>NC_138183.1:108873921-118873921 GCF_964194105.1 Spermophilus citellus
GTCGCCTTAGTGTACTGATCATTACCTGAAAGTATCATCCAGTTTGGGTGAAAAAATATTTGCTGAGATTTCTGGAGATTCGTAATTTTGGGAAGCTTGGCAACCCCTTCCCATGAAAGTGTTTCTCGCCAGTCACTGTTTAGGGCTACATCAAGAGGAAACAAAACGTAGAGATAGAACATGAAACTACTTTGTTGTGTCAACTTTCAAGAAGCTAGCACAAACCGTGTTGGATTTAGAGTTCCAAATACATCTATCAATATAGGAGAAAACAGAGTGAAACCTAAAAATTCAAACTGTTACTGGAAATGAACGCTTCAACATAGAAGAACGAAATTTGGGGAACCAAGTCGCCTTAGTGTACTGATCATTACCTGAAAGTATCATCTAGTTTGGGTGAAAAAATATTTGCTGAGATTTCTGGAGATTCGTAATTTTGGGAAGCTTGGCAACCCCTTCCCATGAAAGTGTTTCTCGCCAGTCACTGCTTAGGGCTACATCAAGAGGAAACAAAACGTAGAGATAGAACGTGAAACTACTTTGTTGTGTCAAGTTTCAAGAAGCTAGCACAAACCGTGTTGGATTCAGAGTTCCAAATACATCTATCAATATAGGAGAAAACAGAGTGAAACCTAAAAATTCAAACTGTTACTGGAAATGAACGCTTCAACATAGAAGAACGAAATTTGGGGAACCAAGTCGCCTTAGTGTACTGATCATTAACTGAGAGTATCATCCTGTTTGGTTGAAAAAATATTTGCTGAGATATCTGGAGATTCGTAATTTTTGGAAGCTTGGCAACCCCTTCCCATGAAAGTGTTTCTCGCCAGTCACTGCTTAGGGCTACATCAAGAGGAAACAAAACGTAGAGATAGAACGTGAAACTACTTTGTTGTGTCAAGTTTCAAGAAGCTAGCACAAACCGTGTTGGATTTAGAGTTCCAAATACATCTATCAATATAGGAGAAAACAGAGTGAAACCTAAAAATTCAAACTGTTACTGGAAATGAACGCTTCAACATAGAAGAACGAAATTTGGGGAACCAAGTCGCCTTAGTGTACTGATCATTACCTGAAAGTATCATCCAGTTTGGGTGAAAAAATATTTGCTGAGATTTCTGGAGATTCGTAATTTTGGGAAGCTTGGCAACCCCTTCCCATGAAAGTGTTTCTCACCAGTCACTGCTTAGGGCTACATCAAGAGGAAACAAAACGTAGAGATAGAACATGAAACTACTTTGTTGTGTCAAGTTTCAAGAAGCTAGCACAAACCGTGTTGGATTTAGAGTTCCAAATACATCTATCAATATAGGAGAAAACAGAGTGAAACCTAAAAATTCAAACTGTTACTGGAAATGAACGCTTCAACATAGAAGAACGAAATTTGGGGAACCAAGTCGCCTTAGTGTACTGATCATTACCTGAAAGTATCATCCAGTTTGGGTGAAAAAATATTTGCTGAGATTTCTGGAGATTCGTAATTTTGGGAAGCTTGGCAACCCCGTTCCATGAAAGGGTTTCTCGCCAGTCACTGCTTAGGGCTACATCAAGAGGAAACAAAACATAGAGATAGAACGTGAAACTACTTTGTTGTGTCAAGTTTCAAGAAGCTAGCACAAACCGTGTTGGATTTAGAGTTCCAAATACATCTATTAATATAGGAGAAAACAGAGTGAAACCTAAAAATTCAAACTGTTACTGGAAATGAACGCTTCAACATAGAAGAACGAAATTTGGGGAACCAAGTTACCTTAGTGTACTGATCATTACCTGAAAGTATCATCCAGTTTGGGTGAAAAAATATTTGCTGAGATTTCTGGAGATTCATAATTTTGGGAAGCTTGGCAACCCCTTCCCATGAAAGTGTTTCTCGCCATTCACTGCTTAGGGCTACATCAAGAGGAAACAAAACGTAGAGATAGAACGTGAAACTACTTTGTTGTGTCAAGTTTCAAGAAGCTAGCACAAACCGTGTTGGATTCAGAGTTCCAAATACATCTATCAATATAGGAGAAAACAGAGTGAAACCTAAAAATTCAAACTGTTACTGGAAATGAATGCTTCAACATAGAAGAACGAAATTTGGGGAACCAAGTCGCCTTAGTGTACTGATCATTAACTGAGAGTATCATCCTGTTTGGTTGAAAAAATATTTGCTGAGATATCTGGAGATTCGTAATTTTTGGAAGCTTGGCAACCCCTTCCCATGAAAGTGTTTCTCGCCAGTCACTGCTTAGGGCTACATCAAGAGGAAACAAAACGTAGAGATAGAACGTGAAACTACTTTGTTGTGTCAAGTTTCAAGAAGCTAGCACAAACCGTGTTGGATTTAGAGTTCCAAATACATCTATCAATATAGGAGAAAACAGAGTGAAACCTAAAAATTCAAACTGTTACTGGAAATGAACGCTTCAACATAGAAGAACGAAATTTGGGGAACCAAGTCGCCTTAGTGTACTGATCATTACCTGAAAGTATCATCCAGTTTGGGTGAAAAAATATTTGCTGAGATTTCTGGAGATTCGTAATTTTGGGAAGCTTGGCAACCCCTTCCCATGAAAGTGTTTCTCGCCAGTCACTGCTTAGGGCTACATCAAGAGGAAACAAAACGTAGAGATAGAACATGAAACTACTTTGTTGTGTCAACTTTCAAGAAGCTAGCACAAACCGTGTTGGATTTAGAGTTCCAAATACATCTATCAATATAGGAGAAAACAGAGTGAAACCTAAAAATTCAAACTGTTACTGGAAATGAACGATTCAACATAGAAGAACGAAATTTGGGGAACCAAGTCGCCTTAGTGTACTGATCATTACCTGAAAGTATCATCTAGTTTGGGTGAAAAAATATTTGCTGAGATTTCTGGAGATTCGTAATTTTGGGAAGCTTGGCAACCCCTTCCCATGAAAGTGTTTCTCGCCAGTCACTGCTTAGGGCTACATCAAGAGGAAACAAAACGTAGAGATAGAACGTGAAACTACTTTGTTGTGTCAAGTTTCAAGAAGCTAGCACAAACCGTGTTGGATTCAGAGTTCCAAATACATCTATCAATATAGGAGAAAACAGAGTGAAACCTAAAAATTCAAACTGTTACTGGAAATGAACGCTTCAACATAGAAGAACGAAATTTGGGGAACCAAGTCGCCTTAGTGTACTGATCATTAACTGAGAGTATCATCCTGTTTGGTTGAAAAAATATTTGCTGAGATATCTGGAGATTCGTAATTTTTGGAAGCTTGGCAACCCCTTCCCATGAAAGTGTTTCTCGCCAGTCACTGCTTAGGGCTACATCAAGAGGAAACAAAACGTAGAGATAGAACGTGAAACTACTTTGTTGTGTCAAGTTTCAAGAAGCTAGCACAAACCGTGTTGGATTTAGAGTTCCAAATACATCTATCAATATAGGAGAAAACAGAGTGAAACCTAAAAATTCAAACTGTTACTGGAAATGAACGCTTCAACATAGAAGAACGAAATTTGGGGAACCAAGTCGCCTTAGTGTACTGATCATTACCTGAAAGTATCATCCAGTTTGGGTGAAAAAATATTTGCTGAGATTTCTGGAGATTCGTAATTTTGGGAAGCTTGGCAACCCCTTCCCATGAAAGTGTTTCTCACCAGTCACTGCTTAGGGCTACATCAAGAGGAAACAAAACGTAGAGATAGAACGTGAAACTACTTTGTTGTGTCAAGTTTCAAGAAGCTAGCACAAACCGTGTTGGATTTAGAGTTCCAAATACATCTATCTATATAGGAGAAAACAGAGTGAAACCTAAAAATTCAAACTGTTACTGGAAATGAACGCTTCAACATAGAAGAACGAAATTTGGGGAACCAAGTTGCCTTAGTGTACTGATCATTACCTGAAAGTATCATCCAGTTTGGGTGAAAAAATATTTGCTGAGATTTCTGGAGATTCGTAATTTTGGGAAGCTTGGCAACCCCTTCCCATGAAAGTGTTTCTCGCCAGTCACTGCTTAGGGCTACATCAAGAGGAAACAAAAAGTAGGGATAGAACGTGAAACTACTTTGTTGTGTCAACTTTCAAGAAGCTAGCACAAACCGTGTTGGATTCAGAGTTCCAAATACATCTATCAATATAGGAGAAAACAGAGTGAAACCTAAAAATTCAAACTGTTACTGGAAATGAACGCTTCAACATAGAAGAACGAAATTTGGGGAACCAAGTCGCCTTAGTGTACTGATCATTACCTGAAAGTATCATCCAGTTTGGGTGAAAAAATACTTGCTGAGATTTCTGGAGATTCGTAATTTTGGGAAGCTTGGCAACCCCTTCCCATGAAAGTGTTTCTCGCCAGTCACTGCTTAGGGCTACATCAAGAGGAAACAAAACGTAGAGATAGAACATGAAACTACTTTGTTGTGTCAACTTTCAAGAAGCTAGCACAAACCGTGTTGGATTTAGAGTTCCAAATACATCTATCAATATAGGAGAAAACAGAGTGAAACCTAAAAATTCAAACTGTTACTGGAAATGAACGCTTCAACATAGAAGAACGAAATTTGGGGAACCAAGTCGCCTTAGTGTACTGATCATTACCTGAAAGTATCATCCAGTTTGGGTGAAAAAATATTTGCTGAGATTTCTGGAGATTCGCAATTTTTGGAAGCTTGGCAACCCCTTCCCATGAAAGTGTTTCTCGCCAGTCACTGCTTAGGGCTACATCAAGAGGAAACAAAACGTAGAGATAGAACGTGAAACTACTTTGTTGTGTCAAGTTTCAAGAAGCTAGAACAAACCGTGTTGGATTTAGAGTTCCAAATACATCTATCAATATAGGAGAAAACAGAGTGAAACCTAAAAATTCAAACTGTTACTGGAAATGAACGCTTCGACATAGAAGAACGAAATTTGGGGAACCAAGTCGCCTTAGTGTACTGATCACTACCTGAAAGTATCATCCAGTTTGGGTGAAAAAATATTTGCTGAGATTTCTGGAGATTCGTAATTTTGGGAAGCTTGGCAACCCCTTCCCATGAAAGTGTTTCTCGCCAGTCACTGCTTAGGGCTACATCAAGAGGAAACAAAACGTAGGGATAGAACGTGAAACTACTTTGTTGTGTCAAGTTTCAAGAAGCTAGCACAAACCGTGTTGGATTTAGAGTTCCAAATACATCTATCAATATAGGAGAAAACAGAGTGAAACCTAAAAATTCAAACTGTTACTGGAAATGAACGCTTCAACATAGAAGAACGAAATTTGGGGAACCAAGTCGCCTTAGTGTACTGATCATTACCTGAAAGTATCATCCAGTTTGGGTGAAAAAATATTTGCTGAGATTTCTGGAGATTCGTAATTTTGGGAAGCTTGGCAACCCCTTCCCATGAAAGTGTTTCTCGCCAGTCACTGTTTAGGGCTACATCAAGAGGAAACAAAACGTAGAGATAGAACATGAAACTACTTTGTTGTGTCAACTTTCAAGAAGCTAGCACAAACCGTGTTGGATTTAGAGTTCCAAATACATCTATCAATATAGGAGAAAACAGAGTGAAACCTAAAAATTCAAACTGTTACTGGAAATGAACGCTTCAACATAGAAGAACGAAATTTGGGGAACCAAGTCGCCTTAGTGTACTGATCATTACCTGAAAGTATCATCTAGTTTGGGTGAAAAAATATTTGCTGAGATTTCTGGAGATTCGTAATTTTGGGAAGCTTGGCAACCCCTTCCCATGAAAGTGTTTCTCGCCAGTCACTGCTTAGGGCTACATCAAGAGGAAACAAAACGTAGAGATAGAACGTGAAACTACTTTGTTGTGTCAAGTTTCAAGAAGCTAGCACAAACCGTGTTGGATTCAGAGTTCCAAATACATCTATCAATATAGGAGAAAACAGAGTGAAACCTAAAAATTCAAACTGTTACTGGAAATGAACGCTTCAACATAGAAGAACGAAATTTGGGGAACCAAGTCGCCTTAGTGTACTGATCATTAACTGAGAGTATCATCCTGTTTGGTTGAAAAAATATTTGCTGAGATATCTGGAGATTCGTAATTTTTGGAAGCTTGGCAACCCCTTCCCATGAAAGTGTTTCTCGCCAGTCACTGCTTAGGGCTACATCAAGAGGAAACAAAACGTAGAGATAGAACGTGAAACTACTTTGTTGTGTCAAGTTTCAAGAAGCTAGCACAAACCGTGTTGGATTTAGAGTTCCAAATACATCTATCAATATAGGAGAAAACAGAGTGAAACCTAAAAATTCAAACTGTTACTGGAAATGAACGCTTCAACATAGAAGAACGAAATTTGGGGAACCAAGTCGCCTTAGTGTACTGATCATTACCTGAAAGTATCATCCAGTTTGGGTGAAAAAATATTTGCTGAGATTTCTGGAGATTCGTAATTTTGGGAAGCTTGGCAACCCCTTCCCATGAAAGTGTTTCTCACCAGTCACTGCTTAGGGCTACATCAAGAGGAAACAAAACGTAGAGATAGAACATGAAACTACTTTGTTGTGTCAAGTTTCAAGAAGCTAGCACAAACCGTGTTGGATTTAGAGTTCCAAATACATCTATCAATATAGGAGAAAACAGAGTGAAACCTAAAAATTCAAACTGTTACTGGAAATGAACGCTTCAACATAGAAGAACGAAATTTGGGGAACCAAGTCGCCTTAGTGTACTGATCATTACCTGAAAGTATCATCCAGTTTGGGTGAAAAAATATTTGCTGAGATTTCTGGAGATTCGTAATTTTGGGAAGCTTGGCAACCCCGTTCCATGAAAGGGTTTCTCGCCAGTCACTGCTTAGGGCTACATCAAGAGGAAACAAAACATAGAGATAGAACGTGAAACTACTTTGTTGTGTCAAGTTTCAAGAAGCTAGCACAAACCGTGTTGGATTTAGAGTTCCAAATACATCTATTAATATAGGAGAAAACAGAGTGAAACCTAAAAATTCAAACTGTTACTGGAAATGAACGCTTCAACATAGAAGAACGAAATTTGGGGAACCAAGTTACCTTAGTGTACTGATCATTACCTGAAAGTATCATCCAGTTTGGGTGAAAAAATATTTGCTGAGATTTCTGGAGATTCATAATTTTGGGAAGCTTGGCAACCCCTTCCCATGAAAGTGTTTCTCGCCATTCACTGCTTAGGGCTACATCAAGAGGAAACAAAACGTAGAGATAGAACGTGAAACTACTTTGTTGTGTCAAGTTTCAAGAAGCTAGCACAAACCGTGTTGGATTCAGAGTTCCAAATACATCTATCAATATAGGAGAAAACAGAGTGAAACCTAAAAATTCAAACTGTTACTGGAAATGAATGCTTCAACATAGAAGAACGAAATTTGGGGAACCAAGTCGCCTTAGTGTACTGATCATTAACTGAGAGTATCATCCTGTTTGGTTGAAAAAATATTTGCTGAGATATCTGGAGATTCGTAATTTTTGGAAGCTTGGCAACCCCTTCCCATGAAAGTGTTTCTCGCCAGTCACTGCTTAGGGCTACATCAAGAGGAAACAAAACGTAGAGATAGAACGTGAAACTACTTTGTTGTGTCAAGTTTCAAGAAGCTAGCACAAACCGTGTTGGATTTAGAGTTCCAAATACATCTATCAATATAGGAGAAAACAGAGTGAAACCTAAAAATTCAAACTGTTACTGGAAATGAACGCTTCAACATAGAAGAACGAAATTTGGGGAACCAAGTCGCCTTAGTGTACTGATCATTACCTGAAAGTATCATCCAGTTTGGGTGAAAAAATATTTGCTGAGATTTCTGGAGATTCGTAATTTTGGGAAGCTTGGCAACCCCTTCCCATGAAAGTGTTTCTCGCCAGTCACTGCTTAGGGCTACATCAAGAGGAAACAAAACGTAGAGATAGAACATGAAACTACTTTGTTGTGTCAACTTTCAAGAAGCTAGCACAAACCGTGTTGGATTTAGAGTTCCAAATACATCTATCAATATAGGAGAAAACAGAGTGAAACCTAAAAATTCAAACTGTTACTGGAAATGAACGCTTCAACATAGAAGAACGAAATTTGGGGAACCAAGTCGCCTTAGTGTACTGATCATTACCTGAAAGTATCATCTAGTTTGGGTGAAAAAATATTTGCTGAGATTTCTGGAGATTCGTAATTTTGGGAAGCTTGGCAACCCCTTCCCATGAAAGTGTTTCTCGCCAGTCACTGCTTAGGGCTACATCAAGAGGAAACAAAACGTAGAGATAGAACGTGAAACTACTTTGTTGTGTCAAGTTTCAAGAAGCTAGCACAAACCGTGTTGGATTCAGAGTTCCAAATACATCTATCAATATAGGAGAAAACAGAGTGAAACCTAAAAATTCAAACTGTTACTGGAAATGAACGCTTCAACATAGAAGAACGAAATTTGGGGAACCAAGTCGCCTTAGTGTACTGATCATTAACTGAGAGTATCATCCTGTTTGGTTGAAAAAATATTTGCTGAGATATCTGGAGATTCGTAATTTTTGGAAGCTTGGCAACCCCTTCCCATGAAAGTGTTTCTCGCCAGTCACTGCTTAGGGCTACATCAAGAGGAAACAAAACGTAGAGATAGAACGTGAAACAACTTTGTTGTGTCAAGTTTCAAGAAGCTAGCACAAACCGTGTTGGATTTAGAGTTCCAAATACATCTATCAATATAGGAGAAAACAGAGTGAAACCTAAAAATTCAAACTGTTACTGGAAATGAACGCTTCAACATAGAAGAACGAAATTTGGGGAACCAAGTCGCCTTAGTGTACTGATCATTACCTGAAAGTATCATCCAGTTTGGGTGAAAAAATATTTGCTGAGATTTCTGGAGATTCGTAATTTTGGGAAGCTTGGCAACCCCTTCCCATGAAAGTGTTTCTCACCAGTCACTGCTTAGGGCTACATCAAGAGGAAACAAAACGTAGAGATAGAACATGAAACTACTTTGTTGTGTCAAGTTTCAAGAAGCTAGCACAAACCGTGTTGGATTTAGAGTTCCAAATACATCTATCAATATAGGAGAAAACAGAGTGAAACCTAAAAATTCAAACTGTTACTGGAAATGAACGCTTCAACATAGAAGAACGAAATTTGGGGAACCAAGTCGCCTTAGTGTACTGATCATTACCTGAAAGTATCATCCAGTTTGGGTGAAAAAATATTTGCTGAGATTTCTGGAGATTCGTAATTTTGGGAAGCTTGGCAACCCCGTTCCATGAAAGGGTTTCTCGCCAGTCACTGCTTAGGGCTACATCAAGAGGAAACAAAACATAGAGATAGAACGTGAAACTACTTTGTTGTGTCAAGTTTCAAGAAGCTAGCACAAACCGTGTTGGATTTAGAGTTCCAAATACATCTATTAATATAGGAGAAAACAGAGTGAAACCTAAAAATTCAAACTGTTACTGGAAATGAACGCTTCAACATAGAAGAACGAAATTTGGGGAACCAAGTTACCTTAGTGTACTGATCATTACCTGAAAGTATCATCCAGTTTGGGTGAAAAAATATTTGCTGAGATTTCTGGAGATTCATAATTTTGGGAAGCTTGGCAACCCCTTCCCATGAAAGTGTTTCTCGCCATTCACTGCTTAGGGCTACATCAAGAGGAAACAAAACGTAGAGATAGAACGTGAAACTACTTTGTTGTGTCAAGTTTCAAGAAGCTAGCACAAACCGTGTTGGATTCAGAGTTCCAAATACATCTATCAATATAGGAGAAAACAGAGTGAAACCTAAAAATTCAAACTGTTACTGGAAATGAATGCTTCAACATAGAAGAACGAAATTTGGGGAACCAAGTCGCCTTAGTGTACTGATCATTAACTGAGAGTATCATCCTGTTTGGTTGAAAAAATATTTGCTGAGATATCTGGAGATTCGTAATTTTTGGAAGCTTGGCAACCCCTTCCCATGAAAGTGTTTCTCGCCAGTCACTGCTTAGGGCTACATCAAGAGGAAACAAAACGTAGAGATAGAACGTGAAACTACTTTGTTGTGTCAAGTTTCAAGAAGCTAGCACAAACCGTGTTGGATTTAGAGTTCCAAATACATCTATCAATATAGGAGAAAACAGAGTGAAACCTAAAAATTCAAACTGTTACTGGAAATGAACGCTTCAACATAGAAGAACGAAATTTGGGGAACCAAGTCGCCTTAGTGTACTGATCATTACCTGAAAGTATCATCCAGTTTGGGTGAAAAAATATTTGCTGAGATTTCTGGAGATTCGTAATTTTGGGAAGCTTGGCAACCCCTTCCCATGAAAGTGTTTCTCGCCAGTCACTGCTTAGGGCTACATCAAGAGGAAACAAAACGTAGAGATAGAACATGAAACTACTTTGTTGTGTCAACTTTCAAGAAGCTAGCACAAACCGTGTTGGATTTAGAGTTCCAAATACATCTATCAATATAGGAGAAAACAGAGTGAAACCTAAAAATTCAAACTGTTACTGGAAATGAACGCTTCAACATAGAAGAACGAAATTTGGGGAACCAAGTCGCCTTAGTGTACTGATCATTACCTGAAAGTATCATCCAGTTTGGGTGTAAAAATATTTGCTGAGATTTCTGGAGATTCGTAATTTTGGGAAGCTTGGCAACCCCTTCCCATGAAAGTGTTTCTCGCCAGTCACTGTTTAGGGCTACATCAAGAGGAAACAAAACGTAGAGATAGAACGTGAAACTACTTTGTTGTGTCAAGTTTCAAGAAGCTAGCACAAACCGTGTTGGATTTAGAGTTCCAAATACATCTATCAATATAGGAGAAAACAGAGTGAAACCTAAAAATTCAAACTGTTACTGGAAATGAACGCTTCAACATAGAAGAACGAAATTTGGGGAACCAAGTCGCCTTAGTGTACTGATCATTACCTGAAAGTATCATCCAGTTTGGGTGAAAAAATATTTGCTGAGATTTCTGGAGATTCGTAATTTTGGGAAGCTTGGCAACCCCGTTCCATGAAAGGGTTTCTCGCCAGTCACTGCTTAGGGCTACATCAAGAGGAAACAAAACGTAGAGATAGAACGTGAAACTACTTTGTTGTGTCAAGTTTCAAGAAGCTAGCACAAACCGTGTTGGATTTACAGTTCCAAATACATCTATTAATATAGGAGAAAACAGAGTGAAACCTAAAAATTCAAACTGTTACTGGAAATGAACGCTTCAACATAGAAGAACGAAATTTGGGGAACCAAGTTACCTTAGTGTACTGATCATTACCTGAAAGTATCATCCAGTTTGGGTGAAAAATTATTTGCTGAAATTTCTGGAGATTCGTAATTTTTGGAAGCTTGGCAATCCCTTCCCATGAAAGTGTTTCTCGCCAGTCACTGCTTAGGGCTACATCAAGAGGAAACAAAACGTAGAGATAGAACGTGAAACTACTTTGTTGTGTCAAGTTTCAAGAAGCTATCACAAACCGTGTTGGATTTAGAGTTCCAAATACATCTATCAATATAGGAGAAAACAGAGTGAAACCTAATATTCAAACTGTTACTGGAAATGAACGCTTGAACATAGAAGAACGAAATTTGGGGAACCAAGTCGCCTTAGTGTACTGATCATTACCTGAAAGTATCATCCAGTTTGGGTGAAAAAATATTTGCTGAGATTTCTGGAGATTCGTAATTTTTGATAGCTTGGCAACTTCTTCCCATGAAAGTGTTTCTCGCCAGTCACTGTTTAGGGCTACATCAAGAGGAAACAAAACGTAGAGATAGAACGTGAAACTACTATGTTGTGTCAAGTTTCAAGAAACTAGCACAAACCTTGTTGCATTTAGAGTTCCAAATACATCTATCAATATAGGAGAAAACAGAGTGAAACCTAAAAATTCAAACTGTTACTGGAAATGAACGCTTCAACATAGAAGAACGAAATTTGGGGAACCAAGTCGCCTTAGTGTACTGATCATTACCTGAAAGTATCATCCAGTTTGGGTGAAAAATATTTGCTGAGATTTCTGGAGATTCGTAATTTTGGGAAGCCTGGCAACCCCTTCCCATGAAAGTGTTTCTCGCCAGTCACTGCTTAGGGCTACATCAAGAGGAAACAAAACGTAGAGATAGAACGTGAAACTACTTTGTTGTGTCAAGTTTCAAGAAGCTAGCACAAACCGTGTTGGATTTAGAGTTCCAAATACATCTATCAATATAGGAGAAAACAGAGTGAAACCTAAAAATTCAAACTGTTACTGGAAATGAACGCTTCAACATAGAAGAACGAAATTTGGGGAACCAAGTCGCCTTAGTGTACTGATCATTACCTGAAAGTATCATCCAGTTTGGGTGATAAAATGTTTGCTGAGATTTCTGGAGATTCGTAATTTTGGGAAGCTTGGAAACCCCTTCCCATGAAAGTGTTTCTCGCCAGTCACTGCTTAGGGCTACATCAAGAGGAAACAAAACATAGAGATAGAACGTGAAAATACTTTGTTGTGTCAAGTTTCAAGAAGCTAGCACAAACCGTGTTGGATTTAGAGTTCCAAATACATCTATCAATATAGGAGAAAACAGAGTGAAACCTAAGAATTCAAACAGTTACTGGAAATGAACGCTTCAACATAGAAGAACGAAATTTGGGGAACCAAGTCGCCTTAGTGTACTGATCATTACCTGAAAGTATCATCCAGTTTGGGTGAAAAAATATTTGCTGAGATTTCTGGAGATTCGTAATTTTGGGAAGCTTGGCAACCCCTTCCCATGAAAGTGTTTCTCGCCAGTCACTGCTTAGGGCTACATCAAGAGGAAACAAAACGTAGAGATAGAACGTGAAACTACTTTGTTGTGTCAAGTTTCAAGAAGATAGCACAAACCGTGTTGGATTTAGAGTTCCAAATACATCTATCAATATAGGAGAAAACAGAGTGAAACCTAAAAATTCAAACTGTTACTGGAAATGAACGCTTCAACATAGAAGAACAAAATTTGGGGAACCAAGTCGCCTTAGTGTACTGATCATTACCTGAAAGTATCATCCAGTTTGGGTGAAAAAATATTTGCTGAGATTTCTGGAGATTCGTAATTTTGGGAAACTTGGCATCCCCTTCCCATGAAAGTGTTTCTCGCCAGTCACTGCTTAGGGCTACATCAAGAGGAAACAAAACGTAGAGATAGAACGTGAAACTACTTTGTTGTGTCAAGTTTCAAGAAGCTAGCACAAACCGTGTTGGATTTAGAGTTCCAAATACATCTATCAATATAGGAGAAAACAGAGTGAAACCTAAAAATTCAAACTGTTACTGGAAATGAACGCTTCAACATAGAAGAACGAAATTTGGGGAACCAAGTCGCCTTAGTGTACTGATCATTACCTGAAAGTATCATCCAGTTTGGGTGAAAAATATTTGCTGAGATTTCTGGAGATTCGTAATTTTGGGAAGCTTGGCAACCCCTTCCCATGAAAGTGTTTCTCGCCAGTCACTGCTTAGGGCTACATCAAGAGGAAACAAAACGTAGAGATAGAACGTGAAACTACTTTGTTGTGTCAAGTTTCAAGAAGCTAGCACAAACCGTGTTGGATTTAGAGTTCCAAATACATCTATCAATATAGGAGAAAACAGAGTGAAACCTAAAAATTCAAACTGTTACTGGAAATGAACGCTTCAACATAGAAGAACGAAATTTGGGGAACCAAGTCGCCTTAGTGTACTGATCATTACCTGAAAGTATCATCCAGTTTGGGTGAAAAAATATTTGCTGAGATTTCTGGAGATTCGTAATTTTGGGAAGCTTGTCAACCCCGTTCCATGAAAGGGTTTCTCGCCAGTCACTGCTTAGGGCTACATCAAGAGGAAACAAAACGTAGAGATAGAACGTGAAACTACTTTGTTGTGTCAAGTTTCAAGAAGCTAGCACAAACCGTGTTGGATTTAGAGTTCCAAATACATCTATTAATATAGGAGAAAACAGAGTGAAACCTAAAAATTCAAACTGTTACTGGAAATGAACGCTTCAACATAGAAGAACGAAATTTGGGGAACCAAGTTACCTTAGTGTACTGATCATTACCTGAAAGTATCATCCAGTTTGGGTGAAAAATTATTTGCTGAGATTTCTGGAGATTCGTAATTTTGGGAAGCTTGGCAACCCCTTCCCATGAAAGTGTTTCTCGCCAGTCACTGCTTAGGGCTACATCAAGAGGAAACAAAACGTAGAGATAGAACGTGAAACTACTTTGTTGTGTCAAGTTTCAAGAAGCTAGAACAAACCGTGTTGGATTTAGAGTTCCAAATACATCTATCAATATAGGAGAAAACAGAGTGAAACCTAAAAATTCAAACTGTTACTGGAAATGAACGCTTCAACATAGAAGAACGAAATTTGGGGAACCAAGTCGCCTTAGTGTACTGATCATTACCTGAAAGTATCATCCAGTTTGGGTGAAAAAATATTTGCTGAGATTTCTGGAGATTCGTAATTTTGGGAAGCTTGGCAACCCCGTTCCATGAAAGGGTTTCTCGCCAGTCACTGCTTAGGGCTACATCAAGAGGAAACAAAACGTAGAGATAGAACGTGAAACTACTTTGTTGTGTCAAGTTTCAAGAAGCTAGCACAAACCGTGCTGGATTTAGAGTTCCAAATACATCTATTAATATAGGAGAAAACAGAGTGAAACCTAAAAATTCAAACTGTTACTGGAAATGAACGCTTCAACATAGAAGAACGAAATTTGGGGAACCAAGTCGCCTTAGTGTACTGATCATTACCTGAAAGTATCATGCAGTTTGGGTGAAAAATTATTTGCTGAGATTTCTGGAGATTCGTAATTTTTGGAAGCTTGGCAATCCCTTCCCATGAAAGTGTTTCTCGCCAGTCACTGCTTAGGGCTACATCAAGAGGAAACAAAACGTAGAGATAGAACGTGAAACTACTTTGTTGTGTCAACTTTCAAGAAGCTAGCACAAACTGTGTTGGATTCAGAGTTCCAAATACATCTATCAATATAGGAGAAAACAGAGTGAAACCTACAAATTCAAACTGTTACTGGAAATGAACGCTTCAACAAAGAAGAACGAAATTTGGGGAACCAAGTCGCCTTAGTGTACTGATCATTACCTGAAAGTATCATCCAGTTTGGGTGAAAAAATATTTGCTGAGATTTCTGGAGATTCGTAATTTTGGGAAGCTTGGCAACCCCTTCCCATGAAAGTGTTTCTCGCCAGTCACTGCTTAGGGCTACATCAAGAGGAAACAAAACGTAGAGATAGAACGTGAAACTACTTTGTTGTGTCAACTTTCAAGAAGCTAGCACAAACCGTGTTGGATTCAGAGTTCCAAATACATCTATCAATATAGGAGAAAACAGAGTGAAACCTAAAAATTCAAACTGTTACTGGAAATGAGCGCTTCAACATAGAAGAACGAAATTTGGGGAACCAAGTCGCCTTAGTGTACTGATCATTACCTGAAAGTATCATCCAGTTTGGGTGAAAAAATATTTGCTGAGATTTCTGGAGATTCGCAATTTTTGGAAGCTTGGCAACCCCTTCCCATGAAAGTGTTTCTCGCCAGTCACTGCTTAGGGCTACATCAAGAGGAAACAAAACGTAGAGATAGAACGTGAAACTACTTTGTTGTGTCAAGTTTCAAGAAGCTAGAACAAACCGTGTTGGATTTAGAGTTCCAAATACATCTATCAATATAGGAGAAAACAGAGTGAAACCTAAAAATTCAAACTGTTACTGGAAATGAACGCTTCAACATAGAAGAACGAAATTTGGGGAACCAAGTCGCCTTAGTGTACTGATCATTACCTGAGAGTATCATCCAGTTTGGGTGAAAAAATATTTGCTGAGATTTCTGGAGATTCGTAATTTTTGGAAGCATGGCAACCCCTTCCCATGAAAGTGTTTCTCGCCAGTCACTGCTTAGGGCTACATCAAGAGGAAACAAAACGTAGAGATAGAACGTGAAACTACTTTGTTGTGTCAACTTTCAAGAAGCTAGCACAAACCGTGTTGGATTTAGAGTTCCAAATCCATCTATCAATATAGGAGAAAACAGAGTGAAACCTAAAAATTCAAACTGTTACTGGAAATGAACGCTTCGACATAGAAGAACGAAATTTGGGGAACCAAGTCGCCTTAGTGTACTGATCACTACCTGAAAGTATCATCCAGTTTGGGTGAAAAAATATTTGCTGAGATTTCTGGAGATTCGTAATTTTGGGAAGCTTGGCAACCCCTTCCCATGAAAGTGTTTCTCTCCAGTCACTGCTTAGGGCTACATCAAGAGGAAACAAAACGTAGGGATAGAACGTGAAACTACTTTGGTGTGTCAAGTTTCAAGAAGCTAGCACAAACCGTGTTGGATTTAGAGTTCCAAATACATCTATCAATATAGGAGAAAACAGAGTAAAACCTAAAAATTCAAACTGTTACTGGAAATGAACGCTTCAACATAGAAGAACGAAATTTGGGGAACCAAGTCGCCTTAGTGTACTGATCATTACCTGAAAGTATCATCCAGTTTGGGTGAAAAAATATTTGCTGAGATTTCTGGAGATTCGTAATTTTGGGAAGCTTGGCAACCCCTTCCCATGAAAGTGTTTCTCGCCAGTCACTGTTTAGGGCTACATCAAGAGGAAACAAAACGTAGAGATAGAACATGAAACTACTTTGTTGTGTCAACTTTCAAGAAGCTAGCACAAACCGTGTTGGATTTAGAGTTCCAAATACATCTATCAATATAGGAGAAAACAGAGTGAAACCTAAAAATTCAAACTGTTACTGGAAATGAACGCTTCAACATAGAAGAACGAAATTTGGGGAACCAAGTCGCCTTAGTGTACTGATCATTACCTGAAAGTATCATCTAGTTTGGGTGAAAAAATATTTGCTGAGATTTCTGGAGATTCGTAATTTTGGGAAGCTTGGCAACCCCTTCCCATGAAAGTGTTTCTCGCCAGTCACTGCTTAGGGCTACATCAAGAGGAAACAAAACGTAGAGATAGAACGTGAAACTACTTTGTTGTGTCAAGTTTCAAGAAGCTAGCACAAACCGTGTTGGATTCAGAGTTCCAAATACATCTATCAATATAGGAGAAAACAGAGTGAAACCTAAAAATTCAAACTGTTACTGGAAATGAACGCTTCAACATAGAAGAACGAAATTTGGGGAACCAAGTCGCCTTAGTGTACTGATCATTAACTGAGAGTATCATCCTGTTTGGTTGAAAAAATATTTGCTGAGATATCTGGAGATTCGTAATTTTTGGAAGCTTGGCAACCCCTTCCCATGAAAGTGTTTCTCGCCAGTCACTGCTTAGGGCTACATCAAGAGGAAACAAAACGTAGAGATAGAACGTGAAACTACTTTGTTGTGTCAAGTTTCAAGAAGCTAGCACAAACCGTGTTGGATTTAGAGTTCCAAATACATCTATCAATATAGGAGAAAACAGAGTGAAACCTAAAAATTCAAACTGTTACTGGAAATGAACGCTTCAACATAGAAGAACGAAATTTGGGGAACCAAGTCGCCTTAGTGTACTGATCATTACCTGAAAGTATCATCCAGTTTGGGTGAAAAAATATTTGCTGAGATTTCTGGAGATTCGTAATTTTGGGAAGCTTGGCAACCCCTTCCCATGAAAGTGTTTCTCGCCAGTCACTGCTTAGGGCTACATCAAGAGGAAACAAAACGTAGAGATAGAACATGAAACTACTTTGTTGTGTCAACTTTCAAGAAGCTAGCACAAACCGTGTTGGATTTAGAGTTCCAAATACATCTATCAATATAGGAGAAAACAGAGTGAAACCTAAAAATTCAAACTGTTACTGGAAATGAACGCTTCAACATAGAAGAACGAAATTTGGGGAACCAAGTCGCCTTAGTGTACTGATCATTACCTGAAAGTATCATCCAGTTTGGGTGAAAAAATATTTGCTGAGATTTCTGGAGATTCGTAATTTTGGGAAGCTTGGCAACCCCGTTCCATGAAAGGGTTTCTCGCCAGTCACTGCTTAGGATTACATCAAGAGGAAACAAAACATAGAGATAGAACGTGAAACTACTTTGTTGTGTCAAGTTTCAAGAAGCTAGCACAAACCGTGTTGGATTTAGAGTTCCAAATACATCTATTAATATAGGAGAAAACAGAGTGAAACCTAAAAATTCAAACTGTTACTGGAAATGAACGCTTCAACATAGAAGAACGAAATTTGGGGAACCAAGTTACCTTAGTGTACTGATCATTACCTGAAAGTATCATCCAGTTTGGGTGAAAAAATATTTGCTGAGATTTCTGGAGATTCGTAATTTTGGGAAGCTTGGCAACCCCTTCCCATGAAAGTGTTTCTCGCCATTCACTGCTTAGGGCTACATCAAGAGGAAACAAAACGTAGAGATAGAACGTGAAACTACTTTGTTGTGTCAAGTTTCAAGAAGCTAGCACAATCCGTGTTGGATTCAGAGTTCCAAATACATCTATCAATATAGGAGAAAACAGAGTGAAACCTAAAAATTCAAACTGTTACTGGAAATGAACGCTTCAACATAGAAGAACGAAATTTGGGGAACCAAGTCGCCTTAGTGTACTGATCATTAACTGAGAGTATCATCCTGTTTGGTTGAAAAAATATTTGCTGAGATATCTGGAGATTCGTAATTTTTGGAAGCTTGGCAACCCCTTCCCATGAAAGTGTTTCTCGCCAGTCACTGCTTAGGGCTACATCAAGAGGAAACAAAACGTAGAGATAGAACGTGAAACTACTTTGTTGTGTCAAGTTTCAAGAAGCTAGCACAAACCGTGTTGGATTTAGAGTTCCAAATACATCTATCAATATAGGAGAAAACAGAGTGAAACCTAAAAATTCAAACTGTTACTGGAAATGAACGCTTCAACATAGAAGAACGAAATTTGGGGAACCAAGTCGCCTTAGTGTACTGATCATTACCTGAAAGTATCATCCAGTTTGGGTGAAAAAATATTTGCTGAGATTTCTGGAGATTCGTAATTTTGGGAAGCTTGGCAACCCCTTCCCATGAAAGTGTTTCTCGCCAGTCACTGCTTAGGGCTACATCAAGAGGAAACAAAACGTAGAGATAGAACATGAAACTACTTTGTTGTGTCAAGTTTCAAGAAGCTAGCACAAACCGTGTTGGATTTAGAGTTCCAAATACATCTATCAATATAGGAGAAAACAGAGTGAAACCTAAAAATTCAAACTGTTACTGGAAATGAACGCTTCAACATAGAAGAACGAAATTTGGGGAACCAAGTCGCCTTAGTGTACTGATCATTACCTGAAAGTATCATCCAGTTTGGGTGAAAAAATATTTGCTGAGATTTCTGGAGATTCGTAATTTTGGGAAGCTTGGCAACCCCGTTCCATGAAAGGGTTTCTCGCCAGTCACTGCTTAGGGCTACATCAAGAGGAAACAAAACATAGAGATAGAACGTGAAACTACTTTGTTGTGTCAAGTTTCAAGAAGCTAGCACAAACCGTGTTGGATTTAGAGTTCCAAATACATCTATTAATATAGGAGAAAACAGAGTGAAACCTAAAAATTCAAACTGTTACTGGAAATGAACGCTTCAACATAGAAGAACGAAATTTGGGGAACCAAGTTACCTTAGTGTACTGATCATTACCTGAAAGTATCATCCAGTTTGGTTGAAAAAATATTTGCTGAGATTTCTGGAGATTCATAATTTTGGGAAGCTTGGCAACCCCTTCCCATGAAAGTGTTTCTCGCCATTCACTGCTTAGGGCTACATCAAGAGGAAACAAAACGTAGAGATAGAACGTGAAACTACTTTGTTGTGTCAAGTTTCAAGAAGCTAGCACAAACCGTGTTGGATTCAGAGTTCCAAATACATCTATCAATATAGGAGAAAACAGAGTGAAACCTAAAAATTCAAACTGTTACTGGAAATGAATGCTTCAACATAGAAGAACGAAATTTGGGGAACCAAGTCGCCTTAGTGTACTGATCATTAACTGAGAGTATCATCCTGTTTGGTTGAAAAAATATTTGCTGAGATATCTGGAGATTCGTAATTTTTGGAAGCTTGGCAACCCCTTCCCATGAAAGTGTTTCTCGCCAGTCACTGCTTAGGGCTACATCAAGAGGAAACAAAACGTAGAGATAGAACGTGAAACTACTTTGTTGTGTCAAGTTTCAAGAAGCTAGCACAAACCGTGTTGGATTTAGAGTTCCAAATACATCTATCAATATAGGAGAAAACAGAGTGAAACCTAAAAATTCAAACTGTTACTGGAAATGAACGCTTCAACATAGAAGAACGAAATTTGGGGAACCAAGTCGCCTTAGTGTACTGATCATTACCTGAAAGTATCATCCAGTTTGGGTGAAAAAATATTTGCTGAGATTTCTGGAGATTCGTAATTTTGGGAAGCTTGGCAACCCCTTCCCATGAAAGTGTTTCTCGCCAGTCACTGCTTAGGGCTACATCAAGAGGAAACAAAACGTAGAGATAGAACATGAAACTACTTTGTTGTGTCAACTTTCAAGAAGCTAGCACAAACCGTGTTGGATTTAGAGTTCCAAATACATCTATCAATATAGGAGAAAACAGAGTGAAACCTAAAAATTCAAACTGTTACTGGAAATGAACGCTTCAACATAGAAGAACGAAATTTGGGGAACCAAGTCGCCTTAGTGTACTGATCATTACCTGAAAGTATCATCCAGTTTGGGTGTAAAAATATTTGCTGAGATTTCTGGAGATTCGTAATTTTGGGAAGCTTGGCAACCCCTTCCCATGAAAGTGTTTCTCGCCAGTCACTGTTTAGGGCTACATCAAGAGGAAACAAAACGTAGAGATAGAACGTGAAACTACTTTGTTGTGTCAAGTTTCAAGAAGCTAGCACAAACCGTGTTGGATTTAGAGTTCCAAATACATCTATCAATATAGGAGAAAACAGAGTGAAACCTAAAAATTCAAACTGTTACTGGAAATGAACGCTTCAACATAGAAGAACGAAATTTGGGGAACCAAGTCGCCTTAGTGTACTGATCATTACCTGAAAGTATCATCCAGTTTGGGTGAAAAAATATTTGCTGAGATTTCTGGAGATTCGTAATTTTGGGAAGCTTGGCAACCCCGTTCCATGAAAGGGTTTCTCGCCAGTCACTGCTTAGGGCTACATCAAGAGGAAACAAAACGTAGAGATAGAACGTGAAACTACTTTGTTGTGTCAAGTTTCAAGAAGCTAGCACAAACCGTGTTGGATTTACAGTTCCAAATACATCTATTAATATAGGAGAAAACAGAGTGAAACCTAAAAATTCAAACTGTTACTGGAAATGAACGCTTCAACATAGAAGAACGAAATTTGGGGAACCAAGTTACCTTAGTGTACTGATCATTACCTGAAAGTATCATCCAGTTTGGGTGAAAAATTATTTGCTGAAATTTCTGGAGATTCGTAATTTTTGGAAGCTTGGCAATCCCTTCCCATGAAAGTGTTTCTCGCCAGTCACTGCTTAGGGCTACATCAAGAGGAAACAAAACGTAGAGATAGAACGTGAAACTACTTTGTTGTGTCAAGTTTCAAGAAGCTATCACAAACCGTGTTGGATTTAGAGTTCCAAATACATCTATCAATATAGGAGAAAACAGAGTGAAACCTAATATTCAAACTGTTACTGGAAATGAACGCTTGAACATAGAAGAACGAAATTTGGGGAACCAAGTCGCCTTAGTGTACTGATCATTACCTGAAAGTATCATCCAGTTTGGGTGAAAAAATATTTGCTGAGATTTCTGGAGATTCGTAATTTTTGATAGCTTGGCAACTTCTTCCCATGAAAGTGTTTCTCGCCAGTCACTGTTTAGGGCTACATCAAGAGGAAACAAAACGTAGAGATAGAACGTGAAACTACTATGTTGTGTCAAGTTTCAAGAAACTAGCACAAACCTTGTTGCATTTAGAGTTCCAAATACATCTATCAATATAGGAGAAAACAGAGTGAAACCTAAAAATTCAAACTGTTACTGGAAATGAACGCTTCAACATAGAAGAACGAAATTTGGGGAACCAAGTCGCCTTAGTGTACTGATCATTACCTGAAAGTATCATCCAGTTTGGGTGAAAAATATTTGCTGAGATTTCTGGAGATTCGTAATTTTGGGAAGCCTGGCAACCCCTTCCCATGAAAGTGTTTCTCGCCAGTCACTGCTTAGGGCTACATCAAGAGGAAACAAAACGTAGAGATAGAACGTGAAACTACTTTGTTGTGTCAAGTTTCAAGAAGCTAGCACAAACCGTGTTGGATTTAGAGTTCCAAATACATCTATCAATATAGGAGAAAACAGAGTGAAACCTAAAAATTCAAACTGTTACTGGAAATGAACGCTTCAACATAGAAGAACGAAATTTGGGGAACCAAGTCGCCTTAGTGTACTGATCATTACCTGAAAGTATCATCCAGTTTGGGTGATAAAATGTTTGCTGAGATTTCTGGAGATTCGTAATTTTGGGAAGCTTGGAAACCCCTTCCCATGAAAGTGTTTCTCGCCAGTCACTGCTTAGGGCTACATCAAGAGGAAACAAAACATAGAGATAGAACGTGAAAATACTTTGTTGTGTCAAGTTTCAAGAAGCTAGCACAAACCGTGTTGGATTTAGAGTTCCAAATACATCTATCAATATAGGAGAAAACAGAGTGAAACCTAAGAATTCAAACAGTTACTGGAAATGAACGCTTCAACATAGAAGAACGAAATTTGGGGAACCAAGTCGCCTTAGTGTACTGATCATTACCTGAAAGTATCATCCAGTTTGGGTGAAAAAATATTTGCTGAGATTTCTGGAGATTCGTAATTTTGGGAAGCTTGGCAACCCCTTCCCATGAAAGTGTTTCTCGCCAGTCACTGCTTAGGGCTACATCAAGAGGAAACAAAACGTAGAGATAGAACGTGAAACTACTTTGTTGTGTCAAGTTTCAAGAAGATAGCACAAACCGTGTTGGATTTAGAGTTCCAAATACATCTATCAATATAGGAGAAAACAGAGTGAAACCTAAAAATTCAAACTGTTACTGGAAATGAACGCTTCAACATAGAAGAACGAAATTTGGGGAACCAAGTCGCCTTAGTGTACTGATCATTACCTGAAAGTATCATCCAGTTTGGGTGAAAAAATATTTGCTGAGATTTCTGGAGATTCGTAATTTTGGGAAACTTGGCATCCCCTTCCCATGAAAGTGTTTCTCGCCAGTCACTGCTTAGGGCTACATCAAGAGGAAACAAAACGTAGAGATAGAACGTGAAACTACTTTGTTGTGTCAAGTTTCAAGAAGCTAGCACAAACCGTGTTGGATTTAGAGTTCCAAATACATCTATCAATATAGGAGAAAACAGAGTGAAACCTAAAAATTCAAACTGTTACTGGAAATGAACGCTTCAACATAGAAGAACGAAATTTGGGGAACCAAGTCGCCTTAGTGTACTGATCATTACCTGAAAGTATCATCCAGTTTGGGTGAAAAATATTTGCTGAGATTTCTGGAGATTCGTAATTTTGGGAAGCTTGGCAACCCCTTCCCATGAAAGTGTTTCTCGCCAGTCACTGCTTAGGGCTACATCAAGAGGAAACAAAACGTAGAGATAGAACGTGAAACTACTTTGTTGTGTCAAGTTTCAAGAAGCTAGCACAAACCGTGTTGGATTTAGAGTTCCAAATACATCTATCAATATAGGAGAAAACAGAGTGAAACCTAAAAATTCAAACTGTTACTGGAAATGAACGCTTCAACATAGAAGAACGAAATTTGGGGAACCAAGTCGCCTTAGTGTACTGATCATTACCTGAAAGTATCATCCAGTTTGGGTGAAAAAATATTTGCTGAGATTTCTGGAGATTCGTAATTTTGGGAAGCTTGTCAACCCCGTTCCATGAAAGGGTTTCTCGCCAGTCACTGCTTAGGGCTACATCAAGAGGAAACAAAACGTAGAGATAGAACGTGAAACTACTTTGTTGTGTCAAGTTTCAAGAAGCTAGCACAAACCGTGTTGGATTTAGAGTTCCAAATACATCTATTAATATAGGAGAAAACAGAGTGAAACCTAAAAATTCAAACTGTTACTGGAAATGAACGCTTCAACATAGAAGAACGAAATTTGGGGAACCAAGTTACCTTAGTGTACTGATCATTACCTGAAAGTATCATCCAGTTTGGGTGAAAAATTATTTGCTGAGATTTCTGGAGATTCGTAATTTTGGGAAGCTTGGCAACCCCTTCCCATGAAAGTGTTTCTCGCCAGTCACTGCTTAGGGCTACATCAAGAGGAAACAAAACGTAGAGATAGAACGTGAAACTACTTTGTTGTGTCAAGTTTCAAGAAGCTAGAACAAACCGTGTTGGATTTAGAGTTCCAAATACATCTATCAATATAGGAGAAAACAGAGTGAAACCTAAAAATTCAAACTGTTACTGGAAATGAACGCTTCAACATAGAAGAACGAAATTTGGGGAACCAAGTCGCCTTAGTGTACTGATCATTACCTGAAAGTATCATCCAGTTTGGGTGAAAAAATATTTGCTGAGATTTCTGGAGATTCGTAATTTTGGGAAGCTTGGCAACCCCGTTCCATGAAAGGGTTTCTCGCCAGTCACTGCTTAGGGCTACATCAAGAGGAAACAAAACGTAGAGATAGAACGTGAAACTACTTTGTTGTGTCAAGTTTCAAGAAGCTAGCACAAACCGTGCTGGATTTAGAGTTCCAAATACATCTATTAATATAGGAGAAAACAGAGTGAAACCTAAAAATTCAAACTGTTACTGGAAATGAACGCTTCAACATAGAAGAACGAAATTTGGGGAACCAAGTCGCCTTAGTGTACTGATCATTACCTGAAAGTATCATGCAGTTTGGGTGAAAAATTATTTGCTGAGATTTCTGGAGATTCGTAATTTTTGGAAGCTTGGCAATCCCTTCCCATGAAAGTGTTTCTCGCCAGTCACTGCTTAGGGCTACATCAAGAGGAAACAAAACGTAGAGATAGAACGTGAAACTACTTTGTTGTGTCAACTTTCAAGAAGCTAGCACAAACTGTGTTGGATTCAGAGTTCCAAATACATCTATCAATATAGGAGAAAACAGAGTGAAACCTACAAATTCAAACTGTTACTGGAAATGAACGCTTCAACAAAGAAGAACGAAATTTGGGGAACCAAGTCGCCTTAGTGTACTGATCATTACCTGAAAGTATCATCCAGTTTGGGTGAAAAAATATTTGCTGAGATTTCTGGAGATTCGTAATTTTGGGAAGCTTGGCAACCCCTTCCCATGAAAGTGTTTCTCGCCAGTCACTGCTTAGGGCTACATCAAGAGGAAACAAAACGTAGAGATAGAACGTGAAACTACTTTGTTGTGTCAACTTTCAAGAAGCTAGCACAAACCGTGTTGGATTCAGAGTTCCAAATACATCTATCAATATAGGAGAAAACAGAGTGAAACCTACAAATTCAAACTGTTACTGGAAATGAACGCTTCAACAAAGAAGAACGAAATTTGGGGAACCAAGTCGCCTTAGTGTACTGATCATTACCTGAAAGTATCATCCAGTTTGGGTGAAAAAATATTTGCTGAGATTTCTGGAGATTCGTAATTTTGGGAAGCTTGGCAACCCCTTCCCATGAAAGTGTTTCTCGCCAGTCACTGCTTAGGGCTACATCAAGAGGAAACAAAACGTAGAGATAGAACGTGAAACTACTCTGTTGTGTCAAGTTTCAAGAAGCTAGCACAAACCGTGTTGGATTTAGAGTTCCAAATACATCTATCAATATAGGAGAAAACAGAGTGAAACCTAAAAATTCAAACTGTTACTGGAAATGAACGCTTCAACATAGAAGAACGAAATTTGGGGAACCAAGTCGCCTTAGTGTACTGATCATTACCTGAATGTATCATCCAGTTTGGGTGAAAAAATATTTGCTGAGATTTCTGGAGATTCGTAATGTTGGGAAGCTTGGCAACCCCTTCCCATGAAAGTGTATCTCGCCAGTCACTGCTTAGGGCTACATCAAGAGGAAACAAAACGTAGAGATAGAACGTGAAACTACTTTGTTGTCTCAAGTTTCAAGAAGCTAGCACAAACCGTGTTGGATTTAGAGTTCCAAATACATCTATCAATATAGGAGAAAACAGAGTGAAACCTAAAAATTCAAACTGTTACTGGAAATGAACGCTTCAACATAGAAGAACGAAATTTGGGGAACCAAGTCGCCTTAGTGTACTGATCATTACCTGAAAGTATCATCCAGTTTGGGTGAAAAAATACTTGCTGAGATTTCTGGAGATTCGTAATTTTGGGAAGCTTGGCAACCCCTTCCCATGAAAGTGTTTCTCGCCAGTCACTGCTTAGGGCTACATCAAGAGGAAACAAAACGTAGAGATAGAACATGAAACTACTTTGTTGTGTCAACTTTCAAGAAGCTAGCACAAACCGTGTTGGATTTAGAGTTCCAAATACATCTATCAATATAGGAGAAAACAGAGTGAAACCTAAAAATTCAAACTGTTACTGGAAATGAACGCTTCAACATAGAAGAACGAAATTTGGGGAACCAAGTCGCCTTAGTGTACTGATCATTACCTGAAAGTATCATCCAGTTTGGGTGAAAAAATACTTGCTGAGATTTCTGGAGATTCGTAATTTTGGGAAGCTTGGCAACCCCTTCCCATGAAAGTGTTTCTCGCCAGTCACTGCTTAGGGCTACATCAAGAGGAAACAAAACGTAGAGATAGAACATGAAACTACTTTGTTGTGTCAACTTTCAAGAAGCTAGCACAAACCGTGTTGGATTTAGAGTTCCAAATACATCTATCAATATAGGAGAAAACAGAGTGAAACCTAAAAATTCAAACTGTTACTGGAAATGAGCGCTTCAACATAGAAGAACGAAATTTGGGGAACCAAGTCGCCTTAGTGTACTGATCATTACCTGAAAGTATCATCCAGTTTGGGTGAAAAAATATTTGCTGAGATTTCTGGAGATTCGCAATTTTTGGAAGCTTGGCAACCCCTTCCCATGAAAGTGTTTCTCGCCAGTCACTGCTTAGGGCTACATCAAGAGGAAACAAAACGTAGAGATAGAACGTGAAACTACTTTGTTGTGTCAAGTTTCAAGAAGCTAGAACAAACCGTGTTGGATTTAGAGTTCCAAATACATCTATCAATATAGGAGAAAACAGAGTGAAACCTAAAAATTCAAACTGTTACTGGAAATGAACGCTTCAACATAGAAGAACGAAATTTGGGGAACCAAGTCGCCTTAGTGTACTGATCATTACCTGAGAGTATCATCCAGTTTGGGTGAAAAAATATTTGCTGAGATTTCTGGAGATTCGTAATTTTTGGAAGCATGGCAACCCCTTCCCATGAAAGTGTTTCTCGCCAGTCACTGCTTAGGGCTACATCAAGAGGAAACAAAACGTAGAGATAGAATGTGAAACTACTTTGTTGTGTCAACTTTCAAGAAGCTAGCACAAACCGTGTTGGATTTAGAGTTCCAAATCCATCTATCAATATAGGAGAAAACAGAGTGAAACCTAAAAATTCAAACTGTTACTGGAAATGAACGCTTCGACATAGAAGAACGAAATTTGGGGAACCAAGTCGCCTTAGTGTACTGATCACTACCTGAAAGTATCATCCAGTTTGGGTGAAAAAATATTTGCTGAGATTTCTGGAGATTCGTAATTTTGGGAAGCTTGGCAACCCCTTCCCATGAAAGTGTTTCTCTCCAGTCACTGCTTAGGGCTACATCAAGAGGAAACAAAACGTAGGGATAGAACGTGAAACTACTTTGGTGTGTCAAGTTTCAAGAAGCTAGCACAAACCGTGTTGGATTTAGAGTTCCAAATACATCTATCAATATAGGAGAAAACAGAGTAAAACCTAAAAATTCAAACTGTTACTGGAAATGAACGCTTCAACATAGAAGAACGAAATTTGGGGAACCAAGTCGCCTTAGTGTACTGATCATTACCTGAAAGTATCATCCAGTTTGGGTGAAAAAATATTTGCTGAGATTTCTGGAGATTCGTAATTTTGGGAAGCTTGGCAACCCCTTCCCATGAAAGTGTTTCTCGCCAGTCACTGTTTAGGGCTACATCAAGAGGAAACAAAACGTAGAGATAGAACATGAAACTACTTTGTTGTGTCAACTTTCAAGAAGCTAGCACAAACCGTGTTGGATTTAGAGTTCCAAATACATCTATCAATATAGGAGAAAACAGAGTGAAACCTAAAAATTCAAACTGTTACTGGAAATGAACGCTTCAACATAGAAGAACGAAATTTGGGGAACCAAGTCGCCTTAGTGTACTGATCATTACCTGAAAGTATCATCTAGTTTGGGTGAAAAAATATTTGCTGAGATTTCTGGAGATTCGTAATTTTGGGAAGCTTGGCAACCCCTTCCCATGAAAGTGTTTCTCGCCAGTCACTGCTTAGGGCTACATCAAGAGGAAACAAAACGTAGAGATAGAACGTGAAACTACTTTGTTGTGTCAAGTTTCAAGAAGCTAGCACAAACCGTGTTGGATTCAGAGTTCCAAATACATCTATCAATATAGGAGAAAACAGAGTGAAACCTAAAAATTCAAACTGTTACTGGAAATGAACGCTTCAACATAGAAGAACGAAATTTGGGGAACCAAGTCGCCTTAGTGTACTGATCATTAACTGAGAGTATCATCCTGTTTGGTTGAAAAAATATTTGCTGAGATATCTGGAGATTCGTAATTTTTGGAAGCTTGGCAACCCCTTCCCATGAAAGTGTTTCTCGCCAGTCACTGCTTAGGGCTACATCAAGAGGAAACAAAACGTAGAGATAGAACGTGAAACTACTTTGTTGTGTCAAGTTTCAAGAAGCTAGCACAAACCGTGTTGGATTTAGAGTTCCAAATACATCTATCAATATAGGAGAAAACAGAGTGAAACCTAAAAATTCAAACTGTTACTGGAAATGAACGCTTCAACATAGAAGAACGAAATTTGGGGAACCAAGTCGCCTTAGTGTACTGATCATTACCTGAAAGTATCATCCAGTTTGGGTGAAAAAATATTTGCTGAGATTTCTGGAGATTCGTAATTTTGGGAAGCTTGGCAACCCCTTCCCATGAAAGTGTTTCTCGCCAGTCACTGCTTAGGGCTACATCAAGAGGAAACAAAACGTAGAGATAGAACATGAAACTACTTTGTTGTGTCAACTTTCAAGAAGCTAGCACAAACCGTGTTGGATTTAGAGTTCCAAATACATCTATCAATATAGGAGAAAACAGAGTGAAACCTAAAAATTCAAACTGTTACTGGAAATGAACGCTTCAACATAGAAGAACGAAATTTGGGGAACCAAGTCGCCTTAGTGTACTGATCATTACCTGAAAGTATCATCCAGTTTGGGTGAAAAAATATTTGCTGAGATTTCTGGAGATTCGTAATTTTGGGAAGCTTGGCAACCCCGTTCCATGAAAGGGTTTCTCGCCAGTCACTGCTTAGGATTACATCAAGAGGAAACAAAACATAGAGATAGAACGTGAAACTACTTTGTTGTGTCAAGTTTCAAGAAGCTAGCACAAACCGTGTTGGATTTAGAGTTCCAAATACATCTATTAATATAGGAGAAAACAGAGTGAAACCTAAAAATTCAAACTGTTACTGGAAATGAACGCTTCAACATAGAAGAACGAAATTTGGGGAACCAAGTTACCTTAGTGTACTGATCATTACCTGAAAGTATCATCCAGTTTGGGTGAAAAAATATTTGCTGAGATTTCTGGAGATTCGTAATTTTGGGAAGCTTGGCAACCCCTTCCCATGAAAGTGTTTCTCGCCATTCACTGCTTAGGGCTACATCAAGAGGAAACAAAACGTAGAGATAGAACGTGAAACTACTTTGTTGTGTCAAGTTTCAAGAAGCTAGCACAATCCGTGTTGGATTCAGAGTTCCAAATACATCTATCAATATAGGAGAAAACAGAGTGAAACCTAAAAATTCAAACTGTTACTGGAAATGAACGCTTCAACATAGAAGAACGAAATTTGGGGAACCAAGTCGCCTTAGTGTACTGATCATTAACTGAGAGTATCATCCTGTTTGGTTGAAAAAATATTTGCTGAGATATCTGGAGATTCGTAATTTTTGGAAGCTTGGCAACCCCTTCCCATGAAAGTGTTTCTCGCCAGTCACTGCTTAGGGCTACATCAAGAGGAAACAAAACGTAGAGATAGAACGTGAAACTACTTTGTTGTGTCAAGTTTCAAGAAGCTAGCACAAACCGTGTTGGATTTAGAGTTCCAAATACATCTATCAATATAGGAGAAAACAGAGTGAAACCTAAAAATTCAAACTGTTACTGGAAATGAACGCTTCAACATAGAAGAACGAAATTTGGGGAACCAAGTCGCCTTAGTGTACTGATCATTACCTGAAAGTATCATCCAGTTTGGGTGAAAAAATATTTGCTGAGATTTCTGGAGATTCGTAATTTTGGGAAGCTTGGCAACCCCTTCCCATGAAAGTGTTTCTCGCCAGTCACTGCTTAGGGCTACATCAAGAGGAAACAAAACGTAGAGATAGAACATGAAACTACTTTGTTGTGTCAACTTTCAAGAAGCTAGCACAAACCGTGTTGGATTTAGAGTTCCAAATACATCTATCAATATAGGAGAAAACAGAGTGAAACCTAAAAATTCAAACTGTTACTGGAAATGAACGCTTCAACATAGAAGAACGAAATTTGGGGAACCAAGTCGCCTTAGTGTACTGATCATTACCTGAAAGTATCATCCAGTTTGGGTGAAAAAATATTTGCTGAGATTTCTGGAGATTCGTAATTTTGGGAAGCTTGGCAACCCCTTCCCATGAAAGTGTTTCTCGCCAGTCACTGTTTAGGGCTACATCAAGAGGAAACAAAACGTAGAGATAGAACGTGAAACTACTTTGTTGTGTCAAGTTTCAAGAAGCTAGCACAAACCGTGTTGGATTTAGAGTTCCAAATACATCTATCAATATAGGAGAAAACAGAGTGAAACCTAAAAATTCAAACTGTTACTGGAAATGAACGCTTCAACATAGAAGAACGAAATTTGGGGAACCAAGTCGCCTTAGTGTACTGATCATTACCTGAAAGTATCATCCAGTTTGGGTGAAAAAATATTTGCTGAGATTTCTGGAGATTCGTAATTTTGGGAAGCTTGGCAACCCCGTTCCATGAAAGGGTTTCTCGCCAGTCACTGCTTAGGGCTACATCAAGAGGAAACAAAACGTAGAGATAGAACGTGAAACTACTTTGTTGTGTCAAGTTTCAAGAAGCTAGCACAAACCGTGTTGGATTTACAGTTCCAAATACATCTATTAATATAGGAGAAAACAGAGTGAAACCTAAAAATTCAAACTGTTACTGGAAATGAACGCTTCAACATAGAAGAACGAAATTTGGGGAACCAAGTTACCTTAGTGTACTGATCATTACCTGAAAGTATCATCCAGTTTGGGTGAAAAATTATTTGCTGAAATTTCTGGAGATTCGTAATTTTTGGAAGCTTGGCAATCCCTTCCCATGAAAGTGTTTCTCGCCAGTCACTGCTTAGGGCTACATCAAGAGGAAACAAAATGTAGAGATAGAACGTGAAACTACTTTGTTGTGTCAAGTTTCAAGAAGCTATCACAAACCGTGTTGGATTTAGAGTTCCAAATACATCTATCAATATAGGAGAAAACAGAGTGAAACCTAATATTCAAACTGTTACTGGAAATGAACGCTTGAACATAGAAGAACGAAATTTGGGGAACCAAGTCGCCTTAGTGTACTGATCATTACCTGAAAGTATCATCCAGTTTGGGTGAAAAAATATTTGCTGAGATTTCTGGAGATTCGTAATTTTTGATAGCTTGGCAACTTCTTCCCATGAAAGTGTTTCTCGCCAGTCACTGTTTAGGGCTACATCAAGAGGAAACAAAACGTAGAGATAGAACGTGAAACTACTATGTTGTGTCAAGTTTCAAGAAACTAGCACAAACCTTGTTGGATTTAGAGTTCCAAATACATCTATCAATATAGGAGAAAACAGAGTGAAACCTAAAAATTCAAACTGTTACTGGAAATGAACGCTTCAACATAGAAGAACGAAATTTGGGGAACCAAGTCGCCTTAGTGTACTGATCATTACCTGAAAGTATCATCCAGTTTGGGTGATAAAATGTTTGCTGAGATTTCTGGAGATTCGTAATTTTGGGAAGCTTGGAAACCCCTTCCCATGAAAGTGTTTCTCGCCAGTCACTGCTTAGGGCTACATCAAGAGGAAACAAAACATAGAGATAGAACGTGAAACTACTTTGTTGTGTCAAGTTTCAAGAAGCTAGCACAAACCGTGTTGGATTTAGAGTTCCAAATACATCTATCAATATAGGAGAAAACAGAGTGAAACCTAAAAATTCAAACAGTTACTGGAAATGAACGCTTCAACATAGAAGAACGAAATTTGGGGAACCAAGTCGCCTTAGTGTACTGATCATTACCTGAAAGTATCATCCAGTTTGGGTGAAAAAATATTTGCTGAGATTTCTGGAGATTCGTAATTTTGGGAAGCTTGGCAACCCCTTCCCATGAAAGTGTTTCTCGCCAGTCACTGCTTAGGGCTACATCAAGAGGAAACAAAACGTAGAGATAGAACGTGAAACTACTTTGTTGTGTCAAGTTTCAAGAAGCTAGCACAAACCGTGTTGGATTCAGAGTTCCAAATACATCTATCAATATAGGAGAAAACAGAGTGAAACCTAAAAATTCAAACTGTTACTGGAAATGAACGCTTCAACATAGAAGAACGAAATTTGGGGAACCAAGTCGCCTTAGTGTACTGATCATTAACTGAGAGTATCATCCTGTTTGGTTGAAAAAATATTTGCTGAGATATCTGGAGATTCGTAATTTTTGGAAGCTTGGCAACCCCTTCCCATGAAAGTGTTTCTCGCCAGTCACTGCTTAGGGCTACATCAAGAGGAAACAAAACGTAGAGATAGAACGTGAAACTACTTTGTTGTGTCAAGTTTCAAGAAGCTAGCACAAACCGTGTTGGATTTAGAGTTCCAAATACATCTATCAATATAGGAGAAAACAGAGTGAAACCTAAAAATTCAAACTGTTACTGGAAATGAACGCTTCAACATAGAAGAACGAAATTTGGGGAACCAAGTCGCCTTAGTGTACTGATCATTACCTGAAAGTATCATCCAGTTTGGGTGAAAAAATATTTGCTGAGATTTCTGGAGATTCGTAATTTTTGGAAGCTTGGCAACCCCTTCCCATGAAAGTGTTTCTCGCCAGTCACTGCTTAGGGCTACATCAAGAGGAAACAAAACGTAGAGATAGAACATGAAACTACTTTGTTGTGTCAACTTTCAAGAAGCTAGCACAAACCGTGTTGGATTTAGAGTTCCAAATACATCTATCAATATAGGAGAAAACAGAGTGAAACCTAAAAATTCAAACTGTTACTGGAAATGAACGCTTCAACATAGAAGAACGAAATTTGGGGAACCAAGTCGCCTTAGTGTACTGATCATTACCTGAAAGTATCATCCAGTTTGGGTGAAAAAATATTTGCTGAGATTTCTGGAGATTCGTAATTTTGGGAAGCTTGGCAACCCCTTCCCATGAAAGTGTTTCTCGCCAGTCACTGTTTAGGGCTACATCAAGAGGAAACAAAACGTAGAGATAGAACGTGAAACTACTTTGTTGTGTCAAGTTTCAAGAAGCTAGCACAAACCGTGTTGGATTTAGAGTTCCAAATACATCTATCAATATAGGAGAAAACAGAGTGAAACCTAAAAATTCAAACTGTTACTGGAAATGAACGCTTCAACATAGAAGAACGAAATTTGGGGAACCAAGTCGCCTTAGTGTACTGATCATTACCTGAAAGTATCATCCAGTTTGGGTGAAAAAATATTTGCTGAGATTTCTGGAGATTCGTAATTTTGGGAAGCTTGGCAACCCCGTTCCATGAAAGGGTTTCTCGCCAGTCACTGCTTAGGGCTACATCAAGAGGAAACAAAACGTAGAGATAGAACGTGAAACTACTTTGTTGTGTCAAGTTTCAAGAAGCTAGCACAAACCGTGTTGGATTTACAGTTCCAAATACATCTATTAATATAGGAGAAAACAGAGTGAAACCTAAAAATTCAAACTGTTACTGGAAATGAACGCTTCAACATAGAAGAACGAAATTTGGGGAACCAAGTTACCTTAGTGTACTGATCATTACCTGAAAGTATCATCCAGTTTGGGTGAAAAATTATTTGCTGAAATTTCTGGAGATTCGTAATTTTTGGAAGCTTGGCAATCCCTTCCCATGAAAGTGTTTCTCGCCAGTCACTGCTTAGGGCTACATCAAGAGGAAACAAAACGTAGAGATAGAACGTGAAACTACTTTGTTGTGTCAAGTTTCAAGAAGCTATCACAAACCGTGTTGGATTTAGAGTTCCAAATACATCTATCAATATAGGAGAAAACAGAGTGAAACCTAATATTCAAACTGTTACTGGAAATGAACGCTTGAACATAGAAGAACGAAATTTGGGGAACCAAGTCGCCTTAGTGTACTGATCATTACCTGAAAGTATCATCCAGTTTGGGTGAAAAAATATTTGCTGAGATTTCTGGAGATTCGTAATTTTTGATAGCTTGGCAACTTCTTCCCATGAAAGTGTTTCTCGCCAGTCACTGTTTAGGGCTACATCAAGAGGAAACAAAACGTAGAGATAGAACGCGAAACTACTATGTTGTGTCAAGTTTCAAGAAACTAGCACAAACCTTGTTGCATTTAGAGTTCCAAATATATCTATCAATATAGGAGAAAACAGAGTGAAACCTAAAAATTCAAACTGTTACTGGAAATGAACGCTTCAACATAGAAGAACGAAATTTGGTGAACCAAGTCGCCTTAGTGTACTGATCATTACCTGAAAGTATCATCCAGTTTGGGTGAAAAATATTTGCTGAGATTTCTGGAGATTCGTAATTTTGGGAAGCTTGGCAACCCCTTCCCATGAAAGTGTTTCTCGCCCGTCACTGCTTAGGGCTACATCAAGAGGAAACAAAACGTAGAGATAGAACGTGAAACTACTTTGTTGTGTCAAGTTTCAAGAAGCTAGCACAAACCGTGTTGGATTTAGAGTTCCAAATACATCTATCAATATAGGAGAAAACAGAGTGAAACCTAAAAATTCAAACTGTTACTGGAAATGAACGCTTCAACATAGAAGAACGAAATTTGGGGAACCAAGTCGCCTTAGTGTACTGATCATTACCTGAAAGTATCATCCAGTTTGGGTGATAAAATGTTTGCTGAGATTTCTGGAGATTCGTAATTTTGGGAAGCTTGGAAACCCCTTCCCATGAAAGTGTTTCTCGCCAGTCACTGCTTAGGGCTACATCAAGAGGAAACAAAACATAGAGATAGAACGTGAAACTATTTTGTTGTGTCAAGTTTCAAGAAGCTAGCACAAACCGTGTTGGATTTAGAGTTCCAAATACATCTATCAATATAGGAGAAAACAGAGTGAAACCTAAAAATTCAAACAGTTACTGGAAATGAACGCTTCAACATAGAAGAACGAAATTTGGGGAACCAAGTCGCCTTAGTGTACTGATCATTACCTGAAAGTATCATCCAGCTGGGTGAAAAAATATTTGCTGTGATTTCTGGAGATTCGTAATTTTGGGAAGCTTGGCAACCCCTTCCCATGAAAGTGTTTCTCGCCAGTCACTGCTTAGGGCTACATCAAGAGGAAACAAAACGTAGAGATAGAACGTGAAACTACTTTGTTGTGTCAAGTTTCAAGAAGATAGCACAAACCGTGTTGGATTTAGAGTTCCAAATACATCTATCAATATAGGAGAAAACAGAGTGAAACCTAAAAATTCAAACTGTTACTGGAAATGAACGCTTCAACATAGAAGAACGAAATTTGGGGAACCAAGTCGCCTTAGTGTACTGATCATTACCTGAAAGTATCATCCAGTTTGGGTGAAAAAATATTTGCTGAGATTTCTGGAGATTCGTAATTTTGGGAAACTTGGCATCCCCTTCCCATGAAAGTGTTTCTCGCCAGTCACTGCTTAGGGCTACATCAAGAGGAAACAAAACGTAGAGATAGAACGTGAAACTACTTTGTTGTGTCAAGTTTCAAGAAGCTAGCACAAACCGTGTTGGATTTAGAGTTCCAAATACATCTATCAATATAGGAGAAAACAGAGTGAAACCTAAAAATTCAAACTGTTACTGGAAATGAACGCTTCAACATAGAAGAACGAAATTTGGGGAACCAAGTCGCCTTAGTGTACTGATCATTACCTGAAAGTATCATCCAGTTTGGGTGAAAAAATGTTTGCTGAGATTTCTGGAGATTCGTAATTTTGGGAAGCTTGGCAACCCCTTCCCATGAAAGTGTTTCTCGCCAGTCACTGCTTAGGGCTACATCAAGAGGAAACAAAACGTAGAGATAGAACGTGAAACTACTTTGTTGTGTCAAGTTTCAAGAAGCTAGCACAAACCGTGTTGGATTTAGAGTTCCAAATACATCTATCAATATAGGAGAAAACAGAGTGAAACCTAAAAATTCAAACTGTTACTGGAAATGAACGCTTCAACATAGAAGAACGAAATTTGGGGAACCAAGTCGCCTTAGTGTACTGATCATTACCTGAAAGTATCATCCAGTTTGGGTGATAAAATGTTTGCTGAGATTTCTGGAGATTCGTAATTTTGGGAAGCTTGGAAACCCCTTCCCATGAAAGTGTTTCTCGCCAGTCACTGCTTAGGGCTACATCAAGAGGAAACAAAACATAGAGATAGAACGTGAAACTACTTTGTTGTGTCAAGTTTCAAGAAGCTAGCACAAACCGTGTTGGATTTAGAGTTCCAAATACATCTATCAATATAGGAGAAAACAGAGTGAAACCTAAAAATTCAAACAGTTACTGGAAATGAACGCTTCAACATAGAAGAACGAAATTTGGGGAACCAAGTCGCCTTAGTGTACTGATCATTACCTGAAAGTATCATCCAGTTTGGGTGAAAAAATATTTGCTGAGATTTCTGGAGATTCGTAATTTTGGGAAGCTTGGCAACCCCTTCCCATGAAAGTGTTTCTCGCCAGTCACTGCTTAGGGCTACATCAAGAGGAAACAAAACGTAGAGATAGAACGTGAAACTACTTTGTTGTGTCAAGTTTCAAGAAGATAGCACAAACCGTGTTGGATTTAGAGTTCCAAATACATCTATCAATATAGGAGAAAACAGAGTGAAACCTAAAAATTCAAACTGTTACTGGAAATGAACGCTTCAACATAGAAGAACGAAATTTGGGGAACCAAGTCGCCTTAGTGTACTGATCATTACCTGAAAGTATCATCCAGTTTGGGTGAAAAAATATTTGCTGAGATTTCTGGAGATTCGTAATTTTGGGAAACTTGGCATCCCTTTCCCATGAAAGTGTTTCTCGCCAGTCACTGCTTAGGGCTACATCAAGAGGAAACAAAACGTAGAGATAGAACGTAAAACTACTTTGTTGTGTCAAGTTTCAAGAAGCTAGCACAAACCGTGTTGGATTTAGAGTTCCAAATACATCTATCAATATAGGAGAAAACAGAGTGAAACCTAAAAATTCAAACTGTTACTGGAAATGAACGCTTCAACATAGAAGAACGAAATTTGGGGAACCAAGTCGCCTTAGTGTACTGATCATTACCTGAAAGTATCATCCAGTTTGGGTGAAAAAATGTTTGCTGAGATTTCTGGAGATTCGTAATTTTGGGAAGCTTGGCAACCCCTTCCCATGAAAGTGTTTCTCGCCAGTCACTGCTTAGGGCTACATCAAGAGGAAACAAAACTTAGAGATAGAACGTGAAACTACTTTGTTGTGTCAAGTTTCAAGAAGCTAGCACAAACCGTGTTGGATTTAGAGTTCCAAATACATCTATCAATATAGGAGAAAACAGAGTGAAACCTAATATTCAAACTGTTACTGGAAATGAACGCTTCAACATAGAAGAACGAAATTTGGGGAACCAAGTCGCCTTAGTGTACTGATCATTACCTGAAAGTATCATCCAGTTTGGGTGAAAAAATATTTGCTGAGATTTCTGGAGATTCGTAATTTTTGATAGCTTGGCAACTTCTTCCCATGAAAGTGTTTCTCGCCAGTCACTGTTTAGGGCTACATCAAGAGGAAACAAAACGTAGAGATAGAACGTGAAACTACTATGTTGTGTCAAGTTTCAAGAAAGTAGCACAAACCGTGTTGCATTTAGAGTTCCAAATACATCTATCAATATAGGAGAAAACAGAGTGAAACCTAAAAATTCAAACTGTTACTGGAAATGAACGCTTCAACATAGAAGAACGAAATTTGGGGAACCAAGTCGCCTTAGTGTACTGATCATTACCTGAAAGTATCATCCAGTTTGGGTGAAAAATATTTGCTGAGATTTCTGGAGATTCGTAATTTTGGGAAGCTTGGCAACCCCTTCCCATGAAAGTGTTTCTCGCCAGTCACTGCTTAGGGCTACATCAAGAGGAAACAAAACGTAGAGATAGAACGTGAAACTACTTTGTTGTGTCAAGTTTCAAGAAGCTAGCACAAACCGTGTTGGATTTAGAGTTCCAAATACATCTATCAATATAGGAGAAAACAGAGTGAAACCTAAAAATTCAAACTGTTACTGGAAATGAACGCTTCAACATAGAAGAACGAAATTTGGGGAACCAAGTCGCCTTAGTGTACTGATCATTACCTGAAAGTATCATCCAGTTTGGGTGATAAAATGTTTGCTGAGATTTCTGGAGATTCGTAATTTTGGGAAGCTTGGAAACCCCTTCCCATGAAAGTGTTTCTCGCCAGTCACTGCTTAGGGCTACATCAAGAGGAAACAAAACGTAGAGATAGAACGTGAAACTACTTTGTTGTGTCAAGTTTCAAGAAGCTAGCACAAACCGTGTTGGATTTAGAGTTCCAAATACATCTATCAATATAGGAGAAAACAGAGTGAAACCTAAAAATTCAAACAGTTACTGGAAATGAACGCTTCAACATAGAAGAACGAAATTTGGGGAACCAAGTCGCCTTAGTGTACTGATCATTACCTGAAAGTATCATCCAGTTTGGGTGAAAAAATATTTGCTGAGATTTCTGGAGATTCGTAATTTTGGGAAGCTTGGCAACCCCTTCCCATGAAAGTGTTTCTCGCCAGTCACTGCTTAGGGCTACATCAAGAGGAAACAAAACGTAGAGATAGAACGTGAAACTACTTTGTTGTGTCAAGTTTCAAGAAGCTAGCACAAACCGTGTTGGATTTAGAGTTCCAAATACATCTATCAATATAGGAGAAAACAGAGTGAAACCTAAAAATTCAAACTGTTACTGGAAATGAACGCTTCAACATAGAAGAACGAAATTTGGGGAACCAAGTCGCCTTAGTGTACTGATCATTACCTGAAAGTATCATCCAGTTTGGGTGAAAAAATATTTGCTGAGATTTCTGGAGATTCGTAGTTTTTGGAAGCTTGGCAACCCCTTCCCATGAAAGTGTTTCTCGCCAGTCACTGCTTAGGGCTACATCAAGAGGAAACAAAACGTAGAGATAGAACGTGAAACTACTTTGTTGTGTCAAGTTTCAAGAAGCTAGCACAAACCGTGTTGGATTTAGAGTTCCAAATACATCTATCAATATAGGAGAAAACAGAGTGAAACCTAAAAATTCAAACTGTTACTGGAAATGAACGCTTCAACATAGAAGAACGAAATTTGGGGAACCAAGTCGCCTTAGTGTACTGATCATTACCTGAAAGTATCATCGAGTTTGGGTGAAAAAATATTTCCTGAGATTTCTGGAGATTCGTAATTTTTGGAAGCTTGGCAACCCCTTCCCATGAAAGTGTTTCTCGCCAGTCACTGTTTAGGGCTACATCAAGAGGAAACAAAACGTAGAGATAGAACGTGAAACTACTTTGTTGTGTCAAGTTTCAAGAAACTAGCACAAACCGTGTTGGATTTAGAGTTCCAAATACATCTATCAATATAGGAGAAAACAGAGTGAAACCTAAAAATTCAAACTGTTACTGGAAATGAACGCTTCAACATAGAAGAACGAAATTTGGGGAACCAAGTCGCCTTAGTGTACTGATCATTACCTGAAAGTATCATCCAGTTTGGGTGAAAAATATTTGCTGAGATTTCTGGAGATTCGTAATATTGGGAAACTTGGCAACCCCTTCCCATGAAAGTGTTTCTCGCCAGTCACTGCTTAGGGCTACATCAAGAGGAAACAAAACGTAGAGATAGAACGTGAAACTACTTTGTTGTGTCAAGTTTCAAGAAGCTAGCACAAACCGTGTTGGATTCAGAGTTCCAAATACATCTATCAATATAGGAGAAAACAGAGTGAAACCTAAAAATTCAAACTGTTACTGGAAATGAACGCTTCAACATAGAAGAACGAAATTTGGGGAACCAAGTCGCCTTAGTGTACTGATCATTACCTGAAAGTATCATCCAGTTTGGGTGATAAAATGTTTGCTGAGATTTCTGGAGATTCGTAATTTTGGGAAGCTTGGAAACCCCTTCCCATGAAAGTGTTTCTCGCCAGTCACTGCTTAGGGCTACATCAAGAGGAAACAAAACGTAGAGATAGAACGTGAAACTACTTTGTTGTGTCAAGTTTCAAGAAGCTAGCACAAACCGTGTTGGATTTAGAGTTCCAAATACATCTATCAATATAGGAGAAAACAGAGTGTAACCTAAAAATTCAAACAGTTACTGGAAATGAACGCTTCAACATAGAAGAACGAAATTTGGGGAACCAAGTCGCCTTAGTGTACTGATCATTACCTGAAAGTATCATCCAGTTTGGGTGAAAAAATATTTGCTGAGATTTCTGGAGATTCGTAATTTTGGGAAGCTTGGCAACCCCTTCCCATGAAAGTGTTTCTCGCCAGTCACTGCTTAGGGCTACATCAAGAGGAAACAAAACGTAGAGATAGAACGTGAAACTACTTTGTTGTGTCAAGTTTCAAGAAGCTAGCACAAACCGTGTTGGATTTAGAGTTCCAAATACATCTATCAATATAGGAGAAAACAGAGTGAAACCTAAAAATTCAAACTGTTACTGGAAATGAACGCTTCAACATAGAAGAACGAAATTTGGGGAACCAAGTCGCCTTAGGGTCCTGATCATTACCTGAAAGTATCATCCAGTTTGGGTGAAAAAATATTTGCTGAGATTTCTGGAGATTCGTAGTTTTTGGAAGCTTGGCAACCCCTTCCCATGAAAGTGTTTCTCGCCAGTCACTGCTTAGGGCTACATCAAGAGGAAACAAAACGTAGAGATAGAACGTGAAACAACTTTGTTGTGTCAAGTTTCAAGAAGCTAGCACAAACCGTGTTGGATTCAGAGTTCCAAATACATCTATCAATATAGGAGAAAACAGAGTGAAACCTAAAAATTCAAACTGTTACTGGAAATGAACGCTTCAACATAGAAGAACGAAATTTGGGGAACCAAGTCGCCTTAGTGTACTGATCATTACCTGAAAGTATCATCCAGTTTGGGTGAAAAAATGTTTGCTGAGATTTCTGGAGATTCGTAATTTTGGGAAGCTTGGCAACCCCTTCCCATGAAAGTGTTTCTCGCCAGTCACTGCTTAGGGCTACATCAAGAGGAAACAAAACGTAGAGATAGAACGTGAAACTACTTTGTTGTGTCAAGTTTCAAGAAGCTAGCACAAACCGTGTTGGATTTAGAGTTCCAAATACATCTATCAATATAGGAGAAAACAGAGTGAAACCTAAAAATTCAAACTGTTACTGGAAATGAATGCTTCAACATAGAAGAACGAAATTTGGGGAACCAAGTCGCCTTAGTGTACTGATCATTACCTGAAAGTATCATCCAGTTTGGGTGAAAAAATGTTTGCTGAGATTTCTGGAGATTCGTAATTTTGGGAAACTTGGCAACCCCTTCCCATGAAAGTGTTTCTCGCCAGTCACTGCTTAGGGCTACATCAAGAGGAAACAAAACGTAGAGATAGAACGTGAAACTACTTTGTTGTGTCAAGTTTCAAGAAGCTAGCACAAACCGTGTTGGATTTAGAGTTCCAAATACATCTATCAATATAGGAGAAAACAGAGTGAAACCTAAAAATTCAAACTGTTACTGGAAATGAACGCTTCAACATAGAAGAACGAAATTTGGGGAACCAAGTCGCCTTAGTGTACTGATCATGACCTGAAAGTATCATCCAGTTTGGGTGAAAAAATATTTGCTGAGATTTCTGGAGATTCGTAATTTTGGGAAGCTTGGCAACCCCTTCCCATGAAAGTGTTTCTCGCCAGTCACTGCTTAGGGCTACATCAAGAGGAAACAAAACGTAGAGATAGAACGTGAAACTACTTTGTTGTGTCAAGTTTCAAGAAGCTAGCACAAACCGTGTTGGATTTAGAGTTCCAAATACATCTATCAATATAGGAGAAAACAGAGTGAAACCTAAAAATTCAAACTGTTACTGGAAATGAACGCTTCAACATAGAAGAACGAAATTTGGGGAACCAAGTCGCCTTAGTGTACTGATCATTACCTGAAAGTATCATCCAGTTTGGGTGAAAAAATGTTTGCTCAGATTTCTGGAGATTCGTAATTTTGGGAAACTTGGCAACCCCTTCCCATGAAAGTGTTTCTCGCCAGTCACTGCTAAGGGCTACATCAAGAGGAAACAAAACGTAGAGATAGAACGTGAAACTACTTTGTTGTGTCAAGTTTCAAGAAGCTAGCACAAACCGTGTTGGATTTAGAGTTCCAAATACATCTATCAATATAGGAGAAAACAGAGTGAAACCTAAAAATTCAAACTGTTACTGGAAATGAACGCTTCAACATAGAAGAACGAAATTTGGGGAACCAAGTCGCCTTAGTGTACTGATCATTACCTGAGAGTATCATCCAGTTTGGGTGAAAAAATGTTTGCTGAGATTTCTGGAGATTCGTAATTTTGGGAAACTTGGCAACCCCTTCCCATGAAAGTGTTTCTCGCCAGTCACTGCTTAGGGCTACATCAAGAGGAAACAAAATGTAGAGATAGAACGTGAAACTACTTTGTTGTGTCAAGTTTCAAAAAGCTAGCACAAACCGTGTTGGATTTAGAGTTCCAAATACATCTATCAATATAGGAGAAAACAGAGTGAAATCTAAAAATTCAATCTGTTACTGGAAATGAACGCTTCAACATAGAAGAACGAAATTTGGGGAACCAAGTCGCCTTAGTGTACTGATCATTACCTGAAAGTATCATCCAGTTTGGGTGAAAAAATATTTGCTGAGATTTCTGGAGATTCGTAATTTTGGGAAGCTTGGCAACCCCTTCCCATGAAAGTGTTTCTCGCCAGTCACTGCTTAGAGCTACATCAAGAGGAAAAAAAACGTAGAGATAGAACGTGAAACAACTTTGTTGTGTCAAGTTTCAAGAAGCTAGCACAAACCGTGTTGGATTCAGAGTTCCAAATACATCTATCAATATAGGAGAAAACAGAGTGAAACCTAAAAATTCAAACTGTTACTGGAAATGAACGCTTCAACATAGAAGAACGAAATTTGGGGAACCAAGTCGCCTTAGTGTACTGATCATTACCTGAAAGTATCATCCAGTTTGGGTGAAAAAATATTTGCTGAGATTTCTGGAGATTCGTAATTTTTGGAAGCTTGGCAACCCCTTCCCATGAAAGTGTTTCTCGCCAGTCACTGCTTAGGGCTACATCAAGAGGAAACAAAACGTAGAGATAGAACGTGAAACTACTTTGTTGTGTCAAGTTTCAAGAAGCTAGCACAAACCGTGTTGGATTTAGAGTTCCAAATACATCTATCAATATAGGAGAAAACAGAGTGAAACCTAAAAATTCAAACTGTTACTGGAAATGAACGCTTCAACATAGAAGAACGAAATTTGGGGAACCAAGTCGCATTAGTGTACTGATCATTACCTGAAAGTATCATCCAGTTTGGGTGAAAAAATGTTTGCTGAGATTTCTGGAGATTCGTAATTTTGGGAAACTTGGCAACCCCTTCCCATGAAAGTGTTTCTCGCCAGTCACTGCTTAGGGCTACATCAAGAGGAAACAAAACGTAGAGATAGAACGTGAAACTACTTTGTTGTGTCAAGTTTCAAGAAGCTAGCACAAACCGTGTTGGATTTAGTGTTCCAAATACATCTATCAATATAGGAGAAAACAGAGTGAAACCTAAAAATTCAAACTGTTACTGGAAATGAACGCTTCAACATAGAAGAACGAAATTTGGGGAACCAAGTCGCGTTAGTGTACTGATCATTACCTGAAAGTATCATCCAGTTTGGGTGAAAAAATATTTGCTGAGATTTCTGGAGATTCGTAATTTTGGGAAACGTGGCAACCCCTTCCCATGAAAGTGTTTCTCGCCAGTCACTGCTTAGGGCTACATCAAGAGGAAACAAAACGTAGAGATAGAACGTGAAACTACTTTGTTGTGTCAAGTTTCAAGAAGCTAGCACAAACCGTGTTGGATTTAGAGTTCCAAATACATCTATCAATATAGGAGAAAACAGAGTGAAACCTAAAAATTCAAACTGTTACTGGAAATGAACGCTTCAACATAGAAGAACGAAATTTGGGGAACCAAGTCGCCTTAGTGTACTGATCATTACCTGAGAGTATCATCCAGTTTGGGTGAAAAAATATTTGCTGAGATTTCTGGAGATTCGTAATTTTTGGAAGCATGGGAACCCCTTCCCATGAAAGTGTTTCTCGCCAGTCACTGCTTAGGGCTACATCAAGAGGAAACAAAACGTAGAGATAGAACGTGAAACTACTTTGTTGTGTCAAGTTTCAAGAAGCTAGCACAAACCGTGTTGGATTTAGAGTTCCAAATACATCTATCAATATAGGAGAAAACAGAGTGAAACCTAAAAATTCAAACTGTTACTGGAAATGAACGCTTCAACATAGAAGAACGAAATTTGGGGAACCAAGTCGCCTTAGTGTACTGATCATTACCTGAAAGTATCATCCAGTTTGGGTGAAAAAATGTTTGCTGAGATTTCTAGAGATTCGTAATTTTGGGAAACTTGGCAACCCCTTCCCATGAAAGTGTTTCTCGCCAGTCACTGCTTAGGGCTACATCAAGAGGAAAAAAAACGTAGAGATAGAACGTGAAACTACTTTGTTGTGTCAAGTTTCAAGAAGCTAGCACAAACCATATTGGATTTAGAGTTCCAAATATATCTATCAATATAGGAGAAAACAGAGTGAAACCTAAAAATTCAAACTGTTACTGGAAATGAACGCTTCAACATAGAAGAACGAAATTTGGGGAACCAAGTCGCCTTAGTGTACTGATCATTACCTGAAAGTATCATCCAGTTTGGGTGAAAAAATATTTGCTGAGATTTCTGGAGATTCGTAATTTTGGGAAGCTTGGCAACCTCTTCCCATGAAAGTGTTTCTCGCCAGTCACTGTTTAGGGCTACATCAAGAGGAAACAAAATGTAGAGATAGAACGTGAAACTACTATGTTGTGTCACGTTTCAAGAAACTAGCACAAACCGTGTTGGATTTAGAGTTCCAAATACATCTATCAATATAGGAGAAAACAGAGTGAAACCTAAAAATTCAAACTGTTACTGGAAATGAACGCTTCAACATAGAAGAACGAAATTTGGGGAACCAAGTCGCCTTAGTGTACTGATCATTACCTGAAAGTATCATCCAGTTTCGGTGAAAAAATGTTTGCTGAGATTTCTGGAGATTCGTAATTTTGGGAAGCTTGGCAACCCCTTCCCATGAAAGTGTTTCTCGCCAGTCACTGCTTAGGGCTACATCAAGAGGAAACAAAACGTAGAGATAGAACGTGAAACTACTTTGTTGTGTCAAGTTTCAAGAAGCTAACACAAACCATATTAGATTTAGAGTTCCAAATACATCTATCAATATAGGAGAAAACAGAGTGAAACCTAAAAATTCAAACTGTTACTGGAAATGAACGCTTCAACATAGAAGAACGAAATTTGGGGAACCAAGTCGCCTTAGTGTACTGATCATTACCTGAAAGTATCATCCAGTTTGGGTGAAAAAATGTTTGCTGAGATTTCTGGAGATTCGTAATTTTGAAAAACTTGGCAACCCCTTCCCATGAAAGTGTTTCTCGCCAGTCACTGCTTAGGGCTACATCAAGAGGAAACAAAATGTAGAGATAGAACGTGAAACTACTATGTTGTGTCACGTTTCAAGAAAATAGCACAAACCGTGTTGGATTTAGAGTTCCAAATACATCTATCAATATAGGAGAAAACAGAGTGAAACCTAAAAATTCAAACTGTTACTGGAAATGAACGCTTCAACATAGAAGAACGAAATTTGGGGAACCAAGTCGCCTTAGTGTACTGATCATTACCTGAAAGTATCATCCAGTTTGGGTGAAAAAATATTTGCTGAGATTTCTGGAGATTCGTAATTTTGGGAAGCTTGGCAACCCCTTCCCATGAAAGTGTTTCTCGCCAGTCACTGCTTAGGGCTACATCAAGAGGAAACAAAACGTAGAGATAGAACGTGAAACTACTTTGTTGTGTCAAGTTTCAAGAAGCTAGCACAAACCATATTGGATTTAGAGTTCCAAATACATCTATCAATATAGGAGAAAACAGAGTGAAACCTAAAAATTCAAACTGTTACTGGAAATGAATGCTTCAACATAGAAGAACGAAATTTGGGGAACCAAGTCGCGTTAGTGTACTGATCATTACCTGAGAGTATCATCCAGTTTGGGTGAAAAAATATTTGCTGAGATTTCTGGAGATTCGTAATTTTTGGAAGCATGGGAACCCCTTCCCATGAAAGTGTTTCTCGCCAGTCACTGCTTAGGGCTACATCAAGAGGAAACAAAACGTAGAGATAGAACGTGAAACTACTTTGTTGTGTCAAGTTTCAAGAAGCTAGCACAAACCGTGTTGGATTTAGAGTTCCAAATACATCTATCAATATAGGAGAAAACAGAGTGAAACCTAAAAATTCAAACTGTTACTGGAAATGAACGCTTCAACATAGAAGAACGAAATTTGGGGAACCAAGTCGCCTTAGTGTACTGATCATTACCTGAAAGTATCATCCAGTTTGGGTGAAAAAATATTTGCTGAGATTTCTGGAGATTCGTAATTTTGGGAAGCTTGGCAACCCCTTCCCATGAAAGTGTTTCTCGCCAGTCACTGCTTAGGGCTACATCAAGAGGAAACAAAACGTAGAGATAGAACATGAAACAACTTTGTTGTGTCAAGTTTCAAGAAGCTAGCACAAACCGTGTTGGATTCAGAGTTCCAAATACATCTATCAATATAGGAGAAAACAGAGTGAAACCTAAAAATTCAAACTGTTACTGGAAATGAACGCTTCAACATAGAAGAACGAAATTTGGGGAACCAAGTCGCCTTAGTGTACTGATCATTACCTGAAAGTATCATCCAGTTTGGGTGAAAAAATGTTTGCTGAGATTTCTGGAGATTCGTAATTTTGGGAAACTTGGCAACCCCTTCCCATGAAAGTGTTTCTCGCCAGTCACTGCTTAGGGCTACATCAAGACGAAACAAAACGTAGAGATAGAACGTGAAACTACTTTGTTGTGTCAAGTTTCAAGAAGCTAGCACAAACCGTGTTGGATTTAGAGTTCCAAATACATCTATCAATATAGGAGAAAACAGAGTGAAACCTAAAAATTCAAACTGTTACTGGAAATGAACGCTTCAACATAGAAGAACGAAATTTGGGGAACCTAGTCGCCTTAGTGTACTGATCATTACCTGAAAGTATCATCCAGTTTGGGTGAAAAAATATTTGCTGAGATTTCTGGAGATTCGTAATTTTGGGAAGCTTGGCAACCTCTTCCCATGAAAGTGTTTCTCGCCAGTCACTGTTTAGGGCTACATCAAGAAGAAACAAAATGTAGAGATAGAACGTGAAACTACTATGTTGTGTCACGTTTCAAGAAACTAGCACAAACCGTGTTGGATTTAGAGTTCCAAATACATCTATCAATATAGGAGAAAACAGAGTGAAACCTAAAAATTCAAACTGTTACTGGAAATGAACGCTTCAACATAGAAGAACGAAATTTGGGGAACCAAGTCGCCTTAGTGTACTGATCATTACCTGAAAGTATCATCCAGTTTGGGTGAAAAAATGTTTGCTGAGATTTCTAGAGATTCGTAATTTTGGGAAACTTGGCAACCCCTTCCCATGAAAGTGTTTCTCGCCAGTCACTGCTTAGGGCTACATCAAGAGGAAAAAAAACGTAGAGATAGAACGTGAAACTACTTTGTTGTGTCAAGTTTCAAGAAGCTAGCACAAACCATATTGGATTTAGAGTTCCAAATACATCTATCAATATAGGAGAAAACAGAGTGAAACCTAAAAATTCAAACTGTTACTGGAAATGAACGCTTCAACATAGAAGAACGAAATTTGGGGAACCAAGTCGCCTTAGTGTACTGATCATTACCTGAAAGTATCATCCAGTTTGGGTGAAAAAATATTTGCTGAGATTTCTGGAGATTCGTAATTTTGGGAAGCTTGGCAACCCCTTCCCATGAAAGTGTTTCTCGCCAGTCACTGTTTAGGGCTACATCAAGAGGAAACAAAACGTAGAGATAGAACGTGAAACTACTTTGTTGTGTCAAGTTTCAAGAAGCTAGCACAAACCGTGTTGGATTTAGAGTTCCAAATACATCTATCAATATAGGAGAAAACAGAGTGAAACCTAAAAATTCAAACTGTTACTGGAAATGAACGCTTCAACATAGAAGAACGTAATTTGGGGAACCAAGTCGCCTTAGTGTACTGATCATTACCTGAAAGTATCATCCAGTTTCGGTGAAAAAATGTTTGCTGAGATTTCTGGAGATTCGTAATTTTGGGAAGCTTGGCAACCCCTTCCCATGAAAGTGTTTCTCGCCAGTCACTGCTTAGGGCTACATCAAGAGGAAACAAAACGTAGAGATAGAACGTGAAACTACTATGTTGTGTCAAGTTTCAAGAAGCTAGCACAAACCGTGTTGGATTTAGAGTTCCAAATACATCTATCAATATAGGAGAAAACAGAGTGAAACCTAAAAATTCAAACTGTTACTGGAAATGAACGCTTCAACATAGAAGAACGAAATTTGGGGAACCAAGTCGCCTTAGTGTACTGATCATTACCTGAAAGTATCATCCAGTTTGGGTGAAAAAATGTTTGCTGAGATTTCTGGAGATTCGTAATTTTGGGAAGCTTGGCAACCCCTTCCCATGAAAGTGTTTCTCGCCAGTCACTGCTTAGGGCTACATCAAGCGGAAACAAAACGTAGAGATAGAACGTGAAACTACTTTGTTGTGTCAAGTTTCAAGAAGCTAGCACAAACCGTGTTGGATTTAGAGTTCCAAATACATCTATCAATATAGGAGAAAACAGAGTGAAACCTAAAAATTCAAACTGTTACTGGAAATGAACGCTTCAACATAGAAGAACGAAATTTGGGGAACCAAGTCGCCTTAGTGTACTGATCATTACCTGAAAGTATCATCCAGTTTGGGTGAAAAAATGTTTGCTGAGATTCCTGGAGATTCGTAATTTTGGGAAGCTTGGCAACCCCTTCCCATGAAAGTGTTTCTCGCCAGTCACTGCTTAGGGCTACATCAAGCGGAAACAAAACGTAGAGATAGAACGTGAAACTACTTTGTTGTGTCAAGTTTCAAGAAGCTAGCACAAACCGTGTTGGATTTAGAGTTCCAAATACATCTATCAATATAGGAGAAAACAGAGTGAAACCTAAAAATTCAAACTGTTACTGAAAATGAACGCTTCAACATAGAAGAACGAAATTTGGGGAACCAAGTCGCCTTAGTGTACTGATCATTACCTGAAAGTATCATCCAGTTTGGGTGAAAAAATATTTGCTGAGATTTCTGGAGATTCGTAATTTTGGGAAGCTTGGCAACCTTTTCCCATGAAAGTGTTTCTCGCCAGTCACTGCTTAGGGCTACATCAAGAGGAAACAAAACGTAGAGATAGAACGTGAAACTACTTTGTTGTGTCAAGTTTCAAGAAGCTAGCACAAACCGTGTTGGATTTAGAGTTCCAAATACATCTATCAATATAGGAGAAAACAGAGTGAAACCTAAAAATTCAAACTGTTACTGGAAATGAACGCTTCAACATAGAAGAACGAAATTTGGGGAACCAAGTCGCCTTAGTGTACTGATCATTACCTGAAAGTATCATCCAGTTTGGGTGAAAAAATGTTTGCTGAGATTTCTGGAGATTCGTAATTTTGGGAAACTTGGCAACCCCTTCCCATGAAAGTGTTTCTCGCCAGTCACTGCTAAGGGCTACATCAAGAGGAAACAAAATGTAGAGATAGAACGTGAAACTACTTTGTTGTGTCAAGTTTCAAGAAGCTAGCATAAACCGTGTTGGATTTAGAGTTCCAAATAAATCTATCAATATAGGAGAAAACAGAGTGAAACCTAAAAATTCAAACTGTTACTTGAAATGAACGCTTCAACATAGAAGAACGAAATTTGGGGAACCAAGTCGCCTTAGTGTACTGATCATTACCTGAAAGTATCATCCAGTTTGGGTGAAAAAATGTTTGCTGAGATTTCTGGAGATTCGTAATTTTGGGAAACTTGGCAACCCCTTCCCATGAAAGTGTTTCTCGCCAGTCACTGCTTAGGGCTACATCAAGAGGAAACAAAATGTAGAGATAGAACGTGAAACTACTTTGTTGTGTCAAGTTTCAAGAAGCTAGCACAAACCGTGTTGGATTTAGAGTTCCAAATACATCTATCAATATAGGAGAAAACAGAGTGAAACCTAAAAATTCAAACTGTTACTGGAAATGAACGCTTCAACATAGAAGAACGAAATTTGGGGAACCAAGTCGCCTTAGTGTACTGATCATTACCTGAAAGTATCATCCAGTTTGGGTGAAAAAATATTTGCTGAGATTTCTGGAGATTCGTAATTTTGGGAAGCTTGGCAACCCCTTCCCATGAAAGTGTTTCTCGCCAGTCACTGCTTAGGGCTACATCAAGAGGAAACAAAACGTAGAGATAGAACGTGAAACTACTTTGTTGTGTCAAGTTTCAAAAAGCTAGCACAAACCGTGTTGGATTTAGAGTTCCAAATACATCTATCAATATAGGAGAAAACAGAGTGAAACCTAAAAATTCAAACTGTTACTGGAAATGAACGCTTCAACATAGAAGAACGAAATTTGGGGAACCAAGTCGCCTTAGTGTACTGATCATTACCTGAAAGTATCATCCAGTTTGGGTGAAAAAATATTTGCTGAGATTTCTGGAGATTCGTAATTTTGGGAAGCTTGGCAACCCCTTCCCATGAAAGTGTTTCTCGCCAGTCACTGCTTAGAGCTACATCAAGAGGAAAAAAAACGTAGAGATAGAACGTGAAACAACTTTGTTGTGTCAAGTTTCAAGAAGCTAGCACAAACCGTGTTGGATTCAGAGTTCCAAATACATCTATCAATATAGGAGAAAACAGAGTGAAACCTAAAAATTCAAACTGTTACTGGAAATGAACGCTTCAACATAGAAGAACGAAATTTGGGGAACCAAGTCGCCTTAGTGTACTGATCATTACCTGAAAGTATCATCCAGTTTGGGTGAAAAAATGTTTGCTGAGATTTCTGGAGATTCGTAATTTTGGGAAGCTTGGCAACCCCTTCCCATGAAAGTGTTTCTCGCCAGTCACTGCTTAGGGCTACATCAAGAGGAAACAAAACGTAGAGATAGAACGTGAAACTACTTTGTTGTGTCAAGTTTCAAGAAGCTAGCGCAAACCGTGTTGGATATAGAGTTCCAAATACATCTATCAATATAGGAGAAAACAGAGTGAAACCTAAAAATTCAAACTGTTACTGGAAATGAATGCTTCAACATAGAAGAACGAAATTTGGGGAACCAAGTCGCCTTAGTGTACTGATCATTACCTGAAAGTATCATCCAGTTTGGGTGAAAAAATGTTTGCTGAGATTTCTGGAGATTCGTAATTTTGGGAAACTTGGCAACCCCTTCCCATGAAAGTGTTTCTCGCCAGTCACTGCTTAGGGCTACATCAAGAGGAAACAAAACGTAGAGATAGAACGTGAAACTACTTTGTTGTGTCAAGTTTCAAGAAGCTAGCACAAACCGTGTTGGATTTAGAGTTCCAAATACATCTATCAATATAGGAGAAAACAGAGTGAAACCTAAAAATTCAAACTGTTACTGGAAATGAACGCTTCAACATAGAAGAACGAAATTTGGGGAACCAAGTCGCCTTAGTGTACTGATCATGACCTGAAAGTATCATCCAGTTTGGGTGAAAAAATATTTGCTGAGATTTCTGGAGATTCGTAATTTTGGGAAGCTTGGCAACCCCTTCCCATGAAAGTGTTTCTCGCCAGTCACTGCTTAGGGCTACATCAAGAGGAAACAAAACGTAGAGATAGAACGTGAAACTACTTTGTTGTGTCAAGTTTCAAGAAGCTAGCACAAACCGTGTTGGATTTAGAGTTCCAAATACATCTATCAATATAGGAGAAAACAGAGTGAAACCTAAAAATTCAAACTGTTACTGGAAATGAACGCTTCAACATAGAAGAACGAAATTTGGGGAACCAAGTCGCCTTAGTGTACTGATCATTACCTGAAAGTATCATCCAGTTTGGGTGAAAAAATGTTTGCTCAGATTTCTGGAGATTCGTAATTTTGGGAAACTTGGCAACCCCTTCCCATGAAAGTGTTTCTCGCCAGTCACTGCTAAGGGCTACATCAAGAGGAAACAAAACGTAGAGATAGAACGTGAAACTACTTTGTTGTGTCAAGTTTCAAGAAGCTAGCACAAGCCGTGTTGGATTTAGAGTTCCAAATACATCTATCAATATAGGAGAAAACAGAGTGAAACCTAAAAATTCAAACTGTTACTGGAAATGAACGCTTCAACATAGAAGAACGAAATTTGGGGAACCAAGTCGCCTTAGTGTACTGATCATTACCTGAAAGTATCATCCAGTTTGGGTGAAAAAATGTTTGCTCAGATTTCTGGAGATTCGTAATTTTGGGAAACTTGGCAACCCCTTCCCATGAAAGTGTTTCTCGCCAGTCACTGCTAAGGGCTACATCAAGAGGAAACAAAACGTAGAGATAGAACGTGAAACTACTTTGTTGTGTCAAGTTTCAAGAAGCTAGCACAAACCGTGTTGGATTTAGAGTTCCAAATACATCTATCAATATAGGAGAAAACAGAGTGAAACCTAAAAATTCAAACTGTTACTGGAAATGAACGCTTCAACATAGAAGAACGAAATTTGGGGAACCAAGTCGCCTTAGTGTACTGATCATTACCTGAAAGTATCATCCAGTTTGGGTGAAAAAATGTTTGCTGAGATTTCTGGAGATTCGTAATTTTGGGAAACTTGGCAACCCCTTCCCATGAAAGTGTTTCTCGCCAGTCACTGCTTAGGGCTACATCAAGAGGAAACAAAACGTAGAGATAGAACGTGAAACTACTTTGTTGTGTCAAGTTTCAAGAAGCTAGCACAAACCGTGTTGGATTTAGAGTTCCAAATACATCTATCAATATAGGAGAAAACAGAGTGAAACCTAAAAATTCAAACTGTTACTGGAAATGAACGCTTCAACATAGAAGAACGAAATTTGGGGAACCAAGTCGCCTTAGTGTACTGATCATTACCTGAAAGTATCATCAAGTTTGGGTGAAAAAATATTTGCTGAGATTTCTGGAGATTCGTAATTTTGGGAAGCTTGGCAACCCCTTCCCATGAAAGTGTTTCTCGCCAGTCACTGCTTAGAGCTACATCAAGAGGAAAAAAAACGTAGAGATAGAACGTGAAACAACTTTGTTGTGTCAAGTTTCAAGAAGCTAGCACAAACCGTGTTGGATTCAGAGTTCCAAATACATCTATCAATATAGGAGAAAACAGAGTGAAACCTAAAAATTCAAACTGTTACTGGAAATGAACGCTTCAACATAGAAGAACGAAATTTGGGGAACCAAGTCGCCTTAGTGTACTGATCATTACCTGAAAGTATCATCCAGTTTGGGTGAAAAAATGTTTGCTGAGATTTCTGGAGATTCGTAATTTTGGGAAGCTTGGCAACCCCTTCCCATGAAAGTGTTTCTCGCCAGTCACTGCTTAGGGCTACATCAAGAGGAAACAAAACGTAGAGATAGAACGTGAAACTACTTTGTTGTGTCAAGTTTCAAGAAGCTAGCACAAACCGTGTTGGATTTAGAGTTCCAAATACATCTATCAATATAGGAGAAAACAGAGTGAAACCTAAAAATTCAAACTGTTACTGGAAATGAACGCTTCAACATAGAAGAACGAAATTTGGGGAACCAAGTCGCCTTAGTGTACTGATCATTACCTGAAAGTATCATCCAGTTTGGGTGAAAAAATATTTGCTGAGATTTCTGGAGATTCGTAATTTTGGGAAGCTTGGCAACCCCTTCCCATGAAAGTGTTTCTCGCCAGTCACTGCTTAGGGCTACATCAAGAGGAAACAAAACGTAGAGATAGAACGTGAAACTACTTTGTTGTGTCAAGTTTCAAAAAGCTAGCACAAACCGTGTTGGATTTAGAGTTCCAAACACATCTATCAATATAGGAGAAAACAGAGTGAAACCTAAAAATTCAAACTGTTACTGGAAATGAACGCTTCAACATAGAAGAACGAAATTTGGGGAACCAAGTCGCCTTAGTGTACTGATCATTACCTGAAAGTATCATCCAGTTTGGGTGAAAAAATGTTTGCTGAGATTTCTGGAGATTCGTAATTTTGGGAAGCTTGGCAACCCCTTCCCATGAAAGTGTTTCTCGCCAGTCACTGCTTAGGGCTACATCAAGAGGAAAAAAAACGTAGAGATAGAACGTGAAACAACTTTGTTGTGTCAAGTTTCAAGAAGCTAGCACAAACCGTGTTGGATTCAGAGTTCCAAATACATCTATCAATATAGGAGAAAACAGAGTGAAACCTAAAAATTCAAACTGTTACTGGAAATGAACGCTTCAACATAGAAGAACGAAATTTGGGGAACCAAGTCGCCTTAGTGTACTGATCATTACCTGAAAGTATCATCCAGTTTGGGTGAAAAAATGTTTGCTGAGATTTCTGGAGATTCGTAATTTTGGGAAGCTTGGCAACCCCTTCCCATGAAAGTGTTTCTCGCCAGTCACTGCTTAGGGCTACATCAAGAGGAAACAAAACGTAGAGATAGAACGTGAAACTACTTTGTTGTGTCAAGTTTCAAGAAGCTAGCACAAACCATATTGGATTTAGAGTTCCAAATACATCTATCAATATAGGAGAAAACAGAGTGAAACCTAAAAATTCAAACTGTTACTGGAAATGAATGCTTCAACATAGAAGAACGAAATTTGGGGAACCAAGTCGCCTTAGTGTACTGATCATTACCTGAAAGTATCATCCAGTTTGGGTGAAAAAATGTTTGCTGAGATTTCTGGAGATTCGTAATTTTGGGAAACTTGGCAACCCCTCCCATGAAAGTGTTTCTCGCCAGTCACTGCTTAGGGCTACATCAAGAGGAAACAAAACGTAGAGATAGAACGTGAAACTACTTTGTTGTGTCAAGTTTCAAGAAGCTAGCCCAAACCGTGTTGGATTTAGAGTTCCAAATACATCTATCAATATAGGAGAAAACAGAGTGAAACCTAAAAATTCAAACTGTTACTGGAAATGAACGCTTCAACATAGAAGAACGAAATTTGGGGAACCAAGTCGCCTTAGTGTACTGATCATTACCTGAAAGTATCATCCAGTTTGGGTGAAAAAATATTTGCTGAGATTTCTGGAGATTCGTAATTTTGGGAAGCTTGGCAACCCCTTCCCATGAAAGTGTTTCTCGCCAGTCACTGCTTAGGGCTACATCAAGAGGAAACAAAACGTAGAGATAGAACATGAAACAACTTTGTTGTGTCAAGTTTCAAGAAGCTAGCACAAACCGTGTTGGATTCAGAGTTCCAAATACATCTATCAATATAGGAGAAAACAGAGTGAAACCTAAAAATTCAAACTGTTACTGGAAATGAACGCTTCAACATAGAAGAACGAAATTTGGGGAACCAAGTCGCCTTAGTGTACTGATCATTACCTGAAAGTATCATCCAGTTTGGGTGAAAAAATGTTTGCTGAGATTTCTGGAGATTCGTAATTTTGGGAAACTTGGCAACCCCTTCCCATGAAAGTGTTTCTCGCCAGTCACTGCTTAGGGCTACATCAAGAGGAAACAAAACGTAGAGATAGAACGTGAAACTACTTTGTTGTGTCAAGTTTCAAGAAGCTAGCACAAACCATATTGGATTTAGAGTTCCAAATACATCTATCAATATAGGAGAAAACAGAGTGAAACCTAAAAATTCAAACTGTTACTGGAAATGAACGCTTCAACATAGAAGAACGAAATTTGGGGAACCAAGTCGCCTTAGTGTACTGATCATTACCTGAAAGTATCATCCAGTTTGGGTGAAAAAATATTTGCTGAGATTTCTGGAGATTCGTAATTTTTGGAAGCTTGGCAACCCCTTCCCATGAAAGTGTTTCTCGCCAGTCACTGTTTAGGGCTACATCAAGAGGAAACAAAATGTAGAGATAGAACGTGAAACTACTATGTTGTGTCACGTTTCAAGAAACTAGCACAAACCGTGTTGGATTTAGAGTTCCAAATACATCTATCAATATAGGAGAAAACAGAGTGAAACCTAAAAATTCAAACTGTTACTGGAAATGAACGCTTCAACATAGAAGAACGAAATTTGGGGAACCAAGTCGCCTTAGTGTACTGATCATTACCTGAAAGTATCATCCAGTTTGGGTGAAAAAATGTTTGCTGAGATTTCTGGAGATTCGTAATTTTGGGAAGCTTGGCAACCCCTTCCCATGAAAGTGTTTCTCGCCAGTCACTGCTTAGGGCTACATCAAGAGGAAACAAAACGTAGAGATAGAACGTGAAACTACTTTGTTGTGTCAAGTTTCAAGAAGCTAGCACAAACCGTGTTGGATTTAGAGTTCCAAATACATCTATCAATATAGGAGAAAACAGAGTGAAACCTAAAAATTCAAACTGTTACTGGAAATGAACGCTTCAACATAGAAGAACGAAATTTGGGGAACCAAGTCGCCTTAGTGTACTGATCATTACCTGAAAGTATCATCCAGTTTGGGTGAAAAAATATTTGCTGAGATTTCTGGAGATTCGTAATTTTGGGAAGCTTGGCAACCCCTTCCCATGAAAGTGTTTCTCGCCAGTCACTGCTTAGGGCTACATCAAGAGGAAACAAAACGTAGAGATAGAACGTGAAACTACTTTGTTGTGTCAAGTTTCAAAAAGCTAGCACAAACCGTGTTGGATTTAGAGTTCCAAACACATCTATCAATATAGGAGAAAACAGAGTGAAACCTAAAAATTCAAACTGTTACTGGAAATGAACGCTTCAACATAGAAGAACGAAATTTGGGGAACCAAGTCGCCTTAGTGTACTGATCATTACCTGAAAGTATCATCCAGTTTGGGTGAAAAAATGTTTGCTGAGATTTCTGGAGATTCGTAATTTTGGGAAGCTTGGCAACCCCTTCCCATGAAAGTGTTTCTCGCCAGTCACTGCTTAGGGCTACATCAAGAGGAAAAAAAACGTAGAGATAGAACGTGAAACAACTTTGTTGTGTCAAGTTTCAAGAAGCTAGCACAAACCGTGTTGGATTCAGAGTTCCAAATACATCTATCAATATAGGAGAAAACAGAGTGAAACCTAAAAATTCAAACTGTTACTGGAAATGAACGCTTCAACATAGAAGAACGAAATTTGGGGAACCAAGTCGCCTTAGTGTACTGATCATTACCTGAAAGTATCATCCAGTTTGGGTGAAAAAATGTTTGCTGAGATTTCTGGAGATTCGTAATTTTGGGAAGCTTGGCAACCCCTTCCCATGAAAGTGTTTCTCGCCAGTCACTGCTTAGGGCTACATCAAGAGGAAACAAAACGTAGAGATAGAACGTGAAACTACTTTGTTGTGTCAAGTTTCAAGAAGCTAGCGCAAACCGTGTTGGATTTAGAGTTCCAAATACATCTATCAATATAGGAGAAAACAGAGTGAAACCTAAAAATTCAAACTGTTACTGGAAATGAATGCTTCAACATAGAAGAACGAAATTTGGGGAACCAAGTCGCCTTAGTGTACTGATCATTACCTGAAAGTATCATCCAGTTTGGGTGAAAAAATGTTTGCTGAGATTTCTGGAGATTCGTAATTTTGGGAAACTTGGCAACCCCTCCCATGAAAGTGTTTCTCGCCAGTCACTGCTTAGGGCTACATCAAGAGGAAACAAAACGTAGAGATAGAACGTGAAACTACTTTGTTGTGTCAAGTTTCAAGAAGCTAGCCCAAACCGTGTTGGATTTAGAGTTCCAAATACATCTATCAATATAGGAGAAAACAGAGTGAAACCTAAAAATTCAAACTGTTACTGGAAATGAACGCTTCAACATAGAAGAACGAAATTTGGGGAACCAAGTCGCCTTAGTGTACTGATCATTACCTGAAAGTATCATCCAGTTTGGGTGAAAAAATATTTGCTGAGATTTCTGGAGATTCGTAATTTTGGGAAGCTTGGCAACCCCTTCCCATGAAAGTGTTTCTCGCCAGTCACTGCTTAGGGCTACATCAAGAGGAAACAAAACATAGAGATAGAACATGAAACAACTTTGTTGTGTCAAGTTTCAAGAAGCTAGCACAAACCGTGTTGGATTCAGAGTTCCAAATACATCTATCAATATAGGAGAAAACAGAGTGAAACCTAAAAATTCAAACTGTTACTGGAAATGAACGCTTCAACATAGAAGAACGAAATTTGGGGAACCAAGTCGCCTTAGTGTACTGATCATTTCCTGAAAGTATCATCCAGTTTGGGTGAAAAAATGTTTGCTGAGATTTCTGGAGATTCGTAATTTTGGGAAACTTGGCAACCCCTTCCCATGAAAGTGTTTCTCGCCAGTCACTGCTTAGGGCTACATCAAGAGGAAACAAAACGTAGAGATAGAACGTGAAACTACTTTGTTGTGTCAAGTTTCAAGAAGCTAGCACAAACCATATTGGATTTAGAGTTCCAAATACATCTATCAATATAGGAGAAAACAGAGTGAAACCTAAAAATTCAAACTGTTACTGGAAATGAACGCTTCAACATAGAAGAACGAAATTTGGGGAACCAAGTCGCCTTAGTGTACTGATCATTACCTGAAAGTATCATCCAGTTTGGGTGAAAAAATATTTGCTGAGATTTCTGGAGATTCGTAATTTTTGGAAGCTTGGCAACCTCTTCCCATGAAAGTGTTTCTCGCCAGTCACTGTTTAGGGCTACATCAAGAGGAAACAAAATGTAGAGATAGAACGTGAAACTACTATGTTGTGTCACGTTTCAAGAAACTAGCACAAACCGTGTTGGATTTAGAGTTCCAAATACATCTATCAATATAGGAGAAAACAGAGTGAAACCTAAAAATTCAAACTGTTACTGGAAATGAACGCTTCAACATAGAAGAACGAAATTTGGGGAACCAAGTCGCCTTAGTGTACTGATCATTACCTGAAAGTATCATCCAGTTTGGGTGAAAAAATGTTTGCTGAGATTTCTGGAGATTCGTAATTTTGGGAAACTTGGCAACCCCTTCCCATGAAAGTGTTTCTCGCCAGTCACTGCTTAGGGCTACATCAAGAGGAAACAAAACGTAGAGATAGAACGTGAAACTACTTTGTTGTGTCAAGTTTCAAGAAGCTAGCACAAACCATATTGGATTTAGAGTTCCAAATACATCTATCAATATAGGAGAAAACAGAGTGAAACCTAAAAATTCAAACTGTTACTGGAAATGAACGCTTCAACATAGAAGAACGAAATTTGGGGAACCAAGTCGCCTTAGTGTACTGATCATTACCTGAAAGTATCATCCAGTTTGGGTGAAAAAATATTTGCTGAGATTTCTGGAGATTCGTAATTTTTGGAAGCTTGGCAACCTCTTCCCATGAAAGTGTTTCTCGCCAGTCACTGTTTAGGGCTACATCAAGAGGAAACAAAATGTAGAGATAGAACGTGAAACTACTATGTTGTGTCACGTTTCAAGAAACTAGCACAAACCGTGTTGGATTTAGAGTTCCAAATACATCTATCAATATAGGAGAAAACAGAGTGAAACCTAAAAATTCAAACTGTTACTGGAAATGAACGCTTCAACATAGAAGAACGAAATTTGGGGAACCAAGTCGCCTTAGTGTACTGATCATTACCTGAAAGTATCATCCAGTTTGGGTGAAAAAATATTTGCTGAGATTTCTGGAGATTCGTAATTTTGGGAAGCTTGGCAACCCCTTCCCATGAAAGTGTTTCTCGCCAGTCACTGCTTAGGGCTACATCAAGAGGAAACAAAACGTAGAGATAGAACGTGAAACTACTTTGTTGTGTCAAGTTTCAAGAAGCTAGCACAAACCGTGTTGGATTTAGAGTTCCAAATACATCTATCAATATAGGAGAAAACAGAGTGAAACCTAAAAATTCAAACTGTTACTGGAAATGAACGCTTCAACATAGAAGAACGAAATTTGGGGAACCAAGTCGCCTTAGTGTACTGATCATTACCTGAAAGTATCATCCAGTTTGGGTGAAAAAATATTTGCTGAGATTTCTGGAGATTCGTAATTTTGGGAAGCTTGGCAACCCCTTCCCATGAAAGTGTTTCTCGCCAGTCACTGCTTAGGGCTACATCAAGAGGAAACAAAACGTAGAGATAGAACGTGAAACTACGTTGTTGTGTCAAGTTTCAAGAAGCTAGCACAAAACGTGTTGGATTTAGAGTTCCAAATACATCTATCAATATAGGAGAAAACAGAGTGAAACCTAAAAATTCTAACTGTTACTGGAAATGAACGCTTCAAATAGAAGAACGAAATTTGGGTAACCAAGTCGCCTTAGTGTACTGATCATTACCTGAAAGTATCATCCAGTTTGGGTGAAAAAATGTTTGCTGAGATTTCTGGAGATTCGTAATTTTGGGAAGCTTGGCAACCCCTTCCCATGAAAGTGTTTCTCGCCAGTCACTGCTTAGGGCTACATCAAGAGGAAACAAAACGTAGAGATAGAACGTGAAACTACTTTGTTGTGTCAAGTTTCAAGAAGCTAGCACAAACCGTGTTGGATTTAGAGTTCCAAATACATCTATCAATATAGGAGAAAACAGAGTGAAACCTAAAAATTCAAACTGTTACTGGAAATGAACGCTTCAACATAGAAGAACGAAATTTGGGGAACCAAGTCGCCTTAGTGTACTGATCATTACCTGAAAGTATCATCCAGTTTGGGTGAAAAAATATTTGCTGAGATTTCTGGAGATTCGTAATTTTGGGAAGCTTGGCAACCCCTTCCCATGAAAGTGTTTCTCGCCAGTCACTGCTTAGGGCTACATCAAGAGGAAACAAAACGTAGAGATAGAACGTGAAACTACTTTGTTGTGTCAAGTTTCAAGAAGCTAGCACAAACCGTGTTGGATTTAGAGTTCCAAATACATCTATCAATATAGGAGAAAACAGAGTGAAACCTTCAAAATTCAAACTGTTACTGGAAATGAACGCTTCAACATAGAAGAACGAAATTTGGGGAACCAAGTCGCATTAGTGTACTGATCATTACCTGAAAGTATCATCCAGTTTGGGTGAAAAAATATTTGCTGAGATTTTGGAGATTCGTAATTTTGGGAAGCTTGGCAACCCCTTCCCATGAAAGTGTTTCTCGCCAGTCACTGCTTAGGGCTACATCAAGAGGAAACAAAACGTAGAGATAGAACATGAAACTAATTTGTTGTGTCTACTTTCAAGAAGCTAGCACAAACCGTGTTGGATTCAGAGTTCCAAATACATCTATCAATATAGGAGAAAACAGAGTGAAACCTAAAAATTCAAACTGTTACTGGAAATGAACGCTTCAACATAGAAGAACGAAATTTGGGGAACCAAGTCGCCTTAGTGTACTGATCATTACCTGAAAGTATCATCCAGTTTGGGTGAAAAAATATTTGCTGAGATTTCTGGAGATTCGTAATTTTGGGAAGCTTGGCAACCCCTTCCCATGAAAGTGTTTCTCGCCAGTCACTGTTTAGGGCTACATCAAGAGGAAACAAAACGTAGAGATAGAACGTGAAACTACTTTGTTGTGTCAAGTTTCAAGAAGCTAGCACAAACCGTGTTGGATTTAGAGTTCCAAATACATCTATCAATATAGGAGAAAACAGAGTGAAACCTAAAAATTCAAACTATTACTGGAAATGAACGCTTCAACATAGAAGAACGAAATTTGGGGAACCAAGTCGCCTTAGTGTACTGATCATTACCTGAAAGTATCATCCAGTTTGGGTGAAAAAATATTTGCTGAGATTTCTGGAGATTCGTAATTTTGGGAAGCTTGGCAACCCCGTTCCATGAAAGTGTTTCTCGCCAGTCACTGCTTAGGGCTACATCAAGAGGAAACAAAACGTAGAGATAGAACGTGAAACTACTTTGTTGTGTCAAGTTTCAAGAAGCTAGCACAAACCGTGTTGGATTTAGAGTTCCAAATACATCTATCAATATAGGAGAAAACAGAGTGAAACATTCAGAATTCAAACTGTTACTGGAAATGAACGCTTCAACATAGAAGAACGAAATTTGGGGAACCAAGTCGCATTAGTGTACTGATCATTACCTGAAAGTATCATCCAGTTTGGGTGAAAAAATATTTGCTGAGATTTCTGGAGATTCGTAATTTTTGGAAGCTTGGCAACCCCTTCCCATGAAAGTGTTTCTCGCCAGTCACTGCTTAGGGCTACATCAAGAGGAAACAAAACGTAGAGATAGAACATGAAACTAATTTGTTGTGTCAACTTTCAAGAAGCTAGCACAAACCACATCGGATTTAGAGTTCCAAATACATCTATCAATATTGGAGAAAACAGAGTGAAACCTTAAAATTCAAACTGTTACTGGAAATGAACGCTTCAACATAGAAGAACGAAATTTGGGGAACCAAGTCGCCTTAGTGTACTGATCATTACCTGAAAGTATCATCCAGTTTGGGTGAAAAAATATTTGCTGAGATTTCTGGAGATTCGTAATTTTGGGAAGCTTGGCAACCCCTTCCCATGAAAGTGTTTCTCGCCAGTCACTGTTTAGGGCTACATCAAGAGGAAACAAAACGTAGAGATAGAACGTGAAACTACTTTGTTGTGTCAAGTTTCAAGAAGCTAGCACAAACCGTGTTGGATTTAGAGTTCCAAATACATCTATCAATATAGGAGAAAACAGAGTGAAACCTAAAAATTCAAACTATTACTGGAAATGAACGCTTCAACATAGAAGAACGAAATTTGGGGAACCAAGTCGCCTTAGTGTACTGATCATTACCTGAAAGTATCATCCAGTTTGGGTGAAAAAATATTTGCTGAGATTTCTGGAGATTCGTAATTTTTGGAAGCTTGGCAACCTCTTCCCATGAAAGTGTTTCTCGCCAGTCACTGTTTAGGGCTACATCAAGAGGAAACAAAATGTAGAGATAGAACGTGAAACTACTATGTTGTGTCACGTTTCAAGAAACTAGCACAAACCGTGTTGGATTTAGAGTTCCAAATACATCTATCAATATAGGAGAAAACAGAGTGAAACCTAAAAATTCAAACTGTTACTGGAAATGAACGCTTCAACATAGAAGAACGAAATTTGGGGAACCAAGTCGCCTTAGTGTACTGATCATTACCTGAAAGTATCATCCAGTTTGGGTGAAAAAATGTTTGCTGAGATTTCTGGAGATTCGTAATTTTGGGAAACTTGGCAACCCCTTCCCATGAAAGTGTTTCTCGCCAGTCACTGCTTAGGGCTACATCAAGAGGAAACAAAACGTAGAGATAGAACGTGAAACTACTTTGTTGTGTCAAGTTTCAAGAAGCTAGCACAAACCATATTGGATTTAGAGTTCCAAATACATCTATCAATATAGGAGAAAACAGAGTGAAACCTAAAAATTCAAACTGTTACTGGAAATGAACGCTTCAACATAGAAGAACGAAATTTGGGGAACCAAGTCGCCTTAGTGTACTGATCATTACCTGAAAGTATCATCCAGTTTGGGTGAAAAAATATTTGCTGAGATTTCTGGAGATTCGTAATTTTGGGAAGCTTGGCAACCCCTTCCCATGAAAGTGTTTCTCGCCAGTCACTGCTTAGGGCTACATCAAGAGGAAACAAAACGTAGAGATAGAACGTGAAACTACGTTGTTGTGTCAAGTTTCAAGAAGCTAGCACAAAACGTGTTGGATTTAGAGTTCCAAATACATCTATCAATATAGGAGAAAACAGAGTGAAACCTAAAAATTCTAACTGTTACTGGAAATGAACGCTTCAAATAGAAGAACGAAATTTGGGGAACCAAGTCGCCTTAGTGTACTGATCATTACCTGAAAGTATCATCCAGTTTGGGTGAAAAAATGTTTGCTGAGATTTCTGGAGATTCGTAATTTTGGGAAGCTTGGCAACCCCTTCCCATGAAAGTGTTTCTCGCCAGTCACTGCTTAGGGCTACATCAAGAGGAAACAAAACGTAGAGATAGAACGTGAAACTACTTTGTTGTGTCAAGTTTCAAGAAGCTAGCACAAACCGTGTTGGATTTAGAGTTCCAAATACATCTATCAATATAGGAGAAAACAGAGTGAAACCTAAAAATTCAAACTGTTACTGGAAATGAACGCTTCAACATAGAAGAACGAAATTTGGGGAACCAAGTCGCCTTAGTGTACTGATCATTACCTGAAAGTATCATCCAGTTTGGGTGAAAAAATATTTGCTGAGATTTCTGGAGATTCGTAATTTTGGGAAGCTTGGCAACCCCTTCCCATGAAAGTGTTTCTCGCCAGTCACTGCTTAGGGCTACATCAAGAGGAAACAAAACGTAGAGATAGAACGTGAAACTACTTTGTTGTGTCAAGTTTCAAGAAGCTAGCACAAACCGTGTTGGATTTAGAGTTCCAAATACATCTATCAATATAGGAGAAAACAGAGTGAAACCTTCAAAATTCAAACTGTTACTGGAAATGAACGCTTCAACATAGAAGAACGAAATTTGGGGAACCAAGTCGCATTAGTGTACTGATCATTACCTGAAAGTATCATCCAGTTTGGGTGAAAAAATATTTGCTGAGATTTTGGAGATTCGTAATTTTGGGAAGCTTGGCAACCCCTTCCCATGAAAGTGTTTCTCGCCAGTCACTGCTTAGGGCTACATCAAGAGGAAACAAAACGTAGAGATAGAACATGAAACTAATTTGTTGTGTCTACTTTCAAGAAGCTAGCACAAACCGTGTTGGATTCAGAGTTCCAAATACATCTATCAATATAGGAGAAAACAGAGTGAAACCTAAAAATTCAAACTGTTACTGGAAATGAACGCTTCAACATAGAAGAACGAAATTTGGGGAACCAAGTCGCCTTAGTGTACTGATCATTACCTGAAAGTATCATCCAGTTTGGGTGAAAAAATATTTGCTGAGATTTCTGGAGATTCGTAATTTTGGGAAGCTTGGCAACCCCTTCCCATGAAAGTGTTTCTCGCCAGTCACTGTTTAGGGCTACATCAAGAGGAAACAAAACGTAGAGATAGAACGTGAAACTACTTTGTTGTGTCAAGTTTCAAGAAGCTAGCACAAACCGTGTTGGATTTAGAGTTCCAAATACATCTATCAATATAGGAGAAAACAGAGTGAAACCTAAAAATTCAAACTATTACTGGAAATGAACGCTTCAACATAGAAGAACGAAATTTGGGGAACCAAGTCGCCTTAGTGTACTGATCATTACCTGAAAGTATCATCCAGTTTGGGTGAAAAAATATTTGCTGAGATTTCTGGAGATTCGTAATTTTGGGAAGCTTGGCAACCCCTTCCCATGAAAGTGTTTCTCGCCAGTCACTGCTTAGGGCTACATCAAGAGGAAACAAAACGTAGGGATAGAACGTGAAACTACTTTGTTGTGTCAAGTTTCAAGAAGCTAGCACAAACCGTGTTGGATTTAGAGTTCCAAATACATCTATCAATATAGGAGAAAACAGAGTGAAACCTTCAAAATTCAAACTGTTACTGGAAATGAACGCTTCAACATAGAAGAACGAAATTTGGGGAACCAAGTCGCATTAGTGTACTGATCATTACCTGAAAGTATCATCCAGTTTGGGTGAAAAAATATTTGCTGAGATTTCTGGAGATTCGTAATTTTTGGAAGCTTGGCAACCCCTTCCCATGAAAGTGTTTCTCGCCAGTCACTGCTTAGGGCTACATCAAGAGGAAACAAAACGTAGAGATAGAACATGAAACTAATTTGTTGTGTCAACTTTCAAGAAGCTAGCACAAACCACATCGGATTTAGAGTTCCAAATACATCTATCAATATTGGAGAAAACAGAGTGAAACCTTAAAATTCAAACTGTTACTGCAAATGAACGCTTCAACATAGAAGAACGAAATTTGGGGAACCAAGTCGCCTTAGTGTACTGATCATTACCTGAAAGTATCATCCAGTTTGGGTGAAAAAATATTTGCTGAGATTTCTGGAGATTCGTAATTTTGGGAAGCTTGGCAACCCCTTCCCATGAAAGTGTTTCTCGCCAGTCACTGTTTAGGGCTACATCAAGAGGAAACAAAACGTAGAGATAGAACGTGAAACTACTTTGTTGTGTCAAGTTTCAAGAAGCTAGCACAAACCGTGTTGGATTTAGAGTTCCAAATACACCTATCAATATAGGAGAAAACAGAGTGAAACCTAAAAATTCAAACTATTACTGGAAATGAACGCTTCAACATAGAAGAACGAAATTTGGGGAACCAAGTCGCCTTAGTGTACTGATCATTACCTGAAAGTATCATCCAGTTTGGGTGAAAAAATATTTGCTGAGATTTCTGGAGATTCGTAATTTTTGGAAGCTTGGCAACCTCTTCCCATGAAAGTGTTTCTCGCCAGTCACTGTTTAGGGCTACATCAAGAGGAAACAAAATGTAGAGATAGAACGTGAAACTACTATGTTGTGTCACGTTTCAAGAAACTAGCACAAACCGTGTTGGATTTAGAGTTCCAAATACATCTATCAATATAGGAGAAAACAGAGTGAAACCTAAAAATTCAAACTGTTACTGGAAATGAACGCTTCAACATAGAAGAACGAAATTTGGGGAACCAAGTCGCCTTAGTGTACTGATCATTACCTGAAAGTATCATCCAGTTTGGGTGAAAAAATGTTTGCTGAGATTTCTGGAGATTCGTAATTTTGGGAAACTTGGCAACCCCTTCCCATGAAAGTGTTTCTCGCCAGTCACTGCTTAGGGCTACATCAAGAGGAAACAAAACGTAGAGATAGAACGTGAAACTACTTTGTTGTGTCAAGTTTCAAGAAGCTAGCACAAACCATATTGGATTTAGAGTTCCAAATACATCTATCAATATAGGAGAAAACAGAGTGAAACCTAAAAATTCAAACTGTTACTGGAAATGAACGCTTCAACATAGAAGAACGAAATTTGGGGAACCAAGTCGCCTTAGTGTACTGATCATTACCTGAAAGTATCATCCAGTTTGGGTGAAAAAATATTTGCTGAGATTTCTGGAGATTCGTAATTTTTGGAAGCTTGGCAACCTCTTCCCATGAAAGTGTTTCTCGCCAGTCACTGTTTAGGGCTACATCAAGAGGAAACAAAATGTAGAGATAGAACGTGAAACTACTATGTTGTGTCACGTTTCAAGAAACTAGCACAAACCGTGTTGGATTTAGAGTTCCAAATACATCTATCAATATAGGAGAAAACAGAGTGAAACCTAAAAATTCAAACTGTTACTGGAAATGAACGCTTCAACATAGAAGAACGAAATTTGGGGAACCAAGTCGCCTTAGTGTACTGATCATTACCTGAAAGTATCATCCAGTTTGGGTGAAAAAATATTTGCTGAGATTTCTGGAGATTCGTAATTTTGGGAAGCTTGGCAACCCCTTCCCATGAAAGTGTTTCTCGCCAGTCACTGCTTAGGGCTACATCAAGAGGAAACAAAATGTAGAGATAGAACGTGAAACTTCTTTGTTGTGTCAAGTTTCAAGAAGCTAGCACAAACCGTGTTGGATTTAGAGTTCCAAATACATCTATCAATATAGGAGAAAACAGAGTGAAACCTAAAAATTCAAACTGTTACTGGAAATGAACGCTTCAACATAGAAGAACGAAATTTGGGGAACCAAGTCGCCTTAGTGTACTGATCATTACCTGAAAGTATCATCCAGTTTCGGTGAAAAAATGTTTGCTGAGATTTCTGGAGATTCGTAATTTTGGGAAACTTGGCAACCCCTTCCCATGAAAGTGTTTCTCGCCAGTCACTGCTTAGGGCTACATCAAGAGGAAACAAAACGTAGAGATAGAACGTGAAACTACTATGTTGTGTCAAGTTTCAAGAAGCTAGCACAAACCGTGTTGGATTTAGAGTTCCAAACACATCTATCAATATAGGAGAAAACAGAGTGAAACCTAAAAATTCAAACTGTTACTGGAAATGAACGCTTCAACATAGAAGAACGAAATTTGGGGAACCAAGTCGCCTTAGTGTACTGATCATTACCTGAAAGTATCATCCAGTTTGGGTGAAAAAATGTTTGCTGAGATTTCTGGAGATTCGTAATTTTGGGAAGCTTGGCAACCCCTTCCCATGAAAGTGTTTCTCGCCAGTCACTGCTTAGGGCTACATCAAGCGGAAACAAAACGTAGAGATAGAACGTGAAACTACTTTGTTGTGTCAAGTTTCAAGAAGCTAGCACAAACCGTGTTGGATTTAGAGTTCCAAATACATCTATCAATATAGGAGAAAACAGAGTGAAACCTAAAAATTCAAACTGTTACTGGAAATGAACGCTTCAACATAGAAGAACGAAATTTGGGGAACCAAGTCGCCTTAGTGTACTGATCATTACCTGAAAGTATCATCCAGTTTGGGTGAAAAAATATTTGCTGAGATTTCTGGAGATTCGTAATTTTGGGAAGCTTGGCAACCCCTTCCCATGAAAGTGTTTCTCGCCAGTCACTGCTTAGGGCTACATCAAGAGGAAACAAAACGTAGAGATAGAACGTGAAACTACTTTGTTGTGTCAAGTTTCAAGAAGCTAGCACAAACCGTGTTGGATTTAGAGTTCCAAATACATCTATCAATATAGGAGAAAACAGAGTGAAACCTAAAAATTCAAACTGTTACTGGAAATGAACGCTTCAACATAGAAGAACGAAATTTGGGGAACCAAGTCGCCTTAGTGTACTGATCATTACCTGAAAGTATCATCCAGTTTGGGTGAAAAAATGTTTGCTGAGATTTCTGGAGATTCGTAATTTTGGGAAACTTGGCAACCCCTTCCCATGAAAGTGTTTCTCGCCAGTCACTGCTTAGGGCTACATCAAGAGGAAACAAAATGTAGAGATAGAACGTGAAACTACTTTGTTGTGTCAAGTTTCAAGAAGCTAGCACAAACCGTGTTGGATTTAGAGTTCCAAATACATCTATCAATATAGGAGAAAACAGAGTGAAACCTAAAAATTCAAACTGTTACTGGAAATGAACGCTTCAACATAGAAGAACGAAATTTGGGGAACCAAGTCGCCTTAGTGTACTGATCATTACCTGAAAGTATCATCCAGTTTCGGTGAAAAAATGTTTGCTGAGATTTCTGGAGATTCGTAATTTTGGGAAACTTGGCAACCCCTTCCCATGAAAGTGTTTCTCGCCAGTCACTGCTTAGGGCTACATCAAGAGGAAACAAAACGTAGAGATAGAACGTGAAACTACTATGTTGTGTCAAGTTTCAAGAAGCTAGCACAAACCGTGTTGGATTTAGAGTTCCAAACACATCTATCAATATAGGAGAAAACAGAGTGAAACCTAAAAATTCAAACTGTTACTGGAAATGAACGCTTCAACATAGAAGAACGAAATTTGGGGAACCAAGTCGCCTTAGTGTACTGATCATTACCTGAAAGTATCATCCAGTTTGGGTGAAAAAATGTTTGCTGAGATTTCTGGAGATTCGTAATTTTGGGAAGCTTGGCAACCCCTTCCCATGAAAGTGTTTCTCGCCAGTCACTGCTTAGGGCTACATCAAGCGGAAACAAAACGTAGAGATAGAACGTGAAACTACTTTGTTGTGTCAAGTTTCAAGAAGCTAGCACAAACCGTGTTGGATTTAGAGTTCCAAATACATCTATCAATATAGGAGAAAACAGAGTGAAACCTAAAAATTCAAACTGTTACTGGATATGAACGCTTCAACATAGAAGAACGAAATTTGGGGAACCAAGTCGCCTTAGTGTACTGATCATTACCTGAAAGTATCATCCAGTTTGGGTGAAAAAATATTTGCTGAGATTTCTGGAGATTCGTAATTTTGGGAAGCTTGGCAACCCCTTCCCATGAAAGTGTTTCTCGCCAGTCACTGCTTAGGGCTACATCAAGAGGAAACAAAACGTAGAGATAGAACGTGAAACTACTTTGTTGTGTCAAGTTTCAAGAAGCTAGCACAAACCGTGTTGGATTTAGAGTTCCAAATACATCTATCAATATAGGAGAAAACAGAGTGAAACCTAAAAATTCAAACTGTTACTGGAAATGAACGCTTCAACATAGAAGAACGAAATTTGGGGAACCAAGTCGCCTTAGTGTACTGATCATTACCTGAAAGTATCATCCAGTTTGGGTGAAAAAATGTTTGCTGAGATTTCTGGAGATTCGTAATTTTGGGAAACTTGGCAACCCCTTCCCATGAAAGTGTTTCTCGCCAGTCACTGCTAAGGGCTACATCAAGAGGAAACACAACGTAGAGATAGAACGTGAAACTACTTTGTTGTGTCAAGTTTCAAGAAGCTAGCATAAACCGTGTTGGATTTAGAGTTCCAAATAAATCTATCAATATAGGAGAAAACAGAGTGAAACCTAAAAATTCAAACTGTTACTGGAAATGAACGCTTCAACATAGAAGAACGAAATTTGGGGAACCAAGTCGCCTTAGTGTACTGATCATTACCTGAAAGTATCATCCAGTTTGGGTGAAAAAATGTTTGCTGAGATTTCTGGAGATTCGTAATTTTGGGAAACTTGGCAACCCCTTCCCATGAAAGTGTTTCTCGCCAGTCACTGCTTAGGGCTACATCAAGAGGAAACAAAATGTAGAGATAGAACGTGAAACTACTTTGTTGTGTCAAGTTTCAAGAAGCTAGCACAAACCGTGTTGGATTTAGAGTTCCAAATACATCTATCAATATAGGAGAAAACAGAGTGAAACCTAAAAATTCAAACTGTTACTGGAAATGAACGCTTCAACATAGAAGAACGAAATTTGGGGAACCAAGTCGCCTTAGTGTACTGATCATTACCTGAAAGTATCATCCAGTTTGGGTGAAAAAATATTTGCTGAGATTTCTGGAGATTCGTAATTTTTGGAAGCTTGGCAACCCCTTCCCATGAAAGTGTTTCTCGCCAGTCACTGCTTAGGGCTACATCAAGAGGAAACAAAACGTAGAGATAGAACGTGAAACTACTTTGTTGTGTCAAGTTTCAAGAAGCTAGCACAAACCGTGTTGGATTTAGAGTTCCAAATACATCTATCAATATAGGAGAAAACAGAGTGAAACCTAAAAATTCAAACTGTTACTGGAAATGAACGCTTCAACATAGAAGAACGGAATTTGGGGAACCAAGTCGCCTTAGTGTACTGATCATTACCTGAAAGTATCATCCAGTTTGGGTGAAAAAATATTTGCTGAGATTTCTGGAGATTCGTAATTTTGGGAAGCTTGGCAACCCCTTCCCATGAAAGTGTTTCTCGCCAGTCACTGCTTAGGGCTACATCAAGAGGAAAAAAAACGTAGAGATAGAACGTGAAACAACTTTGTTGTGTCAAGTTTCAAGAAGCTAGCACAAACCGTGTTGGATTCAGAGTTCCAAATACATCTATCAATATAGGAGAAAACAGAGTGAAACCTAAAAATTCAAACTGTTACTGGAAATGAACGCTTCAACATAGAAGAACGAAATTTGGGGAACCAAGTCGCCTTAGTGTACTGATCATTACCTGAAAGTATCATCCAGTTTGGGTGAAAAAATGTTTGCTGAGATTTCTGGAGATTCGTAATTTTGGGAAGCTTGGCAACCCCTTCCCATGAAAGTGTTTCTCGCCAGTCACTGCTTAGGGCTACATCAAGAGGAAACAAAACGTAGAGATAGAACGTGAAACTACTTTGTTTTGTCAAGTTTCAAGAAGCTAGCACAAACCGTGTGGGATTTAGAGTTCCAAATACATCTATCAATATAGGAGAAAACAGAGTGAAACCTAAAAATTCAAACTGTTACTGGAAATGAACGCTTCAACATAGAAGAACGAAATTTGGGGAACCAAGTCGCCTTAGTGTACTGATCATGACCTGAAAGTATCATCCAGTTTGGGTGAAAAAATATTTGCTGAGATTTCTGGAGATTCGTAATTTTGGGAAGCTTGGCAACCCCTTCCCATGAAAGTATTTCTCGCCAGTCACTGCTTAGGGCTACATCAAGAGGAAACAAAACGTAGAGATAGAACGTGAAACTACTTTGTTGTGTCAAGTTTCAAGAAGCTAGCACAAACCGTGTTGGATTTAGAGTTCCAAATACATCTATCAATATAGGAGAAAACAGAGTGAAACCTAAAAATTCAAACTGTTACTGGAAATGAACGCTTCAACATAGAAGAACGAAATTTGGGGAACCAAGTCGCCTTAGTGTACTGATCATTACCTGAAAGTATCATCCAGTTTGGGTGAAAAAATATTTGCTGAGATTTCTGGAGATTCGTAATTTTTGGAAGCTTGGCAACCTCTTCCCATGAAAGTGTTTCTCGCCAGTCACTGTTTAGGGCTACATCAAGAGGAAACAAAATGTAGAGATAGAACGTGAAACTACTATGTTGTGTCACGTTTCAAGAAACTAGCACAAACCGTGTTGGATTTAGAGTTCCAAATACATCTATCAATATAGGAGAAAACAGAGTGAAACCTAAAAATTCAAACTGTTACTGGAAATGAACGCTTCAACATAGAAGAACGAAATTTGGGGAACCAAGTCGCCTTAGTGTACTGATCATTACCTGAAAGTATCATCCAGTTTGGGTGAAAAAATGTTTGCTGAGATTTCTGGAGATTCGTAATTTTGGGAAACTTGGCAACCCCTTCTCATGAAAGTGTTTCTCGCCAGTCACTGCTTAGGGCTACATCAAGAGGAAACAAAACGTAGAGATAGAACGTGAAACTACTTTGTTGTGTCAAGTTTCAAGAAGCTAGCACAAACCATATTGGATTTAGAGTTCCAAATACATCTATCAATATAGGAGAAAACAGAGTGAAACCTAAAAATTCAAACTGTTACTGGAAATGAACGCTTCAACATAGAAGAACGAAATTTGGGGAACCAAGTCGCCTTAGTGTACTGATCATTACCTGAAAGTATCATCCAGTTTGGGTGAAAAAATATTTGCTGAGATTTCTGGAGATTCGTAATTTTTGGAAGCTTGGCAACCTCTTCCCATGAAAGTGTTTCTCGCCAGTCACTGTTTAGGGCTACATCAAGAGGAAACAAAATGTAGAGATAGAACGTGAAACTACTATGTTGTGTCACGTTTCAAGAAACTAGCACAAACCGTGTTGGATTTAGAGTTCCAAATACATCTATCAATATAGGAGAAAACAGAGTGAAACCTAAAAATTCAAACTGTTACTGGAAATGAACGCTTCAACATAGAAGAACGAAATTTCGGGAACCAAGTCGCCTTAGTGTACTGATCATTACCTGAAAGTATCATCCAGTTTGGGTGAAAAAATATTTGCTGAGATTTCTGGAGATTCGTAATTTTGGGAAGCTTGGCAACCCCTTCCCATGAAAGTGTTTCTCGCCAGTCACTGCTTAGGGCTACATCAAGAGGAAACAAAACGTAGAGATAGAACGTGAAACTACTTTGTTGTGTCAAGTTTCAAGAAGCTAGCACAAACCGTGTTGGATTTAGAGTTCCAAATACATCTATCAATATAGGAGAAAACAGAGTGAAACCTAAAAATTCAAACTGTTACTGGAAATGAACGCTTCAACATAGAAGAACGAAATTTGGGGAACCAAGTCGCCTTAGTGTACTGATCATTACCTGAAAGTATCATCCAGTTTCGGTGAAAAAATGTTTGCTGAGATTTCTGGAGATTCGTAATTTTGGGAAACTTGGCAACCCCTTCCCATGAAAGTGTTTCTTGCCAGTCACTGCTTAGGGCTACATCAAGAGGAAACAAAACGTAGAGATAGAACGTGAAACTACTATGTTGTGTCAAGTTTCAAGAAGCTAGCACAAACCGTGTTGGATTTAGAGTTCCAAATACATCTATCAATATAGGAGAAAACAGAGTGAAACCTAAAAATTCAAACTGTTACTGGAAATGAACGCTTCAACATAGAAGAACGAAATTTGGGGAACCAAGTCGCCTTAGTGTACTGATCATTACCTGAAAGTATCATCCAGTTTGGGTGAAAAAATGTTTGCTGAGATTTCTGGAGATTCGTAATTTTGGGAAGCTTGGCAACCCCTTCCCATGAAAGTGTTTCTCGCCAGTCACTGCTTAGGGCTACATCAAGCGGAAACAAAACGTAGAGATAGAACGTGAAACTACTTTGTTGTGTCAAGTTTCAAGAAGCTAGCACAAACCGTGTTGGATTTAGAGTTCCAAATACATCTATCAATATAGGAGAAAACAGAGTGAAACCTAAAAATTCAAACTGTTACTGGAAATGAACGCTTCAACATAGAAGAACGAAATTTGGGGAACCAAGTCGCCTTAGTGTACTGATCATTACCTGAAAGTATCATCCAGTTTGGGTGAAAAAATGTTTGCTGAGATTTCTGGAGATTCGTAATTTTGGGAAGCTTGGCAACCCCTTCCCATGAAAGTGTTTCTCGCCAGTCACTGCTTAGGGCTACATCAAGCGGAAACAAAACGTAGAGATAGAACGTGAAACTACTTTGTTGTGTCAAGTTTCAAGAAGCTAGCACAAACCGTGTTGGATTTAGAGTTCCAAATACATCTATCAATATAGGAGAAAACAGAGTGAAACCTAAAAATTCAAACTGTTACTGGAAATGAACGCTTCAACATAGAAGAACGAAATTTGGGGAACCAAGTCGCCTTAGTGTACTGATCATTACCTGAAAGTATCATCCAGTTTGGGTGAAAAAATATTTGCTGAGATTTCTGGAGATTCGTAATTTTGGGAAGCTTGGCAACCCCTTCCCATGAAAGTGTTTCTCGCCAGTCACTGCTTAGGGCTACATCAAGAGGAAACAAAACGTAGAGATAGAACGTGAAACTACTTTGTTGTGTCAAGTTTCAAGAAGCTAGCACAAACCGTGTTGGATTTAGAGTTCCAAATACATCTATCAATATAGGAGAAAACAGAGTGAAACCTAAAAATTCAAACTGTTACTGGAAATGAACGCTTCAACATAGAAGAACGAAATTTGGGGAACCAAGTCGCCTTAGTGTACTGATCATTACCTGAAAGTATCATCCAGTTTGGGTGAAAAAATGTTTGCTGAGATTTCTGGAGATTCGTAATTTTGGGAAACTTGGCAACCCCTTCCCATGAAAGTGTTTCTCGCCAGTCACTGCTAAGGGCTACATCAAGAGGAAACACAACGTAGAGATAGAACGTGAAACTACTTTGTTGTGTCAAGTTTCAAGAAGCTAGCATAAACCGTGTTGGATTTAGAGTTCCAAATAAATCTATCAATATAGGAGAAAACAGAGTGAAACCTAAAAATTCAAACTGTTACTGGAAATGAACGCTTCAACATAGAAGAACGAAATTTGGGGAACCAAGTCGCCTTAGTGTACTGATCATTACCTGAAAGTATCATCCAGTTTGGGTGAAAAAATGTTTGCTGAGATTTCTGGAGATTCGTAATTTTGGGAAACTTGGCAACCCCTTCCCATGAAAGTGTTTCTCGCCAGTCACTGCTTAGGGCTACATCAAGAGGAAACAAAATGTAGAGATAGAACGTGAAACTACTTTGTTGTGTCAAGTTTCAAGAAGCTAGCACAAACCGTGTTGGATTTAGAGTTCCAAATACATCTATCAATATAGGAGAAAACAGAGTGAAACCTAAAAATTCAAACTGTTACTGGAAATGAACGCTTCAACATAGAAGAACGAAATTTGGGGAACCAAGTCGCCTTAGTGTACTGATCATTACCTGAAAGTATCATCCAGTTTGGGTGAAAAAATATTTGCTGAGATTTCTGGAGATTCGTAATTTTGGGAAGCTTGGCAACCCCTTCCCATGAAAGTGTTTCTCGCCAGTCACTGCTTAGGGCTACATCAAGAGGAAACAAAACGTAGAGATAGAACGTGAAACTATTTTGTTGTGTCAAGTTTCAAGAAGCTAGCACAAACCGTGTTGGATTTAGAGTTCCAAATACATCTATCAATATAGGAGAAAACAGAGTGAAACCTAAAAATTCAAACTGTTACTGGAAATGAACGCTTCAACATAGAAGAACGGAATTTGGGGAACCAAGTCGCCTTAGTGTACTGATCATTACCTGAAAGTATCATCCAGTTTGGGTGAAAAAATATTTGCTGAGATTTCTGGAGATTCGTAATTTTGGGAAGCTTGGCAACCCCTTCCCATGAAAGTGTTTCTCGCCAGTCACTGCTTAGGGCTACATCAAGAGGAAAAAAAACGTAGAGATAGAACGTGAAACAACTTTGTTGTGTCAAGTTTCAAGAAGCTAGCACAAACCGTGTTGGATTCAGAGTTCCAAATACATCTATCAATATAGGAGAAAACAGAGTGAAACCTAAAAATTCAAACTGTTACTGGAAATGAACGCTTCAACATAGAAGAACGAAATTTGGGGAACCAAGTCGCCTTAGTGTACTGATCATTACCTGAAAGTATCATCCAGTTTGGGTGAAAAAATGTTTGCTGAGATTTCTGGAGATTCGTAATTTTGGGAAGCTTGGCAACCCCTTCCCATGAAAGTGTTTCTCGCCAGTCACTGCTTAGGGCTACATCAAGAGGAAACAAAATGTAGAGATAGAACGTGAAACTATTTTGTTGTGTCAAGTTTCAAGAAGCTAGCACAAACCGTGTGGGATTTAGAGTTCCAAATACATCTATCAATATAGGAGAAAACAGAGTGAAACCTAAAAATTCAAACTGTTACTGGAAATGAACGCTTCAACATAGAAGAACGAAATTTGGGGAACCAAGTCGCCTTAGTGTACTGATCATGACCTGAAAGTATCATCCAGTTTGGGTGAAAAAATATTTGCTGAGATTTCTGGAGATTCGTAATTTTGGGAAGCTTGGCAACCCCTTCCCATGAAAGTGTTTCTCGCCAGTCACTGCTTAGGGCTACATCAAGAGGAAACAAAACGTAGAGATAGAACGTGAAACTACTTTGTTGTGTCAAGTTTCAAGAAGCTAGCACAAACCGTGTTGGATTTAGAGTTCCAAATACATCTATCAATATAGGAGAAAACAGAGTGAAACCTAAAAATTCAAACTGTTACTGGAAATGAACGCTTCAACATAGAAGAACGAAATTTGGGGAACCAAGTCGCCTTAGTGTACTGATCATTACCTGAAAGTATCATCCAGTTTGGGTGAAAAAATGTTTGCTGAGATTTCTGGAGATTCGTAATTTTGGGAAACTTGGCAACCCCTTCCCATGAAAGTGTTTCTCGCCAGTCACTGCTAAGGGCTACATCAAGAGGAAACAAAACGTAGAGATAGAACGTGAAACTACTTTGTTGTGTCAAGTTTCAAGAAGCTAGCACAAACCGTGTTGGATTTAGAGTTCCAAATACATCTATCAATATAGGAGAAAACAGAGTGAAACCTAAAAATTCAAACTGTTACTGGAAATGAACGCTTCAACATAGAAGAACGAAATTTGGGGAACCAAGTCGCCTTAGTGTACTGATCATTACCTGAAAGTATCATCCAGTTTGGGTGAAAAAATGTTTGCTGAGATTTCTGGAGATTCGTAATTTTGGGAAACTTGGCAACCCCTTCCCATGAAAGTGTTTCTCGCCAGTCACTGCTTAGGGCTACATCAAGAGGAAACAAAATGTAGAGATAGAACGTGAAACTACTTTGTTGTGTCAAGTTTCAAGAAGCTAGCACAAACCGTGTTGGATTTAGAGTTCCAAATACATCTATCAATATAGGAGAAAACAGAGTGAAACCTAAAAATTCAAACTGTTACTGGAAATGAACGCTTCAACATAGAAGAACGAAATTTGGGGAACCAAGTCGCCTTAGTGTACTGATCATTAACCGAAAGTATCATCCAGTTTGGGTGAAAAAATGTTTGCTGAGATTTCTGGAGATTCGTAATTTTGGGAAGCTTGGCAACCCCTTCCCATGAAAGTGTTTCTCGCCAGTCACTGCTTAGGGCTACATCAAGCGGAAACAAAACGTAGAGATAGAACGTGAAACTACTTTGTTGTGTCAAGTTTCAAGAAGCTAGCACAAACCGTGTTGGATTTAGAGTTCCAAATACATCTATCAATATAGGAGAAAACAGAGTGAAACCTAAAAATTCAAACTGTTACTGGAAATGAACGCTTCAACATAGAAGAACGAAATTTGGGGAACCAAGTCGCCTTAGTGTACTGATCATTACCTGAAAGTATCATCCAGTTTGGGTGAAAAAATATTTGCTGAGATTTCTGGAGATTCGTAATTTTGGGAAGCTTGGCAACCCCTTCCCATGAAAGTGTTTCTCGCCAGTCACTGCTTAGGGCTACATCAAGAGGAAACAAAACGTAGAGATAGAACGTGAAACTACTTTGTTGTGTCAAGTTTCAAGAAGCTAGCACAAACCGTGTTGGATTTAGAGTTCCAAATACATCTATCAATATAGGAGAAAACAGAGTGAAACCTAAAAATTCAAACTGTTACTGGAAATGAACGCTTCAACATAGAAGAACGAAATTTGGGGAACCAAGTCGCCTTAGTGTACTGATCATTACCTGAAAGTATCATCCAGTTTGGGTGAAAAAATGTTTGCTGAGATTTCTGGAGATTCGTAATTTTGGGAAACTTGGCAACCCCTTCCCATGAAAGTGTTTCTTGCCAGTCACTGCTAAGGGCTACATCAAGAGGAAACACAACGTAGAGATAGAACGTGAAACTACTTTGTTGTGTCAAGTTTCAAGAAGCTAGCATAAACCGTGTTGGATTTAGAGTTCCAAATAAATCTATCAATATAGGAGAAAACAGAGTGAAACCTAAAAATTCAAACTGTTACTGGAAATGAACGCTTCAACATAGAAGAACGAAATTTGGGGAACCAAGTCGCCTTAGTGTACTGATCATTACCTGAAAGTATCATCCAGTTTGGGTGAAAAAATGTTTGCTGAGATTTCTGGAGATTCGTAATTTTGGGAAACTTGGCAACCCCTTCCCATGAAAGTGTTTCTCGCCAGTCACTGCTTAGGGCTACATCAAGAGGAAACAAAATGTAGAGATAGAACGTGAAACTACTTTGTTGTGTCAAGTTTCAAGAAGCTAGCACAAACCGTGTTGGATTTAGAGTTCCAAATACATCTATCAATATAGGAGAAAACAGAGTGAAACCTAAAAATTCAAACTGTTACTGGAAATGAACGCTTCAACATAGAAGAACGAAATTTGGGGAACCAAGTCGCCTTAGTGTACTGATCATTACCTGAAAGTATCATCCAGTTTGGGTGAAAAAATATTTGCTGAGATTTCTGGAGATTCGTAATTTTTGGAAGCTTGGCAACCCCTTCCCATGAAAGTGTTTCTCGCCAGTCACTGCTTAGGGCTACATCAAGAGGAAACAAAACGTAGAGATAGAACGTGAAACTACTTTGTTGTGTCAAGTTTCAAGAAGCTAGCACAAACCGTGTTGGATTTAGAGTTCCAAATACATCTATCAATATAGGAGAAAACAGAGTGAAACCTAAAAATTCAAACTGTTACTGGAAATGAACGCTTCAACATAGAAGAACGGAATTTGGGGAACCAAGTCGCCTTAGTGTACTGATCATTACCTGAAAGTATCATCCAGTTTGGGTGAAAAAATATTTGCTGAGATTTCTGGAGATTCGTAATTTTGGGAAGCTTGGCAACCCCTTCCCATGAAAGTGTTTCTCGCCAGTCACTGCTTAGGGCTACATCAAGAGGAAAAAAAACGTAGAGATAGAACGTGAAACAACTTTGTTGTGTCAAGTTTCAAGAAGCTAGCACAAACCGTGTTGGATTCAGAGTTCCAAATACATCTATCAATATAGGAGAAAACAGAGTGAAACCTAAAAATTCAAACTGTTACTGGAAATGAACGCTTCAACATAGAAGAACGAAATTTGGGGAACCAAGTCGCCTTAGTGTACTGATCATTACCTGAAAGTATCATCCAGTTTGGGTGAAAAAATGTTTGCTGAGATTTCTGGAGATTCGTAATTTTGGGAAGCTTGGCAACCCCTTCCCATGAAAGTGTTTCTCGCCAGTCACTGCTTAGGGCTACATCAAGCGGAAACAAAACGTAGAGATAGAACGTGAAACTACTTTGTTGTGTCAAGTTTCAAGAAGCTAGCACAAACCGTGTTGGATTTAGAGTTCCAAATACATCTATCAATATAGGAGAAAACAGAGTGAAACCTAAAAATTCAAACTGTTACTGGAAATGAACGCTTCAACATAGAAGAACGAAATTTGGGGAACCAAGTCGCCTTAGTGTACTGATCATTACCTGAAAGTATCATCCAGTTTGGGTGAAAAAATGTTTGCTGAGATTTCTGGAGATTCGTAATTTTGGGAAGCTTGGCAACCCCTTCCCATGAAAGTGTTTCTCGCCAGTCACTGCTTAGGGCTACATCAAGCGGAAACAAAACGTAGAGATAGAACGTGAAACTACTTTGTTGTGTCAAGTTTCAAGAAGCTAGCACAAACCGTGTTGGATTTAGAGTTCCAAATACATCTATCAATATAGGAGAAAACAGAGTGAAACCTAAAAATTCAAACTGTTACTGGAAATGAACGCTTCAACATAGAAGAACGAAATTTGGGGAACCAAGTCGCCTTAGTGTACTGATCATTACCTGAAAGTATCATCCAGTTTGGGTGAAAAAATATTTGCTGAGATTTCTGGAGATTCGTAATTTTGGGAAGCTTGGCAACCCCTTCCCATGAAAGTGTTTCTCGCCAGTCACTGCTTAGGGCTACATCAAGAGGAAACAAAACGTAGAGATAGAACGTGAAACTACTTTGTTGTGTCAAGTTTCAAGAAGCTAGCACAAACCGTGTTGGATTTAGAGTTCCAAATACATCTATCAATATAGGAGAAAACAGAGTGAAACCTAAAAATTCAAACTGTTACTGGAAATGAACGCTTCAACATAGAAGAACGAAATTTGGGGAACCAAGTCGCCTTAGTGTACTGATCATTACCTGAAAGTATCATCCAGTTTGGGTGAAAAAATGTTTGCTGAGATTTCTGGAGATTCGTAATTTTGGGAAACTTGGCAACCCCTTCCCATGAAAGTGTTTCTCGCCAGTCACTGCTAAGGGCTACATCAAGAGGAAACACAACGTAGAGATAGAACGTGAAACTACTTTGTTGTGTCAAGTTTCAAGAAGCTAGCATAAACCGTGTTGGATTTAGAGTTCCAAATAAATCTATCAATATAGGAGAAAACAGAGTGAAACCTAAAAATTCAAACTGTTACTGGAAATGAACGCTTCAACATAGAAGAACGAAATTTGGGGAACCAAGTCGCCTTAGTGTACTGATCATTACCTGAAAGTATCATCCAGTTTGGGTGAAAAAATGTTTGCTGAGATTTCTGGAGATTCGTAATTTTGGGAAACTTGGCAACCCCTTCCCATGAAAGTGTTTCTCGCCAGTCACTGCTTAGGGCTACATCAAGAGGAAACAAAATGTAGAGATAGAACGTGAAACTACTTTGTTGTGTCAAGTTTCAAGAAGCTAGCACAAACCGTGTTGGATTTAGAGTTCCAAATACATCTATCAATATAGGAGAAAACAGAGTGAAACCTAAAAATTCAAACTGTTACTGGAAATGAACGCTTCAACATAGAAGAACGAAATTTGGGGAACCAAGTCGCCTTAGTGTACTGATCATTACCTGAAAGTATCATCGAGTTTGGGTGAAAAAATATTTGCTGAGATTTCTGGAGATTCGTAATTTTGGGAAGCTTGGCAACCCCTTCCCATGAAAGTGTTTCTCGCCAGTCACTGCTTAGGGCTACATCAAGAGGAAACAAAACGTAGAGATAGAACGTGAAACTACTTTGTTGTGTCAAGTTTCAAGAAGCTAGCACAAACCGTGTTGGATTTAGAGTTCCAAATACATCTATCAATATAGGAGAAAACAGAGTGAAACCTAAAAATTCAAACTGTTACTGGAAATGAACGCTTCAACATAGAAGAACGGAATTTGGGGAACCAAGTCGCCTTAGTGTACTGATCATTACCTGAAAGTATCATCCAGTTTGGGTGAAAAAATATTTGCTGAGATTTCTGGAGATTCGTAATTTTGGGAAGCTTGGCAACCCCTTCCCATGAAAGTGTTTCTCGCCAGTCACTGCTTAGGGCTACATCAAGAGGAAAAAAAACGTAGAGATAGAACGTGAAACAACTTTGTTGTGTCAAGTTTCAAGAAGCTAGCACAAACCGTGTTGGATTCAGAGTTCCAAATACATCTATCAATATAGGAGAAAACAGAGTGAAACCTAAAAATTCAAACTGTTACTGGAAATGAACGCTTCAACATAGAAGAACGAAATTTGGGGAACCAAGTCGCCTTAGTGTACTGATCATTACCTGAAAGTATCATCCAGTTTGGGTGAAAAAATGTTTGCTGAGATTTCTGGAGATTCGTAATTTTGGGAAGCTTGGCAACCCCTTCCCATGAAAGTGTTTCTCGCCAGTCACTGCTTAGGGCTACATCAAGAGGAAACAAAACGTAGAGATAGAACGTGAAACTATTTTGTTGTGTCAAGTTTCAAGAAGCTAGCACAAACCGTGTGGGATTTAGAGTTCCAAATACATCTATCAATATAGGAGAAAACAGAGTGAAACCTAAAAATTCAAACTGTTACTGGAAATGAACGCTTCAACATAGAAGAACGAAATTTGGGGAACCAAGTCGCCTTAGTGTACTGATCATGACCTGAAAGTATCATCCAGTTTGGGTGAAAAAATATTTGCTGAGATTTCTGGAGATTCGTAATTTTGGGAAGCTTGGCAACCCCTTCCCATGAAAGTGTTTCTCGCCAGTCACTGCTTAGGGCTACATCAAGAGGAAACAAAACGTAGAGATAGAACGTGAAACTACTTTGTTGTGTCAAGTTTCAAGAAGCTAGCACAAACCGTGTTGGATTTAGAGTTCCAAATACATCTATCAATATAGGAGAAAACAGAGTGAAACCTAAAAATTCAAACTGTTACTGGAAATGAACGCTTCAACATAGAAGAACGAAATTTGGGGAACCAAGTCGCCTTAGTGTACTGATCATTACCTGAAAGTATCATCCAGTTTGGGTGAAAAAATGTTTGCTGAGATTTCTGGAGATTCGTAATTTTGGGAAACTTGGCAACCCCTTCCCATGAAAGTGTTTCTCGCCAGTCACTGCTAAGGGCTACATCAAGAGGAAACAAAACGTAGAGATAGAACGTGAAACTACTTTGTTGTGTCAAGTTTCAAGAAGCTAGCACAAACCGTGTTGGATTTAGAGTTCCAAATACATCTATCAATATAGGAGAAAACAGAGTGAAACCTAAAAATTCAAACTGTTACTGGAAATGAACGCTTCAACATAGAAGAACGAAATTTGGGGAACCAAGTCGCCTTAGTGTACTGATCATTACCTGAAAGTATCATCCAGTTTGGGTGAAAAAATGTTTGCTGAGATTTCTGGAGATTCGTAATTTTGGGAAACTTGGCAACCCCTTCCCATGAAAGTGTTTCTCGCCAGTCACTGCTTAGGGCTACATCAAGAGGAAACAAAATGTAGAGATAGAACGTGAAACTACTTTGTTGTGTCAAGTTTCAAGAAGCTAGCACAAACCGTGTTGGATTTAGAGTTCCAAATACATCTATCAATATAGGAGAAAACAGAGTGAAACCTAAAAATTCAAACTGTTACTGGAAATGAACGCTTCAACATAGAAGAACGAAATTTGGGGAACCAAGTCGCCTTAGTGTACTGATCATTAACCGAAAGTATCATCCAGTTTGGGTGAAAAAATGTTTGCTGAGATTTCTGGAGATTCGTAATTTTGGGAAGCTTGGCAACCCCTTCCCATGAAAGTGTTTCTCGCCAGTCACTGCTTAGGGCTACATCAAGCGGAAACAAAACGTAGAGATAGAACGTGAAACTACTTTGTTGTGTCAAGTTTCAAGAAGCTAGCACAAACCGTGTTGGATTTAGAGTTCCAAATACATCTATCAATATAGGAGAAAACAGAGTGAAACCTAAAAATTCAAACTGTTACTGGAAATGAACGCTTCAACATAGAAGAACGAAATTTGGGGAACCAAGTCGCCTTAGTGTACTGATCATTACCTGAAAGTATCATCCAGTTTGGGTGAAAAAATATTTGCTGAGATTTCTGGAGATTCGTAATTTTGGGAAGCTTGGCAACCCCTTCCCATGAAAGTGTTTCTCGCCAGTCACTGCTTAGGGCTACATCAAGAGGAAACAAAACGTAGAGATAGAACGTGAAACTACTTTGTTGTGTCAAGTTTCAAGAAGCTAGCACAAACCGTGTTGGATTTAGAGTTCCAAATACATCTATCAATATAGGAGAAAACAGAGTGAAACCTAAAAATTCAAACTGTTACTGGAAATGAACGCTTCAACATAGAAGAACGAAATTTGGGGAACCAAGTCGCCTTAGTGTACTGATCATTACCTGAAAGTATCATCCAGTTTGGGTGAAAAAATGTTTGCTGAGATTTCTGGAGATTCGTAATTTTGGGAAACTTGGCAACCCCTTCCCATGAAAGTGTTTCTCGCCAGTCACTGCTAAGGGCTACATCAAGAGGAAACACAACGTAGAGATAGAACGTGAAACTACTTTGTTGTGTCAAGTTTCAAGAAGCTAGCATAAACCGTGTTGGATTTAGAGTTCCAAATAAATCTATCAATATAGGAGAAAACAGAGTGAAACCTAAAAATTCAAACTGTTACTGGAAATGAACGCTTCAACATAGAAGAACGAAATTTGGGGAACCAAGTCGCCTTAGTGTACTGATCATTACCTGAAAGTATCATCCAGTTTGGGTGAAAAAATGTTTGCTGAGATTTCTGGAGATTCGTAATTTTGGGAAACTTGGCAACCCCTTCCCATGAAAGTGTTTCTCGCCAGTCACTGCTTAGGGCTACATCAAGAGGAAACAAAATGTAGAGATAGAACGTGAAACTACTTTGTTGTGTCAAGTTTCAAGAAGCTAGCACAAACCGTGTTGGATTTAGAGTTCCAAATACATCTATCAATATAGGAGAAAACAGAGTGAAACCTAAAAATTCAAACTGTTACTGGAAATGAACGCTTCAACATAGAAGAACGAAATTTGGGGAACCAAGTCGCCTTAGTGTACTGATCATTACCTGAAAGTATCATCCAGTTTGGGTGAAAAAATATTTGCTGAGATTTCTGGAGATTCGTAATTTTTGGAAGCTTGGCAACCCCTTCCCATGAAAGTGTTTCTCGCCAGTCACTGCTTAGGGCTACATCAAGAGGAAACAAAACGTAGAGATAGAACGTGAAACTACTTTGTTGTGTCAAGTTTCAAGAAGCTAGCACAAACCGTGTTGGATTTAGAGTTCCAAATACATCTATCAATATAGGAGAAAACAGAGTGAAACCTAAAAATTCAAACTGTTACTGGAAATGAACGCTTCAACATAGAAGAACGGAATTTGGGGAACCAAGTCGCCTTAGTGTACTGATCATTACCTGAAAGTATCATCCAGTTTGGGTGAAAAAATATTTGCTGAGATTTCTGGAGATTCGTAATTTTGGGAAGCTTGGCAACCCCTTCCCATGAAAGTGTTTCTCGCCAGTCACTGCTTAGGGCTACATCAAGAGGAAAAAAAACGTAGAGATAGAACGTGAAACAACTTTGTTGTGTCAAGTTTCAAGAAGCTAGCACAAACCGTGTTGGATTCAGAGTTCCAAATACATCTATCAATATAGGAGAAAACAGAGTGAAACCTAAAAATTCAAACTGTTACTGGAAATGAACGCTTCAACATAGAAGAACGAAATTTGGGGAACCAAGTCGCCTTAGTGTACTGATCATTACCTGAAAGTATCATCCAGTTTGGGTGAAAAAATGTTTGCTGAGATTTCTGGAGATTCGTAATTTTGGGAAGCTTGGCAACCCCTTCCCATGAAAGTGTTTCTCGCCAGTCACTGCTTAGGGCTACATCAAGAGGAAACAAAACGTAGAGATAGAACGTGAAACTACTTTGTTGTGTCAAGTTTCAAGAAGCTAGCACAAACCGTGTGGGATTTAGAGTTCCAAATACATCTATCAATATAGGAGAAAACAGAGTGAAACCTAAAAATTCAAACTGTTACTGGAAATGAACGCTTCAACATAGAAGAACGAAATTTGGGGAACCAAGTCGCCTTAGTGTACTGATCATGATCTGAAAGTATCATCCAGTTTGGGTGAAAAAATATTTGCTGAGATTTCTGGAGATTCGTAATTTTGGGAAGCTTGGCAACCCCTTCCCATGAAAGTGTTTCTCGCCAGTCACTGCTTAGGGCTACATCAAGAGGAAACAAAACGTAGAGATAGAACGTGAAACTACTTTGTTGTGTCAAGTTTCAAGAAGCTAGCACAAACCGTGTTGGATTTAGAGTTCCAAATACATCTATCAATATAGGAGAAAACAGAGTGAAACCTAAAAATTCAAACTGTTACTGGAAATGAACGCTTCAACATAGAAGAACGAAATTTGGGGAACCAAGTCGCCTTAGTGTACTGATCATTACCTGAAAGTATCATCCAGTTTGGGTGAAAAAATGTTTGCTGAGATTTCTGGAGATTCGTAATTTTGGGAAACTTGGCAACCCCTTCCCATGAAAGTGTTTCTCGCCAGTCACTGCTAAGGGCTACATCAAGAGGAAACAAAACGTAGAGATAGAACGTGAAACTACTTTGTTGTGTCAAGTTTCAAGAAGCTAGCACAAACCGTGTTGGATTTAGAGTTCCAAATACATCTATCAATATAGGAGAAAACAGAGTGAAACCTAAAAATTCAAACTGTTACTGGAAATGAACGCTTCAACATAGAAGAACGAAATTTGGGGAACCAAGTCGCCTTAGTGTACTGATCATTACCTGAAAGTATCATCCAGTTTGGGTGAAAAAATGTTTGCTGAGATTTCTGGAGATTCGTAATTTTGGGAAACTTGGCAACCCCTTCCCATGAAAGTGTTTCTCGCCAGTCACTGCTTAGGGCTACATCAAGAGGAAACAAAATGTAGAGATAGAACGTGAAACTACTTTGTTGTGTCAAGTTTCAAGAAGCTAGCACAAACCGTGTTGGATTTAGAGTTCCAAATACATCTATCAATATAGGAGAAAACAGAGTGAAACCTAAAAATTCAAACTGTTACTGGAAATGAACGCTTCAACATAGAAGAACGAAATTTGGGGAACCAAGTCGCCTTAGTGTACTGATCATTACCTGAAAGTATCATCCAGTTTGTGTGAAAAAATATTTGCTGAGATTTCTGGAGATTCGTAATTTTGGGAAGCTTGGCAACCCCTTCCCATGAAAGTGTTTCTCGCCAGTCACTGTTTAGGGCTACATCATGAGGAAACAAAACGTAGAGATAGAACGTGAAACTACTTTGTTGTGTCAAGTTTCAAGAAGCTAGCACAAACCGTGTTGGATTTAGAGTTCCAAATACATCTATCAATATAGGAGAAAACAGAGTGAAACCTAAAAATTCAAACTATTACTGGAAATGAACGCTTCAACATAGAAGAACGAAATTTGGGGAACCAAGTCGCCTTAGTGTACTGATCATTACCTGAAAGTATCATCCAGTTTGGGTGAAAAAATATTTGCTGAGATTTCTGGAGATTCGTAATTTTGGGAAGCTTGGCAACCCCTTCCCATGAAAGTGTTTCTCGCCAGTCACTGCTTAGGGCTACATCAAGAGGAAACAAAACGTAGAGATAGAACGTGAAACCACTTTGTTGTGTCAAGTTTCAAGAAGCTAGCCCAAACCGTGTTGGATTTAGAGTTCCAAATACATCTATCAATATAGGAGAAAACAGAGTGAAACCTAAAAATTCAAACTGTTACTGGAAATGAACGCTTCAACATAGAAGAACGAAATTTGGGGAACCAAGTCGCCTTAGTGTACTGATCATTACCTGAAAGTATCATCCAGTTTGGGTGAAAAAATATTTGCTGAGATTTCTGGAGATTCGTAATTTTGGGAAGCTTGGCAACCCCTTCCCATGAAAGTGTTTCTCGCCAGTCACTGCTTAGGGCTACATCAAGAGGAAACAAAACGTAGAGATAGAACATGAAGCAACTTTGTTGTGTCAAGTTTCAAGAAGCTAGCACAAACCGTGTTGGATTCAGAGTTCCAAATACATCTATCAATATAGGAGAAAACAGAGTGAAACCTAAAAATTCAAACTGTTACTGGAAATGAACGCTTCAACATAGAAGAACGAAATTTGGGGAACCAAGTCGCCTTAGTGTACTGATCATTTCCTGAAAGTATCATCCAGTTTGGGTGAAAAAATGTTTGCTGAGATTTCTGGAGATTCGTAATTTTGGGAAACTTGGCAACCCCTTCCCATGAAAGTGTTTCTCGCCAGTCACTGCTTAGGGCTACATCAAGAGGAAACAAAACGTAGAGATAGAACGTGAAACTACTTTGTTGTGTCAAGTTTCAAGAAGCTAGCACAAACCATATTGGATTTAGAGTTCCAAATACATCTATCAATATAGGAGAAAACAGAGTGAAACCTAAAAATTCAAACTGTTACTGGAAATGAACGCTTCAACATAGAAGAACGAAATTTGGGGAACCAAGTCGCCTTAGTGTACTGATCATTACCTGAAAGTATCATCCAGTTTGGGTGAAAAAATATTTGCTGAGATTTCTGGAGATTCGTAATTTTTGGAAGCTTGGCAACCTCTTCCCATGAAAGTGTTTCTCGCCAGTCACTGTTTAGGGCTACATCAAGAGGAAACAAAATGTAGAGATAGAACGTGAAACTACTATGTTGTGTCACGTTTCAAGAAACTAGCACAAACCGTGTTGGATTTAGAGTTCCAAATACATCTATCAATATAGGAGAAAACAGAGTGAAACCTAAAAATTCAAACTGTTACTGGAAATGAACGCTTCAACATAGAAGAACGAAATTTGGGGAACCAAGTCGCCTTAGTGTACTGATCATTACCTGAAAGTATCATCCAGTTTGGGTGAAAAAATGTTTGCTGAGATTTCTGGAGATTCGTAATTTTGGGAAACTTGGCAACCCCTTCCCATGAAAGTGTTTCTCGCCAGTCACTGCTTAGGGCTACATCAAGAGGAAACAAAACGTAGAGATAGAACGTGAAACTACTTTGTTGTGTCAAGTTTCAAGAAGCTAGCACAAACCATATTGGATTTAGAGTTCCAAATACATCTACCAATATAGGAGAAAACAGAGTGAAACCTAAAAATTCAAACTGTTACTGGAAATGAACGCTTCAACATAGAAGAACGAAATTTGGGGAACCAAGTCGCCTTAGTGTACTGATCATTACCTGAAAGTATCATCCAGTTTGGGTGAAAAAATATTTGCTGAGATTTCTGGAGATTCGTAATTTTTGGAAGCTTGGCAACCTCTTCCCATGAAAGTGTTTCTCGCCAGTCACTGTTTAGGGCTACATCAAGAGGAAACTAAATGTAGAGATAGAACGTGAAACTACTATGTTGTGTCACGTTTCAAGAAACTAGCACAAACCGTGTTGGATTTAGAGTTCCAAATACATCTATCAATATAGGAGAAAACAGAGTGAAACCTAAAAATTCAAACTGTTACTGGAAATGAACGCTTCAACATAGAAGAACGAAATTTCGGGAACCAAGTCGCCTTAGTGTACTGATCATTACCTGAAAGTATCATCCAGTTTGGGTGAAAAAATATTTGCTGAGATTTCTGGAGATTCGTAATTTTGGGAAGCTTGGCAACCCCTTCCCATGAAAGTGTTTCTCGCCAGTCACTGCTTAGGGCTACATCAAGAGGAAACAAAACGTAGAGATAGAACGTGAAACTACTTTGTTGTGTCAAGTTTCAAGAAGCTAGCACAAACCGTGTTGGATTTAGAGTTCCAAATACATCTATCAATATAGGAGAAAACAGAGTGAAACCTAAAAATTCAAACTGTTACTGGAAATGAACGCTTCAACATAGAAGAACGAAATTTGGGGAACCAAGTCGCCTTAGTGTACTGATCATTACCTGAAAGTATCATCCAGTTTGGGTGAAAAAATGTTTGCTGAGATTTCTGGAGATTCGTAATTTTGGGAAACTTGGCAACCCCTTCCCATGAAAGTGTTTCTCGCCAGTCACTGCTTAGGGCTACATCAAGAGGAAACAAAACGTAGAGATAGAACGTGAAACTACTATGTTGTGTCAAGTTTCAAGAAGCTAGCACAAACCGTGTTGGATTTAGAGTTCCAAATACATCTATCAATATAGGAGAAAACAGAGTGAAACCTAAAAATTCAAACTGTTACTGGAAATGAACGCTTCAACATAGAAGAACGAAATTTGGGGAACCAAGTCGCCTTAGTGTACTGATCATTACCTGAAAGTATCATCCAGTTTGGGTGAAAAAATGTTTGCTGAGATTTCTGGAGATTCGTAATTTTGGGAAGCTTGGCAACCCCTTCCCATGAAAGTGTTTCTCGCCAGTCACTGCTTAGGGCTACATCAAGCGGAAACAAAACGTAGAGATAGAACGTGAAACTACTTTGTTGTGTCAAGTTTCAAGAAGCTAGCACAAACCGTGTTGGATTTAGAGTTCCAAATACATCTATCAATATAGGAGAAAACAGAGTGAAACCTAAAAATTCAAACTGTTACTGGAAATGAACGCTTCAACATAGAAGAACGAAATTTGGGGAACCAAGTCGCCTTAGTGTACTGATCATTACCTGAAAGTATCATCCAGTTTGGGTGAAAAAATATTTGCTGAGATTTCTGGAGATTCGTAATTTTGGGAAGCTTGGCAACCCCTTCCCATGAAAGTGTTTCTCGCCAGTCACTGCTTAGGGCTACATCAAGAGGAAACAAAACGTAGAGATAGAACGTGAAACTACTTTGTTGTGTCAAGTTTCAAGAAGCTAGCACAAACCGTGTTGGATTTAGAGTTCCAAATACATCTATCAATATAGGAGAAAACAGAGTGAAACCTAAAAATTCAAACTGTTACTGGAAATGAACGCTTCAACATAGAAGAACGAAATTTGGGGAACCAAGTCGCCTTAGTGTACTGATCATTACCTGAAAGTATCATCCAGTTTGGGTGAAAAAATGTTTGCTGAGATTTCTGGAGATTCGTAATTTTGGGAAACTTGGCAACCCCTTCCCATGAAAGTGTTTCTCGCCAGTCACTGCTAAGGGCTACATCAAGAGGAAACACAACGTAGAGATAGAACGTGAAACTACTTTGTTGTGTCAAGTTTCAAGAAGCTAGCATAAACCGTGTTGGATTTAGAGTTCCAAATAAATCTATCAATATAGGAGAAAACAGAGTGAAACCTAAAAATTCAAACTGTTACTGGAAATGAACGCTTCAACATAGAAGAACGAAATTTGGGGAACCAAGTCGCCTTAGTGTACTGATCATTACCTGAAAGTATCATCCAGTTTGGGTGAAAAAATGTTTGCTGAGATTTCTGGAGATTCGTAATTTTGGGAAACTTGGCAACCCCTTCCCATGAAAGTGTTTCTCGCCAGTCACTGCTTAGGGCTACATCAAGAGGAAACAAAACGTAGAGATAGAACGTGAAACTACTTTGTTGTGTCAAGTTTCAAGAAGCTAGCACAAACCGTGTTGGATTTAGAGTTCCAAATACATCTATCAATATAGGAGAAAACAGAGTGAAACCTAAAAATTCAAACTGTTACTGGAAATGAACGCTTCAACATAGAAGAACGAAATTTGGGGAACCAAGTCGCCTTAGTGTACTGATCATTACCTGAAAGTATCATCCAGTTTGGGTGAAAAAATATTTGCTGAGATTTCTGGAGATTCGTAATTTTTGGAAGCTTGGCAACCCCTTCCCATGAAAGTGTTTCTCGCCAGTCACTGCTTAGGGCTACATCAAGAGGAAACAAAACGTAGAGATAGAACGTGAAACTACTTTGTTGTGTCAAGTTTCAAGAAGCTAGCACAAACCGTGTTGGATTTAGAGTTCCAAATACATCTATCAATATAGGAGAAAACAGAGTGAAACCTAAAAATTCAAACTGTTACTGGAAATGAACGCTTCAACATAGAAGAACGGAATTTGGGGAACCAAGTCGCCTTAGTGTACTGATCATTACCTGAAAGTATCATCCAGTTTGGGTGAAAAAATATTTGCTGAGATTTCTGGAGATTCGTAATTTTGGGAAGCTTGGCAACCCCTTCCCATGAAAGTGTTTCTCGCCAGTCACTGCTTAGGGCTACATCAAGAGGAAAAAAAACGTAGAGATAGAACGTGAAACAACATTGTTGTGTCAAGTTTCAAGAAGTTAGCACAAACCGTGTTGGATTCAGAGTTCCAAATACATCTATCAATATAGGAGAAAACAGAGTGAAACCTAAAAATTCAAACTGTTACTGGAAATGAACGCTTCAACATAGAAGAACGAAATTTGGGGAACCAAGTCGCCTTAGTGTACTGATCATTACCTGAAAGTATCATCCAGTTTGGGTGAAAAAATGTTTGCTGAGATTTCTGGAGATTCGTAATTTTGGGAAGCTTGGCAACCCCTTCCCATGAAAGTGTTTCTCGCCAGTCACTGCTTAGGGCTACATCAAGAGGAAACAAAACGTAGAGATAGAACGTGAAACTACTTTGTTGTGTCAAGTTTCAAGAAGCTAGCACAAACCGTGTTGGATTTAGAGTTCCAAATACATCTATCAATATAGGAGAAAACAGAGTGAAACCTAAAAATTCAAACTGTTACTGGAAATGAACGCTTCAACATAGAAGAACGAAATTTGGGGAACCAAGTCGCCTTAGTGTACTGATCATTACCTGAAAGTATCATCCAGTTTGGGTGAAAAAATGTTTGCTGAGATTTCTGGAGATTCGTAATTTTGGGAAACTTGGCAACCCCTTCCCATGAAAGTGTTTCTCGCCAGTCACTGCTTAGGGCTACATCAAGAGGAAACAAAACGTAGAGATAGAACGTGAAACTACTTTGTTGTGTCAAGTTTCAAGAAGCTAGCACAAACCATATTGGATTTAGAGTTCCAAATACATCTATCAATATAGGAGAAAACAGAGTGAAACCTAAAAATTCAAACTGTTACTGGAAATGAACGCTTCAACATAGAAGAACGAAATTTGGGGAACCAAGTCGCCTTAGTGTACTGATCATTACCTGAAAGTATCATCCAGTTTGGGTGAAAAAATATTTGCTGAGATTTCTGGAGATTCGTAATTTTTGGAAGCTTGGCAACCTCTTCCCATGAAAGTGTTTCTCGCCAGTCACTGTTTAGGGCTACATCAAGAGGAAACAAAATGTAGAGATAGAACGTGAAACTACTATGTTGTGTCACGTTTCAAGAAACTAGCACAAACCGTGTTGGATTTAGAGTTCCAAATACATCTATCAATATAGGAGAAAACAGAGTGAAACCTAAAAATTCAAACTGTTACTGGAAATGAACGCTTCAACATAGAAGAACGAAATTTCGGGAACCAAGTCGCCTTAGTGTACTGATCATTACCTGAAAGTATCATCCAGTTTGGGTGAAAAAATATTTGCTGAGATTTCTGGAGATTCGTAATTTTGGGAAGCTTGGCAACCCCTTCCCATGAAAGTGTTTCTCGCCAGTCACTGCTTAGGGCTACATCAAGAGGAAACAAAACGTAGAGATAGAACGTGAAACTACTTTGTTGTGTCAAGTTTCAAGAAGCTAGCACAAACCGTGTTGGATTTAGAGTTCCAAATACATCTATCAATATAGGAGAAAACAGATTGAAACCTAAAAATTCAAACTGTTACTGGAAATGAACGCTTCAACATAGAAGAACGAAATTTGGGGAACCAAGTCGCCTTAGTGTACTGATCATTACCTGAAAGTATCATCCAGTTTCGGTGAAAAAATGTTTGCTGAGATTTCTGGAGATTCGTAATTTTGGGAAACTTGGCAACCCCTTCCCATGAAAGTGTTTCTCGCCAGTCACTGCTTAGGGCTACATCAAGAGGAAACAAAACGTAGAGATAGAACGTGAAACTACTATGTTGTGTCAAGTTTCAAGAAGCTAGCACAAACCGTGTTGGATTTAGAGTTCCAAATACATCTATCAATATAGGAGAAAACAGAGTGAAACCTAAAAATTCAAACTGTTACTGGAAATGAACGCTTCAACATAGAAGAACGAAATTTGGGGAACCAAGTCGCCTTAGTGTACTGATCATTACCTGAAAGTATCATCCAGTTTGGGTGAAAAAATGTTTGCTGAGATTTCTGGAGATTCGTAATTTTGGGAAGCTTGGCAACCCCTTCCCATGAAAGTGTTTCTCGCCAGTCACTGCTTAGGGCTACATCAAGCGGAAACAAAACGTAGAGATAGAACGTGAAACTACTTTGTTGTGTCAAGTTTCAAGAAGCTAGCACAAACCGTGTTGGATTTAGAGTTCCAAATACATCTATCAATATAGGAGAAAACAGAGTGAAACCTAAAAATTCAAACTGTTACTGGAAATGAACGCTTCAACATAGAAGAACGAAATTTGGGGAACCAAGTCGCCTTAGTGTACTGATCATTACCTGAAAGTATCATCCAGTTTGGGTGAAAAAATATTTGCTGAGATTTCTGGAGATTCGTAATTTTGGGAAGCTTGGCAACCCCTTCCCATGAAAGTGTTTCTCGCCAGTCACTGCTTAGGGCTACATCAAGAGGAAACAAAACGTAGAGATAGAACGTGAAACTACTTTGTTGTGTCAAGTTTCAAGAAGCTAGCACAAACCGTGTTGGATTTAGAGTTCCAAATACATCTATCAATATAGGAGAAAACAGAGTGAAACCTAAAAATTCAAACTGTTACTGGAAATGAACGCTTCAACATAGAAGAACGAAATTTGGGGAACCAAGTCGCCTTAGTGTACTGATCATTACCTGAAAGTATCATCCAGTTTGGGTGAAAAAATGTTTGCTGAGATTTCTGGAGATTCGTAATTTTGGGAAACTTGGCAACCCCTTCCCATGAAAGTGTTTCTCGCCAGTCACTGCTAAGGGCTACATCAAGAGGAAACACAACGTAGAGATAGAACGTGAAACTACTTTGTTGTGTCAAGTTTCAAGAAGCTAGCATAAACCGTGTTGGATTTAGAGTTCCAAATAAATCTATCAATATAGGAGAAAACAGAGTGAAACCTAAAAATTCAAACTGTTACTGGAAATGAACGCTTCAACATAGAAGAACGAAATTTGGGGAACCAAGTCGCCTTAGTGTACTGATCATTACCTGAAAGTATCATCCAGTTTGGGTGAAAAAATGTTTGCTGAGATTTCTGGAGATTCGTAATTTTGGGAAGCTTGGCAACCCCTTCCCATGAAAGTGTTTCTCGCCAGTCACTGCTTAGGGCTACATCAAGAGGAAACAAAATGTAGAGATAGAACGTGAAACTACTTTGTTGTGTCAAGTTTCAAGAAGCTAGCACAAACCGTGTTGGATTTAGAGTTCCAAATACATCTATCAATATAGGAGAAAACAGAGTGAAACCTAAAAATTCAAACTGTTACTGGAAATGAACGCTTCAACATAGAAGAACGAAATTTGGGGAACCAAGTCGCCTTAGTGTACTGATCATTACCTGAAAGTATCATCCAGTTTGGGTGAAAAAATATTTGCTGAGATTTCTGGAGATTCGTAATTTTTGGAAGCTTGGCAACCCCTTCCCATGAAAGTGTTTCTCGCCAGTCACTGCTTAGGGCTACATCAAGAGGAAACAAAACGTAGAGATAGAACGTGAAACTACTTTGTTGTGTCAAGTTTCAAGAAGCTAGCACAAACCGTGTTGGATTTAGAGTTCCAAATACATCTATCAATATAGGAGAAAACAGAGTGAAACCTAAAAATTCAAACTGTTACTGGAAATGAACGCTTCAACATAGAAGAACGGAATTTGGGGAACCAAGTCGCCTTAGTGTACTGATCATTACCTGAAAGTATCATCCAGTTTGGGTGAAAAAATATTTGCTGAGATTTCTGGAGATTCGTAATTTTGGGAAGCTTGGCAACCCCTTCCCATGAAAGTGTTTCTCGCCAGTCACTGCTTAGGGCTACATCAAGAGGAAAAAAAACGTAGAGATAGAACGTGAAACAACATTGTTGTGTCAAGTTTCAAGAAGTTAGCACAAACCGTGTTGGATTCAGAGTTCCAAATACATCTATCAATATAGGAGAAAACAGAGTGAAACCTAAAAATTCAAACTGTTACTGGAAATGAACGCTTCAACATAGAAGAACGAAATTTGGGGAACCAAGTCGCCTTAGTGTACTGATCATTACCTGAAAGTATCATCCAGTTTGGGTGAAAAAATGTTTGCTGAGATTTCTGGAGATTCGTAATTTTGGGAAGCTTGGCAACCCCTTCCCATGAAAGTGTTTCTCGCCAGTCACTGCTTAGGGCTACATCAAGAGGAAACAAAACGTAGAGATAGAACGTGAAACTACTTTGTTGTGTCAAGTTTCAAGAAGCTAGCACAAACCGTGTTGGATTTAGAGTTCCAAATACATCTATCAATATAGGAGAAAACAGAGTGAAACCTAAAAATTCAAACTGTTACTGGAAATGAACGCTTCAACATAGAAGAACGAAATTTGGGGAACCAAGTCGCCTTAGTGTACTGATCATTACCTGAAAGTATCATCCAGTTTGGGTGAAAAAATATTTGCTGAGATTTCTGGAGATTCGTAATTTTTGGAAGCTTGGCAACCCCTTCCCATGAAAGTGTTTCTCGCCAGTCACTGTTTAGGGCTACATCAAGAGGAAACAAAACGTAGAGATAGAACGTGAAACTACTTTGTTGTGTCAAGTTTCAAGAAACTAGCACAAACCGTGTTGGATTTAGAGTTCCAAATACATCTATCAATATAGGAGAAAACAGAGTGAAACCTAAAAATTCAAACTGTTACTGGAAATGAACGCTTCAACATAGAAGAATGAAATTTGGGGAACCAAGTCGCCTTAGTGTACTGATCATTACCTGAAAGTATCATCCAGTTTGGGTGAAAAAATATTTGCTGAGATTTCTGGAGATTCGTAATTTTTGGAAGCTTGGCAACCCCTTCCCATGAAAGTGTTTCTCGCCAGTCACTGCTTAGGGCTACATCAAGAGGAAACAAAACGTAGAGATAGAACGTGAAACAACTTTGTTGTGTCAAGTTTCAAGAAGCTAGCACAAACCGTGTTGGATTCAGAGTTCCAAATACATCTATCAATATAGGAGAAAACAGAGTGAAACCTAAAAATTCAAACTGTTACTGGAAATGAACGCTTCAACATAGAAGAACGAAATTTGGGGAACCAAGTCGCCTTAGTGTACTGATCATTACCTGAAAGTATCATCCAGTTTGGGTGAAAAAATGTTTGCTGAGATTTCTGGAGATTCGTAATTTTGGGAAGCTTGGCAACCCCTTCCCATGAAAGTGTTTCTCGCCAGTCACTGCTTAGGGCTACATCAAGAGGAAACAAAACGTAGAGATAGAACGTGAAACTACTTTGTTGTGTCAAGTTTCAAGAAGCTAGCACAAACCGTGTTGGATTTAGAGTTCCAAATACATCTATCAATATAGGAGAAAACAGAGTGAAACCTAAAAATTCAAACTGTTACTGGAAATGAACGCTTCAACATAGAAGAACGAAATTTGGGGAACCAAGTCGCCTTAGTGTACTGATCATTACCTGAAAGTATCATCCAGTTTGGGTGAAAAAATATTTGCTGAGATTTCTGGAGATTCGTAATTTTTGGAAGCTTGGCAACCCCTTCCCATGAAAGTGTTTCTCGCCAGTCACTGTTTAGGGCTACATCAAGAGGAAACAAAACGTAGAGATAGAACGTGAAACTACTTTGTTGTGTCAAGTTTCAAGAAACTAGCACAAACCGTGTTGGATTTAGAGTTCCAAATACATCTATCAATATAGGAGAAAACAGAGTGAAACCTAAAAATTCAAACTGTTACTGGAAATGAACGCTTCAACATAGAAGAATGAAATTTGGGGAACCAAGTCGCCTTAGTGTACTGATCATTACCTGAAAGTATCATCCAGTTTGGGTGAAAAAATATTTGCTGAGATTTCTGGAGATTCGTAATTTTTGGAAGCTTGGCAACCCCTTCCCATGAAAGTGTTTCTCGCCAGTCACTGCTTAGGGCTACATCAAGAGGAAACAAAACGTAGAGATAGAACGTGAAACAACTTTGTTGTGTCAAGTTTCAAGAAGCTAGCACAAACCGTGTTGGATTCAGAGTTCCAAATACATCTATCAATATAGGAGAAAACAGATTGAAACCTAAAAATTCAAACTGTTACTGGAAATGAACGCTTCAACATAGAAGAACGAAATTTGGGGAACCAAGTCGCCTTAGTGTACTGATCATTACCTGAAAGTATCATCCAGTTTGGGTGAAAAAATATTTGCTGAGATTTCTTGAGATTCGTAATTTTGGGAAGCTTGGCAACCCCTTCCCATGAAAGTGTTTCTCGCCAGTCACTGCTTAGGGCTACATCAAGAGGAAACAAAAAGTAGAGATAGAACGTGAAACTACTTTGTTGTGTCAAGTTTCAAGAAGCTAGCACAAACCGTGTTGGATTTAGAGTTCCAAATACATCTATCAATATAGAAGAAAACAGAGTGAAACCTAAAAATTCAAACTGTTACTGGAAATGAACGCTTCAACATAGAAGAACGAAATTTGGGGAACCAAGTCGCCTTAGTGTACTGATCATTACCTGAAAGTATCATCCAGTTTGGGTGAAAAAATATTTGCTGAGATTTCTGGAGATTCGTAATTTTGAGAAGCTTGGCAACCCCTTCCCATGAAAGTGTTTCTCGCCAGTCACTGCTTAGGGCTACATCAAGAGGAAACAAAACATAGAGATAGAACGTGAAACAACTTTGTTGTGTCAAGTTTCAAGAAGCTAGCACAAACCGTGTTGGATTCAGAGTTCCAAATACATCTATCAATATAGGAGAAAACAGAGTGAAACCTAAAAATTCAAACTGTTACTGGAAATGAACGCTTCAACATAGAAGAACGAAATTTGGGGAACCAAGTCGCCTTAGTGTACTGATCATTACCTGAAAGTATCATCCAGTTTGGGTGAAAAAATGTTTGCTGAGATTTCTGGAGATTCGTAATTTTGGGAAGCTTGGCAACCCCTTCCCATGAAAGTGTTTCTCGCCAGTCACTGCTTAGGGCTACATCAAGCGGAAACAAAACGTAGAGATAGAACGTGAAACTACTTTGTTGTGTCAAGTTTCAAGAAGCTAGCACAAACCGTGTTGGATTTAGAGTTCCAAATACATCTATCAATATAGGAGAAAACAGAGTGAAACCTAAAAATTCAAACTGTTACTGGAAATGAACGCTTCAACATAGAAGAACGAAATTTGGGGAACCAAGTCGCCTTAGTGTACTGATCATTACCTGAAAGTATCATCCAGTTTGGGTGAAAAAATATTTGCTGAGATTTCTGGAGATTCGTAATTTTGGGAAGCTTGGCAACCCCTTCCCATGAAAGTGTTTCTCGCCAGTCACTGCTTAGGGCTACATCAAGAGGAAACAAAACGTAGAGATAGAACGTGAAACTACTTTGTTGTGTCAAGTTTCAAGAAGCTAGCACAAACCGTGTTGGATTTAGAGTTCCAAATACATCTATCAATATAGGAGAAAACAGAGTGAAACCTAAAAATTCAAACTGTTACTGGAAATGAACGCTTCAACATAGAAGAACGAAATTTGGGGAACCAAGTCGCCTTAGTGTACTGATCATTACCTGAAAGTATCATCCAGTTTGGGTGAAAAAATGTTTGCTGAGATTTCTGGAGATTCGTAATTTTGGGAAACTTGGCAACCCCTTCCCATGAAAGTGTTTCTCGCCAGTCACTGCTAAGGGCTACATCAAGAGGAAACACAACGTAGAGATAGAACGTGAAACTACTTTGTTGTGTCAAGTTTCAAGAAGCTAGCATAAACCGTGTTGGATTTAGAGTTCCAAATAAATCTATCAATATAGGAGAAAACAGAGTGAAACCTAAAAATTCAAACTGTTACTGGAAATGAACGCTTCAACATAGAAGAACGAAATTTGGGGAACCAAGTCGCCTTAGTGTACTGATCATTACCTGAAAGTATCATCCAGTTTCGGTGAAAAAATGTTTGCTGAGATTTCTGGAGATTCGTAATTTTGGGAAACTTGGCAACCCCTTCCCATGAAAGTGTTTCTCGCCAGTCACTGCTTAGGGCTACATCAAGAGGAAACAAAATGTAGAGATAGAACGTGAAACTACTTTGTTGTGTCAAGTTTCAAGAAGCTAGCACAAACCGTGTTGGATTTAGAGTTCCAAATACATCTATCAATATAGGAGAAAACAGAGTGAAACCTAAAAATTCAAACTGTTACTGGAAATGAACGCTTCAACATAGAAGAACGAAATTTGGGGAACCAAGTCGCCTTAGTGTACTGATCATTACCTGAAAGTATCATCCAGTTTGGGTGAAAAAATATTTGCTGAGATTTCTGGAGATTCGTAATTTTTGGAAGCTTGGCAACCCCTTCCCATGAAAGTGTTTCTCGCCAGTCACTGCTTAGGGCTACATCAAGAGGAAACAAAACGTAGAGATAGAACGTGAAACTACTTTGTTGTGTCAAGTTTCAAGAAGCTAGCACAAACCGTGTTGGATTTAGAGTTCCAAATACATCTATCAATATAGGAGAAAACAGAGTGAAACCTAAAAATTCAAACTGTTACTGGAAATGAACGCTTCAACATAGAAGAACGGAATTTGGGGAACCAAGTCGCCTTAGTGTACTGATCATTACCTGAAAGTATCATCCAGTTTGGGTGAAAAAATATTTGCTGAGATTTCTGGAGATTCGTAATTTTGGGAAGCTTGGCAACCCCTTCCAATGAAAGTGTTTCTCGCCAGTCACTGCTTAGGGCTACATCAAGAGGAAAAAAAACGTAGAGATAGAACGTGAAACAACTTTGTTGTGTCAAGTTTCAAGAAGCTAGCACAAACCGTGTTGGATTCAGAGTTCCAAATACATCTATCAATATAGGAGAAAACAGAGTGAAACCTAAAAATTCAAACTGTTACTGGAAATGAACTCTTCAACATAGAAGAACGAAATTTGGGGAACCAAGTCGCCTTAGTGTACTGATCATTACCTGAAAGTATCATCCAGTTTGGGTGAAAAAGTGTTTGCTGAGATTTCTGGAGATTCGTAATTTTGGGAAGCTTGGCAACCCCTTCGCATGAAAGTGTTTCTCGCCAGTCACTGCTTAGGGCTACATCAAGAGGAAACAAAACGTAGAGATAGAACGTGAAACTACTTTGTTGTGTCAAGTTTCAAGAAGCTAGCACAAACCGTGTTGGATTTAGAGTTCCAAATACATCTATCAATATAGGAGAAAACAGAGTGAAACCTAAAAATTCAAACTGTTACTGGAAATGAACGCTTCAACATAGAAGAACGAAATTTGGGGAACCAAGTCGCCTTAGTGTACTGATCATAACCTGAAAGTATCATCCAGTTTGGGTGAAAAAATGTTTGCTGAGATTTCTGGAGATTCGTAATTTTGGGAAACTTGGCAACCCCTTCCCATGAAAGTGTTTCTCGCCAGTCACTGCTTAGGGCTACATCAAGAGGAAACAAAACGTAGAGATAGAACGTGAAACTACTTTGTTGTGTCAAGTTTCAAGAAGCTAGCACAAACCGTGTTGGATTTAGAGTTCCAAATACATCTATCAATATAGGAGAAAACAGAGTGAAACCTAAAAATTCAAACTGTTACTGGAAATGAATGCTTCAACATAGAAGAACGAAATTTGGGGAACCAAGTCGCCTTAGTGTACTGATCATTACCTGAAACTATCATCCAGTTTGGGTGAAAAAATATTTGCTGAGATTTCTGGAGATTCGTAATTTTGGGAAGCTTGGCAACCCCTTCCCATGAAAGTGTTTCTCGCCAGTCACTGCTTAGGGCTACATCAAGAGGAAACAAAACGTAGAGATAGAACGTGAAACTACTTTGTTGTGTCAAGTTTCAAGAAGCTAGCACAAACCGTGTTGGATTTAGAGTTCCAAATACATCTATCAATATAGGAGAAAACAGAGTGAAACCTAAAAATTCAAACTGTTACTGGAAATGAACGCTTCAACATGGAAGAACGAAATTTGGGGAACCAAGTCGCCTTAGTGTACTGATCATTACCTGAAAGTATCATCCAGTTTGGGTCAAAAAATATTTGCTGAGATTTCTGGAGATTCGTAATTTTTGGAAGCTTGGCAACCCCTTCCCATGAAAGTGTTTCTCGCCAGTCACTGCTTAGGGCTACATCAAGAGGAAACAAAACGTAGAGATAGAACGTGAAACAACTTTGTTGTGTCAAGTTTCAAGAAGCTAGCACAAACCGTGTTGGATTCAGAGTTCCAAATACATCTATCAATATAGGAGAAAACAGAGTGAAACCTAAAAATTCAAACTGTTACTGGAAATGAACGCTTCAACATAGAAGAACGAAATTTGGGGAACCAAGTCGCCTTAGTGTACTGATCATTACCTGAAAGTATCATCCAGTTTGGGTGAAAAAATGTTTGCTGAGATTTCTGGAGATTCGTAATTTTGGGAAGCTTGGCAACCCCTTCCCATGAAAGTGTTTCTCGCCAGTCACTGCTTAGGGCTACATCAAGAGGAAACAAAACGTAGAGATAGAACGTGAAACTACTTTGTTGTGTCAAGTTTCAAGAAGCTAGCACAAACCGTGTTGGATTTAGAGTTCCAAATACATCTATCAATATATGAGAAAACAGAGTGAAACCTAAAAATTCAAACTGTTACTGGAAATGAACGCTTCAACATAGAAGAACGAAATTTGGGGAACCAAGTCGCCTTAGTGTACTGATCATTACCTGAAAGTATCATCCAGTTTGGGTGAAAAAATATTTGCTGAGATTTCTGGAGATTCGTAATTTTTGGAAGCATGGCAACCTCTTCCCATGAAAGTGTTTCTCGCCAGTCACTGTTTAGGGCTACATCAAGAGGAAACAAAACGTAGAGATAGAACGTGAAACTACTATGTTGTGTCAAGTTTCAAGAAACTAGCACAAACCGTGTTGGATTTAGAGTTCCAAATACATCTATCAATATAGGAGAAAACAGAGTGAAACCTAAAAATTCAAACTGTTACTGGAAATGAACGCTTCAACATACAAGAACGAAATTTTGGGAACCAAGTCGCCTTAGTGTACTGATCATTACCTGAAAGTATCATCCAGTTTGGGTGAAAAAATATTTGCTGAGATTTCTGGAGATTCGTAATTTTGGGAAGCTTGGCAACCCCTTCCCATGAAAGTGTTTCTCGCCAGTCACTGCTTAGGGCTACATCAAGAGGAAACAAAACGTAGAGATAGAACGTGAAACTACTTTGTTGTGTCAAGTTTCAAGAAGCTAGCACAAACCGTGTTGGATTTAGAGTTCCAAATACATCTATCAATATAGGAGAAAACAGAGTGAAACCTAAAAATTCAAACTGTTACTGGAAATGAACGCTTCAACATAGAAGAACGAAATTTGGGGAACCAAGTCGCCTTAGTGTACTGATCATTACCTGAAAGTATCATCCAGTTTGGGTGAAAAAATGTTTGCTGAGATTTCTGAAGATTCGTAATTTTGGGAAACTTGGCAACCCCTTCCCTTGAAAGTGTTTCTCGCCAGTCACTGCTTAGGGCTACTTCAAGAGGAAACAAAACGTAGAGATAGAACGTGAAACTACTTTGTTGTGTCAAGTTTCAAGAAGCTAGCACAAACCGTGTTGGATTTAGAGTTCCAAATACATCTATCAATATAGGAGAAAACAGAGTGAAACCTAAAAATTCAAACTGTTACTGGAAATGAACGCTTCAACATAGAAGAACGAAATTTGGGGAACCAAGTCGCCTTAGTGTACTGATCATTACCTGAAAGTATCATCCAGTTTGGGTGAAAAAATATTTGCTGAGATTTCTGGAGATTCGTAATTTTTGGAAGCTTGGCAACCCCTTCCCATGAAAGTGTTTCTCGCCAGTCACTGCTTAGGGCTACATCAAGAGGAAACAAAACGTAGAGATAGAACGTGAAACTACTTTGTTGTGTCAAGTTTCAAGAAGCTAGCACAAACCGTGTTGGATTTAGAGTTCCAAATACATCTATCAATATAGGAGAAAACAGAGTGAAACCTAAAAATTCAAACTGTTACTGGAAATGAACGCTTCAACATAGAAGAACGGAATTTGGGGAACCAAGTCGCCTTAGTGTACTGATCATTACCTGAAAGTATCATCCAGTTTGGGTGAAAAAATATTTGCTGAGATTTCTGGAGATTCGTAATTTTGGGAAGCTTGGCAACCCCTTCCAATGAAAGTGTTTCTCGCCAGTCACTGCTTAGGGCTACATCAAGAGGAAAAAAAACGTAGAGATAGAACGTGAAACAACTTTGTTGTGTCAAGTTTCAAGAAGCTAGCACAAACCGTGTTGGATTCAGAGTTCCAAATACATCTATCAATATAGGAGAAAACAGAGTGAAACCTAAAAATTCAAACTGTTACTGGAAATGAACTCTTCAACATAGAAGAACGAAATTTGGGGAACCAAGTCGCCTTAGTGTACTGATCATTACCTGAAAGTATCATCCAGTTTGGGTGAAAAAGTGTTTGCTGAGATTTCTGGAGATTCGTAATTTTGGGAAGCTTGGCAACCCCTTCGCATGAAAGTGTTTCTCGCCAGTCACTGCTTAGGGCTACATCAAGAGGAAACAAAACGTAGAGATAGAACGTGAAACTACTTTGTTGTGTCAAGTTTCAAGAAGCTAGCACAAACCGTGTTGGATTTAGAGTTCCAAATACATCTATCAATATATGAGAAAACAGAGTGAAACCTAAAAATTCAAACTGTTACTGGAAATGAACGCTTCAACATAGAAGAACGAAATTTGGGGAACCAAGTCGCCTTAGTGTACTGATCATAACCTGAAAGTATCATCCAGTTTGGGTGAAAAAATGTTTGCTGAGATTTCTGGAGATTCGTAATTTTGGGAAACTTGGCAACCCCTTCCCATGAAAGTGTTTCTCGCCAGTCACTGCTTAGGGCTACATCAAGAGGAAACAAAACGTAGAGATAGAACGTGAAACTACTTTGTTGTGTCAAGTTTCAAGAAGCTAGCACAAACCGTGTTGGATTTAGAGTTCCAAATACATCTATCAATATAGGAGAAAACAGAGTGAAACCTAAAAATTCAAACTGTTACTGGAAATGAACGCTTCAACATGGAAGAACGAAATTTGGGGAACCAAGTCGCCTTAGTGTACTGATCATTACCTGAAAGTATCATCCAGTTTGGGTCAAAAAATATTTGCTGAGATTTCTGGAGATTCGTAATTTTTGGAAGCTTGGCAACCCCTTCCCATGAAAGTGTTTCTCGCCAGTAACTGCTTAGGGCTACATCAAGAGGAAACAAAACGTAGAGATAGAACGTGAAACAACTTTGTTGTGTCAAGTTTCAAGAAGCTAGCACAAACCGTGTTGGATTCAGAGTTCCAAATACATCTATCAATATAGGAGAAAACAGAGTGAAACCTAAAAATTCAAACTGTTACTGGAAATGAACGCTTCAACATAGAAGAACGAAATTTGGGGAACCAAGTCGCCTTAGTGTACTGATCATTACCTGAAAGTATCATCCAGTTTGGGTGAAAAAATGTTTGCTGAGATTTCTGGAGATTCGTAATTTTGGGAAGCTTGGCAACCCCTTCCCATGAAAGTGTTTCTCGCCAGTCACTGCTTAGGGCTACATCAAGAGGAAACAAAACGTAGAGATAGAACGTGAAACTACTTTGTTGTGTCAAGTTTCAAGAAGCTAGCACAAACCGTGTTGGATTTAGAGTTCCAAATACATCTATCAATATATGAGAAAACAGAGTGAAACCTAAAAATTCAAACTGTTACTGGAAATGAACGCTTCAACATAGAAGAACGAAATTTGGGGAACCAAGTCGCCTTAGTGTACTGATCATTACCTGAAAGTATCATCCAGTTTGGGTGAAAAAATATTTGCTGAGATTTCTGGAGATTCGTAATTTTTGGAAGCATGGCAACCTCTTCCCATGAAAGTGTTTCTCGCCAGTCACTGTTTAGGGCTACATCAAGAGGAAACAAAACGTAGAGATAGAACGTGAAACTACTATGTTGTGTCAAGTTTCAAGAAACTAGCACAAACCGTGTTGGATTTAGAGTTCCAAATACATCTATCAATATAGGAGAAAACAGAGTGAAACCTAAAAATTCAAACTGTTACTGGAAATGAACGCTTCAACATACAAGAACGAAATTTTGGGAACCAAGTCGCCTTAGTGTACTGATCATTACCTGAAAGTATCATCCAGTTTGGGTGAAAAAATATTTGCTGAGATTTCTGGAGATTCGTAATTTTGGGAAGCTTGGCAACCCCTTCCCATGAAAGTGTTTCTCGCCAGTCACTGCTTAGGGCTACATCAAGAGGAAACAAAACGTAGAGATAGAACGTGAAACTACTTTGTTGTGTCAAGTTTCAAGAAGCTAGCACAAACCGTGTTGGATTTAGAGTTCCAAATACATCTATCAATATAGGAGAAAACAGAGTGAAACCTAAAAATTCAAACTGTTACTGGAAATGAACGCTTCAACATAGAAGAACGAAATTTGGGGAACCAAGTCGCCTTAGTGTACTGATCATTACCTGAAAGTATCATCCAGTTTGGGTGAAAAAATGTTTGCTGAGATTTCTGAAGATTCGTAATTTTGGGAAACTTGGCAACCCCTTCCCTTGAAAGTGTTTCTCGCCAGTCACTGCTTAGGGCTACTTCAAGAGGAAACAAAACGTAGAGATAGAACGTGAAACTACTTTGTTGTGTCAAGTTTCAAGAAGCTAGCACAAACCGTGTTGGATTTAGAGTTCCAAATACATCTATCAATATAGGAGAAAACAGAGTGAAACCTAAAAATTCAAACTGTTACTGGAAATGAACGCTTCAACATAGAAGAACGAAATTTGGGGAACCAAGTCGCCTTAGTGTACTGATCATTACCTGAAAGTATCATCCAGTTTGGGTGATAAAATGTTTGCTGAGATTTCTGGAGATTCATAATTTTGGGAAGCTTGGCAACCCCTTCCCATGAAAGTGTTTCTCGCCAGTCACTGCTTAGGGCTACATCAAGAGGAAACAAAACGTAGAGATAGAACGTGAAACTACTTTGTTGTGTCAAGTTTCAAGAAGCTAGCACAAACCGTGTTGGATTTAGAGTTCCAAATACATCTATCAATATAGGAGAAAACAGAGTGAAACCTAAAAATTCAAACTGTTACTGGAAATGAACGCTTCAACATGGAAGAACGAAATTTGGGGAACCAAGTCGCCTTAGTGTACTGATCATTACCTGAAAGTATCATCCAGTTTGGGTCAAAAAATATTTGCTGAGATTTCTGGAGATTCGTAATTTTTGGAAGCTTGGCAACCCCTTCCCATGAAAGTGTTTCTCGCCAGTAACTGCTTAGGGCTACATCAAGAGGAAACAAAACGTAGAGATAGAACGTGAAACAACTTTGTTGTGTCAAGTTTCAAGAAGCTAGCACAAACCGTGTTGGATTCAGAGTTCCAAATACATCTATCAATATAGGAGAAAACAGAGTGAAACCTAAAAATTCAAACTGTTACTGGAAATGAACGCTTCAACATAGAAGAACGAAATTTGGGGAACCAAGTCGCCTTAGTGTACTGATCATTACCTGAAAGTATCATCCAGTTTGGGTGAAAAAATGTTTGCTGAGATTTCTGGAGATTCGTAATTTTGGGAAGCTTGGCAACCCCTTCCCATGAAAGTGTTTCTCGCCAGTCACTGCTTAGGGCTACATCAAGAGGAAACAAAACGTAGAGATAGAACGTGAAACTACTTTGTTGTGTCAAGTTTCAAGAAGCTAGCACAAACCGTGTTGGATTTAGAGTTCCAAATACATCTATCAATATATGAGAAAACAGAGTGAAACCTAAAAATTCAAACTGTTACTGGAAATGAACGCTTCAACATAGAAGAACGAAATTTGGGGAACCAAGTCGCCTTAGTGTACTGATCATTACCTGAAAGTATCATCCAGTTTGGGTGAAAAAATATTTGCTGAGATTTCTGGAGATTCGTAATTTTTGGAAGCATGGCAACCTCTTCCCATGAAAGTGTTTCTCGCCAGTCACTGTTTAGGGCTACATCAAGAGGAAACAAAACGTAGAGATAGAACGTGAAACTACTATGTTGTGTCAAGTTTCAAGAAACTAGCACAAACCGTGTTGGATTTAGAGTTCCAAATACATCTATCAATATAGGAGAAAACAGAGTGAAACCTAAAAATTCAAACTGTTACTGGAAATGAACGCTTCAACATACAAGAACGAAATTTTGGGAACCAAGTCGCCTTAGTGTACTGATCATTACCTGAAAGTATCATCCAGTTTGGGTGAAAAAATATTTGCTGAGATTTCTGGAGATTCGTAATTTTGGGAAGCTTGGCAACCCCTTCCCATGAAAGTGTTTCTCGCCAGTCACTGCTTAGGGCTACATCAAGAGGAAACAAAACGTAGAGATAGAACGTGAAACTACTTTGTTGTGTCAAGTTTCAAGAAGCTAGCACAAACCGTGTTGGATTTAGAGTTCCAAATACATCTATCAATATAGGAGAAAACAGAGTGAAACCTAAAAATTCAAACTGTTACTGGAAATGAACGCTTCAACATAGAAGAACGAAATTTGGGGAACCAAGTCGCCTTAGTGTACTGATCATTACCTGAAAGTATCATCCAGTTTGGGTGAAAAAATGTTTGCTGAGATTTCTGAAGATTCGTAATTTTGGGAAACTTGGCAACCCCTTCCCTTGAAAGTGTTTCTCGCCAGTCACTGCTTAGGGCTACTTCAAGAGGAAACAAAACGTAGAGATAGAACGTGAAACTACTTTGTTGTGTCAAGTTTCAAGAAGCTAGCACAAACCGTGTTGGATTTAGAGTTCCAAATACATCTATCAATATAGGAGAAAACAGAGTGAAACCTAAAAATTCAAACTGTTACTGGAAATGAACGCTTCAACATAGAAGAACGAAATTTGGGGAACCAAGTCGCCTTAGTGTACTGATCATTACCTGAAAGTATCATCCAGTTTGGGTGATAAAATGTTTGCTGAGATTTCTGGAGATTCATAATTTTGGGAAGCTTGGCAACCCCTTCCCATGAAAGTGTTTCTCGCCAGTCACTGCTTAGGGCTACATCAAGAGGAAACAAAACGTAGAGAGAGAACGTGAAACTACTTTGTTGTGTCAAGTTTCAAGAAGCTAGCACAAACCGTGTTGGATTTAGAGTTCCAAATATATCTATCAATATAGGAGAAAACAGAGTGAAACCTAAAAATTCAAACAGTTACTGGAAATGAACGCTTCAACATAGAAGAACGAAATTTGGGGAACCAAGTCGCCTTAGTGTACTGATCATTACCTGAAAGTATCATCCAGTTTGGGTGAAAAAATATTTGCTGAGATTTCTGGAGATTCGTAATTTTGAGAAGCTTGGCAACCCCTTCCCATGAAAGTGTTTCTCGCCAGTCACTGCTTAGGGCTACATCAAGAGGAAACAAAACATAGAGATAGAACGTGAAACAACTTTGTTGTGTCAAGTTTCAAGAAGCTAGCACAAACCGTGTTGGATTCAGAGTTCCAAATACATCTATCAATATAGGAGAAAACAGAGTGAAACCTAAAAATTCAAACTGTTACTGGAAATGAACGCTTCAACATAGAAGAACGAAATTTGGGGAACCAAGTCGCCTTAGTGTACTGATCATTACCTGAAAGTATCATCCAGTTTGGGTGATAAAATGTTTGCTGAGATTTCTGGAGATTCATAATTTTGGGAAGCTTGGCAACCCCTTCCCATGAAAGTGTTTCTCGCCAGTCACTGCTTAGGGCTACATCAAGAGGAAACAAAACGTAGAGAGAGAACGTGAAACTACTTTGTTGTGTCAAGTTTCAAGAAGCTAGCACAAACCGTGTTGGATTTAGAGTTCCAAATACATCTATCAATATAGGAGAAAACAGAGTGAAACCTAAAAATTCAAACAGTTACTGGAAATGAACGCTTCAACATAGAAGAACGAAATTTGGGGAACCAAGTCGCCTTAGTGTACTGATCATTACCTGAAAGTATCATCCAGTTTGGGTGAAAAAATATTTGCTGAGATTTCTGGAGATTCGTAATTTTGAGAAGCTTGGCAACCCCTTCCCATGAAAGTGTTTCTCGCCAGTCACTGCTTAGGGCTACATCAAGAGGAAACAAAACATAGAGATAGAACGTGAAACAACTTTGTTGTGTCAAGTTTCAAGAAGCTAGCACAAACCGTGTTGGATTCAGAGTTCCAAATACATCTATCAATATAGGAGAAAACAGAGTGAAACCTAAAAATTCAAACTGTTACTGGAAATGAACGCTTCAACATAGAAGAACGAAATTTGGGGAACCAAGTCGCCTTAGTGTACTGATCATTACCTGAAAGTATCATCCAGTTTGGGTGAAAAAATGTTTGCTGAGATTTCTGGAGATTCGTAATTTTGGGAAGCTTGGCAACCCCTTCCCATGAAAGTGTTTCTCGCCAGTCACTGCTTAGGGCTACATCAAGCGGAAACAAAACGTAGAGATAGAACGTGAAACTACTTTGTTGTGTCAAGTTTCAAGAAGCTAGCACAAACCGTGTTGGATTTAGAGTTCCAAATACATCTATCAATATAGGAGAAAACAGAGTGAAACCTAAAAATTCAAACTGTTACTGGAAATGAACGCTTCAACATAGAAGAACGAAATTTGGGGAACCAAGTCGCCTTAGTGTACTGATCATTACCTGAAAGTATCATCCAGTTTGGGTGAAAAAATATTTGCTGAGATTTCTGGAGATTCGTAATTTTGGGAAGCTTGGCAACCCCTTCCCATGAAAGTGTTTCTCGCCAGTCACTGCTTAGGGCTACATCAAGAGGAAACACAACGTAGAGATAGAACGTGAAACTACTTTGTTGTGTCAAGTTTCAAGAAGCTAGCATAAACCGTGTTGGATTTAGAGTTCCAAATAAATCTATCAATATAGGAGAAAACAGAGTGAAACCTAAAAATTCAAACTGTTACTGGAAATGAACGCTTCAACATAGAAGAACGAAATTTGGGGAACCAAGTCGCCTTAGTGTACTGATCATTACCTGAAAGTATCATCCAGTTTCGGTGAAAAAATGTTTGCTGAGATTTCTGGAGATTCGTAATTTTGGGAAACTTGGCAACCCCTTCCCATGAAAGTGTTTCTCGCCAGTCACTGCTTAGGGCTACATCAAGAGGAAACAAAATGTAGAGATAGAACGTGAAACTACTTTGTTGTGTCAAGTTTCAAGAAGCTAGCACAAACCGTGTTGGATTTAGAGTTCCAAATACATCTATCAATATAGGAGAAAACAGAGTGAAACCTAAAAATTCAAACTGTTACTGGAAATGAACGCTTCAACATAGAAGAACGAAATTTGGGGAACCAAGTCGCCTTAGTGTACTGATCATTACCTGAAAGTATCATCCAGTTTGGGTGAAAAAATATTTGCTGAGATTTCTGGAGATTCGTAATTTTTGGAAGCTTGGCAACCCCTTCCCATGAAAGTGTTTCTCGCCAGTCACTGCTTAGGGCTACATCAAGAGGAAACAAAACGTAGAGATAGAACGTGAAACTACTTTGTTGTGTCAAGTTTCAAGAAGCTAGCACAAACCGTGTTGGATTTAGAGTTCCAAATACATCTATCAATATAGGAGAAAACAGAGTGAAACCTAAAAATTCAAACTGTTACTGGAAATGAACGCTTCAACATAGAAGAACGGAATTTGGGGAACCAAGTCGCCTTAGTGTACTGATCATTACCTGAAAGTATCATCCAGTTTGGGTGAAAAAATATTTGCTGAGATTTCTGGAGATTCGTAATTTTGGGAAGCTTGGCAACCCCTTCCAATGAAAGTGTTTCTCGCCAGTCACTGCTTAGGGCTACATCAAGAGGAAAAAAAACGTAGAGATAGAACGTGAAACAACTTTGTTGTGTCAAGTTTCAAGAAGCTAGCACAAACCGTGTTGGATTCAGAGTTCCAAATACATCTATCAATATAGGAGAAAACAGAGTGAAACCTAAAAATTCAAACTGTTACTGGAAATGAACTCTTCAACATAGAAGAACGAAATTTGGGGAACCAAGTCGCCTTAGTGTACTGATCATTACCTGAAAGTATCATCCAGTTTGGGTGAAAAAGTGTTTGCTGAGATTTCTGGAGATTCGTAATTTTGGGAAGCTTGGCAACCCCTTCGCATGAAAGTGTTTCTCGCCAGTCACTGCTTAGGGCTACATCAAGAGGAAACAAAACGTAGAGATAGAACGTGAAACTACTATGTTGTGTCAAGTTTCAAGAAGCTAGCACAAACCGTGTTGGATTTAGAGTTCCAAATACATCTATCAATATAGGAGAAAACAGAGTGAAACCTAAAAATTCAAACTGTTACTGGAAATGAACGCTTCAACATAGAAGAACGAAATTTGGGGAACCAAGTCGCCTTAGTGTACTGATCATTACCTGAAAGTATCATCCAGTTTGGGTGAAAAAATGTTTGCTGAGATTTCTGAAGATTCGTAATTTTGGGAAACTTGGCAACCCCTTCCCTTGAAAGTGTTTCTCGCCAGTCACTGCTTAGGGCTACTTCAAGAGGAAACAAAACGTAGAGATAGAACGTGAAACTACTTTGTTGTGTCAAGTTTCAAGAAGCTAGCACAAACCGTGTTGGATTTAGAGTTCCAAATACATCTATCAATATAGGAGAAAACAGAGTGAAACCTAAAAATTCAAACTGTTACTGGAAATGAACGCTTCAACATAGAAGAACGAAATTTGGGGAACCAAGTCGCCTTAGTGTACTGATCATTACCTGAAAGTATCATCCAGTTTGGGTGATAAAATGTTTGCTGAGATTTCTGGAGATTCATAATTTTGGGAAGCTTGGCAACCCCTTCCCATGAAAGTGTTTCTCGCCAGTCACTGCTTAGGGCTACATCAAGAGGAAACAAAACGTAGAGAGAGAACGTGAAACTACTTTGTTGTGTCAAGTTTCAAGAAGCTAGCACAAACCGTGTTGGATTTAGAGTTCCAAATACATCTATCAATATAGGAGAAAACAGAGTGAAACCTAAAAATTCAAACAGTTACTGGAAATGAACGCTTCAACATAGAAGAACGAAATTTGGGGAACCAAGTCGCCTTAGTGTACTGATCATTACCTGAAAGTATCATCCAGTTTGGGTGAAAAAATATTTGCTGAGATTTCTGGAGATTCGTAATTTTGGGAAGCTTGGCAACCCCTTCCCATGAAAGTGTTTCTCGCCAGTCACTGCTTAGGGCTACATCAAGAGGAAACAAAACGTAGAGATAGAACGTGAAACTACTATGTTGTGTCAAGTTTCAAGAAGCTAGCACAAACCGTGTTGGATTTAGAGTTCCAAATACATCTATCAATATAGGAGAAAACAGAGTGAAACCTAAAAATTCAAACTGTTACTGGAAATGAACGCTTCAACATAGAAGAACGAAATTTGGGGAACCAAGTCGCCTTAGTGTACTGATCATTACCTGAAAGTATCATCCAGTTTGGGTGAAAAAATGTTTGCTGAGATTTCTGAAGATTCGTAATTTTGGGAAACTTGGCAACCCCTTCCCTTGAAAGTGTTTCTCGCCAGTCACTGCTTAGGGCTACTTCAAGAGGAAACAAAACGTAGAGATAGAACGTGAAACTACTTTGTTGTGTCAAGTTTCAAGAAGCTAGCACAAACCGTGTTGGATTTAGAGTTCCAAATACATCTATCAATATAGGAGAAAACAGAGTGAAACCTAAAAATTCAAACTGTTACTGGAAATGAACGCTTCAACATAGAAGAACGAAATTTGGGGAACCAAGTCGCCTTAGTGTACTGATCATTACCTGAAAGTATCATCCAGTTTGGGTGATAAAATGTTTGCTGAGATTTCTGGAGATTCATAATTTTGGGAAGCTTGGCAACCCCTTCCCATGAAAGTGTTTCTCGCCAGTCACTGCTTAGGGCTACATCAAGAGGAAACAAAACGTAGAGAGAGAACGTGAAACTACTTTGTTGTGTCAAGTTTCAAGAAGCTAGCACAAACCGTGTTGGATTTAGAGTTCCAAATACATCTATCAATATAGGAGAAAACAGAGTGAAACCTAAAAATTCAAACAGTTACTGGAAATGAACGCTTCAACATAGAAGAACGAAATTTGGGGAACCAAGTCGCCTTAGTGTACTGATCATTACCTGAAAGTATCATCCAGTTTGGGTGAAAAAATATTTGCTGAGATTTCTGGAGATTCGTAATTTTGGGAAGCTTGGCAACCCCTTCCCATGAAAGTGTTTCTCGCCAGTCACTGCTTAGGGCTACATCAAGAGGAAACAAAACGTAGAGATAGAACGTGAAACTACTTTGTTGTGTCAAGTTTCAAGAAGCTAGCACAAACCGTGTTGGATTTAGAGTTCCAAATACATCTATCAATATATGAGAAAACAGAGTGAAACCTAAAAATTCAAACTGTTACTGGAAATGAACGCTTCAACATAGAAGAACGAAATTTGGGGAACCAAGTCGCCTTAGTGTACTGATCATAACCTGAAAGTATCATCCAGTTTGGGTGAAAAAATGTTTGCTGAGATTTCTGGAGATTCGTAATTTTGGGAAACTTGGCAACCCCTTCCCATGAAAGTGTTTCTCGCCAGTCACTGCTTAGGGCTACATCAAGAGGAAACAAAACTTAGAGATAGAACGTGAAACTACTTTGTTGTGTCAAGTTTCAAGAAGCTAGCACAAACCGTGTTGGATTTAGAGTTCCAAATACATCTATCAATATAGGAGAAAACAGAGTGAAACCTAAAAATTCAAACTGTTACTGGAAATGAATGCTTCAACATAGAAGAACGAAATTTGGGGAACCAAGTCGCCTTAGTGTACTGATCATTACCTGAAACTATCATCCAGTTTGGGTGAAAAAATATTTGCTGAGATTTCTGGAGATTCGTAATTTTGGGAAGCTTGGCAACCCCTTCCCATGAAAGTGTTTCTCGCCAGTCACTGCTTAGGGCTACATCAAGAGGAAACAAAACGTAGAGATAGAACGTGAAACTACTTTGTTGTGTCAAGTTTCAAGAAGCTAGCACAAACCGTGTTGGATTTAGAGTTCCAAATACATCTATCAATATAGGAGAAAACAGAGTGAAACCTAAAAATTCAAACTGTTACTGGAAATGAACGCTTCAACATGGAAGAACGAAATTTGGGGAACCAAGTCGCCTTAGTGTACTGATCATTACCTGAAAGTATCATCCAGTTTGGGTCAAAAAATATTTGCTGAGATTTCTGGAGATTCGTAATTTTTGGAAGCTTGGCAACCCCTTCCCATGAAAGTGTTTCTCGCCAGTCACTGCTTAGGGCTACATCAAGAGGAAACAAAACGTAGAGATAGAACGTGAAACAACTTTGTTGTGTCAAGTTTCAAGAAGCTAGCACAAACCGTGTTGGATTCAGAGTTCCAAATACATCTATCAATATAGGAGAAAACAGAGTGAAACCTAAAAATTCAAACTGTTACTGGAAATGAACGCTTCAACATAGAAGAACGAAATTTGGGGAACCAAGTCGCCTTAGTGTACTGATCATTACCTGAAAGTATCATCCAGTTTGGGTGAAAAAATGTTTGCTGAGATTTCTGGAGATTCGTAATTTTGGGAAGCTTGGCAACCCCTTCCCATGAAAGTGTTTCTCGCCAGTCACTGCTTAGGGCTACATCAAGAGGAAACAAAACGTAGAGATAGAACGTGAAACTACTTTGTTGTGTCAAGTTTCAAGAAGCTAGCACAAACCGTGTTGGATTTAGAGTTCCAAATACATCTATCAATATATGAGAAAACAGAGTGAAACCTAAAAATTCAAACTGTTACTGGAAATGAACGCTTCAACATAGAAGAACGAAATTTGGGGAACCAAGTCGCCTTAGTGTACTGATCATTACCTGAAAGTATCATCCAGTTTGGGTGAAAAAATATTTGCTGAGATTTCTGGAGATTCGTAATTTTTGGAAGCATGGCAACCTCTTCCCATGAAAGTGTTTCTCGCCAGTCACTGTTTAGGGCTACATCAAGAGGAAACAAAACGTAGAGATAGAACGTGAAACTACTATGTTGTGTCAAGTTTCAAGAAACTAGCACAAACCGTGTTGGATTTAGAGTTCCAAATACATCTATCAATATAGGAGAAAACAGAGTGAAACCTAAAAATTCAAACTGTTACTGGAAATGAACGCTTCAACATACAAGAACGAAATTTTGGGAACCAAGTCGCCTTAGTGTACTGATCATTACCTGAAAGTATCATCCAGTTTGGGTGAAAAAATATTTGCTGAGATTTCTGGAGATTCGTAATTTTGGGAAGCTTGGCAACCCCTTCCCATGAAAGTGTTTCTCGCCAGTCACTGCTTAGGGCTACATCAAGAGGAAACAAAACGTAGAGATAGAACGTGAAACTACTTTGTTGTGTCAAGTTTCAAGAAGCTAGCACAAACCGTGTTGGATTTAGAGTTCCAAATACATCTATCAATATAGGAGAAAACAGAGTGAAACCTAAAAATTCAAACTGTTACTGGAAATGAACGCTTCAACATAGAAGAACGAAATTTGGGGAACCAAGTCGCCTTAGTGTACTGATCATTACCTGAAAGTATCATCCAGTTTGGGTGAAAAAATGTTTGCTGAGATTTCTGAAGATTCGTAATTTTGGGAAACTTGGCAACCCCTTCCCTTGAAAGTGTTTCTCGCCAGTCACTGCTTAGGGCTACTTCAAGAGGAAACAAAACGTAGAGATAGAACGTGAAACTACTTTGTTGTGTCAAGTTTCAAGAAGCTAGCACAAACCGTGTTGGATTTAGAGTTCCAAATACATCTATCAATATAGGAGAAAACAGAGTGAAACCTAAAAATTCAAACTGTTACTGGAAATGAACGCTTCAACATAGAAGAACGAAATTTGGGGAACCAAGTCGCCTTAGTGTACTGATCATTACCTGAAAGTATCATCCAGTTTGGGTGAAAAAATATTTGCTGAGATTTCTGGAGATTCGTAATTTTTGGAAGCTTGGCAACCCCTTCCCATGAAAGTGTTTCTCGCCAGTCACTGCTTAGGGCTACATCAAGAGGAAACAAAACGTAGAGATAGAACGTGAAACTACTTTGTTGTGTCAAGTTTCAAGAAGCTAGCACAAACCGTGTTGGATTTAGAGTTCCAAATACATCTATCAATATAGGAGAAAACAGAGTGAAACCTAAAAATTCAAACTGTTACTGGAAATGAACGCTTCAACATAGAAGAACGGAATTTGGGGAACCAAGTCGCCTTAGTGTACTGATCATTACCTGAAAGTATCATCCAGTTTGGGTGAAAAAATATTTGCTGAGATTTCTGGAGATTCGTAATTTTGGGAAGCTTGGCAACCCCTTCCAATGAAAGTGTTTCTCGCCAGTCACTGCTTAGGGCTACATCAAGAGGAAAAAAAACGTAGAGATAGAACGTGAAACAACTTTGTTGTGTCAAGTTTCAAGAAGCTAGCACAAACCGTGTTGGATTCAGAGTTCCAAATACATCTATCAATATAGGAGAAAACAGAGTGAAACCTAAAAATTCAAACTGTTACTGGAAATGAACTCTTCAACATAGAAGAACGAAATTTGGGGAACCAAGTCGCCTTAGTGTACTGATCATTACCTGAAAGTATCATCCAGTTTGGGTGAAAAAGTGTTTGCTGAGATTTCTGGAGATTCGTAATTTTGGGAAGCTTGGCAACCCCTTCGCATGAAAGTGTTTCTCGCCAGTCACTGCTTAGGGCTACATCAAGAGGAAACAAAACGTAGAGATAGAACGTGAAACTACTTTGTTGTGTCAAGTTTCAAGAAGCTAGCACAAACCGTGTTGGATTTAGAGTTCCAAATACATCTATCAATATAGGAGAAAACAGAGTGAAACCTAAAAATTCAAACTGTTACTGGAAATGAACGCTTCAACATAGAAGAACGAAATTTGGGGAACCAAGTCGCCTTAGTGTACTGATCATAACCTGAAAGTATCATCCAGTTTGGGTGAAAAAATGTTTGCTGAGATTTCTGGAGATTCGTAATTTTGGGAAACTTGGCAACCCCTTCCCATGAAAGTGTTTCTCGCCAGTCACTGCTTAGGGCTACATCAAGAGGAAACAAAACGTAGAGATAGAACGTGAAACTACTTTGTTGTGTCAAGTTTCAAGAAGCTAGCACAAACCGTGTTGGATTTAGAGTTCCAAATACATCTATCAATATAGGAGAAAACAGAGTGAAACCTAAAAATTCAAACTGTTACTGGAAATGAATGCTTCAACATAGAAGAACGAAATTTGGGGAACCAAGTCGCCTTAGTGTACTGATCATTACCTGAAACTATCATCCAGTTTGGGTGAAAAAATATTTGCTGAGATTTCTGGAGATTCGTAATTTTGGGAAGCTTGGCAACCCCTTCCCATGAAAGTGTTTCTCGCCAGTCACTGCTTAGGGCTACATCAAGAGGAAACAAAACGTAGAGATAGAACGTGAAACTACTTTGTTGTGTCAAGTTTCAAGAAGCTAGCACAAACCGTGTTGGATTTAGAGTTCCAAATACATCTATCAATATAGGAGAAAACAGAGTGAAACCTAAAAATTCAAACTGTTACTGGAAATGAACGCTTCAACATGGAAGAACGAAATTTGGGGAACCAAGTCGCCTTAGTGTACTGATCATTACCTGAAAGTATCATCCAGTTTGGGTCAAAAAATATTTGCTGAGATTTCTGGAGATTCGTAATTATTGGAAGCTTGGCAACCCCTTCCCATGAAAGTGTTTCTCGCCAGTCACTGCTTAGGGCTACATCAAGAGGAAACAAAACGTAGAGATAGAACGTGAAACAACTTTGTTGTGTCAAGTTTCAAGAAGCTAGCACAAACCGTGTTGGATTCAGAGTTCCAAATACATCTATCAATATAGGAGAAAACAGAGTGAAACCTAAAAATTCAAACTGTTACTGGAAATGAACGCTTCAACATAGAAGAACGAAATTTGGGGAACCAAGTCGCCTTAGTGTACTGATCATTACCTGAAAGTATCATCCAGTTTGGGTGAAAAAATGTTTGCTGAGATTTCTGGAGATTCGTAATTTTGGGAAGCTTGGCAACCCCTTCCCATGAAAGTGTTTCTCGCCAGTCACTGCTTAGGGCTACATCAAGAGGAAACAAAACGTAGAGATAGAACGTGAAACTACTTTGTTGTGTCAAGTTTCAAGAAGCTAGCACAAACCGTGTTGGATTTAGGGTTCCAAATACATCTATCAATATATGAGAAAACAGAGTGAAACCTAAAAATTCAAACTGTTACTGGAAATGAACGCTTCAACATAGAAGAACGAAATTTGGGGAACCAAGTCGCCTTAGTGTACTGATCATTACCTGAAAGTATCATCCAGTTTGGGTGAAAAAATATTTGCTGAGATTTCTGGAGATTCGTAATTTTTGGAAGCATGGCAACCTCTTCCCATGAAAGTGTTTCTCGCCAGTCACTGTTTAGGGCTACATCAAGAGGAAACAAAACGTAGAGATAGAACGTGAAACTACTATGTTGTGTCAAGTTTCAAGAAACTAGCACAAACCGTGTTGGATTTAGAGTTCCAAATACATCTATCAATATAGGAGAAAACAGAGTGAAACCTAAAAATTCAAACTGTTACTGGAAATGAACGCTTCAACATACAAGAACGAAATTTTGGGAACCAAGTCGCCTTAGTGTACTGATCATTACCTGAAAGTATCATCCAGTTTGGGTGAAAAAATATTTGCTGAGATTTCTGGAGATTCGTAATTTTGGGAAGCTTGGCAACCCCTTCCCATGAAAGTGTTTCTCGCCAGTCACTGCTTAGGGCTACATCAAGAGGAAACAAAACGTAGAGATAGAACGTGAAACTACTTTGTTGTGTCAAGTTTCAAGAAGCTAGCACAAACCGTGTTGGATTTAGAGTTCCAAATACATCTATCAATATAGGAGAAAACAGAGTGAAACCTAAAAATTCAAACTGTTACTGGAAATGAACGCTTCAACATAGAAGAACGAAATTTGGGGAACCAAGTCGCCTTAGTGTACTGATCATTACCTCAAAGTATCATCCAGTTTGGGTGAAAAAATGTTTGCTGAGATTTCTGAAGATTCGTAATTTTGGGAAACTTGGCAACCCCTTCCCTTGAAAGTGTTTCTCGCCAGTCACTGCTTAGGGCTACTTCAAGAGGAAACAAAACGTAGAGATAGAACGTGAAACTACTTTGTTGTGTCAAGTTTCAAGAAGCTAGCACAAACCGTGTTGGATTTAGAGTTCCAAATACATCTATCAATATAGGAGAAAACAGAGTGAAACCTAAAAATTCAAACTGTTACTGGAAATGAACGCTTCAACATAGAAGAACGAAATTTGGGGAACCAAGTCGCCTTAGTGTACTGATCATTACCTGAAAGTATCATCCAGTTTGGGTGATAAAATGTTTGCTGAGATTTCTGGAGATTCATAATTTTGGGAAGCTTGGCAACCCCTTCCCATGAAAGTGTTTCTCGCCAGTCACTGCTTAGGGCTACATCAAGAGGAAACAAAACGTAGAGAGAGAACGTGAAACTACTTTGTTGTGTCAAGTTTCAAGAAGCTAGCACAAACCGTGTTGGATTTAGAGTTCCAAATACATCTATCAATATAGGAGAAAACAGAGTGAAACCTAAAAATTCAAACAGTTACTGGAAATGAACGCTTCAACATAGAAGAACGAAATTTGGGGAACCAAGTCGCCTTAGTGTACTGATCATTACCTGAAAGTATCATCCAGTTTGGGTGAAAAAATATTTGCTGAGATTTCTGGAGATTCGTAATTTTGGGAAGCTTGGCAACCCCTTCCCATGAAAGTGTTTCTCGCCAGTCACTGCTTAGGGCTACATCAAGAGGAAACAAAACGTAGAGATAGAACGTGAAACTACTTTGTTGTGTCAAGTTTCAAGAAGCTAGCACAAACCGTGTTGGATTTAGAGTTCCAAATACATCTATCAATATAGGAGAAAACAGAGTGAAACCTAAAAATTCAAACTGTTACTGGAAATGAACGCTTCAACATAGAAGAACGAAATTTGGGGAACCAAGTCGCCTTAGTGTACTGATCATTACCTGAAAGTATCATCCAGTTTGGGTGAAAAAATATTTGCTGAGATTTCTGGAGATTCGTAATTTTTGGAAGCTTGGCAACCCCTTCCCATGAAAGTGTTTCTCGCCAGTCACTGTTTAGGGCTACATCAAGAGGAAACAAAACGTAGAGATAGAACGTGAAACTACTTTGTTGTGTCAAGTTTCAAGAAACTAGCACAAACCGTGTTGGATTTAGAGTTCCAAATACATCTATCAATATAGGAGAAAACAGAGTGAAACCTAAAAATTCAAACTGTTACTGGAAATGAACGCTTCAACATAGAAGAATGAAATTTGGGGAACCAAGTCGCCTTAGTGTACTGATCATTACCTGAAAGTATCATCCAGTTTGGGTGAAAAAATATTTGCTGAGATTTCTGGAGATTCGTAATTTTTGGAAGCTTGGCAACCCCTTCCCATGAAAGTGTTTCTCGCCAGTCACTGCTTAGGGCTACATCAAGAGGAAACAAAACGTAGAGATAGAACGTGAAACAACTTTGTTGTGTCAAGTTTCAAGAAGCTAGCACAAACCGTGTTGGATTCAGAGTTCCAAATACATCTATCAATATAGGAGAAAACAGATTGAAACCTAAAAATTCAAACTGTTACTGGAAATGAACGCTTCAACATAGAAGAACGAAATTTGGGGAACCAAGTCGCCTTAGTGTACTGATCATTACCTGAAAGTATCATCCAGTTTGGGTGAAAAAATATTTGCTGAGATTTCTGGAGATTCGTAATTTTGGGAAGCTTGGCAACCCCTTCCCATGAAAGTGTTTCTCGCCAGTCACTGCTTAGGGCTACATCAAGAGGAAACAAAAAGTAGAGATAGAACGTGAAACTACTTTGTTGTGTCAAGTTTCAAGAAGCTAGCACAAACCGTGTTGGATTTAGAGTTCCAAATACATCTATCAATATAGAAGAAAACAGAGTGAAACCTAAAAATTCAAACTGTTACTGGAAATGAACGCTTCAACATAGAAGAACGAAATTTGGGGAACCAAGTCGCCTTAGTGTACTGATCATTACCTGAAAGTATCATCCAGTTTGGGTGAAAAAATGTTTGCTGAGATTTCTGGAGATTCGTAATTTTGGGAAGCTTGGCAACCCCTTCCCATGAAAGTGTTTCTCGCCAGTCACTACTTAGGGCTACATCAAGAGGAAACAAAACGTAGAGATAGAACGTGAAACTACTTTGTTGTGTCAAGTTTCAAGAAGCTTGCACAAACCGAGTTGGATTTAGAGTTCCAAATACATCTATCAATATAGGAGAAAACAGAGTGAAACCTAAAAATTCAAACTATTACTGGAAATGAACGCTTCAACATAGAAGAACGAAATTTGGGGAACCAAGTCGCCTTAGTGTACTGATCATTACCTGAAAGTATCATCCAGTTTGGGTGAAAAAATATTTGCTGAGATTTCTGGAGATTCGTAATTTTGGGAAGCTTGGCAACCCCTTCCCATGAAAGTGTTTCTCGCCAGTCACTGCTTAGGGCTACATCAAGAGGAAACAAAACGTAGAGATAGAACGTGAAACTACTTTGTTGTGTCAAGTTTCAAGAAGCTAGCACAAACCGTGTTGGATTTAGAGTTCCAAATACATCTATCAATATAGGAGAAAACAGAGTGAAACCTAAAAATTCAAACTGTTACTGGAAATGAACGCTTCAACATAGAAGAACGAAATTTGGGGAACCAAGTCGCATTAGTGTACTGATCATTACCTGAAAGTATCATCCAGTTTGGGTGAAAAAATATTTGCTGAGATTTCTGAAGATTCGTAATTTTGGGAAGATTGGCAACCCCTTCCCATGAAAGTGTTTCTCGCCAGTCACTGCTTAGGGCTACATCAAGAGGAAACAAAACGTAGAGATAGAACATGAAACTAATTTGTTGTGTCAACTTTCAAGAAGCTAGCACAAACCGTGTTGGATTCAGAGTTCCAAATACATCTATCAATATAGGAGAAAACAGAGTGAAACCTAAAAATTCAAACTGTTACTGGAAATGAACGCTTCAACATTGAAGAACGAAATTTGGGGAACCAAGTCGCCTTAGTGTACTGATCATTACCTGAAAGTATCATCCAGTTTGGGTGAAAAAATATTTGCTGAGATTTCTGGAGATTCGTAATTTTGGGAAGCTTGGCAACCCCTTCCCATGAATGTGTTTCTCGCCAGTCACTGCTTAGGGCTACATCAAGAGGAAACAAAACGTAGAGATAGAACGTGAAACTACTTTGTTGTGTCAAGTTTCAAGAAGCTAGCACAAACCGTGTTGGATTTAGAGTTCCAAATACATCTATCAATATAGGAGAAAATAGAGTGAAACCTAAAAATTCAAACTGTTACTGGAAATGAACGCTTCAACATAGAAGAACGAAATTTGGGGAACCAAGTCGCATTAGTGTACTGATCATTACCTGAAAGTATCATCCAGTTTGGGTGAAAAAATATTTGCTGAGATTTCTGGAGATTCGTAATTTTGGGAAGCTTGGCAACCCCTTCCCATGAAAGTGTTTCTCGCCAGTCACTGCTTAGGGCTACATCAAGAGGAAACAAAACGTAGAGATAGAACATGAAACTAATTTGTTGTGTCAACTTTCAAGAAGCTAGCACAAACCGTGTTGGATTCAGAGTTCTAAATACATCTATCAATATAGGAGAAAACAGAGTGAAACCTAAAAATTCAAACTGTTACTGGAAATGAACGCTTCAACATTGAAGAACGAAATTTGGGGAACCAAGTCGCCTTAGTGTACTGATCATTACCTGAAAGTATCATCCAGTTTGGGTGAAAAAATATTTGCTGAGATTTCTGGAGATTCGTAATTTTTGGAAGCTTGGCAACCCCTTCCCATGAAAGTGTTTCTCGCCAGTCAGTGCTTAGGGCTACATCAAGAGGAAACAAAACGTAGAGACAGAACGTGAAACTACTTTGTTGTGTCAAGTTTCAAGAAGCTAGAACAAACCGTGTTGGATTTAGTGTTCCAAATACATCTATCAATATAGGAGAAAACAGAGTGAAACCTAAAAATTCAAACTCTTACTGGAAATGAACGCTTCAACATAGAAGAACGAAATTTGGGGAACCAAGTCGCCTTAGTGTACTGATCATTACCTGAAAGTATCATCCAGTTTGGGTGAAAAAATGTTTGCTGAGATTTCTGGAGATTCGTAATTTTGGGAAGCTTGGCAACCCCTTCCCATGAAAGTGTTTCTCGCCAGTCACTGCTTAGGGCTACATCAAGAGGAAACAAAACGTAGAGATAGAACGTGAAACTACTTTGTTGTGTCATGTTTCAAGAAGCTAGCACAAACCGTGTTGGATTTAGAGTTCCAAATATATCTATCAATATAGGAGAAAACAGAGTGAAACCTAAAAATTCAAACTGTTACTGGAAATGAACGCTTCAACATAGAAGAACGAAATTTGGGGAACCAAGTCGCCTTAGTGTACTGATCATTACCTGAAAGTATCATCCAGTTTGGGTGAAAAAATATTTGCTGAGATTTCTGGAGATTCGTAATTTTGGGAAGCGTGGCAACCCCTTCCCATGAAAGTGTTTCTCGCCAGTCACTGCTTAGGGCTACATCAAGAGGAATCAAAACGTAGAGATAGAACGTGAAACAACTTTGTTGTGTCAAGTTTCAAGAAGCTAGCACAAACCGTGTTGGATTCAGAGTTCCAAATACATCTATCAATATAGGAGAAAACAGAGTGAAACCTAAAAATTCAAACTGTTACTGGAAATGAACGCTTCAACATAGAAGAACGAAAATTGGGGAACCAAGTTGCCTTAGTGTACTGATCATTACCTGAAAGTATCATCCAGTTTGGGTGAAAAAATGTTTGCTGAGATTTCTGGAGATTCGTAATTTTGGGAAGCTTGGCAACCCCTTCCCATGAAAGTGTTTCTCGCCAGTCACTGCTTAGGGCTACATCAAGAGGAAACAAAACGTAGAGATAGAACGTGAAACTACTTTGTTGTGTCAACTTTCAAGAAGCTAGCACAAACCGTGTTGGATTCAGAGTTCCAAATACATCTATCAATATAGGAGAAAACAGAGTGAAACCTAAAAATTCAAACTGTTACTGGAAATGAACGCTTCAACATAGAAGAACGAAATTTGGGGAACCAAGTCGCCTTAGTGTACTGATCATTACCTGAAAGTATCATCCAGTTTGGGTGAAAAAATATTTGCTGAGATTTCTGGAGATTCGTAATATTTGGAAGCTTGGCAACCTCTTCCCATGAAAGTGTTTCTCGCCAGTCACTGTTTAGGGCTACATCAAGAGGAAACAAAACGTAGAGATAGAACGTGAAACTACTTTGTTGTGTCAAGTTTCAAGAAACTAGCACAAACCGTGTTGGATTTAGAGTTCCAAATACATCTATCAATATAGGAGAAAACAGAGTGAAACCTAAAAATTCAAACTGTTACTGGAAATGAACGCTTCAACATAGAAGAACGAAATTTGGGGAACCAAGTCGCCTTAGTGTACTGATCATTACCTGAAAGTATCATCCAGTTTGGGTGAAAAAATATTTGCTGAGATTTCTGGAGATTCGTAATATTTGGAAGCTTGGCAACCTCTTCCCATGAAAGTGTTTCTCGCCAGTCACTGTTTAGGGCTACATCAAGAGGAAACAAAACGTAGAGATAGAACGTGAAACTATTATGTTGTGTCAAGTTTCAAGAAACTAGCACAAACCGTGTTGGATTTAGAGTTCCAAATACATCTATCAATATAGGAGAAAACAGAGTGAAACCTAAAAATTCAAACTGTTACTGGAAATGAACGCTTCAACATAGAAGAACGAAATTTGGGGAACCAAGTCGCCTTAGTGTACTGATCATTACCTGAAAGTATCATCCAGTTTGGGTGAAAAAATATTTGCTGAGATTTCTGGATATTCGTAATTTTTGGAAGCTTGGCAACCCCTTCCCATGAAAGTGTTTCTCGCCAGTCACTGCTTAGGGCTACATCAAGAGGAAACAAAACGTAGAGATAGAACGTGAAACTACTTTGTTGTGTCAAGTTTCAAGAAGCTAGCACAAACCGTGTTGGATTTAGAGTTCCAAATACATCTATCAATATAGGAGAAAACAGAGTGAAACCTAAAAATTCAAACTGTTACTGGAAATGAACGCTTCAACATAGAAGAACGAAATTTGGGGAACCAAGTCGCCTTAGTGTACTGATCATTACCTGAAAGTATCATCCAGTTTGGGTGATAATATGTTTGCTGAGATTTCTGGAGATTCGTAATTTTGGGAAGCTTGGCAACCCCTTCCCATGAAAGTGTTTCTCGCCAGTCACTGCTTAGGGCTACATCAAGAGGAAACAAAACGTAGAGATAGAACGTGAAACTACTTTGTTGTGTCAAGTTTCAAGAAGCTAGCACAAACCGTGTTGGATTTAGAGTTCCAAATACATCTATCAATATAGGAGAAAACAGAGTGAAACCTAAAAATTCAAACTGTTACTGGAAATGAACGCTTCAACATAGAAGAACGAAATTTGGGGAACCAAGTCGCCTTAGTGTACTGATCATTACCTGAAAGTATCATCCAGTTTGGGTGAAAAAATATTTGCTGAGATTTCTGGATATTCGTAATTTTTGGAAGCTTGGCAACCCCTTCCCATGAAAGTGTTTCTCGCCAGTCACTGCTTAGGGCTACATCAAGAGGAAACAAAACGTAGAGATAGAACGTGAAACTACTTTGTTGTGTCAAGTTTCAAGAAGCTAGCACAAACCGTGTTGGATTTAGAGTTCCAAATACATCTATCAATATAGGAGAAAACAGAGTGAAACCTAAAAATTCAAACTGTTACTGGAAATGAACGCTTCAACATAGAAGAACGAAATTTGGGGAACCAAGTCGCCTTAGTGTACTGATCATTACCTGAAAGTATCATCCAGTTTGGGTGATAATATGTTTGCTGAGATTTCTGGAGATTCGTAATTTTGGGAAGCTTGGCAACCCCTTCCCATGAAAGTGTTTCTCGCCAGTCACTGCTTAGGGCTACATCAAGAGGAAACAAAACGTAGAGATAGAACGTGAAACTACTTTGTTGTGTCAAGTTTCAAGAAGCTAGCACAAACCGTGTTGGATTTAGAGTTCCAAATACATCTATCAATATAGGAGAAAACAGAGTGAAACCTAAAAATTCAAACAGTTACTGGAAATGAACGCTTCAACATAGAAGAACGAAATTTAGGGAACCAAGTCGCCTTAGTGTACTGATCATTACCTGAAAGTATCATCCAGTTTGGGTGAAAAAATATTTGCTGAGATTTCTGGAGATTCGTAATTTTGGGAAGCTTGGCAACCCCTTCCCATGAAAGTGTTTCTCGCCAGTCACTGCTTAGGGCTACATCAAGAGGAAACAAAACGTAGAGATAGAACGTGAAACTACTTTGTTGTGTCAAGTTTCAAGAAGCTAGCACAAACCGTGTTGGATTTAGAGTTCCAAATACATCTATCAATATAGGAGAAAACAGAGTGAAACCTAAAAATTCAAACTGTTACTGGAAATGAACGCTTCAACATAGAAGAACGAAATTTGGGGAACCAAGTCGCCTTAGTGTACTGATCATTACCTGAAAGTATCATCCAGTTTGGGTGATAATATGTTTGCTGAGATTTCTGGAGATTCGTAATTTTTGGAAGCTTGGCAACCCCTTCCCATGAAAGTGTTTCTCGCCAGACACTGCTTAGGGCTACATCAAGAGGAAACAAAACGTAGAGATAGAACGTGAAACTACTTTGTTGTGTCAAGTTTCAAGAAGCTAGCACAAACCGTGTTGGATTTAGAGTTCCAAATACATCTATCAATATAGGAGAAAACAGAGTGAAACCTAAAAATTCAAACTGTTACTGGAAATGAACGCTTCAACATAGAAGAACGAAATTTGGGGAACCAAGTCGCCTTAGTGTACTGATCATGACCTGAAAGTATCATCCAGATTGGGTGAAAAAGTGTTTGCTGAGATTACTGGAGATTCGTAATTTTGGGAAACTTGGCAACCCCTTCACATGAAAGTGTTTCTCGCCAGTCACTGCTTAGGGCTACATCAAGAGGAAACAAAACGTAGAGATAGAACGTGAAACTACTTTGTTGTGTCAAGTTTCAAGAAGCTAGCACAAACCGTGTTGGATTTAGAGTTCCAAATACATCTATCAATATAGGAGAAAACAGAGTGAAACCTAAAAATTCAAACTGTTACTGGAAATGAACGCTTCAACATAGAAGAACGAAATTTGGGGAACCAAGTCGCCTTAGTGTACTGATCATTACCTGAAAGTATCATCCAGTTTGGGTGAAAAAATATTTGCTGAGATTTCTGGAGATTCGTAATATTTGGAAGCTTGGCAACCTCTTCCCATGAAAGTGTTTCTCGCCAGTCACTGTTTAGGGCTACATCAAGAGGAAAAAAAACGTAGAGATAGAACGTGAAACTATTATGTTGTGTCAAGTTTCAAGAAACTAGCACAAACCGTGTTGGATTTAGAGTTCCAAATACATCTATCAATATAGGAGAAAACAGAGTGAAACCTAAAAATTCAAACTGTTACTGGAAATGAACGCTTCAACATAGAAGAACGAAATTTGGGGAACCAAGTCGCCTTAGTGTACTGATCATTACCTGAAAGTATCATCCAGTTTGGGTGAAAAAATATTTGCTGAGATTTCTGGAGATTCGTAATTTTTGGAAGCTTGGCAACCCCTTCCCATGAAAGTGTTTCTCGCCAGTCACTGCTTAGGGCTACATCAAGAGGAAACAAAACGTAGAGATAGAACGTGAAACTACTTTGTTGTGTCAAGTTTCAAGAAGCTAGCACAAACCGTGTTGGATTTAGAGTTCCAAATACATCTATCAATATAGGAGAAAACAGAGTGAAACCTAAAAATTCAAACTGTTACTGGAAATGAACGCTTCAACATAGAAGAACGAAATTTGGGGAACCAAGTCGCCTTAGTGTACTGATCATTACCTGAAAGTATCATCCAGTTTGGGTGATAATATGTTTGCTGAGATTTCTGGAGATTCGTAATTTTGGGAAGCTTGGCAACCCCTTCCCATGAAAGTGTTTCTCGCCAGTCACTGCTTAGGGCTACATCAAGAGGAAACAAAACGTAGAGATAGAACGTGAAACTACTTTGTTGTGTCAAGTTTCAAGAAGCTAGCACAAACCGTGTTGGATTTAGAGTTCCAAATACATCTATCAATATAGGAGAAAACAGAGTGAAACCTAAAAATTCAAACAGTTACTGGAAATGAACGCTTCAACATAGAAGAACGAAATTTAGGGAACCAAGTCGCCTTAGTGTACTGATCATTACCTGAAAGTATCATCCAGTTTGGGTGAAAAAATATTTGCTGAGATTTCTGGAGATTCGTAATTTTGGGAAGCTTGGCAACCCCTTCCCATGAAAGTGTTTCTCGCCAGTCACTGCTTAGGGCTACATCAAGAGGAAACAAAACGTAGAGATAGAACGTGAAACTACTTTGTTGTGTCAAGTTTCAAGAAGCTAGCACAAACCGTGTTGGATTTAGAGTTCCAAATACATCTATCAATATAGGAGAAAACAGAGTGAAACCTAAAAATTCAAACTGTTACTGGAAATGAACGCTTCAACATAGAAGAACGAAATTTGGGGAACCAAGTCGCCTTAGTGTACTGATCATTACCTGAAAGTATCATCCAGTTTGGGTGAAAAAATGTTTGCTGAGATTTCTGGAGATTCGTAATTTTTGGAAGCTTGGCAACCCCTTCCCATGAAAGTGTTTCTCGCCAGACACTGCTTAGGGCTACATCAAGAGGAAACAAAACGTAGAGATAGAACGTGAAACTACTTTGTTGTGTCAAGTTTCAAGAAGCTAGCACAAACCGTGTTGGATTTAGAGTTCCAAATACATCTATCAATATAGGAGAAAACAGAGTGAAACCTAAAAATTCAAACTGTTACTGGAAATGAATGCTTCAACATAGAAGAACGAAATTTGGGGAACCAAGTCGCCTTAGTGTACTGATCATGACCTGAAAGTATCATCCAGTTTGGGTGAAAAAGTGTTTGCTGAGATTTCTGGAGATTCGTAATTTTGGGAAACTTGGCAACCCCTTCCCTTGAAAGTGTTTCTCGCCAGTCACTGCTTAGGGCTACATCAAGAGGAAACAAAACGTAGAGATAGAACGTGAAACTACTTTGTTGTGTCAAGTTTCAAGAAGCTAGCACAAACCGTGTTGGATTTAGAGTTCCAAATACATCTATCAATATAGGAGAAAACAGAGTGAAACCTAAAAATTCAAACTGTTACTGGAAATGAACGCTTCAACATAGAAGAACGAAATTTGGGGAACCAAGTCGCCTTAGTGTACTGATCATTACCTGAAAGTATCATCCAGTTTGGGTGATAAAATGTTTGCTGAGATTTCTGGAGATTCGTAATTTTGGGAAGCTTGGCAACCCCTTCCCATGAAAGTGTTTCTCGCCAGTCACTGCTTAGGGCTACATCAAGAGGAAACAAAACGTAGAGATAGAACGTGAAACTACTTTGTTGTGTCAAGTTTCAAGAAGCTAGCACAAACCGTGTTGGATTTAGAGTTCCAAATACATCTATCAATATAGGAGAAAACAGAGTGAAACCTAAAAATTCAAACAGTTACTGGAAATGAACGCTTCAACATAGAAGAACGAAATTTGGGGAACCAAGTCGCCTTAGTGTACTGATCATTACCTGAAAGTATCATCCAGTTTGGGTGAAAAAATATTTGCTGAGATTTCTGGAGATTCGTAATTTTGGGAATCTTGGCAAACCCTTCCCATGAAAGTGTTTCTCGCCAGTCACTGCTTAGGGCTACATCAAGAGGAAACAAAACGTAGAGATAGAACGTGAAACAACTTTGTTGTGTCAAGTTTCAAGAAGCTAGCACAAACCGTGTTGGATTTAGAGTTCCAAATACATCTATCAATATAGGAGAAAACAGAGTGAAACCTAAAAATTCAAACTGTTACTGGAAATGAACGCTTCAACATAGAAGAACGAAATTTGGGGAACCAAGTCGCCTTAGTGTACTGATCATTACCTGAAAGTATCATCCAGTTTGGGTGAAAAAATATTTGCTGAGATTTCTTGAGATTCGTAATTTTGGGAAGCTTGGCAACCCCTTCCCATGAAAGTGTTTCTCGCCAGTCACTGCTTAGGGCTACATCAAGAGGAAACAAAACGTAGAGATAGAACGTGAAACTACTTTGTTGTGTCAAGTTTCAAGAAGCTAGCACAAACCGTGTTGGATTTAGAGTTCCAAATACATCTATCAATATAGGAGAAAACAGAGTGAAACCTAAAAATTCAAACTGTTACTGGAAATGAATGCTTCAACATAGAAGAACGAAATTTGGGGAACCAAGTTGCCTTAGTTTACTGATCATTACCTGAGAGTATCATCCAGTTTGGGTGAAAAAATATTTGCTGAGATTTCTGGAGATTCCTAATTTTTGGAAGCTTGGCAACCCCTTCCCATGAAAGTGTTTCTCGCCAGTCACTGTTTAGGGCTACATCAAGAGGAAACAAAACGTAGAGATAGAACGTGAAACTACATTGTTGTGTCAACTTTCAAGAAGCTAGCACAAACCGTGTTGGATTTAGAGTTCCAAATACATCTATCAATATAGGAGAAAACAGAGTGAAACCTAAAAATTCAAACTGTTACTGGAAATGAACGCTTCAACATAGAAGAACGAAATTTGGGGAACCAAGTCGCCTTAGTGTACTGATCATTACCTGAAAGTATCATCCAGTTTGGGTGAAAAAATATTTGCTGAGATTTGTGGAGATTCGTAATTTTTGGAAGCTTGGCAACCCCTTCCCATGAAAGTGTTTCTCGCCAGTCACTGCTTAGGGCTACATCAAGAGGAAACAAAACGTAGAGATAGAACGTGAAACTACTTTGTTGTGTCAACTTTCAAGAAGCTAGCACAAACCGTGTTGGATTCAGAGTTCCAAAACATCTATCAATATAGGAGAAAACAGAGTGAAACCTAAAAATTCAAACTGTTACTGGAAATGAACGCTTCAACATAGAAGAACGAAATTTGGGGAACCAAGTCACCTTAGTGTACTGATCATTACCTGAAAGTATCATCCAGTTTGGGTGAAAAAATATTTGCTGAGATTTCTGGAGATTCGTAATTTTGGGAAGCTTGGCAACCCCTTCCCATGAAAGTGTTTCTCGCCAGTCACTGCTTAGGGCTACATCAAGAGGAAACAAAACGTAGAGATAGAACGTGAAACTACTTTGTTGTGTCAAGTTTCAAGAAGCTAGCACAAACCGTGTTGGATTTAGAGTTCCAAATACATCTATCAATATAGGAGAAAACAGAGTGAAACCTAAAAATTCAAACTATTACTGGAAATGAACGCTTCAACATAGAAGAACGAAATTTGGGGAACCAAGTCGCCTTAGTGTACTGATCATTACCTGAAAGTATCATCTAGTTTGGGTGAAAAAATATTTGCTGAGATTTCTGGAGATTCGTAATTTTGGGAAGCTTGGCAACCCCTTCCCATGAAAGTGTTTCTCGCCAGTCACTGCTTAGGGCTACATCAAGAGGAAACAAAACGTAGAGATAGAACGTGAAACTACTTTGTTGTGTCAAGTTTCAAGAAGCTAGCACAAACCGTGTTGGATTTAGAGTTCCAAATACATCTATCAATATAGGAGAAAACAGAGTGAAACCTAAAAATTCAAACTGTTACTGGAAATGAACGCTTCAACATAGAAGAACGAAATTTGGGGAACCAAGTCGCATTAGTGTACTGATCATTACCTGAAAGTATCATCCAGTTTGGGTGAAAAAATATTTGCTGAGATTTCTGAAGATTCGTAATTTTGGGAAGATTGGCAACCCCTTCCCATGAAAGTGTTTCTCGCCAGTCACTGCTTAGGGCTACATCAAGAGGAAACAAAACGTAGAGATAGAACATGAAACTAATTTGTTGTGTCAACTTTCAAGAAGCTAGCACAAACCGTGTTGGATTCAGAGTTCCAAATACATCTATCAATATAGGAGAAAACAGAGTGAAACCTAAAAATTCAAACTGTTACTGGAAATGAACGCTTCAACATTGAAGAACGAAATTTGGTGAACCAAGTCGCCTTAGTGTACTGATCATTACCTGAAAGTATCATCCAGTTTGGGTGAAAAAATATTTGCTGAGATTTCTGGAGATTCGTAATTTTTGGAAGCTTGGCAACCCCTTCCCATGAAAGTGTTTCTCGCCAGTCAGTGCTTAGGGCTACATCAAGAGGAAACAAAACGTAGAGACAGAACGTGAAACTACTTTGTTGTGTCAAGTTTCAAGAAGCTAGAACAAACCGTGTTGGATTTAGTGTTCCAAATACATCTATCAATATAGGAGAAAACAGAGTGAAACCTAAAAATTCAAACTCTTACTGGAAATGAACGCTTCAACATAGAAGAACGAAATTTGGGGAACCAAGTCGCCTTAGTGTACTGATCATTACCTGAAAGTATCATCCAGTTTGGGTGAAAAAATGTTTGCTGAGATTTCTGGAGATTCGTAATTTTGGGAAGCTTGGCAACCCGTTCCCATGAAAGTGTTTCTCGCCAGTCACTGCTTAGGGCTACATCAAGAGGAAACAAAACGTAGAGATAGAACGTGAAACTACTTTGTTGTGTCATGTTTCAAGAAGCTAGCACAAACCGTGTTGGATTTAGAGTTCCAAATGTATCTATCAATATAGGAGAAAACAGAGTGAAACCTAAAAATTCAAACTGTTACTGGAAATGAACGCTTCAACATAGAAGAACGAAATTTGGGGAACCAAGTCGCCTTAGTGTACTGATCATTACCTGAAAGTATCATCCAGTTTGGGTGAAAAAATATTTGCTGAGATTTCTGGAGATTCGTAATTTTGGGAAGCGTGGCAACCCCTTCCCATGAAAGTGTTTCTCGCCAGTCACTGCTTAGGGCTACATCAAGAGGAATCAAAACGTAGAGATAGAACGTGAAACAACTTTGTTGTGTCAAGTTTCAAGAAGCTAGCACAAACCGTGTTGGATTCAGAGTTCCAAATACATCTATCAATATAGGAGAAAACAGAGTGAAACCTAAAAATTCAAACTGTTACTGGAAATGAACGCTTCAACATAGAAGAACGAAAATTGGGGAACCAAGTTGCCTTAGTGTACTGATCATTACCTGAAAGTATCATCCAGTTTGGGTGAAAAAATGTTTGCTGAGATTTCTGGAGATTCGTAATTTTGGGAAGCTTGGCAACCCCTTCCCATGAAAGTGTTTCTCGCCAGTCACTGCTTAGGGCTACATCAAGAGGAAACAAAACGTAGAGATAGAACGTGAAACTACTTTGTTGTGTCAACTTTCAAGAAGCTAGCACAAACCGTGTTGGATTCAGAGTTCCAAATACATCTATCAATATAGGAGAAAACAGAGTGAAACCTAAAAATTCAAACTGTTACTGGAAATGAACGCTTCAACATAGAAGAACGAAATTTGGGGAACTAAGTCGCCTTAGTGTACTGATCATTACCTGAAAGTATCATCCAGTTTGGGTGAAAAAATATTTGCTGAGATTTCTGGAGATTCGTAATTTTGGGAAGCTTGGCAACCCCTTCCCATGAAAGTGTTTCTCGCCAGTCACTGCTTAGGGCTACATCAAGAGGAAACAAAACGTAGAGATAGAACGTGAAACTACTTTGTTGTGTCAAGTTTCAAGAAGGAAGCACAAACCGTGTTGGATTTAGAGTTTCAAATACATCTATCAATATAGGAGAAAACAGAGTGAAACCTAAAAATTCAAACTGTTACTGGAAATGAACGCTTCAACATAGAAGAACGAAATTTGGGGAACCAAGTCGCCTTAGTGTACTGATCATTACCTGAAAGTATCATCCAGTTTGGGTGAAAAAATATTTGCTGAGATTTCTGGAGATTCGTAATTTTGGGAAGCTTGGCAACCCCTTCCCATGAAAGTGTTTCTCGCCAGTCACTGCTTAGGGCTACATCAAGAGGAAACAATACGTAGAGATAGAACGTGAAACTACTTTGTTGTGTCAACTTTCAAGAAGCTAGCACAAACCGTGTTGGATTCAGAGTTCCAAATACATCTATCAATATAGGAGAAAACAGAGTGAAACCTAAAAATTCAAACTGTTACTGGAAATGAACGCTTCAACATAGAAGAACGAAATTTGGGGAACCAAGTCGCCTTAGTGTACTGATCATTACCTGAAAGTATCATCCAGTTTGGGTGAAAAAATATTTGCTGAGATTTCTGGAGATTCATAATTTTGGGAAGCTTGGCAACCCCTTCCCATGAAAGTGTTTCTCGCCAGTCACTGCTTAGGGCTACATCAAGAGGAAACAAAACGTAGAGATAGAGCGTGAAACTACTTTGTTGTGTCAAGTTTCAAGAAGCTAGCACAAACCGTGTTGGATTTAGAGTTCCAAATACATCTATCAATATAGGAGAAAACAGAGTGAAACCTAAAAATTCAAACTATTACTGGAAATGAACGCTTCAACATAGAAGAACGAAATTTGGGGAACCAAGTCGCCTTAGTGTACTGATCATTACCTGAAAGTATCATCCAGTTTGGGTGAAAAAATATTTGCTGAGATTTCTGGAGATTCGTAATTTTGGGAAGCTTGGCAACCCCTTCCCATGAAAGTGTTTCTCGCCAGTCACTGCTTAGGGCTACATCAAGAGGAAACAAAACGTAGAGATAGAACGTGAAACTACTTTGTTGTGTCAAGTTTCAAGAAGCTAGCACAAACCGTGTTGGATTTAGAGTTCCAAATACATCTATCAATATAGGAGAAAACAGAGTGAAACCAAAAAATTCAAACTGTTACTGGAAATGAACGCTTCAACATAGAAGAACGAAATTTGGGGAACCACGTCGCATTAGTGTACTGATCATTACCTGAAAGTATCATCCAGTTTGGGTGAAAAAATATTTGCTGAGATTTCTGAAGATTCGTAATTTTGGGAAGATTGGCAACCCCTTCCCATGAAAGTGTTTCTCGCCAGTCACTGCTTAGGGCTACATCAAGAGGAAACAAAACGTAGAGATAGAACATGAAACTAATTTGTTGTGTCAACTTTCAAGAAGCTAGCACAAACCGTGTTGGATTCAGAGTTCCAAATACATCTATCAATATAGGAGAAAACAGAGTGAAACCTAAAAATTCAAACTGTTACTGGAAATGAACGCTTCAACATTGAAGAACGAAATTTGGGGAACCAAGTCGCCTTAGTGTACTGATCATTACCTGAAAGTATCATCCAGTTTGGGTGAAAAAATATTTGCTGAGATTTCTGGAGATTCGTAATTTTGGGAAGCTTGGCAACCCCTTCCCATGAATGTGTTTCTCGCCAGTCACTGCTTAGGGCTACATCAATAGGAAACAAAACGTAGAGATAGAACGTGAAACTACTTTGTTGTGTCAAGTTTCAAGAAGCTAGCACAAACCGTGTTGGATTTAGAGTTCCAAATACATCTATCAATATAGGAGAAAACAGAGTGAAACCTAAAAATTCAAACTGTTACTGGAAATGAACGCTTCAACACAGAAGAACGAAATTTGGGGAACCAAGTCGCATTAGTGTACTGATCATTACCTGAAAGTATCATCCAGTTTGGGTGAAAAAATATTTGCTGAGATTTCTGGAGATTCATAATTTTGGGAAGCTTGGCAACCCCTTCCCATGAAAGTGTTTCTCGCCAGTCACTGATTAGGGCTACATCAAGAGGAAACAAAACGTAGAGATAAAACATGAAACTAATTTGTTGTGTCAACTTTCAAGAAGCTAGCACAAACCGTGTTGGATTCAGAGTTCCAAATACATCTATCAATATAGGAGAAAACAGAGTGAAACCTAAAAATTCAAACTGTTACTGGAAATGAACGCTTCAACATAGAAGAACGAAATTTGGGGAACCAAGTCGCCTTAGTGTACTGATCATTACCTGAAAGTATCATCCAGTTTGGGTGAAAAAATATTTGCTGAGATTTCTGGAGATTCGTAATTTTTGGAAGCTTGGCAACCCCTTCCCATGAAAGTGTTTCTCGCCAGTCAGTGCTTAGGGCTACATCAAGAGGAAACAAAACGTAGAGACAGAACGTGAAACTACTTTGTTGTGTCAAGTTTCAAGAAGCTAGAACAAACCGTGTTGGATTTAGTGTTCCAAATACATCTATCAATATAGGAGAAAACAGAGTGAAACCTAAAAATTCAAACTGTTACTGGAAATGAACGCTTCAACATAGAAGAACGAAATTTGGGGAACCAAGTCGCCTTAGTGTACTGATCATTACCTGAAAGTATCATCCAGTTTGGGTGAAAAAATGTTTGCTGAGATTTCTGGAGATTCGTAATTTTGGGAAGCTTGGCAACCCCGTTCCATGAAAGGGTTTCTCGCCAGTCACTGCTTAGGGCTACATCAAGAGGAAACAAAACGTAGAGATAGAACGTGAAACTACTTTGTTGTGTCAAGTTTCAAGAAGCTAGCACAAACCGTGTTGGATTTAGAGTTCCAAATACATCTATCAATATAGGAGAAAACAGAGTGAAACCTAAAAATTCAAACTGTTACTGGAAATGAACGCTTCAACATAGAAGAACGAAATTTGGGGAACCAAGTCGCCTTAGTGTACTGATCATTACCTGAAAGTATCATCCAGTTTGGGTGAAAAAATATTTGCTGAGATTTCTGGAGATTCGTAATTTTGGGAAGCGTGGCAACCCCTTCCCATGAAAGTGTTTCTCGCCAGTCACTGCTTAGGGCTACATCAAGAGGAATCAAAACGTAGAGATAGAACGTGAAACAACTTTGTTGTGTCAAGTTTCAAGAAGCTAGCACAAACCGTGTTGGATTCAGAGTTCCAAATACATCTATCAATATAGGAGAAAACAGAGTGAAACCTAAAAATTCAAACTGTTACTGGAAATGAACGCTTCAACATAGAAGAACGAAAATTGGGGAACCAAGTTGCCTTAGTGTACTGATCATTACCTGAAAGTATCATCCAGTTTGGGTGAAAAAATGTTTGCTGAGATTTCTGGAGATTCGTAATTTTGGGAAGCTTGGCAACCCCTTCCCATGAAAGTGTTTCTCGCCAGTCACTGCTTAGGGCTACATCAAGAGGAAACAAAACGTAGAGATAGAACGTGAAACTACTTTGTTGTGTCAACTTTCAAGAAGCTAGCACAAACCGTGTTGGATTCAGAGTTCCAAATACATCTATCAATATAGGAGAAAACAGAGTGAAACCTAAAAATTCAAACTGTTACTGGAAATGAACGCTTCAACATAGAAGAACGAAATTTGGGGAACCAAGTCGCCTTAGTGTACTGATCATTACCTGAAAGTATCATCCAGTTTGGGTGAAAAAATATTTGCTGAGATTTCTGGAGATTCGTAATTTTGGGAAGCTTGGCAACCCCTTCCCATGAAAGTGTTTCTCGCCAGTCACTGCTTAGGGCTACATCAAGAGGAAACAAAACGTAGAGATAGAACGTGAAACTACTTTGTTGTGTCAACTTTCAAGAAGCTAGCACAAACCGTGTTGGATTCAGAGTTCCAAATACATCTATCAATATAGGAGAAAACAGAGTGAAACCTAAAAATTCAAACTGTTACTGGAAATGAACGCTTCAACATAGAAGAACGAAATTTGGGGAACCAAGTCGCCTTAGTGTACTGATCATTACCTGAAAGTATCATCCAGTTTGGGTGAAAAAATATTTGCTGAGATTTCTGGAGATTCGTAATTTTGGGAAGCTTGGCAACCCCTTCCCATGAAAGTGTTTCTCGCCAGTCACTGCTTAGGGCTACATCAAGAGGAAACAAAACGTAGAGATAGAACGTGAAACTACTTTGTTGTGTCAAGTTTCAAGAAGCAAGCACAAACCGTGTTGGATTTAGAGTTCCAAATACATCTATCAATATAGGAGAAAACAGAGTGAAACCTAAAAATTCAAACTATTACTGGAAATGAACGCTTCAACATAGAAGAACGAAATTTGGGGAACCAAGTCGCCTTAGTGTACTGATCATTACCTGAAAGTATCATCCAGTTTGGGTGAAAAAATATTTGCTGAGATTTCTGGAGATTCGTAATTTTTGGAAGCTTGGCAACCCCTTCCCATGAAAGTGTTTCTCGCCAGTCACTGCTTAGGGCTACATCAAGAGGAAACAAAACGTAGAGATAGAACGTGAAACTACTTTGTTGTGTCAAGTTTCAAGAAGCTAGCACAAACCGTGTTGGATTTAGAGTTCCAAATACATCTATCAATATAGGAGAAAACAGAGTGAAACCTAAAAATTCAAACTGTTACTGGAAATGAACGCTTCAACATAGAAGAACGAAATTTGGGGAACCAAGTCGCCTTAGTGTACTGATCATTACCTGAATGTATCATCCAGTTTGGGTGAAAAAATATTTGCTGAGATTTCTGGAGATTCGTAATTTTGGGAAGCTTGGCAACCCCTTCCCATGAAAGTGTTTCTCGCCAGTCACTGCTTAGGGCTACATCAAGAGGAAACAAAACGTAGAGATAGAACATGAAACTAATTTGTTGTGTCAATTTTCAAGAAGCTAGCACAAACCGTGATGGATTCAGAGTTCCAAATACATCTATCAATATAGGAGAAAACAGAGTGAAACCTAAAAATTCAAACTGTTACTGGAAATGAACGCTTCAACATTGAAGAACGAAATTTGGGGAACCAAGTCGCCTTAGTGTACTGATCATTACCTGAAAGTATCATCCAGTTTGGGTGAAAAAATATTTGCTGAGATTTCTGGAGATTCGTAATTTTTGGAAGCTTGGCAACCCCTTCCCATGTAAGTGTTTCTCGCCAGTCAGTGCTTAGGGCTACATCAAGAGGAAACAAAACGTAGAGACAGAACGTGAAACTACTTTGTTGTGTCAAGTTTCAAGAAGCTAGAACAAACCGTGTTGGATTTAGTGTTCCATATACATCTATCAATATAGGAGAAAACAGAGTGAAACCTAAAAATTCAAACTCTTACTGGAAATGAACGCTTCAACATAGAAGAACGAAATTTGGGGAACCAAGTTGCCTTAGTGTACTGATCATTACCTGAAAGTATCATCCAGTTTGGGTGAAAAAATGTTTGCTGAGATTTCTGGAGATTCGTAATTTTGGGAAGCTTGGCAACCCCTTCCCATGAAAGTGTTTCTCGCCAGTCACTGCTTAGGGCTACATCAAGAGTAAACAAAACGTAGAGATAGAACGTGAAACTACTTTGTTGTGTCATGTTTCAAGAAGCTAGCACAAACCGTGTTGGATTTAGAGTTCCAAATATATCTATCAATATAGGAGAAAACAGAGTGAAACCTAAAAATTCAAACTGTTACTGGAAATGAACGCTTCAACATAGAAGAACGAAATTTGGGGAACCAAGTCGCCTTAGTGTACTGATCATTACCTGAAAGTATCATCCAGTTTGGGTGATAATATGTTTGCTGAGATTTCTGGAGATTCGTAATTTTGGGAAGCTTGGCAACCCCTTCCCATGAAAGTGTTTCTCGCCAGTCACTGCTTAGGGCTACATCAAGAGGAATCAAAACGTAGAGATAGAACGTGAAACAACTTTGTTGTGTCAAGTTTCAAGAAGCTAGCACAAACCGTGTTGGATTCAGAGTTCCAAATACATCTATCAATATAGGAGAAAACAGTGAAACCTAAAAATTCAAACTATTACTGGAAATGAACGCTTCAACATAGAAGAACGAAAATTGGGGAACCAAGTTGCCTTAGTGTACTGATCATTACCTGAAAGTATCATCCAGTTTGGGTGAAAAAATGTTTGCTGAGATTTCTGGAGATTCGTAATTTTGGGAAGCTTGGCAACCCCTTCCCATGAAAGTGTTTCTCGCCAGTCACTGCTTAGGGCTACATCAAGAGGAAACAAAACGTAGAGATAGAACGTGAAACTACTTTGTTGTGTCAACTTTCAAGAAGCTAGCACAAACCGTGTTGGATTCAGAGTTCCAAATACATCTATCAATATAGGAGAAAACAGAGTGAAACCTAAAAATTCAAACTGTTACTGGAAATGAACGCTTCAACATAGAAGAACGAAATTTGGGGAACCAAGTCGCCTTAGTGTACTGATCATTACCTGAAAGTATCATCCAGTTTGGGTGAAAAAATATTTGCTGAGATTTCTGGAGATTCGTAATTTTGGGAAGCTTGGCAACCCCTTCCCATGAAAGTGTTTCTCGCCAGTCACTGCTTAGGGCTACATCAAGAGGAAACAAAACGTAGAGATAGAACGTGAAACTACTTTGTTGTGTCAAGTTTCAAGAAGCAAGCACAAACCGTGTTGGATTTAGAGTTCCAAATACATCTATCAATATAGGAGAAAACAGAGTGAAACCTAAAAATTCAAACTATTACTGGAAATGAACGCTTCAACATAGAAGAACGAAATTTGGGGAACCAAGTCGCCTTAGTGTACTGATCATTACCTGAAAGTATCATCCAGTTTGGGTGAAAAAATATTTGCTGAGATTTCTGGAGATTCGTAATTTTTGGAAGCTTGGCAACCCCTTCCCATGAAAGTGTTTCTCGCCAGTCACTGCTTAGGGCTACATCAAGAGGAAACAAAACGTAGAGACAGAACGTGAAACTACTTTGTTGTGTCAAGTTTCAAGAAGCTAGCACAAACCGTGTTGGATTTAGAGTTCCAAATACATCTATCAATATAGGAGAAAACAGAGTGAAACCTAAAAATTCAAACTGTTACTGGAAATGAACGCTTCAACATAGAAGAACGAAATTTGGGGAACCAAGTCGCCTTAGTGTACTGATCATTACCTGAGAGTATCATCCAGTTTGGGTGAAAAAATATTTGCTGAGATTTCTGGAGATTCGTAATTTTGGGAAGCTTGGCAACCCCTTCCCATGAAAGTGTTTCTCGCCAGTCACTGCTTAGGGCTACATCAAGAGGAAACAAAACGTAGAGATAGAACATGAAACTAATTTGTTGTGTCAACTTTCAAGAAGCTAGCACAAACCGTGATGGATTCAGAGTTCCAAATACATCTATCAATATAGGAGAAAACAGAGTGAAACCTAAAAATTCAAACTGTTACTGGAAATGAACGCTTCAACATTGAAGAACGAAATTTGGGGAACCAAGTCGCCTTAGTGTACTGATCATTACCTGAAAGTATCATCCAGTTTGGGTGAAAAAATATTTGCTGAGATTTCTGGAGATTCGTAATTTTTGGAAGCTTGGCAACCCCTTCCCATGAAAGTGTTTCTCGCCAGTCAGTGCTTAGCGCTACATCAAGAGGAAACAAAACGTAGAGACAGAACGTGAAACTACTTTGTTGTGTCAAGTTTCAAGAAGCTAGAACAAACCGTGTTGGATTTAGTGTTCCAAATACATCTATCAATATAGGAGAAAACAGAGTGAAACCTAAAAATTCAAACTCTTACTGGAAATGAACGCTTCAACATAGAAGAACGAAATTTGGGAAACCAAGTCGCCTTAGTGTACTGATCATTACCTGAAAGTATCATCCAGTTTGGGTGAAAAAATGTTTGCTGAGATTTCTGGAGATTCGTAATTTTGGGAAGCTTGGCAACCCCTTCCCATGAAAGTGTTTCTCGCCAGTCACTGCTTAGGGCTACATCAAGAGGAAACAAAACGTAGAGATAGAACGTGAAACTACTTTGTTGTGTCATGTTTCAAGAAGCTAGCACAAACCGTGTTGGATTTAGAGTTCCAAATATATCTATCAATATAGGAGAAAACAGAGTGAAACCTAAAAATTCAAACTGTTACTGGAAATGAACGCTTCAACATAGAAGAACGAAATTTGGGGAACCAAGTCACCTTAGTGTACTGATCATTACCTGAAAGTATCATCCAGTTTGGGTGAAAAAATATTTGCTGAGATTTCTGGAGATTCGTAATTTTGGGAAGCTTGGCAACCCCTTCCCATGAAAGTGTTTCTCGCCAGTCACTGCTTAGGGCTACATCAAGAGGAAACAAAACGTAGAGATAGAACGTGAAACTACTTTGTTGTGTCAACTTTCAAGAAGCTAGCACAAACCGTGTTGGATTCAGAGTTCCAAATACATCTATCAATATAGGAGAAAACAGAGTGAAACCTAAAAATTCAAACTGTTACTGGAAATGAACGCTTCAACATAGAAGAACGAAATTTGGGGAACCAAGTCGCCTTAGTGTACTGATCATTACCTGAAAGTATCATCCAGTTTGGGTGAAAAAATATTTGCTGAGATTTCTGGAGATTCGTAATTTTGGGAAGCTTGGCAACCCCTTCCCATGAAAGTGTTTCTCGCCAGTCACTGCTTAGGGCTACATCAAGAGGAAACAAAATGTAGAGATAGAACGTGAAACTACTTTGTTGTGTCAAGTTTCAAGAAGCTAGCACAAACCGTGTTGGATTTAGAGTTCCAAATACATCTATCAATATAGGAGAAAACAGAGTGAAACCTAAAAATTCAAACTGTTACTGGAAATGAACGCTTCAACATAGAAGAACGAAATTTGGGGAACCAAGTCGCCTTAGTGTACTGATCATTACCTGAGAGTATCATCCAGTTTGGGTGAAAAAATATTTGCTGAGACTTCTGGAGATTCGTAATTTTTGGAAGCTTGGCAACCCCTTCCCATGAAAGTGTTTCTCGCCAGTCACTGCTTAGGGCTACATCAAGAGGAAACAAAACGTAGAGATAGAACGTGAAACTACTTTGTTGTGTCAAGTTTCAAGAAGCTAGCACAAACCGTGTTGGATTTAGAGTTCCAAATACATCTATCAATATAGGAGAAAACAGAGTGAAATCTAAAAATTCAAACTGTTACTGGAAATGAACGCTTCAACATAGAAGAACGAAATTTGGGGAACCAAGTCGCCTTAGTGTACTGATCATTACCTGAAAGTATCATCCAGTTTGGGTGAAAAAATACTTGCTGAGATTTCTGGAGATTCGTAATTTTGGGAAGCTTGGCAACCCCTTCCCATGAAAGTGTTTCTCGCCAGTCACTGCTTAGGGCTACATCAAGAGGAAACAAAACGTAGAGATAGAACGTGAAACTACTTTGTTGTGTCAAGTTTCAAGAAGCTAGCACAAACCGTGTTGGATTTAGAGTTCCAAATACATCTATCTATATAGGAGAAAACAGAGTGAAACCTAAAAATTCAAACTGTTACTGGAAATGAACGCTTCAACATAGAAGAACGAAAATTGGGGAACCAAGTTGCCTTAGTGTACTGATCATTACCTGAAAGTATCATCCAGTTTGGGTGAAAAAATGTTTGCTGAGATTTCTGGAGATTCGTAATTTTGGGAAGCTTGGCAACCCCTTCCCATGAAAGTGTTTCTCGCCAGTCACTGCTTAGGGCTACATCAAGAGGAAACAAAACGTAGAGATAGAACGTGAAACTACTTTGTTGTGTCAAGTTTCAAGAAGCTAGCACAAACCGTGTTGGATTCAGAGTTCCAAATACATCTATCAATATAGGAGAAAACAGAGTGAAACCTACAAATTCAAACTGTTACTGGAAATGAACGCTTCAACATAGAAGAACAAAATTTTTGGAACCAAGTCGCCTTAGTGTACTGATCATTACCTGAAAGTATCATCCAGTTTGGGTGAAAAAATATTTGCTGAGATTTCTGGAGATTCGTAATTTTGGGAAGCTTGGCAACCCCTTCCCATGAAAGTGTATCTCGCCAGTCACTGCTTAGGGCTACATCAAAAGGAAACAAATCATAGAGATAGAACGTGAAACTACTTTGTTGTGTCAAGTTTCAAGAAGCTAGCACAAACCGTGTTGGATTTAGAGTTCCAAATACATCTATCAATATAGGAGAAAACAGAGTGAAACCTAAAAATTCAATCTCTTACTGGAAATGAACGCTTCAACATAGAAGAACGAAATTTGGGGAACCAAGTCGCCTTAGTGTACTGATCATTACCTGAAAGTATCATCCAGGTTGGGTGAAAAAATGTTTGCTGAGATTTCTGGAGATTCGTAATTTTGGGAAGCTTGGCAACCCCTTCCCATGAAAGTGTTTCTCGCCAGTCACTGCTTAGGGCTACATCAAGAGGAAACAAAACGTAGAGATAGAACGTGAAACTACTTTGTTGTGTCATGTTTCAAGAAGCTAGCACAAACCGTGTTGGATTTAGAGTTCCAAATATATCTATCAATATAGGAGAAAACAGAGTGAAACCTAAAAATTCAAACTGTTACTGGAAATGAACGCTTCAACATAGAAGAACGAAATTTGGGGAACCAAGTCGCCTTAGTGTACTGATCATTACCTGAAAGTATCATCCAGTTTGGGTGAAAAAATATTTGCTGAGATTTCTGGAGATTCGTAATTTTGGGAAGCTTGGCAACCCCTTCCCATGAAAGTGTTTCTCGCCAGTCACTGCTTAGGGCTACATCAAGAGGAATCAAAACGTAGAGATAGAACGTGAAACAACTTAGTTGTGTCAAGTTTCAAGAAGCTAGCACAAACCGTGTTGGATTCAGAGTTCCAAATACATCTATTAATATAGGAGAAAACAGAGTGAAACCTAAAAATTCAAACTATTACTGGAAATGAACGCTTCAACATAGAAGAACGAAAATTGGGGAACCAAGTCGCCTTAGTGTACTGATCATTACCTGAAAGTATCATCCAGTTTGGGTGAAAAAATGTTTGCTGAGATTTCTGGAGATTCGTAATTTTGGGAAGCTTGGCAACCCCTTCCCATGAAAGTGTTTCTCGCCAGTCACTGCTTAGGGCTACATCAAGAGGAAACAAAACGTTGAGATAGAACGTGAAACTACTTTGTTGTGTCAACTTTCAAGAAGCTAGCACAAACCGTGTTGGATTCAGAGTTCCAAATACATCTATCAATATAGGAGAAAACAGAGTGAAACCTAAAAATTCAAACTGTTACTGGAAATGAACGCTTCAACATAGAAGAACGAAATTTGGGGAACCAAGTCGCCTTAGTGTACTGATCATTACCTGAAAGTATCATCCAGTTTGGGTGAAAAAATATTTGCTGAGATTTCTGGAGATTCGTAATTTTGGGAAGCTTGGCAACCCCTTCCCATGAAAGTGTTTCTCGCCAGTCACTGCTTAGGGCTACATCAAGAGGAAACAAAACGTAGAGATAGAACGTGAAACTACTTTGTTGTGTCAAGTTTCAAGAAGCAAGCACAAACCGTGTTGGATTTAGAGTTCCAAATACATCTATCAATATAGGAGAAAACAGAGTGAAACCTAAAAATTCAAACTATTACTGGAAATGAACGCTTCAACATAGAAGAACGAAATTTGGGGAACCAAGTCGCCTTAGTGTACTGATCATTACCTGAGAGTATCATCCAGTTTGGGTGAAAAAATATTTGCTGAGATTTCTGGAGATTCGTAATTTTTGGAAGCTTGGCAACCCCTTCCCATGAAAGTGTTTCTCGCCAGTCACTGCTTAGGGCTACATCAAGAGGAAACAAAACGTAGAGATAGAACGTGAAACTACTTTGTTGTGTCAAGTTTCAAGAAGCTAGCACAAACCGTGTTGGATTTAGAGTTCCAAATACATCTATCAATATAGGAGAAAACAGAGTGAAACCTAAAAATTCAAACTGTTACTGGAAATGAACGCTTCAACATAGAAGAACGAAATTTGGGGAACCAAGTCGCCTTAGTGTACTGATCATTACCTGAATGTATCATCCATTTTGGGTGAAAAAATATTTGCTGAGATTTCTGGAGATTCGTAATTTTGGGAAGCTTGGCAACCCCTTCCCATGAAAGTGTTTCTCGCCAGTCACTGCTTAGGGCTACATCAAGAGGAAACAAAACGTAGAGAAAGAACATGAAACTAATTTGTTGTGTCAATTTTCAAGAAGCTAGCACAAACCGTGATGGATTCAGAGTTCCAAATACATCTATCAATATAGGAGAAAACAGAGTGAAACCTAAAAATTCAAACTGTTACTGGAAATGAACGCTTCAACATTGAAGAACGAAATTTGGGGAACCAAGTCGCCTTAGTGTACTGATCATTACCTGAAAGTATCATCCAGTTTGGGTGAAAAAATATTTGCTGAGATTTCTGGAGATTCGTAATTTTTGGAAACTTGGCAACCCCTTCCCATGAAAGTGTTTCTCGCCAGTCAGTGCTTAGGGCTACATCAAGAGGAAATAAAACGTAGAGATAGAACGTGAAACTACTTTGTTGTGTCAAGTTTCAAGAAGCTAGAACAAACCGTGTTGGATTTAGTGTTCCATATACATCTATCAATATAGGAGAAAACAGAGTGAAACCTAAAAATTCAAACTCTTACTGGAAATGAACGCTTCAACATAGAAGAACGAAATTTGGGGAACCAAGTCGCCTTAGTGTACTGATCATTACCTGAAAGTATCATCCAGTTTGGGTGAAAAAATGTTTGCTGAGATTTCTGGAGATTCGTAATTTTGGGAAGCTTGGCAACCCCTTCCCATGAAAGTGTTTCTCGCCAGTCACTGCTTAGGGCTACATCAAGAGGAAACAAAACGTAGAGATAGAACGTGAAACTACTTTGTTGTGTCAACTTTCAAGAAGCTAGCACAAACCGTGTTGGATTCAGAGTTCCAAATACATCTATCAATATAGGAGAAAACAGAGTGAAACCTAAAAATTCAAACTGTTACTGGAAATGAACGCTTCAACATAGAAGAACGAAAATTGGGGAACCAAGTTGCCTTAGTGTACTGATCATTACCTGAAAGTATCATCCAGTTTGGGTGAAAAAATGTTTGCTGAGATTTCTGGAGATTCGTAATTTTGGGAAGCTTGGCAACCCCTTCCCATGAAAGTGTTTCTCGCCAGTCACTGCTTAGGGCTACATCAAGAGGAAACAAAACGTAGAGATAGAACGTGAAACTACTTTGTTGTGTCAAGTTTCAAGAAGCTAGCACAAACCGTGTTGGATTCAGAGTTCCAAATACATCTATCAATATAGGAGAAAACAGAGTGAAACCTACAAATTCAAACTGTTACTGGAAATGAACGCTTCAACATAGAAGAACAAAATTTTTGGAACCAAGTCGCCTTAGTGTACTGATCATTACCTGAAAGTATCATCCAGTTTGGGTGAAAAAATATTTGCTGAGATTTCTGGAGATTCGTAATTTTGGGAAGCTTGGCAACCCCTTCCCATGAAAGTGTATCTCGCCAGTCACTGCTTAGGGCTACATCAAAAGGAAACAAATCATAGAGATAGAACGTGAAACTACTTTGTTGTGTCAAGTTTCAAGAAGCTAGCACAAACCGTGTTGGATTTAGAGTTCCAAATACATCTATCAATATAGGAGAAAACAGAGTGAAACCTAAAAATTCAAACTCTTACTGGAAATGAACGCTTCAACATAGAAGAACGAAATTTGGGGAACCAAGTCGCCTTAGTGTACTGATCATTACCTGAAAGTATCATCCAGTTTGGGTGAAAAAATGTTTGCTGAGATTTCTGGAGATTCGTAATTTTGGGAAGCTTGGCAACCCCTTCCCATGAAAGTGTTTCTCGCCAGTCACTGCTTAGGGCTACATCAAGAGGAAACAAAACGTAGAGATAGAACGTGAAACTACTTTGTTGTGTCAAGTTTCAAGAAGCTAGCACAAACCGTGTTGGATTTAGAGTTCCAAATACATCTATCAATATAGGAGAAAACAGAGTGAAACCTAAAAATTCAAACTGTTACTGGAAATGAACGCTTCAACATAGAAGAACGAAATTTGGGGAACCAAGTCGCCTTAGTGTACTGATCATTACCTGAATGTATCATCCATTTTGGGTGAAAAAATATTTGCTGAGATTTCTGGAGATTCGTAATTTTGGGAAGCTTGGCAACCCCTTCCCATGAAAGTGTTTCTCGCCAGTCACTGCTTAGGGCTACATCAAGAGGAAACAAAACGTAGAGATAGAACATGAAACTAATTTGTTGTGTCAATTTTCAAGAAGCTAGCACAAACCGTGATGGATTCAGAGTTCCAAATACATCTATCAATATAGGAGAAAACAGAGTGAAACCTAAAAATTCAAACTGTTACTGGAAATGAACGCTTCAACATTGAAGAACGAAATTTGGGGAACCAAGTCGCCTTAGTGTACTGATCATTACCTGAAAGTATCATCCAGTTTGGGTGAAAAAATATTTGCTGAGATTTCTGGAGATTCGTAATTTTTGGAAACTTGGCAACCCCTTCCCATGAAAGTGTTTCTCGCCAGTCAGTGCTTAGGGCTACATCAAGAGGAAATAAAACGTAGAGACAGAACGTGAAACTACTTTGTTGTGTCAAGTTTCAAGAAGCTAGAACAAACCGTGTTGGATTTAGTGTTCCATATACATCTATCAATATAGGAGAAAACAGAGTGAAACCTAAAAATTCAAACTCTTACTGGAAATGAACGCTTCAACATAGAAGAACGAAATTTGGGGAACCAAGTCGCCTTAGTGTACTGATCATTACCTGAAAGTATCATCCAGTTTCGGTGAAAAAATGTTTGCTGAGATTTCTGGAGATTCGTAATTTTGGGAAGCTTGGCAACCCCTTCCCATGAAAGTGTTTCTCGCCAGTCACTGCTTAGGGCTACATCAAGAGTAAACAAAACGTAGAGATAGAACGTGAAACTACTTTGTTGTGTCATGTTTCAAGAAGCTAGCACAAACCGTGTTGGATTTAGAGTTCCAAATATATCTATCAATATAGGAGAAAACAGAGTGAAACCTAAAAATTCAAACTGTTACTGGAAATGAACGCTTCAACATAGAAGAACGAAATTTGGGGAACCAAGTCGCCTTAGTGTACTGATCATTACCTGAAAGTATCATCCAGTTTGGGTGAAAAAATATTTGCTGAGATTTCTGGAGATTCGTAATTTTGGGAAGCTTGGCAACCCCTTCCCATGAAAGTGTTTCTCGCCAGTCACTGCTTAGGGCTACATCAAGAGGAATCAAAACGTAGAGATAGAACGTGAAACAACTTTGTTGTGTCAAGTTTCAAGAAGCTAGCACAAACCGTGTTGGATTCAGAGTTCCAAATACATCTATCAATATAGGAGAAAACAGAGTGAAACCTAAAAATTCAAACTGTTACTGGAAATGAACGCTTCAACATAGAAGAACGAAATTTGGGGAACCAAGTCGCCTTAGTGTACTGATCATTACCTGAAAGTATCATCCAGTTTGGGTGAAAAAATATTTGCTGAGATTTCTGGAGATTCGTAATTTTGGGAAGCTTGGCAACCCCTTCCCATGAAAGTGTTTCTCGCCAGTCACTGCTTAGGGCTACATCAAGAGGAAACAAAACGTAGAGATAGAACGTGAAACTACTTTGTTGTGTCAAGTTTCAAGAAGCAAGCACAAACCGTGTTGGATTTAGAGTTCCAAATACATCTATCAATATAGGAGAAAACAGAGTGAAACCTAAAAATTCAAACTATTACTGGAAATGAACGCTTCAACATAGAAGAACGAAATTTGGGGAACCAAGTCGCCTTAGTGTACTGATCATTACCTGAAAGTATCATCCAGTTTGGGTGAAAAAATATTTGCTGAGATTTCTGGAGATTCGTAATTTTTGGAAGCTTGGCAACCCCTTCCCATGAAAGTGTTTCTCGCCAGTCACTGCTTAGGGCTACATCAAGAGGAAACAAAACGTAGAGATAGAACGTGAAACTACTTTGTTGTGTCAAGTTTCAAGAAGCTAGCACAAACCGTGTTGGATTTAGAGTTCCAAATACATCTATCAATATAGGAGAAAACAGAGTGAAACCTAAAAATTCAAACTGTTACTGGAAATGAACGCTTCAACATAGAAGAACGAAATTTGGGGAACCAAGTCGCCTTAGTGTACTGATCATTACCTGAATGTATCATCCAGTTTGGGTGAAAAAATGTTTGCTGAGATTTCTGGAGATTCGTAATTTTGGGAAGCTTGGCAACCCCTTCCCATGAAAGTGTTTCTCGCCAGTCACTGCTTAGGGCTACATCAAGAGGAAACAAAACGTAGAGATAGAACATGAAACTAATTTGTTGTGTCAACTTTCAAGAAGCTAGCACAAACCGTGATGGATTCAGAGTTCCAAATACATCTATCAATATAGGAGAAAACAGAGTGAAACCTAAAAATTCAAACTGTTACTGGAAATGAACGCTTCAACATTGAAGAACGAAATTTGGGGAACCAAGTCGCCTTAGTGTACTGATCATTACCTGAAAGTATCATCCAGTTTGGGTGAAAAAATATTTGCTGAGATTTCTGGAGATTCGTAATTTTTGGAAGCTTGGCAACCCCTTCCCATGAAAGTGTTTCTCGCCAGTCAGTGCTTAGTGCTACATCAAGAGGAAACAAAACGTAGAGACAGAACGTGAAACTACTTTGTTGTGACAAGTTTCAAGAAGCTAGAACAAACCGTGTTGGATTTAGTGTTCCAAATACATCTATCAATATAGGAGAAAACAGAGTGAAACCTAAAAATTCAAACTCTTACTGGAAATGAACGTTTCAACATAGAAGAACGAAATTTGGGAAACCAAGTCGCCTTAGTGTACTGATCATTACCTGAAAGTATCATCCAGTTTAGGTGAAAAAATGTTTGCTGAGATTTCTGGAGATTCGTAATTTTGGGAAGCTTGGCAACCCCTTCCCATGAAAGTGTTTCTCGCCAGTCACTGCTTAGGGCTACATCAAGAGTAAACAAAACGTAGAGATAGAACGTGAAACTACTTTGTTGTGTCATGTTTCAAGAAGCTAGCACAAACCGTGTTGGATTTAGAGTTCCAAATATATCTATCAATATAGGAGAAAACAGAGTGAAACCTAAAAATTCAAACTGTTACTGGAAATGAACGCTTCAACATAGAAGAACGAAATTTGGGGAACCAAGTCGCCTTAGTGTACTGATCATTACCTGAAAGTATCATCCAGTTTGGGTGAAAAAATATTTGCTGAGATTTCTGGAGATTCGTAATTTTGGGAAGCTTGGCAACCCCTTCCCATGAAAGTGTTTCTCGCCAGTCACTGCTTAGGGCTACATCAAGAGGAATCAAAACGTAGAGATAGAACGTGAAACAACTTTGTTGTGTCAAGTTTCAAGAAGCTAGCACAAACCGTGTTGGATTCAGAGTTCCAAATACATCTATCAATATAGGAGAAAACAGTGAAACCTAAAAATTCAAACTGTTACTGGAAATGAACGCTTCAACATAGAAGAACGAAAATTGGGGAACCAAGTTGCCTTAGTGTACTGATCATTACCTGAAAGTATCATCCAGTTTGGGTGAAAAAATGTTTGCTGAGATTTCTGGAGATTCGTAATTTTGGGAAGCTTGGCAACCCCTTCCCATGAAAGTGTTTCTCGCCAGTCACTGCTTAGGGCTACATCAAGAGGAAACAAAACGTAGAGATAGAACGTGAAACTACTTTGTTGTGTCAACTTTCAAGAAGCTAGCACAAACCGTGTTTTATTCAGAGTTCCAAATACATCTATCAATATAGGAGAAAACAGAGTGAAACCTAAAAATTCAAACTGTTACTGGAAATGAACGCTTCAACATAGAAGAACGAAATTTGGGGAACCAAGTCGCCTTAGTGTACTGATCATTACCTGAAAGTATCATCCAGTTTGGGTGAAAAAATATTTGCTGAGATTTCTGGAGATTCGTAATTTTGGGAAGCTTGGCAACCCCTTCCCATGAAAGTGTTTCTCGCCAGTCACTGCTTAGGGCTACATCAAGAGGAAACAAAATGTAGAGATAGAACGTGAAACTACTTTGTTGTGTCAAGTTTCAAGAAGCTAGCACAAACCGTGTTGGATTTAGAGTTCCAAATACATCTATCAATATAGGAGAAAACAGAGTGAAACCTAAAAATTCAAACTGTTACTGGAAATGAACGCTTCAACATAGAAGAACGAAATTTGGGGAACCAAGTCGCCTTAGTGTACTGATCATTACCTGAGAGTATCATCCAGTTTGGGTGAAAAAATATTTGCTGAGATTTCTGGAGATTCGTAATTTTGGGAAGCTTGGCAACCCCTTCCCATGAAAGTGTTTCTCGCCAGTCACTGCTTAGGGCTACATCAAGAGGAAACAAAACGTAGAGATAGAACGTGAAACTACTTTGTTGTGTCAAGTTTCAAGAAGCTAGCACAAACCGTGTTGGATTTAGAGTTCCAAATACATCTATCAATATAGGAGAAAACAGAGTGAAATCTAAAAATTCAAACTGTTACTGGAAATGAACGCTTCAACATAGAAGAACGAAATTTGGGGAACCAAGTCGCCTTAGTGTACTGATCATTACCTGAAAGTATCATCCAGTTTGGGTGAAAAAATATTTGCTGAGATTTCTGGAGATTCGTAATTTTTGGAAGCTTGGCAACCCCTTCCCATGAAAGTGTTTCTCGCCAGTCACTGCTTAGGGCTACATCAAGAGGAAACAAAACGTAGAGATAGAACGTGAAACTACTTTGTTGTGTCAAGTTTCAAGAAGCTAGCACAAACCGTGTTGGATTTAGAGTTCCAAATACATCTATCAATATAGGAGAAAACAGAGTGAAACCTAAAAATTCAAACTGTTACTGGAAATGAACGCTTCAACATAGAAGAACGAAATTTGGGGAACCAAGTCGCCTTAGTGTACTGATCATTACCTGAATGTATCATCCAGTTTGGGTGAAAAAATATTTGCTGAGATTTCTGGAGATTCGTAATTTTGGGAAGCTTGGCAACCCCTTCCCATGAAAGTGTTTCTCGCCAGTCACTGCTTAGGGCTACATCAAGAGGAAACAAAACGTAGAGATAGAACATGAAACTAATTTGTTGTGTCAACTTTCAAGAAGCTAGCACAAACCGTGATGGATTCAGAGTTCCAAATACATCTATCAATATAGGAGAAAACAGAGTGAAACCTAAAAATTCAAACTGTTACTGGAAATGAACGCTTCAACATTGAAGAACGAAATTTGGGGAACCAAGTCGCCTTAGTGTACTGATCATTACCTGAAAGTATCATCCAGTTTGGGTGAAAAAATATTTGCTGAGATTTCTGGAGATTCGTAATTTTTGGAAGCTTGGCAACCCCTTCCCATGAAAGTCTTTCTCGCCAGTCAGTGCTTAGTGCTACATCAAGAGGAAACAAAACGTAGAGACAGAACGTGAAACTACTTTGTTGTGACAAGTTTCAAGAAGCTAGAACAAACCGTGTTGGATTTAGTGTTCCAAATACATCTATCAATATAGGAGAAAACAGAGTGAAACCTAAAAATTCAAACTCTTACTGGAAATGAACGTTTCAACATAGAAGAACGAAATTTGGGAAACCAAGTCGCCTTAGTGTACTGATCATTACCTGAAAGTATCATCCAGTTTAGGTGAAAAAATGTTTGCTGAGATTTCTGGAGATTCGTAATTTTGGGAAGCTTGGCAACCCCTTCCCATGAAAGTGTTTCTCGCCAGTCACTGCTTAGGGCTACATCAAGAGTAAACAAAACGTAGAGATAGAACGTGAAACTACTTTGTTGTGTCATGTTTCAAGAAGCTAGCACAAACCGTGTTGGATTTAGAGTTCCAAATATATCTATCAATATAGGAGAAAACAGAGTGAAACCTAAAAATTCAAACTGTTACTGGAAATGAACGCTTCAACATAGAAGAACGAAATTTGGGGAACCAAGTCGCCTTAGTGTACTGATCATTACCTGAAAGTATCATCCAGTTTGGGTGAAAAAATATTTGCTGAGATTTCTGGAGATTCGTAATTTTGGGAAGCTTGGCAACCCCTTCCCATGAAAGTGTTTCTCGCCAGTCACTGCTTAGGGCTACATCAAGAGGAATCAAAACGTAGAGATAGAACGTGAAACAACTTTGTTGTGTCAAGTTTCAAGAAGCTAGCACAAACCGTGTTGGATTCAGAGTTCCAAATACATCTATCAATATAGGAGAAAACAGTGAAACCTAAAAATTCAAACTGTTACTGGAAATGAACGCTTCAACATAGAAGAACGAAAATTGGGGAACCAAGTTGCCTTAGTGTACTGATCATTACCTGAAAGTATCATCCAGTTTGGGTGAAAAAATGTTTGCTGAGATTTCTGGAGATTCGTAATTTTGGGAAGCTTGGCAACCCCTTCCCATGAAAGTGTTTCTCGCCAGTCACTGCTTAGGGCTACATCAAGAGGAAACAAAACGTAGAGATAGAACGTGAAACTACTTTGTTGTGTCAACTTTCAAGAAGCTAGCACAAACCGTGTTTTATTCAGAGTTCCAAATACATCTATCAATATAGGAGAAAACAGAGTGAAACCTAAAAATTCAAACTGTTACTGGAAATGAACGCTTCAACATAGAAGAACGAAATTTGGGGAACCAAGTCGCCTTAGTGTACTGATCATTACCTGAAAGTATCATCCAGTTTGGGTGAAAAAATATTTGCTGAGATTTCTGGAGATTCGTAATTTTGGGAAGCTTGGCAACCCCTTCCCATGAAAGTGTTTCTCGCCAGTCACTGCTTAGGGCTACATCAAGAGGAAACAAAATGTAGAGATAGAACGTGAAACTACTTTGTTGTGTCAAGTTTCAAGAAGCTAGCACAAACCGTGTTGGATTTAGAGTTCCAAATACATCTATCAATATAGGAGAAAACAGAGTGAAACCTAAAAATTCAAACTGTTACTGGAAATGAACGCTTCAACATAGAAGAATGAAATTTGGGGAACCAAGTCGCCTTAGTGTACTGATCATTACCTGAGAGTATCATCCAGTTTGGGTGAAAAAATATTTGCTGAGATTTCTGGAGATTCGTAATTTTGGGAAGCTTGGCAACCCCTTCCCATGAAAGTGTTTCTCGCCAGTCACTGCTTAGGGCTACATCAAGAGGAAACAAAACGTAGAGATAGAACGTGAAACTACTTTGTTGTGTCAAGTTTCAAGAAGCTAGCACAAACCGTGTTGGATTTAGAGTTCCAAATACATCTATCAATATAGGAGAAAACAGAGTGAAATCTAAAAATTCAAACTGTTACTGGAAATGAACGCTTCAACATAGAAGAACGAAATTTGGGGAACCAAGTCGCCTTAGTGTACTGATCATTACCTGAAAGTATCATCCAGTTTGGGTGAAAAAATACTTGCTGAGATTTCTGGAGATTCGTAATTTTGGGAAGCTTGGCAACCCCTTCCCATGAAAGTGTTTCTCGCCAGTCACTGCTTAGGGCTACATCAAGAGGAAACAAAACGTAGAGATAGAACGTGAAACTACTTTGTTGTGTCAAGTTTCAAGAAGCTAGCACAAACCGTGTTGGATTTAGAGTTCCAAATACATCTATCTATATAGGAGAAAACAGAGTGAAACCTAAAAATTCAAACTGTTACTGGAAATGAACGCTTCAACATAGAAGAACGAAAATTGGGGAACCAAGTTGCCTTAGTGTACTGATCATTACCTGAAAGTATCATTCAGTTTGGGTGAAAAAATGTTTGCTGAGATTTCTGGAGATTCGTAATTTTGGGAAGCTTGGCAACCCCTTCCCATGAAAGTGTTTCTCGCCAGTCACTGCTTAGGGCTACATCAAGAGGAAACAAAACGTAGAGATAGAACGTGAAACTACTTTGTTGTGTCAAGTTTCAAGAACCTAGCACAAACCGTGTTGGATTCAGAGTTCCAAATACATCTATCAATATAGGAGAAAACAGAGTGAAACCTACAAATTCAAACTGTTACTGGAAATGAACGCTTCAACAAAGAAGAACGAAATTTGGGGAACCAAGTCGCCTTAGTGTACTGATCATTACCTGAAAGTATCATCCCGATTGGGTGAAAAAATATTTGCTGAGATTTCTGGAGATTCGTAATTTTGGGAAGCTTGGCAACCCCTTCCCATGAAAGTGTTTCTCGCCAGTCACTGCTTAGGGCTACATCAAGAGGAAACAAAACATAGAGATAGAACGTGAAACTACTTTTTTGTGTCAAGTTTCAAGAAGCTAGCACAAACCGTGTTGGATTTAGAGTTCCAAATACATCTATCAATATAGGAGAAAACAGAGTGAAACCTAAAAATTCAAACTGTTACTGGAAATGAACGCTTCAACATAGAAGAACAAAATTTTTGGAACCAAGTCGCCTTAGTGTACTGATCATTACCTGAAAGTATCATCCAGTTTGGGTGAAAAAATATTTGCTGAGATTTCTGGAGATTCGTAATTTTGGGAAGCTTGGCAACCCCTTCCCATGAAAGTGTATCTCGCCAGTCACTGCTTAGGGCTACATCAAAAGGAAACAAATCATAGAGATAGAACGTGAAACTACTTTGTTGTGTCAAGTTTCAAGAAGCTAGCACAAACCGTGTTGGATTTAGAGTTCCAAATACATCTATCAATATAGGAGAAAACAGAGTGAAACCTAAAAATTCAAACTGTTACTGGAAATGAACGCTTCAACATAGAAGAATGAAATTTGGGGAACCAAGTCGTCTTAGTGTACTGATCATTATCTGAAAGTATCATCCAGTTTGGGTGAAAAAATATTTGCTGAGATTTCTGGAGATTCGTAATTTTGGGAAGCTTGGCAACCCCTTCCCATCAAAGTGTTTCTCGGCAGTCACAGTTTAGGGCTACATCAAGAGGAAAAAAAACGTAGAGATAGAACGTGAAACTACTTTGTTGTGTCAAGTTTCAAGAAGCTAGCACAAACCGTGTTGGATTTAGAGTTCCAAATACATCTATCAATATAGGAGAAAACAGAGTGAAACCTAAAAATTCAAACTGTTACTGGAAATGAACGCTTCAACATAGAAGAACGAAATTTGGGGAACCAAGTCGCCTTAGTGTACTAATCATTACCTGAAATTATCATCCAGTTTGGGTGAAAAAATATTTGCTGAGATTTCTGGAGATTCGTAATTTTGGGAAGCTTGGCAACCCCTTCCCATGAAAGTGTTTCTCGCCAGTCACTGCTTAGGGCTACATCAAGAGGAAACAAAACGTAGAGATAGAACGTGAAACTACTTTGTTGTGTCAAGTTTCAAGAAGCTAGCACAAACCGTGTTGGATTTAGAGTTCCAAATACATCTATCAATATAGGAGAAAACAGAGTGAAACCTAAAAATTCAAACTGTTACTGGAAATGAACGCTTCAACATAGAAGAACGAAATTTGGGGAACCAAGTCGCCTTAGTGTACTGATCGTTGCCTGAGAGTATCAAACAGTTTGGGTGAAAAAATATTTGCTGAGATTTCTGGAGATTCGTAATTTTGGGAAGCTTGGCAACCCCTTCCCATGAGAGTGTTTCTCGCCAGTCACTGCTTAGGGCTACATCAAGAGGAAACAAAACGTAGAGATAGAACGTGAAACTACTTTGTTGTGTCAAGTTTCAAGAAGCAAGCACAAACCGTGTTGGATTTAGAGTTCCAAATACATCTATCAATATAGGAGAAAACAGAGTGAAACCTAAAAATTCAAACTATTACTGGAAATGAACGCTTCAACATAGAAGAACGAAATTTGGGGAACCAAGTCGCCTTAGTGTACTGATCATTACCTGAATGTATCATCCAGTTTGGGTGAAAAAATATTTGCTGAGTTTTCTGGAGATTCGTAATTTTGGGAAGCTTGGCAACCCCTTCCCATGAAAGTGTTTCTCGCCAGTCACTGCTTAGGGCTACATCAAGAGGAAACAAAACGTAGAGATAGAACGTGAAACTACTTTGTTGTGTCAAGTTTCAAGAAGCTAGCACAAACCGTGTTGGATTTAGAGTTCCAAATACATCTATCAATATAGGAGAAAACAGAGTGAAACCTAAAAATTCAAACTGTTACTGGAAATGAACGCTTCAACATAGAAGAACGAAATTTGGGGAACCAAGTCGCCTTAGTGTACTGATCATTACCTGAATGTATCATCCAGTTTGGGTGAAAAAATATTTGCTGAGATTTCTGGAGATTCGTAATTTTGGGAAGCTTGGCAACCCCTTCCCATGAAAGTGTTTCTCGCCAGTCACTGCTTAGGGCTACATCAAGAGGAAACAAAACGTAGAGATAGAACGTGAAACTACTTTGTTGTGTCAAGTTTCAAGAAGCTTGCACAAACCGTGTTGGATTTAGAGTTCCAAATACATCTATCAATATAGGAGAAAACAGAGTGAAACCTAAAAATTCAAACTGTTACTGGAAATGAACGCTTCAACATAGAAGAACAAAATTTGGGGAATTAAGTCGCCTTTGTGTACTGATCATTACCTGAAAGTATCATCCAGTTTGGGTGAAAAAATATTTGCTGAGATTTCTGGAGATTCGTAATTTTTGGAAGCTTGGCAACCTCTTCCCATGAAAGTGTTTCTCGCCAGTCACTGTTTAGGGCTACATCAAGAGGAAACAAAACGTAGAGATAGAACGTGAAACTACTATGTTGTGTCAAGTTTCAAGAAACTAGCACAAACCGTGTTGGATTTAGAGTTCCAAATACATCTATCAATATAGGAGAAAACAGAGTGAAACCTAAAAATTCAAACTGTTACTGGAAATGAACGCTTCAACATAGAAGAACGAAATTTGGGGAACCAAGTCGCCTTAGTGTACTGATCATTACCTGAAAGTATCATCCAGTTTGGGTGATAAAATGTTTGCTGAGATTTCTGGAGATTCGTAATTTTGGGAAGCTTGGCAACCCCTTCCCATGAAAGTGTTTCTCGCCAGTCACTGCTTAGGGCTACATCAAGAGGAAACAAAACGTAGAGATAGAACGTGAAACTACTTTGTTGTGTCAAGTTTCAAGAAGCTAGCACAAACCGTGTTGGATTTAGAGTTCCAAATACATCTATCAATATAGGAGAAAACAGAGTGAAACCTAAAAATTCAAACTGTTACTGGAAATGAACGCTTCAACATAGAAGAACGAAATTTGGGGAACCAAGTCGCCTTAGTGTACTGATCATTACCTGAAAGTATCATCCAGTTTGGTTGAAAAAATATTTGCTGAGATTTCTGGAGATTCGTAATATTTGGAAGCTTGGCAACCTCTTCCCATGAAAGTGTTTCTCGCCAGTCACTGTTTAGGGCTACATCAAGAGGAAACAAAACGTAGAGATAGAACGTGAAACTATTATGTTGTGTCAAGTTTCAAGAAACTAGCACAAACCGTGTTGGATTTAGAGTTCCAAATACATCTATCAATATAGGAGAAAACAGAGTGAAACCTAAAAATTCAAACTGTTACTGGAAATGAACGCTTCAACATAGAAGAACGAAATTTGGGGAACCAAGTCGCCTTAGTGTACTGATCATTACCTGAAAGTATCATCCAGTTTGGGTGATAATATGTTTGCTGAGATTTCTGGAGATTCGTAATTTTGGGAAGCTTGGCAACCCCTTCCCATGAAAGTGTTTCTCGCCAGTCACTGCTTAGGGCTACATCAAGAGGAAACAAAACGTAGAGATAGAACGTGAAACTACTTTGTTGTGTCAAGTTTCAAGAAGCGAGCACAAACCGTGTTGGATTTAGAGTTCCAAATACATCTATCAATATAGGAGAAAACAGAGTGAAACCTAAAAATTCAAACAGTTACTGGAAATGAACGCTTCAACATAGAAGAACGAAATTTAGGGAACCAAGTCGCCTTAGTGTACTGATCATTACCTGAAAGTATCATCCAGTTTGGGTGAAAAAATATTTGCTGAGATTTCTGGAGATTCGTAATTTTGGGAAGCTTGGCAACCCCTTCCCATGAAAGTGTTTCTCGCCAGTCACTGCTTAGGGCTACATCAAGAGGAAACAAAACGTAGAGATAGAACGTGAAACTACTTTGTTGTGTCAAGTTTCAAGAAGCTAGCACAAACCGTGTTGGATTTAGAGTTCCAAATACATCTATCAATATAGGAGAAAACAGAGTGAAACCTAAAAATTCAAACTGTTACTGGAAATGAACGCTTCAACATAGAAGAACGAAATTTGGGGAACCAAGTCGCCTTAGTGTACTGATCATTACCTGAAAGTATCATCCAGTTTGGGTGAAAAAATGTTTGCTGAGATTTCTGGAGATTCGTAATTTTTGGAAGCTTGGCAACCCCTTCCCATGAAAGTGTTTCTCGCCAGACACTGCTTAGGGCTACATCAAGAGGAAACAAAACGTAGAGATAGAACGTGAAACTACTTTGTTGTGTCAAGTTTCAAGAAGCTAGCACAAACCGTGTTGGATTTAGAGTTCCAAATACATCTATCAATATAGGAGAAAACAGAGTGAAACCTAAAAATTCAAACTGTTACTGGAAATGAACGCTTCAACATAGAAGAACGAAATTTGGGGAACCAAGTCGCCTTAGTGTACTGATCATTACCTGAAAGTATCATCCAGTTTGGGTGAAAAAGTGTTTGCTGAGATTTCTGGAGATTCGTAATTTTGGGAAACTTGGCAACCCCTTCCCTTGAAAGTGTTTCTCGCCAGTCACTGCTTAGGGCTACATCAAGAGGAAACAAAACGTAGAGATAGAACGTGAAACTACTTTGTTGTGTCAAGTTTCAAGAAGCTAGCACAAACCGTGTTGGATTTAGAGTTCCAAATACATCTATCAATATAGGAGAAAACAGAGTGAAACCTAAAAATTCAAACTGTTACTGGAAATGAACGCTTCAACATAGAAGAACGAAATTTGGGGAACCAAGTCGCCTTAGTGTACTGATCATTACCTGAAAGTATCATCCAGTTTGGGTGATAAAATGTTTGCTGAGATTTCTGGAGATTCGTAATTTTGGGAAGCTTGGCAACCCCTTCCCATGAAAGTGTTTCTCGCCAGTCACTGCTTAGGGCTACATCAAGAGGAAACAAAACGTAGAGATAGAACGTGAAACTACTTTGTTGTGTCAAGTTTCAAGAAGCTAGCACAAACCGTGTTGGATTTAGAGTTCCAAATACATCTATCAATATAGGAGAAAACAGAGTGAAACCTAAAAATTCAAACAGTTACTGGAAATGAACGCTTCAACATAGAAGAACGAAATTTGGGGAACCAAGTCGCCTTAGTGTACTGATCATTACCTGAAAGTATCATCCAGTTTGGGTGAAAAAATATTTGCTGAGATTTCTGGAGATTCGTAATTTTGGGAATCTTGGCAAACCCTTCCCATGAAAGTGTTTCTCGCCAGTCACTGCTTAGGGCTACATCAAGAGGAAACAAAACGTAGAGATAGAACGTGAAACTACTTTGTTGTGTCAAGTTTCAAGAAGCTAGCACAAACCGTGTTGGATTTAGAGTTCCAAATACATCTATCAATATAGGAGAAAACAGAGTGAAACCTAAAAATTCAAACTGTTACTGGAAATGAACGCTTCAACATAGAAGAACGAAATTTGGGGAACCAAGTCGCCTTAGTGTACTGATCATTACCTGAAAGTATCATCCAGTTTGGGTGAAAAAATATTTGCTGAGATTTCTTGAGATTCGTAATTTTGGGAAGCTTGGCAACCCCTTCCCATGAAAGTGTTTCTCGCCAGTCACTGCTTAGGGCTACATCAAGAGGAAACAAAACGTAGAGATAGAACGTGAAACTACTTTGTTGTGTCAAGTTTCAAGAAGCTAGCACAAACCGTGTTGGATTTAGAGTTCCAAATACATCTATCAATATAGGAGAAAACAGAGTGAAACCTAAAAATTCAAACTGTTACTGGAAATGAATGCTCCAACATAGAAGAACGAAATTTGGGGAACCAAGTTGCCTTAGTGTACTGATCATTACCTGAGAGTATCATCCAGTTTGGGTGAAAAAATATTTGCTGAGATTTCTGGAGATTCCTAATTTTTGGAAGCTTGGCAACCCCTTCCCATGAAAGTGTTTCTCGCCAGTCACTGTTTAGGGCTACATCAAGAGGAAACAAAACGTAGAGATAGAACGTGAAACTACATTGTTGTGTCAACTTTCAAGAAGCTAGCACAAACCGTGTTGGATTTAGAGTTCCAAATACCTCTATCAATATAGGAGAAAACAGAGTGAAACCTAAAAATTCAAACTGTTACTGGAAATGAACGCTTCAACATAGAAGAACGAAATTTGGGGAACCAAGTCGCCTAAGTGTACTGATCATTACCTGAAAGTATCATCCAGTTTGGGTGAAAAAATATTTGCTGAGATTTGTGGAGATTCGTAATTTTTGGAAGCTTGGCAACCCCTTCCCATGAAAGTGTTTCTCGCCAGTCACTGCTTAGGGCTACATCAAGAGGAAACAAAACGTAGAGATAGAACGTGAAACTACTTTGTTGTGTCAACTTTCAAGAAGCTAGCACAAACCGTGTTGGATTCAGAGTTCCAAAACATCTATCAATATAGGAGAAAACAGAGTGAAATCTAAAAATTCAAACTGTTACTGGAAATGAACGCTTCAACATAGAAGAACGAAATTTGGGGAACCAAGTCGCCTTAGTGTACTGATCATTACCTGAAAGTATCATCCAGTTTGGGTGAAAAAATATTTGCTGAGATTTCTGGAGATTCGTAATTTTGGGAAGCTTGGCAACCCCTTCCCATGAAAGTGTTTCTCGCCAGTCACTGCTTAGGGCTACATCAAGAGGAAACAAAACGTAGAGATAGAACGTGAAACTACTTTGTTGTGTCAAGTTTCAAGAAGCTAGCACAAACCGTGTTGGATTTAGAGTTCCAAATACATCTATCAATATAGGAGAAAACAGAGTGAAACCTAAAAATTCAAACTATTACTGGAAATGAACGCTTCAACATAGAAGAACGAAATTTGGGGAACCAAGTCGCCTTAGTGTACTGATCATTACCTGAAAGTATCATCCAGTTTGGGTGAAAAAATATTTGCTGAGATTTCTGGAGATTCGTAATTTTGGGAAGCTTGGCAACCCCTTCCCATGAAAGTGTTTCTCGCCAGTCACTGCTTAGGGCTACATCAAGAGGAAACAAAACCTAGAGATAGAACGTGAAACTACTTTGTTGTGTCAAGTTTCAAGAAGCTAGCACAAACCGTGTTGGATTTAGAGTTCCAAATACATCTATCAATATAGGAGAAAACAGAGTGAAACCTAAAAATTCAAACTGTTACTGGAAATGAACGCTTCAACATAGAAGAACGAAATTTGGGGAACCAAGTCGCATTAGTGTACTGATCATTACCTGAAAGTATCATCCAGTTTGGGTGAAAAAATATTTGCTGAGATTTCTGAAGATTCGTAGTTTTGGGAAGATTGGCAACCCCTTCCCATGAAAGTGTTTCTCGCCAGTCACTGCTTAGGGCTACATCAAGAGGAAACAAAACGTAGAGATAGAACATGAAACTAATTTGTTGTGTCAACTTTCAAGAAGCTAGCACAAACCGTGTTGGATTCAGAGTTCCAAATACATCTATCAATATAGGAGAAAACAGAGTGAAACCTAAAAATTCAAACTGTTACTGGAAATGAACGCTTCAACATTGAAGAACGAAATTTGGGGAACCAAGTCGCCTTAGTGTACTGATCATTACCTGAAAGTATCATCCAGTTTGGGTGAAAAAATATTTGCTGAGATTTCTGGAGATTCGTAATTTTGGGAAGCTTGGCAACCCCTTCCCATGAATGTGTTTCTCGCCAGTCACTGCTTAGGGCTACATCAAGAGGAAACAAAACGTAGAGATAGAACGTGAAACTACTTTGTTGTGTCAAGTTTCAAGAAGGTAGCACAAACCGTGTTGGATTTAGAGTTCCAAATACATCTATCAATATAGGAGAAAACAGAGTGAAACCTAAAAATTCAAACTGTTACTGGAAATGAACGCTTCAACATAGAAGAACGAAATTTGGGGAACCAAGTCGCATTAGTGTACTGATCATTACATGAAAGTATCATCCAGTTTGGGTGAAAAAATATTTGCTGAGATTTCTGGAGATTCGTAATTTTGGGAAGCTTGGCAACCCCTTCCCATGAAAGTGTTTCTCGCCAGTCACTGCTTAGGGCTACATCAAGAGGAAACAAAACGTAGAGATAGAACATGAAACTAATTTGTTGTGTCAACTTTCAAGAAGCTAGCACAAACCGTGTTGGATTCAGAGTTCCAAATACATCTATCAATATAGGAGAAAACAGAGTGAAACCTAAAAATTCAAACTGTTACTGGAAATGAACGCTTCAACATTGAAGAACGAAATTTGGGGAACCAAGTCGCCTTAGTGTACTGATCATTACCTGAAAGTATCATCCAGTTTGGGTGAAAAAATATTTGCTGAGATTTCTGGAGATTCGTAATTTTTGGAAGCTTGGCAACCCCTTCCCATGAAAGTGTTTCTCGCCAGTCAGTGCTTAGGGCTACATCAAGAGGAAACAAAACGTAGAGACAGAACGTGAAACTACTTTGTTGTGTCAAGTTTCAAGAAGCAAGCACAAACCGTGTTGGATTTAGTGTTCCAAATACATCTATCAATATAGGAGAAAACAGAGTGAAACCTAAAAATTCAAACTGTTACTGGAAATGAACGCTTCAACATAGAAGAACGAAATTTGGGGAACCAAGTCGCCTTAGTGTACTGATCATTACCTGAAAGTATCATCCAGTTTGGGTGAAAAAATGTTTGCTGAGATTTCTGGAGATTCGTAATTTTGGGAAGCTTGGCAACCCCTTCCCATGAAAGTGTTTCTCGCCAGTCACTGCTTAGGGCTACATCAAGAGGAAACAAAACGTAGAGATAGAACGTGAAACTACTTTGTTGTGTCATGTTTCAAGAAGCTAGCACAAACCGTGTTGGATTTAGAGTTCCAAATATATCTATCAATATAGGAGAAAACAGAGTGAAACCTAAAAATTCAAACTGTTACTGGAAATGAACGCTTCAACATAGAAGAACGAAATTTGGGGAACCAAGTTGCCTTAGTGTACTGATCATTACCTGAAAGTATCATCCAGTTTGGGTGAAAAAATATTTGCTGAGATTTCTGGAGATTCGTAATTTTGGGAAGCGTGGCAACCCCTTCCCATGAAAGTGTTTCTCGCCAGTCACTGCTTAGGGCTACATCAAGAGGAATCAAAACGTAGAGATAGAACGTGAAACAACTTTGTTGTGTCAAGTTTCAAGAAGCTAGCACAAACCGTGTTGGATTCAGAGTTCCAAATACATCTATCAATATAGGAGAAAACAGAGTGAAACCTAAAAATTCAAACTGTTACTGGAAATGAACGCTTCAACATAGAAGAACGAAAATTGGGGAACCAAGTTGCCTTAGTGTACTGATCATTACCTGAAAGTATCATCCAGTTTGGGTGAAAAAATGTTTGCTGAGATTTCTGGAGATTCGTAATTTTGGGAAGCTTGGCAACCCCTTCCCATGAAAGTGTTTCTCGCCAGTCACTGCTTAGGGCTACATCAAGAGGAAACAAAACGTAGAGATAGAACGTGAAACTACTTTGTTGTGTCAACTTTCAAGAAGCTAGCACAAACCGTGTTGGATTCAGAGTTCCAAATACATCTATCAATATAGGAGAAAACAGAGTGAAACCTAAAAATTCAAACTGTTACTGGAAATGAACGCTTCAACATAGAAGAACGAAATTTGGGGAAACAAGTCGCCTTAGTGTACTGATCATTACCTGAAAGTATCATCCAGTTTGGGTGAAAAAATATTTGCTGAGATTTCTGGAGATTCGTAATTTTGGGAAACTTGGCAACCCCTTCCCATGAAAGTGTTTCTCGCCAGTCACTGCTTAGGGCTACATCAAGAGGAAACAAAACGTAGAGATAGAACGTGAAACTACTTTGTTGTGTCAAGTTTCAAGAAGCAAGCACAAACCGTGTTGGATTTAGAGTTTCAAATACATCTATCAATATAGGAGAAAACAGAGTGAAACCTAAAAATTCAAACTGTTACTGGAAATGAACGCTTCAACATAGAAGAACGAAATTTGGGGAACCAAGTCGCCTTAGTGTACTGATCATTACCTGAAAGTATCATCCAGTTTGGGTGAAAAAATATTTGCTGAGATTTCTGGAGATTCGTAATTTTGGGAAGCTTGGCAACCCCTTCCCATGAAAGTGTTTCTCGCCAGTCACTGCTTAGGGCTACATCAAGAGGAAACAAAACGTAGAGATAGAACGTGAAACTACTTTGTTGTGTCAACTTTCAAGAAGCTAGCACAAACCGTGTTGGATTCAGAGTTCCAAATACATCTATCAATATAGGAGAAAACAGAGTGAAACCTAAAAATTCAAACTGTTACTGGAAATGAACGCTTCAACATAGAAGAACGAAATTTGGGGAACCAAGTCGCCTTAGTGTACTGATCATTACCTGAAAGTATCATCCAGTTTGGGTGAAAAAATATTTGCTGAGATTTCTGGAGATTCGTAATTTTGGGAAGCTTGGCAACCCCTTCCCATGAAAGTGTTTCTCGCCAGTCACTGCTTAGGGCTACATCAAGAGGAAACAAAACGTAGAGATAGAACGTGAAACTACTTTGTTGTGTCAAGTTTCAAGAAGCTAGCACAAACCGTGTTGGATTTAGAGTTCCAAATACATCTATCAATATAGGAGAAAACAGAGTGAAACCTAAAAATTCAAACTATTACTGGAAATGAACGCTTCAACATAGAAGAACGAAATTTGGGGAACCAAGTCGCCTTAGTGTACTGATCATTACCTGAAAGTATCATCCAGTTTGGGTGAAAAAATATTTGCTGAGATTTCTGGAGATTCGTAATTTTGGGAAGCTTGGCAACCCCTTCCCATGAAAGTGTTTCTCGCCAGTCACTGCTTAGGGCTACATCAAGAGGAAACAAAACGTAGAGATAGAACGTGAAACTACTTTGTTGTGTCAAGTTTCAAGAAGGTAGCACAAACCGTGTTGGATTTAGAGTTCCAAATACATCTATCAATATAGGAGAAAACAGAGTGAAACCTAAAAATTCAAACTGTTACTGGAAATGAACGCTTCAACATAGAAGAACGAAATTTGGGGAACCAAGTCGCATTAGTGTACTGATCATTACATGAAAGTATCATCCAGTTTGGGTGAAAAAATATTTGCTGAGATTTCTGGAGATTCGTAATTTTGGGAAGATTGGCAACCCCTTCCCATGAAAGTGTTTCTCGCCAGTCACTGCTTAGGGCTACATCAAGAGGAAACAAAACGTAGAGATAGATCATGAAACTAATTTGTTGTGTCAACTTTCAAGAAGCTAGCACAAACCGTGTTGGATTCAGAGTTCCAAATACATCTATCAATATAGGAGAAAACAGAGTGAAACCTAAAAATTCAAACTGTTACTGGAAATGAACGCTTCAACATTGAAGAACGAAATTTGGGGAACCAAGTCGCCTTAGTGTACTGATCATTACCTGAAAGTATCATCCAGTTTGGGTGAAAAAATATTTGCTGAGATTTCTGGAGATTCGTAATTTTGGGAAGCTTGGCAACCCCTTCCCATGAATGTGTTTCTCGCCAGTCACTGCTTAGGGCTACATCAATAGGAAACAAAACGTAGAGATAGAACGTGAAACTACTTTGTTGTGTCAAGTTTCAAGAAGCTAGCACAAACCGTGTTGGATTTAGAGTTCCAAATACATCTATCAATATAGGAGAAAACAGAGTGAAACCTAAAAATTCAAACTGTTACTGGAAATGAACGCTTCAACACAGAAGAACGAAATTTGGGGAACCAAGTCGCATTAGTGTACTGATCATTACCTGAAAGTATCATCCAGTTTGGGTGAAAAAATATTTGCTGAGATTTCTGGAGATTCGTAATTTTGGGAAGCTTGGCAACCCCTTCCCATGAAAGTGTTTCTCGCCAGTCACTGCTTAGGGCTACATCAAGAGGAAACAAAACGTAGAGATAGAACATGAAACTAATTTGTTGTGTCAACTTTCAAGAAGCTAGCACAAACCGTGTTGGATTCAGAGTTCCAAATACATCTATCAATATAGGAGAAAACAGAGTGAAACCTAAAAATTCAAACTGTTACTGGAAATGAACCCTTCAACATTGAAGAACGAAATTTGGGGAACCAAGTCGCCTTAGTGTACTGATCATTACCTGAAAGTATCATCCAGTTTGGGTGAAAAAATATTTGCTGAGATTTCTGGAGATTCGTAATTTTTGGAAGCTTGGCAACCCCTTCCCATGAAAGTGTTTCTCGCCAGTCAGTGCTTAGGGCTACATCAAGAGGAAACAAAACGTAGAGACAGAACGTGAAACTACTTTGTTGTGTCAAGTTTCAAGAAGCTAGAACAAACCGTGTTGGATTTAGTGTTCCAAATACATCTATCAATATAGGAGAAAACAGAGTGAAACCTAAAAATTCAAACTCTTACTGGAAATGAACGCTTCAACATAGAAGAACGAAATTTGGGGAACCAAGTCGCCTTAGTGTACTGATCATTACCTGAAAGTATCATCCAGTTTGGGTGAAAAAATGTTTGCTGAGATTTCTGGAGATTCGTAATTTTGGGAAGCTTGGCAACCCCTTCCCATGAAAGTGTTTCTCGCCAGTCACTGCTTAGGGCTACATCAAGAGGAAACAAAACGTAGAGATAGAACGTGAAACTACTTTGTTGTGTCATGTTTCAAGAAGCTAGCACAAACCGTGTTGGATTTAGAGTTCCAAATATATCTATCAATATAGGAGAAAACAGAGTGAAACCTAAAAATTCAAAGTGTTACTGGAAATGAACGCTTCAACATAGAAGAACGAAATTTGGGGAACCAAGTCGCCTTAGTGTACTGATCATTACCTGAAAGTATCATCCAGTTTGGGTGAAAAAATATTTGCTGAGATTTCTGGAGATTCGTAATTTTGGGAAGCGTGGCAACCCCTTCCCATGAAAGTGTTTCTCGCCAGTCACTGCTTAGGGCTACATCAAGAGGAATCAAAACGTAGAGATAGAACGTGAAACAACTTTGTTGTGTCAAGTTTCAAGAAGCTAGCACAAACCGTGTTGGATTCAGAGTTCCAAATACATCTATCAATATAGGAGAAAACAGAGTGAAACCTAAAAATTCAAACTGTTACTGGAAATGAACGCTTCAACATAGAAGAACGAAAATTGGGGAACCAAGTTGCCTTAGTGTACTGATCATTACCTGAAAGTATCATCCAGTTTGGGTGAAAAAATGTTTGCTGAGATTTCTGGAGATTCGTAATTTTGGGAAGCTTGGCAACCCCTTCCCATGAAAGTGTTTCTCGCCAGTCACTGCTTAGGGCTACATCAAGAGGAAACAAAACGTAGAGATAGAACGTGAAACTACTTTGTTGTGTCAAGTTTCAAGAAGGTAGCACAAACCGTGTTGGATTTAGAGTTCCAAATACATCTATCAATATAGGAGAAAACAGAGTGAAACCTAAAAATTCAAACTGTTACTGGAAATGAACGCTTCAACATAGAAGAACGAAATTTGGGGAACCAAGTCGCATTAGTGTACTGATCATTACATGAAAGTATCATCCAGTTTGGGTGAAAAAATATTTGCTGAGATTTCTGGAGATTCGTAATTTTGGGAAGATTGGCAACCCCTTCCCATGAAAGTGTTTCTCGCCAGTCACTGCTTAGGGCTACATCAAGAGGAAACAAAACGTAGAGATAGATCATGAAACTAATTTGTTGTGTCAACTTTCAAGAAGCTAGCACAAACCGTGTTGGATTCAGAGTTCCAAATACATCTATCAATATAGGAGAAAACAGAGTGAAACCTAAAAATTCAAACTGTTACTGGAAATGAACGCTTCAACATTGAAGAACGAAATTTGGGGAACCAAGTCGCCTTAGTGTACTGATCATTACCTGAAAGTATCATCCAGTTTGGGTGAAAAAATATTTGCTGAGATTTCTGGAGATTCGTAATTTTGGGAAGCTTGGCAACCCCTTCCCATGAATGTGTTTCTCGCCAGTCACTGCTTAGGGCTACATCAATAGGAAACAAAACGTAGAGATAGAACGTGAAACTACTTTGTTGTGTCAAGTTTCAAGAAGCTAGCACAAACCGTGTTGGATTTAGAGTTCCAAATACATCTATCAATATAGGAGAAAACAGAGTGAAACCTAAAAATTCAAACTGTTACTGGAAATGAACGCTTCAACACAGAAGAACGAAATTTGGGGAACCAAGTCGCATTAGTGTACTGATCATTACCTGAAAGTATCATCCAGTTTGGGTGAAAAAATATTTGCTGAGATTTCTGGAGATTCGTAATTTTGGGAAGCTTGGCAACCCCTTCCCATGAAAGTGTTTCTCGCCAGTCACTGCTTAGGGCTACATCAAGAGGAAACAAAACGTAGAGATAGAACATGAAACTAATTTGTTGTGTCAACTTTCAAGAAGCTAGCACAAACCGTGTTGGATTCAGAGTTCCAAATACATCTATCAATATAGGAGAAAACAGAGTGAAACCTAAAAATTCAAACTGTTACTGGAAATGAACCCTTCAACATTGAAGAACGAAATTTGGGGAACCAAGTCGCCTTAGTGTACTGATCATTACCTGAAAGTATCATCCAGTTTGGGTGAAAAAATATTTGCTGAGATTTCTGGAGATTCGTAATTTTTGGAAGCTTGGCAACCCCTTCCCATGAAAGTGTTTCTCGCCAGTCAGTGCTTAGGGCTACATCAAGAGGAAACAAAACGTAGAGACAGAACGTGAAACTACTTTGTTGTGTCAAGTTTCAAGAAGCTAGAACAAACCGTGTTGGATTTAGTGTTCCAAATACATCTATCAATATAGGAGAAAACAGAGTGAAACCTAAAAATTCAAACTCTTACTGGAAATGAACGCTTCAACATAGAAGAACGAAATTTGGGGAACCAAGTCGCCTTAGTGTACTGATCATTACCTGAAAGTATCATCCAGTTTGGGTGAAAAAATGTTTGCTGAGATTTCTGGAGATTCGTAATTTTGGGAAGCTTGGCAACCCCTTCCCATGAAAGTGTTTCTCGCCAGTCACTGCTTAGGGCTACATCAAGAGGAAACAAAACGTAGAGATAGAACGTGAAACTACTTTGTTGTGTCATGTTTCAAGAAGCTAGCACAAACCGTGTTGGATTTAGAGTTCCAAATATATCTATCAATATAGGAGAAAACAGAGTGAAACCTAAAAATTCAAAGTGTTACTGGAAATGAACGCTTCAACATAGAAGAACGAAATTTGGGGAACCAAGTCGCCTTAGTGTACTGATCATTACCTGAAAGTATCATCCAGTTTGGGTGAAAAAATATTTGCTGAGATTTCTGGAGATTCGTAATTTTGGGAAGCGTGGCAACCCCTTCCCATGAAAGTGTTTCTCGCCAGTCACTGCTTAGGGCTACATCAAGAGGAATCAAAACGTAGAGATAGAACGTGAAACAACTTTGTTGTGTCAAGTTTCAAGAAGCTAGCACAAACCGTGTTGGATTCAGAGTTCCAAATACATCTATCAATATAGGAGAAAACAGAGTGAAACCTAAAAATTCAAACTGTTACTGGAAATGAACGCTTCAACATAGAAGAACGAAAATTGGGGAACCAAGTTGCCTTAGTGTACTGATCATTACCTGAAAGTATCATCCAGTTTGGGTGAAAAAATGTTTGCTGAGATTTCTGGAGATTCGTAATTTTGGGAAGCTTGGCAACCCCTTCCCATGAAAGTGTTTCTCGCCAGTCACTGCTTAGGGCTACATCAAGAGGAAACAAAACGTAGAGATAGAACGTGAAACTACTTTGTTGTGTCAACTTTCAAGAAGCTAGCACAAACCGTGTTGGATTCAGAGTTCCAAATACATCTATCAATATAGGAGAAAACAGAGTGAAACCTAAAAATTCAAACTGTTACTGGAAATGAACGCTTCAACATAGAAGAACGAAATTTGGAGAACCAAGTCGCCTTAGTGTACTGATCATTACCTGAAAGTATCATCCAGTTTGGGTGAAAAAATATTTGCTGAGATTTCTGGAGATTCGTAATTTTGGGAAGCTTGGCAACCCCTTCCCATGAAAGTGTTTCTCGCCAGTCACTGCTTAGGGCTACATCAAGAGGAAACAAAACGTAGAGATAGAACGTGAAACTACTTTGTTGTGTCAAGTTTCAAGAAGCTAGAACAAACCGTGTTGGATTTAGTGTTCCAAATACATCTATCAATATAGGAGAAAACAGAGTGAAACCTAAAAATTCAAACTCTTACTGGAAATGAACGCTTCAACATAGAAGAACGAAATTTGGGAAACCAAGTCGCCTTAGTGTACTGATCATTACCTGAAAGTATCATCCAGTTTGGGTGAAAAAATACTTGCTGAGATTTCTGGAGATTCGTAATTTTGGGAAGCTTGGCAACCCCTTCCCATGAAAGTGTTTCTCTCCAGTCACTGCTTAGGGCTACATCAAGAGGAAACAAAACGTAGAGATAGAACGTGAAACTACTTTGTTGTGTCATGTTTCAAGAAGCTAGCACAAACCGTGTTGGATTTAGAGTTCCAAATATATCTATCAATATAGGAGAAAACAGAGTGAAACCTAAAAATTCAAACTGTTACTGGAAATGAACGCTTCAACATAGAAGAACGAAATTTGGGGAACCAAGTCGCCTTAGTGTACTGATCATTACCTGAAAGTATCATCCAGTTTGGGTGAAAAAATATTTGCTGAGATTTCTGGAGATTCGTAATTTTGGGAAGCTTGGCAACCCCTTCCCATGAAAGTGTTTCTCGCCAGTCACTGCTTAGGGCTACATCAAGAGGAATCAAAACGTAGAGATAGAACGTGAAACAACTTTGTTGTGTCAAGTTTCAAGAAGCTAGCACAAACCGTGTTGGATTCAGAGTTCCAAATACATCTATCAATATAGGAGAAAACAGAGTGAAACCTAAAAATTCAAACTGTTACTGGAAATGAACGCTTCAACATAGAAGAACGAAAATTGGGGAACCAAGTTGCCTTAGTGTACTGATCATTACCTGAAAGTATCATCCAGTTTGGGTGAAAAAATGTTTGCTGAGATTTCTGGAGATTCGTAATTTTGGGAAGCTTGGCAACCCCTTCCCATGAAAGTGTTTCTCGCCAGTCACTGCTTAGGGCTACATCAAGAGGAAACAAAACGTAGAGATAGAACGTGAAACTACTTTGTTGTGTCAACTTTCAAGAAGCTAGCACAAACCGTGTTGGATTCAGAGTTCCAAATACATCTATCAATATAGGAGAAAACAGAGTGAAACCTAAAAATTCAAACTGTTACTGGAAATGAACGCTTCAACATAGAAGAACGAAATTTGGGGAACCAAGTCGCCTTAGTGTACTGATCATTACCTGAAAGTATCATCCAGTTTGGGTGAAAAAATATTTGCTGAGATTTCTGGAGATTCGTAATTTTGGGAAGCTTGGCAACCCCTTCCCATGAAAGTGTTTCTCGCCAGTCACTGCTTAGGGCTACATCAAGAGGAAACAAAACGTAGAGATAGAACGTGAAACTACTTTGTTGTGTCAAGTTTCAAGAAGCAAGCACAAACCGTGTTGGATTTAGAGTTCCAAATACATCTATCAATATAGGAGAAAACAGAGTGAAACCTAAAAATTCAAAGTGTTACTGGAAATGAACGCTTCAACATAGAAGAACGAAATTTGGGGAACCAAGTCGCCTTAGTGTACTGATCATTACCTGAAAGTATCATCCAGTTTGGGTGAAAAAATATTTGCTGAGATTTCTGGAGATTCGTAATTTTTGGAAGCTTGGCAACCCCTTCCCATGAAAGTGTTTCTCGCCAGTCACTGCTTAGGGCTACATCAAGAGGAAACAAAACGTAGAGATAGAACGTGAAACTACTTTGTTGTGTCAAGTTTCAAGAAGCTAGCACAAACCGTGTTGGATTTAGAGTTCCAAATACATCTATCAATATAGGAGAAAACAGAGTGAAACCTAAAAATTCAAACTGTTACTGGAAATGAACGCTTCAACATAGAAGAACGAAATTTGGGGAACCAAGTCGCCTTAGTGTACTGATCATTACCTGAATGTATCATCCAGTTTGGGTGAAAAAATATTTGCTGAGATTTCTGGAGATTCGTAATTTTGGGAAGCTTGGCAACCCCTTCCCATGAAAGTGTTTCTCGCCAGTCACTGCTTAGGGCTACATCAAGAGGAAACAAAACGTAGAGATAGAACGTGAAACTAATTTGTTGTGTCAATTTTCAAGAAGCTAGCACAAACCGTGATGGATTCAGAGTTCCAAATACATCTATCAATATAGGAGAAAACAGAGTGAAACCTAAAAATTCAAACTGTTACTGGAAATGAACGCTTCAACATTGAAGAACGAAATTTGGGGAACCAAGTCGCCTTAGTGTACTGATCATTACCTGAAAGTATCATCCAGTTTGGGTGAAAAAATATTTGCTGAGATTTCTGGAGATTCGTAATTTTTGGAAGCTTGGCAACCCCTTCCCATGAAAGTGTTTCTCGCCAGTCAGTGCTTAGGGCTACATCAAGAGGAAACAAAACGTAGAGACAGAACGTGAAACTACTTTGTTGTGTCAAGTTTCAAGAAGCTAGAACAAACCGTGTTGGATTTAGTGTTCCATATACATCTATCAATATAGGAGAAAACAGAGTGAAACCTAAAAATTCAAACTCTTACTGGAAATGAACGCTTCAACATAGAAGAACGAAATTTGGGGAACCAAGTCGCCTTAGTGTACTGATCATTACCTGAAAGTATCATCCAGTTTGGGTGAAAAAATGTTTGCTGAGATTTCTGGAGATTCGTAATTTTGGGAAGCTTGGCAACCCCTTCCCATGAAAGTGTTTCTCGCCAGTCACTGCTTAGGGCTACATCAAGAGTAAACAAAACGTAGAGATAGAACGTGAAACTACTTTGTTGTGTCATGTTTCAAGAAGCTAGCACAAACCGTGTTGGATTTAGAGTTCCAAATATATCTATCAATATAGGAGAAAACAGAGTGAAACCTAAAAATTCAAACTGTTACTGGAAATGAACGCTTCAACATAGAAGAACGAAATTTGGGGAACCAAGTCGCCTTAGTGTACTGATCATTACCTGAAAGTATCATCCAGTTTGGGTGAAAAAATATTTGCTGAGATTTCTGGAGATTCGTAATTTTGGGAAGCTTGGCAACCCCTTCCCATGAAAGTGTTTCTCGCCAGTCACTGCTTAGGGCTACATCAAGAGGAATCAAAACGTAGAGATAGAACGTGAAACAACTTTGTTGTGTCAAGTTTCAAGAAGCTTGCACAAACCGTGTTGGATTCAGAGTTCCAAATACATCTATCAATATAGGAGAAAACAGTGAAACCTAAAAATTCAAACTGTTACTGGAAATGAACGCTTCAACATAGAAGAACGAAAATTGGGGAACCAAGTTGCCTTAGTGTACTGATCATTACCTGAAAGTATCATCCAGTTTGGGTGAAAAAATGTTTGCTGAGATTTCTGGAGATTCGTAATTTTGGGAAGCTTGGCAACCCCTTCCCATGAAAGTGTTTCTCGCCAGTCACTGCTTAGGGCTACATCAAGAGGAAACAAAACGTAGAGATAGAACGTGAAACTACTTTGTTGTGTCAACTTTCAAGAAGCTAGCACAAACCGTGTTGGATTCAGAGTTCCAAATACATCTATCAATATAGGAGAAAACAGAGTGAAACCTAAAAATTCAAACTGTGACTGGAAATGAACGCTTCAACATAGAAGAACGAAATTTGGGGAACCAAGTCGCCTTAGTGTACTGATCATTACCTGAAAGTATCATCCAGTTTGGGTGAAAAAATATTTGCTGAGATTTCTGGAGATTCGTAATTTTGGGAAGCTTGGCAACCCCTTCCCATGAAAGTGTTTCTCGCCAGTCACTGCTTAGGGCTACATCAAGAGGAAACAAAATGTAGAGATAGAACGTGAAACTACTTTGTTGTGTCAAGTTTCAAGAAGCAAGCACAAACCGTGTTGGATTTAGAGTTCCAAATACATCTATCAATATAGGAGAAAACAGAGTGAAACCTAAAAATTCAAACTATTACTGGAAATGAACGCTTCAACATAGAAGAACGAAATTTGGGGAACCAAGTCGCCTTAGTGTACTGATCATTACCTGAAAGTATCATCCAGTTTGGGTGAAAAAATATTTGCTGAGATTTCTGGAGATTCGTAATTTTTGGAAGCTTGGCAACCCCTTCCCATGAAAGTGTTTCTCGCCAGTCACTGCTTAGGGCTACATCAAGAGGAAACAAAACGTAGAGATAGAACGTGAAACTACTTTGTTGTGTCAAGTTTCAAGAAGCTAGCACAAACCGTGTTGGATTTAGAGTTCCAAATACATCTATCAATATAGGAGAAAACAGAGTGAAACCTAAAAATTCAAACTGTTACTGGAAATGAACGCTTCAACATAGAAGAACGAAATTTGGGGAACCAAGTCGCCTTAGTGTACTGATCATTACCTGAATGTATCATCCAGTTTGGGTGAAAAAATATTTGCTGAGATTTCTGGAGATTCGTAATTTTGGGAAGCTTGGCAACCCCTTCCCATGAAAGTGTTTCTCGCCAGTCACTGCTTAGGGCTACATCAAGAGGAAACAAAACGTAGAGATAGAACATGAAACTAATTTGTTGTGTCAACTTTCAAGAAGCTAGCACAAACCGTGATGGATTCAGAGTTCCAAATACATCTATCAATATAGGAGAAAACAGAGTGAAACCTAAAAATTCAAACTGTTACTGGAAATGAACGCTTCAACATTGAAGAACGAAATTTGGGGAACCAAGTCGCCTTAGTGTACTGATCATTACCTGAAAGTATCATCCAGTTTGGGTGAAAAAATATTTGCAGAGATTTCTGGAGATTCGTAATTTTTGGAAGCTTGGCAACCCCTTCCCATGAAAGTGTTTCTCGCCAGTCAGTGCTTAGGGCTACATCAAGAGGAAACAAAACGTAGAGACAGAACGTGAAACTACTTGTTGTGTCAAGTTTCAAGAAGCTAGAACAAACCGTGTTGGATTTAGTGTTCCAAATACATCTATCAATATAGGAGAAAACAGAGTGAAACCTAAAAATTCAAACTCTTACTGGAAATGAACGCTTCAACATAGAAGAAAGAAATTTGGGGAACCAAGTCGCCTTAGTGTACTGATCATTACCTGAAAGTATCATCCAGTTTGGGTGAAAAAATGTTTGCTGAGATTTCTGGAGATTCGTAATTTTGGGAAGCTTGGCAACCCCTTCCCATGAAAGTGTTTCTCGCCAGTCACTGCTTAGGGCTACATCAAGAGGAAACAAAACGTAGAGATAGAACGTGAAACTACTTTGTTGTGTCAAGTTTCAAGAAGCTAGCACAAACCGTGTTGGATTTAGAGTTCCAAATACATCTATCAATATAGGAGAAAACAGAGTGAAACCTAAAAATTCAAACTGTTACTGGAAATGAACGCTTCAACATAGAAGAACAAAATTTGGGGAACCAAGTCGCCTTAGTGTACTGATCATTACCTGAAAGTATCATCCAGTTTGGGTGAAAAAATATTTGCTGAGATTTCTGGAGATTCGTAATTTTTGGAAGCTTGGCAACCTCTTCCCATGAAAGTGTTTCTCGCCAGTCACTGTTTAGGGCTACATCAAGAGGAAACAAAACGTAGAGATAGAACGTGAAACTACTATGTTGTGTCAAGTTTCAAGAAACTAGCACAAACCGTGTTGGATTTAGAGTTCCAAATACATCTATCAATATAGGAGAAAACAGAGTGAAACCTAAAAATTCAAACTGTTACTGGAAATGAACGCTTCAACATAGAAGAACGAAATTTGGGGAACCAAGTCGCCTTAGTGTACTGATCATTACCTGAAAGTATCATCCAGTTTGGGTGATAAAATGTTTGCTGAGATTTCTGGAGATTCGTAATTTTGGGAAGCTTGGCAACCCCTTCCCATGAAAGTGTTTCTCGCCAGTCACTGCTTAGGGCTACATCAAGAGGAAACAAAACGTAGAGATAGAACGTGAAACTACTTTGTTGTGTCAAGTTTCAAGAAGCTAGCACAAACCGTGTTGGATTTAGAGTTCCAAATACATCTATCAATATAGGAGAAAACAGAGTGAAACCTAAAAATTCAAACTGTTACTGGAAATGAACGCTTCAACATAGAAGAACGAAATTTGGGGAACCAAGTCGCCTTAGTGTACTGATCATTACCTGAAAGTATCATCCAGTTTGGTTGAAAAAATATTTGCTGAGATTTCTGGAGATTCGTAATATTTGGAAGCTTGGCAACCTCTTCCCATGAAAGTGTTTCTCGCCAGTCACTGTTTAGGGCTACATCAAGAGGAAACAAAACGTAGAGATAGAACGTGAAACTATTATGTTGTGTCAAGTTTCAAGAAACTAGCACAAACCGTGTTGGATTTAGAGTTCCAAATACATCTATCAATATAGGAGAAAACAGAGTGAAACCTAAAAATTCAAACTGTTACTGGAAATGAACGCTTCAACATAGAAGAACGAAATTTGGGGAACCAAGTCGCCTTAGTGTACTGATCATTACCTGAAAGTATCATCCAGTTTGGGTGAAAAAATATTTGCTGAGATTTCTGGAGATTCGTAATTTTTGGAAGCTTGGCAACCCCTTCCCATGAAAGTGTTTCTCGCCAGTCACTGCTTAGGGCTACATCAAGAGGAAACAAAACGTAGAGATAGAACGTGAAACTACTTTGTTGTGTCAAGTTTCAAGAAGCTAGCACAAACCGTGTTGGATTTAGAGTTCCAAATACATCTATCAATATAGGAGAAAACAGAGTGAAACCTAAAAATTCAAACTGTTACTGGAAATGAACGCTTCAACATAGAAGAACGAAATTTGGGGAACCAAGTCGCCTTAGTGTACTGATCATTACCTGAAAGTATCATCCAGTTTGGGTGATAATATGTTTGCTGAGATTTCTGGAGATTCGTAATTTTGGGAAGCTTGGCAACCCCTTCCCATGAAAGTGTTTCTCGCCAGTCACTGCTTAGGGCTACATCAAGAGGAAACAAAACGTAGAGATAGAACGTGAAACTACTTTGTTGTGTCAAGTTTCAAGAAGCTAGCACAAACCGTGTTGGATTTAGAGTTCCAAATACATCTATCAATATAGGAGAAAACAGAGTGAAACCTAAAAATTCAAACTGTTACTGGAAATGAACGCTTCAACATAGAAGAACGAAATTTGGGGAACCAAGTCGCCTTAGTGTACTGATCATTACCTGAAAGTATCATCCAGTTTGGGTGAAAAAATGTTTGCTGAGATTTCTGGAGATTCGTAATTTTTGGAAGCTTGGCAACCCCTTCCCATGAAAGTGTTTCTCGCCAGACACTGCTTAGGGCTACATCAAGAGGAAACAAAACGTAGAGATAGAACGTGAAACTACTTTGTTGTGTCAAGTTTCAAGAAGCTAGCACAAACCGTGTTGGATTTAGAGTTCCAAATACATCTATCAATATAGGAGAAAACAGAGTGAAACCTAAAAATTCAAACTGTTACTGGAAATGAACGCTTCAACATAGAAGAACGAAATTTGGGGAACCAAGTCGCCTTAGTGTACTGATCATTACCTGAAAGTATCATCCAGTTTGGGTGAAAAAGTGTTTGCTGAGATTTCTGGAGATTCGTAATTTTGGGAAACTTGGCAACCCCTTCCCTTGAAAGTGTTTCTCGCCAGTCACTGCTTAGGGCTACATCAAGAGGAAACAAAACGTAGAGATAGAACGTGAAACTACTTTGTTGTGTCAAGTTTCAAGAAGCTAGCACAAACCGTGTTGGATTTAGAGTTCCAAATACATCTATCAATATAGGAGAAAACAGAGTGAAACCTAAAAATTCAAACTGTTACTGGAAATGAACGCTTCAACATAGAAGAACGAAATTTGGGGAACCAAGTCGCCTTAGTGTACTGATCATTACCTGAAAGTATCATCCAGTTTGGGTGATAAAATGTTTGCTGAGATTTCTGGAGATTCGTAATTTTGGGAATCTTGGCAACCCCTTCCCATGAAAGTGTTTCTCGCCAGTCACTGCTTAGGGCTACATCAAGAGGAAACAAAACGTAGAGATAGAACGTGAAACTACTTTGTTGTGTCAAGTTTCAAGAAGCTAGCACAAACCGTGTTGGATTTAGAGTTCCAAATACATCTATCAATATAGGAGAAAACAGAGTGAAACCTAAAAATTCAAACAGTTACTGGAAATGAACGCTTCAACATAGAAGAACGAAATTTGGGGAACCAAGTCGCCTTAGTGTACTGATCATTACCTGAAAGTATCATCCAGTTTGGGTGAAAAAATATTTGCTGAGATTTCTGGAGATTCGTAATTTTGGGAATCTTGGCAAACCCTTCCCATGAAAGTGTTTCTCGCCAGTCACTGCTTAGGGCTACATCAAGAGGAAACAAAACGTAGAGATAGAACGTGAAACTACTTTGTTGTGTCAAGTTTCAAGAAGCTAGCACAAACCGTGTTGGATTTAGAGTTCCAAATACATCTATCAATATAGGAGAAAACAGAGTGAAACCTAAAAATTCAAACTGTTACTGGAAATGAACGCTTCAACATAGAAGAACGAAATTTGGGGAACCAAGTCGCCTTAGTGTACTGATCATTACCTGAAAGTATCATCCAGTTTGGGTGAAAAAATATTTGCTGAGATTTCTGGAGATTCGTAATTTTGGGAAGCTTGGCAACCCCTTCCCATGAAAGTGTTTCTCGCCAGTCACTGCTTAGGGCTACATCAAGAGGAAACAAAACGTAGAGATAGAACATGAAACTAATTTGTTGTGTCAACTTTCAAGAAGCTAGCACAAACCGTGTTGGATTCAGAGTTCCAAATGCATCTATCAATATAGGAGAAAACAGTGTGAAACCTAAAAATTCAAACTGTTACTGGAAATGAACGCTTCAACATTGAAGAACGAAATTTGGGGAACCAAGTCGCCTTAGTGTACTGATCATTACCTGAAAGTATCATCCAGTTTGGGTGAAAAAATATTTTGAGATTTCTGGAGATTCGTAATTTTTGGAAGCTTGGCAACCCCTTCCCATGAAAGTGTTTCTCGCCAGTCAGTGCTTAGGGCTACATCAAGAGGAAACAAAACGTAGAGACAGAACGTGAAACTACTTTGTTGTGTCAAGTTTCAAGAAGCTAGAACAAACCGTGTTGGATTTAGTGTTCCAAATACATCTATCAATATAGGAGAAAACAGAGTGAAACCTAAAAATTCAAACTCTTACTGGAAATGAACGCTTCAACATAGAAGAACGAAATTTGGGGAACCAAGTCGCCTTAGTGTACTGATCATTACCTGAATGTATCATCCAGTTTGGGTGAAAAAATATTTGCTGAGATTTCTGGAGATTCGTAATTTTGGGAAGCTTGGCAACCCCTTCCCATGAAAGTGTTTCTCGCCAGTCACTGCTTAGGGCTACATCAAGAGGAAACAAAACGTAGAGATAGAACATGAAACTAATTTGTTGTGTCAACTTTCAAGAAGCTAGCACAAACCGTGATGGATTCAGAGTTCCAAATACATCTATCAATATAGGAGAAAACAGAGTGAAACCTAAAAATTCAAACTGTTACTGGAAATGAACGCTTCAACATTGAAGAACGAAATTTGGGGAACCAAGTCGCCTTAGTGTACTGATCATTACCTGAAAGTATCATCCAGTTTGGGTGAAAAAATATTTGCTGAGATTTCTGGAGATTCGTAATTTTTGGAAGCTTGGCAACCCCTTCCCATGAAAGTGTTTCTCGCCAGTCAGTGCTTAGGGCTACATCAAGAGGAAACAAAACGTAGAGACAGAACGTGAAACTACTTGTTGTGTCAAGTTTCAAGAAGCTAGAACAAACCGTGTTGGATTTAGTGTTCCAAATACATCTATCAATATAGGAGAAAACAGAGTGAAACCTAAAAATTCAAACTCTTACTGGAAATGAACGCTTCAACATAGAAGAACGAAATTTGGGGAACCAAGTCGCCTTAGTGTACTGATCATTACCTGAAAGTATCATCCAGTTTGGGTGAAAAAATGTTTGCTGAGATTTCTGGAGATTCGTAATTTTGGGAAGCTTGGCAACCCCTTCCCATGAAAGTGTTTCTCGCCAGTCACTGCTTAGGGCTACATCAAGAGGAAACAAAACGTAGAGATAGAACGTGAAACTACTTTGTTGTGTCAAGTTTCAAGAAGCTAGCACAAACCGTGTTGGATTTAGAGTTCCAAATACATCTATCAATATAGGAGAAAACAGAGTGAAACCTAAAAATTCAAACTGTTACTGGAAATGAACGCTTCAACATAGAAGAACGAAATTTGGGGAACCAAGTCGCCTTAGTGTACTGATCATTACCTGAATGTATCATCCAGTTTGGGTGAAAAAATATTTGCTGAGATTTCTGGAGATTCGTAATTTTGGGAAGCTTGGCAACCCCTTCCCATGAAAGTGTTTCTCGCCAGTCACTGCTTAGGGCTACATCAAGAGGAAACAAAACGTAGAGATAGAACGTGAAACTACTTTGTTGTGTCAAGTTTCAAGAAGCTTGCACAAACCGTGTTGGATTTAGAGTTCCAAATACATCTATCAATATAGGAGAAAACAGAGTGAAACCTAAAAATTCAAACTGTTACTGGAAATGAACGCTTCAACATAGAAGAACAAAATTTGGGGAACCAAGTCGCCTTAGTGTACTGATCATTACCTGAAAGTATCATCCAGTTTGGGTGAAAAAATATTTGCTGAGATTTCTGGAGATTCGTAATTTTTGGAAGCTTGGCAACCTCTTCCCATGAAAGTGTTTCTCGCCAGTCACTGTTTAGGGCTACATCAAGAGGAAACAAAACGTAGAGATAGAACGTGAAACTACTATGTTGTGTCAAGTTTCAAGAAACTAGCACAAACCGTGTTGGATTTAGAGTTCCAAATACATCTATCAATATAGGAGAAAACAGAGTGAAACCTAAAAATTCAAACTGTTACTGGAAATGAACGCTTCAACATAGAAGAACGAAATTTGGGGAACCAAGTCGCCTTAGTGTACTGATCATTACCTGAAAGTATCATCCAGTTTGGGTGATAAAATGTTTGCTGAGATTTCTGGAGATTCGTAATTTTGGGAAGCTTGGCAACCCCTTCCCATGAAAGTGTTTCTCGCCAGTCACTGCTTAGGGCTACATCAAGAGGAAACAAAACGTAGAGATAGAACGTGAAACTACTTTGTTGTGTCAAGTTTCAAGAAGCTAGCACAAACCGTGTTGGATTTAGAGTTCCAAATACATCTATCAATATAGGAGAAAACAGAGTGAAACCTAAAAATTCAAACTGTTACTGGAAATGAACGCTTCAACATAGAAGAACGAAATTTGGGGAACCAAGTCGCCTTAGTGTACTGATCATTACCTGAAAGTATCATCCAGTTTGGTTGAAAAAATATTTGCTGAGATTTCTGGAGATTCGTAATATTTGGAAGCTTGGCAACCTCTTCCCATGAAAGTGTTTCTCGCCAGTCACTGTTTAGGGCTACATCAAGAGGAAACAAAACGTAGAGATAGAACGTGAAACTATTATGTTGTGTCAAGTTTCAAGAAACTAGCACAAACCGTGTTGGATTTAGAGTTCCAAATACATCTATCAATATAGGAGAAAACAGAGTGAAACCTAAAAATTCAAACTGTTACTGGAAATGAACGCTTCAACATAGAAGAACGAAATTTGGGGAACCAAGTCGCCTTAGTGTACTGATCATTACCTGAAAGTATCATCCAGTTTGGGTGAAAAAATATTTGCTGAGATTTCTGGAGATTCGTAATTTTTGGAAGCTTGGCAACCCCTTCCCATGAAAGTGTTTCTCGCCAGTCACTGCTTAGGGCTACATCAAGAGGAAACAAAACGTAGAGATAGAACGTGAAACTACTTTGTTGTGTCAAGTTTCAAGAAGCTAGCACAAACCGTGTTGGATTTAGAGTTCCAAATACATCTATCAATATAGGAGAAAACAGAGTGAAACCTAAAAATTCAAACTGTTACTGGAAATGAACGCTTCAACATAGAAGAACGAAATTTGGGGAACCAAGTCGCCTTAGTGTACTGATCATTACCTGAAAGTATCATCCAGTTTGGGTGATAATATGTTTGCTGAGATTTCTGGAGATTCGTAATTTTGGGAAGCTTGGCAACCCCTTCCCATGAAAGTGTTTCTCGCCAGTCACTGCTTAGGGCTACATCAAGAGGAAACAAAACGTAGAGATAGAACGTGAAACTACTTTGTTGTGTCAAGTTTCAAGAAGCTAGCACAAACCGTGTTGGATTTAGAGTTCCAAATACATCTATCAATATAGGAGAAAACAGAGTGAAACCTAAAAATTCAAACAGTTACTGGAAATGAACGCTTCAACATAGAAGAACGAAATTTAGGGAACCAAGTCGCCTTAGTGTACTGATCATTACCTGAAAGTATCATCCAGTTTGGGTGAAAAAATATTTGCTGAGATTTCTGGAGATTCGTAATTTTGGGAAGCTTGGCAACCCCTTCCCATGAAAGTGTTTCTCGCCAGTCACTGCTTAGGGCTACATCAAGAGGAAACAAAACGTAGAGATAGAACGTGAAACTACTTTGTTGTGTCAAGTTTCAAGAAGCTAGCACAAACCGTGTTGGATTTAGAGTTCCAAATACATCTATCAATATAGGAGAAAACAGAGTGAAACCTAAAAATTCAAACTGTTACTGGAAATGAACGCTTCAACATAGAAGAACGAAATTTGGGGAACCAAGTCGCCTTAGTGTACTGATCATTACCTGAAAGTATCATCCAGTTTGGGTGAAAAAATGTTTGCTGAGATTTCTGGAGATTCGTAATTTTTGGAAGCTTGGCAACCCCTTCCCATGAAAGTGTTTCTCGCCAGACACTGCTTAGGGCTACATCAAGAGGAAACAAAACGTAGAGATAGAACGTGAAACTACTTTGTTGTGTCAAGTTTCAAGAAGCTAGCACAAACCGTGTTGGATTTAGAGTTCCAAATACATCTATCAATATAGGAGAAAACAGAGTGAAACCTAAAAATTCAAACTGTTACTGGAAATGAACGCTTCAACATAGAAGAACGAAATTTGGGGAACCAAGTCGCCTTAGTGTACTGATCATTACCTGAAAGTATCATCCAGTTTGGGTGAAAAAGTGTTTGCTGAGATTTCTGGAGATTCGTAATTTTGGGAAACTTGGCAACCCCTTCCCTTGAAAGTGTTTCTCGCCAGTCACTGCTTAGGGCTACATCAAGAGGAAACAAAACGTAGAGATAGAACGTGAAACTACTTTGTTGTGTCAAGTTTCAAGAAGCTAGCACAAACCGTGTTGGATTTAGAGTTCCAAATACATCTATCAATATAGGAGAAAACAGAGTGAAACCTAAAAATTCAAACTGTTACTGGAAATGAACGCTTCAACATAGAAGAACGAAATTTGGGGAACCACGTCGCATTAGTGTACTGATCATTACCTGAAAGTATCATCCAGTTTGGGTGATAAAATGTTTGCTGAGATTTCTGGAGATTCGTAATTTTGGGAATCTTGGCAACCCCTTCCCATGAAAGTGTTTCTCGCCAGTCACTGCTTAGGGCTACATCAAGAGGAAACAAAACGTAGAGATAGAACGTGAAACTACTTTGTTGTGTCAAGTTTCAAGAAGCTAGCACAAACCGTGTTGGATTTAGAGTTCCAAATACATCTATCAATATAGGAGAAAACAGAGTGAAACCTAAAAATTCAAACAGTTACTGGAAATGAACGCTTCAACATAGAAGAACGAAATTTGGGGAACCAAGTCGCCTTAGTGTACTGATCATTACCTGAAAGTATCATCCAGTTTGGGTGAAAAAATATTTGCTGAGATTTCTGGAGATTCGTAATTTTGGGAATCTTGGCAAACCCTTCCCATGAAAGTGTTTCTCGCCAGTCACTGCTTAGGGCTACATCAAGAGGAAACAAAACGTAGAGATAGAACGTGAAACTACTTTGTTGTGTCAAGTTTCAAGAAGCTAGCACAAACCGTGTTGGATTTAGAGTTCCAAATACATCTATCAATATAGGAGAAAACAGAGTGAAACCTAAAAATTCAAACTGTTACTGGAAATGAACGCTTCAACATAGAAGAACGAAATTTGGGGAACCAAGTCGCCTTAGTGTACTGATCATTACCTGAAAGTATCATCCAGTTTGGGTGAAAAAATATTTGCTGAGATTTCTGGAGATTCGTAATTTTGGGAAGCTTGGCAACCCCTTCCCATGAAAGTGTTTCTCGCCAGTCACTGCTTAGGGCTACATCAAGAGGAAACAAAACGTAGAGATAGAACATGAAACTAATTTGTTGTGTCAACTTTCAAGAAGCTAGCACAAACCGTGTTGGATTCAGAGTTCCAAATACATCTATCAATATAGGAGAAAACAGAGTGAAACCTAAAAATTCAAACTGTTACTGGAAATGAACGCTTCAACATTGAAGAACGAAATTTGGGGAACCAAGTCGCCTTAGTGTACTGATCATTACCTGAAAGTATCATCCAGTTTGGGTGAAAAAATATTTTGAGATTTCTGGAGATTCGTAATTTTTGGAAGCTTGGCAACCCCTTCCCATGAAAGTGTTTCTCGCCAGTCAGTGCTTAGGGCTACATCAAGAGGAAACAAAACGTAGAGACAGAACGTGAAACTACTTTGTTGTGTCAAGTTTCAAGAAGCTAGAACAAACCGTGTTGGATTTAGTGTTCCAAATACATCTATCAATATAGGAGAAAACAGAGTGAAACCTAAAAATTCAAACTCTTACTGGAAATGAACGCTTCAACATAGAAGAACGAAATTTGGGGAACCAAGTCGCCTTAGTGTACTGATCATTACCTGAAAGTATCATCCAGTTTGGGTGAAAAAATGTTTGCTGAGATTTCTGGAGATTCGTAATTTTGGGAAGCTTGGCAACCCCTTTCCATGAAAGTGTTTCTCGCCAGTCACTGCTTAGGGCTACATCAAGAGGAAACAAAACGTAGAGATAGAACGTGAAACTACTTTGTTGTGTCATGTTTCAAGAAGCTAGCACAAACCGTGTTGGTTTTAGAGTTCCAAATATATCTATCAATATAGGAGAAAACAGAGTGAAACCTAAAAATTCAAACTGTTACTGGAAATGAACGCTTCAACATAGAAGAACGAAATTTGGGGAACCAAGTCGCCTTAGTGTACTGATCATTACCTGAAAGTATCATCCAGTTTGGGTGAAAAAATATTTGCTGAGATTTCTGGAGATTCGTAATTTTGGGAAGCGTGGCAACCCCTTCCCATGAAAGTGTTTCTCGCCAGTCACTGCTTAGGGCTACATCAAGAGGAATCAAAACGTAGAGATAGAACGTGAAACAACTTTGTTGTGTCAAGTTTCAAGAAGCTAGCACAAACCGTGTTGGATTCAGAGTTCCAAATACATCTATCAATATAGGAGAAAACAGAGTGAAACCTAAAAATTCAAACTGTTACTGGAAATGAACGCTTCAACATAGAAGAACGAAATTTGGGGAACCAAGTTGCCTTAGTGTACTGATCATTACCTGAAAGTATCATCCAGTTTGGGTGAAAAAATGTTTGCTGAGATTTCTGGAGATTCGTAATTTTGGGAAGCTTGGCAACCCCTTCCCATGAAAGTGTTTCTCGCCAGTCACTGCTTAGGGCTACATCAAGAGGAAACAAAACGTAGAGATAGAACGTGAAACTACTTTGTTGTGTCAACTTTCAAGAAGCTAGCACAAACCGTGTTGGATTCAGAGTTCCAAATACATCTATCAATATAGGAGAAAACAGAGTGAAACCTAAAAATTCAAACTGTTACTGGAAATGAACGCTTCAACATAGAAGAACGAAATTTGAGGAACCAAGTCGCCTTAGTGTACTGATCATTACCTGAAAGTATCATCCAGTTTGGGTGAAAAAATATTTGCTGAGATTTCTGGAGATTCGTTATTTTGGGAAGCTTGGCAACCCCTTCCCATGAAAGTGTTTCTCGCCAGTCACTGCTTAGGGCTACATCAAGAGGAAACAAAACGTAGAGATAGAACGTGAAACTACTTTGTTGTGTCAAGTTTCAAGAAGCAAGCACAAACCGTGTTGGATTTAGAGTTTCAAATACATCTATCAATATAGGAGAAAACAGAGTGAAACCTAAAAATTCAAACTGTTACTGGAAATGAACGCTTCAACATAGAAGAACGAAATTTGGGGAACCAAGTCGCCTTAGTGTACTGATCATTACCTGAAAGTATCATCCAGTTTGGGTGAAAAAATATTTGCTGAGATTTCTGGAGATTCGTAATTTTGGGAAGCTTGGCAACCCCTTCCCATGAAAGTGTTTCTCGCCAGTCACTGCTTAGGGCTACATCAAGAGGAAACAAAACGTAGAGATAGAACGTGAAACTACTTTGTTGTGTCAACTTTCAAGAAGCTAGCACAAACCGTGTTGGATTCAGAGTTCCAAATACATCTATCAATATAGGAGAAAACAGAGTGAAACCTAAAAATTCAAACTGTTACTGGAAATGAACGCTTCAACATAGAAGAACGAAATTTGGGGAACCAAGTCGCCTTAGTGTACTGATCATTACCTGAAAGTATCATCCAGTTTGGGTGAAAAAATATTTGCTGAGATTTCTGGAGATTCGTAATTTTGGGAAGCTTGGCAACCCCTTCCCATGAAAGTGTTTCTCGCCAGTCACTGCTTAGGGCTACATCAAGAGGAAACAAAACGTAGAGATAGAACGTGAAACTACTTTGTTGTGTCAAGTTTCAAGAAGCTAGCACAAACCGTGTTGGATTTAGAGTTCCAAATACATCTATCAATATAGGAGAAAACAGAGTGAAACCTAAAAATTCAAACTATTACTGGAAATGAACGCTTCAACATAGAAGAACGAAATTTGGGGAACCAAGTCTCCTTAGTGTACTGATCATTACCTGAAAGTATCATCCAGTTTGGGTGAAAAAATATTTGCTGAGATTTCTGGAGATTCGTAATTTTGGGAAGCTTGGCAACCCCTTCCCATGAAAGTGTTTCTCGCCAGTCACTGCTTAGGGCTACATCAAGAGGAAACAAAACGTAGAGATAGAACGTGAAACTACTTTGTTGTGTCAAGTTTCAAGAAGCTAGAACAAACCGTGTTGGATTTAGAGTTCCAAATACATCTATCAATATAGGAGAAAACAGAGTGAAACCTAAAAATTCAAACTGTTACTGGAAATGAACGCTTCAACATAGAAGAACGAAATTTGGGGAACCACGTCGCATTAGTGTACTGATCATTACCTGAAAGTATCATCCAGTTTGGGTGAAAAAATATTTGCTGAGATTTCTGAAGATTCGTAATTTTGGGAAGATTGGCAACCCCTTCCCATGAAAGTGTTTCTCGCCAGTCACTGCTTAGGGCTACATCAAGAGGAAACAAAACGTAGAGATAGATCATGAAACTAATTTGTTGTGTCAACTTTCAAGAAGCTAGCACAAACCGTGTTGAATTCAGAGTTCCAAATACATCTATCAATATAGGAGAAAACAGAGTGAAACCTAAAAATTCAAACTGTTACTGGAAATGAACGCTTCAACATTGAAGAACGAAATTTGGGGAACCAAGTCGCCTTAGTGTACTGATCATTACCTGAAAGTATCATCCAGTTTGGGTGAAAAAATATTTGCTGAGATTTCTGGAGATTCGTAATTTTGGGAAGCTTGGCAACCCCTTCCCATGAATGTGTTTCTCGCCAGTCACTGCTTAGGGCTACATCAATAGGAAACAAAACGTAGAGATAGAACGTGAAACTACTTTGTTGTGTCAAGTTTCAAGAAGCTAGCACAAACCGTGTTGGATTTAGAGTTCCAAATACATCTATCAATATAGGAGAAAACAGAGTGAAACCTAAAAATTCAAACTGTTACTGGAAATGAACGCTTCAACACAGAAGAACGAAATTTGGGGAACCAAGTCGCATTAGTGTACTGATCATTACCTGAAAGTATCATCCAGTTTGGGTGAAAAAATATTTGCTGAGATTTCTGGAGATTCGTAATTTTGGGAAGCTTGGCAACCCCTTCCCATGAAAGTGTTTCTCGCCAGTCACTGCTTAGGGCTACATCAAGAGGAAACAAAACGTAGAGATAGAACATGAAACTAATTTGTTGTGTCAACTTTCAAGAAGCTAGCACAAACCGTGTTGGATTCAGAGTTCCAAATACATCTATCAATATAGGAGAAAACAGAGTGAAACCTAAAAATTCAAACTGTTACTGGAAATGAACGCTTCAACATAGAAGAACGAAATTTGGGGAACCAAGTCGCCTTAGTGTACTGATCATTACCTGAAAGTATCATCCAGTTTGGGTGAAAAAATATTTGCTGAGATTTCTGGAGATTCGTAATTTTTGGAAGCTTGGCAACCCCTTCCCATGAAAGTGTTTCTCGCCAGTCAGTGCTTAGGGCTACATCAAGAGGAAACAAAACGTAGAGACAGAACGTGAAACTACTTTGTTGTGTCAAGTTTCAAGAAGCTAGAACAAACCGTGTTGGATTTAGTGTTCCAAATACATCTATCAATATAGGAGAAAACAGAGTGAAACCTAAAAATTCAAACTCTTACTGGAAATGAACGCTTCAACATAGAAGAACGAAATTTGGGGAACCAAGTCGCCTTAGTGTACTGATCATTACCTGAAAGTATCATCCAGTTTGGGTGAAAAAATGTTTGCTGAGATTTCTGGAGATTCGTAATTTTGGGAAGCTTGGCAACCCCTTCCCATGAAAGTGTTTCTCGCCAGTCACTGCTTAGGGCTACATCAAGAGGAAACAAAACGTAGAGATAGAACGTGAAACTACTTTGTTGTGTCAACTTTCAAGAAGCTAGCACAAACCGTGTTGGATTCAGAGTTCCAAATACATCTATCAATATAGGAGAAAACAGAGTGAAACCTAAAAATTCAAACTGTTACTGGAAATGAACGCTTCAACATAGAAGAACGAAATTTGGGGAACCAAGTCGCCTTAGTGTACTGATCATTACCTGAAAGTATCATCCAGTTTGGGTGAAAAAATATTTGCTGAGATTTCTGGAGATTCGTAATTTTGGGAAGCTTGGCAACCCCTTCCCATGAAAGTGTTTCTCGCCAGTCACTGCTTAGGGCTACATCAAGAGGAAACAAAACGTAGAGATAGAACGTGAAACTACTTTGTTGTGTCAAGTTTCAAGAAGCAAGCACAAACCGTGTTGGATTTAGAGTTTCAAATACATCTATCAATATAGGAGAAAACAGAGTGAAACCTAAAAATTCAAACTATTACTGGAAATGAAAGCTTCAACATAGAAGAACGAAATTTGGGGAACCAAGTCGCCTTAGTGTACTGATCATTACCTGAAAGTATCATCCAGTTTGGGTGAAAAAATATTTGCTGAGATTTCTGGAGATTCGTAATTTTGGGAAGCTTGGCAACCCCTTCCCATGAAAGTGTTTCTCGCCAGTCACTGCTTAGGGCTACATCAAGAGGAAACAAAACGTAGAGATAGAACGTGAAACTACTTTGTTGTGTCAAGTTTCAAGAAGCTAGCACAAACCGTGTTGGATTTAGAGTTCCAAATACATCTATCAATATAGGAGAAAACAGAGTGAAACCTAAAAATTCAAACTGTTACTGGAAATGAACGCTTCAACATAGAAGAACGACATTTGGGGAACCAAGTCGCCTTAGTGTACTGATCATTACCTGAAAGTATCATCCAGTTTGGGTGAAAAAAAATTTGCTGAGATTTCTGGAGATTCGTAATTTTGGGAAGCTTGGCAACCCCTTCCCATGAAAGTGTTTCTCGCCAGTCACTGCTTAGGGCTACATCAAGAGGAAACAAAACGTAGAGATAGAACATGAAACTAATTTGTTGTGTCAACTTTCAAGAAGCTAGCACAAACCGTGATGGATTCAGAGTTCCAAATACATCTATCAATATAGGAGAAAACAGAGTGAAACCTAAAAATTCAAACTGTTACTGGAAATGAACGCTTCAACATTGAAGAACGAAATTTGGGGAACCAAGTCGCCTTAGTGTACTGATCATTACCTGAAAGTATCATCCAGTTTGGGTGAAAAAATATTTGCTGAGATTTCTGGAGATTCGTAATTTTTGGAAGCTTGGCAACCCCTTCCCATGAAAGTGTTTCTCGCCAGTCAGTGCTTAGGGCTACATCAAGAGGAAACAAAACGTAGAGACAGAACGTGAAACTACTTTGTTGTGTCAAGTTTCAAGAAGCTAGAACAAACCGTGTTGGATTTAGTGTTCCAAATACATCTATCAATATAGGAGAAAACAGAGTGAAACCTAAAAATTCAAACTCTTACTGGAAATGAACGCTTCAAGATAGAAGAACGAAATTTGGGGAACCAAGTCGCCTTAGTGTACTGATCATTACCTGAAAGTATCATCCAGTTTGGGTGAAAAAATGTTTGCTGAGATTTCTGGAGATTCGTAATTTTGGGAAGCTTGGCAACCCCTTCCCATGAAAGTGTTTCTCGCCAGTCACTGCTTAGGGCTACATCAAGAGGAAACAAAACGTAGAGATAGAACGTGAAACTACTTTGTTGTGTCATGTTTCAAGAAGCTAGCACAAACCGTGTTGGATTTAGAGTTCCAAATATATCTATCAATATAGGAGAAAACAGAGTGAAACCTAAAAATTCAAACTGTTACTGGAAATGAACGCTTCAACATAGAAGAACGAAATTTGGGGAACCAAGTCGCCTTAGTGTACTGATCATTACCTGAAAGTATCATCCAGTTTGGGTGAAAAAATATTTGCTGAGATTTCTGGAGATTCGTAATTTTGGGAAGCTTGGCAACCCCTTCCCATGAAAGTGTTTCTCGCCAGTCACTGCTTAGGGCTACATCAAGAGGAATCAAAACGTAGAGATAGAACGTGAAACAACTTTGTTGTGTCAAGTTTCAAGAAGCTAGCACAAACCGTGTTGGATTCAGAGTTCCAAATACATCTATCAATATAGGAGAAAACAGAGTGAAACCTAAAAATTCAAACTGTTACTGGAAATGAACGCTTCAACATAGAAGAACGAAAATTGGGGAACCAAGTTGCCTTAGTGTACTGATCATTACCTGAAAGTATCATCCAGTTTGGGTGAAAAAATGTTTGCTGAGATTTCTGGAGATTCGTAATTTTGGGAAGCTTGGCAACCCCTTCCCATGAAAGTGTTTCTCGCCAGTCACTGCTTAGGGCTACATCAAGAGGAAACAAAACGTAGAGATAGAACATGAAACTAATTTGTTGTGTCAACTTTCAAGAAGCTAGCACAAACCGTGTTGGATTCAGAGTTCCAAATACATCTATCAATATAGGAGAAAACAGAGTGAAACCTAAAAATTCAAACTGTTACTGGAAATGAACGCTTCAACATTGAAGAACGAAATTTGGGGAACCAAGTCGCCTTAGTGTACTGATCATTACCTGAAAGTATCATCCAGTTTGGGTGAAAAAATATTTGCTGAGATTTCTGGAGATTCGTAATTTTTGGAAGCTTGGCAACCCCTTCCCATGAAAGTGTTTCTCGCCAGTCAGTGCTTAGGGCTACATCAAGAGGAAACAAAACGTAGAGACAGAACGTGAAACTACTTTGTTGTGTCAAGTTTCAAGAAGCTAGAACAAACCGTGTTGGATTTAGTGTTCCAAATACATCTATCAATATAGGAGAAAACAGAGTGAAACCTAAAAATTCAAACTCTTACTGGAAATGAACGCTTCAACATAGAAGAACGAAATTTGGGGAACCAAGTCGCCTTAGTGTACTGATCATTACCTGAAAGTATCATCCAGTTTGGGTGAAAAAATGTTTGCTGAGATTTCTGGAGATTCGTAATTTTGGGAAGCTTGGCAACCCCTTCCCATGAAAGTGTTTCTCGCCAGTCACTGCTTAGGGCTACATCAAGAGGAAACAAAACGTAGAGATAGAACGTGAAACTACTTTGTTGTGTCATGTTTCAAGAAGCTAGCACAAACCGTGTTGGATTTAGAGTTCCAAATATATCTATCAATATAGGAGAAAACAGAGTGAAACCTAAAAATTCAAACTGTTACTGGAAATGAACGCTTCAACATAGAAGAACGAAATTTGGGGAACCAAGTCGCCTTAGTGTACTGATCATTACCTGAAAGTATCATCCAGTTTGGGTGAAAAAATATTTGCTGAGATTTCTGGAGATTCGTAATTTTGGGAAGCGTGGCAACCCCTTCCCATGAAAGTGTTTCTCGCCAGTCACTGCTTAGGGCTACATCAAGAGGAATCAAAACGTAGAGATAGAACGTGAAACAACTTTGTTGTGTCAAGTTTCAAGAAGCTAGCACAAACCGTGTTGGATTCAGAGTTCCAAATACATCTATCAATATAGGAGAAAACAGAGTGAAACCTAAAAATTCAAACTGTTACTGGAAATGAACGCTTCAACATAGAGGAACGAAAATTGGGGAACCAAGTTGCCTTAGTGTACTGATCATTACCTGAAAGTATCATCCAGTTTGGGTGAAAAAATGTTTGCTGAGATTTCTGGAGATTCGTAATTTTGAGAAGCTTGGCAACCCCTTCCCATGAAAGTGTTTCTCGCCAGTCACTGCTTAGGGCTACATCAAGAGGAAACAAAACGTAGAGATAGAACGTGAAACTACTTTGTTGTGTCAACTTTCAAGAAGCTAGCACAAACCTAGTTGGATTCAGAGTTCCAAATACATCTATCAATATAGGAGAAAACAGAGTGAAACCTAAAAATTCAAACTGTTACTGGAAATGAACGCTTCAACATAGAAGAACGAAATTTGGGGAACCAAGTCGCCTTAGTGTACTGATCATTACCTGAAAGTATCATCCAGTTTGGGTGAAAAAATATTTGCTGAGATTTCTGGAGATTCGTAATTTTGGGAAGCTTGGCAACCCCTTCCCATGAAAGTGTTTCTCGCCAGTCACTGCTTAGGGCTACATCAAGAGGAAACAAAACGTAGAGATAGAACGTGAAACTACTTTGTTGTGTCAAGTTTCAAGAAGCAAGCACAAACCGTGTTGGATTTAGAGTTTCAAATACATCTATCAATATAGGAGAAAACAGAGTGAAACCTAAAAATTCAAACTATTACTGGAAATGAAAGCTTCAACATAGAAGAACGAAATTTGGGGAACCAAGTCGCCTTAGTGTACTGATCATTACCTGAAAGTATCATCCAGTTTGGGTGAAAAAATATTTGCTGAGATTTCTGGAGATTCGTAATTTTGGGAAGCTTGGCAACCCCTTCCCATGAAAGTGTTTCTCGACAGTCACTGCTTAGGGCTACATCAAGAGGAAACAAAACGTAGAGATAGAACGTGAAACTACTTTGTTGTGTCAAGTTTCAAGAAGCTAGCACAAACCGTGTTGGATTTAGAGTTCCAAATACATCTATCAATATAGGAGAAAACAGAGTGAAACCTAAAAATTCAAACTGTTACTGGAAATGAACGCTTCAACATAGAAGAACGACATTTGGGGAACCAAGTCGCCTTAGTGTACTGATCATTACCTGAAAGTATCATCCAGTTTGGGTGAAAAAAAATTTGCTGAGATTTCTGGAGATTCGTAATTTTGGGAAGCTTGGCAACCCCTTCCCATGAAAGTGTTTCTCGCCAGTCACTGCTTAGGGCTACATCAAGAGGAAACAAAACGTAGAGATAGAACATGAAACTAATTTGTTGTGTCAACTTTCAAGAAGCTAGCACAAACCGTGATGGATTCAGAGTTCCAAATACATCTATCAATATAGGAGAAAACAGAGTGAAACCTAAAAATTCAAACTGTTACTGGAAATGAACGCTTCAACATTGAAGAACGAAATTTGGGGAACCAAGTCGCCTTAGTGTACTGATCATTACCTGAAAGTATCATCCAGTTTGGGTGAAAAAATATTTGCTGAGATTTCTGGAGATTCGTAATTTTTGGAAGCTTGGCAACCCCTTCCCATGAAAGTGTTTCTCGCCAGTCAGTGCTTAGGGCTACATCAAGAGGAAACAAAACGTAGAGACAGAACGTGAAACTACTTTGTTGTGTCAAGTTTCAAGAAGCTAGAACAAACCGTGTTGGATTTAGTGTTCCAAATACATCTATCAATATAGGAGAAAACAGAGTGAAACCTAAAAATTCAAACTCTTACTGGAAATGAACGCTTCAAGATAGAAGAACGAAATTTGGGGAACCAAGTCGCCTTAGTGTACTGATCATTACCTGAAAGTATCATCCAGTTTGGGTGAAAAAATGTTTGCTGAGATTTCTGGAGATTCGTAATTTTGGGAAGCTTGGCAACCCCTTCCCATGAAAGTGTTTCTCGCCAGTCACTGCTTAGGGCTACATCAAGAGGAAACAAAACGTAGAGATAGAACGTGAAACTACTTTGTTGTGTCATGTTTCAAGAAGCTAGCACAAACCGTGTTGGATTTAGAGTTCCAAATATATCTATCAATATAGGAGAAAACAGAGTGAAACCTAAAAATTCAAACTGTTACTGGAAATGAACGCTTCAACATAGAAGAACGAAATTTGGGGAACCAAGTCGCCTTAGTGTACTGATCATTACCTGAAAGTATCATCCAGTTTGGGTGAAAAAATATTTGCTGAGATTTCTGGAGATTCGTAATTTTGGGAAGCTTGGCAACCCCTTCCCATGAAAGTGTTTCTCGCCAGTCACTGCTTAGGGCTACATCAAGAGGAATCAAAACGTAGAGATAGAACGTGAAACAACTTTGTTGTGTCAAGTTTCAAGAAGCTAGCACAAACCGTGTTGGATTCAGAGTTCCAAATACATCTATCAATATAGGAGAAAACAGAGTGAAACCTAAAAATTCAAACTGTTACTGGAAATGAACGCTTCAACATAGAAGAACGAAAATTGGGGAACCAAGTTGCCTTAGTGTACTGATCATTACCTGAAAGTATCATCCAGTTTGGGTGAAAAAATGTTTGCTGAGATTTCTGGAGATTCGTAATTTTGGGAAGCTTGGCAACCCCTTCCCATGAAAGTGTTTCTCGCCAGTCACTGCTTAGGGCTACATCAAGAGGAAACAAAACGTAGAGATAGAACATGAAACTAATTTGTTGTGTCAACTTTCAAGAAGCTAGCACAAACCGTGTTGGATTCAGAGTTCCAAATACATCTATCAATATAGGAGAAAACAGAGTGAAACCTAAAAATTCAAACTGTTACTGGAAATGAACGCTTCAACATTGAAGAACGAAATTTGGGGAACCAAGTCGCCTTAGTGTACTGATCATTACCTGAAAGTATCATCCAGTTTGGGTGAAAAAATATTTGCTGAGATTTCTGGAGATTCGTAATTTTTGGAAGCTTGGCAACCCCTTCCCATGAAAGTGTTTCTCGCCAGTCAGTGCTTAGGGCTACATCAAGAGGAAACAAAACGTAGAGACAGAACGTGAAACTACTTTGTTGTGTCAAGTTTCAAGAAGCTAGAACAAACCGTGTTGGATTTAGTGTTCCAAATACATCTATCAATATAGGAGAAAACAGAGTGAAACCTAAAAATTCAAACTCTTACTGGAAATGAACGCTTCAACATAGAAGAACGAAATTTGGGGAACCAAGTCGCCTTAGTGTACTGATCATTACCTGAAAGTATCATCCAGTTTGGGTGAAAAAATGTTTGCTGAGATTTCTGGAGATTCGTAATTTTGGGAAGCTTGGCAACCCCTTCCCATGAAAGTGTTTCTCGCCAGTCACTGCTTAGGGCTACATCAAGAGGAAACAAAACGTAGAGATAGAACGTGAAACTACTTTGTTGTGTCATGTTTCAAGAAGCTAGCACAAACCGTGTTGGATTTAGAGTTCCAAATATATCTATCAATATAGGAGAAAACAGAGTGAAACCTAAAAATTCAAACTGTTACTGGAAATGAACGCTTCAACATAGAAGAACGAAATTTGGGGAACCAAGTCGCCTTAGTGTACTGATCATTACCTGAAAGTATCATCCAGTTTGGGTGAAAAAATATTTGCTGAGATTTCTGGAGATTCGTAATTTTGGGAAGCGTGGCAACCCCTTCCCATGAAAGTGTTTCTCGCCAGTCACTGCTTAGGGCTACATCAAGAGGAATCAAAACGTAGAGATAGAACGTGAAACAACTTTGTTGTGTCAAGTTTCAAGAAGCTAGCACAAACCGTGTTGGATTCAGAGTTCCAAATACATCTATCAATATAGGAGAAAACAGAGTGAAACCTAAAAATTCAAACTGTTACTGGAAATGAACGCTTCAACATAGAGGAACGAAAATTGGGGAACCAAGTTGCCTTAGTGTACTGATCATTACCTGAAAGTATCATCCAGTTTGGGTGAAAAAATGTTTGCTGAGATTTCTGGAGATTCGTAATTTTGAGAAGCTTGGCAACCCCTTCCCATGAAAGTGTTTCTCGCCAGTCACTGCTTAGGGCTACATCAAGAGGAAACAAAACGTAGAGATAGAACGTGAAACTACTTTGTTGTGTCAACTTTCAAGAAGCTAGCACAAACCTAGTTGGATTCAGAGTTCCAAATACATCTATCAATATAGGAGAAAACAGAGTGAAACCTAAAAATTCAAACTGTTACTGGAAATGAACGCTTCAACATAGAAGAACGAAATTTGGGGAACCAAGTCGCCTTAGTGTACTGATCATTACCTGAAAGTATCATCCAGTTTGGGTGAAAAAATATTTGCTGAGATTTCTGGAGATTCGTAATTTTGGGAAGCTTGGCAACCCCTTCCCATGAAAGTGTTTCTCGCCAGTCACTGCTTAGGGCTACATCAAGAGGAAACAAAACGTAGAGATAGAACGTGAAACTACTTTGTTGTGTCAAGTTTCAAGAAGCAAGCACAAACCGTGTTGGATTTAGAGTTTCAAATACATCTATCAATATAGGAGAAAACAGAGTGAAACCTAAAAATTCAAACTATTACTGGAAATGAAAGCTTCAACATAGAAGAACGAAATTTGGGGAACCAAGTCGCCTTAGTGTACTGATCATTACCTGAAAGTATCATCCAGTTTGGGTGAAAAAATATTTGCTGAGATTTCTGGAGATTCGTAATTTTGGGAAGCTTGGCAACCCCTTCCCATGAAAGTGTTTCTCGACAGTCACTGCTTAGGGCTACATCAAGAGGAAACAAAACGTAGAGATAGAACGTGAAACTACTTTGTTGTGTCAAGTTTCAAGAAGCTAGCACAAACCGTGTTGGATTTAGAGTTCCAAATACATCTATCAATATAGGAGAAAACAGAGTGAAACCTAAAAATTCAAACTGTTACTGGAAATGAACGCTTCAACATAGAAGAACGACATTTGGGGAACCAAGTCGCCTTAGTGTACTGATCATTACCTGAAAGTATCATCCAGTTTGGGTGAAAAAAAATTTGCTGAGATTTCTGGAGATTCGTAATTTTGGGAAGCTTGGCAACCCCTTCCCATGAAAGTGTTTCTCGCCAGTCACTGCTTAGGGCTACATCAAGAGGAAACAAAACGTAGAGATAGAACATGAAACTAATTTGTTGTGTCAACTTTCAAGAAGCTAGCACAAACCGTGATGGATTCAGAGTTCCAAATACATCTATCAATATAGGAGAAAACAGAGTGAAACCTAAAAATTCAAACTGTTACTGGAAATGAACGCTTCAACATTGAAGAACGAAATTTGGGGAACCAAGTCGCCTTAGTGTACTGATCATTACCTGAAAGTATCATCCAGTTTGGGTGAAAAAATATTTGCTGAGATTTCTGGAGATTCGTAATTTTTGGAAGCTTGGCAACCCCTTCCCATGAAAGTGTTTCTCGCCAGTCAGTGCTTAGGGCTACATCAAGAGGAAACAAAACGTAGAGACAGAACGTGAAACTACTTTGTTGTGTCAAGTTTCAAGAAGCTAGAACAAACCGTGTTGGATTTAGTGTTCCAAATACATCTATCAATATAGGAGAAAACAGAGTGAAACCTAAAAATTCAAACTGTTACTGGAAATGAACGCTTCAACATAGAAGAACGAAATTTGGGGAACCAAGTCGCCTTAGTGTACTGATCATTACCTGAAAGTATCATCCAGTTTGGGTGAAAAAATGTTTGCTGAGATTTCTGGAGATTCGTAATTTTGGGAAGCTTGGCAATCCCTTCCCATGAAAGTGTTTCTCGCCAGTCACTGCTTAGGGCTACATCAAGAGGAAACAAAACGTAGAGATAGAACGTGAAACTACTTTGTTGTGTCATGTTTCAAGAAGCTAGCACAAACCGTGTTGGATTTAGAGTTCCAAATATATCTATCAATATAGGAGAAAACAGAGTGAAACCTAAAAATTCAAACTGTTACTGGAAATGAACGCTTCAACATAGAAGAACGAAATTTGGGGAACCAAGTCGCCTTAGTGTACTGATCATTACCTGAAAGTATCATCCAGTTTGGGTGAAAAAATATTTGCTGAGATTTCTGGAGATTCGTAATTTTGGGAAGCTTGGCAACCCCTTCCCATGAAAGTGTTTCTCGCCAGTCACTGCTTAGGGCTACATCAAGAGGAATCAAAACGTAGAGATAGAACGTGAAACAACTTTGTTGTGTCAAGTTTCAAGAAGCTAGCACAAACCGTGTTGGATTCAGAGTTCCAAATACATCTATCAATATAGGAGAAAACAGAGTGAAACCTAAAAATTCAAACTGTTACTGGAAATGAACGCTTCAACATAGAAGAACGAAAATTGGGGAACCAAGTTGCCTTAGTGTACTGATCATTACCTGAAAGTATCATCCAGTTTGGGTGAAAAAATGTTTGCTGAGATTTCTGGAGATTCGTAATTTTGGGAAGCTTGGCAACACTTCCCATGAAAGTGTTTCTCGCCAGTCACTGCTTAGGGCTACATCAAGAGGAAACAAAACGTAGAGATAGAACGTGAAACTACTTTGTTGTGTCAACTTTCAAGAAGCTAGCACAAACCGTGTTGGATTCAGAGTTTCAAATACATCTATCAATATAGGAGAAAACAGAGTGAAACCTAAAAATTCAAACTGTTACTGGAAATGAACGCTTCAACATAGAAGAACGAAATTTGGGGAACCAAGTCGCCTTAGTGTACTGATCATTACCTGAAAGTATCATCCAGTTTGGGTGAAAAAATATTTGCTGAGATTTCTGGAGATTCGTAATTTTGGGAAGCTTGGCAACCCCTTCCCATGAAAGTGTTTCTCGCCCGTCACTGCTTAGGGCTACATCAAGAGGAAACAAAACGTAGAGATAGAACGTGAAACTACTTTGTTGTGTCAAGTTTCAAGAAGCAAGCACAAACCGTGTTGGATTTAGAGTTCCAAATACATCTATCAATATAGGAGAAAACAGAGTGAAACCTAAAAATTCAAACTATTACTGGAAATGAACGCTTCAACATAGAAGAACGAAATTTGGGGAACCAAGTCGCCTTAGTGTACTGATCATTACCTGAAAGTATCATCCAGTTTGGGTGAAAAAATATTTGCTGAGATTTCTGGAGATTCGTAATTTTGGGAAGCTGGCAACCCCTTCCCATGAAAGTGTTTCTCGCCAGTCACTGCTTAGGGCTACATCAAGAGGAAACAAAACGTAGAGATAGAACATGAAACTAATTTGTTGTGTCAATTTTCAAGAAGCTAGCACAAACCGTGATGGATTCAGAGTTCCAAATACATCTATCAATATAGGAGAAAACAGAGTGAAACCTAAAAATTCAAACTGTTACTGGAAATGAACGCTTCAACATTGAAGAACGAAATTTGGGGAACCAAGTCGCCTTAGTGTACTGATCATTACCTGAAAGTATCATCCAGTTTGGGTGAAAAAATATTTGCTGAGATTTCTGGAGATTCGTAATTTTTGGAAGCTTGGCAACCCCTTCCCATGAAAGTGTTTCTCGCCAGTCAGTGCTTAGGGCTACATCAAGAGGAAACAAAACGTAGAGACAGAACGTGAAACTACTTTGTTGTGTCAAGTTTCAAGAAGCTAGAACAAACCGTGTTGGATTTAGTGTTCCATATACATCTATCAATATAGGAGAAAACAGAGTGAAACCTAAAAATTCAAACTCTTACTGGAAATGAACGCTTCAACATAGAAGAACGAAATTTGGGGAACCAAGTCGCCTTAGTGTACTGATCATTACCTGAAAGTATCATCCAGTTTGGGTGAAAAAATGTTTGCTGAGATTTCTGGAGATTCGTAATTTTGGGAAGCTTGGCAACCCCTTCCCATGAAAATGTTTCTCGCCAGTCACTGCTTAGGGCTACATCAAGAGTAAACAAAACGTAGAGATAGAACGTGAAACTACTTTGTTGTGTCATGTTTCAAGAAGCTAGCACAAACCGTGTTGGATTTAGAGTTCCAAATATATCTATCAATATAGGAGAAAACAGAGTGAAACCTAAAAATTCAAACTGTTACTGGAAATGAACGCTTCAACATAGAAGAACGAAATTTGGGGAACCAAGTCGCCTTAGTGTACTGATCATTACCTGAAAGTATCATCCAGTTTGGGTGAAAAAATATTTGCTGAGATTTCTGGAGATTCGTAATTTTGGGAAGCTTGGCAACCCCTTCCCATGAAAGTGTTTCTCGCCAGTCACTGCTTAGGGCTACATCAAGAGGAATCAAAACGTAGAGATAGAACGTGAAACAACTTTGTTGTGTCATGTTTCAAGAAGCTAGCACAAACCGTGTTGGATTCAGAGTTCCAAATACATCTATCAATATAGGAGAAAACAGTGAAACCTAAAAATTCAAACTGTTACTGGAAATGAACGCTTCAACATAGAAGAACGAAAATTGGGGAACCAAGTTGCCTTAGTGTACTGATCATTACCTGAAAGTATCATCCAGTTTGGGTGAAAAAATGTTTGCTGAGATTTCTGGAGATTCGTAATTTTGGGAAGCTTGGCAACCCCTTCCCATGAAAGTGTTTCTCGCCAGTCACTGCTTAGGGCTACATCAAGAGGAAACAAAACGTAGAGATAGAACGTGAAACTACTTTGTTGTGTCAACTTTCAAGAAGCTAGCACAAACCGTGTTGGATTCAGAGTTCCAAATACATCTATCAATATAGGAGAAAACAGAGTGAAACCTAAAAATTCAAACTGTTACTGGAAATGAACGCTTCAACATAGAAGAACGAAATTTGGGGAACCAAGTCGCCTTAGTGTACTGATCATTACCTGAAAGTATCATCCAGTTTGGGTGAAAAAATATTTGCTGAGATTTCTGGAGATTCGTAATTTTGGGAAGCTTGGCAACCCCTTCCCATGAAAGTGTTTCTCGCCAGTCACTGCTTAGGGCTACATCAAGAGGAAACAAAACGTAGAGATAGAACGTGAAACTACTTTGTTGTGTCAAGTTTCAAGAAGCAAGCACAATCCGTGTTGGATTTAGAGTTCCAAATACATCTATCAATATAGGAGAAAACAGAGTGAAACCTAAAAATTCAAACTATTACTGGAAATGAACGCTTCAACATAGAAGAACGAAATTTGGGGAACCAAGTCGCCTTAGTGTACTGATCATTACCTGAAAGTATCATCCAGTTTGGGTGAAAAAATATTTGCTGAGATTTCTGGAGATTCGTAATTTTTGGAAGCTTGGCAACCCCTTCCCATGAAAGTGTTTCTCGCCAGTCACTGCTTAGGGCTACATCAAGAGGAAACAAAACGTAGAGATAGAACGTGAAACTACTTTGTTGTGTCAAGTTTCAAGAAGCTAGCACAAACCGTGTTGGATTTAGAGTTCCAAATACATCTATCAATATAGGAGAAAACAGAGTGAAACCTAAAAATTCAAACTGTTACTGGAAATGAACGCTTCAACATAGAAGAACGAAATTTGGGGAACCAAGTCGCCTTAGTGTACTGATCATTACCTGAATGTATCATCCAGTTTGGGTGAAAAAATATTTGCTGAGATTTCTGGAGATTCGTAATTTTGGGAAGCTTGGCAACCCCTTCCCATGAAAGTGTTTCTCGCCAGTCACTGCTTAGGGCTACATCAAGAGGAAACAAAACGTAGAGATAGAAAATGAAACTAATTTGTTGTGTCAACTTTCAAGAAGCTAGCACAAACCGTGATGGATTCAGAGTTCCAAATACATCTATCAATATAGGAGAAAACAGAGTGAAACCTAAAAATTCAAACTGTTACTGGAAATGAACGCTTCAACATTGAAGAACGAAATTTGGGGAACCAAGTCGCCTTAGTGTACTGATCATTACCTGAAAGTATCATCCAGTTTGGGTGAAAAAATATTTGCTGAGATTTCTGGAGATTCGTAATTTTTGGAAGCTTGGCAACCCCTTCCCATGAAAGTGTTTCTCGCCAGTCAGTGCTTAGGGCTACATCAAGAGGAAACAAAACGTAGAGACAGAACGTGAAACTACTTTGTTGTGTCAAGTTTCAAGAAGCTAGAACAAACCGTGTTGGATTTAGTGTTCCAAATACATCTATCAATATAGGAGAAAACAGAGTGAAACCTAAAAATTCAAACTCTTACTGGAAATGAACGCTTCAACATAGAAGAACGAAATTTGGGGAACCAAGTCGCCTTAGTGTACTGATCATTACCTGAAAGTATCATCCAGTTTGGGTGAAAAAATGTTTGCTGAGATTTCTGGAGATTCGTAATTTTGGGAAGCTTGGCAACCCCTTCCCATGAAAGTGTTTCTCGCCAGTCACTGCTTAGGGCTACATCAAGAGTAAACAAAACGTAGAGATAGAACGTGAAACTACTTTGTTGTGTCATGTTTCAAGAAGCTAGCACAAACCGTGTTGGATTTAGAGTTCCAAATATATCTATCAATATAGGAGAAAACAGAGTGAAACCTAAAAATTCAAACTGTTACTGGAAATGAACGCTTCAACATAGAAGAACAAAATTTGGGGAACCAAGTCGCCTTAGTGTACTGATCATTACCTGAAAGTATCATCCAGTTTGGGTGAAAAAATATTTGCTGAGATTTCTGGAGATTCGTAATTTTGGGAAGCTTGGCAACCCCTTCCCATGAAAGTGTTTCTCGCCAGTCACTGCTTAGGGCTACATCAAGAGGAATCAAAACGTAGAGATAGAACGTGAAACAACTTTGTTGTGTCAAGTTTCAAGAAGCTAGCACAAACCGTGTTGGATTCAGAGTTCCAAATACATCTATCAATATAGGAGAAAACAGTGAAACCTAAAAATTCAAACTGTTACTGGAAATGAACGCTTCAACATAGAAGAACGAAAATTGGGGAACCAAGTTGCCTTAGTGTACTGATCATTACCTGAAAGTATCATCCAGTTTGGGTGAAAAAATGTTTGCTGAGATTTCTGGAGATTCGTAATTTTGGGAAGCTTGGCAACCCCTTCCCATGAAAGTGTTTCTCGCCAGTCACTGCTTAGGGCTACATCAAGAGGAAACAAAACGTAGAGATAGAACGTGAAACTACTTTGTTGTGTCAACTTCCAAGAAGCTAGCACAAACCGTGTTGGATTCAGAGTTCCAAATACATCTATCAATATAGGAGAAAACAGAGTGAAACCTAAAAATTCAAACTGTTACTGGAAATGAACGCTTCAACATAGAAGAACGAAATTTGGGGAACCAAGTCGCCTTAGTGTACTGATCATTACCTGAAAGTATCATCCAGTTTGGGTGAAAAAATATTTGCTGAGATTTCTGGAGATTCGTAATTTTGGGAAGCTTGGCAACCCCTTCCCATGAAAGTGTTTCTCGCCAGTCACTGCTTAGGGCTACATCAAGAGGAAACAAAATGTAGAGATAGAACGTGAAACTACTTTGTTGTGTCAAGTTTCAAGAAGCTAGCACAAACCGTGTTGGATTTAGAGTTCCAAATACATCTATCAATATAGGAGAAAACAGAGTGAAACCTAAAAATTCAAACTGTTACTGGAAATGAACGCTTCAACATAGAAGAACGAAATTTGGGGAACCAAGTCGCCTTAGTGTACTGATCATTACCTGAGAGTATCATCCAGTTTGGGTGAAAAAATATTTGCTGAGATTTCTGGAGATTCGTAATTTTGGGAAGCTTGGCAACCCCTTCCCATGAAAGTGTTTCTCGCCAGTCACTGCTTAGGGCTACATCAAGAGGAAACAAAACGTAGAGATAGAACGTGAAACTACTTTGTTGTGTCAAGTTTCAAGAAGCTAGCACAAACCGTGTTGGATTCAGAGTTCCAAATACATCTATCAATATAGGAGAAAACAGAGTGAAACCTAAAAATTCAAACTGTTACTGGAAATGAACGCTTCAACATAGAAGAACGAAATTTGGGGAACCAAGTCGCCTTAGTGTACTGATCATTACCTGAAAGTATCATCCAGTTTGGGTGAAAAAATATTTGCTGAGATTTCTGGAGATTCGTAATTTTGGGAAGCTTGGCAACCCCTTCCCATGAAAGTGTTTCTCGCCAGTCACTGCTTAGGGCTACATCAAGAGGAAACAAAACGTAGAGATAGAACGTGAAACTACTTTGTTGTGTCAAGTTTCAAGAAGCTAGCACAAACCGTGTTGGATTTAGAGTTCCAAATACATCTATCTATATAGGAGAAAACAGAGTGAAACCTAAAAATTCAAACTGTTACTGGAAATGAACGCTTCAACATAGAAGAACGAAAATTGGGGAACCAAGTTGCCTTAGTGTACTGATCATTACCTGAAAGTATCATCCAGTTTGGGTGAAAAAATGTTTGCTGAGATTTCTGGAGATTCGTAATTTTGGGAAGCTTGGCAACCCCTTCCCATGAAAGTGTTTCTCGCCAGTCACTGCTTAGGGCTACATCAAGAGGAAACAAAACGTAGAGATAGAACGTGAAACTACTTTGTTGTGTCAAGTTTCAAGAAGCTAGCACAAACCGTGTTGGATTCAGAGTTCCAAATACATCTATCAATATAGGAGAAAACAGAGTGAAACCTACAAATTCAAACTGTTACTGGAAATGAACGCTTCAACAAAGAAGAACGAAATTTGGGGAACCAAGTCGCCTTAGTGTACTGATCATTACCTGAAAGTATCATCCCGATTGGGTGAAAAAATATTTGCTGAGATTTCTGGAGATTCGTAATTTTGGGAAGCTTGGCAACGCTTCCCATGAAAGTGTTTCTCGCCAGTCACTGCTTAGGGCTACATCAAGAGGAAACAAAACATAGAGATAGAACGTGAAACTACTTTGTTGTGTCAAGTTTCAAGAAGCTAGCACAAACCGTGTTGGATTTAGAGTTCCAAATACATCTATCAATATAGGAGAAAACAGAGTGAAACCTAAAAATTCAAACTGTTACTGGAAATGAACGCTTCAACATAGAAGAACAAAATTTTTGGAACCAAGTCGCCTTAGTGTACTGATCATTACCTGAAAGTATCATCCAGTTTGGGTGAAAAAATATTTGCTGAGATTTCTGGAGATTCGTAATTTTGGGAAGCTTGGCAACCCCTTCCCATGAAAGTGTATCTCGCCAGTCACTGCTTAGGGCTACATCAAAAGGAAACAAATCATAGAGATAGAACGTGAAACTACTTTGTTGTGTCAAGTTTCAAGAAGCTAGCACAAACCGTGTTGGATTTAGAGTTCCAAATACATCTATCAATATAGGAGAAAACAGAGTGAAACCTAAAAATTCAAACTGTTACTGGAAATGAACGCTTCAACATAGAAGAAGGAAATTTGGGGAACCAAGTCGCCTTAGTGTACTGATCATTACCTGAAAGTATCATCCAGTTTGGGTGAAAAAATACTTGCTGAGATTTCTGGAGATTCGTAATTTTTGGAAGCTTGGCAACACCTTCCCATGAAAGTGTTTCTCGCCAGTCACTGCTTAGGACTACATCAAGAGGAAACAAAACGTAGAGATAGAACGGGAAACTACTTTGTTGTGTCAAGTTTCAAGAAGCTAGCACAAACCGTGTTGGATTTAGAGTTCCAAAAACATCTATCAATATAGGAGAAAACAGAGTGAAACCTAAAAATTCAAACTGTTACTGGAAATGAACGCTTCAACATAGAAGAACGAAATTTGGGGAACCAAGTCGCCTTAGTGTACTGATCATTACCTGAGAGTATCATCCAGTTTGGGTGAAAAAATATTTGCTGAGATTTCTGGAGATTCGTAATTTTGGGAAGCTTGGCAACCCCTTCCCATGAAAGTGTTTCTCGCCAATCACTGCTTAGGGCTACATCAAGAGGAAACAAAACGTAGAGATAGAACGTGAAACTACTTTGTTGTGTCAACTTTCAAGAAGCTAGCACAAACCGTGTTGGATTCAGAGTTCCAAATACATCTATCAATATAGGAGAAAACAGAGTGAAACCTAAAAATTCAAACTGTTACTGGAAATGAACGCTTCAACATAGAAGAACGAAATTTGGGGAACCAAGTCGCCTTAGTGTACTGATCATTACCTGAAAGTATCATCCAGTTTGGGTGAAAAAATACTTGCTGAGATTTCTGGAGATTCGTAATTTTGGGAAGCTTGGCTACCCCTTCCCATGAAAGTGTTTCTCGCCAGTCACTGCTTAGGGCTACATCAAGAGGAAACAAAACGTAGAGATAGAACGTGAAACTACTTTGTTGTGTCAACTTTCAAGAAGCTAGCACAATCCGTGTTGGATTCAGAGTTCCAAATACATCTATCAATATAGGAGAAAACAGAGTGAAACCTAAAAATTCAAACTGTTACTGGAAATGAACGCTTCAACATAGAAGAACGAAATTTGGGGAACCAAGTCGCCTTAGTGTAGTGATCATTGCCTGAGAGTATCATCCAGTTTGGGTGAAAAAATATTTGCTGAGATTTCTGGAGATTCGTAATTTTGGGAAGCTTGGCAACCCCTTCCCATGAAAGTGTTTCTCGCCAGTCACTGCTTAGGGCTACATCAAGAAGAAACAAAACGTAGAGATAGAACGTGAAACTACTTTGTTGTGTCAAGTTTCAAGAAGCTAGCACAAACCGTGTTGGATTTAGAGTTCCAAATACATCTATCAATATAGGAGAAAACAGAGTGAAACCTAAAAATTCAAACTGTTACTGGAAATGAACGCTTCAACATAGAAGAACGAAATTTGGGGAACCAAGTCGCCTTAGTGTACTGATCATTACCTGAAAGTATCATCCAGTTTGGGTGAAAAAATATTTGCTGAGATTTGTGGAGATTCGTAATTTTGGGAAGCTTGGCAACCCCTTCCCATGAAAGGGTTTCTCGCCAATCACTGCTTTGGGCTACATCAAGAGGAAACAAAACGTAGAGATAGAACGTGAAACTACTTTGTTGTGTCAACTTTCAAGAAGCTAGCACAAACCGTGTTGGATTCAGAGTTCCAAATACATCTATCAATATAGGAGAAAACAGAGTGAAACCTAAAAATTCAAACTGTTACTGGAAATGAACGCTTCAACATAGAAGAACGAAATTTGGGGAACCAAGTCGCCTTAGTGTACTGATCATTACCTGAAAGTATCATCCAGTTTGGGTGAAAAAATACTTGCTGAGATTTCTGGAGATTCGTAATTTTTGGAAGCTTGGCAACCCCTTCCCATGAAAGTGTTTCTCGCCAGTCACTGCTTAGGGCTACATCAAGAGGAAACAAAACGTAGAGATAGAACGGGAAACTACTTTGTTGTGTCAAGTTTCAAGAAGCTAGCACAAACCGTGTTGGATTTAGAGTTCCAAATACATCTATCAATATAGGAGAAAACAGAGTGAAACCTAAAAATTCAAACTGTTACTGGAAATGAACGCTTCAACATAGAAGAACGAAATTTGGGGAACCAAGTCGCCTTAGTGTACTGATCATTACCTGAGAGTATCATCCAGTTTGGGTGAAAAAATATTTGCTGAGATTTCTGGAGATTCGTAATTTTGGGAAGCTTGGCAACCCCTTCCCATGAAAGTGTTTCTCGCCAATCACTGCTTAGGGCTACATCAAGAGGAAACAAAACGTAGAGATAGAACGTGAAACTACTTTGTTGTGTCAACTTTCAAGAAGCTAGCACAAACCGTGTTGGATTCAGAGTTCCAAATACATCTATCAATATAGGAGAAAACAGAGTGAAACCTAAAAATTCAAAGTGTTACTGGAAATGAACGCTTCAACATAGAAGAACGAAATTTGGGGAACCAAGTCGCCTTAGTGTACTGATCATTACCTGAAAGTATCATCCAGTTTGGGTGAAAAAATACTTGCTGAGATTTCTGGAGATTCGTAATTTTGGGAAGCTTGGCAACCCCTTCCCATGAAAGTGTTTCTCGCCAGTCACTGCTTAGGGCTACATCAAGAGGAAACAAAACGTAGAGATAGAACGTGAAACTACTTTGTTGTGTCAAGTTTCAAGAAGCTAGCACAAACCGTGTTGGATTTAGAGTTCCAAATACATCTATCTATATAGGAGAAAACAGAGTGAAACCTAAAAATTCAAACTGTTACTGGAAATGAACGCTTCAACATAGAAGAACGAAATTTGGGAAACCAAGTCGCCTTAGTGTACTGATCATTACCTGAGAGTATCATCCAGTTTGGGTGAAAAAATATTTGCTGAGATTTCTGGAGATTCGTAATTTTGGGAAGCTTGGCAACCCCTTCCCATGAAAGTGTTTCTCGCCAGTCACTGCTTAGGGCTACATCAAGAGGAAACAAAACGTAGAGATAGAACGTGAAACTACTTTGTTGTGTCAACTTTCAAGAACCTAGCACAAACCGTGTTGGATTCAGAGTTCCAAATACATCTATCAATATAGGAGAAAACAGAGTGAAACCTAAAAATTCAAACTGTTACTGGAAATGAACGCTTCAACAAAGAAGAACGAAATTTGGGGAACCAAGTCGCCTTAGTGTACTGATCATTGCCTGAGAGTATCATCCAGTTTGGGTGAAAAAATATTTGCTGAGATTTCTGGAGATTCGTAATTTTGGGAAGCTTGGCAACCCCTTCCCATGAAAGTGTTTCTCGCCAGTCACTGCTTAGGGCTACATCAAGAGGAAACAAAACGTAGAGATAGAACGTGAAACTACTTTGTTGTGTCAAGTTTCAAGAAGCTAGCACAAACCGTGTTGGATTTAGAGTTCCAAATACATCTATCTATATAGGAGAAAACAGAGTGAAACCTAAAAATTCAAACTGTTACTGGAAATGAACGCTTCAACATAGAAGAACGAAATTTGGGGAACCAGGTTGCCTTAGTGTACTGATCATTACCTGAAAGTATCATCCAGTTTGGGTGAAAAAATATTTGCTGAGATTTCTGGAGATTCGTAATTTTGGGAAGCTTGGCAACCCCTTCCCATGAAAGTGTTTCTCGCCAGTCACTGCTTAGGGCTACATCAAGAGGAAACAAAACGTAGAGATAGAACGTGAAACTACTTTGTTGTGTCAAGTTTCAAGAAGCTAGCACAAACCGTGTTGGATTTAGAGTTCCAAATACATCTATCAATATAGGAGAAAACAGAGTGAAACCTAAAAATTCAAACTGTTACTGGAAATGAACGCTTCAACATAGAAGATCGAAATTTGGGGAACCAAGTCGCCTTAGTGTACTGATCATTACCTGAAAGTATCATCCAGTTTGGGTGAAAAAATATTTGCTGAGATTTCTGGAGATTCGTAATTTTGGGAAGCTTGGCAACCCCTTCACATGAAAGTGTTTCTCGCCAGTCACTGCTTAGGGCTACATCAAGAGGAAACAAAACGTAGAGATAGAATGTGAAACTACTTTGTTGTGTCAAGTTTCAAGAAGCTAGCACAAACCGTGTTGGATTTAGAGTTCCAAATACATCTATCAATATAGGAGAAAACAGAGTGAAACCTAAAAATTCAAACTGTTACTGGAAATGAACACTTCAACATAGAAGAACGAAATTTGGGGAACCAAGTCGCCTTAGTGTACTGATCATTACCTGAAAGTATCATCCAGTTTGGGTGAAAAAATATTTGCTGAGATTTGTGGAAATTCGTAATTTTGGGAAGCTTGGCAACCCCTTCCCATGAAAGGGTTTCTCGCCAATCACTGCTTAGGGCTACATCAAGAGGAAACAAAACGTAGAGATAGAACGTGAAACTACTTTGTTGTGTCAACTTTCAAGAAGCTAGCACAAACCGTGTTGGATTCAGAGTTCCAAATACATCTATCAATATAGGAGAAAACAGAGTGAAACCTAAAAATTCAAACTGTTACTGGAAATGAACGCTTCAACATAGAAGAACGAAATTTGGGGAACCAAGTCGCCTTAGTGTACTGATCATTACCTGAAAGTATCATCCAGTTTGGGTGAAAAAATACTTGCTGAGATTTCTGGAGATTCGTAATTTTGGGAAGCTTGGCAACCCCTTCCCATGAAAGTGTTTCTCGCCAGTCACTGCTTAGGGCTACATCAAGAGGAAACAAAACGTAGAGATAGAACGTGAAACTACTTTGTTGTGTCAAGTTTCAAGAAGCTAGCACAAACCGTGTTGGATTTAGAGTTCCAAATACATCTATCAATATAGGAGAAAACAGAGTGAAACCTAAAAATTCAAACTGTTACTGGAAATGAACGCTTAAACATAGAAGAACGAAATTTGGGTAACCAAGTCGCCTTAGTGTACTGATCATTACCTGAAAGTATCATCCAGTTTGGGTGAAAAAATATTTGCTGAGATTTGTGGAGATTCGTAATTTTTGGAAGCTTGGCAACCCCTTCCCATGAAAGTGTTTCTCGCCAGTCACTGCTTAGGGCTACATCAAGAGGAAACAAAACGTAGAGATAGAACGTGAAACTACTTTGTTGTGTCAAGTTTCAAGAAGCTAGCACAAACCGTGTTGGATTTAGAGTTCCAAATACATCTATCAATATAGGAGAAAACAGAGTGAAACCTAAAAATTCAAACTGTTACTGGAAATGAACGCTTCAACATAGAAGAACGAAATTTGGGGAACCAAGTCGCCTTAGTGTACTGATCATTACCTGAAAGTATCATCCAGTTGGGGTGAAAAAATATTTGCTGAGATTTCTGGAGATTCGTAATTTTGGGAAGCTTGGCAACCCCTTCCCATGAAAGTGTTTCTCGCCAGTCACTGCTTAGGGCTACATCAAGAGGAAACAAAACGTAGTGATAGAATGTGAAACTACTTTGTTGTGTCAAGTTTCAAGAAGCTAGCACAAACCGTGTTGGATTTAGAGTTCCAAATACATCTATCAATATAGGAGAAAACAGAGTGAAACCTAAAAATTCAAACTGTTACTGGAAATGAACGCTTCAACATAGAAGAACGAAATTTGGGGAACCAAGTCGCCTTAGTGTACTGATCATTACCTGAAAGTATCATCCAGTTTGGGTGAAAAAATATTTGCTGAGATTTGTGGAGATTCGTAATTTTGGGAAGCTTGGCAACCCCTTCCCATGAAAGGGTTTCTCGCCAATCACTGCTTAGGGCTACATCAAGAGGAAACAAAACGTAGAGATAGAACGTGAAACTACTTTGTTGTGTCAACTTTCAAGAAGCTAGCACAAACCGTGTTGGATTCAGAGTTCCAAATACATCTATCAATATAGGAGAAAACAGAGTGAAACCTAAAAATTCAAACTGTTACTGGAAATGAACGCTTCAACATAGAAGAACGAAATTTGGGGAACCAAGTCGCCTTAGTGTACTGATCATTACCTGAAAGTATCATCCAGTTTGGGTGAAAAAATACTTGCTGAGATTTCTGGAGATTCGTAATTTTGGGAAGCTTGGCAACCCCTTCCCATGAAAGTGTTTCTCGCCAGTCACTGCTTAGGGCTACATCAAGAGGAAACAAAACGTAGAGATAGAACGTGAAACTACTTTGTTGTGTCAAGTTTCAAGAAGCTAGCACAAACCGTGTTGGATTTAGAGTTCCAAATACATCTATCAATATAGGAGAAAACAGAGTGAAACCTAAAAATTCAAACTGTTACTGGAAATGAACGCTTCAACATAGAAGAACGAAATTTGGGGAACCAAGTCGCCTTAGTGTACTGATCATTACCTGAAAGTATCATCCAGTTGGGGTGAAAAAATATTTGCTGAGATTTCTGGAGATTCGTAATTTTGGGAAGCTTGGCAACCCCTTCCCATGAAAGTGTTTCTCGCCAGTCACTGCTTAGGGCTACATCAAGAGGAAACAAAACGTAGTGATAGAATGTGAAACTACTTTGTTGTGTCAAGTTTCAAGAAGCTAGCACAAACCGTGTTGGATTTAGAGTTCCAAATACATCTATCAATATAGGAGAAAACAGAGTGAAACCTAAAAATTCAAACTGTTACTGGAAATGAACGCTTCAACATAGAAGAACGAAATTTGGGGAACCAAGTCGCCTTAGTGTACTGATCATTACCTGAAAGTATCATCCAGTTTGGGTGAAAAAATATTTGCTGAGATTTGTGGAGATTCGTAATTTTGGGAAGCTTGGCAACCCCTTCCCATGAAAGGGTTTCTCGCCAATCACTGCTTAGGGCTACATCAAGAGGAAACAAAACGTAGAGATAGAACGTGAAACTACTTTGTTGTGTCAACTTTCAAGAAGCTAGCACAAACCGTGTTGGATTCAGAGTTCCAAATACATCTATCAATATAGGAGAAAACAGAGTGAAACCTAAAAATTCAAACTGTTACTGGAAATGAACGCTTCAACATAGAAGAACGAAATTTGGGGAACCAAGTCGCCTTAGTGTACTGATCATTACCTGAAAGTATCATCCAGTTTGGGTGAAAAAATACTTGCTGAGATTTCTGGAGATTCGTAATTTTGGGAAGCTTGGCAACCCCTTCCCATGAAAGTGTTTCTCGCCAGTCACTGCTTAGGGCTACATCAAGAGGAAACAAAACGTAGAGATAGAACGTGAAACTACTTTGTTGTGTCAAGTTTCAAGAAGCTAGCACAAACCGTGTTGGATTTAGAGTTCCAAATACATCTATCAATATAGGAGAAAACAGAGTGAAACCTAAAAATTCAAACTGTTACTGGAAATGAACGCTTCAACATAGAAGAACGAAATTTGGGGAACCAAGTCGCCTCAGTGTACTGATCATTACCTGAGAGTATCATCCAGTTTGGGTGAAAAAATATTTGCTGAGATTTCTGGAGATTCGTAATTTTGGGAAGCTTGGCAACCCCTTCCCATGAAAGTGTTTCTCGCCAATCACTGCTTAGGGCTACATCAAGAGGAAACAAAACGTAGAGATAGAACGTGAAACTACTTTGTTGTGTCAAGTTTCAAAAAGCTAGCACAAACCGTGTTGGATTCAGAGTTCCAAATACATCTATCAATATAGGAGAAAACAGAGTGAAACCTAAAAATTCAAACTGTTACTGGAAATGAACGCTTCAACATAGAAGAACGAAATTTGGGGAACCAAGTCGCCTTAGTGTACTGATCATTACCTGAGAGTATCATCCAGTTTGGGTGAAAAAATATTTGCTGAGATTTCTGGAGATTCGTAATTTTGGGAAGCTTGGCAACCCCTTCCCATGAAAGTGTTTCTCGCCAATCACTGCTTAGGGCTACATCAAGAGGAAACAAAACGTAGAGATAGAACGTGAAACTACTTTGTTGTGTCAACTTTCAAGAAGCTAGCACAAACCGTGTTGGATTCAGAGTTCCAAATACATCTATCAATATAGGAGAAAACAGAGTGAAACCTAAAAATTCAAACTGTTACTGGAAATGAACGCTTCAACATAGAAGAACGAAATTTGGGGAACCAAGTCGCCTTAGTGTACTGATCATTACCTGAAAGTATCATCCAGTTTGGGTGAAAAAATACTTGCTGAGATTTCTGGAGATTCGTAATTTTGGGAAGCTTGGCAACCCCTTCCCATGAAAGTGTTTCTCGCCAGTCACTGCTTAGGGCTACATCAAGAGGAAACAAAACGTAGAGATAGAACGTGAAACTACTTTGTTGTGTCAAGTTTCAAGAAGCTAGCACAAACCATGTTGGATTTAGAGTTCCAAATACATCTATCTATATAGGAGAAAACAGAGTGAAACCTAAAAATTCAAACTGTTACTGGAAATGAACGCTTCAACATAGAAGAACGAAATTTGGGGAACCAAGTCGCCTTAGTGTACTGATCATTACCTGAAAGTATCATCCAGTTTGGGTGAAAAAATATTTGCTGAGATTTGTGGAGATTCGTAATTTTTGGAAGCTTGGCAACCCCTTCCCATGAAAGTGTTTCTCGCCAATCACTTCTTAGGGCTACATCAAGAGGAAACAAAACGTAGAGATAGAACGGGAAACTACTTTGTTGTGTCAAGTTTCAAGAAGCTAGCATAAACCGTGTTGGATTCAGAGTTCCAAATACATCTATCAATATAGGAGAAAACAGAGTGAAACCTAAAAATTCAAACTGTTACTGGAAATGAACGCTTCAACATAGAAGAACGACATTTGGGGAACCAAGTCGCCTTAGTGTACTGATCATTACCTGAAAGTATCATCCAGTTTGGGTGAAAAAATATTTGCTGAGATTTCTGGAGATTCGTAATTTTGGGAAGCTTGGCAACCCCTTCCCATGAAAGTGTTTCTCGCCAGTCACTGCTTAGGGCTACATCAAGAGGAATCAAAACGTAGAGATAGAACGTGAAACAACTTTGTTGTCAAGTTTCAAGAAGCTAGCACAAACCGTGTTGGATTCAGAGTTCCAAATACATCTATCAATATAGGAGAAAACAGAGTGAAACCTAAAAATTCAAACTGTTACTGGAAATGAACGCTTCAACATAGAAGAACGAAAATTGGGGAACCAAGTTGCCTTAGTGTACTGATCATTACCTGAAAGTATCATCCAGTTTGGGTGAAAAAATGTTTGCTGAGATTTCCGGAGATTCGTAATTTTGGGAAGCTTGGCAACCCCTTCCCATGAAAGTGTTTCTCGCCAGTCACTGCTTAGGGCTACATCAAGAGGAAACAAAACGTAGAGATAGAACGTGAAACTACTTTGTTGTGTCAACTTTCAAGAAGCTAGCACAAACTGTGTTGGATTCAGAGTTCCAAATACATCTATCAATATAGGAGAAAACAGAGTGAAACCTACAAATTCAAACTGTTACTGGAAATGAACGCTTCAACAAAGAAGAACGAAATTTGGGGAACCAAGTCGCCTTAGTGTACTGATCATTACCTGAAAGTATCATCCAGTTTGGGTGAAAAAATATTTGCTGAGATTTCTGGAGATTCGTAATTTTGGGAAGCTTGGCAACCCCTTCCCATGAAAGTGTTTCTCGCCAGTCACTGCTTAGGGCTACATCAAGAGGAAACAAAACGTAGAGATAGAACGTGAAACTACTTTGTTGTGTCAAGTTTCAAGAAGCTAGCACAAACCGTGTTGGATTCAGAGTTCCAAATACATCTATCAATATAGGAGAAAACAGAGTGAAACCTACAAATTCAAACTGTTACTGGAAATGAACGCTTCAACAAAGAAGAACGAAATTTGGGGAACCAAGTCGCCTTAGTGTACTGATCATTACCTGAAAGTATCATCCAGTTTGGGTGAAAAAATATTTGCTGAGATTTCTGGAGATTCGTAATTTTGGGAAGCTTGGCAACCCCTTCCCATGAAAGTGTTTCTCGCCAGTCACTGCTTAGGGCTACATCAAGAGGAAACAAAACGTAGAGATAGAACGTGAAACTACTTTGTTGTGTCAAGTTTCAAGAAGCTAGCACAAACCATGTTGGATTCAGAGTTCCAAATACATCTATCAATATAGGAGAAAACAGAGTGAAACCTAAAAATTCAAACTGTTACTGGAAATGAACGCTTCAACATAGAAGAACGAAATTTGGGGAACCAAGTCGCCTTAGTGTACTGATCATTACCTGAGAGTATCATCCAGTTTGGGTGAAAAAATATTTGCTGAGATTTCTGGAGATTCGTAATTTTGGGAAGCTTGGCAACCCCTTCCCATGAAAGTGTTTCTCGCCAATCACTGCTTAGGGCTACATCAAGAGGAAACACAACGTAGAGATAGAACGTGAAACTACTTTGTTGTGTCAACTTTCAAGAAGCTAGCACAAACCGTGTTGGATTCAGAGTTCCAAATACATCTATCTATATAGGAGAAAACAGAGTGAAACCTAAAAATTCAAACTGTTACTGGAAATGAACGCTTCAACATAGAAGAACGAAATTTGGGGAACCAAGTCGCCTTAGTGTACTGATCATTACCTGAAAGTATCATCCAGTTTGGGTGAAAAAATATTTGCTGAGATTTGTGGAGATTCGTAATTTTTGGAAGCTTGGCAACCCCTTCCCATGAAAGTGTTTCTCGCCAATCACTGCTTAGGGCTACATCAAGAGGAAACAAAACGTAGAGATAGAACGTGAAACTACTTTGTTGTGTCAAGTTTCAAGAAGCTAGCATAAACCGTGTTGGATTCAGAGTTCCAAATACATCTATCAATATAGGAGAAAACAGAGTGAAACCTAAAAATTCAAACTGTTACTGGAAATGAACGCTTCAACATAGAAGAACGACATTTGGGGAACCAAGTCGCCTTAGTGTACTGATCATTACCTGAAAGTATCATCCAGTTTGAGTGAAAAAATATTTGCTGAGATTTCTGGAGATTCGTAATTTTGGGAAGCTTGGCAACCCCTTCCCATGAAAGTGTTTCTCGCCAGTCACTGCTTAGGGCTACATCAAGAGGAATCAAAACGTAGAGATAGAACGTGAAACAACTTTGTTGTCAAGTTTCAAGAAGCTAGCACAAACCGTGTTGGATTCAGAGTTCCAAATACATCTATCAATATAGGAGAAAACAGAGTGAAACCTAAAAATTCAAACTGTTACTGGAAATGAACGCTTCAACATAGAAGAACGAAAATTGGGGAACCAAGTTGCCTTAGTGTACTGATCATTACCTGAAAGTATCATCCAGTTTGGGTGAAAAAATGTTTGCTGAGATTTCCGGAGATTCGTAATTTTGGGAAGCTTGGCAACCCCTTCCCATGAAAGTGTTTCTCGCCAGTCACTGCTTAGGGCTACATCAAGAGGAAACAAAACGTAGAGATAGAACGTGAAACTACTTTGTTGTGTCAACTTTCAAGAAGCTAGCACAAACTGTGTTGGATTCAGAGTTCCAAATACATCTATCAATATAGGAGAAAACAGAGTGAAACCTACAAATTCAAACTGTTACTGGAAATGAACGCTTCAACAAAGAAGAACGAAATTTGGGGAACCAAGTCGCCTTAGTGTACTGATCATTACCTGAAAGTATCATCCAGTTTGGGTGAAAAAATATTTGCTGAGATTTCTGGAGATTCGTAATTTGGGGAAGCTTGGCAACCCCTTCCCATGAAAGTGTTTCTCGCCAGTCACTGCTTAGGGCTACATCAAGAGGAAACAAAACGTAGAGATAGAAGGTGAAACTACTTTGTTGTGTCAACTTTCAAGAAGCTAGCACAAACCGTGTTGGATTCAGAGTTCCAAATACATCTATCAATATAGGAGAAAACAGAGTGAAACCTACAAATTCAAACTGTTACTGGAAATGAACGCTTCAACAAAGAAGAACGAAATTTGGGGAACCAAGTCGCCTCAGTGTACTGATCATTACCTGAAAGTATCATCCAGTTTGGGTGAAAAAATATTTGCTGAGATTTCTGGAGATTCGTAATTTTGGGAAGCTTGGCAACCCCTTCCCATGAAAGTGTTTCTCGCCAGTCACTGCTTAGGGCTACATCAAGAGGAAACAAAACGTAGAGATAGAACGTGAAACTACTTTGTTGTGTCAAGTTTCAAGAAGCTAGCACAAACCGTGTTGGATTTAGAGTTCCAAATACATCTATCAATATAGGAGAAAACAGAGTGAAACCTAAAAATTCAAACTGTTACTGGAAATGAACGCTTCAACATAGAAGAACGAAATTTGGGGAACCAAGTTGCCTTAGTGTACTGATCATTACCTGAAAGTATCATCCTGTTTGGGTGAAAAAATATTTGCTGAGATTTCTGGAGATTCGTAATTTTGGGAAGCTTGGCAACCCCTTCCCATGAAAGTGTTTCTCGCCAGTCACTGCTTAGGGCTACATCAAGAGGAAACAAAACGTAGAGATAGAACGTGAAACTACTTTGTTGTGTCAACTTTCAAGAAGCTAGCACAAACCGTGTTGGATTCAGAGTTCCAAATACATCTATCAATATAGGAGAAAACAGAGTGAAACCTAAAAATTCAAACTGTTACTGGAAATGAACGCTTCAACATAGAAGAACGAAATTTGGGGAACCAAGTCGCCTTAGTGTACTGATCATTACCTGAAAGTATCATCCAGTTTGGGTGAAAAAATACCTGCTGAGATTTCTGGAGATTCGTAATTTTGGGAAGCTTGGCAACCCCTTCCCATGAAAGTGTTTCTCGCCAGTCACTGCTTAGGGCTACATCAAGAGGAAACAAAACGTAGAGATAGAACGTGAAACTACTTTGTTGTGTCAAGTTTCAAGAAGCTAGCACAAACCGTGTTGGATTTAGAGTTCCAAATACATCTATCAATATAGGAGAAAACAGAGTGAAACCTAAAAATTCAAACTGTTACTGGAAATGAACGCTTCAACATAGAAGAACGAAATTTGGGGAACCAAGTCGCCTTAGTGTACTGATCATTACCTGAAAGTATCATCCAGTTTGGGTGAAAAAATATTTGCTGAGATTTCTGGAGATTCGTAATTTTGGGAAGCTTGGCAACCCCTTCCCATGAAAGTGTTTCTCGCCAGTCACTGCTTAGGGCTACATCAAGAGGAAACAAAACGTAGAGATAGAACGTGAAACTACTTTGTTGTGTCAAGTTTCAAGAAGCTAGCACAAACTGTGTTGGATTCAGAGTTCCAAATACATCTATCAATATAGGAGAAAACAGAGTGAAACCTAAAAATTCAAACTGTTACTGGAAATGAACGCTTCAACATAGAAGAACGAAATTTGGGGAACCAAGTCGCCTTAGTGTACTGATCATTACCTGAAAGTATCATCCAGTTTGGGTGAAAAAATACTTGCTGAGATTTCTGGAGATTCGTAATTTTGGGAAGCTTGGCAACCCCTTCCCATGAAAGTGTTTCTCGCCAGTCACTGCTTAGGGCTACATCAAGAGGAAACAAAACGTAGAGATAGAACGTGAAACTACTTTGTTGTGTCAAGTTTCAAGAAGCTAGCACAAACCGTGTTGGATTTAGAGTTCCAAATACATCTATCTATATAGGAAAAAACAGAGTGAAACCTAAAAATTCAAACTGTTACTGGAAATGAACGCTTCACCATAGAAGAACGAAATTTGGGGAACCAAGTCGCCTTAGTGTACTGATCATTACCTGAAAGTATCATCCAGTTTGGGTGAAAAAATATTTGCTGAGATTTCTGGAGATTCATAATTTTGGGAAGCTTGGCAACCCCTTCCCATGAAAGTGTTTCTCGCCAGTCACTGCTTAGGGCTACATCAAGAGGAAACAAAACGTAGAGATAGAACGTGAAACTACTTTGTTGTGTCAAGTTTCAAGAAGCTAGCATAAACCGTGTTGGATTCAGAGTTCCAAATACATCTATCAATATAGGAGAAAACAGAGTGAAACCTAAAAATTCAAACTGTTACTGGAAATGAACGCTTCAACATAGAAGAACGAAATTTGGGGAACCAAGTCGCCTTAGTGTACTGATCATTACCTGAAAGTATCATCCAGTTTGGGTGAAAAAATATTTGCTGAGATTTCTGGAGATTCGTAATTTTGGGAAGCTTGGCAACCCCTTCCCATGAAAGTGTTTCTCGCCAGTCACTGCTTAGGGCTACATCAAGAGGAAACAAAACGTAGAGATAGAACGTGAAACTACTTTGTTGTGTCAAGTTTCAAGAAGCTAGCACAAACCATGTTGGATTTAGAGTTCCAAATACATCTATCAATATAGGAGAAAACAGAGTGAAACCTAAAAATTCAAACTGTTACTGGAAATGAACGCTTCAACATAGAAGAACGAAATTTGGGGAACCAAGTTGCCTTAGTGTACTGATCATTACCTGAAAGTATCATCCAGTTTGGGTGAAAAAATATTTGCTGAGATTTCTGGAGATTCGCAATTTTTGTAAGCTTGGCAACCCCTTCCCATGAAAGTGTTTCTCGCCAGTCACTGCTTAGGGCTACATCAAGAGGAAACAAAACGTAGAGATAGAACGTGAAACTACTTTGTTGTGTCAACTTTCAAGAAGCTAGCACAAACCGTGTTGGATTCAGAGTTCCAAATACATCTATCAATATAGGAGAAAACAGAGTGAAACCTACAAATTCAAACTGTTACTGGAAATGAACGCTTCAACAAAGAAGAACGAAATTTGGGGAACCAAGTCGCCTTAGTGTACTGATCATTACCTGAAAGTATCATCCAGTTTGGGTGAAAAAATATTTGCTGAGATTTCTGGAGATTCGTAATTTTGGGAAGCTTTGCAACCCTTTTCCATGAAAGTGTATCTCGCCAGTCACTGCTTAGGGCTACATCAATAGGAAACAAAACATAGAGATAGAACGTGAAACTACTTTGTTGTGTCAAGTTTCAAGAAGCTAGCACAAACCGTGTTGGATTTAGAGTTCCAAATACATCTATCAATATAGGAGAAAACAGAGTGAAACCTAAAAATTCAAACTGTTCCTGGAAATGAAGGCTTCAACATAGAAGAACAAAATTTGGGGAACCAAGTCGCCTTAGTGTACTGATCATTACCTGAAAGTATCATCCAGTTTGGGTGAAAAAATATTTGCTGAGATTTCTGGAGATTCGTAATTTTGGGAAGCTTGGCAACCCCTTCCCATGAAAGTGTTTCTCGCCAGTCACTGCTTAGGGCTACATCAAGAGGAATCAAAACGTAGAGATAGAACGTGAAACAACTTTGTTGTGTCAAGTTTCAAGAAGCTAGCACAAACCGTGTTGGATTCAGAGTTCCAAATACATCTATCAATATAGGAGAAAACAGAGTGAAACCTAAAAATTCAAACTGTTACTGGAAAAGAACGCTTCAACATAGAAGTACGAAAATTGGGGAACCAAGTTGCCTTAGTGTACTGATCATTACCTGAAAGTATCATCCAGTTTGGGTGAAAAAATGTTTCTTGAGATTTCTGTAGATTCGTAATTTTGGGAACTTGGCAACCCCTTCCCATGAAAGTGTTTCTCGCCAGTCACTGCTTAGGGCTACATCAAGAGGAAACAAAACGTAGAGATAGAACGTGAAACTACTTTGTTGTGTCAAGTTTCAAGAAGCTAGCACAAACCGTGTTGGATTTAGAGTTCCAAATACATCTATCAATATAGGAGAAAACAGAGTGAAACCTAAAAATTCAAACTGTTACTGGAAATGAACGCTTCAACATAGAAGAACAAAATTTGGGGAACCAAGTCGCCTTAGTGTACTGATCATTACCTGAAAGTATCATCCAGTTTGGGTGAAAAAATATTTGCTGAGATTTCTGGAGATTCGTAATTTTGGGAAGCTTGGCAACCCCTTCCCATGAAAGTCTTTCTCGCCAGTCACTGCTTAGGGCTACATCAAGAGGAAACAAAACGTAGAGATAGAACGTGAAACTACTTTGTTGTGTCAAGTTTCAAGAAGCTAGCACAAACCGTGTTGGATTTAGAGTTCCAAATACATCTATCAATATAGGAGAAAACAGAGTGAAACCTAAAAATTCAAACTGTTACTGGAAATGAACGCTTCAACATAGAAGAACAAAATTTGGGGAACCAAGTCGCCTTAGTGTACTGATCATTACCTGAAAGTATCATCCAGTTTGGGTGAAAAAATATTTGCTGAGATTTCTGGAGATTCGTAATTTTGGGAAGCTTGGCAACCCCTTCCCATGAAAGTGTATCTCGCCAGTCACTGCTTAGGGCTACATCAAGAGGAAACAAAACATAGAGATAGAACGTGAAACTACTTTGTTGTGTCAAGTTTCAAGAAGCTAGCACAAACCGTGTTGGATTTAGAGTTCCAAATACATCTATCAATATAGGAGAAAACAGAGTGAAACCTAAAAATTCAAACTGTTACTGGAAATGAACGCTTCAACATAGAAGAACGAAATTTGGGGAACCAAGTCGCCTTAGTGTACTGATCATTACCTGAAAGTATCATCCAGTTTGGGTGAAAAAATATTTGCTGAGATTTGTGGAGATTCGTAATTTTTGGAAGCTTGGCAACCCCTTCCCATGAAAGTGTTTCTCGCCAATCATGCTTAGGGCTACATCAAGAGGAAACAAAACGTAGAGATAGAACGTGAAACTACTTTGTTGTGTCAAGTTTCAAGAAGCTAGCATAAACCGTGTTGGATTCAGAGTTCCAAATACATCTATCAATATAGGAGAAAACAGAGTGAAACCTAAAAATTCAAACTGTTACTGGAAATGAACGCTTCAACATAGAAGAACGAAATTTGGGGAACCAAGTCGCCTTAGTGTACTGATCATTACCTGAAAGTATCATCCAGTTTGGGTGAAAAAATATTTGCTGAGATTTCTGGAGATTCGTAATTTTGGGAAGCTTGGCAACCCCTTCCCATGAAAGTGTTTCTCGCCAGTCACTGCTTAGGGCTACATCAAGAGGAATCAAAACGTAGAGATAGAACGTGAAACAACTTTGTTGTCAAGTTTCAAGAAGCTAGCACAAACCGTGTTGGATTCAGAGTTCCAAATACATCTATCAATATAGGAGAAAACAGAGTGAAACCTAAAAATTCAAACTGTTACTGGAAATGAACGCTTCAACATAGAAGAACGAAAATTGGGGAACCAAGTTGCCTTAGTGTACTGATCATTACCTGAAAGTATCATCCAGTTTGGGTGAAAAAATGTTTGCTGAGATTTCCGGAGATTCGTAATTTTGGGAAGCTTGGCAACCCCTTCCCATGAAAGTGTTTCTCGCCAGTCACTGCTTAGGGCTACATCAAGAGGAAACAAAACGTAGAGATAGAACGTGAAACTACTTTGTTGTGTCAACTTTCAAGAAGCTAGCACAAACTGTGTTGGATTCAGAGTTCCAAATACATCTATCAATATAGGAGAAAACAGAGTGAAACCTACAAATTCAAACTGTTACTGGAAATGAACGCTTCAACAAAGAAGAACGAAATTTGGGGAACCAAGTCGCCTTAGTGTACTGATCATTACCTGAAAGTATCATCCAGTTTGGGTGAAAAAATATTTGCTGAGATTTCTGGAGATTCGTAATTTGGGGAAGCTTGGCAACCCCTTCCCATGAAAGTGTTTCTCGCCAGTCACTGCTTAGGGCTATATCAAGAGGAAACAAAACGTAGAGATAGAACGTGAAACTACTTTGTTGTGTCAACTTTCAAGAAGCTAGCACAAACCGTGTTGGATTCAGAGTTCCAAATACATCTATCAATATAGGAGAAAACAGAGTGAAACCTACAAATTCAAACTGTTACTGGAAATGAACGCTTCAACAAAGAAGAACGAAATTTGGGGAACCAAGTCGCCTCAGTGTACTGATCATTACCTGAAAGTATCATCCAGTTTGGGTGAAACAATATTTGCTGAGATTTCTGGAGATTCGTAATTTTGGGAAGCTTGGCAACCCCTTCCCATGAAAGTGTTTCTCGCCAGTCACTGCTTAGGGCTACATCAAGAGGAAACAAAACGTAGAGATAGAACGTGAAACTACTTTGTTGTGTCAAGTTTCAAGAAGCTAGCACAAACCGTGTTGGATTTAGAGTTCCAAATACATCTATCAATATAGGAGAAAATAGAGTGAAACCTAAAAATTCAAACTGTTACTGGAAATGAACGCTTCAACATAGAAGAACGAAATTTGGGGAACCAAGTTGCCTTAGTGTACTGATCATTACCTGAAAGTATCATCCAGTTTGGGTGAAAAAATATTTGCTGAGATTTCTGGAGATTCGTAATTTTGGGAAGCTTGGCAACCCCTTCCCATGAAAGTGTTTCTCGCCAGTCACTGCTTAGGGATATACATCAAGAGGAAACAAAACGTAGAGATAGAACGTGAAACTACTTTGTTGTGTCAACTTTCAAGAAGCTAGCACAAACCGTGTTGGATTCAGAGTTCCAAATACATCTATCAATATAGGAGAAAACAGAGTGAAACCTAAAAATTCAAACTGTTACTGGAAATGAACGCTTCAACATAGAAGAACGAAATTTGGGGAACCAAGTCGCCTTAGTGTACTGATCATTACCTGAAAGTATCATCCAGTTTGGGTGAAAAAATACTTGCTGAGATTTCTGGAGATTCGTAATTTTGGGAAGCTTGGCAACCCCTTCCCATGAAAGTGTTTCTCGCCAGTCACTGCTTAGGGCTACATCAAGAGGAAACAAAACGTAGAGATAGAACGTGAAACTACTTTGTTGTGTCAAGTTTCAAGAAGCTAGCACAAACCGTGTTGGATTTAGAGTTCCAAATACATCTATCAATATAGGAGAAAACAGAGTGAAACCTAAAAATTCAAACTGTTACTGGAAATGAACGCTTCAACATAGAAGAACGAAATTTGGGGAACCAAGTCGCCTTAGTGTACTGATCATTACCTGAAAGTATCATCCAGTTTGGGTGAAAAAATATTTGCTGAGATTTCTGGAGATTCGTAATTTTGGGAAGCTTGGCAACCCCTTCCCATGAAAGTGTTTCTCGCCAGTCACTGCTTAGGGCTACATCAAGAGGAAACAAAACGTAGAGATAGAACGTGAAACAACTTTGTTGTGTCAAGTTTCAAGAAGCTAGCACAAACCGTGTTGGATTCAGAGTTCCAAATACATCTATCAATATAGGAGAAAACAGAGTGAAACCTAAAAATTCAAACTGTTACTGGAAATGAACGCTTCAACATAGAAGAACGAAATTTGGGGAACCAAGTCGCCTTAGTGTACTGATCATTACCTGAAAGTATCATCCAGTTTGGGTGAAAAAATACTTGCTGAGATTTCTGGAGATTCGTAATTTTGGGAAGCTTGGCAACCCCTTCCCATGAAAGTGTTTCTCGCCAGTCACTGCTTAGGGCTACATCAAGAGGAAACAAAACGTAGAGATAGAACGTGAAACTACTTTGTTGTGTCAAGTTTCAAGAAGCTAGCACAAACCGTGTTGGATTTAGAGTTCCAAATACATCTATCTATATAGGAAAAAACAGAGTGAAACCTAAAAATTCAAACTGTTACTGGAAATGAACGCTTCAACATAGAAGAACGAAATTTGGGGAACCAAGTCGCCTTAGTGTACTGATCATTACCTGAAAGTATCATCCAGTTTGGGTGAAAAAATATTTGCTGAGATTTCTGGAGATTCGTAATTTTGGGAAGCTTGGCAACCCCTTCCCATGAAAGTGTTTCTCGCCAGTCACTGCTTAGGGCTACATCAAGAGGAAACAAAACGTAGAGATAGAACGTGAAACTACTTTGTTGTGTCAAGTTTCAAGAAGCTAGCATAAACCGTGTTGGATTCAGAGTTCCAAATACATCTATCAATATAGGAGAAAACAGAGTGAAACCTAAAAATTCAAACTGTTACTGGAAATGAACGCTTCAACATAGAAGAACGAAATTTGGGGAACCAAGTCGCCTTAGTGTACTGATCATTACCTGAAAGTATCATCCAGTTTGGGTGAAAAAATATTTGCTGAGATTTCTGGAGATTCGTAATTTTGGGAAGCTTGGCAACCCCTTCCCATGAAAGTGTTTCTCGCCAGTCACTGCTTAGGGCTACATCAAGAGGAAACAAAACGTAGAGATAGAACGTGAAACTACTTTGTTGTGTCAAGTTTCAAGAAGCTAGCACAAACCATGTTGGATTTAGAGTTCCAAATACATCTATCAATATAGGAGAAAACAGAGTGAAACCTAAAAATTCAAACTGTTACTGGAAATGAACGCTTCAACATAGAAGAACGAAATTTGGGGAACCAAGTTGCCTTAGTGTACTGATCATTACCTGAAAGTATCATCCAGTTTGGGTGAAAAAATATTTGCTGAGATTTCTGGAGATTCGCAATTTTTGTAAGCTTGGCAACCCCTTCCCATGAAAGTGTTTCTCGCCAGTCACTGCTTAGGGCTACATCAAGAGGAAACAAAACGTAGAGATAGAACGTGAAACTACTTTGTTGTGTCAAGTTTCAAGAAGCTAGCACAAACCGTGTTGGATTTAGAGTTCCAAATACATCTATCAATATAGGAGAAAATAGAGTGAAACCTAAAAATTCAAACTGTTACTGGAAATGAACGCTTCAACATAGAAGAACGAAATTTGGGGAACCAAGTTGCCTTAGTGTACTGATCATTACCTGAAAGTATCATCCAGTTTGGGTGAAAAAATATTTGCTGAGATTTCTGGAGATTCGTAATTTTGGGAAGCTTGGCAACCCCTTCCCATGAAAGTGTTTCTCGCCAGTCACTGCTTAGGGATATACATCAAGAGGAAACAAAACGTAGAGATAGAACGTGAAACTACTTTGTTGTGTCAACTTTCAAGAAGCTAGCACAAACCGTGTTGGATTCAGAGTTCCAAATACATCTATCAATATAGGAGAAAACAGAGTGAAACCTAAAAATTCAAACTGTTACTGGAAATGAACGCTTCAACATAGAAGAACGAAATTTGGGGAACCAAGTCGCCTTAGTGTACTGATCATTACCTGAAAGTATCATCCAGTTTGGGTGAAAAAATACTTGCTGAGATTTCTGGAGATTCGTAATTTTGGGAAGCTTGGCAACCCCTTCCCATGAAAGTGTTTCTCGCCAGTCACTGCTTAGGGCTACATCAAGAGGAAACAAAACGTAGAGATAGAACGTGAAACTACTTTGTTGTGTCAAGTTTCAAGAAGCTAGCACAAACCGTGTTGGATTTAGAGTTCCAAATACATCTATCAATATAGGAGAAAACAGAGTGAAACCTAAAAATTCAAACTGTTACTGGAAATGAACGCTTCAACATAGAAGAACGAAATTTGGGGAACCAAGTCGCCTTAGTGTACTGATCATTACCTGAAAGTATCATCCAGTTTGGGTGAAAAAATATTTGCTGAGATTTCTGGAGATTCGTAATTTTGGGAAGCTTGGCAACCCCTTCCCATGAAAGTGTTTCTCGCCAGTCACTGCTTAGGGCTACATCAAGAGGAAACAAAACGTAGAGATAGAACGTGAAACTAGTTTGTTGTGTCAAGTTTCAAGAAGCTAGCACAAACCGTGTTGGATTCAGAGTTCCAAATACATCTATCAATATAGGAGAAAACAGAGTGAAACCTAAAAATTCAAACTGTTACTGGAAATGAACGCTTCAACATAGAAGAACGAAATTTGGGGAACCAAGTCGCCTTAGTGTACTGATCATTACCTGAAAGTATCATCCAGTTTGGGTGAAAAAATACTTGCTGAGATTTCTGGAGATTCGTAATTTTGGGAAGCTTGGCAACCCCTTCCCATGAAAGTGTTTCTCGCCAGTCACTGCTTAGGGCTACATCAAGAGGAAACAAAACGTAGAGATAGAACGTGAAACTACTTTGTTGTGTCAAGTTTCAAGAAGCTAGCACAAACCGTGTTGGATTTAGAGTTCCAAATACATCTATCTATATAGGAAAAAACAGAGTGAAACCTAAAAATTCAAACTGTTACTGGAAATGAACGCTTCAACATAGAAGAACGAAATTTGGGGAACCAAGTCGCCTTAGTGTACTGATCATTACCTGAAAGTATCATCCAGTTTGGGTGAAAAAATATTTGCTGAGATTTCTGGAGATTCGTAATTTTGGGAAGCTTGGCAACCCCTTCCCATGAAAGTGTTTCTCGCCAGTCACTGCTTAGGGCTACATCAAGAGGAAACAAAACGTAGAGATAGAACGTGAAACTACTTTGTTGTGTCAAGTTTCAAGAAGCTAGCATAAACCGTGTTGGATTCAGAGTTCCAAATACATCTATCAATATAGGAGAAAACAGAGTGAAACCTAAAAATTCAAACTGTTACTGGAAATGAACGCTTCAACATAGAAGAACGAAATTTGGGGAACCAAGTCGCCTTAGTGTACTGATCATTACCTGAAAGTATCATCCAGTTTGGGTGAAAAAATATTTGCTGAGATTTCTGGAGATTCGTAATTTTGGGAAGCTTGGCAACCCCTTCCCATGAAAGTGTTTCTCGCCAGTCACTGCTTAGGGCTACATCAAGAGGAAACAAAACGTAGAGATAGAACGTGAAACTACTTTGTTGTGTCAAGTTTCAAGAAGCTAGCACAAACCATGTTGGATTTAGAGTTCCAAATACATCTATCAATATAGGAGAAAACAGAGTGAAACCTAAAAATTCAAACTGTTACTGGAAATGAACGCTTCAACATAGAAGAACGAAATTTGGGGAACCAAGTTGCCTTAGTGTACTGATCATTACCTGAAAGTATCATCCAGTTTGGGTGAAAAAATATTTGCTGAGATTTCTGGAGATTCGCAATTTTTGTAAGCTTGGCAACCCCTTCCCATGAAAGTGTTTCTCGCCAGTCACTGCTTAGGGCTACATCAAGAGGAAACAAAACGTAGAGATAGAACGTGAAACTACTTTGTTGTGTCAACTTTCAAGAAGCTAGCACAAACCGTGTTGGATTCAGAGTTCCAAATACATCTATCAATATAGGAGAAAACAGAGTGAAACCTACAAATTCAAACTGTTACTGGAAATGAACGCTTCAACAAAGAAGAACGAAATTTGGGGAACCAAGTCGCCTTAGTGTACTGATCATTACCTGAAAGTATCATCCAGTTTGGGTGAAAAAATATTTGCTGAGATTTCTGGAGATTCGTAATTTTGGGAAGCTTTGCAACCCTTTCCCATGAAAGTGTATCTCGCCAGTCACTGCTTAGGGCTACATCAAGAGGAAACAAAACATAGAGATAGAACGTGAAACTACTTTGTTGTGTCAAGTTTCAAGAAGCTAGCACAAACCGTGTTGGATTTAGAGTTCCAAATACATCTATCAATATAGGAGAAAACAGAGTGAAACCTAAAAATTCAAACTGTTACTGGAAATGAACGCTTCAACATAGAAGAACAAAATTTGGGGAACCAAGTCGCCTTAGTGTACTGATCATTACCTGAAAGTATCATCCAGTTTGGGTGAAAAAATATTTGCTGAGATTTCTGGAGATTCGTAATTTTGGGAAGCTTGGCAACCCCTTCCCATGAAAGTGTTTCTCGCCAGTCACTGCTTAGGGCTACATCAAGAGGAATCAAAACGTAGAGATAGAACGTGAAACAACTTTGTTGTGTCAAGTTTCAAGAAGCTAGCACAAACCGTGTTGGATTCAGAGTTCCAAATACATCTATCAATATAGGAGAAAACAGAGTGAAACCTAAAAATTCAAACTGTTACTGGAAATGAACGCTTAAACATAGAAGTACGAAAATTGGGGAACCAAGTTGCCTTAGTGTACTGATCATTACCTGAAAGTATCATCCAGTTTGGGTGAAAAAATGTTTCTTGAGATTTCTGTAGATTCGTAATTTTGGGAAGCTTGGCAACCCCTTCCCATGAAACTGTTTCTCGCCAGTCACTGCTTAGGGCTACATCAAGAGGAAACAAAACGTAGAGATAGAACGTGAAACTACTTTGTTGTGTCAAGTTTCAAGAAGCTAGCACAAACCGTGTTGGATTTAGAGTTCCAAATACATCTATCAATATAGGAGAAAACAGAGTGAAACCTAAAAATTCAAACTGTTACTGGAAATGAACGCTTCAACATAGAAGAACAAAATTTGGGGAACCAAGTCGCCTTAGTGTACTGATCATTACCTGAAAGTATCATCCAGTTTGGGTGAAAAAATATTTGCTGAGATTTCTGGAGATTCGTAATTTTGGGAAGCTTGGCAACCCCTTCCCATGAAAGTCTTTCTCGCCAGTCACTGCTTAGGGCTACATCAAGAGGAAACAAAACGTAGAGATAGAACGTGAAACTACTTTGTTGTGTCAAGTTTCAAGAAGCTAGCACAAACCGTGTTGGATTTAGAGTTCCAAATACATCTATCAATATAGGAGAAAACAGAGTGAAACCTAAAAATTCAAACTGTTACTGGAAATGAACGCTTCAACATAGAAGAACAAAATTTGGGGAACCAAGTCGCCTTAGTGTACTGATCATTACCTGAAAGTATCATCCAGTTTGGGTGAAAAAATATTTGCTGAGATTTCTGGAGATTCGTAATTTTGGGAAGCTTGGCAACCCCTTCCCATGAAAGTGTATCTCGCCAGTCACTGCTTAGGGCTACATCAAGAGGAAACAAAACATAGAGATAGAACGTGAAACTACTTTGTTGTGTCAAGTTTCAAGAAGCTAGCACAAACCGTGTTGGATTTAGAGTTCCAAATACATCTATCAATATAGGAGAAAACAGAGTGAAACCTAAAAATTCAAACTGTTACTGGAAATGAACGCTTCAACATAGAAGAACGAAATTTGGGGAACCAAGTCGCCTTAGTGTACTGATCATTACCTGAAAGTATCATCCAGTTTGGGTGAAAAAATATTTGCTGAGATTTCTGGAGATTCGTAATTTTGGGAAGCTTGGCAACCCCTTCCCATGAAAGTGTTTCTCGGCAGTCACTGTTTAGGGCTACATCAAGAGGAAAAAAAACGTAGAGATAGAACGTGAAACTACTTTGTTGTGTCAAGTTTCAAGAAGCTAGCACAAACCGTGTTGGATTTAGAGTTCCAAATACATCTATCAATATAGGAGAAAACAGAGTGAAACCTAAAAATTCAAACTGTTACTGGAAATGAACGCTTCAACATAGAAGAACGAAATTTGGGGAACCAAGTCGCCTTAGTGTACTGATCATTACCTGAAAGTATCATCCAGTTTGGGTGAAAAAATATTTGCTGAGATTTCTGGAGATTCGTAATTTTGGGAAGCTTGGCAACCCCTTCCCATGAAAGTGTTTCTCGCCAGTCACTGCTTAGGGCTACATCAAGAGGAAACAAAACGTAGAGATAGAACGTGAAACTACTTTGTTGTGTCAACTTTCAAGAAGCTAGCACAAACCGTGTTGGATTCAGAGTTCCAAATACATCTATCAATATTGGAGAAAACAGAGTGAAACCTAAAAATTCAAACTGTTACTGGAAATGAACGCTTCAACATTGAAGAACGAAATTTGGGGAACCAAGTCGCCTTAGTGTACTGATCATTGCCTGAGAGTATCATCCAGTTTGGGTGAAAAAATATTTGCTGAGATTTCTGGAGATTCGTAATTTTGGGAAGCTTGGCAACCCCTTCCCATGAAAGTGTTTCTCGCCAGTCACTGCTTAGGGCTACATCAAGAAGAAACAAAACGTAGAGATAGAACGTGAAACTAGTTTGTTGTGTCAAGTATCAAGAAGCTAGCACAAACCGTGTTGGATTTAGAGTTCCAAATACATCTATCTATATAGGAGAAAACAGAGTGAAACCTAAAAATTCAAACTGTTACTGGAAATGAACGCTTCAACATAGAAGAACGAAAATTGGGGAACCAAGTTGCCTTAGTGTACTGATCATTACCTGAAAGTATCATCCAGTTTGGGTGAAAAAATGTTTGCTGAGATTTCTGGAGATTCGTAATTTTGGGAAGCTTGGCAACCCCTTCCCATGAAAGTGTTTCTCGCCAGTCACTGCTTAGGGCTACATCAAGAGGAAACAAAACGTAGAGATAGAACGTGAAACTACTTTGTTGTGTCAACTTTCAAGAAGCTAGCACAAACCGTGTTGGATTCAGAGTTCCAAATACATCTATCAATATAGGAGAAAACAGAGTGAAACCTAAAATTTCAAACTGTTAATGGAAATGAACGCTTCAACATAGAAGAACGAAATTTGGGGAACCAAGTCGCCTTAGTGTACTGATCATTACCTGAAAGTATCATCCAGTTTGGGTGAAAAAATATTTGCTGAGATTTCTGGAGATTCGTAATTTTGGGAAGCTGGGCAACCCCTTCCCATGAAAGTGTTTCTCGCCAGTCACTGCTTAGGGCTACATCAAGAGGAAACAAAACGTAGAGATAGAATGTGAAACTACTTTGTTGTGTCAAGTTTCAAGAAGCTAGCACAAACCGTGTTGGATTTAGAGTTCCAAATACATCTATCAATATAGGAGAAAACAGAGTGAAACCTAAAAATTCAAACTCTTACTGGAAATGAACGCTTCAACATAGAAGAACGAAATTTGGGGAACCAAGTCGCCTTAGTGTACTGATCATTACCTGAAAGTATCATCCAGTTTGGGTGAAAAAATATTTGCTGAGATTTGTGGAGATTCGTAATTTTGGGAAGCTTGGCAACCCCTTCCCATGAAAGTGTTTCTCGCCAATCACTGTTTAGGGCTACATCAAGAGGAAACAAAACGTAGAGATAGAACGTGTAACTACTTTGTTGTGTCAACTTTCAAGAAGCTAGCACAAACCGTGTTGGATTCAGAGTTCCAAATACATCTATCAATATAGGAGAAAACAGAGTGAAACCTAAAAATTCAAACTGTTACTGGAAATGAACGCTTCAACATAGAAGAACGAAATTTGGGGAACCAAGTCGCCTTAGTGTACTGATCATTACCTGAAAGTATCATCCATTTTGGGTGAAAAAATACTTGCTGAGATTTCTGGAGATTCGTAATTTTGGGAAGCTTGGCAACCCCTTCCCATGAAAGTGTTTCTCGCCAGTCACTGCTTAGGGCTACATCAAGAGGAAACAAAACGTAGAGATAGAACGTGAAACTACTTTGTTGTGTCAAGTTTCAAGAAGCTAGCACAAACAGTGTTGGATTTAGAGTTCCAAATACATCTATCTATATAGGAGAAAACAGAGTGAAACCTAAAAATTCAAACTGTTACTTGAAATGTACGCTTCAACATAGAAGAACGAAATTTGGGGAACCAAGTCGCCTTAGTGTACTGATCATTACCTGAAAGTATCATCCAGTTTGGGTGAAAAAATATTTGCTGAGATTTCTGGAGATTCGTAATTTTGGGAAGCTTGGCAACCCCTTCCCATGAAAGTGTTTCTCGCCAGTCACTGCTTAGGGCTACATCAAGAGGAAACAAAACGTAGAGATAGAACGTGAAACTACTTTGTTGTGTCAACTTTCAAGAAGCTAGCACAAACTGTGTTGGATTCAGAGTTCCAAATACATCTATCAATATAGGAGAAAACAGAGTGAAACCTACAAATTCAAACTGTTACTGGAAATGAACGCTTCAACAAAGAAGAACGAAATTTGGGGAACCAAGTCGCCTTAGTGTACTGATCATTACCTGAAAGTATCATCCAGTTTGGGTGAAAAAATATTTGCTGAGATTTCTGGAGATTCGTAATTTGGGGAAGCTTGGCAACCCCTTCCCATGAAAGTGTTTCTCGCCAGTCACTGCTTAGGGCTACATCAAGAGGAAACAAAACGTAGAGATAGAACGTGAAACTACTTTGTTGTGTCAACTTTCAAGAAGCTAGCACAAACCGTGTTGGATTCAGAGTTCCAAATACATCTATCAATATAGGAGAAAACAGAGTGAAACCTACAAATTCAAACTGTTACTGGAAATGAACGCTTCAACAAAGAAGAACGAAATTTGGGGAACCAAGTCGCCTCAGTGTACTGATCATTACCTGAAAGTATCATCCAGTTTGGGTGAAAAAATATTTGCTGAGATTTCTGGAGATTCGTAATTTTGGGAAGCTTGGCAACCCCTTCCCATGAAAGTGTTTCTCGCCAGTCACTGCTTAGGGCTACATCAAGAGGAAACAAAACGTAGAGATAGAACGTGAAACTACTTTGTTGTGTCAAGTTTCAAGAACCTAGCACAAACCGTGTTGGATTTAGAGTTCCAAATACATCTATCAATATAGGAGAAAACAGAGTGAAACCTAAAAATTCAAACTGTTACTGGAAATGAACGCTTCAACATAGAAGAACGAAATTTGGGGAACCAAGTTGCCTTAGTGTACTGATCATTACCTGAAAGTATCATCCTGTTTGGGTGAAAAAATATTTGCTGAGATTTCTGGAGATTCGTAATTTTGGGAAGCTTGGCAACCCCTTCCCATGAAAGTGTTTCTCGCCAGTCACTGCTTAGGGCTACATCAAGAGGAAACAAAACGTAGAGATAGAACGTGAAACTACTTTGTTGTGTCAACTTTCAAGAAGCTAGCACAAACCGTGTTGGATTCAGAGTTCCAAATACATCTATCAATATAGGAGAAAACAGAGTGAAACCTAAAAATTCAAACTGTTACTGGAAATGAACGCTTCAACATAGAAGAACGAAATTTGGGGAACCAAGTCGCCTTAGTGTACTGATCATTACCTGAAAGTATCATCCAGTTTGGGTGAAAAAATACCTGCTGAGATTTCTGGAGATTCGTAATTTTGGGAAGCTTGGCAACCCCTTCCCATGAAAGTGTTTCTCGCCAGTCACTGCTTAGGGCTACATCAAGAGGAAACAAAACGTAGAGATAGAACGTGAAACTACTTTGTTGTGTCAACTTTCAAGAAGCTAGCACAAACCGTGTTGGATTCAGAGTTCCAAATACATCTATCAATATAGGAGAAAACAGAGTGAAACCTAAAAATTCAAACTGTTACTGGAAATGAACGCTTCAACATAGAAGAACGAAATTTGGGGAACCAAGTCGCCTTAGTGTACTGATCATTACCTGAAAGTATCATCCAGTTTGGGTGAAAAAATATTTGCTGAGATTTCTGGAGATTCGTAATTTTGGGAAGCTTGGCAACCCCTTCCCATGAAAGTGTTTCTCGCCAGTCACTGCTTAGGGCTACATCAAGAGGAAACAAAACGTAGAGATAGAACGTGAAACTACTTTGTTGTGTCAAGTTTCAAGAAGCTAGCACAAACCGTGTTGGATTCAGAGTTCCAAATACATCTATCAATATAGGAGAAAACAGAGTGAAACCTAAAAATTCAAACTGTTACTGGAAATGAACGCTTCAACATAGAAGAACGAAATTTGGGGAACCAAGTCGCCTTAGTGTACTGATCATTACCTGAAAGTATCATCCAGTTTGGGTGAAAAAATACTTGCTGTGATTTCTGGAGATTCGTAATTTTGGGAAGCTTGGCAACCCCTTCCCATGAAAGTGTTTCTCGCCAGTCACTGCTTAGGGCTACATCAAGAGGAAACAAAACGTAGAGATAGAACGTGAAACTACTTTGTTGTGTCAAGTTTCAAGAAGCTAGCACAAACCGTGTTGGATTCAGAGTTCCAAATACATCTATCAATATAGGAAAAAACAGAGTGAAACCTAAAAATTCAAACTGTTACTGGAAATGAACGCTTCAACATAGAAGAACGAAATTTGGGGAACCAAGTTGCCTTAGTGTACTGATCATTACCTGAAAGTATCATCCAGTTTGGGTGAAAAAATATTTGCTGAGATTTCTGGAGATTCGCAATTTTTGTAAGCTTGGCAACCCCTTCCCATGAAAGTGTTTCTCGCCAGTCACTGCTTAGGGCTACATCAAGAGGAAACAAAATGTAGAGATAGAACGTGAAACTACTTTGTTGTGTCAACTTTCAAGAAGCTAGCACAAACCGTGTTGGATTCAGAGTTCCAAATACATCTATCAATATAGGAGAAAACAGAGTGAAACCTACAAATTCAAACTGTTACTGGAAATGAACGCTTCAACAAAGAAGAACGAAATTTGGGGAACCAAGTCGCCTTAGTGTACTGATCATTACCTGAAAGTATCATCCAGTTTGGGTGAAAAAATATTTGCTGAGATTTCTGGAGATTCGTAATTTTGGGAAGCTTTGCAACCCTTTCCCATGAAAGTGTATCTCGCCAGTCACTGCTTAGGGCTACATCAAGAGGAAACAAAACATAGAGATAGAACGTGAAACTACTTTGTTGTGTCAAGTTTCAAGAAGCTAGCACAAACCGTGTTGGATTTAGAGTTCCAAATACATCTATCAATATAGGAGAAAACAGAGTGAAACCTAAAAATTCAAACTGTTACTGGAAATGAACGCTTCAACATAGAAGAACAAAATTTGGGGAACCAAGTCGCCTTAGTGTACTGATCATTACCTGAAAGTATCATCCAGTTTGGGTGAAAAAATATTTGCTGAGATTTCTGGAGATTCGTAATTTTGGGAAGCTTGGCAACCCCTTCCCATGAAAGTGTTTCTCGCCAGTCACTGCTTAGGGCTACATCAAGAGGAATCAAAACGTAGAGATAGAACGTGAAACAACTTTGTTGTGTCAAGTTTCAAGAAGCTAGCACAAACCGTGTTGGATTCAGAGTTCCAAATACATCTATCAATATAGGAGAAAACAGAGTGAAACCTAAAAATTCAAACTGTTACTGGAAATGAACGCTTCAACATAGAAGTACGAAAATTGGGGAACCAAGTTGCCTTAGTGTACTGATCATTACCTGAAAGTATCATCCAGTTTGGGTGAAAAAATGTTTCTTGAGATTTCTGTAGATTCGTAATTTTGGGAAGCTTGGCAACCCCTTCCCATGAAAGTGTTTCTCGCCAGTCACTGCTTAGGGCTACATCAAGAGGAAACAAAATGTAGAGATAGAACGTGAAACTACTTTGTTGTGTCAAGTTTCAAGAAGCTAGCACAAACCGTGTTGGATTTAGAGTTCCAAATACATCTATCAATATAGGAGAAAACAGAGTGAAACCTAAAAATTCAAACTGTTACTGGAAATGAACGCTTCAACATAGAAGAACAAAATTTGGGGAACCAAGTCGCCTTAGTGTACTGATCATTACCTGAAAGTATCATCCAGTTTGGGTGAAAAAATATTTGCTGAGATTTCTGGAGATTCGTAATTTTGGGAAGCTTGGCAACCCCTTCCCATGAAAGTCTTTCTCGCCAGTCACTGCTTAGGGCTACATCAAGAGGAAACAAAACGTAGAGATAGAACGTGAAACTACTTTGTTGTGTCAAGTTTCAAGAAGCTAGCACAAACCGTGTTGGATTTAGAGTTCCAAATACATCTATCAATATAGGAGAAAACAGAGTGAAACCTAAAAATTCAAACTGTTACTGGAAATGAACGCTTCAACATAGAAGAACAAAATTTGGGGAACCAAGTCGCCTTAGTGTACTGATCATTACCTGAAAGTATCATCCAGTTTGGGTGAAAAAATATTTGCTGAGATTTCTGGAGATTCGTAATTTTGGGAAGCTTGGCAACCCCTTCCCATGAAAGTGTTTCTCGCCAGTCACTGCTTAGGGCTACATCAAGAGGAAACAAAACGTAGAGATAGAACGTGAAACTACTTTGTTGTGTCAACTTTCAAGAAGCTAGCACAAACCGTGTTGGATTCAGAGTTCCAAATACATCTATCAATATAGGAGAAAACAGAGTGAAACCTAAAAATTCAAACTGTTACTGGAAATGAACGCTTCAACATAGAAGAACGAAATTTGGGGAACCAAGTCGCCTTAGTGTACTGATCATTACCTGAAAGTATCATCCAGTTTGGGTGAAAAAATACCTGCTGAGATTTCTGGAGATTCGTAATTTTGGGAAGCTTGGCAACCCCTTCCCATGAAAGTGTTTCTCGCCAGTCACTGCTTAGGGCTACATCAAGAGGAAACAAAACGTAGAGATAGAACGTGAAACTACTTTGTTGTGTCAAGTTTCAAGAAGCTAGCACAAACCGTGTTGGATTTAGAGTTCCAAATACATCTATCAATATAGGAGAAAACAGAGTGAAACCTAAAAATTCAAACTGTTACTGGAAATGAACGCTTCAACATAGAAGAACGAAATTTGGGGAACCAAGTCGCCTTAGTGTACTGATCATTACCTGAAAGTATCATCCAGTTTGGGTGAAAAAATATTTGCTGAGATTTCTGGAGATTCGTAATTTTGGGAAGCTTGGCAACCCCTTCCCATGAAAGTGTTTCTCGCCAGTCACTGCTTAGGGCTACATCAAGAGGAAACAAAACGTAGAGATAGAACGTGAAACTACTTTGTTGTGTCAAGTTTCAAGAAGCTAGCACAAACTGTGTTGGATTCAGAGTTCCAAATACATCTATCAATATAGGAGAAAACAGAGTGAAACCTAAAAATTCAAACTGTTACTGGAAATGAACGCTTCAACATAGAAGAACGAAATTTGGGGAACCAAGTCGCCTTAGTGTACTGATCATTACCTGAAAGTATCATCCAGTTTGGGTGAAAAAATACTTGCTGAGATTTCTGGAGATTCGTAATTTTGGGAAGCTTGGCAACCCCTTCCCATGAAAGTGTTTCTCGCCAGTCACTGCTTAGGGCTACATCAAGAGGAAACAAAACGTAGAGATAGAACGTGAAACTACTTTGTTGTGTCAAGTTTCAAGAAGCTAGCACAAACCGTGTTGGATTTAGAGTTCCAAATACATCTATCTATATAGGAAAAAACAGAGTGAAACCTAAAAATTCAAACTGTTACTGGAAATGAACGCTTCACCATAGAAGAACGAAATTTGGGGAACCAAGTCGCCTTAGTGTACTGATCATTACCTGAAAGTATCATCCAGTTTGGGTGAAAAAATATTTGCTGAGATTTCTGGAGATTCATAATTTTGGGAAGCTTGGCAACCCCTTCCCATGAAAGTGTTTCTCGCCAGTCACTGCTTAGGGCTACATCAAGAGGAAACAAAACGTAGAGATAGAACGTGAAACTACTTTGTTGTGTCAAGTTTCAAGAAGCTAGCATAAACCGTGTTGGATTCAGAGTTCCAAATACATCTATCAATATAGGAGAAAACAGAGTGAAACCTAAAAATTCAAACTGTTACTGGAAATGAACGCTTCAACATAGAAGAACGAAATTTGGGGAACCAAGTCGCCTTAGTGTACTGATCATTACCTGAAAGTATCATCCAGTTTGGGTGAAAAAATATTTGCTGAGATTTCTGGAGATTCGTAATTTTGGGAAGCTTGGCAACCCCTTCCCATGAAAGTGTTTCTCGCCAGTCACTGCTTAGGGCTACATCAAGAGGAAACAAAACGTAGAGATAGAACGTGAAACTACTTTGTTGTGTCAAGTTTCAAGAAGCTAGCACAAACCATGTTGGATTTAGAGTTCCAAATACATCTATCAATATAGGAGAAAACAGAGTGAAACCTAAAAATTCAAACTGTTACTGGAAATGAACGCTTCAACATAGAAGAACGAAATTTGGGGAACCAAGTTGCCTTAGTGTACTGATCATTACCTGAAAGTATCATCCAGTTTGGGTGAAAAAATATTTGCTGAGATTTCTGGAGATTCGCAATTTTTGTAAGCTTGGCAACCCCTTCCCATGAAAGTGTTTCTCGCCAGTCACTGCTTAGGGCTACATCAAGAGGAAACAAAACGTAGAGATAGAACGTGAAACTACTTTGTTGTGTCAACTTTCAAGAAGCTAGCACAAACCGTGTTGGATTCAGAGTTCCAAATACATCTATCAATATAGGAGAAAACAGAGTGAAACCTACAAATTCAAACTGTTACTGGAAATGAACGCTTCAACAAAGAAGAACGAAATTTGGGGAACCAAGTCGCCTTAGTGTACTGATCATTACCTGAAAGTATCATCCAGTTTGGGTGAAAAAATATTTGCTGAGATTTCTGGAGATTCGTAATTTTGGGAAGCTTTGCAACCCTTTTCCATGAAAGTGTATCTCGCCAGTCACTGCTTAGGGCTACATCAATAGGAAACAAAACATAGAGATAGAACGTGAAACTACTTTGTTGTGTCAAGTTTCAAGAAGCTAGCACAAACCGTGTTGGATTTAGAGTTCCAAATACATCTATCAATATAGGAGAAAACAGAGTGAAACCTAAAAATTCAAACTGTTCCTGGAAATGAAGGCTTCAACATAGAAGAACAAAATTTGGGGAACCAAGTCGCCTTAGTGTACTGATCATTACCTGAAAGTATCATCCAGTTTGGGTGAAAAAATATTTGCTGAGATTTCTGGAGATTCGTAATTTTGGGAAGCTTGGCAACCCCTTCCCATGAAAGTGTTTCTCGCCAGTCACTGCTTAGGGCTACATCAAGAGGAATCAAAACGTAGAGATAGAACGTGAAACAACTTTGTTGTGTCAAGTTTCAAGAAGCTAGCACAAACCGTGTTGGATTCAGAGTTCCAAATACATCTATCAATATAGGAGAAAACAGAGTGAAACCTAAAAATTCAAACTGTTACTGGAAAAGAACGCTTCAACATAGAAGTACGAAAATTGGGGAACCAAGTTGCCTTAGTGTACTGATCATTACCTGAAAGTATCATCCAGTTTGGGTGAAAAAATGTTTCTTGAGATTTCTGTAGATTCGTAATTTTGGGAACTTGGCAACCCCTTCCCATGAAAGTGTTTCTCGCCAGTCACTGCTTAGGGCTACATCAAGAGGAAACAAAACGTAGAGATAGAACGTGAAACTACTTTGTTGTGTCAAGTTTCAAGAAGCTAGCACAAACCGTGTTGGATTTAGAGTTCCAAATACATCTATCAATATAGGAGAAAACAGAGTGAAACCTAAAAATTCAAACTGTTACTGGAAATGAACGCTTCAACATAGAAGAACAAAATTTGGGGAACCAAGTCGCCTTAGTGTACTGATCATTACCTGAAAGTATCATCCAGTTTGGGTGAAAAAATATTTGCTGAGATTTCTGGAGATTCGTAATTTTGGGAAGCTTGGCAACCCCTTCCCATGAAAGTCTTTCTCGCCAGTCACTGCTTAGGGCTACATCAAGAGGAAACAAAACGTAGAGATAGAACGTGAAACTACTTTGTTGTGTCAAGTTTCAAGAAGCTAGCACAAACCGTGTTGGATTTAGAGTTCCAAATACATCTATCAATATAGGAGAAAACAGAGTGAAACCTAAAAATTCAAACTGTTACTGGAAATGAACGCTTCAACATAGAAGAACAAAATTTGGGGAACCAAGTCGCCTTAGTGTACTGATCATTACCTGAAAGTATCATCCAGTTTGGGTGAAAAAATATTTGCTGAGATTTCTGGAGATTCGTAATTTTGGGAAGCTTGGCAACCCCTTCCCATGAAAGTGTATCTCGCCAGTCACTGCTTAGGGCTACATCAAGAGGAAACAAAACATAGAGATAGAACGTGAAACTACTTTGTTGTGTCAAGTTTCAAGAAGCTAGCACAAACCGTGTTGGATTTAGAGTTCCAAATACATCTATCAATATAGGAGAAAACAGAGTGAAACCTAAAAATTCAAACTGTTACTGGAAATGAACGCTTCAACATAGAAGAACGAAATTTGGGGAACCAAGTCGCCTTAGTGTACTGATCATTACCTGAAAGTATCATCCAGTTTGGGTGAAAAAATATTTGCTGAGATTTCTGGAGATTCGTAATTTTGGGAAGCTTGGCAACCCCTTCCCATGAAAGTGTTTCTCGCCAGTCACTGCTTAGGGCTACATCAAGAGGAAACAAAACGTAGAGATAGAACGTGAAACTACTTTGTTGTGTCAAGTTTCAAGAAGCTAGCACAAACTGTGTTGGATTCAGAGTTCCAAATACATCTATCAATATAGGAGAAAACAGAGTGAAACCTAAAAATTCAAACTGTTACTGGAAATGAACGCTTCAACATAGAAGAACGAAATTTGGGGAACCAAGTCGCCTTAGTGTACTGATCATTACCTGAAAGTATCATCCAGTTTGGGTGAAAAAATACTTGCTGAGATTTCTGGAGATTCGTAATTTTGGGAAGCTTGGCAACCCCTTCCCATGAAAGTGTTTCTCGCCAGTCACTGCTTAGGGCTACATCAAGAGGAAACAAAACGTAGAGATAGAACGTGAAACTACTTTGTTGTGTCAAGTTTCAAGAAGCTAGCACAAACCGTGTTGGATTTAGAGTTCCAAATACATCTATCTATATAGGAAAAAACAGAGTGAAACCTAAAAATTCAAACTGTTACTGGAAATGAACGCTTCACCATAGAAGAACGAAATTTGGGGAACCAAGTCGCCTTAGTGTACTGATCATTACCTGAAAGTATCATCCAGTTTGGGTGAAAAAATATTTGCTGAGATTTCTGGAGATTCATAATTTTGGGAAGCTTGGCAACCCCTTCCCATGAAAGTGTTTCTCGCCAGTCACTGCTTAGGGCTACATCAAGAGGAAACAAAACGTAGAGATAGAACGTGAAACTACTTTGTTGTGTCAAGTTTCAAGAAGCTAGCATAAACCGTGTTGGATTCAGAGTTCCAAATACATCTATCAATATAGGAGAAAACAGAGTGAAACCTAAAAATTCAAACTGTTACTGGAAATGAACGCTTCAACATAGAAGAACGAAATTTGGGGAACCAAGTCGCCTTAGTGTACTGATCATTACCTGAAAGTATCATCCAGTTTGGGTGAAAAAATATTTGCTGAGATTTCTGGAGATTCGTAATTTTGGGAAGCTTGGCAACCCCTTCCCATGAAAGTGTTTCTCGCCAGTCACTGCTTAGGGCTACATCAAGAGGAAACAAAACGTAGAGATAGAACGTGAAACTACTTTGTTGTGTCAAGTTTCAAGAAGCTAGCACAAACCATGTTGGATTTAGAGTTCCAAATACATCTATCAATATAGGAGAAAACAGAGTGAAACCTAAAAATTCAAACTGTTACTGGAAATGAACGCTTCAACATAGAAGAACGAAATTTGGGGAACCAAGTTGCCTTAGTGTACTGATCATTACCTGAAAGTATCATCCAGTTTGGGTGAAAAAATATTTGCTGAGATTTCTGGAGATTCGCAATTTTTGTAAGCTTGGCAACCCCTTCCCATGAAAGTGTTTCTCGCCAGTCACTGCTTAGGGCTACATCAAGAGGAAACAAAACGTAGAGATAGAACGTGAAACTACTTTGTTGTGTCAACTTTCAAGAAGCTAGCACAAACCGTGTTGGATTCAGAGTTCCAAATACATCTATCAATATAGGAGAAAACAGAGTGAAACCTACAAATTCAAACTGTTACTGGAAATGAACGCTTCAACAAAGAAGAACGAAATTTGGGGAACCAAGTCGCCTTAGTGTACTGATCATTACCTGAAAGTATCATCCAGTTTGGGTGAAAAAATATTTGCTGAGATTTCTGGAGATTCGTAATTTTGGGAAGCTTTGCAACCCTTTTCCATGAAAGTGTATCTCGCCAGTCACTGCTTAGGGCTACATCAATAGGAAACAAAACATAGAGATAGAACGTGAAACTACTTTGTTGTGTCAAGTTTCAAGAAGCTAGCACAAACCGTGTTGGATTTAGAGTTCCAAATACATCTATCAATATAGGAGAAAACAGAGTGAAACCTAAAAATTCAAACTGTTCCTGGAAATGAAGGCTTCAACATAGAAGAACAAAATTTGGGGAACCAAGTCGCCTTAGTGTACTGATCATTACCTGAAAGTATCATCCAGTTTGGGTGAAAAAATATTTGCTGAGATTTCTGGAGATTCGTAATTTTGGGAAGCTTGGCAACCCCTTCCCATGAAAGTGTTTCTCGCCAGTCACTGCTTAGGGCTACATCAAGAGGAATCAAAACGTAGAGATAGAACGTGAAACAACTTTGTTGTGTCAAGTTTCAAGAAGCTAGCACAAACCGTGTTGGATTCAGAGTTCCAAATACATCTATCAATATAGGAGAAAACAGAGTGAAACCTAAAAATTCAAACTGTTACTGGAAAAGAACGCTTCAACATAGAAGTACGAAAATTGGGGAACCAAGTTGCCTTAGTGTACTGATCATTACCTGAAAGTATCATCCAGTTTGGGTGAAAAAATGTTTCTTGAGATTTCTGTAGATTCGTAATTTTGGGAACTTGGCAACCCCTTCCCATGAAAGTGTTTCTCGCCAGTCACTGCTTAGGGCTACATCAAGAGGAAACAAAACGTAGAGATAGAACGTGAAACTACTTTGTTGTGTCAAGTTTCAAGAAGCTAGCACAAACCGTGTTGGATTTAGAGTTCCAAATACATCTATCAATATAGGAGAAAACAGAGTGAAACCTAAAAATTCAAACTGTTACTGGAAATGAACGCTTCAACATAGAAGAACAAAATTTGGGGAACCAAGTCGCCTTAGTGTACTGATCATTACCTGAAAGTATCATCCAGTTTGGGTGAAAAAATATTTGCTGAGATTTCTGGAGATTCGTAATTTTGGGAAGCTTGGCAACCCCTTCCCATGAAAGTCTTTCTCGCCAGTCACTGCTTAGGGCTACATCAAGAGGAAACAAAACGTAGAGATAGAACGTGAAACTACTTTGTTGTGTCAAGTTTCAAGAAGCTAGCACAAACCGTGTTGGATTTAGAGTTCCAAATACATCTATCAATATAGGAGAAAACAGAGTGAAACCTAAAAATTCAAACTGTTACTGGAAATGAACGCTTCAACATAGAAGAACAAAATTTGGGGAACCAAGTCGCCTTAGTGTACTGATCATTACCTGAAAGTATCATCCAGTTTGGGTGAAAAAATATTTGCTGAGATTTCTGGAGATTCGTAATTTTGGGAAGCTTGGCAACCCCTTCCCATGAAAGTGTATCTCGCCAGTCACTGCTTAGGGCTACATCAAGAGGAAACAAAACATAGAGATAGAACGTGAAACTACTTTGTTGTGTCAAGTTTCAAGAAGCTAGCACAAACCGTGTTGGATTTAGAGTTCCAAATACATCTATCAATATAGGAGAAAACAGAGTGAAACCTAAAAATTCAAACTGTTACTGGAAATGAACGCTTCAACATAGAAGAACGAAATTTGTGGAACCAAGTCGCCTTAGTGTACTGATCATTACCTGAAAGTATCATCCAGTTTGGGTGAAAAAATATTTGCTGAGATTTGTGGAGATTCGTAATTTTTGGAAGCTTGGCAACCCCTTCCCATGAAAGTGTTTCTCGCCAATCATGCTTAGGGCTACATCAAGAGGAAACAAAACGTAGAGATAGAACGTGAAACTACATTGTTGTGTCAAGTTTCAAGAAGCTAGCATAAACCGTGTTGGATTCAGAGTTCCAAATACATCTATCAATATAGGAGAAAACAGAGTGAAACCTAAAAATTCAAACTGTTACTGGAAATGAACGCTTCAACATAGAAGAACGAAATTTGGGGAACCAAGTCGCCTTAGTGTACTGATCATTACCTGAAAGTATCATCCAGTTTGGGTGAAAAAATATTTGCTGAGATTTCTGGAGATTCGTAATTTTGGGAAGCTTGGCAACCCCTTCCCATGAAAGTGTTTCTCGCCAGTCACTGCTTAGGGCTACATCAAGAGGAATCAAAACGTAGAGATAGAACGTGAAACAACTTTGTTGTCAAGTTTCAAGAAGCTAGCACAAACCGTGTTGGATTCAGAGTTCCAAATACATCTATCAATATAGGAGAAAACAGAGTGAAACCTAAAAATTCAAACTGTTACTGGAAATGAACGCTTCAACATAGAAGAACGAAAATTGGGGAACCAAGTTGCCTTAGTGTACTGATCATTACCTGAAAGTATCATCCAGTTTGGGTGAAAAAATGTTTGCTGAGATTTCCGGAGATTCGTAATTTTGGGAAGCTTGGCAACCCCTTCCCATGAAAGTGTTTCTCGCCAGTCACTGCTTAGGGCTACATCAAGAGGAAACAAAACGTAGAGATAGAACGTGAAACTACTTTGTTGTGTCAACTTTCAAGAAGCTAGCACAAACTGTGTTGGATTCAGAGTTCCAAATACATCTATCAATATAGGAGAAAACAGAGTGAAACCTACAAATTCAAACTGTTACTGGAAATGAACGCTTCAACAAAGAAGAACGAAATTTGGGGAACCAAGTCGCCTTAGTGTACTGATCATTACCTGAAAGTATCATCCAGTTTGGGTGAAAAAATATTTGCTGAGATTTCTGGAGATTCGTAATTTGGGGAAGCTTGGCAACCCCTTCCCATGAAAGTGTTTCTCGCCAGTCACTGCTTAGGGCTACATCAAGAGGAAACAAAACGTAGAGATAGAACGTGAAACTACTTTGTTGTGTCAACTTTCAAGAAGCTAGCACAAACCGTGTTGGATTCAGAGTTCCAAATACATCTATCAATATAGGAGAAAACAGAGTGAAACCTAAAAATTCAAACTGTTACTGGAAATGAACGCTTCAACATAGAAGAACGAAATTTGGGGAACCAAGTCGCCTTAGTGTACTGATCATTACCTGAAAGTATCATCCAGTTTGGGTGAAAAAATACTTGCTGAGATTTCTGGAGATTCGTAATTTTGGGAAGCTTGGCAACCCCTTCCCATGAAAGTGTTTCTCGCCAGTCACTGCTTAGGGCTACATCAAGAGGAAACAAAACGTAGAGATAGAACGTGAAACTACTTTGTTGTGTCAAGTTTCAAGAAGCTAGCACAAACCGTGTTGGATTTAGAGTTCCAAATACATCTATCAATATAGGAGAAAACAGAGTGAAACCTAAAAATTCAAACTGTTACTGGAAATGAACGCTTCAACATAGAAGAACGAAATTTGGGGAACCAAGTCGCCTTAGTGTACTGATCATTACCTGAAAGTATCATCCAGTTTGGGTGAAAAAATATTTGCTGAGATTTCTGGAGATTCGTAATTTTGGGAAGCTTGGCAACCCCTTCCCATGAAAGTGTTTCTCGCCAGTCACTGCTTAGGGCTACATCAAGAGGAAACAAAACGTAGAGATAGAACGTGAAACTAGTTTGTTGTGTCAAGTTTCAAGAAGCTAGCACAAACCGTGTTGGATTCAGAGTTCCAAATACATCTATCAATATAGGAGAAAACAGAGTGAAACCTAAAAATTCAAACTGTTACTGGAAATGAACGCTTCAACATAGAAGAACGAAATTTGGGGAACCAAGTCGCCTTAGTGTACTGATCATTACCTGAAAGTATCATCCAGTTTGGGTGAAAAAATACTTGCTGAGATTTCTGGAGATTCGTAATTTTGGGAAGCTTGGCAACCCCTTCCCATGAAAGTGTTTCTCGCCAGTCACTGCTTAGGGCTACATCAAGAGGAAACAAAACGTAGAGATAGAACGTGAAACTACTTTGTTGTGTCAAGTTTCAAGAAGCTAGCACAAACCGTGTTGGATTTAGAGTTCCAAATACATCTATCTATATAGGAAAAAACAGAGTGAAACCTAAAAATTCAAACTGTTACTGGAAATGAACGCTTCAACATAGAAGAACGAAATTTGGGGAACCAAGTCGCCTTAGTGTACTGATCATTACCTGAAAGTATCATCCAGTTTGGGTGAAAAAATATTTGCTGAGATTTCTGGAGATTCGTAATTTTGGGAAGCTTGGCAACCCCTTCCCATGAAAGTGTTTCTCGCCAGTCACTGCTTAGGGCTACATCAAGAGGAAACAAAACGTAGAGATAGAACGTGAAACTACTTTGTTGTGTCAAGTTTCAAGAAGCTAGCATAAACCGTGTTGGATTCAGAGTTCCAAATACATCTATCAATATAGGAGAAAACAGAGTGAAACCTAAAAATTCAAACTGTTACTGGAAATGAACGCTTCAACATAGAAGAACGAAATTTGGGGAACCAAGTCGCCTTAGTGTACTGATCATTACCTGAAAGTATCATCCAGTTTGGGTGAAAAAATATTTGCTGAGATTTCTGGAGATTCGTAATTTTGGGAAGCTTGGCAACCCCTTCCCATGAAAGTGTTTCTCGCCAGTCACTGCTTAGGGCTACATCAAGAGGAAACAAAACGTAGAGATAGAACGTGAAACTACTTTGTTGTGTCAAGTTTCAAGAAGCTAGCACAAACCATGTTGGATTTAGAGTTCCAAATACATCTATCAATATAGGAGAAAACAGAGTGAAACCTAAAAATTCAAACTGTTACTGGAAATGAACGCTTCAACATAGAAGAACGAAATTTGGGGAACCAAGTTGCCTTAGTGTACTGATCATTACCTGAAAGTATCATCCAGTTTGGGTGAAAAAATATTTGCTGAGATTTCTGGAGATTCGCAATTTTTGTAAGCTTGGCAACCCCTTCCCATGAAAGTGTTTCTCGCCAGTCACTGCTTAGGGCTACATCAAGAGGAAACAAAACGTAGAGATAGAACGTGAAACTACTTTGTTGTGTCAAGTTTCAAGAAGCTAGCACAAACCGTGTTGGATTTAGAGTTCCAAATACATCTATCAATATAGGAGAAAATAGAGTGAAACCTAAAAATTCAAACTGTTACTGGAAATGAACGCTTCAACATAGAAGAACGAAATTTGGGGAACCAAGTTGCCTTAGTGTACTGATCATTACCTGAAAGTATCATCCAGTTTGGGTGAAAAAATATTTGCTGAGATTTCTGGAGATTCGTAATTTTGGGAAGCTTGGCAACCCCTTCCCATGAAAGTGTTTCTCGCCAGTCACTGCTTAGGGATATACATCAAGAGGAAACAAAACGTAGAGATAGAACGTGAAACTACTTTGTTGTGTCAACTTTCAAGAAGCTAGCACAAACCGTGTTGGATTCAGAGTTCCAAATACATCTATCAATATAGGAGAAAACAGAGTGAAACCTAAAAATTCAAACTGTTACTGGAAATGAACGCTTCAACATAGAAGAACGAAATTTGGGGAACCAAGTCGCCTTAGTGTACTGATCATTACCTGAAAGTATCATCCAGTTTGGGTGAAAAAATACTTGCTGAGATTTCTGGAGATTCGTAATTTTGGGAAGCTTGGCAACCCCTTCCCATGAAAGTGTTTCTCGCCAGTCACTGCTTAGGGCTACATCAAGAGGAAACAAAACGTAGAGATAGAACGTGAAACTACTTTGTTGTGTCAAGTTTCAAGAAGCTAGCACAAACCGTGTTGGATTTAGAGTTCCAAATACATCTATCAATATAGGAGAAAACAGAGTGAAACCTAAAAATTCAAACTGTTACTGGAAATGAACGCTTCAACATAGAAGAACGAAATTTGGGGAACCAAGTCGCCTTAGTGTACTGATCATTACCTGAAAGTATCATCCAGTTTGGGTGAAAAAATATTTGCTGAGATTTCTGGAGATTCGTAATTTTGGGAAGCTTGGCAACCCCTTCCCATGAAAGTGTTTCTCGCCAGTCACTGCTTAGGGCTACATCAAGAGGAAACAAAACGTAGAGATAGAACGTGAAACTAGTTTGTTGTGTCAAGTTTCAAGAAGCTAGCACAAACCGTGTTGGATTCAGAGTTCCAAATACATCTATCAATATAGGAGAAAACAGAGTGAAACCTAAAAATTCAAACTGTTACTGGAAATGAACGCTTCAACATAGAAGAACGAAATTTGGGGAACCAAGTCGCCTTAGTGTACTGATCATTACCTGAAAGTATCATCCAGTTTGGGTGAAAAAATACTTGCTGAGATTTCTGGAGATTCGTAATTTTGGGAAGCTTGGCAACCCCTTCCCATGAAAGTGTTTCTCGCCAGTCACTGCTTAGGGCTACATCAAGAGGAAACAAAACGTAGAGATAGAACGTGAAACTACTTTGTTGTGTCAAGTTTCAAGAAGCTAGCACAAACCGTGTTGGATTTAGAGTTCCAAATACATCTATCTATATAGGAAAAAACAGAGTGAAACCTAAAAATTCAAACTGTTACTGGAAATGAACGCTTCAACATAGAAGAACGAAATTTGGGGAACCAAGTCGCCTTAGTGTACTGATCATTACCTGAAAGTATCATCCAGTTTGGGTGAAAAAATATTTGCTGAGATTTCTGGAGATTCGTAATTTTGGGAAGCTTGGCAACCCCTTCCCATGAAAGTGTTTCTCGCCAGTCACTGCTTAGGGCTACATCAAGAGGAAACAAAACGTAGAGATAGAACGTGAAACTACTTTGTTGTGTCAAGTTTCAAGAAGCTAGCATAAACCGTGTTGGATTCAGAGTTCCAAATACATCTATCAATATAGGAGAAAACAGAGTGAAACCTAAAAATTCAAACTGTTACTGGAAATGAACGCTTCAACATAGAAGAACGAAATTTGGGGAACCAAGTCGCCTTAGTGTACTGATCATTACCTGAAAGTATCATCCAGTTTGGGTGAAAAAATATTTGCTGAGATTTCTGGAGATTCGTAATTTTGGGAAGCTTGGCAACCCCTTCCCATGAAAGTGTTTCTCGCCAGTCACTGCTTAGGGCTACATCAAGAGGAAACAAAACGTAGAGATAGAACGTGAAACTACTTTGTTGTGTCAAGTTTCAAGAAGCTAGCACAAACCATGTTGGATTTAGAGTTCCAAATACATCTATCAATATAGGAGAAAACAGAGTGAAACCTAAAAATTCAAACTGTTACTGGAAATGAACGCTTCAACATAGAAGAACGAAATTTGGGGAACCAAGTTGCCTTAGTGTACTGATCATTACCTGAAAGTATCATCCAGTTTGGGTGAAAAAATATTTGCTGAGATTTCTGGAGATTCGCAATTTTTGTAAGCTTGGCAACCCCTTCCCATGAAAGTGTTTCTCGCCAGTCACTGCTTAGGGCTACATCAAGAGGAAACAAAACGTAGAGATAGAACGTGAAACTACTTTGTTGTGTCAACTTTCAAGAAGCTAGCACAAACCGTGTTGGATTCAGAGTTCCAAATACATCTATCAATATAGGAGAAAACAGAGTGAAACCTACAAATTCAAACTGTTACTGGAAATGAACGCTTCAACAAAGAAGAACGAAATTTGGGGAACCAAGTCGCCTTAGTGTACTGATCATTACCTGAAAGTATCATCCAGTTTGGGTGAAAAAATATTTGCTGAGATTTCTGGAGATTCGTAATTTTGGGAAGCTTTGCAACCCTTTCCCATGAAAGTGTATCTCGCCAGTCACTGCTTAGGGCTACATCAAGAGGAAACAAAACATAGAGATAGAACGTGAAACTACTTTGTTGTGTCAAGTTTCAAGAAGCTAGCACAAACCGTGTTGGATTTAGAGTTCCAAATACATCTATCAATATAGGAGAAAACAGAGTGAAACCTAAAAATTCAAACTGTTACTGGAAATGAACGCTTCAACATAGAAGAACAAAATTTGGGGAACCAAGTCGCCTTAGTGTACTGATCATTACCTGAAAGTATCATCCAGTTTGGGTGAAAAAATATTTGCTGAGATTTCTGGAGATTCGTAATTTTGGGAAGCTTGGCAACCCCTTCCCATGAAAGTGTTTCTCGCCAGTCACTGCTTAGGGCTACATCAAGAGGAATCAAAACGTAGAGATAGAACGTGAAACAACTTTGTTGTGTCAAGTTTCAAGAAGCTAGCACAAACCGTGTTGGATTCAGAGTTCCAAATACATCTATCAATATAGGAGAAAACAGAGTGAAACCTAAAAATTCAAACTGTTACTGGAAATGAACGCTTAAACATAGAAGTACGAAAATTGGGGAACCAAGTTGCCTTAGTGTACTGATCATTACCTGAAAGTATCATCCAGTTTGGGTGAAAAAATGTTTCTTGAGATTTCTGTAGATTCGTAATTTTGGGAAGCTTGGCAACCCCTTCCCATGAAACTGTTTCTCGCCAGTCACTGCTTAGGGCTACATCAAGAGGAAACAAAACGTAGAGATAGAACGTGAAACTACTTTGTTGTGTCAAGTTTCAAGAAGCTAGCACAAACCGTGTTGGATTTAGAGTTCCAAATACATCTATCAATATAGGAGAAAACAGAGTGAAACCTAAAAATTCAAACTGTTACTGGAAATGAACGCTTCAACATAGAAGAACAAAATTTGGGGAACCAAGTCGCCTTAGTGTACTGATCATTACCTGAAAGTATCATCCAGTTTGGGTGAAAAAATATTTGCTGAGATTTCTGGAGATTCGTAATTTTGGGAAGCTTGGCAACCCCTTCCCATGAAAGTCTTTCTCGCCAGTCACTGCTTAGGGCTACATCAAGAGGAAACAAAACGTAGAGATAGAACGTGAAACTACTTTGTTGTGTCAAGTTTCAAGAAGCTAGCACAAACCGTGTTGGATTTAGAGTTCCAAATACATCTATCAATATAGGAGAAAACAGAGTGAAACCTAAAAATTCAAACTGTTACTGGAAATGAACGCTTCAACATAGAAGAACAAAATTTGGGGAACCAAGTCGCCTTAGTGTACTGATCATTACCTGAAAGTATCATCCAGTTTGGGTGAAAAAATATTTGCTGAGATTTCTGGAGATTCGTAATTTTGGGAAGCTTGGCAACCCCTTCCCATGAAAGTGTATCTCGCCAGTCACTGCTTAGGGCTACATCAAGAGGAAACAAAACATAGAGATAGAACGTGAAACTACTTTGTTGTGTCAAGTTTCAAGAAGCTAGCACAAACCGTGTTGGATTTAGAGTTCCAAATACATCTATCAATATAGGAGAAAACAGAGTGAAACCTAAAAATTCAAACTGTTACTGGAAATGAACGCTTCAACATAGAAGAACGAAATTTGGGGAACCAAGTCGCCTTAGTGTACTGATCATTACCTGAAAGTATCATCCAGTTTGGGTGAAAAAATATTTGCTGAGATTTCTGGAGATTCGTAATTTTGGGAAGCTTGGCAACCCCTTCCCATGAAAGTGTTTCTCGGCAGTCACTGTTTAGGGCTACATCAAGAGGAAAAAAAACGTAGAGATAGAACGTGAAACTACTTTGTTGTGTCAAGTTTCAAGAAGCTAGCACAAACCGTGTTGGATTTAGAGTTCCAAATACATCTATCAATATAGGAGAAAACAGAGTGAAACCTAAAAATTCAAACTGTTACTGGAAATGAACGCTTCAACATAGAAGAACGAAATTTGGGGAACCAAGTCGCCTTAGTGTACTGATCATTACCTGAAAGTATCATCCAGTTTGGGTGAAAAAATATTTGCTGAGATTTCTGGAGATTCGTAATTTTGGGAAGCTTGGCAACCCCTTCCCATGAAAGTGTTTCTCGCCAGTCACTGCTTAGGGCTACATCAAGAGGAAACAAAACGTAGAGATAGAACGTGAAACTACTTTGTTGTGTCAACTTTCAAGAAGCTAGCACAAACCGTGTTGGATTCAGAGTTCCAAATACATCTATCAATATTGGAGAAAACAGAGTGAAACCTAAAAATTCAAACTGTTACTGGAAATGAACGCTTCAACATTGAAGAACGAAATTTGGGGAACCAAGTCGCCTTAGTGTACTGATCATTGCCTGAGAGTATCATCCAGTTTGGGTGAAAAAATATTTGCTGAGATTTCTGGAGATTCGTAATTTTGGGAAGCTTGGCAACCCCTTCCCATGAAAGTGTTTCTCGCCAGTCACTGCTTAGGGCTACATCAAGAAGAAACAAAACGTAGAGATAGAACGTGAAACTAGTTTGTTGTGTCAAGTATCAAGAAGCTAGCACAAACCGTGTTGGATTTAGAGTTCCAAATACATCTATCTATATAGGAGAAAACAGAGTGAAACCTAAAAATTCAAACTGTTACTGGAAATGAACGCTTCAACATAGAAGAACGAAAATTGGGGAACCAAGTTGCCTTAGTGTACTGATCATTACCTGAAAGTATCATCCAGTTTGGGTGAAAAAATGTTTGCTGAGATTTCTGGAGATTCGTAATTTTGGGAAGCTTGGCAACCCCTTCCCATGAAAGTGTTTCTCGCCAGTCACTGCTTAGGGCTACATCAAGAGGAAACAAAACGTAGAGATAGAACGTGAAACTACTTTGTTGTGTCAACTTTCAAGAAGCTAGCACAAACCGTGTTGGATTCAGAGTTCCAAATACATCTATCAATATAGGAGAAAACAGAGTGAAACCTAAAATTTCAAACTGTTAATGGAAATGAACGCTTCAACATAGAAGAACGAAATTTGGGGAACCAAGTCGCCTTAGTGTACTGATCATTACCTGAAAGTATCATCCAGTTTGGGTGAAAAAATATTTGCTGAGATTTCTGGAGATTCGTAATTTTGGGAAGCTGGGCAACCCCTTCCCATGAAAGTTTTTCTCGCCAGTCACTGCTTAGGGCTACATCAAGAGGAAACAAAACGTAGAGATAGAATGTGAAACTACTTTGTTGTGTCAAGTTTCAAGAAGCTAGCACAAACCGTGTTGGATTTAGAGTTCCAAATACATCTATCAATATAGGAGAAAACAGAGTGAAACCTAAAAATTCAAACTCTTACTGGAAATGAACGCTTCAACATAGAAGAACGAAATTTGGGGAACCAAGTCGCCTTAGTGTACTGATCATTACCTGAAAGTATCATCCAGTTTGGGTGAAAAAATATTTGCTGAGATTTGTGGAGATTCGTAATTTTGGGAAGCTTGGCAACCCCTTCCCATGAAAGTGTTTCTCGCCAATCACTGTTTAGGGCTACATCAAGAGGAAACAAAACGTAGAGATAGAACGTGTAACTACTTTGTTGTGTCAACTTTCAAGAAGCTAGCACAAACCGTGTTGGATTCAGAGTTCCAAATACATCTATCAATATAGGAGAAAACAGAGTGAAACCTAAAAATTCAAACTGTTACTGGAAATGAACGCTTCAACATAGAAGAACGAAATTTGGGGAACCAAGTCGCCTTAGTGTACTGATCATTACCTGAAAGTATCATCCATTTTGGGTGAAAAAATACTTGCTGAGATTTCTGGAGATTCGTAATTTTGGGAAGCTTGGCAACCCCTTCCCATGAAAGTGTTTCTCGCCAGTCACTGCTTAGGGCTACATCAAGAGGAAACAAAACGTAGAGATAGAACGTGAAACTACTTTGTTGTGTCAAGTTTCAAGAAGCTAGCACAAACAGTGTTGGATTTAGAGTTCCAAATACATCTATCTATATAGGAGAAAACAGAGTGAAACCTAAAAATTCAAACTGTTACTTGAAATGTACGCTTCAACATAGAAGAACGAAATTTGGGGAACCAAGTCGCCTTAGTGTACTGATCATTACCTGAAAGTATCATCCAGTTTGGGTGAAAAAATATTTGCTGAGATTTCTGGAGATTCGTAATTTTGGGAAGCTTGGCAACCCCTTCCCATGAAAGTGTTTCTCGCCAGTCACTGCTTAGGGCTACATCAAGAGGAAACAAAACGTAGAGATAGAACGTGAAACTACTTTGTTGTGTCAACTTTCAAGAAGCTAGCACAAACTGTGTTGGATTCAGAGTTCCAAATACATCTATCAATATAGGAGAAAACAGAGTGAAACCTACAAATTCAAACTGTTACTGGAAATGAACGCTTCAACAAAGAAGAACGAAATTTGGGGAACCAAGTCGCCTTAGTGTACTGATCATTACCTGAAAGTATCATCCAGTTTGGGTGAAAAAATATTTGCTGAGATTTCTGGAGATTCGTAATTTGGGGAAGCTTGGCAACCCCTTCCCATGAAAGTGTTTCTCGCCAGTCACTGCTTAGGGCTACATCAAGAGGAAACAAAACGTAGAGATAGAACGTGAAACTACTTTGTTGTGTCAACTTTCAAGAAGCTAGCACAAACCGTGTTGGATTCAGAGTTCCAAATACATCTATCAATATAGGAGAAAACAGAGTGAAACCTACAAATTCAAACTGTTACTGGAAATGAACGCTTCAACAAAGAAGAACGAAATTTGGGGAACCAAGTCGCCTCAGTGTACTGATCATTACCTGAAAGTATCATCCAGTTTGGGTGAAAAAATATTTGCTGAGATTTCTGGAGATTCGTAATTTTGGGAAGCTTGGCAACCCCTTCCCATGAAAGTGTTTCTCGCCAGTCACTGCTTAGGGCTACATCAAGAGGAAACAAAACGTAGAGATAGAACGTGAAACTACTTTGTTGTGTCAAGTTTCAAGAACCTAGCACAAACCGTGTTGGATTTAGAGTTCCAAATACATCTATCAATATAGGAGAAAACAGAGTGAAACCTAAAAATTCAAACTGTTACTGGAAATGAACGCTTCAACATAGAAGAACGAAATTTGGGGAACCAAGTTGCCTTAGTGTACTGATCATTACCTGAAAGTATCATCCTGTTTGGGTGAAAAAATATTTGCTGAGATTTCTGGAGATTCGTAATTTTGGGAAGCTTGGCAACCCCTTCCCATGAAAGTGTTTCTCGCCAGTCACTGCTTAGGGCTACATCAAGAGGAAACAAAACGTAGAGATAGAACGTGAAACTACTTTGTTGTGTCAACTTTCAAGAAGCTAGCACAAACCGTGTTGGATTCAGAGTTCCAAATACATCTATCAATATAGGAGAAAACAGAGTGAAACCTAAAAATTCAAACTGTTACTGGAAATGAACGCTTCAACATAGAAGAACGAAATTTGGGGAACCAAGTCGCCTTAGTGTACTGATCATTACCTGAAAGTATCATCCAGTTTGGGTGAAAAAATACCTGCTGAGATTTCTGGAGATTCGTAATTTTGGGAAGCTTGGCAACCCCTTCCCATGAAAGTGTTTCTCGCCAGTCACTGCTTAGGGCTACATCAAGAGGAAACAAAACGTAGAGATAGAACGTGAAACTACTTTGTTGTGTCAAGTTTCAAGAAGCTAGCACAAACCGTGTTGGATTTAGAGTTCCAAATACATCTATCAATATAGGAGAAAACAGAGTGAAACCTAAAAATTCAAACTGTTACTGGAAATGAACGCTTCAACATAGAAGAACGAAATTTGGGGAACCAAGTCGCCTTAGTGTACTGATCATTACCTGAAAGTATCATCCAGTTTGGGTGAAAAAATATTTGCTGAGATTTCTGGAGATTCGTAATTTTGGGAAGCTTGGCAACCCCTTCCCATGAAAGTGTTTCTCGCCAGTCACTGCTTAGGGCTACATCAAGAGGAAACAAAACGTAGAGATAGAACGTGAAACTACTTTGTTGTGTCAAGTTTCAAGAAGCTAGCACAAACCGTGTTGGATTCAGAGTTCCAAATACATCTATCAATATAGGAGAAAACAGAGTGAAACCTAAAAATTCAAACTGTTACTGGAAATGAACGCTTCAACATAGAAGAACGAAATTTGGGGAACCAAGTCGCCTTAGTGTACTGATCATTACCTGAAAGTATCATCCAGTTTGGGTGAAAAAATACTTGCTGTGATTTCTGGAGATTCGTAATTTTGGGAAGCTTGGCAACCCCTTCCCATGAAAGTGTTTCTCGCCAGTCACTGCTTAGGGCTACATCAAGAGGAAACAAAACGTAGAGATAGAACGTGAAACTACTTTGTTGTGTCAAGTTTCAAGAAGCTAGCACAAACCGTGTTGGATTTAGAGTTCCAAATACATCTATCTATATAGGAAAAAACAGAGTGAAACCTAAAAATTCAAACTGTTACTGGAAATGAACGCTTCACCATAGAAGAACGAAATTTGGGGAACCAAGTCGCCTTAGTGTACTGATCATTACCTGAAAGTATCATCCAGTTTGGGTGAAAAAATATTTGCTGAGATTTCTGGAGATTCGTAATTTTGGGAAGCTTGGCAACCCCTTCCCATGAAAGTGTTTCTCGCCAGTCACTGCTTAGGGCTACATCAAGAGGAAACAAAACGTAGAGATAGAACGTGAAACTATTTGTTGTGTCAAGTTTCAAGAAGCTAGCATAAACCGTGTTGGATTCAGAGTTCCAAATACATCTATCAATATAGGAGAAAACAGAGTGAAACCTAAAAATTCAAACTGTTACTGGAAATGAACGCTTCAACATAGAAGAACGAAATTTGGGGAACCAAGTCGCCTTAGTGTACTGATCATTACCTGAAAGTATCATCCAGTTTGGGTGAAAAAATATTTGCTGAGATTTCTGGAGATTCGTAATTTTGGGAAGCTTGGCAACCCCTTCCCATGAAAGTGTTTCTCGCCAGTCACTGCTTAGGGCTACATCAAGAGGAAACAAAACGTAGAGATAGAACGTGAAACTACTTTGTTGTGTCAAGTTTCAAGAAGCTAGCACAAACCATGTTGGATTTAGAGTTCCAAATACATCTATCAATATAGGAGAAAACAGAGTGAAACCTAAAAATTCAAACTGTTACTGGAAATGAACGCTTCAACATAGAAGAACGAAATTTGGGGAACCAAGTTGCCTTAGTGTACTGATCATTACCTGAAAGTATCATCCAGTTTGGGTGAAAAAATATTTGCTGAGATTTCTGGAGATTCGCAATTTTTGTAAGCTTGGCAACCCCTTCCCATGAAAGTGTTTCTCGCCAGTCACTGCTTAGGGCTACATCAAGAGGAAACAAAACGTAGAGATAGAACGTGAAACTACTTTGTTGTGTCAACTTTCAAGAAGCTAGCACAAACCGTGTTGGATTCAGAGTTCCAAATACATCTATCAATATAGGAGAAAACAGAGTGAAACCTACAAATTCAAACTGTTACTGGAAATGAACGCTTCAACAAAGAAGAACGAAATTTGGGGAACCAAGTCGCCTTAGTGTACTGATCATTACCTGAAAGTATCATCCAGTTTGGGTGAAAAAATATTTGCTGAGATTTCTGGAGATTCGTAATTTTGGGAAGCTTTGCAACCCTTTCCCATGAAAGTGTATCTCGCCAGTCACTGCTTAGGGCTACATCAAGAGGAAACAAAACATAGAGATAGAACGTGAAACTACTTTGTTGTGTCAAGTTTCAAGAAGCTAGCACAAACCGTGTTGGATTTAGAGTTCCAAATACATCTATCAATATAGGAGAAAACAGAGTGAAACCTAAAAATTCAAACTGTTACTGGAAATGAACGCTTCAACATAGAAGAACAAAATTTGGGGAACCAAGTCGCCTTAGTGTACTGATCATTACCTGAAAGTATCATCCAGTTTGGGTGAAAAAATATTTGCTGAGATTTCTGGAGATTCGTAATTTTGGGAAGCTTGGCAACCCCTTCCCATGAAAGTGTTTCTCGCCAGTCACTGCTTAGGGCTACATCAAGAGGAATCAAAACGTAGAGATAGAACGTGAAACAACTTTGTTGTGTCAAGTTTCAAGAAGCTAGCACAAACCGTGTTGGATTCAGAGTTCCAAATACATCTATCAATATAGGAGAAAACAGAGTGAAACCTAAAAATTCAAACTGTTACTGGAAATGAACGCTTCAACATAGAAGTACGAAAATTGGGGAACCAAGTTGCCTTAGTGTACTGATCATTACCTGAAAGTATCATCCAGTTTGGGTGAAAAAATGTTTCTTGAGATTTCTGTAGATTCGTAATTTTGGGAAGCTTGGCAACCCCTTCCCATGAAAGTGTTTCTCGCCAGTCACTGCTTAGGGCTACATCAAGAGGAAACAAAACGTAGAGATAGAACGTGAAACTACTTTGTTGTGTCAAGTTTCAAGAAGCTAGCACAAACCGTGTTGGATTTAGAGTTCCAAATACATCTATCAATATAGGAGAAAACAGAGTGAAACCTAAAAATTCAAACTGTTACTGGAAATGAACGCTTCAACATAGAAGAACAAAATTTGGGGAACCAAGTCGCCTTAGTGTACTGATCATTACCTGAAAGTATCATCCAGTTTGGGTGAAAAAATATTTGCTGAGATTTCTGGAGATTCGTAATTTTGGGAAGCTTGGCAACCCCTTCCCATGAAAGTCTTTCTCGCCAGTCACTGCTTAGGGCTACATCAAGAGGAAACAAAACGTAGAGATAGAACGTGAAACTACTTTGTTGTGTCAAGTTTCAAGAAGCTAGCACAAACCGTGTTGGATTTAGAGTTCCAAATACATCTATCAATATAGGAGAAAACAGAGTGAAACCTAAAAATTCAAACTGTTACTGGAAATGAACGCTTCAACATAGAAGAACAAAATTTGGGGAACCAAGTCGCCTTAGTGTACTGATCATTACCTGAAAGTATCATCCAGTTTGGGTGAAAAAATATTTGCTGAGATTTCTGGAGATTCGTAATTTTGGGAAGCTTGGCAACCCCTTCCCATGAAAGTGTATCTCGCCAGTCACTGCTTAGGGCTACATCAAGAGGAAACAAAACATAGAGATAGAACGTGAAACTACTTTGTTGTGTCAAGTTTCAAGAAGCTAGCACAAACCGTGTTGGATTTAGAGTTCCAAATACATCTATCAATATAGGAGAAAACAGAGTGAAACCTAAAAATTCAAACTGTTACTGGAAATGAACGCTTCAACATAGAAGAACGAAATTTGGGGAACCAAGTCGCCTTAGTGTACTGATCATTACCTGAAAGTATCATCCAGTTTGGGTGAAAAAATATTTGCTGAGATTTCTGGAGATTCGTAATTTTGGGAAGCTTGGCAACCCCTTCCCATGAAAGTGTTTCTCGGCAGTCACTGTTTAGGGCTACATCAAGAGGAAAAAAAACGTAGAGATAGAACGTGAAACTACTTTGTTGTGTCAAGTTTCAAGAAGCTAGCACAAACCGTGTTGGATTTAGAGTTCCAAATACATCTATCAATATAGGAGAAAACAGAGTGAAACCTAAAAATTCAAACTGTTACTGGAAATGAACGCTTCAACATAGAAGAACGAAATTTGGGGAACCAAGTCGCCTTAGTGTACTGATCATTACCTGAAAGTATCATCCAGTTTGGGTGAAAAAATATTTGCTGAGATTTCTGGAGATTCGTAATTTTGGGAAGCTTGGCAACCCCTTCCCATGAAAGTGTTTCTCGCCAGTCACTGCTTAGGGCTACATCAAGAGGAAACAAAACGTAGAGATAGAACGTGAAACTACTTTGTTGTGTCAACTTTCAAGAAGCTAGCACAAACCGTGTTGGATTCAGAGTTCCAAATACATCTATCAATATTGGAGAAAACAGAGTGAAACCTAAAAATTCAAACTGTTACTGGAAATGAACGCTTCAACATTGAAGAACGAAATTTGGGGAACCAAGTCGCCTTAGTGTACTGATCATTGCCTGAGAGTATCATCCAGTTTGGGTGAAAAAATATTTGCTGAGATTTCTGGAGATTCGTAATTTTGGGAAGCTTGGCAACCCCTTCCCATGAAAGTGTTTCTCGCCAGTCACTGCTTAGGGCTACATCAAGAAGAAACAAAACGTAGAGATAGAACGTGAAACTAGTTTGTTGTGTCAAGTTTCAAGAAGCTAGCACAAACCGTGTTGGATTTAGAGTTCCAAATACATCTATCTATATAGGAGAAAACAGAGTGAAACCTAAAAATTCAAACTGTTACTGGAAATGAACGCTTCAACATAGAAGAACGAAATTTGGGGAACCAAGTTGCCTTAGTGTACTGATCATTACCTGAAAGTATCATCCAGTTTGGGTGAAAAAATATTTGCTGAGATTTCTGGAGATTCGCAATTTTTGTAAGCTTGGCAACCCCTTCCCATGAAAGTGTTTCTCGCCAGTCACTGCTTAGGGCTACATCAAGAGGAAACAAAACGTAGAGATAGAACGTGAAACTACTTTGTTGTGTCAACTTTCAAGAAGCTAGCACAAACCGTGTTGGATTCAGAGTTCCAAATACATCTATCAATATAGGAGAAAACAGAGTGAAACCTACAAATTCAAACTGTTACTGGAAATGAACGCTTCAACAAAGAAGAACGAAATTTGGGGAACCAAGTCGCCTTAGTGTACTGATCATTACCTGAAAGTATCATCCAGTTTGGGTGAAAAAATATTTGCTGAGATTTCTGGAGATTCGTAATTTTGGGAAGCTTTGCAACCCTTTCCCATGAAAGTGTATCTCGCCAGTCACTGCTTAGGGCTACATCAAGAGGAAACAAAACATAGAGATAGAACGTGAAACTACTTTGTTGTGTCAAGTTTCAAGAAGCTAGCACAAACCGTGTTGGATTTAGAGTTCCAAATACATCTATCAATATAGGAGAAAACAGAGTGAAACCTAAAAATTCAAACTGTTACTGGAAATGAACGCTTCAACATAGAAGAACAAAATTTGGGGAACCAAGTCGCCTTAGTGTACTGATCATTACCTGAAAGTATCATCCAGTTTGGGTGAAAAAATATTTGCTGAGATTTCTGGAGATTCGTAATTTTGGGAAGCTTGGCAACCCCTTCCCATGAAAGTGTTTCTCGCCAGTCACTGCTTAGGGCTACATCAAGAGGAATCAAAACGTAGAGATAGAACGTGAAACAACTTTGTTGTGTCAAGTTTCAAGAAGCTAGCACAAACCGTGTTGGATTCAGAGTTCCAAATACATCTATCAATATAGGAGAAAACAGAGTGAAACCTAAAAATTCAAACTGTTACTGGAAATGAACGCTTCAACATAGAAGTACGAAAATTGGGGAACCAAGTTGCCTTAGTGTACTGATCATTACCTGAAAGTATCATCCAGTTTGGGTGAAAAAATGTTTCTTGAGATTTCTGTAGATTCGTAATTTTGGGAAGCTTGGCAACCCCTTCCCATGAAAGTGTTTCTCGCCAGTCACTGCTTAGGGCTACATCAAGAGGAAACAAAACGTAGAGATAGAACGTGAAACTACTTTGTTGTGTCAAGTTTCAAGAAGCTAGCACAAACCGTGTTGGATTTAGAGTTCCAAATACATCTATCAATATAGGAGAAAACAGAGTGAAACCTAAAAATTCAAACTGTTACTGGAAATGAACGCTTCAACATAGAAGAACAAAATTTGGGGAACCAAGTCGCCTTAGTGTACTGATCATTACCTGAAAGTATCATCCAGTTTGGGTGAAAAAATATTTGCTGAGATTTCTGGAGATTCGTAATTTTGGGAAGCTTGGCAACCCCTTCCCATGAAAGTCTTTCTCGCCAGTCACTGCTTAGGGCTACATCAAGAGGAAACAAAACGTAGAGATAGAACGTGAAACTACTTTGTTGTGTCAAGTTTCAAGAAGCTAGCACAAACCGTGTTGGATTTAGAGTTCCAAATACATCTATCAATATAGGAGAAAACAGAGTGAAACCTAAAAATTCAAACTGTTACTGGAAATGAACGCTTCAACATAGAAGAACAAAATTTGGGGAACCAAGTCGCCTTAGTGTACTGATCATTACCTGAAAGTATCATCCAGTTTGGGTGAAAAAATATTTGCTGAGATTTCTGGAGATTCGTAATTTTGGGAAGCTTGGCAACCCCTTCCCATGAAAGTGTATCTCGCCAGTCACTGCTTAGGGCTACATCAAGAGGAAACAAAACATAGAGATAGAACGTGAAACTACTTTGTTGTGTCAAGTTTCAAGAAGCTAGCACAAACCGTGTTGGATTTAGAGTTCCAAATACATCTATCAATATAGGAGAAAACAGAGTGAAACCTAAAAATTCAAACTGTTACTGGAAATGAACGCTTCAACATAGAAGAACGAAATTTGGGGAACCAAGTCGCCTTAGTGTACTGATCATTACCTGAAAGTATCATCCAGTTTGGGTGAAAAAATATTTGCTGAGATTTCTGGAGATTCGTAATTTTGGGAAGCTTGGCAACCCCTTCCCATGAAAGTGTTTCTCGGCAGTCACTGTTTAGGGCTACATCAAGAGGAAAAAAAACGTAGAGATAGAACGTGAAACTACTTTGTTGTGTCAAGTTTCAAGAAGCTAGCACAAACCGTGTTGGATTTAGAGTTCCAAATACATCTATCAATATAGGAGAAAACAGAGTGAAACCTAAAAATTCAAACTGTTACTGGAAATGAACGCTTCAACATAGAAGAACGAAATTTGGGGAACCAAGTCGCCTTAGTGTACTGATCATTACCTGAAAGTATCATCCAGTTTGGGTGAAAAAATATTTGCTGAGATTTCTGGAGATTCGTAATTTTGGGAAGCTTGGCAACCCCTTCCCATGAAAGTGTTTCTCGCCAGTCACTGCTTAGGGCTACATCAAGAGGAAACAAAACGTAGAGATAGAACGTGAAACTACTTTGTTGTGTCAACTTTCAAGAAGCTAGCACAAACCGTGTTGGATTCAGAGTTCCAAATACATCTATCAATATTGGAGAAAACAGAGTGAAACCTAAAAATTCAAACTGTTACTGGAAATGAACGCTTCAACATTGAAGAACGAAATTTGGGGAACCAAGTCGCCTTAGTGTACTGATCATTGCCTGAGAGTATCATCCAGTTTGGGTGAAAAAATATTTGCTGAGATTTCTGGAGATTCGTAATTTTGGGAAGCTTGGCAACCCCTTCCCATGAAAGTGTTTCTCGCCAGTCACTGCTTAGGGCTACATCAAGAAGAAACAAAACGTAGAGATAGAACGTGAAACTAGTTTGTTGTGTCAAGTTTCAAGAAGCTAGCACAAACCGTGTTGGATTTAGAGTTCCAAATACATCTATCTATATAGGAGAAAACAGAGTGAAACCTAAAAATTCAAACTGTTACTGGAAATGAACGCTTCAACATAGAAGAACGAAAATTGGGGAACCAAGTTGCCTTAGTGTACTGATCATTACCTGAAAGTATCATCCAGTTTGGGTGAAAAAATGTTTGCTGAGATTTCTGGAGATTCGTAATTTTGGGAAGCTTGGCAACCCCTTCCCATGAAAGTGTTTCTCGCCAGTCACTGCTTAGGGCTACATCAAGAGGAAACAAAACGTAGAGATAGAACGTGAAACTACTTTGTTGTGTCAACTTTCAAGAAGCTAGCACAAACCGTGTTGGATTCAGAGTTCCAAATACATCTATCAATATAGGAGAAAACAGAGTGAAACCTAAAAATTCAAACTGTTACTGGAAATGAACGCTTCAACATAGAAGAACGAAATTTGGGGAACCAAGTCGCCTTAGTGTACTGATCATTACCTGAAAGTATCATCCAGTTTGGGTGAAAAAATATTTGCTGAGATTTCTGGAGATTCGTAATTTTGGGAAGCTTTCCAACCCCTTCCCATGAAAGTGTTTCTCGCCAGTCACTGCTTAGGGCTACATCAAGAGGAAACAAAACGTAGAGATAGAATGTGAAACTACTTTGTTGTGTCAAGTTTCAAGAAGCTAGCACAAACCGTGTTGGATTTAGAGTTCCAAATACATCTATCAATATAGGAGAAAACAGAGTGAAACCTAAAAATTCAAACTGTTACTGGAAATGAACGCTTCAACATAGAAGAACGAAATTTGGGGAACCAAGTCGCCTTAGTGTACTGATCATTACCTGAAAGTATCATCCAGTTTGGGTGAAAAAATATTTGCTGAGATTTGTGGAGATTCGTAATTTTGGGAAGCTTGGCAACCCCTTCCCATGAAAGTGTTTCTCGCCAATCACTGTTTAGGGCTACATCAAGAGGAAACAAAACGTAGAGATAGAACGTGTAACTACTTTGTTGTGTCAACTTTCAAGAAGCTAGCACAAACCGTGTTGGATTCAGAGTTCCAAATACATCTATCAATATAGGAGAAAACAGAGTGAAACCTAAAAATTCAAACTGTTACTGGAAATGAACGCTTCAACATAGAAGAACGAAATTTGGGGAACCAAGTCGCCTTAGTGTACTGATCATTACCTGAAAGTATCATCCATTTTGGGTGAAAAAATACTTGCTGAGATTTCTGGAGATTCGTAATTTTGGGAAGCTTGGCAACCCCTTCCCATGAAAGTGTTTCTCGCCAGTCACTGCTTAGGGCTACATCAAGAGGAAACAAAACGTAGAGATAGAACGTGAAACTACTTTGTTGTGTCAAGTTTCAAGAAGCTAGCACAAACAGTGTTGGATTTAGAGTTCCAAATACATCTATCTATATAGGAGAAAACAGAGTGAAACCTAAAAATTCAAACTGTTACTTGAAATGTACGCTTCAACATAGAAGAACGAAATTTGGGGAACCAAGTCGCCTTAGTGTACTGATCATTACCTGAAAGTATCATCCAGTTTGGGTGAAAAAATATTTGCTGAGATTTCTGGAGATTCGTAATTTTGGGAAGCTTGGCAACCCCTTCCCATGAAAGTGTTTCTCGCCAGTCACTGCTTAGGGCTACATCAAGAGGAAACAAAACGTAGAGATAGAACGTGAAACTACTTTGTTGTGTCAAGTTTCAAGAAGCTAGCACAAACCGTGTTGGATTTAGAGTTCCAAATACATCTATCAATATAGGAGAAAACAGAGTGAAACCTAAAAATTCAAACTGTTACTGGAAATGAACGCTTCAACATAGAAGAACGAAATTTGGGGAACCAAGTCGCCTTAGTGTACTGATCATTACCTGAGAGTATCATCCAGTTTGGGTGAAAATATATTTGCTGAGATTTCTGGAGATTCGTAATTTTGGGAAGCTTGGCAACCCCTTCCCATGAAAGTGTTTCTCGCCAGTCACTGCTTAGGGCTACATCAAGAGGAAACAAAACGTAGAGATAGAACGTGAAACTACTTTGTTGTGTCAAGTTTCAAGAAGCTAGCACAAACCGTGTTGGATTTAGAGTTCCAAATACATCTATCAATATAGGAGAAAACAGAGTGAAACCTAAAAATTCAAACTGTTACTGGAAATGAACGCTTCAACATAGAAGAACGAAATTTGGGGAACCAAGTCGCCTTAGTGTACTGATCATTACCTGAGAGTATCATCCAGTTTGGGTGAAAAAATATTTGCTGAGATTTCTGGAGATTCGTAATTTTGGGAAGCTTGGCAACCCCTTCCCATGAAAGTGTTTCTCGCCAATCACTGCTTAGGGCTACATCAAGAGGAAACACAACGTAGAGATAGAACGTGAAACTACTTTGTTGTGTCAACTTTCAAGAAGCTAGCACAAACCGTGTTGGATTCAGAGTTCCAAATACATCTATCAATATAGGAGAAAACAGAGTGAAACCTAAAAATTCAAACTGTTACTGGAAATGAACGCTTCAACATAGAAGAACGAAATTTGGGGAACCAAGTCGCCTTAGTGTACTGATCATTACCTGAAAGTATCATCCAGTTTGGGTGAAAAAATACTTGCTGAGATTTCTGGAGATTCGTAATTTTGGGAAGCTTGGCAACCCTTTCCCATGAAAGTGTTTCTCGCCAGTCACTGGTTAGGGCTACATCAAGAGGAAACAAAACGTAGAGATAGAACGTGAAACTACGTTGTTGTGTCTAGTTTCAAGAAGCTAGCACAAAACGTGCTGGATTTAGAGTTCCAAATACATCTATCAATATAGGAGAAAACAGAGTGAAACCTAAAAATTCAAACTGTTACTGGAAATGAACGCTTCAAATAGAAGAACGAAATTTGGGGAACCAAGTCGCCTTAGTGTACTGATCATTACCTGAAAATATCATCCAGTTTGGGTGAAAAAATATTTGCTGAGATTTCTGGAGATTCGTAATTTGGGGAAGCTTGGCAACCCCTTCCCATGAAAGTGTTTCTCGCCAGTCACTGCTTAGGGCTACATCAAGAGGAAACAAAACATAGAGATAGAACGTGAAACTACTTTGTTGTGTCAAGTTTCAAGAAGCTAGCACAAACCGTGTTGGATTTAGAGTTCCAAATACATCTATCAATATAGAAGAAACAGAGTGAAACCTAAAAATTCAAACTGTTACTGGAAATGAACGCTTCAACATAGAAGAACGAAATTTGGGGAACCAAGTCGCCTTAGTGTACTGATCATTACCTGAGAGTATCATCCAGTTTGGGTGAAAAAATATTTGCTGAGATTTCTGGAGATTCGTAATTTTTGGAAGCTTGGCAACTCCTTCCCATGAAAGTGTTTCTCGCCAGTCACTGCTTAGGGCTACATCAAGAGGAAACAAAACGTAGAGATAGAACGTGAAACTACTTTGTTGTGTCAAGTTTCAAGAAGCTAGCACAAACCGTGTTGGATTTAGAGTTCCAAATACATCTATCAATATAGGAGAAAACAGAGTGAAACCTAAAAATTCAAACTGTTACTGGAAATGAACGCTTCAACATAGAAGAACGAAATTTGGGGAACCAAGTCGACTTAGTGTACTGATCATTACCTGAAAGTATCATCCAGTTTGGGTGAAAAAATATTTGCTGAGATTTCTGGAGATTCGTAATTTTGGGAAGCTTGGCAACCCCGTTCCATGAAAGGGTTTCTCGCCAGTCACTGCTTAGGGCTACATCAAGAGGAAACAAAACGTAGAGATAGAACGTGAAACTACTTTGTTGTGTCAAGTTTCAAGAAGCTAGAAGAAACCGTGTTGGATTTAGAGTTCCAAATACATCTATCAATATAGGAGAAAACAGAGTGAAACCTAAAAATTCAAACTGTTACTGGAAATGAACGCTTCAACATAGAAGAACGAAATTTGGGGAACCAAGTCGCCTTAGTGTACTGATCATTACCTGAGAGTATCATCCAGTTTGGGTGAAAAAATATTTGCTGAGATTTGTGGAGATTCGTAATTTTGGGAAGCTTGGCAACCCCTTCCCATGAAAGGGTTTCTCGCCAATCACTGCTTAGGGCTACATCAAGAGGAAACACAACGTAGAGATAGAACGTGAAACTACTTTGTTGTGTCAACTTTCAAGAAGCTAGCACAAACCGTGTTGGATTCAGAGTTCCAAATACATCTATCAATATAGGAGAAAACAGAGTGAAACCTAAAAATTCAAACTGTTACTGGAAATGAACGCTTCAACATAGAAGAACGAAATTTGGGGAACCAAGTCGCCTTAGTGTACTGATCATTACCTGAAAGTATCATCCAGTTTGGGTGAAAAAATACTTGCTGAGATTTCTGGAGATTCGTAATTTTGGGAAGCTTGGCAACCCCTTCCCATGAAAGTGTTTCTCGCCAGTCACTGCTTAGGGCTACATCAAGAGGAAACAAAACGTACAGATAGAACGTGAAACTACGTTGTTGTGTCTAGTTTCAAGAAGCTAGCACAAAACGTGTTGGATTTAGAGTTCCAAATACATCTATCAATATAGGAGAAAACAGAGTGAAACCTAAAAATTCAAACTGTTACTGGAAATGAACGCTTCAAATAGAAGAACGAAATTTGGGGAACCAAGTCGCCTTAGTGTACTGATCATTACCTGAAAGTATCATCCAGTTTGGGTGAAAAAATATTTGCTGAGATTTCTGGAGATTCGTAATTTTGGGAAGCTTGGCAACCCCTTCCCATGAAAGTGTTTCTCGCCAGTCACTGCTTAGGGCTACATCAAGAGGAAACAAAACATAGAGATAGAACGTGAAACTACTTTGTTGTGTCAAGTTTCAAGAAGCTAGCACAAACCGTGTTGGATTTAGAGTTCCAAATACATCTATCAATACAGAAGAAAACAGAGTGAAACCTAAAAATTCAAACTGTTACTGGAAATGAACGCTTCAACATAGAAGAACGAAATTTGGGGAACCAAGTCGCCTTAGTGTACTGATCATTACCTGAGAGTATCATCCAGTTTGGGTGAAAAAATATTTGCTGAGATTTCTGGAGATTCGTAATTTTTGGAAGCTTGGCAACTCCTTCCCATGAAAGTGTTTCTCGCCAGTCACTGCTTAGGGCTACATCAAGAGGAAACAAAACGTAGAGATAGAACGTGAAACTACTTTGTTGTGTCAAGTTTCAAGAAGCTAGCACAAACCGTGTTGGATTTAGAGTTCCAAATACATCTATCAATATAGGAGAAAACAGAGTGAAACCTAAAAATTCAAACTGTTACTGGAAATGAACGCTTCAACATAGAAGAACGAAATTTGGGGAACCAAGTCGACTTAGTGTACTGATCATTACCTGAAAGTATCATCCAGTTTGGGTGAAAAAATATTTGCTGAGATTTCTGGAGATTCGTAATTTTGGGAAGCTTGGCAACCCCGTTCCATGAAAGGGTTTCTCGCCAGTCACTGCTTAGGGCTACATCAAGAGGAAACAAAACGTAGAGATAGAACGTGAAACTACTTTGTTGTTTCAAGTTTCAAGAAGCTAGAAGAAACCGTGTTGGATTTAGAGTTCCAAATACATCTATCAATATAGGAGAAAACAGAGTGAAACCTAAAAATTCAAACTGTTACTGGAAATGAACGCTTCAACATAGAAGAACGAAATTTGGGGAACCAAGTCGCCTTAGTGTACTGATCATTACCTGAAAGTATCATCCAGTTTGGGTGAAAAAATGTTTGCTGAGATTTCTGGAGATTCGTAATTTTGGGAAACTTGGCAACCCCTTCCCATGAAAGTGTTTCTCGCCAGTCACTGCTTAGGGCTACATCAAGAGGAAACAAAACGTAGAGATAGAACGTGAAACTACTTTGTTGTGTCAAGTTTCAAGAAGCTAGCACAAACCGTGTTGGATTTAGAGTTCCAAATACATCTATCAATATAGGAGAAAACAGAGTGAAACCTAAAAATTCAAACTGTTACTGGAAATGAACGCTTCAACATAGAAGAACGAAATTTGGGGAACCAAGTCGCCTTAGTGTACTGATCATTACCTGAAAGTATCATCCAGTTTGGGTGAAAAAATATTTGCTGAGATTTATGGAGATTCGTAATTTTGGGAAGCTTGGCAACCCCTTCCCATGAAAGTGTTTCTCGCCAGTCACTGCTTAGGTATACATCAAGAGGAAACAAAACGTAGAGATAGAACGTGAAACTACTTTGTTGTGTCAAGTTTCAAGATGCTAGCACAAACCGTGTTGGATTTAGAGTTCCAAATACATCTATCAATATAGGAGAAAACAGAGTGAAACCTAAAAATTCAAACTGTTACTGGAAATGAACGCTTCAACATAGAAGAACGAAATTTGGGGAAACAAGTCGCCTTAGTGTACTGATCATTACCTGAAAGTATCATCCAGTTTGGGTGAAAAAATATTTGCTGAGATTTCTGGAGATTCGTAATTTTGGGAAGCTTGGCAACCCCTTCCCATGAAAGTGTTTCTCGCCAGTCACTGCTTAGGGCTACATCAAGAGGAAACAAAACGTAGAGATAGAACGTGAAACTACTTTGTTGTGTCAAGTTTCAAGAAGCTAGCACAAACCGTGTTGGATTTAGAGTTCCAAATACATCTATCAATATAGGAGAAAACAGAGTGAAACCTAAAAATTCAAACTGTTACTGGAAATGAACGCTTCGACATAGAAGAACGAAATTTGGGGAACCAAGTCGCCTTAGTGTACTGATCACTACCTGAAAGTATCATCCAGTTTGGGTGAAAAAATATTTGCTGAGATTTCTGGAGATTCGTAATTTTGGGAAGCTTGGCAACCCCTTCCCATGAAAGTGTTTCTCGCCAGTCACTGCTTAGGGCTACATCAAGAGGAAACAAAACGTAGAGATAGAACGTGAAACTACTTTGTTGTGTCAAGTTTCAAGAAGCTAGCACAAACCGTGTTGGATTTAGAGTTCCAAATACATCTATCAATATAGGAGAAAACAGAGTGAAACCTAAAAATTCAAACTGTTACTGGAAATGAACGCTTCAACATAGAAGAACGAAATTTGGGGAACCAAGTCGCCTTAGTGTACTGATCATTACCTGAAAGTATCATCCAGTTTGGGTGAAAAAATATTTGCTGAGATTTCTGGAGATTCGCAATTTTTGGAAGCTTGGCAACCCCTTCCCATGAAAGTGTTTCTCGCCAGTCACTGCTTAGGGCTACATCAAGAGGAAACAAAACGTAGAGATAGAACGTGAAACTACTTTGTTGTGTCAAGTTTCAAGAAGCTAGAACAAACCGTGTTGGATTTAGAGTTCCAAATACATCTATCAATATAGGAGAAAACAGAGTGAAACCTAAAAATTCAAACTGTTACTGGAAATGAATGCTTCAACATAGAAGAACGAAATTTGGGGAACCAAGTCGCCTTAGTGTACTGATCATTACCTGAGAGTATCATCCAGTTTGGGTGAAAAAATATTTGCTGAGATTTCTGGAGATTCGTAATTTTTGGAAGCATGGCAACCCCTTCCCATGAAAGTGTTTCTCGCCAGTCACTGCTTAGGGCTACATCAAGAGGAAACAAAACGTAGAGATAGAACGTGAAACTACTTTGTTGTGTCAAGTTTCAAGAAGCTAGCACAAACCGTGTTGGATTTAGAGTTCCAAATACATCTATCAATATAGGAGAAAACAGAGTGAAACCTAAAAATTCAAACTGTTACTGGAAATGAACGCTTCAACATAGAAGAACGAAATTTGGGGAACCAAGTCGCCTTAGTGTACTGATCATTACCTGAGAGTATCATCCAGTTTGCGTGAAAAAATATTTGCTGAGATTTCTGGAGATTCGTAATTTTTGGAAGCATGGCAACCCCTTCCCATGAAAGTGTTTCTCGCCAGTCACTGCTTAGGGCTACATCAAGAGGAAACAAAACGTAGAGATAGAACGTGAAACTACTTTGTTGTGTCAAGTTTCAAGAAGCTAGCACAAACCGTGTTGGATTTAGAGTTCCAAATACATCTATCAATATAGGAGAAAACAGAGTGAAACCCAAAAATTCAAACTGTTACTGGAAATGAACGCTTCAACATATAAGAACGAAATTTGGGGAACCAAGTCGCCTTAGTGTACTGATCATTACCTGAAAGTATCATCCAGTTTGGGTGAAAAAATATTTGCTGAGATTTCTGGAGATTCGCAATTTTTGGAAGCTTGGCAACCCCTTCCCATGAAAGTGTTTCTCGCCAGTCACTGCTTAGGGCTACATCAAGAGGAAACAAAACGTAGAGATAGAACGTGAAACTACTTTGTTGTGTCAAGTTTCAAGAAGCTAGCACAAACCGTGTTGGATTTAGAGTTCCAAATACATCTATCAATATAGAAGAAACAGAGTGAAACCTAAAAATTCAAACTGTTACTGGAAATGAACGCTTCAACATAGAAGAACGAAATTTGGGGAACCAAGTCGCCTTAGTGTACTGATCATTACCTGAGAGTATCATCCAGTTTGGGTGAAAAAATATTTGCTGAGATTTCTGGAGATTCGTAATTTTTGGAAGCTTGGCAACTCCTTCCCATGAAAGTGTTTCTCGCCAGTCACTGCTTAGGGCTACATCAAGAGGAAACAAAACGTAGAGATAGAACGTGAAACTACTTTGTTGTGTCAAGTTTCAAGAAGCTAGCACAAACCGTGTTGGATTTAGAGTTCCAAATACATCTATCAATATAGGAGAAAACAGAGTGAAACCTAAAAATTCAAACTGTTACTGGAAATGAACGCTTCAACATAGAAGAACGAAATTTGGGGAACCAAGTCGACTTAGTGTACTGATCATTACCTGAAAGTATCATCCAGTTTGGGTGAAAAAATATTTGCTGAGATTTCTGGAGATTCGTAATTTTGGGAAGCTTGGCAACCCCGTTCCATGAAAGGGTTTCTCGCCAGTCACTGCTTAGGGCTACATCAAGAGGAAACAAAACGTAGAGATAGAACGTGAAACTACTTTGTTGTGTCAAGTTTCAAGAAGCTAGAAGAAACCGTGTTGGATTTAGAGTTCCAAATACATCTATCAATATAGGAGAAAACAGAGTGAAACCTAAAAATTCAAACTGTTACTGGAAATGAACGCTTCAACATAGAAGAACGAAATTTGGGGAACCAAGTCGCCTTAGTGTACTGATCATTACCTGAGAGTATCATCCAGTTTGGGTGAAAAAATATTTGCTGAGATTTGTGGAGATTCGTAATTTTGGGAAGCTTGGCAACCCCTTCCCATGAAAGGGTTTCTCGCCAATCACTGCTTAGGGCTACATCAAGAGGAAACACAACGTAGAGATAGAACGTGAAACTACTTTGTTGTGTCAACTTTCAAGAAGCTAGCACAAACCGTGTTGGATTCAGAGTTCCAAATACATCTATCAATATAGGAGAAAACAGAGTGAAACCTAAAAATTCAAACTGTTACTGGAAATGAACGCTTCAACATAGAAGAACGAAATTTGGGGAACCAAGTCGCCTTAGTGTACTGATCATTACCTGAAAGTATCATCCAGTTTGGGTGAAAAAATACTTGCTGAGATTTCTGGAGATTCGTAATTTTGGGAAGCTTGGCAACCCCTTCCCATGAAAGTGTTTCTCGCCAGTCACTGCTTAGGGCTACATCAAGAGGAAACAAAACGTACAGATAGAACGTGAAACTACGTTGTTGTGTCTAGTTTCAAGAAGCTAGCACAAAACGTGTTGGATTTAGAGTTCCAAATACATCTATCAATATAGGAGAAAACAGAGTGAAACCTAAAAATTCAAACTGTTACTGGAAATGAACGCTTCAAATAGAAGAACGAAATTTGGGGAACCAAGTCGCCTTAGTGTACTGATCATTACCTGAAAGTATCATCCAGTTTGGGTGAAAAAATATTTGCTGAGATTTCTGGAGATTCGTAATTTTGGGAAGCTTGGCAACCCCTTCCCATGAAAGTGTTTCTCGCCAGTCACTGCTTAGGGCTACATCAAGAGGAAACAAAACATAGAGATAGAACGTGAAACTACTTTGTTGTGTCAAGTTTCAAGAAGCTAGCACAAACCGTGTTGGATTTAGAGTTCCAAATACATCTATCAATACAGAAGAAAACAGAGTGAAACCTAAAAATTCAAACTGTTACTGGAAATGAACGCTTCAACATAGAAGAACGAAATTTGGGGAACCAAGTCGCCTTAGTGTACTGATCATTACCTGAGAGTATCATCCAGTTTGGGTGAAAAAATATTTGCTGAGATTTCTGGAGATTCGTAATTTTTGGAAGCTTGGCAACTCCTTCCCATGAAAGTGTTTCTCGCCAGTCACTGCTTAGGGCTACATCAAGAGGAAACAAAACGTAGAGATAGAACGTGAAACTACTTTGTTGTGTCAAGTTTCAAGAAGCTAGCACAAACCGTGTTGGATTTAGAGTTCCAAATACATCTATCAATATAGGAGAAAACAGAGTGAAACCTAAAAATTCAAACTGTTACTGGAAATGAACGCTTCAACATAGAAGAACGAAATTTGGGGAACCAAGTCGACTTAGTGTACTGATCATTACCTGAAAGTATCATCCAGTTTGGGTGAAAAAATATTTGCTGAGATTTCTGGAGATTCGTAATTTTGGGAAGCTTGGCAACCCCGTTCCATGAAAGGGTTTCTCGCCAGTCACTGCTTAGGGCTACATCAAGAGGAAACAAAACGTAGAGATAGAACGTGAAACTACTTTGTTGTGTCAAGTTTCAAGAAGCTAGAAGAAACCGTGTTGGATTTAGAGTTCCAAATACATCTATCAATATAGGAGAAAACAGAGTGAAACCTAAAAATTCAAACTGTTACTGGAAATGAACGCTTCAACATAGAAGAACGAAATTTGGGGAACCAAGTCGCCTTAGTGTACTGATCATTACCTGAAAGTATCATCCAGTTTGGGTGAAAAAATGTTTGCTGAGATTTCTGGAGATTCGTAATTTTGGGAAACTTGGCAACCCCTTCCCATGAAAGTGTTTCTCGCCAGTCACTGCTTAGGGCTACATCAAGAGGAAACAAAACGTAGAGATAGAACGTGAAACTACTTTGTTGTGTCAAGTTTCAAGAAGCTAGCACAAACCGTGTTGGATTTAGAGTTCCAAATACATCTATCAATATAGGAGAAAACAGAGTGAAACCTAAAAATTCAAACTGTTACTGGAAATGAACGCTTCAACATAGAAGAACGAAATTTGGGGAACCAAGTCGCCTTAGTGTACTGATCATTACCTGAAAGTATCATCCAGTTTGGGTGAAAAAATATTTGCTGAGATTTATGGAGATTCGTAATTTTGGGAAGCTTGGCAACCCCTTCCCATGAAAGTGTTTCTCGCCAGTCACTGCTTAGGTATACATCAAGAGGAAACAAAACGTAGAGATAGAACGTGAAACTACTTTGTTGTGTCAAGTTTCAAGATGCTAGCACAAACCGTGTTGGATTTAGAGTTCCAAATACATCTATCAATATAGGAGAAAACAGAGTGAAACCTAAAAATTCAAACTGTTACTGGAAATGAACGCTTCAACATAGAAGAACGAAATTTGGGGAAACAAGTCGCCTTAGTGTACTGATCATTACCTGAAAGTATCATCCAGTTTGGGTGAAAAAATATTTGCTGAGATTTCTGGAGATTCGTAATTTTGGGAAGCTTGGCAACCCCTTCCCATGAAAGTGTTTCTCGCCAGTCACTGCTTAGGGCTACATCAAGAGGAAACAAAACGTAGAGATAGAACGTGAAACTACTTTGTTGTGTCAAGTTTCAAGAAGCTAGCACAAACCGTGTTGGATTTAGAGTTCCAAATACATCTATCAATATAGGAGAAAACAGAGTGAAACCTAAAAATTCAAACTGTTACTGGAAATGAACGCTTCGACATAGAAGAACGAAATTTGGGGAACCAAGTCGCCTTAGTGTACTGATCACTACCTGAAAGTATCATCCAGTTTGGGTGAAAAAATATTTGCTGAGATTTCTGGAGATTCGTAATTTTGGGAAGCTTGGCAACCCCTTCCCATGAAAGTGTTTCTCGCCAGTCACTGCTTAGGGCTACATCAAGAGGAAACAAAACGTAGAGATAGAACGTGAAACTACTTTGTTGTGTCAAGTTTCAAGAAGCTAGCACAAACCGTGTTGGATTTAGAGTTCCAAATACATCTATCAATATAGGAGAAAACAGAGTGAAACCTAAAAATTCAAACTGTTACTGGAAATGAACGCTTCAACATAGAAGAACGAAATTTGGGGAACCAAGTCGCCTTAGTGTACTGATCATTACCTGAAAGTATCATCCAGTTTGGGTGAAAAAATATTTGCTGAGATTTCTGGAGATTCGTAATTTTGGGAAGCTTGGCAACCCCGTTCCATGAAAGGGTTTCTCGCCAGTCACTGCTTAGTGCTACATCAAGAGGAAACAAAACGTAGAGATAGAACGTGAAACTACTTTGTTGTGTCAAGTTTCAAGAAGCTAGCACAAACCGTGTTGGATTTAGAGTTCCAAATACATCTATCAATATAGGAGAAAACAGAGTGAAACCTAAAAATTCAAACTGTTACTGGAAATGAACGCTTCAACATATAAGAACGAAATTTGGGGAACCAAGTCGCCTTAGTGTACTGATCATTACCTGAAAGTATCATCCAGTTTGGGTGAAAAAATATTTGCTGAGATTTCTGGAGATTCGCAATTTTTGGAAGCTTGGCAACCCCTTCCCATGAAAGTGTTTCTCGCCAGTCACTGCTTAGGGCTACATCAAGAGGAAACAAAACGTAGAGATAGAACGTGAAACTACTTTGTTGTGTCAAGTTTCAAGAAGCTAGAACAAACCGTGTTGGATTTAGAGTTCCAAATACATCTATCAATATAGGAGAAAACAGAGTGAAACCTAAAAATTCAAACTGTTACTGGAAATGAATGCTTCAACATAGAAGAACGAAATTTGGGGAACCAAGTCGCCTTAGTGTACTGATCATTACCTGAGAGTATCATCCAGTTTGGGTGAAAAAATATTTGCTGAGATTTCTGGAGATTCGTAATTTTTGGAAGCATGGCAACCCCTTCCCATGAAAGTGTTTCTCGCCAGTCACTGCTTAGGGCTACATCAAGAGGAAACAAAACGTAGAGATAGAACGTGAAACTACTTTGTTGTGTCAAGTTTCAAGAAGCTAGCACAAACCGTGTTGGATTTAGAGTTCCAAATACATCTATCAATATAGGAGAAAACAGAGTGAAACCTAAAAATTCAAACTGTTACTGGAAATGAACGCTTCAACATAGAAGAACGAAATTTGGGGAACCAAGTCGCCTTAGTGTACTGATCATTACCTGAGAGTATCATCCAGTTTGCGTGAAAAAATATTTGCTGAGATTTCTGGAGATTCGTAATTTTTGGAAGCATGGCAACCCCTTCCCATGAAAGTGTTTCTCGCCAGTCACTGCTTAGGGCTACATCAAGAGGAAACAAAACGTAGAGATAGAACGTGAAACTACTTTGTTGTGTCAAGTTTCAAGAAGCTAGCACAAACCGTGTTGGATTTAGAGTTCCAAATACATCTATCAATATAGGAGAAAACAGAGTGAAACCCAAAAATTCAAACTGTTACTGGAAATGAACGCTTCAACATATAAGAACGAAATTTGGGGAACCAAGTCGCCTTAGTGTACTGATCATTACCTGAAAGTATCATCCAGTTTGGGTGAAAAAATATTTGCTGAGATTTCTGGAGATTCGCAATTTTTGGAAGCTTGGCAACCCCTTCCCATGAAAGTGTTTCTCGCCAGTCACTGCTTAGGGCTACATCAAGAGGAAACAAAACGTAGAGATAGAACGTGAAACTACTTTGTTGTGTCAACTTTCAAGAAGCTAGCACAAACCGTGTTGGATTCAGAGTTCCAAATACATCTATCAATATAGGAGAAAACAGAGTGAAACCTAAAAATTCAAACTGTTACTGGAAATGAACGCTTCAACATAGAAGAACGAAATTTGGGGAACCAAGTCGCCTTAGTGTACTGATCATTACCTGAGAGTATCATCCAGTTTGGGTGAAAAAATATTTGCTGAGATTTCTGGAGATTCGTAATTTTTGGAAGCATGGCAACCCCTTCCCATGAAAGTGTTTCTCGCCAGTCACTGCTTAGGGCTACATCAAGAGGAAACAAAACGTAGAGATAGAACGTGAAACTACTTTGTTGTGTCAAGTTTCAAGAAGCTAGCACAAACCGTGTTGGATTTAGAGTTCCAAATACATCTATCAATATAGGAGAAAACAGAGTGAAACCTAAAAATTCAAACTGTTACTGGAAATGAACGCTTCAACATAGAAGAACGAAATTTGGGGAACCAAGTCGCCTTAGTGTACTGATCATTACCTGAGAGTATCATCCAGTTTGCGTGAAAAAATATTTGCTGAGATTTCTGGAGATTCGTAATTTTTGGAAGCATGGCAACCCCTTCCCATGAAAGTGTTTCTCGCCAGTCACTGCTTAGGGCTACATCAAGAGGAAACAAAACGTAGAGATAGAACGTGAAACTACTTTGTTGTGTCAAGTTTCAAGAAGCTAGCACAAACCGTGTTGGATTTAGAGTTCCAAATACATCTATCAATATAGGAGAAAACAGAGTGAAACCTAAAAATTCAAACTGTTACTGGAAATGAACGCTTCAACATAGAAGAACGAAATTTGGGGAACCAAGTTGCCTTAGTGTACTGATCATTACCTGAAAGTATCATCCAGTTTGGGTGAAAAAATATTTGCTGAGATTTCTGGAGATTCGCAATTTTTGTAAGCTTGGCAACCCCTTCCCATGAAAGTGTTTCTCGCCAGTCACTGCTTAGGGCTACATCAAGAGGAAACAAAACGTAGAGATAGAACGTGAAACTACTTTGTTGTGTCAACTTTCAAGAAGCTAGCACAAACCGTGTTGGATTCAGAGTTCCAAATACATCTATCAATATAGGAGAAAACAGAGTGAAACCTACAAATTCAAACTGTTACTGGAAATGAACGCTTCAACAAAGAAGAACGAAATTTGGGGAACCAAGTCGCCTTAGTGTACTGATCATTACCTGAAAGTATCATCCAGTTTGGGTGAAAAAATATTTGCTGAGATTTCTGGAGATTCGTAATTTTGGGAAGCTTTGCAACCCTTTCCCATGAAAGTGTATCTCGCCAGTCACTGCTTAGGGCTACATCAAGAGGAAACAAAACATAGAGATAGAACGTGAAACTACTTTGTTGTGTCAAGTTTCAAGAAGCTAGCACAAACCGTGTTGGATTTAGAGTTCCAAATACATCTATCAATATAGGAGAAAACAGAGTGAAACCTAAAAATTCAAACTGTTACTGGAAATGAACGCTTCAACATAGAAGAACAAAATTTGGGGAACCAAGTCGCCTTAGTGTACTGATCATTACCTGAAAGTATCATCCAGTTTGGGTGAAAAAATATTTGCTGAGATTTCTGGAGATTCGTAATTTTGGGAAGCTTGGCAACCCCTTCCCATGAAAGTGTTTCTCGCCAGTCACTGCTTAGGGCTACATCAAGAGGAATCAAAACGTAGAGAGAGAACGTGAAACAACTTTGTTGTGTCAAGTTTCAAGAAGCTAGCACAAACCGTGTTGGATTCAGAGTTCCAAACACATCTATCAATATAGGAGAAAACAGAGTGAAACCTAAAAATTCAAACTGTTACTGGAAATGAACGCTTCGACATAGAAGAACGAAATTTGGGGAACCAAGTCGCCTTAGTGTACTGATCACTACCTGAAAGTATCATCCAGTTTGCGTGAAAAAATATTTGCTGAGATTTCTGGAGATTCGTAATTTTGGGAAGCTTGGCAACCCCTTCCCATGAAAGTGTTTCTCGCCAGTCACTGCTTAGGGCTACATCAAGAGGAAACAAAACGTAGAGATAGAACGTGAAACTACTTTGTTGTGTCAAGTTTCAAGAAGCTAGCACAAACCGTGTTGGATTTAGAGTTCCAAATACATCTATCAATATAGGAGAAAACAGAGTGAAACCTAAAAATTCAAACTGTTACTGGAAATGAACGCTTCAACTTAGAAGAACGAAATTTGGGGAACCAAGTCGCCTTAGTGTACTGATCATTACCTGAAAGTATCATCCAGTTTGGGTGAAAAAATATTTCCTGAGATTTCTGAAGATTCGTAATTTTTGGAAGCTTGGCAACCCCTTCCCATGAAAGTGTTTCTCGCCAGTCACTGCTTAGGGCTACATCAAGAGGAAACAAAATGTAGAGATAGAACGTGAAACTACTTTGTTGTGTCAAGTTTCAAGAAGCTAGCACAAACCGTGTTGGATTTAGAGTTCCAAATACATCTATCAATATAGGAGAAAACAGAGTGAAACCTAAAAATTCAAACTGTTACTGGAAATGAACGCTTCAACATAGAAGAACGAAATTTGGGGAACCAAGTCGCCTTAGTGTACTGATCATTACCTGAGAGTATCATCCAGTTTGGGTGAAAAAATATTTGCTGAGATTTCTGGAGATTCGTAATTTTGGGAAGCTTGGCAACCCCTTCCCATGAAAGTGTTTCTCGCCAGTCACTGCTTAGGGCTACATCAAGAGGAAACAAAACGTAGAGATAGAACGTGAAACTACTTTGTTGTGTCAAGTTTCAAGAAGCTAGCACAAACCGTGTTGGATTTAGAGTTCCAAATACATCTATCAATATAGGAGAAAACAGAGTGAAACCTAAAAATTCAAACTGTTACTGGAAATGAACGCTTCAACATAGAAGAACGAAATTTGGGGAACCAAGTCGCCTTAGTGTACTGATCATTACCTGAAAGTATCATCCAGTTTGGGTGAAAAAAAATTTGCTGAGATTTCTGGAGATTAGTAATTTTGGGAAGCTTGGCAACCCCTTCCCATGAAAGTGTTTCTCGCCAGTCACTGCTTAGGGCTACATCAAGAGGAATCAAAACGTAGAGATAGAACGTGAAACAACTTTGTTGTGTCAAGCTTCAAGAAACTAGCACAAACCGTGTTGGATTCAGAGTTCCAAATACATCTATCAATATAGGAGAAAACAGAGTGAAACCTAAAAATTCAAACTGTTACTGGAAATGAACGCTTCAACATAGAAGAACGAAATTTTTGGAACCAAGTCGCCTTAGTGTACTGATCATTACCTGAAAGTACCATCCAGTTTGGGTGAAAAAATATTTGCTGAGATTTCTGGAGATTCGTAATTTTGGGAAGCTTGGCAACCCCTTCCCATGAAAGTGTATCTCGCCAGTCACTGCTTAGGGCTACATCAAGAGGAAACAAAACATAGAGATAGAACGTGAAACTACTTTGTTGTGTCAAGTTTCAAGAAGCTAGCACAAACCGTGTTGGATTTAGAGTTCCAAATACATCTATCAATATAGGAGAAAACAGAGTGAAACCTAAAAATTCAAACTGTTACTGGAAATGAACGCTTCAACATAGAAGAACGAAATTTGGGGAACCAAGTCGCCTTAGTGTACTGATCATTACCTGAAAGTATCATCCAGTTTGGGCGAAAAAATATTTGCTGAGATTTCTGGAGATTCGTAATTTTGGGAAGCTTGGCAACCCCTTCCCATGAAAGTGTTTCTCGCCAGTCACTGCTTAGGGCTACATCAAGAGGAAACAAAACGTAGAGATAGAACGTGAAACTACTTTGTTGTGTCAAGTTTCAAGAAGCTAGCACAAACCGTGTTGGATTTAGAGTTCCAAATACATCTATCAATATAGGAGAAAACAGAGTGAAACCTAAAAATTCAAACTGTTACTGGAAATGAACGCTTCAACATAGAAGAACGAAATTTGGGGAACCAAGTTGCCTTAGTGTACTGATCATTACCTGAAAGTATCATCCAGTTTGGGTGAAAAAATATTTGCTGAGATTTCTGGAGATTCGTAATTTTGGGAAGCTTGGCAACCCCTTCCCATGAAAGTGTTTCTCGCCAGTCACTGCTTAGGGCTACATCAAGAGGAAACAAAACGTAGAGATAGAACGTGAAACTACTTTGTTGTGTCAACTTTCAAGAAGCTAGCACAAACCGTGTTGGATTCAGAGTTCCAAATACATCTATCAATATAGGAGAAAACAGAGTGAAACCTAAAAATTCAAACTGTTACTGGAAATGAACGCTTCAACATAGAAGAACGAAATTTGGGGAACCAAGTCGCCTTAGTGTACTGATCATTACCTGAAAGTATCATCCAGTTTGGGTGAAAAAATATTTGCTGAGATTTCTGGAGATTCGTAATTTTGGGAAGCTTGGCAACCCCTTCCCATGAAAGTGTTTCTCGCCAGTCACTGCTTAGGGCTACATCAAGAGGAAACAAAACGTAGAGATAGAACGTGAAACTACTTTGTTGTGTCAAGTTTCAAGAAGCTAGCACAAACCGTGTTGGATTTAGAGTTCCAAATACATCTATCAATATAGGAGAAAACAGAGTGAAACCTAAAAATTCAAACTGTTACTGGAAATGAACGCTTCAACATAGAAGAACGAAATTTGGGGAACCAAGTCGCCTTAGTGTACTGATCATTACCTGAAAGTATCATCCAGTTTGGGTGAAAAAATATTTGCTGAGATTTCTGGAGATTCGTAATTTTGGGAAGCTTGGCAACCCCTTCCCATGAAAGTGTTTCTCGCCAATCACTGCTTAGGGCTACATCAAGAGGAAACAAAACGTAGAGATAGAACGTGAAACTACTTTGTTGTGTCAACTTTCAAGAAGCTAGCACAAACCGTGTTGGATTCAGAGTTCCAAATACATCTATCAATATAGGAGAAAACAGAGTGAAACCTAAAAATTCAAACTGTTACTGGAAATGAACGCTTCAACATATAAGAACGAAATTTGGGGAACCAAGTCGCCTTAGTGTACTGATCATTACCTGAAAGTATCATCCAGTTTGGGTGAAAAAATACTTGCTGAGATTTCTGGAGATTCGTAATTTTGGGAAGCTTGGCAACCCCTTCCCATGAAAGTGTTTCTCGCCAGTCACTGCTTAGGGCTACATCAAGAGGAAACAAAACGTAGAGATAGAACGTGAAACTACTTTGTTGTGTCAAGTTTCAAGAAGCTAGCACAAACAGTGTTGGATTTAGAGTTCCAAATAAATCTATCTATATAGGAGAAAACAGAGTGAAACCTAAAAATTCAAACTGTTACTGGAAATGAACGCTTCAACATAGAAGAACGAAATTTGGGGAACCAAGTTGCCTTAGTGTACTGATCATTACCTGAAAGTATCATCCAGTTTGGGTGAAAAAATATTTCCTGAGATTTCTGGAGATTCGTAATTTTTGGAAGCTTGGCAACCCCTTCCCATGAAAGTGTTTCTCGCCAGTCACTGCTTAGGGCTACATCAAGAGGAAACAAAATGTAGAGATAGAACGTGAAACTACTTTGTTGTGTCAAGTTTCAAGAAGCTAGCACAAACCGTGTTGGATTTAGAGTTCCAAATACATCTATCAATATAGGAGAAAACAGAGTGAAACCTAAAAATTCAAACTGTTACTGGAAATGAACGCTTCAACATAGAAGAACGAAATTTGGGGAACCAAGTCGCCTTAGTGTACTGATCATTACCTGAGAGAATCATCCAGTTTGGGTGAAAAAATATTTGCTGAGATTTCTGGAGATTCGTAATTTTGGGAAGCTTGGCAACCCCTTCCCATGAAAGTGTTTCTCGCCAGTCACTGCTTAGGGCTACATCAAGAGGAAACAAAACGTAGAGATAGAACGTGAAACTACTTTGTTGTGTCAAGTTTCAAGAAGCTAGCACAAACAGTGTTGGATTTAGAGTTCCAAATAAATCTATCTATATAGGAGAAAACAGAGTGAAACCTAAAAATTCAAACTGTTACTGGAAATGAACGCTTCAACATAGAAGAACGAAATTTGGGGAACCAAGTTGCCTTAGTGTACTGATCATTACCTGAAAGTATCATCCAGTTTGGGTGAAAAAATATTTCCTGAGATTTCTGGAGATTCGTAATTTTTGGAAGCTTGGCAACCCCTTCCCATGAAAGTGTTTCTCGCCAGTCACTGCTTAGGGCTACATCAAGAGGAAACAAAATGTAGAGATAGAACGTGAAACTACTTTGTTGTGTCAAGTTTCAAGAAGCTAGCACAAACCGTGTTGGATTTAGAGTTCCAAATACATCTATCAATATAGGAGAAAACAGAGTGAAACCTAAAAATTCAAACTGTTACTGGAAATGAACGCTTCAACATAGAAGAACGAAATTTGGGGAACCAAGTCGCCTTAGTGTACTGATCATTACCTGAGAGAATCATCCAGTTTGGGTGAAAAAATATTTGCTGAGATTTCTGGAGATTCGTAATTTTGGGAAGCTTGGCAACCCCTTCCCATGAAAGTGTTTCTCGCCAGTCACTGCTTAGGGCTACATCAAGAGGAAACAAAACGTAGAGATAGAACGTGAAACTACTTTGTTGTGTCAAGTTTCAAGAAGCTAGCACAAACCGTGTTGGATTTAGAGTTCCAAATACATCTATCAATATAGGAGAAAACAGAGTGAAACCTAAACATTCAAACTGTTACTGGAAATGAACGCTTCAACATAGAAGAACGAAATTTGGGGAACCAAGTCGCCTTAGTGTACTGATCATTACCTGAGAGTATCATCCAGTTTGGGTGAAAAAATATTTGCTGAGATTTCTGGAGATTCGTAATTTTGGGAAGCTTGGCAACCCCTTCTCATGAAAGTGTTTCTCGCCAATCACTGCTTAGGGCTACATCAAGAGGAAACAAAACGTAGAGATAGAACGTGAAACTACTTTGTTGTGTCAAGTTTCAAGAAGCTAGCACAAACCGTGTTGGATTCAGAGTTCCAAATACATCTATCAATATAGGAGAAAACAGAGTGAAACCTAAAAATTCAAACTGTTACTGGAAATGAACGCTTCAACATAGAAGAACGAAATTTGGGGAACCAAGTCGCCTTAGTGTACTGATCATTACCTGAAAGTATCATCCAGTTTGGGTGAAAAAATACTTGCTGAGATTTCTGGAGATTCGTAATTTTGGGAAGCTTGGCAACCCCTTCCCATGAAAGTGTTTCTCGCCAGTCACTGCTTAGGGCTACATCAAGAGGAAACAAAACGTAGAGATAGAACGTGAAACTACTTTGTTGTGTCAAGTTTCAAGAAGCTAGCACAAACCGTGTTGGATTTAGAGTTCCAAATACATCTATCTATATAGGAGAAAACAGAGTGAAACCTAAAAATTCAAACTGTTACTGGAAATGAACGCTTCAACATAGAAGAACGAAATTTGGGGAACCAAGTCGCCTTAGTGTACTGATCATTACCTGAAAGTATCATCCAGTTTGGGTGAAAAAATATTTGCTGAGATTTGTGGAGATTCGTAATTTTTGGAAGCTTGGCAACCCCTTCCCATGAAAGTGTTTCTCGCCAATCACTGCTTAGGGCTACATCAAGAGGAAACAAAACGTAGAGATAGAACGTGAAACTACTTTGTTGTGTCAAGTTTCAAGAAGCTAGCATAAACCGTGTTGGATTCAGAGTTCCAAATACATCTATCAATATAGGAGAAAACAGAGTGAAACCTACAAATTCAAACTGTTACTGGAAATGAACGCTTCAACAAAGAAGAACGAAATTTGGGGAACCAAGTCGCCTTAGTGTACTGATCATTACCTGAAAGTATCATCCAGTTTGGGTGAAAAAATATTTGCTGAGATTTCTGGAGATTCGTAATTTTGGGAAGCTTGGCAACCCCTTCCCATGAAAGTGTTTCTCGCCAGTCACTGCTTAGGGCTACATCAAGAGGAAACAAAACGTAGAGATAGAACGTGAAACTACTTTGTTGTGTCAAGTTTCAAGAAGCTAGCACAAACCGTGTTGGATTTAGAGTTCCAAATACATCTATCAATATAGGAGAAAACAGAGTGAAACCTAAAAATTCAAACTGTTACTGGAAATGAACGCTTCAACATAGAAGAACGAAATTTGGGGAACCAAGTCGCCTTAGTGTACTGATCATTACCTGAGAGTATCATCCAGTTTGGGTGAAAAAATATTTGCTGAGATTTCTGGAGATTCGTAATTTTGGGAAGCTTGGCAACCCCTTCCCATGAAAGTGTTTCTCGCCAATCACTGCTTAGGGCTACATCAAGAGGAAACAAAACGTAGAGATAGAACGTGAAACTACTTTGTTGTGTCAACTTTCAAGAAGCTAGCACAAACCGTGTTGGATTCAGAGTTCCAAATACATCTATCAATATAGGAGAAAACAGAGTGAAACCTAAAAATTCAAACTGTTACTGGAAATGAACGCTTCAACATAGAAGAACGAAATTTGGGGAACCAAGTCGCCTTAGTGTACTGATCATTACCTGAAAGTATCATCCAGTTTGGGTGAAAAAATACTTGCTGAGATTTCTGGAGATTCGTAATTTTGGGAAGCTTGGCAACCCCTTCCCATGAAAGTGTTTCTCGCCAGTCACTGCTTAGGGCTACATCAAGAGGAAACAAAACGTAGAGATAGAACGTGAAACTACTTTGTTGTGTCAAGTTTCAAGAAGCTAGCATAAACCGTGTTGGATTCAGAGTTCCAAATACATCTATCAATATAGGAGAAAACAGAGTGAAACCTAAAAATTCAAACTGTTACTGGAAATGAACGCTTCAACATAGAAGAACGAAATTTGGGGAACCAAGTTGCCTTAGTGTACTGATCATTACCTGAAAGTATCATCCAGTTTGGGTGAAAAAATATTTGCTGAGATTTCTGGAGATTCGTAATTTTGGGAAGCTTGGCAACCCCTTCCCATGAAAGTGTTTCTCGCCAGTCACTGCTTAGGGCTACATCAAGAGGAAACAAAACGTAGAGATAGAACGTGAAACTACTTTGTTGTGTCAAGTTTCAAGAAGCTAGCACAAACCGTGTTGGATTTAGAGTTCCAAATACATCTATCAATATAGGAGAAAACAGAGTGAAACCTAAAAATTCAAACTGTTACTGGAAATGAACGCTTCAACATAGAAGAACGAAATTTGGGGAACCAAGTCGCCTTAGTGTACTGATCATTACCTGAGAGTATCATCCAGTTTGGGTGAAAAAATATTTGCTGAGATTTCTGGAGATTCGTAATTTTTGGAAGCTTGGCAACCCCTTCCCATGAAAGTGTTTCTCGCCAGTCACTGCTTAGGGCTACATCAAGAGGAAACAAAACGTAGAGATAGAACGTGAAACTACTTTGTTGTGTCAAGTTTCAAGAAGCTAGCACAAACCGTGTTGGATTTAGAGTTCCAAATACATCTATCAATATAGGAGAAAACAGAGTGAAACCTAAAAATTCAAACTGTTACTGGAAATGAACGCTTCAACATAGAAGAAAGAAATTTGGGGAACCAAGTCGCCTTAGTGTACTGATCATTACCTGAGAGTATCATCCAGTTTGGGTGAAAAAATATTTGCTGAGATTTCTGGAGATTCGTAATTTTGGGAAGCTTGGCAACCCCTTCCCATGAAAGTGTTTCTCGCCAATCACTGCTTAGGGCTACATCAAGAGGAAACAAAACGTAGAGATAGAACGTGAAACTACTTTGTTGTGTCAACTTTCAAGAAGCTAGCACAAACCGTGTTGGATTCAGAGTTCCAAATACATCTATCAATATAGGAGAAAACAGAGTGAAACCTAAAAATTCAAACTGTTACTGGAAATGAACGCTTCAACATAGAAGAACGAAATTTGGGGAACCAAGTCGCCTTAGTGTACTGATCATTACCTGGAAGTATCATCCAGTTTGGGTGAAAAAATACTTGCTGAGATTTCTGGAGATTCGTAATTTTGGGAAGCTTGGCAACCCCTTCCCATGAAAGTGTTTCTCGCCAGTCACTGCTTAGGGCTACATCAAGAGGAAACAAAACGTAGAGATAGAACGTGAAACTACTTTGTTGTGTCAAGTTTCAAGAAGCTAGTACAAACCGTATTGGATTTAGAGTTCCAAATACATCTATCTATATAGGAGAAAACAGAGTGAAACCTAAAAATTCAAACTGTTACTGGAAATGAACGCTTCAACATAGAAGAACGAAATTTGGGGAACCAAGTCGCCTTAGTGTACTGATCATTACCTGAGAGTATCATCCAGTTTGGGTGAAAAAATATTTGCTGAGATTTCTGGAGATTCGTAATTTTGGGAAGCTTGGCAACCCCTTCCCATGAAAGTGTTTCTCGCCAGTCACTGCTTAGGGCTACATCAAGAGGAAACAAAACGTAGAGATAGAACGTGAAACTACTTTGTTGTGTCAAGTTTCAAGAAGCTAGCACAAACCGTGTTGGATTTAGAGTTCCAAATACATCTATCAATATAGGAGAAAACAGAGTGAAACCTAAAAATTCAAACTGTTACTGGAAATGAACGCTTCAACATAGAAGAACGAAATTTGGGGAACCAAGTCGCCTTAGTGTACTGATCATTACCTGAGAGTATCATCCAGTTTGGGTGAAAAAATATTTGCTGAGATTTCTGGAGATTCGTAATTTTGGGAAGCTTGGCAACCCCTTCCCATGAAAGTGTTTCTCGCCAATCACTGCTTAGGGCTACATCAAGAGGAAACAAAACGTAGAGATAGAACGTGAAACTACTTTGTTGTGTCAACTTTCAAGAAGCTAGCACAAACCGTGTTGGATTCAGAGTTCCAAATACATCTATCAATATAGGAGAAAACAGAGTGAAACCTAAAAATTCAAACTGTTACTGGAAATGAACGCTTCAACATAGAAGAACGAAATTTGGGGAACCAAGTCGCCTTAGTGTACTGATCATTACCTGAAAGTATCATCCAGTTTGGGTGAAAAAATACTTGCTGAGATTTCTGGAGATTCGTAATTTTGGGAAGCTTGGCAACCCCTTCCCATGAAAGTGTTTCTCGCCAGTCACTGCTTAGGGCTACATCAAGAGGAAACAAAACGTAGAGATAGAACGTGAAACTACTTTGTTGTGTGAAGTTTCAAGAAGCTAGCATAAACCGTGTTGGATTCAGAGTTCCAAATACATCTATCAATATAGGAGAAAACAGAGTGAAACCTAAAAATTCAAACTGTTACTGGAAATGAACGCTTCAACATAGAAGAACGAAATTTGGGGAACCAAGTCGCCTTAGTGTACTGATCATTACCTGAAAGTATCATCCAGTTTGGGTGAAAAAATATTTGCTGAGATTTCTGGAGATTCGTAATTTTGGGAAGCTTGGCAACCCCTTCCCATGAAAGTGTTTCTCGCCAGTCACTGCTTAGGGCTACATCAAGAGGAATCAAAACGTAGAGATAGAACGTGAAACAACTTTGTTGTGTCAAGTTTCAAGAAGCTAGCACAAACCGTGTTGGATTCAGAGTTCCAAATACATCTATCAATATAGGAGAAAACAGAGTGAAACCTAAAAATTCAAACTGTTACTGGAAATGAACGCTTCAACATAGAAGAACGAAAATTGGGGAACCAAGTTGCCTTAGTGTACTGATCATTACCTGAAAGTATCATCCAGTTTGGGTGAAAAAATGTTTGCTGAGATTTCCGGAGATTCGTAATTTTGGGAAGCTTGGCAACCCCTTCCCATGAAAGTGTTTCTCGCCAGTCACTGCTTAGGGCTACATCAAGAGGAAACAAAACGTAGAGATAGAACGTGAAACTACTTTGTTGTGTCAACTTTCAAGAAGCTAGCACAAACTGTGTTGGATTCAGAGTTCCAAATACATCTATCAATATAGGAGAAAACAGAGTGAAACCTACAAATTCAAACTGTTACTGGAAATGAACGCTTCAACAAAGAAGAACGAAATTTGGGGAACCAAGTCGCCTTAGTGTACTGATCATTACCTGAAAGTATCATCCAGTTTGGGTGAAAAAATATTTGCTGAGATTTCTGGAGATTCGTAATTTTGGGAAGCTTGGCAACCCCTTCCCATGAAAGTGTTTCTCGCCAGTCACTGCTTAGGGCTACATCAAGAGGAAACAAAACGTAGAGATAGAACGTGAAACTACTTTGTTGTGTCAACTTTCAAGAAGCTAGCACAAACCGTGTTGGATTCAGAGTTCCAAATACATCTATCAATATAGGAGAAAACAGAGTGAAACCTAAAAATTCAAACTGTTACTGGAAATGAACGCTTCAACATAGAAGAACGAAATTTGGGGAACCAAGTCGCCTTAGTGTACTGATCATTACCTGAAAGTATCATCCAGTTTGGGTGAAAAAATATTTGCTGAGATTTCTGGAGATTCGTAATTTTGGGAAGCTTGGCAACCCCTTCTCATGAAAGTGTTTCTCGCCAGTCACTGCTTAGGGCTACATCAAGAGGAAACAAAACGTAGAGATAGAACGTGAAACTACTTTGTTGTGTCAAGTTTCAAGAAGCTAGCACAAACCGTGCTGGATTCAGAGTTCCAAATACATCTATCAATATAGGAGAAAACAGAGTGAAACCTAAAAATTCAAACTGTTACTGGAAATGAACGCTTCAACATAGAAGAACGAAATTTGGGGAACCAAGTCGCCTTAGTGTACTGATCATTGCCTGAGAGTATCATCCAGTTTGGGTGAAAAAATATTTGCTGAGATTTCTGGAGATTCATAATTTTGGGAAGCTTGGCAACCCCTTCCCATGAAAGTGTTTCTCGCCAGTCACTGCTTAGGGCTACATCAAGAGGAAACAAAACGTAGAGATAGAACGTGAAACTACTTTGTTGTGTCAAGTTTCAAGAAGCTAGCACAAACCGTGTTGGATTTAGAGTTCCAAATACATCTATCTATATAGGAGAAAACAGAGTGAAACCTAAAAATTCAAACTGTTACTGGAAATGAACGCTTCAACATAGAAGAACGAAATTTGGGAAACCAAGTCGCCTTAGTGTACTGATCATTACCTGAAAGTATCATCCAGTTTGGGCGAAAAAATATTTGCTGAGATTTCTGGAGATTCGTAATTTTGGGAAGCTTGGCAACCCCTTCCCATGAAAGTGTTTCTCGCCAGTCACTGCTTAGGGCTACATCAAGAGGAAACAAAACGTAGAGATAGAACGTGAAACTACTTTGTTGTGTCAAGTTTCAAGAAGCTAGCACAAACCGTGTTGGATTTAGAGTTCCAAATACATCTATCAATATAGGAGAAAACAGAGTGAAACCTAAAAATTCAAACTGTTACTGGAAATGAACGCTTCAACATAGAAGAACGAAATTTGGGGAACCAAGTCGCCTTAGTGTACTGATCATTACCTGAAAGTATCATCCAGTTTGGGTGAAAAAATACTTGCTGAGATTTCTGGAGATTCGTAATGTTGGGAAGCTTGGCAACCCCTTCCCATGAAAGTGTATCTCGCCAGTCACTGCTTAGGGCTACATCAAGAGGAAACAAAACATAGAGATAGAACGTGAAACTACTTTGTTGTGTCAAGTTTCAAGAAGCTAGCACAAACCGTGTTGGATTTAGAGTTCCAAATACATCTATCAATATAGGAGAAAACAGAGTGAAACCTAAAAATTCAAACTGTTACTGGAAATGAACGCTTCAACATAGAAGAACGAAATTTGGGGAACCAAGTCGCCTTAGTGTACTGATCATTACCTGAAAGTATAATCCAGTTTGGGTGAAAAAATATTTGCTGAGATTTGTGGAGATTCATAATTTTGGGAAGCTTGGCAACCCCTTCCCATGAAAGGGTTTCTCGCCAATCACTGCTTAGGGCCACATCAAGAGGAAACAAAACGTAGAGATAGAACGTGAAACTACTTTGTTGTGTCAACTTTCAAGAAGCTAGCACAAACCGTGTTGGATTCAGAGTTCCAAATACATCTATCAATATAGGAGAAAACAGAGTGAAACCTAAAAATTCAAACTGTTACTGGAAATGAACGCTTCAACATACAAGAACGAAATTTGGGGAACCAAGTCGCCTTAGTGTACTGATCATTACCTGAAAGTATCATCCAGTTTGGGTGAAAAAATATTTGCTGAGATTTCTGGATATTCGTAATTTTGGGAAGCTTGGCAACCCCTTCCCATGAAAGTGTTTCTCGCCAGTCACTGCTTAGGGCTACATCAAGAGGAAACAAAACGTAGAGATAGAACGTGAAACTACTTTGTTGTGTCAAGTTTCAAGAAGCTAGCACAAACCGTGTTGGATTTAGAGTTCCAAATACATCTATCTATATAGGAGAAAACAGAGTGAAACCTAAAAATTCAAACTGTTACTGGAAATGAACGCTTCAACATAGAAGAACGAAATTTGGGGAACCAAGTTGCCTTAGTGTACTGATCATTACCTGAAAGTATCATCCAGTTTGGGTGAAAAAATATTTGCTGAGATTTCTGGAGATTCGTAATTTTGGGAAGCTTGGCAACCCCTTCCCATGAAAGTGTTTCTCGCCAGTCACTGCTTAGGGCTACATCAAGAGGAAACAAAACGTAGAGATAGAACATGAAACTACTTTGTTGTGTCAAGTTTCAAGAAGCTAGCACAAACCGTGTTGGATTTAGAGTTCCAAATACATCTATCAATATAGGAGAAAACAGAGTGAAACCTAAAAATTCAAACTGTTACTGGAAATGAACGCTTCAACATAGAAGAACGAAATTTGGGGAACCAAGTCGCCTTAGTGTACTGATCATTACCTGAAAGTATCATCCAGTTTGGGTGAAAAAATATTTGCTGAGATTTCTGGAGATTCGTAATTTTGGGAAGCTTGGCAACCCCTTCCCCTGAAAGTGTTTCTCGCCAGTCACTGCTTAGGGCTACATCAAGAGGAAACAAAACGAAGAGATAGAATGTGAAACTACTTTGTTGTGTCAAGTTTCAAGAAGCTAGAACAAACCGTGTTGGATTTAGAGTTCCAAATACATCTATCAATATAGGAGAAAACAGAGTGAAACCTAAAAATTCAAACTGTTACTGGAAATGAACGCTTCAACATAGAAGATCGAAATTTGGGGAACCAAGTCGCCTTAGTGTACTGATCATTACCTGAGAGTATCATCCAGTTTGGGTGAAAAAATATTTGCTGAGATTTCTGGAGATTCGTAATTTTTGGAAGCTTGGCAACCCCTTGCCATGAAAGTGTTTCTCGCCAGTCACTGCTTAGGGCTACATCAAGAGGAAACAAAACGTAGAGATAGAACGTGAAACTACTTTGTTGTGTCAAGTTTCAAGAAGCTAGCACAAACCGTGTTGGATTTAGAGTTCCAAATACATCTATCAATATAGGAGAAAACAGAGTGAAACCTAAAAATTCAAACTGTTACAGGAAATGAACGCTTCAACATAGAAGAACGAAATTTGGGGAACCAAGTCGCCTTAGTGTACTGATCATTACCTGAGAGTATCATCCAGTTTAGGTGAAAAAATATTTGCTGAGATTTCTGGAGATTCGTAATTTTGGGAAGCTTGGCAACCCCTTCCCAAGAAAGTGTTTCTCGCCAATCACTGCTTAGGGCTACATCAAGAGGAAACAAAACGTAGAGATAGAACGTGAAACTACTTTGTTGTGTCAAGTTTCAAGAAGCTAGCACAAACCGTGTTGGATTCAGAGTTCCAAATACATCTATTAATATAGGAGAAAACAGAGTGAAACCTAAAAATTCAAACTGTTACTGGAAATGAACGCTTCAACATAGAAGAACGAAATTTGGGGAACCAAGTCGCCTTAGTGTACTGATCATTACCTGAAAGTATCATCCAGTTTGGGTGAAAAAATACTTGCTGAGATTTCTGGAGATTCGTAATTTTGGGAAGCTTGGCAACCACTTCCCATGAAAGTGTTTCTCGCCAGTCACTGCTTAGGGCTACATCAAGAGGAAACAAAACGTAGAGATAGAACGTGAAACTACTTTGTTGTGTCAAGTTTCAAGAAGCTAGTACAAACCGTGTTGGATTTAGAGTTCCAAATACATCTATCTATATAGGAGAAAACAGAGTGAAACCTAAAAATTCAAACTGTTACTGGAAATGAACTCTTCAACATAGAAGAACGAAATTTGGGGAACCAAGTCGCCTTAGTGTACTGATCATTACCTGAGAGTATCATCCAGTTTGGGTGAAAAAATATTTGCTGAGATTTCTGGAGATTCGTAATTTTGGGAAGCTTGGCAACCCCTTCCCATGAAAGTGTTTCTCGCCAGTCACTGCTTAGGGCTACATCAAGAGGAAACAAAACGTAGAGATAGAACGTGAAACTACTTTGTTGTGTCAAGTTTCAAGAAGCTAGCACAAACCGTGTTGGATTTAGAGTTCCAAATACATCTATCAATATAGGAGAAAACAGAGTGAAACCTAAAAATTCAAACTGTTCCTGGAAATGAACGCTTCAACATAGAAGAACGAAATTTGGGGAACCAAGTCGCCTTAGTGTACTGATCATTACCTGAGAGTATCATCCAGTTTGGGTGAAAAAATATTTGCTGAGATTTCTGGAGATTCGTAATTTTGGGAAGCTTGGCAACCCCTTCCCATGAAAGTGTTTCTCGCCAATCACTGCTTAGGGCTACATCAAGAGGAAACAAAACGTAGAGATAGAACGTGAAACTACTTTGTTGTGTCAACTTTCAAGAAGCTAGCACAAACCGTGTTGGATTCAGAGTTCCAAATACATCTATCAATATAGGAGAAAACAGAGTGAAACCTAAAAATTCAAACTGTTACTGGAAATGAACGCTTCAACATAGAAGAACGAAATTTGGGGAACCAAGTCGCCTTAGTGTACTGATCATTACCTGAAAGTATCATCCAGTTTGGGTGAAAAAATACTTGCTGAGATTTCTGGAGATTCGTAATTTTGGGAAGCTTGGCAACCCCTTCCCATGAAAGTGTTTCTCGCCAGTCACTGCTTAGGGCTACATCAAGAGGAAACAAAACGTAGAGATAGAACGTGAAACTACTTTGTTGTGTCAAGTTTCAAGAAGCTAGCATAAACCGTGTTGGATTCAGAGTTCCAAATACATCTATCAATATAGGAGAAAACAGAGTGAAACCTAAAAATTCAAACTGTTACTGGAAATGAACGCTTCAACATAGAAGAACGAAATTTGGGGAACCAAGTCGCCTTAGTGTACTGATCATTACCTGAAAGTATCATCCAGTTTGGGTGAAAAAATATTTGCTGAGATTTCTGGAGATTCGTAATTTTGGGAAGCTTGGCAACCCCTTCCCATGAAAGTGTTTCTCGCCAGTCACTGCTTAGGGCTACATCAAGAGGAATCAAAACGTAGAGATAGAACGTGAAACAACTTTGTTGTGTCAAGTTTCAAGAAGCTAGCACAAACCGTGTTGGATTCAGAGTTCCAAATACATCTATCAATATAGGAGAAAACAGAGTGACACCTAAAAATTCAAACTGTTACTGGAAATGAACGCTTCAACATAGAAGAACGAAAATTGGGGAACCAAGTTGCCTTAGTGTACTGATCATTACCTGAAAGTATCATCCAGTTTGGGTGAAAAAATGTTTGCTGAGATTTCCGGAGATTCGTAATTTTGGGAAGCTTGGCAACCCCTTCCCATGAAAGTGTTTCTCGCCAGTCACTGCTTAGTGCTACATCAAGAGGAAACAAAACGTAGAGATAGAACGTGAAACTACTTTGTTGTGTCAACTTTCAAAAAGCTAGCACAAACTGTGTTGGATTCAGAGTTCCAAATACATCTATCAATATAGGAGAAAACAGAGTGAAACCTACAAATTCAAACTGTTACTGGAAATGAACGCTTCAACAAAGAAGAACGAAATTTGGGGAACCAAGTCGCCTTAGTGTACTGATCATTACCTGAAAGTATCATCCAGTTTGGGTGAAAAAATATTTGCTGAGATTTCTGGAGATTCGTAATTTTGGGAAGCTTGGCAACCCCTTCCCATGAAAGTGTTTCTCGCCAGTCACTGCTTAGGGCTACATCAAGAGGAAACAAAACGTAGAGATAGAACGTGAAACTACTTTGTTGTGTCAAGTTTCAAGAAGCTAGCACAAACCGTGTTGGATTTAGAGTTCCAAATACATCTATCAATATAGGAGAAAACAGAGTGAAACCTAAAAATTAAAACTGTTACTGGAAATGAACGCTTCAACATAGAAGAACGAAATTTGGGGAACCAAGTCGCCTTAGTGTACTGATCATTACCTGAAAGTATCATCCAGTTTGGGTGAAAAAATATTTGCTGAGATTTCTGGAGATTCGTAATGTTGGGAAGCTTGGCAACCCCTTCCCATGAAAGTGTATCTCGCCAGTCACTGCTTAGGGCTACATCAAGAGGAAACAAAACATAGAGATAGAACGTGAAACTACTTTGTTGTGTCAAGTTTCAAGAAGCTAGCACAAACCGTGTTGGATTTAGAGTTCCAAATACATCTATCAATATAGGAGAAAACAGAGTGAAACCTAAAAATTCAAACTGTTACTGGAAATGAACGCTTCAACATAGAAGAACGAAATTTGGGGAACCAAGTCGCCTTAGTGTACTGATCATTACCTGAAAGTATAATCCAGTTTGGGTGAAAAAATATTTGCTGAGATTTCTGGAGATTCGTAATTTTGGGAAGCTTGGCAACCCCTTCCCATGAAAGTGTTTCTCGGCAGTCACTGTTTAGGGCTACATCAAGAGGAAAAAAAACATAGAGATAGAACGTGAAACTACTTTGTTGTGTCAAGTTTCAAGAAGCTAGCACAAACCGTGTTGGATTTAGAGTTCCAAATACATCTATCAATATAGGAGAAAACAGAGTGAAACCTAAAAATTCAAACTGTTACTGGAAATGAACGCTTCAACATAGAAGAACGAAATTTGGGGAACCAAGTCGCCTTAGTGTACTGATCATTACCTGAAAGTATCATCCAGTTTGGGTGAAAAAATATTTGCTGAGATTTCTGGAGATTCGTAATTTTGGGAAGCTTGGCAACCCCTTCCCATGAAAGTGTTTCTCGCCAGTCACTGCTTAGGGCTACATCAAGAGGAAACAAAACGTAGAGATAGAATGTGAAACTACTTTGTTGTGTCAAGTTTCAAGAAGCTAGCACAAACCGTGTTGGATTTAGAGTTCCAAATACATCTATCAATATAGGAGAAAACAGAGTGAAACCTAAAAATTCAAACTGTTACTGGAAATGAACGCTTCAACATAGAAGAACGAAATTTGGGGAACCAAGTCGCCTTAGTGTACTGATCATTGCCTGAGAGTATCATCCAGTTTGGGTGAAAAAATATTTGCTGAGATTTCTGGAGATTCGTAATTTTGGGAAGCTTGGCAACCCCTTCCCATGAAAGTGTTTTTCGCCAGTCACTGCTTAGGGCTACATCAAGAGGAAACAAAACGTAGAGATAGAACGTGAAACTACTTTGTTGTGTCAAGTTTCAAGAAGCTAGCACAAACCGTGTTGGATTTAGAGTTCCAAATACATCTATCTATATAGGAGAAAACAGAGTGAAACCTAAAAATTCAAACTGTTACTGGAAATGAACGCTTCAACATAGAAGAACGAAATTTGGGGAACCAAGTTGCCTTAGTGTACTGATCATTACCTGAAAGTATCATCCAGTTTGGGTGAAAAAATATTTGCTGAGATTTCTGGAGATTCGTAATTTTGGGAAGCTTGGCAACCCCTTCCCATGAAAGTGTTTCTCGCCAGTCACTGCTTAGGGCTACATCAAGAGGAAACAAAACGTAGAGATAGAACATGAAACTACTTTGTTGTGTCAAGTTTCAAGAAGCTAGCACAAACCGTGTTGGATTTAGAGTTCCAAATACATCTATCAATATAGGAGAAAACAGAGTGAAACCTAAAAATTCAAACTGTTACTGGAAATGAACGCTTCAACATAGAAGAACGAAATTTGGGGAACCAAGTCGCCTTAGTGTACTGATCATTACCTGAAAGTATCATCCAGTTTGGGTGAAAAAATATTTGCTGAGATTTCTGGAGATTCGTAATTTTGGGAAGCTTGGCAACCCCTTCCCCTGAAAGTGTTTCTCGCCAGTCACTGCTTAGGGCTACATCAAGAGGAAACAAAACGAAGAGATAGAATGTGAAACTACTTTGTTGTGTCAAGTTTCAAGAAGCTAGCACAAACCGTGTTGGATTTAGAGTTCCAAATACATCTATCAATATAGGAGAAAACAGAGTGAAACCTAAAAATTCAAACTGTTACTGGAAATGAACGCTTCAACATAGAAGAACAAAATTTGGGGAACCAAGTCGCCTTAGTGTACTGATCATTGCCTGAGAGTATCATCCAGTTTGGGTGAAAAAATATTTGCTGAGATTTCTGGAGATTCGTAATTTTGGGAAGCTTGGCAACCCCTTCCCATGAAAGTGTTTCTCGCCAGTCACTGCTTAGGGCTACATCAAGAGGAAACAAAACGTAGAGATAGAACGTGAAACTACTTTGTTGTGTCAAGTTTCAAGAAGCTAGCACAAACCGTGTTGGATTTAGAGTTCCAAATACATCTATCTATATAGGAGAAAACAGAGTGAAACCTAAAAATTCAAACTGTTACTGGAAATGAACGCTTCAACATAGAAGAACGAAATTTGGGGAACCAAGTTGCCTTAGTGTACTGATCATTACCTGAAAGTATCATCCAGTTTGGGTGAAAAAATATTTGCTGAGATTTCTGGAGATTCGTAATTTTGGGAAGCTTGGCAACCCCTTCCCATGAAAGTGTTTCTCGCCAGTCACTGCTTAGGGCTACATCAAGAGGAAACAAAACGTAGAGATAGAACATGAAACTACTTTGTTGTGTCAAGTTTCAAGAAGCTAGCACAAACCGTGTTGGATTTAGAGTTCCAAATACATCTATCAATATAGGAGAAAACAGAGTGAAACCTAAAAATTCAAACTGTTACTGGAAATGAACGCTTCAACATAGAAGAACGAAATTTGGGGAACCAAGTCGCCTTAGTGTACTGATCATTACCTGAAAGTATCATCCAGTTTGGGTGAAAAAATATTTGCTGAGATTTCTGGAGATTCGTAATTTTGGGAAGCTTGGCAACCCCTTCCCCTGAAAGTGTTTCTCGCCAGTCACTGCTTAGGGCTACATCAAGAGGAAACAAAACGAAGAGATAGAATGTGAAACTACTTTGTTGTGTCAAGTTTCAAGAAGCTAGCACAAACCGTGTTGGATTTAGAGTTCCAAATACATCTATCAATATAGGAGAAAACAGAGTGAAACCTAAAAATTCAAACTGTTACTGGAAATGAACGCTTCAACATAGAAGAACGAAATTTGGGGAACCAAGTCGCCTTAGTGTACTGATCATTACCTGAGAGTATCATCCAGTTTGGGTGAAAAAATATTTGCTGAGATTTCTGGAGATTCGTAATTTTTGGAAGCTTGGCAACCCCTTCCCATGAAAGTGTTTCTCGCCAGTCACTGCTTAGGGCTACATCAAGAGGAAACAAAACGTAGAGATAGAACGTGAAACTACTTTGTTGTGTCAAGTTTCAAGAAGCTAGCACAAACCGTGTTGGATTTAGAGTTCCAAATACATCTATCAATATAGGAGAAAACAGAGTGAAACCTAAAAATTCAAACTGTTACAGGAAATGAACGCTTCAACATAGAAGAACGAAATTTGGGGAACCAAGTCGCCTTAGTGTACTGATCATTACCTGAGAGTATCATCCAGTTTAGGTGAAAAAATATTTGCTGAGATTTCTGGAGATTCGTAATTTTGGGAAGCTTGGCAACCCCTTCCCAAGAAAGTGTTTCTCGCCAATCACTGCTTAGGGCTACATCAAGAGGAAACAAAACGTAGAGATAGAACGTGAAACTACTTTGTTGTGTCAACTTTCAAGAAGCTAGCACAAACCGTGTTGGATTCAGAGTTCCAAATACATCTATTAATATAGGAGAAAACAGAGTGAAACCTAAAAATTCAAACTGTTACTGGAAATGAACGCTTCAACATAGAAGAACGAAATTTGGGGAACCAAGTCGCCTTAGTGTACTGATCATTACCTGAAAGTATCATCCAGTTTGGGTGAAAAAATACTTGCTGAGATTTCTGGAGATTCGTAATTTTGGGAAGCTTGGCAACCCCTTCCCATGAAAGTGTTTCTCGCCAGTCACTGCTTAGGGCTACATCAAGAGGAAACAAAACGTAGAGATAGAACGTGAAACTACTTTGTTGTGTCAAGTTTCAAGAAGCTAGTACAAACCGTGTTGGATTTAGAGTTCCAAATACATCTATCTATATAGGAGAAAACAGAGTGAAACCTAAAAATTCAAACTGTTACTGGAAATGAACGCTTCAACATAGAAGAACGAAATTTGGGGAACCAAGTCGCCTTAGTGTACTGATCATTACCTGAGAGTATCATCCAGTTTGGGTGAAAAAATATTTGCTGAGATTTCTGGAGATTCGTAATTTTGGGAAGCTTGGCAACCCCTTCCCATGAAAGAGTTTCTCGCCAGTCACTGCTTAGGGCTACATCAAGAGGAAACAAAATGTAGAGATAGAACGTGAAACTACTTTGTTGTGTCAAGTTTCAAGAAGCTAGCACAAACCGTGTTGGATTTAGAGTTCCAAATACATCTATCAATATAGGAGAAAACAGAGTGAAACCTAAAAATTCAAACTGTTCCTGGAAATGAACGCTTCAACATAGAAGAACGAAATTTGGGGAACCAAGTCGCCTTAGTGTACTGATCATTACCTGAGAGTATCATCCAGTTTGGGTGAAAAAATATTTGCTGAGATTTCTGGAGATTCGTAATTTTGGGAAGCTTGGCAACCCCTTCCCATGAAAGTGTTTCTCGCCAATCACTGCTTAGGGCTACATCAAGAGGAAACAAAACGTAGAGATAGAACATGAAACTACTTTGTTGTGTCAACTTTCAAGAAGCTAGCACAAACCGTGTTGGATTCAGAGTTCCAAATACATCTATCAATATAGGAGAAAACAGAGTGAAACCTAAAAATTCAAACTGTTACTGGAAATGAACGCTTCAACATAGAAGAACGAAATTTGGGGAACCAAGTCGCCTTAGTGTACTGATCATTACCTGAAAGTATCATCCAGTTTGGGTGAAAAAATATTTGCTGAGATTTCTGGAGATTCGTAATTTTGGGAAGCTTGGCAACCCCTTCCCATGAAAGTGTTTCTCGCCAGTCACTGCTTAGGGCTACATCAAGAGGAATCAAAACGTAGAGATAGAACGTGAAACAACTTTGTTGTGTCAAGTTTCAAGAAGCTAGCACAAACCGTGTTGGATTCAGAGTTCCAAATACATCTATCAATATAGGAGAAAACAGAGTGACACCTAAAAATTCAAACTGTTACTGGAAATGAACGCTTCAACATAGAAGAACGAAAATTGGGGAACCAAGTTGCCTTAGTGTACTGATCATTACCTGAAAGTATCATCCAGTTTGGGTGAAAAAATGTTTGCTGAGATTTCCGGAGATTCGTAATTTTGGGAAGCTTGGCAACCCCTTCCCATGAAAGTGTTTCTCGCCAGTCACTGCTTAGTGCTACATCAAGAGGAAACAAAACGTAGAGATAGAACGTGAAACTACTTTGTTGTGTCAACTTTCAAGAAGCTAGCACAAACTGTGTTGGATTCAGAGTTCCAAATACATCTATCAATATAGGAGAAAACAGAGTGAAACCTACAAATTCAAACTGTTACTGGAAATGAACGCTTCAACAAAGAAGAACGAAATTTGGGGAACCAAGTCGCCTTAGTGTACTGATCATTACCTGAAAGTATCATCCAGTTTGGGTGAAAAAATATTTGCTGAGATTTCTGGAGATTCGTAATTTTGGGAAGCTTGGCAACCCCTTCCCATGAAAGTGTTTCTCGCCAGTCACTGCTTAGGGCTACATCAAGAGGAAACAAAACGTAGAGATAGAACGTGAAACTACTTTGTTGTGTCAACTTTCAAGAAGCTAGCACAAACCGTGTTGGATTCAGAGTTCCAAATACATCTATCAATATAGGAGAAAACAGAGTGAAACCTACAAATTCAAACTGTTACTGGAAATGAACGCTTCAACAAAGAAGAACGAAATTTGGGGAACCAAGTCGCCTTAGTGTACTGATCATTACCTGAAAGTATCATCCAGTTTGGGTGAAAAAATATTTGCTGAGATTTCTGGAGATTCGTAATTTTGGGAAGCTTGGCAACCCCTTCCCATGAAAGTGTTTCTCGCCAGTCACTGCTTAGGGCTACATCAAGAGGAAACAAAACGTAGAGATAGAACGTGAAACTACTTTGTTGTGTCAAGTTTCAAGAAGCTAGCACAAACCGTGTTGGATTTAGAGTTCCAAATACATCTATCAATATAGGAGAAAACAGAGTGAAACCTAAAAATTCAAACTGTTACTGGAAATGAACGCTTCAACATAGAAGAACGAAATTTGGGGAACCAAGTCGCCTTAGTGTACTGATCATTACCTGAAAGTATCATCCAGTTTGGGTGAAAAAATATTTGCTGAGATTTCTGGAGATTCGTAATGTTGGGAAGCTTGGCAACCCCTTCCCATGAAAGTGTATCTCGCCAGTCACTGCTTAGGGCTACATCAAGAGGAAACAAAACATAGAGATAGAACGTGAAACTACTTTGTTGTGTCAAGTTTCAAGAAGCTAGCACAAACCGTGTTGGATTTAGAGTTCCAAATACATCTATCAATATAGGAGAAAACAGAGTGAAACCTAAAAATTCAAACTGTTACTGGAAATGAACGCTTCAACATAGAAGAACGAAATTTGGGGAACCAAGTCGCCTTAGTGTACTGATCATTATCTGAAAGTATAATCCAGTTTGGGTGAAAAAATATTTGCTGAGATTTCTGGAGATTCGTAATTTTGGGAAGCTTGGCAACCCCTTCCCATGAAAGTGTTTCTCGCCAGTCACTGCTTAGGGCTACATCAAGAGGAAACAAAACGTAGAGATAGAACGTGAAACTACTTTGTTGTGTCAAGTTTCAAGAAGCTAGCACAAACCGTGTTGGATTTAGAGTTCCAAATACATCTATCAATATAGGAGAAAACAGAGTGAAACCTAAAAATTCAAACTGTTACTGGAAATGAACGCTTCAATATAGAAGAACGAAATTTGGGGAACCAAGTCGCCTTAGTGTACTGATCATTGCCTGAGAGTATCATCCAGTTTGGGTGAAAAAATATTTGCTGAGATTTCTGGAGATTCGTAATTTTGGGAAGCTTGGCAACCCCTTCCCATGAAAGTGTTTCTCGCCAGTCACTGCTTAGGGCTACATCAAGAGGAAACAAAACGTAGAGATAGAACGTGAAACTACTTTGTTGTGTCAAGTTTCAAGAAGCTAGCACAAACCGTGTTGGATTTAGAGTTCCAAATACATCTATCTATATAGGAGAAAACAGAGTGAAACCTAAAAATTCAAACTGTTACTGGAAATGAACGCTTCAACATAGAAGAACGAAATTTGGGGAACCAAGTCGCCTTAGTGTACTGATCATTACCTGAAAGTATCATCCAGTTTGGGCGAAAAAATATTTGCTGAGATTTCTGGAGATTCGTAATTTTGGGAAGCTTGGCAACCCCTTCCAATGAAAGTGTTTCTCGCCAGTCACTGCTTAGGGCTACATCAAGAGGAAACAAAACGTAGAGATAGAACGTGAAACTACTTTGTTGTGTCAAGTTTCAAGAAGCTAGCACAAACCGTGTTGGATTTAGAGTTCCAAATACATCTATCAATATAGGAGAAAACAGAGTGAAACCTAAAAATTCAAACTGTTACTGGAAATGAACGCTTCAACATAGAAGAACGAAATTTGGGGAACCAAGTCGCCTTAGTGTACTGATCATTACCTGAAAGTATCATCCAGTTTGGGTGAAAAAATATTTGCTGAGATTTCTGGAGATTCGTAATTTTGGGAAGCTTGACAACCCCTTCCCATGAAAGTGTTTCTCGCCAGTCACTGCTTAGGGCTACATCAAGAGGAAACAAAACGTAGAGATAGAACGTGAAACTACTTTGTTGTGTCAAGTTTCAAGAAGCTAGCACAAACCGTGTTGGATTTAGAGTTCCAAATACATCTATCAATATAGGAGAAAACAGAGTGAAACCTAAAAATTCAAACTGTTCCTGGAAATTAACGCTTCAACATAGAAGAACGAAATTTGGGGAACCAAGTCGCCTTAGTGTACTGATCATTACCTGAAAGTATCATCCAGTTTGGGTGAAAAAATATTTGCTGAGATTTCTGGAGATTCGTAATGTTGGGAAGCTTGGCAACCCCTTCCCATGAAAGTGTATCTCGCCAGTCACTGCTTAGGGCTACATCAAGAGGAAACAAAACATAGAGATAGAACGTGAAACTACTTTGTTGTGTCAAGTTTCAAGAAGCTAGCACAAACCGTGTTGGATTTAGAGTTCCAAATACATCTATCAATATAGGAGAAAACAGAGTGAAACCTAAAAATTCAAACTGTTACTGGAAATGAACGCTTAAACATAGAAGAACGAAATTTGGGGAACCAAGTCGCCTTAGTGTACTGATCATTACCTGAAAGTATAATCCAGTTTGGGTGAAAAAATATTTGCTGAGATTTCTGGAGATTCGTAATTTTGGGAAGCTTGGCAACCCCTTCCCATGAAAGTGTTTCTCGGCAGTCACTGTTTAGGGCTACATCAAGAGGAAAAAAAACGTAGAGATAGAACGTGAAACTACTTTGTTGTGTCAAGTTTCAAGAAGCTAGCACAAACCGTGTTGGATTTAGAGTTCCAAATACATCTATCAATATAGGAGAAAACAGAGTGAAACCTAAAAATTCAAACTGTTACTGGAAATGAACGCTTCAACACAGAAGAACGAAATTTGGGGAACCAAGTCGCCTTAGTGTACTGATCATTACCTGAAAGTATCATCCAGTTTGGGTGAAAAAATATTTGCTGAGATTTGTGGAGATTCGTAATTTTGGGAAGCTTGGCAACCCCTTCCCATGAAAGGGTTTCTCGCCAATCACTGCTTAGGGCTACATCAAGAGGAAACAAAACGTAGAGATAGAACGTGAAACTACTTTGTTGTGTCAAGTTTCAAGAAGCTAGCACAAACCGTGTTGGATTCAGAGTTCCAAATACATCTATCAATATAGGAGAAAACAGAGTGAAACCTAAAAATTCAAACTGTTACTGGAAATGAACGCTTCAACATAGAAGAACGAAATTTGGGGAACCAAGTCGCCTTAGTGTACTGATCATTACCTGAAAGTATCATCCAGTTTGGGTGAAAAAATATTTGCTGAGATTTCTGGAGATTCGTAATTTTGGGAAGCTTGGCAACCCCTTCCCATGAAAGTGTTTCTCGCCAGTCACTGCTTAGGGCTACATCAAGAGGAAACAAAACGTAGAGATAGAACGTGAAACTACTTTGTTGTGTCAAGTTTCAAGAAGCTAGCACAAACCGTGTTGGATTTAGAGTTCCAAATACATCTATCTATATAGGAGAAAACAGAGTGAAACCTAAAAATTCAAACTGTTACTGGAAATGAACGCTTCAACATAGAAGAACGAAATTTGGGGAACCAAGTTGCCTTAGTGTACTGATCATTACCTGAAAGTATCATCCAGTTTGGGTGAAAAAATATTTGCTGAGATTTCTGGAGATTCGTAATTTTGGGAAGCTTGGCAACCCCTTCCCATGAAAGTGTTTCTCGCCAGTCACTGCATAGGGCTACATCAAGAGGAAACAAAACGTAGATATAGAACGTGAAACTACTTTGTTGTGTCAAGTTTCAAGAAGCTAGCACAAACCGTGTTGGATTTAGAGTTCCAAATACATCTATCAATATAGGAGAAAACAGAGTGAAACCTAAAAATTCAAACTGTTACTGGAAATGAACGCTTCAACATAGAAGAACGAAATTTGGGGAACCAAGTCGCCTTAGTGTACTGATCATTACCTGAAAGTATCATCCAGTTTGGGTGAAAAAATATTTGCTGAGATTTCTGGAGATTCGTAATTTTGGGAAGCTTGGCAACCCCTTCCCATGAAAGTGTTTCTCGCCAGTCACTGCTTAGGGCTACATCAAGAGGAAACAAAACGTAGAGATAGAATGTGAAACTACTTTGTTGTGTCAAGTTTCAAGAAGCTAGCACAAACCGTGTTGGATTTAGAGTTCCAAATACATCTATCAATATAGGAGAAAACAGAGTGAAACCTAAAAATTCAAACTGTTACTGGAAATGAACGCTTCAACATAGAAGAACGAAATTTGGGGAACCAAGTCGCCTTAGTGTACTGATCATTACCTGAGAGTATCATCCAGTTTGGGTGAAAAAATATTTGCTGAGATTTCTGGAGATTCGTAATTTTTGGAAGCTTGGCAACCCCTTCCCATGAAAGTGTTTCTCGCCAGTCACTGCTTAGGGCTACATCAAGAGGAAACAAAACGTAGAGATAGAACGTGAAACTACTTTGTTGTGTCAAGTTTCAAGAAGCTAGCACAAACCGTGTTGGATTTAGAGTTCAAAATACATCTATCAATATAGGAGAAAACAGAGTGAAACCTAAAAATTCAAACTGTTACTGGAAATGAACGCTTCAACATAGAAGAACGAAATTTGGGGAACCAAGTCGCCTTAGTGTACTGATCATTACCTGAGAGTATCATCCAGTTTGGGTGAAAAAATATTTGCTGAGATTTCTGGAGATTCGTAATTTTTGGAAGCTTGGCAACCCCTTCCCATGAAAGTGTTTCTCGCCAGTCACTGCTTAGGGCTACATCAAGAGGAAACAAAACGTAGAGATAGAACGTGAAACTACTTTGTTGTGTCAACTTTCAAGAAGCTAGCACAAACCGTGTTGGATTCAGAGTTCCAAATACATCTATCAATATAGGAGAAAACAGAGTGAAACCTAAAAATTCAAACTGTTACTGGAAATGAACGCTTCAACATAGAAGAACGAAATTTGGGGAACCAAGTCGCCTTAGTGTACTGATCATTACCTGAAAGTATCATCCAGTTTGGGTGAAAAAATACTTGCTGAGATTTCTGGAGATTCGTAATTTTGGGAAGCTTGGCAACCCCTTCCCATGAAAGTGTTTCTCGCCAGTCACTGCTTAGGGCTACATCAAGAGGAAACAAAACGTAGAGATAGAACGTGAAACTACTTTGTTGTGTCAAGTTTCAAGAAGCTAGTACAAACCGTGTTGGATTTAGAGTTCCAAATACATCTATCTATATAGGAGAAAACAGAGTGAAACCTAAAAATTCAAACTGTTACTGGAAATGAACGCTTCAACATAGAAGAACGAAATTTGGGGAACCAAGTCGCCTTAGTGTACTGATCATTACCTGAGAGTATCATCCAGTTTGGGTGAAAAAATATTTGCTGAGATTTCTGGAGATTCGTAATTTTGGGAAGCTTGGCAACCCCTTCCCATGAAAGTGTTTCTCGCCAGTCACTGCTTAGGGCTACATCAAGAGGAAACAAAACGTAGAGATAGAACGTGAAACTACTTTGTTGTGTCAAGTTTCAAGAAGCTAGCACAAACCGTGTTGGATTTAGAGTTCCAAATACATCTATCAATATAGGAGAAAACAGAGTGAAACCTAAAAATTCAAACTGTTACTGGAAATGAACGCTTCAACATAGAAGAACGAAATTTGGGGAACCAAGTCGCCTTAGTGTACTGATCATTACCTGAGAGTATCATCCAGTTTGGGTGAAAAAATATTTGCTGAGATTTCTGGAGATTCGTAATTTTGGGAAGCTTGGCAACCCCTTCCCATGAAAGTGTTTCTCGCCAGTCACTGCTTAGGGCTACATCAAGAGGAAACAAAACGTAGAGATAGAACGTGAAACTACTTTGTTGTGTCAACTTTCAAGAAGCTAGCACAAACCGTGTTGGATTCAGAGTTCCAAATACATCTATCAATATAGGAGAAAACAGAGTGAAACCTAAAAATTCAAACTGTTACTGGAAATGAACGCTTCAACATAGAAGAACGAAATTTGGGGAACCAAGTCGCCTTAGTGTACTGATCATTACCTGAAAGTATCATCCAGTTTGGGTGAAAAAATACTTGCTGAGATTTCTGGAGATTCGTAATTTTGGGAAGCTTGGCAACCCCTTCACATGAAAGTGTTTCTCGCCAGTCACTGCTTAGGGCTACATCAAGAGGAAACAAAACGTAGAGATAGAACGTGAAACTACTTTGTTGTGTCAACTTTCAAGAAGCTAGCATAAACCGTGTTGGATTCAGAGTTCCAAATACATCTATCAATATAGGAGAAAACAGAGTGAAACCTAAAAATTCAAACTGTTACTGGAAATGAACGCTTCAACATAGAAGAACGAAATTTGGGGAACCAAGTCGCCTTAGTATACTGATCATTACCTGAAAGTATCATCCAGTTTGGGTGAAAAAATATTTGCTGAGATTTCTGGAGATTCGTAATTTTGGGAAGCTTGGCAACCCCTTCCCATGAAAGTGTTTCTCGCCAGTCACTGCTTAGGGCTACATCAAGAGGAATCAAAACGTAGAGATAGAACGTGAAACAACTTTGTTGTGTCAAGTTACAAGAAGCTAGCACAAACCGTGTTGGATTCAGAGTTCCAAATACATCTATCAATATACGAGAAAACAGAGTGAAACCTAAAAATTCAAACTGTTACTGGAAATGAACGCTTCAACATAGAAGAACGAAAATTGGGGAACCAAGTTGCCTTAGTGTACTGATCATTACCTGAAAGTATCATCCAGTTTGGGTGAAAAAATGTTTGCTGAGATTTCCGGAGATTCGTAATTTTGGGAAGCTTGGCAACCCCTTCCCATGAAAGTGTTTTTCGCCAGTCACTGCTTAGGGCTACATCAAGAGGAAACAAAACGTAGAGATAGAACGTGAAACTACTTTGTTGTGTCAACTTTCAAGAAGCTAGCACAAACTGTGTTGGATTCAGAGTTCCAAATACATCTATCAATATAGGAGAAAACAGAGTGAAACCTACAAATTCAAACTGTTACTGGAAATGAACGCTTCAACAAAGAAGAACGAAATTTGGGGAACCAAGTCGCCTTAATGTACTGATCATTACCTGAAAGTATCATCCAGTTTGGGTGAAAAAATATTTGCTGAGATTTCTGGAGATTCGTAATTTTGGGAAGCTTGGCAACCCCTTCCCATGAAAGTGTTTCTCGCCAGTCACTGCTTAGGGCTACATCAAGAGGAAAAAAAACGTAGAGATAGAACGTGAAACTAGTTTGTTGTGTCAACTTTCAAGAAGCTAGCACAAACCGTGTTGGATTCAGAGTTCCAAATACATCTATCAATATAGGAGAAAACAGAGTGAAACCTACAAATTCAAACTGTTACTGGAAATGAACGCTTCAACAAAGAAGAACGAAATTTGGGGAACCAAGTCGCCTTAGTGTACTGATCATTACCTGAAAGTATCATCCAGTTTGGGTGAAAAATTATTTGCTGAGATTTCTGGAGATTCGTAATTTTGGGAAGCTTGGCAACCCCTTCCCATGAAAGTGTTTCTCGCCAGTCACTGCTTAGGGCTACATCAAGAGGAAATAAAACGTAGAGATAGAACGTGAAACTACTTTGTTGTGTCAAGTTTCAAGAAGCTAGCACAAACCGTGTTGGATTTAGAGTTCCAAATACATCTATCAATATAGGAGAAAACAGAGTGAAACCTAAAAATTCAAACTGTTACTGGAAATGAACGCTTCAACATAGAAGAACGAAATTTGGGGAACCAAGTCGCCTTAGTGTACTGATCATTACCTGAAAGTATCATCCAGTTTGGGTGAAAAAATATTTGCTGAGATTTCTGGAGATTCGTAATGTTGGGAAGCTTGGCAACCCCTTCCCATGAAAGTGTATCTCGCCAGTCACTGCTTAGGGCTACATCAAGAGGAAACAAAACATAGAGATAGAACGTGAAACTACTTTGTTGTGTCAAGTTTCAAGAAGCTAGCACAAACCGTGTTGGATTTAGAGTTCCAAATACATCTATCAATATAGGAGAAAACAGAGTGAAACCTAAAAATTCAAACTGTTACTGGAAATGAACGCTTCAACATAGAAGAACGAAATTTGGGGAACCAAGTCGCCTTAGTGTACTGATCATTACCTGAAAGTATAATCCAGTTTGGGTGAAAAAATATTTGCTGAGATTTCTGGAGATTCGTAATTTTGGGAAGCTTGGCAACCCCTTCCCAGAAAGTGTTTCTCGGCAGTCACTGTTTAGGGCTACTTCAAGAGGAAAAAAAACGTAGAGATAGAACCTGAAACTACTTTGTTGTGTCAAGTTTCAAGAAGCTAGCACAAACCGTGTTGGATTTAGAGTTCCAAATACATCTATCAATATAGGAGAAAACAGAGTGAAACCTAAAAATTCAAACTGTTACTGGAAATGAACGCTTCAACATAGAAGAACGAAATTTGGGGAACCAAGTCGCCTTAGTGTACTGATCATTACCTGAAAGTATCATCCAGTTTGGGTGAAAAAATATTTGCTGAGATTTCTGGAGATTCGTAATTTTGGGAAGCTTGGCAACCCCTTCCCATGAAAGTGTTTCTCGCCATTCACTGCTTAGGGCTACATCAAGAGGAAACAAAACGTAGAGATAGAACGTGAAACTACTTTGTTGTGTCAACTTTCAAGAAGCTAGCACAAACCGTGTTGGATTCAGAGTTCCAAATACATCTATCAATATAGGAGAAAACAGAGTGAAACCTAAAAATTCAAACTGTTACTGGAAATGAACGCTTCAACATAGAAGAACGAAATTTGGGGAACCAAGTCGCCTTAGTGTACTGATCATTGCCTGAGAGTATCATCCAGTTTGGGTGAAAAAATATTTGCTGAGATTTCTGGAGATTCGTAATTTTGGGAAGCTTGGCAACCCCTTCCCATGAAAGTGTTTCTCGCCAGTCACTGCTTAGGGCTACATCAAGAGGAAACAAAACGTAGAGATAGAACGTGAAACTACTTTGTTGTGTCAACTTTCAAGAAGCTAGCACAAACCGTGTTGGATTCAGAGTTCCAAATACATCTATCAATATAGGAGAAAACAGAGTGAAACCTAAAAATTCAAACTGTTACTGGAAATGAACGCTTCAACATAGAAGAACGAAATTTGGGGAACCAAGTCGCCTTAGTGTACTGATCATTGCCTGAGAGTATCATCCAGTTTGGGTGAAAAAATATTTGCTGAGATTTCTGGAGATTCGTAATTTTGGGAAGCTTGGCAACCCCTTCCCATGAAAGTGTTTCTCGCCAGTCACTGCTTAGGGCTACATCAAGAGGAAACAAAACATAGAGATAGAACGTGAAACTACTTTGTTGTGTCAAGTTTCAAGAAGCTAGCACAAACCGTGTTGGATTTAGAGTTCCAAATACATCTATCAATATAGGAGAAAACAGAGTGAAACCTAAAAATTCAAACTGTTACTGGAAATGAACGCTTCAACATAGAAGAACGAAATTTGGGGAACCAAGTCGCCTTAGTGTACTGATCATTACCTGAAAGTATCATCCAGTTTGGGTGAAAAAATATTTGCTGAGATTTCTGGATATTCGTAATTTTGGGAAGCTTGGCAACCCCTTCCCATGAAAGTGTTTCTCGCCAGTCACTGCTTAGGGCTACATCAAGAGGAAACAAAACGTAGAGATAGAACGTGAAACTACTTTGTTGTGTCAACTTTCAAGAAGCTAGCACAAACCGTGTTGGATTCAGAGTTCCAAATACATCTATCAATATAGGAGAAAACAGAGTGAAACCTAAAAATTCAAACTGTTACTGGAAATGAACGCTTCAACATAGAAGAACGAAATTTGGGGAACCAAGTCGCCTTAGTGTACTGATCATTGCCTGAGAGTATCATCCAGTTTGGGTGAAAAAATATTTGCTGAGATTTCTGGAGATTCGTAATTTTGGGAAGCTTGGCAACCCCTTCCCATGAAAGTGTTTCTCGCCAGTCACTGCTTAGGGCTACATCAAGAGGAAACAAAACGTAGAGATAGAACGTGAAACTACTTTGTTGTGTCAAGTTTCAAGAAGCTAGCACAAACCGTGTTGGATTTAGAGTTCCAAATACATCTATCTATATAGGAGAAAACAGAGTGAAACCTAAAAATTCAAACTGTTACTGGAAATGAACGCTTCAACATAGAAGAACGAAATTTGGGGAACCAAGTCACCTTAGTGTACTGATCATTACCTGAAAGTATCATCCAGTTTGGGTGAAAAAATATTTGCTGAGATTTCTGGAGATTCATAATTTTGGGAAGCTTGGCAACCCCTTCCCATGAAAGTGTTTCTCGCCAGTCACTGCTTAGGGCTACATCAAGAGGAAACAAAACGTAGAGATAGAACGTGAAACTACTTTGTTGTGTCAACTTTCAAGAAGCTAGCACAAACCGTGTTGGATTCAGAGTTCCAAATACATCTATCAATATAGGAGAAAACAGAGTGAAACCTAAAAATTCAAACTGTTACTGGAAATGAACGCTTCAACATAGAAGAACGAAATTTGGGGAACCAAGTCGCCTTAGTGTACTGATCATTACCTGAAAGTATCATCCAGTTTGGGTGAAAAAATACTTGCTGAGATTTCTGGAGATTCGTAATTTTGGGAAGCTTGGCAACCCCTTCCCATGAAAGTGTTTCTCGCCATTCACTGCTTAGGGCTACATCAAGAGGAAACAAAACGTAGAGATAGAACGTGAAACTACTTTGTTGTGTCAAGTTTCAAGAAGCTAGCACAAACCGTGTTGGATTTAGAGTTCCAAATACATCTATCTATATAGGAGAAAACAGAGTGAAACCTAAAAATTCAAACTGTTACTGGAAATGAACGCTTCAACATAGAAGAACGAAATTTGGGGAACCAAGTCGCCTTAGTGTACTGATCATTACCTGAGAGTATCATCCAGTTTGGGTGAAAAAATATTTGCTGAGATTTCTGGAGATTCGTAATTTTGGGAAGCTTGGCAACCCCTTCCCATGAAAGTGTTTCTCGCCAGTCACTGCTTAGGGCTACATCAAGAGGAAACAAAACGTAGAGATAGAACGTGAAACTACTTTGTTGTGTCAAGTTTCAAGAAGCTAGCACAAACCGTGTTGGATTTAGAGTTCCAAATACATCTATCAATATAGGAGAAAACAGAGTGAAACCTAAAAATTCAAACTGTTACTGGAAATGAACGCTTCAACATAGAAGAACGAAATTTGGGGAACCAAGTCGCCTTAGTGTACTGATCATTACCTGAGAGTATCATCCAGTTTGGGTGAAAAAATATTTGCTGAGATTTCTGGAGATTCGTAATTTTGGGAAGCTTGGCAACCCCTTCCCATGAAAGTGTTTCTCGCCAATCACTGCTTAGGGCTACATCAAGAGGAAACAAAACGTAGAGATAGAACGTGAAACTACTTTGTTGTGTCAACTTTCAAGAAGCTAGCACAAACCGTGTTGGATTCAGAGTTCCAAATACATCTATCAATATAGGAGAAAACAGAGTGAAACCTAAAAATTCAAACTGTTACTGGAAATAAACGCTTCAACATAGAAGAACGAAATTTGGGGAACCAAGTCGCCTTAGTGTACTGATCATTACCTGAAAGTATCATCCAGTTTGGGTGAAAAAATATTTGCTGAGATTTCTGGAGATTCGTAATTTTGGGAAGCTTGACAACCCCTTCCCATGAAAGTGTTTCTCGCCAGTCACTGCTTAGGGCTACATCAAGAGGAAACAAAACGTAGAGATAGAACGTGAAACTACTTTGTTGTGTCAAGTTTCAAGAAGCTAGCACAAACCGTGTTGGATTTAGAGTTCCAAATACATCTATCAATATAGGAGAAAACAGAGTGAAATCTAAAAATTCAAACTGTTCCTGGAAATGAACGCTTCAACATAGAAGAACGAAATTTGGGGAACCAAGTCGCCTTAGTGTACTGATCATTACCTGAAAGTATCATCCAGTTTGGGTGAAAAAATATTTGCTGAGATTTCTGGAGATTCGTAATGTTGGGAAGCTTGGCAACCCCTTCCCATGAAAGTGTATCTCGCCAGTCACTGCTTAGGGCTACATCAAGAGGAAACAAAACGTAGAGATAGAACGTGAAACTACTTTGTTGTGTCAACTTTCAAGAAGCTAGCACAAACCGTGTTGGATTTAGAGTTCCAAATACATCTATCAATATAGGAGAAAACAGAGTGAAACCTAAAAATTCAAACTGTTACTGGAAATGAACGCTTCAACATAGAAGAACGAAATTTGGGGAACCAAGTCGCCTTAGTGTACTGATCATTACCTGAAAGTATCATCCAGTTTGGGTGAAAAAATATTTGCTGAGATTTCTGGAGATTCGTAATTTTGGGAAGCTTGGCAACCCCTTCCCATGAAAGTGTTTCTCGGCAGTCACTGTTTAGGGCTACTTCAAGAGGAAAAAAAACGTAGAGATAGAACCTGAAACTACTTTGTGGTGTCAAGTTTCAAGAAGCTAGCACAAACCGTGTTGGATTTAGAGTTCCAAATACATCTATCAATATAGGAGAAAACAGAGTGAAACCTAAAAATTCAAACTGTTACTGGAAATGAACGCTTCAACATAGAAGAACGAAATTTGGGGAACCAAGTCGCCTTAGTGTACTGATCATTACCTGAAAGTATCATCCAGTTTGGGTGAAAAAATATTTGCTGAGATTTCTGGAGATTCGTAATTTTGGGAAGCTTGGCAACCCCTTCCCATGAAAGTGTTTCTCGCCAGTCACTGCTTAGGGCTACATCAAGAGGAAACAAAACGTAGAGATAGAACGTGAAACTACTTTGTTGTGTCAACTTTCAAGAAGCTAGCACAAACCGTGTTGGATTCAGAGTTCCAAATACATCTATCAATATAGGAGAAAACAGAGTGAAACCTAAAAATTCAAACTGTTACTGGAAATGAACGCTTCAACATAGAAGAACGAAATTTGGGGAACCAAGTCGCCTTAGTGTACTGATCATTACCTGAAAGTATCATCCAGTTTGGGTGAAAAAATACTTGCTGAGATTTCTGGAGATTCGTAATTTTGGGAAGCTTGGCAACCCCTTCACATGAAAGTGTTTCTCGCCAGTCACTGCTTAGGGCTACATCAAGAGGAAACAAAACGTAGAGATAGAACGTGAAACTACTTTGTTGTGTCAAGTTTCAAGAAGCTAGCATAAACCGTGTTGGATTCAGAGTTCCAAATACATCTATCAATATAGGAGAAAACAGAGTGAAACCTAAAAATTCAAACTGTTACTGGAAATGAACGCTTCAACATAGAAGAACGAAATTTGGGGAACCAAGTCGCCTTAGTATACTGATCATTACCTGAAAGTATCATCCAGTTTGGGTGAAAAAATATTTGCTGAGATTTCTGGAGATTCGTAATTTTGGGAAGCTTGGCAACCCCTTCCCATGAAAGTGTTTCTCGCCAGTCACTGCTTAGGGCTACATCAAGAGGAATCAAAACGTAGAGATAGAACGTGAAACAACTTTGTTGTGTCAAGTTACAAGAAGCTAGCACAAACCGTGTTGGATTCAGAGTTCCAAATACATCTATCAATATACGAGAAAACAGAGTGAAACCTAAAAATTCAAACTGTTACTGGAAATGAACGCTTCAACATAGAAGAACGAAAATTGGGGAACCAAGTTGCCTTAGTGTACTGATCATTACCTGAAAGTATCATCCAGTTTGGGTGAAAAAATGTTTGCTGAGATTTCCGGAGATTCGTAATTTTGGGAAGCTTGGCAACCCCTTCCCATGAAAGTGTTTTTCGCCAGTCACTGCTTAGGGCTACATCAAGAGGAAACAAAACGTAGAGATAGAACGTGAAACTACTTTGTTGTGTCAACTTTCAAGAAGCTAGCACAAACTGTGTTGGATTCAGAGTTCCAAATACATCTATCAATATAGGAGAAAACAGAGTGAAACCTACAAATTCAAACTGTTACTGGAAATGAACGCTTCAACAAAGAAGAACGAAATTTGGGGAACCAAGTCGCCTTAATGTACTGATCATTACCTGAAAGTATCATCCAGTTTGGGTGAAAAAATATTTGCTGAGATTTCTGGAGATTCGTAATTTTGGGAAGCTTGGCAACCCCTTCCCATGAAAGTGTTTCTCGCCAGTCACTGCTTAGGGCTACATCAAGAGGAAAAAAAACGTAGAGATAGAACGTGAAACTAGTTTGTTGTGTCAACTTTCAAGAAGCTAGCACAAACCGTGTTGGATTCAGAGTTCCAAATACATCTATCAATATAGGAGAAAACAGAGTGAAACCTACAAATTCAAACTGTTACTGGAAATGAACGCTTCAACAAAGAAGAACGAAATTTGGGGAACCAAGTCGCCTTAGTGTACTGATCATTACCTGAAAGTATCATCCAGTTTGGGTGAAAAATTATTTGCTGAGATTTCTGGAGATTCGTAATTTTGGGAAGCTTGGCAACCCCTTCCCATGAAAGTGTTTCTCGCCAGTCACTGCTTAGGGCTACATCAAGAGGAAATAAAACGTAGAGATAGAACGTGAAACTACTTTGTTGTGTCAAGTTTCAAGAAGCTAGCACAAACCGTGTTGGATTTAGAGTTCCAAATACATCTATCAATATAGGAGAAAACAGAGTGAAACCTAAAAATTCAAACTGTTACTGGAAATGAACGCTTCAACATAGAAGAACGAAATTTGGGGAACCAAGTCGCCTTAGTGTACTGATCATTACCTGAAAGTATCATCCAGTTTGGGTGAAAAAATATTTGCTGAGATTTCTGGAGATTCGTAATGTTGGGAAGCTTGGCAACCCCTTCCCATGAAAGTGTATCTCGCCAGTCACTGCTTAGGGCTACATCAAGAGGAAACAAAACATAGAGATAGAACGTGAAACTACTTTGTTGTGTCAAGTTTCAAGAAGCTAGCACAAACCGTGTTGGATTTAGAGTTCCAAATACATCTATCAATATAGGAGAAAACAGAGTGAAACCTAAAAATTCAAACTGTTACTGGAAATGAACGCTTCAACATAGAAGAACGAAATTTGGGGAACCAAGTCGCCTTAGTGTACTGATCATTACCTGAAAGTATAATCCAGTTTGGGTGAAAAAATATTTGCTGAGATTTCTGGAGATTCGTAATTTTGGGAAGCTTGGCAACCCCTTCCCATGAAAGTGTTTCTCGGCAGTCACTGTTTAGGGCTACATCAAGAGGAAAAAAAACGTAGAGATAGAACGTGAAACTACTTTGTTGTGTCAAGTTTCAAGAAGCTAGCACAAACCGTGTTGGATTTAGAGTTCCAAATACATCTATCAATATAGGAGAAAACAGAGTGAAACCTAAAAATTCAAACTGTTACTGGAAATGAACGCTTCAACATAGAAGAACGAAATTTGGGGAACCAAGTCGCCTTAGTGTACTGATCATTACCTGAAAGTATCATCCAGTTTGGGTGAAAAAATATTTGCTGAGATTTCTGGAGATTCGTAATTTTGGGAAGCTTGGCCACCCCTTCCCATGAAAGTGTTTCTCGCCAGTCACTGCTTAGGGCTACATCAAGAGGAAACAAAACGTAGAGATAGAACGTGAAACTACTTTGTTGTGTCAACTTTCAAGAAGCTAGCACAAACCGTGTTGGATTCAGAGTTCCAAATACATCTATCAATATAGGAGAAAACAGAGTGAAACCTAAAAATTCAAACTGTTACTGGAAATGAACGCTTCAACATAGAAGAACGAAATTTGGGGAACCAAGTCGCCTTAGTGTACTGATCATTGCCTGAGAGTATCATCCAGTTTGGGTGAAAAAATATTTGCTGAGATTTCTGGAGATTCGTAATTTTGGGAAGCTTGGCAACCCCTTCCCATGAAAGTGTTTCTCGCCAGTCACTGCTTAGGGCTACATCAAGAGGAAACAAAACGTAGAGATAGAACGTGAAACTACTTTGTTGTGTCAACTTTCAAGAAGCTAGCACAAACCGTGTTGGATTTAGAGTTCCAAATACATCTATCTATATAGGAGAAAACAGAGTGAAACCTAAAAATTCAAACTGTTACTGGAAATGAACGCTTCAACATAGAAGAACGAAATTTGGGGAACCAAGTCGCCTTAGTGTACTGATCATTACCTGAAAGTATAATCCAGTTTGGGTGAAAAAATATTTGCTGAGATTTCTGGAGATTCGTAATTTTGGGAAGCTTGGCAACCCCTTCCCATGAAAGTGTTTCTCGGCAGTCACTGTTTAGGGCTACATCAAGAGGAAAAAAAACGTAGAGATAGAACGTGAAACTACTTTGTTGTGTCAAGTTTCAAGAAGCTAGCACAAACCGTGTTGGATTTAGAGTTCCAAATACATCTATCAATATAGGAGAAAACAGAGTGAAACCTAAAAATTCAAACTGTTACTGGAAATGAACGCTTCAACATAGAAGAACGAAATTTGGGGAACCAAGTCGCCTTAGTGTACTGATCATTACCTGAAAGTATCATCCAGTTTGGGTGAAAAAATATTTGCTGAGATTTCTGGAGATTCGTAATTTTGGGAAGCTTGGCCACCCCTTCCCATGAAAGTGTTTCTCGCCAGTCACTGCTTAGGGCTACATCAAGAGGAAACAAAACGTAGAGATAGAACGTGAAACTACTTTGTTGTGTCAACTTTCAAGAAGCTAGCACAAACCGTGTTGGATTCAGAGTTCCAAATACATCTATCAATATAGGAGAAAACAGAGTGAAACCTAAAAATTCAAACTGTTACTGGAAATGAACGCTTCAACATAGAAGAACGAAATTTGGGGAACCAAGTCGCCTTAGTGTACTGATCATTGCCTGAGAGTATCATCCAGTTTGGGTGAAAAAATATTTGCTGAGATTTCTGGAGATTCGTAATTTTGGGAAGCTTGGCAACCCCTTCCCATGAAAGTGTTTCTCGCCAGTCACTGCTTAGGGCTACATCAAGAGGAAACAAAACGTAGAGATAGAACGTGAAACTACTTTGTTGTGTCAACTTTCAAGAAGCTAGCACAAACCGTGTTGGATTCAGAGTTCCAAATACATCTATCAATATAGGAGAAAACAGAGTGAAACCTAAAAATTCAAACTGTTACTGGAAATGAACGCTTCAACATAGAAGAACGAAATTTGGGGAACCAAGTCGCCTTAGTGTACTGATCATTGCCTGAGAGTATCATCCAGTTTGGGTGAAAAAATATTTGCTGAGATTTCTGGAGATTCGTAATTTTGGGAAGCTTGGCAACCCCTTCCCATGAAAGTGTTTCTCGCCAGTCACTGCTTAGGGCTACATCAAGAGGAAACAAAACGTAGAGATAGAACGTGAAACTACTTTGTTGTGTCAACTTTCAAGAAGCTAGCACAAACCGTGTTGGATTCAGAGTTCCAAATACATCTATCAATATAGGAGAAAACAGAGTGAAACCTAAAAATTCAAACTGTTACTGGAAATGAACGCTTCAACATAGAAGAACGAAATTTGGGGAACCAAGTCGCCTTAGTGTACTGATCATTGCCTGAGAGTATCATCCAGTTTGGGTGAAAAAATATTTGCTGAGATTTCTGGAGATTCGTAATTTTGGGAAGCTTGGCAACCCCTTCCCATGAAAGTGTTTCTCGCCAGTCACTGCTTAGGGCTACATCAAGAGGAAACAAAACGTAGAGATAGAACGTGAAACTACTTTGTTGTGTCAAGTTTCAAGAAGCTAGCACAAACCGTGTTGGATTTAGAGTTCCAAATACATCTATCAATATAGGAGAAAACAGAGTGAAACCTAAAAATTCAAACTGTTACTGGAAATGAACGCTTCAACATAGAAGAACGAAATTTGGGGAACCAAGTCGCCTTAGTGTACTGATCATTACCTGAAAGTATCATCCAGTTTGGGTGAAAAAATATTTGCTGAGATTTCTGGATATTCGTAATTTTGGGAAGCTTGGCAACCCCTTCCCATGAAAGTGTTTCTCGCCAGTCACTGCTTAGGGCTACATCAAGAGGAAACAAAACGTAGAGATAGAACGTGAAACTACTTTGTTGTGTCAACTTTCAAGAAGCTAGCACAAACCGTGTTGGATTCAGAGTTCCAAATACATCTATCAATATAGGAGAAAACAGAGTGAAACCTAAAAATTCAAACTGTTACTGGAAATGAACGCTTCAACATAGAAGAACGAAATTTGGGGAACCAAGTCGCCTTAGTGTACTGATCATTGCCTGAGAGTATCATCCAGTTTGGGTGAAAAAATATTTGCTGAGATTTCTGGAGATTCGTAATTTTGGGAAGCTTGGCAACCCCTTCCCATGAAAGTGTTTCTCGCCAGTCACTGCTTAGGGCTACATCAAGAGGAAACAAAACGTAGAGATAGAACGTGAAACTACTTTGTTGTGTCAAGTTTCAAGAAGCTAGCACAAACCGTGTTGGATTTAGAGTTCCAAATACATCTATCAATATAGGAGAAAACAGAGTGAAACCTAAAAATTCAAACTGTTACTGGAAATGAACGCTTCAACATAGAAGAACGAAATTTGGGGAACCAAGTCGCCTTAGTGTACTGATCATTACCTGAAAGTATCATCCAGTTTGGGTGAAAAAATACTTGCTGAGATTTCTGGAGATTCGTAATTTTGGGAAGCTTGGCAACCCCTTCCCATGAAAGTGTTTCTCGCCATTCACTGCTTAGGGCTACATCAAGAGGAAACAAAACGTAGAGATAGAACGTGAAACTACTTTGTTGTGTCAAGTTTCAAGAAGCTAGCACAAACCGTGTTGGATTTAGAGTTCCAAATACATCTATCTATATAGGAGAAAACAGAGTGAAACCTAAAAATTCAAACTGTTACTGGAAATGAACGCTTCAACATAGAAGAACGAAATTTGGGGAACCAAGTCGCCTTAGTGTACTGATCATTACCTGAGAGTATCATCCAGTTTGGGTGAAAAAATATTTGCTGAGATTTCTGGAGATTCGTAATTTTGGGAAGCTTGGCAACCCCTTCCCATGAAAGTGTTTCTCGCCAGTCACTGCTTAGGGCTACATCAAGAGGAAACAAAACGTAGAGATAGAACGTGAAACTACTTTGTTGTGTCAAGTTTCAAGAAGCTAGCACAAACCGTGTTGGATTTAGAGTTCCAAATACATCTATCAATATAGGAGAAAACAGAGTGAAACCTAAAAATTCAAACTGTTACTGGAAATGAACGCTTCAACATAGAAGAACGAAATTTGGGGAACCAAGTCGCCTTAGTGTACTGATCATTACCTGAGAGTATCATCCAGTTTGGGTGAAAAAATATTTGCTGAGATTTCTGGAGATTCGTAATTTTGGGAAGCTTGGCAACCCCTTCCCATGAAAGTGTTTCTCGCCAATCACTGCTTAGGGCTACATCAAGAGGAAACAAAACGTAGAGATAGAACGTGAAACTACTTTGTTGTGTCAACTTTCAAGAAGCTAGCACAAACCGTGTTGGATTCAGAGTTCCAAATACATCTATCAATATAGGAGAAAACAGAGTGAAACCTAAAAATTCAAACTGTTACTGGAAATGAACGCTTCAACATAGAAGAACGAAATTTGGGGAACCAAGTCGCCTTAGTGTACTGATCATTACCTGAAAGTATCATCCAGTTTGGGTGAAAAAATACTTGCTGAGATTTCTGGAGATTCGTAATTTTGGGAAGCTTGGCAACCCCTTCACATGAAAGTGTTTCTCGCCAGTCACTGCTTAGGGCTACATCAAGAGGAAACAAAACGTAGAGATAGAACGTGAAACTACTTTGTTGTGTCAAGTTTCAAGAAGCTAGCATAAACCGTGTTGGATTCAGAGTTCCAAATACATCTATCAATATAGGAGAAAACAGAGTGAAACCTAAAAATTCAAACTGTTACTGGAAATGAACGCTTCAACATAGAAGAACGAAATTTGGGGAACCAAGTCGCCTTAGTGTACTGATCATTACCTGAAAGTATCATCCAGTTTGGGTGAAAAAATATTTGCTGAGATTTCTGGAGATTCGTAATTTTGGGAAGCTTGGCAACCCCTTCCCATGAAAGTGTTTCTCGCCAGTCACTGCTTAGGGCTACATCAAGAGGAATCAAAACGTAGAGATAGAACGTGAAACAACTTTGTTGTGTCAAGTTACAAGAAGCTAGCACAAACCGTGTTGGATTCAGAGTTCCAAATACATCTATCAATATACGAGAAAACAGAGTGAAACCTAAAAATTCAAACTGTTACTGGAAATGAACGCTTCAACATAGAAGAACGAAAATTGGGGAACCAAGTTGCCTTAGTGTACTGATCATTACCTGAAAGTATCATCCAGTTTGGGTGAAAAAATGTTTGCTGAGATTTCCGGAGATTCGTAATTTTGGGAAGCTTGGCAACCCCTTCCCATGAAAGTGTTTCTCGCCAGTCACTGCTTAGGGCTACATCAAGAGGAAACAAAACGTAGAGATAGAACGTGAAACTACTTTGTTGTGTCAACTTTCAAGAAGCTAGCACAAACTGTGTTGGATTCAGAGTTCCAAATACATCTATCAATATAGGAGAAAACAGAGTGAAACCTACAAATTCAAACTGTTACTGGAAATGAACGCTTCAACAAAGAAGAACGAAATTTGGGGAACCAAGTCGCCTTAGTGTACTGATCATTACCTGAAAGTATCATTCAGTTTGGGTGAAAAAATATTTGCTGAGATTTCTGGAGATTCGTAATTTTGGGAAGCTTGGCAACCCCTTCCCATGAAAGTGTTTCTCGCCAGTCACTGCTTAGGGCTACATCAAGAGGAAACAAAACGTAGAGATAGAACGTGAAACTACTTTGTTGTGTCAACTTTCAAGAAGCTAGCACAAACCGTGTTGGATTCAGAGTTCCAAATACATCTATCAATATAGGAGAAAACAGAGTGAAACCTAAAAATTCAAACTGTTACTGGAAATGAACGCTTCAACATAGAAGAACGAAATTTGGGGAACCAAGTCGCCTTAGTGTACTGATCATTGCCTGAGAGTATCATCCAGTTTGGGTGAAAAAATATTTGCTGAGATTTCTGGAGATTCGTAATTTTGGGAAGCTTGGCAACCCCTTCCCATGAAAGTGTTTCTCGCCAGTCACTGCTTAGGGCTACATCAAGAGGAAACAAAACGTAGAGATAGAACGTGAAACTACTTTGTTGTGTCAACTTTCAAGAAGCTAGCACAAACCGTGTTGGATTCAGAGTTCCAAATACATCTATCAATATAGGAGAAAACAGAGTGAAACCTAAAAATTCAAACTGTTACTGGAAATGAACGCTTCAACATAGAAGAACGAAATTTGGGGAACCAAGTCGCCTTAGTGTACTGATCATTGCCTGAGAGTATCATCCAGTTTGGGTGAAAAAATATTTGCTGAGATTTCTGGAGATTCGTAATTTTGGGAAGCTTGGCAACCCCTTCCCATGAAAGTGTTTCTCGCCAGTCACTGCTTAGGGCTACATCAAGAGGAAACAAAACGTAGAGATAGAACGTGAAACTACTTTGTTGTGTCAAGTTTCAAGAAGCTAGCACAAACCGTGTTGGATTTAGAGTTCCAAATACATCTATCAATATAGGAGAAAACAGAGTGAAACCTAAAAATTCAAACTGTTACTGGAAATGAACGCTTCAACATAGAAGAACGAAATTTGGGGAACCAAGTCGCCTTAGTGTACTGATCATTACCTGAAAGTATCATCCAGTTTGGGTGAAAAAATATTTGCTGAGATTTCTGGATATTCGTAATTTTGGGAAGCTTGGCAACCCCTTCCCATGAAAGTGTTTCTCGCCAGTCACTGCTTAGGGCTACATCAAGAGGAAACAAAACGTAGAGATAGAACGTGAAACTACTTTGTTGTGTCAACTTTCAAGAAGCTAGCACAAACCGTGTTGGATTCAGAGTTCCAAATACATCTATCAATATAGGAGAAAACAGAGTGAAACCTAAAAATTCAAACTGTTACTGGAAATGAACGCTTCAACATAGAAGAACGAAATTTGGGGAACCAAGTCGCCTTAGTGTACTGATCATTACCTGAAAGTATCATCCAGTTTGGGTGAAAAAATACTTGCTGAGATTTCTGGAGATTCGTAATTTTGGGAAGCTTGGCAACCCCTTCACATGAAAGTGTTTCTCGCCAGTCACTGCTTAGGGCTACATCAAGAGGAAACAAAACGTAGAGATAGAATGTGAAACTACTTTGTTGTGTCAAGTTTCAAGAAGCTAGCATAAACCGTGTTGGATTCAGAGTTCCAAATACATCTATCAATATAGGAGAAAACAGAGTGAAACCTAAAAATTCAAACTGTTACTGGAAATGAACGCTTCAACATAGAAGAACGAAATTTGGGGAACCAAGTCGCCTTAGTGTACTGATCATTACCTGAAAGTATCATCCAGTTTGGGTGAAAAAATATTTGCTGAGATTTCTGGAGATTCGTAATTTTGGGAAGCTTGGCAACCCCTTCCCATGAAAGTGTTTCTCGCCAGTCACTGCTTAGGGCTACATCAAGAGGAATCAAAACGTAGAGATAGAACGTGAAACAACTTTGTTGTGTCAAGTTACAAGAAGCTAGCACAAACCGTGTTGGATTCAGAGTTCCAAATACATCTATCAATATACGAGAAAACAGAGTGAAACCTAAAAATTCAAACTGTTACTGGAAATGAACGCTTCAACATAGAAGAACGAAAATTGGGGAACCAAGTTGCCTTAGTGTACTGATCATTACCTGAAAGTATCATCCAGTTTGGGTGAAAAAATGTTTGCTGAGATTTCCGGAGATTCGTAATTTTGGGAAGCTTGGCAACCCCTTCCCATGAAAGTGTTTCTCGCCAGTCACTGCTTAGGGCTACATCAAGAGGAAACAAAACGTAGAGATAGAACGTGAAACTACTTTGTTGTGTCAACTTTCAAGAAGCTAGCACAAACTGTGTTGGATTCAGAGTTCCAAATACATCTATCAATATAGGAGAAAACAGAGTGAAACCTACAAATTCAAACTGTTACTGGAAATGAACGCTTCAACAAAGAAGAACGAAATTTGGGGAACCAAGTCGCCTTAGTGTACTGATCATTACCTGAAAGTATCATTCAGTTTGGGTGAAAAAATATTTGCTGAGATTTCTGGAGATTCGTAATTTTGGGAAGCTTGGCAACCCCTTCCCATGAAAGTGTTTCTCGCCAGTCACTGCTTAGGGCTACATCAAGAGGAAACAAAACGTAGAGATAGAACGTGAAACTACTTTGTTGTGTCAACTTTCAAGAAGCTAGCACAAACCGTGTTGGATTCAGAGTTCCAAATACATCTATCAATATAGGAGAAAACAGAGTGAAACCTACAAATTCAAACTGTTACTGGAAATGAACGCTTCAACAAAGAAGAACGAAATTTGGGGAACCAAGTCGCCTTAGTGTACTGATCATTACCTGAAAGTATCATCCAGTTTGGGTGAAAAAATATTTGCTGAGATTTCTGGAGATTCGTAATTTTGGGAAGCTTGGCAACCCCTTCCCATGAAAGTGTTTCTCGCCAGTCACTGCTTAGGGCTACATCAAGAGGAAATAAAACGTAGAGATAGAACGTGAAACTACTTTGTTGTGTCAAGTTTCAAGAAGCTAGCACAAACCGTGTTGGATTCAGAGTTCCAAATACATCTATCAATATAGGAGAAAACAGAGTGAAACCTAAAAATTCAAACTGTTACTGGAAATGAACGCTTCAACATAGAAGAACGAAATTTGGGGAACCAAGTCGCCTTAGTGTACTGATCATTACCTGAAAGTATCATCCAGTTTGGGTGAAAAAATATTTGCTGAGATTTCTGGAGATTCGTAATGTTGGGAAGCTTGGCAACCCCTTCCCATGAAAGTGTATCTCGCCAGTCACTGCTTAGGGCTACATCAAGAGGAAACAAAACATAGAGATAGAACGTGAAACTACTTTGTTGTGTCAAGTTTCAAGAAGCTAGCACAAACCGTGTTGGATTTAGAGTTCCAAATACATCTATCAATATAGGAGAAAACAGAGTGAAACCTAAAAATTCAAACTGTTACTGGAAATGAACGCTTCAACATAGAAGAACGAAATTTGGGGAACCAAGTCGCCTTAGTGTACTGATCATTACCTGAAAGTATAATCCAGTTTGGGTGAAAAAATATTTGCTGAGATTTCTGGAGATTCGTAATTTTGGGAAGCTTGGCAACCCCTTCCCATGAAAGTGTTTCTCGGCAGTCACTGTTTAGGGCTACATCAAGAGGAAAAAAAACGTAGAGATAGAACGTGAAACTACTTTGTTGTGTCAAGTTTCAAGAAGCTAGCACAAACCGTGTTGGATTTAGAGTTCCAAATACATCTATCAATATAGGAGAAAACAGAGTGAAACCTAAAAATTCAAACTGTTACTGGAAATGAACGCTTCAACATAGAAGAACGAAATTTGGGGAACCAAGTCGCCTTAGTGTACTGATCATTACCTGAAAGTATCATCCAGTTTGGGTGAAAAAATACTTGCTGAGATTTCTGGAGATTCGTAATTTTGGGAAGCTTGGCAACCCCTTCCCATGAAAGTGTTTCTCGCCATTCACTGCTTAGGGCTACATCAAGAGGAAACAAAACGTAGAGATAGAACGTGAAACTACTTTGTTGTGTCAAGTTTCAAGAAGCTAGCACAAACCGTGTTGGATTTAGAGTTCCAAATACATCTATCTATATAGGAGAAAACAGAGTGAAACCTAAAAATTCAAACTGTTACTGGAAATGAACGCTTCAACATAGAAGAACGAAATTTGGGGAACCAAGTCGCCTTAGTGTACTGATCATTACCTGAGAGTATCATCCAGTTTGGGTGAAAAAATATTTGCTGAGATTTCTGGAGATTCGTAATTTTGGGAAGCTTGGCAACCCCTTCCCATGAAAGTGTTTCTCGCCAGTCACTGCTTAGGGCTACATCAAGAGGAAACAAAACGTAGAGATAGAACGTGAAACTACTTTGTTGTGTCAAGTTTCAAGAAGCTAGCACAAACCGTGTTGGATTTAGAGTTCCAAATACATCTATCAATATAGGAGAAAACAGAGTGAAACCTAAAAATTCAAACTGTTACTGGAAATGAACGCTTCAACATAGAAGAACGAAATTTGGGGAACCAAGTCGCCTTAGTGTACTGATCATTACCTGAGAGTATCATCCAGTTTGGGTGAAAAAATATTTGCTGAGATTTCTGGAGATTCGTAATTTTGGGAAGCTTGGCAACCCCTTCCCATGAAAGTGTTTCTCGCCAATCACTGCTTAGGGCTACATCAAGAGGAAACAAAACGTAGAGATAGAACGTGAAACTACTTTGTTGTGTCAACTTTCAAGAAGCTAGCACAAACCGTGTTGGATTCAGAGTTCCAAATACATCTATCAATATAGGAGAAAACAGAGTGAAACCTAAAAATTCAAACTGTTACTGGAAATGAACGCTTCAACATAGAAGAACGAAATTTGGGGAACCAAGTCGCCTTAGTGTACTGATCATTACCTGAAAGTATCATCCAGTTTGGGTGAAAAAATACTTGCTGAGATTTCTGGAGATTCGTAATTTTGGGAAGCTTGGCAACCCCTTCACATGAAAGTGTTTCTCGCCAGTCACTGCTTAGGGCTACATCAAGAGGAAACAAAACGTAGAGATAGAACGTGAAACTACTTTGTTGTGTCAAGTTTCAAGAAGCTAGCATAAACCGTGTTGGATTCAGAGTTCCAAATACATCTATCAATATAGGAGAAAACAGAGTGAAACCTAAAAATTCAAACTGTTACTGGAAATGAACGCTTCAACATAGAAGAACGAAATTTGGGGAACCAAGTCGCCTTAGTGTACTGATCATTACCTGAAAGTATCATCCAGTTTGGGTGAAAAAATATTTGCTGAGATTTCTGGAGATTCGTAATTTTGGGAAGCTTGGCAACCCCTTCCCATGAAAGTGTTTCTCGCCAGTCACTGCTTAGGGCTACATCAAGAGGAATCAAAACGTAGAGATAGAACGTGAAACAACTTTGTTGTGTCAAGTTACAAGAAGCTAGCACAAACCGTGTTGGATTCAGAGTTCCAAATACATCTATCAATATACGAGAAAACAGAGTGAAACCTAAAAATTCAAACTGTTACTGGAAATGAACGCTTCAACATAGAAGAACGAAAATTGGGGAACCAAGTTGCCTTAGTGTACTGATCATTACCTGAAAGTATCATCCAGTTTGGGTGAAAAAATGTTTGCTGAGATTTCCGGAGATTCGTAATTTTGGGAAGCTTGGCAACCCCTTCCCATGAAAGTGTTTCTCGCCAGTCACTGCTTAGGGCTACATCAAGAGGAAACAAAACGTAGAGATAGAACGTGAAACTACTTTGTTGTGTCAACTTTCAAGAAGCTAGCACAAACTGTGTTGGATTCAGAGTTCCAAATACATCTATCAATATAGGAGAAAACAGAGTGAAACCTACAAATTCAAACTGTTACTGGAAATGAACGCTTCAACAAAGAAGAACGAAATTTGGGGAACCAAGTCGCCTTAGTGTACTGATCATTACCTGAAAGTATCATTCAGTTTGGGTGAAAAAATATTTGCTGAGATTTCTGGAGATTCGTAATTTTGGGAAGCTTGGCAACCCCTTCCCATGAAAGTGTTTCTCGCCAGTCACTGCTTAGGGCTACATCAAGAGGAAACAAAACGTAGAGATAGAACATGAAACTACTTTGTTGTGTCAACTTTCAAGAAGCTAGCACAAACCGTGTTGGATTCAGAGTTCCAAATACATCTATCAATATAGGAGAAAACAGAGTGAAACCTAAAAATTCAAACTGTTACTGGAAATGAACGCTTCAACATAGAAGAACGAAATTTGGGGAACCAAGTCGCCTTAGTGTACTGATCATTGCCTGAGAGTATCATCCAGTTTGGGTGAAAAAATATTTGCTGAGATTTCTGGAGATTCGTAATTTTGGGAAGCTTGGCAACCCCTTCCCATGAAAGTGTTTCTCGCCAGTCACTGCTTAGGGCTACATCAAGAGGAAACAAAACGTAGAGATAGAACGTGAAACTACTTTGTTGTGTCAACTTTCAAGAAGCTAGCACAAACCGTGTTGGATTCAGAGTTCCAAATACATCTATCAATATAGGAGAAAACAGAGTGAAACCTAAAAATTCAAACTGTTACTGGAAATGAACGCTTCAACATAGAAGAACGAAATTTGGGGAACCAAGTCGCCTTAGTGTACTGATCATTGCCTGAGAGTATCATCCAGTTTGGGTGAAAAAATATTTGCTGAGATTTCTGGAGATTCGTAATTTTGGGAAGCTTGGCAACCCCTTCCCATGAAAGTGTTTCTCGCCAGTCACTGCTTAGGGCTACATCAAGAGGAAACAAAACGTAGAGATAGAACGTGAAACTACTTTGTTGTGTCAAGTTTCAAGAAGCTAGCACAAACCGTGTTGGATTTAGAGTTCCAAATACATCTATCAATATAGGAGAAAACAGAGTGAAACCTAAAAATTCAAACTGTTACTGGAAATGAACGCTTCAACATAGAAGAACGAAATTTGGGGAACCAAGTCGCCTTAGTGTACTGATCATTACCTGAAAGTATCATCCAGTTTGGGTGAAAAAATATTTGCTGAGATTTCTGGATATTCGTAATTTTGGGAAGCTTGGCAACCCCTTCCCATGAAAGTGTTTCTCGCCAGTCACTGCTTAGGGCTACATCAAGAGGAAACAAAACGTAGAGATAGAACGTGAAACTACTTTGTTGTGTCAACTTTCAAGAAGCTAGCACAAACCGTGTTGGATTCAGAGTTCCAAATACATCTATCAATATAGGAGAAAACAGAGTGAAACCTAAAAATTCAAACTGTTACTGGAAATGAACGCTTCAACATAGAAGAACGAAATTTGGGGAACCAAGTCGCCTTAGTGTACTGATCATTGCCTGAGAGTATCATCCAGTTTGGGTGAAAAAATACTTGCTGAGATTTCTGGAGATTCGTAATTTTGGGAAGCTTGGCAACCCCTTCCCATGAAAGTGTTTCTCGCCATTCACTGCTTAGGGCTACATCAAGAGGAAACAAAACGTAGAGATAGAACGTGAAACTACTTTGTTGTGTCAAGTTTCAAGAAGCTAGCACAAACCGTGTTGGATTTAGAGTTCCAAATACATCTATCTATATAGGAGAAAACAGAGTGAAACCTAAAAATTCAAACTGTTACTGGAAATGAACGCTTCAACATAGAAGAACGAAATTTGGGGAACCAAGTCGCCTTAGTGTACTGATCATTACCTGAGAGTATCATCCAGTTTGGGTGAAAAAATATTTGCTGAGATTTCTGGAGATTCGTAATTTTGGGAAGCTTGGCAACCCCTTCCCATGAAAGTGTTTCTCGCCAGTCACTGCTTAGGGCTACATCAAGAGGAAACAAAACGTAGAGATAGAACGTGAAACTACTTTGTTGTGTCAAGTTTCAAGAAGCTAGCACAAACCGTGTTGGATTTAGAGTTCCAAATACATCTATCAATATAGGAGAAAACAGAGTGAAACCTAAAAATTCAAACTGTTACTGGAAATGAACGCTTCAACATAGAAGAACGAAATTTGGGGAACCAAGTCGCCTTAGTGTACTGATCATTACCTGAGAGTATCATCCAGTTTGGGTGAAAAAATATTTGCTGAGATTTCTGGAGATTCGTAATTTTGGGAAGCTTGGCAACCCCTTCCCATGAAAGTGTTTCTCGCCAATCACTGCTTAGGGCTACATCAAGAGGAAACAAAACGTAGAGATAGAACGTGAAACTACTTTGTTGTGTCAACTTTCAAGAAGCTAGCACAAACCGTGTTGGATTCAGAGTTCCAAATACATCTATCAATATAGGAGAAAACAGAGTGAAACCTAAAAATTCAAACTGTTACTGGAAATGAACGCTTCAACATAGAAGAACGAAATTTGGGGAACCAAGTCGCCTTAGTGTACTGATCATTACCTGAAAGTATCATCCAGTTTGGGTGAAAAAATACTTGCTGAGATTTCTGGAGATTCGTAATTTTGGGAAGCTTGGCAACCCCTTCACATGAAAGTGTTTCTCGCCAGTCACTGCTTAGGGCTACATCAAGAGGAAACAAAACGTAGAGATAGAACGTGAAACTACTTTGTTGTGTCAAGTTTCAAGAAGCTAGCATAAACCGTGTTGGATTCAGAGTTCCAAATACATCTATCAATATAGGAGAAAACAGAGTGAAACCTAAAAATTCAAACTGTTACTGGAAATGAACGCTTCAACATAGAAGAACGAAATTTGGGGAACCAAGTCGCCTTAGTGTACTGATCATTACCTGAAAGTATCATCCAGTTTGGGTGAAAAAATATTTGCTGAGATTTCTGGAGATTCGTAATTTTGGGAAGCTTGGCAACCCCTTCCCATGAAAGTGTTTCTCGCCAGTCACTGCTTAGGGCTACATCAAGAGGAATCAAAACGTAGAGATAGAACGTGAAACAACTTTGTTGTGTCAAGTTACAAGAAGCTAGCACAAACCGTGTTGGATTCAGAGTTCCAAATACATCTATCAATATACGAGAAAACAGAGTGAAACCTAAAAATTCAAACTGTTACTGGAAATGAACGCTTCAACATAGAAGAACGAAAATTGGGGAACCAAGTTGCCTTAGTGTACTGATCATTACCTGAAAGTATCATCCAGTTTGGGTGAAAAAATGTTTGCTGAGATTTCCGGAGATTCGTAATTTTGGGAAGCTTGGCAACCCCTTCCCATGAAAGTGTTTCTCGCCAGTCACTGCTTAGGGCTACATCAAGAGGAAACAAAACGTAGAGATAGAACGTGAAACTACTTTGTTGTGTCAACTTTCAAGAAGCTAGCACAAACTGTGTTGGATTCAGAGTTCCAAATACATCTATCAATATAGGAGAAAACAGAGTGAAACCTACAAATTCAAACTGTTACTGGAAATGAACGCTTCAACAAAGAAGAACGAAATTTGGGGAACCAAGTCGCCTTAGTGTACTGATCATTACCTGAAAGTATCATTCAGTTTGGGTGAAAAAATATTTGCTGAGATTTCTGGAGATTCGTAATTTTGGGAAGCTTGGCAACCCCTTCCCATGAAAGTGTTTCTCGCCAGTCACTGCTTAGGGCTACATCAAGAGGAAACAAAACGTAGAGATAGAACGTGAAACTACTTTGTTGTGTCAACTTTCAAGAAGCTAGCACAAACCGTGTTGGATTCAGAGTTCCAAATACATCTATCAATATAGGAGAAAACAGAGTGAAACCTAAAAATTCAAACTGTTACTGGAAATGAACGCTTCAACATAGAAGAACGAAATTTGGGGAACCAAGTCGCCTTAGTGTACTGATCATTGCCTGAGAGTATCATCCAGTTTGGGTGAAAAAATATTTGCTGAGATTTCTGGAGATTCGTAATTTTGGGAAGCTTGGCAACCCCTTCCCATGAAAGTGTTTCTCGCCAGTCACTGCTTAGGGCTACATCAAGAGGAAACAAAACGTAGAGATAGAACGTGAAACTACTTTGTTGTGTCAACTTTCAAGAAGCTAGCACAAACCGTGTTGGATTCAGAGTTCCAAATACATCTATCAATATAGGAGAAAACAGAGTGAAACCTAAAAATTCAAACTGTTACTGGAAATGAACGCTTCAACATAGAAGAACGAAATTTGGGGAACCAAGTCGCCTTAGTGTACTGATCATTGCCTGAGAGTATCATCCAGTTTGGGTGAAAAAATATTTGCTGAGATTTCTGGAGATTCGTAATTTTGGGAAGCTTGGCAACCCCTTCCCATGAAAGTGTTTCTCGCCAGTCACTGCTTAGGGCTACATCAAGAGGAAACAAAACGTAGAGATAGAACGTGAAACTACTTTGTTGTGTCAAGTTTCAAGAAGCTAGCACAAACCGTGTTGGATTTAGAGTTCCAAATACATCTATCAATATAGGAGAAAACAGAGTGAAACCTAAAAATTCAAACTGTTACTGGAAATGAACGCTTCAACATAGAAGAACGAAATTTGGGGAACCAAGTCGCCTTAGTGTACTGATCATTACCTGAAAGTATCATCCAGTTTGGGTGAAAAAATATTTGCTGAGATTTCTGGATATTCGTAATTTTGGGAAGCTTGGCAACCCCTTCCCATGAAAGTGTTTCTCGCCAGTCACTGCTTAGGGCTACATCAAGAGGAAACAAAACGTAGAGATAGAACGTGAAACTACTTTGTTGTGTCAACTTTCAAGAAGCTAGCACAAACCGTGTTGGATTCAGAGTTCCAAATACATCTATCAATATAGGAGAAAACAGAGTGAAACCTAAAAATTCAAACTGTTACTGGAAATGAACGCTTCAACATAGAAGAACGAAATTTGGGGAACCAAGTCGCCTTAGTGTACTGATCATTGCCTGAGAGTATCATCCAGTTTGGGTGAAAAAATATTTGCTGAGATTTCTGGAGATTCGTAATTTTGGGAAGCTTGGCAACCCCTTCCCATGAAAGTGTTTCTCGCCAGTCACTGCTTAGGGCTACATCAAGAGGAAACAAAACGTAGAGATAGAACGTGAAACTACTTTGTTGTGTCAAGTTTCAAGAAGCTAGCACAAACCGTGTTGGATTTAGAGTTCCAAATACATCTATCTATATAGGAGAAAACAGAGTGAAACCTAAAAATTCAAACTGTTACTGGAAATGAACGCTTCAACATAGAAGAACGAAATTTGGGGAACCAAGTCACCTTAGTGTACTGATCATTACCTGAAAGTATCATCCAGTTTGGGTGAAAAAATATTTGCTGAGATTTCTGGAGATTCGTAATTTTGGGAAGCTTGGCAACCCCTTCCCATGAAAGTGTTTCTCGCCAGTCACTGCTTAGGGCTACATCAAGAGGAAACAAAACGTAGAGATAGAACGTGAAACTACTTTGTTGTGTCAACTTTCAAGAAGCTAGCACAAACCGTGTTGGATTCAGAGTTCCAAATACATCTATCAATATAGGAGAAAACAGAGTGAAACCTAAAAATTCAAACTGTTACTGGAAATGAACGCTTCAACATAGAAGAACGAAATTTGGGGAACCAAGTCGCCTTAGTGTACTGATCATTACCTGAAAGTATCATCCAGTTTGGGTGAAAAAATACTTGCTGAGATTTCTGGAGATTCGTAATTTTGGGAAGCTTGGCAACCCCTTCCCATGAAAGTGTTTCTCGCCATTCACTGCTTAGGGCTACATCAAGAGGAAACAAAACGTAGAGATAGAACGTGAAACTACTTTGTTGTGTCAAGTTTCAAGAAGCTAGCACAAACCGTGTTGGATTTAGAGTTCCAAATACATCTATCTATATAGGAGAAAACAGAGTGAAACCTAAAAATTCAAACTGTTACTGGAAATGAACGCTTCAACATAGAAGAACGAAATTTGGGGAACCAAGTCGCCTTAGTGTACTGATCATTACCTGAGAGTATCATCCAGTTTGGGTGAAAAAATATTTGCTGAGATTTCTGGAGATTCGTAATTTTGGGAAGCTTGGCAACCCCTTCCCATGAAAGTGTTTCTCGCCAGTCACTGCTTAGGGCTACATCAAGAGGAAACAAAACGTAGAGATAGAACGTGAAACTACTTTGTTGTGTCAAGTTTCAAGAAGCTAGCACAAACCGTGTTGGATTTAGAGTTCCAAATACATCTATCAATATAGGAGAAAACAGAGTGAAACCTAAAAATTCAAACTGTTACTGGAAATGAACGCTTCAACATAGAAGAACGAAATTTGGGGAACCAAGTCGCCTTAGTGTACTGATCATTACCTGAGAGTATCATCCAGTTTGGGTGAAAAAATATTTGCTGAGATTTCTGGAGATTCGTAATTTTGGGAAGCTTGGCAACCCCTTCCCATGAAAGTGTTTCTCGCCAATCACTGCTTAGGGCTACATCAAGAGGAAACAAAACGTAGAGATAGAACGTGAAACTACTTTGTTGTGTCAACTTTCAAGAAGCTAGCACAAACCGTGTTGGATTCAGAGTTCCAAATACATCTATCAATATAGGAGAAAACAGAGTGAAACCTAAAAATTCAAACTGTTACTGGAAATGAACGCTTCAACATAGAAGAACGAAATTTGGGGAACCAAGTCGCCTTAGTGTACTGATCATTACCTGAAAGTATCATCCAGTTTGGGTGAAAAAATACTTGCTGAGATTTCTGGAGATTCGTAATTTTGGGAAGCTTGGCAACCCCTTCACATGAAAGTGTTTCTCGCCAGTCACTGCTTAGGGCTACATCAAGAGGAAACAAAACGTAGAGATAGAACGTGAAACTACTTTGTTGTGTCAAGTTTCAAGAAGCTAGCATAAACCGTGTTGGATTCAGAGTTCCAAATACATCTATCAATATAGGAGAAAACAGAGTGAAACCTAAAAATTCAAACTGTTACTGGAAATGAACGCTTCAACATAGAAGAACGAAATTTGGGGAACCAAGTCGCCTTAGTGTACTGATCATTACCTGAAAGTATCATCCAGTTTGGGTGAAAAAATATTTGCTGAGATTTCTGGAGATTCGTAATTTTGGGAAGCTTGGCAACCCCTTCCCATGAAAGTGTTTCTCGCCAGTCACTGCTTAGGGCTACATCAAGAGGAATCAAAACGTAGAGATAGAACGTGAAACAACTTTGTTGTGTCAAGTTACAAGAAGCTAGCACAAACCGTGTTGGATTCAGAGTTCCAAATACATCTATCAATATACGAGAAAACAGAGTGAAACCTAAAAATTCAAACTGTTACTGGAAATGAACGCTTCAACATAGAAGAACGAAAATTGGGGAACCAAGTTGCCTTAGTGTACTGATCATTACCTGAAAGTATCATCCAGTTTGGGTGAAAAAATGTTTGCTGAGATTTCCGGAGATTCGTAATTTTGGGAAGCTTGGCAACCCCTTCCCATGAAAGTGTTTCTCGCCAGTCACTGCTTAGGGCTACATCAAGAGGAAACAAAACGTAGAGATAGAACGTGAAACTACTTTGTTGTGTCAACTTTCAAGAAGCTAGCACAAACTGTGTTGGATTCAGAGTTCCAAATACATCTATCAATATAGGAGAAAACAGAGTGAAACCTACAAATTCAAACTGTTACTGGAAATGAACGCTTCAACAAAGAAGAACGAAATTTGGGGAACCAAGTCGCCTTAGTGTACTGATCATTACCTGAAAGTATCATTCAGTTTGGGTGAAAAAATATTTGCTGAGATTTCTGGAGATTCGTAATTTTGGGAAGCTTGGCAACCCCTTCCCATGAAAGTGTTTCTCGCCAGTCACTGCTTAGGGCTACATCAAGAGGAAACAAAACGTAGAGATAGAACGTGAAACTACTTTGTTGTGTCAACTTTCAAGAAGCTAGCACAAACCGTGTTGGATTCAGAGTTCCAAATACATCTATCAATATAGGAGAAAACAGAGTGAAACCTACAAATTCAAACTGTTACTGGAAATGAACGCTTCAACAAAGAAGAACGAAATTTGGGGAACCAAGTCGCCTTAGTGTACTGATCATTACCTGAAAGTATCATCCAGTTTGGGTGAAAAAATATTTGCTGAGATTTCTGGAGATTCGTAATTTTGGGAAGCTTGGCAACCCCTTCCCATGAAAGTGTTTCTCGCCAGTCACTGCTTAGGGCTACATCAAGAGGAAATAAAACGTAGAGATAGAACGTGAAACTACTTTGTTGTGTCAAGTTTCAAGAAGCTAGCACAAACCGTGTTGGATTCAGAGTTCCAAATACATCTATCAATATAGGAGAAAACAGAGTGAAACCTAAAAATTCAAACTGTTACTGGAAATGAACGCTTCAACATAGAAGAACGAAATTTGGGGAACCAAGTCGCCTTAGTGTACTGATCATTACCTGAAAGTATCATCCAGTTTGGGTGAAAAAATATTTGCTGAGATTTCTGGAGATTCGTAATGTTGGGAAGCTTGGCAACCCCTTCCCATGAAAGTGTATCTCGCCAGTCACTGCTTAGGGCTACATCAAGAGGAAACAAAACATAGAGATAGAACGTGAAACTACTTTGTTGTGTCAAGTTTCAAGAAGCTAGCACAAACCGTGTTGGATTTAGAGTTCCAAATACATCTATCAATATAGGAGAAAACAGAGTGAAACCTAAAAATTCAAACTGTTACTGGAAATGAACGCTTCAACATAGAAGAACGAAATTTGGGGAACCAAGTCGCCTTAGTGTACTGATCATTACCTGAAAGTATAATCCAGTTTGGGTGAAAAAATATTTGCTGAGATTTCTGGAGATTCGTAATTTTGGGAAGCTTGGCAACCCCTTCCCATGAAAGTGTTTCTCGGCAGTCACTGTTTAGGGCTACATCAAGAGGAAAAAAAAACGTAGAGATAGAACGTGAAACTACTTTGTTGTGTCAAGTTTCAAGAAGCTAGCACAAACCGTGTTGGATTTAGAGTTCCAAATACATCTATCAATATAGGAGAAAACAGAGTGAAACCTAAAAATTCAAACTGTTACTGGAAATGAACGCTTCAACATAGAAGAACGAAATTTGGGGAACCAAGTCGCCTTAGTGTACTGATCATTACCTGAAAGTATCATCCAGTTTGGGTGAAAAAATACTTGCTGAGATTTCTGGAGATTCGTAATTTTGGGAAGCTTGGCAACCCCTTCCCATGAAAGTGTTTCTCGCCATTCACTGCTTAGGGCTACATCAAGAGGAAACAAAACGTAGAGATAGAACGTGAAACTACTTTGTTGTGTCAAGTTTCAAGAAGCTAGCACAAACCGTGTTGGATTTAGAGTTCCAAATACATCTATCTATATAGGAGAAAACAGAGTGAAACCTAAAAATTCAAACTGTTACTGGAAATGAACGCTTCAACATAGAAGAACGAAATTTGGGGAACCAAGTCGCCTTAGTGTACTGATCATTACCTGAGAGTATCATCCAGTTTGGGTGAAAAAATATTTGCTGAGATTTCTGGAGATTCGTAATTTTGGGAAGCTTGGCAACCCCTTCCCATGAAAGTGTTTCTCGCCAGTCACTGCTTAGGGCTACATCAAGAGGAAACAAAACGTAGAGATAGAACGTGAAACTACTTTGTTGTGTCAAGTTTCAAGAAGCTAGCACAAACCGTGTTGGATTTAGAGTTCCAAATACATCTATCAATATAGGAGAAAACAGAGTGAAACCTAAAAATTCAAACTGTTACTGGAAATGAACGCTTCAACATAGAAGAACGAAATTTGGGGAACCAAGTCGCCTTAGTGTACTGATCATTACCTGAGAGTATCATCCAGTTTGGGTGAAAAAATATTTGCTGAGATTTCTGGAGATTCGTAATTTTGGGAAGCTTGGCAACCCCTTCCCATGAAAGTGTTTCTCGCCAATCACTGCTTAGGGCTACATCAAGAGGAAACAAAACGTAGAGATAGAACGTGAAACTACTTTGTTGTGTCAACTTTCAAGAAGCTAGCACAAACCGTGTTGGATTCAGAGTTCCAAATACATCTATCAATATAGGAGAAAACAGAGTGAAACCTAAAAATTCAAACTGTTACTGGAAATGAACGCTTCAACATAGAAGAACGAAATTTGGGGAACCAAGTCGCCTTAGTGTACTGATCATTACCTGAAAGTATCATCCAGTTTGGGTGAAAAAATACTTGCTGAGATTTCTGGAGATTCGTAATTTTGGGAAGCTTGGCAACCCCTTCACATGAAAGTGTTTCTCGCCAGTCACTGCTTAGGGCTACATCAAGAGGAAACAAAACGTAGAGATAGAACGTGAAACTACTTTGTTGTGTCAAGTTTCAAGAAGCTAGCATAAACCGTGTTGGATTCAGAGTTCCAAATACATCTATCAATATAGGAGAAAACAGAGTGAAACCTAAAAATTCAAACTGTTACTGGAAATGAACGCTTCAACATAGAAGAACGAAATTTGGGGAACCAAGTCGCCTTAGTGTACTGATCATTACCTGAAAGTATCATCCAGTTTGGGTGAAAAAATATTTGCTGAGATTTCTGGAGATTCGTAATTTTGGGAAGCTTGGCAACCCCTTCCCATGAAAGTGTTTCTCGCCAGTCACTGCTTAGGGCTACATCAAGAGGAATCAAAACGTAGAGATAGAACGTGAAACAACTTTGTTGTGTCAAGTTACAAGAAGCTAGCACAAACCGTGTTGGATTCAGAGTTCCAAATACATCTATCAATATACGAGAAAACAGAGTGAAACCTAAAAATTCAAACTGTTACTGGAAATGAACGCTTCAACATAGAAGAACGAAAATTGGGGAACCAAGTTGCCTTAGTGTACTGATCATTACCTGAAAGTATCATCCAGTTTGGGTGAAAAAATGTTTGCTGAGATTTCCGGAGATTCGTAATTTTGGGAAGCTTGGCAACCCCTTCCCATGAAAGTGTTTCTCGCCAGTCACTGCTTAGGGCTACATCAAGAGGAAACAAAACGTAGAGATAGAACGTGAAACTACTTTGTTGTGTCAACTTTCAAGAAGCTAGCACAAACTGTGTTGGATTCAGAGTTCCAAATACATCTATCAATATAGGAGAAAACAGAGTGAAACCTACAAATTCAAACTGTTACTGGAAATGAACGCTTCAACAAAGAAGAACGAAATTTGGGGAACCAAGTCGCCTTAGTGTACTGATCATTACCTGAAAGTATCATTCAGTTTGGGTGAAAAAATATTTGCTGAGATTTCTGGAGATTCGTAATTTTGGGAAGCTTGGCAACCCCTTCCCATGAAAGTGTTTCTCGCCAGTCACTGCTTAGGGCTACATCAAGAGGAAACAAAACGTAGAGATAGAACGTGAAACTACTTTGTTGTGTCAACTTTCAAGAAGCTAGCACAAACCGTGTTGGATTCAGAGTTCCAAATACATCTATCAATATAGGAGAAAACAGAGTGAAACCTACAAATTCACACTGTTACTGGAAATGAACGCTTCAACAAAGAAGAACGAAATTTGGGGAACCAAGTCGCCTTAGTGTACTGATCATTACCTGAAAGTATCATCCAGTTTGGGTGAAAAAATATTTGCTGAGATTTCTGGAGATTCGTAATTTTGGGAAGCTTGGCAACCCCTTCCCATGAAAGTGTTTCTCGCCAGTCACTGCTTAGGGCTACATCAAGAGGAAATAAAACGTAGAGATAGAACGTGAAACTACTTTGTTGTGTCAAGTTTCAAGAAGCTAGCACAAACCGTGTTGGATTCAGAGTTCCAAATACATCTATCAATATAGGAGAAAACAGAGTGAAACCTAAAAATTCAAACTGTTACTGGAAATGAACGCTTCAACATAGAAGAACGAAATTTGGGGAACCAAGTCGCCTTAGTGTACTGATCATTACCTGAAAGTAATATCCAGTTTGGGTGAAAAAATATTTGCTGAGATTTCTGGAGATTCGTAATGTTGGGAAGCTTGGCAACCCCTTCCCGTGAAAGTGTATCTCGCCAGTCACTGCTTAGGGCTACATCAAGAGGAAACAAAACATAGAGATAGAACGTGAAACTACTTTGTTGTGTCAAGTTTCAAGAAGCTAGCACAAACCGTGTTGGATTTAGAGTTCCAAATACATCTATCAATATAGGAGAAAACAGAGTGAAACCTAAAAATTCAAACTGTTACTGGAAATGAACGCTTCAACATAGAAGAACGAAATTTGGGGAACCAAGTCGCCTTAGTGTACTGATCATTACCTGAAAGTATAATCCAGTTTGGGTGAAAAAATATTTGCTGAGATTTCTGGAGATTCGTAATTTTGGGAAGCTTGGCAACCCCTTCCCATGAAAGTGTTTCTCGGCAGTCACTGTTTAGGGCTACATCAAGAGGAAAAAAAACGTAGAGATAGAACGTGAAACTACTTTGTTGTGTCAAGTTTCAAGAAGCTAGCACAAACCGTGTTGGATTTAGAGTTCCAAATACATCTATCAATATAGGAGAAAACAGAGTGAAACCTAAAAATTCAAACTGTTACTGGAAATGAACGCTTCAACATAGAAGAACGAAATTTGGGGAACCAAGTCGCCTTAGTGTACTGATCATTACCTGAAAGTATCATCCAGTTTGGGTGAAAAAATACTTGCTGAGATTTCTGGAGATTCGTAATTTTGGGAAGCTTGGCAACCCCTTCCCATGAAAGTGTTTCTCGCCATTCACTGCTTAGGGCTACATCAAGAGGAAACAAAACGTAGAGATAGAACGTGAAACTACTTTGTTGTGTCAAGTTTCAAGAAGCTAGCACAAACCGTGTTGGATTTAGAGTTCCAAATACATCTATCTATATAGGAGAAAACAGAGTGAAACCTAAAAATTCAAACTGTTACTGGAAATGAACGCTTCAACATAGAAGAACGAAATTTGGGGAACCAAGTCGCCTTAGTGTACTGATCATTACCTGAAAGTATCATCCAGTTTGGGTGAAAAAATATTTGCTGAGATTTCTGGAGATTCGTAATTTTGGGAAGCTTGGCAACCCCTTCCCATGAAAGTGTTTCTCGCCAGTCACTGCTTAGGGCTACATCAAGAGGAATCAAAACGTAGAGATAGAACGTGAAACAACTTTGTTGTGTCAAGTTACAAGAAGCTAGCACAAACCGTGTTGGATTCAGAGTTCCAAATACATCTATCAATATACGAGAAAACAGAGTGAAACCTAAAAATTCAAACTGTTACTGGAAATGAACGCTTCAACATAGAAGAACGAAAATTGGGGAACCAAGTTGCCTTAGTGTACTGATCATTACCTGAAAGTATCATCCAGTTTGGGTGAAAAAATGTTTGCTGAGATTTCCGGAGATTCGTAATTTTGGGAAGCTTGGCAACCCCTTCCCATGAAAGTGTTTCTCGCCAGTCACTGCTTAGGGCTACATCAAGAGGAAACAAAACGTAGAGATAGAACGTGAAACTACTTTGTTGTGTCAACTTTCAAGAAGCTAGCACAAACTGTGTTGGATTCAGAGTTCCAAATACATCTATCAATATAGGAGAAAACAGAGTGAAACCTACAAATTCAAACTGTTACTGGAAATGAACGCTTCAACAAAGAAGAACGAAATTTGGGGAACCAAGTCGCCTTAGTGTACTGATCATTACCTGAAAGTATCATTCAGTTTGGGTGAAAAAATATTTGCTGAGATTTCTGGAGATTCGTAATTTTGGGAAGCTTGGCAACCCCTTCCCATGAAAGTGTTTCTCGCCAGTCACTGCTTAGGGCTACATCAAGAGGAAACAAAACGTAGAGATAGAACGTGAAACTACTTTGTTGTGTCAACTTTCAAGAAGCTAGCACAAACCGTGTTGGATTCAGAGTTCCAAATACATCTATCAATATAGGAGAAAACAGAGTGAAACCTACAAATTCAAACTGTTACTGGAAATGAACGCTTCAACAAAGAAGAACGAAATTTGGGGAACCAAGTCGCCTTAGTGTACTGATCATTACCTGAAAGTATCATCCAGTTTGGGTGAAAAAATATTTGCTGAGATTTCTGGAGATTCGTAATTTTGGGAAGCTTGGCAACCCCTTCCCATGAAAGTGTTTCTCGCCAGTCACTGCTTAGGGCTACATCAAGAGGAAATAAAACGTAGAGATAGAACGTGAAACTACTTTGTTGTGTCAAGTTTCAAGAAGCTAGCACAAACCGTGTTGGATTCAGAGTTCCAAATACATCTATCAATATAGGAGAAAACAGAGTGAAACCTAAAAATTCAAACTGTTACTGGAAATGAACGCTTCAACATAGAAGAACGAAATTTGGGGAACCAAGTCGCCTTAGTGTACTGATCATTACCTGAAAGTATCATCCAGTTTGGGTGAAAAAATATTTGCTGAGATTTCTGGAGATTCGTAATGTTGGGAAGCTTGGCAACCCCTTCCCATGAAAGTGTATCTCGCCAGTCACTGCTTAGGGCTACATCAAGAGGAAACAAAACATAGAGATAGAACGTGAAACTACTTTGTTGTGTCAAGTTTCAAGAAGCTAGCACAAACCGTGTTGGATTTAGAGTTCCAAATACATCTATCAATATAGGAGAAAACAGAGTGAAACCTAAAAATTCAAACTGTTACTGGAAATGAACGCTTCAACATAGAAGAACGAAATTTGGGGAACCAAGTCGCCTTAGTGTACTGATCATTACCTGAAAGTATAATCCAGTTTGGGTGAAAAAATATTTGCTGAGATTTCTGGAGATTCGTAATTTTGGGAAGCTTGGCAACCCCTTCCCATGAAAGTGTTTCTCGGCAGTCACTGTTTAGGGCTACATCAAGAGGAAAAAAAACGTAGAGATAGAACGTGAAACTACTTTGTTGTGTCAAGTTTCAAGAAGCTAGCACAAACCGTGTTGGATTTAGAGTTCCAAATACATCTATCAATATAGGAGAAAACAGAGTGAAACCTAAAAATTCAAACTGTTACTGGAAATGAACGCTTCAACATAGAAGAACGAAATTTGGGGAACCAAGTCGCCTTAGTGTACTGATCATTACCTGAAAGTATCATCCAGTTTGGGTGAAAAAATACTTGCTGAGATTTCTGGAGATTCGTAATTTTGGGAAGCTTGGCAACCCCTTCCCATGAAAGTGTTTCTCGCCATTCACTGCTTAGGGCTACATCAAGAGGAAACAAAACGTAGAGATAGAACGTGAAACTACTTTGTTGTGTCAAGTTTCAAGAAGCTAGCACAAACCGTGTTGGATTTAGAGTTCCAAATACATCTATCTATATAGGAGAAAACAGAGTGAAACCTAAAAATTCAAATGTTACTGGAAATGAACGCTTCAACATAGAAGAACGAAATTTGGGGAACCAAGTCGCCTTAGTGTACTGATCATTACCTGAGAGTATCATCCAGTTTGGGTGAAAAAATATTTGCTGAGATTTCTGGAGATTCGTAATTTTGGGAAGCTTGGCAACCCCTTCCCATGAAAGTGTTTCTCGCCAGTCACTGCTTAGGGCTACATCAAGAGGAAACAAAACGTAGAGATAGAACGTGAAACTACTTTGTTGTGTCAAGTTTCAAGAAGCTAGCACAAACCGTGTTGGATTTAGAGTTCCAAATACATCTATCAATATAGGAGAAAACAGAGTGAAACCTAAAAATTCAAACTGTTACTGGAAATGAACGCTTCAACATAGAAGAACGAAATTTGGGGAACCAAGTCGCCTTAGTGTACTGATCATTACCTGAGAGTATCATCCAGTTTGGGTGAAAAAATATTTGCTGAGATTTCTGGAGATTCGTAATTTTGGGAAGCTTGGCAACCCCTTCCCATGAAAGTGTTTCTCGCCAATCACTGCTTAGGGCTACATCAAGAGGAAACAAAACGTAGAGATAGAACGTGAAACTACTTTGTTGTGTCAACTTTCAAGAAGCTAGCACAAACCGTGTTGGATTCAGAGTTCCAAATACATCTATCAATATAGGAGAAAACAGAGTGAAACCTAAAAATTCAAACTGTTACTGGAAATGAACGCTTCAACATAGAAGAACGAAATTTGGGGAACCAAGTCGCCTTAGTGTACTGATCATTACCTGAAAGTATCATCCAGTTTGGGTGAAAAAATACTTGCTGAGATTTCTGGAGATTCGTAATTTTGGGAAGCTTGGCAACCCCTTCACATGAAAGTGTTTCTCGCCAGTCACTGCTTAGGGCTACATCAAGAGGAAACAAAACGTAGAGATAGAACGTGAAACTACTTTGTTGTGTCAAGTTTCAAGAAGCTAGCATAAACCGTGTTGGATTCAGAGTTCCAAATACATCTATCAATATAGGAGAAAACAGAGTGAAACCTAAAAATTCAAACTGTTACTGGAAATGAACGCTTCAACATAGAAGAACGAAATTTGGGGAACCAAGTCGCCTTAGTGTACTGATCATTACCTGAAAGTATCATCCAGTTTGGGTGAAAAAATATTTGCTGAGATTTCTGGAGATTCGTAATTTTGGGAAGCTTGGCAACCCCTTCCCATGAAAGTGTTTCTCGCCAGTCACTGCTTAGGGCTACATCAAGAGGAATCAAAACGTAGAGATAGAACGTGAAACAACTTTGTTGTGTCAAGTTACAAGAAGCTAGCACAAACCGTGTTGGATTCAGAGTTCCAAATACATCTATCAATATACGAGAAAACAGAGTGAAACCTAAAAATTCAAACTGTTACTGGAAATGAACGCTTCAACATAGAAGAACGAAAATTGGGGAACCAAGTTGCCTTAGTGTACTGATCATTACCTGAAAGTATCATCCAGTTTGGGTGAAAAAATGTTTGCTGAGATTTCCGGAGATTCGTAATTTTGGGAAGCTTGGCAACCCCTTCCCATGAAAGTGTTTCTCGCCAGTCACTGCTTAGGGCTACATCAAGAGGAAACAAAACGTAGAGATAGAACGTGAAACTACTTTGTTGTGTCAACTTTCAAGAAGCTAGCACAAACTGTGTTGGATTCAGAGTTCCAAATACATCTATCAATATAGGAGAAAACAGAGTGAAACCTACAAATTCAAACTGTTACTGGAAATGAACGCTTCAACAAAGAAGAACGAAATTTGGGGAACCAAGTCGCCTTAGTGTACTGATCATTACCTGAAAGTATCATTCAGTTTGGGTGAAAAAATATTTGCTGAGATTTCTGGAGATTCGTAATTTTGGGAAGCTTGGCAACCCCTTCCCATGAAAGTGTTTCTCGCCAGTCACTGCTTAGGGCTACATCAAGAGGAAACAAAACGTAGAGATAGAACGTGAAACTACTTTGTTGTGTCAACTTTCAAGAAGCTAGCACAAACCGTGTTGGATTCAGAGTTCCAAATACATCTATCAATATAGGAGAAAACAGAGTGAAACCTACAAATTCAAACTGTTACTGGAAATGAACGCTTCAACAAAGAAGAACGAAATTTGGGGAACCAAGTCGCCTTAGTGTACTGATCATTACCTGAAAGTATCATCCAGTTTGGGTGAAAAAATATTTGCTGAGATTTCTGGAGATTCGTAATTTTGGGAAGCTTGGCAACCCCTTCCCATGAAAGTGTTTCTCGCCAGTCACTGCTTAGGGCTACATCAAGAGGAAATAAAACGTAGAGATAGAACGTGAAACTACTTTGTTGTGTCAAGTTTCAAGAAGCTAGCACAAACCGTGTTGGATTCAGAGTTCCAAATACATCTATCAATATAGGAGAAAACAGAGTGAAACCTAAAAATTCAAACTGTTACTGGAAATGAACGCTTCAACATAGAAGAACGAAATTTGGGGAACCAAGTCGCCTTAGTGTACTGATCATTACCTGAAAGTAATATCCAGTTTGGGTGAAAAAATATTTGCTGAGATTTCTGGAGATTCGTAATGTTGGGAAGCTTGGCAACCCCTTCCCGTGAAAGTGTATCTCGCCAGTCACTGCTTAGGGCTACATCAAGAGGAAACAAAACATAGAGATAGAACGTGAAACTACTTTGTTGTGTCAAGTTTCAAGAAGCTAGCACAAACCGTGTTGGATTTAGAGTTCCAAATACATCTATCAATATAGGAGAAAACAGAGTGAAACCTAAAAATTCAAACTGTTACTGGAAATGAACGCTTCAACATAGAAGAACGAAATTTGGGGAACCAAGTCGCCTTAGTGTACTGATCATTACCTGAAAGTATAATCCAGTTTGGGTGAAAAAATATTTGCTGAGATTTCTGGAGATTCGTAATTTTGGGAAGCTTGGCAACCCCTTCCCATGAAAGTGTTTCTCGGCAGTCACTGTTTAGGGCTACATCAAGAGGAAAAAAAACGTAGAGATAGAACGTGAAACTACTTTGTTGTGTCAAGTTTCAAGAAGCTAGCACAAACCGTGTTGGATTTAGAGTTCCAAATACATCTATCAATATAGGAGAAAACAGAGTGAAACCTAAAAATTCAAACTGTTACTGGAAATGAACGCTTCAACATAGAAGAACGAAATTTGGGGAACCAAGTCGCCTTAGTGTACTGATCATTACCTGAAAGTATCATCCAGTTTGGGTGAAAAAATATTTGCTGAGATTTCTGGAGATTCGTAATTTTGGGAAGCTTGGCCACCCCTTCCCATGAAAGTGTTTCTCGCCAGTCACTGCTTAGGGCTACATCAAGAGGAAACAAAACGTAGAGATAGAACGTGAAACTACTTTGTTGTGTCAACTTTCAAGAAGCTAGCACAAACCGTGTTGGATTCAGAGTTCCAAATACATCTATCAATATAGGAGAAAACAGAGTGAAACCTAAAAATTCAAACTGTTACTGGAAATGAACGCTTCAACATAGAAGAACGAAATTTGGGGAACCAAGTCGCCTTAGTGTACTGATCATTGCCTGAGAGTATCATCCAGTTTGGGTGAAAAAATATTTGCTGAGATTTCTGGAGATTCGTAATTTTGGGAAGCTTGGCAACCCCTTCCCATGAAAGTGTTTCTCGCCAGTCACTGCTTAGGGCTACATCAAGAGGAAACAAAACGTAGAGATAGAACGTGAAACTACTTTGTTGTGTCAAGTTTCAAGAAGCTAGCACAAACCGTGTTGGATTTAGAGTTCCAAATACATCTATCTATATAGGAGAAAACAGAGTGAAACCTAAAAATTCAAACTGTTACTGGAAATGAACGCTTCAACATAGAAGAACGAAATTTGGGGAACCAAGTTGCCTTAGTGTACTGATCATTACCTGAAAGTATCATCCAGTTTGGGCGAAAAAATATTTGCTGAGATTTCTGGAGATTCGTAATTTTGGGAAGCTTGGCAACCCCTTCCCATGAAAGTGTTTCTCGCCAGTCACTGCTTAGGGCTACATCAAGAGGAAACAAAACGTAGAGATAGAACGTGAAACTACTTTGTTGTGTCAAGTTTCAAGAAGCTAGCACAAACCGTGTTGGATTTAGAGTTCCACATCCATCTATCAATATAGGAGAAAACAGAGTGAAACCTAAAAATTCAAACTGTTACTGGAAATGAACGCTTCAACATAGAAGAACGAAATTTGGGGAACCAAGTCGCCTTAGTGTACTATCATTACCTGAAAGTATCATCCAGTTTGGGTGAAAAAATATTTGCTGAGATTTCTGGAGATTCGTAATTTTGGGAAGCTTGGCAACCCCTTCCCATGAAAGTGTTTCTCGGCAGTCACTGTTTAGGGCTACTTCAAGAGGAAAAAAAACGTAGAGATAGAACGTGAAACTACTTTGTTGTGTCAAGTTTCAAGAAGCTAGCACAAACCGTGTTGGATTTAGAGTTCCAAATACATCTATCAATATAGGAGAAAACAGAGTGAAACCTAAAAATTCAAACTGTTACTGGAAATGAACGCTTCAACATAGAAGAACGAAATTTGGGGAACCAAGTCGCCTTAGTGTACTGATCATTACCTGAAAGTATCATCCAGTTTGGGTGAAAAAATATTTGCTGAGATTTCTGGAGATTCGTAATGTTGGGAAGCTTGGCAACCCCTTCCCATGAAAGTGTATCTCGCCAGTCACTGCTTAGGGCTACATCAAGAGGAAACAAAACATAGAGATAGAACGTGAAACTACTTTGTTGTGTCAAGTTTCAAGAAGCTAGCACAAACCGTGTTGGATTTAGAGTTCCAAATACATCTATCAATATAGGAGAAAACAGAGTGAAACCTAAAAATTCAAACTGTTACTGGAAATGAACGCTTCAACATAGAAGAACGAAATTTGGGGAACCAAGTCGCCTTAGTGTACTGATCATTACCTGAAAGTATAATCCAGTTTGGGTGAAAAAATATTTGCTGAGATTTCTGGAGATTCGTAATTTTGGGAAGCTTGGCAACCCCTTCCCATGAAAGTGTTTCTCGGCAGTCACTGTTTAGGGCTACATCAAGAGGAAAAAAAACGTAGAGATAGAACGTGAAACTACTTTGTTGTGTCAAGTTTCAAGAAGCTAGCACAAACCGTGTTGGATTTAGAGTTCCAAATACATCTATCAATATAGGAGAAAACAGAGTGAAACCTAAAAATTCAAACTGTTACTGGAAATGAACGCTTCAACATAGAAGAACGAAATTTGGGGAACCAAGTCGCCTTAGTGTACTGATCATTACCTGAAAGTATCATCCAGTTTGGGTGAAAAAATATTTGCTGAGATTTCTGGAGATTCGTAATTTTGGGAAGCTTGGCCACCCCTTCCCATGAAAGTGTTTCTCGCCAGTCACTGCTTAGGGCTACATCAAGAGGAAACAAAACGTAGAGATAGAACGTGAAACTACTTTGTTGTGTCAACTTTCAAGAAGCTAGCACAAACCGTGTTGGATTCAGAGTTCCAAATACATCTATCAATATAGGAGAAAACAGAGTGAAACCTAAAAATTCAAACTGTTACTGGAAATGAACGCTTCAACATAGAAGAACGAAATTTGGGGAACCAAGTCGCCTTAGTGTACTGATCATTGCCTGAGAGTATCATCCAGTTTGGGTGAAAAAATATTTGCTGAGATTTCTGGAGATTCGTAATTTTGGGAAGCTTGGCAACCCCTTCCCATGAAAGTGTTTCTCGCCAGTCACTGCTTAGGGCTACATCAAGAGGAAACAAAACGTAGAGATAGAACGTGAAACTACTTTGTTGTGTCAAGTTTCAAGAAGCTAGCACAAACCGTGTTGGATTTAGAGTTCCAAATACATCTATCTATATAGGAGAAAACAGAGTGAAACCTAAAAATTCAAACTGTTACTGGAAATGAACGCTTCAACATAGAAGAACGAAATTTGGGGAACCAAGTTGCCTTAGTGTACTGATCATTACCTGAAAGTATCATCCAGTTTGGGCGAAAAAATATTTGCTGAGATTTCTGGAGATTCGTAATTTTGGGAAGCTTGGCAACCCCTTCCCATGAAAGTGTTTCTCGCCAGTCACTGCTTAGGGCTACATCAAGAAAAAACAAAACGTAGAGATAGAACGTGAAACTACTTTGTTGTGTCAAGTTTCAAGAAGCTAGCACAAACCGTGTTGGATTTAGAGTTCCAAATACATCTATCAATATAGGAGAAAACAGAGTGAAACCTAAAAATTCAAACTGTTACTGGAAATGAACGCTTCAACATAGAAGAACGAAATTTGGGGAACCAAGTCGCCTTAGTGTACTGATCATTACCTGAAAGTATCATCCAGTTTGGGTGAAAAAATATTTGCTGAGATTTCTGGAGATTCGTAATTTTGGGAAGCTTGACAACCCCTTCCCATGAAAGTGTTTCTCGCCAGTCACTGCTTAGGGCTACATCAAGAGGAAACAAAACGTAGAGATAGAACGTGAAACTACTTTGTTGTGTCAAGTTTCAAGAAGCTAGCACAAACCGTGTTGGATTTAAAGTTCCAAATACATCTATCAATATAGGAGAAAACAGAGTGAAACCTAAAAATTCAAACTGTTCCTGGAAATGAATGCTTCAACATAGAAGAACGAAATTTGGGGAACCAAGTCGCCTTAGTGTACTGATCATTACCTGAAAGTATCATCCAGTTTGGGTGAAAAAATATTTGCTGAGATTTCTGGAGATTCGTAATGTTGGGAAGCTTGGCAACCCCTTCCCATGAAAGTGTATCTCGCCAGTCACTGCTTAGGGGTACATCAAGAGGAAACAAAACGTAGAGATAGAACGTGAAACTACTTTGTTGTGTCAACTTTCAAGAAGCTAGCACAAACCGTGTTGGATTTAGAGTTCAAAATACATCTATCAATATAGGAGAAAACAGAGTGAAACCTAAAAATTCAAACTGTTACTGGAAATGAACGCTTCAACATAGAAGAACGAAATTTGGGGAACCAAGTCGCCTTAGTGTACTGATCATTACCTGAAAGTATCATCCAGTTTGGGTGAAAAAATATTTGCTGAGATTTCTGGAGATTCGTAATTTTGGGAAGCTTGGCAACCCCTTCCCATGAAAGTGTTTCTCGGCAGTCACTGTTTAGGGCTACTTCAAGAGGAAAAAAAAACCTAGAGATAGAACGTGAAACTACTTTGTTGTGTCAAGTTTCAAGAAGCTAGCACAAACCGTGTTGGATTTAGAGTTCCAAATACATCTATCAATATAGGAGAAAACAGAGTGAAACCTAAAAATTCAAACTGTTACTGGAAATGAACGCTTCAACATAGAAGAACGAAATTTGGGGAACCAAGTCGCCTTAGTGTACTGATCATTACCTGAAAGTATCATCCAGTTTGGGTGAAAAAATATTTGCTGAGATTTCTGGAGATTCGTAATTTTGGGAAGCTTGGCAACCCCTTCCCATGAAAGTGTTTCTCGCCAGTCACTGCTTAGGGCTACATCAAGAGGAAACAAAACGTAGAGATAGAACGTGAAACTACTTTGTTGTGTCAACTTTCAAGAAGCTAGCACAAACCGTGTTGGATTCAGAGTTCCAAATACATCTATCAATATAGGAGAAAACAGAGTGAAACCTAAAAATTCAAACTGTTACTGGAAATGAACGCTTCGACATAGAAGAACGAAATTTGGGGAACCAAGTCGCCTTAGTGTACTGATCATTGCCTGAGAGTATCATCCAGTTTGGGTGAAAAAATATTTGCTGAGATTTCTGGAGATTCGTAATTTTGGGAAGCTTGGCAACCCCTTCCCATGAAAGTGTTTCTCGCCAGTCACTGCTTAGGGCTACATCAAGAGGAAACAAAACGTAGAGATAGAACGTGAAACTACTTTGTTGTGTCAAGTTTCAAGAAGCTAGCACAAACCGTGTTGGATTTAGAGTTCCAAATACATCTATCTATATAGGAGAAAACAGAGTGAAACCTAAAAATTCAAACTGTTACTGGAAATGAACGCTTCAACATAGAAGAACGAAATTTGGGGAACCAAGTCGCCTTAGTGTACTGATCATTACCTGAAAGTATCATCCAGTTTGGGTGAAAAAATATTTGCTGAGATTTCTGGAGATTCGTAATGTTGGGAAGCTTGGCAACCCCTTCCCATGAAAGTGTATCTCGCCAGTCACTGCTTAGGGCTACATCAAGAGGAAACAAAACGTAGAGATAGAACGTGAAACTACTTTGTTGTGTCAACTTTCAAGAAGCTAGCACAAACCGTGTTGGATTTAGAGTTCCAAATACATCTATCAATATAGGAGAAAACAGAGTGAAACCTAAAAATTCAAACTGTTACTGGAAATGAACGCTTCAACATAGAAGAACGAAATTTGGGGAACCAAGTCGCCTTAGTGTACTGATCATTACCTGAAAGTATCATCCAGTTTGGGTGAAAAAATATTTGCTGAGATTTCTGGAGATTCGTAATTTTGGGAAGCTTGGCAACCCCTTCCCATGAAAGTGTTTCTCGGCAGTCACTGTTTAGGGCTACTTCAAGAGGAAAAAAAAACGTAGATATAGAACGTGAAACTACTTTGTTGTGTCAAGTTTCAAGAAGCTAGCACAAACCGTGTTGGATTTAGAGTTCCAAATACATCTATCAATATAGGAGAAAACAGAGTGAAACCTAAAAATTCAAACTGTTACTGGAAATGAACGCTTCAACATAGAAGAACGAAATTTGGGGAACCAAGTCGCCTTAGTGTACTGATCATTACCTGAAAGTATCATCCAGTTTGGGGGAAAAAATATTTGCTGAGATTTCTGGAGATTCGTAATTTTGGGAAGCTTGGCAACCCCTTCCCATGAAAGTGTTTCTCGCCAGTCACTGCTTAGGGCTACATCAAGAGGAAACAAAACGTAGAGATAGAACGTGAAACTACTTTGTTGTGTCAACTTTCAAGAAGCTAGCACAAACCGTGTTGGATTCAGAGTTCCAAATACATCTATCAATATAGGAGAAAACAGAGTGAAACCTAAAAATTCAAACTGTTACTGGAAATGAACGCTTCAACATAGAAGAACGAAATTTGGGGAACCAAGTCGCCTTAGTGTACTGATCATTGCCTGAGAGTATCATCCAGTTTGGGTGAAAAAATATTTGCTGAGATTTCTGGAGATTCGTAATATTGGGAAGCTTGGCAACCCCTTCCCATGAAAGTGTTTCTCGCCAGTCACTGCTTAGGGCTACATCAAGAGGAAACAAAACGTAGAGATAGAACGTGAAACTACTTTGTTGTGTCAAGTTTCAAGAAGCTAGCACAAACCGTGTTGGATTTAGAGTTCCAAATACATCTATCTATATAGGAGAAAACAGAGTGAAACCTAAAAATTCAAACTGTTACTGGAAATGAACGCTTCAACATAGAAGAACGAAATTTGGGGAACCAAGTCACCTTAGTGTACTGATCATTACCTGAAAGTATCATCCAGTTTGGGTGAAAAAATATTTGCTGAGATTTCTGGAGATTCGTAATTTTGGGAAGCTTGGCAACCCCTTCCCATGAAAGTGTTTCTCGCCAGTCACTGCTTAGGGCTACATCAAGAGGAAACAAAACGTAGAGATAGAACGTGAAACTACTTTGTTGTGTCAACTTTCAAGAAGCTAGCACAAACCTTGTTGGATTCAGAGTTCCAAATACATCTATCAATATAGGAGAAAACAGAGTGAAACCTAAAAATTCAAACTGTTACTGGAAATGAACGCTTCAACATAGAAGACGAAATTTGGGGAACCAAGTCGCCTTAGTGTACTGATCATTACCTGAAAGTATCATCCAGTTTGGGTGAAAAAATACTTGCTGAGATTTCTGGAGATTCGTAATTTTGGGAAGCTTGGCAACCCCTTCCCATGAAAGTGTTTCTCGCCATTCACTGCTTAGGGCTACATCAAGAGGAAACAAAACGTAGAGATAGAACGTGAAACTACTTTGTTGTGTCAAGTTTCAAGAAGCTATCACAAACCGTGTTGGATTTAGAGTTCCAAATACATCTATCAATATAGGAGAAAACAGAGTGAAACCTAAAAATTCAAACTGTTACTGGAAATGAACGCTTCAACATAGAAGAACGAAATTTGGGGAACCAAGTCGCCTTAGTGTACTGATCATTACCTGAGAGTATCATCCAGTTTGGGTGAAAAAATATTTGCTGAGATTTCTGGAGATTCGTAATTTTGGGAAGCTTGGCAACCCCTTCCCATGAAAGTGTTTCTCGCCAGTCACTGCTTAGGGCTACATCAAGAGGAAACAAAACGTAGAGATAGAACGTGAAACTACTTTGTTGTGTCAAGTTTCAAGAAGCTAGCACAAACCGTGTTGGATTTAGAGTTCCAAATACATCTATCAATATAGGAGAAAACAGAGTGAAACCTAAAAATTCAAACTGTTACTGGAAATGAACGCTTCAACATAGAAGAACGAAATTTGGGGAACCAAGTCGCCTTAGTGTACTGATCATTACCTGAGAGTATCATCCAGTTTGGGTGAAAAAATATTTGCTGAGATTTCTGGAGATTCGTAATTTTGGGAAGCTTGGCAACCCCTTCCCATGAAAGTGTTTCTCGCCAATCACTGCTTAGGGCTACATCAAGAGGAAACAAAACGTAGAGATAGAACGTGAAACTACTTTGTTGTGTCAACTTTCAAGAAGCTAGCACAAACCGTGTTGGATTCAGAGTTCCAAATACATCTATCAATATAGGAGAAAACAGAGTGAAACCTAAAAATTCAAACTGTTACTGGAAATGAACGCTTCAACATAGAAGAACGAAATTTGGGGAACCAAGTCGCCTTAGTGTACTGATCATTACCTGATAGTATCATCCAGTTTGGGTGAAAAAATACTTGCTGAGATTTCTGGAGATTCGTGATTTTGGGAAGCTTGGCAACCCCTTCACATGAAAGTGTTTCTCGCCAGTCACTGCTTAGGGCTACATCAAGAGGAAACAAAACGTAGAGATAGAACGTGAAACTACTTTGTTGTGTCAAGTTTCAAGAAGCTAGCATAAACCGTGTTGGATTCAGAGTTCCAAATACATCTATCAATATAGGAGAAAACAGAGTGAAACCTAAAAATTCAAACTGTTACTGGAAATGAACGCTTCAACATAGAAGAACGAAATTTGGGGAACCAAGTCGCCTTAGTGTACTGATCATTACCTGAAAGTATCATCCAGTTTGTGTGAAAAAATATTTGCTGAGATTTCTGGAGATTCGTAATTTTGGGAAGCTTGGCAACCCCTTCCCATGAAAGTGTTTCTCGCCAGTCACTGCTTAGGGCTACATCAAGAGGAATCAAAACGTAGAGATAGAACGTGAAACAACTTTGTTGTGTCAAGTTACAAGAAGCTAGCACAAACCGTGTTGGATTCAGAGTTCCAAATACATCTATCAATATACGAGAAAACAGAGTGAAACCTAAAAATTCAAACTGTTACTGGAAATGAACGCTTCAACATAGAAGAACGAAAATTGGGGAACCAAATTGCCTTAGTGTACTGATCATTACCTGAAAGTATCATCCAGTTTGGGTGAAAAAATGTTTGCTGAGATTTCCGGAGATTCGTAATTTTGGGAAGCTTGGCAACCCCTTCCCATGAAAGTGTTTCTCGCCAGTCACTGTTTAGGGCTACATCAAGAGGAAACAAAACGTAGAGATAGAACGTGAAACTACTTTGTTGTGTCAACTTTCAAGAAGCTAGCACAAACTGTGTTGGATTCAGAGTTCCAAATACATCTATCAATATAGGAGAAAACAGAGTGAAACCTACAAATTCAAACTGTTACTGGAAATGAACGCTTCAACAAAGAAGAACGAAATTTGGGGAACCAAGTCGCCTTAGTGTACTGATCATTACCTGAAAGTATCATCCAGTTTGGGTGAAAAAATATTTGCTGAGATTTCTGGAGATTCGTAATTTTGGGAAGCTTGGCAACCCCTTCCCATGAAAGTGTTTCTCGCCAGTCACTGCTTAGGGCTACATCAAGAGGAAACAAAACGTAGAGATAGAACGTGAAACTACTTTGTTGTGTCAAGTTTCAAGAAGCTAGCACAAACCGTGTTGGATTTAGAGTTCCAAATACATCTATCTATATAGGAGAAAACAGAGTGAAACCTAAAAATTCAAACTGTTACTGGAAATGAACGCTTCAACATAGAAGAACGAAATTTGGGGAACCAAGTCACCTTAGTGTACTGATCATTACCTGAAAGTATCATCCAGTTTGGGTGAAAAAATATTTGCTGAGATTTCTGGAGATTCGTAATTTTGGGAAGCTTGGCAACCCCTTCCCATGAAAGTGTTTCTCGCCAGTCACTGCTTAGGGCTACATCAAGAGGAAACAAAACGTAGAGATAGAACGTGAAACTACTTTGTTGTGTCAAGTTTCAAGAAGCTAGCATAAACCGTGTTGGATTCAGAGTTCCAAATACATCTATCTATATAGGAGAAAACAGAGTGAAACCTAAAAATTCAAACTGTTACTGGAAATGAACGCTTCAACATAGAAGAACGAAATTTGGGGAACCAAGTCGCCTTAGTGTACTGATCATTACCTGAAAGTATCATCCAGTTTGGGTGAAAAAATACTTGCTGAGATTTCTGGAGATTCGTAATTTTGGGAAGCTTGGCAACCCCTTCCCATGAAAGTGTTTCTCGCCAGTCACTGCTTAGGGCTACATCAAGAGGAAACAAAACGTAGAGATAGAACGTGAAACTACTTTGTTGTGTCAAGTTTCAAGAAGCTAGCACAAACTGTGTTGGATTTAGAGTTCCAAATACATCTATCTATATAGGAGAAAACAGAGTGAAACCTAAAAATTCAAACTGTTACTTGAAATGTACGCTTCAACATAGAAGAACGAAATTTGGGGAACCAAGTCGCCTTAGTGTACTGATCATTACCTGAAAGTATCATCCAGTTTGGGTGAAAAAATATTTCCTGAGATTTCTGGAGATTCGTAATTTTTGGAAGCTTGGCAACCCCTTCCCATGAAAGTGTTTCTCGCCAGTCACTGCTTAGGGCTACATCAAGAGGAAACAAAATGTAGAGATAGAACGTGAAAGTACTTTGTTGTGTCAAGTTTCAAGAAGCTAGCACAAACCGTGTTGGATTTAGAGTTCCAAATACATCTATCAATATAGGAGAAAACAGAGTGAAACCTAAAAATTCAAACTGTTACTGGAAATGAACGCTTCAACATAGAAGAACGAAATTTGGGGAACCAAGTCGCCTTAGTGTACTGATCATTACCTGAGAGTATCATCCAGTTTGGGTGAAAAAATATTTGCTGAGATTTCTGGAGATTCGTAATTTTGGGAAGCTTGGCAACCCCTTCCCATGAAAGTGTTTCTCGCCAATCACTGCTTAGGGCTACATCAAGAGGAAACACAACGTAGAGATAGAACGTGAAACTACTTTGTTGTGTCAACTTTCAAGAAGCTAGCACAAACCGTGTTGGATTCAGAGTTCCAAATACATCTATCAATATAGGAGAAAACAGAGTGAAACCTAAAAATTCAAACTGTTACTGGAAATGAACGCTTCAACATAGAAGAACGAAATTTGGGGAACCAAGTCGCCTTAGTGTACTGATCATTACCTGAAAGTATCATCCAGTTTGGGTGAAAAAATATTTGCTGAGATTTCTGGAGATTCATAATTTTGGGAAGCTTGGCAACCCCTTCCCATGAAAGTGTTTCTCGCCAGTCACTGCTTAGGGCTACATCAAGAGGAAACAAAACGTAGAGATAGAACGTGAAACTACGTTGTTGTGTCTAGTTTCAAGAAGCTAGCACAAAACGTGTTGGATTTAGAGTTCCAAATACATCTATCAATATAGGAGAAAACAGAGTGAAACCTAAAAATTCAAACTGTTACTGGAAATGAACGCTTCAAATAGAAGAACGAAATTTGGGGAACCAAGTCGCCTTAGTGTACTGATCATTACCTGAAAGTATCATCCAGTTTGGGTGAAAAAATATTTGCTGAGATTTCTGGAGATTCGTAATTTTTGGAAGCTTGGCAACTCCTTCCCATGAAAGTGTTTCTCGCCAGTCACTGCATAGGGCTACATCAAGAGGAAACAAAACGTAGAGATAGAACGTGAAACTACTTTGTTGTGTCAAGTTTCAAGAAGCTAGCACAAACCGTGTTGGATTTAGAGTTCCAAATACATCTATCAATATAGGAGAAAACAGAGTGAAACCTAAAAATTCAAACTGTTACTGGAAATGAACGCTTCAACATAGAAGAACGAAATTTGGGGAACCAAGTCGACTTAGTGTACTGATCATTACCTGAAAGTATCATCCAGTTTGGGTGAAAAAATACTTGCTGAGATTTCTGGAGATTCGTAATTTTGGGAAGCTTGGCAACCCCTTCCCATGAAAGTGTTTCTCGCCAGTCACTGCTTAGGGCTACATCAAGAGGAAACAAAACGTAGAGATAGAACGTGAAACTACTTTGTTGTGTCAAGTTTCATAAAGCTAGCACAAACCGTGTTGGATTTAGAGTTCCAAATACATCTATCTATATAGGAGAAAACAGAGTGAAACCTAAAAATTCAAACTGTTACTGGAAATGAACGCTTCAACATAGAAGAACGAAATTTGGGGAACCAAGTCGCCTTAGTGTACTGATCATTACCTGAAAGTATCATCCAGTTTGGGTGAAAAAGTATTTGCTGAGATTTCTGGAGATTCGTAATTTTGGGAAGCTTGGCAACCCCTTCCCATGAAAGTGTTTCTCGCCAGTCACTGCTTAGGGCTACGTCAAGAGGAAACAAAACGTAGAGATAGAACGTGAAACTACTTTGTTGTGTCAAGTTTCAAGAAGCTAGCACAAACCGTGTTGGATTTAGAGTTCCAAATACATCTATCAATATAGGAGAAAACAGAGTGAAACCTAAAAATTCAAACTGTTACTGGAAATGAACGCTTCAACATAGAAGAACGAAAATTGGGGAACCAAGTTGACTTAGTGTACTGATCATTACCTGAAAGTATCATCCAGTTTGGGTGAAAAAATGTTTCTTGAGATTTGTGTAGATTCGTAATTTTGGGAAGCTTGGCAACCCCTTCCCATGAAAGTGTTTCTCGCCAGTCACTGCTTAGGGCTACATCAAGAGGAAACAAAATGTAGAGATAGAACGTGAAACTACTTTGTTGTGTCAACTTTCAAGAAGCTAGCACAAACCGTGTTGGATTCAGAGTTCCAAATACATCTATCAATATAGGAGAAAACAGAGTGAAACCTACAAATTCAAACTGTTACTGGAAATGAACGCTTCAACAAAGAAGAACGAAATTTGGGGAACCAAGTCGCCTTAGTGTACTGATCATTACCTGAAAGTATCATCCAGTTTCGGTGAAAAAATATTTGCTGAGATTTCTGGAGATTCGTAATTTTGGGAAGCTTGGCAACCCCTTCCCATGAAAGTGTTTCTCGCCAGTCACTGCTTAGGGCTACATCAAGAGGAAACAAAACGTAGAGATAGAACGTGAAACTACTTTGTTGTGTCAAGTTTCAAGAAGCTAGCATAAACCGTGTTGGATTCAGAGTTCCAAATACATCTATCAATATAGGAGAAAACAGAGTGAAACCTAAAAATTCAAACTGTTACTGGAAATGAACGCTTCAACATAGAAGAACGAAATTTGGGGAACCAAGTCGCCTTAGTGTACTGATCATTACCTGAGAGTATCATCCAGTTTGGGTGAAAAAATATTTGCTGAGATTTCTGGAGATTCGTAATTTTGGGAAGCTTGGCAACCCCTTCCCATGAAAGTGTTTCTCGCCAATCACTGCTTAGGGCTACATCAAGAGGAAACACAACGTAGAGATAGAACGTGAAACTACTTTGTTGTGTCAACTTTCAAGAAGCTAGCACAAACCGTGTTGGATTCAGAGTTCCAAATACATCTATCAATATAGGAGAAAACAGAGTGAAACCTAAAAATTCAAACTGTTACTGGAAATGAACGCTTCAACATAGAAGAACGAAATTTGGGGAACCAAGTCGCCTTAGTGTACTGATCATTACCTGAAAGTATCATCCAGTTTGGGTGAAAAAATATTTGCTGAGATTTCTGGAGATTCATAATTTTGGGAAGCTTGGCAACCCCTTCCCATGAAAGTGTTTCTCGCCAGTCACTGCTTAGGGCTACATCAAGAGGAAACAAAACGTAGAGATAGAACGTGAAACTACGTTGTTGTGTCTAGTTTCAAGAAGCTAGCACAAAACGTGTTGGATTTAGAGTTCCAAATACATCTATCAATATAGGAGAAAACAGAGTGAAACCTAAAAATTCAAACTGTTACTGGAAATGAACGCTTCAAATAGAAGAACGAAATTTGGGGAACCAAGTCGCCTTAGTGTACTGATCATTACCTGAAAGTATCATCCAGTTTGGGTGAAAAAATATTTGCTGAGATTTCTGGAGATTCGTAATTTTTGGAAGCTTGGCAACTCCTTCCCATGAAAGTGTTTCTCGCCAGTCACTGCATAGGGCTACATCAAGAGGAAACAAAACGTAGAGATAGAACGTGAAACTACTTTGTTGTGTCAAGTTTCAAGAAGCTAGCACAAACCGTGTTGGATTTAGAGTTCCAAATACATCTATCAATATAGGAGAAAACAGAGTGAAACCTAAAAATTCAAACTGTTACTGGAAATGAACGCTTCAACATAGAAGAACGAAATTTGGGGAACCAAGTCGACTTAGTGTACTGATCATTACCTGAAAGTATCATCCAGTTTGGGTGAAAAAATACTTGCTGAGATTTCTGGAGATTCGTAATTTTGGGAAGCTTGGCAACCCCTTCCCATGAAAGTGTTTCTCGCCAGTCACTGCTTAGGGCTACATCAAGAGGAAACAAAACGTAGAGATAGAACGTGAAACTACTTTGTTGTGTCAAGTTTCATAAAGCTAGCACAAACCGTGTTGGATTTAGAGTTCCAAATACATCTATCTATATAGGAGAAAACAGAGTGAAACCTAAAAATTCAAACTGTTACTGGAAATGAACGCTTCAACATAGAAGAACGAAATTTGGGGAACCAAGTCGCCTTAGTGTACTGATCATTACCTGAAAGTATCATCCAGTTTGGGTGAAAAAGTATTTGCGGAGATTTCTGGAGATTCGTAATTTTGGGAAGCTTGGCAACCCCTTCCCATGAAAGTGTTTCTTGCCAGTCACTGCTTAGGGCTACGTCAAGAGGAAACAAAACGTAGAGATAGAACGTGAAACTACTTTGTTGTGTCAAGTTTCAAGAAGCTAGCATAAACCGTGTTGGATTCAGAGTTCCAAATACATCTATCAATATAGGAGAAAACAGAGTGAAACCTAAAAATTCAAACTGTTACTGGAAATGAACGCTTCAACATAGAAGAACGAAAATTGGGGAACCAAGTTGACTTAGTGTACTGATCATTACCTGAAAGTATCATCCAGTTTGGGTGAAAAAATGTTTCTTGAGATTTCTGTAGATTCGTAATTTTGGGAAGCTTGGCAACCCCTTCCCATGAAAGTGTTTCTCGCCAGTCACTGCTTAGGGCTACATCAAGAGGAAACAAAATGTAGAGATAGAACGTGAAACTACTTTGTTGTGTCAACTTTCAAGAAGCTAGCACAAACCGTGTTGGATTCAGAGTTCCAAATACATCTATCAATATAGGAGAAAACAGAGTGAAACCTACAAATTCAAACTGTTACTGGAAATGAACGCTTCAACAAAGAAGAACGAAATTTGGGGAACCAAGTCGCCTTAGTGTACTGATCATTACCTGAAAGTATCATCCAGTTTCGGTGAAAAAATATTTGCTGAGATTTCTGGAGATTCGTAATTTTGGGAAGCTTGGCAACCCCTTCCCATGAAAGTGTTTCTCGCCAGTCACTGCTTAGGGCTACATCAAGAGGAAACAAAACGTAGAGATAGAACGTGAAACTACTTTGTTGTGTCAAGTTTCAAGAAGCTAGCATAAACCGTGTTGGATTCAGAGTTCCAAATACATCTATCAATATAGGAGAAAACAGAGTGAAACCTAAAAATTCAAACTGTTACTGGAAATGAACGCTTCAACATAGAAGAACGAAATTTGGGGAACCAAGTCGCCTTAGTGTACTGATCATTACCTGAAAGTATCATCCAGTTTGGGTGAAAAAATATTTGCTGAGATTTCTGGAGATTCGTAATTTTGGGAAGCTTGGCAACCCCTTCCCATGAAAGTGTTTCTCGCCTGTCACTGCTTAGGGCTACATCAAGAGGAATCAAAACGTAGAGATAGAACGTGAAACAACTTTGTTGTGTCAAGTTTCAAGAAGCTAGCACAAACCGTGTTGGATTTAGAGTTCCAAATACATCTATCAATATAGGAGAAAACAGAGTGAAACCTAAAAATTCAAACTGTTACTGGAAATGAACGCTTCAACATAGAAGAACGAAATTTGGGGAACCAAGTAGCCTTAGTGTACTGATCATTACCTGAGAGTATCATCCAGTTTGGGTGAAAAAATATTTGCTGAGATTTCTGGAGATTCGTAATTTTGGGAATCTTGGCAACCCCTTCCCATGAAAGTGTTTCTCGGCAGTCACTGTTTAGGGCTACATCAAGAGGAAAAAAAACGTAGAGATAGAACGTGAAACTACTTTGTTGTGTCAAGTTTCAAGAAGCTAGCACAAACCGTGTTGGATTTAGAGTTCCAAATACATCTATCAATATAGGAGAAAACAGAGTGAAACCTAAAAATTCAAACTGTTACTGGAAATGAACGCTTCAACATAGAAGAACGAAATTTGGGGAACCAAGTCGCCTTAGTGTACTGATCATTACCTGAAAGTATCATCCAGTTTGGGTGAAAAAATATTTGCTGAGATTTGTGGAGATTCGTAATTTTGGGAAGCTTGGCAACCCCTTCCCATGAAAGTGTTTCTCGCCAATCACTGCTTAGGGCTACATCAAGAGGAAACAAAACGTAGAGATAGAACGTGAAACTACTTTGTTGTGTCAACTTTCAAGAAGCTAGCACAAACCGTGTTGGATTCAGAGTTCCAAATACATCTATCAATATAGGAGAAAACAGAGTGAAACCTAAAAATTCAAACTGTTACTGGAAATGAACGCTTCAACATAGAAGAACGAAATTTGGGGAACCAAGTCGCCTTAGTGTACTGATCATTACCTGAAAGTATCATCCAGTTTGGGTGAAAAAATACTTGCTGAGATTTCTGGAGATTCGTAATTTTGGGAAGCTTGGCAACCCCTTCCCATGAAAGTGTTTCTCGCCAGTCACTGCTTAGGGCTACATCAAGAGGAAACAAAATGTAGAGATAGAACGTGAAACTACTTTGTTGTGTCAAGTTTCAAGAAGCTAGCACAAACCGTGTTGGATTTAGAGTTCCAAATACATCTATCAATATAGGAGAAAACAGAGTGAAACCTAAAAATTCAAACTGTTACTGGAAATGAACGCTTCAACATAGAAGAACGAAATTTGGGGAACCAAGTCGCCTTAGTGTACTGATCATTACCTGAGAGTATCATCCAGTTTGGGTGAAAAAATATTTGCTGAGATTTCTGGAGATTCGTAATTTTGGGAAGCTTGGCAACCCCTTCCCATGAAAGTGTTTCTCGCCAGTCACTGCTTAGGGCTACATCAAGAGGAAACAAAACGTAGAGAGAGAACGTGAAACTACTTTGTTGTGTCAAGTTTCAAGAAGCTAGCACAAACCGTGTTGGATTTAGAGTTCCAAATACATCTATCAATATAGGAGAAAACAGAGTGAAACCTAAAAATTCAAACTGTTACTGGAAATGAACGCTTCAACATAGAAGAACGAAATTTGGGGAACCAAGTCGCCTTAGTGTACTGATCATTACCTGAGAGTATCATCCAGTTTGGGTGAAAAAATATTTGCTGAGATTTCTGGAGATTCGTAATTTTGGGAAGCTTGGCAACCCCTTCCCATGAAAGTGTTTCTCGCTAATCACTGCTTAGGGCTACATCAAGAGGAAACACAACGTAGAGATAGAACGTGAAACTACTTTGTTGTGTCAACTTTCAAGAAGCTAGCACAAACCGTGTTGGATTCAGAGTTCCAAATACATCTATCAATATAGGAGAAAACAGAGTGAAACCTAAAAATTCAAACTGTTACTGGAAATGAACGCTTCAACATAGAAGAACGAAATTTGGGGAACCAAGTCGCCTTAGTGTACTGATCATTACCTGAAAGTATCATCCAGTTTGGGTGAAAAAATACTTGCTGAGATTTCTGGAGATTCGTAATTTTGGGAAGCTTGGCAACCCCTTCCCATGAAAGTGTTTCTCGCCAGTCACTGCTTAGGGCTACATCAAGAGGAAACAAAACGTAGAGATAGAACGTGAAACTACGTTGTTGTGTCTAGTTTCAAGAAGCTAGCACAAAACGTGTTGGATTTAGAGTTCCAAATACATCTATCAATATTGGAGAAAACAGAGTGAAACCTAAAAATTCAAACTGTTACTGGAAATGAACGCTTCAAATAGAAGAACGAAATTTGGGGAACCAAGTCGCCTTAGTGTACTGATCATTACCTGAAAGTATCATCCAGTTTGGGTGAAAAAATATTTGCTGAGATTTCTGGAGATTCGTAATTTTGGGAAGCTTGGCAACCCCTTCCCATGAAAGTGTTTCTCGCCAGTCACTGCTTAGGGCTACATCAAGAGGAAACAAAACATAGAGAGAGAACGTGAAACTACTTTGTTGTGTCAAGTTTCAAGAAGCTAGCACAAACCGTGTTGGATTTAGAGTTCCAAATACATCTATCAATATAGGAGAAAACAGAGTGAAACCTAAAAATTCAAACTGTTACTGGAAATGAACGCTTCAACATAGAAGAACGAAATTTGGGGAACCAAGTCGCCTTAGTGTACTGATCATTACCTGAGAGTATCATCCAGTTTGGGTGAAAAAATATTTGCTGAGATTTCTGGAGATTCGTAATTTTTGGAAGCTTGGCAACTCCTTCCCATGAAAGTGTTTCTCGCCAGTCACTGCTTAGGGCTACATCAAGAGGAAACAAAACGTAGAGATAGAACGGGAAACTACTTTGTTGTGTCAAGTTTCAAGAAGCTAGCACAAACCGTGTTGGATTTAGAGTTCCAAATACATCTATCAATATAGGAGAAAACAGAGTGAAACCTAAAAATTCAAACTGTTACTGGAAATGAACGCTTCAACATAGAAGAACGAAATTTGGGGAACCAAGTCGACTTAGTGTACTGATCATTACCTGAAAGTATCATCCAGTTTGGGTGAAAAAATATTTGCTGAGATTTCTGGAGATTCGTAATTTTGGGAAGCTTGGCAACCCCGTTCCATGAAAGGGTTTCTCGCCAGTCACTGCTTAGGGCTACATCAAGAGGAAACAAAACGTAGAGATAGAACGTGAAACTACTTTGTTGTGTCAAGTTTCAAGAAGCTAGAACAAACCGTGTTGGATTTAGAGTTCCAAATACATCTATCAATATAGGAGAAAACAGAGTGAAACCTAAAAATTCAAACTGTTACTGGAAATGAACGCTTCAACATAGAACAACGAAATTTGGGGAACCAAGTCGCCTTAGTGTACTGATCATTACCTGAAAGTATCATCCAGTTTGGGTGAAAAAATGTTTGCTGAGATTTCTGGAGATTCGTAATTTTGGGAAGCTTGGCAACCCCTTCCCATGAAAGTGTTTCTCGCCAGTCACTGCTTAGGGCTACATCAAGAGGAAACAAAACGTAGAGATAGAACGTGAAACTACTTTGTTGTGTCAAGTTTCAAGAAGCTAGCACAAACCGTGTTGGATTTAGAGTTCCAAATACATCTATCAATATAGGAGAAAACAGAGTGAAACCTAAAAATTCAAACTGTTACTGGAAATGAATGCTTCAAAATAGAAGAACAAAATTTGGGGAACCAAGTCGCCTTAGTGTACTGATCATTACCTGAAAGTATCATCCAGTTTGGGTGAAAAAATATTTGCTGAGATTTATGGAGATTCGTAATTTTGGGAAGCTTGGCAACCCCTTCCCATGAAAGTGATTCTCGCCAGTCACTGCTTAGGTATACATCAAGAGGAAACAAAACGTAGAGATAGAACGTGAAACTACTTTGTTGTGTCAAGTTTCAAGATGCTAGCACAAACCGTGTTGGATTTAGAGTTCCAAATACATCTATCAATATAGGAGAAAACAGAGTGAAACCTAAAAATTCAAACTGTTACTGGAAATGAACGCTTCAACATAGAAGAACGAAATTTGGGGAACCAAGTCGCCTTAATGTACTGATCATTACCTGAAAGTATCATCCAGTTTGGGTGAAAAAATATTTGCTGAGATTTCTGGAGATTCGTAATTTTTGGAAGCTTGGCAACCCCTTCCCATGAAAGTGTTTCTCGCCAGTCACTGCTTAGGGCTACATCAAGAGGAAACAAAACGTAGAGATAGAACGTGAAACTACTTTGTTGTGTCAAGTTTCAAGAAGCTAGCACAAACCGTGTTGGATTTAGAGTTCCAAATACATCTATCAATATAGGAGAAAACAGAGTGAAAATTAAAAATTCAAACTGTTACTGGAAATGAACGCTTCGACATAGAAGAACGAAATTTGGGGAACCAAGTCGCCTTAGTGTACTGATCACTACCTGAAAGTATCATCCAGTTTGGGTGAAAAAATATTTGCTGAGATTTCTGGAGATTCGTAATTTTGGGAAGCTTGGCAACCCCTTCCCATGAAAGTGTTTCTCGCCAGTCACTGCTTAGGGCTACATCAAGAGGAAACAAAACGTAGAGATAGAACGTGAAACTACTTTGTTGTGTCAAGTTTCAAGAAGCTAGCACAAACCGTGTTGGATTTAGAGTTCCAAATACATCTATCAATATAGGAGAAAACAGAGTGAAACCTAAAAATTCAAACTGTTACTGGAAATGAACGCTTCAACATATAAGAACGAAATTTGGGGAACCAAGTCGCCTTAGTGTACTGATCATTGCCTGAAAGTATCATCCAGTTTGGGTGAAAAAATATTTGCTGAGATTTCTGGAGATTCGCAATTTTTGGAAGCTTGGCAACCCCTTCCCATGAAAGGGTTTCTCGCCAGTCACTGCTTAGGGCTACATCAAGAGGAAACAAAACGTAGAGATAGAACGTGAAACTACTTTGTTGTGTCAAGTTTCAAGAAGCTAGAACAAACCGTGTTGGATTTAGAGTTCCAAATACATCTATCAATATAGGAGAAAACAGAGTGAAACCTAAAAATTCAAACTGTTACTGGAAATGAACGCTTCAATATAGAAGAACGAAATTTGGGGAACCAAGTCGACTTAGTGTACTGATCATTACCTGAAAGTATCATCCAGTTTGGGTGAAAAAATATTTGCTGAGATTTCTGGAGATTCGTAATTTTGGGAAGCTTGGCAACCCCGTTCCATGAAAGGGTTTCTCGCCAGTCACTGCTTAGGGCTACATCAAGAGGAAACAAAACGTAGAGATAGAACGTGAAACTACTTTGTTGTGTCAAGTTTCAAGAAGCTAGAACAAACCGTGTTGGATTTAGAGTTCCAAATACATCTATCAATATAGGAGAAAACAGAGTGAAACCTAAAAATTCAAACTGTTACTGGAAATGAACGCTTCAACATAGAAGAACGAAATTTGGGGAACCAAGTCGCCTTAGTGTACTGATCATTACCTGAAAGTATCATCCAGTTTGGGTGAAAAAATGTTTGCTGATATTTCTGGAGATTCGTAATTTTGGGAAGCTTGGCAACCCCTTCCCATGAAAGTGTTTCTCGCCAGTCACTGCTTAGGGCTACATCAAGAGGAAACAAAACGTAGAGATAGAACGTGAAACTACTTTGTTGTGTCAAGTTTCAAGAAGCTGGCACAAACTGTGTTGGATTTAGAGTTCCAAATACATCTATCAATATAGGAGAAAACAGAGTGAAACCTAAAAATTCAAACTGTTACTGGAAATGAATGCTTCAAAATAGAAGAACAAAATTTGGGGAACCAAGTCGCCTTAGTGTACTGATCATTACCTGAAAGTATCATCCAGTTTGGGTGAAAAAATATTTGCTGAGATTTATGGAGATTCGTAATTTTGGGAAGCTTGGCAACCCCTTCCCATGAAAGTGATTCTCGCCAGTCACTGCTTAGGTACACATCAAGAGGAAACAAAACGTAGAGATAGAACGTGAAACTACTTTGTTGTGTCAAGTTTCAAGATGCTAGCACAAACCGTGTTGGATTTAGAGTTCCAAATACATCTATCAATATAGGAGAAAACAGAGTGAAACCTAAAAATTCAAACTGTTACTGGAAATGAACGCTTCAACATAGAAGAACGAAATTTGGGGAACCAAGTCGCCTTAGTGTACTGATCATTACCTGAAAGTATCATCCAGTTTGGATGAAAAAATATTTGCTGAGATTTCTGGAGATTCGTAATTTTTGGAAGCTTGGCAACCCCTTCCCATGAAAGTGTTTCTCGCCAGTCACTGCTTAGGGCTACATCAAGAGGAAACAAAACGTAGAGATAGAACGTGAAACTACTTTGTTGTGTCAAGTTTCAAGAAGCTAGCACAAACCGTGTTGGATTTAGAGTTCCAAATACATCTATCAATATAGGAGAAAACAGAGTGAAAATTAAAAATTCAAACTGTTACTGGAAATGAACGCTTCGACATAGAAGAACGAAATTTGGGGAACCAAGTCGCCTTAGTGTACTGATCACTACCTGAAAGTATCATCCAGTTTGGGTGAAAAAATATTTGCTGAGATTTCTGGAGATTCGTAATTTTGGGAAGCTTGGCAACCCCTTCCCATGAAAGTGTTTCTCGCCAGTCACTGCTTAGGGCTACATCAAGAGGAAACAAAACGTAGAGATAGAACGTGAAACTACTTTGTTGTGTCAAGTTTCAAGAAGCTAGCACAAACCGTGTTGGATTTAGAGTTCCAAATACATCTATCAATATAGGAGAAAACAGAGTGAAACTTAAAAATTCAAACTGTTACTGGAAATGAACGCTTCAACATAGAAGAACGAAATTTGGGGAACCAAGTCGCCTTAGTGTACTGATCATTACCTGAAAGTATCATCCAGTTTGGGTGAAAAAATATTTGCTGAGATTTCTGGAGATTCGTAATTTTGGGAAGCTTGGCAACCCCGTTCCATGAAAGGGTTTCTCGCCAGTCACTGCTTAGGGCTACATCAAGAGGAAACAAAACGTAGAGATAGAACGTGAAACTACTTTGTTGTGTCAAGTTTCAAGAAGCTAGCACAAACCGTGTTGGATTTAGAGTTCCAAATACATCTATCAATATAGGAGAAAACAGAGTGAAACCTAAAAATTCAAACTGTTACTGGAAATGAACGCTTCAACATATAAGAACGAAATTTGGGGAACCAAGTCGCCTTAGTGTACTGATCATTACCTGAAAGTATCATCCAGTTTGGGTGAAAAAATATTTGCTGAGATTTCTGGAGATTCGCAATTTTTGGAAGCTTGGCAACCCCTTCCCATGAAAGGGTTTCTCGCCAGTCACTGCTTAGGGCTACATCAAGAGGAAACAAAACATAGAGATAGAACGTGAACCTACTTTGTTGTGTCAAGTTTCAAGAAGCTAGAACAAACCGTGTTGGATTTAGAGTTCCAAATACATCTATCAATATAGGAGAAAACAGAGTGAAACCTAAAAATTCAAACTGTTACTGGAAATGAACGCTTCAACATAGAAGAACGAAATTTGGGGAACCAAGTCGCCTTAGTGTACTGATCATTACCTGAAAGTATCATCCAGTTTGGGTGAAAAAATATTTGCTGAGATTTCTGGAGATTCGTAATTTTGGGAAGCTTGGCAACCCCTTCCCATGAAAGTGTTTCTCGCCAGTCACTGCTTAGGGCTACATCAAGAGGAAACAAAACGTAGAGATAGAACGTGAAACTACTTTGTTGTGTCAAGTTTCAAGAAGCTAGCACAAACCGTGTTGGATTTAGAGTTCCAAATACATCTATCAATATAGGAGAAAACAGAGTGAAACCTAAAAATTCAAACTGTTACTGGAAATGAACGCTTCAACATAGAAGAACGAAATTTGGGGAACCAAGTCGCCTTAGTGTACTGATCATTACCTGAGAGTATCATCCAGTTTGGGTGAAAAAATGTTTGCTGAGATTTCTGGAGATTCGTAATTTTGGGAAGCTTGGCAACCCCTTCCCATGAAAGTGTTTCTCGCCAGTCACTGCTTAGGCCTACATCAAGAGGAAACAAAACGTAGAGATAGAACGTGAAACTACTTTGTTGTGTCAAGTTTCAAGAAGCTAGAACAAACCGTGTTGGATTTAGAGTTTCAAATACATCTATCAATATAGGAGAAAACAGAGTGAAACCTAAAAATTCAAACTGTTACTGGAAATGAACGCTTCAACATAGAAGAACGAAATTTGGGGAACCAAGTCGCCTTAGTGTACTGATCATTACCTGAAAGTATCATCCAGTTTGGGTGAAAAAATGTTTGCTGAGATTTCTGGAGATTCGTAATTTTGGGAAGCTTGGCAACCCCTTCCCATGAAAGTGTTTCTCGCCAGTCACTGCTTAGGGCTACATCAAGAGGAAACAAAACGTAGAGATAGAACGTGAAACTACTTTGTTGTGTCAACTTTCAAGAAGCTAGCACAAACCGTGTTGGATTCAGAGTTCCAAATACATCTATCAATATAGGAGAAAACAGAGTGAAACCTAAAAATTCAAACTGTTACTGGAAATGAACGCTTCAAAATAGAAGAACAAAATTTGGGGAACCAATTCGCCTTAGTGTACTGATCATTACCTGAGAGTATCATCCAGTTTGGGTGAAAAAATATTTGCTGAGATTTCTGGAGATTCGTAATTTTGGGAAGCTTGGCAACTCCTTCCCATGAAAGTGTTTCTCGCCAGTCACTGCTTAGGGCTACATCAAGAGGAAACAAAACGTAGAGATAGAACGTGAAACTACTTTGTTGTGTCAAGTTTCAAGAAGCTAGCACAAACCGTGTTGGATTTAGAGTTCCAAATACATCTATCAATATAGGAGAAAACAGAGTGAAACCTAAAAATTCAAACTGTTACTGGAAATGAACGCTTCAACATAGAAGAACGAAATTTGGGGAACCAAGTCGCCTTAGTGTACTGATCATTACCTGAAAGTATCATCCAGTTTGGGTGAAAAAATACTTGCTGAGATTTCTGGAGATTCGTAATTTTAGGAAGCTTGGCAACCCCGTTCCATGAAAGTGTTTCTCGCCAGTCACTGCTTAGGGCTACATCAAGAGGAAACAAAACGTAGAGATAGAACGTGAAACTACTTTGTTGTGTCAAGTTTCAAGAAGCTAGAACAAACCGTGTTGGATTTAGAGTTCCAAATACATCTATCAATATAGGAGAAACAGAGTGAAACCTAAAAATTCAAACTGTTACTGCAAATGAACGCTTCAACATAGAAGAACGAAATTTGGGGAACCAAGTCGCCTTAGTGTACTGATCATTACCTGAAAGTATCATCCAGTTTGGGTGAAAAAATGTTTGCTGAGATTTCTGGAGATTCGTAATTTTGGGAAGCTTGGCAACCCCTTCCCATGAAAGTGTTTCTCGCCAGTCACTGCTTAGGGCTACATCAAGAGGAAACAAAACGTAGAGATAGAACGTGAAACTACTTTGTTGTGTCAAGTTTCAAGAAGCTAGCACAAACCATGTTGGATTTAGAGTTCCAAATACATCTATCAATATAGGAGAAAACAGAGTGAAACCTAAAAATTCAAACTGTTACTGGAAATGAACGCTTCAACATAGAAGAACGAAATTTGGGGAACCAAGTCGCCTTAGTGTACTGATCATTACCTGAAAGTATCATCCAGTTTGGGTGAAAAAATATTTGCTGAGATTTCTGGAGATTCGTAATTTTTGGAAGCTTGGCAACCCCTTCCCATGAAAGTGTTTCTCGCCAGTCACTGCTTAGGGCTACATCAAGAGGAAACAAAACGTAGAGATAGAACGTGAAACTACTTTGTTGTGTCAAGTTTCAAGAAGCTAGCACAAACCGTGTTGGATTTAGAGTTCCAAATACATCTATCAATATAGGAGAAAACAGAGTGAAACCTAAAAATTCAAACTGTTACTGGAAATGAACGCTTCGACATAGAAGAACGAAATTTGGGGAACCAAGTCGCCTTAGTGTACTGATCACTACCTGAAAGTATCATCCAGTTTGGGTGAAAAAATATTTGCTGAGATTTCTGGAGATTCGTAATTTTGGGAAGATTGGCAACCCCTTCCCATGAAAGTGTTTCTCGCCAGTCACTGCTTAGGGCTACATCAAGAGGAAACAAAACGTAGAGATAGAACGTGAAACTACTTTGTTGTGTCAAGTTTCAAGAAGCTAGCACAAACCGTGTTGGATTTAGAGTTCCAAATACATCTATCAATATAGGAGAAAACAGAGTGAAACCTAAAAATTCAAACTGTTACTGGAAATGAACGCTTCAACATAGAAGAACGAAATTTGGGGAACCAAGTCGCCTTAGTGTACTGATCATTACCTGAAAGTATCATCCAGTTTGGGTGAAAAAATGTTTGCTGAGATTTCTGGAGATTCGTAATTTTGGGAAGCTTGGCAACCCCTTCCCATGAAAGTGTTTCTCGCCAGTCACTGTTTAGGGCTACATCAAGAGGAAAAAAAAACGTAGAGATAGAACGTGGAACTACTTTGTTGTGTCAAGTTTCAAGAAGCTAGCACAAACTGTGTTGGATTTAGAGTTCCAAATACATCTATCAATATAGGAGAAAACAGAGTGAAACCTAAAAATTCAAACTGTTACTGGAAATGAACGCTTCAAAATAGAAGAACAAAATTTGGGGAACCAAGTCGCCTTAGTGTACTGATCATTACCTGAAAGTATCATCCAGTTTGGGTGAAAAAAATATTTGGTGAGATTTATGGAGATTCGTAATTTTGGGAAGCTTGGCAACCCCTTCCCATGAAAGTGTTTCTCGCCAGTCACTGCTTAGGGCTACATCAAGAGGAAACAAAACGTAGAGATAGAACGTGAAACTACTTTGTTGTGTCAAGTTTCAAGAAGCTAGCACAAACCGTGTTGGATTTAGAGTTCCAAATACATCTATCAATATAGGAGAAAACAGAGTGAAACCTAAAAATTCAAACTGTTACTGGAAATGAACGCTTCAACATAGAAGAACCAAATATGGGGAACCAAGTCGCCTTAGTGTACTGATCATTACCTGAAAGTATCATCCAGTTTGGGTGAAAAAATATTTGCTGAGATTTCTGGAGATTCGTAATTTTTGGAAGCTTGGCAACCCCTTCCCATGAAAGTGTTTCTCGCCAGTCACTGCTTAGGGCTACATCAAGAGGAAACAAAACGTAGAGATAGAACGTGAAACTACTTTGTTGTGTCAAGTTTCAAGAAGCTAGAACAAACCGTGTTGGATTTAGAGTTCCAAATACATCTATCAATATAGGAGAAAACAGCGTGAAACCTAAAAATTCAAACTGTTACTGGAAATGAACGCTTCAACATAGAAGAACGAAATTTGGGGAACCAAGTCGCCTTAGTGTACTGATCATTACCTGAATGTATCATCCAGTTTGGGTGAAAAAATGTTTGCTGAGATTTCTGGAGATTCGTAATTTTTGGAAGCTTGGCAACCCCTTCCCATGAATGTGTTTCTCGCCAGTCACTGCTTAGGGCTACATCAAGAGGAAACAAAACGTAGAGATAGAACGTGAAACTACTTTGTTTTGTCAAGTTTCAAGAAGCTAGCACAAACCGTGTTGGATTTAGAGTTCCAAATACATCTATCAATATAGGAGAAAACAGAGTGAAACCTAAAAATTCAAACTGTTACTGGAAATGAACGCTTCGACATAGAAGAACGAAATTTGGGGAACCAAGTCGCCTTAGTGTACTGATCATTACCTGAAAGTATCATCCAGTTTGGGTGAAAAAATATTTGCTGAGATTTCTGGAGATTCGTAATTTTGGGAAGCTTGGCAACCCCTTCCCATGAAAGTGTTTCTCGCCAGTCACTGCTTAGGGCTACATCAAGAGGAAACAAAACGTAGAGATAGAACGTGAAACTACTTTGTTGTGTCAAGTTTCAAGAAGCTAGCACAAACCGTGTTGGATTTAGAGTTCCAAATACATCTATCAATATAGGAGAAAACAGAGTGAAACCTAAAAATTCAAACTGTTACTGGAAATGAACGCTTCAACATAGAAGAACGAAATTTGGGGAACCAAGTCGCCTTAGTGTACTGATCATTACCTGAAAGTATCATCCAGTTTGGGTGAAAAAATGTTTGCTGAGATTTCTGGAGATTCGTAATTTTGGGAAGCTTGACAACCCCTTCCCATGAAAGTGTTTCTCGCCAGTCACTGTTTAGGGCTACATCAAGAGGAAAAAAAAACGTAGAGATAGAACGTGGAACTACTTTGTTGTGTCAAGTTTCAAGAAGCTAGCACAAACTGTGTTGGATTTAGAGTTCCAAATACATCTATCAATATAGGAGAAAACAGAGTGAAACCTAAAAATTCAAACTGTTACTGGAAATGAACGCTTCAAAATAGAAGAACAAAATTTGGGGAACCAAGTCGCCTTACTGTTCTGATCATTACCTGAAAGTATCATCCAGTTTGGGTGAAAAATATATTTGCTGAGATTTATGGAGATTCGTAATTTTGGGAAGCTTGGCAACCCCTTCCCATGAAAGTGTTTCTCGCCAGTCACTGCTTAGGGCTACATCAAGAGGAAACAAAACGTAGAGATAGAACGTGAAACTACTTTGTTGTGTCAAGTTTCAAGAAGCTAGCACAAACCGTGTTGGATTTAGAGTTCCAAATACATCTATCAATATAGGAGAAAACAGAGTGAAACCTAAAAATTCAAACTGTTACTGGAAATGAACGCTTCAACATAGAAGAACCAAATTTGGGGAACCAAGTCGCCTTAGTGTACTGATCATTACCTGAAAGTATCATCCAGTTTGGGTGAAAAAATATTTGCTGAGATTTCTGGAGATTCGTAATTTTTGGAAGCTTGGCAACCCCTTCCCATGAAAGTGTTTCTCGCCAGTCACTGCTTAGGGCTACATCAAGAGGAAACAAAACGTAGAGATAGAACGTGAAACTACTTTGTTGTGTCAAGTTTCAAGAAGCTAGCACAAACCGTGTTGGATTTAGAGTTCCAAATACATCTATCAATATAGGAGAAAACAGAGTGAAACCTAAAAATTCAAACTGTTACTGGAAATGAACGCTTCGACATAGAAGAACGAAATTTGGGGAACCAAGTCGCCTTAGTGTACTGATCACTACCTGAAAGTATCATCCAGTTTGGGTGAAAAAATATTTGCTGAGATTTCTGGAGATTCGTAATTTTGGGAAGCTTGGCAACCCCTTCCCATGAAAGTGTCTCTCGCCAGTCACTGCTTAGGGCTACATCAAGAGGAAACAAAACGTAGAGATAGAACGTGAAACTACTTTGTTGTGTCAAGTTTCAAGAAGCTAGCACAAACCGTGTTGGATTTAGAGTTCCAAATACATCTATCAATATAGGAGAAAACAGAGTGAAACCTAAAAATTCAAACTGTTACTGGAAATGAACGCTTCAACATAGAAGAACGAAATTTGGGGAACCAAGTCGCCTTAGTGTACTGATCATTACCTGAAAGTATCATCCAGTTTGGGTGAAAAAATATTTGCTGAGATTTATGGAGATTCGTAATTTTTGGAAGCTTGGCAACCCCTTCCCATGAAAGTGTTTCTCGCCAGTCACTGCTTAGGGCTACATCAAGAGGAAACAAAACGTAGAGATAGAACGTGAAACTACTTTGTTGTGTCAAGTTTCAAGAAGCTAGCCCAAACCGTGTTGGATTTAGAGTTCCAAATACATCTATCAATATAGGAGAAAACAGAGTGAAACCTAAAAATTCAAACTGTTACTGGAAATGAACGCTTCGACATAGAAGAACGAAATTTGGGGAACCAAGTCGCCTTAGTGTACTGATCACTACCTGAAAGTATCATCCAGTTTGGGTGAAAAAATATTTGCTGAGATTTCTGGAGATTCGTAATTTTGGGAAGCATGGCAACCCCTTCCCATGAAAGTGTTTCTCGCCAGTCACTGCTTAGGGCTACATCAAGAGGAAACAAAACGTAGAGATAGAACGTGAAACTACTTTGTTGTGTAAGGTTCAAGAAGCTAGCACAAACCGTGTTGGATTTAGAGTTCCAAATACATCTATCAATATAGGAGAAAACAGAGTGAAACCTAAAAATTCAAACTGTTACTGGAAATGAACGCTTCAACATAGAAGAACGAAATTTGGGGAACCAAGTCGCCTTAGTGTACTGATCATTACCTGAAAGTATCATCCAGTTTGGGTGAAAAAATATTTGCTGAGATTTCTGGAGATTCGTAATTTTGGGAAGCTTGGCAACCCCTTCCCATGAAAGTGTTTCTCGCCAGTCACTGTTTAGGGCTACATCAAGAGGAAACAAAACGTAGAGATAGAACATGAAACTACTTTGTTGTGTCAACTTTCAAGAAGCTAGCACAAACCGTGTTGGATTTAGAGTTCCAAATACATCTATCAATATAGGAGAAAACAGAGTGAAACCTAAAAATTCAAACTGTTACTGGAAATGAACGCTTCAACATAGAAGAACGAAATTTGGGGAACCAAGTCGCCTTAGTGTACTGATCATTACCTGAAAGTATCATCCAGTTTGGGTGAAAAAATATTTGCTGAGATTTCTGGAGATTCGTAATTGTGGGAAGCTTGGCAACCCCTTCCCATGAAAGTGTTTCTCGCCAGTCACTGTTTAGGGCTACATCAAGAGGAAACAAAACGTAGAGATAGAACATGAAACTACTTTGTTGTGTCAACTTTCAAGAAGCTAGCACAAACCGTGTTGGATTTAGAGTTCCAAATACATCTATCAATATAGGAGAAAACAGAGTGAAACCTAAAAATTCAAACTGTTACTGGAAATGAACGCTTCAACATAGAAGAACGAAATTTGGGGAACCAAGTTACCTTAGTGTACTGATCATTACCTGAAATATCATCCAGTTTGGGTGAAAAATTATTTGCTGAGATTTCTGGAGATTCGTAATTTTTGGAAGCTTGGCAATCCCTTCCCATGAAAGTGTTTCTCGCCAGTCACTGCTTAGGGCTACATCAAGAGGAAACAAAACGTAGAGATAGAACGTGAAACTACTTTGTTGTGTCAAGTTTCAAGAAGCTAGCACAAACCGTGTTGGATTTAGAGTTCCAAATACATCTATCAATATAGGAGAAAACAGAGTGAAACCTAAAAATTCAAACTGTTACTGGAAATGAACGCTTCAACATAGAAGAACGAAATTTGGGGAACCAAGTCGCCTTAGTGTACTGATCATTACCTGAAAGTATCATCCAGTTTGGGTGAAAAAATATTTGCTGAGATTTCTGGAGATTCGTAATTTTGGGAAGCTTGGCAACCCCTTCCCATGAAAGTGTTTCTCGCCAGTCACTGCTTAGGGCTACATCAAGAGGAAACAAAACGTAGAGATAGAACGTGAAACTACTTTGTTGTGTCTAGTTTCAAGAAGCTATCACAAACCGTGTTGGATTTAGAGTTCCAAATACATCTATCAATATAGGAGAAAACAGAGTGAAACCTAAAAATTCAAACTGTTACTGGAAATGAACGCTTCGACATAGAAGAACGAAATTTGGGGAACCAAGTCGCCTTAGTGTACTGATCATTACCTGAAAGTATCATCCAGTTTGGGTGAAAAAATATTTGCTGAGATTTCTGGAGATTCGTAATTTTGGGAAGCTTGGCAACCCCTTCCCATGAAAGTGTTTCTCGCCAGTCACTGCTTAGGGCTACATCAAGAGGAAACAAAACGTAGAGATAGAACGTGAAACTACTTTGTTGTGTCAAGTTTCAAGAAGCTAGCACAAACCGTGTAGGATTTAGAGTTCCAAATACATCTATCAATATAGGAGAAAACAGAGTGAAACCTAAAAATTCAAACTGTTACTGGAAATGAACGCTTCGACATAGAAGAACGAAATTTGGGGAACCAAGTCGCCTTAGTGTACTGATCACTACCTGAAAGTATCATCCAGTTTGGGTGAAAAAATATTTGCTGAGATTTCTGGAGATTCGTAATTTTGGGAAGCTTGGCAACCCCTTCCCATGAAAGTGTTTCTCGCCAGTCACTGCTTAGGGCTACATCAAGAGGAAACAAAACGTAGAGATAGAACGTGAAACTACTTTGTTGTGTCAAGTTTCAAGAAGCTAGCACAAACCGTGTTGGATTTAGAGTTCCAAATACATCTATCAATATAGGAGAAAACAGAGTGAAACCTAAAAATTCAAACTGTTACTGGAAATGAACGCTTCAACATAGAAGAACGAAATTTGGGGAACCAAGTCGCCTTAGTGTACTGATCATTACCTGAGAGTATCATCCAGTTTGGGTGAAAAAATATTTGCTGAGATTTCTGGAGATTCGTAATTTTTGGAAGCATGGCAACCCCTTCCCATGAAAGTGTTTCTCGCCAGTCACTGCTTAGGGCTACATCAAGAGGAAACAAAACGTAGAGATAGAACGTGAAACTACTTTGTTGTGTCAAGTTTCAAGAAGCTAGCACAAACCGTGTTGGATTTAGAGTTCCAAATCCATCTATCAATATAGGAGAAAACAGAGTGAAACCTAAAAATTCAAACTGTTACTGGAAATGAACGCTTCGACATAGAAGAACGAAATTTGGGGAACCAAGTCGCCTTAGTGTACTGATCACTACCTGAAAGTATCATCCAGTTTGGGTGAAAAAATATTTGCTGAGATTTCTGGAGATTCGTAATTTTGGGAAGCTTGGCAACCCCTTCCCATGAAAGTGTTTCTCGCCAGTCACTGCTTAGGGCTACATCAAGAGGAAACAAAACGTAGGGATAGAACGTGAAACTACTTTGTTGTGTCAAGTTTCAAGAAGCTAGCACAAACCGTGTTGGATTTAGAGTTCCAAATACATCTATCAATATAGGAGAAAACAGAGTGAAACCTAAAAATTCAAACTGTTACTGGAAATGAACGCTTCAACATAGAAGAACGAAATTTGGGGAACCAAGTCGCCTTAGTGTACTGATCATTACCTGAAAGTATCATCCAGTTTGGGTGAAAAAATATTTGCTGAGATTTCTGGAGATTCGTAATTTTGGGAAGCTTGGCAACCCCTTCCCATGAAAGTGTTTCTCGCCAGTCACTGCTTAGGGCTACATCAAGAGGAAACAAAACGTAGAGATAGAACGTGAAACTACTTTGTTGTGTCAAGTTTCAAGAAGCTAGCACAAACCGTGTTGGATTCAGAGTTCCAAATACATCTATCAATATAGGAGAAAACAGAGTGAAACCTAAAAATTCAAACTGTTACTGGAAATGAACGCTTCAACATAGAAGAACGAAATTTGGGGAACCAAGTCGCCTTAGTGTACTGATCATTAACTGAGAGTATCATCCTGTTTGGTTGAAAAAATATTTGCTGAGATATCTGGAGATTCGTAATTTTTGGAAGCTTGGCAACCCCTTCCCATGAAAGTGTTTCTCGCCAGTCACTGCTTAGGGCTACATCAAGAGGAAACAAAACGTAGAGATAGAACGTGAAACTACTTTGTTGTGTCAAGTTTCAAGAAGCTATCACAAACCGTGTTGGATTTAGAGTTCCAAATACATCTATCAATATAGGAGAAAACAGAGTGAAACCTAAAAATTCAAACTGTTACTGGAAATGAACGCTTCAACATAGAAGAACGAAATTTGGGGAACCAAGTTACCTTAGTGTACTGATCATTACCTGAAAGTATCATCCAGTTTGGGTGAAAAATTATTTGCTGAGATTTCTGGAGATTCGTAATTTTTGGAAGCTTGGCAATCCCTTCCCATGAAAGTGTTTCTCGCCAGTCACTGCTTAGGGCTACATCAAGAGGAAACAAAACGTAGAGATAGAACGTGAAACTACTTTGTTGTGTCAAGTTTCAAGAAGCTAGCACAAACCGTGTTGGATTTAGAGTTCCAAATACATCTATCAATATAGGAGAAAACAGAGTGAAACCTAAAAATTCAAACTGTTACTGGAAATGAACGCTTCAACATAGAAGAACGAAATTTGGGGAACCAAGTCGCCTTAGTGTACTGATCATTACCTGAAAGTATCATCCAGTTTGGGTGAAAAAATATTTGCTGAGATTTCTGGAGATTCGTAATTTTGGGAAGCTTGGCAACCCCTTCCCATGAAAGTGTTTCTCGCCAGTCACTGCTTAGGGCTACATCAAGAGGAAACAAAACGTAGAGATAGAACGTGAAACTACTTTGTTGTGTCAAGTTTCAAGAAGCTAGCACAAACCGTGTTGGATTCAGAGTTCCAAATACATCTATCAATATAGGAGAAAACAGAGTGAAACCTAAAAATTCAAACTGTTACTGGAAATGAACGCTTCAACATAGAAGAACGAAATTTGGGGAACCAAGTCGCCTTAGTGTACTGATCATTAACTGAGAGTATCATCCTGTTTGGTTGAAAAAATATTTGCTGAGATATCTGGAGATTCGTAATTTTTGGAAGCTTGGCAACCCCTTCCCATGAAAGTGTTTCTCGCCAGTCACTGCTTAGGGCTACATCAAGAGGAAACAAAACGTAGAGATAGAACGTGAAACTACTTTGTTGTGTCAAGTTTCAAGAAGCTAGCACAAACCGTGTTGGATTTAGAGTTCCAAATACATCTATCAATATAGGAGAAAACAGAGTGAAACCTAAAAATTCAAACTGTTACTGGAAATGAACGCTTCAACATAGAAGAACGAAATTTGGGGAACCAAGTTACCTTAGTGTACTGATCATTACCTGAAAGTATCATCCAGTTTGGGTGAAAAATTATTTGCTGAGATTTCTGGAGATTCGTAATTTTTGGAAGCTTGGCAATCCCTTCCCATGAAAGTGTTTCTCGCCAGTCACTGCTTAGGGCTACATCAAGAGGAAACAAAACGTAGAGATAGAACGTGAAACTACTTTGTTGTGTCAAGTTTCAAGAAGCTAGCACAAACCGTGTTGGATTTAGAGTTCCAAATACATCTATCAATATAGGAGAAAACAGAGTGAAACCAAAAATTCAAACTGTTACTGGAAATGAACGCTTCAACATAGAAGAATGAAATTTGGGGAACCAAGTCGCCTTAGTGTACTGATCATTACCTGAAAGTATCATCCAGTTTGGGTGAAAAAATATTTGCTGAGATTTCTGGAGATTCGTAATTTTGGGAAGCTTGGCAACCCCTTCCCATGAAAGTGTTTCTCGCCAGTCACTGTTTAGGGCTACATCAAGAGGAAACAAAACGTAGAGATAGAACATGAAACTACTTTGTTGTGTCAACTTTCAAGAAGCTAGCACAAACCGTGTTGGATTTAGAGTTCCAAATACATCTATCAATATAGGAGAAAACAGAGTGAAACCTAAAAATTCAAACTGTTACTGGAAATGAACGCTTCAACATAGAAGAACGAAATTTGGGGAACCAAGTTACCTTAGTGTACTGATCATTACCTGAAAGTATCATCCAGTTTGGGTGAAAAATTATTTGCTGAGATTTCTGGAGATTCGTAATTTTTGGAAGCTTGGCAATCCCTTCCCATGAAAGTGTTTCTCGCCAGTCACTGCTTAGGGCTACATCAAGAGGAAACAAAACGTAGAGATAGAACGTGAAACTACTTTGTTGTGTCAAGTTTCAAGAAGCTAGCACAAACCGTGTTGGATTTAGAGTTCCAAATACATCTATCAATATAGGAGAAAACAGAGTGAAACCTAAAAATTCAAACTGTTACTGGAAATGAACGCTTCAACATAGAAGAACGAAATTTGGGGAACCAAGTCGCCTTAGTGTACTGATCATTACCTGAAAGTATCATCCAGTTTGGGTGAAAAAATATTTGCTGAGATTTCTGGAGATTCGTAATTTTGGGAAGCTTGGCAACCCCTTCCCATGAAAGTGTTTCTCGCCAGTCACTGCTTAGGGCTACATCAAGAGGAAACAAAACGTAGAGATAGAACGTGAAACTACTTTGTTGTGTCAAGTTTCAAGAAGCTATCACAAACCGTGTTGGATTTAGAGTTCCAAATACATCTATCAATATAGGAGAAAACAGAGTGAAACCTAAAAATTCAAACTGTTACTGGAAATGAACGCTTCAACATAGAAGAACGAAATTTGGGGAACCAAGTCGCCTTAGTGTACTGATCATTACCTGAAAGTATCATCTAGTTTGGGTGAAAAAATATTTGCTGAGATTTCTGGAGATTCGTAATTTTGGGAAGCTTGGCAACCCCTTCCCATGAAAGTGTTTCTCGCCAGTCACTGCTTAGGGCTACATCAAGAGGAAACAAAACGTAGAGATAGAACGTGAAACTACTTTGTTGTGTCAAGTTTCAAGAAGCTAGCACAAACCGTGTTGGATTTAGAGTTCCAAATACATCTATCAATATAGGAGAAAACAGAGTGAAACCTAAAAATTCAAACTGTTACTGGAAATGAACGCTTCAACATAGAAGAACAAAATTTGGGGAACCAAGTCGCCTTAGTGTACTGATCATTACCTGAGAGTATCATCCAGTTTGGGTGAAAAAATATTTCCTGAGATTTCTGGAGATTCGTAATTTTTGGAAGCATGGCAACCCCTTCCCATGAAAGTGTTTCTCGCCAGTCACTGCTTAGGGCTACATCAAGAGGAAACAAAACGTAGAGATAGAACGTGAAACTACTTTGTTGTGTCAAGTTTCAAGAAGCTAGCACAAACCGTGTTGGATTTAGAGTTCCAAATCCATCTATCAAAATAGGAGAAAACAGAGTGAAACCTAAAAATTCAAACTGTTACTGGAAATGAATGCTTCGACATAGAAGAACGAAATTTGGGGAACCAAGTCGCCTTAGTGTACTGATCACTACCTGAAAGTATCATCCAGTTTGGGTGAAAAAATATTTGCTGAGATTTCTGAAGATTCGTAATTTTGGGAAGCTTGGCAACCCCTTCCCATGAAAGTGTTTCTCGCCAGTCACTGCTTAGGGCTACATCAAGAGGAAACAAAACGTAGGGATAGAACGTGAAACTACTTTGTTGTGTCAAGTTTCAAGAAGCTAGCACAAACCGTGTTGGATTTAGAGTTCCAAATACATCTATCAATATAGGAGAAAACAGAGTGAAACCTAAAAATTCAAACTGTTACTGGAAATGAACGCTTCAACATAGAAGAACGAAATTTGGGGAACCAAGTCGCCTTAGTGTACTGATCATTACCTGAAAGTATCATCCAGTTTGGGTGAAAAAATATTTGCTGAGATTTCTGGAGATTCGTAATTTTGGGAAGCTTGGCAACCCCTTCCCATGAAAGTGTTTCTCGCCAGTCACTGTTTAGGGCTACATCAAGAGGAAACAAAACATAGAGATAGAACATGAAACTACTTTGTTGTGTCAACTTTCAAGAAGCTAGCACAAACCGTGTTGGATTTAGAGTTCCAAATACATCTATCAATATAGGAGAAAACAGAGTGAAACCTAAAAATTCAAACTGTTACTGGAAATGAACGCTTCAACATAGAAGAACGAAATTTGGGGAACCAAGTCGCCTTAGTGTACTGATCATTACCTGAAAGTATCATCCAGTTTGGGTGAAAAAATATTTGCTGAGATTTCTGGAGATTCGTAATTTTGGGAAGCTTGGCAACCCCTTCCCATGAAAGTGTTTCTCGCCAGTCACTGCTTAGGGCTACATCAAGAGGAAACAAAACGTAGAGATAGAACGTGAAACTACTTTGTTGTGTCAAGTTTCAAGAAGCTAGCACAAACCGTGTTGGATTCAGAGTTCCAAATACATCTATCAATATAGGAGAAAACAGAGTGAAACCTAAAAATTCAAACTGTTACTGGAAATGAACGCTTCAACATAGAAGAACGAAATTTGGGGAACCAAGTCGCCTTAGTGTACTGATCATTACCTGAGAGTATCATCCAGTTTGGGTGAAAAAATATTTCCTGAGATTTCTGGAGATTCGTAATTTTTGGAAGCATGGCAACCCCTTCCCATGAAAGTGTTTCTCGCCAGTCACTGCTTAGGGCTACATCAAGAGGAAACAAAACGTAGAGATAGAACGTGAAACTACTTTGTTGTGTCAAGTTTCAAGAAGCTAGCACAAACCGTGTTGGATTTAGAGTTCCAAATCCATCTATCAATATAGGAGAAAACAGAGTGAAACCTAAAAATTCAAACTGTTACTGGAAATGAATGCTTCGACATAGAAGAACGAAATTTGGGGAACCAAGTCGCCTTAGTGTACTGATCACTACCTGAAAGTATCATCCAGTTTGGGTGAAAAAATATTTGCTGAGATTTCTGAAGATTCGTAATTTTGGGAAGCTTGGCAACCCCTTCCCATGAAAGTGTTTCTCGCCAGTCACTGCTTAGGGCTACATCAAGAGGAAACAAAACGTAGGGATAGAACGTGAAACTACTTTGTTGTGTCAAGTTTCAAGAAGCTAGCACAAACCGTGTTGGATTTAGAGTTCCAAATACATCTATCAATATAGGAGAAAACAGAGTGAAACCTAAAAATTCAAACTGTTACTGGAAATGAACGCTTCAACATAGAAGAACGAAATTTGGGGAACCAAGTCGCCTTAGTGTACTGATCATTACCTGAAAGTATCATCCAGTTTGGGTGAAAAAATATTTGCTGAGATTTCTGGAGATTCGTAATTTTGGGAAGCTTGGCAACCCCTTCCCATGAAAGTGTTTCTCGCCAGTCACTGTTTAGGGCTACATCAAGAGGAAACAAAACGTAGAGATAGAACATGAAACTACTTTGTTGTGTCAACTTTCAAGAAGCTAGCACAAACCGTGTTGGATTTAGAGTTCCAAATACATCTATCAATATAGGAGAAAACAGAGTGAAACCTAAAAATTCAAACTGTTACTGGAAATGAACGCTTCAACATAGAAGAACGAAATTTGGGGAACCAAGTCGCCTTAGTGTACTGATCATTACCTGAAAGTATCATCCAGTTTGGGTGAAAAAATATTTGCTGAGATTTCTGGAGATTCGTAATTTTGGGAAGCTTGGCAACCCCTTCCCATGAAAGTGTTTCTCGCCAGTCACTGCTTAGGGCTACATCAAGAGGAAACAAAACGTAGAGATAGAACGTGAAACTACTTTGTTGTGTCAAGTTTCAAGAAGCTAGCACAAACCGTGTTGGATTCAGAGTTCCAAATACAACTATCAATATAGGAGAAAACAGAGTGAAACCTAAAAATTCAAACTGTTACTGGAAATGAACGCTTCAACATAGAAGAACGAAATTTGGGGAACCAAGTCGCCTTAGTGTACTGATCATTAACTGAGAGTATCATCCTGTTTGGTTGAAAAAATATTTGCTGAGATATCTGGAGATTCGTAATTTTTGGAAGCTTGGCAACCCCTTCCCATGAAAGTGTTTCTCGCCAGTCACTGCTTAGGGCTACATCAAGAGGAAACAAAACGTAGAGATAGAACGTGAAACTACTTTGTTGTGTCAAGTTTCAAGAAGCTAGCACAAACCGTGTTGGATTTAGAGTTCCAAATACATCTATCAATATAGGAGAAAACAGAGTGAAACCTAAAAATTCAAACTGTTACTGGAAATGAACGCTTCAACATAGAAGAACGAAATTTGGGGAACCAAGTTACCTTAGTGTACTGATCATTACCTGAAAGTATCATCCAGTTTGGGTGAAAAATTATTTGCTGAGATTTCTGGAGATTCGTAATTTTTGGAAGCTTGGCAATCCCTTCCCATGAAAGTGTTTCTCGCCAGTCACTGCTTAGGGCTACATCAAGAGGAAACAAAACGTAGAGATAGAACGTGAAACTACTTTGTTGTGTCAAGTTTCAAGAAGCTAGCACAAACCGTGTTGGATTTAGAGTTCCAAATACATCTATCAATATAGGAGAAAACAGAGTGAAACCAAAAATTCAAACTGTTACTGGAAATGAACGCTTCAACATAGAAGAACAAAATTTGGGGAACCAAGTCGCCTTAGCGTACTGATCATTACCCGAAAGTATCATCCAGTTTGGGTGAAAAAATATTTGCTGAGATTTCTGGAGATTCGTAATTGTGGGAAGCTTGGCAACCCCTTCCCATGAAAGTGTTTCTCGCCAATCACTGTTTAGGGCTACATCAAGAGGAAACAAAACGTAGAGATAGAACATGAAACTACTTTGTTGTGTCAACTTTCAAGAAGCTAGCACAAACCGTGTTGGATTTAGAGTTCCAAATACATCTATCAATATAGGAGAAAACAGAGTGAAACCTAAAAATTCAAACTGTTACTGGAAATGAACGCTTCAACATAGAAGAACGAAATTTGGGGAACCAAGTTACCTTAGTGTACTGATCATTACCTGAAAGTATCATCCAGTTTGGGTGAAAAATTATTTGCTGAGATTTCTGGAGATTCGTAATTTTTGGAAGCTTGGCAATCCCTTCCCATGAAAGTGTTTCTCGCCAGTCACTGCTTAGGGCTACATCAAGAGGAAACAAAACGTAGAGATAGAACGTGAAACTACTTTGTTGTGTCAAGTTTCAAGAAGCTAGCACAAACCGTGTTGGATTTAGAGTTCCAAATACATCTATCAATATAGGAGAAAACAGAGTGAAACCTAAAAATTCAAACTGTTACTGGAAATGAACGCTTCAACATAGAAGAACGAAATTTGGGGAACCAAGTCGCCTTAGTGTACTGATCATTACCTGAAAGTATCATCCAGTTTGGGTGAAAAAATATTTGCTGAGATTTCTGGAGATTCGTAATTTTGGGAAGCTTGGCAACCCCTTCCCATGAAAGTGTTTCTCGCCAGTCACTGCTTAGGGCTACATCAAGAGGAAACAAAACGTAGAGATAGAACGTGAAACTACTTTGTTGTGTCAAGTTTCAAGAAGCTAGCACAAACCGTGTTGGATTTAGAGTTCCAAATACATCTATCAATATAGGAGAAAACAGAGTGAAACCTAAAAATTCAAACTGTTACTGGAAAAGAACGCTTCAACATAGAAGAACGAAATTTGGGGAACCAAGTCGCCTTAGTGTACTGATCATTACCTGAAAGTATCATCCAGTTTGGGTGAAAAAATATTTGCTGAGATTTCTGGAGATTCGCAATATTTGGAAGCTTGGCAACCCCTTCCCATGAAAGTGTTTCTCGCCAGTCACTGCTTAGGGCTACATCAAGAGGAAACAAAACGTAGAGATAGAACGTGAAACTACTTTGTTGTGTCAAGTTTCAAGAAGCTATCACAAACCGTGTTGGATTTAGAGTTCCAAATACATCTATCAATATAGGAGAAAACAGAGTGAAACCTAAAAATTCAAACTGTTACTGGAAATGAACGCTTCAACATAGAAGAACGAAATTTGGGGAACCAAGTCGCCTTAGTGTACTGATCATTACCTGAGAGTATCATCCAGTTTGGGTGAAAAAATATTTGCTGAGATTTCTGGAGATTCGTAATTTTTGGAAGCATGGCAACCCCTTCCCATGAAAGTGTTTCTCGCCAGTCACTGCTTAGGGCTACATCAAGAGGAAACAAAACGTAGAGATAGAACGTGAAACTACTTTGTTGTGTCAAGTTTCAAGAAGCTAGCACAAACCGTGTTGGATTTAGAGTTCCAAATCCATCTATCGATATAGGAGAAAACAGAGTGAAACCTAAAAATTCAAACTGTTACTGGAAATGAACGCTTCGACATAGAAGAACAAAATTTGGGGAACCAAGTCGCCTTAGTGTACTGATCACTACCTGAAAGTATCATCCAGTTTGGGTGAAAAAATATTTGCTGAGATTTCTGGAGATCGTAATTTTGGGAAGCTTGGCAACCCCTTCCCATGAAAGTGTTTCTCGCCAGTCACTGCTTAGGGCTACATCAAGAGGAAACAAAACGTAGAGATAGAACGTGAAACTACTTTGTTGTGTCAAGTTTCAAGAAGCTAGCACAAACCGTGTTGGATTTAGAGTTCCAAATACATCTATCAATATAGGAGAAAACAGAGTGAAACCTAAAAATTCAAACTGTTACTGGAAATGAACGCTTCAACATAGAAGAACGAAATTTGGGGAACCAAGTCGCCTTAGTGTACTGATCATTAACTGAGAGTATCATCCTTTTTGGTTGAAAAAATATTTGCTGAGATATCTGGAGATTCGTAATTTTTGGAAGCTTGGCAACCCCTTCCCATGAAAGTGTTTCTCGCCAGTCACTGCTTAGGGCTACATCAAGAGGAAACAAAACGTAGAGATAGAACGTGAAACTACTTTGTTGTGTCAAGTTTCAAGAAGCTAGCACAAACCGTGTTGGATTTAGAGTTCCAAATACATCTATCAATATAGGAGAAAACAGAGTGAAACCTAAAAATTCAAACTGTTACTGGAAATGAACGCTTCGACATAAAAGAACGAAATTTGGGTAACCAAGTCGCCTTAGTGTACTGATCATTACCTGAAAGTATCATCCAGTTTGGGTGAAAAAATATTTGCTGAGATTTCTGGAGATTCGTAATTTTGGGAAGCTTGGCAACCCCGTTCCATGAAAGGGTTTCTCGCCAGTCACTGCTTAGGGCTACATCAAGAGGAAACAAAACATAGAGATAGAACGTGAAACTACTTTGTTGTGTCAAGTTTCAAGAAACTAGCACAAACCGTGTTGGATTTAGAGTTCCAAATACATCTATTAATATAGGAGAAAACAGAGTGAAACCTAAAAATTCAAACTGTTACTGGAAATGAACGCTTCAACATAGAAGAACGAAATTTGGGGAACCAAATTACCTTAGTGTACTGATAATTACCTGAAAGTATCATCCAGTTTGGGTGAAAAATTATTTGCTGAGATTTCTGGAGATTCGTAATTTTTGGAAGCTTGGCAATCCCTTCCCATGAATGTGTTTCTCGCCAGTCACTGCTTAGGGCTACATCAAGAGGAAACAAAACGTAGAGATAGAACGTGAAACTACTTTGTTGTGTCAAGTTTCAAGAAGCTATCACAAACCGTGTTGGATTTAGAGTTCCAAATACATCTATCAATATAGGAGAAAACAGAGTGAAACCTAAAAATTCAAACTGTTACTGGAAATGAACGCTTCAACATAGAAGAACGAAATTGGGGGAACCAAGTCGCCTTAGTGTACTGATCATTACCTGAAAGTATCATCCAGTTTGGGAGAAAAAATATTTGCTGAGATTTCTGGAGATTCGTAATTTTGGGAAGCTTGGCAACCCCGTTCCATGAAAGGGTTTCTCGCCAGTCACTGCTTAGGGCTACATCAAGAGGAAACAAAACATAGAGATAGAACGTGAAACTACTTTGTTGTGTCAAGTTTCATGAAGCTAGCACAAACCGTGTTGGATTTAGAGTTCCAAATACATCTATTAATATAGGAGAAAACAGAGTGAAACCTAAAAATTCAAACTGTTACTGGAAATGAACGCTTCAACCTAGAAGAACGAAATTTGGGGAACCAAGTTACCTTAGTGTACTGATCATTACCTGAAAGTATCATCCAGTTTGGGTGAAAAATTATTTGCTGAGATTTGTGGAGATTCGTAATTTTTGGAAGCTTGGCAATCCCTTCCCATGAACGTGTTTCTCGCCAGTCACTGCTTAGGGCTACATCAAGAGGAAACAAAACGTAGAGATAGAACGTGAAACTACTTTGTTGTGTCAAGTTTCAAGAAGCTATCACAAACCGTGTTGGATTTAGAGTTCCAAATACATCTATCAATATAGGAGAAAACAGAGTGAAACCTAAAAATTCAAACTGTTACTGGAAATGAACGCTTCAACATAGAAGAACGAAATTTGGGGAACCAAGTCGCCTTAGTGTACTGATCATTACCTGAAAGTATCATCCAGTTTGGGTGACAAAATATTTGCTGAGATTTCTGAAGATTCGTAATTTTGGGAAGCTTGGCAACCCCTTCCCATGAAAGTGTTTCTCGCCAGTCACTGCTTAGGGCTACATCAAGAGGAAACAAAACGTAGAGATAGAACGTGAAACTACTTTGTTGTGTCAAGTTTCAAGAAGCTATCACAAACCGTGTTGGATTTAGAGTTCCAAATACATCTATCAATATAGGAGAAAACAGAGTGAAACCTAAAAATTCAAACTGTTACTGCAAATGAACGCTTCAACATAGAAGAACGAAAATTGGGGAACCAAGTCGCCTTAGTGTACTGATCATTACCTGAGAGTATCATCCAGTTTGGGTGAAAAAATATTTGCTGAGATTTCTGGAGATTCGTAATTTTTGGAAGCATGGCAACCACTTCCCATGAAAGTGTTTCTCGCCAGTCACTGCTTAGGGCTACATCAAGAGGAAACAAAACGTAGAGATAGAACGTGAAACTACTTTGTTGTGTCAAGTTTCAAGAAGCTAGCACAAACCGTGTTGGATTTAGAGTTCCAAATCCATCTATCAATATAGGAGAAAACAGAGTGAAACCTAAAAATTCAAACTGTTACTGGAAATGAACGCTTCGACATAGAAGAACGAAATTTGGGGAACCAAGTCGCCTTAGTGTACTGATCACTACCTGAAAGTATCATCCAGTTTGGGTGAAAAAATATTTGCTGAGATTTCTGGAGATTCGTAATTTTGGGAAGCTTGGCAACCCCTTCCCATGAAAGTGTTTCTCGCCAGTCACTGCTTAGGGCTACATCAAGAGGAAACAAAACGTAGGGATAGAATGTGAAACTACTTTGTTGTGTCAAGTTTCAAGAAGGTAGCACAAACCGTGTTGGATTTAGAGTTCCAAATACATCTATCAATATAGGAGAAAACAGAGTGAAACCTAAAAATTCAAACTGTTACTGGAAATGAACGCTTCAACATAAAAGAACGAAATTTGGGGAACCAAGTCGCCTTAGTGTACTGATCATTACCTGAAAGTATCATCCAGTTTGGGTGAAAAAATATTTGCTGAGATTTCTGGAGATTCGTAATTTTGGGAACCTTGGCAACCCCTTCCCATGAAAGTGTTTCTCGCCAGTCACTGCTTAGGGCTACATCAAGAGGAAACAAAACGTAGAGATAGAACGTGAAACTACTTTGTTGTGTCAAGTTTCAAGAAGCTAGCACAAACCGTGTTGGATTCAGAGTTCCAAATACATCTATCAATATAGGAGAAAACAGAGTGAAACCTAAAAATTCAAACTGTTACTGGAAATGAACGCTTCAACATAGAAGAACGAAATTTGGGGAACCAAGTCGCCTTAGTGTACTGATCATTAACTGAGAGTATCATCCTGTTTGGTTGAAAAAATATTTGCTGAGATATCTGGAGATTCGTAATTTTTGGAAGCTTGGCAACCCCTTCCCATGAAAGTGTTTCTCACCAGTCACTGCTTAGGGCTACATCAAGAGGAAACAAAACGTAGAGATCGAACGTGAAACTACTTTGTTGTGTCAAGTTTCAAGAAGCTAGCACAAACCGTGTTGGATTTAGAGTTCCAAATACATCTATCAATATAGGAGAAAACAGAGTGAAACCTAAAAATTCAAACTGTTACTGGAAATGAACGCTTCAACATAGAAGAACGAAATTTGGGGAACCAAGTCGCCTTAGTGTACTGATCATTACCTGAAAGTATCATCCAGTTTGGGTGAAAAATTATTTGCTGAGATTTCTGGAGATTCGTAATTTTTGGAAGCTTGGCAATCCCTTCCCATGAAAGTGTTTCTCGCCAGTCACTGCTTAGGGCTACATCAAGAGGAAACAAAACGTAGAGATAGAACGTGAAACTACTTTGTTGTGTCAAGTTTCAAGAAGCTAGCACAAACCGTGTTGGATTTAGAGTTCCAAATACATCTATCAATATAGGAGAAAACAGAGTGAAACCTAAAAATTCAAACTGTTACTGGAAATGAACGCTTCAACATAGAAGAACGAAATTTGGGGAACCAAGTCGCCTTAGTGTACTGATCATTACCTGAAAGTATCATCCAGTTTGGGTGAAAAAATATTTGCTGAGATTTCTGGAGATTCGTAATTTTGGGAAGCTTGGCAACCCCTTCCCATGAAAGTGTTTCTCGCCAGTCACTGTTTAGGGCTACATCAAGAGGAAACAAAACGTAGAGATAGAACATGAAACTACTTTGTTGTGTCAACTTTCAAGAAGCTAGCACAAACCGTGTTGGATTTAGAGTTCCAAATACATCTATCAATATAGGAGAAAACAGAGTGAAACCTAAAAATTCAAACTGTTACTGGAAATGAACGCTTCAACATAGAAGAACGAAATTTGGGGAACCAAGTCGCCTTAGTGTACTGATCATTACCTGAAAGTATCATCCAGTTTGGGTGAAAAAATATTTGCTGAGATTTCTGGAGATTCGTAATTTTGGGAAGCTTGGCAACCCCGTTCCATGAAAGGGTTTCTCGCCAGTCACTGCTTAGGGCTACATCAAGAGGAAACAAAACATAGAGATAGAACGTGAAACTACTTTGTTGTGTCAAGTTTCAAGAAGCTAGCACAAACCGTGTTGGATTTAGAGTTCCAAATACATCTATCAATATAGGAGAAAACAGAGTGAAACCTAAAAATTCAAACTGTTACTGGAAATGAACGCTTCAACATAGAAGAACGAAATTTGGGGAACCAAGTTACCTTAGTGTACTGATCATTACCTGAAAGTATCATCCAGTTTGGGTGAAAAATTATTTGCTGAGATTTCTGGAGATTCGTAATTTTTGGAAGCTTGGCAATCCCTTCCCATGAAAGTGTTTCTCGCCAGTCACTGCTCAGGGCTACATCAAGAGGAAACAAAACGTAGAGATAGAACGTGAAACTACTTTGTTGTGTCAAGTTTCAAGAAGCTATCACAAACCGTGTTGGATTTAGAGTTCCAAATACATCTATCAATATAGGAGAAAACAGAGTGAAACCTAAAAATTCAAACTGTTACTGGAAATGAACGCTTCAACATAGGAGAACGAAATTTGGGGAACCAAGTCGCCTTAGTGTACTGATCATTACCTGAAAGTATCATCCAGTTTGGGTGAAAAAATATTTGCTGAGATTTCTGGAGATTCGTAATTTTGGGAAGCTTGGCAACCCCTTCCCATGAAAGTGTTTCTCGCCAGTCACTGTTTAGGGCTACATCAAGAGGAAACAAAACGTAGAGATAGAACGTGAAACTACTTTGTTGTGTCAACTTTCAAGAAGCTAGCACAAACCGTGTTGGATTTAGAGTTCCAAATACATCTATCAATATAGGAGAAAACAGACTGAAACCTAAAAATTCAAACTGTTACTGGAAATGAACGCTTCAACATAAAAGAACGAAAATTGGGGAACCAAGTCGCCTTAGTGTACTGATCATTACCTGAAAGTATCATCCAGTTTGGGTGAAAAAATATTTGCTGAGATTTCTGGAGATTCGTAATTTTGGGAAGCTTGGCAACCCCGTTCCATGAAAGGGTTTCTCGCCAGTCACTGCTTAGGGCTACATCAAGAGGAAACAAAACATAGAGATAGAACGTGAAACTACTTTGTTGTGTCAAGTTTCAAGAAGCTAGCACAAACCGTGTTGGATTTAGAGTTCCAAATACATCTATTAATATAGGAGAAAACAGAGTGAAACCTAAAAATTCAAACTGTTACTGGAAATGAACGCTTCAACATAGAAGAACGAAATTTGGGGAACCAAGTTACCTTAGTGTACTGATCATTAACTGAGAGTATCATCCTGTTTGGTTGAAAAAATATTTGCTGAGATATCTGGAGATTCGTAATTTTTGGAAGCTTGGCAACCCCTTCCCATGAAAGTGTTTCTCACCAGTCACTGCTTAGGGCTACATCAAGAGGAAACAAAACGTAGAGATCGAACGTGAAACTACTTTGTTGTGTCAAGTTTCAAGAAGCTAGCACAAACCGTGTTGGATTTAGAGTTCCAAATACATCTATCAATATAGGAGAAAACAGAGTGAAACCTAAAAATTCAAACTGTTACTGGAAATGAACGCTTCAACATAGAAGAACGAAATTTGGGGAACCAAGTCGCCTTAGTGTACTGATCATTACCTGAAAGTATCATCCAGTTTGGGTGAAAAATTATTTGCTGAGATTTCTGGAGATTCGTAATTTTTGGAAGCTTGGCAATCCCTTCCCATGAAAGTGTTTCTCGCCAGTCACTGCTTAGGGCTACATCAAGAGGAAACAAAACGTAGAGATAGAACGTGAAACTACTTTGTTGTGTCAAGTTTCAAGAAGCTAGCACAAACCGTGTTGGATTTAGAGTTCCAAATACATCTATCAATATAGGAGAAAACAGAGTGAAACCTAAAAATTCAAACTGTTACTGGAAATGAACGCTTCAACATAGAAGAACGAAATTTGGGGAACCAAGTCGCCTTAGTGTACTGATCATTACCTGAAAGTATCATCCAGTTTGGGTGAAAAAATATTTGCTGAGATTTCTGGAGATTCGTAATTTTGGGAAGCTTGGCAACCCCTTCCCATGAAAGTGTTTCTCGCCAGTCACTGTTTAGGGCTACATCAAGAGGAAACAAAACGTAGAGATAGAACATGAAACTACTTTGTTGTGTCAACTTTCAAGAAGCTAGCACAAACCGTGTTGGATTTAGAGTTCCAAATACATCTATCAATATAGGAGAAAACAGAGTGAAACCTAAAAATTCAAACTGTTACTGGAAATGAACGCTTCAACATAGAAGAACGAAATTTGGGGAACCAAGTCGCCTTAGTGTACTGATCATTACCTGAAAGTATCATCCAGTTTGGGTGAAAAAATATTTGCTGAGATTTCTGGAGATTCGTAATTTTGGGAAGCTTGGCAACCCCGTTCCATGAAAGGGTTTCTCGCCAGTCACTGCTTAGGGCTACATCAAGAGGAAACAAAACATAGAGATAGAACGTGAAACTACTTTGTTGTGTCAAGTTTCAAGAAGCTAGCACAAACCGTGTTGGATTTAGAGTTCCAAATACATCTATCAATATAGGAGAAAACAGAGTGAAACCTAAAAATTCAAACTGTTACTGGAAATGAACGCTTCAACATAGAAGAACGAAATTTGGGGAACCAAGTTACCTTAGTGTACTGATCATTACCTGAAAGTATCATCCAGTTTGGGTGAAAAATTATTTGCTGAGATTTCTGGAGATTCGTAATTTTTGGAAGCTTGGCAATCCCTTCCCATGAAAGTGTTTCTCGCCAGTCACTGCTCAGGGCTACATCAAGAGGAAACAAAACGTAGAGATAGAACGTGAAACTACTTTGTTGTGTCAAGTTTCAAGAAGCTATCACAAACCGTGTTGGATTTAGAGTTCCAAATACATCTATCAATATAGGAGAAAACAGAGTGAAACCTAAAAATTCAAACTGTTACTGGAAATGAACGCTTCAACATAGGAGAACGAAATTTGGGGAACCAAGTCGCCTTAGTGTACTGATCATTACCTGAAAGTATCATCCAGTTTGGGTGAAAAAATATTTGCTGAGATTTCTGGAGATTCGTAATTTTGGGAAGCTTGGCAACCCCTTCCCATGAAAGTGTTTCTCGCCAGTCACTGTTTAGGGCTACATCAAGAGGAAACAAAACGTAGAGATAGAACGTGAAACTACTTTGTTGTGTCAACTTTCAAGAAGCTAGCACAAACCGTGTTGGATTTAGAGTTCCAAATACATCTATCAATATAGGAGAAAACAGACTGAAACCTAAAAATTCAAACTGTTACTGGAAATGAACGCTTCAACATAAAAGAACGAAAATTGGGGAACCAAGTCGCCTTAGTGTACTGATCATTACCTGAAAGTATCATCCAGTTTGGGTGAAAAAATATTTGCTGAGATTTCTGGAGATTCGTAATTTTGGGAAGCTTGGCAACCCCGTTCCATGAAAGGGTTTCTCGCCAGTCACTGCTTAGGGCTACATCAAGAGGAAACAAAACATAGAGATAGAACGTGAAACTACTTTGTTGTGTCAAGTTTCAAGAAGCTAGCACAAACCGTGTTGGATTTAGAGTTCCAAATACATCTATTAATATAGGAGAAAACAGAGTGAAACCTAAAAATTCAAACTGTTACTGGAAATGAACGCTTCAACATAGAAGAACGAAATTTGGGGAACCAAGTTACCTTAGTGTACTGATCATTACCTGAAAGTATCATCCAGTTTGGGTGAAAAATTATTTGCTGAGATTTCTGGAGATTCGTAATTTTTGGAAGCTTGGCAATCCCTTCCCATGAAAGTGTTTCTCGCCAGTCACTGCTTAGGGCTACATCAAGAGGAAACAAAACGTAGAGATAGAACGTGAAACTACTTTGTTGTGTCAAGTTTCAAGAAGCTATCACAAACCGTGTTGGATTTAGAGTTCCAAATACATCTATCAATATAGGAGAAAACAGAGTGAAACCTAAAAATTCAAACTGTTACTGGAAATGAACGCTTCAACATAGAAGAACGAAATTTGGGGAACCAAGTCGCCTTAGTGTACTGATCATTACCTGAAAGTATCATCCAGTTTGGGTGAAAAAATATTTGCTGAGATTTCTGGAGATTCGTAATTTTGGGAAGCTTGGCAACCCCTTCCCATGAAAGTGTTTCTCGCCAGTCACTGCTTAGGGCTACATCAAGAGGAAACAAAACGTAGAGATAGAACGTGAAACTACTTTGTTGTGTCAAGTTTCAAGAAGCTAGCACAAACCGTGTTGGATTTAGAGTTCCAAATACATCTATCAATATAGGAGAAAACAGAGTGAAACCTAAAAATTCAAACTGTTACTGGAAATGAACGCTTCAACATAGAAGAACGAAATTTGGGGAACCAAGTCGCCTTAGTGTACTGATCATTACCTGAAACTATCATCCAGTTTGGGTGAAAAAATATTTGCTGAGATTTCTGGAGATTCGCAATTTTTGGAAGCTTGGCAACCCCTTCCCATGAAAGTGTTTCTCGCCAGTCACTGCTTAGGGCTACATCAAGAGGAAACAAAACGTAGAGATAGAACGTGAAACTACTTTGTTGTGTCAAGTTTCAAGAAGCTAGCACAAACCGTGTTGGATTTAGAGTTCCAAATACATCTATCAATAAAGGAGAAAACAGAGTGAAACCTAAAAATTCAAACTGTTACTGGAAATGAACGCTTCAACATAGAAGAACGAAATTTGGGGAACCAAGTCGCCTTAGTGTACTGATCATTACCTGAGAGTATCATCCAGTTTGGGTGAAAAAATATTTGCTGAGATTTCTGGAGATTCGTAATTTTGGGAAGCTTGGCAACCCCTTCCCATGAAAGTGTTTCTCGCCAGTCACTGCTTAGGGCGACATCAAGAGGAAACAAAACGTAGAGATAGAACGTGAAACTACTTTGTTGTGTCAAGTTTCAAGAAGCTAGCACAAACCGTGTTGGATTTAGAGTTCCAAATACATCTATCAATATAGGAGAAAACAGAGTGAAACCTAAAAATTCAAACTGTTACTGGAAATGAACGCTTCAACATAGAAGAACGAAATTTGGGGAACCAAGTTACCTTAGTGTACTGATCATTACCTGAAAGTATCATCCAGTTTGGGTGAAAAATTATTTGCTGAGATTTCTGGAGATTCGTAATTTTTGGAAGCTTGGCAATCCCTTCCCATGAAAGTGTTTCTCGCCAGTCACTGCTTAGTGCTACATCAAGAGGAAACAAAACGTAGAGATAGAACGTGAAACTACTTTGTTGTGTCAAGTTTCAAGAAGCTAGCACAAACCGTGTTGGATTTAGAGTTCCAAATACATGTATCAATATAGGAGAAAACAGAGTGAAACCTAAAAATTCAAACTGTTACTGGAAATGAACGCTTCGACATAGAAGAACGAAATTTGGGGAACCAAGTCGCCTTAGTGTACTGATCACTACCTGAAAGTATCATCCAGTTTGGGTGAAAAAATATTTGCTGAGATTTCTGGAGATTCGTAATTTTGGGAAGCTTGGCAACCCCTTCCCATGAAAGTGTTTCTCGCCAGTCACTGCTTAGGGCTACATCAAGAGGAAAGAAAACGTAGAGATAGAACGTGAAACTACTTTGTTGTGTCAACTTTCAAGAAGCTAGCACAAACCGTGTTGGATTTAGAGTTCCAAATACATCTATCAATATAGGAGAAAACAGAGTGAAACCTAAAAATTCAAACTGTTACTGGAAATGAACGCTTCAACATAGAAGAACGAAATTTGGGGAACCAAGTCGCCTTAGTGTACTGATCATTACCTGAAAGTATCATCCAGTTTGGGTGAAAAAATATTTGCTGAGATTTCTGGAGATTCGTAATTTTGGGAAGCTTGGCAACCCCGTTCCATGAAAGGGTTTCTCGCCAGTCACTGCTTAGGGCTACATCAAGAGGAAACAAAACATAGAGATAGAACGTGAAACTACTTTGTTGTGTCAAGTTTCAAGAAGCTAGCACAAACCGTGTTGGATTTAGAGTTCCAAATACATCTATTAATATAGGAGAAAACAGAGTGAAACCTAAAAATTCAAACTGTTACTGGAAATGAACGCTTCAACATAGAAGAACGAAATTTGGGGAACCAAGTTACCTTAGTGTACTGATCATTACCTGAAAGTATCATCCAGTTTGGGTGAAAAATTATTTGCTGAGATTTCTGGAGATTCGTAATTTTTGGAAGCTTGGCAATCCCTTCCCATGAAAGTGTTTCTCGCCCGTCACTGCTTAGGTCTACATCAAGAGGAAACAAAACGTAGAGATAGAACGTGAAACTACTTTGTTGTGTCAAGTTTCAAGAAGCTATCACAAACCGTGTTGGATTTAGAGTTTTAAATACATCTATCAATATAGGAGAAAACAGAGTGAAACCTAAAAATTCAAACTGTTACTGGAAATGAACGCTTCAACATAGAAGAACGAAATTTGGGGAACCAAGTCGCCTTAGTGTACTGATCATTACCTGAAAGTATCATCCAGTTTGGGTGAAAAAATATTTGCTGAGATTTCTGGAGATTCGTAATTTTGGGAAGCTTGGCAACCCCTTCCCATGAAAGTGTTTCTCGCCAGTCACTGCTTAGGGCTACATCAAGAGGAAACAAAACGTAGAGATAGAACGTGAAACTACGTTGTTGTGTCAAGTTTCAAGAAGCTAGCACAAACCGTGTTGGATTTAGAGTTCCAAATACATCTATCAATATAGGAGAAAACAGAGTGAAACCTAAAAATTCAAACTGTTACTGGAAATGAACGCTTCGACATAGAAGAACGAAATTTGGGGAACCAAGTCGCCTTAGTGTACTGATCACTACCTGAAAGTATCATCCAGTTTGGGTGAAAAAATATTTGCTGAGATTTCTGGAGATTCATAATTTTGGGAAGCTTGGCAACCCCTTCCCATGAAAGTGTTTCTCGCCAGTCACTGCTTAGGGCTACATCAAGAGGAAACAAAACGTAGAGATAGAACGTGAAACTACTTTGTTGTGTCAAGTTTCAAGAAGCTAGCACAAACCGTGTTGGATTTAGAGTTCCAAATACATCTATCAATATAGGAGAAAACAGAGTGAAACCTAAAAATTCAAACTGTTACTGGAAATGAACGCTTCAACATAGAAGAACGAAATTTGGGGAACCAAGTCGCCTTAGTGTACTGATCATTATCTGAAAGTATCATCCAGTTTGGGTGAAAAAATATTTGCTGAGATTTCTGGAGATTCGTAATTTTGGGAAGCTTGGCAACCCCTTCCCATGAAAGTGTTTCTCGCCAGTCACTGCTTAGGGCTACATCAAGAGGAAACAAAACGTAGAGATAGAACGTGAAACTACTTTGTTGTGTCAACTTTCAAGAAGCTAGCACAAACCGTGTTGGATTTAGAGTTCCAAATACATCTATCAATATAGGAGAAAACAGAGTGAAACCTAAAAATTCAAACTGTTACTGGAAATGAACGCTTCAACATAGAAGAACGAAATTTGGGGAACCAAGTCGCCTTAGTGTACTGATCATTACCTGAAAGTATCATCCAGTTTGGGTGAAAAAATATTTGCTGAGATTTCTGGAGATTCGTAATTTTGGGAAGCTTGGCAACCCCGTTCCATGAAAGGGTTTCTCGCCAGTCACTGCTTAGGGCTACATCAAGAGGAAACAAAACATAGAGATAGAACCTGAAACTACTTTGTTGTGTCAAGTTTCAAGAAGCTAGCACAAAACGTGTTGGATTTAGAGTTCCAAATACATCTATCAATATAGGAGAAAACAGAGTGAAACCTAAAAATTCAAACTGTTACTGGAAATGAACGCTTCAACATAGAAGAACGAAATTTGGGGAACCAAGTCGCCTTAGTGTACTGATCATTACCTGAAAGTATCATCCAGTTTGGGTGAAAAAATATTTGCTGAGATTTCTGGAGATTCGTAATTGTGGGAAGCTTGGCAACCCCGTCCCATGAAAGTGTTTCTCGCCATTCACTGCTTAGGTCTACATCAAGAGGAAACAAAACGTAGAGATAGAACGTGAAACTACTTTGTTGTGTCAAGTTTCAAGAACCTAGGAAAAACCGTGTTGGATTTAGAGTTCCAAATACATCTATTAATATAGGAGAAAACAGAGTGAAACCTAAAAATTCAAACTGTTACTGGAAATGAACGCTTCAACATAGAAGAACGAAATTTGGGGAACCAAGTTACCTTAGTGTACTGATCATTACCTGAAAGTATCATCCAGTTTGGGTGAAAAATTATTTGCTGAGATTTCTGGAGATTCGTAATTTTTGGAAGCTTGGCAATCCCTTCCCATGAAAGTGTTTCTCGCCAGTCACTGCTTAGGGCTACATCAAGAGGAAACAAAACGTAGAGATAGAACGTGAAACTACTTTGTTGTGTCAAGTTTCAAGAAGCTATCACAAACCGTGTTGGATTTAGAGTTCCAAATACATCTATCAATATAGGAGAAAACAGAGTGAAACCTAAAAATTCAAACTGTTACTGGAAATGAACGCTTCAACATAGAAGAACGAAATTTGGGGAACCAAGTCGCCTTAGTGTACTGATCATTACCTGAAAGTATCATCCAGTTTGGGTGAAAAAATATTTGCTGAGATTTCTGGAGATTCGTAATTTTGGGAAGCTTGGCAACCCCTTCCCATGAAAGTGTTTCTCGCCAGTCACTGCTTAGGGCTACATCAAGAGGAAACAAAACGTAGAGATAGAACGTGAAACTACTTTGTTGTGTCAAGTTTCAAGAAGCTAGCACAAACCGTGTTGGATTTAGAGTTCCAAATACATCTATCAATATAGGAGAAAACAGAGTGAAACCTAAAAATTCAAACTGTTACTGGAAATGAACGCTTCAACATAGAAGAACGAAATTTGGGGAACCAAGTCGCCTTAGTGTACTGATCATTACCTGAAACTATCATCCAGTTTGGGTGAAAAAATATTTGCTGAGATTTCTGGAGATTCGCAATTTTTGGAAGCTTGGCAACCCCTTCCCATGAAAGTGTTTCTCGCCAGTCACTGCTTAGGGCTACATCAAGAGGAAACAAAACGTAGAGATAGAACGTGAAACTACTTTGTTGTGTCAAGTTTCAAGAAGCTAGCACAAACCGTGTTGGATTTAGAGTTCCAAATACATCTATCAATAAAGGAGAAAACAGAGTGAAACCTAAAAATTCAAACTGTTACTGGAAATGAACGCTTCAACATAGAAGAACGAAATTTGGGGAACCAAGTCGCCTTAGTGTACTGATCATTACCTGAGAGTATCATCCAGTTTGGGTGAAAAAATATTTGCTGAGATTTCTGGAGATTCGTAATTTTGGGAAGCTTGGCAACCCCTTCCCATGAAAGTGTTTCTCGCCAGTCACTGCTTAGGGCTACATCAAGAGGAAACAAAACGTAGAGATAGAACGTGAAACTACTTTGTTGTGTCAAGTTTCAAGAAGCTAGCACAAACCGTGTTGGATTTAGAGTTCCAAATACATCTATCAATATAGGAGAAAACAGAGTGAAACCTAAAAATTCAAACTGTTACTGGAAATGAACGCTTCAACATAGAAGAACGAAATTTGGGGAACCAAGTTACCTTAGTGTACTGATCATTACCTGAAAGTATCATCCAGTTTGGGTGAAAAATTATTTGCTGAGATTTCTGGAGATTCGTAATTTTTGGAAGCTTGGCAATCCCTTCCCATGAAAGTGTTTCTCGCCAGTCACTGCTTAGTGCTACATCAAGAGGAAACAAAACGTAGAGATAGAACGTGAAACTACTTTGTTGTGTCAAGTTTCAAGAAGCTAGCACAAACCGTGTTGGATTTAGAGTTCCAAATACATGTATCAATATAGGAGAAAACAGAGTGAAACCTAAAAATTCAAACTGTTACTGGAAATGAACGCTTCGACATAGAAGAACGAAATTTGGGGAACCAAGTCGCCTTAGTGTACTGATCACTACCTGAAAGTATCATCCAGTTTGGGTGAAAAAATATTTGCTGAGATTTCTGGAGATTCGTAATTTTGGGAAGCTTGGCAACCCCTTCCCATGAAAGTGTTTCTCGCCAGTCACTGCTTAGGGCTACATCAAGAGGAAAGAAAACGTAGAGATAGAACGTGAAACTACTTTGTTGTGTCAACTTTCAAGAAGCTAGCACAAACCGTGTTGGATTTAGAGTTCCAAATACATCTATCAATATAGGAGAAAACAGAGTGAAACCTAAAAATTCAAACTGTTACTGGAAATGAACGCTTCAACATAGAAGAACGAAATTTGGGGAACCAAGTCGCCTTAGTGTACTGATCATTACCTGAAAGTATCATCCAGTTTGGGTGAAAAAATATTTGCTGAGATTTCTGGAGATTCGTAATTTTGGGAAGCTTGGCAACCCCGTTCCATGAAAGGGTTTCTCGCCAGTCACTGCTTAGGGCTACATCAAGAGGAAACAAAACATAGAGATAGAACGTGAAACTACTTTGTTGTGTCAAGTTTCAAGAAGCTAGCACAAACCGTGTTGGATTTAGAGTTCCAAATACATCTATTAATATAGGAGAAAACAGAGTGAAACCTAAAAATTCAAACTGTTACTGGAAATGAACGCTTCAACATAGAAGAACGAAATTTGGGGAACCAAGTTACCTTAGTGTACTGATCATTACCTGAAAGTATCATCCAGTTTGGGTGAAAAATTATTTGCTGAGATTTCTGGAGATTCGTAATTTTTGGAAGCTTGGCAATCCCTTCCCATGAAAGTGTTTCTCGCCCGTCACTGCTTAGGTCTACATCAAGAGGAAACAAAACGTAGAGATAGAACGTGAAACTACTTTGTTGTGTCAAGTTTCAAGAAGCTATCACAAACCGTGTTGGATTTAGAGTTTTAAATACATCTATCAATATAGGAGAAAACAGAGTGAAACCTAAAAATTCAAACTGTTACTGGAAATGAACGCTTCAACATAGAAGAACGAAATTTGGGGAACCAAGTCGCCTTAGTGTACTGATCATTACCTGAAAGTATCATCCAGTTTGGGTGAAAAAATATTTGCTGAGATTTCTGGAGATTCGTAATTTTGGGAAGCTTGGCAACCCCTTCCCATGAAAGGGTTTCTCGCCAGTCACTGCTTAGGGCTACATCAAGAGGAAACAAAACGTAGAGATAGAACGTGAAACTACGTTGTTGTGTCAAGTTTCAAGAAGCTAGCACAAACCGTGTTGGATTTAGAGTTCCAAATACATCTATCAATATAGGAGAAAACAGAGTGAAACCTAAAAATTCAAACTGTTACTGGAAATGAACGCTTCGACATAGAAGAACGAAATTTGGGGAACCAAGTCGCCTTAGTGTACTGATCACTACCTGAAAGTATCATCCAGTTTGGGTGAAAAAATATTTGCTGAGATTTCTGGAGATTCATAATTTTGGGAAGCTTGGCAACCCCTTCCCATGAAAGTGTTTCTCGCCAGTCACTGCTTAGGGCTACATCAAGAGGAAACAAAACGTAGAGATAGAACGTGAAACTACTTTGTTGTGTCAAGTTTCAAGAAGCTAGCACAAACCGTGTTGGATTTAGAGTTCCAAATACATCTATCAATATAGGAGAAAACAGAGTGAAACCTAAAAATTCAAACTGTTACTGGAAATGAACGCTTCAACATAGAAGAACGAAATTTGGGGAACCAAGTCGCCTTAGTGTACTGATCATTATCTGAAAGTATCATCCAGTTTGGGTGAAAAAATATTTGCTGAGATTTCTGGAGATTCGTAATTTTGGGAAGCTTGGCAACCCCTTCCCATGAAAGTGTTTCTCGCCAGTCACTGCTTAGGGCTACATCAAGAGGAAACAAAACGTAGAGATAGAACGTGAAACTACTTTGTTGTGTCAACTTTCAAGAAGCTAGCACAAACCGTGTTGGATTTAGAGTTCCAAATACATCTATCAATATAGGAGAAAACAGAGTGAAACCTAAAAATTCAAACTGTTACTGGAAATGAACGCTTCAACATAGAAGAACGAAATTTGGGGAACCAAGTCGCCTTAGTGTACTGATCATTACCTGAAAGTATCATCCAGTTTGGGTGAAAAAATATTTGCTGAGATTTCTGGAGATTCGTAATTTTGGGAAGCTTGGCAACCCCGTTCCATGAAAGGGTTTCTCGCCAGTCACTGCTTAGGGCTACATCAAGAGGAAACAAAACATAGAGATAGAACCTGAAACTACTTTGTTGTGTCAAGTTTCAAGAAGCTAGCACAAAACGTGTTGGATTTAGAGTTCCAAATACATCTATCAATATAGGAGAAAACAGAGTGAAACCTAAAAATTCAAACTGTTACTGGAAATGAACGCTTCAACATAGAAGAACGAAATTTGGGGAACCAAGTCGCCTTAGTGTACTGATCATTACCTGAAAGTATCATCCAGTTTGGGTGAAAAAATATTTGCTGAGATTTCTGGAGATTCGTAATTGTGGGAAGCTTGGCAACCCCGTCCCATGAAAGTGTTTCTCGCCATTCACTGCTTAGGTCTACATCAAGAGGAAACAAAACGTAGAGATAGAACGTGAAACTACTTTGTTGTGTCAAGTTTCAAGAACCTAGGAAAAACCGTGTTGGATTTAGAGTTCCAAATACATCTATTAATATAGGAGAAAACAGAGTGAAACCTAAAAATTCAAACTGTTACTGGAAATGAACGCTTCAACATAGAAGAACGAAATTTGGGTAACCAAGTTACCTTAGTGTACTGATCATTACCTGAAATTATCATCCAGTTTGGGTGAAAAATTATTTGCTGAGATTTCTGGAGATTCGTAATTTTTGGAAGCTTGGCAACCCCTTCCCATGAAAGTGTTTCTCGCCAGTCACTGCTTAGGGCTACATCAAGAGGAAACAAAACGTAGAGATAGAACGTGAAACTACTTTGTTGTGTCAAGTTTCAAGAAGCTAGCACAAACCGTGTTGGATTTAGAGTTCCAAATACATCTATCAATATAGGAGAAAACAGAGTGAAACCTAAAAATTCAAACTGTTACTGGAAATGAACGCTTCAACATAGAAGAACGAAATTTGGGGAACCAAGTCGCCTTAGTGTACTGATCATTACCTGAAAGTATCATCCAGTTTGGGTGAAAAAATATTTGCTGAGATTTCTGGAGATTCGTAATTTTGGGAAGCTTGGCAACCCCTTCCCATGAAAGTGTTTCTCGCCAGTCACTGCTTAGGGCTACATCAAGAGTAAACAAAACGTAGAGATAGAACGTGAAACAACTTTGTTGTGTCAAGTTACAAGAAGCTAGCACAAACCGTGTTGGATTCAGAGTTCCAAATACATCTATCAATATACGAGAAAACAGAGTGAAACCTAAAAATTCAAACTGTTACTGGAAATGAACGCTTCAACATAGAAGAACGAAAATTGGGGAACCAAGTCGCCTTAGTGTACTGATCATTACCTGAAAGTATCATCCAGTTTGGGTGAAAAAATGTTTGCTGAGATTTCCGGAGATTCGTAATTTTGGGAAGCTTGGCAACCCCTTCCCATGAAAGTGTTTCTCGCCAGTCACTGCTTAGGGCTACATCAAGAGGAAACAAAACGTAGAGATAGAACGTGAAACTACTTTGTTGTGTCAACTTTCAAGAAGCTAGCACAAACTGTGTTGGATTCAGAGTTCCAAATACATCTATCAATATAGGAGAAAACAGAGTGAAACCTACAAATTCAAACTGTTACTGGAAATGAACGCTTCAACATAGAAGAACGAAATTTGGGGAACCAAGTCGCCTTAGTGTACTGATCATTACCTGAAAGTATCATCCAGTTTGGGTGAAAAAATACTTGCTGAGATTTCTGGAGATTCGTAATTTTGGGAAGCTTGGCAACCCCTTCCCATGAAAGTGTTTCTCGCCAGTCACTGCTTAGGGATACATCAAGAGGAAACAAAACGTAGAGATAGAACGTGAAACTACTTTGTTGTGTCAAGTTTCAAGAAGCTAGCACAAACCGTGTTGGATTTAGAGTTCCAAATACATCTATCTATATAGGAGAAAACAGAGTGAAACCTAAAAATTCAAACTGTTACTGGAAATGAACGCTTCAACATAGAAGAACGAAATTTGGGGAACCAAGTCGCCTTAGTGTACTGATCATTACCTGAGAGTATCATCCAGTTTGGGTGAAAAAATATTTGCTGAGATTTCTGGAGATTCGTAATTTTGGGAAGCTTGGCAACCCCTTCCCATGAAAGTGTTTCTCGCCAATCACTGCTTAGGGCTACATCAAGAGGAAACAAAACGTAGAGATAGAACGTGAAACTACTTTGTTGTGTCAACTTTCAAGAAGCTAGCACAAACCGTGTTGGATTCAGAGTTCCAAATACATCTATCAATATAGGAGAAAACAGAGTGAAACCTAAAAATTCAAACTGTTACTGGAAATGAACGCTTCAACATAGAAGAACGAAATTTGGGGAACCAAGTCGCCTTAGTGTACTGATCATTACCTGAAAGTATCATCCAGTTTGGGTGAAAAAATATTTCCTGAGATTTCTGAAGATTCGTAATTTTTGGAAGCTTGGCAACCCCTTCCCATGAAAGTGTTTCTCGCCAGTCACTGCTTAGGGCTACATCAAGAGGAAACAAAATGTAGAGATAGAACGTGAAACTACTTTGTTGTGTCAAGTTTCAAGAAGCTAGCACAAACCGTGTTGGATTTAGAGTTCCAAATACATCTATCAATATAGGAGAAAACAGAGTGAAACCTAAAAATTCAAACTGTTACTGGAAATGAACGCTTCAACATAGAAGAACGAAATTTGGGGAACCAAGTCGCCTTAGTGTACTGATCATTACCTGAGAGTATCATCCAGTTTGGGTGAAAAAATATTTGCTGAGATTTCTGGAGATTCGTAATTTTGGGAAGCTTGGCAACCCCTTCCCATGAAAGTGTTTCTCGCCAGTCACTGCTTAGGGCTACATCAAGAGGAAACAAAACGTAGAGATAGAACGTGAAACTACTTTGTTGTGTCAAGTTTCAAGAAGCTAGCACAAACCGTGTTGGATTTAGAGTTCCAAATACATCTATCAATATAGGAGAAAACAGAGTGAAACCTAAAAATTCAAACTGTTACTGGAAATGAACGCTTCAACATAGAAGAACGAAATTTGGGGAACCAAGTCGCCTTAGTGTACTGATCATTACCTGAAAGTATCATCCAGTTTGGGTGAAAAAATATTTGCTGAGATTTCTGGAGATTCGTAATTTTGGGAAGCTTGGCAACCCCTTCCCATGAAAGTGTTTCTCGCCAGTCACTGCTTAGGGCTACATCAAGAGGAAACAAAACGTAGAGATAGAATGTGAAACTACTTTGTTGTGTCAAGTTTCAAGAAGCTAGCACAAACCGTGTTGGATTTAGAGTTCCAAATACATCTATCAATATAGGAGAAAACAGAGTGAAACCTAAAAATTCAAACTGTTACTGGAAATGAACGCTTCAACATAGAAGAACGAAATTTGGGGAACCAAGTCGCCTTAGTGTACTGATCATTACCTGAGAGTATCATCCAGTTTGGGTGAAAAAATATTTGCTGAGATTTCTGGAGATTCGTAATTTTTGGAAGCTTGGCAACCCCTTCCCATGAAAGTGTTTCTCGCCAGTCACTGCTTAGGGCTACATCAAGAGGAAACAAAACGTAGAGATAGAACGTGAAACTACTTTTTTGTGTCAAGTTTCAAGAAGCTAGCACAAACCGTGTTGGATTTAGAGTTCCAAATACATCTATCAATATAGGAGAAAACAGAGTGAAACCTAAAAATTCAAACTGTTACTGGAAATGAACACTTCAACATAGAAGAACGAAATTTGGGGAACCAAGTCGCCTTAGTGTACTGATCATTACCTGAGAGTATCATCCAGTTTGGGTGAAAAAATATTTGCTGAGATTTCTGGAGATTCGTAATTTTGGGAAGCTTGGCAACCCCTTCCCATGAAAGTGTTTCTCGCCAGTCACTGCTTAGGGCTACATCAATAGGAAACAAAACGTAGAGATAGAACGTGAAACTACTTTGTTGTGTCAAGTTTCAAGAAGCTAGCACAAACCGTGTTGGATTTAGAGTTCCAAATACATCTATCTATATAGGAGAAAACAGAGTGAAACCTAAAAATTCAAACTGTTACTGGAAATGAACGCTTCAACATAGAAGAACGAAATTTGGGGAACCAAGTCGCCTTAGTGTACTGATCATTACCTGAGAGTATCATCCAGTTTGGGTGAAAAAATATTTGCTGAGATTTCTGGAGATTCGTAATTTTGGGAAGCTTGGCAACCCCTTCCCATGAAAGTGTTTCTCGCCAGTCACTGCTTAGGGCTACATCAAGAGGAAACAAAACGTAGAGATAAAACGTGAAACTACTTTGTTGTGTCAAGTTTCAAGAAGCTAGCACAAACCGTGTTGGATTTAGAGTTCCAAATACATCTATCAATATAGGAGAAAACAGAGTGAAACCTAAAAATTCAAACTGTTACTGGAAATGAACGCTTCAACATAGAAGAACGAAATTTGGGGAACCAAGTCGCCTTAGTGTACTGATCATTACCTGAGAGTATCATCCAGTTTGGGTGAAAAAATATTTGCTGAGATTTCTGGAGATTCGTAATTTTGGGAAGCTTGGCAACCCCTTCCCATGAAAGTGTTTCTCGCCAGTCACTGCTTAGAGCTACATCAAGAGGAAACAAAACGTAGAGATAGAACGTGAAACTACTTTGTTGTGTCAACTTTCAAGAAGCTAGCACAAACCGTGTTGGATTCAGAGTCCCAAATACATCTATCAATATAGGAGAAAACAGAGTGAAACCTAAAAATTCAAACTGTTACTGGAAATGAACGCTTCAACATAGAAGAACGAAATTTGGGGAACCAAGTCGCCTTAGTGTACTGATCATTACCTGAAAGTATCATCCAGTTTGGGTGAAAAAATACTTGCTGAGATTTCTGGAGATTCGTAATTTTGGGAAGCTTGGCAACCCCTTCCCATGAAAGTGTTTCTCGCCAGTCACTGCTTAGGGCTACATCAAGAGGAAACAAAACGTAGAGATAGAACGTGAAACTACTTTGTTGTGTCAACTTTCAAGAAGCTAGCACAAACCGTGTTGGATTCAGAGTTCCAAATACATCTATCAATATAGGAGAAAACAGAGTGAAACCTAAAAATTCAAACTGTTACTGGAAATGAACGCTTCAACAAAGAAGAACAAAATTTGGGGAACCAAGTCGCCTTAGTGTACTGATCATTACCTGAAAGTATCATCCAGTTTGGGTGAAAAAATATTTGCTGAGATTTCTGGAGATTCGTAATTTTGGGAAGCTTGGCAACCCCTTCCCATGAAAGTGTTTCTCGCCAGTCACTGCTTAGGGCTACATCAAGAGGAAACAAAACGTAGAGATAGAACGTGAAACTACTTTCTTGTGTCAAGTTTCAAGAAGCTAGCACAAACCTTGTTGGATTCAGAGTTCCAAATACATCTATCAATATAGGAGAAAACAGAGTGAAACCTAAAAATTCAAACTGTTACTGGAAATGAACGCTTCAACATAGAAGAACGAAATTTGGGGAACCAAGTCGCCTTAGTGTACTGATCATTACCTGAAAGTATCATCCAGTTTGGGTGAAAAAATATTTGCTGAGATTTCTGGAGATTCGTAATTTTGGGAAGCTTGGCAACCCCTTCCCATGAAAGTGTTTCTCGCCAGTCACTGCTTAGGGCTACATCAAGAGGAAACAAAACGTAGCGATAGAACGTGAAACTACTTTGTTGTGTCAACTTTCAAGAAGCTAGCACAAACCGTGTTGGATTCAGAGTTCCAAATACATCTATCAATATAGGAGAAAACAGAGTGAAACCTACAAATTCAAACTGTTACTGGAAATGAACGCTTCAACAAAGAAGAACGAAATTTGGGGAACCAAGTCGCCTTAGTGTACTGATCATTACCTGAAAGTATCATCCAGTTTGGTGAAAAAATATTTGCTGAGATTTCTGGAGATTCGTAATTTTGGGAAGCTTGGCAACCCCTTCCCATGAAAGTGTTTCTCGCCAGTCACTGCTTAGGGCTACATCAAGAGGAAACAAAACGTAGAGATAGAACGTGAAACTACTTTGTTGTGTCAAGTTTCAAGAAGCTAGCACAAACCGTGTTGGATTTAGAGTTCCAAATACATCTATCAATATAGGAGAAAACAGAGTGAAACCTAAAAATTCAAACTGTTACTGGAAATGAACGCTTCAACATAGAAGAACGAAATTTGGGGAATCAAGTCGCCTTAGTGTACTGATCATTACCTGAAAGTATCATCCAGTTTGGGTGAAAAAATATTTGCTGAGATTTCTGGAGATTCGTAATGTTGGGAAGCTTGGCAACCCCTTCCCATGAAAGTGTATCTCGCCAGTCACTGCTTAGGGCTACATCAAGAGGAAACAAAACATAGAGATAGAACGTGAAACTACTTTGTTGTGTCAAGTTTCAAGAAGCTAGCACAAACCGTGTTGGATTTAGAGTTCCAAATACATCTATCAATATAGGAGAAAACAGAGTGAAACCTAAAAATTCAAACTGTTACTGGAAATGAACGCTTCAACATAGAAGAACGAAATTTGGGGAACCAAGTCGCCTTAGTGTACTGATCATTACCTGAAAGTATAATCCAGTTTGGGTGAAAAAATATTTGCTGAGATTTCTGGAGATTCGTAATTTTGGGAAGCTTGGCAACCCCTTCCCATGAAAGTGTTTCTCGGCAGTCACTGTTTAGGGCTACATCAAGAGGAAACAAACCGTAGAGATAGAACGTGAAACTACTTTGTTGTGTCAAGTTTCAAGAAGCTAGCACAAACCGTGTTGGATTTAGAGTTCCAAATACATCTATCAATATAGGAGAAAACAGAGTGAAACCTAAAAATTCAAACTGTTACTGGAAATGAACGCTTCAACATAGAAGAACGAAATTTGGGGAACCAAGTCGCCTTAGTGTACTGATCATTACCTGAAAGTATCATCCAGTTTGGGTGAAAAAATATTTCCTGAGATTTCTGGAGATTCGTAATTTTGGGAAGCTTGGCAACCCCTTCCCATGAAAGTGTTTCTCGCCAGTCACTGCTTAGGGCTACATCAAGAGGAAACAAAACGTAGAGATAGAACGTGAAACTACTTTGTTGTGTCAAGTTTCAAGAAGCTAGCACAAACCGTGTTGGATTCAGAGTTCCAAATACATCTATCAATATAGGAGAAAACAGAGTGAAACCTAAAAATTCAAACTGTTACTGGAAATGAACGCTTCAACATAGAAGAACGAAATTTGGGGAACCAAGTCGCCTTAGTGTACTGATCATTACCTGAGAGTATCATCCAGTTTGGGTGAAAATATATTTGCTGAGATTTCTGGAGATTCGTAATTTTGGGAAGCTTGGCAACCCCTTCCCATGAAAGTGTTTCTCGCCAGTCACTGCTTAGGGCTACATCAAGAGGAAACAAAACGTAGAGATAGAACGTGAAACTACTTTGTTGTGTCAAGTTTCAAGAAGCTAGCACAAACCGTGTTGGATTTAGAGTTCCAAATACATCTATCTATATAGGAGAAAACAGAGTGAAACCTAAAAATTCAAACTGTTACTGGAAATGAACGCTTCAACATAGAAGAACGAAATTTGGGGAACCAAGTCGCCTTAGTGTACTGATCATTACCTGAGAGTATCATCCAGTTTGGGTGAAAAAATATTTGCTGAGATTTCTGGAGATTCGTAATTTTGGGAAGCTTGGCAACCCCTTCCCATGAAAGTGTTTCTCGCCAGTCACTGCTTAGGGCTACATCAAGAGGAAACAAAACGTAGAGATAGAACGTGAAACTACTTTGTTGTGTCAAGTTTCAAGAAGCTAGCACAAACCGTGTTGGATTTAGAGTTCCAAATACATCTATCAATATAGGAGAAAACAGAGTGAAACCTAAAAATTCAAACTGTTACTGGAAATGAACGCTTCAACATAGAAGAACGAAATTTGGGGAACCAAGTCGCCTTAGTGTACTGATCATTACCTGAGAGTATCATCCAGTTTGGGTGAAAAAATATTTGCTGAGATTTCTGGAGATTCGTAATTTTGGGAAGCTTGGCAAGCCCTTCCCATGAAAGTGTTTCTCGCCAGTCACTGCTTAGGGCTACATCAAGAGGAAACAAAACGTAGAGATAGAACGTGAAACTACTTTGTTGTGTCAACTTTCAAGAAGCTAGCACAAACCGTGTTGGATTCAGAGTTCCAAATACATCTATCAATATAGGAGAAAACAGAGTGAAACCTAAAAATTCAAACTGTTACTGGAAATGAACGCTTCAACATAGAAGAACGAAATTTGGGGAACCAAGTCGCCTTAGTGTACTGATCATTACCTGAAAGTATCATCCAGTTTGGGTGAAAAAATACTTGCTGAGATTTCTGGAGATTCGTAATTTTGGGAAGCTTGGCAACCCCTTCCCATGAAAGTGTTTCTCGCCAGTCACTGCTTAGGGCTACATCAAGAGGAATCAAAACGTAGAGATAGAACGTGAAACAACTTTGTTGTGTCAAGTTTCAAGAAGCTAGCACAAACCGTGTTGGATTCAGAGTTCCAAATACATCTATCAATATAGGAGAAAACAGAGTGAAACCTAAAAATTCAAACTGTTACTGGAAATGAACGCTTCAACATAGAAGAACGAAATTTGGGGAACCAAGTCGCCTTAGTGTACTGATCATTACCTGAAAGTATCATCCAGTTTGGGTGAAAAAATACTTGCTGAGATTTCTGGAGATTCGTAATTTTGGGAAGCTTGGCAACCCCTTCCCATGAAAGTGTTTCTCGCCAGTCACTGCTTAGGGCTACATCAAGAGGAAACAAAACGTAGAGATAGAACGTGAAACTACTTTGTTGTGTCAACTTTCAAGAAGCTAGCACAAACTGTGTTGGATTCAGAGTTCCAAATACATCTATCAATATAGGAGAAAACAGAGTGAAACCTACAAATTCAAACTGTTACTGGAAATGAACGCTTCAACAAAGAAGAACGAAATTTGGGGAACCAAGTCGCCTTAGTGTACTGATCATTACCTGAAAGTATCATCCAGTTTGGGTGAAAAAATATTTGCTGAGATTTCTGGAGATTCATAATTTTGGGAAGCTTGGCAACCCCTTCCCATGAAAGTGTTTCTCGCCAGTCACTGCTTAGGGCTACATCAAGAGGAAACAAAACGTAGAGATAGAACGTGAAACTACTTTGTTGTGTCAACTTTCAAGAAGCTAGCACAAACCGTGTTTTATTCAGAGTTCCAAATACATCTATCAATATAGGAGAAAACAGAGTGAAACCTAAAAATTCAAACTGTTACTGGAAATGAACGCTTCAACAAAGAAGAACGAAATTTGGGGAACCATGTCGCCTTAGTGTACTGATCATTACCTGAAAGTATCATCCAGTTTGGGTGAAAAAATATTTGCTGAGATTTCTGGAGATTCGTAATTTTGGGAAGCTTGGCAACCCCTTCCCATGAAAGTGTTTCTCGCCAGTCACTGCTTAGGGCTACATCAAGAGGAAACAAAACGTAGAGATAGAACGTGAAACAACTTTGTTGTGTCAAGTTTCAAGAAGCTAGCACAAACCTTGTTGGATTCAGAGTTCCAAATACATCTATCAATATAGGAGAAAACAGAGTGAAACCTAAAAATTCAAACTGTTACTGGAAATGAACGCTTCAACATAGAAGAACGAAATTTGGGGAACCAAGTCGCCTTAGTGTACTGATCATTACCTGAAAGTATCATCCAGTTTGGGTGAAAAAATATTTGCTGAGATTTCTGGAGATTCGTAATTTTGGGAAGCTTGGCAACCCCTTCCCATGAAAGTGTTTCTCGCCAGTCACTGCTTAGGGCTACATCAAGAGGAAACAAAACGTAGAGATAGAACGTGAAACTACTTTGTTGTGTCAACTTTCAAGAAGCTAGCACAAACCGTGTTGGATTCAGAGTTCCAAATACATCTATCAATATAGGAGAAAACAGAGTGAAACCTACAAATTCAAACTGTTACTGGAAATGAACGCTTCAACAAAGAAGAACGAAATTTGGGGAACCAAGTCGCCTTAGTGTACTGATCATTACCTGAAAGTATCATCCAGTTTGGGTGAAAAAATATTTGCTGAGATTTCTGGAGATTCGTAATTTTGGGAAGCTTGGCAACCCCTTCCCATGAAAGTGTTTCTCGCCAGTCACTGCTTAGGGCTACATCAAGAGGAAACAAAACGTAGAGATAGAACGTGAAACAACTTTGTTGTGTCAAGTTTCAAGAAGGTAGCACAAACCTTGTTGGATTCAGAGTTCCAAATACATCTATCAATATAGGAGAAAACAGAGTGAAACCTAAAAATTCAAACTGTTACTGGAAATGAACGCTTCAACATAGAAGAACGAAATTTGGGGAACCAAGTCGCCTTAGTGTACTGATCATTACCTGAAAGTATCATCCAGTTTGGGTGAAAAAATATTTGCTGAGATTTCTGGAGATTCGTAATTTTGGGAAGCTTGGCAACCCCTTCCCATGAAAGTGTTTCTCGCCAGTCACTGCTTAGGGCTACATCAAGAGGAAACAAAACGTAGAGATAGAACGTGAAACTACTTTGTTGTGTCAACTTTCAAGAAGCTAGCACAAACCGTGTTGGATTCAGAGTTCCAAATACATCTATCAATATAGGAGAAAACAGAGTGAAACCTACAAATTCAAACTGTTACTGGAAATGAACGCTTCAACAAAGAAGAACGAAATTTGGGGAACCAAGTCGCCTTAGTGTACTGATCATTACCTGAAAGTATCATCCAGTTTGGGTGAAAAAATATTTGCTGAGATTTCTGGAGATTCGTAATTTTGGGAAGCTTGGCAACCCCTTCCCATGAAAGTGTTTCTCGCCAGTCACTGCTTAGGGCTACATCAAGAGGAAACAAAACGTAGAGATAGAACGTGAAACTACTTTGTTGTGTCAAGTTTCAAGAAGCTAGCACAAACCGTGTTGGATTTAGAGTTCCAAATACATCTATCAATATAGGAGAAAACAGAGTGAAACCTAAAAATTCAAACTGTTACTGGAAATGAACGCTTCAACATAGAAGAACGAAATTTGGGGAACCAAGTCGCCTTAGTGTACTGATCATTACCTGAAAGTATCATCCAGTTTGGGTGAAAAAATATTTGCTGAGATTTCTGGAGATTCGTAATGTTGGGAAGCTTGGCAACCCCTTCCCATGAAAGTGTATCTCGCCAGTCACTGCTTAGGGCTACATCAAGAGGAAACAAAACATAGAGATAGAACGTGAAACTACTTTGTTGTGTCAAGTTTCAAGAAGCTAGCACAAACCGTGTTGGATTTAGAGTTCCAAATACATCTATCAATATAGGAGAAAACAGAGTGAAACCTAAAAATTCAAACTGTTACTGGAAATGAACGCTTCAACATAGAAGAACGAAATTTGGGGAACCAAGTCGCCTTAGTGTACTGATCATTACCTGAAAGTATAATCCAGTTTGGGTGAAAAAATATTTGCTGAGATTTCTGGAGATTCGTAATTTTGGGAAGCTTGGCAACCCCTTCCCATGAAAGTGTTTCTCGGCAGTCACTGTTTAGGGCTACATCAAGAGGAAACAAAACGTAGAGATAGAACGTGAAACTACTTTGTTGTGTCAAGTTTCAAGAAGCTAGCACAAACCGTGTTGGATTTAGAATTCCAAATACATCTATCAATATAGGAGAAAACAGAGTGAAACCTAAAAATTCAAACTGTTACTGGAAATGAACGCTTCAACATAGAAGAACGAAATTTGGGGAACCAAGTCGCCTTAGTGTACTGATCATTACCTGAAAGTATCATCCAGTTTGGGTGAAAAAATATTTGCTGAGATTTCTGGAGATTCGTAATTTTGGGAAGCTTGGCAACCCCTTCCCATGAAAGTGTTTCTCGCCAGTCACTGCTTAGGGCTACATCAAGAGGAAACAAAACGTAGAGATAGAACGTGAAACTACTTTGTTGTGTCAACTTTCAAGAAGCTAGCACAAACCGTGTTGGATTCAGAGTTCCAAATACATCTATCAATATAGGAGAAAACAGAGTGAAACCTAAAAATTCAAACTGTTACTGGAAATGAACGCTTCAACATAGAAGAACGAAATTTGGGGAACCAAGTCGCCTTAGTGTACTGATCATTACCTGAGAGTATCATCCAGTTTGGGTGAAAAAATATTTGCTGAGATTTCTGGAGATTCGTAATTTTGGGAAGCTTGGCAACCCCTTCCCATGAAAGTGTTTCTCGCCAGTCACTGCTTAGGGCTACATCAAGAGGAAACAAAACGTAGAGATAGAACGTGAAACTACTTTGTTGTGTCAAGTTTCAAGAAGCTAGCACAAACCGTGTTGGATTTAGAGTTCCAAATACATCTATCAATATAGGAGAAAACAGAGTGAAACCTAAAAATTCAAACTGTTACTGGAAATGAACGCTTCAACATAGAAGAACGAAATTTGGGGAACCAAGTCGCCTTAGTGTACTGATCATTACCTGAGAGTATCATCCAGTTTGGGTGAAAAAATATTTGCTGAGATTTCTGGAGATTCGTAATTTTGGGAAGCTTGGCAACCCCTTCCCATGAAAGTGTTTCTCGCCAGTCACTGCTTAGGGCTACATCAAGAGGAAACAAAACGTAGAGATAGAACGTGAAACTACTTTGTTGTGTCAACTTTCAAGAAGCTAGCACAAACCGTGTTGGATTCAGAGTTCCAAATACATCTATCAATATAGGAGAAAACAGAGTGAAACCTAAAAATTCAAACTGTTACTGGAAATGAACGCTTCAACATAGAAGAACGAAATTTGGGGAACCAAGTCGCCTTAGTGTACTGATCATTACCTGAAAGTATCATCCAGTTTGGGTGAAAAAATACTTGCTGAGATTTCTGGAGATTCGTAATTTTGGGAAGCTTGGCAACCCCTTCCCATGAAAGTGTTTCTCGCCAGTCACTGCTTAGGGCTACATCAAGAGGAATCAAAACGTAGAGATAGAACGTGAAACAACTTTGTTGTGTCAAGTTTCAAGAAGCTAGCACAAACCGTGTTGGATTCAGAGTTCCAAATACATCTATCAATATAGGAGAAAACAGAGTGAAACCTAAAAATTCAAACTGTTACTGGAAATGAACGCTTCAACATAGAAGAACGAAAATTGGGGAACCAAGTGGCCTTAGTGTACTGATCATTACCTGAAAGTATCATCCAGTTTGGGTGAAAAAATATTTGCTGAGATTTCCGGAGATTCGTAATTTTGGGAAACTTGGCAACCCCTTCCCATGAAAGTGTTTCTCGCCAGTCACTGCTTAGGGCTACATCAAGAGGAAACAAAACGTAGAGATAGAACGTGAAACTACTTTGTTGTGTCAACTTTCAAGAAGCTAGCACAAACTGTGTTGGATTCAGAGTTCCAAATACATCTATCAATATAGGAGAAAACAGAGTGAAACCTACAAATTCAAACTGTTACTGGAAATGAACGCTTCAACAAAGAAGAACGAAATTTGGGGAACCAAGTCGCCTTAGTGTACTGATCATTACCTGAAAGTATCATCCAGTTTGGGTGAAAAAATATTTGCTGAGATTTCTGGAGATTCGTAATTTTGGGAAGCTTGGCAACCCCTTCCCATGAAAGTGTTTCTCGCCAGTCACTGCTTAGGGCTACATCAAGAGGAAACAAAACGTAGAGATAGAACGTGAAACTACTTTGTTGTGTCAACTTTCAAGAAGCTAGCACAAACCGTGTTGGATTCAGAGTTCCAAATACATCTATCAATATAGGAGAAAACAGAGTGAAACCTACAAATTCAAACTGTTACTGGAAATGAACGCTTCAACAAAGAAGAACGAAATTTGGGGAACCAAGTCGCCTTAGTGTACTGATCATTACCTGAAAGTATCATCCAGTTTGGGTGAAAAAATATTTGCTGAGATTTCTGGAGATTCGTAATTTTGGGAAGCTTGGCAACCCCTTCCCATGAAAGTGTTTCTCGCCAGTCACTGCTTAGGGCTACATCAAGAGGAAACAAAACGTAGAGATAGAACGTGAAACAACTTTGTTGTGTCAAGTTTCAAGAAGCTAGCACAAACCTTGTTGGATTCAGAGTTCCAAATACATCTATCAATATAGGAGAAAACAGAGTGAAACCTAAAAATTCAAACTGTTACTGGAAATGAACGCTTCAACATAGAAGAACGAAAATTGGGGAACCAAGTTGCCTTAGTGTACTGATCATTACCTGAAAGTATCATCCAGTTTGGGTGAAAAAATGTTTGCTGAGATTTCCGGAGATTCGTAATTTTGGGAATCTTGGCAACCCCTTCCCATGAAAGTGTTTCTCGCCAGTCACTGCTTAGGGCTACATAAAGAGGAAACAAAACGTAGAGATAGAACGTGAAACTACTTTGTTGTGTCAACTTTCAAGAAGCTAGCACAAACTGTGTTGGATTCAGAGTTCCAAATACATCTATCAATATAGGAGAAAACAGAGTGAAACCTACAAATTCAAACTGTTACTGGAAATGAACGCTTCAACAAAGAAGAACGAAATTTGGGGAACCAAGTCGCCTTAGTGTACTGATCATTACCTGAAAGTATCATCCAGTTTGGGTGAAAAAATATTTGCTGAGATTTCTGGAGATTCGTAATTTTGGGAAGCTTGGCAACCCCTTCCCATGAAAGTGTTTCTCGCCAGTCACTGCTTAGGGCTACATCAAGAGGAAACAAAACGTAGAGATAGAACGTGAAACTACTTTGTTGTGTCAACTTTCAAGAAGCTAGCACAAACCGTGTTGGATTCAGAGCTCCAAATACATCTATCAATATAGGAGAAAACAGAGTGAAACCTACAAATTCAAACTGTTACTGGAAATGAACGCTTCAACAAAGAAGAACGAAATTTGGGGAACCAAGTCGCCTTAGTGTACTGATCATTACCTGAAAGTATCATCCAGTTTGGGTGAAAAAATATTTGCTGAGATTTCTGGAGATTCGTAATTTTGGGAAGCTTGGCAACCCCTTCCCATGAAAGTGTTTCTCGCCAGTCACTGCTTAGGGCTACATCAAGAGGAAACAAAACGTAGAGATAGAACGTGAAACTACTTTGTTGTGTCAAGTTTCAAGAAGCTAGCACAAACCGTGTTGGATTTAGAGTTCCAAATACATCTATCAATATAGGAGAAAACAGAGTGAAACCTAAAAATTCAAACTGTTACTGGAAATGAACGCTTCAACATAGAAGAACGAAATTTGGGGAACCAAGTCGCCTTAGTGTACTGATCATTACCTGAAAGTATCATCCAGTTTGGGTGAAAAAATATTTGCTGAGATTTCTGGAGATTCGTAATTTTGGGAAGCTTGGCAACCCCTTCCCATGAAAGTGTATCTCGCCAGTCACTGCTTAGGGCTACATCAAGAGGAAACAAAACATAGAGATAGAACGTGAAACTACTTTGTTGTGTCAAGTTTCAAGAAGCTAGCACAAACCGTGTTGGATTTAGAGTTCCAAATACATCTATCAATATAGGAGAAAACAGAGTGAAACCTAAAAATTCAAACTGTTACTGGAAATGAACGCTTCAACATAGAAGAACGAAATTTGGGGAACCAAGTCGCCTTAGTGTACTGATCATTACCTGAAAGTATAATCCAGTTTGGGTGAAAAAATATTTGCTGAGATTTCTGGAGATTCGTAATTTTGGGAAGCTTGGCAACCCCTTCCCATGAAAGTGTTTCTCGGCAGTCACTGTTTAGGGCTACATCAAGAGGAAAAAAAACGTAGAGATAGAACGTGAAACTACTTTGTTGTGTCAAGTTTCAAGAAGCTAGCACAAACCGTGTTGGATTTAGAGTTCCAAATACATCTATCAATATAGGAGAAAACAGAGTGAAACCTAAAAATTCAAACTGTTACTGGAAATGAACGCTTCAACATAGAAGAACGAAATTTGGGGAACCAAGTCGCCTTAGTGTACTGATCATTACCTGAAAGTATCATCCAGTTTGGGTGAAAAAATATTTGCTGAGATTTCTGGAGATTCGTAATGTTGGGAAGCTTGGCAACCCCTTCCCATGAAAGTGTATCTCGCCAGTCACTGCTTAGGGCTACATCAAGAGGAAACAAAACATAGAGATAGAACGTGAAACTACTTTGTTGTGTCAAGTTTCAAGAAGCTAGCACAAACCGTGTTGGATTTAGAGTTCCAAATACATCTATCAATATAGGAGAAAACAGAGTGAAACCTAAAAATTCAAACTGTTACTGGAAATGAACGCTTCAACATAGAAGAACGAAATTTGGGGAACCAAGTCGCCTTAGTGTACTGATCATTACCTGAAAGTATAATCCAGTTTGGGTGAAAAAATATTTGCTGAGATTTCTGGAGATTCGTAATTTTGGGAAGCTTGGCAACCCCTTCCCATGAAAGTGTTTCTCGGCAGTCACTGTTTAGGGCTACATCAAGAGGAAAAAAAACGTAGAGATAGAACGTGAAACTACTTTGTTGTGTCAAGTTTCAAGAAGCTAGCACAAACCGTGTTGGATTTAGAGTTCCAAATACATCTATCAATATAGGAGAAAACAGAGTGAAACCTAAAAATTCAAACTGTTACTGGAAATGAACGCTTCAACATAGAAGAACGAAATTTGGGGAACCAAGTCGCCTTAGTGTACTGATCATTACCTGAAAGTATCATCCAGTTTGGGTGAAAAAATATTTGCTGAGATTTCTGGAGATTCGTAATTTTGGGAAGCTTGGCAACCCCTTCCCATGAAAGTGTTTCTCGCCAGTCACTGCTTAGGGCTACATCAAGAGGAAACAAAACGTAGAGATAGAACGTGAAACTACTTTGTTGTGTCAAGTTTCAAGAAGCTAGCACAAACCGTGTTGGATTCAGAGTTCCAAATACATCTATCAATATAGGAGAAAACAGAGTGAAACCTAAAAATTCAAACTGTTACTGGAAATGAACGCTTCAACATAGAAGAACGAAATTTGGGGAACCAAGTCGCCTTAGTGTACTGATCATTGCCTGAGAGTATCATCCAGTTTGGGTGAAGAAATATTTGCTGAGATTTCTGGAGATTCGTAATTTTGGGAAGCTTGGCAACCCCTTCCCATGAAAGTGTTTCTCGCCAGTCACTGCTTAGGGCTACATCAAGAGGAAACAAAACGTAGAGAGAGAACGTGAAACTACTTTGTTGTGTCAAGTTTCAAGAAGCTAGCACAAACCGTGTTGGATTTAGAGTTCCAAATACATCTATCTATATAGGAGAAAACAGAGTGAAACCTAAAAATTCAAACTGTTACTGGAAATGAACGCTTCAACATAGAAGAACGAAATTTGGGGAACCAAGTCGCCTTAGTGTACTGATCATTACCTGAAAGTATCATCCAGTTTGGGCGAAAAAATATTTGCTGAGATTTCTGGAGATTCGTAATTTTGGGAAGCTTGGCAACCCCTTCCCATGAAAGTGTTTCTCGCCAGTCACTGCTTAGGGCTACATCAAGAGGAAACAAAACGTAGAGATAGAACGTGAAACAACTTTGTTGTGTCAAGTTTCAAGAAGCTAGCACAAACCGTGTTGGATTTAGAGTTCCAAATACATCTATCAATATAGGAGAAAACAGAGTGAAACCTAAAAATTCAAACTGTTACTGGAAATGAACGCTTCAACATAGAAGAACGAAATTTGGGGAACCAAGTTGCCTTAGTGTACTGATCATTACCTGAAAGTATCATCCAGTTTGGGTGAAAAAATATTTGCTGAGATTTCTGGAGATTCGTAATTTTGGGAAGCTTGGCAACCCCTTCCCATGAAAGTGTTTCTCGCCAGTCACTGCTTAGGGCTACATCAAGAGGAAACAAAACGTAGAGATAGAACGTGAAACTACTTTGTTGTGTCAACTTTCAAGAAGCTAGCACAAACCGTGTTGGATTCAGAGTTCCAAATACATCTATCAATATAGGAGAAAACAGAGTGAAACCTAAAAATTCAAACTGTTACTGGAAATGAACGCTTCAACATAGAAGAACGAAATTTGGGGAACCAAGTCGCCTTAGTGTACTGATCATTACCTGAAAGTATCATCCAGTTTGGGTGAAAAAATACTTGCTGAGATTTCTGGAGATTCGTAATTTTGGGAAGCTTGGCAACCCCTTCCCATGAAAGTGTTTCTCGCCATTCACTGCTTAGGGCTACATCAAGAGGAAACAAAACGTAGAGATAGAACGTGAAACTACTTTGTTGTGTCAAGTTTCAAGAAGCTAGCACAAACCGTGTTGGATTTAGAATTCCAAATACATCTATCAATATAGGAGAAAACAGAGTGAAACCTAAAAATTCAAACTGTTACTGGAAATGAACGCTTCAACATAGAAGAACGAAATTTGGGGAACCAAGTCGCCTTAGTGTACTGATCATTACCTGAAAGTATCATCCAGTTTGGGTGAAAAAATATTTGCTGAGATTTCTGGAGATTCGTAATTTTGGGAAGCTTGGCAACCCCTTCCCATGAAAGTGTTTCTCGCCAGTCACTGCTTAGGGCTACATCAAGAGGAAACAAAACGTAGAGATAGAACGTGAAACTACTTTGTTGTGTCAACTTTCAAGAAGCTAGCACAAACCGTGTTGGATTCAGAGTTCCAAATACATCTATCAATATAGGAGAAAACAGAGTGAAACCTAAAAATTCAAACTGTTACTGGAAATGAACGCTTCAACATAGAAGAACGAAATTTGGGGAACCAAGTCGCCTTAGTGTACTGATCATTACCTGAGAGTATCATCCAGTTTGGGTGAAAATATATTTGCTGAGATTTCTGGAGATTCGTAATTTTGGGAAGCTTGGCAACCCCTTCCCATGAAAGTGTTTCTCGCCAGTCACTGCTTAGGGCTACATCAAGAGGAAACAAAACGTAGAGATAGAACGTGAAACTACTTTGTTGTGTCAAGTTTCAAGAAGCTAGCACAAACCGTGTTGGATTCAGAGTTCCAAATACATCTATCAATATAGGAGAAAACAGAGTGAAACCTAAAAATTCAAACTGTTACTGGAAATGAACGCTTCAACATAGAAGAACGAAATTTGGGGAACCAAGTCGCCTTAGTGTACTGATCATTGCCTGAGAGTATCATCCAGTTTGGGTGAAGAAATATTTGCTGAGATTTCTGGAGATTCGTAATTTTGGGAAGCTTGGCAACCCCTTCCCATGAAAGTGTTTCTCGCCAGTCACTGCTTAGGGCTACATCAAGAGGAAACAAAACGTAGAGAGAGAACGTGAAACTACTTTGTTGTGTCAAGTTTCAAGAAGCTAGCACAAACCGTGTTGGATTTAGAGTTCCAAATACATCTATCTATATAGGAGAAAACAGAGTGAAACCTAAAAATTCAAACTGTTACTGGAAATGAACGCTTCAACATAGAAGAACGAAATTTGGGGAACCAAGTCGCCTTAGTGTACTGATCATTACCTGAAAGTATCATCCAGTTTGGGCGAAAAAATATTTGCTGAGATTTCTGGAGATTCGTAATTTTGGGAAGCTTGGCAACCCCTTCCCATGAAAGTGTTTCTCGCCAGTCACTGCTTAGGGCTACATCAAGAGGAAACAAAACGTAGAGATAGAACGTGAAACAACTTTGTTGTGTCAAGTTTCAAGAAGCTAGCACAAACCGTGTTGGATTTAGAGTTCCAAATACATCTATCAATATAGGAGAAAACAGAGTGAAACCTAAAAATTCAAACTGTTACTGGAAATGAACGCTTCAACATAGAAGAACGAAATTTGGGGAACCAAGTTGCCTTAGTGTACTGATCATTACCTGAAAGTATCATCCAGTTTGGGTGAAAAAATATTTGCTGAGATTTCTGGAGATTCGTAATTTTGGGAAGCTTGGCAACCCCTTCCCATGAAAGTGTTTCTCGCCAGTCACTGCTTAGGGCTACATCAAGAGGAAACAAAACGTAGAGATAGAACGTGAAACTACTTTGTTGTGTCAACTTTCAAGAAGCTAGCACAAACCGTGTTGGATTCAGAGTTCCAAATACATCTATCAATATAGGAGAAAACAGAGTGAAACCTAAAAATTCAAACTGTTACTGGAAATGAACGCTTCAACATAGAAGAACGAAATTTGGGGAACCAAGTCGCCTTAGTGTACTGATCATTACCTGAAAGTATCATCCAGTTTGGGTGAAAAAATACTTGCTGAGATTTCTGGAGATTCGTAATTTTGGGAAGCTTGGCAACCCCTTCCCATGAAAGTGTTTCTCGCCATTCACTGCTTAGGGCTACATCAAGAGGAAACAAAACGTAGAGATAGAACGTGAAACTACTTTGTTGTGTCAAGTTTCAAGAAGCTAGCACAAACCGTGTTGGATTTAGAATTCCAAATACATCTATCAATATAGGAGAAAACAGAGTGAAACCTAAAAATTCAAACTGTTACTGGAAATGAACGCTTCAACATAGAAGAACGAAATTTGGGGAACCAAGTCGCCTTAGTGTACTGATCATTACCTGAAAGTATCATCCAGTTTGGGTGAAAAAATATTTGCTGAGATTTCTGGAGATTCGTAATTTTGGGAAGCTTGGCAACCCCTTCCCATGAAAGTGTTTCTCGCCAGTCACTGCTTAGGGCTACATCAAGAGGAAACAAAACGTAGAGATAGAACGTGAAACTACTTTGTTGTGTCAACTTTCAAGAAGCTAGCACAAACCGTGTTGGATTCAGAGTTCCAAATACATCTATCAATATAGGAGAAAACAGAGTGAAACCTAAAAATTCAAACTGTTACTGGAAATGAACGCTTCAACATAGAAGAACGAAATTTGGGGAACCAAGTCGCCTTAGTGTACTGATCATTACCTGAGAGTATCATCCAGTTTGGGTGAAAATATATTTGCTGAGATTTCTGGAGATTCGTAATTTTGGGAAGCTTGGCAACCCCTTCCCATGAAAGTGTTTCTCGCCAGTCACTGCTTAGGGCTACATCAAGAGGAAACAAAACGTAGAGATAGAACGTGAAACTACTTTGTTGTGTCAAGTTTCAAGAAGCTAGCACAAACCGTGTTGGATTTAGAGTTCCAAATACATCTATCTATATAGGAGAAAACAGAGTGAAACCTAAAAATTCAAACTGTTACTGGAAATGAACGCTTCAACATAGAAGAACGAAATTTGGGGAACCAAGTCGCCTTAGTGTACTGATCATTACCTGAGAGTATCATCCAGTTTGGGTGAAAAAATATTTGCTGAGATTTCTGGAGATTCGTAATTTTGGGAAGCTTGGCAACCCCTTCCCATGAAAGTGTTTCTCGCCAGTCACTGCTTAGGGCTACATCAAGAGGAAACAAAACGTAGAGATAGAACGTGAAACTACTTTGTTGTGTCAAGTTTCAAGAAGCTAGCACAAACCGTGTTGGATTTAGAGTTCCAAATACATCTATCAATATAGGAGAAAACAGAGTGAAACCTAAAAATTCAAACTGTTACTGGAAATGAACGCTTCAACATAGAAGAACGAAATTTGGGGAACCAAGTCGCCTTAGTGTACTGATCATTACCTGAGAGTATCATCCAGTTTGGGTGAAAAAATATTTGCTGAGATTTCTGGAGATTCGTAATTTTGGGAAGCTTGGCAACCCCTTCCCATGAAAGTGTTTCTCGCCAGTCACTGCTTAGGGCTACATCAAGAGGAAACAAAACGTAGAGATAGAACGTGAAACTACTTTGTTGTGTCATCTTTCAAGAAGCTAGCACAAACCGTGTTGGATTCAGAGTTCCAAATACATCTATCAATATAGGAGAAAACAGAGTGAAACCTAAAAATTCAAACTGTTACTGGAAATGAACGCTTCAACATAGAAGAACGAAATTTGGGGAACCAAGTCGCCTTAGTGTACTGATCATTACCTGAAAGTATCATCCAGTTTGGGTGAAAAAATACTTGCTGAGATTTCTGGAGATTCGTAATTTTGGGAAGCTTGGCAACCCCTTCCCATGAAAGTGTTTCTCGCCAGTCACTGCTTAGGGCTACATCAAGAGGAATCAAAACGTAGAGATAGAACGTGAAACAACTTTGTTGTGTCAAGTTTCAAGAAGCTAGCACAAACCGTGTTGGATTCAGAGTTCCAAATACATCTATCAATATAGGAGAAAACAGAGTGAAACCTAAAAATTCAAACTGTTACTGGAAATGAACGCTTCAACATAGAAGAACGAAAATTGGGGAACCAAGTGGCCTTAGTGTACTGATCATTACCTGAAAGTATCATCCAGTTTGGGTGAAAAAATATTTGCTGAGATTTCCGGAGATTCGTAATTTTGGGAAACTTGGCAACCCCTTCCCATGAAAGTGTTTCTCGCCAGTCACTGCTTAGGGCTACATCAAGAGGAAACAAAACGTAGAGATAGAACGTGAAACTACTTTGTTGTGTCAACTTTCAAGAAGCTAGCACAAACTGTGTTGGATTCAGAGTTCCAAATACATCTATCAATATAGGAGAAAACAGAGTGAAACCTACAAATTCAAACTGTTACTGGAAATGAACGCTTCAACAAAGAAGAACGAAATTTGGGGAACCAAGTCGCCTTAGTGTACTGATCATTACCTGAAAGTATCATCCAGTTTGGGTGAAAAAATATTTGCTGAGATTTCTGGAGATTCGTAATTTTGGGAAGCTTGGCAACCCCTTCCCATGAAAGTGTTTCTCGCCAGTCACTGCTTAGGGCTACATCAAGAGGAAACAAAACGTAGAGATAGAACGTGAAACTACTTTGTTGTGTCAACTTTCAAGAAGCTAGCACAAACCGTGTTGGATTCAGAGTTCCAAATACATCTATCAATATAGGAGAAAACAGAGTGAAACCTACAAATTCAAACTGTTACTGGAAATGAACGCTTCAACAAAGAAGAACGAAATTTGGGGAACCAAGTCGCCTTAGTGTACTGATCATTACCTGAAAGTATCATCCAGTTTGGGTGAAAAAATATTTGCTGAGATTTCTGGAGATTCGTAATTTTGGGAAGCTTGGCAACCCCTTCCCATGAAAGTGTTTCTCGCCAGTCACTGCTTAGGGCTACATCAAGAGGAAACAAAACGTAGAGATAGAACGTGAAACTACTTTGTTGTGTCAAGTTTCAAGAAGCTAGCACAAACCGTGTTGGATTCAGAGTTCCAAATACATCTATCAATATAGGAGAAAACAGAGTGAAACCTAAAAATTCAAACTGTTACTGGAAATGAACGCTTCAACATAGAAGAACGAAATTTGGGGAACCAAGTCGCCTTAGTGTACTGATCATTGCCTGAGAGTATCATCCAGTTTGGGTGAAAAAATATTTGCTGAGATTTCTGGAGATTCGTAATTTTGGGAAGCTTGGCAACCCCTTCCCATGAAAGTGTTTCTCGCCAGTCACTGCTTAGGGCTACATCAAGAGGAAACAAAACGTAGAGAGAGAACGTGAAACTACTTTGTTGTGTCAAGTTTCAAGAAGCTAGCACAAACCGTGTTGGATTTAGAGTTCCAAATACATCTATCTATATAGGAGAAAACAGAGTGAAACCTAAAAATTCAAACTGTTACTGGAAATGAACGCTTCAACATAGAAGAACGAAATTTGGGGAACCAAGTCGCCTTAGTGTACTGATCATTACCTGAAAGTATCATCCAGTTTGGGCAAAAAAATATTTGCTGAGATTTCTGGAGATTCGTAATTTTGGGAAGCTTGGCAACCCCTTCCCATGAAAGTGTTTCTCGCCAGTCACTGCTTAGGGCTACATCAAGAGGAAACAAAACGTAGAGATAGAACGTGAAACAACTTTGTTGTGTCAAGTTTCAAGAAGCTAGCACAAACCATGTTGGATTTAGAGTTCCAAATACATCTATCAATATAGGAGAAAACAGAGTGAAACCTAAAAATTCAAACTGTTACTGGAAATGAACGCTTCAACATAGAAGAACGAAATTTGGGGAACCAAGTTGCCTTAGTGTACTGATCATTACCTGAAAGTATCATCCAGTTTGGGTGAAAAAATATTTGCTGAGATTTCTGGAGATTCGTAATTTTGGGAAGCTTGGCAACCCCTTCCCATGAAAGTGTTTCTCGCCAGTCACTGCTTAGGGCTACATCAAGAGGAAACAAAACGTAGAGATAGAACGTGAAACTACTTTGTTGTGTCAACTTTCAAGAAGCTAGCACAAACCGTGTTGGATTCAGAGTTCCAAATACATCTATCAATATAGGAGAAAACAGAGTGAAACCTAAAAATTCAAACTGTTACTGGAAATGAACGCTTCAACATAGAAGAACGAAATTTGGGGAACCAAGTCGCCTTAGTGTACTGATCATTACCTGAAAGTATCATCCAGTTTGGGTGAAAAAATACTTGCTGAGATTTCTGGAGATTCGTAATTTTGGGAAGCTTGGCAACCCCTTCCCATGAAAGTGTTTCTCGCCATTCACTGCTTAGGGCTACATCAAGAGGAAACAAAACGTAGAGATAGAACGTGAAACTACTTTGTTGTGTCAAGTTTCAAGAAGCTAGCACAAACCGTGTTCGATTTAGAGTTCCAAATACATCTATCTATATTGGAGAAAACAGAGTGAAACCTAAAAATTCAAACTGTTACTGGAAATGAACGCTTCAACATAGAAGAACGAAATTTGGGGAACCAAGTCGCCTTAGTGTACTGATCATTACCTGAAAGTATCATCCAGTTTGGGTGAAAAAATATTTTCTGAGATTTCTGGAGATTCGTAATTTTGGGAAGCTTGACAACCCCTTCCCATGAAAGTGTTTCTCGCCAGTCACTGCTTAGGGCTACATCAAGAGGAAACAAAACGTAGAGATAGAACGTGAAACTACTTTGTTGTGTCAAGTTTCAAGAAGCTAGCACAAACCGTGTTGGATTTAGAGTTCCAAATACATCTATCAATATAGGAGAAAACAGAGTGAAACCTAAAAATTCAAACTGTTACTGGAAATGAACGCTTCAACAAAGAAGAACGAAATTTGGGGAACCAAGTCGCCTTAGTGTACTGATCATTACCTGAAAGTATCATCCAGTTTGGGTGAAAAAATATTTGCTGAGATTTCTGGAGATTCGTAATTTTGGGAAGCTTGGCAACCCCTTCCCATGAAAGTGTTTCTCGCCAGTCACTGCTTAGGGCTACATCAAGAGGAAACAAAACGTAGAGATAGAACGTGAAACTACTTTGTTGTGTCAAGTTTCAAGAAGCTAGCACAAACCGTGTTGGATTCAGAGTTCCAAATACATCTATCAATATAGGAGAAAACAGAGTGAAACCTAAAAATTCAAACTGTTACTGGAAATGAACGCTTCAACATAGAAGAACGAAATTTGGGGAACCAAGTCGCCTTAGTGTACTGATCATTGCCTGAGAGTATCATCCAGTTTGGGTGAAAAAATATTTGCTGAGATTTCTGGAGATTCGTAATTTTGGGAAGCTTGGCAACCCCTTCCCATGAAAGTGTTTCTCGCCAGTCACTGCTTAGGGCTACATCAAGAGGAAACAAAACGTAGAGAGAGAACGTGAAACTACTTTGTTGTGTCAAGTTTCAAGAAGCTAGCACAAACCGTGTTGGATTTAGAGTTCCAAATACATCTATCTATATAGGAGAAAACAGAGTGAAACCTAAAAATTCAAACTGTTACTGGAAATGAACGCTTCAACATAGAAGAACGAAATTTGGGGAACCAAGTCGCCTTAGTGTACTGATCATTACCTGAAAGTATCATCCAGTTTGGGCAAAAAAATATTTGCTGAGATTTCTGGAGATTCGTAATTTTGGGAAGCTTGGCAACCCCTTCCCATGAAAGTGTTTCTCGCCAGTCACTGCTTAGGGCTACATCAAGAGGAAACAAAACGTAGAGATAGAACGTGAAACAACTTTGTTGTGTCAAGTTTCAAGAAGCTAGCACAAACCGCGTTGGATTTAGAGTTCCAAATACATCTATCAATATAGGAGAAAACAGAGTGAAACCTAAAAATTCAAACTGTTACTGGAAATGAACGCTTCAACATAGAAGAACGAAATTTGGGGAACCAAGTCGCCTTAGTGTACTGATCATTACCTGAGAGTATCATCCAGTTTGGGTGAAAATATATTTGCTGAGATTTCTGGAGATTCGTAATTTTGGGAAGCTTGGCAACCCCTTCCCATGAAAGTGTTTCTCGCCAGTCACTGCTTAGGGCTACATCAAGAGGAAACAAAACGTAGAGATAGAACGTGAAACAACTTTGTTGTGTCAAGTTTCAAGAAGCTAGCACAAACCGTGTTGGATTTAGAGTTCCAAATACATCTATCAATATAGGAGAAAACAGAGTGAAACCTAAAAATTCAAACTGTTACTGGAAATGAACGCTTCAACATAGAAGAACGAAATTTGGGGAACCAAGTCGCCTTAGTGTACTGATCATTACCTGAGAGTATCATCCAGTTTGGGTGAAAATATATTTGCTGAGATTTCTGGAGATTCGTAATTTTGGGAAGCTTGGCAACCCCTTCCCATGAAAGTGTTTCTCGCCAGTCACTGCTTAGGGCTACATCAAGAGGAAACAAAACGTAGAGATAGAACGTGAAACTACTTTGTTGTGTCAAGTTTCAAGAAGCTAGCACAAACCGTGTTGGATTTAGAGTTCCAAATACATCTATCTATATAGGAGAAAACAGAGTGAAACCTAAAAATTCAAACTGTTACTGGAAATGAACGCTTCAACATAGAAGAACGAAATTTGGGGAACCAAGTCGCCTTAGTGTACTGATCATTACCTGAGAGTATCATCCAGTTTGGGTGAAAAAATATTTGCTGAGATTTCTGGAGATTCGTAATTTTGGGAAGCTTGGCAACCCCTTCCCATGAAAGTGTTTCTCGCCAGTCACTGCTTAGGGCTACATCAAGAGGAAACAAAACGTAGAGATAGAACGTGAAACAACTTTGTTGTGTCAAGTTTCAAGAAGCTAGCACAAACCGTGTTGGATTTAGAGTTCCAAATACATCTATCAATATAGGAGAAAACAGAGTGAAACCTAAAAATTCAAACTGTTACTGGAAATGAACGCTTCAACATAGAAGAACGAAATTTGGGGAACCAAGTCGCCTTAGTGTACTGATCATTACCTGAGAGTATCATCCAGTTTGGGTGAAAATATATTTGCTGAGATTTCTGGAGATTCGTAATTTTGGGAAGCTTGGCAACCCCTTCCCATGAAAGTGTTTCTCGCCAGTCACTGCTTAGGGCTACATCAAGAGGAAACAAAACGTAGAGATAGAACGTGAAACTACTTTGTTGTGTCAAGTTTCAAGAAGCTAGCACAAACCGTGTTGGATTTAGAGTTCCAAATACATCTATCTATATAGGAGAAAACAGAGTGAAACCTAAAAATTCAAACTGTTACTGGAAATGAACGCTTCAACATAGAAGAACGAAATTTGGGGAACCAAGTCGCCTTAGTGTACTGATCATTACCTGAGAGTATCATCCAGTTTGGGTGAAAAAATATTTGCTGAGATTTCTGGAGATTCGTAATTTTGGGAAGCTTGGCAACCCCTTCCCATGAAAGTGTTTCTCGCCAGTCACTGCTTAGGGCTACATCAAGAGGAAACAAAACGTAGAGATAGAACGTGAAACTACTTTGTTGTGTCAAGTTTCAAGAAGCTAGCACAAACCGTGTTGGATTTAGAGTTCCAAATACATCTATCAATATAGGAGAAAACAGAGTGAAACCTAAAAATTCAAACTGTTACTGGAAATGAACGCTTCAACATAGAAGAACGAAATTTGGGGAACCAAGTCGCCTTAGTGTACTGATCATTACCTGAGAGTATCATCCAGTTTGGGTGAAAAAATATTTGCTGAGATTTCTGGAGATTCGTAATTTTGGGAAGCTTGGCAACCCCTTCCCATGAAAGTGTTTCTCGCCAGTCACTGCTTAGGGCTACATCAAGAGGAAACAAAACGTAGAGATAGAACGTGAAACTACTTTGTTGTGTCATCTTTCAAGAAGCTAGCACAAACCGTGTTGGATTCAGAGTTCCAAATACATCTATCAATATAGGAGAAAACAGAGTGAAACCTAAAAATTCAAACTGTTACTGGAAATGAACGCTTCAACATAGAAGAACGAAATTTGGGGAACCAAGTCGCCTTAGTGTACTGATCATTACCTGAAAGTATCATCCAGTTTGGGTGAAAAAATACTTGCTGAGATTTCTGGAGATTCGTAATTTTGGGAAGCTTGGCAACCCCTTCCCATGAAAGTGTTTCTCGCCAGTCACTGCTTAGGGCTACATCAAGAGGAATCAAAACGTAGAGATAGAACGTGAAACAACTTTGTTGTGTCAAGTTTCAAGAAGCTAGCACAAACCGTGTTGGATTCAGAGTTCCAAATACATCTATCAATATAGGAGAAAACAGAGTGAAACCTAAAAATTCAAACTGTTACTGGAAATGAACGCTTCAACATAGAAGAACGAAAATTGGGGAACCAAGTGGCCTTAGTGTACTGATCATTACCTGAAAGTATCATCCAGTTTGGGTGAAAAAATATTTGCTGAGATTTCCGGAGATTCGTAATTTTGGGAAACTTGGCAACCCCTTCCCATGAAAGTGTTTCTCGCCAGTCACTGCTTAGGGCTACATCAAGAGGAAACAAAACGTAGAGATAGAACGTGAAACTACTTTGTTGTGTCAACTTTCAAGAAGCTAGCACAAACTGTGTTGGATTCAGAGTTCCAAATACATCTATCAATATAGGAGAAAACAGAGTGAAACCTACAAATTCAAACTGTTACTGGAAATGAACGCTTCAACAAAGAAGAACGAAATTTGGGGAACCAAGTCGCCTTAGTGTACTGATCATTACCTGAAAGTATCATCCAGTTTGGGTGAAATAATATTTGCTGAGATTTCTGGAGATTCGTAATTTTGGGAAGCTTGGCAACCCCTTCCCATGAAAGTGTTTCTCGCCAGTCACTGCTTAGGGCTACATCAAGAGGAAACAAAACGTAGAGATAGAACGTGAAACTACTTTGTTGTGTCATCTTTCAAGAAGCTAGCACAAACCGTGTTGGATTCAGAGTTCCAAATACATCTATCAATATAGGAGAAAACAGAGTGAAACCTACAAATTCAAACTGTTACTGGAAATGAACGCTTCAACATAGAAGAACGAAATTTGGGGAACCAAGTCGCCTTAGTGTACTGATCATTACCTGAAAGTATCATCCAGTTTGGGTGAAAAAATACTTGCTGAGATTTCTGGAGATTCGTAATTTTGGGAAGCTTGGCAACCCCTTCCCATGAAAGTGTTTCTCGCCAGTCACTGCTTAGGGCTACATCAAGAGGAATCAAAACGTAGAGATAGAACGTGAAACAACTTTGTTGTGTCAAGTTTCAAGAAGCTAGCACAAACCGTGTTGGATTCAGAGTTCCAAATACATCTATCAATATAGGAGAAAACAGAGTGAAACCTAAAAATTCAAACTGTTACTGGAAATGAACGCTTCAACATAGAAGAACGAAATTTGGGGAACCAAGTCGCCTTAGTGTACTGATCATTGCCTGAGAGTATCATCCAGTTTGGGTGAAAAAATATTTGCTGAGATTTCTGGAGATTCGTAATTTTGGGAAGCTTGGCAACCCCTTCCCATGAAAGTGTTTCTCGCCAGTCACTGCTTAGGGCTACATCAAGAGGAAACAAAACGTAGAGAGAGAACGTGAAACTACTTTGTTGTGTCAAGTTTCAAGAAGCTAGCACAAACCGTGTTGGATTTAGAGTTCCAAATACATCTATCTATATAGGAGAAAACAGAGTGAAACCTAAAAATTCAAACTGTTACTGGAAATGAACGCTTCAACATAGAAGAACGAAATTTGGGGAACCAAGTCGCCTTAGTGTACTGATCATTACCTGAAAGTATCATCCAGTTTGGGTGAAAAAATATTTGCTGAAATTTCTGGAGATTCGTAATTTTGGGAAGCTTGGCAACCCCTTCCCATGAAAGTGTTTCTCGCCAGTCACTGCTTAGGGCTACATCAAGAGGAAACAAAACGTAGAGATAGAACGTGAAACTACTTTGTTGTGTCAACTTTCAAGAAGCTAGCACAAACCGTGTTGGATTCAGAGTTCCAAATACATCTATCAATATAGGAGAAAACAGAGTGAAACCTACAAATTCAAACTGTTACTGGAAATGAACGCTTCAACAAAGAAGAACGAAATTTGGGGAACCAAGTCGCCTTAGTGTACTGATCATTACCTGAAAGTATCATCCAGTTTGGGTGAAAAAATATTTGCTGAGATTTCTGGAGATTCGTAATTTTGGGAAGCTTGGCAACCCCTTCCCATGAAAGTGTTTCTCGCCAGTCACTGCTTAGGGCTACATCAAGAGGAAACAAAACGTAGAGATAGAACGTGAAACTACTTTGTTGTGTCAACTTTCAAGAAGCTAGCACAAACCGTGTTGGATTCAGAGTTCCAAATACATCTATCAATATAGGAGAAAACAGAGTGAAACCTAAAAATTCAAACTGTTACTGGAAATGAACGCTTCAACATAGAAGAACGAAATTTGGGGAACCAAGTCGCCTTAGTGTACTGATCATTACCTGAAAGTATCATCCAGTTTGGGTGAAAAAATACTTGCTGAGATTTCTGGAGATTCGTAATTTTGGGAAGCTTGGCAACCCCTTCCCATGAAAGTGTTTCTCGCCATTCACTGCTTAGGGCTACATCAAGAGGAAACAAAACGTAGAGATAGAACGTGAAACTACTTTGTTGTGTCAAGTTTCAAGAAGCTAGCACAAACCGTGTTCGATTTAGAGTTCCAAATACATCTATCTATATTGGAGAAAACAGAGTGAAACCTAAAAATTCAAACTGTTACTGGAAATGAACGCTTCAACATAGAAGAACGAAATTTGGGGAACCAAGTCGCCTTAGTGTACTGATCATTACCTGAAAGTATCATCCAGTTTGGGTGAAAAAATATTTTCTGAGATTTCTGGAGATTCGTAATTTTGGGAAGCTTGACAACCCCTTCCCATGAAAGTGTTTCTCGCCAGTCACTGCTTAGGGCTACATCAAGAGGAAACAAAACGTAGAGATAGAACGTGAAACTACTTTGTTGTGTCAAGTTTCAAGAAGCTAGCACAAACCGTGTTGGATTTAGAGTTCCAAATACATCTATCAATATAGGAGAAAACAGAGTGAAACCTAAAAATTCAAACTGTTACTGGAAATGAACGCTTCAACATAGAAGAACGAAATTTGGGGAACCAAGTCGCCTTAGTGTACTGATCATTACCTGAAAGTATCATCCAGTTTGGGTGAAAAAATATTTGCTGAGATTTCTGGAGATTCGTAATGTTGGGAAGCTTGGCAACACCTTCCCATGAAAGTGTATCTCGCCAGTCACTGCTTAGGGCTACATCAAGAGGAAACAAAACATAGAGATAGAACGTGAAACTACTTTGTTGTGTCAAGTTTCAAGAAGCTAGCACAAACCGTGTTGGATTTAGAGTTCCAAATACATCTATCAATATAGGAGAAAACAGAGTGAAACCTAAAAATTCAAACTGTTACTGGAAATGAACGCTTCAACATAGAAGAACGAAATTTGGGGAACCAAGTTGCCTTAGTGTACTGATCATTACCTGAAAGTATCATCCAGTTTGGGTGAAAAAATATTTGCTGAGATTTCTGGAGATTCGTAATTTTGGGAAGCTTGGCAACCCCTTCCCATGAACGTGTTTCTCGCCAGTCACTGCTTAGGGCTACATCAAGAGGAAACAAAACGTAGAGATAGAACGTGAAACTACTTTGTTGTGTCAACTTTCAAAAAGCTAGCACAAACCGTGTTGGATTCAGAGTTCCAAATACATCTATCAATATAGGAGAAAACAGAGTGAAACCTAAAAATTCAAACTGTTACTGGAAATGAACGCTTCAACATAGAAGAACGAAATTTGGGGAACCAAGTCGCCTTAGTGTACTGATCATTACCTGAAAGTATCATCCAGTTTGGGTGAAAAAATACTTGCTGAGATTTCTGGAGATTCGTAATTTTGGGAAGCTTGGCAACCCCTTCCCATGAAAGTGTTTCTCGCCAGTCACTGCTTAGGGCTACATCAAGAGGAAACAAAACGTAGAGATAGAACGTGAAACTACTTTGTTGTGTCAACTTTCAAGAAGCTAGCACAAACCGTGTTGGATTCAGAGTTCCAAATACATCTATCAATATAGGAGAAAACAGAGTGAAACCTAAAAATTCAAACTGTTACTGGAAATGAACGCTTCAACATAGAAGAACGAAATTTGGGGAACCAAGTCGCCTTAGTGTACTGATCATTGCCTGAGAGTATCATCCAGTTTGGGTGAAAAAATATTTGCTGAGATTTCTGGAGATTCGTAATTTTGGGAAGCTTGGCAACCCCTTCCCATGAAAATGTTTCTCGCCAGTCACTGCTTAGGGCTACATCAAGAGGAAACAAAACGTAGAGATAGAACGTGAAACTACTTTGTTGTGTCAAGTTTCAAGAAGCTAGCACAAACCGTGTTGGATTTAGAGTTCCAAATACATCTATCTATATAGGAGAAAACAGAGTGAAACCTAAAAATTCAAACTGTTACTGGAAATGAACGCTTCAACATAGAAGAACGAAATTTGGGGAACCAAGTCGCCTTAGTGTACTGATCATTACCTGAAAGTATCATCCAGTTTGGGCGAAAAAATATTTGCTGAGATTTCTGGAGATTCGTAATTTTGGGAAGCTTGGCAACCCCTTCCCATGAAATTGTTTCTCGCCAGTCACTGCTTAGGGCTACATCAAGAGGAAACAAAACGTAGAGAGAGAACGTGAAACTACTTTGTTGTGTCAAGTTTCAAGAAGCTAGCACAAACCGTGTTGGATTTAGAGTTCCAAATACATCTATCTATATAGGAGAAAACAGAGTGAAACCTAAAAATTCAAACTGTTACTGGAAATGAACGCTTCAACATAGAAGAACGAAATTTGGGGAACCAAGTCGCCTTAGTGTACTGATCATTACCTGAAAGTATCATCCAGTTTGGGTGAAAAAATATTTGCTGAAATTTCTGGAGATTCGTAATTTTGGGAAGCTTGGCAACCCCTTCCCATGAAAGTGTTTCTCGCCAGTCACTGCTTAGGGCTACATCAAGAGGAAACAAAACGTAGAGATAGAACGTGAAACTACTTTGTTGTGTCAACTTTCAAGAAGCTAGCACAAACCGTGTTGGATTCAGAGTTCCAAATACATCTATCAATATAGGAGAAAACAGAGTGAAACCTACAAATTCAAACTGTTACTGGAAATGAACGCTTCAACAAAGAAGAACGAAATTTGGGGAACCAAGTCGCCTTAGTGTACTGATCATTACCTGAAAGTATCATCCAGTTTGGGTGAAAAAATATTTGCTGAGATTTCTGGAGATTCGTAATTTTGGGAAGCTTGGCAACCCCTTCCCATGAAAGTGTTTCTCGCCAGTCACTGCTTAGGGCTACATCAAGAGGAAACAAAACGTAGAGATAGAACGTGAAACTACTTTGTTGTGTCAACTTTCAAGAAGCTAGCACAAACCGTGTTGGATTCAGAGTTCCAAATACATCTATCAATATAGGAGAAAACAGAGTGAAACCTAAAAATTCAAACTGTTACTGGAAATGAACGCTTCAACATAGAAGAACGAAATTTGGGGAACCAAGTCGCCTTAGTGTACTGATCATTACCTGAAAGTATCATCCAGTTTGGGTGAAAAAATACTTGCTGAGATTTCTGGAGATTCGTAATTTTGGGAAGCTTGGCAACCCCTTCCCATGAAAGTGTTTCTCGCCATTCACTGCTTAGGGCTACATCAAGAGGAAACAAAACGTAGAGATAGAACGTGAAACTACTTTGTTGTGTCAAGTTTCAAGAAGCTAGCACAAACCGTGTTCGATTTAGAGTTCCAAATACATCTATCTATATTGGAGAAAACAGAGTGAAACCTAAAAATTCAAACTGTTACTGGAAATGAACGCTTCAACATAGAAGAACGAAATTTGGGGAACCAAGTCGCCTTAGTGTACTGATCATTACCTGAAAGTATCATCCAGTTTGGGTGAAAAAATATTTTCTGAGATTTCTGGAGATTCGTAATTTTGGGAAGCTTGACAACCCCTTCCCATGAAAGTGTTTCTCGCCAGTCACTGCTTAGGGCTACATCAAGAGGAAACAAAACGTAGAGATAGAACGTGAAACTACTTTGTTGTGTCAAGTTTCAAGAAGCTAGCACAAACCGTGTTGGATTTAGAGTTCCAAATACATCTATCAATATAGGAGAAAACAGAGTGAAACCTAAAAATTCAAACTGTTACTGGAAATGAACGCTTCAACATAGAAGAACGAAATTTGGGGAACCAAGTCGCCTTAGTGTACTGATCATTACCTGAAAGTATCATCCAGTTTGGGTGAAAAAATATTTGCTGAGATTTCTGGAGATTCGTAATGTTGGGAAGCTTGGCAACACCTTCCCATGAAAGTGTATCTCGCCAGTCACTGCTTAGGGCTACATCAAGAGGAAACAAAACATAGAGATAGAACGTGAAACTACTTTGTTGTGTCAAGTTTCAAGAAGCTAGCACAAACCGTGTTGGATTTAGAGTTCCAAATACATCTATCAATATAGGAGAAAACAGAGTGAAACCTAAAAATTCAAACTGTTACTGGAAATGAACGCTTCAACATAGAAGAACGAAATTTGGGGAACCAAGTTGCCTTAGTGTACTGATCATTACCTGAAAGTATCATCCAGTTTGGGTGAAAAAATATTTGCTGAGATTTCTGGAGATTCGTAATTTTGGGAAGCTTGGCAACCCCTTCCCATGAACGTGTTTCTCGCCAGTCACTGCTTAGGGCTACATCAAGAGGAAACAAAACGTAGAGATAGAACGTGAAACTACTTTGTTGTGTCAACTTTCAAAAAGCTAGCACAAACCGTGTTGGATTCAGAGTTCCAAATACATCTATCAATATAGGAGAAAACAGAGTGAAACCTAAAAATTCAAACTGTTACTGGAAATGAACGCTTCAACATAGAAGAACGAAATTTGGGGAACCAAGTCGCCTTAGTGTACTGATCATTACCTGAAAGTATCATCCAGTTTGGGTGAAAAAATACTTGCTGAGATTTCTGGAGATTCGTAATTTTGGGAAGCTTGGCAACCCCTTCCCATGAAAGTGTTTCTCGCCAGTCACTGCTTAGGGCTACATCAAGAGGAAACAAAACGTAGAGATAGAACGTGAAACTACTTTGTTGTGTCAACTTTCAAGAAGCTAGCACAAACCGTGTTGGATTCAGAGTTCCAAATACATCTATCAATATAGGAGAAAACAGAGTGAAACCTAAAAATTCAAACTGTTACTGGAAATGAACGCTTCAACATAGAAGAACGAAATTTGGGGAACCAAGTCGCCTTAGTGTACTGATCATTGCCTGAGAGTATCATCCAGTTTGGGTGAAAAAATATTTGCTGAGATTTCTGGAGATTCGTAATTTTGGGAAGCTTGGCAACCCCTTCCCATGAAAATGTTTCTCGCCAGTCACTGCTTAGGGCTACATCAAGAGGAAACAAAACGTAGAGATAGAACGTGAAACTACTTTGTTGTGTCAAGTTTCAAGAAGCTAGCACAAACCGTGTTGGATTTAGAGTTCCAAATACATCTATCTATATAGGAGAAAACAGAGTGAAACCTAAAAATTCAAACTGTTACTGGAAATGAACGCTTCAACATAGAAGAACGAAATTTGGGGAACCAAGTCGCCTTAGTGTACTGATCATTACCTGAAAGTATCATCCAGTTTGGGCGAAAAAATATTTGCTGAGATTTCTGGAGATTCGTAATTTTGGGAAGCTTGGCAACCCCTTCCCATGAAATTGTTTCTCGCCAGTCACTGCTTAGGGCTACATCAAGAGGAAACAAAACGTAGAGATAGAACGTGAAACTACTTTGTTGTGTCAAGTTTCAAGAAGCTAGCACAAACCGTGTTGGATTTAGAGTTCCAAATACATCTATCAATATAGGAGAAAACAGAGTGAAACCTAAAAATTCAAACTGTTACTGGAAATGAACGCTTCAACATAGAAGAAAGAAATTTGGGGAACCAAGTTGCCTTAGTGTACTGATCATTACCTGAAAGTATCATCCAGTTTGGGTGAAAAAATATTTGCTGAGATTTCTGGAGATTCGTAATTTTGGGAAGCTTGGCAACCCCTTCCCATGAAAGTGTTTCTCGCCAGTCACTGCTTAGGGCTACATCAAGAGGAAACAAAACGTAGAGATAGAACGTGAAACTACTTTGTTGTGTCAACTTTCAAGAAGCTAGCACAAACCGTGTTGGATTCAGAGTTCCAAATACATCTATCAATATAGGAGAAAACAGAGTGAAACCTAAAAATTCAAACTGTTACTGGAAATGAACGCTTCAACATAGAAGAACGAAATTTGGGGAACCAAGTCGCCTTAGTGTACTGATCATTACCTGAAAGTATCATCCAGTTTGGGTGAAAAAATACTTGCTGAGATTTCTGGAGTTTCGTAATTTTGGGAAGCTTGGCAACCCTTCCCATGAAAGTGTTTCTCGCCATTCACTGCTTAGGGCTACATCAAGAGGAAACAAAACGTAGAGATAGAACGTGAAACTACTTTGTTGTGTCAAGTTTCAAGAAGCTAGCACAAACCGTGTTGGATTTAGAGTTCCAAATACATCTATCTATATTGGAGAAAACAGAGTGAAACCTAAAAATTCAAACTGTTACTGGAAATGAACGCTTCAACATAGAAGAACGAAATTTGGGGAACCAAGTCGCCTTAGTGTACTGATCATTACCTGAAAGTATCATCCAGTTTGGGTGAAAAAATATTTGCTGAGATTTCTGGAGATTCGTAATTTTGGGAAGCTTGGCAACCCCTTCCCATGAAAGTGTTTCTCGCCAGTCACTGCTTAGGGCTACATCAAGAGGAAACAAAACGTAGAGATAGAACGTGAAACTACTTTGTTGTGTCAAGTTTCAAGAAGCTAGCACAAACCGTGTTGGATTTAGAGTTCCAAATACATCTATCAATATAGGAGAAAACAGAGTGAAACCTAAAAATTCAAACTGTTACTGCAAATGAACGCTTCAACAGAGAAGAACGAAATTTGGGGAACCAAGTCGCCTTAGTGTACTGATCATTACCTGAAAGTATCATCCAGTTTGGGTGAAAAAATATTTGCTGAGATTTCTGGAGATTCGTAATTTTGGGAAGCTTGGCAACCCCTTCCCATGAAAGTGTTTCTCGCCAGTCACTGCTTAGGGCTACATCAAGAGGAAACAAAACGTAGAGATAGAACGTGAAACTACTTTGTTGTGTCAAGTTTCAAGAAGCTAGCACAAACCGTGTTGGATTTAGAGTTCCAAATACATCTATCAATATAGGAGAAAACAGAGTGAAACCTAAAAATTCAAACTGTTACTGGAAATGAACGCTTCAACATAGAAGAACGAAATTTGGGGAACCAAGTCGCCTTAGTGTACTGATCATTACCTGAAAGTATCATCCAGTTTGGGTGAAAAAATATTTGCTGAGATTTCTGGAGATTCGTAATTTTGGGAAGCTTGGCAACCCCTTCCCATGAAAGTGTTTCTCGCCAGTCACTGCTTAGGGCTACATCAAGAGGAAACAAAACGTAGAGATAGAACGTGAAACTACTTTGTTGTGTCAAGTTTCAAGAAGCTAGCATAAACCGTGTTGGATTCAGAGTTCCAAATACATCTATCAATATAGGAGAAAACAGAGTGAAACCTAAAAATTCAAACTGTTACTGGAAATGAACGCTTCAACATAGAAGAACGAAATTTGGGGAACCAAGTCGCCTTAGTGTACTGATCATTACCTGAAAGTATCATCCAGTTTGGGCGAAAAAATATTTGCTGAGATTTCTGGAGATTCGTAATTTTGGGAAGCTTGGCAACCCCTTCCCATGAAAGTGTTTCTCGCCAGTCACTGCTTAGGGCTACATCAAGAGGAAACAAAACGTAGAGATAGAACGTGAAACTACTTTGTTGTGTCAACTTTCAAGAAGCTAGCACAAACCGTGTTGGATTCAGAGTTCCAAATACATCTATCAATATAGGAGAAAACAGAGTGAAACCTAAAAATTCAAACTGTTACTGGAAATGAACGCTTCAACATAGAAGAACGAAATTTGGGGAACCAAGTCGCCTTAGTGTACTGATCATTGCCTGAGAGTATCATCCAGTTTGGGTGAAAAAATATTTGCTGAGATTTCTGGAGATTCGTAATTTTGGGAAGCTTGGCAACCCCTTCCCATGAAAGTGTTTCTCGCCAGTCACTGCTTAGGGCTACATCAAGAGGTAACAAAATGTAGAGATAGAACGTGAAACTACTTTGTTGTGTCAAGTTTCAAGAAGCTAGCACAAACCGTGTTGGATTTAGAGTTCCAAATACATCTATCTATATAGGAGAAAACAGAGTGAAACCTAAAAATTCAAACTGTTACTGGAAATGAACGCTTCAACATAGAAGAACGAAATTTGGGGAACCAAGTCGCCTTAGTGTACTGATCATTACCTGAAAGTATCATCCAGTTTGGGCGAAAAAATATTTGCTGAGATTTCTGGAGATTCGTAATTTTGGGAAGCTTGGCAACCCCTTCCCATTAAAGTGTTTCTCGCCAGTCACTGCTTAGGGCTACATCAAGAGGAAACAAAACGTAGAGATAGAACGTGAAACTACTTTGTTGTGTCAAGTTTCATAAAGCTAGCACAAACCGTGTTGGATTTAGAGTTCCAAATACATCTATCTATATAGGAGAAAACAGAGTGAAACCTAAAAATTCAAACTGTTACTGGAAATGAACGCTTCAACATAGAGGAACGAAATTTGGGGAACCAAGTCGCCTTAGTGTACTGATCATTACCTGAAAGTATCATCCAGTTTGGGTGAAAAAATATTTGCTGAGATTTCTGGAGATTCGTAATTTTGGGAAGCTTGGCAACCCCTTCCCATGAAAGTGTTTCTCGCCAGTCACTGCTTAGGGCTACATCAAGAAGAAACAAAACGTAGAGATAGAACGTGAAACTACTTTGTTGTGTCAACTTTCAAGAAGCTAGCACAAACCGTGTTGGATTCAGAGTTCCAAATACATCTATCTATATAGGAGAAAACAGAGTGAAACCTAAAAATTCAAACTGTTACTGGAAATGAACGCTTCAACATAGAAGAACGAAATTTGGGGAACCAAGTCGCCTTAGTGTACTGATCATTACCTGAAAGTATCATCCAGTTTGGGTGAAAAAATATTTGCTGAGATTTCTGGAGATTCGTAATTTTGGGAAGCTTGGCAACCCCTTCCCATGAAAGTGTTTCTCGCCAGTCACTGCTTAGGGCTACATCAAGAGGAAACAAAACGTAGAGATAGAACGTGAAACTACTTTGTTGTGTCAACTTTCAAGAAGCTAGCACAAACCGTGTTGGATTCAGAGTTCCAAATACATCTATCAATATAGGAGAAAACAGAGTGAAACCTAAAAATTCAAACTGTTACTGGAAATGAACGCTTCAACATAGAAGAACGAAATTTGGGGAACCAAGTCGCCTTAGTGTACTGATCATTACCTGAAAGTATCATCCAGTTTGGGTGAAAAAATACTTGCTGAGATTTCTGGAGATTGGTAATTTTGGGAAGCTTGGCAACCCCTTCCCATGAAAGTGTTTCTCGCCATTCACTGCTTAGGGCTACATCAAGAGGAAACAAAACGTAGAGATAGAACGTGAAACTACTTTGTTGTGTCAAGTTTCAAGAAGCTAGCACAAACCGTGTTGGATTTAGAGTTCCAAATACATCTATCTATATTGGAGAAAACAGAGTGAAACCTAAAAATTCAAACTGTTACTGGAAATGAACACTTCAACATAGAAGAACAAAATTTGGGGAACCAAGTCGCCTTAGTGTACTGATCATTACCTGAAAGTATCATCCAGTTTGGGTGAAAAAATATTTGCTGAGATTTCTGGAGATTCGTAATTTTGGGAAGCTTGGCAACCCCTTCCCATGAAAGTGTTTCTCGCCAGTCACTGCTTAGGGCTACATCAAGAGGAAACAAAACGTAGAGATAGAACGTGAAACTACTTTGTTGTGTCAAGTTTCAAGAAGCTAGCACAAACCGTGTTGGATTTAGAGTTCCAAATACATCTATCAATATAGGAAAAAACAGAGTGAAACCTAAAAATTCAAACTGTTACTGGAAATGAACGCTTCAACATAGAAGAACGAAATTTGGGGAACCAAGTCGCCTTAGTGTACTGATCATTACCTGAAAGTATCATCCAGTTTGGGTGAAAAAATATTTGCTGAGATTTCTGGAGATTCGTAATTTTGGGAAGCTTGGCAACCCCTTCCCATGAAAGTGTTTCTCGCCAGTCACTGCTTAGGGCTACATCAAGAGGAAACAAAACGTAGAGATAGAACGTGAAACTACTTTGTTGTGTCAAGTTTCAAGAAGCTAGCACAAACCGTGTTGGATTCAGAGTTCCAAATACATCTATCAATATAGGAGAAAACAGAGTGAAACCTAAAAATTCAAACTGTTACTGGAAATGAACGCTTCAACATAGAAGAACGAAATTTGAGGAACCAAGTCGCTTTAGTGTACTGATCATTACCTGAAAGTATCATCCAGTTTGGGTGAAAAAATATTTGCTGAGATTTCTGGAGATTCGTAATTTTGGGAAGCTTGGCAACCCCTTCCCATGAAAGTGTTTCTCGCCAGTCACTGCTTAGGGCTACATCAAGAGGAATCAAAACGTAGAGATAGAACGTGAAACAACTTTGTTGTGTCAAGTTTCAAGAAGCTAGCACAAACCGTGTTGGATTCAGAGTTCCAAATACATCTATCACTATAGGAGAAAACAGAGTGAAACCTAAAAATTCAAACTGTTACTGGAAATGAACGCTTCAACATAGAAGAACGAAATTTGGGGAACCAAGTCGTCTTAGTGTACTGATCATTACCTGAAAGTATCATCCAGTTTGGGCGAAAAAATATTTGCTGAGATTTCTGGAGATTCGTAATTTTGGGAAGCTTGGCAACCCCTTCCCATGAAAGTGTTTCTCGCCAGTCACTGCTTAGGGCTACATCAAGAGGAAACAAAACGTAGAGATAGAACGTGAAACTACTTTGTTGTGTCAACTTTCAAGAAGCTAGCACAAACCGTGTTGGATTTAGAGTTCCAAATACATCTATCAATATAGGAGAAAACAGAGTGAAACCTAAAAATTCAAACTGTTACTGGAAATGAACGCTTCAACATAGAAGAACGAAATTTGGGGAACCAAGTCGCCTTACTGTACTGATCATTGCCTGAGAGTATCATCCAGTTTGGGTGAAAAAATATTTGCTGAGATTTCTGGAGATTCGTAATTTTGGGAAGCTTGGCAACCCCTTCCCATGATAGTGTTTCTCCCCAGTCACTGCTTAGGGCTACATCAAGAGGAAACAAAACCTAGAGATAGAACGTGAAACTACTTTGTTGTGTCAAGTTTCAAGAAGCTAGCACAAACCGTGTTGGATTTAGAGTTCCAAATACATCTATCTATATAGGAGAAAACAGAGTGAAACCTAAAAATTCAAACTGTTACTGGAAATGAACGCTTCAACATAGAAGAACGAAATTTGGGGAACCAAGTCGCCTTAGTGTACTGATCATTACCTGAAAGTATCATCCAGTTTGGGTGAAAAAATACTTGCTGAGATTTCTGGAGATTCGTAATTTTGGGAAGCTTGGCAACCCCTTCCCATGAAAGTGTTTCTCGCCAGTCACTGCTTAGGGCTACATCAAGAGGAATCAAAACGTAGAGACAGAACGTGAAACAACTTTGTTGTGTCAAGTTTCAAGAAGCTAGCACAAACCGTGTTGGATTTAGAGTTCCAAATACATCTATCAATATAGGAGAAAACAGAGTGAAACCTAAAAATTCAAACTGTTACTGGAAATGAACGCTTCAACATAGAATAACGAAATTTGGGGAACCAAGTCGCCTTAGTGTACTGATCATTACCTGAAAGTATCATCCAGTTTGGGTGAAAAAATATTTGCTGAGATTTCTGGAGATTCGTAATTTTGGGAAGCTTGGCAACCCCTTCCCATGAAAGTGTTTCTCGCCAGTCACTGCTTAGGGCTACATCAAGAGGAAAAAAAACGTAGAGATAGAACGTGAAACTACTTTGTTGTGTCAAGTTTCAAGAATCTAGCACAAACCGTGTTGGATTCAGAGTTCCAAATACATCTATCAATATAGGAGAAAACAGAGTGAAACCTAAAAATTCAAACTGTTACTGGAAATGAACGCTTCAACATAGAAGAACGAAATTTGGGGAACCAAGTCGCCTTAGTGTACTGATCATTGCCTGAGAGTATCATCCAGTTTGGGTGAAAAAATATTTGCTGAGATTTCTGGAGATTCGTAATTTTGGGAAGCTTGGCAACCCCTTCCCATGAAAGTGTTTCTCGCCAGTCACTGCTTAGGGCTACATCAAGAGGAAACAAAACGTAGAGATAGAACGTGAAACTACTTTGTTGTGTCAAGTTTCAAGAAGCTAGCACAAACCGTGTTGGATTTAGAGTTCCAAATACATGTATCTATATAGGAGAAAACAGAGTGAAACCTAAAAATTCAAACTGTTACTGGAAATGAACGCTTCAACATAGAAGAACGAAATTTGGGGAACCAAGTCGCCTTAGTGTACTGATCATTACCTGAAAGTATCATCCAGTTTGGGCGAAAAAATATTTGCTGAGATTTCTGGAGATTCGTAATTTTGGGAAGCTTGGCAACCCCTTCCCATGAAAGTGTTTCTCGCCAGTCACTGCTTAGGGCTACATCAAGAGGAAACAAAACGTAGAGATAGAACGTGAAACTACTTTGTTGTGTCAAGTTTCAAGAAGCTAGCACAAACCGTGTTGGATTTAGAGTTCCAAATACATCTATCAATATAGGAGAAAACAGAGTGAAACCTAAAAATTCAAACTGTTACTGGAAATGAACGCTTCAACATAGAAGAACGAAATTTGGGGAACCAAGTTGCCTTAGTGTACTGATCATTACCTGAAAGTATCATCCAGTTTGGGTGAAAAAATATTTGCTGAGATTTCTGGAGATTCGTAATTTTGGGAAGCTTGGCAACCCCTTCCCATGAAAGTGTTTCTCGCCAGTCACTGCTTAGGGCTACATCAAGAGGAAACAAAACGTAGAGATAGAACGTGAAACTACTTTGTTGTGTCAACTTTCAAGAAGCTAGCACAAACCGTGTTGGATTCAGAGTTCCAAATACATCTATCAATATAGGAGAAAACAGAGTGAAACCTAAAAATTCAAACTGTTACTGGAAATGAACGCTTCAACATAGAAGAACGAAATTTGGGGAACCAAGTCGCCTTAGTGTACTGATCATTACCTGAAAGTATCATCCAGTTTGGGTGAAAAAATACTTGCTGAGATTTCTGGAGATTCGTAATTTTGGGAAGCTTGGCAACCCCTTTCCATGAAAGTGTTTCTCACCAGTCACTGCTTAGGGCTACATCAAGAGGAAACAAAACGTAGAGATAGAACGTGAAACTACTTTGTTGTGTCAAGTTTCAAGAAGCTAGCACAAACCGTGTTGGATTTAGAGTTCCAAATACATCTATCTATATTGGAGAAAACAGAGTGAAACCTAAAAATTCAAACTGTTACTGGAAATGAACGCTTCAACATAGAAGAACGAAATTTGGGGAACCAAGTCGCCTTAGTGTACTGATCATTACCTGAAAGTATCATCCAGTTTGGGTGAAAAAATATTTGCTGAGATTTCTGGAGATTCGTAATTTTGGGAAGCTTGGCAACCCCTTCCCATGAAAGTGTTTCTCGCCAGTCACTGCTTAGGGCTACATCAAGAGGAAACAAAACGTAGAGATAGAACGTTAAACTACTTTGTTGTGTCAAGTTTCAAGAAGCTAGCACAAACCGTGTTGGATTTAGAGTTCCAAATACATCTATCAATATAGGAGAAAACAGAGTGAAACCTAAAAATTCAAACTGTTACTGGAAATGAACGCTTCAACATAGAAGAACGAAATTTGGGGAACCAAGTCGCCTTAGTGTACTGATCATTACCTGAAAGTATCATCCAGTTTGGGTGAAAAAATATTTGCTGAGATTTCTGGAGATTCGTAATTTTTGGAAGCTTGGCAACCCCTTCCCATGAAAGTGTTTCTCGCCAGTCACTGCTTAGGGCTACATCAAGAGGAAACAAAACGTAGAGATAGAACGTGAAACTACTTTGTTGTGTCAAGTTTCAAGAAGCTAGCACAAACCGTGTTGGATTCAGAGTTCCAAATACATCTATCAATATAGGAGAAAACAGAGTGAAACCTAAAAATTCAAACTGTTACTGGAAATGAACGCTTCAACATAGAAGAACGAAATTTGGGGAACCAAGTCGCCTTAGTGTACTGATCATTACCTGAAAGTATCATCCAGTTTGGGTGAAAAAATACTTGCTGAGATTTCTGGAGATTCGTAATTTTGGGAAGCTTGGCAACCCCTTCCCATGAAAGTGTTTCTCGCCAGTCACTGCTTAGGGCTACATCAAGAGGAAACAAAACGTAGAGATAGAACGTGAAACTACTTTGTTGTGTCAAGTTTCATAAAGCTAGCACAAACCGTGTTGGATTTAGAGTTCCAAATACATCTATCTATATAGGAGAAAACAGAGTGAAACCTAAAAATTCAAACTGTTACTGGAAATGAACGCTTCAACATAGAAGAACGAAATTTGGGGAACCAAGTCGCCTTAGTGTACTGATCATTACCTGAAAGTATCATCCAGTTTGGGTGAAAAAATATTTGCTGAGATTTCTGGAGATTCGTAATTTTTGGAAGCTTGGCAACCCCTTCCCATGAAAGTGTTTCTCGCCAGTCACTGCTTAGGGCTACATCAAGAGGAATCAAAACGTAGAGATAGAACGTGAAACAACTTTGTTGTGTCAAGTTTCAAGAAGCTAGCACAAACCGTGTTGGATTCAGAGTTCCAAATACATCTATCAATATAGGAGAAAACAGAGTGAAACCTAAAAATTCAAACTGTTACTGGAAATGAACGCTTCAACATAGAAGAACGAAATTTGGGGAACCAAGTCGCCTTAGTGTACTGATCATTACCTGAAAGTATCATCCAGTTTGGGCGAAAAAATATTTGCTGAGATTTCTGGAGATTCGTAATTTTGGGAAGCTTGGCAACCCCTTCCCATGAAAGTGTTTCTCGCCAGTCACTGCTTAGGGCTACATCAAGAGGAAACAAAACGTAGAGATAGAACGTGAAACTACTTTGTTGTGTCAACTTTCAAGAAGCTAGCACAAACCGTGTTGGATTCAGAGTTCCAAATACATCTATCAATATAGGAGAAAACAGAGTGAAACCTAAAAATTCAAACTGTTACTGGAAATGAACGCTTCAACATAGAAGAACGAAATTTGGGGAACCAAGTCGCCTTAGTGTACTGATCATTGCCTGAGAGTATCATCCAGTTTGGGTGAAAAAATATTTGCTGAGATTTCTGGAGATTCGTAATTTTGGGAAGCTTGGCAACCCCTTCCCATGAAAGTGTTTCTCGCCAGTCACTGCTTAGGGCTACATCAAGAGGAAACAAAACGTAGAGATAGAACGTGAAACTACTTTGTTGTGTCAAGTTTCAAGAAGCTAGCCCAAACCGTGTTGGATTTAGAGTTCCAAATACATCTATCTATATAGGAGAAAACAGAGTGAAACCTAAAAATTCAAACTGTTACTGGAAATGAACGCTTCAACATAGAAGAACGAAATTTGGGGAACCAAGTCGCCTTAGTGTACTGATCATTACCTGAAAGTATCATCCAGTTTGGGCAAAAAAATATTTGCTGAGATTTCTGGAGATTCGTAATTTTGGGAAGCTTGGCAACCCCTTCCCATGAAAGTGTTTCTCGCCAGTCACTGCTTAGGGCTACATCAAGAGGAAACAAAACGTAGAGATAGAACGTGAAACTACTTTGTTGTGTCAAGTTTCAAGAAGCTAGCACAAACCGTGTTGGATTTAGAGTTCCAAATACATCTATCTATATAGGAGAAAACAGAGTGAAACCTAAAAATTCAAACTGTTACTGGAAATGAACGCTTCAACATAGAAGAACGAAATTTGGGGAACCAAGTCGCCTTAGTGTACTGATCATTACCTGAAAGTATCATCCAGTTTGGGTGAAAAAATATTTGCTGAGATTTCTGGAGATTCGTAATTTTGGGAAGCTTGGCAACCCCTTCCCATGAAAGTGTTTCTCGCCAGTCACTGCTTAGGGCTACATCAAGAGGAAACAAAACGTAGAGATAGAACGTGAAACTACTTTGTTGTGTCAACTTTCAAGAAGCTAGCACAAACCGTGTTGGATTCAGAGTTCCAAATACATCTATCAATATAGGAGAAAACAGAGTGAAACCTAAAAATTCAAACTGTTACTGGAAATGAACGCTTCAACATAGAAGAACGAAATTTGGGGAACCAAGTCGCCTTAGTGTACTGATCATTACCTGAAAGTATCATCCAGTTTGGGTGAAAAAATACTTGCTGAGATTTCTGGAGATTCGTAATTTTGGGAAGCTTGGCAACCCCTTTCCATGAAAGTGTTTCTCACCAGTCACTGCTTAGGGCTACATCAAGAGGAAACAAAACGTAGAGATAGAACGTGAAACTACTTTGTTGTGTCAAGTTTCAAGAAGCTAGCACAAACCGTGTTGGATTTAGAGTTCCAAATACATCTATCTATATTGGAGAAAACAGAGTGAAACCTAAAAATTCAAACTGTTACTGGAAATGAACGCTTCAACATAGAAGAACGAAATTTGGGGAACCAAGTCGCCTTAGTGTACTGATCATTACCTGAAAGTATCATCCAGTTTGGGTGAAAAAATATTTGCTGAGATTTCTGGAGATTCGTAATTTTGGGAAGCTTGGCAACCCCTTCCCATGAAAGTGTTTCTCGCCAGTCACTGCTTAGGGCTACATCAAGAGGAAACAAAACGTAGAGATAGAACGTTAAACTACTTTGTTGTGTCAAGTTTCAAGAAGCTAGCACAAACCGTGTTGGATTTAGAGTTCCAAATACATCTATCAATATAGGAGAAAACAGAGTGAAACCTAAAAATTCAAACTGTTACTGGAAATGAACGCTTCAACATAGAAGAACGAAATTTGGGGAACCAAGTCGCCTTAGTGTACTGATCATTACCTGAAAGTATCATCCAGTTTGGGTGAAAAAATATTTGCTGAGATTTCTGGAGATTCGTAATTTTTGGAAGCTTGGCAACCCCTTCCCATGAAAGTGTTTCTCGCCAGTCACTGCTTAGGGCTACATCAAGAGGAAACAAAACGTAGAGATAGAACTTGAAACTACTTTGTTGTGTCAAGTTTCAAGAAGCTAGCACAAACCGTGTTGGATTCAGAGTTCCAAATACATCTATCAATATAGGAGAAAACAGAGTGAAACCTAAAAATTCAAACTGTTACTGGAAATGAACGCTTCAACATAGAAGAACGAAATTTGGGGAACCAAGTCGCCTTAGTGTACTGATCATTACCTGAAAGTATCATCCAGTTTGGGTGAAAAAATACTTGCTGAGATTTCTGGAGATTCGTAATTTTGGGAAGCTTGGCAACCCCTTCCCATGAAAGTGTTTCTCGCCAGTCACTGCTTAGGGCTACATCAAGAGGAAACAAAATGTAGAGATAGAACGTGAAACTACTTTGTTGTGTCAAGTTTCATAAAGCTAGCACAAACCGTGTTGGATTTAGAGTTCCAAATACATCTATCTATATAGGAGAAAACAGAGTGAAACCTAAAAATTCAAACTGTTACTGGAAATGAACGCTTCAACATAGAAGAACGAAATTTGGGGAACCAAGTTGCCTTAGTGTACTGATCATTACCTGAATGTATCATCCAGTTTGGGTGAAAAAATGTTTCTTGAGATTTCTGTAGATTCGTAATTTTGGGAAGCTTGGCAACCCCTTCCCATGAAAGTGTTTCTCGCCAGTCACTGCTTAGGGCTACATCAAGAGGAAACAAAATGTAGAGATAGAACGTGAAACTACTTTGTTGTGTCAACTTTCAAGAAGCTAGCACAAACCGTGTTGGATTCAGAGTTCCAAATACATCTATCAATATAGGAGAAAACAGAGTGAAACCTACAAATTCAAACTGTTACTGGAAATGAACGCTTCAACATAGAAGAACGAAATTTGGGGAACCAAGTCGCCTTAGTGTACTGATCATTACCTGAAAGTATCATCCAGTTTGGGTGAAAAAATATTTGCTGAGATTTCTGGAGATTCGTAATTTTGGGAAGCTTGGCAACCCCTTCCCATGAAAGTGTTTCTCGCCAGTCACTGCTTAGGGCTACATCAAGAGGAAACAAAACGTAGAGATAGAACGTTAAACTACTTTGTTGTGTCAAGTTTCAAGAAGCTAGCACAAACCGTGTTGGATTTAGAGTTCCAAATACATCTATCAATATAGGAGAAAACAGAGTGAAACCTAAAAATTCAAACTGTTACTGGAAATGAACGCTTCAACATAGAAGAACGAAATTTGGGGAACCAAGTCGCCTTAGTGTACTGATCATTACCTGAAAGTATCATCCAGTTTGGGTGAAAAAATATTTGCTGAGATTTCTGGAGATTCGTAATTTTTGGAAGCTTGGCAACCCCTTCCCATGAAAGTGTTTCTCGCCAGTCACTGCTTAGGGCTACATCAAGAGGAAACAAAACGTAGAGATAGAACTTGAAACTACTTTGTTGTGTCAAGTTTCAAGAAGCTAGCACAAACCGTGTTGGATTCAGAGTTCCAAATACATCTATCAATATAGGAGAAAACAGAGTGAAACCTAAAAATTCAAACTGTTACTGGAAATGAACGCTTCAACATAGAAGAACGAAATTTGGGGAACCAAGTCGCCTTAGTGTACTGATCATTACCTGAAAGTATCATCCAGTTTGGGTGAAAAAATACTTGCTGAGATTTCTGGAGATTCGTAATTTTGGGAAGCTTGGCAACCCCTTCCCATGAAAGTGTTTCTCGCCAGTCACTGCTTAGGGCTACATCAAGAGGAAACAAAATGTAGAGATAGAACGTGAAACTACTTTGTTGTGTCAAGTTTCATAAAGCTAGCACAAACCGTGTTGGATTTAGAGTTCCAAATACATCTATCTATATAGGAGAAAACAGAGTGAAACCTAAAAATTCAAACTGTTACTGGAAATGAACGCTTCAACATAGAAGAACGAAATTTGGGGAACCAAGTTGCCTTAGTGTACTGATCATTACCTGAATGTATCATCCAGTTTGGGTGAAAAAATGTTTCTTGAGATTTCTGTAGATTCGTAATTTTGGGAAGCTTGGCAACCCCTTCCCATGAAAGTGTTTCTCGCCAGTCACTGCTTAGGGCTACATCAAGAGGAAACAAAATGTAGAGATAGAACGTGAAACTACTTTGTTGTGTCAACTTTCAAGAAGCTAGCACAAACCGTGTTGGATTCAGAGTTCCAAATACATCTATCAATATAGGAGAAAACAGAGTGAAACCTACAAATTCAAACTGTTACTGGAAATGAACGCTTCAACATAGAAGAACGAAATTTGGGGAACCAAGTCGCCTTAGTGTACTGATCATTACCTGAAAGTATCATCCAGTTTGGGTGAAAAAATATTTGCTGAGATTTCTGGAGATTCGTAATTTTGGGAAGCTTGGCAACCCCTTCCCATGAAAGTGTTTCTCGCCAGTCACTGCTTAGGGCTACATCAAGAGGAAACAAAACGTAGAGATAGAACGTTAAACTACTTTGTTGTGTCAAGTTTCAAGAAGCTAGCACAAACCGTGTTGGATTTAGAGTTCCAAATACATCTATCAATATAGGAGAAAACAGAGTGAAACCTAAAAATTCAAACTGTTACTGGAAATGAACGCTTCAACATAGAAGAACGAAATTTGGGGAACCAAGTCGCCTTAGTGTACTGATCATTACCTGAAAGTATCATCCAGTTTGGGTGAAAAAATATTTGCTGAGATTTCTGGAGATTCGTAATTTTTGGAAGCTTGGCAACCCCTTCCCATGAAAGTGTTTCTCGCCAGTCACTGCTTAGGGCTACATCAAGAGGAAACAAAACGTAGAGATAGAACGTGAAACTACTTTGTTGTGTCAAGTTTCAAGAAGCTAGCACAAACCGTGTTGGATTCAGAGTTCCAAATACATCTATCAATATAGGAGAAAACAGAGTGAAACCTAAAAATTCAAACTGTTACTGGAAATGAACGCTTCAACATAGAAGAACGAAATTTGGGGAACCAAGTCGCCTTAGTGTACTGATCATTACCTGAAAGTATCATCCAGTTTGGGTGAAAAAATACTTGCTGAGATTTCTGGAGATTCGTAATTTTGGGAAGCTTGGCAACCCCTTCCCATGAAAGTGTTTCTCGCCAGTCACTGCTTAGGGCTACATCAAGAGGAAACAAAACGTAGAGATAGAACGTGAAACTACTTTGTTGTGTCAAGTTTCATAAAGCTAGCACAAACCGTGTTGGATTTAGAGTTCCAAATACATCTATCTATATAGGAGAAAACAGAGTGAAACCTAAAAATTCAAACTGTTACTGGAAATGAACGCTTCAACATAGAAGAACGAAATTTGGGGAACCAAGTCGCCTTAGTGTACTGATCATTACCTGAAAGTATCATCCAGTTTGGGTGAAAAAATATTTGCTGAGATTTCTGGAGATTCGTAATTTTTGGAAGCTTGGCAACCCCTTCCCATGAAAGTGTTTCTCGCCAGTCACTGCTTAGGGCTACATCAAGAGGAATCAAAACGTAGAGATAGAACGTGAAACAACTTTGTTGTGTCAAGTTTCAAGAAGCTAGCACAAACCGTGTTGGATTTAGAGTTCCAAATACATCTATCAATATAGGAGAAAACAGAGTGAAACCTAAAAATTCAAACTGTTACTGGAAATGAACGCTTCAACATAGAAGAACGAAATTTGGGGAACCAAGTCGCCTTAGTGTACTGATCATTACCTGAAAGTATCATCCAGTTTGGGCGAAAAAATATTTGCTGAGATTTCTGGAGATTCGTAATTTTGGGAAGCTTGGCAACCCCTTCCCATGAAAGTGTTTCTCGCCAGTCACTGCTTAGGGCTACATCAAGAGGAAACAAAACGTAGAGATAGAACGTGAAACTACTTTGTTGTGTCAACTTTCAAGAAGCTAGCACAAACCGTGTTGGATTCAGAGTTCCAAATACATCTATCAATATAGGAGAAAACAGAGTGAAACCTAAAAATTCAAACTGTTACTGGAAATGAACGCTTCAACATAGAAGAACGAAATTTGGGGAACCAAGTCGCCTTAGTGTACTGATCATTGCCTGAGAGTATCATCCAGCTTGGGTGAAAAAATATTTGCTGAGATTTCTGGAGATTCGTAATTTTGGGAAGCTTGGCAACCCCTTCCCATGAAAGTGTTTCTCGCCAGTCACTGCTTAGGGCTACATCAAGAGGAAACAAAACGTAGAGATAGAACGTGAAACTACTTTGTTGTGTCAAGTTTCAAGAAGCTAGCCCAAACCGTGTTGGATTTAGAGTTCCAAATACATCTATCTATATAGGAGAAAACAGAGTGAAACCTAAAAATTCAAACTGTTACTGGAAATGAACGCTTCAACATAGAAGAACGAAATTTGGGGAACCAAGTCGCCTTAGTGTACTGATCATTACCTGAAAGTATCATCCAGTTTGGGCGAAAAAATATTTGCTGAGATTTCTGGAGATTCGTAATTTTGGGAAGCTTGGCAACCCCTTCCCATGAAAGTGTTTCTCGCCAGTCACTGCTTAGGGCTACATCAAGAGGAAACAAAACGTAGAGATAGAACGTGAAACTACATTGTTGTGTCAAGTTTCAAGAAGCTAGCACAAACCGTGTTGGATTTAGAGTTCCAAATACATCTATCTATATAGGAGAAAACAGAGTGAAACCTAAAAATTCAAACTGTTACTGGAAATGAACGCTTCAACATAGAAGAACGAAATTTGGGGAACCAAGTCGCCTTAGTGTACTGATCATTACCTGAAAGTATCATCCAGTTTGGGCGAAAAAATATTTGCTGAGATTTCTGGAGATTCGTAATTTTGGGAAGCTTGGCAACCCCTTCCCATGAAAGTGTTTCTCGCCAGTCACTGCTTAGGGCTACATCAAGAGGAAACAAAACGTAGAGATAGAACGTGAAACTACTTTGTTGTGTCAACTTTCAAGAAGCTAGCACAAACCGTGTTGGATTCAGAGTTCCAAATACATCTATCAATATAGGAGAAAACAGAGTGAAACCTAAAAATTCAAACTGTTACTGGAAATGAACGCTTCAACATAGAAGAACGAAATTTGGGGAACCAAGTCGCCTTAGTGTACTGATCATTACCTGAAAGTATCATCCAGTTTGGGTGAAAAAATACTTGCTGAGATTTCTGGAGATTCGTAATTTTGGGAAGCTTGGCAACCCCTTTCCATGAAAGTGTTTCTCACCAGTCACTGCTTAGGGCTACATCAAGAGGAAACAAAACGTAGAGATAGAACGTGAAACTACTTTGTTGTGTCAAGTTTCAAGAAGCTAGCACAAACCGTGTTGGATTTAGAGTTCCAAATACATCTATCTATATTGGAGAAAACAGAGTGAAACCTAAAAATTCAAACTGTTACTGGAAATGAACGCTTCAACATAGAAGAACGAAATTTGGGGAACCAAGTCGCCTTAGTGTACTGATCATTACCTGAAAGTATCATCCAGTTTGGGTGAAAAAATATTTGCTGAGATTTCTGGAGATTCGTAATTTTGGGAAGCTTGGCAACCCCTTCCCATGAAAGTGTTTCTCGCCAGTCACTGCTTAGGGCTACATCAAGAGGAAACAAAACGTAGAGATAGAACGTTAAACTACTTTGTTGTGTCAAGTTTCAAGAAGCTAGCACAAACCGTGTTGGATTTAGAGTTCCAAATACATCTATCAATATAGGAGAAAACAGAGTGAAACCTAAAAATTCAAACTGTTACTGGAAATGAACGCTTCAACATAGAAGAACGAAATTTGGGGAACCAAGTCGCCTTAGTGTACTGATCATTACCTGAAAGTATCATCCAGTTTGGGTGAAAAAATATTTGCTGAGATTTCTGGAGATTCGTAATTTTTGGAAGCTTGGCAACCCCTTCCCATGAAAGTGTTTCTCGCCAGTCACTGCTTAGGGCTACATCAAGAGGAAACAAAACGTAGAGATAGAACTTGAAACTACTTTGTTGTGTCAAGTTTCAAGAAGCTAGCACAAACCGTGTTGGATTCAGAGTTCCAAATACATCTATCAATATAGGAGAAAACAGAGTGAAACCTAAAAATTCAAACTGTTACTGGAAATGAACGCTTCAAGATAGAAGAACGAAATTTGGGGAACCAAGTCGCCTTAGTGTACTGATCATTACCTGAAAGTATCATCCAGTTTGGGTGAAAAAATACTTGCTGAGATTTCTGGAGATTCGTAATTTTGGGAAGCTTGGCAACCCCTTCCCATGAAAGTGTTTCTCGCCAGTCACTGCTTAGGGCTACATCAAGAGGAAACAAAATGTAGAGATAGAACGTGAAACTACTTTGTTGTGTCAAGTTTCATAAAGCTAGCACAAACCGTGTTGGATTTAGAGTTCCAAATACATCTATCTATATAGGAGAAAACAGAGTGAAACCTAAAAATTCAAACTGTTACTGGAAATGAACGCTTCAACATAGAAGAACGAAATTTGGGGAACCAAGTTGCCTTAGTGTACTGATCATTACCTGAATGTATCATCCAGTTTGGGTGAAAAAATGTTTCTTGAGATTTCTGTAGATTCGTAATTTTGGGAAGCTTGGCAACCCCTTCCCATGAAAGTGTTTCTCGCCAGTCACTGCTTAGGGCTACATCAAGAGGAAACAAAATGTAGAGATAGAACGTGAAACTACTTTGTTGTGTCAACTTTCAAGAAGCTAGCACAAACCGTGTTGGATTCAGAGTTCCAAATACATCTATCAATATAGGAGAAAACAGAGTGAAACCTACAAATTCAAACTGTTACTGGAAATGAACGCTTCAACAAAGAAGAACGAAATTTGGGGAACCAAGTCGCCTTAGTGTACTGATCATTACCTGAAAGTATCATCCAGTTTGGGTGAAAAAATATTTGCTGAGATTTCTGGAGATTCGTAATTTTGGGAAGCTTGGCAACCCCTTCCCATGAAAGTGTATCTCGCCAGTCACTGCTTAGGGCTACATCAAGAGGAAACAAAACGTAGAGATAGAACGTGAAACTACTTTGTTGTGTCAAGTTTCAAGAAGCTAGCACAAACCGTGTTGGATTCAGAGTTCCAAATACATCTATCAATATAGGAGAAAACAGAGTGAAACCTACAAATTCAAACTGTTACTGGAAATGAACGCTTCAACAAAGAAGAACGAAATTTGGGGAACCAAGTCGCCTTAGTGTACTGATCATTACCTGAAAGTATCATCCAGTTTGGGTGAAAAAATATTTGCTGAGATTTCTGGAGATTCGTAATTTTGGGAAGCTTGGCAACCCCTTCCCATGAAAGTGTTTCTCGCCAGTCACTGCTTAGGGCTACATCAAGAGGAATCAAAACATAGAGATAGAACGTGAAACAACTTTGTTGTGTCAAGTTTCAAGAAGCTAGCACAAACCGTGTTGGATTTAGAGTTCCAAATACATCTATCAATATAGGAGAAAACAGAGTGAAACCTAAAAATTCAAACTGTTACTGGAAATGAACGCTTCAACATAGAAGAACGAAATTTGGGGAACCAAGTCGCCTTAGTGTACTGATCATTACCTGAAAGTATCATCCAGTTTGGGTGAAAAAATATTTGCTGAGATTTCTGGAGATTCGTAATTTTGGGAAGCTTGGCAACCCCTTCCCATGAAAGTGTTTCTCGGCAGTCACTGTTTAGGGCTACATCAAGAGGAAAAAAAACGTAGAGATAGAACGTGAAACTACTTTGTTGTGTCAAGTTTCAAGAAGCTAGCACAAACCGTGTTGGATTTAGAGTTCCAAATACATCTATCAATATAGGAGAAAACAGAGTGAAACCTAAAAATTCAAACTGTTACTGGAAATGAACGCTTCAACATAGAAGAACGAAATTTGGGGAACCAAGTCGCCTTAGTGTACTGATCATTACCTGAAAGTATCATCCAGTTTGGGTGAAAAAATATTTGCTGAGATTTGTGGAGATTCGTAATTTTGGGAAGCTTGGCAACCCCTTCCCATGAAAGTGTTTCTCGCCAATCACTGCTTAGGGCTACATCAAGAGGAAACAAAACGTAGAGATAGAACGTGAAACTACTTTCTTGTGTCAACTTTCAAGAAGCTAGCACAAACCGTGTTGGATTCAGAGTTCCAAATACATCTATCAATATAGGAGAAAACAGAGTGAAACCTAAAAATTCAAACTGTTACTGGAAATGAACGCTTCAACATAGAAGAACGAAATTTGGGGAACCAAGTCGCCTTAGTGTACTGATCATTACCTGAAAGTATCATCCAGTTTGGGTGAAAAAATACTTGCTGAGATTTCTGGAGATTCGTAATTTTGGGAAGCTTGGCAACCCCTTCCCATGAAAGTGTTTCTCGCCAGTCACTGCTTAGGGCTACATCAAGAGGAAACAAAACGTAGAGATAGAACGTGAAACTACTTTGTTGTGTCAAGTTTCAAGAAGCTAGCACAAACAGTGTTGGATTTAGAGTTCCAAATACATCTATCTATATAGGAGAAAACAGAGTGAAACCTAAAAATTCAAACTGTTACTTGAAATGTACGCTTCAACATAGAAGAACGAAATTTGGGGAACCAAGTCGCCTTAGTGTACTGATCATTACCTGAAAGTATCATCCAGTTTGGGTGAAAAAATATTTCCTGAGATTTCTGGAGATTCGTAATTTTTGGAAGCTTGGCAACCCCTTCCCATGAAAGTGTTTCTCGCCAGTCACTGCTTAGGGCTACATCAAGAGGAAACAAAATGTAGAGATAGAACGTGAAACTACTTTGTTGTGTCAAGTTTCAAGAAGCTAGCACAAACCGTGTTGGATTTAGAGTTCCAAATACATCTATCAATATAGGAGAAAACAGAGTGAAACCTAAAAATTCAAACTGTTACTGGAAATGAACGCTTCAACATAGAAGAACGAAATTTGGGGAACCAAGTCGCCTTAGTGTACTGATCATTACCTGAGAGTATCATCCAGTTTGGGTGAAAAAATATTTGCTGAGATTTCTGGAGATTCGTAATTTTGGGAAGCTTGGCAACCCCTTCCCATGAAAGTGTTTCTCGCCAATCACTGCTTAGGGCTACATCAAGAGGAAACACAACGTAGAGATAGAACGTGAAACTACTTTGTTGTGTCAACTTTCAAGAAGCTAGCACAAACCGTGTTGGATTCAGAGTTCCAAATACATCTATCAATATAGGAGAAAACAGAGTGAAACCTAAAAATTCAAACTGTTACTGGAAATGAACGCTTCAACATAGAAGAACGAAATTTGGGGAACCAAGTCGCCTTAGTGTACTGATCATTACCTGAAAGTATCATCCAGTTTGGGTGAAAAAATACTTGCTGAGATTTCTGGAGATTCGTAATTTTGGGAAGCTTGGCAACCCCTTCCCATGAAAGTGTTTCTTGCCAGTCACTGCTTAGGGCTACATCAAGAGGAAACAAAACGTAGAGATAGAACGTGAAACTACTTTGTTGTGTCAAGTTTCAAGAAGCTAGCACAAACTGTGTTGGATTTAGAGTTCCAAATATATCTATCAATATAGGAGAAAACAGAGTGAAACCTAAAAATTCAAACTGTTACTGGAAATGAATGCTTCAAAATAGAAGAAGAAAATTTGGGGAACCAAGTCGCCTTAGTGTACTGATCATTACCTGAAAGTATCATCCAGTTTGGGTGAAAAAATATTTGCTGAGATTTATGGAGATTCGTAATTTTGGGAAGCTTGGCAACCCCTTCCCATGAAAGTGTTTCTCGCCAGTCACTGCTTAGGGCTACATCAAGAGGAAACAAAATGTAGAGATAGAACGTGAAACTACTTTGTTGTGTCAACTTTCAAGAAGCTAGCACAAACCGTGTTGGATTCAGAGTTCCAAATACATCTATCAATATAGGAGAAAACAGAGTGAAACCTACAAATTCAAACTGTTACTGGAAATGAACGCTTCAACAAAGAAGAACGAAATTTGGGGAACCAAGTCGCCTTAGTGTACTGATCATTACCTGAAAGTATCATCCAGTTTGGGTGAAAAAATATTTGCTGAGATTTCTGGAGATTCGTAATTTTGGGAAGCTTGGCAACCCCTTCCCATGAAAGTGTTTCTCGCCAGTCACTGCTTAGGGCTACATCAAGAGGAAACAAAACGTAGAGATAGAACGTGAAACTACTTTGTTGTGTCAAGTTTCAAGAAGCTAGCATAAACCGTGTTGGATTCAGAGTTCCAAATACATCTATCAATATAGGAGAAAAGAGAGTGAAACCTAAAAATTCAAACTGTTACTGGAAATGAACGCTTCAACATAGAAGAACGAAATTTGGGGAACCAAGTCGCCTTAGTGTACTGATCATTACCTGAAAGTATCATCCAGTTTGGGTGAAAAAATATTTGCTGAGATTTCTGGAGATTCGTAATTTTGGGAAGCTTGGCAACCCCTTCCCATGAAAGTGTTTCTCGGCAGTCACTGTTTAGGGCTACATCAAGAGGAAAAAAAACGTAGAGATAGAACGTGAAACTACTTTGTTGTGTCAAGTTTCAAGAAGCTAGCACAAACCGTGTTGGATTTAGAGTTCCAAATACATCTATCAATATAGGAGAAAACAGAGTGAAACCTAAAAATTCAAACTGTTACTGGAAATGAACGCTTCAACATAGAAGAACGAAATTTGGGGAACCAAGTCGCCTTAGTGTACTGATCATTACCTGAGAGTATCATCCAGTTTGGGTGAAAAAATATTTGCTGAGATTTCTGGAGAGTCGTAATTTTGGGAAGCTTGGCAACCCCTTCCCTTGAAAGTGTTTCTCGCCAATCACTGCTTAGGGCTACATCAAGAGGAAACACAACGTAGAGATAGAACGTGAAACTACTTTGTTGTGTCAACTTTCAAGAAGCTAGCACAAACCGTGTTGGATTCAGAGTTCCAAATACATCTATCAATATAGGAGAAAACAGAGTGAAACCTAAAAATTCAAACTGTTACTGGAAATGAACGCTTCAACATAGAAGAACGAAATTTGGGGAACCAAGTCGCCTTAGTGTACTGATCATTACCTGAAAGTATCATCCAGTTTGGGTGAAAAAATACTTGCTGAGATTTCTGGAGATTCGTAATTTTGGGAAGCTTGGCAACCCCTTCCCATGAAAGTGTTTCTCGCCAGTCACTGCTTAGGGCTACATCAAGAGGAAACAAAACGTAGAGATAGAACGTGAAACTACGTTGTTGTGTCTAGTTTCAAGAAGCTAGCACAAACCGTGTTGGATTTAGAGTTCCAAATACATCTATTAATATAGGAGAAAACAGAGTGAAACCTAAAAATTCAAACTGTTACTGGAAATGAACGCTTCAACATAGAAGAACGAAATTTGGGGAACCAAGTCGCCTTAGTGTACTGATCATTACCTGAAAGTATCATCCAGTTTGGGTGAAAAAATACTTGCTGAGATTTCTGGAGATTCGTAATTTTGGGAAGCTTGGCAACCCCTTTCCATGAAAGTGTTTCTCACCAGTCACTGCTTAGGGCTACATCAAGAGGAAACAAAACGTAGAGATAGAACGTGAAACTACGTTGTTGTGTCTAGTTTCAAGAAGCTAGCACAAACCGTGTTGGATTTAGAGTTCCAAATACATCTATCTATATTGGAGAAAACAGAGTGAAACCTAAAAATTCAAACTGTTACTGGAAATGAACGCTTCAACATAGAAGAACGAAATTTGGGGAACCAAGTCGCCTTAGTGTACTGATCATTACCTGAAAGTATCATCCAGTTTGGGTGAAAAAATATTTGCTGAGATTTCTGGAGATTCGTAATTTTGGGAAGCTTGGCAACCCATTCCCATGAAAGTGTTTCTGGCCAGTCACTGTTTAGGGCTACATCAAGAGGAAACAAAACGTAGAGATAGAACGTGAAACTACTTTGTTGTGTCAAGTTTCAAGAAGCTAGCACAAACTGTGTTGGATTTAGAGTTCCAAATACATCTATCAATATAGGAGAAAACAGAGTGAAACCTAAAAATTCAAACTGTTACTGGAAATGAATGCTTCAAAATAGAAGAACAAAATTTGGGGAACCAAGTCGCCTTAGTGTACTGATCATTACCTGAAAGTATCATCCAGTTTGGGTGAAAAAATATTTGCTGAGATTTATGGAGATTCGTAATTTTGGGAAGCTTGGCAACCCCTTCCCATGAAAGTGTTTCTCGCCAGTCACTGCTTAGGTATACATCAAGAGGAAACAAAACGTAGAGATAGAACGTGAAACTACTTTGTTGTGTCAAGTTTCAAGAAGCTAGCATAAACCGTGTTGGATTCAGAGTTCCAAATACATCTATCAATATAGGAGAAAACAGAGTGAAACCTAAAAATTCAAACTGTTACTGGAAATGAACGCTTCAACATAGAAGAACGAAATTTGGGGAACCAAGTCGCCTTAGTGTACTGATCATTACCTGAAAGTATCATCCAGTTTGGGTGAAAAAATATTTGCTGAGATTTCTGGAGATTCGTAATTTTGGGAAGCTTGGCAACCCCTTCCCATGAAAGTGTTTCTCGGCAGTCACTGTTTAGGGCTACATCAAGAGGAAAAAAAACGTAGAGATAGAACGTGAAACTACTTTGTTGTGTCAAGTTTCAAGAAGCTAGCACAAACCGTGTTGGATTTAGAGTTCCAAATACATCTATCAATATAGGAGAAAACAGAGTGAAACCTAAAAATTCAAACTGTTACTGGAAATGAACGCTTCAACATAGAAGAACGAAATTTGGGGAACCAAGTCGCCTTAGTGTACTGATCATTACCTGAGAGTATCATCCAGTTTGGGTGAAAAAATATTTGCTGAGATTTCTGGAGAGTCGTAATTTTGGGAAGCTTGGCAACCCCTTCCCTTGAAAGTGTTTCTCGCCAATCACTGCTTAGGGCTACATCAAGAGGAAACACAACGTAGAGATAGAACGTGAAACTACTTTGTTGTGTCAACTTTCAAGAAGCTAGCACAAACCGTGTTGGATTCAGAGTTCCAAATACATCTATCAATATAGGAGAAAACAGAGTGAAACCTAAAAATTCAAACTGTTACTGGAAATGAACGCTTCAACATAGAAGAACGAAATTTGGGGAACCAAGTCGCCTTAGTGTACTGATCATTACCTGAAAGTATCATCCAGTTTGGGTGAAAAAATACTTGCTGAGATTTCTGGAGATTCGTAATTTTGGGAAGCTTGGCAACCCCTTCCCATGAAAGTGTTTCTCGCCAGTCACTGCTTAGGGCTACATCAAGAGGAAACAAAACGTAGAGATAGAACGTGAAACTACGTTGTTGTGTCTAGTTTCAAGAAGCTAGCACAAACCGTGTTGGATTTAGAGTTCCAAATACATCTATTAATATAGGAGAAAACAGAGTGAAACCTAAAAATTCAAACTGTTACTGGAAATGAACGCTTCAACATAGAAGAACGAAATTTGGGGAACCAAGTCGCCTTAGTGTACTGATCATTACCTGAAAGTATCATCCAGTTTGGGTGAAAAAATACTTGCTGAGATTTCTGGAGATTCGTAATTTTGGGAAGCTTGGCAACCCCTTTCCATGAAAGTGTTTCTCACCAGTCACTGCTTAGGGCTACATCAAGAGGAAACAAAACGTAGAGATAGAACGTGAAACTACGTTGTTGTGTCTAGTTTCAAGAAGCTAGCACAAACCGTGTTGGATTTAGAGTTCCAAATACATCTATCTATATTGGAGAAAACAGAGTGAAACCTAAAAATTCAAACTGTTACTGGAAATGAACGCTTCAACATAGAAGAACGAAATTTGGGGAACCAAGTCGCCTTAGTGTACTGATCATTACCTGAAAGTATCATCCAGTTTGGGTGAAAAAATATTTGCTGAGATTTCTGGAGATTCGTAATTTTGGGAAGCTTGGCAACCCATTCCCATGAAAGTGTTTCTGGCCAGTCACTGTTTAGGGCTACATCAAGAGGAAACAAAACGTAGAGATAGAACGTGAAACTACTTTGTTGTGTCAAGTTTCAAGAAGCTAGCACAAACTGTGTTGGATTTAGAGTTCCAAATACATCTATCAATATAGGAGAAAACAGAGTGAAACCTAAAAATTCAAACTGTTACTGGAAATGAATGCTTCAAAATAGAAGAACAAAATTTGGGTAACCAAGTCGCCTTAGTGTACTGATCATTACCTGAAAGTATCATCCAGTTTGGGTGAAAAAATATTTGCTGAGATTTATGGAGATTCGTAATTTTGGGAAGCTTGGCAACCCCTTCCCATGAAAGTGTTTCTCGCCAGTCACTGCTTAGGTATACATCAAGAGGAAACAAAACGTAGAGATAGAACGTGAAACTACTTTGTTGTGTCAAGTTTCAAGATGCTAGCACAAACCGTGTTGGATTTAGAGTTCCAAATACATCTATCAATATAGGAGAAAACAGAGTGAAACCTAAAAATTCAAACTGTTACTGGAAATGAACGCTTCAACATAGAAGAACGAAATTTGGGGAACCAAGTCGCCTTAGTGTACTGATCATTACCTGAAAGTATCATCCAGTTTGGGTGAAAAAATATTTGCTGAGATTTCTGGAGATTCGTAATTTTTGGAAGCTTGGCAACCCCTTCCCATGAAAGTGTTTCTCGCCAGTCACTGCTTAGGGCTACATCAAGAGGAAACAAAACGTAGAGATAGAACGTGAAACTACTTTGTTGTGTCAAGTTTCAAGAAGCTAGCACAAACCGTGTTGGATTCAGAGTTCTAAATACATCTATCTATATAGGAGAAAACAGAGTGAAACCTAAAAATTCAAACTGTTACTGGAAATGAACGCTTCAACATAGAAGAACGAAATTTGGGGAACCAAGTCGCCTTAGTGTACTGATCATTACCTGAAAGTATCATCCAGTTTGGGTGAAAAAATACTTGCTGAGATTTCTGGAGATTCGTAATTTTGGGAAGCTTGGCAACCCCTTCCCATGAAAGTGTTTCTCGCCAGTCACTGCTTAGGGCTACATCAAGAGGAAACAAAACGTAGAGATAGAACGTGAAACTACTTTGTTGTGTCAAGTTTCAAGAAGCTAGCACAAACCGTGTTGGATTTAGAGTTCCAAATACATCTATCTATATAGGAGAAAACAGAGTGAAACCTAAAAATTCAAACTGTTACTGGAAATGAACGCTTCAACATAGAAGAACGAAATTTGGGGAACCAAGTCGCCTTAGTGTACTGATCATTACCTGAAAGTATCATCCAGTTTGGGTGAAAAAATACTTGCTGAGATTTCTGGAGATTCGTAATTTTGGGAAGCTTGGCAACCCCTTTCCATGAAAGTGTTTCTCACCAGTCACTGCTTAGGGCTACATCAAGAGGAAACAAAACGTAGAGATAGAACGTGAAACTACGTTGTTGTGTCTAGTTTCAAGAAGCTAGCACAAACCGTGTTGGATTTAGAGTTCCAAATACATCTATCTATATTGGAGAAAACAGAGTGAAACCTAAAAATTCAAACTGTTACTGGAAATGAACGCTTCAACATAGAAGAACGAAATTTGGGGAACCAAGTCGCCTTAGTGTACTGATCATTACCTGAAAGTATCATCCAGTTTGGGTGAAAAAATATTTGCTGAGATTTCTGGAGATTCGTAATTTTGGGAAGCTTGGCAACCCATTCCCATGAAAGTGTTTCTGGCCAGTCACTGTTTAGGGCTACATCAAGAGGAAACAAAACGTAGAGATAGAACGTGAAACTACTTTGTTGTGTCAAGTTTCAAGAAGCTAGCACAAACTGTGTTGGATTTAGAGTTCCAAATACATCTATCAATATAGGAGAAAACAGAGTGAAACCTAAAAATTCAAACTGTTACTGGAAATGAATGCTTCAAAATAGAAGAACAAAATTTGGGGAACCAAGTCGCCTTAGTGTACTGATCATTACCTGAAAGTATCATCCAGTTTGGGTGAAAAAATATTTGCTGAGATTTATGGAGATTCGTAATTTTGGGAAGCTTGGCAACCCCTTCCCATGAAAGTGTTTCTCGCCAGTCACTGCTTAGGTATACATCAAGAGGAAACAAAACGTAGAGATAGAACGTGAAACTACTTTGTTGTGTCAAGTTTCAAGATGCTAGCACAAACCGTGTTGGATTTAGAGTTCCAAATACATCTATCAATATAGGAGAAAACAGAGTGAAACCTAAAAATTCAAACTGTTACTGGAAATGAACGCTTCAACATAGAAGAACGAAATTTGGGGAACCAAGTCGCCTTAGTGTACTGATCATTACCTGAAAGTATCATCCAGTTTGGGTGAAAAAATATTTGCTGAGATTTCTGGAGATTCGTAATTTTTGGAAGCTTGGCAACCCCTTCCCATGAAAGTGTTTCTCGCCAGTCACTGCTTAGGGCTACATCAAGAGGAAACAAAACGTAGAGATAGAACGTGAAACTACTTTGTTGTGTCAAGTTTCAAGAAGCTAGCACAAACCGTGTTGGATTCAGAGTTCTAAATACATCTATCTATATAGGAGAAAACAGAGTGAAACCTAAAAATTCAAACTGTTACTGGAAATGAACGCTTCAACATAGAAGAACGAAATTTGGGGAACCAAGTCGCCTTAGTGTACTGATCATTACCTGAAAGTATCATCCAGTTTGGGTGAAAAAATACTTGCTGAGATTTCTGGAGATTCGTAATTTTGGGAAGCTTGGCAACCCCTTCCCATGAAAGTGTTTCTCGCCAGTCACTGCTTAGGGCTACATCAAGAGGAAACAAAACGTAGAGATAGAACGTGAAACTACTTTGTTGTGTCAAGTTTCATAAAGCTAGCACAAACCGTGTTGGATTTAGAGTTCCAAATACATCTATCTATATAGGAGAAAACAGAGTGAAACCTAAAAATTCAAACTGTTACTGGAAATGAACGCTTCAACATAGAAGAACGAAATTTGGGGAACCAAGTCGCCTTAGTGTACTGATCATTACCTGAAAGTATCATCCAGTTTGGGTGAAAAAGTATTTGCTGAGATTTCTGGAGATTCGTAATTTTGGGAAGCTTGGCAACCCCTTCCCATGAAAGTGTTTCTCGCCAGTCACTGCTTAGGGCTACGTCAAGAGGAAACAAAACGTAGAGATAGAACGTGAAACTACTTTGTTGTGTCAAGTTTCAAGAAGCTAGCATAAACCATGTTGGATTCAGAGTTCCAAATACATCTATCAATATAGGAGAAAACAGAGTGAAACCTAAAAATTCAAACTGTTACTGGAAATGAACGCTTCAACATAGAAGAACGAAAATTGGGGAACCAAGTTGCCTTAGTGTACTGATCATTACCTGAAAGTATCATCCAGTTTGGGTGAAAAAATGTTTCTTGAGATTTCTGTAGATTCGTAATTTTGGGAAGCTTGGCAACCCCTTCCCATGAAAGTGTTTCTCGCCAGTCACTGCTTAGGGCTACATCAAGAGGAAACAAAATGTAGAGATAGAACGTGAAACTACTTTGTTGTGTCAACTTTCAAGAAGCTAGCACAAACCGTGTTGGATTCAGAGTTCCAAATACATCTATCAATATAGGAGAAAACAGAGTGAAACCTAAAAATTCAAACTGTTACTGGAAATGAACGCTTCAACATAGAAGAACGAAATTTGGGGAACCAAGTCGCCTTAGTGTACTGATCATTACCTGAAAGTATCATCCAGTTTGGGTGAAAAAATATTTCCTGAGATTTCTGGAGATTCATAATTTTGGAAGCTTGGCAACCCCTTCCCATGAAAGTGTTTCTCGCCAGTCACTGCTTAGGGCTACATCAAGAGGAAACAAAATGTAGAGATAGAACGTGAAACTACTTTGTTGTGTCAAGTTTCAAGAAGCTAGCACAAACCGTGTTGGATTTAGAGTTCCAAATACATCTATCAATATAGGAGAAAACAGAGTGAAACCTAAAAATTCAAACTGTTACTGGAAATGAACGCTTCAACATAGAAGAACGAAATTTGGGGAACCAAGTCGCCTTAGTGTACTGATCATTACCTGAGAGTATCATCCAGTTTGGGTGAAAAAATATTTGCTGAGATTTCTGGAGATTCGTAATTTTGGGAAGCTTGGCAACCCCTTCCCATGAAAGTGTTTCTCGCCAGTCACTGCTTAGGGCTACATCAAGAGGAAACAAAACGTAGAGATAGAACGTGAAACTACTTTGTTGTGTCAGGTTTCAAGAAGCTAGCACAAACCGTGTTGGATTTAGAGTTCCAAATACATCTATCAATATAGGAGAAAACAGAGTGAAACCTAAAAATTCAAACTGTTACTGGAAATGAACGCTTCAACATAGAAGAACGAAATTTGGGGAACCAAGTCGCCTTAGTGTACTGATCATTACCTGAAAGTATCATCCAGTTTGGGTGAAAAAATATTTGCTGAGATTTCTGGAGATTCGTAATTTTGGGAAGCTTGGCAACCCCTTCCCATGAAAGTGTTTCTCGCCAATCACTGCTTAGGGCTACATCAAGAGGAAACACAATGTAGAGATAGAACGTGAAACTACTTTGTTGTGTCAACTTTCAAGAAGCTAGCACAAACCGTGTTGGATTCAGAGTTCCAAATACATCTATCAATATAGGAGAAAACAGAGTGAAACCTAAAAATTCAAACTGTTACTGGAAATGAACGCATCAACATAGAAGAACGAAATTTGGGGAACCAAGTCGCCTTAGTGTACTGATCATTACCTGAAAGTATCATCCAGTTTGGGTGAAAAAATACTTGCTGAGATTTCTGGAGATTCGTAATTTTGGGAAGCTTGGCAACCCCTTCCCATGAAAGTGTTTCTCGCCAGTCACTGCTTAGGGCTACATCAAGAGGAAACAAAACGTAGAGATAGAACGTGAAACTACGTTGTTGTGTCTAGTTTCAAGAAGCTAGCACAAAACGTGTTGGATTTAGAGTTCCAAATACATCTATCAATATAGGAGAAAACAGAGTGAAACCTAAAAATTCAAACTGTTACTGGAAATGAACGCTTCAAATAGAAGAACGAAATTTGGGGAACCAAGTCGCCTTAGTGTACTGATCATTACCTGAAAGTATCATCCAGTTTGGGTGAAAAAATATTTGCTGAGATTTCTGGAGATTCGTAATTTTTGGAAGCTTGGCAACCCCTTCCCATGAAAGTGTTTCTCGCCAGTCACTGCTTAGGGCTACATCAAGAGGAAACAAAACATAGAGAGAGAACGTGAAACTACTTTGTTGTGTCAAGTTTCAAGAAGCTAGCACAAACCGTGTTGGATTTAGAGTTCCAAATACATCTATCAATATAGGAGAAAACAGAGTGAAACCTAAAAATTCAAACTGTTACTGGAAATGAACGCTTCAACATAGAAGAACGAAATTTGGGGAACCAAGTCGCCTTAGTGTACTGATCATTACCTGAGAGTATCATCCAGTTTGGGTGAAAAAATGTTTGCTGAGATTTCTGGAGATTCGTAATTTTGGGAAGCTTGGCAACCCCTTCCCATGAAAGTGTTTCTCGCCAGTCACTGCTTAGGGCTACATAAAGAGGAAACAAAACGTAGAGATAGAACGTGAAACTACTTTGTTGTGTCAAGTTTCAAGAAGCTAGCACAAACTGTGTTGGATTTAGAGTTCCAAATACATCTATCAATATAGGAGAAAACAGAGTGAAACCTAAAAATTCAAACTGTTACTGGAAATGAATGCTTCAAAATAGAAGAACAAAATTTGGGGAACCAAGTCGCCTTAGTGTACTGATCATTACCTGAAAGTATCATCCAGTTTGGGTGAAAAAATATTTGCTGAGATTTATGGAGATTCGTAATTTTGGGAAGCTTGGCAACCCCTTCCCATGAAAGTGATTGTCGCCAGTCACTGCTTAGGTATACATCAAGAGGAAACAAAACGTAGAGATAGAACGTGAAACTACTTTGTTGTGTCAAGTTTCAAGAAGCTAGAACAAACCGTGTTGGATTTAGAGTTCCAAATACATCTATCAATATAGGAGAAAACAGAGTGAAACCTAAAAATTCAAACTGTTACTGGAAATGAACGCTTCAACATAGAAGAACGAAATTTGGGGAACCAAGTCGCCTTAGTGTACTGATCATTACCTGAGAGTATCATCCAGTTTGGGTGAAAAAATGTTTGCTGAGATTTCTGGAGATTCGTAATTTTGGGAAGCTTGGCAACCCCTTCCCATGAAAGTGTTTCTCGCCAGTCACTGCTTAGGGCTACATAAAGAGGAAACAAAACGTAGAGATAGAACGTGAAACTACTTTGTTGTGTCAAGTTTCAAGAAGCTAGCACAAACTGTGTTGGATTTAGAGTTCCAAATACATCTATCAATATAGGAGAAAACAGAGTGAAACCTAAAAATTCAAACTGTTACTGGAAATGAATGCTTCAAAATAGAAGAACAAAATTTGGGGAACCAAGTCGCCTTAGTGTACTGATCATTACCTGAAAGTATCATCCAGTTTGGGTGAAAAAATATTTGCTGAGATTTATGGAGATTCGTAATTTTGGGAAGCTTGGCAACCCCTTCCCATGAAAGTGATTGTCGCCAGTCACTGCTTAGGTATACATCAAGAGGAAACAAAACGTAGAGATAGAACGTGAAACTACTTTGTTGTGTCAAGTTTCAAGATGCTAGCACAAACCGTGTTGGATTTAGAGTTCCAAATACATCTATCAATATAGGAGAAAACAGAGTGAAACCTAAAAATTCAAACTGTTACTGGAAATGAACGCTTCAACATAGAAGAACGAAATTTGGGGAACCAAGTCGCCTTAGTGTACTGATCATTACCTGAAAGTATCATCCAGTTTGGGTGAAAAAATATTTGCTGAGATTTCTGGAGATTCGTAATTTTTGGAAGCTTGGCAACCCCTTCCCATGAAAGTGTTTCTCGCCAGTCACTGCTTAGGGCTACATCAAGAGGAAACAAAACGTAGAGATAGAACGTGAAACTACTTTGTTGTGTCAAGTTTCAAGAAGCTAGCACAAACCGTGTTGGATTTAGAGTTCCAAATACATCTATCAATATAGGAGAAAACAGAGTGAAAATTAAAAATTCAAACTGTTACTGGAAATGAACGCTTCGACATAGAAGAACGAAATTTGGGGAACCAAGTCGCCTTAGTGTACTGATCACTACCTGAAAGTATCATCCAGTTTGGGTGAAAAAATATTTGCTGAGATTTCTGGAGATTCGTAATTTTGGGAAGCTTGGCAACCCCTTCCCATGAAAGTGTTTCTCGCCAGTCACTGCTTAGGGCTACATCAAGAGGAAATAAAACGTAGAGATAGAACGTGAAACTACTTTGTTGTGTCAAGTTTCAAGAAGCTAGCACAAACCGTGTTGGATTTAGAGTTCCAAATACATCTATCAATATAGGAGAAAACAGAGTGAAACCTAAAAATTCAAACTGTTACTGGAAATGAACGCTTCAACATAGAAGAACGAAATTTGGGGAACCAAGTCGCCTTAGTGTACTGATCATTACCTGAAAGTATCATCCAGTTTGGGTGAAAAAATATTTGCTGAGATTTCTGGAGATTCGTAATTTTGGGAAGCTTGGCAACCCCGTTCCATGAAAGGGTTTCTCGCCAGTCACTGCTTAGGGCTACATCAAGAGGAAACAAAACGTAGAGATAGAACGTGAAACTACTTTGTTGTGTCAAGTTTCAAGAAGCTAGCACAAACCGTGTTGGATTTAGAGTTCCAAATACATCTATCAATATAGGAGAAAACAGAGTGAAACCTAAAAATTCAAACTGTTACTTGAAATGAATGCTTCAACATAGAAGAACGAAATTTGGGGAACCAAGTCGCCTTAGTGTACTGATCATTACCTGAAAGTATCATCCAGTTTGGGTGAAAAAATATTTGCTGAGATTTCTGGAGATTCGCAATTTTTGGAAGCTTGGCAACCCCTTCCCATGAAAGGGTTTCTCGCCAGTCACTGCTTAGGGCTACATCAAGAGGAAACAAAACGTAGAGATAGAACGTGAAACTACTTTGTTGTGTCAAGTTTCAAGAAGCTAGAACAAACCGTGTTGGATTTAGAGTTCCAAATACATCTATCAATATAGGAGAAAACAGAGTGAAACCTAAAAATTCAAACTGTTACTGGAAATGAACGCTTCAACATAGAAGAACGAAATTTGGGGAACCAAGTCGCCTTAGTGTACTGATCATTACCTGAGAGTATCATCCAGTTTGGGTGAAAAAATATTTGCTGAGATTTCTGGAGATTCGTAATTTTTGGAAGCATGGCAACCCCTTCCCATGAAAGTGTTTCTCGCCAGTCACTGCTTAGGGCTACATCAAGAGGAAACAAAACGTAGAGATAGAACGTGAAACTACTTTGTTGTGTCAAGTTTCAAGAAGCTAGCACAAACCGTGTTAGATTTAGAGTTCCAAATACATCTATCAATATAGGAGAAAACAGAGTGAAACCTAAAAATTCAAACTGTTACTGGAAATGAACGCTTCGACATAGAAGAACGAAATTTGGGGAACCAAGTCGCCTTAGTGTACTGATCACTACCTGAAAGTATCATCCAGTTTGGGTGAAAAAATATTTGCTGAGATTTCTGGAGATTCGCAATTTTTGGAAGCTTGGCAACCCCTTCCCATGAAAGTGTTTCTCGCCAGTCACTGCTTAGGGCTACATCAAGAGGAAACAAAACGTAGAGATAGAACGTGAAACTACTTTGTTGTGTCAAGTTTCAAGAAGCTAGCACAAACCGTGTTGGATTTAGAGTTCCAAATACATCTATCAATATAGGAGAAAACAGAGTGAAACCTAAAAATTCAAACTGTTACTGGAAATGAACGCTTCAACATAGAAGAACGAAATTTGGGGAACCAAGTCGCCTTAGTGTACTGATCATTACCTGAAAGTATCATCCAGTTTGGGTGAAAAAATATTTGCTGAGATTTCTGGAGATTCGTAATTTTGGGAAGCTTGGCAACCCCTTCCCATGAAAGTGTTTCTCGCCAGTCACTGTTTAGGGCTACATCAAGAGGAAACAAAACGTAGAGATAGAACATGAAACTACTTTGTTGTGTCAACTTTCAAGAAGCTAGCACAAACCGTGTTGGATTTAGAGTTCCAAATACATCTATCAATATAGGAGAAAACAGAGTGAAACCTAAAAATTCAAACTGTTACTGGAAATGAACGCTTCAACATAGAAGAACGAAATTTGGGGAACCAAGTCGCCTTAGTGTACTGATCATTACCTGAAAGTATCATCCAGTTTGGGTGAAAAAATATTTGCTGAGATTTCTGGAGATTCGTAATTTTGGGAAGCTTGGCAACCCCGTTCCATGAAAGGGTTTCTCGCCAGTCACTGCTTAGGGCTACATCAAGAGGAAACAAAACGTAGAGATAGAACGTGAAACTACTTTGTTGTGTCAAGTTTCAAGAAGCTAGCACAAACCGTGTTGGATTTAGAGTTCCAAATACATCTATTAATATAGGAGAAAACAGAGTGAAACCTAAAAATTCAAACTGTTACTGGAAATGAACGCTTCAACATAGAAGAACGAAATTTGCGGAACCAAGTTACCTTAGTGTACTGATCATTACCTGAAACTATCATCCAGTTTGGGTGAAAAATTATTTGCTGAGATTTCTGGAGATTCGTAATTTTTGGAAGCTTGGCAACCCCTTCCCATGAAAGTGTTTCTCGCCAGTCACTGCTTAGGGCTACATCAAGAGGAAACAAAACGTAGAGATAGAACGTGAAACTACTTTGTTGTGTCAAGTTTCAAGAAGCTATCACAAACCGTGTTGGATTTAGTGTTCCAAATACATCTATCAATATAGGAGAAAACAGAGTGAAACCTAAAAATTCAAACTGTTACTGGAAATGAACGCTTCAAGATAGAAGAACGAAATTTGGGGAACCAAGTCGCCTTAGTGTACTGATCATTACCTGAAAGTATCATCCAGTTTGGGTGAAAAAATATTTGCTGAGATTTCTGGAGATTCGTAATTTTGGGAAGCTTGGCAACCCCTTCCCATGAAAGTGTTTCTCGCCAGTCACTGCTTAGGGCTACATCAAGAGGAAAAAAAACGTAGAGATAGAACGTGAAACTACGTTGTTGTGTCAAGTTTCAAGAAGCTAGCACAAAACGTGTAGGATTTAGAGTTCCAAATACATCTATTAATATAGGAGAAAACAGAGTGAAACCTAAAAATTCAAACTGTTACTGGAAATGAACGCTTCAACATAGAAGAACGAAATTTGGGGAACCAAGTTACCTTAGTGTACTGATCATTACCTGAAACTATCATCCAGTTTGGGTAAAAAATTATTTGCTGAGATTTCTGGAGATTCGTAATTTTTGGAAGCTTGGCAACCCCTTCCCATGAAAGTGTTTCTCGCCAATCACTGCTTAGGGCTACATCAAGAGGAAACAAAACGTAGAGATAGAACGTGAAACTACTTTGTTGTGTCAACTTTCAAGAAGCTAGCACAAACCGTGTTGGATTCAGAGTTCCAAATACATCTATCAATATAGGAGAAAACAGAGTGAAACCTAAAAATTCAAACTGTTACTGGAAATGAACGCTTCAACATAGAAGAACGAAATTTGGGGAACCAAGTCGCCTTAGTGTACTGATCATTACCTGAGAGTATCATCCAGTTTGGGTGAAAAAATATTTGCTGAGATTTCTGGAGATTCGTAATTTTGGGAAGCTTGGCAACCCCTTCCCATGAAAGTGTTTCTCGCCAGTCACTGCTTAGGGCTACATCAAGAGGAAACAAAACGTAGAGATAGAACGTGAAACTACTTTGTTGTGTCAAGTTTCAAGAAGCTAGCACAAACCGTGTTGGATTTAGAGTTCCAAATACATCTATCAATATAGGAGAAAACAGAGTGAAACCTAAAAATTCAAACTGTTACTGGAAATGAACGCTTCAACATAGAAGAACGAAATTTGGGGAACCAAGTCGCCTTAGTGTACTGATCATTACCTGAAAGTATCATCCAGTTTGGGTGAAAAAATACTTGCTGAGATTTCTGGAGATTCGTAATTTTGGGAAGCTTGGCAACCCCTTCCCATGAAAGTGTTTCTCGCCAGTCACTGCTTAGGGCTACATCAAGAGGAAACAAAACGTAGAGATAGAACGTGAAACTACGTTGTTGTGTCTAGTTTCAAGAAGCTAGCACAAAACGTGTTGGATTTAGAGTTCCAAATACATCTATCAATATAGGAGAAAACAGAGTGAAACCTAAAAATTCAAACTGTTACTGGAAATGAACGCTTCAAATAGAAGAACGAAATTTGGGGAACCAAGTCGCCTTAGTGTACTGATCATTACCTGAAAGTATCATCCAGTTTGGGTGAAAAAATATTTGCTGAGATTTCTGGAGATTCGTAATTTTGGGAAGCTTGGCAACCCCTTCCCATGAAAGTGTTTCTCGCCAGTCACTGCTTAGGGCTACATCAAGAGGAAACAAAACATAGAGAGAGAACGTGAAACTACTTTGTTGTGTCAAGTTTCAAGAAGCTAGCACAAACCGTGTTGGATTTAGAGTTCCAAATACATCTATCAATATAGGAGAAAACAGAGTGAAACCTAAAAATTCAAACTGTTACTGGAAATGAACGCTTCAACATAGAAGAACGAAATTTGGGGAACCAAGTCGCCTTAGTGTACTGATCATTACCTGAGAGTATCATCCAGTTTGGGTGAAAAAATGTTTGCTGAGATTTCTGGAGATTCGTAATTTTGGGAAGCTTGGCAACCCCTTCCCATGAAAGTGTTTCTCGCCAGTCACTGCTTAGGGCTACATCAAGAGGAAACAAAACGTAGAGATAGAACGTGAAACTACTTTGTTGTGTCAAGTTTCAAGAAGCTAGCACAAACTGTGTTGGATTTAGAGTTCCAAATACATCTATCAATATAGGAGAAAACAGAGTGAAACCTAAAAATTCAAACTGTTACTGGAAATGAATGCTTCAAAATAGAAGAACAAAATTTGGGGAACCAAGTCGCCTTAGTGTACTGATCATTACCTGAAAGTATCATCCAGTTTGGGTGAAAAAATATTTGCTGAGATTTCTGGAGATTCGTAATTTTGGGAAGCTTGGCAACCCCGTTCCATGAAAGGGTTTCTCGCCAGTCACTGCTTAGGGCTACATCAAGAGGAAACAAAACGTAGAGATAGAACGTGAAACTACTTTGTTGTGTCAAGTTTCAAGAAGCTAGCACAAACCGTGTTGGATTTAGAGTTCCAAATACATCTATCAATATAGGAGAAAACAGAGTGAAACCTAAAAATTCAAACTGTTACTGGAAATGAACGCTTCAACATAGAAGAACGAAATTTGGGGAACCAAGTCGCCTTAGTGTACTGATCATTACCTGAAAGTATCATCCAGTTTGGGTGAAAAAATATTTGCTGAGATTTCTGGAGATTCGCAATTTTTGGAAGCTTGGCAACCCCTTCCCATGAAAGGGTTTCTCGCCAGTCACTGCTTAGGGCTACATCAAGAGGAAACAAAACGTAGAGATAGAACGTGAAACTACTTTGTTGTGTCAAGTTTCAAGAAGCTAGAACAAACCGTGTTGGATTTAGAGTTCCAAATACATCTATCAATATAGGAGAAAACAGAGTGAAACCTAAAAATTCAAACTGTTACTGGAAATGAACGCTTCAACATAGAAGAACGAAATTTGGGGAACCAAGTCGCCTTAGTGTACTGATCATTACCTGAGAGTATCATCCAGTTTGGGTGAAAAAATATTTGCTGAGATTTCTGGAGATTCGTAATTTTTGGAAGCATGGCAACCCCTTCCCATGAAAGTGTTTCTCGCCAGTCACTGCTTAGGGCTACATCAAGAGGAAACAAAACGTAGAGATAGAACGTGAAACTACTTTGTTGTGTCAAGTTTCAAGAAGCTAGCACAAACCGTGTTGGATTTAGAGTTCCAAATACATCTATCAATATAGGAGAAAACAGAGTGAAACCTAAAAATTCAAACTGTTACTGGAAATGAAAGCTTCGACATAGAAGAACGAAATTTGGGGAACCAAGTCGCCTTAGTGTACTGATCACTACCTGAAAGTATCATCCAGTTTGGGTGAAAAAATATTTGCTGAGATTTCTGGAGATTCGTAATTTTGGGAAGCTTGGCAACCCCTTCCCATGAAAGTGTTTCTCGCCAGTCACTGCTTAGGGCTACATCAAGAGGAAACAAAACGTAGAGATAGAACGTGAAACTACTTTGTTGTGTCAAGTTTCAAGAAGCTAGCACAAACCGTGTTGGATTTAGAGTTCCAAATACATCTATCAATATAGGAGAAAACAGAGTGAAACCTAAAAATTCAAACTGTTACTGGAAATGAACGCTTCAACATAGAAGAACGAAATTTGGGGACCCAAGTCGCCTTAGTGTACTGATCATTACCTGAAAGTATCATCCAGTTTGGGTGAAAAAATATTTGCTGAGATTTCTGGAGATTCGTAATTTTGGGAAGCTTGGCAACCCCTTCCCATGAAAGTGTTTCTCGCCAGTCACTGTTTAGGGCTACATCAAGAGGAAACAAAACGTAGAGATAGAACATGAAACTACTTTGTTGTGTCAACTTTCAAGAAGCTAGCACAAACCGTGTTGGATTTAGAGTTCCAAATACATCTATCAATATAGGAGAAAACAGAGTGAAACCTAAAAATTCAAACTGTTACTGGAAATGAACGCTTCAACATAGAAGAACGAAATTTGGGGAACCAAGTCGCCTTAGTGTACTGATCATTACCTGAAAGTATCATCCAGTTTGGGTGAAAAAATATTTGCTGAGATTTCTGGAGATTCGTAATTTTGGGAAGCTTGGCAACCCCGTTCCATGAAAGGGTTTCTCGCGAGTCACTGCTTAGGGCTACATCAAGAGGAAACAAAACGTAGAGATAGGACGTGAAACTACTTTGTTGTGTCAAGTTTCAAGAAGCTAGCACAAACCGTGTTGGATTTAGAGTTCCAAATACATCTATCAATATAGGAGAAAACAGAGTGAAACCTAAAAATTCAAACTGTTACTGGAAATGAACGCTTCAACATAGAAGAACGGAATTTGGGGAACCAAGTCGCCTTAGTGTACTGATCATTACCTGAGAGTATCATCCAGTTTGGGTGAAAAAATATTTGCTGAGATTTCTGGAGATTCGTAATTTTGGGAAGCTTGGCAACCCCTTCCCATGAAAGTGTTTCTCGCCAGTCACTGCTTAGGGCTACATCAAGAGGAAACAAAACGTAGAGATAGAACGTGAAACTACGTTGTTGTGTCTAGTTTCAAGAAGCTAGCACAAAACGTGTTGGATTTAGAGTTCCAAATACATCTATCAATATAGGAGAAAACAGAGTGAAACCTAAAAATTCAAACTGTTACTGGAAATGAACGCTTCAAATAGAAGAACGAAATTTGGGGAACCAAGTCGCCTTAGTGTACTGATCATTACCTGAAAGTATCATCCAGTTTGGGTGAAAAAATATTTGCTGAGATTTCTGGAGATTCGTAATTTTGGGAAGCTTGGCAACCCCTTCCCATGAAAGTGTTTCTCGCCAGTCACTGCTTAGGGCTACATCAAGAGGAAACAAAACATAGAGAGAGAACGTGAAACTACTTTGTTGTGTCAAGTTTCAAGAAGCTAGCACAAACCGTGTTGGATTTAGAGTTCCAAATACATCTATCAATATAGGAGAAAACAGAGTGAAACCTAAAAATTCAAACTGTTACTGGAAATGAACGCTTCAACATAGAAGAACGAAATTTGGGGAACCAAGTCGCCTTAGTGTACTGATCATTACCTGAGAGTATCATCCAGTTTGGGTGAAAAAATATTTGCTGAGATTTCTGGAGATTCGTAATTTTTGGAAGCTTGGCAACTCCTTCCCATGAAAGTGTTTCTCGCCAGTCACTGCTTAGGGCTACATCAAGAGGAAACAAAACGTAGAGATAGAACGGGAAACTACTTTGTTGTGTCAAGTTTCAAGAAGCTAGCACAAACCGTGTTGGATTTAGAGTTCCAAATACATCTATCAATATAGGAGAAAACAGAGTGAAACCTAAAAATTCAAACTGTTACTGGAAATGAACGCTTCAACATAGAAGAACGAAATTTGGGGAACCAAGTCGACTTAGTGTACTGATCATTACCTGAAAGTATCATCCAGTTTGGGTGAAAAAATATTTGCTGAGATTTCTGGAGATTCGTAATTTTGGGAAGCTTGGCAACCCCGTTCCATGAAAGGGTTTCTCGCCAGTCACTGCTTAGGGCTACATCAAGAGGAAACAAAACGTAGAGATAGAACGTGAAACTACTTTGTTGTGTCAAGTTTCAAGAAGCTAGAAAAAACCGTGTTGGATTTAGAGTTCCAAATACATCTATCAATATAGGAGAAAACAGAGTGAAACCTAAAAATTCAAACTGTTACTGGAAATGAACGCTTCAACATAGAAGAACGAAATTTGGGGAACCAAGTCGCCTTAGTGTACTGATCATTACCTGAGAGTATCATCCAGTTTGGGTGAAAAAATGTTTGCTGAGATTTCTGGAGATTCGTAATTTTGGGAAGCTTGGCAACCCCTTCCCATGAAAGTGTTTCTCGCCAGTCACTGCTTAGGGCTACATAAAGAGGAAACAAAACGTAGAGATAGAACGTGAAACTACTTTGTTGTGTCAAGTTTCAAGAAGCTAGCACAAACTGTGTTGGATTTAGAGTTCCAAATACATCTATCAATATAGGAGAAAACAGAGTGAAAATTAAAAATTCAAACTGTTACTGGAAATGAACGCTTCGACATAGAAGAACGAAATTTGGGGAACCAAGTCGCCTTAGTGTACTGATCACTACCTGAAAGTATCATCCAGTTTGGGTGAAAAAATATTTGCTGAGATTTCTGGAGATTCGTAATTTTGGGAAGCTTGGCAACCCCTTCCCATGAAAGTGTTTCTCGCCAGTCACTGCTTAGGGCTACATCAAGAGGAAATAAAACGTAGAGATAGAACGTGAAACTACTTTGTTGTGTCAAGTTTCAAGAAGCTAGCACAAACCGTGTTGGATTTAGAGTTCCAAATACATCTATCAATATAGGAGAAAACAGAGTGAAACCTAAAAATTCAAACTGTTACTGGAAATGAACGCTTCAACATAGAAGAACGAAATTTGGGGAACCAAGTCGCCTTAGTGTACTGATCATTACCTGAAAGTATCATCCAGTTTGGGTGAAAAAATATTTGCTGAGATTTCTGGAGATTCGTAATTTTGGGAAGCTTGGCAACCCCGTTCCATGAAAGGGTTTCTCGCCAGTCACTGCTTAGGGCTACATCAAGAGGAAACAAAACGTAGAGATAGAACGTGAAACTACTTTGTTGTGTCAAGTTTCAAGAAGCTAGCACAAACCGTGTTGGATTTAGAGTTCCAAATACATCTATCAATATAGGAGAAAACAGAGTGAAACCTAAAAATTCAAACTGTTACTGGAAATGAACGCTTCAACATAGAAGAACGAAATTTGGGGAACCAAGTCGCCTTAGTGTACTGATCATTACCTGAAAGTATCATCCAGTTTGGGTGAAAAAATATTTGCTGAGATTTCTGGAGATTCGCAATTTTTGGAAGCTTGGCAACCCCTTCCCATGAAAGGGTTTCTCGCCAGTCACTGCTTAGGGCTACATCAAGAGGAAACAAAACTTAGAGATAGAACGTGAAACTACTTTGTTGTGTCAAGTTTCAAGAAGCTAGAACAAACCGTGTTGGATTTAGAGTTCCAAATACATCTATCAATATAGGAGAAAACAGAGTGAAACCTAAAAATTCAAACTGTTACTGGAAATGAACGCTTCAACATAAAAGAACGAAATTTGGGGAACCAAGTCGCCTTAGTGTACTGTTCATTACCTGAGAGTATCATCCAGTTTGGGTGAAAAAATATTTGCTGAGATTTCTGGAGATTCGTAATTTTTGGAAGCATGGCAACCCCTTCCCATGAAAGTGTTTCTCGCCAGTCACTGCTTAGGGCTACATCAAGAGGAAACAAAACGTAGAGATAGAACGTGAAACTACTTTGTTGTGTCAACTTTCAAGAAGCTAGCACAAACCGTGTTGGATTTAGAGTTCCAAATACATCTATCAATATAGGAGAAAACAGAGTGAAACCTAAAAATTCAAACTGTTACTGGAAATGAACGCTTCGACATAGAAGAACGAAATTTGGGGAACCAAGTCGCCTTAGTGTACTGATCACTACCTGAAAGTATCATCCAGTTTGGGTGAAAAAATATTTGCTGAGATTTCTGGAGATTCGTAATTTTGGGAAGCTTGGCAACCCCTTCCCATGAAAGTGTTTCTCGCCAGTCACTGCTTAGGGCTACATCAAGAGGAAACAAAACGTAGAGATAGAACGTGAAACTACTTTGTTGTGTCAAGTTTCAAGAAGCTAGCACAAACCGTGTTGGATTTAGAGTTCCAAATACATCTATCAATATAGGAGAAAACAGAGTGAAACCAAAAAATTCAAACTGTTACTGGAAATGAACGCTTCAACATAGAAGAACGAAATTTGGGGAACCAAGTCGCCTTAGTGTACTGATCATTACCTGAAAGTATCATCCAGTTTGGGTGAAAAAATATTTGCTGAGATTTCTGGAGATTCGTAATTTTGGGAAGCTTGGCAACCCCTTCCCATGAAAGTGTTTCTCGCCAGTCACTGTTTAGGGCTACATCAAGAGGAAACAAAACGTAGAGATAGAACATGAAACTACTTTGTTGTGTCAACTTTCAAGAAGCTAGCACAAACCGTGTTGGATTTAGAGTTCCAAATACATCTATCAATATAGGAGAAAACAGAGTGAAACCTAAAAATTCAAACTGTTACTGGAAATGAACGCTTCAACATAGAAGAACGAAATTTGGGGAACCAAGTCGCCTTAGTGTACTGATCATTACCTGAAAGTATCATCCAGTTTGGGTGAAAAAATATTTCCTGAGATTTCTGGAGATTCGTAATTTTGGGAAGCTTGGCAACCCCGTTCCATGAAAGGGTTTCTCGCCAGTCACTGCTTAGGGCTACATCAAGAGGAAACAAAACGTAGAGATAGAACGTGAAACTACTTTGTTGTGTCAAGTTTCAAGAAGCTAGCACAAACCGTGTTGGATTTAGAGTTCCAAATACATCTATTAATATAGGAGAAAACAGAGTGAAACCTAAAAATTCAAACTGTTACTGGAAATGAACGCTTCAACATAGAAGAACGAAATTTGCGGAACCAAGTTACCTTAGTGTACTGATCATTACCTGAAACTATCATCCAGTTTGGGTGAAAAATTATTTGCTGAGATTTCTGGAGATTCGTAATTTTTGGAAGCTTGGCAATCCCTTCCCATGAAAGTGTTTCTCGCCAGTCACTGCTTAGGGCTACATCAAGAGGAAACAAAACGTAGAGATAGAACGTGAAACTACTTTGTTGTGTCAAGTTTCAAGAAGCTATCACAAACCGTGTTGGATTTAGTGTTCCAAATACATCTATCAATATAGGAGAAAACAGAGTGAAACCTAAAAATTCAAACTGTTACTGGAAATGAACGCTTCAAGATAGAAGAACGAAATTTGGGGAACCAAGTCGCCTTAGTGTACTGATCATTACCTGAAAGTATCATCCAGTTTGGGTGAAAAAATATTTGCTGAGATTTCTGGAGATTCGTAATTTTGGGAAGCTTGGCAACCCCTTCCCATGAAAGTGTTTCTCGCCAGTCACTGCTTAGGGCTACATCAAGAGGAAACAAAACGTAGAGATAGAACGTGAAACTACGTTGTTGTGTCAAGTTTCAAGAAGCTAGCACAAAACGTGTAGGATTTAGAGTTCCAAATACATCTATTAATATAGGAGAAAACAGAGTGAAACCTAAAAATTCAAACTGTTACTGGAAATGAACGCTTAAACATAGAAGAACGAAATTTGGGGAACCAAGTTACCTTAGTGTACTGATCATTACCTGAAACTATCATCCAGTTTGGGTAAAAAATTATTTGCTGAGATTTCTGGAGATTCGTAATTTTTGGAAGCTTGGCAACCCCTTCCCATGAAAGTGTTTCTCGCCAATCACTGCTTAGGGCTACATCAAGAGGAAACAAAACGTAGAGATAGAACGTGAAACTACTTTGTTGTGTCAACTTTCAAGAAGCTAGCACAAACCGTGTTGGATTCAGAGTTCCAAATACATCTATCAATATAGGAGAAAACAGAGTGAAACCTAAAAATTCAAACTGTTACTGGAAATGAACGCTTCAACATAGAAGAACGAAATTTGGGGAACCAAGTCGCCTTAGTGTACTGATCATTACCTGAGAGTATCATCCAGTTTGGGTGAAAAAATATTTGCTGAGATTTCTGGAGATTCGTAATTTTGGGAAGCTTGGCAACCCCTTCCCATGAAAGTGTTTCTCGCCAGTCACTGCTTAGGGCTACATCAAGAGGAAACAAAACGTAGAGATAGAACGTGAAACTACTTTGTTGTGTCAAGTTTCAAGAAGCTAGCACAAACCGTGTTGGATTTAGAGTTCCAAATACATCTATCAATATAGGAGAAAACAGAGTGAAACCTAAAAATTCAAACTGTTACTGGAAATGAACGCTTCAACATAGAAGAACGAAATTTGGGGAACCAAGTCGCCTTAGTGTACTGATCATTACCTGAAAGTATCATCCAGTTTGGGTTAAAAAAATATTTGCTGAGATTTCTGGAGATTCGTAATTTTGGGAAGCTTGGCAACCCCTTCCCATGAAAGTGTTTCTCGCCAGTCACTGCTTAGGCCTACATCAAGAGGAAACAAAACGTAGAGATAGAACGTGAAACTACTTTGTTGTGTCAAGTTTCAAGAAGCTAGCACAAACCGTGTTGGATTTAGAGTTCCAAATACATCTATAAATATAGGAGAAAACAGAGTGAAACCTAAAAATTCAAACTGTTACTGGAAATGAACGCTTCAACATAGAAGAACGAAATTTGGGGAACCAAGTCGCCTTAGTGTACTGATCATTACCTGAAAGTATCATCCAGTTTGGGTGAAAAAATATTTGCTGAGATTTCTGGAGATTCGTAATTTTAGGAAGCTTGGCAACCCCGTTCCATGAAAGTGTTTCTCGCCAGTCACTGCTTAGGGCTACATCAAGAGGAAACAAAACGTAGAGATAGAACGTGAAACTACTTTGTTGTGTCAAGTTTCAAGAAGCTAGAACAAACCGTGTTGGATTTAGAGTTCCAAATACATCTATCAATATAGGAGAAAACAGAGTGAAACCTAAAAATTCAAACTGTTACTGCATATGAACGCTTCAACATAGAAGAATGAAATTTGGGGAACCAAGTCGCCTTAGTGTACTGATCATTACCTGAAAGTATCATCCAGTTTGGGTGAAAAAATGTTTGCTGAGATTTCTGGAGATTCGTAATTTTGGGAAGCTTGGCAACCCCTTCCCATGAGAGTGTTTCTCGCCAGTCACTGCTTAGGGCTACATCAAGAGGAAACAAAACGTAGAGATAGAACGTGAAACTACTTTGTTGTGTCAAGTTTCAAGAAGCTAGCACAAACCGTGTTGGATTTAGAGTTCCAAATACATCTATCAATATAGGAGAAAACAGAGTGAAACCTAAAAATTCAAACTGTTACTGGAAATGAACGCTTCAACATAGAAGAACGAAATTTGGGGAACCAAGTCGCCTTAGTGTACTGATCATTACCTGAAAGTATCATCCAGTTTGGGTGAAAAAATATTTGCTGAGATTTCTGGAGATTCGTAATTTTTGGAAGCTTGGCAACCCCTTCCCATGAAAGTGTTTCTCGCCAGTCACTGCTTAGGGCTACATCAAGAGGAAACAAAACGTAGAGATAGAACGTGAAACTACTTTGTTGTGTCAAGTTTCAAGAAGCTAGCACAAACCGTGTTGGATTTAGAGTTCCAAATACATCTATCAATATAGGAGAAAACAGAGTGAAACCTAAAAATTCAAACTGTTACTGGAAATGAACGCTTCGACATAGAAGAACGAAATTTGGGGAACCAAGTCGCCTTAGTGTACTGATCACTACCTGAAAGTATCATCCAGTTTGGGTGAAAAAATATTTGCTGAGATTTCTGGAGATTCGTAATTTTGGGAAGATTGGCAACCCCTTCCCATGAAAGTGTTTCTCGCCAGTCACTGCTTAGGGCTACATCAAGAGGAAACAAAACGTAGAGATAGAACGTGAAACTACTTTGTTGTGTCAAGTTTCAAGAAGCTAGCACAAACCGTGTTGGATTTAGAGTTCCAAATACATCTATCAATATAGGAGAAAACAGAGTGAAACCTAAAAATTCAAACTGTTACTGGAAATGAACGCTTCAACATAGAAGAACGAAATTTGGGGAACCAAGTCGCCTTAGTGTACTGATCATTACCTGAAAGTATCATCCAGTTTGGGTGAAAAAATATTTGCTGAGATTTCTGGAGATTCGTAATTTTGGGAAGCTTGGCAACCCCGTTCCATGAAAGGGTTTCTCGCCAGTCACTGCTTAGGGCTACATCAAGAGGAATTAAAACGTAGAGATAGAACGTGAAACTACTTTGTTGTGTCAAGTTTCAAGAAGCTAGAACAAACCGTGTTGGATTTAGAGTTCCAAATACATCTATCAATATAGGAGAAAACAGCGTGAAACCTAAAAATTCAAACTGTTACTGGAAATGAACGCTTCAACATAGAAGAACGAAATTTGGGGAACCAAGTCGCCTTAGTGTACTGATCATTACCTGAATGTATCATCCAGTTTGGGTGAAAAAATGTTTGCTGAGATTTCTGGAGATTCGTAATTTTTGGAAGCTTGGCAACCCCTTCCCATGAATGTGTTTCTCGCCAGTCACTGCTTAGGGCTACATCAAGAGGAAACAAAACGTAGAGATAGAACGTGAAACTACTTTGTTGTGTCAAGTTTCAAGAAGCTAGCACAAACTGTGTTGGATTTAGAGTTCCAAATACATCTATCAATATAGGAGAAAACAGAGTGAAACCTAAAAATTCAAACTGTTACTGGAAATGAACGCTTCAAAATAGAAGAACAAAATTTGGGGAACCAAGTCGCCTTAGTGTACTGATCATTACCTGAAAGTATCATCCAGTTTGGGTGAAAAAATATTTGCTGAGATTTCTGGAGATTCGTAATTTTGGGAAGCTTGGCAACCCCTTCCCATGAAAGTGTTTCTCTCCAGTCACTGCTTAGGGCTACATCAAGAGGAAACAAAACGTAGAGATAGAACGTGAAACTACTTTGTTGTGTCAAGTTTCAAGAAGCTAGCACAAACTGTGTTGGATTTAGAGTTCCAAATACATCTATCAATATAGGAGAAAACAGAGTGAAACCTAAAAATTCAAACTGTTACTGGAAATGAACGCTTCAACATAGAAGAACGAAATTTGGGGAACCAAGTTACCTTAGTGTACTGATCATTACCTGAAACTATCATCCAGTTTGGGTGAAAACATGTTTGCTGAGATTTCTGGAGATTCGTAATTTTGGGAAGCTTGGCAACCCCTTCCCATGAAAGTGTTTCTCGCCAGTCACTGTTTAGGGCTACATCAAGAGGAAAAAAAACGTAGAGATAGAACGTGGAACTACTTTGTTGTGTCAAGTTTCAAGAAGCTAGCACAAACTGTGTTGGATTTAGAGTTCCAAATACATCTATCAATATAGGAGAAAACAGAGTGAAACCTAAAAATTCAAACTGTTACTGGAAATGAACGCTTCAAAATAGAAGAACAAAATTTGGGGAACCAAGTCGCCTTAGTGTACTGATCATTACCTGAAAGTATCATCCAGTTTGGGTGAAAAAAATATTTGCTGAGATTTATGGAGATTCGTAATTTTGGGAAGCTTGGCAACCCCTTCCCATGAAAGTGTTTCTCGCCAGTCACTGCTTAGGGCTACATCAAGAGGAAACAAAACGTAGAGATAGAACGTGAAACTACTTTGTTGTGTCAAGTTTCAAGAAGCTAGCACAAACCGTGTTGGATTTAGAGTTCCAAATACATCTATCAATATAGGAGAAAACAGAGTGAAACCTAAAAATTCAAACTGTTACTGGAAATGAACGCTTCAACATAGAAGAACCAAATTTGGGGAACCAAGTCGCCTTAGTGTACTGATCATTACCTGAAAGTATCATCCAGTTTGGGTGAAAAAATATTTGCTGAGATTTCTGGAGATTCGTAATTTTGGGAAGCTTGGCAACCCCTTCCCATGAAAGTGTTTCTCGCCAGTCACTGTTTAGGGCTACATCAAGAGGAAACAAAACGTAGAGATAGAACATGAAACTACTTTGTTGTGTCAACTTTCAAGAAGCTAGCACAAACCGTGTTGGATTTAGAGTTCCAAATACATCTATCAATATAGGAGAAAACAGAGTGAAACCTAAAAATTCAAACTGTTACTGGAAATGAACGCTTCAACATAGAAGAACGAAATTTGGGGAACCAAGTCGCCTTAGTGTACTGATCATTACCTGAAAGTATCATCCAGTTTGGGTGAAAAAATATTTGCTGAGATTTCTGGAGATTCGTAATTTTGGGAAGCTTGGCAACCCCGTTCCATGAAAGGGTTTCTCGCCAGTCACTGCTTAGGGCTACATCAAGAGGAAACAAAACGTAGAGATAGAACGTGAAACTACTTTGTTGTGTCAAGTTTCAAGAAGCTAGCACAAACCGTGTTGGATTTAGAGTTCCAAATACATCTATTAATATAGGAGAAAACAGAGTGAAACCTAAAAATTCAAACTGTTACTGGAAATGAACGCTTCAACATAGAAGAACGAAATTTGGGGAACCAAGTTACCTTAGTGTACTGATCATTACCTGAAACTATCATCCAGTATGGGTGAAAAATTATTTGCTGAGATTTCTGGAGATTCGTAATTTTTGGAAGCTTGGCAATCCCTTCCCATGAAAGTGTTTCTCGCCAGTCACTGCTTAGGGCTACATCAAGAGGAAACAAAACGTAGAGATAGAACGTGAAACTACTTTGTTGTGTCAAGTTTCAAGAAGCTATCACAAACCGTGTTGGATTTAGTGTTCCAAATACATCTATCAATATAGGAGAAAACAGAGTGAAACCTAAAAATTCAAACTGTTACTGGAAATGAACGCTTCAAGATAGAAGAACGAAATTTGGGGAACCAAGTCGCCTTAGTGTACTGATCATTACCTGAAAGTATCATCCAGTTTGGGTGAAAAAATATTTGCTGAGATTTCTGGAGATTCGTAATTTTGGGAAGCTTGGCAACCCCTTCCCATGAAAGTGTTTCTCGCCAGTCACTGCTTAGGGCTACATCAAGAGGAAACAAAACGTAGAGATAGAACGTGAAACTACGTTGTTGTGTCAAGTTTCAAGAAGCTAGCACAAAACGTGTAGGATTTAGAGTTCCAAATACATCTATTAATATAGGAGAAAACAGAGTGAAACCTAAAAATTCAAACTGTTACTGGAAATGAACGCTTCAACATAGAAGAACGAAATTTGGGGAACCAAGTTACCTTAGTGTACTGATCATTACCTGAAACTATCATCCAGTTTGGGTAAAAAATTATTTGCTGAGATTTCTGGAGATTCGTAATTTTTGGAAGCTTGGCAACCCCTTCCCATGAAAGTGTTTCTCGCCAATCACTGCTTAGGGCTACATCAAGAGGAAACAAAACGTAGAGATAGAACGTGAAACTACTTTGTTGTGTCAACTTTCAAGAAGCTACACAAACCGTGTTGGATTCAGAGTTCCAAATACATCTATCAATATAGGAGAAAACAGAGTGAAACCTAAAAATTCAAACTGTTACTGGAAATGAACGCTTCAACATAGAAGAACGAAATTTGGGGAACCAAGTCGCCTTAGTGTACTGATCATTACCTGAGAGTATCATCCAGTTTGGGTGAAAAAATATTTGCTGAGATTTCTGGAGATTCGTAATTTTGGGAAGCTTGGCAACCCCTTCCCATGAAAGTGTTTCTCGCCAGTCACTGCTTAGGGCTACATCAAGAGGAAACAAAACGTAGAGATAGAACGTGAAACTACTTTGTTGTGTCAAGTTTCAAGAAGCTATCACAAACCGTGTTGGATTTAGAGTTCCAAATACATCTATCAATATAGGAGAAAACAGAGTGAAACCTAAAAATTCAAACTGTTACTGGAAATGAACGCTTCAACATAGAAGAACGAAATTTGGGGAACCAAGTCGCCTTAGTGTACTGATCATTACCTGAAAGTATCATCCAGTTTGGGTTAAAAAATATTTGCTGAGATTTCTGGAGATTCGTAATTTTTGGAAGCTTGGCAACCCCTTCCCATGAAAGTGTTTCTCGCCAGTCACTGCTTAGGGCTACATCAAGAGGAAACAAAACATAGAGATAGAACGTGAAACTACTTTGTTGTGTCAAGTTTCAAGAAGCTAGCACAAACCGTGTTGGATTTAGAGTTCCAAATACATCTATCAATATAGGAGAAAACAGAGTGAAACCTAAAAATTCAAACTGTTACTGGAAATGAACGCTTCAACATAGAAGAACGAAATTTGGGGAACCAAGTCGCCTTAGTGTACTGATCATTACCTGAAAGTATCATCCAGTTTGGGTGAAAAAATATTTGCTGAGATTTCTGGAGATTCGTAATTTTTGGAAGCTTGGCAACTCCTTCCCATGAAAGTGTTTCTCGCCAGTCACTGCTTAGGGCTACATCAAGAGGAAACAAAACGTAGAGATAGAACGTGAAACTACTTTGTTGTGTCAAGTTTCAAGAAGCTAGCACAAACCGTGTTGGATTTAGAGTTCCAAATACATCTATCAATATAGGAGAAAACAGAGTGAAACCTAAAAATTCAAACTGTTACTGGAAATGAACGCTTCAACATAGAAGAACGAAATTTGGGGAACCAAGTCGCCTTAGTGTACTGATCATTACCTGAAAGTATCATCCAGTTTGGGTGAAAAAATATTTGCTGAGATTTCTGGAGATTCGTAATTTTGGGAAGCTTGGCAACCCCTTCCCATGAAAGTGTTTCTCGCCAGTCACTGCTTAGGGCTACATCAAGAGGAAACAAAACGTAGAGATAGAACGTGAAACTACTTTGTTGTGTCAAGTTTCAAGAAGCTAGCACAAACCGTGTTGGATTTAGAGTTCCAAATACATCTATCAATATAGGAGAAAACAGAGTGAAACCTAAAAATTCAAACTGTTACTGGAAATGAACGCTTCAACATAGAAGAACGAAATTTGGGGAACCAAGTCGCCTTAGTGTACTGATCATTACCTGAAAGTATCATCCAGTTTGGGTGAAAAAATGTTTGCTGAGATTTCTGGAGATTCGTAATTTTGGGAAGCTTGGCAACCCCTTCCCATGAAAGTGTTTCTCGCCAGTCACTGCTTAGGCCTACATCAAGAGGAAACAAAACGTAGAGATAGAACGTGAAACTACTTTGTTGTGTCAAGTTTCAAGAAGCTAGCACAAACCGTGTTGGATTTAGAGTTCCAAATACATCTATAAATATAGGAGAAAACAGAGTGAAACCTAAAAATTCAAACTGTTACTGGAAATGAACGCTTCAACATAGAAGGACGAAATTTGGGGAACCAAGTCGCCTTAGTGTACTGATCATTACCTGAAAGTATCATCCAGTTTGGGTGAAAAAATATTTGCTGAGATTTCTGGAGATTCGTAATTTTAGGAAGCTTGGCAACCCCGTTCCATGAAAGTGTTTCTCGCCAGTCACTGCTTAGGGCTACATCAAGAGGAAACAAAACGTAGAGATAGAACGTGAAACTACTTTGTTGTGTCAAGTTTCAAGAAGCTAGAACAAACCGTGTTGGATTTAGAGTTCCAAATACATCTATCAATATAGGAGAAAACAGAGTGAAACCTAAAAATTCAAACTGTTACTGCAAATGAACGCTTCAACATAGAAGAACGAAATTTGGGGAACCAAGTCGCCTTAGTGTACTGATCATTACCTGAAAGTATCATCCAGTTTGGGTGAAAAAATGTTTGCTGAGATTTCTGGAGATTCGTAATTTTGGGAAGCTTGGCAACCCCTTCCCATGAAAGTGTTTCTCGCCAGTCACTGCTTAGGGCTACATCAAGAGGAAACAAAACGTAGAGATAGAACGTGAAACTACTTTGTTGTGTCAAGTTTCAAGAAGCTAGCACAAACCGTGTTGGATTTAGAGTTCCAAATACATCTATCAATATAGGAGAAAACAGAGTGAAACCTAAAAATTCAAACTGTTACTGGAAATGAACGCTTCAACATAGAAGAACGAAATTTGGGGAACCAAGTCGCCTTAGTGTACTGATCATTACCTGAAAGTATCATCCAGTTTGGGTGAAAAAATATTTGCTGAGATTTCTGGAGATTCGTAATTTTTGGAAGCTTGGCAACCCCTTCCCATGAAAGTGTTTCTCGCCAGTCACTGCTTAGGGCTACATCAAGAGGAAACAAAACGTAGAGATAGAACGTGAAACTACTTTGTTGTGTCAAGTTTCAAGAAGCTAGCACAAACCGTGTTGGATTTAGAGTTCCAAATACATCTATCAATATAGGAGAAAACAGAGTGAAACCTAAAAATTCAAACTGTTACTGGAAATGAACGCTTCGACATAGAAGAACGAAATTTGGGGAACCAAGTCGCCTTAGTGTACTGATCACTACCTGAAAGTATCATCCAGTTTGGGTGAAAAAATATTTGCTGAGATTTCTGGAGATTCGTAATTTTGGGAAGCTTGGCAACCCCTTCCCATGAAAGTGTTTCTCGCCAGTCACTGCTTAGGGCTACATCAAGAGGAAACAAAACGTAGAGATAGAACGTGAAACTACTTTGTTGTGTCAAGTTTCAAGAAGCTAGCACAAACCGTGTTGGATTTAGAGTTCCAAATACATCTATCAATATAGGAGAAAACAGAGTGAAACCTAAAAATTCAAACTGTTACTGGAAATGAACGCTTCAACATAGAAGAACGAAATTTGGGGAACCAAGTCGCCTTAGTGTACTGATCATTACCTGAAAGTATCATCCAGTTTGGGTGAAAAAATATTTGCTGAGATTTCTGGAGATTCGTAATTTTGGGAAGCTTGGCAACCCCGTTCCATGAAAGGTTTTCTCGCCAGTCACTGCTTAGGGCTACATCAAGAGGAATTAAAACGTAGAGATAGAACGTGAAACTACTTTGTTGTGTCAAGTTTCAAGAAGCTAGAACAAACCGTGTTGGATTTAGAGTTCCAAATACATCTATCAATATAGGAGAAAACAGCGTGAAACCTAAAAATTCAAACTGTTACTGGAAATGAACGCTTCAACATAGAAGAACGAAATTTGGGGAACCAAGTCGCCTTAGTGTACTGATCATTACCTGAATGTATCATCCAGTTTGGGTGAAAAAATGTTTGCTGAGATTTCTGGAGATTCGTAATTTTTGGAAGCTTGGCAACCCCTTCCCATGAATGTGTTTCTCGCCAGTCACTGCTTAGGGCTACATCAAGAGGAAACAAAACGTAGAGATAGAACGTGAAACTACTTTGTTGTGTCAAGTTTCAAGAAGCTAGCACAAACTGTGTTGGATTTAGAGTTCCAAATACATCTATCAATATAGGAGAAAACAGAGTGAAACCTAAAAATTCAAACTGTTACTGGAAATGAACGCTTCAAAATAGAAGAACAAAATTTGGGGAACCAAGTCGCCTTAGTGTACTGATCATTACCTGAAAGTATCATCCAGTTTGGGTGAAAAAATATTTGCTGAGATTTCTGGAGATTCGTAATTTTGGGAAGCTTGGCAACCCCTTCCCATGAAAGTGTTTCTCTCCAGTCACTGCTTAGGGCTACATCAAGAGGAAACAAAACGTAGAGATAGAACGTGAAACTACTTTGTTGTGTCAAGTTTCAAGAAGCTAGCACAAACTGTGTTGGATTTAGAGTTCCAAATACATCTATCAATATAGGAGAAAACAGAGTGAAACCTAAAAATTCAAACTGTTACTGGAAATGAACGCTTCAACATAGAAGAACGAAATTTGGGGAACCAAGTTACCTTAGTGTACTGATCATTACCTGAAACTATCATCCAGTTTGGGTGAAAAAATGTTTGCTGAGATTTCTGGAGATTCGTAATTTTGGGAAGCTTGGCAACCCCTTCCCATGAAAGTGTTTCTCGCCAGTCACTGTTTAGGGCTACATCAAGAGGAAAAAAAACGTAGAGATAGAACGTGGAACTACTTTGTTGTGTCAAGTTTCAAGAAGCTAGCACAAACTGTGTTGGATTTAGAGTTCCAAATACATCTATCAATATAGGAGAAAACAGAGTGAAACCTAAAAATTCAAACTGTTACTGGAAATGAACGCTTCAAAATAGAAGAACAAAATTTGGGGAACCAAGTCGCCTTAGTGTACTGATCATTACCTGAAAGTATCATCCAGTTTGGGTGAAAAAAATATTTGCTGAGATTTATGGAGATTCGTAATTTTGGGAAGCTTGGCAACCCCTTACCATGAAAGTGTTTCTCGCCAGTCACTGCTTAGGGCTACATCAAGAGGAAACAAAACGTAGAGATAGAACGTGAAACTACTTTGTTGTGTCAAGTTTCAAGAAGCTAGCACAAACCGTGTTGGATTTAGAGTTCCAAATAAATCTATCAATATAGGAGAAAACAGAGTGAAACCTAAAAATTCAAACTGTTACTGGAAATGAACGCTTCAACATAGAAGAACCAAATTTGGGGAACCAAGTCGCCTTAGTGTACTGCTCATTACCTGAAAGTATCATCCAGTTTGGGTCAAAAAATATTTGCTGAGATTTCTGGAGATTCGTAATTTTTGGAAGCTTGGCAACCCCTTCCCATGAAAGTGTTTCTCGCCAGTCACTGCTTAGGGCTACATCAAGAGGAAACAAAACGTAGAGATAGAACGTGAAACTACTTTGTTGTGTCAAGTTTCAAGAAGCTAGAACAAACCGTGTTGGATTTAGAGTTCCAAATACATCTATCAATATAGGAGAAAACAGCGTGAAACCTAAAAATTCAAACTGTTACTGGAAATGAACGCTTCAACATAGAAGAACGAAATTTGGGGAACCAAGTCGCCTTAGTGTACTGATCATTACCTGAATGTATCATCCAGTTTGGGTGAAAAAATGTTTGCTGAGATTTCTGGAGATTCGTAATTTTTGGAAGCTTGGCAACCCCTTCCCATGAATGTGTTTCTCGCCAGTCACTGCTTAGGGCTACATCAAGAGGAAACAAAACGTAGAGATAGAACGTGAAACTACTTTGTTGTGTCAAGTTTCAAGAAGCTAGCACAAACCGTGTTGGATTTAGAGTTCCAAATACATCTATCAATATAGGAGAAAACAGAGTGAAACCTAAAAATTCAAACTGTTACTGGAAATGAACGCTTCAAAATAGAAGAACAAAATTTGGGGAACCAAGTCGCCTTAGTGTACTGATCATTACCTGAAAGTATCATCCAGTTTGGGTGAAAAAATATTTGCTGAGATTTCTGGAGATTCGTAATTTTGGGAAGCTTGGCAACCCCTTCCCATGAAAGTGTTTCTCGCCAGTCACTGCTTAGGGCTACATCAAGAGGAAACAAAACGTAGAGATAGAACGTGAAACTACTTTGTTGTGTCAAGTTTCAAGAAGCTAGCTCAAACCGTGTTGGATTTAGAGTTCCAAATACATCTATCAATATAGGAGAAAACAGAGTGAAACCTAAAAATTCAAACTGTTACTGGAAATGAACGCTTCAACATAGAAGAACGAAATTTGGGGAACCAAGTCGCCTTAGTGTACTGATCATTACCTGAAAGTATCATCCAGTTTGGGTGAAAAAATGTTTGCTGAGATTTCTGGAGATTCGTAATTTTGGGAAGCTTGGCAACCCCTTCCCATGAAAGTGTTTCTCGCCAGTCACTGTTTAGGGCTACATCAAGAGGAAAAAAAAACCTAGAGATAGAACGTGGAACTACTTTGTTGTGTCAAGTTTCAAGAAGCTAGCACAAACTGTGTTGGATTTAGAGTTCCAAATACATCTATCAATATAGGAGAAAACAGAGTGAAACCTAAAAATTCAAACTGTTACTGGAAATGAACGCTTCAAAATAGAAGAACAAAATTTGGGGAACCAAGTCGCCTTAGTGTACTGATCATTACCTGAAAGTATCATCCAGTTTGGGTGAAAAAAATATTTGCTGAGATTTATGGAGATTCGTAATTTTGGGAAGCTTTGCAACCCCTTCCCATGAAAGTGTTTCTCGCCAGTCACTGCTTAGGGCTACATCAAGAGGAAACAAAACGTAGAGATAGAACGTGAAACTACTTTGTTGTGTCAAGTTTCAAGAAGCTAGCACAAACCGTGTTGGATTTAGAGTTCCAAATACATCTATCAATATAGGAGAAAACAGAGTGAAACCTAAAAATTCAAACTGTTACTGGAAATGAACGCTTCAACATAGAAGAACGAAATTTGGGGAAAGAAGTCGCCTTAGTGTACTGATCATTACCTGAAAGTATCATCCAGTTTGGGTGAAAAAATATTTGCTGAGATTTCTGGAGATTCGTAATTTTTGGAAGCTTGGCAACCCCTTTCCATGAAAGTGTTTCTCGCCAGTCACTGCTTAGGGCTACATCAAGAGGAAACAAAACGTAGAGATAGAACGTGAAACTACTTTGTTGTGTCAAGTTTCAAGAAGCTAGCACAAACCGTGTTGGATTTAGAGTTCCAAATACATCTATCAATATAGGAGAAAACAGAGTGAAACCTAAAAATTCAAACTGTTACTGGAAATGAACGCTTCAACATAGAAGAACGAAATTTGGGGAACCAAGTCGCCTTAGTGTACTGATCATTACCTGAGAGTATCATCCAGTTTGGGTGAAAAAATATTTGCTGAGATTTCTGGAGATTCGTAATTTTTGGAAGCTTGGCAACCCCTTCCCATGAAAGTGTTTCTCGCCAGTCACTGCTTAGGGCTACATCAAGAGGAAACAAAACGTAGAGATAGAACGTGAAACTACTTTGTTGTGTCAACTTTCAAGAAGCTAGCACAAACCGTGTTGGATTCAGAGTTCCAAATACATCTATCAATATAGGAGAAAACAGAGTGAAACCTAAAAATTCAAACTGTTACTGGAAATGAACGCTTCGACATAGAAGAACGAAATTTGGGGAACCAAGTCGCCTTAGTGTACTGATCACTACCTGAAAGTATCATCCAGTTTGGGTGAAAAAATATTTGCTGAGATTTCTGGAGATTCGTAATTTTGGGAAGCATGGCAACCCCTTCCCATGAAAGTGTTTCTCGCCAGTCACTGCTTAGGGCTACATCAAGAGGAAACAAAACGTAGAGGTAGAACGTGAAACTACTTTGTTGTGTAAGGTTCAAGAAGCTAGCACAAACCGTGTTGGATTTAGAGTTCCAAATACATCTATCAATATAGGAGAAAACAGAGTGAAACCTAAAAATTCAAACTGTTACTGGAAATGAACGCTTCAACATAGAAGAACGAAATTTGGGGAACCAAGTCGCCTTAGTGTACTGATCATTACCTGAAAGTATCATCCAGTTTGGGTGAAAAAATGTTTGCTGAGATTTCTGGAGATTCGTAATTTTGGGAAGCTTGGCAACCCCTTCCCATGAAAGTGTTTCTCGCCAGTCACTGTTTAGGGCTACATCAAGAGGAAAAAAAAACCTAGAGATAGAACGTGGAACTACTTTGTTGTGTCAAGTTTCAAGAAGCTAGCACAAACTGTGTTGGATTTAGAGTTCCAAATACATCTATCAATATAGGAGAAAACAGAGTGAAACCTAAAAATTCAAACTGTTACTGGAAATGAACGCTTCAAAATAGAAGAACAAAATTTGGGGAACCAAGTCGCCTTAGTGTACTGATCATTACCTGAAAGTATCATCCAGTTTGGGTGAAAAAAATATTTGCTGAGATTTATGGAGATTCGTAATTTTGGGAAGCTTTGCAACCCCTTCCCATGAAAGTGTTTCTCGCCAGTCACTGCTTAGGGCTACATCAAGAGGAAACAAAACGTAGAGATAGAACGTGAAACTACTTTGTTGTGTCAAGTTTCAAGAAGCTATCACAAACCGTGTTGGATTTAGAGTTCCAAATACATCTATCAATATAGGAGAAAACAGAGTGAAACCTAAAAATTCAAACTGTTACTGGAAATGAACGCTTCAACATAGAAGAACGAAATTTGGGGAACCAAGTTACCTTAGTGTACTGATCATTACCTGAAAGTATCATCCAGTTTGGGTGAAAAATTATTTGCTGAGATTTCTGGAGATTCGTAATTTTTGGAAGCTTGGCAATCCCTTCCCATGAAAGTGTTTCTCGTCAGTCACTGCTTAGGGCTACATCAAGAGGAAACAAAACGTAGAGATAGAACGTGAAACTACTTTGTTGTGTCAAGTTTCAAGAAGCTATCACAAACCGTGTTGGATTTAGAGTTCCAAATACATCTATCAATATAGGAGAAAACAGAGTGAAACCTAAAAATTCAAACTGTTACTGGAAATGAACGCTTCAACATAGAAGAACGAAATTTGGGGAACCAAGTCGCCTTAGTGTACTGATCATTACCTGAAAGTATCATCCAGTTTGGGTGAAAAAATATTTGCTGAGATTTCTGGAGATTCGTAATTTTGGGAAGCTTGGCAACCACTTCCCATGAAAGTGTTTCTCGCCAGTCACTGCTTAGGGCTACATCAAGAGGAAACAAAACGTAGAGATAGAACGTGAAACTACTTTGTTGTGTCAAGTTTCAGGAAGCTAGCACAAACCGTGTTGGATTTAGAGTTCCAAATACATCTATCAATATAGGAGAAAACAGAGTGAAACCTAAAAATTCAAACTGTTACTGGAAATGAACGCTTCAACATAAAAGAACGAAATTTGGGGAACCAAGTCGCCTTAGTGTACTGATCATTACCTGAAAGTATCATCCAGTTTGGGTGAAAAAATATTTGCTGAGATTTGTGGAGATTCGTAATTTTGGGAAGCTTGGCCACCCCTTCCCATGAAAGGGTTTCTCGCCAATCACTGCTTAGGGCTACATCAAGAGGAAACAAAACGTAGAGATAGAACGTGAAACTACTTTGTTGTGTCAAGTTTCAAGAAGCTAGAACAAACCGTGTTAGATTTAGAGTTCCAAATACATCTATCAATATAGGAGAAAACAGAGTGAAACCTAAAAATTCAAACTGTTACTGGAAATGAACGCTTCAACATAGAAGAACGAAATTTGGGGAACCAAGTCGCCTTAGTGTACTGATCATTACCTGAAAGTATCATCCAGTTTGGGTGAAAAAATATTTGCTGAGATTTCTGGAGATTCGTAATTTTGGGAAGCTTGGCAACCCCTTCCCATGAAAGTGTTTCTCGCCAGTCACTGCTTAGGGCTACATCAAGAGGAAACAAAACGTAGAGATAGAACGTGAAACTACTTTGTTGTGTCAAGTTTCAAGAAGCTAGCACAAACCGTGTTGGATTTAGAGTTCCAAATACATCTATCAATATAGGAGAAAACAGAGTGAAACCTACAAATTCAAACTGTTACTGGAAATGAACGCTTCAACATAGAAGAACGAAATTTGGGGAACCAAGTCGCCTTAGTGTACTGATCATTACCTGAGAGTATCATCCAGTTTGGGTGAAAAAATATTTGCTGAGATTTCTGGAGATTCGTAATTTTGGGAAGCTTGGCAACCCCTTCCCATGAAAGTGTTTCTCGCCAGTCACTGCTTAGGGCTACATCAAGAGGAAACAAAACATAGAGATAGAACGTGAAACTACTTTGTTGTGTCAAGTTTCAAGAAGCTAGCACAAAACGTGTTGGATTTAGAGTTCCAAATACATCTATCAATATAGGAGAAAACAGAGTGAAACCTAAAAATTCAAACTGTTACTGGAAATGAACGCTTCGACATAGAAGAACGAAATTTGGGGAACCAAGTCGCCTTAGTGTACTGATCACTACCTGAAAGTATCATCCAGTTTGGGTGAAAAAATATTTGCTGAGATTTCTGGAGATTCGTAATTTTGGGAAGCTTGGCAACCCCTTCCCATGAAAGTGTTTCTCGCCAGTCACTGCTTAGGGCTACATCAAGAGGAAACAAAACGTAGAGATAGAACGTGAAACTACTTTGTTGTGTCAAGTTTCAAGAAGCTAGCACAAACCGTGTTGGATGTAGAGTTCCAAATACATCTATCAATATAGGAGAAAACAGAGTGAAACCTAAAAATTCAAACTGTTACTGGAAATGAACGCTTCAACATAGAAGAACGAAATTTGGGGAACCAAGTCGCCTTAGTGTACTGATCATTACCTGAAAGTATCATCCAGTTTGGGTGAAAAAATATTTGCTGAGATTTCTGGAGATTCGTAATTTTGGGAAGCTTGGCAACCCCTTCCCATGAAAGTGTTTCTCGCCAGTCACTGTTTAGGGCTACATCAAGAGGAAACAAAACGTAGAGATAGAACGTGAAACTACTTTGTTGTGTCAACTTTCAAGAAGCAAGCACAAACCGTGTTGGATTTAGAGTTCCAAATACATCTATCAATATAGGAGAAAACAGAGTGAAACCTAAAAATTCAAACTGTTACTGGAAATGAATGCTTCAACATAAAAGAACGAAATTTGGGGAACCAAGTCGCCTTAGTGTACTGATCATTACCTGAAAGTATCATCCAGTTTGGGTGAAAAATTATTTGATGAGATTTCTGGAGATTCGTAATTTTGGGAAGCTTGGCAACCCCTTCCCATGAAAGTGTTTCTCTCCAGTCACTGCTTAGGGCTACATCAAGAGGAAACAAAACGTAGAGATAGAACGTGAAACTACTTTGTTGTGTCAAGTTTCAAGAAGCTAGCACAAACTGTGTTGGATTTAGAGTTCCAAATACATCTATCAATATAGGAGAAAACAGAGTGAAACCTAAAAATTCAAACTGTTACTGGAAATGAACGCTTCAACATAGAAGAACGAAATTTGGGGAACCAAGTTACCTTAGTGTACTGATCATTACCTGAAACTATCATCCAGTTTGGGTGAAAAAATGTTTGCTGAGATTTCTGGAGATTCGTAATTTTGGGAAGCTTGGAAACCCCTTCCCATGAAAGTGTTTCTCGCCAGTCACTGTTTAGGGCTACATCAAGAGGAAAAAAAACGTAGAGATAGAACGTGGAACTACTTTGTTGTGTCAAGTTTCAAGAAGCTAGCACAAACTGTGTTGGATTTAGAGTTCCAAATACATCTATCAATATAGGAGAAAACAGAGTGAAACCTAAAAATTCAAACTGTTACTGGAAATGAACGCTTCAAAATAGAAGAACAAAATTTGGGGAACCAAGTCGCCTTAGTGTACTGATCATTACCTGAAAGTATCATCCAGTTTGGGTGAAAAAAATATTTGCTGAGATTTATGGAGATTCGTAATTTTGGGAAGCTTGGCAACCCCTTCCCATGAAAGTGTTTCTCGCCAGTCACTGCTTAGGGCTACATCAAGAGGAAACAAAACGTAGAGATAGAACGTGAAACTACTTTGTTGTGTCAAGTTTCAAGAAGCTAGCACAAACCGTGTTGGATTTAGAGTTCCAAATACATCTATCAATATAGGAGAAAACAGAGTGAAACCTAAAAATTCAAACTGTTACTGGAAATGAACGCTTCAACATAGAAGAACCAAATTTGGGGAACCAAGTCGCCTTAGTGTACTGATCATTACCTGAAAGTATCATCCAGTTTGGGTCAAAAAATATTTGCTGAGATTTCTGGAGATTCGTAATTTTTGGAAGCTTGGCAACCCCTTCCCATGAAAGTGTTTCTCGCCAGTCACTGCTTAGGGCTACATCAAGAGGAAACAAAACGTAGAGATAGAACGTGAAACTACTTTGTTGTGTCAAGTTTCAAGAAGCTAGAACAAACCGTGTTGGATTTAGAGTTCCAAATACATCTATCAATATAGGAGAAAACAGCGTGAAACCTAAAAATTCAAACTGTTACTGGAAATGAACGCTTCAACATAGAAGAACGAAATTTGGGGAACCAAGTCGCCTTAGTGTACTGATCATTACCTGAATGTATCATCCAGTTTGGGTGAAAAAATGTTTGCTGAGATTTCTGGAGATTCGTAATTTTTGGAAGCTTGGCAACCCCTTCCCATGAATGTGTTTCTCGCCAGTCACTGCTTAGGGCTACATCAAGAGGAAACAAAACGTAGAGATAGAACGTGAAACTACTTTGTTGTGTCAAGTTTCAAGAAGCTAGCACAAACCCTGTTGGATTTAGAGTTCCAAATACATCTATCAATAAAGGAGAAAACAGAGTGAAACCTAAAAATTCAAACTGTTACTGGAAATGAACGCTTCAAAATAGAAGAACAAAATTTGGGGAACCAAGTCGCCTTAGTGTACTGATCATTACCTGAAAGTATCATCCAGTTTGGGTGAAAAAATATTTGCTGAGATTTCTGGAGATTCGTAATTTTGGGAAGCTTGGCAACCCCTTCCCATGAAAGTGTTTCTCGCCAGTCACTGCTTAGGGCTACATCAAGAGGAAACAAAACGTAGAGATAGAACGTGAAACTACTTTGTTGTGTCAAGTTTCAAGAAGCTAGCACAAACCGTGTTGGATTTAGAGTTCCAAATACATCTATCAATATAGGAGAAAACAGAGTGAAACCTAAAAATTCAAACTGTTACTGGAAATGAACGCTTCAACATAGAAGAACGAAATTTGGGGAACCAAGTCGCCTTAGTGTACTGATCATTACCTGAAAGTATCATCCAGTTTGGGTGAAAAAATGTTTGCTGAGATTTCTGGAGATTCGTAATTTTGGGAAGCTTGGCAACCCCTTCCCATGAAAGTGTTTCTCGCCAGTCACTGTTTAGGGCTACATCAAGAGGAAAAAAAAACCTAGAGATAGAACGTGGAACTACTTTGTTGTGTCAAGTTTCAAGAAGCTAGCACAAACTGTGTTGGATTTAGAGTTCCAAATCCATCTATCAATATAGGAGAAAACAGAGTGAAACCTAAAAATTCAAACTGTTACTGGAAATGAACGCTTCAAAATAGAAGAACAAAATTTGGGGAACCAAGTCGCCTTAGTGTACTGATCATTACCTGAAAGTATCATCCAGTTTGGGTGAAAAAAATATTTGCTGAGATTTATGGAGATTCGTAATTTTGGGAAGCTTTGCAACCCCTTCCCATGAAAGTGTTTCTCGCCAGTCACTGCTTAGGGCTACATCAAGAGGAAACAAAACGTAGAGATAGAACGTGAAACTACTTTCTTGTGTCAAGTTTCAATAAGCTAGCACAAACCGTGTTGGATTTAGAGTTCCAAATACATCTATCAATATAGGAGAAAACAGAGTGAAACCTAAAAATTCAAACTGTTACTGGAAATGAACGCTTCAACATAGAAGAACGAAATTTGGGGAAAGAAGTCGCCTTAGTGTACTGATCATTACCTGAAAGTATCATCCAGTTTGGGTGAAAAAATATTTGCTGAGATTTCTGGAGATTCGTAATTTTTGGAAGCTTGGCAACCCCTTTCCATGAAAGTGTTTCTCGCCAGTCACTGCTTAGGGCTACATCAAGAGGAAACAAAACGTAGAGATAGAACGTGAAACTACTTTGTTGTGTCAAGTTTCAAGAAGCTAGCACAAACCGTGTTGGATTTAGAGTTCAAAATACATCTATCAATATAGGAGAAAACAGAGTGAAACCTAAAAATTCAAACTGTTACTGGAAATGAACGCTTCGACATAGAAGAACGAAATTTGGGGAACCAAGTCGCCTTAGTGTACTGATCACTACCTGAAAGTATCATCCAGTTTGGGTGAAAAAATATTTGCTAAGATTTCTGGAGATTCGTAATTTTGGGAAGCTTGGCAACCCCTTCCCATGAAAGTGTTTCTCGCCAGTCACTGCTTAGGGCTACATCAAGAGGAAACAAAACGTAGAGATAGAACGTGAAACTACTTTGTTGTGTCAAGTTTCAAGAAGCTAGCACAAACCGTGTTGGATTTAGAGTTCCAAATACATCTATCAATATAGGAGAAAACAGAGTGAAACCTAAAAATTCAAACTGTTACTGGAAATGAACGCTTCAACATAGAAGAACAAAATTTGGGGAAAGAAGTCGCCTTAGTGTACTGATCATTACCTGAAAGTATCATCCAGTTTGGGTGAAAAAATATTTGCTGAGATTTATGGAGATTCGTAATTTTTGGAAGCTTGGCAACCCCTTCCCATGAAAGTGTTTCTCGCCAGTCACTGCTTAGGGCTACATCAAGAGGAAACAAAACGTAGAGATAGAACGTGAAACTACTTTGTTGTGTCAAGTTTCAAGAAGCTAGCCCAAACCGTGTTGGATTTAGAGTTCCAAATACATCTATCAATATAGGAGAAAACAGAGTGAAACCTACAAATTCAAACTGTTACTGGAAATGAACGCTTCAACATAGAAGAACGAAATTTGGGGAACCAAGTCGCCTTAGTGTACTGATCATTACCTGAGAGTATCATCCAGTTTGGGTGAAAAAATATTTGCTGAGATTTCTGGAGATTCGTAATTTTGGGAAGCTTGGCAACCCCTTCCCATGAAAGTGTTTCTCGCCAGTCACTGCTTAGGGCTACATCAAGAGGAAACAAAACATAGAGATAGAACGTGAAACTACTTTGTTGTGTCAAGTTTCAAGAAGCTAGCACAAAACGTGTTGGATTTAGAGTTCCAAATACATCTATCAATATAGGAGAAAACAGAGTGAAACCTAAAAATTCAAACTGTTACTGGAAATGAACGCTTCGACATAGAAGAACGAAATTTGGGGAACCAAGTCGCCTTAGTGTACTGATCACTACCTGAAAGTATCATCCAGTTTGGGTGAAAAAATATTTGCTGAGATTTCTGGAGATTCGTAATTTTGGGAAGCTTGGCAACCCCTTCCCATGAAAGTGTTTCTCGCCAGTCACTGCTTAGGGCTACATCAAGAGGAAACAAAACGTAGAGATAGAACGTGAAACTACTTTGTTGTGTCAAGTTTCAAGAAGCTAGCACAAACCGTGTTGGATGTAGAGTTCCAAATACATCTATCAATATAGGAGAAAACAGAGTGAAACCTAAAAATTCAAACTGTTACTGGAAATGAACGCTTCAACATAGAAGAACGAAATTTGGGGAACCAAGTCGCCTTAGTGTACTGATCATTACCTGAAAGTATCATCCAGTTTGGGTGAAAAAATATTTGCTGAGATTTCTGGAGATTCGTAATTTTGGGAAGCTTGGCAACCCCTTCCCATGAAAGTGTTTCTCGCCAGTCACTGTTTAGGGCTACATCAAGAGGAAACAAAACGTAGAGATAGAACATGAAACTACTTTGTTGTGTCAACTTTCAAGAAGCAAGCACAAACCGTGTTGGATTTAGAGTTCCAAATACATCTATCAATATAGGAGAAAACAGAGTGAAACCTAAAAATTCAAACTGTTACTGGAAATGAATGCTTCAACATAAAAGAACGAAATTTGGGGAACCAAGTCGCCTTAGTGTACTGATCATTACCTGAAAGTATCATCCAGTTTGGGTGAAAAATTATTTGATGAGATTTCTGGAGATTCGTAATTTTGGGAAGCTTGGCAACCCCTTCCCATGAAAGTGTTTCTCTCCAGTCACTGCTTAGGGCTACATCAAGAGGAAACAAAACGTAGAGATAGAACGTGAAACTACTTTGTTGTGTCAAGTTTCAAGAAGCTAGCACAAACTGTGTTGGATTTAGAGTTCCAAATACATCTATCAATATAGGAGAAAACAGAGTGAAACCTAAAAATTCAAACTGTTACTGGAAATGAACGCTTCAACATAGAAGAACGAAATTTGGGGAACCAAGTTACCTTAGTGTACTGATCATTACCTGAAACTATCATCCAGTTTGGGTGAAAAAATGTTTGCTGAGATTTCTGGAGATTCGTAATTTTGGGAAGCTTGGAAACCCCTTCCCATGAAAGTGTTTCTCGCCAGTCACTGTTTAGGGCTACATCAAGAGGAAAAAAAACGTAGAGATAGAACGTGGAACTACTTTGTTGTGTCAAGTTTCAAGAAGCTAGCACAAACTGTGTTGGATTTAGAGTTCCAAATACATCTATCAATATAGGAGAAAACAGAGTGAAACCTAAAAATTCAAACTGTTACTGGAAATGAACGCTTCAAAATAGAAGAACAAAATTTGGGGAACCAAGTCGCCTTAGTGTACTGATCATTACCTGAAAGTATCATCCAGTTTGGGTGAAAAAAATATTTGCTGAGATTTATGGAGATTCGTAATTTTGGGAAGCTTGGCAACCCCTTCCCATGAAAGTGTTTCTCGCCAGTCACTGCTTAGGGCTACATCAAGAGGAAACAAAACGTAGAGATAGAACGTGAAACTACTTTGTTGTGTCAAGTTTCAAGAAGCTAGCACAAACCGTGTTGGATTTAGAGTTCCAAATACATCTATCAATATAGGAGAAAACAGAGTGAAACCTAAAAATTCAAACTGTTACTGGAAATGAACGCTTCAACATAGAAGAACCAAATTTGGGGAACCAAGTCGCCTTAGTGTACTGATCATTACCTGAAAGTATCATCCAGTTTGGGTCAAAAAATATTTGCTGAGATTTCTGGAGATTCGTAATTTTTGGAAGCTTGGCAACCCCTTCCCATGAAAGTGTTTCTCGCCAGTCACTGCTTAGGGCTACATCAAGAGGAAACAAAACGTAGAGATAGAACGTGAAACTACTTTGTTGTGTCAAGTTTCAAGAAGCTAGAACAAACCGTGTTGGATTTAGAGTTCCAAATACATCTATCAATATAGGAGAAAACAGCGTGAAACCTAAAAATTCAAACTGTTACTGGAAATGAACGCTTCAACATAGAAGAACGAAATTTGGGGAACCAAGTCGCCTTAGTGTACTGATCATTACCTGAATGTATCATCCAGTTTGGGTGAAAAAATGTTTGCTGAGATTTCTGGAGATTCGTAATTTTTGGAAGCTTGGCAACCCCTTCCCATGAATGTGTTTCTCGCCAGTCACTGCTTAGGGCTACATCAAGAGGAAACAAAACGTAGAGATAGAACGTGAAACTACTTTGTTGTGTCAAGTTTCAAGAAGCTAGCACAAACCCTGTTGGATTTAGAGTTCCAAATACATCTATCAATAAAGGAGAAAACAGAGTGAAACCTAAAAATTCAAACTGTTACTGGAAATGAACGCTTCAAAATAGAAGAACAAAATTTGGGGAACCAAGTCGCCTTAGTGTACTGATCATTACCTGAAAGTATCATCCAGTTTGGGTGAAAAAATATTTGCTGAGATTTCTGGAGATTCGTAATTTTGGGAAGCTTGGCAACCCCTTCCCATGAAAGTGTTTCTCGCCAGTCACTGCTTAGGGCTACATCAAGAGGAAACAAAACGTAGAGATAGAACGTGAAACTACTTTGTTGTGTCAAGTTTCAAGAAGCTAGCACAAACCGTGTTGGATTTAGAGTTCCAAATACATCTATCAATATAGGAGAAAACAGAGTGAAACCTAAAAATTCAAACTGTTACTGGAAATGAACGCTTCAACATAGAAGAACGAAATTTGGGGAACCAAGTCGCCTTAGTGTACTGATCATTACCTGAAAGTATCATCCAGTTTGGGTGAAAAAATGTTTGCTGAGATTTCTGGAGATTCGTAATTTTGGGAAGCTTGGCAACCCCTTCCCATGAAAGTGTTTCTCGCCAGTCACTGTTTAGGGCTACATCAAGAGGAAAAAAAAACCTAGAGATAGAACGTGGAACTACTTTGTTGTGTCAAGTTTCAAGAAGCTAGCACAAACTGTGTTGGATTTAGAGTTCCAAATCCATCTATCAATATAGGAGAAAACAGAGTGAAACCTAAAAATTCAAACTGTTACTGGAAATGAACGCTTCAAAATAGAAGAACAAAATTTGGGGAACCAAGTCGCCTTAGTGTACTGATCATTACCTGAAAGTATCATCCAGTTTGGGTGAAAAAAATATTTGCTGAGATTTATGGAGATTCGTAATTTTGGGAAGCTTTGCAACCCCTTCCCATGAAAGTGTTTCTCGCCAGTCACTGCTTAGGGCTACATCAAGAGGAAACAAAACGTAGAGATAGAACGTGAAACTACTTTCTTGTGTCAAGTTTCAATAAGCTAGCACAAACCGTGTTGGATTTAGAGTTCCAAATACATCTATCAATATAGGAGAAAACAGAGTGAAACCTAAAAATTCAAACTGTTACTGGAAATGAACGCTTCAACATAGAAGAACGAAATTTGGGGAAAGAAGTCGCCTTAGTGTACTGATCATTACCTGAAAGTATCATCCAGTTTGGGTGAAAAAATATTTGCTGAGATTTCTGGAGATTCGTAATTTTTGGAAGCTTGGCAACCCCTTTCCATGAAAGTGTTTCTCGCCAGTCACTGCTTAGGGCTACATCAAGAGGAAACAAAACGTAGAGATAGAACGTGAAACTACTTTGTTGTGTCAAGTTTCAAGAAGCTAGCACAAACCGTGTTGGATTTAGAGTTCAAAATACATCTATCAATATAGGAGAAAACAGAGTGAAACCTAAAAATTCAAACTGTTACTGGAAATGAACGCTTCGACATAGAAGAACGAAATTTGGGGAACCAAGTCGCCTTAGTGTACTGATCACTACCTGAAAGTATCATCCAGTTTGGGTGAAAAAATATTTGCTAAGATTTCTGGAGATTCGTAATTTTGGGAAGCTTGGCAACCCCTTCCCATGAAAGTGTTTCTCGCCAGTCACTGCTTAGGGCTACATCAAGAGGAAACAAAACGTAGAGATAGAACGTGAAACTACTTTGTTGTGTCAAGTTTCAAGAAGCTAGCACAAACCGTGTTGGATTTAGAGTTCCAAATACATCTATCAATATAGGAGAAAACAGAGTGAAACCTAAAAATTCAAACTGTTACTGGAAATGAACGCTTCAACATAGAAGAACAAAATTTGGGGAAAGAAGTCGCCTTAGTGTACTGATCATTACCTGAAAGTATCATCCAGTTTGGGTGAAAAAATATTTGCTGAGATTTATGGAGATTCGTAATTTTTGGAAGCTTGGCAACCCCTTCCCATGAAAGTGTTTCTCGCCAGTCACTGCTTAGGGCTACATCAAGAGGAAACAAAACGTAGAGATAGAACGTGAAACTACTTTGTTGTGTCAAGTTTCAAGAAGCTAGCCCAAACCGTGTTGGATTTAGAGTTCCAAATACATCTATCAATATAGGAGAAAACAGAGTGAAACCTAAAAATTCAAACTGTTACTGGAAATGAACGCTTCGACATAGAAGAACGAAATTTGGGGAACCAAGTCGCCTTAGTGTACTGATCACTACCTGAAAGTATCATCCAGTTTGGGTGAAAAAATATTTGCTGAGATTTCTGGAGATTCGTAATTTTGGGAAGCATGGCAACCCCTTCCCATGAAAGTGTTTCTCGCCAGTCACTGCTTAGGGCTACATCAAGAGGAAACAAAACGTAGAGATAGAACGTGAAACTACTTTGTTGTGTAAGGTTCAAGAAGCTAGCACAAACCGTGTTGGATTTAGAGTTCCAAATACATCTATCAATATAGGAGAAAACAGAGTGAAACCTAAAAATTCAAACTGTTACTGGAAATGAACGCTTCAACATAGAAGAACGAAATTTGGGGAACCAAGTCGCCTTAGTGTACTGATCATTACCTGAAAGTATCATCCAGTTTGGGTGAAAAAATATTTGCTGAGATTTCTGGAGATTCCTAATTTTGGGAAGCTTGGCAACCCCTTCCCATGAAAGTGTTTCTCGCCAGTCACTGTTTAGGGCTACATCAAGAGGAAACAAAACGTAGAGATAGAACATGAAACTACTTTGTTGTGTCAACTTTCAAGAAGCTAGCACAAACCGTGTTGGATTTAGAGTTCCAAATACATCTATCAATATAGGAGAAAACAGAGTGAAACCTAAAAATTCAAACTGTTACTGGAAATGAACGCTTCAACATAGAAGAACGAAATTTGGGGAACCAAGTCGCCTTAGTGTACTGATCATTACCTGAAAGTATCATCCAGTTTGGGTGAAAAAATATTTGCTGAGATTTCTGGAGATTCGTAATTTTGGGAAGGTTGGCAACCCCGTTCCATGAAAGGGTTTCTCGCCAGTCACTGCTTAGGGCTACATCAAGAGGAAACAAAACGTAGAGATAGAACGTGAATCTACTTTGTTGTGTCAAGTTTCAAGAAGCTAGCACAAACCGTGTTGGATTTAGAGTTCCAAATACATCTATTAATATAGGAGAAAACAGAGTGAAACCTAAAAATTCAAACTGTTACTGGAAATGAACGCTTCAACATAGAAGAACGAAATTTGGGGAACCAAGTTACCTTAGTGTACTGATCATTACCTGAAAGTATCATCCAGTTTGGGTGAAAAATTATTTGCTGAGATTTCTGGAGATTCGTAATTTTTGGAAGCTTGGCAATCCCTTCCCAGGAAAGTGTTTCTCGCCAGTCACTGCTTAGGGCTACATCAAGAGGAAACAAAACGTAGAGATAGAACGTGAAACTACTTTGTTGTGTCAAGTTTCAAGAAGCTATCACAAACCGTGTTGGATTTAGAGTTCCAAATACATCTATCAATATAGGAGAAAACAGAGTGAAACCTAAAAATTCAAACTGTTACTGGAAATGAACGCTTCAACATAGAAGAACGAAATTTGGGGAACCAAGTTACCTTAGTGTACTGATCATTACCTGAAAGTATCATCCAGTTTGGGTGAAAAATTATTTGCTGAGATTTCTGGAGATTCGTAATTTTTGGAAGCTTGGCAATCCCTTCCCATGAAAGTGTTTCTCGCCAGTCACTGCTTAGGGCTACATCAAGAGGAAACAAAACGTAGAGATAGAACGTGAAACTATTTTGTTGTGTCAAGTTTCAAGAAGCTATCACAAACCGTGTTGGATTTAGAGTTCCAAATACATCTATCAATATAGGAGAAAACAGAGTGAAACCTAAAAATTCAAACTGTTACTGGAAATGAACGCTTCAACATAGAAGAACGAAATTTGGGGAACCAAGTCGCCTTAGTGTACTGATCATTACCTGAAAGTATCATCCAGTTTGGGTGAAAAAATATTTGCTGAGATTTCTGGAGATTCGTAATTTTGGGAAGCTTGGCAACCACTTCCCATGAAAGTGTTTCTCGCCAGTCACTGCTTAGGGCTACATCAAGAGGAAACAAAACGTAGAGATAGAACGTGAAACTACTTTGTTGTGTCAAGTTTCAGGAAGCTAGCACAAACCGTGTTGGATTTAGAGTTCCAAATACATCTATCAATATAGGAGAAAACAGAGTGAAACCTAAAAATTCAAACTGTTACTGGAAATGAACGCTTCAACATAAAAGAACGAAATTTGGGGAACCAAGTCGCCTTAGTGTACTGATCATTACCTGAAAGTATCATCCAGTTTGGGTGAAAAAATATTTGCTGAGATTTGTGGAGATTCGTAATTTTGGGAAGCTTGGCCACCCCTTCCCATGAAAGGGTTTCTCGCCAATCACTGCTTAGGGCTACATCAAGAGGAAACAAAACGTAGAGATAGAACGTGAAACTACTTTGTTGTGTCAAGTTTCAAGAAGCTAGAACAAACCGTGTTAGATTTAGAGTTCCAAATACATCTATCAATATAGGAGAAAACAGAGTGAAACCTAAAAATTCAAACTGTTACTGGAAATGAACGCTTCAACATAGAAGAACGAAATTTGGGGAACCAAGTCGCCTTAGTGTACTGATCATTACCTGAGAGTATCATCCATTTTGGGTGAAAAAATATTTGCTGAGATTTCTGGATGTTCGTAATTTTTGGAAGCATGGCAACCCCTTCCCATGAAAGTGTTTCTCGCCAGTCACTGCTTAGGGCTACATCAAGAGGAAACAAAACGTAGAGATAGAACGTGAAACTATTTTGTTGTGTCAAGTTTCAAGAAGCTAGCACAAACCGTGTTGGATTTAGAGTTCCAAATACATCTATCAATATAGGAGAAAACAGAGTGAAACCTAAAAATTCAAACTGTTACTGGAAATGAACGCTTCGACATAGAAGAACGAAATTTGGGGAACGAAGTCGCCTTAGTGTACTGATCACTACCTGAAAGTATCATCCAGTTTGGGTGAAAAAATATTTGCTGAGATTTCTGGAGATTCGTAATTTTGGGAAGCTTGGCAACCCCTTCCCATGAAAGTGTTTCTCGCCAGTCACTGCTTAGGGCTACATCAAGAGGAAACAAAACGTAGAGATAGAACGTGAAACTACTTTGTTGTGTCAAGTTTCAAGAAGCTAGCACAAACCGTGTTGGATTTAGAGTTCCAAATACATCTATCAATATAGGAGAAAACAGAGTGAAACCTACAAATTCAAACTGTTACTGGAAATGAACGCTTCAACATAGAAGAACGAAATTTGGGGAACCAAGTCGCCTTAGTGTACTGATCATTACCTGAGAGTATCATCCAGTTTGGGTGAAAAAATATTTGCTGAGATTTCTGGAGATTCGTAATTTTGGGAAGCTTGGCAACCCCTTCCCATGAAAGTGTTTCTCGCCAGTCACTGCTTAGGGCTACATCAAGAGGAAACAAAACATAGAGATAGAACGTGAAACTACTTTGTTGTGTCAAGTTTCAAGAAGCTAGCACAAAACGTGTTGGATTTAGAGTTCCAAATACATCTATCAATATAGGAGAAAACAGAGTGAAACCTAAAAATTCAAACTGTTACTGGAAATGAACGCTTCGACATAGAAGAACGAAATTTGGGGAACCAAGTCGCCTTAGTGTACTGATCACTACCTGAAAGTATCATCCAGTTTGGGTGAAAAAATATTTGCTGAGATTTCTGGAGATTCGTAATTTTGGGAAGCTTGGCAACCCCTTCCCATGAAAGTGTTTCTCGCCAGTCACTGCTTAGGGCTACATCAAGAGGAAACAAAACGTAGAGATAGAACGTGAAACTACTTTGTTGTGTCAAGTTTCAAGAAGCTAGCACAAACCGTGTTGGATGTAGAGTTCCAAATACATCTATCAATATAGGAGAAAACAGAGTGAAACCTAAAAATTCAAACTGTTACTGGAAATGAACGCTTCAACATAGAAGAACGAAATTTGGGGAACCAAGTCGCCTTAGTGTACTGATCATTACCTGAAAGTATCATCCAGTTTGGGTGAAAAAATATTTGCTGAGATTTCTGGAGATTCGTAATTTTGGGAAGCTTGGCAACCCCTTCCCATGAAAGTGTTTCTCGCCAGTCACTGTTTAGGGCTACATCAAGAGGAAACAAAACGTAGAGATAGAACATGAAACTACTTTGTTGTGTCAACTTTCAAGAAGCAAGCACAAACCGTGTTGGATTTAGAGTTCCAAATACATCTATCAATATAGGAGAAAACAGAGTGAAACCTAAAAATTCAAACTGTTACTGGAAATGAATGCTTCAACATAAAAGAACGAAATTTGGGGAACCAAGTCGCCTTAGTGTACTGATCATTACCTGAAAGTATCATCCAGTTTGGGTGAAAAATTATTTGATGAGATTTCTGGAGATTCGTAATTTTGGGAAGCTTGGCAACCCCGTTCCATGAAAGGGTTTCTCGCCAGTCACTGCTTAGGGCTACATCAAGAGGAAACAAAACATAGAGATAGAACGTGAAACTACTTTGTTGTGTCAAGTTTCAAGAAGCTAGCACAAACCGTGTTGGATTTAGAGTTCCAAATACATCTATTAATATAGGAGAAAACAGAGTGAAACCTAAAAATTCAAACTGTTACTGGAAATGAACGCTTCAACATAGAAGAAAGAAATTTGGGGAACCAAGTTACCTTAGTGTACTGATCATTACCTGAAAGTATCATCCAGTTTGGGTGAAAAATTATTTGCTGAGATTTCTTGAGATTCGTAAATTTTGGAATCTTGGCAATCCCTTCCCATGAAAGTGTTTCTCGCCAGTCACGGCTTAGGGCTACATCAAGAGGAAACAAAACGTAGAGATAGAACGTGAAACTACTTTGTTGTGTCAAGTTTCAAGAAGCTATCACAAACCGTGTTGGATTTAGAGTTCCAAATACATCTATCAATATAGGAGAAAACAGAGTGAAACCTAAAAATTCAAACTGTTACTGGAAATGAACGCTTCAACATAGAAGAACGAAATTTGGGGAACCAAGTCGCCTTAGTGTACTGATCATTACCTGAGAGTATCATCCAGTTTGGGTGAAAAAATATTTGCTGAGATTTCTGGAGATTCGTAATTTTGAGAAGCTTGGCAACCCCGTTCCATGAAAGGGTTTCTCGCCAGTCACTGCTTAGGGCTACATCAAGAGGAAACAAAACGTAGAGATAGAACGTGAAACTACTTTGTTGTGTCAACTTTCAAGAAGCTAGAACAAACCGTGTTGGATTTAGAGTTCCAAATACATCTATCAATATAGGAGAAAACAGAGTGAAACATAAAAATTCAAACTGTTACTGGAAATGAACGCTTCAACATAGAAGAACGAAATTTGGGGAACCAAGTCGCCTTAGTGTACTGATCATTACCTGAAAGTATCATCCAGTTTGGGTGAAAAAATATTTGCTGAGATTTCTGGAGATTCGTAATTTTGGGAAGCTTGGCAACCCCTTCCAATGAAAGTGTTTCTCGCCAGTCACTGTTTAGGGCTACATCAAGAGGAAACAAAACGTAGAGATAGAACATGAAACTACTTTGTTGTGTCAACTTTCAAGAAGCTAGCACAAACCGTGTTGGATTTAGAGTTCCAAATACATCTATCAATATAGGAGAAAACAGAGTGAAACCTAAAAATTCAAACTGTTACTGGAAATGAACGCTTCAACATAAAAGAACGAAATTTGGGGAACCAAGTCGCCTTAGTGTACTGATCATTACCTGAAAGTATCATCCAGTTTGGGTGAAAAAATATTTGCTGTGATTTCTGGAGATTCGTAATTTTGGGAAGCTTGGCAACCCCGTTCCATGAAAGGGTTTCTCGCCAGTCACTGCTTAGGGCTACATCAAGAGGAAACAAAACATAGAGATAGAACGTGAAACTACTTTGTTGTGTCAAGTTTCAAGAAGCTAGCACAAACCGTGTTGGATTTAGAGTTCCAAATACATCTATTAATATAGGAGAAAACAGAGTGAAACCTAAAAATTCAAACTGTTACTGGAAATGAACGCTTCAACATAGAAGAACGAAATTTGGGGAACCAAGTTACCTTAGTGTACTGATCATTACCTGAAAGTATCATCCAGTTTGGGTGAAAAATTATTTGCTGAGATTACTGGAGATTCGTAATTTTTGGAAGCTTGGCAATCCCTTCCCATGAAAGTGTTTCTCGCCAGTCACTGCTTAGGGCTACATCAAGAGGAAACAAAACGTAGAGATAGAACGTGAAACTACTTTGTTGTGTCAAGTTTCAAGAAGCTATCACAAACCGTGTTGGATTTAGAGTTCCAAATACATCTATCAATATAGGAGAAAACAGAGTGAAACCTAAAAATTCAAACTGTTACTGGAAATGAACGCTTCAACATAGAAGAACGAAATTTGGGGAACCAAGTCGCCTTAGTGTACTGATCATTACCTGAAAGTATCATCCAGTTTGGGTGAAAAAATATTTGCTGAGATTTCTGGAGATTCGTAATTTTGGGAAGCTTGGCAACCCCTTCCCATGAAAGTGTTTCTCGCCAGTCACTGCTTAGGGCTACATCAAGAGGAAACAAAACGTAGAGATAGAACGTGAAACTACGTTGTTGTGTCAAGTTTCAAGAAGCTAGCACAAAACGTGTTTAATTTAGAGTTCCAAATACATCTATCAATATAGGAGAAAACAGAGTGAAACCTAAAAATTCAAACTGTTACTGGAAATGAACGCTTCAAATAGAAGAACGAAATTTGGGGAACCAAGTCGCCTTAGTGTACTGATCATTACCTGAAAGTATCATCCAGTATGGGTGAAAAAATATTTGCTGAGATTTCTGGAGATTCGTAATTTTGGGAAGCTTGGCAACCCCTTCCCATGAAAGTGTTTCTCGCCAGTCACTGCTTAGGGCTACATCAAGAGGAAACAAAACATAGAGATAGAACGTGAAACTACTTTGTTGTGTCAAGTTTCAAGAAGCTAGCACAAACCGTGTTGGATTTAGAGTTCCAAATACATCTATCAATATAGGAGAAAACAGAGTGAAACCTAAAAATTCAAACTGTTACTGGAAATGAACGCTTCAACATAGAAGAACGAAATTTGGGGAACCAAGTCGCCTTAGTGTACTGATCACTACCTGAGAGTATCATCCAGTTTGGGTGAAAAAATATTTACTGAGATTTCTGGAGATTCGAAATTTTGGGAAGGTTGGCAACCCCTTCCCATGAAAGTGTTTCTCGCCAGTCACTGCTTAGGGCTACATCAAGAGGAAACAAAACGTAGAGATAGAACGTGAAACTACTTTGTTGTGTCAAGTTTCAAGAAGCTAGCACAAACTGTGTTGGATTTAGAGTTCCAAATACATCTATCAATATAGGAGAAAACAGAGTGAAACCTAAAAATTCAAACTGTTACTGGAAATGAACGCTTCAAAATAGAAGAACAAAATTTGGGGAACCAAGTCGCCTTAGTGTACTGATCATTACCTGAAAGTATCATCCAGTTTGGGTGAAAAAATATTTGCTGAGATTTATGGAGATTCGTAATTTTGGGAAGCTTGGCAACCCCTTCCCATGAAAGTGTTTCTCGCCAGTCACTGCTTAGGGCTACATCAAGAGGAAACAAAACGTAGAGATAGAACGTGAAACTACTTTGTTGTGTCAAGTTTCAAGAAGCTATCACAAACCGTGTTGGATTTAGAGTTCCAAATACATCTATCAATATAGGAGAAAACAGAGTGAAACCTAAAAATTCAAACTGTTACTGGAAATGAACGCTTCAACATAGAAGAACGAAATTTGGGGAACCAAGTCGCCTTAGTGTACTGATCATTACCTGAAAGTATCATCCAGTTTGGGTGAAAAAATATTTGCTGAGATTTCTGGAGATTCGTAATTTTGGGAAGCTTGGCAACCCCTTCCCATGAAAGTGTTTCTCGCCAGTCACTGCTTAGGGCTACATCAAGAGGAAACAAAACGTAGAGATAGAACGTGAAACTACTTTGTTGTGTCAAGTTTCAAGAAGCTAGCACAAACCGTGTTGGATTTAGAGTTCCAAATCCATCTATCAATATAGGAGAAAACAGAGTGAAACCTAAAAATTCAAACTGTTACTGGAAATGAACGCTTCGACATAGAAGAACGAAATTTGGGGAACCAAGTCGCCTTAGTGTACTGATCACTACCTGAAAGTATCATCCAGTTTGGGTGAAAAAATATTTGCTGAGATTTCTGGAGATTCGTAATTTTGGGAAGCTTGGCAACCCCTTCCCATGAAAGTGTTTCTCGCCAGTCACTGCTTAGGGCTACATCAAGAGGAAACAAAACGTAGGGATAGAACGTGAAACTACTTTGTTGTGTCAAGTTTCAAGAAGCTAGCACAAACCGTGTTGGATTTAGAGTTCCAAATACATCTATCAATATAGGAGAAAACAGAGTGAAACCTAAAAATTCAAACTGTTACTGGAAATGAACGCTTCAACATAGAAGAACGAAATTTGGGGAACCAAGTCACCTTAGTGTACTGATCATTACCTGAAAGTATCATCCAGTTTGGGTGAAAAAATATTTGCTGAGATTTCTGGAGATTCGTAATTTTGGGAAGCTTGGCAACCCCTTCCCATGAAAGTGTTTCTCGCCAGTCACTGCTTAGGGCTACATCAAGAGGAAACAAAACGTAGAGATAGAACGTGAAACTACTTTGTTGTGTCAAGTTTCAAGAAGCTAGCACAAACCGTGTTGGATTCAGAGTTCCAAATACATCTATCAATATAGGAGAAAACAGAGTGAAACCTAAAAATTCAAACTGTTACTGGAAATGAACGCTTCAACATAGAAGAACGAAATTTGGGGAACCAAGTCGCCTTAGTGTACTGATCATTAACTGAGAGTATCATCCTGTTTGGTTGAAAAAATATTTGCTGAGATATCTGGAGATTCGTAATTTTTGGAAGCTTGGCAACCCCTTCCCATGAAAGTGTTTCTCGCCAGTCACTGCTTAGGGCTACATCAAGAGGAAACAAAACGTAGAGATAGAACGTGAAACTACTTTGTTGTGTCAAGTTTCAAGAAGCTAGCACAAACCGTGTTGGATTTAGAGTTCCAAATACATCTATCAATATAGGAGAAAACAGAGTGAAACCTAAAAATTCAAACTGTTACTGGAAATGAACGCTTCAACATAGAAGAACGAAATTTGGGGAACCAAGTCGCCTTAGTGTACTGATCATTACCTGAAAGTATCATCCAGTTTGGGTGAAAAAATATTTGCTGAGATTTCTGGAGATTCGTAATTTTGGGAAGCTTGGCAACCCCTTCCCATGAAAGTGTTTCTCGCCAGTCACTGCTTAGGGCTACATCAAGAGGAAACAAAACGTAGAGATAGAACGTGAAACTACTTTGTTGTGTCAAGTTTCAAGAAGCTATCACAAACCGTGTTGGATTTAGAGTTCCAAATACATCTATCAATATAGGAGAAAACAGAGTGAAACCTAAAAATTCAAACTGTTACTGGAAATGAACGCTTCGACATAGAAGAACGAAATTTGGGGAACCAAGTCGCCTTAGTGTACTGATCATTACCTGAAAGTATCATCCAGTTTGGGTGAAAAAATATTTGCTGAGATTTCTGGAGATTCGTAATTTTGGGAAGCTTGGCAACCCCTTCCCATGAAAGTGTTTCTCGCCAGTCACTGCTTAGGGCTACATCAAGAGGAAACAAAACGTAGAGATAGAACGTGAAACTACTTTGTTGTGTCAAGTTTCAAGAAGCTAGCACAAACCGTGTTGGATTTAGAGTTCCAAATCCATCTATCAATATAGGAGAAAACAGAGTGAAACCTAAAAATTCAAACTGTTACTGGAAATGAACGCTTCGACATAGAAGAACGAAATTTGGGGAACCAAGTCGCCTTAGTGTACTGATCACTACCTGAAAGTATCATCCAGTTTGGGTGAAAAAATATTTGCTGAGATTTCTGGAGATTCGTAATTTTGGGAAGCTTGGCAACCCCTTCCCATGAAAGTGTTTCTCGCCAGTCACTGCTTAGGGCTACATCAAGAGGAAACAAAACGTAGGGATAGAACGTGAAACTACTTTGTTGTGTCAAGTTTCAAGAAGCTAGCACAAACCGTGTTGGATTTAGAGTTCCAAATACATCTATCAATATAGGAGAAAACAGAGTGAAACCTAAAAATTCAAACTGTTACTGGAAATGAACGCTTCAACATAGAAGAACGAAATTTGGGGAACCAAGTCACCTTAGTGTACTGATCATTACCTGAAAGTATCATCCAGTTTGGGTGAAAAAATATTTGCTGAGATTTCTGGAGATTCGTAATTTTGGGAAGCTTGGCAACCCCTTCCCATGAAAGTGTTTCTCGCCAGTCACTGCTTAGGGCTACATCAAGAGGAAACAAAACGTAGAGATAGAACGTGAAACTACTTTGTTGTGTCAAGTTTCAAGAAGCTAGCACAAACCGTGTTGGATTCAGAGTTCCAAATACATCTATCAATATAGGAGAAAACAGAGTGAAACCTAAAAATTCAAACTGTTACTGGAAATGAACGCTTCAACATAGAAGAACGAAATTTGGGGAACCAAGTCGCCTTAGTGTACTGATCATTAACTGAGAGTATCATCCTGTTTGGTTGAAAAAATATTTGCTGAGATATCTGGAGATTCGTAATTTTTGGAAGCTTGGCAACCCCTTCCCATGAAAGTGTTTCTCGCCAGTCACTGCTTAGGGCTACATCAAGAGGAAACAAAACGTAGAGATAGAACGTGAAACTACTTTGTTGTGTCAAGTTTCAAGAAGCTAGCACAAACCGTGTTGGATTTAGAGTTCCAAATACATCTATCAATATAGGAGAAAACAGAGTGAAACCTAAAAATTCAAACTGTTACTGGAAATGAACGCTTCAACATAGAAGAACGAAATTTGGGGAACCAAGTCGCCTTAGTGTACTGATCATTACCTGAAAGTATCATCCAGTTTGGGTGAAAAAATATTTGCTGAGATTTCTGGAGATTCGTAATTTTGGGAAGCTTGGCAACCCCTTCCCATGAAAGTGTTTCTCGCCAGTCACTGCTTAGGGCTACATCAAGAGGAAACAAAACGTAGAGATAGAACGTGAAACTACTTTGTTGTGTCAAGTTTCAAGAAGCTATCACAAACCGTGTTGGATTTAGAGTTCCAAATACATCTATCAATATAGGAGAAAACAGAGTGAAACCTAAAAATTCAAACTGTTACTGGAAATGAACGCTTCGACATAGAAGAACGAAATTTGGGGAACCAAGTCGCCTTAGTGTACTGATCATTACCTGAAAGTATCATCCAGTTTGGGTGAAAAAATATTTGCTGAGATTTCTGGAGATTCGTAATTTTGGGAAGCTTGGCAACCCCTTCCCATGAAAGTGTTTCTCGCCAGTCACTGCTTAGGGCTACATCAAGAGGAAACAAAACGTAGAGATAGAACGTGAAACTACTTTGTTGTGTCAAGTTTCAGGAAGCTAGCACAAACCGTGTTGGATTTAGAGTTCCAAATACATCTATCAATATAGGAGAAAACAGAGTGAAACCTAAAAATTCAAACTGTTACTGGAAATGAACGCTTCGACAGAGAAGAACGAAATTTGGGGAACCAAGTCGCCTTAGTGTACTGATCACTACCTGAAAGTATCATCCAGTTTGGGTGAAAAAATATTTGCTGAGATTTCTGGAGATTCGTAATTTTGGGAAGCTTGGCAACCCCTTCCCATGAAAGTGTTTCTCGCCAGTCACTGCTTAGGGCTACATCAAGAGGAAACAAAACGTAGAGATAGAACGTGAAACTACTTTGTTGTGTCAAGTTTCAAGAAGCTAGCACAAACCGTGTTGGATTTAGAGTTCCAAATACATCTATCAATATAGGAGAAAACAGAGTGAAACCTAAAAATTCAAACTGTTACTGGAAATGAACGCTTCAACATAGAAGAACGAAATTTGGGGAACCAAGTCGCCTTAGTGTACTGATCATTACCTGAGAGTATCATCCAGTTTGGGTGAAAAAATATTTGCTGAGATTTCTGGAGATTCGTAATTTTTGGAAGCATGGCAACCCCTTCCCATGAAAGTGTTTCTCGCCAGTCACTGCTTAGGGCTACATCAAGAGGAAACAAAACGTAGAGATAGAACGTGAAACTACTTTGTTGTGTCAAGTTTCAAGAAGCTAGCACAAACCGTGTTGGATTTAGAGTTCCAAATCCATCTATCAATATAGGAGAAAACAGAGTGAAACCTAAAAATTCAAACTGTTACTGGAAATGAACGCTTCGACATAGAAGAACGAAATTTGGGGAACCAAGTCGCCTTAGTGTACTGATCACTACCTGAAAGTATCATCCAGTTTGGGTGAAAAAATATTTGCTGAGATTTCTGGAGATTCGTAATTTTGGGAAGCTTGGCAACCCCTTCCCATGAAAGTGTTTCTCGCCAGTCACTGCTTAGGGCTACATCAAGAGGAAACAAAACGTAGGGATAGAACGTGAAACTACTTTGTTGTGTCAAGTTTCAAGAAGCTAGCACAAACCGTGTTGGATTTAGAGTTCCAAATACATCTATCAATATAGGAGAAAACAGAGTGAAACCTAAAAATTCAAACTGTTACTGGAAATGAACGCTTCAACATAGAAGAACGAAATTTGGGGAACCAAGTCGCCTTAGTGTACTGATCATTACCTGAAAGTATCATCCAGTTTGGGTGAAAAAATATTTGCTGAGATTTCTGGAGATTCGTAATTGTGGGAAGCTTGGCAACCCCTTCCCATGAAAGTGTTTCTCGCCAGTCACTGTTTAGGGCTACATCAAGAGGAAACAAAACGTAGAGATAGAACATGAAACTACTTTGTTGTGTCAACTTTCAAGAAGCTAGCACAAACCGTGTTGGATTTAGAGTTCCAAATACATCTATCAATATAGGAGAAAACAGAGTGAAACCTAAAAATTCAAACTGTTACTGGAAATGAACGCTTCAACATAAAAGAACGAAATTTGGGGAACCAAGTCGCCTTAGTGTACTGATCATTACCTGAAAGTATCATCCAGTTTGGGTGAAAAATTATTTGCTGAGATTTCTGGAGATTCGTAATTTTTGGAAGCTTGGCAATCCCTTCCCATGAAAGTGTTTCTCGCCAGTCACTGCTTAGGGCTACATCAAGAGGAAACAAAACGTAGAGATAGAACGTGAAACTACTTTGTTGTGTCAAGTTTCAAGAAGCTAGCACAAACCGTGTTGGATTTAGAGTTCCAAATACATCTATCAATATAGGAGAAAACAGAGTGAAACCTAAAAATTCAAACTGTTACTGGAAATGAACGCTTCAACATAGAAGAACGAAATTTGGGGAACCAAGTCGCCTTAGTGTACTGATCATTACCTGAAAGTATCATCCAGTTTGGGTGAAAAAATATTTGCTGAGATTTCTGGAGATTCGTAATTTTGGGAAGCTTGGCAACCCCTTCCCATGAAAGTGTTTCTCGCCAGTCACTGCTTAGGGCTACATCAAGAGGAAACAAAACGTAGAGATAGAACGTGAAACTACTTTGTTGTGTCAAGTTTCAAGAAGCTATCACAAACCGTGTTGGATTTAGAGTTCCAAATACATCTATCAATATAGGAGAAAACAGAGTGAAACCTAAAAATTCAAACTGTTACTGGAAATGAACGCTTCAACATAGAAGAACGAAATTTGGGGAACCAAGTCGCCTTAGTGTACTGATCATTACCTGAAAGTATCATCCAGTTTGGGTGAAAAAATATTTGCTGAGATTTCTGGAGATTCGTAATTTTTGGAAGCTTGGCAACCCCTTCCCATGAAAGTGTTTCTCGCCAGTCACTGCTTAGGGCTACATCAAGAGGAAACAAAACGTAGAGATAGAACGTGAAACTACTTTGTTGTGTCAACTTTCAAGAAGCTAGCACAAACCGTGTTGGATTTAGAGTTCCAAATACATCTATCAATATAGGAGAAAACAGAGTGAAACCTAAAAATTCAAACTGTTACTGGAAATGAACGCTTCGACATAGAAGAACGAAATTTGGGGAACCAAGTCGCCTTAGTGTACTGATCATTACCTGAAAGTATCATCCAGTTTGGGTGAAAAAATATTTGCTGAGATTTCTGGAGATTCGTAATTTTGGGAAGCTTGGCAACCCCTTCCCATGAAAGTGTTTCCCGCCAGTCACTGCTTAGGGCTACATCAAGAGGAAACAAAACGTAGAGATAGAACGTGAAACTACTTTGTTGTGTCAAGTTTCAAGAAGCTAGCACAAACCGTGTTGGATTTAGAGTTCCAAATACATCTATCAATATAGGAGAAAACAGAGTGAAACCTAAAAATTCAAACTGTTACTGGAAATGAACGCTTCGACATAGAAGAACGAAATTTGGGGAACCAAGTCGCCTTAGTGTACTGATCACTACCTGAAAGTATCATCCAGTTTGGGTGAAAAAATATTTGCTGAGATTTCTGGAGATTCGTAATTTTGGGAAGCTTGGCAACCCCTTCCCATGAAAGTGTTTCTCGCCAGTCACTGCTTAGGGCTACATCAAGAGGAAACAAAACGTAGAGATAGAACGTGAAACTACTTTGTTGTGTCAAGTTTCAAGAAGCTAGCACAAACCGTGTTGGATTTAGAGTTCCAAATACATCTATCAATATAGGAGAAAACAGAGTAAAACCTAAAAATTCAAACTGTTACTGGAAATGAATGCTTCAACATAGAAGAACGAAATTTGGGGAACCAAGTCGCCTTAGTGTACTGATCATTACCTGAGAGTATCATCCAGTTTGGGTGAAAAAATATTTGCTGAGATTTCTGGAGATTCGTAATTTTTGGAAGCATGGCAACCCCTTCCCATGAAAGTGTTTCTCGCCAGTCACTGCTTAGGGCTACATCAAGAGGAAACAAAACGTAGAGATAGAACGTGAAACTACTTTGTTGTGTCAAGTTTCAAGAAGCTAGCACAAACCGTGTTGGATTTAGAGTTCCAAATACATCTATCAATATAGGAGAAAACAGAGTGAAACAAAAAATTCAAACTGTTACTGGAAATGAACGCTTCGACATAGAAGAACGAAATTTGGGGAACCAAGTCGCCTTAGTGTACTGATCATTACCTGAAAGTATCATCCAGTTTGGGTGAAAAAATATTTGCTGAGATTTCTGGAGATTCGTAATTTTGGGAAGCTTGGCAACCCCTTCCCATGAAAGTGTTTCTCGCCAGTCACTGCTTAGGGCTACATCAAGAGGAAACAAAATGTAGAGATAGAACGTGAAACTACTTTGTTGTGTCAAGTTTCAAGAAGCTAGCACAAACCGTGTTGGATTTAGAGTTCCAAATACATCTATCAATATAGGAGAAAACAGAGTGAAACCTAAAAATTCAAACTGTTACTGGAAAAGAACGCTTCAACATAGAAGAACGAAATTTGGGGAACCAAGTCGCCTTAGTGTACTGATCATTACCTGAAAGTATCATCCAGTTTGGGTGAAAAAATATTTGCTGAGATTTCTGGAGATTCGCAATTTTTGGAAGCTTGGCAACCCCTTCCCATGAAAGTGTTTCTCGCCAGTCACTGCTTAGGGCTACATCAAGAGGAAACAAAACGTAGAGATAGAACGTGAAACTACTTTGTTGTGTCAAGTTTCAAGAAGCTATCACAAACCGTGTTGGATTTAGAGTTCCAAATACATCTATCAATATAGGAGAAAACAGAGTGAAACCTAAAAATTCAAACTGTTACTGGAAATGAACGCTTCAACATAGAAGAACGAAATTTGGGGAACCAAGTCGCCTTAGTGTACTGATCATTACCTGAGAGTATCATCCAGTTTGGGTGAAAAAATATTTGCTGAGATTTCTGGAGATTCGTAATTTTTGGAAGCATGGCAACCCCTTCCCATGAAAGTGTTTCTCGCCAGTCACTGCTTAGGGCTACATCAAGAGGAAACAAAACGTAGAGAGAGAACGTGAAACTACTTTGTTGTGTCAAGTTTCAAGAAGCTAGCACAAACCGTGTTGGATTTAGAGTTCCAAATCCATCTATCAATATAGGAGAAAACAGAGTGAAACCTAAAAATTCAAACTGTTACTGGAAATGAACGCTTCGACATAGAAGAACGAAATTTGGGGAACCAAGTCGCCTTAGTGTACTGATCACTACCTGAAAGTATCATCCAGTTTGGGTGAAAAAATATTTGCTGAGATTTCTGGAGATTCGTAATTTTGGGAAGCTTGGCAACCCCTTCCCATGAAAGTGTTTCTCGCCAGTCACTGCTTAGGGCTACATCAAGAGGAAACAAAACGTAGAGATAGAACGTGAAACTACTTTGTTGTGTCAAGTTTCAAGAAGCTAGCACAAACCGTGTTGGATTTAGAGTTCCAAATACATCTATCAATATAGGAGAAAACAGAGTGAAACCTAAAAATTCAAACTGTTACTGGAAATGAACGCTTCAACATAGAAGAACGAAATTTGGGGAACCAAGTCGCCTTAGTGTACTGATCATTAACTGAGAGTATCATCCTTTTTGGTTGAAAAAATATTTGCTGAGATATCTGGAGATTCGTAATTTTTGGAAGCTTGGCAACCCCTTCCCATGAAAGTGTTTCTCGCCAGTCACTGCTTAGGGCTACATCAAGAGGAAACAAAACGTAGAGATAGAACGTGAAACTACTTTGTTGTGTCAAGTTTCAAGAAGGTAGCACAAACCGTGTTGGATTTAGAGTTCCAAATACATCTATCAATATAGGAGAAAACAGAGTGAAACCTAAAAATTCAAACTGTTACTGGAAATGAACGCTTCAACATAAAAGAACGAAATTTGGGTAACCAAGTCGCCTTAGTGTACTGATCATTACCTGAAAGTATCATCCAGTTTGGGTGAAAAAATATTTGCTGAGATTTCTGGAGATTCGTAATTTTGGGAAGCTTGGCAACCCCGTTCCATGAAAGGGTTTCTCGCCAGTCACTGCTTAGGGCTACATCAAGAGGAAACAAAACATAGAGATAGAACCTGAAACTACTTTGTTGTGTCAAGTTTCAAGAAACTAGCACAAACCGTGTTGGATTTAGAGTTCCAAATACATCTATTAATATAGGAGAAAACAGAGTGAAACCTAAAAATTCAAACTGTTACTGGAAATGAACGCTTCAACATAGAAGAACGAAATTTGGGGAACCAAATTACCTTAGTGTACTGATCATTACCTGAAAGTATCATCCAGTTTGGGTGAAAAATTATTTGCTGAGATTTCTGGAGATTCGTAATTTTGGAAGCTTGGCAATCCCTTCCCATGAATGTGTTTCTCGCCAGTCACTGCTTAGGGCTACATCAAGAGGAAACGAAACGTAGAGATAGAAGGTGAAACTACTTTGTTGTGTCAAGTTTCAAGAAGCTATCACAAACCGTGTTGGATTTAGAGTTCCAAATACATCTATCAATATAGGAGAAAACAGAGTGAAACCTAAAAATTCAAACTGTTACTGGAAATGAACGCTTCAACATAGAAGAACGAAATTTGGGGAACCAAGTCGCCTTAGTGTACTGATCATTACCTGAAAGTATCATCCAGTTTGGGTGAAAAAATATTTGCTGAGATTTCTGGAGATTCGTAATTTTGGGAAGATTGGCAACCCCTTCACATGAAAGTGTTTCTCGCCAGTCACTGTTTAGGGCTACATCAAGAGGAAACAAAACGTAGAGATAGAACATGAAACTACTTTGTTGTGTCAACTTTCAAGAAGCTAGCACAAACCGTGTTGGATTTAGAGTTCCAAATACATCTATCAATATAGGAGAAAACAGAGTAAAACCTAAAAATTCAAACTGTTACTGGAAATGAACGCTTCAACATAAAAGAACGAAAATTGGGGAACCAAGTCGCCTTAGTGTACTGATCATTACCTGAAAGTATCATCCAGTTTGGGTGAAAAAATATTTGATGAGATTTCTGGAGATTCGTAATTTTGGGAAGCTTGGCAACCCCGTTCCATGAAAGTGTTTCTCGCCAGTCACTGCTTAGGGCTACATCAAGAGGAAACAAAACGTAGAGATAGAACGTGAAACTACTTTGTTGTGTCAAGTTTCAAGAAGCTAGCACAAACCGTGTTGGATTCAGAGTTCCAAATACATCTATCAATATAGGAGAAAACAGAGTGAAACCTAAAAATTCAAACTGTTACTGGAAATGAACGCTTCAACATAGAAGAACGAAATTTGGGGAACCAAGTCACCTTAGTGTACTGATCATTAACTGAGAGTATCATCCTGTTTGGTTGAAAAAATATTTGCTGAGATATCTGGAGATTCGTAATTTTGGGAAGCTTGGCAACCCCTTCCCATGAAAGTGTTTCTCGCCAGTCACTGCTTAGGGCTACATCAAGAGGAAACAAAACGTAGAGATAGAACGTGAAACTACTTTGTTGTGTCAAGTTTCAAGAAGCTAGCACAAACCGTGTTGGATTTAGAGTTCCAAATACATCTATCAATATAGGAGAAAACAGAGTGAAACCTAAAAATTCAAACTGTTACTGGAAATGAACGCTTCAACATAGAAGAACGAAATTTGGGGAACCAAGTTACCTTAGTGTACTGATCATTACCTGAAAGTATCATCCAGTTTGGGTGAAAAATTATTTGCTGAGATTTCTGGAGATTCGTAATTTTTGGAAGCTTGGCAATCCCTTCCCATGAAAGTGTTTCTCGCCAGTCACTGCTTAGGGCTACATCAAGAGGAAACAAAACGTAGAGATAGAACGTGAAACTACTTTGTTGTGTCAAGTTTCAAGAAGCTAGCACAAACCGTGTTGGATTTAGAGTTCCAAATACATCTATCAATATAGGAGAAAACAGAGTGAAACCTAAAAATTCAAACTGTTACTGGAAATGAACGCTTCGACATAGAAGAACGAAATTTGGGGAACCAAGTCGCCTTAGTGTACTGATCATTACCTGAAAGTATCATCCAGTTTGGGTGAAAAAATATTTGCTGAGATTTCTGGAGATTCGTAATTTTGGGAAGCTTGGCAACCCCTTCCCATGAAAGTGTTTCCCGCCAGTCACTGCTTAGGGCTACATCAAGAGGAAACAAAACGTAGAGATAGAACGTGAAACTACTTTGTTGTGTCAAGTTTCAAGAAGCTAGCACAAACCGTGTTGGATTTAGAGTTCCAAATACATCTATCAATATAGGAGAAAACAGAGTGAAACCTAAAAATTCAAACTGTTACTGGAAATGAACGCTTCGACATAGAAGAACGAAATTTGGGGAACCAAGTCGCCTTAGTGTACTGATCACTACCTGAAAGTATCATCCAGTTTGGGTGAAAAAATATTTGCTGAGATTTCTGGAGATTCGTAATTTTGGGAAGCTTGGCAACCCCTTCCCATGAAAGTGTATCTCGCCAGTCACTGCTTAGGGCTACATCAAGAGGAAACAAAACGTAGAGATAGAACGTGAAACTACTTTGTTGTGTCAAGTTTCAAGAAGCTAGCACAAACCGTGTTGGATTTAGAGTTCCAAATACATCTATCAATATAGGAGAAAACAGAGTGAAACCTAAAAATTCAAACTGTTACTGGAAAAGAACGCTTCAACATAGAAGAACGAAATTTGGGGAACCAAGTCGCCTTAGTGTACTGATCATTACCTGAAAGTATCATCCAGTTTGGGTGAAAAAATATTTGCTGAGATTTCTGGAGATTCGCAATTTTTGGAAGCTTGGCAACCCCTTCCCATGAAAGTGTTTCTCGCCAGTCACTGCTTAGGGCTACATCAAGAGGAAACAAAACGTAGAGATAGAACGTGAAACTACTTTGTTGTGTCAAGTTTCAAGAAGCTATCACAAACCGTGTTGGATTTAGAGTTCCAAATACATCTATCAATATAGGAGAAAACAGAGTGAAACCTAAAAATTCAAACTGTTACTGGAAATGAACGCTTCAACATAGAAGAACGAAATTTGGGGAACCAAGTCGCCTTAGTGTACTGATCATTACCTGAGAGTATCATCCAGTTTGGGTGAAAAAATATTTGCTGAGATTTCTGGAGATTCGTAATTTTTGGAAGCATGGCAACCCCTTCCCATGAAAGTGTTTCTCGCCAGTCACTGCTTAGGGCTACATCAAGAGGAAACAAAACGTAGAGAGAGAACGTGAAACTACTTTGTTGTGTCAAGTTTCAAGAAGCTAGCACAAACCGTGTTGGATTTAGAGTTCCAAATCCATCTATCAATATAGGAGAAAACAGAGTGAAACCTAAAAATTCAAACTGTTACTGGAAATGAACGCTTCGACATAGAAGAACGAAATTTGGGGAACCAAGTCGCCTTAGTGTACTGATCACTACCTGAAAGTATCATCCAGTTTGGGTGAAAAAATATTTGCTGAGATTTCTGGAGATTCGTAATTTTGGGAAGCTTGGCAACCCCTTCCCATGAAAGTGTTTCTCGCCAGTCACTGCTTAGGGCTACATCAAGAGGAAACAAAACATAGAGATAGAACGTGAAACTACTTTGTTGTGTCAAGTTTCAAGAAGCTAGCACAAACCGTGTTGGATTTAGAGTTCCAAATACATCTATCAATATAGGAGAAAACAGAGTGAAACCTAAAAATTCAAACTGTTACTGGAAATGAACGCTTCAACATAGAAGAACGAAATTTGGGGAACCAAGTCGCCTTAGTGTACTGATAATTAACTGTGAGTATCATCCTTTTTGGTTGAAAAAATATTTGCTGAGATATCTGGAGATTCGTAATTTTTGGAAGCTTGGCAACCCCTTCCCATGAAAGTGTTTCTCGCCAGTCACTGCTTAGGGCTACATCAAGAGGAAACAAAACGTAGAGATAGAACGTGAAACTACTTTGTTGTGTCAAGTTTCAAGAAGGTAGCACAAACCGTGTTGGATTTAGAGTTCCAAATACATCTATCAATATAGGAGAAAACAGAGTGAAACCTAAAAATTCAAACTGTTACTGGAAATGAACGCTTCAACATAAAAGAACGAAATTTGGGTAACCAAGTCGCCTTAGTGTACTGATCATTACCTGAAAGTATCATCCAGTTTGGGTGAAAAAATATTTGCTGAGATTTCTGGAGATTCGTAATTTTGGGAAGCTTGGCAACCCCGTTCCATGAAAGGGTTTCTCGCCAGTCACTGCTTAGGGCTACATCAAGAGGAAACAAAACATAGAGATAGAACCTGAAACTACTTTGTTGTGTCAAGTTTCAAGAAACTAGCACAAACCGTGTTGGATTTAGAGTTCCAAATACATCTATTAATATAGGAGAAAACAGAGTGAAACCTAAAAATTCAAACTGTTACTGGAAATGAACGCTTCAACATAGAAGAACGAAATTTGGGGAACCAAATTACCTTAGTGTACTGATCATTACCTGAAAGTATCATCCAGTTTGGGTGAAAAATTATTTGCTGAGATTTCTGGAGATTCGTAATTTTGGAAGCTTGGCAATCCCTTCCCATGAATGTGTTTCTCGCCAGTCACTGCTTAGGGCTACATCAAGAGGAAACGAAACGTAGAGATAGAACGTGAAACTACTTTGTTGTGTCAAGTTTCAAGAAGCTATCACAAACCGTGTTGGATTTAGAGTTCCAAATACATCTATCAATATAGGAGAAAACAGAGTGAAACCTAAAAATTCAAACTGTTACTGGAAATGAACGCTTCAACATAGAAGAACGAAATTTGGGGAACCAAGTCGCCTTAGTGTACTGATCATTACCTGAAATTATCATCCAGTTTGGGTGAAAAAATATTTGCTGAGATTTCTGGAGATTCGTAATTTTGGGAAGATTGGCAACCCCTTCACATGAAAGTGTTTCTCGCCAGTCACTGTTTAGGGCTACATCAAGAGGAAACAAAACGTAGAGATAGAACATGAAACTACTTTGTTGTGTCAACTTTCAAGAAGCTAGCACAAACCGTGTTGGATTTAGAGTTCCAAATACATCTATCAATATAAGAGAAAACAGAGTGAAACCTAAAAATTCAAACTGTTACTGGAAATGAACGCTTCAACATAAAAGAACGAAAATTGGGGAACCAAGTCGCCTTAGTGTACTGATCATTACCTGAAAGTATCATCCAGTTTGGGTGAAAAAATATTTGATGAGATTTCTGGAGATTCGTAATTTTGGGAAGCTTGGCAACCCCGTTCCATGAAAGTGTTTCTCGCCAGTCACTGCTTAGGGCTACATCAAGAGGAAACAAAACGTAGAGATAGAACGTGAAACTACTTTGTTGTGTCAAGTTTCAAGAAGCTAGCACAAACCGTGTTGGATTCAGAGTTCCAAATACATCTATCAATATAGGAGAAAACAGAGTGAAACCTAAAAATTCAAACTGTTACTGGAAATGAACGCTTCAACATAGAAGAACGAAATTTGGGGAACCAAGTCACCTTAGTGTACTGATCATTAACTGAGAGTATCATCCTGTTTGGTTGAAAAAATATTTGCTGAGATATCTGGAGATTCGTAATTTTTGGAAGCTTGGCAACCCCTTCCCATGAAAGTGTTTCTCGCCAGTCACTGCTTAGGGCTACATCAAGAGGAAACAAAACGTAGAGATCGAACGTGAAACTACTTTGTTGTGTCAAGTTTCAAGAAGCTAGCACAAACCGTGTTGGATTTAGAGTTCCAACTACATCTATCAATATAGGAGAAAACAGAGTGAAACCTAAAAATTCAAACTGTTACTGGAAATGAACGCTTCAACATAGAAGAACGAAATTTGGGGAACCAAGTTACCTTAGTGTACTGATCATTACCTGAAAGTATCATCCAGTTTGGGTGAAAAATTATTTGCTGAGATTTCTGGAGATTCGTAATTTTTGGAAGCTTGGCAATCCCTTCCCATGAAAGTGTTTCTCGCCAGTCACTGCTTAGGGCTACATCAAGAGGAAACAAAACGTAGAGATAGAACGTGAAACTACTTTGTTGTGTCAAGTTTCAAGAAGCTAGCACAAACCGTGTTGGATTTAGAGTTCCAAATACATCTATCAATATAGGAGAAAACAGAGTGAAACCTAAAAATTCAAACTGTTACTGGAAATGAACGCTTCAACATAGAAGAACGAAATTTGGGGAACCAAGTCGCCTAAGTGTACTGATCATTACCTGAAAGTATCATCCAGTTTGGGTGAAAAAATATTTGCTGAGATTTCTGGAGATTCGTAATTTTGGGAAGCTTGGCAACCCCTTCCCATGAAAGTGTTTCTCGCCAGTCACTGTTTAGGGCTACATCAAGAGGAAACAAAACGTAGAGATAGAACATGAAACTACTTTGTTGTGTCAACTTTCAAGAAGCTAGCACAAACCGTGTTGGATTTAGAGTTCCAAATACATCTATCAATATAGGAGAAAACAGAGTGAAACCTAAAAATTCAAACTGTTACTGGAAATGAACGCTTCAACATAGAAGAACGAAATTTGGGGAACCAAGTCGCCTTAGTGTACTGATCATTACCTGAAAGTATCATCCAGTTTGGGTGAAAAAATATTTGCTGAGATTTCTGGAGATTCGTAATTTTGGGAAGCTTGGCAACCCCGTTCCATGAAAGTGTTTCTCGCCAGTCACTGCTTAGGGCTACATCAAGAGGAAACAAAACATAGAGATAGAACGTGAAACTACTTTGTTGTGTCAAGTTTCAAGAAGCTAGCACAAACCGTGTTGGATTTAGAGTTCCAAATACATCTATTAATATAGGAGAAAACAGAGTGAAACCTAAAAATTCAAACTGTTACTGGAAATGAACGCTTCAACATAGAAGAACGAAATTTGGGGAACCAAGTTACCTTAGTGTACTGATCATTACCTGAAAGTATCATCCAGTTTGGGTGAAAAATTATTTGCTGAGATTTCTGGATATTCGTAATTTTTGGAAGCTTGGCAATCCCTTCCCATGAAAGTGTTTCTCGCCAGTCACTGCTCAGGGCTACATCAAGAGGAAACAAAACGTAGAGATAGAACGTGAAACTACTTTGTTGTGTCAAGTTTCAAGAAGCTATCACAAACCGTGTTGGATTTAGAGTTCCAAATACATCTATCAATATAGGAGAGAACAGAGTGAAACCTAAAAATTCAAACTGTTACTGGAAATGAACGCTTCAACATAGAAGAACGAAATTTGGGGAACCAAGTCGCCTTAGTGTACTGATCATTACCTGAAAGTATCATCCAGTTTGGGTGAAAAAATATTTGCTGAGATTTCTGGAGATTCGTAATTTTGGGAAGATTGGCAACCCCTTCCCATGAAAGTGTTTCTCGCCAGTCACTGTTTAGGGCTACATCAAGAGGAAACAAAACGTAGAGATAGAACATGAAACTACTTTGTTGTGTCAACTTTCAAGAAGCTAGCACAAACCGTGTTGGATTTAGAGTTCCAAATACATCTATCAATATAGGAGAAAACAGAGTGAAACCTAAAAATTCAAACTGTTACTGGAAATGAACGCTTCAACATAAAAGAACGAAAATTGGGGAACCAAGTCGCCTTAGTGTTCTGATCATTACCTGAAAGTATCATCCAGTTTGGGTGAAAAAATATTTGCTGAGATTTCTGGAGATTCGTAATTTTGGGAAGCTTGGCAACCCCGTTCCATGAAAGGGTTTCTCGCCAGTCACTGCTTAGGGCTACATCAAGAGGAAACAAAACGTAGAGATAGAACGTGAAACTACTTTGTTGTGTCAAGTTTCAAGAAGCTAGCACAAACCGTGTTGGATTCAGAGTTCCAAATACATCTATCAATATAGGAGAAAACAGAGTGAAACCTAAAAATTCAAACTGTTACTGGAAATGAACGCTTCAACATAGAAGAACGAAATTTGGGGAACCAAGTCACCTTAGTGTACTGATCATTAACTGAGAGTATCATCCTGTTTGGTTGAAAAAATATTTGCTGAGATATCTGGAGATTCGTAATTTTGGGAAGCTTGGCAACCCCTTCCCATGAAAGTGTTTCTCGCCAGTCACTGCTTAGGGCTACATCAAGAGGAAACAAAACGTAGAGATAGAACGTGAAACTACTTTGTTGTGTCAAGTTTCAAGAAGCTAGCACAAACCGTGTTGGATTTAGAGTTCCAAATACATCTATCAATATAGGAGAAAACAGAGTGAAACCTAAAAATTCAAACTGTTACTGGAAATGAACGCTTCAACATAGAAGAACGAAATTTGGGGAACCAAGTTACCTTAGTGTACTGATCATTACCTGAAAGTATCATCCAGTTTGGGTGAAAAATTATTTGCTGAGATTTCTGGAGATTCGTAATTTTTGGAAGCTTGGCAATCCCTTCCCATGAAAGTGTTTCTCGCCAGTCACTGCTTAGGGCTACATCAAGAGGAAACAAAACGTAGAGATAGAACGTGAAACTACTTTGTTGTGTCAAGTTTCAAGAAGCTAGCACAAACCGTGTTGGATTTAGAGTTCCAAATACATCTATCAATATAGGAGAAAACAGAGTGAAACCTAAAAATTCAAACTGTTACTGGAAATGAACGCTTCGACATAGAAGAACGAAATTTGGGGAACCAAGTCGCCTTAGTGTACTGATCATTACCTGAAAGTATCATCCAGTTTGGGTGAAAAAATATTTGCTGAGATTTCTGGAGATTCGTAATTTTGGGAAGCTTGGCAACCCCTTCCCATGAAAGTGTTTCCCGCCAGTCACTGCTTAGGGCTACATCAAGAGGAAACAAAACGTAGAGATAGAACGTGAAACTACTTTGTTGTGTCAAGTTTCAAGAAGCTAGCACAAACCGTGTTGGATTTAGAGTTCCAAATACATCTATCAATATAGGAGAAAACAGAGTGAAACCTAAAAATTCAAACTGTTACTGGAAATGAACGCTTCGACATAGAAGAACGAAATTTGGGGAACCAAGTCGCCTTAGTGTACTGATCACTACCTGAAAGTATCATCCAGTTTGGGTGAAAAAATATTTGCTGAGATTTCTGGAGATTCGTAATTTTGGGAAGCTTGGCAACCCCTTCCCATGAAAGTGTATCTCGCCAGTCACTGCTTAGGGCTACATCAAGAGGAAACAAAACGTAGAGATAGAACGTGAAACTACTTTGTTGTGTCAAGTTTCAAGAAGCTAGCACAAACCGTGTTGGATTTAGAGTTCCAAATACATCTATCAATATAGGAGAAAACAGAGTGAAACCTAAAAATTCAAACTGTTACTGGAAAAGAACGCTTCAACATAGAAGAACGAAATTTGGGGAACCAAGTCGCCTTAGTGTACTGATCATTACCTGAAAGTATCATCCAGTTTGGGTGAAAAAATATTTGCTGAGATTTCTGGAGATTCGCAATTTTTGGAAGCTTGGCAACCCCTTCCCATGAAAGTGTTTCTCGCCAGTCACTGCTTAGGGCTACATCAAGAGGAAACAAAACGTAGAGATAGAACGTGAAACTACTTTGTTGTGTCAAGTTTCAAGAAGCTATCACAAACCGTGTTGGATTTAGAGTTCCAAATACATCTATCAATATAGGAGAAAACAGAGTGAAACCTAAAAATTCAAACTGTTACTGGAAATGAACGCTTCAACATAGAAGAACGAAATTTGGGGAACCAAGTCGCCTTAGTGTACTGATCATTACCTGAGAGTATCATCCAGTTTGGGTGAAAAAATATTTGCTGAGATTTCTGGAGATTCGTAATTTTTGGAAGCATGGCAACCCCTTCCCATGAAAGTGTTTCTCGCCAGTCACTGCTTAGGGCTACATCAAGAGGAAACAAAACGTAGAGAGAGAACGTGAAACTACTTTGTTGTGTCAAGTTTCAAGAAGCTAGCACAAACCGTGTTGGATTTAGAGTTCCAAATCCATCTATCAATATAGGAGAAAACAGAGTGAAACCTAAAAATTCAAACTGTTACTGGAAATGAACGCTTCGACATAGAAGAACGAAATTTGGGGAACCAAGTCGCCTTAGTGTACTGATCACTACCTGAAAGTATCATCCAGTTTGGGTGAAAAAATATTTGCTGAGATTTCTGGAGATTCGTAATTTTGGGAAGCTTGGCAACCCCTTCCCATGAAAGTGTTTCTCGCCAGTCACTGCTTAGGGCTACATCAAGAGGAAACAAAACATAGAGATAGAACGTGAAACTACTTTGTTGTGTCAAGTTTCAAGAAGCTAGCACAAACCGTGTTGGATTTAGAGTTCCAAATACATCTATCAATATAGGAGAAAACAGAGTGAAACCTAAAAATTCAAACTGTTACTGGAAATGAACGCTTCAACATAGAAGAACGAAATTTGGGGATCCAAGTCGCCTTAGTGTACTGATAATTAACTGTGAGTATCATCCTTTTTGGTTGAAAAAATATTTGCTGAGATATCTGGAGATTCGTAATTTTTGGAAGCTTGGCAACCCCTTCCCATGAAAGTGTTTCTCGCCAGTCACTGCTTAGGGCTACATCAAGAGGAAACAAAACGTAGAGATAGAACGTGAAACTACTTTGTTGTGTCAAGTTTCAAGAAGGTAGCACAAACCGTGTTGGATTTAGAGTTCCAAATACATCTATCAATATAGGAGAAAACAGAGTGAAACCTAAAAATTCAAACTGTTACTGGAAATGAACGCTTCAACATAAAAGAACGAAATTTGGGTAACCAAGTCGCCTTAGTGTACTGATCATTACCTGAAAGTATCATCCAGTTTGGGTGAAAAAATATTTGCTGAGATTTCTGGAGATTCGTAATTTTGGGAAGCTTGGCAACCCCGTTCCATGAAAGGGTTTCTCGCCAGTCACTGCTTAGGGCTACATCAAGAGGAAACAAAACATAGAGATAGAACCTGAAACTACTTTGTTGTGTCAAGTTTCAAGAAACTAGCACAAACCGTGTTGGATTTAGAGTTCCAAATACATCTATTAATATAGGAGAAAACAGAGTGAAACCTAAAAATTCAAACTGTTACTGGAAATGAACGCTTCAACATAGAAGAACGAAATTTGGGGAACCAAATTACCTTAGTGTACTGATCATTACCTGAAAGTATCATCCAGTTTGGGTGAAAAATTATTTGCTGAGATTTCTGGAGATTCGTAATTTTGGAAGCTTGGCAATCCCTTCCCATGAATGTGTTTCTCGCCAGTCACTGCTTAGGGCTACATCAAGAGGAAACGAAACGTAGAGATAGAACGTGAAACTACTTTGTTGTGTCAAGTTTCAAGAAGCTATCACAAACCGTGTTGGATTTAGAGTTCCAAATACATCTATCAATATAGGAGAAAACAGAGTGAAACCTAAAAATTCAAACTGTTACTGGAAATGAACGCTTCAACATAGAAGAACGAAATTTGGGGAACCAAGTCGCCTTAGTGTACTGATCATTACCTGAAATTATCATCCAGTTTGGGTGAAAAAATATTTGCTGAGATTTCTGGAGATTCGTAATTTTGGGAAGATTGGCAACCCCTTCACATGAAAGTGTTTCTCGCCAGTCACTGTTTAGGGCTACATCAAGAGGAAACAAAACGTAGAGATAGAACATGAAACTACTTTGTTGTGTCAACTTTCAAGAAGCTAGCACAAACCGTGTTGGATTTAGAGTTCCAAATACATCTATCAATATAAGAGAAAACAGAGTGAAACCTAAAAATTCAAACTGTTACTGGAAATGAACGCTTCAACATAAAAGAACGAAAATTGGGGAACCAAGTCGCCTTAGTGTACTGATCATTACCTGAAAGTATCATCCAGTTTGGGTGAAAAAATATTTGATGAGATTTCTGGAGATTCGTAATTTTGGGAAGCTTGGCAACCCCGTTCCATGAAAGTGTTTCTCGCCAGTCACTGCTTAGGGCTACATCAAGAGGAAACAAAACGTAGAGATAGAACGTGAAACTACTTTGTTGTGTCAAGTTTCAAGAAGCTAGCACAAACCGTGTTGGATTCAGAGTTCCAAATACATCTATCAATATAGGAGAAAACAGAGTGAAACCTAAAAATTCAAACTGTTACTGGAAATGAACGCTTCAACATAGAAGAACGAAATTTGGGGAACCAAGTCACCTTAGTGTACTGATCATTAACTGAGAGTATCATCCTGTTTGGTTGAAAAAATATTTGCTGAGATATCTGGAGATTCGTAATTTTTGGAAGCTTGGCAACCCCTTCCCATGAAAGTGTTTCTCGCCAGTCACTGCTTAGGGCTACATCAAGAGGAAACAAAACGTAGAGATCGAACGTGAAACTACTTTGTTGTGTCAAGTTTCAAGAAGCTAGCACAAACCGTGTTGGATTTAGAGTTCCAACTACATCTATCAATATAGGAGAAAACAGAGTGAAACCTAAAAATTCAAACTGTTACTGGAAATGAACGCTTCAACATAGAAGAACGAAATTTGGGGAACCAAGTTACCTTAGTGTACTGATCATTACCTGAAAGTATCATCCAGTTTGGGTGAAAAATTATTTGCTGAGATTTCTGGAGATTCGTAATTTTTGGAAGCTTGGCAATCCCTTCCCATGAAAGTGTTTCTCGCCAGTCACTGCTTAGGGCTACATCAAGAGGAAACAAAACGTAGAGATAGAACGTGAAACTACTTTGTTGTGTCAAGTTTCAAGAAGCTAGCACAAACCGTGTTGGATTTAGAGTTCCAAATACATCTATCAATATAGGAGAAAACAGAGTGAAACCTAAAAATTCAAACTGTTACTGGAAATGAACGCTTCAACATAGAAGAACGAAATTTGGGGAACCAAGTCGCCTAAGTGTACTGATCATTACCTGAAAGTATCATCCAGTTTGGGTGAAAAAATATTTGCTGAGATTTCTGGAGATTCGTAATTTTGGGAAGCTTGGCAACCCCTTCCCATGAAAGTGTTTCTCGCCAGTCACTGTTTAGGGCTACATCAAGAGGAAACAAAACGTAGAGATAGAACATGAAACTACTTTGTTGTGTCAACTTTCAAGAAGCTAGCACAAACCGTGTTGGATTTAGAGTTCCAAATACATCTATCAATATAGGAGAAAACAGAGTGAAACCTAAAAATTCAAACTGTTACTGGAAATGAACGCTTCAACATAGAAGAACGAAATTTGGGGAACCAAGTCGCCTTAGTGTACTGATCATTACCTGAAAGTATCATCCAGTTTGGGTGAAAAAATATTTGCTGAGATTTCTGGAGATTCGTAATTTTGGGAAGCTTGGCAACCCCGTTCCATGAAAGTGTTTCTCGCCAGTCACTGCTTAGGGCTACATCAAGAGGAAACAAAACATAGAGATAGAACGTGAAACTACTTTGTTGTGTCAAGTTTCAAGAAGCTAGCACAAACCGTGTTGGATTTAGAGTTCCAAATACATCTATTAATATAGGAGAAAACAGAGTGAAACCTAAAAATTCAAACTGTTACTGGAAATGAACGCTTCAACATAGAAGAACGAAATTTGGGGAACCAAGTTACCTTAGTGTACTGATCATTACCTGAAAGTATCATCCAGTTTGGGTGAAAAATTATTTGCTGAGATTTCTGGATATTCGTAATTTTTGGAAGCTTGGCAATCCCTTCCCATGAAAGTGTTTCTCGCCAGTCACTGCTCAGGGCTACATCAAGAGGAAACAAAACGTAGAGATAGAACGTGAAACTACTTTGTTGTGTCAAGTTTCAAGAAGCTATCACAAACCGTGTTGGATTTAGAGTTCCAAATACATCTATCAATATAGGAGAGAACAGAGTGAAACCTAAAAATTCAAACTGTTACTGGAAATGAACGCTTCAACATAGAAGAACGAAATTTGGGGAACCAAGTCGCCTTAGTGTACTGATCATTACCTGAAAGTATCATCCAGTTTGGGTGAAAAAATATTTGCTGAGATTTCTGGAGATTCGTAATTTTGGGAAGATTGGCAACCCCTTCCCATGAAAGTGTTTCTCGCCAGTCACTGTTTAGGGCTACATCAAGAGGAAACAAAACGTAGAGATAGAACATGAAACTACTTTGTTGTGTCAACTTTCAAGAAGCTAGCACAAACCGTGTTGGATTTAGAGTTCCAAATACATCTATCAATATAGGAGAAAACAGAGTGAAACCTAAAAATTCAAACTGTTACTGGAAATGAACGCTTCAACATAAAAGAACGAAAATTGGGGAACCAAGTCGCCTTAGTGTTCTGATCATTACCTGAAAGTATCATCCAGTTTGGGTGAAAAAATATTTGCTGAGATTTCTGGAGATTCGTAATTTTGGGAAGCTTGGCAACCCCGTTCCATGAAAGGGTTTCTCGCCAGTCACTGCTTAGGGCTACATCAAGAGGAAACAAAACATAGAGATAGAACGTGAAACTACTTTGTTGTGTCAAGTTTCAAGAAGCTAGCACAAACCGTGTTGGATTTAGAGTTCCAAATACATCTATTAATATAGGAGAAAACAGAGTGAAACCTAAAAATTCAAACTGTTACTGGAAATGAACGCTTCAACATAGAAGAACGAAATTTGGGGAACCAAGTTACCTTAGTGTACTGATCATTACCTGAAAGTATCATCCAGTTTGGGTGAAAAATTATTTGCTGAGATTTCTGGAGATTCGTAATTTTTGGAAGCTTGGCAATCCCTTCCCATGAAAGTGTTTCTCGCCAGTCACTGCTTAGGGCTACATCAAGAGGAAACAAAACGTAGAGATAGAACGTGAAAATACTTTGTTGTGTCAAGTTTCAAGAAGCTATCACAAACCGTGTTGGATTTAGAGTTCCAAATACATCTATCAATATAGGAGAAAACAGAGTGAAACCTAAAAATTCAAACTGTTACTGGAAATGAACGCTTCAACATAGAAGAACGAAATTTGGGGAACCAAGTCGCCTTAGTGTACTGATCATTACCTGAAAGTATCATCCAGTTTGGGTGAAAAAATATTTGCTGAGATTTCTGGAGATTCGTAATTTTGGGAAGCTTGGCAACCCCGTTCCATGAAAGGGTTTCTCGCCAGTCACTGCTTAGGGCTACATCAAGAGGAAACAAAACGTAGAGATAGAACGTGAAACTACTTTGTTGTGTCAAGTTTCAAGAAGCTAGCACAAACCGTGTTGGATTTAGAGTTCCAAATACATCTATTAATATAGGAGAAAACAGAGTGAAACCTAAAAATTCAAACTGTTACTGGAAATGAACGCTTCAACATAGAAGAACGAAATTTGGGGAACCAAGTTACCTTAGTGTACTGATCATTACGTGAAAGTATCATCCAGTTTGGGTGAAAAATTATTTGCTGAGATTTCTGGAGATTCGTAATTTTTGGAAGCTTGGCAATCCCTTCCCATGAAAGTGTTTCTCGCCAGTCACTGCTTAGGGCTACATCAAGAGGAAACAAAACGTAGAGATAGAACGTGAAACTACTTTGTTGTGTCAAGTTTCAAGAAGCTATCACAAACCGTGTTGGATTTAGAGTTCCAAATACATCTATCAATATAGGAGAAAACAGAGTGAAACCTAAAAATTCAAACTGTTACTGGAAATGAACGCTTCAACATAGAAGAACGAAATTTGGGGAACCAAGTCGCCTTAGTGTACTGATCATTACCTGAAAGTATCATCCAGTTTGGGTGAAAAAATATTTGCTGAGATTTCTGGAGATTCGTAATTTTGGGAAGCTTGGCAACCCCGTTCCATGAAAGTGTTTCTCGCCAGTCACTGTTTAGGGCTACATCAAGAGGAAACAAAACGTAGAGATAGAACATGAAACTACTTTGTTGTGTCAACTTTCAAGAAGCTAGCACAAACCGTGTTGGATTTAGAGTTCCAAATACATCTATCAATATAGGAGAAAACAGAGTGAAACCTAAAAATTCAAACTGTTACTGGAAATGAACGCTTCAACATAGAAGAACGAAATTTGGGGAACCAAGTCGCCTTAGTGTACTGATCATTACCTGAAAGTATCATCCAGTTTGGGTGAAAAAATATTTGCTGAGATTTCTGGAGATTCGTAATTGTGGGAAGCTTGGCAACCCCTTCCCATGAAAGTGTTTCTCGCCAGTCACTGCTTAGGGCTACATCAAGAGGAAACAAAACGTAGAGATAGAACGTGAAACTACTTTGTTGTGTCAAGTTTCAAGAAGCTAGCACAAACCGTGTTGGATTTAGAGTTCCAAATACATCTATCTATATAGGAGAAAACAGAGTGAAACCTAAAAATTCAAACTGTTACTGGAAAAGAACGCTTCAACATAGAAGAACGAAATTTGGGGAACCAAGTCACCTTAGTGTACTGATCATTACCTGAAAGTATCATCCAGTTTGGGTGAAAAAATATTTGCTGAGATTTCTGGAGATTCGCAATTTTTGGAAGCTTGGCAACCCCTTCCCATGAAAGTGTTTCTCTCCAGTCACTGCTTAGGGCTACATCAAGAGGAAACAAAACGTAGAGATAGAACGTGAAACTACTTTGTTGTGTCAAGTTTCAAGAAGCTATCACAAACCGTGTTGGATTTAGAGTTCCAAATACATCTATCAATATAGGAGAAAACAGAGTGAAACCTAAAAATTCAAACTGTTACTGGAAATGAACGCTTCAACATAGAAGAACGAAATTTTGGGAACCAAGTCGCCTTAGTGTACTGATCATTACCTGAGAGTATCATCCAGTTTGGGTGAAAAAATATTTGCTGAGATTTCTGGAGATTCGTAATTTTTGGAAGCATGGCAACCCCTTCCCATGAAAGTGTTTCTCGCCAGTCACTGCTTAGGGCTACATCAAGAGGAAACAAAACGTAGAGATAGAACGTGAAACTACTTTGTTGTGTCAAGTTTCAAGAAGCTAGCACAAACCGTGTTGGATTTAGAGTTCCACATCCATCTATCAATATAGGAGAAAACAGAGTGAAACCTAAAAATTCAAACTGTTACTGGAAATGAACGCTTCGACATAGAAGAACGAAATTTGGGGAACCAAGTCGCCTTAGTGTACTGATCACTACCTGAAAGTATCATCCAGTTTGGGTGAAAAAATATTTGCTGAGATTTCTGGAGATTCGTAATTTTGGGAAGCTTGGCAACCCCTTCCCATGAAAGTGTTTCTCGCCAGTCACTGCTTAGGGCTACATCAAGAGGAAACAAAACGTAGAGATAGAACGTGAAACTACTTTGTTGTGTCAAGTTTCAAGAAGCTAGCACAAACCGTGTTGGATTTAGAGTTCCAAATACATCTATCAATATAGGAGAAAACAGAGTGAAACCTAAAAATTCAAACTGTTACTGGAAATGAACGCTTCAACATAGAAGAACGAAATTTGGGGAACCAAGTCGCCTTAGTGTACTGATCATTAACTGAGAGTATCATCCTTTTTGGTTGAAAAAATATTTGCTGAGATATCTGGAGATTCGTAATTTTTGGAAGCTTGGCAACCCCTTCCCATGAAAGTGTTTCTCGCCAGTCACTGCTTAGGGCTACATCAAGAGGAAACAAAACGTAGAGATAGAACGTGAAACTACTTTGTTGTGTCAAGTTTCAAGAAGCTAGCACAAACCGTGTTGGATTTAGAGTTCCAAATACATCTATCAATATAGGAGAAAACAGAGTGAAACCTAAAAATTCAAACTGTTACTGGAAATGAACGCTTCAACATAAAAGAACGAAATTTGGGTAACCAAGTCGCCTTAGTGTACTGATCATTACCTGAAAGTATCATCCAGTTTGGGTGAAAAAATATTTGCTGAGATTTCTGGAGATTCGTAATTTTGGGAAGCTTGGCAACCCCGTTCCATGAAAGGGTTTCTCGCCAGTCACTGCTTAGGGCTACATCAAGAGGAAACAAAACATAGAGATAGAACCTGAAACTACTTTGTTGTGTCAAGTTTCAAGAAACTAGCACAAACCGTGTTGGATTTAGAGTTCCAAATACATCTATTAATATAGGAGAAAACAGAGTGAAACCTAAAAATTCAAACTGTTACTGGAAATGAACGCTTCAACATAGAAGAACGAAATTTGGGGAAGCAAATTACCTTAGTGTACTGATAATTACCTGAAAGTATCATCCAGTTTGGGTGAAAAATTATTTGCTAAGATTTCTGGAGATTCGTAATTTTTGGAAGCTTGGCAATCCCTTCCCATGAATGTGTTTCTCGCCAGTCACTGCTTAGGGCTACATCAAGAGGAAACAAAACGTAGAGATAGAACGTGAAACTACTTTGTTGTGTCAAGTTTCAAGAAGCTATCACAAACCGTGTTGGATTTAGAGTTCCAAATACATCTATCAATATAGGAGAAAACAGAGTGAAACCTAAAAATTCAAACTGTTACTGGAAATGAACGCTTCAAAATAGAAGAACGAAATTTGGGGAACCAAGTCGCCTTAGTGTACTGATCATTACCTGAAAGTATCATCCAGTTTGGGAGAAAAAATATTTGCTGAGATTTCTGGAGATTCGTAATTTTGGGAAGCTTGGCAACCCCGTTCCATGAAAGGGTTTCTCGCCAGTCACTGCTTAGGGCTACATCAAGAGGAAACAAAACATAGAGATAGAACGTGAAACTACTTTGTTGTGTCAAGTTTCAAGAAGCTAGCACAAACCGTGTTGGATTTAGAGTTCCAAATACATCTATTAATATAGGAGAAAACAGAGTGAAACCTAAAAATTCAAACTGTTACTGGAAATGAACGCTTCAACATACAAGAACGAAATTTGGGGAACCAAGTTACCTTAGTGTACTGATCATTACCTGAAAGTATCATGCAGTTTGGGTGAAAAATTATTTGCTGAGATTTGTGGAGATTCGTAATTTTTGGAAGCTTGGCAATCCCTTCCCATGAAAGTGTTTCTCGCCAGTCACTGCTTAGGGCTACATCAAGAGGAAACAAAACGTAGAGATAGAACGTGAAACTACTTTGTTGTGTCAAGTTTCAAGAAGCTAGCACAAACCGTGTTGGATTTAGAGTTCCAAATACATCTATCAATATAGGAGAAAACAGAGTGAAACCTAAAAATTCAAACTGTTACTGGAAATGAACGCTTCAACATAAAAGAACGAAATTTGGGTAACCAAGTCGCCTTAGTGTACTGATCATTACCTGAAAGTATCATCCAGTTTGGGTGAAAAATTATTTGCTGAGATTTCTGGAGATTCGTAATTTTTGGAAGCTTGGCAATCCCTTCCCATGAATGTGTTTCTCGCCAGTCACTGCTTAGGGCTACATCAAGAGGAAACAAAACATAGAGATAGAACGTGAAACTACTTTGTTGTGTCAAGTTTCAAGAAGCTATCACAAACCGTGTTGGATTTAGAGTTCCAAATACATCTATCAATATAGGAGAAAACAGAGTGAAACCTAAAAATTCAAACTGTTACTGGAAATGAACGCTTCAAAATAGAAGAACGAAATTTGGGGAACCAAGTCGCCTTAGTTTACTGATCATTACCTGAAAGTATCATCCAGTTTGGGAGAAAAAATATTTCCTGAGATTTCTGGAGATTCGTAATTTTGGGAAGCTTGGCAACCCCGTTCCATGAAAGGGTTTCTCGCCAGTCACTGCTTAGGGCTACATCAAGAGGAAACAAAACATAGAGATAGAACGTGAAACTACTTTGTTGTGTCAAGTTTCAAGAAGCTAGCACAAACCGTGTTGGATTTAGAGTTCCAAATACATCTATCAATATAGGAGAAAACAGAGTGAAACCTAAAAATTCAAACTGTTACTGGAAATGAACGCTTCAACATACAAGAACGAAATTTGGGGAACCAAGTTACCTTAGTGTACTGATCATTACCTGAAAGTATCATCCAGTTTGGGTGAAAAATTTTTTGCTGAGATTTGTGGAGATTCGTAATTTTTGGAAGCTTGGCAATCCCTTCCCATGAAAGTGTTTCTCGCCAGTCACTGCTTAGGGCTACATCAAGAGGAAACAAAACGTAGAGATAGAACGTGAAACTACTTTGTTGTGTCAAGTTTCAAGAAGCTATCACAAACCGTGTTGGATTTAGAGTTCCAAATACATCTATCAATATAGGAGAAAACAGAGTGAAACCTAAAAATTCAAACTGTTACTGGAAATGAACGCTTCAACATAGAAGAACGAAATTTGGGGAACCAAGTCGCCTTAGTGTACCGATCATTACCTGAAAGTATCATCCAGTTTGGGTGAAAAAATATTTGCTGAGAATTCTGGAGATTCGTAATTTTGGGAAGCTTGGCAACCCCTTCCCATGAAAGTGTTTCTCGCCAGTCACTGCTTAGGGCTACATCAAGAGGAAACAAAACGTAGAGATAGAACGTGAAACTACTTTGTTGTGTCAAGTTTCAAGAAGCTATCACAAACCGTGTTGGATTTAGAGTTCCAAATACATCTATCAATATAGGAGAAAACAGAGTGAAACCTAAAAATTCAAACTGTTACTGGAAATGAACGCTTCAACATAGAAGAACGAAAATTGGGGAACCAAGTCGCCTTAGTGTACTGATCATTACCTGAGAGTATCCTCCAGTTTGGGTGAAAAAATATTTGCTGAGATTTCTGGAGATTCGTAATTTTGGGAAGCATGGCAACCCCTTCCCATGAAAGTGTTTCTCGCCAGTCACTGCTTAGGGCTACATAAAGAGGAAACAAAACGTAGAGATAGAACGTGAAACTACTTTGTTGTGTCAAGTTTCAAGAAGCTAGCACAAACCGTGTTGGATTTAGAGTTCCAAATCCATCTATCAATATAGGAGAAAACAGAGTGAAACCTAAAAATTCAAACTGTTACTGGAAATGAACGCTTCGACATAGAAGAACGAAATTTGGGGAACCAAGTCGCCTTAGTTTACTGATCACTACCTGAAAGTATCATCCAGTTTGGGTGAAAAAATATTTGCTGAGATTTCTGGAGATTCGTAATTTTGGGAAGCTTGGCAACCCCTTCCCATGAAAGTGTTTCTCGCCAGTCACTGCTTAGGGCTACATCAAGAGGAAACAAAACGTAGGGATAGAATGTGAAACTACTTTGTTGTGTCAAGTTTCAAGAAGCTAGCACAAACCGTGTTGGATTTAGAGTTCCAAATACATCTATCAATATAGGAGAAAACAGAGTGAAACCTAAAAATTCAAACTGTTACTGGAAATGAACGCTTCAACATAGAAGAACGAAATTTGGGGAACCAAGTCGCCTTAGTGTACTGATCATTACCTGAAAGTATCATCCAGTTTGGGTGAAAAAATATTTGCTGAGATTTCTGGAGATTCGTACTTTTGGGAAGCTTGGCAACCCCTTCCCATGAAAGTGTTTCTCGCCAGTCACTGTTTAGGGCTACATCAAGAGGAAACAAAACGTAGAGATAGAACATGAAACTACTTTGTTGTGTCAACTTTCAAGAAGCTAGCACAAACCGTGTTGGATTTAGAGTTCCAAATACATCTATCAATATAGGAGAAAACAGAGTGAAACCTAAAAATTCAAACTGTTACTGGAAATGAACGCTTCAACATAGAAGAACGAAAATTGGGGAACCAAGTCGCCTTAGTGTACTGATCATTACCTGAGAGTATCCTCCAGTTTGGGTGAAAAAATATTTGCTGAGATTTCTGGAGATTCGTAATTTTTGGAAGCATGGCAACCCCTTCCCATGAAAGTGTTTCTCGCCAGTCACTGCTTAGGGCTACATCAAGAGGAAACAAAACGTAGAGATAGAACGTGAAACTACTTTGTTGTGTCAAGTTTCAAGAAGCTAGCACAAACCGTGTTGGATTTAGAGTTCCAAATCCATCTATCAATATAGGAGAAAACAGAGTGAAACCTAAAAATTCAAACTGTTACTGGAAATGAACGCTTCGACATAGAAGAACGAAATTTGGGGAACCAAGTCGCCTTAGTGTACTGATCACTACCTGAAAGTATCATCCAGTTTGGGTGAAAAAATATTTGCTGAGATTTCTGGAGATTCGTAATTTTGGGAAGCTTGGCAACCCCTTCCCATGAAAGTGTTTCTCGCCAGTCACTGTTTAGGGCTACATCAAGAGGAAACAAAACGTAGAGATAGAACATGAAACTACTTTGTTGTGTCAACTTTCAAGAAGCTAGCACAAACCGTGTTGGATTTAGAGTTCCAAATACATCTATCAATATAGGAGAAAACAGAGTGAAACCTAAAAATTCAAACTGTTACTGGAAATGAACGCTTCAACATAGAAGAACGAAATTTGGGGAACCAAGTCGCCTTAGTGTACTGATCATTACCTGAAAGTATCATCTAGTTTGGGTGAAAAAATATTTGCTGAGATTACTGGAGATTCGTAATTTTGGGAAGCTTGGCAATCCCTTCCCATGAAAGTGTTTCTCGCCAGTCACTGCTCAGGGCTACATCAAGAGGAAACAAAACGTAGAGATAGAACGTGAAACTACTTTGTTGTGTCAAGTTTCAAGAAGCTATCACAAACCGTGTTGGATTTAGAGTTCCAAATACATCTATCAATATAGGAGAAAACAGAGTGAAACCTAAAAATTCAAACTGTTACTGGAAATGAACGCTTCAACATAGAAGAACGAAATTTGGGGAACCAAGTCGCCTTAGTGTACTGATCATTACCTGAAAGTATCATCCAGTTTGGGTGAAAAAATATTTGCTGAGATTTCTGGAGATTCGTAATTTTGGGAAGATTGGCAACCCCTTCCCATGAAAGTGTTTCTCGCCAGTCACTGTTTAGGGCTACATCAAGAGGAAACAAAACGTAGAGATAGAACATGAAACTACTTTGTTGTGTCAACTTTCAAGAAGCTAGCACAAACCGTGTTGGATTTAGAGTTCCAAATACATCTATCAATATAGGAGAAAACAGAGTGAAACCTAAAAATTCAAACTGTTACTGGAAATGAACGCTTCAACATAAAAGAACGAAAATTGGGGAACCAAGTCGCCTTAGTGTTCTGATCATTACCTGAAAGTATCATCCAGTTTGGGTGAAAAAATATTTGCTGAGATTTCTGGAGATTCATAATTTTGGGAAGCTTGGCAACCCCGTTCCATGAAAGGGTTTCTCGCCAGTCACTGCTTAGGGCTACATCAAGAGGAAACAAAACATAGAGATAGAACGTGAAACTACTTTGTTGTGTCAAGTTTCAAGAAGCTAGCACAAACCGTGTTGGATTTAGAGTTCCAAATACATCTATTAATATAGGAGAAAACAGAGTGAAACCTAAAAATTCAAACTGTTACTGGAAATGAACGCTTCAACATAGAAGAACGAAATTTGGGGAACCAAGTTACCTTAGTGTACTGATCATTACCTGAAAGTATCATCCAGTTTGGGTGAAAAATTATTTGCTGAGATTTCTGGAGATTCGTAATTTTTGGAAGCTTGGCAATCCCTTCCCATGAAAGTGTTTCTCGCCAGTCACTGCTTAGGGCTACATCAAGAGGAAACAAAACGTAGAGATAGAACGTGAAAATACTTTGTTGTGTCAAGTTTCAAGAAGCTATCACAAACCGTGTTGGATTTAGAGTTCCAAATACATCTATCAATATAGGAGAAAACAGAGTGAAACCTAAAAATTCAAACTGTTACTGGAAATGAACGCTTCAACATAGAAGAACGAAATTTGGGGAACCAAGTCGCCTTAGTGTACTGATCATTACCTGAAAGTATCATCCAGTTTGGGTGAAAAAATATTTGCTGAGATTTCTGGAGATTCGTAATTGTGGGAAGCTTGGCAACCCCTTCCCATGAAAGTGTTTCTCGCCAGTCACTGTTTAGGGCTACATCAAGAGGAAACAAAACGTAGAGATAGAACATGAAACTACTTTGTTGTGTCAACTTTCAAGAAGCTAGCACAAACCGTGTTGGATTTAGAGTTCCAAATACATCTATCAATATAGGAGAAAACAGAGTGAAACCTAAAAATTCAAACTGTTACTGGAAATGAACGCTTCAACATAGAAGAACGAAATTTGGGGAACCAAGTTACCTTAGTGTACTGATCATTACCTGAAAGTATCATCCAGTTTGGGTGAAAAATTATTTGCTGAGATTTCTGGAGATTCGTAATTTTTGGAAGCTTGGCAATCCCTTCCCATGAAAGTGTTTCTCGCCAGTCACTGCTTAGGGCTACATCAAGAGGAAACAAAACGTAGAGATAGAACGTGAAACTACTTTGTTGTGTCAAGTTTCAAGAAGCTAGCACAAACCGTGTTGGATTTAGAGTTCCAAATACATCTATCAATATAGGAGAAAACAGAGTGAAACCTAAAAATTCAAACTGTTACTGGAAATGAACGCTTCAACATAGAAGAACGAAATTTGGGGAACCAAGTCGCCTTAGTGTACTGATCATTACCTGAAAGTATCATCCAGTTTGGGTGAAAAAATATTTGCTGAGATTTCTGGAGATTCGTAATTTTGGGAAGCTTGGCAACCCCTTCCCATGAAAGTGTTTCTCGCCAGTCACTGCTTAGGGCTACATCAAGAGGAAACAAAACGTAGAGATAGAACGTGAAACTACTTTGTTGTGTCAAGTTTCAAGAAGCTAGCACAAACCGTGTTGGATTTAGAGTTCCAAATACATCTATCTATATAGGAGAAAACAGAGTGAAACCTAAAAATTCAAACTGTTACTGGAAAAGAACGCTTCAACATAGAAGAACGAAATTTGGGGAACCAAGTCACCTTATTGTACTGATCATTACCTGAAAGTATCATCCAGTTTGGGTGAAAAAATATTTGCTGAGATTTCTGGAAATTCGCAATTTTTGGAAGCTTGGCAACCCCTTCCCATGAAAGTGTTTCTCGCCAGTCACTGCTTAGGGCTACATCAAGAGGAAACAAAACGTAGAGATAGAACGTGAAACTACTTTGTTGTGTCAAGTTTCAAGAAGCTAGCACAAACCGTGTTGGATTTAGAGTTCCAAATACATCTATCAATATAGGAGAAAACAGAGTGAAACCTAAAAATTCAAACTGTTACTGGAAATGAACGCTTCAACATAAAAGAACGAAATTTGGGTAACCAAGTCGCCTTAGTGTACTGATCATTACCTGAAAGTATCATCCAGTTTGGGTGAAAAAATATTTGCTGAGATTTCTGGAGATTCGTATTTTTGGGAAGCTTGGCAACCCCGTTCCATGAAAGGGTTTCTCGACAGTCACTGCTTAGGGCTACATCAAGAGGAAACAAAACATAGAGATAGAACCTGAAACTACTTTGTTGTGTCAAGTTTCAAGAAACTAGCACAAACCGTGTTGGATTTAGAGTTCAAAATACATCTATTAATATAGGAGAAAACAGAGTGAAACCTAAAAATTCAAACTGTTACTGGAAATGAACGCTTCAACATAGAAGAACGAAATTTGGAGAACCAAATTACCTTAGTGTACTGATAATTACCTGAAAGTATCATCCAGTTTGGGTGAAAAATTATTTGCTGAGATTTCTGGAGATTCGTAATTTTTGGAAGCTTGGCAATCCCTTCCCATGAATGTGTTTCTCGCCAGTCACTGCTTAGGGCTACATCAAGAGGAAACAAAACGTAGAGATAGAACGTGAAACTACTTTGTTGTGTCAAGTTTCAAGAAGCTATCACAAACCGTGTTGGATTTAGAGTTCCAAATACATCTATCAATATAGGAGAAAACAGAGTGAAACCTAAAAATTCAAACTGTTACTGGAAATGAACGCTTCAAAATAGAAGAACGAAATTTGGGGAACCAAGTCACCTTAGTGTACTCATCATTACCTGAAAGTATCATCCAGTTTGGGAGAAAAAATATTTGCTGAGATTTCTGGAGATTCGTAATTTTGGGAAGCTTGGCAACCCCGTTCCATGAAAGGGTTTCTCGCCAGTCACTGCTTAGGGCTACATCAAGAGGAAACAAAACATAGAGATAGAACGTGAAACTACTTTGTTGTGTCAAGTTTCAAGAAGCTAGCACAAACCGTGTTGGATTTAGAGTTCCAAATACATCTATTAATATAGGAGAAAACAGAGTGAAACCTAAAAATTCAAACTGTTACTGGAAATGAACGCTTCAACATACAAGAACGAAATTTGGGGAACCAAGTTACCTTAGTGTACTGATCATTACCTGAAAGTATCATCCAGTTTGGGTGAAAAATTATTTGCTGAGATTTGTGGAGATTCGTAATTTTTGGAAGCTTGGCAATCCCTTCCCATGAAAGTGTTTCTCGCCAGTCACTGCTTAGGGCTACATCAAGAGGAAACAAAACGTAGAGATAGAACGTGAAACTACTTTGTTGTGTCAAGTTTCAAGAAGCTATCACAAACCGTGTTGGATTTAGAGTTCCAAATACATCTATCAATATAGGAGAAAACAGAGTGAAACCTAAAAATTCAAACTGTTACTGGAAATGAACGCTTCAACATAGAAGAACGAAAATTTGGGAACCAAGTCGCCTTAGTGTACTGATCATTACCTGAGAGTATCATCCAGTTTGGGTGAAAAAATATTTGCTGAGATTTCTGGAGATTCGTAATTTTTGGAAGCATGGCAACCCCTTCCCATGAAAGTGTTTCTCGCCAGTCACTGCTTAGGGCTACATCAAGAGGAAACAAAACGTAGAGATAGAACGTGAAACTACTTTGTTGTGTCAAGTTTCAAGAAGCTAGCACAAACCGTGTTGGATTTACAGTTCCAAATCCATCTATCAATATAGGAGAAAACAGAGTGAAACCTAAAAATTCAAACTGTTACTGGAAATGAACGCTTCGACATAGAAGAACGAAATTTGGGGAACCAAGTCGCCTTAGTGTACTGATCACTACCTGAAAGTATCATCCAGTTTGGGTGAAAAAATATTTGCTGAGATTTCTGGAGATTCGTAATTTTGGGAAGCTTGGCAACCCCTTCCCATGAAAGTGTTTCTCGCCAGTCACTGCTTAGGGCTACATCAAGAGGAAACAAAACGTAGGGATAGAATGTGAAACTACTTTGTTGTGTCAAGTTTCAAGAAGCTAGCACAAACCGTGTTGGATTTAGAGTTCCAAATACATCTATCAATATAGGAGAAAACAGAGTGAAACCTAAAAATTCAAACTGTTACTGGAAATGAACGCTTCAACATAGAAGAACGGAATTTGGGGAACCAAGTCGCCTTAGTGTACTGATCATTACCTGAAAGTATCATCCAGTTTGGGTGAAAAAATATTTGCTGAGATTTCTGGAGATTCGTAATTTTGGGAAGCTTGGCAACCCCTTCCCATGAAAGTGTTTCTCGCCAGTCACTGTTTAGGGCTACATCAAGAGGAAACAAAACGTAGAGATAGAACATGAAACTACTTTGTTGTGTCAACTTTCAAGAAGCTAGCACAAACCGTGTTGGATTTAGAGTTCCAAATACATCTATCAATATAGGAGAAAACAGAGTGAAACCTAAAAATTCAAACTGTTACTGGAAATGAACGCTTCAACATAGAAGAACGAAATTTGGGGAACCAAGTCTCCTTAGTGTACTGATCATTACCTGAAAGTATCATCCAGTTTGGGTGAAAAAATATTTGCTGAGAATTCTGGAGATTCGTAATTTTGGGAAGCTTGGCAACCCCTTCCCATGAAAGTGTTTCTCGCTAGTCACTGCTTAGGGCTACATCAAGAGGAAACAAAACGTAGAGATAGAACGTGAAACTACTTTGTTGTGTCAAGTTTCAAGAAGCTATCACAAACCGTGTTGGATTTAGAGTTCCAAATACATCTATCAATATAGGAGAAAACAGAGTGAAACCTAAAAATTCAAACTGTTACTGGAAATGAACGCTTCAACATAGAAGAACGAAAATTTGGGAACCAAGTCGCCTTAGTGTACTGATCATTACCTGAGAGTATCATCCAGTTTGGGTGAAAAAATATTTGCTGAGATTTCTGGAGATTCGTAATTTTTGGAAGCATGGCAACCCCTTCCCATGAAAGTGTTTCTCGCCAGTCACTGCTTAGGGCTACATCAAGAGGAAACAAAACGTAGAGATAGAACGTGAAACTACTTTGTTGTGTCAAGTTTCAAGAAGCTAGCACAAACCGTGTTGGATTTAGAGTTCCAAATCCATCTATCAATATAGGAGAAAACAGAGTGAAACCTAAAAATTCAAACTGTTACTGGAAATGAACGCTTCGACATAGAAGAACGAAATTTGGGGAACCAAGTCGCCTTAGTGTACTGATCACTACCTGAAAGTATCATCCAGTTTGGGTGAAAAAATATTTGCTGAGATTTCTGGAGATTCGTAATTTTGGGAAGCTTGGCAACCCCTTCCCATGAAAGTGTTTCTCGCCAGTCACTGCTTAGGGCTACATCAAGAGGAAACAAAACGTAGGGATAGAATGTGAAACTACTTTGTTGTGTCAAGTTTCAAGAAGCTAGCACAAACCGTGTTGGATTTAGAGTTCCAAATACATCTATCAATATAGGAGAAAACAGAGTGAAACCTAAAAATTCAAACTGTTACTGGAAATGAACGCTTCAACATAGAAGAACGGAATTTGGGGAACCAAGTCGCCTTAGTGTACTGATCATTACCTGAAAGTATCATCCAGTTTGGGTGAAAAAATATTTGCTGAGATTTCTGGAGATTCGTAATTTTGGGAAGCTTGGCAACCCCTTCCCATGAAAGTGTTTCTCGCCAGTCACTGTTTAGGGCTACATCAAGAGGAAACAAAACGTAGAGATAGAACATGAAACTACTTTGTTGTGTCAACTTTCAAGAAGCTAGCACAAACCGTGTTGGATTTAGAGTTCCAAATACATCTATCAATATAGGAGAAAACAGAGTGAAACCTAAAAATTCAAACTGTTACTGGAAATGAACGCTTCAACATAGAAGAACGAAATTTGGGGAACCAAGTCGCCTTAGTGTACTGATCATTACCTGAAAGTATCATCTAGTTTGGGTGAAAAAATATTTGCTGAGATTTCTGGAGATTCGTAATTTTGGGAAGCTTGGCAACCCCTTCCCATGAAAGTGTTTCTCGCCAGTCACTGCTTAGGGCTACATCAAGAGGAAACAAAACGTAGAGATAGAACGTGAAACTACTTTGTTGTGTCAAGTTTCAAGAAGCTATCACAAACCGTGTTGGATTCAGAGTTCCAAATACATCTATCAATATAGGAGAAAACAGAGTGAAACCTAAAAATTCAAACTGTTACTGGAAATGAACGCTTCAACATAGAAGAACGAAATTTGGGGAACCAAGTCGCCTTAGTGTACTGATCATTAACTGAGAGTATCATCCTGTTTGGTTGAAAAAATATTTGCTGAGATATCTGGAGATTCGTAATTTTTGGAAGCTTGGCAACCCCTTCCCATGAAAGTGTTTCTCGCCAGTCACTGCTTAGGGCTACATCAAGAGGAAACAAAACGTAGAGATCGAACGTGAAACTACTTTGTTGTGTCAAGTTTCAAGAAGCTAGCACAAACCGTGTTGGATTTAGAGTTCCAAATACATCTATCAATATAGGAGAAAACAGAGTGAAACCTAAAAATTCAAACTGTTACTGGAAATGAACGCTTCAACATAGAAGAACGAAATTTGGGGAACCAAGTCGCCTTAGTGTACTGATCATTACCTGAAAGTATCATCCAGTTTGGGTGAAAAATTATTTGCTGAGATTTCTGGAGATTCGTAATTTTTGGAAGCTTGGCAATCCCTTCCCATGAAAGTGTTTCTCGCCAGTCACTGCTTAGGGCTACATCAAGAGGAAACAAAACGTAGAGATAGAACGTGAAACTACTTTGTTGTGTCAAGTTTCAAGAAGCTAGCACAAACCGTGTTGGATTTAGAGTTCCAAATACATCTATCAATATAGGAGAAAACAGAGTGAAACCTAAAAATTCAAACTGTTACTGGAAATGAACGCTTCAACATAGAAGAACGAAATTTGGGGAACCAAGTCGCCTTAGTGTACCGATCATTACCTGAAAGTATCATCCAGTTTGGGTGAAAAAATATTTGCTGAGATTTCTGGAGATTCGTAATTTTGGGAAGCTTGGCAACCCCTTCCCATGAAAGTGTTTCTCGCCAGTCACTGTTTAGGGCTACATCAAGAGGAAACAAAACATAGAGATAGAACATGAAACTACTTTGTTGTGTCAACTTTCAAGAAGCTAGCACAAACCGTGTTGGATTTAGAGTTCCAAATACATCTATCAATATAGGAGAAAACAGAGTGAAACCTAAAAATTCAAACTGTTACTGGAAATGAACGCTTCAACATAGAAGAACGAAATTTGGGGAACCAAGTCGCCTTAGTGTACTGATCATTACCTGAAAGTATCATCCAGTTTGGGTGAAAAAATATTTGCTGAGATTTCTGGAGATTCGTAATTTTGGGAAGCTTGGCAACCCCGTTCCATGAAAGGGTTTCTCGCCAGTCACTGCTTAGGGCTACATCAAGAGGAAACAAAACGTAGAGATAGAACGTGAAACTACTTTTTTGTGTCAAGTTTCAAGAAGCTATCACAAACCGTGTTGGATTTAGAGTTCCAAATACATCTATCAATATAGGAGAAAACAGAGTGAAACCTAAAAATTCAAACTGTTACTGGAAATGAACGCTTCAACATAGAAGAACGAAATTTGGGGAACCAAGTCGCCTTAGTGTACTGATCATTACCTGAAAGTATCATCCAGTTTGGGTGAAAAAATATTTGCTGAGATTTCTGGAGATTCGTAATTTTGGGAAGCTTGGCAACCCCTTCCCATGAAAGTGTTTCTCGCCAGTCACTGTTTAGGGCTACATCAAGAGGAAACAAAACGTAGAGATAGAACATGAAACTACTTTGTTGTGTCAACTTTCAAGAAGCTAGCACAAACCGTGTAGGATTTAGAGTTCCAAATACATCTATCAATATAGGAGAAAACAGAGTGAAACCTAAAAATTCAAACTGTTACTGGAAATGAACGCTTCAATATAAAAGAACGAAAATTGGGGAACCAAGTCGCCTTAGTGTACTGATCATTACCTGAAAGTATCATCCAGTTTGGGTGAAAAAATATTTGCTGAGATTTCTGGAGATTCGTAATTTTGGGAAGCTTGGCAACCCCGTTCCATGAAAGGGTTTCTCGCCAGTCACTGCTTAGGGCTACATCAAGAGGAAACAAAACATAGAGATAGAACGTGAAACTACTTTGTTGTGTCAAGTTTCAAGAAGCTAGCACAAACCGTGTTGGATTTAGAGTTCCAAATACATCTATTAATATAGGAGAAAACAGAGTGAAACCTAAAAATTCAAACTGTTACTGGAAATGAACGCTTCAACATAGAAGAACGAAATTTGGGGAACCAAGTTACCTTAGTGTACTGATCATTACCTGAAAGTATCATCCAGTTTGGGTGAAAAATTATTTGCTGAGATTTCTGGAGATTCGTAATTTTTGGAAGCTTGGCAATCCCTTCCCATGAAAGTGTTTCTCGCCAGTCACTGCTTAGGGCTACATCAAGAGGAAACAAAACGTAGAGATAGAACGTGAAAATACTTTGTTGTGTCAAGTTTCAAGAAGCTATCACAAACCGTGTTGGATTTAGAGTTCCAAATACATCTATCAATATAGGAGAAAACAGAGTGAAACCTAAAAATTCAAACTGTTACTGGAAATGAACGCTTCAACATAGAAGAACGAAATTTGGGGAACCAAGTCGCCTTAGTGTACTGATCATTACCTGAAAGTATCATCCAGTTTGGGTGAAAAAATATTTGCTGAGATTTCTGGAGATTCGTAATTTTGGGAAGCTTGGCAACCCCGTTCCATGAAAGGGTTTCTCGCCAGTCACTGTTTAGGGCTACATCAAGAGGAAACAAAACGTAGAGATAGAACATGAAACTACTTTGTTGTGTCAACTTTCAAGAAGCTAGCACAAACCGTGTAGGATTTAGAGTTCCAAATACATCTATCAATATAGGAGAAAACAGAGTGAAACCTAAAAATTCAAACTGTTACTGGAAATGAACGCTTCAATATAAAAGAACGAAAATTGGGGAACCAAGTCGCCTTAGTGTACTGATCATTACCTGAAAGTATCATCCAGTTTGGGTGAAAAAATATTTGCTGAGATTTCTGGAGATTCGTAATTTTGGGAAGCTTGGCAACCCCGTTCCATGAAAGGGTTTCTCGCCAGTCACTGCTTAGGGCTACATCAAGAGGAAACAAAACATAGAGATAGAACGTGAAACTACTTTGTTGTGTCAAGTTTCAAGAAGCTAGCACAAACCGTGTTGGATTTAGAGTTCCAAATACATCTATTAATATAGGAGAAAACAGAGTGAAACCTAAAAATTCAAACTGTTACTGGAAATGAACGCTTCAACATAGAAGAACGAAATTTGGGGAACCAAGTTACCTTAGTGTACTGATCATTACCTGAAAGTATCATCCAGTTTGGGTGAAAAATTATTTGCTGAGATTTCTGGAGATTCGTAATTTTTGGAAGCTTGGCAATCCCTTCCCATGAAAGTGTTTCTCGCCAGTCACTGCTTAGGGCTACATCAAGAGGAAACAAAACGTAGAGATAGAACGTGAAAATACTTTGTTGTGTCAAGTTTCAAGAAGCTATCACAAACCGTGTTGGATTTAGAGTTCCAAATACATCTATCAATATAGGAGAAAACAGAGTGAAACCTAAAAATTCAAACTGTTACTGGAAATGAACGCTTCAACATAGAAGAACGAAATTTGGGGAACCAAGTCGCCTTAGTGTACTGATCATTACCTGAAAGTATCATCCAGTTTGGGTGAAAAAATATTTGCTGAGATTTCTGGAGATTCGTAATTTTGGGAAGCTTGGCAACCCCGTTCCATGAAAGGGTTTCTCGCCAGTCACTGCTTAGGGCTACATCAAGAGGAAACAAAACGTAGAAATAGAACGTGAAACTACTTTGTTGTGTCAAGTTTCAAGAAGCTAGCACAAACCGTGTTGGATTTAGAGTTCCAAATACATCTATTAATATAGGAGAAAACAGAGTGAAACCTAAAAATTCAAACTGTTACTGGAAATGAACGCTTCAACATAGAAGAACGAAATTTGGGGAACCAAGTTACCTTAGTGTACTGATCATTACCTGAAAGTATCATCCAGTTTGGGTGAAAAATTATTTGCTGAGATTTCTGGAGATTCGTAATTTTTGGAAGCTTGGCAATCCCTTCCCATGAAAGTGTTTCTCGCCAGTCACTGCTTAGGGCTACATCAAGAGGAAACAAAACGTAGAGATAGAACGTGAAACTACTTTGTTGTGTCAAGTTTCAAGAAGCTATCACAAACCGTGTTGGATTTAGAGTTCCAAATACATCTATCAATATAGGAGAAAACAGAGTGAAACCTAAAAATTCAAACTGTTACTGGAAATGAACGCTTCAACATAGAAGAACGAAATTTGGGGAACCAAGTCGCCTTAGTGTACTGATCATTACCTGAAAGTATCATCCAGTTTGGGTGAAAAAATATTTGCTGAGATTTCTGGAGATTCGTAATTTTGGGAAGCTTGGCAACCCCTTCCCATGAAAGTGTTTCTCGCCAGTCACTGCTTAGGGCTACATCAAGAGGAAACAAAACGTAGAGATAGAACGTGAAACTACTTTGTTGTGTCAAGTTTCAAGAAGCTAGCACAAACCGTGTAGGATTTAGAGTTCCAAATACATCTATCAATATAGGAGAAAACAGAGTGAAACCTAAAAATTCAAACTGTTACTGGAAATGAACGCTTCAACATAGAAGAACGAAATTTGGGGAACCAAGTCGCCTTAGTGTACTGATCATTACCTGAAAGTATCATCCAGTTTGGGTGAAAAAATATTTGCTGAGATTTCTGGAGATTCGCAATTTTTGGAAGCTTGGCAACCCCTTCCCATGAAAGTGTTTCTCGCCAGTCACTGCTTAGGGCTACATCAAGAGGAAACAAAACGTAGAGATAGAACGTGAAACTACTTTGTTGTGTCAAGTTTCAAGAAGCTAGAACAAACCGTGTTGGATTTAGAGTTCCAAATACATCTATCAATAAAGGGGAAAACAGAGTGAAACCTAAAAATTCAAACTGTTACTGGAAATGAACGCTTCAACATAGAAGAACGAAATTTGGGGAACCAAGTCGCCTTAGTGTACTGATCATTACCTGAGAGTATCATCCAGTTTGGGTGAAAAAATATTTGCTGAGATTTCTGGAGATTCGTAATTTTTGGAAGCATGGCAACCCCTTCCCATGAAAGTGTTTCTCGCCAGTCACTGCTTAGGGCTACATCAAGAGGAAACAAAACGTAGAGATAGAACGTGAAACTACTTTGTTGTGTCAAGTTTCAAAAAGCTAGCACAAACCGTGTTGGATTTAGAGTTCCAAATACATCTATCAATAAAGGAGAAAACAGAGTGAAACCTAAAATTTCAAACTGTTACTGGAAATGAACGCTTCAACATAGAAGAACGAAATTTGGGGAACCAAGTCGCCTTAGTGTACTGATCATTACCTGAGAGTATCATCCAGTTTGGGTGAAAAAATATTTGCTGAGATTTCTGGAGATTCGTAATTTTTGGAAGCATGGCAACCCCTTCCCATGAAAGTGTTTCTCGCCAGTCACTGCTTAGGGCTACATCAAGAGGAAACAAAACGTAGAGATAGAACGTGAAACTACTTTGTTGTGTCAAGTTTCAAAAAGCTAGCACAAACCGTGTTGGATTTAGAGTTCCAAATCCATCTATCAATATAGGAGAAAACAGAGTGAAACCTAAAAATTCAAACTGTTACTGGAAATGAACGCTTCGACATAGAAGAACGAAATTTGGGGAACCAAGTCGCCTTAGTGTACTGATCACTACCTGAAAGTATCATCCAGTTTGGGTGAAAAAATATTTGCTGAGATTTCTGGAGATTCGTAATTTTGGGAAGCTTGGCAACCCCTTCCCATGAAAGTGTTTCTCGCCAGTCACTGCTTAGGGCTACATCAAGAGGAAACAAAACGTAGGGATAGAACGTGAAACTACTTTGTTGTGTCAAGTTTCAAGAAGCTAGCACAAACCGTGTTGGATTTAGAGTTCCAAATACATCTATCAATATAGGAGAAAACAGAGTGAAACCTAAAAATTCAAACTGTTACTGGAAATGAACGCTTCAACATAGAAGAACGAAATTTGGGGAACCAAGTCGCCTTAGTGTACTGATCATTACCTGAAAGTATCATCCAGTTTGGGTGAAAAAATATTTGCTGAGATTTCTGGAGATTCGTAATTTTGGGAAGCTTGGCAACCCCTTCCCATGAAAGTGTTTCTCGCCAGTCACTGTTTAGGGCTACATCAAGAGGAAACAAAACGTAGAGATAGAACATGAAACTACTTTGTTGTGTCAACTTTCAAGAAGCTAGCACAAACCGTGTTGGATTTAGAGTTCCAAATACATCTATCAATATAGGAGAAAACAGAGTGAAACCTAAAAATTCAAACTGTTACTGGAAATGAACGCTTCAACATAGAAGAACGAAATTTGGGGAACCAAGTCGCCTTAGTGTACTGATCATTACCTGAAAGTATCATCTAGTTTGGGTGAAAAAATATTTGCTGAGATTTCTGGAGATTCGTAATTTTGGGAAGCTTGGCAACCCCTTCCCATGAAAGTGTTTCTCGCCAGTCACTGCTTAGGGCTACATCAAGAGGAAACAAAACATAGAGATAGAACGTGAAACTACTTTGTTGTGTCAAGTTTCAAGAAGCTAGCACAAACCGTGTTGGATTCAGATTTCCAAATACATCTATCAATATAGGAGAAAACAGAGTGAAACCTAAAAATTCAAACTGTTACTGGAAATGAACGCTTCAACATAGAAGAACGAAATTTGGGGAACCAAGTCGCCTTAGTGTACTGATCATTAACTGAGAGTATCATCCTGTTTGGTTGAAAAAATATTTGCTGAGATATCTGGAGATTCGTAATTTTTGGAAGCTTGGCAACCCCTTCCCATGAAAGTGTTTCTCGCCAGTCACTGCTTAGGGCTACATCAAGAGGAAACAAAACGTAGAGATAGAACGTGAAACTACTTTGTTGTGTCAAGTTTCAAGAAGCTAGCACAAACCGTGTTGGATTTAGAGTTCCAAATACATCTATCAATATAGGAGAAAACAGAGTGAAACCTAAAAATTCAAACTGTTACTGGAAATGAACGCTTCAACATAGAAGAACGAAATTTGGGGAACCAAGTTACCTTAGTGTACTGATCATTACCTGAAAGTATCATCCAGTTTGGGTGAAAAATTATTTGCTGAGATTTCTGGAGATTCGTAATTTTTGGAAGCTTGGCAATCCCTTCCCATGAAAGTGTTTCTCGCCAGTCACTGCTTAGTGCTACATCAAGAGGAAACAAAACGTAGAGATAGAACGTGAAACTACTTTGTTGTGTCAAGTTTCAAGAAGCTAGCACAAACCGTGTTGGATTTAGAGTTCCAAATACATCTATCAATATAGGAGAAAACAGAGTGAAACCTAAAAATTCAAACTGTTACTGGAAATGAACGCTTCGACATAGAAGAACGAAATTTGGGGAACCAAGTCGCCTTAGTGTACTGATCACTACCTGAAAGTATCATCCAGTTTGGGTGAAAAAATATTTGCTGAGATTTCTGGAGATTCGTAATTTTGGGAAGCTTGGCAACCCCTTCCCATGAAAGTGTTTCTCGCCAGTCACTGCTTAGGGCTACATCAAGAGGAAACAAAACGTAGAGATAGAACGTGAAACTACTTTGTTGTGTCAAGTTTCAAGATGCTAGCACAAACCGTGTTGGATTTAGAGTTCCAAATACATCTATCAATATAGGAGAAAACAGAGTGAAACCTAAAAATTCAAACTGTTACTGGAAATGAACGCTTCAACATAGAAGAACGAAATTTGGGGAACCAAGTCGCCTTAGTGTACTGATCATTACCTGAAAGTATCATCAAGTTTGGGTGAAAAAATATTTGCTGAGATTTCTGGAGATTCGTAATTTTGGGAAGCTTGGCAACCCCGTTCCATGAAAGGGTTTCTCGCCAGTCACTGCTTAGGGCTACATCAAGAGGAAACAAAACATAGAGATAGAACGTGAAACTACTTTGTTGTGTCAAGTTTCAAGAAGCTAGCACAAACCGTGTTGGATTTAGAGTTCCAAATACATCTATCAATATAGGAGAAAACAGAGTGAAACCTAAAAATTCAAACTGTTACTGGAAATGAACGCTTCAACATAGAAGAACGAAATTTGGGGAACCAAGTTACCTTAGTGTACTGATCATTACCTGAAAGTATCATCCAGTTTGGGTGAAAAATTATTTGCTGAGATTTCTGGAGATTCGTAATTTTTGGAAGCTTGGCAATCCCTTCCCATGAAAGTGTTTCTCGCCAGTCACTGCTTAGGTCTACATCAAGAGGAAACAAAACGTAGAGATAGAACGTGAAACTACTTTGTTGTGTCAAGTTTCAAGAAGCTATCACAAACCGTGTTGGATTTAGAGTTCCAAATACATCTATCAATATAGGAGAAAACAGAGTGAAACCTAAAAATTCAAACTGTTACTGGAAATGAACGCTTCAACATAGAAGAACGAAATTTGGGGAACCAAGTCGCCTTAGTGTACTGATCATTACCTGAAAGTATCATCCAGTTTGGGTGAAAAAATATTTGCTGAGATTTCTGGAGATTTGTAATTTTGGGAAGCTTGGCAACCCCTTCCCATGAAAGTGTTTCTCGCCAGTCACTGCTTAGGGCTACATCAAGAGGAAACAAAACGTAGAGATAGAACGTGAAACTACGTTGTTGTGTCAAGTTTCAAGAAGCTAGCACAAAACGTGTTGGATTTAGAGTTCCAAATACATCTATCAATATAGGAGAAAACAGAGTGAAACCTAAAAATTCAAACTGTTACTGGAAATGAACGCTTCGACATAGAAGAACGAAATTTGGGGAACCAAGTCGCCTTAGTGTACTGATCACTACCTGAAAGTATCATCCAGTTTGGGTGAAAAAATATTTGCTGAGATTTCTGGAGATTCGTAATTTTGGGAAGCTTGGCAACCCCTTCCCATGAAAGTGTTTCTCGCCAGTCACTGCTTAGGGCTACATCAAGAGGAAACAAAACGTAGAGATAGAACGTGAAACTACTTTGTTGTGTCAAGTTTCAAGAAGCTAGCACAAACCGTGTTGGATTTAGAGTTCCAAATACATCTATCAATATAGGAGAAAACAGAGTGAAACCTAAAAATTCAAACTGTTACTGGAAATGAACGCTTCAACATAGAAGAACGAAATTTGGGGAACCAAGTCGCCTTAGTGTACTGATCATTATCTGAAAGTATCATCCATTTTGGGTGAAAAAATATTTGCTGAGATTTCTGGAGATTCGTAATTTTGGGAAGCTTGGCAACCCCTTCCCATGAAAGTGTTTCTCGCCAGTCACTGCTTAGGGCTACATCAAGAGGAAACAAAACGTAGAGATAGAACGTGAAACTACTTTGTTGTGTCAACTTTCAAGAAGCTAGCACAAACCGTGTTGGATTTAGAGTTCCAAATACATCTATCAATATAGGAGAAAACAGAGTGAAACCTAAAAATTCAAACTGTTACTGGAAATGAACGCTTCAACATAGAAGAACGAAATTTGGGTAACCAAGTCGCCTTAGTGTACTGATCATTACCTGAAAGTATCATCCAGTTTGGGTGAAAAAATATTTGCTGAGATTTCTGGAGATTCGTAATTTTGGGAAGCTTGGCAACCCCGTTCCATGAAAGGGTTTCTCGCCAGTCACTGCTTAGGGCTACATCAAGAGGAAACAAAACATAGAGATAGAACCTGAAACTACTTTGTTGTGTCAAGTTTCAAGAAGCTAGCACAAAACGTGTTGGATTTAGAGTTCCAAATACATCTATCAATATAGGAGAAAACAGAGTGAAACCTAAAAATTCAAACTGTTACTGGAAATGAACGCTTCAACATAGAAGAACGAAATTTGGGGAACCAAGTCGCCTTAGTGTACTGATCATTACCTGAAAGTATCATCCAGTTTGGGTGAAAAAATATTTGCTGAGATTTCTGGAGATTCGTAATTGTGGGAAGCTTGGCAACCCCGTCCCATGAAAGTGTTTCTCGCCATTCACTGCTTAGGGCTACATCAAGAGGAAACAAAACGTAGAGATAGAACGTGAAACTACTTTGTTGTGTCAAGTTTCAAGAACCTAGCAAAAACCGTGTTGGATTTAGAGTTCCAAATACATCTATTAATATAGGAGAAAACAGAGTGAAACCTAAAAATTCAAACTGTTACTGGAAATGAACGCTTCAACATAGAAGAACGAAATTTGGGTAACCAAGTTACCTTAGTGTACTGATCATTACCTGAAATTATCATCCAGTTTGGGTGAAAAATTATTTGCTGAGATTTCTGGAGATTCGTAATTTTTGGAAGCTTGGCAACCCCTTCCCATGAAAGTGTTTCTCGCCAGTCACTGCTTAGGGCTACATCAAGAGGAAACAAAACGTAGAGATAGAACGTGAAACTACTTTGTTGTGTCAAGTTTCAAGAAGCTAGCACAAACCGTGTTGGATTTAGAGTTCCAAATACATCTATCAATATAGGAGAAAACAGAGTGAAACCTAAAAATTCAAACTGTTACTGGAAATGAACGCTTCAACATAGAAGAACGAAAATTGGGGAACCAAGTCGCCTTAGTGTACTGATCATTACCTGAAAGTATCATCCAGTTTGGGTGAAAAAATATTTGCTGAGATTTCTGGAGATTCGTAATTTTGGGAAGCTTGGCAACCCCCCCCATGAAAGTGTTTCTCGCCAGTCACTGCTTAGGGCTACATCAAGAGGAAACAAAACGTAGAGATAGAACGTGAAACTACTTTGTTGTGTCAAGTTTCAAGAAGCTAGCACAAACCGTGTTGGATTTAGAGTTCCAAATACATCTATCAATATAGGAGAAAACAGAGTGAAACCTAAAAATTCAAACTGTTACTGGAAATGAACGCTTCAACATAGAAGAACGAAATTTGGGGAACCAAGTCGCCTTAGTGTACTGATCATTACCTGAAAGTATCATCCAGTTTGGGTGAAAAAATATTTGCTGAGATTTCTGGAGATTCGTAATTTTGGGAAGCTTGGCAACCCCTTCCCATGAAAGTGTTTCTCGCCAGTCACTGCTTAGGGCTACATCAAGAGGAAACAAAACGTAGAGATAGAACATGAAACTACTTTGTTGTGTCAAGTTTCAAGAAGCTAGCACAAACCGTGTTGGATTTAGAGTTCCAAATACATCTATTAATATAGGAGAAAACAGAGTGAAACCTAAAAATTCAAACTGTTACTGGAAATGAACGCTTCAACATAGAAGAACGAAATTTGGGGAACCAAATTACCTTAGTGTACTGATCATTACCTGAAAGTATCATCCAGTTTGGGTGAAAAATTATTTGCTGAGATTTCTGGAGATTCGTAATTTTTGGAAGCTTTGCAATCCCTTCCCATGAATGTGTTTCTCGCCAGTCACTGCTTAGGGCTACATCAAGAGGAAACAAAACGTAGAGATAGAACGTGAAACTACTTTGTTGTGTCAAGTTTCAAGAAGCTAGCACAAACCGTGTAGGATTTAGAGTTCCAAATACATCTATCAATATAGGAGAAAACAGAGTGAAACCTAAAAATTCAAACTGTTACTGGAAATGAACGCTTCAACATAGAAGAACGAAATTTGGGGATCCAAGTCGCCTTAGTGTACTGATCATTACCTGAAAGTATCATCCAGTTTGGGTGAAAAAATATTTGCTGAGATTTCTGGAGATTCGTAATTTTGGGAAGCTTGGCAACCCCTTCCCATGAAAGTGTTTCTCGCCAGTCACTGCTTAGGGCTACATCAAGAGTAAACAAAACGTAGAGATAGAACGTGAAACTACTTTGTTGTGTCAAGTTTCAAGAAGCTAGCACAAACCGTGTTGGATTTAGAGTTCCAAATACATCTATCAATATAGGAGAAAACAGAGTGAAACCTAAAAATTCAAACTGTTACTGGAAATGAACGCTTCAACATAGAAGAACGAAATTTGGGGAACCAAGTCGCCTTAGTGTACTGATCATTAACTGAGAGTATCATCCAGTTTGGGTGAAAAAATATTTGCTGAGATTTCTGGAGATTCGTAATTTTTGGAAGCTTGGCAACCCCTTCCCATGAAAGTGTTTCTCGCCAGTCACTGCTTAGGGCTACATCAAGAGGAAACAAAACGTAGAGATAGAACGTGAAATTACTTTGTTGTGTCAAGTTTCAAGAAGCTAGCACAAACCGTGTTGGATTTAGAGTTCCAAATACATCTATCAATATAGGAGAAAACAGAGTGAAACCTAAAAATTCAAACTGTTACTGGAAATGAACACTTCAATATAGAAGAACGAAATTTGGGGAACCAAGTCGCCTTAGTGTACTGATCACTACCTGAAAGTATCATCCAGTTTGGGTGAAAAAATATTTGCTGAGATTTCTGGAGATTCGTAATTGTGGGAAGCTTGGCAACCCCTTCCCATGAAGGTGTTTCTCGCCAGTCACTGCTTAGGTCTACATCAAGAGGAAACAAAACGTAGAGATAGAACCTGAAACTACTTTGTTGTGTCAAGTTTCAAGAAGCTAGCACAAACCGTGTTGGATTTAGAGTTCCAAATACATCTATCAATATAGGAGAAAACAGAGTGAAACCTAAAAATTCAAACTGTTACTGGAAATGAACGCTTCAACATAGAAGAACGAAATTTGGGGAACCAAGTCGCCTTAGTGTACTGATCATTACCTGAAAGTATCATCCAGTTTGGGTGAAAAAATATTTGCTGAGATTTCTGGAGATTCGTAATTTTGGGAAGCTTGGCATCCCCTTCCCATGAAAGTGTTTCTCGCCAGTCACTGCTTAGGGCTACATCAAGAGGAAACAAAACGTAGAGATAGAACGTGAAACTACTTTGTTGTGTCAAGTTTCAAGAAGCTAGCACAAACCGTGTTTTATTTAGAGTTCCAAATACATCTATCAATATAGGAGAAAACAGAGTGAAACCTAAAAATTCAAACTGTTACTGGAAATGAACGCTTCAACATAGAAGAACGAAATTTGGGGAACCAAGTCGCCTTAGTGTACTGATCATTAACTGAGAGTATCATCCAGTTTGGGTGAAAAAATATTTGCTGAGATTTCTGGAGATTCGTAATTTTTGGAAGCTTGGCAACCCCTTCCCATGAAAGTGTTTCTCGCCAGTAACTGTTTAGGGCTACATCAAGAGGAAACAACAAAACGTAGAGATAGAACGTGAAACTACTTTGTTGTGTCAACTTTCAAGAAGCTAGCACAAACCGTGTTGGATTCAGAGTTCCAAATACATCTATCAATATAGGAGAAAACAGAGTGAAACCTACAAATTCAAACTGTTACTGGAAATGAACGCTTCAACATAGAAGAACGAAATTTGGGGAACCAAGACGCCTTAGTGTACTGATCATTACCTGAAAGTATCATCCAGTTTGGGTGAAAAAATGTTTGCTGAGATTTCTGGAGATTCGTAATTTTGGGATGCTTGGCAACCCCTTCCCATGAAAGTGTTTCTCGCCAGTCACTGCTTAGGGCTACATCAAGAGGAAACAAAACGTAGGGATAGAACGTGAAACTACTTTGTTGTGTCAAGTTTCAAGAAGCTAGCACAAACCGTGTTGGATTTAGAGTTCCAAATACATCTATCAATATAGGAGAAAACAGAGTGAAACCTAAAAATTCAAACTGTTACTGGAAATGAACGCTTCAACATAGAAGAACGAAATTTGGGGAACCAAGTCGCCTTAGTGTACTGATCATTACCTGAAAGTATCATCCAGTTTGGGTGAAAAAATATTTGCTGAGATTTCTGGAGATTCGTAATTTTGGGAAGCTTGGCAACCCCTTCCCATGAAAGTGTTTCTCGCCAGTCACTGCTTAGGGCTACATCAAGAGGAAACAAAACGTAGAGATAGAACGTGAAACTACTTTACTGTGTCAAGTTTCAAGAAGCTAGCACAAACCGTGTTGGATTTAGAGTTCCAAATACATCTATCCATATAGGAGAAAACAGAGTGAAACCTAAAAATTCAAACTGTTACTGGAAATGAACGCTTCAACATAGAAGAACGAAATTTGGGGAACCAAGTCGCCTTAGTGTACTGATCATTACCTGAAAGTATCATCCAGTTTGGGTGAAAAAATATTTGCTGAGATTTCTGGAGATTCGTAATTTTGGGAAGCTTGGCAACCCCTTCCCATGAAAGTGTTTCTCGCCAGTCACTGCTTAGGGCTACATCAAGAGGAAACAAAACGTAGAGATAGAACATGAAAGTAATTTGTTGTGTCAACTTTCAAGAAGCTAGCACAAACCGTGTTGGATTTAGAGTTCCAAATACATCTATCAATATAGGAGAAAACAGAGTGAAACCTAAATATTCAAACTGTTACTGGAAATGAACGCTTCAACATAGAAGAACGAAATTTGGGTAACCAAGTCGCCTTAGTGTACTGATCATTACCTGAAAGTATCATCCAGTTTGGGTCAAAAAATATTTGCTGAGATTTCTGGAGATTCGTAATTTTGGGAAGCTTGGCAACCCCGTTCCATGAAAGGGTTTCTCGCCAGTCACTGCTTAGGGCTACATCAAGAGGAAACAAAACATAGAGATAGAACCTGAAACTACTTTGTTGTGTCAAGTTTCAAGAAACTAGCACAAACCGTGTTGGATTTAGAGTTCCAAATACATCTATTAATATAGGAGAAAACAGAGTGAAACCTAAAAATTCAAACTGTTACTGGAAATGAACGCTTCAACATAGAAGAACAAAATTTGGGGAACCAAATTACCTTAGTGTACTGATCATTACCTGAAAGTATCATCCAGTTTGGGTGAAAAATTATTTGCTGAGATTTCTGGAGATTCGTAATTTTTGGAAGCTTTGCAATCCCTTCCCATGAATGTGTTTCTCGCCAGTCACTGCTTAGGGCTACATCAAGAGGAAACAAAACGTAGAGATAGAACGTGAAACTACTTTGTTGTGTCAAGTTTCAAGAAGCTAGCACAAACCGTGTAGGATTTAGAGTTCCAAATACATCTATCAATATAGGAGAAAACAGAGTGAAACCTAAAAATTCAAACTGTTACTGGAAATGAACGCTTCAACATAGAAGAACGAAATTTGGGGAACCAAGTCGCCTTAGTGTACTGATCATTACCTGAAAGTATCATCCAGTTTGGGTGAAAAAATATTTGCTGAGATTTCTGGAGATTCGTAATTTTGGGAAGCTTGGCAACCCCTTCCCATGAAAGTGTTTCTCGCCAGTCACTGCTTAGGGCTACATCAAGAGTAAACAAAACGTAGAGATAGAACGTGAAACTACTTTGTTGTGTCAAGTTTCAAGAAGCTAGCACAAACCGTGTTGGATTTAGAGTTCCAAATACATCTATCAATATAGGAGAAAACAGAGTGAAACCTAAAAATTCAAACTGTTACTGGAAATGAACGCTTCAACATAGAAGAACGAAATTTGGGGAACCAAGTCGCCTTAGTGTACTGATCATTAACTGAGAGTATCATCCAGTTTGGGTGAAAAAATATTTGCTGAGATTTCTGGAGATTCGTAATTTTTGGAAGCTTGGCAACCCCTTCCCATGAAAGTGTTTCTCGCCAGTCACTGCTTAGGGCTACATCAAGAGGAAACAAAACGTAGAGATAGAACGTGAAATTACTTTGTTGTGTCAAGTTTCAAGAAGCTAGCACAAACCGTGTTGGATTTAGAGTTCCAAATACATCTATCAATATAGGAGAAAACAGAGTGAAACCTAAAAATTCAAACTGTTACTGGAAATGAACACTTCAATATAGAAGAACGAAATTTGGGGAACCAAGTCGCCTTAGTGTACTGATCACTACCTGAAAGTATCATCCAGTTTGGGTGAAAAAATATTTGCTGAGATTTCTGGAGATTCGTAATTGTGGGAAGCTTGGCAACCCCTTCCCATGAAGGTGTTTCTCGCCAGTCACTGCTTAGGTCTACATCAAGAGGAAACAAAACGTAGAGATAGAACGTGAAACTACTTTGTTGTGTCAAGTTTCAAGAAGCTAGCACAAACCGTGTTGGATTTAGAGTTCCAAATACATCTATCAATATAGGAGAAAACAGAGTGAAACCTAAAAATTCAAACTGTTACTGGAAATGAACGCTTCAACATAGAAGAACGAAATTTGGGGAACCAAGTCGCCTTAGTGTACTGATCATTACCTGAAAGTATCATCCAGTTTGGGTGAAAAAATATTTGCTGAGATTTCTGGAGATTCGTAATTTTGGGAAGCTTGGCATCCCCTTCCCATGAAAGTGTTTCTCTCCAGTCACTGCTTAGGGCTACATCAAGAGGAAACAAAACGTAGAGATAGAACGTGAAACTACTTTGTTGTGTCAAGTTTCAAGAAGCTAGCACAAACCGTGTTTTATTTAGAGTTCCAAATACATCTATCAATATAGGAGAAAACAGAGTGAAACCTAAAAATTCAAACTGTTACTGGAAATGAACGCTTCAACATAGAAGAACGAAATTTGGGGAACCAAGTCGCCTTAGTGTACTGATCATTAACTGAGAGTATCATCCAGTTTGGGTGAAAAAATATTTGCTGAGATTTCTGGAGATTCGTAATTTTTGGAAGCTTGGCAACCCCTTCCCATGAAAGTGTTTCTCGCCAGTAACTGTTTAGGGCTACATCAAGAGGAAACAACAAAACGTAGAGATAGAACGTGAAACTACTTTGTTGTGTCAACTTTCAAGAAGCTAGCACAAACCGTGTTGGATTCAGAGTTCCAAATACATCTATCAATATAGGAGAAAACAGAGTGAAACCTACAAATTCAAACTGTTACTGGAAATGAACGCTTCAACATAGAAGAACGAAATTTGGGGAACCAAGACGCCTTAGTGTACTGATCATTACCTGAAAGTATCATCCAGTTTGGGTGAAAAAATGTTTGCTGAGATTTCTGGAGATTCGTAATTTTGGGATGCTTGGCAACCCCTTCCCATGAAAGTGTTTCTCGCCAGTCACTGCTTAGGGCTACATCAAGAGGAAACAAAACGTAGGGATAGAACGTGAAACTACTTTGTTGTGTCAAGTTTCAAGAAGCTAGCACAAACCGTGTTGGATTTAGAGTTCCAAATACATCTATCAATATAGGAGAAAACAGAGTGAAACCTAAAAATTCAAACTGTTACTGGAAATGAACGCTTCAACATAGAAGAACGAAATTTTTGGGAACCAAGTCGCCTTAGTGTACTGATCATTACCTGAAAGTATCATCCAGTTTGGGTGAAAAAATATTTGCTGAGATTTCTGGAGATTCGTAATTTTGGGAAGCTTGGCAACCCCTTCCCATGAAAGTGTTTCTCGCCAGTCACTGCTTAGGGCTACATCAAGAGGAAACAAAACGTAGAGATAGAACGTGAAACTACTTTGCTGTGTCAAGTTTCAAGAAGCTAGCACAAACCGTGTTGGATTTAGAGTTCCAAATACATCTATCAATATAGGAGAAAACAGAGTGAAACCTAAAAATTCAAACTGTTACTGGAAATGAACGCTTCAACATAGAAGAACGAAATTTGGGGAACCAAGTCGCCTTAGTGTACTGATCATTAACTGAGAGTATCATCCAGTTTGGGTGAAAAAATATTTGCTGAGATTTCTGGAGATTCGTAATTTTGGGAAGCTTGGCAACCCCTTCCCATGAAAGTGTTTCTCGCCAGTCACTGCTTAGGGCTACATCAAGAGGAAACAAAACGTAGAGATAGAACGTGAAATTACTTTGTTGTGTCAAGTTTCAAGAAGCTAGCACAAACCGTGTTGGATTTAGAGTTCCAAATACATCTATCAATATAGGAGAAAACAGAGTGAAACCTAAAAATTCAAACTGTTACTGGAAATGAACACTTCAATATAGAAGAACGAAATTTGGGGAACCAAGTCGCCTTAGTGTACTGATCACTACCTGAAAGTATCATCCAGTTTGGGTGAAAAAATATTTGCTGAGATTTCTGGAGATTCGTAATTGTGGGAAGCTTGGCAACCCCTTCCCATGAAGGTGTTTCTCGCCAGTCACTGCTTAGGTCTACATCAAGAGGAAACAAAACGTAGAGATAGAACCTGAAACTACTTTGTTGTGTCAAGTTTCAAGAAGCTAGCACAAACCGTGTTGGATTTAGAGTTCCAAATACATCTATCAATATAGGAGAAAACAGAGTGAAACCTAAAAATTCAAACTGTTACTGGAAATGAACGCTTCAACATAGAAGAACGAAATTTGGGGAACCAAGTCGCCTTAGTGTACTGATCATTACCTGAAAGTATCATCCAGTTTGGGTGAAAAAATATTTGCTGAGATTTCTGGAGATTCGTAATTTTGGGAAGCTTGGCATCCCCTTCCCATGAAAGTGTTTCTCTCCAGTCACTGCTTAGGGCTACATCAAGAGGAAACAAAACGTAGAGATAGAACGTGAAACTACTTTGTTGTGTCAAGTTTCAAGAAGCTAGCACAAACCGTGTTTTATTTAGAGTTCCAAATACATCTATCAATATAGGAGAAAACAGAGTGAAACCTAAAAATTCAAACTGTTACTGGAAATGAACGCTTCAACATAGAAGAACGAAATTTGGGGAACCAAGTCGCCTTAGTGTACTGATCATTAACTGAGAGTATCATCCAGTTTGGGTGAAAAAATATTTGCTGAGATTTCTGGAGATTCGTAATTTTTGGAAGCTTGGCAACCCCTTCCCATGAAAGTGTTTCTCGCCAGTAACTGTTTAGGGCTACATCAAGAGGAAACAACAAAACGTAGAGATAGAACGTGAAACTACTTTGTTGTGTCAACTTTCAAGAAGCTAGCACAAACCGTGTTGGATTCAGAGTTCCAAATACATCTATCAATATAGGAGAAAACAGAGTGAAACCTACAAATTCAAACTGTTACTGGAAATGAACGCTTCAACATAGAAGAACGAAATTTGGGGAACCAAGACGCCTTAGTGTACTGATCATTACCTGAAAGTATCATCCAGTTTGGGTGAAAAAATGTTTGCTGAGATTTCTGGAGATTCGTAATTTTGGGATGCTTGGCAACCCCTTCCCATGAAAGTGTTTCTCGGCAGTCACTGCTTAGGGCTACATCAAGAGGAAACAAAACGTAGGGATAGAACGTGAAACTACTTTGTTGTGTCAAGTTTCAAGAAGCTAGCACAAACCGTGTTGGATTTAGAGTTCCAAATACATCTATCAATATAGGAGAAAACAGAGTGAAACCTAAAAATTCAAACTGTTACTGGAAATGAACGCTTCAACATAGAAGAACGAAATTTGGGGAACCAAGTCGCCTTAGTGTACTGATCATTACCTGAAAGTATCATCCAGTTTGGGTGAAAAAATATTTGCTGAGATTTCTGGAGATTCGTAATTTTGGGAAGCTTGGCAACCCCTTCCCATGAAAGTGTTTCTCGCCAGTCACTGCTTAGGGCTACATCAAGAGGAAACAAAACGTAGAGATAGAACGTGAAACTACTTTGCTGTGTCAAGTTTCAAGAAGCTAGCACAAACCGTGTTGGATTTAGAGTTCCAAATACATCTATCAATATAGGAGAAAACAGAGTGAAACCTAAAAATTCAAACTGTTACTGGAAATGAACGCTTCAACATAGAAGAACGAAATTTGGGGAACCAAGTCGCCTTAGTGTACTGATCATTAACTGAGAGTATCATCCAGTTTGGGTGAAAAAATATTTGCTGAGATTTCTGGAGATTCGTAATTTTGGGAAGCTTGGCAACCCCTTCCCATGAAAGTGTTTCTCGCCAGTCACTGCTTAGGGCTACATCAAGAGGAAACAAAACGTAGAGATAGAACGTGAAATTACTTTGTTGTGTCAAGTTTCAAGAAGCTAGCACAAACCGTGTTGGATTTAGAGTTCCAAATACATCTATCAATATAGGAGAAAACAGAGTGAAACCTAAAAATTCAAACTGTTACTGGAAATGAACACTTCAATATAGAAGAACGAAATTTGGGGAACCAAGTCGCCTTAGTGTACTGATCACTACCTGAAAGTATCATCCAGTTTGGGTGAAAAAATATTTGCTGAGATTTCTGGAGATTCGTAATTGTGGGAAGCTTGGCAACCCCTTCCCATGAAGGTGTTTCTCGCCAGTCACTGCTTAGGTCTACATCAAGAGGAAACAAAACGTAGAGATAGAACCTGAAACTACTTTGTTGTGTCAAGTTTCAAGAAGCTAGCACAAACCGTGTTGGATTTAGAGTTCCAAATACATCTATCAATATAGGAGAAAACAGAGTGAAACCTAAAAATTCAAACTGTTACTGGAAATGAACGCTTCAACATAGAAGAACGAAATTTGGGGAACCAAGTCGCCTTAGTGTACTGATCATTACCTGAAAGTATCATCCAGTTTGGGTGAAAAAATATTTGCTGAGATTTCTGGAGATTCGTAATTTTGGGAAGCTTGGCATCCCCTTCCCATGAAAGTGTTTCTCGCCAGTCACTGCTTAGGGCTACATCAAGAGGAAACAAAACGTAGAGATAGAACGTGAAACTACTTTGTTGTGTCAAGTTTCAAGAAGCTAGCACAAACCGTGTTTTATTTAGAGTTCCAAATACATCTATCAATATAGGAGAAAACAGAGTGAAACCTAAAAATTCAAACTGTTACTGGAAATGAACGCTTCAACATAGAAGAACGAAATTTGGGGAACCAAGTCGCCTTAGTGTACTGATCATTAACTGAGAGTATCATCCAGTTTGGGTGAAAAAATATTTGCTGAGATTTCTGGAGATTCGTAATTTTTGGAAGCTTGGCAACCCCTTCCCATGAAAGTGTTTCTCGCCAGTAACTGTTTAGGGCTACATCAAGAGGAAACAACAAAACGTAGAGATAGAACGTGAAACTACTTTGTTGTGTCAACTTTCAAGAAGCTAGCACAAACCGTGTTGGATTCAGAGTTCCAAATACATCTATCAATATAGGAGAAAACAGAGTGAAACCTACAAATTCAAACTGTTACTGGAAATGAACGCTTCAACATAGAAGAACGAAATTTGGGGAACCAAGACGCCTTAGTGTACTGATCATTACCTGAAAGTATCATCCAGTTTGGGTGAAAAAATGTTTGCTGAGATTTCTGGAGATTCGTAATTTTGGGATGCTTGGCAACCCCTTCCCATGAAAGTGTTTCTCGGCAGTCACTGCTTAGGGCTACATCAAGAGGAAACAAAACGTAGGGATAGAACGTGAAACTACTTTGTTGTGTCAAGTTTCAAGAAGCTAGCACAAACCGTGTTGGATTTAGAGTTCCAAATACATCTATCAATATAGGAGAAAACAGAGTGAAACCTAAAAATTCAAACTGTTACTGGAAATGAACGCTTCAACATAGAAGAACGAAATTTGGGGAACCAAGTCGCCTTAGTGTACTGATCATTACCTGAAAGTATCATCCAGTTTGGGTGAAAAAATATTTGCTGAGATTTCTGGAGATTCGTAATTTTGGGAAGCTTGGCAACCCCTTCCCATGAAATTGTTTCTCGCCAGTCACTGCTTAGGGCTACATCAAGAGGAAACAAAACGTAGAGATAGAACGTGAAACTACTTTGCTGTGTCAAGTTTCAAGAAGCTAGCACAAACCGTGTTGGATTTAGAGTTCCAAATACATCTATCAATATAGGAGAAAACAGAGTGAAACCTAAAAATTCAAACTGTTACTGGAAATGAACGCTTCAACATAGAAGAACGAAATTTGGGGAACCAAGTCGCCTTAGTGTACTGATCATTACCTGAAAGTATCATCCAGTTTGGGTGAAAAAATATTTGCTGAGATTTCTGGAGATTCGTAATTTTGGGAAGCTTGGCAACCCCTTCCCATGAAAGTGTTTCTCGCCAGTCACTGCTTAGGGCTACATCAAGAGGAAACAAAACGTAGAGATAGAACGTGAAACTACTTTGCTGTGTCAAGTTTCAAGAAGCTAGCACAAACCGTGTTGGATTTAGAGTTCCAAATACATCTATCCATATAGGAGAAAACAGAGTGAAACCTAAAAATTCAAACTGTTACTGGAAATGAACGCTTCAACATAGAAGAACGAAATTTGGGGAACCAAGTCGCCTTAGTGTACTGATCATTACCTGAAAGTATCATCCAGTTTGGGTGAAAAAATATTTGCTGAGATTTCTGGAGATTCGTAATTTTGGGAAGCTTGGCAACCCCTTCCCATGAAAGTGTTTCTCGCCAGTCACTGTTTAGGGCTACATCAAGAGGAAACAAAACGTAGAGATAGAACATGAAACTACTTTGTTGTGTCAAGTTTCAAGAAGCTAGCACAAACCGTGTTGGATTTAGAGTTCCAAATACATCTATCAATATAGGAGAAAACAGAGTGAAACCTAAAAATTCAAACTGTTACTGGAAATGAACGCTTCAACATAGAAGAACGAAATTTGGGGAACCAAGTCGCCTTAGTGTACTGATCATTACCTGAAAGTATCATCCAGTTTGGGTGAAAAAATATTTGCTGAGATTTCTGGAGATTCGTAATTTTGGGAAGCTTGGCAACCCCGTTCCATGAAAGGGTTTCTCGCCAGTCACTGCTTAGGGCTACATCAAGAGGAAACAAAACGTAGAGATAGAACGTGAAACTACTTTGTTGTGTCAAGTTTCAAGAAGCTAGCACAAACCGTGTTGGATTTAGAGTTCCAAATACATCTATTAATATAGGGAAAAGAGAGTGAAACCTAAAAATTCAAACTCTTACTGGAAGTGAACGCTTCAACATAGAAGAACGAAATTTGATGAACCAAGTCGCCTTAGTGTACTGATCATTACCTGAAAGTATCATCCAGTTTGGGTGAAAAAATATTTGCTGAGATTTCTGGAGATTCGTAATTTTGGGAAGCTTGGCAACCCCTTCCCATGAAGGTGTTTCTCGCCAGTCACTTCTTAGGGCTACATCAAGAGGAAACAAAACGTAGAGATAGAACCTGAAACTACTTTGTTGTGTCAAGTTTCAAGAAGCTAGCACAAACCGTGTTGGATTTAGAGTTCCAAATACATCTATCAATATAGGAGAAAACAGAGTGAAACCTAAAAATTCAAACTGTTACTGGAAATGAACGCTTCAACATAGAAGAACGAAATTTGGGGAACCAAGTCGCCTTAGTGTACTGATCATTACCTGAAAGTATCATCCAGTTTGGGTGAAAAAATATTTGCTGAGATTTCTGGAGATTCGTAATTTTGGGAAGCTTGGCATCCCCTTCCCATGAAAGTGTTTCTCGCCAGTCACTGCTTAGGGCTACATCAAGAGGAAACAAAACGTAGAGATAGAACGTGAAACTACTTTGTTGTGTCAAGTTTCAAGAAGCTAGCACAAACCGTGTTGGATTTAGAGTTCCAAATACATCTATCAATATAGGAGAAAACAGAGTGAAACCTAAAAATTCAAACTGTTACTGGAAATGAACGCTTCAACATAGAAGAACGAAATTTGGGGAACCAAGTCGCCTTAGTGTACTGATCATTAACTGAGAGTATCATCCAGTTTGGGTGAAAAAATATTTGCTGAGATTTCTGGAGATTCGTAATTTTTGGAAGCTTGGCAACCCCTTCCCATGAAAGTGTTTCTCGCCAGTCACTGTTTAGGGCTACATCAAGAGGAAACAACAAAACGTAGAGATAGAACGTGAAACTACTTTGTTGTGTCAACTTTCAAGAAGCTAACACAAACCGTGTTGGATTCAGAATTCCAAATACATCTATCAATATAGGAGAAAACAGAGTGAAACCTACAAATTCAAACTGTTACTGGAAATGAACGCTTCAACATAGAAGAACGAAATTTGGGGAACCAAGACGCCTTAGTGTACTGATCATTACCTGAAAGTATCATCCAGTTTGGGTGAAAAAATGTTTGCTGAGATTTCTGGAGATTCGTAATTTTGGGATGCTTGGCAGCCCTTTCCCATGAAAGTGTTTCTCGCCAGTCACTGCTTAGGGCTACATCAAGAGGAAACAAAACGTAGGGATAGAACGTGAAACTACTTTGTTGTGTCAAGTTTCAAGAAGCTAGCACAAACCGTGTTGGATTTAGAGTTCCAAATACATCTATCAATATAGGAGAAAACAGAGTGAAACCTAAAAATTCAAACTGTTACTGGAAATGAACGCTTCGACATAGAAGAACGAAATTTGGGGAACCAAGTCGCCTTAGTGTACTGATCATTACCTGAAAGTATCATCCAGTTTGGGTGAAAAAATATTTGCTGAGATTTCTGGAGATTCGTAATATTGGGAAGCTTGGCAACCCCTTCCCATGAAAGTGTTTCTCGCCAGTCACTGCTTAGGGCTACATCAAGAGGAAACAAAACGTAGAGATAGAACGTGAAACTACTTTGCTGTGTCAAGTTTCAAGAAGCTAGCACAAACCGTGTTGGATTTAGAGTTCCAAATACATCTATCCATATAGGAGAAAACAGAGTGAAACCTAAAAATTCAAACTGTTACTGGAAATGAACGCTTCAACATAGAAGAACGAAGTTTGGGGAACCAAGTCGCCTTAGTGTACTGATCATTACCTGAAAGTATCATCCAGTTTGGGTGAAAAAATATTTGCTGAGATTTCTGGAGATTCGTAATTTTGGGAAGCTTGGCAACCCCTTCCCATGAAAGTGTTTCTCGCCAGTCACTGTTTAGGGCTACATCAAGAGGAAACAAAACGTAGAGATAGAACATGAAACTACTTTGTTGTGTCAAGTTTCAAGAAGCTAGCACAAACCGTGTTGGATTTAGAGTTCCAAATACATCTATCAATATAGGAGAAAACAGAGTGAAACCTAAAAATTCAAACTGTTACTGGAAATGAACGCTTCAACATAGAAGAACGAAATTTGGGGAACCAAGTCGCCTTAGTGTACTGATCATTACCTGAAAGTATCATCCAGTTTGGGTGAAAAAATATTTGCTGAGATTTCTGGAGATTCGTAATTTTGGGAAGCTTGGCAACCCTGTTCCATGAAAGGGTTTCTCGCCAGTCACTGCTTAGGGCTACATCAAGAGTAAACAAAACGTAGAGATAGAACGTGAAACTACTTTGTTGTGTCAAGTTTCAAGAAGCTAGCACAAACCGTGTTGGATTTAGAGTTCCAAATACATCTATCAATATAGGAGAAAACAGAGTGAAACCTACAAATTCAAACTGTTACTGGAAATGAAGGCTTCAACATAGAAGAACGAAATTTGGGGAACCAAGTCGCCTTAGTGTACTGATCATTACCTGAAAGTATCATCCAGTTTGGGTGAAAAAATATTTGCTGAGATTTCTGGAGATTCGTAATTGTGGGAAGCTTGGCAACCCCGTTCCATGAAAGTGTTTCTCGCCAGTCACTGCTTAGGGCTACATCAAGAGGAATCAAAACGTAGAGATAGAACGTGAAACTACTTTGTTGTGTCAAGTTTCAAGAAGCTAGCAAAAACCGTGTTGGATTTAGAGTTCCAAATACATCTATCAATATAGGAGAAAACAGAGTGAAATCTAAAAATTCAAACTGTTACTGAAAATGAACGCTTCAACATAGAAGAACGAAATTTGGGGAACCAAGTCGCCTTAGTGTACTGATCATTACCTGAAAGTATCATCCAGTTTGGGTGAAAAAATATTTGCTGAGATTTCTGGAGATTCGTAATTTTGGGAAGCTTGGCAACCCCTTCCCATGAAAGTGTTTCTCGCCAGTCACTGTTTAGGGCTACATCAAGAGGAAACAACAAAACGTAGAGATAGAACGTGAAACTACTTTGTTGTGTCAACTTTCAAGAAGCTAGCACAAACCGTGTTGGATTCAGAGTTCCAAATACATCTATCAATATAGGAGAAAACAGAGTGAAACCTAAAAATTCAAACTGTTACTGGAAATGAACGCTTCAACATAGAAGAACGAAATTTGGGTAACCATGTCGCCTTAGTGTACTGATCATTACCTGAAAGTATCATCCAGTTTGGGTGAAAAAATATTTGCTGAGATTTCTGGAGATTCGTAATTTTGGGAAGCTTGGCATCCCCTTCCCATGAAAGTGTTTCTCGCCAGTCACTGCTTAGGGCTACATCAAGAGGAAACAAAACGTAGAGATAGAACGTGAAACTACTTTGTTGTGTCAAGTTTCAAGAAGCTAGCACAAACGGTGTTGGATTTAGAGTTCCAAATACATCTATCAATATAGGAGAAAACAGAGTGAAACCTAAAAATTCAAACTGTTACTGGAAATGAACGCTTCAACATAGAAGAACGAAATTTGGGGAACCAAGTCGCCTTAGTGTACTGATCATTACCTGAGAGTATCATCCAGTTTGGGTGAAAAAATATTTGCTGAGATTTCTGGAGATTCGTAATTTTGGAAGCTTGGCAACCCCTTCCCATGAAAGTGTTTCTCGCCAGTCACTGTTTAGGGCTACATCAAGAGGAAACAAAACGTAGAGATAGAACATGAAACTACTTTGTTGTGTCAAGTTTCAAGAAGCTAGCACAAACCGTGTTGGATTTAGAGTTCCAAATACATCTATCAATATAGGAGAAAACAGAGTGAAACCTAAAAATTCAAACTGTTACTGGAAATGAACGCTTCAACATAGAAGAACGAAATTTGGGGAACCAAGTCGCCTTAGTGTACTGATCATTACCTGAAAGTATCATCCAGTTTGGGTGAAAAAATATTTGCTGAGATTTCTGGAGATTCGTAATTTTGGGAAGCTTGGCAACCCCGTTCCATGAAAGGGTTTCTCGCCAGTCACTGCTTAGGGCTACATCAAGAGGAAACAAAACGTAGAGATAGAACGTGAAACTACTTTGTTGTGTCAAGTTTCAAGAAGCTAGCACAAACCGTGTTGGATTTAGAGTTCCAAATACATCTATTAATATAGGGAAAAGAGAGTGAAACCTAAAAATTCAAACTCTTACTGGAAGTGAACGCTTCAACATAGAAGAACGAAATTTGATGAACCAAGTCGCCTTAGTGTACTGATCATTACCTGAAAGTATCATCCAGTTTGGGTGAAAAAATATTTGCTGAGATTTCTGGAGATTCGTAATTTTGGGAAGCTTGGCAACCCCTTCCCATGAAGGTGTTTCTCGCCAGTCACTGCTTAGGGCTACATCAAGAGGAAACAAAACGTAGAGATAGAACCTGAAACTACTTTGTTGTGTCAAGTTTCAAGAAGCTAGCACAAACCGTGTTGGATTTAGAGTTCCAAATACATCTATCAATATAGGAGAAAACAGAGTGAAACCTAAAAATTCAAACTGTTACTGGAAATGAACGCTTCAACATAGAAGAACGAAATTTGGGGAACCAAGTCGCCTTAGTGTACTGATCATTACCTGAAAGTATCATCCAGTTTGGGTGAAAAAATATTTGCTGAGATTTCTGGAGATTCGTAATTTTGGGAAGCTTGGCATCCCCTTCCCATGAAAGTGTTTCTCGCCAGTCACTGCTTAGGGCTACATCAAGAGGAAACAAAACGTAGAGATAGAACGTGAAACTACTTTGTTGTGTCAAGTTTCAAGAAGCTAGCACAAACCGTGTTGGATTTAGAGTTCCAAATACATCTATCAATATAGGAGAAAACAGAGTGAAACCTAAAAATTCAAACTGTTACTGGAAATGAACGCTTCAACATAGAAGAACGAAATTTGGGGAACCAAGTCGCCTTAGTGTACTGATCATTAACTGAGAGTATCATCCAGTTTGGGTGAAAAAATATTTGCTGAGATTTCTGGAGATTCGTAATTTTTGGAAGCTTGGCAACCCCTTCCCATGAAAGTGTTTCTCGCCAGTCACTGTTTAGGGCTACATCAAGAGGAAACAACAAAACGTAGAGATAGAACGTGAAACTACTTTGTTGTGTCAACTTTCAAGAAGCTAACACAAACCGTGTTGGATTCAGAATTCCAAATACATCTATCAATATAGGAGAAAACAGAGTGAAACCTACAAATTCAAACTGTTACTGGAAATGAACGCTTCAACATAGAAGAACGAAATTTGGGGAACCAAGACGCCTTAGTGTACTGATCATTACCTGAAAGTATCATCCAGTTTGGGTGAAAAAATGTTTGCTGAGATTTCTGGAGATTCGTAATTTTGGGATGCTTGGCAGCCCTTTCCCATGAAAGTGTTTCTCGCCAGTCACTGCTTAGGGCTACATCAAGAGGAAACAAAACGTAGGGATAGAACGTGAAACTACTTTGTTGTGTCAAGTTTCAAGAAGCTAGCACAAACCGTGTTGGATTTAGAGTTCCAAATACATCTATCAATATAGGAGAAAACAGAGTGAAACCTAAAAATTCAAACTGTTACTGGAAATGAACGCTTCGACATAGAAGAACGAAATTTGGGGAACCAAGTCGCCTTAGTGTACTGATCATTACCTGAAAGTATCATCCAGTTTGGGTGAAAAAATATTTGCTGAGATTTCTGGAGATTCGTAATATTGGGAAGCTTGGCAACCCCTTCCCATGAAAGTTTTTCTCGCCAGTCACTGCTTAGGGCTACATCAAGAGGAAACAAAACGTAGAGATAGAACGTGAAACTACTTTGCTGTGTCAAGTTTCAAGAAGCTAGCACAAACCGTGTTGGATTTAGAGTTCCAAATACATCTATCCATATAGGAGAAAACAGAGTGAAACCTAAAAATTCAAACTGTTACTGGAAATGAACGCTTCAACATAGAAGAACGAAGTTTGGGGAACCAAGTCGCCTTAGTGTACTGATCATTACCTGAAAGTATCATCCAGTTTGGGTGAAAAAATATTTGCTGAGATTTCTGGAGATTCGTAATTTTGGGAAGCTTGGCAACCCCTTCCCATGAAAGTGTTTCTCGCCAGTCACTGTTTAGGGCTACAACAAGAGGAAACAAAACGTAGAGATAGAACATGAAACTACTTTGTTGTGTCAAGTTTCAAGAAGCTAGCACAAACCGTGTTGGATTTAGAGTTCCAAATACATCTATCAATATAGGAGAAAACAGAGTGAAACCTAAAAATTCAAACTGTTACTGGAAATGAACGCTTCAACATAGAAGAACGAAATTTGGGGAACCAAGTCGCCTTAGTGTACTGATCATTACCTGAAAGTATCATCCAGTTTGGGTGAAAAAATATTTGCTGAGATTTCTGGAGATTCGTAATTTTGGGAAGCTTGGCAACCCTGTTCCATGAAAGGGTTTCTCGCCAGTCACTGCTTAGGGCTACATCAAGAGTAAACAAAACGTAGAGATAGAACGTGAAACTACTTTGTTGTGTCAAGTTTCAAGAAGCTAGCACAAACCGTGTTGGATTTAGAGTTCCAAATACATCTATCAATATAGGAGAAAACAGAGTGAAACCTACAAATTCAAACTGTTACTGGAAATGAAGGCTTCAACATAGAAGAACGAAATTTGGGGAACCAAGTCGCCTTAGTGTACTGATCATTACCTGAAAGTATCATCCAGTTTGGGTGAAAAAATATTTGCTGAGATTTCTGGAGATTCGTAATTGTGGGAAGCTTGGCAACCCCGTTCCATGAAAGTGTTTCTCGCCAGTCACTGCTTAGGGCTACATCAAGAGGAATCAAAACGTAGAGATAGAACGTGAAACTACTTTGTTGTGTCAAGTTTCAAGAAGCTAGCAAAAACCTTGTTGGATTTAGAGTTCCAAATACATCTATCAATATAGGAGAAAACAGAGTGAAATCTAAAAATTCAAACTGTTACTGAAAATGAACGCTTCAACATAGAAGAACGAAATTTGGGGAACCAAGTCGCCTTAGTGTACTGATCATTACCTGAAAGTATCATCCAGTTTGGGTGAAAAAATATTTGCTGAGATTTCTGGAGATTCGTAATTTTGGGAAGCTTGGCAACCCCTTCCCATGAAAGTGTTTCTCGCCAGTCACTGTTTAGGGCTACATCAAGAGGAAACAACAAAACGTAGAGATAGAACGTGAAACTACTTTGTTGTGTCAACTTTCAAGAAGCTAGCACAAACCGTGTTGGATTCAGAGTTCCAAATACATCTATCAATATAGGAGAAAACAGAGTGAAACCTAAAAATTCAAACTGTTACTGGAAATGAACGCTTCAACATAGAAGAACGAAATTTGGGTAACCATGTCGCCTTAGTGTACTGATCATTACCTGAAAGTATCATCCAGTTTGGGTGAAAAAATATTTGCTGAGATTTCTGGAGATTCGTAATTTTGGGAAGCTTGGCATCCCCTTCCCATGAAAGTGTTTCTCGCCAGTCACTGCTTAGGGCTACATCAAGAGGAAACAAAACGTAGAGATAGAACGTGAAACTACTTTGTTGTGTCAAGTTTCAAGAAGCTAGCACAAACGGTGTTGGATTTAGAGTTCCAAATACATCTATCAATATAGGAGAAAACAGAGTGAAACCTAAAAATTCAAACTGTTACTGGAAATGAACGCTTCAACATAGAAGAACGAAATTTGGGGAACCAAGTCTCCTTAGTGTACTGATCATTACCTGAGAGTATCATCCAGTTTGGGTGAAAAAATATTTGCTGAGATTTCTGGAGATTCGTAATTTTGGGAAGCTTGGCAACCCCTTCCCATGAAAGTGTTTCTCGCCAGTCACTGCTTAGGGCTACATCAAGAGGAAACAAAACGTAGAGATAGAACGTGAAACTACTTTGTTGTGTCAACTTTCAAGAAGCTAGCACAAACCGTGTTGGATTCAGAGTTCCAAATACATCTATCAATATAGGAGAAAACAGAGTGAAACCTAAAAATTCAAACTGTTACTGGAAATGAACGCTTCAACATAGAAGAACGAAATTAGGGGAACCAAGTCGCCTTAGTGTACTGATCATTACCTGAAAGTATCATCCAGTTTGGGTGAAAAAATATTTGCTGAGATTTCTGGAGATTCGTAATTTTGGGAAGCTTGGCAACCCCTTCCGATGAAAGTGTTTCTCGCCAGTCACTGCTTAGGGCTACAACAAGAGGAAACAAAACGTAGAGATAGAACGTGAAACTACTTTGTTGTGTCAAGTTTCAAGAAGCTAGCACAAACCGTGTTGGATTTAGAGTTCCAAATACATCTATCTATATAGGAGAAAACAGAGTGAAACCTAAAAATTCAAACTGTTACTGGAAATGAACGCTTCAACATAGAAGAACGAAATTTGGGGAACCAAGTCGCCTTAGTGTACTGATCATTACCTGAAAGTATCATCCAGTTTGGGTGAAAAAATATTTGCTGAGATTTCTGGAGATTCGTAATTGTGGGAAGCTTGGCAACCCCGTTCCATGAAAGTGTTTCTCGCCAGTCACTGCTTAGGGCTACATCAAGAGGAATCAAAACGTAGAGATAGAACGTGAAACTACTTTGTTGTGTCAAGTTTCAAGAAGCTAGCAAAAACCGTGTTGGATTTAGAGTTCCAAATACATCTATCAATATAGGAGAAAACAGAGTGAAATCTAAAAATTCAAACTGTTACTGAAAATGAACGCTTCAACATAGAAGAACGAAATTTGGGGAACCAAGTCGCCTTAGTGTACTGATCATTACCTGAAAGTATCATCCAGATTGGGTGAAAAAATATTTGCTGAGATTTCTGGAGATTCGTAATTTTGGGAAGCTTGGCAACCCCTTCCCATGAAAGTGTTTCTCGCCAGTCACTGTTTAGGGCTACATCAAGAGGAAACAACAAAACGTAGAGATAGAACGTGAAACTACTTTGTTGTGTCAACTTTCAAGAAGCTAGCACAAACCGTGTTGGATTCAGAGTTCCAAATACATCTATCAATATAGGAGAAAACAGAGTGAAACCTAAAAATTCAAACTGTTACTGGAAATGAACGCTTCAACATAGAAGAACGAAATTTGGGTAACCATGTCGCCTTAGTGTACTGATCATTACCTGAGAGTATCATCCAGTTTGGGTGAAAAAATATTTGCTGAGATTTCTGGAGATTCGTAATTTTGGAAGCTTGGCAACCCCTTCCCATGAAAGTGTTTCTCGCCAGTCACTGCTTAGGGCTACATCAAGAGGAAACAAAACGTAGAGATAGAACGTGAAACTACTTTGTTGTGTCAACTTTCAAGAAGCTAGCACAAACCGTGTTGGATTCAGAGTTCCAAATACATCTATCAATATAGGAGAAAACAGAGTGAAACCTAAAAATTCAAACTGTTACTGGAAATGAACGCTTCAACATAGAAGAACGAAATTAGGGGAACCAAGTCGCCTTAGTGTACTGATCATTACCTGAAAGTATCATCCAGTTTGGGTGAAAAAATATTTGCTGAGATTTCTGGAGATTCGTAATTTTGGGAAGCTTGGCAACCCCTTCCGATGAAAGTGTTTCTCGCCAGTCACTGCTTAGGGCTACAACAAGAGGAAACAAAACGTAGAGATAGAACGTGAAACTACTTTGTTGTGTCAAGTTTCAAGAAGCTAGCACAAACCGTGTTGGATTTAGAGTTCCAAATACATCTATCTATATAGGAGAAAACAGAGTGAAACCTAAAAATTCAAACTGTTACTGGAAATGAACGCTTCAACATAGAAGAACGAAATTTGGGGAACCAAGTCGCCTTAGTGTACTGATCATTACCTGAAAGTATCATCCAGTTTGGGTGAAAAAATATTTGCTGAGATTTCTGGAGATTCGTAATTTTGGGAAGCTTGGCAACCCCTTCCCATGAAAGTGTTTCTCGCCAGTCACTGCTTAGGGCTACATCAAGAGGAAACAAAACGTAGAGATAGAACGTGAAACAACTTTGTTGTGTCAAGTTTCAAGAAGCTAGCACAAACCGTGTTGGATTTAGAGTTCCAAATACATCTATCTATATAGGAGAAAACAGAGTGAAACCTAAAAATTCAAACTGTTACTGGAAATGAACGCTTCAACATAGAAGAACGAAATTTGGGGAACCAAGTCGCCTTAGTGTACTGATCATTACCTGAAAGTATCATCCAGTTTGGTTGAAAAAATATTTGCTGAGATTTCTGGAGATTCGTAATTTTGGGAAGCTTGGCAACCCCTTCCCATGAAAGTGTTTCTCGCCAGTCACTGCTTAGGGCTACATCAAGAGGAAACAAAACGTAGAGATAGAACGTGAAACTACTTTGTTGTGTCAAGTTTCAAGAAGCTAGCACAAACCGTGTTGTATTTAGAGTTCCAAATACATCTATCAATATAGGAGAAAATAGAGTGAAACCTAAAAATTCAAACTGTTACTGGAAATGAACGCTTCAACATCGAAGAACGAAATTTGGGGAACCAAGTCGCCTTAGTGTACTGATCATTACCTGAAAGTATCATCCAGTTTGGGTGAAAAAATATTTGCTGAGATTTCTGGAGATTCGTAATTTTGGGAAGCTTGGCAACCCCTTCCCATGAAAGTGTTTCTCGCCAGTCACTGTTTAGGGCTACATCAAGAGGAAACAAAACGTAGAGATAGAACGTGAAACTACTTTGTTGTGTCAAGTTTCAAGAAGCTAGCACAAACCGTGTTGGATTTAGAGTTCCAAATATATCCATCAATATAGGAGAAAACAGAGTGAAACCTAAAAATTCAAACTGTTACTGGAAATGAACGCTTCAACGTAGAAGAATGAAATTTGGGGAACCAAGTCGCCTTAGTGTACTCATCATTACCTGAAAGTATCATCCAGTTTGGGTGAAAAAATATTTGCTGAGATTTCTGGAGATTCGTAATTTTGGGAAGCTTGGAATCCCCTTCCCATGAAAGTGTTTCTCACCAGTCACTGCTTAGGGCTACATCAAGAGGAAACAAAACGTAGAGATAGAACGTGAAACTACTTTGTTGTGTCAAGTTTCAAGAAGCTAGCACAAACCGTGTTGGATTTAGAGTTCCAAATACATCTATCAATATAGGAGAAAACAGAGTGAAACCTAAAAATTCAAACTGTTACTGGAAATGAACGCTTCAACATCGAAGAACGAAATTTGGGGAACCAAGTAGCCTTAGTGTACTGATCATTACCTGAGAGTATCATCCCGTTTGGGTGAAAAAATATTTGCTGAGATTTCTGGAGATTCGTAATTTTTGGAAGCTTGGCAACCCCTTCCCATGAAAGTGTTTCTCGCCAGTCACTGCTTAGGGCTACATCAAGAGGAAACAAAACGTAGAGATAGAACGTGAAACTACTTTGTTGTGTCAAGTTTCAAGAAGCTAGCACAAACCGTGTTGGATTCAGAGTTCCAAATACATCTATCAATATAGGAGAAAACAGAGTGAAACCTAAAAATTCAAACTGTTACTGGAAATGAACGCTTCAACATAGAAGAATGAAATTTGGGGAACCAAGTCGCCTTAGTGTACTGATCATTACCTGAAAGTATCATCCAGTTTGGGTGAAAAAATGTTTGCTGAGATTTCTGGAGATTCGTAATTTTGGGAAGCTTGGCAACCCCTTCCGATGAAAGTGTTTCTCGCCAGTCACTGCTTAGGGCTACAACAAGAGGAAACAAAACGTAGAGATAGAACGTGAAACTACTTTGTTGTGTCAAGTTTCAAGAAGCTAGCACAAACCGTGTTGGATTTAGAGTTCCAAATACATCTATCTATATAGGAGAAAACAGAGTGAAACCTAAAAATTCAAACTGTTACTGGAAATGAACGCTTCAACATAGAAGAACGAAATTTGGGGAACCAAGTCGCCTTAGTGTACTGATCATTACCTGAAAGTATCATCCAGTTTGGGTGAAAAAATATTTGTTGAGATTTCTGGAGATTCGTAATTTTGGGAAGCTTGGCAACCCAGTTCCATGAAAGTGTTTCTCGCCAGTCACTGCTTAGGGCTACATCAAGAGGAAACAAAATGTAGAGATAGAACGTGAATCTACTTTGTTGTCTCAAGTTTCAAGAAGCTACTACAAACCGTGTTGGATTTAGAGTTCCAAATACATCTATTAATATAGGAGAAAAGAGAGTGATACCTAAAAATTCAAACTGTTACTGGAAATGAACGCTTCAACATAGAAGAACGAAATTTGGGGAACCAAGTCGCCTTAGTGTACTGATCATTACCTGAAAGTATCATCCAGTTTGGGTGAAAAAATATTTGCTGAGATTTCTGGAGATTCGTAATTTTGGGAAGCTTGGCAACCCCTTCCCATGAAAGTGTTTCTCGCCAGTCACTGCTTAGGGCTACATCAAGAGGAAACAAAACGTAGAGATAGAATGTGAAACTACTTTGTTGTGTCAAGTTTCAAGAAGCTAGCACAAACCGTGTTGTATTCAGAGTTCCAAATACATCTATCAATATAGGAGAAAACAGAGTGAAACCTAAAAATTCAAACTGTTACTGGAAATGAACGCTTCAATATAGAAGAACGAAATTTGGGGAACCAAGTCGCCTTAGTGTACTGATCATTACCTGAAAGTATCATCCAGTTTGGGTGAAAAAATGTTTGCTGAGATTTCTGGAGATTCGTAATTTTGGGAAGCTTGGCAACCCCTTCCCATGAAAGTGTTTCTCGCCAGTCACTGCTTAGGGCTACATCAAGAGGAAACAAAACGTAGAGATAGAACGTGAAACTACTTTGTTGTGTCAAGTTTCAAGAAGCTAGCACAAACCGTGTTGGATTCAGAGTTCCAAATACATCTATCAATATAGGAGAAAACAGAGTGAAACCTAAAAATTCAAACTGTTACTGGAAATGAACGCTTCAACATAGAAGAACGAAATTTGGGGAACCAAGTCGCCTTAGTGTACTGATCATTACCTGAAAGTATCATCCAGTTTGGGTGAAAAAATATTTGCTGAGATTTCTGGAGATTCGTAATTTTGGGAAGCTTGGCAACCCCGTTCCATGAAAGTGTTTCTCGCCAGTCACTGCTTAGGGCTACATCAAGAGGAAACAAAACGTAGAGATAGAACGTGAAACTACTTTGTTGTGTCAAGTTTCAAGAAGCTACCACAAACCGTGTTGGATTTAGAGTTCCAAATACATCTATCAATATAGGAGAAAACAGAGTGAAACCTACAAATTCAAACTGTTACTGGAAATGAACGCTTCAACATAGAAGAACGAAATTTGGGGAACCAAGTCGCCTTAGTGTACTGATCATTACCTGAAAGTATCTTCCAGTTTTGGGGAAAAAATATTTGCTGAGATTTCTGGAGATTCGTAATTTTGGGAAGCTTGGCAACCCCTTCCCATGAAAGTGTTTCTCGCCAGTCACTGCTTAGGGCTACATCAAGAGGAAACAAAACGTAGAGATAGAACGTGAAACTACTTTGTTGTGTCAAGTTTCAAGAAGCTAGCACAAACCGTGTTGGATTTAGAGTTCCAAATACATCTATCAATATAGGAGAAAACAGAGTGAAACCTAAAAATTCAAACTGTTACTGGAAATGAACGCTTCAACATAGAAGAATGAAATTTGGGGAACCAAGTCGCCTTAGTGTACTCATCATTACCTGAAAGTATCATCCAGTTTGGGTGAAAAAATATTTGCTGAGATTTCTGGAGATTCGTAGTTTTGGGAAGCTTGGAATCCCCTTCCCATGAAAGTGTTTCTCACCAGTCACTGCTTAGGGCTACATCAAGAGGAAACAAAACGTAGAGATAGAACGTGAAACTACTTTGTTGTGTCAAGTTTCAAGAAGCTAGCACAAACCGTGTTGGATTTGGAGTTCCAAATACATCTATCAATATAGGAGAAAACAGAGTGAAACCTAAAAATTCAAACTGTTACTGGAAATGAACGCTTCAACATCGAAGAACGAAATTTGGGGAACCAAGTAGCCTTAGTGTACTGATCATTACCTGAGAGTATCATCCAGTTTGGGTGAAAAAATATTTGCTGAGATTTCTGGAGATTCGTAATTTTTGGAAGCTTGGCAACCCCTTCCCATGAAAGTGTTTCTCGCCAGTCACTGCTTAGGGCTACATCAAGAGGAAACAAAACGTAGAGATAGAACGTGAAACTACTTTGTTGTGTCAAGTTTCAAGAAGCTAGCACAAACCGTGTTGGATTTAGAGTTCCAAATACATCTATCTATATAGGAGAAAACAGAGTGAAACCTAAAAATTCAAACTGTTACTGGAAATGAACGCTTCAACATAGAAGAACGAAATTTGGGGAACCAAGTCGCCTTAGTGTACTGATCATTACCTGAAAGTATCATCCAGTTTGGGTGAAAAAATGTTTGCTGAGATTTCTGGAGATTCGTAATTTTGGGAAGCTTGGCAACCCCTTCCCATGAAAGTGTTTCTGGCCAGTCTCTGCTTACGGCTACATCAAGAGGAAACAAAACGTAGAGATAGAACGTGAAACTACTTTGTTGTGTCAAGTTTCAAGAAGCTATCACAAACCGTGTTGGATTTAGAGTTCCAAATACATCTATCAATATAGGAGAAAACAGAGTGAAACCTAAAAATTCAAACTGTTACTGGAAATGAACGCTTCAACATAGAAGAACGAAATTTGGGGAACCAAGTCGCCTTAGTGTACTGATCATTACCTGAGAGTATCATCCAGTTTGGGTGGAAAAATATTTGCTGAGATTTCTGGAGATTCGTAATTTTTGGAAGCTTGGCAACCCCTTCCCATGAAAGTGTTTCTCGCCAGTCACTGCTTAGGGCTACATCAAGAGGAAACAAAACGTAGAGATAGAACGTGAAACTACTTTGTTGTGTCAAGTTTCAAGAAGCTAGCACAAACCGTGTTGGATTCAGAGTTCCAAATACATCTATCAATATAGGAGAAAACAGAGTGAAACCTAAAAATTCAAACTGTTACTGGAAATGAACGCTTCAACATAGAAGAATGAAATTTGGGGAACCAAGTCGCCTTAGTGTACTGATCATTACCTGAAAGTATCATCCAGTTTGGGTGAAAAAATGTTTGCTGAGATTTCTGGAGATTCGTAATTTTGGGAAGCTTGGCAACCCCGTTCCATGAAAGTGTTTCTCGCCAGTCACTGCTTAGGGCTACATCAAGAGGAAACAAAACGTAGAGATAGAACGTGAAACTACTTTGTTGTGTCAAGTTTCAAGAAGCTACCACAAACCGTGTTGGATTTAGAGTTCCAAATACATCTATTAATATAGGAGAAAAGAGAGTGAAACCTAAAAATTCAAACTGTTACTGGAAATGAACGCTTCAACATAGAAGAACGAAATTTGGGGAACCAAGTCGCCTTAGTGTACTGATCATTACCTGAAAGTATCATCCAGTTTGGGTGAAAAAATATTTGCTGAGATTTCTGGAGATTCGTAATTTTGGGAAGCTTGGAAACCCCTTCCCATGAAAGTGTTTCTCGCCAGTCACTTCTTAGGGCTACATCAAGAGGAAACAAAACGTAGAGATAGAACGTGAAACTACTTTGTTGTGTCAAGTTTCAAGAAGCTAGCACAAACCGTGTTGGATTCAGAGTTCCAAATACATCTATCAATAAAGGAGAAAACAGAGTGAAACCTAAAAATTCAAACTGTTACTGGAAATGAACGCTTCAACATAGAAGAACGAAATTTGGGGAACCAAGTCGCCTTAGTGTACTGATCATTACCTGAAAGTATCATCCAGTTTGGGTGAAAAAATGTTTGCTGAGATTTCTGGAGATTCGTAATTTTGGGAAGCTTGGCAACCCCTTCCCATGAAAGTGTTTCTCGCCAGTCACTGCTTAGGGCTACATCAAGAGGAAACAAAACGTAGAGATAGAACGTGAAACTACTTTGTTGTGTCAAGTTTCAAGAAGCTAGCACAAACCGTGTTGGATTCAGAGTTCCAAATACATCTATCAATATAGGAGAAAACAGAGTGAAACCTAAAAATTCAAACTGTTACTGGAAATGAACGCTTCAACATAGAAGAACGAAGTTTGGGGAACCAAGTCGCCTTAGTGTACTGATCATTACCTGAAAGTATCATCCAGTTTGGGTGAAAAAATATTTGCTGAGATTTCTGGAGATTCGTAATTTTGGGAAGCTTGGCAACCCCTTCCCATGAAAGTGTTTCTCGCCAGTCACTGCTTAGGGCTACATCAAGAGGAAACAAAACGTAGAGATAGAACGTGAAACTAATTTGTTGTGTCAAGTTTCAAGAAGCTAGCACAAACCGTGTTGGATTTAGAGTTCCAAATACATCTATCAATATAGGAGAAAACAGAGTGAAACATACAAATTCAAACTGTTACTGGAAATGAACGCTTCAACATAGAAGAATGAAATTTGGGGAACCAAGTCGCCTTAGTGTACTCATCATTACCTGAAAGTATCATCCAGTTTGGGTGAAAAAATATTTGCTGAGATTTCTGGAGATTCGTAATTTTGGGAAGCTTGGAATCCCCTTCCCATGAAAGTGTTTCTCACCAGTCACTGCTTAGGGCTACATCAAGAGGAAACAAAACGTAGAGATAGAACGTGAAACTACTTTGTTGTGTCAAGTTTCAAGAAGCTAGCACAAACCGTGTTGGATTTAGAGTTCCAAATACATCTATCAATATAGGAGAAAACAGAGTGAAACCTAAAAATTCAAACTGTTACTGGAAATGAACGCTTCAACATCGAAGAACGAAATTTGGGGAACCAAGTAGCCTTAGTGTACTGATCATTACCTGAGAGTATCATCCAGTTTGGGTGAAAAAATATTTGCTGAGATTTCTGGAGATTCGTAATTTTTGGAAGCTTGGCAACCCCTTCCCATGAAAGTGTTTCTCGCCAATCACTGCTTAGGGCTACATCAAGAGGAAACAAAACGTAGAGATAGAACGTGAAACTACTTTGTTGTGTCAAGTTTCAAGAAGCTAGCACAAACCGTGTTGGATTCAGAGTTCCAAATACATCTATCAATATAGGAGAAAACAGAGTGAAACCTAAAAATTCAAACTGTTACTGGAAATGAACGCTTCAACATAGAAGAACGAAATTTGGGGAACCAAGTCGCCTTATTGTACTGATCATTACCTTAAAGTATCATCCAGTTTGGGTGAAAAAATGTTTGCTGAGATTTCTGGAGATTCGTAATTTTGGGAAGCTTGGCAACCCCTTCCCATGAAAGTGTTTCTCGCCAGTCACTGCTTAGGGCTACAACAAGAGGAAACAAAACGTAGAGATAGAACGTGAAACTACTTTGTTGTGTCAAGTTTCAAGAAGCTAGCACAAACCGTGTTGGATTTAGAGTTCCAAATACATCTATCTATATAGGAGAAAACAGAGTGAAACCTAAAAATTCAAACTGTTACTGGAAATGAACGCTTCAACATAGAAGAACGAAATTTGGGGAACCAAGTCGCCTTAGTGTACTGATCATTACCTGAAAGTATCATCCAGTTTGGGTGAAAAAATATTTGCTGAGATTTCTGGAGATTCGTAATTTTGGGAAGCTTGGCAACCCCGTTCCATGAAAGGGTTTCTCGCCAGTCACTGCTTAGGGCTAAATCAAGAGGAAACAAAACGTAGAGATAGAACGTGAAACTACTTTGTTGTCTCAAGTTTCAAGAAGCTACTACAAACCGTGTTGGATTTAGAGTTCCAAATACATCTATTAATATAGGAGAAAAGAGAGTGATACCTAAAAATTCAAACTGTTACTGGAAATGAACGCTTCAACATAGAAGAACGAAATTTGGGGAACCAAGTCGCCTTAGTGTACTGATCATTACCTGAAAGTATCATCCAGTTTGGGTGAAAAAATATTTGCTGAGATTTCTGGAGATTCGTAATTTTGGGAAGCTTGGCAACCCCTTCCCATGAAAGTGTTTCTCGCCAGTCACTGCTTAGGGCTACATCAAGAGGAAACAAAACGTAGAGATAGAACGTGAAACTACTTTGTTGTGTCAAGTTTCAAGAAGCTAGCACAAACCGTGTTGGATTCAGAGTTCCAAATACATCTATCAATATAGGAGAAAACAGAGTGAAACCTAAAAATTCAAACTGTTACTGGAAATGAACGCTTCAACATAGAAGAACGAAATTTGGGGAACCAAGTCGCCTTAGTGTACTGATCATTACCTGAAAGTATCATCCAGTTTGGGTGAAAAAATGTTTGCTGAGATTTCTGGAGATTCGTAATTTTGGGAAGCTTGGCAACCCCTTCCCATGAAAGTGTTTCTCGCCAGTCACTGCTTAGGGCTACATCAAGAGGAAACAAAATGTAGAGATAGAACGTGAAACTACTTTGTTGTGTCAAGTTTCAAGAAGCTAGCACAAACCGTGTTGGATTCAGAGTTCCAAATACATCTATCAATATAGGAGAAAACAGAGTGAAACCTACAAATTCAAACTGTTACTGGACATAAACGCTTCAACATAGAAGAACGAAATTTGGGGAACCAAGTCGCCTTAGTGTACTGTTCATTACCTGAAAGTATCGTCCAGTTTGGGTGAAAAAATATTTGCTGAGATTTCTGGAGATTCGTAATTTTGGGAAGCTTGGCAACCCCTTCCCATGAAAGTGTTTCTCGCCAGTCACTGCTTAGGGCTACATCAAGAGGAAACAAAATGTAGAGATAGAACGTGAAACTACTTTGTTGTGTCAAGTTTCAAGAAGCTAGCACAAACCGTGTTGGATTTAGAGTTCCAAATACATCTATCAATATAGGAGAAAACAGAGTGAAACCTAAAAATTCAAACTGTTACTGGAAATGAACGATTCAACATAGAAGAACGAAATTTGGGGAACTAAGTCGCCTTAGTGTACTGATCATTACCTGAAAGTATCATCCAGTTTGGGTGAAAAAATATTTGCTGAGATCTCTGGAGATTCGTAATTTTGGGAAGCTTGGCAACCCCTTCCCATGAAAGTGTTTCTCGCCAGTCACTGTTTAGGGCTACATCAAGAGGAAACAAAACGTAGAGATAGAACGTGAAACTACTTTGTTGTGTCAAGTTTCAAGAAGCTAGCACAAACCGTGTTGGATTTAGAGTTCCAAATACATCTATCTATATAGGAGAAAACAGAGTGAAACCTAAAAATTCAAACTGTTACTGGAAATGAACGCTTCAACATAGAAGAACGAAATTTGGGGAACCAAGTCGCCTTAATGTACTGATCATTACCTGAAAGTATCATCCAGTTTGGTTGAAAAAATATTTGCTGAGATTTCTGGAGATTCGTAATTTTGGGAAGCTTGGCAACCCCTTCCCATGAAAGTGTTTCTCGCCAGTCACTGCATAGGGCTACATCAAGAGGAAACAAAACGTAGAGATAGAACGTGAAACTACTTTGTTGTGTCAAGTTTCAAGAAGCTAGCACAAACCGTGTTGGATTTAGAGTTCCAACTACATCTATCAATATAGGAGAAAATAGAGTGAAACCTAAAAATTCAAACTGTTACTGGAAATGAACGCTTCAACATCGAAGAACGAAATTTGGGGAACCAAGTCGCCTTAGTGTACTGATCATTACCTGAAAGTATCATCCAGTTTGGGTGAAAAAATATTTGCTGAGATTTCTGGAGATTCGTAATTTTGGGAAGCTTGGCAACCCCTTCCCATGAAAGTGTTTCTGGCCAGTCTCTGCTTAGGGCTACATCAAGAGGAAACAAAACGTAGAGATAGAACGTGAAACTACTTTGTTGTGTCAAGTTTCAAGAAGCTAGCACAAACCGTGTTGGATTTAGAGTTCCAAATACATCTATCAATATAGGAGAAAACAGAGTGAAACCTAAAAATTCAAACTGTTACTGGAAATGAACGCTTCAACATAGAAGAACGAAATTTGGGGAACCAAGTCGCCTTAGTGTACTGATCATTACCTGAGAGTATCATCCAGTTTGGGTGAAAAAATATTTGCTGAGATTTCTGGAGATTCGTAATTTTGGGAAGCTTGGCAACCCCTTCCCATGAAAGTGTTTCTCGCCAGTCACTGCTTAGGGCTACATCAAGAGGAAACAAAACGTAGAGATAGAACGTGAAACTACTTTGTTGTGTCAAGTTTCAAGAAGCTAGCACTAACCGTGTTGGATTTAGAGTTCCAAATACATCTATCAATATAGGAGAAAACAGAGTGAAACCTAAAAATTCAAACTGTTACTGGAAATGAACGCTTCAACATAGAAGAACGAAATTTGGGGAACCAAGTCGCCTTAGTGTACTGATCATTACCTGAAAGTATCATCCAGTTTGGGTGAAAAAATATTTGCTGAGATTTCTGGAGATTCGTAATTTTGGGAAGCTTGGCAAACCCGTTCCATGAAAGGGTTTCTCGCCAGTCACTGCTTAGGGCTACATCAAGAGGAAACAAAACGTAGAGATAGAACGTGAAACTACTTTGTTGTGTCAAGTTTCAAGAAGCTACCACAAACCGTGTTGGATTTAGAGTTCCAAATACATCTATTAATATAGGAGAAAAGAGAGTGAAACCTAAAAATTCAAACTGTTACTGGAAATGAACGCTTCAACATAGAAGAACGAAATTTGGGGAACCAAGTCGCCTTAGTGTACTGATCATTACCTGAAAGTATCATCCAGTTTGGGTGAAAAAATATTTGCTGAGATTTCTGGAGATTCGTAATTTTGGGAAGCTTGGCAACCCCTTCCCATGAAAGTGTTTCTCGCCAGTCACTGCTTACGGCTACATCAAGAGGAAACAAAACGTAGAGATAGAACGTGAAACTACTTGGTTGTGTCAAGTTTCAAGAAGCTAGCACAAACCGTGTTGGATTCAGAGTTCCAAATACATCTATCAATATAGGAGAAAACAGAGTGAAACCTAAAAATTCAAACTGTTACTGGAAATGAACGCTTCAACATAGAAGAACGAAATTTGGGGAACCAAGTCGCCTTAGTGTACTGACCATTACCTGAAAGTATCATCCAGTTTGGGTGAAAAAATGTTTGCTGAGATTTCTGGAGATTCGTAATTTTGGGAAGCTTGGCAACCCCTTCCCATGAAAGTGTTTCTCGCCAGTCACTGCTTAGGGCTACATCAAGAGGAAACAAAACGTAGAGATAGAACGTGAAACTACTTTGTTGTGTCAAGTTTCAAGAAGCTAGCACAAACCGTGTTGGATTCAGAGTTCCAAATACACCTATCAATATAGGAGAAAACAGAGTGAAACCTACAAATTCAAACTGTTACTGGAAATAAACGCTTCAACATAGAAGAACGAAATTTGGGGAACCAAGTCGCCTTAGTGTACTGATCATTACCTGAAAGTATCGTCCAGTTTGGGTGAAAAAATATTTGCTGAGATTTCTGGAGATTCGTAATTTTGGGAAGCTTGGCAACCCCTTCCCATGAAAGTGTTTCTCGCCAGTCACTGCTTAGGGCTACATCAAGAGGAAACAAAACGTAGAGATAGAACGTGAAACTACTTTGTTGTGCCAAGTTTCAAGAAGCTAGCACAAACCGTGTTGGATTCAGAGTTCCAAATACATCTATCAATATAGGAGAAAACAGAGTGAAACCTAAAAATTCAAACTGTTACTGGAAATGAACGCTTCAACATAGAAGAACGAAATTTGGGGAACCAAGTCGCCTTAGTGTACTGATCATTACCTGAAAGTATCATCCAGTTTGGGTGAAAAAATGTTTGCTGAGATTTCTGGAGATTCGTAATTTTGGGAAGCTTGGCAACCCCTTCCCATGAAAGTGTTTCTCGCCAGTCACTGCTTAGGGCTACATCAAGAGGAAACAAAATGTAGAGATAGAACGTGAAACTACTTTGTTGTGTCAAGTTTCAAGAAGCTAGCACAAACCGTGTTGGATTCAGAGTTCCAAATACATCTATCAATATAGGAGAAAACAGAGTGAAACCTACAAATTCAAACTGTTACTGGAAATAAACGCTTCAACATAGAAGAACGAAATTTGGGGAACCAAGTCGCCTTAGTGTACTGTTCATTACCTGAAAGTATCGTCCAGTTTGGGTGAAAAAATATTTGCTGAGATTTCTGGAGATTCGTAATTTTGGGAAGCTTGGCAACCCCTTCCCATGAAAGTGTTTCTCGCCAGTCACTGCTTAGGGCTACATCAAGAGGAAACAAAATGTAGAGATAGAACGTGAAACTACTTTGTTGTGTCAAGTTTCAAGAAGCTAGCACAAACCGTGTTGGATTTAGAGTTCCAAATACATCTATCAATATAGGAGAAAACAGAGTGAAACCTAAAAATTCAAACTGTTACTGGAAATGAACGCTTCAACATAGAAGAACGAAATTTGGGGAACTAAGTCGCCTTAGTGTACTGATCATTACCTGAAAGTATCATCCAGTTTGGGTGAAAAAATATTTGCTGAGATCTCTGGAGATTCGTAATTTTGGGAAGCTTGGCAACCCCTTCCCATGAAAGTGTTTCTCGCCAGTCACTGCTTAGGGCTACATCAAGAGGAAACAAAACGTAGAGATAGAACGTGAAACTACTTTATTGTGTCAAGTTTCAAAAAGCTAGCACAAACCGTGTTGGATTTAGAGTTCCAAATACATCTATCAATATAGGAGAAAACAGAGCGTAACCTAAAAATTCAAACTGTTACTGGAAATGAACGCTTCAACATAGAAGAACGAAATTTGGGGAACCAAGTCGCCTTAGTGTACTGATCATTACCTGAAAGTATCATCCAGTTTGGGTGAAAAAATATTTGCTGAGATTTCTGGAGATTCGTAATTTTGGGAAGCTTGGCAACCCCTTCCCATGAAAGTGTTTCTCGCCACTCACTGTTTAGGGCTACATCAAGAGGAAACAAAACGTAGAGATAGAACGTGAAACTACTTTGTTGTGTCAAGTTTCAAGAAGCTAGCACAAACCGTGTTGGATTTAGAGTTCCAAATACATCTATCTATATAGGAGAAAACAGAGTGAAACCTAAAAATTCAAACTGTTACTGGAAATGAACGCTTCAACATAGAAGAACGAAATTTGGGGAACCAAGTCGCCTTAATGTACTGATCATTACCTGAAAGTATCATCCAGTTTGGTTGAAAAAATATTTGCTGAGATTTCTGGAGATTCGTAATTTTGGGAAGCTTGGCAACCCCTTCCCATGAAAGTGTTTCTCGCCAGTCACTGCTTAGGGCTACATCAAGAGGAAACAAAACGTAGAGATAGAACGTGAAACTACTTTGTTGTGTCAAGTTTCAAGAAGCTAGCACAAACCGTGTTGGATTTAGAGTTCCAACTACATCTATCAATATAGGAGAAAATAGAGTGAAACCTAAAAATTCAAACTGTTACTGGAAATGAACGCTTCAACATCGAAGAACGAAATTTGGGGAACCAAGTCGCCTTAGTGTACTGATCATTACCTGAAAGTATCATCCAGTTTGGGTGAAAAAATATTTGCTGAGATTTCTGGAGATTCGTAATTTTGGGAAGCTTGGCAACCCCTTCCCATGAAAGTGTTTCTGGCCAGTCTCTGCTTACGGCTACATCAAGAGGAAACAAAACGTAGAGATAGAACGTGAAACTACTTTGTTGTGTCAAGTTTCAAGAAGCTAGCACAAACCGTGTTGGATTTAGAGTTCCAAATACATCTATCAATATAGGAGAAAACAGAGTGAAACCTAAAAATTCAAACTGTTACTGGAAATGAACGCTTCAACATAGAAGAACGAAATTTGGGGAACCAAGTCGCCTTAGTGTACTGATCATTACCTGAGAGTATCATCCAGTTTGGGTGAAAAAATATTTGCTGAGATTTCTGGAGATTCGTAATTTTTGGAAGCTTGGCAACCCCTTCCCATGAAAGTGTTTCTCGCCAGTCACTGCTTAGGGCTACATCAAGAGGAAACAAAACGTAGAGATAGAACGTGAAACTACTTTGTTGTGTCAAGTTTCAAGAAGCTAGCACAAACCGTGTTGGATTCAGAGTTCCAAATACACCTATCAATATAGGAGAAAACAGAGTGAAACCTACAAATTCAAACTGTTACTGGAAATAAACGCTTCAACATAGAAGAACGAAATTTGGGGAACCAAGTCGCCTTAGTGTACTGATCATTACCTGAAAGTATCGTCCAGTTTGGGTGAAAAAATATTTGCTGAGATTTCTGGAGATTCGTAATTTTGGGAAGCTTGGCAACCCCTTCCCATGAAAGTGTTTCTCGCCAGTCACTGCTTAGGGCTACATCAAGAGGAAACAAAACGTAGAGATAGAACGTGAAACTACTTTGTTGTGTCAAGTTTCAAGAAGCTAGCACAAACCGTGTTGGATTCAGAGTTCCAAATACATCTATCAATATAGGAGAAAACAGAGTGAAACCTAAAAATTCAAACTGTTACTGGAAATGAACGCTTCAACATAGAAGAACGAAATTTGGGGAACCAAGTCGCCTTAGTGTACTGATCATTACCTGAAAGTATCATCCAGTTTGGGTGAAAAAATGTTTGCTGAGATTTCTGGAGATTCGTAATTTTGGGAAGCTTGGCAACCCCTTCCCATGAAAGTGTTTCTCGCCAGTCACTGCTTAGGGCTACATCAAGAGGAAACAAAACGTAGAGATAGAACGTGAAACTACTTTGTTGTGTCAAGTTTCAAGAAGCTAGCACAAACCGTGTTGGATTCAGAGTTCCAAATACATCTATCAATATAGGAGAAAACAGAGTGAAACATACAAATTCAAACTGTTACTGGAAATAAACGCTTCAACATAGAAGAACGAAATTTGGGGAACCAAGTCGCCTTAGTGTACTGATCATTACCTGAAAGTATCGTCCTGTTTGGGTGAAAAAATATTTGCTGAGATTTCTGGAGATTCGTAATTTTGGGAAGCTTGGCAACCCCTTCCCATGAAAGTGTTTCTCGCCAGTCACTGCTTAGGGCTACATCAAGAGGAAACAAAACGTAGAGATAGAACGTGAAACTACTTTGTTGTGTCAAGTTTCAAGAAGCTAGCACAAACCGTGTTAGATTTAGAGTTCCAAATACATCTATCTATATAGGAGAAAACAGAGTGAAACCTAAAAATTCAAACTGTTACTGGAAATGAACGCTTCAACATAGAAGAACGAAATTTGGGGAACCAAGTCGCCTTAGTGTACTGATCATTACCTGAAAGTATCATCCAGTTTGGGTGAAAAAATATTTGCTGAGATTTCTGGAGATTCGTAATTTTGGGAAGCTTGGCAACCCCGTTCCATGAAAGGGTTTCTCGCCAGTCACTGCTTAGGGCTAAATCAAGAGGAAACAAAACGTAGAGATAGAACGTGAAACTACTTTGTTGTCTCAAGTTTCAAGAAGCTACTACAAACCGTGTTGGATTTAGAGTTCCAAATACATCTATTAATATAGGAGAAAAGAGAGTGATACCTAAAAATTCAAACTGTTACTGGAAATGAACGCTTCAACATAGAAGAACGAAATTTGGGGAACCAAGTCGCCTTAGTGTACTGATCATTACCTGAAAGTATCATCCAGTTTGGGTGAAAAAATATTTGCTGAGATTTCTGGAGATTCGTAATTTTGGGAAGCTTGGCAACCCCTTCCCATGAAAGTGTTTCTCGCCAGTCACTGCTTAGGGCTACATCAAGAGGAAACAAAACGTAGAGATAGAACGTGAAACTACTTTGTTGTGCCAAGTTTCAAGAAGCTAGCACAAACCGTGTTGGATTCAGAGTTCCAAATACATCTATCAATATAGGAGAAAACAGAGTGAAACCTAAAAATTCAAACTGTTACTGGAAATGAACGCTTCAACATAGAAGAACGAAATTTGGGGAACCAAGTCGCCTTAGTGTACTGATCATTACCTGAAAGTATCATCCAGTTTGGGTGAAAAAATGTTTGCTGAGATTTCTGGAGATTCGTAATTTTGGGAAGCTTGGCAACCCCTTCCCATGAAAGTGTTTCTCGCCAGTCACTGCTTAGGGCTACATCAAGAGGAAACAAAATGTAGAGATAGAACGTGAAACTACTTTGTTGTGTCAAGTTTCAAGAAGCTAGCACAAACCGTGTTGGATTCAGAGTTCCAAATACATCTATCAATATAGGAGAAAACAGAGTGAAACCTACAAATTCAAACTGTTACTGGAAATAAACGCTTCAACATAGAAGAACGAAATTTGGGGAACCAAGTCGCCTTAGTGTACTGTTCATTACCTGAAAGTATCGTCCAGTTTGGGTGAAAAAATATTTGCTGAGATTTCTGGAGATTCGTAATTTTGGGAAGCTTGGCAACCCCTTCCCATGAAAGTGTTTCTCGCCAGTCACTGCTTAGGGCTACATCAAGAGGAAACAAAATGTAGAGATAGAACGTGAAACTACTTTGTTGTGTCAAGTTTCAAGAAGCTAGCACAAACCGTGTTGGATTTAGAGTTCCAAATACATCTATCAATATAGGAGAAAACAGAGTGAAACCTAAAAATTCAAACTGTTACTGGAAATGAACGCTTCAACATAGAAGAACGAAATTTGGGGAACTAAGTCGCCTTAGTGTACTGATCATTACCTGAAAGTATCATCCAGTTTGGGTGAAAAAATATTTGCTGAGATCTCTGGAGATTCGTAATTTTGGGAAGCTTGGCAACCCCTTCCCATGAAAGTGTTTCTCGCCAGTCACTGCTTAGGGCTACATCAAGAGGAAACAAAACGTAGAGATAGAACGTGAAACTACTTTATTGTGTCAAGTTTCAAAAAGCTAGCACAAACCGTGTTGGATTTAGAGTTCCAAATACATCTATCAATATAGGAGAAAACAGAGCGTAACCTAAAAATTCAAACTGTTACTGGAAATGAACGCTTCAACATAGAAGAACGAAATTTGGGGAACCAAGTCGCCTTAGTGTACTGATCATTACCTGAAAGTATCATCCAGTTTGGGTGAAAAAATATTTGCTGAGATTTCTGGAGATTCGTAATTTTGGGAAGCTTGGCAACCCCTTCCCATGAAAGTGTTTCTCGCCACTCACTGTTTAGGGCTACATCAAGAGGAAACAAAACGTAGAGATAGAACGTGAAACTACTTTGTTGTGTCAAGTTTCAAGAAGCTAGCACAAACCGTGTTGGATTTAGAGTTCCAAATACATCTATCTATATAGGAGAAAACAGAGTGAAACCTAAAAATTCAAACTGTTACTGGAAATGAACGCTTCAACATAGAAGAACGAAATTTGGGGAACCAAGTCGCCTTAATGTACTGATCATTACCTGAAAGTATCATCCAGTTTGGTTGAAAAAATATTTGCTGAGATTTCTGGAGATTCGTAATTTTGGGAAGCTTGGCAACCCCTTCCCATGAAAGTGTTTCTCGCCAGTCACTGCTTAGGGCTACATCAAGAGGAAACAAAACGTAGAGATAGAACGTGAAACTACTTTGTTGTGTCATGTTTCAAGAAGCTAGCACAAACCGTGTTGGATTTAGAGTTCCAACTACATCTATCAATATAGGAGAAAATAGAGTGAAACCTAAAAATTCAAACTGTTACTGGAAATGAACGCTTCAACATCGAAGAACGAAATTTGGGGAACCAAGTCGCCTTAGTGTACTGATCATTACCTGAAAGTATCATCCAGTTTGGGTGAAAAAATATTTGCTGAGATTTCTGGAGATTCGTAATTTTGGGAAGCTTGGCAACCCCTTCCCATGAAAGTGTTTCTGGCCAGTCTCTGCTTACGGCTACATCAAGAGGAAACAAAACGTAGAGATAGAACGTGAAACTACTTTGTTGTGTCAAGTTTCAAGAAGCTAGCACAAACCGTGTTGGATTTAGAGTTCCAAATACATCTATCAATATAGGAGAAAACAGAGTGAAACCTAAAAATTCAAACTGTTACTGGAAATAAACGCTTCAACATAGAAGAACGAAATTTGGGGAACCAAGTCGCCTTAGTGTACTGATCATTACCTGAGAGTATCATCCAGTTTGGGTGAAAAAATATTTGCTGAGATTTCTGGAGATTCGTAATTTTTGGAAGCTTGGCAACCCCTTCCCATGAAAGTGTTTCTCGCCAGTAACTGCTTAGGGCTACATCAAGAGGAAACAAAACGTAGAGATAGAACGTGAAACTACTTTGTTGTGTCAAGTTTCAAGAAGCTAGCACAAACCGTGTTGGATTTAGAGTTCCAAATACATCTATCAATATAGGAGAAAACAGAGTGAAACCTAAAAATTCAAACTGTTACTGGAAATGAACGCTTCAACATAGAAGAACGAAATTTGGGGAACCAAGTCGCCTTAGTGTACTGATCATTACCTGAAAGTATCATCCAGTTTGGGTGAAAAAATATTTGCTGAGATTTCTGGAGATTCGTAATTTTGGGAAGCTTGGCAACCCCGTTCCATGAAAGGGTTTCTCGCCAGTCACTGCTTAGGGCTACATCAAGAGGAAACAAAACGTAGAGATAGAACGTGAAACTACTTTGTTGTGTCAAGTTTCAAGAAGCTACCACAAACCGTGTTGGATTTAGAGTTCCAAATACATCTATTAATATAGGAGAAAAGAGAGTGAAACCTAAAAATTCAAACTGTTACTGGAAATGAACGCTTCAACATAGAAGAACGAAATTTGGGGAACCAAGTCGCCTTAGTGTACTGATCATTACCTGAAAGTATCATCCAGTTTGGGTGAAAAAATATTTGCTGAGATTTCTGGAGATTCGTAATTTTGGGAAGCTTGGCAACCCCTTCCCATGAAAGTGTTTCTCGCCAGTCACTGCTTAGGGCTACATCAAGAGGAAACAAAACGTAGAGATAGAACGTGAAACTACTTTGTTGTGTCAAGTTTCAAGAAGCTAGCACAAACCGTGTTGGATTCAGAGTTCCAAATACATCTATCAATATAGGAGAAAACAGAGTGAAACCTAAAAATTCAAACTGTTACTGGAAATGAACGCTTCAACATAGAAGAACGAAATTTGGGGAACCAAGTCGCCTTAGTGTACTGACCATTACCTGAAAGTATCATCCAGTTTGGGTGAAAAAATGTTTGCTGAGATTTCTGGAGATTCGTAATTTTGGGAAGCTTGGCAACCCCTTCCCATGAAAGTGTTTCTCGCCAGTCACTGCTTAGGGCTACATCAAGAGGAAACAAAACGTAGAGATAGAACGTGAAACTACTTTGTTGTGTCAAGTTTCAAGAAGCTAGCACAAACCGTGTTGGATTCAGAGTTCCAAATACACCTATCAATATAGGAGAAAACAGAGTGAAACCTACAAATTCAAACTGTTACTGGAAATAAACGCTTCAACATAGAAGAACGAAATTTGGGGAACCAAGTCGCCTTAGTGTACTGATCATTACCTGAAAGTATCGTCCAGTTTGGGTGAAAAAATATTTGCTGAGATTTCTGGAGATTCGTAATTTTGGGAAGCTTGGCAACCCCTTCCCATGAAAGTGTTTCTCGCCAGTCACTGCTTAGGGCTACATCAAGAGGAAACAAAACGTAGAGATAGAACGTGAAACTACTTTGTTGTGTCAAGTTTCAAGAAGCTAGCACAAACCGTGTTGGATTTAGAGTTCCAAATACATCTATCAATATAGGAGAAAACAGAGTGAAACCTAAAAATTCAAACTGTTACTGGAAATGAACGCTTCAACATAGAAGAACGAAATTTGGGGAACCAAGTCGCCTTAGTGTACTGATCATTACCTGAAGGTATCATCCAGTTTGGGTGAAAAAATATTTGCTGAGATTTCTGGAGATTCGTAATTTTGGGAAGCTTGGCAACCCCTTCCCATGAAAGTGTTTCTCGCCAGTCACTGCTTAGGGCTACATCAAGAGGAAACAAAACGTAGAGATAGAACGTGAAACTACTTTGTTGTGTCAAGTTTCAAGAAGCTAGCACAAACCGTGTTGGATTCAGAGTTCCAAATACATCTATCAATATAGGAGAAAACAGAGTGAAACCTAAAAATTCAAACTGTTACTGGAAATGAACGCTTCAACATAGAAGAACGAAATTTGGGGAACCAAGTCGCCTTAGTGTACTGATCATTACCTGAAAGTATCATCCAGTTTGGGTGAAAAAATGTTTGCTGAGATTTCTGGAGATTCGTAATTTTGGGAAGCTTGGCAACCCCTTCCCATGAAAGTGTTTCTCGCCAGTCACTGCTTAGGGCTACATCAAGAGGAAACAAAACGTAGAGATAGAACGTGAAACTACTTTGTTGTGTCAAGTTTCAAGAAGCTAGCACAAACCGTGTTGGATTCAGAGTTCCAAATACATCTATCAATATAGGAGAAAACAGAGTGAAACATACAAATTCAAACTGTTACTGGAAATAAACGCTTCAACATAGAAGAACGAAATTTGGGGAACCAAGTCGCCTTAGTGTACTGATCATTACCTGAAAGTATCGTCCTGTTTGGGTGAAAAAATATTTGCTGAGATTTCTGGAGATTCGTAATTTTGGGAAGCTTGGCAACCCCTTCCCATGAAAGTGTTTCTCGCCAGGCACTGCTTAGGGCTACATCAAGAGGAAACAAAACGTAGAGATAGAACGTGAAACTACTTTGTTGTGTCAAGTTTCAAGAAGCTAGCACAAACCGTGTTAGATTTAGAGTTCCAAATACATCTATCAATATAGGAGAAAACAGAGTAAAACCTAAAAATTCAAACTGTTACTGGAAATGAACGCTTCAACATAGAAGAACGAAATTTGGGGAACCAAGTCGCCTTAGTGTACTGATCATTACCTGAAAGTATCATCCAGTTTGGGTGAAAAAATATTTGCTGAGATCTCTGGAGATTCGTAATTTTCGAAGCTTGGCAACCCCTTCCCATGAAAGTGTATCTCGCCAGTCACTGTTTAGGGCTACATCAAGAGGAAACAAAACGTAGAGATAGAACGTGAAACTACTTTGTTGTGTCAAGTTTCAAGAAGCTAGCACAAACCGTGTTGGATTTAGAGTTCCAAATACATCTATCTATATAGGAGAAAACAGAGTGAAACCTAAAAATTCAAACTGTTACTGGAAATGAACGCTTCAACATAGAAGAACGAAATTTGGGGAACCAAGTCGCCTTAATGTACTGATCATTACCTGAAAGTATCATCCAGTTTGGTTGAAAAAATATTTGCTGAGATTTCTGGAGATTCGTAATTTTGGGAAGCTTGGCAACCCCTTCCCATGAAAGTGTTTCTCGCCAGTCACTGCTTAGGGCTACATCAAGAGGAAACAAAATGTAGAGATAGAACGTGAAACTACTTTGTTGTGTCAAGTTTCAAGAAGCTAGCAAAAACCGTGTTGGATTCAGAGTTCCAAATACATCTATCAATATAGGAGAAAATAGAGTGAAACCTAAAAATTCAAACTGTTACTGGAAATGAACGCTTCAACATCGAAGAACGAAATTTGGGGAACCAAGTCGCCTTAGTGTACTGATCATTACCTGAAAGTATCATCCAGTTTGGGTGAAAAAATATTTGCTGAGATTTCTGGAGATTCGTAATTTTGGGAAGCTTGGCAACCCCTTCCCATGAAAGTGTTTTTGGCCAGTCTCTGCTTAGGGCTACATCAAGAGGAAACAAAACATAGAGATAGAACGTGAAACTACTTTGTTGTGTCAAGTTTCAAGAAGCTACCACAAACCGTGTTGGATTAAGAGTTCCAAATACATCTATTAATATAGGAGAAAAGAGAGTGAAACCTAAAAATTCAAACTGTTACTGGAAATGAACGCTTCAACATAGAAGAACGAAATTTGGGGAACCAAGTCGCCTTAGTGTACTGATCATTACCTGAAAGTATCATCCAGTTTGGGTGAAAAAATATTTGCTGAGATTTCTGGAGATTCGTAATTTTGGGAAGCTTGGCAACCCCGTTCCATGAAAGGGTTTCTCGCCAGTCACTGCTTAGGGCTACATCAAGAGGAAACAAAATGTAGAGATAGAACGTGAAACTACTTTGTTGTGTCAAGTTTCAAGAAGCTACCACAAACCGTGTTGGATTTAGAGTTCCAAATACATCTATTAATATAGGAGAAAAGAGAGTGAAACCTAAAAATTCAAACTGTTACTGGAAATGAACGCTTCAACATAGAAGAACGAAATTTGGGGAACCAAGTTACCTTAGTGTACTGATCATTACCTGAAAGTATCATCCAGTTTGGGTGAAAAATTATTTGCTGAGATTTCTGGAGATTCGTAATTTTTGGAAGCTTGGCAACCCCTTCCCATGAAAGTGTTTCTCGCCAATCACTGCTTAGGGCTACATCAAGAGGAAACAAAACGTAGAGATAGAACGTGAAACTACTTTGTTGTGTCAACTTTCAAGAAGCTAGCACAAACCGTGTTGGATTCAGAGTTCCAAATACATCTATCAATATAGGAGAAAACAGAGTGAAACCTAAAAATTCAAACTGTTACTGGAAATGAACGCTTCAACATAGAAGAACGAAATTTGGGGAACCAAGTCGCCTTAGTGTACTGATCATTACCTGAGAGTATCATCCAGTTTGGGTGAAAAAATATTTGCTGAGATTTCTGGAGATTCGTAATTTTGGGAAGCTTGGCAACCCCTTCCCATGAAAGTGTTTCTCGCCAGTCACTGCTTAGGGCTACATGAAGAGGAAACAAAACGTAGAGATAGAACGTGAAACTACTTTGTTGTGTCAAGTTTCAAGAAGCTAGCACAAACCGTGTTGGATTTAGAGTTCCAAATACATCTATCAATATAGGAGAAAACAGAGTGAAACCAAAAATTCAAACTGTTACTGGAAATGAACGCTTCAACATAGAAGAACGAAATTTGGGAAACCAAGTCGCCTTAGTGTACTGATCATTACCTGAAAGTATCATCCAGTTTGGGTGAAAAAATATTTGCTGAGATTTCTGGAGATTCGTAATTGTGGGAAGCTTGGCAACCCCTTCCCATGAAAGTGTTTCTCGCCAGTCACTGTTTAGGGCTACATCAAGAGGAAACAAAACTTAGAGATAGAACATGAAACTACTTTGTTGTGTCAACTTTCAAGAAGCTAGCACAAACCGTGTTGGATTTAGAGTTCCAAATACATCTATCAATATAGGAGAAAACAGAGTGAAACCTAAAAATTCAAACTGTTACTGGAAATGAACGCTTCAACATAGAAGAACGAAATTTGGGGAACCAAGTTACCTTAGTGTACTGATCATTACCTGAAAGTATCATCCAGTTTGGGTGAAAAATTATTTGCTGAGATTTCTGGAGATTCGTAATTTTTGGAAGCTTGGCAATCCCTTCCCATGAAAGTGTTTCTCGCCAGTCACTGCTTAGGGCTACATCAAGAGGAAACAAAACGTAGAGATAGAACGTGAAACTACTTTGTTGTGTCAAGTTTCAAGAAGCTAGCACAAACCGTGTTGGATTTAGAGTTCCAAATACATCTATCAATATAGGAGAAAACAGAGTGAAACCTAAAAATTCAAACTGTTACTGGAAATGAACGCTTCAACATAGAAGAACGAAATTTGGGGAACCAAGTCGCCTTAGTGTACTGATCATTACCTGAAAGTATCATCCAGTTTGGGTGAAAAAATATTTGCTGAGATTTCTGGAGATTCGTAATTTTGGGAAGCTTGGCAACCCCTTCCCATGAAAGTGTTTCTCGCCAGTCACTGCTTAGGGCTACATCAAGAGGAAACAAAACGTAGAGATAGAACGTGAAACTACTTTGTTGTGTCAAGTTTCAAGAAGCTAGCACAAACCGTGTTGGATTTAGAGTTCCAAATACATCTATCAATATAGGAGAAAACAGAGTGAAACCTAAAAATTCAAACTGTTACTGGAAATGAACGCTTCAACATAGAAGAACGAAATGTGGGGAACCAAGTCGCCTTAGTGTACTGATCATTACCTGAAAGTATCATCCAGTTTGGGTGAAAAAATATTTGCTGAGATTTCTGGAGATTCGCAATTTTTGGAAGCTTGGCAACCCCTTCCCATGAAAGTGTTTCTCGCCAGTCACTGCTTAGGGCTACATCAAGAGGAAACAAAACGTAGAGATAGAACGTGAAACTACTTTGTTGTGTCAAGTTTCAAGAAGCTATCACAAACCGTGTTGGATTTAGAGTTCCAAATACATCTATCAATATAGGAGAAAACAGAGTGAAACCTAAAAATTCAAACTGTTACTGGAAATGAACGCTTCAACATAGAAGAACGAAATTTGGGGAACCAAGTCGCCTTAGTGTACTGATCATTACCTGAGAGTATCATCCAGTTTGGGTGAAAAAATATTTGCTGAGATTTCTGGAGATTCGTAATTTTTGGAAGCATGGCAACCCCTTCCCATGAAAGTGTTTCTCGCCAGTCACTGCTTAGGGCTACATCAAGAGGAAACAAAACGTAGAGATAGAACGTGAAACTACTTTGTTGTGTCAAGTTTCAAGAAGCTAGCACAAACCGTGTTGGATTTAGAGTTCCAAATCCATCTATCAATATAGGAGAAAACAGAGTGAAACCTAAAAATTCAAACTGTTACTGGAAATGAACGCTTCGACATAGAAGAACGAAATTTGGGGAACCAAGTCGCCTTAGTGTACTGATCACTACCTGAAAGTATCATCCAGTTTGGGTGAAAAAATATTTGCTGAGATTTCTGGAGATTCGTAATTTTGGGAAGCTTGGCAACCCCTTCCCATGAAAGTGTTTCTCGCCAGTCACTGCTTAGGGCTACATCAAGAGGAAACAAAACGTAGAGATAGAACGTGAAACTACTTTGTTGTGTCAAGTTTCAAGAAGCTAGCACAAACCGTGTTGGATTTAGAGTTCCAAATACATCTATCAATATAGGAGAAAACAGAGTGAAACCTAAAAATTCAAACTGTTACTGGAAAAGAACGCTTCAACATAGAAGAACGAAATTTGGGGAACCAAGTCACCTTAGTGTACTGATCATTACCTGAAAGTATCATCCAGTTTGGGTGAAAAAATATTTGCTGAGATTTCTGGAGATTCGCAATTTTGGGAAGCTTGGCAACCCCTTCCCATGAAAGTGTTTCTCGCCAGTCACTGCTTAGGGCTACATCAAGAGGAAACAAAACGTAGAGATAGAACGTGAAACTACTTTGTTGTGTCAAGTTTCAAGAAGCTAGCACAAACCGTGTTGGATTTAGAGTTCCAAATACATCTATCAATATAGGAGAAAACAGAGTGAAACCTAAAAATTCAAACTGTTACTGGAAATGAACGCTTCAACATAGAAGAACGAAATTTGGGGAACCAAGTCGCCTTAGTGTATTGATCATTACCTGAGAGTATCATCCAGTTTGGGTGAAAAAATATTTGCTGAGATTTCTGGAGATTCGTAATTTTTGGAAGCATGGCAACCCCTTCCCATGAAAGTGTTTCTCGCCAGTCACTGCTTAGGGCTACATCAAGAGGAAACAAAACGTAGAGATAGAACGTGAAACTACTTTGTTGTGTCAAGTTTCAAGAAGCTAGCACAAACCGTGTTGGATTTAGAGTTCCAAATACATCTATCAATATAGGAGAAAACAGAGTGAAACCTAAAAATTCAAACTGTTACTGGAAATGAACGCTTCGACATAGAAGAACGAAATTTGGGGAACCAAGTCGCCTTAGTGTACTGATCACTACCTGAAAGTATCATCCAGTTTGGGTGAAAAAATATTTGCTGAGATTTCTGGAGATTCGTAATTTTGGGAAGCTTGGCAACCCCTTCCCATGAAAGTGTTTCTCGCCAGTCACTGCTTAGGGCTACATCAAGAGGAAACAAAACGTAGAGATAGAACGTGAAACTACTTTGTTGTGTCAAGTTTCAAGAAGCTAGCACAAACCGTGTTGGATTTAGAGTTCCAAATACATCTATCAATATAGGAGAAAACAGAGTGAAACCTAAAAATTCAAACTGTTACTGGAAATGAACGCTTCAACATAGAAGAACGAAATTTGGGGAACCAAGTCGCCTTAGTGTACTGATCATTACCTGAAAGTATCATCCAGTTTGGGTGAAAAAATATTTGCTGAGATTTCTGGAGATTCGCAATTTTTGGAAGCTTGGCAACCCCTTCCCATGAAAGTGTTTCTCGCCAGTCACTGCTTAGGGCTACATCAAGAGGAAACAAAACGTAGAGATCGAACGTGAAACTACTTTGTTGTGTCAAGTTTCAAGAAGCTAGCACAAACCGTGTTGGATTTAGAGTTCCAAATACATCTATCAATATAGGAGAAAACAGAGTGAAACCTAAAAATTCAAACTGTTACTGGAAATGAACGCTTCAACATAGAAGAACGAAATTTGGGGAACCAAGTTACCTTAGTGTACTGATCATTACCTGAAAGTATCATCCAGTTTGGGTGAAAAATTATTTGCTGAGATTTCTGGAGATTCGTAATTTTTGGAAGCTTGGCAATCCCTTCCCATGAAAGTGTTTCTCGCCAGTCACTGCTTAGGGCTACATCAAGAGGAAACAAAACGTAGAGATAGAATGTGAAACTACTTTGTTGTGTCAAGTTTCAAGAAGCTAGCACAAACCGTGTTGGATTTAGAGTTCCAAATACATCTATCTATATAGGAGAAAACAGAGTGAAACCTAAAAATTCAAACTGTTACTGGAAATGAACGCTTCAACATAGAAGAACGAAATTTGGGGAACCAAGTCGCCTTAGTGTACTGATCATTACCTGAAAGTATCATCCAGTTTGGGTGAAAAAATATTTGCTGAGATTTCTGGAGATTCGTAATTTTGGGAAGCTTGGCAACCCCTTCCTATGAAAGTGTTTCTCGCCAGTCACTGTTTAGGGCTACATCAAGAGGAAACAAAACGTAGAGATAGAACATGAAACTACTTTGTTGTGTCAACTTTCAAGAAGCTAGCACAAACCGTGTTGGATTTAGAGTTCCAAATACATCTATCAATATAGGAGAAAACAGAGTGAAACCTAAAAATTCAAACTGTTACTGGAAATGAACGCTTCAACATAGAAGAACGAAATTTGGGGAACCAAGTCGCCTTAGTGTACTGATCATTACCTGAAAGTATCATCCAGTTTGGGTGAAAAAATATTTGCTGAGATTTCTGGAGATTCGTAATTTTGGGAAGCTTGGCAACCCCGTTCCATGAAAGGATTTCTCGCCAGTCACTGCTTAGGGCTACATCAAGAGGAAACAAAACATAGAGATAGAACGTGAAACTACTTTGTTGTGTCAAGTTTCAAGAAGCTAGCACAAACCGTGTTGGATTTAGAGTTCCAAATACATCTATTAATATAGGAGAAAACAGAGTGAAACCTAAAAATTCAAACTGTTACTGGAAATGAACGCTTCAACATAGAAGAACGAAATTTGGGGAACCAAGTTACCTTAGTGTACTGATCATTACCTGAAAGTATCATCCAGTTTGGGTGAAAAATTATTTGCTGAGATTTCTGGAGATTCGTAATTTTTGGAAGCTTGGCAATCCCTTCCCATGAAAGTGTTTCTCGCCAGTCACTGCTCAGGGCTACATCAAGAGGAAACAAAACGTAGAGATAGAACGTGAAACTACTTTGTTGTGTCAAGTTTCAAGAAGCTATCACAAACCGTGTTGGATTTAGAGTTCCAAATACATCTATCAATATAGGAGAAAACAGAGTGAAACCTAAAAATTCAAACTGTTACTGGAAATGAACGCTTCAACATAGAAGAACGAAATTTGGGGAACCAAGTCGCCTTAGTGTACTGATCATTACCTGAAAGTATCATCCAGTTTGGGTGAAAAAATATTTGCTGAGATTTCTGGAGATTCGTAATTTTGGGAAGATTGGCAACCCCTTCCCATGAAAGTGTTTCTCGCCAGTCACTGTTTAGGGCTACATCAAGAGGAAACAAAACGTAGAGATAGAACATGAAACTACTTTGTTGTGTCAACTTTCAAGAAGCTAGCACAAACCGTGTTGGATTTAGAGTTCCAAATACATCTATCAATATAGGAGAAAACAGAGTGAAACCTAAAAATTCAAACTGTTACTGGAAATGAACGCTTCAACATAAAAGAACGAAAATTGGGGAACCAAGTCGCCTTAGTGTTCTGATCATTACCTGAAAGTATCATCCAGTTTGGGTGAAAAAATATTTGCTGAGATTTCTGGAGATTCGTAATTTTGGGAAGCTTGGCAACCCCGTTCCATGAAAGGGTTTCTCGCCAGTCACTGCTTAGGGCTACATCAAGAGGAAACAAAACATAGAGATAGAACGTGAAACTACTTTGTTGTGTCAAGTTTCAAGAAGCTAGCACAAACCGTGTTGGATTTAGAGTTCCAAATACATCTATTAATATAGGAGAAAACAGAGTGAAACCTAAAAATTCAAACTGTTACTGGAAATGAACGCTTCAACATAGAAGAACGAAATTTGGGGAACCAAGTTACCTTAGTGTACTGATCATTACCTGAAAGTATCATCCAGTTTGGGTGAAAAATTATTTGCTGAGATTTCTGGAGATTCGTAATTTTTGGAAGCTTGGCAATCCCTTCCCATGAAAGTGTTTCTCGCCAGTCACTGCTTAGGGCTACATCAAGAGGAAACAAAACGTAGAGATAGAACGTGAAAATACTTTGTTGTGTCAAGTTTCAAGAAGCTATCACAAACCGTGTTGGATTTAGAGTTCCAAATACATCTATCAATATAGGAGAAAACAGAGTGAAACCTAAAAATTCAAACTGTTACTGGAAATGAACGCTTCAACATAGAAGAACGAAATTTGGGGAACCAAGTCGCCTTAGTGTACTGATCATTACCTGAAAGTATCATCCAGTTTGGGTGAAAAAATATTTGCTGAGATTTCTGGAGATTCGTAATTTTGGGAAGCTTGGCAACCCCGTTCCATGAAAGGGTTTCTCGCCAGTCACTGCTTAGGGCTACATCAAGAGGAAACAAAACGTAGAGATAGAACGTGAAACTACTTTGTTTTGTCAAGTTTCAAGAAGCTAGCACAAACCTTGTTGGATTTAGAGTTCCAAATACATCTATTAATATAGGAGAAAACAGAGTGAAACCTAAAAATTCAAACTGTTACTGGAAATGAACGCTTCAACATAGAAGAACGAAATTTGGGGAACCAAGTTACCTTAGTGTACTGATCATTACCTGAAAGTATCATCCAGTTTGGGTGAAAAATTATTTGCTGAGATTTCTGGAGATTCGTAATTTTTGGAAGCTTGGCAATCCCTTCCCATGAAAGTGTTTCTCGCCAGTCACTGCTTAGGGCTACATCAAGAGGAAACAAAACGTAGAGATAGAACGTGAAACTACTTTGTTGTGTCAAGTTTCAAGAAGCTATCACAAACCGTGTTGGATTTAGAGTTCCAAATACATCTATCAATATAGGAGAAAACAGAGTGAAACCTAAAAATTCAAACTGTTACTGGAAATGAACGCTTCAACATAGAAGAACGAAATTTGGGGAACCAAGTCGCCTTAGTGTACTGATCATTACCTGAAAGTATCATCCAGTTTGGGTGAAAAAATATTTGCTGAGATTTCTGGAGATTCGTAATTTTGGGAAGCTTGGCAACCCCTTCCCATGAAAGTGTTTCTCGCCAGTCACTGCTTAGGGCTACATCAAGAGGAAACAAAACGTAGAGATAGAACGTGAAACTACTTTGTTGTGTCAAGTTTCAAGAAGCTAGCACAAACCGTGTTGGATTTAGAGTTCCAAATACATCTATCAATATAGGAGAAAACAGAGTGAAACCTAAAAATTCAAACTGTTACTGGAAATGAACGCTTCAACATAGAAGAACGAAATTTGGGGAACCAAGTCGCCTTAGTGTACTGATCATTACCTGAAAGTATCATCCAGTTTGGGTGAAAAAATATTTGCTGAGATTTCTGGAGATTCGTAATTTTGGGAAGCTTGGCAACCCCTTCCCATGAAAGTGTTTCTCGCCAGTCACTGCTTAGGGCTACATCAAGAGGAAACAAAACGTAGAGATAGAACGTGAAACTACTTTGTTGTGTCAAGTTTCAAGAAGCTAGCACAAACCGTGTTGGATTTAGAGTTCCAAATACATCTATCTATATAGGAGAAAACAGAGTGAAACCTAAAAATTCAAACTGTTACTGGAAAAGAACGCTTCAACATAGAAGAACGAAATTTGGGGAACCAAGTCACCTTAGTGTACTGATCATTACCTGAAAGTATCATCCAGTTTGGGTGAAAAAATATTTGCTGAGATTTCTGGAGATTCGCAATTTTGGGAAGCTTGGCAACCCCTTCCCATGAAAGTGTTTCTCGCCAGTCACTGCTTAGGGCTACATCAAGAGGAAACAAAACGTAGAGATAGAACGTGAAACTACTTTGTTGTGTCAAGTTTCAAGAAGCTATCACAAACCGTGTTGGATTTAGAGTTCCAAATACATCTATCAATATAGGAGAAAACAGAGTGAAACCTAAAAATTCAAACTGTTACTGGAAATGAACGCTTCAACATAGAAGAACGAAATTTGGGGAACCAAGTCGCCTTAGTGTACTGATCATTACCTGAGAGTATCATCCAGTTTGGGTGAAAAAATATTTGCTGAGATTTCTGGAGATTCGTAATTTTTGGAAGCATGGCAACCCCTTCCCATGAAAGTGTTTCTCGCCAGTCACTGCTTAGGGCTACATCAAGAGGAAACAAAACGTAGAGATAGAACGTGAAACTACTTTGTTGTGTCAAGTTTCAAGAAGCTAGCACAAACCGTGTTGGATTTAGAGTTCCAAATCCATCTATCAATATAGGAGAAAACAGAGTGAAACCTAAAAATTCAAACTGTTACTGGAAATGAACGCTTCGACATAGAAGAACGAAATTTGGGGAACCAAGTCGCCTTAGTGTACTGATCACTACCTGAAAGTATCATCCAGTTTGGGTGAAAAAATATTTGCTGAGATTTCTGGAGATTCGTAATTTTGGGAAGCTTGGCAACCCCTTCCCATGAAAGTGTTTCTCGCCAGTCACTGCTTAGGGCTACATCAAGAGGAAACAAAACGTAGAGATCGAACGTGAAACTACTTTGTTGTGTCAAGTTTCAAGAAGCTAGCACAAACCGTGTTGGATTTAGAGTTCCAAATACATCTATCAATATAGGAGAAAACAGAGTGAAACCTAAAAATTCAAACTGTTACTGGAAATGAACGCTTCAACATAGAAGAACGAAATTTGGGGAACCAAGTTACCTTAGTGTACTGATCATTACCTGAAAGTATCATCCAGTTTGGGTGAAAAATTATTTGCTGAGATTTCTGGAGATTCGTAATTTTTGGAAGCTTGGCAATCCCTTCCCATGAAAGTGTTTCTCGCCAGTCACTGCTTAGGGCTACATCAAGAGGAAACAAAACGTAGAGATAGAATGTGAAACTACTTTGTTGTGTCAAGTTTCAAGAAGCTAGCACAAACCGTGTTGGATTTAGAGTTCCAAATACATCTATCTATATAGGAGAAAACAGAGTGAAACCTAAAAATTCAAACTGTTACTGGAAATGAACGCTTCAACATAGAAGAACGAAATTTGGGGAACCAAGTCGCCTTAGTGTACTGATCATTACCTGAAAGTATCATCCAGTTTGGGTGAAAAAATATTTGCTGAGATTTCTGGAGATTCGTAATTTTGGGAAGCTTGGCAACCCCTTCCTATGAAAGTGTTTCTCGCCAGTCACTGTTTAGGGCTACATCAAGAGGAAACAAAACGTAGAGATAGAACATGAAACTACTTTGTTGTGTCAACTTTCAAGAAGCTAGCACAAACCGTGTTGGATTTAGAGTTCCAAATACATCTATCAATATAGGAGAAAACAGAGTGAAACCTAAAAATTCAAACTGTTACTGGAAATGAACGCTTCAACATAGAAGAACGAAATTTGGGGAACCAAGTCGCCTTAGTGTACTGATCATTACCTGAAAGTATCATCCAGTTTGGGTGAAAAAATATTTGCTGAGATTTCTGGAGATTCGTAATTTTGGGAAGCTTGGCAACCCCGTTCCATGAAAGGGTTTCTCGCCAGTCACTGCTTAGGGCTACATCAAGAGGAAACAAAACATAGAGATAGAACGTGAAACTACTTTGTTGTGTCAAGTTTCAAGAAGCTAGCACAAACCGTGTTGGATTTAGAGTTCCAAATACATCTATTAATATAGGAGAAAACAGAGTGAAACCTAAAAATTCAAACTGTTACTGGAAATGAACGCTTCAACATAGAAGAACGAAATTTGGGGAACCAAGTTACCTTAGTGTACTGATCATTACCTGAAAGTATCATCCAGTTTGGGTGAAAAATTATTTGCTGAGATTTCTGGAGATTCGTAATTTTTGGAAGCTTGGCAATCCCTTCCCATGAAAGTGTTTCTCGCCAGTCACTGCTCAGGGCTACATCAAGAGGAAACAAAACGTAGAGATAGAACGTGAAACTACTTTGTTGTGTCAAGTTTCAAGAAGCTATCACAAACCGTGTTGGATTTAGAGTTCCAAATACATCTATCAATATAGGAGAAAACAGAGTGAAACCTAAAAATTCAAACTGTTACTGGAAATGAACGCTTCAACATAGAAGAACGAAATTTGGGGAACCAAGTCGCCTTAGTGTACTGATCATTACCTGAAAGTATCATCCAGTTTGGGTGAAAAAATATTTGCTGAGATTTCTGGAGATTCGTAATTTTGGGAAGATTGGCAACCCCTTCCCATGAAAGTGTTTCTCGCCAGTCACTGTTTAGGGCTACATCAAGAGGAAACAAAACGTAGAGATAGAACATGAAACTACTTTGTTGTGTCAACTTTCAAGAAGCTAGCACAAACCGTGTTGGATTTAGAGTTCCAAATACATCTATCAATATAGGAGAAAACAGAGTGAAACCTAAAAATTCAAACTGTTACTGGAAATGAACGCTTCAACATAAAAGAACGAAAATTGGGGAACCAAGTCGCCTTAGTGTTCTGATCATTACCTGAAAGTATCATCCAGTTTGGGTGAAAAAATATTTGCTGAGATTTCTGGAGATTCGTAATTTTGGGAAGCTTGGCAACCCCGTTCCATGAAAGGGTTTCTCGCCAGTCACTGCTTAGGGCTACATCAAGAGGAAACAAAACATAGAGATAGAACGTGAAACTACTTTGTTGTGTCAAGTTTCAAGAAGCTAGCACAAACCGTGTTGGATTTAGAGTTCCAAATACATCTATTAATATAGGAGAAAACAGAGTGAAACCTAAAAATTCAAACTGTTACTGGAAATGAACGCTTCAACATAGAAGAACGAAATTTGGGGAACCAAGTTACCTTAGTGTACTGATCATTACCTGAAAGTATCATCCAGTTTGGGTGAAAAATTATTTGCTGAGATTTCTGGAGATTCGTAATTTTTGGAAGCTTGGCAATCCCTTCCCATGAAAGTGTTTCTCGCCAGTCACTGCTTAGGGCTACATCAAGAGGAAACAAAACGTAGAGATAGAACGTGAAAATACTTTGTTGTGTCAAGTTTCAAGAAGCTATCACAAACCGTGTTGGATTTAGAGTTCCAAATACATCTATCAATATAGGAGAAAACAGAGTGAAACCTAAAAATTCAAACTGTTACTGGAAATGAACGCTTCAACATAGAAGAACGAAATTTGGGGAACCAAGTCGCCTTAGTGTACTGATCATTACCTGAAAGTATCATCCAGTTTGGGTGAAAAAATATTTGCTGAGATTTCTGGAGATTCGTAATTTTGGGAAGCTTGGCAACCCCGTTCCATGAAAGGGTTTCTCGCCAGTCACTGCTTAGGGCTACATCAAGAGGAAACAAAACGTAGAGATAGAACGTGAAACTACTTTGTTTTGTCAAGTTTCAAGAAGCTAGCACAAACCGTGTTGGATTTAGAGTTCCAAATACATCTATTAATATAGGAGAAAACAGAGTGAAACCTAAAAATTCAAACTGTTACTGGAAATGAACGCTTCAACATAGAAGAACGAAATTTGGGGAACCAAGTTACCTTAGTGTACTGATCATTACCTGAAAGTATCATCCAGTTTGGGTGAAAAATTATTTGCTGAGATTTCTGGAGATTCGTAATTTTTGGAAGCTTGGCAATCCCTTCCCATGAAAGTGTTTCTCGCCAGTCACTGCTTAGGGCTACATCAAGAGGAAACAAAACGTAGAGATAGAACGTGAAACTACTTTGTTGTGTCAAGTTTCAAGAAGCTATCACAAACCGTGTTGGATTTAGAGTTCCAAATACATCTATCAATATAGGAGAAAACAGAGTGAAACCTAAAAATTCAAACTGTTACTGGAAATGAACGCTTCAACATAGAAGAACGAAATTTGGGGAACCAAGTCGCCTTAGTGTACTGATCATTACCTGAAAGTATCATCCAGTTTGGGTGAAAAAATATTTGCTGAGATTTCTGGAGATTCGTAATTTTGGGAAGCTTGGCAACCCCTTCCCATGAAAGTGTTTCTCGCCAGTCACTGCTTAGGGCTACATCAAGAGGAAACAAAACGTAGAGATAGAACGTGAAACTACTTTGTTGTGTCAAGTTTCAAGAAGCTAGCACAAACCGTGTTGGATTTAGAGTTCCAAATACATCTATCAATATAGGAGAAAACAGAGTGAAACCTAAAAATTCAAACTGTTACTGGAAATGAACGCTTCAACATAGAAGAACGAAATTTGGGGAACCAAGTCGCCTTAGTGTACTGATCATTACCTGAAAGTATCATCCAGTTTGGGTGAAAAAATATTTGCTGAGATTTCTGGAGATTCGTAATTTTGGGAAGCTTGGCAACCCCTTCCCATGAAAGTGTTTCTCGCCAGTCACTGCTTAGGGCTACATCAAGAGGAAACAAAACGTAGAGATAGAACGTGAAACTACTTTGTTGTGTCAAGTTTCAAGAAGCTAGCACAAACCGTGTTGGATTTAGAGTTCCAAATACATCTATCTATATAGGAGAAAACAGAGTGAAACCTAAAAATTCAAACTGTTACTGGAAAAGAACGCTTCAACATAGAAGAACGAAATTTGGGGAACCAAGTCACCTTAGTGTACTGATCATTACCTGAAAGTATCATCCAGTTTGGGTGAAAAAAATATTTGCTGAGATTTCTGGAGATTCGCAATTTTGGGAAGCTTGGCAACCCCTTCCCATGAAAGTGTTTCTCGCCAGTCACTGCTTAGGGCTACATCAAGAGGAAACAAAACGTAGAGACAGAACGTGAAACTACTTTGTTGTGTCAAGTTTCAAGAAGCTATCACAAACCGTGTTGGATTTAGAGTTCCAAATACATCTATCAATATAGGAGAAAACAGAGTGAAACCTAAAAATTCAAACTGTTACTGGAAATGAACGCTTCAACATAGAAGAACGAAATTTGGGGAACCAAGTCGCCTTAGTGTACTGATCATTACCTGAGAGTATCATCCAGTTTGGGTGAAAAAATATTTGCTGAGATTTCTGGAGATTCGTAATTTTTGGAAGCATGGCAACCCCTTCCCATGAAAGTGTTTCTCGCCAGTCACTGCTTAGGGCTACATCAAGAGGAAACAAAACGTAGAGATAGAACGTGAAACTACTTTGTTGTGTCAAGTTTCAAGAAGCTAGCACAAACCGTGTTGGATTTAGAGTTCCAAATCCATCTATCAATATAGGAGAAAACAGAGTGAAACCTAAAAATTCAAACTGTTACTGGAAATGAACGCTTCGACATAGAAGAACGAAATTTGGGGAACCAAGTCGCCTTAGTGTACTGATCACTACCTGAAAGTATCATCCAGTTTGGGTGAAAAAATATTTGCTGAGATTTCTGGAGATTCGTAATTTTGGGAAGCTTGGCAACCCCTTCCCATGAAAGTGTTTCTCGCCAGTCACTGCTTAGGGCTACATCAAGAGGAAACAAAACGTAGAGATAGAACGTGAAACTACTTTGTTGTGTCAAGTTTCAAGAAGCTAGCACAAACCGTGTTGGATTTAGAGTTCCAAATACATCTATCAATATAGGAGAAAACAGAGTGAAACCTAAAAATTCAAACTGTTACTGGAAATGAACGCTTCAAAATAGAAGAACGAAATTTGGGGAACCAAGTCGCCTTAGTGTACTGATCATTACCTGAAAGTATCATCCAGTTTGGGTGAAAAAATATTTGCTGAGATTTCTGGAGATTCGTAATTTTGGGAAGCTTGGCAACCCCGTTCCATGAAAGGGTTTCTCGCCAGTCACTGCTTAGGGCTACATCAAGAGGAAACAAAACATAGAGATAGAACGTGAAACTACTTTGTTGTGTCAAGTTTCAAGAAGCTAGCACAAACCGTGTTGGATTTAGAGTTCCAAATACATCTATTAATATAGGAGAAAACAGAGTGAAGCCTAAAAATTCAAACTGTTACTGGAAATGAACGCTTCAACATACAAGAACGAAATTTGGGGAACCAAGTTACCTTAGTGTACTGATCATTACCTGAAAGTATCATCCAGTTTGGGTGAAAAATTATTTGCTGAGATTTGTGGAGATTCGTAATTTTTGGAAGCTTGGCAATCCCTTCCCATGAAAGTGTTTCTCGCCAGTCACTGCTTAGGGCTACATCAAGAGGAAACAAAACGTAGAGATAGAACGTGAAACTACTTTGTTGTGTCAAGTTTCAAGAAGCTAGCACAAACCGTGTTGGATTTAGAGTTCCAAATACATCTATCAATATAGGAGAAAACAGAGTGAAACCTAAAAATTCAAACTGTTACTGGAAATGAACGCTTCAACATAGAAGAACGAAATTTGGGGAACCAAGTCGCCTTAGTGTACTGATCATTACCTGAAAGTATCATCCAGTTTGGGTGAAAAAATATTTGCTGAGAATTCTGGAGATTCGTAATTTTGGGAAGCTTGGCAACCCCTTCCCATGAAAGTGTTTCTCGCCAGTCACTGCTTAGGGCTACATCAAGAGGAAACAAAACGTAGACATAGAACGTGAAACTACTTTGTTGTGTCAAGTTTCAAGAAGCTAGCACAAACCGTGTTGGATTTAGAGTTCCAAATACATCTATCAATATAGGAGAAAACAGAGTGAAACCTAAAAATTCAAACTGTTACTGGAAATGAACGCTTCAACATAGAAGAACGAAATTTGGGGAACCAAGTCGCCTTAGTGTACTGATCATTACCTGAAAGTATCATCCAGTTTGGGTGAAAAAATATTTGCTGAGATTTCTGGAGATTCGTAATTTTGGGAAGCTTGGCAACCCCTTCCTATGAAAGTGTTTCTCGCCAGTCACTGTTTAGGGCTACATCAAGAGGAAACAAAACGTAGAGATAGAACATGAAACTACTTTGTTGTGTCAACTTTCAAGAAGCTAGCACAAACCGTGTTGGATTTAGAGTTCCAAATACATCTATCAATATAGGAGAAAACAGAGTGAAACCTAAAAATTCAAACTGTTACTGGAAATGAACGCTTCAACATAGAAGAACGAAATTTGGGGAACCAAGTCGCCTTAGTGTACTGATCATTACCTGAAAGTATCATCCAGTTTGGGTGAAAAAATATTTGCTGAGATTTCTGGAGATTCGTAATTTTGGGAAGCTTGGCAACCCCGTTCCATGAAAGGGTTTCTCGCCAGTCACTGCTTAGGGCTACATCAAGAGGAAACAAAACATAGAGATAGAACGTGAAACTACTTTGTTGTGTCAAGTTTCAAGAAGCTAGCACAAACCGTGTTGGATTTAGAGTTCCAAATACATCTATTAATATAGGAGAAAACAGAGTGAAACCTAAAAATTCAAACTGTTACTGGAAATGAACGCTTCAACATAGAAGAACGAAATTTGGGGAACCAAGTTACCTTAGTGTACTGATCATTACCTGAAAGTATCATCCAGTTTGGGTGAAAAATTATTTGCTGAGATTTCTGGAGATTCGTAATTTTTGGAAGCTTGGCAATCCCTTCCCATGAAAGTGTTTCTCGCCAGTCACTGCTCAGGGCTACATCAAGAGGAAACAAAACGTAGAGATAGAACGTGAAACTACTTTGTTGTGTCAAGTTTCAAGAAGCTATCACAAACCGTGTTGGATTTAGAGTTCCAAATACATCTATCAATATAGGAGAAAACAGAGTGAAACCTAAAAATTCAAACTGTTACTGGAAATGAACGCTTCAACATAGAAGAACGAAATTTGGGGAACCAAGTCGCCTTAGTGTACTGATCATTACCTGAAAGTATCATCCAGTTTGGGTGAAAAAATATTTGCTGAGATTTCTGGAGATTCGTAATTTTGGGAAGATTGGCAACCCCTTCCCATGAAAGTGTTTCTCGCCAGTCACTGTTTAGGGCTACATCAAGAGGAAACAAAACGTAGAGATAGAACATGAAACTACTTTGTTGTGTCAACTTTCAAGAAGCTAGCACAAACCGTGTTGGATTTAGAGTTCCAAATACATCTATCAATATAGGAGAAAACAGAGTGAAACCTAAAAATTCAAACTGTTACTGGAAATGAACGCTTCAACATAAAAGAACGAAAATTGGGGAACCAAGTCGCCTTAGTGTTCTGATCATTACCTGAAAGTATCATCCAGTTTGGGTGAAAAAATATTTGCTGAGATTTCTGGAGATTCGTAATTTTGGGAAGCTTGGCAACCCCGTTCCATGAAAGGGTTTCTCGCCAGTCACTGCTTAGGGCTACATCAAGAGGAAACAAAACATAGAGATAGAACGTGAAACTACTTTGTTGTGTCAAGTTTCAAGAAGCTAGCACAAACCGTGTTGGATTTAGAGTTCCAAATACATCTATTAATATAGGAGAAAACAGAGTGAAACCTAAAAATTCAAACTGTTACTGGAAATGAACGCTTCAACATAGAAGAACGAAATTTGGGGAACCAAGTTACCTTAGTGTACTGATCATTACCTGAAAGTATCATCCAGTTTGGGTGAAAAATTATTTGCTGAGATTTCTGGAGATTCGTAATTTTTGGAAGCTTGGCAATCCCTTCCCATGAAAGTGTTTCTCGCCAGTCACTGCTTAGGGCTACATCAAGAGGAAACAAAACGTAGAGATAGAACGGGAAAATACTTTGTTGTGTCAAGTTTCAAGAAGCTATCACAAACCGTGTTGGATTTAGAGTTCCAAATACATCTATCAATATAGGAGAAAACAGAGTGAAACCTAAAAATTCAAACTGTTACTGGAAATGAACGCTTCAACATAGAAGAACGAAATTTGGGGAACCAAGTCGCCTTAGTGTACTGATCATTACCTGAAAGTATCATCCAGTTTGGGTGAAAAAATATTTGCTGAGATTTCTGGAGATTCGTAATTTTGGGAAGCTTGGCAACCCCGTTCCATGAAAGGGTTTCACGCCAGTCACTGCTTAGGGCTACATCAAGAGGAAACAAAACGTAGAGATAGAACGTGAAACTACTTTGTTTTGTCAAGTTTCAAGAAGCTAGCACAAACCTTGTTGGATTTAGAGTTCCAAATACATCTATTAATATAGGAGAAAACAGAGTGAAACCTAAAAATTCAAACTGTTACTGGAAATGAACGCTTCAACATAGAAGAACGAAATTTGGGGAACCAAGTTACCTTAGTGTACTGATCATTACCTGAAAGTATCATCCAGTTTGGGTGAAAAATTATTTGCTGAGATTTCTGGAGATTCGTAATTTTTGGAAGCTTGGCAATCCCTTCCCATGAAAGTGTTTCTCGCCAGTCACTGCTTAGGGCTACATCAAGAGGAAACAAAACGTAGAGATAGAACGTGAAAATACTTTGTTGTGTCAAGTTTCAAGAAGCTATCACAAACCGTGTTGGATTTAGAGTTCCAAATACATCTATTAATATAGGAGAAAACAGAGTGAAACCTAAAAATTCAAACTGTTACTGGAAATGAACGCTTCAACATAGAAGAACGAAATTTGGGGAACCAAGTCGCCTTAGTGTACTGATCATTACCTGAAAGTATCATCCAGTTTGGGTGAAAAAATATTTGCTGAGATTTCTGGAGATTCGTAATTTTGGGAAGCTTGGCAACCCCTTCCCATGAAAGTGTTTCTCGCCAGTCACTGCTTAGGGCTACATCAAGAGGAAACAAAACGTAGAGATAGAACGTGAAACTACTTTGTTGTGTCAAGTTTCAAGAAGCTAGCACAAACCGTGTTGGATTTAGAGTTCCAAATACATCTATCAATATAGGAGAAAACAGAGTGAAACCAAAAATTCAAACTGTTACTGGAAATGAACGCTTCAACATAGAAGAACGAAATTTGGGGAACCAAGTCGCCTTAGTGTACTGATCATTACCTGAAAGTATCATCCAGTTTGGGTGAAAAAATATTTGCTGAGATTTCTGGAGATTCGTAATTGTGGGAAGCTTGGCAACCCCTTCCCATGAAAGTGTTTCTCGCCAGTCACTGTTTAGGGCTACATCAAGAGGAAACAAAACGTAGAGATAGAACATGAAACTACTTTGTTGTGTCAACTTTCAAGAAGCTAGCACAAACCGTGTTGGATTTAGAGTTCCAAATACATCTATCAATATAGGAGAAAACAGAGTGAAACCTAAAAATTCAAACTGTTACTGGAAATGAACGCTTCAACATAGAAGAACGAAATTTGGGGAACCAAGTTACCTTAGTGTACTGATCATTACCTGAAAGTATCATCCAGTTTGGGTGAAAAATTATTTGCTGAGATTTCTGGAGATTCGTAATTTTGGGAAGCTTGGCAATCCCTTCCCATGAAAGTGTTTCTCGCCAGTCACTGCTTAGGGCTACATCAAGAGGAAACAAAACGTAGAGATAGAACGTGAAACTACTTTGTTGTGTCAAGTTTCAAGAAGCTAGCACAAACCGTGTTGGATTTAGAGTTCCAAATACATCTATCAATATAGGAGAAAACAGAGTGAAACCTAAAAATTCAAACTGTTACTGGAAATGAACGCTTCAACATAGAAGAACGAAATTTGGGGAACCAAGTCGCCTTAGTGTACTGATCATTACCTGAAAGTATCATCCAGTTTGGGTGAAAAAATATTTGCTGCGATTTCTGGAGATTCGTAATTTTGGGAAGCTTGGCAACCCCTTCCCATGAAAGTGTTTCTCGCCAGTCACTGCTTAGGGCTACATCAAGAGGAAACAAAACGTAGAGATAGAACGTGAAACTACTTTGTTGTGTCAAGTTTCAAGAAGCTAGCACAAACCGTGTTGGATTTAGAGTTCCAAATACATCTATCTATATAGGAGAAAACAGAGTGAAACCTAAAAATTCAAACTGTTACTGGAAAAGAACGCTTCAACATAGAAGAACGAAATTTGGGGAACCAAGTCACCTTAGTGTACTGATCATTACCTGAAAGTATCATCCAGTTTGGGTGAAAAAATATTTGCTGAGATTTCTGGAGATTCGCAATTTTGGGAAGCTTGGCAACCCCTTCCCATGAAAGTGTTTCTCGCCAGTCACTGCTTAGGGCTACATCAAGAGGAAACAAAACGTAGAGATAGAACGTGAAACTACTTTGTTGTGTCAAGTTTCAAGAAGCTATCACAAACCGTGTTGGATTTAGAGTTCCAAATACATCTATCAATATAGGAGAAAACAGAGTGAAACCTAAAAATTCAAACTGTTACTGGAAATGAACGCTTCAACATAGAAGAACGAAAATTGGGGAACCAAGTCGCCTTAGTGTACTGATCATTACCTGAGAGTATCATCCAGTTTGGGTGAAAAAATATTTGCTGAGATTTCTGGAGATTCGTAATTTTTGGAAGCATGGCAACCCCTTCCCATGAAAGTGTTTCTCGCCAGTCACTGCTTAGGGCTACATCAAGAGGAAACAAAACGTAGAGATAGAACGTGAAACTACTTTGTTGTGTCAAGTTTCAAGAAGCTAGCACAAACCGTGTTGGATTTAGAGTTCCAAATCCATCTATCAATATAGGAGAAAACAGAGTGAAACCTAAAAATTCAAACTGTTACTGGAAATGAACGCTTCGACATAGAAGAACGAAATTTGGGGAACCAAGTCGCCTTAGTGTACTGATCACTACCTGAAAGTATCATCCAGTTTGGGTGAAAAAATATTTGCTGAGATTTCTGGAGATTCGTAATTTTGGGAAGCTTGGCAACCCCTTCCCATGAAAGTGTTTCTCGCCAGTCACTGCTTAGGGCTACATCAAGAGGAAACAAAACGTAGAGATAGAACGTGAAACTACTTTGTTGTGTCAACTTTCAAGAAGCTAGCACAAACCGTGTTGGATTTAGAGTTCCAAATACATCTATCAATATAGGAGAAAACAGAGTGAAACCTAAAAATTCAAACTGTTACTGGAAATGAACGCTTCAACATAGAAGAACGAAATTTGGGGAACCAAGTCGCCTTAGTGTACTGATCATTAACTGAGAGTATCATCCTTTTTGGTTGAAAAAATATTTGCTGAGATATCTGGAGATTCGTAATTTTTGGAAGCTTGGCAACCCCTTCCCATGAAAGTGTTTCTCGCCAGTCACTGCTTAGGGCTACATCAAGAGGAAACAAAACGTAGAGATAGAACGTGAAACTACTTTGTTGTGTCAAGTTTCAAGAAGCTAGCACAAACCGTGTTGGATTTAGAGTTCCAAATACATCTATCAATATAGGAGAAAACAGAGTGAAACCTAAAAATTCAAACTGTTACTGGAAATGAACGCTTCAAAATAGAAGAACGAAATTTGGGGAACCAAGTCGCCTTAGTGTACTGATCATTACCTGAAAGTATCATCCAGTTTGGGTGAAAAAATATTTGCTGAGATTTCTGGAGATTCGTAATTTTGGGAAGCTTGGCAACCCCGTTCCATGAAAGGGTTTCTCGCCAGTCACTGCTTAGGGCTACATCAAGAGGAAACAAAACATAGAGATAGAACGTGAAACTACTTTGTTGTGTCAAGTTTCAAGAAGCTAGCACAAACCGTGTTGGATTTAGAGTTCCAAATACATCTATTAATATAGGAGAAAACAGAGTGAAGCCTAAAAATTCAAACTGTTACTGGAAATGAACGCTTCAACATACAAGAACGAAATTTGGGGAACCAAGTTACCTTAGTGTACTGATCATTACCTGAAAGTATCATCCAGTTTGGGTGAAAAATTATTTGCTGAGATTTGTGGAGATTCGTAATTTTTGGAAGCTTGGCAATCCCTTCCCATGAAAGTGTTTCTCGCCAGTCACTGCTTAGGGCTACATCAAGAGGAAACAAAACGTAGAGATAGAACGTGAAACTACTTTGTTGTGTCAAGTTTCAAGAAGCTATCACAAACCGTGTTGGATTTAGAGTTCCAAATACATCTATCAATATAGGAGAAAACAGAGTGAAACCTAAAAATTCAAACTGTTACTGGAAATGAACGCTTCAACATAGAAGAACGAAATTTGGGGAACCAAGTCGCCTTAGTGTACTGATCATTACCTGAAAGTATCATCCAGTTTGGGTGAAAAAATATTTGCTGAGATTTCTGGAGATTCGTAATTTTGGGAAGCTTGGCAACCCCGTTCCATGAAAGGGTTTCTCGCCAGTCACTGCTTAGGGCTACATCAAGAGGAAACAAAACGTAGAGATAGAACGTGAAACTACTTTGTTGTGTCAAGTTTCAAGAAGCTATCACAAACCGTGTTGGATTTAGAGTTCCAAATACATCTATCAATATAGGAGAAAACAGAGTGAAACCTAAAAATTCAAACTGTTACTGGAAATGAACGCTTCAACATAGAAGAACGAAATTTGGGGAACCAAGTCGCCTTAGTGTACTGATCATTACCTGAAAGTATCATCCAGTTTGGGTGAAAAAATATTTGCTGAGATTTCTGGAGATTCGTAATTTTGGGAAGATTGGCAACCCCTTCCCATGAAAGTGTTTCTCGCCAGTCACTGTTTAGGGCTACATCAAGAGGAAACAAAACGTAGAGATAGAACATGAAACTACTTTGTTGTGTCAACTTTCAAGAAGCTAGCACAAACCGTGTTGGATTTAGAGTTCCAAATACATCTATCAATATAGGAGAAAACAGAGTGAAACCTAAAAATTCAAACTGTTACTGGAAATGAACGCTCCAACATAAAAGAACGAAAATTGGGGAACCAAGTCGCCTTAGTGTACTGATCATTACCTGAAAGTATCATCCAGTTTGGGTGAAAAAATATTTGCTGAGATTTCTGGAGATTCGTAATTTTGGGAAGCTTGGCAACCCCGTTCCATGAAAGGGTTTCTCGCCAGTCACTGCTTAGGGCTACATCAAGAGGAAACAAAACATAGAGATAGAACGTGAAACTACTTTGTTGTGTCAAGTTTCAAGAAGCTAGCACAAACCGTGTTGGATTTAGAGTTCCAAATACATCTATTAATATAGGAGAAAACAGAGTGAAACCTAAAAATTCAAACTGTTACTGGAAATGAACGCTTCAACATAGAAGAACGAAATTTGGGGAACCAAGTTACCTTAGTGTACTGATCATTACCTGAAAGTATCATCCAGTTTGGGTGAAAAATTATTTGCTGAGATTTCTGGAGATTCGTAATTTTTGGAAGCTTGGCAATCCCTTCCCATGAAAGTGTTTCTCGCCAGTCACTGCTTAGGGCTACATCAAGAGGAAACAAAACGTAGAGATAGAACGTGAAAATACTTTGTTGTGTCAAGTTTCAAGAAGCTATCACAAACCGTGTTGGATTTAGAGTTCCAAATACATCTATCAATATAGGAGAAAACAGAGTGAAACCTAAAAATTCAAACTGTTACTGGAAATGAACGCTTCAACATAGAAGAACGAAATTTGGGGAACCAAGTCGCCTTAGTGTACTGATCATTACCTGAAAGTATCATCCAGTTTGGGTGAAAAAATATTTGCTGAGATTTCTGGAGATTCGTAATTTTGGGAAGCTTGGCAACCCCGTTCCATGAAAGGGTTTCTCGCCAGTCAATGCTTAGGGCTACATCAAGAGGAAACAAAACGTAGAAATAGAACGTGAAACTACTTTGTTGTGTCAAGTTTCAAGAAGCTAGCACAAACCGTGTTGGATTTAGAGTTCCAAATACATCTATTAATATAGGAGAAAACAGAGTGAAACCTAAAAATTCAAACTGTTACTGGAAATGAACGCTTCAACATAGAAGAACGAAATTTGGGGAACCAAGTTACCTTAGTGTACTGATCATTACCTGAAAGTATCATCCAGTTTGGGTGAAAAATTATTTGCTGAGATTTCTGGAGATTCGTAATTTTTGGAAGCTTGGCAATCCCTTCCCATGAAAGTGTTTCTCGCCAGTCACTGCTTAGGGCTACATCAAGAGGAAACAAAACGTAGAGATAGAACGTGAAACTACTTTGTTGTGTCAAGTTTCAAGAAGCTATCACAAACCGTGTTGGATTTAGAGTTCCAAATACATCTATCAATATAGGAGAAAACAGAGTGAAACCTAAAAATTCAAACTGTTACTGGAAATGAACGCTTCAACATAGAAGAACGAAATTTGGGGAACCAAGTCGCCTTAGTGTACTGATCATTACCTGAAAGTATCATCCAGTTTGGGTGAAAAAATATTTGCTGAGATTTCTGGAGATTCGTAATTTTGGGAAGCTTGGCAACCCCTTCCCATGAAAGTGTTTCTCGCCAGTCACTGCTTAGGGCTACATCAAGAGGAAACAAAACGTAGAGATAGAACGTGAAACTACTTTGTTGTGTCAAGTTTCAAGAAGCTAGCACAAACCGTGTTGGATTTAGAGTTCCAAATACATCTATCAATATAGGAGAAAACAGAGTGAAACCTAAAAATTCAAACTGTTACTGGAAATGAACGCTTCAACATAGAAGAACGAAATTTGGGGAACCAAGTCGCCTTAGTGTACTGATCATTACCTGAAAGTATCATCCAGTTTGGGTGAAAAAATATTTGCTGAGATTTCTGGAGATTCGCAATTTTTGGAAGCTTGGCAACCCCTTCCCATGAAAGTGTTTCTCGCCAGTCACTGCTTAGGGCTACATCAAGAGGAAACAAAACGTAGAGATAGAACGTGAAACTACTTTGTTGTGTCAAGTTTCAAGAAGCTAGAACAAACCGTGTTGGATTTAGAGTTCCAAATACATCTATCAATATAGGAGAAAACAGAGTGAAACCTAAAAATTCAAACTGTTACTGGAAATGAACGCTTCAACATAGAAGAACGAAATTTGGGGAACCAAGTCGCCTTAGTGTACTGATCATTACCTGAGAGTATCATCCAGTTTGGGTGAAAAAATATTTGCTGAGATTTCTGGAGATTCGTAATTTTTGGAAGCATGGCAACCCCTTCCCATGAAAGTGTTTCTCGCCAGTCACTGCTTAGGGCTACATCAAGAGGAAACAAAACGTAGAGATAGAACGTGAAACTACTTTGTTGTGTCAAGTTTCAAAAAGCTAGCACAAACCGTGTTGGATTTAGAGTTCCAAATCCATCTATCAATATAGGAGAAAACAGAGTGAAACCTAAAAATTCAAACTGTTACTGGAAATGAACGCTTCAACATAGAAGAACGAAATTTGGGGAACCAAGTCGCCTTAGTGTACTGATCACTACCTGAAAGTATCATCCAGTTTGGGTGAAAAAATATTTGCTGAGATTTCTGGAGATTCGTAATTTTGGGAAGCTTGGCAACCCCTTCCCATGAAAGTGTTTCTCGCCAGTCACTGCTTAGGGCTACATCAAGAGGAAACAAAACGTAGGGATAGAACGTGAAACTACTTTGTTGTGTCAAGTTTCAAGAAGCTAGCACAAACCGTGTTGGATTTAGAGTTCCAAATACATCTATCAATATAGGAGAAAACAGAGTGAAACCTAAAAATTCAAACTGTTACTGGAAATGAACGCTTCAACATAGAAGAACGAAATTTGGGGAACCAAGTCGCCTTAGTGTACTGATCATTACCTGAAAGTATCATCCAGTTTGGGTGAAAAAATATTTGCTGAGATTTCTGGAGATTCGTAATTTTGGGAAGCTTGGCAACCCCTTCCCATGAAAGTGTTTCTCGCCAGTCACTGTTTAGGGCTACATCAAGAGGAAACAAAACGTAGAGATAGAACATGAAACTACTTTGTTGTGTCAACTTTCAAGAAGCTAGCACAAACCGTGTTGGATTCAGATTTCCAAATACATCTATCAATATAGGAGAAAACAGAGTGAAACCTAAAAATTCAAACTGTTACTGGAAATGAACGCTTCAACATAGAAGAACGAAATTTGGGGAACCAAGTCGCCTTAGTGTACTGATCATTAACTGAGAGTATCATCCTGTTTGGTTGAAAAAATATTTGCTGAGATATCTGGAGATTCGTAATTTTTGGAAGCTTGGCAACCCCTTCCCATGAAAGTGTTTCTCGCCAGTCACTGCTTAGGGCTACATCAAGAGGAAACAAAACGTAGAGATAGAACGTGAAACTACTTTGTTGTGTCAAGTTTCAAGAAGCTAGCACAAACCGTGTTGGATTTAGAGTTCCAAATACATCTATCAATATAGGAGAAAACAGAGTGAAACCTAAAAATTCAAACTGTTACTGGAAATGAACGCTTCAACATAGAAGAACCAAATTTGGGGAACCAAGTTACCTTAGTGTACTGATCATTACCTGAAAGTATCATCCAGTTTGGGTGAAAAATTATTTGCTGAGATTTCTGGAGATTCGTAATTTTTGGAAGCTTGGCAATCCCTTCCCATGAAAGTGTTTCTCGCCAGTCACTGCTTAGTGCTACATCAAGAGGAAACAAAACGTAGAGATAGAACGTGAAACTACTTTGTTGTGTCAAGTTTCAAGAAGCTAGCACAAACCGTGTTGGATTTAGAGTTCCAAATACATCTATCAATATAGGAGAAAACAGAGTGAAACCTAAAAATTCAAACTGTTACTGGAAATGAACGCTTCGACATAGAAGAACGAAATTTGGGGAACCAAGTCGCCTTAGTGTACTGATCACTACCTGAAAGTATCATCCAGTTTGGGTGAAAAAATATTTGCTGAGATTTCTGGAGATTCGTAATTTTGGGAAGCTTGGCAACCCCTTCCCATGAAAGTGTTTCTCGCCAGTCACTGCTTAGGGCTACATCAAGAGGAAACAAAACGTAGAGATAGAACGTGAAACTACTTTGTTGTGTCAAGTTTCAAGAAGCTAGCACAAACCGTGTTGGATTTAGAGTTCCAAATACATCTATCAATATAGGAGAAAACAGAGTGAAACCTAAAAATTCAAACTGTTACTGGAAATGAACGCTTCAACATAGAAGAACGAAATTTGGGGAACCAAGTCGCCTTAGTGTACTGATCATTACCTGAAAGTATCATCCAGTTTGGGTGAAAAAATATTTGCTGAGATTTCTGGAGATTCGTAATTTTGGGAAGCTTGGCAACCCCGTTCCATGAAAGGGTTTCTCGCCAGTCACTGCTTAGGGCTACATCAAGAGGAAACAAAACATAGAGATAGAACGTGAAACTACTTTGTTGTGTCAAGTTTCAAGAAGCTAGCACAAACCGTGTTGGATTTAGAGTTCCAAATACATCTATCAATATAGGAGAAAACAGAGTGAAACCTAAAAATTCAAACTGTTACTGGAAATGAACGCTTCAACATAGAAGAACGAAATTTGGGGAACCAAGTTACCTTAGTGTACTGATCATTACCTGAAAGTATCATCCAGTTTGGGTGAAAAATTATTTGCTGAGATTTCTGGAGATTCGTAATTTTTGGAAGCTTGGCAATCCCTTCCCATGAAAGTGTTTCTCGCCAGTCACTGCTTAGGTCTACATCAAGAGGAAACAAAACGTAGAGATAGAACGTGAAACTACTTTGTTGTGTCAAGTTTCAAGAAGCTATCACAAACCGTGTTGGATTTAGAGTTCCAAATACATCTATCAATATAGGAGAAAACAGAGTGAAACCTAAAAATTCAAACTGTTACTGGAAATGAACGCTTCAACATAGAAGAACGAAATTTGGGGAACCAAGTCGCCTTAGTGTACTGATCATTACCTGAAAGTATCATCCAGTTTGGGTGAAAAAATATTTGCTGAGATTTCTGGAGATTCGTAATTTTGGGAAGCTTGGCAACCCCTTCCCATGAAAGTGTTTCTCGCCAGTCACTGCTTAGGGCTACATCAAGAGGAAACAAAACGTAGAGATAGAACGTGAAACTACGTTGTTGTGTCAAGTTTCAAGAAGCTAGCACAAAACGTGTTGGATTTAGAGTTCCAAATACATCTATCAATATAGGAGAAAACAGAGTGAAACCTAAAAATTCAAACTGTTACTGGAAATGAACGCTTCGACATAGAAGAACGAAATTTGGGGAACCAAGTCGCCTTAGTGTACTGATCACTACCTGAAAGTATCATCCAGTTTGGGTGAAAAAATATTTGCTGAGATTTCTGGAGATTCGTAATTTTGGGAAGCTTGGCAACCCCTTCCCATGAAAGTGTTTCTCGCCAGTCACTGCTTAGGGCTACATCAAGAGGAAACAAAACGTAGAGATAAAACGTGAAACTACTTTGTTGTGTCAAGTTTCAAGAAGCTAGCACAAACCGTGTTGGATTTAGAGTTCCAAATACATCTATCAATATAGGAGAAAACAGAGTGAAACCTAAAAATTCAAACTGTTACTGGAAATGAACGCTTCAACATAGAAGAACGAAATTTGGGGAACCAAGTCGCCTTAGTGTACTGATCATTATCTGAAAGTATCATCCAGTTTGGGTGAAAAAATATTTGCTGAGATTTCTGGAGATTCGTAATTTTGGGAAGCTTGGCAACCCCTTCCCATGAAAGTGTTTCTCGCCAGTCACTGCTTAGGGCTACATCAAGAGGAAACAAAACGTAGAGATAGAACGTGAAACTACTTTGTTGTGTCAACTTTCAAGAAGCTAGCACAAACCGTGTTGGATTTAGAGTTCCAAATACATCTATCAATATAGGAGAAAACAGAGTGAAACCTAAAAATTCAAACTGTTACTGGAAATGAACGCTTCAACATAGAAGAACGAAATTTGGGTAACCAAGTCGCCTTAGTGTAGTGATCATTACCTGAAAGTATCATCCAGTTTGGGTGAAAAAATATTTGCTGAGATTTCTGGAGATTCGTAATTTTGGGAAGCTTGGCAACCCCGTTCCATGAAAGGGTTTCTCGCCAGTCACTGCTTAGGGCTACATCAAGAGGAAACAAAACATAGAGATAGAACCTGAAACTACTTTGTTGTGTCAAGTTTCAAGAAGCTAGCACAAAACGTGTTGGATTTAGAGTTCCAAATACATCTATCAATATAGGAGAAAACAGAGTGAAACCTAAAAATTCAAACTGTTACTGGAAATGAATGCTTCAACATAGAAGAACGAAATTTGGGGAACCAAGTCGCCTTAGTGTACTGATCATTACCTGAAAGTATCATCCAGTTTGGGTGAAAAAATATTTGCTGAGATTTCTGGAGATTCGTAATTGTGGGAAGCTTGGCAACCCCGTCCCATGAAAGTGTTTCTCGCCATTCACTGCTTAGGGCTACATCAAGAGGAAACAAAACGTAGAGATAGAACGTGAAACTACTTTGTTGTGTCAAGTTTCAAGAACCTAGCAAAAACCGTGTTGGATTTAGAGTTCCAAATACATCTATTAATATAGGAGAAAACAGAGTGAAACCTAAAAATTCAAACTGTTACTGGAAATGAACGCTTCAACATAGAAGAACGAAATTTGGGTAACCAAGTTACCTTAGTGTACTGATCATTACCTGAAATTATCATCCAGTTTGGGTGAAAAATTATTTGCTGAGATTTCTGGAGATTCGTAATTTTTGGAAGCTTGGCAACCCCTTCCCATGAAAGTGTTTCTCGCCAGTCACTGCTTAGGGCTACATCAAGAGGAAACAAAACGTAGAGATAGAACGTGAAACTATTTTGTTGTGTCAAGTTTCAAGAAGCTAGCACAAACCGTGTTGGATTTAGAGTTCCAAATACATCTATCAATATAGGAGAAAACAGAGTGAAACCTAAAAATTCAAACTGTTACTGGAAATGAACGCTTCAACATAGAAGAACGAAATTTGGGGAACCAAGTCGCCTTAGTGTACTGATCATTACCTGAAAGTATCATCCAGTTTGGGTGAAAAAATATTTGCTGAGATTTCTGGAGATTCGTAATTTTGGGAAGCTTGGCAACCCCTTCCCATGAAAGTGTTTCTCGCCAGTCACTGCTTAGGGCTACATCAAGAGGAAACAAAACGTAGAGATAGAACGTGAAACTACTTTGTTGTGTCAAGTTTCAAGAAGCTAGCACAAACCGTGTTGGATTTAGAGTTCCAAATACATCTATCAATATAGGAGAAAACAGAGTGAAACCTAAAAATTCAAACTGTTACTGGAAATGAACGCTTCAACATAGAAGAACGAAATTTGGGGAACCAAGTCGCCTTAGTGTACTGATCATTACCTGAAAGTATCATCCAGTTTGGGTGAAAAAATATTTGCTGAGATTTCTGGAGATTCGTAATTTTGGGAAGCTTGGCAACCCCTTCCCATGAAAGTGTTTCTCGCCAGTCACTGCTTAGGTCTACATCAAGAGGAAACAAAACGTAGAGATAGAACGTGAAACTACTTTGTTGTGTCAAGTTTCAAGAAGCTATCACAAACCGTGTTGGATTTAGAGTTCCAAATACATCTATCAATATAGGAGAAAACAGAGTGAAACCTAAAAATTCAAACTGTTACTGGAAATGAACGCTTCAACATAGAAGAACGAAATTTGGGGAACCAAGTCGCCTTAGTGTACTGATCATTACCTGAAAGTATCATCCAGTTTGGGTGAAAAAATATTTGCTGAGATTTCTGGAGATTCGTAATTTTGGGAAGCTTGGCAACCCCTTCCCATGAAAGTGTTTCTCGCCAGTCACTGCTTAGGGCTACATCAAGAGGAAACAAAACGTAGAGATAGAACGTGAAACTACGTTGTTGTGTCAAGTTTCAAGAAGCTAGCACAAAACGTGTTGGATTTAGAGTTCCAAATACATCTATCAATATAGGAGAAAACAGAGTGAAACCTAAAAATTCAAACTGTTACTGGAAATGAACGCTTCGACATAGAAGAACGAAATTTGGGGAACCAAGTCGCCTTAGTGTACTGATCACTACCTGAAAGTATCATCCAGTTTGGGTGAAAAAATATTTGCTGAGATTTCTGGAGATTCGTAATTTTGGGAAGCTTGGCAACCCCTTCCCATGAAAGTGTTTCTCGCCAGTCACTGCTTAGGGCTACATCAAGAGGAAACAAAACGTAGAGATAAAACGTGAAACTACTTTGTTGTGTCAAGTTTCAAGAAGCTAGCACAAACCGTGTTGGATTTAGAGTTCCAAATACATCTATCAATATAGGAGAAAACAGAGTGAAACCTAAAAATTCAAACTGTTACTGGAAATGAACGCTTCAACATAGAAGAACGAAATTTGGGGAACCAAGTCGCCTTAGTGTACTGATCATTATCTGAAAGTATCATCCAGTTTGGGTGAAAAAATATTTGCTGAGATTTCTGGAGATTCGTAATTTTTGGAAGCTTGGCAACCCCTTCCCATGAAAGTGTTTCTCGCCAGTCACTGTTTAGGGCTACATCAAGAGGAAACAACAAAACGTAGAGATAGAACGTGAAACTACTTTGTTGTGTCAACTTTCAAGAAGCTAGCTCAAACCGTGTTGGATTCAGAGTTCCAAATACATCTATCAATATAGGAGAAAACAGAGTGAAACCTACAAATTCAAACTGTTACTGGAAATGAACGCTTCAACATAGAAGAACGAAATTTGGGGAACCAAGACGCCTTAGTGTACTGATCATTACCTGAAAGTATCATCCAGTTTGGGTGAAAAAATGTTTGCTGAGATTTCTGGAGATTCGTAATTTTGGGATGCTTGGCAACCCCTTCCCATGAAAGTGTTTCTCGCCAGTCACTGCTTAGGGCTACATCAAGAGGAAACAAAACGTAGGGATAGAACGTGAAACTACTTTGTTGTGTCAAGTTTCAAGAAGCTAGCACAAACCGTGTTGGATTTAGAGTTCCAAATACATCTATCAATATAGGAGAAAACAGAGTGAAACCTAAAAATTCAAACTGTTACTGGAAATGAACGCTTCAACATAGAAGAACGAAATTTGGGGAACCAAGTCGCCTTAGTGTACTGATCATTACCTGAAAGTATCATCCAGTTTGGGTGAAAAAATATTTGCTGAGATTTCTGGAGATTCGTAATTTTGGGAAGCTTGGCAACCCCTTCCCATGAAAGTGTTTCTCGCCAGTCACTGCTTAGGGCTACATCAAGAGGAAACAAAACGTAGAGATAGAACGTGAAACTACTTTGCTGTGTCAAGTTTCAAGAAGCTAGCACAAACCGTGTTGGATTTAGAGTTCCAAATACATCTATCCATATAGGAGAAAACAGAGTGAAACCTAAAAATTCAAACTGTTACTGGAAATGAACGCTTCAACATAGAAGAACGAAATTTGGGGAACCAAGTCGCCTTAGTGTACTGATCATTACCTGAAAGTATCATCCAGTTTGGGTGAAAAAATATTTGCTGAGATTTCTGGAGATTCGTAATTTTGGGAAGCTTGGCAACCCCTTCCCATGAAAGTGTTTCTCGCCAGTCACTGTTTAGAGCTACATCAAGAGGAAACAAAAGGTAGAGATAGAACATGAAACTACTTTGTTGTGTCAAGTTTCAAGAAGCTAGCACAAACCGTGTTGGATTTAGAGTTCCAAATACATCTATCAATATAGGAGAAAACAGAGTGAAACCTAAAAATTCAAACTGTTACTGGAAATGAACGCTTCAACATAGAAGAACGAAATTTGGGGAACCAAGTCGCCTTAGTGTACTGATCATTACCTGAAAGTATCATCCAGTTTGGGTGAAAAAATATTTGCTGAGATTTCTGGAGATTCGTAATTTTGGGAAGCTTGGCAACCCCGTTCCATGAAAGTGTTTCTCGCCAGTCACTGCTTAGGGCTACATCAAGAGGAAACAAAACGTAGAGATAGAACGTGAAACTACTTTGTTGTGTCAAGTTTCAAGAAGCTAGCACAAACCGTGTTGGATTTAGAGTTCCAAATACATCTATTAATATAGGGAAAAGAGAGTGAAACCTAAAAATTCAAACTCTTACTGGAAGTGAACGCTTCAACATAGAAGAACGAAATTTGATGAACCAAGTCGCCTTAGTGTACTGATCATTACCTGAAAGTATCATCCAGTTTGGGTGAAAAAATATTTGCTGAGATTTCTGGAGATTCGTAATTTTGGGAAGCTTGGCAACCCCTTCCCATGAAGGTGTTTCTCGCCAGTCACTGCTTAGGGCTACATCAAGAGGAAACAAAACGTAGAGATAGAACCTGAAACTACTTTGTTGTGTCAAGTTTCAAGAAGCTAGCACAAACCGTGTTGGATTTAGAGTTCCAAATACATCTATCAATATAGGAGAAAACAGAGTGAAACCTAAAAATTCAAACTGTTACTGGAAATGAACGCTTCAACATAGAAGAACGAAATTTGGGGAACCAAGTCGCCTTAGTGTACTGATCATTACCTGAAAGTATCATCCAGTTTGGGTGAAAAAATATTTGCTGAGATTTCTGGAGATTCGTAATTTTGGGAAGCTTGGCATCCCCTTCCCATGAAAGTGTTTCTCGCCAGTCACTGCTTAGGGCTACATCAAGAGGAAACAAAACGTAGAGATAGAACGTGAAACTACTTTGTTGTGTCAAGTTTCAAGAAGCTAGCACACACCGTGTTGGATTTAGAGTTCCAAATACATCTATCAATATAGGAGAAAACAGAGTGAAACCTAAAAATTCAAACTGTTACTGGAAATGAACGCTTCAACATAGAAGAACGAAATTTGGGGAACCAAGTCGCCTTAGTGTACTGATCATTACCTGAAAGTATCATCCAGTTTGGGTGAAAAAATGTTTGCTGAGATTTCTGGAGATTCGTAATTTTTGGAAGCTTGGCAACCCCTTCCCATGAAAGTGTTTCTCGCCAGTCACTGTTTAGGGCTACATCAAGAGGAAACAACAAAACGTAGAGATAGAACGTGAAACTACTTTGTTGTGTCAAGTTTCAAGAAGCTAGCACAAACCGTGTTGGATTTAGAGTTCCAAATACATCTATCAATATAGGGGAAAACAGAGTGAAACCTACAAATTCAAACTGTTACTGGAAATGAACGCTTCAACATAGAAGAACGAAATTTGGGGAACCAAGACGCCTTAGTGTACTGATCATTACCTGAAAGTATCATCCAGTTTGGGTGAAAAAATGTTTGCTGAGATTTCTGGAGATTCGTAATTTTGGGAAGCTTGGCAACCCCTTCCCATGAAAGTGTTTCTCGCCAGTCACTGCTTAGGGCTACATCAAGAGGAAACAAAACGTAGAGATAGAACCTGAAACTACTTTGTTGTGTCAAGTTTCAAGAAGCTAGCACAAACCGTGTTGGATTTAGAGTTCCAAATACATCTATCAATATAGGAGAAAACAGAGTGAATCCTAAAAATTCAAACTGTTACTGGAAATGAACGCTTCAACATAGAAGAACGAAATTTGGGGAACCAAGTCGCCTTAGTGTACTGATCATTACCTGAAAGTATCATCCAGTTTGGGTGAAAAAATATTTGCTGAGATTTCTGGAGATTCGTAATTTTGGGAAGCTTGGCAACCCCTTCCCATGAAGGTGTTTCTCGCCAGTCACTGCTTAGGGCTACATCAAGAGGAAACAAAACGTAGAGATAGAACCTGAAACTACTTTGTTGTGTCAAGTTTCAAGAAGCTAGCACAAACCGTGTTGGATTTAGAGTTCCAAATACATCTATCAATATAGGAGAAAACAGAGTGAAACCTAAAAATTCAAACTGTTACTGGAAATGAACGCTTCAACATAGAAGAACGAAATTTGGGGAACCAAGTCGCCTTAGTGTACTGATCATTACCTGAAAGTATCATCCAGTTTGGGTGAAAAAATATTTGCTGAGATTTCTGGAGATTCGTAATTTTGGGAAGCTTGGCATCCCCTTCCCATGAAAGTGTTTCTCGCCAGTCACTGCTTAGGGCTACATCAAGAGGAAACAAAACGTAGAGATAGAACGTGAAACTACTTTGTTGTGTCAAGTTTCAAGAAGCTAGCACACACCGTGTTGGATTTAGAGTTCCAAATACATCTATCAATATAGGAGAAAACAGAGTGAAACCTAAAAATTCAAACTGTTACTGGAAATGAACGCTTCAACATAGAAGAACGAAATTTGGGGAACCAAGTTACCTTAGTGTACTGATCATTACCTGAAAGTATCATCCAGTTTGGGTGAAAAATTATTTGCTGAGATTTCTGGAGATTCGTAATTTTTGGAAGCTTGGCAATCCCTTCCCATGAAAGTGTTTCTCGCCAGTCACTGCTTAGGGCTACATCAAGAGGAAACAAAACGTAGAGATAGAACGTGAAAATACTTTGTTGTGTCAAGTTTCAAGAAGCTATCACAAACCGTGTTGGATTTAGAGTTCCAAATACATCTATCAATATAGGAGAAAACAGAGTGAAACCTAAAAATTCAAACTGTTACTGGAAATGAACGCTTCAACATAGAAGAACGAAATTTGGGGAACCAAGTCGCCTTAGTGTACTGATCATTACCTGAAAGTATCATCCAGTTTGGGTGAAAAAATATTTGCTGAGATTTCTGGAGATTCGTAATTTTGGGAAGCTTGGCAACCCCGTTCCATGAAAGGGTTTCTCGCCAGTCAATGCTTAGGGCTACATCAAGAGGAAACAAAACGTAGAAATAGAACGTGAAACTACTTTGTTGTGTCAAGTTTCAAGAAGCTAGCACAAACCGTGTTGGATTTAGAGTTCCAAATACATCTATTAATATAGGAGAAAACAGAGTGAAACCTAAAAATTCAAACTGTTACTGGAAATGAACGCTTCAACATAGAAGAACGAAATTTGGGGAACCAAGTTACCTTAGTGTACTGATCATTACCTGAAAGTATCATCCAGTTTGGGTGAAAAATTATTTGCTGAGATTTCTGGAGATTCGTAATTTTTGGAAGCTTGGCAATCCCTTCCCATGAAAGTGTTTCTCGCCAGTCACTGCTTAGGGCTACATCAAGAGGAAACAAAACGTAGAGATAGAACGTGAAACTACTTTGTTGTGTCAAGTTTCAAGAAGCTATCACAAACCGTGTTGGATTTAGAGTTCCAAATACATCTATCAATATAGGAGAAAACAGAGTGAAACCTAAAAATTCAAACTGTTACTGGAAATGAACGCTTCAACATAGAAGAACGAAATTTGGGGAACCAAGTCGCCTTAGTGTACTGATCATTACCTGAAAGTATCATCCAGTTTGGGTGAAAAAATATTTGCTGAGATTTCTGGAGATTCGTAATTTTGGGAAGCTTGGCAACCCCTTCCCATGAAAGTGTTTCTCGCCAGTCACTGCTTAGGGCTACATCAAGAGGAAACAAAACGTAGAGATAGAACGTGAAACTACTTTGTTGTGTCAAGTTTCAAGAAGCTAGCACAAACCGTGTTGGATTTAGAGTTCCAAATACATCTATCAATATAGGAGAAAACAGAGTGAAACCTAAAAATTCAAACTGTTACTGGAAATGAACGCTTCAACATAGAAGAACGAAATTTGGGGAACCAAGTCGCCTTAGTGTACTGATCATTACCTGAAAGTATCATCCAGTTTGGGTGAAAAAATATTTGCTGAGATTTCTGGAGATTCGCAATTTTTGGAAGCTTGGCAACCCCTTCCCATGAAAGTGTTTCTCGCCAGTCACTGCTTAGGGCTACATCAAGAGGAAACAAAACGTAGAGATAGAACGTGAAACTACTTTGTTGTGTCAAGTTTCAAGAAGCTAGAACAAACCGTGTTGGATTTAGAGTTCCAAATACATCTATCAATATAGGAGAAAACAGAGTGAAACCTAAAAATTCAAACTGTTACTGGAAATGAACGCTTCAACATAGAAGAACGAAATTTGGGGAACCAAGTCGCCTTAGTGTACTGATCATTACCTGAGAGTATCATCCAGTTTGGGTGAAAAAATATTTGCTGAGATTTCTGGAGATTCGTAATTTTTGGAAGCATGGCAACCCCTTCCCATGAAAGTGTTTCTCGCCAGTCACTGCTTAGGGCTACATCAAGAGGAAACAAAACGTAGAGATAGAACGTGAAACTACTTTGTTGTGTCAAGTTTCAAAAAGCTAGCACAAACCGTGTTGGATTTAGAGTTCCAAATCCATCTATCAATATAGGAGAAAACAGAGTGAAACCTAAAAATTCAAACTGTTACTGGAAATGAACGCTTCAACATAGAAGAACGAAATTTGGGGAACCAAGTCGCCTTAGTGTACTGATCACTACCTGAAAGTATCATCCAGTTTGGGTGAAAAAATATTTGCTGAGATTTCTGGAGATTCGTAATTTTGGGAAGCTTGGCAACCCCTTCCCATGAAAGTGTTTCTCGCCAGTCACTGCTTAGGGCTACATCAAGAGGAAACAAAACGTAGGGATAGAACGTGAAACTACTTTGTTGTGTCAAGTTTCAAGAAGCTAGCACAAACCGTGTTGGATTTAGAGTTCCAAATACATCTATCAATATAGGAGAAAACAGAGTGAAACCTAAAAATTCAAACTGTTACTGGAAATGAACGCTTCAACATAGAAGAACGAAATTTGGGGAACCAAGTCGCCTTAGTGTACTGATCATTACCTGAAAGTATCATCCAGTTTGGGTGAAAAAATATTTGCTGAGATTTCTGGAGATTCGTAATTTTGGGAAGCTTGGCAACCCCTTCCCATGAAAGTGTTTCTCGCCAGTCACTGTTTAGGGCTACATCAAGAGGAAACAAAACGTAGAGATAGAACATGAAACTACTTTGTTGTGTCAACTTTCAAGAAGCTAGCACAAACCGTGTTGGATTCAGATTTCCAAATACATCTATCAATATAGGAGAAAACAGAGTGAAACCTAAAAATTCAAACTGTTACTGGAAATGAACGCTTCAACATAGAAGAACGAAATTTGGGGAACCAAGTCGCCTTAGTGTACTGATCATTAACTGAGAGTATCATCCTGTTTGGTTGAAAAAATATTTGCTGAGATATCTGGAGATTCGTAATTTTTGGAAGCTTGGCAACCCCTTCCCATGAAAGTGTTTCTCGCCAGTCACTGCTTAGGGCTACATCAAGAGGAAACAAAACGTAGAGATAGAACGTGAAACTACTTTGTTGTGTCAAGTTTCAAGAAGCTAGCACAAACCGTGTTGGATTTAGAGTTCCAAATACATCTATCAATATAGGAGAAAACAGAGTGAAACCTAAAAATTCAAACTGTTACTGGAAATGAACGCTTCAACATAGAAGAACCAAATTTGGGGAACCAAGTTACCTTAGTGTACTGATCATTACCTGAAAGTATCATCCAGTTTGGGTGAAAAATTATTTGCTGAGATTTCTGGAGATTCGTAATTTTTGGAAGCTTGGCAATCCCTTCCCATGAAAGTGTTTCTCGCCAGTCACTGCTTAGTGCTACATCAAGAGGAAACAAAACGTAGAGATAGAACGTGAAACTACTTTGTTGTGTCAAGTTTCAAGAAGCTAGCACAAACCGTGTTGGATTTAGAGTTCCAAATACATCTATCAATATAGGAGAAAACAGAGTGAAACCTAAAAATTCAAACTGTTACTGGAAATGAACGCTTCGACATAGAAGAACGAAATTTGGGGAACCAAGTCGCCTTAGTGTACTGATCACTACCTGAAAGTATCATCCAGTTTGGGTGAAAAAATATTTGCTGAGATTTCTGGAGATTCGTAATTTTGGGAAGCTTGGCAACCCCTTCCCATGAAAGTGTTTCTCGCCAGTCACTGCTTAGGGCTACATCAAGAGGAAACAAAACGTAGAGATAGAACGTGAAACTACTTTGTTGTGTCAAGTTTCAAGAAGCTAGCACAAACCGTGTTGGATTTAGAGTTCCAAATACATCTATCAATATAGGAGAAAACAGAGTGAAACCTAAAAATTCAAACTGTTACTGGAAATGAACGCTTCAACATAGAAGAACGAAATTTGGGGAACCAAGTCGCCTTAGTGTACTGATCATTACCTGAAAGTATCATCCAGTTTGGGTGAAAAAATATTTGCTGAGATTTCTGGAGATTCGTAATTTTGGGAAGCTTGGCAACCCCGTTCCATGAAAGGGTTTCTCGCCAGTCACTGCTTAGGGCTACATCAAGAGGAAACAAAACATAGAGATAGAACGTGAAACTACTTTGTTGTGTCAAGTTTCAAGAAGCTAGCACAAACCGTGTTGGATTTAGAGTTCCAAATACATCTATCAATATAGGAGAAAACAGAGTGAAACCTAAAAATTCAAACTGTTACTGGAAATGAACGCTTCAACATAGAAGAACGAAATTTGGGGAACCAAGTTACCTTAGTGTACTGATCATTACCTGAAAGTATCATCCAGTTTGGGTGAAAAATTATTTGCTGAGATTTCTGGAGATTCGTAATTTTTGGAAGCTTGGCAATCCCTTCCCATGAAAGTGTTTCTCGCCAGTCACTGCTTAGGTCTACATCAAGAGGAAACAAAACGTAGAGATAGAACGTGAAACTACTTTGTTGTGTCAAGTTTCAAGAAGCTATCACAAACCGTGTTGGATTTAGAGTTCCAAATACATCTATCAATATAGGAGAAAACAGAGTGAAACCTAAAAATTCAAACTGTTACTGGAAATGAACGCTTCAACATAGAAGAACGAAATTTGGGGAACCAAGTCGCCTTAGTGTACTGATCATTACCTGAAAGTATCATCCAGTTTGGGTGAAAAAATATTTGCTGAGATTTCTGGAGATTCGTAATTTTGGGAAGCTTGGCAACCCCTTCCCATGAAAGTGTTTCTCGCCAGTCACTGCTTAGGGCTACATCAAGAGGAAACAAAACGTAGAGATAGAACGTGAAACTACGTTGTTGTGTCAAGTTTCAAGAAGCTAGCACAAAACGTGTTGGATTTAGAGTTCCAAATACATCTATCAATATAGGAGAAAACAGAGTGAAACCTAAAAATTCAAACTGTTACTGGAAATGAACGCTTCGACATAGAAGAACGAAATTTGGGGAACCAAGTCGCCTTAGTGTACTGATCACTACCTGAAAGTATCATCCAGTTTGGGTGAAAAAATATTTGCTGAGATTTCTGGAGATTCGTAATTTTGGGAAGCTTGGCAACCCCTTCCCATGAAAGTGTTTCTCGCCAGTCACTGCTTAGGGCTACATCAAGAGGAAACAAAACGTAGAGATAAAACGTGAAACTACTTTGTTGTGTCAAGTTTCAAGAAGCTAGCACAAACCGTGTTGGATTTAGAGTTCCAAATACATCTATCAATATAGGAGAAAACAGAGTGAAACCTAAAAATTCAAACTGTTACTGGAAATGAACGCTTCAACATAGAAGAACGAAATTTGGGGAACCAAGTCGCCTTAGTGTACTGATCATTATCTGAAAGTATCATCCAGTTTGGGTGAAAAAATATTTGCTGAGATTTCTGGAGATTCGTAATTTTGGGAAGCTTGGCAACCCCTTCCCATGAAAGTGTTTCTCGCCAGTCACTGCTTAGGGCTACATCAAGAGGAAACAAAACGTAGAGATAGAACGTGAAACTACTTTGTTGTGTCAACTTTCAAGAAGCTAGCACAAACCGTGTTGGATTTAGAGTTCCAAATACATCTATCAATATAGGAGAAAACAGAGTGAAACCTAAAAATTCAAACTGTTACTGGAAATGAACGCTTCAACATAGAAGAACGAAATTTGGGTAACCAAGTCGCCTTAGTGTAGTGATCATTACCTGAAAGTATCATCCAGTTTGGGTGAAAAAATATTTGCTGAGATTTCTGGAGATTCGTAATTTTGGGAAGCTTGGCAACCCCGTTCCATGAAAGGGTTTCTCGCCAGTCACTGCTTAGGGCTACATCAAGAGGAAACAAAACATAGAGATAGAACCTGAAACTACTTTGTTGTGTCAAGTTTCAAGAAGCTAGCACAAAACGTGTTGGATTTAGAGTTCCAAATACATCTATCAATATAGGAGAAAACAGAGTGAAACCTAAAAATTCAAACTGTTACTGGAAATGAATGCTTCAACATAGAAGAACGAAATTTGGGGAACCAAGTCGCCTTAGTGTACTGATCATTACCTGAAAGTATCATCCAGTTTGGGTGAAAAAATATTTGCTGAGATTTCTGGAGATTCGTAATTGTGGGAAGCTTGGCAACCCCGTCCCATGAAAGTGTTTCTCGCCATTCACTGCTTAGGGCTACATCAAGAGGAAACAAAACGTAGAGATAGAACGTGAAACTACTTTGTTGTGTCAAGTTTCAAGAACCTAGCAAAAACCGTGTTGGATTTAGAGTTCCAAATACATCTATTAATATAGGAGAAAACAGAGTGAAACCTAAAAATTCAAACTGTTACTGGAAATGAACGCTTCAACATAGAAGAACGAAATTTGGGTAACCAAGTTACCTTAGTGTACTGATCATTACCTGAAATTATCATCCAGTTTGGGTGAAAAATTATTTGCTGAGATTTCTGGAGATTCGTAATTTTTGGAAGCTTGGCAACCCCTTCCCATGAAAGTGTTTCTCGCCAGTCACTGCTTAGGGCTACATCAAGAGGAAACAAAACGTAGAGATAGAACGTGAAACTATTTTGTTGTGTCAAGTTTCAAGAAGCTAGCACAAACCGTGTTGGATTTAGAGTTCCAAATACATCTATCAATATAGGAGAAAACAGAGTGAAACCTAAAAATTCAAACTGTTACTGGAAATGAACGCTTCAACATAGAAGAACGAAATTTGGGGAACCAAGTCGCCTTAGTGTACTGATCATTACCTGAAAGTATCATCCAGTTTGGGTGAAAAAATATTTGCTGAGATTTCTGGAGATTCGTAATTTTGGGAAGCTTGGCAACCCCTTCCCATGAAAGTGTTTCTCGCCAGTCACTGCTTAGGGCTACATCAAGAGGAAACAAAACGTAGAGATAGAACGTGAAACTACTTTGTTGTGTCAAGTTTCAAGAAGCTAGCACAAACCGTGTTGGATTTAGAGTTCCAAATACATCTATCAATATAGGAGAAAACAGAGTGAAACCTAAAAATTCAAACTGTTACTGGAAATGAACGCTTCAACATAGAAGAACGAAATTTGGGGAACCAAGTCGCCTTAGTGTACTGATCATTACCTGAAAGTATCATCCAGTTTGGGTGAAAAAATATTTGCTGAGATTTCTGGAGATTCGTAATTTTGGGAAGCTTGGCAACCCCTTCCCATGAAAGTGTTTCTCGCCAGTCACTGCTTAGGTCTACATCAAGAGGAAACAAAACGTAGAGATAGAACGTGAAACTACTTTGTTGTGTCAAGTTTCAAGAAGCTATCACAAACCGTGTTGGATTTAGAGTTCCAAATACATCTATCAATATAGGAGAAAACAGAGTGAAACCTAAAAATTCAAACTGTTACTGGAAATGAACGCTTCAACATAGAAGAACGAAATTTGGGGAACCAAGTCGCCTTAGTGTACTGATCATTACCTGAAAGTATCATCCAGTTTGGGTGAAAAAATATTTGCTGAGATTTCTGGAGATTCGTAATTTTGGGAAGCTTGGCAACCCCTTCCCATGAAAGTGTTTCTCGCCAGTCACTGCTTAGGGCTACATCAAGAGGAAACAAAACGTAGAGATAGAACGTGAAACTACGTTGTTGTGTCAAGTTTCAAGAAGCTAGCACAAAACGTGTTGGATTTAGAGTTCCAAATACATCTATCAATATAGGAGAAAACAGAGTGAAACCTAAAAATTCAAACTGTTACTGGAAATGAACGCTTCGACATAGAAGAACGAAATTTGGGGAACCAAGTCGCCTTAGTGTACTGATCACTACCTGAAAGTATCATCCAGTTTGGGTGAAAAAATATTTGCTGAGATTTCTGGAGATTCGTAATTTTGGGAAGCTTGGCAACCCCTTCCCATGAAAGTGTTTCTCGCCAGTCACTGCTTAGGGCTACATCAAGAGGAAACAAAACGTAGAGATAAAACGTGAAACTACTTTGTTGTGTCAAGTTTCAAGAAGCTAGCACAAACCGTGTTGGATTTAGAGTTCCAAATACATCTATCAATATAGGAGAAAACAGAGTGAAACCTAAAAATTCAAACTGTTACTGGAAATGAACGCTTCAACATAGAAGAACGAAATTTGGGGAACCAAGTCGCCTTAGTGTACTGATCATTATCTGAAAGTATCATCCAGTTTGGGTGAAAAAATATTTGCTGAGATTTCTGGAGATTCGTAATTTTTGGAAGCTTGGCAACCCCTTCCCATGAAAGTGTTTCTCGCCAGTCACTGTTTAGGGCTACATCAAGAGGAAACAACAAAACGTAGAGATAGAACGTGAAACTACTTTGTTGTGTCAACTTTCAAGAAGCTAGCTCAAACCGTGTTGGATTCAGAGTTCCAAATACATCTATCAATATAGGAGAAAACAGAGTGAAACCTACAAATTCAAACTGTTACTGGAAATGAACGCTTCAACATAGAAGAACGAAATTTGGGGAACCAAGACGCCTTAGTGTACTGATCATTACCTGAAAGTATCATCCAGTTTGGGTGAAAAAATGTTTGCTGAGATTTCTGGAGATTCGTAATTTTGGGATGCTTGGCAACCCCTTCCCATGAAAGTGTTTCTCGCCAGTCACTGCTTAGGGCTACATCAAGAGGAAACAAAACGTAGGGATAGAACGTGAAACTACTTTGTTGTGTCAAGTTTCAAGAAGCTAGCACAAACCGTGTTGGATTTAGAGTTCCAAATACATCTATCAATATAGGAGAAAACAGAGTGAAACCTAAAAATTCAAACTGTTACTGGAAATGAACGCTTCAACATAGAAGAACGAAATTTGGGGAACCAAGTCGCCTTAGTGTACTGATCATTACCTGAAAGTATCATCCAGTTTGGGTGAAAAAATATTTGCTGAGATTTCTGGAGATTCGTAATTTTGGGAAGCTTGGCAACCCCTTCCCATGAAAGTGTTTCTCGCCAGTCACTGCTTAGGGCTACATCAAGAGGAAACAAAACGTAGAGATAGAACGTGAAACTACTTTGCTGTGTCAAGTTTCAAGAAGCTAGCACAAACCGTGTTGGATTTAGAGTTCCAAATACATCTATCCATATAGGAGAAAACAGAGTGAAACCTAAAAATTCAAACTGTTACTGGAAATGAACGCTTCAACATAGAAGAACGAAATTTGGGGAACCAAGTCGCCTTAGTGTACTGATCATTACCTGAAAGTATCATCCAGTTTGGGTGAAAAAATATTTGCTGAGATTTCTGGAGATTCGTAATTTTGGGAAGCTTGGCAACCCCTTCCCATGAAAGTGTTTCTCGCCAGTCACTGTTTAGAGCTACATCAAGAGGAAACAAAAGGTAGAGATAGAACATGAAACTACTTTGTTGTGTCAAGTTTCAAGAAGCTAGCACAAACCGTGTTGGATTTAGAGTTCCAAATACATCTATCAATATAGGAGAAAACAGAGTGAAACCTAAAAATTCAAACTGTTACTGGAAATGAACGCTTCAACATAGAAGAACGAAATTTGGGGAACCAAGTCGCCTTAGTGTACTGATCATTACCTGAAAGTATCATCCAGTTTGGGTGAAAAAATATTTGCTGAGATTTCTGGAGATTCGTAATTTTGGGAAGCTTGGCAACCCCGTTCCATGAAAGTGTTTCTCGCCAGTCACTGCTTAGGGCTACATCAAGAGGAAACAAAACGTAGAGATAGAACGTGAAACTACTTTGTTGTGTCAAGTTTCAAGAAGCTAGCACAAACCGTGTTGGATTTAGAGTTCCAAATACATCTATTAATATAGGGAAAAGAGAGTGAAACCTAAAAATTCAAACTCTTACTGGAAGTGAACGCTTCAACATAGAAGAACGAAATTTGATGAACCAAGTCGCCTTAGTGTACTGATCATTACCTGAAAGTATCATCCAGTTTGGGTGAAAAAATATTTGCTGAGATTTCTGGAGATTCGTAATTTTGGGAAGCTTGGCAACCCCTTCCCATGAAGGTGTTTCTCGCCAGTCACTGCTTAGGGCTACATCAAGAGGAAACAAAACGTAGAGATAGAACCTGAAACTACTTTGTTGTGTCAAGTTTCAAGAAGCTAGCACAAACCGTGTTGGATTTAGAGTTCCAAATACATCTATCAATATAGGAGAAAACAGAGTGAAACCTAAAAATTCAAACTGTTACTGGAAATGAACGCTTCAACATAGAAGAACGAAATTTGGGGAACCAAGTCGCCTTAGTGTACTGATCATTACCTGAAAGTATCATCCAGTTTGGGTGAAAAAATATTTGCTGAGATTTCTGGAGATTCGTAATTTTGGGAAGCTTGGCATCCCCTTCCCATGAAAGTGTTTCTCGCCAGTCACTGCTTAGGGCTACATCAAGAGGAAACAAAACGTAGAGATAGAACGTGAAACTACTTTGTTGTGTCAAGTTTCAAGAAGCTAGCACACACCGTGTTGGATTTAGAGTTCCAAATACATCTATCAATATAGGAGAAAACAGAGTGAAACCTAAAAATTCAAACTGTTACTGGAAATGAACGCTTCAACATAGAAGAACGAAATTTGGGGAACCAAGTCGCCTTAGTGTACTGATCATTACCTGAAAGTATCATCCAGTTTGGGTGAAAAAATGTTTGCTGAGATTTCTGGAGATTCGTAATTTTTGGAAGCTTGGCAACCCCTTCCCATGAAAGTGTTTCTCGCCAGTCACTGTTTAGGGCTACATCAAGAGGAAACAACAAAACGTAGAGATAGAACGTGAAACTACTTTGTTGTGTCAAGTTTCAAGAAGCTAGCACAAACCGTGTTGGATTTAGAGTTCCAAATACATCTATCAATATAGGGGAAAACAGAGTGAAACCTACAAATTCAAACTGTTACTGGAAATGAACGCTTCAACATAGAAGAACGAAATTTGGGGAACCAAGACGCCTTAGTGTACTGATCATTACCTGAAAGTATCATCCAGTTTGGGTGAAAAAATGTTTGCTGAGATTTCTGGAGATTCGTAATTTTGGGAAGCTTGGCAACCCCTTCCCATGAAAGTGTTTCTCGCCAGTCACTGCTTAGGGCTACATCAAGAGGAAACAAAACGTAGAGATAGAACCTGAAACTACTTTGTTGTGTCAAGTTTCAAGAAGCTAGCACAAACCGTGTTGGATTTAGAGTTCCAAATACATCTATCAATATAGGAGAAAACAGAGTGAATCCTAAAAATTCAAACTGTTACTGGAAATGAACGCTTCAACATAGAAGAACGAAATTTGGGGAACCAAGTCGCCTTAGTGTACTGATCATTACCTGAAAGTATCATCCAGTTTGGGTGAAAAAATATTTGCTGAGATTTCTGGAGATTCGTAATTTTGGGAAGCTTGGCAACCCCTTCCCATGAAGGTGTTTCTCGCCAGTCACTGCTTAGGGCTACATCAAGAGGAAACAAAACGTAGAGATAGAACCTGAAACTACTTTGTTGTGTCAAGTTTCAAGAAGCTAGCACAAACCGTGTTGGATTTAGAGTTCCAAATACATCTATCAATATAGGAGAAAACAGAGTGAAACCTAAAAATTCAAACTGTTACTGGAAATGAACGCTTCAACATAGAAGAACGAAATTTGGGGAACCAAGTCGCCTTAGTGTACTGATCATTACCTGAAAGTATCATCCAGTTTGGGTGAAAAAATATTTGCTGAGATTTCTGGAGATTCGTAATTTTGGGAAGCTTGGCATCCCCTTCCCATGAAAGTGTTTCTCGCCAGTCACTGCTTAGGGCTACATCAAGAGGAAACAAAACGTAGAGATAGAACGTGAAACTACTTTGTTGTGTCAAGTTTCAAGAAGCTAGCACACACCGTGTTGGATTTAGAGTTCCAAATACATCTATCAATATAGGAGAAAACAGAGTGAAACCTAAAAATTCAAACTGTTACTGGAAATGAACGCTTCAACATAGAAGAACGAAATTTGGGGAACCAAGTCGCCTTAGTGTACTGATCATTACCTGAAAGTATCATCCAGTTTGGGTGAAAAAATGTTTGCTGAGATTTCTGGAGATTCGTAATTTTTGGAAGCTTGGCAACCCCTTCCCATGAAAGTGTTTCTCGCCAGTCACTGTTTAGGGCTACATCAAGAGGAAACAACAAAACGTAGAGATAGAACGTGAAACTACTTTGTTGTGTCAAGTTTCAAGAAGCTAGCACAAACCGTGTTGGATTTAGAGTTCCAAATACATCTATCAATATAGGGGAAAACAGAGTGAAACCTACAAATTCAAACTGTTACTGGAAATGAACGCTTCAACATAGAAGAACGAAATTTGGGGAACCAAGACGCCTTAGTGTACTGATCATTACCTGAAAGTATCATCCAGTTTGGGTGAAAAAATGTTTGCTGAGATTTCTGGAGATTCGTAATTTTGGGAAGCTTGGCAACCCCTTCCCATGAAAGTGTTTCTCGCCAGTCACTGCTTAGGGCTACATCAAGAGGAAACAAAACGTAGAGATAGAACCTGAAACTACTTTGTTGTGTCAAGTTTCAAGAAGCTAGCACAAACCGTGTTGGATTTAGAGTTCCAAATACATCTATCAATATAGGAGAAAACAGAGTGAATCCTAAAAATTCAAACTGTTACTGGAAATGAACGCTTCAACATAGAAGAACGAAATTTGGGGAACCAAGTCGCCTTAGTGTACTGATCATTACCTGAAAGTATCATCCAGTTTGGGTGAAAAAATATTTGCTGAGATTTCTGGAGATTCGTAATTTTGGGAAGCTTGGCATCCCCTTCCCATGAAAGTGTTTCTCGCCAGTCACTGCTTAGGGCTACATCAAGAGGAAACAAAACGTAGAGATAGAACGTGAAACTACTTTGTTGTGTCAAGTTTCAAGAAGCTAGCACAAACCGTGTTGGATTTAGAGTTCCAAATACATCTATCAATATAGGAGAAAACAGAGTGAAACCTAAAAATTCAAACTGTTACTGGAAATGAACGCTTCAACATAAAAGAACGAAATTTGGGTAACCAAGTCGCCTTAGTGTACTGATCATTACCTGAAAGTATCATCCAGTTTGGGTGAAAAAATATTTGCTGAGATTTCTGGAGATTCGTAATTTTGGGAAGCTTGGCAACCCCGTTCCATGAAAGGGTTTCTCGCCAGTCACTGCTTAGGGCTACATCAAGAGGAAACAAAACATAGAGATAGAACCTGAAACTACTTTGTTGTGTCAAGTTTCAAGAAACTAGCACAAACCGTGTTGGATTTAGAGTTCCAAATACATCTATTAATATAGGAGAAAACAGAGTGAAACCTAAAAATTCAAACTGTTACTGGAAATGAACGCTTCAACATAGAAGAACGAAATTTGGGGAACCAAATTACCTTAGTGTACTGATAATTACCTGAAAGTATCATCCAGTTTGGGTGAAAAATTATTTGCTGAGATTTCTGGAGATTCGTAATTTTTGGAAGCTTGGCAATCCCTTCCCATGAATGTGTTTCTCGCCAGTCACTGCTTAGGGCTACATCAAGAGGAAACAAAACGTAGAGATAGAACGTGAAACTACTTTGTTGTGTCAAGTTTCAAGAAGCTATCACAAACCGTGTTGGATTTAGAGTTCCAAATACATCTATCAATATAGGAGAAAACAGAGTGAAACCTAAAAATTCAAACTGTTACTGGAAATGAACGCTTCAAAATAGAAGAACGATATTTGGGGAACCAAGTCGCCTTAGTGTACTGATCATTACCTGAAAGTATCATCCAGTTTGGGAGAAAAAATATTTGCTGAGATTTCTGGAGATTCGTAATTTTGGGAAGCTTGGCAACCCCGTTCCATGAAAGGGTTTCTCGCCAGTCACTGCTTAGGGCTACATCAAGAGGAAACAAAACATAGAGATAGAACGTGAAACTACTTTGTTGTGTCAAGTTTCAAGAAGCTAGCACAAACCGTGTTGGATTTAGAGTTCCAAATACATCTATTAATATAGGAGAAAACAGAGTGAAACCTAAAAATTCAAACTGTTACTGGAAATGAACGCTTCAACATACAAGAACGAAATTTGGGGAACCAAGTTACCTTAGTGTACTGATCATTACCTGAAAGTATCATCCAGTTTGGGTGAAAAATTATTTGCTGAGATTTGTGGAGATTCGTAATTTTTGGAAGCTTGGCAATCCCTTCCCATGAAAGTGTTTCTCGCCAGTCACTGCTTAGGGCTACATCAAGAGGAAACAAAACGTAGAGATAGAACGTGAAACTACTTTGTTGTGTCAAGTTTCAAGAAGCTAGCACAAACCGTGTTGGATTTAGAGTTCCAAATACATCTATCAATATAGGAGAAAACAGAGTGAAACCTAAAAATTCAAACTGTTACTGGAAATGAACGCTTCAACATAGAAGAACAAAATTTGGGGAACCAAGTCGCCTTAGTGTACTGATCATTAACTGAGAGTATCATCCTTTTTGGTTGAAAAAATATTTGCTGAGATATCTGGAGATTCGTAATTTTTGGAAGCTTGGCAACCCCTTCCCATGAAAGTGTTTCTCGCCAGTCACTGCTTAGGGCTACATCAAGAGGAAACAAAACGTAGAGATAGAACGTGAAACTACTTTGTTGTGTCAAGTTTCAAGAAGCTAGCACAAACCGTGTTGGATTTAGAGTTCCAAATACATCTATCAATATAGGAGAAAACAGAGTGAAACCTAAAAATTCAAACTGTTACTGGAAATGAATGCTTCAACATAAAAGAACGAAATTTGGGTAACCAAGTCGCCTTAGTGTACTGATCATTACCTGAAAGTATCATCCAGTTTGGGTGAAAAATTATTTGCTGAGATTTCTGGAGATTCGTAATTTTTGGAAGCTTGGCAATCCCTTCCCATGAATGTGTTTCTCGCCAGTCACTGCTTAGGGCTACATCAAGAGGAAACAAAACGTAGAGATAGAACGTGAAACTACTTTGTTGTGTCAAGTTTCAAGAAGCTATCACAAACCGTGTTGGATTTAGAGTTCCAAATACATCTATCAATATAGGAGAAAACAGAGTGAAACCTAAAAATTCAAACTGTTACTGGAAATGAACGCTTCAAAATAGAAGAACGAAATTTGGGGAACCAAGTCGCCTTAGTGTACTGATCATTACCTGAAAGTATCATCCAGTTTGGGAGAAAAAATATTTGCTGAGATTTCTGGAGATTCGTAATTTTGGGAAGCTTGGCAACCCCGTTCCATGAAAGGGTTTCTCGCCAGTCACTGCTTAGGGCTACATCAAGAGGAAACAAAACATAGAGATAGAACGTGAAACTACTTTGTTGTGTCAAGTTTCAAGAAGCTAGCACAAACCGTGTTGGATTTAGAGTTCCAAATACATCTATTAATATAGGAGAAAACAGAGTGAAACCTAAAAATTCAAACTGTTACTGGAAATGAACGCTTCAACATACAAGAACGAAATTTGGGGAACCAAGTTACCTTAGTGTACTGATCATTACCTGAAAGTATCATCCAGTTTGGGTGAAAAATTATTTGCTGAGATTTGTGGAGATTCGTAATTTTTGGAAGCTTGGCAATCCCTTCCCATGAAAGTGTTTCTCGCCAGTCACTGCTTAGGGCTACATCAAGAGGAAACAAAACGTAGAGATAGAACGTGAAACTACTTTGTTGTGTCAAGTTTCAAGAAGCTATCACAAACCGTGTTGGATTTAGAGTTCCAAATACATCTATCAATATAGGAGAAAACAGAGTGAAACCTAAAAATTCAAACTGTTACTGGAAATGAACGCTTCAACATAGAAGAACGAAATTTGGGGAACCAAGTCGCCTTAGTGTACTGATCATTACCTGAAAGTATCATCCAGTTTGGGTGAAAAAATATTTGCTGAGAATTCTGGAGATTCGTAATTTTGGGAAGCTTGGCAACCCCTTCCCATGAAAGTGTTTCTCGCCAGTCACTGCTTAGGGCTACATCAAGAGGAAACAAAACGTAGAGATAGAACGTGAAACTACTTTGTTGTGTCAAGTTTCAAGAAGCTATCACAAACCGTGTTGGATTTAGAGTTCCAAATACATCTATCAATATAGGAGAAAACAGAGTGAAACCTAAAAATTCAAACTGTTACTGGAAATGAACGCTTCAACATAGAAGAACGAAAATTGGGGAACCAAGTCGCCTTAGTGTACTGATCATTACCTGAGAGTATCATCCAGTTTGGGTGAAAAAATATTTGCTGAGATTTCTGGAGATTCGTAATTTTTGGAAGCATGGCAACCCCTTCCCATGAAAGTGTTTCTCGCCAGTCACTGCTTAGGGCTACATCAAGAGGAAACAAAACGTAGAGATAGAACGTGAAACTACTTTGTTGTGTCAAGTTTCAAGAAGCTAGCACAAACCGTGTTGGATTTAGAGTTCCAAATCCATCTATCAATATAGGAGAAAACAGAGTGAAACCTAAAAATTCAAACTGTTACTGGAAATGAACGCTTCGACATAGAAGAACGAAATTTGGGGAACCAAGTCGCCTTAGTGTACTGATCACTACCTGAAAGTATCATCCAGTTTGGGTGAAAAAATATTAGCTGAGATTTCTGGAGATTCGTAATTTTGGGAAGCTTGGCAACCCCTTCCCATGAAAGTGTTTCTCGCCAGTCACTGCTTAGGGCTACATCAAGAGGAAACAAAACGTAGGGATAGAATGTGAAACTACTTTGTTGTGTCAAGTTTCAAGAAGCTAGCACAAACCGTGTTGGATTTAGAGTTCCAAATACATCTATCAATATAGGAGAAAACAGAGTGAAACCTAAAAATTCAAACTGTTACTGGAAATGAACGCTTCAACATAGAAGAACGAAATTTGGGGAACCAAGTCGCCTTAGTGTACTGATCATTACCTGAAAGTATCATCCAGTTTGGGTGAAAAAATATTTGCTGAGATTTCTGGAGATTCGTAATTTTGGGAAGCTTGGCAACCCCTTCCCATGAAAGTGTTTCTCGCCAGTCACTGTTTAGGGCTACATCAAGAGGAAACAAAACGTAGAGATAGAACATGAAACTACTTTGTTGTGTCAACTTTCAAGAAGCTAGCACAAACCGTGTTGGATTTAGAGTTCCAAATACATCTATCAATATAGGAGAAAACAGAGTGAAACCTAAAAATTCAAACTGTTACTGGAAATGAACGCTTCAACATAGAAGAACGAAATTTGGGGAACCAAGTCGCCTTAGTGTACTGATCATTACCTGAAAGTATCATCTAGTTTGGGTGAAAAAATATTTGCTGAGATTTCTGGAGATTCGTAATTTTGGGAAGCTTGGCAACCCCTTCCCATGAAAGTGTTTCTCGCCAGTCACTGCTTAGGGCTACATCAAGAGGAAACAAAACGTAGAGATAGAACGTGAAACTACTTTGTTGTGTCAAGTTTCAAGAAGCTAGCACAAACCGTGTTGGATTCAGAGTTCCAAATACATCTATCAATATAGGAGAAAACAGAGTGAAACCTACAAATTCAAACTGTTACTGGAAATGAACGCTTCAACATAGAAGAACGAAATTTGGGGAACCAAGACGCCTTAGTGTACTGATCATTACCTGAAAGTATCATCCAGTTTGGGTGAAAAAATGTTTGCTGAGATTTCTGGAGATTCGTAATTTTGGGATGCTTGGCAACCCCTTCCCATGAAAGTGTTTCTCGCCAGTCACTGCTTAGGGCTACATCAAGAGGAAACAAAACGTAGGGATAGAATGTGAAACTACTTTGTTGTGTCAAGTTTCAAGAAGCTAGCACAAACCGTGTTGGATTTAGAGTTCCAAATACATCTATCAATATAGGAGAAAACAGAGTGAAACCTAAAAATTCAAACTGTTACTGGAAATGAACGCTTCAAAATAGAAGAACGAAATTTGGGGAACCAAGTCGCCTTAGTGTACTGATCATTACCTGAAAGTATCATCCAGTTTGGGAGAAAAAATATTTGCTGAGATTTCTGGAGATTCGTAATTTTGGGAAGCTTGGCAACCCCTTCCCATGAAAGTGTTTCTCGCCAGTCACTGCTTAGGGCTACATCAAGAGGAAACAAAACGTAGAGATAGAACGTGAAACTACTTTGTTGTGTCAAGTTTCAAGAAGCTATCACAAACCGTGTTGGATTTAGAGTTCCAAATACATCTATCAATATAGGAGAAAACAGAGTGAAACCTAAAAATTCAAACTGTTACTGGAAATGAACGCTTCAACATAGAAGAACGAAAATTGGGGAACCAAGTCGCCTTAGTGTACTGATCATTACCTGAGAGTATCATCCAGTTTGGGTGAAAAAATATTTGCTGAGATTTCTGGAGATTCGTAATTTTTGGAAGCATGGCAACCCCTTCCCATGAAAGTGTTTCTTGCCAGTCACTGCTTAGGGCTACATCAAGAGGAAACAAAACGTAGAGATAGAACGTGAAACTACTTTGTTGTGTCAAGTTTCAAGAAGCTAGCACAAACCGTGTTGGATTTAGAGTTCCAAATCCATCTATCAATATAGGAGAAAACAGAGTGAAATCTAAAAATTCAAACTGTTACTGGAAATGAACGCTTCGACATAGAAGAACGAAATTTGGGGAACCAAGTCGCCTTAGTGTACTGATCACTACCTGAAAGTATCATCCAGTTTGGGTGAAAAAATATTAGCTGAGATTTCTGGAGATTCGTAATTTTGGGAAGCTTGGCAACCCCTTCCCATGAAAGTGTTTCTCGCCAGTCACTGCTTAGGGCTACATCAAGAGGAAACAAAACGTAGGGATAGAATGTGAAACTACTTTGTTGTGTCAAGTTTCAAGAAGCTAGCACAAACCGTGTTGGATTTAGAGTTCCAAATACATCTATCAATATAGGAGAAAACAGAGTGAAACCTAAAAATTCAAACTGTTACTGGAAATGAACGCTTCAACATAGAAGAACGAAATTTGGGGAACCAAGTCGCCTTAGTGTACTGATCATTACCTGAAAGTATCATCCAGTTTGGGTGAAAAAATATTTGCTGAGATTTCTGGAGATTCGTAATTTTGGGAAGCTTGGCAAACCCCTTCCCATGAAAGTGTTTCTCGCCAGTCACTGTTTAGGGCTACATCAAGAGGAAACAAAACGTAGAGATAGAACATGAAACTACTTTGTTGTGTCAACTTTCAAGAAGCTAGCACAAACCGTGTTGGATTTAGAGTTCCAAATACATCTATCAATATAGGAGAAAACAGAGTGAAACCTAAAAATTCAAACTGTTACTGGAAATGAACGCTTCAACATAGAAGAACGAAATTTGGGGAACCAAGTCGCCTTAGTGTACTGATCATTACCTGAAAGTATCATCTAGTTTGGGTGAAAAAATATTTGCTGAGATTTCTGGAGATTCGTAATTTTGGGAAGCTTGGCAACCCCTTCCCATGAAAGTGTTTCTCGCCAGTCACTGCTTAGGGCTACATCAAGAGGAAACAAAACGTAGAGATAGAACGTGAAACTACTTTGTTGTGTCAAGTTTCAAGAAGCTAGCACAAACCGTGTTGGATTCAGAGTTCCAAATACATCTATCAATATAGGAGAAAACAGAGTGAAACCTACAAATTCAAACTGTTACTGGAAATGAACGCTTCAACATAGAAGAACGAAATTTGGGGAACCAAGACGCCTTAGTGTACTGATCATTACCTGAAAGTATCATCCAGTTTGGGTGAAAAAATGTTTGCTGAGATTTCTGGAGATTCGTAATTTTGGGATGCTTGGCAACCCCTTCCCATGAAAGTGTTTCTCGCCAGTCACTGCTTAGGGCTACATCAAGAGGAAACAAAACGTAGGGATAGAACGTGAAACTACTTTGTTGTGTCAAGTTTCAAGAAGCTAGCACAAACCGTGTTGGATTTAGAGTTCCAAATACATCTATCAATATAGGAGAAAACAGAGTGAAACCTAAAAATTCAAACTGTTACTGGAAATGAACGCTTCGACATAGAAGAACGAAATTTGGGGAACCAAGTCGCCTTAGTGTACTGATCATTACCTGAAAGTATCATCCAGTTTGGGTGAAAAAATATTTGCTGAGATTTCTGGAGATTCGTAATATTGGGAAGCTTGGCAACCCCTTCCCATGAAAGTGTTTCTCGCCAGTCACTGCTTAGGGCTACATCAAGAGGAAACAAAACGTAGAGATAGAACGTGAAACTACTTTGCTGTGTCAAGTTTCAAGAAGCTAGCACAAACCGTGTTGGATTTAGATTTCCAAATACATCTATCCATATAGGAGAAAACAGAGTGAAACCTAAAAATTCAAACTGTTACTGGAAATGAACGCTTCAACATAGAAGAACGAAGTTTGGGGAACCAAGTCGCCTTAGTGTACTGATCATTACCTGAAAGTATCATCCAGTTTGGGTGAAAAAATATTTGCTGAGATTTCTGGAGATTCGTAATTTTGGGAAGCTTGGCAACCCCTTCCCATGAAAGTGTTTCTCGCCAGTCACTGTTTAGGGCTACATCAAGAGGAAACAAAACGTAGAGATAGAACATGAAACTACTTTGTTGTGTCAAGTTTCAAGAAGCTAGCACAAACCGTGTTGGATTTAGAGTTCCAAATACATCTATCAATATAGGAGAAAACAGAGTGAAACCTAAAAATTCAAACTGTTACTGGAAATGAACGCTTCAACATAGAAGAACGAAATTTGGGGAACCAAGTCGCCTTAGTGTACTGATCATTACCTGAAAGTATCATCCAGTTTGGGTGAAAAAATATTTGCTGAGATTTCTGGAGATTCGTAATTTTGGGAAGCTTGGCAACCCTGTTCCATGAAAGGGTTTCTCGCCAGTCACTGCTTAGGGCTACATCAAGAGTAAACAAAACGTAGAGATAGAACGTGAAACTACTTTGTTGTGTCAAGTTTCAAGAAGCTAGCACAAACCGTGTTGGATTTAGAGTTCCAAATACATCTATCAATATAGGAGAAAACAGAGTGAAACCTACAAATTCAAACTGTTACTGGAAATGAAGGCTTCAACATAGAAGAACGAAATTTGGGGAACCAAGTCGCCTTAGTGTACTGATCATTACCTGAAAGTATCATCCAGTTTGGGTGAAAAAATATTTGCTGAGATTTCTGGAGATTCGTAATTGTGGGAAGCTTGGCAACCCCGTTCCATGAAAGTGTTTCTCGCCAGTCACTGCTTAGGGCTACATCAAGAGGAAACAAAACGTAGAGATAGAACGTGAAACTACTTTGTTGTGTCAAGTTTCAAGAAGCTAGCAAAAACCGTGTTGGATTTAGAGTTCCAAATACATCTATCACTATAGGAGAAAACAGAGTGAAATCTAAAAATTCAAACTGTTACTGAAAATGAACGCTTCAACATAGAAGAACGAAATTTGGGGAACCAAGTCGCCTTAGTGTACTGATCATTACCTGAAAGTATCATCCAGTTTGGGTGAAAAAATATTTGCTGAGATTTCTGGAGATTCGTAATTTTGGGAAGCTTGGCAACCCCTTCCCATGAAAGTGTTTCTCGCCAGTCACTGTTTAGGGCTACATCAAGAGGAAACAACAAAACGTAGAGATAGAACGTGAAACTACTTTGTTGTGTCAACTTTCAAGAAGCTAGCACAAACCGTGTTGGATTCAGAGTTCCAAATACATCTATCAATATAGGAGAAAACAGAGTGAAACCTAAAAATTCAAACTGTTACTGGAAATGAACGCTTCAACATAGAAGAACGAAATTTGGGGAACCAAGTCGCCTTAGTGTACTGATCATTACCTGAAAGTATCATCCAGTTTGGGTGAAAAAATATTTGCTGAGATTTCTGGAGATTCGTAATTTTGGGAAGCTTGGCAACCCCTTCCCATGAAAGTGTTTCTCGCCAGTCACTGCTTAGGGCTACATCAAGAGGAAACAAAACGTAGAGATAGAACGTGAAACAACTTTGTTGTGTCAAGTTTCAAGAAGCTAGCACAAACCGTGTTGGATTTAGAGTTCCAAATACATCTATCTATATAGGAGAAAACAGAGTGAAACCTAAAAATTCAAACTGTTACTGGAAATGAACGCTTCAACATAGAAGAACGAAATTTGGGGAACCAAGTCACCTTAGTGTACTGATCATTACCTGAAAGTATCATCCAGTTTGGTTGAAAAAATATTTGCTGAGATTTCTGGAGATTCGTAATTTTGGGAAGCTTGGCAACCCCTTCCCATGAAAGTGTTTCTCGCCAGTCACTGCTTAGGGCTACATCAAGAGGAAACAAAACGTAGAGATAGAACGTGAAACTACTTTGTTGTGTCAAGTTTCAAGAAGCTAGCACAAACCGTGTTGTATTTAGAGTTCCAAATACATCTATCAATATAGGAGAAAATAGAGTGAAACCTAAAAATTCAAACTGTTACTGGAAATGAACGCTTCAACATCGAAGAACGAAATTTGGGGAACCAAGTCGCCTTAGTGTACTGATCATTACCTGAAAGTATCATCCAGTTTGGGTGAAAAAATATTTGCTGAGATTTCTGGAGATTCGTAATTTTGGGAAGCTTGGCAACCCCTTCCCATGAAAGTGTTTCTCGCCAGTCACTGTTTAGGGCTACATCAAGAGGAAACAAAACGTAGAGATAGAACATGAAACTACTTTGTTGTGTCAAGTTTCAAGAAGCTAGCACAAACCGTGTTGGATTTAGAGTTCCAAATACATCTATCAATATAGGAGAAAACAGAGTGAAACCTAAAAATTCAAACTGTTACTGGAAATGAACGCTTCAACGTAGAAGAATGAAATTTGGGGAACCAAGTCGCCTTAGTGTACTCATCATTACCTGAAAGTATCATCCAGTTTGGGTGAAAAAATATTTGCTGAGATTTCTGGAGATTCGTAATTTTGGGAAGCTTGGAATCCCCTTCCCATGAAAGTGTTTCTCACCAGTCACTGCTTAGGGCTACATCAAGAGGAAACAAAACGTAGAGATAGAACGTGAAACTACTTTGTTGTGTCAAGTTTCAAGAAGCTAGCACAAACCGTGTTGGATTTAGAGTTCCAAATACATCTATCAATATAGGAGAAAACAGAGTGAAACCTAAAAATTCAAACTGTTACTGGAAATGAACGCTTCAACATCGAAGAACGAAATTTGGGGAACCAAGTAGCCTTAGTGTACTGATCATTACCTGAGAGTATCATCCCGTTTGGGTGAAAAAATATTTGCTGAGATTTCTGGAGATTCGTAATTTTTGGAAGCTTGGCAACCCCTTCCCATGAAAGTGTTTCTCGCCAGTCACTGCTTAGGGCTACATCAAGAGGAAACAAAACGTAGAGATAGAACGTGAATCTACCTTGTTGTGTCAAGTTTCAAGAAGCTAGCACAAACCGTGTTGGATTCAGAGTTCCAAATACATCTATCAATATAGGAGAAAACAGAGTGAAACCTAAAAATTCAAACTGTTACTGGAAATGAACGCTTCAACATAGAAGAATGAAATTTGGGGAACCAAGTCGCCTTAGTGTACTGATCATTACCTGAAAGTATCATCCAGTTTGGGTGAAAAAATGTTTGCTGAGATTTCTGGAGATTCGTAATTTTGGGAAGCTTGGCAACCCCTTCCGATGAAAGTGTTTCTCGCCAGTCACTGCTTAGGGCTACAACAAGAGGAAACAAAACGTAGAGATAGAACGTGAAACTACTTTGTTGTGTCAAGTTTCAAGAAGCTAGCACAAACCGTGTTGGATTTAGAGTTCCAAATACATCTATCTATATAGGAGAAAACAGAGTGAAACCTAAAAATTCAAACTGTTACTGGAAATGAACGCTTCAACATAGAAGAACGAAATTTGGGGAACCAAGTCACCTTAGTGTACTGATCATTACCTGAAAGTATCATCCAGTTTGGGTGAAAAAATATTTGTTGAGATTTCTGGAGATTCGTAATTTTGGGAAGCTTGGCAACCCAGTTCCATGAAAGTGTTTCTCGCCAGTCACTGCTTAGGGCTACATCAAGAGGAAACAAAACGTAGAGATAGAACGTGAAACTACTTTGTTGTGTCAAGTTTCAAGAAGCTAGCACAAACCGTGTTTGATTTAGAGTTCCAAATACATCTATCAATATAGGAGAAAACAGAGTGAAACCTAAAAATTCAAACTGTTACTGGAAATGAACGCTTCAACATAGAAGAATGAAATTTGGGGAACCAAGTCGCCTTAGTGTACTCATCATTACCTGAAAGTATCATCCAGTTTGGGTGAAAAAATATTTGCTGAGATTTCTGGAGATTCGTAATTTTGGGAAGCTTGGAATCCCCTTCCCATGAAAGTGTTTCTCACCAGTCACTGCTTAGGGCTACATCAAGAGGAAACAAAACGTAGAGATAGAACGTGAAACTACTTTGTTGTGTCAAGTTTCAAGAAGCTAGCACAAACCGTGTTGGATTTGGAGTTCCAAATACATCTATCAATATAGGAGAAAACAGAGTGAAACCTAAAAATTCAAACTGTTACTGGAAATGAACGCTTCAACATCGAAGAACGAAATTTGGGGAACCAAGTAGCCTTAGTGTACTGATCATTACCTGAGAGTATCATCCAGTTTGGGTGAAAAAATATTTGCTGAGATTTCTGGAGATTCGTAATTTTTGGAAGCTTGGCAACCCCTTCCCATGAAAGTGTTTCTCGCCAGTCACTGCTTAGGGCTACATCAAGAGGAAACAAAACGTAGAGATAGAACGTGAAACTACTTTGTTGTGTCAAGTTTCAAGAAGCTAGCACAAACCGTGTTGGATTTAGAGTTCCAAATACATCTATCTATATAGGAGAAAACAGAGTGAAACCTAAAAATTCAAACTGTTACTGGAAATGAACGCTTCAACATAGAAGAACGAAATTTGGGGAACCAAGTCGCCTTAGTGTACTGATCATTACCTGAAAGTATCATCCAGTTTGGGTGAAAAAATGTTTGCTGAGATTTCTGGAGATTCGTAATTTTGGGAAGCTTGGCAACCCCTTCCCATGAAAGTGTTTCTGGCCAGTCTCTGCTTACGGCTACATCAAGAGGAAACAAAACGTAGAGATAGAACGTGAAACTACTTTGTTGTGTCAAGTTTCAAGAAGCTAGCAGAAACCGTGTTGGATTTAGAGTTCCAAATACATCTATCAATATAGGAGAAAACAGAGTGAAACCTAAAAATTCAAACTGTTACTGGAAATGAACGCTTCAACATAGAAGAACGAAATTTGGGGAACCAAGTCGCCTTAGTGTACTGATCATTACCTGAGAGTATCATCCAGTTTGGGTGAAAAAATATTTTCTGAGATTTCTGGAGATTCGTAATTTTTGGAAGCTTGGCAACCCCTTCCCATGAAAGTGTTTCTCGCCAGTCACTGCTTAGGGCTACATCAAGAGGAAACAAAACGTAGAGATAGAACGTGAAACTACTATGTTGTGTCAAGTTTCAAGAAGCTAGCACAAACCGTGTTGGATTTAGAGTTCCAAATACATCTATCAATATAGGAGAAAACAGAGTGAAACCTAAAAATTCAAACTGTTACTGGAAATGAACGCTTCAACATAGAAGAACGAAATTTGGGGAACCAAGTCGCCTTAGTGTACTGATCATTACCTGAAAGTATCATCCAGTTTGGGTGAAAAAATATTTGCTGAGATTTCTGGAGATTCGTAATTTTGGGAAGCTTGGCAACCCCGTTCCATGAAAGTGTTTCTCGCCAGTCACTGCTTAGGGCTACATCAAGAGGAAACAAAACGTAGAGATAGAACGTGAAACTACTTTGTTGTGTCAAGTTTCAAGAAGCTACCACAAACCGTGTTGGATTTAGAGTTCCAAATACATCTATTAATATAGGAGAAAAGAGAGTGAAACCTAAAAATTCAAACTGTTACTGGAAATGAACGCTTCAACATAGAAGAATGAAATTTGGGGAACCAAGTCGCCTTAGTGTACTGATCATTACCTGAAAGTATCATCCAGTTTGGGTGAAAAAATATTTGCTGAGATTTCTGGAGATTCGTAATTTTGGGAAGCTTGGAAACCCCTTCCCATGAAAGTGTTTCTCGCCAGTCACTGCTTAGGGCTACATCAAGAGGAAACAAAACGTAGAGATAGAACGTGAAACTACTTGGTTGTGTCAAGTTTCAAGAAGCTAGCACAAACCGTGTTGGATTCAGAGTTCCAAATACATCTATCAATATAGGAGAAAACAGAGTGAAACCTAAAAATTCAAACTGTTACTGGAAATGAACGCTTCAACATAGAAGAACGAAATTTGGGGAACCAAGTCGCCTTAGTGTACTGATCATTACCTGAAAGTATCATCCAGTTTGGGTGAAAAAATGTTTGCTGAGATTTCTGGAGATTCGTAATTTTGGGAAGCTTGGCAACCCCTTCCCATGAAAGTGTTTCTCGCCAGTCACTGCTTAGGGCTACATCAAGAGGAAACAAAACGTAGAGATAGAACGTGAAACTACTTTGTTGTGTCAAGTTTCAAGAAGCTAGCACAAACCGTGTTGGATTCAGAGTTCCAAATACATCTATCAATATAGGAGAAAACAGAGTGAAACCTACAAATTCAAACTGTTACTGGAAATAAACGCTTCAACATAGAAGAACGAAATTTGGGGAACCAAGTCGCCTTAGTGTACTGATCATTACCTGAAAGTATCGTCCAGTTTGGGTGAAAAAATATTTGCTGAGATTTCTGGAGATTCGTAATTTTGGGAAGCTTGGCAACCCCTTCCCATGAAAGTGTTTCTCGCCAGTCACTGCTTAGGGCTACATCAAGAGGAAACAAAACGTAGAGATAGAACGTGAAACTACTTTGTTGTGTCAAGTTTCAAGAAGCTAGCACAAACCGTGTTGGATTTAGAGTTCCAAATACATCTATCAATATAGGAGAAAACAGAGTGAAACCTAAAAATTCAAACTGTTACTGGAAATGAACGCTTCAACATAGAAGAACGAAATTTGGGGAACCAAGTCGCCTTAGTGTACTGATCATTACCTGAAGGTATCATCCAGTTTGGGTGAAAAAATATTTGCTGAGATTTCTGGAGATTCGTAATTTTGGGAAGCTTGGCAACCCCTTCCCATGAAAGTGTTTCTCGCCAGTCACTGCTTAGGGCTACATCAAGAGGAAACAAAACGTAGAGATAGAACGTGAAACTACTTTGTTGTGTCAAGTTTCAAGAAGCTAGCACAAACCGTGTTGGATTCAGAGTTCCAAATACATCTATCAATATAGGAGAAAACAGAGTGAAACCTAAAAATTCAAACTGTTACTGGAAATGAACGCTTCAACATAGAAGAACGAAATTTGGGGAACCAAGTCGCCTTAGTGTACTGATCATTACCTGAAAGTATCATCCAGTTTGGGTGAAAAAATATTTGCTGAGATTTCTGGAGATTCGTAATTTTGGGAAGCTTGGCAACCCCTTCCCATGAAAGTGTTTCTCGCCAGTCACTGCTTAGGGCTACATCAAGAGGAAACAAAACGTAGAGATAGAACGTGAAACTACTTTGTTGTGTCAAGTTTCAAGAAGCTAGCACAAACCGTGTTGGATTTAGAGTTCCAAATACATCTATCAATATAGGAGAAAACAGAGTGAAACATACAAATTCAAACTGTTACTGGAAATGAACGCTTCAACATAGAAGAATGAAATTTGGGGAACCAAGTCGCCTTAGTGTACTCATCATTACCTGAAAGTATCATCCAGTTTGGGTGAAAAAATATTTGCTGAGATTTCTGGAGATTCGTAATTTTGGGAAGCTTGGAATCCCCTTCCCATGAAAGTGTTTCTCACCAGTCACTGCTTAGGGCTACATCAAGAGGAAACAAAACGTAGAGATAGAACGTGAAACTACTTTGTTGTGTCAAGTTTCAAGAAGCTAGCACAAACCGTGTTGGATTTAGAGTTCCAAATACATCTATCAATATAGGAGAAAACAGAGTGAAACCTAAAAATTCAAACTGTTACTGGAAATGAACGCTTCAACATCGAAGAACGAAATTTGGGGAACCAAGTAGCCTTAGTGTACTGATCATTACCTGAGAGTATCATCCAGTTTGGGTGAAAAAATATTTGCTGAGATTTCTGGAGATTTGTAATTTTTGGAAGCTTGGCAACCCCTTCCCATGAAAGTGTTTCTCGCCAGTCACTGCTTAGGGCTAAATCAAGAGGAAACAAAACGTAGAGATAGAACGTGAAACTACTTTGTTGTCTCAAGTTTCAAGAAGCTACTACAAACCGTGTTGGATTTAGAGTTCCAAATACATCTATTAATATAGGAGAAAAGAGAGTGATACCTAAAAATTCAAACTGTTACTGGAAATGAACGCTTCAACATAGAAGAACGAAATTTGGGGAACCAAGTCGCCTTAGTGTACTGATCATTACCTGAAAGTATCATCCAGTTTGGGTGAAAAAATATTTGCTGAGATTTCTGGAGATTCGTAATTTTGGGAAGCTTGGCAACCCCTTCCCATGAAAGTGTTTCTCGCCAGTCACTGCTTAGGGCTACATCAAGAGGAAACAAAACGTAGAGATAGAACGTGAAACTACTTTGTTGTGTCAAGTTTCAAGAAGCTAGCACAAACCGTGTTGGATTCAGAGTTCCAAATACATCTATCAATATAGGAGAAAACAGAGTGAAACCTAAAAATTCAAACTGTTACTGGAAATGAACGCTTCAACATAGAAGAACGAAATTTGGGGAACCAAGTCGCCTTAGTGTACTGATCATTACCTGAAAGTATCATCCAGTTTGGGTGAAAAAATGTTTGCTGAGATTTCTGGAGATTCGTAATTTTGGGAAGCTTGGCAACCCCTTCCCATGAAAGTGTTTCTCGCCAGTCACTGCTTAGGGCTACATCAAGAGGAAACAAAATGTAGAGATAGAACGTGAAACTACTTTGTTGTGTCAAGTTTCAAGAAGCTAGCACAAACCGTGTTGGATTCAGAGTTCCAAATACATCTATCAATATAGGAGAAAACAGAGTGAAACCTACGAATTCAAACTGTTACTGGAAATAAACGATTCAACATAGAAGAACGAAATTTGGGGAACCAAGTCGCCTTAGTGTACTGATCATTACCTGAAAGTATCGTCCAGTTTGGGTGAAAAAATATTTGCTGAGATTTCTGGAGATTCGTAATTTTGGGAAGCTTGGCAACCCCTTCCCATGAAAGTGTTTCTCGCCAGTCACTGCTTAGGGCTACATCAAGAGGAAACAAAATGTAGAGATAGAACGTGAAACTACTTTGTTGTGTCAAGTTTCAAGAAGCTAGCACAAACCGTGTTGGATTTAGAGTTCCAAATACATCTATCAATATAGGAGAAAACAGAGTGAAACCTAAAAATTCAAACTGTTACTGGAAATGAACGCTTCAACATAGAAGAACGAAATTTGGGGAACTAAGTCGCCTTAGTGTACTGATCATTACCTGAAAGTATCATCCAGTTTGGGTGAAAAAATATTTGCTGAGATCTCTGGAGATTCGTAATTTTGGGAAGCTTGGCAACCCCTTCCCATGAAAGTGTTTCTCGCCAGTCACTGCTTAGGGCTACATCAAGAGGAAACAAAACGTAGAGATAGAACGTGAAACTACTTTATTGTGTCAAGTTTCAAAAAGCTAGCACAAACCGTGTTGGATTTAGAGTTCCAAATACATCTATCAATATAGGAGAAAACAGAGCGTAACCTAAAAATTCAAACTGTTACTGGAAATGAACGCTTCAACATAGAAGAACGAAATTTGGGGAACCAAGTCGCCTTAGTGTACTGATCATTACCTGAAAGTATCATCCAGTTTGATGAAAAAATATTTGCTGAGATTTCTGGAGATTCGTAATTTTGGGAAGCTTGGCAACCCCTTCCCATGAAAGTGTTTCTCGCCAGTCACTGTTTAGGGCTACATCAAGAGGAAACAAAACGTAGAGATAGAACGTGAAACTACTTTGTTGTGTCAAGTTTCAAGAAGCTAGCACAAACCGTGTTGGATTTAGAGTTCCAAATACATCTATCTATATAGGAGAAAACAGAGTGAAACCTAAAAATTCAAACTGTTACTGGAAATGAACGCTTCAACATAGAAGAACGAAATTTGGGGAACCAAGTCGCCTTAATGTACTGATCATTACCTGAAAGTATCATCCAGTTTGGTTGAAAAAATATTTGCTGAGATTTCTGGAGATTCGTAATTTTGGGAAGCTTGGCAACCCCTTCCCATGAAAGTGTTTCTCGCCAGTCACTGCTTAGGGCTACATCAAGAGGAAACAAAACGTAGAGATAGAACGTGAAACTACTTTGTTGTGTCAAGTTTCAAGAAGCTTGCACAAACCGTGTTGGATTTAGAGTTCCAACTACATCTATCAATATAGGAGAAAATAGAGTGAAACCTAAAAATTCAAACTGTTACTGGAAATGAACGCTTCAACATCGAAGAACGAAATTTGGGGAACCAAGTCGCCTTAGTGTACTGATCATTACCTGAAAGTATCATCCAGTTTGGGTGAAAAAATATTTGCTGAGATTTCTGGAGATTCGTAATTTTGGGAAGCTTGGCAACCCCTTCCCATGAAAGTGTTTCTGGCCAGTCTCTGCTTACGGCTACATCAAGAGGAAACAAAACGTAGAGATAGAACGTGAAACTACTTTGTTGTGTCAAGTTTCAAGAAGCTAGCACAAACCGTGTTGGATTTAGAGTTCCAAATACATCTATCAATATAGGAGAAAACAGAGTGAAACCTAAAAATTCAAACTGTTACTGGAAATGAACGCTTCAACATAGAAGAACGAAATTTAGGGAACCAAGTCGCCTTAGTGTACTGATCATTACCTGAGAGTATCATCCATTTTGGGTGAAAAAATATTTGCTGAGATTTCTGGAGATTCGTAATTTTTGGAAGCTTGGCAACCCCTTCCCATGAAAGTGTTTCTCGCCAGTCACTGCTTAGGGCTACATCAAGAGGAAACAAAACGTAGAGATAGAACGTGAAACTACTTTGTTGTGTCAAGTTTCAAGAAGCTAGCACAAACCGTGTTGGATTTAGAGTTCCAAATACATCTATCAATATAGGAGAAAACAGAGTGAAACCTAAAAATTCAAACTGTTACTGGAAATGAACGCTTCAACATAGAAGAACGAAATTTGGGGAACCAAGTCGCCTTAGTGTACTGATCATTACCTGAAAGTATCATCCAGTTTGGGTGAAAAAATATTTGCTGAGATTTCTGGAGATTCGTAATTTTGGGAAGCTTGGCAACCCCGTTCCATGAAAGGGTTTCTCGCCAGTCACTGCTTAGGGCTACATCAAGAGGAAACAAAACGTAGAGATAGAACGTGAAACTACTTTGTTGTGTCAAGTTTCAAGAAGCTACCACAAACCGTGTTGGATTTAGAGTTCCAAATACATCTATTAATATAGGAGAAAAGAGAGTGAAACCTAAAAATTCAAACTGTTACTGGAAATGAACGCTTCAACATAGAAGAACGAAATTTGGGGAACCAAGTCGCCTTAGTGTACTGATCATTACCTGAAAGTATCATCCAGTTTGGGTGAAAAAATATTTGCTGAGATTTCTGGAGATTCGTAATTTTGGGAAGCTTGGCAACCCCTTCCCATGAAAGTGTTTCTCGCCAGTCACTGCTTACGGCTACATCAAGAGGAAACAAAACGTAGAGATAGAACGTGAAACTACTTGGTTGTGTCAAGTTTCAAGAAGCTAGCACAAACCGTGTTGGATTCAGAGTTCCAAATACATCTATCAATATAGGAGAAAACAGAGTGAAACCTAAAAATTCAAACTGTTACTGGAAATGAACGCTTCAACATAGAAGAACGAAATTTGGGGAACCAAGTCGCCTTAGTGTACTGACCATTACCTGAAAGTATCATCCAGTTTGGGTGAAAAAATGTTTGCTGAGATTTCTGGAGATTCGTAATTTTGGGAAGCTTGGCAACCCCTTCCCATGAAAGTGTTTCTCGCCAGTCACTGCTTAGGGCTACATCAAGAGGAAACAAAACGTAGAGATAGAACGTGAAACTACTTTGTTGTGTCAAGTTTCAAGAAGCTAGCACAAACCGTGTTGGATTCAGAGTTCCAAATACACCTATCAATATAGGAGAAAACAGAGTGAAACCTACAAATTGAAACTGTTACTGGAAATAAACGCTTCAACATAGAAGAACGAAATTTGGGGAACCAAGTCGCCTTAGTGTACTGATCATTACCTGAAAGTATCGTCCAGTTTGGGTGAAAAAATATTTGCTGAGATTTCTGGAGATTCGTAATTTTGGGAAGCTTGGCAACCCCTTCCCATGAAAGTGTTTCTCGCCAGTCACTGCTTAGGGCTACATCAAGAGGAAACAAAACGTAGAGATAGAACGTGAAACTACTTTGTTGTGTCAAGTTTCAAGAAGCTAGCACAAACCGTGTTGGATTTAGAGTTCCAAATACATCTATCAATATAGGAGAAAACAGAGTGAAACCTAAAAATTCAAACTGTTACTGGAAATGAACGCTTCAACATAGAAGAACGAAATTTAGGGAACCAAGTCGCCTTAGTGTACTGATCATTACCTGAAGGTATCATCCAGTTTGGGTGAAAAAATATTTGCTGAGATTTCTGGAGATTCGTAATTTTGGGAAGCTTGGCAACCCCTTCCCATGAAAGTGTTTCTCGCCAGTCACTGCTTAGGGCTACATCAAAAGGAAACAAAACGTAGAGATAGAACGTGAAACTACTTTGTTGTGTCAAGTTTCAAGAAGCTAGCACAAACCGTGTTGGATTCAGAGTTCCAAATACATCTATCAATATAGGAGAAAACAGAGTGAAACCTAAAAATTCAAACTGTTACTGGAAATGAACGCTTCAACATAGAAGAACGAAATTTGGGGAACCAAGTCGCCTTAGTGTACTGATCATTACCTGAAAGTATCATCCAGTTTGGGTGAAAAAATGTTTGCTGAGATTTCTGGAGATTCGTAATTTTGGGAAGCTTGGCAACCCCTTCCCATGAAAGTGTTTCTCGCCAGTCACTGCTTAGGGCTACATCAAGAGGAAACAAAACGTAGAGATAGAACGTGAAACTACTTTGTTGTGTCAAGTTTCAAGAAGCTAGCACAAACCGTGTTGGATGCAGAGTTCCAAATACATCTATCAATATAGGAGAAAATAGAGTGAAACCTAAAAATTCAAACTGTTACTGGAAATGAACGCTTCAACATCGAAGAACGAAATTTGGGGAACCAAGTCGCCTTAGTGTACTGATCATTACCTGAAAGTATCATCCAGTTTGGGTGAAAAAATATTTGCTGAGATTTCTGGAGATTCGTAATTTTGGGAAGCTTGGCAACCCCTTCCCATGAAAGTGTTTCTGGCCAGTCTCTGCTTAGGGCTACATCAAGAGGAAACAAAACATAGAGATAGAACGTGAAACTACTTTGTTGTGTCAAGTTTCAAGAAGCTACCGCAAACCGTGTTGGATTTAGAGTTCCAAATACATCTATTAATATAGGAGAAAAGAGAGTGAAACCTAAAAATTCAAACTGTTACTGGAAATGAACGCTTCAACATAGAAGAACGAAATTTGGGGAACCAAGTCGCCTTAGTGTACTGATCATTACCTGAAAGTATCATCCAGTTTGGGTGAAAAAATATTTGCTGAGATTTCTGGAGATTCGTAATTTTGGGAAGCTTGGCAACCCCGTTCCATGAAAGGGTTTCTCGCCAGTCACTGCTTAGGGCTACATCAAGAGGAATCAAAATGTAGAGATAGAACGTGAAACTACTTTGTTGTGTCAAGTTTCAAGAAGCTACCACAAACCGTGTTGGATTTAGAGTTCCAAATACATCTATTAATATAGGAGAAAAGAGAGTGAAACCTAAAAATTCAAACTGTTACTGGAAATGAACGCTTCAACATAGAAGAACGAAATTTGGGGAACCAAGTTACCTTAGTGTACTGATCATTACCTGAAAGTATCATCCAGTTTGGGTGAAAAATTATTTGCTGAGATTTCTGGAGATTCGTAATTTTTGGAAGCTTGGCAATCCCTTCCCATGAAAGTGTTTCTCGCCAGTCACTGCTTAGGGCTACATCAAGAGGAAACAAAACGTAGAGATAGAACGTGAAACTACTTTGTTGTGTCAAGTTTCAAGAAGCTAGCACAAACCGTGTTGGATTTAGAGTTCCAAATACATCTATCAATATAGGAGAAAACAGAGTGAAACCTAAAAATTCAAACTGTTACTGGAAATGAACGCTTCAACATAGAAGAACGAAATTTGGGGAACCAAGTCGCCTTAGTGTACTGATCATTACCTGAAAGTATCATCCAGTTTGGGTGAAAAAATATTTGCTGAGATTTCTGGAGATTCGCAATTTTTGGAAGCTTGGCAACCCCTTCCCATGAAAGTGTTTCTCGCCAGTCACTGCTTAGGGCTACATCAAGAGGAAACAAAACGTAGAGATAGAACGTGAAACTACTTTGTTGTGTCAAGTTTCAAGAAGCTATCACAAACCGTGTTGGATTTAGAGTTCCAAATACATCTATCAATATAGGAGAAAACAGAGTGAAACCTAAAAATTCAAACTGTTACTGGAAATGAACGCTTCAACATAGAAGAACGAAATTTGGGGAACCAAGTCGCCTTAGTGTACTGATCATTACCTGAGAGTATCATCCAGTTTGGGTGAAAAAATATTTGCTGAGATTTCTGGAGATTCGTAATTTTTGGAAGCATGGCAACCCCTTCCCATGAAAGTGTTTCTCGCCAGTCACTGCTTAGGGCTACATCAAGAGGAAACAAAACGTAGAGATAGAACGTGAAACTACTTTGTTGTGTCAAGTTTCAAGAAGCTAGCACAAACCGTGTTGGATTTAGAGTTCCAAATCCATCTATCAATATAGGAGAAAACAGAGTGAAACCTAAAAATTCAAACTGTTACTGGAAATGAACGCTTCGACATAGAAGAACGAAATTTGGGGAACCAAGTCGCCTTAGTGTACTGATCACTACCTGAAAGTATCATCCAGTTTGGGTGAAAAAATATTTGCTGAGATTTCTGGAGATTCGTAATTTTGGGAAGCTTGGCAACCCCTTCCCATGAAAGTGTTTCTCGCCAGTCGCTGCTTAGGGCTACATCAAGAGGAAACAAAACGTAGAGATAGAACGTGAAACTACTTTGTTGTGTCAAGTTTCAAGAAGCTAGCACAAACCGTGTTGGATTTAGAGTTCCAAATACATCTATCAATATAGGAGAAAACAGAGTGAAACCTAAAAATTCAAACTGTTACTGGAAATGAACGCTTCAACATAGAAGAACGAAATTTGGGGAACCAAGTGGCCTTAGTGTACTGATCATTAACTGAGAGTATCATCCTTTTTGGTTGAAAAAATATTTGGTGAGATATCTGGAGATTCATAATTTTTGGAAGCTTGGCAACCCCTTCCCATGAAAGTGTTTCTCGCCAGTCACTGCTTAGGGCTACATCAAGAGGAAACAAAACGTAGAGATAGAACGTGATACTACTTTGTTGTGTCAAGTTTCAAGAAGCTAGCACAAACCGTGTTGGATTTAGAGTTCCAAATACATCTATCAATATAGGAGAAAACAGAGTGAAACCTAAAAATTCAAACTGTTACTGGAAATGAACGCTTCAACATAAAAGAACATAATTTGGGTAACCAAGTCGCCTTAGTGTACTGATCATTACCTGAAAGTATCATCCAGTTTGGGTGAAAAAATATTTGCTGAGATTTCTGGAGATTCGTAATTTTGGGAAGCTTGGCAACCCCGTTCCATGAAAGGGTTTCTCGCCAGTCACTGCTTAGGGCTACATCAACAGGAAACAAAACATAGAGATAGAACGTGAAACTACTTTGTTGTGTCAAGTTTCAAGAAGCTAGCACAAACCGTGTTGGATTTAGAGTTCCAAATACATCTATTAATATAGGAGAAAACAGAGTGAAACCTAAAAATTCAAACTGTTACTGGAAATGAACGCTTCAACATAGAAGAACGAAATTTGGGGAACCAAGTTACCTTAGTGTACTGATCATTACCTGAAAGTATCATCCAGTTTGGGTGAAAAATTATTTGCTGAGATTTCTGGAGATTCGTAATTTTTGGAAGCTTGGCAATCCCTTCCCATGAAAGTGTTTCTCGCCAGTCACTGCTTAGGGCTACATCAAGAGGAAACAAAACGTAGAGATAGAAGGTGAAACTACTTTGTTGTGTCAAGTTTCAAGAAGCTAGCACAAACCGTGTTGGATTTAGAGTTCCAAATACATCTATCAATATAGGAGAAAACAGAGTGAAACCTAAAAATTCAAACTGTTACTGGAAATGAACGCTTCAACATAGAAGAACGAAATTTGGGGAACCAAGTCGCCTTAGTGTACTGATCATTACCTGAAAGTATCATCCAGTTTGGGTGAAAAAATATTTGCTGAGATTTCTGGAGATTCGTAATTTTGGGAAGCTTGGCAACCCCTTCCCATGAAAGTGTTTCTCGCCAGTCACTGCTTAGGGCTACATCAAGAGGAAACAAAACGTAGAGATAGAACGTGAAACTACTTTGTTGTGTCAAGTTTCAAGAAGCTAGCACAAACCGTGTTGGATTTAGAGTTCCAAATACATCTATCAATATAGGAGAAAACAGAGTGAAACCTAAAAATTCAAACTCTTACTGGAAATGAACGCTTCAACATAGAAGAACGAAATTTGGGGAACCAAGTCGCCTTAGTGTACTGATCATTACCTGAAAGTATCATCCAGTTTGGGTGAAAAAATATTTGCTGAGATTTCTGGAGATTCGCAATTTTTGGAAGCTTGGCAACCCCTTCCCATGAAAGTGTTTCTCGCCAGTCACTGCTTAGGGCTACATCAAGAGGAAACAAAACGTAGAGATAGAACGTGAAACTACTTTGTTGTGTCAAGTTTCAAGAAGCTATCACAAACCGTGTTGGATTTAGAGTTCCAAATACATCTATCAATATAGGAGAAAACAGAGTGAAACCTAAAAATTCAAACTGTTACTGGAAATGAACGCTTCAACATAGAAGAACGAAATTTGGGGAACCAAGTCGCCTTAGTGTACTGATCATTACCTGAGAGTATCATCCAGTTTGGGTGAAAAAATATTTGCTGAGATTTCTGGAGATTCGTAATTTTTGGAAGCATGGCAACCCCTTCCCATGAAAGTGTTTCTCGCCAGTCACTGCTTAGGGCTACATCAAGAGGAAACAAAACGTAGAGATAGAACGTGAAACTACTTTGTTGTGTCAAGTTTCAAGAAGCTAGCACAAACCGTGTTGGATTTAGAGTTCCAAATCCATCTATCAATATAGGAGAAAACAGAGTGAAACCTAAAAATTCAAACTGTTACTGGAAATGAACGCTTCAACATAGAAGAACGAAATTTGGGGAACCAAGTGGCCTTAGTGTACTGATCATTAACTGAGAGTATCATCCTTTTTGGTTGAAAAAATATTTGGTGAGATATCTGGAGATTCGTAATTTTTGGAAGCTTGGCAACCCCTTCCCATGAAAGTGTTTCTCGCCAGTCACTGCTTAGGGCTACATCAAGAGGAAACAAAACGTAGAGATAGAACGTGAAACTACTTTGTTGTGTCAAGTTTCAAGAAGCTAGCACAAACCGTGTTGGATTTAGAGTTCCAAATACATCTATCAATATAGGAGAAAACAGAGTGAAACCTAAAAATTCAAACTGTTACTGGAAATGAACGCTTCAACATAAAAGAACATAATTTGGGTAACCAAGTCGCCTTAGTGTACTGATCATTACCTGAAAGTATCATCCAGTTTGGGTGAAAAAATATTTGCTGAGATTTCTGGAGATTCGTAATTTTGGGAAGCTTGGCAACCCCGTTCCATGAAAGGGTTTCTCGCCAGTCACCGCTTAGGGCTACATCAAGAGGAAACAAAACATAGAGATAGAACGTGAAACTACTTTGTTGTGTCAAGTTTCAAGAAGCTAGCACAAACCGTGTTGGATTTAGAGTTCCAAATACATCTATTAATATAGGAGAAAACAGAGTGAAACCTAAAAATTCAAACTGTTACTGGAAATGAACGCTTCAACATACAAGAACGAAATTTGGGGAACCAAGTTACCTTAGTGTACTGATCATTACCTGAAAGTATCATCCAGTTTGGGTGAAAAATTATTTGCTGAGATTTGTGGAGATTCGTAATTTTTGGAAGCTTGGCAATCCCTTCCCATGAAAGTGTTTCTCGCCAGTCACTGCTTAGGGCTACATCAAGAGGAAACAAAACGTAGAGATAGAACGTGAAACTACTTTGTTGTGTCAAGTTTCAAGAAGCTATCACAAACCGTGTTGGATTTAGAGTTCCAAATACATCTATCAATATAGGAGAAAACAGAGTGAAACCTAAAAATTCAAACTGTTACTGGAAATGAACGCTTCAACATAGAAGAACGAAATTTGGGGAACCAAGTCGCCTTAGTGTACTGATCATTACCTGAAAGTATCATCCAGTTTGGGTGAAAAAATATTTGCTGAGATTTCTGGAGATTCGTAATTTTGGGAAGCTTGGCAACCCCTTCCCATGAAAGTGTTTCTCGCCAGTCACTGCTTAGGGCTACATCAAGAGGAAACAAAACGTAGAGATAGAACGTGAAACTACTTTGTTGTGTGAAGTTTCAAGAAGCTAGCACAAACCGTGTTGGATTTAGAGTTCCAAATACATCTATCAATATAGGAGAAAACAGAGTGAAACCTAAAAATTCAAACTGTTACTGGAAATGAACGCTTCAACATAGAAGAACGAAATTTGGGGAACCAAGTCGCCTTAGTGTACTGATCATTACCTGAAAGTATCATCCAGTTTGGGTGAAAAAATATTTGCTGAGATTTCTGGAGATTCGCAATTTTTGGAAGCTTGGCAACCCCTTCCCATGAAAGTGTTTCTCGCCAGTCACTGCTTAGGGCTACATCAAGAGGAAACAAAACGTAGAGATAGAACGTGAAACTACTTTGTTGTGTCAAGTTTCAAGAAGCTAGCACAAACCGTGTTGGATTTAGAGTTCCAAATACATCTATCAATATAGGAGAAAACAGAGTGAAACCTAAAAATTCAAACTGTTACTGGAAATGAACGCTTCAACATAGAAGAACGAAAATTGGGGAACCAAGTCGCCTTAGTGTACTGATCATTACCTGAGAGTATCATCCAGTTTGGGTGAAAAAATATTTGCTGAGATTTCTGGAGATTCGTAATTTTTGGAAGCATGGCAACCCCTTCCCATGAAAGTGTTTCTCGCCAGTCACTGCTTAGGGCTACATCAAGAGGAAACAAAACGTAGAGATAGAACGTGAAACTACTTTGTTGTGTCAAGTTTCAAGAAGCTAGCACAAACCGTGTTGGATTTAGAGTTCCAAATCCATCTATCAATATAGGAGAAAACAGAGTGAAACCTAAAAATTCAAACTGTTTCTGGAAATGAACGCTTCGACATAGAAGAACGAAATTTGGGGAACCAAGTCGCCTTAGTGTACTGATCACTACCTGAAAGTATCATCCAGTTTGGGTGAAAAAATATTTGCTGAGATTTCTGGAGATTCGTAATTTTGGGAAGCTTGGCAACCCCTTCCCATGAAAGTGTTTCTCGCCAGTCACTGCTTAGGGCTACATCAAGAGGAAACAAAACGTAGGGATAGAATGTGAAACTACTTTGTTGTGTCAAGTTTCAAGAAGCTAGCACAAACCGTGTTGGATTTAGAGTTCCAAATACATCTATCAATATAGGAGAAAACAGAGTGAAACCTAAAAATTCAAACTGTTACTGGAAATGAACGCTTCAACATAGAAGAACGAAATTTGGGGAACCAAGTCGCCTTAGTGTACTGATCATTACCTGAAAGTATCATCCAGTTTGGGTGAAAAAATATTTGCTGAGATTTCTGGAGATTCGTAATTTTGGGAAGCTTGGCAACCCCTTCCCATGAAAGTGTTTCTCGCCAGTCACTGTTTAGGGCTACATCAAGAGGAAACAAAACGTAGAGATAGAACATGAAACTACTTTGTTGTGTCAACTTTCAAGAAGCTAGCACAAACCGTGTTGGATTTAGAGTTCCAAATACATCTATCAATATAGGAGAAAACAGAGTGAAACCTAAAAATTCAAACTGTTACTGGAAATGAACGCTTCAACATAGAAGAACGAAATTTGGGGAACCAAGTCGCCTTAGTGTACTGATCATTACCTGAAAGTATCATCTAGTTTGGGTGAAAAAATATTTGCTGAGATTTCTGGAGATTCGTAATTTTGGGAAGCTTGGCAACCCCTTCCCATGAAAGTGTTTCTCGCCAGTCACTGCTTAGGACTACATCAAGAGGAAACAAAACGTAGAGATAGAACGTGAAACTACTTTGTTGTGTCAAGTTTCAAGAAGCTAGCACAAACCGTGTTGGATTCAGAGTTCCAAATACATCTATCAATATAGGAGAAAACAGAGTGAAACCTAAAAATTCAAACTGTTACTGGAAATGAACGCTTCAACATAGAAGAACGAAATTTGGGGAACCAAGTCGCCTTAGTGTACTGATCATTAACTGAGAGTATCATCCTGTTTGGTTGAAAAAATATTTGCTGAGATATCTGGAGATTCGTAATTTTTGGAAGCTTGGCAACCCCTTCCCATGAAAGTGTTTCTCGCCAGTCACTGCTTAGGGCTACATCAAGAGGAAACAAAACGTAGAGATCGAACGTGAAACTACTTTGTTGTGTCAAGTTTCAAGAAGCTAGCACAAACCGTGTTGGATTTAGAGTTCCAAATACATCTATCAATATAGGAGAAAACAGAGTGAAACCTAAAAATTCAAACTGTTACTGGAAATGAACGCTTCAACATAGAAGAACGAAATTTGGGGAACCAAGTTACCTTAGTGTACTGATCATTACCTGAAAGTATCATCCAGTTTGGGTGAAAAATTATTTGCTGAGATTTCTGGAGATTCGTAATTTTTGGAAGCTTGGCAATCCCTTCCCATGAAAGTGTTTCTCGCCAGTCACTGCTTAGGGCTACATCAAGAGGAAACAAAACGTAGAGATAGAAGGTGAAACTACTTTGTTGTGTCAAGTTTCAAGAAGCTAGCACAAACCGTGTTGGATTTAGAGTTCCAAATACATCTATCAATATAGGAGAAAACAGAGTGAAACCTAAAAATTCAAACTGTTACTGGAAATGAACGCTTCAACATAGAAGAACGAAATTTGGGGAACCAAGTCGCCTTAGTGTACTGATCATTACCTGAAAGTATCATCCAGTTTGGGTGAAAAAATATTTGCAGAGATTTCTGGAGATTCGTAATTTTGGGAAGCTTGGCAACCCCTTCCCATGAAAGTGTTTCTCGCCAGTCACTGCTTAGGGCTACATCAAGAGGAAACAAAACGTAGAGATAGAACGTGAAACTACTTTGTTGTGTCAAGTTTCAAGAAGCTAGCACAAACCGTGTTGGATTTAGAGTTCCAAATACATCTATCAATATAGGAGAAAACAGAGTGAAACCTAAAAATTCAAACTGTTACTGGAAATGAACGCTTCAACATAGAAGAACGAAATTTGGGGAACCAAGTCGCCTTAGTGTACTGATCATTACCTGAAAGTATCATCCAGTTTGGGTGAAAAAATATTTGCTGAGATTTCTGGAGATTCGCAATTTTTGGAAGCTTGGCAACCCCTTCCCATGAAAGTGTTTCTCGCCAGTCACTGCTTAGGGCTACATCAAGAGGAAACAAAACGTAGAGATAGAACGTGAAACTACTTTGTTGTGTCAAGTTTCAAGAAGCTATCACAAACCGTGTTGGATTTAGAGTTCCAAATACATCTATCAATATAGGAGAAAACAGAGTGAAACCTAAAAATTCAAACTGTTACTGGAAATGAACGCTTCAACATAGAAGAACGAAATTTGGGGAACCAAGTCGCCTTAGTGTACTGATCATTACCTGAGAGTATCATCCAGTTTGGGTGAAAAAATATTTGCTGAGATTTCTGGAGATTCGTAATTTTTGGAAGCATGGCAACCCCTTCCCATGAAAGTGTTTCTCGCCAGTCACTGCTTAGGGCTACATCAAGAGGAAACAAAACGTAGAGATAGAACGTGAAACTACTTTGTTGTGTCAAGTTTCAAGAAGCTAGCACAAACCGTGTTGGATTTAGAGTTCCAAATCCATCTATCAATATAGGAGAAAACAGAGTGAAACCTAAAAATTCAAACTGTTACTGGAAATGAACGCTTCAACATAAAAGAACATAATTTGGGTAACCAAGTCGCCTTAGTGTACTGATCATTACCTGAAAGTATCATCCAGTTTGGGTGAAAAAATATTTGCTGAGATTTCTGGAGATTCGTAATTTTGGGAAGCTTGGCAACCCCGTTCCATGAAAGGGTTTCTCGCCAGTCACCGCTTAGGGCTACATCAAGAGGAAACAAAACATAGAGATAGAACGTGAAACTACTTTGTTGTGTCAAGTTTCAAGAAGCTAGCACAAACCGTGTTGGATTTAGAGTTCCAAATACATCTATTAATATAGGAGAAAACAGAGTGAAACCTAAAAATTCAAACTGTTACTGGAAATGAACGCTTCAACATACAAGAACGAAATTTGGGGAACCAAGTTACCTTAGTGTACTGATCATTACCTGAAAGTATCATCCAGTTTGGGTGAAAAATTATTTGCTGAGATTTGTGGAGATTCGTAATTTTTGGAAGCTTGGCAATCCCTTCCCATGAAAGTGTTTCTCGCCAGTCACTGCTTAGGGCTACATCAAGAGGAAACAAAACGTAGAGATAGAACGTGAAACTAATTTGTTGTGTCAAGTTTCAAGAAGCTATCACAAACCATGTTGGATTTAGAGTTCCAAATACATCTATCAATATAGGAGAAAACAGAGTGAAACCTAAAAATTCAAACTGTTACTGGAAATGAACGCTTCAACATAGAAGAACGAAATTTGGGGAACCAAGTCGCCTTAGTGTACTGATCATTACCTGAAAGTATCATCCAGTTTGGGTGAAAAAATATTTGCTGAGATTTCTGGAGATTCGTAATTTTGGGAAGCTTGGCAACCCCTTCCCATGAAAGTGTTTCTCGCCAGTCACTGCTTAGGGCTACATCAAGAGGAAACAAAACGTAGAGATAGAACGTGAAACTACTTTGTTGTGTGAAGTTTCAAGAAGCTAGCACAAACCGTGTTGGATTTAGAGTTCCAAATACATCTATCAATATAGGAGAAAACAGAGTGAAACCTAAAAATTCAAACTGTTACTGGAAATGAACGCTTCAACATAGAAGAACGAAATTTGGGGAACCAAGTCGCCTTAGTGTACTGATCATTACCTGAAAGTATCATCCAGTTTGGGTGAAAAAATATTTGCTGAGATTTCTGGAGATTCGCAATTTTTGGAAGCTTGGCAACCCCTTCCCATGAAAGTGTTTCTCGCCAGTCACTGCTTAGGGCTACATCAAGAGGAAACAAAACGTAGAGATAGAACGTGAAACTACTTTGTTGTGTCAAGTTTCAAGAAGCTAGCACAAACCGTGTTGGATTTAGAGTTCCAAATACATCTATCAATATAGGAGAAAACAGAGTGAAACCTAAAAATTCAAACTGTTACTGGAAATGAACGCTTCAACATAGAAGAACGAAAATTGGGGAACCAAGTCGCCTTAGTGTACTGATCATTACCTGAGAGTATCATCCAGTTTGGGTGAAAAAATATTTGCTGAGATTTCTGGAGATTCGTAATTTTTGGAAGCATGGCAACCCCTTCCCATGAAAGTGTTTCTCGCCAGTCACTGCTTAGGGCTACATCAAGAGGAAACAAAACGTAGAGATAGAACGTGAAACTACTTTGTTGTGTCAAGTTTCAAGAAGCTAGCACAAACCGTGTTGGATTTAGAGTTCCAAATCCATCTATCAATATAGGAGAAAACAGAGTGAAACCTAAAAATTCAAACTGTTTCTGGAAATGAACGCTTCGACATAGAAGAACGAAATTTGGGGAACCAAGTCGCCTTAGTGTACTGATCACTACCTGAAAGTATCATCCAGTTTGGGTGAAAAAATATTTGCTGAGATTTCTGGAGATTCGTAATTTTGGGAAGCTTGGCAACCCCTTCCCATGAAAGTGTTTCTCGCCAGTCACTGCTTAGGGCTACATCAAGAGGAAACAAAACGTAGGGATAGAATATGAAACTACTTTGTTGTGTCAAGTTTCAAGAAGCTAGCACAAACCGTGTTGGATTTAGAGTTCCAAATACATCTATCAATATAGGAGAAAACAGAGTGAAACCTAAAAATTCAAACTGTTACTGGAAATGAACGCTTCAACATAGAAGAACGAAATTTGGGGAACCAAGTCGCCTTAGTGTACTGATCATTACCTGAAAGTATCATCCAGTTTGGGTGAAAAAATATTTGCTGAGATTTCTGGAGATTCGTAATTTTGGGAAGCTTGGCAACCCCTTCCCATGAAAGTGTTTCTCGCCAGTCACTGTTTAGGGCTACATCAAGAGGAAACAAAACGTAGAGATAGAACATGAAACTACTTTGTTGTGTCAACTTTCAAGAAGCTAGCACAAACCGTGTTGGATTTAGAGTTCCAAATACATCTATCAATATAGGAGAAAACAGAGTGAAACCTAAAAATTCAAACTGTTACTGGAAATGAACGCTTCAACATAGAAGAACGAAATTTGGGGAACCAAGTCGCCTTAGTGTACTGATCATTACCTGAAAGTATCATCTAGTTTGGGTGAAAAAATATTTGCTGAGATTTCTGGAGATTCGTAATTTTGGGAAGCTTGGCAACCCCTTCCCATGAAAGTGTTTCTCGCCAGTCACTGCTTAGGGCTACATCAAGAGGAAACAAAACGTAGAGATAGAACGTGAAACTACTTTGTTGTGTCAAGTTTCAAGAAGCTAGCACAAACCGTGTTGGATTCAGAGTTCCAAATACATCTATCAATATAGGAGAAAACAGAGTGAAACCTAAAAATTCAAACTGTTACTGGAAATGAACGCTTCAACATAGAAGAACGAAATTTGGGGAACCAAGTCGCCTTAGTGTACTGATCATTAACTGAGAGTATCATCCTGTTTGGTTGAAAAAATATTTGCTGAGATATCTGGAGATTCGTAATTTTTGGAAGCTTGGCAACCCCTTCCCATGAAAGTGTTTCTCGCCAGTCACTGCTTAGGGCTACATCAAGAGGAAACAAAACGTAGAGATCGAACGTGAAACTACTTTGTTGTGTCAAGTTTCAAGAAGCTAGCACAAACCGTGTTGGATTTAGAGTTCCAAATACATCTATCAATATAGGAGAAAACAGAGTGAAACCTAAAAATTCAAACTGTTACTGGAAATGAACGCTTCAACATAGAAGAACGAAATTTGGGGAACCAAGTTACCTTAGTGTACTGATCATTACCTGAAAGTATCATCCAGTTTGGGTGAAAAATTATTTGCTGAGATTTCTGGAGATTCGTAATTTTTGGAAGCTTGGCAATCCCTTCCCATGAAAGTGTTTCTCGCCAGTCACTGCTTAGGGCTACATCAAGAGGAAACAAAACGTAGAGATAGAACGTGAAACTACTTTGTTGTGTCAAGTTTCAAGAAGCTAGCACAAACCGTGTTGGATTTAGAGTTCCAAATACATCTATCAATATAGGAGAAAACAGAGTGAAACCTAAAAATTCAAACTGTTACTGGAAATGAACGCTTCAACATAGAAGAACGAAATTTGGGGAACCAAGTCGCCTTAGTGTACTGATCATTACCTGAAAGTATCATCCAGTTTGGGTGAAAAAATATTTGCTGAGATTTCTGGAGATTCGTAATTTTGGGAAGCTTGGCAACCCCTTCCCATGAAAGTGTTTCTCGCCAGTCACTGTTTAGGGCTACATCAAGAGGAAACAAAACGTAGAGATAGAACATGAAACTACTTTGTTGTGTCAACTTTCAAGAAGCTAGCACAAACCGTGTTGGATTTAGAGTTCCAAATACATCTATCAATATAGGAGAAAACAGAGTGAAACCTAAAAATTCAAACTGTTACTGGAAATGAACGCTTCAACATAGAAGAATGAAATTTGGGGAACCAAGTCGCCTTAGTGTACTGATCATTACCTGAAAGTATCATCCAGTTTGGGTGAAAAAATATTTGCTGAGATTTCTGGAGATTCGTAATTTTGGGAAGCTTGGCAACCCCGTTCCATGAAAGGGTTTCTCGCCAGTCACTGCTTAGGGCTACATCAAGAGGAAACAAAACATAGAGATAGAACGTGAAACTACTTTGTTGTGTCAAGTTTCAAGAAGCTAGCACAAACCGTTTTGGATTTAGAGTTCCAAATACATCTATTAATATAGGAGAAAACAGAGTGAAACCTAAAAATTCAAACTGTTACTGGAAATGAACGCTTCAACATAGAAGAACGAAATTTGGGGAACCAAGTCGCCTTAGTGTACTGATCATTACCTGAAAGTATCATCCAGTTTGGGTGAAAAAATATTTGCTGAGATTTCTGGAGATTCGTAATTTTGGGAAGCTTGGCAACCCCTTCCCATGAAAGTGTTTCTCGCCAGTCACTGTTTAGGGCTACATCAAGAGGAAACAAAACGTAGAGATAGAACATGAAACTACTTTGTTGTGTCAACTTTCAAGAAGCTAGCACAAACCGTGTTGGATTTAGAGTTCCAAATACATCTATCAATATAGGAGAAAACAGAGTGAAACCTAAAAATTCAAACTGTTACTGGAAATGAACGCTTCAACATAGAAGAACGAAATTTGGGGAACCAAGTCGCCTTAGTGTACTGATCATTACCTGAAAGTATCATCTAGTTTGGGTGAAAAAATATTTGCTGAGATTTCTGGAGATTCGTAATTTTGGGAAGCTTGGCAACCCCTTCCCATGAAAGTGTTTCTCGCCAGTCACTGCTTAGGGCTACATCAAGAGGAAACAAAACGTAGAGATAGAACGTGAAACTACTTTGTTGTGTCAAGTTTCAAGAAGCTAGCACAAACCGTGTTGGATTCAGAGTTCCAAATACATCTATCAATATAGGAGAAAACAGAGTGAAACCTAAAAATTCAAACTGTTACTGGAAATGAACGCTTCAACATAGAAGAACGAAATTTGGGGAACCAAGTCGCCTTAGTGTACTGATCATTAACTGAGAGTATCATCCTGTTTGGTTGAAAAAATATTTGCTGAGATATCTGGAGATTCGTAATTTTTGGAAGCTTGGCAACCCCTTCCCATGAAAGTGTTTCTCGCCAGTCACTGCTTAGGGCTACATCAAGAGGAAACAAAACGTAGAGATAGAACGTGAAACTACTTTGTTGTGTCAAGTTTCAAGAAGCTAGCACAAACCGTGTTGGATTTAGAGTTCCAAATACATCTATCAATATAGGAGAAAACAGAGTGAAACCTAAAAATTCAAACTGTTACTGGAAATGAACGCTTCAACATAGAAGAACGAAATTTGGGGAACCAAGTTACCTTAGTGTACTGATCATTACCTGAAAGTATCATCCAGTTTGGGTGAAAAATTATTTGCTGAGATTTCTGGAGATTCGTAATTTTTGGAAGCTTGGCAATCCCTTCCCATGAAAGTGTTTCTCGCCAGTCACTGCTTAGGGCTACATCAAGAGGAAACAAAACGTAGAGATAGAACGTGAAACTACTTTGTTGTGTCAAGTTTCAAGAAGCTAGCACAAACCGTGTTGGATTTAGAGTTCCAAATACATCTATCAATATAGGAGAAAACAGAGTGAAACCTAAAAATTCAAACTGTTACTGGAAATGAACGCTTCAACATAGAAGAACGAAATTTGGGGAACCAAGTCGCCTTAGTGTACTGATCATTACCTGAAAGTATCATCCAGTTTGGGTGAAAAAATATTTGCTGAGATTTCTGGAGATTCGTAATTTTGGGAAGCTTGGCAACCCCTTCCCATGAAAGTGTTTCTCGCCAGTCACTGTTTAGGGCTACATCAAGAGGAAACAAAACGTAGAGATAGAACATGAAACTACTTTGTTGTGTCAACTTTCAAGAAGCTAGCACAAACCGTGTTGGATTTAGAGTTCCAAATACATCTATCAATATAGGAGAAAACAGAGTGAAACCTAAAAATTCAAACTGTTACTGGAAATGAACGCTTCAACATAGAAGAATGAAATTTGGGGAACCAAGTCGCCTTAGTGTACTGATCATTACCTGAAAGTATCATCCAGTTTGGGTGAAAAAATATTTGCTGAGATTTCTGGAGATTCGTAATTTTGGGAAGCTTGGCAACCCCGTTCCATGAAAGGGTTTCTCGCCAGTCACTGCTTAGGGCTACATCAAGAGGAAACAAAACATAGAGATAGAACGTGAAACTACTTTGTTGTGTCAAGTTTCAAGAAGCTAGCACAAACCGTTTTGGATTTAGAGTTCCAAATACTTCTATTAATATAGGAGAAAACAGAGTGAAACCTAAAAATTCAAACTGTTACTGGAAATGAACGCTTCAACATAGAAGAACGAAATTTGGGGAACCAAGTTACCTTAGTGTACTGATCATTACCTGAAAGTATCATCCAGTTTGGGTGAAAAATTATTTGCTGAGATTTCTGGAGATTCGTAATTTTTGGAAGCTTGGCAATCCCTTCCCATGAATGTGTTTCTCGCCAGTCACTGCTCAGGGCTACATCAAGAGGAAACAAAACGTAGAGATAGAACGTGAAACTACTTTGTTGTGTCAAGTTTCAAGAAGCTATCACAAACCGTGTTGGATTTAGAGTTCCAAATACATCTATCAATATAGGAGAAAACAGAGTGAAACCTAAAAATTCAAACTGTTACTGGAAATGAACGCTTCAACATAGAAGAACGAAATTTGGGGAACCAAGTCACCTTAGTGTACTGATCATTACCTGAAAGTATCATCCAGTTTGGGTGAAAAAATATTTGCTGAGATTTCTGGAGATTCGTAATTTTGGGAAGATTGGCAACCCCTTCCCATGAAAGTGTTTCTCGCCAGTCACTGTTTAGGGCTACATCAAGAGGAAACAAAACGTAGAGATAGAACATGAAACTACTTTGTTGTGTCAACTTTCAAGAAGCTAGCACAAACCGTGTTGGATTTAGAGTTCCAAATACATCTATCAATATAGGAGAAAACAGAGTGAAACCTAAAAATTCAAACTGTTACTGGAAATGAACGCTTCAACATAAAAGAACGAAAATTGGGGAACCAAGTCGCCTTAGTGTACTGATCATTACCTGAAAGTATCATCCAGTTTGGGTGAAAAAATATTTGCTGAGATTTCTGGAGATTCGTAATTTTGGGAAGCTTGGCAACCCCGTTCCATGAAAGGGTTTCTCGCCAGTCACTGCTTAGGGCTACATCAAGAGGAAATGAAATATAGAGATAGAACGTGAAACTACTTTGTTGTGTCAAGTTTCAAGAAGCTAGCACAAACCATGTTGGATTTAGAGTTCCAAATACATCTATTAATATAGGAGAAAACAGAGTGAAACCTAAAAATTCAAACTGTTACTGGAAATGAACGCTTCAACATAGAAGAACGAAATTTGGGGAACCAAGTTACCTTAGTGTACTGATCATTACCTGAAAGTATCATCCAGTTTGGGTGAAAAATTATTTGCTGAGATTTCTGGAGATTCGTAATTTTTGGAAGCTTGGCAATCCCTTCCCATGAAAGTGTTTCTCGCCAGTCACTGCTTAGGGCTACATCAAGAGGAAACAAAACGTAGAGATAGAACGTGAAACTACTTTGTTGTGTCAAGTTTCAAGAAGCTAGCACAAACCGTGTTGGATTTAGAGTTCCAAATACATCTATCAATATAGGAGAAAACAGAGTGAAACCTAAAAATTCAAACTGTTACTGGAAATGAACGCTTCAACATAGAAGAACGAAATTTGGGGAACCAAGTCGCCTTAGTGTACTGATCATTACCTGAAAGTATCATCCAGTTTGGGTGAAAAAATATTTGCTGAGATTTCTGGAGATTCGTAATTTTGGGAAGCTTGGCAACCCCTTCCCATGAAAGTGTTTCTCGCCAGTCACTGCTTAGGGCTACATCAAGAGGAAACAAAACGTAGAGATAGAACGTGAAACTACTTTGTTGTGTGAAGTTTCAAGAAGCTAGCACAAACCGTGTTGGATTTAGAGTTCCAAATACATCTATCAATATAGGAGAAAACAGAGTGAAACCTAAAAATTCAAACTGTTACTGGAAATGAACGCTTCAACATAGAAGAACGAAATTTGGGGAACCAAGTCGCCTTAGTGTACTGATCATTACCTGAAAGTATCATCCAGTTTGGGTGAAAAAATATTTGCTGAGATTTCTGGAGATTCGCAATTTTTGGAAGCTTGGCAACCCCTTCCCATGAAAGTGTTTCTCGCCAGTCACTGCTTAGGGCTACATCAAGAGGAAACAAAACGTAGAGATAGAACGTGAAACTACTTTGTTGTGTCAAGTTTCAAGAAGCTAGCACAAACCGTGTTGGATTTAGAGTTCCAAATACATCTATCAATATAGGAGAAAACAGAGTGAAACCTAAAAATTCAAACTGTTACTGGAAATGAACGCTTCAACATAGAAGAACGAAAATTGGGGAACCAAGTCGCCTTAGTGTACTGATCATTACCTGAGAGTATCATCCAGTTTGGGTGAAAAAATATTTGCTGAGATTTCTGGAGATTCGTAATTTTTGGAAGCATGGCAACCCCTTCCCATGAAAGTGTTTCTCGCCAGTCACTGCTTAGGGCTACATCAAGAGGAAACAAAACGTAGAGATAGAACGTGAAACTACTTTGTTGTGTCAAGTTTCAAGAAGCTAGCACAAACCGTGTTGGATTTAGAGTTCCAAATCCATCTATCAATATAGGAGAAAACAGAGTGAAACCTAAAAATTCAAACTGTTTCTGGAAATGAACGCTTCGACATAGAAGAACGAAATTTGGGGAACCAAGTCGCCTTAGTGTACTGATCACTACCTGAAAGTATCATCCAGTTTGGGTGAAAAAATATTTGCTGAGATTTCTGGAGATTCGTAATTTTGGGAAGCTTGGCAACCCCTTCCCATGAAAGTGTTTCTCGCCAGTCACTGCTTAGGGCTACATCAAGAGGAAACAAAACGTAGGGATAGAATATGAAACTACTTTGTTGTGTCAAGTTTCAAGAAGCTAGCACAAACCGTGTTGGATTTAGAGTTCCAAATACATCTATCAATATAGGAGAAAACAGAGTGAAACCTAAAAATTCAAACTGTTACTGGAAATGAACGCTTCAACATAGAAGAACGAAATTTGGGGAACCAAGTCGCCTTAGTGTACTGATCATTACCTGAAAGTATCATCCAGTTTGGGTGAAAAAATATTTGCTGAGATTTCTGGAGATTCGTAATTTTGGGAAGCTTGGCAACCCCTTCCCATGAAAGTGTTTCTCGCCAGTCACTGTTTAGGGCTACATCAAGAGGAAACAAAACGTAGAGATAGAACATGAAACTACTTTGTTGTGTCAACTTTCAAGAAGCTAGCACAAACCGTGTTGGATTTAGAGTTCCAAATACATCTATCAATATAGGAGAAAACAGAGTGAAACCTAAAAATTCAAACTGTTACTGGAAATGAACGCTTCAACATAGAAGAACGAAATTTGGGGAACCAAGTCGCCTTAGTGTACTGATCATTACCTGAAAGTATCATCTAGTTTGGGTGAAAAAATATTTGCTGAGATTTCTGGAGATTCGTAATTTTGGGAAGCTTGGCAACCCCTTCCCATGAAAGTGTTTCTCGCCAGTCACTGCTTAGGGCTACATCAAGAGGAAACAAAACGTAGAGATAGAACGTGAAACTACTTTGTTGTGTCAAGTTTCAAGAAGCTAGCACAAACCGTGTTGGATTCAGAGTTCCAAATACATCTATCAATATAGGAGAAAACAGAGTGAAACCTAAAAATTCAAACTGTTACTGGAAATGAACGCTTCAACATAGAAGAACGAAATTTGGGGAACCAAGTCGCCTTAGTGTACTGATCATTAACTGAGAGTATCATCCTGTTTGGTTGAAAAAATATTTGCTGAGATATCTGGAGATTCGTAATTTTTGGAAGCTTGGCAACCCCTTCCCATGAAAGTGTTTCTCGCCAGTCACTGCTTAGGGCTACATCAAGAGGAAACAAAACGTAGAGATCGAACGTGAAACTACTTTGTTGTGTCAAGTTTCAAGAAGCTAGCACAAACCGTGTTGGATTTAGAGTTCCAAATACATCTATCAATATAGGAGAAAACAGAGTGAAACCTAAAAATTCAAACTGTTACTGGAAATGAACGCTTCAACATAGAAGAACGAAATTTGGGGAACCAAGTTACCTTAGTGTACTGATCATTACCTGAAAGTATCATCCAGTTTGGGTGAAAAATTATTTGCTGAGATTTCTGGAGATTCGTAATTTTTGGAAGCTTGGCAATCCCTTCCCATGAAAGTGTTTCTCGCCAGTCACTGCTTAGGGCTACATCAAGAGGAAACAAAACGTAGAGATAGAACGTGAAACTACTTTGTTGTGTCAAGTTTCAAGAAGCTAGCACAAACCGTGTTGGATTTAGAGTTCCAAATACATCTATCAATATAGGAGAAAACAGAGTGAAACCTAAAAATTCAAACTGTTACTGGAAATGAACGCTTCAACATAGAAGAACGAAATTTGGGGAACCAAGTCGCCTTAGTGTACTGATCATTACCTGAAAGTATCATCCAGTTTGGGTGAAAAAATATTTGCTGAGATTTCTGGAGATTCGTAATTTTGGGAAGCTTGGCAACCCCTTCCCATGAAAGTGTTTCTCGCCAGTCACTGTTTAGGGCTACATCAAGAGGAAACAAAACGTAGAGATAGAACGTGAAACTACTTTGTTGTGTCAACTTTCAAGAAGCTAGCACAAACCGTGTTGGATTTAGAGTTCCAAATACATCTATCAATATAGGAGAAAACAGAGTGAAACCTAAAAATTCAAACTGTTACTGGAAATGAACGCTTCAACATAGAAGAATGAAATTTGGGGAACCAAGTCGCCTTAGTGTACTGATCATTACCTGAAAGTATCATCCAGTTTGGGTGAAAAAATATTTGCTGAGATTTCTGGAGATTCGTAATTTTGGGAAGCTTGGCAACCCCGTTCCATGAAAGGGTTTCTCGCCAGTCACTGCTTAGGGCTACATCAAGAGGAAACAAAACATAGAGATAGAACGTGAAACTACTTTGTTGTGTCAAGTTTCAAGAAGCTAGCACAAACCGTTTTGGATTTAGAGTTCCAAATACATCTATTAATATAGGAGAAAACAGAGTGAAACCTAAAAATTCAAACTGTTACTGGAAATGAACGCTTCAACATAGAAGAACGAAATTTGGGGAACCAAGTCGCCTTAGTGTACTGATCATTACCTGAAAGTATCATCCAGTTTGGGTGAAAAAATATTTGCTGAGATTTCTGGAGATTCGTAATTTTGGGAAGCTTGGCAACCCCTTCCCATGAAAGTGTTTCTCGCCAGTCACTGTTTAGGGCTACATCAAGAGGAAACAAAACGTAGAGATAGAACATGAAACTACTTTGTTGTGTCAACTTTCAAGAAGCTAGCACAAACCGTGTTGGATTTAGAGTTCCAAATACATCTATCAATATAGGAGAAAACAGAGTGAAACCTAAAAATTCAAACTGTTACTGGAAATGAACGCTTCAACATAGAAGAACGAAATTTGGGGAACCAAGTCGCCTTAGTGTACTGATCATTACCTGAAAGTATCATCTAGTTTGGGTGAAAAAATATTTGCTGAGATTTCTGGAGATTCGTAATTTTGGGAAGCTTGGCAACCCCTTCCCATGAAAGTGTTTCTCGCCAGTCACTGCTTAGGGCTACATCAAGAGGAAACAAAACGTAGAGATAGAACGTGAAACTACTTTGTTGTGTCAAGTTTCAAGAAGCTAGCACAAACCGTGTTGGATTCAGAGTTCCAAATACATCTATCAATATAGGAGAAAACAGAGTGAAACCTAAAAATTCAAACTGTTACTGGAAATGAACGCTTCAACATAGAAGAACGAAATTTGGGGAACCAAGTCGCCTTAGTGTACTGATCATTAACTGAGAGTATCATCCTGTTTGGTTGAAAAAATATTTGCTGAGATATCTGGAGATTCGTAATTTTTGGAAGCTTGGCAACCCCTTCCCATGAAAGTGTTTCTCGCCAGTCACTGCTTAGGGCTACATCAAGAGGAAACAAAACGTAGAGATAGAACGTGAAACTACTTTGTTGTGTCAAGTTTCAAGAAGCTAGCACAAACCGTGTTGGATTTAGAGTTCCAAATACATCTATCAATATAGGAGAAAACAGAGTGAAACCTAAAAATTCAAACTGTTACTGGAAATGAACGCTTCAACATAGAAGAACGAAATTTGGGGAACCAAGTTACCTTAGTGTACTGATCATTACCTGAAAGTATCATCCAGTTTGGGTGAAAAATTATTTGCTGAGATTTCTGGAGATTCGTAATTTTTGGAAGCTTGGCAATCCCTTCCCATGAAAGTGTTTCTCGCCAGTCACTGCTTAGGGCTACATCAAGAGGAAACAAAACGTAGAGATAGAACGTGAAACTACTTTGTTGTGTCAAGTTTCAAGAAGCTAGCACAAACCGTGTTGGATTTAGAGTTCCAAATACATCTATCAATATAGGAGAAAACAGAGTGAAACCTAAAAATTCAAACTGTTACTGGAAATGAACGCTTCAACATAGAAGAACGAAATTTGGGGAACCAAGTCGCCTTAGTGTACTGATCATTACCTGAAAGTATCATCCAGTTTGGGTGAAAAAATATTTGCTGAGATTTCTGGAGATTCGTAATTTTGGGAAGCTTGGCAACCCCTTCCCATGAAAGTGTTTCTCGCCAGTCACTGTTTAGGGCTACATCAAGAGGAAACAAAACGTAGAGATAGAACATGAAACTAATTTGTTGTGTCAACTTTCAAGAAGCTAGCACAAACCGTGTTGGATTTAGAGTTCCAAATACATCTATCAATATAGGAGAAAACAGAGTGAAACCTAAAAATTCAAACTGTTACTGGAAATGAACGCTTCAACATAGAAGAATGAAATTTGGGGAACCAAGTCGCCTTAGTGTACTGATCATTACCTGAAAGTATCATCCAGTTTGGGTGAAAAAATATTTGCTGAGATTTCTGGAGATTCGTAATTTTGGGAAGCTTGGCAACCCCGTTCCATGAAAGGGTTTCTCGCCAGTCACTGCTTAGGGCTACATCAAGAGGAAACAAAACATAGAGATAGAACGTGAAACTACTTTGTTGTGTCAAGTTTCAAGAAGCTAGCACAAACCGTTTTGGATTTAGAGTTCCAAATACTTCTATTAATATAGGAGAAAACAGAGTGAAACCTAAAAATTCAAACTGTTACTGGAAATGAACGCTTCAACATAGAAGAACGAAATTTGGGGAACCAAGTTACCTTAGTGTACTGATCATTACCTGAAAGTATCATCCAGTTTGGGTGAAAAATTATTTGCTGAGATTTCTGGAGATTCGTAATTTTTGGAAGCTTGGCAATCCCTTCCCATGAATGTGTTTCTCGCCAGTCACTGCTCAGGGCTACATCAAGAGGAAACAAAACGTAGAGATAGAACGTGAAACTACTTTGTTGTGTCAAGTTTCAAGAAGCTATCACAAACCGTGTTGGATTTAGAGTTCCAAATACATCTATCAATATAGGAGAAAACAGAGTGAAACCTAAAAATTCAAACTGTTACTGGAAATGAACGCTTCAACATAGAAGAACGAAATTTGGGGAACCAAGTCACCTTAGTGTACTGATCATTACCTGAAAGTATCATCCAGTTTGGGTGAAAAAATATTTGCTGAGATTTCTGGAGATTCGTAATTTTGGGAAGATTGGCAACCCCTTCCCATGAAAGTGTTTCTCGCCAGTCACTGTTTAGGGCTACATCAAGAGGAAACAAAACGTAGAGATAGAACATGAAACTACTTTGTTGTGTCAACTTTCAAGAAGCTAGCACAAACCGTGTTGGATTTAGAGTTCCAAATACATCTATCAATATAGGAGAAAACAGAGTGAAACCTAAAAATTCAAACTGTTACTGGAAATGAACGCTTCAACATAAAAGAACGAAAATTGGGGAACCAAGTCGCCTTAGTGTACTGATCATTACCTGAAAGTATCATCCAGTTTGGGTGAAAAAATATTTGCTGAGATTTCTGGAGATTCGTAATTTTGGGAAGCTTGGCAACCCCGTTCCATGAAAGGGTTTCTCGCCAGTCACTGCTTAGGGCTACATCAAGAGGAAATGAAATATAGAGATAGAACGTGAAACTACTTTGTTGTGTCAAGTTTCAAGAAGCTAGCACAAACCATGTTGGATTTAGAGTTCCAAATACATCTATTAATATAGGAGAAAACAGAGTGAAACCTAAAAATTCAAACTGTTACTGGAAATGAACGCTTCAACATAGAAGAACGAAATTTGGGGAACCAAGTTACCTTAGTGTACTGATCATTACCTGAAAGTATCATCCAGTTTGGGTGAAAAATTATTTGCTGAGATTTCTGGAGATTCGTAATTTTTGGAAGCTTGGCAATCCCTTCCCATGAAAGTGTTTCTCGCCAGTCACTGCTTAGGGCTACATCAAGAGGAAACAAAACGTAGAGATAGAACGTGAAACTACTTTGTTGTGTCAAGTTTCAAGAAGCTATCACAAACCGTGTTGGATTTAGAGTTCCAAATACATCTATCAATATAGGAGAAAACAGAGTGAAACCTAAAAATTCAAACTGTTACTGGAAATGAACGCTTCAACATAGAAGAACGAAATTTGGGGAACCAAGTCGCCTTAGTGTACTGATCATTACCTGAAAGTATCATCCAGTTTGGGTGAAAAAATATTTGCTGAGATTTCTGGAGATTCGTAATTTTGGGAAGCTTGGCAACCCCGTTCCATGAAAGGGTTTCTCGCCAGTCACTGCTTAGGGCTACATCAAGAGGAAACAAAACGTAGAGATAGAACGTGAAACTACTTTGTTGTGTCAAGTTTCAAGAAGCTAGCACAAACCGTGTTGGATTTAGAGTTCCAAATACATCTATTAATATAGGAGAAAACAGAGTGAAACCTAAAAATTCAAACTGTTACTGGAAATGAACGCTTCAACATAGAAGAACGAAATTTGGGGAACCAAGTTACCTTAGTGTACTGATCATTACCTGAAAGTATCATCCAGTTTGGGTGAAAAATTATTTGCTGAGATTTCTGGAGATTCGTAATTTTTGGAAGCTTGGCAATCCCTTCCCATGAAAGTGTTTCTCGCCAGTCACTGCTTAGGGCTACATCAAGAGGAAACAAAACGTAGAGATAGAACGTGAAACTACTTTGTTGTGTCAAGTTTCAAGAAGCTAGCACAAACCGTGTTGGATTTAGAGTTCCAAATACATCTATCAATATAGGAGAAAACAGAGTGAAACCTAAAAATTCAAACTGTTACTGGAAATGAACGCTTCAACATAGAAGAACGAAATTTGGGGAACCAAGTCGCCTTAGTGTACTGATCATTACCTGAAAGTATCATCCAGTTTGGGTGAAAAAATATTTGCTGAGATTTCTGGAGATTCGCAATTTTTGGAAGCTTGGCAACCCCTTCCCATGAAAGTGTTTCTCGCCAGTCACTGCTTAGGGCTACATCAAGAGGAAACAAAACGTAGAGATAGAACGTGAAACTACTTTGTTGTGTCAAGTTTCAAGAAGCTAGAACAAACCGTGTTGGATTTAGAGTTCCAAATACATCTATCAATAACGGAGAAAACAGAGTGAAACCTAAAAATTCAAACTGTTACTGGAAATGAACGCTTCAACATAGAAGAACGAAATTTGGGGAACCAAGTCGCCTTAGTGTACTGATCATTACCTGAGAGTATCATCCAGTTTGGGTGAAAAAATATTTGCTTAGATTTCTGGAGATTCGTAATTTTTGGAAGCATGGCAACCCCTTCCCATGAAAGTGTTTCTCGCCAGTCACTGCTTAGGGCTACATCAAGAGGAAACAAAACGTAGAGATAGAACGTGAAACTACTTTGTTGTGTCAAGTTTCAAAAAGCTAGCACAGACCGTGTTGGATTTAGAGTTCCAAATCCATCTATCAATATAGGAGAAAACAGAGTGAAACCTAAAAATTCAAACTGTTACTGGAAATGAACGCTTCGACATAGAAGAACGAAATTTGGGGAACCAAGTCGCCTTAGTGTACTGATCACTACCTGAAAGTATCATCCAGTTTGGGTGAAAAAATATTTGCTGAGATTTCTGGAGATTCGTAATTTTGGGAAGCTTGGCAACCCCTTCCCATGAAAGTGTTTCTCGCCAGTCACTGCTTAGGGCTACATCAAGAGGAAACAAAACGTAGGGATAGAACGTGAAACTACTTTGTTGTGTCAAGTTTCAAGAAGCTAGCACAAACCGTGTTGGATTTAGAGTTCCAAATACATCTATCAATATAGGAGAAAACAGAGTGAAACCTAAAAATTCAAACTGTTACTGGAAATGAACGCTTCAACATAGAAGAACGAAATTTGGGGAACCAAGTCGCCTTAGTGTACTGATCATTACCTGAAAGTATCATCCAGTTTGGGTGAAAAAATATTTGCTGAGATTTCTGGAGATTCGTAATTTTGGGAAGCTTGGCAATCCCTTCCCATGAAAGTGTTTCTCGCCAGTCACTGTTTAGGGCTACATCAAGAGGAAACAAAACGTAGAGATAGAACATGAAACTACTTTGTTGTGTCAACTTTCAAGAAGCTAGCACAAACCGTGTTGGATTTAGAGTTCCAAATACATCTATCAATATAGGAGAAAACAGAGTGAAACCTAAAAATTCAAACTGTTACTGGAAATGAACGCTTCAACATAGAAGTACGAAATTTGGGGAACCAAGTCGCCTTAGTGTACTGATCATTACCTGAAAGTATCATCTAGTTTGGGTGAAAAAATATTTGCTGAGATTTCTGGAGATTTGTAATTTTGGGAAGCTTGGCAACCCCTTCCCATGAAAGTGTTTCTCGCCAGTCACTGCTTAGGGCTACATCAAGAGGAAACAAAACGTAGAGATAGAACGTGAAACTACTTTGTTGTGTCAAGTTTCAAGAAGCTAGCACAAACCGTGTTGGATTCAGATTTCCAAATACATCTATCAATATAGGAGAAAACAGAGTGAAACCTAAAAATTCAAACTGTTACTGGAAATGAACGCTTCAACATAGAAGAACGAAATTTGGGGAACCAAGTCGCCTTAGTGTACTGATCATTAACTGAGAGTATCATCCTGTTTGGTTGAAAAAATATTTGCTGAGATATCTGGAGATTCGTAATTTTTGGAAGCTTGGCAACCCCTTCCCATGAAAGTGTTTCTCGCCAGTCACTGCTTAGGGCTACATCAAGAGGAAACAAAACGTAGAGATAGAACGTGAAACTACTTTGTTGTGTCAAGTTTCAAGAAGCTAGCACAAACCGTGTTGGATTTAGAGTTCCAAATACATCTATCAATATAGGAGAAAACAGAGTGAAACCTAAAAATTCAAACTGTTACTGGAAATGAACGCTTCAACATAGAAGAACGAAATTTGGGGAACCAAGTTACCTTAGTGTACTGATCATTTCCTGAAAGTATCATCCAGTTTGGGTGAAAAATTATTTGCTGAGATTTCTGGAGATTCGTAATTTTTGGAAGCTTGGCAATCCCTTCCCATGAAAGTGTTTCTCGCCAGTCACTGCTTAGTGCTACATCAAGAGGAAACAAAACGTAGAGATAGAACGTGAAACTACTTTGTTGTGTCAAGTTTCAAGAAGCTAGCACAAACCGTGTTGGATTTAGAGTTCCAAATACATCTATCAATATAGGAGAAAACAGAGTGAAACCTAAAAATTCAAACTGTTACTGGAAATGAACGCTTCGACATAGAAGAACGAAATTTGGGGAACCAAGTCGCCTTAGTGTACTGATCACTACCTGAAAGTATCATCCAGTTTGGGTGAAAAAATATTTGCTGAGATTTCTGGAGATTCGTAATTTTGGGAAGCTTGGCAACCCCTTCCCATGAAAGTGTTTCTCGCCAGTCACTGCTTAGGGCTACATCAAGAGGAAACAAAACGTAGAGATAGAACCTGAAACTACTTTGTTGTGTCAAGTTTCAAGAAGCTAGCACAAACCGTGTTGGATTTAGAGTTCCAAATACATCTATCAATATAGGAGAAAACAGAGTGAAACCTAAAAATTCAAACTGTTACTGGAAATGAACGCTTCAACATAGAAGAACGAAATTTGGGGAACCAAGTCGCCTTAGTGTACTGATCATTACCTGAAAGTATCATCCAGTTTGGGTGAAAAAATATTTGCTGAGATTTCTGGAGATTCGTAATTTTGGGAAGCTTGGCAACCCCGTTCCATGAAAGGGTTTCTCGCCAGTCACTGCTTAGGGCTACATCAAGAGGAAACAAAACATAGAGATAGAACGTGAAACTACTTTGTTGTGTCAAGTTTCAAGAAGCTAGCACAAACCGTGTTGGATTTAGAGTTCCAAATACATCTATTAATATAGGAGAAAACAGAGTGAAACCTAAAAATTCAAACTGTTACTGGAAATGAACGCTTCAACATAGAAGAACGAAATTTGGGGAACCAAGTTACCTTAGTGTACTGATCATTACCTGAAAGTATCATCCAGTTTGGGTGAAAAATTATTTGCTGAGATTTCTGGAGATTCGTAATTTTTGGAAGCTTGGCAATCCCTTCCCATGAAAGTGTTTCTCGCCAGTCACTGCTTAGGTCTACATCAAGAGGAAACAAAACGTAGAGATAGAACGTGAAACTACTTTGTTGTGTCAAGTTTCAAGAAGCTATCACAAACCGTGTTGGATTTAGAGTTCCAAATACATCTATCAATATAGGAGAAAACAGAGTGAAACCTAAAAATTCAAACTGTTACTGGAAATGAACGCTTCAACATAGAAGAACGAAATTTGGGGAACCAAGTCGCCTTAGTGTACTGATCATTACCTGAAAGTATCATCCAGTTTGGGTGAAAAAATATTTGCTGAGATTTCTGGAGATTCGTAATTTTGGGAAGCTTGGCAACCCCTTCCCATGAAAGTGTTTCTCGCCAGTCACTGCTTAGGGCTACATCAAGAGGAAACAAAACGTAGAGATAGAACGTGAAACAACGTTGTTGTGTCAAGTTTCAAGAAGCTAGCACAAAACGTGATGGATTTAGAGTTCCAAATACATCTATCAATATAGGAGAAAACAGAGTGAAACCTAAAAATTCAAACTGTTACTGGAAATGAACGCTTCGACATAGAAGAACGAAATTTGGGGAACCAAGTCGCCTTAGTGTACTGATCACTACCTGAAAGTATCATCCAGTTTGGGTGAAAAAATATTTGCTGAGATTTCTGGAGATTCGTAATTTTGGGAAGCTTGGCAACCCCTTCCCATGAAAGTGTTTCTCGCCAGTCACTGCTTAGGGCTACATCAAGAGGAAACAAAACGTAGAGATAGAACGTGAAACTACTTTGTTGTGTCAAGTTTCAAGAAGCTAGCACAAACCGTGTTGGATTTAGAGTTCCAAATACATCTATCAATATAGGAGAAAACAGAGTGAAACCTAAAAATTCAAACTGTTACTGGAAATGAACGCTTCAACATAGAAGAACGAAATTTGGGGAACCAAGTCGCCTTAGTGTACTGATCATTACCTGAAAGTATCATCCAGTTTGGGTGAAAAAATATTTGCTGAGATTTCTGGAGATTCGTAATTTTGGGAAGCTTGGCAACCCCTTCCCATGAAAGTGATTCTCGCCAGTCACTGCTTAGGGCTACATCAAGAGGAAACAAAACGTAGAGATAGAACGTGAAACTACTTTGTTGTGTCAACTTTCAAGAAGCTAGCACAAACCGTGTTGGATTTAGAGTTCCAAATACATCTATCAATATAGGAGAAAACAGAGTGAAACCTAAAAATTCAAACTGTTACTGGAAATGAACGCTTCAACATAGAAGAACGAAATTTGGGTAACCAAGTCGCCTTAGTGTACTGATCATTACCTGAAAGTATCATCCAGTTTGGGTGAAAAAATATTTGCTGAGATTTCTGGAGATTCGTAATTTTGGGAAGCTTGGCAACCCCGTTCCATGAAAGGGTTTCTCGCCAGTCACTGCTTAGGGCTACATCAAGAGGAAACAAAACATAGAGATAGAACCTGAAACTACTTTGTTGTGTCAAGTTTCAAGAAGCTAGCACAAAACGTGTTGGATTTAGAGTTCCAAATACATCTATCAATATAGGAGAAAACAGAGTGAAACCTAAAAATTCAAACTGTTACTGGAAATGAACGCTTCAACATAGAAGAACGAAATTTGGGGAACCAAGTCGCCTTAGTGTACTGATCATTACCTGAAAGTATCATCCAGTTTGGGTGAAAAAATATTTGCTGAGATTTCTGGAGATTCGTAATTGTGGGAAGCTTGGCAACCCCGTCCCATGAAAGTGTTTCTCGCCATTCACTGCTTAGGGCTACATCAAGAGGAAACAAAACGTAGAGATAGAACGTGAAACTACTTTGTTGTGTCAAGTTTCAAGAACCTAGCAAAAACCGTGTTGGATTTAGAGTTCCAAATACATCTATTAATATAGGAGAAAACAGAGTGAAACCTAAAAATTCAAACTGTTACTGGAAATGAACGCTTCAACATAGAAGAACGAAATTTGGGTAACCAAGTTACCTTAGTGTACTGATCATTACCTGAAATTATCATCCAGTTTGGGTGAAAAATTATTTGCTGAGATTTCTGGAGATTCGTAATTTTGGGAAGCTTGGCAACCCCTTCCCTTGAAAGTGTTTCTCGCCAGTCACTGCTTAGGGCTACATCAAGAGGAAACAAAACGTAGAGATAGAACGTGAAACTACTTTGTTGTGTCAAGTTTCAAGAAGCTAGCACAAACCGTGTTGGATTTAGAGTTCCAAATACATCTATCAATATAGGAGAAAACAGAGTGAAACCTAAAAATTCAAACTGTTACTGGAAATGAACGCTTCAACATAGAAGAACGAAATTTGGGGAACCAAGTCGCCTTAGTGTACTGATCATTACCTGAAAGTATCATCCAGTTTGGGTGAAAAAATATTTGCTGAGATTTCTGGAGATTCGTAATTTTGGGAAGCTTGGCAACCCCTTCCCATGAAAGTGTTTCTCGCCAGTCACTGTTTAGGGCTACATCAAGAGGAAACAAAACGTAGAGATAGAACATGAAACTACTTTGTTGTGTCAACTTTCAAGAAGCTAGCAAAAACCGTGTTGGATTTAGAGTTCCAAATACATCTATCAATATAGGAGAAAACAGAGTGAAACCTAAAAATTCAAACTGTTACTGGAAATGAACGCTTCAACATAGAAGAACGAAATTTGGGTAACCAAGTCGCCTTAGTGTACTGATCATTACCTGAAAGTATCATCCAGTTTGGGTGAAGAAATATTTGCTGAGATTTCTGGAGATTCGTAATTTTGGGAAGCTTGGCAACCCCGTTCCATGAAAGGGTTTCTCTCCAGTCACTGCTTAGGGCTACATCAAGAGGAAACAAAACATAGAGATAGAACCTGAAACTACTTTGTTGTGTCAAGTTTCAAGAAACTAGCACAAACCGTGTTGGATTTAGAGTTCCAAATACATCTATTAATATAGGAGAAAACAGAGTGAAACCTAAAAATTCAAACTGTTACTGGAAATGAACGCTTCAACATAGAAGAACGAAATTTGGGGAACCAAATTACCTTAGTGTACTGATCATTACCTGAAAGTATCATCCAGTTTGGGTGAAAAATTATTTGCTGAGATTTCTGGAGATTCGTAATTTTTGGAAGCTTGGCAATCCCTTCCCATGAATGTGTTTCTCGCCAGTCACTGCTTAGGGCTACATCAAGAGGAAACAAAACGTAGAGATAGAACGTGAAACTACTTTGTTGTGTCAAGTTTCAAGAAGCTAGCACAAACCGTGTAGGATTTAGAGTTCCAAATACATCTATCAATATAGGAGAAAACAGAGTGAAACCTAAAAATTCAAACTGTTACTGGAAATGAACGCTTCAACATAGAAGAACGAAATTTGGGGAACCAAGTCGCCTTAGTGTACTGATCATTACCTGAAAGTATCATCCAGTTTGGGTGAAAAAATATTTGCTGAGATTTCTGAAGATTCGTAATTTTGGGAAGCTTGGCAACCCCTTCCCATGAAAGTGTTTCTCGCCAGTCACTGCTTAGGGCTACATCAAGAGTAAACAAAACGTAGAGATAGAACGTGAAACTACTTTGTTGTGTCAAGTTTCAAGAAGCTAGCACAAACCGTGTTGGATTTAGAGTTCCAAATACATCTATCAATATAGGAGAAAACAGAGTGAAACCTAAAAATTCAAACTGTTACTGGAAATGAACGCTTCAACATAGAAGAACGAAATTTGGGGAACCAAGTCGCCTTAGTGTACTGATCATTACCTGAAAGTATCATCCAGTTTGGGTGAAAAAATATTTGCTGAGATTTCTGGAGATTCGTAATTGTGGGAAGCTTGGCAAACCCGTCCCATGAAAGTGTTTCTCGCCATTCACTGCTTAGGGCTACATCAAGAGGAAACAAAACGTAGAGATAGAACGTGAAACTACTTTGTTGTGTCAAGTTTCAAGAACCTAGCAAAAACCGTGTTGGATTTAGAGTTCCAAATACATCTATTAATATAGGAGAAAACAGAGTGAAACCTAAAAATTCAAACTGTTACTGGAAATGAACGCTTCAACATAGAAGAACGAAATTTGGGTAACCAAGTTACCTTAGTGTACTGATCATTACCTGAAAGTATCATCCAGTTTGGGTGAAAAATTATTTGCTGAGATTTCTGGAGATTCGTAATTTTTGGAAGCTTGGCAACCCCTTCCCATGAAAGTGTTTCTCACCAGTCACTGCTTAGGGCTACATCAAGAGGAAACAAAAGGTACAGATAGAACGTGAAACTACTTTGTTGTGTCAAGTTTCAAGAAGCTAGCACAAACCGTGTTGGATTTAGAGTTCCAAATATATCTATCAATATAGGAGAAAACAGAGTGAAACCTAAAAATTCAAACTGTTACTGGAAATGAACGCTTCAACATAGAAAAACGAAATTTGGGGAACCAAGTCGCCTTAGTGTACTGATCATTACCTGAGAGTATCATCCAGTTTGGGTGAAAAAATATTTGCTGAGATTTCTGGAGATTCGTAATTTTTGGAAGCTTGGCAACCCCTTCCCATGAAAGTGTTTCTCGCCAGTCACTGCTTAGGGCTACATCAAGAGGAAACAAAACGTAGAGATAGAACGTGAAAGTACTTTGTTGTGTCAAGTTTCAAGAAGCTAGCACAAACCGTGTTGGATTTAGAGTTCCAAATACATCTATCAATATAGGAGAAAACAGAGTGAAACCTAAAAATTCAAACTGTTACTGGAAATGAACGCTTCAACATAGAAGAACGAAATTTGGGGAACCAAGTCGCCTTAGTGTACTGATCATTACCTGAAAGTATCATCCAGTTTGGGTGAAAAAATATTTGCTGAGATTTCTGGAGATTCGTAATTTTGGGAAGCTTGGCAACCCCGTTCCATGAAAGGGTTTCTCGCCAGTCACTGCTTAGGGCTACATCAAGAGGAAACAAAACGTAGAGATAGAACGTGAAACTACTTTGTTGTGTCAAGTTTCAAGAAGCTAGCAAAAACCGTGTTGGATTTAGAGTTCCAAATACATCTATTAATATAGGGAAAAGAGAGTGAAACCTAAAAATTCAAACTCTTACTGGAAGTGAACGCTTCAACATAGAAGAACGAAATTTGATGAACCAAGTCGCCTTAGTGTACTGATCATTACCTGAAAGTATCATCCAGTTTGGGTGAAAAAATATTTGCTGAGATTTCTGGAGATTCGTAATTTTGGGAAGCTTGGCAACCCCTTCCCATGAAGGTGTTTCTCGCCAGTCACTGCTTAGGGCTACATCAAGAGGAAACAAAACGTAGAGATAGAACCTGAAACTACTTTGTTGTGTCAAGTTTCAAGAAGCTAGCACAAACTGTGTTGGATTTAGAGTTCCAAATACATCTATCAATATAGGAGAAAACAGAGTGAAACCTAAAAATTCAAACTGTTACTGGAAATGAACGCTTCAACATAGAAGAACGAAATTTGGGGAACCAAGTCGCCTTAGTGTACTGATCATTACCTGAAAGTATCATCCAGTTTGGGTGAAAAAATATTTGCTGAGATTTCTGGAGATTCGTAATTTTGGGAAGCTTGGCATCCCCTTCCCATGAAAGTGTTTCTCGCCAGTCACTGCTTAGGGCTACATCAAGAGGAAACAAAACGTAGAGATAGAACGTGAAACTACTTTGTTGTGTCAAGTTTCAAGAAGCTAGCACAAACCGTGTTGGATTTAGAGTTCCAAATACATCTATCAATATAGGAGAAAACAGAGTGAAACCTAAAAATTCAAACTGTTACTGGAAATGAACGCTTCAACATAGAAGAACGAAATTTGGGGAACCAAGTCGCCTTAGTGTACTGATCATTAACTGAGAGTATCATCCAGTTTGGGTGAAAAAATATTTGCTGAGATTTCTGGAGATTCGTAATTTTTGGAAGCTTGGCAACCCCTTCCCATGAAAGTGTTTCTCGCCAGTCACTGTTTAGGGCTACATCAAGAGGAAACAACAAAACGTAGAGATAGAACGTGAAACTACTTTGTTGTGTCAACTTTCAAGAAGCTAGCACAAACCGTGTTGGATTCAGAGTTCCAAATACATCTATCAATATAGGAGAAAACAGAGTGAAACCTACAAATTCAAACTGTTACTGGAAATGAACGCTTCAACATAGAAGAACGAAATTTGGGGAACCAAGACGCCTTAGTGTACTGATCATTACCTGAAAGTATCATCCAGTTTGGGTGAAAAAATGTTTGCTGAGATTTCTGGAGATTCGTAATTTTGGGATGCTTGGCAACCCCTTCCCATGAAAGTGTTTCTCGCCAGTCACTGCTTAGGGCTACATCAAGAGGAAACAAAACGTAGGGATAGAACGTGAAACTACTTTGTTGTGTCAAGTTTCAAGAAGCTAGCACAAACCGTGTTGGATTTAGTGTTCCAAATACATCTATCAATATAGGAGAAAACAGAGTGAAACCTAAAAATTCAAACTGTTACTGGAAATGAACGCTTCAACATAGAAGAACGAAATTTGGGGAACCAAGTCGCCTTAGTGTACTGATCATTACCTGAAAGTATCATCCAGTTTGGGTGAAAAAATATTTGCTGAGATTTCTGGAGATTCGTAATTTTGGGAAGCTTGGCAACCCCTTCCCATGAAAGTGTTTCTCGCCAGTCACTGCTTAGGGCTACATCAAGAGGAAACAAAACGTAGAGATAGAACGTGAAACTACTTTGCTGTGTCAAGTTTCAAGAAGCTAGCACAAACCGTGTTGGATTTAGAGTTCCAAATACATCTATCCATATAGGAGAAAACAGAGTGAAACCTAAAACTTCAAACTGTTACTGGAAATGAACGCTTCAACATAGAAGAACGAAATTTGGGGAACCAAGTCGCCTTAGTGTACTGATCATTACCTGAAAGTATCATCCAGTTTGGGTGAAAAAATATTTGCTGAGATTTCTGGAGATTCGTAATTTTGGGAAGCTTGGCAACCCCTTCCCATGAAAGTGTTTCTCGCCAGTCACTGTTTAGGGCTACATCAAGAGGAAACAAAACGTAGAGATAGAACATGAAACTACTTTGTTGTGTCAAGTTTCAAGAAGCTAGCACAAACCGTGTTGGATTTAGAGTTCCAAATACATCTATCAATATAGGAGAAAACAGAGTGAAACCTAAAAATTCAAACTGTTACTGGAAATGAACGCTTCAACATAGAAGAACGAAATTTGGGGAACCAAGTCGCCTTAGTGTACTGATCATTACCTGAAAGTATCATCCAGTTTGGGTGAAAAAATATTTGCTGAGATTTCTGGAGATTCGTAATTTTGGGAAGCTTGGCAACCCCGTTCCATGAAAGGGTTTCTCGCCAGTCACTGCTTAGGGCTACATCAAGAGGAAACAAAACGTAGAGATAGAACGTGAAACTACTTTGTTGTGTCAAGTTTCAAGAAGCTAGCACAAACCGTGTTGGATTTAGAGTTCCAAATACATCTATTAATATAGGGAAAAGAGAGTGAAACCTAAAAATTCAAACTCTTACTGGAAGTGAACGCTTCAACATAGAAGAACGAAATTTGATGAATCAAGTCGCCTTAGTGTACTGATCATTCCCTGAAAGTATCATCCAGTTTGGGTGAAAAAATATTTGCTGAGATTTCTGGAGATTCGTAATTTTGGGAAGCTTGGCAACCCCTTCCCATGAAGGTGTTTCTCGCCATTCACTGCTTAGGGCTACATCAAGAGGAAACAAAACGTAGAGATAGAACCTGAAACTACTTTGTTGTGTCAAGTTTCAAGAAGCTAGCACAAACCGTGTTGGATTTAGAGTTCCAAATACATCTATCAATATAGGAGAAAACAGAGTGAAACCTAAAAATTCAAACTGTTACTGGAAATGAACGCTTCAACATAGAAGAACGAAATTTGGGGAACCAAGTCGCCTTAGTGTACTGATCATTACCTGAAAGTATCATCCAGTTTGGGTGAAAAAATATTTGCTGAGATTTCTGGAGATTCGTAATTTTGGGAAGCTTGGCATCCCCTTCCCATGAAAGTGTTTCTCGCCAGTCACTGCTTAGGGCTACATCAAGAGGAAACAAAACGTAGAGATAGAACGTGAAACTACATTGTTGTGTCAAGTTTCAAGAAGCTAGCACAAACCGTGTTGGATTTACAGTTCCAAATACATCTATCAATATAGGAGAAAACAGAGTGAAACCTAAAAATTCAAACTGTTACTGGAAATGAACGCTTCAACATAGAAGAACGAAATTTGGGGAACCAAGTCGCCTTAGTGTACTGATCATTAACTGAGAGTATCATCCAGTTTGGGTGAAAAAATATTTGCTGAGATTTCTGGAGATTCGTAATTTTTGGAAGCTTGGCAACCCCTTCCCATGAAAGTGTTTCTCGCCAGTCAATGTTTAGGGCTACATCAAGAGGAAACAACAAAACGTAGAGATAGAACGTGAAACTACTTTGTTGTGTCAACTTTCAAGAAGCTAGCACAAACCGTGTTGGATTCAGAGTTCCAAATACATCTATCAATATAGGAGAAAACAGAGTGAAACCTACAAATTCAAACTGTTACTGGAAATGAACGCTTCAACATAGAAGAACGAAATTTGGGGAACCAAGACGCCTTAGTGTACTGATCATTACCTGAAAGTATCATCCAGTTTGGGTGAAAAAATGTTTGCTGAGATTTCTGGAGATTCGTAATTTTGGGATGCTTGGCAACCCCTTCCCATGAAAGTGTTTCTCGCCAGTCACTGCTTAGGGCTACATAAAGAGGAAACAAAACGTAGGGATAGAACGTGAAACTACTTTGTTGTGTCAAGTTTCAAGAAGCTAGCACAAACCGTGTTGGATTTAGAGTTCCAAATACATCTATCAATATAGGAGAAAACAGAGTGAAACCTAAAAATTCAAACTGTTACTGGAAATGAACGCTTCAACATAGAAGAACGAAATTTGGGGAACCAAGTCGCCTTAGTGTACTGATCATTACCTGAAAGTATCATCCAGTTTGGGTGAAAAAATATTTGCTGAGATTTCTGGAGATTCGTAATTTTGGGAAGCTTGGCAACCCCTTCCCATGAAAGTGTTTCTCGCCAGTCACTGCTTAGGGCTACATCAATAGGAAACAAAACGTAGAGATAGAACGTGAAACTACTTTGCTGTGTCAAGTTTCAAGAAGCTAGCACAAACCGTGTTGGATTTAGAGTTCCAAATACATCTATCCATATAGGAGAAAACAGAGTGAAACCTAAAAATTCAAACTGTTACTGTAAATGAACGCTTCAACATAGAAGAACGAAATTTGGGGAACCAAGTCGCCTTAGTGTACTGATCATTACCTGAAAGTATCATCCAGTTTGGGTGAAAAAATATTTGCTGAGATTTCTGGAGATTCGTAATTTTGGGAAGCTTGGCAACCCCTTCCCATGAAAGTGTTTCTCGCCAGTCACTGTTTAGGGCTACATCAAGAGGAAACAAAACGTAGAGATAGAACATGAAACTACTTTGTTGTGTCAACTTTCAAGAAGCTAGCACAAACCGTGTTGGATTTAGAGTTCCAAATACATCTATCAATATAGGAGAAAGCAGAGTGAAACCTACAAATTCAAACTGTTACTGGAAATGAACGCTTCAACATAGAAGAACGAAATTTGGGGAACCAAGACGCCTTAGTGTACTGATCATTACCTGAAAGTATCATCCAGTTTGGGTGAAAAAATGTTTGCTGAGATTTCTGGAGATTCGTAATTTTGGGATGCTTGGCAACCCCTCCCATGAAAGTGTTTCTCGCCAGTCACTGCTTAGGGCTACATCAAGAGGAAACAAAACATAGGGATAGAACGTGAAACTACTTTGTTGTGTCAAGTTTCAAGAAGCTAGCACAAACCGTGTTGGATTTAGAGTTCCAAATACATCTATCAATATAGGAGAAAACAGAGTGAAACCTAAAAATTCAAACTGTTACTGGAAATGAACGCTTCAACATAGAAGAACGAAATTTGGGGAACCAAGTCGCCTTAGTGTACTGATCATTACCTGAAAGTATCATCCAGTTTGGGTGAAAAAATATTTGCTGAGATTTCTGGAGATTCGTAATTTTGGGAAGCTTGGCAACCCCTTCCCATGAAAGTGTTTCTCGCCAGTCACTGCTTAGGGCTACATCAAGAGGAAACAAAACGTAGAGATAGAACGTGAAACTACTTTGCTGTGTCAAGTTTCAAGAAGCTAGCACAAACCGTGTTGGATTTAGAGTTCCAAATACATCTATCCATATAGGAGAAAACAGAGTGAAACCTAAAAATTCAAACTGTTACTGGAAATGAACGCTTCAACATAGAAGAACGAAATTTGGGGAACCAAGTCGCCTTAGTGTACTGATCATTACCTGAAAGTATCATCCAGTTTGGGTGAAAAAATATTTCCTGAGATTTCTGGAGATTCGTAATTTTGGGAAGCTTGGCAACCCCTTCCCATGAAAGTGTTTCTCGCCAGTCACTGTTTAGGGCTACATCAAGAGGAAACAAAACGTAGAGATAGAACATGAAACTACTTTGTTGTGTCAAGTTTCAAGAAGCTAGCACAAACCGTGTTGGATTTAGAGTTCCAAATACATCTATCAATATAGGAGAAAACAGAGTGAAACCTAAAAATTCAAACTGTTACTGGAAATGAACGCTTCAACATAGAAGAACGAAATTTGGGGAACCAAGTCGCCTTAGTGTACTGATCATTACCTGAAAGTATCATCCAGTTTGGGTGAAAAAATATTTGCTGAGATTTCTGGAGATTCGTAATTTTGGGAAGCTTGGCAACCCCGTTCCATGAAAGGGTTTCTCGCCAGTCACTGCTTAGGGCTACATCAAGAGGAAACAAAACGTAGAGATAGAACGTGAAACTACTTTGTTGTGTCAAGTTTCAAGAAGCTAGCACAAACCGTGTTGGATTTAGAGTTCCAAATACATCTATTAATATAGGGAAAAGAGAGTGAAACCTAAAAATTCAAACTCTTACTGGAAGTGAACGCTTCAACATAGAAGAACGAAATTTGATGAACCAAGTCGCCTTAATGTACTGATCATTACCTGAAAGTATCATCCAGTTTGGGTGAAAAAATATTTGCTGAGATTTCTGGAGATTCGTAATTTTGGGAAGCTTGGCAACCCCTTCCCATGAAGGTGTTTCTCGCCAGTCACTGCTTAGGGCTACATCAAGAGGAAACAAAACGTAGAGATAGAACCTGATACTACTTTGTTGTGTCAAGTTTCAAGAAGCTAGCACAAACCGTGTTGGATTTAGAGTTCCAAATACATCTATCAATATAGGAGAAAACAGAGTGAAACCTAAAAATTCAAACTGTTACTGGAAATGAACGCTTCAACATAGAAGAACGAAATTTGGGGAACCAAGTCGCCTTAGTGTACTGATCATTACCTGAAAGTATCATCCAGTTTGGGTGAAAAAATATTTGCTGAGATTTCTGGAGATTCGTAATTTTGGGAAGCTTGGCATCCCCTTCCCATGAAAGTGTTTCTCGCCAGTCACTGCTTAGGGCTACATCAAGAGGAAACAAAACGTAGAGATAGAACGTGAAACTACTTTGTTGTGTCAAGTTTCAAGAAGCTAGCACAAACCGTGTTGGATTTAGAGTTCCAAATACATCTATCAATATAGGAGAAAACAGAGTGAAACCTAAAAATTCAAACTGTTACTGGAAATGAACGCTTCAACATAGAAGAACGAAATTTGGGGAACCAAGTCGCCTTAGTGTACTGATCATTACCTGAAAGTATCATCCAGTTTGGGTGAAAAAATATTTGCTGAGATTTCTGGAGATTCGTAATTTTGGGAAGCTTGGCAACCCCTTCCCATGAAAGTGTTTCTCGCCAGTCACTGTTTAGGGCTACATCAAGAGGAAACAACAAAATGTAGAGATAGAACGTGAAACTACTTTGTTGTGTCAACTTTCAAGAAGCTAGCACAAACCGTGTTGGATTCAGAGTTCCAAATACATCTATCAATATAGGAGAAAACAGAGTGAAACCTACAAATTCAAACTGTTACTGGAAATGAACGCTTCAACATAGAAGAACGAAATTTGGGGAACCAAGACGCCTTAGTGTACTGATCATTACCTGAAAGTATCATCCAGTTTGGGTGAAAAAATGTTTGCTGAGATTTCTGGAGATTCGTAATTTTGGGATGCTTGGCAACCCCTTCCCATGAAAGTGTTTCTCGCCAGTCACTGCTTAGGGCTACATCAAGAGGAAACAAAACGTAGGGATAGAACGTGAAACTACTTTGTTGTGTCAAGTTTCAAGAAGCTAGCACAAACCGTGTTGGATTTAGAGTTCCAAATACATCTATCAATATAGGAGAAAACAGAGTGAAACCCAAAAATTCAAACTGTTACTGGAAATGAACGCTTCAACATAGAAGAACGAAATTTGGGGAACCAAGTCGCCTTAGTGTACTGATCATTACCTGAAAGTATCATCCAGTTTGGGTGAAAAAATATTTGCTGAGATTTCTGGAGATTCGTAATTTTGGGAAGCTTGGCAACCCCTTCCCATGAAAGTGTTTCTCGCCAGTCACTGCTTAGGGCTACATCAAGAGGAAACAAAACGTAGAGATAGAACGTGAAACTACTTTGCTGTGTCAAGTTTCAAGAAGCTAGCACAAACCGTGTTGGATTTAGAGTTCCAAATACATCTATCCATATAGGAGAAAACAGAGTGAAACCTAAAAATTCAAACTGTTACTGGAAATGAACGCTTCAACATAGAAGAACGAAATTTGGGGAACCAACTCGCCTTAGTGTACTGATCATTACCTGAGAGTATCATCCAGTTTGGGTGAAAAAATATTTGCTGAGATTTCTGGAGATTCGTAATTTTGGAAGCTTGGCAACCCCTTCCCATGAAAGTGTTTCTCGCCAGTCACTGCTTAGGGCTACATCAAGAGGAAACAAAACGTAGAGATAGAACGTGAAACTACTTTGTTGTGTCAACTTTCAAGAAGCTAGCACAAACCGTGTTGGATTCAGAGTTCCAAATACATCTATCAATATAGGAGAAAACAGAGTGAAACCTAAAAATTCAAACTGTTACTGGAAATGAACGCTTCAACATAGAAGAACGAAATTAGGGGAACCAAGTCGCCTTAGTGTACTGATCATTACCTGAAAGTATCATCCAGTTTGGGTGAAAAAATGTTTGCTGAGATTTCTGGAGATTCGTAATTTTGGGAAGCTTGGCAACCCCTTCCCATGAAAGTGTTTCTCGCCAGTCACTGCTTAGGGCTACATCAAGAGGAAACAAAACGTAGAGATAGAACGTGAAACTACTTTGTTGTGTCAAGTTTCAAGAAGCTAGCACAAACCTTGTTGTATTTAGAGTTCCAAATACATCTATCAATATAGGAGAAAATAGAGTGAAACCTAAAAATTCAAACTGTTACTGGAAATGAACGCTTCAACATCGAAGAACGAAATTTGGGAAACCAAGTCGCCTTAGTGTACTGATCATTACCTGAAAGTATCATCCAGTTTGGGTGAAAAAAATATTTGCTGAGATTTCTGGAGATTCGTAATTTTGGGAAGCTTGGCAACCCCTTCCCATGAAAGTGTTTCTCGCCAGTCACTGTTTAGGGCTACATCTAGAGGAAACAAAACGTAGAGATAGAACGTGAAACTACTTTGTTGTGTCAAGTTTCAAGAAGCTAGCACAAACCGTGTTGGATTTAGAGTTCCAAATACATCTATCAATATAGGAGAAAACAGAGTGAAACCTAAAAATTCAAACTGTTACTGGAAATGAACGCTTCAACATCGAAGAACGAAATTTGGGGAACCAAGTAGCCTTAGTGTACTGATCATTACCTGAGAGTATCATCCCGTTTGGGTGAAAAAATATTTGCTGAGATTTCTGGAGATTCGTAATTTTTGGAAGCTTGGCAACCCCTTCCCATGAAAGTGTTTCTCGCCAGTCACTGCTTAGGGCTACATCAAGAGGAAACAAAACGTAGAGATAGAACGTGAAACTACTTTGTTGTGTCAAGTTTCAAGAAGCTAGCACAAACCGTGTTGGATTCAGAGTTCCAAATACATCTATCAATATAGGAGAAAACAGAGTGAAACCTAAAAATTCAAACTGTTACTGGAAATGAACGCTTCAACATAGAAGAATGAAATTTGGGGAACCAAGTCGCCTTAGTGTACTGATCATTACCTGAAAGTATCATCCAGTTTGGGTGAAAAAATGTTTGCTGAGATTTCTGGAGATTCGTAATTTTGGGAAGCTTGGCAACCCCTTCCGATGAAAGTGTTTCTCGTCAGTCACTGCTTAGGGCTACAACAAGAGGAAACAAAACGTAGAGATAGAACGTGAAACTACTTTGTTGTGTCAAGTTTCAAGAAGCTAGCACAAACCGTGTTGGATTTAGAGTTCCAAATATATCTATCTATATAGGAGAAAACAGAGTGAAACCTAAAAATTCAAACTGTTACTGGAAATGAACGCTTCAACATAGAAGAACGAAATTAGGGGAACCAAGTCGCCTTAGTGTACTGATCATTACCTGAAAGTATCATCCAGTTTGGGTGAAAAAATGTTTGCTGAGATTTCTGGAGATTCGTAATTTTGGGAAGCTTGGCAACCCCTTCCCATGAAAGTGTTTCTCGCCAGTCACTGCTTAGGGCTACATCAAGAGGAAACAAAACGTAGAGATAGAACGTGAAACTACTTTGTTGTGTCAAGTTTCAAGAAGCTAGCACAAACCTTGTTGTATTTAGAGTTCCAAATACATCTATCAATATAGGAGAAAATAGAGTGAAACCTAAAAATTCAAACTGTTACTGGAAATGAACGCTTCAACATCGAAGAACGAAATTTGGGAAACCAAGTCGCCTTAGTGTACTGATCATTACCTGAAAGTATCATCCAGTTTGGGTGAAAAAAATATTTGCTGAGATTTCTGGAGATTCGTAATTTTGGGAAGCTTGGCAACCCCTTCCCATGAAAGTGTTTCTCGCCAGTCACTGTTTAGGGCTACATCTAGAGGAAACAAAACGTAGAGATAGAACGTGAAACTACTTTGTTGTGTCAAGTTTCAAGAAGCTAGCACAAACCGTGTTGGATTTAGAGTTCCAAATACATCTATCAATATAGGAGAAAACAGAGTGAAACCTAAAAATTCAAACTGTTACTGGAAATGAACGCTTCAACATCGAAGAACGAAATTTGGGGAACCAAGTAGCCTTAGTGTACTGATCATTACCTGAGAGTATCATCCCGTTTGGGTGAAAAAATATTTGCTGAGATTTCTGGAGATTCGTAATTTTTGGAAGCTTGGCAACCCCTTCCCATGAAAGTGTTTCTCGCCAGTCACTGCTTAGGGCTACATCAAGAGGAAACAAAACGTAGAGATAGAACGTGAAACTACTTTGTTGTGTCAAGTTTCAAGAAGCTAGCACAAACCGTGTTGGATTCAGAGTTCCAAATACATCTATCAATATAGGAGAAAACAGAGTGAAACCTAAAAATTCAAACTGTTACTGGAAATGAACGCTTCAACATAGAAGAATGAAATTTGGGGAACCAAGTCGCCTTAGTGTACTGATCATTACCTGAAAGTATCATCCAGTTTGGGTGAAAAAATGTTTGCTGAGATTTCTGGAGATTCGTAATTTTGGGAAGCTTGGCAACCCCTTCCGATGAAAGTGTTTCTCGTCAGTCACTGCTTAGGGCTACAACAAGAGGAAACAAAACGTAGAGATAGAACGTGAAACTACTTTGTTGTGTCAAGTTTCAAGAAGCTAGCACAAACCGTGTTGGATTTAGAGTTCCAAATATATCTATCTATATAGGAGAAAACAGAGTGAAACCTAAAAATTCAAACTGTTACTGGAAATGAACGCTTCAACATAGAAGAACGAAATTTGGGGAACCAAGTTGCCTTAGTGTACTGATCATTACCTGAAAGTATCATCCAGTTTGGGTGAAAAAATATTTGTTGAGATTTCTGGAGATTCGTAATTTTGGGAAGCTTGGCAACCCAGTTCCATGAAAGGGTTTCTCGCCAGTCACTGCTTAGGGCTACATCAAGAGGAAACAAAACGTAGAGATAGAACGTGAAACTACTTTGTTGTCTCAAGTTTCAAGAAGCTACTACAAACCGTGTTGGATTTAGAGTTCCAAATACATCTATTAATATAGGAGAAAAGAGAGTGATACCTAAAAATTCAAACTGTTACTGGAAATGAACGCTTCAACATAGAAGAACGAAATTTGGGGAACCAAGTCGCCTTAGTGTACTGATCATTACCTGAAAGTATCATCCAGTTTGGGTGAAAAAATATTTGCTGAGATTTCTGGAGATTCGTAATTTTGGGAAGCTTGGCAACCCCTTCCCATTAAAGTGTTTCTCGCCAGTCACTGCTTAGGGCTACATCAAGAGGAAACAAAACGTAGAGATAGAACGTGAAACTACTTTGTTGTGTCAAGTTTCAAGAAGCTAGCACAAACCGTGTTGTATTCAGAGTTCCAAATACATCTATCAATATAGGAGAAAACAGAGTGAAACCTACAAATTCAAACTGTTACTGGAAATGAACGCTTCAACATAGAAGAACGAAATTTGGGGAACCAAGTCGCCTTAGTGTACTGATCATTACCTGAAAGTATCATCCAGTTTGGGTGAAAAAATGTTTGCTGAGATTTCTGGAGATTCGTAATTTTGGGAAGCTTGGCAACCCCTTCCCATGAAAGTGTTTCTCGCCAGTCACTGCTTAGGGCTACATCAAGAGGAAACAAAACGTAGAGATAGAACGTGAAACTACTTTGTTGTCTCAAGTTTCAAGAAGCTAGCACAAACCGTGTTGGATTCAGAGTTCCAAATATATCTATCAATATAGGAGAAAACAGAGTGAAACCTACAAATTCAAACTGTTACTGGAAATGAACGCTTCAACATAGAAGTACGAAATTTGGGGAACCAAGTCGCCTTAGTGTACTGATCATTACCTGAAAGTATCATCCAGTTTGGGTGAAAAAATATTTGCTGAGATTTCTGGAGATTCGTAATTTTGGGAAGCTTGGCAACCCCGTTCCATGAATGGGTTTCTCGCCAGTCACTGCTTAGGGCTACATCAAGAGGAAACAAAACGTAGAGATAGAACGTGAAACTACTTTGTTGTGTCAAGTTTCAAGAAGCTAGCACAAACCGTGTTGGATTTAGAGTTCCAAATACATCTATCAATATAGGAGAAAACAGAGTGAAACCTACAAATTCAAACTGTTACTGGAAATGAACGCTTCAACATAGAAGAACGAAATTTGGGGAACCAAGTCGCCTTAGTGTACTGATCATTACCTGAAAGTATCATCCAGTTTTGGGGAAAAAATATATGCTGAGATTTCTGGAGATTCGTAATTTTGGGAAGCTTGGCAACCCCTTCCCATGAAAGTGTTTCTCGCCAGTCACTGCTTAGGGCTACATCAAGAGGAAACAAAACGTAGAGATAGAACGTGAAACTACTTTGTTGTGTCAAGTTTCAAGAAGCTAGCACAAACCGTGTTGGATTTAGAGTTCCAAATACATCTATCAATATAGGAGAAAACAGAGTGAAACCTAAAAATTCAAACTGTTACTGGAAATGAAGGCTTCAACATAGAAGAATGAAATTTGGGGAACCAAGTCGCCTTAGTGTAGTCATCATTACCTGAAAGTATCATCCAGTTTGGGTGAAAAAATATTTGCTGAGATTTCTGGAGATTCGTAATTTTGGGAAGCTTGGAATCCCCTTCCCATGAAAGTGTTTCTCACCAGTCACTGCTTAGGGCTACATCAAGAGGAAACAAAACGTAGAGATAGAACGTGAAACTACTTTGTTGTGTCAAGTTTCAAGAAGCTAGCACAAACCGTGTTGGATTTAGAGTTCCAAATACATCTATCAATATAGGAGAAAACAGAGTGAAACCTAAAAATTCAAACTGTTACTGGAAATGAACGCTTCAACATCGAAGAACGAAATTTGGGGAACCAAGTAGCCTTAGTGTACTGATCATTACCTGAGAGTATCATCCAGTTTGGGTGAAAAAATATTTGCTGAGATTTCTGGAGATTCGTAATTTTTGGAAGCTTGGCAACCCCTTCCCATGAAAGTGTTTCTCGCCAGTCACTGCTTAGGGCTACATCAAGAGGAAACAAAACGTAGAGATAGAACGTGAAACTACTTTGTTGTGTCAAGTTTCAAGAAGCTAGCACAAACCGTGTTGGATTTAGAGTTCCAAATACATCTATCTATATAGGAGAAAACAGAGTGAAACCTAAAAATTCAAACTGTTACTGGAAATGAACGCTTCAACATAGAAGAACGAAATTTGGGGAACCAAGTCGCCTTAGTGTACTGATCATTACCTGAAAGTATCATCCAGTTTGGGTGAAAAAATGTTTGCTGAGATTTCTGGAGATTCGTAATTTTGGGAAGCTTGGCAACCCCTTCCCATGAAAGTGTTTCTGGCCAGTCTCTGCTTACGGCTACATCAAGAGGAAACAAAACGTAGAGATAGAACGTGAAACTACTTTGTTGTGTCAAGTTTCAAGAAGCTAGCACAAACCGTGTTGGATTTAGAGTTCCAAATACATCTATCAATATAGGAGAAAACAGAGTGAAACCTAAAAATTCAAACTGTTACTGGAAATGAACGCTTCAACATAGAAGAACGAAATTTGGGGAACCAAGTCGCCTTAGTGTACTGATCATTACCTGAGACTATCATCCAGTTTGGGTGAAAAAATATTTGCTGAGATTTCTGGAGATTCGTAATTTTTGGAAGCTTGGCAACCCCTTCCCATGAAAGTGTTTCTCGCCAGTCACTGCTTAGGGCTACATCAAGAGGAAACAAAACGTAGAGATAGAACGTGAAACTACTTTGTTGTGTCAAGTTTCAAGAAGCTAGCACAAACCGTGTTGGATTTAGAGTTCCAAATACATCTATCAATATAGGAGAAAACAGAGTGAAACCTAAAAATTCAAACTGTTACTGGAAATGAACGCTTCAACATAGAAGAACGAAATTTGGGGAACCAAGTCGCCTTAGTGTACTGATCATTACCTGAAAGTATCATCCAGTTTGGGTGAAAAAATATTTGCTGAGATTTCTGGAGATTCGTAATTTTGGGAAGCTTGGAAACCCCTTCCCATGAAAGTGTTTCTCGCCAGTCACTGCTTAGGGCTACATCAAGAGGAAACAAAACGTAGAGATAGAACGTGAAACTACTTGGTTGTGTCAAGTTTCAAGAAGCTAGCACAAACCGTGTTGGATTCAGAGTTCCAAATACATCTATCAATATAGGAGAAAACAGAGTGAAACCTACAAATTCAAACTGTTACTGGAAATGAACGCTTCAACATAGAAGAACGAAATTTGGGGAACCAAGTCGCCTTAGTGTACTGATCATTACCTGAAAGTATCATCCAGTTTGGGTGAAAAAATGTTTGCTGAGATTTCTGGAGATTCGTAATTTTGGGAAGCTTGGCAACCCCTTCCCATGTAAGTGTTTCTCGCCAGTCACTGCTTAGGGCTACATCAAGAGGAAACAAAACGTAGAGATAGAACGTGAAACTACTTTGTTGTGTCAAGTTTCAAGAAGCTAGCAAAAACCGTGTTGTATTCAGAGTTCCAAATACATCTATCAATATAGGAGAAAACAGAGTGAAACCTACAAATTCCAACTGTTACTGGAAATAAACGCTTCAACATAGAAGAACGAAATTTGGGGAACCAAGTCGCCTTAGTGTACTGATCATTACCTGAAAGTATCGTCCAGTTTGGGTGAAAAAATATTTGCTGAGATTTCTGGAGATTCGTAATTTTGGGAAGCTTGGCAACCCCTTCCCATGAAAGTGTTTCTCGCCAGTCACTGCTTAGGGCTACATCAAGAGGAAACAAAACGTAGAGATAGAACGTGAAACTACTTTGTTGTGTCAAGTTTCAAGAAGCTAGCACAAACCGTGTTGTATTTAGAGTTCCAAATACATCTATCAATATAGGAGAAAACAGAGTGAAACCTAAAAATTCAAACTGTTACTGGAAATGAACGCTTCAACATAGAAGAACGAAATTTGGGGAACCAAGTCGCCTTAGTGTACTGATCATTACCTGAAGGTATCATCCAGTTTGGGTGAAAAAATATTTGCTGAGATTTCTGGAGATTCGTAATTTTGGGAAGCTTGGCAACCCCTTCCCATGAAAGTGTTTCTCGCCAGTCACTGCTTAGGGCTACATCTAGAGGAAACAAAACGTAGAGATAGAACGTGAAACTACTTTGTTGTGTCAAGTTTCAAGAAGCTAGCACAAACCGTGTTGGATTCAGAGTTCCAAATACATCTATCAATATAGGAGAAAACAGAGTGAAACCTAAAAATTCAAACTGTTACTGGAAATGAACGCTTCAACATAGAAGAACGAAATTTGGGGAACCAAGTCGCCTTAGTGTACTGATCATTACCTGAAAGTATCATCCAGTTTGGGTGAAAAAATGTTTGCTGAGATTTCTGGAGATTCGTAATTTTGGGAAGCTTGGCAACCCCTTCCCATGAAAGTGTTTCTCGCCAGTCACTGCTTAGGGCTACATCAAGAGGAAACAAAACGTAGAGATAGAACGTGAAACTACTTTGTTGTGTCAAGTTTCAAGAAGCTAGCATAAACCGTGTTGGATTCAGAGTTCCAAATACATCTATCAATATAGGAGAAAACAGAGTGAAACATACAAATTCAAACTGTTACTGGAAATAAACGCTTCAACATAGAAGAACGAAATTTGGGGAACCATGTCGCCTTAGTGTACTGATCATTACTTGAAAGTATCGTCCTGTTTGGGTGAAAAAATATTTGCTGAGATTTCTGGAGATTCGTAATTTTTGGAAGCTTGGCAACCCCTTCCCATGAAAGTGTTTCTCGCCAGTCACTGCTTAGGGCTACATCAAGAGGAAACAAAACGTAGAGATAGAACGTGAAACTACTTTGTTGTGTCAAGTTTCAAGAAGCTAGCACAAACCGTGTTGGATTTAGAGTTCCAAATACATCTATCAATATAGGAGAAAACAGAGTGAAACCTAAAAATTCAAACTGTTACTGGAAATGAACGCTTCAACATAGAAGAACGAAATTTGGGGAACCAAGTCGCCTTAGTGTACTGATCATTACCTGAAAGTATCATCCAGTTTGGGTGAAAAAATGTTTGCTGAGATTTCTGGAGATTCGTAATTTTGGGAAGCTTGGCAACCCCTTCCCATGAAAGTGTTTCTCGCCAGTCACTGCTTAGGGCTACATCAAGAGGAAACAAAACGTAGAGATAGAACGTGAAACTACTTTGTTGTGTCAAGTTTCAAGAAGCTACCACAAACCGTGTTGGATTTAGAGTTCCAAATACATCTATCAATATAGGAGAAAACAGAGTGAAACCTACAAATTCAAACTGTTACTGGAAATGAGCGCTTCAACATAGAAGAACGAAATTTGGAGAACCAAGTCGCCTTAGGGTACTGATCATTACCTGAAAGTATCATCCAGTTTGGGTGAAAAAATATTTGCTGAGATTTCTGGAGATTCGTAATTTTGGGAAGCTTGGCAACCCTTTCCCATGAAAGTGTTTCACGCCAGTCACTGCTTAGGGCTACATCAAGAGGAAACAAAACGTAGAGATAGAACGTGAAACTACTTTGTTGTGTCAAGTTTCAAGAAGCTAGCACAAACCGTGTTGGATTTAGAGTTCCAAATACATCTATCAATATAGGAGAAAACAGAGTGAAACCTAAAAATTCAAACTGTTACTGGAAATGAACGCTTTAACATAGAAGAACGAAATTTGGGGAACCAAGTCGCCTTAGTGTACTGATCATTACCTGAAAATAGCATCCAGTTTGGGTGAAAAAATATTTGCTGAGATTTCTGGAGATTCGTAATTTTGGGAAGCTTGGCAACCCCGTTCCATGAAAGGGTTTCTCGCCAGTCACTGCTTAGGGCTACATCAAGAGGAAACAAAACGTAGAGATAGAACGTGAAACTACTTTGTTGTGTCAAGTTTCAAGAAGCTACCACAAACCGTGTTGGATTTAGAGTTCCAAATATATCTATCAATATAGGAGAAAACAGAGTGAAACCTACAAATTCAAACTGTTACTGGAAATGAACGCTTCAACATAGAAGAACGAAATTTGGGGAACCAAGTCGCCTTAGTGTACTGATCATTACCTGAAAGTATCATCCAGTTTTGGGGAAAAAATATTTGCTGAGATTTCTGGAGATTCGTAATTTTGGGAAGCTTGGCAACCCCTTCCCATGAAAGTGTTTCTCGCCAGTCACTGCTTAGGGCTACATCAAGAGGAAACAAAACGTAGAGATAGAACGTGAAACTACTTTGTTGTGTCAAGTTTCAAGAAGCTAGCACAAACCGTGTTGGATTTAGAGTTCCAAATACATCTATCAATATAGGAGAAAACAGAGTGAAACCTACAAATTCAAACTGTTACTGGAAATGAACGCTTCAACATAGAAGAATGAAATTTGGGGAACCAAGTCACCTTAGTGTACTCATCATTACCTGAAAGTATCATCCAGTTTGGGTGAAAAAATATTTGCTGAGATTTCTGGAGATTCGTAATTTTGGGAAGCTTGGAATCCCCTTCCCATGAAAGTGTTTCTCACCAGTCACTGCTTAGGGCTACATCAAGAGGAAACAAAACGTAGAGATAGAACGTGAAACTACTTTGTTGTGTCAAGTTTCAAGAAGCTAGCACAAACCGTGTTGGATTTAGAGTTCCAAATACATCTATCAATATAGGAGAAAACAGAGTGAAACCTAAAAATTCAAACTGTTACTGGAAATGAACGCTTCAACATCGAAGAACGAAATTTGGGGAACCAAGTAGCCTTAGTGTACTGATCATTACCTGAGAGTATCATCCAGTTTGGGTGAAAAAATATTTCCTGAGATTTCTGGAGATTCGTAATTTTTGGAAGCTTGGCAACCTCTTCCCATGAAAGTGTTTCTCGCCAGTCACTGCTTAGGGCTACATCAAGAGGAAACAAAACGTACAGATAGAATGTGAAACTACTTTGTTGTGTCAAGTTTCAAGAAGCTAGCACAAACCGTGTTGGATTCAGAGTTCCAAATACATCTATCAATATAGGAGAAAACAGAGTGAAACCTAAAAATTCAAACTGTTACTGGAAATGAACGCTTCAACATAGAAGAACGAAATTTGGGGAACCAAGTTGCCTTAGTGTACTGATCATTACCTTAAAGTATCATCCAGTTTGGGTGAAAAAATGTTTGCTGAGATTTCTGGAGATTCGTAATTTTGGGAAGCTTGGCAACCCCTTCCGATGAAAGTGTTTCTCGCCAGTCACTGCTTAGGGCTACAACAAGAGGAAACAAAACGTAGAGATAGAACGTGAAACTACTTTGTTGTGTCAAGTTTCAAGAAGCTAGCACAAACCGTGTTGGATTTAGAGTTCCAAATACATCTATCTATATAGGAGAAAACAGAGTGAAACCTAAAAATTCAAACTGTTACTGGAAATGAACGCTTCAACATAGAAGAACGAAATTTGGGGAACCAAGTCGCCTTAGTGTACTGATCATTACCTGAAAGTATCATCCAGTTTGGGTGAAAAAATATTTGCTGAGATTTCTGGAGATTCGTAATTTTGGGAAGCTTGGCAACCCCGTTCCATGAAAGGGTTTCTCGCCAGTCACTGCTTAGGGCTAAATCAAGAGGAAACAAAACGTAGAGATAGAACGTGAAACTACTTTGTTGTCTCAAGTTTCAAGAAGCTACTACAAACCGTGTTGGATTTAGAGTTCCAAATACATCTATTAATATAGGAGAAAAGAGAGTGATACCTAAAAATTCAAACTGTTACTGGAAATGAACGCTTCAACATAGAAGAACGAAATTTGGGGAACCAAGTCGCCTTAGTGTACTGATCATTACCTGAAAGTATCATCCAGTTTGGGTGAAAAAATATTTGCTGAGATTTCTGGAGATTCGTAATTTTGGGAAGCTTGGCAACCCCGTTCCATGAAAGGGTTTCTCGCCAGTCACTGCTTAGGGCTACATCAAGAGGAAACAAAACGTAGAGATAGAACGTGAAACTACTTTGTTGTGTCAACTTTCAAGAAGCTACCACAAACCGTGTTGGATTTAGAGTTCCAAATACATCTATTAATATAGGAGAAAACAGAGTGAAACCTAAAAATTCAAACTGTTACTGGAAATGAACGCTTCAACATAGAAGAACGAAATTTGGGGAACCAAGTCGCCTTAGTGTACTGATCATTACCTGAAAGTATCATCCAGTTTGGGTGAAAAAATATTTGCTGAGATTTCTGGAGATTCGTAATTTTGGGAAGCTTGGAAACCCCTTCCCATGAAAGTGTTTCTCGCCAGTCACTGCTTAGGGCTACATCAAGAGGAAACAAAACGTAGAGATAGAACGTGAAACTACTTGGTTGTGTCAAGTTTCAAGAAGCTAGCACAAACCGTGTTGGATTCAGAGTTCCAAATACATCTATCAATATAAGAGAAAACAGAGTGAAACCTAAAAATTCAAACTGTTACTGGAAATGAACGCTTCAACATAGAAGAACGAAATTTGGGGAACCAAGTCGCCTTAGTGAACTGATCATTACCTGAAAGTATCATCCAGTTTGGGTGAAAAAATGTTTGCTGAGATTTCTGGAGATTCGTAATTTTGGGAAGCTTGGCAACCCCTTCCCATGAAAGTGTTTCTCGCCAGTCACTGCTTAGGGCTACATCAAGAGGAAACAAAACGTAGAGATAGAACGTGAAACTACTTTGTTGTGTCAAGTTTCAAGAAGCTAGCACAAACCGTGTTGGATTCAGAGTTCCAAATACATCTATCAATATAGGAGAAAACAGAGTGAAACCTACAAATTCAAACTGTTACTGGAAATAAACGCTTCAACATAGAAGAACGAAATTTGGGGAACCAAGTCGCCTTAGTGTACTGATCATTACCTGAAAGTATCGTCCAGTTTGGGTGAAAAAATATTTGCTGAGATTTCTGGAGATTCGTAATTTTGGGAAGCTTGGCAACCCCTTCCCATGAAAGTGTTTCTCGCCAGTCACTGCTTAGGGCTACATCAAGAGGAAACAAAACGTAGAGATAGAACGTGAAACTACTTGGTTGTGTCAAGTTTCAAGAAGCTAGCACAAACCGTGTTGGATTCAGAGTTCCAAATACATCTATCAATATAAGAGAAAACAGAGTGAAACCTAAAAATTCAAACTGTTACTGGAAATGAACGCTTCAACATAGAAGAACGAAATTTGGGGAACCAAGTCGCCTTAGTGTACTGATCATTACCTGAAAGTATCATCCAGTTTGGGTGAAAAAATGTTTGCTGAGATTTCTGGAGATTCGTAATTTTGGGAAGCTTGGCAACCCCTTCCCATGAAAGTGTTTCTCGCCAGTCACTGCTTAGGGCTACATCAAGAGGAAACAAAACGTAGAGATAGAACGTGAAACTACTTTGTTGTGTCAAGTTTCAAGAAGCTAGCACAAACCGTGTTGGATTCAGAGTTCCAAATACATCTATCAATATAGGAGAAAACAGAGTGAAACCTACAAATTCAAACTGTTACTGGAAATAAACGCTTCAACATAGAAGAACGAAATTTGGGGAACCAAGTCGCCTTAGTGTACTGATCATTACCTGAAAGTATCGTCCAGTTTGGGTGAAAAAATATTTGCTGAGATTTCTGGAGATTCGTAATTTTGGGAAGCTTGGCAACCCCTTCCCATGAAAGTGTTTCTCGCCAGTCACTGCTTAGGGCTACATCAAGAGGAAACAAAACGTAGAGATAGAACGTGAAACTACTTTGTTGTGTCAAGTTTCAAGAAGCTAGCACAAACCGTGTTGGATTTAGAGTTCCAAATACATCTATCAATATAGGAGAAAACAGAGTGAAACCTAAAAATTCAAACTGTTACTGGAAATGAACGCTTCAACATAGAAGAACGAAATTTGGGGAACCAAGTCGCCTTAGTGTACTGATCATTACCTGAAGGTATCATCCAGTTTGGGTGAAAAAATATTTGCTGAGATTTCTGGAGATTCGTAATTTTGGGAAGCCTGGCAACCCCTTCCCATGAAAGTGTTTCTCGCCAGTCACTGCTTAGGGCTACATCAAGAGGAAACAAAACGTAGAGATAGAACGTGAAACTACTTTGTTGTGTCAAGTTTCAAGAAGCTAGCACAAACCGTGTTGGATTCAGAGTTCCAAATACATCTATCAATATAGGAGAAAACAGAGTGAAACCTAAAAATTCAAACTGTTACTGGAAATGAACGCTTCAACATCGAAGAACGAAATTTGGGGAACCAAGTCGCCTTAGTGTACTGATCATTACCTGAAAGTATCATCCAGTTTGGGTGAAAAAATGTTTGCTGAGATTTCTGGAGATTCGTAATTTTGGGAAGCTTGGCAACCCCTTCCCATGAAAGTGTTTCTCGCCAGTCACTGCTTAGGGCTACATCAAGAGGAAACAAAACATAGAGATAGAACGTGAAACTACTTTGTTGTGTCAAGTTTCAAGAAGCTAGCACAAACCGTGTTGGATTCAGAGTTTCAAATACATCTATCAATATAGGAGAAAACAGAGTGAAACATACAAATTCAAACTGTTACTGGAAATAAACGCTTCAACATAGAAGAACGAAATTTGGGGAACCAAGTCGCCTTAGTGTACTGATCATTACCTGAAAGTATCGTCCTGTTTGGGTGAAAAAATATTTGCTGAGATTTCTGGAGATTCGTAATTTTTGGAAGCTTGGCAACCCCTTCCCATGAAAGTGTTTCTCGCCAGTCACTGCTTAGGGCTACATCAAGAGGAAACAAAACGTAGAGATAGAACGTGAAACTACTTTGTTGTGTCAAGTTTCAAGAAGCTAGCACAAACCGTGTTGGATTTAGAGTTCCAAATACATCTATCAATATAGGAGAAAACAGAGTGAAACCTAAAAATTCAAACTGTTACTGGAAATGAACGCTTCAACATAGAAGAACGAAATTTGGGGAACCAAGTCGCCTTAGTGTACTGATCATTACCTGAAAGTATCATCCAGTTTGGGTGAAAAAATATTTGCTGAGATTTCTGGAGATTCGTAATTTTGTGAAGCTTGGCAACCCCGTTCCATGAAAGGGTTTCTCGCCAGTCACTGCTTAGGGCTACATCAAGAGGAAACAAAACGTAGAGATAGAACGTGAAACTACTTTGTTGTGTCAAGTTTCAAGAAGCTACCACAAACCGTGTTGGATTTAGAGTTCCAAATACATCTATCAATATAGGAGAAAACAGAGTGAAACCTACAAATTCAAACTGTTACTGGAAATGAACGCTTCAACATAGAAGAACGAAATTTGGGGAACCAAGTCGCCTTAGTGTACTGATCATTACCTGAAAGTATCATCCAGTTTTGGGTGAAAAAATATTTGCTGAGATTTCTGGAGATTCGTAATTTTGGGAAGCTTGGCAACCCCTTCCCATGAAAGTGTTTCTCGCCAGTCACTGCTTAGGGCTACATCAAGAGGAAACAAAACGTAGAGATAGAACGTGAAACTACTTTGTTGTGTCAAGTTTCAAGAAGCGAGCACAAACCGTGTTGGATTTAGAGTTCCAAATACATCTATCAATATAGGAGAAAACAGAGTGAAACCTAAAAATTCAAACTGTTACTGGAAATGAACGCTTCAACATAGAAGAACGAAATTTGGGGAACCAAGTCGCCTTAGTGTACTGATCATTACCTGAAAGTATCATCCAGTTTGGGTGAAAAAATGTTTGCTGAGATTTCTGGAGATTCGTAATTTTGGGAAGCTTGGCAACCCCTTCCCATGAAAGTGTTTCTCGCCAGTCACTGCTTAGGGCTACATCAAGAGGAAACAAAACGTAGAGATAGAACGTGAAACTACTTTGTTGTGTCAAGTATCAAGAAGCTAGCACAAACCGTGTTGGATTCAGAGTTCCAAGTACATCTATCAATATAGGAGAAAACAGAGTGAAACCTACAAATTCAAACTGTTACTGGAAATAAACGCTTCAACATAGAAGAACGAAATTTGGGGAACCAAGTCGCCTTAGTGTACTGATCATTACCTGAAAGTATCGTCCAGTTTGGGTGAAAAAATATTTGCTGAGATTTCTGGAGATTCGTAATTTTGGGAAGCTTGGCAACCCCTTCCCATGAAAGTGTTTCTCGCCAGTCACTGCTTAGGGCTACATCAAGAGGAAACAAAACGTAGAGATAGAACGTGAAACTACTTTGTTGTGTCAAGTTTCAAGAAGCTAGCACAAACCGTGTTGGATTTAGAGTTCCAAATACATCTATCAATATAGGAGAAAACAGAGTGAAACCTAAAAATTCAAACTGTTACTGGAAATGAACGCTTCAACATAGAAGAACGAAATTTGGGGAACCAAGTCGCCTTAGTGTACTGATCATTACCTGAAAGTATCATCCAGTTTGGGTGAAAAAATATTTGCTGAGATTTCTGGAGATTCGTAATTTTGGGAAGCTTGGCAACCCCGTTCCATGAAAGGGTTTCTCGCCAGTCACTGCTTAGGGCTACATCAAGAGGAAACAAAACGTAGAGATAGAACGTGAAACTACTTTGTTGTGTCAAGTTTCAAGAAGCTACCACAAACCGTGTTGGATTTAGAGTTCCAAATACATCTATCAATATAGGAGAAAACAGAGTGAAACCTACAAATTCAAACTGTTACTGGAAATGAACGCTTCAACATAGAAGAACGAAATTTGGGGAACCAAGTCGCCTTAGTGTACTGATCATTACCTGAAAGTATCATCCAGTTTTGGGGAAAAAATATTTGCTGAGATTTCTGGAGATTCGTAATTTTGGGAAGCTTGGCAACCCCTTCCCATGAAAGTGTTTCTCGCCAGTCAGGGCTTAGGGCTACATCAAGAGGAAACAAAACGTAGAGATAGAACGTGAAACTACTTTGTTGTGTCAAGTTTCAAGAAGCTAGCACAAACCGTGTTGGATTTAGAGTTCCAAATACATCTATCAATATAGGAGAAAACAGAGTGAAACCTAAAAATTCAAACTGTTACTGGAAATGAACGCTTCAACATAGAAGAATGAAATTTGGGGAACCAAGTCGCCTTAGTGTACTCATCATTACCTGAAAGTATCATCCAGTTTGGGTGAAAAAATATTTGCTGAGATTTCTGGAGATTCGTAATTTTGGGAAGCTTGGAATCCCCTTCCCATGAAAGTGTTTCTCACCAGTCACTGCTTAGGGCTACATCAAGAGGAAACAAAACGTAGAGATAGAACGTGAAACTACTTTGTTGTGTCAAGTTTCAAGAAGCTAGCACAAACCGTGTTGGATTTAGAGTTCCAAATACATCTATCAATATAGGAGAAAACAGAGTGAAACCTAAAAATTCAAACTGTTACTGGAAATAAACGCTTCAACATCGAAGAACGAAATTTGGGGAACCAAGTAGCCTTAGTGTACTGATCATTACCTGAGAGTATCATCCAGTTTGGGTGAAAAAATATTTGCTGAGATTTCTGGAGATTCGTAATTTTGGGAAGATTGGCAACCCCTTCCCATGAAAGTGTTTCTCGCCAGTCACTGCTTAGGGCTACATCAAGAGGAAACAAAACGTAGAGATAGAACGTGAAACTACTTTGTTGTGTCAAGTTTCAAGAAGCTAGCACAAACCGTGTTGGATTCAGAGTTCCAAATACATCTATCAATATAGGAGAAAACAGAGTGAAACCTAAAAATTCAAACTGTTACTGGAAATGAACGCTTCAACATAGAAGAACGAAATTTGGGGAACCAAGTCGCCTTATTGTACTGATCATTACCTTAAAGTATCATCCTGTTTGGGTGAAAAAATGTTTGCTGAGATTTCTGGAGATTCGTAATTTTGGGAAGCTTGGCAACCCCTTCCGATGAAAGTGTTTCTCGCCAGTCACTGCTTAGGGCTACAACAAGAGGAAACAAAACGTAGAGATAGAACGTGAAACTACTTTGTTGTGTCAAGTTTCAAGAAGCTAGCACAAACCGTGTTGGATTTAGAGTTCCAAATACATCTATCAATATAGGAGAAAACAGAGTGAAACCTAAAAATTCAAACTGTTACTGGAAATGAACGCTTCAACATAGAAGAACGAAATTTGGGGAACCAAGTCGCCTTAGTGTACTGATCATTACCTGAAGGTATCATCCAGTTTGGGTGAAAAAATATTTGCTGAGATTTCTGGAGATTCGTAATTTTGGGAAGCCTGGCAACCCCTTCCCATGAAAGTGTTTCTCGCCAGTCACTGCTTAGGGCTACATCAAGAGGAAACAAAACGTAGAGATAGAACGTGAAACTACTTTGTTGTGTCAAGTTTCAAGAAGCTAGCACAAACCGTGTTGGATTCAGAGTTCCAAATACATCTATCAATATAGGAGAAAACAGAGTGAAACCTAAAAATTCAAACTGTTACTGGAAATGAACGCTTCAACATCGAAGAACGAAATTTGGGGAACCAAGTCGCCTTAGTGTACTGATCATTACCTGAAAGTATCATCCAGTTTGGGTGAAAAAATGTTTGCTGAGATTTCTGGAGATTTGTAATTTTGGGAAGCTTGGCAACCCCTTCCCATGAAAGTGTTTCTCGCCAGTCACTGCTTAGGGCTACATCAAGAGGAAACAAAACGTAGAGATAGAACGTGAAACTACTTTGTTGTGTCAAGTTTCAAGAAGCTAGCACAAACCGTGTTGGATTCAGAGTTCCAAATACATCTATCAATATAGGAGAAAACAGAGTGAAACATACAAATTCAAACTGTTACTGGAAATAAACGCTTCAACATAGAAGAACGAAATTTGGGGAACCAAGTCGCCTTAGTGTACTGATCATTACCTGAAAGTATCGTCCTGTTTGGGTGAAAAAATATTTGCTGAGATTTCTGGAGATTCGTAATTTTTGGAAGCTTGGCAACCCCTTCCCATGAAAGTGTTTCTCGCCAGTCACTGCTTAGGGCTACATCAAGAGGAAACAAAACGTAGAGATAGAACGTGAAACTACTTTGTTGTGTCAAGTTTCAAGAAGCTAGCACAAACCGTGTTGGATTTAGAGTTCCAAATACATCTATCAATATAGGAGAAAACAGAGTGAAACCTAAAAATTCAAACTGTTACTGGAAATGAACGCTTCAACATAGAAGAACGAAATTTGGGGAACCAAGTCGCCTTAGTGTACTGATCATTACCTGAAAGTATCATCCAGTTTGGGTGAAAAAATATTTGCTGAGATTTCTGGAGATTCGTAATTTTGGGAAGCTTGGCAACCCCGTTCCATGAAAGGGTTTCTCGCCAGTCACTGCTTAGGGCTACATCAAGAGGAAACAAAACGTAGAGATAGAACGTGAAACTACTTTGTTGTGTCAAGTTTCAAGAAGCTACCACAAACCGTGTTGGATTTAGAGTTCCAAATACATCTATCAATATAGGAGAAAACAGAGTGAAACCTACAAATTCAAACTGTTACTGGAAATGAACGCTTCAACATAGAAGAACGAAATTTGGGGAACCAAGTCGCCTTAGTGTACTGATCATTACCTGAAAGTATCATCCAGTTTTGGGTGAAAAAATATTTGCTGAGATTTCTGGAGATTCGTAATTTTGGGAAGCTTGGCAACCCCTTCCCATGAAAGTGTTTCTCACCAGTCACTGCTTAGGGCTACATCAAGAGGAAACAAAACGTAGAGATAGAACGTGAAACTACTTTGTTGTGTCAAGTTTCAAGAAGCTAGCACAAACCGTGTTGGATTTAGAGTTCCAAATACATCTATCAATATAGGAGAAAACAGAGTGAAACCTAAAAATTCAAACTGTTACTGGAAATGAACGCTTCAACATAGAAGAACGAAATTTGGGGAACCAAGTCGCCTTAGTGTACTGATCATTACCTGAAAGTATCATCCAGTTTGGGTGAAAAAATGTTTGCTGAGATTTCTGGAGATTCGTAATTTTGGGAAGCTTGGCAACCCCTTCCCATGAAAGTGTTTCTCGCCAGTCACTGCTTAGGGCTACATCAAGAGGAAACAAAACGTAGAGATAGAACGTGAAACTACTTTGTTGTGTCAAGTATCAAGAAGCTAGCACAAACCGTGTTGGATTCAGAGTTCCAAGTACATCTATCAATATAGGAGAAAACAGAGTGAAACCTACAAATTCAAACTGTTACTGGAAATAAACGCTTCAACATAGAAGAACGAAATTTGGGGAACCAAGTCGCCTTAGTGTACTGATCATTACCTGAAAGTATCGTCCAGTTTGGGTGAAAAAATATTTGCTGAGATTTCTGGAGATTCGTAATTTTGGGAAGCTTGGCAACCCCTTCCCATGAAAGTGTTTCTCGCCAGTCACTGCTTAGGGCTACATCAAGAGGAAACAAAACGTAGAGATAGAACGTGAAACTACTTTGTTGTGTCAAGTTTCAAGAAGCTAGCACAAACCGTGTTGGATTTAGAGTTCCAAATACATCTATCAATATAGGAGAAAACAGAGTGAAACCTAAAAATTCAAACTGTTACTGGAAATGAACGCTTCAACATAGAAGAACGAAATTTGGGGAACCAAGTCGCCTTAGTGTACTGATCATTACCTGAAAGTATCATCCAGTTTGGGTGAAAAAATATTTGCTGAGATTTCTGGAGATTCGTAATTTTGGGAAGCTTGGCAACCCCGTTCCATGAAAGGGTTTCTCGCCAGTCACTGCTTAGGGCTACATCAAGAGGAAACAAAACGTAGAGATAGAACGTGAAACTACTTTGTTGTGTCAAGTTTCAAGAAGCTACCACAAACCGTGTTGGATTTAGAGTTCCAAATACATCTATCAATATAGGAGAAAACAGAGTGAAACCTACAAATTCAAACTGTTACTGGAAATGAACGCTTCAACATAGAAGAACGAAATTTGGGGAACCAAGTCGCCTTAGTGTACTGATCATTACCTGAAAGTATCATCCAGTTTTGGGGAAAAAATATTTGCTGAGATTTCTGGAGATTCGTAATTTTGGGAAGCTTGGCAACCCCTTCCCATGAAAGTGTTTCTCGCCAGTCAGGGCTTAGGGCTACATCAAGAGGAAACAAAACGTAGAGATAGAACGTGAAACTACTTTGTTGTGTCAAGTTTCAAGAAGCTAGCACAAACCGTGTTGGATTTAGAGTTCCAAATACATCTATCAATATAGGAGAAAACAGAGTGAAACCTAAAAATTCAAACTGTTACTGGAAATGAACGCTTCAACATAGAAGAATGAAATTTGGGGAACCAAGTCGCCTTAGTGTACTCATCATTACCTGAAAGTATCATCCAGTTTGGGTGAAAAAATATTTGCTGAGATTTCTGGAGATTCGTAATTTTGGGAAGCTTGGAATCCCCTTCCCATGAAAGTGTTTCTCACCAGTCACTGCTTAGGGCTACATCAAGAGGAAACAAAACGTAGAGATAGAACGTGAAACTACTTTGTTGTGTCAAGTTTCAAGAAGCTAGCACAAACCGTGTTGGATTTAGAGTTCCAAATACATCTATCAATATAGGAGAAAACAGAGTGAAACCTAAAAATTCAAACTGTTACTGGAAATAAACGCTTCAACATCGAAGAACGAAATTTGGGGAACCAAGTAGCCTTAGTGTACTGATCATTACCTGAGAGTATCATCCAGTTTGGGTGAAAAAATATTTGCTGAGATTTCTGGAGATTCGTAATTTTGGGAAGCTTGGCAACCCCTTCCCATGAAAGTGTTTCTCGCCAGTCACTGCTTAGGGCTACATCAAGAGGAAACAAAACGTAGAGATAGAACGTGAAACTACTTTGTTGTGTCAAGTTTCAAGAAGCTAGCACAAACCGTGTTGGATTCAGAGTTCCAAATACATCTATCAATATAGGAGAAAACAGAGTGAAACCTAAAAATTCAAACTGTTACTGGAAATGAACGCTTCAACATAGAAGAACGAAATTTGGGGAACCAAGTCGCCTTATTGTACTGATCATTACCTTAAAGTATCATCCAGTTTGAGTGAAAAAATGTTTGCTGAGATTTCTGGAGATTCGTAATTTTGGGAAGCTTGGCAACCCCTTCCGATGAAAGTGTTTCTCGCCAGTCACTGCTTAGGGCTACAACAAGAGGAAACAAAACGTAGAGATAGAACGTGAAACTACTTTGTTGTGTCAAGTTTCAAGAAGCTAGCACAAACCGTGTTGGATTTAGAGTTCCAAATACATCTATCTATATAGGAGAAAACAGAGTGAAACCTAAAAATTCAAACTGTTACTGGAAATGAACGCTTCAACATAGAAGAACGAAATTTGGGGAACCAAGTCGCCTTAGTGTACTGATCATTACCTGAAAGTATCATCCAGTTTGGGTGAAAAAATATTTGCTGAGATTTCTGGAGATTCGTAATTTTGGGAAGCTTGGCAACCCCGTTCCATGAAAGTGTTTCTCGCCAGTCACTGCTTAGGGCTACATCAAGAGGAAACAAAACGTAGAGATAGAACGTGAAACTACTTTGTTGTCTCAAGTTTCAAGAAGCTACTACAAACCGTGTTGGATTTAGAGTTCCAAATACATCTATTAATATAGGAGAAAAGAGAGTGATACCTAAAAATTCAAACTGTTACTGGAAATGAACGCTTCAACATAGAAGAACGAAATTTGGGGAACCAAGTCGCCTTAGTGTACTGATCATTACCTGAAAGTATCATCCAGTTTGGGTGAAAAAATATTTGCTGAGATTTCTGGAGATTCGTAATTTTGGGAAGCTTGGCAACCCCTTCCCATGAAAGTGTTTCTCGCCAGTCACTGCTTAGGGCTACATCAAGAGGAAACAAAACGTAGAGATAGAACGTGAAACTACTTTGTTGTGTCAAGTTTCAAGAAGCTAGCACAAACCGTGTTGGATTCAGAGTTCCAAGTACATCTATCAATATAGGAGAAAACAGAGTGAAACCTAAAAATTCAAACTGTTACTGGAAATGAACGCTTCAACATAGAAGAACGAAATTTGGGGAACCAAGTCGCCTTAGTGTACTGATCATTACCTGAAAGTATCATCCAGTTTGGGTGAAAAAATGTTTGCTGAGATTTCTGGAGATTCGTAATTTTGGGAAGCTTGGCAACCCCTTCCCATGAAAGTGTTTCTCGCCAGTCACTGCTTAGGGCTACATCAAGAGGAAACAAAATGTAGAGATAGAACGTGAAACTACTTTGTTGTGTCAAGTTTCAAGAAGCTAGCACAAACCGTGTTGGATTCAGAGTTCCAAATACATCTATCAATATAGGAGAAAACAGAGTGAAACCTACAAATTCAAACTGTTACTGGAAATAAACGCTTCAACATAGAAGAACGAAATTTGGGGAACCAAGTCGCCTTAGTGTACTGATCATTACCTGAAAGTATCGTCCAGTTTGGGTGAAAAAATATTTGCTGAGATTTCTGGAGATTCGTAATTTTGGGAAGCTTGGCAACCCCTTCCCATGAAAGTGTTTCTCGCCAGTCACTGCTTAGGGCTACATCAAGAGGAAACAAAATGTAGAGATAGAACGTGAAACTACTTTGTTGTGTCAAGTTTCAAGAAGCTAGCACAAACCGTGTTGGATTTAGAGTTCCAAATACATCTATCAATATAGGAGAAAACAGAGTGAAACCTAAAAATTCAAACTGTTACTGGAAATGAACGCTTCAACATAGAAGAACGAAATTTGGGGAACTAATTCGTCTTAGTGTACTGATCATTACCTGAAAGTATCATCCAGTTTGGGTGAAAAAATATTTGCTGAGATCTCTGGAGATTCGTAATTTTGGGAAGCTTGGCAACCCCTTCCCATGAAAGTGTTTCTCGCCAGTCACTGCTTAGGGCTACATCAAGAGGAAACAAAACGTAGAGATAGAACGTGAAACTACTTTATTGTGTCAAGTTTCAAAAAGCTAGCACAAACCGTGTTGGATTTAGAGTTCCAAATACATCTATCAATATAGGAGAAAACAGAGTGAAACCTAAAAATTCAAACTGTTACTGGAAATGAACGCTTCAACATAGAAGAACGAAATTTGGGGAACCAAGTCGCCTTAGTGTACTGATCATTACCTGAAAGTATCATCCAGTTTGATGAAAAAATATTTGCTGAGATTTCTGGAGATTCGTAATTTTGGGAAGCTTGGCAACCCCTTCCCATGAAAGTGTTTCTCGCCAGTCACTCTTTAGGGCTACATCAAGAGGAAACAAAACGTAGAGATAGAACGTGAAACTACTTTGTTGTGTCAAGTTTCAAGAAGCTAGCACAAACCGTGTTGGATTTAGAGTTCCAAATACATCTATCTATATAGGAGAAAACAGAGTGAAACCTAAAAATTCAAACTGTTACTGGAAATGAACGCTTCAACATAGAAGAACGAAATTTGGGGAACCAAGTCGCCTTAATGTACTGATCATTACCTGAAAGTATCATCCAGTTTGGTTGAAAAAATATTTGCTGAGATTTCTGGAGATTCGTAATTTTGGGAAGCTTGGCAACCCCTTCCCATGAAAGTGTTTTTCGCCAGTCACTGCTTAGGGCTACATCAAGAGGAAACAAAACGTAGAGATAGAACGTGAAACTACTTTGTTGTGTCAAGTTTCAAGAAGCTAGCACAAACCGTGTTGGATTTAGAGTTCCAAATACATCTATCAATATAGGAGAAAATAGAGTGTAACCTAAAAATTCAAACTGTTACTGGAAATGAACGCTTCAACATCGAAGAACGAAATTTGGGGAACCAAGTCGCCTTAGTGTACTGATCATTACCTGAAAGTATCATCCAGTTTGGGTGAAAAAATATTTGCTGAGATTTCTGGAGATTCGTAATTTTGGGAAGCTTGGCAACCCCTTCCCATGAAAGTGTTTCTGGAAAGTCTCTGCTTACGGCTACATCAAGAGGAAACAAAACGTAGAGATAGAACGTGAAACTACTTTGTTGTGTCAAGTTTCAAGAAGCTAGCACAAACCGTGTTGGATTTAGAGTTCCAAATACATCTATCAATATAGGAGAAAACAGAGTGAAACCTAAAAATTCAAACTGTTACTGGAAATGAACGCTTCAACATAGAAGAACGAAATTTGGGGACCAAGTCGCCTTAGTGTACTGATCATTACCTGAAAGTATCATCCAGTTTGGGTGAAAAAATATTTGCTGAGATTTCTGGAGATTCGTAATTTTGGGAAGCTTGGCAACCCCGTTCCATGAAAGGGTTTCTCGCCAGTCACTGCTTAGGGCTACATCAAGAGGAAACAAAACGTAGAGATAGAACGTGAAACTACTTTGTTGTGTCAAGTTTCAAGAAGCTACCACAAACCGTGTTGGATTTAGAGTTCCAAATACATCTATTAATATAGGAGAAAAGAGAGTGAAACCTAAAAATTCAAACTGTTACTGGAAATGAACGCTTCAACATAGAAGAACGAAATTTGGGGAACCAAGTCGCCTTAGTGTACTGATCATTACCTGAAAGTATCATCCAGTTTGGGTGAAAAAATATTTGCTGAGATTTCTGGAGATTCGTAATTTTGGGAAGCTTGGCAACCCCTTCCCATGAAAGTGTTTCTCGCCAGTCACTGCTTAGGGCTACATCAAGAGGAAACAAAACGTAGAGATAGAACGTGAAACTACTTGGTTGTGTCAAGTTTCAAGAAGCTAGCACAAACCGTGTTGGATTTAGAGTTCCAAATACATCTATCAATATAGGAGAAAACAGAGTGAAACCTAAAAATTCAAACTGTTACTGGAAATGAACGCTTCAACATAGAAGAACGAAATTTGGGGAACCAAGTCGCCTTAGTGTACTGACCATTACCTGAAAGTATCATCCAGTTTGGGTGAAAAAATGTTTGCTGAGATTTCTGGAGATTCGTAATTTTGGGAAGCTTGGCAACCCCTTCCCATGAAAGTGTTTCTCGCCAGTCACTGCTTAGGGCTACATCAAGAGGAAACAAAACGTAGAGATAGAACGTGAAACTACTTTGTTGTGTCAAGTTTCAAGAAGCTAGCACAAACCGTGTTGGATTCAGAGTTCCAAATACATCTATCAATATAGGAGAAAACAGAGTGAAACCTACAAATTCAAACTGTTACTGGAAATAAACGCTTCAACATAGAAGAACGAAATTTGGGGAACCAAGTCGCCTTAGTGTACTGATCATTACCTGAAAGTATCGTCCAGTTTGGGTGAAAAAATATTTGCTGAGATTTCTGGAGATTCGTAATTTTGGGAAGCTTGGCAACCCCTTCCCATGAAAGTGTTTCTCGCCAGTCACTGCTTAGGGCTACATCAAGAGGAAACAAAACGTAGAGATAGAACGTGAAACTACTTTGTTGTGTCAAGTTTCAAGAAGCTAGCACAAACCGTGTTGGATTTAGAGTTCCAAATACATCTATCAATATAGGAGAAAACAGAGTGAAACCTAAAAATTCAAACTGTTACTGGAAATGAACGCTTCAACATAGAAGAACGAAATTTGGGGAACCAAGTCGCCTTAGTGTACTGATCATTACCTGAAGGTATCATCCAGTTTGGGTGAAAAAATATTTGCTGAGATTTCTGGAGATTCGTAATTTTGGGAAGCTTGGCAACCCCTTCCCATGAAAGTGTTTCTCGCCAGTCACTGCTTAGGGCTACATCAAGAGGAAACAAAACGTAGAGATAGAACGTGAAACTACTTTGTTGTGTCAAGTTTCAAGAAGCTAGCACAAACCGTGTTGGATTCAGAGTTCCAAATACATCTATCAATATAGGAGAAAACAGAGTGAAACCTAAAAATTCAAACTGTTACTGGAAATGAACGCTTCAACATAGAAGAACGAAATTTGGGGAACCAAGTCGCCTTAGTGTACTGATCATTACCTGAAAGTATCATCCAGTTTGGGTGAAAAAATGTTTGCTGAGATTTCTGGAGATTCGTAATTTTGGGAAGCTTGGCAACCCCTTCCCATGAAAGTGTTTCTCGCCAGTCACTGCTTAGGGCTACATCAAGAGGAAACAAAACGTAGAGATAGAACGTGAAACTACTTTGTTGTGTCAAGTTTCAAGAAGCTAGCACAAACCGTGTTGGATTCAGAGTTCCAAATACATCTATCAATATAGGAGAAAACAGAGTGAAACATACAAATTCAAACTGTTACTGGAAATAAACGCTTCAACATAGAAGAACGAAATTTGGGGAACCAAGTCGCCTTAGTGTACTGATCATTACCTGAAAGTATCGTCCTGTTTGGGTGAAAAAATATTTGCTGAGATTTCTGGAGATTCGTAATTTTGGGAAGCTTGGCAACCCCTTCCCATGAAAGTGTTTCTCGCCAGTCACTGCTTAGGGCTACATCAAGAGGAAACAAAACGTAGAGATAGAACGTGAAACTACTTTGTTGTGTCAAGTTTCAAGAAGCTAGCACAAACCGTGTTGGATTTAGAGTTCCAAATACATCTATCAATATAGGAGAAAACAGAGTAAAACCTAAAAATTCAAACTGTTACTGGAAATGAACGCTTCAACATAGAAGAACAAAATTTGGGGAACCAAGTCGCCTTAGTGTACTGATCAATACCTGAAAGTATCATCCAGTTTGGGTGAAAAAATATTTGCTGAGATCTCTGGAGATTCGTAATTTTCGAAGCTTGGCAACCCCTTCCCATGAAAGTGTATCTCGCCAGTCACTGTTTAGGGCTACATCAAGAGGAAACAAAACGTAGAGATAGAACGTGAAACTACTTTGTTGTGTCAAGTTTCAAGAAGCTAGCACAAACCGTGTTGGATTTAGAGTTCCAAATACATCTATCTATATAGGAGAAAACAGAGTGAAACCTAAAAATTCAAACTGTTACTGGAAATGAACGCTTCAACATAGAAGAACGAAATTTGCGGAACCAAGTCGCCTTAATGTACTGATCATTACCTGAAAGTATCATCCAGTTTGGTTGAAAAAATATTTGCTGAGATTTCTGGAGATTCGTAATTTTGGGAAGCTTGGCAACCCCTTCCCATGAAAGTGTTTCTCGCCAGTCACTGCTTAGGGCTACATCAAGAGGAAACAAAATGTAGAGATAGAACGTGAAACTACTTTGTTGTGTCAAGTTTCAAGAAGCTAGCACAAACCGTGTTGGATTCAGAGTTCCAAATACATCTATCAATATAGGAGAAAATAGAGTGAAACCTAAAAATTCAAACTGTTACTGGAAATGAACGCTTCAACATCGAAGAACGAAATTTGGGGAACCAAGTCGCCTTAGTGTACTGATCATTACCTGAAAGTATCATCCAGTTTGGGTGAAAAAATATTTGCTGAGATTTCTGGAGATTCGTAATTTTTGGAAGCTTGGCAACCCCTTCCCATGAAAGTGTTTCTCGCAAGTCACTGCTTAGGGCTACATCAAGAGGAAACAAAACGTAGAGATAGAACGTGAAACTACTTTGTTGTGTCAAGTTTCAAGAAGCTAGCACAAACCGTTTTGGATTTAGAGTTCCAAATACATCTATCAATATAGGAGAAAACAGAGTGAAACCTAAAAATTCAAACTGTTACTGGAAATGAACGCTTCAACATAGAAGAACGAAATTTGGGGAACCAAGTCGCCTTAGTGTACTGATCATTACCTGAAAGTATCATCCAGTTTGGGTGAAAAAATATTTGCTGAGATTTCTGGAGATTCGTAATTTTTGGAAGCTTGGCAACCCCTTCCCATGAAAGTGTTTCTCGCAAGTCACTGCTTAGGGCTACATCAAGAGGAAACAAAACGTAGAGATAGAACGTGAAACTACTTTGTTGTGTCAAGTTTCAAGAAGCTAGCACAAACCGTTTTGGATTTAGAGTTCCAAATACATCTATCAATATAGGAGAAAACAGAGTGAAACCTAAAAATTCAAACTGTTACTGGAAATGAACGCTTCAACATAGAAGAACGAAATTTGGGGAACCAAGTCGCCTTAGTGTACTGATCATTACCTGAAAGTATCATCCAGTTTGGGTGAAAAAAATATTTGCTGAGATTTCTGGAGATTCGTAATTTTGGGAAGCTTGGCAACACCGTTCCATGAAAGGGTTTCTCGCCAGTCACTGCTTAGGGCTACATCAAGAGGAAACAAAACGTAGAGATAGAACGTGAAACTACTTTGTTGTGTCAAGTTTCAAGAAGCTACCACAAACCGTGTTGGATTTAGAGTTCCAAATACATCTATTAATATAGGAGAAAAGAGAGTGAAACCTAAAGATTCAAACTGTTACTGGAAATGAACGCTTCAACATAGAAGAACGAAATTTGGGGAACCAAGTCGCCTTAGTGTACTGATCATTACCTGAAAGTATCATCCAGTTTGATGAAAAAATATTTGCTGAGATTTCTGGAGATTCGTAATTTTGGGAAGCTTGGCAACCCCTTCCCATGAAAGTGTATCTCGCCAGTCACTGTTTAGGGCCACATCAAGAGGAAACAAAACGTAGAGATAGAACGTGAAACTACTTTGTTGTGTCAAGTTTCAAGAAGCTAGCACAAACCGTGTTGGAATTAGAGTTCCAAATACATCTATCTATATAGGAGAAAACAGAGTGAAACCTAAAAATTCAAACTGTTACTGGAAATGAACGCTTCAACATAGAAGAACGAAATTTGGGGAACCAAGTCGCCTTAATGTACTGATCATTACCTGAAAGTATCATCCAGTTTGGTTGAAAAAATCTTTGCTGAGATTTCTGGAGATTCGTAATTTTGGGAAGCTTGGCAACCCCTTCCCATGAAAGTGTTTCTCGCCAGTCACTGCTTAGGGCTACATCAAGAGGAAACAAAACGTAGAGATAGAACGTGAAACTACTTTGTTGTGTCAAGTTTCAAGAAGCTAGCACAATCCGTGTTGGATTCAGAGTTCCAAATACATCTATCAATATAGGAGAAAATAGAGTGAAACCTAAAAATTCAAACTGTTACTGGAAATGAACGCTTCAACATCGAAGAACGAAATTTGGGGAACCAAGTCGCCTTAGTGTACTGATCATTACCTGAAAGTATCATCCAGTTTGGGTGAAAAAATATTTGCTGAGATTTCTGGAGATTCGTAATTTTGGGAAGCTTGGCAACCCCTTCCCATGAAAGTGTTTCTGGCCAGTCTCTGCTTAGGGCTACATCAAGAGGAAACAAAACGTAGAGATAGAACGTGAAACTACTTTGTTGTGTCAAGTTTCAAGAAGCTAGCACAAACCATGTTGGATTTAGAGTTCCAAATACATCTATCAATATAGGAGAAAACAGAGTGAAACCTAAAAATTCAAACTGTTACTGGAAATGAACGCTTCAGCATAGAAGAACGAAATTTGGGGAACCAAGTCGCCTTAGTGTACTGATCATTACCTGAAATTATCATCCAGTTTGGGTGAAAAAATATTTGCTGAGATTTCTGGAGATTCGTAATTTTTGGAAGCTTGGCAACCCCTTCCCATGAAAGTGTTTCTCGCCAGTCACTGCTTAGGGCTACATCAAGAGGAAACAAAACGTAGAGATAGAACGTGAAACTACTTTGTTGTGTCAAGTTTCAAGAAGCTAGCACAAACCGTGTTGGATTTAGAGTTCCAAATACATCTATCAATATAGGAGAAAACAGAGTGAAACCTAAAAATTCAAACTGTTACTGGAAATGAACGCTTCAACATAGAAGAACGAAACTTGGGGAACCAAGTCGCCTTAGTGTACTGATCATTACCTGAAAGTATCATCCAGTTTGGGTGAAAAAATATTTGCTGAGATTTCTGGAGATTCGTAATTTTTGGAAGCTTGGCAACCCCTTCCCATGAAAGTGTTTCTCGCCAGTCACTGCTTAGGGCTACATCAAGAGGAAACAAAACGTAGAGATAGAACGTGAAACTACTTTGTTGTGTCAAGTTTCAAGAAGCTAGCACAAACCGTGTTGGATTTAGAGTTCCAAATACATCTATCAATATAGGAGAAAACAGAGTGAAACCTAAAAATTCAAACTGTTACTGGAAATGAACGCTTCAACATAGAAGAACGAAATTTGGGGAACCAAGTCGCCTTAGTGTACTGATCATTACCTGAAAGAATCATCCAGTTTGGGTGAAAAAATATTTGCTGAGATTTCTGGAGATTCGTAATTTTGGGAAGCTTGGCAACCCCTTCCCATGAAAGTGTTTCTCGCCAGTCACTGTTTAGGGCTACATCAAGAGGAAACAAAACGTAGAGATAGAACGTGAAACTACTTTGTTGTGTCAAGTTTCAAGAAGCTAGCACAAACCGTGTTGGATTTAGAGTTCCAAATACATCTATCAATATAGGAGAAAACAGAGTGAAACCTAAAAATTCAAACTGTTACTGGAAATGAACGACTCAACATAGAAGAACGAAATTTGGGTAACCAAGTCGCCTTAGTGTACTGATCATTACCTGAAAGTATCATCCAGTTTGGGTGAAAAAATATTTGCTGAGATTTCTGGAGATTCGTAATTTTGGGAAGCTTGGCAACCCCGTTCCATGAAAGGGTTTCTCGCCAGTCACTGCTTAGTGCTACATCAAGAGGAAACAAAACATAGAGATAGAACCTGAAACTACTTTGTTGTGTCAAGTTTCAAGAAACTAGCACAAACCGTGTTGGATTTAGAGTTCCAAAACATCTATTAATATAGGAGAAAACAGAGTGAAACCTAAAAATTCAAACTGTTACTGGAAATGAACGCTTCAACATAGAAGAACGAAATTTGGGGAACCAAGTCGCCTTAGTGTACTGATCATTAACTGAGAGTATCATCCAGTTTGGGTGAAAAAATATTTGCTGAGATTTCTGGAGATTCGTAATTTTTGGAAGCTTGGCAACCCCTTCCCATGAAAGTGTTTCTCGCCAGTCACTGCTTAGGGCTACATCAAGAGGAAACAAAACTTAGAGATAGAACGTGAAATTACTTTGTTGTGTCAAGTTTCAAGAAGATAGCACAAACCGTGTTGGATTTAGAGTTCCAAATACATCTATCAATATAGGAGAAAACAGAGTGAAACCTAAAAATTCAAACTGTTACTGGAAATGAACGCTTCAATATAGAAGAACGAAATTTGGGGAACCAAGTCGCCTTAGTGTACTGATCATTACCTGAAAGTATCATCCAGTTTGGGTGAAAAAATATTTGCTGAGATTTCTGGAGATTCGTAATTGTGGGAAGCTTGGCAACACCATCCCATGAAAGAGTTTCTCGCCATTCACTGCTTAGGGCTACATCAAGAGGAAACAAAACGTAGAGATAGAACGTGAAACTACTTTGTTGTGTCAAGTTTCAAGAAGCTAGCACAAACCGTGTTGGATTTAGAGTTCCAAATACATCTATTAATATAGGAGAAAACAGAGTGAAACCTAAAAATTCAAACTGTTACTGGAAATGAACGCTTCAACATAGAAGAACGAAATTTGGGTAACCAAGTTACCTTAGTGTACTGATCATTACCTGAAAGTATCATCCAGTTTGGGTGAAAAATTATTTGCTGAGATTTCTGGAGATTCGTAATTTTTGGAAGCTTGGCAACCCCTTCCCATGAAAGTGTTTCTCACCAGTCACTGCTTAGGGCTACATCAAGAGGAAACAAAACGTACAGATAGAACGTGAAACTCCTTTGTTGTGTCAAGTTTCAAGAAGCTAGCACAAACCGTGTTGGATTTAGAGTTCCAAATACATCTATCAATATAGGAGAAAACAGAGTGAAACCTAAAAATTCAAACTGTTACTGGAAATGAACGCTTCAACATAGAAGAACGAAATTTGGGGAACCAAGTCGCCTTAGTGTACTGATCATTACCTGAAAGTATCATCCAGTTTGGGTGAAAAAATATTTGCTGAGATTTCTGGAGATTCGTAATTTTGGGAAGCTTGGCAACCCCTTCCCATGAAAGTGTTTCTCGCCAGTCACTGCTTAGGGCTACATCAAGAGGAAACAAAACGTAGAGATAGAACGTGAAAGTACTTTGTTGTGTCAAGTTTCAAGAAGCTAGCACAAACCGTGTTGGATTTAGAGTTCCAAATACATCTATCAATATAGGAGAAAACAGAGTGAAACCTAAAAATTCAAACTGTTACTGGAAATGAACGCTTCAACATAGAAGAACGAAATTTGGGGAACCAAGTCGCCTTAGTGTACTGATCATTACCTGAAAGTATCATCCAGTTTGGGTGAAAAAATATTTGCTGAGATTTCTGGAGATTCGTAATTTTGGGAAGCTTGGCAACCCCGTTCCATGAAAGGGTTTCTCGCCAGTCACTGCTTAGGGCTACATCAAGAGGAAACAAAACGTAGAGATAGAACGTGAAACTACTTTGTTGTGTCAAGTTTCAAGAAGCTAGCACAAACCGTGTTGGATTTAGAGTTCGAAATACATCTATTAATATAGGGAAAAGAGAGTGAAACCTAAAAATTCAAACTCTTACTGGAAGTGAACGCTTCAACATAGAAGAACGAAATTTGATGAACCAAGTCGCCTTAGTGTACTGATCATTACCGGAAAGTATCATCCAGTTTGGGTGAAAAAATATTTGCTGAGATTTCTGGAGATTCGTAATTTTGGGAAGCTTGGCAACCCCTTCCCATGAAGGTGTTTCTCGCCAGTCACTGCATAGGGCTACATCAAGAGGAAACAAAACGTAGAGATAGAACCTGAAACTACTTTGTTGTGTCAAGTTTCAAGAAGCTAGCACAAACCGTGTTGGATTTAGAGTTCCAAATACATCTATCAATATAGGAGAAAACAGAGTGAAACCTAAAAATTCAAACTGTTACTGGAAATGAACGCTTCAACATAGAAGAACGAAATTTGGGGAACCAAGTCGCCTTAGTGTACTGATCATTACCTGAAAGTATCATCCAGTTTGGGTGAAAAAATATTTGCTGAGATTTCTGGAGATTCGTAATTTTGGGAAGCTTGGCAACCCCTTCCCATGAAAGTGTTTCTCGCCAGTCACTGCTTAGGGCTACATCAAGAGGAAACAAAACGTAGAGATAGAACGTGAAAGTACTTTGTTGTGTCAAGTTTCAAGAAGCTAGCACAAACCGTGTTGGATTTAGAGTTCCAAATACATCTATCAATATAGGAGAAAACAGAGTGAAACCTAAAAATTCAAACTGTTACTGGAAATGAACGCTTCAACATAGAAGAACGAAATTTGGGGAACCAAGTCGCCTTAGTGTACTGATCATTACCTGAAAGTATCATCCAGTTTGGGTGAAAAAATATTTGCTGAGATTTCTGGAGATTCGTAATTTTGGGAAGCTTGGCAACCCCGTTCCATGAAAGGGTTTCTCGCCAGTCACTGCTTAGGGCTACATCAAGAGGAAACAAAACGTAGAGATAGAACGTGAAACTACTTTGTTGTGTCAAGTTTCAAGAAGCTAGCACAAACCGTGTTGGATTTAGAGTTCGAAATACATCTATTAATATAGGGAAAAGAGAGTGAAACCTAAAAATTCAAACTCTTACTGGAAGTGAACGCTTCAACATAGAAGAACGAAATTTGATGAACCAAGTCGCCTTAGTGTACTGATCATTACCGGAAAGTATCATCCAGTTTGGGTGAAAAAATATTTGCTGAGATTTCTGGAGATTCGTAATTTTGGGAAGCTTGGCAACCCCTTCCCATGAAGGTGTTTCTCGCCAGTCACTGCTTAGGGCTACATCAAGAGGAAACAAAACGTAGAGATAGAACCTGAAACTACTTTGTTGTGTCAAGTTTCAAGAAGCTAGCACAAACCGTGTTGGATTTAGAGTTCCAAATACATCTATCAATATAGGAGAAAACAGAGTGAAACCTAAAAATTCAAACTGTTACTGGAAATGAACGCTTCAACATAGAAGAACGAAATTTGGGGAACCAAGTCGCCTTAGTGTACTGATCATTACCTGAAAGTATCATCCAGTTTGGGTGAAAAAATATTTGCTGAGATTTCTGGAGATTCGTAATTTTGGGAAGCTTGGCATCCCCTTCCCATGAAAGTGTTTCTCGCCAGTCACTGCTTAGGGCTACATCAAGAGGAAACAAAACGTAGAGATAGAACGTGAAACTACTTTGTTGTGTCAAGTTTCAAGAAGCTAGCACAAACCGTGTTGGATTTAGAGTTCCAAATACATCTATCAATATAGGAGAAAACAGAGTGAAACCTAAAAATTCAAACTGTTACTGGAAATGAATGCTTCAACATAGAAGAACGAAATTTGGGGAAAAAAGTCGCCTTAGTGTACTGATCATTAACTGAGAGTATCATCCAGTTTGGGTGAAAAAATATTTGCTGAGATTTCTGGAGATTCGTAATTTTTGGAAGCTTGGCAACCCCTTCCCATGAAAGTGTTTCTCGCCAGTCACTGTTTAGGGCTACATCAAGAGGAAACAACAAAACGTAGAGATAGAACGTGAAACTACTTTGTTGTGTCAACTTTCAAGAAGCTAGCACAAACCGTGTTGGATTCAGAGTTCCAAATACATCTATCAATATAGGAGAAAACAGAGTGAAACCTACAAATTCAAACTGTTACTGGAAATGAATGTTTCAACATAGAAGAACGAAATTTGGGGAACCAAGACGCCTTAGTGTACTGATCATTACCTGAAAGTATCATCCAGTTTGGGTGAAAAAATGTTTGCTGAGATTTCTGGAGATTCGTAATTTTGGGATGCTTGGCAACCCCTTCCCATGAAAGTGTTTCTCGCCAGTCACTGCTTAGGGCTACATCAAGAGGAAACAAAACGTAGGGATAGAACGTGAAACTTCTTTGTTGTGTCAAGTTTCAAGAAGCTAGCACAAACCGTGTTGGATTTAGAGTTCCAAATACATCTATCAATATAGGAGAAAACAGAGTGAAACCTAAAAATTCAAACTGTTACTGGAAATGAACGCTTCAACATAGAAGAACGAAATTTGGGGAACCAAGTCGCCTTAGTGTACTGATCATTACCTGAAAGTATCATCCAGTTTGGGTGAAAAAATATTTGCTGAGATTTCTGGAGATTCGTAATTTTGGGAAGCTTGGCAACCCCTTCCCATGAAAGTGTTTCTCGCCAGTCACTGCTTAGGGCTACATCAAGAGGAAACAAAACGTAGAGATAGAACGTGAAACTACTTTGCTGTGTCAAGTTTCAAGAAGCTAGCACAAACCGTGTTGGATTTAGAGTTCCAAATACATCTATCCATATAGGAGAAAACAGAGTGAAACCTAAAAATTCAAACTGTTACTGGAAATGAACGCTTCAACATAGAAGAACGAAATTTGGGGAACCAAGTCGCCTTAGTGTACTGATCATTACCTGAGAGTATCATCCAGTTTGGGTGAAAAAATATTTGCTGAGATTTCTGGAGATTCGTAATTTTTGGAAGCTTGGCAACCCCTTCCCATGAAAGTGTTTCTCGCCAGTCACTGTTTAGGGCTACATCAAGAGGAAACAAAACGTAGAGATAGAACATGAAACTACTTTGTTGTGTCAAGTTTCAAGAAGCTAGCACAAACCGTGTTGGATTTAGAGTTCCAAATACATCTATCAATATAGGAGAAAACAGAGTGAAACCTAAAAATTCAAACTGTTACTGGAAATGAACGCTTCAACATAGAAGAACGAAATTTGGGGAACCAAGTCGCCTTAGTGTACTGATCATTACCTGAAAGTATCATCCAGTTTGGGTGAAAAAATATTTGCTGAGATTTCTGGAGATTCGTAATTTTGGGAAGCTTGGCAACCCCGTTCCATGAAAGGGTTTCTCGCCAGTCACTGCTTAGGGCTACATCAAGAGGAAACAAAACGTAGAGATAGAACGTGAAACTACTTTGTTGTGTCAAGTTTCAAGAAGCTAGCACAAACCGTGTTGGATTTAGAGTTCCAAATACATCTATTAATATAGGGAAAAGAGAGTGAAACCTAAAAATTCAAACTCTTACTGGAAGTGAACGCTTCAACATAGAAGAACGAAATTTGATGAACCAAGTCGCCTTAGTGTACTGATCATTACCTGAAAGTATCATCCAGTTTGGGTGAAAAAATATTTGCTGAGATTTCTGGAGATTCGTAATTTTGGGAAGCTTGGCAACCCCTTCCCATGAAGGTGTTTCTCGCCAGTCACTGCTTAGGGCTACATCAAGAGGAAACAAAACGTAGAGATAGAACGTGAAAGTACTTTGTTGTGTCAAGTTTCAAGAAGCTAGCACAAACCGTGTTGGATTTAGAGTTCCAAATACATCTATCAATATAGGAGAAAACAGAGTGAAACCTAAAAATTCAAACTGTTACTGGAAATGAACGCTTCAACATAGAAGAACGAAATTTGGGGAACCAAGTCGCCTTAGTGTACTGATCATTAACTGAGAGTATCATCCAGTTTGGGTGAAAAAAATATTTGCTGAGATTTCTGGAGATTCGTAATTTTTGGAAGCTTGGCAACCCCTTCCCATGAAAGTGTTTCTCGCCAGTCACTGTTTAGGGCTACATCAAGAGGAAACAACAAAACGTAGAGATAGAACGTGAAACTACTTTGTTGTGTCAACTTTCAAGAAGCTAGCACAAACCGTGTTGGATTCAGAGTTCCAAATACATCTATCAATATAGGAGAAAACAGAGTGAAACCTACAAATTCAAACTGTTACTGGAAATGAACGCTTCAACATAGAAGAACGAAATTTGGGGAACCAAGACGCCTTAGTGTACTGATCATTACCTGAATGTATCATCCAGTTTGGGTGAAAAAATGTTTGCTGAGATTTCTGGAGATTCGTAATTTTGGGATGCTTGGCAACCCCTTCCCATGAAAGTGTTTCTCGCCAGTCACTGCTTAGGGCTACATCAAGAGGAAACAAAACGTAGGGATAGAACGTGAAACTACTTTGTTGTGTCAAGTTTCAAGAAGCTAGCACAAACCGTGTTGGATTTAGAGTTCCAAATACATCTATCAATATAGGAGAAAACAGAGTGAAACCTAAAAATTCAAACTGTTACTGGAAATGAACGCTTCAACATAGAAGAACGAAATTTGGGGAACCAAGTCGCCTTAGTGTACTGATCATTACCTGAAAGTATCATCCAGTTTGGGTGAAAAAATATTTGCTGAGATTTCTGGAGATTCGTAATTTTGGGAAGCTTGGCAACCCCTTCCCATGAAAGTGTTTCTCGCCAGTCACTGCTTAGGGCTACATCAAGAGGAAACAAAACGTAGAGATAGAACGTGAAACTACTTTGCTGTGTCAAGTTTCAAGAAGCTAGCACAAACCGTGTTGGATTTAGAGTTCCAAATACATCTATCCATATAGGAGAAAACAGAGTGAAACCTAAAAATTCAAACTGTTACTGGAAATGAACGCTTCAACATAGAAGAACGAAATTTGGGGAACCAAGTCGCCTTAGTGTACTGATCATTACCTGAAAGTATCATCCAGTTTGGGTGAAAAAATATTTGCTGAGATTTCTGGAGATTCGTAATTTTGGGAAGCTTGGCAACCCCTTCCCATGAAAGTGTTTCTCGCCAGTCACTGTTTAGGGCTACATCAAGAGGAAACAAAACGTAGAGATAGAACGTGAAACTACTTTGTTGTGTCAACTTTCAAGAAGCTAGCACAAACCGTGTTGGATTTAGAGTTCCAAATACATCTATCAATATAGGAGAAAACAGAGTGAAACCTAAAAATTCAAACTGTTACTGGAAATGAACGCTTCAACATAGAAGAACGAAATTTGGGGAACCAAGTCGCCTTAGTGTACTGATCATTACCTGAAAGTATCATCCAGTTTGGGTGAAAAAATATTTGCTGAGATTTCTGGAGATTCGTAATTTTGGGAAGCTTGGCAACCCCGTTCCATGAAAGGGTTTCTCGCCAGTCACTGCTTAGGGCTACATCAAGAGTAAACAAAACGTAGAGATAGAACGTGAAACTACTTTGTTGTGTCAAGTTTCAAGAAGCTAGCACAAACCGTGTTGGATTTAGAGTTCCAAATACATCTATCAATATAGGAGAAAACAGAGTGAAACCTACAAATTCAAACTGTTACTGGAAATGAAGGCTTCAACATAGAAGAACGAAATTTGGGGAACCAAGTCGCCTTAGTGTACTGATCATTACCTGAAAGTATCATCCAGTTTGGGTGAAAAAATATTTGCTGAGATTTCTGGAGATTCGTAATTTTGGGAAGCTTGGCAACCCCTTCCCATGAAAGTGTTTCTCGCCAGTCACTGTTTAGGGCTACATCAAGAGGAAACAAAACGTAGAGATAGAACGTGAAACTACTTTGTTGTGTCAACTTTCAAGAAGCTAGCACAAACCGTGTTGGATTTAGAGTTCCAAATACATCTATCAATATAGGAGAAAACAGAGTGAAACCTAAAAATTCAAACTGTTACTGGAAATGAACGCTTCAACATAGAAGAACGAAATTTGGGGAACCAAGTCGCCTTAGTGTACTGATCATTACCTGAAAGTATCATCCAGTTTGGGTGAAAAAATATTTGCTGAGATTTCTGGAGATTCGTAATTTTGGGAAGCTTGGCAACCCCGTTCCATGAAAGGGTTTCTCGCCAGTCACTGCTTAGGGCTACATCAAGAGTAAACAAAACGTAGAGATAGAACGTGAAACTACTTTGTTGTGTCAAGTTTCAAGAAGCTAGCACAAACCGTGTTGGATTTAGAGTTCCAAATACATCTATCAATATAGGAGAAAACAGAGTGAAACCTACAAATTCAAACTGTTACTGGAAATGAAGGCTTCAACATAGAAGAACGAAATTTGGGGAACCAAGTCGCCTTAGTGTACTGATCATTACCTGAAAGTATCATCCAGTTTGGGTGAAAAAATATTTGCTGAGATTTCTGGAGATTCGTAATTGTGGGAAGCTTGGCAACCCCGTTCCATGAAAGTGTTTTCGCCAGTCACTGCTTAGGGCTACATCAAGAGGAAACAAAACGTAGAGATAGAACGTGAAACTACTTTGTTGTGTCAAGTTTCAAGAAGCTAGCAAAAACCGTGTTGGATTTAGAGTTCCAAATACATCTATTAATATAGGAGAAAACAGAGTGAAACCTAAAAATTCAATCTGTTACTGGAAATGAACGCTTCAACATAGAAGAACGAAATTTGGGGAACCAAGTCGCCTTAGTGTACTGATCATTACCTGAGAGTATCATCCAGTTTGGGTGAAAAAATATTTGCTGAGATTTCTGGAGATTCGTAATTTTGGGAAGCTTGGCAACCCCTTCCCATGAAGGTGTTTCTCGCCAGTCACTGCTTAGGGCTACATCAAGAGGAAACAAAACGTAGAGATAGAACGTGAAAGTACTTTGTTGTGTCAAGTTTCAAGAAGCTAGCACAAACCGTGTTGGATTTAGAGTTCCAAATACATCTATCAATATAGGAGAAAACAGAGTGAAACCTAAAAATTCAAACTGTTACTGGAAATGAACGCTTCAACATAGAAGAACGAAATTTGGGGAACCAAGTCGCCTTAGTGTACTGATCATTAACTGAGAGTATCATCCAGTTTGGGTGAAAAAAATATTTGCTGAGATTTCTGGAGATTCGTAATTTTTGGAAGCTTGGCAACCCCTTCCCATGAAAGTGTTTCTCGCCAGTCACTGTTTAGGGCTACATCAAGAGGAAACAACAAAACGTAGAGATAGAACGTGAAACTACTTTGTTGTGTCAACTTTCAAGAAGCTAGCACAAACCGTGTTGGATTCAGAGTTCCAAATACATCTATCAATATAGGAGAAAACAGAGTGAAACCTACAAATTCAAACTGTTACTGGAAATGAACGCTTCAACATAGAAGAACGAAATTTGGGGAACCAAGACGCCTTAGTGTACTGATCATTACCTGAATGTATCATCCAGTTTGGGTGAAAAAATGTTTGCTGAGATTTCTGGAGATTCGTAATTTTGGGATGCTTGGCAACCCCTTCCCATGAAAGTGTTTCTCGCCAGTCACTGCTTAGGGCTACATCAAGAGGAAACAAAACGTAGGGATAGAACGTGAAACTACTTTGTTGTGTCAAGTTTCAAGAAGCTAGCACAAACCGTGTTGGATTTAGAGTTCCAAATACATCTATCAATATAGGAGAAAACAGAGTGAAACCTAAAAATTCAAACTGTTACTGGAAATGAACGCTTCAACATAGAAGAACGAAATTTGGGGAACCAAGTCGCCTTAGTGTACTGATCATTACCTGAAAGTATCATCCAGTTTGGGTGAAAAAATATTTGCTGAGATTTCTGGAGATTCGTAATTTTGGGAAGCTTGGCAACCCCTTCCCATGAAAGTGTTTCTCGCCAGTCACTGCTTAGGGCTACATCAAGAGGAAACAAAACGTAGAGATAGAACGTGAAACTACTTTGCTGTGTCAAGTTTCAAGAAGCTAGCACAAACCGTGTTGGATTTAGAGTTCCAAATACATCTATCAATATAGGAGAAAACAGAGTGAAACCTAAAAATTCAAACTGTTACTGGAAATGAACGCTTCAACATAGAAGAACGAAATTTGGGGAACCAAGTCGCCTTAGTGTACTGATCATTACCTGAAAGTATCATCCAGTTTGGGTGAAAAAATATTTGCTGAGATTTCTGGAGATTCGTAATTTTGGGAAGCTTGGCAACCCCTTCCCATGAAAGTGTTTCTCGCCAGTCACTGTTTAGGGCTACATCAAGAGGAAACAAAACGTAGAGATAGAACGTGAAACTACTTTGTTGTGTCAACTTTCAAGAAGCTAGCACAAACCGTGTTGGATTTAGAGTTCCAAATACATCTATCAATATAGGAGAAAACAGAGTGAAACCTAAAAATTCAAACTGTTACTGGAAATGAACGCTTCAACATAGAAGAACGAAATTTGGGGAACCAAGTCGCCTTAGTGTACTGATCATTACCTGAAAGTATCATCCAGTTTGGGTGAAAAAATATTTGCTGAGATTTCTGGAGATTCGTAATTTTGGGAAGCTTGGCAACCCCGTTCCATGAAAGGGTTTCTCGCCAGTCACTGCTTAGGGCTACATCAAGAGTAAACAAAACGTAGAGATAGAACGTGAAACTACTTTGTTGTGTCAAGTTTCAAGAAGCTAGCACAAACCGTGTTGGATTTAGAGTTCCAAATACATCTATCAATATAGGAGAAAACAGAGTGAAACCTACAAATTCAAACTGTTACTGGAAATGAAGGCTTCAACATAGAAGAACGAAATTTGGGGAACCAAGTCGCCTTAGTGTACTGATCATTACCTGAAAGTATCATCCAGTTTGGGTGAAAAAATATTTGCTGAGATTTCTGGAGATTCGTAATTGTGGGAAGCTTGGCAACCCCGTTCCATGAAAGTGTTTTCGCCAGTCACTGCTTAGGGCTACATCAAGAGGAAACAAAACGTAGAGATAGAACGTGAAACTACTTTCTTGTGTCAAGTTTCAAGAAGCTAGCAAAAACCGTGTTGGATTTAGAGTTCCAAATACATCTATTAATATAGGAGAAAACAGAGTGAAACCTAAAAATTCAATCTGTTACTGGAAATGAACGCTTCAACATAGAAGAACGAAATTTGGGGAACCAAGTCGCCTTAGTGTACTGATCATTACCTGAGAGTATCATCCAGTTTGGGTGAAAAAATATTTGCTGAGATTTCTGGAGATTCGTAATTTTGGGAAGCTTGGCAACCCCTTCCCATGAAAGTGTTTCTCGCCAGTCACTGCTTAGGGCTACATCAAGAGTAAACAAAACGTAGAGATAGAACGTGAAACTACGTTGATGTTTCAAGTTTCAAGAAGCTAGCACAAACCGTGTTGGATTTAGAGTTCCAAATAAATCTATCAATATAGGAGAAAACAGAGTGAAATCTAAAAATTCAAACTGTTACTGAAAATGAACGCTTCAACATAGAAGAACAAAATTTGGGGAACCAAGTCGCCTTAGTGTACTGATCATTACCTGAAAGTATCATCCAGTTTGGGTGAAAAAATATTTGCTGAGATTTCTGGAGATTCGTAATTTTGGGAAGCTTGGCAACCCCTTCCCATGAAAGTGTTTCTCGCCAGTCACTGTTTAGGGCTACATCAAGAGGAAACAACAAAACGTAGAGATAGAACGTGAAACTACTTTGTTGTGTCAACTTTCAAGAAGCTAGCACAAACCGTGTTGGATTCAGAGTTCCAAATACATCTATCAATATAGGAGAAAACAGAGTGAAACCTACAAATTCAAACTGTTACTGGAAATGAACGCTTCAACATAGAAGAACGAAATTTGGGTAACCAAGTCGCCTTAGTGTACTGATCATTACCTGAAAGTATCATCCAGTTTGGGTGAAAAAATATTTGCTGAGATTTCTGGAGATTCGTAATTTTGGGAAGCTTGGCATCCCCTTCCCATGAAAGTGTTTCTCGCCAGTCACTGCTTAGGGCTACATCAAGAGGAAACAAAACGTAGAGATAGAACGTGAAACTACTTTATTGTGTCAAGTTTCAAGAAGCTAGCACAAACCGTGTTGGATTTAGAGTTCCAAATACATCTATCAATATAGGAGAAAACAGAGTGAAACCTAAAAATTCAAACTGTTACTGGAAATGAACGCTTCAACATAGAAGAACGAAATTTGGGGAACCAAGTCGCCTTAGTGTACTGATCATTACCTGAGAGTATCATCCAGTTTGGGTGAAAAAATATTTGCTGAGATTTCTGGAGATTCGTAATTTTGGAAGCTTGGCAACCCCTTCCCATGAAAGTGTTTCTCGCCAGTCACTGCTTAGGGCTACATCAAGAGGAAACAAAACGTAGAGATAGAACGTGAAACTACTTTGTTGTGTCAACTTTCAAGAAGCTAGCACAAACCGTGTTGGATTCAGAGTTCCAAATACATCTATCAATATAGGAGAAAACAGAGTGAAACCTAAAAATTCAAACTGTTACTGGAAATGAACGCTTCAACATAGAAGAACGAAATTAGGGGAACCAAGTCGCCTTAGTGTACTGATCATTACCGGAAAGTATCATCCAGTTTGGGTGAAAAAATATTTGCTGAGATTTCTGGAGATTCGTAATTTTGGGAAGCTTGGCAACCCCTTCCCATGAAGGTGTTTCTCGCCAGTCACTGCTTAGGGCTACATCAAGAGGAAACAAAACGTAGAGATAGAACCTGAAACTACTTTGTTGTGTCAAGTTTCAAGAAGCTAGCACAAACCGTGTTGGATTTAGAGTTCCAAATACATCTATCAATATAGGAGAAAACAGAGTGAAACCTAAAAATTCAAACTGTTACTGGAAATGAACGCTTCAACATAGAAGAACGAAATTTGGGGAACCAAGTCGCCTTAGTGTACTGATCATTACCTGAAAGTATCATCCAGTTTGGGTGAAAAAATATTTGCTGAGATTTCTGGAGATTCGTAATTTTGGGAAGCTTGGCATCCCCTTCCCATGAAAGTGTTTCTCGCCAGTCACTGCTTAGGGCTACATCAAGAGGAAACAAAACGTAGAGATAGAACGTGAAACTACTTTGTTGTGTCAAGTTTCAAGAAGCTAGCACAAACCGTGTTGGATTTAGAGTTCCAAATACATCTATCAATATAGGAGAAAACAGAGTGAAACCTAAAAATTCAAACTGTTACTGGAAATGAACGCTTCAACATAGAAGAACGAAATTTGGGGAAAAAAGTCGCCTTAGTGTACTGATCATTAACTGAGAGTATCATCCAGTTTGGGTGAAAAAATATTTGCTGAGATTTCTGGAGATTCGTAATTTTTGGAAGCTTGGCAACCCCTTCCCATGAAAGTGTTTCTCGCCAGTCACTGTTTAGGGCTACATCAAGAGGAAACAACAAAACGTAGAGATAGAACGTGAAACTACTTTGTTGTGTCAACTTTCAAGAAGCTAGCACAAACCGTGTTGGATTCAGAGTTCCAAATACATCTATCAATATAGGAGAAAACAGAGTGAAACCTACAAATTCAAACTGTTACTGGAAATGAATGTTTCAACATAGAAGAACGAAATTTGGGGATCCAAGACGCCTTAGTGTACTGATCATTACCTGAAAGTATCATCCAGTTTGGGTGAAAAAATGTTTGCTGAGATTTCTGGAGATTCGTAATTTTGGGATGCTTGGCAACCCCTTCCCATGAAAGTGTTTCTCGCCAGTCACTGCTTAGGGCTACATCAAGAGGAAACAAAACGTAGGGATAGAACGTGAAACTTCTTTGTTGTGTCAAGTTTCAAGAAGCTAGCACAAACCGTGTTGGATTTAGAGTTCCAAATACATCTATCATTATAGGAGAAAACAGAGTGAAACCTAAAAATTCAAACTGTTACTGGAAATGAACGCTTCAACATAGAAGAACGAAATTTGGGGAACCAAGTCGCCTTAGTGTACTGATCATTACCTGAAAGTATCATCCAGTTTGGGTGAAAAAATATTTGCTGAGATTTCTGGAGATTCGTAATTTTGGGAAGCTTGGCAACCCCTTCCCATGAAAGTGTTTCTCGCCAGTCACTGCTTAGGGCTACATCAAGAGGAAACAAAACGTAGAGATAGAACGTGAAACTACTTTGCTGTGTCAAGTTTCAAGAAGCTAGCACAAACCGTGTTGGATTTAGAGTTCCAAATACATCTATCCATATAGGAGAAAACAGAGTGAAACCTAAAAATTCAAACTGTTACTGGAAATGAACGCTTCAACATAGAAGAACGAAATTTGGGGAACCAAGTCGCCTTAGTGTACTGATCATTACCTGAGAGTATCATCCAGTTTGGGTGAAAAAATATTTGCTGAGATTTCTGGAGATTCGTAATTTTTGGAAGCTTGGCAACCCCTTCCCATGAAAGTGTTTCTCGCCAGTCACTGTTTAGGGCTACATCAAGAGGAAACAAAACGTAGAGATAGAACATGAAACTACTTTGTTGTGTCAAGTTTCAAGAAGCTAGCACAAACCGTGTTGGATTTAGAGTTCCAAATACATCTATCAATATAGGAGAAAACAGAGTGAAACCTAAAAATTCAAACTGTTACTGGAAATGAACGCTTCAACATAGAAGAACGAAATTTGGGGAACCAAGTCGCCTTAGTGTACTGATCATTACCTGAAAGTATCATCCAGTTTGGGTGAAAAAATATTTGCTGAGATTTCTGGAGATTCGTAATTTTGGGAAGCTTGGCAACCCCGTTCCATGAAAGGGTTTCTCGCCAGTCACTGCTTAGGGCTACATCAAGAGGAAACAAAACGTAGAGATAGAACGTGAAACTACTTTGTTGTGTCAAGTTTCAAGAAGCTAGCACAAACCGTGTTGGATTTAGAGTTCCAAATACATCTATTAATATAGGGAAAAGAGAGTGAAACCTAAAAATTCAAACTCTTACTGGAAGTGAACGCGTCAACATAGAAGAACGAAATTTGATGAACCAAGTCGCCTTAGTGTACTGATCATTACCTGAAAGTATCATCCAGTTTGGGTGAAAAAATATTTGCTGAGATTTCTGGAGATTCGTAATTTTGGGAAGCTTGGCAACCCCTTCCCATGAAGGTGTTTCTCGCCAGTCACTGCTTAGGGCTACATCAAGAGGAAACAAAACGTAGAGATAGAACGTGAAAGTACTTTGTTGTGTCAAGTTTCAAGAAGCTAGCACAAACCGTGTTGGATTTAGAGTTCCAAATACATCTATCAATATAGGAGAAAACAGAGTGAAACCTAAAAATTCAAACTGTTACTGGAAATGAACGCTTCAACATAGAAGAACGAAATTTGGGGAACCAAGTCGCCTTAGTGTACTGATCATTAACTGAGAGTATCATCCAGTTTGGGTGAAAAAAATATTTGCTGAGATTTCTGGAGATTCGTAATTTTTGGAAGCTTGGCAACCCCTTCCCATGAAAGTGTTTCTCGCCAGTCACTGTTTAGGGCTACATCAAGAGGAAACAACAAAACGTAGAGATAGAACGTGAAACTACTTTGTTGTGTCAACTTTCAAGAAGCTAGCACAAACCGTGTTGAATTCAGAGTTCCAAATACATCTATCAATATAGGAGAAAACAGAGTGAAACCTACAAATTCAAACTGTTACTGGAAATGAACGCTTCAACATAGAAGAACGAAATTTGGGGAACCAAGACGCCTTAGTGTACTGATCATTACCTGAATGTATCATCCAGTTTTTGTGAAAAAATGTTTGCTGAGATTTCTGGAGATTCGTAATTTTGGGATGCTTGGCAACCCCTTCCCATGAAAGTGTTTCTCGCCAGTCACTGCTTAGGGCTACATCAAGAGGAAACAAAACGTAGGGATAGAACGTGAAACTACTTTGTTGTGTCAAGTTTCAAGAAGCTAGCACAAACCGTGTTGGATTTAGAGTTCCAAATACATCTATCAATATAGGAGAAAACAGAGTGAAACCTAAAAATTCAAACTGTTACTGGAAATGAACGCTTCAACATAGAAGAACGAAATTTGGGGAACCAAGTCGCCTTAGTGTACTGATCATTACCTGAAAGTATCATCCAGTTTGGGTGAAAAAATATTTGCTGAGATTTCTGGAGATTCGTAATTTTGGGAAGCTTGGCAACCCCTTCCCATGAAAGTGTTTCTCGCCAGTCACTGCTTAGGGCTACATCAAGAGGAAACAAAACGTAGAGATAGAACGTGAAACTACTTTGCTGTGTCAAGTTTCAAGAAGCTAGCACAAACCGTGTTGGATTTAGAGTTCCAAATACATCTATCCATATAGGAGAAAACAGAGTGAAACCTAAAAATTCAAACTGTTACTGGAAATGAACGCTTCAACATAGAAGAACGAAATTTGGGGAACCAAGTCGCCTTAGTGTACTGATCATTACCTGAAAGTATCATCCAGTTTGGGTGAAAAAATATTTGCTGAGATTTCTGGAGATTCGTAATTTTGGGAAGCTTGGCAACCCCTTCCCATGAAAGTGTTTCTCGCCAGTCACTGTTTAGGGCTACATCAAGAGGAAACAAAACGTAGAGATAGAACGTGAAACTACTTTGTTGTGTCAACTTTCAAGAAGCTAGCACAAACCGTGTTGGATTTAGAGTTCCAAATACATCAATCAATATAGGAGAAAACAGAGTGAAACCTAAAAATTCAAACTGTTACTGGAAATGAACGCTTCAACATAGAAGAACGAAATTTGGGGAACCAAGTCGCCTTAGTGTACTGATCATTACCTGAAAGTATCATCCAGTTTGGGTGAAAAAATATTTGCTGAGATTTCTGGAGATTCGTAATTGTGGGAAGCTTGGCAACCCCGTTCCATGAAAGTGTTTTCGCCAGTCACTGCTTAGGGCTACATCAAGAGGAAACAAAACGTAGAGATAGAACGTGAAACTACTTTGTTGTGTCAAGTTTCAAGAAGCTAGCAAAAACCGTGTTGGATTTAGAGTTCCAAATACATCTATTAATATAGGAGAAAACAGAGTGAAACCTAAAAATTCAATCTGTTACTGGAAATGAACGCTTCAACATAGAAGAACGAAATTTGGGGAACCAAGTCGCCTTAGTGTACTGATCATTACCTGAGAGTATCATCCAGTTTGGGTGAAAAAATATTTGCTGAGATTTCTGGAGATTCGTAATTTTGGGAACCTTGGCAACCCCTTCCCATGAAGGTGTTTCTCGCCAGTCACTGCTTAGGGCTACATCAAGAGGAAACAAAACGTAGAGATAGAACGTGAAAGTACTTTGTTGTGTCAAGTTTCAAGAAGCTAGCACAAACCGTGTTGGATTTAGAGTTCCAAATACATCTATCAATATAGGAGAAAACAGAGTGAAACCTAAAAATTCAAACTGTTACTGGAAATGAACGCTTCAACATAGAAGAACGAAATTTGGGGAACCAAGTCGCCTTAGTGTACTGATCATTAACTGAGAGTATCATCCAGTTTGGGTGAAAAAAAATATTTGCTGAGATTTCTGGAGATTCGTAATTTTTGGAAGCTTGGCAACCCCTTCCCATGAAAGTGTTTCTCGCCAGTCACTGTTTAGGGCTACATCAAGAGGAAACAACAAAACGTAGAGATAGAACGTGAAACTACTTTGTTGTGTCAACTTTCAAGAAGCTAGCACAAACCGTGTTGGATTCAGAGTTCCAAATACATCTATCAATATAGGAGAAAACAGAGTGAAACCTACAAATTCAAACTGTTACTGGAAATGAACGCTTCAACATAGAAGAACGAAATTTGGGGAACCAAGACGCCTTAGTGTACTGATCATTACCTGAATGTATCATCCAGTTTGGGTGAAAAAATGTTTGCTGAGATTTCTGGAGATTCGTAATTTTGGGATGCTTGGCAACCCCTTCCCATGAAAGTGTTTCTCGCCAGTCACTGCTTAGGGCTACATCAAGAGGAAACAAAACGTAGGGATAGAACGTGAAACTACTTTGTTGTGTCAAGTTTCAAGAAGCTAGCACAAACCGTGTTGGATTTAGAGTTCCAAATACATCTATCAATATAGGAGAAAACAGAGTGAAACCTAAAAATTCAAACTGTTACTGGAAATGAACGCTTCAACATAGAAGAACGAAATTTGGGGAACCAAGTCGCCTTAGTGTACTGATCATTACCTGAAAGTATCATCCAGTTTGGGTGAAAAAATATTTGCTGAGATATCTGGAGATTCGTAATTTTGGGAAGCTTGGCAACCCCTTCCCATGAAAGTGTTTCTCGCCAGTCACTGCTTAGGGCTACATCAAGAGGAAACAAAACGTAGAGATAGAACGTGAAACTACTTTGCTGTGTCAAGTTTCAAGAAGCTAGCACAAACCGTGTTGGATTTAGAGTTCCAAATACATCTATCAATATAGGAGAAAACAGAGTGAAACCTAAAAATTCAAACTGTTACTGGAAATGAACGCTTCAACATAGAAGAACGAAATTTGGGGAACCAAGTCGCCTTAGTGTACTGATCATTACCTGAAAGTATCATCCAGTTTGGGTGAAAAAATATTTGCTGAGATTTCTGGAGATTCGTAATTTTGGGAAGCTTGGCAACCCCTTCCCATGAAAGTGTTTCTCGCCAGTCACTGTTTAGGGCTACATCAAGAGGAAACAAAACGTAGAGATAGAACGTGAAACTACTTTGTTGTGTCAACTTTCAAGAAGCTAGCACAAACCGTGTTGGATTTAGAGTTCCAAATACATCTATCAATATAGGAGAAAACAGAGTGAAACCTAAAAATTCAAACTGTTACTGGAAATGAACGCTTCAACATAGAAGAACGAAATTTGGGGAACCAAGTCGCCTTAGTGTACTGATCATTACCTGAAAGTATCATCCAGTTTGGGTGAAAAAATATTTGCTGAGATTTCTGGAGATTCGTAATTTTGGGAAGCTTCGCAACCCCGTTCCATGAAAGGGTTTCTCGCCAGTCACTGCTTAGGGCTACATCAAGAGTAAACAAAACGTAGAGATAGAACGTGAAACTACTTTGTTGTGTCAAGTTTCAAGAAGCTAGCACAAACCGTGTTGGATTTAGAGTTCCAAATACATCTATCAATATAGGAGAAAACAGAGTGAAACCTACAAATTCAAACTGTTACTGGAAATGAAGGCTTCAACATAGAAGAACGAAATTTGGGGAACCAAGTCGCCTTAGTGTACTGATCATTACCTGAAAGTATCATCCAGTTTGGGTGAAAAAATATTTGCTGAGATTTCTGGAGATTCGTAATTGTGGGAAGCTTGGCAACCCCGTTCCATGAAAGTGTTTTCGCCAGTCACTGCTTAGGGCTACATCAAGAGGAAACAAAACGTAGAGATAGAACGTGAAACTACTTTCTTGTGTCAAGTTTCAAGAAGCTAGCAAAAACCGTGTTGGATTTAGAGTTCCAAATACATCTATTAATATAGGAGAAAACAGAGTGAAACCTAAAAATTCAATCTGTTACTGGAAATGAACGCTTCAACATAGAAGAACGAAATTTGGGGAACCAAGTCGCCTTAGTGTACTGATCATTACCTGAGAGTATCATCCAGTTTGGGTGAAAAAATATTTGCTGAGATTTCTGGAGATTCGTAATTTTGGGAAGCTTGGCAACCCCTTCCCATGAAAGTGTTTCTCGCCAGTCACTGCTTAGGGCTACATCAAGAGTAAACAAAACGTAGAGATAGAACGTGAAACTACGTTGATGTTTCAAGTTTCAAGAAGCTAGCACAAACCGTGTTGGATTTAGAGTTCCAAATAAATCTATCAATATAGGAGAAAACAGAGTGAAATCTAAAAATTCAAACTGTTACTGAAAATGAACGCTTCAACATAGAAGAACAAAATTTGGGGAACCAAGTCGCCTTAGTGTACTGATCATTACCTGAAAGTATCATCCAGTTTGGGTGAAAAAATATTTGCTGAGATTTCTGGAGATTCGTAATTTTGGGAAGCTTGGCAACCCCTTCCCATGAAAGTGTTTCTCGCCAGTCACTGTTTAGGGCTACATCAAGAGGAAACAACAAAACGTAGAGATAGAACGTGAAACTACTTTGTTGTGTCAACTTTCAAGAAGCTAGCACAAACCGTGTTGGATTCAGAGTTCCAAATACATCTATCAATATAGGAGAAAACAGAGTGAAACCTACAAATTCAAACTGTTACTGGAAATGAACGCTTCAACATAGAAGAACGAAATTTGGGTAACCAAGTCGCCTTAGTGTACTGATCATTACCTGAAAGTATCATCCAGTTTGGGTGAAAAAATATTTGCTGAGATTTCTGGAGATTCGTAATTTTGGGAAGCTTGGCATCCCCTTCCCATGAAAGTGTTTCTCGCCAGTCACTGCTTAGGGCTACATCAAGAGGAAACAAAACGTAGAGATAGAACGTGAAACTACTTTGTTGTGTCAAGTTTCAAGAAGCTAGCACAAACCGTGTTGGATTTAGAGTTCCAAATACATCTATCAATATAGGAGAAAACAGAGTGAAACCTAAAAATTCAAACTGTTACTGGAAATGAACGCTTCAACATAGAAGAACGAAATTTGGGGAACCAAGTCGCCTTAGTGTACTGATCATTACCTGAGAGTATCATCCAGTTTGGGTGAAAAAATATTTGCTGAGATTTCTGGAGATTCGTAATTTTGGAAGCTTGGCAACCCCTTCCCATGAAAGTGTTTCTCGCCAGTCACTGCTTAGGGCTACATCAAGAGGAAACAAAACGTAGAGATAGAACGTGAAACTACTTTGTTGTGTCAACTTTCAAGAAGCTAGCACAAACCGTGTTGGATTCAGAGTTCCAAATACATCTATCAATATAGGAGAAAACAGAGTGAAACCTAAAAATTCAAACTGTTACTGGAAATGAACGCTTCAACATAGAAGAACGAAATTAGGGGAACCAAGTCGCCTTAGTGTACTGATCATTACCTGAAAGTATCATCCAGTTTGGGTGAAAAAATGTTTGCTGAGATTTCTGGAGATTCGTAATTTTGGGAAGCTTGGCAACCCCTTCCGATGAAAGTGTTTCTCGCCAGTCACTGCTTAGGGCTACAACAAGAGGAAACAAAACGTAGAGATAGAACATGAAACTACTTTGTTGTGTCAAGTTTCAAGAAGCTAGCACAAACCGTGTTGGATTTAGAGTTCCAAATACATCTATCTATATAGGAGAAAACAGAGTGAAACCTAAAAATTCAAACTGTTACTGGAAATGAACGCTTCAACATAGAAGAACGAAATTTGGGGAACCAAGTTGCCTTAGTGTACTGATCATTACCTGAAAGTATCATCCAGTTTGGGTGAAAAAATATTTGCTGAGATTTCTGGAGATTCGTAATTTTGGGAAGCTTGGCAACCCCTTCCCATGAAAGTGTTTCTCGCCAGTCACTGCTTAGGGCTACATCAAGAGGAAACAAAACGTAGAGATAGAACGTGAAACAACTTTGTTGTGTCAAGTTTCAAGAAGCTAGCACAAACCGTGTTGGATTTAGAGTTCCAAATACATCTATCTATATAGGAGAAAACAGAGTGAAACCTAAAAATTCAAACTGTTACTGGAAATGAACGCTTCAACATAGAAGAACGAAATTTGGGGAACCAAGTCACCTTAGTGTACTGATCATTACCTGAAAGTATCATCCAGTTTGGTTGAAAAAATATTTGCTGAGATTTCTGGAGATTCGTAATTTTGGGAAGCTTGGCAACCCCTTCCCATGAAAGTGTTTCTCGCCAGTCACTGCTTAGGGCTACATCAAGAGGAAACAAAACGTAGAGATAGAACGTGAAACAACTTTGTTGTTTCAAGTTTCAAGAAGCTAGCACAAACCGTGTTGGATTTAGAGTTCCAAATACATCTATCTATATAGGAGAAAACAGAGTGAAACCTAAAAATTCAAACTGTTACTGGAAATGAACGCTTCAACATAGAAGAACGAAATTTGGGGAACCAAGTCGCCTTAGTGTACTGATCATTACCTGAAAGTATCATCCAGTTTGGTTGAAAAAATATTTGCTGAGATTTCTGGAGATTCGTAATTTTGGGAAGCTTGGCAACCCCTTCCCATGAAAGTGTTTCTCGCCAGTCACTGCTTAGGGCTACATCAAGAGGAAACAAAACGTAGAGATAGAACGTGAAACTACTTTGTTGTGTCAAGTTTCAAGAAGCTAGCACAAACCGTGTTGTATTTAGAGTTCCAAATACATCTATCAATATAGGAGAAAATAGAGTGAAACCTAAAAATTCAAACTGTTACTGGAAATGAACGCTTCAACATCGAAGAACGAAATTTGGGGAACCAAGTCGCCTTAGTGTACTGATCATTACCTGAAAGTATTTTCCAGTTTGGGTGAAAAAATATTTGCTGAGATTTCTGGAGATTCGTAATTTTGGGAAGCTTGGCAACCCTTTCCCATGAAAGTGTTTCTCGCCAGTCACTGCTTAGGGCTACATCAAGAGGAAACAAAACGTAGAGATAGAACGTGAAACTACTTTGTTGTGTCAAGTTTCAAGAAGCTAGCACAAACCGTGTTGGATTTAGAGTTCCAAATACATCTATCAATATAGGAGAAAACAGAGTGAAACCTAAAAATTCAAACTGTTACTGGAAATGAACGCTTCAACATAGAAGAACGAAATTTGGGGAACCAAGTCGCCTTAGTGTACTGATCATTACCTGAAAATAGCATCCAGTTTGGGTGAAAAAATATTTGCTGAGATTTCTGGAGAATCGTAATTTTGGGAAGCTTGGCAACCCCGTTCCATGAAAGGGTTTCTCGCCAGTCACTGCTTAGGGCTACATCAAGAGGAAACAAAACGTAGAGATAGAACGTGAAACTACTTTGTTGTGTCAAGTTTCAAGAAGCTACCACAAACCGTGTTGGATTTAGAGTTCCAAATATATCTATCAATATAGGAGAAAACAGAGTGAAACCTAAAAATTCAAACTGTTACTGGAAATGAACGCTTCAACATAGAAGAACGAAATTTGGGGAACCAAGTCGCCTTAGTGTACTGATCATTACCTGAAAGTATCATCCAGTTTTGGGGAAAAAATATTTGCTGAGATTTCTGGAGATTCGTAATTTTGGGAAGCTTGGCAACCCCTTCCCATGAAAGTGTTTCTCGCCAGTCACTGCTTAGGGCTACATCAAGAGGAAACAAAACGTAGAGATAGAACGTGAAACTACTTTGTTGTGTCAAGTTTCAAGAAGCTAGCACAAACCGTGTTGGATTTAGAGTTCCAAATACATCTATCAATATAGGAGAAAACAGAGTGAAACCTAAAAATTCAAACTGTTACTGGAAATGAACGCTTCAACGTAGAAGAATGAAATTTGGGGAACCAAGTCGCCTTAGTGTACTCATGATTACCTGAAAGTATCATCCAGTTTGGGTGAAAAAATATTTGCTGAGATTTCTGGAGATTCGTAATTTTGGGAAGCTTGGAATCCCCTTCCCATGAAAGTGTTTCTCACCAGTCACTGCTTAGGGCTACATCAAGAGGAAACAAAACGTAGAGATAGAACGTGAAACTACTTTGTTGTGTCAAGTTTCAAGAAGCTAGCACAAACCGTGTTGGATTTAGAGTTCCAAATACATCTATCAATATAGGAGAAAACAGAGTGAAACCTAAAAATTCAAACTGTTACTGGAAATGAACGCTTCAACATCGAAGAACGAAATTTGGGGAACCAAGTAGCCTTAGTGTACTGATCATTACCTGAGAGTATCATCCCGTTTGGGTGAAAAAATATTTGCTGAGATTTCTGGAGATTCGTAATTTTTGGAAGCTTGGCAACCCCTTCCCATGAAAGTGTTTCTCGCCAGTCACTGCTTAGGGCTACATCAAGAGGAAACAAAACGTAGAGATAGAACGTGAAACTACTTTGTTGTGTCAAGTTTCAAGAAGCTAGCACAAACCGTGTTGGATTCAGAGTTCCAAATACATCTATCAATATAGGAGAAAACAGAGTGAAACCTAAAAATTCAAACTGTTACTGGAAATGAACGCTTCAACATAGAAGAATGAAATTTGGGGAACCAAGTCGCCTTAGTGTACTGATCATTACCTGAAAGTATCATCCAGTTTGGGTGAAAAAATGTTTGCTGAGATTTCTGGAGATTCGTAATTTTGGGAAGCTTGGCAACCCCTTCCGATGAAAGTGTTTCTCGCCAGTCACTGCTTAGGGCTACAACAAGAGGAAACAAAACGTAGAGATAGAACGTGAAACTACTTTGTTGTGTCAAGTTTCAAGAAGCTAGCACAAACCGTGTTGGATTTAGAGTTCCAAATACATCTATCTATATAGGAGAAAACAGAGTGAAACCTAAAAATTCAAACTGTTACTGGAAATGAACGCTTCAACATAGAAGAACGAAATTTGGGGAACCAAGTCGCCTTAGTGTACTGATCATTACCTGAAAATAGCATCCAGTTTGGGTGAAAAAATATTTGCTGAGATTTCTGGAGAATCGTAATTTTGGGAAGCTTGGCAACCCCGTTCCATGAAAGGGTTTCTCGCCAGTCACTGCTTAGGGCTACATCAAGAGGAAACAAAACGTAGAGATAGAACGTGAAACTACTTTGTTGTGTCAAGTTTCAAGAAGCTACCACAAACCGTGTTGGATTTAGAGTTCCAAATATATCTATCAATATAGGAGAAAACAGAGTGAAACCTAAAAATTCAAACTGTTACTGGAAATGAACGCTTCAACATAGAAGAACGAAATTTGGGGAACCAAGTCGCCTTAGTGTACTGATCATTACCTGAAAGTATCATCCAGTTTTGGGGAAAAAATATTTGCTGAGATTTCTGGAGATTCGTAATTTTGGGAAGCTTGGCAACCCCTTCCCATGAAAGTGTTTCTCGCCAGTCACTGCTTAGGGCTACATCAAGAGGAAACAAAATGTAGAGATAGAACGTGAAACTACATTCTTGTGTCAAGTTTCAAGAAGCTAGCACAAACCGTGTTGGATTTAGAGTTCCAAATACATCTATCAATATAGGAGAAAACAGAGTGAAACCTAAAAATTCAAACTGTTACTGGAAATGAACGCTTCCACGTAGAAGAATGAAATTTGGGGAACCAAGTCGCCTTAGTGTACTCATGATTACCTGAAAGTATCATCCAGTTTGGGTGAAAAAATATTTGCTGAGATTTCTGGAGATTCGTAATTTTGGGAAGCTTGGAATCCCCTTCCCATGAAAGTGTTTCTCACCAGTCACTGCTTAGGGCTACATCAAGAGGAAACAAAACGTAGAGATAGAACGTGAAACTACTTTGTTGTGTCAAGTTTCAAGAAGCTAGCACAAACCGTGTTGGATTTAGAGTTCCAAATACATCTATCAATATAGGAGAAAACAGAGTGAAACCTAAAAATTCAAACTGTTACTGGAAATGAACGCTTCAACATCGAAGAACGAAATTTGGGGAACCAAGTAGCCTTAGTGTACTGATCATTACCTGAGAGTAACATCCAGTTTGGGTGAAAAAATATTTGCTGAGATTTCTGGAGATTCGTAATTTTTGGAAGCTTGGCAACCCCTTCCCATGAAAGTGTTTCTCGCCAGTCACTGCTTAGGGCTACATCAAGAGGAAACAAAACGTAGAGATAGAACGTGAAACTACTTTGTTGTGTCAAGTTTCAAGAAGCTAGCACAAACCGTGTTGGATTTAGAGTTCCAAATACATCTATCAATATAGGAGAAAACAGAGTGAAACCTAAAAATTCAAACTGTAACTGGAAATGAACGCTTCAACATAGAAGAACGAAATTTGGGGAACCACGTCACCTTAGTTTACTGATCATTACCTGAAAGTATCATCCAGTTTGGGTGAAAAAATATTTGCTGAGATTTCTGGAGATTCGTAATGTTTGGAAGCTTGGCAACCCCGTTCCATGAAAGTGATTCTCGCCAGTCACTGCTTAGGGCTACATCAAGAGGAAACACAACGTAGAGATAGAACGTGAAACTACTTTGTTGTGTCAAGTTTCAAGAAGCTAGCACAAACCGTGTTGGATCAGAGTTCCAAATACATCTATCAATATAGGAGAAAACAGAGTGAAACCTAAAAATTCAAACTGTTACTGGAAATGAACGCTTCAACATAGAAGAATGAAATTTGGGGAACCAAGTCGCCTTAGTGTACTGATCATTACCTGAAAGTATCATCCAGTTTGGGTGAAAAAATGTTTGCTGAGATTTCTGGAGATTCGTAATTTTGGGAAGCTTGGCAACCCCTTCCGATGAAAGTGTTTCTCGCCAGTCACTGCTTAGGGCTACAACAAGAGGAAACAAAACATAGAGATTGAACGTGAAACTACTTTGTTGTGTCAAGTTTCAAGAAGCTAGCACAAACCGTGTTGGATTTAGAGTTCCAAATACATCTATCTATATAGGAGAAAACAGAGTGAAACCTAAAAATTCAAACTGTTACTGGAAATGAACGCTTCAAAATAGAAGAACGAAATTTGGGGAACCAAGTCGGCTTAGTGTACTGATCATTACCTGAAAGTATCATCCAGTTTGGGTGAAAAAATATTTGTTGAGATTTCTGGAGATTCGTAATTTTGGGAAGCTTGGCAACCCCGTTCCATGAAAGGGTTTCTCGCCAGTCACTGCTTAGGGCTACATCAAGAGGAAACAAAACGTAGAGATAGAACGTGAAACTACTTTGTTGTCTCAAGTTTCAAGAAGCTACTACAAACCGTGTTGGATTTAGAGTTCCAAATACATCTATTAATATAGGAGAAAAGAGAGTGATACCTAAAAATTCAAACTGTTACTGGAAATGAACGCTTCAACATAGAAGAACGAAATTTGGGGAACCAAGTCGCCTTAGTGTACTGATCATTACCTGAAAGTATCATCCAGTTTGGGTGAAAAAATGTTTGCTGAGATTTCTGGAGATTCGTAATTTTGGGAAGCTTGGCAACCCCTTCCCATGAAAGTGTTTCTCGCCAGTCACTGCTTAGGGCTACATCAAGAGGAAACAAAACGTAGAGATAGAACGTGAAACTACTTTGTTGTGTCAAGTTTCAAGAAGCTAGCACAAACCGTGTTGGATTTAGAGTTCCAAATACATCTATCAATATAGGAGAAAACAGAGTGAAACCTAAAAATTCAAACTGTTACTGGAAATGAACGCTTCAACATAGAAGAACGAAATTTGGGGAACCAAGTCGCCTTAATGTACTGATCATTACCTGAAAGTATCATCCAGTTTGGTTGAAAAAATATTTGCTGAGATTTCTGGAGATTCGTAATTTTGGGAAGCTTGGCAACCCCTTCCCATGAAAGTGTTTCTCGCCAGTCACTGCTTAGGGCTACATCAAGAGGAAACAAAACGTAGAGATAGAACGTGAAACTACTTTGTTGTGTCAAGTTTCAAGAAGCTAGCACAAACCGTGTTGGATTTAGAGTTCCAAATACATCTATCAATATAGGAGAAAACAGAGTGAAACCTAAAAATTCAAACTGTTACTGGAAATGAACGCTTCAACATAGAAGAACGAAATTTGGGGAACCAAGTCGCCTTAATGTACTGATCATTACCTGAAAGTATCATCCAGTTTGGGTGAAAAAATATTTGCTGAGATTTCTGGAGATTCGTAATTTTGGGAAGCTTGGCAACCCCTTCCCATGAAAGTGTTTCTCGCCAGTCACTGCTTAGGGCTACATCAAGAGGAAACAAAACGTAGAGATAGAACGTGAAACTACTTTGTTGTGTCAAGTTTCAAGAAGCTAGCACAAACCGTGTTGGATTTAGAGTTCCAAATACATCTATCAATATAGGAGAAAATAGAGTGAAACCTAAAAATTCAAACTGTTACTGGAAATGAACGCTTCAACATCGAAGAATGAAATTTGGGGAACCAAGTCGCCTTAGTGTACTGATCATTACCTGAAAGTATCATCCAGTTTGGGTGAAAAAATATTTGCTGAGATTTCTGGAGATTCGTAATTTTGGGAAGCTTGGCAACCCCTTCCCATGAAAGTGTTTCTGGCCAGTCTCTGCTTACGGCTACATCAAGAGGAAACAAAACGTAGAGATAGAACGTGAAACTACTTTGTTGTGTCAAGTTTCAAGAAGCTAGCACAAACCGTGTTGGATTTAGAGTTCCAAATACATCTATCAATATAGGAGAAAACAGAGTGAAACCTAAAAATTCAAACTGTTACTGGAAATGAACGCTTCAACATAGAAGAACGAAATTTGGGGAACCAAGTCGCCTTAGTGTACTGATCATTACCTGAGAGTATCATCCAGTTTGGGTGAAAAAATATTTGCTGAGATTTCTGGAGATTCGTAATTTTTGGAAGCTTGGCAACCCCTTCCCATGAAAGTGTTTCTCGCCAGTCACTGCTTAGGGCTACATCAAGAGGAAACAAAACGTAGAGATAGAACGTGAAACTACTTTGTTGTGTCAAGTTTCAAGAAGCTAGCACAAACCGTGTTGGATTTAGAGTTCCAAATACATCTATCAATATAGGAGAAAACAGAGTGAAACCTAAAAATTCAAACTGTAACTGGAAATGAACGCTTCAACATAGAAGAACGAAATTTGGGGAACCACGTCACCTTAGTTTACTGATCATTACCTGAAAGTATCATCCAGTTTGGGTGAAAAAATATTTGCTGAGATTTCTGGAGATTCGTAATGTTTGGAAGCTTGGCAACCCCGTTCCATGAAAGTGATCCTCGCCAGTCACTGCTTAGGGCTACATCAAGAGGAAACACAACGTAGAGATAGAACGTGAAACTACTTTGTTGTGTCAAGTTTCAAGAAGCTAGCACAAACCGTGTTGGATTTAGAGTTCCAAATACATCTATCAATATAGGAGAAAACAGAGTGAAACCTAAAAATTCAAACTGTTACTGGAAATGAACGCTTCAACATAGAAGAACGAAATTTGGGGAACCAAGTCACCGTAGTGTACTGATCATTACCTGAAAGTATCATCCAGTTTGGGTGAAAAAATATTTGCTGAGATTTCTGGAGATTCGAAATTTATGGAAGCTTGGCAACCCCTTCCCATGAAAGTGTTTCTCGCCAGTCACTGCTTAGGGCTAAATCAAGAGGAAACAAAACGTAGAGACAGAACGTGAAACCACTTTGTTGTGTCAAGTTTCAAGAAGCTAGCACAAACCGTGTTGGATTTAGAGTTCCAAATACATCTATCAATATAGGAGAAAACAGAGTGAAACCTAAAAATTCAAACTGTTACTGGAAATGAACGCTGCAACATAGAAGAACGAAATTTGGGGAACCAAGTCGCCTTAGTGTACTGATCATTACCTGAAAGTATCATCCAGTTTGGGTGAAAAAATATTTGCTGAGATTTCTGGAGATTCGTAATTTTTGGAAGCTTGGCAACCCATTCCCATGAAAGTGTTTCTCGCCAGTCACTGCATAGGGCTACATCAAGAGGAAACAAAACGTAGAGATAGAACGTGAAACTACTTTGTTGTGTCAAGTTTCAAGAAGCTAGCACAAACCGTGTTGGATTTAGAGTTCCAAAAACATCTATCAATATAGGAGAAAACAGAGTGAAACCTAAAAATTAAAACTGTTACTGGAAATGAACGCTTCAACATAGAAGAACGAAATTTGGGGAACCACGTCGCCTTAGTGTACTGATCATTACCTGAAAGTATCATCCAGTTTGGGTGAAAAAATATTTGCTGAGATTTCTGGAGATTCGTAATATTTGGAAGCTTGGCAACCCCGTTCCATTAAAGTGTTTTCGCCAGTCACTGCTTAGGGCTACATCAAGAGGAAACAAAACCTAGAGACAGAACTTGAAACTACTTTGTTGTGTCAAGTTTCAAGAAACTAGCACAAACCGTGTTGGATTTAGAGTTCCAAATACATCTATCAATATACGAGAAAACAGAGTGAAACCTAAAAATTCAAACTGTTACTGGAAATGAACGCTTCAACATAGAAGAACGAAATTTGGGGAACCAAGTCGCCTTAGTGTACTGATCATTACCTGAGAGTATCATCCAGTTTGGGTGCAAAAATATTTGCTGAGATTTCTGGAGATTCGTAATTTTTGGAAGCTTGGCAACCCCTTCCCATGAAAGTGTTTCTCTCCAGTCACTGCTTAGGGCTACATCAAGAGGAAACAAAACGTAGAGATAGAACGTGAAACTACTTTGTTGTGTCAAGTTTCAAGAAGCTAGCACAAACCGTGTTGGATTTAGAGTTCCAAATACATCTATCAATATAGGAGAAAACAGAGTGAAACCTAAAAATTCAAACTGTAACTGGAAATGAACGCTTCAACATAGAAGAACGAAATTTGGGGAACCACGTCACCTTAGTTTACTGATCATTACCTGAAAGTATCATCCAGTTTGGGTGAAAAAATATTTGCTGAGATTTCTGGAGATTCGTAATGTTTGGAAGCTTGGCAACCCCGTTCCATGAAAGTGATTCTCGCCAGTCACTGCTTAGGGCTACATCAAGAGGAAACACAACGTAGAGATAGAACGTGAAACTACTTTGTTGTGTCAAGTTTCAAGAAGCTAGCACAAACCGTGTTGGATTTAGAGTTCCAAATATATCTATCAATATAGGAGAAAACAGAGTGAAACCTAAAAATTCAAACTGTTACTGGAAATGAACGCTTCAACATAGAAGAACGAAATTTGGGGAACCAAGTCACCGTAGTGTACTGATCATTACCTGAAAGTATCATCCAGTTTGGGTGAAAAAATATTTGCTGAGATTTCTGGAGATTCGAAATTTATGGAAGCTTGGCAACCCCTTCCCATGAAAGTGTTTCTCGCCAGTCACTGCTTAGGGCTAAATCAAGAGGAAACAAAACGTAGAGACAGAACGTGAAACCACTTTGTTGTGTCAAGTTTCAAGAAGCTAGCACAAACCGTGTTGGATTTAGAGTTCCAAATACATCTATCAATATAGGAGAAAACAGAGTGAAACCTAAAAATTCAAACTGTTACTGGAAATGAACGCTGCAACATAGAAGAACGAAATTTGGGGAACCAAGTCGCCTTAGTGTACTGATCATTACCTGAAAGTATCATCCAGTTTGGGTGAAAAAATATTTGCTGAGATTTCTGGAGATTCGTAATTTTTGGAAGCTTGGCAACCCATTCCCATGAAAGTGTTTCTCGCCAGTCACTGCATAGGGCTACATCAAGAGGAAACAAAACGTAGAGATAGAACGTGAAACTACTTTGTTGTGTCAAGTTTCAAGAAGCTAGCACAAACCGTGTTGGATTTAGAGTTCCAAAAACATCTATCAATATAGGAGAAAACAGAGTGAAACCTAAAAATTAAAACTGTTACTGGAAATGAACGCTTCAACATAGAAGAACGAAATTTGGGGAACCACGTCGCCTTAGTGTACTGATCATTACCTGAAAGTATCATCCAGTTTGGGTGAAAAAATATTTGCTGAGATTTCTGGAGATTCGTAATATTTGGAAGCTTGGCAACCCCGTTCCATTAAAGTGTTTTCGCCATTCACTGCTTAGGGCTACATCAAGAGGAAACAAAACCTAGAGACAGAACTTGAAACTACTTTGTTGTGTCAAGTTTCAAGAAACTAGCACAAACCGTGTTGGATTTAGAGTTCCAAATACATCTATCAATATAGGAGAAAAGAGAGTGAAACCTAAAAATTTAAACTGTTACTGGAAATGAACGCTTCAACATAGAAGAACGAAATTTGGGGATCCACGTCACCTTAGTGTACTGATCATTACCTGAAAGTATCATCCAGTTTGGGTGAAAAAATATTTGCTGAGATTTCTGGAGATTCGTAATGTTTGGAAGCTTGGCAACCCTGTTCCATGAAAGTGTTTCTCGCCAGTCACTGCTTAGGGCTACATCAAGAGGAAACACAACGTAGAGATAGAACATGAAACTACTTTGTTGTGTCAAGTTTCAAGAAGCTAGCACAAACCGTGTTGGATTTAGAGTTCCAAATACATCTATCAATATAGGAGAAAACAGAGTGAAACCTAAAAATTCAAACTGCTACTGGAAATGAACGCTTCAACATAGAAGAACGAAATTTGGGTAACCAAGTCACCGTAGTGTACTGATCATTACCTGAAAGTATCATCCAGTTTGGGTGAAAAAATATTTGCTGAGATTTCTGGAGATTCGAAATTTATGGAAGCTTGGCAACCCCTTCCCATGAAAGGGTTTCTCGCCAGTCACTGCTTAGGGCTACATCAAGAGGAAACAAAACGTAGAGATAGAACGTGAAACTACTTTGTTGTGTCAAGTTTCAAGAAGGTAGCACAAACCGTGTTGGACTTAGAGTTCCAAATACATCTATCAATATAGGAGAAAACAGAGTGAAACCTAAAAATTCAAACTGTTACTGGAAATGAACGCGTCAACATAGAAGAACGAAATTTGGGGAACCAAGTCGCCTTAGTGTACTGATCATTACCTGAAAGTATCATCCAGTTTGGGTGAAAAAATATTTGCTGAGATTTCTGGAGATTCGTAATTTTTGGAAGCTTGGCAACCCCTTCCCATGAAAGTGTTTCTCGCCAGTCACTGCTTAGGGCTACATCAAGAGGAAACAAAACATAGAGATAGAACGTGAAACTACTTTGTTGTGTCAAGTTTCAAGAAGCTAGCGCAAACCGTGTTGGATTTAGAGTTCCAAATACATCTATCAATATAGGAGAAAACAGAGTGAAACCTAAAAATTGAAACTGTTACTGGAAATGAACGCTTCAACATAGAAGAATGAAATTTGGGGAACAACGTCGCCTTAGTGTACTGATCATTACCTGAAAGTATCATTCAGTTAGGGTGAAAAAATATTTGCTGAGATTTCTGGAGATTCGTAATTTTTGGAAGCTTGGCAACCCCTTTCCATGAAAGTGTTTCTCGTCAGTCACTGCTTTGTGCTACATCAAGAGGAAACAAAACATAGAGATAGAACGTGAAACTACTTTGTTGTGACAAGTTTCAAGAAGCTAGCACAAACCGTGTTGGATTTAGAGTTCCAAATACATCTATCAATATAGGAGAAAACAGAGTGAAACCTAAAAATTCAAACTGTTAAGGGAAATGAACGCTTCAACATAGAAGAACGAAATTTGGGGAACCAAGTCGCCTTAGTGTACTGATCATTACCTGAAAGTATCATCCAGTTTGGGTGAAAAAATATTTGCTGAGAGTAATGGAGAATCGTAATTTTTGGAAGCTTGGCAACCCCTTCCAATGAAAGTGTTTCTCGCCAGTCACTGCTTAGGGCTACATCAAGAGGAAACAAAACGTAGAGATAGAACATGAAACTACTTTGTTGTGTCAAGTTTCAAGAAGCTAGCACAAACCGTGTTGGATTTAGAGTTCCAAATACATCTATCAATATAGGAGAAAACAGAGTGAAACCTAAAAATTCAAACTGTTACTGGATATGAACGCTTCAACATAGAAGAACGAAATTTGGGGAACCACGTCGCCTTAGTGTACTGATCATTACCTGAAAGTATCATCCAGTTTGGGTGAAAAAATATTTGCTGAGATTTCTGGAGATTCGTAATATTTGGAAGCTTGGCAACCCCGTTGCATGAAAGTGTTTTCGCCAGTCACTGCTTAGGGCTACATCAAGAGGAAACAAAACCTAGAGACAGAACTTGAAACTACATTGTTGTGTCAAGTTTCAAGAAACTAGCACAAACCGTGTTGGATTTAGAGTTCCAAATACATCTATCAATATAGGAGAAAACTGATTGAAACCTAAAAATTCAAACTGTTACTGGAAATGAACGCTTCAACATAGAAGAACAAAATTTGGGGAACCACGTCGCCTTAGTGTACTGATCATTACCTGAAAGTATCATCCAGTTTGGGTGAAAAAATATTTGCTGAGATTTCTGGAGATTCGTAATATTTGGAAGCTTGACAACCCCGTTCCATGAAAGTGTTTTCGCCAGTCACTGCTTAGGGCTACATCAAGAGGAAACAAAACGTAGAGACAGAACTTGAAACTACTTTGTTGTGTCAAGTTTCAAGAAACTAGCACAAACCGTGTTGGATTTAGAGTTTCAAATATATCTATCAATATAGGAGAAAACAGAGTGAAACCTAAAAATTCACACTGTTAAGTGAAATGAACGCTTCAACATAGAAGAACGAAATTTGGGGAACCAAGTCGCCGTAGTGTACTGATCATTACCTGAAAGTATCATCCAGTTTGGGTGAAAAAATATTTGCTGAGATTAATGGAGATTCGTAATTTTTGGAAGCTTGGCAACCCCGTTCCATGAAAGTGTTTTCGCCAGTCACTGCTTAGGGCTACATCAAGAGGAAACAAAACGTAGAGACAGAACTTGAAACTACTTTGTTGTGTCAAGTTTCAAGAAACTAGCACAAACCGTGTTGGATTTAGAGTTTCAAATATATCTATCAATATAGGAGAAAACAGAGTGAAACCTAAAAATTCACACTGTTAAGGGAAATGAACGCTTCAACATAGAAGAACGAAATTTGGGGAACCAAGTCGCCGTAGTGTACTGATCATTACCTGAAAGTATCATCCAGTTTGGGTGAAAAAATATTTGCTGAGATTAATGGAGATTCGTAATTTTTGGAAGCTTGGCAACCCCGTTCCATGAAAGTGTTTTCGCCAGTCACTGCTTAGGGCTACATCAAGAGGAAACAAAACGTAGAGACAGAACTTGAAACTACTTTGTTGTGTCAAGTTTCAAGAAACTAGCACAAACCGTGTTGGTTTTAGAGTTTCAAATATATCTATCAATATAGAAGAAAACAGAGTGAAACCTAAAAATTCACACTGTTAAGGGAAATGAACGCTTCAACATAGAAGAACGAAATTTGGGGATCCAAGTCGCCGTAGTGTACTGATCATTACCTGAAAGTATCATCCAGTTTGGGTGAAAAAATATTTGCTGAGATTAATGGAGATTCGTAATTTTTGGAAGCTTGGCAACCCCTTCCCATGAAAGTGTTTCTCGCCAGTCACTGCTTAGGGCTAAATCAAGAGGAAACAAAACGTAGAGACAGAACATGAAACCACTTTGTTGTGTCAAGTTTCAAAAAGCTAGCACAAACCGTGTTGGATTTAGAGTTCCAAATACATCTATCAATATAGGAGAAAACAGAGTGAAACCTAAAAATTCAAACTGTTAAGGGAAATGAACGCTTCAACATAGAAGAACGAAATTTGGGGAACCAAGTCGCCGTAGTGTACTGATCATTACCTGAAAGTATCATCCAGTTTGGGTGAAAAAATATTTGCTGAGATTAATGGAGATTCGTAATTTTTGGAAGCTTGGCAACCCCTTCCCATGAAAGTGTTTCTCGCCAGTCACTGCTTAGGGCTACATCAAGAGGAAACAAAACATAGAGATAGAACGTGAAACTACTTTGTTGTGTCAAGTTTCAAGAAGCTAGCACAAACCGTGTTGGATTTAGACTTCCAAATACATCTATCAATATAGGAGAAAACAGAGTGAAACCTAAAAATTCAAACTGTTACTGGAAATGAACGCTGCAACATAGAAGAACGAAATTTGGGGAACCAAGTCGCCTTAGTGTACTGATCATTACCTGAAAGTATCATCCAGTTTGGGTGAAAAAATATTTGCTGAGATTTCTGGAGATTCGTAATTTTTGGAAGCTTGGCAACCCCTTCCCATGAAAGTGTTTCTCGCCAGTCACTGCATAGGGCTACATCAAGAGGAAACAAAACGTAGAGATAGAACGTGAAACTACTTTGTTGTGTCAGTTTCAAGAAGCTAGCACAAACCGTGTTGGATTTAGAGTTCCAAATACATCTATCAATATAGGAGAAAACAGAGTGAAACCTAAAAATTCAAACTGTTACTGGAAATGAACGCTTCAACATAGAAGAACAAAATTTGGGGAACCACGTCGCCTTAGTGTACTGATCATTACCTGAAAGTATCATCCAGTTTGGGTGAAAAAATATTTCCTGAGATTTCTGGAGATTCGTAATTTTTGGAAGCTTGGCAACCCCGTTCCATTAAAGTGTTTTCGCCAGTCACTGCTTAGGGCTACATCAAGAGGAAACAAAACCTAGAGACAGAACTTGAAACTACTTTGTTGTGTCAAGTTTCAAGAAACTAGCACAAACCGTGTTGGATTTAGAGTTCCAAATACATCTATCAATATAGGAGAAAACAGAGTGAAACCTAAAAATTTAAACTGTTACTGGAAATGGACGCTTCAACATAGAAGAAGGAAATTTGGGGAACCACGTCGCCTTAGTGTACTGATCATTACCTGAAAGTATCATCCAGTTTGGGTGAAAAAATATTTGCTGAGATTTCTGGAGATTCGTAATGTTTGGAAGCTTGGCAACCCCGTTCCATGAAAGTGTTTCTCGCCAGTCACTGCTTAGGGCTACATCAAGAGGAAACACAACGTAGAGTTAGAACGTGAAACTACTTTGTTGTGTCAAGTTTCAAGAAGCTAGCACAAACAGTGTTGGATTTAGAGTTCCAAATACATCTATCAATATAGGAGAAAACAGGGTGAAACCTAAAAATTCAAACTGCTACTGGAAATGAACGCTTCAACATAGAAGAACGAAATTTGGGTAACCAAGTCACCGTAGTGTACTGATCATTACCTGAAAGTATCATCCAGTTTGGGTGAAAAAATATTTGCTGAGATTTCTGGAGATTCGTAATTTTTGGAAGCTTGGCAACCCCTTCCCATGAAAGTGTTTCTCGCCAGTCACTGCATAGGGCTACATCAAGAGGAAACAAAACGTAGAGATAGAACATGAAACTACTTTGTTGTGTCAAGTTTCAAGAAGCTAGCACAAACCGTGTTGGATTTAGAGTTCCAAATACATCTATCAATATAGGAGAAAACAGAGTGAAACCTAAAAATTCAAACTGTTACTGGAAATGAACGCTTCAACATAGAAGAACGAAATTTGGGGAACCACGTCGCCTTAGTGTACTGATCATTACCTGAAAGTATCATCCAGTTTGGGTGAAAAAATATTTGCTGAGATTTCTGGAGATTCGTAATATTTGGAAGCTTGGCAACCCCGTTGCATGAAAGTGTTTTCGCCAGTCACTGCTTAGGGCTACATCAAGAGGAAACAAAACCTAGAGACAGAACTTGAAACTACATTGTTGTGTCAAGTTTCAAGAAACTAGCACAAACCGTGTTGGATTTAGAGTTCCAAATACATCTATCAATATAGGAGAAAACTGATTGAAACCTAAAAATTCAAACTGTTACTGGAAATGAACGCTTCAACATAGAAGAACAAAATTTGGGGAACCACGTCGCCTTAGTGTACTGATCATTACCTGAAAGTATCATCCAGTTTGGGTGAAAAAATATTTGCTGAGATTTCTGGAGATTCGTAATATTTGGAAGCTTGGCAACCCCGTTCCATGAAAGTGTTTTCGCCAGTCACTGCTTAGGGCTACATCAAGAGGAAACAAAACGTAGAGACAGAACTTGAAACTACTTTGTTGTGTCAAGTTTCAAGAAACTAGCACAAACCGTGTTGGATTTAGAGTTTCAAATATATCTATCAATATAGGAGAAAACAGAGTGAAACCTAAAAATTCACACTGTTAAGGGAAATGAACGCTTCAACATAGAAGAACGAAATTTGGGGAACCAAGTCGCCGTAGTGTACTGATCATTACCTGAAAGTATCATCCAGTTTGGGTGAAAAAATATTTGCTGAGATTAATGGAGATTCGTAATTTTTGGAAGCTTGGCAACCCCGTTCCATGAAAGTGTTTTCGCCAGTCACTGCTTAGGGCTACATCAAGAGGAAACAAAACGTAGAGACAGAACTTGAAACTACTTTGTTGTGTCAAGTTTCAAGAAACTAGCACAAACCGTGTTGGATTTAGAGTTTCAAATATATCTATCAATATAGGAGAAAACAGAGTGAAACCTAAAAATTCACACTGTTAAGGGAAATGAACGCTTCAACATAGAAGAACGAAATTTGGGGAACCAAGTCGCCGTAGTGTACTGATCATTACCTGAAAGTATCATCCAGTTTGGGTGAAAAAATATTTGCTGAGATTAATGGAGATTCGTAATTTTTGGAAGCTTGGCAACCCCGTTCCATGAAAGTGTTTTCGCCAGTCACTGCTTAGGGCTACATCAAGAGGAAACAAAACGTAGAGACAGAACTTGAAACTACTTTGTTGTGTCAAGTTTCAAGAAACTAGCACAAACCGTGTTGGATTTAGAGTTTCAAATATATCTATCAATATAGAAGAAAACAGAGTGAAACCTAAAAATTCACACTGTTAAGGGAAATGAACGCTTCAACATAGAAGAACGAAATTTGGGGAACCAAGTCGCCGTAGTGTACTGATCATTACCTGAAAGTATCATCCAGTTTGGGTGAAAAAATATTTGCTGAGATTAATGGAGATTCGTAATTTTTGGAAGCTTGGCAACCCCTTCCCATGAAAGTGTTTCTCACCAGTCACTGCTTAGGGCTAAATCAAGAGGAAACAAAACGTAGAGACAGAACATGAAACCACTTTGTTGTGTCAAGTTTCAAAAAGCTAGCACAAACCGTGTTGGATTTAGAGTTCCAAATACATCTATCAATATAGGAGAAAACAGAGTGAAACCTAAAAATTCAAACTGTTAAGGGAAATGAACGCTTCAACATAGAAGAACGAAATTTGGGGAACCAAGTTGCCGTAGTGTACTGATCATTACCTGAAAGTATCATCCAGTTTGGGTGAAAAAATATTTGCTGAGATTAATGGAGATTCGTAATTTTTGGAAGCTTGGCAACCCCTTCCCATGAAAGTGTTTCTCGCCAGTCACTGCTTAGGGCTACATCAAGAGGAAACAAAACATAGAGATAGAACGTGAAACTACTTTGTTGTGTCAAGTTTCAAGAAGCTAGCACAAACCGTGTTGGATTTAGAGTTCCAAATACATCTATCAATATAGGAGAAAACAGAGTGAAACCTAAAAATTCAAACTGTTACTGGAAATGAACGCTGCAACATAGAAGAACGAAATTTGGGGAACCAAGTCGCCTTAGTGTACTGATCATTACCTGAAAGTATCATCCAGTTTGGGTGAAAAAATATTTGCTGAGATTTCTGGAGATTCGTAATTTTTGGAAGCTTGGCAACCCCTTCCCATGAAAGTGTTTCTCGCCAGTCACTGCATAGGGCTACATCAAGAGGAAACAAAACGTAGAGATAGAACGTGAAACTACTTTGTTGTGTCAGTTTCAAGAAGCTAGCACAAACCGTGTTGGATTTAGAGTTCCAAATACATCTATCAATATAGGAGAAAACAGAGTGAAACCTAAAAATTCAAACTGTTACTGGAAATGAACGCTTCAACATAGAAGAACAAAATTTGGGGAACCACGTCGCCTTAGTGTACTGATCATTACCTGAAAGTATCATCCAGTTTGGGTGAAAAAATATTTCCTGAGATTTCTGGAGATTCGTAATTTTTGGAAGCTTGGCAACCCCGTTCCATTAAAGTGTTTTCGCCAGTCACTGCTTAGGGCTACATCAAGAGGAAACAAAACCTAGAGACAGAACTTGAAACTACTTTGTTGTGTCAAGTTTCAAGAAACTAGCACAAACCGTGTTGGATTTAGAGTTCCAAATACATCTATCAATATAGGAGAAAACAGAGTGAAACCTAAAAATTTAAACTGTTACTGGAAATGGACGCTTCAACATAGAAGAAGGAAATTTGGGGAACCACGTCGCCTTAGTGTACTGATCATTACCTGAAAGTATCATCCAGTTTGGGTGAAAAAATATTTGCTGAGATTTCTGGAGATTCGTAATGTTTGGAAGCTTGGCAACCCCGTTCCATGAAAGTGTTTCTCGCCAGTCACTGCTTAGGGCTACATCAAGAGGAAACACAACGTAGAGTTAGAACGTGAAACTACTTTGTTGTGTCAAGTTTCAAGAAGCTAGCACAAACAGTGTTGGATTTAGAGTTCCAAATACATCTATCAATATAGGAGAAAACAGGGTGAAACTTAAAAATTCAAACTGCTACTGGAAATGAACGCTTCAACATAGAAGAACGAAATTTGGGTAACCAAGTCACCGTAGTGTACTGATCATTACCTGAAAGTATCATCCAGTTTGGGTGAAAAAATATTTGCTGAGATTTCTGGAGATTCGTAATTTTTGGAAGCTTGGCAACCCCTTCCCATGAAAGTGTTTCTCGCCAGTCACTGCATAGGGCTACATCAAGAGGAAACAAAACGTAGAGATAGAACATGAAACTACTTTGTTTTGTCAAGTTTCAAGAAGCTAGCACAAACCGTGTTGGATTTAGAGTTCCAAATACATCTATGAATATAGGAGAAAACAGAGTGAAACCTAAAAATTCAAACTGTTACTGGAAATGAACGCTTCAACATAGAAGAACGAAATTTGGGGAACCACGTCGCCTTAGTGTACTGATCATTACCTGAAAGTATCATCCAGTTTGGGTGAAAAAATATTTGCTGAGATTTCTGGAGATTCGTAATATTTGGAAGCTTGGCAACCCCGTTGCATGAAAGTGTTTTCGCCAGTCACTGCTTAGGGCTACATCAAGAGGAAACAAAACCTAGAGACAGAACGTGAAACTACATTGTTGTGTCAAGTTTCAAGAAACTAGCACAAACCGTGTTGGATTTAGAGTTCCAAATACATCTATCAATATAGGAGAAAACTGATTGAAACCTAAAAATTCAAACTGTTACTGGAAATGAACGCTTCAACATAGAAGAACAAAATTTGGGGAACCACGTCGCCTTATTGTACTGATCATTACCTGAAAGTATCATCCAGTTTGGGTGAAAAAATATTTGCTGAGATTAATGGAGATTCGTAATTTTTGGAAGCTTGGCAACCCCTTCCCATGAAAGTGTTTCTTGCCAGTCACTGCTTAGGGCTAAATCAAGAGGAAACAAAACGTAGAGACAGAACGTGAAACCACTTTGTTGTGTCAAGTTTCAAGAAGCTAGCACAAACCGTGTTGGATTTAGAGTTCCAAATACATCTATCAATATAGGAGAAAACAGAGTGAAACCTAAAAATTCAAACTGTTAAGGGAAATGAACGCTTCAACATAGAAGAACGAAATTTGGGGAACCAAGTCGCCGTAGTGTACTGATCATTACCTGAAAGTATCATCCAGTTTGGGTGAAAAAATATTTGCTGAGATTAATGGAGATTCGTAATTTTTGGAAGCTTGGCAACCCCTTCCCATGAAAGTGTTTCTCGCCAGTCACTGCTTAGGGCTACATCAAGAGGAAACAAAACATAGAGATAGAACGTGAAACTACTTTGTTGTGTCAAGTTTCAAGAAGCTAGCACAAACCGTGTTGGATTTAGAGTTCCAAATACATCTATCAATATAGGAGAAAACAGAGTGAAACCTAAAAATTCAAACTGTTACTGGAAATGAACGCTGCAACATAGAAGAACGAAATTTGGGGAACCAAGTCGCCTTAGTGTACTGATCATTACCTGAAAGTATCATCCAGTTTGGGTGAAAAAATATTTGCTGAGATTTCTGGAGATTCGTAATTTTTGGAAGCTTGGCAACCCCTTCCCATGAAAGTGTTTCTCGCCAGTCACTGCATAGGGCTACATCAAGAGGAAACAAAACCTAGAGATAGAACGTGAAACTACTTTGTTGTGTCAAGTTTCAAGAAGCTAGCACAAACCGTGTTGGATTTAGAGTTCCAAAAACATCTATCAATATAGGAGAAAAGAGAGTGAAACCTAAAAATTAAAACTGTTACTGGAAATGAACGCTTCAACATAGAAGAACGAAATTTGGGGAACCACGTCGCCTTAGTGTACTGATCATTACCTGAAAGTATCATCCAGTTTGGGTGAAAAAATATTTGCTGAGATTTCTGGAGATTCGTAATATTTGGAAGCTTGGCAACCCCGTTCCATTAAAGTGTTTTCGCCAGTCACTGCTTAGGGCTACATAAAGAGGAAACAAAACCTAGAGACAGAACTTGAAACTACTTTGTTGTGTCAAGTTTCAAGGAACTAGCACAAACCGTGTTGGATTTAGAGTTCCAAATACATCTATCAATATAGGAGAAAAGAGAGTGAAACCTAAAAATTTAAACTGTTACTGGAAATGAACGCTTCAACATAGAAGAACGAAATTTGGGGAACCACGTCACCTTAGTGTACTGATCATTACCTGAAAGTATCATCCAGTTTGGGTGAAAAAATATTTGCTGAGATTAATGGAGATTCGTAATTTTTGGAAGCTTGGCAACCCCGTTGCATGAAAGTGTTTTCGCCAGTCACTGCTTAGGGCTACATCAAGAGGAAACAAAACCTAGAGACAGAACTTGAAACTACATTGTTGTGTCAAGTTTCAAGAAACTAGCACAAACCGTGTTGGATTTAGAGTTCCAAATACATCTATCAATATAGGAGAAAACTGATTGAAACCTAAAAATTCAAACTGTTACTGGAAATGAACGCTTCAACATAGAAGAACAAAATTTGGGGAACCACGTCGCCTTAGTGTACTGATCATTACCTGAAAGTATCATCCAGTTTGGGTGAAAAAATATTTGCTGAGATTTCTGGAGATTCGTAATATTTGGAAGCTTGGCAACCCCGTTCCATGAAAGTGTTTTCGCCAGTCACTGCTTAGGGCTACATCAAGAGGAAACAAAACGTAGAGACAGAACTTGAAACTACTTTGTTGTGTCAAGTTTCAAGAAACTAGCACAAACCGTGTTGGATTTAGAGTTTCAAATATATCTATCAATATAGGAGAAAACAGAGTGAAACCTAAAAATTCACACTGTTAAGGGAAATGAACGCTTCAACATAGAAGAACGAAATTTGGGGAACCAAGTCGCCGTAGTGTACTGATCATTACCTGAAAGTATCATCCAGTTTGGGTGAAAAAATATTTGCTGAGATTAATGGAGATTCGTAATTTTTGGAAGCTTGGCAACCCCGTTCCATGAAAGTGTTTTCGCCAGTCACTGCTTAGGGCTACATCAAGAGGAAACAAAACGTAGAGACAGAACTTGAAACTACTTTGTTGTGTCAAGTTTCAAGAAACTAGCACAAACCGTGTTGGATTTAGAGTTTCAAATATATCTATCAATATAGGAGAAAACAGAGTGAAACCTAAAAATTCACACTGTTAAGGGAAATGAACGCTTCAACATAGAAGAACGAAATTTGGGGAACCAAGTCGCCGTAGTGTACTGATCATTACCTGAAAGTATCATCCAGTTTGGGTGAAAAAATATTTGCTGAGATTAATGGAGATTCGTAATTTTTGGAAGCTTGGCAACCCCGTTCCATGAAAGTGTTTTCGCCAGTCACTGCTTAGGGCTACATCAAGAGGAAACAAAACGTAGAGACAGAACTTGAAACTACTTTGTTGTGTCAAGTTTCAAGAAACTAGCACAAACCGTGTTGGATTTAGAGTTTCAAATATATCTATCAATATAGAAGAAAACAGAGTGAAACCTAAAAATTCACACTGTTAAGGGAAATGAACGCTTCAACATAGAAGAACGAAATTTGGGGAACCAAGTCGCCGTAGTGTACTGATCATTACCTGAAAGTATCATCCAGTTTGGGTGAAAAAATATTTGCTGAGATTAATGGAGATTCGTAATTTTTGGAAGCTTGGCAACCCCTTCCCATGAAAGTGTTTCTCGCCAGTCACTGCTTAGGGCTAAATCAAGAGGAAACAAAACGTAGAGACAGAACATGAAACCACTTTGTTGTGTCAAGTTTCAAAAAGCTAGCACAAACCGTGTTGGATTTAGAGTTCCAAATACATCTATCAATATAGGAGAAAACAGAGTGAAACCTAAAAATTCAAACTGTTAAGGGAAATGAACGCTTCAACATAGAAGAACGAAATTTGGGGAACCAAGTCGCCGTAGTGTACTGATCATTACCTGAAAGTATCATCCAGTTTGGGTGAAAAAATATTTGCTGAGATTAATGGAGATTCGTAATTTTTGGAAGCTTGGCAACCCCTTCCCATGAAAGTGTTTCTCGCCAGTCACTGCTTAGGGCTACATCAAGAGGAAACAAAACATAGAGATAGAACGTGAAACTACTTTGTTGTGTCAAGTTTCAAGAAGCTAGCACAAACCGTGTTGGATTTAGAGTTCCAAATACATCTATCAATATAGGAGAAAACAGAGTGAAACCTAAAAATTCAAACTGTTACTGGAAATGAACGCTGCAACATAGAAGAACGAAATTTGGGGAACCAAGTCGCCTTAGTGTACTGATCATTACCTGAAAGTATCATCCAGTTTGGGTGAAAAAATATTTGCTGAGATTTCTGGAGATTCGTAATTTTTGGAAGCTTGGCAACCCCTTCCCATGAAAGTGTTTCTCGCCAGTCACTGCATAGGGCTACATCAAGAGGAAACAAAACGTAGAGATAGAACGTGAAACTACTTTGTTGTGTCAGTTTCAAGAAGCTAGCACAAACCGTGTTGGATTTAGAGTTCCAAATACATCTATCAATATAGGAGAAAACAGAGTGAAACCTAAAAATTCAAACTGTTACTGGAAATGAACGCTTCAACATAGAAGAACAAAATTTGGGGAACCACGTCGCCTTAGTGTACTGATCATTACCTGAAAGTATCATCCAGTTTGGGTGAAAAAATATTTCCTGAGATTTCTGGAGATTCGTAATTTTTGGAAGCTTGGCAACCCCGTTCCATTAAAGTGTTTTCGCCAGTCACTGCTTAGGGCTACATCAAGAGGAAACAAAACCTAGACACAGAACTTGAAACTACTTTGTTGTGTCAAGTTTCAAGAAACTAGCACAAACCGTGTTGGATTTAGAGTTCCAAATACATCTATCAATATAGGAGAAAACAGAGTGAAACCTAAAAATTTAAACTGTTACTGGAAATGGACGCTTCAACATAGAAGAAGGAAATTTGGGGAACCACGTCGCCTTAGTGTACTGATCATTACCTGAAAGTATCATCCAGTTTGGGTGAAAAAATATTTGCTGAGATTTCTGGAGATTCGTAATGTTTGGAAGCTTGGCAACCCCGTTCCATGAAAGTGTTTCTCGCCAGTCACTGCTTAGGGCTACATCAAGAGGAAACACAACGTAGAGTTAGAACGTGAAACTACTTTGTTGTGTCAAGTTTCAAGAAGCTAGCACAAACAGTGTTGGATTTAGAGTTCCAAATACATCTATCAATATAGGAGAAAACAGGGTGAAACCTAAAAATTCAAACTGCTACTGGAAATGAACGCTTCAACATAGAAGAACGAAATTTGGGTAACCAAGTCACCGTAGTGTACTGATCATTACCTGAAAGTATCATCCAGTTTGGGTGAAAAAATATTTGCTGAGATTTCTGGAGATTCGTAATTTTTGGAAGCTTGGCAACCCCTTCCCATGAAAGTGTTTCTCGCCAGTCACTGCATAGGGCTACATCAAGAGGAAACAAAACGTAGAGATAGAACATGAAACTACTTTGTTTTGTCAAGTTTCAAGAAGCTAGCACAAACCGTGTTGGATTTAGAGTTCCAAATACATCTATGAATATAGGAGAAAACAGAGTGAAACCTAAAAATTCAAACTGTTACTGGAAATGAACGCTTCAACATAGAAGAACGAAATTTGGGGAACCACGTCGCCTTAGTGTACTGATCATTACCTGAAAGTATCATCCAGTTTGGGTGAAAAAATATTTGCTGAGATTTCTGGAGATTCGTAATATTTGGAAGCTTGGCAACCCCGTTGCATGAAAGTGTTTTCGCCAGTCACTGCTTAGGGCTACATCAAGAGGAAACAAAACCTAGAGACAGAACGTGAAACTACATTGTTGTGTCAAGTTTCAAGAAACTAGCACAAACCGTGTTGGATTTAGAGTTCCAAATACATCTATCAATATAGGAGAAAACTGATTGAAACCTAAAAATTCAAACTGTTACTGGAAATGAACGCTTCAACATAGAAGAACAAAATTTGGGGAACCACGTCGCCTTATTGTACTGATCATTACCTGAAAGTATCATCCAGTTTGGGTGAAAAAATATTTGCTGAGATTAATGGAGATTCGTAATTTTTGGAAGCTTGGCAACCCCTTCCCATGAAAGTGTTTCTTGCCAGTCACTGCTTAGGGCTAAATCAAGAGGAAACAAAACGTAGAGACAGAACGTGAAACCACTTTGTTGTGTCAAGTTTCAAGAAGCTAGCACAAACCGTGTTGGATTTAGAGTTCCAAATACATCTATCAATATAGGAGAAAACAGAGTGAAACCTAAAAATTCAAACTGTTAAGGGAAATGAACGCTTCAACATAGAAGAACGAAATTTGGGGAACCAAGTCGCCGTAGTGTACTGATCATTAGCTGAAAGTATCATCCAGTTTGGGTGAAAAAATATTTGCTGAGATTAATGGAGATTCGTAATTTTTGGAAGCTTGGCAACCCCTTCCCATGAAAGTGTTTCTCGCCAGTCACTGCTTAGGGCTACATCAAGAGGAAACAAAACATAGAGATAGAACGTGAAACTACTTTGTTGTGTCAAGTTTCAAGAAGCTAGCACAAACCGTGTTGGATTTAGAGTTCCAAATACATCTATCAATATAGGAGAAAACAGAGTGAAACCTAAAAATTCAAACTGTTACTGGAAATGAACGCTGCAACATAGAAGAACGAAATTTGGGGAACCAAGTCGCCTTAGTGTACTGATCATTACCTGAAAGTATCATCCAGTTTGGGTGAAAAAATATTTGCTGAGATTTCTGGAGATTCGTAATTTTTGGAAGCTTGGCAACCCCTTCCCATGAAAGTGTTTCTCGCCAGTCACTGCATAGGGCTACATCAAGAGGAAACAAAACCTAGAGATAGAACGTGAAACTACTTTGTTGTGTCAAGTTTCAAGAAGCTAGCACAAACCGTGTTGGATTTAGAGTTCCAAAAACATCTATCAATATAGGAGAAAAGAGAGTGAAACCTAAAAATTAAAACTGTTACTGGAAATGAACGCTTCAACATAGAAGAACGAAATTTGGGGAACCACGTCGCCTTAGTGTACTGATCATTACCTGAAAGTATCATCCAGTTTGGGTGAAAAAATATTTGCTGAGATTTCTGGAGATTCGTAATATTTGGAAGCTTGGCAACCCCGTTCCATTAAAGTGTTTTCGCCAGTCACTGCTTAGGGCTACATAAAGAGGAAACAAAACCTAGAGACAGAACTTGAAACTACTTTGTTGTGTCAAGTTTCAAGGAACTAGCACAAACCGTGTTGGATTTAGAGTTCCAAATACATCTATCAATATAGGAGAAAAGAGAGTGAAACCTAAAAATTTAAACTGTTACTGGAAATGAACGCTTCAACATAGAAGAACGAAATTTGGGGAACCACGTCACCTTAGTGTACTGATCATTACCTGAAAGTATCATCCAGTTTGGGTGAAAAAATATTTGCTGAGATTTCTGGAGATTCGTAATGTTTGGAAGCTTGGCAACGCCGTTCCATGAAAGTGTTTCTTGCCAGTCTCTGCTTAGGGCTACATCAAGAGGAAACACAACGTAGAGATAGAACATGAAACTACTTTGTTGTGTCAAGTTTCAAGAAGCTAGCACAAACCGTGTTGGATTTAGAGTTCCAAATACATCTATCAATATAGGAGAAAACAGAGTGAAACCTAAAAATTCAAACTGTTACTGGAAATGAACGTTTCAACATAGAAGAATGAAATTTGGGGAACCACGTCACCGTAGTGTACTGATCATTACCTGAAAGTATCATTCAGTTTGGGTGAAAAAATATTTGCTGAGATTTCTGGAGATTCGTAATTTTTGGAAGCTTGGCAACCACTTTCCATGAAAGTGTTTCTCGTCAGTCACTGCTTTGTGCTACATCAAGAGGAAACAAAACATAGAGATAGAACGTGAAACTACTTTGTTGTGTCAAGTTTCAAGAAGCTAGCACAAACCGTGTTGGATTTAGAGTTCCAAATACATCTATCAATATAGGAGAAAACAGAGTGAAACCTAAAAATTCAAACTGTTAAGGGAAATGAACGCTTCAACATAGAAGAACGAAATTTGGGGAACCAAGTCGCCTTAGTGTACTGATCATTACCTGAAAGTATCATCCAGTTTGGGTGAAAAAATATTTGCTGAGATTAATGGAGAATCGTAATTTTTGGAAGCTTGGCAACCCCTTCCAATGAAAGTGTTTCTCGCCAGTCACTGCATAGGGCTACATCAAGAGGAAACTAAACGTAGAGATAGAACATGAAACTACTTTGTTGTGTCAAGTTTCAAGAAGCTAGCACAAACCGTGTTGGATTTAGAGTTCCAAATACATCTATCAATATAGGAGAAAACAGAGTGAAACCTAAAAATTCAAACTGTTACTGGAAATGAACGCTGCAACATAGAAGAACGAAATTTGGGGAACCAAGTCGCCTTAGTGTACTGATCATTACCTGAAAGTATCATCCAGTTTGGGTGAAAAAATATTTGCTGAGATTTCTGGAGATTCGTAATTTTTGGAAGCTTGGCAACCCCTTCCCATGAAAGTGTTTCTCGCCAGTCACTGCATAGGGCTACATCAAGAGGAAACAAAACCTAGAGATAGAACGTGAAACTACTTTGTTGTGTCAAGTTTCAAGAAGCTAGCACAAACCGTGTTGGATTTAGAGTTCCAAAAACATCTATCAATATAGGAGAAAAGAGAGTGAAACCTAAAAATTAAAACTGTTACTGGAAATGAACGCTTCAACATAGAAGAACGAAATTTGGGGAACCACGTCGCCTTAGTGTACTGATCATTACCTGAAAGTATCATCCAGTTTGGGTGAAAAAATATTTGCTGAGATTTCTGGAGATTCGTAATATTTGGAAGCTTGGCAACCCCGTTCCATTAAAGTGTTTTCGCCAGTCACTGCTTAGGGCTACATAAAGAGGAAACAAAACCTAGAGACAGAACTTGAAACTACTTTGTTGTGTCAAGTTTCAAGGAACTAGCACAAACCGTGTTGGATTTAGAGTTCCAAATACATCTATCAATATAGGAGAAAAGAGAGTGAAACCTAAAAATTTAAACTGTTACTGGAAATGAACGCTTCAACATAGAAGAACGAAATTTGGGGAACCACGTCACCTTAGTGTACTGATCATTACCTGAAAGTATCATCCAGTTTGGGTGAAAAAATATTTGCTGAGATTTCTGGAGATTCGTAATGTTTGGAAGCTTGGCAACGCCGTTCCATGAAAGTGTTTCTTGCCAGTCTCTGCTTAGGGCTACATCAAGAGGAAACACAACGTAGAGATAGAACATGAAACTACTTTGTTGTGTCAAGTTTCAAGAAGCTAGCACAAACCGTGTTGGATTTAGAGTTCCAAATACATCTATCAATATAGGAGAAAACAGAGTGAAACCTAAAAATTCAAACTGTTACTGGAAATGAACGTTTCAACATAGAAGAATGAAATTTGGGGAACCACGTCACCGTAGTGTACTGATCATTACCTGAAAGTATCATTCAGTTTGGGTGAAAAAATATTTGCTGAGATTTCTGGAGATTCGTAATTTTTGGAAGCTTGGCAACCACTTTCCATGAAAGTGTTTCTCGTCAGTCACTGCTTTGTGCTACATCAAGAGGAAACAAAACATAGAGATAGAACGTGAAACTACTTTGTTGTGTCAAGTTTCAAGAAGCTAGCACAAACCGTGTTGGATTTAGAGTTCCAAATACATCTATCAATATAGGAGAAAACAGAGTGAAACCTAAAAATTCAAACTGTTAAGGGAAATGAACGCTTCAACATAGAAGAACGAAATTTGGGGAACCAAGTCGCCTTAGTGTACTGATCATTACCTGAAAGTATCATCCAGTTTGGGTGAAAAAATATTTGCTGAGATTAATGGAGAATCGTAATTTTTGGAAGCTTGGCAACCCCTTCCAATGAAAGTGTTTCTCGCCAGTCACTGCATAGGGCTACATCAAGAGGAAACTAAACGTAGAGATAGAACATGAAACTACTTTGTTGTGTCAAGTTTCAAGAAGCTAGCACAAACCGTGTTGGATTTAGAGTTAAAAATACATCTATCTATATAGGAGAAAACAGAGTGAAACCTAAAAATTCAAACTGTTACTGGAAATGAACGCTTCAACATAGAAGAACGAAATTTGGTTAACCACGTCGCCTTAGTGTACTGATCATTACCTGAAAGTATCATCCAGTTTGGGTGAAAAAATGTTTGCTGAGATTTCTGGAGATTCGTAATATTTGGAAGCTTGGCAACCCCGTTGCATGAAAGTGTTTTCGCCAGTCACTGCTTAGGGCTACATCAAGAGGAAACAAAACCTAGAGAAAGAACTTGAAACTACATTGTTGTGTCAAGTTTCAAGAAACTAGCACAAACCGTGTTGGATTTAGAGTTCCAAATACATCTATCAATGTAGGAGAAAACTGATTGAAACCTAAAAATTCAAACTGTTACTGGAAATGAACGCTTCAACATAGAAGAACAAAATTTGGGGAACCACGTCGCCTTAGTGTACTGATCATTACCTGAAAGTATCATCCAGTTTGGGTGAAAAAATATTTGCTGAGATTTCTGGAGATTTGGAAGCTTGGCAACCCCGTTTCATGAAAGTGTTTTCGCCAGTCACTGCTTAGGGCTACATCAAGAGGAAACAAAACGTAGAGACAGAACTTGAAACTACTTTGTTGTGTCAAGTTTCAAGAAACTAGCACAAACCGTGTTGGATTTAGAGTTTCAAATATATCTATCAATATAGGAGAAAACAGAGTGAAACCTAAAAATTCACACTGTTAAGGGAAATGAACGCTTCAACATAGAAGAACGAAATTTGGGGAACCAAGTCGCCGTAGTGTACTGATCATTACCTGAAAGTATCATCCAGTTTGGGTGAAAAAATATTTGCTGAGATTAATGGAGATTCGTAATTTTTGGAAGCTTGGCAACCCCTTCCCATGAAAGTGTTTCTCGCCAGTCACTGCTTAGGGCTAAATCAAGAGGAAACAAAACGTAGAGACAGAACGTGAAACCACTTTGTTGTGTCAAGTTTCAAGAAGCTGGCACAAACCGTGTTGGATTTAGAGTTCCAAATACATCTATCAATATAGGAGAAAACAGAGTGAAACCTAAAAATTAAAACTGTTAAGGGAAATGAACGCTTCAACATAGAAGAACGAAATTTGGGGAACCAAGTCGCCGTAGTGTACTGATCATTACCTGAAAGTATCATCCAGTTTGGGTGAAAAAATATTTGCTGAGATTAATGGAGATTCGTAATTTTTGGAAGCTTGGCAACCCCTTCCCATGAAAGTGTTTCTCGCCAGTCACTGCTTAGGGCTACATCAAGAGGAAACAAAACATAGAGATAGAACGTGAAACTACTTTGTTGTGTCAAGTTTCAAGAAGCTAGCACAAACCGTGTTGGATTTAGAGTTCCAAATACATCTATCAATATAGGAGAAAACAGAGTGAAACCTAAAAATTAAAACTGTTACTGGAAATGAACGCTTCAACATAGAAGAACGAAATTTGGGGAACCACGTCGCCTTAGTGTACTGATCATTACCTGAAAGTATCATCCAGTTTGGGTGAAAAAATATTTGCTGAGATTTCTGGAGATTCGTAATATTTGGAAGCTTGGCAACCCCGTTCCATTAAAGTGTTTTCGCCAGTCAAGGCTTAGGGCTACATCAAGAGGAAACAAAACCTAGAGACAGAACTTGAAACTACTTTGTTGTGTCAAGTTTCAAGAAACTAGCACAAACCGTGTTGGATTTAGAGTTCCAAATACATCTATCAATATAGGAGAAAAGAGAGTGAAACCTAAAAATTTAAACTGTTACTGGAAATGAACGCTTCAACATAGAAGAACGAAATTTGGGGATCCACGTCACCTTAGTGTACTGATCATTACCTGAAAGTATCATCCAGTTTGGGTGAAAAAATATTTGCTGAGATTTCTGGAGATTCGTAATGTTTGGAAGCTTGGCAACCCCGTTCCATGAAAGTGTTTCTCGCCAGTCACTGCTTAGGGCTACATCAAGAGGAAACACAACGTAGAGATAGAACATGAAACTACTTTGTTGTGTCAAGTTTCAAGAAGCTAGCACAAACCGTGTTGGATTTAGAGTTCCAAATACATCTATCAATATAGGAGAAAACAGAGTGAAACCTAAAAATTCAAACTGCTACTGGAAATGAACGCTTCAACATAGAAGAACGAAATTTGGGTAACCAAGTCACCGTAGTGTACTGATCATTACCTGAAAGTATCATCCAGTTTGGGTGAAAAAATATTTGCTGAGATTTCTGGAGATTCGAAATTTATGGAAGCTTGGCAACCCCTTCCCATGAAAGGGTTTCTCGCCAGTCACTGCTTAGGGCTACATCAAGAGGAAACAAAACGTAGAGATAGAACGTGAAACTACTTTGTTGTGTCAAGTTTCAAGAAGGTAGCACAAACCGTGTTGGACTTAGAGTTCCAAATACATCTATCAATATAGGAGAAAACAGAGTGAAACCTAAAAATTCAAACTGTTACTGGAAATGAACGCGTCAACATAGAAGAACGAAATTTGGGGAACCAAGTCGCCTTAGTGTACTGATCATTACCTGAAAGTATCATCCAGTTTGGGTGAAAAAATATTTGCTGAGATTTCTGGAGATTCGTAATTTTTGGAAGCTTGGCAACCCCTTCCCATGAAAGTGTTTCTCGCCAGTCACTGCTTAGGGCTACATCAAGAGGAAACAAAACGTAGAGATAGAACGTGAAACTACTTTGTTGTGTCAAGTTTCAAGAAGCTAGCGCAAACCGTGTTGGATTTAGAGTTCCAAATACATCTATCAATATAGGAGAAAACAGAGTGAAACCTAAAAATTGAAACTGTTACTGGAAATGAACGCTTCAACATAGAAGAATGAAATTTGGGGAACCAAGTCGCCTTAGTGTACTGATCATTACCTGAAAGTATCATCCAGTTTGGGTGAAAAAATATTTGCTGAGATTAATGGAGAATCGTAATTTTTGGAAGCTTGGCAACCCCTTCCAATGAAAGTGTTTCTCGCCAGTCACTGCATAGGGCTACATCAAGAGGAAACTAAACGTAGAGATAGAACATGAAACTACTTTGTTTTGTCAAGTTTCAAGAAGCTAGCACAAACCGTGTTGGATTTAGAGTTCCAAATACATCTATGAATATAGGAGAAAACAGAGTGAAACCTAAAAATTCAAACTGTTACTGGAAATGAACGCTTCAACATAGAAGAACGAAATTTGGGGAACCACGTCGCCTTAGTGTACTGATCATTACCTGAAAGTATCATCCAGTTTGGGTGAAAAAATATTTGCTGAGATTTCTGGAGATTCGTAATATTTGGAAGCTTGGCAACCCCGTTGCATGAAAGTGTTTTCGCCAGTCACTGCTTAGGGCTACATCAAGAGGAAACAAAACCTAGAGACAGAACGTGAAACTACATTGTTGTGTCAAGTTTCAAGAAACTAGCACAAACCGTGTTGGATTTAGAGTTCCAAATACATCTATCAATATAGGAGAAAACTGATTGAAACCTAAAAATTCAAACTGTTACTGGAAATGAACGCTTCAACATAGAAGAACAAAATTTGGGGAACCACGTCGCCTTAGTGTACTGATCATTACCTGAAAGTATCATCCAGTTTGGGTGAAAAAATATTTGCTGAGATTAATGGAGATTCGTAATTTTTGGAAGCTTGGCAACCCCTTCCCATGAAAGTGTTTCTTGCCAGTCACTGCTTAGGGCTAAATCAAGAGGAAACAAAACGTAGAGACAGAACGTGAAACCACTTTGTTGTGTCAAGTTTCAAGAAGCTAGCACAAACCGTGTTGGATTTAGAGTTCCAAATACATCTATCAATATAGGAGAAAACAGAGTGAAACCTCAAAATTCAAACTGTTAAGGGAAATGAACGCTTCAACATAGAAGAACGAAATTTGGGGAACCAAGTCGCCGTAGTGTACTGATCATTACCTGAAAGTATCATCCAGTTTGGGTGAAAAAATATTTGCTGAGATTAATGGAGATTCGTAATTTTTGGAAGCTTGGCAACCCCTTCCCATGAAAGTGTTTCTCGCCAGTCACTGCTTAGGGCTACATCAAGAGGAAACAAAACATAGAGATAGAACGTGAAACTACTTTGTTGTGTCAAGTTTCAAGAAGCTAGCACAAACCGTGTTGGATTTAGAGTTCCAAATACATCTATCAATATAGGAGAAAACAGAGTGAAACCTAAAAATTCAAACTGTTACTGGAAATGAACGCTGCAACATAGAAGAACGAAATTTGGGGAACCAAGTCGCCTTAGTGTACTGATCATTACCTGAAAGTATCATCCAGTTTGGGTGAAAAAATATTTGCTGAGATTTCTGGAGATTCGTAATTTTTGGAAGCTTGGCAACCCCTTCCCATGAAAGTGTTTCTCGCCAGTCACTGCATAGGGCTACATCAAGAGGAAACAAAACCTAGAGATAGAACGTGAAACTACTTTGTTGTGTCAAGTTTCAAGAAGCTAGCACAAACCGTGTTGGATTTAGAGTTCCAAAAACATCTATCAATATAGGAGAAAACAGAGTGAAACCTAAAAATTCAAACTGTTACTGGAAATGAACGCTGCAACATAGAAGAACGAAATTTGGGGAACCACGTCGCCTTAGTGTACTGATCATTACCTGAAAGTATCATCCAGTTTGGGTGAAAAAATATTTGCTGAGATTTCTGGAGATTCGTAATATTTGGAAGCTTGGCAACCCCGTTCCATTAAAGTGTTTTCGCCAGTCACTGCTTAGGGCTACATAAAGAGGAAACAAAACCTAGAGACAGAACTTGAAACTACTTTGTTGTGTCAAGTTTCAAGGAACTAGCACAAACCGTGTTGGATTTAGAGTTCCAAATACATCTATCAATATAGGAGAAAAGAGAGTGAAACCTAAAAATTTAAACTGTTACTGGAAATGAACGCTTCAACATAGAAGAACGAAATTTGGGGAACCACGTCACCTTAGTGTACTGATCATTACCTGAAAGTATCATCCAGTTTGGGTGAAAAAATATTTGCTGAGATTTCTGGAGATTCGTAATGTTTGGAAGCTTGGCAACGCCGTTCCATGAAAGTGTTTCTTGCCAGTCTCTGCTTAGGGCTACATCAAGAGGAAACACAACGTAGAGATAGAACATGAAACTACTTTGTTGTGTCAAGTTTCAAGAAGCTAGCACAAACCGTGTTGGATTTAGAGTTCCAAATACATCTATCAATATAGGAGAAAACAGAGTGAAACCTAAAAATTCAAACTGTTACTGGAAATGAACGTTTCAACATAGAAGAATGAAATTTGGGGAACCACGTCACCGTAGTGTACTGATCATTACCTGAAAGTATCATTCAGTTTGGGTGAAAAAATATTTGCTGAGATTTCTGGAGATTCGTAATTTTTGGAAGCTTGGCAACCACTTTCCATGAAAGTGTTTCTCGTCAGTCACTGCTTTGTGCTACATCAAGAGGAAACAAAACATAGAGATAGAACGTGAAACTACTTTGTTGTGTCAAGTTTCAAGAAGCTAGCACAAACCGTGTTGGATTTAGAGTTCCAAATACATCTATCAATATAGGAGAAAACAGAGTGAAACCTAAAAATTCAAACTGTTAAGGGAAATGAACGCTTCAACATAGAAGAACGAAATTTGGGGAACCAAGTCGCCTTAGTGTACTGATCATTACCTGAAAGTATCATCCAGTTTGGGTGAAAAAATATTTGCTGAGATTAATGGAGAATCGTAATTTTTGGAAGCTTGGCAACCCCTTCCAATGAAAGTGTTTCTCGCCAGTCACTGCATAGGGCTACATCAAGAGGAAACTAAACGTAGAGATAGAACATGAAACTACTTTGTTGTGTCAAGTTTCAAGAAGCTAGCACAAACCGTGTTGGATTTAGAGTTCCAAATACATCTATCTATATAGGAGAAAACAGAGTGAAACCTAAAAATTCAAACTGTTACTGGAAATGAACGCTTCAACATAGAAGAACGAAATTTGGTTAACCACGTCGCCTTAGTGTACTGATCATTACCTGAAAGTATCATCCAGTTTGGGTGAAAAAATATTTGCTGAGATTTCTGGAGATTCGTAATATTTGGAAGCTTGGCAACCCCGTTGCATGAAAGTGTTTTCGCCAGTCACTGCTTAGGGCTACATCAAGAGGAAACAAAACCTAGAGAAAGAACTTGAAACTACATTGTTGTGTCAAGTTTCAAGAAACTAGCACAAACCGTGTTGGATTTAGAGTTCCAAATACATCTATCAATGTAGGAGAAAACTGATTGAAACCTAAAAATTCAAACTGTTACTGGAAATGAACGCTTCAACATAGAAGAACAAAATTTGGGGAACCACGTCGCCTTAGTGTACTGATCATTACCTGAAAGTATCATCCAGTTTGGGTGAAAAAATATTTGCTGAGATTTCTGGAGATTTGGAAGCTTGGCAACCCCGTTTCATGAAAGTGTTTTCGCCAGTCACTGCTTAGGGCTACATCAAGAGGAAACAAAACGTAGAGACAGAACTTGAAACTACTTTGTTGTGTCAAGTTTCAAGAAACTAGCACAAACCGTGTTGGATTTAGAGTTTCAAATATATCTATCAATATAGGAGAAAACAGAGTGAAACCTAAAAATTCACACTGTTAAGGGAAATGAACGCTTCAACATAGAAGAACGAAATTTGGGGAACCAAGTCGCCGTAGTGTACTGATCATTACCTGAAAGTATCATCCAGTTTGGGTGAAAAAATATTTGCTGAGATTAATGGAGATTCGTAATTTTTGGAAGCTTGGCAACCCCTTCCCATGAAAGTGTTTCTCGCCAGTCACTGCTTAGGGCTAAATCAAGAGGAAACAAAACGTAGAGACAGAACGTGAAACCACTTTGTTGTGTCAAGTTTCAAGAAGCTGGCACAAACCGTGTTGGATTTAGAGTTCCAAATACATCTATCAATATAGGAGAAAACAGAGTGAAACCTAAAAATTCAAACTGTTAAGGGAAATGAACGCTTCAACATAGAAGAACGAAATTTGGGGAACCAAGTCGCCGTAGTGTACTGATCATTACCTGAAAGTATCATCCAGTTTGGGTGAAAAAATATTTGCTGAGATTAATGGAGATTCGTAATTTTTGGAAGCTTGGCAACCCATTCCCATGAAAGTGTTTCTCGCCAGTCACTGCATAGGGCTACATCAAGAGGAAACAAAACGTAGAGATAGAACGTGAAACTACTTTGTTGTGTCAAGTTTCAAGAAGCTAGCACAAACCGTGTTGGATTTAGAGTTCCAAAAACATCTATCAATATAGGAGAAAACAGAGTGAAACCTAAAAATTAAAACTGTTACTGGAAATGAACGCTTCAACATAGAAGAACGAAATTTGGGGAACCACGTCGCCTTAGTGTACTGATCATTACCTGAAAGTATCATCCAGTTTGGGTGAAAAAATATTTGCTGAGATTTCTGGAGATTCGTAATATTTGGAAGCTTGGCAACCCCGTTCCATTAAAGTGTTTTCGCCAGTCAAGGCTTAGGGCTACATCAAGAGGAAACAAAACCTAGAGACAGAACTTGAAACTACTTTGTTGTGTCAAGTTTCAAGAAACTAGCACAAACCGTGTTGGATTTAGAGTTCCAAATACATCTATCAATATAGGAGAAAAGAGAGTGAAACCTAAAAATTTAAACTGTTACTGGAAATGAACGCTTCAACATAGAAGAACGAAATTTGGGGATCCACGTCACCTTAGTGTACTGATCATTACCTGAAAGTATCATCCAGTTTGGGTGAAAAAATATTTGCTGAGATTTCTGGAGATTCGTAATGTTTGGAAGCTTGGCAACCCCGTTCCATGAAAGTGTTTCTCGCCAGTCACTGCTTAGGGCTACATCAAGAGGAAACACAACGTAGAGATAGAACATGAAACTACTTTGTTGTGTCAAGTTTCAAGAAGCTAGCACAAACCGTGTTGGATTTAGAGTTCCAAATACATCTATCAATATAGGAGAAAACAGAGTGAAACCTAAAAATTCAAACTGCTACTGGAAATGAACGCTTCAACATAGAAGAACGAAATTTGGCTAACCAAGTCACCGTAGTGTACTGATCATTACCTGAAAGTATCATCCAGTTTGGGTGAAAAAATATTTGCTGAGATTTCTGGAGATTCGAAATTTATGGAAGCTTGGCAACCCCTTCCCATGAAAGGGTTTCTCGCCAGTCACTGCTTAGGGCTACATCAAGAGGAAACAAAACGTAGAGATAGAACGTGAAACTACTTTGTTGTGTCAAGTTTCAAGAAGGTAGCACAAACCGTGTTGGACTTAGAGTTCCAAATACATCTATCAATATAGGAGAAAACAGAGTGAAACCTAAAAATTCAAACTGTTACTGGAAATGAACGCGTCAACATAGAAGAACGAAATTTGGGGAACCAAGTCGCCTTAGTGTACTGATCATTACCTGAAAGTATCATCCAGTTTGGGTGAAAAAATATTTGCTGAGATTTCTGGAGATTCGTAATTTTTGGAAGCTTGGCAACCCCTTCCCATGAAAGTGTTTCTCGCCAGTCACTGCTTAGGGCTACATCAAGAGGAAACAAAACGTAGAGATAGAACGTGAAACTACTTTGTTGTGTCAAGTTTCAAGAAGCTAGCGCAAACCGTGTTGGATTTAGAGTTCCAAATACATCTATCAATATAGGAGAAAACAGAGTGAAACCTAAAAATTGAAACTGTTACTGGAAATGAACGCTTCAACATAGAAGAATGAAATTTGGGGAACAACGTCGCCTTAGTGTACTGATCATTACCTGAAAGTATCATTCAGTTAGGGTGAAAAAATATTTGCTGAGATTTCTGGAGATTCGTAATTTTTGGAAGCTTGGCAACCCCTTTCCATGAAAGTGTTTCTCGTCAGTCACTGCTTTGTGCTACATCAAGAGGAAACAAAACATAGAGATAGAACGTGAAACTACTTTGTTGTGTCAAGTTTCAAGAAGCTAGCACAAACCGTGTTGGATTTAGAGTTCCAAATACATCTATCAATATAGGAGAAAACAGAGTGAAACCTAAAAATTCAAACTGTTAAGGGAAATGAACGCTTCAACATAGAAGAACGAAATTTGGGGAACCAAGTCGCCTTAGTGTACTGATCATTACCTGAAAGTATCATCCAGTTTGGGTGAAAAAATATTTGCTGAGATTAATGGAGAATCGTAATTTTTGGAAGCTTGGCAACCCCTTCCAATGAAAGTGTTTCTCGCCAGTCACTGCTTAGGGCTACATCAAGAGGAAACAAAACGTAGAGATAGAACATGAAACTACTTTGTTGTGTCAAGTTTCAAGAAGCTAGCACAAACCGTGTTGGATTTAGAGTTCCAAATACATCTATCAATATAGGAGAAAACAGAGTGAAACCTAAAAATTCAAACTGTTACTGGAAATGAACGCTTCAACATAGAAGAACGAAATTTGGGGAACCACGTCGCCTTAGTGTACTGATCATTACCTGAAAGTATCATCCAGTTTGGGTGAAAAAATATTTGCTGAGATTTCTGGAGATTCGTAATATTTGGAAGCTTGGCAACCCCGTTGCATGAAAGTGTTTTCGCCAGTCACTGCTTAGGGCTACATCAAGAGGAAACAAAACCTAGAGACAGAACTTGAAACTACTTTGTTGTGTCAAGTTTCAAGAAACTAGCACAAACCGTGTTGGATTTAGAGTTTCAAATATATCTATCAATATAGGAGAAAACAGAGTGAAACCTAAAAATTCACACTGTTAAGGGAAATGAACGCTTCAACATAGAAGAACGAAATTTGGGGAACCAAGTCGCCGTAGTGTACTGATCATTACCTGAAAGTATCATCCAGTTTGGGTGAAAAAATATTTGCTGAGATTAATGGAGATTCGTAATTTTTGGAAGCTTGGCAACCCCGTTCCATGAAAGTGTTTTCGCCAGTCACTGCTTAGGGCTACATCAAGAGGAAACAAAACGTAGAGACAGAACTTGAAACTACTTTGTTGTGTCAAGTTTCAAGAAACTAGCACAAACCGTGTTGGATTTAGAGTTTCAAATATATCTATCAATATAGGAGAAAACAGAGTGAAACCTAAAAATTCACACTGTTAAGGGAAATGAACGCTTCAACATAGAAGAACGAAATTTGGGGAACCAAGTCGCCGTAGTGTACTGATCATTACCTGAAAGTATCATCCAGTTTGGGTGAAAAAATATTTGCTGAGATTAATGGAGATTCGTAATTTTTGGAAGCTTGGCAACCCCGTTCCATGAAAGTGTTTTCGCCAGTCACTGCTTAGGGCTACATCAAGAGGAAACAAAACGTAGAGACAGAACTTGAAACTACTTTGTTGTGTCAAGTTTCAAGAAACTAGCACAAACCGTGTTGGATTTAGAGTTTCAAATATATCTATCAATATAGGAGAAAACAGAGTGAAACCTAAAAATTCACACTGTTAAGGGAAATGAACGCTTCAACATAGAAGAACGAAATTTGGGGAACCAAGTCGCCGAAGTGTATTGATCATTACCTGAAAGTATCATCCAGTTTGGGTGAAAAAATATTTGCTGAGATTAATGGAGATTCGTAATTTTTTGAAGCTTGGCATCCCCTTCCCATGAAAGTGTTTCTCGCCAGTCACTGCTTAGGGCTAAATCAAGAGGAAACAAAACGTAGAGACAGAACATGAAACCACTTTGTTGTGTCAACTTTCAAGAAGCTAGCACAAACCGTGTTGGATTTAGAGTTCCAAATACATCTATCAATATAGGAGAAAACAGAGTGAAACCTAAAAATTCAAACTGTTAAGGGAAATGAACGCTTCAACATAGAAGAACGAAATTTGGGGAACCAAGTCGCCGTAGTGTACTGATCATTACCTGAAAGTATCATCCAGTTTGGGTGAAAAAATATTTGCTGAGATTAATGGAGATTCGTAATTTTTGGAAGCTTGGCAACCCCTTCCCATGAAAGTGTTTCTCGCCAGTCACTGCTTAGGGCTACATCAAGAGGAAACAAAACATAGAGATAGAACGTGAAACTACTTTGTTGTGTCAAGTTTCAAGAAGCTAGCACAAACCGTGTAGGATTTAGAGTTCCAAATACATCTATCAATATAGGAGAAAACAGAGTGAAACCTAAAAATTCAAACTGTTACTGGAAATGAACGCTGCAACATAGAAGAACGAAATTTGGGGAACCAAGTCGCCTTAGTGTACTGATCATTACCTGAAAGTATCATCCAGTTTGGGTGAAAAAATATTTGCTGAGATTTCTGGAGATTCGTAATTTTTGGAAGCTTGGCAACCCCTTCCCATGAAAGTGTTTCTCGCCAGTCACTGCATAGGGCTACATCAAGAGGAAACAAAACGTAGAGATAGAACGTGAAACTACTTTGTTGTGTCAAGTTTCAAGAAGCTAGCACAAACCGTGTTGGATTTAGAGTTCCAAATACATCTATCAATATAGGAGAAAACAGAGTGAAACCTAAAAATTCAAACTGTTACTGGAAATGAACGCTTCAACATAGAAGAACGAAATTTGGGGAACCACGTCGCCTTAGTGTACTGATCATTACCTGAAAGTATCATCCAGTTTGGGTGAAAAAATATTTGCTGAGATTTCTGGAGATTCGTAATTTTTGGAAGCTTGGCAACCCCGTTCCATTAAAGTGTTTTCGCCAGTCACTGCTTAGGGCTACATCAAGAGGAAACAAAACCTAGAGACAGAACTTGAAACTACTTTGTTGTGTCAAGTTTCAAGAAACTAGCACAAACCGTGTTGGATTTAGAGTTCCAAATACATCCATCAATATAGGAGAAAACAGAGTGAAACCTAAAAATTTAAACTGTTACTGGAAATGGACGCTTCAACATAGAAGAAGGAAATTTGGGGAACCACGTCGCCTTAGTGTACTGATCATTACCTGAAAGTATCATCCAGTTTGGGTGAAAAAATATTTGCTGAGATTTCTGGAGATTCGTAATGTTTGGAAGCTTGGCAACCCCGTTCCATGAAAGTGTTTCTCGCCAGTCACTGCTTAGGGCTACATCAAGAGGAAACACAACGTAGAGTTAGAACGTGAAACTACTTTGTTGTGTCAAGTTTCAAGAAGCTAGCACAAACAGTGTTGGATTTAGAGTTCCAAATACATCTATCAATATAGGAGAAAACAGGGTGAAACCTAAAAATTCAAACTGCTACTGGAAATGAACGCTTCAACATAGAAGAACGAAATTTGGGTAACCAAGTCACCGTAGTGTACTGATCATTACCTGAAAGTATCATCCAGTTTGGGTGAAAAAATATTTGCTGAGATTTCTGGAGATTCGAAATTTATGGAAGATGGCAACCCCTTCGCATGAAAGTGTTTCTCGCCAGTCACTGCTTAAGGCTACATCAAGAGGAAACAAAACATAGAGATAGAACGTGAAACTACTTTGTTGTGTCAAGTTTCAAGAAGCTAGCGCAAACCGTGTTGGATTTAGAGTTCCAAATACATCTATCAATATAGGAGAAAACAGAGTGAAACCTAAAAATTCAAACTGTTAAGGGAAATGAACGCTGCAACATAGAAGAACGAAATTTGGGTACCACGTCGCCTTAGTGTACTGATCATTACCTGAAAGTATCATCCAGTTTGGGTGAAAAAATATTTGCTGAGATTTCTGGAGATTCGTAATTTTTGGAAGCTTGGCAACCCCTTCCCATGAAAGTGTTTCTCGCCAGTCACTGCATAGGGCTACATCAAGAGGAAACAAAACGTAGAGAGAGAACGTGAAACTACTTTGTTGTGTCAAGTTTCAAGAAGCTAGCACAAACCGTGTTGGATTTAGAGTTCCAAATACATCTATCAATATAGGAGAAAACAGAGTGAAACCTAAAAATTCAAACTGTTAAGGGAAATGAACGCTTCAACATAGAAGAACGAAATTTGGGGAACCAAGTCGCCGTAGTGTACTGATCATTACCTGAAAGTATCATCCAGTTTGGGTGAAAAAATATTTGCTGAGATTTCTGGAGATTCGTAATTTTTGGAAGCTTGGCAACCCCTTCCCATGAAAGTGTTTCTCGCCAGTCACTGCATAGGGCTACATCAAGAGGAAACAAAACGTAGAGATAGAACGTGAAACTACTTTGTTGTGTCAAGTTTCAAGAAGCTAGCACAAACCGTGTTGGATTTAGAGTTCCAAATACATCTATCAATATAGGAGAAAACAGAGTGAAACCTAAAAATTTAAACTGTTACTGGAAATGAACGCTTCAACATAGAAGAACGAAATTTGGGGAACCACGTCACCTTAGTGTACTGATCATTACCTGAAAGTATCATCCAGTTTGGGTGAAAAAATATTTGCTGAGATTTCTGGAGATTCGTAATGTTTGGAAGCTTGGCAACCCCGTTCCATGAATGTGTTTCTCGCCAGTCACTGCTTAGGGCTACATCAAGAGGAAACACAACGTAGAGATAGAACATGAAACTACTTTGTTGTGTCAAGTTTCAAGAAGCTAGCACAAACCGTGTTGGATTTAGAGTTCCAAATACATCTATAAATATAGGAGAAAACAGAGTGAAACCTAAAAATTCAAACTGCTACTGGAAATGAACGCTTCAACATAGAAGAACGAAATTTGGGTAACCAAGTCACCGTAGTGTACTGATCATTACCTGAAAGTATCATCCAGTTTGGGTGAAAAAATATTTGCTGAGATTTCTGGAGATTCGAAATTTATGGAAGCTTGGCAACCCTTCCCATGAAAGTGTTTCTCGCCAGTCACTGATTAGGGCTACATCAAGAGGAAACAAAATGTAGAGATAGAACGTGAAACTACTTTGTTGTGTCAAGTTTCAAGAAGGTAGCACAAACCGTGTTGGATTTAGAGTTCCAAATACATCTATCAATATAGGAGAAAACAGAGTGAAACCTAAAAATTCAAACTGTTAAGGGAAATGACACGCTTCAACATAGAATAACGAAATTTGGGGAACCAAGTCGCCGTAGTGTACTGATCATTACCTGAAAGTATCATCCAGTTTGGGTGAAAAAACATTTGCTGAGATTTCTGGAGATTCGTAATTTTTGGAAGCTTGGCAACCCCTTCCCATGAACGTGTTTCTCGCCAGTCACTGCTTAGGGCTACATCAAGAGGAAACAAAAAGTAGAGATAGAACGTGAAACTACTTTGTTGTGTCAAGTTTCAAGAAGCTAGCACAAACCGTGTTGGATTTAGAGTTCCAAATACATCTATCAATATAGGAGAAAACACAGTGAAACCTAAAAATTCAAACTGTTACTGGAAATGAACGCTTCAACATAGAAGAACGAAATTTGGGGAACCACGTCACCTTAGTGTACTGATCATTACCTGAAAGTATCATTCAGTTTGGGTGAAAAAATATTTGCTGAGATTTCCGGAGATTCGTAATTTTTGGAAGCTTGGCAACCCCTTTCCATGAAAGTGTTTCTCGTCAGTCACTGCTTTGTGCTACATCAAGAGGAAACAAAATGTAGAGATAGAACGTGAAACTACTTTGTTGTGTCAAGTTTCAAGAAGCTAGCACAAACCGTGTTGGATTTAGAGTTCCAAATACATCTATCAATATAGGAGAAAACAGAGTGAAACCTAAAAATTCAAACTGTTACTGGAAATGAACGCTTCAACATAGAAGAACGAAATTTGGGGAATCACGTCGCCTTAGTGTACTGATCATTACCTGAAAGTATCATCCAGTTTGGGTGAAAAAATATTTGCTGAGATTTCTGGAGATTCGTAATATTTGGAAGCTTGGCAACCCCGTTCCATGAAAGTGTTTCTCGCCAGTCACTGCTTAGGGCTACATCAAGAGGAAACAAAACCTAGAGACAGAACGTGAAACTACTTTGTTGTGTCAAGTTTCAAGAAGCTAGCACAAACCGTGTTGGATTTAGAGTTCCAAATACATCTATCAATATAGGAGAAAACAGAGTGAAACCTAAAAATTCAAACTGTTACTGGAAATGAACGCTTCAACATAGAAGAACGAAATTTGGGGAACAAAGTCGCCTTAGTGTACTGATCATTACCTGAAAGTATCATCCAGTTTGGGTGAAAAAATATTTGCTGAGATTTCTGGAGATTCGTAATATTTGGAAGCTTGGCAACCCCGTTCCATGAAAGTGTTTCTCGCCAGTCACTGCTTAGGGCTACATCAAGAGGAAACAAAACCTAGAGACAGAACGTGAAACTACTTTGTTGTGTCAAGTTTCAAGAAGCTAGCACAAACCGTGTTGGATTTAGAGTTCCAAATACATCTATCAATATAGGAGAAAACAGGGTGAAACCTAAAAATTCAAACTGCTACTGGAAATGAACGCTTCAACATAGAAGAACGAAATTTGGGTAACCAAGTCACCGTAGTGTACTGATCATTACCTGAAAGTATCATCCAGTTTGGGTGAAAAAATATTTGCTGAGATTTCTGGAGATTCGAAATTTATGGAAGATGGCAACCCCTTCCCATGAAAGTGTTTCTCGCCAGTCACTGCTTAAGGCTACATCAAGAGGAAACAAAACATAGAGACAGAACTTGAAACTACTTTGTTGTGTCAAGTTTCAAGAAACTAGCACAAACCGTGTTGGATTTAGAGTTCCAAATACATCTATCAATATAGGAGAAAACAGAGTGAAACCTAAAAATTCAAACTGTTAAGGGAAATGAACGCTTCAACATAGAAGAACGAAATTTGGGGAACCAAGTCGCCGTAGTGTACTGATCATTACCTGAAAGTATCATCCAGTTTGGGTGAAAAAATATTTGCTGAGATTAATGGAGATTCGTAATTTTTGGAAGCTTGGCAACCCCTTCCCATGAAAGTGTTTCTCGCCAGTCACTGCTTAGGGCTACATCAAGAGGAAACAAAACATAGAGATAGAACGTGAAACTACTTTGTTGTGTCAAGTTTCAAGAAGCTAGCACAAACCGTGTTGGATTTAGAGTTCCAAATACATCTATCAATATAGGAGAAAACAGAGTGAAACCTAAAAATTCAAACTGTTACTGGAAATGAACGCTGCAACATAGAAGAACGAAATTTGGGAAACCAAGTCGCCTTAGTGTACTGATCATTACCTGAAAGTATCATCCAGTTTGGGTGAAAAAATATTTGCTGAGATTTCTGGAGATTCGTAATTTTTGGAAGCTTGGCAACCCCTTCCCATGAAAGTGTTTCTCGCCAGTCACTGCATAGGGCTACATCAAGAGGAAACAAAACGTAGAGATAGAACGTGAAACTACTTTGTTGTGTCAAGTTTCAAGAAGCTAGCACAAACCGTGTTGGATTTAGAGTTCCAAAAACATCTATCAATATAGGAGAAAACAGAGTGAAACCTAAAAATTCAAACTGTTACTGGAAATGAACGCTTCAACATAGAAGAACGAAATTTGGGGAACCACGTCGCCTTAGTGTACTGATCATTACCTGAAAGTATCATCCAGTTTGGGTGAAAAAATATTTGCTGAGATTTCTGGAGATTCATAATATTTGGAAGCTTGGCAACCTTGTTCCATGAAAGTGTTTTCGCCAGTCACTGCTTAGGGCTACATCAAGAGGAAACAAAACCTAGAGACAGAACTTGAAACTACTTTGTTGTGTCAAGTTTCAAGAAACTAGCACAAACCGTGTTGGATTTAGAGTTCCAAATACATCTATCAATATAGGAGAAAAGAGAGTGAAACCTAAAAATTTAAACTGTTACTGGAAATGAACGCTTCAACATAGAAGAACGAAATTTGGGGAACCACGTCACCTTAGTGTACTGATCATTACCTGAAAGTATCATCCAGTTTGGGTGAAAAAATATTTGCTGAGATTTCTGGAGATTCGTAATGTTTGGAAGCTTGGCAACCCCGTTCCATGAAAGTGTTTCTCACCAGTCACTGCTTAGGGCTACATCAAGAGGAAACACAACGTAGAGATAGAACATGAAACTACTTTGTTGTGTCAAGTTTCAAGAAGCTAGCACAAACCGTGTTGGATTTAGAGTTCCAAATACATCTATAAATATAGGAAAAAACAGAGTGAAACCTAAAAATTCAAACTGCTACTGGAAATGAACGCTTCAACATAGAAGAACGAAATTTGGGTAACCAAGTCACCGTAGTGTACTGATCATTACCTGAAAGTATCATCCAGTTTGGGTGAAAAAATATTTGCTGAGATTTCTGGAGATTCGAAATTTATGGAAGCTTGGCAACCCTTCCCATGAAAGTGTTTCTCGCCAGTCACTGCTTAGGGCTACATCAAGAGGAAACAAAACGTAGAGATAGAACGTGAAACTACTTTGTTGTGTCAAGTTTCAAGAAACTAGCACAAACCGTGTTGGATTTAGAGTTCCAAATACATCTATCAATATAGGAGAAAACAGAGTGAAACCTAAAAATTCAAACTGTTACTGGAAATGAACGCTTCAACATAGAAGAACGAAATTTGGGGAACCACGTCACCTTAGTGTACTGATCATTACCTGAAAGTATCATTCAGTTTGGGTGAAAAAATATTTGCTGAGATTTCTGGAGATTCGTAATTTTTGGAAGCTTGGCAACCCCTTCCCATGAAAGTGTTTCTCGCCAGTCACTGCATAGGGCTACATCAAGAGGAAACAAAACGTAGAGATAGAACGTGAAACTAATTTGTTGTGTCAAGTTTCAAGAAGCTAGCACAAACCGTGTTGGATTTAGAGTTCCAAATACATCTATCAATATAGGAGAAAACAGAGTGAAACCTAACAATTCAAACTGTTACTGGAAATGAACGCTTCAACATAGAAGAACGAAATTTGGGGAACCACGTCGCCTTAGTGTACTGATCATTACCTGAAAGTATCATCCAGTTTGGGTGAAAAAAATATTTGCTGAGATTTCTGGAGATTCGTAATATTTGGAAGCTTGGCAACCCCGTTCCATGAAAGTGTTTCTCGCCAGTCACTGCTTAGGGCTACATCAAGAGGAAACAAAACCTAGAGACAGAACGTGAAACTACTTTGTTGTGTCAAGTTTCAAGAAGCTAGCACAAACCGTGTTGGATTTAGAGTTCCAAATACATCTATCAATATAGGAGAAAACAGAGTGAAACCTAAAAATTCAAACTGTTACTGGAAATGAACGCTTCAACATAGAAGAACGAAATTTGGGGAACAAAGTCGCCTTAGTGTACTGATCATTACCTGAATGTATCATCCAGTTTGGGTGAAAAAATATTTGCTGAGATTTCTGAAGATTCGTAATTTTTGGAAGCTTGGCAACCCATTCCCATGAAAGTGTTTCTCGCAAGTCACTGCTTAGGGCTACATCAAGAGGAAACAAAACGTAGAGATAGATCGTGAAACTACTTTGTTGTGTCAAGTTTCAAGAAGCTAGCAAAAACCGTGTTGGATTTAGAGTTCCAAATACATCTATCAATATAGGAGAAAAGAGAGTGAAACCTAAAAATTCAAACTGTTACTGGAAATGAACGCTTCAACATAGAAGAACGAAATTTGGGGAACCACGTCGCCTTAGTGTACTGATCATTACCTGAAAGTATCATCCAGTTTGGGTGAAAAAATATTTGCTGAGATTTCTGGAGATTCGTAATATTTGGAAGCTTGGCAACCCCGTTCCATGAAAGTGTTTTCGCCAGTCACTGCTTAGGGCTACATCAAGAGGAAACAAAACCTAGAGACAGAACTTGAAACTACTTTGTTGTGTCAAGTTTCAAGAAACTAGCACAAACCGTGTTGGATTTAGAGTTCCAAATACATCTATCAATATAGGAGAAAAGAGAGTGAAACCTAAAAATTTAAACTGTTACTGGAAATGAACGCTTCAACATAGAAGAACGAAATTTGGGGAACCACGTCACCTTAGTGTACTGATCATTACCTGAAAGTATCATCCAGTTTGGGTGAAAAAATATTTGCTGAGATTTCTGGAGATTCGTAATGTTTGGAAGCTTGGCAACCCCGTTCCATGAAAGTGTTTCTCGCCAGTCACTGCTTAGGGCTACATCAAGAGGAAACACAACGTAGAGATAGAACATGAAACTACTTTGTTGTGTCAAGTTTCAAGAAGCTAGCACAAACCGTGTTGGATTTAGAGTTCCAAATACATCTATAAATATTGGATAAAACAGAGTGAAACCTAAAAATTCAAACTGCTACTGGAAATGAACGCTGCAACATAGAAGAACGAAATTTGGGTAACCAAGTCACCGTAGTGTACTGATCATTACCTGAAAGTATCATCCAGTTTGGGTGAAAAAATATTTGCTGAGATTTCTGGAGATTCGAAATTTATGGAAGCTTGGCAACCCTTCCCATGAAAGTGTTTCTCGCCAGTCACTGCTTAGGGCTACATCAAGAGGAAACAAAACTTAGAGATAGAACGTGAAACTACTTTGTTGTGTCAAGTTTCAAGAAGGTAGCACAAACCGTGTTGGATTTAGAGTTCCAACTACATCTATCAATATAGGAGAAAACAGAGTGAAACCTAAAAATTCAAACTGTTAAGGGAAATGACACGCTTCAACATAGAAGAACGAAATTTGGGGAACGAAGTCGCCGTAGTGTACTGATCATTACCTGAAAGTATCATCCAGTTTGGGTGAAAAAATATTTGCTGAGATTTCTGGAGATTCGTAATTTTTGGAAGCTTGGCAACCCCTTCCCATGAATGTGTTTCTCGCCAGTCACTGCTTAGGGCTACATCAAGAGGAAACAAAACGTAGAGATAGAACGTGAAACTACTTTGTTGTGTCAAGTTTCAAGAAACTAGCACAAACCGTGTTGGATTTAGAGTTCCAAATACATCTATCAATATAGGAGAAAACAGAGTGAAACCTAAAAATTCAAACTGTTACTGGAAATGAACGCTTCAACATAGAAGAACGAAATTTGGGGAACCACGTCACCTTAGTGTACTGATCATTACCTGAAAGTATCATTCAGTTTGGGTGAAAAAATATTTGCTGAGATTTCTGGAGATTCGTAATATTTGGAAGCTTGGCAACCCCGTTCCATGAAAGTGTTTCTCGCCAGTCACTGCTTAGGGCTACATCAAGAGGAAACAAAACCTAGAGACAGAACGTGAAACTACTTTGTTGTGTCAAGTTTCAAGAAGCTAGCACAAACCGTGTTGGATTTAGAGTTCCAAATACATCTATCAATATAGGAGAAAACAGAGTGAAACCTAAAAATTCAAACTGTTACTGGAAATGAACGCTTCAACATAGAAGAACGAAATTTGGGGAACAAAGTCGCCTTAGTGTACTGATCATTACCTGAAAGTATCATCCAGTTTGGGTGAAAAAATATTTGCTGAGATTTCTGGAGATTCGTAATATTTGGAAGCTTGGCAACCCCGTTCCATGAAAGTGTTTCTCGCCAGTCACTGCTTAGGGCTACATCAAGAGGAAACAAAACCTAGAGACAGAACGTGAAACTACTTTGTTGTGTCAAGTTTCAAGAAGCTAGCACAAACCGTGTTGGATTTAGAGTTCCAAATACATCTATCAATATAGGAGAAAACAGGGTGAAACCTAAAAATTCAAACTGCTACTGGAAATGAACGCTTCAACATAGAAGAACGAAATTTGGGTAACCAAGTCACCGTAGTGTACTGATCATTACCTGAAAGTATCATCCAGTTTGGGTGAAAAAATATTTGCTGAGATTTCTGGAGATTCGAAATTTATGGAAGATGGCAACCCCTTCCCATGAAAGTGTTTCTCGCCAGTCACTGCTTAAGGCTACATCAAGAGGAAACAAAACATAGAGATAGAACGTGAAACTACTTTGTTTTGTCAAGTTTCAAGAAGCTAGCGCAAACCGTGTTGGATTTAGAGTTCCAAATACATCTATCAATATAGGAGAAAACAGAGTGAAACCTAAAAATTCAAACTGTTACTGGAAATGAACGCTGCAACATAGAAGAACGAAATTTGGAGAACCACGTCGCCTTAGTGTACTGATCATTACCTGAAAGTATCATCCAGTTTGGGTGAAAAAATATTTGCTGAGATTTCTGGAGATTCGTAATGTTTGGAAGCTTGGCAACCCCGTTCCATGAAAGTGTTTCTCGCCAGTCACTGCTTAGGGCTACATCAGAGGAAACACAACGTAGATATAGAACGTGAAACTACTTTGTTGTGTCAATTTTCAAGAAGCTAGCACAAACCGTGTTGGATTTAGAGTTCCAAATACATCTATCAATATAGGAGAAAACAGAGTGAAACCTAAAAATTCAAACTGTAACTGGAAATGAACGCTTCAACATAGAAGAACAAAATTTGGGGAACCACGTCGCCTTAGTGTACTGATCATTACCTGAAAGTATCATCCAGTTTGGGTGAAAAAATATTTGCTGAGATTTCTGGAGATTCATAATATTTGGAAGCTTGGCAACCCCGTTCCATGAAAGTGTTTTCGCCAGTCACTGCTTAGGGCTACATCAAGAGGAAACAAAACCTAGAGACAGAACTTGAAACTACTTTGTTGTGTCAAGTTTCAAGAAACTAGCACAAACCGTGTTGGATTTAGAGTTCCAAATACATCTATCAATATAGGAGAAAACAGAGTGAAACCTAAAAATTCAAACTGTTAAGGGAAATGAACGCTTCAACATAGAAGAACGAAATTTGGGGAACCAAGTCGCCGTAGTGTACTGATCATTACCTGAAAGTATCATCCAGTTTGGGTGAAAAAATATTTGCTGAGATTAATGGAGATTCGTAATTTTTGGAAGCTTGGCAACCCCTTCCCATGAAAGTGTTTCTCGACAGTAATTGCTTAGGGCTAAATCAAGAGGAAACAAAACGTAGAGACAGAACGTGAAACTACTTTGTTGTGTCAAGTTTCAAGAAGCTAGCACAAACCGTGTTGGATTTAGAGTTCCAAATACATCTATCAATATAGGAGAAAACAGAGTGAAACCTAAAAATTCAAACTGTTACTGGAAATGAACGCTTCAACATAGAAGAACGAAATTTGGGGAACCACGTCACCTTAGTGTCCTGATCATTACCTGAAAGTATCATCCAGTTTGGGTGAAAAAATATTTGCTGAGATTTCTGGAGATTCATAATATTTGGAAGCTTGGCAACCTTGTTCCATGAAAGTGTTTTCGCCAGTCACTGCTTAGGGCTACATCAAGAGGAAACAAAACCTAGAGACAGAACTTGAAACTACTTTGTTGTGTCAAGTTTCAAGAAACTAGCACAAACCGTGTTGGATTTAGAGTTCCAAATACATCTATCAATATAGGAGAAAAGAGAGTGAAACCTAAAAATTTAAACTGTTACTGGAAATGAACGCTTCAACATAGAAGAACGAAATTTGGGGAACCACGTCACCTTAGTGTACTGATCATTACCTGAAAGTATCATCCAGTTTGGGTGAAAAAATATTTGCTGAGATTTCTGGAGATTCGTAATGTTTGGAAGCTTGGCAACCCCGTTCCATGAAAGTGTTTCTCGCCAGTCACTGCTTAGGGCTACATCAAGAGGAAACACAACGTAGAGATAGAACATGAAACTACTTTGTTGTGTCAAGTTTCAAGAAGCTAGCACAAACCGTGTTGGATTTAGAGTTCCAAATACATCTATAAATATAGGAAAAAACAGAGTGAAACCTAAAAATTCAAACTGCTACTGGAAATGAACGCTTCAACATAGAAGAACGAAATTTGGGTAACCAAGTCACCGTAGTGTACTGATCATTACCTGAAAGTATCATCCAGTTTGGGTGAAAAAATATTTGCTGAGATTTCTGGAGATTCGAAATTTATGGAAGCTTGGCAACCCTTCCCATGAAAGTGTTTCTCGCCAGTCACTGCTTAGGGCTACATCAAGAGGAAACAAAACGTAGAGATAGATCGTGAAACTACTTTGTTGTGTCAAGTTTCAAGAAGCTAGCAAAAACCGTGTTGGATTTAGAGTTCCAAATACATCTATCAATATAGGAGAAAAGAGAGTGAAACCTAAAAATTCAAACTGTTACTGGAAATGAACGCTTCAACATAGAAGAACGAAATTTGGGGAACCACGTCGCCTTAGTGTACTGATCATTACCTGAAAGTATCATCCAGTTTGGGTGAAAAAATATTTGCTGAGATTTCTGGAGATTCGTAATATTTGGAAGCTTGGCAACCCCGTTCCATGAAAGTGTTTTCGCCAGTCACTGCTTAGGGCTACATCAAGAGGAAACAAAACCTAGAGACAGAACTTGAAACTACTTTGTTGTGTCAAGTTTCAAGAAACTAGCACAAACCGTGTTGGATTTAGAGTTCCAAATACATCTATCAATATAGGAGAAAAGAGAGTGAAACCTAAAAATTTAAACTGTTACTGGAAATGAACGCTTCAACATAGAAGAACGAAATTTGGGGAACCACGTCACCTTAGTGTACTGATCATTACCTGAAAGTATCATCCAGTTTGGGTGAAAAAATATTTGCTGAGATTTCTGGAGATTCGTAATGTTTGGAAGCTTGGCAACCCCGTTCCATGAAAGTGTTTCTCGCCAGTCACTGCTTAGGGCTACATCAAGAGGAAACACAACGTAGAGATAGAACATGAAACTACTTTGTTGTGTCAAGTTTCAAGAAGCTAGCACAAACCGTGTTGGATTTAGAGTTCCAAATACATCTATAAATATAGGATAAAACAGAGTGAAACCTAAAAATTCAAACTGCTACTGGAAATGAACGCTGCAACATAGAAGAACGAAATTTGGGTAACCAAGTCACCGTAGTGTACTGATCATTACCTGAAAGTATCATCCAGTTTGGGTGAAAAAATATTTGCTGAGATTTCTGGAGATTCGAAATTTATGGAAGCTTGGCAACCCTTCCCATGAAAGTGTTTCTCGCCAGTCACTGCTTAGGGCTACATCAAGAGGAAACAAAACGTAGAGATAGAACGTGAAACTACTTTGTTGTGTCAAGTTTCAAGAAGGTAGCACAAACCGTGTTGGATTTAGAGTTCCAAATACATCTATCAATATAGGAGAAAACAGAGTGAAACCTAAAAATTCAAACTGTTAAGGGAAATGACACGCTTCAACATAGAAGAACGAAATTTGGGGAACCAAGTCGCCGTAGTGTACTGATCATTACCTGAAAGTATCATCCAGTTTGGGTGAAAAAATATTTGCTGAGATTTCTGGAGATTCGTAATTTTTGGAAGCTTGGCAACCCCTTCCCATGAATGTGTTTCTCGCCAGTCACTGCTTAGGGCTACATCAAGAGGAAACAAAACGTAGAGATAGAACGTGAAACTACTTTGTTGTGTCAAGTTTCAAGAAACTAGCACAAACCGTGTTGGATTTAGAGTTCCAAATACATCTATCTATATAGGAGAAAACAGAGTGAAACCTAAAAATTCAAACTGTTACTGGAAATGAACGCTTCAACATAGAAGAACGAAATTTGGGGAACCAAGTCGCCTTAGTGTACTGATCATTACCTGAAAGTATCATCCAGTTTGGGTGAAAAAATATTTGCTGAGATTTCTGGAGATTCGTAATTTTGGGAAGCTTGGCAACCCCTTCCCATGAAAGTGTTTCTCGCCAGTCACTGCTTAGGGCTACATCAAGAGGAAACAAAACGTAGAGATAGAACGTGAAACTACTTTGTTGTGTCAAGTTTCAAGAAGCTAGCACAAACCGTGTTGTATTTAGAGTTCCAAATACATCTATCAATATAGGAGAAAATAGAGTGAAACCTAAAAATTCAAACTGTTACTGGAAATGAACGCTTCAACATCGAAGAACGAAATTTGGGGAACCAAGTCGCCTTAGTGTACTGATCATTACCTGAAAGTATCATCCAGTTTGGGTGAAAAAATATTTGCTGAGATTTCTGGAGATTCGTAATTTTGGGAAGCTTGGCAACCCCTTCCCATGAAAGTGTTTCTCGCCAGTCACTGCTTAGGGCTACATCAAGAGGAAACAAAACGTAGAGATAGAACGTGAAACTACTTTGTTGTGTCAAGTTTCAAGAAGCTAGCACAAACCGTGTTGGATTTAGAGTTCCAAATACATCTATCAATATAGGAGAAAACAGAGTGAAACCTAAAAATTCAAACTGTTACTGGAAATGAACGCTTCAACATAGAAGAACGAAATTTGGGGAACCAAGTCGCCTTAGTGTACTGATCATTACCTGAGAGTATCATCCAGTTTGGGTGAAAAAATATTTGCTGAGATTTCTGGAGATTCGTAATTTTTGGAAGCTTGGCAACCCCTTCCCATGAAAGTGTTTCTCGCCAGTCACTGCTTAGGGCTACATCAAGAGGAAACAAAACGTAGAGATAGAACGTGAAACTACTTTGTTGTGTCAAGTTTCAAGAAGCTAGCACAAACCGTGTTGGATTTAGAGTTCCAAATACATCTATCAATATAGGAGAAAACAGAGTGAAACCTAAAAATTCAAACTGTTACTGGAAATGAACGCTTCAACATAGAAGAACGAAATTTGGGGAACCAAGTCGCCTTAGTGTACTGATCATTACCTGAAAGTATCATCCAGTTTGGGTGAAAAAATATTTGCTGAGATTTCTGGAGATTCGTAATTTTGGGAAGCTTGGCAACCCCGTTCCATGAAAGGGTTTCTCGCCAGTCACTGCTTAGGGCTACATCAAGAGGAAACAAAACGTAGAGATAGAACGTGAAACTACTTTGTTGTGTCAAGTTTCAAGAAGCTACCACAAACCGTGTTGGATTTAGAGTTCCAAATACATCTATCAATATAGGAGAAAACAGAGTGAAACCTACAAATTCAAACTGTTACTGGAAATGAACGCTTCAACATAGAAGAACAAAATTTGGGGAACCAAGTCGCCTTAGTGTACTGATCATTACCTGAAAGTATCATCCAGTTTGGGTGAAAAAATATTTGCTGAGATTTCTGGAGATTCGTAATTTTGGGAAGCTTGGCAACCCCTTCCCATGAAAGTGTTTCTCGCCAGTCACTGCTTAGGGCTACATCAAGAGGAAACAAAACGTAGAGAGAGAACGTGAAACTACTTTGTTGTGTCAAGTTTCAAGAAGCTAGCACAAACCGTGTTGGATTTAGAGTTCCAAATACATCTATCAATATAGGAGAAAACAGAGTGAAACCTAAAAATTCAAACTGTTACTGGAAATGAACGCTTCAACATAGAAGAACGAAATTTGGGGAACCAAGTCGCCGTAGTGTACTGATCATTACCTGAAAGTATCATCCAGTTTGGGTGAAAAATTATTTGCTGAGATTTCTGGAGATTCGTAATTTTTGGAAGCTTGGCAATCCCTTCCCATGAAAGTGTTTCTCGCCAGTCACTGCTTAGGGCTACATCAAGAGGAAACAAAACGTAGAGATAGAACGTGAAACTACTTTGTTGTGTCAAGTTTCAAGAAGCTATCACAAACCGTGTTGGATTTAGAGTTCCAAATACATCTATCAATATAGGAGAAAACAGAGTGAAACCTAAAAATTCAAACTGTTACTGGAAATGAACGCTTCAACATGGAAGAACGAAATTTGGGGAACCAAGTCGCCTTAGTGTACTGATCATTACCTGAAAGTATCATCCAGTTTGGGTGAAAAATTATTTGCTGAGATTTCTGGAGATTCGTAATTTTTGGAAGCTTGGCAATCCCTTCCCATGAAAGTGTTTCTCGCCAGTCACTGCTTAGGGCTACATCAAGAGGAAACAAAACGTAGAGATAGAACGTGAAACTACTTTGTTGTGTCAAGTTTCAAGAAGCTATCACAAACCGTGTTGGATTTAGAGTTCCAAATACATCTATCAATATAGGAGAAAACAGAGTGAAACCTACAAATTCAAACTGTTACTGGAAATGAACGCTTCAACATAGAAGAACGAAATTTGGGTAACCAAGTCGCCTTAGTGTACTGATCATTACCTGAAAGTATCATCCAGTTTGGGTGAAAAAATATTTGCTGAGATTTCTGGAGATTCGTAATTTTGGGAAGCTTGGCAACCCCTTCCCATGAAAGTGTTTCTCGCCAGTCACTGCTTAGGGCTACATCAAGAGGAAACAAAACGTAGAGATAGAACGTGAAACTACTTTGTTGTGTCAAGTTTCAAGAAGCTAGCACAAACCGTGTTGGATTTAGAGTTCCAAATACATCTATCAATATAGGAGAAAACAGAGTGAAACCTAAAAATTCAAACTGTTACTGGAAATGAACGCTTCAACATAGAAGAACGAAATTTCGGGAACCAAGTCGCCTTAGTGTACTGATCATTACCTGAAAGTATCATCCAGTTTGGGTGAAAAAATATTTGCTGAGATCTCTGGAGATTCGTAATTTTGGGAAGCTTGGCAACCCCTTCCCATGAAAGTGTTTCTCGCCAGTCACTGCTTAGGGCTACATCAAGAGGAAACAAAACGTAGAGATAGAACGTGAAACTACTTTGTTGTGTCAAGTTTCAAGAAGCTAGCACAAACCGTGTTGGATTTAGAGTTCCAAATACATCTATCAATATAGGAGAAAACAGAGTGAAACCTAAAAATTCAAACTGTTACTGGAAATGAACGCTTCAACATAGAAGAACGAAATTTGGGGAACCAAGTCGCCTTAGTGTACTGATCATTACCTGAAAGTATCATCCAGTTTGGGTGAAAAAATATTTGCTGAGATTTCTGGAGATTCGTAATTTTGGGAAGCTTGGCATCCCCGTCCCATGAAAGTGTTTCTCGCCAGTCACTGCTTAGGGCTACATCAAGAGGAAACAAAACGTAGAGATAGAACGTGAAACTACTTTGTTGTGTCAAGTTTCAAGAAGCTAGCACAAACCGTGTTGGATTTAGAGTTCCAAATACATCTATCAATATAGGAGAAAACAGAGTGAAACCTAAAAATTCAAACTGTTACTGGAAATGAACGCTTCAACATAGAAGAACGAAATTTGGGGAACCAAGTCGCCTTAGTGTACTGATCATTACCTGAGAGTATCATCCAGTTTGGGTGAAAAAATATTTGCTGAGATTTCTGGAGATTCGTAATTTTGGAAGCTTGGCAACCCCTTCCCATGAAAGTGTTTCTCGCCAGTCACTGCTTAGGGCTACATCAAGAGGAAACAAAACGTAGAGATAGAACGTGAAACTACTTTGTTGTGTCAACTTTCAAGAAGCTAGCACAAACCGTGTTGGATTCAGAGTTCCAAATACATCTATCAATATAGGAGAAAACAGAGTGAAACCTAAAAATTCAAACTGTTACTGGAAATGAACGCTTGAACATAGAAGAACGAAATTAGGGGAACCATGTGGCCTTAGTGTACTGATCATTACCTGAAAGTATCATCCAGTTTGGGTGAAAAAATGTTTGCTGAGATTTCTGGAGATTCGTAATTTTGGGAAGCTTGGCAACCCCTTCCGATGAAAGTGTTTCTCGCCAGTCACTGCTTAGGGCTACAACAAGAGGAAACAAAACGTAGAGATAGAACGTGAAACTACTTTGTTGTGTCAAGTTTCAAGAAGCTATCACAAACCGTGTTGGATTTAGAGTTCCAAATACATCTATCAATATAGGAGAAAACAGAGTGAAACCTACAAATTCAAACTGTTACTGGAAATGAACGCTTCAACATAGAAGAACGAAATTTGGGTAACCAAGTCGCCTTAGTGTACTGATCATTACCTGAAAGTATCATCCAGTTTGGGTGAAAAAATATTTGCTGAGATTTCTGGAGATTCTTAATTTTGGGAAGCTTGGCAACCCCTTCCCATGAAAGTGTTTCTCGCCAGTCACTGCTTAGGGCTACATCAAGAGGAAACAAAACGTAGAGATAGAACGTGAAACTACTTTGTTGTGTCAAGTTTCAAGAAGCTAGCACAAACCGTGTTGGATTTAGAGTTCCAAATACATCTATCAATATAGGAGAAAACAGAGTGAAACCTAAAAATTCAAACTGTTACTGGAAATGAACGCTTCAACATAGAAGAACGAAATTTGGGGAACCAAGTCACCTTAGTGTACTGATCATTACCTGAAAGTATCATCCAGTTTGGGTGAAAAAATATTTGCTGAGATCTCTGGAGATTCGTAATTTTGGGAAGCTTGGCAACCCCTTCCCATGAAAGTGTTTCTCGCCAGTCACTGCTTAGGGCTACATCAAGAGGAAACAAAACGTAGAGATAGAACGTGAAACTACTTTGTTGTGTCAAGTTTCAAGAAGCTAGCACAAACCGTGTTGGATTTAGTGTTCCAAATACATCTATCAATATAGGAGAAAACAGAGTGAAACCTAAAAATTCAAACTGTTACTGGAAATGAACGCTTCAACATAGAAGAACGAAATTTGGGGAACCAAGTCGCCTTAGTGTACTGATCATTACCTGAAAGTATCATCCAGTTTGGGTGAAAAAATATTTGCTGAGATTTCTGGAGATTCGTAATTTTGGGAAGCTTGGCAACCCCTTCCCATGAAAGTGTTTCTCGCCAGTCACTGCTTAGGGCTACATCAAGAGGAAACAAAACGTAGAGATAGAACGTGAAACTACTTTGTTGTGTCAAGTTTCAAGAAGCTAGCACAAACCGTGTTGGATTTAGAGTTCCAAATACATCTATCAATATAGGAGAAAACAGAGTGAAACCTAAAAATTCAAACTGTTACTGGAAATGAACGCTTCAACATAGAAGAACGAAATTTGGGGAACCAAGTCGCCTTAGTGTACTGATCATTACCTGAAAGTATCATCCAGTTTGGGTGAAAAAATATTTGCTGAGATTTCTGGAGATTCGTAATTTTGGGAAGCTTGGCATCCCCTTCCCATGAAAGTGTTTCTCGCCAGTCACTGCTTAGGGCTACATCAAGAGGAAACAAAACGTAGAGATAGAACGTGAAACTACTTTGTTGTGTCAAGTTTCAAGAAGCTAGCACAAACCGTGTTGGATTTAGAGTTCCAAATACATCTATCAATATAGGAGAAAACAGAGTGAAACCTAAAAATTCAAACTGTTACTGGAAATGAACGCTTCAACATAGAAGAACGAAATTTGGGGATCCAAGTCGCCTTAGTGTACTGATCATTACCTGAGAGTATCATCCAGTTTGGGTGAAAAAATATTTGCTGAGATTTCTGGAGATTCGTAATTTTGGAAGCTTGGCAACCCCTTCCCATGAAAGTGTTTCTCGCCAGTCACTGCTTAGGGCTACATCAAGAGGAAACAAAACGTAGAGATAGAACGTGAAACTACTTTGTTGTGTCAAGTTTCAAGAAGCTAGCACAAACCGTGTTGGATTTAGAGTTCCAAATACATCTATCAATATAGGAGAAAGCAGAGTGAAACCTAAAAATTCAAACTGTTACTGGAAATGAACGCTGCAACATAGAAGAACGAAATTTGGGGAACAAAGTCGCCTTAGTGTACTGATCATTACCTGAAAGTATCATCCAGTTTGGGTGAAAAAATATTTGCTGAGATTAATGGAGATTCGTAATTTTTGGAAGCTTGGCAACCCCTTCCCATGAAAGTGTTTCTCGCCAGTCACTGCATAGGGCTACATCAAGAGGAAACAAAACGTAGAGATAGAACGTGAAACTAATTTGTTGTGTCAAGTTTCAAGAAGCTAGCACAAACCGTGTTGGATTTAGAGTTCCAAATACATCTATCAATATAGGAGAAAACAGAGTGAAACCTAAAAATTCAAACTGTTACTGGAAATGAACGCTTCAACATAGAAGAACGAAATTTGGGGAACCACGTCGCCTTAGTGTACTGATCATTACCTGAAAGTATCATCCAGTTTGGGTGAAAAAATATTTGCTGAGATTTCTGGAGATTCGTAATTTTTGGAAGCTTGGCAACCCCTTCCCATGAAAGTGTTTCTCGCCAGTCACTGCTTAGGGCTACATCAAGAGGAAACAAAACCTAGAGACAGAACGTGAAACTACTTTGTTGTGTCAAGTTTCAAGAAGCTAGCACAAACCGTGTTGGATTTAGAGTTCCAAATACATCTATCAATATAGGAGAAAACAGAGTGAAACCTAAAAATTCAAACTGTTACTGGAAATGAACGCTTCAACATAGAAGAACGAAATTTGGGGAACAAAGTCGCCTTAGTGTACTGATCATTACCTGAATGTATCATCCAGTTTGGGTGAAAAAATATTTGCTGAGATTTCTGAAGATTCGTAATTTTTGGAAGCTTGGCAACCCATTCCCATGAAAGTGTTTCTCGCAAGTCACTGCTTAGGGCTACATCAAGAGGAAACAAAACGTAGAGATAGATCGTGAAACTACTTTGTTGTGTCAAGTTTCAAGAAGCTAGCAAAAACCGTGTTGGATTTAGAGTTCCAAATACATCTATCAATATAGGAGAAAAGAGAGTGAAACCTAAAAATTCAAACTGTTACTGGAAATGAACGCTTCAACATAGAAGAACGAAATTTGGGGAACCACGTCGCCTTAGTGTACTGATCATTACCTGAAAGTATCATCCAGTTTGGTTGAAAAAATATTTGCTGAGATTTCTGGAGATTCGTAATTTTTGGAAGCTTGGCAACCCCTTCCCATGATAGTGTTTCTCGCCAGTCACTGCTTAGGGCTACATCAAGAGGAAACAAAACATAGAGATAGAACGTGAAACTACTTTGTTGTGTCAAGTTTCAAGATGCTAGCACAAACCGTGTTTGATTTAGAGTTCCAAATACATCTATCAATATAGGAGAAAACAGAGTGAAACTTAAAATTCAAACTGTTACTGTAAATGAACGCTTCAACATAGACGAACGAAATTTGGGGAACCACGTCGCCTTAGTGTACTGATCATTACCTGAAAGTATCATCCAGCTTGGGTGAAAAAATATTTGCTGAGATTTCTGGAGATTCGTAATTTTTGGAAGCTTGGAAACCCCTTCCCATGAAAGTGTTTCTCGCCAGTCACTGCTTAGGGCTACATCAAGAGGAAACAAAACATAGAGATGGAACGTGAAACTACTTTGTTGTGTCAAGTTTCAAGAAGCTAGCACAAACCGTGTTGGATTTAGAGTTCCAAATACATCTATCAATATAGGAGAAAACAGAGTGAAACCTAAAAATTCAAACTGTTACTGGAAATGAACGCTGCAACATAGAAGAACGAAATTTGGGGAACCAAGTCGCCGTAGTGTACTGATCATTACCTGAAAGTATCATCCAGTTTGGGTGAAAAAATATTTGCTGAGATTTCTGGAGATTCGTAATATTTGGAAGCTTGGCAACCCCGTTCCATGAAAGTGTTTCTCGCCAGTCACTGCTTAGGGCTACATCAAGAGGAAACAAAACCTAGAGACAGAACCTGAAACTACTTTGTTGTGTCAAGTTTCAAGAAGCTAGCACAAACCGTGTTGGATTTATAGTTCCAAATACATCTATCAATATAGGAGAAAACAGAGTGAAACCTAAAAATTCAAACTGTTACTGGAAATGAACGCTTCAACATAGAAGAACGAAATTTGGGGAACCAAGTCACCGTAGTGTACTGATCATTACCTGAAAGTATCATCCAGTTTGGGTGAAAAAATATTTGCTGAGATTTCTGGAGATTCGAAATTTATGGAAGCTTGGCAACCCCTTCCCATGAAAGTGTTTCTCGCCAGTCACTGCTTAGGGCTACATCAATAGGAAACAAAACGTAGAGATAGAACGTGAAACTACTTTGTTGTGTCAAGTTTCAAGAAGCTAGCACAAACCGTGTTGGATTTAGAGTTCCAAATACATCTATCAATATAGGAGAAAACAGAGTGAAACCTAAAAATTCAAACTCTTCCTGAAAATGAACGCTTCAACATAGAAGAACGAAATTTGGGGAACCAAGTCACCGTAGTGTACTGATCATTACCTGAAAGTATCATCCAGTTTGGGTGAAAAAATATTTGCTGAGATTTCTGGAGATTCGAAATTTATGGAAGCTTCCAACCCTTTCCCATGAATGTGTTTCTCGCCAGTCACTGCTTAGGGCTACATCAAGAGGAAACAAAACGTAGAGATAGAACGTGAAACTACTTTGTTGTGTCAAGTTTCAAGAAGCTAGCACAAACCGTGTTGGATTTAGAGTTCCAAATACATCTATCAATATAGGAGAAAACAGAGTGAAACCTAAAAATTCAAACTGTTACTGGAAATGAACGCTTCAACATAGAAGAACGAAATTTGGGGAACCAAGTTGCCTTAGTGTACTGATCATTACCTGAATGCATCGCCAGTTTGGGTTGAAAAATATTTGCTGAGATTTCTGGAGATTCGTAATTTTTGGAAGCTTGGCAACCCATTCCCATGAAAGTGTTTCTCGCAAGTCACTGCTTAGGGCTACATCAAGAGGAAACAAAACGTAGAGATAGAACGTGAAACTACTTTGTTGTGTCAAGTTTCAAGAAGCTAGCACAAACCGTGTTGGATTTAGAGTTCCAAGTACATCTATCAATATAGGAGAAAAGAGAGTGAATCCTAAAAATTCAAACTGTTTCTGGAAATGAACGCTTCAACATAGAAGAACGAAATTTGGGGAACCACGTCGCCTTAGTGTACTGATCATTACCTGAAATTATCATCCAGTTTGGTTGAAAAAATATTTGCTGAGATTTCTGGAGATTCGTAATTTTTGGAAGCTTGGAAACCCCTTCCCATGAAAGTGTTTCTCGCCAGTCACTGCTTAGGGCTACATCAAGAGGAAACAAAACATAGAGATGGAACGTGAAACTACTTTGTTGTGTCAAGTTTCAAGAAGCTAGCACAAACCGTGTTGGATTTAGAGTTCCAAATACATCTATCAATATAGGAGAAAACAGAGTGAAACCTAAAAATTCAAACTGTTACTGTAAATGAACGCTTCAACATAGAAGAACGAAATTTGGGGAACCACGTCGCCTTAGTGTACTGATCATTACCTGAAAGTATCATCCAGTTTGGGTGAAAAAATATTTGCTGAGATTTCTGGAGATTCGTAATTTTTGGAAGCTTGGCAACCCCTTCCCATGAAAGTGTTTCTCGCCAGTCACTGCTTAGGGCTACATCAAGAGGAAACAAAACCTAGAGACAGAACGTGAAACTACTTTGTTGTGTCAAGTTTCAAGAAGCTAGCACAAACCGTGTTGGATTTAGAGTTCCAAATACATCTATCAATATAGGAGAAAACAGAGTGAAACCTAAAAATTCAAACTGTTACTGGAAATGAACGCTTCAACATAGAAGAACGAAATTTGGGGAACAAAGTCGCCTTAGTGTACTGATCATTACCTGAATGTATCATCCAGTTTGGGTGAAAAAATATTTGCTGAGATTTCTGAAGATTCGTAATTTTTGGAAGCTTGGCAACCCATTCCCATGAAAGTGTTTCTCGCAAGTCACTGCTTAGGGCTACATCAAGAGGAAACAAAACGTAGAGATAGATCGTGAAACTACTTTGTTGTGTCAAGTTTCAAGAAGCTAGCAAAAACCGTGTTGGATTTAGAGTTCCAAATACATCTATCAATATAGGAGAAAAGAGAGTGAAACCTAAAAATTCAAACTGTTACTGGAAATGAACGCTTCAACATAGAAGAACGAAATTTGGGGAACCACGTCGCCTTAGTGTACTGATCATTACCTGAAAGTATCATCCAGTTTGGTTGAAAAAATATTTGCTGAGATTTCTGGAGATTCGTAATTTTTGGAAGCTTGGCAACCCCTTCCCATGATAGTGTTTCTTGCCAGTCACTGCTTAGGGCTACATCAAGAGGAAACAAAACATAGAGATAGAACGTGAAACTACTTTGTTGTGTCAAGTTTCAAGATGCTAGCACAAACCGTGTTTGATTTAGAGTTCCAAATACATCTATCAATATAGGAGAAAACAGAGTGAAACTTAAAATTCAAACTGTTACTGTAAATGAACGCTTCAACATAGACGAACGAAATTTGGGGAACCATGTCGCCTTAGTGTACTGATCATTACCTGAAAGTATCATCCAGCTTGGGTGAAAAAATATTTGCTGAGATTTCTGGAGATTCGTAATTTTTGGAAGCTTGGAAACCCCTTCCCATGAAAGTGTTTCTCGCCAGTCACTGCTTAGGGCTACATCAAGAGGAAACAAAACATAGAGATGGAACGTGAAACTACTTTGTTGTGTCAAGTTTCAAGAAGCTAGCACAAACCGTGTTGGATTTAGAGTTCCAAATACATCTATCAATATAGGAGAAAACAGAGTGAAACCTAAAAATTCAAACTGTTACTGGAAATGAACGCTGCAACATAGAAGAACGAAATTTGGGGAACCAAGTCGCCTTAGTGTACTGATCATTACCTGAAAGTATCATCCAGTTTGGGTGAAAAAATATTTGCTGAGATTTCTGGAGATTCGTAATATTTGGAAGCTTGGCAACCCCGTTCCATGAAAGTATTTCTCGCCAGTCACTGCTTAGGGCTACATCAAGAGGAAACAAAACCTAGAGACAGAACCTGAAACTACTTTGTTGTGTCAAGTTTCAAGAAGCTAGCACAAACCGTGTTGGATTTATAGTTCCAAATACATCTATCAATATAGGAGAAAACAGAGTGAAACCTAAAAATTCAAACTGTTACTGGAAATGAACGCTTCAACATAGAAGAACGAAATTTGGGGAACCAAGTCACCGTAGTGTACTGATCATTACCTGAAAGTATCATCCAGTTTGGGTGAAAAAATATTTGCTGAGATTTCTGGAGATTCGAAATTTATGGAAGCTTGGCAACCCCTTCCCATGAAAGTGTTTCTCGCCAGTCACTGCTTAGGGCTACATCAAGAGGAAACAAAACGTAGAGATAGAACGTGAAACTACTTTGTTGTGTCAAGTTTCAAGAAGCTAGCACAAACCGTGTTGGATTTAGAGTTCCAAATACATCTATCAATATAGGAGAAAACAGAGTGAAACCTAAAAATTCAAACTCTTCCTGAAAATGAACGCTTCAACATAGAAGAACGAAATTTGGGGAACCAAGTCACTGTAGTGTACTGATCATTACCTGAAAGTATCATCCAGTTTGGGTGAAAAAATATTTGCTGAGATTTCTGGAGATTCGAAATTTATGGAAGCTTCCAACCCCTTCCCATGAAAGTGTTTCTCGCCAGTCACTGCTTAGGGCTACATCAAGAGGAAACAAAACGTAGAGATAGAACGTGAAACTACTTTGTTCTGTCAAGTCAAGAAGCTAGCACAAACCGTGTTGGATTTAGAGTTCCAAATACATCTATCAATATAGGAGAAAACAGAGTGAAACCTAAAAATTCAAACTGTTACTGGAAATGAACGCTTCAACATAGAAGAACGAAATTTGGGGAACCAAGTCGCCTTAGTGTACTGATCATTACCTGAATGTATCGCCATTTTGGGTGAAAAAATATTTGCTGAGATTTCTGGAGATTCGTAATTTTTGGAAGCTTGGCAACCCATTCCCATGAAAGTGTTTCTCGCAAGTCACTGCTTAGGGCTACATCAAGAGGAAACAAAACGTAGAGATAGAACGTGAAACTACTTTGTTGTGTCAAGTTTCAAGAAGCTAGCACAAACCGTGTTGGATTTAGAGTTCCAAGTACATCTATCAATATAGGAGAAAAGAGAGTGAATCCTAAAAATTCAAACTGTTTCTGGAAATGAACGCTTCAACATAGAAGAACGAAATTTGGGGAACCACGTCGCCTTAGTGTACTGATCATTACCTGAAATTATCATCCAGTTTGGTTGAAAAAATATTTGCTGAGATTTCTGGAGATTCGTAATTTTTGGAAGCTTGGCAACCCCTTCCCATGAAAGTGTTTCTCGCCAGTCACTGCTTAGGGCTACATCAAGAGGAAACAAAATATAGAGATAGAACTTGAAACTACTTTGTTGTGTCAAGTTTCAAGAAGCTAGCACAAACCGTGTTGGATTTAGAGTTCCAAATACATCTATCAATATAGGAGAAAACAGAGTGAAACCTAAAAATTCAAACTGTTACTGTAAATGAACGCTTCAACATAGAAGAACGAAATTTGGGGAACCACGTCGCCTTAGTGTACTGATCATTACCTGAAAGTATCATCCAGTTTGGGTGAAAAAATATTTGCTGAGATTTCTGGAGATTCGTAATATTTGGAAGCTTGGCAACCCCGTTCCATGAAAGTGTTTTCGCCAGTCACTGCTTAGGGCTACATCAAGAGGAAACAAAACCTAGAGACAGAACTTGAAACTACTTTGTTGTGTCAAGTTTCAAGAAACTAGCACAAACCGTGTTGGATTTAGAGTTCCAAATACATCTATCAATATAGGAGAAAAGAGAGTGAAACCTAAAAATTTAAACTGTTACTGGAAATGAACGCTTCAACATAGAAGAACGAAATTTGGGGAACCACGTCACCTTAGTGTACTGATCATTACCTGAAAGTATCATCCAGTTTGGGTGAAAAAATATTTGCTGAGATTTCTGGAGATTCGTAATGTTTGGAAGCTTGGCAACCCCGTTCCATGAAAGTGTTTCTCGCCAGTCACTGCTTAGGGCTACATCAAGAGGAAACACAACGTAGAGATAGAACATGAAACTACTTTGTTGTGTCAAGTTTCAAGAAGCTAGCACAAACCGTGTTGGATTTAGAGTTCCAAATACATCTATAAATATAGGAAAAAACAGAGTGAAACCTAAAAATTCAAACTGCTACTGGAAATGAACGCTTCAACATAGAAGAACGAAATTTGGGTAACCAAGTCACCGTAGTGTACTGATCATTACCTGAAAGTATCATCCAGTTTGGGTGAAAAAATATTTGCTGAGATTTCTGGAGATTCGAAATTTATGGAAGCTTGGCAACCCTTCCCATGAAAGTGTTTCTCGCCAGTCACTGCTTAGGGCTACATCAAGAGGAAACAAAACGTAGAGATACAACGTGAAACTACTTTGTTGTGTCAAGTTTCAAGAAGGTAGCACAAACCGTGTTGGATTTAGAGTTCCAAATACATCTATCAATATAGGAGAAAACAGAGTGAAACCTAAAAATTCAAACTGTTAAGGGAAATGACACGCTTCAACATAGAAGAACGAAATTTGGGGAACCAAGTCGCCGTAGTGTACTGATCATTACCTGAAAGTATCATCCAGTTTGGTTGAAAAAATATTTGCTGAGATTTCTGGAGATTCGTAATTTTTGGAAGCTTGGCAACCCCGTTCCATGAAAGTGTTTCTCGCCAGTCACTGCTTAGGGCTACATCAAGAGGAAACAAAACATAGAGATAGAACGTGAAACTACTTTGTTGTGTCAAGTTTCAAGATGCTAGCACAAACCGTGTTTGATTTAGAGTTCCAAATACATCTATCAATATAGGAGAAAACAGAGTGAAACTTAAAATTCAAACTGTTACTGTAAATGAACGCTTCAACATAGAAGAACGAAATTTGGGGAACCACGTCGCCTTAGTGTACTGATCATTACCTGAAAGTATCATCCAGCTTGGGTGAAAAAATATTTGCTGAGATTTCTGGAGATTCGTAATTTTTGGAAGCTTGGAAACCCCTTCCCATGAAAGTGTTTCTCGCCAGTCACTGCTTAGGGCTACATCAAGAGGAAACAAAACATAGAGATGGAACGTGAAACTACTTTGTTGTGTCAAGTTTCAAGAAGCTAGCACAAACCGTGTTGGATTTAGAGTTCCAAATACATCGATCAATATAGGAGAAAACAGAGTGAAACCTAAAAATTCAAACTGTTACTGGAAATGAACGCTGCAACATAGAAGAACGAAATTTGGGGAACCAAGTTGCCTTAGTGTACTGATCATTACCTGAAAGTATCATCCAGTTTGGGTGAAAAAATATTTGCTGAGATTTCTGGAGATTCGAAATTTATGGAAGCTTGGCAACCCCTTCCCATGAAAGTGTTTCTCGCCAGTCACTGCTTAGGGCTACATCAAGAGGAAACAAAACGTAGAGATAGAACGTGAAACTACTTTGTTGTGTCAAGTTTCAAGAAGCTAGCACAAACCGTGTTGGATTTAGAGTTCCAAATACATCTATCAATATAGGAGAAAACAGAGTGAAACCTAAAAATTCAAACTGTTCCTGAAAATGAACGCTTCAACATAGAAGAACGAAATTTGGGGAACCAAGTCACCGTAGTGTACTGATCATTACCTGAAAGTATCATCCAGTTTGGGTGAAAAAATATTTGCTGAGATTTCTGGAGATTCGTAATTTTTGGAAGCTTGGCAACCCCTTCCCATGAAAGTGTTTCTCGCCAGTCACTGCTTAGGGCTACATCAAGAGGAAACAAACCGTAGAGATAGAACGTGAAACTACTTTGTTGTGTCAAGTTTCAAGAAGCTAGCACAAACCGTGTTGGATTTAGAGTTCCAAATACTTCTATCAATATAGGAGAAAACAGAGTGAAACCTAAAAATTCAAACTGTTACTGGAAATGAACGCTTCAACATAGAAGAACGAAATTTGGGGAACCAAGTCGCCTTAGTGTACTGATCATTACCTGAATGTATCGCCAGTTTGGGTGAAAAAATATTTGCTGAGATTTCTGGAGATTCGTAATTTTTGGAAGCTTGGCAACCCATTCCCATGAAAGTGTTTCTCGCAAGTCACTGCTTAGGGCTACATCAACAGGAAACAAAACGTAGAGATAGAACGTGAAACTACTTTGTTGTGTCAAGTTTCAAGAAGCTAGCACAAACCGTGTTGGATTTAGAGTTCCAAGTACATCTATCAATATAGGAGAAAAGAGAGTGAATCCTAAAAATTCAAACTGTTTCTGGAAATGAACGCTTCAACATAGAAGAACGAAATTTGGGGAACCAAGTCGCCTTAGTGTACTGATCATTACCTGAAAGTATCATCCAGTTTGGTTGAAAAAATATTTGCTGAGATTTCTGGAGATTCGTAATTTTTGGAACCTTGGCAACCCCTTCCCATGAAAGTGTTTCTCGCCAGTCACTGCTTAGGGCTACATCAAGAGGAAACAAAATATAGAGATAGAACTTGAAACTACTTTGTTGTGTCAAGTTTCAAGAAGCTAGCACAAACCGTGTTGGATTTAGAGTTCCAAATACATCTATCAATATAGGAGAAAACAGAGTGAAACCTAAAAATTCAAACTGTTACTGTAAATGAACGCTTCAACATAGACGAACGAAATTTGGGGAACCACATCGCCTTAGTGTACTGATCATTATCTGAAAGTATCATCCAGTTTGGGTGAAAAAATATTTGCTGAGATTTCTGGAGATTCGTAATTTTTGGAAGCTTGGCAACCCCTTCCCATGAAAGTGTTTCTCGCCAGTCACTGCTTTGTGCTACATCAAGAGGAAACAAAACGTAGAGATAGAACGTGAAACTACATTGTTGTGTCAAGTTTCAAGAAGCTAGCACAAACCGTGTTGGATTTAGAGTTCCAAATACATCTATCAATATAGGAGAAAACAGAGTGAAACGTAAAAATTCAAACTGTTACTGGAAATGAACGCTGCAACATAGAAGAACGAAATTTGGGGAACCAAGTCGCCTTAGTGTACTGATCATTACCTGAAAGTGTCATCCAGTTTGGGTGAAAAAATATTTGCTGAGATTTCTGGAGATTCGTAATTTTTGGAAGCTTGGCAACCCCTTCCCATGAAAGTGTTTCTCGCCAGTCACTGCATAGGGCTACATCAAGAGGAAACAAAACGTAGAGATAGAACGTGAAACTACTTTGTTGTGTCAAGTTTCAAGAAGCTACCACAAACCGTGTTGGATTTAGAGTTCCAAATACATCTATCAATATAGGAGAAAACAGAGTGAAACCTAAAAATTCAAACTGTTACTGGAAATGAACGCTTCAACATAGAAGAATGAAATTTGGGGAACCACGTCACCTTAGTGTACTGATCATTACCTGAAAGTATCATCCAGTTTGGGTGAAAAAATATTTGCTGAGATTTCTGGAGATTCGTAATTTTTGGAAGCTTGGCAACAACTTGCCATGAAAGTGTTTCTCGCCAGTCACTGCTTAGGGCTACATCAAGAGGAAACAAAACGTAGAGATAGAACGTGAAACTACTTTGTTGTGTCAAGTTTCAAGAAGCTAGCACAAACCGTGTTGGATTTAGAGTTCCAAATACATCTATCAATATAGGAGAAAAGAGAGTGAAACCTAAAAATTCAAACTGTTACTGGAAATGAACGCTTCAACATAGAAGAATGAAATTTGGGGAACCAGGTCGCCTTAGTGTACTGATCATTACCTGAAAGTATCATCCAGTTTGGTTGAAAAAATATTTGCTGAGATTTCTGGAGATTCGTAATTTTTGGAAGCTTGGCAACCCCTTCCCATGAAAGTGTTTCTCGCCAGTCACTGCATAGGGCTACATCAAGAGGAAACCAAACTTAGAGATAGAACGTGAAACTACTTTGTTGTGTCAAGTTTCAAGAAGCTACCACAAACCGTGTTGGATTTAGAGTTCCAAATACATCTATCAATATAGGAGAAAACAGAGTGAATCCTAAAAATTCAAACTGTTACTGGAAATGAACGCTTCAACATAGAAGAACGAAATTTGTGGAACCACGTCGCCTTAGTGTACTTATCATTACCTGAAAGTATCATCCAGTTTGGGTGAAAAAATATTTGCTGAGATTTCTGGAGATTCGTAATATTTGGAAGCTTGGCAACCCCGTTCCATGAAAGTGTTTCTCGCCAGTCACTGCTTAGGGCTACATCAAGAGGAAACAAAACGTAGAGATAGAACGTGAAACTACTTTGTTGTGTCAAGTTTCAAGAAGCTAGCACAAACCGTGTTGGATTTAGAGTTCCAAATACATCTATCAATATAGGAGAAAAGAGAGTGAAACCTAAAAATTCAAACTGTTACTGGAAATGAACGCTTCAACATAGAAGAATGAAATTTGGGGAACCAGGTCGCCTTAGTGTACTGATCATTACCTGAAAGTATCATCCAGTTTGGTTGAAAAAATATTTGCTGAGATTTCTGGAGATTCGTAATTTTTGGAAGCTTGGCAACCCCTTCCCATGAAAGTGTTTCTCGCCAGTCACTGCATAGGGCTACATCAAGAGGAAACCAAACTTAGAGATAGAACGTGAAACTACTTTGTTGTGTCAAGTTTCAAGAAGCTACCACAAACCGTGTTGGATTTAGAGTTCCAAATACATCTATCAATATAGGAGAAAACAGAGTGAATCCTAAAAATTCAAACTGTTACTGGAAATGAACGCTTCAACATAGAAGAACGAAATTTGTGGAACCACGTCGCCTTAGTGTACTTATCATTACCTGAAAGTATCATCCAGTTTGGGTGAAAAAATATTTGCTGAGATTTCTGGAGATTCGTAATATTTGGAAGCTTGGCAACCCCGTTCCATGAAAGTGTTTCTCGCCAGTCACTGCTTAGGGCTACATCAAGAGGAAACAAAACCTAGAGACAGAACCTGAAACTACATGTTGTGTCAAGTTTCAAGAAGCTAGCACAAACCGTGTTGGATTTAGAGTTCCAATTACATCTATCAATATAGGAGAAAACAGCGTGAAACCTAAAAATTCAAACTGTTACTGGAAATGAACGCTTCAACATAGAAGAACGAAATTTGGGGAACCCCGTCACCTTAGTGTACTGATCATTACCTGAAAGTGTCATTCAGTTTGGGTGAAAAAATATTTGCTGAGATTTCTGGAGATTCGTAAATTTTGGAAGCTTGGCAAGCCCTTTCCATGAAAGTGTTTCTCGTCAGTCACTGCTTTGTGCTACATCAAGAGGAAACACAACGTAGTAATAGAACGTGAAACTACTTTGTTGTGTCAAGTTTCAAGAAGCTAGCACAAACCGTGTTGGATTTAGAGTTCCAAATACATCTATCAATATAGGAGAAAACAGAGTGAAACCTAAAAATTCAAACTGTTACTGGAAATGAACGCTTCAACATAGAAGAACGAAATTTGGGGAACCACGTCGCCTTAGTGTACTGATCATTACCTGAAAGTATCATCCAGTTTGGTTGAAAAAATATTTGCTGAGATTTCTGGAGATTCGTAATTTTTGGAAGCTTGGCAACCCCTTCCCATGAAAGTGTTTCTCACCAGTCACTGCTTAGGGCTACAGCAAGAGGAAACAAAACATAGAGATAGAACGTGAAACTACTTTGTTGTGTCAAGTTTCAAGAAGCTAGCACAAACCGTGTTGGATTTAGAGTTCCAAATACATCTATCAATATAGGAGAAAACAGAGTGAAACCTAAAAATTCAAACTGTTACTGTAAATGAACGCTTCAACATAGACGAACGAAATTTGGGGAACCACGTCACCTTAGTGTACTGATCATTACCTGAAAGTATCATCCAGTTTGGGTGAAAAAATATTTGCTGAGTTTTCTGGAGATTCGTAATTTTTGGAAGCTTGGCAACCCCTTCCCATGAAAGTGTTTCTCGCCAGTCACTACATAGGGCTACATCAAGAGGAAACAAAACGTAGAGATAGAACGTGAAACTACTTTGTTGTGTCAAGTTTCAAGAAGCTAGCACAAACCGTGTTGGATAGAGTTCCAAATACATCTATCAATATAGGAGAAAACAGAGTGAAACCTAAAAATTCAAACTGTTACTGTAAATGAACGCTTCAACATAGACGAACGAAATTTGGGGAACCACGTCGCCTTAGTGTATTGATCATTACCTGAAAGTATCACCCAGTTTGGGTGAAAAAATATTTGCTGAGATTTCTGGAGATTCGTAATTTTTGGAAGCTTGGCAACCCCTTCCCATGAAAGTGTTTCTCGCCAGTCACTGCATAGGGCTACATCAAGAGGAAACAAAACGTAGAGATAGAACGTGAAACTACTTTGTTGTGTCAAGTTTCAAGAAGCTACCACAAACCGTGTTGGATTTAGAGTTCCAAATACATCTATCAATATAGGAGAAAACAGAGTGAATCCTAAAAATTCAAACTGTTACTGGAAATGAACGCTTCAACATAGAAGAACGAAATTTGTGGAACCACGTCGCCTTAGTGTACTTATCATTACCTGAAAGTATCATCCAGTTTGGGTGAAAAAATATTTGCTGAGATTTCCGGAGATTCGTAATATTTGGAAGCTTGGCAACCCCGTTCCATGAAAGTGTTTCTCGCCAGTCACTGCTTAGGGCTACATCAAGAGGAAACAAAACCTAGAGACAGAACCTGAAACTACTTTGTTGTGTCAAGTTTCAAGAAGCTAGCACAAACCGTGTTGTATTTAGAGTTCCATTACATCTATCAATATAGGAGAAAACAGCGTGAAACCTAAAAATTCAAACTGTTACTGGAAATGAATGCTTCAACATAGAAGAACGAAATTTGGGGAACCCCGTCACCTTAGTGTACTGATCATTACCTGAAAGTATCATTCAGTTTGGGTGAAAAAATATTTGCTGAGATTTCTGGAGATTCGTAATTTTTGGAAGCTTGGCAACCCCTTTCCATGAAAGTGTTTCTCGTCAGTCACTGCTTTGTGCTACATCAAGAGGAAACATAACGTAGAGATAGAACGTGAAACTACTTTGTTGTGTCAAGTTTCAAGAAGCTAGCACAAACCGTGTTGGATTTAGAGTTCCAAATACATCTATCAATATAGGAGAAATCAGAGTGAAACGTAAAAATTCAAACTGTTACTGGAAATGAACGCTGCAACATAGAAGAATGAAATTTGGGGAACCAAGTCGCCTTAGGGTACTGATCATTACCTGAAAGTATCATCCAGTTTGGGTGAAAAAATATTTGCTGAGATTTCTGGAGATTCGTAATTTTTGGAAGCTTGGCAACCCCGTTCCATGAAAGTGTTTCTCGCCAGTCACTGCTTAGGACTACATCAAGAGGAAACAAAACGTAGAGATAGAACGTGAAACTACTTTGTTGTGTCAAGTTTCAAGAAGCTAGCACAAACCGTGTTGGATTTACAGTTCCAAATACATCTATCAATATAGGAGAAAACAGAGTGAAACCTAAAAATTCAAACTGTTACTGGAAATGAACGCTTCAACATAGAAGAACGAAATTTGGGGAACCACGTCGCCTTAGTGTACTGATCATTACCTGAAAGTATCATCCAGTTTGGTTGAAAAAATATTTGCTGAGATTTCTGGAGATTCGTAATTTTTGGAAGCTTGGCAACCCCTTCCCATGAAAGTGTTTCTCACCAGTCACTGCTTAGGGCTACATCAAGAGGAAACAAAACATAGAGATAGAACGTGAAACTACTTTGTTGTGTCAAGTTTCAAGAAGCTAGCACAAACCGTGTTGGATTTAGAGTTCCAAATACATCTATCAATATAGGAGAAAAGAGAGTGAAACCTAAAAATTCAAACTGTTACTGTAAATGAACGCTTCAACATAGACGAACGAAATTTGGGGAACCACATCACCTTAGTGTACTGATCATTACCTGAAAGTATCATCCAGTTTGGGTGAAAAAATATTTGCTGAGATTTCTGGAGATTCGTAATTTTTGGAAGCTTGGCAACCCCTTCCCATGAAAGTGTTTCTCGCCAGTCACTGCATAGGGCTACATCAAGAGGAAACAAAACGTAGAGATAGAACGTGAAACTACTTTGTTGTGTCAAGTTTCAAGAAGCTAGCACAAACCGTGTTGGATTTAGAGTTCCAAATACATCTATCAATATAGGAGAAAACAGAGTGAAACCTAAAAATTCAAACTGTTACTATAAATGAACGCTTCAACATAGACGAACGAAATTTGGGGAACCACGTCGCCTTAGTGTATTGATCATTACCTGAAAGTATCATCCAGTTTGGGTGAAAAAATATTTGCTGAGATTTCTGGAGATTCGTAATTTTTGGAAGCTTGGCAACCACTTCCCATGAAAGTGTTTCTCGCCAGTCACTGCATAGGGCTACATCAAGAGGAAACAAAACGTAGAGATAGAACGTGAAACTACTTTGTTGTGTCAAGTTTCAAGAAGCTACCACAAACCGTGTTGGATTTAGAGTTCCAAATACATCTATCAATATAGGAGAAAACAGAGTGAATCCTAAAAATTCAAACTGTTACTGGAAATGAACGCTTCAACATAGAAGAACGAAATTTGTGGAACCACGTCGCCTTAGTGTACTTATCATTACCTGAAAGTATCATCCAGTTTGGGTGGAAAAATATTTGCTGAGATTTCTGGAGATTCGTAATATTTGGAAGCTTGGCAACCCCGTTCCATGAAAGTGTTTCTCGCCAGTCACTGCTTAGGGCTACATCAAGAGGAAACAAAACCTAGAGACAGAACCTGAAACTACTTTGTTGTGTCAGGTTTCAAGAAGCTAGCACAAACCGTGTTGTATTTAGAGTTCCATTACATCTATCAATATAGGAGAAAACAGCGTGAAACCTAAAAATTCAAACTGTTACTGGAAATGAACGCTTCAACATAGAAGAACGAAATTTGGGGAACCCCGTCACCTTAGTGTACTGATCATTACCTGAAAGTATCATTCAGTTTGGGTGAAAAAATATTTGCTGAGATTTCTGGAGATTCGTAATTTTTGGAAGCTTGGCAACCCCTTTCCATGAAAGTGTTTCTCGTCAGTCACTGCTTTGTGCTACATCAAGAGGAAACAAAACGTAGAGATAGAACGTGAAACTACTTTGTTGTGTCAAGTTTCAAGAAGCTAGCACAAACCGTGTTGGATTTAGAGTTCCAAATACATCTATCAATATAGGAGAAATCAGAGTGAAACGTAAAAATTCAAACTGTTACTGGAAATGAACGCTGCAACATAGAAGAATGAAATTTGGGGAACCAAGTCGCCTTAGTGTACTGATCATTACCTGAAAGTATCATCCAGTTTGGGTGAAAAAATATTTGCTGAGATTTCTGGAGATTCGTAATTTTTGGAAGCTTGGCAACCCCGTTCCATGAAAGTGTTTCTCGCCAGTCACTGCTTAGGACTACATCAAGAGGAAACAAAACGTAGAGATAGAACGTGAAACTACTTTGTTGTGTCAAGTTTCAAGAAGCTAGCACAAACCGTGTTGGATTTACAGTTCCAAATACATCTATCAATATAGGAGAAAACAGAGTGAAACCTAAAAATTCAAACTGTTACTGGAAATGAACGCTTCAACATAGAAGAACGAAATTTGGGGAACCACGTCGCCTTAGTGTACTGATCATTACCTGAAAGTATCATCCAGTTTGGTTGAAAAAATATTTGCTGAGATTTCTGGAGATTCGTAATTTTTGGAAGCTTGGCAACCCCTTCCCATATAAGTGTTTCTCACCAGTCACTGCTTAGGGCTACATCAAGAGGAAACAAAACATAGAGATAGAACGTGAAACTACTTTGTTGTGTCAAGTTTCAAGAAGCTAGCACAAACCGTGTTGGATTTAGAGTTCCAAATACATCTATCAATATAGGAGAAAACAGAGTGAAACCTAAAAATTCAAACTGTTACTGTAAATGAACGCTTCAACATAGACGAACGAAATTTGGGGAACCACGTCGCCTTAGTGTATTGATCATTACCTGAAAGTATCACCCAGTTTGGGTGAAAAAATATTTGCTGAGATTTCTGGAGATTCGTAATTTTTGGAAGCTTGGCAACCCCTTCCCATGAAAGTGTTTCTCGCCAGTCACTGCATAGGGCTACATCAAGAGGAAACAAAACGTAGAGATAGAACGTGAAACTACTTTGTTGTGTCAAGTTTCAAGAAGCTAGCACAAACCGTGTTGGATTTAGAGTTCCAAATACATCTATCAATATAGGAGAAAACAGAGTGAAACCTAAAAATTCAAACTGTTACTGGAAATGAACGCTTCAACATAGAAGAACGAAATTTGGGGAACCAAGTCGCCTTAGTGTACTGATCATTGCCTGAAAGTATCATCCAGTTTGGGTGAAAAAATATTTGCTGAGATTTCTGGAGATTCGTAATTTTTGGAAGCTTGGCAACCCCTTCCCATGAAAGGGTTTCTCGCCAGTCACTGCTTAGGGCTACATCAAGTTGAAACAAAACGTAGAGATAGAACGTGAAACTACTTTGTTGTGTCAAGTTTCAAGAAGCTAGCACAAACCGTGTTGGATTTAGAGTTCCAAATACATCTGTCAATATAGGAGAAAACAGAGTGAAACCTAAAAATTCAAACTGTTACTGGAAATGAACGCTTCAACATAGAAGAACGAAATTTGGGGAACTAAGTCGCCTTAGTGTACTGATCATTACCTGAAAGTATCATCCAGTTTGGTTGAAAAAATATTTGCTGAGATTTCTGGAGATTCGTAATTTTTGGAAGCTTGGCAACCCCGGTCCATGAAAGGGTTTCTCGCCAGTCACTGCTTAGGGCTACATCAAGAGGAAACAAAACGTAGAGATAGAACGTGAAACTACTTTGTTGTGTCAAGTTTCAAGAAGCTAGCACAAACCATGTTGGATTTAGAGTTCCGAATACATCTATCAATATAGGAGAAAACAGAGTGAAACCTAAAAATTCAAACTGTTACTGGAAATGAACGCTTCAACATAGAAGAACGAAATTTGGGGAACCAAGTCGCCTTAGTGTACTGATCATTACCTGAAAGTAGCATCCAGTTTGGGTGAAAAAATATTTGCTGAGACTTCTGGAGATTCGTAATTTTTGGAAGCTTGGCAACCCCTTCCCATGAAAGTGTTTCTCGCCAGTCACTGCTTAGTGCTACATCAAGAGGAAACAAAACATAGAGATAGAACGTGAAACTACTTTGTTGTGACAAGTTTCAAGAAGCTAGCACAAACCGTGTTGGATTTAGAGTTCCAAATACATTTATCAATATAGGAGAAAACAGAGTGAAACCTAAAAATTCAAACTGTTACTGGAAATGAACGCTTCAACATAGAAGAACGAAATTTGGGGAACCAAGTCGCCTTAGTGTACTGATCATTTCCTGAAAGTATCATCCAGTTTGGGTGAAAAAATATTTGCTGAGATTTCTGGAGATTCGTAATTTTTGGAAGCTTGGCAACCCCTTCCCATGAAAGTGTTTCTCGCCAGTCACTGCTTAGGGCTACATCAAGAGGAATCAAAACGTAGAGAAAGAACGTGAAACTACTTTGTTGTGTCAAGTTTCAAGAAGCTAGCACAAACCGTGTTGGATTTAGAGTTCCAAATACATCTATCAATATAGGAGAAAACAGAGTGAAACCTAAAAATTCAAACTGTTACTGGAAATGAACGCTACAACATAGAAGAACGAAATTTGGGGAACTAAGTCGCCTTAGTGTACTGATCATTACCTGAAAGTATCATCCAGTTTGGCTGAAAAAATATTTGCTGAGATTTCTGGAGATTCGTAATTTTTGGAAGCTTGGCAACCCCTTCCCATGAAAGTGTTTCTCGCCAGTCACTGCTTAGGGCTACATCAAGAGGAAACAAAACGTAGAGATAGAACGTGAAACTACTTTGTTGTGACAAGTTTCAAGAAGCTAGCACAAACCGTGTTGGATTTAGAGTTCCAAATACATCTATTAATATAGGAGAAAACAGAGTGAAACCTAAAAATTCAAACTGTTACTGGAAATGAACGCTTCAACATAGAAGAAGGAAATTTGGGGAACCAAGTCGCCTTAGTGTACTGATCATTACCTGAAAGTATCATCCTGTTTGGGTGAAAAAATATTTGCTGAGATTTCTGGAGATTCGTAATTTTTGGAAGCTTGGCAACCCCGTTCCATGAAAGGGTTCCTCGCCAGTCACTGCTTAGGGCTACATCAAGAGGAAACAAAACGTAGAGATAGAACGTGAAACTACTTTGTTGTGTCAAGTTTCAAGAAGCTAGCACAAACCGTGTTGGATTTAGAGTTCCAAAAACATCTATCAATATAGGAGAAAACAGAGTGAAACCTAAAAATTCAAACTGTTACTGGAAATGAACGCTTCAACATAGAAGAACGAAATTTGGGGAACCACGTCGCCTTAGTGTACTGATCATTACCTGAAAGTATCATCCAGTTTGGGTGAAAAAATATTTGCTGAGATTTCTGGAGATTCATAATATTTGGAAGCTTGGCAACCTTGTTCCATGAAAGTGTTTTCGCCAGTCACTGCTTAGGGCTACATCAAGAGGAAACAAAACCTAGAGACAGAACTTGAAACTACTTTGTTGTGTCAAGTTTCAAGAAACTAGCACAAACCGTGTTGGATTTAGAGTTCCAAATACATCTATCAATATAGGAGAAAAGAGAGTGAAACCTAAAAATTTAAACTGTTACTGGAAATGAACGCTTCAACATAGAAGAACGAAATTTGGGGAACCACGTCACCTTAGTGTACTGATCATTACCTGAAAGTATCATCCAGTTTGGGTGAAAAAATATTTGCTGAGATTTCTGGAGATTCGTAATTTTTGGAAGCTTGGCAACCCCTTCCCATGAAAGTGTTTCTCGCCAGTCACTGCATAGGGCTACATCAAGAGGAAACAAAACGTAGAGATAGAACGTGAAACTACTTTGTTGTGTCAAGTTTCAAGAAGCTAGCACAAACCGTGTTGGATTTAGAGTTCCAAATACATCTATCAATATAGGAGAAAACAGAGTGAAACCTAAAAATTCAAACTGTTACTATAAATGAACGCTTCAACATAGACGAACGAAATTTGGGGAACCACGTCGCCTTAGTGTATTGATCATTACCTGAAAGTATCATCCAGTTTGGGTGAAAAAATATTTGCTGAGATTTCTGGAGATTCGTAATTTTTGGAAGCTTGGCAACCCCTTCCCATGAAAGTGTTTCTCGCCAGTCACTGCATAGGGCTACATCAAGAGGAAACAAAACGTAGAGATAGAACGTGAAACTACTTTGTTGTGTCAAGTTTCAAGAAGCTACCACAAACCGTGTTGGATTTAGAGTTCCAAATACATCTATCAATATAGGAGAAAACAGAGTGAATCCTAAAAATTCAAACTGTTACTGGAAATGAACGCTTCAACATAGAAGAACGAAATTTGTGGAACCACGTCGCCTTAGTGTACTTATCATTACCTGAAAGTATCATCCAGTTTGGGTGGAAAAATATTTGCTGAGATTTCTGGAGATTCGTAATATTTGGAAGCTTGGCAACCCCGTTCCATGAAAGTGTTTCTCGCCAGTCACTGCTTAGGGCTACATCAAGAGGAAACAAAACCTAGAGACAGAACCTGAAACTACTTTGTTGTGTCAGGTTTCAAGAAGCTAGCACAAACCGTGTTGTATTTAGAGTTCCATTACATCTATCAATATAGGAGAAAACAGCGTGAAACCTAAAAATTCAAACTGTTACTGGAAATGAACGCTTCAACATAGAAGAACGAAATTTGGGGAACCCCGTCACCTTAGTGTACTGATCATTACCTGAAAGTATCATTCAGTTTGGGTGAAAAAATATTTGCTGAGATTTCTGGAGATTCGTAATTTTTGGAAGCTTGGCAACCCCTTTCCATGAAAGTGTTTCTCGTCAGTCACTGCTTTGTGCTACATCAAGAGGAAACAAAACGTAGAGATAGAACGTGAAACTACTTTGTTGTGTCAAGTTTCAAGAAGCTAGCACAAACCGTGTTGGATTTAGAGTTCCAAATACATCTATCAATATAGGAGAAATCAGAGTGAAACGTAAAAATTCAAACTGTTACTGGAAATGAACGCTGCAACATAGAAGAATGAAATTTGGGGAACCAAGTCGCCTTAGTGTACTGATCATTACCTGAAAGTATCATCCAGTTTGGGTGAAAAAATATTTGCTGAGATTTCTGGAGATTCGTAATTTTTGGAAGCTTGGCAACCCCGTTCCATGAAAGTGTTTCTCGCCAGTCACTGCTTAGGACTACATCAAGAGGAAACAAAACGTAGAGATAGAACGTGAAACTACTTTGTTGTGTCAAGTTTCAAGAAGCTAGCACAAACCGTGTTGGATTTACAGTTCCAAATACATCTATCAATATAGGAGAAAACAGAGTGAAACCTAAAAATTCAAACTGTTACTGGAAATGAACGCTTCAACATAGAAGAACGAAATTTGGGGAACCACGTCGCCTTAGTGTACTGATCATTACCTGAAAGTATCATCCAGTTTGGTTGAAAAAATATTTGCTGAGATTTCTGGAGATTCGTAATTTTTGGAAGCTTGGCAACCCCTTCCCATATAAGTGTTTCTCACCAGTCACTGCTTAGGGCTACATCAAGAGGAAACAAAACATAGAGATAGAACGTGAAACTACTTTGTTGTGTCAAGTTTCAAGAAGCTAGCACAAACCGTGTTGGATTTAGAGTTCCAAATACATCTATCAATATAGGAGAAAACAGAGTGAAACCTAAAAATTCAAACTGTTACTGTAAATGAACGCTTCAACATAGACGAACGAAATTTGGGGAACCACGTCGCCTTAGTGTATTGATCATTACCTGAAAGTATCACCCAGTTTGGGTGAAAAAATATTTGCTGAGATTTCTGGAGATTCGTAATTTTTGGAAGCTTGGCAACCCCTTCCCATGAAAGTGTTTCTCGCCAGTCACTGCATAGGGCTACATCAAGAGGAAACAAAACGTAGAGATAGAACGTGAAACTACTTTGTTGTGTCAAGTTTCAAGAAGCTAGCACAAACCGTGTTGGATTTAGAGTTCCAAATACATCTATCAATATAGGAGAAAACAGAGTGAAACCTAAAAATTCAAACTGTTACTGGAAATGAACGCTTCAACATAGAAGAACGAAATTTGGGGAACCAAGTCGCCTTAGTGTACTGATCATTGCCTGAAAGTATCATCCAGTTTGGGTGAAAAAATATTTGCTGAGATTTCTGGAGATTCGTAATTTTTGGAAGCTTGGCAACCCCTTCCCATGAAAGGGTTTCTCGCCAGTCACTGCTTAGGGCTACATCAAGTTGAAACAAAACGTAGAGATAGAACGTGAAACTACTTTGTTGTGTCAAGTTTCAAGAAGCTAGCACAAACCGTGTTGGATTTAGAGTTCCAAATACATCTGTCAATATAGGAGAAAACAGAGTGAAACCTAAAAATTCAAACTGTTACTGGAAATGAACGCTTCAACATAGAAGAACGAAATTTGGGGAACTAAGTCGCCTTAGTGTACTGATCATTACCTGAAAGTATCATCCAGTTTGGTTGAAAAAATATTTGCTGAGATTTCTGGAGATTCGTAATTTTTGGAAGCTTGGCAACCCCGGTCCATGAAAGGGTTTCTCGCCAGTCACTGCTTAGGGCTACATCAAGAGGAAACAAAACGTAGAGATAGAACGTGAAACTACTTTGTTGTGTCAAGTTTCAAGAAGCTAGCACAAACCATGTTGGATTTAGAGTTCCGAATACATCTATCAATATAGGAGAAAACAGAGTGAAACCTAAAAATTCAAACTGTTACTGGAAATGAACGCTTCAACATAGAAGAACGAAATTTGGGGAACCAAGTCGCCTTAGTGTACTGATCATTACCTGAAAGTAGCATCCAGTTTGGGTGAAAAAATATTTGCTGAGACTTCTGGAGATTCGTAATTTTTGGAAGCTTGGCAACCCCTTCCCATGAAAGTGTTTCTCGCCAGTCACTGCTTAGTGCTACATCAAGAGGAAACAAAACATAGAGATAGAACGTGAAACTACTTTGTTGTGACAAGTTTCAAGAAGCTAGCACAAACCGTGTTGGATTTAGAGTTCCAAATACATTTATCAATATAGGAGAAAACAGAGTGAAACCTAAAAATTCAAACTGTTACTGGAAATGAACGCTTCAACATAGAAGAACGAAATTTGGGGAACCAAGTCGCCTTAGTGTACTGATCATTTCCTGAAAGTATCATCCAGTTTGGGTGAAAAAATATTTGCTGAGATTTCTGGAGATTCGTAATTTTTGGAAGCTTGGCAACCCCTTCCCATGAAAGTGTTTCTCGCCAGTCACTGCTTAGGGCTACATCAAGAGGAATCAAAACGTAGAGAAAGAACGTGAAACTACTTTGTTGTGTCAAGTTTCAAGAAGCTAGCACAAACCGTGTTGGATTTAGAGTTCCAAATACATCTATCAATATAGGAGAAAACAGAGTGAAACCTAAAAATTCAAACTGTTACTGGAAATGAACGCTACAACATAGAAGAACGAAATTTGGGGAACTAAGTCGCCTTAGTGTACTGATCATTACCTGAAAGTATCATCCAGTTTGGCTGAAAAAATATTTGCTGAGATTTCTGGAGATTCGTAATTTTTGGAAGCTTGGCAACCCCTTCCCATGAAAGTGTTTCTCGCCAGTCACTGCTTAGGGCTACATCAAGAGGAAACAAAACGTAGAGATAGAACGTGAAACTACTTTGTTGTGACAAGTTTCAAGAAGCTAGCACAAACCGTGTTGGATTTAGAGTTCCAAATACATCTATTAATATAGGAGAAAACAGAGTGAAACCTAAAAATTCAAACTGTTACTGGAAATGAACGCTTCAACATAGAAGAAGGAAATTTGGGGAACCAAGTCGCCTTAGTGTACTGATCATTACCTGAAAGTATCATCCTGTTTGGGTGAAAAAATATTTGCTGAGATTTCTGGAGATTCGTAATTTTTGGAAGCTTGGCAACCCCGTTCCATGAAAGGGTTCCTCGCCAGTCACTGCTTAGGGCTACATCAAGAGGAAACAAAACGTAGAGATAGAACGTGAAACTACTTTGTTGTGTCAAGTTTCAAGAAGCTAGCACAAACCGTGTTGGATTTAGAGTTCCAAATACATCTATCAATATAGGAGAAAACAGAGTGAAACCTAAAAATTCAAACTGTTACTGGAAATGAACGCTTCAACATAGAAGAACGAAATTTGGGGAACCAAGTCACCTTAGTGTACTGATCATTGCCTGAAAGTATCATCCAGTTTGGGTGAAAAAATATTTGCTGAGATTTCTGGAGATTCGTAATTTTTGGAAGCTGGGCAACCCCTTCCCATGAAAGTGTTTCTCGCCAGTCACTGCTTAGGGCTACATCAAGAGGAAACAAAACATAGAGATAGAACATGAAACTACTTTGTTGTGTCAAGTTTCAAGAAGCTAGCACAAACCGTGTTGGATTTAGAGTTCCAAATACATCTATCAATATAGGAGAAAACAGAGTGAAACCTAAAAATTCAAACTGTTACTGGAAATGAACGCTTCAACATAGAAGAACGAAATTTGGGGAACCAAGTCGCCTTAGTGTACTGATCATTACCTGAAAGTAGCATCCAGTTTGGGTGAAAAAATATTTGCTGAGATTTCTGGAGATTCGTAATTTTTGGAAGCTTGGCAACCCCGTTCCATGAAAGGGTTTCTCGCCGGTCACTGCTTAGGGCTACATCAAGAGGAAACAAAACGTAGAGATAGAACGTGAAACTACTTTGTTGTGTCAAGTTTCAAGAAGCTAGCACAAACCGTGTTGGATTTAGAGTTCCAAATATATCTATCAATATAGGAGAAAACAGAGTGAAACCTAAAAATTCAAACTGTTACTGGAAATGAACGCTTCAACATAGAAGAACGAAATTTGCGGAACCAAGTCGCCTTAGTGTACTGATCATTACCTGAAAGTATCATCCAGTTTGGGTGAAAAAATATTTGCTGAGATTTCTGGAGATTCGTAATTTTTGTTAGCCTGGCAACCCCGTTCCATGAAAGGGTTTCTCGCCAGTCACTGCTTAGGGCTACATCAAGTTGAAACAAAACGTAGAGATAGAACGTGAAACTACTTTGTTGTGTCAAGTTTCAAGAAGCTAGCACAAACCGTGTTGGATTGAGAGTTCCAAATACATCTATCAATATAGGAGAAAACAGAGTGAAACCTAAAAATTCAAACTGTTACTGGAAATGAACGCGTCAACATAGAAGAACGAAATTTGGGGAACCAAGTCGCCTTAGTGTACTGATCATTACCTGAAAGTATCATCCAGTTTGGGTGAAAAAATATTTGCTGAGATTTCTGGAGATTCGTAATTTTTGGAAGCTTGGCAACCCCTTCCCATGAAAGTGTTTCTCGCCAGTCACTGCTTAGGGCTACATCAAGAGGAAACAAAAGGTAGAGATAGAACGTTAAACTACTTTGTTGTGACAAGTTTCAAGAAGCTAGCACAAACCGTGTTGGATTTAGAGTTCCAAATACATTTATAAATATAGGAGAAAACAGAGTGAAACCTAAAAATTCAAACTGTTACTGGAAATGAACGCTTCAACATAGAAGAACGAAATTTGGGGAACCAAGTCGCCTTAGTGTACTGATCATTACCTGAAAGTATCATCCAGTTTGGGTGAAAAAATATTTGCTGAGATTTCTGGAGATTCGTAATTTTGGGAAGCTTGGCAACCACTTCCCATGAAAGTGTTTCTCGCCAGTCACTGCTTAGGGCTACGTCAAGAGGAAACAAAACGTAGAGATAGAACGTGACACTACTTTATTGTGACAAGTTGCAAGAAGCTAGCACAAACCGTGTTGGATTTAGAGTTCGAAATACATCTATTAATACAGGAGAAAACAGAGTGAAACCTAATAATTCAAACTGTTACTGGAAATGAACGCTTCAACATAGAAGAACGAAATTTGGGGAACAAAGTCGCCTTAGTGTACTGATCATTACCTGAAAGTATCATCCAGTTTGTGTGAAAAAATATTTGCTGAGATTTCTGGAGATTCGTAATTTTTGGAAGCTTGGCAACCCCTTCCCATGAAAGTGTTTCTCGCCAGTCACTGCTTAGGGCTACATCAAGAGGAAACAAAACGTAGAGATAGAACGTGAAACTACTTTGTTGTGACAAGTTTCAAGAAGCTAGCACAAACCGTGTTGGATTTAGAGTTCCAAATACATTTATAAATATAGGAGAAAACAGAGTGAAACCTAAAAATTCAAACTGTTACTGGAAATGAACGCTTCAACATAGAAGAACAAAATTTGGGGAACCAAGTCGCCTTTGTGTACTGATCATTACCTGAAAGTATCATCCAGTTTGGGTGAAAAAATATTTGCTGAGATTTCTGGAGATTCGTAATTTTTGGAAGCTTGGCAACCCCTTCCCATGAAAGTGTTTCTCGCCAGTCACTGCTTAGTGCTACATCAAGAGGAAACAAAACATAGAGATAGAACGTGAAACTACTTTGTTGTGACAAGTTTCAAGAAGCTAGCACAAACCGTGTTGGATTTAGAGTTCCAAATACATCTATCAATATAGGAGAAAACAGAGTGAAACCTAAAAATTCAAACTGTTACTGGAAATGAACGCTACAACATAGAAGAACGAAATTTGGGGAACTAAGTCGCCTTAGTGTACTGATCATTACCTGAAAGTATCATCCAGTTTGGGTGAAAAAATATTTGCTGAGATTTCTGGAGATTCGTAATTTTTGGAAGCTTGGCAACCCCTTCCCATGAAAGTGTTTCTCGCCAGTCACTGCTTAGGGCTACATCAAGAGGAATCAAAACGTAGAGAAAGAACGTGAAACTACTTTGTTGTGTCAAGTTTCAAGAAGCTAGCACAAACCGTGTTGGATTTAGAGTTCCAAATACATCTATCAATATAGGAGAAAACAGAGTGAAACCTAAAAATTCAAACTGTTACTGGAAATGAACGCTACAACATAGAAGAACGAAATTTGGGGAACTAAGTCGCCTTAGTGTACTGATCATTACCTGAAAGTATCATCCAGTTTGGCTGAAAAAATATTTGCTGAGATTTCTGGAGATTCGTAATTTTTGGAAGCTTGGCAACCCCTTCCCATGAAAGTGTTTCTCGCCAGTCACTGCTTAGGGCTACATCAAGAGGAAACAAAACGTAGAGATAGAACGTGAAACTACTTTGTTGTGACAAGTTTCAAGAAGCTAGCACAAACCGTGTTGGATTTAGAGTTCCAAATACATTTATAAATATAGGAGAAAACAGAGTGAAACCTAAAAATTCAAACTGTTACTGGAAATGAACGCTTCAACATAGAAGAACAAAATTTGGGGAACCAAGTCGCCTTTGTGTACTGATCATTACCTGAAAGTATCATCCAGTTTGGGTGAAAAAATATTTGCTGAGATTTCTGGAGATTCGTAATTTTTGGAAGCTTGGCAACCCCGTTCCATGAAAGGATTTCTCGCCAGTCACTGCTTAGGGCTACATCAAGAGGAAACAGAACGTAGAGATAGAACGTGAAACTACTTTGTTGTGTCAAGTTTCAAGAAGCTAGCACAAACCGTGTTGGATTTAGAGTTCCAAATACATCTATCAATATAGGAGAAAACAGAGTGAAACCTAAAAATTCAAACTGTTACTGGAAATGTACGCTTCAACATAGAAGAACGAAATTTGGGGAACCAAGTCGCCTTAGTGTACTGATCATTACCTGAAAGTATCATCCAGTTTGGGTGAAAAAATATTTGCTGAGATTTCTGTAGATTCGTAATTTTTGGAAGCTTGGCAACCCCTTCCCATGAAAGTGTTTCTCGCCAGTCACTGCTTAGGGCTACATAAAGAGGAAACAAAACGTAGAGATAGAACGTGAAACTACTTTGTTGTGACAAGTTTCAAGAAGCTAGCACAAACCGTGTTGGATTTAGAGTTCCAAATACATCTATTAATATAGGAGAAAACAGAGTGAAACCTAAAAATTCAAACTGTTACTGGAAATGAACGCTTCAACATAGAAGAAGGAAATTTGGGGAACCAAGTCGCCTTAGTGTACTGATCATTACCTGAAAGTATCATCCTGTTTGGGTGAAAAAATATTTGCTGAGATTTCTGGAGATTCGTAATTTTTGGAAGCTTGGCAACCCCGTTCCATGAAAGGGTTCCTCGCCAGTCACTGCTTAGGGCTACATCAAGAGGAAACAAAACGTAGAGATAGAACGTGAAACTACTTTGTTGTGTCAAGTTTCAAGAAGCTAGCACAAACCGTGTTGGATTTAGAGTTCCAAATACATCTATCAATATAGGAGAAAACAGAGTGAAACCTAAAAATTCAAACTGTTACTGGAAATGAACGCTTCAACATAGAAGAACGAAATTTGGGGAACCAAGTCACCTTAGTGTACTGATCATTGCCTGAAAGTATCATCCAGTTTGGGTGAAAAAATATTTGCTGAGATTTCTGGAGATTCGTAATTTTTGGAAGCTGGGCAACCCCTTCCCATGAAAGTGTTTCTCGCCAGTCACTGCTTAGGGCTACATCAAGAGGAAACAAAACATAGAGATAGAACATGAAACTACTTTGTTGTGTCAAGTTTCAAGAAGCTAGCACAAACCGTGTTGGATTTAGAGTTCCAAATACATCTATCAATATAGGAGAAAACAGAGTGAAACCTAAAAATTCAAACTGTTACTGGAAATGAACGCTTCAACATAGAAGAACGAAATTTGGGGAACCAAGTCGCCTTAGTGTACTGATCATTACCTGAAAGTAGCATCCAGTTTGGGTGAAAAAATATTTGCTGAGATTTCTGGAGATTCGTAATTTTTGGAAGCTTGGCAACCCCGTTCCATGAAAGGGTTTCTCGCCGGTCACTGCTTAGGGCTACATCAAGAGGAAACAAAACGTAGAGATAGAACGTGAAACTACTTTGTTGTGTCAAGTTTCAAGAAGCTAGCACAAACCGTGTTGGATTTAGAGTTCCAAATATATCTATCAATATAGGAGAAAACAGAGTGAAACCTAAAAATTCAAACTGTTACTGGAAATGAACGCTTCAACATAGAAGAACGAAATTTGCGGAACCAAGTCGCCTTAGTGTACTGATCATTACCTGAAAGTATCATCCAGTTTGGGTGAAAAAATATTTGCTGAGATTTCTGGAGATTCGTAATTTTTGTTAGCCTGGCAACCCCGTTCCATGAAAGGGATTCTCGCCAGTCACTGCTTAGGGCTACATCAAGTTGAAACAAAACGTAGAGATAGAACGTGAAACTACTTTGTTGTGTCAAGTTTCAAGAAGCTAGCACAAACCGTGTTGGATTGAGAGTTCCAAATACATCTATCAATATAGGAGAAAACAGAGTGAAACCTAAAAATTCAAACTGTTACTGGAAATGAACGCGTCAACATAGAAGAACGAAATTTGGGGAACCAAGTCGCCTTAGTGTACTGATCATTACCTGAAAGTATCATCCAGTTTGGGTGAAAAAATATTTGCTGAGATTTCTGGAGATTCGTAATTTTTGGAAGCTTGGCAACCCCTTCCCATGAAAGTGTTTCTCGCCAGTCACTGCTTAGGGCTACATCAAGAGGAAACAAAAGGTAGAGATAGAACGTTAAACTACTTTGTTGTGACAAGTTTCAAGAAGCTAGCACAAACCGTGTTGGATTTAGAGTTCCAAATACATTTATAAATATAGGAGAAAACAGAGTGAAACCTAAAAATTCAAACTGTTACTGGAAATGAACGCTTCAACATAGAAGAACAAAATTTGGGGAACCAAGTCGCCTTTGTGTACTGATCATTACCTGAAAGTATCATCCAGTTTGGGTGAAAAAATATTTGCTGAGATTTCTGGAGATTCGTAATTTTTGGAAGCTTGGCAACCCCTTCCCATGAAAGTGTTTCTCGCCAGTCACTGCTTAGTGCTACATCAAGAGGAAACAAAACATAGAGATAGAACGTGAAACTACTTTGTTGTGACAAGTTTCAAGAAGCTAGCACAAACCGTGTTGGATTTAGAGTTCCAAATACATCTATCAATATAGGAGAAAACAGAGTGAAACCTAAAAATTCAAACTGTTACTGGAAATGAACGCTTCAACATAGAAGAACGAAATTTGGGGAACCAAGTCGCCTTAGTGTACTGATCATTACCTGAAAGTATCATCCAGTTTGGGTGAAAAAATATTTGCTGAGATTTCTGGAGATTCGTAATTTTTGGAAGCTTGGCAACCACTTCCCATGAAAGTGTTTCTCGCCAGTCACTGCTTAGGGCTACGTCAAGAGGAAACAAAACGTAGAGATAGAACGTGACACTACTTTATTGTGACAAGTTGCAAGAAGCTAGCACAAACCGTGTTGGATTTAGAGTTCGAAATACATCTATTAATACAGGAGAAAACAGAGTGAAACCTAATAATTCAAACTGTTACTGGAAATGAACGCTTCAACATAGAAGAACGAAATTTGGGGAACCAAGTCGCCTTAGTGTACTGATCATTACCTGAAAGTATCATCCAGTTTGGGTGAAAAAATATTTGCTGAGATTTCTGGAGATTCGTAATTTTTGGAAGCTTGGCAACCCCTTCCCATGAAAGTGTTTCTCGCCAGTCACTGCTTAGGGCTACATCAAGAGGAAACAAAACGTAGAGATAGAACGTGAAACTACTTTGTTGTGACAAGTTTCAAGAAGCTAGCACAAACCGTGTTGGATTTAGAGTTCCAAATACATTTATAAATATAGGAGAAAACAGAGTGAAACCTAAAAATTCAAACTGTTACTGGAAATGAACGCTTCAACATAGAAGAACAAAATTTGGGGAACCAAGTCGCCTTTGTGTACTGATCATTACCTGAAAGTATCATCCAGTTTGGGTGAAAAAATATTTGCTGAGATTTCTGGAGATTCGTAATTTTTGGAAGCTTGGCAACCCCTTCCCATGAAAGTGTTTCTCGCCAGTCACTGCTTAGTGCTACATCAAGAGGAAACAAAACATAGAGATAGAACGTGAAACTACTTTGTTGTGACAAGTTTCAAGAAGCTAGCACAAACCGTGTTGGATTTAGAGTTCCAAATACATCTATCAATATAGGAGAAAACAGAGTGAAACCTAAAAATTCAAACTGTTACTGGAAATGAACGCTACAACATAGAAGAACGAAATTTGGGGAACTAAGTCGCCTTAGTGTACTGATCATTACCTGAAAGTATCATCCAGTTTGGGTGAAAAAATATTTGCTGAGATTTCTGGAGATTCGTAATTTTTGGAAGCTTGGCAACCCCTTCCCATGAAAGTGTTTCTCGCCAGTCACTGCTTAGGGCTACATCAAGAGGAATCAAAACGTAGAGAAAGAACGTGAAACTACTTTGTTGTGTCAAGTTTCAAGAAGCTAGCACAAACCGTGTTGGATTTAGAGTTCCAAATACATCTATCAATATAGGAGAAAACAGTGAAACCTAAAAATTCAAACTGTTACTGGAAATGAACGCTACAACATAGAAGAACGAAATTTGGGGAACTAAGTCGCCTTAGTGTACTGATCATTACCTGAAAGTATCATCCAGTTTGGCTGAAAAAATATTTGCTGAGATTTCTGGAGATTCGTAATTTTTGGAAGCTTGGCAACCCCTTCCCATGAAAGTGTTTCTCGCCAGTCACTGCTTAGGGCTACATCAAGAGGAAACAAAACGTAGAGATAGAACGTGAAACTACTTTGTTGTGACAAGTTTCAAGAAGCTAGCACAAACCGTGTTGGATTTAGAGTTCCAAATACATTTATAAATATAGGAGAAAACAGAGTGAAACCTAAAAATTCAAACTGTTACTGGAAATGAACGCTTCAACATAGAAGAACAAAATTTGGGGAACCAAGTCGCCTTTGTGTACTGATCATTACCTGAAAGTATCATCCAGTTTGGGTGAAAAAATATTTGCTGAGATTTCTGGAGATTCGTAATTTTTGGAAGCTTGGCAACCCCGTTCCATGAAAGGATTTCTCGCCAGTCACTGCTTAGGGCTACATCAAGAGGAAACAGAACGTAGAGATAGAACGTGAAACTACTTTGTTGTGTCAAGTTTCAAGAAGCTAGCACAAACCGTGTTGGATTTAGAGTTCCAAATACATCTATCAATATAGGAGAAAACAGAGTGAAACCTAAAAATTCAAACTGTTACTGGAAATGTACGCTTCAACATAGAAGAACGAAATTTGGGGAACCAAGTCGCCTTAGTGTACTGATCATTACCTGAAAGTATCATCCAGTTTGGGTGAAAAAATATTTGCTGAGATTTCTGTAGATTCGTAATTTTTGGAAGCTTGGCAACCCCTTCCCATGAAAGTGTTTCTCGCCAGTCACTGCTTAGGGCTACATAAAGAGGAAACAAAACGTAGAGATAGAACGTGAAACTACTTTGTTGTGACAAGTTTCAAGAAGCTAGCACAAACCGTGTTGGATTTAGAGTTCCAAATACATCTATTAATATAGGAGAAAACAGAGTGAAACCTAAAAATTCAAACTGTTACTGGAAATGAACGCTTCAACATAGAAGAAGGAAATTTGGGGAACCAAGTCGCCTTAGTGTACTGATCATTACCTGAAAGTATCATCCTGTTTGGGTGAAAAAATATTTGCTGAGATTTCTGGAGATTCGTAATTTTTGGAAGCTTGGCAACCCCGTTCCATGAAAGGGTTCCTCGCCAGTCACTGCTTAGGGCTACATCAAGAGGAAACAAAACGTAGAGATAGAACGTGAAACTACTTTGTTGTGTCAAGTTTCAAGAAGCTAGCACAAACCGTGTTGGATTTAGAGTTCCAAATACATCTATCAATATAGGAGAAAACAGAGTGAAACCTAAAAATTCAAACTGTTACTGGAAATGAACGCTTCAACATAGAAGAACGAAATTTGGGGAACCAAGTCACCTTAGTGTACTGATCATTGCCTGAAAGTATCATCCAGTTTGGGTGAAAAAATATTTGCTGAGATTTCTGGAGATTCGTAATTTTTGGAAGCTGGGCAACCCCTTCCCATGAAAGTGTTTCTCGCCAGTCACTGCTTAGGGCTACATCAAGAGGAAACAAAACATAGAGATAGAACGTGAAACTACTTTGTTGTGTCAAGTTTCAAGAAGCTAGCACAAACCGTGTTGGATTTAGAGTTCCAAATACATCTATCAATATAGGAGAAAACAGAGTGAAACCTAAAAATTCAAACTGTTACTGGAAATGAACGCTTCAACATAGAAGAACGAAATTTGGGGAACCAAGTCGCCTTAGTGTACTGATCATTACCTGAAAGTAGCATCCAGTTTGGGTGAAAAAATATTTGCTGAGATTTCTGGAGATTCGTAATTTTTGGAAGCTTGGCAACCCCGTTCCATGAAAGGGTTTCTCGCCGGTCACTGCTTAGGGCTACATCAAGAGGAAACAAAACGTAGAGATAGAACGTGAAACTACTTTGTTGTGTCAAGTTTCAAGAAGCTAGCACAAACCGTGTTGGATTTAGAGTTCCAAATATATCTATCAATATAGGAGAAAACAGAGTGAAACCTAAAAATTCAAACTGTTACTGGAAATGAACGCTTCAACATAGAAGAACGAAATTTGCGGAACCAAGTCGCCTTAGTGTACTGATCATTACCTGAAAGTATCATCCAGTTTGGGTGAAAAAATATTTGCTGAGATTTCGGGAGATTCGTAATTTTTGTTAGCCTGGCAACCCCGTTCCATGAAAGGGTTTCTCGCCAGTCACTGCTTAGGGCTACATCAAGTTGAAACAAAACGTAGAGATAGAACGTGAAACTACTTTGTTGTGACAAGTTTCAAGAAGCTAGCACAAACCGTGTTGGATTTAGAGTTCCAAATACATTTATAAATATAGGAGAAAACAGAGTGAAACCTAAAAATTCAAACTGTTACTGGAAATGAACGCTTCAACATAGAAGAACAAAATTTGGGGAACCAAGTCGCCTTTGTGTACTGATCATTACCTGAAAGTATCATCCAGTTTGGGTGAAAAAATATTTGCTGAGATTTCTGGAGATTCGTAATTTTTGGAAGCTTGGCAACCCCTTCCCATGAAAGTGTTTCTCGCCAGTCACTGCTTAGTGCTACATCAAGAGGAAACAAAACATAGAGATAGAACGTGAAACTACTTTGTTGTGACAAGTTTCAAGAAGCTAGCACAAACCGTGTTGGATTTAGAGTTCCAAATACATCTATCAATATAGGAGAAAACAGAGTGAAACCTAAAAATTCAAACTGTTACTGGAAATGAACGCTACAACATAGAAGAACGAAATTTGGGGAACTAAGTCGCCTTAGTGTACTGATCATTACCTGAAAGTATCATCCAGTTTGGGTGAAAAAATATTTGCTGAGATTTCTGGAGATTCGTAATTTTTGGAAGCTTGGCAACCCCTTCCCATGAAAGTGTTTCTCGCCAGTCACTGCTTAGGGCTACATCAAGAGGAATCAAAACGTAGAGAAAGAACTTGAAACTACTTTGTTGTGTCAAGTTTCAAGAAGCTAGCACAAACCGTGTTGGATTTAGAGTTCCAAATACATCTATCAATATAGGAGAAAACAGAGTGAAACCTAAAAATTCAAACTGTTACTGGAAATGAACGCTACAACATAGAAGAACGAAATTTGGGGAACTAAGTCGCCTTAGTGTACTGATCATTACCTGAAAGTATCATCCAGTTTGGCTGAAAAAATATTTGCTGAGATTTCTGGAGATTCGTAATTTTTGGAAGCTTGGCAACCCCTTCCCATGAAAGTGTTTCTCGCCAGTCACTGCTTAGGGCTACATCAAGAGGAAACAAAACGTAGAGATAGAACGTGAAACTACTTTGTTGTGACAAGTTTCAAGAAGCTAGCACAAACCGTGTTGGATTTAGAGTTCCAAATACATTTATAAATATAGGAGAAAACAGAGTGAAACCTAAAAATTCAAACTTTTACTGGAAATGAACGCTTCAACATAGAAGAACAAAATTTGGGGAACCAAGTCGCCTTTGTGTACTGATCATTACCTGAAAGTATCATCCAGTTTGGGTGAAAAAATATTTGCTGAGATTTCTGGAGATTCGTAATTTTTGGAAGCTTGGCAACCCCGTTCCATGAAAGGATTTCTCGCCAGTCACTGCTTAGGGCTACATCAAGAGGAAACAGAACGTAGAGATAGAACGTGAAACTACTTTGTTGTGTCAAGTTTCAAGAAGCTAGCACAAACCGTGTTGGATTTAGAGTTCCAAATACATCTATCAATATAGGAGAAAACAGAGTGAAACCTAAAAATTCAAACTGTTACTGGAAATGTACGCTTCAACATAGAAGAACGAAATTTGGGGAACCAAGTCGCCTTAGTGTACTGATCATTACCTGAAAGTATCATCCAGTTTGGGTGAAAAAATATTTGCTGAGATTTCTGTAGATTCGTAATTTTTGGAAGCTTGGCAACCCCTTCCCATGAAAGTGTTTCTCGCCAGTCACTGCTTAGGGCTACATAAAGAGGAAACAAAACGTAGAGATAGAACGTGAAACTACTTTGTTGTGACAAGTTTCAAGAAGCTAGCACAAACCGTGTTGGATTTAGAGTTTCAAATACATCTATTAATATAGGAGAAAACAGAGTGAAACCTAAAAATTCAAACTGTTACTGGAAATGAACGCTTCAACATAGAAGAAGGAAATTTGGGGAACCAAGTCGCCTTAGTGTACTGATCATTACCTGAAAGTATCATCCTGTTTGGGTGAAAAAATATTTGCTGAGATTTCTGGAGATTCGTAATTTTTGGAAGCTTGGCAACCCCGTTCCATGAAAGGGTTCCTCGCCAGTCACTGCTTAGGGCTATATCAAGAGGAAACAAAACGTAGAGATAGAACGTGAAACTACTTTGTTGTGTCAAGTTTCAAGAAGCTAGCACAAACCGTGTTGGATTTAGAGTTCCAAATACATCTATCAATATAGGAGAAAACAGAGTGAAACCTAAAAATTCAAACTGTTACTGGAAATGAACGCTTCAACATAGAAGAACGAAATTTGGGGAACCAAGTCACCTTAGTGTACTGATCATTGCCTGAAAGTATCATCCAGTTTGGGTGAAAAAATATTTGCTGAGATTTCTGGAGATTCGTAATTTTTGGAAGCTGGGCAACCCCTTCCCATGAAAGTGTTTCTCGCCAGTCACTGCTTAGGGCTACATCAAGAGGAAACAAAACATAGAGATAGAACGTGAAACTACTTTGTTGTGTCAAGTTTCAAGAAGCTAGCACAAACCGTGTTGGATTTAGAGTTCCAAATACATCTATCAATATAGGAGAAAACAGAGTGAAACCTAAAAATTCAAACTGTTACTGGAAATGAACGCTTCAACATAGAAGAACGAAATTTGGGGAACCAAGTCGCCTTAGTGTACTGATCATTACCTGAAAGTAGCATCCAGTTTGGGTGAAAAAATATTTGCTGAGATTTCTGGAGATTCGTAATTTTTGGAAGCTTGGCAACCCCGTTCCATGAAAGGGTTTCTCGCCGGTCACTGCTTAGGGCTACATCAAGAGGAAACAAAACGTAGAGATAGAACGTGAAACTACTTTGTTGTGTCAAGTTTCAAGAAGCTAGCACAAACCGTGTTGGATTTAGAGTTCCAAATACATCTATCAATATAGGAGAAAACAGAGTGAAACCTAAAAATTCAAACTGTTACTGGAAATGAACGCGTCAACATAGAAGAACGAAATTTGGGGAACCAAGTCGCCTTAGTGTACTGATCATTACCTGAAAGTATCATCCAGTTTGGGTGAAAAAATATTTGCTGAGATTTCTGGAGATTCGTAATTTTTGGAAGCTTGGCAACCCCTTCCCATGAAAGTGTTTCTCGCCAGTCACTGCTTAGGGCTACATCAAGAGGAAACAAAAGGTAGAGATAGAACGTGAAACTACTTTGTTGTGACAAGTTTCAAGAAGCTAGCACAAACCGTGTTGGATTTAGAGTTCCAAATACATTTATAAATATAGGAGAAAACAGAGTGAAACCTAAAAATTCAAACTGTTACTGGAAATGAACGCTTCAACATAGAAGAACAAAATTTGGGGAACCAAGTCGCCTTTGTGTACTGATCATTACCTGAAAGTATCATCCAGTTTGGGTGAAAAAATATTTGCTGAGATTTCTGGAGATTCGTAATTTTTGGAAGCTTGGCAACCCCTTCCCATGAAAGTGTTTCTCGCCAGTCACTGCTTAGTGCTACATCAAGAGGAAACAAAACATAGAGATAGAACGTGAAACTACTTTGTTGTGACAAGTTTCAAGAAGCTAGCACAAACCGTGTTGGATTTAGAGTTCCAAATACATCTATCAATATAGGAGAAAACAGAGTGAAACCTAAAAATTCAAACTGTTACTGGAAATGAACGCTTCAACATAGAAGAACGAAATTTGGGGAACCAAGTCGCCTTAGTGTACTGATCATTACCTGAAAGTATCATCCAGTTTGGGTGAAAAAATATTTGCTGAGATTTCTGGAGATTCGTAATTTTTGGAAGCTTGGCAACCCCTTCCCATGAAAGTGTTTCTCGCCAGTCACTGCTTAGGGCTACATCAAGAGGAAACAAAACGTAGAGATAGAACGTGAAACTACTTTGTTGTGACAAGTTTCAAGAAGCTAGCACAAACCGTGTTGGATTTAGAGTTCCAAATACATTTATAAATATAGGAGAAAACAGAGTGAAACCTAAAAATTCAAACTGTTACTGGAAATGAACGCTTCAACATAGAAGAACAAAATTTGGGGAACCAAGTCGCCTTTGTGTACTGATCATTACCTGAAAGTATCATCCAGTTTGGGTGAAAAAATATTTGCTGAGATTTCTGGAGATTCGTAATTTTTGGAAGCTTGGCAACCCCTTCCCATGAAAGTGTTTCTCGCCAGTCACTGCTTAGTGCTACATCAAGAGGAAACAAAACATAGAGATAGAACGTGAAACTACTTTGTTGTGACAAGTTTCAAGAAGCTAGCACAAACCGTGTTGGATTTAGAGTTCCAAATACATCTATCAATATAGGAGAAAACAGAGTGAAACCTAAAAATTCAAACTGTTACTGGAAATGAACGCTACAACATAGAAGAACGAAATTTGGGGAACTAAGTCGCCTTAGTGTACTGATCATTACCTGAAAGTATCATCCAGTTTGGGTGAAAAAATATTTGCTGAGATTTCTGGAGATTCGTAATTTTTGGAAGCTTGGCAACCCCTTCCCATGAAAGTGTTTCTCGCCAGTCACTGCTTAGGGCTACATCAAGAGGAATCAAAACGTAGAGAAAGAACGTGAAACTACTTTGTTGTGTCAAGTTTCAAGAAGCTAGCACAAACCGTGTTGGATTTAGAGTTCCAAATACATCTATCAATATAGGAGAAAACAGAGTGAAACCTAAAAATTCAAACTGTTACTGGAAATGAACGCTACAACATAGAAGAACGAAATTTGGGGAACTAAGTCGCCTTAGTGTACTGATCATTACCTGAAAGTATCATCCAGTTTGGCTGAAAAAATATTTGCTGAGATTTCTGGAGATTCGTAATTTTTGGAAGCTTGGCAACCCCTTCCCATGAAAGTGTTTCTCGCCAGTCACTGCTTAGGGCTACATCAAGAGGAAACAAAACGTAGAGATAGAACGTGAAACTACTTTGTTGTGACAAGTTTCAAGAAGCTAGCACAAACCGTGTTGGATTTAGAGTTCCAAATACATTTATAAATATAGGAGAAAACAGAGTGAAACCTAAAAATTCAAACTGTTACTGGAAATGTACGCTTCAACATAGAAGAACGAAATTTGGGGAACCAAGTCGCCTTAGTGTACTGATCATTACCTGAAAGTATCATCCAGTTTGGGTGAAAAAATATTTGCTGAGATTTCTGTAGATTCGTAATTTTTGGAAGCTTGGCAACCCCTTCCCATGAAAGTGTTTCTCGCCAGTCACTGCTTAGGGCTACATAAAGAGGAAACAAAACGTAGAGATAGAACGTGAAACTACTTTGTTGTGACAAGTTTCAAGAAGCTAGCACAAACCGTGTTGGATTTAGAGTTCCAAATACATCTATTAATATAGGAGAAAACAGAGTGAAACCTAAAAATTCAAACTGTTACTGGAAATGAACGCTTCAACATAGAAGAAGGAAATTTGGGGAACCAAGTCGCCTTAGTGTACTGATCATTACCTGAAAGTATCATCCTGTTTGGGTGAAAAAATATTTGCTGAGATTTCTGGAGATTCGTAATTTTTGGAAGCTTGGCAACCCCGTTCCATGAAAGGGTTCCTCGCCAGTCACTGCTTAGGGCTACATCAAGAGGAAACAAAACGTAGAGATAGAACGTGAAACTACTTTGTTGTGTCAAGTTTCAAGAAGCTAGCACAAACCGTGTTGGATTTAGAGTTCCAAATATATCTATCAATATAGGAGAAAACAGAGTGAAACCTAAAAATTCAAACTGTTACTGGAAATGAACGCTTCAACATAGAAGAACGAAATTTGCGGAACCAAGTCGCCTTAGTGTACTGATCATTACCTGAAAGTATCATCCAGTTTGGGTGAAAAAATATTTGCTGAGATTTCGGGAGATTCGTAATTTTTGTTAGCCTGGCAACCCCGTTCCATGAAAGGGTTTCTCGCCAGTCACTGCTTAGGGCTACATCAAGTTGAAACAAAACGTAGAGATAGAACGTGAAACTACTTTGTTGTGTCAAGTTTCAAGAAGCTAGCACAAACCGTGTTGGATTTAGAGTTCCAAATACATCTATCAATATAGGAGAAAACAGAGTGAAACCTAAAAATTCAAACTGTTACTGGAAATGAACGCGTCAACATAGAAGAACGAAATTTGGGGAACCAAGTCGCCTTAGTGTACTGATCATTACCTGAAAGTATCATCCAGTTTGGGTGAAAAAATATTTGCTGAGATTTCTGGAGATTCGTAATTTTTGGAAGCTTGGCAACCCCTTCCCATGAAAGTGTTTCTCGCCAGTCACTGCTTAGGGCTACATCAAGAGGAAACAAAAGGTAGAGATAGAACGTGAAACTACTTTGTTGTGACAAGTTTCAAGAAGCTAGCACAAACCGTGTTGGATTTAGAGTTCCAAATACATTTATAAATATAGGAGAAAACAGAGTGAAACCTAAAAATTCAAACTGTTACTGGAAATGAACGCTTCAACATAGAAGAACAAAATTTGGGGAACCAAGTCGCCTTTGTGTACTGATCATTACCTGAAAGTATCATCCAGTTTGGGTGAAAAAATATTTGCTGAGATTTCTGGAGATTCGTAATTTTTGGAAGCTTGGCAACCCCTTCCCATGAAAGTGTTTCTCGCCAGTCACTGCTTAGTGCTACATCAAGAGGAAACAAAACATAGAGATAGAACGTGAAACTACTTTGTTGTGACAAGTTTCAAGAAGCTAGCACAAACCGTGTTGGATTTAGAGTTCCAAATACATCTATCAATATAGGAGAAAACAGAGTGAAACCTAAAAATTCAAACTGTTACTGGAAATGAACGCTTCAACATAGAAGAACGAAATTTGGGGAACCAAGTCGCCTTAGTGTACTGATCATTACCTGAAAGTATCATCCAGTTTGGGTGAAAAAATATTTGCTGAGATTTCTGGAGATTCGTAATTTTTGGAAGCTTGGCAACCACTTCCCATGAAAGTCTTTCTCGCCAGTCACTGCTTAGGGCTACGTCAAGAGGAAACAAAACGTAGAGATAGAACGTGACACTTCTTTATTGTGACAAGTTGCAAGAAGCTAGCACAAACCGTGTTGGATTTAGAGTTCGAAATACATCTATTAATACAGGAGAAAACAGAGTGAAACCTAATAATTCAAACTGTTACTGGAAATGAACGCTTCAACATAGAAGAACGAAATTTGGGGAACAAAGTCGCCTTAGTGTACTGATCATTACCTGAAAGTATCATCCAGTTTGGGTGAAAAAATATTTGCTGAGATTTCTGGAGATTCGTAATTTTTGGAAGCTTGGCAACCCCTTCCCATGAAAGTGTTTCTCGCCAGTCACTGCTTAGGGCTACATCAAGAGGAAACAAAACGTAGAGATAGAACGTGAAACTACTTTGTTGTGACAAGTTTCAAGAAGCTAGCACAAACCGTGTTGGATTTAGAGTTCCAAATACATTTATAAATATAGGAGAAAACAGAGTGAAACCTAAAAATTCAAACTGTTACTGGAAATGAACGCTTCAACATAGAAGAACAAAATTTGGGGAACCAAGTCGCCTTTGTGTACTGATCATTACCTGAAAGTATCATCCAGTTTGGGTGAAAAAATATTTGCTGAGATTTCTGGAGATTCGTAATTTTTGGAAGCTTGGCAACCCCTTCCCATGAAAGTGTTTCTCGCCAGTCACTGCTTAGTGCTACATCAAGAGGAAACAAAACATAGAGATAGAACGTGAAACTACTTTGTTGTGACAAGTTTCAAGAAGCTAGCGCAAACCGTGTTGGATTTAGAGTTCCAAATACATTTATCAATATAGGAGAAAACAGAGTGAAACCTAAAAATTCAAACTGTTACTGGAAATGAACGCTTCAACATAGAAGAACGAAATTTGGGGAACCAAGTCGCCTTAGTGTACTGATCATTTCCTGAAAGTATCATCCAGTTTGGGTGAAAAAATATTTGCTGAGATTTCTGGAGATTCGTAATTTTTGGAAGCTTGGCAACCCCTTCCCATGAAAGTGTTTCTCGCCAGTCACTGCTTAGGGCTACATCAAGAGGAATCAAAACGTAGAGATAGAACGTGAAACTACTTTGTTGTGTCAAGTTTCAAGAAGCTAGCACAAACCGTGTTGGATTTAGAGTTCCAAATACATCTATCAATATAGGAGAAAACAGAGTGAAACCTAAAAATTCAAACTGTTACTGGAAATGAACGCTACAACATAGAAGAACGAAATTTGGGGAACTAAGTCGCCTTAGTGTACTGATCATTACCTGAAAGTATCATCCAGTTTGGGTGAAAAAATATTTGCTGAGATTTCTGGAGATTCGTAATTTTTGGAAGCTTGGCAACCCCTTCCCATGAAAGTGTTTCTCGCCAGTCACTGCTTAGGGCTACATCAAGAGGAAACAAAACGTAGAGATAGAACGTGAAACAACTTTGCTGTGACAAGTTTCAAGAAGCTAGCACAAACCGTGTTGGATTTAGAGTTCCAAATACATCTATTAATATAGGAGAAAACAGAGTGAAACCTAATAATTCAAACTGTTACTGGAAATGAACGCTTCAACATAGAAGAACGAAATTTGTGGAACCAAGTCGCTTTAGTGTACTGATCATTACCTGAAAGTATCATCCAGTTTGGGTGAAAAAATATTTGCTGAGATTTCTGGAGATTCGTAATTTTTGGAAGCTTGGCAACCTTGTTCCATGAAAGGGTTTCTTGCCAGTCACTGCTTAGGGCTACATCAAGAGGAAACAAAACGTAGAGATAGAACGTGAAAGTACTTTGTTGTGACAAGTTTCAAGAAGCTAGCACAAACCGTGTTGGATTTAGAGTTCCAAATACATCTATTAATATAGGAGAAAACAGAGTGAAACCTAAAAATTCAAACTGTTACTGGAAATGAACGCTTCAACATAGAAGAAGGAAATTTGGGGAACCAAGTCGCCTTAGTGTACTGATCATTACCTGAAAGTATCATCCAGTTTGGGTGAAAAAATATTTGCTGAGATTTCTGGAGATTCGTAATTTTTGGAAGCTTGGCAACCCCGTTCCATGAAAGGGTTTCTCGCCGGTCACTGCTTAGGGCTACATCAAGAGGAAACAAAACGTAGAGATACAACGTGAAACTACTTTGTTGTGTCAAGTTTCAAGAAGGTAGCACAAACCGTGTTGGATTTAGAGTTCCAAATACATCTATCAATATAGGAGAAAATAGAGTGAAACCTAAAAATTCAAACTGTTACTGGAAATGAACGCTTCAACATAGAAGAACGAAATTTGGGGAACCAAGTCGCCTTAGTGTACTGATCATTACCTGAAAGTATCATCCAGTTTGGGTGAAAAAATATTTGCTGAGATTTCTGTAGATTCGTAATTTTTGGAAGCTTGGCAACCCCTTCCCATGAAAGTGTTTCTCGCCAGTCATTGCTTAGGGCTACAAAAAGAGGAAACAAAACGTAGAGATAGAACGTGAAACTACTTTGTTGTGACAAGTTTCAAGAAGCTAGCACAAACCGTGTTGGATTTAGAGTTCCAAATACATCTATTAATATAGGAGAAAACAGAGTGAAACCTAAAAATTCAAACTGTTACTGGAAATGAACGCTTCAACATAGAAGAAGGAAATTTGGGGAACCAAGTCGCCTTAGTGTACTGATCATTACCTGAAAGTATCATCCAGTTTGGGTGAAAAAATATTTGCTGAGATTTCTGGAGATTCGTAATTTTTGGAAGCTTGGCAACCCCGTTCCATGAAAGGGTTTCTCGCCGGTCACTGCTTAGGGCTACATCAAGAGGAAACAAAACGTAGAGATAGAACGTGAAACTACTTTGTTGTGACAAGTTTCAAGAAGCTAGCACAAACCGTGTTGGATTTAGAGTTCCAAATACATTTATAAATATAGGAGAAAACAGAGTGAAACCTAAAAATTCAAACTGTTACTGGAAATGAACGCTTCAACATAGAAGAACAAAATTTGGGGAACCAAGTCGCCTTTGTGTACTGATCATTACCTGAAAGTATCATCCAGTTTGGGTGAAAAAATATTTGCTGAGATTTCTGGAGATTCGTAATTTTTGGAAGCTTGGCAACCCCGTTCCATGAAAGGGTTTCTCGCCGGTCACTGCTTAGGGCTACATCAAGAGGAAACAAAACGTAGAGATAGAAGGTGAAACTACTGTGTTGTGTCAAGTTTCAAGAAGCTAGCACAAACCGTGTTGGATTTAGAGTTCCAAATACATTTATCAATATAGGAGAAAACAGAGTGAAACCTAAAAATTCAAAATGTTACTGGAAATGAACGCTTCAACATAGAAGAACGAAATTTGGGGAACCAAGTCACCTTAGTGTACTGATCATTTCCTGAAAGTATCATCCAGTTTGGGTGAAAAAATATTTGCTGAGATTTCTGGAGATTCGTAATTTTTGGAAGCTTGGCAACCCCTTCCCATGAAAGTGTTTCTCGCCAGTCACTGCTTAGGGCTACATCAAGAGGAATCAAAACGTAGAGATAGAACGTGAAACTACTTTGTTGTGACAAGTTTCAAGAAGCTAGCACAAACCGTGTTGGATTTAGAGTTCCAAATACATCTATTAATATAGGAGAAAACAGAGTGAAACCTAAAAATTCAAACTGTTACTGGAAATGAACGCTTCAACATAGAAGAAGGAAATTTGGGGAACCAAGTCGCCTTAGTGTACTGATCATTACCTGAAAGTATCATCCAGTTTGGGTGAAAAAATATTTGCTGAGATTTCTGGAGATTCGTAATTTTTGGAAGCTTGGCAACCCCGTTCCATGAAAGGGTTTCTCGCCGGTCACTGCTTAGGGCTACATCAAGAGGAAACAAAACGTAGAGATAGAAGGTGAAACTACTGTGTTGTGTCAAGTTTCAAGAAGCTAGCACAAACCGTGTTGGATTTAGAGTTCCAAATACATCTATTAATATAGGAGAAAACAGAGTGAAACCTAAAAAGTCAAACTGTTACCGGAAATGAACGCTTCAACATAGAAGAACGAAATTTGGGGAACCAAGTCGCCTTAGTGTACTGATCATTACCTGAAAGTATCATCCAGTTTGGGTGAAAAAATATTTGCTGAGATTTCTGGAGATTCGTAATTTTTGGAAGCTTGGCAACCCCGTTCAATGAAAGGGTTTCTCGCCGGTCACTGCTTAGGGCTACATCAAGAGGAAACAAAACGTAGAGATAGAACGTGAAACTACATTGTTGTATCAAGTTTCAAGAACCTAGCACAAACTGTGTTGGATTAAGAGTTCCAAATACATCTATCAATATAGGAGAAAACAGAGTGAAACCTAAAAATTCAAACTGTTACTGGAAATGAACGCTTCAACATAGAAGAACGAAATTTGGGGAACCAAGTCGCCTTAGTGTACTGATCATTTCCTGAAAGTATCATCAAGTTTGGGTGAAAAAATATTTGCTGAGATTTCTGGAGATTCGTAATTTTGGGAAGGTTGGCAACCCCTTCCCATGAAAGTGTTTCTCGCCAGTCACTGCTTAGGGCTACAAAAAGAGGAAACAAAACGTAGAGATAGAACGTGAAACTACTTTGTTGTGACAAGTTTCAAGAAGCTAGCACAAACCGTGTTGGATTTAGAGTTCCAAATACATCTATTAATATAGGAGAAAACAGAGTGAAACCTAAAAATTCAAACTGTTACTGGAAATGAACGCTTCAACATAGAAGAAGGAAATTTGGGGAACCAAGTCCCCTTAGTGTACTGATCATTACCTGAAAGTATCATCCAGTTTGGGTGAAAAAATATTTGCTGAGATTTCTGGAGATTCGTAATTTTTGGAAGCTTGGCAACCCCGTTCCATGAAAGGGTTTCTCGCCGGTCACTGCTTAGGGCTACATCAAGAGGAAACAAAACGTAGAGATAGAACGTGAAACTACTTTGTTGTGACAAGTTTCAAGAAGCTAGCACAAACCGTGTTGGATTTAGAGTTCCAAATACATTTATAAATATAGGAGAAAACAGAGTGAAACCTAAAAATTCAAACTGTTACTGGAAATGAACGCTTCAACATAGAAGAACAAAATTTGGGGAACCAAGTCGCCTTTGTGTACTGATCATTACCTGAAAGTATCATCCAGTTTGGGTGAAAAAATATTTGCTGAGATTTCTGGAGATTCGTAATTTTTGGAAGCTTGGCAACCCCTTCCCATGAAAGTGTTTCTCGCCAGTCACTGCTTAGTGCTACATCAAGAGGAAACAAAACATAGAGATAGAACGTGAAACTACTTTGTTGTGACAAGTTTCAAGAAGCTAGCACAAACCGTGTTGGATTTAGAGTTCCAAATACATTTATCAATATAGGAGAAAACAGAGTGAAATCTAAAAATTCAAACTGTTACTGGAAATGAACGCTTCAACATAGAAGAACGAAATTTGGGGAACCAAGTCGCCTTAGTGTACTGATCATTTCCTGAAAGTATCATCCAGTTTGGGTGAAAAAATATTTGCTGAGATTTCTGGAGATTCGTAATTTTTGGAAGCTTGGCAACCCCTTCCCATGAAAGTGTTTCTCGCCAGTCACTGCTTAGGGCTACATCAAGAGGAATCAAAACGTAGAGATAGAACGTGAAACTACTTTGTTGTGACAAGTTTCAAGAAGCTAGCACAAACCGTGTTGGATTTAGAGTTCCAAATACATCTATTAATATAGGAGAAAACAGAGTGAAACCTAAAAATTCAAACTGTTACTGGAAATGAACGCTTCAACATAGAAGAAGGAAATTTGGGGAACCAAGTCGCCTTAGTGTACTGATCATTACCTGAAAGTATCATCCAGTTTGGGTGAAAAAATATTTGCTGAGATTTCTGGAGATTCGTAATTTTTGGAAGCTTGGCAACCCCGTTCCATGAAAGGGTTTCTCGCCGGTCACTGCTTAGGGCTACATCAAGAGGAAACAAAACGTAGAGATAGAAGGTGAAACTACTGTGTTGTGTCAAGTTTCAAGAAGCTAGCACAAACCGTGTTGGATTTAGAGTTCCAAATACATCTATTAATATAGGAGAAAACAGAGTGAAACCTAAAAAGTCAAACTGTTACCGGAAATGAACGCTTCAACATAGAAGAACGAAATTTGGGGAACCAAGTCGCCTTAGTGTACTGATCATTACCTGAAAGTATCATCCAGTTTGGGTGAAAAAATATTTGCTGAGATTTCTGGAGATTCGTAATTTTTGGAAGCTTGGCAACCCCGTTCAATGAAAGGGTTTCTCGCCGGTCACTGCTTAGGGCTACATCAAGAGGAAACAAAACGTAGAGATAGAACGTGAAACTACTTTGTTGTGTCAAGTTTCAAGAAGCTAGCACAAACCGTGTTGGATTTAGAGTTCCAAATACATCTATCAATATAGGAGAAAACAGAGTGAAACCTAAAAATTCAAACTGTTACTGGAAATGAACGCTTCAACATAGAAGAACGAAATTTGCGGAACCAAGTCGCCTTAGTGTACTGATCATTACCTGAAAGTATCATCCAGTTTGGGTGAAAAAATATTTGCTGAGATTTCTGGAGATTCGTAATTTTTGGAAGCTTGGCAACCCCTTCCCATGAAAGTGTTTCTCGCCAGTCACTGCTTAGGGCTACATCAAGAGGAAACAAAACGTAGAGATAGAACGTGAAACAACTTTGCTGTGACAAGTTTCAAGAAGCTAGCACAAACCGTGTTGGATTTAGAGTTCCAAATACATCTATTAATATAGGAGAAAACAGAGTGAAACCTAATAATTCAAACTGTTACTGGAAATGAACGCTTCAACATAGAAGAACGAAATTTGTGGAACCAAGTCGCTTTAGTGTACTGATCATTACCTGAAAGTATCATCCAGTTTGGGTGAAAAAATATTTGCTGAGATTTCTGGAGATTCGTAATTTTTGGAAGCTTGGCAACCTTGTTCCATGAAAGGGTTTCTTGCCAGTCACTGCTTAGGGCTACATCAAGAGGAAACAAAACGTAGAGATAGAACGTGAAAGTACTTTGTTGTGTCAAGTTTCAAGAAGCTAGCACAAACCGTGTTGGATTTAGAGTTCCAAATACATCTATCAATATAGGAGAAAACAGAGTGAAACCTAAAAATTCAAACTATTACTGGAAATGAACGCTTCAACATAGAAGAACGAAATTTGGGGAACCAAGTCGCCTTAGTGTACTGATCATTACCTGAAAGTATCATCCAGTTTGGGTGAAAAAATATTTGCTGAGATTTCTGGAGATTCGTAATTTTTGGAAGCTTGGCAACCCCGTTCCATGAAAGGATTTCTCGCCAGTCACTGCTTAGGGCTACATCAAGAGGAAACAAAACGTAGAGATAGAACGTGAAACTACTTTGTTGTGTCAAGTTTCAAGAAGCTAGCACAAACCGTGTTGGATTTAGAGTTCCAAATACATCTATCAATATAGGAGAAAACAGAGTGAAACCTAAAAATTCAAACTGTTACTGGAAATGAACGCTTCAACATAGAAGAACGAAATTTGGGGAACCAAGTCGCCTTAGTGTACTGATCATTACCTGAAAGTATCATCCAGTTTGGGTGAAAAAATATTTGCTGAGATTTCTGTAGATTCGTAATTTTTGGAAGCTTGGCAACCCCTTCCCATGAAAGTGTTTCTCGCCAGTCACTGCTTAGGGCTACAAAAAGAGGAAACAAAACGTAGAGATAGAACGTGAAACTACTTTGTTGTGACAAGTTTCAAGAAGCTAGCACAAACCGTGTTGGATTTAGAGTTCCAAATACATCTATTAATATAGGAGAAAACAGAGTGAAACCTAAAAATTCAAACTGTTACTGGAAATGAACGCTTCAACATAGAAGAAGGAAATTTGGGGAACCAAGTCGCCTTAGTGTACTGATCATTACCTGAAAGTATCATCCAGTTTGGGTGAAAAAATATTTGCTGAGATTTCTGGAGATTCGTAATTTTTGGAAGCTTGGCAACCCCGTTCCATGAAAGGGTTTCTCGCCGGTCACTGCTTAGGGCTACATCAAGAGGAAACAAAACATAGAGATAGAACGTGAAACTACTTTGTTGTGACAAGTTTCAAGAAGCTAGCACAAACCGTGTTGGATTTAGAGTTCCAAATACATTTATAAATATAGGAGAAAACAGAGTGAAACCTAAAAATTCAAACTGTTACTGGAAATGAACGCTTCAACATAGAAGAACAAAATTTGGGGAACCAAGTCGCCTTTGTGTACTGATCGTTACCTGAAAGTATCATCCAGTTTGGGTGAAAAAATATTTGCTGAGATTTCTGGAGATTCGTAATTTTTGGAAGCTTGGCAACCCCTTCCCATGAAAGTGTTTCTCGCCAGTCACTGCTTAGTGGTACATCAAGAGGAAACAAACATAGAGATAGAACGTGAAACTACTTTGTTGTGACAAGTTTCAAGAAGCTAGCACAAACCGTGTTGGATTTAGAGTTCCAAATACATTTATCAATATAGGAGAAAACAGAGTGAAACCTAAAAATTCAAACTGTTACTGGAAATGAACGCTTCAACATAGAAGAACGAAATTTGGGGAACCAAGTCGCCTTAGTGTACTGATCATTTCCTGAAAGTATCATCCAGTTTGGGTGAAAAAATATTTGCTGAGATTTCTGGAGATTCGTAATTTTTGGAAGCTTGGCAACCCCTTCCCATGAAAGTGTTTCTCGCCAGTCACTGCTTAGGGCTACATCAAGAGGAATCAAAACATAGAGATAGAACGTGAAACTACTTTGTTGTGTCAAGTTTCAAGAAGCTAGCACAAACCGTGTTGGATTTAGAGTTCCAAATACATCTATTAATATAGGAGAAAACAGAGTGAAACCTAAAAATTCAAACTGTTACTGGAAATGAACGCTTCAACATAGAAGAAGGAAATTTGGGGAACCAAGTCGCCTTAGTGTACTGATCATTACCTGAAAGTATCATCCAGTTTGGGTGAAAAAATATTTGCTGAGATTTCTGGAGATTCGTAATTTTTGGAAGCTTGGCAACCCCGTTCAATGAAAGGGTTTCTCGCCGGTCACTGCTTAGGGCTACATCAAGAGGAAACAAAACGTAGAGATAGAACGTGAAACTACTTTGTTGTGTCAAGTTTCAAGAAGCTAGCACAAACCGTGTTGGATTTAGAGTTCCAAATACATCTATCAATATAGGAGAAAACAGAGTGAAACCTAAAAATTCAAACGGTTACTGGAAATGAACGCTTCAACATAGAAGAACGAAATTTGCGGAACCAAGTCGCCTTAGTGTACTGATCATTACCTGGAAGTATCATCCAGTTTGGGTGAAAAAATATTTGCTGAGATTTCTGGAGATTCGTAATTTTTGTTAGCCTGGCAACCCCGTTCCATGAAAGGGTTTCTCGCCAGTCACTGCTTAGGGCTACATCAAGTTGAAACAAAACGTAGAGATAGAACGTGAAACTACTTTGTTGTGTCAAGTTTCAAGAAGCTAGCACAAACCGTGTTGGATTTAGAGTTCCAAATACATCTATCAATATAGGAGAAAACAGAGTGAAACCTAAAAATTCAAACTGTTACTGGAAATGAACGCGTCAACATAGAAGAACGAAATTTGGGGAACCAAGTCGCCTTAGTGTACTGATCATTACCTGAAAGTATCATCCAGTTTGGGTGAAAAAATATTTGCTGAGATTTCTGGAGATTCGTAATTTTTGGAAGCTTGGCAACCCCTTCCCATGAAAGTGTTTCTCGCCAGTCACTGCTTAGGGCTACATCAAGAGGAAACAAAACGTAGAGATAGAACGTGAAACTACTTTGTTGTGTCAAGTTTCAAGAAGCTAGCACAAACCGTGTTGGATTTAGATTTCCAAATACATTTATCAATATAGGAGAAAACAGAGTGAAACCTAAAAATTCAAACTGTTACTGGAAATGAACGCTTCAACATAGAAGAACAAAATTTGGGGAACCAAGTCGCCTTTGTGTACTGATCATTACCTGAAAGTATCATCCAGTTTGGGTGAAAAAATATTTGCTGAGATTTCTGGAGATTCGTAATTTTTGGAAGCTTGGCAACCCCTTCCCATGAAAGTGTTTCTCGCCAGTCACTGCTTAGTGCTACATCAAGAGGAAACAAAACATAGAGATAGAACGTGAAACTACTTTGTTGTGACAAGTTTCAAGAAGCTAGCACAAACCGTGTTGGATTTAGAGTTCCAAATACATCTATCAATATAGGAGAAAACAGAGTGAAACCTAAAAATTCAAACTGTTACTGGAAATGAACGCTTCAACATAGAAGAACGAAATTTGGGGAACCAAGTCGCCTTAGTGTACTGATCATTACCTGAAAGTATCATCCAGTTTGGGTGAAAAAATATTTGCTGAGATTTCTGGAGATTCGTAATTTTTGGAAGCTTGGCAACCACTTCCCATGAAAGTGTTTCTCGCCAGTCACTGCTTAGGGCTACGTCAAGAGGAAACAAAACGTAGAGATAGAACGTGACACTACTTTATTGTGACAAGTTTCAAGAAGCTAGCACAAACCGTGTTGGATTTAGAGTTCGAAATACATCTATTAATACAGGAGAAAACAGAGTGAAACCTAATAATTCAAACTGTTACTGGAAATGAACGCTTCAACATAGAAGAACGAAATTTGGGGAACAAAGTCGCCTTAGTGTACTGATCATTACCTGAAAGTATCATCCAGTTTGGGTGAAAAAATATTTGCTGAGATTTCTGGAGATTCGTAATTTTTGGAAGCTTGGCAACCCCTTCCCATGAAAGTGTTTCTCGCCAGTCACTGCTTAGGGCTACATCAAGAGGAAACAAAACGTAGAGATAGAACGTGAAACTATTTTTTTGTGACAATTTTCAAGAAGCTAGCACAAACCGTGTTGGATTTAGAGTTCCAAATACATTTATAAATATAGGAGAAAACAGAGTGAAACCTAAAAATTCAAACTGTTACTGGAAATGAACGCTTCAACATAGAAGAACAAAATTTGGGGAACCAAGTCGCCTTTGTGTACTGATCATTACCTGAAAGTATCATCCAGTTTGGGTGAAAAAATATTTGCTGAGATTTCTGGAGATTCGTAATTTTTGGAAGCTTGGCAACCCCTTCCCATGAAAGTGTTTCTCGCCAGTCACTGCTTAGTGCTACATCAAGAGGAAACAAAACATAGAGATAGAACGTGAAACTACTTTGTTGTGACAAGTTTCAAGAAGCTAGCACAAACCGTGTTGGATTTAGAGTTCCAAATACATTTATCAATATAGGAGAAAACAGAGTGAAACCTAAAAATTCAAACTGTTACTGGAAATGAACGCTTCAACATAGAAGAACGAAATTTGGGGAACCAAGTCGCCTTAGTGTACTGATCATTTCTTGAAAGTATCATCTAGTTTGGGTGAAAAAATATTTGCTGAGATTTCTGGAGATTCGTAATTTTTGGACGCTTGGCAACCCCTTCCCATGAAAGTGTTTCTCGCCAGTCACTGCTTAGGGCTACATCAAGAGGAATCAAAACGTAGAGATAGAACGTGAAACTACTTTGTTGTGTCAAGTTTCAAGAAGCTAGCACAAACCGTGTTGGATTTAGAGTTCCAAATACATCTATCAATATAGGAGAAAACAGAGTGAAACCTAAAAATTCAAACTGTTATTGGAAATGAACGCTACAACATAGAAGAACGAAATTTGGGGAACTAAGTCGCCTTAGTGTACTGATCATTACCTGAAAGTATCATCCAGTTTGGGTGAAAAAATATTTGCTGAGATTTCTGGAGATTCGTAATTTTTGGAAGCTTGGCAACCCCTTCCCATGAAAGTGTTTCTCGCCAGTCACTGCTTAGGGCTACATCAAGAGGAAACAAAACGTAGAGATAGAACGTGAAACAACTTTGCTGTGACAAGTTTCAAGAAGCTAGCACAAACCGAGTTGGATTTAGAGTTCCAAATACATCTATTAATATAGGAGAAAACAGAGTGAAACCTAATAATTCAAACTGTTACTGGAAATGAACGCTTCAACATAGAAGAACGAAATTTGTGGAACCAAGTCGCTTTAGTGTACTGATCATTACCTGAAAGTATCATCCAGTTTGGGTGAAAAAATATTTGCTGAGATTTCTGGAGATTCGTAATTTTTGGAAGCTTGGCAACCTTGTTCCATGAAAGGGTTTCTTGCCAGTCACTGCTTAGGGCTACATCAAGAGGGAAAAAAACGTAGAGATAGAACGTGAAAGTACTTTGTTGTGTCAAGTTTCAAGAAGCTAGCACAAACCGTGTTGGATTTAGAGTTCCAAATACATCTATCAATATAGGAGAAAACAGAGTGAAACCTAAAAATTCAAACTATTACTGGAAATGAACGCTTCAACATAGAAGAACGAAATTTGGGGAACCAAGTCGCCTTAGTGTACTGATCATTACCTGAAAGTATCATCCAGTTTGGGTGAAAAAATATTTGCTGAGATTTCTGGAGATTCGTAATTTTTGGAAGCTTGGCAACCCCTTCCCATGAAAGTGTTTCTCGCCAGTCACTGCTTAGGGCTACATCAAGAGGAAACAAAACGTAGAGATAGAACGTGAAACTACTTTGTTGTGTCAAGTTTCAAGAAGCTAGCACAAACCGTGTTGGATTTAGAGTTCCAAATACATCTATCAATATAGGAGAAAACAGAGTGAAACCTAAAAATTCAAACTGTTACTGGAAATGAACGCTTCAACATAGAAGAACGAAATTTGGGGAACCAAGTCGCCTTAGTGTACTGATCATTACCTGAAAGTATCATCCAGTTTGGGTGAAAAAATATTTGCTGAGATTTCTGTAGATTCGTAATTTTTGGAAGCTTGGCAACCCCTTCCCATGAAAGTGTTTCTGCCAGTCACTGCTTAGGGCTACAAAAAGAGGAAACAAAACGTAGAGATAGAACGTGAAACTACTTTGTTGTGACAAGTTTCAAGAAGCTAGCACAAACCGTGTTGGATTTAGAGTTCCAAATACATCTATTAATATAGGAGAAAACAGAGTGAAACCTAAAAATTCAAACTGTTACTGGAAATGAACGCTTCAATATAGAAGAAGGAAATTTGGGGAACCAAGTCGCCTTAGTGTACTGATCATTACCTGAAAGTATCATCCAGTTTGGGTGAAAAAATATTTGCTGAGATTTCTGGAGATTCGTAATTTTTGGAAGCTTGGCAACCCCGTTCCATGTAAGGGTTTCTTGCCGGTCACTGCTTAGGGCTACATCAAGAGGAAACAAAACGTAGAGATAGAACGTGAAACTACTTTGTTGTGACAAGTTTCAAGAAGCTAGCACAAACCGTGTTGGATTTAGAGTTCCAAATACATTTATAAATATAGGAGAAAACAGAGTGAAACCTAAAAATTCAAACTGTTACTGGAAATGAACGCTTCAACATAGAAGAACAAAATTTGGGGAACCAAGTCGCCTTTGTGTACTGATCATTACCTGAAAGTAGCATCCAGTTTGGGTGAAAAAATATTTGCTGAGATTTCTGGAGATTCGTAATTTTTGGAAGCTTGGCAACCCCTTCCCATGAAAGTGTTTCTCGCCAGTCACTGCTTAGTGCTACATCAAGAGGAAACAAAACATAGAGATAGAACGTGAAACTACTTTGTTGTGACAAGTTTCAAGAAGCTAGCACAAACCGTGTTGGATTTAGAGTTCCAAATACATTTATCAATATAGGAGAAAACAGAGTGAAATCTAAAAATTCAAACTGTTACTGGAAATGAACGCTTCAACATAGAAGAACGAAATTTGGGGAACCAAGTCGCCTTAGTGTACTGATCATTTCCTGAAAGTATCATCCAGTTTGGGTGAAAAAATATTTGCTGAGATTTCTGGAGATTCGTAATTTTTGGAAGCTTGGCAACCCCTTCCCATGAAAGTGTTTCTCACCAGTCACTGCTTAGGGCTACATCAAGAGGAATCAAAACGTAGAGATAGAACGTGAAACTACTTTGTTGTGACAAGTTTCAAGAAGCTAGCACAAACCGTGTTGGATTTAGAGTTCCAAATACATCTATTAATATAGGAGAAAACAGAGTGAAACCTAAAAATTCAAACTGTTACTGGAAATGAACGCTTCAACATAGAAGAAGGAAATTTGGGGAACCAAGTCGCCTTAGTGTACTGATCATTACCTGAAAGTATCATCCAGTTTGGGTGAAAAAATATTTGCTGAGATTTCTGGAGATTCGTAATTTTTGGAAGCTTGGCAACCCCGTTCCATGAAAGGGTTTCTCGCCGGTCACTGCTTAGGGCTACATCAAGAGGAAACAAAACGTAGAGATAGAAGGTGAAACTACTGTGTTGTGTCAAGTTTCAAGAAGCTAGCACAAACCGTGTTGGATTTAGAGTTCCAAATACATCTATTAATATAGGAGAAAACAGAGTGAAACCTAAAAAAGTCAAACTGTTACCGGAAATGAACGCTTCAACATAGAAGAACGAAATTTGGGGAACCAAGTCGCCTTAGTGTACTGATCATTACCTGAAAGTATCATCCAGTTTGGGTGAAAAAATATTTGCTGAGATTTCTGGAGATTCGTAATTTTTGGAAGCTTGGCAACCCCGTTCAATGAAAGGGTTTCTCGCCGGTCACTGCTTAGGGCTACATCAAGAGGAAACAAAACGTAGAGATAGAACGTGAAACTACTTTGTTGTGTCAAGTTTCAAGAAGCTAGCACAAACCGTGTTGGATTTAGAGTTCCAAATACATCTATCAATATAGGAGAAAACAGAGTGAAACCTAAAAATTCAAACTGTTACTGGAAATGAACGCTTCAACATAGAAGAACGAAATTTGCGGAACCAAGTCGCCTTAGTGTACTGATCATTACCTGAAAGTATCATCCAGTTTGGGTGAAAAAATATTTGCTGAGATTTCTGGAGATTCGTAATTTTTGGAAGCTTGGCAACCCCTTCCCATGAAAGTGTTTCTCGCCAGTCACTGCTTAGGGCTACATCAAGAGGAAACAAAACGTAGAGATAGAACGTGAAACAACTTTGCTGTGACAAGTTTCAAGAAGCTAGCACAAACCGTGTTGGATTTAGAGTTCCAAATACATCTATTAATATAGGAGAAAACAGAGTGAAACCTAATAATTCAAACTGTTACTGGAAATGAACGCTTCAACATAGAAGAACGAAATTTGTGGAACCAAGTCGCTTTAGTGTACTGATCATTACCTGAAAGTATCATCCAGTTTGGGTGAAAAAATATTTGCTGAGATTTCTGGAGATTCGTAATTTTTGGAAGCTTGGCAACCTTGTTCCATGAAAGGGTTTCTTGCCAGTCACTGCTTAGGGCTACATCAAGAGGAAACAAAACGTAGAGATAGAACGTGAAAGTACTTTGTTGTGTCAAGTTTCAAGAAGCTAGCACAAACCGTGTTGGATTTAGAGTTCCAAATACATCTATCAATATAGGAGAAAACAGAGTGAAACCTAAAAATTCAAACTATTACTGGAAATGAACGCTTCAACATAGAAGAACGAAATTTGGGGAACCAAGTCGCCTTAGTGTACTGATCATTACCTGAAAGTATCATCCAGTTTGGGTGAAAAAATATTTGCTGAGATTTCTGGAGATTCGTAATTTTTGGAAGCTTGGCAACCCCGTTCCATGAAAGGATTTCTCGCCAGTCACTGCTTAGGGCTACATCAAGAGGAAACAAAACGTAGAGATAGAACGTGAAACTACTTTGTTGTGTCAAGTTTCAAGAAGCTAGCACAAACCGTGTTGGATTTAGAGTTCCAAATACATCTATCAATATAGGAGAAAACAGAGTGAAACCTAAAAATTCAAACTGTTACTGGAAATGAACGCTTCAACATAGAAGAACGAAATTTGGGGAACCAAGTCGCCTTAGTGTACTGATCATTACCTGAAAGTATCATCCAGTTTGGGTGAAAAAATATTTGCTGAGATTTCTGTAGATTCGTAATTTTTGGAAGCTTGGCAACCCCTTCCCATGAAAGTGTTTCTCGCCAGTCACTGCTTAGGGCTACAAAAAGAGGAAACAAAACGTAGAGATAGAACGTGAAACTACTTTGTTGTGACAAGTTTCAAGAAGCTAGCACAAACCGTGTTGGATTTAGAGTTCCAAATACATCTATTAATATAGGAGAAAACAGAGTGAAACCTAAAAATTCAAACTGTTACTGGAAATGAACGCTTCAACATAGAAGAAGGAAATTTGGGGAACCAAGTCGCCTTAGTGTACTGATCATTACCTGAAAGTATCATCCAGTTTGGGTGAAAAAATATTTGCTGAGATTTCTGGAGATTCGTAATTTTTGGAAGCTTGGCAACCCCGTTCCATGAAAGGGTTTCTCGCCGGTCACTGCTTAGGGCTACATCAAGAGGAAACAAAACATAGAGATAGAACGTGAAACTACTTTGTTGTGACAAGTTTCAAGAAGCTAGCACAAACCGTGTTGGATTTAGAGTTCCAAATACATTTATAAATATAGGAGAAAACAGAGTGAAACCTAAAAATTCAAACTGTTACTGGAAATGAACGCTTCAACATAGAAGAACAAAATTTGGGGAACCAAGTCGCCTTTGTGTACTGATCGTTACCTGAAAGTATCATCCAGTTTGGGTGAAAAAATATTTGCTGAGATTTCTGGAGATTCGTAATTTTTGGAAGCTTGGCAACCCCTTCCCATGAAAGTGTTTCTCGCCAGTCACTGCTTAGTGGTACATCAAGAGGAAACAAAACATAGAGATAGAACGTGAAACTACTTTGTTGTGACAAGTTTCAAGAAGCTAGCACAAACCGTGTTGGATTTAGAGTTCCAAATACATTTATCAATATAGGAGAAAACAGAGTGAAACCTAAAAATTCAAACTGTTACTGGAAATGAACGCTTCAACATAGAAGAACGAAATTTGGGGAACCAAGTCGCCTTAGTGTACTGATCATTTCCTGAAAGTATCATCCAGTTTGGGTGAAAAAATATTTGCTGAGATTTCTGGAGATTCGTAATTTTTGGAAGCTTGGCAACCCCTTCCCATGAAAGTGTTTCTCGCCAGTCACTGCTTAGGGCTACATCAAGAGGAATCAAAACATAGAGATAGAACGTGAAACTACTTTGTTGTGTCAAGTTTCAAGAAGCTAGCACAAACCGTGTTGGATTTAGAGTTCCAAATACATCTATTAATATAGGAGAAAACAGAGTGAAACCTAAAAATTCAAACTGTTACTGGAAATGAACGCTTCAACATAGAAGAAGGAAATTTGGGGAACCAAGTCGCCTTAGTGTACTGATCATTACCTGAAAGTATCATCCAGTTTGGGTGAAAAAATATTTGCTGAGATTTCTGGAGATTCGTAATTTTTGGAAGCTTGGCATCCCCGTTCCATGAAAGGGTTTCTCGCCGGTCACTGCTTAGGGCTACATCAAGAGGAAACAAAACGTAGAGATAGAAGGTGAAACTACTGTGTTGTGTCAAGTTTCAAGAAGCTAGCACAAACCGTGTTGGATTTAGAGTTCCAAATACATCTATTAATATAGGAGAAAACAGAGTGAAACCTAAAAAGTCAAACTGTTACCGGAAATGAACGCTTCAACATAGAAGAACGAAATTTGGGGAACCAAGTCGCCTTAGTGTACTGATCATTACCTGAAAGTATCATCCAGTTTGGGTGAAAAAATATTTGCTGAGATTTCTGGAGATTCGTAATTTTTGGAAGCTTGGCAACCCCGTTCAATGAAAGGGTTTCTCGCCGGTCACTGCTTAGGGCTACATCAAGAGGAAACAAAACGTAGAGATAGAACGTGAAACTACTTTGTTGTGTCAAGTTTCAAGAAGCTAGCACAAACCGTGTTGGATTTAGAGTTCCAAATACATCTATCAATATAGGAGAAAACAGAGTGAAACCTAAAAATTCAAACGGTTACTGGAAATGAACGCTTCAACATAGAAGAACGAAATTTGCGGAACCAAGTCGCCTTAGTGTACTGATCATTACCTGGAAGTATCATCCAGTTTGGGTGAAAAAATATTTGCTGAGATTTCTGGAGATTCGTAATTTTTGTTAGCCTGGCAACCCCGTTCCATGAAAGGGTTTCTCGCCAGTCACTGCTTAGGGCTACATCAAGTTGAAACAAAACGTAGAGATAGAACGTGAAACTACTTTGTTGTGTCAAGTTTCAAGAAGCTAGCACAAACCGTGTTGGATTTAGAGTTCCAAATACATCTATCAATATAGGAGAAAACAGAGTGAAACCTAAAAATTCAAACTGTTACTGGAAATGAACGCGTCAACATAGAAGAACGAAATTTGGGGAACCAAGTCGCCTTAGTGTACTGATCATTACCTGAAAGTATCATCCAGTTTGGGTGAAAAAATATTTGCTGAGATTTCTGGAGATTCGTAATTTTTGGAAGCTTGGCAACCCCTTCCCATGAAAGTGTTTCTCGCCAGTCACTGCTTAGGGCTACATCAAGAGGAAACAAAACGTAGAGATAGAACGTGAAACTACTTTGTTGTGTCAAGTTTCAAGAAGCTAGCACAAACCGTGTTGGATTTAGATTTCCAAATACATTTATCAATATAGGAGAAAACAGAGTGAAACCTAAAAATTCAAACTGTTACTGGAAATGAACGCTTCAACATAGAAGAACAAAATTTGGGGAACCAAGTCGCCTTTGTGTACTGATCATTACCTGAAAGTATCATCCAGTTTGGGTGAAAAAATATTTGCTGAGATTTCTGGAGATTCGTAATTTTTGGAAGCTTGGCAACCCCTTCCCATGAAAGTGTTTCTCGCCAGTCACTGCTTAGGGCTACATCAAGAGGAATCAAAACGTAGAGATAGAACGTGAAACTACTTTGTTGTGACAAGTTTCAAGAAGCTAGCACAAACCGTGTTGGATTTAGAGTTCCAAATACATCTATCAATATAGGAGAAAACAGAGTGAAACCTAAAAATTCAAACTGTTACTGGAAATGAACGCTTCAACATAGAAGAACGAAATTTGGGGAACCAAGTCGCCTTAGTGTACTGATCATTACCTGAAAGTATCATCCAGTTTGGGTGAAAAAATATTTGCTGAGATTTCTGGAGATTCGTAATTTTTGGAAGCTTGGCAACCACTTCCCATGAAAGTGTTTCTCGCCAGTCACTGCTTAGGGCTACGTCAAGAGGAAACAAAACGTAGAGATAGAACGTGACACTACTTTATTGTGACAAGTTTCAAGAAGCTAGCACAAACCGTGTTGGATTTAGAGTTCGAAATACATCTATTAATACAGGAGAAAACAGAGTGAAACCTAATAATTCAAACTGTTACTGGAAATGAACGCTTCAACATAGAAGAACGAAATTTGGGGAACAAAGTCGCCTTAGTGTACTGATCATTACCTGAAAGTATCATCCAGTTTGGGTGAAAAAATATTTGCTGAGATTTCTGGAGATTCGTAATTTTTGGAAGCTTGGCAACCCCTTCCCATGAAAGTGTTTCTCGCCAGTCACTGCTTAGGGCTACATCAAGAGGAAACAAAACGTAGAGATAGAACGTGAAACTATTTTTTTGTGACAATTTTCAAGAAGCTAGCACAAACCGTGTTGGATTTAGAGTTCCAAATACATTTATAAATATAGGAGAAAACAGAGTGAAACCTAAAAATTCAAACTGTTACTGGAAATGAACGCTTCAACATAGAAGAACAAAATTTGGGGAACCAAGTCGCCTTTGTGTACTGATCATTACCTGAAAGTATCATCCAGTTTGGGTGAAAAAATATTTGCTGAGATTTCTGGAGATTCGTAATTTTTGGAAGCTTGGCAACCCCTTCCCATGAAAGTGTTTCTCGCCAGTCACTGCTTAGTGCTACATCAAGAGGAAACAAAACATAGAGATAGAACGTGAAACTACTTTGTTGTGACAAGTTTCAAGAAGCTAGCACAAACCGTGTTGGATTTAGAGTTCCAAATACATTTATCAATATAGGAGAAAACAGAGTGAAACCTAAAAATTCAAACTGTTACTGGAAATGAACGCTTCAACATAGAAGAACGAAATTTGGGGAACCAAGTCGCCTTAGTGTACTGATCATTTCTTGAAAGTATCATCTAGTTTGGGTGAAAAAATATTTGCTGAGATTTCTGGAGATTCGTAATTTTTGGACGCTTGGCAACCCCTTCCCATGAAAGTGTTTCTCGCCAGTCACTGCTTAGGGCTACATCAAGAGGAATCAAAACGTAGAGATAGAACGTGAAACTACTTTGTTGTGTCAAGTTTCAAGAAGCTAGCACAAACCGTGTTGGATTTAGAGTTCCAAATACATCTATCAATATAGGAGAAAACAGAGTGAAACCTAAAAATTCAAACTGTTATTGGAAATGAACGCTACAACATAGAAGAACGAAATTTGGGGAACTAAGTCGCCTTAGTGTACTGATCATTACCTGAAAGTATCATCCAGTTTGGGTGAAAAAATATTTGCTGAGATTTCTGGAGATTCGTAATTTTTGGAAGCTTGGCAACCCCTTCCCATGAAAGTGTTTCTCGCCAGTCACTGCTTAGGGCTACATCAAGAGGAAACAAAACGTAGAGATAGAACGTGAAACAACTTTGCTGTGACAAGTTTCAAGAAGCTAGCACAAACCGAGTTGGATTTAGAGTTCCAAATACATCTATTAATATAGGAGAAAACAGAGTGAAACCTAATAATTCAAACTGTTACTGGAAATGAACGCTTCAACATAGAAGAACGAAATTTGTGGTACCAAGTCGCTTTAGTGTACTGATCATTACCTGAAAGTATCATCCAGTTTGGGTGAAAAAATATTTGCTGAGATTTCTGGAGATTCGTAATTTTTGGAAGCTTGGCAACCTTGTTCCATGAAAGGGTTTCTTGCCAGTCACTGCTTAGGGCTACATCAAGAGGAAAAAAAACGTAGAGATAGAACGTGAAAGTACTTTGTTGTGTCAAGTTTCAAGAAGCTAGCACAAACCGTGTTGGATTTAGAGTTCCAAATACATCTATCAATATAGGAGAAAACAGAGTGAAACCTAAAAATTCAAACTATTACTGGAAATGAACGCTTCAACATAGAAGAACGAAATTTGGGGAACCAAGTCGCCTTAGTGTACTGATCATTACCTGAAAGTATCATCCAGTTTGGGTGAAAAAATATTTGCTGAGATTTCTGGAGATTCGTAATTTTTGGAAGCTTGGCAACCCCTTCCCATGAAAGTGTTTCTCGCCAGTCACTGCTTAGGGCTACATCAAGAGGAAACAAAACGTAGAGATAGAACGTGAAACTACTTTGTTGTGTCAAGTTTCAAGAAGCTAGCACAAACCGTGTTGGATTTAGAGTTCCAAATACATCTATCAATATAGGAGAAAACAGAGTGAAACCTAAAAATTCAAACTGTTACTGGAAATGAACGCTTCAACATAGAAGAACGAAATTTGGGGAACCAAGTCGCCTTAGTGTACTGATCATTACCTGAAAGTATCATCCAGTTTGGGTGAAAAAATATTTGCTGAGATTTCTGTAGATTCGTAATTTTTGGAAGCTTGGCAACCCCTTCCCATGAAAGTGTTTCTGCCAGTCACTGCTTAGGGCTACAAAAAGAGGAAACAAAACGTAGAGATAGAACGTGAAACTACTTTGTTGTGACAAGTTTCAAGAAGCTAGCACAAACCGTGTTGGATTTAGAGTTCCAAATACATCTATTAATATAGGAGAAAACAGAGTGAAACCTAAAAATTCAAACTGTTACTGGAAATGAACGCTTCAATATAGAAGAAGGAAATTTGGGGAACCAAGTCGCCTTAGTGTACTGATCATTACCTGAAAGTATCATCCAGTTTGGGTGAAAAAATATTTGCTGAGATTTCTGGAGATTCGTAATTTTTGGAAGCTTGGCAACCCCGTTCCATGTAAGGGTTTCTCGCCGGTCACTGCTTAGGGCTACATCAAGAGGAAACAAAACGTAGAGATAGAACGTGAAACTACTTTGTTGTGACAAGTTTCAAGAAGCTAGCACAAACCGTGTTGGATTTAGAGTTCCAAATACATTTATAAATATAGGAGAAAACAGAGTGAAACCTAAAAATTCAAACTGTTACTGGAAATGAACGCTTCAACATAGAAGAACAAAATTTGGGGAACCAAGTCGCCTTTGTGTACTGATCATTACCTGAAAGTAGCATCCAGTTTGGGTGAAAAAATATTTGCTGAGATTTCTGGAGATTCGTAATTTTTGGAAGCTTGGCAACCCCTTCCCATGAAAGTGTTTCTCGCCAGTCACTGCTTAGTGCTACATCAAGAGGAAACAAAACATAGAGATAGAACGTGAAACTACTTTGTTGTGACAAGTTTCAAGAAGCTAGCACAAACCGTGTTGGATTTAGAGTTCCAAATACATTTATCAATATAGGAGAAAACAGAGTGAAACCTAAAAATTCAAACTGTTACTGGAAATGAACGCTTCAACATAGAAGAACGAAATTTGGGGAACCAAGTCGCCTTAGTGTACTGATCATTTCCTGAAAGTATCATCCAGTTTGGGTGAAAAAATATTTGCTGAGATTTCTGGAGATTCGTAATTTTTGGAAGCTTGGCAACCCCTTCCCATGAAAGTGTTTCTCGCCAGTCACTGCTTAGGGCTACATCAAGAGGAATCAAAACGTAGAGATAGAACGTGAAACTACTTTGTTGTGTCAAGTTTCAAGAAGCTAGCACAAACCGTGTTGGATTTAGAGTTCCAAATACATCTATTAATATAGGAGAAAACACAGTGAAACCTAAAAATTCAAACTGTTACTGGAAATGAACGCTTCAACATAGAAGAAGGAAATTTGGGGAACCAAGTCGCCTTAGTGTACTGATCATTACCTGAAAGTATCATCCAGTTTGGGTGAAAAAATATTTGCTGAGATTTCTGGAGATTCGTAATTTTTGGAAGCTTGGCAACCCCGTTCCATGAAAGGGTTTCTCGCCGGTCACTGCTTAGGGCTACATCAAGAGGAAACAAAACGTAGAGATAGAAGGTGAAACTACTTTGTTGTGTCAAGTTTCAAGAAGCTAGCACAAACCGTGTTGGATTTAGAGTTCCAAATACATCTATTAATATAGGAGAAAACAGAGTGAAACCTAAAAAGTCAAACTGTTACCGGAAATGAACGCTTCAACATAGAAGAACGAAATTTGGGGAACCAAGTCGCCTTAGTGTACTGATCATTACCTGAAAGTATCATCCAGTTTGGGTGAAAAAATATTTGCTGAGATTTCTGGAGATTCGTAATTTTTGGAAGCTTGGCAACCCCGTTCAATGAAAGGGTTTCTCGCCGGTCACTGCTTAGGGCTACATCAAGAGGAAACAAAACGTAGAGATAGAACGTGAAACTACATTGTTGTGTCAAGTTTCAAGAACCTAGCACAAACTGTGTTGGATTTAGAGTTCCAAATACATCTATCAATATAGGAGAAAACAGAGTGAAACCTAAAAATTCAAACTGTTACTGGAAATGAACGCTTCAACATAGAAGAACGAAATTTGGGGAACCAAGTCGCCTTAGTGTACTGATCATTACCTGAAAGTATCATCCAGTTTGGGTGAAAAAATATTTGCTGAGATTTCTGGAGATTCGTAATTTTGGGAAGGTTGGCAACGCCTTCCCCTGAAAGTGTTTCTCGCCAGTCACTGCTTAGGACTACATCAAGAGGAAACAAAACGTAGAGATAGAACGTGAAACTACTTTGTTGTGTCAAGTTTCAAGAAGCTAGCACAAACCGTGATGGATTTAGAGTTCCAAATATATCTATCAATATAGGAGAAAACAGAGTGAAACCTAAAAATTCAAATTGTTACTGGAAATGAACGCTTCAACATAGAAGAACGAAATTTGGGGAACCAAGTCGCCTTAGTGTACTGATCATTACCTGAAAGTATCATCAAGTTTGGGTGAAAAAATATTTGCTGAGATTTCTGGAGATTCGTAATTTTGGGAAGGTTGGCAACGCCTTCCCCTGAAAGTGTTTCTCGCCAGTCACTGCTTAGGGCTACATCAAGAGGAAACAAAACATAGAGATAGAACGTGAAACTACTTTGTTGTGTCAAGTTTCAAGAAGCTAGCACAAACCGTGATGGATTTAGAGTTCCAAATATATCTATCAATATAGGAGAAAACAGAGTGAAACCTAAAAATTCAAACTGTTACTGGAAATGAACGCTTCAACATAGAAGAACGAAATTTGGGGAACCAAGTCGCCTTAGTGTACTGATCATTATCTAAAATTATCATCCAGGTTGGGTGAAAAAATATTTGCTGAGATTTCTGGAGATTCGTAATTTTTGGAAGCTTGGCAACCCCTTCCCATGAAAGTGTTTCTCTCCAGTCACTGCTTAGGGCTACATCAAGAGGAAACAAAACGTAGAGATAGAACGTGAAACTACTTTGTTGTGTCAAGTTTCAAGAAGCTAGCACAAACCGTGTTGGATTTAGAGTTCCAAATACATCTATCAATATAGGAGAAAACAGAGTGAAACCTAAAAATTCAAACTGTTACTGGAAATGAACGCTTCAACATAGAAGAACGAAATTTGCGGAACCAAGTCGCCTTAGTGTACTGATCATTACCTGAAAGTATCATCCAGTTTGGGTGAAAAAATATTTGCTGAGATTTCTGGAGATTCGTAATTTTTGGAAGCTTGGCAACCCCTTCCCATGAAAGTGTTTCTCGCCAGTCACTGCTTAGGGCTACATCAAGAGGAAACAAAACGTAGAGATAGAACGTGAAACAACTTTGCTGTGACAAGTTTCAAGAAGCTAGCACAAACCGTGTTGGATTTAGAGTTCCAAATACATCTATCAATATAGGAGAAAACAGAGTGAAACCTAAAAATTCAAACTGTTACTGGAAATGAACGCTTCAACATAGAAGAACGAAATTTGTGGAACCAAGTCGCTTTAGTGTACTGATCATTACCTGAAAGTATCATCCAGTTTGGGTGAAAAAATATTTGCTGAGATTTCTGGAGATTCGTAATTTTTGGAAGCTTGGCAACCTTGTTCCATGAAAGGGTTTCTTGCCAGTCACTGCTTAGGGCTACATCAAGAGGAAACAAAACGTAGAGATAGAACGTGAAACTACTTTGTTGTGTCAAGTTTCAAGAAGCTAGCACAAACCCTGTTGGATTTAGAGTTCCAAATACATCTATCAATATAGGAGAAAACAGAGTGAAACCTAAAAATTCAAACTGTTACTGGAAATGAACGCTTCAACATAGAAGAACGAAATTTGCGGAACCAAGTCGCCTTAGTGTACTGATCATTACCTGAAAGTATCATCCAGTTTGGGTGAAAAAATATTTGCTGAGATTTCTGGAGATTCTAATTTTTGGAAGCTTGGCAACCCCTTCCCATGAAAGTGTTTCTCGCCAGTCACTGCTTAGGGCTACATCAAGAGGAAACAAAACGTAGAGATAGAACGTGAAACAACTTTGCTGTGACAAGTTTCAAGAAGCTAGCACAAACCGTGTTGGATTTAGAGTTCCAAATACATCTATTAATATAGGAGAAAACAGAGTGAAACCTAATAATTCAAACTGTTACTGGAAATGAACGCTTCAACATAGAAGAACGAAATTTGTGGAACCAAGTCGCTTTAGTGTACTGATCATTACCTGAAAGTATCATCCAGTTTGGGTGAAAAAATATTTGCTGAGATTTCTGGAGATTCGTAATTTTTGGAAGCTTGGCAACCTTGTTCCATGAAAGGGTTTCTTGCCAGTCACTGCTTAGGGCTACATCAAGAGGAAACAAAACGTAGAGATAGAACGTGAAAGTACTTTGTTGTGTCAAGTTTCAAGAAGCTAGCACAAACCGTGTTGGATTTAGAGTTCCAAATACATCTATCAATATAGGAGAAAACAGAGTGAAACCTAAAAATTCAAACTATTACTGGAAATGAACGCTTCAACATAGAAGAACGAAATTTGGGGAACCAAGTCGCCTTAGTGTACTGATCATTACCTGAAAGTATCATCCAGTTTGGGTGAAAAAATATTTGCTGAGATTTCTGGAGATTCGTAATTTTTGGAAGCTTGGCAACCCCGTTCCATGAAAGGATTTCTCGCCAGTCACTGCTTAGGGCTACATCAAGAGGAAACAAAACGTAGAGATAGAACGTGAAACTACTTTGTTGTGTCAAGTTTCAAGAAGCTAGCACAAACCGTGTTGGATTTAGAGTTCCAAATACATCTATCAATATAGGAGAAAACAGAGTGAAACCTAAAAATTCAAACTGTTACTGGAAATGAACGCTTCAACATAGAAGAACGAAATTTGGGGAACCAAGTCGCCTTAGTGTACTGATCATTACCTGAAAGTATCATCCAGTTTGGGTGAAAAAATATTTGCTGAGATTTCTGTAGATTCGTAATTTTTGGAAGCTTGGCAACCCCTTCCCATGAAAGTCTTTCTCGCCAGTCACTGCTTAGGGCTACAAAAAGAGGAAACAAAACGTAGAGATAGAACGTGAAACTACTTTGTTGTGACAAGTTTCAAGAAGCTAGCACAAACCGTGTTGGATTTAGAGTTCCAAATACATCTATTAATATAGGAGAAAACAGAGTGAAACCTAAAAATTCAAACTGTTACTGGAAATGAACGCTTCAACATAGAAGAAGGAAATTTGGGGAACCAAGTCGCCTTAGTGTACTGATCATTACCTGAAAGTATCATCCAGTTTGGGTGAAAAAATATTTGCTGAAATTTCTGGAGATTCGTAATTTTTGGAAGCTTGGCAACCCCGTTCCATGAAAGGGTTTCTCGCCGGTCACTGCTTAGGGCTACATCAAGAGGAAACAAAACGTAGAGATAGAACGTGAAACTACTTTGTTGTGACAAGTTTCAAGAAGCTAGCACAAACCGTGTTGGATTTAGAGTTCCAAATACATTTATAAATATAGGAGAAAATAGAGTGAAACCTAAAAATTCAAACTGTTACTGGAAATGAACGCTTCAACATAGAAGAACAAAATTTGGGGAACCAAGTCGCCTTTGTGTACTGATCATTACCTGAAAGTATCATCCAGTTTGGGTGAAAAAATATTTGCTGAGATTTCTGGAGATTCGTAATTTTTGGAAGCTTGGCAACCCCTTCCCATGAAAGTGTTTCTCGCCAGTCACTGCTTAGGGCTACATCAAGAGGAAACAAAACGTAGAGATAGAACGTGAAACAACTTTGCTGTGACAAGTTTCAAGAAGCTAGCACAAACCGAGTTGGATTTAGAGTTCCAAATACATCTATTAATATAGGAGAAAACAGAGTGAAACCTAATAATTCAAACTGTTACTGGAAATGAACGCTTCAACATAGAAGAACGAAATTTGTGGAACCAAGTCGCTTTAGTGTACTGATCATTACCTGAAAGTATCATCCAGTTTGGGTGAAAAAATATTTGCTGAGATTTCTGGAGATTCGTAATTTTTGGAAGCTTGGCAACCTTGTTCCATGAAAGGGTTTCTTGCCAGTCACTGCTTAGGGCTACATCAAGAGGAAAAAAAACGTAGAGATAGAACGTGAAAGTACTTTGTTGTGTCAAGTTTCAAGAAGCTAGCACAAACCGTGTTGGATTTAGAGTTCCAAATACATCTATCAATATAGGAGAAAACAGAGTGAAACCTAAAAATTCAAACTATTACTGGAAATGAACGCTTCAACATAGAAGAACGAAATTTGGGGAACCAAGTCGCCTTAGTGTACTGATCATTACCTGAAAGTATCATCCAGTTTGGGTGAAAAAATATTTGCTGAGATTTCTGGAGATTCGTAATTTTTGGAAGCTTGGCAACCCCGTTCCATGAAAGGATTTCTCGCCAGTCACTGCTTAGGGCTACATCAAGAGGAAACAAAACGTAGAGATAGAACGTGAAACTACTTTGTTGTGTCAAGTTTCAAGAAGCTAGCACAAACCGTGTTGGATTTAGAGTTCCAAATACATCTATCAATATAGGAGAAAACAGAGTGAAACCTAAAAATTCAAACTGTTACTGGAAATGAACGCTTCAACATAGAAGAACGAAATTTGGGGAACCAAGTCGCCTTAGTGTACTGATCATTACCTGAAAGTATCATCCAGTTTGGGTGAAAAAATATTTGCTGAGATTTCTGTAGATTCGTAATTTTTGGAAGCTTGGCAACCCCTTCCCATGAAAGTGTTTCTGCCAGTCACTGCTTAGGGCTACAAAAAGAGGAAACAAAACGTAGAGATAGAACGTGAAACTACTTTGTTGTGACAAGTTTCAAGAAGCTAGCACAAACCGTGTTGGATTTAGAGTTCCAAATACATCTATTAATATAGGAGAAAACAGAGTGAAACCTAAAAATTCAAACTGTTACTGGAAATGAACGCTTCAACATAGAAGAAGGAAATTTGGGGAACCAAGTCGCCTTAGTGTACTGATCATTACCTGAAAGTATCATCCAGTTTGGGTGAAAAAATATTTGCTGAGATTTCTGGAGATTCGTAATTTTTGGAAGCTTGGCAACCCCGTTCCATGTAAGGGTTTCTCGCCGGTCACTGCTTAGGGCTACATCAAGAGGAAACAAAACGTAGAGATAGAACGTGAAACTACTTTGTTGTGACAAGTTTCAAGAAGCTAGCACAAACCGTGTTGGATTTAGAGTTCCAAATACATTTATAAATATAGGAGAAAACAGAGTGAAACCTAAAAATTCAAACTGTTACTGGAAATGAACGCTTCAACATAGAAGAACAAAATTTGGGGAACCAAGTCGCCTTTGTGTACTGATCATTACCTGAAAGTAGCATCCAGTTTGGGTGAAAAAATATTTGCTGAGATTTCTGGAGATTCGTAATTTTTGGAAGCTTGGCAACCCCTTCCCATGAAAGTGTTTCTCGCCAGTCACTGCTTAGTGCTACATCAAGAGGAAACAAAACATAGAGATAGAACGTGAAACTACTTTGTTGTGACAAGTTTCAAGAAGCTAGCACAAACCGTGTTGGATTTAGAGTTCCAAATACATTTATCAATATAGGAGAAAACAGAGTGAAACCTAAAAATTCAAACTGTTACTGGAAATGAACGCTTCAACATAGAAGAACGAAATTTGGGGAACCAAGTCGCCTTAGTGTACTGATCATTTCCTGAAAGTATCATCCAGTTTGGGTGAAAAAATATTTGCTGAGATTTCTGGAGATTCGTAATTTTTGGAAGCTTGGCAACCCCTTCCCATGAAAGTGTTTCTCGCCAGTCACTGCTTAGGGCTACATCAAGAGGAATCAAAACGTAGAGATAGAACGTGAAACTACTTTGTTGTGTCAAGTTTCAAGAAGCTAGCACAAACCGTGTTGGATTTAGAGTTCCAAATACATCTATTAATATAGGAGAAAACAGAGTGAAACCTAAAAATTCAAACTGTTACTGGAAATGAACGCTTCAACATAGAAGAAGGAAATTTGGGGAACCAAGTCGCCTTAGTGTACTGATCATTACCTGAAAGTATCATCCAGTTTGGGTGAAAAAATATTTGCTGAGATTTCTGGAGATTCGTAATTTTTGGAAGCTTGGCAACCCCTTTCCATGAAAGGGTTTCTCGCCGGTCACTGCTTAGGGCTACATCAAGAGGAAACAAAACGTAGAGATAGAAGGTGAAACTACTGTGTTGTGTCAAGTTTCAAGAAGCTAGCACAAACCGTGTTGGATTTAGAGTTCCAAATACATCTATTAATATAGGAGAAAACAGAGTGAAACCTAAAAAGTCAAACTGTTACCGGAAATGAACGCTTCAACATAGAAGAACGAAATTTGGGGAACCAAGTCGCCTTAGTGTACTGATCATTACCTGAAAGTATCATCCAGTTTGGGTGAAAAAATATTTGCTGAGATTTCTGGAGATTCGTAATTTTTGGAAGCTTGGCAACCCCGTTCAATGAAAGGGTTTCTCGCCGGTCACTGCCTAGGGCTACATCAAGAGGAAACAAAACGTAGAGATAGAACGTGAAACTACATTGTTGTGTCAAGTTTCAAGAACCTAGCACAAACTGTGTTGGATTTAGAGTTCCAAATACATCTATCAATATAGGAGAAAACAGAGTGAAACCTAAAAATTCAAACTGTTACTGGAAATGAACGCTTCAACATAGAAGAACGAAATTTGGGGAACCAAGTCGCCTTAGTGTACTGATCATTACCTGAAAGTATCATCAAGTTTGGGTGAAAAAATATTTGCTGAGATTTCTGGAGATTCGTAATTTTGGGAAGGTTGGCAACGCCTTCCCCTGAAAGTGTTTCTCGCCAGTCACTGCTTAGGGCTACATCAAGAGGAAACAAAACGTAGATATAGAACGTGAAACTACTTTGTTGTGTCAAGTTTCAAGAAGCTAGCACAAACCGTTATGGATTTAGAGTTCCAAATATATCTATCAATATAGGAGAAAACAGAGTGAAACCTAAAAATTCAAACTGTTACTGGAAATGAACGCTTCAACATAGAAGAACGAAATTTGGGGAACCAAGTCGCCTTAGTGTACTGATCATTATCTAAAATTATCATCCAGGTTGGGTGAAAAAATATTTGCTGAGATTTCTGGAGATTCGTAATTTTTGGAAGCTTGGCAACCCCTTCCCATGAAAGTGTTTCTCTCCAGTCACTGCTTAGGGCTACATCAAGAGGAAACAAAACGTAGAGATAGAACGTGAAACTACTTTGTTGTGTCAAGTTTCAAGAAGCTAGCACAAACCGTGTTGGATTTAGAGTTCCAAATACATCTATCAATATAGGAGAAAACAGAGTGAAACCTAAAAATTCAAACTGTTACTGGAAATGAACGCTTCAACATAGAAGAACGAAATTTGCGGAACCAAGTCGCCTTAGTGTACTGATCATTACCTGAAAGTATCATCCAGTTTGGGTGAAAAAATATTTGCTGAGATTTCTGGAGATTCGTAATTTTTGGAAGCTTGGCAACCCCTTCCCATGAAAGTGTTTCTCGCCAGTCACTGCTTAGGGCTACATCAAGAGGAAACAAAACGTAGAGATAGAACGTGAAACAACTTTGCTGTGACAAGTTTCAAGAAGCTAGCACAAACCGTGTTGGATTTAGAGTTCCAAATACATCTATTAATATAGGAGAAAACAGAGTGAAACCTAATAATTCAAACTGTTACTGGAAATGAACGCTTCAACATAGAAGAACGAAATTTGTGGAACCAAGTCGCTTTAGTGTACTGATCATTACCTGAAAGTATCATCCAGTTTGGGTGAAAAAATATTTGCTGAGATTTCTGGAGATTCGTAATTTTTGGAAGCTTGGCAACCTTGTTCCATGAAAGGGTTTCTTGCCAGTCACTGCTTAGGGCTACATCAAGAGGAAACAAAACGTAGAGATAGAACGTGAAACTACTTTGTTGTGTCAAGTTTCAAGAAGCTAGCACAAACCCTGTTGGATTTAGAGTTCCAAATACATCTATCAATATAGGAGAAAACAGAGTGAAACCTAAAAATTCAAACTGTTACTGGAAATGAACGCTTCAACATAGAAGAACGAAATTTGCGGAACCAAGTCGCCTTAGTGTACTGATCATTACCTGAAAGTATCATCCAGTTTGGGTGAAAAAATATTTGCTGAGATTTCTGGAGATTCTAATTTTTGGAAGCTTGGCAACCCCTTCCCATGAAAGTGTTTCTCGCCAGTCACTGCTTAGGGCTACATCAAGAGGAAACAAAACGTAGAGATAGAACGTGAAACAACTTTGCTGTGACAAGTTTCAAGAAGCTAGCACAAACCGTGTTGGATTTAGAGTTCCAAATACATCTATTAATATAGGAGAAAACAGAGTGAAACCTAATAATTCAAACTGTTACTGGAAATGAACGCTTCAACATAGAAGAACGAAATTTGTGGAACCAAGTCGCTTTAGTGTACTGATCATTACCTGAAAGTATCATCCAGTTTGGGTGAAAAAATATTTGCTGAGATTTCTGGAGATTCGTAATTTTTGGAAGCTTGGCAACCTTGTTCCATGAAAGGGTTTCTTGCCAGTCACTGCTTAGGGCTACATCAAGAGGAAACAAAACGTAGAGATAGAACGTGAAAGTACTTTGTTGTGTCAAGTTTCAAGAAGCTAGCACAAACCGTGTTGGATTTAGAGTTCCAAATACATCTATCAATATAGGAGAAAACAGAGTGAAACCTAAAAATTCAAACTATTACTGGAAATGAACGCTTCAACATAGAAGAACGAAATTTGGGGAACCAAGTCGCCTTAGTGTACTGATCATTACCTGAAAGTATCATCCAGTTTGGGTGAAAAAATATTTGCTGAGATTTCTGGAGATTCGTAATTTTTGGAAGCTTGGCAACCCCGTTCCATGAAAGGATTTCTCGCCAGTCACTGCTTAGGGCTACATCAAGAGGAAACAAAACGTAGAGATAGAACGTGAAACTACTTTGTTGTGTCAAGTTTCAAGAAGCTAGCACAAACCGTGTTGGATTTAGAGTTCCAAATACATCTATCAATATAGGAGAAAACAGAGTGAAACCTAAAAATTCAAACTGTTACTGGAAATGAACGCTTCAACATAGAAGAACGAAATTTGGGGAACCAAGTCGCCTTAGTGTACTGATCATTACCTGAAAGTATCATCCAGTTTGGGTGAAAAAATATTTGCTGAGATTTCTGTAGATTCGTAATTTTTGGAAGCTTGGCAACCCCTTCCCATGAAAGTGTTTCTCGCCAGTCACTGCTTAGGGCTACAAAAAGAGGAAACAAAACGTAGAGATAGAACGTGAAACTACTTTGTTGTGACAAGTTTCAAGAAGCTAGCACAAACCGTGTTGGATATAGAGTTCCAAATACATCTATTAATATAGGAGAAAACAGAGTGAAACCTAAAAATTCAAACTGTTACTGGAAATGAACGCTTCAACATAGAAGAAGGAAATTTGGGGAACCAAGTCGCCTTAGTGTACTGATCATTACCTGAAAGTATCATCCAGTTTGGGTGAAAAAATATTTGCTGAGATTTCTGGAGATTCGTAATTTTTGGAAGCTTGGCAACCCCGTTCCATGAAAGGGTTTCTCGCCGGTCACTGCTTAGGGCTACATCAAGAGGAAACAAAACGTAGAGATAGAACGTGAAACTACTTTGTTGTGACAAGTTTCAAGAAGCTAGCACAAACCGTGTTGGATTTAGAGTTCCAAATACATTTATAAATATAGGAGAAAACAGAGTGAAACCTAAAAATTCAAACTGTTACTGGAAATAAACGCTTCAACATAGAAGAACAAAATTTGGGGAACCAAGTCGCCTTTGTGTACTGATCATTACCTGAAAGTATCATCCAGTTTGGGTGAAAAAATATTTGCTGAGATTTCTGGAGATTCGTAATTTTTGGAAGCTTGGCAACCCCTTCCCATGAAAGTGTTTCTCGCCAGTCACTGCTTAGTGCTACATCAAGAGGAAACAAAACATAGAGATAGAACGTGAAACTACTTTGTTGTGACAAGTTTCAAGAAGCTAGCACAAACCGTGTTGGATTTAGAGTTCCAAATACATTTATCAATATAGGAGAAAACAGAGTGAAACCTAAAAATTAAACTGTTACTGGAAATGAACGCTTCAACATAGAAGAACGAAATTTGGGGAACCAAGTCGCCTTAGTGTACTGATCATTTCCTGAAAGTATCATCCAGTTTGGGTGAAAAAATATTTGCTGAGATTTCTGGAGATTCGTAATTTTTGGAAGCTTGGCAACCCCTTCCCATGAAAGTGTTTCTCGCCAGTCACTGCTTAGGGCTACATCAAGAGGAATCAAAACGTAGAGATAGAACGTGAAACTACTTTGTTGTGTCAAGTTTCCAGAAGCTAGCACAAACCGTGTTGGATTTAGAGTTCCAAATACATCTATTAATATAGGAGAAAACAGAGTGAAACCTAAAAATTCAAACTGTTACTGGAAATGAACGCTTCAACATAGAAGAACGAAATTTGGGGAACCAAGTCGCCTTAGTGTACTGATCATTACCTGAAAGTATCATCCAGTTTGGGTGAAAAAATATTTGCTGAGATTTCTGGAGATTCGTAATTTTTGGAAGCTTGGCAACCCCGTTCCATGAAAGGATTTCTCGCCAGTCACTGCTTAGGGCTACATCAAGAGGAAACAAAACGTAGAGATAGAACGTGAAACTACTTTGCTGTGTCAAGTTTCAAGAAGCTAGCACAAACCGTGTTGGATTTAGAGTTCCAAATACATCTATCAATATAGGAGAAAACAGAGTGAAACCTAAAAATTCAAACTGTTACTGGAAATGAACGCTTCAACATAGAAGAACGAAATTTGGGGAACCAAGTCGCCTTAGTGTACTGATCATTACCTGAAATTATCATCCAGTTTGGGTGAAAAAATATTTGCTGAGATTTCTGTAGATTCGTAATTTTTGGAAGCTTGGCAACCCCTTCCCATGAAAGTGTTTCTCGCCAGTCACTGCTTAGGGCTACAAAAAGAGGAAACAAAACGTAGAGATAGAACGTGAAACTACTTTGTTGTGACAAGTTTCAAGAAGCTAGCACAAACCGTGTTGGATTTAGAGTTCCAAATACATCTATTAATATAGGAGAAAACAGAGTGAAACCTAAAAATTCAAACTGTTACTGGAAATGAACGCTTCAACATAGAAGAAGGAAATTTGGGGAACCAAGTCGCCTTAGTGTACTGATCATTACCTGAAAGTATCATCCAGTTTGGGTGAAAAAATATTTGCTGAGATTTCTGGAGATTCGTAATTTTTGGAAGCTTGGCAACCCCGTTCCATGAAAGGGTTTCTCGCCGGTCACTGCTTAGGGCTACATCAAGAGGAAACAAAACGTAGAGATAGAACGTGAAACTACTTTGTTGTGTCAAGTTTCAAGAAGCTAGCACAAACCGTGTTGGATTTAGAGTTCCAAATACATCTATCAATATAGGAGAAAACAGAGTGAAACCTAAAAATTCAAACTGTTACTGGAAATGAACGCTTGAACATAGAAGAACAAAATTTGGGGAACCAAGTCGCATTTGTGTACTGATCATTACCTGAAAGTATCATCCAGTTTGGGTGAAAAAATATTTGCTGAGATTTCTGGAGATTCGTAATTTTTGGAAGCTTGGCAACCCCTTCCCATGAAAGTGTTTCTCGCCAGTCACTGCTTAGTGCTACATCAAGAGGAAACAAAACATAGAGATAGAACGTGAAACTACTTTGTTGTGACAAGTTTCAAGAAGCTAGCACAAACCGTGTTGGATTTAGAGTTCCAAATACATTTATCAATATAGGAGAAAACAGAGTGAAACCTAAAAATTCAAACTGTTACTGGAAATGAACGCTTCAACATAGAAGAACGAAATTTGGGGAACCAAGTCGCCTTAGTGTACTGATCATTTCCTGAAAGTATCATCCAGTTTGGGTGAAAAAATATTTGCTGAGATTTCTGGAGATTCGTAATTTTTGGAAGCTTGGCAACCCCTTCCCATGAAAGTGTTTCTCGCCAGTCACTGCTTAGGGCTACATCAAGAGGAATCAAAACGTAGAGATAGAACGTGAAACTACTTTGTTGTGTCAAGTTTCAAGAAGCTAGCACAAACCGTGTTGGATTTAGAGTTCCAAATACATCTATTAATATAGGAGAAAACAGAGTGAAACCTAAAAATTCAAACTGTTACTGGAAATGAACGCTTCAACATAGAAGAAGGAAATTTGGGGAACCAAGTCGCCTTAGTGTACTGATCATTACCTGAAAGTATCATCCAGTTTGGGTGAAAAAATATTTGCTGAGATTTCTGGAGATTCGTAATTTTTGGAAGCTTGGCAACCCCGTTCCATGAAAGGGTTTCTCGCCGGTCACTGCTTAGGGCTACATCAAGAGGAAACAAAACGTAGAGATAGAAGGTGAAACTACTGTGTTGTGTCAAGTTTCAAGAAGCTAGCACAAACCGTGTTGGATTTAGAGTTCCAAATACATCTATTAATATAGGAGAAAACAGAGTGAAACCTAAAAAGTCAAACTGTTACCGGAAATGAACGCTTCAACATAGAAGAACGAAATTTGGGGAACCAAGTCGCCTTAGTGTACTGATCATTACCTGAAAGTATCATCCAGTTTGGGTGAAAAAATATTTGCTGAGATTTCTGGAGATTCGTAATTTTTGGAAGCTTGGCAACCCCGTTCAATGAAAGGGTTTCTCGCCGGTCACTGCTTAGGGCTACATCAAGAGGAAACAAAACGTAGAGATAGAACGTGAAACTACATTGTTGTGTCAAGTTTCAAGAACCTAGCACAAACTGTGTTGGATTTAGAGTTCCAAATACATCTATCAATATAGGAGAAAACAGAGTGAAACCTAAAAATTCAAACTGTTACTGGAAATGAACGCTTCAACATAGAAGAACGAAATTTGGGGAACCAAGTCGCCTTAGTGTACTGATCATTACCTGAAAGTATCATCAAGTTTGGGTGAAAAAATATTTGCTGAGATTTCTGGAGATTCGTAATTTTGGGAAGGTTGGCAACGCCTTCCCCTGAAAGTGTTTCTCGCCAGTCACTGCTTAGGGCTACATCAAGAGGAAACAAAACGTAGAGATAGAACGTGAAACTACTTTGTTGTGTCAAGTTTCAAGAAGCTAGCACAAACCGTGATGGATTTAGAGTTCCAAATATATCTATCAATATAGGAGAAAACAGAGTGAAACCTAAAAATTCAAACTGTTACTGGAAATGAACGCTTCAACATAGAAGAACGAAATTTGGGGAACCAAGTCGCCTTAGTGTACTGATCATTACCTAAAATTATCATCCAGTTTGGGTGAAAAAATATTTGCTGAGATTTCTGGAGATTCGTAATTTTTGGAAGCTTGGCAACCCCTTCCCATGAAAGTGTTTCTCGCCAGTCAATGCTTAGGGCTACATCAAGAGGAAACAAAACGTAGAGATAGAACGTGAAACTACTTTGTTGTGTCAAGTTTCAAGAAGCTAGCACAAACCGTGTTGGATTTAGAGTTCCAAATACATCTATCAATATAGGAGAAAACAGAGTGAAACCTAAAAATTCAAACTGTTACTGGAAATGAACGCTTCAACATAGAAGAACGAAATTTGTGGAACCAAGTCGCCTTAGTGTACTGATCATTACCTGAAAGTATCATCCAGTTTGGGTGAAAAAATATTTGCTGAGATTTCTGGAGATTCGTAATTTTTGGAAGCTTGGCAACCCCTTCCCATGAAAGTGTTTCTCGCCAGTCACTGCTTAGGGCTACATCAAGAGGAAACAAAACGTAGAGTTAGAACGTGAAACTACTTTGTTGTGTGAAGTTTCAAGAAGCTAGCACAAACCGTGTTGGATTTAGAGTTCCAAATACATCTATCAATATAGGAGAAAACAGAGTGAAACCTAAAAATTCAAACTGTTACTGGAAATGAACGCTTCAACATAGAAGAACGAAATTTGGGGAACCAAGTCGCCTTAGTGTACTGATCATTACCTAAAATTATCATCCAGTTTGGGTGAAAAAATATTTGCTGAGATTTCTGGAGATTCGTAATTTTTGGAAGCTTGGCAACCCCTTCCCATGAAAGTGTTTCTCGCCAGTCACTGCTTAGGGCTACATCAAGAGGAAACAAAACGTAGAGATAGAACGTGAAACTACTTTTTTGTGTCAAGTTTCAAGAATCTAGCACAAACCGTGTTGGATTTAGAGTTCCAAATACATCTATTAATATAGGAGAAAACAGAGTGAAACCTAATAATTCAAACTGTTACTGGAAATGAACGCTTCAACATAGAAGAACGAAATTTGTGGAACCAAGTCGCTTTAGTGTACTGATCATTACCTGAAAGTATCATCCAGTTTGGGTGAAAAAATATTTGCTGAGATTTCTGGAGATTCGTAATTTTTGGAAGCTTGGCAACCTTGTTCCATGAAAGGGTTTCTTGCCAGTCACTGCTTAGGGCTACATCAAGAGGAAACAAAACGTAGAGATAGAACGTGAAAGTACTTTGTTGTGTCAAGTTTCAAGAAGCTAGCACAAACCGTGTTGGATTTAGAGTTCCAAATACATCTATCAATATAGGAGAAAACAGAGTGAAACCTAAAAATTCAAACTATTACTGGAAATGAACGCTTCAACATAGAAGAACGAAATTTGGGGAACCAAGTCGCCTTAGTGTACTGATCATTACCTGAAAGTATCATCCAGTTTGGGTGAAAAAATATTTGCTGAGATTTCTGGAGATTCGTAATTTTTGGAAGCTTGGCAACCCCGTTCCATGAAAGGATTTCTCGCCAGTCACTGCTTAGGGCTACATCAAGAGGAAACAAAACGTAGAGATAGAACGTGAAACTACTTTGTTGTGTCAAGTTTCAAGAAGCTAGCACAAACCGTGTTGGATTTAGAGTTCCAAATACATCTATCAATATAGGAGAAAACAGAGTGAAACCTAAAAATTCAAACTGTTACTGGAAATGAACGCTTCAACATAGAAGAACGAAATTTGGGGAACCAAGTCGCCTTAGTGTACTGATCATTACCTGAAAGTATCATCCAGTTTGGGTGAAAAAATATTTGCTGAGATTTCTGGATATTCGTAATTTTTGGAAGCTTTTCAACCCCTTCCCATGAAAGTGTTTCTCGCCAGTCACTGCTTAGGGTTACATCAAGAGGAAACAAAACGTAGAGTTAGAACGTGAAACTACTATGTTGTGACAAGTTTCAAGAAGCTAGCACAAACCGTGTTGGATTTATAGTTCCAAATACATCTATTAATATAGGAGAAAACAGAATGAAACCTAAAAATTCAAACTGTTACCGGAAATGAACGCTTCAACATAGAAGAACGAAATTTGGGGAACCAAGTCGCCTTAGTGTACTGATCATTACCTGAAAGTATCATCCAGTTTGGGTGAAAAAATATTTGCTGAGATTTCTGGAGATTCGTAATTTTTGGAAGCTTGGCAACCTTGTTCCATGAAAGGGTTTCTTGCCAGTCACTGCTTAGGGCTACATCAAGAGGAAACAAAACGTAGAGATAGAACGTGAAAGTACTTTGTTGTGTCAAGTTTCAAGAAGCTAGCACAAACCGTGTTGGATTTAGAGTTCCAAATACATCTATCAATATAGGAGAAAACAGAGTGAAACCTAAAAATTCAAACTATTACTGGAAATGAACGCTTCAACATAGAAGAACGAAATTTGGGGAACCAAGTCGCCTTAGTGTACTGATCATTACATGAAAGTATCATCCAGTTTGGGTGAAAAAATATTTGCTGAGATTTCTGGAGATTCGTAATTTTTGGAAGCTTGGCAACCCCGTTCCATGAAAGTGTTTCTCGCCAGTCACTGCTTAGGGCTACATCAAGAGGAAACAAAACGTAGAGATAGAACCTGAAACTACTTTGTTGTGTCAAGTTTCAAGAAGCTAGCACAAACCGTGTTGGATTTAGAGTTCCAAATACATCTATCAATATAGGAGAAAACAGAATGAAACCTAAAAATTCAAACTGTTACTGGAAATGAACGCTTCAACATAGAAGAACGAAATTTGTGGAACCAAGTCGCCTTAGTGTACTGATCATTACCTGAAAGTATCATCCAGTTTGGGTGAAAAAATATTTGCTGAGATTTCTGGAGATTCGTAATTTTTGGAAGCTTGGCAACCCCTTCCCATGAAAGTGTTTCTCGCCAGTCACTGCTTAGGGCTACATCAAGAGGAAACAAAACGTAGAGTTAGAACGTGAAACTACTTTGTTGTGTGAAGTTTCAAGACGCTAGCACAAACCGTGTTGGATTTAGAGTTCCAAATACATCTATCAATATAGGAGAAAACAGAGTGAAACCTAAAAATTCAAACTGTTACTGGAAATGAACGCTTCAACATAGAAGAACGAAATTTGGGGAACCAAGTTGCCTTAGTGTACTGATCATTACCTAAAATTATCATCCAGTTTGGGTGAAAAAATATTTGCTGAGATTTCTGGAGATTCGTAATTTTTGGAAGCTTGGCAACCCCTTCCCATGAAAGTGTTTCTCGCCAGTCACTGCTTAGGGCTACATCAAGAGGAAACAAAACGTAGAGATAGAACGTGAAACTACTTTTTTGTGTCAAGTTTCAAGAATCTAGCACAAACCGTGTTGGATTTAGAGTTCCAAATACATCTATTAATATAGGAGAAAACAGAGTGAAACCTAATAATTCAAACTGTTACTGGAAATGAACGCTTCAACATAGAAGAACGAAATTTGTGGAACCAAGTCGCTTTAGTGTACTGATCATTACCTGAAAGTATCATCCAGTTTGGGTGAAAAAATATTTGCTGAGATTTCTGGAGATTCGTAATTTTTGGAAGCTTGGCAACCTTGTTCCATGAAAGGGTTTCTTGCCAGTCACTGCTTAGGGCTACATCAAGAGGAAACAAAACGTAGAGATAGAACGTGAAAGTACTTTGTTGTGTCAAGTTTCAAGAAGCTAGCACAAACCGTGTTGGATTTAGAGTTCCAAATACATCTATCAATATAGGAGAAAACAGAGTGAAACCTAAAAATTCAAACTATTACTGGAAATGAACGCTTCAACATAGAAGAACGAAATTTGGGGAACCAAGTCGCCTTAGTGTACTGATCATTACCTGAAAGTATCATCCAGTTTGGGTGAAAAAATATTTGCTGAGATTTCTGGAGATTCGTAATTTTTGGAAGCTTGGCAACCCCGTTCCATGAAAGGATTTCTCGCCAGTCACTGCTTAGGGCTACATCAAGAGGAAACAAAACGTAGAGATAGAACGTGAAACTACTTTGTTGTGTCAAGTTTCAAGAAGCTAGCACAAACCGTGTTGGATTTAGAGTTCCAAATACATCTATCAATATAGGAGAAAACAGAGTGAAACCTAAAAATTCAAACTGTTACTGGAAATGAACGCTTCAACATAGAAGAACGAAATTTGGGGAACCAAGTCGCCTTAGTGTACTGATCATTACCTGAAAGTATCATCCAGTTTGGGTGAAAAAATATTTGCTGAGATTTCTGGATATTCGTAATTTTTGGAAGCTTTTCAACCCCTTCCCATGAAAGTGTTTCTCGCCAGTCACTGCTTAGGGTTACATCAAGAGGAAACAAAACGTAGAGTTAGAACGTGAAACTACTATGTTGTGACAAGTTTCAAGAAGCTAGCACAAACCGTGTTGGATTTATAGTTCCAAATACATCTATTAATATAGGAGAAAACAGAATGAAACCTAAAAATTCAAACTGTTACCGGAAATGAACGCTTCAACATAGAAGAACGAAATTTGGGGAACCAAGTCGCCTTAGTGTACTGATCATTACCTGAAAGTATCATCCAGTTTGGGTGAAAAAATATTTGCTGAGATTTCTGGAGATTCGTAATTTTTGGAAGCTTGGCAACCTTGTTCCATGAAAGGGTTTCTTGCCAGTCACTGCTTAGGGCTACATCAAGAGGAAACAAAACGTAGAGATAGAACGTGAAAGTACTTTGTTGTGTCAAGTTTCAAGAAGCTAGCACAAACCGTGTTGGATTTAGAGTTCCAAATACATCTATCAATATAGGAGAAAACAGAGTGAAACCTAAAAATTCAAACTATTACTGGAAATGAACGCTTCAACATAGAAGAACGAAATTTGGGGAACCAAGTCGCCTTAGTGTACTGATCATTACCTGAAAGTATCATCCAGTTTGGGTGAAAAAATATTTGCTGAGATTTCTGGAGATTCGTAATTTTTGGAAGCTTGGCAACCCCGTTCCATGAAAGTGTTTCTCGCCAGTCACTGCTTAGGGCTACATCAAGAGGAAACAAAACGTAGAGATAGAACCTGAAACTACTTTGTTGTGTCAAGTTTCAAGAAGCTAGCACAAACCGTGTTGGATTTAGAGTTCCAAATACATCTATCAATATAGGAGAAAACAGAATGAAACCTAAAAATTCAAACTGTTACTGGAAATGAACGCTTCAACATAGAAGAACGAAATTTGGGGAACCAAGTCGCCTTAGTGTACTGATCATTACCTGAAAGTATCATCCAGTTTGGGTGAAAAAATATTTGCTGAGATTTCTGGAGATTCGTAATTTTTGGAAGCTTGGCAACCCCTTCCCATGAAAGTGTTTCTCGCCAGTCACTGCTTAGGGCTACATCAAGAGGAAACAAAACGTAGAGATAGAACGTGAAACTACTTTGTTGTTACAAGTTTAAAGAAGCTAGCACAAACCGTGTTGGATTTAGAGTTTCAAATACACCTATCAATATAGGAGAAAACAGAGTGAAACCTAATAATTCAAACTGTTACTGGAAATGAACGCTTCAACATAGAAGAACGAAAATTAGGGAACCAAGTCGCTTTAGTGTACTGATCATTACCTGAAAGTATCATCCAGTTTGGGTGAAATAATATTTGCTAGGATTTCTGGAGATTCGTAATTTTTGGAAGCTTGGCAACCTTGTTCCATGAAAGGGTTTCTTGCCAGTCACTGCTTAGGGCTACATCAAGAGGAAACAAAACGTAGAGATAGAACGTGAAACTACTTTGTTGTGTCAAGTTTCAAGAAGCTAGCACAAACCGTGTTGGATTTAGAGTTCCAAATACATCTATCAATATAGGAGAAAACAGAGTGAAACCTAAAAATTCAAACTTTTACTGGAAATGAACGCTTCAACATAGAAGAACGAAATTTGGGGAATCAAGTCGCCTTAGTGTACTGATGATTACCTGAAAGTATCATCCAGTTTGGGTGAAAAAATATTTGCTGAGATTTCTGGAGATTCGTAATTTTTGGAAGCTTGGCAACCCCTTCCCATGAAAGTGTTTCTCGCCAGTCACTGCTTAGGGCTACATCAAGAGGAAACATAACGTAGAGATAGAACGTGAAACAAATTTGCTGTGACAAGTTTCAAGAAGCTAGCACAAACCGTGTTGGATTTAGAGTTCCAAATACATCTATTAATATAGGAGAAAACAGAGTGAAACCTAATAATTCAAACTGTTACTGGAAATGAACGCTTCAACATAGAAGAACGAAATTTGTGGAACCAAGTCGCTTTAGTGTACTGATCATTACCTGAAAGTATCATCCAGTTTGGGTGAAAAAATATTTGCTGAGATTTCTGGAGATTCGTAATTTTTGGAAGCTTGGCAACCTTGTTCCATGAAAGGGTTTCTTGCCAGTCACTGCTTAGGGCTACATCAAGAGGAAACAAAACGTAGAGATAGAACGTGAAAGTACTTTGTTGTGTCAAGTTTCAAGAAGCTAGCACAAACCGTGTTGGATTTAGAGTTCCAAATACATCTATCAATATAGGAGAAAACAGAGTGAAACCTAAAAATTCAAACTATTACTGGAAATGAACGCTTCAACATAGAAGAACGAAATTTGGGGAACCAAGTCACCTTAGTGTACTGATCATTACCTGAAAGTATCATCCCGTTTGGGTGAAAAAATATTTGCTGAGATTTCTGGAGATTCGTAATTTTTGGAAGCTTGGCAACCCCGTTCCATGAAAGGGTTTCTCGCCGGTCACTGCTTAGGGCTACATCAAGAGGAAACAAAACGTAGAGATAGAACGTGAAACTACTTGGTTGTGTCAAGTTTCAAGAAGCTAGCACAAACCGTGTTGGATTTTGAGTTCCAAATACATCTATCAATATAGGAGAAAACAGAGTGAAACCTAAAAATTCAAACTGTTACTGGAAATGAACGCTTGAACATAGAAGAACGAAATTTGGGGAACCAAGTCGCCTTAGTGTACTGATCATTACCTGAAAGTATCATCCAGTTTCGGTGAAAAAATATTTGCTGAGATTTCTGGAGATTCGTAATTTTTGTTAGCTTGGCAACCCCGTTCCATGAAAGTGTTTCTCGCCAGTCACTGCTTAGGGCTACATTAAGAGAAAACAAAACGTAGAGAAAGAACGTGAAACTACTTTGTTGTGTCAAGTTACAAGAAGCTAGCACAAACTGTGTTGGATTTAGAGTTCCAAATACATTTATCAATATAGGAGAAAACAGAGTGAAACCTAAAAATTCAAACTGTTACTTGAAATGAACGCTTCAACATAGAAGAACGAAATTTGGGGAACCAAGTCGCCTTAGTGTACTGATCATTACCTGAAAGTTTCATCCAGTTTGGGTGAAAAAATATTTGCTGAGATTTCTGGAGATTCGTAATTTTTGGAAGCTTGGCAACCCCTTCCCATGAAAGTGTTTCTCGCCAGTCACTGCTTAGGGCTACATCAAGAGGAAACAAAACGTAGAGATAGAACGTGAAACTACTTTGTTGTGTCAAGTTTCAAGAAGCTAGCACAAACCGTGTTGGATTTAGAGTTCCAAATACATCTATCAATATAGGAGAAAACAGAGTGAAACCTAAAAATTCAAACTATTACTGGAAATGAACGCTTCAACATAGAAGAACGAAATTTGGGGAACCAAGTCACCTTAGTGTACTGATCATTACCTGAAAGTATCATCCCGTTTGGGTGAAAAAATATTTGCTGAGATTTCTGGAGATTCGTAATTTTTGGAAGCTTGGCAACCCCGTTCCATGAAAGGGTTTCTCGCCGGTCACTGCTTAGGGCTACATCAAGAGGAAACAAAACGTAGAGATAGAACGTGAAACTACTTGGTTGTGTCAAGTTTCAAGAAGCTAGCACAAACCGTGTTGGATTTAGAGTTCCAAATACATCTATCAATATAGGAGAAAACAGAGTGAAACCTAAAAATTCAAACTGTTACTGGAAATGAACGCTTGAACATAGAAGAACGAAATTTGGGGAACCAAGTCGCCTTAGTGTACTGATCATTACCTGAAAGTATCATCCAGTTTCGGTGAAAAAATATTTGCTGAGATTTCTGGAGATTCGTAATTTTTGTTAGCTTGGCAACCCCGTTCCATGAAAGTGTTTCTCGCCAGTCACTGCTTAGGGCTACATTAAGAGAAAACAAAACGTAGAGAAAGAACGTGAAACTACTTTGTTGTGTCAAGTTACAAGAAGCTAGCACAAACTGTGTTGGATTTAGAGTTCCAAATACATTTATCAATATAGGAGAAAACAGAGTGAAACCTAAAAATTCAAACTGTTACTTGAAATGAACGCTTCAACATAGAAGAACGAAATTTGGGGAACCAAGTCGCCTTAGTGTACTGATCATTACCTGAAAGTTTCATCCAGTTTGGGTGAAAAAATATTTGCTGAGATTTCTGGAGATTCGTAATTTTTGGAAGCTTGGCAACCCCTTCCCATGAAAGTGTTTCTCGCCAGTCACTGCTTAGGGCTACATCAAGAGGAAACAAAACGTAGAGATAGAACGTGAAACTACTTTGTTGTGACAAGTTTCAAGAAGCTAGCACAAACCGTGTTGGATTTAGAGTTCCAAATACACCTATCAATATAGGAGAAAACAGAGTGAAACCTAAAAATTCAAACTGTTACTGGAAATGAACGCTTCAACATAGAAGAACAAAATTTGGGGAACCAAGTCGCCTTAGTGTACTGATGATTACCTGAAAGTATCATCCAGTTTGGGTGAAAAAATATTTGCTGAGATTTCTGGAGATTCGTAATTTTTGGAAGCTTGGCAACCCCTTCCCATGAAAGTGTTTCTCGCCAGTCACTGCTTAGGGCTACATCAAGAGGAAACAAAACGTAGAGATAGAACGTGAAACTACTTTGTTGTGTCAAGTTTCAAGAAGCTAGCACAAACCGTGTTGGATTTAGAGTTCCAAATACATCTATCAATATAGGAGAAAACAGAGTGAAACCTAAAAATTCAAACTGTTACTGGAAATGAACGCTTCAACATAGAAGAACGAAATTTGGGGAATCAAGTCGCCTTAGTGTACTGATGATTACCTGAAAGTATCATCCAGTTTGGGTGAAAAAATATTTGCTGAGATTTCTGGAGATTCGTAATTTTTGGAAGCTTGGCAACCCCTTCCCATGAAAGTGTTTCTCGCCAGTCACTGCTTAGGGCTACATCAAGAGGAAACAAAACGTAGAGATAGAACGTGAAACAACTTTGCTGTGACAAGTTTCAAGAAGCTAGCACAAACCGTGTTGGATTTAGAGTTCCAAATACATCTATTAATATAGGAGAAAACAGAGTGAAACCTAAAAATTCAAACTGTTACTGGAAATGAACGCTTCAACATAGAAGAACGAAATTTGGGGAACCAAGTCGCCTTAGTGTACTGATCATTACCTGAAAGTATCATCCAGTTTGGGTGAAAAAATATTTGCTGAGATTTCTGGAGATTCGTAATTTTTGGAAGCTTGGCAACCCCGTTCCATGAAAGGGTTTCTCGCCAGTCACTGCATAGGGCTACATCAAGAGGAAACAAATCGTAGAGATAGAACGTGAAACTACTTTGTTGTGTCAAGTTTCAAGAAGCTAGCACAAACCGTGTTGGATTTAGAGTTCCGAATACATCTATCAATATAGGAGAAAACAGAGTGAAACCTAAAAATTCAAACTGTTACTGGAAATGAACGCTTCAACATAGAAGAACGAAATTTGGGGAACCAAGTCGCCTTAGTGTACTGATCATTACCTGAAAGTTTCATCCAGTTTGGGTGAAAAAATATTTGCTGAGATTTCTGGAGATTCGTAATTTTTGGAAGCTTGGCAACCCCTTCCCATGAAAGTTTTTCTCGCCAGTCACTGCTTAGGGCTACATCAAGAGGAAACAAAACGTAGAGATAGAACGTGAAACTACTTTGTTGTGACACGTTTCAAGAAGCTAGCACAAACCGTGTTGGATTTAGAGTTTCAAATACACCTATCAATATAGGAGAAAACAGAGTGAAACCTAAAAATTCAAACTGTTACTGGAAATGAACGCTTCAACATAGAAGAACAAAATTTGGGGAACCAAGTCGCCTTAGTGTACTGATGATTACCTGAAAGTATCATCCAGTTTGGGTTAAAAAAATATTTGCTGAGATTTCTGGAGATTCGTAATTTTTGGAAGCTTGGCAACCCCTTCCCATGAAAGTGTTTCTCGCCAGTCACTGCTTAGGGCTACATCAAGAGGAAACAAAACGTAGAGATAGAACGTGAAACTACTTTGTTGTGTCAAGTTTCAAGAAGCTAGCACAAACCGTGTTGGATTTAGAGTTCCAAATACATCTATCAATATAGGAGAAAACAGAGTGAAACCTAAAAATTCAAACTTTTACTGGAAATGAACGCTTCAACATAGAAGAACGAAATTTGGGGAATCAAGTCGCCTTAGTGTACTGATGATTACCTGAAAGTATCATCCAGTTTGGGTGAAAAAATATTTGCTGAGATTTCTGGAGATTCGTAATTTTTGGAAGCTTGGCAACCCCTTCCCATGAAAGTGTTTCTCGCCAGTCACTGCTTAGGGCTACATCAAGAGGAAACAAAACGTAGAGATAGAACGTGAAAGTACTTTGTTGTGTCAAGTTTCAAGAAGCTAGCACAAACCGTGTTGGATTTAGAGTTCCAAATACATCTATCAATATAGGAGAAAACAGAGTGAAACCTAAAAATTCAAACTATTACTGGAAATGAACGCTTCAACATAGAAGAACGAAATTTGGGGAACCAAGTCACCTTAGTGTACTGATCATTACCTGAAAGTATCATCCCGTTTGGGTGAAAAAATATTTGCTGAGATTTCTGGAGATTCGTAATTTTTGGAAGCTTGGCAACCCCGTTCCATGAAAGGGTTTCTCGCCGGTCACTGCTTAGGGCTACATCAAGAGGAAACAAAACGTAGAGACAGAACGTGAAACTACTTGGTTGTGTCAAGTTTCAAGAAGCTAGCACAAACCGTGTTGGATTTAGAGTTCCAAATACATCTATCAATATAGGAGAAAACAGAGTGAAACCTAAAAATTCAAACTGTTACTGGAAATGAACGCTTGAACATAGAAGAACGAAATTTGGGGAACCAAGTCGCCTTAGTGTACTGATCATTACCTGAAAGTATCATCCAGTTTCGGTGAAAAAATATTTGCTGAGATTTCTGGAGATTCGTAATTTTTGTTAGCTTGGCAACCCCGTTCCATGAAAGTGTTTCTCGCCAGTCACTGCTTAGGGCTACATTAAGAGAAAACAAAACGTAGAGAAAGAACGTGAAACTACTTTGTTGTGTCAAGTTACAAGAAGCTAGCACAAACTGTGTTGGATTTAGAGTTCCAAATACATTTATCAATATAGGAGAAAACAGAGTGAAACCTAAAAATTCAAACTGTTACTTGAAATGAACGCTTCAACATAGAAGAACGAAATTTGGGGAACCAAGTCGCCTTAGTGTACTGATCATTACCTGAAAGTTTCATCCAGTTTGGGTGAAAAAATATTTGCTGAGATTTCTGGAGATTCGTAATTTTTGGAAGCTTGGCAACCCCTTCCCATGAAAGTGTTTCTCGCCAGTCACTGCTTAGGGCTACATCAAGAGGAAACAAAACGTAGAGATAGAACGTGAAACTACTTTGTTGTGACAAGTTTCAAGAAGCTAGCACAAACCGTGTTGGATTTAGAGTTCCAAATACACCTATCAATATAGGAGAAAACAGAGTGAAACCTAAAAATTCAAACTGTTACTGGAAATGAACGCTTCAACATAGAAGAACAAAATTTGGGGAACCAAGTCGCCTTAGTGTACTGATGATTACCTGAAAGTATCATCCAGTTTGGGTGAAAAAATATTTGCTGAGATTTCTGGAGATTCGTAATTTTTGGAAGCTTGGCAACCCCTTCCCATGAAAGTGTTTCTCGCCAGTCACTGCTTAGGGCTACATCAAGAGGAAACAAAACGTAGAGATAGAACGTGAAACTACTTTGTTGTGTCAAGTTTCAAGAAGCTAGCACAAACCGTGTTGGATTTAGAGTTCCAAATACATCTATCAATATAGGAGAAAACAGAGTGAAACCTAAAACTTCAAACTGTTACTGGAAATGAACGCTTCAACATAGAAGAACGAAATTTGGGGAATCAAGTCGCCTTAGTGTACTGATGATTACCTGAAAGTATCATCCAGTTTGGGTGAAAAAATATTTGCTGAGATTTCTGGAGATTCGTAATTTTTGGAAGCTTGGCAACCCCTTCCCATGAAAGTGTTTCTCGCCAGTCACTGCTTAGGGCTACATCAAGAGGAAACAAAACGTAGAGATAGAACGTGAAACAACTTTGCTGTGACAAGTTTCAAGAAGCTAGCACAAACCGTGTTGGATTTAGAGTTCCAAATACATCTATTAATATAGGAGAAAACAGAGTGAAACCTAATAATTCAAACTGTTACTGGAAATGAACGCTTCAACATAGAAGAACGAAATTTGGGGAACCAAGTCGCTTTAGTGTACTGATCATTACCTGAAAGTATCATCCAGTTTGGGTGAAAAAATATTTGCTGAGATTTCTGGAGATTCGTAATTTTTGGAAGCTTGGCAACCTTGTTCCATGAAAGGGTTTCTTGCCAGTCACTGCTTAGGGCTACATCAAGAGGAAACAAAACATAGAGATAGAACGTGAAAGTACTTTGTTGTGTCAAGTTTCAAGAAGCTAGCACAAACCGTGTTGGATTTAGAGTTCCAAATACATCTATCAATATAGGAGAAAACAGAGTGAAACCTAAAAATTCAAACTATTACTGGAAATGAACGCTTCAACATAGAAGAACGAAATTTGGGGAACCAAGTCACCTTAGTGTACTGATCATTACCTGAAAGTATCATCCAGTTTGGGTGAAAAAATATTTGCTGAGATTTCTGGAGATTCGTAATTTTTGGAAGCTTGGCAACCCCGTTCCATGAAAGGATTTCTCGCCAGTCACTGCTTAGGGCTACATCAAGAGGAAACAAAACGTAGAGATAGAACGTGAAAGTACTTTGTTGTGTCAAGTTTCAAGAAGCTAGCACAAACCGTGTTGGATTTAGAGTTCCAAATACATCTATCAATATAGGAGAAAACAGAGTGAAACCTAAAAATTCAAACTATTACTGGAAATGAACGCTTCAACATAGAAGAACGAAATTTGGGGAACCAAGTCACCTTAGTGTACTGATCATTACCTGAAAGTATCATCCAGTTTGGGTGAAAAAATATTTGCTGAGATTTCTGGAGATTCGTAATTTTTGGAAGCTTGGCAACCCCGTTCCATGAAAGGATTTCTCGCCAGTCACTGCTTAGGGCGACATCAAGAGGAAACAAAACGTAGAGATAGAACGTGAAACTACTTTGTTGTGACAAGTTTCAAGAAGCTAGCACAAACCGTGTTGGATTTAGAGTTCCAAATACACCTATCAATATAGGAGAAAACAGAGTGAAATCTAAAAATTCAAACTGTTACTGGAAATGAAAGCTTCAACATAGAAGAACGAAATTTGGGGAACAAAGTCGCCTTAGTGTACTGATCATTACCTGAAAGTATCATCCAGTTTCGGTGAAAAAATATTTGCTGAGATTTCTGGAGATTCGTAATTTTTGTTAGCTTGGCAACCCCGTTCCATGAAAGTGTTTCTCGCCAGTCACTGCTTAGGGCTACATTAAGAGGAAACAAAACGTAGAGAAAGAATGTGAAACTACTTTGTTGTGTCAAGTTTCAAGAAGCTAGCACAAACTGTGTTGGATTTAGAGTTCCAAATACATCTATCAATATAGGAGAAAACAGAGTGAAACCTAAAAATTCAAACTGTTACTGGAAATGAACGCTTCAACATAGAAGAACGAAATTTGGGGAACCAAGTCGCCTTAGTGTACTGATCATTACCTGAAAGTTTCATCCAGTTTGGGTGAAAAAATATTTGCTGAGATTTCTGGAGATTCGTAATTTTTGGAAGCTTGGCAACCCCGTTCCATGAAAGGGTTTCTCGCCAGTCACTGCTTAGAGCTACATCAAGAGGAAACAAATCGTAGAGATAGAACGTGAAACTACTTTGTTGTGTCAAGTTTCAAGAAGCTAGCACAAACCGTGTTGGATTTAGAGTTCCAAATACATCTATCAATATAGGAGAAAACAGAGTGAAACCTAAAAATTCAAACTGTTACTGGAAATGAACGCTTCAACATAGAAGAACGAAATTTGGGGAACCAAGTCGCCTTAGTGAACTGATGATTACCTGAAAGTATCATCCAGTTTGGGTGAAAAAATATTTGCTGAGATTTCTGGAGATTCGTAATTTTTGGAAGCTTGGCAACCCCTTCCCATGAAAGGGTTTCTCGCCAGTCACTGCTTAGGGCTACATCAAGAGGAAACAAAACGTAGAGATAGAACGTGAAACTACTTTGTTGTGTCAAGTTTCAAGAAGCTAGCACAAACCCTGTTGGATTTAGAGTTCCAAATACATCTATCAATATAGGAGAAAACAGAGTGAAACCTAAAAATTCAAACTGTTACTGGAAATGAACGCTTCAACATAGAAGAACGAAATTTGGGGAACCAAGTCGCCTTAGTGTTCTGATCATTACCTGAAAGTTTCATCCAGTTTGGGTGAAAAAATATTTGCTGAGATTTCTGGAGATTCGTAATTTTTGGAAGCTTGGCAACCGCTTCCCATGAAAGTGTTTCTCGCCAGTCACTGCTTAGGGCTACATCAAGAGGAAACAAAACGTAGAGATAGAACGTGAAACTACTTTGTTGTGACAAGTTTCAAGAAGCTAGCACAAACCTTGTTGGATTTAGAGTTCCAAATACACCTATCAATATAGGAGAAAACAGAGTGAAATCTAAAAATTCAAACTGTTACTGGAAATGAACGCTTCAACATTGAAGAACGAAATTTGGGGAACCAAGTCGCCTTAGTGTACTGATGATTACCTGAAAGTATCATCCAGTTTGGGTGAAAAAATATTTGCTGAGATTTCTGGAGATTCGTAATTTTTGGAAGCTTGGCAACCCCTTCCCATGAAAGGGTTTCTCGCCAGTCACTGCTTAGGGCTACATCAAGAGGAAACAAAACGTAGAGATAGAACGTGAAACTACTTTGTTGTGACAAGTTTCAAGAAGCTAGCACAAACCGTGTTGGATTTAGAGTTCCAAATACATCTATTAATATAGGAGAAAACAGAGTGAAACCTAAAAATTCAAAATGTTACCGGAAATGAACGCTTCAACATAGAAGAACGAAATTTGGGGAACCATGTCGCCTTAGTGCACTGATCATTACCTGAAAGTATCATCCAGTTTGGGTGAAAAAAATATTTGCTGAGATTTCTGGAGATTCGTAATTTTTGGAAGCTTGGCAACCCCGTTCCATGAAAGGGTTTCTCGCCAGTCACTGCTTAGGGCTACATTAAGAGGAAACAAAACGTAGAGAAAGAACGTGAAACTACTTTGTTGTGTCAAGTTTCAAGAAGCTAGCACAAACTGTGTTGGATTTAGAGTTCCAAATACATCTATCAATATAGGAGAAAACAGAGTGAAACCTAAAAATTCAAACTGTTATTGGAAATGAACGCTTCAACATAGAAGAACGAAATTTGGGGAACCAAGTCGCCTTAGTGTACTGATCATTACCTGAAAGTTTCATCCAGTTTGGGTGAAAAAATATTTGCTGAGATTTCTGGAGATTCGTAATTTTTGGAAGCTTGGCAACCCCTTCCCATGAAAGTGTTTCTCGCCAGTCACTGCTTAGGGCTACATCAAGAGGAAACAAAACGTAGAGATAGAACGTGAAACTACTTTGTTGTGACAAGTTTCAAGAAGCTAGCACAAACCGTGTTGGATTTAGAGTTCCAAATACACCTATCAATATAGGAGAAAACAGAGTGAAACCTAAAAATTCAAACTGTTACTGGAAATGAACGCTTCAACATAGAAGAACAAAATTTGGGGAACCAAGTCGCCTTAGTGAACTGATGATTACCTGAAAGTATCATCCAGTTTGGGTGAAAAAATATTTGCTGAGATTTCTGGAGATTCGTAATTTTTGGAAGCTTGGCAACCTTGTTCCATGAAAGGGTTTCTTGCCAGTCACTGCTTAGGGCTACATCAAGAGGAAACAAAACGTAGAGATAGAACGTGAAAGTACTTTGTTGTGTCAAGTTTCAAGAAGCTAGCACAAACCGTGTTGGATTTAGAGTTCCAAATACATCTATCAATATAGGAGAAAACAGAGTGAAACCTAAAAATTCAAACTATTACTGGAAATGAACGCTTCAACATAGAAGAACGAAATTTGGGGAACCAAGTCGCCTTAGTGTACTGATCATTACCTGAAAGTATCATCCAGTTTGGGTGAAAAAATATTTGCTGAGATTTCTGGAGATTCGTAATGTTTGGAAGCTTGGCAACCCCGTTCCATGAAAGGATTTCTCGCCAGTCACTGCTTAGGGCTACATCAAGAGGAAACAAAACGTAGAGATAGAACGTGAAACTACTTTGTTGTGTCAAGTTTCAAGAAGCTAGCACAAACCGTGTTGGATTTAGAGTTCCAAATACATCTATCAATATAGGAGAAAACAGAGTGAAACCTAAAAATTCAAACTGTTACTGGAAATGAACGCTTCAACATAGAAGAACGAAATTTGGGGAACCAAGTCGCCTTAGTGTACTGATGATTACCTGAAAGTATCATCCAGTTTGGGTGAAAAAATATTTGCTGAGATTTCTGGAGATTCGTAATTTTTGGAAGCTTTTCAACCCCTTCCCATGAAAGTGTTTCTCGCCAGTCACTGCTTAGGGTTACATCAAGAGGAAACAAAACGTAGAGTTAGAACGTGAAACTACTATGTTGTGACAAGTTTCAAGAAGCTAGCACAAACCGGGTTGGATTTATAGTTCCAAATACATCTATTAATATAGGAGAAAACAGAGTGAAACCTATAAATTCAAACTGTTACCGGAAATGAACGCTTCAACATAGAAGAACGAAATTTGGGGAACCAAGTCGCCTTAGTGTACTGATCATTACCTGAAAGTATCATCCAGTTTGGGTGAAAAAATATTTGCTGAGATTTATGGAGATTCGTAATTTTTGGAAGCTTGGCAACCCCTTCCCATGAAAGGGTTTCTCGCCAGTCACTGCTTAGGGCTACATTAAGAGGAAACAAAACGTAGAGAAAGAATGTGAAACTACTTTGTTGTGTCAAGTTTCAAGAAGCTAGCACAAACTGTGTTGGATTTAGAGTTCCAAATACATCTATCAATATAGGAGAAAACAGAGTGAAACCTAAAAATTCAAACTGTTACTGGAAATGAACGCTTCAACATAGAAGAACGAAATTTGGGGAACCAAGTCGCCAGTGTACTGATCATTACCTGAAAGTTTCATCCAGTTTGGGTGAAAAAATATTTGCTGAGATTTCTGGAGATTCGTAATTTTGGGAAGTTTGGCAACCCCTTCCCATGAAAGTGTTTCTCGCCAGTCACTGCTTAGGGCTACATCAAGAGGAAACAAAACGTAGAGATAGAACGTGAAACTACTTTGTTGTGTCAAGTTTCAAGAAGCAAGCACAAACCGTGTTGGATTTAGAGTTCCAAATACATCTATCAATATAGGAGAAAACAGAGTGAAACCTAAAAATTCAAACTATTACTGGAAATGAACGCTTCAACATAGAAGAACGAAATTTGGGGAACCAAGTCGCCTTAGTGTACTGATCATTACGTGAAAGTATCATCCAGTTTGGGTGAAAAAATATTTGCTGAGATTTCTGGAGATTCGTAATTTTTGGAAGCTTGGCAACCCCTTCCCATGAAAGTGTTTCTCGCCAGTCACTGCTTAGGGCTACATCAAGAGGAAACAAAACGTAGAGATAGAACGTGAAACTACTTTGTTGTGTCAAGTTTCAAGAAGCTAGCACAAACCGTGTTGGATTTAGAGTTCCAAATACATCTATCAATATAGGAGAAAACAGAGTGAAACCTAAAAATTCAAACTGTTACTGGAAATGAACGCTTCAACATAGAAGAACGAAATTTGGGGAACCAAGTCGCCTTAGTGTACTGATCATTACCTGAATGTATCATCCAGTTTGGGTGAAAAAATATTTGCTGAGATTTCTGGAGATTCGTAATTTTGGGAAGCTTGGCAACCCCTTCCCATGAAAGTGTTTCTCGCCAGTCACTGCTTAGGGCTACATCAAGAGGAAACAAAACGTAGAGATAGAACATGAAACTAATTTGTTGTGTCAACTTTCAAGAAGCTAGCACAAACCGTGATGGATTCAGAGTTCCAAATACATCTATCAATATAGGAGAAAACAGAGTGAAACCTAAAAATTCAAACTGTTACTGGAAATGAACGCTTCAACATTGAAGAACGAAATTTGGGGAACCAAGTCGCCTTAGTGTACTGATCATTACCTGAAAGTATCATCCAGTTTGGGTGAAAAAATATTTGCTGAGATTTCTGGAGATTCGTAATTTTTGGAAGCTTGGCAACCCCTTCCCATGAAAGTGTTTCTCGCCAGTCAGTGCTTAGCGCTACATCAAGAGGAAAAAAAACGTAGAGACAGAACGTGAAACTACTTTGTTGTGTCAAGTTTCAAGAAGCTAGAACAAACCGTGTTGGATTTAGTGTTCCAAATACATCTATCAATATAGGAGAAAACAGAGTGAAACCTAAAAATTCAAACTCTTACTGGAAATGAACGCTTCAACATAGAAGAACGAAATTTGGGAAACCAAGTCGCCTTAGTGTACTGATCATTACCTGAAAGTATCATCCAGTTTGGGTGAAAAAATGTTTGCTGAGATTTCTGGAGATTCGTAATTTTGGGAAGCTTGGCAACCCCTTCCCATGAAAGTGTTTCTCGCCAGTCACTGCTTAGGGCTACATCAAGAGTAAACAAAACGTAGAGATAGAACGTGAAACTACTTTGTTGTGTCATGTTTCAAGAAGCTAGCACAAACCGTGTTGGATTTAGAGTTCCAAATATATCTATCAATATAAGAGAAAACAGAGTGAAACCTAAAAATTCAAACTGTTACTGGAAATGAACGCTTCAACATAGAAGAACGAAATTTGGGGAACCAAGTCGCCTTAGTGTACTGATCATTACCTGAAAGTATCATCCAGTTTGGGTGAAAAAATATTTGCTGAGATTTCTGGAGATTCGTAATTTTGGGAAGCTTGGCAACCCCTTCCCATGAAATTGTTTCTCGCCAGTCACTGGTTAGGGCTACATCAAGAGGAATCAAAACGTAGAGATAGAACGTGAAACAACTTTGTTGTGTCAAGTTTCAAGAAGCTAGCACAAACCGTGTTGGATTCAGAGTTCCAAATACATCTATCAATATAGGAGAAAACAGTAAAACCTAAAAATTCAAACTGTTACTGGAAATGAACGCTTCAACATAGAAGAACGAAAATTGGGGAACCAAGTTGCCTTAGTGTACTGATGATTACCTGAAAGTATCATCCAGTTTGGGTGAAAAAATGTTTGCTGAGATTTCTGGAGATTCGTAATTTTGGGAAGCTTGGCAACCCCTTCCCATGAAAGTGTTTCTCGCCAGTCACTGCTTAGGGCTACATCAAGAGGAAACAAAACGTAGAGATAGAACGTGAAACTACTTTGTTGTGTCAACTTTCAAGAAGCTAGCACAAACCGTGTTGGATTCAGAGTTCCAAATACATCTATCAATATAGGAGAAAACAGAGTGAAACCTAAAAATTCAAACTGTTACTGGAAATGAACGCTTCAACATAGAAGAACGAAATTTGGGGAACCAAGTCGCCTTAGTGTACTGATCATTACCTGAAAGTATCATCCAGTTTGGGTGAAAAAATATTTGCTGAGATTTCTGGAGATTCGTAATTTTGGGAAGCTTGGCAACCCCTTCCCATGAAAGTGTTTCTCGCCAGTCACTGCTTAGGGCTACATCAAGAGGAAACAAAATGTAGAGATAGAACGTGAAACTACTTTGTTGTGTCAAGTTTCAAGAAGCTAGCACAAACCGTGTTGGATTTAGAGTTCCAAATACATCTATCAATATAGGAGAAAACAGAGTGAAACCTAAAAATTCAAACTGTTACTGGAAATGAACGCTTCAACATAGAAGAACGAAATTTGGGGAACCAAGTCGCCTTAGTGTACTGATCATTACCTGAGAGTATCATCCAGTTTGGGTGAAAAAATATTTGCTGAGATTTCTGGAGATTCGTAATTTTGGGAAGCTTGGCAACCCCTTCCCATGAAAGTGTTTCTCGCCAGTCACTGCTTAGGGCTACATCAAGAGGAAACAAAACGTAGAGATAGAACGTGAAACTACTTTGTTGTGTCAAGTTTCAAGAAGCTAGCACAAACCGTGTTGGATTTAGAGTTCCAAATACATCTATCAATATAGGAGAAAACAGAGTGAAATCTAAAAATTCAAACTGTTACTGGAAATGAACGCTTCAACATAGAAGAACGAAATTTGTGGAACCAAGTCGCCTTAGTGTACTGATCATTACCTGAAAGTATCATCCAGTTTGGGTGAAAAAATACTTGCTGAGATTTCTGGAGATTCGTAATTTTGGGAAGCTTAGCAACCCCTTCCCATGAAAGTGTTTCTCGCCAGTCACTGCTTAGGGCTACATCAAGAGGAAACAAAACGTAGAGATAGAACGTGAAACTACTTTGTTGTGTCAAGTTTCAAGAAGCTAGCACAAACCGTGTTGGATTTAGAGTTCCAAATACATCTATCTATATAGGAGAAAACAGAGTGAAACCTAAAAATTCAAACTGTTACTGGAAATGAACGCTTCAACATAGAAGAACGAAAATTGGGGAACCAAGTTGCCTTAGTGTACTGATCATTACCTGAAAGTATCATCCAGTTTGGGTGAAAAAATGTTTGCTGAGATTTCTGGAGATTCGTAATTTTGGGAAGCTTGGCAACCCCTTCCCATGAAAGTGTTTCTCGCCAGTCACTGCTTAGGGCTACATCAAGAGGAAACAAAACGTAGAGATAGAACGTGAAACTACTTTGTTGTGTCAAGTTTCAAGAAGCTAGCACAAACCGTGTTGGATTCAGAGTTCCAAATACATCTATCAATATAGGAGAAAACAGAGTGAAACCTACAAATTCAAACTGTTACTGGAAATGAACGCTTCAACAAAGAAGAACGAAATTTGGGGAACCAAGTCGCCTTAGTGTACTGATCATTACCTGAAAGTATCATCCCGATTGGGTGAAAAAATATTTGCTGAGATTTCTGGAGATTCGTAATTTTGGGAAGCTTGGCAACCCCTTCCCATGAAAGTGTTTCTCGCCAGTCACTGCTTAGGGCTACATCAAGAGGAAACAAAACATAGAGATAGAACGTGAAACTACTTTGTTGTGTCAAGTTTCAAGAAGCTAGCACAAACCGTGTTGGATTTAGAGTTCCAAATACATCTATCAATATAGGAGAAAACAGAGTGAAACCTAAAAATTCAAACTGTTACTGGAAATGAACGCTTCAACATAGAAGAACAAAATTTTTGGAACCAAGTCGCCTTAGTGTACTGATCATTACCTGAAAGTATCATCCAGTTTGGGTGAAAAAATATTTGCTGAGATTTCTGGAGATTCGTAATTTTGGGAAGCTTGGCAACCCCTTCCCATGAAAGTGTATCTCGCCAGTCACTGCTTAGGGCTACATCAAAAGTAAACAAATCATAGAGATAGAACGTGAAACTACTTTGTTGTGTCAAGTTTCAAGAAGCTAGCACAAACCGTGTTGGATTTAGAGTTCCAAATACATCTATCAATATAGGAGAAAACAGAGTGAAACCTAAAAATTCAAACTGTTACTGGAAATGAACGCTTCAACATAGAAGAATGAAATTTGGGGAACCAAGTCGTCTTAGTGTACTGATCATTATCTGAAAGTATCATCCAGTTTGGGTGAAAAAATATTTGCTGAGATTTCTGGAGATTCGTAATTTTGGGAAGCTTGGCAACCCCTTCCCATGAAAGTGTTTCTCGGCAGTCACAGTTTAGGGCTACATCAAGAGGAAAAAAAACGTAGAGATAGAACGTGAAACTACTTTGTTGTGTCAAGTTTCAAGAAGCTAGCACAAACCGTGTTGGATTTAGAGTTCCAAATACATCTATCAATATAGGAGAAAACAGAGTGAAACCTAAAAATTCAAACTGTTACTGGAAATGAACGCTTCAACATAGAAGAACGAAATTTGGGGAACCAAGTCGCCTTAGTGTACTGATCATTACCTGAAATTATCATCCAGTTTGGGTGAAAAAATATTTGCTGAGATTTCTGGAGATTCGTAATTTTGGGAAGCTTGGCAACCCCTTCCCATGAAAGTGTTTCTCGCCAGTCACTGCTTAGGGCTACATCAAGAGGAAACAAAACGTAGAGATAGAACGTGAAACTACTTTGTTGTGTCAACTTTCAAGAAGCTAGCACAAACCGTGTTGGATTCAGAGTTCCAAATACATCTATCAATATAGGAGAAAACAGAGTGAAACCTAAAAATTCAAACTGTTACTGGAAATGAACGCTTCAACATAGAAGAACGAAATTTGGGGAACCAAGTCGCCTTAGTGTACTGATCATTGCCTGAGAGTATCAAACAGTTTGGGTGAAAAAATATTTGCTGAGATTTCTGGAGATTCGTAATTTTGGGAAGCTTGGCAACCCCTTCCCATGAAAGTGTTTCTCGCCAGTCACTGCTTAGGGCTACATCAAGAGGAAACAAAACGTAGAGATAGAACGTGAAACTACTTTGTTGTGTCAAGTTTCAAGAAGCAAGCACAAACCGTGTTGGATTTAGAGTTCCAAATACATCTATCAATATAGGAGAAAACAGAGTGAAACCTAAAAATTCAAACTATTACTGGAAATGAACGCTTCAACATAGAAGAACGAAATTTGGGGAACCAAGTCGCCTTAGTGTACTGATCATTACCTGAATGTATCATCCAGTTTGGGTGAAAAAATATTTGCTGAGATTTCTGGAGATTCGTAATTTTGGGAAGCTTGGCAACCCCTTCCCATGAAAGTGTTTCTCGCCAGTCACTGCTTAGGGCTACATCAAGAGGAAACAAAACGTAGAGATAGAACGTGAAACTACTTTGTTGTGTCAAGTTTCAAGAAGCTAGCACAAACCGTGTTGGATTTAGAGTTCCAAATACATCTATCAATATAGGAGAAAACAGAGTGAAACCTAAAAATTCAAACTGTTACTGGAAATGAACGCTTCAACATAGAAGAACGAAATTTGGGGAACCAAGTCGCCTTAGTGTACTGATCATTACCTGAATGTATCATCCAGTTTGGGTGAAAAAATATTTGCTGAGATTTCTGGAGATTCGTAATTTTGGGAAGCTTGGCAACCCCTTCCCATGAAAGTGTTTCTCGCCAGTCACTGCTTAGGGCTACATCAAGAGGAAACAAAACGTAGAGATAGAACGTGAAACTACTTTGTTGTGTCAAGTTTCAAGAAGCTTGCACAAACCGTGTTGGATTTAGAGTTCCAAATACATCTATCAATATAGGAGAAAACAGAGTGAAACCTAAAAATTCAAACTGTTACTGGAAATGAACGCTTCAACATAGAAGAACAAAATTTGGGGAACCAAGTCGCCTTAGTGTACTGATCATTACCTGAAAGTATCATCCAGTTTGGGTGAAAAAATATTTGCTGAGATTTCTGGAGATTCGTAATTTTTGGAAGCTTGGCAACCTCTTCCCATGAAAGTGTTTCTCGCCAGTCACTGTTTAGGGCTACATCAAGAGGAAACAAAACGTAGAGATAGAACGTGAAACTACTATGTTGTGTCAACTTTCAAGAAACTAGCACAAACCGTGTTGGATTTAGAGTTCCAAATACATCTATCAATATAGGAGAAAACAGAGTGAAACCTAAAAATTCAAACTGTTACTGGAAATGAACGCTTCAACATAGAAGAACGAAATTTGGGGAACCAAGTCGCCTTAGTGTACTGATCATTACCTGAAAGTATCATCCAGTTTGGGTGATAAAATGTTTGCTGAGATTTCTGGAGATTCGTAATTTTGGGAAGCTTGGCAACCCCTTCCCATGAAAGTGTTTCTCGCCAGTCACTGCTTAGGGCTACATCAAGAGGAAACAAAACGTAGAGATAGAACGTGAAACTACTTTGTTGTGTCAAGTTTCAAGAAGCTAGCACAAACCGTGTTGGATTTAGAGTTCCAAATACATCTATCAATATAGGAGAAAACAGAGTGAAACCTAAAAATTCAAACAGTTACTGGAAATGAACGCTTCAACATAGAAGAACGAAATTTAGGGAACCAAGTCGCCTTAGTGTACTGATCATTACCTGAAAGTATCATCCAGTTTGGGTGAAAAAATATTTGCTGAGATTTCTGGAGATTCGTAATTTTGGGAAGCTTGGCAACCCCTTCCCATGAAAGTGTTTCTCGCCAGTCACTGCTTAGGGCTACATCAAGAGGAAACAAAACGTAGAGATAGAACGTGAAACTACTTTGTTGTGTCAAGTTTCAAGAAGCTAGCACAAACCGTGTTGGATTTAGAGTTCCAAATACATCTATCAATATAGGAGAAAACAGAGTGAAACCTAAAAATTCAAACTGTTACTGGAAATGAACGCTTCAACATAGAAGAACGAAATTTGGGGAACCAAGTCGCCTTAGTGTACTGATCATTACCTGAAAGTATCATCCAGTTTGGGTGAAAAAATGTTTGCTGAGATTTCTGGAGATTCGTAATTTTTGGAAGCTTGGCAACCCCTTCCCATGAAAGTGTTTCTCGCCAGTCACTGCTTAGGGCTACATCAAGAGGAAACAAAACGTAGAGATAGAACGTGAAACTACTTTGTTGTGTCAAGTTTCAAGAAGCTAGCACAAACCGTGTTGGATTTAGAGTTCCAAATACATCTATCAATATAGGAGAAAACAGAGTGAAACCTAAAAATTCAAACTGTTACTGGAAATGAACGCTTCAACATAGAAGAACGAAATTTGGGGAACCAAGTCGCCTTAGTGTACTGATCATTACCTGAAAGTATCATCCAGTTTGGGTGATAATATGTTTGCTGAGATTTCTGGAGATTCGTAATTTTGGGAAGCTTGGCAACCCCTTCCCATGAAAGTGTTTCTCGCCAGTCACTGCTTAGGGCTACATCAAGAGGAAACAAAACGTAGAGATAGAACGTGAAACTACTTTGTTGTGTCAAGTTTCAAGAAGCTAGCACAAACCGTGTTGGATTTAGAGTTCCAAATACATCTATCAATATAGGAGAAAACAGAGTGAAACCTAAAAATTCAAACAGTTACTGGAAATGAACGCTTCAACATAGAAGAACGAAATTTAGGGAACCAAGTCGCCTTAGTGTACTGATCATTACCTGAAAGTATCATCCAGTTTGGGTGAAAAAATATTTGCTGAGATTTCTGGAGATTCGTAATTTTGGGAAGCTTGGCAACCCCTTCCCATGAAAGTGTTTCTCGCCAGTCACTGCTTAGGGCTACATCAAGAGGAAACAAAACGTAGAGATAGAACGTGAAACTACTTTGTTGTGTCAAGTTTCAAGAAGCTAGCACAAACCGTGTTGGATTTAGAGTTCCAAATACATCTATCAATATAGGAGAAAACAGAGTGAAACCTAAAAATTCAAACTGTTACTGGAAATGAACGCTTCAACATAGAAGAACGAAATTTGGGGAACCAAGTCGCCTTAGTGTACTGATCATTACCTGAAAGTATCATCCAGTTTGGGTGAAAAAATGTTTGCTGAGATTTCTGGAGATTCGTAATTTTTGGAAGCTTGGCAACCCCTTCCCATGAAAGTGTTTCTCGCCAGACACTGCTTAGGGCTACATCAAGAGGAAACAAAACGTAGAGATAGAACGTGAAACTACTTTGTTGTGTCAAGTTTCAAGAAGCTAGCACAAACCGTGTTGGATTTAGAGTTCCAAATACATCTATCAATATAGGAGAAAACAGAGTGAAACCTAAAAATTCAAACTGTTACTGGAAATGAACGCTTCAACATAGAAGAACGAAATTTGGGGAACCAAGTCGCCTTAGTGTACTGATCATTACCTGAAAGTATCATCCAGTTTGGGTGAAAAAGTGTTTGCTGAGATTTCTGGAGATTCATAATTTTGGGAAACTTGGCAACCCCTTCCCTTGAAAGTGTTTCTCGCCAGTCACTGCTTAGGGCTACATCAAGAGGAAACAAAACGTAGAGATAGAACGTGAAACTACTTTGTTGTGTCAAGTTTCAAGAAGCTAGCACAAACCGTGTTGGATTTAGAGTTCCAAATACATCTATCAATATAGGAGAAAACAGAGTGAAACCTAAAAATTCAAACTGTTACTGGAAATGAACGCTTCAACATAGAAGAACGAAATTTGGGGAACCAAGTCGCCTTAGTGTACTGATCATTACCTGAAAGTATCATCCAGTTTGGGTGATAAAATGTTTGCTGAGATTTCTGGAGATTCGTAATTTTGGGAAGCTTGGCAACCCCTTCCCATGAAAGTGTTTCTCGCCAGTCACTGCTTAGGGCTACATCAAGAGGAAACAAAACGTAGAGATAGAACGTGAAACTACTTTGTTGTGTCAAGTTTCAAGAAGCTAGCACAAACCGTGTTGGATTTAGAGTTCCAAATACATCTATCAATATAGGAGAAAACAGAGTGAAACCTAAAAATTCAAACAGTTACTGGAAATGAACGCTTCAACATAGAAGAACGAAATTTGGGGAACCAAGTCGCCTTAGTGTACTGATCATTACCTGAAAGTATCATCCAGTTTGGGTGAAAAAATATTTGCTGAGATTTCTGGAGATTCGTAATTTTGGGAATCTTGGCAAACCCTTCCCATGAAAGTGTTTCTCGCCAGTCACTGCTTAGGGCTACATCAAGAGGAAACAAAACGTAGAGATAGAACGTGAAACTACTTTGTTGTGTCAAGTTTCAAGAAGCTAGCACAAACCGTGTTGGATTTAGAGTTCCAAATACATCTATCAATATAGGAGAAAACAGAGTGAAACCTAAAAATTCAAACTGTTACTGGAAATGAACGCTTCAACATAGAAGAACGAAATTTGGGGAACCAAGTCGCCTTAGTGTACTGATCATTACCTGAAAGTATCATCCAGTTTGGGTGAAAAAATATTTGCTGAGATTTCTTGAGATTCGTAATTTTGGGAAGCTTGGCAACCCCTTCCCATGAAAGTGTTTCTCGCCAGTCACTGCTTAGGGCTACATCAAGAGGAAACAAAACGTAGAGATAGAACGTGAAACTACTTTGTTGTGTCAAGTTTCAAGAAGCTAGCACAAACCGTGTTGGATTTAGAGTTCCAAATACATCTATCAATATAGGAGAAAACAGAGTGAAACCTAAAAATTCAAACTGTTACTGGAAATGAATGCTTCAACATAGAAGAACGAAATTTGGGGAACCAAGTTGCCTTAGTGTACTGATCATTACCTGAGAGTATCATCCAGTTTGGGTGAAAAAATATTTGCTGAGATTTCTGGAGATTCCTAATTTTTGGAAGCTTGGCAACCCCATCCCATGAAAGTGTTTCTCGCCAGTCACTGTTTAGGGCTACATCAAGAGGAAACAAAACGTAGAGATAGAACGTGAAACTACATTGTTTTGTCAACTTTCAAGAAGCTAGCACAAACCGTGTTGGATTTAGAGTTCCAAATACATCTATCAATATAGGAGAAAACAGAGTGAAACCTAAAAATTCAAACTGTTACTGGAAATGAACGCTTCAACATAGAAGAACGAAATTTGGGGAACCAAGTCGCCTTAGTGTACTGATCATTACCTGAAAGTATCATCCAGTTTGGGTGAAAAAATATTTGCTGAGATTTGTGGAGATTCGTAATTTTTGGAAGTTGGCAACCCCTTCCCATGAAAGTGTTTCTCGCCAGTCACTGCTTAGGGCTACATCAAGAGGAAACAAAACGTAGAGATAGAACGTGAAACTACTTTGTTGTGTCAACTTTCAAGAAGCTAGCACAAACCGTGTTGGATTCAGAGTTCCAAAACATCTATCAATATAGGAGAAAACAGAGTGAAACCTAAAAATTCAAACTGTTACTGGAAATGAACGCTTCAACATAGAAGAACGAAATTTGGGGAACCAAGTCGCCTTAGTGTACTGATCATTACCTGAAAGTATCATCCAGTTTGGGTGAAAAAATATTTGCTGAGATTTCTGGAGATTCGTAATTTTGGGAAGCTTGGCAACCCCTTCCCATGAAAGTGTTTCTCGCCAGTCACTGCTTAGGGCTACATCAAGAGGAAACAAAACGTAGAGATAGAACGTGAAACTACTTTGTTGTGTCAAGTTTCAAGAAGCTAGCACAAACCGTGTTGGATTTAGAGTTCCAAATACATCTATCAATATAGGAGAAAACAGAGTGAAACCTAAAAATTCAAACTATTACTGGAAATGAACGCTTCAACATAGAAGAACGAAATTTGGGGAACCAAGTCGCCTTAGTGTACTGATCATTACCTGAAAGTATCATCCAGTTTGGGTGAAAAAATATTTGCTGAGATTTCTGGAGATTCGTAATTTTGGGAAGCTTGGCAACCCCTTCCCATGAAAGTGTTTCTCGCCAGTCACTGCTTAGGGCTACATCAAGAGGAAACAAAACCTAGAGATAGAACGTGAAACTAGTTTGTTGTGTCAAGTTTCAAGAAGCTAGCACAAACCGTGTTGGATTTAGAGTTCCAAATACATCTATCAATATAGGAGAAAACAGAGTGAAACCTAAAAATTCAAACTGTTACTGGAAATGAACGCTTCAACATAGAAGAACGAAATTTGGGGAACCAAGTCGCATTAGTGTACTGATCATTACCTGAAAGTATCATCCAGTTTGGGTGAAAAAATATTTGCTGAGATTTCTGAAGATTCGTAATTTTGGGAAGATTGGCAACCCCTTCCCATGAAAGTGTTTCTCGCCAGTCACTGCTTAGGGCTACATCAAGAGGAAACAAAACGTAGAGATAGAACATGAAACTAATTTGTTGTGTCAACTTTCAAGAAGCTAGCACAAACCGTGTTGGATTCAGAGTTCCAAATACATCTATCAATATAGGAGAAAACAGAGTGAAACCTAAAAATTCAAACTGTTACTGGAAATGAACGCTTCAACATTGAAGAACGAAATTTGGGGAACCAAGTCGCCTTAGTGTACTGATCATTACCTGAAAGTATCATCCAGTTTGGGTGAAAAAATATTTGCTGAGATTTCTGGAGATTCGTAATTTTGGGAAGCTTGGCAACCCCTTCCCATGAATGTGTTTCTCGCCAGTCACTGCTTAGGGCTACATCAAGAGGAAACAAAACGTAGAGATAGAACGTGAAACTACTTTGTTGTGTCAAGTTTCAAGAAGCTAGCACAAACCGTGTTGGATTTAGAGTTCCAAATACATCTATCAATATAGGAGAAAACAGAGTGAAACCTAAAAATTCAAACTGTTACTGGAAATGAACGCTTCAACATAGAAGAACGAAATTTGGGGAACCAAGTCGCATTAGTGTACTGATCATTACCTGAAAGTATCATCCAGTTTGGGTGAAAAAATATTTGCTGAGATTTCTGGAGATTCGTAATTTTGGGAAGCTTGGCAACCCCTTCCCATGAAAGTGTTTCTCGCCAGTCACTGCTTAGGGCTACATCAAGAGGAAACAAAACGTAGAGATAGAACATGAAACTAATTTGTTGTGTCAACTTTCAAGAAGCTAGCACAAACCGTGTTGGATTCAGAGTTCCAAATACATCTATCAATATAGGAGAAAACAGAGTGAAACCTAAAAATTCAAACTGTTACTGGAAATGAACGCTTCAACATTGAAGAACGAAATTTGGGGAACCAAGTCGCCTTAGTGTACTGATCATTACCTGAAAGTATCATCCAGTTTGGGTGAAAAAATATTTGCTGAGATTTCTGGAGATTCGTAATTTTTGGAAGCTTGGCAACCCCTTCCCATGAAAGTGTTTCTCGCCAGTCAGTGCTTAGGGCTACATCAAGAGGAAACAAAACGTAGAGACAGAACGTGAAACTACTTTGTTGTGTCAAGTTTCAAGAAGCTAGAACAAACCGTGTTGGATTTAGTGTTCCAAATACATCTATCAATATAGGAGAAAACAGAGTGAAACCTAAAAATTCAAACTCTTACTGGAAATGAACGCTTCAACATAGAAGAACGAAATTTGGGGAACCAAGTCGCCTTAGTGTACTGATCATTACCTGAAAGTATCATCCAGTTTGGGTGAAAAAATGTTTGCTGAGATTTCTGGAGATTCGTAATTTTGGGAAGCTTGGCAACCCCTTCCCATGAAAGTGTTTCTCGCCAGTCACTGCTTAGGGCTACATCAAGAGGAAACAAAACGTAGAGATAGAACGTGAAACTACTTTGTTGTGTCATGTTTCAAGAAGCTAGCACAAACCGTGTTGGATTTAGAGTTCCAAATATATCTATCAATATAGGAGAAAACAGAGTGAAACCTAAAAATTCAAACTGTTACTGGAAATGAACGCTTCAACATAGAAGAACGAAATTTGGGGAACCAAGTCGCCTTAGTGTACTGATCATTACCTGAAAGTATCATCCAGTTTGGGTGAAAAAATATTTGCTGAGATTTCTGGAGATTCGTAATTTTGGGAAGCTTGGCAACCCCTTCCCATGAAAGTGTTTCTCGCCAGTCACTGCTTAGGGCTACATCAAGAGGAAACAAAACGTAGAGATAGAACGTGAAACTACTTTGTTGTGTCAAGTTTCAAGAAGCTAGCACAAACCGTGTTGGATTTAGAGTTCCAAATACATCTATCAATATAGGAGAAAACAGAGTGAAACCTAAAAATTCAAACTATTACTGGAAATGAACGCTTCAACATAGAAGAACGAAATTTGGGGAACCAAGTCGCCTTAGTGTACTGATCATTACCTGAAAGTATCATCCAGTTTGGGTGAAAAAATATTTGCTGAGATTTCTGGAGATTCGTAATTTTGGGAAGCTTGGCAACCCCTTCCCATGAAAGTGTTTCTCGCCAGTCACTGCTTAGGGCTACATCAAGAGGAAACAAAACGTAGAGATAGAACGTGAAACTACTTTGTTGTGTCAAGTTTCAAGAAGCTAGCACAAACCGTGTTGGATTTAGAGTTCCAAATACATCTATCAATATAGGAGAAAACAGAGTGAAACCTAAAAATTCAAACTGTTACTGGAAATGAACGCTTCAACATAGAAGAACGAAATTTGGGGAACCACGTCGCATTAGTGTACTGATCATTACCTGAAAGTATCATCCAGTTTGGGTGAAAAAATATTTGCTGAGATTTCTGAAGATTCGTAATTTTGGGAAGATTGGCAACCCCTTCCCATGAAAGTGTTTCTCGCCAGTCACTGCTTAGGGCTACATCAAGAGGAAACAAAACGTAGAGATAGATCATGAAACTAATTTGTTGTGTCAACTTTCAAGAAGCTAGCACAAACCGTGTTGGATTCAGAGTTCCAAATACATCTATCAATATAGGAGAAAACAGAGTGAAACCTAAAAATTCAAACTGTTACTGGAAATGAACGCTTCAACACAGAAGAACGAAATTTGGGGAACCAAGTCGCATTAGTGTACTGATCATTACCTGAAAGTATCATCCAGTTTGGGTGAAAAAATATTTGCTGAGATTTCTGGAGATTCGTAATTTTTGGAAGCTTGGCAACCCCTTCCCATGAAAGTGTTTCTCGCCAGTCAGTGCTTAGGGCTACATCAAGAGGAAACAAAACGTAGAGACAGAACGTGAAACTACTTTGTTGTGTCAAGTTTCAAGAAGCTAGAACAAACCGTGTTGGATTTAGTGTTCCAAATACATCTATCAATATAGGAGAAAACAGAGTGAAACCTAAAAATTCAAACTCTTACTGGAAATGAACGCTTCAACATAGAAGAACGAAATTTGGGGAACCAAGTCGCCTTAGTGTACTGATCATTACCTGAAAGTATCATCCAGTTTGGGTGAAAAAATGTTTGCTGAGATTTCTGGAGATTCGTAATTTTGGGAAGCTTGGCAACCCCTTCCCATGAAAGTGTTTCTCGCCAGTCACTGCTTAGGGCTACATCAAGAGGAAACAAAACGTAGAGATAGAACGTGAAACTACTTTGTTGTGTCATGTTTCAAGAAGCTAGCACAAACCGTGTTGGATTTAGAGTTCCAAATATATCTATCAATATAGGAGAAAACAGAGTGAAACCTAAAAATTCAAACTGTTACTGGAAATGAACGCTTCAACATAGAAGAACGAAATTTGGGGAACCAAGTCGCCTTAGTGTACTGATCATTACCTGAAAGTATCATCCAGTTTGGGTGAAAAAATATTTGCTGAGATTTCTGGAGATTCGTAATTTTGGGAAGCGTGGCAACCCCTTCCCATGAAAGTGTTTCTCGCCAGTCACTGCTTAGGGCTACATCAAGAGGAATCAAAACGTAGAGATAGAACGTGAAACAACTTTGTTGTGTCAAGTTTCAAGATGCTAGCACAAACCGTGTTGGATTCAGAGTTCCAAATACATCTATCAATATAGGAGAAAACAGAGTGAAACCTAAAAATTCAAACTGTTACTGGAAATGAACGCTTCAACATAGAAGAACGAAAATTGGGGAACCAAGTTGCCTTAGTGTACTGATCATTACCTGAAAGTATCATCCAGTTTGGGTGAAAAAATGTTTGCTGAGATTTCTGGAGATTCGTAATTTTGGGAAGCTTGGCAACCCCTTCCCATGAAAGTGTTTCTCGCCAGTCACTGCTTAGGGCTACATCAAGAGGAAACAAAACGTAGAGATAGAACGTGAAACTACTTTGTTGTGTCAACTTTCAAGAAGCTAGCACAAACCGTGTTGGATTCAGAGTTCCAAATACATCTATCAATATAGGAGAAAACAGAGTGAAACCTAAAAATTCAAACTGTTACTGGAAATGAACGCTTCAACATAGAAGAACGAAATTTGGGGAACCAAGTCGCCTTAGTGTACTGATCATTACCTGAAAGTATCATCCAGTTTGGGTGAAAAAATATTTGCTGAGATTTCTGGAGATTCGTAATTTTGGGAAGCTTGGCAACCCCTTCCCATGAAAGTGTTTCTCGCCAGTCACTGCTTAGGGCTACATCAAGAGGAAACAAAACGTAGAGATAGAACGTGAAACTACTTTGTTGTGTCAAGTTTCAAGAAGCAAGCACAAACCGTGTTGGATTTAGAGTTTCAAATACATCTATCAATATAGGAGAAAACAGAGTGAAACCTAAAAATTCAAACTATTACTGGAAATGAAAGCTTCAACATAGAAGAACGAAATTTGGGGAACCAAGTCGCCTTAGTGTACTGATCATTACCTGAAAGTATCATCCAGTTTGGGTGAAAAAATATTTGCTGAGATTTCTGGAGATTCGTAATTTTGGAAAGCTTGGCAACCCCTTCCCATGAAAGTGTTTCTCGCCAGTCACTGCTTAGGGCTACATCAAGAGGAAACAAAACGTAGAGATAGAACGTGAAACTACTTTGTTGTGTCAAGTTTCAAGAAGCTAGCACAAACCGTGTTGGATTTAGAGTTCCAAATACATCTATCAATATAGGAGAAAACAGAGTGAAACCTAAAAATTCAAACTGTTACTGGAAATGAACGCTTCAACATAGAAGAATGACATTGGGGGAACCAAGTCGCCTTAGTGTACTGATCATTACCTGAAAGTATCATCCAGTTTGGGTGAAAAAAAATTTGCTGAGATTTCTGGAGATTCGTAATTTTGGGAAGCTTGGCAACCCCTTCCCATGAAAGTGTTTCTCGCCAGTCACTGCTTAGGGCTACATCAAGAGGAAACAAAACGTAGAGATAGAACATGAAACTAATTTGTTGTGTCAACTTTCAAGAAGCTAGCACAAACCGTGATGGATTCAGAGTTCCAAATACATCTATCAATATAGGAGAAAACAGAGTGAAACCTAAAAATTCAAACTGTTACTGGAAATGAACGCTTCAACATTGAAGAACGAAATTTGGGGAACCAAGTCGCCTTAGTGTACTGATCATTACCTGAAAGTATCATCCAGTTTGGGTGAAAAAATATTTGCTGAGATTTCTGGAGATTCGTAATTTTTGGAAGCTTGGCAACCCCTTCCCATGAAAGTGTTTCTCGCCAGTCAGTGCTTAGGGCTACATCAAGAGGAAACAAAACGTAGAGACAGAACGTGAAACTACTTTGTTGTGTCAAGTTTCAAGAAGCTAGAACAAACCGTGTTGGATTTAGTGTTCCAAATACATCTATCAATATAGGAGAAAACAGAGTGAAACCTAAAAATTCAAACTCTTACTGGAAATGAACGCTTCAACATAGAAGAACGAAATTTGGGGAACCAAGTCGCCTTAGTGTACTGATCATTACCTTAAAGTATCATCCAGTTTGGGTGAAAAAATGTTTGCTGAGATTTCTGGAGATTCGTAATTTTGGGAAGCTTGGCAACCCCTTCCCATGAAAGTGTTTCTCGCCAGTCACTGCTTAGGGCTACATCAAGAGGAAACAAAACGTAGAGATAGAACGTGAAACTACTTTGTTGTGTCATGTTTCAAGAAGCTAGCACAAACCGTGTTGGATTTAGAGTTCCAAATATATCTATCAATATAGGAGAAAACAGAGTGAAACCTAAAAATTCAAACTGTTACTGGAAATGAACGCTTCAACATAGAAGAACGAAATTTGGGGAACCAAGTCGCCTTAGTGTACTGATCATTACCTGAAAGTATCATCCAGTTTGGGTGAAAAAATATTTGCTGAGATTTCTGGAGATTCGTAATTTTGGGAAGCGTGGCAACCCCTTCCCATGAAAGTGTTTCTCGCCAGTCACTGCTTAGGGCTACATCAAGAGGAATCAAAACGTAGAGATAGAACGTGAAACAACTTTGTTGTGTCAAGTTTCAAGAAGCTAGCACAAACCGTGTTGGATTCAGAGTTCCAAATACATCTATCAATATAGGAGAAAACAGAGTGAAACCTAAAAATTCAAACTGTTACTGGAAATGAACGCTTCAACATAGAAGAACGAAAATTGGGGAACCAAGTTGCCTTAGTGTACTGATCATTACCTGAAAGTATCATCCAGTTTGGGTGAAAAAATGTTTGCTGAGATTTCTGGAGATTCGTAATTTTGGGAAGCTTGGCAACCCCTTCCCATGAAAGTGTTTCTCGCCAGTCACTGCTTAGGGCTACATCAAGAGGAAACAAAACGTAGAGATAGAACGTGAAACTACTTTGTTGTGTCAACTTTCAAGAAGCTAGCACAAACCGTGTTGGATTCAGAGTTCCAAATACATCTATCAATATAGGAGAAAACAGAGTGAAACCTAAAAATTCAAACTGTTACTGGAAATGAACGCTTCAACATAGAAGAACGAAATTTGGGGAACCAAGTCGCCTTAGTGTACTGATCATTACCTGAAAGTATCATCCAGTTTGGGTGAAAAAATATTTGCTGAGATTTCTGGAGATTCGTAATTTTGGGAAGCTTGGCAACCCCTTCCCTGAAAGTGTTTCTCGCCAGTCACTGCTTAGGGCTACATCAAGAGGAAACAAAACGTAGAGATAGAACGTGAAACTACTTTGTTGTGTCAAGTTTCAAGAAGCAAGCACAAACCGTGTTGGATTTAGAGTTCCAAATACATCTATCAATATAGGAGAAAACAGAGTGAAACCTAAAAATTCAAACTATTACTGGAAATGAACGCTTCAACATAGAAGAACGAAATTTGGGGAACCAAGTCGCCTTAGTGTACTGATCATTACCTGAAAGTATCATCCAGTTTGGGTGAAAAAATACTTGCTGAGATTTCTGGAGATTCGTAATTTTTGGAAGCTTGGCAACCCCTTCCCATGAAAGTGTTTCTCGCCAGTCACTGCTTAGGGCTACATCAAGAGGAAACAAAACGTAGAGATAGAACGTGAAACTACTTTGTTGTGTCAAGTTTCAAGAAGCTAGCACAAACCGTGTTGGATTTAGAGTTCCAAATACATCTATCAATATAGGAGAAAACAGAGTGAAACCTAAAAATTCAAACTGTTACTGGAAATGAACGCTTCAACATAGAAGAACGAAATTTGGGGAACCAAGTCGCCTTAGTGTACTGATCATTACCTGAATGTATCATCCAGTTTGGGTGAAAAAATATTTGCTGAGATTTCTGGAGATTCGTAATTTTGGGAAGCTTGGCAACCCCTTCCCATGAAAGTGTTTCTCGCCAGTCACTGCTTAGGGCTACATCAAGAGGAAACAAAACGTAGAGATAGAACATGAAACTAATTTGTTGTGTCAATTTTCAAGAAGCTAGCACAAACCGTGATGGATTCAGAGTTCCAAATACATCTATCAATATAGGAGAAAACAGAGTGAAACCTAAAAATTCAAACTGTTACTGGAAATGAACGCTTCAACATTGAAGAACGAAATTTGGGGAACCAAGTCGCCTTAGTGTACTGATCATTACCTGAAAGTATCATCCAGTTTGGGTGAAAAAATATTTGCTGAGATTTCTGGAGATTCGTAATTTTTGGAAGCTTGGCAACCCCTTCCCATGAAAGTGTTTCTCGCCAGTCAGTGCTTAGGGCTACATCAAGAGGAAACAAAACGTAGAGACAGAACGTGAAACTACTTTGTTGTGTCAAGTTTCAAGAAGCTAGAACAAACCGTGTTGGATTTAGTGTTCCATATACATCTATCAATATAGGAGAAAACAGAGTGAAACCTAAAAATTCAAACTCTTACTGGAAATGAACGCTTCAACATAGAAGAACGAAATTTGGGGAACCAAGTCGCCTTAGTGTACTGATCATTACCTGAAAGTATCATCCAGTTTGGGTGAAAAAATGTTTGCTGAGATTTCTGGAGATTCGTAATTTTGGGAAGCTTGGCAACCCCTTCCCATGAAAGTGTTTCTCGCCAGTCACTGCTTAGGGCTACATCAAGAGTAAACAAAACGTAGAGATAGAACGTGAAACTACTTTGTTGTGTCATGTTTCAAGAAGCTAGCACAAACCGTGTTGGATTTAGAGTTCCAAATATATCTATCAATATAGGAGAAAACAGAGTGAAACCTAAAAATTCAAACTGTTACTGGAAATGAACGCTTCAACATAGAAGAACGAAATTTGGGGAACCAAGTCGCCTTAGTGTACTGATCATTACCTGAAAGTATCATCCAGTTTGGGTGAAAAAATATTTGCTGAGATTTCTGGAGATTCGTAATTTTGGGAAGCTTGGCAACCCCTTCCCATGAAAGTGTTTCTCGCCAGTCACTGCTTAGGGCTACATCAAGAGGAATCAAAACTTAGAGATAGAACGTGAAACAACTTTGTTGTGTCAAGTTTCAAGAAGCTAGCACAAACCGTGTTGGATTCAGAGTTCCAAATACATCTATCAATATAGGAGAAAACAGTGAAACCTAAAAATTCAAACTGTTACTGGAAATGAACGCTTCAACATAGAAGAACGAAAATTGGGGAACCAAGTTGCCTTAGTGTACTGATCATTACCTGAAAGTATCATCCAGTTTGGGTGAAAAAATGTTTGCTGAGATTTCTGGAGATTCGTAATTTTGGGAAGCTTGGCAACCCCTTCCCATGAAAGTGTTTCTCGCCAGTCACTGCTTAGGGCTACATCAAGAGGAAACAAAACGTAGAGATAGAACGTGAAACTACTTTGTTGTGTCAACTTTCAAGAAGCTAGCACAAACCGTGTTGGATTCAGAGTTCCAAATACATCTATCAATATAGGAGAAAACAGAGTGAAACCTAAAAATTCAAACTGTTACTGGAAATGAACGCTTCAACATAGAAGAACGAAATTTGGGGAACCAAGTCGCCTTAGTGTACTGATCATTACCTGAATGTATCATCCAGTTTGGGTGAAAAAATATTTGCTGAGATTTCTGGAGATTCGTAATTTTGGGAAGCTTGGCAACCCCTTCCCATGAAAGTGTTTCTCGCCAGTCACTGCTTAGGGCTACATCAAGAGGAAACAAAACGTAGAGATAGAACGTGAAACTACTTTGTTGTGTCAAGTTTCAAGAAGCAAGCACAAACCGTGTTGGATTTAGAGTTCCAAATACATCTATCAATATAGGAGAAAACAGAGTGAAACCTAAAAATTCAAACTATTACTGGAAATGAACGCTTCAACATAGAAGAACGAAATTTGGGGAACCAAGTCGCCTTAGTGTACTGATCATTACCTGAAAGTATCATCCAGTTTGGGTGAAAAAATATTTGCTGAGATTTCTGGAGATTCGTAATTTTTGGAAGCTTGGCAACCCCTTCCCATGAAAGTGTTTCTCGCCAGTCACTGCTTAGGGCTACATCAAGAGGAAACAAAACGTAGAGATAGAACGTGAAACTACTTTGTTGTGTCAAGTTTCAAGAAGCTAGCACAAACCGTGTTGGATTTAGAGTTCCAAATACATCTATCAATATAGGAGAAAACAGAGTGAAACCTAAAAATTCAAACTGTTACTGGAAATGAACGCTTCAACATAGAAGAACGAAATTTGGGGAACCAAGTCGCCTTAGTGTACTGATCATTACCTGAATGTATCATCCAGTTTGGGTGAAAAAATATTTGCTGAGATTTCTGGAGATTCGTAATTTTGGGAAGCTTGGCAACCCCTTCCCATGAAAGTGTTTCTCGCCAGTCACTGCTTAGGGCTACATCAAGAGGAAACAAAACGTAGAGATAGAACATGAAACTAATTTGTTGTGTCAACTTTCAAGAAGCTAGCACAAACCGTGATGGATTCAGAGTTCCAAATACATCTATCAATATAGGAGAAAACAGAGTGAAACCTAAAAATTCAAACTGTTACTGGAAATGAACGCTTCAACATTGAAGAACGAAATTTGGGGAACCAAGTCGCCTTAGTGTACTGATCATTACCTGAAAGTATCATCCAGTTTGGGTGAAAAAATATTTGCTGAGATTTCTGGAGATTCGTAATTTTGGGAAGCTTGGCAACCCCTTCCCATGAAAGTGTTTCTCGCCAGTCACTGCTTAGGGCTACATCAAGAGGAATCAAAACGTAGAGATAGAACGTGAAACAACTTTGTTGTGTCAAGTTTCAAGAAGCTAGCACAAACCGTGTTGGATTCAGAGTTCCAAATACATCTATCAATATAGGAGAAAACAGTGAAACCTAAAAATTCAAACTGTTACTGGAAATGAACGCTTCAACATAGAAGAACGAAAATTGGGGAACCAAGTTGCCTTAGTGTACTGATCATTACCTGAAAGTATCATCCAGTTTGGGTGAAAAAATGTTTGCTGAGATTTCTGGAGATTCGTAATTTTGGGAAGCTTGGCAACCCCTTCCCATGAAAGTGTTTCTCGCCAGTCACTGCTTAGGGCTACATCAAGAGGAAACAAAACGTAGAGATAGAACGTGAAACTACTTTGTTGTGTCAACTTCCAAGAAGCTAGCACAAACCGTGTTGGATTCAGAGTTCCAAATACATCTATCAATATAGGAGAAAACAGAGTGAAACCTAAAAATTCAAACTGTTACTGGAAATGAACGCTTCAACATAGAAGAACGAAATTTGGGGAACCAAGTCGCCTTAGTGTACTGATCATTACCTGAAAGTATCATCCAGTTTGGGTGAAAAAATATTTGCTGAGATTTCTGGAGATTCGTAATTTTGGGAAGCTTGGCAACCCCTTCCCATGAAAGTGTTTCTCGCCAGTCACTGCTTAGGGCTACATCAAGAGGAAACAAAATGTAGAGATAGAACGTGAAACTACTTTGTTGTGTCAAGTTTCAAGAAGCTAGCACAAACCGTGTTGGATTTAGAGTTCCAAATACATCTATCAATATAGGAGAAAACAGAGTGAAACCTAAAAATTCAAACTGTTACTGGAAATGAACGCTTCAACATAGAAGAACGAAATTTGGGGAACCAAGTCGCCTTAGTGTACTGATCATTACCTGAGAGTATCATCCAGTTTGGGTGAAAAAATATTTGCTGAGATTTCTGGAGATTCGTAATTTTGGGAAGCTTGGCAACCCCTTCCCATGAAAGTGTTTCTCGCCAGTCACTGCATAGGGCTACATCAAGAGGAAACAAAACGTAGAGATAGAACGTGAAACTACTTTGTTGTGTCAAGTTTCAAGAAGCTAGCACAAACCGTGTTGGATTTAGAGTTCCAAATACATCTATCAATATAGGAGAAAACAGAGTGAAACCTAAAAATTCAAACTCTTACTGGAAATGAACGCTTCAACATAGAAGAACGAAATTTGGGGAACCAAGTCGCCTTAGTGTACTGATCATTACCTGAAAGTATCATCCAGTTTGGGTGAAAAAATACTTGCTGAGATTTCTGGAGATTCGTAATTTTGGGAAGCTTGGCAACCCCTTCCCATGAAAGTGTTTCTCGCCAGTCACTGCTTAGGGCTACATCAAGAGGAAACAAAACGTAGAGATAGAACGTGAAACTACTTTGTTGTGTCAAGTTTCAAGAAGCTAGCACAAACCGTGTTGGATTTAGAGTTCCAAATACATCTATCTATATAGGAGAAAACAGAGTGAAACCTAAAAATTCAAACTGTTACTGGAAATGAACGCTTCAACATAGAAGAACGAAAATTGGGGAACCAAGTTGCCTTAGTGTACTGATCATTACCTGAAAGTATCATCCAGTTTGGGTGAAAAAATGTTTGCTGAGATTTCTGGAGATTCGTAATTTTGGGAAGCTTGGCAACCCCTTCCCATGAAAGTGTTTCTCGCCAGTCACTGCTTAGGGCTACATCAAGAGGAAACAAAACGTAGAGATAGAACGTGAAACTACTTTGTTGTGTCAAGTTTCAAGAAGCTAGCACAAACCGTGTTGGATTCAGAGTTCCAAATACATCTATCAATATAGGAGAAAACAGAGTGAAACCTACAAATTCAAACTGTTACTGGAAATGAACGCTTCAACAAAGAAGAACGAAATTTGGGGAACCAAGTCGCCTTAGTGTACTGATCATTACCTGAAAGTATCATCCCGATTGGGTGAAAAAATATTTGCTGAGATTTCTGGAGATTCGTAATTTTGGGAAGCTTGGCAACCCCTTCCCATGAAAGTGTTTCTCGCCAGTCACTGCTTAGGGCTACATCAAGAGGAAACAAAACATAGAGATAGAACGTGAAACTACTCTGTTGTGTCAAGTTTCAAGAAGCTAGCACAAACCGTGTTGGATTTAGAGTTCCAAATACATCTATCAATATAGGAGAAAACAGAGTGAAACCTAAAAATTCAAACTGTTACTGGAAATGAACGCTTCAACATAGAAGAACAAAATTTTTGGAACCAAGTCGCCTTAGTGTACTGATCATTACCTGAAAGTATCATCCAGTTTGGGTGAAAAAATATTTGCTGAGATTTCTGGAGATTCGTAATTTTGGGAAGCTTGGCAACCCCTTCCTATGAAAGTGTATCTCGCCAGTCACTGCTTAGGGCTACATCAAAAGGAAACAAATCATAGAGATAGAACGTGAAACTACTTTGTTGTGTCAAGTTTCAAGAAGCTAGCACAAACCGTGTTGGATTTAGAGTTCCAAATACATCTATCAATATAGGAGAAAACAGAGTGAAACCTAAAAATTCAAACTGTTACTGGAAATGAACGCTTCAACATAGAAGAATGAAATTTGGGGAACCAAGTCGTCTTAGTGTACTGATCATTATCTGAAAGTATCATCCAGTTTGGGTGAAAAAATATTTGCTGAGATTTCTGGAGATTCGTAATTTTGGGAAGCTTGGCAACCCCTTCCCATGAAAGTGTTTCTCGGCAGTCACAGTTTAGGGCTACATCAAGAGGAAAAAAAACGTAGAGATAGAACGTGAAACTACTTTGTTGTGTCAAGTTTCAAGAAGCTAGCACAAACCGTGTTGGATTTAGAGTTCCAAATACATCTATCAATATAGGAGAAAACAGAGTGAAACCTAAAAATTCAAACTGTTACTGGAAATGAACGCTTCAACATAGAAGAACGAAATTTGGGGAACCAAGTCGCCTTAGTGTACTGATCATTACCTGAAATTATCATCCAGTTTGGGTGAAAAAATATTTGCTGAGATTTCTGGAGATTCGTAATTTTGGGAAGCTTGGCAACCCCTTCCCATGAAAGTGTTTCTCGCCAGTCACTGCTTAGGGCTACATCAAGAGGAAACAAAACGTAGAGATAGAACGTGAAACTACTTTGTTGTGTCAACTTTCAAGAAGCTAGCACAAACCGTGTTGGATTCAGAGTTCCAAATACATCTATCAATATAGGAGAAAACAGGGTGAAACCTAAAAATTCAAACTGTTACTGGAAATGAACGCTTCAACATAGAAGAACGAAATTTGGGGAACCAAGTCGCCTTAGTGTACTGATCATTGCCTGAGAGTATCATCCAGTTTGGGTGAAAAAATATTTGCTGAGATTTCTGGAGATTCGTAATTTTGGGAAGCTTGGCAACCCCTTCCCATGAAAGTGTTTCTCGCCAGTCACTGCTTAGGGCTACATCAAGAGGAAACAAAACGTAGAGATAGAACGTGAAACTACTTTGTTGTGTCAAGTTTCAAGAAGCTAGCACAAACCGTGTTGGATTTAGAGTTCCAAATACATCTATCAATATAGGAGAAAACAGAGTGAAACCTAAAAATTCAAACTGTTACTGGAAATGAACGCTTCAACATAGAAGAACGAAATTTGGGGAACCAAGTCGCCTTAGTGTACTGATCATTACCTGAAAGTATCATCCAGTTTGGGTGAAAAAATACTTGCTGAGATTTCTGGAGATTCGTAATTTTTGGAAGCTTGGCAACCCCTTCCCATGAAAGTGTTTCTCGCCAGTCACTGCTTAGGGCTACATGAAGAGGAAACAAACGTAGAGATAGAACGGGAAACTACTTTGTTGTGTCAAGTTTCAAGAAGCTAGCACAAACCGTGTTGGATTTAGAGTTCCAAATACATCTATCAATATAGGAGAAAACAGAGTGAAACCTAAAAATTCAAACTGTTACTGGAAATGAACGCTTCAACATAGAAGAACGAAATTTGGGGAACCAAGTCGCCTTAGTGTACTGATCATTACCTGAGAGTATCATCCAGTTTGGGTGAAAAAATATTTGCTGAGATTTCTGGAGATTCGTAATTTTGGGAAGCTTGGCAACCCCTTCCCATGAAAGTGTTTCTCGCCAATCACTGCTTAGGGCTACATCAAGAGGAAACAAAACGTAGAGATAGAACGTGAAACTACTTTGTTGTGTCAACTTTCAAGAAGCTAGCACAAACCGTGTTGGATTCAGAGTTCCAAATACATCTATCAATATAGGAGAAAACAGAGTGAAACCTAAAAATTCAAACTGTTACTGGAAATGAACGCTTCAACATAGAAGAACGAAATTTGGGGAACCAAGTCGCCTTAGTGTACTGATCATTACCTGAAAGTATCATCCAGTTTGGGTGAAAAAATACTTGCTGAGATTTCTGGAGATTCGTAATTTTGGGAAGCTTGGCAACCCCTTCCCATGAAAGTGTTTCTCGCCAGTCACTGCTTAGGGCTACATCAAGAGGAAACAAAACGTAGAGATAGAACGTGAAACTACTTTGTTGTGTCAACTTTCAAGAAGCTAGCACAATCCGTGTTGGATTCAGAGTTCCAAATACATCTATCAATATAGGAGAAAACAGAGTGAAACCTAAAAATTCAAACTGTTACTGGAAATGAACGCTTCAACATAGAAGAACGAAATTTGGGGAACCAAGTCGCCTTAGTGTACTGATCATTGCCTGAGAGTATCATCCAGTTTGGGTGAAAAAATATTTGCTGAGATTTCTGGAGATTCGTAATTTTGGGAAGCTTGGCAACCCCTTCCCATGAAAGTGTTTCTCGCCAGTCACTGCTTAGGGCTACATCAAGAGGAAACAAAACGTAGAGATAGAACGTGAAACTACTTTGTTGTGTCAAGTTTCAAGAAGCTAGCACAAACCGTGTTGGATTTAGATTTCCAAATACATCTATCTATATAGGAGAAAACAGAGTGAAACCTAAAAATTCAAACTGTTACTGGAAATGAACGCTTCAACATAGAAGAACGAAATTTGGGAACCAGGTTGCCTTAGTGTACTGATCATTACCTGAAAGTATCATCCAGTTTGGGTGAAAAAATATTTGCTGAGATTTCTGGAGATTCGTAATTTTGGGAAGCTTGGCAACCCCTTCCCATGGAAGTGTTTCTCGCCAGTCACTGCTTAGGGCTACATCAAGAGGAAACAAAACGTAGAGATAGAACGTGAAACTACTTTGTTGTGTCAAGTTTCAAGAAGCTAGCACAAACCGTGTTGGATTTAGAGTTCCAAATACATCTATCAATATAGGAGAAAACAGAGTGAAACCTAAAAATTCAAACTGTTACTGGAAATGAACGCTTCAACATAGAAGAACGAAAATTGGGGAACCAAGTTGCCTTAGTGTACTGATCATTACCTGAAAGTATCATCCAGTTTGGGTGAAAAAATGTTTGCTGAGATTTCTGGAGATTCGTAATTTTGGGAAGCTTGGCAACCCCTTCCCATGAAAGTGTTTCTCGCCAGTCACTGCTTAGGGCTACATCAAGAGGAAACAAAACGTAGAGATAGAACGTGAAACTACTTTGTTGTGTCAACTTCCAAGAAGCTAGCACAAACCGTGTTGGATTCAGAGTTCCAAATACATCTATCAATATAGGAGAAAACAGAGTGAAACCTAAAAATTCAAACTGTTACTGGAAATGAACGCTTCAACATAGAAGAACGAAATTTGGGGAACCAAGTCGCCTTAGTGTACTGATCATTACCTGAAAGTATCATCCAGTTTGGGTGAAAAAATATTTGCTGAGATTTCTGGAGATTCGTAATTTTGGGAAGCTTGGCAACCCCTTCCCATGAAAGTGTTTCTCGCCAGTCACTGCTTAGGGCTACATCAAGAGAAAACAAAATGTAGAGATAGAACGTGAAACTACTTTGTTGTGTCAAGTTTCAAGAAGCTAGCACAAACCGTGTTGGATTTAGAGTTCCAAATACATCTATCAATATAGGAGAAAACAGAGTGAAACCTAAAAATTCAAACTGTTACTGGAAATGAACGCTTCAACATAGAAGAACGAAATTTGGGGAACCAAGTCGCCTTAGTGTACTGATCATTACCTGAGAGTATCATCCAGTTTGGGTGAAAAAATATTTGCTGAGATTTCTGGAGATTCGTAATTTTGGGAAGCTTGGCAACCCCTTCCCATGAAAGTGTTTCTCGCCAGTCACTGCTTAGGGCTACATCAAGAGGAAACAAAACGTAGAGATAGAACGTGAAACTACTTTGTTGTGTCAAGTTTCAAGAAGCTAGCACAAACCGTGTTGGATTTAGAGTTCCAAATACATCTATCAATATAGGAGAAAACAGAGTGAAACCTAAAAATTCAAACTGTTACTGGAAATGAACGCTTCAACATAGAAGAACGAAATTTGGGGAACCAAGTCGCCTTAGTGTACTGATCATTACCTGAAAGTATCATCCAGTTTGGGTGAAAAAATACTTGCTGAGATTTCTGGAGATTCGTAATTTTGGGAAGCTTGGCAACCCCTTCCCATGAAAGTGTTTCTCGCCAGTCACTGCTTAGGGCTACATCAAGAGGAAACAAAACGTAGAGATAGAACGTGAAACTACTTTGTTGTGTCAAGTTTCAAGAAGCTAGCACAAACCGTGTTGGATTCAGAGTTCCAAATACATCTATCAATATAGGAGAAAACAGAGTGAAACCTACAAATTCAAACTGTTACTGGAAATGAACGCTTCAACAAAGAAGAACGAAATTTGGGGAACCAAGTCGCCTTAGTGTACTGATCATTACCTGAAAGTATCATCCCGATTGGGTGAAAAAATATTTGCTGAGATTTCTGGAGATTCGTAATTTTGGGAAGCTTGGCAACCCCTTCCCATGAAAGTGTTTCTCGCCAGTCACTGCTTAGGGCTACATCAAGAGGAAACAAAACATAGAGATAGAACGTGAAACTACTCTGTTGTGTCAAGTTTCAAGAAGCTAGCACAAACCGTGTTGGATTTAGAGTTCCAAATACATCTATCAATATAGGAGAAAACAGAGTGAAACCTAAAAATTCAAACTGTTACTGGAAATGAACGCTTCAACATAGAAGAACAAAATTTTTGGAACCAAGTCGCCTTAGTGTACTGATCATTACCTGAAAGTATCATCCAGTTTGGGTGAAAAAATATTTGCTGAGATTTCTGGAGATTCGTAATTTTGGGAAGCTTGGCAACCCCTTCCTATGAAAGTGTATCTCGCCAGTCACTGCTTAGGGCTACATCAAAAGGAAACAAATCATAGAGATAGAACGTGAAACTACTTTGTTGTGTCAAGTTTCAAGAAGCTAGCACAAACCGTATTGGATTTAGAGTTCCAAATACATCTATCAATATAGGAGAAAACAGAGTGAAACCTAAAAATTCAAACTGTTACTGGAAATGAATGCTTCAACATAGAAGAATGAAATTTGGGGAACCAAGTCGTCTTAGTGTACTGATCATTATCTGAAAGTATCATCCAGTTTGGGTGAAAAAATATTTGCTGAGATTTCTGGAGATTCGTAATTTTGGGAAGCTTGGCAACCCCTTCCCATGAAAGTGTTTCTCGGCAGTCACAGTTTAGGGCTACATCAAGAGGAAAAAAAACGTAGAGATAGAACGTGAAACTACTTTGTTGTGTCAAGTTTCAAGAAGCTAGCACAAACCGTGTTGGATTTAGAGTTCCAAATACATCTATCAATATAGGAGAAAACAGAGTGAAACCTAAAAATTCAAACTGTTACTGGAAATGAACGCTTCAACATAGAAGAACGAAATTTGGGGAACCAAGTCGCCTTAGTGTACTGATCATTACCTGAAATTATCATCCAGTTTGGGTGAAAAAATATTTGCTGAGATTTCTGGAGATTCGTAATTTTGGGAAGCTTGGCAACCCCTTCCCATGAAAGTGTTTCTCGCCAGTCACTGCTTAGGGCTACATCAAGAGGAAACAAAACGTAGAGATAGAACGTGAAACTACTTTGTTGTGTCAACTTTCAAGAAGCTAGCACAAACCGTGTTGGATTCAGAGTTCCAAATACATCTATCAATATAGGAGAAAACAGAGTGAAACCTAAAAATTCAAACTGTTACTGGAAATGAACGCTTCAACATAGAAGAACGAAATTTGGGGAACCAAGTCGCCTTAGTGTACTGATCATTGCCTGAGAGTATCATCCAGTTTGGGTGAAAAAATATTTGCTGAGATTTCTGGAGATTCGTAATTTTGGGAAGCTTGGCAACCCCTTCCCATGAAAGTGTTTCTCGCCAGTCACTGCTTAGGGCTACATCAAGAGGAAACAAAACGTAGAGATAGAACGTGAAACTACTTTGTTGTGTCAAGTTTCAAGAAGCTAGCACAAACCGTGTTGGATTTAGAGTTCCAAATACATCTATCAATATAGGAGAAAACAGAGTGAAACCTAAAAATTCAAACTGTTACTGGAAATGAACGCTTCAACATAGAAGAACGAAATTTGGGGAACCAAGTCGCCTTAGTGTACTGATCATTACCTGAAAGTATCATCCAGTTTGGGTGAAAAAATACTTGCTGAGATTTCTGGAGATTCGTAATTTTTGGAAGCTTGGCAACCCCTTCCCATGAAAGTGTTTCTCGCCAGTCACTGCTTAGGGCTACATGAAGAGGAAACAAACGTAGAGATAGAACGGGAAACTACTTTGTTGTGTCAAGTTTCAAGAAGCTAGCACAAACCGTGTTGGATTTAGAGTTCCAAATACATCTATCAATATAGGAGAAAACAAGTGAAACCTAAAAATTCAAACTGTTACTGGAAATGAACGCTTCAACATAGAAGAACGAAATTTGGGGAACCAAGTCGCCTTAGTGTACTGATCATTACCTGAGAGTATCATCCAGTTTGGGTGAAAAAATATTTGCTGAGATTTCTGGAGATTCGTAATTTTGGGAAGCTTGGCAACCCCTTCCCATGAAAGTGTTTCTCGCCAATCACTGCTTAGGGCTACATCAAGAGGAAACAAAACGTAGAGATAGAACGTGAAACTACTTTGTTGTGTCAACTTTCAAGAAGCTAGCACAAACCGTGTTGGATTCAGAGTTCCAAATACATCTATCAATATAGGAGAAAACAGAGTGAAACCTAAAAATTCAAACTGTTACTGGAAATGAACGCTTCAACATAGAAGAACGAAATTTGGGGAACCAAGTCGCCTTAGTGTACTGATCATTACCTGAAAGTATCATCCAGTTTGGGTGAAAAAATACTTGCTGAGATTTCTGGAGATTCGTAATTTTGGGAAGCTTGGCAACCCCTTCCCATGAAAGTGTTTCTCGCCAGTCACTGCTTAGTGCTACATCAAGAGGAAACAAAACGTAGAGATAGAACGGGAAACTACTTTGTTGTGTCAAGTTTCAAGAAGCTAGCACAAACCGTGTTGGATTTAGAGTTCCAAATACATCTATCAATATAGGAGAAAACAGAGTGAAACCTAAAAATTCAAACTGTTACTGGAAATGAACGCTTCAACATAGAAGAACGAAATTTGGGGAACCAAGTCGCCTTAGTGTACTGATCATTACCTGAGAGTATCATCCAGTTTGGGTGAAAAAATATTTGCTGAGATTTCTGGAGATTCGTAATTTTGGGAAGCTTGGCAACCCCTTCCCATGAAAGTGTTTCTCGCCAATCACTGCTTAGGGCTACATCAAGAGGAAACAAAACGTAGAGATAGAACGTGAAACTACTTTGTTGTGTCAACTTTCAAGAAGCTAGCACAAACCGTGTTGGATTCAGAGTTCCAAATACATCTATCAATATAGGAGAAAACAGAGTGAAACCTAAAAATTCAAACTGTTACTGGAAATGAACGCTTCAACATAGAAGAACGAAATTTGGGGAACCAAGTCGCCTTAGTGTACTGATCATTACCTGAAAGTATCATCCAGTTTGGGTGAAAAAATACTTGCTGAGATTTCTGGAGATTCGTAATTTTGGGAAGCTTGGCAACCCCTTCCCATGAAAGTGTTTCTCGCCAGTCACTGCTTAGGGCTACATCAAGAGGAAACAAAACGTAGAGATAGAACGTGAAACTACATTGTTGTGTCAACTTTCAAGAAGCTAGCACAAACCGTGTTGGATTCAGAGTTCCAAATACATCTATCAATATAGGAGAAAACAGAGTGAAACCTAAAAATTCAAACTGTTACTGGAAATGAACGCTTCAACATAGAAGAACGAAATTTGGGGAACCAAGTCGCCTTAGTGTACTGATCATTGCCTGAGAGTATCTTCCAGTTTGGGTGAAAAAATATTTGCTGAGATTTCTGGAGATTCGTAATTTTGGGAAGCTTGGCAAACCCTTCCCATGAAAGTGTTTCTCGCCAGTCACTGCTTAGGGCTACATCAAGAGGAAACAAAACGTAGAGATAGAACGTGAAACTACTTTGTTGTGTCAAGTTTCAAGAAGCAAGCACAAACTGTGTTGGATTTAGAGTTCCAAATACATCTATCAATATAGGAGAAAACAGAGTGAAACCTAAAAATTCAAACTGTTACTGGAAATGAACGCTTCAACATAGAAGAACGAAATTTGGGGAACCAAGTCGCCTTAGTGTACTGATCATTACCTGAAAGTATCATCCAGTTTGGGTGAAAAAATATTTGCTGAGATTTCTGGAGATTCGTAATTTTTGGAAGCTTGGCAACCCCTTCCCATGAAAGTGTTTCTCGCCAGTCACTGCTTAGGGCTACATCAAGAGGAAACAAAACGTAGAGATAGAACGTGAAACTACTTTGTTGTGTCAAGTTTCAAGAAGCTAGCACAAACCGTGTTGGATTTAGAGTTCCAAATACATCTATCAATATAGGAAAAAACAGAGTGAAACCTAAAAATTCAAACTGTTACTGGAAATGAACGCTTCAACATAGAAGAACGAAATTTGGGGAACCAAGTCGCCTTAGTGTACTGATCATTACCTGAATGTATCATCCAGTTTGGGTGAAAAAATATTTGCTGAGATTTCTGGAGATTCGTAATTTTGGGAAGCTTGGCAACCCCTTCCCATGAAAGTGTTTCTCGCCAGTCACTGCTTAGGGCTACATCAAGAGGAAACAAAACGTAGAGATAGAACATGAAACTAATTTGTTGTGTCAACTTTCAAGAAGCTAGCACAAACCGTGATGGATTCAGAGTTCCAAATACATCTATCAATATAGGAGAAAACAGTGAAACCTAAAAATTCAAACTGTTACTGGAAATGAACGCTTCAACATAGAAGAACGAAAATTGGGGAACCAAGTTGCCTTAGTGTACTGATCATTACCTGAAAGTATCATCCAGTTTGGGTGAAAAAATGTTTGCTGAGATTTCTGGAGATTCGTAATTTTGGGAAGCTTGGCAACCCCTTCCCATGAAAGTGTTTCTCGCCAGTCACTGCTTAGGGCTACATCAAGAGGAAACAAAACGTAGAGATAGAACGTGAATCTACTTTGTTGTGTCAACTTCCAAGAAGCTAGCACAAACCGTGTTGGATTCAGAGTTCCAAATACATCTATCAATATAGGAGAAAACAGAGTGAAACCTAAAAATTCAAACTGTTACTGGAAATGAACGCTTCAACATAGAAGAACGAAATTTGGGGAACCAAGTCGCCTTAGTGTACTGATCATTACCTGAAAGTATCATCCAGTTTGGGTGAAAAAATATTTGCTGAGATTTCTGGAGATTCGTAATTTTGGGAAGCTTGGCAACCCCTTCCCATGAAAGTGTTTCTCGCCAGTCACTGCTTAGGGCTACATCAAGAGGAAACAAAATGTAGAGATAGAACGTGAAACTACTTTGTTGTGTCAAGTTTCAAGAAGCTAGCACAAACCGTGTTGGATTTAGAGTTCCAAATACATCTATCAATATAGGAGAAAACAGAGTGAAACCTAAAAATTCAAACTGTTACTGGAAATGAACGCTTCAACATAGAAGAACGAAATTTGGGGAACCAAGTCGCCTTAGTGTACTGATCATTACCTGAGAGTATCATCCAGTTTGGGTGAAAAAATATTTGCTGAGATTTCTGGAGATTCGTGATTTTGGGAAGCTTGGCAACCCCTTCCCATGAAAGTGTTTCTCGCCAGTCACTGCTTAGGGCTACATCAAGAGGAAACAAAACGTAGAGATAGAACGTGAAACTACTTTGTTGTGTCAAGTTTCAAGAAGCTAGCACAAACCGTGTTGGATTTAGAGTTCCAAATACATCTATCAATATAGGAGAAAACAGAGTGAAACCTAAAAATTCAAACTGTTACTGGAAATGAACGCTTCAACATAGAAGAACGAAATTTGGGGAACCAAGTCGCCTTAGTGTACTGATCATTACCTGAAAGTATCATCCAGTTTGGGTGAAAAAATACTTGCTGAGATTTCTGGAGATTCGTAATTTTGGGAAGCTTGGCAACCCCTTCCCATGAAAGTGTTTCTCGCCAGTCACTGCTTAGGGCTACATCAAGAGGAAACAAAACGTAGAGATAGAACGTGAAACTACTTTGTTGTGTCAAGTTTCAAGAAGCTAGCACAAACCGTGTTGGATTTAGAGTTCCAAATACATCTATCTATATAGGAGAAAACAGAGTGAAACTTAAAAATTCAAACTGTTACTGGAAATGAACGCTTCAACATAGAAGAACGAAAATTGGGGAACCAAGTTGCCTTAGTGTACTGATCATTACCTGAAAGTATCATCCAGTTTGGGTGAAAAAATGTTTGCTGAGATTTCTGGAGATTCGTAATTTTGGGAAGCTTGGCAACCCCTTCCCATGAAAGTGTTTCTCGCCAGTCACTGCTTAGGGCTACATCAAGAGGAAACAAAACATAGAGATAGAACGTGAAACTACTTTGTTGTGTCAAGTTTCAAGAAGCTAGCAAAAACCGTGTTGGATTTAGAGTTCCAAATACATCTATCAATATAGGAGAAAACAGAGTGAAACCTAAAAATTCAAACTGTTACTGGAAATGAACGCTTCAACATAGAAGAACAAAATTTTTGGAACCAAGTCGCCTTAGTGTACTGATCATTACCTGAAAGTATCATCCAGTTTGGGTGAAAAAATATTTGCTGAGATTTCTGGAGATTCGTAATTTTGGGAAGCTTGGCAACCCCTTCCCATGAAAGTGTATCTCGCCAGTCACTGCTTAGGGCTACATCAAAAGGAAACAAATCATAGAGATAGAACGTGAAACTACTTTGTTGTGTCAAGTTTCAAGAAGCTAGCACAAACCGTGTTGGATTTAGAGTTCCAAATACATCTATCAATATAGGAGAAAACAGAGTGAAACCTAAAAATTCAAACTGTTACTGGAAATGAACGCTTCAACATAGAAGAATGAAATTTGGGGAACCAAGTCGTCTTAGTGTACTGATCATTATCTGAAAGTATCATCCAGTTTGGGTGAAAAAATATTTGCTGAGATTTCTGGAGATTCGTAATTTTGGGAAGCTTGGCAACCCCTTCCCATGAAAGTGTTTCTCGCCAGTCACTGCTTAGGGCTACATCAAGAGGAAAAAAAACGTAGAGATAGAACGTGAAACTACTTTGTTGTGTCAAGTTTCAAGAAGCTAGCACAAACCGTGTTGGATTTAGAGTTCCAAATACATCTATCAATATAGGAGAAAACAGAGTGAAACCTACAAATTCAAACTGTTACTGGAAATGAACGCTTCAACATAGAAGAACGAAATTTGGGGAACCAAGTCGCCTTAGTGTACTGATCATTACCTGAAATTATCATCCAGTTTGGGTGAAAAAATATTTGCTGAGATTTCTGGAGATTCGTAATTTTGGGAAGCTTGGCAACCCCTTCCCATGAAAGTGTTTCTCGCCAGTCACTGCTTAGGGCTACATCAAGAGGAAACAAAACGTAGAGATAGAACGTGAAACTACTTTGTTGTGTCAACTTTCAAGAAGCTAGCACAAACCGTGTTGGATTCAGAGTTCCAAATACATCTATCAATATAGGAGAAAACAGAGTGAAACCTAAAAATTCAAACTGTTACTGGAAATGAACGCTTCAACATAGAAGAACGAAATTTGGGGAACCAAGTCGCCTTAGTGTACTGATCATTGCCTGAGAGTATCATCCAGTTTGGGTGAAAAAATATTTGCTGAGATTTCTGGAGATTCGTAATTTTGGGAAGCATGGCAACCCCTTCCCATGAAAGTGTTTCTCGCCAGTCACTGCTTAGGGCTACATCAAGAGGAAACAAAACGTAGAGATAGAACGTGAAACTACTTTGTTGTGTCAAGTTTCAAGAAGCTAGCACAAACCGTGTTGGATTTAGAGTTCCAAATACATCTATCAATATAGGAGAAAACAGAGTGAAACCTAAAAATTCAAACTGTTACTGGAAATGAACGCTTCAACATAGAAGAACGAAATTTGGGGAACCAAGTCGCCTTAGTGTACTGATCATTACCTGAAAGTATCATCCAGTTTGGGTGAAAAAATACTTGCTGAGATTTCTGGAGATTCGTAATTTTTGGAAGCTTGGCAACCCCTTCCCATGAAAGTGTTTCTCGCCAGTCACTGCTTAGGGCTACATCAAGAGGAAACAAAACGTAGAGATAGAACGGGAAACTACTTTGTTGTGTCAAGTTTCAAGAAGCTAGCACAAACCGTGTTGGATTTAGAGTTCCAAATACATCTATCTATATAGGAGAAAACAGAGTGAAACCTAAAAATTCAAACTGTTACTGGAAATGAATGCTTCAACATAGAAGAACGAAAATTGGGGAACCAAGTTGCCTTAGTGTACTGATCATTACCTGAAAGTATCATCCAGTTTGGGTGAAAAAATGTTTGCTGAGATTTCTGGAGATTCGTAATTTTGGGAAGCTTGGCAACCCCTTCCCATGAAAGTGTTTCTCGCCAGTCACTGCTTAGGGCTACATCAAGAGGAAACAAAACGTAGAGATAGAACGTGAAACTACTTTGTTGTGTCAAGTTTCAAGAAGCTAGCACAAACCGTGTTGGATTTAGAGTTCCAAATACATCTATCAATATAGGAGAAAACAGAGTGAAACCTAAAAATTCAAACTGTTACTGGAAATGAACGCTTCAACATAGAAGAACGAAATTTGGGGAACCAAGTCGCCTTAGTGTACTGATCATTACCTGAATGTATCATCCAGTTTGGGTGAAAAAATATTTGCTGAGATTTCTGGAGATTCGTAATTTTGGGAAGCTTGGCAACCCCTTCCCATGAAAGTGTTTCTCGCCAGTCACTGCTTAGGGCTACATCAAGAGGAAACAAAACGTAGAGATAGAACGTGAAACTACTTTGTTGTGTCAAGTTTCAAGAAGCTTGCACAAACCGTGTTGGATTTAGAGTTCCAAATACATCTATCAATATAGGAGAAAACAGAGTGAAACCTAAAAATTCAAACTGTTACTGGAAATGAACGCTTCAACATAGAAGAACAAAATTTGGGGAACCAAGTCGCCTTAGTGTACTGATCATTACCTGAAAGTATCATCCAGTTTGGGTGAAAAAATATTTGCTGAGATTTCTGGAGATTCGTAATTTTTGGAAGCTTGGCAACCTCTTCCCATGAAAGTGTTTCTCGCCAGTCACTGTTTAGGGCTACATCAAGAGGAAACAAAACGTAGAGATAGAACGTGAAACTACTATGTTGTGTCAAGTTTCAAGAAACTAGCACAAACCGTGTTGGATTTAGAGTTCCAAATACATCTATCAATATAGGAGAAAACAGAGTGAAACCTAAAAATTCAAACTGTTACTGGAAATGAACGCTTCAACATAGAAGAACGAAATTTGGGGAACCAAGTCGCCTTAGTGTACTGATCATTACCTGAAAGTATCATCCAGTTTGGGTGATAAAATGTTTGCTGAGATTTCTGGAGATTCGTAATTTTGGGAAGCTTCGCAACCCCTTCCCATGAAAGTGTTTCTCGCCAGTCACTGCTTAGGGCTACATCAAGAGGAAACAAAACGTAGAGATAGAACGTGAAACTACTTTGTTGTGTCAAGTTTCAAGAAGCTAGCACAAACCGTGTTGGATTTAGAGTTCCAAATACATCTATCAATATAGGAGAAAACAGAGTGAAACCTAAAAATTCAAACTGTTACTGGAAATGAACGCTTCAACATAGAAGAACGAAATTTGGGGAACCAAGTCGCCTTAGTGTACTGATCATTACCTGAAAGTATCATCCAGTTTGGTTGAAAAAATATTTGCTGAGATTTCTGGAGATTCGTAATATTTGGAAGCTTGGCAACCTCTTCCCATGAAAGTGTTTCTCGCCAGTCACTGTTTAGGGCTACATCAAGAGGAAACAAAACGTAGAGATAGAACGTGAAACTATTATGTTGTGTCAAGTTTCAAGAAACTAGCACAAACCGTGTTGGATTTAGAGTTCCAAATACATCTATCAATATAGGAGAAAACAGAGTGAAACCTAAAAATTCAAACTGTTACTGGAAATGAACGCTTCAACATAGAAGAACGAAATTTGGGGAACCAAGTCGCCTTAGTGTACTGATCATTACCTGAAAGTATCATCCAGTTTGGGTGAAAAAATATTTGCTGAGATTTCTGGAGTTTCGTAATTTTTGGAAGCTTGGCAACCCCTTCCCATGAAAGTGTTTCTCGCCAGTCACTGCTTAGGGCTACATCAAGAGGAAACAAAACGTAGAGATAGAACGTGAAACTACTTTGTTGTGTCAAGTTTCAAGAAGCTAGCACAAACCGTGTTGGATTTAGAGTTCCAAATACATCTATCAATATAGGAGAAAACAGAGTGAAACCTAAAAATTCAAACTGTTACTGGAAATGAACGCTTCAACATAGAAGAACGAAATTTGGGGAACCAAGTCGCCTTAGTGTACTGATCATTACCTGAAAGTATCATCCAGTTTGGGTGATAATATGTTTGCTGAGATTTCTGGAGATTCGTAATTTTGGGAAGCTTGGCAACCCCTTCCCATGAAAGTGTTTCTCGCCAGTCACTGCTTAGGGCTACATCAAGAGGAAACAAAACGTAGAGATAGAACGTGAAACTACTTTGTTGTGTCAAGTTTCAAGAAGCTAGCACAAACCGTGTTGGATTTAGAGTTCCAAATACATCTATCAATATAGGAGAAAACAGAGTGAAACCTAAAAATTCAAACAGTTACTGGAAATGAACGCTTCAACATAGAAGAACGAAATTTAGGGAACCAAGTCGCCTTAGTGTACTGATCATTACCTGAAGGTATCATCCAGTTTGGGTGAAAAAATATTTGCTGAGATTTCTGGAGATTCGTAATTTTGGGAAGCTTGGCAACCCCTTCCCATGAAAGTGTTTCTCGCCAGTCACTGCTTAGGGCTACATCAAGAGGAAACAAAACGTAGAGATAGAACGTGAAACTACTTTGTTGTGTCAAGTTTCAAGAAGCTAGCACAAACCGTGTTGGATTTAGAGTTCCAAATACATCTATCAATATAGGAGAAAACAGAGTGAAACCTAAAAATTCAAACTGTTACTGGAAATGAACGCTTCAACATAGAAGAACGAAATTTGGGGAACCAAGTCGCCTTAGTGTACTGATCATTACCTGAAAGTATCATCCAGTTTGGGTGATAATATGTTTGCTGAGATTTCTGGAGATTCGTAATTTTGGGAAGCTTGGCAACCCCTTCCCATGAAAGTGTTTCTCGCCAGTCACTGCTTAGGGCTACATCAAGAGGAAACAAAACGTAGAGATAGAACGTGAAACTACTTTGTTGTGTCAAGTTTCAAGAAGCTAGCACAAACCGTGTTGGATTTAGAGTTCCAAATACATCTATCAATATAGGAGAAAACAGAGTGAAACCTAAAAATTCAAACTGTTACTGGAAATGAACGCTTCAACATAGAAGAACGAAATTTGGGGAACCAAGTCGCCTTAGTGTACTGATCATTACCTGAAAGTATCATCCAGTTTGGGTGATAATATGTTTGCTGAGATTTCTGGAGATTCGTAATTTTGGGAAGCTTGGCAACCCCTTCCCATGAAAGTGTTTCTCGCCAGTCACTGCTTAGGGCTACATCAAGAGGAAACAAAACGTAGAGATAGAACGTGAAACTACTTTGTTGTGTCAAGTTTCAAGAAGCTAGCACAAACCGTGTTGGATTTAGAGTTCCAAATACATCTATCAATATAGGAGAAAACAGAGTGAAACCTAAAAATTCAAACTGTTACTGGAAATGAACGCTTCAACATAGAAGAACGAAATTTGGGGAACCAAGTCGCCTTAGTGTACTGATCATTACCTGAAAGTATCATCCAGTTTGGGTGATAAAATGTTTGCTGAGATTTCTGGAGATTCGTAATTTTGGGAAGCTTGGCAACCCCTTCCCATGAAAGTGTTTCTCGCCAGTCACTGCTTAGGGCTACATCAAGAGGAAACAAAACGTAGAGATAGAACGTGAAACTACTTTGTTGTGTCAAGTTTCAAGAAGCTAGCACAAACCGTGTTGGATTTAGAGTTCCAAATACATCTATCAATATAGGAGAAAACAGAGTGAAACCTAAAAATTCAAACAGTTACTGGAAATGAACGCTTCAACATAGAAGAACGAAATTTGGGGAACCAAGTCGCCTTAGTGTACTGATCATTACCTGAAAGTATCATCCAGTTTGGGTGAAAAAATATTTGCTGAGATTTCTGGAGATTCGTAATTTTGGGAATCTTGGCAAACCCTTCCCATGAAAGTGTTTCTCGCCAGTCACTGCTTAGGGCTACATCAAGAGGAAACAAAACGTAGAGATAGAACGTGAAACTACTTTGTTGTGTCAAGTTTCAAGAAGCTAGCACAAACCGTGTTGGATTTAGAGTTCCAAATACATCTATCAATATAGGAGAAAACAGAGTGAAACCTAAAAATTCAAACTGTTACTGGAAATGAACGCTTCAACATAGAAGAACGAAATTTGGGGAACCAAGTCGCCTTAGTGTACTGATCATTACCTGAAAGTATCATCCAGTTTGGGTGAAAAAATATTTGCTGAGATTTCTGGAGATTCGTAATTTTGGGAAGCTTGGCAACCCCTTCCCATGAAAGTGTTTCTCGCCAGTCACTGCTTAGGGCTACATCAAGAGGAAACAAAACGTAGAGATAGAACGTGAAACTACTTTGTTGTGTCAAGTTTCAAGAAGCTAGCACAAACCGTGTTGGATTTAGAGTTCCAAATACATCTATCAATATAGGAGAAAACAGAGTGAAACCTAAAAATTCAAACTGTTACTGGAAATGAATGCTTCAACATAGAAGAACGAAATTTGGGGAACCAAGTTGCCTTAGTGTACTGATCATTACCTGAGAGTATCATCCAGTTTGGGTGAAAAAATATTTGCTGAGATTTCTGGAGATTCCTAATTTTTGGAAGCTTGGCAACCCCTTCCCATGAAAGTGTTTCTCGCCAGTCACTGTTTAGGGCTACATCAAGAGGAAACAAAACGTAGAGATAGAACGTGAAACTACATTGTTGTGTCAACTTTCAAGAAGCTAGCACAAACCGTGTTGGATTTAGAGTTCCAAATACATCTATCAATATAGGAGAAAACAGAGTGAAACCTAAAAATTCAAACTGTTACTGGAAATGAACGCTTCAACATAGAAGAACGAAATTTGGGGAACCAAGTCGCCTTAGTGTACTGATCATTACCTGAAAGTATCATCCAGTTTGGGTGAAAAAATATTTGCTGAGATTTCTGGAGATTCGTAATTTTGGGAAGTTGGCAACCCCTTCCCATGAAAGTGTTTCTCGCCAGTCACTGCTTAGGGCTACATCAAGAGGAAACAAAACGTAGAGATAGAACGTGAAACTACTTTGTTATGTCAACTTTCAAGAAGCTAGCACAAACCGTGTTGGATTCAGAGTTCCAAAACATCTATCAATATAGGAGAAAACAGAGTGAAACCTAAAAATTCAAACTGTTACTGGAAATGAACGCTTCAACATAGAAGAACGAAATTTGGGGAACCAAGTCGCCTTAGTGTACTGATCATTACCTGAAAGTATCATCCAGTTTGGGTGAAAAAATATTTGCTGAGATTTCTGGAGATTCGTAATTTTGGGAAGCTTGGCAACCCCTTCCCATGAAAGTGTTTCTCGCCAGTCACTGCTTAGGGCTACATCAAGAGGAAACAAAACGTAGAGATAGAACGTGAAACTACTTTGTTGTGTCAAGTTTCAAGAAGCTAGCACAAACCGTGTTGGATTTAGAGTTCCAAATACATCTATCAATATAGGAGAAAACAGAGTGAAACCTAAAAATTCAAACTATTACTGGAAATGAACGCTTCAACATAGAAGAACGAAATTTGGGGAACCAAGTCGCCTTAGTGTACTGATCATTACCTGAAAGTATCATCCAGTTTGGGTGAAAAAATATTTGCTGAGATTTCTGGAGATTCGTAATTTTGGGAAGCTTGGCAACCCCTTCCCATGAAAGTGTTTCTCGCCAGTCACTGCTTAGGGCTACATCAAGAGGAAACAAAACCTAGAGATAGAACGTGAAACTACTTTGTTGTGTCAAGTTTCAAGAAGCTAGCACAAACCGTGTTGGATTTAGAGTTCCAAATACATCTATCAATATAGGAGAAAACAGAGTGAAACCTAAAAATTCAAACTGTTACTGGAAATGAACGCTTCAACATAGAAGAACGAAATTTGGGGAACCAAGTCGCCTTAGTGTACTGATCATTACCTGAAAGTATCATCCAGTTTGGGTGAAAAAATATTTGCTGAGATTTCTGAAGATTCGTAATTTTGGGAAGATTGGCAACCCCTTCCCATGAAAGTGTTTCTCGCCAGTCACTGCTTAGGGCTACATCAAGAGGAAACAAAACGTAGAGATAGAACATGAAACTAATTTGTTGTGTCAACTTTCAAGAAGCTAGCACAAACCGTGTTGGATTCAGAGTTCCAAATACATCTATGAATATAGGAGAAAACAGAGTGAAACCTAAAAATTCAAACTGTTACTGGAAATGAACGCTTCAACATTGAAGAACGAAATTTGGGGAACCAAGTCGCCTTAGTGTACTGATCATTACCTGAAAGTATCATCCAGTTTGGGTGAAAAAATATTTGCTGAGATTTCTGGAGATTCGTAATTTTGGGAAGCTTGGCAACCCCTTCCCATGAATGTGTTTCTCGCCAGTCACTGCTTAGGGCTACATCAAGAGGAAACAAAACGTAGAGATAGAACGTGAAACTACTTTGTTGTGTCAAGTTTCAAGAAGCTAGCACAAACCGTGTTGGATTTAGAGTTCCAAATACATCTATCAATATAGGAGAAAACAGAGTGAAACCTAAAAATTCAAACTGTTACTGGAAATGAACGCTTCAACATAGAAGAACGAAATTTGGGGAACCAAGTCGCATTAGTGTACTGATCATTACCTGAAAGTATCATCCAGTTTGGGTGAAAAAATATTTGCTGAGATTTCTGGAGATTCGTAATTTTGGGAAGCTTGGCAACCCCTTCCCATGAAAGTGTTTCTCGCCAGTCACTGCTTAGGGCTACATCAAGAGGAAACAAAACGTAGAGATAGAACATGAAACTAATTTGTTGTGTCAACTTTCAAGAAGCTAGCACAAACCGTGTTGGATTCAGAGTTCCAAATACATCTATCAATATAGGAGAAAACAGAGTGAAACCTAAAAATTCAAACTGTTACTGGAAATGAACGCTTCAACATTGAAGAACGAAATTTGGGGAACCAAGTCGCCTTAGTGTACTGATCATTACCTGAAAGTATCATCCAGTTTGGGTGAAAAAATATTTGCTGAGATTTCTGGAGATTCGTAATTTTTGGAAGCTTGGCAACCCCTTCCCATGAAAGTGTTTCTCGCCAGTCAGTGCTTAGGGCTACATCAAGAGGAAACAAAACGTAGAGACAGAACGTGAAACTACTTTGTTGTGTCAAGTTTCAAGAAGCTAGAACAAACCGTGTTGGATTTAGTGTTCCAAATACATCTATCAATATAGGAGAAAACAGAGTGAAACCTAAAAATTCAAACTCTTACTGGAAATGAACGCTTCAACATAGAAGAACGAAATTTGGGGAACCAAGTCGCCTTAGTGTACTGATCATTACCTGAAAGTATCATACAGTTTGGGTGAAAAAATGTTTGCTGAGATTTCTGGAGATTCGTAATTTTGGGAAGCTTGGCAACCCCTTCCCATGAAAGTGTTTCTCGCCAGTCACTGCTTAGGGCTACATCAAGAGGAAACAAAACGTAGAGATAGAACGTGAAACTACTTTGTTGTGTCATGTTTCAAGAAGCTAGCACAAACCGTGTTGGATTTAGAGTTCCAAATATATCTATCAATATAGGAGAAAACAGAGTGAAACCTAAAAATTCAAACTGTTACTGGAAATGAACGCTTCAACATAGAAGAACGAAATTTGGGGAACCAAGTCGCCTTAGTGTACTGATCATTACCTGAAAGTATCATCCAGTTTGGGTGAAAAAATATTTGCTGAGATTTCTGGAGATTCGTAATTTTGGGAAGCGTGGCAACCCCTTCCCATGAAAGTGTTTCTCGCCAGTCACTGCTTAGGGCTACATCAAGAGGAATCAAAACGTAGAGATAGAACGTGAAACAACTTTGTTGTGTCAAGTTTCAAGAAGCTAGCACAAACCGTGTTGGATTCAGAGTTCCAAATACATCTATCAATATAGGAGAAAACAGAGTGAAACCTAAAAATTCAAACTGTTACTGGAAATGAACGCTTCAACATAGAAGAACGAAAATTGGGGAACCAAGTTGCCTTAGTGTACTGATCATTACCTGAAAGTATCATCCAGTTTGGGTGAAAAAATGTTTGCTGAGATTTCTGGAGATTCGTAATTTTGGGAAGCTTGGCAACCCCTTCCCATGAAAGTGTTTCTCGCCAGTCACTGCTTAGGGCTACATCAAGAGGAAACAAAACGTAGAGATAGAACGTGAAACTACTTTGTTGTGTCAACTTTCAAGAAGCTAGCACAAACCGTGTTGGATTCAGAGTTCCAAATACATCTATCAATATAGGAGAAAACAGAGTGAAACCTAAAAATTCAAACTGTTACTGGAAATGAACGCTTCAACATAGAAGAACGAAATTTGGGGAACCAAGTCGCCTTAGTGTACTGATCATTACCTGAAAGTATCATCCAGTTTGGGTGAAAAAATATTTGCTGAGATTTCTGGAGATTCGTAATTTTGGGAAGCTTGGCAACCCCTTCCCATGAAAGTGTTTCTCGCCAGTCACTGCTTAGGGCTACATCAAGAGGAAACAAAACGTAGAGATAGAACGTGAAACTACTTTGTTGTGTCAAGTTTCAAGAAGCAAGCACAAACCGTGTTGGATTTAGAGTTTCAAATACATCTATCAATATAGGAGAAAACAGAGTGAAACCTAAAAATTCAAACTGTTACTGGAAATGAACGCTTCAACATAGAAGAACAAAATTTGGGGAACCAAGTCGCCTTAGTGTACTGATCATTACCTGAAAGTATCATCCAGTTTGGGTGAAAAAATATTTGCTGAGATTTCTGGAGATTCGTAATTTTGGGAAGCTTGGCAACCCCTTCCCATGAAAGTGTTTCTCGCCAGTCACTGCTTAGGGCTACATCAAGAGGAAACAAAACGTAGAGATAGAACGTGAAACTACTTTGTTGTGTCAACTTTCAAGAAGCTAGCACAAACCGTGTTGGATTCAGAGTTCCAAATACATCTATCAATATAGGAGAAAACAGAGTGAAACCTAAAAATTCAAACTGTTACTGGAAATGAACGCTTCAACATTGAAGAACGAAATTTGGGGAACCAAGTCGCCTTAGTGTACTGATCATTACCTGAAAGTATCATCCAGTTTGGGTGAAAAAATATTTGCTGAGATTTCTGGAGATTCGTAATTTTGGGAAGCTTGGCAACCCCTTCCCATGAAAGTGTTTCTCGCCAGTCACTGCTTAGGGCTACATCAAGAGGAAACAAAACGTAGAGATAGAACGTGAAACTACTTTGTTGTGTCAAGTTTCAAGAAGCTAGCACAAACCGTGTTGGATTTAGAGTTCCAAATACATCTATCAATATAGGAGAAAACAGAGTGAAACCTAAAAATTCAAACTGTTACTGGAAATGAATGCTTCAACATAGAAGAACGAAATTTGGGGAACCACGTCGCATTAGTGTACTGATCATTACCTGAAAGTATCATCCAGTTTGGGTGAAAAAATATTTGCTGAGATTTCTGAAGATTCGTAATTTTGGGAAGATTGGCAACCCCTTCCCATGAAAGTGTTTCTCGCCAGTCACTGCTTAGGGCTACATCAAGAGGAAACAAAACGTAGAGATAGATCATGAAACTAATTTGTTGTGTCAACTTTCAAGAAGCTAGCACAAACCGTGTTGGATTCAGAGTTCCAAATACATCTATCAATATAGGAGAAAACAGAGTGAAACCTAAAAATTCAAACTGTTACTGGAAATGAACGCTTCAACATAGAAGAACGAAATTTGGGGAACCAAGTCGCCTTAGTGTACTGATCATTACCTGAAAGTATCATCCAGTTTGGGTGAAAAAATGTTTGCTGAGATTTCTGGAGATTCGTAATTTTGGGAAGCTTGGCAACCCCTTCCCATGAAAGTGTTTCTCGCCAGTCACTGCTTAGGGCTACATCAAGAGGAAACAAAACGTAGAGATAGAACGTGAAACTACTTTGTTGTGTCATGTTTCAAGAAGCTAGCACAAACCGTGTTGGATTTAGAGTTCCAAATATATCTATCAATATAGGAGAAAACAGAGTGAAACCTAAAAATTCAAACTGTTACTGGAAATGAACGCTTCAACATAGAAGAACGAAATTTGGGGAACCAAGTCGCCTTAGTGTACTGATCATTACCTGAGAGTATCATCCAGTTTGGGTGAAAAAATATTTGCTGAGATTTCTGGAGATTCGTAATTTTGGGAAGCTTGGCAACCCCTTCCCATGAAAGTGTTTCTCGCCAATCACTGCTTAGGGCTACATCAAGAGGAAACAAAACGTAGAGATAGAACGTGAAACTACTTTGTTGTGTCAACTTTCAAGAAGCTAGCACAAACCGTGTTGGATTCAGAGTTCCAAATACATCTATCAATATAGGAGAAAACAGAGTGAAACCTAAAAATTCAAACTGTTACTGGAAATGAACGCTTCAACATAGAAGAACGAAATTTGGGGAACCAAGTCGCCTAGTGTACTGATCATTACCTGAATGTATCATCCAGTTTGGGTGAAAAAATATTTGCTGAGATTTCTGGAGATTCGTAATTTTGGGAAGCTTGGCAACCCCTTCCCATGAAAGTGTTTCTCGCCAGTCACTGCTTAGGGCTACATCAAGAGGAAACAAACCGTAGAGATAGAACGTGAAACTACTTTGTTGTGTCAAGTTTCAAGAAGCAAGCACAAACCGTGTTGGATTTAGAGTTCCAAATACATCTATCAATATAGGAGAAAACAGAGTGAAACCTAAAAATTCAAACTATTACTGGAAATGAACACTTCAACATAGAAGAACGAAATTTGGGGAACCAAGTCGCCTTAGTGTACTGATCATTACCTGAAAGTATCATCCAGTTTGGGTGAAAAAATATTTGCTGAGATTTCTGGAGATTCGTAATTTTTGGAAGCTTGGCAACCCCTTCCCATGAAAGTGTTTCTCGCCAGTCACTGCTTAGGGCTACATCAAGAGAAAACAAAACGTAGAGATAGAACGTGAAACTACTTTGTTGTGTCAAGTTTCAAGAAGCTAGCACAAACCGTGTTGGATTTAGAGTTCCAAATACATCTATCAATATAGGAGAAAACAGAGTGAAACCTAAAAATTCAAACTGTTACTGGAAATGAACGCTTCAACATAGAAGAACGAAATTTGGGGAACCAAGTCGCCTTAGTGTACTGATCATTACCTGAATGTATCATCCAGTTTGGGTGAAAAAATATTTGCTGAGATTTCTGGAGATTCGTAATTTTGGGAAGCTTGGCAACCCCTTCCCATGAAAGTGTTTCTCGCCAGTCACTGCTTAGGGCTACATCAAGAGGAAACAAAACGTAGAGATAGAACGTGAAACTAATTTGTTGTGTCAACTTTCAAGAAGCTAGCACAAACCGTGATGGATTCAGAGTTCCAAATACATCTATCAATATAGGAGAAAACAGAGTGAAACCTAAAAATTCAAACTGTTACTGGAAATGAACGCTTCAACATTGAAGAACGAAATTTGGGGAACCAAGTCGCCTTAGTGTACTGATCATTACCTGAAAGTATCATCCAGTTTGGGTGAAAAAATATTTGCTGAGATTTCTGGAGATTCGTAATTTTTGGAAGCTTGGCAACCCCTTCCCATGAAAGTGTTTCTCGCCAGTCAGTGCTTAGGGCTACATCAAGAGGAAACAAAACGTAGAGACAGAACGTGAAACTACTTTGTTGTGTCAAGTTTCAAGAAGCTAGAACAAACCGTGTTGGATTTAGTGTTCCAAATACATCTATCAATATAGGAGAAAACAGAGTGAAACCTAAAAATTCAAACTCTTACTGGAAATGAACGCTTCAACATAGAAGAACGAAATTTGGGGAACCAAGTCGCCTTAGTGTACTGATCATTACCTGAAAGTATCATCCAGTTTGGGTGAAAAAATGTTTGCTGAGATTTCTGGAGATTCGTAATTTTGGGAAGCTTGGCAACCCCTTCCCATGAAAGTGTTTCTCGCCAGTCACTGCTTAGGGCTACATCAAGAGTAAACAAAACGTAGAGATAGAACGTGAAACTACTTTGTTGTGTCATGTTTCAAGAAGCTAGCACAAACCGTGTTGGATTTAGAGTTCCAAATATATCTATCAATATAGGAGAAAACAGAGTGAAACCTAAAAATTCAAACTGTTACTGGAAATGAACGCTTCAACATAGAAGAACGAAATTTGGGGAACCAAGTCGCCTTAGTGTACTGATCATTACCTGAAAGTATCATCCAGTTTGGGTGAAAAAATATGTGCTGAGATTTCTGGAGATTCGTAATTTTGGGAAGCTTGGCAACCCCTTCCCATGAAAGTGTTTCTCGCCAGTCACTGCTTAGGGCTACATCAAGAGGAATCAAAACGTAGAGATAGAACGTGAAACAACTTTGTTGTGTCAAGTTTCAAGAAGCTAGCACAAACCGTGTTGGATTCAGAGTTCCAAATACATCTATCAATATAGGAGAAAACAGTGAAACCTAAAAATTCAAACTGTTACTGGAAATGAACGCTTCAACATAGAAGAACGAAAATTGGGGAACCAAGTTGCCTTAGTGTACTGATCATTACCTGAAAGTATCATCCAGTTTGGGTGAAAAAATGTTTGCTGAGATTTCTGGAGATTCGTAATTTTGGGAAGCTTGGCAACCCCTTCCCATGAAAGTGTTTCTCGCCAGTCACTGCTTAGGGCTACATCAAGAGGAAACAAAACGTAGAGATAGAACGTGAATCTACTTTGTTGTGTCAACTTCCAAGAAGCTAGCACAAACCGTGTTGGATTCAGAGTTCCAAATACATCTATCAATATAGGAGAAAACAGAGTGAAACCTAAAAATTCAAACTGTTACTGGAAATGAACGCTTCAACATAGAAGAACGAAATTTGGGGAACCAAGTCGCCTTAGTGTACTGATCATTACCTGAAAGTATCATCCAGTTTGGGTGAAAAAATATTTGCTGAGATTTCTGGAGATTCGTAATTTTGGGAAGCTTGGCAACCCCTTCCCATGAAAGTGTTTCTCGCCAGTCACTGCTTAGGGCTACATCAAGAGGAAACAAAATGTAGAGATAGAACGTGAAACTACTTTGTTGTGTCAAGTTTCAAGAAGCTAGCACAAACCGTGTTGGATTTAGAGTTCCAAATACATCTATCAATATAGGAGAAAACAGAGTGAAACCTAAAAATTCAAACTGTTACTGGAAATGAACGCTTCAACATAGAAGAACGAAATTTGGGGAACCAAGTCGCCTTAGTGTACTGATCATTACCTGAGAGTATCATCCAGTTTGGGTGAAAAAATATTTGCTGAGATTTCTGGAGATTCGTAATTTTGGGAAGCTTGGCAACCCCTTCCCATGAAAGTGTTTCTCGCCAGTCACTGCTTAGGGCTACATCAAGAGGAAACAAAACGTAGAGATAGAACGTGAAACTACTTTGTTGTGTCAAGTTTCAAGAAGCTAGCACAAACCGTGTTGGATTTAGAGTTCCAAATACATCTATCAATATAGGAGAAAACAGAGTGAAACCTAAAAATTCAAACTGTTACTGGAAATGAACGCTTCAACATAGAAGAACGAAATTTGGGGAACCAAGTCGCCTTAGTGTACTGATCATTACCTGAATGTATCATCCAGTTTGGGTGAAAAAATATTTGCTGAGATTTCTGGAGATTCGTAATTTTGGGAAGCTTGGCAACCCCTTCCCATGAAAGTGTTTCTCGCCAGTCACTGCTTAGGGCTACATCAAGAGGAAACAAAACGTAGAGATAGAACATGAAACTAATTTGTTGTGTCAACTTTCAAGAAGCTAGCACAAACCGTGATGGATTCAGAGTTCCAAATACATCTATCAATATAGGAGAAAACAGAGTGAAACCTAAAAATTCAAACTGTTACTGGAAATGAACGCTTCAACATTGAAGAACGAAATTTGGGGAACCAAGTCGCCTTAGTGTACTGATCATTACCTGAAAGTATCATCCAGTTTGGGTGAAAAAATATTTGCTGAGATTTCTGGAGATTCGTAATTTTTGGAAGCTTGGCAACCCCTTCCCATGAAAGTGTTTCTCGCCAGTCACTGCTTAGGGCTACATCAAGAGGAAACAAAACGTAGAGATAGAACGTGAAACTACTTTGTTGTGTCAAGTTTCAAGAAGCTAGCACAAACCGTGTTGGATTTAGAGTTCCAAATACATCTATCAATATAGGAGAAAACAGAGTGAAACCTAAAAATTCAAACTGTTACTGGAAATGAACGCTTCAACATAGAAGAACGAAATTTGGGGAACCAAGTCGCCTTAGTGTACTGATCATTACCTGAATGTATCATCCAGTTTGGGTGAAAAAATATTTGCTGAGATTTCTGGAGATTCGTAATTTTGGGAAGCTTGGCAACCCCTTCCCATGAAAGTGTTTCTCGCCAGTCACTGCTTAGGGCTACATCAAGAGGAAACAAAACGTAGAGATAGAACATGAAACTAATTTGTTGTGTCAACTTTCAAGAAGCTAGCACAAACCGTGATGGATTCAGAGTTCCAAATACATCTATCAATATAGGAGAAAACAGAGTGAAACCTAAAAATTCAAACTGTTACTGGAAATGAACGCTTCAACATTGAAGAACGAAATTTGGGGAACCAAGTCGCCTTAGTGTACTGATCATTACCTGAAAGTATCATCCAGTTTGGGTGAAAAAATATTTGCTGAGATTTCTGGAGATTCGTAATTTTTGGAAGCTTGGCAACCCCTTCCCATGAAAGTGTTTCTCGCCAGTCAGTGCTTAGGGCTACATCAAGAGGAAACAAAACGTAGAGACAGAACGTGAAACTACTTTGTTGTGTCAAGTTTCAAGAAGCTAGAACAAACCGTGTTGGATTTAGTGTTCCAAATACATCTATCAATATAGGAGAAAACAGAGTGAAACCTAAAAATTCAAACTCTTACTGGAAATGAACGCTTCAACATAGAAGAACGAAATTTGGGGAACCAAGTCGCCTTAGTGTACTGATCATTACCTGAAAGTATCATCCAGTTTGGGTGAAAAAATGTTTGCTGAGATTTCTGGAGATTCGTAATTTTGGGAAGCTTGGCAACCCCTTCCCATGAAAGTGTTTCTCGCCAGTCACTGCTTAGGGCTACATCAAGAGTAAACAAAACGTAGAGATAGAACGTGAAACTACTTTGTTGTGTCATGTTTCAAGAAGCTAGCACAAACCGTGTTGGATTTAGAGTTCCAAATATATCTATCAATATAGGAGAAAACAGAGTGAAACCTAAAAATTCAAACTGTTACTGGAAATGAACGCTTCAACATAGAAGAACGAAATTTGGGGAACCAAGTCGCCTTAGTGTACTGATCATTACCTGAAAGTATCATCCAGTTTGGGTGAAAAAATATGTGCTGAGATTTCTGGAGATTCGTAATTTTGGGAAGCTTGGCAACCCCTTCCCATGAAAGTGTTTCTCGCCAGTCACTGCTTAGGGCTACATCAAGAGGAATCAAAACGTAGAGATAGAACGTGAAACAACTTTGTTGTGTCAAGTTTCAAGAAGCTAGCACAAACCGTGTTGGATTCAGAGTTCCAAATACATCTATCAATATAGGAGAAAACAGTGAAACCTAAAAATTCAAACTGTTACTGGAAATGAACGCTTCAACATAGAAGAACGAAAATTGGGGAACCAAGTTGCCTTAGTGTACTGATCATTACCTGAAAGTATCATCCAGTTTGGGTGAAAAAATGTTTGCTGAGATTTCTGGAGATTCGTAATTTTGGGAAGCTTGGCAACCCCTTCCCATGAAAGTGTTTCTCGCCAGTCACTGCTTAGGGCTACATCAAGAGGAAACAAAACGTAGAGATAGAACGTGAATCTACTTTGTTGTGTCAACTTCCAAGAAGCTAGCACAAACCGTGTTGGATTCAGAGTTCCAAATACATCTATCAATATAGGAGAAAACAGAGTGAAACCTAAAAATTCAAACTGTTACTGGAAATGAACGCTTCAACATAGAAGAACGAAATTTGGGGAACCAAGTCGCCTTAGTGTACTGATCATTACCTGAAAGTATCATCCAGTTTGGGTGAAAAAATATTTGCTGAGATTTCTGGAGATTCGTAATTTTGGGAAGCTTGGCAACCCCTTCCCATGAAAGTGTTTCTCGCCAGTCACTGCTTAGGGCTACATCAAGAGGAAACAAAATGTAGAGATAGAACGTGAAACTACTTTGTTGTGTCAAGTTTCAAGAAGCTAGCACAAACCGTGTTGGATTTAGAGTTCCAAATACATCTATCAATATAGGAGAAAACAGAGTGAAACCTAAAAATTCAAACTGTTACTGGAAATGAACGCTTCAACATAGAAGAACGAAATTTGGGGAACCAAGTCGCCTTAGTGTACTGATCATTACCTGAGAGTATCATCCAGTTTGGGTGAAAAAATATTTGCTGAGATTTCTGGAGATTCGTAATTTTGGGAAGCTTGGCAACCCCTTCCCATGAAAGTGTTTCTCGCCAGTCACTGCTTAGGGCTACATCAAGAGGAAACAAAACGTAGAGATAGAACGTGAAACTACTTTGTTGTGTCAAGTTTCAAGAAGCTAGCACAAACCGTGTTGGATTTAGAGTTCCAAATACATCTATCAATATAGGAGAAAACAGAGTGAAACCTAAAAATTCAAACTGTTACTGGAAATGAACGCTTCAACATAGAAGAACGAAATTTGGGGAACCAAGTCGCCTTAGTGTACTGATCATTACCTGAAAGTATCATCCAGTTTGGGTGAAAAAATACTTGCTGAGATTTCTGGAGATTCGTAATTTTGGGAAGCTTGGCAACCCCTTCCCATGAAAGTGTTTCTCGCCAGTCACTGCTTAGGGCTACATCAAGAGGAAACAAAACGTAGAGATAGAACGTGAAACTACTTTGTTGTGTCAAGTTTCAAGAAGCTAGCACAAACCGTGTTGGATTTAGAGTTCCAAATACATCTATCTATATAGGAGAAAACAGAGTGAAACTTAAAAATTCAAACTGTTACTGGAAATGAACGCTTCAACATAGAAGAACGAAAATTGGGGAACCAAGTTGCCTTAGTGTACTGATCATTACCTGAAAGTATCATCCAGTTTGGGTGAAAAAATGTTTGCTGAGATTTCTGGAGATTCGTAATTTTGGGAAGCTTGGCAACCCCTTCCCATGAAAGTGTTTCTCGCCAGTCACTGCTTAGGGCTACATCAAGAGGAAACAAAACATAGAGTTAGAACGTGAAACTACTTTGTTGTGTCAAGTTTCAAGAAGCTAGCACAAACCGTGTTGGATTTAGAGTTCCAAATACATCTATCAATATAGGAGAAAACAGAGTGAAACCTAAAAATTCAAACTGTTACTGGAAATGAACGCTTCAACATAGAAGAACAAAATTTTTGGAACCAAGTCGCCTTAGTGTACTGATCATTACCTGAAAGTATCATCCAGTTTGGGTGAAAAAATATTTGCTGAGATTTCTGGAGATTCGTAATTTTGGGAAGCTTGGCAACCCCTTCCCATGAAAGTGTATCTCGCCAGTCACTGCTTAGGGCTACATCAAAAGGAAACAAATCATAGAGATAGAACGTGAAACTACTTTGTTGTGTCAAGTTTCAAGAAGGTAGCACAAACCGTGTTGGATTTAGAGTTCCAAATACATCTATCAATATAGGAGAAAACAGAGTGAAACCTAAAAATTCAAACTGTTACTGGAAATGAACGCTTCAACATAGAAGAATGAAATTTGGGGAACCAAGTCGTCTTAGTGTACTGATCATTATCTGAAAGTATCATCCAGTTTGGGTGAAAAAATATTTGCTGAGATTTCTGGAGATTCGTAATTTTGGGAAGCTTGGCAACCCCTTCCCATGAAAGTGTTTCTCGCCAGTCACTGCTTAGGGCTACATCAAGAGAAAAAAAACGTAGAGATAGAACGTGAAACTACTTTGTTGTGTCAAGTTTCAAGAAGCTAGCACAAACCGTGTTGGATTTAGAGTTCCAAATACATCTATCAATATAGGAGAAAACAGAGTGAAACCTAAAAATTCAAACTGTTACTGGAAATGAACGCTTCAACATAGAAGAACGAAATTTGGGGAACCAAGTCGCCTTAGTGTACTGATCATTACCTGAAATTATCATCCAGTTTGGGTGAAAAAATATTTGCTGAGATTTCTGGAGATTCGTAATTTTGGGAAGCTTGGCAACCCCTTCCCATGAAAGTGTTTCTCGCCAGTCACTGCTTAGGGCTACATCAAGAGGAAACAAAACGTAGAGATAGAACGTGAAACTACTTTGTTGTGTCAAGTTTCAAGAAGCTAGCACAAACCGTGTTGGATTCAGAGTTCCAAATACATCTATCAATATAGGAGAAAACAGAGTGAAACCTAAAAATTCAAACTGTTACTGGAAATGAACGCTTCAACATAGAAGAACGAAAATTGGGGAACCAAGTTGCCTTAGTGTACTGATCATTACCTGAAAGTATCATCCAGTTTGGGTGAAAAAATGTTTGCTGAGATTTCTGGAGATTCGTAATTTTGGGAAGCTTGGCAACCCCTTCCCATGAAAGTGTTTCTCGCCAGTCACTGCTTAGGGCTACATCAAGAGGAAACAAAACGTAGAGATAGAACGTGAAACTACTTTGTTGTGTCAACTTTCAAGAAGCTAGCACAAACCGTGTTGGATTCAGAGTTCCAAATACATCTATCAATATAGGAGAAAACAGAGTGAAACCTAAAAATTCAAACTGTTACTGGAAATGAACGCTTCAACATAGAAGAACGAAATTTGGGGAACCAAGTCGCCTTAGTGTACTGATCATTACCTGAAAGTATCATCCAGTTTGGGTGAAAAAATATTTGCTGAGATTTCTGGAGATTCGTAATTTTGGGAAGCTTGGCAACCCCTTCCCATGAAAGTGTTTCTCGCCAGTCACTGCTTAGGGCTACATCAAGAGGAAACAAAACGTAGAGATAGAACGTGAAACTACTTTGTTGTGTCAAGTTTCAAGAAGCAAGCACAAACCGTGTTGGATTTAGAGTTTCAAATACATCTATCAATATAGGAGAAAACAGAGTGAAACCTAAAAATTCAAACTGTTACTGGAAATGAACGCTTCAACATAGAAGAACAAAATTTGGGGAACCAAGTCGCCTTAGTGTACTGATCATTACCTGAAAGTATCATCCAGTTTGGGTGAAAAAATATTTGCTGAGATTTCTGGAGATTCGTAATTTTGGGAAGCTTGGCAACCCCTTCCCATGAAAGTGTTTCTCGCCAGTCACTGCTTAGGGCTACATCAAGAGGAAACAAAACGTAGAGATAGAACGTGAAACTACTTTGTTGTGTCAACTTTCAAGAAGCTAGCACAAACCGTGTTGGATTCAGAGTTCCAAATACATCTATCAATATAGGAGAAAACAGAGTGAAACCTAAAAATTCAAACTGTTACTGGAAATGAACGCTTCAACATTGAAGAACGAAATTTGGGGAACCAAGTCGCCTTAGTGTACTGATCATTACCTGAAAGTATCATCCAGTTTGGGTGAAAAAATATTTGCTGAGATTTCTGGAGATTCGTAATTTTGGGAAGCTTGGCAACCCCTTCCCATGAAAGTGTTTCTCGCCAGTCACTGCTTAGGGCTACATCAAGAGGAAACAAAACGTAGAGATAGAACGTGAAACTACTTTGTTGTGTCAAGTTTCAAGAAGCTAGCACAAACCGTGTTGGATTTAGAGTTCCAAATACATCTATCAATATAGGAGAAAACAGAGTGAAACCTAAAAATTCAAACTATTACTGGAAATGAACGCTTCAACATAGAAGAACGAAATTTGGGGAACCAAGTCGCCTTAGTGTACTGATCATTACCTGAAAGTATCATCCAGTTTGGGTGAAAAAATATTTGCTGAGATTTCTGGAGATTCGTAATTTTGGGAAGCTTGGCAACCCCTTCCCATGAAAGTGTTTCTCGCCAGTCACTGCTTAGGGCTACATCAAGAGGAAACAAAACGTAGAGATAGAACGTGAAACTACTTTGTTGTGTCAAGTTTCAAGAAGCTAGCACAAACCGTGTTGGATTTAGAGTTCCAAATACATCTATCAATATAGGAGAAAACAGAGTGAAACCTAAAAATTCAAACTGTTACTGGAAATGAACGCTTCAACATAGAAGAACGAAATTTGGGGAACCACGTCGCATTAGTGTACTGATCATTACCTGAAAGTATCATCCAGTTTGGGTGAAAAAATATTTGCTGAGATTTCTGAAGATTCGTAATTTTGGGAAGATTGGCAACCCCTTCCCATGAAAGTGTTTCTCGCCAGTCACTGCTTAGGGCTACATCAAGAGGAAACAAAACGTAGAGATAGATCATGAAACTAATTTGTTGTGTCAACTTTCAAGAAGCTAGCACAAACCGTGTTGGATTCAGAGTTCCAAATACATCTATCAATATAGGAGAAAACAGAGTGAAACCTAAAAATTCAAACTGTTACTGGAAATGAACGCTTCAACACAGAAGAACGAAATTTGGGGAACCAAGTCGCATTAGTGTACTGATCATTACCTGAAAGTATCATCCAGTTTGGGTGAAAAAATATTTGCTGAGATTTCTGGAGATTCGTAATTTTTGGAAGCTTGGCAACCCCTTCCCATGAAAGTGTTTCTCGCCAGTCAGTGCTTAGGGCTACATCAAGAGGAAACAAAACGTAGAGACAGAACGTGAAACTACTTTGTTGTGTCAAGTTTCAAGAAGCTAGAACAAACCGTGTTGGATTTAGTGTTCCAAATACATCTATCAATATAGGAGAAAACAGAGTGAAACCTAAAAATTCAAACTCTTACTGGAAATGAACGCTTCAACATAGAAGAACGAAATTTGGGGAACCAAGTTGCCTTAGTGTACTGATCATTACCTGAAAGTATCATCCAGTTTGGGTGAAAAAATGTTTGCTGAGATTTCTGGAGATTCGTAATTTTGGGAAGCTTGGCAACCCCTTCCCATGAAAGTGTTTCTCGCCAGTCACTGCTTAGGGCTACATCAAGAGGAAACAAAACGTAGAGATAGAACGTGAAACTACTTTGTTGTGTCATGTTTCAAGAAGCTAGCACAAACCGTGTTGGATTTAGAGTTCCAAATATATCTATCAATATAGGAGAAAACAGAGTGAAACCTAAAAATTCAAACTGTTACTGGAAATGAACGCTTCAACATAGAAGAACGAAATTTGGGGAACCAAGTCGCCTTAGTGTACTGATCATTACCTGAGAGTATCATCCAGTTTGGGTGAAAAAATATTTGCTGAGATTTCTGGAGATTCGTAATTTTGGGAAGCTTGGCAACCCCTTCCCATGAAAGTGTTTCTCGCCAATCACTGCTTAGGGCTACATCAAGAGGAAACAAAACGTAGAGATAGAACGTGAAACTACTTTGTTGTGTCAACTTTCAAGAAGCTAGCACAAACCGTGTTGGATTCAGAGTTCCAAATACATCTATCAATATAGGAGAAAACAGAGTGAAACCTAAAAATTCAAACTGTTACTGGAAATGAACGCTTCAACATAGAAGAACGAAATTTGGGGAACCAAGTCGCCTAGTGTACTGATCATTACCTGAATGTATCATCCAGTTTGGGTGAAAAAATATTTGCTGAGATTTCTGGAGATTCGTAATTTTGGGAAGCTTGGCAACCCCTTCCCATGAAAGTGTTTCTCGCCAGTCACTGCTTAGGGCTACATCAAGAGGAAACAAAACGTAGAGATAGAACGTGAAACTACTTTGTTGTGTCAAGTTTCAAGAAGCAAGCACAAACCGTGTTGGATTTAGAGTTCCAAATACATCTATCAATATAGGAGAAAACAGAGTGAAACCTAAAAATTCAAACTATTACTGGAAATGAACACTTCAACATAGAAGAACGAAATTTGGGGAACCAAGTCGCCTTAGTGTACTGATCATTACCTGAAAGTATCATCCAGTTTGGGTGAAAAAATATTTGCTGAGATTTCTGGAGATTCGTAATTTTTGGAAGCTTGGCAACCCCTTCCCATGAAAGTGTTTCTCGCCAGTCACTGCTTAGGGCTACATCAAGAGAAAACAAAACGTAGAGATAGAACGTGAAACTACTTTGTTGTGTCAAGTTTCAAGAAGCTAGCACAAACCGTGTTGGATTTAGAGTTCCAAATACATCTATCAATATAGGAGAAAACAGAGTGAAACCTAAAAATTCAAACTGTTACTGGAAATGAACGCTTCAACATAGAAGAACGAAATTTGGGGAACCAAGTCGCCTTAGTGTACTGATCATTACCTGAATGTATCATCCAGTTTGGGTGAAAAAATATTTGCTGAGATTTCTGGAGATTCGTAATTTTGGGAAGCTTGGCAACCCCTTCCCATGAAAGTGTTTCTCGCCAGTCACTGCTTAGGGCTACATCAAGAGGAAACAAAACGTAGAGATAGAACATGAAACTAATTTGTTGTGTCAACTTTCAAGAAGCTAGCACAAACCGTGATGGATTCAGAGTTCCAAATACATCTATCAATATAGGAGAAAACAGAGTGAAACCTAAAAATTCAAACTGTTACTGGAAATGAACGCTTCAACATTGAAGAACGAAATTTGGGGAACCAAGTCGCCTTAGTGTACTGATCATTACCTGAAAGTATCATCCAGTTTGGGTGAAAAAATATTTGCTGAGATTTCTGGAGATTCGTAATTTTTGGAAGCTTGGCAACCCCTTCCCATGAAAGTGTTTCTCGCCAGTCAGTGCTTAGGGCTACATCAAGAGGAAACAAAACGTAGAGACAGAACGTGAAACTACTTTGTTGTGTCAAGTTTCAAGAAGCTAGAACAAACCGTGTTGGATTTAGTGTTCCAAATACATCTATCAATATAGGAGAAAACAGAGTGAAACCTAAAAATTCAAACTCTTACTGGAAATGAACGCTTCAACATAGAAGAACGAAATTTGGGGAACCAAGTCGCCTTAGTGTACTGATCATTACCTGAAAGTATCATCCAGTTTGGGTGAAAAAATGTTTGCTGAGATTTCTGGAGATTCGTAATTTTGGGAAGCTTGGCAACCCCTTCCCATGAAAGTGTTTCTCGCCAGTCACTGCTTAGGGCTACATCAAGAGTAAACAAAATGTAGAGATAGAACGTGAAACTACTTTGTTGTGTCATGTTTCAAGAAGCTAGCACAAACCGTGTTGGATTTAGAGTTCCAAATATATCTATCAATATAGGAGAAAACAGAGTGAAACCTAAAAATTCAAACTGTTACTGGAAATGAACGCTTCAACATAGAAGAACGAAATTTGGGGAACCAAGTCGCCTTAGTGTACTGATCATTACCTGAAAGTATCATCCAGTTTGGGTGAAAAAATGTTTGCTGAGATTTCTGGAGATTCGTAATTTTGGGAAGCTTGGCAACCCCTTCCCATGAAAGTGTTTCTCGCCAGTCACTGCTTAGGGCTACATCAAGAGTAAACAAAACGTAGAGATAGAACGTGAAACTACTTTGTTGTGTCATGTTTCAAGAAGCTAGCACAAACCGTGTTGGATTTAGAGTTCCAAATATATCTATCAATATAGGAGAAAACAGAGTGAAACCTAAAAATTCAAACTGTTACTGGAAATGAACGCTTCAACATAGAAGAACGAAATTTGGGGAACCAAGTCGCCTTAGTGTACTGATCATTACCTGAAAGTATCATCCAGTTTGGGTGAAAAAATATGTGCTGAGATTTCTGGAGATTCGTAATTTTGGGAAGCTTGGCAACCCCTTCCCATGAAAGTGTTTCTCGCCAGTCACTGCTTAGGGCTACATCAAGAGGAATCAAAACGTAGAGATAGAACGTGAAACAACTTTGTTGTGTCAAGTTTCAAGAAGCTAGCACAAACCGTGTTGGATTCAGAGTTCCAAATACATCTATCAATATAGGAGGAAACAGTGAAACCTAAAAATTCAAACTGTTACTGGAAATGAACGCTTCAACATAGAAGAACGAAAATTGGGGAACCAAGTTGCCTTAGTGTACTGATCATTACCTGAAAGTATCATCCAGTTTGGGTGAAAAAATGTTTGCTGAGATTTCTGGAGATTCGTAATTTTGGGAAGCTTGGCAACCCCTTCCCATGAAAGTGTTTCTCGCCAGTCACTGCTTAGGGCTACATCAAAAGGAAACAAAACGTAGAGATAGAACGTGAATCTACTTTGTTGTGTCAACTTCCAAGAAGCTAGCACAAACCGTGTTGGATTCAGAGTTCCAAATACATCTATCAATATAGGAGAAAACAGAGTGAAACCTAAAAATTCAAACTGTTACTGGAAATGAACGCTTCAACATAGAAGAACGAAATTTGGGGAACCAAGTCGCCTTAGTGTACTGATCATTACCTGAAAGTATCATCCAGTTTGGGTGAAAAAATATTTGCTGAGATTTCTGGAGATTCGTAATTTTGGGAAGCTTGGCAACCCCTTCCCATGAAAGTGTTTCTCGCCAGTCACTGCTTAGGGCTACATCAAGAGGAAACAAAATGTAGAGATAGAACGTGAAACTACTTTGTTGTGTCAAGTTTCAAGAAGCTAGCACAAACCGTGTTGGATTTAGAGTTCCAAATACATCTATCAATATAGGAGAAAACAGAGTGAAACCTAAAAATTCAAACTGTTACTGGAAATGAACGCTTCAACATAGAAGAACGAAATTTGGGGAACCAAGTCGCCTTAGTGTACTGATCATTACCTGAGAGTATCATCCAGTTTGGGTGAAAAAATATTTGCTGAGATTTCTGGAGATTCGTAATTTTGGGAAGCTTGGCAACCCCTTCCCATGAAAGTGTTTCTCGCCAGTCACTGCTTAGGGCTACATCAAGAGGAAACAAAACGTAGAGATAGAACGTGAAACTACTTTGTTGTGTCAAGTTTCAAGAAGCTAGCACAAACCGTGTTGGATTTAGAGTTCCAAATACATCTATCAATATAGGAGAAAACAGAGTGAAACCTAAAAATTCAAACTGTTACTGGAAATGAACGCTTCAACATAGAAGAACGAAATTTGGGGAACCAAGTCGCCTTAGTGTACTGATCATTACCTGAAAGTATCATCCAGTTTGGGTGAAAAAATACTTGCTGAGATTTCTGGAGATTCGTAATTTTGGGAAGCTTGGCAACCCCTTCCCATGAAAGTGTTTCTCGCCAGTCACTGCTTAGGGCTACATCAAGAGGAAACAAAACGTAGAGATAGAACGTGAAACTACTTTGTTGTGTCAAGTTTCAAGAAGCTAGCACAAACCGTGTTGGATTTAGAGTTCCAAATACATCTATCTATATAGGAGAAAACAGAGTGAAACTTAAAAATTCAAACTGTTACTGGAAATGAACGCTTCAACATAGAAGAACGAAAATTGGGGAACCAAGTTGCCTTAGTGTACTGATCATTACCTGAAAGTATCATCCAGTTTGGGTGAAAAAATGTTTGCTGAGATTTCTGGAGATTCGTAATTTTGGGAAGCTTGGCAACCCCTTCCCATGAAAGTGTTTCTCGCCAGTCACTGCTTAGGGCTACATCAAGAGGAAACAAAACATAGAGATAGAACGTGAAACTACTTTGTTGTGTCAAGTTTCAAGAAGCTAGCACAAACCGTGTTGGATTTAGAGTTCCAAATACATCTATCAATATAGGAGAAAACAGAGTGAAACCTAAAAATTCAAACTGTTACTGGAAATGAACGCTTCAACATAGAAGAACAAAATTTTTGGAACCAAGTCGCCTTAGTGTACTGATCATTACCTGAAAGTATCATCCAGTTTGGGTGAAAAAATATTTGCTGAGATTTCTGGAGATTCGTAATTTTGGGAAGCTTGGCAACCCCTTCCCATGAAAGTGTATCTCGCCAGTCACTGCTTATGGCTACATCAAAAGGAAACAAATCATAGAGATAGAACGTGAAACTACTTTGTTGTGTCAAGTTTCAAGAAGGTAGCACAAACCGTGTTGGATTTAGAGTTCCAAATACATCTATCAATATAGGAGAAAACAGAGTGAAACCTAAAAATTCAAACTGTTACTGGAAATGAACGCTTCAACATAGAAGAATGAAATTTGGGGAACCAAGTCGTCTTAGTGTACTGATCATTATCTGAAAGTATCATCCAGTTTGGGTGAAAAAATATTTGCTGAGATTTCTGGAGATTCGTAATTTTGGGAAGCTTGGCAACCCCTTCCCATGAAAGTGTTTCTCGCCAGTCACTGCTTAGGGCTACATCAAGAGGAAAAAAAACGTAGAGATAGAACGTGAAACTACTTTGTTGTGTCAAGTTTCAAGAAGCTAGCACAAACCGTGTTGGATTTAGAGTTCCAAATACATCTATCAATATAGGAGAAAACAGAGTGAAACCTAAAAATTCAAACTGTTACTGGAAATGAACGCTTCAACATAGAAGAACGAAATTTGGGGAACCAAGTCGCCTTAGTGTACTGATCATTACCTGAAATTATCATCCAGTTTGGGTGAAAAAATATTTGCTGAGATTTCTGGAGATTCGTAATTTTGGGAAGCTTGGCAACCCCTTCCCATGAAAGTGTTTCTCGCCAGTCACTGCTTAGGGCTACATCAAGAGGAAACAAAACGTAGAGATAGAACGTGAAACTACTTTGTTGTGTCAACTTTCAAGAAGCTAGCACAAACCGTGTTGGATTCAGAGTTCCAAATACATCTATCAATATAGGAGAAAACAGAGTGAAACCTAAAAATTCAAACTGTTACTGGAAATGAACGCTTCAACATAGAAGAACGAAATTTGGGGAACCAAGTCGCATTAGTGTACTGATCATTGCCTGAGAGTATCATCCAGTTTGGGTGAAAAAATATTTGCTGAGATTTCTGGAGATTCGTAATTTTGGGAAGCATGGCAACCCCTTCCCATGAAAGTGTTTCTCGCCAGTCACTGCTTAGGGCTACATCAAGAGGAAACAAAACGTAGAGATAGAACGTGAAACTACTTTGTTGTGTCAAGTTTCAAGAAGCTAGCACAAACCGTGTTGGATTTAGAGTTCCAAATACATCTATCAATATAGGAGAAAACAGAGTGAAACCTAAAAATTCAAACTGTTACTGGAAATGAACGCTTCAACATAGAAGAACGAAATTTGGGGAACCAAGTCGCCTTAGTGTACTGATCATTACCTGAAAGTATCATCCAGTTTGGGTGAAAAAATACTTGCTGAGATTTCTGGAGATTCGTAATTTTTGGAAGCTTGGCAACCCCTTCCCATGAAAGTGTTTCTCGCCAGTCACTGCTTAGGGCTACATCAAGAGGAAACAAAACGTAGAGATAGAACGGGAAACTACTTTGTTGTGTCAAGTTTCAAGAAGCTAGCACAAACCGTGTTGGATTTAGAGTTCCAAATACATCTATCTATATAGGAGAAAACAGAGTGAAACCTAAAAATTCAAACTGTTACTGGAAATGAACGCTTCAACATAGAAGAACGAAAATTGGGGAACCAAGTTGCCTTAGTGTACTGATCATTACCTGAAAGTATCATCCAGTTTGGGTGAAAAAATGTTTGCTGAGATTTCTGGAGATTCGTAATTTTGGGAAGCTTGGCAACCCCTTCCCATGAAAGTGTTTCTCGCCAGTCACTGCTTAGGGCTACATCAAGAGGAAACAAAACGTAGAGATAGAACGTGAAACTACTTTGTTGTGTCAAGTTTCAAGAAGCTTGCACAAACCGTGTTGGATTTAGAGTTCCAAATACATCTATCAATATAGGAGAAAACAGAGTGAAACCTAAAAATTCAAACTGTTACTGGAAATGAACGCTTCAACATAGAAGAACAAAATTTGGGGAACCAAGTCGCCTTAGTGTACTGATCATTACCTGAAAGTATCATCCAGTTTGGGTGAAAAAATATTTGCTGAGATTTCTGGAGATTCGTAATTTTTGGAAGCTTGGCAACCTCTTCCCATGAAAGTGTTTCTCGCCAGTCACTGTTTAGGGCTACATCAAGAGGAAACAAAACGTAGAGATAGAACGTGAATCTACTATGTTGTGTCAAGTTTCAAGAAACTAGCACAAACCGTGTTGGATTTAGAGTTCCAAATACATCTATCAATATAGGAGAAAACAGAGTGAAACCTAAAAATTCAAACTGTTACTGGAAATGAACGCTTCAACATAGAAGAACGAAATTTGGGGAACCAAGTCGCCTTAGTGTACTGATCATTACCTGAAAGTATCATCCAGTTTGGGTGATAAAATGTTTGCTGAAATTTCTGGAGATTCGTAATTTTGGGAAGCTTGGCAACCCCTTCCCATGAAAGTGTTTCTCGCCAGTCACTGCTTAGGGCTACATCAAGAGGAAACAAAACGTAGAGATAGAACGTGAAACTACTTTGTTGTGTCAAGTTTCAAGAAGCTAGCACAAACCGTGTTGGATTTAGAGTTCCAAATACATCTATCAATATAGGAGAAAACAGAGTGAAACCTAAAAATTCAAACTGTTACTGGAAATGAACGCTTCAACATAGAAGAACGAAATTTGGGGAACCAAGTCGCCTTAGTGTACTGATCATTACCTGAAAGTATCATCCAGTTTGGTTGAAAAAATATTTGCTGAGATTTCTGGAGATTCGTAATATTTGGAAGCTTGGCAACCTCTTCCCATGAAAGTGTTTCTCGCCAGTCACTGTTTAGGGCTACATCAAGAGGAAACAAAACGTAGAGATAGAACGTGAAACTATTATGTTGTGTCAAGTTTCAAGAAACTAGCACAAACCGTGTTGGATTTAGAGTTCCAAATACATCTATCAATATAGGAGAAAACAGAGTGAAACCTAAAAATTCAAACTGTTACTGGAAATGAACGCTTCAACATAGAAGAACGAAATTTGGGGAACCAAGTCGCCTTAGTGTACTGATCATTACCTGAAAGTATCATCCAGTTTGGGTGAAAAAATATTTGCTGAGATTTCTGGAGATTCGTAATTTTGGGAAGCTTGGCAACCCCTTCCCATGAAAGTGTTTCTCGCCAGTCACTGCTTAGGGCTACATCAAGAGGAAACAAAACGTAGAGATAGAACGTGAAACTACTTTGTTGTGTCAAGTTTCAAGAAGCTAGCACAAACCGTGTTGGATTTAGAGTTCCAAATACATCTATCAATATAGGAGAAAACAGAGTGAAACCTAAAAATTCAAACTGTTACTGGAAATGAACGCTTCAACATAGAAGAACGAAATTTGGGGAACCAAGTCGCCTTAGTGTACTGATCATTACCTGAAAGTATCATCCAGTTTGGGTGATAATATGTTTGCTGAGATTTCTGGAGATTCGTAATTTTGGGAAGCTTGGCAACCCCTTCCCATGAAAGTGTTTCTCGCCAGTCACTGCTTAGGGCTACATCAAGAGGAAACAAAACGTAGAGATAGAACGTGAAACTACTTTGTTGTGTCAAGTTTCAAGAAGCTAGCACAAACCGTGTTGGATTTAGAGTTCCAAATACATCTATCAATATAGGAGAAAACAGAGTGAAACCTAAAAATTCAAACAGTTACTGGAAATGAACGCTTCAACATAGAAGAACGAAATTTAGGGAACCAAGTCGCCTTAGTGTACTGATCATTACCTGAAAGTATCATCCAGTTTGGGTGAAAAAATATTTGCTGAGATTTCTGGAGATTCGTAATTTTGGGAAGCTTGGCAAATCCTTCCCATGAAAGTGTTTCTCGCCAGTCACTGCTTAGGGCTACATCAAGAGGAAACAAAACGTAGAGATAGAACGTGAACTACTTTGTTGTGTCAAGTTTCAAGAAGCTAGCACAAACCGTGTTGGATTTAGAGTTCCAAATACATCTATCAATATAGGAGAAAACAGAGTGAAACCTAAAAATTCAAACTGTTACTGGAAATGAACGCTTCAACATAGAAGAACGAAATTTGGGGAACCAAGTCGCCTTAGTGTACTGATCATTACCTGAAAGTATCATCCAGTTTGGGTGAAAAAATGTTTGCTGAGATTTCTGGAGATTCGTAATTTTTGGAAGCTTGGCAACCCCTTCCCATGAAAGTGTTTCTCGCCAGACACTGTTTAGGGCTACATCAAGAGGAAACAAAACGTAGAGATAGAACGTGAAACTACTTTGTTGTGTCAAGTTTCAAGAAGCTAGCACAAACCGTGTTGAATTTAGAGTTCCAAATACATCTATCAATATAGGAGAAAACAGAGTGAAACCTAAAAATTCAAACTGTTACTGGAAATGAACGCTTCAACATAGAAGAACGAAATTTGGGGAACCAAGTCGCCTTAGTGTACTGATCATTACCTGAAAGTATCATCCAGTTTGGGTGAAAAAGTGTTTGCTGAGATTTCTGGAGATTCGTAATTTTGGGAAACTTGGCAACCCCTTCCCTTGAAAGTGTTTCTCGCCAGTCACTGCTTAGGGCTACATCAAGAGGAAACAAAACGTAGAGATAGAACGTGAAACTACTTTGTTGTGTCAAGTTTCAAGAAGCTAGCACAAACCGTGTTGGATTTAGAGTTCCAAATACATCTATCAATATAGGAGAAAACAGAGTGAAACCTAAAAATTCAAACTGTTACTGGAAATGAACGCTTCAACATAGAAGAACGAAATTTGGGGAACCAAGTCGCCTTAGTGTACTGATCATTACCTGAAAGTATCATCCAGTTTGGGTGATAAAATGTTTGCTGAGATTTCTGGAGATTCGTAATTTTGGGAAGCTTGGCAACCCCTTCCCATGAAAGTGTTTCTCGCCAGTCACTGCTTAGGGCTACATCAAGAGGAAACAAAACGTAGAGATAGAACGTGAAACTACTTTGTTGTGTCAAGTTTCAAGAAGCTAGCACAAACCGTGTTGGATTTAGAGTTCCAAATACATCTATCAATATAGGAGAAAACAGAGTGAAACCTAAAAATTCAAACAGTTACTGGGAATGAACGCTTCAACATAGAAGAACGAAATTTGGGGAACCAAGTCGCCTTAGTGTACTGATCATTACCTGAAAGTATCATCCAGTTTGGGTGAAAAAATATTTGCTGAGATTTCTGGAGATTCGTAATTTTGGGAAGCTTGGCAACCCCTTCCCATGAAAGTGTTTCTCGCCAGTCACTGCTTAGGGCTACATCAAGAGGAAACAAAACGTAGAGATAGAACGTGAAACTACTTTGTTGTGTCAAATTTCAAGAAGCTAGCACAAACCGTGTTGGATTTAGAGTTCCAAATACATCTATCAATATAGGAGAAAACAGAGTGAAACCTAAAAATTCAAACTGTTACTGGAAATGAACGCTTCAACATAGAAGAACGAAATTTGGGGAACCAAGTCGCCTTAGTGTACTGATCATTACCTGAAAGTATCATCCAGTTTGGGTGAAAAAATATTTGCTGAGATTTCTTGAGATTCGTAATTTTGGGAAGCTTGGCAACCCCTTCCCATGAAAGTGTTTCTCGCCAGTCACTGCTTAGGGCTACATCAAGAGGAAACAAAACGTAGAGATAGAACGTGAAACTACTTTGTTGTGTCAAGTTTCAAGAAGCTAGCACAAACCGTGTTGGATTTAGAGTTCCAAATACATCTATCAATATAGGAGAAAACAGAGTGAAGCCTAAAAATTCAAACTGTTACTGGAAATGAATGCTTCAACATAGAAGAACGAAATTTGGGGAACCAAGTTGCCTTAGTGTACTGATCATTACCTGAGAGTATCATCCAGTTTGGGTGAAAAAATATTTGCTGAGATTTCTGGAGATTCCTAATTTTTGGAAGCTTGGCAACCCCTTCCCATGAAAGTGTTTCTCGCCAGTCACTGTTTAGGGCTACATCAAGAGGAAACAAAACGTAGAGATAGAACGTGAAACTACATTGTTGTGTCAACTTTCAAGAAGCTAGCACAAACCGTGTTGGATTTAGAGTTCCAAATACATCTATCAATATAGGAGAAAACAGAGTGAAACCTAAAAATTCAAACTGTTACTGGAAATGAACGCTTCAACATAGAAGAACGAAATTTGGGGAACCAAGTCGCCTTAGTGTACTGATCATTACCTGAAAGTATCATCCAGTTTGGGTGAAAAAATATTTGCTGAGATTTGTGGAGATTCGTAATTTTTGGAAGTTGGCAACCCCTTCCCATGAAAGTGTTTCTCGCCAGTCACTGCTTAGGGCTACATCAAGAGGAAACAAAACGTAGAGATAGAACGTGAAACTACTTTGTTGTGTCAACTTTCAAGAAGCTAGCACAAACCGTGTTGGATTCAGAGTTCCAAAACATCTATCAATATAGGAGAAAACAGAGTGAAACCTAAAAATTCAAACTGTTACTGGAAATGAACGCTTCAACATAGAAGAACGAAATTTGGGGAACCAAGTCGCCTTAGTGTACTGATCATTACCTGAAAGTATCATCCAGTTTGGGTGAAAAAATATTTGCTGAAATTTCTGGAGATTCGTAATTTTGGGAAGCTTGGCAACCCCTTCCCATGAAAGTGTTTCTCGCCAGTCACTGTTTAGGGCTACATCAAGAGGAAACAAAACGTAGAGATAGAACGTGAAACTACTTTGTTGTGTCAAGTTTCAAGAAGCTAGCACAAACCGTGTTGAATTTAGAGTTCCAAATACATCTATCAATATAGGAGAAAACAGAGTGAAACCTAAAAATTCAAACTGTTACTGGAAATGAACGCTTCAACATAGAAGAACGAAATTTGGGGAACCAAGTCGCCTTAGTGTACTGATCATTACCTGAAAGTATCATCCAGTTTGGGTGAAAAAGTGTTTGCTGAGATTTCTGGAGATTCGTAATTTTGGGAAACTTGGCAACCCCTTCCCTTGAAAGTGTTTCTCGCCAGTCACTGCTTAGGGCTACATCAAGAGGAAACAAAACGTAGAGATAGAACGTGAAACTACTTTGTTGTGTCAAGTTTCAAGAAGCTAGCACAAACCGTGTTGGATTTAGAGTTCCAAATACATCTATCAATATAGGAGAAAACAGAGTGAAACCTAAAAATTCAAACTGTTACTGGAAATGAACGCTTCAACATAGAAGAACGAAATTTGGGGAACCAAGTCGCCTTAGTGTACTGATCATTACCTGAAAGTATCATCCAGTTTGGGTGATAAAATGTTTGCTGAGATTTCTGGAGATTCGTAATTTTGGGAAGCTTGGCAACCCCTTCCCATGAAAGTGTTTCTCGCCAGTCACTGCTTAGGGCTACATCAAGAGGAAACAAAACGTAGAGATAGAACGTGAAACTACTTTGTTGTGTCAAGTTTCAAGAAGCTAGCACAAACCGTGTTGGATTTAGAGTTCCAAATACATCTATCAATATAGGAGAAAACAGAGTGAAACCTAAAAATTCAAACAGTTACTGGGAATGAACGCTTCAACATAGAAGAACGAAATTTGGGGAACCAAGTCGCCTTAGTGTACTGATCATTACCTGAAAGTATCATCCAGTTTGGGTGAAAAAATATTTGCTGAGATTTCTGGAGATTCGTAATTTTGGGAAGCTTGGCAACCCCTTCCCATGAAAGTGTTTCTCGCCAGTCACTGCTTAGGGCTACATCAAGAGGAAACAAAACGTAGAGATAGAACGTGAAACTACTTTGTTGTGTCAAATTTCAAGAAGCTAGCACAAACCGTGTTGGATTTAGAGTTCCAAATACATCTATCAATATAGGAGAAAACAGAGTGAAACCTAAAAATTCAAACTGTTACTGGAAATGAACGCTTCAACATAGAAGAACGAAATTTGGGGAACCAAGTCGCCTTAGTGTACTGATCATTACCTGAAAGTATCATCCAGTTTGGGTGAAAAAATATTTGCTGAGATTTCTTGAGATTCGTAATTTTGGGAAGCTTGGCAACCCCTTCCCATGAAAGTGTTTCTCGCCAGTCACTGCTTAGGGCTACATCAAGAGGAAACAAAACGTAGAGATAGAACGTGAAACTACTTTGTTGTGTCAAGTTTCAAGAAGCTAGCACAAACCGTGTTGGATTTAGAGTTCCAAATACATCTATCAATATAGGAGAAAACAGAGTGAAGCCTAAAAATTCAAACTGTTACTGGAAATGAATGCTTCAACATAGAAGAACGAAATTTGGGGAACCAAGTTGCCTTAGTGTACTGATCATTACCTGAGAGTATCATCCAGTTTGGGTGAAAAAATATTTGCTGAGATTTCTGGAGATTCCTAATTTTTGGAAGCTTGGCAACCCCTTCCCATGAAAGTGTTTCTCGCCAGTCACTGTTTAGGGCTACATCAAGAGGAAACAAAACGTAGAGATAGAACGTGAAACTACATTGTTGTGTCAACTTTCAAGAAGCTAGCACAAACCGTGTTGGATTTAGAGTTCCAAATACATCTATCAATATAGGAGAAAACAGAGTGAAACCTAAAAATTCAAACTGTTACTGGAAATGAACGCTTCAACATAGAAGAACGAAATTTGGGGAACCAAGTCGCCTTAGTGTACTGATCATTACCTGAAAGTATCATCCAGTTTGGGTGAAAAAATATTTGCTGAGATTTGTGGAGATTCGTAATTTTTGGAAGTTGGCAACCCCTTCCCATGAAAGTGTTTCTCGCCAGTCACTGCTTAGGGCTACATCAAGAGGAAACAAAACGTAGAGATAGAACGTGAAACTACTTTGTTGTGTCAACTTTCAAGAAGCTAGCACAAACCGTGTTGGATTCAGAGTTCCAAAACATCTATCAATATAGGAGAAAACAGAGTGAAACCTAAAAATTCAAACTGTTACTGGAAATGAACGCTTCAACATAGAAGAACGAAATTTGGGGAACCAAGTCGCCTTAGTGTACTGATCATTACCTGAAAGTATCATCCAGTTTGGGTGAAAAAATATTTGCTGAAATTTCTGGAGATTCGTAATTTTGGGAAGCTTGGCAACCCCTTCCCATGAAAGTGTTTCTCGCCAGTCACTGCTTAGGGCTACATCAAGAGGAAACAAAACGTAGAGATAGAACGTGAAACTACTTTGTTGTGTCAAGTTTCAAGAAGCTAGCACAAACCGTGTTGGATTTAGAGTTCCAAATACATCTATCAATATAGGAGAAAACAGAGTGAAACCTAAAAATTCAAACTATTACTGGAAATGAACGCTTCAACATAGAAGAACGAAATTTGGGGAACCAAGTCGCCTTAGTGTACTGATCATTACCTGAAAGTATCATCCAGTTTGGGTGAAAAAAATATTTGCTGAGATTTCTGGAGATTCGTAATTTTGGGAAGCTTGGCAACCCCTTCCCATGAAAGTGTTTCTCGCCAGTCACTGCTTAGGGCTACATCAAGAGGAAACAAAACCTAGAGATAGAACGTGAAACTACTTTGTTGTGTCAAGTTTCAAGAAGCTAGCACAAACCGTGTTGGATTTAGAGTTCCAAATACATCTATCAATATAGGAGAAAACAGAGTGAAACCTAAAAATTCAAACTGTTACTGGAAATGAACGCTTCAACATAGAAGAACGAAATTTGGGGAACCAAGTCGCATTAGTGTACTGATCATTACCTGAAAGTATCATCCAGTTTGGGTGAAAAAATATTTGCTGAGATTTCTGAAGATTCGTAATTTTGGGAAGATTGGCAACCCCTTCCCATGAAAGTGTTTCTCGCCAGTCACTGCTTAGGGCTACATCAAGAGGAAACAAAACGTAGAGATAGAACATGAAACTAATTTGTTGTGTCAACTTTCAAGAAGCTAGCACAAACCGTGTTGGATTCAGAGTTCCAAATACATCTATCAATATAGGAGAAAACAGAGTGAAACCTAAAAATTCAAACTGTTACTGGAAATGAACGCTTCAACATTGAAGAACGAAATTTGGGGAACCAAGTCGCCTTAGTGTACTGATCATTACGTGAAAGTATCATCCAGTTTGGGTGAAAAAATATTTGCTGAGATTTCTGGAGATTCGTAATTTTGGGAAGCTTGGCAACCCCTTCCCATGAATGTGTTTCTCGCCAGTCACTGCTTAGGGCTACATCAAGAGGAAACAAAACGTAGAGATAGAACGTGAAACTACTTTGTTGTGTCAAGTTTCAAGAAGCTAGCACAAACCGTGTTGGATTTAGAGTTCCAAATACATCTATCAATATAGGAGAAAACAGAGTGAAACCTAAAAATTCAAACTGTTACTGGAAATGAACGCTTCAACATAGAAGAACGAAATTTGGGGAACCAAGTCGCATTAGTGTACTGATCATTACCTGAAAGTATCATCCAGTTTGGGTGAAAAAATATTTGCTGAGATTTCTGGAGATTCGTAATTTTGGGAAGCTTGGCAACCCCTTCCCATGAAAGTGTTTCTCGCCAGTCACTGCTTAGGGCTACATCAAGAGGAAACAAAACGTAGAGATAGAACATGAAACTAATTTGTTGTGTCAACTTTCAAGAAGCTAGCACAAACCGTGTTGGATTCAGAGTTCCAAATACATCTATCAATATAGGAGAAAACAGAGTGAAACCTAAAAATTCAAACTGTTACTGGAAATGAACGCTTCAACATTGAAGAACGAAATTTGGGGAACCAAGTCGCCTTAGTGTACTGATCATTACCTGAAAGTATCATCCAGTTTGGGTGAAAAAATATTTGCTGAGATTTCTGGAGATTCGTAATTTTTGGAAGCTTGGCAACCCCTTCCCATGAAAGTGTTTCTCGCCAGTCAGTGCTTAGGGCTACATCAAGAGGAAACAAAACGTAGAGACAGAACGTGAAACTACTTTGTTGTGTCAAGTTTCAAGAAGCTAGCACAAACCGTGTTGGATTCAGTGTTCCAAATACATCTATCAATATAGGAGAAAACAGAGTGAAACCTAAAAATTCAAACTGTTACTGGAAATGAACGCTTCAACATAGAAGAACGAAATTTGGGGAACCAAGTCGCCTTAGTGTACTGATCATTACCTGAAAGTATCATCCAGTTTGGGTGAAAAAATATTTGCTGAGATTTCTGGAGATTCGTAATTTTGGGAAGCTTGGCAACCCCTTCCCATGAAAGTGTTTCTCGCCAGTCACTGCTTAGGGCTACATCAAGAGGAAACAAAACGTAGAGATAGAACGTGAAACTACTTTGTTGTGTCATGTTTCAAGAAGCTAGCACAAACCGTGTTGGATTTAGAGTTCCAAATATATCTATCAATATAGGAGAAAACAGAGTGAAACCTAAAAATTCAAACTGTTACTGGAAATGAACGCTTCAACATAGAAGAACGAAATTTGGGGAACCAAGTCGCCTTAGTGTACTGATCATTACCTGAAAGTATCATCCAGTTTGGGTGAAAAAATATTTGCTGAGATTTCTGGAGATTCGTAATTTTGGGAAGCGTGGCAACCCCTTCCCATGAAAGTGTTTCTCGCCAGTCACTGCTTAGGGCTACATCAAGAGGAATCAAAACGTAGAGATAGAACGTGAAACAACTTTGTTGTGTCAAGTTTCAAGAAGCTAGCACAAACCGTGTTGGATTCAGAGTTCCAAATACATCTATCAATATAGGAGAAAACAGAGTGAAACCTAAAAATTCAAACTGTTACTGGAAATGAACGCTTCAACATAGAAGAACGAAATTTGGGGAACCAAGTCGCCTTAGTGTACTGATCATTACCTGAAAGTATCATCCAGTTTGGGTGAAAAAATGTTTGCTGAGATTTCTGGAGATTCGTAATTTTGGGAAGCTTGGCAACCCCTTCCCATGAAAGTGTTTCTCGCCAGTCACTGCTTAGGGCTACATCAAGAGGAAACAAAACGTAGAGATAGAACGTGAAACTACTTTGTTGTGTCAACTTTCAAGAAGCTAGCACAAACCGTGTTGGATTCAGAGTTCCAAATACATCTATCAATATAGGAGAAAACAGAGTGAAACCTAAAAATTCAAACTGTTACTGGAAATGAACGCTTCAACATAGAAGAACGAAATTTGGGGAACCAAGTCGCCTTAGTGTACTGATCATTACCTGAAAGTATCATCCAGTTTGGGTGAAAAAATATTTGCTGAGATTTCTGGAGATTCGTAATTTTGGGAAGCTTGGCAACCCCTTCCCATGAAAGTGTTTCTCGCCAGTCACTGCTTAGGGCTACATCAAGAGGAAACAAAACGTAGAGATAGAACGTGAAACTACTTTGTTGTGTCAACTTTCAAGAAGCTAGCACAAACCGTGTTGGATTTAGAGTTCCAAATACATCTATCAATATAGGAGAAAACAGAGTGAAACCTAAAAATTCAAACTGTTACTGGAAATGAACGCTTCAACATAGAAGAACGAAATTTGGGGAACCAAGTCGCCTTAGTGTACTGATCATTACCTGAAAGTATCATCCAGTTTGGGTGAAAAAATATTTGCTGAGATTTCTGGAGATTCGTAATTTTGGGAAGCTTGGCAACCCCTTCCCATGAAAGTGTTTCTCGCCAGTCACTGCTTAGGGCTACATCAAGAGGAAACAAAACGTAGAGATAGAACGTGAAACTACTTTGTTGTGTCAACTTTCAAGAAGCTAGCACAAACCGTGTTGGATTCAGAGTTCCAAATACATCTATCAATATAGGAGAAAACAGAGTGAAACCTAAAAATTCAAACTGTTACTGGAAATGAACGCTTCAACATAGAAGAACGAAATTTGGGGAACCAAGTCGCCTTAGTGTACTGATCATTACCTGAAAGTATCATCCAGTTTGGGTGAAAAAATATTTGCTGAGATTTCTGGAGATTCGTAATTTTGGGAAGCTTGGCAACCCCTTCCCATGAAAGTGTTTCTCGCCAGTCACTGCTTAGGGCTACATCAAGAGGAAACAAAACGTAGAGATAGAACGTGAAACTACTTTGTTGTGTCAAGTTTCAAGAAGCTAGCACAAACCGTGTTGGATTTAGAGTTCCAAATACATCTATCAATATAGGAGAAAACAGAGTGAAACCTAAAAATTCAAACTATTACTGGAAATGAACGCTTCAACATAGAAGAACGAAATTTGGGGAACCAAGTCGCCTTAGTGTACTGATCATTACCTGAAAGTATCATCCAGTTTGGGTGAAAAAATATTTGCTGAGATTTCTGGAGATTCGTAATTTTGGGAAGCTTGGCAACCCCTTCCCATGAAAGTGTTTCTCGCCAGTCACTGCTTAGGGCTACATCAAGAGGAAACAAAACGTAGAGATAGAACGTGAAACTACTTTGTTGTGTCAAGTTTCAAGAAGCTAGCACAAACCGTGTTGGATTTAGAGTTCCAAATACATCTATCAATATAGGAGAAAACAGAGTGAAACCTAAAAATTCAAACTGTTACTGGAAATGAACGCTTCAACATAGAAGAACGAAATTTGGGGAACCACGTCGCATTAGTGTACTGATCATTACCTGAAAGTATCATCCAGTTTGGGTGAAAAAATATTTGCTGAGATTTCTGAAGATTCGTAATTTTGGGAAGATTGGCAACCCCTTCCCATGAAAGTGTTTCTCGCCAGTCACTGCTTAGGGCTACATCAAGAGGAAACAAAACGTAGAGATAGATCATGAAACTAATTTGTTGTGTCAACTTTCAAGAAGCTAGCACAAACCGTGTTGGATTCAGAGTTCCAAATACATCTATCAATATAGGAGAAAACAGAGTGAAACCTAAAAATTCAAACTGTTACTGGAAATGAACGCTTCAACACAGAAGAACGAAATTTGGGGAACCAAGTCGCATTAGTGTACTGATCATTACCTGAAAGTATCATCCAGTTTGGGTGAAAAAATATTTGCTGAGATTTCTGGAGATTCGTAATTTTTGGAAGCTTGGCAACCCCTTCCCATGAAAGTGTTTCTCGCCAGTCAGTGCTTAGGGCTACATCAAGAGGAAACAAAACGTAGAGACAGAACGTGAAACTACTTTGTTGTGTCAAGTTTCAAGAAGCTAGAACAAACCGTGTTGGATTTAGTGTTCCAAATACATCTATCAATATAGGAGAAAACAGAGTGAAACCTAAAAATTCAAACTCTTACTGGAAATGAACGCTTCAACATAGAAGAACGAAATTTGGGGAACCAAGTCGCCTTAGTGTACTGATCATTACCTGAAAGTATCATCCAGTTTGGGTGAAAAAATGTTTGCTGAGATTTCTGGAGATTCGTAATTTTGGGAAGCTTGGCAACCCCTTCCCATGAAAGTGTTTCTCGCCAGTCACTGCTTAGGGCTACATCAAGAGGAAACAAAACGTAGAGATAGAACGTGAAACTACTTTGTTGTGTCATGTTTCAAGAAGCTAGCACAAACCGTGTTGGATTTAGAGTTCCAAATATATCTATCAATATAGGAGAAAACAGAGTGAAACCTAAAAATTCAAACTGTTACTGGAAATGAACGCTTCAACATAGAAGAACGAAATTTGGGGAACCAAGTCGCCTTAGTGTACTGATCATTACCTGAAAGTATCATCCAGTTTGGGTGAAAAAATATTTGCTGAGATTTCTGGAGATTCGTAATTTTGGGAAGCGTGGCAACCCCTTCCCATGAAAGTGTTTCTCGCCAGTCACTGCTTAGGGCTACATCAAGAGGAATCAAAACGTAGAGATAGAACGTGAAACAACTTTGTTGTGTCAAGTTTCAAGATGCTAGCACAAACCGTGTTGGATTCAGAGTTCCAAATACATCTATCAATATAGGAGAAAACAGAGTGAAACCTAAAAATTCAAACTGTTACTGGAAATGAACGCTTCAACATAGAAGAACGAAAATTGGGGAACCAAGTTGCCTTAGTGTACTGATCATTACCTGAAAGTATCATCCAGTTTGGGTGAAAAAATGTTTGCTGAGATTTCTGGAGATTCGTAATTTTGGGAAGCTTGGCAACCCCTTCCCATGAAAGTGTTTCTCGCCAGTCACTGCTTAGGGCTACATCAAGAGGAAACAAAACGTAGAGATAGAACGTGAAACTACTTTGTTGTGTCAACTTTCAAGAAGCTAGCACAAACCGTGTTGGATTCAGAGTTCCAAATACATCTATCAATATAGGAGAAAACAGAGTGAAACCTAAAAATTCAAACTGTTACTGGAAATGAACGCTTCAACATAGAAGAACGAAATTTGGGGAACCAAGTCGCCTTAGTGTACTGATCATTACCTGAAAGTATCATCCAGTTTGGGTGAAAAAATATTTGCTGAGATTTCTGGAGATTCGTAATTTTGGGAAGCTTGGCAACCCCTTCCCATGAAAGTGTTTCTCGCCAGTCACTGCTTAGGGCTACATCAAGAGGAAACAAAACGTAGAGATAGAACGTGAAACTACTTTGTTGTGTCAAGTTTCAAGAAGCAAGCACAAACCGTGTTGGATTTAGAGTTTCAAATACATCTATCAATATAGGAGAAAACAGAGTGAAACCTAAAAATTCAAACTATTACTGGAAATGAAAGCTTCAACATAGAAGAACGAAATTTGGGGAACCAAGTCGCCTTAGTGTACTGATCATTACCTGAAAGTATCATCCAGTTTGGGTGAAAAAATATTTGCTGAGATTTCTGGAGATTCGTAATTTTGGGAAGCTTGGCAACCCCTTCCCATGAAAGTGTTTCTCGCCAGTCACTGCTTAGGGCTACATCAAGAGGAAACAAAACGTAGAGATAGAACGTGAAACTACTTTGTTGTGTCAAGTTTCAAGAAGCTAGCACAAACCGTGTTGGATTTAGAGTTCCAAATACATCTATCAATATAGGAGAAAACAGAGTGAAACCTAAAAATTCAAACTGTTACTGGAAATGAACGCTTCAACATAGAAGAACGACATTTGGGGAACCAAGTCGCCTTAGTGTACTGATCATTACCTGAATGTATCATCCAGTTTGGGTGAAAAAAAATTTGCTGAGAATTCTGGAGATTCGTAATTTTGGGAAGCTTGGCAACCCCTTCCCATGAAAGTGTTTCTCGCCAGTCACTGCTTAGGGCTACATCAAGAGGAAACAAAACGTAGAGATAGAACATGAAACTAATTTGTTGTGTCAACTTTCAAGAAGCTAGCACAAACCGTGATGGATTCAGAGTTCCAAATACATCTATCAATATAGGAGAAAACAGAGTGAAACCTAAAAATTCAAACTGTTACTGGAAATGAACGCTTCAACATTGAAGAACGAAATTTGGGGAACCAAGTCGCCTTAGTGTACTGATCATTACCTGAAAGTATCATCCAGTTTGGGTGAAAAAATATTTGCTGAGATTTCTGGAGATTCGTAATTTTTGGAAGCTTGGCAACCCCTTCCCATGAAAGTGTTTCTCGCCAGTCAGTGCTTAGGGCTACATCAAGAGGAAACAAAACGTAGAGACAGAACGTGAAACTACTTTGTTGTGTCAAGTTTCAAGAAGCTAGAAGAAACCGTGTTGGATTTAGTGTTCCAAATACATCTATCAATATAGGAGAAAACAGAGTGAAACCTAAAAATTCAAACTCTTACTGGAAATGAACGCTTCAACATAGAAGAACGAAATTTGGGGAACCAAGTCGCCTTAGTGTACTGATCATTACCTTAAAGTATCATCCAGTTTGGGTGAAAAAATGTTTGCTGAGATTTCTGGAGATTCGTAATTTTGGGAAGCTTGGCAACCCCTTCCCATGAAAGTGTTTCTCGCCAGTCACTGCTTAGGGCTACATCAAGAGGAAACAAAACGTAGAGATAGAACGTGAAACTACTTTGTTGTGTCATGTTTCAAGAAGCTAGCACAAACCGTGTTGGATTTAGAGTTCCAAATATATCTATCAATATAGGAGAAAACAGAGTGAAACCTAAAAATTCAAACTGTTACTGGAAATGAACGCTTCAACATAGAAGAACGAAATTTGGGGAACCAAGTCGCCTTAGTGTACTGATCATTACCTGAAAGTATCATCCAGTTTGGGTGAAAAAATATTTGCTGAGATTTCTGGAGATTCGTAATTTTGGGAAGCGTGGCAACCCCTTCCCATGAAAGTGTTTCTCGCCAGTCACTGCTTAGGGCTACATCAAGAGGAATCAAAACGTAGAGATAGAACGTGAAACAACTTTGTTGTGTCAAGTTTCAAGAAGCTAGCACAAACCGTGTTGGATTCAGAGTTCCAAATACATCTATCAATATAGGAGAAAACAGAGTGAAACCTAAAAATTCAAACTGTTACTGGAAATGAACGCTTCAACATAGAAGAACGAAAATTGGGGAACCAAGTTGCCTTAGTGTACTGATCATTACCTGAAAGTATCATCCAGTTTGGGTGAAAAAATGTTTGCTGAGATTTCTGGAGATTCGTAATTTTGGGAAGCTTGGCAACCCCTTCCCATGAAAGTGTTTCTCGCCAGTCACTGCTTAGGGCTACATCAAGAGGAAACAAAACGTAGAGATAGAACGTGAAACTACTTTGTTGTGTAAACTTTCAAGAAGCTAGCACAAACCGTGTTGGATTCAGAGTTCCAAATACATCTATCAATATAGGAGAAAACAGAGTGAAACCTAAAAATTCAAACTGTTACTGGAAATGAACGCTTCAACATAGAAGAACGAAATTTGGGGAACCAAGTCGCCTTAGTGTACTGATCATTACCTGAAAGTATCATCCAGTTTGGGTGAAAAAATATTTGCTGAGATTTCTGGAGATTCGTAATTTTGGGAAGCTTGGCAACCCCTTCCCATGAAAGTGTTTCTCGCCAGTCACTGCTTAGGGCTACATCAAGAGGAAACAAAACGTAGAGATAGAACGTGAAACTACTTTGTTGTGTCAAGTTTCAAGAAGCAAGCACAAACCGTGTTGGATTTAGAGTTCCAAATACATCTATCAATATAGGAGAAAACAGAGTGAAACCTAAAAATTCAAACTATTACTGGAAATGAACGCTTCAACATAGAAGAACGAAATTTGGGGAACCAAGTCGCCTTAGTGTACTGATCATTACCTGAAAGTATCATCCAGTTTGGGTGAAAAAATACTTGCTGAGATTTCTGGAGATTCGTAATTTTTGGAAGCTTGGCAACCCCTTCCCATGAAAGTGTTTCTCGCCAGTCACTGCTTAGGGCTACATCAAGAGGAAACAAAACGTAGAGATAGAACGTGAAACTACTTTGTTGTGTCAAGTTTCAAGAAGCTAGCACAAACCGTGTTGGATTTAGAGTTCCAAATACATCTATCAATATAGGAGAAAACAGAGTGAAACCTAAAAATTCAAACTGTTACTGGAAATGAACGCTTCAACATAGAAGAACGAAATTTGGGGAACCAAGTCGCCTTAGTGTACTGATCATTACCTGAATGTATCATCCAGTTTGGGTGAAAAAATATTTGCTGAGATTTCTGGAGATTCGTAATTTTGGGAAGCTTGGCAACCCCTTCCCATGAAAGTGTTTCTCGCCAGTCACTGCTTAGGGCTACATCAAGAGGAAACAAAACGTAGAGATAGAACATGAAACTAATTTGTTGTGTCAATTTTCAAGAAGCTAGCACAATCCGTGATGGATTCAGAGTTCCAAATACATCTATCAATATAGGAGAAAACAGAGTGAAACCTAAAAATTCAAACTGTTACTGGAAATGAACGCTTCAACATTGAAGAACGAAATTTGGGGAACCAAGTCACCTTAGTGTACTGATCATTACCTGAAAGTATCATCCAGTTTGGGTGAAAAAATATTTGCTGAGATTTCTGGAGATTCGTAATTTTTGGAAGCTTGGCAACCCCTTCCCATGAAAGTGTTTCTCGCCAGTCAGTGCTTAGGGCTACATCAAGAGGAAACAAAACGTAGAGACAGAACGTGAAACTACTTTGTTGTGTCAAGTTTCAAGAAGCTAGAACAAACCGTGTTGGATTTAGTGTTCCATATACATCTATCAATATAGGAGAAAACAGAGTGAAACCTAAAAATTCAAACTCTTACTGGAAATGAACGCTTCAACATAGAAGAACGAAATTTGGGGAACCAAGTCGCCTTAGTGTACTGATCATTACCTGAAAGTATCATCCAGTTTGGGTGAAAAAATGTTTGCTGAGATTTCTGGAGATTCGTAATTTTGGGAAGCTTGGCAACCCCTTCCCATGAAAGTGTTTCTCGCCAGTCACTGCTTAGGGCTACATCAAGAGTAAACAAAACGTAGAGATAGAACGTGAAACTACTTTGTTGTGTCATGTTTCAAGAAGCTAGCACAAACCGTGTTGGATTTAGAGTTCCAAATATATCTATCAATATAGGAGAAAACAGAGTGAAACCTAAAAATTCAAACTGTTACTGGAAATGAACGCTTCAACATAGAAGAACGAAATTTGGGGAACCAAGTCGCCTTAGTGTACTGATCATTACCTGAAAGTATCATCCAGTTTGGGTGAAAAAATATTTGCTGAGATTTCTGGAGATTCGTAATTTTGGGAAGCTTGGCAACCCCTTCCCATGAAAGTGTTTCTCGCCAGTCACTGCTTAGGGCTACATCAAGAGGAATCAAAACGTAGAGATAGAACGTGAAACAACTTTGTTGTGTCAAGTTTCAAGAAGCTAGCACAAACCGTGTTGGATTCAGAGTTCCAAATACATCTATCAATATAGGAGAAAACAGTGAAACCTAAAAATTCAAACTGTTACTGGAAATGAACGCTTCAACATAGAAGAACGAAAATTGGGGAACCAAGTTGCCTTAGTGTACTGATCATTACCTGAAAGTATCATCCAGTTTGGGTGAAAAAATGTTTGCTGAGATTTCTGGAGATTCGTAATTTTGGGAAGCTTGGCAACCCCTTCCCATGAAAGTGTTTCTCGCCAGTCACTGCTTAGGGCTACATCAAGAGGAAACAAAACGTAGAGATAGAACGTGAAACTACTTTGTTGTGTCAACTTTCAAGAAGCTAGCACAAACCGTGTTGGATTCAGAGTTCCAAATACATCTATCAATATAGGAGAAAACAGAGTGAAACCTAAAAATTCAAACTGTTACTGGAAATGAACGCTTCAACATAGAAGAACGAAATTTGGGGAACCAAGTCGCCTTAGTGTACTGATCATTACCTGAAAGTATCATCCAGTTTGGGTGAAAAAATATTTGCTGAGATTTCTGGAGATTCGTAATTTTGGGAAGCTTGGCAACCCCTTCCCATGAAAGTGTTTCTCGCCAGTCACTGCTTAGGGCTACATCAAGAGGAAACAAAACGTAGAGATAGAACGTGAAACTACTTTGTTGTGTCAAGTTTCAAGAAGCAAGCACAAACCGTGTTGGATTTAGAGTTCCAAATACATCTATCAATATAGGAGAAAACAGAGTGAAACCTAAAAATTCAAACTATTACTGGAAATGAATGCTTCAACATAGAAGAACGAAATTTGGGGAACCAAGTCGCCTTAGTGTACTGATCATTACCTGAAAGTATCATCCAGTTTGGGTGAAAAAATATTTGCTGAGATTTCTGGAGATTCGTAATTTTTGGAAGCTTGGCAACCCCTTCCCATGAAAGTGTTTCTCGCCAGTCACTGCTTAGGGCTACATCAAGAGGAAACAAAACGTAGAGATAGAACGTGAAACTACTTTGTTGTGTCAAGTTTCAAGAAGCTAGCACAAACCGTGTTGGATTTAGAGTTCCAAATACATCTATCAATATAGGAGAAAACAGAGTGAAACCTAAAAATTCAAACTGTTACTGGAAATGAACGCTTCAACATAGAAGAACGAAATTTGGGGAACCAAGTCGCCTTAGTGTACTGATCATTACCTGAATGTATCATCCAGTTTGGGTGAAAAAATATTTGCTGAGATTTCTGGAGATTCGTAATTTTGGGAAGCTTGGCAACCCCTTCCCATGAAAGTGTTTCTCGCCAGTCACTGCTTAGGGCTACATCAAGAGGAAACAAAACGTAGAGATAGAACATGAAACTAATTTGTTGTGTCAACTTTCAAGAAGCTAGCACAAACCGTGATGGATTCAGAGTTCCAAATACATCTATCAATATAGGAGAAAACAGAGTGAAACCTAAAAATTCAAACTGTTACTGGAAATGAACGCTTCAACATTGAAGAACGAAATTTGGGGAACCAAGTCGCCTTAGTGTACTGATCATTACCTGAAAGTATCATCCAGTTTGGGTGAAAAAATATTTGCTGAGATTTCTGGAGATTCGTAATTTTTGGAAGCTTGGCAACCCCTTCCCATGAAAGTGTTTCTCGCCAGTCAGTGCTTAGGGCTACATCAAGAGGAAACAAAACGTAGAGACAGAACGTGAAACTACTTTGTTGTGTCAAGTTTCAAGAAGCTAGAACAAACCGTGTTGGATTTAGTGTTCCAAATACATCTATCAATATAGGAGAAAACAGAGTGAAACCTAAAAATTCAAACTCTTACTGGAAATGAACGCTTCAACATAGAAGAACGAAATTTGGGGAACCAAGTCGCCTTAGTGTACTGATCATTACCTGAAAGTATCATCCAGTTTGGGTGAAAAAATGTTTGCTGAGATTTCTGGAGATTCGTAATTTTGGGAAGCTTGGCAACCCCTTCCCATGAAAGTGTTTCTCGCCAGTCACTGCTTAGGGCTACATCAAGAGTAAACAAAACGTAGAGATAGAACGTGAAACTACTTTGTTGTGTCATGTTTCAAGAAGCTAGCACAAACCGTGTTGGATTTAGAGTTCCAAATATATCTATCAATATAGGAGAAAACAGAGTGAAACCTAAAAATTCAAACTGTTACTGGAAATGAACGCTTCAACATAGAAGAACGAAATTTGGGGAACCAAGTCGCCTTAGTGTACTGATCATTACCTGAAAGTATCATCCAGTTTGGGTGAAAAAATATTTGCTGAGATTTCTGGAGATTCGTAATTTTGGGAAGCTTGGCAACCCCTTCCCATGAAAGTGTTTCTCGCCAGTCACTGCTTAGGGCTACATCAAGAGGAATCAAAACGTAGAGATAGAACGTGAAACAACTTTGTTGTGTCAAGTTTCAAGAAGCTAGCACAAACCGTGTTGGATTCAGAGTTCCAAATACATCTATCAATATAGGAGAAAACAGTGAAACCTAAAAATTCAAACTGTTACTGGAAATGAACGCTTCAACATAGAAGAACGAAATTTGGGGAACCAAGTCGCCTTAGTGTACTGATCATTACCTGAAAGTATCATCCAGTTTGGGTGAAAAAATATTTGCTGAGATTTCTGGAGATTCGTAATTTTGGGAAGCTTGGCAACCCCTTCCCATGAAAGTGTTTCTCGCCAGTCACTGCTTAGGGCTACATCAAGAGGAAACAAAATGTAGAGATAGAACGTGAAACTACTTTGTTGTGTCAAGTTTCAAGAAGCTAGCACAAACCGTGTTGGATTTAGAGTTCCAAATACATCTATCAATATAGGAGAAAACAGAGTGAAACCTAAAAATTCAAACTGTTACTGGAAATGAACGCTTCAACATAGAAGAACGAAATTTGGGGAACCAAGTCGCCTTAGTGTACTGATCATTACCTGAGAGTATCATCCAGTTTGGGTGAAAAAATATTTGCTGAGATTTCTGGAGATTCGTAATTTTGGGAAGCTTGGCAACCCCTTCCCATGAAAGTGTTTCTCGCCAGTCACTGCTTAGGGCTACATCAAGAGGAAACAAAACGTAGAGATAGAACGTGAAACTACTTTGTTGTGTCAAGTTTCAAGAAGCTAGCACAAACCGTGTTGGATTTAGAGTTCCAAATACATCTATCAATATAGGAGAAAACAGAGTGAAACCTAAAAATTCAAACTGTTACTGGAAATGAACGCTTCAACATAGAAGAACGAAATTTGGGGAACCAAGTCGCCTTAGTGTACTGATCATTACCTGAAAGTATCATCCAGTTTGGGTGAAAAAATACTTGCTGAGATTTCTGGAGATTCGTAATTTTGGGAAGCTTGGCAACCCCTTCCCATGAAAGTGTTTCTCGCCAGTCACTGCTTAGGGCTACATCAAGAGGAAACAAAACGTAGAGATAGAACGTGAAACTACTTTGTTGTGTCAAGTTTCAAGAAGCTAGCACAAACCGTGTTGGATTTAGAGTTCCAAATACATCTATCTATATAGGAGAAAACAGAGTGAAACCTAAAAATTCAAACTGTTACTGGAAATGAACGCTTCAACATAGAAGAACGAAAATTGGGGAACCAAGTTGCCTTAGTGTACTGATCATTACCTGAAAGTATCATCCAGTTTGGGTGAAAAAATGTTTGCTGAGATTTCTGGAGATTCGTAATTTTGGGAAGCTTGGCAACCCCTTCCCATGAAAGTGTTTCTCGCCAGTCACTGCTTAGGGCTACATCAAGAGGAAACAAAACGTAGAGATAGAACGTGAAACTACTTTGTTGTGTCAAGTTTCAAGAAGCTAGCACAAACCGTGTTGGATTCAGAGTTCCAAATACATCTATCAATATAGGAGAAAACAGAGTGAAACCTACAAATTCAAACTGTTACTGGAAATGAACGCTTCAACAAAGAAGAACGAAATTTGGGGAACCAAGTCGCCTTAGTGTACTGATCATTACCTGAAAGTATCATCCCGATTGGGTGAAAAAATATTTGCTGAGATTTCTGGAGATTCGTAATTTTGGGAAGCTTGGCAACCCCTTCCCATGAAAGTGTTTCTCGCCAGTCACTGCTTAGGGCTACATCAAGAGGAAACAAAACATAGAGATAGAACGTGAAACTACTCTGTTGTGTCAAGTTTCAAGAAGCTAGCACAAACCGTGTTGGATTTAGAGTTCCAAATACATCTATCAATATAGGAGAAAACAGAGTGAAACCTAAAAATTCAAACTGTTACTGGAAATGAACGCTTCAACATAGAAGAACAAAATTTTTGGAACCAAGTCGCCTTAGTGTACTGATCATTACCTGAAAGTATCATCCAGTTTGGGTGAAAAAATATTTGCTGAGATTTCTGGAGATTCGTAATTTTGGGAAGCTTGGCAACCCCTTCCTATGAAAGTGTATCTCGCCAGTCACTGCTTAGGGCTACATCAAAAGGAAACAAATCATAGAGATAGAACGTGAAACTACTTTGTTGTGTCAAGTTTCAAGAAGCTAGCACAAACCGTGTTGGATTTAGAGTTCCAAATACATCTATCAATATAGGAGAAAACAGAGTGAAACCTAAAAATTCAAACTGTTACTGGAAATGAACGCTTCAACATAGAAGAATGAAATTTGGGGAACCAAGTCGTCTTAGTGTACTGATCATTATCTGAAAGTATCATCCAGTTTGGGTGAAAAAATATTTGCTGAGATTTCTGGAGATTCGTAATTTTGGGAAGCTTGGCAACCCCTTCCCATGAAAGTGTTTCTCGGCAGTCACAGTTTAGGGCTACATCAAGAGGAAAAAAAACGTAGAGATAGAACGTGAAACTACTTTGTTGTGTCAAGTTTCAAGAAGCTAGCACAAACCGTGTTGGATTTAGAGTTCCAAATACATCTATCAATATAGGAGAAAACAGAGTGAAACCTAAAAATTCAAACTGTTACTGGAAATGAACGCTTCAACATAGAAGAACGAAATTTGGGGAACCAAGTCGCCTTAGTGTACTGATCATTACCTGAAATTATCATCCAGTTTCGGTGAAAAAATATTTGCTGAGATTTCTGGAGATTCGTAATTTTGGGAAGCTTGGCAACCCCTTCCCATGAAAGTGTTTCTCGCCAGTCACTGCTTAGGGCTACATCAAGAGGAAACAAAACGTAGAGATAGAACGTGAAACTACTTTGTTGTGTCAACTTTCAAGAAGCTAGCACAAACCGTGTTGGATTCAGAGTTCCAAATACATCTATCAATATAGGAGAAAACAGAGTGAAACCTAAAAATTCAAACTGTTACTGGAAATGAACGCTTCAACATAGAAGAACGAAATTTGGGGAACCAAGTCGCCTTAGTGTACTGATCATTGCCTGAGAGTATCATCCAGTTTGGGTGAAAAAATATTTGCTGAGATTTCTGGAGATTCGTAATTTTGGGAAGCTTGGCAACCCCTTCCCATGAAAGTGTTTCTCGCCAGTCACTGCTTAGGGCTACATCAAGAGGAAACAAAACGTAGAGATAGAACGTGAAACTACTTTGTTGTGTCAAGTTTCAAGAAGCTAGCACAAACCGTGTTGGATTTAGAGTTCCAAATACATCTATCAATATAGGAGAAAACAGAGTGAAACCTAAAAATTCAAACTGTTACTGGAAATGAACGCTTCAAAATAGAAGAACGAAATTTGGGGAACCAAGTCGCCTTAGTGTACTGATCATTACCTGAAAGTATCATCCAGTTTGGGTGAAAAAATACATGCTGAGATTTCTGGAGATTCGTAATTTTTGGAAGCTTGGCAACCCCTTCCCATGAAAGTGTTTCTCGCCAGTCACTGCTTAGGGCTACATGAAGAGGAAACAAAACGTAGAGATAGAACGGGAAACTACTTTGTTGTGTCAAGTTTCAAGAAGCTAGCACAAACCGTGTTGGATTTAGAGTTCCAAATACATCTATCAATATAGGAGAAAACAGAGTGAAACCTAAAAATTCAAACTGTTACTGGAAATGAACGCTTCAACATAGAAGAACGAAATTTGGGGAACCAAGTCGCCTTAGTGTACTGATCATTACCTGAGAGTATCATCCAGTTTGGGTGAAAAAATATTTGCTGAGATTTCTGGAGATTCGTAATTTTGGGAAGCTTGGCAACCCCTTCCCATGAAAGTGTTTCTCGCCAATCACTGCTTAGGGCTACATCAAGAGGAAACAAAACGTAGAGATAGAACGTGAAACTACTTTGTTGTGTCAACTTTCAAGAAACTAGCACAAACCGTGTTGGATTCAGAGTTCCAAATACATCTATCAATATAGGAGAAAACAGAGTGAAACCTAAAAATTCAAACTGTTACTGGAAATGAACGCTTCAACATAGAAGAACGAAATTTGGGGAACCAAGTCGCCTTAGTGTACTGATCATTACCTGAAAGTATCATCCAGTTTGGGTGAAAAAATACTTGCTGAGATTTCTGGAGATTCGTAATTTTGGGAAGCTTGGCAACCCCTTCCCATGAAAGTGTTTCTCGCCAGTCACTGCTTAGGGCTACATCAAGAGGAAACAAAACGTAGAGATAGAACGTGAAACTACTTTGTTGTGTCAACTTTCAAGAAGCTAGCACAATCCATGTTGGATTCAGAGTTCCAAATACATCTATCAATATAGGAGAAAACGAGTGAAACCTAAAAATTCAAACTGTTACTGGAAATGAACGCTTCAACATAGAAGAACGAAATTTGGGGAACCAAGTCGCCTTAGTGTACTGATCATTGCCTGAGAGTATCATCCAGTTTGGGTGAAAAAATATTTGCTGAGATTTCTGGAGATTCGTAATTTTGGGAAGCTTGGCAACCCCTTCCCATGAAAGTGTTTCTCGCCAGTCACTGCTTAGGGCTACATCAAGAGGAAACAAAACGTAGAGATAGAACGTGAAACTACTTTGTTGTGTCAAGTTTCAAGAAGCTAGCACAAACCGTGTTGGATTTAGAGTTCCAAATACATCTATCTATATAGGAGAAAACAGAGTGAAACCTAAAAATTCAAACTGTTACTGGAAATGAACGCTTCAACATAGAAGAACGAAATTTGGGGAACCAAGTCGCCTTAGTGTACTGATCATTACCTGAAAGTATCATCCAGTTTGGGTGAAAAAATATTTGCTGAGATTTCTGGAGATTCGTAATTTTGGGAAGCTTGGCAACCCCTTCCCATGAAAGTGTTTCTCGCCAGTCACTGCTTAGGGCTACATCAAGAGGAAACAAAACGTAGAGATAGAACGTGAAACTACTTTGTTGTGTCAAGTTTCAAGAAGCAAGCACAAACCGTGTTGGATTTAGAGTTCCAAATACATCTATCAATATAGGAGAAAACAGAGTGAAACCTAAAAATTCAAACTATTACTGGAAATGAACGCTTCAACATAGAAGAACGAAATTTGGGGAACCAAGTCGCCTTAGTGTACTGATCATTACCTGAAAGTATCATCCAGTTTGGGTGAAAAAATATTTGCTGAGATTTCTGGAGATTCGTAATTTTTGGAAGCTTGGCAACCCCTTCCCATGAAAGTGTTTCTCGCCAGTCACTGCTTAGGGCTACATCAAGAGGAAACAAAACGTAGAGATAGAACGTGAAACTACTTTGTTGTGTCAAGTTTCAAGAAGCTAGCACAAACCGTGTTGGATTTAGAGTTCCAAATACATCTATCAATATAGGAGAAAACAGAGTGAAACCTAAAAATTCAAACTGTTACTGGAAATGAACGCTTCAACATAGAAGAACGAAATTTGGGGAACCAAGTCGCCTTAGTGTACTGATCATTACCTGAATGTATCATCCAGTTTGGGTGAAAAAATATTTGCTGAGATTTCTGGAGATTCGTAATTTTGGGAAGCTTGGCAACCCCTTCCCATGAAAGTGTTTCTCGCCAGTCACTGCTTAGGGCTACATCAAGAGGAAACAAAACGTAGAGATAGAACATGAAACTAATTTGTTGTGTCAACTTTCAAGAAGCTAGCACAAACCGTGATGGATTCAGAGTTCCAAATACATCTATCAATATAGGAGAAAACAGAGTGAAACCTAAAAATTCAAACTGTTACTGGAAATGAACGCTTCAACATTGAAGAACGAAATTTGGGGAACCAAGTCGCCTTAGTGTACTGATCATTACCTGAAAGTATCATCCAGTTTGGGTGAAAAAATATTTGCTGAGATTTCTGGAGATTCGTAATTTTTGGAAGCTTGGCAACCCCTTCCCATGAAAGTGTTTCTCGCCAGTCAGTGCTTAGGGCTACATCAAGAGGAAACAAAACGTAGAGACAGAACGTGAAACTACTTTGTTGTGTCAAGTTTCAAGAAGCTAGAACAAACCGTGTTGGATTTAGTGTTCCAAATACATCTATCAATATAGGAGAAAACAGAGTGAAACCTAAAAATTCAAACTCTTACTGGAAATGAACGCTTCAACATAGAAGAACGAAATTTGGGGAACCAAGTCGCCTTAGTGTACTGATCATTACCTGAAAGTATCATCCAGTTTGGGTGAAAAAATATTTGCTGAGATTTCTGGAGATTCGTAATTTTGGGAAGCTTGGCAACCCCTTCCCATGAAAGTGTTTCTCGCCAGTCACTGCTTAGGGCTACATCAAGAGGAATCAAAACGTAGAGATAGAACGTGAAACAACTTTGTTGTGTCAAGTTTCAAGAAGCTAGCACAAACCGTGTTGGATTCAGAGTTCCAAATACATCTATCAATATAGGAGAAAACAGTGAAACCTAAAAATTCAAACTGTTACTGGAAATGAACGCTTCAACATAGAAGAACGAAAATTGGGGAACCAAGTTGCCTTAGTGTACTGATCATTACCTGAAAGTATCATCCAGTTTGGGTGAAAAAATGTTTGCTGAGATTTCTGGAGATTCGTAATTTTGGGAAGCTTGGCAACCCCTTCCCATGAAAGTGTTTCTCGCCAGTCACTGCTTAGGGCTACATCAAGAGGAAACAAAACGTAGAGATAGAACGTGAAACTACTTTGTTGTGTCAACTTCCAAGAAGCTAGCACAAACCGTGTTGGATTCAGAGTTCCAAATACATCTATCAATATAGGAGAAAACAGAGTGAAACCTAAAAATTCAAACTGTTACTGGAAATGAACGCTTCAACATAGAAGAACGAAATTTGGGGAACCAAGTCGCCTTAGTGTACTGATCATTACCTGAAAGTATCATCCAGTTTGGGTGAAAAAATATTTGCTGAGATTTCTGGAGATTCGTAATTTTGGGAAGCTTGGCAACCCCTTCCCATGAAAGTGTTTCTCGCCAGTCACTGCTTAGGGCTACATCAAGAGGAAACAAAATGTAGAGATAGAACGTGAAACTACTTTGTTGTGTCAAGTTTCAAGAAGCTAGCACAAACCGTGTTGGATTTAGAGTTCCAAATACATCTATCAATATAGGAGAAAACAGAGTGAAACCTAAAAATTCAAACTGTTACTGGAAATGAACGCTTCAACATAGAAGAACGAAATTTGGGGAACCAAGTTGCCTTAGTGTACTGATCATTACCTGAGAGTATCATCCAGTTTGCGTGAAAAAATATTTGCTGAGATTTCTGGAGATTCGTAATTTTGGGAAGCTTGGCAACCCCTTCCCATGAAAGTGTTTCTCGCCAGTCACTGCTTAGGGCTACATCAAGAGGAAACAAAACGTAGAGATAGAACGTGAAACTACTTTGTTGTGTCAAGTTTCAAGAAGCTAGCACAAACCGTGTTGGATTTAGAGTTCCAAATACATCTATCAATATAGGAGAAAACAGAGTGAAACCTAAAAATTCAAACTGTTACTGGAAATGAACGCTTCAACATAGAAGAACGAAATTTGGGGAACCAAGTCGCCTTAGTGTACTGATCATTACCTGAAAGTATCATCCAGTTTGGGTGAAAAAATACTTGCTGAGATTTCTGGAGATTCGTAATTTTGGGAAGCTTGGCAACCCCTTCCCATGAAAGTGTTTCTCGCCAGTCACTGCTTAGGGCTACATCAAGAGGAAACAAAACGTAGAGATAGAACGTGAAACTACTTTGTTGTGTCAAGTTTCAAGAAGCTAGCACAAACCGTGTTGGATTTAGAGTTCCAAATACATCTATCTATATAGGAGAAAACAGAGTGAAACCTAAAAATTCAAACTGTTACTGGAAATGAACGCTTCAACATAGAAGAACGAAAATTGGGGAACCAAGTTGCCTTAGTGTACTGATCATTACCTGAAAGTATCATCCAGTTTGGGTGAAAAAATGTTTGCTGAGATTTCTGGAGATTCGTAATTTTGGGAAGCTTGGCAACCCCTTCCCATGAAAGTGTTTCTCGCCAGTCACTGCTTAGGGCTACATCAAGAGGAAACAAAACGTAGAGATAGAACGTGAAACTACTTTGTTGTGTCAACTTTCAAGAAGCTAGCACAAACCGTGTTGGATTCAGAGTTCCAAATACATCTATCAATATAGGAGAAAACAGAGTGAAACCTACAAATTCAAACTGTTACTGGAAATGAACGCTTCAACAAAGAAGAACGAAATTTGGGGAACCAAGTCGCCTTAGTGTACTGATCATTACCTGAAAGTATCATCCCGATTGGCTGAAAAAATATTTGCTGAGATTTCTGGAGATTCGTAATTTTGGGAAGCTTGGCAACCCCTTCCCATGAAAGTGTTTCTCGCCAGTCACTGCTTAGGGCTACATCAAGAGGAAACAAAACATAGAGATAGAACGTGAAACTACTCTGTTGTGTCAAGTTTCAAGAAGCTAGCACAAACCGTGTTGGATTTAGAGTTCCAAATACATCTATCAATATAGGAGAAAACAGAGTGAAACCTAAAAATTCAAACTGTTACTGGAAATGAACGCTTCAACATAGAAGAACAAAATTTTTGGAACCAAGTCGCCTTAGTGTACTGATCATTACCTGAAAGTATCATCCAGTTTGGGTGAAAAAATATTTGCTGAGATTTCTGGAGATTCGTAATTTTGGGAAGCTTGGCAACCCCTTCCTATGAAAGTGTATCTCGCCAGTCACTGCTTAGGGCTACATCAAAAGGAAACAAATCATAGAGATAGAACGTGAAACTACTTTGTTGTGTCAAGTTTCAAGAAGCTAGCACAAACCGTGTTGGATTTAGAGTTCCAAATACATCTATCAATATAGGAGAAAACAGAGTGAAACCTAAAAATTCAAACTGTTACTGGAAATGAACGCTTCAACATAGAAGAATGAAATTTGGGGAACCAAGTCGTCTTAGTGTACTGATCATTATCTGAAAGTATCATCCAGTTTGGGTGAAAAAATATTTGCTGAGATTTCTGGAGATTCGTAATTTTGGGAAGCTTGGCAACCCCTTCCCATGAAAGTGTTTCTCGGCAGTCACAGTTTAGGTCTACATCAAGAGGAAAAAAAACGTAGAGATAGAACGTGAAACTACTTTGTTGTGTCAAGTTTCAAGAAGCTAGCACAAACCGTGTTGGATTTAGAGTTCCAAATACATCTATCAATATAGGAGAAAACAGAGTGAAACCTAAAAATTCAAACTGTTACTGGAAATGAACGCTTCAACATAGAAGAACGAAATTTGGGGAACCAAGTCGCCTTAGTGTACTGATCATTGCCTGAGAGTATCATCCAGTTTGGGTGAAAAAATATTTGCTGAGATTTCTGGAGATTCGTAATTTTGGGAAGCTTGGCAACCCCTTCCCATGAAAGTGTTTCTCGCCAGTCACTGCTTAGGGCTACATCAAGAGGAAACAAAACGTAGAGATAGAACGTGAAACTACTTTGTTGTGTCAAGTTTCAAGAAGCTAGCACAAACCGTGTTGGATTTAGAGTTCCAAATACATCTATCTATATAGGAGAAAACAGAGTGAAACCTAAAAATTCAAACTGTTACTGGAAATGAACGCTTCAACATAGAAGAACGAAATTTGGGGAACCAGGTTGCCTTAGTGTACTGATCATTACCTGAAAGTATCATCCAGTTTGGGTGAAAAAATATTTGCTGAGATTTCTGGAGATTCGTAATTTTGGGAAGCTTGGCAACCCCTTCCCATGGAAGTGTTTCTCGCCAGTCACTGCTTAGGGCTACATCAAGAGGAAACAAAACGTAGAGATAGAACGTGAAACTACTTTGTTGTGTCAAGTTTCAAGAAGCTAGCACAAACCGTGTTGGATTTAGAGTTCCAAATACATCTATCAATATAGGAGAAAACAGAGTGAAACCTAAAAATTCAAACTGTTACTGGAAATGAACGCTTCAACATAGAAGAACGAAATTTGGGGAACCAAGTCGCCTTAGTGTACTGATCATTACCTGAAAGTATCATCCAGTTTGGGTGAAAAAATATTTGCTGAGATTTGTGGAGATTCGTAATTTTGGGAAGCTTGGCAACCCCTTCCCATGAAAGGGTTTCTCGCCAATCACTGCTTTGGGCTACATCAAGAGGAAACAAAACGTAGAGATAGAACGTGAAACTACTTTGTTGTGTCAACTTTCAAGAAGCTAGCACAAACCGTGTTGGATTCAGAGTTCCAAATACATCTATCAATATAGGAGAAAACAGAGTGAAACCTAAAAATTCAAACTGTTACTGGAAATGAACGCTTCAACATAGAAGAACGAAATTTGGGGAACCAAGTCGCCTTAGTGTACTGATCATTACCTGAAAGTATCATCCAGTTTGGGTGAAAAAATACTTGCTGAGATTTCTGGAGATTCGTAATTTTTGGAAGCTTGGCAACCCCTTCCCATGAAAGTGTTTCTCGCCAGTCACTGCTTAGGGCTACATCAAGAGGAAACAAAACGTAGAGATAGAACGGGAAACTACTTTGTTGTGTCAAGTTTCAAGAAGCTAGCACAAACCGTGTTGGATTTAGAGTTCCAAATACATCTATCAATATAGGAGAAAACAGAGTGAAACCTAAAAATTCAAACTGTTACTGGAAATGAACGCTTCAACATAGAAGAACGAAATTTGGGGAACCAAGTCGCCTTAGTGTACTGATCATTACCTGAGAGTATCATCCAGTTTGGGTGAAAAAATATTTGCTGAGATTTCTGGAGATTCGTAATTTTGGGAAGCTTGGCAACCCCTTCCCATGAAAGTGTTTCTCGCCAATCACTGCTTAGGGCTACATCAAGAGGAAACAAAACGTAGAGATAGAACGTGAAACTACTTTGTTGTGTCAAGTTTCAAGAAGCTAGCACAAACCGTGTTGGATTTAGAGTTCCAAATACATCTATCTATATAGGAGAAAACAGAGTGAAACCTAAAAATTCAAACTGTTACTGGAAATGAACGCTTCAACATAGAAGAACGAAATTTGGGGAACCAGGTTGCCTTAGTGTACTGATCATTACCTGAAAGTATCATCCAGTTTGGGTGAAAAAATATTTGCTGAGATTTCTGGAGATTCGTAATTTTGGGAAGCTTGGCAACCCCTTCCCATGGAAGTGTTTCTCGCCAGTCACTGCTTAGGGCTACATCAAGAGGAAACAAAACGTAGAGATAGAACGTGAAACTACTTTGTTGTGTCAAGTTTCAAGAAGCTAGCACAAACCGTGTTGGATTTAGAGTTCCAAATACATCTATCAATATAGGAGAAAACAGAGTGAAACCTAAAAATTCAAACTGTTACTGGAAATGAACGCTTCAACATAGAAGAACGAAATTTGGGGAACCAAGTCGCCTTAGTGTACTGATCATTACCTGAAAGTATCATCCAGTTTGGGTGAAAAAATATTTGCTGAGATTTGTGGAGATTCGTAATTTTGGGAAGCTTGGCAACCCCTTCCCATGAAAGGGTTTCTCGCCAATCACTGCTTTGGGCTACATCAAGAGGAAACAAAACGAAGAGATAGAACGTGAAACTACTTTGTTGTGTCAACTTTCAAGAAGCTAGCACAAACCGTGTTGGATTCAGAGTTCCAAATACATCTATCAATATAGGAGAAAACAGAGTGAAACCTAAAAATTCAAACTGTTACTGGAAATGAACGCTTCAACATAGAAGAACGAAATTTGGGGAACCAAGTCGCCTTAGTGTACTGATCATTACCTGAAAGTATCATCCAGTTTGGGTGAAAAAATACTTGCTGAGATTTCTGGAGATTCGTAATTTTTGGAAGCTTGGCAACCCCTTCCCATGAAAGTGTTTCTCGCCAGTCACTGCTTAGGGCTACATCAAGAGGAAACAAAACGTAGAGATAGAACGGGAAACTACTTTGTTGTGTCAAGTTTCAAGAAGCTAGCACAAACCGTGTTGGATTTAGAGTTCCAAATACATCTATCAATATAGGAGAAAACAGAGTGAAACCTAAAAATTCAAACTGTTACTGGAAATGAACGCTTCAACATAGAAGAACGAAATTTGGGGAACCAAGTCGCCTTAGTGTACTGATCATTACCTGAGAGTATCATCCAGTTTGGGTGAAAAAATATTTGCTGAGATTTCTGGAGATTCGTAATTTTGGGAAGCTTGGCAACCCCTTCCCATGAAAGTGTTTCTCGCCAATCACTGCTTAGGGCTACATCAAGAGGAAACAAAACGTAGAGATAGAACGTGAAACTACTTTGTTGTGTCAACTTTCAAGAAGCTAGCACAAACCGTGTTGGATTCAGAGTTCCAAATACATCTATCAATATAGGAGAAAACAGAGTGAAACCTAAAAATTCAAACTGTTACTGGAAATGAACGCTTCAACATAGAAGAACGAAATTTGGGGAACCAAGTCGCCTTAGTGTACTGATCATTACCTGAAAGTATCATCCAGTTTGGGTGAAAAAATACTTGCTGAGATTTCTGGAGATTCGTAATTTTGGGAAGCTTGGCAACCCCTTCCCATGAAAGTGTTTCTCGCCAGTCACTGCTTAGGGCTACATCAAGAGGAAACAAAACGTAGAGATAGAACGTGAAACTACTTTGTTGTGTCAAGTTTCAAGAAGCTAGCACAAACCGTGTTGGATTTAGAGTTCCAAATACATCTATCAATATAGGAGAAAACAGAGTGAAACCTAAAAATTCAAACTGTTACTGGAAATGAACGCTTCAACATAGAAGAATGAAATTTGGGGAACCAAGTCGCCTTAGTGTACTGATCATTACCTGAGAGTATCATCCAGTTTGGGTGAAAAAATATTTGCTGAGATTTCTGGAGATTCGTAATTTTGGGAAGCTTGGCAACCCCTTCCCATGAAAGTGTTTCTCGCCAGTCACTGCTTAGGGCTACATCAAGAGGAAACAAAACGTAGAGATAGAACGTGAAACTACTTTGTTGTGTCAACTTTCAAGAAGCTAGCACAAACCGTGTTGGATTCAGAGTTCCAAATACATCTATCAATATAGGAGAAAACAGAGTGAAACCTAAAAATTCAAACTGTTACTGGAAATGAACGCTTCAACATAGAAGAACGAAATTTGGGGAACCAAGTCGCCTTAGTGTACTGATCATTGCCTGAGAGTATCATCCAGTTTGGGTGAAAAAATATTTGCTGAGATTTCTGGAGATTCGTAATTTTGGGAAGCTTGGCAAACCCTTCCCATGAAAGTGTTTCTCGCCAGTCACTGCTTAGGGCTACATCAAGAGGAAACAAAACGTAGAGATAGAACGTGAAACTACTTTGTGGTGTCAAGTTTCAAGAAGCAAGCACAAACCGTGTTGGATTTAGAGTTCCAAATACATCTATCAATATAGGAGAAAACAGAGTGAAACCTAAAAATTCAAACTATTACTGGAAATGAACGCTTCAACATAGAAGAACGAAATTTGGGGAACCAAGTCGCCTTAGTGTACTGATCATTACCTGAAAGTATCATCCAGTTTGGGTGAAAAAATATTTGCTGAGATTTCTGGAGATTCGTAATTTTTGGAAGCTTGGCAACCCCTTCCCATGAAAGTGTTTCTCGCCAGTCACTGCTTAGGGCTACATCAAGAGGAAACAAAACGTAGAGATAGAACGTGAAACTACTTTGTTGTGTCAAGTTTCAAGAAGCTAGCACAAACCGTGTTGGATTTAGAGTTCCAAATACATCTATCAATATAGGAGAAAACAGAGTGAAACCTAAAAATTCAAACTGTTACTGGAAATGAACGCTTCAACATAGAAGAACGAAATTTGGGGAACCAAGTCGCCTTAGTGTACTGATCATTACCTGAATGTATCATCCAGTTTGGGTGAAAAAATATTTGCTGAGATTTCTGGAGATTCGTAATTTTGGGAAGCTTGGCAACCCCTTCCCATGAAAGTGTTTCTCGCCAGTCACTGCTTAGGGCTACATCAAGAGGAAACAAAACGTAGAGATAGAACATGAAACTAATTTGTTGTGTCAACTTTCAAGAAGCTAGCACAAACCGTGATGGATTCAGAGTTCCAAATACATCTATCAATATAGGAGAAAACAGAGTGAAACCTAAAAATTCAAACTGTTACTGGAAATGAACGCTTCAACATTGAAGAACGAAATTTGGGGAACCAAGTCGCCTTAGTGTACTGATCATTACCTGAATGTATCATCCAGTTTGGGTGAAAAAATATTTGCTGAGATTTCTGGAGATTCGTAATTTTTGGAAGCTTGGCAACCCCTTCCCATGAAAGTGTTTCTCGCCAGTCAGTGCTTAGGGCTACATCAAGAGGAAACAAAACGTAGAGACAGAACGTGAAACTACTTTGTTGTGTCAAGTTTCAAGAAGCTAGAACAAACCGTGTTGGATTTAGTGTTCCAAATACATCTATCAATATAGGAGAAAACAGAGTGAAACCTAAAAATTCAAACTCTTACTGGAAATGAACGCTTCAACATAGAAGAACGAAATTTGGGGAACCAAGTCGCCTTAGTGTACTGATCATTACCTGAAAGTATCATCCAGTTTGGGTGAAAAAATGTTTGCTGAGATTTCTGGAGATTCGTAATTTTGGGAAGCTTGGCAACCCCTTCCCATGAAAGTGTTTCTCGCCAGTCACTGCTTAGGGCTACAACAAGAGTAAACAAAACGTAGAGATAGAACGTGAAACTACTTTGTTGTGTCATGTTTCAAGAAGCTAGCACAAACCGTGTTGGATTTAGAGTTCCAAATATATCTATCAATATAGGAGAAAACAGAGTGAAACCTAAAAATTCAAACTGTTACTGGAAATGAACGCTTCAACATAGAAGAACGAAATTTGGGGAACCAAGTCGCCTTAGTGTACTGATCATTACCTGAAAGTATCATCCAGTTTGGGTGAAAAAATATTTGCTGAGATTTCTGGAGATTCGTAATTTTGGGAAGCTTGGCAACCCCTTCCCATGAAAGTGTTTCTCGCCAGTCACTGCTTAGGGCTACATCAAGAGGAATCAAAACGTAGAGATAGAACGTGAAACAACTTTGTTGTGTCAAGTTTCAAGAAGCTAGCACAAACCGTGTTGGATTCAGAGTTCCAAATACATCTATCAATATAGGAGAAAACAGTGAAACCTAAAAATTCAAACTGTTACTGGAAATGAACGCTTCAACATAGAAGAACGAAAATTGGGGAACCAAGTTGCCTTAGTGTACTGATCATTACCTGAAAGTATCATCCAGTTTGGGTGAAAAAATGTTTGCTGAGATTTCTGGAGATTCGTAATTTTGGGAAGCTTGGCAACCCCTTCCCATGAAAGTGTTTCTCGCCAGTCACTGCTTAGGGCTACATCAAGAGGAAACAAAACGTAGAGATAGAACGTGAATCTACTTTGTTGTGTCAACTTCCAAGAAGCTAGCACAAACCGTGTTGGATTCAGAGTTCCAAATACATCTATCAATATAGGAGAAAACAGAGTGAAACCTAAAAATTCAAACTGTTACTGGAAATGAACGCTTCAACATAGAAGAACGAAATTTGGGGAACCAAGTCGCCTTAGTGTACTGATCATTACCTGAAAGTATCATCCAGTTTGGGTGAAAAAATATTTGCTGAGATTTCTGGAGATTCGTAATTTTGGGAAGCTTGGCAACCCCTTCCCATGAAAGTGTTTCTCGCCAGTCACTGCTTAGGGCTACATCAAGAGGAAACAAAATGTAGAGATAGAACGTGAAACTACTTTGTTGTGTCAAGTTTCAAGAAGCTAGCACAAACCGTGTTGGATTTAGAGTTCCAAATACATCTATCAATATAGGAGAAAACAGAGTGAAACCTAAAAATTCAAACTGTTACTGGAAATGAACGCTTCAACATAGAAGAACGAAATTTGGGGAACCAAGTCGCCTTAGTGTACTGATCATTACCTGAGAATATCATCCAGTTTGGGTGAAAAAATATTTGCTGAGATTTCTGGAGATTCGTAATTTTGGGGAGCTTGGCAACCCCTTCCCATGAAAGTGTTTCTCGCCAGTCACTGCTTAGGGCTACATCAAGAGGAAACAAAACGTAGAGATAGAACGTGAAACTACTTTGTTGTGTCAAGTTTCAAGAAGCTAGCACAAACCGTGTTGGATTTAGAGTTCCAAATACATCTATCAATATAGGAGAAAACAGAGTGAAACCTAAAAATTCAAACTGTTACTGGAAATGAACGCTTCAACATAGAAGAACGAAATTTGGGGAACCAAGTCGCCTTAGTGTACTGATCATTACCTGAAAGTATCATCCAGTTTGGGTGAAAAAATACTTGCTGAGATTTCTGGAGATTCGTAATTTTGGGAAGCTTGGCAACCCCTTCCCATGAAAGTGTTTCTCGCCAGTCACTGCTTAGGGCTACATCAAGAGGAAACAAAACGTAGAGATAGAACGTGAAACTACTTTGTTGTGTCAAGTTTCAAGAAGCTAGCACAAACCGTGTTGGATTTAGAGTTCCAAATACATCTATCTATATAGGAGAAAACAGAGTGAAACTTAAAAATTCAAACTGTTACTGGAAATGAACGCTTCAACATAGAAGAACGAAAATTGGGGAACCAAGTTGCCTTAGTGTACTGATCATTACCTGAAAGTATCATCCAGTTTGGGTGAAAAAATGTTTGCTGAGATTTCTGGAGATTCGTAATTTTGGGAAGCTTGGCAACCCCTTCCCATGAAAGTGTTTCTCGCCAGTCACTGCTTAGGGCTACATCAAGAGGAAACAAAACATAGAGATAGAACGTGAAACTACTTTGTTGTGTCAAGTTTCAAGAAGCTAGCACAAACCGTGTTGGATTTAGAGTTCCAAATACATCTATCAATATAGGAGAAAACAGAGTGAAACCTAAAAATTCAAACTGTTACTGGAAATGAACGCTTCAACATAGAAGAACAAAATTTTTGGAACCAAGTCGCCTTAGTGTACTGATCATTACCTGAAAGTATCATCCAGTTTGGGTGAAAAAATATTTGCTGAGATTTCTGGAGATTCGTAATTTTGGGAAGCTTGGCAACCCCTTCCCATGAAAGTGTATCTCGCCAGTCACTGCTTAGGGCTACATCAAAAGGAAACAAATCATAGAGATAGAACGTGAAACTACTTTGTTGTGTCAAGTTTCAAGAAGCTAGCACAAACCGTGTTGGATTTAGAGTTCCAAATACATCTATCAATATAGGAGAAAACAGAGTGAAACCTAAAAATTCAAACTGTTACTGGAAATGAACGCTTCAACATAGAAGAACGAAATTTGGGGAACCAAGTCGCCTTAGTGTACTGATCATTGCCTGAGAGTATCATCCAGTTTGGGTGAAAAAATATTTGCTGAGATTTCTGGAGATTCGTAATTTTGGGAAGCATGGCAACCCCTTCCCATGAAAGTGTTTCTCGCCAGTCACTGCTTAGGGCTACATCAAGAGGAAACAAAACGTAGAGATAGAACGTGAAACTACTTTGTTGTGTCAAGTTTCAAGAAGCTAGCACAAACCGTGTTGGATTTAGAGTTCCAAATACATCTATCAATATAGGAGAAAACAGAGTGAAACCTAAAAATTCAAACTGTTACTGGAAATGAACGCTTCAACATAGAAGAACGAAATTTGGGGAACCAAGTCGCCTTAGTGTACTGATCATTACCTGAAAGTATCATCCAGTTTGGGTGAAAAAATACTTGCTGAGATTTCTGGAGATTCGTAATTTTTGGAAGCTTGGCAACCCCTTCCCATGAAAGTGTTTCTCGCCAGTCACTGCTTAGGGCTACATCAAGAGGAAACAAAACGTAGAGATAGAACGGGAAACTACTTTGTTGTGTCAAGTTTCAAGAAGCTAGCACAAACCGTGTTGGATTTAGAGTTCCAAATACATCTATCTATATAGGAGAAAACAGAGTGAAACCTAAAAATTCAAACTGTTACTGGAAATGAACGCTTCAACATAGAAGAACGAAAATTGGGGAACCAAGTTGCCTTAGTGTACTGATCATTACCTGAAAGTATCATCCAGTTTGGGTGAAAAAATGTTTGCTGAGATTTCTGGAGATTCGTAATTTTGGGAAGCTTGGCAACCCCTTCCCATGAAAGTGTTTCTCGCCAGTCACTGCTTAGGGCTACATCAAGAGGAAACAAAACGTAGAGATAGAACGTGAAACTACTTTGTTGTGTCAACTTTCAAGAAGCTAGCACAAACCGTGTTGGATTCAGAGTTCCAAATACATCTATCAATATAGGAGAAAACAGAGTGAAACCTACAAATTCAAACTGTTACTGGAAATGAACGCTTCAACAAAGAAGAACGAAATTTGAGGAACCAAGTCGCCTTAGTGTACTGATCATTACCTGAAAGTATCATCCCGATTGGGTGAAAAAATATTTGCTGAGATTTCTGGAGATTCGTAATTTTGGGAAGCTTGGCAACCCCTTCCCATGAAAGTGTTTCTCGCCAGTCACTGCTTAGGGCTACATCAAGAGGAAACAAAACGTAGAGATAGAACGTGAAACTACTTTGTTGTGTCAAGTTTCAAGAAGCTAGCACAAACCGTGTTGGATTTAGAGTTCCAAATACATCTATCAATATAGGAGAAAACAGAGTGAAACCTAAAAATTCAAACTGTTACTGGAAATGAACGCTTCAACATAGAAGAACGAAATTTGGGGAACCAAGTCGCCTTAGTGTACTGATCATTACCTGAATGTATCATCCAGTTTGGGTGAAAAAATATTTGCTGAGATTTCTGGAGATTCGTAATTTTGGGAAGCTTGGCAACCCCTTCCCATGAAAGTGTTTCTCGCCAGTCACTGCTTAGGGCTACATCAAGAGGAAACAAAACGTAGAGATAGAACATGAAACTAATTTGTTGTGTCAACTTTCAAGAAGCTAGCACAAACCGTGATGGATTCAGAGTTCCAAATACATCTATCAATATAGGAGAAAACAGAGTGAAACCTAAAAATTCAAACTGTTACTGGAAATGAACGCTTCAACATTGAAGAACGAAATTTGGGGAACCAAGTCGCCTTAGTGTACTGATCATTACCTGAATGTATCATCCAGTTTGGGTGAAAAAATATTTGCTGAGATTTCTGGAGATTCGTAATTTTTGGAAGCTTGGCAACCCCTTCCCATGAAAGTGTTTCTCGCCAGTCAGTGCTTAGGGCTACATCAAGAGGAAACAAAACGTAGAGACAGAACGTGAAACTACTTTGTTGTGTCAAGTTTCAAGAAGCTAGAACAAACCGTGTTGGATTTAGTGTTCCAAATACATCTATCAATATAGGAGAAAACAGAGTGAAACCTAAAAATTCAAACTCTTACTGGAAATGAACGCTTCAACATAGAAGAACGAAATTTGGGGAACCAAGTCGCCTTAGTGTACTGATCATTACCTGAAAGTATCATCCAGTTTGGGTGAAAAAATGTTTGCTGAGATTTCTGGAGATTCGTAATTTTGGGAAGCTTGGCAACCCCTTCCCATGAAAGTGTTTCTCGCCAGTCACTGCTTAGGGCTACATCAAGAGTAAACAAAACGTAGAGATAGAACGTGAAACTACTTTGTTGTGTCATGTTTCAAGAAGCTAGCACAAACCGTGTTGGATTTAGAGTTCCAAATATATCTATCAATATAGGAGAAAACAGAGTGAAACCTAAAAATTCAAACTGTTACTGGAAATGAACGCTTCAACATAGAAGAACGAAATTTGGGGAACCAAGTCGCCTTAGTGTACTGATCATTACCTGAAAGTATCATCCAGTTTGGGTGAAAAAATATTTGCTGAGATTTCTGGAGATTCGTAATTTTGGGAAGCTTGGCAACCCCTTCCCATGAAAGTGTTTCTCGCCAGTCACTGCTTAGGGCTACATCAAGAGGAATCAAAACGTAGAGATAGAACGTGAAACAACTTTGTTGTGTCAAGTTTCAAGAAGCTAGCACAAACCGTGTTGGATTCAGAGTTCCAAATACATCTATCAATATAGGAGAAAACAGTGAAACCTAAAAATTCAAACTGTTACTGGAAATGAACGCTTCAACATAGAAGAACGAAAATTGGGGAACCAAGTTGCCTTAGTGTACTGATCATTACCTGAAAGTATCATCCAGTTTGGGTGAAAAAATGTTTGCTGAGATTTCTGGAGATTCGTAATTTTGGGAAGCTTGGCAACCCCTTCCCATGAAAGTGTTTCTCGCCAGTCACTGCTTAGGGCTACATCAAGAGGAAACAAAACGTAGAGATAGAACGTGAATCTACTTTGTTGTGTCAACTTCCAAGAAGCTAGCACAAACCGTGTTGGATTCAGAGTTCCAAATACATCTATCAATATAGGAGAAAACAGAGTGAAACCTAAAAATTCAAACTGTTACTGGAAATGAACGCTTCAACATAGAAGAACGAAATTTGGGGAACCAAGTCGCCTTAGTGTACTGATCATTACCTGAAAGTATCATCCAGTTTGGGTGAAAAAATATTTGCTGAGATTTCTGGAGATTCGTAATTTTGGGAAGCTTGGCAACCCCTTCCCATGAAAGTGTTTCTCGCCAGTCACTGCTTAGGGCTACATCAAGAGGAAACAAAATGTAGAGATAGAACGTGAAACTACTTTGTTGTGTCAAGTTTCAAGAAGCTAGCACAAACCGTGTTGGATTTAGAGTTCCAAATACATCTATCAATATAGGAGAAAACAGAGTGAAACCTAAAAATTCAAACTGTTACTGGAAATGAACGCTTCAACATAGAAGAACGAAATTTGGGGAACCAAGTCGCCTTAGTGTACTGATCATTACCTGAGAGTATCATCCAGTTTGGGTGAAAAAATATTTGCTGAGATTTCTGGAGATTCGTAATTTTGGGGAGCTTGGCAACCCCTTCCCATGAAAGTGTTTCTCGCCAGTCACTGCTTAGGGCTACATCAAGAGGAAACAAAACGTAGAGATAGAACGTGAAACTACTTTGTTGTGTCAAGTTTCAAGAAGCTAGCACAAACCGTGTTGGATTTAGAGTTCCAAATACATCTATCAATATAGGAGAAAACAGAGTGAAACCTAAAAATTCAAACTGTTACTGGAAATGAACGCTTCAACATAGAAGAACGAAATTTGGGGAACCAAGTCGCCTTAGTGTACTGATCATTACCTGAAAGTATCATCCAGTTTGGGTGAAAAAATACTTGCTGAGATTTCTGGAGATTCGTAATTTTGGGAAGCTTGGCAACCCCTTCCCATGAAAGTGTTTCTCGCCAGTCACTGCTTAGGGCTACATCAAGAGGAAACAAAACGTAGAGATAGAACGTGAAACTACTTTGTTGTGTCAAGTTTCAAGAAGCTAGCACAAACCGTGTTGGATTTAGAGTTCCAAATACATCTATCTATATAGGAGAAAACAGAGTGAAACTTAAAAATTCAAACTGTTACTGGAAATGAACGCTTCAACATAGAAGAACGAAAATTGGGGAACCAAGTTGCCTTAGTGTACTGATCATTACCTGAAAGTATCATCCAGTTTGGGTGAAAAAATGTTTGCTGAGATTTCTGGAGATTCGTAATTTTGGGAAGCTTGGCAACCCCTTCCCATGAAAGTGTTTCTCGCCAGTCACTGCTTAGGGCTACATCAAGAGGAAACAAAACATAGAGATAGAACGTGAAACTACTTTGTTGTGTCAAGTTTCAAGAAGCTAGCACAAACCGTGTTGGATTTAGAGTTCCAAATACATCTATCAATATAGGAGAAAACAGAGTGAAACCTAAAAATTCAAACTGTTACTGGAAATGAACGCTTCAACATAGAAGAACAAAATTTTTGGAACCAAGTCGCCTTAGTGTACTGATCATTACCTGAAAGTATCATCCAGTTTGGGTGAAAAAATATTTGCTGAGATTTCTGGAGATTCGTAATTTTGGGAAGCTTGGCAACCCCTTCCCATGAAAGTGTATCTCGCCAGTCACTGCTTAGGGCTACATCAAAAGGAAACAAATCATAGAGATAGAACGTGAAACTACTTTGTTGTGTCAAGTTTCAAGAAGCTAGCACAAACCGTGTTGGATTTAGAGTTCCAAATACATCTATCAATATAGGAGAAAACAGAGTGAAACCTAAAAATTCAAACTGTTACTGGAAATGAACGCTTCAACATAGAAGAACGAAATTTGGGGAACCAAGTCGCCTTAGTGTACTGATCATTGCCTGAGAGTATCATCCAGTTTGGGTGAAAAAATATTTGCTGAGATTTCTGGAGATTCGTAATTTTGGGAAGCATGGCAACCCCTTCCCATGAAAGTGTTTCTCGCCAGTCACTGCTTAGGGCTACATCAAGAGGAAACAAAACGTAGAGATAGAACGTGAAACTACTTTGTTGTGTCAAGTTTCAAGAAGCTAGCACAAACCGTGTTGGATTTAGAGTTCCAAATACATCTATCAATATAGGAGAAAACAGAGTGAAACCTAAAAATTCAAACTGTTACTGGAAATGAACGCTTCAACATAGAAGAACGAAATTTGGGGAACCAAGTCGCCTTAGTGTACTGATCATTACCTGAAAGTATCATCCAGTTTGGGTGAAAAAATACTTGCTGAGATTTCTGGAGATTCGTAATTTTTGGAAGCTTGGCAACCCCTTCCCATGAAAGTGTTTCTCGCCAGTCACTGCTTAGGGCTACATCAAGAGGAAACAAAACGTAGAGATAGAACGGGAAACTACTTTGTTGTGTCAAGTTTCAAGAAGCTAGCACAAACCGTGTTGGATTTAGAGTTCCAAATACATCTATCTATATAGGAGAAAACAGAGTGAAACCTAAAAATTCAAACTGTTACTGGAAATGAACGCTTCAACATAGAAGAACGAAAATTGGGGAACCAAGTTGCCTTAGTGTACTGATCATTACCTGAAAGTATCATCCAGTTTGGGTGAAAAAATGTTTGCTGAGATTTCTGGAGATTCGTAATTTTGGGAAGCTTGGCAACCCCTTCCCATGAAAGTGTTTCTCGCCAGTCACTGCTTAGGGCTACATCAAGAGGAAACAAAACGTAGAGATAGAACGTGAAACTACTTTGTTGTGTCAACTTTCAAGAAGCTAGCACAAACCGTGTTGGATTCAGAGTTCCAAATACATCTATCAATATAGGAGAAAACAGAGTGAAACCTACAAATTCAAACTGTTACTGGAAATGAACGCTTCAACAAAGAAGAACGAAATTTGAGGAACCAAGTCGCCTTAGTGTACTGATCATTACCTGAAAGTATCATCCCGATTGGGTGAAAAAATATTTGCTGAGATTTCTGGAGATTCGTAATTTTGGGAAGCTTGGCAACCCCTTCCCATGAAAGTGTTTCTCGCCAGTCACTGCTTAGGGCTACATCAAGAGGAAACAAAACATAGAGAGAGAACGTGAAACTACTTTGTTGTGTCAAGTTTCAAGAAGCTAGCACAAACCGTGTTGGATTTAGAGTTCCAAATACATCTATCAATATAGGAGAAAACAGAGTGAAACCTAAAAATTCAAACTGTTACTGGAAATGAACGCTTCAACATAGAAGAACAAAATTTTTGGAACCAAGTCGCCTTAGTGTACTGATCATTACCTGAGAGTATCATCCAGTTTGGGTGAAAAAATATTTGCTGAGATTTCTGGAGATTCGTAATTTTGGGAAGCTTGGCAACCCCTTCCCATGAAAGTGTATCTCGCCAGTCACTGCTTAGGGCTACATCAAAAGGAAACAAATCATAGAGATAGAACGTGAAACTACTTTGTTGTGTCAAGTTTCAAGAAGCTAGCACAAACCGTGTTGGATTTAGAGTTCCAAATACATCTATCAATATAGGAGAAAACAGAGTGAAACCTAAAAATTCAAACTGTTACTGGAAATGAACGCTTCAACATAGAAGAATGAAATTTGGGGAACCAAGTCGTCTTAGTGTACTGATCATTATCTGAAAGTATCATCCAGTTTGGGTGAAAAAATATTTGCTGAGATTTCTGGAGATTCGTAATTTTGGGAAGCTTGGCAACCCCTTCCCATGAAAGTGTTTCTCGGCAGTCACAGTTTAGGGCTACATCAAGAGGAAAAAAAACGTAGAGATAGAACGTGAAACTACTTTGTTGTGTCAAGTTTCAAGAAGCTAGCACAAACCGTGTTGGATTTAGAGTTCCAAATACATCTATCAATATAGGAGAAAACAGAGTGAAACCTAAAAATTCAAACTGTTACTGGAAATGAACGCTTCAACATAGAAGAACGAAATTTGGGGAACCTAGTCGCCTTAGTGTACTAATCATTACCTGAAATTATCATCCAGTTTGGGTGAAAAAATATTTGCTGAGATTTCTGGAGATTCGTAATTTTGGGAAGCTTGGCAACCCCTTCCCATGAAAGTGTTTCTCGCCAGTCACTGCTTAGGGCTACATCAAGAGGAAACAAAACGTAGAGATAGAACGTGAAACTACTTTGTTGTGTCAACTTTCAAGAAGCTAGCACAAACCGTGTTGGATTCAGAGTTCCAAATACATCTATCAATATAGGAGAAAACAGAGTGAAACCTAAAAATTCAAACTGTTACTGGAAATGAACGCTTCAACATAGAAGAACGAAATATGGGGAACCAAGTCGCCTTAGTGTACTGATCATTGCCTGAGAGTATCATCCAGTTTGGGTGAAAAAATATTTGCTGAGATTTCTGGAGATTCGTAATTTTGGGAAGCTTGGCAACCCCTTCCCATGAAAGTGTTTCTCGCCAGTCACTGCTTAGGGCTACATCAAGAGGAAACAAAACGTAGAGATAGAACGTGAAACTACTTTGTTGTGTCAAGTTTCAAGAAGCTAGCACAAACCGTGTTGGATTTAGAGTTCCAAATACATCTATCAATATAGGAGAAAACAGAGTGAAACCTAAAAATTCAAACTGTTACTGGAAATGAACGCTTCAACATAGAAGAACGAAATTTGGGGAACCAAGTCGCCTTAGTGTACTGATCATTACCTGAAAGTATCATCCAGTTTGGGTGAAAAAATACTTGCTGAGATTTCTGGAGATTCGTAATTTTTGGAAGCTTGGCAACCCCTTCCCATGAAAGTGTTTCTCGCCAGTCACTGCTTAGGGCTACATCAAGAGGAAACAAAACGTAGAGATAGAACGTGAAACTACTTTGTTGTGTCAAGTTTCAAGAAGCTAGCACAAACCGTGTTGGATTCAGAGTTCCAAATACATCTATCAATATAGGAGAAAACAGAGTGAAACCTACAAATTCAAACTGTTACTGGAAATGAACGCTTCAACAAAGAAGAACGAAATTTGGGGAACCAAGTCGCCTTAGTGTACTGATCATTACCTGAAAGTATCATCCCGATTGGGTGAAAAAATATTTGCTGAGATTTCTGGAGATTCGTAATTTTGGGAAGCTTGGCAACCCCTTCCCATGAAAGTGTTTCTCGCCAGTCACTGCTTAGGGCTACATCAAGAGGAAACAAAACATAGAGATAGAACGTGAAACTACTTTGTTGTGTCAAGTTTCAAGAAGCTAGCACAAACCGTGTTGGATTTAGAGTTCCAAATACATATATCAATATAGGAGAAAACAGAGTGAAACCTAAAAATTCAAACTGTTACTGGAAATGAACGCTTCAACATAGAAGAACAAAATTTTTGGAACCAAGTCGCCTTAGTGTACTGATCATTACCTGAAAGTATCATCCAGTTTGGGTGAAAAAATATTTGCTGAGATTTCTGGAGATTCGTAATTTTGGGAAGCTTGGCAACCCCTTCCCATGAAAGTGTATCTCGCCAGTCACTGCTTAGGGCTACATCAAAAGGAAACAAATCATAGAGATAGAACGTGAAACTACTTTGTTGTGTCAAGTTTCAAGAAGCTAGCACAAACCGTGTTGGATTTAGAGTTCCAAATACATCTATCAATATAGGAGAAAACAGAGTGAAACCTAAAAATTCAAACTGTTACTGGAAATGAACGCTTCAACATAGAAGAATGAAATTTGGGGAACCAAGTCGTCTTAGTGTACTGATCATTATCTGAAAGTATCATCCAGTTTGGGTGAAAAAATATTTGCTGAGATTTCTGGAGATTCGTAATTTTGGGAAGCTTGGCAACCCCTTCCCATGAAAGTGTTTCTCGCCAGTCACTGCTTAGGGCTACATCAAGAGGAAAAAAAACGTAGAGATAGAACGTGAAACTACTTTGTTGTGTCAAGTTTCAAGAAGCTAGCACAAACCGTGTTGGATTTAGAGTTCCAAATACATCTATCAATATAGGAGAAAACAGAGTGAAACCTAAAAATTCAAACTGTTACTGGAAATGAACGCTTCAACATAGAAGAACGAAATTTGGGGAACCTAGTCGCCTTAGTGTACTAATCATTACCTGAAATTATCATCCAGTTTGGGTGAAAAAATATTTGCTGAGATTTCTGGAGATTCGTAATTTTGGGAAGCTTGGCAACCCCTTCCCATGAAAGTGTTTCTCGCCAGTCACTGCTTAGGGCTACATCAAGAGGAAACAAAACGTAGAGATAGAACGTGAAACTACTTTGTTGTGTCAACTTTCAAGAAGCTAGCACAAACCGTGTTGGATTCAGAGTTCCAAATACATCTATCAATATAGGAGAAAACAGAGTGAAACCTAAAAATTCAAACTGTTACTGGAAATGAACGCTTCAACATAGAAGAACGAAATATGGGGAACCAAGTCGCCTTAGTGTACTGATCATTGCCTGAGAGTATCATCCAGTTTGGGTGAAAAAATATTTGCTGAGATTTCTGGAGATTCGTAATTTTGGGAAGCTTGGCAACCCCTTCCCATGAAAGTGTTTCTCGCCAGTCACTGCTTAGGGCTACATCAAGAGGAAACAAAACGTAGAGATAGAACGTGAAACTACTTTGTTGTGTCAAGTTTCAAGAAGCTAGCACAAACCGTGTTGGATTTAGAGTTCCAAATACATCTATCAATATAGGAGAAAACAGAGTGAAACCTAAAAATTCAAACTGTTACTGGAAATGAACGCTTCAACATAGAAGAACGAAATTTGGGGAACCAAGTCGCCTTAGTGTACTGATCATTACCTGAAAGTATCATCCAGTTTGGGTGAAAAAATACTTGCTGAGATTTCTGGAGATTCGTAATTTTTGGAAGCTTGGCAACCCCTTCCCATGAAAGTGTTTCTCGCCAGTCACTGCTTAGGGCTACATCAAGAGGAAACAAAACGTAGAGATAGAACGTGAAACTACTTTGTTGTGTCAAGTTTCAAGAAGCTAGCACAAACCGTGTTGGATTCAGAGTTCCAAATACATCTATCAATATAGGAGAAAACAGAGTGAAACCTACAAATTCAAACTGTTACTGGAAATGAACGCTTCAACAAAGAAGAACGAAATTTGGGGAACCAAGTCGCCTTAGTGTACTGATCATTACCTGAAAGTATCATCCCGATTGGGTGAAAAAATATTTGCTGAGATTTCTGGAGATTCGTAATTTTGGGAAGCTTGGCAACCCCTTCCCATGAAAGTGTTTCTCGCCAGTCACTGCTTAGGGCTACATCAAGAGGAAACAAAACATAGAGATAGAACGTGAAACTACTTTGTTGTGTCAAGTTTCAAGAAGCTAGCACAAACCGTGTTGGATTTAGAGTTCCAAATACATCTATCAATATAGGAGAAAACAGAGTGAAACCTAAAAATTCAAACTGTTACTGGAAATGAACGCTTCAACATAGAAGAACAAAATTTTTGGAACCAAGTCGCCTTAGTGTACTGATCATTACCTGAAAGTATCATCCAGTTTGGGTGAAAAAATATTTGCTGAGATTTCTGGAGATTCGTAATTTTGGGAAGCTTGGCAACCCCTTCCCATGAAAGTGTATCTCGCCAGTCACTGCTTAGGGCTACATCAAAAGGAAACAAATCATAGAGATAGAACGTGAAACTACTTTGTTGTGTCAAGTTTCAAGAAGCTAGCACAAACCGTGTTGGATTTAGAGTTCCAAATACATCTATCAATATAGGAGAAAACAGAGTGAAACCTAAAAATTCAAACTGTTACTGGAAATGAACGCTTCAACATAGAAGAATGAAATTTGGGGAACCAAGTCGTCTTAGTGTACTGATCATTATCTGAAAGTATCATCCAGTTTGGGTGAAAAAATATTTGCTGAGATTTCTGGAGATTCGTAATTTTGGGAAGCTTGGCAACCCCTTCCCATGAAAGTGTTTCTCGGCAGTCACAGTTTAGGGCTACATCAAGAGGAAAAAAAACGTAGAGATAGAACGTGAAACTACTTTGTTGTGTCAAGTTTCAAGAAGCTAGCACAAACCGTGTTGGATTTAGAGTTCCAAATACATCTATCAATATAGGAGAAAACAGAGTGAAACCTAAAAATTCAAACTGTTACTGGAAATGAACGCTTCAACATAGAAGAACGAAATTTGGGGAACCAAGTCGCCTTAGTTTACTGATCATTACCTGAAATTATCATCCAGTTTGGGTGAAAAAATATTTGCTGAGATTTCTGGAGATTCGTAATTTTGGGAAGCTTGGCAACCCCTTCCCATGAAAGTGTTTCTCGCCAGTCACTGCTTAGGGCTACATCAAGAGGAAACAAAACGTAGAGATAGAACGTGAAACTACTTTGTTGTGTCAACTTTCAAGAAGCTAGCACAAACCGTGTTGGATTCAGAGTTCCAAATACATCTATCAATATAGGAGAAAACAGAGTGAAACCTAAAAATTCAAACTGTTACTGGAAATGAACGCTTCAAAATAGAAGAACGAAATTTGGGGAACCAAGTCGCCTTAGTGTACTGATCATTGCCTGAGAGTATCATCCAGTTTGGGTGAAAAAATATTTGCTGAGATTTCTGGAGATTCGTAATTTTGGGAAGCTTGGCAACCCCTTCCCATGAAAGTGTTTCTCGCCAGTCACTGCTTAGGGCTACATCAAGAGGAAACAAAACGTAGAGATAGAACGTGAAACTACTTTGTTGTGTCAAGTTTCAAGAAGCTAGCACAAACCGTGTTGGATTTAGAGTTCCAAATACATCTATCAATATAGGAGAAAACAGAGTGAAACCTAAAAATTCAAACTGTTACTGGAAATGAACGCTTCAACATAGAAGAACGAAATTTGGGGAACCAAGTCGCCTTAGTGTACTGATCATTACCTGAAAGTATCATCCAGTTTGGGTGAAAAAATACTTGCTGAGATTTCTGGAGATTCGTAATTTTGGGAAGCTTGGCAACCCCTTCCCATGAAAGAGTTTCTCGCCAGTCACTGCTTAGGGCAACATCAAGAGGAAACAAAACGTAGAGATAGAACGTGAAACTACTTTGTTGTGTCAAGTTTCAAGAAGCTAGCACAAACCGTGTTGGATTTAGAGTTCCAAATACATCTATCAATATAGGAGAAAACAGAGTGAAACCTAAAAATTCAAACTGTTACTGGAAATGAACGCTTCAACATAGAAGAATGAAATTTGGGGAACCAAGTCGCCTTAGTGTACTGATCATTACCTGAGAGTATCATCCAGTTTGGGTGAAAAAATATTTGCTGAGATTTCTGGAGATTCGTAATTTTGGGAAGCTTGGCAACCCCTTCCCATGAAAGTGTTTCTCGCCAATCACTGCTTAGGGCTACATCAAGAGGAAACAAAACGTAGAGATAGAACGTGAAACTACTTTGTTGTGTCAACTTTCAAGAAGCTAGCACAAACCGTGTTGGATTCAGAGTTCCAAATACATCTATCAATATAGGAGAAAACAGAGTGAAACCTAAAAATTCAAACTGTTACTGGAAATGAACGCTTCAACATAGAAGAACGAAATTTGGGGAACCAAGTCGCCTTAGTGTACTGATCATTACCTGAGAGTATCATCCAGTTTGGGTGAAAAAATACTTGCTGAGATTTCTGGAGATTCGTAATTTTGGGAAGCTTGGCAACCCCTTCCCATGAAAGTGTTTCTCGCCAGTCACTGCTTAGGGCTACATCAAGAGGAAACAAAACGTAGAGATAGAACGTGAAACTACTTTGTTGTGTCAACTTTCAAGAAGCTAGCACAATCCGTGTTGGATTCAGAGTTCCAAATACATCTATCAATATAGGAGAAAACAGAGTGAAACCTAAAAATTCAAACTGTTACTGGAAATGAACGCTTCAACATAGAAGAACGAAATTTGGGGAACCAAGTCGCCTTAGTGTACTGATCATTGCCTGAGAGTATCATCCAGTTTGGGTGAAAAAATATTTGCTGAGATTTCTGGAGATTCGTAATTTTGGGAAGCTTGGCAACCCCTTCCCATGAAAGTGTTTCTCGCCAGTCACTGCTTAGGGCTACATCAAGAGGAAACAAAACGTAGAGATAGAACGTGAAACTACTTTGTTGTGTCAAGTTTCAAGAAGCTAGCACAAACCGTGTTGGATTTAGAGTTCCAAATACATCTATCTATATAGGAGAAAACAGAGTGAAACCTAAAAATTCAAACTGTTACTGGAAATGAACGCTTCAACATAGAAGAACGAAATTTGGGGAACCAAGTCGCCTTAGTGTACTGATCATTACCTGAAAGTATCATCCAGTTTGGGTGAAAAAATATTTGCTGAGATTTCTGGAGATTCGTAATTTTGGGAAGCTTGGCAACCCCTTCCCATGGAAGTGTTTCTCGCCAGTCACTGCTTAGGGCTACATCAAGAGGAAACAAAACGTAGAGATAGAACGTGAAACTACTTTGTTGTGTCAAGTTTCAAGAAGCTAGCACAAACCGTGTTGGATTTAGAGTTCCAAATACATCTATCAATATAGGAGAAAACAGAGTGAAACCTAAAAATTCAAACTGTTACTGGAAATGAACGCTTCAACATAGAAGAACGAAATTTGGGGAACCAAGTCGCCTTAGTGTACTGATCATTACCTGAAAGTATCATCCAGTTTGGGTGAAAAAATATTTGCTGAGATTTGTGGAGATTCGTAATTTTGGGAAGCTTGGCAACCCCTTCCCATGAAAGGGTTTCTCGCCAATCACTGCTTTGGGCTACATCAAGAGGAAACAAAACGTAGAGATAGAACGTGAAACTACTTTGTTGTGTCAACTTTCAAGAAGCTAGCACAAACCGTGTTGGATTCAGAGTTCCAAATACATCTATCAATATAGGAGAAAACAGAGTGAAACCTAAAAATTCAAACTGTTACTGGAAATGAACGCTTCAACATAGAAGAACGAAATTTGGGGAACCAAGTCGCCTTAGTGTACTGATCATTACCTGAAAGTATCATCCAGTTTGGGTGAAAAAATACTTGCTGAGATTTCTGGAGATTCGTAATTTTTGGAAGCTTGGCAACCCCTTCCCATGAAAGTGTTTCTCGCCAGTCACTGCTTAGGGCTACATCAAGAGGAAACAAAACGTAGAGATAGAACGGGAAACTACTTTGTTGTGTCAACTTTCAAGAAGCTAGCACAAACCGTGTTGGATTCAGAGTTCCAAATACATCTATCAATATAGGAGAAAACAGAGTGAAACCTAAAAATTCAAACTGTTACTGGAAATGAACGCTTCAACATAGAAGAACGAAATTTGGGGAACCAAGTCGCCTTAGTGTACTGATCATTACCTGAAAGTATCATCCAGTTTGGGTGAAAAAATACTTGCTGAGATTTCTGGAGATTCGTAATTTTTGGAAGCTTGGCAACCCCTTCCCATGAAAGTGTTTCTCGCCAGTCACTGCTTAGGGCTACATCAAGAGGAAACAAAACGTAGAGATAGAACGTGAAACTACTTTGTTGTGTCAACTTTCAAGAAGCTAGCACAAACCGTGTTGGATTCAGAGTTCCAAATACATCTATCAATATAGGAGAAAACAGAGTGAAACCTAAAAATTCAAACTGTTACTGGAAATGAACGCTTCAACATAGAAGAACGAAATTTGGGGAACCAAGTCGCCTTAGTGTACTGATCATTACCTGAAAGTATCATCCAGTTTGGGTGAAAAAATATTTGCTGAGATTTCTGGAGATTCGTAATTTTGGGAAGCTTGGCAACCCCTTCCCATGAAAGTGTTTCTCGCCAGTCACTGCTTAGGGCTACATCAAGAGGAAACAAAACGTAGAGATAGAACGTGAAACTACTTTGTTGTGTCAAGTTTCAAGAAGCTAGCACAAACCGTGTTGGATTTAGAGTTCCAAATACATCTATCAATATAGGAGAAAACAGAGTGAAACCTAAAAATTCAAACTATTACTGGAAATGAACGCTTCAACATAGAAGAACGAAATTTGGGGAACCAAGTCGCCTTAGTGTACTGATCATTACCTGAAAGTATCATCCAGTTTGGGTGAAAAAATATTTGCTGAGATTTCTGGAGATTCGTAATTTTGGGAAGCTTGGCAACCCCTTCCCATGAAAGTGTTTCTCGCCAGTCACTGCTTAGGGCTACATCAAGAGGAAACAAAACGTAGAGATAGAACGTGAAACTACTTTGTTGTGTCAAGTTTCAAGAAGCTAGCACAAACCGTGTTGGATTTAGAGTTCCAAATACATCTATCAATATAGGAGAAAACAGAGTGAAACCTAAAAATTCAAACTGTTACTGGAAATGAACGCTTCAACATAGAAGAACGAAATTTGGGGAACCACGTCGCATTAGTGTACTGATCATTACCTGAAAGTATCATCCAGTTTGGGTGAAAAAATATTTGCTGAGATTTCTGAAGATTCGTAATTTTGGGAAGATTGGCAACCCCTTCCCATGAAAGTGTTTCTCGCCAGTCACTGCTTAGGGCTACATCAAGAGGAAACAAAACGTAGAGATAGATCATGAAACTAATTTGTTGTGTCAACTTTCAAGAAGCTAGCACAAACCGTGTTGGATTCAGAGTTCCAAATACATCTATCAATATAGGAGAAAACAGAGTGAAACCTAAAAATTCAAACTGTTACTGGAAATGAACGCTTCAACACAGAAGAACGAAATTTGGGGAACCAAGTCGCATTAGTGTACTGATCATTACCTGAAAGTATCATCCAGTTTGGGTGAAAAAATATTTGCTGAGATTTCTGGAGATTCGTAATTTTTGGAAGCTTGGCAACCCCTTCCCATGAAAGTGTTTCTCGCCAGTCAGTGCTTAGGGCTACATCAAGAGGAAACAAAACGTAGAGACAGAACGTGAAACTACTTTGTTGTGTCAAGTTTCAAGAAGCTAGAACAAACCGTGTTGGATTTAGTGTTCCAAATACATCTATCAATATAGGAGAAAACAGAGTGAAACCTAAAAATTCAAACTCTTACTGGAAATGAACGCTTCAACATAGAAGAACGAAATTTGGGGAACCAAGTCGCCTTAGTGTACTGATCATTACCTGAAAGTATCATCCAGTTTGGGTGAAAAAATGTTTGCTGAGATTTCTGGAGATTCGTAATTTTGGGAAGCTTGGCAACCCCTTCCCATGAAAGTGTTTCTCGCCAGTCACTGCTTAGGGCTACATCAAGAGGAAACAAAACGTAGAGATAGAACGTGAAACTACTTTGTTGTGTCATGTTTCAAGAAGCTAGCACAAACCGTGTTGGATTTAGAGTTCCAAATATATCTATCAATATAGGAGAAAACAGAGTGAAACCTAAAAATTCAAACTGTTACTGGAAATGAACGCTTCAACATAGAAGAACGAAATTTGGGGAACCAAGTCGCCTTAGTGTACTGATCATTACCTGAAAGTATCATCCAGTTTGGGTGAAAAAATATTTGCTGAGATTTCTGGAGATTCGTAATTTTGGGAAGCGTGGCAACCCCTTCCCATGAAAGTGTTTCTCGCCAGTCACTGCTTAGGGCTACATCAAGAGGAATCAAAACGTAGAGATAGAACGTGAAACAACTTTGTTGTGTCAAGTTTCAAGATGCTAGCACAAACCGTGTTGGATTCAGAGTTCCAAATACATCTATCAATATAGGAGAAAACAGAGTGAAACCTAAAAATTCAAACTGTTACTGGAAATGAACGCTTCAACATAGAAGAACGAAAATTGGGGAACCAAGTTGCCTTAGTGTACTGATCATTACCTGAAAGTATCATCCAGTTTGGGTGAAAAAATGTTTGCTGAGATTTCTGGAGATTCGTAATTTTGGGAAGCTTGGCAACCCCTTCCCATGAAAGTGTTTCTCGCCAGTCACTGCTTAGGGCTACATCAAGAGGAAACAAAACGTAGAGATAGAACGTGAAACTACTTTGTTGTGTCAACTTTCAAGAAGCTAGCACAAACCGTGTTGGATTCAGAGTTCCAAATACATCTATCAATATAGGAGAAAACAGAGTGAAACCTAAAAATTCAAACTGTTACTGGAAATGAACGCTTCAACATAGAAGAACGAAATTTGGGGAACCAAGTCGCCTTAGTGTACTGATCATTACCTGAAAGTATCATCCAGTTTGGGTGAAAAAATATTTGCTGAGATTTCTGGAGATTCGTAATTTTGGGAAGCTTGGCAACCCCTTCCCATGAAAGTGTTTCTCGCCAGTCACTGCTTAGGGCTACATCAAGAGGAAACAAAACGTAGAGATAGAACGTGAAACTACTTTGTTGTGTCAAGTTTCAAGAAGCAAGCACAAACCGTGTTGGATTTAGAGTTTCAAATACATCTATCAATATAGGAGAAAACAGAGTGAAACCTAAAAATTCAAACTATTACTGGAAATGAAAGCTTCAACATAGAAGAACGAAATTTGGGGAACCAAGTCGCCTTAGTGTACTGATCATTACCTGAAAGTATCATCCAGTTTGGGTGAAAAAATATTTGCTGAGATTTCTGGAGATTCGTAATTTTGGGAAGCTTGGCAACCCCTTCCCATGAAAGTGTTTCTCGCCAGTCACTGCTTAGGGCTACATCAAGAGGAAACAAAACGTAGAGATAGAACGTGAAACTACTTTGTTGTGTCAAGTTTCAAGAAGCTAGCACAAACCGTGTTGGATTTAGAGTTCCAAATACATCTATCAATATAGGAGAAAACAGAGTGAAACCTAAAAATTCAAACTGTTACTGGAAATGAACGCTTCAACATAGAAGAACGACATTTGGGGAACCAAGTCGCCTTAGTGTACTGATCATTACCTGAATGTATCATCCAGTTTGGGTGAAAAAAAATTTGCTGAGATTTCTGGAGATTCGTAATTTTGGGAAGCTTGGCAACCCCTTCCCATGAAAGTGTTTCTCGCCAGTCACTGCTTAGGGCTACATCAAGAGGAAACAAAACGTAGAGATAGAACATGAAACTAATTTGTTGTGTCAACTTTCAAGAAGCTAGCACAAACCGTGATGGATTCAGAGTTCCAAATACATCTATCAATATAGGAGAAAACAGAGTGAAACCTAAAAATTCAAACTGTTACTGGAAATGAACGCTTCAACATTGAAGAACGAAATTTGGGGAACCAAGTCGCCTTAGTGTACTGATCATTACCTGAAAGTATCATCCAGTTTGGGTGAAAAAATATTTGCTGAGATTTCTGGAGATTCGTAATTTTTGGAAGCTTGGCAACCCCTTCCCATGAAAGTGTTTCTCGCCAGTCAGTGCTTAGGGCTACATCAAGAGGAAACAAAACGTAGAGACAGAACGTGAAACTACTTTGTTGTGTCAAGTTTCAAGAAGCTAGAAGAAACCGTGTTGGATTTAGTGTTCCAAATACATCTATCAATATAGGAGAAAACAGAGTGAAACCTAAAAATTCAAACTCTTACTGGAAATGAACGCTTCAACATAGAAGAACGAAATTTGGGGAACCAAGTCGCCTTAGTGTACTGATCATTACCTTAAAGTATCATCCAGTTTGGGTGAAAAAATGTTTGCTGAGATTTCTGGAGATTCGTAATTTTGGGAAGCTTGGCAACCCCTTCCCATGAAAGTGTTTCTCGCCAGTCACTGCTTAGGGCTACATCAAGAGGAAACAAAACGTAGAGATAGAACGTGAAACTACTTTGTTGTGTCATGTTTCAAGAAGCTAGCACAAACCGTGTTGGATTTAGAGTTCCAAATATATCTATCAATATAGGAGAAAACAGAGTGAAACCTAAAAATTCAAACTGTTACTGGAAATGAACGCTTCAACATAGAAGAACGAAATTTGGGGAACCAAGTCGCCTTAGTGTACTGATCATTACCTGAAAGTATCATCCAGTTTGGGTGAAAAAATATTTGCTGAGATTTCTGGAGATTCGTAATTTTGGGAAGCGTGGCAACCCCTTCCCATGAAAGTGTTTCTCGCCAGTCACTGCTTAGGGCTACATCAAGAGGAATCAAAACGTAGAGATAGAACGTGAAACAACTTTGTTGTGTCAAGTTTCAAGAAGCTAGCACAAACCGTGTTGGATTCAGAGTTCCAAATACATCTATCAATATAGGAGAAAACAGAGTGAAACCTAAAAATTCAAACTGTTACTGGAAATGAACGCTTCAACATAGAAGAACGAAAATTGGGGAACCAAGTTGCCTTAGTGTACTGATCATTACCTGAAAGTATCATCCAGTTTGGGTGAAAAAATGTTTGCTGAGATTTCTGGAGATTCGTAATTTTGGGAAGCTTGGCAACCCCTTCCCATGAAAGTGTTTCTCGCCAGTCACTGCTTAGGGCTACATCAAGAGGAAACAAAACGTAGAGATAGAACGTGAAACTACTTTGTTGTGTAAACTTTCAAGAAGCTAGCACAAACCGTGTTGGATTCAGAGTTCCAAATACATCTATCAATATAGGAGAAAACAGAGTGAAACCTAAAAATTCAAACTGTTACTGGAAATGAACGCTTCAACATAGAAGAACGAAATTTGGGGAACCAAGTCGCCTTAGTGTACTGATCATTACCTGAAAGTATCATCCAGTTTGGGTGAAAAAATATTTGCTGAGATTTCTGGAGATTCGTAATTTTGGGAAGCTTGGCAACCCCTTCCCATGAAAGTGTTTCTCGCCAGTCACTGCTTAGGGCTACATCAAGAGGAAACAAAACGTAGAGATAGAACGTGAAACTACTTTGTTGTGTCAAGTTTCAAGAAGCAAGCACAAACCGTGTTGGATTTAGAGTTCCAAATACATCTATCAATATAGGAGAAAACAGAGTGAAACCTAAAAATTCAAACTATTACTGGAAATGAACGCTTCAACATAGAAGAACGAAATTTGGGGAACCAAGTCGCCTTAGTGTACTGATCATTACCTGAAAGTATCATCCAGTTTGGGTGAAAAAATACTTGCTGAGATTTCTGGAGATTCGTAATTTTTGGAAGCTTGGCAACCCCTTCCCATGAAAGTGTTTCTCGCCAGTCACTGCTTAGGGCTACATCAAGAGGAAACAAAACGTAGAGATAGAACGTGAAACTACTTTGTTGTGTCAAGTTTCAAGAAGCTAGCACAAACCGTGTTGGATTTAGAGTTCCAAATACATCTATCAATATAGGAGAAAACAGAGTGAAACCTAAAAATTCAAACTATTACTGGAAATGAACGCTTCAACATAGAAGAATGAAATTTGGGGAACCAAGTCGCCTTAGTGTACTGATCATTACCTGAGAGTATCATCCAGTTTGGGTGAAAAAATATTTGCTGAGATTTCTGGAGATTCGTAATTTTGGGAAGCTTGGCAACCCCTTCCCATGAAAGTGTTTCTCGCCAATCACTGCTTAGGGCTACATCAAGAGGAAACAAAACGTAGAGATAGAACGTGAAACTACTTTGTTGTGTCAACTTTCAAGAAGCTAGCACAAACCGTGTTGGATTCAGAGTTCCAAATACATCTATCAATATAGGAGAAAACAGAGTGAAACCTAAAAATTCAAACTGTTACTGGAAATGAACGCTTCAACATAGAAGAACGAAATTTGGGGAACCAAGTCGCCTTAGTGTACTGATCATTACCTGAGAGTATCATCCAGTTTGGGTGAAAAAATACTTGCTGAGATTTCTGGAGATTCGTAATTTTGGGAAGCTTGGCAACCCCTTCCCATGAAAGTGTTTCTCGCCAGTCACTGCTTAGGGCTACATCAAGAGTAAACAAAACGTAGAGATAGAACGTGAAACTACTTTGTTGTGTCATGTTTCAAGAAGCTAGCACAAACCGTGTTGGATTTAGAGTTCCAAATATATCTATCAATATAGGAGAAAACAGAGTGAAACCTAAAAATTCAAACTGTTACTGGAAATGAACGCTTCAACATAGAAGAACGAAATTTGGGGAACCAAGTCGCCTTAGTGTACTGATCATTACCTGAAAGTATCATCCAGTTTGGGTGAAAAAATATTTGCTGAGATTTCTGGAGATTCGTAATTTTGGGAAGCTTGGCAACCCCTTCCCATGAAAGTGTTTCTCGCCAGTCACTGCTTAGGGCTACATCAAGAGGAATCAAAACGTAGAGATAGAACGTGAAACAACTTTGTTGTGTCAAGTATCAAGAAGCTAGCACAAACCGTGTTGGATTCAGAGTTCCAAATACATCTATCAATATAGGAGAAAACAGTGAAACCTAAAAATTCAAACTGTTACTGGAAATGAACGCTTCAACATAGAAGAACGAAAATTGGGGAACCAAGTTGCCTTAGTGTACTGATCATTACCTGAAAGTATCATCCAGTTTGGGTGAAAAAATGTTTGCTGAGATTTCTGGAGATTCGTAATTTTGGGAAGCTTGGCAACCCCTTCCCATGAAAGTGTTTCTCGCCAGTCACTGCTTAGGGCTACATCAAGAGGAAACAAAACGTAGAGATAGAACGTGAAACTACTTTGTTGTGTCAACTTTCAAGAAGCTAGCACAAACCGTGTTGGATTCAGAGTTCCAAATACATCTATCAATATAGGAGAAAACAGAGTGAAACCTAAAAATTCAAACTGTTACTGGAAATGAACGCTTCAACATAGAAGAACGAAATTTGGGGAACCAAGTCGCCTTAGTGTACTGATCATTACCTGAAAGTATCATCCAGTTTGGGTGAAAAAATATTTGCTGAGATTTCTGGAGATTCGTAATTTTGGGAAGCTTGGCAACCCCTTCCCATGAAAGTGTTTCTCGCCAGTCACTGCTTAGGGCTACATCAAGAGGAAACAAAACGTAGAGATAGAACGTGAAACTACTTTGTTGTGTCAAGTTTCAAGAAGCAAGCACAAACCGTGTTGGATTTAGAGTTCCAAATACATCTATCAATATAGGAGAAAACAGAGTGAAACCTAAAAATTCAAACTATTACTGGAAATGAATGCTTCAACATAGAAGAACGAAATTTGGGGAACCAAGTCGCCTTAGTGTACTGATCATTACCTGAAAGTATCATCCAGTTTGGGTGAAAAAATATTTGCTGAGATTTCTGGAGATTCGTAATTTTTGGAAGCTTGGCAACCCCTTCCCATGAAAGTGTTTCTCGCCAGTCACTGCTTAGGGCTACATCAAGAGGAAACAAAACGTAGAGATAGAACGTGAAACTACTTTGTTGTGTCAAGTTTCAAGAAGCTAGCACAAACCGTGTTGGATTTAGAGTTCCAAATACATCTATCAATATAGGAGAAAACAGAGTGAAACCTAAAAATTCAAACTGTTACTGGAAATGAACGCTTCAACATAGAAGAACGAAATTTGGGGAACCAAGTCGCCTTAGTGTACTGATCATTACCTGAATGTATCATCCAGTTTGGGTGAAAAAATATTTGCTGAGATTTCTGGAGATTCGTAATTTTGGGAAGCTTGGCAACCCCTTCCCATGAAAGTGTTTCTCGCCAGTCACTGCTTAGGGCTACATCAAGAGGAAACAAAACGTAGAGATAGAACATGAAACTAATTTGTTGTGTCAACTTTCAAGAAGCTAGCACAAACCGTGATGGATTCAGAGTTCCAAATACATCTATCAATATAGGAGAAAACAGAGTGAAACCTAAAAATTCAAACTGTTACTGGAAATGAACGCTTCAACATTGAAGAACGAAATTTGGGGAACCAAGTCGCCTTAGTGTACTGATCATTACCTGAAAGTATCATCCAGTTTGGGTGAAAAAATATTTGCTGAGATTTCTGGAGATTCGTAATTTTTGGAAGCTTGGCAACCCCTTCCCATGAAAGTGTTTCTCGCCAGTCAGTGCTTAGGGCTACATCAAGAGGAAACAAAACGTAGAGACAGAACGTGAAACTACTTTGTTGTGTCAAGTTTCAAGAAGCTAGAACAAACCGTGTTGGATTTAGTGTTCCAAATACATCTATCAATATAGGAGAAAACAGAGTGAAACCTAAAAATTCAAACTCTTACTGGAAATGAACGCTTCAACATAGAAGAACGAAATTTGGGGAACCAAGTCGCCTTAGTGTACTGATCATTACCTGAAAGTATCATCCAGTTTGGGTGAAAAAATGTTTGCTGAGATTTCTGGAGATTCGTAATTTTGGGAAGCTTGGCAACCCCTTCCCATGAAAGTGTTTCTCGCCAGTCAGTGCTTAGGGCTACATCAAGAGGAAACAAAACGTAGAGACAGAACGTGAAACTACTTTGTTGTGTCAAGTTTCAAGAAGCTAGAACAAACCGTGTTGGATTTAGTGTTCCAAATACATCTATCAATATAGGAGAAAACAGAGTGAAACCTAAAAATTCAAACTCTTACTGGAAATGAACGCTTCAACATAGAAGAACGAAATTTGGGGAACCAAGTCGCCTTAGTGTACTGATCATTACCTGAAAGTATCATCCAGTTTGGGTGAAAAAATGTTTGCTGAGATTTCTGGAGATTCGTAATTTTGGGAAGCTTGGCAACCCCTTCCCATGAAAGTGTTTCTCGCCAGTCACTGCTTAGGGCTACATCAAGAGGAAACAAAACGTAGAGATAGAACGTGAAACTACTTTGTTGTGTCATGTTTCAAGAAGCTAGCACAAACCGTGTTGGATTTAGAGTTCCAAATATATCTATCAATATAGGAGAAAACAGAGTGAAACCTAAAAATTCAAACTGTTACTGGAAATGAACGCTTCAACATAGAAGAACGAAATTTGGGGAACCAAGTCGCCTTAGTGTACTGATCATTACCTGAAAGTATCATCCAGTTTGGGTGAAAAAATATTTGCTGAGATTTCTGGAGATTCGTAATTTTGGGAAGCGTGGCAACCCCTTCCCATGAAAGTGTTTCTCGCCAGTCACTGCTTAGGGCTACATCAAGAGGAATCAAAACGTAGAGATAGAACGTGAAACAACTTTGTTGTGTCAAGTTTCAAGATGCTAGCACAAACCGTGTTGGATTCAGAGTTCCAAATACATCTATCAATATAGGAGAAAACAGAGTGAAACCTAAAAATTCAAACTGTTACTGGAAATGAACGCTTCAACATAGAAGAACGAAAATTGGGGAACCAAGTTGCCTTAGTGTACTGATCATTACCTGAAAGTATCATCCAGTTTGGGTGAAAAAATGTTTGCTGAGATTTCTGGAGATTCGTAATTTTGGGAAGCTTGGCAACCCCTTCCCATGAAAGTGTTTCTCGCCAGTCACTGCTTAGGGCTACATCAAGAGGAAACAAAACGTAGAGATAGAACGTGAAACTACTTTGTTGTGTCAACTTTCAAGAAGCTAGCACAAACCGTGTTGGATTCAGAGTTCCAAATACATCTATCAATATAGGAGAAAACAGAGTGAAACCTAAAAATTCAAACTGTTACTGGAAATGAACGCTTCAACATAGAAGAACGAAATTTGGGGAACCAAGTCGCCTTAGTGTACTGATCATTACCTGAAAGTATCATCCAGTTTGGGTGAAAAAATATTTGCTGAGATTTCTGGAGATTCGTAATTTTGGGAAGCTTGGCAACCCCTTCCCATGAAAGTGTTTCTCGCCAGTCACTGCTTAGGGCTACATCAAGAGGAAACAAAACGTAGAGATAGAACGTGAAACTACTTTGTTGTGTCAAGTTTCAAGAAGCAAGCACAAACCGTGTTGGATTTAGAGTTTCAAATACATCTATCAATATAGGAGAAAACAGAGTGAAACCTAAAAATTCAAACTATTACTGGAAATGAAAGCTTCAACATAGAAGAACGAAATTTGGGGAACCAAGTCGCCTTAGTGTACTGATCATTACCTGAAAGTATCATCCAGTTTGGGTGAAAAAATATTTGCTGAGATTTCTGGAGATTCGTAATTTTGGGAAGCTTGGCAACCCCTTCCCATGAAAGTGTTTCTCGCCAGTCACTGCTTAGGGCTACATCAAGAGGAAACAAAACGTAGAGATAGAACGTGAAACTACTTTGTTGTGTCAAGTTTCAAGAAGCTAGCACAAACCGTGTTGGATTTAGAGTTCCAAATACATCTATCAATATAGGAGAAAACAGAGTGAAACCTAAAAATTCAAACTGTTACTGGAAATGAACGCTTCAACATAGAAGAACGACATTTGGGGAACCAAGTCGCCTTAGTGTACTGATCATTACCTGAATGTATCATCCAGTTTGGGTGAAAAAAAATTTGCTGAGATTTCTGGAGATTCGTAATTTTGGGAAGCTTGGCAACCCCTTCCCATGAAAGTGTTTCTCGCCAGTCACTGCTTAGGGCTACATCAAGAGGAAACAAAACGTAGAGATAGAACATGAAACTAATTTGTTGTGTCAACTTTCAAGAAGCTAGCACAAACCGTGATGGATTCAGAGTTCCAAATACATCTATCAATATAGGAGAAAACAGAGTGAAACCTAAAAATTCAAACTGTTACTGGAAATGAACGCTTCAACATTGAAGAACGAAATTTGGGGAACCAAGTCGCCTTAGTGTACTGATCATTACCTGAAAGTATCATCCAGTTTGGGTGAAAAAATATTTGCTGAGATTTCTGGAGATTCGTAATTTTTGGAAGCTTGGCAACCCCTTCCCATGAAAGTGTTTCTCGCCAGTCAGTGCTTAGGGCTACATCAAGAGGAAACAAAACGTAGAGACAGAACGTGAAACTACTTTGTTGTGTCAAGTTTCAAGAAGCTAGAAGAAACCGTGTTGGATTTAGTGTTCCAAATACATCTATCAATATAGGAGAAAACAGAGTGAAACCTAAAAATTCAAACTCTTACTGGAAATGAACGCTTCAACATAGAAGAACGAAATTTGGGGAACCAAGTCGCCTTAGTGTACTGATCATTACCTTAAAGTATCATCCAGTTTGGGTGAAAAAATGTTTGCTGAGATTTCTGGAGATTCGTAATTTTGGGAAGCTTGGCAACCCCTTCCCATGAAAGTGTTTCTCGCCAGTCACTGCTTAGGGCTACATCAAGAGGAAACAAAACGTAGAGATAGAACGTGAAACTACTTTGTTGTGTCATGTTTCAAGAAGCTAGCACAAACCGTGTTGGATTTAGAGTTCCAAATATATCTATCAATATAGGAGAAAACAGAGTGAAACCTAAAAATTCAAACTGTTACTGGAAATGAACGCTTCAACATAGAAGAACGAAATTTGGGGAACCAAGTCGCCTTAGTGTACTGATCATTACCTGAAAGTATCATCCAGTTTGGGTGAAAAAATATTTGCTGAGATTTCTGGAGATTCGTAATTTTGGGAAGCGTGGCAACCCCTTCCCATGAAAGTGTTTCTCGCCAGTCACTGCTTAGGGCTACATCAAGAGGAATCAAAACGTAGAGATAGAACGTGAAACAACTTTGTTGTGTCAAGTTTCAAGAAGCTAGCACAAACCGTGTTGGATTCAGAGTTCCAAATACATCTATCAATATAGGAGAAAACAGAGTGAAACCTAAAAATTCAAACTGTTACTGGAAATGAACGCTTCAACATAGAAGAACGAAAATTGGGGAACCAAGTTGCCTTAGTGTACTGATCATTACCTGAAAGTATCATCCAGTTTGGGTGAAAAAATGTTTGCTGAGATTTCTGGAGATTCGTAATTTTGGGAAGCTTGGCAACCCCTTCCCATGAAAGTGTTTCTCGCCAGTCACTGCTTAGGGCTACATCAAGAGGAAACAAAACGTAGAGATAGAACGTGAAACTACTTTGTTGTGTAAACTTTCAAGAAGCTAGCACAAACCGTGTTGGATTCAGAGTTCCAAATACATCTATCAATATAGGAGAAAACAGAGTGAAACCTAAAAATTCAAACTGTTACTGGAAATGAACGCTTCAACATAGAAGAACGAAATTTGGGGAACCAAGTCGCCTTAGTGTACTGATCATTACCTGAAAGTATCATCCAGTTTGGGTGAAAAAATATTTGCTGAGATTTCTGGAGATTCGTAATTTTGGGAAGCTTGGCAACCCCTTCCCATGAAAGTGTTTCTCGCCAGTCACTGCTTAGGGCTACATCAAGAGGAAACAAAACGTAGAGATAGAACGTGAAACTACTTTGTTGTGTCAAGTTTCAAGAAGCAAGCACAAACCGTGTTGGATTTAGAGTTCCAAATACATCTATCAATATAGGAGAAAACAGAGTGAAACCTAAAAATTCAAACTATTACTGGAAATGAACGCTTCAACATAGAAGAACGAAATTTGGGGAACCAAGTCGCCTTAGTGTACTGATCATTACCTGAAAGTATCATCCAGTTTGGGTGAAAAAATACTTGCTGAGATTTCTGGAGATTCGTAATTTTTGGAAGCTTGGCAACCCCTTCCCATGAAAGTGTTTCTCGCCAGTCACTGCTTAGGGCTACATCAAGAGGAAACAAAACGTAGAGATAGAACGTGAAACTACTTTGTTGTGTCAAGTTTCAAGAAGCTAGCACAAACCGTGTTGGATTTAGAGTTCCAAATACATCTATCAATATAGGAGAAAACAGAGTGAAACCTAAAAATTCAAACTATTACTGGAAATGAACGCTTCAACATAGAAGAATGAAATTTGGGGAACCAAGTCGCCTTAGTGTACTGATCATTACCTGAGAGTATCATCCAGTTTGGGTGAAAAAATATTTGCTGAGATTTCTGGAGATTCGTAATTTTGGGAAGCTTGGCAACCCCTTCCCATGAAAGTGTTTCTCGCCAATCACTGCTTAGGGCTACATCAAGAGGAAACAAAACGTAGAGATAGAACGTGAAACTACTTTGTTGTGTCAACTTTCAAGAAGCTAGCACAAACCGTGTTGGATTCAGAGTTCCAAATACATCTATCAATATAGGAGAAAACAGAGTGAAACCTAAAAATTCAAACTGTTACTGGAAATGAACGCTTCAACATAGAAGAACGAAATTTGGGGAACCAAGTCGCCTTAGTGTACTGATCATTACCTGAGAGTATCATCCAGTTTGGGTGAAAAAATACTTGCTGAGATTTCTGGAGATTCGTAATTTTGGGAAGCTTGGCAACCCCTTCCCATGAAAGTGTTTCTCGCCAGTCACTGCTTAGGGCTACATCAAGAGTAAACAAAACGTAGAGATAGAACGTGAAACTACTTTGTTGTGTCATGTTTCAAGAAGCTAGCACAAACCGTGTTGGATTTAGAGTTCCAAATATATCTATCAATATAGGAGAAAACAGAGTGAAACCTAAAAATTCAAACTGTTACTGGAAATGAACGCTTCAACATAGAAGAACGAAATTTGGGGAACCAAGTCGCCTTAGTGTACTGATCATTACCTGAAAGTATCATCCAGTTTGGGTGAAAAAATATTTGCTGAGATTTCTGGAGATTCGTAATTTTGGGAAGCTTGGCAACCCCTTCCCATGAAAGTGTTTCTCGCCAGTCACTGCTTAGGGCTACATCAAGAGGAATCAAAACGTAGAGATAGAACGTGAAACAACTTTGTTGTGTCAAGTATCAAGAAGCTAGCACAAACCGTGTTGGATTCAGAGTTCCAAATACATCTATCAATATAGGAGAAAACAGTGAAACCTAAAAATTCAAACTGTTACTGGAAATGAACGCTTCAACATAGAAGAACGAAAATTGGGGAACCAAGTTGCCTTAGTGTACTGATCATTACCTGAAAGTATCATCCAGTTTGGGTGAAAAAATGTTTGCTGAGATTTCTGGAGATTCGTAATTTTGGGAAGCTTGGCAACCCCTTCCCATGAAAGTGTTTCTCGCCAGTCACTGCTTAGGGCTACATCAAGAGGAAACAAAACGTAGAGATAGAACGTGAAACTACTTTGTTGTGTCAACTTTCAAGAAGCTAGCACAAACCGTGTTGGATTCAGAGTTCCAAATACATCTATCAATATAGGAGAAAACAGAGTGAAACCTAAAAATTCAAACTGTTACTGGAAATGAACGCTTCAACATAGAAGAACGAAATTTGGGGAACCAAGTCGCCTTAGTGTACTGATCATTACCTGAAAGTATCATCCAGTTTGGGTGAAAAAATATTTGCTGAGATTTCTGGAGATTCGTAATTTTGGGAAGCTTGGCAACCCCTTCCCATGAAAGTGTTTCTCGCCAGTCACTGCTTAGGGCTACATCAAGAGGAAACAAAACGTAGAGATAGAACGTGAAACTACTTTGTTGTGTCAAGTTTCAAGAAGCAAGCACAAACCGTGTTGGATTTAGAGTTCCAAATACATCTATCAATATAGGAGAAAACAGAGTGAAACCTAAAAATTCAAACTATTACTGGAAATGAATGCTTCAACATAGAAGAACGAAATTTGGGGAACCAAGTCGCCTTAGTGTACTGATCATTACCTGAAAGTATCATCCAGTTTGGGTGAAAAAATATTTGCTGAGATTTCTGGAGATTCGTAATTTTTGGAAGCTTGGCAACCCCTTCCCATGAAAGTGTTTCTCGCCAGTCACTGCTTAGGGCTACATCAAGAGGAAACAAAACGTAGAGATAGAACGTGAAACTACTTTGTTGTGTCAAGTTTCAAGAAGCTAGCACAAACCGTGTTGGATTTAGAGTTCCAAATACATCTATCAATATAGGAGAAAACAGAGTGAAACCTAAAAATTCAAACTGTTACTGGAAATGAACGCTTCAACATAGAAGAACGAAATTTGGGGAACCAAGTCGCCTTAGTGTACTGATCATTACCTGAATGTATCATCCAGTTTGGGTGAAAAAATATTTGCTGAGATTTCTGGAGATTCGTAATTTTGGGAAGCTTGGCAACCCCTTCCCATGAAAGTGTTTCTCGCCAGTCACTGCTTAGGGCTACATCAAGAGGAAACAAAACGTAGAGATAGAACATGAAACTAATTTGTTGTGTCAACTTTCAAGAAGCTAGCACAAACCGTGATGGATTCAGAGTTCCAAATACATCTATCAATATAGGAGAAAACAGAGTGAAACCTAAAAATTCAAACTGTTACTGGAAATGAACGCTTCAACATTGAAGAACGAAATTTGGGGAACCAAGTCGCCTTAGTGTACTGATCATTACCTGAAAGTATCATCCAGTTTGGGTGAAAAAATATTTGCTGAGATTTCTGGAGATTCGTAATTTTTGGAAGCTTGGCAACCCCTTCCCATGAAAGTGTTTCTCGCCAGTCAGTGCTTAGGGCTACATCAAGAGGAAACAAAACGTAGAGACAGAACGTGAAACTACTTTGTTGTGTCAAGTTTCAAGAAGCTAGAACAAACCGTGTTGGATTTAGTGTTCCAAATACATCTATCAATATAGGAGAAAACAGAGTGAAACCTAAAAATTCAAACTCTTACTGGAAATGAACGCTTCAACATAGAAGAACGAAATTTGGGGAACCAAGTCGCCTTAGTGTACTGATCATTACCTGAAAGTATCATCCAGTTTGGGTGAAAAAATGTTTGCTGAGATTTCTGGAGATTCGTAATTTTGGGAAGCTTGGCAACCCCTTCCCATGAAAGTGTTTCTCGCCAGTCACTGCTTAGGGCTACATCAAGAGTAAACAAAACGTAGAGATAGAACGTGAAACTACTTTGTTGTGTCATGTTTCAAGAAGCTAGCACAAACCGTGTTGGATTTAGAGTTCCAAATATATCTATCAATATAGGAGAAAACAGAGTGAAACCTAAAAATTCAAACTGTTACTGGAAATGAACGCTTCAACATAGAAGAACGAAATTTGGGGAACCAAGTCGCCTTAGTGTACTGATCATTACCTGAAAGTATCATCCAGTTTGGGTGAAAAAATATTTGCTGAGATTTCTGGAGATTCGTAATTTTGGGAAGCTTGGCAACCCCTTCCCATGAAAGTGTTTCTCGCCAGTCACTGCTTAGGGCTACATCAAGAGGAATCAAAACGTAGAGATAGAACGTGAAACAACTTTGTTGTGTCAAGTTTCAAGAAGCTAGCACAAACCGTGTTGGATTCAGAGTTCCAAATACATCTATCAATATAGGAGAAAACAGTGAAACCTAAAAATTCAAACTGTTACTGGAAATGAACGCTTCAACATAGAAGAACGAAATTTGGGGAACCAAGTCGCCTTAGTGTACTGATCATTACCTGAAAGTATCATCCAGTTTGGGTGAAAAAATATTTGCTGAGATTTCTGGAGATTCGTAATTTTGGGAAGCTTGGCAACCCCTTCCCATGAAAGTGTTTCTCGCCAGTCACTGCTTAGGGCTACATCAAGAGGAAACAAAATGTAGAGATAGAACGTGAAACTACTTTGTTGTGTCAAGTTTCAAGAAGCTAGCACAAACCGTGTTGGATTTAGAGTTCCAAATACATCTATCAATATAGGAGAAAACAGAGTGAAACCTAAAAATTCAAACTGTTACTGGAAATGAACGCTTCAACATAGAAGAACGAAATTTGGGGAACCAAGTCGCCTTAGTGTACTGATCATTACCTGAGAGTATCATCCAGTTTGGGTGAAAAAATATTTGCTGAGATTTCTGGAGATTCGTAATTTTGGGAAGCTTGGCAACCCCTTCCCATGAAAGTGTTTCTCGCCAGTCACTGCTTAGGGCTACATCAAGAGGAAACAAAACGTAGAGATAGAACGTGAAACTACTTTGTTGTGTCAAGTTTCAAGAAGCTAGCACAAACCGTGTTGGATTTAGAGTTCCAAATACATCTATCAATATAGGAGAAAACAGAGTGAAACCTAAAAATTCAAACTGTTACTGGAAATGAACGCTTCAACATAGAAGAACGAAATTTGGGGAACCAAGTCGCCTTAGTGTACTGATCATTACCTGAAAGTATCATCCAGTTTGGGTGAAAAAATACTTGCTGAGATTTCTGGAGATTCGTAATTTTGGGAAGCTTGGCAACCCCTTCCCATGAAAGTGTTTCTCGCCAGTCACTGCTTAGGGCTACATCAAGAGGAAACAAAACGTAGAGATAGAACGTGAAACTACTTTGTTGTGTCAAGTTTCAAGAAGCTAGCACAAACCGTGTTGGATTCAGAGTTCCAAATACATCTATCAATATAGGAGAAAACAGAGTGAAACCTACAAATTCAAACTGTTACTGGAAATGAACGCTTCAACAAAGAAGAACGAAATTTGGGGAACCAAGTCGCCTTAGTGTACTGATCATTACCTGAAAGTATCATCCCGATTGGGTGAAAAAATATTTGCTGAGATTTCTGGAGATTCGTAATTTTGGGAAGCTTGGCAACCCCTTCCCATGAAAGTGTTTCTCGCCAGTCACTGCTTAGGGCTACATCAAGAGGAAACAAAACATAGAGATAGAACGTGAAACTACTCTGTTGTGTCAAGTTTCAAGAAGCTAGCACAAACCGTGTTGGATTTAGAGTTCCAAATACATCTATCAATATAGGAGAAAACAGAGTGAAACCTAAAAATTCAAACTGTTACTGGAAATGAACGCTTCAACATAGAAGAACAAAATTTTTGGAACCAAGTCGCCTTAGTGTACTGATCATTACCTGAAAGTATCATCCAGTTTGGGTGAAAAAATATTTGCTGAGATTTCTGGAGATTCGTAATTTTGGGAAGCTTGGCAACCCCTTCCTATGAAAGTGTATCTCGCCAGTCACTGCTTAGGGCTACATCAAAAGGAAACAAATCATAGAGATAGAACGTGAAACTACTTTGTTGTGTCAAGTTTCAAGAAGCTAGCACAAACCGTGTTGGATTTAGAGTTCCAAATACATCTATCAATATAGGAGAAAACAGAGTGAAACCTAAAAATTCAAACTGTTACTGGAAATGAACGCTTCAACATAGAAGAATGAAATTTGGGGAACCAAGTCGTCTTAGTGTACTGATCATTATCTGAAAGTATCATCCAGTTTGGGTGAAAAAATATTTGCTGAGATTTCTGGAGATTCGTAATTTTGGGAAGCTTGGCAACCCCTTCCCATGAAAGTGTTTCTCGGCAGTCACAGTTTAGGGCTACATCAAGAGGAAAAAAAACGTAGAGATAGAACGTGAAACTACTTTGTTGTGTCAAGTTTCAAGAAGCTAGCACAAACCGTGTTGGATTTAGAGTTCCAAATACATCTATCAATATAGGAGAAAACAGAGTGAAACCTAAAAATTCAAACTGTTACTGGAAATGAACGCTTCAACATAGAAGAACGAAATTTGGGGAACCAAGTCGCCTTAGTGTACTGATCATTACCTGAAATTATCATCCAGTTTCGGTGAAAAAATATTTGCTGAGATTTCTGGAGATTCGTAATTTTGGGAAGCTTGGCAACCCCTTCCCATGAAAGTGTTTCTCGCCAGTCACTGCTTAGGGCTACATCAAGAGGAAACAAAACGTAGAGATAGAACGTGAAACTACTTTGTTGTGTCAACTTTCAAGAAGCTAGCACAAACCGTGTTGGATTCAGAGTTCCAAATACATCTATCAATATAGGAGAAAACAGAGTGAAACCTAAAAATTCAAACTGTTACTGGAAATGAACGCTTCAACATAGAAGAACGAAATTTGGGGAACCAAGTCGCCTTAGTGTACTGATCATTGCCTGAGAGTATCATCCAGTTTGGGTGAAAAAATATTTGCTGAGATTTCTGGAGATTCGTAATTTTGGGAAGCTTGGCAACCCCTTCCCATGAAAGTGTTTCTCGCCAGTCACTGCTTAGGGCTACATCAAGAGGAAACAAAACGTAGAGATAGAACGTGAAACTACTTTGTTGTGTCAAGTTTCAAGAAGCTAGCACAAACCGTGTTGGATTTAGAGTTCCAAATACATCTATCAATATAGGAGAAAACAGAGTGAAACCTAAAAATTCAAACTGTTACTGGAAATGAACGCTTCAAAATAGAAGAACGAAATTTGGGGAACCAAGTCGCCTTAGTGTACTGATCATTACCTGAAAGTATCATCCAGTTTGGGTGAAAAAATACATGCTGAGATTTCTGGAGATTCGTAATTTTTGGAAGCTTGGCAACCCCTTCCCATGAAAGTGTTTCTCGCCAGTCACTGCTTAGGGCTACATGAAGAGGAAACAAAACGTAGAGATAGAACGGGAAACTACTTTGTTGTGTCAAGTTTCAAGAAGCTAGCACAAACCGTGTTGGATTTAGAGTTCCAAATACATCTATCAATATAGGAGAAAACAGAGTGAAACCTAAAAATTCAAACTGTTACTGGAAATGAACGCTTCAACATAGAAGAACGAAATTTGGGGAACCAAGTCGCCTTAGTGTACTGATCATTACCTGAGAGTATCATCCAGTTTGGGTGAAAAAATATTTGCTGAGATTTCTGGAGATTCGTAATTTTGGGAAGCTTGGCAACCCCTTCCCATGAAAGTGTTTCTCGCCAATCACTGCTTAGGGCTACATCAAGAGGAAACAAAACGTAGAGATAGAACGTGAAACTACTTTGTTGTGTCAACTTTCAAGAAACTAGCACAAACCGTGTTGGATTCAGAGTTCCAAATACATCTATCAATATAGGAGAAAACAGAGTGAAACCTAAAAATTCAAACTGTTACTGGAAATGAACGCTTCAACATAGAAGAACGAAATTTGGGGAACCAAGTCGCCTTAGTGTACTGATCATTACCTGAAAGTATCATCCAGTTTGGGTGAAAAAATACTTGCTGAGATTTCTGGAGATTCGTAATTTTGGGAAGCTTGGCAACCCCTTCCCATGAAAGTGTTTCTCGCCAGTCACTGCTTAGGGCTACATCAAGAGGAAACAAAACGTAGAGATAGAACGTGAAACTACTTTGTTGTGTCAACTTTCAAGAAGCTAGCACAATCCATGTTGGATTCAGAGTTCCAAATACATCTATCAATATAGGAGAAAACGAGTGAAACCTAAAAATTCAAACTGTTACTGGAAATGAACGCTTCAACATAGAAGAACGAAATTTGGGGAACCAAGTCGCCTTAGTGTACTGATCATTGCCTGAGAGTATCATCCAGTTTGGGTGAAAAAATATTTGCTGAGATTTCTGGAGATTCGTAATTTTGGGAAGCTTGGCAACCCCTTCCCATGAAAGTGTTTCTCGCCAGTCACTGCTTAGGGCTACATCAAGAGGAAACAAAACGTAGAGATAGAACGTGAAACTACTTTGTTGTGTCAAGTTTCAAGAAGCTAGCACAAACCGTGTTGGATTTAGAGTTCCAAATACATCTATCTATATAGGAGAAAACAGAGTGAAACCTAAAAATTCAAACTGTTACTGGAAATGAACGCTTCAACATAGAAGAACGAAATTTGGGGAACCAAGTCGCCTTAGTGTACTGATCATTACCTGAAAGTATCATCCAGTTTGGGTGAAAAAATATTTGCTGAGATTTCTGGAGATTCGTAATTTTGGGAAGCTTGGCAACCCCTTCCCATGAAAGTGTTTCTCGCCAGTCACTGCTTAGGGCTACATCAAGAGGAAACAAAACGTAGAGATAGAACGTGAAACTACTTTGTTGTGTCAAGTTTCAAGAAGCAAGCACAAACCGTGTTGGATTTAGAGTTCCAAATACATCTATCAATATAGGAGAAAACAGAGTGAAACCTAAAAATTCAAACTATTACTGGAAATGAACGCTTCAACATAGAAGAACGAAATTTGGGGAACCAAGTCGCCTTAGTGTACTGATCATTACCTGAAAGTATCATCCAGTTTGGGTGAAAAAATATTTGCTGAGATTTCTGGAGATTCGTAATTTTTGGAAGCTTGGCAACCCCTTCCCATGAAAGTGTTTCTCGCCAGTCACTGCTTAGGGCTACATCAAGAGGAAACAAAACGTAGAGATAGAACGTGAAACTACTTTGTTGTGTCAAGTTTCAAGAAGCTAGCACAAACCGTGTTGGATTTAGAGTTCCAAATACATCTATCAATATAGGAGAAAACAGAGTGAAACCTAAAAATTCAAACTGTTACTGGAAATGAACGCTTCAACATAGAAGAACGAAATTTGGGGAACCAAGTCGCCTTAGTGTACTGATCATTACCTGAATGTATCATCCAGTTTGGGTGAAAAAATATTTGCTGAGATTTCTGGAGATTCGTAATTTTGGGAAGCTTGGCAACCCCTTCCCATGAAAGTGTTTCTCGCCAGTCACTGCTTAGGGCTACATCAAGAGGAAACAAAACGTAGAGATAGAACATGAAACTAATTTGTTGTGTCAACTTTCAAGAAGCTAGCACAAACCGTGATGGATTCAGAGTTCCAAATACATCTATCAATATAGGAGAAAACAGAGTGAAACCTAAAAATTCAAACTGTTACTGGAAATGAACGCTTCAACATTGAAGAACGAAATTTGGGGAACCAAGTCGCCTTAGTGTACTGATCATTACCTGAAAGTATCATCCAGTTTGGGTGAAAAAATATTCGCTGAGATTTCTGGAGATTCGTAATTTTTGGAAGCTTGGCAACCCCTTCCCATGAAAGTGTTTCTCGCCAGTCAGTGCTTAGGGCTACATCAAGAGGAAACAAAACGTAGAGACAGAACGTGAAACTACTTTGTTGTGTCAAGTTTCAAGAAGCTAGAACAAACCGTGTTGGATTTAGTGTTCCAAATACATCTATCAATATAGGAGAAAACAGAGTGAAACCTAAAAATTCAAACTCTTACTGGAAATGAACGCTTCAACATAGAAGAACGAAATTTGGGGAACCAAGTCGCCTTAGTGTACTGATCATTACCTGAAAGTATCATCCAGTTTGGGTGAAAAAATATTTGCTGAGATTTCTGGAGATTCGTAATTTTGGGAAGCTTGGCAACCCCTTCCCATGAAAGTGTTTCTCGCCAGTCACTGCTTAGGGCTACATCAAGAGGAATCAAAACGTAGAGATAGAACGTGAAACAACTTTGTTGTGTCAAGTTTCAAGAAGCTAGCACAAACCGTGTTGGATTCAGAGTTCCAAATACATCTATCAATATAGGAGAAAACAGTGAAACCTAAAAATTCAAACTGTTACTGGAAATGAACGCTTCAACATAGAAGAACGAAAATTGGGGAACCAAGTTGCCTTAGTGTACTGATCATTACCTGAAAGTATCATCCAGTTTGGGTGAAAAAATGTTTGCTGAGATTTCTGGAGATTCGTAATTTTGGGAAGCTTGGCAACCCCTTCCCATGAAAGTGTTTCTCGCCAGTCACTGCTTAGGGCTACATCAAGAGGAAACAAAACGTAGAGATAGAACGTGAAACTACTTTGTTGTGTCAACTTCCAAGAAGCTAGCACAAACCGTGTTGGATTCAGAGTTCCAAATACATCTATCAATATAGGAGAAAACAGAGTGAAACCTAAAAATTCAAACTGTTACTGGAAATGAACGCTTCAACATAGAAGAACGAAATTTGGGGAACCAAGTCGCCTTAGTGTACTGATCATTACCTGAAAGTATCATCCAGTTTGGGTGAAAAAATATTTGCTGAGATTTCTGGAGATTCGTAATTTTGGGAAGCTTGGCAACCCCTTCCCATGAAAGTGTTTCTCGCCAGTCACTGCTTAGGGCTACATCAAGAGGAAACAAAATGTAGAGATAGAACGTGAAACTACTTTGTTGTGTCAAGTTTCAAGAAGCTAGCACAAACCGTGTTGGATTTAGAGTTCCAAATACATCTATCAATATAGGAGAAAACAGAGTGAAACCTAAAAATTCAAACTGTTACTGGAAATGAACGCTTCAACATAGAAGAACGAAATTTGGGGAACCAAGTTGCCTTAGTGTACTGATCATTACCTGAGAGTATCATCCAGTTTGCGTGAAAAAATATTTGCTGAGATTTCTGGAGATTCGTAATTTTGGGAAGCTTGGCAACCCCTTCCCATGAAAGTGTTTCTCGCCAGTCACTGCTTAGGGCTACATCAAGAGGAAACAAAACGTAGAGATAGAACGTGAAACTACTTTGTTGTGTCAAGTTTCAAGAAGCTAGCACAAACCGTGTTGGATTTAGAGTTCCAAATACATCTATCAATATAGGAGAAAACAGAGTGAAACCTAAAAATTCAAACTGTTACTGGAAATGAACGCTTCAACATAGAAGAACGAAATTTGGGGAACCAAGTCGCCTTAGTGTACTGATCATTACCTGAAAGTATCATCCAGTTTGGGTGAAAAAATACTTGCTGAGATTTCTGGAGATTCGTAATTTTGGGAAGCTTGGCAACCCCTTCCCATGAAAGTGTTTCTCGCCAGTCACTGCTTAGGGCTACATCAAGAGGAAACAAAACGTAGAGATAGAACGTGAAACTACTTTGTTGTGTCAAGTTTCAAGAAGCTAGCACAAACCGTGTTGGATTTAGAGTTCCAAATACATCTATCTATATAGGAGAAAACAGAGTGAAACCTAAAAATTCAAACTGTTACTGGAAATGAACGCTTCAACATAGAAGAACGAAAATTGGGGAACCAAGTTGCCTTAGTGTACTGATCATTACCTGAAAGTATCATCCAGTTTGGGTGAAAAAATGTTTGCTGAGATTTCTGGAGATTCGTAATTTTGGGAAGCTTGGCAACCCCTTCCCATGAAAGTGTTTCTCGCCAGTCACTGCTTAGGGCTACATCAAGAGGAAACAAAACGTAGAGATAGAACGTGAAACTACTTTGTTGTGTCAACTTTCAAGAAGCTAGCACAAACCGTGTTGGATTCAGAGTTCCAAATACATCTATCAATATAGGAGAAAACAGAGTGAAACCTACAAATTCAAACTGTTACTGGAAATGAACGCTTCAACAAAGAAGAACGAAATTTGGGGAACCAAGTCGCCTTAGTGTACTGATCATTACCTGAAAGTATCATCCCGATTGGCTGAAAAAATATTTGCTGAGATTTCTGGAGATTCGTAATTTTGGGAAGCTTGGCAACCCCTTCCCATGAAAGTGTTTCTCGCCAGTCACTGCTTAGGGCTACATCAAGAGGAAACAAAACATAGAGATAGAACGTGAAACTACTCTGTTGTGTCAAGTTTCAAGAAGCTAGCACAAACCGTGTTGGATTTAGAGTTCCAAATACATCTATCAATATAGGAGAAAACAGAGTGAAACCTAAAAATTCAAACTGTTACTGGAAATGAACGCTTCAACATAGAAGAACAAAATTTTTGGAACCAAGTCGCCTTAGTGTACTGATCATTACCTGAAAGTATCATCCAGTTTGGGTGAAAAAATATTTGCTGAGATTTCTGGAGATTCGTAATTTTGGGAAGCTTGGCAACCCCTTCCTATGAAAGTGTATCTCGCCAGTCACTGCTTAGGGCTACATCAAAAGGAAACAAATCATAGAGATAGAACGTGAAACTACTTTGTTGTGTCAAGTTTCAAGAAGCTAGCACAAACCGTGTTGGATTTAGAGTTCCAAATACATCTATCAATATAGGAGAAAACAGAGTGAAACCTAAAAATTCAAACTGTTACTGGAAATGAACGCTTCAACATAGAAGAATGAAATTTGGGGAACCAAGTCGTCTTAGTGTACTGATCATTATCTGAAAGTATCATCCAGTTTGGGTGAAAAAATATTTGCTGAGATTTCTGGAGATTCGTAATTTTGGGAAGCTTGGCAACCCCTTCCCATGAAAGTGTTTCTCGGCAGTCACAGTTTAGGTCTACATCAAGAGGAAAAAAAACGTAGAGATAGAACGTGAAACTACTTTGTTGTGTCAAGTTTCAAGAAGCTAGCACAAACCGTGTTGGATTTAGAGTTCCAAATACATCTATCAATATAGGAGAAAACAGAGTGAAACCTAAAAATTCAAACTGTTACTGGAAATGAACGCTTCAACATAGAAGAACGAAATTTGGGGAACCAAGTCGCCTTAGTGTACTGATCATTGCCTGAGAGTATCATCCAGTTTGGGTGAAAAAATATTTGCTGAGATTTCTGGAGATTCGTAATTTTGGGAAGCTTGGCAACCCCTTCCCATGAAAGTGTTTCTCGCCAGTCACTGCTTAGGGCTACATCAAGAGGAAACAAAACGTAGAGATAGAACGTGAAACTACTTTGTTGTGTCAAGTTTCAAGAAGCTAGCACAAACCGTGTTGGATTTAGAGTTCCAAATACATCTATCTATATAGGAGAAAACAGAGTGAAACCTAAAAATTCAAACTGTTACTGGAAATGAACGCTTCAACATAGAAGAACGAAATTTGGGGAACCAGGTTGCCTTAGTGTACTGATCATTACCTGAAAGTATCATCCAGTTTGGGTGAAAAAATATTTGCTGAGATTTCTGGAGATTCGTAATTTTGGGAAGCTTGGCAACCCCTTCCCATGGAAGTGTTTCTCGCCAGTCACTGCTTAGGGCTACATCAAGAGGAAACAAAACGTAGAGATAGAACGTGAAACTACTTTGTTGTGTCAAGTTTCAAGAAGCTAGCACAAACCGTGTTGGATTTAGAGTTCCAAATACATCTATCAATATAGGAGAAAACAGAGTGAAACCTAAAAATTCAAACTGTTACTGGAAATGAACGCTTCAACATAGAAGAACGAAATTTGGGGAACCAAGTCGCCTTAGTGTACTGATCATTACCTGAAAGTATCATCCAGTTTGGGTGAAAAAATATTTGCTGAGATTTGTGGAGATTCGTAATTTTGGGAAGCTTGGCAACCCCTTCCCATGAAAGGGTTTCTCGCCAATCACTGCTTTGGGCTACATCAAGAGGAAACAAAACGTAGAGATAGAACGTGAAACTACTTTGTTGTGTCAACTTTCAAGAAGCTAGCACAAACCGTGTTGGATTCAGAGTTCCAAATACATCTATCAATATAGGAGAAAACAGAGTGAAACCTAAAAATTCAAACTGTTACTGGAAATGAACGCTTCAACATAGAAGAACGAAATTTGGGGAACCTAGTCGCCTTAGTGTACTGATCATTACCTGAAAGTATCATCCAGTTTGGGTGAAAAAATACTTGCTGAGATTTCTGGAGATTCGTAATTTTTGGAAGCTTGGCAACCCCTTCCCATGAAAGTGTTTCTCGCCAGTCACTGCTTAGGGCTACATCAAGAGGAAACAAAACGTAGAGATAGAACGGGAAACTACTTTGTTGTGTCAAGTTTCAAGAAGCTAGCACAAACCGTGTTGGATTTAGAGTTCCAAATACATCTATCAATATAGGAGAAAACAGAGTGAAACCTAAAAATTCAAACTGTTACTGGAAATGAACGCTTCAACATAGAAGAACGAAATTTGGGGAACCAAGTCGCCTTAGTGTACTGATCATTACCTGAGAGTATCATCCAGTTTGGGTGAAAAAATATTTGCTGAGATTTCTGGAGATTCGTAATTTTGGGAAGCTTGGCAACCCCTTCCCATGAAAGTGTTTCTCGCCAATCACTGCTTAGGGCTACATCAAGAGGAAACAAAACGTAGAGATAGAACGTGAAACTACTTTGTTGTGTCAAGTTTCAAGAAGCTAGCACAAACCGTGTTGGATTTAGAGTTCCAAATACATCTATCTATATAGGAGAAAACAGAGTGAAACCTAAAAATTCAAACTGTTACTGGAAATGAACGCTTCAACATAGAAGAACGAAATTTGGGGAACCAGGTTGCCTTAGTGTACTGATCATTACCTGAAAGTATCATCCAGTTTGGGTGAAAAAATATTTGCTGAGATTTCTGGAGATTCGTAATTTTGGGAAGCTTGGCAACCCCTTCCCATGGAAGTGTTTCTCGCCAGTCACTGCTTAGGGCTACATCAAGAGGAAACAAAACGTAGAGATAGAACGTGAAACTACTTTGTTGTGTCAAGTTTCAAGAAGCTAGCACAAACCGTGTTGGATTTAGAGTTCCAAATACATCTATCAATATAGGAGAAAACAGAGTGAAACCTAAAAATTCAAACTGTTACTGGAAATGAACGCTTCAACATAGAAGAACGAAATTTGGGGAACCAAGTCGCCTTAGTGTACTGATCATTACCTGAAAGTATCATCCAGTTTGGGTGAAAAAATATTTGCTGAGATTTGTGGAGATTCGTAATTTTGGGAAGCTTGGCAACCCCTTCCCATGAAAGGGTTTCTCGCCAATCACTGCTTTGGGCTACATCAAGAGGAAACAAAACGAAGAGATAGAACGTGAAACTACTTTGTTGTGTCAACTTTCAAGAAGCTAGCACAAACCGTGTTGGATTCAGAGTTCCAAATACATCTATCAATATAGGAGAAAACAGAGTGAAACCTAAAAATTCAAACTGTTACTGGAAATGAACGCTTCAACATAGAAGAACGAAATTTGGGGAACCAAGTCGCCTTAGTGTACTGATCATTACCTGAAAGTATCATCCAGTTTGGGTGAAAAAATACTTGCTGAGATTTCTGGAGATTCGTAATTTTTGGAAGCTTGGCAACCCCTTCCCATGAAAGTGTTTCTCGCCAGTCACTGCTTAGGGCTACATCAAGAGGAAACAAAACGTAGAGATAGAACGGGAAACTACTTTGTTGTGTCAAGTTTCAAGAAGCTAGCACAAACCGTGTTGGATTTAGAGTTCCAAATACATCTATCAATATAGGAGAAAACAGAGTGAAACCTAAAAATTCAAACTGTTACTGGAAATGAACGCTTCAACATAGAAGAACGAAATTTGGGGAACCAAGTCGCCTTAGTGTACTGATCATTACCTGAGAGTATCATCCAGTTTGGGTGAAAAAATATTTGCTGAGATTTCTGGAGATTCGTAATTTTGGGAAGCTTGGCAACCCCTTCCCATGAAAGTGTTTCTCGCCAATCACTGCTTAGGGCTACATCAAGAGGAAACAAAACGTAGAGATAGAACGTGAAACTACTTTGTTGTGTCAACTTTCAAGAAGCTAGCACAAACCGTGTTGGATTCAGAGTTCCAAATACATCTATCAATATAGGAGAAAACAGAGTGAAACCTAAAAATTCAAACTGTTACTGGAAATGAACGCTTCAACATAGAAGAACGAAATTTGGGGAACCAAGTCGCCTTAGTGTACTGATCATTACCTGAAAGTATCATCCAGTTTGGGTGAAAAAATACTTGCTGAGATTTCTGGAGATTCGTAATTTTGGGAAGCTTGGCAACCCCTTCCCATGAAAGTGTTTCTCGCCAGTCACTGCTTAGGGCTACATCAAGAGGAAACAAAACGTAGAGATAGAACGTGAAACTACTTTGTTGTGTCAAGTTTCAAGAAGCTAGCACAAACCGTGTTGGATTTAGAGTTCCAAATACATCTATCAATATAGGAGAAAACAGAGTGAAACCTAAAAATTCAAACTGTTACTGGAAATGAACGCTTCAACATAGAAGAATGAAATTTGGGGAACCAAGTCGCCTTAGTGTACTGATCATTACCTGAGAGTATCATCCAGTTTGGGTGAAAAAATATTTGCTGAGATTTCTGGAGATTCGTAATTTTGGGAAGCTTGGCAACCCCTTCCCATGAAAGTGTTTCTCGCCAGTCACTGCTTAGGGCTACATCAAGAGGAAACAAAACGTAGAGATAGAACGTGAAACTACTTTGTTGTGTCAACTTTCAAGAAGCTAGCACAAACCGTGTTGGATTCAGAGTTCCAAATACATCTATCAATATAGGAGAAAACAGAGTGAAACCTAAAAATTCAAACTGTTACTGGAAATGAACGCTTCAACATAGAAGAACGAAATTTGGGGAACCAAGTCGCCTTAGTGTACTGATCATTGCCTGAGAGTATCATCCAGTTTGGGTGAAAAAATATTTGCTGAGATTTCTGGAGATTCGTAATTTTGGGAAGCTTGGCAAACCCTTCCCATGAAAGTGTTTCTCGCCAGTCACTGCTTAGGGCTACATCAAGAGGAAACAAAACGTAGAGATAGAACGTGAAACTACTTTGTGGTGTCAAGTTTCAAGAAGCAAGCACAAACCGTGTTGGATTTAGAGTTCCAAATACATCTATCAATATAGGAGAAAACAGAGTGAAACCTAAAAATTCAAACTATTACTGGAAATGAACGCTTCAACATAGAAGAACGAAATTTGGGGAACCAAGTCGCCTTAGTGTACTGATCATTACCTGAAAGTATCATCCAGTTTGGGTGAAAAAATATTTGCTGAGATTTCTGGAGATTCGTAATTTTTGGAAGCTTGGCAACCCCTTCCCATGAAAGTGTTTCTCGCCAGTCACTGCTTAGGGCTACATCAAGAGGAAACAAAACGTAGAGATAGAACGTGAAACTACTTTGTTGTGTCAAGTTTCAAGAAGCTAGCACAAACCGTGTTGGATTTAGAGTTCCAAATACATCTATCAATATAGGAGAAAACAGAGTGAAACCTAAAAATTCAAACTGTTACTGGAAATGAACGCTTCAACATAGAAGAACGAAATTTGGGGAACCAAGTCGCCTTAGTGTACTGATCATTACCTGAATGTATCATCCAGTTTGGGTGAAAAAATATTTGCTGAGATTTCTGGAGATTCGTAATTTTGGGAAGCTTGGCAACCCCTTCCCATGAAAGTGTTTCTCGCCAGTCACTGCTTAGGGCTACATCAAGAGGAAACAAAACGTAGAGATAGAACATGAAACTAATTTGTTGTGTCAACTTTCAAGAAGCTAGCACAAACCGTGATGGATTCAGAGTTCCAAATACATCTATCAATATAGGAGAAAACAGAGTGAAACCTAAAAATTCAAACTGTTACTGGAAATGAACGCTTCAACATTGAAGAACGAAATTTGGGGAACCAAGTCGCCTTAGTGTACTGATCATTACCTGAATGTATCATCCAGTTTGGGTGAAAAAATATTTGCTGAGATTTCTGGAGATTCGTAATTTTTGGAAGCTTGGCAACCCCTTCCCATGAAAGTGTTTCTCGCCAGTCAGTGCTTAGGGCTACATCAAGAGGAAACAAAACGTAGAGACAGAACGTGAAACTACTTTGTTGTGTCAAGTTTCAAGAAGCTAGAACAAACCGTGTTGGATTTAGTGTTCCAAATACATCTATCAATATAGGAGAAAACAGAGTGAAACCTAAAAATTCAAACTCTTACTGGAAATGAACGCTTCAACATAGAAGAACGAAATTTGGGGAACCAAGTCGCCTTAGTGTACTGATCATTACCTGAAAGTATCATCCAGTTTGGGTGAAAAAATGTTTGCTGAGATTTCTGGAGATTCGTAATTTTGGGAAGCTTGGCAACCCCTTCCCATGAAAGTGTTTCTCGCCAGTCACTGCTTAGGGCTACAACAAGAGTAAACAAAACGTAGAGATAGAACGTGAAACTACTTTGTTGTGTCATGTTTCAAGAAGCTAGCACAAACCGTGTTGGATTTAGAGTTCCAAATATATCTATCAATATAGGAGAAAACAGAGTGAAACCTAAAAATTCAAACTGTTACTGGAAATGAACGCTTCAACATAGAAGAACGAAATTTGGGGAACCAAGTCGCCTTAGTGTACTGATCATTACCTGAAAGTATCATCCAGTTTGGGTGAAAAAATATTTGCTGAGATTTCTGGAGATTCGTAATTTTGGGAAGCTTGGCAACCCCTTCCCATGAAAGTGTTTCTCGCCAGTCACTGCTTAGGGCTACATCAAGAGGAATCAAAACGTAGAGATAGAACGTGAAACAACTTTGTTGTGTCAAGTTTCAAGAAGCTAGCACAAACCGTGTTGGATTCAGAGTTCCAAATACATCTATCAATATAGGAGAAAACAGTGAAACCTAAAAATTCAAACTGTTACTGGAAATGAACGCTTCAACATAGAAGAACGAAAATTGGGGAACCAAGTTGCCTTAGTGTACTGATCATTACCTGAAAGTATCATCCAGTTTGGGTGAAAAAATGTTTGCTGAGATTTCTGGAGATTCGTAATTTTGGGAAGCTTGGCAACCCCTTCCCATGAAAGTGTTTCTCGCCAGTCACTGCTTAGGGCTACATCAAGAGGAAACAAAACGTAGAGATAGAACGTGAATCTACTTTGTTGTGTCAACTTCCAAGAAGCTAGCACAAACCGTGTTGGATTCAGAGTTCCAAATACATCTATCAATATAGGAGAAAACAGAGTGAAACCTAAAAATTCAAACTGTTACTGGAAATGAACGCTTCAACATAGAAGAACGAAATTTGGGGAACCAAGTCGCCTTAGTGTACTGATCATTACCTGAAAGTATCATCCAGTTTGGGTGAAAAAATATTTGCTGAGATTTCTGGAGATTCGTAATTTTGGGAAGCTTGGCAACCCCTTCCCATGAAAGTGTTTCTCGCCAGTCACTGCTTAGGGCTACATCAAGAGGAAACAAAATGTAGAGATAGAACGTGAAACTACTTTGTTGTGTCAAGTTTCAAGAAGCTAGCACAAACCGTGTTGGATTTAGAGTTCCAAATACATCTATCAATATAGGAGAAAACAGAGTGAAACCTAAAAATTCAAACTGTTACTGGAAATGAACGCTTCAACATAGAAGAACGAAATTTGGGGAACCAAGTCGCCTTAGTGTACTGATCATTACCTGAGAATATCATCCAGTTTGGGTGAAAAAATATTTGCTGAGATTTCTGGAGATTCGTAATTTTGGGGAGCTTGGCAACCCCTTCCCATGAAAGTGTTTCTCGCCAGTCACTGCTTAGGGCTACATCAAGAGGAAACAAAACGTAGAGATAGAACGTGAAACTACTTTGTTGTGTCAAGTTTCAAGAAGCTAGCACAAACCGTGTTGGATTTAGAGTTCCAAATACATCTATCAATATAGGAGAAAACAGAGTGAAACCTAAAAATTCAAACTGTTACTGGAAATGAACGCTTCAACATAGAAGAACGAAATTTGGGGAACCAAGTCGCCTTAGTGTACTGATCATTACCTGAAAGTATCATCCAGTTTGGGTGAAAAAATACTTGCTGAGATTTCTGGAGATTCGTAATTTTGGGAAGCTTGGCAACCCCTTCCCATGAAAGTGTTTCTCGCCAGTCACTGCTTAGGGCTACATCAAGAGGAAACAAAACGTAGAGATAGAACGTGAAACTACTTTGTTGTGTCAAGTTTCAAGAAGCTAGCACAAACCGTGTTGGATTTAGAGTTCCAAATACATCTATCTATATAGGAGAAAACAGAGTGAAACTTAAAAATTCAAACTGTTACTGGAAATGAACGCTTCAACATAGAAGAACGAAAATTGGGGAACCAAGTTGCCTTAGTGTACTGATCATTACCTGAAAGTATCATCCAGTTTGGGTGAAAAAATGTTTGCTGAGATTTCTGGAGATTCGTAATTTTGGGAAGCTTGGCAACCCCTTCCCATGAAAGTGTTTCTCGCCAGTCACTGCTTAGGGCTACATCAAGAGGAAACAAAACATAGAGATAGAACGTGAAACTACTTTGTTGTGTCAAGTTTCAAGAAGCTAGCACAAACCGTGTTGGATTTAGAGTTCCAAATACATCTATCAATATAGGAGAAAACAGAGTGAAACCTAAAAATTCAAACTGTTACTGGAAATGAACGCTTCAACATAGAAGAACAAAATTTTTGGAACCAAGTCGCCTTAGTGTACTGATCATTACCTGAAAGTATCATCCAGTTTGGGTGAAAAAATATTTGCTGAGATTTCTGGAGATTCGTAATTTTGGGAAGCTTGGCAACCCCTTCCCATGAAAGTGTATCTCGCCAGTCACTGCTTAGGGCTACATCAAAAGGAAACAAATCATAGAGATAGAACGTGAAACTACTTTGTTGTGTCAAGTTTCAAGAAGCTAGCACAAACCGTGTTGGATTTAGAGTTCCAAATACATCTATCAATATAGGAGAAAACAGAGTGAAACCTAAAAATTCAAACTGTTACTGGAAATGAACGCTTCAACATAGAAGAACGAAATTTGGGGAACCAAGTCGCCTTAGTGTACTGATCATTGCCTGAGAGTATCATCCAGTTTGGGTGAAAAAATATTTGCTGAGATTTCTGGAGATTCGTAATTTTGGGAAGCATGGCAACCCCTTCCCATGAAAGTGTTTCTCGCCAGTCACTGCTTAGGGCTACATCAAGAGGAAACAAAACGTAGAGATAGAACGTGAAACTACTTTGTTGTGTCAAGTTTCAAGAAGCTAGCACAAACCGTGTTGGATTTAGAGTTCCAAATACATCTATCAATATAGGAGAAAACAGAGTGAAACCTAAAAATTCAAACTGTTACTGGAAATGAACGCTTCAACATAGAAGAACGAAATTTGGGGAACCAAGTCGCCTTAGTGTACTGATCATTACCTGAAAGTATCATCCAGTTTGGGTGAAAAAATACTTGCTGAGATTTCTGGAGATTCGTAATTTTTGGAAGCTTGGCAACCCCTTCCCATGAAAGTGTTTCTCGCCAGTCACTGCTTAGGGCTACATCAAGAGGAAACAAAACGTAGAGATAGAACGGGAAACTACTTTGTTGTGTCAAGTTTCAAGAAGCTAGCACAAACCGTGTTGGATTTAGAGTTCCAAATACATCTATCTATATAGGAGAAAACAGAGTGAAACCTAAAAATTCAAACTGTTACTGGAAATGAACGCTTCAACATAGAAGAACGAAAATTGGGGAACCAAGTTGCCTTAGTGTACTGATCATTACCTGAAAGTATCATCCAGTTTGGGTGAAAAAATGTTTGCTGAGATTTCTGGAGATTCGTAATTTTGGGAAGCTTGGCAACCCCTTCCCATGAAAGTGTTTCTCGCCAGTCACTGCTTAGGGCTACATCAAGAGGAAACAAAACGTAGAGATAGAACGTGAAACTACTTTGTTGTGTCAACTTTCAAGAAGCTAGCACAAACCGTGTTGGATTCAGAGTTCCAAATACATCTATCAATATAGGAGAAAACAGAGTGAAACCTACAAATTCAAACTGTTACTGGAAATGAACGCTTCAACAAAGAAGAACGAAATTTGAGGAACCAAGTCGCCTTAGTGTACTGATCATTACCTGAAAGTATCATCCCGATTGGGTGAAAAAATATTTGCTGAGATTTCTGGAGATTCGTAATTTTGGGAAGCTTGGCAACCCCTTCCCATGAAAGTGTTTCTCGCCAGTCACTGCTTAGGGCTACATCAAGAGGAAACAAAACGTAGAGATAGAACGTGAAACTACTTTGTTGTGTCAAGTTTCAAGAAGCTAGCACAAACCGTGTTGGATTTAGAGTTCCAAATACATCTATCAATATAGGAGAAAACAGAGTGAAACCTAAAAATTCAAACTGTTACTGGAAATGAACGCTTCAACATAGAAGAACGAAATTTGGGGAACCAAGTCGCCTTAGTGTACTGATCATTACCTGAATGTATCATCCAGTTTGGGTGAAAAAATATTTGCTGAGATTTCTGGAGATTCGTAATTTTGGGAAGCTTGGCAACCCCTTCCCATGAAAGTGTTTCTCGCCAGTCACTGCTTAGGGCTACATCAAGAGGAAACAAAACGTAGAGATAGAACATGAAACTAATTTGTTGTGTCAACTTTCAAGAAGCTAGCACAAACCGTGATGGATTCAGAGTTCCAAATACATCTATCAATATAGGAGAAAACAGAGTGAAACCTAAAAATTCAAACTGTTACTGGAAATGAACGCTTCAACATTGAAGAACGAAATTTGGGGAACCAAGTCGCCTTAGTGTACTGATCATTACCTGAATGTATCATCCAGTTTGGGTGAAAAAATATTTGCTGAGATTTCTGGAGATTCGTAATTTTTGGAAGCTTGGCAACCCCTTCCCATGAAAGTGTTTCTCGCCAGTCAGTGCTTAGGGCTACATCAAGAGGAAACAAAACGTAGAGACAGAACGTGAAACTACTTTGTTGTGTCAAGTTTCAAGAAGCTAGAACAAACCGTGTTGGATTTAGTGTTCCAAATACATCTATCAATATAGGAGAAAACAGAGTGAAACCTAAAAATTCAAACTCTTACTGGAAATGAACGCTTCAACATAGAAGAACGAAATTTGGGGAACCAAGTCGCCTTAGTGTACTGATCATTACCTGAAAGTATCATCCAGTTTGGGTGAAAAAATGTTTGCTGAGATTTCTGGAGATTCGTAATTTTGGGAAGCTTGGCAACCCCTTCCCATGAAAGTGTTTCTCGCCAGTCACTGCTTAGGGCTACATCAAGAGTAAACAAAACGTAGAGATAGAACGTGAAACTACTTTGTTTTGTCATGTTTCAAGAAGCTAGCACAAACCGTGTTGGATTTAGAGTTCCAAATATATCTATCAATATAGGAGAAAACAGAGTGAAACCTAAAAATTCAAACTGTTACTGGAAATGAACGCTTCAACATAGAAGAACGAAATTTGGGGAACCAAGTCGCCTTAGTGTACTGATCATTACCTGAAAGTATCATCCAGTTTGGGTGAAAAAATATTTGCTGAGATTTCTGGAGATTCGTAATTTTGGGAAGCTTGGCAACCCCTTCCCATGAAAGTGTTTCTCGCCAGTCACTGCTTAGGGCTACATCAAGAGGAATCAAAACGTAGAGATAGAACGTGAAACAACTTTGTTGTGTCAAGTTTCAAGAAGCTAGCACAAACCGTGTTGGATTCAGAGTTCCAAATACATCTATCAATATAGGAGAAAACAGTGAAACCTAAAAATTCAAACTGTTACTGGAAATGAACGCTTCAACATAGAAGAACGAAAATTGGGGAACCAAGTTGCCTTAGTGTACTGATCATTACCTGAAAGTATCATCCAGTTTGGGTGAAAAAATGTTTGCTGAGATTTCTGGAGATTCGTAATTTTGGGAAGCTTGGCAACCCCTTCCCATGAAAGTGTTTCTCGCCAGTCACTGCTTAGGGCTACATCAAGAGGAAACAAAACGTAGAGATAGAACGTGAATCTACTTTGTTGTGTCAACTTCCAAGAAGCTAGCACAAACCGTGTTGGATTCAGAGTTCCAAATACATCTATCAATATAGGAGAAAACAGAGTGAAACCTAAAAATTCAAACTGTTACTGGAAATGAACGCTTCAACATAGAAGAACGAAATTTGGGGAACCAAGTCGCCTTAGTGTACTGATCATTACCTGAAAGTATCATCCAGTTTGGGTGAAAAAATATTTGCTGAGATTTCTGGAGATTCGTAATTTTGGGAAGCTTGGCAACCCCTTCCCATGAAAGTGTTTCTCGCCAGTCACTGCTTAGGGCTACATCAAGAGGAAACAAAATGTAGAGATAGAACGTGAAACTACTTTGTTGTGTCAAGTTTCAAGAAGCTAGCACAAACCGTGTTGGATTTAGAGTTCCAAATACATCTATCAATATAGGAGAAAACAGAGTGAAACCTAAAAATTCAAACTGTTACTGGAAATGAACGCTTCAACATAGAAGAACGAAATTTGGGGAACCAAGTCGCCTTAGTGTACTGATCATTACCTGAGAGTATCATCCAGTTTGGGTGAAAAAATATTTGCTGAGATTTCTGGAGATTCGTAATTTTGGGGAGCTTGGCAACCCCTTCCCATGAAAGTGTTTCTCGCCAGTCACTGCTTAGGGCTACATCAAGAGGAAACAAAACGTAGAGATAGAACGTGAAACTACTTTGTTGTGTCAAGTTTCAAGAAGCTAGCACAAACCGTGTTGGATTTAGAGTTCCAAATACATCTATCAATATAGGAGAAAACAGAGTGAAACCTAAAAATTCAAACTGTTACTGGAAATGAACGCTTCAACATAGAAGAACGAAATTTGGGGAACCAAGTCGCCTTAGTGTACTGATCATTACCTGAAAGTATCATCCAGTTTGGGTGAAAAAATACTTGCTGAGATTTCTGGAGATTCGTAATTTTGGGAAGCTTGGCAACCCCTTCCCATGAAAGTGTTTCTCGCCAGTCACTGCTTAGGGCTACATCAAGAGGAAACAAAACGTAGAGATAGAACGTGAAACTACTTTGTTGTGTCAAGTTTCAAGAAGCTAGCACAAACCGTGTTGGATTTAGAGTTCCAAATACATCTATCTATATAGGAGAAAACAGAGTGAAACTTAAAAATTCAAACTGTTACTGGAAATGAACGCTTCAACATAGAAGAACGAAAATTGGGGAACCAAGTTGCCTTAGTGTACTGATCATTACCTGAAAGTATCATCCAGTTTGGGTGAAAAAATGTTTGCTGAGATTTCTGGAGATTCGTAATTTTGGGAAGCTTGGCAACCCCTTCCCATGAAAGTGTTTCTCGCCAGTCACTGCTTAGGGCTACATCAAGAGGAAACAAAACATAGAGATAGAACGTGAAACTACTTTGTTGTGTCAAGTTTCAAGAAGCTAGCACAAACCGTGTTGGATTTAGAGTTCCAAATACATCTATCAATATAGGAGAAAACAGAGTGAAACCTAAAAATTCAAACTGTTACTGGAAATGAACGCTTCAACATAGAAGAACAAAATTTTTGGAACCAAGTCGCCTTAGTGTACTGATCATTACCTGAAAGTATCATCCAGTTTGGGTGAAAAAATATTTGCTGAGATTTCTGGAGATTCGTAATTTTGGGAAGCTTGGCAACCCCTTCCCATGAAAGTGTATCTCGCCAGTCACTGCTTAGGGCTACATCAAAAGGAAACAAATCATAGAGATAGAACGTGAAACTACTTTGTTGTGTCAAGTTTCAAGAAGCTAGCACAAACCGTGTTGGATTTAGAGTTCCAAATACATCTATCAATATAGGAGAAAACAGAGTGAAACCTAAAAATTCAAACTGTTACTGGAAATGAACGCTTCAACATAGAAGAACGAAATTTGGGGAACCAAGTCGCCTTAGTGTACTGATCATTGCCTGAGAGTATCATCCAGTTTGGGTGAAAAAATATTTGCTGAGATTTCTGGAGATTCGTAATTTTGGGAAGCATGGCAACCCCTTCCCATGAAAGTGTTTCTCGCCAGTCACTGCTTAGGGCTACATCAAGAGGAAACAAAACGTAGAGATAGAACGTGAAACTACTTTGTTGTGTCAAGTTTCAAGAAGCTAGCACAAACCGTGTTGGATTTAGAGTTCCAAATACATCTATCAATATAGGAGAAAACAGAGTGAAACCTAAAAATTCAAACTGTTACTGGAAATGAACGCTTCAACATAGAAGAACGAAATTTGGGGAACCAAGTCGCCTTAGTGTACTGATCATTACCTGAAAGTATCATCCAGTTTGGGTGAAAAAATACTTGCTGAGATTTCTGGAGATTCGTAATTTTTGGAAGCTTGGCAACCCCTTCCCATGAAAGTGTTTCTCGCCAGTCACTGCTTAGGGCTACATCAAGAGGAAACAAAACGTAGAGATAGAACGGGAAACTACTTTGTTGTGTCAAGTTTCAAGAAGCTAGCACAAACCGTGTTGGATTTAGAGTTCCAAATACATCTATCTATATAGGAGAAAACAGAGTGAAACCTAAAAATTCAAACTGTTACTGGAAATGAACGCTTCAACATAGAAGAACGAAAATTGGGGAACCAAGTTGCCTTAGTGTACTGATCATTACCTGAAAGTATCATCCAGTTTGGGTGAAAAAATGTTTGCTGAGATTTCTGGAGATTCGTAATTTTGGGAAGCTTGGCAACCCCTTCCCATGAAAGTGTTTCTCGCCAGTCACTGCTTAGGGCTACATCAAGAGGAAACAAAACGTAGAGATAGAACGTGAAACTACTTTGTTGTGTCAACTTTCAAGAAGCTAGCACAAACCGTGTTGGATTCAGAGTTCCAAATACATCTATCAATATAGGAGAAAACAGAGTGAAACCTACAAATTCAAACTGTTACTGGAAATGAACGCTTCAACAAAGAAGAACGAAATTTGAGGAACCAAGTCGCGTTAGTGTACTGATCATTACCTGAAAGTATCATCCCGATTGGGTGAAAAAATATTTGCTGAGATTTCTGGAGATTCGTAATTTTGGGAAGCTTGGCAACCCCTTCCCATGAAAGTGTTTCTCGCCAGTCACTGCTTAGGGCTACATCAAGAGGAAACAAAACATAGAGATAGAACGTGAAACTACTTTGTTGTGTCAAGTTTCAAGAAGCTAGCACAAACCGTGTTGGATTTAGAGTTCCAAATACATCTATCAATATAGGAGAAAACAGAGTGAAACCTAAAAATTCAAACTGTTACTGGAAATGAACGCTTCAACATAGAAGAACAAAATTTTTGGAACCAAGTCGCCTTAGTGTACTGATCATTACCTGAGAGTATCATCCAGTTTGGGTGAAAAAATATTTGCTGAGATTTCTGGAGATTCGTAATTTTGGGAAGCTTGGCAACCCCTTCCCATGAAAGTGTATCTCGCCAGTCACTGCTTAGGGATACATCAAAAGGAAACAAATCATAGAGATAGAACGTGAAACTACTTTGTTGTGTCAAGTTTCAAGAAGCTAGCACAAACCGTGTTGGATTTAGAGTTCCAAATACATCTATCAATATAGGAGAAAACAGAGTGAAACCTAAAAATTCAAACTGTTACTGGAAATGAACGCTTCAACATAGAAGAATGAAATTTGGGGAACCAAGTCGTCTTAGTGTACTGATCATTATCTGAAAGTATCATCCAGTTTGGGTGAAAAAATATTTGCTGAGATTTCTGGAGATTCGTAATTTTGGGAAGCTTGGCAACCCCTTCCCATGAAAGTGTTTCTCGGCAGTCACAGTTTAGGGCTACATCAAGAGGAAAAAAAACGTAGAGATAGAACGTGAAACTACTTTGTTGTGTCAAGTTTCAAGAAGCTAGCACAAACCGTGTTGGATTTAGAGTTCCAAATACATCTATCAATATAGGAGAAAACAGAGTGAAACCTAAAAATTCAAACTGTTACTGGAAATGAACGCTTCAACATAGAAGAACGAAATTTGGGGAACCTAGTCGCCTTAGTGTACTAATCATTACCTGAAATTATCATCCAGTTTGGGTGAAAAAATATTTGCTGAGATTTCTGGAGATTCGTAATTTTGGGAAGCTTGGCAACCCCTTCCCATGAAAGTGTTTCTCGCCAGTCACTGCTTAGGGCTACATCAAGAGGAAACAAAACGTAGAGATAGAACGTGAAACTACTTTGTTGTGTCAACTTTCAAGAAGCTAGCACAAACCGTGTTGGATTCAGAGTTCCAAATACATCTATCAATATAGGAGAAAACAGAGTGAAACCTAAAAATTCAAACTGTTACTGGAAATGAACGCTTCAACATAGAAGAACGAAATATGGGGAACCAAGTCGCCTTAGTGTACTGATCATTGCCTGAGAGTATCATCCAGTTTGGGTGAAAAAATATTTGCTGAGATTTCTGGAGATTCGTAATTTTGGGAAGCTTGGCAACCCCTTCCCATGAAAGTGTTTCTCGCCAGTCACTGCTTAGGGCTACATCAAGAGGAAACAAAACGTAGAGATAGAACGTGAAACTACTTTGTTGTGTCAAGTTTCAAGAAGCTAGCACAAACCGTGTTGGATTTAGAGTTCCAAATACATCTATCAATATAGGAGAAAACAGAGTGAAACCTAAAAATTCAAACTGTTACTGGAAATGAACGCTTCAACATAGAAGAACGAAATTTGGGGAACCAAGTCGCCTTAGTGTACTGATCATTACCTGAAAGTATCATCCAGTTTGGGTGAAAAAATACTTGCTGAGATTTCTGGAGATTCGTAATTTTTGGAAGCTTGGCAACCCCTTCCCATGAAAGTGTTTCTCGCCAGTCACTGCTTAGGGCTACATCAAGAGGAAACAAAACGTAGAGATAGAACGTGAAACTACTTTGTTGTGTCAAGTTTCAAGAAGCTAGCACAAACCGTGTTGGATTCAGAGTTCCAAATACATCTATCAATATAGGAGAAAACAGAGTGAAACCTACAAATTCAAACTGTTACTGGAAATGAACGCTTCAACAAAGAAGAACGAAATTTGGGGAACCAAGTCGCCTTAGTGTACTGATCATTACCTGAAAGTATCATCCCGATTGGGTGAAAAAATATTTGCTGAGATTTCTGGAGATTCGTAATTTTGGGAAGCTTGGCAACCCCTTCCCATGAAAGTGTTTCTCGCCAGTCACTGCTTAGGGCTACATCAAGAGGAAACAAAACATAGAGATAGAACGTGAAACTACTTTGTTGTGTCAAGTTTCAAGAAGCTAGCACAAACCGTGTTGGATTTAGAGTTCCAAATACATCTATCAATATAGGAGAAAACAGAGTGAAACCTAAAAATTCAAACTGTTACTGGAAATGAACGCTTCAACATAGAAGAACAAAATTTTTGGAACCAAGTCGCCTTAGTGTACTGATCATTACCTGAAAGTATCATCCAGTTTGGGTGAAAAAATATTTGCTGAGATTTCTGGAGATTCGTAATTTTGGGAAGCTTGGCAACCCCTTCCCATGAAAGTGTATCTCGCCAGTCACTGCTTAGGGCTACATCAAAAGGAAACAAATCATAGAGATAGAACGTGAAACTACTTTGTTGTGTCAAGTTTCAAGAAGCTAGCACAAACCGTGTTGGATTTAGAGTTCCAAATACATCTATCAATATAGGAGAAAACAGAGTGAAACCTAAAAATTCAAACTGTTACTGGAAATGAACGCTTCAACATAGAAGAATGAAATTTGGGGAACCAAGTCGTCTTAGTGTACTGATCATTATCTGAAAGTATCATCCAGTTTGGGTGAAAAAATATTTGCTGAGATTTCTGGAGATTCGTAATTTTGGGAAGCTTGGCAACCCCTTCCCATGAAAGTGTTTCTCGCCAGTCACTGCTTAGGGCTACATCAAGAGGAAAAAAAACGTAGAGATAGAACGTGAAACTACTTTGTTGTGTCAAGTTTCAAGAAGCTAGCACAAACCGTGTTGGATTTAGAGTTCCAAATACATCTATCAATATAGGAGAAAACAGAGTGAAACCTAAAAATTCAAACTGTTACTGGAAATGAACGCTTCAACATAGAAGAACGAAATTTGGGGAACCTAGTCGCCTTAGTGTACTAATCATTACCTGAAATTATCATCCAGTTTGGGTGAAAAAATATTTGCTGAGATTTCTGGAGATTCGTAATTTTGGGAAGCTTGGCAACCCCTTCCCATGAAAGTGTTTCTCGCCAGTCACTGCTTAGGGCTACATCAAGAGGAAACAAAACGTAGAGATAGAACGTGAAACTACTTTGTTGTGTCAACTTTCAAGAAGCTAGCACAAACCGTGTTGGATTCAGAGTTCCAAATACATCTATCAATATAGGAGAAAACAGAGTGAAACCTAAAAATTCAAACTGTTACTGGAAATGAACGCTTCAACATAGAAGAACGAAATATGGGGAACCAAGTCGCCTTAGTGTACTGATCATTGCCTGAGAGTATCATCCAGTTTGGGTGAAAAAATATTTGCTGAGATTTCTGGAGATTCGTAATTTTGGGAAGCTTGGCAACCCCTTCCCATGAAAGTGTTTCTCGCCAGTCACTGCTTAGGGCTACATCAAGAGGAAACAAAACGTAGAGATAGAACGTGAAACTACTTTGTTGTGTCAAGTTTCAAGAAGCTAGCACAAACCGTGTTGGATTTAGAGTTCCAAATACATCTATCAATATAGGAGAAAACAGAGTGAAACCTAAAAATTCAAACTGTTACTGGAAATGAACGCTTCAACATAGAAGAACGAAATTTGGGGAACCAAGTCGCCTTAGTGTACTGATCATTACCTGAAAGTATCATCCAGTTTGGGTGAAAAAATACTTGCTGAGATTTCTGGAGATTCGTAATTTTTGGAAGCTTGGCAACCCCTTCCCATGAAAGTGTTTCTCGCCAGTCACTGCTTAGGGCTACATCAAGAGGAAACAAAACGTAGAGATAGAACGTGAAACTACTTTGTTGTGTCAAGTTTCAAGAAGCTAGCACAAACCGTGTTGGATTCAGAGTTCCAAATACATCTATCAATATAGGAGAAAACAGAGTGAAACCTACAAATTCAAACTGTTACTGGAAATGAACGCTTCAACAAAGAAGAACGAAATTTGGGGAACCAAGTCGCCTTAGTGTACTGATCATTACCTGAAAGTATCATCCCGATTGGGTGAAAAAATATTTGCTGAGATTTCTGGAGATTCGTAATTTTGGGAAGCTTGGCAACCCCTTCCCATGAAAGTGTTTCTCGCCAGTCACTGCTTAGGGCTACATCAAGAGGAAACAAAACATAGAGATAGAACGTGAAACTACTTTGTTGTGTCAAGTTTCAAGAAGCTAGCACAAACCGTGTTGGATTTAGAGTTCCAAATACATCTATCAATATAGGAGAAAACAGAGTGAAACCTAAAAATTCAAACTGTTACTGGAAATGAACGCTTCAACATAGAAGAACAAAATTTTTGGAACCAAGTCGCCTTAGTGTACTGATCATTACCTGAAAGTATCATCCAGTTTGGGTGAAAAAATATTTGCTGAGATTTCTGGAGATTCGTAATTTTGGGAAGCTTGGCAACCCCTTCCCATGAAAGTGTATCTCGCCAGTCACTGCTTAGGGCTACATCAAAAGGAAACAAATCATAGAGATAGAACGTGAAACTACTTTGTTGTGTCAAGTTTCAAGAAGCTAGCACAAACCGTGTTGGATTTAGAGTTCCAAATACATCTATCAATATAGGAGAAAACAGAGTGAAACCTAAAAATTCAAACTGTTACTGGAAATGAACGCTTCAACATAGAAGAATGAAATTTGGGGAACCAAGTCGTCTTAGTGTACTGATCATTATCTGAAAGTATCATCCAGTTTGGGTGAAAAAATATTTGCTGAGATTTCTGGAGATTCGTAATTTTGGGAAGCTTGGCAACCCCTTCCCATGAAAGTGTTTCTCGGCAGTCACAGTTTAGGGCTACATCAAGAGGAAAAAAAACGTAGAGATAGAACGTGAAACTACTTTGTTGTGTCAAGTTTCAAGAAGCTAGCACAAACCGTGTTGGATTTAGAGTTCCAAATACATCTATCAATATAGGAGAAAACAGAGTGAAACCTAAAAATTCAAACTGTTACTGGAAATGAACGCTTCAACATAGAAGAACGAAATTTGGGGAACCAAGTCGCCTTAGTTTACTGATCATTACCTGAAATTATCATCCAGTTTGGGTGAAAAAATATTTGCTGAGATTTCTGGAGATTCGTAATTTTGGGAAGCTTGGCAACCCCTTCCCATGAAAGTGTTTCTCGCCAGTCACTGCTTAGGGCTACATCAAGAGGAAACAAAACGTAGAGATAGAACGTGAAACTACTTTGTTGTGTCAACTTTCAAGAAGCTAGCACAAACCGTGTTGGATTCAGAGTTCCAAATACATCTATCAATATAGGAGAAAACAGAGTGAAACCTAAAAATTCAAACTGTTACTGGAAATGAACGCTTCAAAATAGAAGAACGAAATTTGGGGAACCAAGTCGCCTTAGTGTACTGATCATTGCCTGAGAGTATCATCCAGTTTGGGTGAAAAAATATTTGCTGAGATTTCTGGAGATTCGTAATTTTGGGAAGCTTGGCAACCCCTTCCCATGAAAGTGTTTCTCGCCAGTCACTGCTTAGGGCTACATCAAGAGGAAACAAAACGTAGAGATAGAACGTGAAACTACTTTGTTGTGTCAAGTTTCAAGAAGCTAGCACAAACCGTGTTGGATTTAGAGTTCCAAATACATCTATCAATATAGGAGAAAACAGAGTGAAACCTAAAAATTCAAACTGTTACTGGAAATGAACGCTTCAACATAGAAGAACGAAATTTGGGGAACCAAGTCGCCTTAGTGTACTGATCATTACCTGAAAGTATCATCCAGTTTGGGTGAAAAAATACTTGCTGAGATTTCTGGAGATTCGTAATTTTGGGAAGCTTGGCAACCCCTTCCCATGAAAGAGTTTCTCGCCAGTCACTGCTTAGGGCTACATCAAGAGGAAACAAAACGTAGAGATAGAACGTGAAACTACTTTGTTGTGTCAAGTTTCAAGAAGCTAGCACAAACCGTGTTGGATTTAGAGTTCCAAATACATCTATCAATATAGGAGAAAACAGAGTGAAACCTAAAAATTCAAACTGTTACTGGAAATGAACGCTTCAACATAGAAGAATGAAATTTGGGGAACCAAGTCGCCTTAGTGTACTGATCATTACCTGAGAGTATCATCCAGTTTGGGTGAAAAAATATTTGCTGAGATTTCTGGAGATTCGTAATTTTGGGAAGCTTGGCAACCCCTTCCCATGAAAGTGTTTCTCGCCAATCACTGCTTAGGGCTACATCAAGAGGAAACAAAACGTAGAGATAGAACGTGAAACTACTTTGTTGTGTCAACTTTCAAGAAGCTAGCACAAACCGTGTTGGATTCAGAGTTCCAAATACATCTATCAATATAGGAGAAAACAGAGTGAAACCTAAAAATTCAAACTGTTACTGGAAATGAACGCTTCAACATAGAAGAACGAAATTTGGGGAACCAAGTCGCCTTAGTGTACTGATCATTACCTGAGAGTATCATCCAGTTTGGGTGAAAAAATACTTGCTGAGATTTCTGGAGATTCGTAATTTTGGGAAGCTTGGCAACCCCTTCCCATGAAAGTGTTTCTCGCCAGTCACTGCTTAGGGCTACATCAAGAGGAAACAAAACGTAGAGATAGAACGTGAAACTACTTTGTTGTGTCAACTTTCAAGAAGCTAGCACAATCCGTGTTGGATTCAGAGTTCCAAATACATCTATCAATATAGGAGAAAACAGAGTGAAACCTAAAAATTCAAACTGTTACTGGAAATGAACGCTTCAACATAGAAGAACGAAATTTGGGGAACCAAGTCGCCTTAGTGTACTGATCATTGCCTGAGAGTATCATCCAGTTTGGGTGAAAAAATATTTGCTGAGATTTCTGGAGATTCGTAATTTTGGGAAGCTTGGCAACCCCTTCCCATGAAAGTGTTTCTCGCCAGTCACTGCTTAGGGCTACATCAAGAGGAAACAAAACGTAGAGATAGAACGTGAAACTACTTTGTTGTGTCAAGTTTCAAGAAGCTAGCACAAACCGTGTTGGATTTAGAGTTCCAAATACATCTATCTATATAGGAGAAAACAGAGTGAAACCTAAAAATTCAAACTGTTACTGGAAATGAACGCTTCAACATAGAAGAACGAAATTTGGGGAACCAAGTCGCCTTAGTGTACTGATCATTACCTGAAAGTATCATCCAGTTTGGGTGAAAAAATATTTGCTGAGATTTCTGGAGATTCGTAATTTTGGGAAGCTTGGCAACCCCTTCCCATGGAAGTGTTTCTCGCCAGTCACTGCTTAGGGCTACATCAAGAGGAAACAAAACGTAGAGATAGAACGTGAAACTACTTTGTTGTGTCAAGTTTCAAGAAGCTAGCACAAACCGTGTTGGATTTAGAGTTCCAAATACATCTATCAATATAGGAGAAAACAGAGTGAAACCTAAAAATTCAAACTGTTACTGGAAATGAACGCTTCAACATAGAAGAACGAAATTTGGGGAACCAAGTCGCCTTAGTGTACTGATCATTACCTGAAAGTATCATCCAGTTTGGGTGAAAAAATATTTGCTGAGATTTGTGGAGATTCGTAATTTTGGGAAGCTTGGCAACCCCTTCCCATGAAAGGGTTTCTCGCCAATCACTGCTTTGGGCTACATCAAGAGGAAACAAAACGTAGAGATAGAACGTGAAACTACTTTGTTGTGTCAACTTTCAAGAAGCTAGCACAAACCGTGTTGGATTCAGAGTTCCAAATACATCTATCAATATAGGAGAAAACAGAGTGAAACCTAAAAATTCAAACTGTTACTGGAAATGAACGCTTCAACATAGAAGAACGAAATTTGGGGAACCAAGTCGCCTTAGTGTACTGATCATTACCTGAAAGTATCATCCAGTTTGGGTGAAAAAATACTTGCTGAGATTTCTGGAGATTCGTAATTTTTGGAAGCTTGGCAACCCCTTCCCATGAAAGTGTTTCTCGCCAGTCACTGCTTAGGGCTACATCAAGAGGAAACAAAACGTAGAGATAGAACGGGAAACTACTTTGTTGTGTCAAGTTTCAAGAAGCTAGCACAAACCGTGTTGGATTTAGAGTTCCAAATACATCTATCAATATAGGAGAAAACAGAGTGAAACCTAAAAATTCAAACTGTTACTGGAAATGAACGCTTCAACATAGAAGAACGAAATTTGGGGAACCAAGTCGCCTTAGTGTACTGATCATTACCTGAGAGTATCATCCAGTTTGGGTGAAAAAATATTTGCTGAGATTTCTGGAGATTCGTAATTTTGGGAAGCTTGGCAACCCCTTCCCATGAAAGTGTTTCTCGCCAATCACTGCTTAGGGCTACATCAAGAGGAAACAAAACGTAGAGATAGAACGTGAAACTACTTTGTTGTGTCAACTTTCAAGAAGCTAGCACAAACCGTGTTGGATTCAGAGTTCCAAATACATCTATCAATATAGGAGAAAACAGAGTGAAACCTAAAAATTCAAACTGTTACTGGAAATGAACGCTTCAACATAGAAGAACGAAATTTGGGGAACCAAGTCGCCTTAGTGTACTGATCATTACCTGAAAGTATCATCCAGTTTGGGTGAAAAAATACTTGCTGAGATTTCTGGAGATTCGTAATTTTGGGAAGCTTGGCAACCCCTTCCCATGAAAGTGTTTCTCGCCAGTCACTGCTTAGGGCTACATCAAGAGGAAACAAAACGTAGAGATACAACGTGAAACTACTTTGTTGTGTCAAGTTTCAAGAAGCTAGCACAAACCGTGTTGGATTTAGAGTTCCAAATACATCTATCTATATAGGAGAAAACAGAGTGAAACCTAAAAATTCAAACTGTTACTGGAAATGAACGCTTCAACATAGAAGAACGAAATTTGGGGAACCAAGTCGCCTTAGTGTACTGATCATTACCTGAGAGTATCATCCAGTTTGGGTGAAAAAATATTTGCTGAGATTTCTGGAGATTCGTAATTTTGGGAAGCTTGGCAACCCCTTCCCATGAAAGTGTTTCTCGCCAGTCACTGCTTAGGGCTACATCAAGAGGAAACAAAACGTAGAGATAGAACGTGAAACTACTTTGTTGTGTCAACTTTCAAGAAGCTAGCACAAACCGTGTTGGATTCAGAGTTCCAAATACATCTATCAATATAGGAGAAAACAGAGTGAAACCTAAAAATTCAAACTGTTACTGGAAATGAACGCTTCAACATAGAAGAACGAAATTTGGGGAACCAAGTCGCCTTAGTGTACTGATCATTGCCTGAGAGTATCATCCAGTTTGGGTGAAAAAATATTTGCTGAGATTTCTGGAGATTCGTAATTTTGGGAAGCTTGGCAACCCCTTCCCATGAAAGTGTTTCTCGCCAGTCACTGCTTAGGGCTACATCAAGAGGAAACAAAACGTAGAGATAGAACGTGAAACTACTTTGTTGTGTCAAGTTTCAAGAAGCTAGCACAAACCGTGTTGGATTTAGAGTTCCAAATACATCTATCAATATAGGAGAAAACAGAGTGAAACCTAAAAATTCAAACTGTTACTGGAAATGAACGCTTCAACATAGAAGATCAAAATTTGGGGAACCAAGTCGCCTTAGTGTACTGATCATTACCTGAAAGTATCATCCAGTTTGGGTGAAAAAATATTTGCTGAGATTTCTGGAGATTCGTAATTTTGGGAAGCTTGGCAACCCCTTCCCATGAAAGTGTTTCTCGCCAGTCACTGCTTAGGGCTACATCAAGAGGAAACAAAACGTAGAGATAGAATGTGAAACTACTTTGTTGTGTCAAGTTTCAAGAAGCTAGCACAAACCGTGTTGGATTTAGAGTTCCAAATATATCTATCAATATAGGAGAAAACAGAGTGAAACCTAAAAATTCAAACTGTTACTGGAAATGAACACTTCAACATAGAAGAACGAAATTTGGGGAACCAAGTCGCCTTAGTGTACTGATCATTACCTGAAAGTATCATCCAGTTTGGGTGAAAAAATATTTGCTGAGATTTGTGGAAATTCGTAATTTTGGGAAGCTTGGCAACCCCTTCCCATGAAAGGGTTTCTCGCCAATCACTGCTTAGGGCTACATCAAGAGGAAACAAAACGTAGAGATAGAACGTGAAACTACTTTGTTGTGTCAACTTTCAAGAAGCTAGCACAAACCGTGTTGGATTCAGAGTTCCAAATACATCTATCAATATAGGAGAAAACAGAGTGAAACCTAAAAATTCAAACTGTTACTGGAAATGAACGCTTCAACATAGAAGAACGAAATTTGGGGAACCAAGTCGCCTTAGTGTACTGATCATTACCTGAAAGTATCATCCAGTTTGGGTGAAAAAATACTTGCTGAGATTTCTGGAGATTCGTAATTTTGGGAAGCTTGGCAACCCCTTCCCATGAAAGTGTTTCTCGCCAGTCACTGCTTAGGGCTACATCAAGAGGAAACAAAACGTAGAGATAGAACGTGAAACTACTTTGTTGTGTCAAGTTTCAAGAAGCTAGCACAAACCGTGTTGGATTTAGAGTTCCAAATACATCTATCAATATAGGAGAAAACAGAGTGAAACCTAAAAATTCAAACTGTTACTGGAAATGAACGCTTCAACATAGAAGAATGAAATTTGGGGAACCAAGTCGCCTTAGTGTACTGATCATTACCTGAGAGTATCATCCAGTTTGGGTGAAAAAATATTTGCTGAGATTTCTGGAGATTCGTAATTTTGGGAAGCTTGGCAACCCCTTCCCATGAAAGTGTTTCTCGCCAATCACTGCTTAGGGCTACATCAAGAGGAAACAAAACGTAGAGATAGAACGTGAAACTACTTTGTTGTGTCAACTTTCAAGAAGCTAGCACAAACCGTGTTGGATTCAGAGTTCCAAATACATCTATCAATATAGGAGAAAACAGAGTGAAACCTAAAAATTCAAACTGTTACTGGAAATGAACGCTTCAACATAGAAGAACGAAATTTGGGGAACCAAGTCGCCTTAGTGTACTGATCATTACCTGAGAGTATCATCCAGTTTGGGTGAAAAAATACTTGCTGAGATTTCTGGAGATTCGTAATTTTGGGAAGCTTGGCAACCCCTTCCCATGAAAGTGTTTCTCGCCAGTCACTGCTTAGGGCTACATCAAGAGGAAACAAAACGTAGAGATAGAACGTGAAACTACTTTGTTGTGTCAACTTTCAAGAAGCTAGCACAAACCGTGTTGGATTCAGAGTTCCAAATACATCTATCAATATAGGAGAAAACAGAGTGAAACCTAAAAATTCAAACTGTTACTGGAAATGAACGCTTCAACATAGAAGAACGAAATTTGGGGAACCAAGTCGCCTTAGTGTACTGATCATTGCCTGAGAGTATCATCCAGTTTGGGTGAAAAAATATTTGCTGAGATTTCTGGAGATTCGTAATTTTGGGAAGCTTGGCAACCCCTTCCCATGAAAGTGTTTCTCGCCAGTCACTGCTTAGGGCTACATCAAGAGGAAACAAAACGTAGAGATAGAACGTGAAACTACTTTGTTGTGTCAACTTTCAAGAAGCTAGCACAAACCGTGTTGGATTCAGAGTTCCAAATACATCTATCAATATAGGAGAAAACAGAGTGAAACCTAAAAATTCAAACTGTTACTGGAAATGAACGCTTCAACATAGAAGAACGAAATTTGGGGAACCAAGTCGCCTTAGTGTACTGATCATTGCCTGAGAGTATCATCCAGTTTGGGTGAAAAAATATTTGCTGAGATTTCTGGAGATTCGTAATTTTGGGAAGCTTGGCAACCCCTTCCCATGAAAGTGTTTCTCGCCAGTCACTGCTTAGGGCTACATCAAGAGGAAACAAAACGTAGAGATAGAACGTGAAACTACTTTGTTGTGTCAAGTTTCAAGAAGCTAGCACAAACCGTGTTGGATTTAGAGTTCCAAATACATCTATCAATATAGGAGAAAACAGAGTGAAACCTAAAAATTCAAACTGTTACTGGAAATGAACGCTTCAACATAGAAGATCAAAATTTGGGGAACCAAGTCGCCTTAGTGTACTGATCATTACCTGAAAGTATCATCCAGTTTGGGTGAAAAAATATTTGCTGAGATTTCTGGAGATTCGTAATTTTGGGAAGCTTGGCAACCCCTTCCCATGAAAGTGTTTCTCGCCAGTCACTGCTTAGGGCTACATCAAGAGGAAACAAAACGTAGAGATAGAATGTGAAACTACTTTGTTGTGTCAAGTTTCAAGAAGCTAGCACAAACCGTGTTGGATTTAGAGTTCCAAATATATCTATCAATATAGGAGAAAACAGAGTGAAACCTAAAAATTCAAACTGTTACTGGAAATGAACACTTCAACATAGAAGAACGAAATTTGGGGAACCAAGTCGCCTTAGTGTACTGATCATTACCTGAAAGTATCATCCAGTTTGGGTGAAAAAATATTTGCTGAGATTTGTGGAAATTCGTAATTTTGGGAAGCTTGGCAACCCCTTCCCATGAAAGGGTTTCTCGCCAATCACTGCTTAGGGCTACATCAAGAGGAAACAAAACGTAGAGATAGAACGTGAAACTACTTTGTTGTGTCAACTTTCAAGAAGCTAGCACAAACCGTGTTGGATTCAGAGTTCCAAATACATCTATCAATATAGGAGAAAACAGAGTGAAACCTAAAAATTCAAACTGTTACTGGAAATGAACGCTTCAACATAGAAGAACGAAATTTGGGGAACCAAGTCGCCTTAGTGTACTGATCATTACCTGAAAGTATCATCCAGTTTGGGTGAAAAAATACTTGCTGAGATTTCTGGAGATTCGTAATTTTGGGAAGCTTGGCAACCCCTTCCCATGAAAGTGTTTCTCGCCAGTCACTGCTTAGGGCTACATCAAGAGGAAACAAAACGTAGAGATAGAACGTGAAACTACTTTGTTGTGTCAAGTTTCAAGAAGCTAGCACAAACCGTGTTGGATTTAGAGTTCCAAATACATCTATCAATATAGGAGAAAACAGAGTGAAACCTAAAAATTCAAACTGTTACTGGAAATGAACGCTTCAACATAGAAGAATGAAATTTGGGGAACCAAGTCGCCTTAGTGTACTGATCATTACCTGAGAGTATCATCCAGTTTGGGTGAAAAAATATTTGCTGAGATTTCTGGAGATTCGTAATTTTGGGAAGCTTGGCAACCCCTTCCCATGAAAGTGTTTCTCGCCAATCACTGCTTAGGGCTACATCAAGAGGAAACAAAACGTAGAGATAGAACGTGAAACTACTTTGTTGTGTCAACTTTCAAGAAGCTAGCACAAACCGTGTTGGATTCAGAGTTCCAAATACATCTATCAATATAGGAGAAAACAGAGTGAAACCTAAAAATTCAAACTGTTACTGGAAATGAACGCTTCAACATAGAAGAACGAAATTTGGGGAACCAAGTCGCCTTAGTGTACTGATCATTACCTGAGAGTATCATCCAGTTTGGGTGAAAAAATACTTGCTGAGATTTCTGGAGATTCGTAATTTTGGGAAGCTTGGCAACCCCTTCCCATGAAAGTGTTTCTCGCCAGTCACTGCTTAGGGCTACATCAAGAGGAAACAAAACGTAGAGATAGAACGTGAAACTACTTTGTTGTGTCAACTTTCAAGAAGCTAGCACAAACCGTGTTGGATTCAGAGTTCCAAATACATCTATCAATATAGGAGAAAACAGAGTGAAACCTAAAAATTCAAACTGTTACTGGAAATGAACGCTTCAACATAGAAGAACGAAATTTGGGGAACCAAGTCGCCTTAGTGTACTGATCATTGCCTGAGAGTATCATCCAGTTTGGGTGAAAAAATATTTGCTGAGATTTCTGGAGATTCGTAATTTTGGGAAGCTTGGCAACCCCTTCCCATGAAAGTGTTTCTCGCCAGTCACTGCTTAGGGCTACATCAAGAGGAAACAAAACGTAGAGATAGAACGTGAAACTACTTTGTTGTGTCAACTTTCAAGAAGCTAGCACAAACCGTGTTGGATTCAGAGTTCCAAATACATCTATCAATATAGGAGAAAACAGAGTGAAACCTAAAAATTCAAACTGTTACTGGAAATGAACGCTTCAACATAGAAGAACGAAATTTGGGGAACCAAGTCGCCTTAGTGTACTGATCATTGCCTGAGAGTATCATCCAGTTTGGGTGAAAAAATATTTGCTGAGATTTCTGGAGATTCGTAATTTTGGGAAGCTTGGCAACCCCTTCCCATGAAAGTGTTTCTCGCCAGTCACTGCTTAGGGCTACATCAAGAGGAAACAAAACGTAGAGATAGAACGTGAAACTACTTTGTTGTGTCAAGTTTCAAGAAGCTAGCACAAACCGTGTTGGATTTAGAGTTCCAAATACATCTATCAATATAGGAGAAAACAGAGTGAAACCTAAAAATTCAAACTGTTACTGGAAATGAACGCTTCAACATAGAAGATCAAAATTTGGGGAACCAAGTCGCCTTAGTGTACTGATCATTACCTGAAAGTATCATCCAGTTTGGGTGAAAAAATATTTGCTGAGATTTCTGGAGATTCGTAATTTTGGGAAGCTTGGCAACCCCTTCCCATGAAAGTGTTTCTCGCCAGTCACTGCTTAGGGCTACATCAAGAGGAAACAAAACGTAGAGATAGAATGTGAAACTACTTTGTTGTGTCAAGTTTCAAGAAGCTAGCACAAACCGTGTTGGATTTAGAGTTCCAAATATATCTATCAATATAGGAGAAAACAGAGTGAAACCTAAAAATTCAAACTGTTACTGGAAATGAACACTTCAACATAGAAGAACGAAATTTGGGGAACCAAGTCGCCTTAGTGTACTGATCATTACCTGAAAGTATCATCCAGTTTGGGTGAAAAAATATTTGCTGAGATTTGTGGAAATTCGTAATTTTGGGAAGCTTGGCAACCCCTTCCCATGAAAGGGTTTCTCGCCAATCACTGCTTAGGGCTACATCAAGAGGAAACAAAACGTAGAGATAGAACGTGAAACTACTTTGTTGTGTCAACTTTCAAGAAGCTAGCACAAACCGTGTTGGATTCAGAGTTCCAAATACATCTATCAATATAGGAGAAAACAGAGTGAAACCTAAAAATTCAAACTGTTACTGGAAATGAACGCTTCAACATAGAAGAACGAAATTTGGGGAACCAAGTCGCCTTAGTGTACTGATCATTACCTGAAAGTATCATCCAGTTTGGGTGAAAAAATACTTGCTGAGATTTCTGGAGATTCGTAATTTTGGGAAGCTTGGCAACCCCTTCCCATGAAAGTGTTTCTCGCCAGTCACTGCTTAGGGCTACATCAAGAGGAAACAAAACGTAGAGATAGAACGTGAAACTACTTTGTTGTGTCAAGTTTCAAGAAGCTAGCACAAACCGTGTTGGATTTAGAGTTCCAAATACATCTATCAATATAGGAGAAAACAGAGTGAAACCTAAAAATTCAAACTGTTACTGGAAATGAACGCTTCAACATAGAAGAATGAAATTTGGGGAACCAAGTCGCCTTAGTGTACTGATCATTACCTGAGAGTATCATCCAGTTTGGGTGAAAAAATATTTGCTGAGATTTCTGGAGATTCGTAATTTTGGGAAGCTTGGCAACCCCTTCCCATGAAAGTGTTTCTCGCCAATCACTGCTTAGGGCTACATCAAGAGGAAACAAAACGTAGAGATAGAACGTGAAACTACTTTGTTGTGTCAACTTTCAAGAAGCTAGCACAAACCGTGTTGGATTCAGAGTTCCAAATACATCTATCAATATAGGAGAAAACAGAGTGAAACCTAAAAATTCAAACTGTTACTGGAAATGAACGCTTCAACATAGAAGAACGAAATTTGGGGAACCAAGTCGCCTTAGTGTACTGATCATTACCTGAGAGTATCATCCAGTTTGGGTGAAAAAATACTTGCTGAGATTTCTGGAGATTCGTAATTTTGGGAAGCTTGGCAACCCCTTCCCATGAAAGTGTTTCTCGCCAGTCACTGCTTAGGGCTACATCAAGAGGAAACAAAACGTAGAGATAGAACGTGAAACTACTTTGTTGTGTCAACTTTCAAGAAGCTAGCACAAACCGTGTTGGATTCAGAGTTCCAAATACATCTATCAATATAGGAGAAAACAGAGTGAAACCTAAAAATTCAAACTGTTACTGGAAATGAACGCTTCAACATAGAAGAACGAAATTTGGGGAACCAAGTCGCCTTAGTGTACTGATCATTGCCTGAGAGTATCATCCAGTTTGGGTGAAAAAATATTTGCTGAGATTTCTGGAGATTCGTAATTTTGGGAAGCTTGGCAACCCCTTCCCATGAAAGTGTTTCTCGCCAGTCACTGCTTAGGGCTACATCAAGAGGAAACAAAACGTAGAGATAGAACGTGAAACTACTTTGTTGTGTCAAGTTTCAAGAAGCTAGCACAAACCGTGTTGGATTTAGAGTTCCAAATACATCTATCAATATAGGAGAAAACAGAGTGAAACCTAAAAATTCAAACTGTTACTGGAAATGAACGCTTCAACATAGAAGATCAAAATTTGGGGAACCAAGTCGCCTTAGTGTACTGATCATTACCTGAAAGTATCATCCAGTTTGGGTGAAAAAATATTTGCTGAGATTTCTGGAGATTCGTAATTTTGGGAAGCTTGGCAACCCCTTCACATGAAAGTGTTTCTCGCCAGTCACTGCTTAGGGCTACATCAAGAGGAAACAAAACGTAGAGATAGAATGTGAAACTACTTTGTTGTGTCAAGTTTCAAGAAGCTAGCACAAACCGTGTTGGATTTAGAGTTCCAAATATATCTATCAATATAGGAGAAAACAGAGTGAAACCTAAAAATTCAAACTGTTACTGGAAATGAACACTTCAACATAGAAGAACGAAATTTGGGGAACCAAGTCGCCTTAGTGTACTGATCATTACCTGAAAGTATCATCCAGTTTGGGTGAAAAAATATTTGCTGAGATTTGTGGAAATTCGTAATTTTGGGAAGCTTGGCAACCCCTTCCCATGAAAGTGTTTCTCGCCAATCACTGCTTAGGGCTACATCAAGAGGAAACAAAACGTAGAGATAGAACGTGAAACTACTTTGTTGTGTCAACTTTCAAGAAGCTAGCACAAACCGTGTTGGATTCAGAGTTCCAAATACATCTATCAATATAGGAGAAAACAGAGTGAAACCTAAAAATTCAAACTGTTACTGGAAATGAACGCTTCAACATAGAAGAACGAAATTTGGGGAACCAAGTCGCCTTAGTGTACTGATCATTACCTGAAAGTATCATCCAGTTTGGGTGAAAAAATACTTGCTGAGATTTCTGGAGATTCGTAATTTTGGGAAGCTTGGCAACCCCTTCCCATGAAAGTGTTTCTCGCCAGTCACTGCTTAGGGCTACATCAAGAGGAAACAAAACGTAGAGATAGAACGTGAAACTACTTTGTTGTGTCAAGTTTCAAGAAGCTAGCACAAACCGTGTTGGATTTAGAGTTCCAAATACATCTATCAATATAGGAGAAAACAGAGTGAAACCTAAAAATTCAAACTGTTACTGGAAATGAACGCTTCAACATAGAAGAACGAAATTTGGGGAACCAAGTCGCCTTAGTGTACTGATCATTACCTGAAAGTATCATCCAGTTTGGGTGAAAAAATATTTGCTGAGATTTCTGGAGATTCGTAATTTTGGGAAGCTTGGCAACCCCTTCCCATGAAAGTGTTTCTCGCCAGTCACTGCTTAGGGCTACATCAAGAGGAAACAAAACATAGAGATAGAACGTGAAACTACTTTGTTGTGTCAAGTTTCAAGAAGCTAGCACAAACCGTGTTGGATTTAGAGTTCCAAATACATCTATCAATATAGGAGAAAACAGAGTGAAACCTAAAAATTCAAACTGTTACTGGAAATGAACGCTTCAACATAGAAGAACGAAATTTGGGGAACCAAGTCGCCTTAGTGTACTGATCATTATCTGAAAGTATCATCCAGTTTGGGTGAAAAAATATTTGCTGAGATTTCTGGAGATTCGTAATTTTGGGAAGCTTGGCAACCCCTTCCCATGAAAGTGTTTCTCGGCAGTCACTGTTTAGGGCTACATCAAGAGGAAAAAAAACATAGAGATAGAACGTGAAACTACTTTGTTGTGTCAAGTTTCAAGAAGCTAGCACAAACCGTGTTGGATTTAGAGTTCCAAATACATCTATCAATATAGGAGAAAACAGAGTGAAACCTAAAAATTCAAACTGTTACTGGAAATGAACGCTTCAACATAGAAGAACGAAATTTGGGGAACCAAGTCGCCTTAGTGTACTGATCATTACCTGAAAGTATCATCCAGTTTGGGTGAAAAAATATTTGCTGAGATTTCTGGAGATTCGTAATTTTGGGAAGCTTGGCAACCCCTTCCCATGAAAGTGTTTCTCGCCAGTCACTGCTTAGGGCTACATCAAGAGGAAACAAAACGTAGAGATAGAACGTGAAACTACTGTGTTGTGTCAACTTTCAAGAAGCTAGCACAAACCGTGTTGGATTCAGAGTTCCAAATACATCTATCAATATAGGAGAAAACAGAGTGAAACCTAAAAATTCAAACTGTTACTGGAAATGAACGCTTCAACATAGAAGAACGAAATTTGGGGAACCAAGTCGCCTTAGTGTACTGATCATTGCCTGAGAGTATCATCCAGTTTGGGTGAAAAAATATTTGCTGAGATTTCTGGAGATTCGTAATTTTGGGAAGCTTGGCAACCCCTTCCCATGAAAGTGTTTCTCGCCAGTCACTGCTTAGGGCTACATCAAGAGGAAACAAAACGTAGAGATAGAACGGGAAACTACTTTGTTGTGTCAAGTTTCAAGAAGCTAGCACAAACCGTGTTGGATTTAGAGTTCCAAATACATCTATCAATATAGGAGAAAACAGAGTGAAACCTAAAAATTCAAACTGTTACTGGAAATGAACGCTTCAACATAGAAGAACGAAATTTGGGGAACCAAGTCGCCTTAGTGTACTGATCATTACCTGAGAGTATCATCCAGTTTGGGTGAAAAAATATTTGCTGAGATTTCTGGAGATTCGTAATTTTGGGAAGCTTGGCAACCCCTTCCCATGAAAGTGTTTCTCGCCAATCACTGCTTAGGGCTACATCAAGAGGAAACAAAACGTAGAGATAGAACGTGAAACTACTTTGTTGTGTCAACTTTCAAGAAGCTAGCACAAACCGTGTTGGATTCAGAGTTCCAAATACATCTATCAATATAGGAGAAAACAGAGTGAAACCTAAAAATTCAAACTGTTACTGGAAATGAACGCTTCAACATAGAAGAACGAAATTTGGGGAACCAAGTCGCCTTAGTGTACTGATCATTACCTGAAAGTATCATCCAGTTTGGGTGAAAAAATACTTGCTGAGATTTCTGGAGATTCGTAATTTTGGGAAGCTTGGCAACCCCTTCCCATGAAAGTGTTTCTCGCCAGTCACTGCTTAGGGCTACATCAAGAGGAAACAAAACGTAGAGATAGAACGTGAAACTACTTTGTTGTGTCAAGTTTCAAGAAGCTAGCACAAACCGTGTTGGATTTAGAGTTCCAAATACATCTATCTATATAGGAGAAAACAGAGTGAAACCTAAAAATTCAAACTGTTACTGGAAATGAACGCTTCAACATAGAAGAACGAAATTTGGGGAACCAAGTCGCCTTAGTGTACTGATCATTACCTGAGAGTATCATCCAGTTTGGGTGAAAAAATATTTGCTGAGATTTCTGGAGATTCGTAATTTTGGGAAGCTTGGCAACCCCTTCCCATGAAAGTGTTTCTCGCCAGTCACTGCTTAGGGCTACATCAAGAGGAAACAAAACGTAGAGATAGAACGTGAAACTACTTTGTTGTGTCAACTTTCAAGAAGCTAGCACAAACCGTGTTGGATTCAGAGTTCCAAATACATCTATCAATATAGGAGAAAACAGAGTGAAACCTAAAAATTCAAACTGTTACTGGAAATGAACGCTTCAACATAGAAGAACGAAATTTGGGGAACCAAGTCGCCTTAGTGTACTGATCATTGCCTGAGAGTATCATCCAGTTTGGGTGAAAAAATATTTGCTGAGATTTCTGGAGATTCGTAATTTTGGGAAGCTTGGCAACCCCTTCCCATGAAAGTGTTTCTCGCCAGTCACTGCTTAGGGCTACATCAAGAGGAAACAAAACGTAGAGATAGAACGTGAAACTACTTTGTTGTGTCAAGTTTCAAGAAGCTAGCACAAACCGTGTTGGATTTAGAGTTCCAAATACATCTATCAATATAGGAGAAAACAGAGTGAAACCTAAAAATTCAAACTGTTACTGGAAATGAACGCTTCAACATAGAAGATCAAAATTTGGGGAACCAAGTCGCCTTAGTGTACTGATCATTACCTGAAAGTATCATCCAGTTTGGGTGAAAAAATATTTGCTGAGATTTCTGGAGATTCGTAATTTTGGGAAGCTTGGCAACCCCTTCACATGAAAGTGTTTCTCGCCAGTCACTGCTTAGGGCTACATCAAGAGGAAACAAAACGTAGAGATAGAATGTGAAACTACTTTGTTGTGTCAAGTTTCAAGAAGCTAGCACAAACCGTGTTGGATTTAGAGTTCCAAATATATCTATCAATATAGGAGAAAACAGAGTGAAACCTAAAAATTCAAACTGTTACTGGAAATGAACACTTCAACATAGAAGAACGAAATTTGGGGAACCAACTCGCCTTAGTGTACTGATCATTACCTGAAAGTATCATCCAGTTTGGGTGAAAAAATATTTGCTGAGATTTGTGGAAATTCGTAATTTTGGGAAGCTTGGCAACCCCTTCCCATGAAAGGGTTTCTCGCCAATCACTGCTTAGGGCTACATCAAGAGGAAACAAAACGTAGAGATAGAACGTGAAACTACTTTGTTGTGTCAACTTTCAAGAAGCTAGCACAAACCGTGTTGGATTCAGAGTTCCAAATACATCTATCAATATAGGAGAAAACAGAGTGAAACCTAAAAATTCAAACTGTTACTGGAAATGAACGCTTCAACATAGAAGAACGAAATTTGGGGAACCAAGTCGCCTTAGTGTACTGATCATTACCTGAAAGTATCATCCAGTTTGGGTGAAAAAATACTTGCTGAGATTTCTGGAGATTCGTAATTTTGGGAAGCTTGGCAACCCCTTCCCATGAAAGTGTTTCTCGCCAGTCACTGCTTAGGGCTACATCAAGAGGAAACAAAACGTAGAGATAGAACGTGAAACTACTTTGTTGTGTCAAGTTTCAAGAAGCTAGCACAAACCGTGTTGGATTTAGAGTTCCAAATACATCTATCAATATAGGAGAAAACAGAGTGAAACCTAAAAATTCAAACTGTTACTGGAAATGAACGCTTCAACATAGAAGAATGAAATTTGGGGAACCAAGTCGCCTTAGTGTACTGATCATTACCTGAGAGTATCATCCCGTTTGGGTGAAAAAATATTTGCTGAGATTTCTGGAGATTCGTAATTTTGGGAAGCTTGGCAACCCCTTCCCATGAAAGTGTTTCTCGCCAATCACTGCTTAGGGCTACATCAAGAGGAAACAAAACGTAGAGATAGAACGTGAAACTACTTTGTTGTGTCAACTTTCAAGAAGCTAGCACAAACCGTGTTGGATTCAGAGTTCCAAATACATCTATCAATATAGGAGAAAACAGAGTGAAACCTAAAAATTCAAACTGTTACTGGAAATGAACGCTTCAACATAGAAGAACGAAATTTGGGGAACCAAGTCGCCTTAGTGTACTGATCATTACCTGAGAGTATCATCCAGTTTGGGTGAAAAAATACTTGCTGAGATTTCTGGAGATTCGTAATTTTGGGAAGCTTGGCAACCCCTTCCCATGAAAGTGTTTCTCGCCAGTCACTGCTTAGGGCTACATCAAGAGGAAACAAAACGTAGAGATAGAACGTGAAACTACTTTGTTGTGTCAAGTTTCAAGAAGCTAGCACAAACCGTGTTGGATTTAGAGTTCGAAATACATCTATCTATATAGGAGAAAACAGAGTGAAACCTAAAAATTCAAACTGTTACTGGAAATGAACGCTTCAACATAGAAGAACGAAATTTGGGGAACCAATTCGCCTTAGTGTACTGATCATTACCTGAAAGTATCATCCAGTTTGGGTGAAAAAATATTTGCTGAGATTTGTGGAGATTCGTAATTTTTGGAAGCTTGGCAACCCCTTCCCATGAAAGTGTTTCTCGCCAGTCACTGCTTAGGGCTACATCAAGAGGAAACAAAACGTAGAGATAGAACGTGAAACTACTTTGTTGTGTCAAGTTTCAAGAAGCTAGCACAAACCGTGTTGGATTTAGAGTTCCAAATACATCTATCTATATAGGAGAAAACAGAGTGAAACCTAAAAATTCAAACTGTTACTGGAAATGAACGCTTCAACATAGAAGAACGAAATTTGGGGAACCAGGTTGCCTTAGTGTACTGATCATTACCTGAAAGTATCATCCAGTTTGGGTGAAAAAATATTTGCTGAGATTTCTGGAGATTCGTAATTTTGGGAAGCTTGGCAACCCCTTCCCATGAAAGTGTTTCTCGCCAGTCACTGCTTAGGGCTACATCAAGAGGAAACAAAACGTAGAGATAGAACGTGAAACTACTTTGTTGTGTCAAGTTTCAAGAAGCTAGCACAAACCGTGTTGGATTTAGAGTTCCAAATACATCTATCAATATAGGAGAAAACAGAGTGAAACCTAAAAATTCAAACTGTTACTGGAAATGAACGCTTCAACATAGAAGAACGAAATTTGGGGAACCAAGTCGCCTTAGTGTACTGATCATTATCTGAAAGTATCATCCAGTTTGGGTGAAAAAATATTTGCTGAGATTTCTGGAGATTCGTAATTTTGGGAAGCTTGGCAACCCCTTCCCATGAAAGTGTTTCTCGGCAGTCACTGTTTAGGGCTACATCAAGAGGAAAAAAAACATAGAGATAGAACGTGAAACTACTTTGTTGTGTCAAGTTTCAAGAAGCTAGCACAAACCGTGTTGGATTTAGAGTTCCAAATACATCTATCAATATAGGAGAAAACAGAGTGAAACCTAAAAATTCAAACTGTTACTGGAAATGAACGCTTCAACATAGAAGAACGAAATTTGGGGAACCAAGTCGCCTTAGTGTACTGATCATTACCTGAAAGTATCATCCAGTTTGGGTGAAAAAATATTTGCTGAGATTTCTGGAGATTCGTAATTTTGGGAAGCTTGGCAACCCCTTCCCATGAAAGTGTTTCTCGCCAGTCACTGCTTAGGGCTACATCAAGAGGAAACAAAACGTAGAGATAGAACGTGAAACTACTGTGTTGTGTCAACTTTCAAGAAGCTAGCACAAACCGTGTTGGATTCAGAGTTCCAAATACATCTATCAATATAGGAGAAAACAGAGTGAAACCTAAAAATTCAAACTGTTACTGGAAATGAACGCTTCAACATAGAAGAACGAAATTTGGGGAACCAAGTCGCCTTAGTGTACTGATCATTGCCTGAGAGTATCATCCAGTTTGGGTGAAAAAATATTTGCTGAGATTTCTGGAGATTCGTAATTTTGGGAAGCTTGGCAACCCCTTCCCATGAAAGTGTTTCTCGCCAGTCACTGCTTAGGGCTACATCAAGAGGAAACAAAACGTAGAGATAGAACGTGAAACTACTTTGTTGTGTCAAGTTTCAAGAAGCTAGCACAAACCGTGTTGGATTTAGAGTTCCAAATACATCTATCTATATAGGAGAAAACAGAGTGAAACCTAAAAATTCAAACTGTTACTGGAAATGAACGCTTCAACATAGAAGAACGAAATTTGGGGAACCAGGTTGCCTTAGTGTACTGATCATTACCTGAAAGTATCATCCAGTTTGGGTGAAAAAATATTTGCTGAGATTTGTGGAGATTCGTAATTTTGGGAAGCTTGGCAACCCCTTCCCATGAAAGGGTTTCTCGCCAATCACTGCTTAGGGCTACATGAAGAGGAAACAAAACGTAGAGATAGAACGTGAAACTACTTTGTTGTGTCAACTTTCAAGAAGCTAGCACAAACCGTGTTGGATTCAGAGTTCCAAATACATCTATCAATATAGGAGAAAACAGAGTGAAACCTAAAAATTCAAACTGTTACTGGAAATGAACGATTCAACATAGAAGAACGAAATTTGGGGAATCAAGTCGCCTTAGTGTACTGATCATTACCTGAAAGTATCATCCAGTTTGGGTGAAAAAATACTTGCTGAGATTTCTGGAGATTCGTAATTTTGGGAAGCTTGGCAACCCCTTCCCATGAAAGTGTTTCTCGCCAGTCACTGCTTAGGGCTACATCAAGAGGAAACAAAACGTAGAGATAGAACGTGAAACTACTTTGTTGTGTCAAGTTTTAAGAAGCTAGCACAAACTGTGTTGGATTTAGAGTTCCAAATACATCTATCAATATAGGAGAAAACAGAGTGAAACCTAAAAATTCAAACTGTTACTGGAAATGAACGCTTCAACATAGAAGAACGAAATTTGGGGAACCAAGTCGCCTTAGTGTACTGATCATTACCTGAAAGTATCATCCAGTTTGGGTGAAAAAATATTTGCTGAGATTTCTGGAGATTCGTAATTTTGGGAAGCTTGGCAACCCCTTCCCATGAAAGTGTTTCTCGCCAGTCACTGCTTAGGGCTACATCAAGAGGAAACAAAACGTAGAGATAGAATGTGAAACTACTTTGTTGTGTCAAGTTTCAAGAAGCTAGCACAAACCGTGTTGGATTTAGAGTTCCAAATACATCTATCAATATAGGAGAAAACAGAGTGAAACCTAAAAATTCAAACTGTTACTGGAAATGAACGCTTCAACATAGAAGAACGAAATTTGGGGAACCAAGTCGCCTTAGTGTACTGATCATTACCTGAAAGTATCATCCAGTTTGGGTGAAAAAATATTTGCTGAGATTTGTGGAGATTCGTAATTTTGGGAAGCTTGGCAACCCCTTCCCATGAAAGGGTTTCTCGCCAATCACTGCTTAGGGCTACATCAAGAGGAAACAAAACGTAGAGATAGAACGTGAAACTACTTTGTTGTGTCAACTTTCAAGAAGCTAGCACAAACCGTGTTGGATTCAGAGTTCCAAATACATCTATCAATATAGGAGAAAACAGAGTGAAACCTAAAAATTCAAACTGTTACTGGAAATGAACGCTTCAACATAGAAGAACGAAATTTGGGGAACCAAGTCGCCTTAGTGTACTGATCATTACCTGAAAGTATCATCCAGTTTGGGTGAAAAAATACTTGCTGAGATTTCTGGAGATTCGTAATTTTGGGAAGCTTGGCAACCCCTTCCCATGAAAGTGTTTCTCGCCAGTCACTGCTTAGGGCTACATCAAGAGGAAACAAAACGTAGAGATAGAACGTGAAACTACTTTGTTGTGTCAAGTTTCAAGAAGCTAGCACAAACCGTGTTGGATTTAGAGTTCCAAATACATCTATCAATATAGGAGAAAACAGAGTGAAACCTAAAAATTCAAACTGTTACTGGAAATGAACGCTTCAACATAGAAGAACGAAATTTGGGGAACCAAGTCGCCTTAGTGTACTGATCATTACCTGAGAGTATCATCCAGTTTGGGTGAAAAAATATTTGCTGATTTCTGGAGATTCGTAATTTTGGGAAGCTTGGCAACCCCTTCCCATGAAAGTGTTTCTCGCCAATCACTGCTTAGGGCTACATCAAGAGGAAACAAAACGTAGAGATAGAACGTGAAACTACTTTGTTGTGTCAAGTTTCAAAAAGCTAGCACAAACCGTGTTGGATTCAGAGTTCCAAATACATCTATCAATATAGGAGAAAACAGAGTGAAACCTAAAAATTCAAACTGTTACTGGAAATGAACGCTTCAACATAGAAGAACGAAATTTGGGGAACCAAGTCGCCTTAGTGTACTGATCATTACCTGAGAGTATCATCCAGTTTGGGTGAAAAAATATTTGCTGAGATTTCTGGAGATTCGTAATTTTGGGAAGCTTGGCAACCCCTTCCCATGAAAGTGTTTCTCGCCAATCACTGCTTAGGGCTACATCAAGAGGAAACAAAACGTAGAGATAGAACGTGAAACTACTTTGTTGTGTCAACTTTCAAGAAGCTAGCACAAACCGTGTTGGATTCAGAGTTCCAAATACATCTATCAATATAGGAGAAAACAGAGTGAAACCTAAAAATTCAAACTGTTACTGGAAATGAACGCTTCAACATAGAAGAACGAAATTTGGGGAACCAAGTCGCCTTAGTGTACTGATCATTACCTGAAAGTATCATCCAGTTTGGGTGAAAAAATACTTGCTGAGATTTCTGGAGATTCGTAATTTTGGGAAGCTTGGCAACCCCTTCCCATGAAAGTGTTTCTCGCCAGTCACTGCTTAGGGCTACATCAAGAGGAAACAAAACGTAGAGATAGAACGTGAAACTACTTTGTTGTGTCAAGTTTCAAGAAGCTAGCACAAACCGTGTTGGAATTAGAGTTCCAAATACATCTATCTATATAGGAGAAAACAGAGTGAAACCTAAAAATTCAAACTGTTACTGGAAATGAACGCTTCAACATAGAAGAACGAAATTTGGGGAACCAAGTCGCCTTAGTGTACTGATTATTACCTGAAAGTATCATCCAGTTTGGGTGAAAAAATATTTGCTGAGATTTGTGGAGATTCGTAATTTTTGGAAGCTTGGCAACCCCTTCCCATGAAAGTGTTTCTCGCCAATCACTGCTTAGGGCTACATCAAGAGGAAACAAAACGTAGAGATAGAACGTGAAACTACTTTGTTGTGTCAACTTTCAAGAAGCTAGCACAAACCGTGTTGGATTCAGAGTTCCAAATACATCTATCAATATAGGAGAAAACAGAGTGAAACCTAAAAATTCAAACTGTTACTGGAAATGAACGCTTCAACATAGAAGAACCAAATTTGGGGAATCAAGTCGCCTTAGTGTACTGATCATTACCTGAAAGTATCATCCAGTTTGGGTGAAAAAATACTTGCTGAGATTTCTGGAGATTCGTAATTTTGGGAAGCTTGGCAACCCCTTCCCATGAAAGTGTTTCTCGCCAGTCACTGCTTAGGGCTACATCAAGAGGAAACTAAACGTAGAGATAGAACGTGAAACTACTTTGTTGTGTCAAGTTTCAAGAAGCTAGCACAAACCGTGTTGGATTTAGAGTTCCAAATACATCTATCAATATAGGAGAAAACAGAGTGAAACCTAAAAATTCAAACTGTTACTGGAAATGAACGCTTCAACATAGAAGAACGAAATTTGGGGAACCAAGTCGCCTTAGTGTACTGATCATTACCTGAAAGTATCATCCAGTTGGGGTGAAAAAATATTTGCTGAGATTTCTGGAGATTCGTAATTTTGGGAATCTTGGCAACCCCTTCCCATGAAAGTGTTTCTCGCCAGTCACTGCTTAGGGCTACATCAAGAGGAAACAAAACGTAGAGATAGAATGTGAAACTACTTTGTTGTGTCAAGTTTCAAGAAGCTAGCACAAACCGTGTTGGATTTAGAGTTCCAAATACATCTATCAATATAGGAGAAAACAGAGTGAAACCTAAAAATTCAAACTGTTACTGGAAATGAACGCTTCAACATAGAAGAACGAAATTTGGGGAACCAAGTCGCCTTAGTGTACTGATCATTACCTGAAAGTATCATCCAGTTTGGGTGAAAAAATATTTGCTGAGATTTGTGGAGAATCGTAATTTTGGGAAGCTTGGCAACCCCTTCCCATGAAAGGGTTTCTCGCCAATCACTGCTTAGGGCTACATCAAGAGGAAACAAAACGTAGAGATAGAACGTGAAACTACTTTGTTGTGTCAAGTTTCAAGAAGCTAGCACAAACCGTGTTGGATTCAGAGTTCCAAATACATCTATCAATATAGGAGAAAACAGAGTGAAACCTAAAAATTCAAACTGTTACTGGAAATGAACGCTTCAACATAGAAGAACGAAATTTGGGGAACCAAGTCGCCTTAGTGTACTGATCATTACCTGAAAGTATCATCCAGTTTGGGTGAAAAAATACTTGCTGAGATTTCTGGAGATTCGTAATTTTGGGAAGCTTGGCAACCCCTTCCCATGAAAGTGTTTCTCGCCAGTCACTGCTTAGGGCTACATCAAGAGGAAACAAAACGTAGAGATAGAACGTGAAACTACTTTGTTGTGTCAAGTTTCAAGAAGCTAGCACAAACCGTGTTGGATTTAGAGTTCCAAATACATCTATCAATATAGGAGAAAACAGAGTGAAACCTAAAAATTCAAACTGTTACTGGAAATGAACGCTTCAACATAGAAGAACGAAATTTGGGGAACCAAGTCGCCTTAGTGTACTGATCATTACCTGAGAGTATCATCCAGTTTGGGTGAAAAAATATTTGCTGATTTCTGGAGATTCGTAATTTTGGGAAGCTTGGCAACCCCTTCCCATGAAAGTGTTTCTCGCCAATCACTGCTTAGGGCTACATCAAGAGGAAACAAAACGTAGAGATAGAACGTGAAACTACTTTGTTGTGTCAAGTTTCAAAAAGCTAGCACAAACCGTGTTGGATTCAGAGTTCCAAATACATCTATCAATATAGGAGAAAACAGAGTGAAACCTAAAAATTCAAACTGTTACTGGAAATGAACGCTTCAACATAGAAGAACGAAATTTGGGGAACCAAGTCGCCTTAGTGTACTGATCATTACCTGAGAGTATCATCCAGTTTGGGTGAAAAAATATTTGCTGAGATTTCTGGAGATTCGTAATTTTGGGAAGCTTGGCAACCCCTTCCCATGAAAGTGTTTCTCGCCAATCACTGCTTAGGGCTACATCAAGAGGAAACAAAACGTAGAGATAGAACGTGAAACTACTTTGTTGTGTCAACTTTCAAGAAGCTAGCACAAACCGTGTTGGATTCAGAGTTCCAAATACATCTATCAATATAGGAGAAAACAGAGTGAAACCTAAAAATTCAAACTGTTACTGGAAATGAACGCTTCAACATAGAAGAACGAAATTTGGGGAACCAAGTCGCCTTAGTGTACTGATCATTACCTGAAAGTATCATCCAGTTTGGGTGAAAAAATACTTGCTGAGATTTCTCGAGATTCGTAATTTTGGGAAGCTTGGCAACCCCTTCCCATGAAAGTGTTTCTCGCCAGTCACTGCTTAGGGCTACATCAAGAGGAAACAAAACGTAGAGATAGAACGTGAAACTACTTTGTTGTGTCAAGTTTCAAGAAGCTAGCACAAACCGTGTTGGATTTAGAGTTCCAAATACATCTATCTATATAGGAGAAAACAGAGTGAAACCTAAAAATTCAAACTGTTACTGGAAATGAACGCTTCAACATAGAAGAACGAAATTTGGGGAACCAAGTCGCCTTAGTGTACTGATCATTACCTGAAAGTATCATCCAGTTTGGGTGAAAAAATATTTGCTGAGATTTGTGGAGATTCGTAATTTTTGGAAGCTTGGCAACCCCTTCCCATGAAAGTGTTTCTCGCCAATCACTGCTTAGGGCTACATCAAGAGGAAACAAAACGTAGAGATAGAACGTGAAACTACTTTGTTGTGTCAATTTTCAAGAAGCTAGCATAAACCGTGTTGGATTCAGAGTTCCAAATACATCTATCAATATAGGAGAAAACAGAGTGAAACCTAAAAATTCAAACTGTTACTGGAAATGAACGCTTCAACATAGAAGAACGAAATTTGGGGAACCAAGTCGCCTTAGTGTACTGATCATTACCTGAAAGTATCATCCAGTTTGGGTGAAAAAATATTTGCTGAGATTTCTGGAGATTCGTAATTTTGGGAAGCTTGGCAACCCCTTCCCATGAAAGTGTTTCTCGCCAGTCACTGCTTAGGGCTACATCAAGAGGAATCAAAACGTAGAGATAGAACGTGAAACAACTTTGTTGTCAAGTTTCAAGAAGCTAGCACAAACCGTGTTGGATTCAGAGTTCCAAATACATCTATCAATATAGGAGAAAACAGAGTGAAACCTAAAAATTCAAACTGTTACTGGAAATGAACGCTTCAACATAGAAGAACGAAAATTGGGGAACCAAGTTGCCTTAGTGTACTGATCATTACCTGAAAGTATCATCCAGTTTGGGTGAAAAAATGTTTGCTGAGATTTCCGGAGATTCGTAATTTTGGGAAGCTTGGCAACCCCTTCCCATGAAAGTGTTTCTCGCCAGTCACTGCTTAGGGCTACCTCAAGAGGAAACAAAACGTAGAGATAGAACGTGAAACTACTTTGTTGTGTCAACTTTCAAGAAGCTAGCACAAACTGTGTTGGATTCAGAGTTCCAAATACATCTATCAATATAGGAGAAAACAGAGTGAAACCTACAAATTCAAACTGTTACTGGAAATGAACGCTTCAACAAAGAAGAACGAAATTTGGGGAACCAAGTCGCCTTAGTGTACTGATCATTACCTGAAAGTATCATCCAGTTTGGGTGAAAAAATATTTGCTGAGATTTCTGGAGATTCGTAATTTTGGGAAGCTTGGCAACCCCTTCCCATGAAAGTGTTTCTCGCCAGTCACTGCTTAGGGCTACATCAAGAGGAAACAAAACGTAGAGATAGAACGTGAAACTACTTTGTTGTGTCAACTTTCAAGAAGCTAGCACAAACCGTGTTGGATTCAGAGTTCCAAATACATCTATCAATATAGGAGAAAACAGAGTGAAACCTACAAATTCAAACTGTTACTGGAAATGAACGCTTCAACAAAGAAGAACGAAATTTGGGGAACCAAGTCGCCTTAGTGTACTGATCATTACCTGAAAGTATCATCCAGTTTGGGTGAAAAAATATTTGCTGAGATTTCTGGAGATTCGTAATTTTGGGAAGCTTGGCAACCCCTTCCCATGAAAGTGTTTCTCGCCAGTCACTGCTTAGGGCTACATCAAGAGGAAACAAAACGTAGAGATAGAACGTGAAACTACTTTGTTGTGTCAAGTTTCAAGAAGCTAGCACAAACCGTGTTGGATTCAGAGTTCCAAATACATCTATCAATATAGGAGAAAACAGAGTGAAACCTAAAAATTCAAACTGTTACTGGAAATGAACGCTTCAACATAGAAGAACGAAATTTGGGGAACCAAGTCGCCTTAGTGTACTGATCATTACCTGAGAGTATCATCCAGTTTGGGTGAAAAAATATTTGCTGAGATTTCTGGAGATTCGTAATTTTGGGAAGCTTGGCAACCCCTTCCCATGAAAGTGTTTCTCGCCAATCACTGCTTAGGGCTACATCAAGAGGAAACACAACGTAGAGATAGAACGTGAAACTACTTTGTTGTGTCAACTTTCAAGAAGCTAGCACAAACCGTGTTGGATTCAGAGTTCCAAATACATCTATCAATATAGGAGAAAACAGAGTGAAACCTAAAAATTCAAACTGTTACTGGAATTGAAAGCTTCAACATAGAAGAACGAAATTTGGGGAACCAAGTCGCCTTAGTGTACTGATCATTACCTGAAAGTATCATCCAGTTTGGGTGAAAAAATACTTGGTGAGATTTCTGGAGATTCGTAATTTTGGGAAGCTTGGCAACCCCTTCCCATGAAAGTGTTTCTCGCCAGTCACTGCTTAGGGCTACATCAAGAGGAAACAAAACGTAGAGATAGAACGTGAAACTACTTTGTTGTGTCAAGTTTCAAGAAGCTAGCACAAACCGTGTTGGATTTAGAGTTCCAAATACATCTATCTATATAGGAGAAAACAGAGTGAAACCTAAAAATTCAAACTGTTACTGGAAATGAACGCTTCAACATAGAAGAACGAAATTTGGGGAACCAAGTCGCCTTAGTGTACTGATCATTACCTGAAAGTATCATCCAGTTTGGGTGAAAAAATATTTGCTGAGATTTGTGGAGATTCGTAATTTTTGGAAGCTTGGCAACCCCTTCCCATGAAAGTGTTTCTCGCCAATCACTGCTTAGGGCTACATCAAGAGGAAACAAAACGTAGAGATAGAACGTGAAACTACTTTGTTGTGTCAAGTTTCAAGAAGCTAGCATAAACCGTGTTGGATTCAGAGTTCCAAATACATCTATCAATATAGGAGAAAACAGAGTGAAACCTAAAAATTCAAACTGTTACTGGAAATGAACGCTTCAACATAGAAGAACGACATTTGGGGAACCAAGTCGCCTTAGTGTACTGATCATTACCTGAAAGTATCATCCAGTTTGGGTGAAAAAATATTTGCTGAGATTTCTGGAGATTCGTAATTTTGGGAAGCTTGGCAACCCCTTCCCATGAAAGTGTTTCTCGCCAGTCACTGCTTAGGGCTACATCAAGAGGAATCAAAACGTAGAGATAGAACGTGAAACAACTTTGTTGTCAAGTTTCAAGAAGCTAGCACAAACCGTGTTGGATTCAGAGTTCCAAATACATCTATCAATATAGGAGAAAACAGAGTGAAACCTAAAAATTCAAACTGTTACTGGAAATGAACGCTTCAACATAGAAGAACGAAAATTGGGGAACCAAGTTGCCTTAGTGTACTGATCATTACCTGAAAGTATCATCCAGTTTGGGTGAAAAAATGTTTGCTGAGATTTCCGGAGATTCGTAATTTTGGGAAGCTTGGCAACCCCTTCCCATGAAAGTGTTTCTCGCCAGTCACTGCTTAGGGCTACATCAAGAGGAAACAAAACGTAGAGATAGAACGTGAAACTACTTTGTTGTGTCAACTTTCAAGAAGCTAGCACAAACCGTGTTGGATTCAGAGTTCCAAATACATCTATCAATATAGGAGAAAACAGAGTGAAACCTACAAATTCAAACTGTTACTGGAAATGAACGCTTCAACATAGAAGAACGAAATTTGGGGAACCAAGTCGCCTTAGTGTACTGATCATTACCTGAGAGTATCATCCAGTTTGGGTGAAAAAATATTTGCTGAGATTTCTGGAGATTCGTAATTTTGGGAAGCTTGGCAACCCCTTCCCATGAAAGTGTTTCTCGCCAATCACTGCTTAGGGCTACATCAAGAGGAAACAAAACGTAGAGATAGAACGTGAAACTACTTTGTTGTGTCAACTTTCAAGAAGCTAGCACAAACCGTGTTGGATTCAGAGTTCCAAATACATCTATCAATATAGGAGAAAACAGAGTGAAACCTAAAAATTCAAACTGTTACTGGAAATGAACGCTTCAACATAGAAGAACGAAATTTGGGGAACCAAGTCGCCTTAGTGTACTGATCATTACCTGAAAGTATCATCCAGTTTGGGTGAAAAAATACTTGCTGAGATTTCTGGAGATTCGTAATTTTGGGAAGCTTGGCAACCCCTTCCCATGAAAGTGTTTCTCGCCAGTCACTGCTTAGGGCTACATCAAGAGGAAACAAAACGTAGAGATAGAACGTGAAACTACTTTGTTGTGTCAAGTTTCAAGAAGCTAGCACAAACCGTGTTGGATTTAGAGTTCCAAATACATCTATCTATATAGGAGAAAACAGAGTGAAACCTAAAAATTCAAACTGTTACTGGAAATGAACGCTTCAACATAGAAGAACGAAATTTGGGGAACCAAGTCGCCTTAGTGTACTGATCATTACCTGAAAGTATCATCCAGTTTGGGTGAAAAAATATTTGCTGAGATTTGTGGAGATTCGTAATTTTTGGAAGCTTGGCAACCCCTTCCCATGAAAGTGTTTCTCGCCAATCACTGCTTAGGGCTACATCAAGAGGAAACAAAACGTAGAGATAGAACGTGAAACTACTTTGTTGTGTCAATTTTCAAGAAGCTAGCATAAACCGTGTTGGATTCAGAGTTCCAAATACATCTATCAATATAGGAGAAAACAGAGTGAAACCTAAAAATTCAAACTGTTACTGGAAATGAACGCTTCAACATAGAAGAACGAAATTTGGGGAACCAAGTCGCCTTAGTGTACTGATCATTACCTGAAAGTATCATCCAGTTTGGGTGAAAAAATATTTGCTGAGATTTCTGGAGATTCGTAATTTTGGGAAGCTTGGCAACCCCTTCCCATGAAAGTGTTTCTCGCCAGTCACTGCTTAGGGCTACATCAAGAGGAATCAAAACGTAGAGATAGAACGTGAAACAACTTTGTTGTCAAGTTTCAAGAAGCTAGCACAAACCGTGTTGGATTCAGAGTTCCAAATACATCTATCAATATAGGAGAAAACAGAGTGAAACCTAAAAATTCAAACTGTTACTGGAAATGAACGCTTCAACATAGAAGAACGAAAATTGGGGAACCAAGTTGCCTTAGTGTACTGATCATTACCTGAAAGTATCATCCAGTTTGGGTGAAAAAATGTTTGCTGAGATTTCCGGAGATTCGTAATTTTGGGAAGCTTGGCAACCCCTTCCCATGAAAGTGTTTCTCGCCAGTCACTGCTTAGGGCTACCTCAAGAGGAAACAAAACGTAGAGATAGAACGTGAAACTACTTTGTTGTGTCAACTTTCAAGAAGCTAGCACAAACTGTGTTGGATTCAGAGTTCCAAATACATCTATCAATATAGGAGAAAACAGAGTGAAACCTACAAATTCAAACTGTTACTGGAAATGAACGCTTCAACAAAGAAGAACGAAATTTGGGGAACCAAGTCGCCTTAGTGTACTGATCATTACCTGAAAGTATCATCCAGTTTGGGTGAAAAAATATTTGCTGAGATTTCTGGAGATTCGTAATTTTGGGAAGCTTGGCAACCCCTTCCCATGAAAGTGTTTCTCGCCAGTCACTGCTTAGGGCTACATCAAGAGGAAACAAAACGTAGAGATAGAACGTGAAACTACTTTGTTGTGTCAACTTTCAAGAAGCTAGCACAAACCGTGTTGGATTCAGAGTTCCAAATACATCTATCAATATAGGAGAAAACAGAGTGAAACCTACAAATTCAAACTGTTACTGGAAATGAACGCTTCAACAAAGAAGAACGAAATTTGGGGAACCAAGTCGCCTTAGTGTACTGATCATTACCTGAAAGTATCATCCAGTTTGGGTGAAAAAATATTTGCTGAGATTTCTGGAGATTCGTAATTTTGGGAAGCTTGGCAACCCCTTCCCATGAAAGTGTTTCTCGCCAGTCACTGCTTAGGGCTACATCAAGAGGAAACAAAACGTAGAGATAGAACGTGAAACTACTTTGTTGTGTCAAGTTTCAAGAAGCTAGCACAAACCGTGTTGGATTCAGAGTTCCAAATACATCTATCAATATAGGAGAAAACAGAGTGAAACCTAAAAATTCAAACTGTTACTGGAAATGAACGCTTCAACATAGAAGAACGAAATTTGGGGAACCAAGTCGCCTTAGTGTACTGATCATTACCTGAGAGTATCATCCAGTTTGGGTGAAAAAATATTTGCTGAGATTTCTGGAGATTCGTAATTTTGGGAAGCTTGGCAACCCCTTCCCATGAAAGTGTTTCTCGCCAATCACTGCTTAGGGCTACATCAAGAGGAAACACAACGTAGAGATAGAACGTGAAACTACTTTGTTGTGTCAACTTTCAAGAAGCTAGCACAAACCGTGTTGGATTCAGAGTTCCAAATACATCTATCAATATAGGAGAAAACAGAGTGAAACCTAAAAATTCAAACTGTTACTGGAATTGAAAGCTTCAACATAGAAGAACGAAATTTGGGGAACCAAGTCGCCTTAGTGTACTGATCATTACCTGAAAGTATCATCCAGTTTGGGTGAAAAAATACTTGGTGAGATTTCTGGAGATTCGTAATTTTGGGAAGCTTGGCAACCCCTTCCCATGAAAGTGTTTCTCGCCAGTCACTGCTTAGGGCTACATCAAGAGGAAACAAAACGTAGAGATAGAACGTGAAACTACTTTGTTGTGTCAAGTTTCAAGAAGCTAGCACAAACCGTGTTGGATTTAGAGTTCCAAATACATCTATCTATATAGGAGAAAACAGAGTGAAACCTAAAAATTCAAACTGTTACTGGAAATGAACGCTTCAACATAGAAGAACGAAATTTGGGGAACCAAGTCGCCTTAGTGTACTGATCATTACCTGAAAGTATCATCCAGTTTGGGTGAAAAAATATTTGCTGAGATTTGTGGAGATTCGTAATTTTTGGAAGCTTGGCAACCCCTTCCCATGAAAGTGATTCTCGCCAATCACTGCTTAGGGCTACATCAAGAGGAAACAAAACGTAGAGATAGAACGTGAAACTACTTTGTTGTGTCAATTTTCAAGAAGCTAGCATAAACCGTGTTGGATTCAGAGTTCCAAATACATCTATCAATATAGGAGAAAACAGAGTGAAACCTAAAAATTCAAACTGTTACTGGAAATGAACGCTTCAACATAGAAGAACGAAATTTGGGGAACCAAGTCGCCTTAGTGTACTGATCATTACCTGAAAGTATCATCCAGTTTGGGTGAAAAAATATTTGCTGAGATTTCTGGAGATTCGTAATTTTGGGAAGCTTGGCAACCCCTTCCCATGAAAGTGTTTCTCGCCAGTCACTGCTTAGGGCTACATCAAGAGGAATCAAAACGTAGAGATAGAACGTGAAACAACTTTGTTGTCAAGTTTCAAGAAGCTAGCACAAACCGTGTTGGATTCAGAGTTCCAAATACATCTATCAATATAGGAGAAAACAGAGTGAAACCTAAAAATTCAAACTGTTACTGGAAATGAACGCTTCAACATAGAAGAACGAAAATTGGGGAACCAAGTTGCCTTAGTGTACTGATCATTACCTGAAAGTATCATCCAGTTTGGGTGAAAAAATGTTTGCTGAGATTTCCGGAGATTCGTAATTTTGGGAAGCTTGGCAACCCCTTCCCTTGAAAGTGTTTCTCGCCAGTCACTGCTTAGGGCTACCTCAAGAGGAAACAAAACGTAGAGATAGAACGTGAAACTACTTTGTTGTGTCAACTTTCAAGAAGCTAGCACAAACTGTGTTGGATTCAGAGTTCCAAATACATCTATCAATATAGGAGAAAACAGAGTGAAACCTACAAATTCAAACTGTTACTGGAAATGAACGCTTCAACAAAGAAGAACGAAATTTGGGGAACCAAGTCGCCTTAGTGTACTGATCATTACCTGAAAGTATCATCCAGTTTGGGTGAAAAAATATTTGCTGAGATTTCTGGAGATTCGTAATTTTGGGAAGCTTGGCAACCCCTTCCCATGAAAGTGTTTCTCGCCAGTCACTGCTTAGGGCTACATCAAGAGGAAACAAAACGTAGAGATAGAACGTGAAACTACTTTGTTGTGTCAACTTTCAAGAAGCTAGCACAAACCGTGTTGGATTCAGAGTTCCAAATACATCTATCAATATAGGAGAAAACAGAGTGAAACCTACAAATTCAAACTGTTACTGGAAATGAACGCTTCAACAAAGAAGAACGAAATTTGGGGAACCAAGTCGCCTTAGTGTACTGATCATTACCTGAAAGTATCATCCAGTTTGGGTGAAAAAATATTTGCTGAGATTTCTGGAGATTCGTAATTTTGGGAAGCTTGGCAACCCCTTCCCATGAAAGTGTTTCTCGCCAGTCACTGCTTAGGGCTACATCAAGAGGAAACAAAACGTAGAGATAGAACGTGAAACTACTTTGTTGTGTCAAGTTTCAAGAAGCTAGCACAAACCGTGTTGGATTCAGAGTTCCAAATACATCTATCAATATAGGAGAAAACAGAGTGAAACCTAAAAATTCAAACTGTTACTGGAAATGAACGCTTCAACATAGAAGAACGAAATTTGGGGAACCAAGTCGCCTTAGTGTACTGATCATTACCTGAGAGTATCATCCAGTTTGGGTGAAAAAATATTTGCTGAGATTTCTGGAGATTCGTAATTTTGGGAAGCTTGGCAACCCCTTCCCATGAAAGTGTTTCTCGCCAATCACTGCTTAGGGCTACATCAAGAGGAAACAAAACGTAGAGATAGAACGTGAAACTACTTTGTTGTGTCAAGTTTCAAGAAGCTAGCACAAACCGTGTTGGATTCAGAGTTCCAAATACATCTATCAATATAGGAGAAAACAGAGTGAAACCTAAAAATTCAAACTGTTACTGGAAATGAACGCTTCAACATAGAAGAACGAAATTTGGGGAACCAAGTCGCCTTAGTGTACTGATCATTACCTGAGAGTATCATCCAGTTTGGGTGAAAAAATATTTGCTGAGATTTCTGGAGATTCGTAATTTTGGGAAGCTTGGCAACCCCTTCCCATGAAAGTGTTTCTCGCCAATCACTGCTTAGGGCTACATCAAGAGGAAACACAACGTAGAGATAGAACGTGAAACTACTTTGTTGTGTCAACTTTCAAGAAGCTAGCACAAACCGTGTTGGATTCAGAGTTCCAAATACATCTATCAATATAGGAGAAAACAGAGTGAAACCTAAAAATTCAAACTGTTACTGGAATTGAAAGCTTCAACATAGAAGAACGAAATTTGGGGAACCAAGTCGCCTTAGTGTACTGATCATTACCTGAAAGTATCATCCAGTTTGGGTGAAAAAATACTTGCTGAGATTTCTGGAGATTCGTAATTTTGGGAAGCTTGGCAACCCCTTCCCATGAAAGTGTTTCTCGCCAGTCACTGCTTAGGGCTACATCAAGAGGAAACAAAACGTAGAGATAGAACGTGAAACTACTTTGTTGTGTCAAGTTTCAAGAAGCTAGCACAAACCGTGTTGGATTTAGAGTTCCAAATACATCTATCTATATAGGAGAAAACAGAGTGAAACCTAAAAATTCAAACTGTTACTGGAAATGAACGCTTCAACATAGAAGAACGAAATTTGGGGAACCAAGTCGCCTTAGTGTACTGATCATTACCTGAAAGTATCATCCAGTTTGGGTGAAAAAATATTTGCTGAGATTTGTGGAGATTCGTAATTTTTGGAAGCTTGGCAACCCCTTCCCATGAAAGTGTTTCTCGCCAATCACTGCTTAGGGCTACATCAAGAGGAAACAAAACGTAGAGATAGAACGTGAAACTACTTTGTTGTGTCAAGTTTCAAGAAGCTAGCATAAACCGTGTTGGATTCAGAGTTCCAAATACATCTATCAATATAGGAGAAAACAGAGTGAAACCTAAAAATTCAAACTGTTACTGGAAATGAACGCTTCAACATAGAAGAACGACATTTGGGGAACCAAGTCGCCTTAGTGTACTGATCATTACCTGAACGTATCATCCAGTTTGGGTGAAAAAATATTTGCTGAGATTTCTGGAGATTCGTAATTTTGGGAAGCTTGGCAACCCCTTCCCATGAAAGTGTTTCTCGCCAGTCACTGCTTAGGGCTACATCAAGAGGAATCAAAACGTAGAGATAGAACGTGAAACAACTTTGTTGTCAAGTTTCAAGAAGCTAGCACAAACCGTGTTGGATTCAGAGTTCCAAATACATCTATCAATATAGGAGAAAACAGAGTGAAACCTAAAAATTCAAACTGTTACTGGAAATGAACGCTTCAACATAGAAGAACGAAAATTGGGGAACCAAGTTGCCTTAGTGTACTGATCATTACCTGAAAGTATCATCCAGTTTGGGTGAAAAAATGTTTGCTGAGATTTCCGGAGATTCGTAATTTTGGGAAGCTTGGCAACCCCTTCCCATGAAAGTGTTTCTCGCCAGTCACTGCTTAGGGCTACATCAAGAGGAAACAAAACGTAGAGATAGAACGTGAAACTACTTTGTTGTGTCAACTTTCAAGAAGCTAGCACAAACTGTGTTGGATTCAGAGTTCCAAATACATCTATCAATATAGGAGAAAACAGAGTGAAACCTACAAATTCAAACTGTTACTGGAAATGAACGCTTCAACAAAGAAGAACGAAATTTGGGGAACCAAGTCGCCTTAGTGTACTGATCATTACCTGAAAGTATCATCCAGTTTGGGTGAAAAAATACTTGCTGAGATTTCTGGAGATTCGTAATTTTGGGAAGCTTGGCAACCCCTTCCCATGAAAGTGTTTCTCGCCAGTCACTGCTTAGGGCTACATCAAGAGGAAACAAAACGTAGAGATAGAACGTGAAACTACTTTGTTGTGTCAACTTTCAAGAAGCTAGCACAAACCGTGTTGGATTCAGAGTTCCAAATACATCTATCAATATAGGAGAAAACAGAGTGAAACCTACAAATTCAAACTGTTACTGGAAATGAACGCTTCAACAAAGAAGAACGAAATTTGGGGAACCAAGTCGCCTTAGTGTACTGATCATTACCTGAAAGTATCATCCAGTTTGGGTGAAAAAATATTTGCTGAGATTTCTGGAGATTCGTAATTTTGGGAAGCTTGGCAACCCCTTCCCATGAAAGTGTTTCTCGCCAGTCACTGCTTAGGGCTACATCAAGAGGAAACAAAACGTAGAGATAGAACGTGAAACTACTTTGTTGTGTCAAGTTTCAAGAAGCTAGCACAAACCGTGTTGGATTTAGAGTTCCAAATACATCTATCAATATAGGAGAAAACAGAGTGAAACCTAAAAATTCAAACTGTTACTGGAAATGAACGCTTCAACATAGAAGAACGAAATTTGGGGAACCAAGTTGCCTTAGTGTACTGATCATTACCTGAAAGTATCATCCAGTTTGGGTGAAAAAATATTTGCTGAGATTTCTGGAGATTCGTAATTTTGGGAAGCTTGGCAACCCCTTCCCATGAAAGTGTTTCTCGCCAGTCACTGCTTAGGGCTACATCAAGAGGAAACAAAACGTAGAGATAGAACGTGAAACTACTTTGTTGTGTCAACTTTCAAGAAGCTAGCACAAACCGTGTTGGATTCAGAGTTCCAAATACATCTATCAATATAGGAGAAAACAGAGTGAAACCTAAAAATTCAAACTGTTACTGGAAATGAACGCTTCAACATAGAAGAACGAAATTTGGGGAACCAAGTCGCCTTAGTGTACTGATCATTACCTGAAAGTATCATCCAGTTTGGGTGAAAAAATACTTGCTGAGATTTCTGGAGATTCGTAATTTTGGGAAGCTTGGCAACCCCTTCCCATGAAAGTGTTTCTCGCCAGTCACTGCTTAGGGCTACATCAAGAGGAAACAAAACGTAGAGATAGAACGTGAAACTACTTTGTTGTGTCAAGTTTCAAGAAGCTAGCACAAACCGTGTTGGATTCAGAGTTCCAAATACATCTATCAATATAGGAGAAAACAGAGTGAAACCTAAAAATTCAAACTGTTACTGGAAATGAACGCTTCAACATAGAAGAACGAAATTTGGGGAACCAAGTCGCCTTAGTGTACTGATCATTACCTGAGAGTATCATCCAGTTTGGGTGAAAAAATATTTGCTGAGATTTCTGGAGATTCGTAATTTTGGGAAGCTTGGCAACCCCTTCCCATGAAAGTGTTTCTCGCCAATCACTGCTTAGGGCTACATCAAGAGGAAACACAACGTAGAGATAGAACGTGAAACTACTTTGTTGTGTCAACTTTCAAGAAGCTAGCACAAACCGTGTTGGATTCAGAGTTCCAAATACATCTATCAATATAGGAGAAAACAGAGTGAAACCTAAAAATTCAAACTGTTACTGGAATTGAAAGCTTCAACATAGAAGAACGAAATTTGGGGAACCAAGTCGCCTTAGTGTACTGATCATTACCTGAAAGTATCATCCAGTTTGGGTGAAAAAATACTTGCTGAGATTTCTGGAGATTCGTAATTTTGGGAAGCTTGGCAACCCCTTCCCATGAAAGTGTTTCTCGCCAGTCACTGCTTAGGGCTACATCAAGAGGAAACAAAACGTAGAGATAGAACGTGAAACTACTTTGTTGTGTCAAGTTTCAAGAAGCTAGCACAAACCGTGTTGGATTTAGAGTTCCAAATACATCTATCTATATAGGAGAAAACAGAGTGAAACCTAAAAATTCAAACTGTTACTGGAAATGAACGCTTCAACATAGAAGAACGAAATTTGGGGAACCAAGTCGCCTTAGTGTACTGATCATTACCTGAAAGTATCATCCAGTTTGGGTGAAAAAATATTTGCTGAGATTTGTGGAGATTCGTAATTTTTGGAAGCTTGGCAACCCCTTCCCATGAAAGTGTTTCTCGCCAATCACTGCTTAGGGCTACATCAAGAGGAAACAAAACGTAGAGATAGAACGTGAAACTACTTTGTTGTGTCAAGTTTCAAGAAGCTAGCATAAACCGTGTTGGATTCAGAGTTCCAAATACATCTATCAATATAGGAGAAAACAGAGTGAAACCTAAAAATTCAAACTGTTACTGGAAATGAACGCTTCAACATAGAAGAACGACATTTGGGGAACCAAGTCGCCTTAGTGTACTGATCATTACCTGAAAGTATCATCCAGTTTGGGTGAAAAAATATTTGCTGAGATTTCTGGAGATTCGTAATTTTGGGAAGCTTGGCAACCCCTTCCCATGAAAGTGTTTCTCGCCAGTCACTGCTTAGGGCTACATCAAGAGGAATCAAAACGTAGAGATAGAACGTGAAACAACTTTGTTGTCAAGTTTCAAGAAGCTAGCACAAACCGTGTTGGATTCAGAGTTCCAAATACATCTATCAATATAGGAGAAAACAGAGTGAAACCTAAAAATTCAAACTGTTACTGGAAATGAACGCTTCAACATAGAAGAACGAAAATTGGGGAACCAAGTTGCCTTAGTGTACTGATCATTACCTGAAAGTATCATCCAGTTTGGGTGAAAAAATGTTTGCTGAGATTTCCGGAGATTCGTAATTTTGGGAAGCTTGGCAACCCCTTCCCATGAAAGTGTTTCTCGCCAGTCACTGCTTAGGGCTACATCAAGAGGAAACAAAACGTAGAGATAGAACGTGAAACTACTTTGTTGTGTCAACTTTCAAGAAGCTAGCACAAACCGTGTTGGATTCAGAGTTCCAAATACATCTATCAATATAGGAGAAAACAGAGTGAAACCTACAAATTCAAACTGTTACTGGAAATGAACGCTTCAACATAGAAGAACGAAATTTGGGGAACCAAGTCGCCTTAGTGTACTGATCATTACCTGAGAGTATCATCCAGTTTGGGTGAAAAAATATTTGCTGAGATTTCTGGAGATTCGTAATTTTGGGAAGCTTGGCAACCCCTTCCCATGAAAGTGTTTCTCGCCAATCACTGCTTAGGGCTACATCAAGAGGAAACAAAACGTAGAGATAGAACGTGAAACTACTTTGTTGTGTCAACTTTCAAGAAGCTAGCACAAACCGTGTTGGATTCAGAGTTCCAAATACATCTATCAATATAGGAGAAAACAGAGTGAAACCTAAAAATTCAAACTGTTACTGGAAATGAACGCTTCAACATAGAAGAACGAAATTTGGGGAACCAAGTCGCCTTAGTGTACTGATCATTACCTGAAAGTATCATCCAGTTTGGGTGAAAAAATACTTGCTGAGATTTCTGGAGATTCGTAATTTTGGGAAGCTTGGCAACCCCTTCCCATGAAAGTGTTTCTCGCCAGTCACTGCTTAGGGCTACATCAAGAGGAAACAAAACGTAGAGATAGAACGTGAAACTACTTTGTTGTGTCAAGTTTCAAGAAGCTAGCACAAACCGTGTTGGATTTAGAGTTCCAAATACATCTATCTATATAGGAGAAAACAGAGTGAAACCTAAAAATTCAAACTGTTACTGGAAATGAACGCTTCAACATAGAAGAACGAAATTTGGGGAACCAAGTCGCCTTAGTGTACTGATTATTACCTGAAAGTATCATCCAGTTTGGGTGAAAAAATATTTGCTGAGATTTGTGGAGATTCGTAATTTTTGGAAGCTTGGCAACCCCTTCCCATGAAAGTGTTTCTCGCCAATCACTGCTTAGGGCTACATCAAGAGGAAACAAAACGTAGAGATAGAACGTGAAACTACTTTGTTGTGTCAATTTTCAAGAAGCTAGCATAAACCGTGTTGGATTCAGAGTTCCAAATACATCTATCAATATAGGAGAAAACAGAGTGAAACCTAAAAATTCAAACTGTTACTGGAAATGAACGCTTCAACATAGAAGAACGAAATTTGGGGAACCAAGTCGCCTTAGTGTACTGATCATTACCTGAAAGTATCATCCAGTTTGGGTGAAAAAATATTTGCTGAGATTTCTGGAGATTCGTAATTTTGGGAAGCTTGGCAACCCCTTCCCATGAAAGTGTTTCTCGCCAGTCACTGCTTAGGGCTACATCAAGAGGAATCAAAACGTAGAGATAGAACGTGAAACAACTTTGTTGTCAAGTTTCAAGAAGCTAGCACAAACCGTGTTGGATTCAGAGTTCCAAATACATCTATCAATATAGGAGAAAACAGAGTGAAACCTAAAAATTCAAACTGTTACTGGAAATGAACGCTTCAACATAGAAGAACGAAAATTGGGGAACCAAGTTGCCTTAGTGTACTGATCATTACCTGAAAGTATCATCCAGTTTGGGTGAAAAAATGTTTGCTGAGATTTCCGGAGATTCGTAATTTTGGGAAGCTTGGCAACCCCTTCCCATGAAAGTGTTTCTCGCCAGTCACTGCTTAGGGCTACCTCAAGAGGAAACAAAACGTAGAGATAGAACGTGAAACTACTTTGTTGTGTCAACTTTCAAGAAGCTAGCACAAACTGTGTTGGATTCAGAGTTCCAAATACATCTATCAATATAGGAGAAAACAGAGTGAAACCTACAAATTCAAACTGTTACTGGAAATGAACGCTTCAACAAAGAAGAACGAAATTTGGGGAACCAAGTCGCCTTAGTGTACTGATCATTACCTGAAAGTATCATCCAGTTTGGGTGAAAAAATATTTGCTGAGATTTCTGGAGATTCGTAATTTTGGGAAGCTTGGCAACCCCTTCCCATGAAAGTGTTTCTCGCCAGTCACTGCTTAGGGCTACATCAAGAGGAAACAAAACGTAGAGATAGAACGTGAAACTACTTTGTTGTGTCAACTTTCAAGAAGCTAGCACAAACCGTGTTGGATTCAGAGTTCCAAATACATCTATCAATATAGGAGAAAACAGAGTGAAACCTACAAATTCAAACTGTTACTGGAAATGAACGCTTCAACAAAGAAGAACGAAATTTGGGGAACCAAGTCGCCTTAGTGTACTGATCATTACCTGAAAGTATCATCCAGTTTGGGTGAAAAAATATTTGCTGAGATTTCTGGAGATTCGTAATTTTGGGAAGCTTGGCAACCCCTTCCCATGAAAGTGTTTCTCGCCAGTCACTGCTTAGGGCTACATCAAGAGGAAACAAAACGTAGAGATAGAACGTGAAACTACTTTGTTGTGTCAAGTTTCAAGAAGCTAGCACAAACCGTGTTGGATTCAGAGTTCCAAATACATCTATCAATATAGGAGAAAACAGAGTGAAACCTAAAAATTCAAACTGTTACTGGAAATGAACGCTTCAACATAGAAGAACGAAATTTGGGGAACCAAGTCGCCTTAGTGTACTGATCATTACCTGAGAGTATCATCCAGTTTGGGTGAAAAAATATTTGCTGAGATTTCTGGAGATTCGTAATTTTGGGAAGCTTGGCAACCCCTTCCCATGAAAGTGTTTCTCGCCAATCACTGCTTAGGGCTACATCAAGAGGAAACAAAACGTAGAGATAGAACGTGAAACTACTTTGTTGTGTCAAGTTTCAAGAAGCTAGCACAAACCGTGTTGGATTCAGAGTTCCAAATACATCTATCAATATAGGAGAAAACAGAGTGAAACCTAAAAATTCAAACTGTTACTGGAAATGAACGCTTCAACATAGAAGAACGAAATTTGGGGAACCAAGTCGCCTTAGTGTACTGATCATTACCTGAGAGTATCATCCAGTTTGGGTGAAAAAATATTTGCTGAGATTTCTGGAGATTCGTAATTTTGGGAAGCTTGGCAACCCCTTCCCATGAAAGTGTTTCTCGCCAATCACTGCTTAGGGCTACATCAAGAGGAAACACAACGTAGAGATAGAACGTGAAACTACTTTGTTGTGTCAACTTTCAAGAAGCTAGCACAAACCGTGTTGGATTCAGAGTTCCAAATACATCTATCAATATAGGAGAAAACAGAGTGAAACCTAAAAATTCAAACTGTTACTGGAATTGAAAGCTTCAACATAGAAGAACGAAATTTGGGGAACCAAGTCGCCTTAGTGTACTGATCATTACCTGAAAGTATCATCCAGTTTGGGTGAAAAAATACTTGCTGAGATTTCTGGAGATTCGTAATTTTGGGAAGCTTGGCAACCCCTTCCCATGAAAGTGTTTCTCGCCAGTCACTGCTTAGGGCTACATCAAGAGGAAACAAAACGTAGAGATAGAACGTGAAACTACTTTGTTGTGTCAAGTTTCAAGAAGCTAGCACAAACCGTGTTGGATTTAGAGTTCCAAATACATCTATCTATATAGGAGAAAACAGAGTGAAACCTAAAAATTCAAACTGTTACTGGAAATGAACGCTTCAACATAGAAGAACGAAATTTGGGGAACCAAGTCGCCTTAGTGTACTGATCATTACCTGAAAGTATCATCCAGTTTGGGTGAAAAAATATTTGCTGAGATTTGTGGAGATTCGTAATTTTTGGAAGCTTGGCAACCCCTTCCCATGAAAGTGTTTCTCGCCAATCACTGCTTAGGGCTACATCAAGAGGAAACAAAACGTAGAGATAGAACGTGAAACTACTTTGTTGTGTCAAGTTTCAAGAAGCTAGCATAAACCGTGTTGGATTCAGAGTTCCAAATACATCTATCAATATAGGAGAAAACAGAGTGAAACCTAAAAATTCAAACTGTTACTGGAAATGAACGCTTCAACATAGAAGAACGACATTTGGGGAACCAAGTCGCCTTAGTGTACTGATCATTACCTGAACGTATCATCCAGTTTGGGTGAAAAAATATTTGCTGAGATTTCTGGAGATTCGTAATTTTGGGAAGCTTGGCAACCCCTTCCCATGAAAGTGTTTCTCGCCAGTCACTGCTTAGGGCTACATCAAGAGGAATCAAAACGTAGAGATAGAACGTGAAACAACTTTGTTGTCAAGTTTCAAGAAGCTAGCACAAACCGTGTTGGATTCAGAGTTCCAAATACATCTATCAATATAGGAGAAAACAGAGTGAAACCTAAAAATTCAAACTGTTACTGGAAATGAACGCTTCAACATAGAAGAACGAAAATTGGGGAACCAAGTTGCCTTAGTGTACTGATCATTACCTGAAAGTATCATCCAGTTTGGGTGAAAAAATGTTTGCTGAGATTTCCGGAGATTCGTAATTTTGGGAAGCTTGGCAACCCCTTCCCATGAAAGTGTTTCTCGCCAGTCACTGCTTAGGGCTACATCAAGAGGAAACAAAACGTAGAGATAGAACGTGAAACTACTTTGTTGTGTCAACTTTCAAGAAGCTAGCACAAACTGTGTTAGATTCAGAGTTCCAAATACATCTATCAATATAGGAGAAAACAGAGTGAAACCTACAAATTCAAACTGTTACTGGAAATGAACGCTTCAACAAAGAAGAACGAAATTTGGGGAACCAAGTCGCCTTAGTGTACTGATCATTACCTGAAAGTATCATCCAGTTTGGGTGAAAAAATACTTGCTGAGATTTCTGGAGATTCGTAATTTTGGGAAGCTTGGCAACCCCTTCCCATGAAAGTGTTTCTCGCCAGTCACTGCTTAGGGCTACATCAAGAGGAAACAAAACGTAGAGATAGAACGTGAAACTACTTTGTTGTGTCAACTTTCAAGAAGCTAGCACAAACCGTGTTGGATTCAGAGTTCCAAATACATCTATCAATATAGGAGAAAACAGAGTGAAACCTACAAATTCAAACTGTTACTGGAAATGAACGCTTCAACAAAGAAGAACGAAATTTGGGGAACCAAGTCGCCTTAGTGTACTGATCATTACCTGAAAGTATCATCCAGTTTGGGTGAAAAAATATTTGCTGAGATTTCTGGAGATTCGTAATTTTGGGAAGCTTGGCAACCCCTTCCCATGAAAGTGTTTCTCGCCAGTCACTGCTTAGGGCTACATCAAGAGGAAACAAAACGTAGAGATAGAACGTGAAACTACTTTGTTGTGTCAAGTTTCAAGAAGCTAGCACAAACCGTGTTGGATTTAGAGTTCCAAATACATCTATCAATATAGGAGAAAACAGAGTGAAACCTAAAAATTCAAACTGTTTCTGGAAATGAACGCTTCAACATAGAAGAACGAAATTTGGGGAACCAAGTTGCCTTAGTGTACTGATCATTACCTGAAAGTATCATCCAGTTTGGGTGAAAAAATATTTGCTGAGATTTCTGGAGATTCGTAATTTTGGGAAGCTTGGCAACCCCTTCCCATGAAAGTGTTTCTCGCCAGTCACTGCTTAGGGCTACATCAAGAGGAAACAAAACGTAGAGATAGAACGTGAAACTACTTTGTTGTGTCAACTTTCAAGAAGCTAGCACAAACCGTGTTGGATTCAGAGTTCCAAATACATCTATCAATATAGGAGAAAACAGAGTGAAACCTAAAAATTCAAACTGTTACTGGAAATGAACGCTTCAACATAGAAGAACGAAATTTGGGGAACCAAGTCGCCTTAGTGTACTGATCATTACCTGAAAGTATCATCCAGTTTGGGTGAAAAAATACTTGCTGAGATTTCTGGAGATTCGTAATTTTGGGAAGCTTGGCAACCCCTTCCCATGAAAGTGTTTCTCGCCAGTCACTGCTTAGGGCTACATCAAGAGGAAACAAAACGTAGAGATAGAACGTGAAACTACTTTGTTGTGTCAAGTTTCAAGAAGCTAGCACAAACCGTGTTGGATTTAGAGTTCCAAATACATCTATCTATATTGGAGAAAACAGAGTGAAACCTAAAAATTCAAACTGTTACTGGAAATGAACGCTTCAACATAGAAGAACGAAATTTGGGGAACCAAGTCGCCTTAGTGTACTGATCATTACCTGAAAGTATCATCCAGTTTGGGTGAAAAAATATTTGCTGAGATTTCTGGAGATTCGTAATTTTGGGAAGCTTGGCAACCCCTTCCCATGAAAGTGTTTCTCGCCAGTCACTGCTTAGGGCTACATCAAGAGGAAACAAAACGTAGAGATAGAACGTGAAACTACTTTGTTGTGTCAAGTTTCAAGAAGCTAGCACAAACCGTGTTGGATTTAGAGTTCCAAATACATCTATCAATATAGGAGAAAACAGAGTGAAACCTAAAAATTCAAACTGTTTCTGGAAATGAACGCTTCAACATAGAAGAACGAAATTTGGGGAACCAAGTCGCCTTAGTGTACTGATCATTACCTGAAAGTATCATCCAGTTTGGGTGAAAAAATATTTGCTGAGATTTCTGGAGATTCGTAATTTTGGGAAGCTTGGCAACCCCTTCCCATGAAAGTGTTTCTCGCCAGTCACTGCTTAGGGCTACATCAAGAGGAAACAAAACGTAGAGATAGAACGTGAAACTACTTTGTTGTGTCAACTTTCAAGAAGCTAGCACAAACCGTGTTGGATTCAGAGTTCCAAATACATCTATCAATATAGGAGAAAACAGAGTGAAACCTAAAAATTCAAACTGTTACTGGAAATGAACGCTTCAACATAGAAGAACGAAATTTGGGGAACCAAGTCGCCTTAGTGTACTGATCATTACCTGAAAGTATTATCCAGTTTGGGTGAAAAAATACTTGCTGAGATTTCTGGAGATTCGTAATTTTGGGAAGCTTGGCAACCCCTTCCCATGAAAGTGTTTCTCGCCAGTCACTGCTTAGGGCTACATCAAGAGGAAACAAAACGTAGAGATAGAACGTGAAACTACTTTGTTGTGTAAGGTTCAAGAAGCTAGCACAAACCGTGTTGGATTTAGAGTTCCAAATACATCTATCTATATAGGAAAAAACAGAGTGAAACCTAAAAATTCAAACAGTTACTGGAAATGAACGCTTCAACATAGAAGAACGAAATTTGGGGAACCAAGTCGCCTTAGTGTACTGATCATTACCTGAAAGTATCATCCAGTTTGGGTGAAAAAATATTTGCAGAGATTTCTGGAGATTCGTAATTTTGGGAAGCTTGGCAACCCCTTCCCATGAAAGTGTTTCTCGCCAGTCACTGCTTAGGGCTACATCAAGAGGAAACAAAACGTAGAGATAGAACGTGAAACTACTTTGTTGTGTCAAGTTTCAAGAAGCTAGCATAAACCGTGTTGGATTCAGAGTTCCAAATACATCTATCAATATAGGAGAAAACAGAGTGAAACCTAAAAATTCAAACTGTTACTGGAAATGAACGCTTCAACATAGAGGAACGAAATTTGGGGAACCAAGTCGCCTTAGTGTACTGATCATTACCTGAAAGTATCATCCAGTTTGGGTGAAAAAATATTTGCTGAGATTTCTGGAGATTCGCAATTTTTGGAAGCTTGGCAACCCCTTCCCATGAAAGTGTTTCTCGCCAGTCACTGCTTAGGGCTACATCAAGAGGAAACAAAACGTAGAGATAGAACGTGAAACTACTTTGTTGTGTCAAGTTTCAAGAAGCTAGCACAAACCGTGTTGGATTTAGAGTTCCAAATACATCTATCAATATAGGAGAAAACAGAGTGAAACCTAAAAATTCAAACTGTTACTGGAAATGAACGCTTCAACATAGAAGAACAAAATTTGGGGAACCAAGTCGCCTTAGTGTACTGATCATTACCTGAAAGTATCATCCAGTTTGGGTGAAAAAATATTTGCTGAGATTTCTGGAGATTCGTAATTTTGGGAAGCTTGGCAACCCCTTCCCATGAAAGTGTATCTCGCCAGTCACTGCTTAGGGCTACATCAAGAGGAAACAAAACATAGTGATAGAACGTGAAACTACTTTGTTGTGTCAACTTTCAAGAAGCTAGCACAAACCGTGTTGGATTCAGAGTTCCAAATACATCTATCAATATAGGAGAAAACAGAGTGAAACCTAAAAATTCAAACTGTTACTGGAAATGAACGCTTCAACATAGAAGAACGAAATTTGGGGAACCAAGTCGCCTTAGTGTACTGATCATTACCTGAGAGTATCATCCAGTTTGGGTGAAAAAATATTTGCTGAGATTTCTGGAGATTCGTAATTTTGGGTAGCTTGGCAACCCCTTCCCATGAAAGTGTTTCTCGCCAATCACTGCTTAGGGCTACATCAAGAGGAAACAAAACGTAGAGATAGAACGTGAAACTACTTTGTTGTGTCAACTTTCAAGAAGCTAGCACAAACCGTGTTGGATTCAGTGTTCCAAATACATCTATCAATATAGGAGAAAACAGAGTGAAACCTAAAAATTCAAACTGTTACTGGAAATGAACGCTTCAACATAGAAGAACGAAATTTGGGGAACCAAGTCGCCTTAGTGTACTGATCATTACCTGAAAGTATCATCCAGTTTGGGTGAAAAAATACTTGCTGAGATTTCTGGAGATTCGTAATTTTGGGAAGCTTGGCAACCCCTTCCCATAAAAGTGTTTCTCGCCAGTCACTGCTTAGGGCTACATCAAGAGGAAACAAAACGTAGAGATAGAACGTGAAACTACTTTGTTGTGTCAAGTTTCAAGAAGCTAGCACAAACCGTGTTGGATTTAGAGTTCCAAATACATCTATCTATATAGGAGAAAACAGAGTGAAACCTAAAAATTCAAACTGTTACTGGAAATGAACGCTTCAACATAGAAGAACGAAATTTGGGGAACCAAGTCGCCTTAGTGTACTGATCATTACCTGAAAGTATCATCCAGTTTGGGTGAAAAAATATTTGCTGAGATTTGTGGAGATTCGTAATTTTTGGAAGCTTGGCAACCCCTTCCCATGAAAGTGTTTCTCGCCAATCACTGCTTAGGGCTACATCAAGAGGAAACAAAACGTAGAGATAGAACGTGAAACTACTTTGTTGTGTCAAGTTTCAAGAAGCTAGCATAAACCGTGTTGGATTCAGAGTTCCAAATACATCTATCAATATAGGAGAAAACAGAGTGAAACCTAAAAATTCAAACTGTTACTGGAAATGAACACTTCAACATAGAAGAACGAAATTTGGGGAACCAAGTCGCCTTAGTGTACTGATCATTACCTGAAAGTATCATCCAGTTTGGGTGAAAAAATACTTGCTGATATTTCTGGAGATTCGTAATTTTGGGAAGCTTGGCAACCCCTTCCCATGAAAGTGTTTCTCGCCAGTCACTGCTTAGGGCTACATCAAGAGGAAACAAAACGTAGAGATAGAACGTGAAACTACTTTGTTGTGTCAAGTTTCAAGAAGCTAGCACAAACCGTGTTGGATTTAGAGTTCCAAATACATCTATCTATATTGGAGAAAACAGAGTGAAACCTAAAAATTCAAACTGTTACTGGAAATGAACGCTTCAACATAGAAGAACGAAATTTGGGGAACCAAGTCGCCTTAGTGTACTGATCATTACCTGAAAGTATCATCCAGTTTGGGTGAAAAAATATTTGCTGAGATTTCTGGAGATTCGTAATTTTGGGAAGCTTGGCAACCCCTTCCCATGAAAGTGTTTCTCGCCAGTCACTGCTTAGGGCTACATCAAGAGGAAACAAAACGTAGAGATAGAACGTGAAACTACTTTGTTGTGTCAAGTTTCAAGAAGCTAGCACAAACCGTGTTGGATTTAGAGTTCCAAATACATCTATCAATATAGGAGAAAACAGAGTGAAACCTAAAAATTCAAACTGTTTCTGGAAATGAACGCTTCAACATAGAAGAACGAAATTTGGGGAACCAAGTCGCCTTAGTGTACTGATCATTACCTGAAAGTATCATCCAGTTTGGGTGAAAAAATATTTGCTGAGATTTCTGGAGATTCGTAATTTTGGGAAGCTTGGCAACCCCTTCCCATGAAAGTGTTTCTCGCCAGTCACTGCTTAGGGCTACATCAAGAGGAAACAAAACGTAGAGATAGAACGTGAAACTACTTTGTTGTGTCAAGTTTCAAGAAGCTAGCACAAACCGTGTTGGATTCAGAGTTCCAAATACATCTATCAATATAGGAGAAAACAGAGTGAAACCTAAAAATTCAAACTGTTACTGGAAATGAACGCTTCAACATAGAAGAACGAAATTTGGGGAACCAAGTCGCCTTAGTGTACTGATCATTACCTGAAAGTATTATCCAGTTTGGGTGAAAAAATACTTGCTGAGATTTCTGGAGATTCGTAATTTTGGGAAGCTTGGCAACCCCTTCCCATGAAAGTGTTTCTCGCCAGTCACTGCTTAGGGCTACATCAAGAGGAAACAAAACGTAGAGATAGAACGTGAAACTACTTTGTTGTGTCAAGTTTCAAGAAGCTAGCACAAACCGTGTTGGATTTAGAGTTCCAAATACATCTATCTATATAGGAAAAAACAGAGTGAAACCTAAAAATTCAAACTGTTACTGGAAATGAACGCTTCAACATAGAAGAACGAAATTTGGGGAACCAAGTCGCCTTAGTGTACTGATCATTACCTGAAAGTATCATCCAGTTTGGGTGAAAAAATATTTGCTGAGATTTCTGGAGATTCGTAATTTTGGGAAGCTTGGCAACCCCTTCCCATGAAAGTGTTTCTCGCCAGTCACTGCTTAGGGCTACATCAAGAGGAAACAAAACGTAGAGATAGAACGTGAAACTACTTTGTTGTGTCAAGTTTCAAGAAGCTAGCATAAACCGTGTTGGATTCAGAGTTCCAAATACATCTATCAATATAGGAGAAAACAGAGTGAAACCTAAAAATTCAAACTGTTACTGGAAATGAACGCTTCAACATAGAAGAACGAAATTTGGGGAACCAAGTCGCCTTAGTGTACTGATCATTACCTGAAAGTATCATCCAGTTTGGGTGAAAAAATATTTGCTGAGATTTCTGGAGATTCGCAATTTTTGGAAGCTTGGCAACCCCTTCCCATGAAAGTGTTTCTCGCCAGTCACTGCTTAGGGCTACATCAAGAGGAAACAAAACGTAGAGATAGAACGTGAAACTACTTTGTTGTGTCAAGTTTCAAGAAGCTAGCACAAACCGTGTTGGATTCAGAGTTCCAAATACATCTATCAATATAGGAGAAAACAGAGTGAAACCTAAAAATTCAAACTGTTACTGGAAATGAACGCTTCAACATAGAAGAACGAAATTTGGGGAACCAAGTCGCCTTAGTGTACTGATCATTACCTGAGAGTATCATCCAGTTTGGGTGAAAAAATATTTGCTGAGATTTCTGGAGATTCGTAATTTTGGGTAGCTTGGCAACCCCTTCCCATGAAAGTGTTTCTCGCCAATCACTGCTTAGGGCTACATCAAGAGGAAACAAAACGTAGAGATAGAACGTGAAACTACTTTGTTGTGTCAACTTTCAAGAAGCTAGCACAAACCGTGTTGGATTCAGAGTTCCAAATACATCTATCAATATAGGAGAAAACAGAGTGAAACCTAAAAATTCAAACTGTTACTGGAAATGAACGCTTCAACATAGAAGAACGAAATTTGGGGAACCAAGTCGCCTTAGTGTACTGATCATTACCTGAAAGTATCATCCAGTTTGGGTGAAAAAATACTTGCTGAGATTTCTGGAGATTCGTAATTTTGGGAAGCTTGGCAACCCCTTCCCATAAAAGTGTTTCTCGCCAGTCACTGCTTAGGGCTACATCAAGAGGAAACAAAACGTAGAGATAGAACGTGAAACTACTTTGTTGTGTCAAGTTTCAAGAAGCTAGCACAAACCGTGTTGGATTTAGAGTTCCAAATACATCTATCTATATAGGAGAAAACAGAGTGAAACCTAAAAATTCAAACTGTTACTGGAAATGAACGCTTCAACATAGAAGAACGAAATTTGGGGAACCAAGTCGCCTTAGTGTACTGATCATTACCTGAAAGTATCATCCAGTTTGGGTGAAAAAATATTTGCTGAGATTTGTGGAGATTCGTAATTTTTGGAAGCTTGGCAACCCCTTCCCATGAAAGTGTTTCTCGCCAATCACTGCTTAGGGCTACATCAAGAGGAAACAAAACGTAGAGATAGAACGTGAAACTACTTTGTTGTGTCAAGTTTCAAGAAGCTAGCATAAACCGTGTTGGATTCAGAGTTCCAAATACATCTATCAATATAGGAGAAAACAGAGTGAAACCTAAAAATTCAAACTGTTACTGGAAATGAACGCTTCAACATAGAAGAACGAAATTTGGGGAACCAAGTCGCCTTAGTGTACTGATCATTACCTGAAAGTATCATCCAGTTTGGGTGAAAAAATATTTGCTGAGATTTCTGGAGATTCGTAATTTTGGGAAGCTTGGCAACCCCTTCCCATGAAAGTGTTTCTCGCCAGTCACTGCTTAGGGCTACATCAAGAGGAATCAAAACGTAGAGATAGAACGTGAAACAACTTTGTTGTCAAGTTTCAAGAAGCTAGCACAAACCGTGTTGGATTCAGAGTTCCAAATACATCTATCAATATAGGAGAAAACAGAGTGAAACCTAAAAATTCAAACTGTTACTGGAAATGAACGCTTCAACATAGAAGAACGAAAATTGGGGAACCAAGTTGCCTTAGTGTACTGATCATTACCTGAAAGTATCATCCAGTTTGGGTGAAAAAATGTTTGCTGAGATTTCCGGAGATTCGTAATTTTGGGAAGCTTGGCAACCCCTTCCCATGAAAGTGTTTCTCGCCAGTCACTGCTTAGGGCTACATCAAGAGGAAACAAAACGTAGAGATAGAACGTGAAACTACTTTGTTGTGTCAACTTTCAAGAAGCTAGCACAAACTGTGTTGGATTCAGAGTTCCAAATACATCTATCAATATAGGAGAAAACAGAGTGAAACCTACAAATTCAAACTGTTACTGGAAATGAACCCTTCAACAAAGAAGAACGAAATTTGGGGAACCAAGTCGCCTTAGTGTACTGATCATTACCTGAAAGTATCATCCAGTTTGGGTGAAAAAATATTTGCTGAGATTTCTGGAGATTCGTAATTTGGGGAAGCTTGGCAACCCCTTCCCATGAAAGTGTTTCTCGCCAGTCACTGCTTAGGGCTACCTCAAGAGGAAACAAAACGTAGAGATAGAACGTGAAACTACTTTGTTGTGTCAACTTTCAAGAAGCTAGCACAAACCGTGTTGGATTCAGAGTTCCAAATACATCTATCAATATAGGAGAAAACAGAGTGAAACCTACAAATTCAAACTGTTACTGGAAATGAACGCTTCAACAAAGAAGAACGAAATTTGGGGAACCAAGTCGCCTTAGTGTACTGATCATTACCTGAAAGTATCATCCAGTTTGGGTGAAAAAATATTTGCTGAGATTTCTGGAGATTCGTAATTTTGGGAAGCTTGGCAACCCCTTCCCATGAAAGTGTTTCTCGCCAGTCACTGCTTAGGGCTACATCAAGAGGAAACAAAACGTAGAGATAGAACGTGAAACTACTTTGTTGTGTCAAGTTTCAAGAAGCTAGCACAAACCGTGTTGGATTTAGAGTTCCAAATACATCTATCAATATAGGAGAAAACAGAGTGAAACCTAAAAATTCAAACTGTTACTGGAAATGAACGCTTCAACATAGAAGAACGAAATTTGGGGAACCAAGTTGCCTTAGTGTACTGATCATTACCTGAAAGTATCATCCACTTTGGGTGAAAAAATATTTGCTGAGATTTCTGGAGATTCGTAATTTTGGGAAGCTTGGCAACCCCTTCCCATGAAAGTGTTTCTCGCCAGTCACTGCTTAGGGCTACATCAAGAGGAAACAAAACGTAGAGATAGAACGTGAAACTACTTTGTTGTGTCAACTTTCAAGAAGCTAGCACAAACCGTGTTGGATTCAGAATTCCAAATACATCTATCAATATAGGAGAAAACAGAGTGAAACCTAAAAATTCAAACTGTTACTGGAAATGAACGCTTCAACATAGATGAACGAAATTTGGGGAACCAAGTCGCCTTAGTGTACTGATCATTACCTGAAAGTATCATCCAGTTTGGGTGAAAAAATACTTGCTGAGATTTCTGGAGATTCGTAATTTTGGGAAGCTTGGCAACCCCTTCCCATGAAAGTGTTTCTCGCCAGTCACTGCTTAGGGCTACATCAAGAGGAAACAAAACGTAGAGATAGAACGTGAAACTACTTTGTTGTGTCAAGTTTCAAGAAGCTAGCACAAACCGTGTTGGATTTAGAGTTCCAAATACATCTATCAATATAGGAGAAAACAGAGTGAAACCTAAACATTCAAACTGTTACTGGAAATGAACGCTTCAACATAGAAGAACGAAATTTGGGGAACCAAGTCGCCTTAGTGTACTGATCATTACCTGAAAGTATCATCCAGTTTGGGTGAAAAAATATTTGCTGAGATTTCTGGAGATTCGTAATTTTGGGAAGCTTGGCAACCCCTTCCCATGAAAGTGTTTCTCGCCAGTCACTGCTTAGGGCTACATCAAGAGGAAACAAAACGTAGAGATAGAACGTGAAACTACTTTGTTGTGTCAAGTTTCAAGAAGCTAGCACAAACCGTGTTGGATTCAGAGTTCCAAATACATCTATCAATATAGGAGAAAACAGAGTGAAACCTAAAAATTCAAACTGTTACTGGAAATGAACGCTTCAACATAGAAGAACGAAATTTGGGGAACCAAGTCGCCTTAGTGTACTGATCATTACCTGAAAGTATCATCCAGTTTGGGTGAAAAAATATTTGCTGAGATTTCTGGAGATTCGTAATTTTGGGAAGCTTGGCAACCCCTTCCCATGAAAGTGTTTCTCGCCAGTCACTGCTTAGGGCTACATCAAGAGGAAACAAAACGTAGAGATAGAACGTGAAACTACTTTGTTGTGTCAAGTTTCAAGAAGCTAGCATAAACCGTGTTGGATTCAGAGTTCCAAATACATCTATCAATATAGGAGAAAACAGAGTGAAACCTAAAAATTCAAACTGTTACTGGAAATGAACGCTTCAACATAGAAGAACGAAATTTGGGGAACCAAGTCGCCTTAGTGTACTGATCATTACCTGAAAGTATCATCCAGTTTGGGTGAAAAAATATTTGCTGAGATTTCTGGAGATTCGTAATTTTGGGAAGCTTGGCAACCCCTTCCCATGAAAGTGTTTCTCGCCAGTCACTGCTTAGGGCTACATCAAGAGGAAACAAAACGTAGAGATAGAACGTGAAACTACTTTGTTGTGTCAAGTTTCAAGAAGCTAGCACAAACCATGTTGGATTTAGAGTTCCAAATACATCTATCAATATAGGAGAAAACAGAGTGAAACCTAAAAATTCAAACTGTTACTGGAAATGAACGCTTCAACATAGAAGAACGAAATTTGGGGAACCAAGTTGCCTTAGTGTACTGATCATTACCTGAAAGTATCATCCAGTTTGGGTGAAAAAATATTTGCTGAGATTTCTGGAGATTCGCAATTTTTGTAAGCTTGGCAACCCCTTCCCATGAAAGTGTTTCTCGCCAGTCACTGCTTAGGGCTACATCAAGAGGAAACAAAACGTAGAGATAGAACGTGAAACTACTTTGTTGTGTCAACTTTCAAGAAGCTAGCACAAACCGTGTTGGATTCAGAGTTCCAAATACATCTATCAATATAGGAGAAAACAGAGTGAAACCTACAAATTCAAACTGTTACTGGAAATGAACGCTTCAACAAAGAAGAACGAAATTTGGGGAACCAAGTCGCCTTAGTGTACTGATCATTACCTGAAAGTATCATCCAGTTTGGGTGAAAAAATATTTGCTGAGATTTCTGGAGATTCGTAATTTTGGGAAGCTTTGCAACCCCTTCCCATGAAAGTGTATCTCGCCAGTCACTGCTTAGGGCTACATCAATAGGAAACAAAACATAGAGATAGAACGTGAAACTACTTTGTTGTGTCAAGTTTCAAGAAGCTAGCACAAACCGTGTTGGATTTAGAGTTCCAAATACATCTATCAATATAGGAGAAAACAGAGTGAAACCTAAAAATTCAAACTGTTACTGGAAATGAACGCTTCAACATAGAAGAACAAAATTTGGGGAACCAAGTTGCCTTAGTGTACTGATCATTACCTGAAAGTATCATCCAGTTTGGGTGAAAAAATATTTGCTGAGATTTCTGGAGATTCGTAATTTTGGGAAGCTTGGCAACCCCTTCCCATGAAAGTGTTTCTCGCCAGTCACTGCTTAGGGCTACATCAAGAGGAATCAAAACGTAGAGATAGAACGTGAAACAACTTTGTTGTGTCAAGTTTCAAGAAGCTAGCACAAACCGTGTTGGATTCAGAGTTCCAAATACATCTATCAATATAGGAGAAAACAGAGTGAAACCTAAAAATTCAAACTGTTACTGGAAATGAACGCTTCAACATAGAAGAACGAAATTTGGGGAACCAAGTTGCCTTAGTGTACTGATCATTACCTGAAAGTATCATCCAGTTTGGGTGAAAAAATGTTTCTTGAGATTTCTGTAGATTCGTAATTTTGGGAAGCTTGGCAACCCCTTCCCATGAAAGTGTTTCTCGCCAGTCACTGCTTAGGGCTACATCAAGAGGAAACAAAACGTAGAGATAGAACGTGAAACTACTTTGTTGTGTCAAGTTTCAAGAAGCTAGCACAAACCGTGTTGGATTCAGAGTTCCAAATACATCTATCAATATAGGAGAAAACAGAGTGAAACCTAAAAATTCAAACTGTTAATGGAAATGAACGCTTCAACATAGAAGAACAAAATTTGGGGAACCAAGTCGCCTTAGTGTACTGATCATTACCTGAAAGTATCATCCAGTTTGGGTGAAAAAATATTTGCTGAGATTTCTGGAGATTCGTAATTTTGGGAAGCTTGGCAACCCCTTCCCATGAAAGTCTTTCTCGCTAGTCACTGCTTAGGGCTACATCAAGAGGAAACAAAACGTAGAGATAGAACGTGAAACTACTTTGTTGTGTCAAGTTTCAAGAAGCTAGCACAAACCGTGTTGGATTTAGAGTTCCAAATATATCTATCAATATAGGAGAAAACAGAGTGAAACCTAAAAATTCAAACTGTTACTGGAAATGAACGCTTCAACATAGAAGAACAAAATTTGGGGAACCAAGTCGCCTTAGTGTACTGATCATTACCTGAAAGTATCATCCAGTTTGGGTGAAAAAATATTTGCTGAGATTTCTGGAGATTCGTAATTTTGGGAAGCTTGGCAACCCCTTCCCATGAAAGTGTATCTCGCCAGTCACTGCTTAGGGCTACATCAAGAGGAAACAAAACATAGAGATAGAACGTGAAACTACTTTGTTGTGTCAAGTTTCAAGAAGCTAGCACAAACCGTGTTGGATTTAGAGTTCCAAATACATCTATCAATATAGGAGAAAACAGAGTGAAACCTAAAAATTCAAACTGTTACTGGAAATGAACGCTTCAACATACAAGAACGAAATTTGGGGAACCAAGTCGCCTTAGTGTACTGATCATTACCTGAAAGTATCATCCAGTTTGGGTGAAAAAATATTTGCTGAGATTTCTGGAGATTCGTAATTTTGGGAAGCTTGGCAACCCCTTCCCATGAAAGTGTTTCTCGCCAGTCACTGTTTAGGGCTACATCAAGAGGAAAAAAAACGTAGAGATAGAACGTGAAACTACTTTGTTGTGTCAAGTTTCAAGAAGCTAGCACAAACCGTGTTGGATTTAGAGTTCCAAATACATCTATCAATATAGGAGAAAACAGAGTGAAACCTAAAAATTCAAACTGTTACTGGAAATGAACGCTTCAACATAGAAGAACGAAATTTGGGGAACCAAGTCGCCTTAGTGTACTGATCATTACCTGAAAGTATCATCCAGTTTGGGTGAAAAAATATTTGCTGAGATTTCTGGAGATTCGTAATTTTGGGAAGCTTGGCAACCCCTTCCCATGAAAGTGTTTCTCGCCAGTCACTGCTTAGGGCTACATCAAGAGGAAACAAAACGTAGAGATAGAACGTGAAACTACTTTGTTGTGTCAACTTTCAAGAAGCTAGCACAAACCGTGTTGGATTCAGAGTTCCAAATACATCTATCAATATTGGAGAAAACAGAGTGAAACCTAAAAATTCAAACTGTTACTGGAAATGAACGCTTCAACATTGAAGAACGAAATTTGGGGAACCAAGTCGCCTTAGTGTACTGATCATTGCCTGAGAGTATCATCCAGTTTGGGTGAAAAAATATTTGCTGAGATTTCTGGAGATTCGTAATTTTGGGAAGCTTGGCAACCCCTTCCCATGAAAGTGTTTCTCGCCAGTCACTGCTTAGGGCTACATCAAGAAGAAACAAAACGTAGAGATAGAACGTGAAACTAGTTTGTTGTGTCAAGTTTCAAGAAGCTAGCACAAACCGTGTTGGATTTAGAGTTCCAAATACATCTATCTATATAGGAGAAAACAGAGTGAAACCTAAAAATTCAAACTGTTACTGGAAATGAACGCTTCAACATAGAAGAACGAAAATTGGGGAACCAAGTTGCCTTAGTGTACTGATCATTACCTGAAAGTATCATCCAGTTTGGGTGAAAAAATGTTTGCTGAGATTTCTGGAGATTCGTAATTTTGGGAAGCTTGGCAACCCCTTCCCATGAAAGTGTTTCTCGCCAGTCACTGCTTAGGGCTACATCAAGAGGAAACAAAACGTAGAGATAGAACGTGAAACTACTTTGTTGTGTCAACTTTCAAGAAGCTAGCACAAACCGTGTTGGATTCAGAGTTCCAAATACATCTATCAATATAGGAGAAAACAGAGTGAAACCTAAAAATTCAAACTGTTACTGGAAATGAACGCTTCAACATAGAAGAACGAAATTTGGGGAACCAAGTCGCCTTAGTGTACTGATCATTACCTGAAAGTATCATCCAGTTTGGGTGAAAAAATATTTGCTGAGATTTCTGGAGATTCGTAATTTTGGGAAGCTGGGCAACCCCTTCCCATGAAAGTGTTTCTCGCCAGTCACTGCTTAGGGCTACATCAAGAGGAAACAAAACGTAGAGATAGAATGTGAAACTACTTTGTTGTGTCAAGTTTCAAGAAGCTAGCACAAACCGTGTTGGATTTAGAGTTCCAAATACATCTATCAATATAGGAGAAAACAGAGTGAAACCTAAAAATTCAAACTGTTACTGGAAATGAACGCTTCAACATAGAAGAACGAAATTTGGGGAACCAAGTCGCCTTAGTGTACTGATCATTACCTGAAAGTATCATCCAGTTTGGGTGAAAAAATATTTGCTGAGATTTGTGGAGATTCGTAATTTTGGGAAGCTTGGCAACCCCTTCCCATGAAAGTGTTTCTCGCCAATCACTGTTTAGGGCTACATCAAGAGGAAACAAAACGTAGAGATAGAACGTGTAACTACTTTGTTGTGTCAACTTTCAAGAAGCTAGCACAAACCGTGTTGGATTCAGAGTTCCAAATACATCTATCAATATAGGAGAAAACAGAGTGAAACCTAAAAATTCAAACTGTTACTGGAAATGAACGCTTGAACATAGAAGAACGAAATTTGGGGAACCAAGTCGCCTTAGTGTACTGATCATTACATGAAAGTATCATCCATTTTGGGTGAAAAAATACTTGCTGAGATTTCTGGAGATTCGTAATTTTGGGAAGCTTGGCAACCCCTTCCCATGAAAGTGTTTCTCGCCAGTCAATGCTTAGGGCTACATCATGAGGAAACAAAACGTAGAGATAGAACGTGAAACTACTTTGTTGTGTCAAGTTTCAAGAAGCTAGCACAAACAGTGTTGGATTTAGAGTTCCAAATACATCTATCTATATAGGAGAAAACAGAGTGAAACCTAAAAATTCAAACTGTTACTTGAAATGTACGCTTCAACATAGAAGAACGAAATTTGGGGAACCAAGTCGCCTTAGTGTACTGATCATTACCTGAAAGTATCATCCAGTTTGGGTGAAAAAATATTTGCTGAGATTTCTGGAGATTCGTAATTTTGGGAAGCTTGGCAACCCCTTCCCATGAAAGTGTTTCTCGCCAGTCACTGCTTAGGGCTACATCAAGAGGAAACAAAATGTAGAGATAGAACGTGAAACTACTTTGTTGTGTCAAGTTTCAAGAAGCTAGCACAAACCGTGTTGGATTTAGAGTTCCAAATACATCTATCAATATAGGAGAAAACAGAGTGAAACCTAAAAATTCAAACTGTTACTGGAAATGAACGCTTCAACATAGAAGAACGAAATTTGGGGAACCAAGTCGCCTTAGTGTACTGATCATTACCTGAGAGTATCATCCAGTTTGGGTGAAAATATATTTGCTGAGATTTCTGGAGATTCGTAATTTTGGGAAGCTTGGCAACCCCTTCCCATGAAAGTGTTTCTCGCCAGTCACTGCTTAGGGCTACATCAAGAGGAAACAAAACGTAGAGATAGAACGTGAAACTACTTTGTTGTGTCAAGTTTCAAGAAGCTAGCACAAACCGTGTTGGATTTAGAGTTCCAAATACATCTATCAATATAGGAGAAAACAGAGTGAAACCTAAAAATTCAAACTGTTACTGGAAATGAACGCTTCAACATAGAAGAACGAAATTTGGGGAACCAAGTCGCCTTAGTGTACTGATCATTACCTGAAAGTATCATCCAGTTTGGGTGAAAAAATATTTGCTGAGATTTCTGGAGATTCGTAATTTTGGGAAGCTGGGCAACCCCTTCCCATGAAAGTGTTTCTCGCCAGTCACTGCTTAGGGCTACATCAAGAGGAAACAAAACGTAGAGATAGAATGTGAAACTACTTTGTTGTGTCAAGTTTCAAGAAGCTAGCACAAACCGTGTTGGATTTAGAGTTCCAAATACATCTATCAATATAGGAGAAAACAGAGTGAAACCTAAAAATTCAAACTGTTACTGGAAATGAACGCTTCAACATAGAAGAACGAAATTTGGGGAACCAAGTCGCCTTAGTGTACTGATCATTACCTGAAAGTATCATCCAGTTTGGGTGAAAAAATATTTGCTGAGATTTGTGGAGATTCGTAATTTTGGGAAGCTTGGCAACCCCTTCCCATGAAAGTGTTTCTCGCCAATCACTGTTTAGGGCTACATCAAGAGGAAACAAAACGTAGAGATAGAACGTGTAACTACTTTGTTGTGTCAACTTTCAAGAAGCTAGCACAAACCGTGTTGGATTCAGAGTTCCAAATACATCTATCAATATAGGAAAAAACAGAGTGAAACCTAAAAATTCAAACTGTTACTGGAAATGAACGCTTCAACATAGAAGAACGAAATTTGGGGATCCAAGTCGCCTTAGTGTACTGATCATTACCTGAAAGTATCATCCATTTTGGGTGAAAAAATACTTGCTGAGATTTCTGGAGATTCGTAATTTTGGGAAGCTTGGCAACCCCTTCCCATGAAAGTGTTTCTCGCCAATCACTGCTTAGGGCTACATCAAGAGGAAACAAAATGTAGAGATAGAACGTGAAACTACTTTGTTGTGTCAAGTTTCAAGAAGCTAGCACAAACCGTGTTGGATTTAGAGTTCCAAATACATCTATCAATATAGGAGAAAACAGAGTGAAACCTAAAAATTCAAACTGTTACTGGAAATGAACGCTTCAACATAGAAGAACGAAATTTGGGGAACCAAGTCGCCTTAGTGTACTGATCATTACCTGAGAGTATCATCCAGTTTGGGTGAAAATATATTTGCTGAGATTTCTGGAGATTCGTAATTTTGGGAAGCTTGGCAACCCCTTCCCATGAAAGTGTTTCTCGCCAGTCACTGCTTAGGGCTACATCAAGAGGAAACAAAACGTAGAGAGAGAACGTGAAACTACTTTGTTGTGTCAAGTTTCAAGAAGCTAGCACAAACCGTGTTGGATTTAGAGTTCCAAATACATCTATCAATATAGGAGAAAACAGAGTGAAACCTAAAAATTCAAACTGTTACTGGAAATGAACGCTTCAACATAGAAGAACGAAATTTGGGGAACCAAGTCGCCTTAGTGTACTGATCATTACCTGAGAGTATCATCCAGTTTGGGTGAAAAAATATTTGCTGAGATTTCTGGAGATTCGTAATTTTGGGAAGCTTGGCAACCCCTTCCCATGAAAGTGTTTCTCGCCAATCACTGCTTAGGGCTACATCAAGAGGAAACACAACGTAGAGATAGAACGTGAAACTACTTTGTTGTGTCAACTTTCAAGAAGCTAGCACAAACCGTGTTGGATTCAGAGTTCCAAATACATCTATCATATAGGAGAAAACAGAGTGAAACCTAAAAATTCAAACTGTTACTGGAAATGAACGCTTCAACATAGAAGAACGAAATTTGGGGAACCAAGTCGCCTTAGTGTACTGATCATTACCTGAAAGTATCATCCAGTTTGGGTGAAAAAATACTTGCTGAGATTTCTGGAGATTCGTAATTTTGGGAAGCTTGGCAACCCTTTCCCATGAAAGTGTTTCTCGCCAGTCACTGGTTAGGGCTACATCAAGAGGAAACAAAACGTAGAGATAGAACGTGAAACTACGTTGTTGTGTCTAGTTTCAAGAAGCTAGCACAAAACGTGTTGGATTTAGAGTTCCAAATACATCTATCAATATAGGAGAAAACAGAGTGAAACCTAAAAATTCAAACTGTTACTGGAAATGAACGCTTCAAATAGAAGAACGAAATTTGGGGAACCAAGTCGCCTTAGTGTACTGATCATTACCTGAAAATATCATCCAGTTTGGGTGAAAAAATATTTGCTGAGATTTCTGGAGATTCGTAATTTTGGGAAGCTTGGCAACCCCTTCCCATGAAAGTGTTTCTCGCCAGTCACTGCTTAGGGCTACATCAAGAGGAAACAAAACATAGAGATAGAACGTGAAACTACTTTGTTGTGTCAAGTTTCAAGAAGCTAGCACAAACCGTGTTGGATTTAGAGTTCCAAATACATCTATCAATATAGAAGAAACAGAGTGAAACCTAAAAATTCAAACTGTTACTGGAAATGAACGCTTCAACATAGAAGAACGAAATTTGGGGAACCAAGTCGCCTTAGTGTACTGATCATTACCTGAGAGTATCATCCAGTTTGGGTGAAAAAATATTTGCTGAGATTTCTGGAGATTCGTAATTTTTGGAAGCTTGGCAACTCCTTCCCATGAAAGTGTTTCTCGCCAGTCACTGCTTAGGGCTACATCAAGAGGAAACAAAACGTAGAGATAGAACGTGAAACTACTTTGTTGTGTCAAGTTTCAAGAAGCTAGCACAAACCGTGTTGGATTTAGAGTTCCAAATACATCTATCAATATAGGAGAAAACAGAGTGAAACCTAAAAATTCAAACTGTTACTGGAAATGAACGCTTCAACATAGAAGAACGAAATTTGGGGAACCAAGTCGCCTTAGTGTACTGATCATTACCTGAGAGTATCATCCAGTTTGGGTGAAAAAATATTTGCTGAGATTTCTGGAGATTCGTAATTTTTGGAAGCTTGGCAACTCCTTCCCATGAAAGTGTTTCTCGCCAGTCACTGCTTAGGGCTACATCAAGAGGAAACAAAACGTAGAGATAGAACGTGAAACTACTTTGTTGTGTCAAGTTTCAAGAAGCTAGCACAAACCGTGTTGGATTTAGAGTTCCAAATACATCTATCAATATAGGAGAAAACAGAGTGAAACCTAAAAATTCAAACTGTTACTGGAAATGAACGCTTCAACATAGAAGAACGAAATTTGGGGAACCAAGTTGACTTAGTGTACTGATCATTACCTGAAAGTATCATCCAGTTTGGGTGAAAAAATATTTGCTGAGATTTCTGGAGATTCGTAATTTTGGGAAGCTTGGCAACCCCGTTCCATGAAAGGGTTTCTCGCCAGTCACTGCTTAGGGCTACATCAAGAGGAAACAAAACGTAGAGATAGAACGTGAAACTACTTTGTTGTGTCAAGTTTCAAGAAGCTAGAAGAAACCGTGTTGGATTTAGAGTTCCAAATACATCTATCAATATAGGAGAAAACAGAGTGAAACCTAAAAATTCAAACTGTTACTGGAAATGAACGCTTCAACATAGAAGAACGAAATTTGGGGAACCAAGTCGCCTTAGTGTACTGATCATTACCTGAAAGTATCATCCAGTTTGGGTGAAAAAATATTTGCTGAGATTTATGGAGATTCGTAATTTTGGGAAGCTTGGCAACCCCTTCCCATGAAAGTGTTTCTCGCCAGTCACTGCTTAGGTATACATCAAGAGGAAACAAAACGTAGAGATAGAACGTGAAACTACTTTGTTGTGTCAAGTTTCAAGATGCTAGCACAAACCGTGTTGGATTTAGAGTTCCAAATACATCTATCAATATAGGAGAAAACAGAGTGAAACCTAAAAATTCAAACTGTTACTGGAAATGAACGCTTCAACATAGAAGAACGAAATTTGGGGAAACAAGTCGCCTTAGTGTACTGATCATTACCTGAAAGTATCATCCAGTTTGGGTGAAAAAATATTTGCTGAGATTTCTGGAGATTCGTAATTTTGGGAAGCTTGGCAACCCCTTCCCATGAAAGTGTTTCTCGCCAGTCACTGCTTAGGGCTACATCAAGAGGAAACAAAACGTAGAGATAGAACGTGAAACTACTTTGTTGTGTCAAGTTTCAAGAAGCTAGCACAAACCGTGTTGGATTTAGAGTTCCAAATACATCTATCAATATAGGAGAAAACAGAGTGAAACCTAAAAATTCAAACTGTTACTGGAAATGAACGCTTCGACATAGAAGAACGAAATTTGGGGAACCAAGTCGCCTTAGTGTACTGATCACTACCTGAAAGTATCATCCAGTTTGGGTGAAAAAATATTTGCTGAGATTTCTGGAGATTCGTAATTTTTGGAAGCTTGGCAACCCCTTCCCATGAAAGTGTTTCTCGCCAGTCACTGCTTAGGGCTACATCAAGAGGAAACAAAACGTAGAGATAGAACGTGAAACTACTTTGTTGTGTCAAGTTTCAAGAAGCTAGCACAAACCGTGTTGGATTTAGAGTTCCAAATACATCTATCAATATAGGAGAAAACAGAGTGAAACCTAAAAATTCAAACTGTTACTGGAAATGAACGCTTCAACATAGAAGAACGAAATTTGGGGAACCAAGTCGCCTTAGTGTACTGATCATTACCTGAAAGTATCATCCAGTTTGGGTGAAAAAATATTTGCTGAGATTTCTGGAGATTCGTAATTTTGGGAAGCTTGGCAACCCCGTTCCATGAAAGGGTTTCTCGCCAGTCACTGCTTAGGGCTACATCAAGAGGAAACAAAACGTAGAGATAGAACGTGAAACTACTTTGTTGTGTCAAGTTTCAAGAAGCTAGCACAAACCGTGTTGGATTTAGAGTTCCAAATACATCTATCAATATAGGAGAAAACAGAGTGAAACCTAAAAATTCAAACTGTTACTGGAAATGAACGCTTCAACATATAAGAACGAAATTTGGGGAACCAAGTCGCCTTAGTGTACTGATCATTACCTGAAAGTATCATCCAGTTTGGGTGAAAAAATATTTGCTGAGATTTCTGGAGATTCGCAATTTTTGGAAGCTTGGCAACCCCTTCCCATGAAAGTGTTTCTCGCCAGTCACTGCTTAGGGCTACATCAAGAGGAAACAAAACGTAGAGATAGAACGTGAAACTACTTTGTTGTGTCCAGTTTCAAGAAGCTAGAACAAACCGTGTTGGATTTAGAGTTCCAAATACATCTATCAATATAGGAGAAAACAGAGTGAAACCTAAAAATTCAAACTGTTACTGGAAATGAACGCTTCAACATAGAAGAACGAAATTTGGGGAACCAAGTCGCCTTAGTGTACTGATCATTACCTGAGAGTATCATCCAGTTTGGGTGAAAAAATATTTGCTGAGATTTCTGGAGATTCGTAATTTTTGGAAGCATGGCAACCCCTTCCCATGAAAGTGTTTCTCGCCAGTCACTGCTTAGGGCTACATCAAGAGGAAACAAAACGTAGAGATAGAACGTGAAACTACTTTGTTGTGTCAAGTTTCAAGAAGCTAGCACAAACCGTGTTGGATTTAGAGTTCCAAATACATCTATCAATATAGGAGAAAACAGAGTGAAACCTAAAAATTCAAACTGTTACTGGAAATGAACGCTTCGACATAGAAGAACGAAATTTGGGGAACCAAGTCGCCTTAGTGTACTGATCACTACCTGAAAGTATCATCCAGTTTGCGTGAAAAAATATTTGCTGAGATTTCTGGAGATTCGTAATTTTGGGAAGCTTGGCAACCCCTTCCCATGAAAGTGTTTCTCGCCAGTCACTGCTTAGGGCTACATCAAGAGGAAACAAAACGTAGAGATAGAACGTGAAACTACTTTGTTGTGTCAAGTTTCAAGAAGCTAGCACAAACCGTGTTGGATTTAGAGTTCCAAATACATCTATCAATATAGGAGAAAACAGAGTGAAACCTAAAAATTCAAACTGTTACTGGAAATGAACGCTTCAACATAGAAGAACGAAATTTGGGGAACCAAGTCGCCTTAGTGTACTGATCATTACCTGAAAGTATCATCCAGTTTGGGTGAAAAAATATTTGCTGAGATTTCTGGAGATTCGTAATTTTGGGAAGCTTGGCAACCCCTTCCCATGAAAGTGTTTCTCGCCAGTCACTGCTTAGGGCTACATCAAGAGGAAACAAAACGTAGAGATAGAACGTGAAACTACGTTGTTGTGTCAAGTTTCAAGAAGCTAGCACAAAACGTGTTGGATTTAGAGTTCCAAATACATCTATCAATATAGGAGAAAACAGAGTGAAACCTAAAAATTCAAACTGTTACTGGAAATGAACTCTTCAAATAGAAGAACGAAATTTGGGGAACCAAGTCGCTTTAGTGTACTGATCATTACCTGAAAGTATCATCCAGTTTGGGTGAAAAAATATTTGCTGAGATTTCTGGAGATTCGTAATTTTGGGAACCTTGGAAACCCCTTCCAATGAAAGTGTTTCTCGCCAGTCACTGCTTAGGGCTACATCAAGAGGAAACAAAACATAGAGATAGAACGTGAAACTACTTTGTTGTGTCAAGTTTCAAGAAGCTAGCACAAACCGTGTTGGATTTAGAGTTCCAAATACATCTATCAATATAGGAGAAAACAGAGTGAAACCTAAAAATTCAAACTGTTACTGGAAATGAACGCTTCAACATAGAAGAACGAAATTTGGGGAACCAAGTCGACTTAGTGTACTGATCATTACCTGAAAGTATCATCCAGTTTGGGTGAAAAAATATTTGCTGAGATTTCTGGAGATTCGTAATTTTGGGAAGCTTGGCAACCCCGTTCCATGAAAGGGTTTCTCGCCAGTCACTGCTTAGGGCTACATCAAGAGGAAACAAAACGTAGAGATAGAACGTGAAACTACATTGTTGTGTCAAGTTTCAAGATGCTAGCACAAACCGTGTTGGATTTAGAGTTCCAAATACATCTATCAATATAGGAGAAAACAGAGTGAAACCTAAAAATTCAAACTGTTACTGGAAATGAACGCTTCAACATAGAAGAACGAAATTTGGGGAAACAAGTCGCCTTAGTGTACTGATCATTACCTGAAAGTATCATCCAGTTTGGGTGAAAAAATATTTGCTGAGATTTCTGGAGATTCGTAATTTTGGGAAGCTTGGCAACCCCTTCCCATGAAAGTGTTTCTCGCCAGTCACTGCTTAGGGCTACATCAAGAGGAAACAAAACGTAGAGATAGAACGTGAAACTACTTTGTTGTGTCAAGTTTCAAGAAGCTAGCACAAACCGTGTTGGATTTAGAGTTCCAAATACATCTATCAATATAGGAGAAAACAGAGTGAAACCTAAAAATTCAAACTGTTACTGGAAATGAACGCTTCGACATAGAAGAACGAAATTTGGGGAACCAAGTCGCCTTAGTGTACTGATCACTACCTGAAAGTATCATCCAGTTTGGGTGAAAAAATATTTGCTGAGATTTCTGGAGATTCGTAATTTTTGGAAGCTTGGCAACCCCTTCCCATGAAAGTGTTTCTCGCCAGTCACTGCTTAGGGCTACATCAAGAGGAAACAAAACGTAGAGATAGAACGTGAAACTACTTTGTTGTGTCAAGTTTCAAGAAGCTAGCACAAACCGTGTTGGATTTAGAGTTCCAAATACATCTATCAATATAGGAGAAAACAGAGTGAAACCTAAAAATTCAAACTGTTACTGGAAATGAACGCTTCAACATAGAAGAACGAAATTTGGGGAACCAAGTCGCCTTAGTGTACTGATCATTACCTGAAAGTATCATCCAGTTTGGGTGAAAAAATATTTGCTGAGATTTCTGGAGATTCGTAATTTTGGGAAGCTTGGCAACCCCGTTCCATGAAAGGGTTTCTCGCCAGTCCCTGCTTAGGGCTACATCAAGAGGAAACAAAACGTAGAGATAGAACGTGAAACTACTTTGTTGTGTCAAGTTTCAAGAAGCTAGCACAAACCGTGTTGGATTTAGAGTTCCAAATACATCTATCAATATAGGAGAAAACAGAGTGAAACCTAAAAATTCAAACTGTTACTGGAAATGAACGCTTCAACATATAAGAACGAAATTTGGGGAACCAAGTCGCCTTAGTGTACTGATCATTACCTGAAAGTATCATCCAGTTTGGGTGAAAAAATATTTGCTGAGATTTCTGGAGATTCGCAATTTTTGGAAGCTTGGCAACCCCTTCCCATGAAAGTGTTTCTCGCCAGTCACTGCTTAGGGCTACATCAAGAGGAAACAAAACGTAGAGATAGAACGTGAAACTACTTTGTTGTGTCCAGTTTCAAGAAGCTAGAACAAACCGTGTTGGATTTAGAGTTCCAAATACATCTATCAATATAGGAGAAAACAGAGTGAAACCTAAAAATTCAAACTGTTACTGGAAATGAACGCTTCAACATAGAAGAACGAAATTTGGGGAACCAAGTCGCCTTAGTGTACTGATCATTACCTGAGAGTATCATCCAGTTTGGGTGAAAAAATATTTGCTGAGATTTCTGGAGATTCGTAATTTTTGGAAGCATGGCAACCCCTTCCCATGAAAGTGTTTCTCGCCAGTCACTGCTTAGGGCTACATCAAGAGGAAACAAAACGTAGAGATAGAACGTGAAACTACTTTGTTGTGTCAAGTTTCAAGAAGCTAGCACAAACCGTGTTGGATTTAGAGTTCCAAATACATCTATCAATATAGGAGAAAACAGAGTGAAACCTAAAAATTCAAACTGTTACTGGAAATGAACGCTTCGACATAGAAGAACGAAATTTGGGGAACCAAGTCGCCTTAGTGTACTGATCACTACCTGAAAGTATCATCCAGTTTGCGTGAAAAAATATTTGCTGAGATTTCTGGAGATTCGTAATTTTGGGAAGCTTGGCAACCCCTTCCCATGAAAGTGTTTCTCGCCAGTCACTGCTTAGGGCTACATCAAGAGGAAACAAAACGTAGAGATAGAACGTGAAACTACTTTGTTGTGTCAAGTTTCAAGAAGCTAGCACAAACCGTGTTGGATTTAGAGTTCCAAATACATCTATCAATATAGGAGAAAACAGAGTGAAACCTAAAAATTCAAACTGTTACTGGAAATGAACGCTTCAACATAGAAGAACGAAATTTGGGGAACCAAGTCGCCTTAGTGTACTGATCATTACCTGAAAGTATCATCCAGTTTGGGTGAAAAAATATTTGCTGAGATTTCTGGAGATTCGTAATTTTGGGAAGCTTGGCAACCCCTTCCCATGAAAGTGTTTCTCGCCAGTCACTGCTTAGGGCTACATCAAGAGGAAACAAAACGTAGAGATAGAACGTGAAACTACGTTGTTGTGTCAAGTTTCAAGAAGCTAGCACAAAACGTGTTGGATTTAGAGTTCCAAATACATCTATCAATATAGGAGAAAACAGAGTGAAACCTAAAAATTCAAACTGTTACTGGAAATGAACTCTTCAAATAGAAGAACGAAATTTGGGGAACCAAGTCGCTTTAGTGTACTGATCATTACCTGAAAGTATCATCCAGTTTGGGTGAAAAAATATTTGCTGAGATTTCTGGAGATTCGTAATTTTGGGAACCTTGGAAACCCCTTCCAATGAAAGTGTTTCTCGCCAGTCACTGCTTAGGGCTACATCAAGAGGAAACAAAACATAGAGATAGAACGTGAAACTACTTTGTTGTGTCAAGTTTCAAGAAGCTAGCACAAACCGTGTTGGATTTAGAGTTCCAAATACATCTATCAATATAGGAGAAAACAGAGTGAAACCTAAAAATTCAAACTGTTACTGGAAATGAACGCTTCAACATAGAAGAACGAAATTTGGGGAACCAAGTCGACTTAGTGTACTGATCATTACCTGAAAGTATCATCCAGTTTGGGTGAAAAAATATTTGCTGAGATTTCTGGAGATTCGTAATTTTGGGAAGCTTGGCAACCCCGTTCCATGAAAGGGTTTCTCGCCAGTCACTGCTTAGGGCTACATCAAGAGGAAACAAAACGTAGAGATAGAACGTGAAACTACTTTGTTGTGTCAAGTTTCAAGAAGCTAGAAGAAACCGTGTTGGATTTAGAGTTCCAAATACATCTATCAATATAGGAGAAAACAGAGTGAAACCTAAAAATTCAAACTGTTACTGGAAATGAACGCTTCAACATAGAAGAACGAAATTTGGGGAACCAAGTCGCCTTAGTGTACTGATCATTACCTGAAAGTATCATCCAGTTTGGGTGAAAAAATATTTGCTGAGATTTCTGGAGATTCGTAATTTTGGGAAGCTTGGCAACCCCTTCCCATGAAAGTGTTTCTCGCCAGTCACTGCTTAGGGCTACATCAAGAGGAAACAAAACGTAGAGATAGAACGTGAAACTACTTTGTTGTGTCAAGTTTCAAGAAGCTAGCACAAACTGTGTTGGATTTAGAGTTCCAAATACATCTATCAATATAGGAGAAAACAGAGTGAAACCTAAAAATTCAAACTGTTTCTGGAAATGAACGCTTCAAAATAGAAGAACAAAATTTGGGGAACCAAGTCACCTTAGTGTACTGATCATTACCTGAAAGTATCATCCAGTTTGGGTGAAAAAATATTTGCTGAGATTTATGGAGATTCGTAATTTTGGGAAGCTTGGCAACCCCTTCCCATGAAAGTGTTTCTCGCCAGTCACTGCTTAGGTATACATCAAGAGGAAACAAAACGTAGAGATAGAACGTGAAACTACTTTGTTGTGTCAAGTTTCAAGATGCTAGCACAAACCGTGTTGGATTTAGAGTTCCAAATACATCTATCAATATAGGAGAAAACAGAGTGAAACCTAAAAATTCAAACTGTTACTGGAAATGAACGCTTCAACATAGAAGAACGAAATTTGGGGAACCAAGTCGCCTTAGTGTACTGATCATTACCTGAAAGTATCATCCAGTTTGGGTGAAAAAATATTTGCTGAGATTTCTGGAGATTCGTAATTTTGGGAAGCTTGGCAACCCCTTCCCATGAAAGTGTTTCTCGCCAGTCACTGCTTAGGGCTACATCAAGAGGAAACAAAACGTAGAGATAGAACGTGAAACTACTTTGTTGTGTCAAGTTTCAAGAAGCTAGCACAAACCGTGTTGGATTTAGAGTTCCAAATACATCTATCAATATAGGAGAAAACAGAGTGAAACCTAAAAATTCAAACTGTTACTGGAAATGAACGCTTCGACATAGAAGAACGAAATTTGGGGAACCAAGTCGCCTTAGTGTACTGATCACTACCTGAAAGTATCATCCAGTTTGGGTGAAAAAATATTTGCTGAGATTTCTGGAGATTCGTAATTTTGGGAAGCTTGGCAACCCCTTCCCATGAAAGTGTTTCTCGCCAGTCACTGCTTAGGGCTACATCAAGAGGAAACAAAACGTAGAGATAGAACGTGAAACTACTTTGTTGTGTCAAGTTTCAAGAAGCTAGCACAAACCGTGTTGGATTTAGAGTTCCAAATACATCTATCAATATAGGAGAAAACAGAGTGAAACCTAAAAATTCAAACTGTTACTGGAAATGAACGCTTCAACATAGAAGAACGAAATTTGGGGAACCAAGTCGCCTTAGTGTACTGATCATTACCTGAAAGTATCATCCAGTTTGGGTGAAAAAATATTTGCTGAGATTTCTGGAGATTCGTAATTTTGGGAAGCTTGGCAACCCCGTTCCATGAAAGGGTTTCTCGCCAGTCACTGCTTAGGGCTACATCAAGAGGAAACAAAACGTAGAGATAGAACGTGAAACTACTTTGTTGTGTCAAGTTTCAAGAAGCTAGCACAAACCGTGTTGGATTTAGAGTTCCAAATACATCTATCAATATAGGAGAAAACAGAGTGAAACCTAAAAATTCAAACTGTTACTGGAAATGAACGCTTCAACATATAAGAACGAAATTTGGGGAACCAAGTCGCCTTAGTGTACTGATCATTACCTGAAAGTATCATCCAGTTTGGGTGAAAAAATATTTGCTGAGATTTCTGGAGATTCGCAATTTTTGGAAGCTTGGCAACCCCTTCCCATGAAAGTGTTTCTCGCCAGTCACTGCTTAGGGCTACATCAAGAGGAAACAAAACGTAGAGATAGAACGTGAAACTACTTTGTTGTGTCAAGTTTCAAGAAGCTAGAACAAACCGTGTTGGATTTAGAGTTCCAAATACATCTATCAATATAGGAGAAAACAGAGTGAAACCTAAAAATTCAAACTGTTACTGGAAATGAACGCTTCAACATAGAAGAACGAAATTTGGGGAACCAAGTCGCCTTAGTGTACTGATCATTACCTGAGAGTATCATCCAGTTTGGGTGAAAAAATATTTGCTGAGATTTCTGGAGATTCGTAATTTTTGGAAGCATGGCAACCCCTTCCCATGAAAGTGTTTCTCGCCAGTCACTGCTTAGGGCTACATCAAGAGGAAACAAAACGTAGAGATAGAACGTGAAACTACTTTGTTGTGTAAAGTTTCAAGAAGCTAGCACAAACCGTGTTGGAATTAGAGTTCCAAATACATCTATCAATATAGGAGAAAACAGAGTGAAACCTAAAAATTCAAACTGTTACTGGAAATGAACGCTTCGACATAGAAGAACGAAATTTGGGGAACCAAGTCGCCTTAGTGTACTGATCACTACCTGAAAGTATCATCCAGTTTGCGTGAAAAAATATTTGCTGAGATTTCTGGAGATTCGTAATTTTGGGAAGCTTGGCAACCCCTTCCCATGAAAGTGTTTCTCGCCAGTCACTGCTTAGGGCTACATCAAGAGGAAACAAAACGTAGAGATAGAACGTGAAACTACTTTGTTGTGTCAAGTTTCAAGAAGCTAGCACAAACCGTGTTGGATTTAGAGTTCCAAATACATCTATCAATATAGGAGAAAACAGAGTGAAACCTAAAAATTCAAACTGTTACTGGAAATGAACGCTTCAACATAGAAGAACGAAATTTGGGGAACCAAGTCGCCTTAGTGTACTGATCATTACCTGAAAGTATCATCCAGTTTGGGTGAAAAAATATTTGCTGAGATTTCTGGAGATTCGTAATTTTGGGAAGCTTGGCAACCCCTTCCCATGAAAGTGTTTCTCGCCAGTCACTGTTTAGGGCTACATCAAGAGGAAACAAAACGTAGAGATAGAACGTGAAACTACTTTGTTGTGTCAAGTTTCAAGAAGCTAGCACAAACCGTGTTGGATTTAGAGTTCCAAATACATCTATTAATATAGGAGAAAACAGAGTGAAACCTAAAAATTCAAACTGTTACTGGAAATGAACGCTTCAACATAGAAGAACGAAATTTGGGGAACCAAGTTACCTTAGTGTACTGATCATTACCTGAAACTATCATCCAGTTTGGGTGAAAAATTATTTGCTGAGATTTCTGGAGATTCGTAATTTTTGGAAGCTTGGCAATCCCTTCCCATGAAAGTGTTTCTCGCCAGTCACTGCTTAGGGCTACATCAAGAGGAAACAAAACGTAGAGATAGAACGTGAAACTACTTTGTTGTGTCAAGTTTCAAGAAGCTATCACAAACCGTGTTGGATTTAGAGTTCCAAATACATCTATCAATATAGGAGAAAACAGAGTGAAACCTAAAAATTCAAACTGTTACTGGAAATGAACGCTTCAACATAGAAGAACGAAATTTGGGGAACCAAGTCGCCTTAGTGTACTGATCATTACCTGAAAGTATCATCCAGTTTGGGTGAAAAAATATTTGCTGAGATTTCTGGAGATTCGTAATTTTGGGAAGCTTGGCAACCCCTTCCCATGAAAGTGTTTCTCGCCAGTCACTGTTTAGGGCTACATCAAGAGGAAACAAAACGTAGAGATAGAACGTGAAACTACGTTGTTGTGTCAAGTTTCAAGAAGCTAGCACAAAACGTGTTGGATTTAGAGTTCCAAATACATCTATTAATATAGGAGAAAACAGAGTGAAACCTAAAAATTCAAACTGTTACTGGAAATGAACGCTTCAACATAGAAGAACGAAATTTGGGGAACCAAGTTACCTTAGTGTACTGATCATTACCTGAAACTATCATCCAGTTTGGGTGAAAAATTATTTGCTGAGATTTCTGGAGATTCGTAATTTTGGGAAGCTTGGCAACCCCTTCCCATGAAAGTGTTTCTCGCCAGTCACTGCTTAGGGCTACATCAAGAGGAAACAAAACGTAGAGATAGAACATGAAACTACGTTGTTGTGTCAAGTTTCAAGAAGCTAGCACAAAACGTGTTGGATTTAGTGTTCCAAATACATCTATCAATATAGGAGAAAACAGAGTGAAACCTAAAAATTCAAACTGTTACTGGAAATGAACGCTTCAAATAGAAGAACGAAATTTGGGGAACCAAGTCGCCTTAGTGTACTGATCATTACCTGAAAGTATCATCCAGTTTGGGTGAAAAAATATTTGCTGAGATTTCTGGAGATTCGTAATTTTGGGAAGCTTGGCAACCCCTTCCCATGAAAGTGTTTCTCGCCAGTCACTGCTTAGGGCTACATCAAGAGGAAACAAAACGTAGAGATAGAACGTGAAACTACTTTGTTGTGTCAAGTTTCAAGAAGCTAGCACAAACCGTGTTGGATTTAGAGTTCCAAATACATCTATCAATATAGGAGAAAACAGAGTGAAACCTAAAAATTCAAACTGTTACTGGAAATGAACGCTTCAACATAGAAGAACGAAATTTGGGGAACCAAGTCGCCTTAGTGTACTGATCATTACCTGAGAGTATCATCCAGTTTGGGTGAAAAAATATTTGCTGAGATTTCTGGAGATTCGTAATTTTTGGAAGCTTGGCAACTCCTTCCCATGAAAGTGTTTCTCGCCAGTCACTGCTTAGGGCTACATCAAGAGGAAACAAAACGTAGAGATAGAACGTGAAACTACTTTGTTGTGTCAAGTTTCAAGAAGCTAGCACAAACCGTGTTGGATTTAGAGTTCCAAATACATCTATCAATATAGGAGAAAACAGAGTGAAACCTAAAAATTCAAACTGTTACTGGAAATGAACGCTTCAACATAGAAGAACGAAATTTGGGGAACCAAGTCGCCTTAGTGTACTGATCATTACCTGAAAGTATCATCCAGTTTGGGTGAAAAAATATTTGCTGAGATTTCTGGAGATTCGTAATTTTGGGAAGCTTGGCAACCCCTTCCCATGAAAGTGTTTCTCGCCAGTCACTGCTTAGGGCTACATCAAGAGGAAACAAAACGTAGAGATAGAACGTGAAACTACGTTGTTGTGTCAAGTTTCAAGAAGCTAGCACAAAACGTGTTGGATTTAGAGTTCCAAATACATCTATCAATATAGGAGAAAACAGAGTGAAACCTAAAAATTCAAACTGTTACTGGAAATGAACGCTTCAACATAGAAGAACGAAATTTGGGGAACCAAGTCGCCTTAGTGTACTGATCATTACCTGAGAGTATCATCCAGTTTGGGTGAAAAAATATTTGCTGAGATTTCTGGAGATTCGTAATTTTTGGAAGCTTGGCAACTCCTTCCCATGAAAGTGTTTCTCGCCAGTCACTGCTTAGGGCTACATCAAGAGGAAACAAAACGTAGAGATAGAACGTGAAACTACTTTGTTGTGTCAAGTTTCAAGAAGCTAGCACAAACCGTGTTGGATTTAGAGTTCCAAATACATCTATCAATATAGGAGAAAACAGAGTGAAACCTAAAAATTCAAACTGTTACTGGAAATGAACGCTTCAACATAGAAGAACGAAATTTGGGGAACCAAGTCGACTTAGTGTACTGATCATTACCTGAAAGTATCATCCTGTTTGGGTGAAAAAATATTTGCTGAGATTTCTGGAGATTCGTAATTTTGGGAAGCTTGGCAACCCCGTTCCATGAAAGGGTTTCTCGCCAGTCACTGCTTAGGGCTACATCAAGAGGAAACAAAACGTAGAGATAGAACGTGAAACTACTTTGTTGTGTCAAGTTTCAAGAAGCTAGAAGAAACCGTGTTGGATTTAGAGTTCCAAATACATCTATCAATATAGGAGAAAACAGAGTGAAACCTAAAAATTCAAACTGTTACTGGAAATGAACGCTTCAACATAGAAGAACGAAATTTGGGGAACCAAGTCGCCTTAGTGTACTGATCATTACCTGAAAGTATCATCCAGTTTGGGTGAAAAAATATTTGCTGAGATTTCTGGAGATTCGTAATTTTCGGAAGCTTGGCAACCCCTTCCCATGAAAGTGTTTCTCGCCAGTCACTGCTTAGGGCTACATCAAGAGGAAACAAAACGTAGAGATAGAACGTGAAACTACTTTGTTGTGTCAAGTTTCAAGAAGCTAGCACAAACCGTGTTGGATTTAGAGTTCCAAATACATCTATCAATATAGGAGAAAACAGAGTGAAACCTAAAAATTCAAACTGTTACTGGAAATGAACGCTTCGACATAGAAGAACGAAATTTGGGGAACCAAGTCGCGTTAGTGTACTGATCATTACCTGAAAGTATCATCCAGTTTGGGTGAAAAAATATTTGCTGAGATTTCTGGAGATTCGCAATTTTTGGAAGCTTGGCAACCCCTTCCCATGAAAGTGTTTCTCGCCAGTCACTGCTTAGGGCTACATCAAGAGGAAACAAAACGTAGAGATAGAACGTGAAACTTCTTTGTTGTGTCAAGTTTCAAGAAGCTAGAACAAACCGTGTTGGATTTAGAGTTCCAAATACATCTATCAATATAGGAGAAAACAGAGTGAAACCTAAAAATTCAAACTGTTACTGGAAATGAACGCTTCAACATAGAAGAACGAAATTTGGGGAACCAAGTCGCCTTAGTGTACTGATCATTACCTGAGAGTATCATCCAGTTTGGGTGAAAAAATATTTGCTGAGATTTCTGGAGATTCGTAATTTTTGGAAGCATGGCAACCCCTTCCCATGAAAGTGTTTCTCGCCAGTCACTTCTTAGGGCTACATCAAGAGGAAACAAAACGTAGAGATAGAACGTGAAACTACTTTGTTGTGTCAAGTTTCAAGAAGCTAGCACAAACCGTGTTGGATTTAGAGTTCCAAATACATCTATCAATATAGGAGAAAACAGAGTGAAACCTAAAAATTCAAACTGTTACTGGAAATGAACGCTTCGACATAGAAGAACGAAATTTGGGGAACCAAGTCGCCTTAGTGTACTGATCACTACCTGAAAGTATCATCCAGTTTGGGTGAAAAAATATTTGCTGAGATTTCTGGAGATTCGTAATTTTGGGAAGCTTGGCAACCCCTTCCCATGAAAGTGTTTCTCGCCAGTCACTGTTTAGGGCTACATCAAGAGGAAACAAAACGTAGAGATAGAACATGAAACTACTTTGTTGTGCCAACTTTCAAGAAGCTAGCACAAACCGTGTTGGATTTAGAGTTCCAAATACATCTATCAATATAGGAGAAAACAGAGTGAAACCTAAAAATTCAAACTGTTACTGGAAATGAACGCTTCAACATAGAAGAACGAAATTTGGGGAACCAAGTCGCCTTAGTGTACTGATCATTACCTGAAAGTATCATCCAGTTTGGGTGAAAAAATATTTGCTGAGATTTCTGGAGATTCGTAATTTTGGGAAGCTTGGCAACCCCGTTCCATGAAATGGTTTCTCGCCAGTCACTGCTTAGGGCTACATCAAGAGGAAACAAAACGTAGAGATAGAACGTGAAACTACTTTGTTGTGTCAAGTTTCAAGAAGCTAGCACAAACCGTGTTGGATTTAGAGTTCCAAATACATCTATTAATATAGGAGAAAACAGAGTGAAACCTAAAAATTCAAACTGTTACTGGAAATGAACGCTTCAACATAGAAGAACGAAATTTGGGGAACCAAGTTACCTTAGTGTACTGATCATTACCTGAAACTATCATCCAGTTTGGGTGAAAAATTATTTGCTGAGATTTCTGGAGATTCGTAATTTTTGGAAGCTTGGCAATCCCTTCCCATGAAAGTGTTTGTCGCCAGTCACTGCTTAGGGCTACATCAAGAGGAAACAAAACGTAGAGATAGAACGTGAAACTACTTTGTTGTGTCAAGTTTCAAGAAGCTATCACAAACCGTGTTGGATTTAGAGTTCCAAATACATCTATCAATATAGGAGAAAACAGAGTGAAACCTAAAAATTCAAACTGTTACTGGAAATGAACGCTTCAACATAGAAGAACGAAATTTGGGGAACCAAGTCGCCTTAGTGTACTGATCATTACCTGAAAGTATCATCCAGTTTGGGTGAAAAAATATTTGCTGAGATTTCTGGAGATTCGTAATTTTGGGAAGCTTGGCAACCCCTTCCCATGAAAGTGTTTCTCGCCAGTCACTGTTTAGGGCTACATCAAGAGGAAACAAAACGTAGAGATAGAACGTGAAACTACGTTGTTGTGTCAAGTTTCAAGAAGCTAGCACAAAACGTGTTGGATTTAGAGTTCCAAATACATCTATTAATATAGGAGAAAACAGAGTGAAACCTAAAAATTCAAACTGTTACTGGAAATGAACGCTTCAACATAGAAGAACGAAATTTGGGGAACCAAGTTACCTTAGTGTACTGATCATTACCTGAAAGTATCATCCAGTTTGGGTGAAAAAATATTTGCTGAGATTTCTGGAGATTCGTAATTTTGGGAAGCTTGGCAACCCCTTCCCATGAAAGTGTTTCTCGCCAGTCACTGCTTAGGGCTACATCAAGAGGAAACAAAACATAGAGATAGAACGTGAAACTACTTTGTTGTGTCAAGTTTCAAGAAGCTAGCACAAACCGTGTTGGATTTAGAGTTCCAAATACATCTATCAATATAGGAGAAAACAGAGTGAAACCTAAAAATTCAAACTGTTACTGGAAATGAACGCTTCAACATAGAAGAACGAAATTTGGGGAACCAAGTCGCCTTAGTGTACTGATCATTACCTGAGAGTATCATCCAGTTTGGGTGAAAAAATATTTGCTGAGATTTCTGGAGATTCGTAATTTTTGGAAGCTTGGCAACTCCTTCCCATGAAAGTGTTTCTCGCCAGTCACTGCTTAGGGCTACATCAAGAGGAAACAAAACGTAGAGATAGAACGTGAAACTACTTTGTTGTGTCAAGTTTCAAGAAGCTAGCACAAACCGTGTTGGATTTAGAGTTCCAAATACATCTATCAATATAGGAGAAAACAGAGTGAAACCTAAAAATTCAAACTGTTACTGGAAATGAACGCTTCAACATAGAAGAACGAAATTTGGGGAACCAAGTCGCCTTAGTGTACTGATCATTACCTGAAAGTATCATCCAGTTTGGGTGAAAAAATATTTGCTGAGATTTCTGGAGATTCGTAATTTTGGGAAGCTTGGCAACCCCTTCCCATGAAAGTGTTTCTCGCCAGTCACTGCTTAGGGCTACATCAAGAGGAAACAAAACGTAGAGATAGAACGTGAAACTACGTTGTTGTGTCAAGTTTCAAGAAGCTAGCACAAAACGTGTTGGATTTAGAGTTCCAAATACATCTATCAATATAGGAGAAAACAGAGTGAAACCTAAAAATTCAAACTGTTACTGGAAATGAACGCTTCAACATAGAAGAACGAAATTTGGGGAACCAAGTCGCCTTAGTGTACTGATCATTACCTGAGAGTATCATCCAGTTTGGGTGAAAAAATATTTGCTGAGATTTCTGGAGATTCGTAATTTTTGGAAGCTTGGCAACTCCTTCCCATGAAAGTGTTTCTCGCCAGTCACTGCTTAGGGCTACATCAAGAGGAAACAAAACGTAGAGATAGAACGTGAAACTACTTTGTTGTGTCAAGTTTCAAGAAGCTAGCACAAACCGTGTTGGATTTAGAGTTCCAAATACATCTATCAATATAGGAGAAAACAGAGTGAAACCTAAAAATTCAAACTGTTACTGGAAATGAACGCTTCAACATAGAAGAACGAAATTTGGGGAACCAAGTCGACTTAGTGTACTGATCATTACCTGAAAGTATCATCCTGTTTGGGTGAAAAAATATTTGCTGAGATTTCTGGAGATTCGTAATTTTGGGAAGCTTGGCAACCCCGTTCTATGAAAGGGTTTCTCGCCAGTCACTGCTTAGGGCTACATCAAGAGGAAACAAAACGTAGAGATAGAACGTGAAACTACTTTGTTGTGTCAAGTTTCAAGAAGCTAGAAGAAACCGTGTTGGATTTAGAGTTCCAAATACATCTATCAATATAGGAGAAAACAGAGTGAAACCTAAAAATTCAAACTGTTACTGGAAATGAACGCTTCAACATAGAAGAACGAAATTTGGGGAACCAAGTCGCCTTAGTGTACTGATCATTACCTGAAAGTATCATCCAGTTTGGGTGAAAAAATATTTGCTGAGATTTCTGGAGATTCGTAATTTTTGGAAGCTTGGCAATCCCTTCCCATGAAAGTGTTTCTCGCCAGTCACTGCTTAGGGCTACATCAAGAGGAAACAAAACGTAGAGATAGAACGTGAAACTACTTTGTTGTGTCAAGTTTCAAGAAGCTATCACAAACCGTGTTGGATTTAGAGTTCCAAATACATCTATCAATATAGGAGAAAACAGAGTGAAACCTAAAAATTCAAACTGTTACTGGAAATGAACGCTTCAACATAGAAGAACGAAATTTGGGGAACCAAGTCGCCTTAGTGTACTGATCATTACCTGAAAGTATCATCCAGTTTGGGTGAAAAAATATTTGCTGAGATTTCTGGAGATTCGTAATTTTGGGAAGCTTGGCAACCCCTTCCCATGAAAGTGTTTCTCGCCAGTCACTGCTTAGGGCTACATCAAGAGGAAACAAAACGTAGAGATAGAACGTGAAACTACGTTGTTGTGTCAAGTTTCAAGAAGCTAGCACAAAACGTGTTGGATTTAGAGTTCCAAATACATCTATCAATATAGGAGAAAACAGAGTGAAACCTAAAAATTCTAACTGTTACTGGAAATGAACGCTTCAAATAGAAGAACGAAATTTGGGGAACCAAGTCGCCTTAGTGTACTGATCATTACCTGAAAGTATCATCCAGTTTGGGTGAAAAAATATTTGCTGAGATTTCTGGAGATTCGTAATTTTGGGAAGCTTGGCAACCCCTTCCCATGAAAGTGTTTCTCGCCAGTCACTGCTTAGGGCTACATCAAGAGGAAACAAAACATAGAGATAGAACGTGAAACTACTTTGTTGTGTCAAGTTTCAAGAAGCTAGCACAAACCGTGTTGGATTTAGAGTTCCAAATACATCTATCAATATAGGAGAAAACAGAGTGAAACCTAAAAATTCAAACTGTTACTGGAAATGAACGCTTCAACATAGAAGAACGAAATTTGGGGAACCAAGTCGCCTTAGTGTACTGATCATTACCTGAGAGTATCATCCAGTTTGGGTGAAAAAATATTTGCTGAGATTTCTGGAGATTCGTAATTTTTGGCAGCTTGGCAACTCCTTCCCATGAAAGTGTTTCTCGCCAGTCACTGCTTAGGGCTACATCAAGAGGAAACAAAACGTAGAGATAGAACGTGAAACTACTTTGTTGTGTCAAGTTTCAAGAAGCTAGCACAAACCGTGTTGGATTTAGAGTTCCAAATACATCTATCAATATAGGAGAAAACAGAGTGAAACCTAAAAATTCAAACTGTTACTGGAAATGAACGCTTCAACATAGAAGAACGAAATTTGGGGAACCAAGTCGACTTAGTGTACTGATCATTACCTGAAAGTATCATCCTGTTTGGGTGAAAAAATATTTGCTGAGATTTCTGGAGATTCGTAATTTTGGGAAGCTTGGCAACCCCGTTCCATGAAAGGGTTTCTCGCCAGTCACTGCTTAGGGCTACATCAAGAGGAAACAAAACGTAGAGATAGAACGTGAAACTACTTTGTTGTGTCAAGTTTCAAGAAGCTAGAAGAAACCGTGTTGGATTTAGAGTTCCAAATACATCTATCAATATAGGAGAAAACAGAGTGAAACCTAAAAATTCAAACTGTTACTGGAAATGAACGCTTCAACATAGAAGAACGAAATTTGGGGAACCAAGTCGCCTTAGTGTACTGATCACTACCTGAAAGTATCATCCAGTTTGGGTGAAAAAATATTTGCTGAGATTTCTGGAGATTCGTAATTTTGGGAAGCTTGGCAACCCCTTCCCATGAAAGTGTTTCTCGCCAGTCACTGCTTAGGGCTACATCAAGAGGAAACAAAACGTAGAGATAGAACGTGAAACTACTTTGTTGTGTTAAGTTTCAAGAAGCTAGCACAAACCGTGTTGGATTTAGAGTTCCAAATACATCTATCAATATAGGAGAAAACAGAGTGAAACCTAAAAATTCAAACTGTTACTGGAAATGAACGCTTCGACATAGAAGAACGAAATTTGGGGAACCAAGTCGCCTTAGTGTACTGATCATTACCTGAAAGTATCATCCAGTTTGGGTGAAAAAATATTTGCTGAGATTTCTGGAGATTCGCAATTTTTGGAAGCTTTGCAACCCCTTCCCATGAAAGTGTTTCTCGCCAGTCACTGCTTAGGGCTACATCAAGAGGAAACAAAACGTAGAGATAGAACGTGAAACTACTTTGTTGTGTCAAGTTTCAAGAAGCTATCACAAACCGTGTTGGATTTAGAGTTCCAAATACATCTATCAATATAGGAGAAAACAGAGTGAAACCTAAAAATTCAAACTGTTACTGGAAATGAACGCTTCAACATAGAAGAACGAAATTTGGGGAACCAAGTCGCCTTAGTGTACTGATCATTACCTGAAAGTATCATCCAGTTTGGGTGAAAAAATATTTGCTGAGATTTCTGGAGATTCGTAATTTTGGGAAGCTTGGCAACCCCTTCCCATGAAAGTGTTTCTCGCCAGTCACTGCTTAGGGCTACATCAAGAGGAAACAAAACGTAGAGATAGAACGTGAAACTACGTTGTTGTGTCAAGTTTCAAGAAGCTAGCAAAAAACGTGTTGGATTTAGAGTTCCAAATACATCTATCAATATAGGAGAAAACAGAGTGAAACCTAAAAATTCTAACTGTTACTGGAAATGAACGCTTCAAATAGAAGAACGAAATTTGGGGAACCAAGTCGCCTTAGTGTACTGATCATTACCTGAAAGTATCATCCAGTTTGGGTGAAAAAATATTTGCTGAGATTTCTGGAGATTCGTAATTTTGGGAAGCTTGGCAACCCCTTCCCATGAAAGTGTTTCTCGCCAGTCACTGCTTAGGGCTACATCAAGAGGAAACAAAACATAGAGATAGAACGTGAAACTACTTTGTTGTGTCAAGTTTCAAGAAGCTAGCACAAACCGTGTTGGATTTAGAGTTCCAAATACATCTATCAATATAGGAGAAAACAGAGTGAAACCTAAAAATTCAAACTGTTACTGGAAATGAACGCTTCAACATAGAAGAACGAAATTTGGGGAACCAAGTCGCCTTAGTGTACTGATCATTACCTGAGAGTATCATCCAGTTTGGGTGAAAAAATATTTGCTGAGATTTCTGGAGATTCGTAATTTTTGGAAGCTTGGCAACTCCTTCCCATGAAAGTGTTTCTCGCCAGTCACTGCTTAGGGCTACATCAAGAGGAAACAAAACGTAGAGATAGAACGTGAAACTACTTTGTTGTGTCAAGTTTCAAGAAGCTAGCACAAACCGTGTTGGATTTAGAGTTCCAAATACATCTATCAATATAGGAGAAAACAGAGTGAAACCTAAAAATTCAAACTGTTACTGGAAATGAACGCTTCAACATAGAAGAACGAAATTTGGGGAACCAAGTCGACTTAGTGTACTGATCATTACCTGAAAGTATCATCCTGTTTGGGTGAAAAAATATTTGCTGAGATTTCTGGAGATTCGTAATTTTGGGAAGCTTGGCAACCCCGTTCCATGAAAGGGTTTCTCGCCAGTCACTGCTTAGGGCTACATCAAGAGGAAACAAAACGTAGAGATAGAACGTGAAACTACTTTGTTGTGTCAAGTTTCAAGAAGCAAGCACAAACCGTGTTGGATTTAGAGTTCCAAATACATCTATCAATATAGGAGAAAACAGAGTGAAACCTAAAAATTCAAACTGTTACTGGAAATGAACGCTTCAACATAGAAGAACGAAATTTGGGGAACCAAGTCGCCTTAGTGTACTGATCATTACCTGAAAGTATCATCCAGTTTGGGTGAAAAAATATTTGCTGAGATTTCTGGAGATTCGTAATTTTTGGAAGCTTGGCAACCCCTTCCCATGAAAGTGTTTCTCGCCAGTCACTGCTTAGGGCTACATCAAGAGGAAACAAAACGTAGAGATAGAACGTGAAACTACTTTGTTGTGTCAAGTTTCAAGAAGCTAGCACAAACCGTGTTGGATTTAGAGTTCCAAATACATCTATCAATATAGGAGAAAACAGAGTGAAACCTAAAAATTCAAACTGTTACTGGAAATGAACGCTTCGACATAGAAGAACGAAATTTGGGGAACCAAGTCGCCTTAGTGTACTGATCATTACCTGAAAGTATCATCCAGTTTGGGTGAAAAAATATTTGCTGAGATTTCTGGAGATTCGCAATTTTTGGAAGCTTGGCAACCCCTTAGCATGAAAGTGTTTCTCGCCAGTCACTGCTTAGGGCTACATCAAGAGGAAACAAAACGTAGAGATAGAACGTGAAACTACTTTGTTGTGTCAAGTTTCAAGAAGCTAGAACAAACCGTGTTGGATTTAGAGTTCCAAATACATCTATCAATATAGGAGAAAACAGAGTGAAACCTAAAAATTCAAACTGTTACTGGAAATGAACGCTTCAACATAGAAGAACGAAATTTGGGGAACCAAGTCGCCTTAGTGTACTGATCATTACCTGAGAGTATCATCCAGTTTGGGTGAAAAAATATTTGCTGAGATTTCTGGAGATTCGTAATTTTTGGAAGCATGGCAACCCCTTCCCATGAAAGTGTTTCTCGCCAGTCACTTCTTAGGGCTACATCAAGAGGAAACAAAACGTAGAGATAGAACGTGAAACTACTTTGTTGTGTCAAGTTTCAAGAAGCTAGCACAAACCGTGTTGGATTTAGAGTTCCAAATACATCTATCAATATAGGAGAAAACAGAGTGAAACCTAAAAATTCAAACTGTTACTGGAAATGAACGCTTCGACATAGAAGAACGAAATTTGGGGAACCAAGTCGCCTTAGTGTACTGATCACTACCTGAAAGTATCATCCAGTTTGGGTGAAAAAATATTTGCTGAGATTTCTGGAGATTCGTAATTTTGGGAAGCTTGGCAACCCCTTCCCATGAAAGTGTTTCTCGCCAGTCACTGCTTAGGGCTACATCAAGAGGAAACAAAACGTAGAGATAGAACGTGAAACTACTTTGTTGTGTCAAGTTTCAAGAAGCTAGCACAAACCGTGTTGGATTTAGAGTTCCAAACACATCTATCAATATAGGAGAAAACAGAGTGAAACCTAAAAATTCAAACTGTTACTGGAAATGAACGCTTCAACATAGAAGAACGAAATTTGGGGAACCAAGTCGCCTTAGTGTACTGATCATTACCTGAAAGTATCATCCAGTTTGGGTGAAAAAATATTTGCTGAGATTTCTGGAGATTCGTAATTTTTGGAAGCTTGGCAATCCCTTCCCATGAAAGTGTTTCTCGCCAGTCACTGCTTAGGGCTACATCAAGAGGAAACAAAACGTAGAGATAGAACGTGAAACTACTTTGTTGTGTCAAGTTTCAAGAAGCTATCACAAACCGTGTTGGATTTAGAGTTCCAAATACATCTATCAATATAGGAGAAAACAGAGTGAAACCTAAAAATTCAAACTGTTACTGGAAATGAACGCTTCAACATAGAAGAACGAAATTTGGGGAACCAAGTCGCCTTAGTGTACTGATCATTACCTGAAAGTATCATCCAGTTTGGGTGAAAAAATATTTGCTGAGATTTCTGGAGATTCGTAATTTTGGGAAGCTTGGCAACCCCTTCCCATGAAAGTGTTTCTCGCCAGTCACTGCTTAGGGCTACATCAAGAGGAAACAAAACGTAGAGATAGAACGTGAAACTACGTTGTTGTGTCAAGTTTCAAGAAGCTAGCACAAAACGTGTTGGATTTAGAGTTCCAAATACATCTATCAATATAGGAGAAAACAGAGTGAAACCTAAAAATTCTAACTGTTACTGGAAATGAACGCTTCAAATAGAAGAACGAAATTTGGGGAACCAAGTCGCCTTAGTGTACTGATCATTACCTGAAAGTATCATCCAGTTTGGGTGAAAAAATATTTGCTGAGATTTCTGGAGATTCGTAATTTTGGGAAGCTTGGCAACCCCTTCCCATGAAAGTGTTTCTCGCCAGTCACTGCTTAGGGCTACATCAAGAGGAAACAAAACATAGAGATAGAACGTGAAACTACTTTGTTGTGTCAAGTTTCAAGAAGCTAGCACAAACCGTGTTGGATTTAGAGTTCCAAATACATCTATCAATATAGGAGAAAACAGAGTGAAACCTAAAAATTCAAACTGTTACTGGAAATGAACGCTTCAACATAGAAGAACGAAATTTGGGGAACCAAGTCGCCTTAGTGTACTGATCATTACCTGAGAGTATCATCCAGTTTGGGTGAAAAAATATTTGCTGAGATTTCTGGAGATTCGTAATTTTTGGAAGCTTGGCAACTCCTTCCCATGAAAGTGTTTCTCGCCAGTCACTGCTTAGGGCTACATCAAGAGGAAACAAAACGTAGAGATAGAACGTGAAACTACTTTGTTGTGTCAAGTTTCAAGAAGCTAGCACAAACCGTGTTGGATTTAGAGTTCCAAATACATCTATCAATATAGGAGAAAACAGAGTGAAACCTAAAAATTCAAACTGTTACTGGAAATGAACGCTTCAACATAGAAGAACGAAATTTGGGGTACCAAGTCGACTTAGTGTACTGATCATTACCTGAAAGTATCATCCTGTTTGGGTGAAAAAATATTTGCTGAGATTTCTGGAGATTCGTAATTTTGGGAAGCTTGGCAACCCCGTTCCATGAAAGGGTTTCTCGCCAGTCACTGCTTAGGGCTACATCAAGAGGAAACAAAACGTAGAGATAGAACGTGAAACTACTTTGTTGTGTCAAGTTTCAAGAAGCTAGAAGAAACCGTGTTGGATTTAGAGTTCCAAATACATCTATCAATATAGGAGAAAACAGAGTGAAACCTAAAAATTCAAACTGTTACTGGAAATGAACGCTTCAACATAGAAGAACGAAATTTGGGGAACCAAGTCGCCTTAGTGTACTGATCATTACCTGAAAGTATCATCCAGTTTGGGTGAAAAAATATTTGCTGAGATTTCTGGAGATTCGTAATTTTTGGAAGCTTGGCAACCCCTTCCCATGAAAGTGTTTCTCGCCAGTCACTGCTTAGGGCTACATCAAGAGGAAACAAAACGTAGAGATAGAACGTGAAACTACTTTGTTGTGTCAAGTTTCAAGAAGCTAGCACAAACCGTGTTGGATTTAGAGTTCCAAATACATCTATCAATATAGGAGAAAACAGAGTGAAACCTAAAAATTCAAACTGTTACTAGAAATGAACGCTTCGACATAGAAGAACGAAATTTGGGGAACCAAGTCGCCTTAGTGTACTGATCATTACCTGAAAGTATCATCCAGTTTGGGTGAAAAAATATTTGCTGAGATTTCTGGAGATTCGCAATTTTTGGAAGCTTGGCAACCCCTTCCCATGAAAGTGTTTCTCGCCAGTCACTGCTTAGGGCTACATCAAGAGGAAACAAAACGTAGAGATAGAACGTGAAACTACTTTGTTGTGTCAAGTTTCAAGAAGCTAGAACAAACCGTGTTGGATTTAGAGTTCCAAATACATCTATCAATATAGGAGAAAACAGAGTGAAACCTAAAAATTCAAACTGTTACTGGAAATGAACGCTTCAACATAGAAGAACGAAATTTGGGGAACCAAGTCGCCTTAGTGTACTGATCATTACCTGAGAGTATCATCCAGTTTGGGTGAAAAAATATTTGCTGAGATTTCTGGAGATTTGTAATTTTTGGAAGCATGGCAACCCCTTCCCATGAAAGTGTTTCTCGCCAGTCACTTCTTAGGGCTACATCAAGAGGAAACAAAACGTAGAGATAGAACGTGAAACTACTTTGTTGTGTCAAGTTTCAAGAAGCTAGCACAAACCGTGTTGGATTTAGAGTTCCAAATACATCTATCAATATAGGAGAAAACAGAGTGAAACCTAAAAATTCAAACTGTTACTGGAAATGAATGCTTCGACATAGAAGAACGAAATTTGGGGAACCAAGTCGCCTTAGTGTACTGATCACTACCTGAAAGTATCATCCAGTTTGGGTGAAAAAATATTTGCTGAGATTTCTGGAGATTCGTAATTTTGGGAAGCTTGGCAACCCCTTCCCATGAAAGTGTTTCTCGCCAGTCACTGCTTAGGGCTACATCAAGAGGAAACAAAACGTAGAGATAGAACGTGAAACTACTTTGTTGTGTCAAGTTTCAAGAAGCTAGCACAAACCGTGTTGGATTTAGAGTTCCAAATACATCTATCAATATAGGAGAAAACAGAGTGAAACCTAAAAATTCAAACTGTTACTGGAAATGAACGCTTCAACATAGAAGAACGAAATTTGGGGAACCAAGTCGCCTTAGTGTACTGATCATTACCTGAAAGTATCATCCAGTTTGGGTGAAAAAATATTTGCTGAGATTTCTGGAGATTCGTAATTTTGGGAAGCTTGGCAACCCCTTCCCATGAAAGTGTTTCTCGCCAGTCACTGTTTAGGGCTACATCAAGAGGAAACAAAACGTAGAGATAGAACATGAAACTACTTTGTTGTGTCAACTTTCAAGAAGCTAGCACAAACCGTGTTGGATTTAGAGTTCCAAATACATCTATCAATATAGGAGAAAACAGAGTGAAACCTAAAAATTCAAACTGTTACTGGAAATGAACGCTTCAACATAGAAGAACGAAATTTGGGGAACCAAGTCGCCTTAGTGTACTGATCATTACCTGAAAGTATCATCCAGTTTTGGTGAAAAAATATTTGCTGAGATTTCTGGAGATTCGTAATTTTTGGAAGCTTGGCAATCCCTTCCCATGAAAGTGTTTCTCGCCAGTCACTGCTTAGGGCTACATCAAGAGGAAACAAAACGTAGAGATAGAACGTGAAACTACTTTGTTGTGTCAAGTTTCAAGAAGCTATCACAAACCGTGTTGGATTTAGAGTTCCAAATACATCTATCAATATAGGAGAAAACAGAGTGAAACCTAAAAATTCAAACTGTTACTGGAAATGAACGCTTCAACATAGAAGAACGAAATTTGGGGAACCAAGTCGCCTTAGTGTACTGATCATTACCTGAAAGTATCATCCAGTTTGGGTGAAAAAATATTTGCTGAGATTTCTGGAGATTCGTAATTTTGGGAAGCTTGGCAACCCCTTCCCATGAAAGTGTTTCTCGCCAGTCACTGCTTAGGGCTACATCAAGAGGAAACAAAACGTAGAGATAGAACGTGAAACTACGTTGTTGTGTCAAGTTTCAAGAAGCTAGCACAAAACGTGTTGGATTTAGAGTTCCAAATACATCTATCAATATAGGAGAAAACAGAGTGAAACCTAAAAATTCTAACTGTTACTGGAAATGAACGCTTCAAATAGAAGAACGAAATTTGGGGAACCAAGTCGCCTTAGTGTACTGATCATTACCTGAAAGTATCATCCAGTTTGGGTGAAAAAATATTTGCTGAGATTTCTGGAGATTCGTAATTTTGGGAAGCTTGGCAACCCCTTCCCATGAAAGTGTTTCTCGCCAGTCACTGCTTAGGGCTACATCAAGAGGAAACAAAACATAGAGATAGAACGTGAAACTACTTTGTTGTGTCAAGTTTCAAGAAGCTAGCACAAAACGTGTTGGATTTAGAGTTCCAAATACATCTATCAATATAGGAGAAAACAGAGTGAAACCTAAAAATTCAAACTGTTACTGGAAATTAACGCTTCAACATAGAAGAACGAAATTTGGGGAAGCAAGTCGCCTTAGTGTACTGATCATTACCTGAGAGTATCATCCAGTTTGGGTGAAAAAATATTTGCTGAGATTTCTGGAGATTCGTAATTTTTGGAAGCTTGGCAACTCCTTACCATGAAAGTGTTTCTCGCCAGTCACTGCTTAGGGCTACATCAAGAGGAAACAAAACGTAGAGATAGAACGTGAAACTACTTTGTTGTGTCAAGTTTCAAGAAGCTAGCACAAACCGTGTTGGATTTAGAGTTCCAAATACATCTATCAATATAGGAGTAAACAGAGTGAAACCTAAAAATTCAAACTGTTACTGGAAATGAACGCTTCAACATAGAAGAACGAAATTTGGGGAAACAAGTCGCCTTAGTGTACTGATCATTACCTGAAAGTATCATCCAGTTTGGGTGAAAAAATATTTGCTGAGATTTCTGGAGATTCGTAATTTTGGGAAGCTTGGCAACCCCTTCCCATGAAAGTGTTTCTCGCCAGTCACTGCTTAGGGCTACATCAAGAGGAAACAAAACGTAGAGATAGAACGTGAAACTACGTTGTTGTGTCAAGTTTCAAGAAGCTAGCACAAAACGTGTTGGATTTAGAGTTCCAAATACATCTATCAATATAGGAGAAAACAGAGTGAAACCTAAAAATTCAAACTGTTACTGGAAATGAACGCTTCAAATAGAAGAACAAAATTTGGGGAACCAAGTCGCCTTAGTGTACTGATCATTACCTGAAAGTATCATCCAGTTTGGGTGAAAAAATATTTGCTGAGATTTCTGGAGATTCGTAATTTTGGGAAGCTTGGCAACCCCTTCCCATGAAAGTGTTTCTCGCCAGTCACTGCTTAGGGCTACATCAAGAGGAAACAAAATGTAGAGATAGAACGTGAAACTGCTTTGTTGTGTCAAGTTTCAAGAAGCTAGCACAGACCGTGTTGGATTTAGAGTTCCAAATACATCTATCAATATAGGAGAAAACAGAGTGAAACCTAAAAATTCAAACTCTTACTGGAAATGAATGCTTCAACATAGAAGAACGAAATTTGGGGAACCAAGTCGCCTTAGTGTACTGATCATTACCTGAAAGTATCATCCAGTTTGGGTGAAAAAATATTTGCTGAGATTTCTGGAGATTCGTAATTTTGGAAGCTTGGCAACCCCTTCCCATGAAAGTGTTTCTCGCCAGTCACTGCTTAGGGCTACATCAAGAGGAAACAAAACGTAGAGATAGAACGTGAAACTACTTTGTTGTGTCAAGTTTCAAGAAGCTAGCACAAACCGTGTTGGATTTAGAGTTCCAAATACATCTATCAATATAGGAGAAAACAGAATGAAACCTAAAAATTCAAACTGTTACTGGAAATGAACGCTTCAACATAGAAGAACGAAATTTGGGGAACCAAGTCGCCTTAGTGTACTGATCATTACCTGAAAGTATTATCCAGTTTGGGTGAAAAAATATTTGCTGAGATTTCTGGAGATTCGTAATTTTTAGAAGCTTGGCAACCCCTTCCCATGAAAGTGTTTCTCGCCAGTCACTGCTTAGGGCTACATCAAGAGGAAACAAAATGTAGAGATAGAACATGAAACTACTTTGTTGTGACAAGTTTCAAGAAGCTAGCACAAACCGTGTTGGATTTAGAGTTCCAAATACATCTATCAATATAGGAGAAAACAGTAAAACCTAAAAATTCAAACTGTTACTGGAAATGAACGCTTCAACATAGAAGAACGAAATTTGGGGAACCAAGTCGCCTTAGTGTACTGATCATTACCTGAAAGTATCATCCAGTTTGGGTGAAAAAATATTTGCTGAGATTTCTGGAGATTCGTAATTTTTTGAAGCTTGGCAACCCCTTCCCATGAAAGTGTTTCTCGCCAGTCACTGCTTAGGGCTACATCAAGAGGAAACAAAACGTAGAGATAGAACGTGAAACTACTTTGTTGTGTCAAGTTTCAAGAAGCTAGCACAAACCGTGTTGGATTTAGAGTTCCAAATACATCTATCAATATAGGAGAAAACAGAGTGAAACCTAAAAATTCAAACTCTTACTGGAAATGAACACTTCAACATAGAAGAACGAAATTTGGGGAACCATGTCGCCTTAGTGTACTGATCATTACCTGAAAGTATCATCCAGTTTGGGTGAAAAAATATTTGCTGAGATTTCTGGAGATTCGTAATTTTGGAAGCTTGGTAACCCCTTCCCATGAAAGTGTTTCTCGCCAGTCACTGCTTAGGGCTACATCAAGAGGAAACAAAACGTAGAGATAGAACGTGAAACTACTTTGTTGTGTCAAGTTTCAAGAAGCTACCACAAACCGTGTTGGATTTAGAGTTCCAAATACATCTATGAATATAGGAGAAAACAGAGTGAAACCTAAAAATTCAAACTGTTACTGGAAATGAACGCTTCAACATAGAAGAACGAAATTTGGGGAACCAAGTCGCCTTAGTGTACTGATCATTACCTGAAAGTATCATCCAGTTTGGGTAAAAAAATATTTGCTGAGATTTCTGGAGATTCGTAATTTTGGAAGCTTGGCAACCCCTTCCCATGAAAGTGTTTCTCGCCAGTCACTGCTTAGGGCTACATCAAGAGGAAACAAAACGTAGAGATAGAACGTGAAACTACTTTGTTGTGTCAAGTTTCAAGAAGCTAGCACAAACCGTGTTGGATTTAGAGTTCCAAATACATCTATCAATATAGGAGAAAACAGAGTGAAACCTAAAAATTCAAACTGTTACTGGAAATGAACGCTTCAACATAGAAGAACGAAATTTGGGGAACCAAGTCGCCTTAGTGTACTGATCATTACCTGAAAGTATCATCCAGTTTGGGTGAAAAAATATTTGCTGAGATTTCTGGAGATTCGTAATTTTTGGAAGCTTGGCAACCCCTTCCCATGAAAGTGTTTCTCGCCAGTCACTGCTTAGGGCTACATCAAGAGGAAACAAAACGTAGAGATAGAACGTGAAACTACTTTGTTGTGTCAAGTTTCAAGAAGCTAGCACAAACCGTGTTGGATTTAGAGTTCCAAATACATCTATCAATATAGGAGAAAACAGAGTGAAACCTAAAAATTCAAACTGTTACTGGAAATGAACGCTTCGACATAGAAGAACGAAATTTGGGGATCCAAGTCGCCTTAGTGTACTGATCATTACCTGAAAGTATCATCCAGTTTGGGTGAAAAAATATTTGCTGAGATTTCTGGAGATTCGCAATTTTTGGAAGCTTGGCAACCCCTTCCCATGAAAGTGTTTCTCGCCAGTCACTGCTTAGGGCTACATCAAGAGGAAACAAAACGTAGAGATAGAACGTGAAACTACTTTGTTGTGTCAAGTTTCAAGAAGCTAGAACAAACCGTGTTGGATTTAGAGTTCCAAATACATCTATCAATATAGGAGAAAACAGAGTGAAACCTAAAAATTCAAACTGTTACTGGAAATGAACGCTTCAACATAGAAGAACGAAATTTGGGGAACCAAGTCGCCTTAGTGTACTGATCATTACCTGAGAGTATCATCCAGTTTGGGTGAAAAAATATTTGCTGAGATTTCTGGAGATTCGTAATTTTTGGAAGCATGGCAACCCCTTCCCATGAAAGTGTTTCTCGCCAGTCACTTCTTAGGGCTACATCAAGAGGAAACAAAACGTAGAGATAGAACGTGAAACTACTTTGTTGTGTCAAGTTTCAAGAAGCTAGCACAAACCGTGTTGGATTTAGAGTTCCAAATACATCTATCAATATAGGAGAAAACAGAGTGAAACCTAAAAATTCAAACTGTTACTGGAAATGAACGCTTCGACATAGAAGAACGAAATTTGGGGAACCAAGTCGCCTTAGTGTACTGATCACTACCTGAAAGTATCATCCAGTTTGGGTGAAAAAATATTTGCTGAGATTTCTGGAGATTCGTAATTTTGGGAAGCTTGGCAACCCCTTCCCATGAAAGTGTTTCTCGCCAGTCACTGCTTAGGGCTACATCAAGAGGAAACAAAACGTAGAGATAGAACGTGAAACTACTTTGTTGTGTCAAGTTTCAAGAAGCTAGCACAAACCGTGTTGGATTTAGAGTTCCAAATACATCTATCAATATAGGAGAAAACAGAGTGAAACCTAAAAATTCAAACTGTTACTGGAAATGAACGCTTCAACATAGAAGAACGAAATTTGGGGAACCAAGTCGCCTTAGTGTACTGATCATTACCTGAAAGTATCATCCAGTTTGGGTGAAAAATTATTTGCTGAGATTTCTGGAGATTCGTAATTTTGGGAAGCTTGGCAACCCCTTCCCATGAAAGTGTTTCTCGCCAGTCACTGTTTAGGGCTACATCAAGAGGAAACAAAACGTAGAGATAGAACATGAAACTACTTTGTTGTGTCAACTTTCAAGAAGCTAGCACAAACCGTGTTGGATTTAGAGTTCCAAATACATCTATCAATATAGGAGAAAACAGAGTGAAACCTAAAAATTCAAACTGTTACTGGAAATGAACGCTTCAACATAGAAGAACGAAATTTGGGGAACCAAGTCGCCTTAGTGTACTGATCATTACCTGAAAGTATCATCCAGTTTGGGTGAAAAAATATTTGCTGAGATTTCTGGAGATTCGTAATTTTTGGAAGCTTGGCAATCCCTTCCCATGAAAGTGTTTCTCGCCAGTCACTGCTTAGGGCTACATCAAGAGGAAACAAAACATAGAGATAGAACGTGAAACTACTTTGTTGTGTCAAGTTTCAAGAAGCTATCACAAACCGTGTTGGATTTAGAGTTCCAAATACATCTATCAATATAGGAGAAAACAGAGTGAAACCTAAAAATTCAAACTGTTACTGGAAATGAACGCTTCAACATAGAAGAACGAAATTTGGGGAACCAAGTCGCCTTAGTGTACTGATCATTACCTGAAAGTATCATCCAGTTTGGGTGAAAAAATATTTGCTGAGATTTCTGGAGATTCGTAATTTTGGGAAGCTTGGCAACCCCTTCCCATGAAAGTGTTTCTCGCCAGTCACTGCTTAGGGCTACATCAAGAGGAAACAAAACGTAGAGATAGAACGTGAAACTACGTTGTTGTGTCAAGTTTCAAGAAGCTAGCACAAAACGTGTTGGATTTAGAGTTCCAAATACATCTATCAATATAGGAGAAAACAGAGTGAAACCTAAAAATTCTAACTGTTACTGGAAATGAACGCTTCAAATAGAAGAACGAAATTTGGGGAACCAAGTCGCCTTAGTGTACTGATCATTACCTGAAAGTATCATCCAGTTTGGGTGAAAAAATATTTGCTGAGATTTCTGGAGATTCGTAATTTTGGGAAGCTTGGCAACCCCTTCCCATGAAAGTGTTTCTCGCCAGTCACTGCTTAGGGCTACATCAAGAGGAAACAAAACATAGAGATAGAACGTGAAACTACTTTGTTGTGTCAAGTTTCAAGAAGTTAGCACAAACCGTGTTGGATTTAGTGTTCCAAATACATCTATCAATATAGGAGAAAACAGAGTGAAACCTAAAAATTCAAACTGTTACTGGAAATGAACGCTTCAACATAGAAGAACGAAATTTGGGGAAGCAAGTCGCCTTAGTGTACTGATCATTACCTGAGAGTATCATCCAGTTTGGGTGAAAAAATATTTGCTGAGATTTCTGGAGATTCGTAATTTTTGGAAGCTTGGCAACTCCTTCCCATGAAAGTGTTTCTCGCCAGTCACTGCTTAGGGCTACATCAAGAGGAAACAAAACGTAGAGATAGAACGTGAAACTACTTTGTTGTGTCAAGTTTCAAGAAGCTAGCACAAACCGTGTTGGATTTAGAGTTCCAAATACATCTATCAATATAGGAGAAAACAGAGTGAAACCTAAAAATTCAAACTGTTACTGGAAATGAACGCTTCAACATAGAAGAACGAAATTTGGGGAACCAAGTCGCCTTAGTGTACTGATCATTACCTGAAAGTATCATCCAGTTTGGGTGAAAAAATATTTGCTGAGATTTCTGGAGATTCGTAATTTTGGGAAGCTTGGCAACCCCTTCCCATGAAAGTGTTTCTCGCCAGTCACTGCTTAGGGCTACATCAAGAGGAAACAAAACGTAGAGATAGAACGTGAAACTACGTTGTTGTGTCAAGTTTCAAGAAGCTAGCACAAAACGTGTTGGATTTAGAGTTCCAAATACATCTATCAATATAGGAGAAAACAGAGTGAAACCTAAAAATTCAAACTGTTACTGGAAATGAACGCTTCAAATAGAAGAACAAAATTTGGGGAACCAAGTCGCCTTAGTGTACTGATCATTACCTGAAAGTATCATCCAGTTTGGGTGAAAAAATATTTGCTGAGATTTCTGGAGATTCGTAATTTTGGGAAGCTTGGCAACCCCTTCCCATGAAAGTGTTTCTCGCCAGTCACTGCTTAGGGCTACATCAAGAGGAAACAAAACATAGAGATAGAACGTGAAACTACTTTGTTGTGTCAAGTTTCAAGAAGCTAGCACAAACCGTGTTGGATTTAGAGTTCCAAATACATCTATCAATATAGGAGAAAACAGAGTGAAACCTAAAAATTCAAACTGTTACTGGAAATGAACGCTTCAACATAGAAGAACGAAATTTGGGGAACCAAGTCGCCTTAGTGTACTGATCATTACCAGAGAGTATCATCCAGTTAGGGTGAAAAAAATATTTGCTGAGATTTCTGGAGATTCGTAATTTTTGGAAGCTTGGCAACTCCTTCCCATGAAAGTGTTTCTCGCCAGTCACTGCTTAGGGCTACATCAAGAGGAAACAAAACGTAGAGATAGAACGTGAAACTACTTTGTTGTGTCAAGTTTCCAGAAGCTAGCACAAACCGTGTTGGATTTAGAGTTCCAAATACATCTATCAATATAGGAGAAAACAGAGTGAAACCTAAAAATTCAAACTGTTACTGGAAATGAACGCTTCAACATAGAAGAACGAAATTTGGGGAACCAAGTCGCCTTAGTGTACTGATCATTACCTGAAAGTATCATCCAGTTTGGGTGAAAAAATATTTGCTGAGATTTCTGGAGATTCGTAATTTTGGGAAGCTTGGCAACCCCGTTCCATGAAAGGGTTTCTCGCCAGTCACTGCTTAGGGCTACATCAAGAGGAAACAAAACGTAGAGATAGAACGTGAAACTATTTGTTGTGTCAAGTTTCAAGAAGCTAGAACAAACCGTGTTGGATTTAGAGTTCAAATACATCTATCAATATAGGAGAAAACAGAGTGAAACCTAAAAATTCAAACTGTTACTGGAAATGAACGCTTCAACATAGAAGAACGAAATTTGGGGAACCAAGTCGCCTTAGTGTACTGATCATTACCTGAGAGTATCATCCAGTTTGGGTGAAAAAATATTTGCTGAGATTTCTGGAGATTCGTAATTTTGGGAAGCTTGGCAACCCCGTTCCATGAAAGGGTTTCTCGCCAGTCACTGCTTAGTGCTACATCAAGAGGAAACAAAACGTAGAGATAGAACGTGAAACTACTTTGTTGTGTCAAGTTTCAAGAAGCTAGAACAAACCGTGTTGGATTTAGAGTTCAAATACATCTATCAATATAGGAGAAAACAGAGTGAAACCTAAAAATTCAAACTGTTACTGGAAATGAACGCTTCAACATAGAAGAACGAAATTTGGGGAACCAAGTCGCCTTAGTGTACTGATCATTACCTGAGAGTATCATCCAGTTTGGGTGAAAAAATATTTGCTGAGATTTCTGGAGATTCGTAATTTTTGGAAGCTTGGCAACTCCTTCCCATGAAAGTGTTTCTCGCCAGTCACTGCTTAGGGCTACATCAAGAGGAAACAAAACGTAGAGATAGAACGTGAAACTACTTTGTTGTGTCAAGTTTCAAGAAGCTAGCACAAACCGTGTTGGATTTAGAGTTCCAAATACATCTATCAATATAGGAGAAAACAGAGTGAAACCTAAAAATTCAAACTGTTACTGGAAATGAACGCTTCAACATAGAAGAACGAAATTTGGGGAACCAAGTCGCCTTAGTGTACTGATCATTACCTGAAAGTATCATCCAGTTTGGGTGAAAAAATATTTGCTGAGATTTCTGGAGATTCGTAATTTTGGGAAGCTTGGCAACCCCGTTCCATGAAGGGGTTTCTCGCCAGTCACTGCTTAGGGCTACATCAAGAGGAAACAAAACATAGAGATAGAACGTGAAACTACTTTGTTGTGTCAAGTTTCAAGAAGCTAGAACAAACCGTGTTGGATTTAGAGTTCCAAATACATCTATCAATATAGGAGAAAACAGAGTGAAACCTAAAAATTCAAACTGTTACTGGAAATGAACGCTTCAACATAGAAGAACGAAATTTGGGGAACCAAGTCGCCTTAGTGTACTGATCATTACCTGAAAATATCATCCAGTTTGGGTGAAAAAATGTTTGCTGAGATTTCTGGAGATTCGTAATTTTGGGAAGCTTGGCAACCCCTTCCCATGAAAGTGTTTCTCGCCAGTCACTGCTTAGGGCTACATCAAGAGGAAACAAAACGTAGAGATAGAACGTGAAACTACTTTGTTGTGTCAAGTTTCAAGAAGCTAGCACAAACTGTGTTGGATTTAGAGTTCCAAATACATCTATCAATATAGGAGAAAACAGAGTGAAACCTAAAAATTCAAACTGTTACTGGAAATGAACGCTTCAAAATAGAAGAACGAAATTTGGGGAACCAAGTCGCCTTAGTGTACTGATCATTTCCTGAAAGTATCATCCAGTTTGGGTGAAAAAATATTTGCTGAGATTTCTGGAGATTCGTAATTTTTGGAAGCTTGGCAACCCCTTCCCATGAAAGTGTTTCTCGCCAGTCACTGCTTAGGGCTACATCAAGAGGAAACAAAACGTAGAGATGGAACGTGAAACTACTTTGTTGTGTCAAGTTTCAAGAAGCTAGAACAAACCGTGTTGGATTTAGAGTTCCAAATACATCTATCAATATAGGAGAAAACAGAGTGAAACCTAAAAATTCAAACTGTTACTGGAAATGAACGCTTCAACATAGAAGAACGAAATTTGGGGAACCAAGTCGCCTTAGTGTACTGATCATTACCTGAATGTATCATCCAGTTTGGGTGAAAAAATGTTTGCTGAGATTTCTGGAGATTCGTAATTTTGGGAAGCTTGGCAACCCCTTCCCATGAAAGTGTTTCTCGCCAGTCACTGCTTAGGGCTACATCAAGAGGAAACAAAACGTAGAGATAGAACGTGAAACTACTTTGTTGTGTCAAGTTTCAAGAAGCTAGCACAAACTGTGTTGGATTTAGAGTTCCAAATACATCTATCAATATAGGAGAAAACAGAGTGAAACCTAAAAATTCAAACTGTTACTGGAAATGAACGCTTCAAAATAGAAGAACAAAATTTGGGGAACCAAGTCGCCTTAGTGTACTGATCATTACCTGAAAGTATCATCCAGTTTGGGTGAAAAAATATTTGCTGAGATTTATGGAGATTCGTAATTTTGGGAAGCTTGGCAACCCCTTCCCATGAAAGTGTTTCTCGCCAGTCACTGCTTAGGGCTACATCAAGAGGAAACAAAACGTAGAGATAGAACGTGAAACTACTTTGTTGTGTCAAGTTTCAAGAAGCTAGCACAAACCGTGTTGGATTTAGAGTTCCAAATACATCTATCAATATAGGAGAAAACAGAGTGAAACCTAAAAATTCAAACTGTTACTGGAAATGAACGCTTCAACATAGAAGAACAAAATTTGGGGAACCAAGTCGCCTTAGTGTACTGATCATTACCTGAAAGTATCATCCAGTTTGGGTGAAAAAATATTTGCTGAGATTTCTGGAGATTCGTAATTTTGGGAAGCTTGGCAACCCCATTCCATGAAAGGGTTTCTCGCCAGTCACTGCTTAGGGCTACATCAAGAGGAAACAAAACGTAGAGATAGAACGTGAAACTACTTTGTTGTGTCAAGTTTCAAGAAGCTAGCACAAACTGTGTTGGATTTAGAGTTCCAAATACATCTATCAATATAGGAGAAAACAGAGTGAAACCTAAAAATTCAAACTGTTACTGGAAATGAACGCTTCAAAATAGAAGAACAAAATTTGGGGAACCAAGTCGCCTTAGTGTACTGATCATTACCTGAAAGTATCATCCAGTTTGGGTGAAAAAATATTTGCTGAGATTTATGGAGATTCGTAATTTTGGGAAGCTTGGCAACCCCTTCCCATGAAAGTGTTTCTCGCCAGTCACTGCTTAGGGCTACATCAAGAGGAAACAAAACGTAGAGATAGAACGTGAAACTACTTTGTTGTGTCAAGTTTCAAGAAGCTAGCACAAACCGTGTTGGATTTAGAGTTCCAAATACATCTATCAATATAGGAGAAAACAGAGTGAAACCTAAAAATTCAAACTGTTACTGGAAATGAACGCTTCAACATAGAAGAACGAAATTTGGGGAACCAAGTCGCCTTAGTGTACTGATCATTACCTGAAAGTATCATCCAGTTTGGGTGAAAAAATATTTGCTGAGATTTCTGGAGATTCGTAATTTTGGGAAGCTTGGCAACCCCGTTCCATGAAAGGGTTTCTCGCCAGTCACTGCTTAGGGCTACATCAAGAGGAAACAAAACGTAGAGATAGAACGTGAAACTACTTTGTTGTGTCAAGTTTCAAGAAGCTAGAACTAACCGTGTTGGATTTAGAGTTCCAAATACATCTATCAATATAGGAGAAAACAGAGTGAAACCTAAAAATTCAAACTGTTACTGGAAATGAACGCTTCGACATAGAAGAACGAAATTTGGGGAACCAAGTCGCCTTAGTGTACTGATCATTACCTGAAAGTATCATCCAGTTTGGGTGAAAAAATGTTTGCTGAGATTTCTGGAGATTCGTAATTTTGGGAAGCTTGGCAACCCCTTCCCATGAAAGTGTTTCTCGCCAGTCACTGCTTAGGGCTACATCAAGAGGAAACAAAACGTAGAGATAGAACGTGAAACTACTTTGTTGTGTCAAGTTTCAAGAAGCTAGAACAAACTGTGTTGGATTTAGAGTTCCAAATACATCTATCAATATAGGAGAAAACAGAGTGAAACCTAAAAATTCAAACTGTTACTGGAAATGAACGCTTCAAAATAGAAGAACAAAATTTGGGGAACCAAGTCGCCTTAGTGTACTGATCATTACCTGAAAGTATCATCCAGTTTGGGTGAAAAAATATTTGCTGAGATTTATGGAGATTCGTAATTTTGGGAAGCTTGGCAACCCCTTCCCATGAAAGTGTTTCTCGCCAGTCACTGCTTAGGGCTACATCAAGAGGAAACAAAACGTAGAGATAGAACGTGAAACTACTTTGTTGTGTCAAGTTTCAAGAAGCTAGCACAAACCGTGTTGGATTTAGAGTTCCAAATACATCTATCAATATAGGAGAAAACAGAGTGAAACCTAAAAATTCAAACTGTTACTGGAAATGAACGCTTCAACATAGAAGAACGAAATTTGGGGAACCAAGTCGCCTTAGTGTACTGATCATTACCTGAAAGTATCATCCAGTTTGGGTGAAAAAATATTTGCTGAGATTTCTGGAGATTCGTAATTTTTGGAAGCTTGGCAACCCCTTCCCATGAAAGTGTTTCTCGCCAGTCACTGCTTAGGGCTACATCAAGAGGAAACAAAACGTAGAGATAGAACGTGAAACTACTTTGTTGTGTCAAGTTTCAAGAAGCTAGCACAAACCGTGTTGGATTTAGAGTTCCAAATACATCTATCAATATAGGAGAAAACAGAGTGAAACCTAAAAATTCAAACTGTTACTGGAAATGAACGCTTCGACATAGAAGAACGAAATTTGGGGAACCAAGTCGCCTTAGTGTACTGATCACTACCTGAAAGTATCATCCAGTTTGGGTGAAAAAATATTTGCTGAGATTTCTGAAGATTCGTAATTTTGGGAAGCTTGGCAACCCCTTCCCATGAAAGTGTTTCTCGCCAGTCACTGCTTAGGGCTACATCAAGAGGAAACAAAACGTAGAGATAGAACGTGAAACTACTTTGTTGTGTCAAGTTTCAAGAAGCTAGCACAAACCGTGTTGGATTTAGAGTTCCAAATACATCTATCAATATAGGAGAAAACAGAGTGAAACCTAAAAATTCAAACTGTTACTGGAAATGAACGCTTCAACATAGAAGAACGAAACTTGGGGAACCAAGTCGCCTTAGTGTACTGATCATTACCTGAAAGTATCATCCAGTTTGGGTGAAAAAATATTTGCTGAGATTTCTGGAGATTCGTAATTTTGGGAAGCTTGGCAACCCCTTCCCATGAAAGTGTTTCTCGCCAGTCACTGTTTAGGGCTACATCAAGAGGAAACAAAACGTAGAGATAGAACATGAAACTACTTTGTTGTGTCAACTTTCAAGAAGCTAGCACAAACCGTGTTGGATTTAGAGTTCCAAATACATCTATCAATATAGGAGAAAACAGAGTGAAACCTAAAAATTCAAACTGTTACTGGAAATGAACGCTTCAACATAGAAGAACGAAATTTGGGGAACCAAGTCGCCTTAGTGTACTGATCATTACCTGAAAGTATCATCCAGTTTGGGTGAAAAAATGTTTGCTGAGATTTCTGGAGATTCGTAATTTTGGGACGCTTGGCAACCCCTACCCATGAAAGTGTTTCTCGCCAGTCACTGCTTAGGGCTACATCAAGAGGAAACAAAACGTAGAGATAGAACGTGGAACTACTTTGTTGTGTCAAGTTTCAAGAAGCTAGCACAAACTGTGTTGGATTTAGAGTTCCAAATACATCTATCAATATAGGAGAAAACAGAGTGAAACCTAAAAATTCAAACTGTTACTGGAAATGAACGCTTCAAAATAGAAGAACAAAATTTGGGGAACCAAGTCGCCTTAGTGTACTGATCATTACCTGAAAGTATCATCCAGTTTGGGTGAAAAAATATTTGCTGAGATTTATGGAGATTCGTAATTTTGGGAAGCTTGGCAACCCCTTCCCATGAAAGTGTTTCTCGCCAGTCACTGCTTAGGGCTACATCAAGAGGAAACAAAACGTAGAGATAGAACGTGAAACTACTTTGTTGTGTCAAGTTTCAAGAAGCTAGCACAAACCGTGTTGGATTTAGAGTTCCAAATACATCTATCAATATAGGAGAAAACAGAGTGAAACCTAAAAATTCAAACTGTTACTGGAAATGAACGCTTCAACATAGAAGAACGAAATTTGGGGAACCAAGTCGCCTTAGTGTACTGATCATTACCTGAAAGTATCATCCAGTTTGGGTGAAAAAATATTTGCTGAGATTTCTGGAGATTCGTAATTTTTGGAAGCTTGGCAACCCCTTCCCATGAAAGTGTTTCTCGCCAGTCACTGCTTAGGGCTACATCAAGAGGAAACAAAACGTAGAGATAGAACGTGAAACTACTTTGTTGTGTCAAGTTTCAAGAAACTAGCCCAAACCGTGTTGGATTTAGAGTTCCAAATACATCTATCAATATAGGAGAAAACAGAGTGAAACCTAAAAATTCAAACTGTTACTGGAAATGAACGCTTCAACATAGAAGAACGAAATTTGGGGAACCAAGTCGCCTTAGTGTACTGATCACTACCTGAAAGTATCATCCAGTTTGGGTGAAAAAATATTTGCTGAGATTTCTGGAGATTCGTAATTTTGGGAAGCATGGCAACCCCTTCCCATGAAAGTGTTTCTCGCCAGTCACTGCTTAGGGCTACATCAAGAGGAAACAAAACGTAGAGATAGAACTTGAAACTACTTTGTTGTGTCAAGTTTCAAGAAGCTAGCACAAACCGTGTTGGATTTAGAGTTCCAAATACATCTATCAATATAGGAGAAAACAGAGTGAAACCTAAAAATTCAAACTGTTACTGGAAATGAACGCTTCAACATAGAAGAACGAAATTTGGGGAACCAAGTCGCCTTAGTGTACTGATCATTACCTGAAAGTATCATCCAGTTTGGGTGAAAAAATATTTGCTGAGATTTCTGGAGATTCGTAATTTTGGGAAGCTTGGCAACCCCTTCCCATGAAAGTGTTTCTTGCCAGTCACTGTTTAGGGCTACATCAAGAGGAAACAAAACGTAGAGATAGAACATGAAACTACTTTGTTGTGTCAACTTTCAAGAAGCTAGCACAAACCGTGTTGGATTTAGAGTTCCAAATACATCTATCAATATAGGAGAAAACAGAGTGAAACCTAAAAATTCAAACTGTTACTGGAAATGAACGCTTCAACATAGAAGAACGAAATTTGGGGAACCAAGTCGCCTTAGTTTACTGATCATTACCTGAAAGTATCATCCAGTTTGGGTGAAAAAATATTTGCTGAGATTTCTGGAGATTCGTAATTTTGGGAAGGTTGGCAACCCCGTTCCATGAAAGGGTTTCTCGCCAGTCACTGCTTAGGGCTACATCAAGAGGAAACAAAACGTAGAGATAGAACGTGAAACTACTTTGTTGTGTCAAGTTTCAAGAAGCTAGCACAAACCGTGTTGGATTTAGAGTTCCAAATACATCTATCAATATAGGAGAAAACAGAGTGAAACCTAAAAATTCAAACTGTTACTGGAAATGAACGCTTCAACATAGAAGAACGAAATTTGGGGAACCAAGTCGCCTTAGTGTACTGATCATTACCTGAAAGTATCATCCAGTTTGGGTGAAAAAATATTTGCTGAGATTTCTGGAGATTCGCAATTTTTGGAAGCTTGGCAACCCCTTCCCATGAAAGTGTTTCTCGCCAGTCACTGCTTAGGGCTACATCAAGAGGAAACAAAACGTAGAGATAGAACGTGAAACTACTTTGTTGTGTCAAGTTTCAAGAAGCTAGAACAAACCGTGTTGGATTTAGAGTTCCAAACACATCTATCAATATAGGAGAAAACAGAGTGAAACCTAAAAATTCAAACTGTTACTGGAAATGAACGCTTCAACATAGAAGAACGAAATTTGGGGAACCAAGTCGCCTTATTGTACTGATCATTACCTGAGAGTATCATCCAGTTTGGGTGAAAAAATATTTGCTGAGATTTCTGGAGATTCGTAATTTTTGGAAGCATGGCAACCCCTTCCCATGAAAGTGTTTCTCGCCAGTCACTGCTTAGGGCTACATCAAGAGGAAACAAAACGTAGAGATAGAACGTGAAACTACTTTGTTGTGTCAAGTTTCAAGAAGCTAGCACAAACCGTGTTGGATTTATAGTTCCAAATACATCTATCAATATAGGAGAAAACAGAGTGAAACCTAAAAATTCAAACTGTTACTGGAAATGAACGCTTCGACATAGAAGAACGAAATTTGGGGAACCAAGTCGCCTTAGTGTACTGATCACTACCTGAAAGTATCATCCAGTTTGGGTGAAAAAATATTTGCTGAGATTTCTGGAGATTCGTAATTTTGGGAAGCTTGGCAACCCCTTCCCATGAAAGTGTTTCTCGCCAGTCACTGCTTAGGGCTACATCAAGAGGAAACAAAACGTAGAGATAGAACGTGAAACTACTTTGTTGTGTCAAGTTTCAAGAAGCTAGCACAAACCGTGTTGGATTTAGAGTTCCAAATACATCTATCAATATAGGAGAAAACAGAGTGAAACCTAAAAATTCAAACTGTTACTGGAAATGAACGCTTCAACATAGAAGAACGAAATTTGGGGAACCAAGTCGCCTTAGTGTACTGATCATTACCTGAAAGTATCATCCAGTTTGGGTGAAAAAATATTTGCTGAGATTTCTGGAGATTCGTAATTTTGGGAAGCTTGGCAACCCCTTCCCATGAAAGTGTTTCTCGCCAGTCACTGTTTAGGGCTACATCAAGAGGAAACAAAACGTAGAGATAGAACATGAAACTACTTTGTTGTGTCAACTTTCAAGAAGCTAGCACAAACCGTGTTGGATTTAGAGTTCCAAATACATCTATCAATATAGGAGAAAACAGAGTGAAACCTAAAAATTCAAACTGTTACTGGAAATGAACGCTTCAACATAGAAGAACGAACTTTGGGGAACCAAGTCGCCTTAGTGTACTGATCATTACCTGAAAGTATCATCCAGTTTGGGTGAAAAAATATTTGCTGAGATTTCTGGAGATTCGTAATTTTGGGAAGCTTGGCAACCCCGTTCCATGAAAGGGTTTCTCGCCAGTCACTGCTTAGGGCTACATCAAGAGGAAACAAAACGTAGAGATAGAACGTGAAACTACTTTGTTGTGTCAAGTTTCAAGAAGCTAGCACAAACCGTGTTGGATTTAGAGTTCCATATACATCTATTAATATAGGAGAAAACAGAGTGAAACCTAAAAATTCAAACTGTTACTGGAAATGAACGCTTCAACATAGAAGAACGAAATTTGGGGAACCAAGTTACCTTAGTGTACTGATCATTACCTGAAAGTATCATCCAGTTTGGGTGAAAAATTATTTGCTGAGATTTCTGGAGATTCGTAATTTTTGGAAGCTTGGCAATCCCTTCCCATGAAAGTGTTTCTCGCCAGTCACTGCTTAGGGCTACATCAAGAGGAAACAAAACGTAGAGATAGAACGTGAAACTACTTTGTTGTGTCAAGTTTCAAGAAGCTAGCACAAACCGTGTTGGATTTAGAGTTCCAAATACATCTATCAATATAGGAGAAAACAGAGTGAAACCTAAAAATTCAAACTGTTACTGGAAATGAACGCTTCAACATAGAAGAACGAAATTTGGGGAACCAAGTTGCCTTAGTGTACTGATCATTACCTGAAAGTATCATCCAGTTTGGGTGAAAAAATATTTGCTGAGATTTCTGGAGATTCGCAATTTTGGGAAGCTTGGCAACCCCTTCCCATGAAAGTGTTTCTCGCCAGTCACTGCTTAGGGCTACATCAAGAGGAAACAAAACGTAGAGATAGAACGTGAAACTACTTTGTTGTGTCAAGTTTCAAGAAGCTAGCACAAACCGTGTTGGATGTAGAGTTCCAAATACATCTATCAATATAGGAGAAAACAGAGTGAAACCTAAAAATTCAAACTGTTACTGGAAATGAACGCTTCAACATAGAAGAACGAAATTTGGGGAACCAAGTCGCCTTAGTGTACTGATCATTACCTGAAAGTATCATCCAGTTTGGGTGAAAAAATATTTGCTGAGATTTCTGGAGATTCGTAATTTTGGGAAGCTTGGCAACCCCTTCCCATGAAAGTGTTTCTCGCCAGTCACTGTTTAGGGCTACATCAAGAGGAAACAAAACGTAGAGATAGAACATGAAACTACTTTGTTGTGTCAACTTTCAAGAAGCAAGCACAAACCGTGTTGGATTTAGAGTTCCAAATACATCTATCAATATAGGAGAAAACAGAGTGAAACCTAAAAATTCAAACTGTTACTGGAAATGAACGCTTCAACATAAAAGAACGAAATTTGGGGAACCAAGTCGCCTTAGTGTACTGATCATTACCTGAAAGTATCATCCAGTTTGGGTGAAAAAATATTTGATGAGATTTCTGGAGATTCGTAATTTTGGGAAGCTTGGCAACCCCGTTCCATGAAAGGGTTTCTCGCCAGTCACTGCTTAGGGCTACATCAAGAGGAAACAAAACATAGAGATAGAACGTGAAACTACTTTGTTGTGTCAAGTTTCAAGAAGCTAGCACAAACCGTGTTGGATTTAGAGTTCCAAATACATCTATTAATATAGGAGAAAACAGAGTGAAACCTAAAAATTCAAACTGTTACTGGAAATGAACGCTTCAACATAGAAGAAAGAAATTTGGGGAACCAAGTTACCTTAGTGTACTGATCATTACCTGAAAGTATCATCCAGTTTGGGTGAAAAATTATTTGCTGAGATTTCTTGAGATTCGTAAATTTTGGAATCTTGGCAATCCCTTCCCATGAAAGTGTTTCTCGCCAGTCACGGATTAGGGCTACATCAAGAGGAAACAAAACGTAGAGATAGAACGTGAAACTACTTTGTTGTGTCAAGTTTCAAGAAGCTAGCACAAACCGTGTTGGATTTAGAGTTCCAAATACATCTATCAATATAGGAGAAAACAGAGTGAAACCTAAAAATTCAAACTGTTACTGGAAATGAACGCTTCAACATAGAAGAACGAAATTTGGGGAACCAAGTCGCCTTAGTGTACTGATCATTACCTGAAAGTATCATCCAGTTTGGGTGAAAAAATATTTGCTGAGATTTCTGGAGATTCGTAATTTTTGGAAGCTTGGCAACCCCTTCCCATGAAAGTGTTTCTCGCCAGTCACTGCTTAGGGCTACATCAAGAGGAAACAAAACGTAGAGATAGAACGTGAAACTACTTTGTTGTGTCAAGTTTCAAGAAACTAGCACAAACCGTGTTGGATTTAGAGTTCCAAATACATCTATCAATATAGGAGAAAACAGAGAGAAACCTAAAAATTCAAACTGTTACTGGAAATGAACGCTTCGACATAGAAGAACGAAATTTGGGGAACCAAGTCGCCTTAGTGTACTGATCACTACCTGAAAGTATCATCCAGTTTGGGTGAAAAAAATATTTGCTGAGATTTCTGGAGATTCGTAATTTTGGGAAGCTTGGCAACCCCTTCCCATGAAAGTGTTTCTCGCCAGTCACTGCTTAGGGCTACATCAAGAGGAAACAAAACGTAGAGATAGAACGTGAAACTACTTTGTTGTGTCAAGTTTCAAGAAGCTAGCACAAACCGTGTTGGATTTAGAGTTCCAAATACATCTATCAATATAGGAGAAAACAGAGTGAAACCTAAAAATTCAAACTGTTACTGGAAATGAACGCTTCAACATAGAAGAACGAAATTTGGGGAACCAAGTCGCCTTAGTGTACTGATCATTACCTGAAAGTATCATCCAGTTTGGGTGAAAAAATATTTGCTGAGATTTATGGAGATTCGTAATTTTTGGAAGCTTGGCAACCCCTTCCCATGAAAGTGTTTCTCGCCAGTCACTGCTTAGGGCTACATCAAGAGGAAACAAAACGTAGAGATAGAACGTGAAACTACTTTGTTGTGTCAAGTTTCAAGAAGCTAGCCCAAACCGTGTTGGATTTAGAGTTCCAAATACATCTATCAATATAGGAGAAAACAGAGTGAAACCTAAAAATTCAAACTGTTACTGGAAATGAACGCTTCAACATAGAAGAACGAAATTTGGGGAACCAAGTCGCCTTAGTGTACTGATCACTACCTGAAAGTATCATCCAGTTTGGGTGAAAAAATATTTGCTGAGATTTCTGGAGATTCGTAATTTTGGGAAGCATGGCAACCCCTTCCCATGAAAGTGTTTCTCGCCAGTCACTGCTTAGGGCTACATCAAGAGGAAACAAAACGTAGAGATAGAACTTGAAACTACTTTGTTGTGTCAAGTTTCAAGAAGCTAGCACAAACCGTGTTGGATTTAGAGTTCCAAATACATCTATCAATATAGGAGAAAACAGAGTGAAACCTAAAAATTCAAACTGTTACTGGAAATGAACGCTTCAACATAGAAGAACGAAATTTGGGGAACCAAGTCGCCTTAGTGTACTGATCATTACCTGAAAGTATCATCCAGTTTGGGTGAAAAAATATTTGCTGAGATTTATGGAGATTCGTAATTTTTGGAAGCTTGGCAACCCCTTCCCATGAAAGTGTTTCTCGCCAGTCACTGCTTAGGGCTACATCAAGAGGAAACAAAACGTAGAGATAGAACGTGAAACTACTTTGTTGTGTCAAGTTTCAAGAAGCTAGCCCAAACCGTGTTGGATTTAGAGTTCCAAATACATCTATCAATATAGGAGAAAACAGAGTGAAACCTAAAAATTCAAACTGTTACTGGAAATGAACGCTTCAACATAGAAGAACGAAATTTGGGGAACCAAGTCGCCTTAGTGTACTGATCACTACCTGAAAGTATCATCCAGTTTGGGTGAAAAAATATTTGCTGAGATTTCTGGAGATTCGTAATTTTGGGAAGCATGGCAACCCCTTCCCATGAAAGTGTTTCTCGCCAGTCACTGCTTAGGGCTACATCAAGAGGAAACAAAACGTAGAGATAGAACGTGAAACTACTTTGTTGTGTCAAGTTTCAAGAAGCTAGCACAAACCGTGTTGGATTTAGAGTTCCAAATACATCTATCAATATAGGAGAAAACAGAGTGAAACCTAAAAATTCAAACTGTTACTGGAAATGAACGCTTCAACATAGAAGAACGAAATTTGGGGAACCAAGTCGCCTTAGTGTACTGATCATTAACTGAGAGTATCATCCTGTTTGGTTGAAAAAATATTTGCTGAGATATCTGGAGATTCGTAATTTTTGGAAGCTTGGCAACCCCTTCCCATGAAAGTGTTTCTCGCCAGTCACTGCTTAGGGCTACATCAAGAGGAAACAAAACGTAGAGATAGAACGTGAAACTACTTTGTTGTGTCAAGTTTCAAGAAGCTAGCACAAACCGTGTTGGATTTAGAGTTCCAAATACATCTATCAATATAGGAGAAAACAGAGTGAAACCTAAAAATTCAAACTGTTACTGGAAATGAACGCTTCAACATAGAAGAACGAAATTTGGGGAACCAAGTTACCTTAGTGTACTGATCATTACCTGAAAGTATCATCCAGTTTGGGTGAAAAATTATTTGCTGAGATTTCTGGAGATTCGTAATTTTTGGAAGCTTGGCAATCCCTTCCCATGAAAGTGTTTCTCGCCAGTCACTGCTTAGGGCTACATCAAGAGGAAACAAAACGTAGAGATAGAACATGAAACTACTTTGTTGTGTCAACTTTCAAGAAGCTAGCACAAACCGTGTTGGATTTAGAGTTCCAAATACATCTATCAATATAGGAGAAAACAGAGTGAAACCTAAAAATTCAAACTGTTACTGGAAATGAACGCTTCAACATAGAAGAACGAAATTTGGGGAACCAAGTCGCCTTAGTGTACTGATCATTACCTGAAAGTATCATCCAGTTTGGGTGAAAAAATATTTGCTGAGATTTCTGGAGATTCGTAATTTTGGGAAGCTTGGCAACCCCTTCCCATGAAAGTGTTTCTCGCCAGTCACTGCTTAGGGCTACATCAAGAGGAAACAAAACGTAGAGATAGAACGTGAAACTACTTTGTTGTGTCAAGTTTCAAGAAGCTAGCACAAACCGTGTTGGATTCAGAGTTCCAAATACATCTATCAATATAGGAGAAAACAGAGTGAAACCTAAAAATTCAAACTGTTACTGGAAATGAACGCTTCAACATAGAAGAACGAAATTTGGGGAACCAAGTCGCCTTAGTGTACTGATCATTAACGGAGAGTATCATCCTGTTTGGTTGAAAAAATATTTGCTGAGATATCTGGAGATTCGTAATTTTTGGAAGCTTGGCAACCCCTTCCCATGAAAGTGTTTCTCGCCAGTCACTGCTTAGGGCTACATCAAGAGGAAACAAAACGTAGAGATAGAACGTGAAACTACTTTGTTGTGTCAAGTTTCAAGAAGCTAGCACAAACCGTGTTGGATTTAGAGTTCCAAATACATCTATCAATATAGGAGAAAACAGAGAGAAACCTAAAAATTCAAACTGTTACTGGAAATGAACGCTTCAACATAGAAGAACGAAATTTGGGGAACCAAGTCGCCTTAGTGTACTGATCATTACCTGAAAGTTTCATCCAGTTTGGGTGAAAAAATATTTGCTGAGATTTCTGGAGATTCGTAATTTTTGGAAGCTTGGCAACCCCTTCCCATGAAAGTGTTTCTCGCCAGTCACTGCTTAGGGCTACATCAAGAGGAAACAAAACGTAGAGATAGAACGTGAAACTACTTTGTTGTGACAAGTTTCAAGAAGCTAGCACAAACCGTGTTGGATTTAGAGTTCCAAATACACCTATCAATATAGGAGAAAACAGAGTGAAACCTAAAAATTCAAACTGTTACTGGAAATGAACGCTTCAACATAGAAGAACAAAATTTGGGGAACCAAGTCGCCTTAGTGTACTGATGATTACCTGAAAGTATCATCCAGTTTGGGTGAAAAAATATTTGCTGAGATTTCTGGAGATTCGTAATTTTTGGAAGCTTGGCAACCCCTTCCCATGAAAGTGTTTCTCGCCAGTCACTGCTTAGGGCTACATCAAGAGGAAACAAAACGTAGAGATAGAACGTGAAACTACTTTGTTGTGTCAAGTTTCAAGAAGCTAGCACAAACCGTGTTGGATTTAGAGTTCCAAATACATCTATCAATATAGGAGAAAACAGAGTGAAACCTAAAACTTCAAACTGTTACTGGAAATGAACGCTTCAACATAGAAGAACGAAATTTGGGGAATCAAGTCGCCTTAGTGTACTGATGATTACCTGAAAGTATCATCCAGTTTGGGTGAAAAAATATTTGCTGAGATTTCTGGAGATTCGTAATTTTTGGAAGCTTGGCAACCCCTTCCCATGAAAGTGTTTCTCGCCAGTCACTGCTTAGGGCTACATCAAGAGGAAACAAAACGTAGAGATAGAACGTGAAACAACTTTGCTGTGACAAGTTTCAAGAAGCTAGCACAAACCGTGTTGGATTTAGAGTTCCAAATACATCTATTAATATAGGAGAAAACAGAGTGAAACCTAATAATTCAAACTGTTACTGGAAATGAACGCTTCAACATAGAAGAACGAAATTTGGGGAACCAAGTCGCTTTAGTGTACTGATCATTACCTGAAAGTATCATCCAGTTTGGGTGAAAAAATATTTGCTGAGATTTCTGGAGATTCGTAATTTTTGGAAGCTTGGCAACCTTGTTCCATGAAAGGGTTTCTTGCCAGTCACTGCTTAGGGCTACATCAAGAGGAAACAAAACATAGAGATAGAACGTGAAAGTACTTTGTTGTGTCAAGTTTCAAGAAGCTAGCACAAACCGTGTTGGATTTAGAGTTCCAAATACATCTATCAATATAGGAGAAAACAGAGTGAAACCTAAAAATTCAAACTATTACTGGAAATGAACGCTTCAACATAGAAGAACGAAATTTGGGGAACCAAGTCACCTTAGTGTACTGATCATTACCTGAAAGTATCATCCAGTTTGGGTGAAAAAATATTTGCTGAGATTTCTGGAGATTCGTAATTTTTGGAAGCTTGGCAACCCCGTTCCATGAAAGGATTTCTCGCCAGTCACTGCTTAGGGCTACATCAAGAGGAAACAAAACGTAGAGATAGAACGTGAAAGTACTTTGTTGTGTCAAGTTTCAAGAAGCTAGCACAAACCGTGTTGGATTTAGAGTTCCAAATACATCTATCAATATAGGAGAAAACAGAGTGAAACCTAAAAATTCAAACTATTACTGGAAATGAACGCTTCAACATAGAAGAACGAAATTTGGGGAACCAAGTCACCTTAGTGTACTGATCATTACCTGAAAGTATCATCCAGTTTGGGTGAAAAAATATTTGCTGAGATTTCTGGAGATTCGTAATTTTTGGAAGCTTGGCAACCCCGTTCCATGAAAGGATTTCTCGCCAGTCACTGCTTAGGGCGACATCAAGAGGAAACAAAACGTAGAGATAGAACGTGAAACTACTTTGTTGTGACAAGTTTCAAGAAGCTAGCACAAACCGTGTTGGATTTAGAGTTCCAAATACACCTATCAATATAGGAGAAAACAGAGTGAAATCTAAAAATTCAAACTGTTACTGGAAATGAAAGCTTCAACATAGAAGAACGAAATTTGGGGAACAAAGTCGCCTTAGTGTACTGATCATTACCTGAAAGTATCATCCAGTTTCGGTGAAAAAATATTTGCTGAGATTTCTGGAGATTCGTAATTTTTGTTAGCTTGGCAACCCCGTTCCATGAAAGTGTTTCTCGCCAGTCACTGCTTAGGGCTACATTAAGAGGAAACAAAACGTAGAGAAAGAATGTGAAACTACTTTGTTGTGTCAAGTTTCAAGAAGCTAGCACAAACTGTGTTGGATTTAGAGTTCCAAATACATCTATCAATATAGGAGAAAACAGAGTGAAACCTAAAAATTCAAACTGTTACTGGAAATGAACGCTTCAACATAGAAGAACGAAATTTGGGGAACCAAGTCGCCTTAGTGTACTGATCATTACCTGAAAGTTTCATCCAGTTTGGGTGAAAAAATATTTGCTGAGATTTCTGGAGATTCGTAATTTTTGGAAGCTTGGCAACCCCGTTCCATGAAAGGGTTTCTCGCCAGTCACTGCTTAGAGCTACATCAAGAGGAAACAAATCGTAGAGATAGAACGTGAAACTACTTTGTTGTGTCAAGTTTCAAGAAGCTAGCACAAACCGTGTTGGATTTAGAGTTCCAAATACATCTATCAATATAGGAGAAAACAGAGTGAAACCTAAAAATTCAAACTGTTACTGGAAATGAACGCTTCAACATAGAAGAACGAAATTTGGGGAACCAAGTCGCCTTAGTGAACTGATGATTACCTGAAAGTATCATCCAGTTTGGGTGAAAAAATATTTGCTGAGATTTCTGGAGATTCGTAATTTTTGGAAGCTTGGCAACCCCTTCCCATGAAAGGGTTTCTCGCCAGTCACTGCTTAGGGCTACATCAAGAGGAAACAAAACGTAGAGATAGAACGTGAAACTACTTTGTTGTGTCAAGTTTCAAGAAGCTAGCACAAACCCTGTTGGATTTAGAGTTCCAAATACATCTATCAATATAGGAGAAAACAGAGTGAAACCTAAAAATTCAAACTGTTACTGGAAATGAACGCTTCAACATAGAAGAACGAAATTTGGGGAACCAAGTCGCCTTAGTGTTCTGATCATTACCTGAAAGTTTCATCCAGTTTGGGTGAAAAAATATTTGCTGAGATTTCTGGAGATTCGTAATTTTTGGAAGCTTGGCAACCGCTTCCCATGAAAGTGTTTCTCGCCAGTCACTGCTTAGGGCTACATCAAGAGGAAACAAAACGTAGAGATAGAACGTGAAACTACTTTGTTGTGACAAGTTTCAAGAAGCTAGCACAAACCTTGTTGGATTTAGAGTTCCAAATACACCTATCAATATAGGAGAAAACAGAGTGAAATCTAAAAATTCAAACTGTTACTGGAAATGAACGCTTCAACATTGAAGAACGAAATTTGGGGAACCAAGTCGCCTTAGTGTACTGATGATTACCTGAAAGTATCATCCAGTTTGGGTGAAAAAATATTTGCTGAGATTTCTGGAGATTCGTAATTTTTGGAAGCTTGGCAACCCCTTCCCATGAAAGGGTTTCTCGCCAGTCACTGCTTAGGGCTACATCAAGAGGAAACAAAACGTAGAGATAGAACGTGAAACTACTTTGTTGTGACAAGTTTCAAGAAGCTAGCACAAACCGTGTTGGATTTAGAGTTCCAAATACATCTATTAATATAGGAGAAAACAGAGTGAAACCTAAAAATTCAAAATGTTACCGGAAATGAACGCTTCAACATAGAAGAACGAAATTTGGGGAACCATGTCGCCTTAGTGCACTGATCATTACCTGAAAGTATCATCCAGTTTGGGTGAAAAAAATATTTGCTGAGATTTCTGGAGATTCGTAATTTTTGGAAGCTTGGCAACCCCGTTCCATGAAAGGGTTTCTCGCCAGTCACTGCTTAGGGCTACATTAAGAGGAAACAAAACGTAGAGAAAGAACGTGAAACTACTTTGTTGTGTCAAGTTTCAAGAAGCTAGCACAAACTGTGTTGGATTTAGAGTTCCAAATACATCTATCAATATAGGAGAAAACAGAGTGAAACCTAAAAATTCAAACTGTTATTGGAAATGAACGCTTCAACATAGAAGAACGAAATTTGGGGAACCAAGTCGCCTTAGTGTACTGATCATTACCTGAAAGTTTCATCCAGTTTGGGTGAAAAAATATTTGCTGAGATTTCTGGAGATTCGTAATTTTTGGAAGCTTGGCAACCCCTTCCCATGAAAGTGTTTCTCGCCAGTCACTGCTTAGGGCTACATCAAGAGGAAACAAAACGTAGAGATAGAACGTGAAACTACTTTGTTGTGACAAGTTTCAAGAAGCTAGCACAAACCGTGTTGGATTTAGAGTTCCAAATACACCTATCAATATAGGAGAAAACAGAGTGAAACCTAAAAATTCAAACTGTTACTGGAAATGAACGCTTCAACATAGAAGAACAAAATTTGGGGAACCAAGTCGCCTTAGTGAACTGATGATTACCTGAAAGTATCATCCAGTTTGGGTGAAAAAATATTTGCTGAGATTTCTGGAGATTCGTAATTTTTGGAAGCTTGGCAACCTTGTTCCATGAAAGGGTTTCTTGCCAGTCACTGCTTAGGGCTACATCAAGAGGAAACAAAACGTAGAGATAGAACGTGAAAGTACTTTGTTGTGTCAAGTTTCAAGAAGCTAGCACAAACCGTGTTGGATTTAGAGTTCCAAATACATCTATCAATATAGGAGAAAACAGAGTGAAACCTAAAAATTCAAACTATTACTGGAAATGAACGCTTCAACATAGAAGAACGAAATTTGGGGAACCAAGTCGCCTTAGTGTACTGATCATTACCTGAAAGTATCATCCAGTTTGGGTGAAAAAATATTTGCTGAGATTTCTGGAGATTCGTAATGTTTGGAAGCTTGGCAACCCCGTTCCATGAAAGGATTTCTCGCCAGTCACTGCTTAGGGCTACATCAAGAGGAAACAAAACGTAGAGATAGAACGTGAAACTACTTTGTTGTGTCAAGTTTCAAGAAGCTAGCACAAACCGTGTTGGATTTAGAGTTCCAAATACATCTATCAATATAGGAGAAAACAGAGTGAAACCTAAAAATTCAAACTGTTACTGGAAATGAACGCTTCAACATAGAAGAACGAAATTTGGGGAACCAAGTCGCCTTAGTGTACTGATGATTACCTGAAAGTATCATCCAGTTTGGGTGAAAAAATATTTGCTGAGATTTCTGGAGATTCGTAATTTTTGGAAGCTTTTCAACCCCTTCCCATGAAAGTGTTTCTCGCCAGTCACTGCTTAGGGTTACATCAAGAGGAAACAAAACGTAGAGTTAGAACGTGAAACTACTATGTTGTGACAAGTTTCAAGAAGCTAGCACAAACCGGGTTGGATTTATAGTTCCAAATACATCTATTAATATAGGAGAAAACAGAGTGAAACCTATAAATTCAAACTGTTACCGGAAATGAACGCTTCAACATAGAAGAACGAAATTTGGGGAACCAAGTCGCCTTAGTGTACTGATCATTACCTGAAAGTATCATCCAGTTTGGGTGAAAAAATATTTGCTGAGATTTATGGAGATTCGTAATTTTTGGAAGCTTGGCAACCCCTTCCCATGAAAGGGTTTCTCGCCAGTCACTGCTTAGGGCTACATTAAGAGGAAACAAAACGTAGAGAAAGAATGTGAAACTACTTTGTTGTGTCAAGTTTCAAGAAGCTAGCACAAACTGTGTTGGATTTAGAGTTCCAAATACATCTATCAATATAGGAGAAAACAGAGTGAAACCTAAAAATTCAAACTGTTACTGGAAATGAACGCTTCAACATAGAAGAACGAAATTTGGGGAACCAAGTCGCCAGTGTACTGATCATTACCTGAAAGTTTCATCCAGTTTGGGTGAAAAAATATTTGCTGAGATTTCTGGAGATTCGTAATTTTGGGAAGCTTGGCAACCCCTTCCCATGAAAGTGTTTCTCGCCAGTCACTGCTTAGGGCTACATCAAGAGGAAACAAAACGTAGAGATAGAACGTGAAACTACTTTGTTGTGTCAAGTTTCAAGAAGCAAGCACAAACCGTGTTGGATTTAGAGTTCCAAATACATCTATCAATATAGGAGAAAACAGAGTGAAACCTAAAAATTCAAACTATTACTGGAAATGAACGCTTCAACATAGAAGAACGAAATTTGGGGAACCAAGTCGCCTTAGTGTACTGATCATTACCTGAAAGTATCATCCAGTTTGGGTGAAAAAATATTTGCTGAGATTTCTGGAGATTCGTAATTTTTGGAAGCTTGGCAACCCCTTCCCATGAAAGTGTTTCTCGCCAGTCACTGCTTAGGGCTACATCAAGAGGAAACAAAACGTAGAGATAGAACGTGAAACTACTTTGTTGTGTCAAGTTTCAAGAAGCTAGCACAAACCGTGTTGGATTTAGAGTTCCAAATACATCTATCAATATAGGAGAAAACAGAGTGAAACCTAAAAATTCAAACTGTTACTGGAAATGAACGCTTCAACATAGAAGAACGAAATTTGGGGAACCAAGTCGCCTTAGTGTACTGATCATTACCTGAATGTATCATCCAGTTTGGGTGAAAAAATATTTGCTGAGATTTCTGGAGATTCGTAATTTTGGGAAGCTTGGCAACCCCTTCCCATGAAAGTGTTTCTCGCCAGTCACTGCTTAGGGCTACATCAAGAGGAAACAAAACGTAGAGATAGAACATGAAACTAATTTGTTGTGTCAACTTTCAAGAAGCTAGCACAAACCGTGATGGATTCAGAGTTCCAAATACATCTATCAATATAGGAGAAAACAGAGTGAAACCTAAAAATTCAAACTGTTACTGGAAATGAACGCTTCAACATTGAAGAACGAAATTTGGGGAACCAAGTCGCCTTAGTGTACTGATCATTACCTGAAAGTATCATCCAGTTTGGGTGAAAAAATATTTGCTGAGATTTCTGGAGATTCGTAATTTTTGGAAGCTTGGCAACCCCTTCCCATGAAAGTGTTTCTCGCCAGTCAGTGCTTAGCGCTACATCAAGAGGAAAAAAAACGTAGAGACAGAACGTGAAACTACTTTGTTGTGTCAAGTTTCAAGAAGCTAGAACAAACCGTGTTGGATTTAGTGTTCCAAATACATCTATCAATATAGGAGAAAACAGAGTGAAACCTAAAAATTCAAACTCTTACTGGAAATGAACGCTTCAACATAGAAGAACGAAATTTGGGAAACCAAGTCGCCTTAGTGTACTGATCATTACCTGAAAGTATCATCCAGTTTGGGTGAAAAAATGTTTGCTGAGATTTCTGGAGATTCGTAATTTTGGGAAGCTTGGCAACCCCTTCCCATGAAAGTGTTTCTCGCCAGTCACTGCTTAGGGCTACATCAAGAGTAAACAAAACGTAGAGATAGAACGTGAAACTACTTTGTTGTGTCATGTTTCAAGAAGCTAGCACAAACCGTGTTGGATTTAGAGTTCCAAATATATCTATCAATATAAGAGAAAACAGAGTGAAACCTAAAAATTCAAACTGTTACTGGAAATGAACGCTTCAACATAGAAGAACGAAATTTGGGGAACCAAGTCGCCTTAGTGTACTGATCATTACCTGAAAGTATCATCCAGTTTGGGTGAAAAAATATTTGCTGAGATTTCTGGAGATTCGTAATTTTGGGAAGCTTGGCAACCCCTTCCCATGAAAGTGTTTCTCGCCAGTCACTGGTTAGGGCTACATCAAGAGGAATCAAAACGTAGAGATAGAACGTGAAACAACTTTGTTGTGTCAAGTTTCAAGAAGCTAGCACAAACCGTGTTGGATTCAGAGTTCCAAATACATCTATCAATATAGGAGAAAACAGTAAAACCTAAAAATTCAAACTGTTACTGGAAATGAACGCTTCAACATAGAAGAACGAAAATTGGGGAACCAAGTTGCCTTAGTGTACTGATCATTACCTGAAAGTATCATCCAGTTTGGGTGAAAAAATGTTTGCTGAGATTTCTGGAGATTCGTAATTTTGGGAAGCTTGGCAACCCCTTCCCATGAAAGTGTTTCTCGCCAGTCACTGCTTAGGGCTACATCAAGAGGAAACAAAACGTAGAGATAGAACGTGAAACTACTTTGTTGTGTCAACTTTCAAGAAGCTAGCACAAACCGTGTTGGATTCAGAGTTCCAAATACATCTATCAATATAGGAGAAAACAGAGTGAAACCTAAAAATTCAAACTGTTACTGGAAATGAACGCTTCAACATAGAAGAACGAAATTTGGGGAACCAAGTCGCCTTAGTGTACTGATCATTACCTGAAAGTATCATCCAGTTTGGGTGAAAAAATATTTGCTGAGATTTCTGGAGATTCGTAATTTTGGGAAGCTTGGCAACCCCTTCCCATGAAAGTGTTTCTCGCCAGTCACTGCTTAGGGCTACATCAAGAGGAAACAAAATGTAGAGATAGAACGTGAAACTACTTTGTTGTGTCAAGTTTCAAGAAGCTAGCACAAACCGTGTTGGATTTAGAGTTCCAAATACATCTATCAATATAGGAGAAAACAGAGTGAAACCTAAAAATTCAAACTGTTACTGGAAATGAACGCTTCAACATAGAAGAACGAAATTTGGGGAACCAAGTCGCCTTAGTGTACTGATCATTACCTGAGAGTATCATCCAGTTTGGGTGAAAAAATATTTGCTGAGATTTCTGGAGATTCGTAATTTTGGGAAGCTTGGCAACCCCTTCCCATGAAAGTGTTTCTCGCCAGTCACTGCTTAGGGCTACATCAAGAGGAAACAAAACGTAGAGATAGAACGTGAAACTACTTTGTTGTGTCAAGTTTCAAGAAGCTAGCACAAACCGTGTTGGATTTAGTGTTCCAAATACATCTATCAATATAGGAGAAAACAGAGTGAAATCTAAAAATTCAAACTGTTACTGGAAATGAACGCTTCAACATAGAAGAACGAAATTTGTGGAACCAAGTCGCCTTAGTGTACTGATCATTACCTGAAAGTATCATCCAGTTTGGGTGAAAAAATACTTGCTGAGATTTCTGGAGATTCGTAATTTTGGGAAGCTTAGCAACCCCTTCCCATGAAAGTGTTTCTCGCCAGTCACTGCTTAGGGCTACATCAAGAGGAAACAAAACGTAGAGATAGAACGTGAAACTACTTTGTTGTGTCAAGTTTCAAGAAGCTAGCACAAACCGTGTTGGATTTAGAGTTCCAAATACATCTATCTATATAGGAGAAAACAGAGTGAAACCTAAAAATTCAAACTGTTACTGGAAATGAACGCTTCAACATAGAAGAACGAAAATTGGGGAACCAAGTTGCCTTAGTGTACTGATCATTACCTGAAAGTATCATCCAGTTTGGGTGAAAAAATGTTTGCTGAGATTTCTGGAGATTCGTAATTTTGGGAAGCTTGGCAACCCCTTCCCATGAAAGTGTTTCTCGCCAGTCACTGCTTAGGGCTACATCAAGAGGAAACAAAACGTAGAGATAGAACGTGAAACTACTTTGTTGTGTCAAGTTTCAAGAAGCTAGCACAAACCGTGTTGGATTCAGAGTTCCAAATACATCTATCAATATAGGAGAAAACAGAGTGAAACCTACAAATTCAAACTGTTACTGGAAATGAACGCTTCAACAAAGAAGAACGAAATTTGGGGAACCAAGTCGCCTTAGTGTACTGATCATTACCTGAAAGTATCATCCCGATTGGGTGAAAAAATATTTGCTGAGATTTCTGGAGATTCGTAATTTTGGGAAGCTTGGCAACCCCTTCCCATGAAAGTGTTTCTCGCCAGTCACTGCTTAGGGCTACATCAAGAGGAAACAAAACATAGAGATAGAACGTGAAACTACTTTGTTGTGTCAAGTTTCAAGAAGCTAGCACAAACCGTGTTGGATTTAGAGTTCCAAATACATCTATCAATATAGGAGAAAACAGAGTGAAACCTAAAAATTCAAACTGTTACTGGAAATGAACGCTTCAACATAGAAGAACAAAATTTTTGGAACCAAGTCGCCTTAGTGTACTGATCATTACCTGAAAGTATCATCCAGTTTGGGTGAAAAAATATTTGCTGAGATTTCTGGAGATTCGTAATTTTGGGAAGCTTGGCAACCCCTTCCCATGAAAGTGTATCTCGCCAGTCACTGCTTAGGGCTACATCAAAAGTAAACAAATCATAGAGATAGAACGTGAAACTACTTTGTTGTGTCAAGTTTCAAGAAGCTAGCACAAACCGTGTTGGATTTAGAGTTCCAAATACATCTATCAATATAGGAGAAAACAGAGTGAAACCTAAAAATTCAAACTGTTACTGGAAATGAACGCTTCAACATAGAAGAATGAAATTTGGGGAACCAAGTCGTCTTAGTGTACTGATCATTATCTGAAAGTATCATCCAGTTTGGGTGAAAAAATATTTGCTGAGATTTCTGGAGATTCGTAATTTTGGGAAGCTTGGCAACCCCTTCCCATGAAAGTGTTTCTCGGCAGTCACAGTTTAGGGCTACATCAAGAGGAAAAAAAACGTAGAGATAGAACGTGAAACTACTTTGTTGTGTCAAGTTTCAAGAAGCTAGCACAAACCGTGTTGGATTTAGAGTTCCAAATACATCTATCAATATAGGAGAAAACAGAGTGAAACCTAAAAATTCAAACTGTTACTGGAAATGAACGCTTCAACATAGAAGAACGAAATTTGGGGAACCAAGTCGCCTTAGTGTACTGATCATTACCTGAAATTATCATCCAGTTTGGGTGAAAAAATATTTGCTGAGATTTCTGGAGATTCGTAATTTTGGGAAGCTTGGCAACCCCTTCCCATGAAAGTGTTTCTCGCCAGTCACTGCTTAGGGCTACATCAAGAGGAAACAAAACGTAGAGATAGAACGTGAAACTACTTTGTTGTGTCAACTTTCAAGAAGCTAGCACAAACCGTGTTGGATTCAGAGTTCCAAATACATCTATCAATATAGGAGAAAACAGAGTGAAACCTAAAAATTCAAACTGTTACTGGAAATGAACGCTTCAACATAGAAGAACGAAATTTGGGGAACCAAGTCGCCTTAGTGTACTGATCATTGCCTGAGAGTATCAAACAGTTTGGGTGAAAAAATATTTGCTGAGATTTCTGGAGATTCGTAATTTTGGGAAGCTTGGCAACCCCTTCCCATGAAAGTGTTTCTCGCCAGTCACTGCTTAGGGCTACATCAAGAGGAAACAAAACGTAGAGATAGAACGTGAAACTACTTTGTTGTGTCAAGTTTCAAGAAGCAAGCACAAACCGTGTTGGATTTAGAGTTCCAAATACATCTATCAATATAGGAGAAAACAGAGTGAAACCTAAAAATTCAAACTATTACTGGAAATGAACGCTTCAACATAGAAGAACGAAATTTGGGGAACCAAGTCGCCTTAGTGTACTGATCATTACCTGAATGTATCATCCAGTTTGGGTGAAAAAATATTTGCTGAGATTTCTGGAGATTCGTAATTTTGGGAAGCTTGGCAACCCCTTCCCATGAAAGTGTTTCTCGCCAGTCACTGCTTAGGGCTACATCAAGAGGAAACAAAACGTAGAGATAGAACGTGAAACTACTTTGTTGTGTCAAGTTTCAAGAAGCTAGCACAAACCGTGTTGGATTTAGAGTTCCAAATACATCTATCAATATAGGAGAAAACAGAGTGAAACCTAAAAATTCAAACTGTTACTGGAAATGAACGCTTCAACATAGAAGAACGAAATTTGGGGAACCAAGTCGCCTTAGTGTACTGATCATTACCTGAATGTATCATCCAGTTTGGGTGAAAAAATATTTGCTGAGATTTCTGGAGATTCGTAATTTTGGGAAGCTTGGCAACCCCTTCCCATGAAAGTGTTTCTCGCCAGTCACTGCTTAGGGCTACATCAAGAGGAAACAAAACGTAGAGATAGAACGTGAAACTACTTTGTTGTGTCAAGTTTCAAGAAGCTTGCACAAACCGTGTTGGATTTAGAGTTCCAAATACATCTATCAATATAGGAGAAAACAGAGTGAAACCTAAAAATTCAAACTGTTACTGGAAATGAACGCTTCAACATAGAAGAACAAAATTTGGGGAACCAAGTCGCCTTAGTGTACTGATCATTACCTGAAAGTATCATCCAGTTTGGGTGAAAAAATATTTGCTGAGATTTCTGGAGATTCGTAATTTTTGGAAGCTTGGCAACCTCTTCCCATGAAAGTGTTTCTCGCCAGTCACTGTTTAGGGCTACATCAAGAGGAAACAAAACGTAGAGATAGAACGTGAAACTACTATGTTGTGTCAACTTTCAAGAAACTAGCACAAACCGTGTTGGATTTAGAGTTCCAAATACATCTATCAATATAGGAGAAAACAGAGTGAAACCTAAAAATTCAAACTGTTACTGGAAATGAACGCTTCAACATAGAAGAACGAAATTTGGGGAACCAAGTCGCCTTAGTGTACTGATCATTACCTGAAAGTATCATCCAGTTTGGGTGATAAAATGTTTGCTGAGATTTCTGGAGATTCGTAATTTTGGGAAGCTTGGCAACCCCTTCCCATGAAAGTGTTTCTCGCCAGTCACTGCTTAGGGCTACATCAAGAGGAAACAAAACGTAGAGATAGAACGTGAAACTACTTTGTTGTGTCAAGTTTCAAGAAGCTAGCACAAACCGTGTTGGATTTAGAGTTCCAAATACATCTATCAATATAGGAGAAAACAGAGTGAAACCTAAAAATTCAAACAGTTACTGGAAATGAACGCTTCAACATAGAAGAACGAAATTTAGGGAACCAAGTCGCCTTAGTGTACTGATCATTACCTGAAAGTATCATCCAGTTTGGGTGAAAAAATATTTGCTGAGATTTCTGGAGATTCGTAATTTTGGGAAGCTTGGCAACCCCTTCCCATGAAAGTGTTTCTCGCCAGTCACTGCTTAGGGCTACATCAAGAGGAAACAAAACGTAGAGATAGAACGTGAAACTACTTTGTTGTGTCAAGTTTCAAGAAGCTAGCACAAACCGTGTTGGATTTAGAGTTCCAAATACATCTATCAATATAGGAGAAAACAGAGTGAAACCTAAAAATTCAAACTGTTACTGGAAATGAACGCTTCAACATAGAAGAACGAAATTTGGGGAACCAAGTCGCCTTAGTGTACTGATCATTACCTGAAAGTATCATCCAGTTTGGGTGAAAAAATGTTTGCTGAGATTTCTGGAGATTCGTAATTTTTGGAAGCTTGGCAACCCCTTCCCATGAAAGTGTTTCTCGCCAGTCACTGCTTAGGGCTACATCAAGAGGAAACAAAACGTAGAGATAGAACGTGAAACTACTTTGTTGTGTCAAGTTTCAAGAAGCTAGCACAAACCGTGTTGGATTTAGAGTTCCAAATACATCTATCAATATAGGAGAAAACAGAGTGAAACCTAAAAATTCAAACTGTTACTGGAAATGAACGCTTCAACATAGAAGAACGAAATTTGGGGAACCAAGTCGCCTTAGTGTACTGATCATTACCTGAAAGTATCATCCAGTTTGGGTGATAATATGTTTGCTGAGATTTCTGGAGATTCGTAATTTTGGGAAGCTTGGCAACCCCTTCCCATGAAAGTGTTTCTCGCCAGTCACTGCTTAGGGCTACATCAAGAGGAAACAAAACGTAGAGATAGAACGTGAAACTACTTTGTTGTGTCAAGTTTCAAGAAGCTAGCACAAACCGTGTTGGATTTAGAGTTCCAAATACATCTATCAATATAGGAGAAAACAGAGTGAAACCTAAAAATTCAAACAGTTACTGGAAATGAACGCTTCAACATAGAAGAACGAAATTTAGGGAACCAAGTCGCCTTAGTGTACTGATCATTACCTGAAAGTATCATCCAGTTTGGGTGAAAAAATATTTGCTGAGATTTCTGGAGATTCGTAATTTTGGGAAGCTTGGCAACCCCTTCCCATGAAAGTGTTTCTCGCCAGTCACTGCTTAGGGCTACATCAAGAGGAAACAAAACGTAGAGATAGAACGTGAAACTACTTTGTTGTGTCAAGTTTCAAGAAGCTAGCACAAACCGTGTTGGATTTAGAGTTCCAAATACATCTATCAATATAGGAGAAAACAGAGTGAAACCTAAAAATTCAAACTGTTACTGGAAATGAACGCTTCAACATAGAAGAACGAAATTTGGGGAACCAAGTCGCCTTAGTGTACTGATCATTACCTGAAAGTATCATCCAGTTTGGGTGAAAAAATGTTTGCTGAGATTTCTGGAGATTCGTAATTTTTGGAAGCTTGGCAACCCCTTCCCATGAAAGTGTTTCTCGCCAGACACTGCTTAGGGCTACATCAAGAGGAAACAAAACGTAGAGATAGAACGTGAAACTACTTTGTTGTGTCAAGTTTCAAGAAGCTAGCACAAACCGTGTTGGATTTAGAGTTCCAAATACATCTATCAATATAGGAGAAAACAGAGTGAAACCTAAAAATTCAAACTGTTACTGGAAATGAACGCTTCAACATAGAAGAACGAAATTTGGGGAACCAAGTCGCCTTAGTGTACTGATCATTACCTGAAAGTATCATCCAGTTTGGGTGAAAAAGTGTTTGCTGAGATTTCTGGAGATTCATAATTTTGGGAAACTTGGCAACCCCTTCCCTTGAAAGTGTTTCTCGCCAGTCACTGCTTAGGGCTACATCAAGAGGAAACAAAACGTAGAGATAGAACGTGAAACTACTTTGTTGTGTCAAGTTTCAAGAAGCTAGCACAAACCGTGTTGGATTTAGAGTTCCAAATACATCTATCAATATAGGAGAAAACAGAGTGAAACCTAAAAATTCAAACTGTTACTGGAAATGAACGCTTCAACATAGAAGAACGAAATTTGGGGAACCAAGTCGCCTTAGTGTACTGATCATTACCTGAAAGTATCATCCAGTTTGGGTGATAAAATGTTTGCTGAGATTTCTGGAGATTCGTAATTTTGGGAAGCTTGGCAACCCCTTCCCATGAAAGTGTTTCTCGCCAGTCACTGCTTAGGGCTACATCAAGAGGAAACAAAACGTAGAGATAGAACGTGAAACTACTTTGTTGTGTCAAGTTTCAAGAAGCTAGCACAAACCGTGTTGGATTTAGAGTTCCAAATACATCTATCAATATAGGAGAAAACAGAGTGAAACCTAAAAATTCAAACAGTTACTGGAAATGAACGCTTCAACATAGAAGAACGAAATTTGGGGAACCAAGTCGCCTTAGTGTACTGATCATTACCTGAAAGTATCATCCAGTTTGGGTGAAAAAATATTTGCTGAGATTTCTGGAGATTCCTAATTTTTGGAAGCTTGGCAACCCCATCCCATGAAAGTGTTTCTCGCCAGTCACTGTTTAGGGCTACATCAAGAGGAAACAAAACGTAGAGATAGAACGTGAAACTACATTGTTGTGTCAACTTTCAAGAAGCTAGCACAAACCGTGTTGGATTTAGAGTTCCAAATACATCTATCAATATAGGAGAAAACAGAGTGAAACCTAAAAATTCAAACTGTTACTGGAAATGAACGCTTCAACATAGAAGAACGAAATTTGGGGAACCAAGTCGCCTTAGTGTACTGATCATTACCTGAAAGTATCATCCAGTTTGGGTGAAAAAATATTTGCTGAGATTTGTGGAGATTCGTAATTTTTGGAAGTTGGCAACCCCTTCCCATGAAAGTGTTTCTCGCCAGTCACTGCTTAGGGCTACATCAAGAGGAAACAAAACGTAGAGATAGAACGTGAAACTACTTTGTTGTGTCAACTTTCAAGAAGCTAGCACAAACCGTGTTGGATTCAGAGTTCCAAAACATCTATCAATATAGGAGAAAACAGAGTGAAACCTAAAAATTCAAACTGTTACTGGAAATGAACGCTTCAACATAGAAGAACGAAATTTGGGGAACCAAGTCGCCTTAGTGTACTGATCATTACCTGAAAGTATCATCCAGTTTGGGTGAAAAAATATTTGCTGAGATTTCTGGAGATTCGTAATTTTGGGAAGCTTGGCAACCCCTTCCCATGAAAGTGTTTCTCGCCAGTCACTGCTTAGGGCTACATCAAGAGGAAACAAAACGTAGAGATAGAACGTGAAACTACTTTGTTGTGTCAAGTTTCAAGAAGCTAGCACAAACCGTGTTGGATTTAGAGTTCCAAATACATCTATCAATATAGGAGAAAACAGAGTGAAACCTAAAAATTCAAACTATTACTGGAAATGAACGCTTCAACATAGAAGAACGAAATTTGGGGAACCAAGTCGCCTTAGTGTACTGATCATTACCTGAAAGTATCATCCAGTTTGGGTGAAAAAATATTTGCTGAGATTTCTGGAGATTCGTAATTTTGGGAAGCTTGGCAACCCCTTCCCATGAAAGTGTTTCTCGCCAGTCACTGCTTAGGGCTACATCAAGAGGAAACAAAACCTAGAGATAGAACGTGAAACTAGTTTGTTGTGTCAAGTTTCAAGAAGCTAGCACAAACCGTGTTGGATTTAGAGTTCCAAATACATCTATCAATATAGGAGAAAACAGAGTGAAACCTAAAAATTCAAACTGTTACTGGAAATGAACGCTTCAACATAGAAGAACGAAATTTGGGGAACCAAGTCGCATTAGTGTACTGATCATTACCTGAAAGTATCATCCAGTTTGGGTGAAAAAATATTTGCTGAGATTTCTGAAGATTCGTAATTTTGGGAAGATTGGCAACCCCTTCCCATGAAAGTGTTTCTCGCCAGTCACTGCTTAGGGCTACATCAAGAGGAAACAAAACGTAGAGATAGAACATGAAACTAATTTGTTGTGTCAACTTTCAAGAAGCTAGCACAAACCGTGTTGGATTCAGAGTTCCAAATACATCTATCAATATAGGAGAAAACAGAGTGAAACCTAAAAATTCAAACTGTTACTGGAAATGAACGCTTCAACATTGAAGAACGAAATTTGGGGAACCAAGTCGCCTTAGTGTACTGATCATTACCTGAAAGTATCATCCAGTTTGGGTGAAAAAATATTTGCTGAGATTTCTGGAGATTCGTAATTTTGGGAAGCTTGGCAACCCCTTCCCATGAATGTGTTTCTCGCCAGTCACTGCTTAGGGCTACATCAAGAGGAAACAAAACGTAGAGATAGAACGTGAAACTACTTTGTTGTGTCAAGTTTCAAGAAGCTAGCACAAACCGTGTTGGATTTAGAGTTCCAAATACATCTATCAATATAGGAGAAAACAGAGTGAAACCTAAAAATTCAAACTGTTACTGGAAATGAACGCTTCAACATAGAAGAACGAAATTTGGGGAACCAAGTCGCATTAGTGTACTGATCATTACCTGAAAGTATCATCCAGTTTGGGTGAAAAAATATTTGCTGAGATTTCTGGAGATTCGTAATTTTGGGAAGCTTGGCAACCCCTTCCCATGAAAGTGTTTCTCGCCAGTCACTGCTTAGGGCTACATCAAGAGGAAACAAAACGTAGAGATAGAACATGAAACTAATTTGTTGTGTCAACTTTCAAGAAGCTAGCACAAACCGTGTTGGATTCAGAGTTCCAAATACATCTATCAATATAGGAGAAAACAGAGTGAAACCTAAAAATTCAAACTGTTACTGGAAATGAACGCTTCAACATTGAAGAACGAAATTTGGGGAACCAAGTCGCCTTAGTGTACTGATCATTACCTGAAAGTATCATCCAGTTTGGGTGAAAAAATATTTGCTGAGATTTCTGGAGATTCGTAATTTTTGGAAGCTTGGCAACCCCTTCCCATGAAAGTGTTTCTCGCCAGTCAGTGCTTAGGGCTACATCAAGAGGAAACAAAACGTAGAGACAGAACGTGAAACTACTTTGTTGTGTCAAGTTTCAAGAAGCTAGAACAAACCGTGTTGGATTTAGTGTTCCAAATACATCTATCAATATAGGAGAAAACAGAGTGAAACCTAAAAATTCAAACTCTTACTGGAAATGAACGCTTCAACATAGAAGAACGAAATTTGGGGAACCAAGTCGCCTTAGTGTACTGATCATTACCTGAAAGTATCATCCAGTTTGGGTGAAAAAATGTTTGCTGAGATTTCTGGAGATTCGTAATTTTGGGAAGCTTGGCAACCCCTTCCCATGAAAGTGTTTCTCGCCAGTCACTGCTTAGGGCTACATCAAGAGGAAACAAAACGTAGAGATAGAACGTGAAACTACTTTGTTGTGTCATGTTTCAAGAAGCTAGCACAAACCGTGTTGGATTTAGAGTTCCAAATATATCTATCAATATAGGAGAAAACAGAGTGAAACCTAAAAATTCAAACTGTTACTGGAAATGAACGCTTCAACATAGAAGAACGAAATTTGGGGAACCAAGTCGCCTTAGTGTACTGATCATTACCTGAAAGTATCATCCAGTTTGGGTGAAAAAATATTTGCTGAGATTTCTGGAGATTCGTAATTTTGGGAAGCTTGGCAACCCCTTCCCATGAAAGTGTTTCTCGCCAGTCACTGCTTAGGGCTACATCAAGAGGAAACAAAACGTAGAGATAGAACGTGAAACTACTTTGTTGTGTCAAGTTTCAAGAAGCTAGCACAAACCGTGTTGGATTTAGAGTTCCAAATACATCTATCAATATAGGAGAAAACAGAGTGAAACCTAAAAATTCAAACTATTACTGGAAATGAACGCTTCAACATAGAAGAACGAAATTTGGGGAACCAAGTCGCCTTAGTGTACTGATCATTACCTGAAAGTATCATCCAGTTTGGGTGAAAAAATATTTGCTGAGATTTCTGGAGATTCGTAATTTTGGGAAGCTTGGCAACCCCTTCCCATGAAAGTGTTTCTCGCCAGTCACTGCTTAGGGCTACATCAAGAGGAAACAAAACGTAGAGATAGAACGTGAAACTACTTTGTTGTGTCAAGTTTCAAGAAGCTAGCACAAACCGTGTTGGATTCAGAGTTCCAAATACATCTATCAATATAGGAGAAAACAGAGTGAAACCTAAAAATTCAAACTGTTACTGGAAATGAACGCTTCAACATAGAAGAACGAAATTTGGGGAACCACGTCGCATTAGTGTACTGATCATTACCTGAAAGTATCATCCAGTTTGGGTGAAAAAATATTTGCTGAGATTTCTGAAGATTCGTAATTTTGGGAAGATTGGCAACCCCTTCCCATGAAAGTGTTTCTCGCCAGTCACTGCTTAGGGCTACATCAAGAGGAAACAAAACGTAGAGATAGATCATGAAACTAATTTGTTGTGTCAACTTTCAAGAAGCTAGCACAAACCGTGTTGGATTCAGAGTTCCAAATACATCTATCAATATAGGAGAAAACAGAGTGAAACCTAAAAATTCAAACTGTTACTGGAAATGAACGCTTCAACACAGAAGAACGAAATTTGGGGAACCAAGTCGCATTAGTGTACTGATCATTACCTGAAAGTATCATCCAGTTTGGGTGAAAAAATATTTGCTGAGATTTCTGGAGATTCGTAATTTTTGGAAGCTTGGCAACCCCTTCCCATGAAAGTGTTTCTCGCCAGTCAGTGCTTAGGGCTACATCAAGAGGAAACAAAACGTAGAGACAGAACGTGAAACTACTTTGTTGTGTCAAGTTTCAAGAAGCTAGAACAAACCGTGTTGGATTTAGTGTTCCAAATACATCTATCAATATAGGAGAAAACAGAGTGAAACCTAAAAATTCAAACTCTTACTGGAAATGAACGCTTCAACATAGAAGAACGAAATTTGGGGAACCAAGTCGCCTTAGTGTACTGATCATTACCTGAAAGTATCATCCAGTTTGGGTGAAAAAATGTTTGCTGAGATTTCTGGAGATTCGTAATTTTGGGAAGCTTGGCAACCCCTTCCCATGAAAGTGTTTCTCGCCAGTCACTGCTTAGGGCTACATCAAGAGGAAACAAAACGTAGAGATAGAACGTGAAACTACTTTGTTGTGTCATGTTTCAAGAAGCTAGCACAAACCGTGTTGGATTTAGAGTTCCAAATATATCTATCAATATAGGAGAAAACAGAGTGAAACCTAAAAATTCAAACTGTTACTGGAAATGAACGCTTCAACATAGAAGAACGAAATTTGGGGAACCAAGTCGCCTTAGTGTACTGATCATTACCTGAAAGTATCATCCAGTTTGGGTGAAAAAATATTTGCTGAGATTTCTGGAGATTCGTAATTTTGGGAAGCGTGGCAACCCCTTCCCATGAAAGTGTTTCTCGCCAGTCACTGCTTAGGGCTACATCAAGAGGAATCAAAACGTAGAGATAGAACGTGAAACAACTTTGTTGTGTCAAGTTTCAAGATGCTAGCACAAACCGTGTTGGATTCAGAGTTCCAAATACATCTATCAATATAGGAGAAAACAGAGTGAAACCTAAAAATTCAAACTGTTACTGGAAATGAACGCTTCAACATAGAAGAACGAAAATTGGGGAACCAAGTTGCCTTAGTGTACTGATCATTACCTGAAAGTATCATCCAGTTTGGGTGAAAAAATGTTTGCTGAGATTTCTGGAGATTCGTAATTTTGGGAAGCTTGGCAACCCCTTCCCATGAAAGTGTTTCTCGCCAGTCACTGCTTAGGGCTACATCAAGAGGAAACAAAACGTAGAGATAGAACGTGAAACTACTTTGTTGTGTCAACTTTCAAGAAGCTAGCACAAACCGTGTTGGATTCAGAGTTCCAAATACATCTATCAATATAGGAGAAAACAGAGTGAAACCTAAAAATTCAAACTGTTACTGGAAATGAACGCTTCAACATAGAAGAACGAAATTTGGGGAACCAAGTCGCCTTAGTGTACTGATCATTACCTGAAAGTATCATCCAGTTTGGGTGAAAAAATATTTGCTGAGATTTCTGGAGATTCGTAATTTTGGGAAGCTTGGCAACCCCTTCCCATGAAAGTGTTTCTCGCCAGTCACTGCTTAGGGCTACATCAAGAGGAAACAAAACGTAGAGATAGAACGTGAAACTACTTTGTTGTGTCAAGTTTCAAGAAGCAAGCACAAACCGTGTTGGATTTAGAGTTTCAAATACATCTATCAATATAGGAGAAAACAGAGTGAAACCTAAAAATTCAAACTATTACTGGAAATGAAAGCTTCAACATAGAAGAACGAAATTTGGGGAACCAAGTCGCCTTAGTGTACTGATCATTACCTGAAAGTATCATCCAGTTTGGGTGAAAAAATATTTGCTGAGATTTCTGGAGATTCGTAATTTTGGGAAGCTTGGCAACCCCTTCCCATGAAAGTGTTTCTCGCCAGTCACTGCTTAGGGCTACATCAAGAGGAAACAAAACGTAGAGATAGAACGTGAAACTACTTTGTTGTGTCAAGTTTCAAGAAGCTAGCACAAACCGTGTTGGATTTAGAGTTCCAAATACATCTATCAATATAGGAGAAAACAGAGTGAAACCTAAAAATTCAAACTGTTACTGGAAATGAACGCTTCAACATAGAAGAATGACATTGGGGGAACCAAGTCGCCTTAGTGTACTGATCATTACCTGAAAGTATCATCCAGTTTGGGTGAAAAAAAATTTGCTGAGATTTCTGGAGATTCGTAATTTTGGGAAGCTTGGCAACCCCTTCCCATGAAAGTGTTTCTCGCCAGTCACTGCTTAGGGCTACATCAAGAGGAAACAAAACGTAGAGATAGAACATGAAACTAATTTGTTGTGTCAACTTTCAAGAAGCTAGCACAAACCGTGATGGATTCAGAGTTCCAAATACATCTATCAATATAGGAGAAAACAGAGTGAAACCTAAAAATTCAAACTGTTACTGGAAATGAACGCTTCAACATTGAAGAACGAAATTTGGGGAACCAAGTCGCCTTAGTGTACTGATCATTACCTGAAAGTATCATCCAGTTTGGGTGAAAAAATATTTGCTGAGATTTCTGGAGATTCGTAATTTTTGGAAGCTTGGCAACCCCTTCCCATGAAAGTGTTTCTCGCCAGTCAGTGCTTAGGGCTACATCAAGAGGAAACAAAACGTAGAGACAGAACGTGAAACTACTTTGTTGTGTCAAGTTTCAAGAAGCTAGAACAAACCGTGTTGGATTTAGTGTTCCAAATACATCTATCAATATAGGAGAAAACAGAGTGAAACCTAAAAATTCAAACTCTTACTGGAAATGAACGCTTCAACATAGAAGAACGAAATTTGGGGAACCAAGTCGCCTTAGTGTACTGATCATTACCTTAAAGTATCATCCAGTTTGGGTGAAAAAATGTTTGCTGAGATTTCTGGAGATTCGTAATTTTGGGAAGCTTGGCAACCCCTTCCCATGAAAGTGTTTCTCGCCAGTCACTGCTTAGGGCTACATCAAGAGGAAACAAAACGTAGAGATAGAACGTGAAACTACTTTGTTGTGTCATGTTTCAAGAAGCTAGCACAAACCGTGTTGGATTTAGAGTTCCAAATATATCTATCAATATAGGAGAAAACAGAGTGAAACCTAAAAATTCAAACTGTTACTGGAAATGAACGCTTCAACATAGAAGAACGAAATTTGGGGAACCAAGTCGCCTTAGTGTACTGATCATTACCTGAAAGTATCATCCAGTTTGGGTGAAAAAATATTTGCTGAGATTTCTGGAGATTCGTAATTTTGGGAAGCGTGGCAACCCCTTCCCATGAAAGTGTTTCTCGCCAGTCACTGCTTAGGGCTACATCAAGAGGAATCAAAACGTAGAGATAGAACGTGAAACAACTTTGTTGTGTCAAGTTTCAAGAAGCTAGCACAAACCGTGTTGGATTCAGAGTTCCAAATACATCTATCAATATAGGAGAAAACAGAGTGAAACCTAAAAATTCAAACTGTTACTGGAAATGAACGCTTCAACATAGAAGAACGAAAATTGGGGAACCAAGTTGCCTTAGTGTACTGATCATTACCTGAAAGTATCATCCAGTTTGGGTGAAAAAATGTTTGCTGAGATTTCTGGAGATTCGTAATTTTGGGAAGCTTGGCAACCCCTTCCCATGAAAGTGTTTCTCGCCAGTCACTGCTTAGGGCTACATCAAGAGGAAACAAAACGTAGAGATAGAACGTGAAACTACTTTGTTGTGTCAACTTTCAAGAAGCTAGCACAAACCGTGTTGGATTCAGAGTTCCAAATACATCTATCAATATAGGAGAAAACAGAGTGAAACCTAAAAATTCAAACTGTTACTGGAAATGAACGCTTCAACATAGAAGAACGAAATTTGGGGAACCAAGTCGCCTTAGTGTACTGATCATTACCTGAAAGTATCATCCAGTTTGGGTGAAAAAATATTTGCTGAGATTTCTGGAGATTCGTAATTTTGGGAAGCTTGGCAACCCCTTCCCTGAAAGTGTTTCTCGCCAGTCACTGCTTAGGGCTACATCAAGAGGAAACAAAACGTAGAGATAGAACGTGAAACTACTTTGTTGTGTCAAGTTTCAAGAAGCAAGCACAAACCGTGTTGGATTTAGAGTTCCAAATACATCTATCAATATAGGAGAAAACAGAGTGAAACCTAAAAATTCAAACTATTACTGGAAATGAACGCTTCAACATAGAAGAACGAAATTTGGGGAACCAAGTCGCCTTAGTGTACTGATCATTACCTGAAAGTATCATCCAGTTTGGGTGAAAAAATACTTGCTGAGATTTCTGGAGATTCGTAATTTTTGGAAGCTTGGCAACCCCTTCCCATGAAAGTGTTTCTCGCCAGTCACTGCTTAGGGCTACATCAAGAGGAAACAAAACGTAGAGATAGAACGTGAAACTACTTTGTTGTGTCAAGTTTCAAGAAGCTAGCACAAACCGTGTTGGATTTAGAGTTCCAAATACATCTATCAATATAGGAGAAAACAGAGTGAAACCTAAAAATTCAAACTGTTACTGGAAATGAACGCTTCAACATAGAAGAACGAAATTTGGGGAACCAAGTCGCCTTAGTGTACTGATCATTACCTGAATGTATCATCCAGTTTGGGTGAAAAAATATTTGCTGAGATTTCTGGAGATTCGTAATTTTGGGAAGCTTGGCAACCCCTTCCCATGAAAGTGTTTCTCGCCAGTCACTGCTTAGGGCTACATCAAGAGGAAACAAAACGTAGAGATAGAACATGAAACTAATTTGTTGTGTCAATTTTCAAGAAGCTAGCACAAACCGTGATGGATTCAGAGTTCCAAATACATCTATCAATATAGGAGAAAACAGAGTGAAACCTAAAAATTCAAACTGTTACTGGAAATGAACGCTTCAACATTGAAGAACGAAATTTGGGGAACCAAGTCGCCTTAGTGTACTGATCATTACCTGAAAGTATCATCCAGTTTGGGTGAAAAAATATTTGCTGAGATTTCTGGAGATTCGTAATTTTTGGAAGCTTGGCAACCCCTTCCCATGAAAGTGTTTCTCGCCAGTCAGTGCTTAGGGCTACATCAAGAGGAAACAAAACGTAGAGACAGAACGTGAAACTACTTTGTTGTGTCAAGTTTCAAGAAGCTAGAACAAACCGTGTTGGATTTAGTGTTCCATATACATCTATCAATATAGGAGAAAACAGAGTGAAACCTAAAAATTCAAACTCTTACTGGAAATGAACGCTTCAACATAGAAGAACGAAATTTGGGGAACCAAGTCGCCTTAGTGTACTGATCATTACCTGAAAGTATCATCCAGTTTGGGTGAAAAAATGTTTGCTGAGATTTCTGGAGATTCGTAATTTTGGGAAGCTTGGCAACCCCTTCCCATGAAAGTGTTTCTCGCCAGTCACTGCTTAGGGCTACATCAAGAGTAAACAAAACGTAGAGATAGAACGTGAAACTACTTTGTTGTGTCATGTTTCAAGAAGCTAGCACAAACCGTGTTGGATTTAGAGTTCCAAATATATCTATCAATATAGGAGAAAACAGAGTGAAACCTAAAAATTCAAACTGTTACTGGAAATGAACGCTTCAACATAGAAGAACGAAATTTGGGGAACCAAGTCGCCTTAGTGTACTGATCATTACCTGAAAGTATCATCCAGTTTGGGTGAAAAAATATTTGCTGAGATTTCTGGAGATTCGTAATTTTGGGAAGCTTGGCAACCCCTTCCCATGAAAGTGTTTCTCGCCAGTCACTGCTTAGGGCTACATCAAGAGGAATCAAAACTTAGAGATAGAACGTGAAACAACTTTGTTGTGTCAAGTTTCAAGAAGCTAGCACAAACCGTGTTGGATTCAGAGTTCCAAATACATCTATCAATATAGGAGAAAACAGTGAAACCTAAAAATTCAAACTGTTACTGGAAATGAACGCTTCAACATAGAAGAACGAAAATTGGGGAACCAAGTTGCCTTAGTGTACTGATCATTACCTGAAAGTATCATCCAGTTTGGGTGAAAAAATGTTTGCTGAGATTTCTGGAGATTCGTAATTTTGGGAAGCTTGGCAACCCCTTCCCATGAAAGTGTTTCTCGCCAGTCACTGCTTAGGGCTACATCAAGAGGAAACAAAACGTAGAGATAGAACGTGAAACTACTTTGTTGTGTCAACTTTCAAGAAGCTAGCACAAACCGTGTTGGATTCAGAGTTCCAAATACATCTATCAATATAGGAGAAAACAGAGTGAAACCTAAAAATTCAAACTGTTACTGGAAATGAACGCTTCAACATAGAAGAACGAAATTTGGGGAACCAAGTCGCCTTAGTGTACTGATCATTACCTGAATGTATCATCCAGTTTGGGTGAAAAAATATTTGCTGAGATTTCTGGAGATTCGTAATTTTGGGAAGCTTGGCAACCCCTTCCCATGAAAGTGTTTCTCGCCAGTCACTGCTTAGGGCTACATCAAGAGGAAACAAAACGTAGAGATAGAACGTGAAACTACTTTGTTGTGTCAAGTTTCAAGAAGCAAGCACAAACCGTGTTGGATTTAGAGTTCCAAATACATCTATCAATATAGGAGAAAACAGAGTGAAACCTAAAAATTCAAACTATTACTGGAAATGAACGCTTCAACATAGAAGAACGAAATTTGGGGAACCAAGTCGCCTTAGTGTACTGATCATTACCTGAAAGTATCATCCAGTTTGGGTGAAAAAATATTTGCTGAGATTTCTGGAGATTCGTAATTTTTGGAAGCTTGGCAACCCCTTCCCATGAAAGTGTTTCTCGCCAGTCACTGCTTAGGGCTACATCAAGAGGAAACAAAACGTAGAGATAGAACGTGAAACTACTTTGTTGTGTCAAGTTTCAAGAAGCTAGCACAAACCGTGTTGGATTTAGAGTTCCAAATACATCTATCAATATAGGAGAAAACAGAGTGAAACCTAAAAATTCAAACTGTTACTGGAAATGAACGCTTCAACATAGAAGAACGAAATTTGGGGAACCAAGTCGCCTTAGTGTACTGATCATTACCTGAATGTATCATCCAGTTTGGGTGAAAAAATATTTGCTGAGATTTCTGGAGATTCGTAATTTTGGGAAGCTTGGCAACCCCTTCCCATGAAAGTGTTTCTCGCCAGTCACTGCTTAGGGCTACATCAAGAGGAAACAAAACGTAGAGATAGAACATGAAACTAATTTGTTGTGTCAACTTTCAAGAAGCTAGCACAAACCGTGATGGATTCAGAGTTCCAAATACATCTATCAATATAGGAGAAAACAGAGTGAAACCTAAAAATTCAAACTGTTACTGGAAATGAACGCTTCAACATTGAAGAACGAAATTTGGGGAACCAAGTCGCCTTAGTGTACTGATCATTACCTGAAAGTATCATCCAGTTTGGGTGAAAAAATATTTGCTGAGATTTCTGGAGATTCGTAATTTTGGGAAGCTTGGCAACCCCTTCCCATGAAAGTGTTTCTCGCCAGTCACTGCTTAGGGCTACATCAAGAGGAATCAAAACGTAGAGATAGAACGTGAAACAACTTTGTTGTGTCAAGTTTCAAGAAGCTAGCACAAACCGTGTTGGATTCAGAGTTCCAAATACATCTATCAATATAGGAGAAAACAGTGAAACCTAAAAATTCAAACTGTTACTGGAAATGAACGCTTCAACATAGAAGAACGAAAATTGGGGAACCAAGTTGCCTTAGTGTACTGATCATTACCTGAAAGTATCATCCAGTTTGGGTGAAAAAATGTTTGCTGAGATTTCTGGAGATTCGTAATTTTGGGAAGCTTGGCAACCCCTTCCCATGAAAGTGTTTCTCGCCAGTCACTGCTTAGGGCTACATCAAGAGGAAACAAAACGTAGAGATAGAACGTGAAACTACTTTGTTGTGTCAACTTCCAAGAAGCTAGCACAAACCGTGTTGGATTCAGAGTTCCAAATACATCTATCAATATAGGAGAAAACAGAGTGAAACCTAAAAATTCAAACTGTTACTGGAAATGAACGCTTCAACATAGAAGAACGAAATTTGGGGAACCAAGTCGCCTTAGTGTACTGATCATTACCTGAAAGTATCATCCAGTTTGGGTGAAAAAATATTTGCTGAGATTTCTGGAGATTCGTAATTTTGGGAAGCTTGGCAACCCCTTCCCATGAAAGTGTTTCTCGCCAGTCACTGCTTAGGGCTACATCAAGAGGAAACAAAATGTAGAGATAGAACGTGAAACTACTTTGTTGTGTCAAGTTTCAAGAAGCTAGCACAAACCGTGTTGGATTTAGAGTTCCAAATACATCTATCAATATAGGAGAAAACAGAGTGAAACCTAAAAATTCAAACTGTTACTGGAAATGAACGCTTCAACATAGAAGAACGAAATTTGGGGAACCAAGTCGCCTTAGTGTACTGATCATTACCTGAGAGTATCATCCAGTTTGGGTGAAAAAATATTTGCTGAGATTTCTGGAGATTCGTAATTTTGGGAAGCTTGGCAACCCCTTCCCATGAAAGTGTTTCTCGCCAGTCACTGCATAGGGCTACATCAAGAGGAAACAAAACGTAGAGATAGAACGTGAAACTACTTTGTTGTGTCAAGTTTCAAGAAGCTAGCACAAACCGTGTTGGATTTAGAGTTCCAAATACATCTATCAATATAGGAGAAAACAGAGTGAAACCTAAAAATTCAAACTCTTACTGGAAATGAACGCTTCAACATAGAAGAACGAAATTTGGGGAACCAAGTCGCCTTAGTGTACTGATCATTACCTGAAAGTATCATCCAGTTTGGGTGAAAAAATACTTGCTGAGATTTCTGGAGATTCGTAATTTTGGGAAGCTTGGCAACCCCTTCCCATGAAAGTGTTTCTCGCCAGTCACTGCTTAGGGCTACATCAAGAGGAAACAAAACGTAGAGATAGAACGTGAAACTACTTTGTTGTGTCAAGTTTCAAGAAGCTAGCACAAACCGTGTTGGATTTAGAGTTCCAAATACATCTATCTATATAGGAGAAAACAGAGTGAAACCTAAAAATTCAAACTGTTACTGGAAATGAACGCTTCAACATAGAAGAACGAAAATTGGGGAACCAAGTTGCCTTAGTGTACTGATCATTACCTGAAAGTATCATCCAGTTTGGGTGAAAAAATGTTTGCTGAGATTTCTGGAGATTCGTAATTTTGGGAAGCTTGGCAACCCCTTCCCATGAAAGTGTTTCTCGCCAGTCACTGCTTAGGGCTACATCAAGAGGAAACAAAACGTAGAGATAGAACGTGAAACTACTTTGTTGTGTCAAGTTTCAAGAAGCTAGCACAAACCGTGTTGGATTCAGAGTTCCAAATACATCTATCAATATAGGAGAAAACAGAGTGAAACCTACAAATTCAAACTGTTACTGGAAATGAACGCTTCAACAAAGAAGAACGAAATTTGGGGAACCAAGTCGCCTTAGTGTACTGATCATTACCTGAAAGTATCATCCCGATTGGGTGAAAAAATATTTGCTGAGATTTCTGGAGATTCGTAATTTTGGGAAGCTTGGCAACCCCTTCCCATGAAAGTGTTTCTCGCCAGTCACTGCTTAGGGCTACATCAAGAGGAAACAAAACATAGAGATAGAACGTGAAACTACTCTGTTGTGTCAAGTTTCAAGAAGCTAGCACAAACCGTGTTGGATTTAGAGTTCCAAATACATCTATCAATATAGGAGAAAACAGAGTGAAACCTAAAAATTCAAACTGTTACTGGAAATGAACGCTTCAACATAGAAGAACAAAATTTTTGGAACCAAGTCGCCTTAGTGTACTGATCATTACCTGAAAGTATCATCCAGTTTGGGTGAAAAAATATTTGCTGAGATTTCTGGAGATTCGTAATTTTGGGAAGCTTGGCAACCCCTTCCTATGAAAGTGTATCTCGCCAGTCACTGCTTAGGGCTACATCAAAAGGAAACAAATCATAGAGATAGAACGTGAAACTACTTTGTTGTGTCAAGTTTCAAGAAGCTAGCACAAACCGTGTTGGATTTAGAGTTCCAAATACATCTATCAATATAGGAGAAAACAGAGTGAAACCTAAAAATTCAAACTGTTACTGGAAATGAACGCTTCAACATAGAAGAATGAAATTTGGGGAACCAAGTCGTCTTAGTGTACTGATCATTATCTGAAAGTATCATCCAGTTTGGGTGAAAAAATATTTGCTGAGATTTCTGGAGATTCGTAATTTTGGGAAGCTTGGCAACCCCTTCCCATGAAAGTGTTTCTCGGCAGTCACAGTTTAGGGCTACATCAAGAGGAAAAAAAACGTAGAGATAGAACGTGAAACTACTTTGTTGTGTCAAGTTTCAAGAAGCTAGCACAAACCGTGTTGGATTTAGAGTTCCAAATACATCTATCAATATAGGAGAAAACAGAGTGAAACCTAAAAATTCAAACTGTTACTGGAAATGAACGCTTCAACATAGAAGAACGAAATTTGGGGAACCAAGTCGCCTTAGTGTACTGATCATTACCTGAAATTATCATCCAGTTTGGGTGAAAAAATATTTGCTGAGATTTCTGGAGATTCGTAATTTTGGGAAGCTTGGCAACCCCTTCCCATGAAAGTGTTTCTCGCCAGTCACTGCTTAGGGCTACATCAAGAGGAAACAAAACGTAGAGATAGAACGTGAAACTACTTTGTTGTGTCAACTTTCAAGAAGCTAGCACAAACCGTGTTGGATTCAGAGTTCCAAATACATCTATCAATATAGGAGAAAACAGGGTGAAACCTAAAAATTCAAACTGTTACTGGAAATGAACGCTTCAACATAGAAGAACGAAATTTGGGGAACCAAGTCGCCTTAGTGTACTGATCATTGCCTGAGAGTATCATCCAGTTTGGGTGAAAAAATATTTGCTGAGATTTCTGGAGATTCGTAATTTTGGGAAGCTTGGCAACCCCTTCCCATGAAAGTGTTTCTCGCCAGTCACTGCTTAGGGCTACATCAAGAGGAAACAAAACGTAGAGATAGAACGTGAAACTACTTTGTTGTGTCAAGTTTCAAGAAGCTAGCACAAACCGTGTTGGATTTAGAGTTCCAAATACATCTATCAATATAGGAGAAAACAGAGTGAAACCTAAAAATTCAAACTGTTACTGGAAATGAACGCTTCAACATAGAAGAACGAAATTTGGGGAACCAAGTCGCCTTAGTGTACTGATCATTACCTGAAAGTATCATCCAGTTTGGGTGAAAAAATACTTGCTGAGATTTCTGGAGATTCGTAATTTTTGGAAGCTTGGCAACCCCTTCCCATGAAAGTGTTTCTCGCCAGTCACTGCTTAGGGCTACATGAAGAGGAAACAAACGTAGAGATAGAACGGGAAACTACTTTGTTGTGTCAAGTTTCAAGAAGCTAGCACAAACCGTGTTGGATTTAGAGTTCCAAATACATCTATCAATATAGGAGAAAACAGAGTGAAACCTAAAAATTCAAACTGTTACTGGAAATGAACGCTTCAACATAGAAGAACGAAATTTGGGGAACCAAGTCGCCTTAGTGTACTGATCATTACCTGAGAGTATCATCCAGTTTGGGTGAAAAAATATTTGCTGAGATTTCTGGAGATTCGTAATTTTGGGAAGCTTGGCAACCCCTTCCCATGAAAGTGTTTCTCGCCAATCACTGCTTAGGGCTACATCAAGAGGAAACAAAACGTAGAGATAGAACGTGAAACTACTTTGTTGTGTCAACTTTCAAGAAGCTAGCACAAACCGTGTTGGATTCAGAGTTCCAAATACATCTATCAATATAGGAGAAAACAGAGTGAAACCTAAAAATTCAAACTGTTACTGGAAATGAACGCTTCAACATAGAAGAACGAAATTTGGGGAACCAAGTCGCCTTAGTGTACTGATCATTACCTGAAAGTATCATCCAGTTTGGGTGAAAAAATACTTGCTGAGATTTCTGGAGATTCGTAATTTTGGGAAGCTTGGCAACCCCTTCCCATGAAAGTGTTTCTCGCCAGTCACTGCTTAGGGCTACATCAAGAGGAAACAAAACGTAGAGATAGAACGTGAAACTACTTTGTTGTGTCAACTTTCAAGAAGCTAGCACAATCCGTGTTGGATTCAGAGTTCCAAATACATCTATCAATATAGGAGAAAACAGAGTGAAACCTAAAAATTCAAACTGTTACTGGAAATGAACGCTTCAACATAGAAGAACGAAATTTGGGGAACCAAGTCGCCTTAGTGTACTGATCATTGCCTGAGAGTATCATCCAGTTTGGGTGAAAAAATATTTGCTGAGATTTCTGGAGATTCGTAATTTTGGGAAGCTTGGCAACCCCTTCCCATGAAAGTGTTTCTCGCCAGTCACTGCTTAGGGCTACATCAAGAGGAAACAAAACGTAGAGATAGAACGTGAAACTACTTTGTTGTGTCAAGTTTCAAGAAGCTAGCACAAACCGTGTTGGATTTAGATTTCCAAATACATCTATCTATATAGGAGAAAACAGAGTGAAACCTAAAAATTCAAACTGTTACTGGAAATGAACGCTTCAACATAGAAGAACGAAATTTGGGAACCAGGTTGCCTTAGTGTACTGATCATTACCTGAAAGTATCATCCAGTTTGGGTGAAAAAATATTTGCTGAGATTTCTGGAGATTCGTAATTTTGGGAAGCTTGGCAACCCCTTCCCATGGAAGTGTTTCTCGCCAGTCACTGCTTAGGGCTACATCAAGAGGAAACAAAACGTAGAGATAGAACGTGAAACTACTTTGTTGTGTCAAGTTTCAAGAAGCTAGCACAAACCGTGTTGGATTTAGAGTTCCAAATACATCTATCAATATAGGAGAAAACAGAGTGAAACCTAAAAATTCAAACTGTTACTGGAAATGAACGCTTCAACATAGAAGAACGAAAATTGGGGAACCAAGTTGCCTTAGTGTACTGATCATTACCTGAAAGTATCATCCAGTTTGGGTGAAAAAATGTTTGCTGAGATTTCTGGAGATTCGTAATTTTGGGAAGCTTGGCAACCCCTTCCCATGAAAGTGTTTCTCGCCAGTCACTGCTTAGGGCTACATCAAGAGGAAACAAAACGTAGAGATAGAACGTGAAACTACTTTGTTGTGTCAACTTCCAAGAAGCTAGCACAAACCGTGTTGGATTCAGAGTTCCAAATACATCTATCAATATAGGAGAAAACAGAGTGAAACCTAAAAATTCAAACTGTTACTGGAAATGAACGCTTCAACATAGAAGAACGAAATTTGGGGAACCAAGTCGCCTTAGTGTACTGATCATTACCTGAAAGTATCATCCAGTTTGGGTGAAAAAATATTTGCTGAGATTTCTGGAGATTCGTAATTTTGGGAAGCTTGGCAACCCCTTCCCATGAAAGTGTTTCTCGCCAGTCACTGCTTAGGGCTACATCAAGAGGAAACAAAATGTAGAGATAGAACGTGAAACTACTTTGTTGTGTCAAGTTTCAAGAAGCTAGCACAAACCGTGTTGGATTTAGAGTTCCAAATACATCTATCAATATAGGAGAAAACAGAGTGAAACCTAAAAATTCAAACTGTTACTGGAAATGAACGCATCAACATAGAAGAACGAAATTTGGGGAACCAAGTCGCCTTAGTGTACTGATCATTACCTGAGAGTATCATCCAGTTTGGGTGAAAAAATATTTGCTGAGATTTCTGGAGATTCGTAATTTTGGGAAGCTTGGCAACCCCTTCCCATGAAAGTGTTTCTCGCCAGTCACTGCTTAGGGCTACATCAAGAGGAAACAAAACGTAGAGATAGAACGTGAAACTACTTTGTTGTGTCAAGTTTCAAGAAGCTAGCACAAACCGTGTTGGATTTAGAGTTCCAAATACATCTATCAATATAGGAGAAAACAGAGTGAAACCTAAAAATTCAAACTGTTACTGGAAATGAACGCTTCAACATAGAAGAACGAAATTTGGGGAACCAAGTCGCCTTAGTGTACTGATCATTACCTGAAAGTATCATCCAGTTTGGGTGAAAAAATACTTGCTGAGATTTCTGGAGATTCGTAATTTTGGGAAGCTTGGCAACCCCTTCCCATGAAAGTGTTTCTCGCCAGTCACTGCTTAGGGCTACATCAAGAGGAAACAAAACGTAGAGATAGAACGTGAAACTACTTTGTTGTGTCAAGTTTCAAGAAGCTAGCACAAACCGTGTTGGATTCAGAGTTCCAAATACATCTATCAATATAGGAGAAAACAGAGTGAAACCTACAAATTCAAACTGTTACTGGAAATGAACGCTTCAACAAAGAAGAACGAAATTTGGGGAACCAAGTCGCCTTAGTGTACTGATCATTACCTGAAAGTATCATCCCGATTGGGTGAAAAAATATTTGCTGAGATTTCTGGAGATTCGTAATTTTGGGAAGCTTGGCAACCCCTTCCCATGAAAGTGTTTCTCGCCAGTCACTGCTTAGGGCTACATCAAGAGGAAACAAAACATAGAGATAGAACGTGAAACTACTCTGTTGTGTCAAGTTTCAAGAAGCTAGCACAAACCGTGTTGGATTTAGAGTTCCAAATACATCTATCAATATAGGAGAAAACAGAGTGAAACCTAAAAATTCAAACTGTTACTGGAAATGAACGCTTCAACATAGAAGAACAAAATTTTTGGAACCAAGTCGCCTTAGTGTACTGATCATTACCTGAAAGTATCATCCAGTTTGGGTGAAAAAATATTTGCTGAGATTTCTGGAGATTCGTAATTTTGGGAAGCTTGGCAACCCCTTCCTATGAAAGTGTATCTCGCCAGTCACTGCTTAGGGCTACATCAAAAGGAAACAAATCATAGAGATAGAACGTGAAACTACTTTGTTGTGTCAAGTTTCAAGAAGCTAGCACAAACCGTATTGGATTTAGAGTTCCAAATACATCTATCAATATAGGAGAAAACAGAGTGAAACCTAAAAATTCAAACTGTTACTGGAAATGAATGCTTCAACATAGAAGAATGAAATTTGGGGAACCAAGTCGTCTTAGTGTACTGATCATTATCTGAAAGTATCATCCAGTTTGGGTGAAAAAATATTTGCTGAGATTTCTGGAGATTCGTAATTTTGGGAAGCTTGGCAACCCCTTCCCATGAAAGTGTTTCTCGGCAGTCACAGTTTAGGGCTACATCAAGAGGAAAAAAAACGTAGAGATAGAACGTGAAACTACTTTGTTGTGTCAAGTTTCAAGAAGCTAGCACAAACCGTGTTGGATTTAGAGTTCCAAATACATCTATCAATATAGGAGAAAACAGAGTGAAACCTAAAAATTCAAACTGTTACTGGAAATGAACGCTTCAACATAGAAGAACGAAATTTGGGGAACCAAGTCGCCTTAGTGTACTGATCATTACCTGAAATTATCATCCAGTTTGGGTGAAAAAATATTTGCTGAGATTTCTGGAGATTCGTAATTTTGGGAAGCTTGGCAACCCCTTCCCATGAAAGTGTTTCTCGCCAGTCACTGCTTAGGGCTACATCAAGAGGAAACAAAACGTAGAGATAGAACGTGAAACTACTTTGTTGTGTCAACTTTCAAGAAGCTAGCACAAACCGTGTTGGATTCAGAGTTCCAAATACATCTATCAATATAGGAGAAAACAGAGTGAAACCTAAAAATTCAAACTGTTACTGGAAATGAACGCTTCAACATAGAAGAACGAAATTTGGGGAACCAAGTCGCCTTAGTGTACTGATCATTGCCTGAGAGTATCATCCAGTTTGGGTGAAAAAATATTTGCTGAGATTTCTGGAGATTCGTAATTTTGGGAAGCTTGGCAACCCCTTCCCATGAAAGTGTTTCTCGCCAGTCACTGCTTAGGGCTACATCAAGAGGAAACAAAACGTAGAGATAGAACGTGAAACTACTTTGTTGTGTCAAGTTTCAAGAAGCTAGCACAAACCGTGTTGGATTTAGAGTTCCAAATACATCTATCAATATAGGAGAAAACAGAGTGAAACCTAAAAATTCAAACTGTTACTGGAAATGAACGCTTCAACATAGAAGAACGAAATTTGGGGAACCAAGTCGCCTTAGTGTACTGATCATTACCTGAAAGTATCATCCAGTTTGGGTGAAAAAATACTTGCTGAGATTTCTGGAGATTCGTAATTTTTGGAAGCTTGGCAACCCCTTCCCATGAAAGTGTTTCTCGCCAGTCACTGCTTAGGGCTACATGAAGAGGAAACAAACGTAGAGATAGAACGGGAAACTACTTTGTTGTGTCAAGTTTCAAGAAGCTAGCACAAACCGTGTTGGATTTAGAGTTCCAAATACATCTATCAATATAGGAGAAAACAAGTGAAACCTAAAAATTCAAACTGTTACTGGAAATGAACGCTTCAACATAGAAGAACGAAATTTGGGGAACCAAGTCGCCTTAGTGTACTGATCATTACCTGAGAGTATCATCCAGTTTGGGTGAAAAAATATTTGCTGAGATTTCTGGAGATTCGTAATTTTGGGAAGCTTGGCAACCCCTTCCCATGAAAGTGTTTCTCGCCAATCACTGCTTAGGGCTACATCAAGAGGAAACAAAACGTAGAGATAGAACGTGAAACTACTTTGTTGTGTCAACTTTCAAGAAGCTAGCACAAACCGTGTTGGATTCAGAGTTCCAAATACATCTATCAATATAGGAGAAAACAGAGTGAAACCTAAAAATTCAAACTGTTACTGGAAATGAACGCTTCAACATAGAAGAACGAAATTTGGGGAACCAAGTCGCCTTAGTGTACTGATCATTACCTGAAAGTATCATCCAGTTTGGGTGAAAAAATACTTGCTGAGATTTCTGGAGATTCGTAATTTTGGGAAGCTTGGCAACCCCTTCCCATGAAAGTGTTTCTCGCCAGTCACTGCTTAGGGCTACATCAAGAGGAAACAAAACGTAGAGATAGAACGTGAAACTACTTTGTTGTGTCAACTTTCAAGAAGCTAGCACAATCCGTGTTGGATTCAGAGTTCCAAATACATCTATCAATATAGGAGAAAACAGAGTGAAACCTAAAAATTCAAACTGTTACTGGAAATGAACGCTTCAACATAGAAGAACGAAATTTGGGGAACCAAGTCGCCTTAGTGTACTGATCATTGCCTGAGAGTATCATCCAGTTTGGGTGAAAAAATATTTGCTGAGATTTCTGGAGATTCGTAATTTTGGGAAGCTTGGCAACCCCTTCCCATGAAAGTGTTTCTCGCCAGTCACTGCTTAGGGCTACATCAAGAGGAAACAAAACGTAGAGATAGAACGTGAAACTACTTTGTTGTGTCAAGTTTCAAGAAGCTAGCACAAACCGTGTTGGATTTAGAGTTCCAAATACATCTATCTATATAGGAGAAAACAGAGTGAAACCTAAAAATTCAAACTGTTACTGGAAATGAACGCTTCAACATAGAAGAACGAAATTTGGGGAACCAGGTTGCCTTAGTGTACTGATCATTACCTGAAAGTATCATCCAGTTTGGGTGAAAAAATATTTGCTGAGATTTCTGGAGATTCGTAATTTTGGGAAGCTTGGCAACCCCTTCCCATGGAAGTGTTTCTCGCCAGTCACTGCTTAGGGCTACATCAAGAGGAAACAAAACGTAGAGATAGAACGTGAAACTACTTTGTTGTGTCAAGTTTCAAGAAGCTAGCACAAACCGTGTTGGATTTAGAGTTCCAAATACATCTATCAATATAGGAGAAAACAGAGTGAAACCTAAAAATTCAAACTGTTACTGGAAATGAACGCTTCAACATAGAAGAACGAAATTTGGGGAACCAAGTCGCCTTAGTGTACTGATCATTACCTGAAAGTATCATCCAGTTTGGGTGAAAAAATATTTGCTGAGATTTCTGGAGATTCGTAATTTTGGGAAGCTTGGCAACCCCTTCCCATGAAAGGGTTTCTCGCCAATCACTGCTTTGGGCTACATCAAGAGGAAACAAAACGTAGAGATAGAACGTGAAACTACTTTGTTGTGTCAACTTTCAAGAAGCTAGCACAAACCGTGTTGGATTCAGAGTTCCAAATACATCTATCAATATAGGAGAAAACAGAGTGAAACCTAAAAATTCAAACTGTTACTGGAAATGAACGCTTCAACATAGAAGAACGAAATTTGGGGAACCAAGTCGCCTTAGTGTACTGATCATTACCTGAAAGTATCATCCAGTTTGGGTGAAAAAATACTTGCTGAGATTTCTGGAGATTCGTAATTTTTGGAAGCTTGGCAACCCCTTCCCATGAAAGTGTTTCTCGCCAGTCACTGCTTAGTGCTACATCAAGAGGAAACAAAACGTAGAGATAGAACGGGAAACTACTTTGTTGTGTCAAGTTTCAAGAAGCTAGCACAAACCGTGTTGGATTTAGAGTTCCAAATACATCTATCAATATAGGAGAAAACAGAGTGAAACCTAAAAATTCAAACTGTTACTGGAAATGAACGCTTCAACATAGAAGAACGAAATTTGGGGAACCAAGTCGCCTTAGTGTACTGATCATTACCTGAGAGTATCATCCAGTTTGGGTGAAAAAATATTTGCTGAGATTTCTGGAGATTCGTAATTTTGGGAAGCTTGGCAACCCCTTCCCATGAAAGTGTTTCTCGCCAATCACTGCTTAGGGCTACATCAAGAGGAAACAAAACGTAGAGATAGAACGTGAAACTACTTTGTTGTGTCAACTTTCAAGAAGCTAGCACAAACCGTGTTGGATTCAGAGTTCCAAATACATCTATCAATATAGGAGAAAACAGAGTGAAACCTAAAAATTCAAACTGTTACTGGAAATGAACGCTTCAACATAGAAGAACGAAATTTGGGGAACCAAGTCGCCTTAGTGTACTGATCATTACCTGAAAGTATCATCCAGTTTGGGTGAAAAAATACTTGCTGAGATTTCTGGAGATTCGTAATTTTGGGAAGCTTGGCAACCCCTTCCCATGAAAGTGTTTCTCGCCAGTCACTGCTTAGGGCTACATCAAGAGGAAACAAAACGTAGAGATAGAACGTGAAACTACATTGTTGTGTCAACTTTCAAGAAGCTAGCACAAACCGTGTTGGATTCAGAGTTCCAAATACATCTATCAATATAGGAGAAAACAGAGTGAAACCTAAAAATTCAAACTGTTACTGGAAATGAACGCTTCAACATAGAAGAACGAAATTTGGGGAACCAAGTCGCCTTAGTGTACTGATCATTGCCTGAGAGTATCTTCCAGTTTGGGTGAAAAAATATTTGCTGAGATTTCTGGAGATTCGTAATTTTGGGAAGCTTGGCAAACCCTTCCCATGAAAGTGTTTCTCGCCAGTCACTGCTTAGGGCTACATCAAGAGGAAACAAAACGTAGAGATAGAACGTGAAACTACTTTGTTGTGTCAAGTTTCAAGAAGCAAGCACAAACTGTGTTGGATTTAGAGTTCCAAATACATCTATCAATATAGGAGAAAACAGAGTGAAACCTAAAAATTCAAACTGTTACTGGAAATGAACGCTTCAACATAGAAGAACGAAATTTGGGGAACCAAGTCGCCTTAGTGTACTGATCATTACCTGAAAGTATCATCCAGTTTGGGTGAAAAAATATTTGCTGAGATTTCTGGAGATTCGTAATTTTTGGAAGCTTGGCAACCCCTTCCCATGAAAGTGTTTCTCGCCAGTCACTGCTTAGGGCTACATCAAGAGGAAACAAAACGTAGAGATAGAACGTGAAACTACTTTGTTGTGTCAAGTTTCAAGAAGCTAGCACAAACCGTGTTGGATTTAGAGTTCCAAATACATCTATCAATATAGGAAAAAACAGAGTGAAACCTAAAAATTCAAACTGTTACTGGAAATGAACGCTTCAACATAGAAGAACGAAATTTGGGGAACCAAGTCGCCTTAGTGTACTGATCATTACCTGAATGTATCATCCAGTTTGGGTGAAAAAATATTTGCTGAGATTTCTGGAGATTCGTAATTTTGGGAAGCTTGGCAACCCCTTCCCATGAAAGTGTTTCTCGCCAGTCACTGCTTAGGGCTACATCAAGAGGAAACAAAACGTAGAGATAGAACATGAAACTAATTTGTTGTGTCAACTTTCAAGAAGCTAGCACAAACCGTGATGGATTCAGAGTTCCAAATACATCTATCAATATAGGAGAAAACAGTGAAACCTAAAAATTCAAACTGTTACTGGAAATGAACGCTTCAACATAGAAGAACGAAAATTGGGGAACCAAGTTGCCTTAGTGTACTGATCATTACCTGAAAGTATCATCCAGTTTGGGTGAAAAAATGTTTGCTGAGATTTCTGGAGATTCGTAATTTTGGGAAGCTTGGCAACCCCTTCCCATGAAAGTGTTTCTCGCCAGTCACTGCTTAGGGCTACATCAAGAGGAAACAAAACGTAGAGATAGAACGTGAATCTACTTTGTTGTGTCAACTTCCAAGAAGCTAGCACAAACCGTGTTGGATTCAGAGTTCCAAATACATCTATCAATATAGGAGAAAACAGAGTGAAACCTAAAAATTCAAACTGTTACTGGAAATGAACGCTTCAACATAGAAGAACGAAATTTGGGGAACCAAGTCGCCTTAGTGTACTGATCATTACCTGAAAGTATCATCCAGTTTGGGTGAAAAAATATTTGCTGAGATTTCTGGAGATTCGTAATTTTGGGAAGCTTGGCAACCCCTTCCCATGAAAGTGTTTCTCGCCAGTCACTGCTTAGGGCTACATCAAGAGGAAACAAAATGTAGAGATAGAACGTGAAACTACTTTGTTGTGTCAAGTTTCAAGAAGCTAGCACAAACCGTGTTGGATTTAGAGTTCCAAATACATCTATCAATATAGGAGAAAACAGAGTGAAACCTAAAAATTCAAACTGTTACTGGAAATGAACGCTTCAACATAGAAGAACGAAATTTGGGGAACCAAGTCGCCTTAGTGTACTGATCATTACCTGAGAGTATCATCCAGTTTGGGTGAAAAAATATTTGCTGAGATTTCTGGAGATTCGTGATTTTGGGAAGCTTGGCAACCCCTTCCCATGAAAGTGTTTCTCGCCAGTCACTGCTTAGGGCTACATCAAGAGGAAACAAAACGTAGAGATAGAACGTGAAACTACTTTGTTGTGTCAAGTTTCAAGAAGCTAGCACAAACCGTGTTGGATTTAGAGTTCCAAATACATCTATCAATATAGGAGAAAACAGAGTGAAACCTAAAAATTCAAACTGTTACTGGAAATGAACGCTTCAACATAGAAGAACGAAATTTGGGGAACCAAGTCGCCTTAGTGTACTGATCATTACCTGAAAGTATCATCCAGTTTGGGTGAAAAAATACTTGCTGAGATTTCTGGAGATTCGTAATTTTGGGAAGCTTGGCAACCCCTTCCCATGAAAGTGTTTCTCGCCAGTCACTGCTTAGGGCTACATCAAGAGGAAACAAAACGTAGAGATAGAACGTGAAACTACTTTGTTGTGTCAAGTTTCAAGAAGCTAGCACAAACCGTGTTGGATTTAGAGTTCCAAATACATCTATCTATATAGGAGAAAACAGAGTGAAACTTAAAAATTCAAACTGTTACTGGAAATGAACGCTTCAACATAGAAGAACGAAAATTGGGGAACCAAGTTGCCTTAGTGTACTGATCATTACCTGAAAGTATCATCCAGTTTGGGTGAAAAAATGTTTGCTGAGATTTCTGGAGATTCGTAATTTTGGGAAGCTTGGCAACCCCTTCCCATGAAAGTGTTTCTCGCCAGTCACTGCTTAGGGCTACATCAAGAGGAAACAAAACATAGAGATAGAACGTGAAACTACTTTGTTGTGTCAAGTTTCAAGAAGCTAGCAAAAACCGTGTTGGATTTAGAGTTCCAAATACATCTATCAATATAGGAGAAAACAGAGTGAAACCTAAAAATTCAAACTGTTACTGGAAATGAACGCTTCAACATAGAAGAACAAAATTTTTGGAACCAAGTCGCCTTAGTGTACTGATCATTACCTGAAAGTATCATCCAGTTTGGGTGAAAAAATATTTGCTGAGATTTCTGGAGATTCGTAATTTTGGGAAGCTTGGCAACCCCTTCCCATGAAAGTGTATCTCGCCAGTCACTGCTTAGGGCTACATCAAAAGGAAACAAATCATAGAGATAGAACGTGAAACTACTTTGTTGTGTCAAGTTTCAAGAAGCTAGCACAAACCGTGTTGGATTTAGAGTTCCAAATACATCTATCAATATAGGAGAAAACAGAGTGAAACCTCAAAATTCAAACTGTTACTGGAAATGAACGCTTCAACATAGAAGAATGAAATTTGGGGAACCAAGTCGTCTTAGTGTACTGATCATTATCTGAAAGTATCATCCAGTTTGGGTGAAAAAATATTTGCTGAGATTTCTGGAGATTCGTAATTTTGGGAAGCTTGGCAACCCCTTCCCATGAAAGTGTTTCTCGCCAGTCACTGCTTAGGGCTACATCAAGAGGAAAAAAAACGTAGAGATAGAACGTGAAACTACTTTGTTGTGTCAAGTTTCAAGAAGCTAGCACAAACCGTGTTGGATTTAGAGTTCCAAATACATCTATCAATATAGGAGAAAACAGAGTGAAACCTACAAATTCAAACTGTTACTGGAAATGAACGCTTCAACATAGAAGAACGAAATTTGGGGAACCAAGTCGCCTTAGTGTACTGATCATTACCTGAAATTATCATCCAGTTTGGGTGAAAAAATATTTGCTGAGATTTCTGGAGATTCGTAATTTTGGGAAGCTTGGCAACCCCTTCCCATGAAAGTGTTTCTCGCCAGTCACTGCTTAGGGCTACATCAAGAGGAAACAAAACGTAGAGATAGAACGTGAAACTACTTTGTTGTGTCAACTTTCAAGAAGCTAGCACAAACCGTGTTGGATTCAGAGTTCCAAATACATCTATCAATATAGGAGAAAACAGAGTGAAACCTAAAAATTCAAACTGTTACTGGAAATGAACGCTTCAACATAGAAGAACGAAATTTGGGGAACCAAGTCGCCTTAGTGTACTGATCATTGCCTGAGAGTATCATCCAGTTTGGGTGAAAAAATATTTGCTGAGATTTCTGGAGATTCGTAATTTTGGGAAGCATGGCAACCCCTTCCCATGAAAGTGTTTCTCGCCAGTCACTGCTTAGGGCTACATCAAGAGGAAACAAAACGTAGAGATAGAACGTGAAACTACTTTGTTGTGTCAAGTTTCAAGAAGCAAGCACAAACCGTGTTGGATTTAGAGTTTCAAATACATCTATCAATATAGGAGAAAACAGAGTGAAACCTAAAAATTCAAACTGTTACTGGAAATGAACGCTTCAACATAGAAGAACAAAATTTGGGGAACCAAGTCGCCTTAGTGTACTGATCATTACCTGAAAGTATCATCCAGTTTGGGTGAAAAAATATTTGCTGAGATTTCTGGAGATTCGTAATTTTGGGAAGCTTGGCAACCCCTTCCCATGAAAGTGTTTCTCGCCAGTCACTGCTTAGGGCTACATCAAGAGGAAACAAAACGTAGAGATAGAACGTGAAACTACTTTGTTGTGTCAACTTTCAAGAAGCTAGCACAAACCGTGTTGGATTCAGAGTTCCAAATACATCTATCAATATAGGAGAAAACAGAGTGAAACCTAAAAATTCAAACTGTTACTGGAAATGAACGCTTCAACATTGAAGAACGAAATTTGGGGAACCAAGTCGCCTTAGTGTACTGATCATTACCTGAAAGTATCATCCAGTTTGGGTGAAAAAATATTTGCTGAGATTTCTGGAGATTCGTAATTTTGGGAAGCTTGGCAACCCCTTCCCATGAAAGTGTTTCTCGCCAGTCACTGCTTAGGGCTACATCAAGAGGAAACAAAACGTAGAGATAGAACGTGAAACTACTTTGTTGTGTCAAGTTTCAAGAAGCTAGCACAAACCGTGTTGGATTTAGAGTTCCAAATACATCTATCAATATAGGAGAAAACAGAGTGAAACCTAAAAATTCAAACTATTACTGGAAATGAACGCTTCAACATAGAAGAACGAAATTTGGGGAACCAAGTCGCCTTAGTGTACTGATCATTACCTGAAAGTATCATCCAGTTTGGGTGAAAAAATATTTGCTGAGATTTCTGGAGATTCGTAATTTTGGGAAGCTTGGCAACCCCTTCCCATGAAAGTGTTTCTCGCCAGTCACTGCTTAGGGCTACATCAAGAGGAAACAAAACGTAGAGATAGAACGTGAAACTACTTTGTTGTGTCAAGTTTCAAGAAGCTAGCACAAACCGTGTTGGATTTAGAGTTCCAAATACATCTATCAATATAGGAGAAAACAGAGTGAAACCTAAAAATTCAAACTGTTACTGGAAATGAATGCTTCAACATAGAAGAACGAAATTTGGGGAACCACGTCGCATTAGTGTACTGATCATTACCTGAAAGTATCATCCAGTTTGGGTGAAAAAATATTTGCTGAGATTTCTGAAGATTCGTAATTTTGGGAAGATTGGCAACCCCTTCCCATGAAAGTGTTTCTCGCCAGTCACTGCTTAGGGCTACATCAAGAGGAAACAAAACGTAGAGATAGATCATGAAACTAATTTGTTGTGTCAACTTTCAAGAAGCTAGCACAAACCGTGTTGGATTCAGAGTTCCAAATACATCTATCAATATAGGAGAAAACAGAGTGAAACCTAAAAATTCAAACTGTTACTGGAAATGAACGCTTCAACACAGAAGAACGAAATTTGGGGAACCAAGTCGCATTAGTGTACTGATCATTACCTGAAAGTATCATCCAGTTTGGGTGAAAAAATATTTGCTGAGATTTTTGGAGATTCGTAATTTTTGGAAGCTTGGCAACCCCTTCCCATGAAAGTGTTTCTCGCCAGTCAGTGCTTAGGGCTACATCAAGAGGAAACAAAACGTAGAGACAGAACGTGAAACTACTTTGTTGTGTCAAGTTTCAAGAAGCTAGAACAAACCGTGTTGGATTTAGTGTTCCAAATACATCTATCAATATAGGAGAAAACAGAGTGAAACCTAAAAATTCAAACTCTTACTGGAAATGAACGCTTCAACATAGAAGAACGAAATTTGGGGAACCAAGTCGCCTTAGTGTACTGATCATTACCTGAAAGTATCATCCAGTTTGGGTGAAAAAATGTTTGCTGAGATTTCTGGAGATTCGTAATTTTGGGAAGCTTGGCAACCCCTTCCCATGAAAGTGTTTCTCGCCAGTCACTGCTTAGGGCTACATCAAGAGGAAACAAAACGTAGAGATAGAACGTGAAACTACTTTGTTGTGTCATGTTTCAAGAAGCTAGCACAAACCGTGTTGGATTTAGAGTTCCAAATATATCTATCAATATAGGAGAAAACAGAGTGAAACCTAAAAATTCAAACTGTTACTGGAAATGAACGCTTCAACATAGAAGAACGAAATTTGGGGAACCAAGTCGCCTTAGTGTACTGATCATTACCTGAGAGTATCATCCAGTTTGGGTGAAAAAATATTTGCTGAGATTTCTGGAGATTCGTAATTTTGGGAAGCTTGGCAACCCCTTCCCATGAAAGTGTTTCTCGCCAATCACTGCTTAGGGCTACATCAAGAGGAAACAAAACGTAGAGATAGAACGTGAAACTACTTTGTTGTGTCAACTTTCAAGAAGCTAGCACAAACCGTGTTGGATTCAGAGTTCCAAATACATCTATCAATATAGGAGAAAACAGAGTGAAACCTAAAAATTCAAACTGTTACTGGAAATGAACGCTTCAACATAGAAGAACGAAATTTGGGGAACCAAGTCGCCTAGTGTACTGATCATTACCTGAATGTATCATCCAGTTTGGGTGAAAAAATATTTGCTGAGATTTCTGGAGATTCGTAATTTTGGGAAGCTTGGCAACCCCTTCCCATGAAAGTGTTTCTCGCCAGTCACTGCTTAGGGCTACATCAAGAGGAAACAAACCGTAGAGATAGAACGTGAAACTACTTTGTTGTGTCAAGTTTCAAGAAGCAAGCACAAACCGTGTTGGATTTAGAGTTCCAAATACATCTATCAATATAGGAGAAAACAGAGTGAAACCTAAAAATTCAAACTATTACTGGAAATGAACACTTCAACATAGAAGAACGAAATTTGGGGAACCAAGTCGCCTTAGTGTACTGATCATTACCTGAAAGTATCATCCAGTTTGGGTGAAAAAATATTTGCTGAGATTTCTGGAGATTCGTAATTTTTGGAAGCTTGGCAACCCCTTCCCATGAAAGTGTTTCTCGCCAGTCACTGCTTAGGGCTACATCAAGAGAAAACAAAACGTAGAGATAGAACGTGAAACTACTTTGTTGTGTCAAGTTTCAAGAAGCTAGCACAAACCGTGTTGGATTTAGAGTTCCAAATACATCTATCAATATAGGAGAAAACAGAGTGAAACCTAAAAATTCAAACTGTTACTGGAAATGAACGCTTCAACATAGAAGAACGAAATTTGGGGAACCAAGTCGCCTTAGTGTACTGATCATTACCTGAATGTATCATCCAGTTTGGGTGAAAAAATATTTGCTGAGATTTCTGGAGATTCGTAATTTTGGGAAGCTTGGCAACCCCTTCCCATGAAAGTGTTTCTCGCCAGTCACTGCTTAGGGCTACATCAAGAGGAAACAAAACGTAGAGATAGAACATGAAACTAATTTGTTGTGTCAACTTTCAAGAAGCTAGCACAAACCGTGATGGATTCAGAGTTCCAAATACATCTATCAATATAGGAGAAAACAGAGTGAAACCTAAAAATTCAAACTGTTACTGGAAATGAACGCTTCAACATTGAAGAACGAAATTTGGGGAACCAAGTCGCCTTAGTGTACTGATCATTACCTGAAAGTATCATCCAGTTTGGGTGAAAAAATATTTGCTGAGATTTCTGGAGATTCGTAATTTTTGGAAGCTTGGCAACCCCTTCCCATGAAAGTGTTTCTCGCCAGTCAGTGCTTAGGGCTACATCAAGAGGAAACAAAACGTAGAGACAGAACGTGAAACTACTTTGTTGTGTCAAGTTTCAAGAAGCTAGAACAAACCGTGTTGGATTTAGTGTTCCAAATACATCTATCAATATAGGAGAAAACAGAGTGAAACCTAAAAATTCAAACTCTTACTGGAAATGAACGCTTCAACATAGAAGAACGAAATTTGGGGAACCAAGTCGCCTTAGTGTACTGATCATTACCTGAAAGTATCATCCAGTTTGGGTGAAAAAATGTTTGCTGAGATTTCTGGAGATTCGTAATTTTGGGAAGCTTGGCAACCCCTTCCCATGAAAGTGTTTCTCGCCAGTCACTGCTTAGGGCTACATCAAGAGTAAACAAAACGTAGAGATAGAACGTGAAACTACTTTGTTGTGTCATGTTTCAAGAAGCTAGCACAAACCGTGTTGGATTTAGAGTTCCAAATATATCTATCAATATAGGAGAAAACAGAGTGAAACCTAAAAATTCAAACTGTTACTGGAAATGAACGCTTCAACATAGAAGAACGAAATTTGGGGAACCAAGTCGCCTTAGTGTACTGATCATTACCTGAAAGTATCATCCAGTTTGGGTGAAAAAATATGTGCTGAGATTTCTGGAGATTCGTAATTTTGGGAAGCTTGGCAACCCCTTCCCATGAAAGTGTTTCTCGCCAGTCACTGCTTAGGGCTACATCAAGAGGAATCAAAACGTAGAGATAGAACGTGAATCTACTTTGTTGTGTCAACTTCCAAGAAGCTAGCACAAACCGTGTTGGATTCAGAGTTCCAAATACATCTATCAATATAGGAGAAAACAGAGTGAAACCTAAAAATTCAAACTGTTACTGGAAATGAACGCTTCAACATAGAAGAACGAAATTTGGGGAACCAAGTCGCCTTAGTGTACTGATCATTACCTGAAAGTATCATCCAGTTTGGGTGAAAAAATATTTGCTGAGATTTCTGGAGATTCGTAATTTTGGGAAGCTTGGCAACCCCTTCCCATGAAAGTGTTTCTCGCCAGTCACTGCTTAGGGCTACATCAAGAGGAAACAAAATGTAGAGATAGAACGTGAAACTACTTTGTTGTGTCAAGTTTCAAGAAGCTAGCACAAACCGTGTTGGATTTAGAGTTCCAAATACATCTATCAATATAGGAGAAAACAGAGTGAAACCTAAAAATTCAAACTGTTACTGGAAATGAACGCTTCAACATAGAAGAACGAAATTTGGGGAACCAAGTCGCCTTAGTGTACTGATCATTACCTGAGAGTATCATCCAGTTTGGGTGAAAAAATATTTGCTGAGATTTCTGGAGATTCGTAATTTTGGGAAGCTTGGCAACCCCTTCCCATGAAAGTGTTTCTCGCCAGTCACTGCTTAGGGCTACATCAAGAGGAAACAAAACGTAGAGATAGAACGTGAAACTACTTTGTTGTGTCAAGTTTCAAGAAGCTAGCACAAACCGTGTTGGATTTAGAGTTCCAAATACATCTATCAATATAGGAGAAAACAGAGTGAAACCTAAAAATTCAAACTGTTACTGGAAATGAACGCTTCAACATAGAAGAACGAAATTTGGGGAACCAAGTCGCCTTAGTGTACTGATCATTACCTGAATGTATCATCCAGTTTGGGTGAAAAAATATTTGCTGAGATTTCTGGAGATTCGTAATTTTGGGAAGCTTGGCAACCCCTTCCCATGAAAGTGTTTCTCGCCAGTCACTGCTTAGGGCTACATCAAGAGGAAACAAAACGTAGAGATAGAACATGAAACTAATTTGTTGTGTCAACTTTCAAGAAGCTAGCACAAACCGTGATGGATTCAGAGTTCCAAATACATCTATCAATATAGGAGAAAACAGAGTGAAACCTAAAAATTCAAACTGTTACTGGAAATGAACGCTTCAACATTGAAGAACGAAATTTGGGGAACCAAGTCGCCTTAGTGTACTGATCATTACCTGAAAGTATCATCCAGTTTGGGTGAAAAAATATTTGCTGAGATTTCTGGAGATTCGTAATTTTTGGAAGCTTGGCAACCCCTTCCCATGAAAGTGTTTCTCGCCAGTCACTGCTTAGGGCTACATCAAGAGGAAACAAAACGTAGAGATAGAACGTGAAACTACTTTGTTGTGTCAAGTTTCAAGAAGCTAGCACAAACCGTGTTGGATTTAGAGTTCCAAATACATCTATCAATATAGGAGAAAACAGAGTGAAACCTAAAAATTCAAACTGTTACTGGAAATGAACGCTTCAATATAGAAGAACGAAATTTGGGGAACCAAGTCGCCTTAGTGTACTGATCATTACCTGAATGTATCATCCAGTTTGGGTGAAAAAATATTTGCTGAGATTTCTGGAGATTCGTAATTTTGGGAAGCTTGGCAACCCCTTCCCATGAAAGTGTTTCTCGCCAGTCACTGCTTAGGGCTACATCAAGAGGAAACAAAACGTAGAGATAGAACATGAAACTAATTTGTTGTGTCAACTTTCAAGAAGCTAGCACAAACCGTGATGGATTCAGAGTTCCAAATACATCTATCAATATAGGAGAAAACAGAGTGAAACCTAAAAATTCAAACTGTTACTGGAAATGAACGCTTCAACATTGAAGAACGAAATTTGGGGAACCAAGTCGCCTTAGTGTACTGATCATTACCTGAAAGTATCATCCAGTTTGGGTGAAAAAATATTTGCTGAGATTTCTGGAGATTCGTAATTTTTGGAAGCTTGGCAACCCCTTCCCATGAAAGTGTTTCTCGCCAGTCAGTGCTTAGGGCTACATCAAGAGGAAACAAAACGTAGAGACAGAACGTGAAACTACTTTGTTGTGTCAAGTTTCAAGAAGCTAGAACAAACCGTGTTGGATTTAGTGTTCCAAATACATCTATCAATATAGGAGAAAACAGAGTGAAACCTAAAAATTCAAACTCTTACTGGAAATGAACGCTTCAACATAGAAGAACGAAATTTGGGGAACCAAGTCGCCTTAGTGTACTGATCATTACCTGAAAGTATCATCCAGTTTGGGTGAAAAAATGTTTGCTGAGATTTCTGGAGATTCGTAATTTTGGGAAGCTTGGCAACCCCTTCCCATGAAAGTGTTTCTCGCCAGTCACTGCTTAGGGCTACATCAAGAGTAAACAAAACGTAGAGATAGAACGTGAAACTACTTTGTTGTGTCATGTTTCAAGAAGCTAGCACAAACCGTGTTGGATTTAGAGTTCCAAATATATCTATCAATATAGGAGAAAACAGAGTGAAACCTAAAAATTCAAACTGTTACTGGAAATGAACGCTTCAACATAGAAGAACGAAATTTGGGGAACCAAGTCGCCTTAGTGTACTGATCATTACCTGAAAGTATCATCCAGTTTGGGTGAAAAAATATGTGCTGAGATTTCTGGAGATTCGTAATTTTGGGAAGCTTGGCAACCCCTTCCCATGAAAGTGTTTCTCGCCAGTCACTGCTTAGGGCTACATCAAGAGGAATCAAAACGTAGAGATAGAACGTGAAACAACTTTGTTGTGTCAAGTTTCAAGAAGCTAGCACAAACCGTGTTGGATTCAGAGTTCCAAATACATCTATCAATATAGGAGAAAACAGTGAAACCTAAAAATTCAAACTGTTACTGGAAATGAACGCTTCAACATAGAAGAACGAAAATTGGGGAACCAAGTTGCCTTAGTGTACTGATCATTACCTGAAAGTATCATCCAGTTTGGGTGAAAAAATGTTTGCTGAGATTTCTGGAGATTCGTAATTTTGGGAAGCTTGGCAACCCCTTCCCATGAAAGTGTTTCTCGCCAGTCACTGCTTAGGGCTACATCAAGAGGAAACAAAACGTAGAGATAGAACGTGAATCTACTTTGTTGTGTCAACTTCCAAGAAGCTAGCACAAACCGTGTTGGATTCAGAGTTCCAAATACATCTATCAATATAGGAGAAAACAGAGTGAAACCTAAAAATTCAAACTGTTACTGGAAATGAACGCTTCAACATAGAAGAACGAAATTTGGGGAACCAAGTCGCCTTAGTGTACTGATCATTACCTGAAAGTATCATCCAGTTTGGGTGAAAAAATATTTGCTGAGATTTCTGGAGATTCGTAATTTTGGGAAGCTTGGCAACCCCTTCCCATGAAAGTGTTTCTCGCCAGTCACTGCTTAGGGCTACATCAAGAGGAAACAAAATGTAGAGATAGAACGTGAAACTACTTTGTTGTGTCAAGTTTCAAGAAGCTAGCACAAACCGTGTTGGATTTAGAGTTCCAAATACATCTATCAATATAGGAGAAAACAGAGTGAAACCTAAAAATTCAAACTGTTACTGGAAATGAACGCTTCAACATAGAAGAACGAAATTTGGGGAACCAAGTCGCCTTAGTGTACTGATCATTACCTGAGAGTATCATCCAGTTTGGGTGAAAAAATATTTGCTGAGATTTCTGGAGATTCGTAATTTTGGGAAGCTTGGCAACCCCTTCCCATGAAAGTGTTTCTCGCCAGTCACTGCTTAGGGCTACATCAAGAGGAAACAAAACGTAGAGATAGAACGTGAAACTACTTTGTTGTGTCAAGTTTCAAGAAGCTAGCACAAACCGTGTTGGATTTAGAGTTCCAAATACATCTATCAATATAGGAGAAAACAGAGTGAAACCTAAAAATTCAAACTGTTACTGGAAATGAACGCTTCAACATAGAAGAACGAAATTTGGGGAACCAAGTCGCCTTAGTGTACTGATCATTACCTGAAAGTATCATCCAGTTTGGGTGAAAAAATACTTGCTGAGATTTCTGGAGATTCGTAATTTTGGGAAGCTTGGCAACCCCTTCCCATGAAAGTGTTTCTCGCCAGTCACTGCTTAGGGCTACATCAAGAGGAAACAAAACGTAGAGATAGAACGTGAAACTACTTTGTTGTGTCAAGTTTCAAGAAGCTAGCACAAACCGTGTTGGATTTAGAGTTCCAAATACATCTATCTATATAGGAGAAAACAGAGTGAAACTTAAAAATTCAAACTGTTACTGGAAATGAACGCTTCAACATAGAAGAACGAAAATTGGGGAACCAAGTTGCCTTAGTGTACTGATCATTACCTGAAAGTATCATCCAGTTTGGGTGAAAAAATGTTTGCTGAGATTTCTGGAGATTCGTAATTTTGGGAAGCTTGGCAACCCCTTCCCATGAAAGTGTTTCTCGCCAGTCACTGCTTAGGGCTACATCAAGAGGAAACAAAACATAGAGTTAGAACGTGAAACTACTTTGTTGTGTCAAGTTTCAAGAAGCTAGCACAAACCGTGTTGGATTTAGAGTTCCAAATACATCTATCAATATAGGAGAAAACAGAGTGAAACCTAAAAATTCAAACTGTTACTGGAAATGAACGCTTCAACATAGAAGAACAAAATTTTTGGAACCAAGTCGCCTTAGTGTACTGATCATTACCTGAAAGTATCATCCAGTTTGGGTGAAAAAATATTTGCTGAGATTTCTGGAGATTCGTAATTTTGGGAAGCTTGGCAACCCCTTCCCATGAAAGTGTATCTCGCCAGTCACTGCTTAGGGCTACATCAAAAGGAAACAAATCATAGAGATAGAACGTGAAACTACTTTGTTGTGTCAAGTTTCAAGAAGGTAGCACAAACCGTGTTGGATTTAGAGTTCCAAATACATCTATCAATATAGGAGAAAACAGAGTGAAACCTAAAAATTCAAACTGTTACTGGAAATGAACGCTTCAACATAGAAGAATGAAATTTGGGGAACCAAGTCGTCTTAGTGTACTGATCATTATCTGAAAGTATCATCCAGTTTGGGTGAAAAAATATTTGCTGAGATTTCTGGAGATTCGTAATTTTGGGAAGCTTGGCAACCCCTTCCCATGAAAGTGTTTCTCGCCAGTCACTGCTTAGGGCTACATCAAGAGAAAAAAAACGTAGAGATAGAACGTGAAACTACTTTGTTGTGTCAAGTTTCAAGAAGCTAGCACAAACCGTGTTGGATTTAGAGTTCTAAATACATCTATCAATATAGGAGAAAACAGAGTGAAACCTAAAAATTCAAACTGTTACTGGAAATGAACGCTTCAACATAGAAGAACGAAATTTGGGGAACCAAGTCGCCTTAGTGTACTGATCATTACCTGAAATTATCATCCAGTTTGGGTGAAAAAATATTTGCTGAGATTTCTGGAGATTCGTAATTTTGGGAAGCTTGGCAACCCCTTCCCATGAAAGTGTTTCTCGCCAGTCACTGCTTAGGGCTACATCAAGAGGAAACAAAACGTAGAGATAGAACGTGAAACTACTTTGTTGTGTCAAGTTTCAAGAAGCTAGCACAAACCGTGTTGGATTCAGAGTTCCAAATACATCTATCAATATAGGAGAAAACAGAGTGAAACCTAAAAATTCAAACTGTTACTGGAAATGAACGCTTCAACATAGAAGAACGAAAATTGGGGAACCAAGTTGCCTTAGTGTACTGATCATTACCTGAAAGTATCATCCAGTTTGGGTGAAAAAATGTTTGCTGAGATTTCTGGAGATTCGTAATTTTGGGAAGCTTGGCAACCCCTTCCCATGAAAGTGTTTCTCGCCAGTCACTGCTTAGGGCTACATCAAGAGGAAACAAAACGTAGAGATAGAACGTGAAACTACTTTGTTGTGTCAACTTTCAAGAAGCTAGCACAAACCGTGTTGGATTCAGAGTTCCAAATACATCTATCAATATAGGAGAAAACAGAGTGAAACCTAAAAATTCAAACTGTTACTGGAAATGAACGCTTCAACATAGAAGAACGAAATTTGGGGAACCAAGTCGCCTTAGTGTACTGATCATTACCTGAAAGTATCATCCAGTTTGGGTGAAAAAATATTTGCTGAGATTTCTGGAGATTCGTAATTTTGGGAAGCTTGGCAACCCCTTCCCATGAAAGTGTTTCTCGCCAGTCACTGCTTAGGGCTACATCAAGAGGAAACAAAACGTAGAGATAGAACGTGAAACTACTTTGTTGTGTCAAGTTTCAAGAAGCAAGCACAAACCGTGTTGGATTTAGAGTTTCAAATACATCTATCAATATAGGAGAAAACAGAGTGAAACCTAAAAATTCAAACTGTTACTGGAAATGAACGCTTCAACATAGAAGAACAAAATTTGGGGAACCAAGTCGCCTTAGTGTACTGATCATTACCTGAAAGTATCATCCAGTTTGGGTGAAAAAATATTTGCTGAGATTTCTGGAGATTCGTAATTTTGGGAAGCTTGGCAACCCCTTCCCATGAAAGTGTTTCTCGCCAGTCACTGCTTAGGGCTACATCAAGAGGAAACAAAACGTAGAGATAGAACGTGAAACTACTTTGTTGTGTCAACTTTCAAGAAGCTAGCACAAACCGTGTTGGATTCAGAGTTCCAAATACATCTATCAATATAGGAGAAAACAGAGTGAAACCTAAAAATTCAAACTGTTACTGGAAATGAACGCTTCAACATTGAAGAACGAAATTTGGGGAACCAAGTCGCCTTAGTGTACTGATCATTACCTGAAAGTATCATCCAGTTTGGGTGAAAAAATATTTGCTGAGATTTCTGGAGATTCGTAATTTTGGGAAGCTTGGCAACCCCTTCCCATGAAAGTGTTTCTCGCCAGTCACTGCTTAGGGCTACATCAAGAGGAAACAAAACGTAGAGATAGAACGTGAAACTACTTTGTTGTGTCAAGTTTCAAGAAGCTAGCACAAACCGTGTTGGATTTAGAGTTCCAAATACATCTATCAATATAGGAGAAAACAGAGTGAAACCTAAAAATTCAAACTATTACTGGAAATGAACGCTTCAACATAGAAGAACGAAATTTGGGGAACCAAGTCGCCTTAGTGTACTGATCATTACCTGAAAGTATCATCCAGTTTGGGTGAAAAAATATTTGCTGAGATTTCTGGAGATTCGTAATTTTGGGAAGCTTGGCAACCCCTTCCCATGAAAGTGTTTCTCGCCAGTCACTGCTTAGGGCTACATCAAGAGGAAACAAAACGTAGAGATAGAACGTGAAACTACTTTGTTGTGTCAAGTTTCAAGAAGCTAGCACAAACCGTGTTGGATTTAGAGTTCCAAATACATCTATCAATATAGGAGAAAACAGAGTGAAACCTAAAAATTCAAACTGTTACTGGAAATGAACGCTTCAACATAGAAGAACGAAATTTGGGGAACCACGTCGCATTAGTGTACTGATCATTACCTGAAAGTATCATCCAGTTTGGGTGAAAAAATATTTGCTGAGATTTCTGAAGATTCGTAATTTTGGGAAGATTGGCAACCCCTTCCCATGAAAGTGTTTCTCGCCAGTCACTGCTTAGGGCTACATCAAGAGGAAACAAAACGTAGAGATAGATCATGAAACTAATTTGTTGTGTCAACTTTCAAGAAGCTAGCACAAACCGTGTTGGATTCAGAGTTCCAAATACATCTATCAATATAGGAGAAAACAGAGTGAAACCTAAAAATTCAAACTGTTACTGGAAATGAACGCTTCAACACAGAAGAACGAAATTTGGGGAACCAAGTCGCATTAGTGTACTGATCATTACCTGAAAGTATCATCCAGTTTGGGTGAAAAAATATTTGCTGAGATTTCTGGAGATTCGTAATTTTTGGAAGCTTGGCAACCCCTTCCCATGAAAGTGTTTCTCGCCAGTCAGTGCTTAGGGCTACATCAAGAGGAAACAAAACGTAGAGACAGAACGTGAAACTACTTTGTTGTGTCAAGTTTCAAGAAGCTAGAACAAACCGTGTTGGATTTAGTGTTCCAAATACATCTATCAATATAGGAGAAAACAGAGTGAAACCTAAAAATTCAAACTCTTACTGGAAATGAACGCTTCAACATAGAAGAACGAAATTTGGGGAACCAAGTCGCCTTAGTGTACTGATCATTACCTGAAAGTATCATCCAGTTTGGGTGAAAAAATGTTTGCTGAGATTTCTGGAGATTCGTAATTTTGGGAAGCTTGGCAACCCCTTCCCATGAAAGTGTTTCTCGCCAGTCACTGCTTAGGGCTACATCAAGAGGAAACAAAACGTAGAGATAGAACGTGAAACTACTTTGTTGTGTCATGTTTCAAGAAGCTAGCACAAACCGTGTTGGATTTAGAGTTCCAAATATATCTATCAATATAGGAGAAAACAGAGTGAAACCTAAAAATTCAAACTGTTACTGGAAATGAACGCTTCAACATAGAAGAACGAAATTTGGGGAACCAAGTCGCCTTAGTGTACTGATCATTACCTGAGAGTATCATCCAGTTTGGGTGAAAAAATATTTGCTGAGATTTCTGGAGATTCGTAATTTTGGGAAGCTTGGCAACCCCTTCCCATGAAAGTGTTTCTCGCCAATCACTGCTTAGGGCTACATCAAGAGGAAACAAAACGTAGAGATAGAACGTGAAACTACTTTGTTGTGTCAACTTTCAAGAAGCTAGCACAAACCGTGTTGGATTCAGAGTTCCAAATACATCTATCAATATAGGAGAAAACAGAGTGAAACCTAAAAATTCAAACTGTTACTGGAAATGAACGCTTCAACATAGAAGAACGAAATTTGGGGAACCAAGTCGCCTAGTGTACTGATCATTACCTGAATGTATCATCCAGTTTGGGTGAAAAAATATTTGCTGAGATTTCTGGAGATTCGTAATTTTGGGAAGCTTGGCAACCCCTTCCCATGAAAGTGTTTCTCGCCAGTCACTGCTTAGGGCTACATCAAGAGGAAACAAAACGTAGAGATAGAACGTGAAACTACTTTGTTGTGTCAAGTTTCAAGAAGCAAGCACAAACCGTGTTGGATTTAGAGTTCCAAATACATCTATCAATATAGGAGAAAACAGAGTGAAACCTAAAAATTCAAACTATTACTGGAAATGAACACTTCAACATAGAAGAACGAAATTTGGGGAACCAAGTCGCCTTAGTGTACTGATCATTACCTGAAAGTATCATCCAGTTTGGGTGAAAAAATATTTGCTGAGATTTCTGGAGATTCGTAATTTTTGGAAGCTTGGCAACCCCTTCCCATGAAAGTGTTTCTCGCCAGTCACTGCTTAGGGCTACATCAAGAGAAAACAAAACGTAGAGATAGAACGTGAAACTACTTTGTTGTGTCAAGTTTCAAGAAGCTAGCACAAACCGTGTTGGATTTAGAGTTCCAAATACATCTATCAATATAGGAGAAAACAGAGTGAAACCTAAAAATTCAAACTGTTACTGGAAATGAACGCTTCAACATAGAAGAACGAAATTTGGGGAACCAAGTCGCCTTAGTGTACTGATCATTACCTGAATGTATCATCCAGTTTGGGTGAAAAAATATTTGCTGAGATTTCTGGAGATTCGTAATTTTGGGAAGCTTGGCAACCCCTTCCCATGAAAGTGTTTCTCGCCAGTCACTGCTTAGGGCTACATCAAGAGGAAACAAAACGTAGAGATAGAACATGAAACTAATTTGTTGTGTCAACTTTCAAGAAGCTAGCACAAACCGTGATGGATTCAGAGTTCCAAATACATCTATCAATATAGGAGAAAACAGAGTGAAACCTAAAAATTCAAACTGTTACTGGAAATGAACGCTTCAACATTGAAGAACGAAATTTGGGGAACCAAGTCGCCTTAGTGTACTGATCATTACCTGAAAGTATCATCCAGTTTGGGTGAAAAAATATTTGCTGAGATTTCTGGAGATTCGTAATTTTTGGAAGCTTGGCAACCCCTTCCCATGAAAGTGTTTCTCGCCAGTCAGTGCTTAGGGCTACATCAAGAGGAAACAAAACGTAGAGACAGAACGTGAAACTACTTTGTTGTGTCAAGTTTCAAGAAGCTAGAACAAACCGTGTTGGATTTAGTGTTCCAAATACATCTATCAATATAGGAGAAAACAGAGTGAAACCTAAAAATTCAAACTCTTACTGGAAATGAACGCTTCAACATAGAAGAACGAAATTTGGGGAACCAAGTCGCCTTAGTGTACTGATCATTACCTGAAAGTATCATCCAGTTTGGGTGAAAAAATGTTTGCTGAGATTTCTGGAGATTCGTAATTTTGGGAAGCTTGGCAACCCCTTCCCATGAAAGTGTTTCTCGCCAGTCACTGCTTAGGGCTACATCAAGAGTAAACAAAACGTAGAGATAGAACGTGAAACTACTTTGTTGTGTCATGTTTCAAGAAGCTAGCACAAACCGTGTTGGATTTAGAGTTCCAAATATATCTATCAATATAGGAGAAAACAGAGTGAAACCTAAAAATTCAAACTGTTACTGGAAATGAACGCTTCAACATAGAAGAACGAAATTTGGGGAACCAAGTCGCCTTAGTGTACTGATCATTACCTGAAAGTATCATCCAGTTTGGGTGAAAAAATGTTTGCTGAGATTTCTGGAGATTCGTAATTTTGGGAAGCTTGGCAACCCCTTCCCATGAAAGTGTTTCTCGCCAGTCACTGCTTAGGGCTACATCAAGAGTAAACAAAACGTAGAGATAGAACGTGAAACTACTTTGTTGTGTCATGTTTCAAGAAGCTAGCACAAACCGTGTTGGATTTAGAGTTCCAAATATATCTATCAATATAGGAGAAAACAGAGTGAAACCTAAAAATTCAAACTGTTACTGGAAATGAACGCTTCAACATAGAAGAACGAAATTTGGGGAACCAAGTCGCCTTAGTGTACTGATCATTACCTGAAAGTATCATCCAGTTTGGGTGAAAAAATATGTGCTGAGATTTCTGGAGATTCGTAATTTTGGGAAGCTTGGCAACCCCTTCCCATGAAAGTGTTTCTCGCCAGTCACTGCTTAGGGCTACATCAAGAGGAATCAAAACGTAGAGATAGAACGTGAAACAACTTTGTTGTGTCAAGTTTCAAGAAGCTAGCACAAACCGTGTTGGATTCAGAGTTCCAAATACATCTATCAATATAGGAGGAAACAGTGAAACCTAAAAATTCAAACTGTTACTGGAAATGAACGCTTCAACATAGAAGAACGAAAATTGGGGAACCAAGTTGCCTTAGTGTACTGATCATTACCTGAAAGTATCATCCAGTTTGGGTGAAAAAATGTTTGCTGAGATTTCTGGAGATTCGTAATTTTGGGAAGCTTGGCAACCCCTTCCCATGAAAGTGTTTCTCGCCAGTCACTGCTTAGGGCTACATCAAAAGGAAACAAAACGTAGAGATAGAACGTGAATCTACTTTGTTGTGTCAACTTCCAAGAAGCTAGCACAAACCGTGTTGGATTCAGAGTTCCAAATACATCTATCAATATAGGAGAAAACAGAGTGAAACCTAAAAATTCAAACTGTTACTGGAAATGAACGCTTCAACATAGAAGAACGAAATTTGGGGAACCAAGTCGCCTTAGTGTACTGATCATTACCTGAAAGTATCATCCAGTTTGGGTGAAAAAATATTTGCTGAGATTTCTGGAGATTCGTAATTTTGGGAAGCTTGGCAACCCCTTCCCATGAAAGTGTTTCTCGCCAGTCACTGCTTAGGGCTACATCAAGAGGAAACAAAATGTAGAGATAGAACGTGAAACTACTTTGTTGTGTCAAGTTTCAAGAAGCTAGCACAAACCGTGTTGGATTTAGAGTTCCAAATACATCTATCAATATAGGAGAAAACAGAGTGAAACCTAAAAATTCAAACTGTTACTGGAAATGAACGCTTCAACATAGAAGAACGAAATTTGGGGAACCAAGTCGCCTTAGTGTACTGATCATTACCTGAGAGTATCATCCAGTTTGGGTGAAAAAATATTTGCTGAGATTTCTGGAGATTCGTAATTTTGGGAAGCTTGGCAACCCCTTCCCATGAAAGTGTTTCTCGCCAGTCACTGCTTAGGGCTACATCAAGAGGAAACAAAACGTAGAGATAGAACGTGAAACTACTTTGTTGTGTCAAGTTTCAAGAAGCTAGCACAAACCGTGTTGGATTTAGAGTTCCAAATACATCTATCAATATAGGAGAAAACAGAGTGAAACCTAAAAATTCAAACTGTTACTGGAAATGAACGCTTCAACATAGAAGAACGAAATTTGGGGAACCAAGTCGCCTTAGTGTACTGATCATTACCTGAAAGTATCATCCAGTTTGGGTGAAAAAATACTTGCTGAGATTTCTGGAGATTCGTAATTTTGGGAAGCTTGGCAACCCCTTCCCATGAAAGTGTTTCTCGCCAGTCACTGCTTAGGGCTACATCAAGAGGAAACAAAACGTAGAGATAGAACGTGAAACTACTTTGTTGTGTCAAGTTTCAAGAAGCTAGCACAAACCGTGTTGGATTTAGAGTTCCAAATACATCTATCTATATAGGAGAAAACAGAGTGAAACTTAAAAATTCAAACTGTTACTGGAAATGAACGCTTCAACATAGAAGAACGAAAATTGGGGAACCAAGTTGCCTTAGTGTACTGATCATTACCTGAAAGTATCATCCAGTTTGGGTGAAAAAATGTTTGCTGAGATTTCTGGAGATTCGTAATTTTGGGAAGCTTGGCAACCCCTTCCCATGAAAGTGTTTCTCGCCAGTCACTGCTTAGGGCTACATCAAGAGGAAACAAAACATAGAGATAGAACGTGAAACTACTTTGTTGTGTCAAGTTTCAAGAAGCTAGCACAAACCGTGTTGGATTTAGAGTTCCAAATACATCTATCAATATAGGAGAAAACAGAGTGAAACCTAAAAATTCAAACTGTTACTGGAAATGAACGCTTCAACATAGAAGAACAAAATTTTTGGAACCAAGTCGCCTTAGTGTACTGATCATTACCTGAAAGTATCATCCAGTTTGGGTGAAAAAATATTTGCTGAGATTTCTGGAGATTCGTAATTTTGGGAAGCTTGGCAACCCCTTCCCATGAAAGTGTATCTCGCCAGTCACTGCTTAGGGCTACATCAAAAGGAAACAAATCATAGAGATAGAACGTGAAACTACTTTGTTGTGTCAAGTTTCAAGAAGGTAGCACAAACCGTGTTGGATTTAGAGTTCCAAATACATCTATCAATATAGGAGAAAACAGAGTGAAACCTAAAAATTCAAACTGTTACTGGAAATGAACGCTTCAACATAGAAGAATGAAATTTGGGGAACCAAGTCGTCTTAGTGTACTGATCATTATCTGAAAGTATCATCCAGTTTGGGTGAAAAAATATTTGCTGAGATTTCTGGAGATTCGTAATTTTGGGAAGCTTGGCAACCCCTTCCCATGAAAGTGTTTCTCGCCAGTCACTGCTTAGGGCTACATCAAGAGGAAAAAAAACGTAGAGATAGAACGTGAAACTACTTTGTTGTGTCAAGTTTCAAGAAGCTAGCACAAACCGTGTTGGATTTAGAGTTCCAAATACATCTATCAATATAGGAGAAAACAGAGTGAAACCTAAAAATTCAAACTGTTACTGGAAATGAACGCTTCAACATAGAAGAACGAAATTTGGGGAACCAAGTCGCCTTAGTGTACTGATCATTACCTGAAATTATCATCCAGTTTGGGTGAAAAAATATTTGCTGAGATTTCTGGAGATTCGTAATTTTGGGAAGCTTGGCAACCCCTTCCCATGAAAGTGTTTCTCGCCAGTCACTGCTTAGGGCTACATCAAGAGGAAACAAAACGTAGAGATAGAACGTGAAACTACTTTGTTGTGTCAACTTTCAAGAAGCTAGCACAAACCGTGTTGGATTCAGAGTTCCAAATACATCTATCAATATAGGAGAAAACAGAGTGAAACCTAAAAATTCAAACTGTTACTGGAAATGAACGCTTCAACATAGAAGAACGAAATTTGGGGAACCAAGTCGCATTAGTGTACTGATCATTGCCTGAGAGTATCATCCAGTTTGGGTGAAAAAATATTTGCTGAGATTTCTGGAGATTCGTAATTTTGGGAAGCATGGCAACCCCTTCCCATGAAAGTGTTTCTCGCCAGTCACTGCTTAGGGCTACATCAAGAGGAAACAAAACGTAGAGATAGAACGTGAAACTACTTTGTTGTGTCAAGTTTCAAGAAGCTAGCACAAACCGTGTTGGATTTAGAGTTCCAAATACATCTATCAATATAGGAGAAAACAGAGTGAAACCTAAAAATTCAAACTGTTACTGGAAATGAACGCTTCAACATAGAAGAACGAAATTTGGGGAACCAAGTCGCCTTAGTGTACTGATCATTACCTGAAAGTATCATCCAGTTTGGGTGAAAAAATACTTGCTGAGATTTCTGGAGATTCGTAATTTTTGGAAGCTTGGCAACCCCTTCCCATGAAAGTGTTTCTCGCCAGTCACTGCTTAGGGCTACATCAAGAGGAAACAAAACGTAGAGATAGAACGGGAAACTACTTTGTTGTGTCAAGTTTCAAGAAGCTAGCACAAACCGTGTTGGATTTAGAGTTCCAAATACATCTATCTATATAGGAGAAAACAGAGTGAAACCTAAAAATTCAAACTGTTACTGGAAATGAACGCTTCAACATAGAAGAACGAAAATTGGGGAACCAAGTTGCCTTAGTGTACTGATCATTACCTGAAAGTATCATCCAGTTTGGGTGAAAAAATGTTTGCTGAGATTTCTGGAGATTCGTAATTTTGGGAAGCTTGGCAACCCCTTCCCATGAAAGTGTTTCTCGCCAGTCACTGCTTAGGGCTACATCAAGAGGAAACAAAACGTAGAGATAGAACGTGAAACTACTTTGTTGTGTCAAGTTTCAAGAAGCTTGCACAAACCGTGTTGGATTTAGAGTTCCAAATACATCTATCAATATAGGAGAAAACAGAGTGAAACCTAAAAATTCAAACTGTTACTGGAAATGAACGCTTCAACATAGAAGAACAAAATTTGGGGAACCAAGTCGCCTTAGTGTACTGATCATTACCTGAAAGTATCATCCAGTTTGGGTGAAAAAATATTTGCTGAGATTTCTGGAGATTCGTAATTTTTGGAAGCTTGGCAACCTCTTCCCATGAAAGTGTTTCTCGCCAGTCACTGTTTAGGGCTACATCAAGAGGAAACAAAACGTAGAGATAGAACGTGAATCTACTATGTTGTGTCAAGTTTCAAGAAACTAGCACAAACCGTGTTGGATTTAGAGTTCCAAATACATCTATCAATATAGGAGAAAACAGAGTGAAACCTAAAAATTCAAACTGTTACTGGAAATGAACGCTTCAACATAGAAGAACGAAATTTGGGGAACCAAGTCGCCTTAGTGTACTGATCATTACCTGAAAGTATCATCCAGTTTGGGTGATAAAATGTTTGCTGAAATTTCTGGAGATTCGTAATTTTGGGAAGCTTGGCAACCCCTTCCCATGAAAGTGTTTCTCGCCAGTCACTGCTTAGGGCTACATCAAGAGGAAACAAAACGTAGAGATAGAACGTGAAACTACTTTGTTGTGTCAAGTTTCAAGAAGCTAGCACAAACCGTGTTGGATTTAGAGTTCCAAATACATCTATCAATATAGGAGAAAACAGAGTGAAACCTAAAAATTCAAACTGTTACTGGAAATGAACGCTTCAACATAGAAGAACGAAATTTGGGGAACCAAGTCGCCTTAGTGTACTGATCATTACCTGAAAGTATCATCCAGTTTGGTTGAAAAAATATTTGCTGAGATTTCTGGAGATTCGTAATATTTGGAAGCTTGGCAACCTCTTCCCATGAAAGTGTTTCTCGCCAGTCACTGTTTAGGGCTACATCAAGAGGAAACAAAACGTAGAGATAGAACGTGAAACTATTATGTTGTGTCAAGTTTCAAGAAACTAGCACAAACCGTGTTGGATTTAGAGTTCCAAATACATCTATCAATATAGGAGAAAACAGAGTGAAACCTAAAAATTCAAACTGTTACTGGAAATGAACGCTTCAACATAGAAGAACGAAATTTGGGGAACCAAGTCGCCTTAGTGTACTGATCATTACCTGAAAGTATCATCCAGTTTGGGTGAAAAAATATTTGCTGAGATTTCTGGAGATTCGTAATTTTGGGAAGCTTGGCAACCCCTTCCCATGAAAGTGTTTCTCGCCAGTCACTGCTTAGGGCTACATCAAGAGGAAACAAAACGTAGAGATAGAACGTGAAACTACTTTGTTGTGTCAAGTTTCAAGAAGCTAGCACAAACCGTGTTGGATTTAGAGTTCCAAATACATCTATCAATATAGGAGAAAACAGAGTGAAACCTAAAAATTCAAACTGTTACTGGAAATGAACGCTTCAACATAGAAGAACGAAATTTGGGGAACCAAGTCGCCTTAGTGTACTGATCATTACCTGAAAGTATCATCCAGTTTGGGTGATAATATGTTTGCTGAGATTTCTGGAGATTCGTAATTTTGGGAAGCTTGGCAACCCCTTCCCATGAAAGTGTTTCTCGCCAGTCACTGCTTAGGGCTACATCAAGAGGAAACAAAACGTAGAGATAGAACGTGAAACTACTTTGTTGTGTCAAGTTTCAAGAAGCTAGCACAAACCGTGTTGGATTTAGAGTTCCAAATACATCTATCAATATAGGAGAAAACAGAGTGAAACCTAAAAATTCAAACAGTTACTGGAAATGAACGCTTCAACATAGAAGAACGAAATTTAGGGAACCAAGTCGCCTTAGTGTACTGATCATTACCTGAAAGTATCATCCAGTTTGGGTGAAAAAATATTTGCTGAGATTTCTGGAGATTCGTAATTTTGGGAAGCTTGGCAAATCCTTCCCATGAAAGTGTTTCTCGCCAGTCACTGCTTAGGGCTACATCAAGAGGAAACAAAACGTAGAGATAGAACGTGAACTACTTTGTTGTGTCAAGTTTCAAGAAGCTAGCACAAACCGTGTTGGATTTAGAGTTCCAAATACATCTATCAATATAGGAGAAAACAGAGTGAAACCTAAAAATTCAAACTGTTACTGGAAATGAACGCTTCAACATAGAAGAACGAAATTTGGGGAACCAAGTCGCCTTAGTGTACTGATCATTACCTGAAAGTATCATCCAGTTTGGGTGAAAAAATGTTTGCTGAGATTTCTGGAGATTCGTAATTTTTGGAAGCTTGGCAACCCCTTCCCATGAAAGTGTTTCTCGCCAGACACTGTTTAGGGCTACATCAAGAGGAAACAAAACGTAGAGATAGAACGTGAAACTACTTTGTTGTGTCAAGTTTCAAGAAGCTAGCACAAACCGTGTTGAATTTAGAGTTCCAAATACATCTATCAATATAGGAGAAAACAGAGTGAAACCTAAAAATTCAAACTGTTACTGGAAATGAACGCTTCAACATAGAAGAACGAAATTTGGGGAACCAAGTCGCCTTAGTGTACTGATCATTACCTGAAAGTATCATCCAGTTTGGGTGAAAAAGTGTTTGCTGAGATTTCTGGAGATTCGTAATTTTGGGAAACTTGGCAACCCCTTCCCTTGAAAGTGTTTCTCGCCAGTCACTGCTTAGGGCTACATCAAGAGGAAACAAAACGTAGAGATAGAACGTGAAACTACTTTGTTGTGTCAAGTTTCAAGAAGCTAGCACAAACCGTGTTGGATTTAGAGTTCCAAATACATCTATCAATATAGGAGAAAACAGAGTGAAACCTAAAAATTCAAACTGTTACTGGAAATGAACGCTTCAACATAGAAGAACGAAATTTGGGGAACCAAGTCGCCTTAGTGTACTGATCATTACCTGAAAGTATCATCCAGTTTGGGTGATAAAATGTTTGCTGAGATTTCTGGAGATTCGTAATTTTGGGAAGCTTGGCAACCCCTTCCCATGAAAGTGTTTCTCGCCAGTCACTGCTTAGGGCTACATCAAGAGGAAACAAAACGTAGAGATAGAACGTGAAACTACTTTGTTGTGTCAAGTTTCAAGAAGCTAGCACAAACCGTGTTGGATTTAGAGTTCCAAATACATCTATCAATATAGGAGAAAACAGAGTGAAACCTAAAAATTCAAACAGTTACTGGGAATGAACGCTTCAACATAGAAGAACGAAATTTGGGGAACCAAGTCGCCTTAGTGTACTGATCATTACCTGAAAGTATCATCCAGTTTGGGTGAAAAAATATTTGCTGAGATTTCTGGAGATTCGTAATTTTGGGAAGCTTGGCAACCCCTTCCCATGAAAGTGTTTCTCGCCAGTCACTGCTTAGGGCTACATCAAGAGGAAACAAAACGTAGAGATAGAACGTGAAACTACTTTGTTGTGTCAAATTTCAAGAAGCTAGCACAAACCGTGTTGGATTTAGAGTTCCAAATACATCTATCAATATAGGAGAAAACAGAGTGAAACCTAAAAATTCAAACTGTTACTGGAAATGAACGCTTCAACATAGAAGAACGAAATTTGGGGAACCAAGTCGCCTTAGTGTACTGATCATTACCTGAAAGTATCATCCAGTTTGGGTGAAAAAATATTTGCTGAGATTTCTTGAGATTCGTAATTTTGGGAAGCTTGGCAACCCCTTCCCATGAAAGTGTTTCTCGCCAGTCACTGCTTAGGGCTACATCAAGAGGAAACAAAACGTAGAGATAGAACGTGAAACTACTTTGTTGTGTCAAGTTTCAAGAAGCTAGCACAAACCGTGTTGGATTTAGAGTTCCAAATACATCTATCAATATAGGAGAAAACAGAGTGAAGCCTAAAAATTCAAACTGTTACTGGAAATGAATGCTTCAACATAGAAGAACGAAATTTGGGGAACCAAGTCGCCTTAGTGTACTGATCATTACCTGAAAGTATCATCCAGTTTGGGTGAAAAAATATTTGCTGAGATTTCTGGAGATTCCTAATTTTTGGAAGCTTGGCAACCCCTTCCCATGAAAGTGTTTCTCGCCAGTCACTGTTTAGGGCTACATCAAGAGGAAACAAAACGTAGAGATAGAACGTGAAACTACATTGTTGTGTCAACTTTCAAGAAGCTAGCACAAACCGTGTTGGATTTAGAGTTCCAAATACATCTATCAATATAGGAGAAAACAGAGTGAAACCTAAAAATTCAAACTGTTACTGGAAATGAACGCTTCAACATAGAAGAACGAAATTTGGGGAACCAAGTCGCCTTAGTGTACTGATCATTACCTGAAAGTATCATCCAGTTTGGGTGAAAAAATATTTGCTGAGATTTGTGGAGATTCGTAATTTTTGGAAGTTGGCAACCCCTTCCCATGAAAGTGTTTCTCGCCAGTCACTGCTTAGGGCTACATCAAGAGGAAACAAAACGTAGAGATAGAACGTGAAACTACTTTGTTGTGTCAACTTTCAAGAAGCTAGCACAAACCGTGTTGGATTCAGAGTTCCAAAACATCTATCAATATAGGAGAAAACAGAGTGAAACCTAAAAATTCAAACTGTTACTGGAAATGAACGCTTCAACATAGAAGAACGAAATTTGGGGAACCAAGTCGCCTTAGTGTACTGATCATTACCTGAAAGTATCATCCAGTTTGGGTGAAAAAATATTTGCTGAAATTTCTGGAGATTCGTAATTTTGGGAAGCTTGGCAACCCCTTCCCATGAAAGTGTTTCTCGCCAGTCACTGCTTAGGGCTACATCAAGAGGAAACAAAACGTAGAGATAGAACGTGAAACTACTTTGTTGTGTCAAGTTTCAAGAAGCTAGCACAAACCGTGTTGGATTTAGAGTTCCAAATACATCTATCAATATAGGAGAAAACAGAGTGAAACCTAAAAATTCAAACTATTACTGGAAATGAACGCTTCAACATAGAAGAACGAAATTTGGGGAACCAAGTCGCCTTAGTGTACTGATCATTACCTGAAAGTATCATCCAGTTTGGGTGAAAAAAATATTTGCTGAGATTTCTGGAGATTCGTAATTTTGGGAAGCTTGGCAACCCCTTCCCATGAAAGTGTTTCTCGCCAGTCACTGCTTAGGGCTACATCAAGAGGAAACAAAACCTAGAGATAGAACGTGAAACTACTTTGTTGTGTCAAGTTTCAAGAAGCTAGCACAAACCGTGTTGGATTTAGAGTTCCAAATACATCTATCAATATAGGAGAAAACAGAGTGAAACCTAAAAATTCAAACTGTTACTGGAAATGAACGCTTCAACATAGAAGAACGAAATTTGGGGAACCAAGTCGCATTAGTGTACTGATCATTACCTGAAAGTATCATCCAGTTTGGGTGAAAAAATATTTGCTGAGATTTCTGAAGATTCGTAATTTTGGGAAGATTGGCAACCCCTTCCCATGAAAGTGTTTCTCGCCAGTCACTGCTTAGGGCTACATCAAGAGGAAACAAAACGTAGAGATAGAACATGAAACTAATTTGTTGTGTCAACTTTCAAGAAGCTAGCACAAACCGTGTTGGATTCAGAGTTCCAAATACATCTATCAATATAGGAGAAAACAGAGTGAAACCTAAAAATTCAAACTGTTACTGGAAATGAACGCTTCAACATTGAAGAACGAAATTTGGGGAACCAAGTCGCCTTAGTGTACTGATCATTACGTGAAAGTATCATCCAGTTTGGGTGAAAAAATATTTGCTGAGATTTCTGGAGATTCGTAATTTTGGGAAGCTTGGCAACCCCTTCCCATGAATGTGTTTCTCGCCAGTCACTGCTTAGGGCTACATCAAGAGGAAACAAAACGTAGAGATAGAACGTGAAACTACTTTGTTGTGTCAAGTTTCAAGAAGCTAGCACAAACCGTGTTGGATTTAGAGTTCCAAATACATCTATCAATATAGGAGAAAACAGAGTGAAACCTAAAAATTCAAACTGTTACTGGAAATGAACGCTTCAACATAGAAGAACGAAATTTGGGGAACCAAGTCGCATTAGTGTACTGATCATTACCTGAAAGTATCATCCAGTTTGGGTGAAAAAATATTTGCTGAGATTTCTGGAGATTCGTAATTTTGGGAAGCTTGGCAACCCCTTCCCATGAAAGTGTTTCTCGCCAGTCACTGCTTAGGGCTACATCAAGAGGAAACAAAACGTAGAGATAGAACATGAAACTAATTTGTTGTGTCAACTTTCAAGAAGCTAGCACAAACCGTGTTGGATTCAGAGTTCCAAATACATCTATCAATATAGGAGAAAACAGAGTGAAACCTAAAAATTCAAACTGTTACTGGAAATGAACGCTTCAACATTGAAGAACGAAATTTGGGGAACCAAGTCGCCTTAGTGTACTGATCATTACCTGAAAGTATCATCCAGTTTGGGTGAAAAAATATTTGCTGAGATTTCTGGAGATTCGTAATTTTTGGAAGCTTGGCAACCCCTTCCCATGAAAGTGTTTCTCGCCAGTCAGTGCTTAGGGCTACATCAAGAGGAAACAAAACGTAGAGACAGAACGTGAAACTACTTTGTTGTGTCAAGTTTCAAGAAGCTAGCACAAACCGTGTTGGATTCAGTGTTCCAAATACATCTATCAATATAGGAGAAAACAGAGTGAAACCTAAAAATTCAAACTGTTACTGGAAATGAACGCTTCAACATAGAAGAACGAAATTTGGGGAACCAAGTCGCCTTAGTGTACTGATCATTACCTGAAAGTATCATCCAGTTTGGGTGAAAAAATATTTGCTGAGATTTCTGGAGATTCGTAATTTTGGGAAGCTTGGCAACCCCTTCCCATGAAAGTGTTTCTCGCCAGTCACTGCTTAGGGCTACATCAAGAGGAAACAAAACGTAGAGATAGAACGTGAAACTACTTTGTTGTGTCATGTTTCAAGAAGCTAGCACAAACCGTGTTGGATTTAGAGTTCCAAATATATCTATCAATATAGGAGAAAACAGAGTGAAACCTAAAAATTCAAACTGTTACTGGAAATGAACGCTTCAACATAGAAGAACGAAATTTGGGGAACCAAGTCGCCTTAGTGTACTGATCATTACCTGAAAGTATCATCCAGTTTGGGTGAAAAAATATTTGCTGAGATTTCTGGAGATTCGTAATTTTGGGAAGCGTGGCAACCCCTTCCCATGAAAGTGTTTCTCGCCAGTCACTGCTTAGGGCTACATCAAGAGGAATCAAAACGTAGAGATAGAACGTGAAACAACTTTGTTGTGTCAAGTTTCAAGAAGCTAGCACAAACCGTGTTGGATTCAGAGTTCCAAATACATCTATCAATATAGGAGAAAACAGAGTGAAACCTAAAAATTCAAACTGTTACTGGAAATGAACGCTTCAACATAGAAGAACGAAATTTGGGGAACCAAGTCGCCTTAGTGTACTGATCATTACCTGAAAGTATCATCCAGTTTGGGTGAAAAAATGTTTGCTGAGATTTCTGGAGATTCGTAATTTTGGGAAGCTTGGCAACCCCTTCCCATGAAAGTGTTTCTCGCCAGTCACTGCTTAGGGCTACATCAAGAGGAAACAAAACGTAGAGATAGAACGTGAAACTACTTTGTTGTGTCAACTTTCAAGAAGCTAGCACAAACCGTGTTGGATTCAGAGTTCCAAATACATCTATCAATATAGGAGAAAACAGAGTGAAACCTAAAAATTCAAACTGTTACTGGAAATGAACGCTTCAACATAGAAGAACGAAATTTGGGGAACCAAGTCGCCTTAGTGTACTGATCATTACCTGAAAGTATCATCCAGTTTGGGTGAAAAAATATTTGCTGAGATTTCTGGAGATTCGTAATTTTGGGAAGCTTGGCAACCCCTTCCCATGAAAGTGTTTCTCGCCAGTCACTGCTTAGGGCTACATCAAGAGGAAACAAAACGTAGAGATAGAACGTGAAACTACTTTGTTGTGTCAACTTTCAAGAAGCTAGCACAAACCGTGTTGGATTTAGAGTTCCAAATACATCTATCAATATAGGAGAAAACAGAGTGAAACCTAAAAATTCAAACTGTTACTGGAAATGAACGCTTCAACATAGAAGAACGAAATTTGGGGAACCAAGTCGCCTTAGTGTACTGATCATTACCTGAAAGTATCATCCAGTTTGGGTGAAAAAATATTTGCTGAGATTTCTGGAGATTCGTAATTTTGGGAAGCTTGGCAACCCCTTCCCATGAAAGTGTTTCTCGCCAGTCACTGCTTAGGGCTACATCAAGAGGAAACAAAACGTAGAGATAGAACGTGAAACTACTTTGTTGTGTCAACTTTCAAGAAGCTAGCACAAACCGTGTTGGATTCAGAGTTCCAAATACATCTATCAATATAGGAGAAAACAGAGTGAAACCTAAAAATTCAAACTGTTACTGGAAATGAACGCTTCAACATAGAAGAACGAAATTTGGGGAACCAAGTCGCCTTAGTGTACTGATCATTACCTGAAAGTATCATCCAGTTTGGGTGAAAAAATATTTGCTGAGATTTCTGGAGATTCGTAATTTTGGGAAGCTTGGCAACCCCTTCCCATGAAAGTGTTTCTCGCCAGTCACTGCTTAGGGCTACATCAAGAGGAAACAAAACGTAGAGATAGAACGTGAAACTACTTTGTTGTGTCAAGTTTCAAGAAGCTAGCACAAACCGTGTTGGATTTAGAGTTCCAAATACATCTATCAATATAGGAGAAAACAGAGTGAAACCTAAAAATTCAAACTATTACTGGAAATGAACGCTTCAACATAGAAGAACGAAATTTGGGGAACCAAGTCGCCTTAGTGTACTGATCATTACCTGAAAGTATCATCCAGTTTGGGTGAAAAAATATTTGCTGAGATTTCTGGAGATTCGTAATTTTGGGAAGCTTGGCAACCCCTTCCCATGAAAGTGTTTCTCGCCAGTCACTGCTTAGGGCTACATCAAGAGGAAACAAAACGTAGAGATAGAACGTGAAACTACTTTGTTGTGTCAAGTTTCAAGAAGCTAGCACAAACCGTGTTGGATTTAGAGTTCCAAATACATCTATCAATATAGGAGAAAACAGAGTGAAACCTAAAAATTCAAACTGTTACTGGAAATGAACGCTTCAACATAGAAGAACGAAATTTGGGGAACCACGTCGCATTAGTGTACTGATCATTACCTGAAAGTATCATCCAGTTTGGGTGAAAAAATATTTGCTGAGATTTCTGAAGATTCGTAATTTTGGGAAGATTGGCAACCCCTTCCCATGAAAGTGTTTCTCGCCAGTCACTGCTTAGGGCTACATCAAGAGGAAACAAAACGTAGAGATAGATCATGAAACTAATTTGTTGTGTCAACTTTCAAGAAGCTAGCACAAACCGTGTTGGATTCAGAGTTCCAAATACATCTATCAATATAGGAGAAAACAGAGTGAAACCTAAAAATTCAAACTGTTACTGGAAATGAACGCTTCAACACAGAAGAACGAAATTTGGGGAACCAAGTCGCATTAGTGTACTGATCATTACCTGAAAGTATCATCCAGTTTGGGTGAAAAAATATTTGCTGAGATTTCTGGAGATTCGTAATTTTTGGAAGCTTGGCAACCCCTTCCCATGAAAGTGTTTCTCGCCAGTCAGTGCTTAGGGCTACATCAAGAGGAAACAAAACGTAGAGACAGAACGTGAAACTACTTTGTTGTGTCAAGTTTCAAGAAGCTAGAACAAACCGTGTTGGATTTAGTGTTCCAAATACATCTATCAATATAGGAGAAAACAGAGTGAAACCTAAAAATTCAAACTCTTACTGGAAATGAACGCTTCAACATAGAAGAACGAAATTTGGGGAACCAAGTCGCCTTAGTGTACTGATCATTACCTGAAAGTATCATCCAGTTTGGGTGAAAAAATGTTTGCTGAGATTTCTGGAGATTCGTAATTTTGGGAAGCTTGGCAACCCCTTCCCATGAAAGTGTTTCTCGCCAGTCACTGCTTAGGGCTACATCAAGAGGAAACAAAACGTAGAGATAGAACGTGAAACTACTTTGTTGTGTCATGTTTCAAGAAGCTAGCACAAACCGTGTTGGATTTAGAGTTCCAAATATATCTATCAATATAGGAGAAAACAGAGTGAAACCTAAAAATTCAAACTGTTACTGGAAATGAACGCTTCAACATAGAAGAACGAAATTTGGGGAACCAAGTCGCCTTAGTGTACTGATCATTACCTGAAAGTATCATCCAGTTTGGGTGAAAAAATATTTGCTGAGATTTCTGGAGATTCGTAATTTTGGGAAGCGTGGCAACCCCTTCCCATGAAAGTGTTTCTCGCCAGTCACTGCTTAGGGCTACATCAAGAGGAATCAAAACGTAGAGATAGAACGTGAAACAACTTTGTTGTGTCAAGTTTCAAGATGCTAGCACAATCCGTGTTGGATTCAGAGTTCCAAATACATCTATCAATATAGGAGAAAACAGAGTGAAACCTAAAAATTCAAACTGTTACTGGAAATGAACGCTTCAACATAGAAGAACGAAAATTGGGGAACCAAGTTGCCTTAGTGTACTGATCATTACCTGAAAGTATCATCCAGTTTGGGTGAAAAAATGTTTGCTGAGATTTCTGGAGATTCGTAATTTTGGGAAGCTTGGCAACCCCTTCCCATGAAAGTGTTTCTCGCCAGTCACTGCTTAGGGCTACATCAAGAGGAAACAAAACGTAGAGATAGAACGTGAAACTACTTTGTTGTGTCAACTTTCAAGAAGCTAGCACAAACCGTGTTGGATTCAGAGTTCCAAATACATCTATCAATATAGGAGAAAACAGAGTGAAACCTAAAAATTCAAACTGTTACTGGAAATGAACGCTTCAACATAGAAGAACGAAATTTGGGGAACCAAGTCGCCTTAGTGTACTGATCATTACCTGAAAGTATCATCCAGTTTGGGTGAAAAAATATTTGCTGAGATTTCTGGAGATTCGTAATTTTGGGAAGCTTGGCAACCCCTTCCCATGAAAGTGTTTCTCGCCAGTCACTGCTTAGGGCTACATCAAGAGGAAACAAAACGTAGAGATAGAACGTGAAACTACTTTGTTGTGTCAAGTTTCAAGAAGCAAGCACAAACCGTGTTGGATTTAGAGTTTCAAATACATCTATCAATATAGGAGAAAACAGAGTGAAACCTAAAAATTCAAACTATTACTGGAAATGAAAGCTTCAACATAGAAGAACGAAATTTGGGGAACCAAGTCGCCTTAGTGTACTGATCATTACCTGAAAGTATCATCCAGTTTGGGTGAAAAAATAGTTGCTGAGATTTCTGGAGATTCGTAATTTTGGGAAGCTTGGCAACCCCTTCCCATGAAAGTGTTTCTCGCCAGTCACTGCTTAGGGCTACATCAAGAGGAAACAAAACGTAGAGATAGAACGTGAAACTACTTTGTTGTGTCAAGTTTCAAGAAGCTAGCACAAACCGTGTTGGATTTAGAGTTCCAAATACATCTATCAATATAGGAGAAAACAGAGTGAAACCTAAAAATTCAAACTGTTACTGGAAATGAACGCTTCAACATAGAAGAACGACATTTGGGGAACCAAGTCGCCTTAGTGTACTGATCATTACCTGAATGTATCATCCAGTTTGGGTGAAAAAAAATTTGCTGAGATTTCTGGAGATTCGTAATTTTGGGAAGCTTGGCAACCCCTTCCCATGAAAGTGTTTCTCGCCAGTCACTGCTTAGGGCTACATCAAGAGGAAACAAAACGTAGAGATAGAACATGAAACTAATTTGTTGTGTCAACTTTCAAGAAGCTAGCACAAACCGTGATGGATTCAGAGTTCCAAATACATCTATCAATATAGGAGAAAACAGAGTGAAACCTAAAAATTCAAACTGTTACTGGAAATGAACGCTTCAACATTGAAGAACGAAATTTGGGGAACCAAGTCGCCTTAGTGTACTGATCATTACCTGAAAGTATCATCCAGTTTGGGTGAAAAAATATTTGCTGAGATTTCTGGAGATTCGTAATTTTTGGAAGCTTGGCAACCCCTTCCCATGAAAGTGTTTCTCGCCAGTCAGTGCTTAGGGCTACATCAAGAGGAAACAAAACGTAGAGACAGAACGTGAAACTACTTTGTTGTGTCAAGTTTCAAGAAGCTAGAAGAAACCGTGTTGGATTTAGTGTTCCAAATACATCTATCAATATAGGAGAAAACAGAGTGAAACCTAAAAATTCAAACTCTTACTGGAAATGAACGCTTCAACATAGAAGAACGAAATTTGGGGAACCAAGTCGCCTTAGTGTACTGATCATTACCTTAAAGTATCATCCAGTTTGGGTGAAAAAATGTTTGCTGAGATTTCTGGAGATTCGTAATTTTGGGAAGCTTGGCAACCCCTTCCCATGAAAGTGTTTCTCGCCAGTCACTGCTTAGGGCTACATCAAGAGGAAACAAAACGTAGAGATAGAACGTGAAACTACTTTGTTGTGTCATGTTTCAAGAAGCTAGCACAAACCGTGTTGGATTTAGAGTTCCAAATATATCTATCAATATAGGAGAAAACAGAGTGAAACCTAAAAATTCAAACTGTTACTGGAAATGAACGCTTCAACATAGAAGAACGAAATTTGGGGAACCAAGTCGCCTTAGTGTACTGATCATTACCTGAAAGTATCATCCAGTTTGGGTGAAAAAATATTTGCTGAGATTTCTGGAGATTCGTAATTTTGGGAAGCGTGGCAACCCCTTCCCATGAAAGTGTTTCTCGCCAGTCACTGCTTAGGGCTACATCAAGAGGAATCAAAACGTAGAGATAGAACGTGAAACAACTTTGTTGTGTCAAGTTTCAAGAAGCTAGCACAAACCGTGTTGGATTCAGAGTTCCAAATACATCTATCAATATAGGAGAAAACAGAGTGAAACCTAAAAATTCAAACTGTTACTGGAAATGAACGCTTCAACATAGAAGAACGAAAATTGGGGAACCAAGTTGCCTTAGTGTACTGATCATTACCTGAAAGTATCATCCAGTTTGGGTGAAAAAATGTTTGCTGAGATTTCTGGAGATTCGTAATTTTGGGAAGCTTGGCAACCCCTTCCCATGAAAGTGTTTCTCGCCAGTCACTGCTTAGGGCTACATCAAGAGGAAACAAAACGTAGAGATAGAACGTGAAACTACTTTGTTGTGTAAACTTTCAAGAAGCTAGCACAAACCGTGTTGGATTCAGAGTTCCAAATACATCTATCAATATAGGAGAAAACAGAGTGAAACCTAAAAATTCAAACTGTTACTGGAAATGAACGCTTCAACATAGAAGAACGAAATTTGGGGAACCAAGTCGCCTTAGTGTACTGATCATTACCTGAAAGTATCATCCAGTTTGGGTGAAAAAATATTTGCTGAGATTTCTGGAGATTCGTAATTTTGGGAAGCTTGGCAACCCCTTCCCATGAAAGTGTTTCTCGCCAGTCACTGCTTAGGGCTACATCAAGAGGAAACAAAACGTAGAGATAGAACGTGAAACTACTTTGTTGTGTCAAGTTTCAAGAAGCAAGCACAAACCGTGTTGGATTTAGAGTTCCAAATACATCTATCAATATAGGAGAAAACAGAGTGAAACCTAAAAATTCAAACTATTACTGGAAATGAACGCTTCAACATAGAAGAACGAAATTTGGGGAACCAAGTCGCCTTAGTGTACTGATCATTACCTGAAAGTATCATCCAGTTTGGGTGAAAAAATACTTGCTGAGATTTCTGGAGATTCGTAATTTTTGGAAGCTTGGCAACCCCTTCCCATGAAAGTGTTTCTCGCCAGTCACTGCTTAGGGCTACATCAAGAGGAAACAAAACGTAGAGATAGAACGTGAAACTACTTTGTTGTGTCAAGTTTCAAGAAGCTAGCACAAACCGTGTTGGATTTAGAGTTCCAAATACATCTATCAATATAGGAGAAAACAGAGTGAAACCTAAAAATTCAAACTGTTACTGGAAATGAACGCTTCAACATAGAAGAACGAAATTTGGGGAACCAAGTCGCCTTAGTGTACTGATCATTACCTGAATGTATCATCCAGTTTGGGTGAAAAAATATTTGCTGAGATTTCTGGAGATTCGTAATTTTGGGAAGCTTGGCAACCCCTTCCCATGAAAGTGTTTCTCGCCAGTCACTGCTTAGGGCTACATCAAGAGGAAACAAAACGTAGAGATAGAACATGAAACTAATTTGTTGTGTCAATTTTCAAGAAGCTAGCACAATCCGTGATGGATTCAGAGTTCCAAATACATCTATCAATATAGGAGAAAACAGAGTGAAACCTAAAAATTCAAACTGTTACTGGAAATGAACGCTTCAACATTGAAGAACGAAATTTGGGGAACCAAGTCACCTTAGTGTACTGATCATTACCTGAAAGTATCATCCAGTTTGGGTGAAAAAATATTTGCTGAGATTTCTGGAGATTCGTAATTTTTGGAAGCTTGGCAACCCCTTCCCATGAAAGTGTTTCTCGCCAGTCAGTGCTTAGGGCTACATCAAGAGGAAACAAAACGTAGAGACAGAACGTGAAACTACTTTGTTGTGTCAAGTTTCAAGAAGCTAGAACAAACCGTGTTGGATTTAGTGTTCCATATACATCTATCAATATAGGAGAAAACAGAGTGAAACCTAAAAATTCAAACTCTTACTGGAAATGAACGCTTCAACATAGAAGAACGAAATTTGGGGAACCAAGTCGCCTTAGTGTACTGATCATTACCTGAAAGTATCATCCAGTTTGGGTGAAAAAATGTTTGCTGAGATTTCTGGAGATTCGTAATTTTGGGAAGCTTGGCAACCCCTTCCCATGAAAGTGTTTCTCGCCAGTCACTGCTTAGGGCTACATCAAGAGTAAACAAAACGTAGAGATAGAACGTGAAACTACTTTGTTGTGTCATGTTTCAAGAAGCTAGCACAAACCGTGTTGGATTTAGAGTTCCAAATATATCTATCAATATAGGAGAAAACAGAGTGAAACCTAAAAATTCAAACTGTTACTGGAAATGAACGCTTCAACATAGAAGAACGAAATTTGGGGAACCAAGTCGCCTTAGTGTACTGATCATTACCTGAAAGTATCATCCAGTTTGGGTGAAAAAATATTTGCTGAGATTTCTGGAGATTCGTAATTTTGGGAAGCTTGGCAACCCCTTCCCATGAAAGTGTTTCTCGCCAGTCACTGCTTAGGGCTACATCAAGAGGAATCAAAACGTAGAGATAGAACGTGAAACAACTTTGTTGTGTCAAGTTTCAAGAAGCTAGCACAAACCGTGTTGGATTCAGAGTTCCAAATACATCTATCAATATAGGAGAAAACAGTGAAACCTAAAAATTCAAACTGTTACTGGAAATGAACGCTTCAACATAGAAGAACGAAAATTGGGGAACCAAGTTGCCTTAGTGTACTGATCATTACCTGAAAGTATCATCCAGTTTGGGTGAAAAAATGTTTGCTGAGATTTCTGGAGATTCGTAATTTTGGGAAGCTTGGCAACCCCTTCCCATGAAAGTGTTTCTCGCCAGTCACTGCTTAGGGCTACATCAAGAGGAAACAAAACGTAGAGATAGAACGTGAAACTACTTTGTTGTGTCAACTTTCAAGAAGCTAGCACAAACCGTGTTGGATTCAGAGTTCCAAATACATCTATCAATATAGGAGAAAACAGAGTGAAACCTAAAAATTCAAACTGTTACTGGAAATGAACGCTTCAACATAGAAGAACGAAATTTGGGGAACCAAGTCGCCTTAGTGTACTGATCATTACCTGAAAGTATCATCCAGTTTGGGTGAAAAAATATTTGCTGAGATTTCTGGAGATTCGTAATTTTGGGAAGCTTGGCAACCCCTTCCCATGAAAGTGTTTCTCGCCAGTCACTGCTTAGGGCTACATCAAGAGGAAACAAAACGTAGAGATAGAACGTGAAACTACTTTGTTGTGTCAAGTTTCAAGAAGCAAGCACAAACCGTGTTGGATTTAGAGTTCCAAATACATCTATCAATATAGGAGAAAACAGAGTGAAACCTAAAAATTCAAACTATTACTGGAAATGAATGCTTCAACATAGAAGAACGAAATTTGGGGAACCAAGTCGCCTTAGTGTACTGATCATTACCTGAAAGTATCATCCAGTTTGGGTGAAAAAATATTTGCTGAGATTTCTGGAGATTCGTAATTTTTGGAAGCTTGGCAACCCCTTCCCATGAAAGTGTTTCTCGCCAGTCACTGCTTAGGGCTACATCAAGAGGAAACAAAACGTAGAGATAGAACGTGAAACTACTTTGTTGTGTCAAGTTTCAAGAAGCTAGCACAAACCGTGTTGGATTTAGAGTTCCAAATACATCTATCAATATAGGAGAAAACAGAGTGAAACCTAAAAATTCAAACTGTTACTGGAAATGAACGCTTCAACATAGAAGAACGAAATTTGGGGAACCAAGTCGCCTTAGTGTACTGATCATTACCTGAATGTATCATCCAGTTTGGGTGAAAAAATATTTGCTGAGATTTCTGGAGATTCGTAATTTTGGGAAGCTTGGCAACCCCTTCCCATGAAAGTGTTTCTCGCCAGTCACTGCTTAGGGCTACATCAAGAGGAAACAAAACGTAGAGATAGAACCTGAAACTAATTTGTTGTGTCAACTTTCAAGAAGCTAGCACAAACCGTGATGGATTCAGAGTTCCAAATACATCTATCAATATAGGAGAAAACAGAGTGAAACCTAAAAATTCAAACTGTTACTGGAAATGAACGCTTCAACATTGAAGAACGAAATTTGGGGAACCAAGTCGCCTTAGTGTACTGATCATTACCTGAAAGTATCATCCAGTTTGGGTGAAAAAATATTTGCTGAGATTTCTGGAGATTCGTAATTTTTGGAAGCTTGGCAACCCCTTCCCATGAAAGTGTTTCTCGCCAGTCAGTGCTTAGGGCTACATCAAGAGGAAACAAAACGTAGAGACAGAACGTGAAACTACTTTGTTGTGTCAAGTTTCAAGAAGCTAGAACAAACCGTGTTGGATTTAGTGTTCCAAATACATCTATCAATATAGGAGAAAACAGAGTGAAACCTAAAAATTCAAACTCTTACTGGAAATGAACGCTTCAACATAGAAGAACGAAATTTGGGGAACCAAGTCGCCTTAGTGTACTGATCATTACCTGAAAGTATCATCCAGTTTGGGTGAAAAAATGTTTGCTGAGATTTCTGGAGATTCGTAATTTTGGGAAGCTTGGCAACCCCTTCCCATGAAAGTGTTTCTCGCCAGTCACTGCTTAGGGCTACATCAAGAGTAAACAAAACGTAGAGATAGAACGTGAAACTACTTTGTTGTGTCATGTTTCAAGAAGCTAGCACAAACCGTGTTGGATTTAGAGTTCCAAATATATCTATCAATATAGGAGAAAACAGAGTGAAACCTAAAAATTCAAACTGTTACTGGAAATGAACGCTTCAACATAGAAGAACGAAATTTGGGGAACCAAGTCGCCTTAGTGTACTGATCATTACCTGAAAGTATCATCCAGTTTGGGTGAAAAAATATTTGCTGAGATTTCTGGAGATTCGTAATTTTGGGAAGCTTGGCAACCCCTTCCCATGAAAGTGTTTCTCGCCAGTCACTGCTTAGGGCTACATCAAGAGGAATCAAAACGTAGAGATAGAACGTGAAACAACTTTGTTGTGTCAAGTTTCAAGAAGCTAGCACAAACCGTGTTGGATTCAGAGTTCCAAATACATCTATCAATATAGGAGAAAACAGTGAAACCTAAAAATTCAAACTGTTACTGGAAATGAACGCTTCAACATAGAAGAACGAAATTTGGGGAACCAAGTCGCCTTAGTGTACTGATCATTACCTGAAAGTATCATCCAGTTTGGGTGAAAAAATATTTGCTGAGATTTCTGGAGATTCGTAATTTTGGGAAGCTTGGCAACCCCTTCCCATGAAAGTGTTTCTCGCCAGTCACTGCTTAGGGCTACATCAAGAGGAAACAAAACGTAGAGATAGAACGTGAAACTACTTTGTTGTGTCAACTTTCAAGAAGCTAGCACAAACCGTGTTGGATTCAGAGTTCCAAATACATCTATCAATATAGGAGAAAACAGAGTGAAACCTAAAAATTCAAACTGTTACTGGAAATGAACGCTTCAACATAGAAGAACGAAATTTGGGGAACCAAGTCGCCTTAGTGTACTGATCATTACCTGAGAGTATCATCCAGTTTGGGTGAAAAAATATTTGCTGAGATTTCTGGAGATTCGTAATTTTGGGAAGCTTGGCAACCCCTTCCCATGAAAGTGTTTCTCGCCAGTCACTGCTTAGGGCTACATCAAGAGGAAACAAAATGTAGAGATAGAACGTGAAACTACTTTGTTGTGTCAAGTTTCAAGAAGCTAGCACAAACCGTGTTGGATTTAGAGTTCCAAATACATCTATCAATATAGGAGAAAACAGAGTGAAACCTAAAAATTCAAACTGTTACTGGAAATGAACGCTTCAACATAGAAGAACGAAATTTGGGGAACCAAGTCGCCTTAGTGTACTGATCATTACCTGAAAGTATCATCCAGTTTGGGTGAAAAAATACTTGCTGAGATTTCTGGAGATTCGTAATTTTGGGAAGCTTGGCAACCCCTTCCCATGAAAGTGTTTCTCGCCAGTCACTGCTTAGGGCTACATCAAGAGGAAACAAAACGTAGAGATAGAACGTGAAACTACTTTGTTGTGTCAAGTTTCAAGAAGCTAGCACAAACCGTGTTGGATTTAGAGTTCCAAATACATCTATCTATATAGGAGAAAACAGAGTGAAACCTAAAAATTCAAACTGTTACTGGAAATGAACGCTTCAACATAGAAGAACGAAAATTGGGGAACCAAGTTGCCTTAGTGTACTGATCATTACCTGAAAGTATCATCCAGTTTGGGTGAAAAAATGTTTGCTGAGATTTCTGGAGATTCGTAATTTTGGGAAGCTTGGCAACCCCTTCCCATGAAAGTGTTTCTCGCCAGTCACTGCTTAGGGCTACATCAAGAGGAAACAAAACGTAGAGATAGAACGTGAAACTACTTTGTTGTGTCAAGTTTCAAGAAGCTAGCACAAACCGTGTTGGATTCAGAGTTCCAAATACATCTATCAATATAGGAGAAAACAGAGTGAAACCTACAAATTCAAACTGTTACTGGAAATGAACGCTTCAACAAAGAAGAACGAAATTTGGGGAACCAAGTCGCCTTAGTGTACTGATCATTACCTGAAAGTATCATCCCGATTGGGTGAAAAAATATTTGCTGAGATTTCTGGAGATTCGTAATTTTGGGAAGCTTGGCAACCCCTTCCCATGAAAGTGTTTCTCGCCAGTCACTGCTTAGGGCTACATCAAGAGGAAACAAAACATAGAGATAGAACGTGAAACTACTCTGTTGTGTCAAGTTTCAAGAAGCTAGCACAAACCGTGTTGGATTTAGAGTTCCAAATACATCTATCAATATAGGAGAAAACAGAGTGAAACCTAAAAATTCAAACTGTTACTGGAAATGAACGCTTCAACATAGAAGAACAAAATTTTTGGAACCAAGTCGCCTTAGTGTACTGATCATTACCTGAAAGTATCATCCAGTTTGGGTGAAAAAATATTTGCTGAGATTTCTGGAGATTCGTAATTTTGGGAAGCTTGGCAACCCCTTCCTATGAAAGTGTATCTCGCCAGTCACTGCTTAGGGCTACATCAAAAGGAAACAAATCATAGAGATAGAACGTGAAACTACTTTGTTGTGTCAAGTTTCAAGAAGCTAGCACAAACCGTGTTGGATTTAGAGTTCCAAATACATCTATCAATATAGGAGAAAACAGAGTGAAACCTAAAAATTCAAACTGTTACTGGAAATGAACGCTTCAACATAGAAGAATGAAATTTGGGGAACCAAGTCGTCTTAGTGTACTGATCATTATCTGAAAGTATCATCCAGTTTGGGTGAAAAAATATTTGCTGAGATTTCTGGAGATTCGTAATTTTGGGAAGCTTGGCAACCCCTTCCCATGAAAGTGTTTCTCGGCAGTCACAGTTTAGGGCTACATCAAGAGGAAAAAAAACGTAGAGATAGAACGTGAAACTACTTTGTTGTGTCAAGTTTCAAGAAGCTAGCACAAACCGTGTTGGATTTAGAGTTCCAAATACATCTATCAATATAGGAGAAAACAGAGTGAAACCTAAAAATTCAAACTGTTACTGGAAATGAACGCTTCAACATAGAAGAACGAAATTTGGGGAACCAAGTCGCCTTAGTGTACTGATCATTACCTGAAATTATCATCCAGTTTCGGTGAAAAAATATTTGCTGAGATTTCTGGAGATTCGTAATTTTGGGAAGCTTGGCAACCCCTTCCCATGAAAGTGTTTCTCGCCAGTCACTGCTTAGGGCTACATCAAGAGGAAACAAAACGTAGAGATAGAACGTGAAACTACTTTGTTGTGTCAACTTTCAAGAAGCTAGCACAAACCGTGTTGGATTCAGAGTTCCAAATACATCTATCAATATAGGAGAAAACAGAGTGAAACCTAAAAATTCAAACTGTTACTGGAAATGAACGCTTCAACATAGAAGAACGAAATTTGGGGAACCAAGTCGCCTTAGTGTACTGATCATTGCCTGAGAGTATCATCCAGTTTGGGTGAAAAAATATTTGCTGAGATTTCTGGAGATTCGTAATTTTGGGAAGCTTGGCAACCCCTTCCCATGAAAGTGTTTCTCGCCAGTCACTGCTTAGGGCTACATCAAGAGGAAACAAAACGTAGAGATAGAACGTGAAACTACTTTGTTGTGTCAAGTTTCAAGAAGCTAGCACAAACCGTGTTGGATTTAGAGTTCCAAATACATCTATCAATATAGGAGAAAACAGAGTGAAACCTAAAAATTCAAACTGTTACTGGAAATGAACGCTTCAAAATAGAAGAACGAAATTTGGGGAACCAAGTCGCCTTAGTGTACTGATCATTACCTGAAAGTATCATCCAGTTTGGGTGAAAAAATACATGCTGAGATTTCTGGAGATTCGTAATTTTTGGAAGCTTGGCAACCCCTTCCCATGAAAGTGTTTCTCGCCAGTCACTGCTTAGGGCTACATGAAGAGGAAACAAAACGTAGAGATAGAACGGGAAACTACTTTGTTGTGTCAAGTTTCAAGAAGCTAGCACAAACCGTGTTGGATTTAGAGTTCCAAATACATCTATCAATATAGGAGAAAACAGAGTGAAACCTAAAAATTCAAACTGTTACTGGAAATGAACGCTTCAACATAGAAGAACGAAATTTGGGGAACCAAGTCGCCTTAGTGTACTGATCATTACCTGAGAGTATCATCCAGTTTGGGTGAAAAAATATTTGCTGAGATTTCTGGAGATTCGTAATTTTGGGAAGCTTGGCAACCCCTTCCCATGAAAGTGTTTCTCGCCAATCACTGCTTAGGGCTACATCAAGAGGAAACAAAACGTAGAGATAGAACGTGAAACTACTTTGTTGTGTCAACTTTCAAGAAACTAGCACAAACCGTGTTGGATTCAGAGTTCCAAATACATCTATCAATATAGGAGAAAACAGAGTGAAACCTAAAAATTCAAACTGTTACTGGAAATGAACGCTTCAACATAGAAGAACGAAATTTGGGGAACCAAGTCGCCTTAGTGTACTGATCATTACCTGAAAGTATCATCCAGTTTGGGTGAAAAAATACTTGCTGAGATTTCTGGAGATTCGTAATTTTGGGAAGCTTGGCAACCCCTTCCCATGAAAGTGTTTCTCGCCAGTCACTGCTTAGGGCTACATCAAGAGGAAACAAAACGTAGAGATAGAACGTGAAACTACTTTGTTGTGTCAACTTTCAAGAAGCTAGCACAATCCATGTTGGATTCAGAGTTCCAAATACATCTATCAATATAGGAGAAAACGAGTGAAACCTAAAAATTCAAACTGTTACTGGAAATGAACGCTTCAACATAGAAGAACGAAATTTGGGGAACCAAGTCGCCTTAGTGTACTGATCATTGCCTGAGAGTATCATCCAGTTTGGGTGAAAAAATATTTGCTGAGATTTCTGGAGATTCGTAATTTTGGGAAGCTTGGCAACCCCTTCCCATGAAAGTGTTTCTCGCCAGTCACTGCTTAGGGCTACATCAAGAGGAAACAAAACGTAGAGATAGAACGTGAAACTACTTTGTTGTGTCAAGTTTCAAGAAGCTAGCACAAACCGTGTTGGATTTAGAGTTCCAAATACATCTATCTATATAGGAGAAAACAGAGTGAAACCTAAAAATTCAAACTGTTACTGGAAATGAACGCTTCAACATAGAAGAACGAAATTTGGGGAACCAAGTCGCCTTAGTGTACTGATCATTACCTGAAAGTATCATCCAGTTTGGGTGAAAAAATATTTGCTGAGATTTCTGGAGATTCGTAATTTTGGGAAGCTTGGCAACCCCTTCCCATGAAAGTGTTTCTCGCCAGTCACTGCTTAGGGCTACATCAAGAGGAAACAAAACGTAGAGATAGAACATGAAACTAATTTGTTGTGTCAACTTTCAAGAAGCTAGCACAAACCGTGATGGATTCAGAGTTCCAAATACATCTATCAATATAGGAGAAAACAGAGTGAAACCTAAAAATTCAAACTGTTACTGGAAATGAACGCTTCAACATTGAAGAACGAAATTTGGGGAACCAAGTCGCCTTAGTGTACTGATCATTACCTGAAAGTATCATCCAGTTTGGGTGAAAAAATATTTGCTGAGATTTCTGGAGATTCGTAATTTTTGGAAGCTTGGCAACCCCTTCCCATGAAAGTGTTTCTCGCCAGTCAGTGCTTAGGGCTACATCAAGAGGAAACAAAACGTAGAGACAGAACGTGAAACTACTTTGTTGTGTCAAGTTTCAAGAAGCTAGAACAAACCGTGTTGGATTTAGTGTTCCAAATACATCTATCAATATAGGAGAAAACAGAGTGAAACCTAAAAATTCAAACTCTTACTGGAAATGAACGCTTCAACATAGAAGAACGAAATTTGGGGAACCAAGTCGCCTTAGTGTACTGATCATTACCTGAAAGTATCATCCAGTTTGGGTGAAAAAATATTTGCTGAGATTTCTGGAGATTCGTAATTTTGGGAAGCTTGGCAACCCCTTCCCATGAAAGTGTTTCTCGCCAGTCACTGCTTAGGGCTACATCAAGAGGAATCAAAACGTAGAGATAGAACGTGAAACAACTTTGTTGTGTCAAGTTTCAAGAAGCTAGCACAAACCGTGTTGGATTCAGAGTTCCAAATACATCTATCAATATAGGAGAAAACAGTGAAACCTAAAAATTCAAACTGTTACTGGAAATGAACGCTTCAACATAGAAGAACGAAAATTGGGGAACCAAGTTGCCTTAGTGTACTGATCATTACCTGAAAGTATCATCCAGTTTGGGTGAAAAAATGTTTGCTGAGATTTCTGGAGATTCGTAATTTTGGGAAGCTTGGCAACCCCTTCCCATGAAAGTGTTTCTCGCCAGTCACTGCTTAGGGCTACATCAAGAGGAAACAAAACGTAGAGATAGAACGTGAAACTACTTTGTTGTGTCAACTTCCAAGAAGCTAGCACAAACCGTGTTGGATTCAGAGTTCCAAATACATCTATCAATATAGGAGAAAACAGAGTGAAACCTAAAAATTCAAACTGTTACTGGAAATGAACGCTTCAACATAGAAGAACGAAATTTGGGGAACCAAGTCGCCTTAGTGTACTGATCATTACCTGAAAGTATCATCCAGTTTGGGTGAAAAAATATTTGCTGAGATTTCTGGAGATTCGTAATTTTGGGAAGCTTGGCAACCCCTTCCCATGAAAGTGTTTCTCGCCAGTCACTGCTTAGGGCTACATCAAGAGGAAACAAAATGTAGAGATAGAACGTGAAACTACTTTGTTGTGTCAAGTTTCAAGAAGCTAGCACAAACCGTGTTGGATTTAGAGTTCCAAATATATCTATCAATATAGGAGAAAACAGAGTGAAACCTAAAAATTCAAACTGTTACTGGAAATGAACGCTTCAACATAGAAGAACGAAATTTGGGGAACCAAGTTGCCTTAGTGTACTGATCATTACCTGAGAGTATCATCCAGTTTGCGTGAAAAAATATTTGCTGAGATTTCTGGAGATTCGTAATTTTGGGAAGCTTGGCAACCCCTTCCCATGAAAGTGTTTCTCGCCAGTCACTGCTTAGGGCTACATCAAGAGGAAACAAAACGTAGAGATAGAACGTGAAACTACTTTGTTGTGTCAAGTTTCAAGAAGCTAGCACAAACCGTGTTGGATTTAGAGTTCCAAATACATCTATCAATATAGGAGAAAACAGAGTGAAACCTAAAAATTCAAACTGTTACTGGAAATGAACGCTTCAACATAGAAGAACGAAATTTGGGGAACCAAGTCGCCTTAGTGTACTGATCATTACCTGAAAGTATCATCCAGTTTGGGTGAAAAAATACTTGCTGAGATTTCTGGAGATTCGTAATTTTGGGAAGCTTGGCAACCCCTTCCCATGAAAGTGTTTCTCGCCAGTCACTGCTTAGGGCTACATCAAGAGGAAACAAAACGTAGAGATAGAACGTGAAACTACTTTGTTGTGTCAAGTTTCAAGAAGCTAGCACAAACCGTGTTGGATTTAGAGTTCCAAATACATCTATCTATATAGGAGAAAACAGAGTGAAACCTAAAAATTCAAACTGTTACTGGAAATGAACGCTTCAACATAGAAGAACGAAAATTGGGGAACCAAGTTGCCTTAGTGTACTGATCATTACCTGAAAGTATCATCCAGTTTGGGTGAAAAAATGTTTGCTGAGATTTCTGGAGATTCGTAATTTTGGGAAGCTTGGCAACCCCTTCCCATGAAAGTGTTTCTCGCCAGTCACTGCTTAGGGCTACATCAAGAGGAAACAAAACGTAGAGATAGAACGTGAAACTACTTTGTTGTGTCAACTTTCAAGAAGCTAGCACAAACCGTGTTGGATTCAGAGTTCCAAATACATCTATCAATATAGGAGAAAACAGAGTGAAACCTACAAATTCAAACTGTTACTGGAAATGAACGCTTCAACAAAGAAGAACGAAATTTGGGGAACCAAGTCGCCTTAGTGTACTGATCATTACCTGAAAGTATCATCCCGATTGGCTGAAAAAATATTTGCTGAGATTTCTGGAGATTCGTAATTTTGGGAAGCTTGGCAACCCCTTCCCATGAAAGTGTTTCTCGCCAGTCACTGCTTAGGGCTACATCAAGAGGAAACAAAACATAGAGATAGAACGTGAAACTACTCTGTTGTGTCAAGTTTCAAGAAGCTAGCACAAACCGTGTTGGATTTAGAGTTCCAAATACATCTATCAATATAGGAGAAAACAGAGTGAAACCTAAAAATTCAAACTGTTACTGGAAATGAACGCTTCAACATAGAAGAATGAAATTTGGGGAACCAAGTCGTCTTAGTGTACTGATCATTATCTGAAAGTATCATCCAGTTTGGGTGAAAAAATATTTGCTGAGATTTCTGGAGATTCGTAATTTTGGGAAGCTTGGCAACCCCTTCCCATGAAAGTGTTTCTCGGCAGTCACAGTTTAGGTCTACATCAAGAGGAAAAAAAACGTAGAGATAGAACGTGAAACTACTTTGTTGTGTCAAGTTTCAAGAAGCTAGCACAAACCGTGTTGGATTTAGAGTTCCAAATACATCTATCAATATAGGAGAAAACAGAGTGAAACCTAAAAATTCAAACTGTTACTGGAAATGAACGCTTCAACATAGAAGAACGAAATTTGGGGAACCAAGTCGCCTTAGTGTACTGATCATTGCCTGAGAGTATCATCCAGTTTGGGTGAAAAAATATTTGCTGAGATTTCTGGAGATTCGTAATTTTGGGAAGCTTGGCAACCCCTTCCCATGAAAGTGTTTCTCGCCAGTCACTGCTTAGGGCTACATCAAGAGGAAACAAAACGTAGAGATAGAACGTGAAACTACTTTGTTGTGTCAAGTTTCAAGAAGCTAGCACAAACCGTGTTGGATTTAGAGTTCCAAATACATCTATCTATATAGGAGAAAACAGAGTGAAACCTAAAAATTCAAACTGTTACTGGAAATGAACGCTTCAACATAGAAGAACGAAATTTGGGGAACCAGGTTGCCTTAGTGTACTGATCATTACCTGAAAGTATCATCCAGTTTGGGTGAAAAAATATTTGCTGAGATTTCTGGAGATTCGTAATTTTGGGAAGCTTGGCAACCCCTTCCCATGGAAGTGTTTCTCGCCAGTCACTGCTTAGGGCTACATCAAGAGGAAACAAAACGTAGAGATAGAACGTGAAACTACTTTGTTGTGTCAAGTTTCAAGAAGCTAGCACAAACCGTGTTGGATTTAGAGTTCCAAATACATCTATCAATATAGGAGAAAACAGAGTGAAACCTAAAAATTCAAACTGTTACTGGAAATGAACGCTTCAACATAGAAGAACGAAATTTGGGGAACCAAGTCGCCTTAGTGTACTGATCATTACCTGAAAGTATCATCCAGTTTGGGTGAAAAAATATTTGCTGAGATTTGTGGAGATTCGTAATTTTGGGAAGCTTGGCAACCCCTTCCCATGAAAGGGTTTCTCGCCAATCACTGCTTTGGGCTACATCAAGAGGAAACAAAACGTAGAGATAGAACGTGAAACTACTTTGTTGTGTCAACTTTCAAGAAGCTAGCACAAACCGTGTTGGATTCAGAGTTCCAAATACATCTATCAATATAGGAGAAAACAGAGTGAAACCTAAAAATTCAAACTGTTACTGGAAATGAACGCTTCAACATAGAAGAACGAAATTTGGGGAACCAAGTCGCCTTAGTGTACTGATCATTACCTGAAAGTATCATCCAGTTTGGGTGAAAAAATACTTGCTGAGATTTCTGGAGATTCGTAATTTTTGGAAGCTTGGCAACCCCTTCCCATGAAAGTGTTTCTCGCCAGTCACTGCTTAGGGCTACATCAAGAGGAAACAAAACGTAGAGATAGAACGGGAAACTACTTTGTTGTGTCAAGTTTCAAGAAGCTAGCACAAACCGTGTTGGATTTAGAGTTCCAAATACATCTATAAATATAGGAGAAAACAGAGTGAAACCTAAAAATTCAAACTGTTACTGGAAATGAACGCTTCAACATAGAAGAACGAAATTTGGGGAACCAAGTCGCCTTAGTGTACTGATCATTACCTGAGAGTATCATCCAGTTTGGGTGAAAAAATATTTGCTGAGATTTCTGGAGATTCGTAATTTTGGGAAGCTTGGCAACCCCTTCCCATGAAAGTGTTTCTCGCCAATCACTGCTTAGGGCTACATCAAGAGGAAACAAAACGTAGAGATAGAACGTGAAACTACTTTGTTGTGTCAAGTTTCAAGAAGCTAGCACAAACCGTGTTGGATTTAGAGTTCCAAATACATCTATCTATATAGGAGAAAACAGAGTGAAACCTAAAAATTCAAACTGTTACTGGAAATGAACGCTTCAACATAGAAGAACGAAATTTGGGGAACCAGGTTGCCTTAGTGTACTGATCATTACCTGAAAGTATCATCCAGTTTGGGTGAAAAAATATTTGCTGAGATTTCTGGAGATTCGTAATTTTGGGAAGCTTGGCAACCCCTTCCCATGGAAGTGTTTCTCGCCAGTCACTGCTTAGGGCTACATCAAGAGGAAACAAAACGTAGAGATAGAACGTGAAACTACTTTGTTGTGTCAAGTTTCAAGAAGCTAGCACAAACCGTGTTGGATTTAGAGTTCCAAATACATCTATCAATATAGGAGAAAACAGAGTGAAACCTAAAAATTCAAACTGTTACTGGAAATGAACGCTTCAACATAGAAGAACGAAATTTGGGGAACCAAGTCGCCTTAGTGTACTGATCATTACCTGAAAGTATCATCCAGTTTGGGTGAAAAAATATTTGCTGAGATTTGTGGAGATTCGTAATTTTGGGAAGCTTGGCAACCCCTTCCCATGAAAGGGTTTCTCGCCAATCACTGCTTTGGGCTACATCAAGAGGAAACAAAACGAAGAGATAGAACGTGAAACTACTTTGTTGTGTCAACTTTCAAGAAGCTAGCACAAACCGTGTTGGATTCAGAGTTCCAAATACATCTATCAATATAGGAGAAAACAGAGTGAAACCTAAAAATTCAAACTGTTACTGGAAATGAACGCTTCAACATAGAAGAACGAAATTTGGGGAACCAAGTCGCCTTAGTGTACTGATCATTACCTGAAAGTATCATCCAGTTTGGGTGAAAAAATACTTGCTGAGATTTCTGGAGATTCGTAATTTTTGGAAGCTTGGCAACCCCTTCCCATGAAAGTGTTTCTCGCCAGTCACTGCTTAGGGCTACATCAAGAGGAAACAAAACGTAGAGATAGAACGTGAAACTACTTTGTTGTGTCAAGTTTCAAGAAGCTAGCACAAACCGTGTTGGATTTAGAGTTCCAAATACATCTATCAATATAGGAGAAAACAGAGTGAAACCTAAAAATTCAAACTGTTACTGGAAATGAACGCTTCAACATAGAAGAACGAAATTTGGGGAACCAAGTCGCCTTAGTGTACTGATCATTACCTGAGAGTATCATCCAGTTTGGGTGAAAAAATATTTGCTGAGATTTCTGGAGATTCGTAATTTTGGGAAGCTTGGCAACCCCTTCCCATGAAAGTGTTTCTCGCCAATCACTGCTTAGGGCTACATCAAGAGGAAACAAAACGTAGAGATAGAACGTGAAACTACTTTGTTGTGTCAACTTTCAAGAAGCTAGCACAAACCGTGTTGGATTCAGAGTTCCAAATACATCTATCAATATAGGAGAAAACAGAGTGAAACCTAAAAATTCAAACTGTTACTGGAAATGAACGCTTCAACATAGAAGAACGAAATTTGGGGAACCAAGTCGCCTTAGTGTACTGATCATTACCTGAAAGTATCATCCAGTTTGGGTGAAAAAATACTTGCTGAGATTTCTGGAGATTCGTAATTTTGGGAAGCTTGGCAACCCCTTCCCATGAAAGTGTTTCTCGCCAGTCACTGCTTAGGGCTACATCAAGAGGAAACAAAACGTAGAGATAGAACGTGAAACTACTTTGTTGTGTCAAGTTTCAAGAAGCTAGCACAAACCGTGTTGGATTTAGAGTTCCAAATACATCTATCAATATAGGAGAAAACAGAGTGAAACCTAAAAATTCAAACTGTTACTGGAAATGAACGCTTCAACATAGAAGAATGAAATTTGGGGAACCAAGTCGCCTTAGTGTACTGATCATTACCTGAGAGTATCATCCAGTTTGGGTGAAAAAATATTTGCTGAGATTTCTGGAGATTCGTAATTTTGGGAAGCTTGGCAACCCCTTCCCATGAAAGTGTTTCTCGCCAGTCACTGCTTAGGGCTACATCAAGAGGAAACAAAACGTAGAGATAGAACGTGAAACTACTTTGTTGTGTCAACTTTCAAGAAGCTAGCACAAACCGTGTTGGATTCAGAGTTCCAAATACATCTATCAATATAGGAGAAAACAGAGTGAAACCTAAAAATTCAAACTGTTACTGGAAATGAACGCTTCAACATAGAAGAACGAAATTTGGGGAACCAAGTCGCCTTAGTGTACTGATCATTGCCTGAGAGTATCATCCAGTTTGGGTGAAAAAATATTTGCTGAGATTTCTGGAGATTCGTAATTTTGGGAAGCTTGGCAAACCCTTCCCATGAAAGTGTTTCTCGCCAGTCACTGCTTAGGGCTACATCAAGAGGAAACAAAACGTAGAGATAGAACGTGAAACTACTTTGTGGTGTCAAGTTTCAAGAAGCAAGCACAAACCGTGTTGGATTTAGAGTTCCAAATACATCTATCAATATAGGAGAAAACAGAGTGAAACCTAAAAATTCAAACTATTACTGGAAATGAACGCTTCAACATAGAACAACGAAATTTGGGGAACCAAGTCGCCTTAGTGTACTGATCATTACCTGAAAGTATCATCCAGTTTGGGTGAAAAAATATTTGCTGAGATTTCTGGAGATTCGTAATTTTTGGAAGCTTGGCAACCCCTTCCCATGAAAGTGTTTCTCGCCAGTCACTGCTTAGGGCTACATCAAGAGGAAACAAAACGTAGAGATAGAACGTGAAACTACTTTGTTGTGTCAAGTTTCAAGAAGCTAGCACAAACCGTGTTGGATTTAGAGTTCCAAATACATCTATCAATATAGGAGAAAACAGAGTGAAACCTAAAAATTCAAACTGTTACTGGAAATGAACGCTTCAACATAGAAGAACGAAATTTGGGGAACCAAGTCGCCTTAGTGTACTGATCATTACCTGAATGTATCATCCAGTTTGGGTGAAAAAATATTTGCTGAGATTTCTGGAGATTCGTAATTTTGGGAAGCTTGGCAACCCCTTCCCATGAAAGTGTTTCTCGCCAGTCACTGCTTAGGGCTACATCAAGAGGAAACAAAACGTAGAGATAGAACATGAAACTAATTTGTTGTGTCAACTTTCAAGAAGCTAGCACAAACCGTGATGGATTCAGAGTTCCAAATACATCTATCAATATAGGAGAAAACAGAGTGAAACCTAAAAATTCAAACTGTTACTGGAAATGAACGCTTCAACATTGAAGAACGAAATTTGGGGAACCAAGTCGCCTTAGTGTACTGATCATTACCTGAATGTATCATCCAGTTTGGGTGAAAAAATATTTGCTGAGATTTCTGGAGATTCGTAATTTTTGGAAGCTTGGCAACCCATTCCCATGAAAGTGTTTCTCGCCAGTCAGTGCTTAGGGCTACATCAAGAGGAAACAAAACGTAGAGACAGAACGTGAAACTACTTTGTTGTGTCAAGTTTCAAGAAGCTAGAACAAACCGTGTTGGATTTAGTGTTCCAAATACATCTATCAATATAGGAGAAAACAGAGTGAAACCTAAAAATTCAAACTCTTACTGGAAATGAACGCTTCAACATAGAAGAACGAAATTTGGGGAACCAAGTCGCCTTAGTGTACTGATCATTACCTGAAAGTATCATCCAGTTTGGGTGAAAAAATGTTTGCTGAGATTTCTGGAGATTCGTAATTTTGGGAAGCTTGGCAACCCCTTCCCATGAAAGTGTTTCTCGCCAGTCACTGCTTAGGGCTACAACAAGAGTAAACAAAACGTAGAGATAGAACGTGAAACTACTTTGTTGTGTCATGTTTCAAGAAGCTAGCACAAACCGTGTTGGATTTAGAGTTCCAAATATATCTATCAATATAGGAGAAAACAGAGTGAAACCTAAAAATTCAAACTGTTACTGGAAATGAACGCTTCAACATAGAAGAACGAAATTTGGGGAACCAAGTCGCCTTAGTGTACTGATCATTACCTGAAAGTATCATCCAGTTTGGGTGAAAAAATATTTGCTGAGATTTCTGGAGATTCGTAATTTTGGGAAGCTTGGCAACCCCTTCCCATGAAAGTGTTTCTCGCCAGTCACTGCTTAGGGCTACATCAAGAGGAATCAAAACGTAGAGATAGAACGTGAAACAACTTTGTTGTGTCAAGTTTCAAGAAGCTAGCACAAACCGTGTTGGATTCAGAGTTCCAAATACATCTATCAATATAGGAGAAAACAGTGAAACCTAAAAATTCAAACTGTTACTGGAAATGAACGCTTCAACATAGAAGAACGAAAATTGGGGAACCAAGTTGCCTTAGTGTACTGATCATTACCTGAAAGTATCATCCAGTTTGGGTGAAAAAATGTTTGCTGAGATTTCTGGAGATTCGTAATTTTGGGAAGCTTGGCAACCCCTTCCCATGAAAGTGTTTCTCGCCAGTCACTGCTTAGGGCTACATCAAGAGGAAACAAAACGTAGAGATAGAACGTGAATCTACTTTGTTGTGTCAACTTCCAAGAAGCTAGCACAAACCGTGTTGGATTCAGAGTTCCAAATACATCTATCAATATAGGAGAAAACAGAGTGAAACCTAAAAATTCAAACTGTTACTGGAAATGAACGCTTCAACATAGAAGAACGAAATTTGGGGAACCAAGTCGCCTTAGTGTACTGATCATTACCTGAAAGTATCATCCAGTTTGGGTGAAAAAATATTTGCTGAGATTTCTGGAGATTCGTAATTTTGGGAAGCTTGGCAACCCCTTCCCATGAAAGTGTTTCTCGCCAGTCACTGCTTAGGGCTACATCAAGAGGAAACAAAATGTAGAGATAGAACGTGAAACTACTTTGTTGTGTCAAGTTTCAAGAAGCTAGCACAAACCGTGTTGGATTTAGAGTTCCAAATACATCTATCAATATAGGAGAAAACAGAGTGAAACCTAAAAATTCAAACTGTTACTGGAAATGAACGCTTCAACATAGAAGAACGAAATTTGGGGAACCAAGTCGCCTTAGTGTACTGATCATTACCTGAGAATATCATCCAGTTTGGGTGAAAAAATATTTGCTGAGATTTCTGGAGATTCGTAATTTTGGGGAGCTTGGCAACCCCTTCCCATGAAAGTGTTTCTCGCCAGTCACTGCTTAGGGCTACATCAAGAGGAAACAAAACGTAGAGATAGAACGTGAAACTACTTTGTTGTGTCAAGTTTCAAGAAGCTAGCACAAACCGTGTTGGATTTAGAGTTCCAAATACATCTATCAATATAGGAGAAAACAGAGTGAAACCTAAAAATTCAAACTGTTACTGGAAATGAACGCTTCAACATAGAAGAACGAAATTTGGGGAACCAAGTCGCCTTAGTGTACTGATCATTACCTGAAAGTATCATCCAGTTTGGGTGAAAAAATACTTGCTGAGATTTCTGGAGATTCGTAATTTTGGGAAGCTTGGCAACCCCTTCCCATGAAAGTGTTTCTCGCCAGTCACTGCTTAGGGCTACATCAAGAGGAAACAAAACGTAGAGATAGAACGTGAAACTACTTTGTTGTGTCAAGTTTCAAGAAGCTAGCACAAACCGTGTTGGATTTAGAGTTCCAAATACATCTATCTATATAGGAGAAAACAGAGTGAAACTTAAAAATTCAAACTGTTACTGGAAATGAACGCTTCAACATAGAAGAACGAAAATTGGGGAACCAAGTTGCCTTAGTGTACTGATCATTACCTGAAAGTATCATCCAGTTTGGGTGAAAAAATGTTTGCTGAGATTTCTGGAGATTCGTAATTTTGGGAAGCTTGGCAACCCCTTCCCATGAAAGTGTTTCTCGCCAGTCACTGCTTAGGGCTACATCAAGAGGAAACAAAACATAGAGATAGAACGTGAAACTACTTTGTTGTGTCAAGTTTCAAGAAGCTAGCACAAACCGTGTTGGATTTAGAGTTCCAAATACATCTATCAATATAGGAGAAAACAGAGTGAAACCTAAAAATTCAAACTGTTACTGGAAATGAACGCTTCAACATAGAAGAACAAAATTTTTGGAACCAAGTCGCCTTAGTGTACTGATCATTACCTGAAAGTATCATCCAGTTTGGGTGAAAAAATATTTGCTGAGATTTCTGGAGATTCGTAATTTTGGGAAGCTTGGCAACCCCTTCCCATGAAAGTGTATCTCGCCAGTCACTGCTTAGGGCTACATCAAAAGGAAACAAATCATAGAGATAGAACGTGAAACTACTTTGTTGTGTCAAGTTTCAAGAAGCTAGCACAAACCGTGTTGGATTTAGAGTTCCAAATACATCTATCAATATAGGAGAAAACAGAGTGAAACCTAAAAATTCAAACTGTTACTGGAAATGAACGCTTCAACATAGAAGAACGAAATTTGGGGAACCAAGTCGCCTTAGTGTACTGATCATTGCCTGAGAGTATCATCCAGTTTGGGTGAAAAAATATTTGCTGAGATTTCTGGAGATTCGTAATTTTGGGAAGCATGGCAACCCCTTCCCATGAAAGTGTTTCTCGCCAGTCACTGCTTAGGGCTACATCAAGAGGAAACAAAACGTAGAGATAGAACGTGAAACTACTTTGTTGTGTCAAGTTTCAAGAAGCTAGCACAAACCGTGTTGGATTTAGAGTTCCAAATACATCTATCAATATAGGAGAAAACAGAGTGAAACCTAAAAATTCAAACTGTTACTGGAAATGAACGCTTCAACATAGAAGAACGAAATTTGGGGAACCAAGTCGCCTTAGTGTACTGATCATTACCTGAAAGTATCATCCAGTTTGGGTGAAAAAATACTTGCTGAGATTTCTGGAGATTCGTAATTTTTGGAAGCTTGGCAACCCCTTCCCATGAAAGTGTTTCTCGCCAGTCACTGCTTAGGGCTACATCAAGAGGAAACAAAACGTAGAGATAGAACGGGAAACTACTTTGTTGTGTCAAGTTTCAAGAAGCTAGCACAAACCGTGTTGGATTTAGAGTTCCAAATACATCTATCTATATAGGAGAAAACAGAGTGAAACCTAAAAATTCAAACTGTTACTGGAAATGAACGCTTCAACATAGAAGAACGAAAATTGGGGAACCAAGTTGCCTTAGTGTACTGATCATTACCTGAAAGTATCATCCAGTTTGGGTGAAAAAATGTTTGCTGAGATTTCTGGAGATTCGTAATTTTGGGAAGCTTGGCAACCCCTTCCCATGAAAGTGTTTCTCGCCAGTCACTGCTTAGGGCTACATCAAGAGGAAACAAAACGTAGAGATAGAACGTGAAACTACTTTGTTGTGTCAACTTTCAAGAAGCTAGCACAAACCGTGTTGGATTCAGAGTTCCAAATACATCTATCAATATAGGAGAAAACAGAGTGAAACCTACAAATTCAAACTGTTACTGGAAATGAACGCTTCAACAAAGAAGAACGAAATTTGAGGAACCAAGTCGCCTTAGTGTACTGATCATTACCTGAAAGTATCATCCCGATTGGGTGAAAAAATATTTGCTGAGATTTCTGGAGATTCGTAATTTTGGGAAGCTTGGCAACCCCTTCCCATGAAAGTGTTTCTCGCCAGTCACTGCTTAGGGCTACATCAAGAGGAAACACAACGTAGAGATAGAACGTGAAACTACTTTGTTGTGTCAAGTTTCAAGAAGCTAGCACAAACCGTGTTGGATTTAGAGTTCCAAATACATCTATCAATATAGGAGAAAACAGAGTGAAACCTAAAAATTCAAACTGTTACTGGAAATGAACGCTTCAACATAGAAGAACGAAATTTGGGGAACCAAGTCGCCTTAGTGTACTGATCATTACCTGAATGTATCATCCAGTTTGGGTGAAAAAATATTTGCTGAGATTTCTGGAGATTCGTAATTTTGGGAAGCTTGGCAACCCCTTCCCATGAAAGTGTTTCTCGCCAGTCACTGCTTAGGGCTACATCAAGAGGAAACAAAACGTAGAGATAGAACATGAAACTAATTTGTTGTGTCAACTTTCAAGAAGCTAGCACAAACCGTGATGGATTCAGAGTTCCAAATACATCTATCAATATAGGAGAAAACAGAGTGAAACCTAAAAATTCAAACTGTTACTGGAAATGAACGCTTCAACATTGAAGAACGAAATTTGGGGAACCAAGTCGCCTTAGTGTACTGATCATTACCTGAATGTATCATCCAGTTTGGGTGAAAAAATATTTGCTGAGATTTCTGGAGATTCGTAATTTTTGGAAGCTTGGCAACCCCTTCCCATGAAAGTGTTTCTCGCCAGTCAGTGCTTAGGGCTACATCAAGAGGAAACAAAACGTAGAGACAGAACGTGAAACTACTTTGTTGTGTCAAGTTTCAAGAAGCTAGAACAAACCGTGTTGGATTTAGTGTTCCAAATACATCTATCAATATAGGAGAAAACAGAGTGAAACCTAAAAATTCAAACTCTTACTGGAAATGAACGCTTCAACATAGAAGAACGAAATTTGGGGAACCAAGTCGCCTTAGTGTACTGATCATTACCTGAAAGTATCATCCAGTTTGGGTGAAAAAATGTTTGCTGAGATTTCTGGAGATTCGTAATTTTGGGAAGCTTGGCAACCCCTTCCCATGAAAGTGTTTCTCGCCAGTCACTGCTTAGGGCTACATCAAGAGTAAACAAAACGTAGAGATAGAACGTGAAACTACTTTGTTGTGTCATGTTTCAAGAAGCTAGCACAAACCGTGTTGGATTTAGAGTTCCAAATATATCTATCAATATAGGAGAAAACAGAGTGAAACCTAAAAATTCAAACTGTTACTGGAAATGAACGCTTCAACATAGAAGAACGAAATTTGGGGAACCAAGTCGCCTTAGTGTACTGATCATTACCTGAAAGTATCATCCAGTTTGGGTGAAAAAATATTTGCTGAGATTTCTGGAGATTCGTAATTTTGGGAAGCTTGGCAACCCCTTCCCATGAAAGTGTTTCTCGCCAGTCACTGCTTAGGGCTACATCAAGAGGAATCAAAACGTAGAGATAGAACGTGAAACAACTTTGTTGTGTCAAGTTTCAAGAAGCTAGCACAAACCGTGTTGGATTCAGAGTTCCAAATACATCTATCAATATAGGAGAAAACAGTGAAACCTAAAAATTCAAACTGTTACTGGAAATGAACGCTTCAACATAGAAGAACGAAAATTGGGGAACCAAGTTGCCTTAGTGTACTGATCATTGCCTGAAAGTATCATCCAGTTTGGGTGAAAAAATGTTTGCTGAGATTTCTGGAGATTCGTAATTTTGGGAAGCTTGGCAACCCCTTCCCATGAAAGTGTTTCTCGCCAGTCACTGCTTAGGGCTACATCAAGAGGAAACAAAACGTAGAGATAGAACGTGAATCTACTTTGTTGTGTCAACTTCCAAGAAGCTAGCACAAACCGTGTTGGATTCAGAGTTCCAAATACATCTATCAATATAGGAGAAAACAGAGTGAAACCTAAAAATTCAAACTGTTACTGGAAATGAACGCTTCAACATAGAAGAACGAAATTTGGGGAACCAAGTCGCCTTAGTGTACTGATCATTACCTGAAAGTATCATCCAGTTTGGGTGAAAAAATATTTGCTGAGATTTCTGGAGATTCGTAATTTTGGGAAGCTTGGCAACCCCTTCCCATGAAAGTGTTTCTCGCCAGTCACTGCTTAGGGCTACATCAAGAGGAAACAAAATGTAGAGATAGAACGTGAAACTACTTTGTTGTGTCAAGTTTCAAGAAGCTAGCACAAACCGTGTTGGATTTAGAGTTCCAAATACATCTATCAATATAGGAGAAAACAGAGTGAAACCTAAAAATTCAAACTGTTACTGGAAATGAACGCTTCAACATAGAAGAACGAAATTTGGGGAACCAAGTCGCCTTAGTGTACTGATCATTACCTGAGAGTATCATCCAGTTTGGGTGAAAAAATATTTGCTGAGATTTCTGGAGATTCGTAATTTTGGGGAGCTTGGCAACCCCTTCCCATGAAAGTGTTTCTCGCCAGTCACTGCTTAGGGCTACATCAAGAGGAAACAAAACGTAGAGATAGAACGTGAAACTACTTTGTTGTGTCAAGTTTCAAGAAGCTAGCACAAACCGTGTTGGATTTAGAGTTCCAAATACATCTATCAATATAGGAGAAAACAGAGTGAAACCTAAAAATTCAAACTGTTACTGGAAATGAACGCTTCAACATAGAAGAACGAAATTTGGGGAACCAAGTCGCCTTAGTGTACTGATCATTACCTGAAAGTATCATCCAGTTTGGGTGAAAAAATACTTGCTGAGATTTCTGGAGATTCGTAATTTTGGGAAGCTTGGCAACCCCTTCCCATGAAAGTGTTTCTCGCCAGTCACTGCTTAGGGCTACATCAAGAGGAAACAAAACGTAGAGATAGAACGTGAAACTACTTTGTTGTGTCAAGTTTCAAGAAGCTAGCACAAACCGTGTTGGATTTAGAGTTCCAAATACATCTATCTATATAGGAGAAAACAGAGTGAAACTTAAAAATTCAAACTGTTACTGGAAATGAACGCTTCAACATAGAAGAACGAAAATTGGGGAACCAAGTTGCCTTAGTGTACTGATCATTACCTGAAAGTATCATCCAGTTTGGGTGAAAAAATGTTTGCTGAGATTTCTGGAGATTCGTAATTTTGGGAAGCTTGGCAACCCCTTCCCATGAAAGTGTTTCTCGCCAGTCACTGCTTAGGGCTACATCAAGAGGAAACAAAACATAGAGATAGAACGTGAAACTACTTTGTTGTGTCAAGTTTCAAGAAGCTAGCACAAACCGTGTTGGATTTAGAGTTCCAAATACATCTATCAATATAGGAGAAAACAGAGTGAAACCTAAAAATTCAAACTGTTACTGGAAATGAACGCTTCAACATAGAAGAACAAAATTTTTGGAACCAAGTCGCCTTAGTGTACTGATCATTACCTGAAAGTATCATCCAGTTTGGGTGAAAAAATATTTGCTGAGATTTCTGGAGATTCGTAATTTTGGGAAGCTTGGCAACCCCTTCCCATGAAAGTGTATCTCGCCAGTCACTGCTTAGGGCTACATCAAAAGGAAACAAATCATAGAGATAGAACGTGAAACTACTTTGTTGTGTCAAGTTTCAAGAAGCTAGCACAAACCGTGTTGGATTTAGAGTTCCAAATACATCTATCAATATAGGAGAAAACAGAGTGAAACCTAAAAATTCAAACTGTTACTGGAAATGAACGCTTCAACATAGAAGAATGAAATTTGGGGAACCAAGTCGCCTTAGTGTACTGATCATTGCCTGAGAGTATCATCCAGTTTGGGTGAAAAAATATTTGCTGAGATTTCTGGAGATTCGTAATTTTGGGAAGCATGGCAACCCCTTCCCATGAAAGTGTTTCTCGCCAGTCACTGCTTAGGGCTACATCAAGAGGAAACAAAACGTAGAGATAGAACGTGAAACTACTTTGTTGTGTCAAGTTTCAAGAAGCTAGCACAAACCGTGTTGGATTTAGAGTTCCAAATACATCTATCAATATAGGAGAAAACAGAGTGAAACCTAAAAATTCAAACTGTTACTGGAAATGAACGCTTCAACATAGAAGAACGAAATTTGGGGAACCAAGTCGCCTTAGTGTACTGATCATTACCTGAAAGTATCATCCAGTTTGGGTGAAAAAATACTTGCTGAGATTTCTGGAGATTCGTAATTTTTGGAAGCTTGGCAACCCCTTCCCATGAAAGTGTTTCTCGCCAGTCACTGCTTAGGGCTACATCAAGAGGAAACAAAACGTAGAGATAGAACGGGAAACTACTTTGTTGTGTCAAGTTTCAAGAAGCTAGCACAAACCGTGTTGGATTTAGAGTTCCAAATACATCTATCTATATAGGAGAAAACAGAGTGAAACCTAAAAATTCAAACTGTTACTGGAAATGAACGCTTCAACATAGAAGAACGAAAATTGGGGAACCAAGTTGCCTTAGTGTACTGATCATTACCTGAAAGTATCATCCAGTTTGGGTGAAAAAATGTTTGCTGAGATTTCTGGAGATTCGTAATTTTGGGAAGCTTGGCAACCCCTTCCCATGAAAGTGTTTCTCGCCAGTCACTGCTTAGGGCTACATCAAGAGGAAACAAAACGTAGAGATAGAACGTGAAACTACTTTGTTGTGTCAACTTTCAAGAAGCTAGCACAAACCGTGTTGGATTCAGAGTTCCAAATACATCTATCAATATAGGAGAAAACAGAGTGAAACCTACAAATTCAAACTGTTACTGGAAATGAACGCTTCAACAAAGAAGAACGAAATTTGAGGAACCAAGTCGCCTTAGTGTACTGATCATTACCTGAAAGTATCATCCCGATTGGGTGAAAAAATATTTGCTGAGATTTCTGGAGATTCGTAATTTTGGGAAGCTTGGCAACCCCTTCCCATGAAAGTGTTTCTCGCCAGTCACTGCTTAGGGCTACATCAAGAGGAAACAAAACATAGAGATAGAACGTGAAACTACTTTGTTGTGTCAAGTTTCAAGAAGCTAGCACAAACCGTGTTGGATTTAGAGTTCCAAATACATCTATCAATATAGGAGAAAACAGAGTGAAACCTAAAAATTCAAACTGTTACTGGAAATGAACGCTTCAACATAGAAGAACAAAATTTTTGGAACCAAGTCGCCTTAGTGTACTGATCATTACCTGAGAGTATCATCCAGTTTGGGTGAAAAAATATTTGCTGAGATTTCTGGAGATTCGTAATTTTGGGAAGCTTGGCAACCCCTTCCCATGAAAGTGTATCTCGCCAGTCACTGCTTAGGGCTACATCAAAAGGAAACAAATCATAGAGATAGAACGTGAAACTACTTTGTTGTGTCAAGTTTCAAGAAGCTAGCACAAACCGTGTTGGATTTAGAGTTCCAAATACATCTATCAATATAGGAGAAAACAGAGTGAAACCTAAAAATTCAAACTGTTACTGGAAATGAACGCTTCAACATAGAAGAATGAAATTTGGGGAACCAAGTCGTCTTAGTGTACTGATCATTATCTGAAAGTATCATCCAGTTTGGGTGAAAAAATATTTGCTGAGATTTCTGGAGATTCGTAATTTTGGGAAGCTTGGCAACCCCTTCCCATGAAAGTGTTTCTCGGCAGTCACAGTTTAGGGCTACATCAAGAGGAAAAAAAACGTAGAGATAGAACGTGAAACTACTTTGTTGTGTCAAGTTTCAAGAAGCTAGCACAAACCGTGTTGGATTTAGAGTTCCAAATACATCTATCAATATAGGAGAAAACAGAGTGAAACCTAAAAATTCAAACTGTTACTGGAAATGAACGCTTCAACATAGAAGAACGAAATTTGGGGAACCTAGTCGCCTTAGTGTACTAATCATTACCTGAAATTATCATCCAGTTTGGGTGAAAAAATATTTGCTGAGATTTCTGGAGATTCGTAATTTTGGGAAGCTTGGCAACCCCTTCCCATGAAAGTGTTTCTCGCCAGTCACTGCTTAGGGCTACATCAAGAGGAAACAAAACGTAGAGATAGAACGTGAAACTACTTTGTTGTGTCAACTTTCAAGAAGCTAGCACAAACCGTGTTGGATTCAGAGTTCCAAATACATCTATCAATATAGGAGAAAACAGAGTGAAACCTAAAAATTCAAACTGTTACTGGAAATGAACGCTTCAACATAGAAGAACGAAATATGGGGAACCAAGTCGCCTTAGTGTACTGATCATTGCCTGAGAGTATCATCCAGTTTGGGTGAAAAAATATTTGCTGAGATTTCTGGAGATTCGTAATTTTGGGAAGCTTGGCAACCCCTTCCCATGAAAGTGTTTCTCGCCAGTCACTGCTTAGGGCTACATCAAGAGGAAACAAAACGTAGAGATAGAACGTGAAACTACTTTGTTGTGTCAAGTTTCAAGAAGCTAGCACAAACCGTGTTGGATTTAGAGTTCCAAATACATCTATCAATATAGGAGAAAACAGAGTGAAACCTAAAAATTCAAACTGTTACTGGAAATGAACGCTTCAACATAGAAGAACGAAATTTGGGGAACCAAGTCGCCTTAGTGTACTGATCATTACCTGAAAGTATCATCCAGTTTGGGTGAAAAAATACTTGCTGAGATTTCTGGAGATTCGTAATTTTTGGAAGCTTGGCAACCCCTTCCCATGAAAGTGTTTCTCGCCAGTCACTGCTTAGGGCTACATCAAGAGGAAACAAAACGTAGAGATAGAACGTGAAACTACTTTGTTGTGTCAAGTTTCAAGAAGCTAGCACAAACCGTGTTGGATTCAGAGTTCCAAATACATCTATCAATATAGGAGAAAACAGAGTGAAACCTACAAATTCAAACTGTTACTGGAAATGAACGCTTCAACAAAGAAGAACGAAATTTGGGGAACCAAGTCGCCTTAGTGTACTGATCATTACCTGAAAGTATCATCCCGATTGGGTGAAAAAATATTTGCTGAGATTTCTGGAGATTCGTAATTTTGGGAAGCTTGGCAACCCCTTCCCATGAAAGTGTTTCTCGCCAGTCACTGCTTAGGGCTACATCAAGAGGAAACAAAACATAGAGATAGAACGTGAAACTACTTTGTTGTGTCAAGTTTCAAGAAGCTAGCACAAACCGTGTTGGATTTAGAGTTCCAAATACATCTATCAATATAGGAGAAAACAGAGTGAAACCTAAAAATTCAAACTGTTACTGGAAATGAACGCTTCAACATAGAAGAACAAAATTTTTGGAACCAAGTCGCCTTAGTGTACTGATCATTACCTGAAAGTATCATCCAGTTTGGGTGAAAAAATATTTGCTGAGATTTCTGGAGATTCGTAATTTTGGGAAGCTTGGCAACCCCTTCCCATGAAAGTGTATCTCGCCAGTCACTGCTTAGGGCTACATCAAAAGGAAACAAATCATAGAGATAGAACGTGAAACTACTTTGTTGTGTCAAGTTTCAAGAAGCTAGCACAAACCGTGTTGGATTTAGAGTTCCAAATACATCTATCAATATAGGAGAAAACAGAGTGAAACCTAAAAATTCAAACTGTTACTGGAAATGAACGCTTCAACATAGAAGAATGAAATTTGGGGAACCAAGTCGTCTTAGTGTACTGATCATTATCTGAAAGTATCATCCAGTTTGGGTGAAAAAATATTTGCTGAGATTTCTGGAGATTCGTAATTTTGGGAAGCTTGGCAACCCCTTCCCATGAAAGTGTTTCTCGCCAGTCACTGCTTAGGGCTACATCAAGAGGAAAAAAAACGTAGAGATAGAACGTGAAACTACTTTGTTGTGTCAAGTTTCAAGAAGCTAGCACAAACCGTGTTGGATTTAGAGTTCCAAATACATCTATCAATATAGGAGAAAACAGAGTGAAACCTAAAAATTCAAACTGTTACTGGAAATGAACGCTTCAACATAGAAGAACGAAATTTGGGGAACCTAGTCGCCTTAGTGTACTAATCATTACCTGAAATTATCATCCAGTTTGGGTGAAAAAATATTTGCTGAGATTTCTGGAGATTCGTAATTTTGGGAAGCTTGGCAACCCCTTCCCATGAAAGTGTTTCTCGCCAGTCACTGCTTAGGGCTACATCAAGAGGAAACAAAACGTAGAGATAGAACGTGAAACTACTTTGTTGTGTCAACTTTCAAGAAGCTAGCACAAACCGTGTTGGATTCAGAGTTCCAAATACATCTATCAATATAGGAGAAAACAGAGTGAAACCTAAAAATTCAAACTGTTACTGGAAATGAACGCTTCAACATAGAAGAACGAAATATGGGGAACCAAGTCGCCTTAGTGTACTGATCATTGCCTGAGAGTATCATCCAGTTTGGGTGAAAAAATATTTGCTGAGATTTCTGGAGATTCGTAATTTTGGGAAGCTTGGCAACCCCTTCCCATGAAAGTGTTTCTCGCCAGTCACTGCTTAGGGCTACATCAAGAGGAAACAAAACGTAGAGATAGAACGTGAAACTACTTTGTTGTGTCAAGTTTCAAGAAGCTAGCACAAACCGTGTTGGATTTAGAGTTCCAAATACATCTATCAATATAGGAGAAAACAGAGTGAAACCTAAAAATTCAAACTGTTACTGGAAATGAACGCTTCAACATAGAAGAACGAAATTTGGGGAACCAAGTCGCCTTAGTGTACTGATCATTACCTGAAAGTATCATCCAGTTTGGGTGAAAAAATACTTGCTGAGATTTCTGGAGATTCGTAATTTTTGGAAGCTTGGCAACCCCTTCCCATGAAAGTGTTTCTCGCCAGTCACTGCTTAGGGCTACATCAAGAGGAAACAAAACGTAGAGATAGAACGTGAAACTACTTTGTTGTGTCAAGTTTCAAGAAGCTAGCACAAACCGTGTTGGATTCAGAGTTCCAAATACATCTATCAATATAGGAGAAAACAGAGTGAAACCTACAAATTCAAACTGTTACTGGAAATGAACGCTTCAACAAAGAAGAACGAAATTTGGGGAACCAAGTCGCCTTAGTGTACTGATCATTACCTGAAAGTATCATCCCGATTGGGTGAAAAAATATTTGCTGAGATTTCTGGAGATTCGTAATTTTGGGAAGCTTGGCAACCCCTTCCCATGAAAGTGTTTCTCGCCAGTCACTGCTTAGGGCTACATCAAGAGGAAACAAAACATAGAGATAGAACGTGAAACTACTTTGTTGTGTCAAGTTTCAAGAAGCTAGCACAAACCGTGTTGGATTTAGAGTTCCAAATACATCTATCAATATAGGAGAAAACAGAGTGAAACCTAAAAATTCAAACTGTTACTGGAAATGAACGCTTCAACATAGAAGAACAAAATTTTTGGAACCAAGTCGCCTTAGTGTACTGATCATTACCTGAAAGTATCATCCAGTTTGGGTGAAAAAATATTTGCTGAGATTTCTGGAGATTCGTAATTTTGGGAAGCTTGGCAACCCCTTCCCATGAAAGTGTATCTCGCCAGTCACTGCTTAGGGCTACATCAAAAGGAAACAAATCATAGAGATAGAACGTGAAACTACTTTGTTGTGTCAAGTTTCAAGAAGCTAGCACAAACCGTGTTGGATTTAGAGTTCCAAATACATCTATCAATATAGGAGAAAACAGAGTGAAACCTAAAAATTCAAACTGTTACTGGAAATGAACGCTTCAACATAGAAGAATGAAATTTGGGGAACCAAGTCGTCTTAGTGTACTGATCATTATCTGAAAGTATCATCCAGTTTGGGTGAAAAAATATTTGCTGAGATTTCTGGAGATTCGTAATTTTGGGAAGCTTGGCAACCCCTTCCCATGAAAGTGTTTCTCGGCAGTCACAGTTTAGGGCTACATCAAGAGGAAAAAAAACGTAGAGATAGAACGTGAAACTACTTTGTTGTGTCAAGTTTCAAGAAGCTAGCACAAACCGTGTTGGATTTAGAGTTCCAAATACATCTATCAATATAGGAGAAAACAGAGTGAAACCTAAAAATTCAAACTGTTACTGGAAATGAACGCTTCAACATAGAAGAACGAAATTTGGGGAACCAAGTCGCCTTAGTTTACTGATCATTACCTGAAATTATCATCCAGTTTGGGTGAAAAAATATTTGCTGAGATTTCTGGAGATTCGTAATTTTGGGAAGCTTGGCAACCCCTTCCCATGAAAGTGTTTCTCGCCAGTCACTGCTTAGGGCTACATCAAGAGGAAACAAAACGTAGAGATAGAACGTGAAACTACTTTGTTGTGTCAACTTTCAAGAAGCTAGCACAAACCGTGTTGGATTCAGAGTTCCAAATACATCTATCAATATAGGAGAAAACAGAGTGAAACCTAAAAATTCAAACTGTTACTGGAAATGAACGCTTCAAAATAGAAGAACGAAATTTGGGGAACCAAGTCGCCTTAGTGTACTGATCATTGCCTGAGAGTATCATCCAGTTTGGGTGAAAAAATATTTGCTGAGATTTCTGGAGATTCGTAATTTTGGGAAGCTTGGCAACCCCTTCCCATGAAAGTGTTTCTCGCCAGTCACTGCTTAGGGCTACATCAAGAGGAAACAAAACGTAGAGATAGAACGTGAAACTACTTTGTTGTGTCAAGTTTCAAGAAGCTAGCACAAACCGTGTTGGATTTAGAGTTCCAAATACATCTATCAATATAGGAGAAAACAGAGTGAAACCTAAAAATTCAAACTGTTACTGGAAATGAACGCTTCAACATAGAAGAACGAAATTTGGGGAACCAAGTCGCCTTAGTGTACTGATCATTACCTGAAAGTATCATCCAGTTTGGGTGAAAAAATACTTGCTGAGATTTCTGGAGATTCGTAATTTTGGGAAGCTTGGCAACCCCTTCCCATGAAAGAGTTTCTCGCCAGTCACTGCTTAGGGCTACATCAAGAGGAAACAAAACGTAGAGATAGAACGTGAAACTACTTTGTTGTGTCAAGTTTCAAGAAGCTAGCACAAACCGTGTTGGATTTAGAGTTCCAAATACATCTATCAATATAGGAGAAAACAGAGTGAAACCTAAAAATTCAAACTGTTACTGGAAATGAACGCTTCAACATAGAAGAATGAAATTTGGGGAACCAAGTCGCCTTAGTGTACTGATCATTACCTGAGAGTATCATCCAGTTTGGGTGAAAAAATATTTGCTGAGATTTCTGGAGATTCGTAATTTTGGGAAGCTTGGCAACCCCTTCCCATGAAAGTGTTTCTCGCCAATCACTGCTTAGGGCTACATCAAGAGGAAACAAAACGTAGAGATAGAACGTGAAACTACTTTGTTGTGTCAACTTTCAAGAAGCTAGCACAAACCGTGTTGGATTCAGAGTTCCAAATACATCTATCAATATAGGAGAAAACAGAGTGAAACCTAAAAATTCAAACTGTTACTGGAAATGAACGCTTCAACATAGAAGAACGAAATTTGGGGAACCAAGTCGCCTTAGTGTACTGATCATTACCTGAGAGTATCATCCAGTTTGGGTGAAAAAATACTTGCTGAGATTTCTGGAGATTCGTAATTTTGGGAAGCTTGGCAACCCCTTCCCATGAAAGTGTTTCTCGCCAGTCACTGCTTAGGGCTACATCAAGAGGAAACAAAACGTAGAGATAGAACGTGAAACTACTTTGTTGTGTCAACTTTCAAGAAGCTAGCACAATCCGTGTTGGATTCAGAGTTCCAAATACATCTATCAATATAGGAGAAAACAGAGTGAAACCTAAAAATTCAAACTGTTACTGGAAATGAACGCTTCAACATAGAAGAACGAAATTTGGGGAACCAAGTCGCCTTAGTGTACTGATCATTGCCTGAGAGTATCATCCAGTTTGGGTGAAAAAATATTTGCTGAGATTTCTGGAGATTCGTAATTTTGGGAAGCTTGGCAACCCCTTCCCATGAAAGTGTTTCTCGCCAGTCACTGCTTAGGGCTACATCAAGAGGAAACAAAACGTAGAGATAGAACGTGAAACTACTTTGTTGTGTCAAGTTTCAAGAAGCTAGCACAAACCGTGTTGGATTTAGAGTTCCAAATACATCTATCTATATAGGAGAAAACAGAGTGAAACCTAAAAATTCAAACTGTTACTGGAAATGAACGCTTCAACATAGAAGAACGAAATTTGGGGAACCAAGTCGCCTTAGTGTACTGATCATTACCTGAAAGTATCATCCAGTTTGGGTGAAAAAATATTTGCTGAGATTTCTGGAGATTCGTAATTTTGGGAAGCTTGGCAACCCCTTCCCATGGAAGTGTTTCTCGCCAGTCACTGCTTAGGGCTACATCAAGAGGAAACAAAACGTAGAGATAGAACGTGAAACTACTTTGTTGTGTCAAGTTTCAAGAAGCTAGCACAAACCGTGTTGGATTTAGAGTTCCAAATACATCTATCAATATAGGAGAAAACAGAGTGAAACCTAAAAATTCAAACTGTTACTGGAAATGAACGCTTCAACATAGAAGAACGAAATTTGGGGAACCAAGTCGCCTTAGTGTACTGATCATTACCTGAAAGTATCATCCAGTTTGGGTGAAAAAATATTTGCTGAGATTTGTGGAGATTCGTAATTTTGGGAAGCTTGGCAACCCCTTCCCATGAAAGGGTTTCTCGCCAATCACTGCTTTGGGCTACATCAAGAGGAAACAAAACGTAGAGATAGAACGTGAAACTACTTTGTTGTGTCAACTTTCAAGAAGCTAGCACAAACCGTGTTGGATTCAGAGTTCCAAATACATCTATCAATATAGGAGAAAACAGAGTGAAACCTAAAAATTCAAACTGTTACTGGAAATGAACGCTTCAACATAGAAGAACGAAATTTGGGGAACCAAGTCGCCTTAGTGTACTGATCATTACCTGAAAGTATCATCCAGTTTGGGTGAAAAAATACTTGCTGAGATTTCTGGAGATTCGTAATTTTTGGAAGCTTGGCAACCCCTTCCCATGAAAGTGTTTCTCGCCAGTCACTGCTTAGGGCTACATCAAGAGGAAACAAAACGTAGAGATAGAACGGGAAACTACTTTGTTGTGTCAAGTTTCAAGAAGCTAGCACAAACCGTGTTGGATTTAGAGTTCCAAATACATCTATCAATATAGGAGAAAACAGAGTGAAACCTAAAAATTCAAACTGTTACTGGAAATGAACGCTTCAACATAGAAGAACGAAATTTGGGGAACCAAGTCGCCTTAGTGTACTGATCATTACCTGAGAGTATCATCCAGTTTGGGTGAAAAAATATTTGCTGAGATTTCTGGAGATTCGTAATTTTGGGAAGCTTGGCAACCCCTTCCCATGAAAGTGTTTCTCGCCAATCACTGCTTAGGGCTACATCAAGAGGAAACAAAACGTAGAGATAGAACGTGAAACTACTTTGTTGTGTCAACTTTCAAGAAGCTAGCACAAACCGTGTTGGATTCAGAGTTCCAAATACATCTATCAATATAGGAGAAAACAGAGTGAAACCTAAAAATTCAAACTGTTACTGGAAATGAACGCTTCAACATAGAAGAACGAAATTTGGGGAACCAAGTCGCCTTAGTGTACTGATCATTACCTGAAAGTATCATCCAGTTTGGGTGAAAAAATACTTGCTGAGATTTCTGGAGATTCGTAATTTTGGGAAGCTTGGCAACCCCTTCCCATGAAAGTGTTTCTCGCCAGTCACTGCTTAGGGCTACATCAAGAGGAAACAAAACGTAGAGATACAACGTGAAACTACTTTGTTGTGTCAAGTTTCAAGAAGCTAGCACAAACCGTGTTGGATTTAGAGTTCCAAATACATCTATCTATATAGGAGAAAACAGAGTGAAACCTAAAAATTCAAACTGTTACTGGAAATGAACGCTTCAACATAGAAGAACGAAATTTGGGGAACCAAGTCGCCTTAGTGTACTGATCATTACCTGAGAGTATCATCCAGTTTGGGTGAAAAAATATTTGCTGAGATTTCTGGAGATTCGTAATTTTGGGAAGCTTGGCAACCCCTTCCCATGAAAGTGTTTCTCGCCAGTCACTGCTTAGGGCTACATCAAGAGGAAACAAAACGTAGAGATAGAACGTGAAACTACTTTGTTGTGTCAACTTTCAAGAAGCTAGCACAAACCGTGTTGGATTCAGAGTTCCAAATACATCTATCAATATAGGAGAAAACAGAGTGAAACCTAAAAATTCAAACTGTTACTGGAAATGAACGCTTCAACATAGAAGAACGAAATTTGGGGAACCAAGTCGCCTTAGTGTACTGATCATTGCCTGAGAGTATCATCCAGTTTGGGTGAAAAAATATTTGCTGAGATTTCTGGAGATTCGTAATTTTGGGAAGCTTGGCAACCCCTTCCCATGAAAGTGTTTCTCGCCAGTCACTGCTTAGGGCTACATCAAGAGGAAACAAAACGTAGAGATAGAACGTGAAACTACTTTGTTGTGTCAAGTTTCAAGAAGCTAGCACAAACCGTGTTGGATTTAGAGTTCCAAATACATCTATCAATATAGGAGAAAACAGAGTGAAACCTAAAAATTCAAACTGTTACTGGAAATGAACGCTTCAACATAGAAGATCAAAATTTGGGGAACCAAGTCGCCTTAGTGTACTGATCATTACCTGAAAGTATCATCCAGTTTGGGTGAAAAAATATTTGCTGAGATTTCTGGAGATTCGTAATTTTGGGAAGCTTGGCAACCCCTTCCCATGAAAGTGTTTCTCGCCAGTCACTGCTTAGGGCTACATCAAGAGGAAACAAAACGTAGAGATAGAATGTGAAACTACTTTGTTGTGTCAAGTTTCAAGAAGCTAGCACAAACCGTGTTGGATTTAGAGTTCCAAATATATCTATCAATATAGGAGAAAACAGAGTGAAACCTAAAAATTCAAACTGTTACTGGAAATGAACACTTCAACATAGAAGAACGAAATTTGGGGAACCAAGTCGCCTTAGTGTACTGATCATTACCTGAAAGTATCATCCAGTTTGGGTGAAAAAATATTTGCTGAGATTTGTGGAAATTCGTAATTTTGGGAAGCTTGGCAACCCCTTCCCATGAAAGGGTTTCTCGCCAATCACTGCTTAGGGCTACATCAAGAGGAAACAAAACGTAGAGATAGAACGTGAAACTACTTTGTTGTGTCAACTTTCAAGAAGCTAGCACAAACCGTGTTGGATTCAGAGTTCCAAATACATCTATCAATATAGGAGAAAACAGAGTGAAACCTAAAAATTCAAACTGTTACTGGAAATGAACGCTTCAACATAGAAGAACGAAATTTGGGGAACCAAGTCGCCTTAGTGTACTGATCATTACCTGAAAGTATCATCCAGTTTGGGTGAAAAAATACTTGCTGAGATTTCTGGAGATTCGTAATTTTGGGAAGCTTGGCAACCCCTTCCCATGAAAGTGTTTCTCGCCAGTCACTGCTTAGGGCTACATCAAGAGGAAACAAAACGTAGAGATAGAACGTGAAACTACTTTGTTGTGTCAAGTTTCAAGAAGCTAGCACAAACCGTGTTGGATTTAGAGTTCCAAATACATCTATCAATATAGGAGAAAACAGAGTGAAACCTAAAAATTCAAACTGTTACTGGAAATGAACGCTTCAACATAGAAGAATGAAATTTGGGGAACCAAGTCGCCTTAGTGTACTGATCATTACCTGAGAGTATCATCCAGTTTGGGTGAAAAAATATTTGCTGAGATTTCTGGAGATTCGTAATTTTGGGAAGCTTGGCAACCCCTTCCCATGAAAGTGTTTCTCGCCAATCACTGCTTAGGGCTACATCAAGAGGAAACAAAACGTAGAGATAGAACGTGAAACTACTTTGTTGTGTCAACTTTCAAGAAGCTAGCACAAACCGTGTTGGATTCAGAGTTCCAAATACATCTATCAATATAGGAGAAAACAGAGTGAAACCTAAAAATTCAAACTGTTACTGGAAATGAACGCTTCAACATAGAAGAACGAAATTTGGGGAACCAAGTCGCCTTAGTGTACTGATCATTACCTGAGAGTATCATCCAGTTTGGGTGAAAAAATACTTGCTGAGATTTCTGGAGATTCGTAATTTTGGGAAGCTTGGCAACCCCTTCCCATGAAAGTGTTTCTCGCCAGTCACTGCTTAGGGCTACATCAAGAGGAAACAAAACGTAGAGATAGAACGTGAAACTACTTTGTTGTGTCAACTTTCAAGAAGCTAGCACAAACCGTGTTGGATTCAGAGTTCCAAATACATCTATCAATATAGGAGAAAACAGAGTGAAACCTAAAAATTCAAACTGTTACTGGAAATGAACGCTTCAACATAGAAGAACGAAATTTGGGGAACCAAGTCGCCTTAGTGTACTGATCATTGCCTGAGAGTATCATCCAGTTTGGGTGAAAAAATATTTGCTGAGATTTCTGGAGATTCGTAATTTTGGGAAGCTTGGCAACCCCTTCCCATGAAAGTGTTTCTCGCCAGTCACTGCTTAGGGCTACATCAAGAGGAAACAAAACGTAGAGATAGAACGTGAAACTACTTTGTTGTGTCAACTTTCAAGAAGCTAGCACAAACCGTGTTGGATTCAGAGTTCCAAATACATCTATCAATATAGGAGAAAACAGAGTGAAACCTAAAAATTCAAACTGTTACTGGAAATGAACGCTTCAACATAGAAGAACGAAATTTGGGGAACCAAGTCGCCTTAGTGTACTGATCATTGCCTGAGAGTATCATCCAGTTTGGGTGAAAAAATATTTGCTGAGATTTCTGGAGATTCGTAATTTTGGGAAGCTTGGCAACCCCTTCCCATGAAAGTGTTTCTCGCCAGTCACTGCTTAGGGCTACATCAAGAGGAAACAAAACGTAGAGATAGAACGTGAAACTACTTTGTTGTGTCAAGTTTCAAGAAGCTAGCACAAACCGTGTTGGATTTAGAGTTCCAAATACATCTATCAATATAGGAGAAAACAGAGTGAAACCTAAAAATTCAAACTGTTACTGGAAATGAACGCTTCAACATAGAAGATCAAAATTTGGGGAACCAAGTCGCCTTAGTGTACTGATCATTACCTGAAAGTATCATCCAGTTTGGGTGAAAAAATATTTGCTGAGATTTCTGGAGATTCGTAATTTTGGGAAGCTTGGCAACCCCTTCCCATGAAAGTGTTTCTCGCCAGTCACTGCTTAGGGCTACATCAAGAGGAAACAAAACGTAGAGATAGAATGTGAAACTACTTTGTTGTGTCAAGTTTCAAGAAGCTAGCACAAACCGTGTTGGATTTAGAGTTCCAAATATATCTATCAATATAGGAGAAAACAGAGTGAAACCTAAAAATTCAAACTGTTACTGGAAATGAACACTTCAACATAGAAGAACGAAATTTGGGGAACCAAGTCGCCTTAGTGTACTGATCATTACCTGAAAGTATCATCCAGTTTGGGTGAAAAAATATTTGCTGAGATTTGTGGAAATTCGTAATTTTGGGAAGCTTGGCAACCCCTTCCCATGAAAGGGTTTCTCGCCAATCACTGCTTAGGGCTACATCAAGAGGAAACAAAACGTAGAGATAGAACGTGAAACTACTTTGTTGTGTCAACTTTCAAGAAGCTAGCACAAACCGTGTTGGATTCAGAGTTCCAAATACATCTATCAATATAGGAGAAAACAGAGTGAAACCTAAAAATTCAAACTGTTACTGGAAATGAACGCTTCAACATAGAAGAACGAAATTTGGGGAACCAAGTCGCCTTAGTGTACTGATCATTACCTGAAAGTATCATCCAGTTTGGGTGAAAAAATACTTGCTGAGATTTCTGGAGATTCGTAATTTTGGGAAGCTTGGCAACCCCTTCCCATGAAAGTGTTTCTCGCCAATCACTGCTTAGGGCTACATCAAGAGGAAACAAAACGTAGAGATAGAACGTGAAACTACTTTGTTGTGTCAACTTTCAAGAAGCTAGCACAAACCGTGTTGGATTCAGAGTTCCAAATACATCTATCAATATAGGAGAAAACAGAGTGAAACCTAAAAATTCAAACTGTTACTGGAAATGAACGCTTCAACATAGAAGAACGAAATTTGGGGAACCAAGTCGCCTTAGTGTACTGATCATTACCTGAGAGTATCATCCAGTTTGGGTGAAAAAATACTTGCTGAGATTTCTGGAGATTCGTAATTTTGGGAAGCTTGGCAACCCCTTCCCATGAAAGTGTTTCTCGCCAGTCACTGCTTAGGGCTACATCAAGAGGAAACAAAACGTAGAGATAGAACGTGAAACTACTTTGTTGTGTCAACTTTCAAGAAGCTAGCACAAACCGTGTTGGATTCAGAGTTCCAAATACATCTATCAATATAGGAGAAAACAGAGTGAAACCTAAAAATTCAAACTGTTACTGGAAATGAACGCTTCAACATAGAAGAACGAAATTTGGGGAACCAAGTCGCCTTAGTGTACTGATCATTGCCTGAGAGTATCATCCAGTTTGGGTGAAAAAATATTTGCTGAGATTTCTGGAGATTCGTAATTTTGGGAAGCTTGGCAACCCCTTCCCATGAAAGTGTTTCTCGCCAGTCACTGCTTAGGGCTACATCAAGAGGAAACAAAACGTAGAGATAGAACGTGAAACTACTTTGTTGTGTCAAGTTTCAAGAAGCTAGCACAAACCGTGTTGGATTTAGAGTTCCAAATACATCTATCAATATAGGAGAAAACAGAGTGAAACCTAAAAATTCAAACTGTTACTGGAAATGAACGCTTCAACATAGAAGATCAAAATTTGGGGAACCAAGTCGCCTTAGTGTACTGATCATTACCTGAAAGTATCATCCAGTTTGGGTGAAAAAATATTTGCTGAGATTTCTGGAGATTCGTAATTTTGGGAAGCTTGGCAACCCCTTCACATGAAAGTGTTTCTCGCCAGTCACTGCTTAGGGCTACATCAAGAGGAAACAAAACGTAGAGATAGAATGTGAAACTACTTTGTTGTGTCAAGTTTCAAGAAGCTAGCACAAACCGTGTTGGATTTAGAGTTCCAAATATATCTATCAATATAGGAGAAAACAGAGTGAAACCTAAAAATTCAAACTGTTACTGGAAATGAACACTTCAACATAGAAGAACGAAATTTGGGGAACCAAGTCGCCTTAGTGTACTGATCATTACCTGAAAGTATCATCCAGTTTGGGTGAAAAAATATTTGCTGAGATTTGTGGAAATTCGTAATTTTGGGAAGCTTGGCAACCCCTTCCCATGAAAGTGTTTCTCGCCAATCACTGCTTAGGGCTACATCAAGAGGAAACAAAACGTAGAGATAGAACGTGAAACTACTTTGTTGTGTCAACTTTCAAGAAGCTAGCACAAACCGTGTTGGATTCAGAGTTCCAAATACATCTATCAATATAGGAGAAAACAGAGTGAAACCTAAAAATTCAAACTGTTACTGGAAATGAACGCTTCAACATAGAAGAACGAAATTTGGGGAACCAAGTCGCCTTAGTGTACTGATCATTACCTGAAAGTATCATCCAGTTTGGGTGAAAAAATACTTGCTGAGATTTCTGGAGATTCGTAATTTTGGGAAGCTTGGCAACCCCTTCCCATGAAAGTGTTTCTCGCCAGTCACTGCTTAGGGCTACATCAAGAGGAAACAAAACGTAGAGATAGAACGTGAAACTACTTTGTTGTGTCAAGTTTCAAGAAGCTAGCACAAACCGTGTTGGATTTAGAGTTCCAAATACATCTATCAATATAGGAGAAAACAGAGTGAAACCTAAAAATTCAAACTGTTACTGGAAATGAACGCTTCAACATAGAAGAACGAAATTTGGGGAACCAAGTCGCCTTAGTGTACTGATCATTACCTGAAAGTATCATCCAGTTTGGGTGAAAAAATATTTGCTGAGATTTCTGGAGATTCGTAATTTTGGGAAGCTTGGCAACCCCTTCCCATGAAAGTGTTTCTCGCCAGTCACTGCTTAGGGCTACATCAAGAGGAAACAAAACATAGAGATAGAACGTGAAACTACTTTGTTGTGTCAAGTTTCAAGAAGCTAGCACAAACCGTGTTGGATTTAGAGTTCCAAATACATCTATCAATATAGGAGAAAACAGAGTGAAACCTAAAAATTCAAACTGTTACTGGAAATGAACGCTTCAACATAGAAGAACGAAATTTGGGGAACCAAGTCGCCTTAGTGTACTGATCATTATCTGAAAGTATCATCCAGTTTGGGTGAAAAAATATTTGCTGAGATTTCTGGAGATTCGTAATTTTGGGAAGCTTGGCAACCCCTTCCCATGAAAGTGTTTCTCGGCAGTCACTGTTTAGGGCTACATCAAGAGGAAAAAAAACATAGAGATAGAACGTGAAACTACTTTGTTGTGTCAAGTTTCAAGAAGCTAGCACAAACCGTGTTGGATTTAGAGTTCCAAATACATCTATCAATATAGGAGAAAACAGAGTGAAACCTAAAAATTCAAACTGTTACTGGAAATGAACGCTTCAACATAGAAGAACGAAATTTGGGGAACCAAGTCGCCTTAGTGTACTGATCATTACCTGAAAGTATCATCCAGTTTGGGTGAAAAAATATTTGCTGAGATTTCTGGAGATTCGTAATTTTGGGAAGCTTGGCAACCCCTTCCCATGAAAGTGTTTCTCGCCAGTCACTGCTTAGGGCTACATCAAGAGGAAACAAAACGTAGAGATAGAACGTGAAACTACTGTGTTGTGTCAACTTTCAAGAAGCTAGCACAAACCGTGTTGGATTCAGAGTTCCAAATACATCTATCAATATAGGAGAAAACAGAGTGAAACCTAAAAATTCAAACTGTTACTGGAAATGAACGCTTCAACATAGAAGAACGAAATTTGGGGAACCAAGTCGCCTTAGTGTACTGATCATTGCCTGAGAGTATCATCCAGTTTGGGTGAAAAAATATTTGCTGAGATTTCTGGAGATTCGTAATTTTGGGAAGCTTGGCAACCCCTTCCCATGAAAGTGTTTCTCGCCAGTCACTGCTTAGGGCTACATCAAGAGGAAACAAAACGTAGAGATAGAACGGGAAACTACTTTGTTGTGTCAAGTTTCAAGAAGCTAGCACAAACCGTGTTGGATTTAGAGTTCCAAATACATCTATCAATATAGGAGAAAACAGAGTGAAACCTAAAAATTCAAACTGTTACTGGAAATGAACGCTTCAACATAGAAGAACGAAATTTGGGGAACCAAGTCGCCTTAGTGTACTGATCATTACCTGAGAGTATCATCCAGTTTGGGTGAAAAAATATTTGCTGAGATTTCTGGAGATTCGTAATTTTGGGAAGCTTGGCAACCCCTTCCCATGAAAGTGTTTCTCGCCAATCACTGCTTAGGGCTACATCAAGAGGAAACAAAACGTAGAGATAGAACGTGAAACTACTTTGTTGTGTCAACTTTCAAGAAGCTAGCACAAACCGTGTTGGATTCAGAGTTCCAAATACATCTATCAATATAGGAGAAAACAGAGTGAAACCTAAAAATTCAAACTGTTACTGGAAATGAACGCTTCAACATAGAAGAACGAAATTTGGGGAACCAAGTCGCCTTAGTGTACTGATCATTACCTGAAAGTATCATCCAGTTTGGGTGAAAAAATACTTGCTGAGATTTCTGGAGATTCGTAATTTTGGGAAGCTTGGCAACCCCTTCCCATGAAAGTGTTTCTCGCCAGTCACTGCTTAGGGCTACATCAAGAGGAAACAAAACGTAGAGATAGAACGTGAAACTACTTTGTTGTGTCAAGTTTCAAGAAGCTAGCACAAACCGTGTTGGATTTAGAGTTCCAAATACATCTATCTATATAGGAGAAAACAGAGTGAAACCTAAAAATTCAAACTGTTACTGGAAATGAACGCTTCAACATAGAAGAACGAAATTTGGGGAACCAAGTCGCCTTAGTGTACTGATCATTACCTGAGAGTATCATCCAGTTTGGGTGAAAAAATATTTGCTGAGATTTCTGGAGATTCGTAATTTTGGGAAGCTTGGCAACCCCTTCCCATGAAAGTGTTTCTCGCCAGTCACTGCTTAGGGCTACATCAAGAGGAAACAAAACGTAGAGATAGAACGTGAAACTACTTTGTTGTGTCAACTTTCAAGAAGCTAGCACAAACCGTGTTGGATTCAGAGTTCCAAATACATCTATCAATATAGGAGAAAACAGAGTGAAACCTAAAAATTCAAACTGTTACTGGAAATGAACGCTTCAACATAGAAGAACGAAATTTGGGGAACCAAGTCGCCTTAGTGTACTGATCATTGCCTGAGAGTATCATCCAGTTTGGGTGAAAAAATATTTGCTGAGATTTCTGGAGATTCGTAATTTTGGGAAGCTTGGCAACCCCTTCCCATGAAAGTGTTTCTCGCCAGTCACTGCTTAGGGCTACATCAAGAGGAAACAAAACGTAGAGATAGAACGTGAAACTACTTTGTTGTGTCAAGTTTCAAGAAGCTAGCACAAACCGTGTTGGATTTAGAGTTCCAAATACATCTATCAATATAGGAGAAAACAGAGTGAAACCTAAAAATTCAAACTGTTACTGGAAATGAACGCTTCAACATAGAAGATCAAAATTTGGGGAACCAAGTCGCCTTAGTGTACTGATCATTACCTGAAAGTATCATCCAGTTTGGGTGAAAAAATATTTGCTGAGATTTCTGGAGATTCGTAATTTTGGGAAGCTTGGCAACCCCTTCACATGAAAGTGTTTCTCGCCAGTCACTGCTTAGGGCTACATCAAGAGGAAACAAAACGTAGAGATAGAATGTGAAACTACTTTGTTGTGTCAAGTTTCAAGAAGCTAGCACAAACCGTGTTGGATTTAGAGTTCCAAATATATCTATCAATATAGGAGAAAACAGAGTGAAACCTAAAAATTCAAACTGTTACTGGAAATGAACACTTCAACATAGAAGAACGAAATTTGGGGAACCAACTCGCCTTAGTGTACTGATCATTACCTGAAAGTATCATCCAGTTTGGGTGAAAAAATATTTGCTGAGATTTGTGGAAATTCGTAATTTTGGGAAGCTTGGCAACCCCTTCCCATGAAAGGGTTTCTCGCCAATCACTGCTTAGGGCTACATCAAGAGGAAACAAAACGTAGAGATAGAACGTGAAACTACTTTGTTGTGTCAACTTTCAAGAAGCTAGCACAAACCGTGTTGGATTCAGAGTTCCAAATACATCTATCAATATAGGAGAAAACAGAGTGAAACCTAAAAATTCAAACTGTTACTGGAAATGAACGCTTCAACATAGAAGAACGAAATTTGGGGAACCAAGTCGCCTTAGTGTACTGATCATTACCTGAAAGTATCATCCAGTTTGGGTGAAAAAATACTTGCTGAGATTTCTGGAGATTCGTAATTTTGGGAAGCTTGGCAACCCCTTCCCATGAAAGTGTTTCTCGCCAGTCACTGCTTAGGGCTACATCAAGAGGAAACAAAACGTAGAGATAGAACGGGAAACTACTTTGTTGTGTCAAGTTTCAAGAAGCTAGCACAAACCGTGTTGGATTTAGAGTTCCAAATACATCTATCAATATAGGAGAAAACAGAGTGAAACCTAAAAATTCAAACTGTTACTGGAAATGAACGCTTCAACATAGAAGAACGAAATTTGGGGAACCAAGTCGCCTTAGTGTACTGATCATTACCTGAGAGTATCATCCAGTTTGGGTGAAAAAATATTTGCTGAGATTTCTGGAGATTCGTAATTTTGGGAAGCTTGGCAACCCCTTCCCATGAAAGTGTTTCTCGCCAATCACTGCTTAGGGCTACATCAAGAGGAAACAAAACGTAGAGATAGAACGTGAAACTACTTTGTTGTGTCAACTTTCAAGAAGCTAGCACAAACCGTGTTGGATTCAGAGTTCCAAATACATCTATCAATATAGGAGAAAACAGAGTGAAACCTAAAAATTCAAACTGTTACTGGAAATGAACGCTTCAACATAGAAGAACGAAATTTGGGGAACCAAGTCGCCTTAGTGTACTGATCATTACCTGAAAGTATCATCCAGTTTGGGTGAAAAAATACTTGCTGAGATTTCTGGAGATTCGTAATTTTGGGAAGCTTGGCAACCCCTTCCCATGAAAGTGTTTCTCGCCAGTCACTGCTTAGGGCTACATCAAGAGGAAACAAAACGTAGAGATAGAACGTGAAACTACTTTGTTGTGTCAAGTTTCAAGAAGCTAGCACAAACCGTGTTGGATTTAGAGTTCCAAATACATCTATCTATATAGGAGAAAACAGAGTGAAACCTAAAAATTCAAACTGTTACTGGAAATGAACGCTTCAACATAGAAGAACGAAATTTGGGGAACCAAGTCGCCTTAGTGTACTGATCATTACCTGAGAGTATCATCCAGTTTGGGTGAAAAAATATTTGCTGAGATTTCTGGAGATTCGTAATTTTGGGAAGCTTGGCAACCCCTTCCCATGAAAGTGTTTCTCGCCAGTCACTGCTTAGGGCTACATCAAGAGGAAACAAAACGTAGAGATAGAACGTGAAACTACTTTGTTGTGTCAACTTTCAAGAAGCTAGCACAAACCGTGTTGGATTCAGAGTTCCAAATACATCTATCAATATAGGAGAAAACAGAGTGAAACCTAAAAATTCAAACTGTTACTGGAAATGAACGCTTCAACATAGAAGAACGAAATTTGGGGAACCAAGTCGCCTTAGTGTACTGATCATTGCCTGAGAGTATCATCCAGTTTGGGTGAAAAAATATTTGCTGAGATTTCTGGAGATTCGTAATTTTGGGAAGCTTGGCAACCCCTTCCCATGAAAGTGTTTCTCGCCAGTCACTGCTTAGGGCTACATCAAGAGGAAACAAAACGTAGAGATAGAACGTGAAACTACTTTGTTGTGTCAAGTTTCAAGAAGCTAGCACAAACCGTGTTGGATTTAGAGTTCCAAATACATCTATCAATATAGGAGAAAACAGAGTGAAACCTAAAAATTCAAACTGTTACTGGAAATGAACGCTTCAACATAGAAGATCAAAATTTGGGGAACCAAGTCGCCTTAGTGTACTGATCATTACCTGAAAGTATCATCCAGTTTGGGTGAAAAAATATTTGCTGAGATTTCTGGAGATTCGTAATTTTGGGAAGCTTGGCAACCCCTTCACATGAAAGTGTTTCTCGCCAGTCACTGCTTAGGGCTACATCAAGAGGAAACAAAACGTAGAGATAGAATGTGAAACTACTTTGTTGTGTCAAGTTTCAAGAAGCTAGCACAAACCGTGTTGGATTTAGAGTTCCAAATATATCTATCAATATAGGAGAAAACAGAGTGAAACCTAAAAATTCAAACTGTTACTGGAAATGAACACTTCAACATAGAAGAACGAAATTTGGGGAACCAACTCGCCTTAGTGTACTGATCATTACCTGAAAGTATCATCCAGTTTGGGTGAAAAAATATTTGCTGAGATTTGTGGAAATTCGTAATTTTGGGAAGCTTGGCAACCCCTTCCCATGAAAGGGTTTCTCGCCAATCACTGCTTAGGGCTACATCAAGAGGAAACAAAACGTAGAGATAGAACGTGAAACTACTTTGTTGTGTCAACTTTCAAGAAGCTAGCACAAACCGTGTTGGATTCAGAGTTCCAAATACATCTATCAATATAGGAGAAAACAGAGTGAAACCTAAAAATTCAAACTGTTACTGGAAATGAACGCTTCAACATAGAAGAACGAAATTTGGGGAACCAAGTCGCCTTAGTGTACTGATCATTACCTGAAAGTATCATCCAGTTTGGGTGAAAAAATACTTGCTGAGATTTCTGGAGATTCGTAATTTTGGGAAGCTTGGCAACCCCTTCCCATGAAAGTGTTTCTCGCCAGTCACTGCTTAGGGCTACATCAAGAGGAAACAAAACGTAGAGATAGAACGTGAAACTACTTTGTTGTGTCAAGTTTCAAGAAGCTAGCACAAACCGTGTTGGATTTAGAGTTCCAAATACATCTATCAATATAGGAGAAAACAGAGTGAAACCTAAAAATTCAAACTGTTACTGGAAATGAACGCTTCAACATAGAAGAATGAAATTTGGGGAACCAAGTCGCCTTAGTGTACTGATCATTACCTGAGAGTATCATCCCGTTTGGGTGAAAAAATATTTGCTGAGATTTCTGGAGATTCGTAATTTTGGGAAGCTTGGCAACCCCTTCCCATGAAAGTGTTTCTCGCCAATCACTGCTTAGGGCTACATCAAGAGGAAACAAAACGTAGAGATAGAACGTGAAACTACTTTGTTGTGTCAACTTTCAAGAAGCTAGCACAAACCGTGTTGGATTCAGAGTTCCAAATACATCTATCAATATAGGAGAAAACAGAGTGAAACCTAAAAATTCAAACTGTTACTGGAAATGAACGCTTCAACATAGAAGAACGAAATTTGGGGAACCAAGTCGCCTTAGTGTACTGATCATTACCTGAGAGTATCATCCAGTTTGGGTGAAAAAATACTTGCTGAGATTTCTGGAGATTCGTAATTTTGGGAAGCTTGGCAACCCCTTCCCATGAAAGTGTTTCTCGCCAGTCACTGCTTAGGGCTACATCAAGAGGAAACAAAACGTAGAGATAGAACGTGAAACTACTTTGTTGTGTCAAGTTTCAAGAAGCTAGCACAAACCGTGTTGGATTTAGAGTTCGAAATACATCTATCTATATAGGAGAAAACAGAGTGAAACCTAAAAATTCAAACTGTTACTGGAAATGAACGCTTCAACATAGAAGAACGAAATTTGGGGAACCAATTCGCCTTAGTGTACTGATCATTACCTGAAAGTATCATCCAGTTTGGGTGAAAAAATATTTGCTGAGATTTGTGGAGATTCGTAATTTTTGGAAGCTTGGCAACCCCTTCCCATGAAAGTGTTTCTCGCCAGTCACTGCTTAGGGCTACATCAAGAGGAAACAAAACGTAGAGATAGAACGTGAAACTACTTTGTTGTGTCAAGTTTCAAGAAGCTAGCACAAACCGTGTTGGATTTAGAGTTCCAAATACATCTATCTATATAGGAGAAAACAGAGTGAAACCTAAAAATTCAAACTGTTACTGGAAATGAACGCTTCAACATAGAAGAACGAAATTTGGGGAACCAGGTTGCCTTAGTGTACTGATCATTACCTGAAAGTATCATCCAGTTTGGGTGAAAAAATATTTGCTGAGATTTCTGGAGATTCGTAATTTTGGGAAGCTTGGCAACCCCTTCCCATGAAAGTGTTTCTCGCCAGTCACTGCTTAGGGCTACATCAAGAGGAAACAAAACGTAGAGATAGAACGTGAAACTACTTTGTTGTGTCAAGTTTCAAGAAGCTAGCACAAACCGTGTTGGATTTAGAGTTCCAAATACATCTATCAATATAGGAGAAAACAGAGTGAAACCTAAAAATTCAAACTGTTACTGGAAATGAACGCTTCAACATAGAAGAACGAAATTTGGGGAACCAAGTCGCCTTAGTGTACTGATCATTATCTGAAAGTATCATCCAGTTTGGGTGAAAAAATATTTGCTGAGATTTCTGGAGATTCGTAATTTTGGGAAGCTTGGCAACCCCTTCCCATGAAAGTGTTTCTCGGCAGTCACTGTTTAGGGCTACATCAAGAGGAAAAAAAACATAGAGATAGAACGTGAAACTACTTTGTTGTGTCAAGTTTCAAGAAGCTAGCACAAACCGTGTTGGATTTAGAGTTCCAAATACATCTATCAATATAGGAGAAAACAGAGTGAAACCTAAAAATTCAAACTGTTACTGGAAATGAACGCTTCAACATAGAAGAACGAAATTTGGGGAACCAAGTCGCCTTAGTGTACTGATCATTACCTGAAAGTATCATCCAGTTTGGGTGAAAAAATATTTGCTGAGATTTCTGGAGATTCGTAATTTTGGGAAGCTTGGCAACCCCTTCCCATGAAAGTGTTTCTCGCCAGTCACTGCTTAGGGCTACATCAAGAGGAAACAAAACGTAGAGATAGAACGTGAAACTACTGTGTTGTGTCAACTTTCAAGAAGCTAGCACAAACCGTGTTGGATTCAGAGTTCCAAATACATCTATCAATATAGGAGAAAACAGAGTGAAACCTAAAAATTCAAACTGTTACTGGAAATGAACGCTTCAACATAGAAGAACGAAATTTGGGGAACCAAGTCGCCTTAGTGTACTGATCATTGCCTGAGAGTATCATCCAGTTTGGGTGAAAAAATATTTGCTGAGATTTCTGGAGATTCGTAATTTTGGGAAGCTTGGCAACCCCTTCCCATGAAAGTGTTTCTCGCCAGTCACTGCTTAGGGCTACATCAAGAGGAAACAAAACGTAGAGATAGAACGTGAAACTACTTTGTTGTGTCAAGTTTCAAGAAGCTAGCACAAACCGTGTTGGATTTAGAGTTCCAAATACATCTATCTATATAGGAGAAAACAGAGTGAAACCTAAAAATTCAAACTGTTACTGGAAATGAACGCTTCAACATAGAAGAACGAAATTTGGGGAACCAGGTTGCCTTAGTGTACTGATCATTACCTGAAAGTATCATCCAGTTTGGGTGAAAAAATATTTGCTGAGATTTGTGGAGATTCGTAATTTTGGGAAGCTTGGCAACCCCTTCCCATGAAAGGGTTTCTCGCCAATCACTGCTTAGGGCTACATGAAGAGGAAACAAAACGTAGAGATAGAACGTGAAACTACTTTGTTGTGTCAACTTTCAAGAAGCTAGCACAAACCGTGTTGGATTCAGAGTTCCAAATACATCTATCAATATAGGAGAAAACAGAGTGAAACCTAAAAATTCAAACTGTTACTGGAAATGAACGATTCAACATAGAAGAACGAAATTTGGGGAATCAAGTCGCCTTAGTGTACTGATCATTACCTGAAAGTATCATCCAGTTTGGGTGAAAAAATACTTGCTGAGATTTCTGGAGATTCGTAATTTTGGGAAGCTTGGCAACCCCTTCCCATGAAAGTGTTTCTCGCCAGTCACTGCTTAGGGCTACATCAAGAGGAAACAAAACGTAGAGATAGAACGTGAAACTACTTTGTTGTGTCAAGTTTTAAGAAGCTAGCACAAACTGTGTTGGATTTAGAGTTCCAAATACATCTATCAATATAGGAGAAAACAGAGTGAAACCTAAAAATTCAAACTGTTACTGGAAATGAACGCTTCAACATAGAAGAACGAAATTTGGGGAACCAAGTCGCCTTAGTGTACTGATCATTACCTGAAAGTATCATCCAGTTGGGGTGAAAAAATATTTGCTGAGATTTCTGGAGATTCGTAATTTTGGGAAGCTTGGCAACCCCTTCCCATGAAAGTGTTTCTCGCCAGTCACTGCTTAGGGCTACATCAAGAGGAAACAAAACGTAGAGATAGAATGTGAAACTACTTTGTTGTGTCAAGTTTCAAGAAGCTAGCACAAACCGTGTTGGATTTAGAGTTCCAAATACATCTATCAATATAGGAGAAAACAGAGTGAAACCTAAAAATTCAAACTGTTACTGGAAATGAACGCTTCAACATAGAAGAACGAAATTTGGGGAACCAAGTCGCCTTAGTGTACTGATCATTACCTGAAAGTATCATCCAGTTTGGGTGAAAAAATATTTGCTGAGATTTGTGGAGATTCGTAATTTTGGGAAGCTTGGCAACCCCTTCCCATGAAAGGGTTTCTCGCCAATCACTGCTTAGGGCTACATCAAGAGGAAACAAAACGTAGAGATAGAACGTGAAACTACTTTGTTGTGTCAACTTTCAAGAAGCTAGCACAAACCGTGTTGGATTCAGAGTTCCAAATACATCTATCAATATAGGAGAAAACAGAGTGAAACCTAAAAATTCAAACTGTTACTGGAAATGAACGCTTCAACATAGAAGAACGAAATTTGGGGAACCAAGTCGCCTTAGTGTACTGATCATTACCTGAAAGTATCATCCAGTTTGGGTGAAAAAATACTTGCTGAGATTTCTGGAGATTCGTAATTTTGGGAAGCTTGGCAACCCCTTCCCATGAAAGTGTTTCTCGCCAGTCACTGCTTAGGGCTACATCAAGAGGAAACAAAACGTAGAGATAGAACGTGAAACTACTTTGTTGTGTCAAGTTTCAAGAAGCTAGCACAAACCGTGTTGGATTTAGAGTTCCAAATACATCTATCAATATAGGAGAAAACAGAGTGAAACCTAAAAATTCAAACTGTTACTGGAAATGAACGCTTCAACATAGAAGAACGAAATTTGGGGAACCAAGTCGCCTTAGTGTACTGATCATTACCTGAGAGTATCATCCAGTTTGGGTGAAAAAATATTTGCTGATTTCTGGAGATTCGTAATTTTGGGAAGCTTGGCAACCCCTTCCCATGAAAGTGTTTCTCGCCAATCACTGCTTAGGGCTACATCAAGAGGAAACAAAACGTAGAGATAGAACGTGAAACTACTTTGTTGTGTCAAGTTTCAAAAAGCTAGCACAAACCGTGTTGGATTCAGAGTTCCAAATACATCTATCAATATAGGAGAAAACAGAGTGAAACCTAAAAATTCAAACTGTTACTGGAAATGAACGCTTCAACATAGAAGAACGAAATTTGGGGAACCAAGTCGCCTTAGTGTACTGATCATTACCTGAGAGTATCATCCAGTTTGGGTGAAAAAATATTTGCTGAGATTTCTGGAGATTCGTAATTTTGGGAAGCTTGGCAACCCCTTCCCATGAAAGTGTTTCTCGCCAATCACTGCTTAGGGCTACATCAAGAGGAAACAAAACGTAGAGATAGAACGTGAAACTACTTTGTTGTGTCAACTTTCAAGAAGCTAGCACAAACCGTGTTGGATTCAGAGTTCCAAATACATCTATCAATATAGGAGAAAACAGAGTGAAACCTAAAAATTCAAACTGTTACTGGAAATGAACGCTTCAACATAGAAGAACGAAATTTGGGGAACCAAGTCGCCTTAGTGTACTGATCATTACCTGAAAGTATCATCCAGTTTGGGTGAAAAAATACTTGCTGAGATTTCTGGAGATTCGTAATTTTGGGAAGCTTGGCAACCCCTTCCCATGAAAGTGTTTCTCGCCAGTCACTGCTTAGGGCTACATCAAGAGGAAACAAAACGTAGAGATAGAACGTGAAACTACTTTGTTGTGTCAAGTTTCAAGAAGCTAGCACAAACCGTGTTGGAATTAGAGTTCCAAATACATCTATCTATATAGGAGAAAACAGAGTGAAACCTAAAAATTCAAACTGTTACTGGAAATGAACGCTTCAACATAGAAGAACGAAATTTGGGGAACCAAGTCGCCTTAGTGTACTGATTATTACCTGAAAGTATCATCCAGTTTGGGTGAAAAAATATTTGCTGAGATTTGTGGAGATTCGTAATTTTTGGAAGCTTGGCAACCCCTTCCCATGAAAGTGTTTCTCGCCAATCACTGCTTAGGGCTACATCAAGAGGAAACAAAACGTAGAGATAGAACGTGAAACTACTTTGTTGTGTCAACTTTCAAGAAGCTAGCACAAACCGTGTTGGATTCAGAGTTCCAAATACATCTATCAATATAGGAGAAAACAGAGTGAAACCTAAAAATTCAAACTGTTACTGGAAATGAACGCTTCAACATAGAAGAACCAAATTTGGGGAATCAAGTCGCCTTAGTGTACTGATCATTACCTGAAAGTATCATCCAGTTTGGGTGAAAAAATACTTGCTGAGATTTCTGGAGATTCGTAATTTTGGGAAGCTTGGCAACCCCTTCCCATGAAAGTGTTTCTCGCCAGTCACTGCTTAGGGCTACATCAAGAGGAAACTAAACGTAGAGATAGAACGTGAAACTACTTTGTTGTGTCAAGTTTCAAGAAGCTAGCACAAACCGTGTTGGATTTAGAGTTCCAAATACATCTATCAATATAGGAGAAAACAGAGTGAAACCTAAAAATTCAAACTGTTACTGGAAATGAACGCTTCAACATAGAAGAACGAAATTTGGGGAACCAAGTCGCCTTAGTGTACTGATCATTACCTGAAAGTATCATCCAGTTGGGGTGAAAAAATATTTGCTGAGATTTCTGGAGATTCGTAATTTTGGGAATCTTGGCAACCCCTTCCCATGAAAGTGTTTCTCGCCAGTCACTGCTTAGGGCTACATCAAGAGGAAACAAAACGTAGAGATAGAATGTGAAACTACTTTGTTGTGTCAAGTTTCAAGAAGCTAGCACAAACCGTGTTGGATTTAGAGTTCCAAATACATCTATCAATATAGGAGAAAACAGAGTGAAACCTAAAAATTCAAACTGTTACTGGAAATGAACGCTTCAACATAGAAGAACGAAATTTGGGGAACCAAGTCGCCTTAGTGTACTGATCATTACCTGAAAGTATCATCCAGTTTGGGTGAAAAAATATTTGCTGAGATTTGTGGAGAATCGTAATTTTGGGAAGCTTGGCAACCCCTTCCCATGAAAGGGTTTCTCGCCAATCACTGCTTAGGGCTACATCAAGAGGAAACAAAACGTAGAGATAGAACGTGAAACTACTTTGTTGTGTCAAGTTTCAAGAAGCTAGCACAAACCGTGTTGGATTCAGAGTTCCAAATACATCTATCAATATAGGAGAAAACAGAGTGAAACCTAAAAATTCAAACTGTTACTGGAAATGAACGCTTCAACATAGAAGAACGAAATTTGGGGAACCAAGTCGCCTTAGTGTACTGATCATTACCTGAAAGTATCATCCAGTTTGGGTGAAAAAATACTTGCTGAGATTTCTGGAGATTCGTAATTTTGGGAAGCTTGGCAACCCCTTCCCATGAAAGTGTTTCTCGCCAGTCACTGCTTAGGGCTACATCAAGAGGAAACAAAACGTAGAGATAGAACGTGAAACTACTTTGTTGTGTCAAGTTTCAAGAAGCTAGCACAAACCGTGTTGGATTTAGAGTTCCAAATACATCTATCAATATAGGAGAAAACAGAGTGAAACCTAAAAATTCAAACTGTTACTGGAAATGAACGCTTCAACATAGAAGAACGAAATTTGGGGAACCAAGTCGCCTTAGTGTACTGATCATTACCTGAGAGTATCATCCAGTTTGGGTGAAAAAATATTTGCTGATTTCTGGAGATTCGTAATTTTGGGAAGCTTGGCAACCCCTTCCCATGAAAGTGTTTCTCGCCAATCACTGCTTAGGGCTACATCAAGAGGAAACAAAACGTAGAGATAGAACGTGAAACTACTTTGTTGTGTCAAGTTTCAAAAAGCTAGCACAAACCGTGTTGGATTCAGAGTTCCAAATACATCTATCAATATAGGAGAAAACAGAGTGAAACCTAAAAATTCAAACTGTTACTGGAAATGAACGCTTCAACATAGAAGAACGAAATTTGGGGAACCAAGTCGCCTTAGTGTACTGATCATTACCTGAGAGTATCATCCAGTTTGGGTGAAAAAATATTTGCTGAGATTTCTGGAGATTCGTAATTTTGGGAAGCTTGGCAACCCCTTCCCATGAAAGTGTTTCTCGCCAATCACTGCTTAGGGCTACATCAAGAGGAAACAAAACGTAGAGATAGAACGTGAAACTACTTTGTTGTGTCAACTTTCAAGAAGCTAGCACAAACCGTGTTGGATTCAGAGTTCCAAATACATCTATCAATATAGGAGAAAACAGAGTGAAACCTAAAAATTCAAACTGTTACTGGAAATGAACGCTTCAACATAGAAGAACGAAATTTGGGGAACCAAGTCGCCTTAGTGTACTGATCATTACCTGAAAGTATCATCCAGTTTGGGTGAAAAAATACTTGCTGAGATTTCTCGAGATTCGTAATTTTGGGAAGCTTGGCAACCCCTTCCCATGAAAGTGTTTCTCGCCAGTCACTGCTTAGGGCTACATCAAGAGGAAACAAAACGTAGAGATAGAACGTGAAACTACTTTGTTGTGTCAAGTTTCAAGAAGCTAGCACAAACCGTGTTGGATTTAGAGTTCCAAATACATCTATCTATATAGGAGAAAACAGAGTGAAACCTAAAAATTCAAACTGTTACTGGAAATGAACGCTTCAACATAGAAGAACGAAATTTGGGGAACCAAGTCGCCTTAGTGTACTGATCATTACCTGAAAGTATCATCCAGTTTGGGTGAAAAAATATTTGCTGAGATTTGTGGAGATTCGTAATTTTTGGAAGCTTGGCAACCCCTTCCCATGAAAGTGTTTCTCGCCAATCACTGCTTAGGGCTACATCAAGAGGAAACAAAACGTAGAGATAGAACGTGAAACTACTTTGTTGTGTCAATTTTCAAGAAGCTAGCATAAACCGTGTTGGATTCAGAGTTCCAAATACATCTATCAATATAGGAGAAAACAGAGTGAAACCTAAAAATTCAAACTGTTACTGGAAATGAACGCTTCAACATAGAAGAACGAAATTTGGGGAACCAAGTCGCCTTAGTGTACTGATCATTACCTGAAAGTATCATCCAGTTTGGGTGAAAAAATATTTGCTGAGATTTCTGGAGATTCGTAATTTTGGGAAGCTTGGCAACCCCTTCCCATGAAAGTGTTTCTCGCCAGTCACTGCTTAGGGCTACATCAAGAGGAATCAAAACGTAGAGATAGAACGTGAAACAACTTTGTTGTCAAGTTTCAAGAAGCTAGCACAAACCGTGTTGGATTCAGAGTTCCAAATACATCTATCAATATAGGAGAAAACAGAGTGAAACCTAAAAATTCAAACTGTTACTGGAAATGAACGCTTCAACATAGAAGAACGAAAATTGGGGAACCAAGTTGCCTTAGTGTACTGATCATTACCTGAAAGTATCATCCAGTTTGGGTGAAAAAATGTTTGCTGAGATTTCCGGAGATTCGTAATTTTGGGAAGCTTGGCAACCCCTTCCCATGAAAGTGTTTCTCGCCAGTCACTGCTTAGGGCTACCTCAAGAGGAAACAAAACGTAGAGATAGAACGTGAAACTACTTTGTTGTGTCAACTTTCAAGAAGCTAGCACAAACTGTGTTGGATTCAGAGTTCCAAATACATCTATCAATATAGGAGAAAACAGAGTGAAACCTACAAATTCAAACTGTTACTGGAAATGAACGCTTCAACAAAGAAGAACGAAATTTGGGGAACCAAGTCGACTTAGTGTACTGATCATTACCTGAAAGTATCATCCAGTTTGGGTGAAAAAATATTTGCTGAGATTTCTGGAGATTCGTAATTTTGGGAAGCTTGGCAACCCCTTCCCATGAAAGTGTTTCTCGCCAGTCACTGCTTAGGGCTACATCAAGAGGAAACAAAACGTAGAGATAGAACGTGAAACTACTTTGTTGTGTCAACTTTCAAGAAGCTAGCACAAACCGTGTTGGATTCAGAGTTCCAAATACATCTATCAATATAGGAGAAAACAGAGTGAAACCTACAAATTCAAACTGTTACTGGAAATGAACGCTTCAACAAAGAAGAACGAAATTTGGGGAACCAAGTCGCCTTAGTGTACTGATCATTACCTGAAAGTATCATCCAGTTTGGGTGAAAAAATATTTGCTGAGATTTCTGGAGATTCGTAATTTTGGGAAGCTTGGCAACCCCTTCCCATGAAAGTGTTTCTCGCCAGTCACTGCTTAGGGCTACATCAAGAGGAAACAAAACGTAGAGATAGAACGTGAAACTACTTTGTTGTGTCAAGTTTCAAGAAGCTAGCACAAACCGTGTTGGATTCAGAGTTCCAAATACATCTATCAATATAGGAGAAAACAGAGTGAAACCTAAAAATTCAAACTGTTACTGGAAATGAACGCTTCAACATAGAAGAACGAAATTTGGGGAACCAAGTCGCCTTAGTGTACTGATCATTACCTGAGAGTATCATCCAGTTTGGGTGAAAAAATATTTGCTGAGATTTCTGGAGATTCGTAATTTTGGGAAGCTTGGCAACCCCTTCCCATGAAAGTGTTTCTCGCCAATCACTGCTTAGGGCTACATCAAGAGGAAACACAACGTAGAGATAGAACGTGAAACTACTTTGTTGTGTCAACTTTCAAGAAGCTAGCACAAACCGTGTTGGATTCAGAGTTCCAAATACATCTATCAATATAGGAGAAAACAGAGTGAAACCTAAAAATTCAAACTGTTACTGGAATTGAAAGCTTCAACATAGAAGAACGAAATTTGGGGAACCAAGTCGCCTTAGTGTACTGATCATTACCTGAAAGTATCATCCAGTTTGGGTGAAAAAATACTTGGTGAGATTTCTGGAGATTCGTAATTTTGGGAAGCTTGGCAACCCCTTCCCATGAAAGTGTTTCTCGCCAGTCACTGCTTAGGGCTACATCAAGAGGAAACAAAACGTAGAGATAGAACGTGAAACTACTTTGTTGTGTCAAGTTTCAAGAAGCTAGCACAAACCGTGTTGGATTTAGAGTTCCAAATACATCTATCTATATAGGAGAAAACAGAGTGAAACCTAAAAATTCAAACTGTTACTGGAAATGAACGCTTCAACATAGAAGAACGAAATTTGGGGAACCAAGTCGCCTTAGTGTACTGATCATTACCTGAAAGTATCATCCAGTTTGGGTGAAAAAATATTTGCTGAGATTTGTGGAGATTCGTAATTTTTGGAAGCTTGGCAACCCCTTCCCATGAAAGTGTTTCTCGCCAATCACTGCTTAGGGCTACATCAAGAGGAAACAAAACGTAGAGATAGAACGTGAAACTACTTTGTTGTGTCAAGTTTCAAGAAGCTAGCATAAACCGTGTTGGATTCAGAGTTCCAAATACATCTATCAATATAGGAGAAAACAGAGTGAAACCTAAAAATTCAAACTGTTACTGGAAATGAACGCTTCAACATAGAAGAACGACATTTGGGGAACCAAGTCGCCTTAGTGTACTGATCATTACCTGAAAGTATCATCCAGTTTGGGTGAAAAAATATTTGCTGAGATTTCTGGAGATTCGTAATTTTGGGAAGCTTGGCAACCCCTTCCCATGAAAGTGTTTCTCGCCAGTCACTGCTTAGGGCTACATCAAGAGGAATCAAAACGTAGAGATAGAACGTGAAACAACTTTGTTGTCAAGTTTCAAGAAGCTAGCACAAACCGTGTTGGATTCAGAGTTCCAAATACATCTATCAATATAGGAGAAAACAGAGTGAAACCTAAAAATTCAAACTGTTACTGGAAATGAACGCTTCAACATAGAAGAACGAAAATTGGGGAACCAAGTTGCCTTAGTGTACTGATCATTACCTGAAAGTATCATCCAGTTTGGGTGAAAAAATGTTTGCTGAGATTTCCGGAGATTCGTAATTTTGGGAAGCTTGGCAACCCCTTCCCATGAAAGTGTTTCTCGCCAGTCACTGCTTAGGGCTACATCAAGAGGAAACAAAACGTAGAGATAGAACGTGAAACTACTTTGTTGTGTCAACTTTCAAGAAGCTAGCACAAACCGTGTTGGATTCAGAGTTCCAAATACATCTATCAATATAGGAGAAAACAGAGTGAAACCTACAAATTCAAACTGTTACTGGAAATGAACGCTTCAACATAGAAGAACGAAATTTGGGGAACCAAGTCGCCTTAGTGTACTGATCATTACCTGAGAGTATCATCCAGTTTGGGTGAAAAAATATTTGCTGAGATTTCTGGAGATTCGTAATTTTGGGAAGCTTGGCAACCCCTTCCCATGAAAGTGTTTCTCGCCAATCACTGCTTAGGGCTACATCAAGAGGAAACAAAACGTAGAGATAGAACGTGAAACTACTTTGTTGTGTCAACTTTCAAGAAGCTAGCACAAACCGTGTTGGATTCAGAGTTCCAAATACATCTATCAATATAGGAGAAAACAGAGTGAAACCTAAAAATTCAAACTGTTACTGGAAATGAACGCTTCAACATAGAAGAACGAAATTTGGGGAACCAAGTCGCCTTAGTGTACTGATCATTACCTGAAAGTATCATCCAGTTTGGGTGAAAAAATACTTGCTGAGATTTCTGGAGATTCGTAATTTTGGGAAGCTTGGCAACCCCTTCCCATGAAAGTGTTTCTCGCCAGTCACTGCTTAGGGCTACATCAAGAGGAAACAAAACGTAGAGATAGAACGTGAAACTACTTTGTTGTGTCAAGTTTCAAGAAGCTAGCACAAACCGTGTTGGATTTAGAGTTCCAAATACATCTATCTATATAGGAGAAAACACAGTGAAACCTAAAAATTCAAACTGTTACTGGAAATGAACGCTTCAACATAGAAGAACGAAATTTGGGGAACCAAGTCGCCTTAGTGTACTGATCATTACCTGAAAGTATCATCCAGTTTGGGTGAAAAAATATTTGCTGAGATTTGTGGAGATTCGTAATTTTTGGAAGCTTGGCAACCCCTTCCCATGAAAGTGTTTCTCGCCAATCACTGCTTAGGGCTACATCAAGAGGAAACAAAACGTAGAGATAGAACGTGAAACTACTTTGTTGTGTCAATTTTCAAGAAGCTAGCATAAACCGTGTTGGATTCAGAGTTCCAAATACATCTATCAATATAGGAGAAAACAGAGTGAAACCTAAAAATTCAAACTGTTACTGGAAATGAACGCTTCAACATAGAAGAACGAAATTTGGGGAACCAAGTCGCCTTAGTGTACTGATCATTACCTGAAAGTATCATCCAGTTTGGGTGAAAAAATATTTGCTGAGATTTCTGGAGATTCGTAATTTTGGGAAGCTTGGCAACCCCTTCCCATGAAAGTGTTTCTCGCCAGTCACTGCTTAGGGCTACATCAAGAGGAATCAAAACGTAGAGATAGAACGTGAAACAACTTTGTTGTCAAGTTTCAAGAAGCTAGCACAAACCGTGTTGGATTCAGAGTTCCAAATACATCTATCAATATAGGAGAAAACAGAGTGAAACCTAAAAATTCAAACTGTTACTGGAAATGAACGCTTCAACATAGAAGAACGAAAATTGGGGAACCAAGTTGCCTTAGTGTACTGATCATTACCTGAAAGTATCATCCAGTTTGGGTGAAAAAATGTTTGCTGAGATTTCCGGAGATTCGTAATTTTGGGAAGCTTGGCAACCCCTTCCCATGAAAGTGTTTCTCGCCAGTCACTGCTTAGGGCTACCTCAAGAGGAAACAAAACGTAGAGATAGAACGTGAAACTACTTTGTTGTGTCAACTTTCAAGAAGCTAGCACAAACTGTGTTGGATTCAGAGTTCCAAATACATCTATCAATATAGGAGAAAACAGAGTGAAACCTACAAATTCAAACTGTTACTGGAAATGAACGCTTCAACAAAGAAGAACGAAATTTGGGGAACCAAGTCGCCTTAGTGTACTGATCATTACCTGAAAGTATCATCCAGTTTGGGTGAAAAAATATTTGCTGAGATTTCTGGAGATTCGTAATTTTGGGAAGCTTGGCAACCCCTTCCCATGAAAGTGTTTCTCGCCAGTCACTGCTTAGGGCTACATCAAGAGGAAACAAAACGTAGAGATAGAACGTGAAACTACTTTGTTGTGTCAACTTTCAAGAAGCTAGCACAAACCGTGTTGGATTCAGAGTTCCAAATACATCTATCAATATAGGAGAAAACAGAGTGAAACCTACAAATTCAAACTGTTACTGGAAATGAACGCTTCAACAAAGAAGAACGAAATTTGGGGAACCAAGTCGCCTTAGTGTACTGATCATTACCTGAAAGTATCATCCAGTTTGGGTGAAAAAATATTTGCTGAGATTTCTGGAGATTCGTAATTTTGGGAAGCTTGGCAACCCCTTCCCATGAAAGTGTTTCTCGCCAGTCACTGCTTAGGGCTACATCAAGAGGAAACAAAACGTAGAGATAGAACGTGAAACTACTTTGTTGTGTCAAGTTTCAAGAAGCTAGCACAAACCGTGTTGGATTCAGAGTTCCAAATACATCTATCAATATAGGAGAAAACAGAGTGAAACCTAAAAATTCAAACTGTTACTGGAAATGAACGCTTCAACATAGAAGAACGAAATTTGGGGAACCAAGTCGCCTTAGTGTACTGATCATTACCTGAGAGTATCATCCAGTTTGGGTGAAAAAATATTTGCTGAGATTTCTGGAGATTCGTAATTTTGGGAAGCTTGGCAACCCCTTCCCATGAAAGTGTTTCTCGCCAATCACTGCTTAGGGCTACATCAAGAGGAAACACAACGTAGAGATAGAACGTGAAACTACTTTGTTGTGTCAACTTTCAAGAAGCTAGCACAAACCGTGTTGGATTCAGAGTTCCAAATACATCTATCAATATAGGAGAAAACAGAGTGAAACCTAAAAATTCAAACTGTTACTGGAATTGAAAGCTTCAACATAGAAGAACGAAATTTGGGGAACCAAGTCGCCTTAGTGTACTGATCATTACCTGAAAGTATCATCCAGTTTGGGTGAAAAAATACTTGGTGAGATTTCTGGAGATTCGTAATTTTGGGAAGCTTGGCAACCCCTTCCCATGAAAGTGTTTCTCGCCAGTCACTGCTTAGGGCTACATCAAGAGGAAACAAAACGTAGAGATAGAACGTGAAACTACTTTGTTGTGTCAAGTTTCAAGAAGCTAGCACAAACCGTGTTGGATTTAGAGTTCCAAATACATCTATCTATATAGGAGAAAACAGAGTGAAACCTAAAAATTCAAACTGTTACTGGAAATGAACGCTTCAACATAGAAGAACGAAATTTGGGGAACCAAGTCGCCTTAGTGTACTGATCATTACCTGAAAGTATCATCCAGTTTGGGTGAAAAAATATTTGCTGAGATTTGTGGAGATTCGTAATTTTTGGAAGCTTGGCAACCCCTTCCCATGAAAGTGATTCTCGCCAATCACTGCTTAGGGCTACATCAAGAGGAAACAAAACGTAGAGATAGAACGTGAAACTACTTTGTTGTGTCAATTTTCAAGAAGCTAGCATAAACCGTGTTGGATTCAGAGTTCCAAATACATCTATCAATATAGGAGAAAACAGAGTGAAACCTAAAAATTCAAACTGTTACTGGAAATGAACGCTTCAACATAGAAGAACGAAATTTGGGGAACCAAGTCGCCTTAGTGTACTGATCATTACCTGAAAGTATCATCCAGTTTGGGTGAAAAAATATTTGCTGAGATTTCTGGAGATTCGTAATTTTGGGAAGCTTGGCAACCCCTTCCCATGAAAGTGTTTCTCGCCAGTCACTGCTTAGGGCTACATCAAGAGGAATCAAAACGTAGAGATAGAACGTGAAACAACTTTGTTGTCAAGTTTCAAGAAGCTAGCACAAACCGTGTTGGATTCAGAGTTCCAAATACATCTATCAATATAGGAGAAAACAGAGTGAAACCTAAAAATTCAAACTGTTACTGGAAATGAACGCTTCAACATAGAAGAACGAAAATTGGGGAACCAAGTTGCCTTAGTGTACTGATCATTACCTGAAAGTATCATCCAGTTTGGGTGAAAAAATGTTTGCTGAGATTTCCGGAGATTCGTAATTTTGGGAAGCTTGGCAACCCCTTCCCATGAAAGTGTTTCTCGCCAGTCACTGCTTAGGGCTACCTCAAGAGGAAACAAAACGTAGAGATAGAACGTGAAACTACTTTGTTGTGTCAACTTTCAAGAAGCTAGCACAAACTGTGTTGGATTCAGAGTTCCAAATACATCTATCAATATAGGAGAAAACAGAGTGAAACCTACAAATTCAAACTGTTACTGGAAATGAACGCTTCAACAAAGAAGAACGAAATTTGGGGAACCAAGTCGCCTTAGTGTACTGATCATTACCTGAAAGTATCATCCAGTTTGGGTGAAAAAATATTTGCTGAGATTTCTGGAGATTCGTAATTTTGGGAAGCTTGGCAACCCCTTCCCATGAAAGTGTTTCTCGCCAGTCACTGCTTAGGGCTACATCAAGAGGAAACAAAACGTAGAGATAGAACGTGAAACTACTTTGTTGTGTCAACTTTCAAGAAGCTAGCACAAACCGTGTTGGATTCAGAGTTCCAAATACATCTATCAATATAGGAGAAAACAGAGTGAAACCTACAAATTCAAACTGTTACTGGAAATGAACGCTTCAACAAAGAAGAACGAAATTTGGGGAACCAAGTCGCCTTAGTGTACTGATCATTACCTGAAAGTATCATCCAGTTTGGGTGAAAAAATATTTGCTGAGATTTCTGGAGATTCGTAATTTTGGGAAGCTTGGCAACCCCTTCCCATGAAAGTGTTTCTCGCCAGTCACTGCTTAGGGCTACATCAAGAGGAAACAAAACGTAGAGATAGAACGTGAAACTACTTTGTTGTGTCAAGTTTCAAGAAGCTAGCACAAACCGTGTTGGATTCAGAGTTCCAAATACATCTATCAATATAGGAGAAAACAGAGTGAAACCTAAAAATTCAAACTGTTACTGGAAATGAACGCTTCAACATAGAAGAACGAAATTTGGGGAACCAAGTCGCCTTAGTGTACTGATCATTACCTGAGAGTATCATCCAGTTTGGGTGAAAAAATATTTGCTGAGATTTCTGGAGATTCGTAATTTTGGGAAGCTTGGCAACCCCTTCCCATGAAAGTGTTTCTCGCCAATCACTGCTTAGGGCTACATCAAGAGGAAACAAAACGTAGAGATAGAACGTGAAACTACTTTGTTGTGTCAAGTTTCAAGAAGCTAGCACAAACCGTGTTGGATTCAGAGTTCCAAATACATCTATCAATATAGGAGAAAACAGAGTGAAACCTAAAAATTCAAACTGTTACTGGAAATGAACGCTTCAACATAGAAGAACGAAATTTGGGGAACCAAGTCGCCTTAGTGTACTGATCATTACCTGAGAGTATCATCCAGTTTGGGTGAAAAAATATTTGCTGAGATTTCTGGAGATTCGTAATTTTGGGAAGCTTGGCAACCCCTTCCCATGAAAGTGTTTCTCGCCAATCACTGCTTAGGGCTACATCAAGAGGAAACACAACGTAGAGATAGAACGTGAAACTACTTTGTTGTGTCAACTTTCAAGAAGCTAGCACAAACCGTGTTGGATTCAGAGTTCCAAATACATCTATCAATATAGGAGAAAACAGAGTGAAACCTAAAAATTCAAACTGTTACTGGAATTGAAAGCTTCAACATAGAAGAACGAAATTTGGGGAACCAAGTCGCCTTAGTGTACTGATCATTACCTGAAAGTATCATCCAGTTTGGGTGAAAAAATACTTGCTGAGATTTCTGGAGATTCGTAATTTTGGGAAGCTTGGCAACCCCTTCCCATGAAAGTGTTTCTCGCCAGTCACTGCTTAGGGCTACATCAAGAGGAAACAAAACGTAGAGATAGAACGTGAAACTACTTTGTTGTGTCAAGTTTCAAGAAGCTAGCACAAACCGTGTTGGATTTAGAGTTCCAAATACATCTATCTATATAGGAGAAAACAGAGTGAAACCTAAAAATTCAAACTGTTACTGGAAATGAACGCTTCAACATAGAAGAACGAAATTTGGGGAACCAAGTCGCCTTAGTGTACTGATCATTACCTGAAAGTATCATCCAGTTTGGGTGAAAAAATATTTGCTGAGATTTGTGGAGATTCGTAATTTTTGGAAGCTTGGCAACCCCTTCCCATGAAAGTGTTTCTCGCCAATCACTGCTTAGGGCTACATCAAGAGGAAACAAAACGTAGAGATAGAACGTGAAACTACTTTGTTGTGTCAAGTTTCAAGAAGCTAGCATAAACCGTGTTGGATTCAGAGTTCCAAATACATCTATCAATATAGGAGAAAACAGAGTGAAACCTAAAAATTCAAACTGTTACTGGAAATGAACGCTTCAACATAGAAGAACGACATTTGGGGAACCAAGTCGCCTTAGTGTACTGATCATTACCTGAACGTATCATCCAGTTTGGGTGAAAAAATATTTGCTGAGATTTCTGGAGATTCGTAATTTTGGGAAGCTTGGCAACCCCTTCCCATGAAAGTGTTTCTCGCCAGTCACTGCTTAGGGCTACATCAAGAGGAATCAAAACGTAGAGATAGAACGTGAAACAACTTTGTTGTCAAGTTTCAAGAAGCTAGCACAAACCGTGTTGGATTCAGAGTTCCAAATACATCTATCAATATAGGAGAAAACAGAGTGAAACCTAAAAATTCAAACTGTTACTGGAAATGAACGCTTCAACATAGAAGAACGAAAATTGGGGAACCAAGTTGCCTTAGTGTACTGATCATTACCTGAAAGTATCATCCAGTTTGGGTGAAAAAATGTTTGCTGAGATTTCCGGAGATTCGTAATTTTGGGAAGCTTGGCAACCCCTTCCCATGAAAGTGTTTCTCGCCAGTCACTGCTTAGGGCTACATCAAGAGGAAACAAAACGTAGAGATAGAACGTGAAACTACTTTGTTGTGTCAACTTTCAAGAAGCTAGCACAAACTGTGTTGGATTCAGAGTTCCAAATACATCTATCAATATAGGAGAAAACAGAGTGAAACCTACAAATTCAAACTGTTACTGGAAATGAACGCTTCAACAAAGAAGAACGAAATTTGGGGAACCAAGTCGCCTTAGTGTACTGATCATTACCTGAAAGTATCATCCAGTTTGGGTGAAAAAATACTTGCTGAGATTTCTGGAGATTCGTAATTTTGGGAAGCTTGGCAACCCCTTCCCATGAAAGTGTTTCTCGCCAGTCACTGCTTAGGGCTACATCAAGAGGAAACAAAACGTAGAGATAGAACGTGAAACTACTTTGTTGTGTCAACTTTCAAGAAGCTAGCACAAACCGTGTTGGATTCAGAGTTCCAAATACATCTATCAATATAGGAGAAAACAGAGTGAAACCTACAAATTCAAACTGTTACTGGAAATGAACGCTTCAACAAAGAAGAACGAAATTTGGGGAACCAAGTCGCCTTAGTGTACTGATCATTACCTGAAAGTATCATCCAGTTTGGGTGAAAAAATATTTGCTGAGATTTCTGGAGATTCGTAATTTTGGGAAGCTTGGCAACCCCTTCCCATGAAAGTGTTTCTCGCCAGTCACTGCTTAGGGCTACATCAAGAGGAAACAAAACGTAGAGATAGAACGTGAAACTACTTTGTTGTGTCAAGTTTCAAGAAGCTAGCACAAACCGTGTTGGATTTAGAGTTCCAAATACATCTATCAATATAGGAGAAAACAGAGTGAAACCTAAAAATTCAAACTGTTACTGGAAATGAACGCTTCAACATAGAAGAACGAAATTTGGGGAACCAAGTTGCCTTAGTGTACTGATCATTACCTGAAAGTATCATCCAGTTTGGGTGAAAAAATATTTGCTGAGATTTCTGGAGATTCGTAATTTTGGGAAGCTTGGCAACCCCTTCCCATGAAAGTGTTTCTCGCCAGTCACTGCTTAGGGCTACATCAAGAGGAAACAAAACGTAGAGATAGAACGTGAAACTACTTTGTTGTGTCAACTTTCAAGAAGCTAGCACAAACCGTGTTGGATTCAGAGTTCCAAATACATCTATCAATATAGGAGAAAACAGAGTGAAACCTAAAAATTCAAACTGTTACTGGAAATGAACGCTTCAACATAGAAGAACGAAATTTGGGGAACCAAGTCGCCTTAGTGTACTGATCATTACCTGAAAGTATCATCCAGTTTGGGTGAAAAAATACTTGCTGAGATTTCTGGAGATTCGTAATTTTGGGAAGCTTGGCAACCCCTTCCCATGAAAGTGTTTCTCGCCAGTCACTGCTTAGGGCTACATCAAGAGGAAACAAAACGTAGAGATAGAACGTGAAACTACTTTGTTGTGTCAAGTTTCAAGAAGCTAGCACAAACCGTGTTGGATTCAGAGTTCCAAATACATCTATCAATATAGGAGAAAACAGAGTGAAACCTAAAAATTCAAACTGTTACTGGAAATGAACGCTTCAACATAGAAGAACGAAATTTGGGGAACCAAGTCGCCTTAGTGTACTGATCATTACCTGAGAGTATCATCCAGTTTGGGTGAAAAAATATTTGCTGAGATTTCTGGAGATTCGTAATTTTGGGAAGCTTGGCAACCCCTTCCCATGAAAGTGTTTCTCGCCAATCACTGCTTAGGGCTACATCAAGAGGAAACACAACGTAGAGATAGAACGTGAAACTACTTTGTTGTGTCAACTTTCAAGAAGCTAGCACAAACCGTGTTGGATTCAGAGTTCCAAATACATCTATCAATATAGGAGAAAACAGAGTGAAACCTAAAAATTCAAACTGTTACTGGAATTGAAAGCTTCAACATAGAAGAACGAAATTTGGGGAACCAAGTCGCCTTAGTGTACTGATCATTACCTGAAAGTATCATCCAGTTTGGGTGAAAAAATACTTGCTGAGATTTCTGGAGATTCGTAATTTTGGGAAGCTTGGCAACCCCTTCCCATGAAAGTGTTTCTCGCCAGTCACTGCTTAGGGCTACATCAAGAGGAAACAAAACGTAGAGATAGAACGTGAAACTACTTTGTTGTGTCAAGTTTCAAGAAGCTAGCACAAACCGTGTTGGATTTAGAGTTCCAAATACATCTATCTATATAGGAGAAAACAGAGTGAAACCTAAAAATTCAAACTGTTACTGGAAATGAACGCTTCAACATAGAAGAACGAAATTTGGGGAACCAAGTCGCCTTAGTGTACTGATCATTACCTGAAAGTATCATCCAGTTTGGGTGAAAAAATATTTGCTGAGATTTGTGGAGATTCGTAATTTTTGGAAGCTTGGCAACCCCTTCCCATGAAAGTGTTTCTCGCCAATCACTGCTTAGGGCTACATCAAGAGGAAACAAAACGTAGAGATAGAACGTGAAACTACTTTGTTGTGTCAAGTTTCAAGAAGCTAGCATAAACCGTGTTGGATTCAGAGTTCCAAATACATCTATCAATATAGGAGAAAACAGAGTGAAACCTAAAAATTCAAACTGTTACTGGAAATGAACGCTTCAACATAGAAGAACGACATTTGGGGAACCAAGTCGCCTTAGTGTACTGATCATTACCTGAAAGTATCATCCAGTTTGGGTGAAAAAATATTTGCTGAGATTTCTGGAGATTCGTAATTTTGGGAAGCTTGGCAACCCCTTCCCATGAAAGTGTTTCTCGCCAGTCACTGCTTAGGGCTACATCAAGAGGAATCAAAACGTAGAGATAGAACGTGAAACAACTTTGTTGTCAAGTTTCAAGAAGCTAGCACAAACCGTGTTGGATTCAGAGTTCCAAATACATCTATCAATATAGGAGAAAACAGAGTGAAACCTAAAAATTCAAACTGTTACTGGAAATGAACGCTTCAACATAGAAGAACGAAAATTGGGGAACCAAGTTGCCTTAGTGTACTGATCATTACCTGAAAGTATCATCCAGTTTGGGTGAAAAAATGTTTGCTGAGATTTCCGGAGATTCGTAATTTTGGGAAGCTTGGCAACCCCTTCCCATGAAAGTGTTTCTCGCCAGTCACTGCTTAGGGCTACATCAAGAGGAAACAAAACGTAGAGATAGAACGTGAAACTACTTTGTTGTGTCAACTTTCAAGAAGCTAGCACAAACCGTGTTGGATTCAGAGTTCCAAATACATCTATCAATATAGGAGAAAACAGAGTGAAACCTACAAATTCAAACTGTTACTGGAAATGAACGCTTCAACATAGAAGAACGAAATTTGGGGAACCAAGTCGCCTTAGTGTACTGATCATTACCTGAGAGTATCATCCAGTTTGGGTGAAAAAATATTTGCTGAGATTTCTGGAGATTCGTAATTTTGGGAAGCTTGGCAACCCCTTCCCATGAAAGTGTTTCTCGCCAATCACTGCTTAGGGCTACATCAAGAGGAAACAAAACGTAGAGATAGAACGTGAAACTACTTTGTTGTGTCAACTTTCAAGAAGCTAGCACAAACCGTGTTGGATTCAGAGTTCCAAATACATCTATCAATATAGGAGAAAACAGAGTGAAACCTAAAAATTCAAACTGTTACTGGAAATGAACGCTTCAACATAGAAGAACGAAATTTGGGGAACCAAGTCGCCTTAGTGTACTGATCATTACCTGAAAGTATCATCCAGTTTGGGTGAAAAAATACTTGCTGAGATTTCTGGAGATTCGTAATTTTGGGAAGCTTGGCAACCCCTTCCCATGAAAGTGTTTCTCGCCAGTCACTGCTTAGGGCTACATCAAGAGGAAACAAAACGTAGAGATAGAACGTGAAACTACTTTGTTGTGTCAAGTTTCAAGAAGCTAGCACAAACCGTGTTGGATTTAGAGTTCCAAATACATCTATCTATATAGGAGAAAACAGAGTGAAACCTAAAAATTCAAACTGTTACTGGAAATGAACGCTTCAACATAGAAGAACGAAATTTGGGGAACCAAGTCGCCTTAGTGTACTGATCATTACCTGAAAGTATCATCCAGTTTGGGTGAAAAAATATTTGCTGAGATTTGTGGAGATTCGTAATTTTTGGAAGCTTGGCAACCCCTTCCCATGAAAGTGTTTCTCGCCAATCACTGCTTAGGGCTACATCAAGAGGAAACAAAACGTAGAGATAGAACGTGAAACTACTTTGTTGTGTCAATTTTCAAGAAGCTAGCATAAACCGTGTTGGATTCAGAGTTCCAAATACATCTATCAATATAGGAGAAAACAGAGTGAAACCTAAAAATTCAAACTGTTACTGGAAATGAACGCTTCAACATAGAAGAACGAAATTTGGGGAACCAAGTCGCCTTAGTGTACTGATCATTACCTGAAAGTATCATCCAGTTTGGGTGAAAAAATATTTGCTGAGATTTCTGGAGATTCGTAATTTTGGGAAGCTTGGCAACCCCTTCCCATGAAAGTGTTTCTCGCCAGTCACTGCTTAGGGCTACATCAAGAGGAATCAAAACGTAGAGATAGAACGTGAAACAACTTTGTTGTCAAGTTTCAAGAAGCTAGCACAAACCGTGTTGGATTCAGAGTTCCAAATACATCTATCAATATAGGAGAAAACAGAGTGAAACCTAAAAATTCAAACTGTTACTGGAAATGAACGCTTCAACATAGAAGAACGAAAATTGGGGAACCAAGTTGCCTTAGTGTACTGATCATTACCTGAAAGTATCATCCAGTTTGGGTGAAAAAATGTTTGCTGAGATTTCCGGAGATTCGTAATTTTGGGAAGCTTGGCAACCCCTTCCCATGAAAGTGTTTCTCGCCAGTCACTGCTTAGGGCTACCTCAAGAGGAAACAAAACGTAGAGATAGAACGTGAAACTACTTTGTTGTGTCAACTTTCAAGAAGCTAGCACAAACTGTGTTGGATTCAGAGTTCCAAATACATCTATCAATATAGGAGAAAACAGAGTGAAACCTACAAATTCAAACTGTTACTGGAAATGAACGCTTCAACAAAGAAGAACGAAATTTGGGGAACCAAGTCGCCTTAGTGTACTGATCATTACCTGAAAGTATCATCCAGTTTGGGTGAAAAAATATTTGCTGAGATTTCTGGAGATTCGTAATTTTGGGAAGCTTGGCAACCCCTTCCCATGAAAGTGTTTCTCGCCAGTCACTGCTTAGGGCTACATCAAGAGGAAACAAAACGTAGAGATAGAACGTGAAACTACTTTGTTGTGTCAACTTTCAAGAAGCTAGCACAAACCGTGTTGGATTCAGAGTTCCAAATACATCTATCAATATAGGAGAAAACAGAGTGAAACCTACAAATTCAAACTGTTACTGGAAATGAACGCTTCAACAAAGAAGAACGAAATTTGGGGAACCAAGTCGCCTTAGTGTACTGATCATTACCTGAAAGTATCATCCAGTTTGGGTGAAAAAATATTTGCTGAGATTTCTGGAGATTCGTAATTTTGGGAAGCTTGGCAACCCCTTCCCATGAAAGTGTTTCTCGCCAGTCACTGCTTAGGGCTACATCAAGAGGAAACAAAACGTAGAGATAGAACGTGAAACTACTTTGTTGTGTCAAGTTTCAAGAAGCTAGCACAAACCGTGTTGGATTCAGAGTTCCAAATACATCTATCAATATAGGAGAAAACAGAGTGAAACCTAAAAATTCAAACTGTTACTGGAAATGAACGCTTCAACATAGAAGAACGAAATTTGGGGAACCAAGTCGCCTTAGTGTACTGATCATTACCTGAGAGTATCATCCAGTTTGGGTGAAAAAATATTTGCTGAGATTTCTGGAGATTCGTAATTTTGGGAAGCTTGGCAACCCCTTCCCATGAAAGTGTTTCTCGCCAATCACTGCTTAGGGCTACATCAAGAGGAAACAAAACGTAGAGATAGAACGTGAAACTACTTTGTTGTGTCAAGTTTCAAGAAGCTAGCACAAACCGTGTTGGATTCAGAGTTCCAAATACATCTATCAATATAGGAGAAAACAGAGTGAAACCTAAAAATTCAAACTGTTACTGGAAATGAACGCTTCAACATAGAAGAACGAAATTTGGGGAACCAAGTCGCCTTAGTGTACTGATCATTACCTGAGAGTATCATCCAGTTTGGGTGAAAAAATATTTGCTGAGATTTCTGGAGATTCGTAATTTTGGGAAGCTTGGCAACCCCTTCCCATGAAAGTGTTTCTCGCCAATCACTGCTTAGGGCTACATCAAGAGGAAACACAACGTAGAGATAGAACGTGAAACTACTTTGTTGTGTCAACTTTCAAGAAGCTAGCACAAACCGTGTTGGATTCAGAGTTCCAAATACATCTATCAATATAGGAGAAAACAGAGTGAAACCTAAAAATTCAAACTGTTACTGGAATTGAAAGCTTCAACATAGAAGAACGAAATTTGGGGAACCAAGTCGCCTTAGTGTACTGATCATTACCTGAAAGTATCATCCAGTTTGGGTGAAAAAATACTTGCTGAGATTTCTGGAGATTCGTAATTTTGGGAAGCTTGGCAACCCCTTCCCATGAAAGTGTTTCTCGCCAGTCACTGCTTAGGGCTACATCAAGAGGAAACAAAACGTAGAGATAGAACGTGAAACTACTTTGTTGTGTCAAGTTTCAAGAAGCTAGCACAAACCGTGTTGGATTTAGAGTTCCAAATACATCTATCTATATAGGAGAAAACAGAGTGAAACCTAAAAATTCAAACTGTTACTGGAAATGAACGCTTCAACATAGAAGAACGAAATTTGGGGAACCAAGTCGCCTTAGTGTACTGATCATTACCTGAAAGTATCATCCAGTTTGGGTGAAAAAATATTTGCTGAGATTTGTGGAGATTCGTAATTTTTGGAAGCTTGGCAACCCCTTCCCATGAAAGTGTTTCTCGCCAATCACTGCTTAGGGCTACATCAAGAGGAAACAAAACGTAGAGATAGAACGTGAAACTACTTTGTTGTGTCAAGTTTCAAGAAGCTAGCATAAACCGTGTTGGATTCAGAGTTCCAAATACATCTATCAATATAGGAGAAAACAGAGTGAAACCTAAAAATTCAAACTGTTACTGGAAATGAACGCTTCAACATAGAAGAACGACATTTGGGGAACCAAGTCGCCTTAGTGTACTGATCATTACCTGAACGTATCATCCAGTTTGGGTGAAAAAATATTTGCTGAGATTTCTGGAGATTCGTAATTTTGGGAAGCTTGGCAACCCCTTCCCATGAAAGTGTTTCTCGCCAGTCACTGCTTAGGGCTACATCAAGAGGAATCAAAACGTAGAGATAGAACGTGAAACAACTTTGTTGTCAAGTTTCAAGAAGCTAGCACAAACCGTGTTGGATTCAGAGTTCCAAATACATCTATCAATATAGGAGAAAACAGAGTGAAACCTAAAAATTCAAACTGTTACTGGAAATGAACGCTTCAACATAGAAGAACGAAAATTGGGGAACCAAGTTGCCTTAGTGTACTGATCATTACCTGAAAGTATCATCCAGTTTGGGTGAAAAAATGTTTGCTGAGATTTCCGGAGATTCGTAATTTTGGGAAGCTTGGCAACCCCTTCCCATGAAAGTGTTTCTCGCCAGTCACTGCTTAGGGCTACATCAAGAGGAAACAAAACGTAGAGATAGAACGTGAAACTACTTTGTTGTGTCAACTTTCAAGAAGCTAGCACAAACTGTGTTAGATTCAGAGTTCCAAATACATCTATCAATATAGGAGAAAACAGAGTGAAACCTACAAATTCAAACTGTTACTGGAAATGAACGCTTCAACAAAGAAGAACGAAATTTGGGGAACCAAGTCGCCTTAGTGTACTGATCATTACCTGAAAGTATCATCCAGTTTGGGTGAAAAAATACTTGCTGAGATTTCTGGAGATTCGTAATTTTGGGAAGCTTGGCAACCCCTTCCCATGAAAGTGTTTCTCGCCAGTCACTGCTTAGGGCTACATCAAGAGGAAACAAAACGTAGAGATAGAACGTGAAACTACTTTGTTGTGTCAACTTTCAAGAAGCTAGCACAAACCGTGTTGGATTCAGAGTTCCAAATACATCTATCAATATAGGAGAAAACAGAGTGAAACCTACAAATTCAAACTGTTACTGGAAATGAACGCTTCAACAAAGAAGAACGAAATTTGGGGAACCAAGTCGCCTTAGTGTACTGATCATTACCTGAAAGTATCATCCAGTTTGGGTGAAAAAATATTTGCTGAGATTTCTGGAGATTCGTAATTTTGGGAAGCTTGGCAACCCCTTCCCATGAAAGTGTTTCTCGCCAGTCACTGCTTAGGGCTACATCAAGAGGAAACAAAACGTAGAGATAGAACGTGAAACTACTTTGTTGTGTCAAGTTTCAAGAAGCTAGCACAAACCGTGTTGGATTTAGAGTTCCAAATACATCTATCAATATAGGAGAAAACAGAGTGAAACCTAAAAATTCAAACTGTTTCTGGAAATGAACGCTTCAACATAGAAGAACGAAATTTGGGGAACCAAGTTGCCTTAGTGTACTGATCATTACCTGAAAGTATCATCCAGTTTGGGTGAAAAAATATTTGCTGAGATTTCTGGAGATTCGTAATTTTGGGAAGCTTGGCAACCCCTTCCCATGAAAGTGTTTCTCGCCAGTCACTGCTTAGGGCTACATCAAGAGGAAACAAAACGTAGAGATAGAACGTGAAACTACTTTGTTGTGTCAACTTTCAAGAAGCTAGCACAAACCGTGTTGGATTCAGAGTTCCAAATACATCTATCAATATAGGAGAAAACAGAGTGAAACCTAAAAATTCAAACTGTTACTGGAAATGAACGCTTCAACATAGAAGAACGAAATTTGGGGAACCAAGTCGCCTTAGTGTACTGATCATTACCTGAAAGTATCATCCAGTTTGGGTGAAAAAATACTTGCTGAGATTTCTGGAGATTCGTAATTTTGGGAAGCTTGGCAACCCCTTCCCATGAAAGTGTTTCTCGCCAGTCACTGCTTAGGGCTACATCAAGAGGAAACAAAACGTAGAGATAGAACGTGAAACTACTTTGTTGTGTCAAGTTTCAAGAAGCTAGCACAAACCGTGTTGGATTTAGAGTTCCAAATACATCTATCTATATAGGAAAAAACAGAGTGAAACCTAAAAATTCAAACTGTTACTGGAAATGAACGCTTCAACATAGAAGAACGAAATTTGGGGAACCAAGTCGCCTTAGTGTACTGATCATTACCTGAAAGTATCATCCAGTTTGGGTGAAAAAATATTTGCAGAGATTTCTGGAGATTCGTAATTTTGGGAAGCTTGGCAACCCCTTCCCATGAAAGTGTTTCTCGCCAGTCACTGCTTAGGGCTACATCAAGAGGAAACAAAACGTAGAGATAGAACGTGAAACTACTTTGTTGTGTCAAGTTTCAAGAAGCTAGCATAAACCGTGTTGGATTCAGAGTTCCAAATACATCTATCAATATAGGAGAAAACAGAGTGAAACCTAAAAATTCAAACTGTTACTGGAAATGAACGCTTCAACATAGAGGAACGAAATTTGGGGAACCAAGTCGCCTTAGTGTACTGATCATTACCTGAAAGTATCATCCAGTTTGGGTGAAAAAATATTTGCTGAGATTTCTGGAGATTCGCAATTTTTGGAAGCTTGGCAACCCCTTCCCATGAAAGTGTTTCTCGCCAGTCACTGCTTAGGGCTACATCAAGAGGAAACAAAACGTAGAGATAGAACGTGAAACTACTTTGTTGTGTCAAGTTTCAAGAAGCTAGCACAAACCGTGTTGGATTTAGAGTTCCAAATACATCTATCAATATAGGAGAAAACAGAGTGAAACCTAAAAATTCAAACTGTTACTGGAAATGAACGCTTCAACATAGAAGAACAAAATTTGGGGAACCAAGTCGCCTTAGTGTACTGATCATTACCTGAAAGTATCATCCAGTTTGGGTGAAAAAATATTTGCTGAGATTTCTGGAGATTCGTAATTTTGGGAAGCTTGGCAACCCCTTCCCATGAAAGTGTATCTCGCCAGTCACTGCTTAGGGCTACATCAAGAGGAAACAAAACATAGTGATAGAACGTGAAACTACTTTGTTGTGTCAACTTTCAAGAAGCTAGCACAAACCGTGTTGGATTCAGAGTTCCAAATACATCTATCAATATAGGAGAAAACAGAGTGAAACCTAAAAATTCAAACTGTTACTGGAAATGAACGCTTCAACATAGAAGAACGAAATTTGGGGAACCAAGTCGCCTTAGTGTACTGATCATTACCTGAGAGTATCATCCAGTTTGGGTGAAAAAATATTTGCTGAGATTTCTGGAGATTCGTAATTTTGGGTAGCTTGGCAACCCCTTCCCATGAAAGTGTTTCTCGCCAATCACTGCTTAGGGCTACATCAAGAGGAAACAAAACGTAGAGATAGAACGTGAAACTACTTTGTTGTGTCAACTTTCAAGAAGCTAGCACAAACCGTGTTGGATTCAGTGTTCCAAATACATCTATCAATATAGGAGAAAACAGAGTGAAACCTAAAAATTCAAACTGTTACTGGAAATGAACGCTTCAACATAGAAGAACGAAATTTGGGGAACCAAGTCGCCTTAGTGTACTGATCATTACCTGAAAGTATCATCCAGTTTGGGTGAAAAAATACTTGCTGAGATTTCTGGAGATTCGTAATTTTGGGAAGCTTGGCAACCCCTTCCCATAAAAGTGTTTCTCGCCAGTCACTGCTTAGGGCTACATCAAGAGGAAACAAAACGTAGAGATAGAACGTGAAACTACTTTGTTGTGTCAAGTTTCAAGAAGCTAGCACAAACCGTGTTGGATTTAGAGTTCCAAATACATCTATCTATATAGGAGAAAACAGAGTGAAACCTAAAAATTCAAACTGTTACTGGAAATGAACGCTTCAACATAGAAGAACGAAATTTGGGGAACCAAGTCGCCTTAGTGTACTGATCATTACCTGAAAGTATCATCCAGTTTGGGTGAAAAAATATTTGCTGAGATTTGTGGAGATTCGTAATTTTTGGAAGCTTGGCAACCCCTTCCCATGAAAGTGTTTCTCGCCAATCACTGCTTAGGGCTACATCAAGAGGAAACAAAACGTAGAGATAGAACGTGAAACTACTTTGTTGTGTCAAGTTTCAAGAAGCTAGCATAAACCGTGTTGGATTCAGAGTTCCAAATACATCTATCAATATAGGAGAAAACAGAGTGAAACCTAAAAATTCAAACTGTTACTGGAAATGAACACTTCAACATAGAAGAACGAAATTTGGGGAACCAAGTCGCCTTAGTGTACTGATCATTACCTGAAAGTATCATCCAGTTTGGGTGAAAAAATACTTGCTGATATTTCTGGAGATTCGTAATTTTGGGAAGCTTGGCAACCCCTTCCCATGAAAGTGTTTCTCGCCAGTCACTGCTTAGGGCTACATCAAGAGGAAACAAAACGTAGAGATAGAACGTGAAACTACTTTGTTGTGTCAAGTTTCAAGAAGCTAGCACAAACCGTGTTGGATTTAGAGTTCCAAATACATCTATCTATATTGGAGAAAACAGAGTGAAACCTAAAAATTCAAACTGTTACTGGAAATGAACGCTTCAACATAGAAGAACGAAATTTGGGGAACCAAGTCGCCTTAGTGTACTGATCATTACCTGAAAGTATCATCCAGTTTGGGTGAAAAAATATTTGCTGAGATTTCTGGAGATTCGTAATTTTGGGAAGCTTGGCAACCCCTTCCCATGAAAGTGTTTCTCGCCAGTCACTGCTTAGGGCTACATCAAGAGGAAACAAAACGTAGAGATAGAACGTGAAACTACTTTGTTGTGTCAAGTTTCAAGAAGCTAGCACAAACCGTGTTGGATTTAGAGTTCCAAATACATCTATCAATATAGGAGAAAACAGAGTGAAACCTAAAAATTCAAACTGTTTCTGGAAATGAACGCTTCAACATAGAAGAACGAAATTTGGGGAACCAAGTCGCCTTAGTGTACTGATCATTACCTGAAAGTATCATCCAGTTTGGGTGAAAAAATATTTGCTGAGATTTCTGGAGATTCGTAATTTTGGGAAGCTTGGCAACCCCTTCCCATGAAAGTGTTTCTCGCCAGTCACTGCTTAGGGCTACATCAAGAGGAAACAAAACGTAGAGATAGAACGTGAAACTACTTTGTTGTGTCAAGTTTCAAGAAGCTAGCACAAACCGTGTTGGATTCAGAGTTCCAAATACATCTATCAATATAGGAGAAAACAGAGTGAAACCTAAAAATTCAAACTGTTACTGGAAATGAACGCTTCAACATAGAAGAACGAAATTTGGGGAACCAAGTCGCCTTAGTGTACTGATCATTACCTGAAAGTATTATCCAGTTTGGGTGAAAAAATACTTGCTGAGATTTCTGGAGATTCGTAATTTTGGGAAGCTTGGCAACCCCTTCCCATGAAAGTGTTTCTCGCCAGTCACTGCTTAGGGCTACATCAAGAGGAAACAAAACGTAGAGATAGAACGTGAAACTACTTTGTTGTGTCAAGTTTCAAGAAGCTAGCACAAACCGTGTTGGATTTAGAGTTCCAAATACATCTATCTATATAGGAAAAAACAGAGTGAAACCTAAAAATTCAAACTGTTACTGGAAATGAACGCTTCAACATAGAAGAACGAAATTTGGGGAACCAAGTCGCCTTAGTGTACTGATCATTACCTGAAAGTATCATCCAGTTTGGGTGAAAAAATATTTGCTGAGATTTCTGGAGATTCGTAATTTTGGGAAGCTTGGCAACCCCTTCCCATGAAAGTGTTTCTCGCCAGTCACTGCTTAGGGCTACATCAAGAGGAAACAAAACGTAGAGATAGAACGTGAAACTACTTTGTTGTGTCAAGTTTCAAGAAGCTAGCATAAACCGTGTTGGATTCAGAGTTCCAAATACATCTATCAATATAGGAGAAAACAGAGTGAAACCTAAAAATTCAAACTGTTACTGGAAATGAACGCTTCAACATAGAAGAACGAAATTTGGGGAACCAAGTCGCCTTAGTGTACTGATCATTACCTGAAAGTATCATCCAGTTTGGGTGAAAAAATATTTGCTGAGATTTCTGGAGATTCGCAATTTTTGGAAGCTTGGCAACCCCTTCCCATGAAAGTGTTTCTCGCCAGTCACTGCTTAGGGCTACATCAAGAGGAAACAAAACGTAGAGATAGAACGTGAAACTACTTTGTTGTGTCAAGTTTCAAGAAGCTAGCACAAACCGTGTTGGATTCAGAGTTCCAAATACATCTATCAATATAGGAGAAAACAGAGTGAAACCTAAAAATTCAAACTGTTACTGGAAATGAACGCTTCAACATAGAAGAACGAAATTTGGGGAACCAAGTCGCCTTAGTGTACTGATCATTACCTGAGAGTATCATCCAGTTTGGGTGAAAAAATATTTGCTGAGATTTCTGGAGATTCGTAATTTTGGGTAGCTTGGCAACCCCTTCCCATGAAAGTGTTTCTCGCCAATCACTGCTTAGGGCTACATCAAGAGGAAACAAAACGTAGAGATAGAACGTGAAACTACTTTGTTGTGTCAACTTTCAAGAAGCTAGCACAAACCGTGTTGGATTCAGAGTTCCAAATACATCTATCAATATAGGAGAAAACAGAGTGAAACCTAAAAATTCAAACTGTTACTGGAAATGAACGCTTCAACATAGAAGAACGAAATTTGGGGAACCAAGTCGCCTTAGTGTACTGATCATTACCTGAAAGTATCATCCAGTTTGGGTGAAAAAATACTTGCTGAGATTTCTGGAGATTCGTAATTTTGGGAAGCTTGGCAACCCCTTCCCATAAAAGTGTTTCTCGCCAGTCACTGCTTAGGGCTACATCAAGAGGAAACAAAACGTAGAGATAGAACGTGAAACTACTTTGTTGTGTCAAGTTTCAAGAAGCTAGCACAAACCGTGTTGGATTTAGAGTTCCAAATACATCTATCTATATAGGAGAAAACAGAGTGAAACCTAAAAATTCAAACTGTTACTGGAAATGAACGCTTCAACATAGAAGAACGAAATTTGGGGAACCAAGTCGCCTTAGTGTACTGATCATTACCTGAAAGTATCATCCAGTTTGGGTGAAAAAATATTTGCTGAGATTTGTGGAGATTCGTAATTTTTGGAAGCTTGGCAACCCCTTCCCATGAAAGTGTTTCTCGCCAATCACTGCTTAGGGCTACATCAAGAGGAAACAAAACGTAGAGATAGAACGTGAAACTACTTTGTTGTGTCAAGTTTCAAGAAGCTAGCATAAACCGTGTTGGATTCAGAGTTCCAAATACATCTATCAATATAGGAGAAAACAGAGTGAAACCTAAAAATTCAAACTGTTACTGGAAATGAACGCTTCAACATAGAAGAACGAAATTTGGGGAACCAAGTCGCCTTAGTGTACTGATCATTACCTGAAAGTATCATCCAGTTTGGGTGAAAAAATATTTGCTGAGATTTCTGGAGATTCGTAATTTTGGGAAGCTTGGCAACCCCTTCCCATGAAAGTGTTTCTCGCCAGTCACTGCTTAGGGCTACATCAAGAGGAATCAAAACGTAGAGATAGAACGTGAAACAACTTTGTTGTCAAGTTTCAAGAAGCTAGCACAAACCGTGTTGGATTCAGAGTTCCAAATACATCTATCAATATAGGAGAAAACAGAGTGAAACCTAAAAATTCAAACTGTTACTGGAAATGAACGCTTCAACATAGAAGAACGAAAATTGGGGAACCAAGTTGCCTTAGTGTACTGATCATTACCTGAAAGTATCATCCAGTTTGGGTGAAAAAATGTTTGCTGAGATTTCCGGAGATTCGTAATTTTGGGAAGCTTGGCAACCCCTTCCCATGAAAGTGTTTCTCGCCAGTCACTGCTTAGGGCTACATCAAGAGGAAACAAAACGTAGAGATAGAACGTGAAACTACTTTGTTGTGTCAACTTTCAAGAAGCTAGCACAAACTGTGTTGGATTCAGAGTTCCAAATACATCTATCAATATAGGAGAAAACAGAGTGAAACCTACAAATTCAAACTGTTACTGGAAATGAACCCTTCAACAAAGAAGAACGAAATTTGGGGAACCAAGTCGCCTTAGTGTACTGATCATTACCTGAAAGTATCATCCAGTTTGGGTGAAAAAATATTTGCTGAGATTTCTGGAGATTCGTAATTTGGGGAAGCTTGGCAACCCCTTCCCATGAAAGTGTTTCTCGCCAGTCACTGCTTAGGGCTACCTCAAGAGGAAACAAAACGTAGAGATAGAACGTGAAACTACTTTGTTGTGTCAACTTTCAAGAAGCTAGCACAAACCGTGTTGGATTCAGAGTTCCAAATACATCTATCAATATAGGAGAAAACAGAGTGAAACCTACAAATTCAAACTGTTACTGGAAATGAACGCTTCAACAAAGAAGAACGAAATTTGGGGAACCAAGTCGCCTTAGTGTACTGATCATTACCTGAAAGTATCATCCAGTTTGGGTGAAAAAATATTTGCTGAGATTTCTGGAGATTCGTAATTTTGGGAAGCTTGGCAACCCCTTCCCATGAAAGTGTTTCTCGCCAGTCACTGCTTAGGGCTACATCAAGAGGAAACAAAACGTAGAGATAGAACGTGAAACTACTTTGTTGTGTCAAGTTTCAAGAAGCTAGCACAAACCGTGTTGGATTTAGAGTTCCAAATACATCTATCAATATAGGAGAAAACAGAGTGAAACCTAAAAATTCAAACTGTTACTGGAAATGAACGCTTCAACATAGAAGAACGAAATTTGGGGAACCAAGTTGCCTTAGTGTACTGATCATTACCTGAAAGTATCATCCAGTTTGGGTGAAAAAATATTTGCTGAGATTTCTGGAGATTCGTAATTTTGGGAAGCTTGGCAACCCCTTCCCATGAAAGTGTTTCTCGCCAGTCACTGCTTAGGGCTACATCAAGAGGAAACAAAACGTAGAGATAGAACGTGAAACTACTTTGTTGTGTCAACTTTCAAGAAGCTAGCACAAACCGTGTTGGATTCAGAATTCCAAATACATCTATCAATATAGGAGAAAACAGAGTGAAACCTAAAAATTCAAACTGTTACTGGAAATGAACGCTTCAACATAGATGAACGAAATTTGGGGAACCAAGTCGCCTTAGTGTACTGATCATTACCTGAAAGTATCATCCAGTTTGGGTGAAAAAATACTTGCTGAGATTTCTGGAGATTCGTAATTTTGGGAAGCTTGGCAACCCCTTCCCATGAAAGTGTTTCTCGCCAGTCACTGCTTAGGGCTACATCAAGAGGAAACAAAACGTAGAGATAGAACGTGAAACTACTTTGTTGTGTCAAGTTTCAAGAAGCTAGCACAAACCGTGTTGGATTTAGAGTTCCAAATACATCTATCAATATAGGAGAAAACAGAGTGAAACCTAAACATTCAAACTGTTACTGGAAATGAACGCTTCAACATAGAAGAACGAAATTTGGGGAACCAAGTCGCCTTAGTGTACTGATCATTACCTGAAAGTATCATCCAGTTTGGGTGAAAAAATATTTGCTGAGATTTCTGGAGATTCGTAATTTTGGGAAGCTTGGCAACCCCTTCCCATGAAAGTGTTTCTCGCCAGTCACTGCTTAGGGCTACATCAAGAGGAAACAAAACGTAGAGATAGAACGTGAAACTACTTTGTTGTGTCAAGTTTCAAGAAGCTAGCACAAACCGTGTTGGATTCAGAGTTCCAAATACATCTATCAATATAGGAGAAAACAGAGTGAAACCTAAAAATTCAAACTGTTACTGGAAATGAACGCTTCAACATAGAAGAACGAAATTTGGGGAACCAAGTCGCCTTAGTGTACTGATCATTACCTGAAAGTATCATCCAGTTTGGGTGAAAAAATATTTGCTGAGATTTCTGGAGATTCGTAATTTTGGGAAGCTTGGCAACCCCTTCCCATGAAAGTGTTTCTCGCCAGTCACTGCTTAGGGCTACATCAAGAGGAAACAAAACGTAGAGATAGAACGTGAAACTACTTTGTTGTGTCAAGTTTCAAGAAGCTAGCATAAACCGTGTTGGATTCAGAGTTCCAAATACATCTATCAATATAGGAGAAAACAGAGTGAAACCTAAAAATTCAAACTGTTACTGGAAATGAACGCTTCAACATAGAAGAACGAAATTTGGGGAACCAAGTCGCCTTAGTGTACTGATCATTACCTGAAAGTATCATCCAGTTTGGGTGAAAAAATATTTGCTGAGATTTCTGGAGATTCGTAATTTTGGGAAGCTTGGCAACCCCTTCCCATGAAAGTGTTTCTCGCCAGTCACTGCTTAGGGCTACATCAAGAGGAAACAAAACGTAGAGATAGAACGTGAAACTACTTTGTTGTGTCAAGTTTCAAGAAGCTAGCACAAACCATGTTGGATTTAGAGTTCCAAATACATCTATCAATATAGGAGAAAACAGAGTGAAACCTAAAAATTCAAACTGTTACTGGAAATGAACGCTTCAACATAGAAGAACGAAATTTGGGGAACCAAGTTGCCTTAGTGTACTGATCATTACCTGAAAGTATCATCCAGTTTGGGTGAAAAAATATTTGCTGAGATTTCTGGAGATTCGCAATTTTTGTAAGCTTGGCAACCCCTTCCCATGAAAGTGTTTCTCGCCAGTCACTGCTTAGGGCTACATCAAGAGGAAACAAAACGTAGAGATAGAACGTGAAACTACTTTGTTGTGTCAACTTTCAAGAAGCTAGCACAAACCGTGTTGGATTCAGAGTTCCAAATACATCTATCAATATAGGAGAAAACAGAGTGAAACCTACAAATTCAAACTGTTACTGGAAATGAACGCTTCAACAAAGAAGAACGAAATTTGGGGAACCAAGTCGCCTTAGTGTACTGATCATTACCTGAAAGTATCATCCAGTTTGGGTGAAAAAATATTTGCTGAGATTTCTGGAGATTCGTAATTTTGGGAAGCTTTGCAACCCCTTCCCATGAAAGTGTATCTCGCCAGTCACTGCTTAGGGCTACATCAATAGGAAACAAAACATAGAGATAGAACGTGAAACTACTTTGTTGTGTCAAGTTTCAAGAAGCTAGCACAAACCGTGTTGGATTTAGAGTTCCAAATACATCTATCAATATAGGAGAAAACAGAGTGAAACCTAAAAATTCAAACTGTTACTGGAAATGAACGCTTCAACATAGAAGAACAAAATTTGGGGAACCAAGTTGCCTTAGTGTACTGATCATTACCTGAAAGTATCATCCAGTTTGGGTGAAAAAATATTTGCTGAGATTTCTGGAGATTCGTAATTTTGGGAAGCTTGGCAACCCCTTCCCATGAAAGTGTTTCTCGCCAGTCACTGCTTAGGGCTACATCAAGAGGAATCAAAACGTAGAGATAGAACGTGAAACAACTTTGTTGTGTCAAGTTTCAAGAAGCTAGCACAAACCGTGTTGGATTCAGAGTTCCAAATACATCTATCAATATAGGAGAAAACAGAGTGAAACCTAAAAATTCAAACTGTTACTGGAAATGAACGCTTCAACATAGAAGAACGAAATTTGGGGAACCAAGTTGCCTTAGTGTACTGATCATTACCTGAAAGTATCATCCAGTTTGGGTGAAAAAATGTTTCTTGAGATTTCTGTAGATTCGTAATTTTGGGAAGCTTGGCAACCCCTTCCCATGAAAGTGTTTCTCGCCAGTCACTGCTTAGGGCTACATCAAGAGGAAACAAAACGTAGAGATAGAACGTGAAACTACTTTGTTGTGTCAAGTTTCAAGAAGCTAGCACAAACCGTGTTGGATTCAGAGTTCCAAATACATCTATCAATATAGGAGAAAACAGAGTGAAACCTAAAAATTCAAACTGTTACTGGAAATGAACGCTTCAACATAGAAGAACAAAATTTGGGGAACCAAGTCGCCTTAGTGTACTGATCATTACCTGAAAGTATCATCCAGTTTGGGTGAAAAAATATTTGCTGAGATTTCTGGAGATTCGTAATTTTGGGAAGCTTGGCAACCCCTTCCCATGAAAGTCTTTCTCGCTAGTCACTGCTTAGGGCTACATCAAGAGGAAACAAAACGTAGAGATAGAACGTGAAACTACTTTGTTGTGTCAAGTTTCAAGAAGCTAGCACAAACCGTGTTGGATTTAGAGTTCCAAATATATCTATCAATATAGGAGAAAACAGAGTGAAACCTAAAAATTCAAACTGTTACTGGAAATGAACGCTTCAACATAGAAGAACAAAATTTGGGGAACCAAGTCGCCTTAGTGTACTGATCATTACCTGAAAGTATCATCCAGTTTGGGTGAAAAAATATTTGCTGAGATTTCTGGAGATTCGTAATTTTGGGAAGCTTGGCAACCCCTTCCCATGAAAGTGTATCTCGCCAGTCACTGCTTAGGGCTACATCAAGAGGAAACAAAACATAGAGATAGAACGTGAAACTACTTTGTTGTGTCAAGTTTCAAGAAGCTAGCACAAACCGTGTTGGATTTAGAGTTCCAAATACATCTATCAATATAGGAGAAAACAGAGTGAAACCTAAAAATTCAAACTGTTACTGGAAATGAACGCTTCAACATACAAGAACGAAATTTGGGGAACCAAGTCGCCTTAGTGTACTGATCATTACCTGAAAGTATCATCCAGTTTGGGTGAAAAAATATTTGCTGAGATTTCTGGAGATTCGTAATTTTGGGAAGCTTGGCAACCCCTTCCCATGAAAGTGTTTCTCGCCAGTCACTGTTTAGTTCTACATCAAGAGGAAAAAAAACGTAGAGATAGAACGTGAAACTACTTTGTTGTGTCAAGTTTCAAGAAGCTAGCACAAACCGTGTTGGATTTAGAGTTCCAAATACATCTATCAATATAGGAGAAAACAGAGTGAAACCTAAAAATTCAAACTGTTACTGGAAATGAACGCTTCAACATAGAAGAACGAAATTTGGGGAACCAAGTCGCCTTAGTGTACTGATCATTACCTGAAAGTATCATCCAGTTTGGGTGAAAAAATATTTGCTGAGATTTCTGGAGATTCGTAATTTTGGGAAGCTTGGCAACCCCTTCCCATGAAAGTGTTTCTCGCCAGTCACTGCTTAGGGCTACATCAAGAGGAAACAAAACGTAGAGATAGAACGTGAAACTACTTTGTTGTGTCAACTTTCAAGAAGCTAGCACAAACCGTGTTGGATTCAGAGTTCCAAATACATCTATCAATATTGGAGAAAACAGAGTGAAACCTAAAAATTCAAACTGTTACTGGAAATGAACGCTTCAACATTGAAGAACGAAATTTGGGGAACCAAGTCGCCTTAGTGTACTGATCATTGCCTGAGAGTATCATCCAGTTTGGGTGAAAAAATATTTGCTGAGATTTCTGGAGATTCGTAATTTTGGGAAGCTTGGCAACCCCTTCCCATGAAAGTGTTTCTCGCCAGTCACTGCTTAGGGCTACATCAAGAAGAAACAAAACGTAGAGATAGAACGTGAAACTAGTTTGTTGTGTCAAGTTTCAAGAAGCTAGCACAAACCGTGTTGGATTTAGAGTTCCAAATACATCTATCTATATAGGAGAAAACAGAGTGAAACCTAAAAATTCAAACTGTTACTGGAAATGAACGCTTCAACATAGAAGAACGAAAATTGGGGAACCAAGTTGCCTTAGTGTACTGATCATTACCTGAAAGTATCATCCAGTTTGGGTGAAAAAATGTTTGCTGAGATTTCTGGAGATTCGTAATTTTGGGAAGCTTGGCAACCCCTTCCCATGAAAGTGTTTCTCGCCAGTCACTGCTTAGGGCTACATCAAGAGGAAACAAAACGTAGAGATAGAACGTGAAACTACTTTGTTGTGTCAACTTTCAAGAAGCTAGCACAAACCGTGTTGGATTCAGAGTTCCAAATACATCTATCAATATAGGAGAAAACAGAGTGAAACCTAAAAATTCAAACTGTTACTGGAAATGAACGCTTCAACATAGAAGAACGAAATTTGGGGAACCAAGTCGCCTTAGTGTACTGATCATTACCTGAAAGTATCATCCAGTTTGGGTGAAAAAATATTTGCTGAGATTTCTGGAGATTCGTAATTTTGGGAAGCTGGGCAACCCCTTCCCATGAAAGTGTTTCTCGCCAGTCACTGCTTAGGGCTACATCAAGAGGAAACAAAACGTAGAGATAGAATGTGAAACTACTTTGTTGTGTCAAGTTTCAAGAAGCTAGCACAAACCGTGTTGGATTTAGAGTTCCAAATACATCTATCAATATAGGAGAAAACAGAGTGAAACCTAAAAATTCAAACTGTTACTGGAAATGAACGCTTCAACATAGAAGAACGAAATTTGGGGAACCAAGTCGCCTTAGTGTACTGATCATTACCTGAAAGTATCATCCAGTTTGGGTGAAAAAATATTTGCTGAGATTTGTGGAGATTCGTAATTTTGGGAAGCTTGGCAACCCCTTCCCATGAAAGTGTTTCTCGCCAATCACTGTTTAGGGCTACATCAAGAGGAAACAAAACGTAGAGATAGAACGTGTAACTACTTTGTTGTGTCAACTTTCAAGAAGCTAGCACAAACCGTGTTGGATTCAGAGTTCCAAATACATCTATCAATATAGGAGAAAACAGAGTGAAACCTAAAAATTCAAACTGTTACTGGAAATGAACGCTTGAACATAGAAGAACGAAATTTGGGGAACCAAGTCGCCTTAGTGTACTGATCATTACATGAAAGTATCATCCATTTTGGGTGAAAAAATACTTGCTGAGATTTCTGGAGATTCGTAATTTTGGGAAGCTTGGCAACCCCTTCCCATGAAAGTGTTTCTCGCCAGTCAATGCTTAGGGCTACATCATGAGGAAACAAAACGTAGAGATAGAACGTGAAACTACTTTGTTGTGTCAAGTTTCAAGAAGCTAGCACAAACAGTGTTGGATTTAGAGTTCCAAATACATCTATCTATATAGGAGAAAACAGAGTGAAACCTAAAAATTCAAACTGTTACTTGAAATGTACGCTTCAACATAGAAGAACGAAATTTGGGGAACCAAGTCGCCTTAGTGTACTGATCATTACCTGAAAGTATCATCCAGTTTGGGTGAAAAAATATTTGCTGAGATTTCTGGAGATTCGTAATTTTGGGAAGCTTGGCAACCCCTTCCCATGAAAGTGTTTCTCGCCAGTCACTGCTTAGGGCTACATCAAGAGGAAACAAAATGTAGAGATAGAACGTGAAACTACTTTGTTGTGTCAAGTTTCAAGAAGCTAGCACAAACCGTGTTGGATTTAGAGTTCCAAATACATCTATCAATATAGGAGAAAACAGAGTGAAACCTAAAAATTCAAACTGTTACTGGAAATGAACGCTTCAACATAGAAGAACGAAATTTGGGGAACCAAGTCGCCTTAGTGTACTGATCATTACCTGAGAGTATCATCCAGTTTGGGTGAAAATATATTTGCTGAGATTTCTGGAGATTCGTAATTTTGGGAAGCTTGGCAACCCCTTCCCATGAAAGTGTTTCTCGCCAGTCACTGCTTAGGGCTACATCAAGAGGAAACAAAACGTAGAGATAGAACGTGAAACTACTTTGTTGTGTCAAGTTTCAAGAAGCTAGCACAAACCGTGTTGGATTTAGAGTTCCAAATACATCTATCAATATAGGAGAAAACAGAGTGAAACCTAAAAATTCAAACTGTTACTGGAAATGAACGCTTCAACATAGAAGAACGAAATTTGGGGAACCAAGTCGCCTTAGTGTACTGATCATTACCTGAAAGTATCATCCAGTTTGGGTGAAAAAATATTTGCTGAGATTTCTGGAGATTCGTAATTTTGGGAAGCTGGGCAACCCCTTCCCATGAAAGTGTTTCTCGCCAGTCACTGCTTAGGGCTACATCAAGAGGAAACAAAACGTAGAGATAGAATGTGAAACTACTTTGTTGTGTCAAGTTTCAAGAAGCTAGCACAAACCGTGTTGGATTTAGAGTTCCAAATACATCTATCAATATAGGAGAAAACAGAGTGAAACCTAAAAATTCAAACTGTTACTGGAAATGAACGCTTCAACATAGAAGAACGAAATTTGGGGAACCAAGTCGCCTTAGTGTACTGATCATTACCTGAAAGTATCATCCAGTTTGGGTGAAAAAATATTTGCTGAGATTTGTGGAGATTCGTAATTTTGGGAAGCTTGGCAACCCCTTCCCATGAAAGTGTTTCTCGCCAATCACTGTTTAGGGCTACATCAAGAGGAAACAAAACGTAGAGATAGAACGTGTAACTACTTTGTTGTGTCAACTTTCAAGAAGCTAGCACAAACCGTGTTGGATTCAGAGTTCCAAATACATCTATCAATATAGGAAAAAACAGAGTGAAACCTAAAAATTCAAACTGTTACTGGAAATGAACGCTTCAACATAGAAGAACGAAATTTGGGGAACCAAGTCGCCTTAGTGTACTGATCATTACCTGAAAGTATCATCCATTTTGGGTGAAAAAATACTTGCTGAGATTTCTGGAGATTCGTAATTTTGGGAAGCTTGGCAACCCCTTCCCATGAAAGTGTTTCTCGCCAATCACTGCTTAGGGCTACATCAAGAGGAAACAAAATGTAGAGATAGAACGTGAAACTACTTTGTTGTGTCAAGTTTCAAGAAGCTAGCACAAACCGTGTTGGATTTAGAGTTCCAAATACATCTATCAATATAGGAGAAAACAGAGTGAAACCTAAAAATTCAAACTGTTACTGGAAATGAACGCTTCAACATAGAAGAACGAAATTTGGGGAACCAAGTCGCCTTAGTGTACTGATCATTACCTGAGAGTATCATCCAGTTTGGGTGAAAATATATTTGCTGAGATTTCTGGAGATTCGTAATTTTGGGAAGCTTGGCAACCCCTTCCCATGAAAGTGTTTCTCGCCAGTCACTGCTTAGGGCTACATCAAGAGGAAACAAAACGTAGAGAGAGAACGTGAAACTACTTTGTTGTGTCAAGTTTCAAGAAGCTAGCACAAACCGTGTTGGATTTAGAGTTCCAAATACATCTATCAATATAGGAGAAAACAGAGTGAAACCTAAAAATTCAAACTGTTACTGGAAATGAACGCTTCAACATAGAAGAACGAAATTTGGGGAACCAAGTCGCCTTAGTGTACTGATCATTACCTGAGAGTATCATCCAGTTTGGGTGAAAAAATATTTGCTGAGATTTCTGGAGATTCGTAATTTTGGGAAGCTTGGCAACCCCTTCCCATGAAAGTGTTTCTCGCCAATCACTGCTTAGGGCTACATCAAGAGGAAACACAACGTAGAGATAGAACGTGAAACTACTTTGTTGTGTCAACTTTCAAGAAGCTAGCACAAACCGTGTTGGATTCAGAGTTCCAAATACATCTATCATATAGGAGAAAACAGAGTGAAACCTAAAAATTCAAACTGTTACTGGAAATGAACGCTTCAACATAGAAGAACGAAATTTGGGGAACCAAGTCGCCTTAGTGTACTGATCATTACCTGAAAGTATCATCCAGTTTGGGTGAAAAAATACTTGCTGAGATTTCTGGAGATTCGTAATTTTGGGAAGCTTGGCAACCCTTTCCCATGAAAGTGTTTCTCGCCAGTCACTGGTTAGGGCTACATCAAGAGGAAACAAAACGTAGAGATAGAACGTGAAACTACGTTGTTGTGTCTAGTTTCAAGAAGCTAGCACAAAACGTGTTGGATTTAGAGTTCCAAATACATCTATCAATATAGGAGAAAACAGAGTGAAACCTAAAAATTCAAACTGTTACTGGAAATGAACGCTTCAAATAGAAGAACGAAATTTGGGGAACCAAGTCGCCTTAGTGTACTGATCATTACCTGAAAATATCATCCAGTTTGGGTGAAAAAATATTTGCTGAGATTTCTGGAGATTCGTAATTTTGGGAAGCTTGGCAACCCCTTCCCATGAAAGTGTTTCTCGCCAGTCACTGCTTAGGGCTACATCAAGAGGAAACAAAACATAGAGATAGAACGTGAAACTACTTTGTTGTGTCAAGTTTCAAGAAGCTAGCACAAACCGTGTTGGATTTAGAGTTCCAAATACATCTATCAATATAGAAGAAACAGAGTGAAACCTAAAAATTCAAACTGTTACTGGAAATGAACGCTTCAACATAGAAGAACGAAATTTGGGGAACCAAGTCGCCTTAGTGTACTGATCATTACCTGAGAGTATCATCCAGTTTGGGTGAAAAAATATTTGCTGAGATTTCTGGAGATTCGTAATTTTTGGAAGCTTGGCAACTCCTTCCCATGAAAGTGTTTCTCGCCAGTCACTGCTTAGGGCTACATCAAGAGGAAACAAAACGTAGAGATAGAACGTGAAACTACTTTGTTGTGTCAAGTTTCAAGAAGCTAGCACAAACCGTGTTGGATTTAGAGTTCCAAATACATCTATCAATATAGGAGAAAACAGAGTGAAACCTAAAAATTCAAACTGTTACTGGAAATGAACGCTTCAACATAGAAGAACGAAATTTGGGGAACCAAGTCGCCTTAGTGTACTGATCATTACCTGAGAGTATCATCCAGTTTGGGTGAAAAAATATTTGCTGAGATTTCTGGAGATTCGTAATTTTTGGAAGCTTGGCAACTCCTTCCCATGAAAGTGTTTCTCGCCAGTCACTGCTTAGGGCTACATCAAGAGGAAACAAAACGTAGAGATAGAACGTGAAACTACTTTGTTGTGTCAAGTTTCAAGAAGCTAGCACAAACCGTGTTGGATTTAGAGTTCCAAATACATCTATCAATATAGGAGAAAACAGAGTGAAACCTAAAAATTCAAACTGTTACTGGAAATGAACGCTTCAACATAGAAGAACGAAATTTGGGGAACCAAGTTGACTTAGTGTACTGATCATTACCTGAAAGTATCATCCAGTTTGGGTGAAAAAATATTTGCTGAGATTTCTGGAGATTCGTAATTTTGGGAAGCTTGGCAACCCCGTTCCATGAAAGGGTTTCTCGCCAGTCACTGCTTAGGGCTACATCAAGAGGAAACAAAACGTAGAGATAGAACGTGAAACTACTTTGTTGTGTCAAGTTTCAAGAAGCTAGAAGAAACCGTGTTGGATTTAGAGTTCCAAATACATCTATCAATATAGGAGAAAACAGAGTGAAACCTAAAAATTCAAACTGTTACTGGAAATGAACGCTTCAACATAGAAGAACGAAATTTGGGGAACCAAGTCGCCTTAGTGTACTGATCATTACCTGAAAGTATCATCCAGTTTGGGTGAAAAAATGTTTGCTGAGATTTCTGGAGATTCGTAATTTTGGGAAACTTGGCAACCCCTTCCCATGAAAGTGTTTCTCGCCAGTCACTGCTTAGGGCTACATCAAGAGGAAACAAAACGTAGAGATAGAACGTGAAACTACTTTGTTGTGTCAAGTTTCAAGAAGCTAGCACAAACCGTGTTGGATTTAGAGTTCCAAATACATCTATCAATATAGGAGAAAACAGAGTGAAACCTAAAAATTCAAACTGTTACTGGAAATGAACGCTTCAACATAGAAGAACGAAATTTGGGGAACCAAGTCGCCTTAGTGTACTGATCATTACCTGAAAGTATCATCCAGTTTGGGTGAAAAAATATTTGCTGAGATTTATGGAGATTCGTAATTTTGGGAAGCTTGGCAACCCCTTCCCATGAAAGTGTTTCTCGCCAGTCACTGCTTAGGTATACATCAAGAGGAAACAAAACGTAGAGATAGAACGTGAAACTACTTTGTTGTGTCAAGTTTCAAGATGCTAGCACAAACCGTGTTGGATTTAGAGTTCCAAATACATCTATCAATATAGGAGAAAACAGAGTGAAACCTAAAAATTCAAACTGTTACTGGAAATGAACGCTTCAACATAGAAGAACGAAATTTGGGGAAACAAGTCGCCTTAGTGTACTGATCATTACCTGAAAGTATCATCCAGTTTGGGTGAAAAAATATTTGCTGAGATTTCTGGAGATTCGTAATTTTGGGAAGCTTGGCAACCCCTTCCCATGAAAGTGTTTCTCGCCAGTCACTGCTTAGGGCTACATCAAGAGGAAACAAAACGTAGAGATAGAACGTGAAACTACTTTGTTGTGTCAAGTTTCAAGAAGCTAGCACAAACCGTGTTGGATTTAGAGTTCCAAATACATCTATCAATATAGGAGAAAACAGAGTGAAACCTAAAAATTCAAACTGTTACTGGAAATGAACGCTTCGACATAGAAGAACGAAATTTGGGGAACCAAGTCGCCTTAGTGTACTGATCACTACCTGAAAGTATCATCCAGTTTGGGTGAAAAAATATTTGCTGAGATTTCTGGAGATTCGTAATTTTTGGAAGCTTGGCAACCCCTTCCCATGAAAGTGTTTCTCGCCAGTCACTGCTTAGGGCTACATCAAGAGGAAACAAAACGTAGAGATAGAACGTGAAACTACTTTGTTGTGTCAAGTTTCAAGAAGCTAGCACAAACCGTGTTGGATTTAGAGTTCCAAATACATCTATCAATATAGGAGAAAACAGAGTGAAACCTAAAAATTCAAACTGTTACTGGAAATGAACGCTTCAACATAGAAGAACGAAATTTGGGGAACCAAGTCGCCTTAGTGTACTGATCATTACCTGAAAGTATCATCCAGTTTGGGTGAAAAAATATTTGCTGAGATTTCTGGAGATTCGTAATTTTGGGAAGCTTGGCAACCCCGTTCCATGAAAGGGTTTCTCGCCAGTCACTGCTTAGGGCTACATCAAGAGGAAACAAAACGTAGAGATAGAACGTGAAACTACTTTGTTGTGTCAAGTTTCAAGAAGCTAGCACAAACCGTGTTGGATTTAGAGTTCCAAATACATCTATCAATATAGGAGAAAACAGAGTGAAACCTAAAAATTCAAACTGTTACTGGAAATGAACGCTTCAACATATAAGAACGAAATTTGGGGAACCAAGTCGCCTTAGTGTACTGATCATTACCTGAAAGTATCATCCAGTTTGGGTGAAAAAATATTTGCTGAGATTTCTGGAGATTCGCAATTTTTGGAAGCTTGGCAACCCCTTCCCATGAAAGTGTTTCTCGCCAGTCACTGCTTAGGGCTACATCAAGAGGAAACAAAACGTAGAGATAGAACGTGAAACTACTTTGTTGTGTCCAGTTTCAAGAAGCTAGAACAAACCGTGTTGGATTTAGAGTTCCAAATACATCTATCAATATAGGAGAAAACAGAGTGAAACCTAAAAATTCAAACTGTTACTGGAAATGAACGCTTCAACATAGAAGAACGAAATTTGGGGAACCAAGTCGCCTTAGTGTACTGATCATTACCTGAGAGTATCATCCAGTTTGGGTGAAAAAATATTTGCTGAGATTTCTGGAGATTCGTAATTTTTGGAAGCATGGCAACCCCTTCCCATGAAAGTGTTTCTCGCCAGTCACTGCTTAGGGCTACATCAAGAGGAAACAAAACGTAGAGATAGAACGTGAAACTACTTTGTTGTGTCAAGTTTCAAGAAGCTAGCACAAACCGTGTTGGATTTAGAGTTCCAAATACATCTATCAATATAGGAGAAAACAGAGTGAAACCTAAAAATTCAAACTGTTACTGGAAATGAACGCTTCGACATAGAAGAACGAAATTTGGGGAACCAAGTCGCCTTAGTGTACTGATCACTACCTGAAAGTATCATCCAGTTTGCGTGAAAAAATATTTGCTGAGATTTCTGGAGATTCGTAATTTTGGGAAGCTTGGCAACCCCTTCCCATGAAAGTGTTTCTCGCCAGTCACTGCTTAGGGCTACATCAAGAGGAAACAAAACGTAGAGATAGAACGTGAAACTACTTTGTTGTGTCAAGTTTCAAGAAGCTAGCACAAACCGTGTTGGATTTAGAGTTCCAAATACATCTATCAATATAGGAGAAAACAGAGTGAAACCTAAAAATTCAAACTGTTACTGGAAATGAACGCTTCAACATAGAAGAACGAAATTTGGGGAACCAAGTCGCCTTAGTGTACTGATCATTACCTGAAAGTATCATCCAGTTTGGGTGAAAAAATATTTGCTGAGATTTCTGGAGATTCGTAATTTTGGGAAGCTTGGCAACCCCTTCCCATGAAAGTGTTTCTCGCCAGTCACTGCTTAGGGCTACATCAAGAGGAAACAAAACGTAGAGATAGAACGTGAAACTACGTTGTTGTGTCAAGTTTCAAGAAGCTAGCACAAAACGTGTTGGATTTAGAGTTCCAAATACATCTATCAATATAGGAGAAAACAGAGTGAAACCTAAAAATTCAAACTGTTACTGGAAATGAACTCTTCAAATAGAAGAACGAAATTTGGGGAACCAAGTCGCTTTAGTGTACTGATCATTACCTGAAAGTATCATCCAGTTTGGGTGAAAAAATATTTGCTGAGATTTCTGGAGATTCGTAATTTTGGGAACCTTGGAAACCCCTTCCAATGAAAGTGTTTCTCGCCAGTCACTGCTTAGGGCTACATCAAGAGGAAACAAAACATAGAGATAGAACGTGAAACTACTTTGTTGTGTCAAGTTTCAAGAAGCTAGCACAAACCGTGTTGGATTTAGAGTTCCAAATACATCTATCAATATAGGAGAAAACAGAGTGAAACCTAAAAATTCAAACTGTTACTGGAAATGAACGCTTCAACATAGAAGAACGAAATTTGGGGAACCAAGTCGACTTAGTGTACTGATCATTACCTGAAAGTATCATCCAGTTTGGGTGAAAAAATATTTGCTGAGATTTCTGGAGATTCGTAATTTTGGGAAGCTTGGCAACCCCGTTCCATGAAAGGGTTTCTCGCCAGTCACTGCTTAGGGCTACATCAAGAGGAAACAAAACGTAGAGATAGAACGTGAAACTACTTTGTTGTGTCAAGTTTCAAGAAGCTAGAAGAAACCGTGTTGGATTTAGAGTTCCAAATACATCTATCAATATAGGAGAAAACAGAGTGAAACCTAAAAATTCAAACTGTTACTGGAAATGAACGCTTCAACATAGAAGAACGAAATTTGGGGAACCAAGTCGCCTTAGTGTACTGATCATTACCTGAAAGTATCATCCAGTTTGGGTGAAAAAATATTTGCTGAGATTTCTGGAGATTCGTAATTTTGGGAAGCTTGGCAACCCCTTCCCATGAAAGTGTTTCTCGCCAGTCACTGCTTAGGGCTACATCAAGAGGAAACAAAACGTAGAGATAGAACGTGAAACTACTTTGTTGTGTCAAGTTTCAAGAAGCTAGCACAAACTGTGTTGGATTTAGAGTTCCAAATACATCTATCAATATAGGAGAAAACAGAGTGAAACCTAAAAATTCAAACTGTTTCTGGAAATGAACGCTTCAAAATAGAAGAACAAAATTTGGGGAACCAAGTCACCTTAGTGTACTGATCATTACCTGAAAGTATCATCCAGTTTGGGTGAAAAAATATTTGCTGAGATTTATGGAGATTCGTAATTTTGGGAAGCTTGGCAACCCCTTCCCATGAAAGTGTTTCTCGCCAGTCACTGCTTAGGTATACATCAAGAGGAAACAAAACGTAGAGATAGAACGTGAAACTACTTTGTTGTGTCAAGTTTCAAGATGCTAGCACAAACCGTGTTGGATTTAGAGTTCCAAATACATCTATCAATATAGGAGAAAACAGAGTGAAACCTAAAAATTCAAACTGTTACTGGAAATGAACGCTTCAACATAGAAGAACGAAATTTGGGGAACCAAGTCGCCTTAGTGTACTGATCATTACCTGAAAGTATCATCCAGTTTGGGTGAAAAAATATTTGCTGAGATTTCTGGAGATTCGTAATTTTGGGAAGCTTGGCAACCCCTTCCCATGAAAGTGTTTCTCGCCAGTCACTGCTTAGGGCTACATCAAGAGGAAACAAAACGTAGAGATAGAACGTGAAACTACTTTGTTGTGTCAAGTTTCAAGAAGCTAGCACAAACCGTGTTGGATTTAGAGTTCCAAATACATCTATCAATATAGGAGAAAACAGAGTGAAACCTAAAAATTCAAACTGTTACTGGAAATGAACGCTTCGACATAGAAGAACGAAATTTGGGGAACCAAGTCGCCTTAGTGTACTGATCACTACCTGAAAGTATCATCCAGTTTGGGTGAAAAAATATTTGCTGAGATTTCTGGAGATTCGTAATTTTGGGAAGCTTGGCAACCCCTTCCCATGAAAGTGTTTCTCGCCAGTCACTGCTTAGGGCTACATCAAGAGGAAACAAAACGTAGAGATAGAACGTGAAACTACTTTGTTGTGTCAAGTTTCAAGAAGCTAGCACAAACCGTGTTGGATTTAGAGTTCCAAATACATCTATCAATATAGGAGAAAACAGAGTGAAACCTAAAAATTCAAACTGTTACTGGAAATGAACGCTTCAACATAGAAGAACGAAATTTGGGGAACCAAGTCGCCTTAGTGTACTGATCATTACCTGAAAGTATCATCCAGTTTGGGTGAAAAAATATTTGCTGAGATTTCTGGAGATTCGTAATTTTGGGAAGCTTGGCAACCCCGTTCCATGAAAGGGTTTCTCGCCAGTCACTGCTTAGGGCTACATCAAGAGGAAACAAAACGTAGAGATAGAACGTGAAACTACTTTGTTGTGTCAAGTTTCAAGAAGCTAGCACAAACCGTGTTGGATTTAGAGTTCCAAATACATCTATCAATATAGGAGAAAACAGAGTGAAACCTAAAAATTCAAACTGTTACTGGAAATGAACGCTTCAACATATAAGAACGAAATTTGGGGAACCAAGTCGCCTTAGTGTACTGATCATTACCTGAAAGTATCATCCAGTTTGGGTGAAAAAATATTTGCTGAGATTTCTGGAGATTCGCAATTTTTGGAAGCTTGGCAACCCCTTCCCATGAAAGTGTTTCTCGCCAGTCACTGCTTAGGGCTACATCAAGAGGAAACAAAACGTAGAGATAGAACGTGAAACTACTTTGTTGTGTCAAGTTTCAAGAAGCTAGAACAAACCGTGTTGGATTTAGAGTTCCAAATACATCTATCAATATAGGAGAAAACAGAGTGAAACCTAAAAATTCAAACTGTTACTGGAAATGAACGCTTCAACATAGAAGAACGAAATTTGGGGAACCAAGTCGCCTTAGTGTACTGATCATTACCTGAGAGTATCATCCAGTTTGGGTGAAAAAATATTTGCTGAGATTTCTGGAGATTCGTAATTTTTGGAAGCATGGCAACCCCTTCCCATGAAAGTGTTTCTCGCCAGTCACTGCTTAGGGCTACATCAAGAGGAAACAAAACGTAGAGATAGAACGTGAAACTACTTTGTTGTGTAAAGTTTCAAGAAGCTAGCACAAACCGTGTTGGAATTAGAGTTCCAAATACATCTATCAATATAGGAGAAAACAGAGTGAAACCTAAAAATTCAAACTGTTACTGGAAATGAACGCTTCGACATAGAAGAACGAAATTTGGGGAACCAAGTCGCCTTAGTGTACTGATCACTACCTGAAAGTATCATCCAGTTTGCGTGAAAAAATATTTGCTGAGATTTCTGGAGATTCGTAATTTTGGGAAGCTTGGCAACCCCTTCCCATGAAAGTGTTTCTCGCCAGTCACTGCTTAGGGCTACATCAAGAGGAAACAAAACGTAGAGATAGAACGTGAAACTACTTTGTTGTGTCAAGTTTCAAGAAGCTAGCACAAACCGTGTTGGATTTAGAGTTCCAAATACATCTATCAATATAGGAGAAAACAGAGTGAAACCTAAAAATTCAAACTGTTACTGGAAATGAACGCTTCAACATAGAAGAACGAAATTTGGGGAACCAAGTCGCCTTAGTGTACTGATCATTACCTGAAAGTATCATCCAGTTTGGGTGAAAAAATATTTGCTGAGATTTCTGGAGATTCGTAATTTTGGGAAGCTTGGCAACCCCTTCCCATGAAAGTGTTTCTCGCCAGTCACTGTTTAGGGCTACATCAAGAGGAAACAAAACGTAGAGATAGAACGTGAAACTACTTTGTTGTGTCAAGTTTCAAGAAGCTAGCACAAACCGTGTTGGATTTAGAGTTCCAAATACATCTATTAATATAGGAGAAAACAGAGTGAAACCTAAAAATTCAAACTGTTACTGGAAATGAACGCTTCAACATAGAAGAACGAAATTTGGGGAACCAAGTTACCTTAGTGTACTGATCATTACCTGAAACTATCATCCAGTTTGGGTGAAAAATTATTTGCTGAGATTTCTGGAGATTCGTAATTTTTGGAAGCTTGGCAATCCCTTCCCATGAAAGTGTTTCTCGCCAGTCACTGCTTAGGGCTACATCAAGAGGAAACAAAACGTAGAGATAGAACGTGAAACTACTTTGTTGTGTCAAGTTTCAAGAAGCTATCACAAACCGTGTTGGATTTAGAGTTCCAAATACATCTATCAATATAGGAGAAAACAGAGTGAAACCTAAAAATTCAAACTGTTACTGGAAATGAACGCTTCAACATAGAAGAACGAAATTTGGGGAACCAAGTCGCCTTAGTGTACTGATCATTACCTGAAAGTATCATCCAGTTTGGGTGAAAAAATATTTGCTGAGATTTCTGGAGATTCGTAATTTTGGGAAGCTTGGCAACCCCTTCCCATGAAAGTGTTTCTCGCCAGTCACTGTTTAGGGCTACATCAAGAGGAAACAAAACGTAGAGATAGAACGTGAAACTACGTTGTTGTGTCAAGTTTCAAGAAGCTAGCACAAAACGTGTTGGATTTAGAGTTCCAAATACATCTATTAATATAGGAGAAAACAGAGTGAAACCTAAAAATTCAAACTGTTACTGGAAATGAACGCTTCAACATAGAAGAACGAAATTTGGGGAACCAAGTTACCTTAGTGTACTGATCATTACCTGAAACTATCATCCAGTTTGGGTGAAAAATTATTTGCTGAGATTTCTGGAGATTCGTAATTTTGGGAAGCTTGGCAACCCCTTCCCATGAAAGTGTTTCTCGCCAGTCACTGCTTAGGGCTACATCAAGAGGAAACAAAACGTAGAGATAGAACATGAAACTACGTTGTTGTGTCAAGTTTCAAGAAGCTAGCACAAAACGTGTTGGATTTAGTGTTCCAAATACATCTATCAATATAGGAGAAAACAGAGTGAAACCTAAAAATTCAAACTGTTACTGGAAATGAACGCTTCAAATAGAAGAACGAAATTTGGGGAACCAAGTCGCCTTAGTGTACTGATCATTACCTGAAAGTATCATCCAGTTTGGGTGAAAAAATATTTGCTGAGATTTCTGGAGATTCGTAATTTTGGGAAGCTTGGCAACCCCTTCCCATGAAAGTGTTTCTCGCCAGTCACTGCTTAGGGCTACATCAAGAGGAAACAAAACGTAGAGATAGAACGTGAAACTACTTTGTTGTGTCAAGTTTCAAGAAGCTAGCACAAACCGTGTTGGATTTAGAGTTCCAAATACATCTATCAATATAGGAGAAAACAGAGTGAAACCTAAAAATTCAAACTGTTACTGGAAATGAACGCTTCAACATAGAAGAACGAAATTTGGGGAACCAAGTCGCCTTAGTGTACTGATCATTACCTGAGAGTATCATCCAGTTTGGGTGAAAAAATATTTGCTGAGATTTCTGGAGATTCGTAATTTTTGGAAGCTTGGCAACTCCTTCCCATGAAAGTGTTTCTCGCCAGTCACTGCTTAGGGCTACATCAAGAGGAAACAAAACGTAGAGATAGAACGTGAAACTACTTTGTTGTGTCAAGTTTCAAGAAGCTAGCACAAACCGTGTTGGATTTAGAGTTCCAAATACATCTATCAATATAGGAGAAAACAGAGTGAAACCTAAAAATTCAAACTGTTACTGGAAATGAACGCTTCAACATAGAAGAACGAAATTTGGGGAACCAAGTCGCCTTAGTGTACTGATCATTACCTGAAAGTATCATCCAGTTTGGGTGAAAAAATATTTGCTGAGATTTCTGGAGATTCGTAATTTTGGGAAGCTTGGCAACCCCTTCCCATGAAAGTGTTTCTCGCCAGTCACTGCTTAGGGCTACATCAAGAGGAAACAAAACGTAGAGATAGAACGTGAAACTACGTTGTTGTGTCAAGTTTCAAGAAGCTAGCACAAAACGTGTTGGATTTAGAGTTCCAAATACATCTATCAATATAGGAGAAAACAGAGTGAAACCTAAAAATTCAAACTGTTACTGGAAATGAACGCTTCAACATAGAAGAACGAAATTTGGGGAACCAAGTCGCCTTAGTGTACTGATCATTACCTGAGAGTATCATCCAGTTTGGGTGAAAAAATATTTGCTGAGATTTCTGGAGATTCGTAATTTTTGGAAGCTTGGCAACTCCTTCCCATGAAAGTGTTTCTCGCCAGTCACTGCTTAGGGCTACATCAAGAGGAAACAAAACGTAGAGATAGAACGTGAAACTACTTTGTTGTGTCAAGTTTCAAGAAGCTAGCACAAACCGTGTTGGATTTAGAGTTCCAAATACATCTATCAATATAGGAGAAAACAGAGTGAAACCTAAAAATTCAAACTGTTACTGGAAATGAACGCTTCAACATAGAAGAACGAAATTTGGGGAACCAAGTCGACTTAGTGTACTGATCATTACCTGAAAGTATCATCCTGTTTGGGTGAAAAAATATTTGCTGAGATTTCTGGAGATTCGTAATTTTGGGAAGCTTGGCAACCCCGTTCCATGAAAGGGTTTCTCGCCAGTCACTGCTTAGGGCTACATCAAGAGGAAACAAAACGTAGAGATAGAACGTGAAACTACTTTGTTGTGTCAAGTTTCAAGAAGCTAGAAGAAACCGTGTTGGATTTAGAGTTCCAAATACATCTATCAATATAGGAGAAAACAGAGTGAAACCTAAAAATTCAAACTGTTACTGGAAATGAACGCTTCAACATAGAAGAACGAAATTTGGGGAACCAAGTCGCCTTAGTGTACTGATCATTACCTGAAAGTATCATCCAGTTTGGGTGAAAAAATATTTGCTGAGATTTCTGGAGATTCGTAATTTTGGGAAGCTTGGCAACCCCTTCCCATGAAAGTGTTTCTCGCCAGTCACTGCTTAGGGCTACATCAAGAGGAAACAAAACGTAGAGATAGAACGTGAAACTACTTTGTTGTGTCAAGTTTCAAGAAGCTAGCACAAACCGTGTTGGATTTAGAGTTCCAAATACATCTATCAATATAGGAGAAAACAGAGTGAAACCTAAAAATTCAAACTGTTACTGGAAATGAACGCTTCGACATAGAAGAACGAAATTTGGGGAACCAAGTCGCGTTAGTGTACTGATCATTACCTGAAAGTATCATCCAGTTTGGGTGAAAAAATATTTGCTGAGATTTCTGGAGATTCGCAATTTTTGGAAGCTTGGCAACCCCTTCCCATGAAAGTGTTTCTCGCCAGTCACTGCTTAGGGCTACATCAAGAGGAAACAAAACGTAGAGATAGAACGTGAAACTTCTTTGTTGTGTCAAGTTTCAAGAAGCTAGAACAAACCGTGTTGGATTTAGAGTTCCAAATACATCTATCAATATAGGAGAAAACAGAGTGAAACCTAAAAATTCAAACTGTTACTGGAAATGAACGCTTCAACATAGAAGAACGAAATTTGGGGAACCAAGTCGCCTTAGTGTACTGATCATTACCTGAGAGTATCATCCAGTTTGGGTGAAAAAATATTTGCTGAGATTTCTGGAGATTCGTAATTTTTGGAAGCATGGCAACCCCTTCCCATGAAAGTGTTTCTCGCCAGTCACTTCTTAGGGCTACATCAAGAGGAAACAAAACGTAGAGATAGAACGTGAAACTACTTTGTTGTGTCAAGTTTCAAGAAGCTAGCACAAACCGTGTTGGATTTAGAGTTCCAAATACATCTATCAATATAGGAGAAAACAGAGTGAAACCTAAAAATTCAAACTGTTACTGGAAATGAACGCTTCGACATAGAAGAACGAAATTTGGGGAACCAAGTCGCCTTAGTGTACTGATCACTACCTGAAAGTATCATCCAGTTTGGGTGAAAAAATATTTGCTGAGATTTCTGGAGATTCGTAATTTTGGGAAGCTTGGCAACCCCTTCCCATGAAAGTGTTTCTCGCCAGTCACTGTTTAGGGCTACATCAAGAGGAAACAAAACGTAGAGATAGAACATGAAACTACTTTGTTGTGCCAACTTTCAAGAAGCTAGCACAAACCGTGTTGGATTTAGAGTTCCAAATACATCTATCAATATAGGAGAAAACAGAGTGAAACCTAAAAATTCAAACTGTTACTGGAAATGAACGCTTCAACATAGAAGAACGAAATTTGGGGAACCAAGTCGCCTTAGTGTACTGATCATTACCTGAAAGTATCATCCAGTTTGGGTGAAAAAATATTTGCTGAGATTTCTGGAGATTCGTAATTTTGGGAAGCTTGGCAACCCCGTTCCATGAAATGGTTTCTCGCCAGTCACTGCTTAGGGCTACATCAAGAGGAAACAAAACGTAGAGATAGAACGTGAAACTACTTTGTTGTGTCAAGTTTCAAGAAGCTAGCACAAACCGTGTTGGATTTAGAGTTCCAAATACATCTATTAATATAGGAGAAAACAGAGTGAAACCTAAAAATTCAAACTGTTACTGGAAATGAACGCTTCAACATAGAAGAACGAAATTTGGGGAACCAAGTTACCTTAGTGTACTGATCATTACCTGAAACTATCATCCAGTTTGGGTGAAAAATTATTTGCTGAGATTTCTGGAGATTCGTAATTTTTGGAAGCTTGGCAATCCCTTCCCATGAAAGTGTTTGTCGCCAGTCACTGCTTAGGGCTACATCAAGAGGAAACAAAACGTAGAGATAGAACGTGAAACTACTTTGTTGTGTCAAGTTTCAAGAAGCTATCACAAACCGTGTTGGATTTAGAGTTCCAAATACATCTATCAATATAGGAGAAAACAGAGTGAAACCTAAAAATTCAAACTGTTACTGGAAATGAACGCTTCAACATAGAAGAACGAAATTTGGGGAACCAAGTCGCCTTAGTGTACTGATCATTACCTGAAAGTATCATCCAGTTTGGGTGAAAAAATATTTGCTGAGATTTCTGGAGATTCGTAATTTTGGGAAGCTTGGCAACCCCTTCCCATGAAAGTGTTTCTCGCCAGTCACTGTTTAGGGCTACATCAAGAGGAAACAAAACGTAGAGATAGAACGTGAAACTACGTTGTTGTGTCAAGTTTCAAGAAGCTAGCACAAAACGTGTTGGATTTAGAGTTCCAAATACATCTATTAATATAGGAGAAAACAGAGTGAAACCTAAAAATTCAAACTGTTACTGGAAATGAACGCTTCAACATAGAAGAACGAAATTTGGGGAACCAAGTTACCTTAGTGTACTGATCATTACCTGAAAGTATCATCCAGTTTGGGTGAAAAAATATTTGCTGAGATTTCTGGAGATTCGTAATTTTGGGAAGCTTGGCAACCCCTTCCCATGAAAGTGTTTCTCGCCAGTCACTGCTTAGGGCTACATCAAGAGGAAACAAAACATAGAGATAGAACGTGAAACTACTTTGTTGTGTCAAGTTTCAAGAAGCTAGCACAAACCGTGTTGGATTTAGAGTTCCAAATACATCTATCAATATAGGAGAAAACAGAGTGAAACCTAAAAATTCAAACTGTTACTGGAAATGAACGCTTCAACATAGAAGAACGAAATTTGGGGAACCAAGTCGCCTTAGTGTACTGATCATTACCTGAGAGTATCATCCAGTTTGGGTGAAAAAATATTTGCTGAGATTTCTGGAGATTCGTAATTTTTGGAAGCTTGGCAACTCCTTCCCATGAAAGTGTTTCTCGCCAGTCACTGCTTAGGGCTACATCAAGAGGAAACAAAACGTAGAGATAGAACGTGAAACTACTTTGTTGTGTCAAGTTTCAAGAAGCTAGCACAAACCGTGTTGGATTTAGAGTTCCAAATACATCTATCAATATAGGAGAAAACAGAGTGAAACCTAAAAATTCAAACTGTTACTGGAAATGAACGCTTCAACATAGAAGAACGAAATTTGGGGAACCAAGTCGCCTTAGTGTACTGATCATTACCTGAAAGTATCATCCAGTTTGGGTGAAAAAATATTTGCTGAGATTTCTGGAGATTCGTAATTTTGGGAAGCTTGGCAACCCCTTCCCATGAAAGTGTTTCTCGCCAGTCACTGCTTAGGGCTACATCAAGAGGAAACAAAACGTAGAGATAGAACGTGAAACTACGTTGTTGTGTCAAGTTTCAAGAAGCTAGCACAAAACGTGTTGGATTTAGAGTTCCAAATACATCTATCAATATAGGAGAAAACAGAGTGAAACCTAAAAATTCAAACTGTTACTGGAAATGAACGCTTCAACATAGAAGAACGAAATTTGGGGAACCAAGTCGCCTTAGTGTACTGATCATTACCTGAGAGTATCATCCAGTTTGGGTGAAAAAATATTTGCTGAGATTTCTGGAGATTCGTAATTTTTGGAAGCTTGGCAACTCCTTCCCATGAAAGTGTTTCTCGCCAGTCACTGCTTAGGGCTACATCAAGAGGAAACAAAACGTAGAGATAGAACGTGAAACTACTTTGTTGTGTCAAGTTTCAAGAAGCTAGCACAAACCGTGTTGGATTTAGAGTTCCAAATACATCTATCAATATAGGAGAAAACAGAGTGAAACCTAAAAATTCAAACTGTTACTGGAAATGAACGCTTCAACATAGAAGAACGAAATTTGGGGAACCAAGTCGACTTAGTGTACTGATCATTACCTGAAAGTATCATCCTGTTTGGGTGAAAAAATATTTGCTGAGATTTCTGGAGATTCGTAATTTTGGGAAGCTTGGCAACCCCGTTCTATGAAAGGGTTTCTCGCCAGTCACTGCTTAGGGCTACATCAAGAGGAAACAAAACGTAGAGATAGAACGTGAAACTACTTTGTTGTGTCAAGTTTCAAGAAGCTAGAAGAAACCGTGTTGGATTTAGAGTTCCAAATACATCTATCAATATAGGAGAAAACAGAGTGAAACCTAAAAATTCAAACTGTTACTGGAAATGAACGCTTCAACATAGAAGAACGAAATTTGGGGAACCAAGTCGCCTTAGTGTACTGATCATTACCTGAAAGTATCATCCAGTTTGGGTGAAAAAATATTTGCTGAGATTTCTGGAGATTCGTAATTTTGGGAAGCTTGGCAACCCCTTCCCATGAAAGTGTTTCTCGCCAGTCACTGCTTAGGGCTACATCAAGAGGAAACAAAACGTAGAGATAGAACGTGAAACTACTTTGTTGTGTCAAGTTTCAAGAAGCTAGCACAAACCGTGTTGGATTTAGAGTTCCAAATACATCTATCAATATAGGAGAAAACAGAGTGAAACCTAAAAATTCAAACTGTTACTGGAAATGAACGCTTCGACATAGAAGAACGAAATTTGGGGAACCAAGTCGCCTTAGTGTACTGATCATTACCTGAAAGTATCATCCAGTTTGGGTGAAAAAATATTTGCTGAGATTTCTGGAGATTCGCAATTTTTGGAAGCTTGGCAACCCCTTCCCATGAAAGTGTTTCTCGCCAGTCACTGCTTAGGGCTACATCAAGAGGAAACAAAACGTAGAGATAGAACGTGAAACTACTTTGTTGTGTCAAGTTTCAAGAAGCTAGAACAAACCGTGTTGGATTTAGAGTTCCAAATACATCTATCAATATAGGAGAAAACAGAGTGAAACCTAAAAATTCAAACTGTTACTGGAAATGAACGCTTCAACATAGAAGAACGAAATTTGGGGAACCAAGTCGCCTTAGTGTACTGATCATTACCTGAGAGTATCATCCAGTTTGGGTGAAAAAATATTTGCTGAGATTTCTGGAGATTCGTAATTTTTGGAAGCATGGCAACCCCTTCCCATGAAAGTGTTTCTCGCCAGTCACTTCTTAGGGCTACATCAAGAGGAAACAAAACGTAGAGATAGAACGTGAAACTACTTTGTTGTGTCAAGTTTCAAGAAGCTAGCACAAACCGTGTTGGATTTAGAGTTCCAAATACATCTATCAATATAGGAGAAAACAGAGTGAAACCTAAAAATTCAAACTGTTACTGGAAATGAACGCTTCGACATAGAAGAACGAAATTTGGGGAACCAAGTCGCCTTAGTGTACTGATCACTACCTGAAAGTATCATCCAGTTTGGGTGAAAAAATATTTGCTGAGATTTCTGGAGATTCGTAATTTTGGGAAGCTTGGCAACCCCTTCCCATGAAAGTGTTTCTCGCCAGTCACTGCTTAGGGCTACATCAAGAGGAAACAAAACGTAGAGATAGAACGTGAAACTACTTTGTTGTGTCAAGTTTCAAGAAGCTAGCACAAACCGTGTTGGATTTAGAGTTCCAAATACATCTATCAATATAGGAGAAAACAGAGTGAAACCTAAAAATTCAAACTGTTACTGGAAATGAACGCTTCAACATAGAAGAACGAAATTTGGGGAACCAAGTCGCCTTAGTGTACTGATCATTACCTGAAAGTATCATCCAGTTTGGGTGAAAAAATATTTACTGAGATTTCTGGAGATTCGTAATTTTGGGAAGCTTGGCAACCCCTTCCCATGAAAGTGTTTCTCGCCAGTCACTGTTTAGGGCTACATCAAGAGGAAACAAAACGTAGAGATAGAACATGAAACTACTTTGTTGTGTCAACTTTCAAGAAGCTAGCACAAACCGTGTTGGATTTAGAGTTCCAAATGCATCTATCAATATAGGAGAAAACAGAGTGAAACCTAAAAATTCAAACTGTTACTGGAAATGAACGCTTCAACATAGAAGAACGAAATTTGGGGAACCAAGTCGCCTTAGTGTACTGATCATTACCTGAAAGTATCATCCAGTTTGGGTGAAAAAATATTTGCTGAGATTTCTGGAGATTCGTAATTTTTGGAAGCTTGGCAATCCCTTCCCATGAAAGTGTTTCTCGCCAGTCACTGCTTAGGGCTACATCAAGAGGAAACAAAACGTAGAGATAGAACGTGAAACTACTTTGTTGTGTCAAGTTTCAAGAAGCTATCACAAACCGTGTTGGATTTAGAGTTCCAAATACATCTATCAATATAGGAGAAAACAGAGTGAAACCTAAAAATTCAAACTGTTACTGGAAATGAACGCTTCAACATAGAAGAACGAAATTTGGGGAACCAAGTCGCCTTAGTGTACTGATCATTACCTGAAAGTATCATCCAGTTTGGGTGAAAAAATATTTGCTGAGATTTCTGGAGATTCGTAATTTTGGGAAGCTTGGCAACCCCTTCCCATGAAAGTGTTTCTCGCCAGTCACTGCTTAGGGCTACATCAAGAGGAAACAAAACGTAGAGATAGAACGTGAAACTACGTTGTTGTGTCAAGTTTCAAGAAGCTAGCACAAAACGTGTTGGATTTAGAGTTCCAAATACATCTATCAATATAGGAGAAAACAGAGTGAAACCTAAAAATTCTAACTGTTACTGGAAATGAACGCTTCAAATAGAAGAACGAAATTTGGGGAACCAAGTCGCCTTAGTGTACTGATCATTACCTGAAAGTATCATCCAGTTTGGGTGAAAAAATATTTGCTGAGATTTCTGGAGATTCGTAATTTTGGGAAGCTTGGCAACCCCTTCCCATGAAAGTGTTTCTCGCCAGTCACTGCTTAGGGCTACATCAAGAGGAAACAAAACATAGAGATAGAACGTGAAACTACTTTGTTGTGTCAAGTTTCAAGAAGCTAGCACAAACCGTGTTGGATTTAGAGTTCCAAATACATCTATCAATATAGGAGAAAACAGAGTGAAACCTAAAAATTCAAACTGTTACTGGAAATGAACGCTTCAACATAGAAGAACGAAATTTGGGGAACCAAGTCGCCTTAGTGTACTGATCATTACCTGAGAGTATCATCCAGTTTGGGTGAAAAAATATTTGCTGAGATTTCTGGAGATTCGTAATTTTTGGCAGCTTGGCAACTCCTTCCCATGAAAGTGTTTCTCGCCAGTCACTGCTTAGGGCTACATCAAGAGGAAACAAAACGTAGAGATAGAACGTGAAACTACTTTGTTGTGTCAAGTTTCAAGAAGCTAGCACAAACCGTGTTGGATTTAGAGTTCCAAATACATCTATCAATATAGGAGAAAACAGAGTGAAACCTAAAAATTCAAACTGTTACTGGAAATGAACGCTTCAACATAGAAGAACGAAATTTGGGGAACCAAGTCGACTTAGTGTACTGATCATTACCTGAAAGTATCATCCTGTTTGGGTGAAAAAATATTTGCTGAGATTTCTGGAGATTCGTAATTTTGGGAAGCTTGGCAACCCCGTTCCATGAAAGGGTTTCTCGCCAGTCACTGCTTAGGGCTACATCAAGAGGAAACAAAACGTAGAGATAGAACGTGAAACTACTTTGTTGTGTCAAGTTTCAAGAAGCTAGAAGAAACCGTGTTGGATTTAGAGTTCCAAATACATCTATCAATATAGGAGAAAACAGAGTGAAACCTAAAAATTCAAACTGTTACTGGAAATGAACGCTTCAACATAGAAGAACGAAATTTGGGGAACCAAGTCGCCTTAGTGTACTGATCACTACCTGAAAGTATCATCCAGTTTGGGTGAAAAAATATTTGCTGAGATTTCTGGAGATTCGTAATTTTGGGAAGCTTGGCAACCCCTTCCCATGAAAGTGTTTCTCGCCAGTCACTGCTTAGGGCTACATCAAGAGGAAACAAAACGTAGAGATAGAACGTGAAACTACTTTGTTGTGTTAAGTTTCAAGAAGCTAGCACAAACCGTGTTGGATTTAGAGTTCCAAATACATCTATCAATATAGGAGAAAACAGAGTGAAACCTAAAAATTCAAACTGTTACTGGAAATGAACGCTTCGACATAGAAGAACGAAATTTGGGGAACCAAGTCGCCTTAGTGTACTGATCATTACCTGAAAGTATCATCCAGTTTGGGTGAAAAAATATTTGCTGAGATTTCTGGAGATTCGCAATTTTTGGAAGCTTTGCAACCCCTTCCCATGAAAGTGTTTCTCGCCAGTCACTGCTTAGGGCTACATCAAGAGGAAACAAAACGTAGAGATAGAACGTGAAACTACTTTGTTGTGTCAAGTTTCAAGAAGCTATCACAAACCGTGTTGGATTTAGAGTTCCAAATACATCTATCAATATAGGAGAAAACAGAGTGAAACCTAAAAATTCAAACTGTTACTGGAAATGAACGCTTCAACATAGAAGAACGAAATTTGGGGAACCAAGTCGCCTTAGTGTACTGATCATTACCTGAAAGTATCATCCAGTTTGGGTGAAAAAATATTTGCTGAGATTTCTGGAGATTCGTAATTTTGGGAAGCTTGGCAACCCCTTCCCATGAAAGTGTTTCTCGCCAGTCACTGCTTAGGGCTACATCAAGAGGAAACAAAACGTAGAGATAGAACGTGAAACTACGTTGTTGTGTCAAGTTTCAAGAAGCTAGCAAAAAACGTGTTGGATTTAGAGTTCCAAATACATCTATCAATATAGGAGAAAACAGAGTGAAACCTAAAAATTCTAACTGTTACTGGAAATGAACGCTTCAAATAGAAGAACGAAATTTGGGGAACCAAGTCGCCTTAGTGTACTGATCATTACCTGAAAGTATCATCCAGTTTGGGTGAAAAAATATTTGCTGAGATTTCTGGAGATTCGTAATTTTGGGAAGCTTGGCAACCCCTTCCCATGAAAGTGTTTCTCGCCAGTCACTGCTTAGGGCTACATCAAGAGGAAACAAAACATAGAGATAGAACGTGAAACTACTTTGTTGTGTCAAGTTTCAAGAAGCTAGCACAAACCGTGTTGGATTTAGAGTTCCAAATACATCTATCAATATAGGAGAAAACAGAGTGAAACCTAAAAATTCAAACTGTTACTGGAAATGAACGCTTCAACATAGAAGAACGAAATTTGGGGAACCAAGTCGCCTTAGTGTACTGATCATTACCTGAGAGTATCATCCAGTTTGGGTGAAAAAATATTTGCTGAGATTTCTGGAGATTCGTAATTTTTGGAAGCTTGGCAACCCCTTCCCATGAAAGTGTTTCTCGCCAGTCACTGCTTAGGGCTACATCAAGAGGAAACAAAACGTAGAGATAGAACGTGAAACTACTTTGTTGTGTCAAGTTTCAAGAAGCTAGCACAAACCGTGTTGGATTTAGAGTTCCAAATACATCTATCAATATAGGAGAAAACAGAGTGAAACCTAAAAATTCAAACTGTTACTGGAAATGAACGCTTCGACATAGAAGAACGAAATTTGGGGAACCAAGTCGCCTTAGTGTACTGATCATTACCTGAAAGTATCATCCAGTTTGGGTGAAAAAATATTTGCTGAGATTTCTGGAGATTCGCAATTTTTGGAAGCTTGGCAACCCCTTAGCATGAAAGTGTTTCTCGCCAGTCACTGCTTAGGGCTACATCAAGAGGAAACAAAACGTAGAGATAGAACGTGAAACTACTTTGTTGTGTCAAGTTTCAAGAAGCTAGAACAAACCGTGTTGGATTTAGAGTTCCAAATACATCTATCAATATAGGAGAAAACAGAGTGAAACCTAAAAATTCAAACTGTTACTGGAAATGAACGCTTCAACATAGAAGAACGAAATTTGGGGAACCAAGTCGCCTTAGTGTACTGATCATTACCTGAGAGTATCATCCAGTTTGGGTGAAAAAATATTTGCTGAGATTTCTGGAGATTCGTAATTTTTGGAAGCATGGCAACCCCTTCCCATGAAAGTGTTTCTCGCCAGTCACTTCTTAGGGCTACATCAAGAGGAAACAAAACGTAGAGATAGAACGTGAAACTACTTTGTTGTGTCAAGTTTCAAGAAGCTAGCACAAACCGTGTTGGATTTAGAGTTCCAAATACATCTATCAATATAGGAGAAAACAGAGTGAAACCTAAAAATTCAAACTGTTACTGGAAATGAACGCTTCGACATAGAAGAACGAAATTTGGGGAACCAAGTCGCCTTAGTGTACTGATCACTACCTGAAAGTATCATCCAGTTTGGGTGAAAAAATATTTGCTGAGATTTCTGGAGATTCGTAATTTTGGGAAGCTTGGCAACCCCTTCCCATGAAAGTGTTTCTCGCCAGTCACTGCTTAGGGCTACATCAAGAGGAAACAAAACGTAGAGATAGAACGTGAAACTACTTTGTTGTGTCAAGTTTCAAGAAGCTAGCAAAAACCGTGTTGGATTTAGAGTTCCAAACACATCTATCAATATAGGAGAAAACAGAGTGAAACCTAAAAATTCAAACTGTTACTGGAAATGAACGCTTCAACATAGAAGAACGAAATTTGGGGAACCAAGTCGCCTTAGTGTACTGATCATTACCTGAAAGTATCATCCAGTTTGGGTGAAAAAATATTTGCTGAGATTTCTGGAGATTCGTAATTTTTGGAAGCTTGGCAATCCCTTCCCATGAAAGTGTTTCTCGCCAGTCACTGCTTAGGGCTACATCAAGAGGAAACAAAACGTAGAGATAGAACGTGAAACTACTTTGTTGTGTCAAGTTTCAAGAAGCTATCACAAACCGTGTTGGATTTAGAGTTCCAAATACATCTATCAATATAGGAGAAAACAGAGTGAAACCTAAAAATTCAAACTGTTACTGGAAATGAACGCTTCAACATAGAAGAACGAAATTTGGGGAACCAAGTCGCCTTAGTGTACTGATCATTACCTGAAAGTATCATCCAGTTTGGGTGAAAAAATATTTGCTGAGATTTCTGGAGATTCGTAATTTTGGGAAGCTTGGCAACCCCTTCCCATGAAAGTGTTTCTCGCCAGTCACTGCTTAGGGCTACATCAAGAGGAAACAAAACGTAGAGATAGAACGTGAAACTACGTTGTTGTGTCAAGTTTCAAGAAGCTAGCACAAAACGTGTTGGATTTAGAGTTCCAAATACATCTATCAATATAGGAGAAAACAGAGTGAAACCTAAAAATTCTAACTGTTACTGGAAATGAACGCTTCAAATAGAAGAACGAAATTTGGGGAACCAAGTCGCCTTAGTGTACTGATCATTACCTGAAAGTATCATCCAGTTTGGGTGAAAAAATATTTGCTGAGATTTCTGGAGATTCGTAATTTTGGGAAGCTTGGCAACCCCTTCCCATGAAAGTGTTTCTCGCCAGTCACTGCTTAGGGCTACATCAAGAGGAAACAAAACATAGAGATAGAACGTGAAACTACTTTGTTGTGTCAAGTTTCAAGAAGCTAGCACAAACCGTGTTGGATTTAGAGTTCCAAATACATCTATCAATATAGGAGAAAACAGAGTGAAACCTAAAAATTCAAACTGTTACTGGAAATGAACGCTTCAACATAGAAGAACGAAATTTGGGGAACCAAGTCGCCTTAGTGTACTGATCATTACCTGAGAGTATCATCCAGTTTGGGTGAAAAAATATTTGCTGAGATTTCTGGAGATTCGTAATTTTTGGAAGCTTGGCAACTCCTTCCCATGAAAGTGTTTCTCGCCAGTCACTGCTTAGGGCTACATCAAGAGGAAACAAAACGTAGAGATAGAACGTGAAACTACTTTGTTGTGTCAAGTTTCAAGAAGCTAGCACAAACCGTGTTGGATTTAGAGTTCCAAATACATCTATCAATATAGGAGAAAACAGAGTGAAACCTAAAAATTCAAACTGTTACTGGAAATGAACGCTTCAACATAGAAGAACGAAATTTGGGGTACCAAGTCGACTTAGTGTACTGATCATTACCTGAAAGTATCATCCTGTTTGGGTGAAAAAATATTTGCTGAGATTTCTGGAGATTCGTAATTTTGGGAAGCTTGGCAACCCCGTTCCATGAAAGGGTTTCTCGCCAGTCACTGCTTAGGGCTACATCAAGAGGAAACAAAACGTAGAGATAGAACGTGAAACTACTTTGTTGTGTCAAGTTTCAAGAAGCTAGAAGAAACCGTGTTGGATTTAGAGTTCCAAATACATCTATCAATATAGGAGAAAACAGAGTGAAACCTAAAAATTCAAACTGTTACTGGAAATGAACGCTTCAACATAGAAGAACGAAATTTGGGGAACCAAGTCGCCTTAGTGTACTGATCATTACCTGAAAGTATCATCCAGTTTGGGTGAAAAAATATTTGCTGAGATTTCTGGAGATTCGTAATTTTTGGAAGCTTGGCAACCCCTTCCCATGAAAGTGTTTCTCGCCAGTCACTGCTTAGGGCTACATCAAGAGGAAACAAAACGTAGAGATAGAACGTGAAACTACTTTGTTGTGTCAAGTTTCAAGAAGCTAGCACAAACCGTGTTGGATTTAGAGTTCCAAATACATCTATCAATATAGGAGAAAACAGAGTGAAACCTAAAAATTCAAACTGTTACTAGAAATGAACGCTTCGACATAGAAGAACGAAATTTGGGGAACCAAGTCGCCTTAGTGTACTGATCATTACCTGAAAGTATCATCCAGTTTGGGTGAAAAAATATTTGCTGAGATTTCTGGAGATTCGCAATTTTTGGAAGCTTGGCAACCCCTTCCCATGAAAGTGTTTCTCGCCAGTCACTGCTTAGGGCTACATCAAGAGGAAACAAAACGTAGAGATAGAACGTGAAACTACTTTGTTGTGTCAAGTTTCAAGAAGCTAGAACAAACCGTGTTGGATTTAGAGTTCCAAATACATCTATCAATATAGGAGAAAACAGAGTGAAACCTAAAAATTCAAACTGTTACTGGAAATGAACGCTTCAACATAGAAGAACGAAATTTGGGGAACCAAGTCGCCTTAGTGTACTGATCATTACCTGAGAGTATCATCCAGTTTGGGTGAAAAAATATTTGCTGAGATTTCTGGAGATTTGTAATTTTTGGAAGCATGGCAACCCCTTCCCATGAAAGTGTTTCTCGCCAGTCACTTCTTAGGGCTACATCAAGAGGAAACAAAACGTAGAGATAGAACGTGAAACTACTTTGTTGTGTCAAGTTTCAAGAAGCTAGCACAAACCGTGTTGGATTTAGAGTTCCAAATACATCTATCAATATAGGAGAAAACAGAGTGAAACCTAAAAATTCAAACTGTTACTGGAAATGAATGCTTCGACATAGAAGAACGAAATTTGGGGAACCAAGTCGCCTTAGTGTACTGATCACTACCTGAAAGTATCATCCAGTTTGGGTGAAAAAATATTTGCTGAGATTTCTGGAGATTCGTAATTTTGGGAAGCTTGGCAACCCCTTCCCATGAAAGTGTTTCTCGCCAGTCACTGCTTAGGGCTACATCAAGAGGAAACAAAACGTAGAGATAGAACGTGAAACTACTTTGTTGTGTCAAGTTTCAAGAAGCTAGCACAAACCGTGTTGGATTTAGAGTTCCAAATACATCTATCAATATAGGAGAAAACAGAGTGAAACCTAAAAATTCAAACTGTTACTGGAAATGAACGCTTCAACATAGAAGAACGAAATTTGGGGAACCAAGTCGCCTTAGTGTACTGATCATTACCTGAAAGTATCATCCAGTTTGGGTGAAAAAATATTTGCTGAGATTTCTGGAGATTCGTAATTTTGGGAAGCTTGGCAACCCCTTCCCATGAAAGTGTTTCTCGCCAGTCACTGTTTAGGGCTACATCAAGAGGAAACAAAACGTAGAGATAGAACATGAAACTACTTTGTTGTGTCAACTTTCAAGAAGCTAGCACAAACCGTGTTGGATTTAGAGTTCCAAATACATCTATCAATATAGGAGAAAACAGAGTGAAACCTAAAAATTCAAACTGTTACTGGAAATGAACGCTTCAACATAGAAGAACGAAATTTGGGGAACCAAGTCGCCTTAGTGTACTGATCATTACCTGAAAGTATCATCCAGTTTTGGTGAAAAAATATTTGCTGAGATTTCTGGAGATTCGTAATTTTTGGAAGCTTGGCAATCCCTTCCCATGAAAGTGTTTCTCGCCAGTCACTGCTTAGGGCTACATCAAGAGGAAACAAAACGTAGAGATAGAACGTGAAACTACTTTGTTGTGTCAAGTTTCAAGAAGCTATCACAAACCGTGTTGGATTTAGAGTTCCAAATACATCTATCAATATAGGAGAAAACAGAGTGAAACCTAAAAATTCAAACTGTTACTGGAAATGAACGCTTCAACATAGAAGAACGAAATTTGGGGAACCAAGTCGCCTTAGTGTACTGATCATTACCTGAAAGTATCATCCAGTTTGGGTGAAAAAATATTTGCTGAGATTTCTGGAGATTCGTAATTTTGGGAAGCTTGGCAACCCCTTCCCATGAAAGTGTTTCTCGCCAGTCACTGCTTAGGGCTACATCAAGAGGAAACAAAACGTAGAGATAGAACGTGAAACTACGTTGTTGTGTCAAGTTTCAAGAAGCTAGCACAAAACGTGTTGGATTTAGAGTTCCAAATACATCTATCAATATAGGAGAAAACAGAGTGAAACCTAAAAATTCTAACTGTTACTGGAAATGAACGCTTCAAATAGAAGAACGAAATTTGGGGAACCAAGTCGCCTTAGTGTACTGATCATTACCTGAAAGTATCATCCAGTTTGGGTGAAAAAATATTTGCTGAGATTTCTGGAGATTCGTAATTTTGGGAAGCTTGGCAACCCCTTCCCATGAAAGTGTTTCTCGCCAGTCACTGCTTAGGGCTACATCAAGAGGAAACAAAACATAGAGATAGAACGTGAAACTACTTTGTTGTGTCAAGTTTCAAGAAGCTAGCACAAAACGTGTTGGATTTAGAGTTCCAAATACATCTATCAATATAGGAGAAAACAGAGTGAAACCTAAAAATTCAAACTGTTACTGGAAATTAACGCTTCAACATAGAAGAACGAAATTTGGGGAAGCAAGTCGCCTTAGTGTACTGATCATTACCTGAGAGTATCATCCAGTTTGGGTGAAAAAATATTTGCTGAGATTTCTGGAGATTCGTAATTTTTGGAAGCTTGGCAACTCCTTACCATGAAAGTGTTTCTCGCCAGTCACTGCTTAGGGCTACATCAAGAGGAAACAAAACGTAGAGATAGAACGTGAAACTACTTTGTTGTGTCAAGTTTCAAGAAGCTAGCACAAACCGTGTTGGATTTAGAGTTCCAAATACATCTATCAATATAGGAGTAAACAGAGTGAAACCTAAAAATTCAAACTGTTACTGGAAATGAACGCTTCAACATAGAAGAACGAAATTTGGGGAAACAAGTCGCCTTAGTGTACTGATCATTACCTGAAAGTATCATCCAGTTTGGGTGAAAAAATATTTGCTGAGATTTCTGGAGATTCGTAATTTTGGGAAGCTTGGCAACCCCTTCCCATGAAAGTGTTTCTCGCCAGTCACTGCTTAGGGCTACATCAAGAGGAAACAAAACGTAGAGATAGAACGTGAAACTACGTTGTTGTGTCAAGTTTCAAGAAGCTAGCACAAAACGTGTTGGATTTAGAGTTCCAAATACATCTATCAATATAGGAGAAAACAGAGTGAAACCTAAAAATTCAAACTGTTACTGGAAATGAACGCTTCAAATAGAAGAACAAAATTTGGGGAACCAAGTCGCCTTAGTGTACTGATCATTACCTGAAAGTATCATCCAGTTTGGGTGAAAAAATATTTGCTGAGATTTCTGGAGATTCGTAATTTTGGGAAGCTTGGCAACCCCTTCCCATGAAAGTGTTTCTCGCCAGTCACTGCTTAGGGCTACATCAAGAGGAAACAAAATGTAGAGATAGAACGTGAAACTGCTTTGTTGTGTCAAGTTTCAAGAAGCTAGCACAGACCGTGTTGGATTTAGAGTTCCAAATACATCTATCAATATAGGAGAAAACAGAGTGAAACCTAAAAATTCAAACTCTTACTGGAAATGAATGCTTCAACATAGAAGAACGAAATTTGGGGAACCAAGTCGCCTTAGTGTACTGATCATTACCTGAAAGTATCATCCAGTTTGGGTGAAAAAATATTTGCTGAGATTTCTGGAGATTCGTAATTTTGGAAGCTTGGCAACCCCTTCCCATGAAAGTGTTTCTCGCCAGTCACTGCTTAGGGCTACATCAAGAGGAAACAAAACGTAGAGATAGAACGTGAAACTACTTTGTTGTGTCAAGTTTCAAGAAGCTAGCACAAACCGTGTTGGATTTAGAGTTCCAAATACATCTATCAATATAGGAGAAAACAGAATGAAACCTAAAAATTCAAACTGTTACTGGAAATGAACGCTTCAACATAGAAGAACGAAATTTGGGGAACCAAGTCGCCTTAGTGTACTGATCATTACCTGAAAGTATTATCCAGTTTGGGTGAAAAAATATTTGCTGAGATTTCTGGAGATTCGTAATTTTTAGAAGCTTGGCAACCCCTTCCCATGAAAGTGTTTCTCGCCAGTCACTGCTTAGGGCTACATCAAGAGGAAACAAAATGTAGAGATAGAACATGAAACTACTTTGTTGTGACAAGTTTCAAGAAGCTAGCACAAACCGTGTTGGATTTAGAGTTCCAAATACATCTATCAATATAGGAGAAAACAGTAAAACCTAAAAATTCAAACTGTTACTGGAAATGAACGCTTCAACATAGAAGAACGAAATTTGGGGAACCAAGTCGCCTTAGTGTACTGATCATTACCTGAAAGTATCATCCAGTTTGGGTGAAAAAATATTTGCTGAGATTTCTGGAGATTCGTAATTTTTTGAAGCTTGGCAACGCCTTCCCATGAAAGTGTTTCTCGCCAGTCACTGCTTAGGGCTACATCAAGAGGAAACAAAACGTAGAGATAGAACGTGAAACTACTTTGTTGTGTCAAGTTTCAAGAAGCTAGCACAAACCGTGTTGGATTTAGAGTTCCAAATACATCTATCAATATAGGAGAAAACAGAGTGAAACCTAAAAATTCAAACTCTTACTGGAAATGAACACTTCAACATAGAAGAACGAAATTTGGGGAACCATGTCGCCTTAGTGTACTGATCATTACCTGAAAGTATCATCCAGTTTGGGTGAAAAAATATTTGCTGAGATTTCTGGAGATTCGTAATTTTGGAAGCTTGGTAACCCCTTCCCATGAAAGTGTTTCTCGCCAGTCACTGCTTAGGGCTACATCAAGAGGAAACAAAACGTAGAGATAGAACGTGAAACTACTTTGTTGTGTCAAGTTTCAAGAAGCTACCACAAACCGTGTTGGATTTAGAGTTCCAAATACATCTATGAATATAGGAGAAAACAGAGTGAAACCTAAAAATTCAAACTGTTACTGGAAATGAACGCTTCAACATAGAAGAACGAAATTTGGGGAACCAAGTCGCCTTAGTGTACTGATCATTACCTGAAAGTATCATCCAGTTTGGGTAAAAAAATATTTGCTGAGATTTCTGGAGATTCGTAATTTTGGAAGCTTGGCAACCCCTTCCCATGAAAGTGTTTCTCGCCAGTCACTGCTTAGGGCTACATCAAGAGGAAACAAAACGTAGAGATAGAACGTGAAACTACTTTGTTGTGTCAAGTTTCAAGAAGCTAGCACAAACCGTGTTGGATTTAGAGTTCCAAATACATCTATCAATATAGGAGAAAACAGAGTGAAACCTAAAAATTCAAACTGTTACTGGAAATGAACGCTTCAACATAGAAGAACGAAATTTGGGGAACCAAGTCGCCTTAGTGTACTGATCATTACCTGAAAGTATCATCCAGTTTGGGTGAAAAAATATTTGCTGAGATTTCTGGAGATTCGTAATTTTTGGAAGCTTGGCAACCCCTTCCCATGAAAGTGTTTCTCGCCAGTCACTGCTTAGGGCTACATCAAGAGGAAACAAAACGTAGAGATAGAACGTGAAACTACTTTGTTGTGTCAAGTTTCAAGAAGCTAGCACAAACCGTGTTGGATTTAGAGTTCCAAATACATCTATCAATATAGGAGAAAACAGAGTGAAACCTAAAAATTCAAACTGTTACTGGAAATGAACGCTTCGACATAGAAGAACGAAATTTGGGGATCCAAGTCGCCTTAGTGTACTGATCATTACCTGAAAGTATCATCCAGTTTGGGTGAAAAAATATTTGCTGAGATTTCTGGAGATTCGCAATTTTTGGAAGCTTGGCAACCCCTTCCCATGAAAGTGTTTCTCGCCAGTCACTGCTTAGGGCTACATCAAGAGGAAACAAAACGTAGAGATAGAACGTGAAACTACTTTGTTGTGTCAAGTTTCAAGAAGCTAGAACAAACCGTGTTGGATTTAGAGTTCCAAATACATCTATCAATATAGGAGAAAACAGAGTGAAACCTAAAAATTCAAACTGTTACTGGAAATGAACGCTTCAACATAGAAGAACGAAATTTGGGGAACCAAGTCGCCTTAGTGTACTGATCATTACCTGAGAGTATCATCCAGTTTGGGTGAAAAAATATTTGCTGAGATTTCTGGAGATTCGTAATTTTTGGAAGCATGGCAACCCCTTCCCATGAAAGTGTTTCTCGCCAGTCACTTCTTAGGGCTACATCAAGAGGAAACAAAACGTAGAGATAGAACGTGAAACTACTTTGTTGTGTCAAGTTTCAAGAAGCTAGCACAAACCGTGTTGGATTTAGAGTTCCAAATACATCTATCAATATAGGAGAAAACAGAGTGAAACCTAAAAATTCAAACTGTTACTGGAAATGAACGCTTCGACATAGAAGAACGAAATTTGGGGAACCAAGTCGCCTTAGTGTACTGATCACTACCTGAAAGTATCATCCAGTTTGGGTGAAAAAATATTTGCTGAGATTTCTGGAGATTCGTAATTTTGGGAAGCTTGGCAACCCCTTCCCATGAAAGTGTTTCTCGCCAGTCACTGCTTAGGGCTACATCAAGAGGAAACAAAACGTAGAGATAGAACGTGAAACTACTTTGTTGTGTCAAGTTTCAAGAAGCTAGCACAAACCGTGTTGGATTTAGAGTTCCAAATACATCTATCAATATAGGAGAAAACAGAGTGAAACCTAAAAATTCAAACTGTTACTGGAAATGAACGCTTCAACATAGAAGAACGAAATTTGGGGAACCAAGTCGCCTTAGTGTACTGATCATTACCTGAAAGTATCATCCAGTTTGGGTGAAAAATTATTTGCTGAGATTTCTGGAGATTCGTAATTTTGGGAAGCTTGGCAACCCCTTCCCATGAAAGTGTTTCTCGCCAGTCACTGTTTAGGGCTACATCAAGAGGAAACAAAACGTAGAGATAGAACATGAAACTACTTTGTTGTGTCAACTTTCAAGAAGCTAGCACAAACCGTGTTGGATTTAGAGTTCCAAATACATCTATCAATATAGGAGAAAACAGAGTGAAACCTAAAAATTCAAACTGTTACTGGAAATGAACGCTTCAACATAGAAGAACGAAATTTGGGGAACCAAGTCGCCTTAGTGTACTGATCATTACCTGAAAGTATCATCCAGTTTGGGTGAAAAAATATTTGCTGAGATTTCTGGAGATTCGTAATTTTTGGAAGCTTGGCAATCCCTTCCCATGAAAGTGTTTCTCGCCAGTCACTGCTTAGGGCTACATCAAGAGGAAACAAAACATAGAGATAGAACGTGAAACTACTTTGTTGTGTCAAGTTTCAAGAAGCTATCACAAACCGTGTTGGATTTAGAGTTCCAAATACATCTATCAATATAGGAGAAAACAGAGTGAAACCTAAAAATTCAAACTGTTACTGGAAATGAACGCTTCAACATAGAAGAACGAAATTTGGGGAACCAAGTCGCCTTAGTGTACTGATCATTACCTGAAAGTATCATCCAGTTTGGGTGAAAAAATATTTGCTGAGATTTCTGGAGATTCGTAATTTTGGGAAGCTTGGCAACCCCTTCCCATGAAAGTGTTTCTCGCCAGTCACTGCTTAGGGCTACATCAAGAGGAAACAAAACGTAGAGATAGAACGTGAAACTACGTTGTTGTGTCAAGTTTCAAGAAGCTAGCACAAAACGTGTTGGATTTAGAGTTCCAAATACATCTATCAATATAGGAGAAAACAGAGTGAAACCTAAAAATTCTAACTGTTACTGGAAATGAACGCTTCAAATAGAAGAACGAAATTTGGGGAACCAAGTCGCCTTAGTGTACTGATCATTACCTGAAAGTATCATCCAGTTTGGGTGAAAAAATATTTGCTGAGATTTCTGGAGATTCGTAATTTTGGGAAGCTTGGCAACCCCTTCCCATGAAAGTGTTTCTCGCCAGTCACTGCTTAGGGCTACATCAAGAGGAAACAAAACATAGAGATAGAACGTGAAACTACTTTGTTGTGTCAAGTTTCAAGAAGTTAGCACAAACCGTGTTGGATTTAGTGTTCCAAATACATCTATCAATATAGGAGAAAACAGAGTGAAACCTAAAAATTCAAACTGTTACTGGAAATGAACGCTTCAACATAGAAGAACGAAATTTGGGGAAGCAAGTCGCCTTAGTGTACTGATCATTACCTGAGAGTATCATCCAGTTTGGGTGAAAAAATATTTGCTGAGATTTCTGGAGATTCGTAATTTTTGGAAGCTTGGCAACTCCTTCCCATGAAAGTGTTTCTCGCCAGTCACTGCTTAGGGCTACATCAAGAGGAAACAAAACGTAGAGATAGAACGTGAAACTACTTTGTTGTGTCAAGTTTCAAGAAGCTAGCACAAACCGTGTTGGATTTAGAGTTCCAAATACATCTATCAATATAGGAGAAAACAGAGTGAAACCTAAAAATTCAAACTGTTACTGGATATGAACGCTTCAACATAGAAGAACGAAATTTGGGGAACCAAGTCGCCTTAGTGTACTGATCATTACCTGAAAGTATCATCCAGTTTGGGTGAAAAAATATTTGCTGAGATTTCTGGAGATTCGTAATTTTGGGAAGCTTGGCAACCCCTTCCCATGAAAGTGTTTCTCGCCAGTCACTGCTTAGGGCTACATCAAGAGGAAACAAAACGTAGAGATAGAACGTGAAACTACGTTGTTGTGTCAAGTTTCAAGAAGCTAGCACAAAACGTGTTGGATTTAGAGTTCCAAATACATCTATCAATATAGGAGAAAACAGAGTGAAACCTAAAAATTCAAACTGTTACTGGAAATGAACGCTTCAAATAGAAGAACAAAATTTGGGGAACCAAGTCGCCTTAGTGTACTGATCATTACCTGAAAGTATCATCCAGTTTGGGTGAAAAAATATTTGCTGAGATTTCTGGAGATTCGTAATTTTGGGAAGCTTGGCAACCCCTTCCCATGAAAGTGTTTCTCGCCAGTCACTGCTTAGGGCTACATCAAGAGGAAACAAAACATAGAGATAGAACGTGAAACTACTTTGTTGTGTCAAGTTTCAAGAAGCTAGCACAAACCGTGTTGGATTTAGAGTTCCAAATACATCTATCAATATAGGAGAAAACAGAGTGAAACCTAAAAATTCAAACTGTTACTGGAAATGAACGCTTCAACATAGAAGAACGAAATTTGGGGAACCAAGTCGCCTTAGTGTACTGATCATTACCAGAGAGTATCATCCAGTTAGGGTGAAAAAAATATTTGCTGAGATTTCTGGAGATTCGTAATTTTTGGAAGCTTGGCAACTCCTTCCCATGAAAGTGTTTCTCGCCAGTCACTGCTTAGGGCTACATCAAGAGGAAACAAAACGTAGAGATAGAACGTGAAACTACTTTGTTGTGTCAAGTTTCCAGAAGCTAGCACAAACCGTGTTGGATTTAGAGTTCCAAATACATCTATCAATATAGGAGAAAACAGAGTGAAACCTAAAAATTCAAACTGTTACTGGAAATGAACGCTTCAACATAGAAGAACGAAATTTGGGGAACCAAGTCGCCTTAGTGTACTGATCATTACCTGAAAGTATCATCCAGTTTGGGTGAAAAAATATTTGCTGAGATTTCTGGAGATTCGTAATTTTGGGAAGCTTGGCAACCCCGTTCCATGAAAGGGTTTCTCGCCAGTCACTGCTTAGTGCTACATCAAGAGGAAACAAAACGTAGAGATAGAACGTGAAACTACTTTGTTGTGTCAAGTTTCAAGAAGCTAGAACAAACCGTGTTGGATTTAGAGTTCAAATACATCTATCAATATAGGAGAAAACAGAGTGAAACCTAAAAATTCAAACTGTTACTGGAAATGAACGCTTCAACATAGAAGAACGAAATTTGGGGAACCAAGTCGCCTTAGTGTACTGATCATTACCTGAGAGTATCATCCAGTTTGGGTGAAAAAATATTTGCTGAGATTTCTGGAGATTCGTAATTTTTGGAAGCTTGGCAACTCCTTCCCATGAAAGTGTTTCTCGCCAGTCACTGCTTAGGGCTACATCAAGAGGAAACAAAACGTAGAGATAGAACGTGAAACTACTTTGTTGTGTCAAGTTTCAAGAAGCTAGCACAAACCGTGTTGGATTTAGAGTTCCAAATACATCTATCAATATAGGAGAAAACAGAGTGAAACCTAAAAATTCAAACTGTTACTGGAAATGAACGCTTCAACATAGAAGAACGAAATTTGGGGAACCAAGTCGCCTTAGTGTACTGATCATTACCTGAAAGTATCATCCAGTTTGGGTGAAAAAATATTTGCTGAGATTTCTGGAGATTCGTAATTTTGGGAAGCTTGGCAACCCCGTTCCATGAAGGGGTTTCTCGCCAGTCACTGCTTAGGGCTACATCAAGAGGAAACAAAACATAGAGATAGAACGTGAAACTACTTTGTTGTGTCAAGTTTCAAGAAGCTAGAACAAACCGTGTTGGATTTAGAGTTCCAAATACATCTATCAATATAGGAGAAAACAGAGTGAAACCTAAAAATTCAAACTGTTACTGGAAATGAACGCTTCAACATAGAAGAACGAAATTTGGGGAACCAAGTCGCCTTAGTGTACTGATCATTACCTGAAAATATCATCCAGTTTGGGTGAAAAAATGTTTGCTGAGATTTCTGGAGATTCGTAATTTTGGGAAGCTTGGCAACCCCTTCCCATGAAAGTGTTTCTCGCCAGTCACTGCTTAGGGCTACATCAAGAGGAAACAAAACGTAGAGATAGAACGTGAAACTACTTTGTTGTGTCAAGTTTCAAGAAGCTAGCACAAACTGTGTTGGATTTAGAGTTCCAAATACATCTATCAATATAGGAGAAAACAGAGTGAAACCTAAAAATTCAAACTGTTACTGGAAATGAACGCTTCAAAATAGAAGAACGAAATTTGGGGAACCAAGTCGCCTTAGTGTACTGATCATTTCCTGAAAGTATCATCCAGTTTGGGTGAAAAAATATTTGCTGAGATTTCTGGAGATTCGTAATTTTTGGAAGCTTGGCAACCCCTTCCCATGAAAGTGTTTCTCGCCAGTCACTGCTTAGGGCTACATCAAGAGGAAACAAAACGTAGAGATGGAACGTGAAACTACTTTGTTGTGTCAAGTTTCAAGAAGCTAGAACAAACCGTGTTGGATTTAGAGTTCCAAATACATCTATCAATATAGGAGAAAACAGAGTGAAACCTAAAAATTCAAACTGTTACTGGAAATGAACGCTTCAACATAGAAGAACGAAATTTGGGGAACCAAGTCGCCTTAGTGTACTGATCATTACCTGAATGTATCATCCAGTTTGGGTGAAAAAATGTTTGCTGAGATTTCTGGAGATTCGTAATTTTGGGAAGCTTGGCAACCCCTTCCCATGAAAGTGTTTCTCGCCAGTCACTGCTTAGGGCTACATCAAGAGGAAACAAAACGTAGAGATAGAACGTGAAACTACTTTGTTGTGTCAAGTTTCAAGAAGCTAGCACAAACTGTGTTGGATTTAGAGTTCCAAATACATCTATCAATATAGGAGAAAACAGAGTGAAACCTAAAAATTCAAACTGTTACTGGAAATGAACGCTTCAAAATAGAAGAACAAAATTTGGGGAACCAAGTCGCCTTAGTGTACTGATCATTACCTGAAAGTATCATCCAGTTTGGGTGAAAAAATATTTGCTGAGATTTATGGAGATTCGTAATTTTGGGAAGCTTGGCAACCCCTTCCCATGAAAGTGTTTCTCGCCAGTCACTGCTTAGGGCTACATCAAGAGGAAACAAAACGTAGAGATAGAACGTGAAACTACTTTGTTGTGTCAAGTTTCAAGAAGCTAGCACAAACCGTGTTGGATTTAGAGTTCCAAATACATCTATCAATATAGGAGAAAACAGAGTGAAACCTAAAAATTCAAACTGTTACTGGAAATGAACGCTTCAACATAGAAGAACAAAATTTGGGGAACCAAGTCGCCTTAGTGTACTGATCATTACCTGAAAGTATCATCCAGTTTGGGTGAAAAAATATTTGCTGAGATTTCTGGAGATTCGTAATTTTGGGAAGCTTGGCAACCCCATTCCATGAAAGGGTTTCTCGCCAGTCACTGCTTAGGGCTACATCAAGAGGAAACAAAACGTAGAGATAGAACGTGAAACTACTTTGTTGTGTCAAGTTTCAAGAAGCTAGCACAAACTGTGTTGGATTTAGAGTTCCAAATACATCTATCAATATAGGAGAAAACAGAGTGAAACCTAAAAATTCAAACTGTTACTGGAAATGAACGCTTCAAAATAGAAGAACAAAATTTGGGGAACCAAGTCGCCTTAGTGTACTGATCATTACCTGAAAGTATCATCCAGTTTGGGTGAAAAAATATTTGCTGAGATTTATGGAGATTCGTAATTTTGGGAAGCTTGGCAACCCCTTCCCATGAAAGTGTTTCTCGCCAGTCACTGCTTAGGGCTACATCAAGAGGAAACAAAACGTAGAGATAGAACGTGAAACTACTTTGTTGTGTCAAGTTTCAAGAAGCTAGCACAAACCGTGTTGGATTTAGAGTTCCAAATACATCTATCAATATAGGAGAAAACAGAGTGAAACCTAAAAATTCAAACTGTTACTGGAAATGAACGCTTCAACATAGAAGAACGAAATTTGGGGAACCAAGTCGCCTTAGTGTACTGATCATTACCTGAAAGTATCATCCAGTTTGGGTGAAAAAATATTTGCTGAGATTTCTGGAGATTCGTAATTTTGGGAAGCTTGGCAACCCCGTTCCATGAAAGGGTTTCTCGCCAGTCACTGCTTAGGGCTACATCAAGAGGAAACAAAACGTAGAGATAGAACGTGAAACTACTTTGTTGTGTCAAGTTTCAAGAAGCTAGAACTAACCGTGTTGGATTTAGAGTTCCAAATACATCTATCAATATAGGAGAAAACAGAGTGAAACCTAAAAATTCAAACTGTTACTGGAAATGAACGCTTCGACATAGAAGAACGAAATTTGGGGAACCAAGTCGCCTTAGTGTACTGATCATTACCTGAAAGTATCATCCAGTTTGGGTGAAAAAATGTTTGCTGAGATTTCTGGAGATTCGTAATTTTGGGAAGCTTGGCAACCCCTTCCCATGAAAGTGTTTCTCGCCAGTCACTGCTTAGGGCTACATCAAGAGGAAACAAAACGTAGAGATAGAACGTGAAACTACTTTGTTGTGTCAAGTTTCAAGAAGCTAGAACAAACTGTGTTGGATTTAGAGTTCCAAATACATCTATCAATATAGGAGAAAACAGAGTGAAACCTAAAAATTCAAACTGTTACTGGAAATGAACGCTTCAAAATAGAAGAACAAAATTTGGGGAACCAAGTCGCCTTAGTGTACTGATCATTACCTGAAAGTATCATCCAGTTTGGGTGAAAAAATATTTGCTGAGATTTATGGAGATTCGTAATTTTGGGAAGCTTGGCAACCCCTTCCCATGAAAGTGTTTCTCGCCAGTCACTGCTTAGGGCTACATCAAGAGGAAACAAAACGTAGAGATAGAACGTGAAACTACTTTGTTGTGTCAAGTTTCAAGAAGCTAGCACAAACCGTGTTGGATTTAGAGTTCCAAATACATCTATCAATATAGGAGAAAACAGAGTGAAACCTAAAAATTCAAACTGTTACTGGAAATGAACGCTTCAACATAGAAGAACGAAATTTGGGGAACCAAGTCGCCTTAGTGTACTGATCATTACCTGAAAGTATCATCCAGTTTGGGTGAAAAAATATTTGCTGAGATTTCTGGAGATTCGTAATTTTTGGAAGCTTGGCAACCCCTTCCCATGAAAGTGTTTCTCGCCAGTCACTGCTTAGGGCTACATCAAGAGGAAACAAAACGTAGAGATAGAACGTGAAACTACTTTGTTGTGTCAAGTTTCAAGAAGCTAGCACAAACCGTGTTGGATTTAGAGTTCCAAATACATCTATCAATATAGGAGAAAACAGAGTGAAACCTAAAAATTCAAACTGTTACTGGAAATGAACGCTTCGACATAGAAGAACGAAATTTGGGGAACCAAGTCGCCTTAGTGTACTGATCACTACCTGAAAGTATCATCCAGTTTGGGTGAAAAAATATTTGCTGAGATTTCTGAAGATTCGTAATTTTGGGAAGCTTGGCAACCCCTTCCCATGAAAGTGTTTCTCGCCAGTCACTGCTTAGGGCTACATCAAGAGGAAACAAAACGTAGAGATAGAACGTGAAACTACTTTGTTGTGTCAAGTTTCAAGAAGCTAGCACAAACCGTGTTGGATTTAGAGTTCCAAATACATCTATCAATATAGGAGAAAACAGAGTGAAACCTAAAAATTCAAACTGTTACTGGAAATGAACGCTTCAACATAGAAGAACGAAACTTGGGGAACCAAGTCGCCTTAGTGTACTGATCATTACCTGAAAGTATCATCCAGTTTGGGTGAAAAAATATTTGCTGAGATTTCTGGAGATTCGTAATTTTGGGAAGCTTGGCAACCCCTTCCCATGAAAGTGTTTCTCGCCAGTCACTGTTTAGGGCTACATCAAGAGGAAACAAAACGTAGAGATAGAACATGAAACTACTTTGTTGTGTCAACTTTCAAGAAGCTAGCACAAACCGTGTTGGATTTAGAGTTCCAAATACATCTATCAATATAGGAGAAAACAGAGTGAAACCTAAAAATTCAAACTGTTACTGGAAATGAACGCTTCAACATAGAAGAACGAAATTTGGGGAACCAAGTCGCCTTAGTGTACTGATCATTACCTGAAAGTATCATCCAGTTTGGGTGAAAAAATGTTTGCTGAGATTTCTGGAGATTCGTAATTTTGGGACGCTTGGCAACCCCTTCCCATGAAAGTGTTTCTCGCCAGTCACTGCTTAGGGCTACATCAAGAGGAAACAAAACGTAGAGATAGAACGTGGAACTACTTTGTTGTGTCAAGTTTCAAGAAGCTAGCACAAACTGTGTTGGATTTAGAGTTCCAAATACATCTATCAATATAGGAGAAAACAGAGTGAAACCTAAAAATTCAAACTGTTACTGGAAATGAACGCTTCAAAATAGAAGAACAAAATTTGGGGAACCAAGTCGCCTTAGTGTACTGATCATTACCTGAAAGTATCATCCAGTTTGGGTGAAAAAATATTTGCTGAGATTTATGGAGATTCGTAATTTTGGGAAGCTTGGCAACCCCTTCCCATGAAAGTGTTTCTCGCCAGTCACTGCTTAGGGCTACATCAAGAGGAAACAAAACGTAGAGATAGAACGTGAAACTACTTTGTTGTGTCAAGTTTCAAGAAGCTAGCACAAACCGTGTTGGATTTAGAGTTCCAAATACATCTATCAATATAGGAGAAAACAGAGTGAAACCTAAAAATTCAAACTGTTACTGGAAATGAACGCTTCAACATAGAAGAACGAAATTTGGGGAACCAAGTCGCCTTAGTGTACTGATCATTACCTGAAAGTATCATCCAGTTTGGGTGAAAAAATATTTGCTGAGATTTCTGGAGATTCGTAATTTTTGGAAGCTTGGCAACCCCTTCCCATGAAAGTGTTTCTCGCCAGTCACTGCTTAGGGCTACATCAAGAGGAAACAAAACGTAGAGATAGAACGTGAAACTACTTTGTTGTGTCAAGTTTCAAGAAACTAGCCCAAACCGTGTTGGATTTAGAGTTCCAAATACATCTATCAATATAGGAGAAAACAGAGTGAAACCTAAAAATTCAAACTGTTACTGGAAATGAACGCTTCAACATAGAAGAACGAAATTTGGGGAACCAAGTCGCCTTAGTGTACTGATCACTACCTGAAAGTATCATCCAGTTTGGGTGAAAAAATATTTGCTGAGATTTCTGGAGATTCGTAATTTTGGGAAGCATGGCAACCCCTTCCCATGAAAGTGTTTCTCGCCAGTCACTGCTTAGGGCTACATCAAGAGGAAACAAAACGTAGAGATAGAACTTGAAACTACTTTGTTGTGTCAAGTTTCAAGAAGCTAGCACAAACCGTGTTGGATTTAGAGTTCCAAATACATCTATCAATATAGGAGAAAACAGAGTGAAACCTAAAAATTCAAACTGTTACTGGAAATGAACGCTTCAACATAGAAGAACGAAATTTGGGGAACCAAGTCGCCTTAGTGTACTGATCATTACCTGAAAGTATCATCCAGTTTGGGTGAAAAAATATTTGCTGAGATTTCTGGAGATTCGTAATTTTGGGAAGCTTGGCAACCCCTTCCCATGAAAGTGTTTCTTGCCAGTCACTGTTTAGGGCTACATCAAGAGGAAACAAAACGTAGAGATAGAACATGAAACTACTTTGTTGTGTCAACTTTCAAGAAGCTAGCACAAACCGTGTTGGATTTAGAGTTCCAAATACATCTATCAATATAGGAGAAAACAGAGTGAAACCTAAAAATTCAAACTGTTACTGGAAATGAACGCTTCAACATAGAAGAACGAAATTTGGGGAACCAAGTCGCCTTAGTTTACTGATCATTACCTGAAAGTATCATCCAGTTTGGGTGAAAAAATATTTGCTGAGATTTCTGGAGATTCGTAATTTTGGGAAGGTTGGCAACCCCGTTCCATGAAAGGGTTTCTCGCCAGTCACTGCTTAGGGCTACATCAAGAGGAAACAAAACGTAGAGATAGAACGTGAAACTACTTTGTTGTGTCAAGTTTCAAGAAGCTAGCACAAACCGTGTTGGATTTAGAGTTCCAAATACATCTATCAATATAGGAGAAAACAGAGTGAAACCTAAAAATTCAAACTGTTACTGGAAATGAACGCTTCAACATAGAAGAACGAAATTTGGGGAACCAAGTCGCCTTAGTGTACTGATCATTACCTGAAAGTATCATCCAGTTTGGGTGAAAAAATATTTGCTGAGATTTCTGGAGATTCGCAATTTTTGGAAGCTTGGCAACCCCTTCCCATGAAAGTGTTTCTCGCCAGTCACTGCTTAGGGCTACATCAAGAGGAAACAAAACGTAGAGATAGAACGTGAAACTACTTTGTTGTGTCAAGTTTCAAGAAGCTAGAACAAACCGTGTTGGATTTAGAGTTCCAAACACATCTATCAATATAGGAGAAAACAGAGTGAAACCTAAAAATTCAAACTGTTACTGGAAATGAACGCTTCAACATAGAAGAACGAAATTTGGGGAACCAAGTCGCCTTATTGTACTGATCATTACCTGAGAGTATCATCCAGTTTGGGTGAAAAAATATTTGCTGAGATTTCTGGAGATTCGTAATTTTTGGAAGCATGGCAACCCCTTCCCATGAAAGTGTTTCTCGCCAGTCACTGCTTAGGGCTACATCAAGAGGAAACAAAACGTAGAGATAGAACGTGAAACTACTTTGTTGTGTCAAGTTTCAAGAAGCTAGCACAAACCGTGTTGGATTTATAGTTCCAAATACATCTATCAATATAGGAGAAAACAGAGTGAAACCTAAAAATTCAAACTGTTACTGGAAATGAACGCTTCGACATAGAAGAACGAAATTTGGGGAACCAAGTCGCCTTAGTGTACTGATCACTACCTGAAAGTATCATCCAGTTTGGGTGAAAAAATATTTGCTGAGATTTCTGGAGATTCGTAATTTTGGGAAGCTTGGCAACCCCTTCCCATGAAAGTGTTTCTCGCCAGTCACTGCTTAGGGCTACATCAAGAGGAAACAAAACGTAGAGATAGAACGTGAAACTACTTTGTTGTGTCAAGTTTCAAGAAGCTAGCACAAACCGTGTTGGATTTAGAGTTCCAAATACATCTATCAATATAGGAGAAAACAGAGTGAAACCTAAAAATTCAAACTGTTACTGGAAATGAACGCTTCAACATAGAAGAACGAAATTTGGGGAACCAAGTCGCCTTAGTGTACTGATCATTACCTGAAAGTATCATCCAGTTTGGGTGAAAAAATATTTGCTGAGATTTCTGGAGATTCGTAATTTTGGGAAGCTTGGCAACCCCTTCCCATGAAAGTGTTTCTCGCCAGTCACTGTTTAGGGCTACATCAAGAGGAAACAAAACGTAGAGATAGAACATGAAACTACTTTGTTGTGTCAACTTTCAAGAAGCTAGCACAAACCGTGTTGGATTTAGAGTTCCAAATACATCTATCAATATAGGAGAAAACAGAGTGAAACCTAAAAATTCAAACTGTTACTGGAAATGAACGCTTCAACATAGAAGAACGAACTTTGGGGAACCAAGTCGCCTTAGTGTACTGATCATTACCTGAAAGTATCATCCAGTTTGGGTGAAAAAATATTTGCTGAGATTTCTGGAGATTCGTAATTTTGGGAAGCTTGGCAACCCCGTTCCATGAAAGGGTTTCTCGCCAGTCACTGCTTAGGGCTACATCAAGAGGAAACAAAACGTAGAGATAGAACGTGAAACTACTTTGTTGTGTCAAGTTTCAAGAAGCTAGCACAAACCGTGTTGGATTTAGAGTTCCATATACATCTATTAATATAGGAGAAAACAGAGTGAAACCTAAAAATTCAAACTGTTACTGGAAATGAACGCTTCAACATAGAAGAACGAAATTTGGGGAACCAAGTTACCTTAGTGTACTGATCATTACCTGAAAGTATCATCCAGTTTGGGTGAAAAATTATTTGCTGAGATTTCTGGAGATTCGTAATTTTTGGAAGCTTGGCAATCCCTTCCCATGAAAGTGTTTCTCGCCAGTCACTGCTTAGGGCTACATCAAGAGGAAACAAAACGTAGAGATAGAACGTGAAACTACTTTGTTGTGTCAAGTTTCAAGAAGCTAGCACAAACCGTGTTGGATTTAGAGTTCCAAATACATCTATCAATATAGGAGAAAACAGAGTGAAACCTAAAAATTCAAACTGTTACTGGAAATGAACGCTTCAACATAGAAGAACGAAATTTGGGGAACCAAGTTGCCTTAGTGTACTGATCATTACCTGAAAGTATCATCCAGTTTGGGTGAAAAAATATTTGCTGAGATTTCTGGAGATTCGCAATTTTTGGAAGCTTGGCAACCCCTTCCCATGAAAGTGTTTCTCGCCAGTCACTGCTTAGGGCTACATCAAGAGGAAAGAAAACGTAGAGATAGAACGTGAAACTACTTTGTTGTGTCAAGTTTCAAGAAGCTAGAACAAACCGTGTTGGATTTAGAGTTCCAAATACATCTATCAATATAGGAGAAAACAGAGTGAAACCTAAAAATTCAAACTGTTACTGGAAATGAACGCTTCAACATAGAAGAACGAAATTTGGGGAACCAAGTCGCCTTAGTGTACTGATCATTACCTGAGAGTATCATCCAGTTTGGGTGAAAAAATATTTGCTGAGATTTCTGGAGATTCGTAATTTTTGGAAGCATGGCAACCCCTTCCCATGAAAGTGTTTCTCGCCAGTCACTGCTTAGGGCTACATCAAGAGGAAACAAAACGTAGGGATAGAACGTGAAACTACTTTGTTGTGTCAAGTTTCAAGAAGCTAGCACAAACCGTGTTGGATTTAGAGTTCCAAATCCATCTATCAATATAGGAGAAAACAGAGTGAAACCTAAAAATTCAAACTGTTACTGGAAATGAACGCTTCGACATAGAAGAACGAAATTTGGGGAACCAAGTCGCCTTAGTGTACTGATCATTAACTGAGAGTATCATCCTGTTTGGTTGAAAAAATATTTGCTGAGATATCTGGAGATTCGTAATTTTTGGAAGCTTGGCAACCCCTTCCCATGAAAGTGTTTCTCGCCAGTCACTGCTTAGGGCTACATCAAGAGGAAACAAAACGTAGAGATAGAACGTGAAACTACTTTGTTGTGTCAAGTTTCAAGAAGCTAGCACAAACCGTGTTGGATTTAGAGTTCCAAATACATCTATCAATATAGGAGAAAACAGAGTGAAACCTAAAAATTCAAACTGTTACTGGAAATGAACGCTTCAACATAGAAGAACGAAATTTGGGGAACCAAGTCGCCTTAGTGTACTGATCATTACCTGAAAGTATCATCCAGTTTGGGTGAAAAAATATTTGCTGAGATTTCTGGAGATTCGTAATTTTGGGAAGCTTGGCAACCCCTTCCCATGAAAGTGTTTCTCGCCAGTCACTGCTTAGGGCTACATCAAGAGGAAACAAAACGTAGAGATAGAACATGAAACTACTTTGTTGTGTCAACTTTCAAGAAGCTAGCACAAACCGTGTTGGATTTATAGTTCCAAATACATCTATCAATATAGGAGAAAACAGAGTGAAACCTAAAAATTCAAACTGTTACTGGAAATGAACGCTTCAACATAGAAGAACGAAATTTGGGGAACCAAGTCGCCTTAGTGTACTGATCATTACCTGAAAGTATCATCCAGTTTGGGTGTAAAAATATTTGCTGAGATTTCTGGAGATTCGTAATTTTGGGAAGCTTGGCAACCCCTTCCCATGAAAGTGTTTCTCGGCAGTCACTGTTTAGGGCTACATCAAGAGGAAAAAAAACGTAGAGATAGAACGTGAAACTACTTTGTTGTGTCAAGTTTCAAGAAGCTAGCACAAACCGTGTTGGATTTAGAGTTCCAAATACATCTATCAATATAGGAGAAAACAGAGTGAAACCTAAAAATTCAAACTGTTACTGGAAATGAACGCTTCAACATAGAAGAACGAAATTTGGGGAACCAAGTCGCCTTAGTGTACTGATCATTACCTGAAAGTATCATCCAGTTTGGGTGAAAAAATATTTGCTGAGATTTCTGGAGATTCGTAATTTTGGGAAGCTTGGCAACCCCTTCCCATGAAAGTGTTTCTCGCCAGTCACTGCTTAGGGCTACATCAAGAGGAAACAAAACGTAGAGATAGAACATGAAACTACTTTGTTGTGTCCACTTTCAAGAAGCTAGCACAAACCGTGTTGGATTTAGAGTTCCAAATACATCTATCAATATAGGAGAAAACAGAGTGAAACCTAAAAATTCAAACTGTTACTGGAAATGAACGCTTCAACATAGAAGAACGAAATTTGGGGAACCAAGTCGCCTTAGTGTACTGATCATTACCTGAAAGTATCATCCAGTTTGGGTGTAAAAATATTTGCTGAGATTTCTGGAGATTCGTAATTTTGGGAAGCTTGGCAACCCCTTCCCATGAAAGTGTTTCTCGCCAGTCACTGCTTAGGGCTACATCAAGAGGAAACAAAACGTAGAGATAGAACGTGAAACTACTTTGTTGTGTCAACTTTCAAGAAGCTAGCACAAACCGTGTTGGATTCAGAGTTCCAAATACATCTATCAATATAGGAGAAAACAGAGTGAAACCTAAAAATTCAAACTGTTACTGGAAATGAACGCTTCAACATAGAAGAACGAAATGTGGGGAACCAAGTCGCCTTAGTGTACTGATCATTACCTGAAAGTATAATCCAGTTTGGGTGAAAAAATATTTGCTGAGATTTCTGGAGATTCGTAATTTTGGGAAGCTTGGCAACCCCTTCCCATGAAAGTGTTTCTCGCCAGTCACTGTTTAGGGCTACATCAAGAGGAAAAAAAACGTAGAGATAGAACGTGAAACTACTTTGTTGTGTCAAGTTTCAAGAAGCTAGCACAAACCGTGTTGGATTTAGAGTTCCAAATACATCTATCAATATAGGAGAAAACGGAGTGAAACCTAAAAATTCAAACTGTTACTGGAAATGAACGCTTCAACATAGAAGAACGAAATTTGGGGAACCAAGTCGCCTTAGTGTACTGATCATTACCTGAAAGTATCATCCAGTTTGGGTGAAAAAATATTTGCTGAGATTTCTGGAGATTCGTAATTTTGGGAAGCTTGGCAACCCCTTCCCATGAAAGTGTTTCTCGCCAGTCACTGCTTAGGGCTACATCAAGAGGAAACAAAACGTAGAGATAGAACATGAAACTACTTTGTTGTGTCAACTTTCAAGAAGCTAGCACAAACCGTGTTGGATTTAGAGTTCCAAATACATCTATCAATATAGGAGAAAACAGAGTGAAACCTAAAAATTCAAACTGTTACTGGAAATGAACGCTTCAACATAGAAGAACGAAATTTGGGGAACCAAGTCGCCTTAGTGTACTGATCATTACCTGAAAGTATCATCCAGTTTGGGTGTAAAAATATTTGCTGAGATTTCTGGAGATTCGTAATTTTGGGAAGCTTGGCAACCCCTTCCCATGAAAGTGTTTCTCGCCAGTCACTGCTTAGGGCTACATCAAGAGGAAACAAAACGTAGAGATAGAACGTGAAACTACTTTGTTGTGTCAACTTTCAAGAAGCTAGCACAAACCGTGTTGGATTCAGAGTTCCAAATACATCTATCAATATAGGAGAAAACAGAGTGAAACCTACAAATTCAAACTGTTACTGGAAATGAACGCTTCAACATAGAAGAACGAAATTTGGGGAACCAAGTCGCCTTAGTGTACTGATCATTACCTGAATGTATCATCCAGTTTGGGTGAAAAAATATTTGCTGAGATTTCTGGAGATTCGTAATGTTGGGAAGCTTGGCAACCCCTTCCCATGAAAGTGTATCTCGCCAGTCACTGCTTAGGGCTACATCAAGAGGAAACAAAACATAGAGATAGAACGTGAAACTACTTTGTTGTGTCAAGTTTCAAGAAGCTAGCACAAACCGTGTTGGATTTAGAGTTCCAAATACATCTATCAATATAGGAGAAAACAGAGTGAAACCTAAAAATTCAAACTGTTACTGGAAATGAACGCTTCAACATAGAAGAACGAAATTTGGGGAACCAAGTCGCCTTAGTGTACTGATCATTACCTGAAAGTATAATCCAGTTTGGGTGAAAAAATATTTGCTGAGATTTCTGGAGATTCGTAATTTTGGGAAGCTTGGCAACCCCTTCCCATGAAAGTGTTTCTCGGCAGTCACTGTTTAGGGCTACATCAAGAGGAAAAAAAACGTAGAGATAGAACGTGAAACTACTTTGTTGTGTCAAGTTTCAAGAAGCTAGCACAAACCGTGTTGGATTTAGAGTTCCAAATACATCTATCAATATAGGAGAAAACAGAGTGAAACCTAAAAATTCAAACTGTTACTGGAAATGAACGCTTCAACATAGAAGAACGAAATTTGGGGAACCAAGTCGCCTTAGTGTACTGATCATTGCCTGAGAGTATCATCCAGTTTGGGTGAAAAAATATTTGCTGAGATTTCTGGAGATTCGTAATTTTGGGAAGCTTGGCAACCCCTTCCCATGAAAGAGTTTCTCGCCAGTCACTGCTTAGGGCTACATCAAGAGGAAACAAAACGTAGAGATAGAACGTGAAACTACTTTGTTGTGTCAAGTTTCAAGAAGCTAGCACAAACCGTGTTGGATTTAGAGTTCCAAATACATCTATCTATATAGGAGAAAACAGAGTGAAACCTAAAAATTCAAACTGTTACTGGAAATGAACGCTTCAACATAGAAGAACGAAATTTGGGGAACCAAGTAGCCTTAGTGTACTGATCATTACCTGAAAGTATCATCCAGTTTGGGTGGATAAATATTTGCTGAGATTTCTGGAGATTCGTAATTTTGGGAAGCTTGGCAACCCCTTCCCATGAAAGTGTTTCTCGCCAGTCACTGCTTAGGGCTACATCAAGAGGAAACAAAACGTAGAGATAGAACGTGAAACTACTTTGTTGTGTCAAGTTTCAAGAAGCTAGCACAAACCGTGTTGGATTTAGAGTTCCAAATACATCTATCAATATAGGAGAAAACAGAGTGAAACCTAAAAATTCAAACTGTTACTGGAAATGAACGCTTCAACATAGAAGAAAGAAATTTGGGGAACCAAGTTGCCTTAGTGTACTGATCATTACCTGAAAGTATCATCCAGTTTGGGTGAAAAAATATTTGCTGAGATTTCTGGAGATTCGTAATTTTGGGAAGCTTGGCAACCCCTTCCCATGAAAGTGTTTCTCGCCAGTCACTGCTTAGGGCTACATCAAGAGGAAACAAAAAGTAGAGATAGAACGTGAAACTACTTTGTTGTGTCAACTTTCAAGAAGCTAGCACAAACCGTGTTGGATTCAGAGTTCCAAATACATCTATCAATATAGGAGAAAACAGAGTGAAACCTAAAAATTCAAACTGTTACTGGAAATGAACGCTTCAACATAGAAGAACGAAATTTGGGGAACCAAGTCGCCTTAGTGTACTGATCATTACCTGAAAGTATCATCCAGTTTGGGTGAAAAAATACTTGCTGAGATTTCTGGAGATTCGTAATTTTGGGAAGCTTGGCAACCCCTTCCCATGAAAGTGTTTCTCGCCAGTCACTGCTTAGGGCTACATCAAGAGGAAACAAAACGTAGAGATAGAACATGAAACTACTTTGTTGTGTCAACTTTCAAGAAGCTAGCACAAACCGTGTTGGATTTAGAGTTCCAAATACATCTATCAATATAGGAGAAAACAGAGTGAAACCTAAAAATTCAAACTGTTACTGGAAATGAACGCTTCAACATAGAAGAACGAAATTTGGGGAACCAAGTCGCCTTAGTGTACTGATCATTACCTGAAAGTATCATCCAGTTTGGGTGAAAAAATATTTGCTGAGATTTCTGGAGATTCGCAATTTTTGGAAGCTTGGCAACCCCTTCCCATGAAAGTGTTTCTCGCCAGTCACTGCTTAGGGCTACATCAAGAGGAAAGAAAACGTAGAGATAGAACGTGAAACTACTTTGTTGTGTCAAGTTTCAAGAAGCTAGAACAAACCGTGTTGGATTTAGAGTTCCAAATACATCTATCAATATAGGAGAAAACAGAGTGAAACCTAAAAATTCAAACTGTTACTGGAAATGAACGCTTCAACATAGAAGAACGAAATTTGGGGAACCAAGTCGCCTTAGTGTACTGATCATTACCTGAGAGTATCATCCAGTTTGGGTGAAAAAATATTTGCTGAGATTTCTGGAGATTCGTAATTTTTGGAAGCATGGCAACCCCTTCCCATGAAAGTGTTTCTCGCCAGTCACTGCTTAGGGCTACATCAAGAGGAAACAAAACGTAGGGATAGAACGTGAAACTACTTTGTTGTGTCAAGTTTCAAGAAGCTAGCACAAACCGTGTTGGATTTAGAGTTCCAAATCCATCTATCAATATAGGAGAAAACAGAGTGAAACCTAAAAATTCAAACTGTTACTGGAAATGAACGCTTCGACATAGAAGAACGAAATTTGGGGAACCAAGTCGCCTTAGTGTACTGATCACTACCTGAAAGTATCATCCAGTTTGGGTGAAAAAATATTTGCTGAGATTTCTGGAGATTCGTAATTTTGGGAAGCTTGGCAACCCCTTCCCATGAAAGTGTTTCTCGCCAGTCACTGCTTAGGGCTACGTCAAGAGGAAAAAAAACGTAGGGATAGAACGTGAAACTACTTTGTTGTGTCAAGTTTCAAGAAGCTAGCACAAACCGTGTTGGATTCAGAGTTCCAAATACATCTATCAATATAGGAGAAAACAGAGTGAAACCTAAAAATTCAAACTGTTACTGGAAATGAATGCTTCAACATAGAAGAACGAAATTTGGGGAACCAAGTCGCCTTAGTGTACTGATCATTAACTGAGAGTATCATCCTGTTTGGTTGAAAAAATATTTGCTGAGATATCTGGAGATTCGTAATTTTTGGAAGCTTGGCAACCCCTTCCCATGAAAGTGTTTCTCGCCAGTCACTGCTTAGGGCTACATCAAGAGGAAACAAAACGTAGAGATAGAACGTGAAACTACTTTGTTGTGTCAAGTTTCAAGAAGCTAGCACAAACCGTGTTGGATTTAGAGTTCCAAATACATCTATCAATATAGGAGAAAACAGAGTGAAACCTAAAAATTCAAACTGTTACTGGAAATGAACGCTTCAACATAGAAGAACGAAATTTGGGGAACCAAGTCGCCTTAGTGTACTGATCATTACCTGAAAGTATCATCCAGTTTGGGTGAAAAAATATTTGCTGAGATTTCTGGAGATTCGTAATTTTGGGAAGCTTGGCAACCCCTTCCCATGAAAGTGTTTCTCGCCAGTCACTGCTTAGGGCTACATCAAGAGGAAACAAAACGTAGAGATAGAACATGAAACTACTTTGTTGTGTCAACTTTCAAGAAGCTAGCACAAACCGTGTTGGATTTATAGTTCCAAATACATCTATCAATATAGGAGAAAACAGAGTGAAACCTAAAAATTCAAACTGTTACTGGAAATGAACGCTTCAACATAGAAGAACGAAATTTGGGGAACCAAGTCGCCTTAGTGTACTGATCATTACCTGAAAGTATCATCCAGTTTGGGTGTAAAAATATTTGCTGAGATTTCTGGAGATTCGTAATTTTGGGAAGCTTGGCAACCCCTTCCCATGAAAGTGTTTCTCGCCAGTCACTGTTTAGGGCTACATCAAGAGGAAACAAAACGTAGAGATAGAACGTGAAACTACTTTGTTGTGTCAAGTTTCAAGAAGCTAGCACAAACCGTGTTGGATTTAGAGTTCCAAATACATCTATCAATATAGGAGAAAACAGAGTGAAACCTAAAAATTCAAACTGTTACTGGAAATGAACGCTTCAACATAGAAGAACGAAATTTGGGGAACCAAGTCGCCTTAGTGTACTGATCATTACCTGAAAGTATCATCCAGTTTGGGTGAAAAAATATTTGCTGAGATATCTGGAGATTCGTAATTTTTGGAAGCTTGGCAACCCCGTTCCATGAAAGGGTTTCTCGCCAGTCACTGCTTAGGGCTACATCAAGAGGAAACAAAACGTAGAGATAGAACGTGAAACTACTTTGTTGTGTCAAGTTTCAAGAAGCTAGCACAAACCGTGTTGGATTTACAGTTCCAAATACATCTATTAATATAGGAGAAAACAGAGTGAAACCTAAAAATTCAAACTGTTACTGGAAATGAACGCTTCAACATAGAAGAACGAAATTTGGGGAACCAAGTTACCTTAGTGTACTGATCATTACCTGAAAGTATCATCCAGTTTGGGTGAAAAATTATTTGCTGAAATTTCTGGAGATTCGTAATTTTTGGAAGCTTGGCAATCCCTTCCCATGAAAGTGTTTCTCGCCAGTCACTGCTTAGGGCTACATCAAGAGGAAACAAAACGTAGAGATAGAACGTGAAACTACTTTGTTGTGTCAAGTTTCAAGAAGCTAGCACAAACCGTGTTGGATTTAGAGTTCCAAATACATCTATCAATATAGGAGAAAACAGAGTGAAACCTAAAAATTCAAACTGTTACTGGAAATGAACGCTTCAACATAGAAGAACGAAATTTGGGGAACCAAGTCGCCTTAGTGTACTGATCATTACCTGAAAGTATAATCCAGTTTGGGTGAAAAAATATTTGCTGAGATTTCTGGAGATTCGTAATTTTGGGAAGCTTGGCAACCCCTTCCCATGAAAGTGTTTCTCGCCAGTCACTGCTTAGGGCTACATCAAGAGGAAACAAAACGTAGAGATAGAACGTGAAACTACTTTGTTGTGTCAAGTTTCAAGAAGCTAGCACAAACCGTGTTGGATTTAGAGTTCCAAATACATCTATCAATATAGGAGAAAACAGAGTGAAACCTAAAAATTCAAACTGTTACTGGAAATGAACGCTTCAACATAGAAGAACGAAATTTGGGGAACCAAGTCGCCTTAGTGTACTGATCATTACCTGAGAGTATCATCCAGTTTGGGTGAAAAAATGTTTGCTGAGATTTCTGGAGATTCGTAATTTTGGGAAACTTGGCAACCCCTTCCCATGAAAGTGTTTCTCGCCAGTCACTGCTTAGGGCTACATCAAGAGGAAACAAAATGTAGAGATAGAACGTGAAACTACTTTGTTGTGTCAAGTTTCAAGAAGCTAGCACAAACCGTGTTGGATTTAGAGTTCCAAATACATCTATCAATATAGGAGAAAACAGAGTGAAACCTAAAAATTCAAACTGTTACTGGAAATGAACGCTTCAACATAGAAGAACGAAATTTGGGGAACCAAGTCGCCTTAGTGTACTGATCATTACCTGAAAGTATCATCCAGTTTGGGTGAAAAAATATTTGCTGAGATTTCTGGAGATTCGTAATTTTGGGAAGCTTGGCAACCCCTTCCCATGAAAGTGTTTCTCGCCAGTCACTGCTTAGAGCTACATCAAGAGGAAAAAAAACGTAGAGATAGAACGTGAAACAACTTTGTTGTGTCAAGTTTCAAGAAGCTAGCACAAACCGTGTTGGATTTAGAGTTCCAAATACATCTATCAATATAGGAGAAAACAGAGTGAAACCTAAAAATTCAAACTGTTACTGGAAATGAACGCTTCAACATAGAAGAACGAAATTTGGGGAACCAAGTCGCCTTAGTGTACTGATCATTACCTGAAAGTATCATCCAGTTTGGGTGAAAAAATATTTGCTGAGATTTCTGGAGATTCGTAATTTTTGGAAGCTTGGCAACCCCTTCCCATGAAAGTGTTTCTCGCCAGTCACTGCTTAGGGCTACATCAAGAGGAAACAAAACGTAGAGATAGAACGTGAAACTACTTTGTTGTGTCAAGTTTCAAGAAGCTAGCACAAACCGTGTTGGATTCAGAGTTCCAAATACATCTATCAATATAGGAGAAAACAGAGTGAAACCTAAAAATTCAAACTGTTACTGGAAATGAACGCTTCAACATAGAAGAACGAAATTTGGGGAACCAAGTCGCATTAGTGTACTGATCATTACCTGAAAGTATCATCCAGTTTGGGTGAAAAAATGTTTCCTGAGATTTCTGGAGATTCGTAATTTTGGGAAACTTGGCAACCCCTTCCCATGAAAGTGTTTCTCGCCAGTCACTGCTTAGGGCTACATCAAGAGGAAACAAAACGTAGAGATAGAACGTGAAACTACTTTGTTGTGTCAAGTTTCAAGAAGCTAGCACAAACCGTGTTGGATTTAGTGTTCCAAATACATCTATCAATATAGGAGAAAACAGAGTGAAACCTAAAAATTCAAACTGTTACTGGAAATGAACGCTTCAACATAGAAGAACGAAATTTGGGGAACCAAGTCGCGTTAGTGTACTGATCATTACCTGAAAGTATCATCCAGTTTGGGTGAAAAAATATTTGCTGAGATTTCTGGAGATTCGTAATTTTGGGAAACGTGGCAACCCCTTCCCATGAAAGTGTTTCTCGCCAGTCACTGCTTAGGGCTACATCAAGAGGAAACAAAACGTAGAGATAGAACGTGAAACTACTTTGTTGTGTCAAGTTTCAAGAAGCTAGCACAAACCGTGTTGGATTTAGAGTTCCAAATACATCTATCAATATAGGAGAAAACAGAGTGAAACCTAAAAATTCAAACTGTTACTGGAAATGAACGCTTCAACATAGAAGAACGAAATTTGGGGAACCAAGTCGCCTTAGTGTACTGATCATTACCTGAGAGTATCATCCAGTTTGGGTGAAAAAATATTTGCTGAGATTTCTGGAGATTCGTAATTTTTGGAAGCATGGGAACCCCTTCCCATGAAAGTGTTTCTCGCCAGTCACTGCTTAGGGCTACATCAAGAGGAAACAAAACGTAGAGATAGAACGTGAAACTACTTTGTTGTGTCAAGTTTCAAGAAGCTAGCACAAACCGTGTTGGATTTAGAGTTCCAAATACATCTATCAATATAGGAGAAAACAGAGTGAAACCTAAAAATTCAAACTGTTACTGGAAATGAACGCTTCAACATAGAAGAACGAAATTTGGGGAACCAAGTCGCCTTAGTGTACTGATCATTACCTGAAAGTATCATCCAGTTTGGGTGAAAAAATATTTGCTGAGATTTCTGGAGATTCGTAATTTTGGGAAGCTTGGCAACCCCTTCCCATGAAAGTGTTTCTCGCCAGTCACTGCTTAGGGCTACATCAAGAGGAAACAAAACGTAGAGATAGAACATGAAACTACTTTGTTGTGTCAACTTTCAAGAAGCTAGCACAAACCGTGTTGGATTTAGAGTTCCAAATACATCTATCAATATAGGAGAAAACAGAGTGAAACCTAAAAATTCAAACTGTTACTGGAAATGAACGCTTCAACATAGAAGAACGAAATTTGGGGAACCAAGTCGCCTTAGTGTACTGATCATTACCTGAAAGTATCATCCAGTTTGGGTGTAAAAATATTTGCTGAGATTTCTGGAGATTCGTAATTTTGGGAAGCTTGGCAACCCCTTCCCATGAAAGTGTTTCTCGCCAGTCACTGTTTAGGGCTACATCAAGAGGAAACAAAACGTAGAGATAGAACGTGAAACTACTTTGTTGTGTCAAGTTTCAAGAAGCTAGCACAAACCGTGTTGGATTTAGAGTTCCAAATACATCTATCAATATAGGAGAAAACAGAGTGAAACCTAAAAATTCAAACTGTTACTGGAAATGAACGCTTCAACATAGAAGAACGAAATTTGGGGAACCAAGTCGCCTTAGTGTACTGATCATTACCTGAAAGTATCATCCAGTTTGGGTGAAAAAATATTTGCTGAGATTTCTGGAGATTCGTAATTTTGGGAAGCTTGGCAACCCCGTTCCATGAAAGGGTTTCTCGCCAGTCACTGCTTAGGGCTACATCAAGAGGAAACAAAACGTAGAGATAGAACGTGAAACTACTTTGTTGTGTCAAGTTTCAAGAAGCTAGCACAAACCGTGTTGGATTTACAGTTCCAAATACATCTATTAATATAGGAGAAAACAGAGTGAAACCTAAAAATTCAAACTGTTACTGGAAATGAACGCTTCAACATAGAAGAACGAAATTTGGGGAACCAAGTTACCTTAGTGTACTGATCATTACCTGAAAGTATCATCCAGTTTGGGTGAAAAATTATTTGCTGAAATTTCTGGAGATTCGTAATTTTTGGAAGCTTGGCAATCCCTTCCCATGAAAGTGTTTCTCGCCAGTCACTGCTTAGGGCTACATCAAGAGGAAACAAAACGTAGAGATATAACGTGAAACTACTTTGTTGTGTCAAGTTTCAAGAAGCTATCACAAACCGTGTTGGATTTAGAGTTCCAAATACATCTATCAATATAGGAGAAAACAGAGTGAAACCTAATATTCAAACTGTTACTGGAAATGAACGCTTGAACATAGAAGAACGAAATTTGGGGAACCAAGTCGCCTTAGTGTACTGATCATTACCTGAAAGTATCATCCAGTTTGGGTGAAAAAATATTTGCTGAGATTTCTGGAGATTCGTAATTTTTGATAGCTTGGCAACTTCTTCCCATGAAAGTGTTTCTCGCCAGTCACTGTTTAGGGCTACATCAAGAGGAAACAAAACGTAGAGATAGAACGTGAAACTACTATGTTGTGTCAAGTTTCAAGAAACTAGCACAAACCTTGTTGCATTTAGAGTTCCAAATACATCTATCAATATAGGAGAAAACAGAGTGAAACCTAAAAATTCAAACTGTTACTGGAAATGAACGCTTCAACATAGAAGAACGAAATTTGGGGAACCAAGTCGCCTTAGTGTACTGATCATTACCTGAAAGTATCATCCAGTTTGGGTGAAAAATATTTGCTGAGATTTCTGGAGATTCGTAATTTTGGGAAGCTTGGCAACCCCTTCCCATGAAAGTGTTTCTCGCCAGTCACTGCTTAGGGCTACATCAAGAGGAAACAAAACGTAGAGATAGAACGTGAAACTACTTTGTTGTGTCAAGTTTCAAGAAGCTAGCACAAACCGTGTTGGATTTAGAGTTCCAAATACATCTATCAATATAGGAGAAAACAGAGTGAAACCTAAAAATTCAAACTGTTACTGGAAATGAACGCTTCAACATAGAAGAACGAAATTTGGGGAACCAAGTCGCCTTAGTGTACTGATCATTACCTGAAAGTATCATCCAGTTTGGGTGAAAAAATATTTGCTGAGATTTCTGGAGATTCGTAATTTTGGGAAGCTTGGCAACCCCTTCCCATGAAAGTGTTTCTCGCCAGTCACTGCTTAGGGCTACATCAAGAGGAAACAAAACGTAGAGATAGAACATGAAACTACTTTGTTGTGTCAACTTTCAAGAAGCTAGCACAAACCGTGTTGGATTTAGAGTTCCAAATACATCTATCAATATAGGAGAAAACAGAGTGAAACCTAAAAATTCAAACTGTTACTGGAAATGAACGCTTCAACATAGAAGAACGAAATTTGGGGAACCAAGTCGCCTTAGTGTACTGATCATTACCTGAAAGTATCATCCAGTTTGGGTGAAAAAATATTTGCTGAGATTTCTGGAGATTCGTAATTTTGGGAAGCTTGGCAACCCCTTCCCATGAAAGTGTTTCTCGCCAGTCACTGTTTAGGGCTACATCAAGAGGAAACAAAACGTAGAGATAGAACGTGAAACTACTTTGTTGTGTCAAGTTTCAAGAAGCTAGCACAAACCGTGTTGGATTTAGAGTTCCAAATACATCTATCAATATAGGAGAAAACAGAGTGAAACCTAAAAATTCAAACTGTTACTGGAAATGAACGCTTCAACATAGAAGAACGAAATTTGGGGAACCAAGTCGCCTTAGTGTACTGATCATTACCTGAAAGTATCATCCAGTTTGGGTGAAAAAATATTTGCTGAGATTTCTGGAGATTCGTAATTTTGGGAAGCTTGGCAACCCCGTTCCATGAAAGGGTTTCTCGCCAGTCACTGCTTAGGGCTACATCAAGAGGAAACAAAACGTAGAGATAGAACGTGAAACTACTTTGTTGTGTCAAGTTTCAAGAAGCTAGCACAAACCGTGTTGGATTTACAGTTCCAAATACATCTATTAATATAGGAGAAAACAGAGTGAAACCTAAAAATTCAAACTGTTACTGGAAATGAACGCTTCAACATAGAAGAACGAAATTTGGGGAACCAAGTTACCTTAGTGTACTGATCATTACCTGAAAGTATCATCCAGTTTGGGTGAAAAATTATTTGCTGAAATTTCTGGAGATTCGTAATTTTTGGAAGCTTGGCAATCCCTTCCCATGAAAGTGTTTCTCGCCAGTCACTGCTTAGGGCTACATCAAGAGGAAACAAAACGTAGAGATAGAACGTGAAACTACTTTGTTGTGTCAAGTTTCAAGAAGCTATCACAAACCGTGTTGGATTTAGAGTTCCAAATACATCTATCAATATAGGAGAAAACAGAGTGAAACCTAATATTCAAACTGTTACTGGAAATGAACGCTTGAACATAGAAGAACGAAATTTGGGGAACCAAGTCGCCTTAGTGTACTGATCATTACCTGAAAGTATCATCCAGTTTGGGTGAAAAAATATTTGCTGAGATTTCTGGAGATTCGTAATTTTTGATAGCTTGGCAACTTCTTCCCATGAAAGTGTTTCTCGCCAGTCACTGTTTAGGGCTACATCAAGAGGAAACAAAACGTAGAGATAGAACGTGAAACTACTATGTTGTGTCAAGTTTCAAGAAACTAGCACAAACCTTGTTGCATTTAGAGTTCCAAATACATCTATCAATATAGGAGAAAACAGAGTGAAACCTAAAAATTCAAACTGTTACTGGAAATGAACGCTTCAACATAGAAGAACGAAATTTGGGGAACCAAGTCGCCTTAGTGTACTGATCATTACCTGAAAGTATCATCCAGTTTGGGTGAAAAATATTTGCTGAGATTTCTGGAGATTCGTAATTTTGGGAAGCCTGGCAACCCCTTCCCATGAAAGTGTTTCTCGCCAGTCACTGCTTAGGGCTACATCAAGAGGAAACAAAATGTAGAGATAGAACGTGAAACTACTTTGTTGTGTCAAGTTTCAAGAAGCTAGCACAAACCGTGTTGGATTTAGAGTTCCAAATACATCTATCAATATAGGAGAAAACAGAGTGAAACCTAAAAATTCAAACTGTTACTGGAAATGAACGCTTCAACATAGAAGAACGAAATTTGGGGAACCAAGTCGCCTTAGTGTACTGATCATTACCTGAAAGTATCATCCAGTTTGGGTGATAAAATGTTTGCTGAGATTTCTGGAGATTCGTAATTTTGGGAAGCTTGGAAACCCCTTCCCATGAAAGTGTTTCTCGCCAGTCACTGCTTAGGGCTACATCAAGAGGAAACAAAACATAGAGATAGAACGTGAAACTACTTTGTTGTGTCAAGTTTCAAGAAGCTAGCACAAACCGTGTTGGATTTAGAGTTCCAAATACATCTATCAATATAGGAGAAAACAGAGTGAAACCTAAAAATTCAAACAGTTACTGGAAATGAACGCTTCAACATAGAAGAACGAAATTTGGGGAACCAAGTCGCCTTAGTGTACTGATCATTACCTGAAAGTATCATCCAGTTTGGGTGAAAAAATATTTGCTGAGATTTCTGGAGATTCGTAATTTTGGGAAGCTTGGCAACCCCTTCCCATGAAAGTGTTTCTCGCCAGTCACTGCTTAGGGCTACATCAAGAGGAAACAAAACGTAGAGATAGAACGTGAAACTACTTTGTTGTGTCAAGTTTCAAGAAGATAGCACAAACCGTGTTGGATTTAGAGTTCCAAATACATCTATCAATATAGGAGAAAACAGAGTGAAACCTAAAAATTCAAACTGTTACTGGAAATGAACGCTTCAACATAGAAGAACGAAATTTGGGGAACCAAGTCGCCTTAGTGTACTGATCATTACCTGAAAGTATCATCCAGTTTGGGTGAAAAAATATTTGCTGAGATTTCTGGAGATTCGTAATTTTGGGAAACTTGGCATCCCCTTCCCATGAAAGTGTTTCTCGCCAGTCACTGCTTAGGGCTACATCAAGAGGAAACAAAACGTAGAGATAGAACGTGAAACTACTTTGTTGTGTCAAGTTTCAAGAAGCTAGCACAAACCGTGTTGGATTTAGAGTTCCAAATACATCTATCAATATAGGAGAAAACAGAGTGAAACCTAAAAATTCAAACTGTTACTGGAAATGAACGCTTCAACATAGAAGAACGAAATTTGGGGAACCAAGTCGCCTTAGTGTACTGATCATTACCTGAAAGTATCATCCAGTTTGGGTGAAAAAATGTTTGCTGAGATTTCTGGAGATTCGTAATTTTGGGAAGCTTGGCAACCCCTTCCCATGAAAGTGTTTCTCGCCAGTCACTGCTTAGGGCTACATCAAGAGGAAACAAAACTTAGAGATAGAACGTGAAACTACTTTGTTGTGTCAAGTTTCAAGAAGCTAGCACAAACCGTGTTGGATTTAGAGTTCCAAATACATCTATCAATATAGGAGAAAACAGAGTGAAACCTAATATTCAAACTGTTACTGGAAATGAACGCTTCAACATAGAAGAACGAAATTTGGGGAACCAAGTCGCCTTAGTGTACTGATCATTACCTGAAAGTATCATCCAGTTTGGGTGAAAAAATATTTGCTGAGATTTCTGGAGATTCGTAATTTTTGATAGCTTGGCAACTTCTTCCCATGAAAGTGTTTCTTGCCAGTCACTGTTTAGGGCTACATCAAGAGGAAACAAAACGTAGAGATAGAACGTGAAACTACTATGTTGTGTCAAGTTTCAAGAAACTAGCACAAACCGTGTTGCATTTAGAGTTCCAAATACATCTATCAATATAGGAGAAAACAGAGTGAAACCTAAAAATTCAAACTGTTACTGGAAATGAACGCTTCAACATAGAAGAACGAAATTTGGGGAACCAAGTCGCCTTAGTGTACTGATCATTACCTGAAAGTATCATCCAGTTTGGGTGAAAAATATTTGCTGAGATTTCTGGAGATTCGTAATTTTGGGAAGCTTGGCAACCCCTTCCCATGAAAGTGTTTCTCGCCAGTCACTGCTTAGGGCTACATCAAGAGGAAACAAAACGTAGAGATAGAACGTGAAACTACTTTGTTGTGTCAAGTTTCAAGAAGCTAGCACAAACCGTGTTGGATTTAGAGTTCCAAATACATCTATCAATATAGGAGAAAACAGAGTGAAACCTAAAAATTCAAACTGTTACTGGAAATGAACGCTTCAACATAGAAGAACGAAATTTGGGGAACCAAGTCGCCTTAGTGTACTGATCATTACCTGAAAGTATCATCCAGTTTGGGTGAAAAAATATTTGCTGAGATTTCTGGAGATTCGTAATTTTGGGAAGCTTGTCAACCCCGTTCCATGAAAGGGTTTCTCGCCAGTCACTGCTTAGGGCTACATCAAGAGGAAACAAAACGTAGAGATAGAACGTGAAACTACTTTGTTGTGTCAAGTTTCAAGAAGCTAGCACAAACCGTGTTGGATTTAGAGTTCCAAATACATCTATTAATATAGGAGAAAACAGAGTGAAACCTAAAAATTCAAACTGTTACTGGAAATGAATGCTTCAACATAGAAGAACGAAATTTGGGGAACCAAGTTACCTTAGTGTACTGATCATTACCTGAAAGTATCATCCAGTTTGGGTGAAAAATTATTTGCTGAGATTTCTGGAGATTCGTAATTTTGGGAAGCTTGGCAACCCCTTCCCATGAAAGTGTTTCTCGCCAGTCACTGCTTAGGGCTACATCAAGAGGAAACAAAACGTAGAGATAGAACGTGAAACTACTTTGTTGTGTCAAGTTTCAAGAAGCTAGAACAAACCGTGTTGGATTTAGAGTTCCAAATACATGTATCAATATAGGAGAAAACAGAGTGAAACCTAAAAATTCAAACTGTTACTGGAAATTAACGCTTCAACATAGAAGAACGAAATTTGGGGAACCAAGTCGCCTTAGTGTACTGATCATTACCTGAAAGTATCATCCAGTTTCGGTGAAAAAATATTTGCTGAGATTTCTGGAGATTCGTAATTTTGGGAAGCTTGGCAACCCCGTTCCATGAAAGGGTTTCTCGCCAGTCACTGCTTAGGGCTACATCAAGAGGAAACAAAACGTAGAGATAGAACGTGAAACTACTTTGTTGTGTCAAGTTTCAAGAAGCTAGCACAAACCGTGTTGGATTTAGAGTTCCAAATACATCTATTAATATAGGAGAAAAAAGAGTGAAACCTAAAAATTCAAACTGTTACTGGAAATGAACGCTTCAACATAGAAGAACGAAATTTGGGGAACCAAGTCGCCTTAGTGTACTGATCATTACCTGAAAGTATCATGCAGTTTGGGTGAAAAATTATTTGCTGAGATTTCTGGAGATTCGTAATTTTTGGAAGCTTGGCAATCCCTTCCCATGAAAGTGTTTCTCGCCAGTCACTGCTTAGGGCTACATCAAGAGGAAACAAAACGTAGAGATAGAACGTGAAACTACTTTGTTGTGTCAACTTTCAAGAAGCTAGCACAAACTGTGTTGGATTCAGAGTTCCAAATACATCTATCAATATAGGAGAAAACAGAGTGAAACCTACAAATTCAAACTGTTACTGGAAATGAACGCTTCAACAAAGAAGAACGAAATTTGGGGAACCAAGTCGCCTTAGTGTACTGATCATTACCTGAAAGTATCATCCAGTTTGGGTGAAAAAATATTTGCTGAGATTTCTGGAGATTCGTAATTTTGGGAAGCTTGGCAACCCCTTCCCATGAAAGTGTTTCTCGCCAGTCACTGCTTAGGGCTACATCAAGAGGAAACAAAACGTAGAGATAGAACGTGAAACTACTTTGTTGTGTCAACTTTCAAGAAGCTAGCACAAACCGTGTTGGATTCAGAGTTCCAAATACATCTATCAATATAGGAGAAAACAGAGTGAAACCTACAAATTCAAACTGTTACTGGAAATGAACGCTTCAACAAAGAAGAACGAAATTTGGGGAACCAAGTCGCCTTAGTGTACTGATCATTACCTGAAAGTATCATCCAGTTTGGGTGAAAAAATATTTGCTGAGATTTCTGGAGATTCGTAATTTTGGGAAGCTTGGCAACCCCTTCCCATGAAAGTGTTTCTCGCCAGTCACTGCTTAGGGCTACATCAAGAGGAAACAAAACGTAGAGATAGAACGTGAAACTACTTTGTTGTGTCAAGTTTCAAGAAGCTAGCACAAACCGTGTTGGATTTAGAGTTCCAAATACATCTATCAATATAGGAGAAAACAGAGTGAAACCTAAAAATTCAAACTGTTACTGGAAATGAACGCTTCAACATAGAAGAACGAAATTTGGGGAACCAAGTCGCCTTAGTGTACTGATCATTACCTGAATGTATCATCCAGTTTGGGTGAAAAAATATTTGCTGAGATTTCTGGAGATTCGTAATGTTGGGAAGCTTGGCAACCCCTTCCCATGAAAGTGTATCTCGCCAGTCACTGCTTAGGGCTACATCAAGAGGAAACAAAACATAGAGATAGAACGTGAAACTACTTTGTTGTGTCAAGTTTCAAGAAGCTAGCACAAACCGTGTTGGATTTAGAGTTCCAAATACATCTATCAATATAGGAGAAAACAGAGTGAAACCTAAAAATTCAAACTGTTACTGGAAATGAACGCTTCAACATAGAAGAACGAAATTTGGGGAACCAAGTCGCCTTAGTGTACTGATCATTACCTGAAAGTATAATCCAGTTTGGGTGAAAAAATATTTGCTGAGATTTCTGGAGATTCGTAATTTTGGGAAGCTTGGCAACCCCTTCCCATGAAAGTGTTTCTCGGCAGTCACTGTTTAGGGCTACATCAAGAGGAAAAAAAACGTAGAGATAGAACGTGAAACTACTTTGTTGTGTCAAGTTTCAAGAAGCTAGCACAAACCGTGTTGGATTTAGATTTCCAAATACATCTATCAATATAGGAGAAAACAGAGTGAAACCTAAAAATTCAAACTGTTACTGGAAATGAACGCTTCAACATAGAAGAACGAAATTTGGGGAACCAAGTCGCCTTAGTGTACTGATCATTGCCTGAGAGTATCATCCAGTTTGGGTGAAAAAATATTTGCTGAGATTTCTGGAGATTCGTAATTTTGGGAAGCTTGGCAACCCCTTCCCATGAAAGTGTTTCTCGCCAGTCACTGCTTAGGGCTACATCAAGAGGAAACAAAACGTAGAGATAGAACGTGAAACTACTTTGTTGTGTCAAGTTTCAAGAAGCTAGCACAAACCGTGTTGGATTTAGAGTTCCAAATACATCTATCTATATAGGAGAAAACAGAGTGAAACCTAAAAATTCAAACTGTTACTGGAAATGAACGCTTCAACATAGAAGAACATAATTTGGGGAACCAAGTAGCCTTAGTGTACTGATCATTACCTGAAAGTATCATCCAGTTTGGGTGAAAAAATATTTGCTGAGATTTCTGGAGATTCGTAATTTTGGGAAGCTTGGCAACCCCTTCCCATGAAAGTGTTTCTCGCCAGTCACTGCTTAGGGCTACATCAAGAGGAAACAAAACGTAGAGATAGAACGTGAAACTACTTTGTTGTGTCAAGTTTCAAGAAGCTAGCACAAACCGTGTTGGATTTAGAGTTCCAAATACATCTATCAATATAGGAGAAAACAGAGTGAAACCTAAAAATTCAAACTGTTACTGGAAATGAACGCTTCAACATAGAAGAACGAAATTTGGGGAACCAAGTTGCCTTAGTGTACTGATCATTACCTGAAAGTATCATCCAGTTTGGGTGAAAAAATATTTGCTGAGATTTCTGGAGATTCGTAATTTTGGGAAGCTTGGCAACCCCTTCCCATGAAAGTGTTTCTCGCCAGTCACTGCTTAGGGCTACATCAAGAGGAAACAAAAAGTAGAGATAGAACGTGAAACTACTTTGTTGTGTCAACTTTCAAGAAGCTAGCACAAACCGTGTTGGATTCAGAGTTCCAAATACATCTATCAATATAGGAGAAAACAGAGTGAAACCTAAAAATTCAAACTGTTACTGGAAATGAACGCTTCAACATAGAAGAACGAAATTTGGGGAACCAAGTCGCCTTAGTGTACTGATCATTACCTGAAAGTATCATCCAGTTTGGGTGAAAAAATACTTGCTGAGATTTCTGGAGATTCGTAATTTTGGGAAGCTTGGCAACCCCTTCCCATGAAAGTGTTTCTCGCCAGTCACTGCTTAGGGCTACATCAAGAGGAAACAAAACGTAGAGATAGAACATGAAACTACTTTGTTGTGTCAACTTTCAAGAAGCTAGCACAAACCGTGTTGGATTTAGAGTTCCAAATACATCTATCAATATAGGAGAAAACAGAGTGAAACCTAAAAATTCAAACTGTTACTGGAAATGAACGCTTCAACATAGAAGAACGAAATTTGGGGAACCAAGTCGCCTTAGTGTACTGATCATTACCTGAAAGTATCATCCAGTTTGGGTGAAAAAATATTTGCTGAGATTTCTGGAGATTCGCAATTTTTGGAAGCTTGGCAACCCCTTCCCATGAAAGTGTTTCTCGCCAGTCACTGCTTAGGGCTACATCAAGAGGAAACAAAACGTAGAGATAGAACGTGAAACTACTTTGTTGTGTCAAGTTTCAAGAAGCTAGAACAAACCGTGTTGGATTTAGAGTTCCAAATACATCTATCAATATAGGAGAAAACAGAGTGAAACCTAAAAATTCAAACTGTTACTGGAAATGAACGCTTCAACATAGAAGAACGAAATTTGGGGAACCAAGTCGCCTTAGTGTACTGATCATTACCTGAGAGTATCATCCAGTTTGGGTGAAAAAATATTTGCTGAGATTTCTGGAGATTCGTAATTTTTGGAAGCATGGCAACCCCTTCCCATGAAAGTGTTTCTCGCCAGTCACTGCTTAGGGCTACATCAAGAGGAAACAAAACGTAGAGATAGAACGTGAAACTACTTTGTTGTGTCAAGTTTCAAGAAGCTAGCACAAACCGTGTTGGATTTAGAGTTCCAAATCCATCTATCAATATAGGAGAAAACAGAGTGAAACCTAAAAATTCAAACTGTTACTGGAAATGAACGCTTCGACATAGAAGAACGAAATTTGGGGAACCAAGTCGCCTTAGTGTACTGATCACTACCTGAAAGTATCATCCAGTTTGGGTGAAAAAATATTTGCTGAGATTTCTGGAGATTCGTAAGTTTGGGAAGCTTGGCAACCCCTTCCCATGAAAGTGTTTCTCGCCAGTCACTGCTTAGGGCTACATCAAGAGGAAACAAAACGTAGGGATAGAACGTGAAACTACTTTGTTGTGTCAAGTTTCAAGAAGCTAGCACAAACCGTGTTGGATTTAGAGTTCCAAATACATCTATCAATATAGGAGAAAACAGAGTGAAACCTAAAAATTCAAACTGTTACTGGAAATGAACGCTTCAACATAGAAGAACGAAATTTGGGGAACCAAGTCGCCTTAGTGTACTGATCATTACCTGAAAGTATCATCCAGTTTGGGTGAAAAAATATTTGCTGAGATTTCTGGAGATTCGTAATTTTGGGAAGCTTGGCAACCCCTTCCCATGAAAGTGTTTCTCGCCAGTCACTGTTTAGGGCTACATCAAGAGGAAACAAAACGTAGAGATAGAACATGAAACTACTTTGTTGTGTCAACTTTCAAGAAGCTAGCACAAACCGTGTTGGATTTAGAGTTCCAAATACATCTATCAATATAGGAGAAAACAGAGTGAAACCTAAAAATTCAAACTGTTACTGGAAATGAACGCTTCAACATAGAAGAACGAAATTTGGGGAACCAAGTCGCCTTAGTGTACTGATCATTACCTGAAAGTATCATCTAGTTTGGGTGAAAAAATATTTGCTGAGATTTCTGGAGATTCGTAATTTTGGGAAGCTTGGCAACCCCTTCCCATGAAAGTGTTTCTCGCCAGTCACTGCTTAGGGCTACATCAAGAGGAAACAAAACGTAGAGATAGAACGTGAAACTACTTTGTTGTGTCAAGTTTCAAGAAGCTAGCACAAACCGTGTTGGATTCAGAGTTCCAAATACATCTATCAATATAGGAGAAAACAGAGTGAAACCTAAAAATTCAAACTGTTACTGGAAATGAACGCTTCAACATAGAAGAACGAAATTTGGGGAAACAAGTCGCCTTAGTGTACTGATCATTAACTGAGAGTATCATCCTGTTTGGTTGAAAAAATATTTGCTGAGATATCTGGAGATTCGTAATTTTTGGAAGCTTGGCAACCCCTTCCCATGAAAGTGTTTCTCGCCAGTCACTGCTTAGGGCTACATCAAGAGGAAACAAAACGTAGAGATAGAACGTGAAACTACTTTGTTGTGTCAAGTTTCAAGAAGCTAGCACAAACCGTGTTGGATTTAGAGTTCCAAATACATCTATCAATATAGGAGAAAACAGAGTGAAACCTAAAAATTCAAACTGTTACTGGAAATGAACGCTTCAACATAGAAGAACGAAATTTGGGGAACCAAGTCGCCTTAGTGTACTGATCATTACCTGAAAGTATCATCCAGTTTGGGTGAAAAAATATTTGCTGAGATTTCTGGAGATTCGTAATTTTGGGAAGCTTGGCAACCCCGTTCCATGAAAGGGTTTCTCGCCAGTCACTGCTTAGGGCTACATCAAGAGGAAACAAAACATAGAGATAGAACGTGAAACTACTTTGTTGTGTCAAGTTTCAAGAAGCTAGCACAAACCGTGTTGGATTCAGAGTTCCAAATACATCTATCAATATAGGAGAAAACAGAGTGAAACCTAAAAATTCAAACTGTTACTGGAAATGAACGCTTCAACATAGAAGAACGAAATTTGGGGAACCAAGTCGCCTTAGTGTACTGATCATTAACTGAGAGTATCATCCTGTTTGGTTGAAAAAATATTTGCTGAGATATCTGGAGATTCGTAATTTTTGGAAGCTTGGCAACCCCTTCCCATGAAAGTGTTTCTCGCCAGTCACTGCTTAGGGCTACATCAAGAGGAAACAAAACGTAGAGATAGAACGTGAAACTACTTTGTTGTGTCAAGTTTCAAGAAGCTAGCACAAACCGTGTTGGATTTAGAGTTCCAAATACATCTATCAATATAGGAGAAAACAGAGTGAAACCTAAAAATTCAAACTGTTACTGGAAATGAACGCTTCAACATAGAAGAACGAAATTTGGGGAACCAAGTCGCCTTAGTGTACTGATCATTACCTGAAAGTATCATCCAGTTTGGGTGAAAAAATATTTGCTGAGATTTCTGGAGATTCGTAATTTTGGGAAGCTTGGCAACCCCTTCCCATGAAAGTGTTTCTCGCCAGTCACTGCTTAGGGCTACATCAAGAGGAAACAAAACGTAGAGATAGAACATGAAACTACTTTGTTGTGTCAACTTTCAAGAAGCTAGCACAAACCGTGTTGGATTTAGAGTTCCAAATACATCTATCAATATAGGAGAAAACAGAGTGAAACCTAAAAATTCAAACTGTTACTGGAAATGAACGCTTCAACATAGAAGAACGAAATTGGGGGAACCAAGTCGCCTTAGTGTACTGATCATTACCTGAAAGTATCATCCAGTTTGGGTGAAAAAATATTTGCTGAGATTTCTGGAGATTCGTAATTTTGGGAAGCTTGGCAACCCCTTCCCATGAAAGTGTTTCTCGCCAGTCACTGTTTAGGGCTACATCAAGATGAAACAAAACCTAGAGATAGAACGTGAAACTACTTTGTTGTGTCAAGTTTCAAGAAGCTAGCACAAACCGTGTTGGATTTAGAGTTCCAAATACATCTATCAATATAGGAGAAAACAGAGTGAAACCTAAAAATTCAAACTGTTACTGGAAATGAACGCTTCAACATAGAAGAACGAAATTTGGGGAACCAAGTCGCCTTAGTGTACTGATCATTACCTGAAAGTATCATCCAGTTTGGGTGAAAAAATATTTGCTGAGATTTCTGGAGATTCGTAATTTTGGGAAGCTTGGCAACCCCGTTCCATGAAAGGGTTTCTCGCCAGTCACTGCTTAGGGCTACATCAAGAGGAAACAAAACGTAGAGATAGAACGTGAAACTACTTTGTTGTGTCAAGTTTCAAGAAGCTAGCACAAACCGTGTTGGATTTACAGTTCCAAATACATCTATTAATATAGGAGAAAACAGAGTGAAACCTAAAAATTCAAACTGTTACTGGAAATGAACGCTTCAACATAGAAGAACGAAATTTGGGGAACCAAGTTACCTTAGTGTACTGATCATTACCTGAAAGTATCATCCAGTTTGGGTGAAAAATTATTTGCTGAAATTTCTGGAGATTCGTAATTTTTGGAAGCTTGGCAATCCCTTCCCATGAAAGTGTTTCTCGCCAGTCACTGCTTAGGGCTACATCAAGAGGAAACAAAACGTAGAGATAGAACGTGAAACTACTTTGTTGTGTCAAGTTTCAAGAAGCTATCACAAACCGTGTTGGATTTAGAGTTCCAAATACATCTATCAATATAGGAGAAAACAGAGTGAAACCTAATATTCAAACTGTTACTGGAAATGAACGCTTGAACATAGAAGAACGAAATTTGGGGAACCAAGTCGCCTTAGTGTACTGATCATTACCTGAAAGTATCATCCAGTTTGGGTGAAAAAATATTTGCTGAGATTTCTGGAGATTCGTAATTTTGGGAAGCTTGGCAACCCCTTCCCATGAAAGTGTTTCTCGCCAGTCACTGTTTAGGGCTACATCAAGAGGAAACAAAACGTAGAGATAGAACGTGAAACTACTATGTTGTGTCAAGTTTCAAGAAACTAGCACAAACCTTGTTGCATTTAGAGTTCCAAATACATCTATCAATATAGGAGAAAACAGAGTGAAACCTAAAAATTCAAACTGTTACTGGAAATGAACGCTTCAACATAGAAGAACGAAATTTGGGGAACCAAGTCGCCTTAGTGTACTGATCATTACCTGAAAGTATCATCCAGTTTGGGTGAAAAATATTTGCTGAGATTTCTGGAGATTCGTAATTTTGGGAAGCTTGGCAACCCCTTCCCATGAAAGTGTTTCTCGCCAGTCACTGCTTAGGGCTACATCAAGAGGAAACAAAACGTAGAGATAGAACGTGAAACTACTTTGTTGTGTCAAGTTTCAAGAAGCTAGCACAAACCGTGTTGGATTTAGAGTTCCAAATACATCTATCAATATAGGAGAAAACAGAGTGAAACCTAAAAATTCAAACTGTTACTGGAAATGAACGCTTCAACATAGAAGAACGAAATTTGGGGAACCAAGTCGCCTTAGTGTACTGATCATTACCTGAAAGTATCATCCAGTTTGGGTGATAAAATGTTTGCTGAGATTTCTGGAGATTCGTAATTTTGGGAAGCTTGGAAACCCCTTCCCAAAAAGTGTTTCTCGCCAGTCACTGCTTAGGGCTACATCAAGAGGAAACAAAACATAGAGATAGAACGTGAAACTACTTTGTTGTGTCAAGTTTCAAGAAGCTAGCACAAACCGTGTTGGATTTAGAGTTCCAAATACATCTATCAATATAGGAGAAAACAGAGTGAAACCTAAAAATTCAAACAGTTACTGGAAATGAACGCTTCAACATAGAAGAACGAAATTTGGGGAACCAAGTCGCCTTAGTGTACTGATCATTACCTGAAAGTATCATCCAGTTTGGGTGAAAAAATATTTGCTGAGATTTCTGGAGATTCGTAATTTTGGGAAGCTTGGCAACCCCTTCCCATGAAAGTGTTTCTCGCCAGTCACTGCTTAGGGCTACATCAAGAGGAAACAAAACGTAGAGATAGAACGTGAAACTACTTTGTTGTGTCAAGTTTCAAGAAGATAGCACAAACCGTGTTGGATTTAGAGTTCCAAATACATCTATCAATATAGGAGAAAACAGAGTGAAACCTAAAAATTCAAACTGTTACTGGAAATGAACGCTTCAACATAGAAGAACGAAATTTGGGGAACCAAGTCGCCTTAGTGTACTGATCATTACCTGAAAGTATCATCCAGTTTGGGTGAAAAAATATTTGCTGAGATTTCTGGAGATTCGTAATTTTGGGAAACTTGGCATCCCCTTCCCATGAAAGTGTTTCTCGCCAGTCACTGCTTAGGGCTACATCAAGAGGAAACAAAACGTAGAGATAGAACGTGAAACTACTTTGTTGTGTCAAGTTTCAAGAAGCTAGCACAAACCGTGTTGGATTTAGAGTTCCAAATACATCTATCAATATAGGAGAAAACAGAGTGAAACCTAAAAATTCAAACTGTTACTGGAAATGAACGCTTCAACATAGAAGAACGAAATTTGGGGAACCAAGTCGCCTTAGTGTACTGATCATTACCTGAAAGTATCATCCAGTTTGGGTGAAAAAATGTTTGCTGAGATTTCTGGAGATTCGTAATTTTGGGAAGCTTGGCAACCCCTTCCCATGAAAGTGTTTCTCGCCAGTCACTGCTTAGGGCTACATCAAGAGGAAACAAAACTTAGAGATAGAACGTGAAACTACTTTGTTGTGTCAAGTTTCAAGAAGCTAGCACAAACCGTGTTGGATTTAGAGTTCCAAATACATCTATCAATATAGGAGAAAACAGAGTGAAACCTAATACTCAAACTGTTACTGGAAATGAACGCTTCAACATAGAAGAACGAAATTTGGGGAACCAAGTCGCGTTAGTGTACTGATCATTACCTGAAAGTATCATCCAGTTTGGGTGAAAAAATATTTGCTGAGATTTCTGGAGATTCGTAATTTTTGATAGCTTGGCAACTTCTTCCCATGAAAGTGTTTCTCGCCAGTCACTGTTTAGGGCTACATCAAGAGGAAACAAAACGTAGAGATAGAACGTGAAACTACTATGTTGTGTCAAGTTTCAAGAAACTAGCACAAACCGTGTTGCATTTAGAGTTCCAAATACATCTATCAATATAGGAGAAAACAGAGTGAAACCTAAAAATTCAAACTGTTACTGGAAATGAACGCTTCAACATAGAAGAACGAAATTTGGGGAACCAAGTCGCCTTAGTGTACTGATCATTACCTGAAAGTATCATCCAGTTTGGGTGAAAAAATATTTGCTGAGATTTCTGGAGATTCGTAGTTTTTGGAAGCTTGGCAACCCCTTCCCATGAAAGTGTTTCTCGCCAGTCACTGCTTAGGGCTACATCAAGAGGAAACAAAAAGTAGAGATAGAACGTGAAACTACTTTGTTGTGTCAAGTTTCAAGAAGCTAGCACAAACCGTGTTGCATTTAGAGTTCCAAATACATCTATCAATATAGGAGAAAACAGAGTGAAACCTAAAAATTCAAACTGTTACTGGAAATGAACGCTTCAACATAGAAGAACGAAATTTGGGGAACCAAGTCGCCTTAGTGTACTGATCATTACCTGAAAGTATCATCCAGTTTGGGTGAAAAATATTTGCTGAGATTTCTGGAGATTCGTAATATTGGGAAACTTGGCAACCCCTTCCCATGAAAGTGTTTCTCGCCAGTCACTGCTTAGGGCTACATCAAGAGGAAACAAAACGTAGAGATAGAACGTGAAACTACTTTGTTGTGTCAAGTTTCAAGAAGCTAGCACAAACCGTGTTGGATTCAGAGTTCCAAATACATCTATCAATATAGGAGAAAACAGAGTGAAACCTAAAAATTCAAACTGTTACTGGAAATGAACGCTTCAACATAGAAGAACGAAATTTGGGGAACCAAGTCGCCTTAGTGTACTGATCATTACCTGAAAGTATCATCCAGTTTGGGTGATAAAATGTTTGCTGAGATTTCTGGAGATTCGTAATTTTGGGAAGCTTGGAAACCCCTTCCCATGAAAGTGTTTCTCGCCAGTCACTGCTTAGGGCTACATCAAGAGGAAACAAAACGTAGAGATAGAACGTGAAACTACTTTGTTGTGTCAAGTTTCAAGAAGCTAGCACAAACCGTGTTGGATTTAGAGTTCCAAATACATCTATCTATATAGGAGAAAACAGAGTGAAACCTAAAAATTCAAACTGTTACTGGAAATGAACGCTTCAACATAGAAGAACATAATTTGGGGAACCAAGTCGCCTTAGTGTACTGATCATTACCTGAAAGTATCATCCAGTTTGGGTGAAAAAATATTTGCTGAGATTTCTGGAGATTCGTAATTTTGGGAAGCTTGGCAACCCCTTCCCATGAAAGTGTTTCTCGCCAGTCACTGCTTAGGGCTACATCAAGAGGAAACAAAACGTAGAGATAGAACGTGAAACTACTTTGTTGTGTCAAGTTTCAAGAAGCTAGCACAAACCGTGTTGGATTTAGAGTTCCAAATACATCTATCAATATAGGAGAAAACAGAGTGAAACCTAAAAATTCAAACTGTTACTGGAAATGAACGCTTCAACATAGAAGAACGAAATTTGGGGAACCAAGTCGCCTTAGGGTACTGATCATTACCTGAAAGTATCATCCAGTTTGGGTGAAAAAATATTTGCTGAGATTTCTGGAGATTCGTAGTTTTTGGAAGCTTGGCAACCCCTTCCCATGAAAGTGTTTCTCGCCAGTCACTGCTTAGGGCTACATCAAGAGGAAACAAAACGTAGAGATAGAACGTGAAACAACTTTGTTGTGTCAAGTTTCAAGAAGCTAGCACAAACCGTGTTGGATTCAGAGTTCCAAATACATCTATCAATATAGGAGAAAACAGAGTGAAACCTAAAAATTCAAACTGTTACTGGAAATGAACGCTTCAACATAGAAGAACGAAATTTGGGGAACCAAGTCGCCTTAGTGTACTGATCATTACCTGAAAGTATCATCCAGTTTGGGTGAAAAAATGTTTGCTGAGATTTCTGGAGATTCGTAATTTTGGGAAGCTTGGCAACCCCTTCCCATGAAAGTGTTTCTCGCCAGTCACTGCTTAGGGCTACATCAAGAGGAAACAAAACGTAGAGATAGAACGTGAAACTACTTTGTTGTGTCAAGTTTCAAGAAGCTAGCACAAACCGTGTTGGATTTAGAGTTCCAAATACATCTATCAATATAGGAGAAAACAGAGTGAAACCTAAAAATTCAAACTGTTACTGGAAATGAATGCTTCAACATAGAAGAACGAAATTTGGGGAACCAAGTCGCCTTAGTGTACTGATCATTACCTGAAAGTATCATCCAGTTTGGGTGAAAAAATGTTTGCTGAGATTTCTGGAGATTCGTAATTTTGGGAAACTTGGCAACCCCTTCCCATGAAAGTGTTTCTCGCCAGTCACTGCTTAGGGCTACATCAAGAGGAAACAAAACGTAGAGATAGAACGTGAAACTACTTTGTTGTGTCAAGTTTCAAGAAGCTAGCACAAACCGTGTTGGATTTAGAGTTCCAAATACATCTATCAATATAGGAGAAAACAGAGTGAAACCTAAAAATTCAAACTGTTACTGGAAATGAACGCTTCAACATAGAAGAACGAAATTTGGGGAACCAAGTCGCCTTAGTGTACTGATCATTACCTGAAAGTATCATCCAGTTTGGGTGAAAAATATTTGCTGAGATTTCTGGAGATTCGTAATTTTGGGAAGCTTGGCAACCCCTTCCCATGAAAGTGTTTCTCGCCAGTCACTGCTTAGGGCTACATCAAGAGGAAACAAAACGTAGAGATAGAACGTGAAACTACTTTGTTGTGTCAAGTTTCAAGAAGCTAGCACAAACCGTGTTGGATTTAGAGTTCCAAATACATCTATCAATATAGGAGAAAACAGAGTGAAACCTAAAAATTCAAACTGTTACTGGAAATGAACGCTTCAACATAGAAGAACGAAATTTGGGGAACCAAGTCGCCTTAGTGTACTGATCATTACCTGAAAGTATCATCCAGTTTGGGTGATAAAATGTTTGCTGAGATTTCTGGAGATTCGTAATTTTGGGAAGCTTGGAAACCCCTTCCCAAAAAGTGTTTCTCGCCAGTCACTGCTTAGGGCTACATCAAGAGGAAACAAAACATAGAGATAGAACGTGAAACTACTTTGTTGTGTCAAGTTTCAAGAAGCTAGCACAAACCGTGTTGGATTTAGAGTTCCAAATACATCTATCAATATAGGAGAAAACAGAGTGAAACCTAAAAATTCAAACAGTTACTGGAAATGAACGCTTCAACATAGAAGAACGAAATTTGGGGAACCAAGTCGCCTTAGTGTACTGATCATTACCTGAAAGTATCATCCAGTTTGGGTGAAAAAATATTTGCTGAGATTTCTGGAGATTCGTAATTTTGGGAAGCTTGGCAACCCCTTCCCATGAAAGTGTTTCTCGCCAGTCACTGCTTAGGGCTACATCAAGAGGAAACAAAACGTAGAGATAGAACGTGAAACTACTTTGTTGTGTCAAGTTTCAAGAAGATAGCACAAACCGTGTTGGATTTAGAGTTCCAAATACATCTATCAATATAGGAGAAAACAGAGTGAAACCTAAAAATTCAAACTGTTACTGGAAATGAACGCTTCAACATAGAAGAACGAAATTTGGGGAACCAAGTCGCCTTAGTGTACTGATCATTACCTGAAAGTATCATCCAGTTTGGGTGAAAAAATATTTGCTGAGATTTCTGGAGATTCGTAATTTTGGGAAACTTGGCATCCCCTTCCCATGAAAGTGTTTCTCGCCAGTCACTGCTTAGGGCTACATCAAGAGGAAACAAAACGTAGAGATAGAACGTGAAACTACTTTGTTGTGTCAAGTTTCAAGAAGCTAGCACAAACCGTGTTGGATTTAGAGTTCCAAATACATCTATCAATATAGGAGAAAACAGAGTGAAACCTAAAAATTCAAACTGTTACTGGAAATGAACGCTTCAACATAGAAGAACGAAATTTGGGGAACCAAGTCGCCTTAGTGTACTGATCATTACCTGAAAGTATCATCCAGTTTGGGTGAAAAAATGTTTGCTGAGATTTCTGGAGATTCGTAATTTTGGGAAGCTTGGCAACCCCTTCCCATGAAAGTGTTTCTCGCCAGTCACTGCTTAGGGCTACATCAAGAGGAAACAAAACGTAGAGATAGAACGTGAAACTACTTTGTTGTGTCAAGTTTCAAGAAGCTAGCACAAACCGTGTTGGATTTAGAGTTCCAAATACATCTATCAATATAGGAGAAAACAGAGTGAAACCTAAAAATTCAAACTGTTACTGGAAATGAACGCTTCAACATAGAAGAACGAAATTTGGGGAACCAAGTCGCCTTAGGGTACTGATCATTACCTGAAAGTATCATCCAGTTTGGGTGAAAAAATATTTGCTGAGATTTCTGGAGATTCGTAGTTTTTGGAAGCTTGGCAACCCCTTCCCATGAAAGTGTTTCTCGCCAGTCACTGCTTAGGGCTACATCAAGAGGAAACAAAACGTAGAGATAGAACGTGAAACAACTTTGTTGTGTCAAGTTTCAAGAAGCTAGCACAAACCGTGTTGGATTCAGAGTTCCAAATACATCTATCAATATAGGAGAAAACAGAGTGAAACCTAAAAATTCAAACTGTTACTGGAAATGAACGCTTCAACGTAGAAGAACGAAATTTGGGGAACCAAGTCGCCTTAGTGTACTGATCATTACCTGAAAGTATCATCCAGTTTGGGTGAAAAAATGTTTGCTGAGATTTCTGGAGATTCGTAATTTTGGGAAGCTTGGCAACCCCTTCCCATGAAAGTGTTTCTCGCCAGTCACTGCTTAGGGCTACATCAAGAGGAAACAAAACGTAGAGATAGAACGTGAAACTACTTTGTTGTGTCAAGTTTCAAGAAGCTAGCACAAACCGTGTTGGATTTAGAGTTCCAAATACATCTATCAATATAGGAGAAAACAGAGTGAAACCTAAAAATTCAAACTGTTACTGGAAATGAATGCTTCAACATAGAAGAACGAAATTTGGGGAACCAAGTCGCCTTAGTGTACTGATCATGACCTGAAAGTATCATCCAGTTTGGGTGAAAAAATGTTTGCTGAGATTTCTGGAGATTCGTAATTTTGGGAAACTTGGCAACCCCTTCCCATGAAAGTGTTTCTCGCCAGTCACTGCTTAGGGCTACATCAAGAGGAAACAAAACGTAGAGATAGAACGTGAAACTACTTTGTTGTGTCAAGTTTCAAGAAGCTAGCACAAACCGTGTTGGATTTAGAGTTCCAAATACATCTATCAATATAGGAGAAAACAGAGTGAAACCTAAAAATTCAAACTGTTACTGGAAATGAACGCTTCAACATAGAAGAACGAAATTTGGGGAACCAAGTCGCCTTAGTGTACTGATCATTACCTGAAAGTATCATCCAGTTTGGGTGAAAAATATTTGCTGAGATTTCTGGAGATTCGTAATTTTGGGAAGCTTGGCAACCCCTTCCCATGAAAGTGTTTCTCGCCAGTCACTGCTTAGGGCTACATCAAGAGGAAACAAAACGTAGAGATAGAACGTGAAACTACTTTGTTGTGTCAAGTTTCAAGAAGCTAGCACAAACCGTGTTGGATTTAGAGTTCCAAATACATCTATCAATATAGGAGAAAACAGAGTGAAACCTAAAAATTCAAACTGTTACTGGAAATGAACGCTTCAACATAGAAGAACGAAATTTGGGGAACCAAGTCGCCTTAGTGTACTGATCATTACCTGAAAGTATCATCCAGTTTGGGTGATAAAATGTTTGCTGAGATTTCTGGAGATTCGTAATTTTGGGAAGCTTGGAAACCCCTTCCCAAAAAGTGTTTCTCGCCAGTCACTGCTTAGGGCTACATCAAGAGGAAACAAAACATAGAGATAGAACGTGAAACTACTTTGTTGTGTCAAGTTTCAAGAAGCTAGCACAAACCGTGTTGGATTTAGAGTTCCAAATACATCTATCAATATAGGAGAAAACAGAGTGAAACCTAAAAATTCAAACAGTTACTGGAAATGAACGCTTCAACATAGAAGAACGAAATTTGGGGAACCAAGTCGCCTTAGTGTACTGATCATTACCTGAAAGTATCATCCAGTTTGGGTGAAAAAATATTTGCTGAGATTTCTGGAGATTCGTAATTTTGGGAAGCTTGGCAACCCCTTCCCATGAAAGTGTTTCTCGCCAGTCACTGCTTAGGGCTACATCAAGAGGAAACAAAACGTAGAGATAGAACGTGAAACTACTTTGTTGTGTCAAGTTTCAAGAAGATAGCACAAACCGTGTTGGATTTAGAGTTCCAAATACATCTATCAATATAGGAGAAAACAGAGTGAAACCTAAAAATTCAAACTGTTACTGGAAATGAACGCTTCAACATAGAAGAACGAAATTTGGGGAACCAAGTCGCCTTAGTGTACTGATCATTACCTGAAAGTATCATCCAGTTTGGGTGAAAAAATATTTGCTGAGATTTCTGGAGATTCGTAATTTTGGGAAACTTGGCATCCCCTTCCCATGAAAGTGTTTCTCGCCAGTCACTGCTTAGGGCTACATCAAGAGGAAACAAAACGTAGAGATAGAACGTGAAACTACTTTGTTGTGTCAAGTTTCAAGAAGCTAGCACAAACCGTGTTGGATTTAGAGTTCCAAATACATCTATCAATATAGGAGAAAACAGAGTGAAACCTAAAAATTCAAACTGTTACTGGAAATGAACGCTTCAACATAGAAGAACGAAATTTGGGGAACCAAGTCGCCTTAGTGTACTGATCATTACCTGAAAGTATCATCCAGTTTGGGTGAAAAAATGTTTGCTGAGATTTCTGGAGATTCGTAATTTTGGGAAGCTTGGCAACCCCTTCCCATGAAAGTGTTTCTCGCCAGTCACTGCTTAGGGCTACATCAAGAGGAAACAAAACTTAGAGATAGAACGTGAAACTACTTTGTTGTGTCAAGTTTCAAGAAGCTAGCACAAACCGTGTTGGATTTAGAGTTCCAAATACATCTATCAATATAGGAGAAAACAGAGTGAAACCTAATATTCAAACTGTTACTGGAAATGAACGCTTCAACATAGAAGAACGAAATTTGGGGAACCAAGTCGCGTTAGTGTACTGATCATTACCTGAAAGTATCATCCAGTTTGGGTGAAAAAATATTTGCTGAGATTTCTGGAGATTCGTAGTTTTTGGAAGCTTGGCAACCCCTTCCCATGAAAGTGTTTCTCGCCAGTCACTGCTTAGGGCTACATCAAGAGGAAACAAAACGTAGAGATAGAACGTGAAACTACTTTGTTGTGTCAAGTTTCAAGAAGCTAGCACAAACCGTGTTGCATTTAGAGTTCCAAATACATCTATCAATATAGGAGAAAACAGAGTGAAACCTAAAAATTCAAACTGTTACTGGAAATGAACGCTTCAACATAGAAGAACGAAATTTGGGGAACCAAGTCGCCTTAGTGTACTGATCATTACCTGAAAGTATCATCGAGTTTGGGTGAAAAAATATTTGCTGAGATTTCTGGAGATTCGTAATTTTGGGAAGCTTGGCAACCCCTTCCCATGAAAGTGTTTCTCGCCAGTCACTGTTTAGGGCTACATCAAGAGGAAACAAAACGTAGAGATAGAACGTGAAACTACTTTGTTGTGTCAAGTTTCAAGAAACTAGCACAAACCGTGTTGGATTTAGAGTTCCAAATACATCTATCAATATAGGAGAAAACAGAGTGAAACCTAAAAATTCAAACAGTTACTGGAAATGAACGCTTCAACATAGAAGAACGAAATTTGGGGAACCAAGTCGCCTTAGTGTACTGATCATTACCTGAAAGTATCATCCAGTTTGGGTGAAAAAATATTTGCTGAGATTTCTGGAGATTCGTAATTTTGGGAAACTTGGCATCCCCTTCCCATGAAAGTGTTTCTCGCCAGTCACTGCTTAGGGCTACATCAAGAGGAAACAAAACGTAGAGATAGAACGTGAAACTACTTTGTTGTGTCAAGTTTCAAGAAGCTAGCACAAACCGTGTTGGATTTAGAGTTCCAAATACATCTATCAATATAGGAGAAAACAGAGTGAAACCTAAAAATTCAAACTGTTACTGGAAATGAACGCTTCAACATAGAAGAACGAAATTTGGGGAACCAAGTCGCCTTAGTGTACTGATCATTACCTGAAAGTATCATCCAGTTTGGGTGAAAAAATGTTTGCTGAGATTTCTAGAGATTCGTAACTTTGGGAAACTTGGCAACCCCTTCCCATGAAAGTGTTTCTCGCCAGTCACTGCTTAGGGCTACATCAAGAGAAAACAAAACGTAGAGATAGAACGTGAAACTACTTTGTTGTGTCAAGTTTCAAGAAGCTAGCACAAACCATATTGGATTTAGAGTTCCAAATATATCTATCAATATAGGAGAAAACAGAGTGAAACCTAAAAATTCAAACTGTTACTGGAAATGAACGCTTCAACATAGAAGAACGAAATTTGGGGAACCAAGTCGCCTTAGTGTACTGATCATTACCTGAAAGTATCATCCAGTTTGGGTGAAAAAATATTTGCTGAGATTTCTGGAGATTCGTAATTTTTGGAAGCTTGGCAACCTCTTCCCATGAAAGTGTTTCTCGCCAGTCACTGTTTAGGGCTACATCAAGAGGAAACAAAATGTAGAGATAGAACGTGAAACTACTATGTTGTGTCACGTTTCAAGAAACTAGCACAAACCGTGTTGGATTTAGAGTTCCAAATACATCTATCAATATAGGAGAAAACAGAGTGAAACCTAAAAATTCAAACTGTTACTGGAAATGAACGCTTCAACATAGAAGAACGAAATTTGGGGAACCAAGTCGCCTTAGTGTACTGATCATTACCTGAAAGTATCATCCAGTTTGGGTGAAAAAATATTTGCTGAGATTTCTGGAGATTCGTAATTTTGGGAAGCTTGGCAACCCCTTCCCATGAAAGTGTTTCTCGCCAGTCACTGCTTAGGGCTACATCAAGAGGAAACAAAACGTAGAGATAGAACGTGAAACTACTTTGTTGTGTCAAGTTTCAAGAAGCTAGCACAAACCGTGTTGGATTTAGACTTCCAAATACATCTATCAATATAGGAGAAAACAGAGTGAAACCTAAAAATTCAAACTGTTACTGGAAATGAACGCTTCAACATAGAAGAACGAAATTTGGGGAACCAAGTCGCCTTAGTGTACTGATCATTACCTGAAAGTATCATCCAGTTTCGGTGAAAAAATGTTTGCTGAGATTTCTGGAGATTCGTAATTTTGGGAAGCTTGGCAACCCCTTCCCATGAAAGTGTTTCTCGCCAGTCACTGCTTAGGGCTACATCAAGAGGAAACAAAACGTAGAGATAGAACGTGAAACTACTTTGTTGTGTCAAGTTTCAAGAAGCTAACACAAACCATATTAGATTTAGAGTTCCAAATACATCTATCAATATAGGAGAAAACAGAGTGAAACCTAAAAATTCAAACTGTTACTGGAAATGAACGCTTCAACATAGAAGAACGAAATTTGGGGAACCAAGTCGCCTTAGTGTACTGATCATTACCTGAAAGTATCATCCAGTTTGGGTGAAAAAATGTTTGCTGAGATTTCTGGAGATTCGTAATTTTGGGAAACTTGGCAACCCCTTCCCATGAAAGTGTTTCTCGCCAGTCACTGCTTAGGGCTACATCAAGAGGAAACAAAATGTAGAGATAGAACGTGAAACTACTATGTTGTGTCACGTTTCAAGAAAATAGCACAAACCGTGTTGGATTTAGAGTTCCAAATACATCTATCAATATAGGAGAAAACAGAGTGAAACCTAAAAATTCAAACTGTTACTGGAAATGAACGCTTCAACATAGAAGAACGAAATTTGGGGAACCAAGTCGCCTTAGTGTACTGATCATTACCTGAAAGTATCATCCAGTTTGGGTGAAAAAATATTTGCTGAGATTTCTGGAGATTCGTAATTTTGGGAAGCTTGGCAACCCCTTCCCATGAAAGTGTTTCTCGCCAGTCACTGCTTAGGGCTACATCAAGAGGAAACAAAACGTAGAGACAGAACGTGAAACTACTTTGTTGTGTCAAGTTTCAAGAAGCTAGCACAAACCATATTGGATTTAGAGTTCCAAATACATCTATCAATATAGGAGAAAACAGAGTGAAACCTAAAAATTCAAACTGTTACTGGAAATGAACGCTTCAACATAGAAGAACGAAATTTGGGGAACCAAGTCGCCTTAGTGTACTGATCATTACCTGAGAGTATCATCCAGTTTGGGTGAAAAAATATTTGCTGAGATTTCTGGAGATTCGTAATTTTTGGAAGCATGGGAACCCCTTCCCATGAAAGTGTTTCTCGCCAGTCACTGCTTAGGGCTACATCAAGAGGAAACAAAACGTAGAGATAGAACGTGAAACTACTTTGTTGTGTCAAGTTTCAAGAAGCTAGCACAAACCGTGTTGGATTTAGAGTTCCAAATACATCTATCAATATAGGAGAAAACAGAGTGAAACCTAAAAATTCAAACTGTTACTGGAAATGAACGCTTCAACATAGAAGAACGAAATTTGGGGAACCAAGTCGCCTTAGTGTACTGATCATTACCTGAAAGTATCATCCAGTTTGGGTGAAAAAATATTTGCTGAGATTTCTGGAGATTCGTAATTTTGGGAAGCTTGGCAACCCCTTCCCATGAAAGTGTTTCTCGCCAGTCACTGCTTAGGGCTACATCAAGAGGAAACAAAACGTAGAGATAGAACATGAAACAACTTTGTTGTGTCAAGTTTCAAGAAGCTAGCACAAACCGTGTTGGATTCAGAGTTCCAAATACATCTATCAATATAGGAGAAAACAGAGTGAAACCTAAAAATTCAAACTGTTACTGGAAATGAACGCTTCAACATAGAAGAACGAAATTTGGGGAACCAAGTCGCCTTAGTGTACTGATCATTACCTGAAAGTATCATCCAGTTTGGGTGAAAAAATGTTTGCTGAGATTTCTGGAGATTCGTAATTTTGGGAAACTTGGCAACCCCTTCCCATGAAAGTGTTTCTCGCCAGTCACTGCTTAGGGCTACATCAAGACGAAACAAAACGTAGAGATAGAACGTGAAACTACTTTGTTGTGTCAAGTTTCAAGAAGCTAGCACAAACCGTGTTGGATTTAGAGTTCCAAATACATCTATCAATATAGGAGAAAACAGAGTGAAACCTAAAAATTCAAACTGTTACTGGAAATGAACGCTTCAACATAGAAGAACGAAATTTGGGGAACCAAGTCGCCTTAGTGTACTGATCATTACCTGAAAGTATCATCCAGTTTGGGTGAAAAAATATTTGCTGAGATTTCTGGAGATTCGTAATTTTTGGAAGCTTGGCAACCTCTTCCCATGAAAGTGTTTCTCGCCAGTCACTGTTTAGGGCTACATCAAGAAGAAACAAAATGTAGAGATAGAACGTGAAACTACTATGTTGTGTCACGTTTCAAGAAACTAGCACAAACCGTGTTGGATTTAGAGTTCCAAATACATCTATCAATATAGGAGAAAACAGAGTGAAACCTAAAAATTCAAACTGTTACTGGAAATGAACGCTTCAACATAGAAGAACGAAATTTGGGGAACCAAGTCGCCTTAGTGTACTGATCATTACCTGAAAGTATCATCCAGTTTGGGTGAAAAAATGTTTGCTGAGATTTCTAGAGATTCGTAATTTTGGGAAACTTGGCAACCCCTTCCCATGAAAGTGTTTCTCGCCAGTCACTGCTTAGGGCTACATCAAGAGGAAAAAAAACGTAGAGATAGAACGTGAAACTACTTTGTTGTGTCAAGTTTCAAGAAGCTAGCACAAACCATATTGGATTTAGAGTTCCAAATACATCTATCAATATAGGAGAAAACAGAGTGAAACCTAAAAATTCAAACTGTTACTGGAAATGAACGCTTCAACATAGAAGAACGAAATTTGGGGAACCAAGTCGCCTTAGTGTACTGATCATTACCTGAAAGTATCATCCAGTTTGGGTGAAAAAATATTTGCTGAGATTTCTGGAGATTCGTAATTTTTGGAAGCTTGGCAACCTCTTCCCATGAAAGTGTTTCTCGCCAGTCACTGTTTAGGGCTACATCAAGAGGAAACAAAATGTAGAGATAGAACGTGAAACTACTATGTTGTGTCACGTTTCAAGAAACTAGCACAAACCGTGTTGGATTTAGAGTTCCAAATACATCTATCAATATAGGAGAAAACAGAATGAAACCTAAAAATTCAAACTGTTACTGGAAATGAACGCTTCAACATAGAAGAACGAAATTTGGGGAACCAAGTCGCCTTAGTGTACTGATCATTACCTGAAAGTATCATCCAGTTTGGGTGAAAAAATATTTGCTGAGATTTCTGGAGATTCGTAATTTTGGGAAGCTTGGCAACCCCTTCCCATGAAAGTGTTTCTCGCCAGTCACTGCTTAGGGCTACATCAAGAGGAAACAAAACGTAGAGATAGAACGTGAAACTACTTTGTTGTGTCAAGTTTCAAGAAGCTAGCACAAACCGTGTTGGATTTAGACTTCCAAATACATCTATCAATATAGGAGAAAACAGAGTGAAACCTAAAAATTCAAACTGTTACTGGAAATGAACGCTTCAACATAGAAGAACGAAATTTGGGGAACCAAGTCGCCTTAGTGTACTGATCATTACCTGAAAGTATCATCCAGTTTCGGTGAAAAAATGTTTGCTGAGATTTCTGGAGATTCGTAATTTTGGGAAGCTTGGCAACCCCTTCCCATGAAAGTGTTTCTCGCCAGTCACTGCTTAGGGCTACATCAAGAGGAAACAAAACGTAGAGATAGAACGTGAAACTACTTTGTTGTGTCAAGTTTCAAGAAGCTAACACAAACCATATTAGATTTAGAGTTCCAAATACATCTATCAATATAGGAGAAAACAGAGTGAAACCTAAAAATTCAAACTGTTACTGGAAATGAACGCTTCAACATAGAAGAACGAAATTTGGGGAACCAAGTCGCCTTAGTGTACTGATCATTACCTGAAAGTATCATCCAGTTTGGGTGAAAAAATGTTTGCTGAGATTTCTGGAGATTCGTAATTTTGGGAAACTTGGCAACCCCTTCCCATGAAAGTGTTTCTCGCCAGTCACTGCTTAGGGCTACATCAAGAGGAAACAAAATGTAGAGATAGAACGTGAAACTACTATGTTGTGTCACGTTTCAAGAAAATAGCACAAACCGTGTTGGATTTAGAGTTCCAAATACATCTATCAATATAGGAGAAAACAGAGTGAAACCTAAAAATTCAAACTGTTACTGGAAATGAACGCTTCAACATAGAAGAACGAAATTTGGGGAACCAAGTCGCCTTAGTGTACTGATCATTACCTGAAAGTATCATCCAGTTTGGGTGAAAAAATATTTGCTGAGATTTCTGGAGATTCGTAATTTTGGGAAGCTTGGCAACCCCTTCCCATGAAAGTGTTTCTCGCCAGTCACTGTTTAGGGCTACATCAAGAGGAAACAAAACGTAGAGATAGAACGTGAAACTACTTTGTTGTGTCAAGTTTCAAGAAGCTAGCACAAACCGTGTTGGATTTAGAGTTCCAAATACATCTATCAATATAGGAGAAAACAGAGTGAAACCTAAAAATTCAAACTGTTACTGGAAATGAACGCTTCAACATAGAAGAACGTAATTTGGGGAACCAAGTCGCCTTAGTGTACTGATCATTACCTGAAAGTATCATCCAGTTTCGGTGAAAAAATGTTTGCTGAGATTTCTGGAGATTCGTAATTTTGGGAAGCTTGGCAACCCCTTCCCATGAAAGTGTTTCTCGCCAGTCACTGCTTAGGGCTACATCAAGAGGAAACAAAACGTAGAGATAGAACGTGAAACTACTATGTTGTGTCAAGTTTCAAGAAGCTAGCACAAACCGTGTTGGATTTAGAGTTCCAAATACATCTATCAATATAGGAGAAAACAGAGTGAAACCTAAAAATTCAAACTGTTACTGGAAATGAACGCTTCAACATAGAAGAACGAAATTTGGGGAACCAAGTCGCCTTAGTGTACTGATCATTACCTGAAAGTATCATCCAGTTTGGGTGAAAAAATGTTTGCTGAGATTTCTGGAGATTCGTAATTTTGGGAAGCTTGGCAACCCATTCCCATGAAAGTGTTTCTCGCCAGTCACTGCTTAGGGCTACATCAAGCGGAAACAAAACGTAGAGATAGAACGTGAAACTACTTTGTTGTGTCAAGTTTCAAGAAGCTAGCACAAACCGTGTTGGATTTAGAGTTCCGATTACATCTATCAATATAGGAGAAAACAGAGTGAAACCTAAAAATTCAAACTGTTACTGGAAATGAACGCTTCAACATAGAAGAACGAAATTTGGGGAACCAAGTCGCCTTAGTGTACTGATCATTACCTGAAAGTATCATCCAGTTTGGGTGAAAAAATGTTTGCTGAGATTTCTGGAGATTCGTAATTTTGGGAAGCTTGGCAACCCCTTCCCATGAAAGTGTTTCTCGCCAGTCACTGCTTAGGGCTACATCAAGCGGAAACAAAACGTAGAGATAGAACGTGAAACTACTTTGTTGTGTCAAGTTTCAAGAAGCTAGCACAAACCGTGTTGGATTTAGAGTTCCAAATACATCTATCAATATAGGAGAAAACAGAGTGAAACCTAAAAATTCAAACTGTTACTGAAAATGAACGCTTCAACATAGAAGAACGAAATTTGGGGAACCAAGTCGCCTTAGTGTACTGATCATTACCTGAAAGTATCATCCAGTTTGGGTGAAAAAATATTTGCTGAGATTTCTGGAGATTCGTAATTTTGGGAAGCTTGGCAACCCCTTCCCATGAAAGTGTTTCTCGCCAGTCACTGCTTAGGGCTACATCAAGAGGAAACAAAACGTAGAGATAGAACGTGAAACTACTTTGTTGTGTCAAGTTTCAAGAAGCTAGCACAAACCGTGTTGGATTTAGAGTTCCAAATACATCTATCAATATAGGAGAAAACAGAGTGAAACCTAAAAATTCAAACTGTTACTGGAAATGAACGCTTCAACATAGAAGAACGAAATTTGGGGAACCAAGTCGCCTTAGTGTACTGATCATTACCTGAAAGTATCATCCAGTTTGGGTGAAAAAATGTTTGCTGAGATTTCTGGAGATTCGTAATTTTGGGAAACTTGGCAACCCCTTCCCATGAAAGTGTTTCTCGCCAGTCACTGCTAAGGGCTACATCAAGAGGAAACAAAACGTAGAGATAGAACGTGAAACTACTTTGTTGTGTCAAGTTTCAAGAAGCTAGCATAAACCGTGTTGGATTTAGAGTTCCAAATAAATCTATCAATATAGGAGAAAACAGAGTGAAACCTAAAAATTCAAACTGTTACTGGAAATGAACGCTTAAACATAGAAGAACGAAATTTGGGGAACCAAGTCGCCTTAGTGTACTGATCATTACCTGAAAGTATCATCCAGTTTGGGTGAAAAAATGTTTGCTGAGATTTCTGGAGATTCGTAATTTTGGGAAACTTGGCAACCCCTTCCCATGAAAGTGTTTCTCGCCAGTCACTGCTTAGGGCTACATCAAGAGGAAACAAAATGTAGAGATAGAACGTGAAACTACTTTGTTGTGTCAAGTTTCAAGAAGCTAGCACAAACCGTGTTGGATTTAGAGTTCCAAATACATCTATCAATGTAGGAGAAAACAGAGTGAAACCTAAAAATTCAAACTGTTACTGGAAATGAACGCTTCAACATAGAAGAACGAAATTTGGGGAACCAAGTCGCCTTAGTGTACTGATCATTACCTGAAAGTATCATCCAGTTTGGGTGAAAAAATATTTGCTGAGATTTCTGGAGATTCGTAATTTTGGGAAGCTTGGCAACCCCTTCCCATGAAAGTGTTTCTCGCCAGTCACTGCTTAGGGCTACATCAAGAGGAAACAAAACGTAGAGATAGAACGTGAAACTACTTTGTTGTGTCAAGTTTCAAAAAGCTAGCACAAACCGTGTTGGATTTAGAGTTCCAAATACATCTATCAATATAGGAGAAAACAGAGTGAAACCTAAAAATTCAAACTGTTACTGGAAATGAACGCTTCAACATAGAAGAACGAAATTTGGGGAACCAAGTCGCCTTAGTGTACTGATCATTACCTGAAAGTATCATCCAGTTTGGGTGAAAAAATGTTTGCTGAGATTTCTGGAGATTCGTAATTTTGGGAAGCTTGGCAACCCCTTCCCATGAAAGTGTTTCTCGCCAGTCACTGCTTAGGGCTACATCAAGAGGAAACAAAACGTAGAGATAGAACGTGAAACTACTTTGTTGTGTCAAGTTTCAAGAAGCTAGCGCAAACCGTGTTGGATTTAGAGTTCCAAATACATCTATCAATATAGGAGAAAACAGAGTGAAACCTAAAAATTCAAACTGTTACTGGAAATGAATGCTTCAACATAGAAGAACGAAATTTGGGGAACCAAGTCGCCTTAGTGTACTGATCATTACCTGAAAGTATCATCCAGTTTGGGTGAAAAAATGTTTGCTGAGATTTCTGGAGATTCGTAATTTTGGGAAACTTGGCAACCCCTTCCCATGAAAGTGTTTCTCGCCAGTCACTGCTTAGGGCTACATCAAGAGGAAACAAAACGTAGAGATAGAACGTGAAACTACTTTGTTGTGTCAAGTTTCAAGAAGCTAGCACAAACCGTGTTGGATTTAGAGTTCCAAATACATCTATCAATATAGGAGAAAACAGAGTGAAACCTAAAAATTCAAACTGTTACTGGAAATGAACGCTTCAACATAGAAGAACGAAATTTGGGGAACCAAGTCGCCTTAGTGTACTGATCATGACCTGAAAGTATCATCCAGTTTGGGTGAAAAAATATTTGCTGAGATTTCTGGAGATTCGTAATTTTGGGAAGCTTGGCAACCCCTTCCCATGAAAGTGTTTCTCGCCAGTCACTGCTTAGGGCTACATCAAGAGGAAACAAAACGTAGAGATAGAACGTGAAACTACTTTGTTGTGTCAAGTTTCAAGAAGCTAGCACAAACCGTGTTGGATTTAGAGTTCCAAATACATCTATCAATATAGGAGAAAACAGAGTGAAACCTAAAAATTCAAACTGTTACTGGAAATGAACGCTTCAACATAGAAGAACGAAATTTGGGGAACCAAGTCGCCTTAGTGTACTGATCATTACCTGAAAGTATCATCCAGTTTGGGTGAAAAAATGTTTGCTCAGATTTCTGGAGATTCGTAATTTTGGGAAACTTGGCAACCCCTTCCCATGAAAGTGTTTCTCGCCAGTCACTGCTAAGGGCTACATCAAGAGGAAACAAAACGTAGAGATAGAACGTGAAACTACTTTGTAGTGTCAAGTTTCAAGAAGCTAGCACAAACCGTGTTGGATTTAGAGTTCCAAATACATCTATCAATATAGGAGAAAACAGAGTGAAACCTAAAAATTCAAACTGTTACTGGAAATGAACGCTTCAACATAGAAGAACGAAATTTGGGGAACCAAGTCGCCTTAGTGTACTGATCATTACCTGAAAGTATCATCCAGTTTGGGTGAAAAAATGTTTGCTGAGATTTCTGGAGATTCGTAATTTTGGGAAACTTGGCAACCCCTTCCCATGAAAGTGTTTCTCGCCAGTCACTGCTTAGGGCTACATCAAGAGGAAACAAAATGTAGAGATAGAACGTGAAACTACTTTGTTGTGTCAAGTTTCAAGAAGCTAGCACAAACCGTGTTGGATTTAGAGTTCCAAATACATCTATCAATATAGGAGAAAACAGAGTGAAACCTAAAAATTCAAACTGTTACTGGAAATGAACGCTTCAACATAGAAGAACGAAATTTGGGGAACCAAGTCGCCTTAGTGTACTGATCATTACCTGAAAGTATCATCCAGTTTGGGTGAAAAAATATTTGCTGAGATTTCTGGAGATTCGTAATTTTGGGAAGCTTGGCAACCCCTTCCCATGAAAGTGTTTCTCGCCAGTCACTGCTTAGAGCTACATCAAGAGGAAAAAAAACGTAGAGATAGAACGTGAAACAACTTTGTTGTGTCAAGTTTCAAGAAGCTAGCACAAACCGTGTTGGATTCAGAGTTCCAAATACATCTATCAATATAGGAGAAAACAGAGTGAAACCTAAAAATTCAAACTGTTACTGGAAATGAACGCTTCAACATAGAAGAACGAAATTTGGGGAACCAAGTCGCCTTAGTGTACTGATCATTACCTGAAAGTATCATCCAGTTTGGGTGAAAAAATGTTTGCTGAGATTTCTGGAGATTCGTAATTTTGGGAAGCTTGGCAACCCCTTCCCATGAAAGTGTTTCTCGCCAGTCACTGCTTAGGGCTACATCAAGAGGAAACAAAACGTAGAGATAGAACGTGAAACTACTTTGTTGTGTCAAGTTTCAAGAAGCTAGCACAAACCGTGTCGGATTTAGAGTTCCAAATACATCTATCAATATAGGAGAAAACAGAGTGAAACCTAAAAATTCAAACTGTTACTGGAAATGAACGCTTCAACATAGAAGAACGAAATTTGGGGAACCAAGTCGCCTTAGTGTACTGATCATTACCTGAAAGTATCATCCAGTTTCGGTGAAAAAATATTTGCTGAGATTTCTGGAGATTCGTAATTTTGGGAAGCTTGGCAACCCCTTCCCATGAAAGTGTTTCTCGCCAGTCACTGCTTAGGGCTACATCAAGAGGAAACAAAACGTAGAGATAGAACGTGAAACTACTTTGTTGTGTCAAGTTTCAAAAAGCTAGCCCAAACCGTGTTGGATTTAGAGTTCCAAATACATCTATCAATATAGGAGAAAACAGAGTGAAACCTAAAAATTCAAACTGTTACTGGAAATGAACGCTTCAACATAGAAGAACGAAATTTGGGGAACCAAGTCGCCTTAGTGTACTGATCATTACCTGAAAGTATCATCCAGTTTGGGTGAAAAAATATTTGCTGAGATTTCTGGAGATTCGTAATTTTGGGAAGCTTGGCAACCCCTTCCCATGAAAGTGTTTCTCGCCAGTCACTGCTTAGGGCTACATCAAGAGGAAACAAAACGTAGAGATAGAACGTGAAACTACTTTGTTGTGTCAAGTTTCAAAAAGCTAGCCCAAACCGTGTTGGATTTAGAGTTCCAAATACATCTATCAATATAGGAGAAAACAGAGTGAAACCTAAAAATTCAAACTGTTACTGGAAATGAACGCTTCAACATAGAAGAACGAAATTTGGGGAACCAAGTCGCCTTAGTGTACTGATCATTACCTGAAAGTATCATCCAGTTTGGGTGAAAAAATATTTGCTGAGATTTCTGGAGATTCGTAATTTTGGGAAGCTTGGCAACCCCTTCCCATGAAAGTGTTTCTCGCCAGTCACTGCTTAGAGCTACATCAAGAGGAAAAAAAACGTAGAGATAGAACGTGAAACAACTTTGTTGTGTCAAGTTTCAAGAAGCTAGCACAAACCGTGTTGGATTCAGAGTTCCAAATACATCTATCAATATAGGAGAAAACAGAGTGAAACCTAAAAATTCAAACTGTTACTGGAAATGAACGCTTCAACATAGAAGAACGAAATTTGGGGAACCAAGTCGCCTTAGTGTACTGATCATTACCTGAAAGTATCATCCAGTTTGGGTGAAAAAATGTTTGCTGAGATTTCTGGAGATTCGTAATTTTGGGAAGCTTGGCAACCCCTTCCCATGAAAGTGTTTCTCGCCAGTCACTGCTTAGGGCTACATCAAGAGGAAACAAAACGTAGAGACAGAACGTGAAACTACTTTGTTGTGTCAAGTTTCAAGAAGCTAGCACAAACCGTGTTGGATTTAGAGTTCCAAATACATCTATCAATATAGGAGAAAACAGAGTGAAACCTAAAAATTCAAACTGTTACTGGAAATGAACGCTTCAACATAGAAGAACGAAATTTGGGGAACCAAGTCGCCTTAGTGTACTGATCATTACCTGAAAGTATCATCCAGTTTGGGTGAAAAAATATTTGCTGAGATTTCTGGAGATTCGTAATTTTGGGAAGCTTGGCAACCCCTTCCCATGAAAGTGTTTCTCGCCAGTCACTGCTTAGGGCTACATCAAGAGGAAACAAAACGTAGAGATAGAACGTGAAACTACTTTGTTGTGTCAAGTTTCAAAAAGCTAGCCCAAACCGTGTTGGATTTAGAGTTCCAAATACATCTATCAATATAGGAGAAAACAGAGTGAAACCTAAAAATTCAAACTGTTACTGGAAATGAACGCTTCAACATAGAAGAACGAAATTTGGGGAACCAAGTCGCCTTAGTGTACTGATCATTACCTGAAAGTATCATCCAGTTTGGGTGAAAAAATATTTGCTGAGATTTCTGGAGATTCGTAATTTTGGGAAGCTTGGCAACCCCTTCCCATGAAAGTGTTTCTCGCCAGTCACTGCTTAGGGCTACATCAAGAGGAAACAAAACGTAGAGATAGAACGTGAAACTACTTTGTTGTGTCAAGTTTCAAAAAGCTAGCACAAACCGTGTTGGATTTAGAGTTCCAAATACATCTATCAATATAGGAGAAAACAGAGTGAAACCTAAAAATTCAAACTGTTACTGGAAATGAACGCTTCAACATAGAAGAACGAAATTTGGGGAACCAAGTCGCCTTAGTGTACTGATCATTACCTGAAAGTATCATCCAGTTTGGGTGAAAAAATATTTGCTGAGATTTCTGGAGATTCGTAATTTTGGGAAGCTTGGCAACCCCTTCCCATGAAAGTGTTTCTCGCCAGTCACTGCTTAGAGCTACATCAAGAGGAAAAAAAACGTAGAGATAGAACGTGAAACAACTTTGTTGTGTCAAGTTTCAAGAAGCTAGCACAAACCGTGTTGGATTCAGAGTTCCAAATACATCTATCAATATAGGAGAAAACAGAGTGAAACCTAAAAATTCAAACTGTTACTGGAAATGAACGCTTCAACATAGAAGAACGAAATTTGGGGAACCAAGTCGCCTTAGTGTACTGATCATTACCTGAAAGTATCATCCAGTTTGGGTGAAAAAATGTTTGCTGAGATTTCTGGAGATTCGTAATTTTGGGAAGCTTGGCAACCCCTTCCCATGAAAGTGTTTCTCGCCAGTCACTGCTTAGGGCTACATCAAGAGGAAACAAAACGTAGAGATAGAACGTGAAACTACTTTGTTGTGTCAAGTTTCAAGAAGCTAGCGCAAACCGTGTTGGATTTAGAGTTCCAAATACATCTATCAATATAGGAGAAAACAGAGTGAAACCTAAAAATTCAAACTGTTACTGGAAATGAATGCTTCAACATAGAAGAACGAAATTTGGGGAACCAAGTCGCCTTAGTGTACTGATCATTACCTGAAAGTATCATCCAGTTTGGGTGAAAAAATGTTTGCTGAGATTTCTGGAGATTCGTAATTTTGGGAAACTTGGCAACCCCTTCCCATGAAAGTGTTTCTCGCCAGTCACTGCTTAGGGCTACATCAAGAGGAAACAAAACGTAGAGATAGAACGTGAAACTACTTTGTTGTGTCAAGTTTCAAGAAGCTAGCACAAACCGTGTTGGATTTAGAGTTCCAAATACATCTATCAATATAGGAGAAAACAGAGTGAAACCTAAAAATTCAAACTGTTACTGGAAATGAACGCTTCAACATAGAAGAACGAAATTTGGGGAACCAAGTCGCCTTAGTGTACTGATCATGACCTGAAAGTATCATCCAGTTTGGGTGAAAAAATATTTGCTGAGATTTCTGGAGATTCGTAATTTTGGGAAGCTTGGCAACCCCTTCCCATGAAAGTGTTTCTCGCCAGTCACTGCTTAGGGCTACATCAAGAGGAAACAAAACGTAGAGATAGAACGTGAAACTACTTTGTTGTGTCAAGTTTCAAGAAGCTAGCACAAACCGTGTTGGATTTAGAGTTCCAAATACATCTATCAATATAGGAGAAAACAGAGTGAAACCTAAAAATTCAAACTGTTACTGGAAATGAACGCTTCAACATAGAAGAACGAAATTTGGGGAACCAAGTCGCCTTAGTGTACTGATCATTACCTGAAAGTATCATCCAGTTTGGGTGAAAAAATGTTTGCTCAGATTTCTGGAGATTCGTAATTTTGGGAAACTTGGCAACCCCTTCCCATGAAAGTGTTTCTCGCCAGTCACTGCTAAGGGCTACATCAAGAGGAAACAAAACGTAGAGATAGAACGTGAAACTACTTTGTTGTGTCAAGTTTCAAGAAGCTAGCACAAACCGTGTTGGATTTAGAGTTCCAAATACATCTATCAATATAGGAGAAAACAGAGTGAAACCTAAAAATTCAAACTGTTACTGGAAATGAACGCTTCAACATAGAAGAACGAAATTTGGGGAACCAAGTCGCCTTAGTGTACTGATCATTACCTGAAAGTATCATCCAGTTTGGGTGAAAAAATGTTTGCTGAGATTTCTGGAGATTCGTAATTTTGGGAAACTTGGCAACCCCTTCCCATGAAAGTGTTTCTCGCCAGTCACTGCTTAGGGCTACATCAAGAGGAAACAAAATGTAGAGATAGAACGTGAAACTACTTTGTTGTGTCAAGTTTCAAGAAGCTAGCACAAACCGTGTTGGATTTAGAGTTCCAAATACATCTATCAATATAGGAGAAAACAGAGTGAAACCTAAAAATTCAAACTGTTACTGGAAATGAACGCTTCAACATAGAAGAACGAAATTTGGGGAACCAAGTCGCCTTAGTGTACTGATCATTACCTGAAAGTATCATCCAGTTTGGGTGAAAAAATATTTGCTGAGATTTCTGGAGATTCGTAATTTTGGGAAGCTTGGCAACCCCTTCCCATGAAAGTGTTTCTCGCCAGTCACTGCTTAGAGCTACATCAAGAGGAAAAAAAACGTAGAGATAGAACGTGAAACAACTTTGTTGTGTCAAGTTTCAAGAAGCTAGCACAAACCGTGTTGGATTCAGAGTTCCAAATACATCTATCAATATAGGAGAAAACAGAGTGAAACCTAAAAATTCAAACTGTTACTGGAAATGAACGCTTCAACATAGAAGAACGAAATTTGGGGAACCAAGTCGCCTTAGTGTACTGATCATTACCTGAAAGTATCATCCAGTTTGGGTGAAAAAATGTTTGCTGAGATTTCTGGAGATTCGTAATTTTGGGAAGCTTGGCAACCCCTTCCCATGAAAGTGTTTCTCGCCAGTCACTGCTTAGGGCTACATCAAGAGGAAACAAAACGTAGAGATAGAACGTGAAACTACTTTGTTGTGTCAAGTTTCAAGAAGCTAGCACAAACCGTGTTGGATTTAGAGTTCCAAATACATCTATCAATATAGGAGAAAACAGAGTGAAACCTAAAAATTCAAACTGTTACTGGAAATGAACGCTTCAACATAGAAGAACGAAATTTGGGGAACCAAGTCGCCTAAGTGTACTGATCATTACCTGAAAGTATCATCCAGTTTGGGTGAAAAAATATTTGCTGAGATTTCTGGAGATTCGTAATTTTGGGAAGCTTGGCAACCCCTTCCCATGAAAGTGTTTCTCGCCAGTCACTGCTTAGGGCTACATCAAGAGGAAACAAAACGTAGAGATAGAACGTGAAACTACTTTGTTGTGTCAAGTTTCAAAAAGCTAGCACAAACCGTGTTGGATTTAGAGTTCCAAATACATCTATCAATATAGGAGAAAACAGAGTGAAACCTAAAAATTCAAACTGTTACTGGAAATGAACGCTTCAACATAGAAGAACGAAATTTGGGGAACCAAGTCGCCTTAGTGTACTGATCATTACCTGAAAGTATCATCCAGTTTGGGTGAAAAAATATTTGCTGAGATTTCTGGAGATTCGTAATTTTGGGAAGCTTGGCAACCCCTTCCCATGAAAGTGTTTCTCGCCAGTCACTGCTTAGAGCTACATCAAGAGGAAAAAAAAACGTAGAGATAGAACGTGAAACAACTTTGTTGTGTCAAGTTTCAAGAAGCTAGCACAAACCGTGTTGGATTCAGAGTTCCAAATACATCTATCAATATAGGAGAAAACAGAGTGAAACCTAAAAATTCAAACTGTTACTGGAAATGAACGCTTCAACATAGAAGAACGAAATTTGGGGAACCAAGTCGCCTTAGTGTACTGATCATTACCTGAAAGTATCATCCAGTTTGGGTGAAAAAATGTTTGCTGAGATTTCTGGAGATTCGTAATTTTGGGAAGCTTGGCAACCCCTTCCCATGAAAGTGTTTCTCGCCAGTCACTGCTTAGGGCTACATCAAGAGGAAACAAAACGTAGAGATAGAACGTGAAACTACTTTGTTGTGTCAAGTTTCAAGAAGCTAGCGCAAACCGTGTTGGATTTAGAGTTCCAAATACATCTATCAATATAGGAGAAAACAGAGTGAAACCTAAAAATTCAAACTGTTACTGGAAATGAACGCTTCAACATAGAAGAACGAAATTTGGGGAACCAAGTCGCCTTAGTGTACTGATCATGACCTGAAAGTATCATCCAGTTTGGGTGAAAAAATATTTGCTGAGATTTCTGGAGATTCGTAATTTTGGGAAGCTTGGCAACCCCTTCCCATGAAAGTGTTTCTCGCCAGTCACTGCTTAGGGCTACATCAAGAGGAAACAAAACGTAGAGATAGAACGTGAAACTACTTTGTTGTGTCAAGTTTCAAGAAGCTAGCACAAACCGTGTTGGATTTAGAGTTCCAAATACATCTATCAATATAGGAGAAAACAGAGTGAAACCTAAAAATTCAAACTGTTACTGGAAATGAACGCTTCAACATAGAAGAACGAAATTTGGGGAACCAAGTCGCCTTAGTGTACTGATCATTACCTGAAAGTATCATCCAGTTTGGGTGAAAAAATGTTTGCTCAGATTTCTGGAGATTCGTAATTTTGGGAAACTTGGCAACCCCTTCCCATGAAAGTGTTTCTCGCCAGTCACTGCTAAGGGCTACATCAAGAGGAAACAAAACGTAGAGATAGAACGTGAAACTACTTTGTTGTGTCAAGTTTCAAGAAGCTAGCACAAACCGTGTTGGATTTAGAGTTCCAAATACATCTATCAATATAGGAGAAAACAGAGTGAAACCTAAAAATTCAAACTGTTACTGGAAATGAACGCTTCAACATAGAAGAACGAAATTTGGGGAACCAAGTCGCCTAAGTGTACTGATCATTACCTGAAAGTATCATCCAGTTTGGGTGAAAAAATATTTGCTGAGATTTCTGGAGATTCGTAATTTTGGGAAGCTTGGCAACCCCTTCCCATGAAAGTGTTTCTCGCCAGTCACTGCTTAGGGCTACATCAAGAGGAAACAAAACGTAGAGATAGAACGTGAAACTACTTTGTTGTGTCAAGTTTCAAAAAGCTAGCACAAACCGTGTTGGATTTAGAGTTCCAAATACATCTATCAATATAGGAGAAAACAGAGTGAAACCTAAAAATTCAAACTGTTACTGGAAATGAACGCTTCAACATAGAAGAACGAAATTTGGGGAACCAAGTCGCCTTAGTGTACTGATCATTACCTGAAAGTATCATCCAGTTTGGGTGAAAAAATATTTGCTGAGATTTCTGGAGATTCGTAATTTTGGGAAGCTTGGCAACCCCTTCCCATGAAAGTGTTTCTCGCCAGTCACTGCTTAGAGCTACATCAAGAGGAAAAAAAAACGTAGAGATAGAACGTGAAACAACTTTGTTGTGTCAAGTTTCAAGAAGCTAGCACAAACCGTGTTGGATTCAGAGTTCCAAATACATCTATCAATATAGGAGAAAACAGAGTGAAACCTAAAAATTCAAACTGTTACTGGAAATGAACGCTTCAACATAGAAGAACGAAATTTGGGGAACCAAGTCGCCTTAGTGTACTGATCATTACCTGAAAGTATCATCCAGTTTGGGTGAAAAAATGTTTGCTGAGATTTCTGGAGATTCGTAATTTTGGGAAGCTTGGCAACCCCTTCCCATGAAAGTGTTTCTCGCCAGTCACTGCTTAGGGCTACATCAAGAGGAAACAAAACGTAGAGATAGAACGTGAAACTACTTTGTTGTGTCAAGTTTCAAGAAGCTAGCACAAACCGTGTTGGATTTAGAGTTCCAAATACATCTATCAATATAGGAGAAAACAGAGTGAAACCTAAAAATTCAAACTGTTACTGGAAATGAACGCTTCAACATAGAAGAACGAAATTTGGGGAACCAAGTCGCCTTAGTGTACTGATCATGACCTGAAAGTATCATCCAGTTTGGGTGAAAAAATATTTGCTGAGATTTCTGGAGATTCGTAATTTTGGGAAGCTTGGCAACCCCTTCCCATGAAAGTGTTTCTCGCCAGTCACTGCTTAGGGCTACATCAAGAGGAAACAAAACGTAGAGATAGAACGTGAAACTACTTTGTTGTGTCAAGTTTCAAGAAGCTAGCACAAACCGTGTTGGATTTAGAGTTCCAAATACATCTATCAATATAGGAGAAAACAGAGTGAAACCTAAAAATTCAAACTGTTACTGGAAATGAACGCTTCAACATAGAAGAACGAAATTTGGGGAACCAAGTCGCCTTAGTGTACTGATCATTACCTGAAAGTATCATCCAGTTTGGGTGAAAAAATGTTTGCTCAGATTTCTGGAGATTCGTAATTTTGGGAAACTTGGCAACCCCTTCCCATGAAAGTGTTTCTCGCCAGTCACTGCTAAGGGCTACATCAAGAGGAAACAAAACGTAGAGATAGAACGTGAAACTACTTTGTTGTGTCAAGTTTCAAGAAGCTAGCACAAACCGTGTTGGATTTAGAGTTCCAAATACATCTATCAATATAGGAGAAAACAGAGTGAAACCTAAAAATTCAAACTGTTACTGGAAATGAACGCTTCAACATAGAAGAACGAAATTTGGGGAACCAAGTCGCCTTAGTGTACTGATCATTACCTGAAAGTATCATCCAGTTTGGGTGAAAAAATGTTTGCTGAGATTTCTGGAGATTCGTAATTTTGGGAAACTTGGCAACCCCTTCCCATGAAAGTGTTTCTCGCCAGTCACTGCTTAGGGCTACATCAAGAGGAAACAAAATGTAGAGATAGAACGTGAAACTACTTTGTTGTGTCAAGTTTCAAGAAGCTAGCACAAACCGTGTTGGATTTAGAGTTCCAAATACATCTATCAATATAGGAGAAAACAGAGTGAAACCTAAAAATTCAAACTGTTACTGGAAATGAACGCTTCAACATAGAAGAACGAAATTTGGGGAACCAAGTCGCCTTAGTGTACTGATCATTACCTGAAAGTATCATCCAGTTTGGGTGAAAAAATATTTGCTGAGATTTCTGGAGATTCGTAATTTTGGGAAGCTTGGCAACCCCTTCCCATGAAAGTGTTTCTCGCCAGTCACTGCTTAGAGCTACATCAAGAGGAAAAAAAACGTAGAGATAGAACGTGAAACAACTTTGTTGTGTCAAGTTTCAAGAAGCTAGCACAAACCGTGTTGGATTCAGAGTTCCAAATACATCTATCAATATAGGAGAAAACAGAGTGAAACCTAAAAATTCAAACTGTTACTGGAAATGAACGCTTCAACATAGAAGAACGAAATTTGGGGAAACAAGTCGCCTTAGTGTACTGATCATTACCTGAAAGTATCATCCAGTTTGGGTGAAAAAATGTTTGCTGAGATTTCTGGAGATTCGTAATTTTGGGAAGCTTGGCAACCCCTTCCCATGAAAGTGTTTCTCGCCAGTCACTGCTTAGGGCTACATCAAGAGGAAACAAAACGTAGAGATAGAACGTGAAACTACTTTGTTGTGTCAAGTTTCAAGAAGCTAGCACAAACCGTGTTGGATTTAGAGTTCCAAATACATCTATCAATATAGGAGAAAACAGAGTGAAACCTAAAAATTCAAACTGTTACTGGAAATGAATGCTTCAACATAGAAGAACGAAATTTGGGGAACCAAGTCGCCTTAGTGTACTGATCATTACCTGAAAGTATCATCCAGTTTGGGTGAAAAAATGTTTGCTGAGATTTCTGGAGATTCGTAATTTTGGGAAACTTGGCAACCCCTTCCCATGAAAGTGTTTCTCGCCAGTCACTGCTTAGGGCTACATCAAGAGGAAACAAAACGTAGAGATAGAACGTGAAACTACTTTGTTGTGTCAAGTTTCAAGAAGCTAGCACAAACCGTGTTGGATTTAGAGTTCCAAATACATCTATCAATATAGGAGAAAACAGAGTGAAACCTAAAAATTCAAACTGTTACTGGAAATGAACGCTTCAACATAGAAGAACGAAATTTGGGGAACCAAGTCGCCTTAGTGTACTGATCATGACCTGAAAGTATCATCCAGTTTGGGTGAAAAAATATTTGCTGAGATTTCTGGAGATTCGTAATTTTGGGAAGCTTGGCAACCCCTTCCCATGAAAGTGTTTCTCGCCAGTCACTGCTTAGGGCTACATCAAGAGGAAACAAAACGGAGAGATAGAACGTGAAACTACTTTGTTGTGTCAAGTTTCAAGAAGCTAGCACAAACCGTGTTGGATTTAGAGTTCCAAATACATCTATCAATATAGGAGAAAACAGAGTGAAACCTAAAAATTCAAACTGTTACTGGAAATGAACGCTTCAACATAGAAGAACGAAATTTGGGGAACCAAGTCGCCTTAGTGTACTGATCATTACCTGAAAGTATCATCCAGTTTGGGTGAAAAAATGTTTGCTGAGATTTCTGGAGATTCGTAATTTTGGGAAGCTTGGCAACCCCTTCCCATGAAAGTGTTTCTCGCCAGTCACTGCTTAGGGCTACATCAAGCGGAAACAAAACGTAGAGATAGAACGTGAAACTACTTTGTTGTGTCAAGTTTCAAGAAGCTAGCACAAACCGTGTTGGATTTAGAGTTCCAAATACATCTATCAATATAGGAGAAAACAGAGTGAAACCTAAAAATTCAAACTGTTACTGGAAATGAACGCTTCAACATAGAAGAACGAAATTTGGGGAACCAAGTCGCCTTAGTGTACTGATCATTACCTGAAAGTATCATCCAGTTTGGGTGAAAAAATATTTGCTGGGATTTCTGGAGATTCGTAATTTTGGGAAGCTTGGCAACCCCTTCCCATGAAAGTGTTTCTCGCCAGTCACTGCTTAGGGCTACATCAAGCGGAAACAAAACGTAGAGATAGAACGTGAAACTACTTTGTTGTGTCAAGTTTCAAGAAGCTAGCACAAACCGTGTTGGATTTAGAGTTCCAAATACATGTATCAATATAGGAGAAAACAGAGTGAAACCTAAAAATTCAAACTGTTACTGAAAATGAACGCTTCAACATAGAAGAACGAAATTTGGGGAACCAAGTCGCCTTAGTGTACTGATCATTACCTGAAAGTATCATCCAGTTTGGGTGAAAAAATATTTGCTGAGATTTCTGGAGATTCGTAATTTTGGGAAGCTTGGCAACCCCTTCCCATGAAAGTGTTTCTCGCCAGTCACTGCTTAGGGCTACATCAAGAGGAAACAAAACGTAGAGATAGAACGTGAAACTACTTTGTTGTGTCAAGTTTCAAGAAGCTAGCACAAACCGTGTTGGATTTAGAGTTCCAAATACATCTATCAATATAGGAGAAAACAGAGTGAAACCTAAAAATTCAAACTGTTACTGGAAATGAACGCTTCAACATAGAAGAACGAAATTTGGGGAACCAAGTCGCCTTAGTGTACTGATCATTACCTGAAAGTATCATCCAGTTTGGGTGAAAAAATGTTTGCTGAGATTTCTGGAGATTCGTAATTTTGGGAAACTTGGCAACCCCTTCCCATGAAAGTGTTTCTCGCCAGTCACTGCTAAGGGCTACATCAAGAGGAAACAAAACGTAGAGATAGAACGTGAAACTACTTTGTTGTGTCAAGTTTCAAGAAGCTAGCATAAACCGTGTTGGATTTAGAGTTCCAAATAAATCTATCAATATAGGAGAAAACAGAGTGAAACCTAAAAATTCAAACTGTTACTGGAAATGAACGCTTCAACATAGAAGAACGAAATTTGGGGAACCAAGTCGCCTTAGTGTACTGATCATTACCTGAAAGTATCATCCAGTTTGGGTGAAAAAATGTTTGCTGAGATTTCTGGAGATTCGTAATTTTGGGAAACTTGGCAACCCCTTCCCATGAAAGTGTTTCTCGCCAGTCACTGCTTAGGGCTACATCAAGAGGAAACAAAATGTAGAGATAGAACGTGAAACTACTTTGTTGTGTCAAGTTTCAAGAAGCTAGCACAAACCGTGTTGGATTTAGAGTTCCAAATACATCTATCAATATAGGAGAAAACAGAGTGAAACCTAAAAATTCAAACTGTTACTGGAAATGAACGCTTCAACATAGAAGAACGAAATTTGGGGAACCAAGTCGCCTTAGTGTACTGATCATTACCTGAAAGTATCATCCAGTTTGGGTGAAAAAATATTTGCTGAGATTTCTGGAGATTCGTAATTTTGGGAAGCTTGGCAACCCCTTCCCATGAAAGTGTTTCTCGCCAGTCACTGCTTAGGGCTACATCAAGAGGAAACAAAACGTAGAGATAGAACGTGAAACTACTTTGTTGTGTCAAGTTTCAAAAAGCTAGCACAAACCGTGTTGGATTTAGAGTTCCAAATACATCTATCAATATAGGAGAAAACAGAGTGAAACCTAAAAATTCAAACTGTTACTGGAAATGAACGCTTCAACATAGAAGAACGAAATTTGGGGAACCAAGTCGCCTTAGTGTACTGATCATTACCTGAAAGTATCATCCAGTTTGGGTGAAAAAATATTTGCTGAGATTTCTGGAGATTCGTAATTTTGGGAAGCTTGGCAACCCCTTCCCATGAAAGTGTTTCTCGCCAGTCACTGCTTAGAGCTACATCAAGAGGAAAAAAAACGTAGAGATAGAACGTGAAACAACTTTGTTGTGTCAAGTTTCAAGAAGCTAGCACAAACCGTGTTGGATTCAGAGTTCCAAATACATCTATCAATATAGGAGAAAACAGAGTGAAACCTAAAAATTCAAACTGTTACTGGAAATGAACGCTTCAACATAGAAGAACGAAATTTGGGGAACCAAGTCGCCTTAGTGTACTGATCATTACCTGAAAGTATCATCCAGTTTGGGTGAAAAAATGTTTGCTGAGATTTCTGGAGATTCGTAATTTTGGGAAGCTTGGCAACCCCTTCCCATGAAAGTGTTTCTCGCCAGTCACTGCTTAGGGCTACATCAAGAGGAAACAAAACGTAGAGATAGAACGTGAAACTACTTTGTTGTGTCAAGTTTCAAGAAGCTAGCGCAAACCGTGTTGGATTTAGAGTTCCAAATACATCTATCAATATAGGAGAAAACAGAGTGAAACCTAAAAATTCAAACTGTTACTGGAAATGAATGCTTCAACATAGAAGAACGAAATTTGGGGAACCAAGTCGCCTTAGTGTACTGATCATTACCTGAAAGTATCATCCAGTTTGGGTGAAAAAATGTTTGCTGAGATTTCTGGAGATTCGTAATTTTGGGAAACTTGGCAACCCCTTCCCATGAAAGTGTTTCTCGCCAGTCACTGCTTAGGGCTACATCAAGAGGAAACAAAACGTAGAGATAGAACGTGAAACTACTTTGTTGTGTCAAGTTTCAAGAAGCTAGCACAAACCGTGTTGGATTTAGAGTTCCAAATACATCTATCAATATAGGAGAAAACAGAGTGAAACCTAAAAATTCAAACTGTTACTGGAAATGAACGCTTCAACATAGAAGAACGAAATTTGGGGAACCAAGTCGCCTTAGTGTACTGATCATTACCTGAAAGTATCATCCAGTTTGGGTGAAAAAATATTTGCTGAGATTTCTGGAGATTCGTAATTTTGGGAAGCTTGGCAACCCCTTCCCATGAAAGTGTTTCTCGCCAGTCACTGCTTAGAGCTACATCAAGAGGAAAAAAAACGTAGAGATAGAACGTGAAACAACTTTGTTGTGTCAAGTTTCAAGAAGCTAGCACAAACCGTGTTGGATTCAGAGTTCCAAATACATCTATCAATATAGGAGAAAACAGAGTGAAACCTAAAAATTCAAACTGTTACTGGAAATGAACGCTTCAACATAGAAGAACGAAATTTGGGGAAACAAGTCGCCTTAGTGTACTGATCATTACCTGAAAGTATCATCCAGTTTGGGTGAAAAAATGTTTGCTGAGATTTCTGGAGATTCGTAATTTTGGGAAGCTTGGCAACCCCTTCCCATGAAAGTGTTTCTCGCCAGTCACTGCTTAGGGCTACATCAAGAGGAAACAAAACGTAGAGATAGAACGTGAAACTACTTTGTTGTGTCAAGTTTCAAGAAGCTAGCACAAACCGTGTTGGATTTAGAGTTCCAAATACATCTATCAATATAGGAGAAAACAGAGTGAAACCTAAAAATTCAAACTGTTACTGGAAATGAATGCTTCAACATAGAAGAACGAAATTTGGGGAACCAAGTCGCCTTAGTGTACTGATCATTACCTGAAAGTATCATCCAGTTTGGGTGAAAAAATGTTTGCTGAGATTTCTGGAGATTCGTAATTTTGGGAAACTTGGCAACCCCTTCCCATGAAAGTGTTTCTCGCCAGTCACTGCTTAGGGCTACATCAAGAGGAAACAAAACGTAGAGATAGAACGTGAAACTACTTTGTTGTGTCAAGTTTCAAGAAGCTAGCACAAACCGTGTTGGATTTAGAGTTCCAAATACATCTATCAATATAGGAGAAAACAGAGTGAAACCTAAAAATTCAAACTGTTACTGGAAATGAACGCTTCAACATAGAAGAACGAAATTTGGGGAACCAAGTCGCCTTAGTGTACTGATCATGACCTGAAAGTATCATCCAGTTTGGGTGAAAAAATATTTGCTGAGATTTCTGGAGATTCGTAATTTTGGGAAGCTTGGCAACCCCTTCCCATGAAAGTGTTTCTCGCCAGTCACTGCTTAGGGCTACATCAAGAGGAAACAAAACGGAGAGATAGAACGTGAAACTACTTTGTTGTGTCAAGTTTCAAGAAGCTAGCACAAACCGTGTTGGATTTAGAGTTCCAAATACATCTATCAATATAGGAGAAAACAGAGTGAAACCTAAAAATTCAAACTGTTACTGGAAATGAACGCTTCAACATAGAAGAACGAAATTTGGGGAACCAAGTCGCCTTAGTGTACTGATCATTACCTGAAAGTATCATCCAGTTTGGGTGAAAAAATGTTTGCTGAGATTTCTGGAGATTCGTAATTTTGGGAAGCTTGGCAACCCCTTCCCATGAAAGTGTTTCTCGCCAGTCACTGCTTAGGGCTACATCAAGCGGAAACAAAACGTAGAGATAGAACGTGAAACTACTTTGTTGTGTCAAGTTTCAAGAAGCTAGCACAAACCGTGTTGGATTTAGAGTTCCAAATACATCTATCAATATAGGAGAAAACAGAGTGAAACCTAAAAATTCAAACTGTTACTGGAAATGAACGCTTCAACATAGAAGAACGAAATTTGGGGAACCAAGTCGCCTTAGTGTACTGATCATTACCTGAAAGTATCATCCAGTTTGGGTGAAAAAATGTTTGCTGGGATTTCTGGAGATTCGTAATTTTGGGAAGCTTGGCAACCCCTTCCCATGAAAGTGTTTCTCGCCAGTCACTGCTTAGGGCTACATCAAGCGGAAACAAAACGTAGAGATAGAACGTGAAACTACTTTGTTGTGTCAAGTTTCAAGAAGCTAGCACAAACCGTGTTGGATTTAGAGTTCCAAATACATGTATCAATATAGGAGAAAACAGAGTGAAACCTAAAAATTCAAACTGTTACTGAAAATGAACGCTTCAACATAGAAGAACGAAATTTGGGGAACCAAGTCGCCTTAGTGTACTGATCATTACCTGAAAGTATCATCCAGTTTGGGTGAAAAAATATTTGCTGAGATTTCTGGAGATTCGTAATTTTGGGAAGCTTGGCAACCCCTTCCCATGAAAGTGTTTCTCGCCAGTCACTGCTTAGGGCTACATCAAGAGGAAACAAAACGTAGAGATAGAACGTGAAACTACTTTGTTGTGTCAAGTTTCAAGAAGCTAGCACAAACCGTGTTGGATTTAGAGTTCCAAATACATCTATCAATATAGGAGAAAACAGAGTGAAACCTAAAAATTCAAACTGTTACTGGAAATGAACGCTTCAACATAGAAGAACGAAATTTGGGGAACCAAGTCGCCTTAGTGTACTGATCATTACCTGAAAGTATCATCCAGTTTGGGTGAAAAAATATTTGCTGAGATTTCTGGAGATTCGTAATTTTGGGAAGCTTGGCAACCCCTTCCCATGAAAGTGTTTCTCGCCAGTCACTGCTTAGAGCTACATCAAGAGGAAAAAAAACGTAGAGATAGAACGTGAAACAACTTTGTTGTGTCAAGTTTCAAGAAGCTAGCACAAACCGTGTTGGATTCAGAGTTCCAAATACATCTATCAATATAGGAGAAAACAGAGTGAAACCTAAAAATTCAAACTGTTACTGGAAATGAACGCTTCAACATAGAAGAACGAAATTTGGGGAACCAAGTCGCCTTAGTGTACTGATCATGACCTGAAAGTATCATCCAGTTTGGGTGAAAAAATATTTGCTGAGATTTCTGGAGATTCGTAATTTTGGGAAGCTTGGCAACCCCTTCCCATGAAAGTGTTTCTCGCCAGTCACTGCTTAGGGCTACATCAAGAGGAAACAAAACGTAGAGATAGAACGTGAAACTACTTTGTTGTGTCAAGTTTCAAGAAGCTAGCACAAACCGTGTTGGATTTAGAGTTCCAAATACATCTATCAATATAGGAGAAAACAGAGTGAAACCTAAAAATTCAAACTGTTACTGGAAATGAACTCTTCAACATAGAAGAACGAAATTTGGGGAACCAAGTCGCCTTAGTGTACTGATCATTACCTGAAAGTATCATCCAGTTTGGGTGAAAAAATGTTTGCTCAGATTTCTGGAGATTCGTAATTTTGGGAAACTTGGCAACCCCTTCCCATGAAAGTGTTTCTCGCCAGTCACTGCTAAGGGCTACATCAAGAGGAAACAAAACGTAGAGATAGAACGTGAAACTACTTTGTTGTGTCAAGTTTCAAGAAGCTAGCACAAACCGTGTTGGATTTAGAGTTCCAAATACATCTATCAATATAGGAGAAAACAGAGTGAAACCTAAAAATTCAAACTGTTACTGGAAATGAACGCTTCAACATAGAAGAACGAAATTTGGGGAACCAAGTCGCCTTAGTGTACTGATCATTACCTGAAAGTATCATCCAGTTTGGGTGAAAAAATGTTTGCTGAGATTTCTGGAGATTCGTAATTTTGGGAAACTTGGCAACCCCTTCCCATGAAAGTGTTTCTCGCCAGTCACTGCTTAGGGCTACATCAAGAGGAAACAAAATGTAGAGATAGAACGTGAAACTACTTTGTTGTGTCAAGTTTCAAGAAGCTAGCACAAACCGTGTTGGATTTAGAGTTCCAAATACATCTATCAATATAGGAGAAAACAGAGTGAAACCTAAAAATTCAAACTGTTACTGGAAATGAACGCTTCAACATAGAAGAACGAAATTTGGGGAACCAAGTCGCCTTAGTGTACTGATCATTACCTGAAAGTATCATCCAGTTTGGGTGAAAAAATATTTGCTGAGATTTCTGGAGATTCGTAATTTTGGGAAGCTTGGCAACCCCTTCCCATGAAAGTGTTTCTCGCCAGTCACTGCTTAGAGCTACATCAAGAGGAAAAAAAACGTAGAGATAGAACGTGAAACAACTTTGTTGTGTCAAGTTTCAAGAAGCTAGCACAAACCGTGTTGGATTCAGAGTTCCAAATACATCTATCAATATAGGAGAAAACAGAGTGAAACCTAAAAATTCAAACTGTTACTGGAAATGAACGCTTCAACATAGAAGAACGAAATTTGGGGAACCAAGTCGCCTTAGTGTACTGATCATTACCTGAAAGTATCATCCAGTTTGGGTGAAAAAATGTTTGCTGAGATTTCTGGAGATTCGTAATTTTGGGAAGCTTGGCAACCCCTTCCCATGAAAGTGTTTCTCGCCAGTCACTGCTTAGGGCTACATCAAGAGGAAACAAAACGTAGAGATAGAACGTGAAACTACTTTGTTGTGTCAAGTTTCAAGAAGCTAGCACAAACCGTGTCGGATTTAGAGTTCCAAATACATCTATCAATATAGGAGAAAACAGAGTGAAACCTAAAAATTCAAACTGTTACTGGAAATGAACGCTTCAACATAGAAGAACGAAATTTGGGGAACCAAGTCGCCTTAGTGTACTGATCATGACCTGAAAGTATCATCCAGTTTGGGTGAAAAAATATTTGCTGAGATTTCTGGAGATTCGTAATTTTGGGAAGCTTGGCAACCCCTTCCCATGAAAGTGTTTCTCGCCAGTCACTGCTTAGGGCTACATCAAGAGGAAACAAAACGTAGAGATAGAACGTGAAACTACTTTGTTGTGTCAAGTTTCAAGAAGCTAGCACAAACCGTGTTGGATTCAGAGTTCCAAATACATCTATCAATATAGGAGAAAACAGAGTGAAACCTAAAAATTCAAACTGTTACTGGAAATGAACGCTTCAACATAGAAGAACGAAATTTGGGGAACCAAGTCGCCTTAGTGTACTGATCATTACCTGAAAGTATCATCCAGTTTGGGTGAAAAAATGTTTGCTGAGATTTCTGGAGATTCGTAATTTTGGGAAGCTTGGCAACCCCTTCCCATGAAAGTGTTTCTCGCCAGTCACTGCTTAGGGCTACATCAAGCGGAAACAAAACGTAGAGATAGAACGTGAAACTACTTTGTTGTGTCAAGTTTCAAGAAGCTAGCACAAACCGTGTTGGATTTAGAGTTCCAAATACATCTATCAATATAGGAGAAAACAGAGTGAAACCTAAAAATTCAAACTGTTACTGGAAATGAACGCTTCAACATAGAAGAACGAAATTTGGGGAACCAAGTCGCCTTAGTGTACTGATCATTACCTGAAAGTATCATCCAGTTTGGGTGAAAAAATGTTTGCTGGGATTTCTGGAGATTCGTAATTTTGGGAAGCTTGGCAACCCCTTCCCATGAAAGTGTTTCTCGCCAGTCACTGCTTAGGGCTACATCAAGCGGAAACAAAACGTAGAGATAGAACGTGAAACTACTTTGTTGTGTCAAGTTTCAAGAAGCTAGCACAAACCGTGTTGGATTTAGAGTTCCAAATACATGTATCAATATAGGAGAAAACAGAGTGAAACCTAAAAATTCAAACTGTTACTGAAAATGAACGCTTCAACATAGAAGAACGAAATTTGGGGAACCAAGTCGCCTTAGTGTACTGATCATTACCTGAAAGTATCATCCAGTTTGGGTGAAAAAATATTTGCTGAGATTTCTGGAGATTCGTAATTTTGGGAAGCTTGGCAACCCCTTCCCATGAAAGTGTTTCTCGCCAGTCACTGCTTAGGGCTACATCAAGAGGAAACAAAACGTAGAGATAGAACGTGAAACTACTTTGTTGTGTCAAGTTTCAAGAAGCTAGCACAAACCGTGTTGGATTTAGAGTTCCAAATACATCTATCAATATAGGAGAAAACAGAGTGAAACCTAAAAATTCAAACTGTTACTGGAAATGAACGCTTCAACATAGAAGAACGAAATTTGGGGAACCAAGTCGCCTTAGTGTACTGATCATTACCTGAAAGTATCATCCAGTTTGGGTGAAAAAATGTTTGCTGAGATTTCTGGAGATTCGTAATTTTGGGAAACTTGGCAACCCCTTCCCATGAAAGTGTTTCTCGCCAGTCACTGCTAAGGGCTACATCAAGAGGAAACAAAACGTAGAGATAGAACGTGAAACTACTTTGTTGTGTCAAGTTTCAAGAAGCTAGCATAAACCGTGTTGGATTTAGAGTTCCAAATAAATCTATCAATATAGGAGAAAACAGAGTGAAACCTAAAAATTCAAACTGTTACTGGAAATGAACGCTTCAACATAGAAGAACGAAATTTGGGGAACCAAGTCGCCTTAGTGTACTGATCATTACCTGAAAGTATCATCCAGTTTGGGTGAAAAAATGTTTGCTGAGATTTCTGGAGATTCGTAATTTTGGGAAACTTGGCAACCCCTTCCCATGAAAGTGTTTCTCGCCAGTCACTGCTTAGGGCTACATCAAGAGGAAACAAAATGTAGAGATAGAACGTGAAACTACTTTGTTGTGTCAAGTTTCAAGAAGCTAGCACAAACCGTGTTGGATTTAGAGTTCCAAATACATCTATCAATATAGGAGAAAACAGAGTGAAACCTAAAAATTCAAACTGTTACTGGAAATGAACGCTTCAACATAGAAGAACGAAATTTGGGGAACCAAGTCGCCTTAGTGTACTGATCATTACCTGAAAGTATCATCCAGTTTGGGTGAAAAAATATTTGCTGAGATTTCTGGAGATTCGTAATTTTGGGAAGCTTGGCAACCCCTTCCCATGAAAGTGTTTCTCGCCAGTCACTGCTTAGGGCTACATCAAGAGGAAACAAAACGTAGAGATAGAACGTGAAACTACTTTGTTGTGTCAAGTTTCAAAAAGCTAGCACAAACCGTGTTGGATTTAGAGTTCCAAATACATCTATCAATATAGGAGAAAACAGAGTGAAACCTAAAAATTCAAACTGTTACTGGAAATGAACGCTTCAACATAGAAGAACGAAATTTGGGGAACCAAGTCGCCTTAGTGTACTGATCATTACCTGAAAGTATCATCCAGTTTGGGTGAAAAAATATTTGCTGAGATTTCTGGAGATTCGTAATTTTGGGAAGCTTGGCAACCCCTTCCCATGAAAGTGTTTCTCGCCAGTCACTGCTTAGAGCTACATCAAGAGGAAAAAAAACGTAGAGATAGAACGTGAAACAACTTTGTTGTGTCAAGTTTCAAGAAGCTAGCACAAACCGTGTTGGATTCAGAGTTCCAAATACATCTATCAATATAGGAGAAAACAGAGTGAAACCTAAAAATTCAAACTGTTACTGGAAATGAACGCTTCAACATAGAAGAACGAAATTTGGGGAACCAAGTCGCCTTAGTGTACTGATCATTACCTGAAAGTATCATCCAGTTTGGGTGAAAAAATGTTTGCTGAGATTTCTGGAGATTCGTAATTTTGGGAAGCTTGGCAACCCCTTCCCATGAAAGTGTTTCTCGCCAGTCACTGCTTAGGGCTACATCAAGAGGAAACAAAACGTAGAGATAGAACGTGAAACTACTTTGTTGTGTCAAGTTTCAAGAAGCTAGCGCAAACCGTGTTGGATTTAGAGTTCCAAATACATCTATCAATATAGGAGAAAACAGAGTGAAACCTAAAAATTCAAACTGTTACTGGAAATGAATGCTTCAACATAGAAGAACGAAATTTGGGGAACCAAGTCGCCTTAGTGTACTGATCATTACCTGAAAGTATCATCCAGTTTGGGTGAAAAAATGTTTGCTGAGATTTCTGGAGATTCGTAATTTTGGGAAACTTGGCAACCCCTTCCCATGAAAGTGTTTCTCGCCAGTCACTGCTTAGGGCTACATCAAGAGGAAACAAAACGTAGAGATAGAACGTGAAACTACTTTGTTGTGTCAAGTTTCAAGAAGCTAGCACAAACCGTGTTGGATTTAGAGTTCCAAATACATCTATCAATATAGGAGAAAACAGAGTGAAACCTAAAAATTCAAACTGTTACTGGAAATGAACGCTTCAACATAGAAGAACGAAATTTGGGGAACCAAGTCGCCTTAGTGTACTGATCATGACCTGAAAGTATCATCCAGTTTGGGTGAAAAAATATTTGCTGAGATTTCTGGAGATTCGTAATTTTGGGAAGCTTGGCAACCCCTTCCCATGAAAGTGTTTCTCGCCAGTCACTGCTTAGGGCTACATCAAGAGGAAACAAAACGTAGAGATAGAACGTGAAACTACTTTGTTGTGTCAAGTTTCAAGAAGCTAGCACAAACCGTGTTGGATTTAGAGTTCCAAATACATCTATCAATATAGGAGAAAACAGAGTGAAACCTAAAAATTCAAACTGTTACTGGAAATGAACGCTTCAACATAGAAGAACGAAATTTGGGGAACCAAGTCGCCTTAGTGTACTGATCATTACCTGAAAGTATCATCCAGTTTGGGTGAAAAAATGTTTGCTCAGATTTCTGGAGATTCGTAATTTTGGGAAACTTGGCAACCCCTTCCCATGAAAGTGTTTCTCGCCAGTCACTGCTAAGGGCTACATCAAGAGGAAACAAAACGTAGAGATAGAACGTGAAACTACTTTGTTGTGTCAAGTTTCAAGAAGCTAGCACAAACCGTGTTGGATTTAGAGTTCCAAATACATCTATCAATATAGGAGAAAACAGAGTGAAACCTAAAAATTCAAACTGTTACTGGAAATGAACGCTTCAACATAGAAGAACGAAATTTGGGGAACCAAGTCGCCTTAGTGTACTGATCATTACCTGAAAGTATCATCCAGTTTGGGTGAAAAAATGTTTGCTGAGATTTCTGGAGATTCGTAATTTTGGGAAACTTGGCAACCCCTTCCCATGAAAGTGTTTCTCGCCAGTCACTGCTTAGGGCTACATCAAGAGGAAACAAAATGTAGAGATAGAACGTGAAACTACTTTGTTGTGTCAAGTTTCAAGAAGCTAGCACAAACCGTGTTGGATTTAGAGTTCCAAATACATCTATCAATATAGGAGAAAACAGAGTGAAACCTAAAAATTCAAACTGTTACTGGAAATGAACGCTTCAACATAGAAGAACGAAATTTGGGGAACCAAGTCGCCTTAGTGTACTGATCATTACCTGAAAGTATCATCCAGTTTGGGTGAAAAAATATTTGCTGAGATTTCTGGAGATTCGTAATTTTGGGAAGCTTGGCAACCCCTTCCCATGAAAGTGTTTCTCGCCAGTCACTGCTTAGAGCTACATCAAGAGGAAAAAAAACGTAGAGATAGAACGTGAAACAACTTTGTTGTGTCAAGTTTCAAGAAGCTAGCACAAACCGTGTTGGATTCAGAGTTCCAAATACATCTATCAATATAGGAGAAAACAGAGTGAAACCTAAAAATTCAAACTGTTACTGGAAATGAACGCTTCAACATAGAAGAACGAAATTTGGGGAACCAAGTCGCCTTAGTGTACTGATCATTACCTGAAAGTATCATCCAGTTTGGGTGAAAAAATGTTTGCTTAGATTTCTGGAGATTCGTAATTTTGGGAAGCTTGGCAACCCCTTCCCATGAAAGTGTTTCTCGCCAGTCACTGCTTAGGGCTACATCAAGAGGAAACAAAACGTAGAGATAGAACGTGAAACTACTTTGTTGTGTCAAGTTTCAAGAAGCTAGCACAAACCGTGTTGGATTTAGAGTTCCAAATACATCTATCAATATAGGAGAAAACAGAGTGAAACCTAAAAATTCAAACTGTTACTGGAAATGAACGCTTCAACATAGAAGAACGAAATTTGGGGAACCAAGTCGCCTTAGTGTACTGATCATGACCTGAAAGTATCATCCAGTTTGGGTGAAAAAATATTTGCTGAGATTTCTGGAGATTCGTAATTTTGGGAAGCTTGGCAACCCCTTCCCATGAAAGTGTTTCTCGCCAGTCACTGCTTAGGGCTACATCAAGAGGAAACAAAACGTAGAGATAGAACGTGAAACTACTTTGTTGTGTCAAGTTTCAAGAAGCTAGCACAAACCGTGTTGGATTTAGAGTTCCAAATACATCTATCAATATAGGAGAAAACAGAGTGAAACCTAAAAATTCAAACTGTTACTGGAAATGAACGCTTCAACATAGAAGAACGAAATTTGGGGAACCAAGTCGCCTTAGTGTACTGATCATTACCTGAAAGTATCATCCAGTTTGGGTGAAAAAATGTTTGCTCAGATTTCTGGAGATTCGTAATTTTGGGAAACTTGGCAACCCCTTCCCATGAAAGTGTTTCTCGCCAGTCACTGCTAAGGGCTACATCAAGAGGAAACAAAACGTAGAGATAGAACGTGAAACTACTTTGTTGTGTCAAGTTTCAAGAAGCTAGCACAAACCGTGTTGGATTTAGAGTTCCAAATACATCTATCAATATAGGAGAAAACAGAGTGAAACCTAAAAATTCAAACTGTTACTGGAAATGAACGCTTCAACATAGAAGAACGAAATTTGGGGAACCAAGTCGCCTTAGTGTACTGATCATTACCTGAAAGTATCATCCAGTTTGGGTGAAAAAATGTTTGCTGAGATTTCTGGAGATTCGTAATTTTGGGAAACTTGGCAACCCCTTCCCATGAAAGTGTTTCTCGCCAGTCACTGCTTAGGGCTACATCAAGAGGAAACAAAATGTAGAGATAGAACGTGAAACTACTTTGTTGTGTCAAGTTTCAAGAAGCTAGCACAAACCGTGTTGGATTTAGAGTTCCAAATACATCTATCAATATAGGAGAAAACAGAGTGAAACCTAAAAATTCAAACTGTTACTGGAAATGAACGCTTCAACATAGAAGAACGAAATTTGGGGAACCAAGTCGCCTTAGTGTACTGATCATTACCTGAAAGTATCATCCAGTTTGGGTGAAAAAATATTTGCTGAGATTTCTGGAGATTCGTAATTTTGGGAAGCTTGGCAACCCCTTCCCATGAAAGTGTTTCTCGCCAGTCACTGCTTAGAGCTACATCAAGAGGAAAAAAAACGTAGAGATAGAACGTGAAACAACTTTGTTGTGTCAAGTTTCAAGAAGCTAGCACAAACCGTGTTGGATTCAGAGTTCCAAATACATCTATCAATATAGGAGAAAACAGAGTGAAACCTAAAAATTCAAACTGTTACTGGAAATGAACGCTTCAACATAGAAGAACGAAATTTGGGGAACCAAGTCGCCTTAGTGTACTGATCATTACCTGAAAGTATCATCCAGTTTGGGTGAAAAAATGTTTGCTGAGATTTCTGGAGATTCGTAATTTTGGGAAGCTTGGCAACCCCTTCCCATGAAAGTGTTTCTCGCCAGTCACTGCTTAGGGCTACATCAAGAGGAAACAAAACGTAGAGATAGAACGTGAAACTACTTTGTTGTGTCAAGTTTCAAGAAGCTAGCACAAACCGTGTCGGATTTAGAGTTCCAAATACATCTATCAATATAGGAGAAAACAGAGTGAAACCTAAAAATTCAAACTGTTACTGGAAATGAACGCTTCAACATAGAAGAACGAAATTTGGGGAACCAAGTCGCCTTAGTGTACTGATCATTACCTGAAAGTATCATCCAGTTTGGGTGAAAAAATATTTGCTGAGATTTCTGGAGATTTGTAATTTTGGGAAGCTTGGCAACCCCTTCCCATGAAAGTGTTTCTCGCCAGTCACTGCTTAGGGCTACATCAAGAGGAAACAAAACGTAGAGATAGAACGTGAAACTACTTTGTTGTGTCAAGTTTCAAAAAGCTAGCCCAAACCGTGTTGGATTTAGAGTTCCAAATACATCTATCAATATAGGAGAAAACAGAGTGAAACCTAAAAATTCAAACTGTTACTGGAAATGAACGCTTCAACATAGAAGAACGAAATTTGGGGAACCAAGTCGCCTTAGTGTACTGATCATTACCTGAAAGTATCATCCAGTTTGGGTGAAAAAATATTTGCTGAGATTTCTGGAGATTCGTAATTTTGGGAAGCTTGGCAACCCCTTCCCATGAAAGTGTTTCTCGCCAGTCACTGCTTAGGGCTACATCAAGAGGAAACAAAACGTAGAGATAGAACGTGAAACTACTTTGTTGTGTCAAGTTTCAAAAAGCTAGCACAAACCGTGTTGGATTTAGAGTTCCAAATACATCTATCAATATAGGAGAAAACAGAGTGAAACCTAAAAATTCAAACTGTTACTGGAAATGAACGCTTCAACATAGAAGAACGAAATTTGGGGAACCAAGTCGCCTTAGTGTACTGATCATTACCTGAAAGTATCATCCAGTTTGGGTGAAAAAATATTTGCTGAGATTTCTGGAGATTCGTAATTTTGGGAAGCTTGGCAACCCCTTCCAATGAAAGTGTTTCTCGCCAGTCACTGCTTAGAGCTACATCAAGAGGAAAAAAAACGTAGAGATAGAACGTGAAACAACTTTGTTGTGTCAAGTTTCAAGAAGCTAGCACAAACCGTGTTGGATTCAGAGTTCCAAATACATCTATCAATATAGGAGAAAACAGAGTGAAACCTAAAAATTCAAACTGTTACTGGAAATGAACGCTTCAACATAGAAGAACGAAATTTGGGGAACCAAGTCGCCTTAGTGTACTGATCATTACCTGAAAGTATCATCCAGTTTGGGTGAAAAAATGTTTGCTGAGATTTCTGGAGATTCGTAATTTTGGGAAGCTTGGCAACCCCTTCCCATGAAAGTGTTTCTCGCCAGTCACTGCTTAGGGCTACATCAAGAGGAAACAAAACGTAGAGATAGAACGTGAAACTACTTTGTTGTGTCAAGTTTCAAAAAGCTAGCCCAAACCGTGTTGGATTTAGAGTTCCAAATACATCTATCAATATAGGAGAAAACAGAGTGAAACCTAAAAATTCAAACTGTTACTGGAAATGAACGCTTCAACATAGAAGAACGAAATTTGGGGAACCAAGTCGCCTTAGTGTACTGATCATTACCTGAAAGTATCATCCAGTTTGGGTGAAAAAATATTTGCTGAGATTTCTGGAGATTCGTAATTTTGGGAAGCTTGGCAACCCCTTCCCATGAAAGTGTTTCTCGACAGTCACTGCTTAGGGCTACATCAAGAGGAAACAAAACGTAGAGATAGAACGTGAAACTACTTTGTTGTGTCAAGTTTCAAAAAGCTAGCACAAACCGTGTTGGATTTAGAGTTCCAAATACATCTATCAATATAGGAGAAAACAGAGTGAAACCTAAAAATTCAAACTGTTACTGGAAATGAACGCTTCAACATAGAAGAACGAAATTTGGGGAACCAAGTCGCCTTAGTGTACTGATCATTACCTGAAAGTATCATCCAGTTTGGGTGAAAAAATATTTGCTGAGATTTCTGGAGATTCGTAATTTTGGGAAGCTTGGCAACCCCTTCCCATGAAAGTGTTTCTCGCCAGTCACTGCTTAGAGCTACATCAAGAGGAAAAAAAACGTAGAGATAGAACGTGAAACAACTTTGTTGTGTCAAGTTTCAAGAAGCTAGCACAAACCGTGTTGGATTCAGAGTTCCAAATACATCTATCAATATAGGAGAAAACAGAGTGAAACCTAAAAATTCAAACTGTTACTGGAAATGAACGCTTCAACATAGAAGAACGAAATTTGGGGAACCAAGTCGCCTTAGTGTACTGATCATTACCTGAAAGTATCATCCAGTTTGGGTGAAAAAATGTTTGCTGAGATTTCTGGAGATTCGTAATTTTGGGAAGCTTGGCAACCCCTTCCCATGAAAGTGTTTCTCGCCAGTCACTGCTTAGGGCTACATCAAGAGGAAACAAAACGTAGAGATAGAACGTGAAACTACTTTGTTGTGTCAAGTTTCAAGAAGCTAGCGCAAACCGTGTTGGATTTAGAGTTCCAAATACATCTATCAATATAGGAGAAAACAGAGTGAAACCTAAAAATTCAAACTGTTACTGGAAATGAATGCTTCAACATAGAAGAACGAAATTTGGGGAACCAAGTCGCCTTAGTGTACTGATCATTACCTGAAAGTATCATCCAGTTTGGGTGAAAAAATATTTGCTGAGATTTCTGGAGATTCGTAATTTTGGGAAACTTGGCAACCCCTTCCCATGAAAGTGTTTCTCGCCAGTCACTGCTTAGGGCTACATCAAGAGGAAACAAAACGTAGAGATAGAACGTGAAACTACTTTGTTGTGTCAAGTTTCAAGAAGCTAGCACAAACCGTGTTGGATTTAGAGTTCCAAATACATCTATCAATATAGGAGAAAACAGAGTGAAACCTAAAAATTCAAACTGTTACTGGAAATGAACGCTTCAACATAGAAGAACGAAATTTGGGGAACCAAGTCGCCTTAGTGTACTGATCATGACCTGAAAGTATCATCCAGTTTGGGTGAAAAAATATTTGCTGAGATTTCTGGAGATTCGTAATTTTGGGAAGCTTGGCAACCCCTTCCCATGAAAGTGTTTCTCGCCAGTCACTGCTTAGGGCTACATCAAGAGGAAACAAAACGTAGAGATAGAACGTGAAACTACTTTGTTGTGTCAAGTTTCAAGAAGCTAGCACAAACCGTGTTGGATTCAGAGTTCCAAATACATCTATCAATATAGGAGAAAACAGAGTGAAACCTAAAAATTCAAACTGTTACTGGAAATGAACGCTTCAACATAGAAGAACGAAATTTGGGGAACCAAGTCGCCTTAGTGTACTGATCATTACCTGAAAGTATCATCCAGTTTGGGTGAAAAAATGTTTGCTGAGATTTCTGGAGATTCGTAATTTTGGGAAGCTTGGCAACCCCTTCCCATGAAAGTGTTTCTCGCCAGTCACTGCTTAGGGCTACATCAAGAGGAAACAAAACGTAGAGATAGAACGTGAAACTACTTTGTTGTGTCAAGTTTCAAGAAGCTAGCGCAAACCGTGTTGGATTTAGAGTTCCAAATACATCTATCAATATAGGAGAAAACAGAGTGAAACCTAAAAATTCAAACTGTTACTGGAAATGAATGCTTCAACATAGAAGAACGAAATTTGGGGAACCAAGTCGCCTTAGTGTACTGATCATTACCTGAAAGTATCATCCAGTTTGGGTGAAAAAATGTTTGCTGAGATTTCTGGAGATTCGTAATTTTGGGAAACTTGGCAACCCCTTCCCATGAAAGTGTTTCTCGCCAGTCACTGCTTAGGGCTACATCAAGAGGAAACAAAACGTAGAGATAGAACGTGAAACTACTTTGTTGTGTCAAGTTTCAAGAAGCTAGCACAAACCGTGTTGGATTTAGAGTTCCAAATACATCTATCAATATAGGAGAAAACAGAGTGAAACCTAAAAATTCAAACTGTTACTGGAAATGAACGCTTCAACATAGAAGAACGAAATTTGGGGAACCAAGTCGCCTTAGTGTACTGATCATGACCTGAAAGTATCATCCAGTTTGGGTGAAAAAATATTTGCTGAGATTTAGGAGATTCGTAATTTTGGGAAGCTTGGCAACCCCTTCCCATGAAAGTGTTTCTCGCCAGTCACTGCTTAGGGCTACATCAAGAGGAAACAAAACGTAGAGATAGAACGTGAAACAACTTTGTTGTGTCAAGTTTCAAGAAGCTAGCACAAACCGTGTTGGATTCAGAGTTCCAAATACATCTATCAATATAGGAGAAAACAGAGTGAAACCTAAAAATTCAAACTGTTACTGGAAATGAACGCTTCAACATAGAAGAACGAAATTTGGGGAACCAAGTCGCCTTAGTGTACTGATCATTACCTGAAAGTATCATCCAGTTTGGGTGAAAAAATGTTTGCTCAGATTTCTGGAGATTCGTAATTTTGGGAAGCTTGGCAACCCCTTCCCATGAAAGTGTTTCTCGCCAGTCACTGCTTAGGGCTACATCAAGAGGAAACAAAACGTAGAGATAGAACGTGAAACTACTTTGTTGTGTCAAGTTTCAAGAAGCTAGCACAAACCGTGTTGGATTTAGAGTTCCAAATACATCTATCAATATAGGAGAAAACAGAGTGAAACCTAAAAATTCAAACTGTTACTGGAAATGAACGCTTCAACATAGAAGAACGAAATTTGGGGAACCAAGTCGCCTTAGTGTACTGATCATTACCTGAAAGTATCATCCAGTTTGGGTGAAAAAATGTTTGCTGAGATTTCTGGAGATTCGTAATTTTGGGAAGCTTGGCAACCCCTTCCCATGAAAGTGTTTCTCGCCAGTCACTGCTTAGGGCTACATCAAGAGGAAACAAAACGTAGAGATAGAACGTGAAACTACTTTGTTGTGTCAAGTTTCAAAAAGCTAGCACAAACCGTGTTGGATTTAGAGTTCCAAATACATCTATCAATATAGGAGAAAACAGAGTGAAACCTAAAAATTCAAACTGTTACTGGAAATGAACGCTTCAACATAGAAGAACGAAATTTGTGGAACCAAGTCGCCTTAGTGTACTGATCATTACCTGAAAGTATCATCCAGTTTGGGTGAAAAAATATTTGCTGAGATTTCTGGAGATTCGTAATTTTGGGAAGCTTGGCAACCCCTTCCCATGAAAGTGTTTCTCGCCAGTCACTGCTTAGAGCTACATCAAGAGGAAAAAAAAACGTAGAGATAGAACGTGAAACAACTTTGTTGTGTCAAGTTTCAAGAAGCTAGCACAAACCGTGTTGGATTCAGAGTTCCAAATACATCTATCAATATAGGAGAAAACAGAGTGAAACCTAAAAATTCAAACTGTTACTGGAAATGAACGCTTCAACATAGAAGAACGAAATTTGGGGAACCAAGTCGCCTTAGTGTACTGATCATTACCTGAAAGTATCATCCAGTTTGGGTGAAAAAATGTTTGCTGAGATTTCTGGAGATTCGTAATTTTGGGAAGCTTGGCAACCCCTTCCCATGAAAGTGTTTCTCGCCAGTCACTGCTTAGGGCTACATCAAGAGGAAACAAAACGTAGAGATAGAACGTGAAACTACTTTGTTGTGTCAAGTTTCAAGAAGCTAGCGCAAACCGTGTTGGATTTAGAGTTCCAAATACATCTATCAATATAGGAGAAAACAGAGTGAAACCTAAAAATTCAAACTGTTACTGGAAATGAATGCTTCAACCTAGAAGAACGAAATTTGGGGAACCAAGTCGCCTTAGTGTACTGATCATTACCTGAAAGTATCATCCAGTTTGGGTGAAAAAATGTTTGCTGAGATTTCTGGAGATTCGTAATTTTGGGAAACTTGGCAACCCCTTCCCATGAAAGTGTTTCTCGCCAGTCACTGCTTAGGGCTACATCAAGAGGAAACAAAACGTAGAGATAGAACGTGAAACTACTTTGTTGTGTCAAGTTTCAAGAAGCTAGCACAAACCGTGTTGGATTTAGAGTTCCAAATACATCTATCAATATAGGAGAAAACAGAGTGAAACCTAAAAATTCAAACTGTTACTGGAAATGAACGCTTCAACATAGAAGAACGAAATTTGGGGAACCAAGTCGCCTTAGTGTACTGATCATGACCTGAAAGTATCATCCAGTTTGGGTGAAAAAATATTTGCTGAGATTTCTGGAGATTCGTAATTTTGGGAAGCTTGGCAACCCCTTCCCATGAAAGTGTTTCTCGCTAGTCACTGCTTAGGGCTACATCAAGAGGAAACAAAACGTAGAGATAGAACGTGAAACTACTTTGTTGTGTCAAGTTTCAAGAAGCTAGCACAAACCGTGTTGGATTTAGAGTTCCAAATACATCTATCAATATAGGAGAAAACAGAGTGAAACCTAAAAATTCAAACTGTTACTGGAAATGAACGCTTCAACATAGAAGAACGAAATTTGGGGAACCAAGTCGCCTTAGTGTACTGATCATTACCTGAAAGTATCATCCAGTTTGGGTGAAAAAATGTTTGCTGAGATTTCTGGAGATTCGTAATTTTGGGAAACTTGGCAACCCCTTCCCATGAAAGTGTTTCTCGCCAGTCACTGCTAAGGGCTACATCAAGAGGAAACAAAACGTAGAGATAGAACGTGAAACTACTTTGTTGTGTCAAGTTTCAAGAAGCTAGCACAAACCGTGTTGGATTTAGAGTTCCAAATACATCTATCAATATAGGAGAAAACAGAGTGAAACCTAAAAATTCAAACTGTTACTGGAAATGAACGCTTCAACCTAGAAGAACGAAATTTGGGGAACCAAGTCGCCTTAGTGTACTGATCATTACCTGAAAGTATCATCCAGTTTGGGTGAAAAAATGTTTGCTGAGATTTCTGGAGATTCGTAATTTTGGGAAGCTTGGCAACCCCTTCCCATGAAAGTGTTTCTCGCCAGTCACTGCTTAGGGCTACATCAAGAGGAAACAAAACGTAGAGATAGAACGTGAAACTACTTTGTTGTGTCAAGTTTCAAGAAGCTAGCGCAAACCGTGTTGGATTTAGAGTTCCAAATACATCTATCAATATAGGAGAAAACAGAGTGAAACCTAAAAATTCAAACTGTTACTGGAAATGAATGCTTCAACATAGAAGAACGAAATTTGGGGAACCAAGTCGCCTTAGTGTACTGATCATTACCTGAAAGTATCATCCAGTTTGGGTGAAAAAATATTTGCTGAGATTTCTGGAGATTCGTAATTTTGGGAAACTTGGCAACCCCTTCCCATGAAAGTGTTTCTCGCCAGTCACTGCTTAGGGCTACATCAAGAGGAAACAAAACGTAGAGATAGAACGTGAAACTACTTTGTTGTGTCAAGTTTCAAGAAGCTAGCACAAACCGTGTTGGATTTAGAGTTCCAAATACATCTATCAATATAGGAGAAAACAGAGTGAAACCTAAAAATTCAAACTGTTACTGGAAATGAACGCTTCAACATAGAAGAACGAAATTTGGGGAACCAAGTCGCCTTAGTGTACTGATCATGACCTGAAAGTATCATCCAGTTTGGGTGAAAAAATATTTGCTGAGATTTCTGGAGATTCGTAATTTTGGGAAGCTTGGCAACCCCTTCCCATGAAAGTGTTTCTCGCCAGTCACTGCTTAGGGCTACATCAAGAGGAAACAAAACGTAGAGATAGAACGTGAAACTACTTTGTTGTGTCAAGTTTCAAGAAGCTAGCACAAACCGTGTTGGATTCAGAGTTCCAAATACATCTATCAATATAGGAGAAAACAGAGTGAAACCTAAAAATTCAAACTGTTACTGGAAATGAACGCTTCAACATAGAAGAACGAAATTTGGGGAACCAAGTCGCCTTAGTGTACTGATCATTACCTGAAAGTATCATCCAGTTTGGGTGAAAAAATGTTTGCTGAGATTTCTGGAGATTCGTAATTTTGGGAAGCTTGGCAACCCCTTCCCATGAAAGTGTTTCTCGCCAGTCACTGCTTAGGGCTACATCAAGAGGAAACAAAACGTAGAGATAGAACGTGAAACTACTTTGTTGTGTCAAGTTTCAAGAAGCTAGCGCAAACCGTGTTGGATTTAGAGTTCCAAATACATCTATCAATATAGGAGAAAACAGAGTGAAACCTAAAAATTCAAACTGTTACTGGAAATGAATGCTTCAACATAGAAGAACGAAATTTGGGGAACCAAGTCGCCTTAGTGTACTGATCATTACCTGAAAGTATCATCCAGTTTGGGTGAAAAAATGTTTGCTGAGATTTCTGGAGATTCGTAATTTTGGGAAACTTGGCAACCCCTTCCCATGAAAGTGTTTCTCGCCAGTCACTGCTTAGGGCTACATCAAGAGGAAACAAAACGTAGAGATAGAACGTGAAACTACTTTGTTGTGTCAAGTTTCAAGAAGCTAGCACAAACCGTGTTGGATTTAGAGTTCCAAATACATCTATCAATATAGGAGAAAACAGAGTGAAACCTAAAAATTCAAACTGTTACTGGAAATGAACGCTTCAACATAGAAGAACGAAATTTGGGGAACCAAGTCGCCTTAGTGTACTGATCATGACCTGAAATTATCATCCAGTTTGGGTGAAAAAATATTTGCTGAGATTTCTGGAGATTCGTAATTTTGGGAAGCTTGGCAACCCCTTCCCATGAAAGTGTTTCTCGCCAGTCACTGCTTAGGGCTACATCAAGAGGAAACAAAACGTAGAGATAGAACGTGAAACAACTTTGTTGTGTCAAGTTTCAAGAAGCTAGCACAAACCGTGTTGGATTCAGAGTTCCAAATACATCTATCAATATAGGAGAAAACAGAGTGAAACCTAAAAATTCAAACTGTTACTGGAAATGAACGCTTCAACATAGAAGAACGAAATTTGGGGAACCAAGTCGCCTTAGTGTACTGATCATTACCTGAAAGTATCATCCAGTTTGGGTGAAAAAATGTTTGCTCAGATTTCTGGAGATTCGTAATTTTGGGAAGCTTGGCAACCCCTTCCCATGAAAGTGTTTCTCGCCAGTCACTGCTTAGGGCTACATCAAGAGGAAACAAAACGTAGAGATAGAACGTGAAACTACTTTGTTGTGTCAAGTTTCAAGAAGCTAGCACAAACCGTGTTGGATTTAGAGTTCCAAATACATCTATCAATATAGGAGAAAACAGAGTGAAACCTAAAAATTCAAACTGTTACTGGAAATGAACGCTTCAACATAGAAGAACGAAATTTGGGGAACCAAGTCGCCTTAGTGTACTGATCATTACCTGAAAGTATCATCCAGTTTGGGTGAAAAAATGTTTGCTGAGATTTCTGGAGATTCGTAATTTTGGGAAGCTTGGCAACCCCTTCCCATGAAAGTGTTTCTCGCCAGTCACTGCTTAGGGCTACATCAAGAGGAAACAAAACGTAGAGATAGAACGTGAAACTACTTTGTTGTGTCAAGTTTCAAAAAGCTAGCACAAACCGTGTTGGATTTAGAGTTCCAAATACATCTATCAATATAGGAGAAAACAGAGTGAAACCTAAAAATTCAAACTGTTACTGGAAATGAACGCTTCAACATAGAAGAACGAAATTTGTGGAACCAAGTCGCCTTAGTGTACTGATCATTACCTGAAAGTATCATCCAGTTTGGGTGAAAAAATATTTGCTGAGATTTCTGGAGATTCGTAATTTTGGGAAGCTTGGCAACCCCTTCCCATGAAAGTGTTTCTCGCCAGTCACTGCTTAGAGCTACATCAAGAGGAAAAAAAAACGTAGAGATAGAACGTGAAACAACTTTGTTGTGTCAAGTTTCAAGAAGCTAGCACAAACCGTGTTGGATTCAGAGTTCCAAATACATCTATCAATATAGGAGAAAACAGAGTGAAACCTAAAAATTCAAACTGTTACTGGAAATGAACGCTTCAACATAGAAGAACGAAATTTGGGGAACCAAGTCGCCTTAGTGTACTGATCATTACCTGAAAGTATCATCCAGTTTGGGTGAAAAAATGTTTGCTGAGATTTCTGGAGATTCGTAATTTTGGGAAGCTTGGCAACCCCTTCCCATGAAAGTGTTTCTCGCCAGTCACTGCTTAGGGCTACATCAAGAGGAAACAAAACGTAGAGATAGAACGTGAAACTACTTTGTTGTGTCAAGTTTCAAGAAGCTAGCGCAAACCGTGTTGGATTTAGAGTTCCAAATACATCTATCAATATAGGAGAAAACAGAGTGAAACCTAAAAATTCAAACTGTTACTGGAAATGAATGCTTCAACCTAGAAGAACGAAATTTGGGGAACCAAGTCGCCTTAGTGTACTGATCATTACCTGAAAGTATCATCCAGTTTGGGTGAAAAAATGTTTGCTGAGATTTCTGGAGATTCGTAATTTTGGGAAACTTGGCAACCCCTTCCCATGAAAGTGTTTCTCGCCAGTCACTGCTTAGGGCTACATCAAGAGGAAACAAAACGTAGAGATAGAACGTGAAACTACTTTGTTGTGTCAAGTTTCAAGAAGCTAGCACAAACCGTGTTGGATTTAGAGTTCCAAATACATCTATCAATATAGGAGAAAACAGAGTGAAACCTAAAAATTCAAACTGTTACTGGAAATGAACGCTTCAACATAGAAGAACGAAATTTGGGGAACCAAGTCGCCTTAGTGTACTGATCATGACCTGAAAGTATCATCCAGTTTGGGTGAAAAAATATTTGCTGAGATTTCTGGAGATTCGTAATTTTGGGAAGCTTGGCAACCCCTTCCCATGAAAGTGTTTCTCGCTAGTCACTGCTTAGGGCTACATCAAGAGGAAACAAAACGTAGAGATAGAACGTGAAACTACTTTGTTGTGTCAAGTTTCAAGAAGCTAGCACAAACCGTGTTGGATTTAGAGTTCCAAATACATCTATCAATATAGGAGAAAACAGAGTGAAACCTAAAAATTCAAACTGTTACTGGAAATGAACGCTTCAACATAGAAGAACGAAATTTGGGGAACCAAGTCGCCTTAGTGTACTGATCATTACCTGAAAGTATCATCCAGTTTGGGTGAAAAAATGTTTGCTGAGATTTCTGGAGATTCGTAATTTTGGGAAACTTGGCAACCCCTTCCCATGAAAGTGTTTCTCGCCAGTCACTGCTAAGGGCTACATCAAGAGGAAACAAAACGTAGAGATAGAACGTGAAACTACTTTGTTGTGTCAAGTTTCAAGAAGCTAGCACAAACCGTGTTGGATTTAGAGTTCCAAATACATCTATCAATATAGGAGAAAACAGAGTGAAACCTAAAAATTCAAACTGTTACTGGAAATGAACGCTTCAACCTAGAAGAACGAAATTTGGGGAACCAAGTCGCCTTAGTGTACTGATCATTACCTGAAAGTATCATCCAGTTTGGGTGAAAAAATGTTTGCTGAGATTTCTGGAGATTCGTAATTTTGGGAAGCTTGGCAACCCCTTCCCATGAAAGTGTTTCTCGCCAGTCACTGCTTAGGGCTACATCAAGAGGAAACAAAACGTAGAGATAGAACGTGAAACTACTTTGTTGTGTCAAGTTTCAAGAAGCTAGCGCAAACCGTGTTGGATTTAGAGTTCCAAATACATCTATCAATATAGGAGAAAACAGAGTGAAACCTAAAAATTCAAACTGTTACTGGAAATGAATGCTTCAACATAGAAGAACGAAATTTGGGGAACCAAGTCGCCTTAGTGTACTGATCATTACCTGAAAGTATCATCCAGTTTGGGTGAAAAAATATTTGCTGAGATTTCTGGAGATTCGTAATTTTGGGAAACTTGGCAACCCCTTCCCATGAAAGTGTTTCTCGCCAGTCACTGCTTAGGGCTACATCAAGAGGAAACAAAACGTAGAGATAGAACGTGAAACTACTTTGTTGTGTCAAGTTTCAAGAAGCTAGCACAAACCGTGTTGGATTTAGAGTTCCAAATACATCTATCAATATAGGAGAAAACAGAGTGAAACCTAAAAATTCAAACTGTTACTGGAAATGAACGCTTCAACATAGAAGAACGAAATTTGGGGAACCAAGTCGCCTTAGTGTACTGATCATGACCTGAAAGTATCATCCAGTTTGGGTGAAAAAATATTTGCTGAGATTTCTGGAGATTCGTAATTTTGGGAAGCTTGGCAACCCCTTCCCATGAAAGTGTTTCTCGCCAGTCACTGCTTAGGGCTACATCAAGAGGAAACAAAACGTAGAGATAGAACGTGAAACTACTTTGTTGTGTCAAGTTTCAAGAAGCTAGCACAAACCGTGTTGGATTCAGAGTTCCAAATACATCTATCAATATAGGAGAAAACAGAGTGAAACCTAAAAATTCAAACTGTTACTGGAAATGAACGCTTCAACATAGAAGAACGAAATTTGGGGAACCAAGTCGCCTTAGTGTACTGATCATTACCTGAAAGTATCATCCAGTTTGGGTGAAAAAATGTTTGCTGAGATTTCTGGAGATTCGTAATTTTGGGAAGCTTGGCAACCCCTTCCCATGAAAGTGTTTCTCGCCAGTCACTGCTTAGGGCTACATCAAGAGGAAACAAAACGTAGAGATAGAACGTGAAACTACTTTGTTGTGTCAAGTTTCAAGAAGCTAGCGCAAACCGTGTTGGATTTAGAGTTCCAAATACATCTATCAATATAGGAGAAAACAGAGTGAAACCTAAAAATTCAAACTGTTACTGGAAATGAATGCTTCAACATAGAAGAACGAAATTTGGGGAACCAAGTCGCCTTAGTGTACTGATCATTACCTGAAAGTATCATCCAGTTTGGGTGAAAAAATGTTTGCTGAGATTTCTGGAGATTCGTAATTTTGGGAAACTTGGCAACCCCTTCCCATGAAAGTGTTTCTCGCCAGTCACTGCTTAGGGCTACATCAAGAGGAAACAAAACGTAGAGATAGAACGTGAAACTACTTTGTTGTGTCAAGTTTCAAGAAGCTAGCACAAACCGTGTTGGATTTAGAGTTCCAAATACATCTATCAATATAGGAGAAAACAGAGTGAAACCTAAAAATTCAAACTGTTACTGGAAATGAACGCTTCAACATAGAAGAACGAAATTTGGGGAACCAAGTCGCCTTAGTGTACTGATCATGACCTGAAATTATCATCCAGTTTGGGTGAAAAAATATTTGCTGAGATTTCTGGAGATTCGTAATTTTGGGAAGCTTGGCAACCCCTTCCCATGAAAGTGTTTCTCGCCAGTCACTGCTTAGGGCTACATCAAGAGGAAACAAAACGTAGAGATAGAACGTGAAACAACTTTGTTGTGTCAAGTTTCAAGAAGCTAGCACAAACCGTGTTGGATTCAGAGTTCCAAATACATCTATCAATATAGGAGAAAACAGAGTGAAACCTAAAAATTCAAACTGTTACTGGAAATGAACGCTTCAACATAGAAGAACGAAATTTGGGGAACCAAGTCGCCTTAGTGTACTGATCATTACCTGAAAGTATCATCCAGTTTGGGTGAAAAAATGTTTGCTCAGATTTCTGGAGATTCGTAATTTTGGGAAGCTTGGCAACCCCTTCCCATGAAAGTGTTTCTCGCCAGTCACTGCTTAGGGCTACATCAAGAGGAAACAAAACGTAGAGATAGAACGTGAAACTACTTTGTTGTGTCAAGTTTCAAGAAGCTAGCACAAACCGTGTTGGATTTAGAGTTCCAAATACATCTATCAATATAGGAGAAAACAGAGTGAAACCTAAAAATTCAAACTGTTACTGGAAATGAACGCTTCAACATAGAAGAACGAAATTTGGGGAACCAAGTCGCCTTAGTGTACTGATCATTACCTGAAAGTATCATCCAGTTTGGGTGAAAAAATGTTTGCTGAGATTTCTGGAGATTCGTAATTTTGGGAAGCTTGGCAACCCCTTCCCATGAAAGTGTTTCTCGCCAGTCACTGCTTAGGGCTACATCAAGAGGAAACAAAACGTAGAGATAGAACGTGAAACTACTTTGTTGTGTCAAGTTTCAAAAAGCTAGCACAAACCGTGTTGGATTTAGAGTTCCAAATACATCTATCAATATAGGAGAAAACAGAGTGAAACCTAAAAATTCAAACTGTTACTGGAAATGAACGCTTCAACATAGAAGAACGAAATTTGTGGAACCAAGTCGCCTTAGTGTACTGATCATTACCTGAAAGTATCATCCAGTTTGGGTGAAAAAATATTTGCTGAGATTTCTGGAGATTCGTAATTTTGGGAAGCTTGGCAACCCCTTCCCATGAAAGTGTTTCTCGCCAGTCACTGCTTAGAGCTACATCAAGAGGAAAAAAAAACGTAGAGATAGAACGTGAAACAACTTTGTTGTGTCAAGTTTCAAGAAGCTAGCACAAACCGTGTTGGATTCAGAGTTCCAAATACATCTATCAATATAGGAGAAAACAGAGTGAAACCTAAAAATTCAAACTGTTACTGGAAATGAACGCTTCAACATAGAAGAACGAAATTTGGGGAACCAAGTCGCCTTAGTGTACTGATCATTACCTGAAAGTATCATCCAGTTTGGGTGAAAAAATGTTTGCTGAGATTTCTGGAGATTCGTAATTTTGGGAAGCTTGGCAACCCCTTCCCATGAAAGTGTTTCTCGCCAGTCACTGCTTAGGGCTACATCAAGAGGAAACAAAACGTAGAGATAGAACGTGAAACTACTTTGTTGTGTCAAGTTTCAAGAAGCTAGCGCAAACCGTGTTGGATTTAGAGTTCCAAATACATCTATCAATATAGGAGAAAACAGAGTGAAACCTAAAAATTCAAACTGTTACTGGAAATGAATGCTTCAACCTAGAAGAACGAAATTTGGGGAACCAAGTCGCCTTAGTGTACTGATCATTACCTGAAAGTATCATCCAGTTTGGGTGAAAAAATGTTTGCTGAGATTTCTGGAGATTCGTAATTTTGGGAAACTTGGCAACCCCTTCCCATGAAAGTGTTTCTCGCCAGTCACTGCTTAGGGCTACATCAAGAGGAAACAAAACGTAGAGATAGAACGTGAAACTACTTTGTTGTGTCAAGTTTCAAGAAGCTAGCACAAACCGTGTTGGATTTAGAGTTCCAAATACATCTATCAATATAGGAGAAAACAGAGTGAAACCTAAAAATTCAAACTGTTACTGGAAATGAACGCTTCAACATAGAAGAACGAAATTTGGGGAACCAAGTCGCCTTAGTGTACTGATCATGACCTGAAAGTATCATCCAGTTTGGGTGAAAAAATATTTGCTGAGATTTCTGGAGATTCGTAATTTTGGGAAGCTTGGCAACCCCTTCCCATGAAAGTGTTTCTCGCCAGTCACTGCTTAGGGCTACATCAAGAGGAAACAAAACGTAGAGATAGAACGTGAAACTACTTTGTTGTGTCAAGTTTCAAGAAGCTAGCACAAACCGTGTTGGATTTAGAGTTCCAAATACATCTATCAATATAGGAGAAAACAGAGTGAAACCTAAAAATTCAAACTGTTACTGGAAATGAACGCTTCAACATAGAAGAACGAAATTTGGGGAACCAAGTCGCCTTAGTGTACTGATCATTACCTGAAAGTATCATCCAGTTTGGATGAAAAAATGTTTGCTGAGATTTCTGGAGATTCGTAATTTTGGGAAACTTGGCAACCCCTTCCCATGAAAGTGTTTCTCGCCAGTCACTGCTAAGGGCTACATCAAGAGGAAACAAAACGTAGAGATAGAACGTGAAACTACTTTGTTGTGTCAAGTTTCAAGAAGATAGCACAAACCGTGTTGGATTTAGAGTTCCAAATACATCTATCAATATAGGAGAAAACAGAGTGAAACCTAAAAATTCAAACTGTTACTGGAAATGAACGCTTCAACCTAGAAGAACGAAATTTGGGGAACCAAGTCGCCTTAGTGTACTGATCATTACCTGAAAGTATCATCCAGTTTGGGTGAAAAAATGTTTGCTGAGATTTCTGGAGATTCGTAATTTTGGGAAACTTGGCAACCCCTTCCCATGAAAGTGTTTCTCGCCAGTCACTGCTTAGGGCTACATCAAGAGGAAACAAAACGTAGAGATAGAACGTGAAACTACTTTGTTGTGTCAAGTTTCAAGAAGCTAGCACAAACCGTGTTGGATTTAGAGTTCCAAATACATCTATCAATATAGGAGAAAACAGAGTGAAACCTAAAAATTCAAACTGTTACTGGAAATGAACGCTTCAACATAGAAGAACGAAATTTGGGGAACCAAGTCGCCTTAGTGTACTGATCATGACCTGAAAGTATCATCCAGTTTGGGTGAAAAAATATTTGCTGAGATTTCTGGAGATTCGTAATTTTGGGAAGCTTGGCAACCCCTTCCCATGAAAGTGTTTCTCGCCAGTCACTGCTTAGAGCTACATCAAGAGGAAAAAAAACGTAGAGATAGAACGTGAAACAACTTTGTTGTGTCAAGTTTCAAGAAGCTAGCACAAACCGTGTTGGATTCAGAGTTCCAAATACATCTATCAATATAGGAGAAAACAGAGTGAAACCTAAAAATTCAAACTGTTACTGGAAATGAACGCTTCAACATAGAAGAACGAAATTTGGGGAAACAAGTCGCCTTAGTGTACTGATCATTACCTGAAAGTATCATCCAGTTTGGGTGAAAAAATGTTTGCTGAGATTTCTGGAGATTCGTAATTTTGGGAAGCTTGGCAACCCCTTCCCATGAAAGTGTTTCTCGCCAGTCACTGCTTAGGGCTACATCAAGAGGAAACAAAACGTAGAGATAGAACGTGAAACTACTTTGTTGTGTCAAGTTTCAAGAAGCTAGCACAAACCGTGTTGGATTTAGAGTTCCAAATACATCTATCAATATAGGAGAAAACAGAGTGAAACCTAAAAATTCAAACTGTTACTGGAAATGAATGCTTCAACATAGAAGAACGAAATTTGGGGAACCAAGTCGCCTTAGTGTACTGATCATTACCTGAAAGTATCATCCAGTTTGGGTGAAAAAATGTTTGCTGAGATTTCTGGAGATTCGTAATTTTGGGAAACTTGGCAACCCCTTCCCATGAAAGTGTTTCTCGCCAGTCACTGCTTAGGGCTACATCAAGAGGAAACAAAACGTAGAGATAGAACGTGAAACTAATTTGTTGTGTCAAGTTTCAAGAAGCTAGCACAAACCGTGTTGGATTTAGAGTTCCAAATACATCTATCAATATAGGAGAAAACAGAGTGAAACCTAAAAATTCAAACTGTTACTGGAAATGAACGCTTCAACATAGAAGAACGAAATTTGGGGAACCAAGTCGCCTTAGTGTACTGATCATGACCTGAAAGTATCATCCAGTTTGGGTGAAAAAATATTTGCTGAGATTTCTGGAGATTCGTAATTTTGGGAAGCTTGGCAACCCCTTCCCATGAAAGTGTTTCTCGCCAGTCACTGCTTAGGGCTACATCAAGAGGAAAAAAAACGGAGAGATAGAACGTGAAACTACTTTGTTGTGTCAAGTTTCAAGAAGCTAGCACAAACCGTGTTGGATTTAGAGTTCCAAATACATCTATCAATATAGGAGAAAACAGAGTGAAACCTAAAAATTCAAACTGTTACTGGAAATGAACGCTTCAACATAGAAGAACGAAATTTGGGGAACCAAGTCGCCTTAGTGTACTGATCATTACCTGAAAGTATCATCCAGTTTGGGTGAAAAAATGTTTGCTGAGATTTCTGGAGATTCGTAATTTTGGGAAGCTTGGCAACCCCTTCCCATGAAAGTGTTTCTCGCCAGTCACTGCTTAGGGCTACATCAAGAGGAAACAAAACGTAGAGATAGAACGTGAAACTACTTTGTTGTGTCAAGTTTCAAGAAGCTAGCACAAACCGTGTTGGATTTAGAGTTCCAAATACATCTATCAATATAGGAGAAAACAGAGTGAAACCTAAAAATTCAAACTGTTACTGGAAATGAACGCTTCAACATAGAAGAACGAAATTTGGGGAACCAAGTCGCCTTAGTGTACTGATCATTACCTGAAAGTATCATCCAGTTTGGGTGAAAAAATGTTTGCTGAGATTTCTGGAGATTCGTAATTTTGGGAAACTTGGCAACCCCTTCCCATGAAAGTGTTTCTCGCCAGTCACTGCTTAGGGCTACATCAAGAGGAAACAAAACGTAGAGATAGAATGTGAAACTACTTTGTTGTGTCAAGTTTCAAGAAGCTAGCACAAACCGTGTTGGATTTAGAGTTCCAAATACATCTATCAATATAGGAGAAAACAGAGTGAAACCTAAAAATTCAAACTGTTACTGGAAATGAACGCTTCAACATAGAAGAACGAAATTTGGGGAACCAAGTCGCCTTAGTGTACTGATCATGACCTGAAAGTATCATCCAGTTTGGGTGAAAAAATATTTGCTGAGATTTCTGGAGATTCGTAATTTTGGGAAGCTTGGCAACCCCTTCCCATGAAAGTGTTTCTCGCCAGTCACTGCTTAGGGCTACATCAAGAGGAAACAAAACGGAGAGATAGAACGTGAAACTACTTTGTTGTGTCAAGTTTCAAGAAGCTAGCACAAACCGTGTTGGATTTAGAGTTCCAAATACATCTATCAATATAGGAGAAAACAGAGTGAAACCTAAAAATTCAAACTGTTACTGGAAATGAACGCTTCAACATAGAAGAACGAAATTTGGGGAACCAAGTCGCCTTAGTGTACTGATCATTACCTGAAAGTATCATCCAGTTTGGGTGAAAAAATGTTTGCTGAGATTTCTGGAGATTCGTAATTTTGGGAAGCTTGGCAACCCCTTCCCATGAAAGTGTTTCTCGCCAGTCACTGCTAAGGGCTACATCAAGAGGAAACAAAACGTAGAGATAGAACGTGAAACTACTTTGTTGTGTCAAGTTTCAAGAAGCTAGCACAAACCGTGTTGGATTTAGAGTTCCAAATACATCTATCAATATAGGAGAAAACAGAGTGAAACCTAAAAATTCAAACTGTTACTGGAAATGAACGCTTCAACATAGAAGAACGAAATTTGGGGAACCAAGTCGCCTTAGTGTACTGATCATTACCTGAAAGTATCATCCAGTTTGGGTGAAAAAATGTTTGCTGAGATTTCTGGAGATTTGTAATTTTGGGAAGCTTGGCAACCCCTTCCCATGAAAGTGTTTCTCGCCAGTCACTGCTTAGGGCTACATCAAGAGGAAACAAAACGTAGAGATAGAACGTGAAACTACTTTGTTGTGTCAAGTTTCAAGAAGCTAGCACAAACCGTGTTGGATTTAGAGTTCCAAATACATGTATCAATATAGGAGAAAACAGAGTGAAACCTAAAAATTCAAACTGTTACTGAAAATGAACGCTTCAACATAGAAGAACGAAATTTGGGGAACCAAGTCGCCTTAGTGTACTGATCATTACCTGAAAGTATCATCCAGTTTGGGTGAAAAAATATTTGCTGAGATTTCTGGAGATTCGTAATTTTGGGAAGCTTGGCAACCCCTTCCCATGAAAGTGTTTCTCGCCAGTCACTGCTTAGGGCTACATCAAGAGGAAACAAAACGTAGAGATAGAACGTGAAACTACTTTGTTGTGTCAAGTTTCAAAAAGCTAGCACAAACCGTGTTGGATTTAGAGTTCCAAATACATCTATCAATATAGGAGAAAACAGAGTGAAACCTAAAAATTCAAACTGTTACTGGAAATGAACGCTTCAACATAGAAGAACGAAATTTGGGGAACCAAGTCGCCTTAGTGTACTGATCATTACCTGAAAGTATCATCCAGTTTGGGTGAAAAAATATTTGCTGAGATTTCTGGAGATTCGTAATTTTGGGAAGCTTGGCAACCCCTTCCCATGAAAGTGTTTCTCGCCAGTCACTGCTTAGAGCTACATCAAGAGGAAAAAAAACGTAGAGATAGAACGTGAAACAACTTTGTTGTGTCAAGTTTCAAGAAGCTAGCACAAACCGTGTTGGATTCAGAGTTCCAAATACATCTATCAATATAGGAGAAAACAGAGTGAAACCTAAAAATTCAAACTGTTACTGGAAATGAACGCTTCAACATAGAAGAACGAAATTTGGGGAACCAAGTCGCCTTAGTGTACTGATCATTACCTGAAAGTATCATCCAGTTTGGGTGAAAAAATGTTTGCTGAGATTTCTGGAGATTCGTAATTTTGGGAAGCTTGGCAACCCCTTCCCATGAAAGTGTTTCTCGCCAGTCACTGCTTAGGGCTACATCAAGAGGAAACAAAACGTAGAGATAGAACGTGAAACTACTTTGTTGTGTCAAGTTTCAAGAAGCTAGCGCAAACCGTGTTGGATTTAGAGTTCCAAATACATCTATCAATATAGGAGAAAACAGAGTGAAACCTAAAAATTCAAACTGTTACTGGAAATGAACGCTTCAACATAGAAGAACGAAATTTGGGGAACCTAGTCGCCTTAGTGTACTGATCATTACCTGAAAGTATCATCCAGTTTGGGTGAAAAAATATTTGCTGAGATTTCTGGAGATTCGTAATTTTGGGAAGCTTGGCAACCCCTTCCCATGAAAGTGTTTCTCGCCAGTCACTGCTTAGGGCTACATCAAGAGGAAACAAAACGTAGAGATAGAACGTGAAACTACTTTGTTGTGTCAAGTTTCAAAAAGCTAGCACAAACCGTGTTGGATTTAGAGTTCCAAATACATCTATCAATATAGGAGAAAACAGAGTGAAACCTAAAAATTCAAACTGTTACTGGAAATGAACGCTTCAACATAGAAGAACGAAATTTGGGGAACCAAGTCGCCTTAGTGTACTGATCATTACCTGAAAGTATCATCCAGTTTGGGTGAAAAAATATTTGCTGAGATTTCTGGAGATTCGTAATTTTGGGAAGCTTGGCAACCCCTTCCCATGAAAGTGTTTCTCGCCAGTCACTGCTTAGAGCTACATCAAGAGGAAAAAAAACGTAGAGATAGAACGTGAAACAACTTTGTTGTGTCAAGTTTCAAGAAGCTAGCACAAACCGTGTTGGATTCAGAGTTCCAAATACATCTATCAATATAGGAGAAAACAGAGTGAAACCTAAAAATTCAAACTGTTACTGGAAATGAACGCTTCAACATAGAAGAACGAAATTTGGGGAACCAAGTCGCCTTAGTGTACTGATCATTACCTGAAAGTATCATCCAGTTTGGGTGAAAAAATGTTTGCTGAGATTTCTGGAGATTCGTAATTTTGGGAAGCTTGGCAACCCCTTCCCATGAAAGTGTTTCTCGCCAGTCACTGCTTAGGGCTACATCAAGAGGAAACAAAACGTAGAGATAGAACGTGAAACTACTTTGTTGTGTCAAGTTTCAAGAAGCTAGCGCAAACCGTGTTGGATTTAGAGTTCCAAATACATCTATCAATATAGGAGAAAACAGAGTGAAACCTAAAAATTCAAACTGTTACTGGAAATGAACGCTTCAACATAGAAGAACGAAATTTGGGGAACCAAGTCGCCTTAGTGTACTGATCATTACCTGAAAGTATCATCCAGTTTGGGTGAAAAAATGTTTGCTGAGATTTCTGGAGATTCGTAATTTTGGGAAACTTGGCAACCCCTTCCCATGAAAGTGTTTCTCGCCAGTCACTGCTTAGGGCTACATCAAGAGGAAACAAAACGTAGAGATAGAACGTGAAACTACTTTGTTGTGTCAAGTTTCAAGAAGCTAGCACAAACCGTGTTGGATTTAGAGTTCCAAATACATCTATCAATATAGGAGAAAACAGAGTGAAACCTAAAAATTCAAACTGTTACTGGAAATGAACGCTTCAACATAGAAGAACGAAATTTGGGGAACCAAGTCGCCTTAGTGTACTGATCATGACCTGAAAGTATCATCCAGTTTGGGTGAAAAAATATTTGCTGAGATTTCTGGAGATTCGTAATTTTGGGAAGCTTGGCAACCCCTTCCCATGAAAGTGTTTCTCGCCAGTCACTGCTTAGGGCTACATCAAGAGGAAACAAAACGTAGAGATAGAACGTGAAACTACTTTGTTGTGTCAAGTTTCAAGAAGCTAGCACAAACCGTGTTGGATTTAGAGTTCCAAATACATCTATCAATATAGGAGAAAACAGAGTGAAACCTAAAAATTCAAACTGTTACTGGAAATGAACGCTTCAACATAGAAGAACGAAATTTGGGGAACCAAGTCGCCTTAGTGTACTGATCATTACCTGAAAGTATCATCCAGTTTGGGTGAAAAAATGTTTGCTCAGATTTCTGGAGATTCGTAATTTTGGGAAGCTTGGCAACCCCTTCCCATGAAAGTGTTTCTCGCCAGTCACTGCTAAGGGCTACATCAAGAGGAAACAAAACGTAGAGATAGAACGTGAAACTACTTTGTTGTGTCAAGTTTCAAGAAGCTAGCACAAACCGTGTTGGATTTAGAGTTCCAAATACATCTATCAATATAGGAGAAAACAGAGTGAAACCTAAAAATTCAAACTGTTACTGGAAATGAACGCTTCAACATAGAAGAACGAAATTTGGGGAACCAAGTCGCCTTAGTGTACTGATCATTACCTGAAAGTATCATCCAGTTTGGGTGAAAAAATGTTTGCTGAGATTTCTGGAGATTCGTAATTTTGGGAAGCTTGGCAACCCCTTCCCATGAAAGTGTTTCTCGCCAGTCACTGCTTAGGGCTACATCAAGAGGAAACAAAACGTAGAGATAGAACGTGAAACTACTTTGTTGTGTCAAGTTTCAAGAAGCTAGCACAAACCGTGTTGGATTTAGAGTTCCAAATACATCTATCAATATAGGAGAAAACAGAGTGAAACCTAAAAATTCAAACTGTTACTGGAAATGAACGCTTCAACATAGAAGAACGAAATTTGGGGAACCAAGTCGCCTTAGTGTACTGATCATTACCTGAAAGTATCATCCAGTTTGGGTGAAAAAATGTTTGCTGAGATTTCTGGAGATTCGTAATTTTGGGAAACTTGGCAACCCCTTCCCATGAAAGTGTTTCTCGCCAGTCACTGCTTAGGGCTACATCAAGAGGAAACAAAACGTAGAGATAGAACGTGAAACTACTTTGTTGTGTCAAGTTTCAAGAAGCTAGCACAAACCGTGTTGGATTTAGAGTTCCAAATACATCTATCAATATAGGAGAAAACAGAGTGAAACCTAAAAATTCAAACTGTTACTGGAAATGAACGCTTCAACATAGAAGAACGAAATTTGGGGAACCAAGTCGCCTTAGTGTACTGATCATGACCTGAAAGTATCATCCAGTTTGGGTGAAAAAATGTTTGCTTAGATTTCTGGAGATTCGTAATTTTGGGAAGCTTGGCAACCCCTTCCCATGAAAGTGTTTCTCGCCAGTCACTGCTTAGGGCTACATCAAGAGGAAACAAAACGTAGAGATAGAACGTGAAACTACTTTGTTGTGTCAAGTTTCAAGAAGCTAGCACAAACCGTGTTGGATTTAGAGTTCCAAATACATCTATCAATATAGGAGAAAACAGAGTGAAACCTAAAAATTCAAACTGTTACTGGAAATGAACGCTTCAACATAGAAGAACGAAATTTGGGGAACCAAGTCGCCTTAGTGTACTGATCATTACCTGAAAGTATCATCCAGTTTGGGTGAAAAAATGTTTGCTCAGATTTCTGGAGATTCGTAATTTTGGGAAACTTGGCAACCCCTTCCCATGAAAGTGTTTCTCGCCAGTCACTGCTAAGGGCTACATCAAGAGGAAACAAAACGTAGAGATAGAACGTGAAACTACTTTGTTGTGTCAAGTTTCAAGAAGCTAGCACAAACCGTGTTGGATTTAGAGTTCCAAATACATCTATCAATATAGGAGAAAACAGAGTGAAACCTAAAAATTCAAACTGTTACTGGAAATGAACGCTTCAACATAGAAGAACGAAATTTGGGGAACCAAGTCGCCTTAGTGTACTGATCATTACCTGAAAGTATCATCCAGTTTGGGTGAAAAAATGTTTGCTGAGATTTCTGGAGATTCGTAATTTTGGGAAACTTGGCAACCCCTTCCCATGAAAGTGTTTCTCGCCAGTCACTGCTTAGGGCTACATCAAGAGGAAACAAAATGTAGAGATAGAACGTGAAACTACTTTGTTGTGTCAAGTTTCAAGAAGCTAGCACAAACCGTGTTGGATTTAGAGTTCCAAATACATCTATCAATATAGGAGAAAACAGAGTGAAACCTAAAAATTCAAACTGTTACTGGAAATGAACGCTTCAACATAGAAGAACGAAATTTGGGGAACCAAGTTGCCTTAGTGTACTGATCATTACCTGAAAGTATCATCCAGTTTGGGTGAAAAAATATTTGCTGAGATTTCTGGAGATTCGTAATTTTGGGAAGCTTGGCAACCCCTTCCCATGAAAGTGTTTCTCGCCAGTCACTGCTTAGAGCTACATCAAGAGGAAAAAAAAACGTAGAGATAGAACGTGAAACAACTTTGTTGTGTCAAGTTTCAAGAAGCTAGCACAAACCGTGTTGGATTCAGAGTTCCAAATACATCTATCAATATAGGAGAAAACAGAGTGAAACCTAAAAATTCAAACTGTTACTGGAAATGAACGCTTCAACATAGAAGAACGAAATTTGGGGAACCAAGTCGCCTTAGTGTACTGATCATTACCTGAAAGTATCATCCAGTTTGGGTGAAAAAATGTTTGCTGAGATTTCTGGAGATTCGTAATTTTGGGAAGCTTGGCAACCCCTTCCCATGAAAGTGTTTCTCGCCAGTCACTGCTTAGGGCTACATCAAGAGGAAACAAAACGTAGAGATAGAACGTGAAACTACTTTGTTGTGTCAAGTTTCAAGAAGCTAGCACAAACCGTGTTGGATTTAGAGTTCCAAATACATCTATCAATATAGGAGAAAACAGAGTGAAACCTAAAAATTCAAACTGTTACTGGAAATGAATGCTTCAACATAGAAGAACGAAATTTGGGGAACCAAGTCGCCTTAGTGTACTGATCATTACCTGAAAGTATCATCCAGTTTGGGTGAAAAAATGTTTGCTGAGATTTCTGGAGATTCGTAATTTTGGGAAACTTGGCAACCCCTTCCCATGAAAGTGTTTCTCGCCAGTCACTGCTTAGGGCTACATCAAGAGGAAACAAAACGTAGAGATAGAACGTGAAACTACTTTGTTGTGTCAAGTTTCAAGAAGCTAGCACAAACCGTGTTGGATTTAGAGTTCCAAATACATCTATCAATATAGGAGAAAACAGAGTGAAACCTAAAAATTCAAACTGTTACTGGAAATGAACGCTTCAACATAGAAGAACGAAATTTGGGGAACCAAGTCGCCTTAGTGTACTGATCATGACCTGAAAGTATCATCCAGTTTGGGTGAAAAAATATTTGCTGAGATTTCTGGAGATTCGTAATTTTGGGAAGCTTGGCAACCCCTTCCCATGAAAGTGTTTCTCGCCAGTCACTGCTTAGGGCTACATCAAGAGGAAACAAAACGTAGAGATAGAACGTGAAACTACTTTGTTGTGTCAAGTTTCAAGAAGCTAGCACAAACCGTGTTGGATTTAGAGTTCCAAATACATCTATCAATATAGGAGAAAACAGAGTGAAACCTAAAAATTCAAACTGTTACTGGAAATGAACGCTTCAACATAGAAGAACGAAATTTGGGGAACCAAGTCGCCTTAGTGTACTGATCATTACCTGAAAGTATCATCCAGTTTGGGTGAAAAAATGTTTGCTCAGATTTCTGGAGATTCGTAATTTTGGGAAACTTGGCAACCCCTTCCCATGAAAGTGTTTCTCGCCAGTCACTGCTAAGGGCTACATCAAGAGGAAACAAAACGTAGAGATAGAACGTGAAACTACTTTGTTGTGTCAAGTTTCAAGAAGCTATCACAAACCGTGTTGGATTTAGAGTTCCAAATACATCTATCAATATAGGAGAAAACAGAGTGAAACCTAAAAATTCAAACTGTTACTGGAAATGAACGCTTCAACATAGAAGAACGAAATTTGGGGAACCAAGTCGCCTTAGTGTACTGATCATTACCTGAAAGTATCATCCAGTTTGGGTGAAAAAATGTTTGCTGAGATTTCTGGAGATTCGTAATTTTGGGAAACTTGGCAACCCCTTCCCATGAAAGTGTTTCTCGCCAGTCACTGCTTAGGGCTACATCAAGAGGAAACAAAATGTAGAGATAGAACGTGAAACTACTTTGTTGTGTCAAGTTTCAAGAAGCTAGCACAAACCGTGTTGGATTTAGAGTTCCAAATACATCTATCAATATAGGAGAAAACAGAGTGAAACCTAAAAATTCAAACTGTTACTGGAAATGAACGCTTCAACATAGAAGAACGAAATTTGGGGAACCAAGTCGCCTTAGTGTACTGATCATTACCTGAAAGTATCATCCAGTTTGGGTGAAAAAATGTTTGCTGAGATTTCTGGAGATTCGTAATTTTGGGAAACTTGGCAACCCCTTCCCATGAAAGTGTTTCTCGCCAGTCACTGCTTAGGGCTACATCAAGAGGAAACAAAACGGAGAGATAGAACGTGAAACTACTTTGTTGTGTCAAGTTTCAAGAAGCTAGCACAAACCGTGTTGGATTTAGAGTTCCAAATACATCTATCAATATAGGAGAAAACAGAGTGAAACCTAAAAATTCAAACTGTTACTGGAAATGAACGCTTCAACATAGAAGAACGAAATTTGGGGAACCAAGTCGCCTTAGTGTACTGATCATTACCTGAAAGTATCATCCAGTTTGGGTGAAAAAATATTTGCTGAGATTTCTGGAGATTCGTAATTTTGGGAAGCTTGGCAACCCCTTCCCATGAAAGTGTTTCTCGCCAGTCACTGCTTAGGGCTACATCAAGAGGAAACAAAACGTAGAGATAGAACGTGAAACTACTTTGTTGTGTCAAGTTTCAAGAAGCTAGCACAAACCGTGTTGGATTTAGAGTTCCAAATACATCTATCAATATAGGAGAAAACAGAGTGAAACCTAAAAATTCAAACTGTTACTGGAAATGAACGCTTCAATATGGAAGAACGAAATTTGGGGAACCAAGTCGCCTTAGTGTACTGATCATTACCTGAAAGTATCATCCAGTTTGGGTCAAAAAATATTTGCTGAGATTTCTGGAGATTCGTAATTTTTGGAAGCTTGGCAACCCCTTCCCATGAAAGTGTTTCTCGCCAGTCACTGCTTAGGGCTACATCAAGAGGAAACAAAACGTAGAGATAGAACGTGAAACAACTTTGTTGTGTCAAGTTTCAAGAAGCTAGCACAAACCGTGTTGGATTCAGAGTTCCAAATACATCTATCAATATAGGAGAAAACAGAGTGAAACCTAAAAATTCAAACTGTTACTGGAAATGAACGCTTCAACATAGAAGAACGAAATTTGGGGAACCAAGTCGCCTTAGTGTACTGATCATTACCTGAAAGTATCATCCAGTTTGGGTGAAAAAATGTTTGCTGAGATTTCTGGAGATTCGTAATTTTGGGAAGCTTGGCAACCCCTTCCCATGAAAGTGTTTCTCGCCAGTCACTGCTTAGGGCTACATCAAGAGGAAACAAAACGTAGAGATAGAACGTGAAACTACTTTGTTGTGTCAAGTTTCAAGAAGCTAGCACAAACCGTGTTGGATTTAGAGTTCCAAATACATCTATCAATATAGGAGAAAACAGAGTGAAACCTAAAAATTCAAACTGTTACTGGAAATGAACGCTTCAACATAGAAGAACGAAATTTGGGGAACCAAGTCGCCTTAGTGTACTGATCATTACCTGAAAGTATCATCCAGTTTGGGTGAAAAAATATTTGCTGAGATTTCTGGAGATTCGTAATTTTTGGAAGCTTGGCAACCCCTTCCCATGAAAGTGTTTCTCGCCAGTCACTGCTTAGGGCTACATCAAGAGGAAACAAAACGTAGAGATAGAACGTGAAACTACTTTGTTGTGTCAAGTTTCAAGAAACTAGCACAAACCGTGTTGGATTTAGAGTTCCAAATACATCTATCAATATAGGAGAAAACAGAGTGAAACCTAAAAATTCAAACTGTTACTGGAAATGAACGCTTCAACATACAAGAACGAAATTTGGGGAACCAAGTCGCCTTAGTGTACTGATCATTACCTGAAAGTATCATCCAGTTTGGGTGAAAAAATATTTGCTGAGATTTCTGGAGATTCGTAATTTTGGGAAGCTTGGCAACCCCTTCCCATGAAAGTGTTTCTCGCCAGTCACTGCTTAGGGCTACATCAAGAGGAAACAAAAAGTAGAGATAGAACGTGAAACTACATTGTTGTGTCAAGTTTCAAGAAGCTAGCACAAACCGTGTTGGATTTAGAGTTCCAAATACATCTATCAATATAGGAGAAAACAGAGTGAAACCTAAAAATTCAAACTGTTACTGGAAATGAACGCTTCAACATAGAAGAATGAAATTTGGGGAACCAAGTCGCCTTAGTGTACTGATCATTACCTGAAAGTATCATCCAGTTTGGGTGAAAAATGTTTGCTGAGATTTCTGAAGATTCGTAATTTTGGGAAAATTGGCAACCCCTTCCAATGAAAGTGTTTCTCGCCAGTCACTGCTTAGGGCTACATCAAGAGGAAACAAAACGTAGAGATAGAACGTGAAACTACTTTGTTGTGTCAAGTTTCAAGAAGCTAGCACAAACCGTGTTGGATTTAGAGTTCCAAATACATCTATCAATATAGGAGAAAACAGAGTGAAACCTAAAAATTCAAACTGTTACTGGAAATGAACGCTTCAACATAGAAGAACGAAATTTGGAGAACCAAGTCGCCTTAGTGTACTGATCATTACCTGAAAGTATCATCCAGTTTGGGTGATAAAATGTTTGCTGAGATTTCTGGAGATTCGTAATTTTGGGAAGCTTGGCAACCCCTTCCCATGAAAGTGTTTCTCGCCAGTCACTGCTTAGGGCTACATCAAGAGGAAACAAAACGTAGAGATAGAACGTGAAACTACTTTGTTGTGTCAAGTTTCAAGAAGCTAGCACAAACCGTGTTGGATTCAGAGTTCCAAATACATCTATCAATATAGGAGAAAACAGAGTGAAACCTAAAAATTCAAACAGTTACTGGAAATGAACGCTTCAACATAGAAGAACGAAATTTGGGGAACCAAGTCGCCTTAGTGTACTGATCATTACCTGAAAGTATCATCCAGTTTGGGTGAAAAAATGTTTGCTGAGATTTCTGGAGATTCGTAATTTTGGGAAGCTTGGCAACCCCTTCCCATGAAAGTGTTTCTCGCCAGTCACTGCTTAGGGCTACATCAAGAGGAAACAAAACGTAGAGATAGAACGTGAAACTACTTTGTTGTGTCAAGTTTCAAGAAGCTAGCACAAACCGTGTTGGATTTAGAGTTCCAAATACATCTATCAATATAGGAGAAAACAGAGTGAAACCTAAAAATTCAAACTGTTACTGGAAATGAATGCTTCAACATAGAAGAACGAAATTTGGGGAACCAAGTCGCCTTAGTGTACTGATCATTACCTGAAAGTATCATCCAGTTTGGGTGAAAAAATGTTTGTTGAGATTTCTGGAGATTCGTAATTTTGGGAAACTTGGCAACCCCTTCCCATGAAAGTGTTTCTCGCCAGTCACTGCTTAGGGCTACATCAAGAGGAAACAAAACGTAGAGATAGAACGTGAAACTACTTTGTTGTGTCAAGTTTCAAGAAGCTAGCACAAACCGTGTTGGATTTAGAGTTCCAAATACATCTATCAATATAGGAGAAAACAGAGTGAAACCTAAAAATTCAAACTGTTACTGGAAATGAACGCTTCAACATAGAAGAACGAAATTTGGGGAACCAAGTCGCCTTAGTGTACTGATCATGACCTGAAAGTATCATCCAGTTTGGGTGAAAAAATATTTGCTGAGATTTCTGGAGATTCGTAATTTTGGGAAGCTTGGCAACCCCTTCCCATGAAATTGTTTCTCGCCAGTCACTGCTTAGGGCTACATCAAGAGGAAACAAAACGGAGAGATAGAACGTGAAACTACTTTGTTGTGTCAAGTTTCAAGAAGCTAGCACAAACCGTGTTGGATTTAGAGTTCCAAATACATCTATCAATATAGGAGAAAACAGAGTGAAACCTAAAAATTCAAACTGTTACTGGAAATGAACGCTTCAACATAGAAGAACGAAATTTGGGGAACCAAGTCGCCTTAGTGTACTGATCATTACCTGAAAGTATCATCCAGTTTGGGTGAAAAAATGTTTGCTCAGATTTCTGGAGATTCGTAATTTTGGGAAACTTGGCAACCCCTTCCCATGAAAGTGTTTCTCGCCAGTCACTGCTAAGGGCTACATCAAGAGGAAACAAAACGTAGAGATAGAACGTGAAACTACTTTGTTGTGTCAAGTTTCAAGAAGCTATCACAAACCGTGTTGGATTTAGAGTTCCAAATACATCTATCAATATAGGAGAAAACAGAGTGAAACCTAAAAATTCAAACTGTTACTGGAAATGAACGCTTCAACATAGAAGAACGAAATTTGGGGAACCAAGTCGCCTTAGTGTACTGATCATTACCTGAAAGTATCATCCAGTTTGGGTGAAAAAATGTTTGCTGAGATTTCTGGAGATTCGTAATTTTGGGAAACTTGGCAACCCCTTCCCATGAAAGTGTTTCTCGCCAGTCACTGCTTAGGGCTACATCAAGAGGAAACAAAATGTAGAGATAGAACGTGAAACTACTTTGTTGTGTCAAGTTTCAAGAAGCTAGCACAAACCGTGTTGGATTTAGAGTTCCAAATACATCTATCAATATAGGAGAAAACAGAGTGAAACCTAAAAATTCAAACTGTTACTGGAAATGAACGCTTCAACATAGAAGAACGAAATTTGGGGAACCAAGTCGCCTTAGTGTACTGATCATTACCTGAAAGTATCATCCAGTTTGGGTGAAAAAATGTTTGCTGAGATTTCTGGAGATTCGTAATTTTGGGAAACTTGGCAACCCCTTCCCATGAAAGTGTTTCTCGCCAGTCACTGCTTAGGGCTACATCAAGAGGAAACAAAACGTAGAGATAGAACGTGAAACTACTTTGTTGTGTCAAGTTTCAAGAAGCTAGCACAAACCGTGTTGGATTTAGAGTTCCAAATACATCTATCAATATAGGAGAAAACAGAGTGAAACCTAAAAATTCAAACTGTTACTGGAAATGAATGCTTCAACATAGAAGAACGAAATTTGGGGAACCAAGTCGCCTTAGTGTACTGATCATTACCTGAAAGTATCATCCAGTTTGGGTGAAAAAATATTTGCTGAGATTTCTGGAGATTCGTAATTTTGGGAAGCTTGGCAACCCCTTCCCATGAAAGTGTTTCTCGCCAGTCACTGCTTAGGGCTACATCAAGAGGAAACAAAACGTAGAGATAGAACGTGAAACTACTTTGTTGTGTCAAGTTTCAAGAAGCTAGCACAAACCGTGTTGGATTTAGAGTTCCAAATACATCTATCAATATAGGAGAAAACAGAGTGAAACCTAAAAATTCAAACTGTTACTGGAAATGAACGCTTCAATATGGAAGAACGAAATTTGGGGAACCAAGTCGCCTTAGTGTACTGATCATTACCTGAAAGTATCATCCAGTTTGGGTCAAAAAATATTTGCTGAGATTTCTGGAGATTCGTAATTTTTGGAAGCTTGGCAACCCCTTCCCATGAAAGTGTTTCTCGCCAGTCACTGCTTAGGGCTACATCAAGAGGAAACAAAACGTAGAGATAGAACGTGAAACAACTTTGTTGTGTCAAGTTTCAAGAAGCTAGCACAAACCGTGTTGGATTCAGAGTTCCAAATACATCTATCAATATAGGAGAAAACAGAGTGAAACCTAAAAATTCAAACTGTTACTGGAAATGAACGCTTCAACATAGAAGAACGAAATTTGGGGAACCAAGTCGCCTTAGTGTACTGATCATTACCTGAAAGTATCATCCAGTTTGGGTGAAAAAATGTTTGCTGAGATTTCTGGAGATTCGTAATTTTGGGAAGCTTGGCAACCCCTTCCCATGAAAGTGTTTCTCGCCAGTCACTGCTAAGGGCTACATCAAGAGGAAACAAAACGTAGAGATAGAACGTGAAACTACTTTGTTGTGTCAAGTTTCAAGAAGCTAGCACAAACCGTGTTGGATTTAGAGTTCCAAATACATCTATCAATATAGGAGAAAACAGAGTGAAACCTAAAAATTCAAACTGTTACTGGAAATGAACGCTTCAACATAGAAGAACGAAATTTGGGGAACCAAGTCGCCTTAGTGTACTGATCATTACCTGAAAGTATCATCCAGTTTGGGTGAAAAAATATTTGCTGAGATTTCTGGAGATTCGTAATTTTTGGAAGCATGGAAACCTCTTCCCATGAAAGTGTTTCTCGCCAGTCACTGTTTAGGGCTACATCAAGAGGAAACAAAACGTAGAGATAGAACGTGAAACTACTATGTTGTGTCAAGTTTCAAGAAACTAGCACAAACCGTGTTGGATTTAGAGTTCCAAATACATCTATCAATATAGGAGAAAACAGAGTGAAACCTAAAAATTCAAACTGTTACTGGAAATGAACGCTTCAACATACAAGAACGAAATTTTGGGAACCAAGTCGCCTTAGTGTACTGATCATTACCTGAAAGTATCATCCAGTTTGGGTGAAAAAATATTTGCTGAGATTTCTGGAGATTCGTAATTTTGGGAAGCTTGGCAACCCCTTCCCATGAAAGTGTTTCTCGCCAGTCACTGCTTAGGGCTACATCAAGAGGAAACAAAAAGTAGAGATAGAACGTGAAACTACATTGTTGTGTCAAGTTTCAAGAAGCTAGCACAAACCGTGTTGGATTTAGAGTTCCAAATACATCTATCAATATAGGAGAAAACAGAGTGAAACCTAAAAATTCAAACTGTTACTGGAAATGAACGCTTCAACATAGAAGAATGAAATTTGGGGAACCAAGTCGCCTTAGTGTACTGATCATTACCTGAAAGTATCATCCAGTTTGGGTGAAAAAATGTTTGCTGAGATTTCTGAAGATTCGTAATTTTGGGAAACTTGGCAACCCCTTCCCTTGAAAGTGTTTCTCGCCAGTCACTGCTTAGGGCTACATCAAGAGGAAACAAAACGTAGAGATAGAACGTGAAACTACTTTGTTGTGTCAAGTTTCAAGAAGCTAGCACAAACCGTGTTGGATTTAGAGTTCCAAATACATCTATCAATATAGGAGAAAACAGAGTGAAACCTAAAAATTCAAACTGTTACTGGAAATGAACGCTTCAACATAGAAGAACGAAATTTGGGGAACCAAGTCGCCTTAGTGTACTGATCATTACCTGAAAGTATCATCCAGTTTGGGTGAAAAAATGTTTGCTGAGATTTCTGGAGATTCGTAATTTTGGGAAGCTTGGCAACCCCTTCCCATGAAAGTGTTTCTCGCCAGTCACTGCTAAGGGCTACATCAAGAGGAAACAAAACGTAGAGATAGAACGTGAAACTACTTTGTTGTGTCAAGTTTCAAGAAGCTAGCACAAACCGTGTTGGATTTAGAGTTCCAAATACATCTATCAATATAGGAGAAAACAGAGTGAAACCTAAAAATTCAAACTGTTACTGGAAATGAACGCTTCAACATAGAAGAACGAAATTTGGGGAACCAAGTCGCCTTAGTGTACTGATCATTACCTGAAAGTATCATCCAGTTTGGGTGAAAAAATATTTGCTGAGATTTCTGGAGATTCGTAATTTTTGGAAGCATGGAAACCTCTTCCCATGAAAGTGTTTCTCGCCAGTCACTGTTTAGGGCTACATCAAGAGGAAACAAAACGTAGAGATAGAACGTGAAACTACTATGTTGTGTCAAGTTTCAAGAAACTAGCACAAACCGTGTTGGATTTAGAGTTCCAAATACATCTATCAATATAGGAGAAAACAGAGTGAAACCTAAAAATTCAAACTGTTACTGGAAATGAACGCTTCAACATACAAGAACGAAATTTTGGGAACCAAGTCGCCTTAGTGTACTGATCATTACCTGAAAGTATCATCCAGTTTGGGTGAAAAAATATTTGCTGAGATTTCTGGAGATTCGTAATTTTGGGAAGCTTGGCAACCCCTTCCCATGAAAGTGTTTCTCGCCAGTCACTGCTTAGGGCTACATCAAGAGGAAACAAAAAGTAGAGATAGAACGTGAAACTACATTGTTGTGTCAAGTTTCAAGAAGCTAGCACAAACCGTGTTGGATTTAGAGTTCCAAATACATCTATCAATATAGGAGAAAACAGAGTGAAACCTAAAAATTCAAACTGTTACTGGAAATGAACGCTTCAACATAGAAGAATGAAATTTGGGGAACCAAGTCGCCTTAGTGTACTGATCATTACCTGAAAGTATCATCCAGTTTGGGTGAAAAAATGTTTGCTGAGATTTCTGAAGATTCGTAATTTTGGGAAACTTGGCAACCCCTTCCCTTGAAAGTGTTTCTCGCCAGTCACTGCTTAGGGCTACATCAAGAGGAAACAAAACGTAGAGATAGAACGTGAAACTACTTTGTTGTGTCAAGTTTCAAGAAGCTAGCACAAACCGTGTTGGATTTAGAGTTCCAAATACATCTATCAATATAGGAGAAAACAGAGTGAAACCTAAAAATTCAAACTGTTACTGGAAATGAACGCTTCAACCTAGAAGAACGAAATTTGGAGAACCAAGTCGCCTTAGTGTACTGATCATTACCTGAAAGTATCATCCAGTTTGGGTGATAAAATGTTTGCTGAGATTTCTGGAGATTCGTAATTTTGGGAAGCTTGGCAACCCCTTCCCATGAAAGTGTTTCTCGCCAGTCACTGCTTAGGGCTACATCAAGAGGAAACAAAACGGAGAGATAGAACGTGAAACTACTTTGTTGTGTCAAGTTTCAAGAAGCTAGCACAAACCGTGTTGGATTTAGAGTTCCAAATACATCTATCAATATAGGAGAAAACAGAGTGAAACCTAAAAATTCAAACTGTTACTGGAAATGAACGCTTCAACATAGAAGAACGAAATTTGGGGAACCAAGTCGCCTTAGTGTACTGATCATTACCTGAAAGTATCATCCAGTTTGGGTGAAAAAATGTTTGCTCAGATTTCTGGAGATTCGTAATTTTGGGAAACTTGGCAACCCCTTCCCATGAAAGTGTTTCTCGCCAGTCACTGCTAAGGGCTACATCAAGAGGAAACAAAACGTAGAGATAGAACGTGAAACTACTTTGTTGTGTCAAGTTTCAAGAAGCTATCACAAACCGTGTTGGATTTAGAGTTCCAAATACATCTATCAATATAGGAGAAAACAGAGTGAAACCTAAAAATTCAAACTGTTACTGGAAATGAACGCTTCAACATAGAAGAACGAAATTTGGGGAACCAAGTCGCCTTAGTGTACTGATCATTACCTGAAAGTATCATCCAGTTTGGGTGAAAAAATGTTTGCTGAGATTTCTGGAGATTCGTAATTTTGGGAAACTTGGCAACCCCTTCCCATGAAAGTGTTTCTCGCCAGTCACTGCTTAGGGCTACATCAAGAGGAAACAAAATGTAGAGATAGAACGTGAAACTACTTTGTTGTGTCAAGTTTCAAGAAGCTAGCACAAACCGTGTTGGATTTAGAGTTCCAAATACATCTATCAATATAGGAGAAAACAGAGTGAAACCTAAAAATTCAAACTGTTACTGGAAATGAACGCTTCAACATAGAAGAACGAAATTTGGGGAACCAAGTCGCCTTAGTGTACTGATCATTACCTGAAAGTATCATCCAGTTTGGGTGAAAAAATGTTTGCTGAGATTTCTGGAGATTCGTAATTTTGGGAAACTTGGCAACCCCTTCCCATGAAAGTGTTTCTCGCCAGTCACTGCTTAGGGCTACATCAAGAGGAAACAAAACGTAGAGATAGAACGTGAAACTACTTTGTTGTGTCAAGTTTCAAGAAGCTAGCACAAACCGTGTTGGATTTAGAGTTCCAAATACATCTATCAATATAGGAGAAAACAGAGTGAAACCTAAAAATTCAAACTGTTACTGGAAATGAACGCTTCAACATAGAAGAACGAAATTTGGGGAACCAAGTCGCCTTAGTGTACTGATCATTACCTGAAAGTATCATCCAGTTTGGGTGAAAAAATGTTTGCTGAGATTTCTGGAGATTCGTAATTTTGGGAAACTTGGCAACCCCTTCCCATGAAAGTGTTTCTCGCCAGTCACTGCTTAGGGCTACATCAAGAGGAAACAAAATGTAGAGATAGAACGTGAAACTACTTTGTTGTGTCAAGTTTCAAGAAGCTAGCACAAACCGTGTTGGATTTAGAGTTCCAAATACATCTATCAATATAGGAGAAAACAGAGTGAAACCTAAAAATTCAAACTGTTACTGGAAATGAACGCTTCAACATAGAAGAACGAAATTTGGGGAACCAAGTCGCCTTAGTGTACTGATCATTACCTGAAAGTATCATCCAGTTTGGGTGAAAAAATGTTTGCTGAGATTTCTGGAGATTCGTAATTTTGGGAAACTTGGCAACCCCTTCCCATGAAAGTGTTTCTCGCCAGTCACTGCTTAGGGCTACATCAAGAGGAAACAAAACGTAGAGATAGAACGTGAAACTACTTTGTTGTGTCAAGTTTCAAGAAGCTAGCACAAACCGTGTTGGATTTAGAGTTCCAAATACATCTATCAATATAGGAGAAAACAGAGTGAAACCTAAAAATTCAAACTGTTACTGGAAATGAATGCTTCAACATAGAAGAACGAAATTTGGGGAACCAAGTCGCCTTAGTGTACTGATCATTACCTGAAAGTATCATCCAGTTTGGGTGAAAAAATATTTGCTGAGATTTCTGGAGATTCGTAATTTTGGGAAGCTTGGCAACCCCTTCCCATGAAAGTGTTTCTCGCCAGTCACTGCTTAGGGCTACATCAAGAGGAAACAAAACGTAGAGATAGAACGTGAAACTACTTTGTTGTGTCAAGTTTCAAGAAGCTAGCACAAACCGTGTTGGATTTAGAGTTCCAAATACATCTATCAATATAGGAGAAAACAGAGTGAAACCTAAAAATTCAAACTGTTACTGGAAATGAACGCTTCAATATGGAAGAACGAAATTTGGGGAACCAAGTCGCCTTAGTGTACTGATCATTACCTGAAAGTATCATCCAGTTTGGGTCAAAAAATATTTGCTGAGATTTCTGGAGATTCGTAATTTTTGGAAGCTTGGCAACCCCTTCCCATGAAAGTGTTTCTCGCCAGTCACTGCTTAGGGCTACATCAAGAGGAAACAAAACGTAGAGATAGAACGTGAAACAACTTTGTTGTGTCAAGTTTCAAGAAGCTAGCACAAACCGTGTTGGATTCAGAGTTCCAAATACATCTATCAATATAGGAGAAAACAGAGTGAAACCTAAAAATTCAAACTGTTACTGGAAATGAACGCTTCAACATAGAAGAACGAAATTTGGGGAACCAAGTCGCCTTAGTGTACTGATCATTACCTGGAAGTATCATCCAGTTTGGGTGAAAAAATGTTTGCTGAGATTTCTGGAGATTCGTAATTTTGGGAAGCTTGGCAACCCCTTCCCATGAAAGTGTTTCTCGCCAGTCACTGCTAAGGGCTACATCAAGAGGAAACAAAACGTAGAGATAGAACGTGAAACTACTTTGTTGTGTCAAGTTTCAAGAAGCTAGCACAAACCGTGTTGGATTCAGAGTTCCAAATACATCTATCAATATAGGAGAAAACAGAGTGAAACCTAAAAATTCAAACTGTTACTGGAAATGAACGCTTCAACATAGAAGAACGAAATTTGGGGAACCAAGTCGCCTTAGTGTACTGATCATTACCTGGAAGTATCATCCAGTTTGGGTGAAAAAATGTTTGCTGAGATTTCTGGAGATTCGTAATTTTGGGAAGCTTGGCAACCCCTTCCCATGAAAGTGTTTCTCGCCAGTCACTGCTAAGGGCTACATCAAGAGGAAACAAAACGTAGAGATAGAACGTGAAACTACTTTGTTGTGTCAAGTTTCAAGAAGCTAGCACAAACCGTGTTGGATTTAGAGTTCCAAATACATCTATCAATATAGGAGAAAACAGAGTGAAACCTAAAAATTCAAACTGTTACTGGAAATGAACGCTTCAACATAGAAGAACGAAATTTGGGGAACCAAGTCGCCTTAGTGTACTGATCATTACCTGAAAGTATCATCCAGTTTGGGTGAAAAAATATTTGCTGAGATTTCTGGAGATTCGTAATTTTTGGAAGCATGGAAACCTCTTCCCATGAAAGTGTTTCTCGCCAGTCACTGTTTAGGGCTACATCAAGAGGAAACAAAACGTAGAGATAGAAAGTGAAACTACTATGTTGTGTCAAGTTTCAAGAAACTAGCACAAACCGTGTTGGATTTAGAGTTCCAAATACATCTATCAATATAGGAGAAAACAGAGTGAAACCTAAAAATTCAAACTGTTACTGGAAATGAACGCTTCAACATAGAAGAACGAAATTTGGGGAACCAAGTCGCCTTAGTGTACTGATCATTACCTGAAAGTATCATCCAGTTTGGGTGAAAAAATATTTGCTGAGATTTCTGGAGATTCGTAATTTTGGGAAGCTTGGCAACCCCTTCCCATGAAAGTGTTTCTCGCCAGTCACTGCTTAGGGCTACATCAAGAGGAAACAAAAAGTAGAGATAGAACGTGAAACTACATTGTTGTGTCAAGTTTCAAGAAGCTAGCACAAACCGTGTTGGATTTAGAGTTCCAAATACATCTATCAATATAGGAGAAAACAGAGTGAAACCTAAAAATTCAAACTGTTACTGGAAATGAACGCTTCAACATAGAAGAATGAAATTTGGGGAACCAAGTCGCCTTAGTGTACTGATCATTACCTGAAAGTATCATCCAGTTTGGGTGAAAAAATGTTTGCTGAGATTTCTGAAGATTCGTAATTTTGGGAAACTTGGCAACCCCTTCCCTTGAAAGTGTTTCTCGCCAGTCACTGCTTAGGGCTACATCAAGAGGAAACAAAACGTAGAGATAGAACGTGAAACTACTATGTTGTGTCAAGTTTCAAGAAGCTAGCACAAACCGTGTTGGATTTAGAGTTCCAAATACATCTATCAATATAGGAGAAAACAGAGTGAAACCTAAAAATTCAAACTGTTACTGGAAATGAACGCTTCAACATAGAAGAACGAAATTTGGAGAACCAAGTCGCCTTAGTGTACTGATCATTACCTGAAAGTATCATCCAGTTTGGGTGATAAAATGTTTGCTGAGATTTCTGGAGATTCGTAATTTTGGGAAGCTTGGCAACCCCTTCCCATGAAAGTGTTTCTCGCCAGTCACTGCTTAGGGCTACATCAAGAGGAAACAAAACGTAGAGATAGAACGTGAAACTACTTTGTTGTGTCAAGTTTCAAGAAGCTAGCACAAACCGTGTTGGATTTAGAGTTCCAAATACATCTATCAATATAGGAGAAAACAGAGTGAAACCTAAAAATTCAAACAGTTACTGGAAATGAACGCTTCAACATAGAAGAACGAAATTTGGGGAACCAAGTCGCCTTAGTGTACTGATCATTACCTGAAAGTATCATCCAGTTTGGGTGAAAAAATATTTGCTGAGATTTCTGGAGATTCGTAATTTTGGGAAGCTTGGCAACCCCTTCCCATGAAAGTGTTTCTCGCCAGTCACTGCTTAGGGCTACATCAAGAGGAAACAAAACGTAGAGATAGAACGTGAAACTACTTTGTTGTGTCAAGTTTCAAGAAGCTAGCACAAACCGTGTTGGATTTAGAGTTCCAAATACATCTATCAATATAGGAGAAAACAGAGTGAAACCTAAAAATTCAAACTGTTACTGGAAATGAACGCTTCAACATAGAAGAACGAAATTTGGGGAACCAAGACGCCTTAGTGTACTGATCATTACCTGAAAGTATCATCCAGTTTGGGTGAAAAAATATTTGCTGAGATTTCTGGAGATTCGTAATTTTTGGAAGCTTGGCAACCCCTTCCCATGAAAGTGTTTCTCGCCAGTCACTGCTTAGGGCTACATCAAGAGGAAACAAAACGTAGAGATAGAACGTGAAACTACTTTGTTGTGTCAAGTTTCAAGAAACTAGCACAAACCGTGTTGGATTTAGAGTTCCAAATACATCTATCAATATAGGAGAAAACAGAGTGAAACCTAAAAATTCAAACTGTTACTGGAAATGAACGCTTCAACATAGAAGAATGAAATTTGGGGAACCAAGTCGCCTTAGTGTACTGATCATTACCTGAAAGTATCATCCAGTTTGGGTGAAAAAATATTTGCTGATATTTCTGGAGATTCGTAATTTTTGGAAGCTTGGCAACCCCTTCCCATGAAAGTGTTTCTCGCCAGTCACTGCTTAGGGCTACATCAAGAGGAAACAAAACGTAGAGATAGAACGTGAAACAACTTTGTTGTGTCAAGTTTCAAGGTGCTAGCACAAACCGTGTTGGATTCAGAGTTCCAAATACATCTATCAATATAGGAGAAAACAGATTGAAACCTAAAAATTCAAACTGTTACTGGAAATGAACGCTTCAACATAGAAGAACGAAATTTGGGGAACCAAGTCGCCTTAGTGTACTGATCATTACCTGAATGTATCATCCAGTTTGGGTGAAAAAATATTTGCTGAGATTTCTGGAGATTCGTAATTTTGGGAAGCTTGGCAACCCCTTCCCATGAAAGTGTTTCTCGCCAGTCACTGCTTAGGGCTACATCAAGAGGAAACAAAAAGTAGAGATAGAACGTGAAACTACTTTGTTGTGTCAAGTTTCAAGAAGCTAGCACAAACCGTGTTGGATTTAGAGTTCCAAATACATCTATCTATATAGGAGAAAACAAAGTGAAACCTAAAAATTCAAACTGTTACTGGAAATGAACGCTTCAACATAGAAGAACGAAATTTGGGGAACCAAGTCGTCTTAGTGTACTGATCATTACCTGAAAGTATCATCCAGTTTGGGTGAAAAAATATTTGCTGAGATTTCTGGAGATTCGTAATTTTGGGAAACTTGGCATCCCCTTCCCATGAAAGTGTTTCTCGCCAGTCACTGCTTAGGGCTACATCAAGAGGAAACAAAACGTAGAGATAGAACGTGAAACTACTTTGTTGTGTCAAGTTTCAAGAAGCTAGCACAAACCGTGTTGGATTTAGAGTTCCAAATACATCTATCAATATAGGAGAAAACAGAGTGAAACCTAAAAATTCAAACTGTTACTGGAAATGAACGCTTTAACATAGAAGAACGAAATTTGGGGAACCAAGTCGCCTTAGTGTACTGATCATTACCTGAAAGTATCATCCAGTTTGGGTGAAAAAATGTTTGCTGAGATTTCTGGAGATTCGTAATTTTGGGAAGCTTGGCAACCCCTTCCCATGAAAGTGTTTCTCGCCAGTCACTGCTTAGGGCTACATCAAGAGGAAACAAAACGTAGAGATAGAACGTGAAACTACTTTGTTGTGTCAAGTTTCAAGAAGCTTGCACAAACCGTGTTGGATTTAGAGTTCCAAATACATCTATCAATATAGGAGAAAACAGAGTGAAACCTAAAAATTCAAACTGTTACTGGAAATGAACGCTTCAACATAGAAGAACAAAATTTGGGGAACCAAGTCGCCTTAGTGTACTGATCATTACCTGAAAGTATCATCCAGTTTGGGTGAAAAAATATGTGCTGAGATTTCTGGAGATTCGTAATTTTGGGAAGCTTGGCAACCTCTTCCCATGAAAGTGTTTCTCGCCAGTCACTGTTTAGGGCTACATCAAGAGGAAACAAAACGTAGAGATAGAACGTGAAACTACTATGTTGTGTCAAGTTTCAAGAAACTAGCACAAACCGTGTTGGATTTAGAGTTCCAAATACATCTATCAATATAGGAGAAAACAGAGTGAAACCTAAAAATTCAAACTGTTACTGGAAATGAACGCTTCAACATAGAAGAACGAAATTTGGGGAACCAAGTCGCCTTAGTGTACTGATCATTACCTGAGAGTATCATCCAGTTTGGGTGAAAAAATGTTTGCTGAGATTTCTGGAGATTCGTAATTTTGGGAAACTTGGCAACCCCTTCCCATGAAAGTGTTTCTCGCCAGTCACTGCTTAGGGCTACATCAAGAGGAAACAAAACGTAGAGATAGAACGTGAAACTACTTTGTTGTGTCAAGTTTCAAGAAGCTAGCACAAACCATATTGGATTTAGAGTTCCAAATACATCTATCAATATAGGAGAAAACAGAGTGAAACCTAAAAATTCAAACTGTTACTGGAAATGAACGCTTCAACATAGAAGAACGAAATTTGGGGAACCAAGTCGCCTTAGTGTACTGATCATTACCTGAAAGTATCATCCAGTTTGGGTGAAAAAATATTTGCTGAGATTTCTGGAGATTCGTAATTTTGGGAAGCTTGGCAACCCCTTCCCATGAAAGTGTTTCTCGCCAGTCACTGCTTAGGGCTACATCAAGAGGAAACAAAACGTAGAGATAGAACGTGAAACTACTTTGTTGTGTCAAGTTTCAAGAAGCTAGCACAAACCGTGTTGGATTCAGAGTTCCAAATACATCTATCAATATAGGAGAAAACAGAGTGAAACCTAAAAATTCAAACTGTTACTGGAAATGAATGCTTCAACATAGAAGAACGAAATTTGGGGAACCAAGTCGCCTTAGTGTACTGATCATTACCTGAAAGTATCATCCAGTTTGGGTGAAAAAATATTTGCTGAGATTTCTGGAGATTCGTAATTTTGGGAAACTTGGCAACCCCTTCCCATGAAAGTGTTTCTCGCCAGTCACTGCTTAGGGCTACATCAAGAGGAAACAAAACGTAGAGATAGAACGTGAAACTACTTTGTTGTGTCAAGTTTCAAGAAGCTAGCACAAACCGTGTTGGATTTAGAGTTCCAAATACATCTATCAATATAGGAGAAAACAGAGTGAAACCTAAAAATTCAAACTGTTACTGGAAATGAACGCTTCAACATAGAAGAACGAAATTTGGGGAACCAAGTCGCCTTAGTTTACTGATCATTACCTGAGAGTATCATCCAGTTTGGGTGAAAAAATATTTGCTGAGATTTTTGGAGATTCGTAATTTTGGGAAGCTTGGCAACCCCTTCCCATGAAAGTGTTTCTCGCCAGTCACTGCTTAGGGCTACATCAAGAGGAAACAAAACGTAGAGATAGAACGTGAAACTACTTTGTTGTGTCAAGTTTCAAGAAGCTAGCACAAACCGTGTTGGATTTAGAGTTCCAAATACATCTATCAATATAGGAGAAAACAGAGTGAAACCTAAAAATTCAAACTGTTACTGGAAATGAACGCTTCAACATAGAAGAACGAAATTTGGGGAACCAAGTCGCCTTAGTGTACTGATCATTACCTGAAAGTATCATCCAGTTTGGGTGAAAAAATATTTGCTGAGATTTCTGGAGATTCGTAATTTTGGGAAGCTTGGCAACCCCTTCCCATGAAAGTGTTTCTCGCCAGTCACTGCTTAGGGCTACATCAAGAGGAAACAAAACGTAGAGATAGAACGTGAAACTACTATGTTGTGTCACGTTTCAAGAAGCTAGCACAAACCGTGTTGGATTCAGAGTTCCAAATACATCTATCAATATAGGAGAAAACAGAGTGAAACCTAAAAATTCAAACTGTTACTGGAAATGAACGCTTCAACATAGAAGAACGAAATTTGGGGAACCAAGTCGCCTTAGTGTACTGATCATTACCTGAAAGTATCATCCAGTTTGGGTGAAAAAATATTTGCTGAGATTTCTGGAGATTCGTAATTTTGGGAAGCTTGGCAACCCCTTCCCATGAAAGTGTTTCTCGCCAGTCACTGCTTAGGGCTACATCAAGAGGAAACAAAACGTAGAGATAGAACGTGAAACTACTTTGTTGTGTCAAGTTTCAAGAAGCTAGCACAAACCGTGTTGGATTTAGAGTTCCAAATACATCTATCAATATAGGAGAAAACAGAGTGAAACCTTCAAAATTCAAACTGTTACTGGAAATGAACGCTTCAACATAGAAGAACGAAATTTGGGGAACCAAGTCGCATTAGTGTACTGATCATTACCTGAAAGTATCATCCAGTTTGGGTGAAAAAATATTTGCTGAGATTTTTGGAGATTCGTAATTTTGGGAAGCTTGGCAACCCCTTCCCATGAAAGTGTTTCTCGCCAGTCACTGCTTAGGGCTACATCAAGAGGAAACAAAACGTAGAGATAGAACATGAAACTAATTTGTTGTGTCTACTTTCAAGAAGCTAGCACAAACCGTGTTGGATTCAGAGTTCCAAATACATCTATCAATATAGGAGAAAACAGAGTGAAACCTAAAAATTCAAACTGTTACTGGAAATGAACGCTTCAACATAGAAGAACGAAATTTGGGGAACCAAGTCGCCTTAGTGTACTGATCATTACCTGAAAGTATCATCCAGTTTGGGTGAAAAAATATTTGCTGAGATTTCTGGAGATTCGTAATTTTGGGAAGCTTGGCAACCCCTTCCCATGAAAGTGTTTCTCGCCAGTCACTGTTTAGGGCTACATCAAGAGGAAACAAAACGTAGAGATAGAACGTGAAACTACTTTGTTGTGTCAAGTTTCAAGAAGCTAGCACAAACCGTGTTGGATTTAGAGTTCCAAATACATCTATCAATATAGGAGAAAACAGAGTGAAACCTAAAAATTCAAACTATTACTGGAAATGAACGCTTCAACATAGAAGAACGAAATTTGGGGAACCAAGTCGCCTTAGTGTACTGATCATTACCTGAAAGTATCATCCAGTTTGGGTGAAAAAATATTTGCTGAGATTTCTGGAGATTCGTAATTTTGGGAAGCTTGGCAACCCCTTCCCATGAAAGTGTTTCTCGCCAGTCACTGCTTAGGGCTACATCAAGAGGAAACAAAACGTAGAGATAGAACGTGAAACTACTTTGTTGTGTCAAGTTTCAAGAAGCTAGCACAAACCGTGTTGGATTTAGAGTTCCAAATACATCTATCAATATAGGAGAAAACAGAGTGAAACCTTCAAAATTCAAACTGTTACTGGAAATGAACGCTTCAACATAGAAGAACGAAATTTGGGGAACCAAGTCGCATTAGTGTACTGATCATTACCTGAAAGTATCATCCAGTTTGGGTGAAAAAATATTTGCTGAGATTTTTGGAGATTCGTAATTTTGGGAAGCTTGGCAACCCCTTCCCATGAAAGTGTTTCTCGCCAGTCACTGCTTAGGGCTACATCAAGAGGAAACAAAACGTAGAGATAGAACATGAAACTAATTTGTTGTGTCAACTTTCAAGAAGCTAGCACAAACCACATTGGATTTAGAGTTCCAAATACATCTATCAATATTGGAGAAAACAGAGTGAAACCTTAAAATTCAAACTGTTACTGGAAATGAACGCTTCAACATAGAAGAACGAAATTTGGGGAACCAAGTCGCCTTAGTGTACTGATCATTACCTGAAAGTATCATCCAGTTTGGGTGAAAAAATATTTGCTGAGATTTCTGGAGATTCGTAATTTTGGGAAGCTTGGCAACCCCTTCCCATGAAAGTGTTTCTCGCCAGTCACTGTTTAGGGCTACATCAAGAGGAAACAAAACGTAGAGATAGAACGTGAAACTACTTTGTTGTGTCAAGTTTCAAGAAGCTAGCACAAACCGTGTTGGATTTAGAGTTCCAAATACATCTATCAATATAGGAGAAAACAGAGTGAAACCTAAAAATTCAAACTATTACTGGAAATGAACGCTTCAACATAGAAGAACGAAATTTGGGGAACCAAGTCGCCTTAGTGTACTGATCATTACCTGAAAGTATCATCCAGTTTGGGTGAAAAAATATTTGCTGAGATTTCTGGAGATTCGTAATTTTGGGAAGCTTGGCAACCCCTTCCCATGAAAGTGTTTCTCGCCAGTCACTGCTTAGGGCTACATCAAGAGGAAACAAAACGTAGAGATAGAACGTGAAACTACTTTGTTGTGTCAAGTTTCAAGAAGCTAGCCCAAACCGTGTTGGATTTAGAGTTCCAAATACATCTATCAATATAGGAGAAAACAGAGTGAAACCTAAAAATTCAAATTGTTACTGGAAATGAACGCTTCAACATAGAAGAACAAAATTTGGGGAACCAAGTCGCCTTAGTGTACTGATCATTACCTGAAAGGATCATCCAGTTTGGGTGAAAAAATATTTGCTGAGATTTCTGGAGATTCGTAATTTTGGGAAGCTTGGCAACCCCTTCCCATGAAAGTGTTTCTCGCCAGTCACTGCTTAGGGCTACATCAAGAGGAAACAAAACGTAGAGATAGAACATGAAACAACTTTGTTGTGTCAAGTTTCAAGAAGCTAGCACAAACCGTGTTGGATTCAGAGTTCCAAATACATCTATCAATATAGGAGAAAACAGAGTGAAACCTAAAAATTCAAACTGTTACTGGAAATGAACGCTTCAACATAGAAGAACGAAATTTGGGGAACCAAGTCGCCTTAGTGTACTGATCATTTCCTGAAAGTATCATCCAGTTTGGGTGAAAAAATGTTTGCTGAGATTTCTGGAGATTCGTAATTTTGGGAAACTTGGCAACCCCTTCCCATGAAAGTGTTTCTCGCCAGTCACTGCTTAGGGCTACATCAAGAGGAAACAAAACGTAGAGATAGAACGTGAAACTACTTTGTTGTGTCAAGTTTCAAGAAGCTAGCACAAACCATATTGGATTTAGAGTTCCAAATACATCTATCAATATAGGAGAAAACAGAGTGAAACCTAAAAATTCAAACTGTTACTGGAAATGAACGCTTCAACATAGAAGAACGAAATTTGGGGAACCAAGTCGCCTTAGTGTACTGATCATTACCTGAAAGTATCATCCAGTTTGGGTGAAAAAATATTTGCTGAGATTTCTGGAGATTCGTAATTTTTGGAAGCTTGGCAACCTCTTCCCATGAAAGTGTTTCTCGCCAGTCACTGTTTAGGGCTACATCAAGAGGAAACAAAATGTAGAGATAGAACGTGAAACTTCTATGTTGTGTCACGTTTCAAGAAACTACCACAAACCGTGTTGGATTTAGAGTTCCAAATACATCTATCAATATAGGAGAAAACAGAGTGAAACCTAAAAATTCAAACTGTTACTGGAAATGAACGCTTCAACATAGAAGAACGAAATTTGGGGAACCAAGTCGCCTTAGTGTACTGATCATTACCTGAAAGTATCATCCAGTTTGGGTGAAAAAATGTTTGCTGAGATTTCTGGAGATTCGTAATTTTGGGAAACTTGGCAACCCCTTCCCATGAAAGTGTTTCTCGCCAGTCACTGCTTAGGGCTACATCAAGAGGAAACAAAACGTAGAGATAGAACGTGAAACTACTTTGTTGTGTCAAGTTTCAAGAAGCTAGCACAAACCATATTGGATTTAGAGTTCCAAATACATCTATCAATATAGGAGAAAACAGAGTGAAACCTAAAAATTCAAACTGTTACTGGAAATGAACGCTTCAACATAGAAGAACGAAATTTGGGGAACCAAGTCGCCTTAGTGTACTGATCATTACCTGAAAGTATCATCCAGTTTGGGTGAAAAAATATTTGCTGAGATTTCTGGAGATTCGTAATTTTGGGAAGCTTGGCAACCCCTTCCCATGAAAGTGTTTCTCGCCAGTCACTGCTTAGGGCTACATCAAGAGGAAACAAAACGTAGAGATAGAACGTGAAACTACTTTGTTGTGTCAAGTTTCAAGAAGCTAGCCCAAACCGTGTTGGATTTAGAGTTCCAAATACATCTATCAATATAGGAGAAAACAGAGTGAAACCTAAAAATTCAAACTGTTACTGGAAATGAACGCTTCAACATAGAAGAACGAAATTTGGGGAACCAAGTCGCCTTAGTGTACTGATCATTACCTGAAAGTATCATCCAGTTTGGGTGAAAAAATGTTTGCTGAGATTTCTGGAGATTCGTAATTTTGGGAAACTTGGCAACCCCTTCCCATGAAAGTGTTTCTCGCCAGTCACTGCTTAGGGCTACATCAAGAGGAAACAAAACGTAGAGATAGAACGTGAAACTACTTTGTTGTGTCAAGTTTCAAGAAGCTAGCACAAACCATATTGGATTTAGAGTTCCAAATACATCTATCAATATAGGAGAAAACAGAGTGAAACCTAAAAATTCAAACTGTTACTGGAAATGAACGCTTCAACATAGAAGAACGAAATTTGGGGAACCAAGTCGCCTTAGTGTACTGATCATTACCTGAAAGTATCATCCAGTTTGGGTGAAAAAATATTTGCTGAGATTTCTGGAGATTCGTAATTTTGGGAAGCTTGGCAACCCCTTCCCATGAAAGTGTTTCTCGCCAGTCACTGCTTAGGGCTACATCAAGAGGAAACAAAACGTAGAGATAGAACGTGAAACTACTTTGTTGTGTCAAGTTTCAAGAAGCTAGCCCAAACCGTGTTGGATTTAGAGTTCCAAATACATCTATCAATATAGGAGAAAACAGAGTGAAACCTAAAAATTCAAATTGTTACTGGAAATGAACGCTTCAACATAGAAGAACGAAATTTGGGGAACCAAGTCGCCTTAGTGTACTGATCATTACCTGAAAGGATCATCCAGTTTGGGTGAAAAAATATTTGCTGAGATTTCTGGAGATTCGTAATTTTGGGAAGCTTGGCAACCCCTTCCCATGAAAGTGTTTCTCGCCAGTCACTGCTTAGGGCTACATCAAGAGGAAACAAAACGTAGAGATAGAACATGAAACAACTTTGTTGTGTCAAGTTTCAAGAAGCTAGCACAAACCGTGTTGGATTCAGAGTTCCAAATACATCTATCAATATAGGAGAAAACAGAGTGAAACCTAAAAATTCATACTGTTACTGGAAATGAACGCTTCAACATAGAAGAACGAAATTTGGGGAACCAAGTCGCCTTAGTGTACTGATCATTTCCTGAAAGTATCATCCAGTTTGGGTGAAAAAATGTTTGCTGAGATTTCTGGAGATTCGTAATTTTGGGAAACTTGGCAACCCCTTCCCATGAAAGTGTTTCTCGCCAGTCACTGCTTAGGGCTACATCAAGAGGAAACAAAACGTAGAGATAGAACGTGAAACTACTTTGTTGTGTCAAGTTTCAAGAAGCTAGCACAAACCATATTGGATTTAGAGTTCCAAATACATCTATCAATATAGGAGAAAACAGAGTGAAACCTAAAAATTCAAACTGTTACTGGAAATGAACGCTTCAACATAGAAGAACGAAATTTGGGGAACCAAGTCGCCTTAGTGTACTGATCATTACCTGAAAGTATCATCCAGTTTGGGTGAAAAAATATTTGCTGAGATTTCTGGAGATTCGTAATTTTTGGAAGCTTGGCAACCTCTTCCCATGAAAGTGTTTCTCGCCAGTCACTGTTTAGGGCTACATCAAGAGGAAACAAAATGTAGAGATAGAACGTGAAACTACTATGTTGTGTCACGTTTCAAGAAACTAGCACAAACCGTGTTGGATTTAGAGTTCCAAATACATCTATCAATATAGGAGAAAACAGAGTGAAACCTAAAAATTCAAACTGTTACTGGAAATGAACGCTTCAACATAGAAGAACGAAATTTGGGGAACCAAGTCGCCTTAGTGTACTGATCATTACCTGAAAGTATCATCCAGTTTGGGTGAAAAAATGTTTGCTGAGATTTCTGGAGATTCGTAATTTTGGGAAACTTGGCAACCCCTTCCCATGAAAGTGTTTCTCGCCAGTCACTGCTTAGGGCTACATCAAGAGGAAACAAAACGTAGAGATAGAACGTGAAACTACTTTGTTGTGTCAAGTTTCAAGAAGCTAGCACAAACCATATTGGATTTAGAGTTCCAAATACATCTATCAATATAGGAGAAAACAGAGTGAAACCTAAAAATTCAAACTGTTACTGGAAATGAACGCTTCAACATAGAAGAACGAAATTTGGGGAACCAAGTCGCCTTAGTGTACTGATCATTACCTGAAAGTATCATCCAGTTTGGGTGAAAAAATATTTGCTGAGATTTCTGGAGATTCGTAATTTTTGGAAGCTTGGCAACCTCTTCCCATGAAAGTGTTTCTCGCCAGTCACTGTTTAGGGCTACATCAAGAGGAAACAAAATGTAGAGATAGAACGTGAAACTACTATGTTGTGTCACGTTTCAAGAAACTAGCACAAACCGTGTTGGATTTAGAGTTCCAAATACATCTATCAATATAGGAGAAAACAGAGTGAAACCTAAAAATTCAAACTGTTACTGGAAATGAACGCTTCAACATAGAAGAACGAAATTTGGGGAACCAAGTCGCCTTAGTGTACTGATCATTACCTGAAAGTATCATCCAGTTTGGGTGAAAAAATATTTGCTGAGATTTCTGGAGATTCGTAATTTTGGGAAGCTTGGCAACCCCTTCCCATGAAAGTGTTTCTCGCCAGTCACTGCTTAGGGCTACATCAAGAGGAAACAAAACGTAGAGATAGAACGTGAAACTACTTTGTTGTGTCAAGTTTCAAGAAGCTAGCACAAACCGTGTTGGATTTAGAGTTCCAAATACATCTATCAATATAGGAGAAAACAGAGTGAAACCTAAAAATTCAAACTGTTACTGGAAATGAACGCTTCAACATAGAAGAACGAAATTTGGGGAACCAAGTCGCCTTAGTGTACTGATCATTACCTGAAAGTATCATCCAGTTTGGGTGAAAAAATATTTGCTGAGATTTCTGGAGATTCGTAATTTTGGGAAGCTTGGCAACCCCTTCCCATGAAAGTGTTTCTCGCCAGTCACTGCTTAGGGCTACATCAAGAGGAAACAAAACGTAGAGATAGAACGTGAAACTACTATGTTGTGTCACGTTTCAAGAAGCTAGCACAAACCGTGTTGGATTCAGAGTTCCAAATACATCTATCAATATAGGAGAAAACAGAGTGAAACCTAAAAATTCAAACTGTTACTGGAAATGAATGCTTCAACATAGAAGAACGAAATTTGGGGAACCAAGTCGCCTTAGTGTACTGATCATTACCTGAAAGTATCATCCAGTTTGGGTGAAAAAATGTTTGCTGAGATTTCTGGAGATTCGTAATTTTGGGAAGCTTGGCAACCCCTTCCCATGAAAGTGTTTCTCGCCAGTCACTGCTTAGGGCTACATCAAGAGGAAACAAAACGTAGAGATAGAACGTGAAACTACTTTGTTGTGTCAAGTTTCAAGAAGCTAGCACAAACCGTGTTGGATTTAGAGTTCCAAATACATCTATCAATATAGGAGAAAACAGAGTGAAACCTAAAAATTCAAACTGTTACTGGAAATGAACGCTTCAACATAGAAGAACGAAATTTGGGGAACCAAGTCGCCTTAGTGTACTGATCATTACCTGAAAGTATCATCCAGTTTGGGTGAAAAAATATTTGCTGAGATTTCTGGAGATTCGTAATTTTGGGAAGCTTGGCAACCCCTTCCCATGAAAGTGTTTCTCGCCAGTCACTGCTTAGGGCTACATCAAGAGGAAACAAAACGTAGAGATAGAACGTGAAACTACTTTGTTGTGTCAAGTTTCAAGAAGCTAGCACAAACCGTGTTGGATTTAGAGTTCCAAATACATCTATCAATATAGGAGAAAACAGAGTGAAACCTTCAAAATTCAAACTGTTACTGGAAATGAACGCTTCAACATAGAAGAACGAAATTTGGGGAACCAAGTCGCATTAGTGTACTGATCATTACCTGAAAGTATCATCCAGTTTGGGTGAAAAAATATTTGCTGAGATTTCTGGAGATTCGTAATTTTGGGAAACTTGGCAACCCCTTCCCATGAAAGTGTTTCTCGCCAGTCACTGCTTAGGGCTACATCAAGAGGAAACAAAACGTAGAGATAGAACATGAAACTAATTTGTTGTGTCTACTTTCAAGAAGCTAGCACAAACCGTGTTGGATTCAGAGTTCCAAATACATCTATCAATATAGGAGAAAACAGAGTGAAACCTAAAAATTCAAACTGTTACTGGAAATGAACGCTTCAACATAGAAGAACGAAATTTGGGGAACCAAGTCGCCTTAGTGTACTGATCATTACCTGAAAGTATCATCCAGTTTGGGTGAAAAAATATTTGCTGAGATTTCTGGAGATTCGTAATTTTTGGAAGCTTGGCAACCTCTTCCCATGAAAGTGTTTCTCGCCAGTCACTGTTTAGGGCTACATCAAGAGGAAACAAAATGTAGAGATAGAACGTGAAACTACTATGTTGTGTCACGTTTCAAGAAGCTAGCACAAACCGTGTTGGATTTAGAGTTCCAAATACATCTATCAATATAGGAGAAAACAGAGTGAAACCTAAAAATTCAAACTATTACTGGAAATGAACGCTTCAACATAGAAGAACGAAATTTGGGGAACCAAGTCGCCTTAGTGTACTGATCATTACCTGAAAGTATCATCCAGTTTGGGTGAAAAAATATTTGCTGAGATTTCTGGAGATTCGTAATTTTGGGAAGCTTGGCAACCCCTTCCCATGAAAGTGTTTCTCGCCAGTCACTGCTTAGGGCTACATCAAGAGGAAACAAAACGTAGAGATAGAACGTGAAACTACTTTGTTGTGTCAAGTTTCAAGAAGCTAGCACAAACCGTGTTGGATTTAGAGTTCCAAATACATCTATCAATATAGGAGAAAACAGAGTGAAACCTAAAAATTCAAACTGTTACTGGAAATGAACGCTTCAACATAGAAGAACGAAATTTGGGGAACCAAGTCGCATTAGTGTACTGATCATTACCTGAAAGTATCATCCAGTTTGGGTGAAAAAATGTTTGCTGAGATTTTTGGAGATTCGTAATTTTGGGAAGCTTGGCAACCCCTTCCCATGAAAGTGTTTCTCGCCAGTCACTGCTTAGGGCTACATCAAGAGGAAACAAAACGTAGAGATAGAACATGAAACTAATTTGTTGTGTCAACTTTCAAGAAGCTAGCACAAACCGTGTTGGATTTAGAGTTCCAAACACATCTATCAATATAGGAGAAAACAGAGTGAAACCTAAAAATTCAAACTGTTACTGGAAATGAACGCTTCAACATAGAAGAACGAAATTTGGGGAACCAAGTCGCCTTAGTGTACTGATCATTACCTGAAAGTATCATCCAGTTTGGGTGAAAAAATGTTTGCTGAGATTTCTGGAGATTCGTAATTTTGGGAAGCTTGGCAACCCCTTCCCATGAAAGTGTTTCTCGCCAGTCACTGCTTAGGGCTACATCAAGCGGAAACAAAACGTAGAGATAGAACGTGAAACTACTTTGTTGTGTCAAGTTTCAAGAAGCTAGCACAAACCGTGTTGGATTTAGAGTTCCAAATACATCTATCAATATAGGAGAAAACAGAGTGAAACCTAAAAATTCAAACTGTTACTGGAAATGAACGCTTCAACATAGAAGAACGAAATTTGGGGAACCAAGTCGCCTTAGTGTACTGATCATTACCTGAAAGTATCATCCAGTTTGGGTGAAAAAATATTTGCTGAGATTTCTGGAGATTCGTAATTTTGGGAAGCTTGGCAACCCCTTCCCATGAAAGTGTTTCTCGCCAGTCACTGCTTAGGGCTACATCAAGAGGAAACAAAACGTAGAGATAGAACGTGAAACTACTTTGTTGTGTCAAGTTTCAAGAAGCTAGCACAAACCGTGTTGGATTTAGAGTTCCAAATACATCTATCAATATAGGAGAAAACAGAGTGAAACCTAAAAATTCAAACTGTTACTGGAAATGAACGCTTCAACATAGAAGAACGAAATTTGGGGAACCAAGTCGCCTTAGTGTACTGATCATTACCTGAAAGTATCATCCAGTTTGGGTGAAAAAATATTTGCTGAGATTTTTGGAGATTCGTAATTTTGGGAAGCTTGGCAACCCCTTCCCATGAAAGTGTTTCTCGCCAGTCACTGCTTAGGGCTACATCAAGAGGAAACAAAACGTAGAGATAGAACATGAAACTAATTTGTTGTGTCTACTTTCAAGAAGCTAGCACAAACCGTGTTGGATTCAGAGTTCCAAATACATCTATCAATATAGGAGAAAACAGAGTGAAACCTAAAAATTCAAACTGTTACTGGAAATGAACGCTTCAACATAGAAGAACGAAATTTGGGGAACCAAGTCGCCTTAGTGTACTGATCATTACCTGAAAGTATCATCCAGTTTGGGTGAAAAAATATTTGCTGAGATTTCTGGAGATTCGTAATTTTGGGAAGCTTGGCAACCCCTTCCCATGAAAGTGTTTCTCGCCAGTCACTGCTTCGGGCTACATCAAGAGGAAACAAAACGTAGAGATAGAACGTGAAACTACTTTGTTGTGTCAAGTTTCAAGAAGCTAGCACAAACCGTGTTGGATTTAGAGTTCCAAATACATCTATCAATATAGGAGAAAACAGAGTGAAACCTAAAAATTCAAACTATTACTGGAAATGAACGCTTCAACATAGAAGAACGAAATTTGGGGAACCAAGTCGCCTTAGTGTACTGATCATTACCTGAAAGTATCATCCAGTTTGGGTGAAAAAATATTTGCTGAGATTTCTGGAGATTCGTAATTTTGGGAAGCTTGGCAACCCCTTCCCATGAAAGTGTTTCTCGCCAGTCACTGCTTAGGGCTACATCAAGAGGAAACAAAACGTAGAGATAGAACGTGAAACTACTTTGTTGTGTCAAGTTTCAAGAAGCTAGCACAAACCGTGTTGGATTTAGAGTTCCAAATACATCTATCAATATAGGAGAAAACAGAGTGAAACCTAAAAATTCAAACTGTTACTGGAAATGAACGCTTCAACATAGAAGAACGGAATTTGGGGAACCAAGTCGCCTTAGTGTACTGATCATTACCTGAAAGTATCATCCAGTTTGGGTGAAAAAATATTTGCTGAGATTTCTGGAGATTCGTAATTTTGGGAAGCTTGGCAACCCCTTCCCATGAAAGTGTTTCTCGCCAGTCACTGCTTAGGGCTACATCAAGAGGAAAAAAAACGTAGAGATAGAACGTGAAACAACTTTGTTGTGTCAAGTTTCAAGAAGCTAGCACAAACCGTGTTGGATTCAGAGTTCCAAATACATCTATCAATATTGGAGAAAACAGAGTGAAACCTAAAAATTCAAACTGTTACTGGAAATGAACGCTTCAACATAGAAGAACGAAATTTGGGGAACCAAGTCGCCTTAGTGTACTGATCATTACCTGAAAGTATCATCCAGTTTGGGTGAAAAAATGTTTGCTGAGATTTCTGGAGATTCGTAATTTTGGGAAGCTTGGCAACCCCTTCCCATGAAAGTGTTTCTCGCCAGTCACTGCTTAGGGCTACATCAAGAGGAAACAAAACGTAGAGATAGAACGTGAAACTACTTTGTTTTGTCAAGTTTCAAGAAGCTAGCACAAACCGTGTGGGATTTAGAGTTCCAAATACATCTATCAATATAGGAGAAAACAGAGTGAAACCTAAAAATTCAAACTGTTACTGGAAATGAACGCTTCAACATAGAAGAACGAAATTTGGGGAACCAAGTCGCCTTAGTGTACTGATCATGACCTGAAAGTATCATCCAGTTTGGGTGAAAAAATATTTGCTGAGATTTCTGGAGATTCGTAATTTTGGGAAGCTTGGCAACCCCTTCCCATGAAAGTATTTCTCGCCAGTCACTGCTTAGGGCTACATCAAGAGGAAACAAAACGTAGAGATAGAACGTGAAACTGCTTTGTTGTGTCAAGTTTCAAGAAGCTAGCACAAACCGTGTTGGATTTAGAGTTCCAAATACATCTATCAATATAGGAGAAAACAGAGTGAAACCTAAAAATTCAAACTGTTACTGGAAATGAACGCTTCAACATAGAAGAACGAAATTTGGGGAACCAAGTCGCCTTAGTGTACTGATCATTACCTGAAAGTATCATCCAGTTTGGGTGAAAAAATATTTGCTGAGATTTCTGGAGATTCGTAATTTTGGGAAGCTTGGCAACCCCTTCCCATGAAAGTGTTTCTCGCCAGTCACTGCTTAGGGCTACATCAAGAGGAAACAAAACGTAGAGATAGAACATGAAACAACTTTGTTGTGTCAAGTTTCAAGAAGCTAGCACAAACCGTGTTGGATTCAGAGTTCCAAATACATCTATCAATATAGGAGAAAACAGAGTGAAACCTAAAAATTCAAACTGTTACTGGAAATGAACGCTTCAACATAGAAGAACGAAATTTGGGGAACCAAGTCGCCTTAGTGTACTGATCATTTCCTGAAAGTATCATCCAGTTTGGGTGAAAAAATGTTTGCTGAGATTTCTGGAGATTCGTAATTTTGGGAAACTTGGCAACCCCTTCCCATGAAAGTGTTTCTCGCCAGTCACTGCTTAGGGCTACATCAAGAGGAAACAAAACGTAGAGATAGAACGTGAAACTACTTTGTTGTGTCAAGTTTCAAGAAGCTAGCACAAACCATATTGGATTTAGAGTTCCAAATACATCTATCAATATAGGAGAAAACAGAGTGAAACCTAAAAATTCAAACTGTTACTGGAAATGAACGCTTCAACATAGAAGAACGAAATTTGGGGAACCAAGTCGCCTTAGTGTACTGATCATTACCTGAAAGTATCATCCAGTTTGGGTGAAAAAATATTTGCTGAGATTTCTGGAGATTCGTAATTTTTGGAAGCTTGGCAACCTCTTCCCATGAAAGTGTTTCTCGCCAGTCACTGTTTAGGGCTACATCAAGAGGAAACAAAATGTAGAGATAGAACGTGAAACTACTATGTTGTGTCACGTTTCAAGAAACTAGCACAAACCGTGTTGGATTTAGAGTTCCAAATACATCTATCAATATAGGAGAAAACAGAGTGAAACCTAAAAATTCAAACTGTTACTGGAAATGAACGCTTCAACATAGAAGAACGAAATTTGGGGAACCAAGTCGCCTTAGTGTACTGATCATTACCTGAAAGTATCATCCAGTTTGGGTGAAAAAATGTTTGCTGAGATTTCTGGAGATTCGTAATTTTGGGAAACTTGGCAACCCCTTCCCATGAAAGTGTTTCTCGCCAGTCACTGCTTAGGGCTACATCAAGAGGAAACAAAACGTAGAGATAGAACGTGAAACTACTTTGTTGTGTCAAGTTTCAAGAAGCTAGCACAAACCATATTGGATTTAGAGTTCCAAATACATCTATCAATATAGGAGAAAACAGAGTGAAACCTAAAAATTCAAACTGTTACTGGAAATGAACGCTTCAACATAGAAGAACGAAATTTGGGGAACCAAGTCGCCTTAGTGTACTGATCATTACCTGAAAGTATCATCCAGTTTGGGTGAAAAAATATTTGCTGAGATTTCTGGAGATTCGTAATTTTTGGAAGCTTGGCAACCTCTTCCCATGAAAGTGTTTCTCGCCAGTCACTGTTTAGGGCTACATCAAGAGGAAACAAAATGTAGAGATAGAACGTGAAACTACTATGTTGTGTCACGTTTCAAGAAACTAGCACAAACCGTGTTGGATTTAGAGTTCCAAATACATCTATCAATATAGGAGAAAACAGAGTGAAACCTAAAAATTCAAACTGTTACTGGAAATGAACGCTTCAACATAGAAGAACGAAATTTCGGGAACCAAGTCGCCTTAGTGTACTGATCATTACCTGAAAGTATCATCCAGTTTGGGTGAAAAAATATTTGCTGAGATTTCTGGAGATTCGTAATTTTGGGAAGCTTGGCAACCCCTTCCCATGAAAGTGTTTCTCGCCAGTCACTGCTTAGGGCTACATCAAGAGGAAACAAAACGTAGAGATAGAACGTGAAACTACTTTGTTGTGTCAAGTTTCAAGAAGCTAGCACAAACCGTGTTGGATTTAGAGTTCCAAATACATCTATCAATATAGGAGAAAACAGAGTGAAACCTAAAAATTCAAACTGTTACTGGAAATGAACGCTTCAACATAGAAGAACGAAATTTGGGGAACCAAGTCGCCTTAGTGTACTGATCATTACCTGAAAGTATCATCCAGTTTCGGTGAAAAAATGTTTGCTGAGATTTCTGGAGATTCGTAATTTTGGGAAACTTGGCAACCCCTTCCCATGAAAGTGTTTCTCGCCAGTCACTGCTTAGGGCTACATCAAGAGGAAACAAAACGTAGAGATAGAACGTGAAACTACTATGTTGTGTCAAGTTTCAAGAAGCTAGCACAAACCGTGTTGGATTTAGAGTTCCAAATACATCTATCAATATAGGAGAAAACAGAGTGAAACCTAAAAATTCAAACTGTTACTGGAAATGAACGCTTCAACATAGAAGAACGAAATTTGGGGAACCAAGTCGCCTTAGTGTACTGATCATTACCTGAAAGTATCATCCAGTTTGGGTGAAAAAATGTTTGCTGAGATTTCTGGAGATTCGTAATTTTGGGAAGCTTGGCAACCCCTTCCCATGAAAGTGTTTCTCGCCAGTCACTGCTTAGGGCTACATCAAGCGGAAACAAAACGTAGAGATAGAACGTGAAACTACTTTGTTGTGTCAAGTTTCAAGAAGCTAGCACAAACCGTGTTGGATTTAGAGTTCCAAATACATCTATCAATATAGGAGAAAACAGAGTGAAACCTAAAAATTCAAACTGTTACTGGAAATGAACGCTTCAACATAGAAGAACGAAATTTGGGGAACCAAGTCGCCTTAGTGTACTAATCATTACCTGAAAGTATCATCCAGTTTGGGTGAAAAAATATTTGCTGAGATTTCTGGAGATTCGTAATTTTGGGAAGCTTGGCAACCCCTTCCCATGAAAGTGTTTCTCGCCAGTCACTGCTTAGGGCTACATCAAGAGGAAACAAAACGTAGAGATAGAACGTGAAACTACTTTGTTGTGTCAAGTTTCAAGAAGCTAGCAAAAACCGTGTTGGATTTAGAGTTCCAAATACATCTATCAATATAGGAGAAAACAGAGTGAAACCTAAAAATTCAAACTGTTACTGGAAATGAACGCTTCAACATAGAAGAACGAAATTTGGGGAACCAAGTCGCCTTAGTGTACTGATCATTACCTGAAAGTATCATCCAGTTTGGGTGAAAAAATGTTTGCTGAGATTTCTGGAGATTCGTAATTTTGGGAAACTTGGCAACCCCTTCCCATGAAAGTGTTTCTCGCCAGTCACTGCTAAGGGCTACATCAAGAGGAAACACAACGTAGAGATAGAACGTGAAACTACTTTGTTGTGTCAAGTTTCAAGAAGCTAGCATAAACCGTGTTGGATTTAGAGTTCCAAATAAATCTATCAATATAGGAGAAAACAGAGTGAAACCTAAAAATTCAAACTGTTACTGGAAATGAACGCTTCAACATAGAAGAACGAAATTTGGGGAACCAAGTCGCCTTAGTGTACTGATCATTACCTGAAAGTATCATCCAGTTTGGGTGAAAAAATGTTTGCTGAGATTTCTGGAGATTCGTAATTTTGGGAAACTTGGCAACCCCTTCCCATGAAAGTGTTTCTCGCCAGTCACTGCTTAGGGCTACATCAAGAGGAAACAAAATGTAGAGATAGAACGTGAAACTACTTTGTTGTGTCAAGTTTCAAGAAGCTAGCACAAACCGTGTTGGATTTAGAGTTCCAAATACATCTATCAATATAGGAGAAAACAGAGTGAAACCTAAAAATTCAAACTGTTACTGGAAATGAACGCTTCAACATAGAAGAACGGAATTTGGGGAACCAAGTCGCCTTAGTGTACTGATCATTACCTGAAAGTATCATCCAGTTTGGGTGAAAAAATATTTGCTGAGATTTCTGGAGATTCGTAATTTTTGGAAGCTTGGCAACCCCTTCCCATGAAAGTGTTTCTCGCCAGTCACTGCTTAGGGCTACATCAAGAGGAAACAAAACGTAGAGATAGAACGTGAAACTACTTTGTTGTGTCAAGTTTCAAGAAGCTAGCACAAACCGTGTTGGATTTAGAGTTCCAAATACATCTATCAATATAGGAGAAAACAGAGTGAAACCTAAAAATTCAAACTGTTACTGGAAATGAACGCTTCAACATAGAAGAACGGAATTTGGGGAACCAAGTCGCCTTAGTGTACTGATCATTACCTGAAAGTATCATCCAGTTTGGGTGAAAAAATATTTGCTGAGATTTCTGGAGATTCGTAATTTTGGGAAGCTTGGCAACCCCTTCCCATGAAAGTGTTTCTCGCCAGTCACTGCTTAGGGCTACATCAAGAGGAAAAAAAACGTAGAGATAGAACGTGAAACAACTTTGTTGTGTCAAGTTTCAAGAAGCTAGCACAAACCGTGTTGGATTCAGAGTTCCAAATACATCTATCAATATAGGAGAAAACAGAGTGAAACCTAAAAATTCAAACTGTTACTGGAAATGAACGCTTCAACATAGAAGAACGAAATTTGGGGAACCAAGTCGCCTTAGTGTACTGATCATTACCTGAAAGTATCATCCAGTTTGGGTGAAAAAATGTTTGCTGAGATTTCTGGAGATTCGTAATTTTGGGAAACTTGGCAACCCCTTCCCATGAAAGTGTTTCTCGCCAGTAACTGCTTAGGGCTACATCAAGAGGAAACAAAACATAGAGATAGAACGTGAAACTACTTTGTTGTGTCAAGTTTCAAGAAGCTAGCACAAACCATATTGGATTTAGAGTTCCAAATACATCTATCAATATAGGAGAAAACAGAGTGAAACCTAAAAATTCAAACTGTTACTGGAAATGAACGCTTCAACATAGAAGAACGAAATTTGGGGAACCAAGTTGCCTTAGTGTACTGATCATTACCTGAAAGTATCATCCAGTTTGGGTGAAAAAATATTTGCTGAGATTTCTGGAGATTCGTAATTTTTGGAAGCTTGGCAAACTCTTCCCATGAAAGTGTTTCTCGCCAGTCACTGTTTAGGGCTACATCAAGAGGAAACAAAATGTAGAGATAGAACGTGAAACTACTATGTTGTGTCACGTTTCAAGAAACTAGCACAAACCGTGTTGGATTTAGAGTTCCAAATACATCTATCAATATAGGAGAAAACAGAGTGAAACCTAAAAATTCAAACTGTTACTGGAAATGAACGCTTCAACATAGAAGAACGAAATTTCGGGAACCAAGTCGCCTTAGTGTACTGATCATTACCTGAAAGTATCATCCAGTTTGGGTGAAAAAATATTTGCTGAGATTTCTGGAGATTCGTAATTTTGGGAAGCTTGGCAACCTCTTCCCATGAAAGTGTTTCTCGCCAGTCACTGCTTAGGGCTACATCAAGAGGAAACAAAACGTAGAGATAGAACGTGAAACTACTTTGTTGTGTCAAGTTTCAAGAAGCTAGCACAAACCGTGTTGGATTTAGAGTTCCAAATACATCTATCAATATAGGAGAAAACAGAGTGAAACCTAAAAATTCAAACTGTTACTGGAAATGAACGCTTCAACATAGAAGAACGAAATTTGGGGAACCAAGTCGCCTTAGTGTACTGATCATTACCTGAAAGTATCATCCAGTTTCGGTGAAAAAATGTTTGCTGAGATTTCTGGAGATTCGTAATTTTGGGAAACTTGGCAACCCCTTCCCATGAAATTGTTTCTCGCCAGTCACTGCTTAGGGCTACATCAAGAGGAAACAAAACGTAGAGATAGAACGTGAAACTACTATGTTGTGTCAAGTTTCAAGAAGCTAGCACAAACCGTGTTGGATTTAGAGTTCCAAATACATCTATCAATATAGGAGAAAACAGAGTGAAACCTAAAAATTCAAACTGTTACTGGAAATGAACGCTTCAACATAGAAGAACGAAATTTGGGGAACCAAGTCGCCTTAGTGTACTGATCATTACCTGAAAGTATCATCCAGTTTGGGTGAAAAAATGTTTGCTGAGATTTCTGGAGATTCGTAATTTTGGGAAGCTTGGCAACCCCTTCCCATGAAAGTGTTTCTCGCCAGTCACTGCTTAGGGCTACATCAAGCGGAAACAAAACGTAGAGATAGAACGTGAAACTACTTTGTTGTGTCAAGTTTCAAGAAGCTAGCACAAACCGTGTTGGATTTAGAGTTCCAAATACATCTATCAATATAGGAGAAAACAGAGTGAAACCTAAAAATTCAAACTGTTACTGGAAATGAACGCTTCAACATAGAAGAACGAAATTTGGGGAACCAAGTCGCCTTAGTGTACTGATCATTACCTGAAAGTATCATCCAGTTTGGGTGAAAAAATATTTGCTGAGATTTCTGGAGATTCGTAATTTTGGGAAGCTTGGCAACCCCTTCCCATGAAAGTGTTTCTCGCCAGTCACTGCTTAGGGCTACATCAAGAGGAAACAAAACGTAGAGATAGAACGTGAAACTACTTTGTTGTGTCAAGTTTCAAGAAGCTAGCACAAACCGTGTTGGATTTAGAGTTCCAAATACATCTATCAATATAGGAGAAAACAGAGTGAAACCTAAAAATTCAAACTGTTACTGGAAATGAACGCTTCAACATAGAAGAACGAAATTTGGGGAACCAAGTCGCCTTAGTGTACTGATCATTACCTGAAAGTATCATCCAGTTTGGGTGAAAAAATGTTTGCTGAGATTTCTGGAGATTCGTAATTTTGGGAAACTTGGCAACCCCTTCCCATGAAAGTGTTTCTCGCCAGTCACTGCTAAGGGCTACATCAAGAGGAAACACAACGTAGAGATAGAACGTGAAACTACTTTGTTGTGTCAAGTTTCAAGAAGCTAGCATAAACCGTGTTGGATTTAGAGTTCCAAATAAATCTATCAATATAGGAGAAAACAGAGTGAAACCTAAAAATTCAAACTGTTACTGGAAATGAACGCTTCAACATAGAAGAACGAAATTTGGGGAACCAAGTCGCCTTAGTGTACTGATCATTACCTGAAAGTATCATCCAGTTTGGGTGAAAAAATGTTTGCTGAGATTTCTGGAGATTCGTAATTTTGGGAAACTTGGCAACCCCTTCCCATGAAAGTGTTTCTCGCCAGTCACTGCTTAGGGCTACATCAAGAGGAAACAAAATGTAGAGATAGAACGTGAAACTACTTTGTTGTGTCAAGTTTCAAGAAGCTAGCACAAACCGTGTTGGATTCAGAGTTCCAAATACATCTATCAATATAGGAGAAAACAGAGTGAAACCTAAAAATTCAAACTGTTACTGGAAATGAACGCTTCAACATTGAAGAACGAAATTTGGGGAACCAAGTCGCCTTAGTGTACTGATCATTACCTGAAAGTATCATCCAGTTTGGGTGAAAAAATATTTGCTGAGATTTCTGGAGATTCGTAATTTTTGGAAGCTTGGCAACCCCTTCCCATGAAAGTGTTTCTCGCCAGTCACTGCTTAGGGCTACATCAAGAGGAAACAAAACGTAGAGATAGAACGTGAAACTACTTTGTTGTGTCAAGTTTCAAGAAGCTAGCACAAACCGTGTTGGATTTAGAGTTCCAAATACATCTATCAATATAGGAGAAAACAGAGTGAAACCTAAAAATTCAAACTGTTACTGGAAATGAACGCTTCAACATAGAAGAACGGAATTTGGGGAACCAAGTCGCCTTAGTGTACTGATCATTACCTGAAAGTATCATCCAGTTTGGGTGAAAAAATATTTGCTGAGATTTCTGGAGATTCGTAATTTTGGGAAGCTTGGCAACCCCTTCCCATGAAAGTGTTTCTCGCCAGTCACTGCTTAGGGCTACATCAAGAGGAAAAAAAACGTAGAGATAGAACGTGAAACAACTTTGTTGTGTCAAGTTTCAAGAAGCTAGCACAAACCGTGTTGGATTCAGAGTTCCAAATACATCTATCAATATAGGAGAAAACAGAGTGAAACCTAAAAATTCAAACTGTTACTGGAAATGAACGCTTCAACATAGAAGAACGAAATTTGGGGAACCAAGTCGCCTTAGTGTACTGATCATTACCTGAAAGTATCATCCAGTTTGGGTGAAAAAATGTTTGCTGAGATTTCTGGAGATTCGTAATTTTGGGAAGCTTGGCAACCCCTTCCCATGAAAGTGTTTCTCGCCAGTCACTGCTTAGGGCTACATCAAGAGGAAACAAAACGTAGAGATAGAACGTGAAACTACTTTGTTGTGTCAAGTTTCAAGAAGCTAGCACAAACCGTGTGGGATTTAGAGTTCCAAATACATCTATCAATATAGGAGAAAACAGAGTGAAACCTAAAAATTCAAACTGTTACTGGAAATGAACGCTTCAACATAGAAGAACGAAATTTGGGGAACCAAGTCGCCTTAGTGTACTGATCATGACCTGAAAGTATCATCCAGTTTGGGTGAAAAAATATTTGCTGAGATTTCTGGAGATTCGTAATTTTGGGAAGCTTGGCAACCCCTTCCCATGAAAGTGTTTCTCGCCAGTCACTGCTTAGGGCTACATCAAGAGGAAACAAAACGTAGAGATAGAACGTGAAACTACTTTGTTGTGTCAAGTTTCAAGAAGCTAGCACAAACCGTGTTGGATTTAGAGTTCCAAATACATCTATCAATATAGGAGAAAACAGAGTGAAACCTAAAAATTCAAACTGTTACTGGAAATGAACGCTTCAACATAGAAGAACGAAATTTGGGGAACCAAGTCGCCTTAGTGTACTGATGATTACCTGAAATTATCATCCAGTTTGGGTGAAAAAATATTTGCTGAGATTTCTGGAGATTCGTAATTTTGGGAAACTTGGCAACCCCTTCCCATGAAAGTGTTTCTCGCCAGTCACTGCTAAGGGCTACATCAAGAGGAAACAAAACGTAGAGATAGAACGTGAAACTACTTTGTTGTGTCAAGTTTCAAGAAGCTAGCACAAACCGTGTTGGATTTAGAGTTCCAAATACATCTATCAATATAGGAGAAAACAGAGTGAAACCTAAAAATTCAAACTGTTACTGGAAATGAACGCTTCAACATAGAAGAACGAAATTTGGGGAACCAAGTCGCCTTAGTGCACTGATCATTACCTGAAAGTATCATCCAGTTTGGGTGAAAAAATGTTTGCTGAGATTTCTGGAGATTCGTAATTTTGGGAAACTTGGCAACCCCTTCCCATGAAAGTGTTTCTCGCCAGTCATTGCTTAGGGCTACATCAAGAGGAAACAAAATGTAGAGATAGAACGTGAAACTACTTTGTTGTGTCAAGTTTCAAGAAGCTAGCACAAACCGTGTTGGATTTAGAGTTCCAAATACATCTATCAATATAGGAGAAAACAGAGTGAAACCTAAAAATTCAAACTGTTACTGGAAATGAACGCTTCAACATAGAAGAACGAAATTTGGGGAACCAAGTCGCCTTAGTGTACTGATCATTACCTGAAAGTATCATCCAGTTTGGGTGAAAAAATGTTTGCTGAGATTTCTGGAGATTCGTAATTTTGGGAAGCTTGGCAACCCCTTCCCATGAAAGTGTTTCTCGCCAGTCACTGCTTAGGGCTACATCAAGCGGAAACAAAACGTAGAGATAGAACGTGAAACTACTTTGTTGTGTCAAGTTTCAAGAAGCTAGCACAAACCGTGTTGGATTTAGAGTTCCAAATACATCTATCAATATAGGAGAAAACAGAGTGAAACCTAATAATTCAAACTGTTACTGGAAATGAACGCTTCAACATAGAAGAACGAAATTTGGGGAACCAAGTCGCCTTAGTGTACTGATCATTACCTGAAAGTATCATCCAGTTTGGGTGAAAAAATATTTGCTGAGATTTCTGGAGATTCGTAATTTTGGGAAGCTTGGCAACCCCTTCCCATGAAAGTGTTTCTCGCCAGTCACTGCTTAGGGCTACATCAAGAGGAAACAAAACGTAGAGATAGAACGTGAAACTACTTTGTTGTGTCAAGTTTCAAGAAGCTAGCACAAACCGTGTTGGATTTAGAGTTCCAAATACATCTATCAATATAGGAGAAAACAGAGTGAAACCTAAAAATTCAAACTGTTACTGGAAATGAACGCTTCAACATAGAAGAACGAAATTTGGGGAACCAAGTCGCCTTAGTGTACTGATCATTACCTGAAAGTATCATCCAGTTTGGGTGAAAAAATGTTTGCTGAGATTTCTGGAGATTCGTAATTTTGGGAAACTTGGCAACCCCTTCCCATGAAAGTGTTTCTCGCCAGTCACTGCTAAGGGCTACATCAAGAGGAAACACAACGTAGAGATAGAACGTGAAACTACTTTGTTGTGTCAAGTTTCAAGAAGCTAGCATAAACCGTGTTGGATTTAGAGTTCCAAATAAATCTATCAATATAGGAGAAAACAGAGTGAAACCTAAAAATTCAAACTGTTACTGGAAATGAACGCTTCAACATAGAAGAACGAAATTTGGGGAACCAAGTCGCCTTAGTGTACTGATCATTACCTGAAAGTATCATCCAGTTTGGGTGAAAAAATGTTTGCTGAGATTTCTGGAGATTCGTAATTTTGGGAAACTTGGCAACCCCTTCCCATGAAAGTGTTTCTCGCCAGTCACTGCTTAGGGCTACATCAAGAGGAAACAAAACGTAGAGATAGAACGTGAAACTACTTTGTTGTGTCAAGTTTCAAGAAGCTAGCACAAACCGTGTTGGATTTAGAGTTCCAAATACATCTATCAATATAGGAGAAAACAGAGTGAAACCTAAAAATTCAAACTGTTACTGGAAATGAACGCTTCAACATAGAAGAACGAAATTTGGGGAACCAAGTCGCCTTAGTGTACTGATCATTACCTGAAAGTATCATCCAGTTTGGGTGAAAAAATATTTGCTGAGATTTCTGGAGATTCGTAATTTTTGGAAGCTTGGCAACCCCTTCCCATGAAAGTGTTTCTCGCCAGTCACTGCTTAGGGCTACATCAAGAGGAAACAAAACGTAGAGATAGAACGTGAAACTACTTTGTTGTGTCAAGTTTCAAGAAGCTAGCACAAACCGTGTTGGATTTAGAGTTCCAAATACATCTATCAATATAGGAGAAAACAGAGTGAAACCTAAAAATTCAAACTGTTACTGGAAATGAACGCTTCAACATAGAAGAACGGAATTTGGGGAACCAAGTCGCCTTAGTGTACTGATCATTACCTGAAAGTATCATCCAGTTTGGGTGAAAAAATATTTGCTGAGATTTCTGGAGATTCGTAATTTTGGGAAGCTTGGCAACCCCTTCCCATGAAAGTGTTTCTCGCCAGTCACTGCTTAGGGCTACATCAAGAGGAAAAAAAACGTAGAGATAGAACGTGAAACAACTTTGTTGTGTCAAGTTTCAAGAAGCTAGCACAAACCGTGTTGGATTCAGAGTTCCAAATACATCTATCAATATAGGAGAAAACAGAGTGAAACCTAAAAATTCAAACTGTTACTGGAAATGAACGCTTCAACATAGAAGAACGAAATTTGGGGAACCAAGTCGCCTTAGTGTACTGATCATTACCTGAAAGTATCATCCAGTTTGGGTGAAAAAATGTTTGCTGAGATTTCTGGAGATTCGTAATTTTGGGAAGCTTGGCAACCCCTTCCCATGAAAGTGTTTCTCGCCAGTCACTGCTTAGGGCTACATCAAGAGGAAACAAAACGTAGAGATAGAACGTGAAACTACTTTGTTGTGTCAAGTTTCAAGAAGCTAGCACAAACCGTGTGGGATTTAGAGTTCCAAATACATCTATCAATATAGGAGAAAACAGAGTGAAACCTAAAAATTCAAACTGTTACTGGAAATGAACGCTTCAACATAGAAGAACGAAATTTGGGGAACCAAGTCGCCTTAGTGTACTGATCATGACCTGAAAGTATCATCCAGTTTGGGTGAAAAAATATTTGCTGAGATTTCTGGAGATTCGTAATTTTGGGAAGCTTGGCAACCCCTTCCCATGAAAGTGTTTCTCGCCAGTCACTGCTTAGGGCTACATCAAGAGGAAACAAAACGTAGAGATAGAACGTGAAACTACTTTGTTGTGTCAAGTTTCAAGAAGCTAGCACAAACCGTGTTGGATTTAGAGTTCCAAATACATCTATCAATATAGGAGAAAACAGAGTGAAACCTAAAAATTCAAACTGTTACTGGAAATGAACGCTTCAACATAGAAGAACGAAATTTGGGGAACCAAGTCGCCTTAGTGTACTGATCATTACCTGAAAGTATCATCCAGTTTGGGTGAAAAAATGTTTGCTGAGATTTCTGGAGATTCGTAATTTTGGGAAACTTGGCAACCCCTTCCCATGAAAGTGTTTCTCGCCAGTCACTGCTAAGGGCTACATCAAGAGGAAACAAAACGTAGAGATAGAACGTGAAACTACTTTGTTGTGTCAAGTTTCAAGAAGCTAGCACAAACCGTGTTGGATTTAGAGTTCCAAATACATCTATCAATATAGGAGAAAACAGAGTGAAACCTAAAAATTCAAACTGTTACTGGAAATGAACGCTTCAACATAGAAGAACGAAATTTGGGGAACCAAGTCGCCTTAGTGTACTGATCATTACCTGAAAGTATCATCCAGTTTGGGTGAAAAAATGTTTGCTGAGATTTCTGGAGATTCGTAATTTTGGGAAACTTGGCAACCCCTTCCCATGAAAGTGTTTCTCGCCAGTCACTGCTTAGGGCTACATCAAGAGGAAACAAAATGTAGAGATAGAACGTGAAACTACTTTGTTGTGTCAAGTTTCAAGAAGCTACCACAAACCGTGTTGGATTTAGAGTTCCAAATACATCTATCAATATAGGAGAAAACAGAGTGAAACCTAAAAATTCAAACTGTTACTGGAAATGAACGCTTCAACATAGAAGAACGAAATTTGGGGAACCAAGTCGCCTTAGTGTACTGATCATTACCTGAAAGTATCATCCAGTTTGGGTGAAAAAATATTTGCTGAGATTTCTGGAGATTCGTAATTTTGGGAAGCTTGGCAACCCCTTCCTATGAAAGTGTTTCTCGCCAGTCACTGTTTAGGGCTACATCATGAGGAAACAAAACGTAGAGATAGAACGTGAAACTACTTTGTTGTGTCAAGTTTCAAGAAGCTAGCACAAACCGTGTTGGATTTAGAGTTCCAAATACATCTATCAATATAGGAGAAAACAGAGTGAAACCTAAAAATTCAAACTATTACTGGAAATGAACGCTTCAACATAGATGAACGAAATTTGGGGAACCAAGTCGCCTTAGTGTACTGATCATTACCTGAAAGTATCATCCAGTTTGGGTGAAAAAATATTTGCTGAGATTTCTGGAGATTCGTAATTTTGGGAAGCTTGGCAACCCCTTCCCATGAAAGTGTTTCTCGCCAGTCACTGCTTAGGGCTACATCAAGAGGAAACAAAACGTAGAGATAGAACGTGAAACTACTTTGTTGTGTCAAGTTTCAAGAAGCTAGCCCAAACCGTGTTGGATTTAGAGTTCCAAATACATCTATCAATATAGGAGAAAACAGAGTGAAACCTAAAAATTCAAACTGTTACTGGAAATGAACGCTTCAACATAGAAGAACGAAATTTGGGGAACCAAGTCGCCTTAGTGTACTGATCATTACCTGAAAGTATCATCCAGTTTGGGTGAAAAAATATTTGCTGAGATTTCTGGAGATTCGTAATTTTGGGAAGCTTGGCAACCCCTTCCCATGAAAGTGTTTCTCGCCAGTCACTGCTTAGGGCTACATCAAGAGGAAACAAAACGTAGAGATAGAACATGAAACAACTTTGTTGTGTCAAGTTTCAAGAAGCTAGCACAAACCGTGTTGGATTCAGAGTTCCAAATACATCTATCAATATAGGAGAAAACAGAGTGAAACCTAAAAATTCAAACTGTTACTGGAAATGAACGCTTCAACATAGAAGAACGAAATTTGGGGAACCAAGTCGCCTTAGTGTACTGATCATTTCCTGAAAGTATCATCCAGTTTGGGTGAAAAAATGTTTGCTGAGATTTCTGGAGATTCGTAATTTTGGGAAACTTGGCAACCCCTTCCCATGAAAGTGTTTCTCGCCAGTCACTGCTTAGGGCTACATCAAGAGGAAACAAAACGTAGAGATAGAACGTGAAACTACTTTGTTGTGTCAAGTTTCAAGAAGCTAGCACAAACCATATTGGATTTAGAGTTCCAAATACATCTATCAATATAGGAGAAAACAGAGTGAAACCTAAAAATTCAAACTGTTACTGGAAATGAACGCTTCAACATAGAAGAACGAAATTTGGGGAACCAAGTCGCCTTAGTGTACTGATCATTACCTGAAAGTATCATCCAGTTTGGGTGAAAAAATATTTGCTGAGATTTCTGGAGATTCGTAATTTTTGGAAGCTTGGCAACCTCTTCCCATGAAAGTGTTTCTCGCCAGTCACTGTTTAGGGCTACATCAAGAGGAAACAAAATGTAGAGATAGAACGTGAAACTACTATGTTGTGTCACGTTTCAAGAAACTAGCACAAACCGTGTTGGATTTAGAGTTCCAAATACATCTATCAATATAGGAGAAAACAGAGTGAAACCTAAAAATTCAAACTGTTACTGGAAATGAACGCTTCAACATAGAAGAACGAAATTTGGGGAACCAAGTCGCCTTAGTGTACTGATCATTACCTGAAAGTATCATCCAGTTTGGGTGAAAAAATGTTTGCTGAGATTTCTGGAGATTCGTAATTTTGGGAAACTTGGCAACCCCTTCCCATGAAAGTGTTTCTCGCCAGTCACTGCTTAGGGCTACATCAAGAGGAAACAAAACGTAGAGATAGAACGTGAAACTACTTTGTTGTGTCAAGTTTCAAGAAGCTAGCACAAACCATATTGGATTTAGAGTTCCAAATACATCTATCAATATAGGAGAAAACAGAGTGAAACCTAAAAATTCAAACTGTTACTGGAAATGAACGCTTCAACATAGAAGAACGAAATTTGGGGAACCAAGTCGCCTTAGTGTACTGATCATTACCTGAAAGTATCATCCAGTTTGGGTGAAAAAATATTTGCTGAGATTTCTGGAGATTCGTAATTTTTGGAAGCTTGGCAACCTCTTCCCATGAAAGTGTTTCTCGCCAGTCACTGTTTAGGGCTACATCAAGAGGAAACAAAATGTAGAGATAGAACGTGAAACTACTATGTTGTGTCACGTTTCAAGAAACTAGCACAAACCGTGTTGGATTTAGAGTTCCAAATACATCTATCAATATAGGAGAAAACAGAGTGAAACCTAAAAATTCAAACTGTTACTGGAAATGAACGCTTCAACATAGAAGAACGAAATTTGGGGAACCAAGTCGCCTTAGTGTACTGATCATTACCTGAAAGTATCATCCAGTTTGGGTGAAAAAATATTTGCTGAGATTTCTGGAGATTCGTAATTTTGGGAAGCTTGGCAACCCCTTCCCATGAAAGTGTTTCTCGCCAGTCACTGCTTAGGGCTACATCAAGAGGAAACAAAACGTAGAGATAGAACGTGAAACTACTTTGTTGTGTCAAGTTTCAAGAAGCTAGCACAAACCGTGTTGGATTTAGAGTTCCAAATACATCTATCAATATAGGAGAAAACAGAGTGAAACCTAAAAATTCAAACTGTTACTGGAAATGAACGCTTCAACATAGAAGAACGAAATTTGGGGAACCAAGTCGCCTTAGTGTACTGATCATTACCTGAAAGTATCATCCAGTTTCGGTGAAAAAATGTTTGCTGAGATTTCTGGAGATTCGTAATTTTGGGAAACTTGGCAACCCCTTCCCATGAAAGTGTTTCTCGCCAGTCACTGCTAAGGGCTACATCAAGAGGAAACACAACGTAGAGATAGAACGTGAAACTACTTTGTTGTGTCAAGTTTCAAGAAGCTAGCATAAACCGTGTTGGATTTAGAGTTCCAAATAAATCTATCAATATAGGAGAAAACAGAGTGAAACCTAAAAATTCAAACTGTTACTGGAAATGAACGCTTCAACATAGAAGAACGAAATTTGGGGAACCAAGTCGCCTTAGTGTACTGATCATTACCTGAAAGTATCATCCAGTTTGGGTGAAAAAATGTTTGCTGAGATTTCTGGAGATTCGTAATTTTGGGAAACTTGGCAACCCCTTCCCATGAAAGTGTTTCTCGCCAGTCACTGCTTAGGGCTACATCAAGAGGAAACAAAATGTAGAGATAGAACGTGAAACTACTTTGTTGTGTCAAGTTTCAAGAAGCTAGCACAAACCGTGTTGGATTTAGAGTTCCAAATACATCTATCAATATAGGAGAAAACAGAGTGAAACCTAAAAATTCAAACTGTTACTGGAAATGAACGCTTCAACATAGAAGAACGAAATTTGGGGAACCAAGTCGCCTTAGTGTACTGATCATTACCTGAAAGTATCATCCAGTTTGGGTGAAAAAATATTTGCTGAGATTTCTGGAGATTCGTAATTTTTGGAAGCTTGGCAACCCCTTCCCATGAAAGTGTTTCTCGCCAGTCACTGCTTAGGGCTACATCAAGAGGAAACAAAACGTAGAGATAGAACGTGAAAGTACTTTGTTGTGTCAAGTTTCAAGAAGCTAGCACAAACCGTGTTGGATTTAGAGTTCCAAATACATCTATCAATATAGGAGAAAACAGAGTGAAACCTAAAAATTCAAACTATTACTGGAAATGAACGCTTCAACATAGAAGAACGAAATTTGGGGAACCAAGTCGCCTTAGTGTACTGATCATTACCTGAAAGTATCATCCAGTTTGGGTGAAAAAATATTTGCTGAGATTTCTGGAGATTCGTAATTTTTGGAAGCTTGGCAACCCCGTTCCATGAAAGGGTTTCTCGCCAGTCACTGCTTAGGGCTACATCAAGAGGAAACAAAACGTAGAGATAGAACGTGAAACTACTTTGTTGTGTCAAGTTTCAAGAAGCTAGCACAAACCGTGTTGGATTTAGAGTTCCAAATACATCTATCAATATAGGAGAAAACAGAGTGAAACCTAAAAATTCAAACTGTTACTGGAAATGAACGCTTCAACATAGAAGAACGAAATTTGGGGAACCAAGTCGCCTTAGTGTACTGATCATTACCTGAATGTATCATCCAGTTTGGGTGAAAAAATATTTGCTGAGATTTCTGGAGATTCGTAATTTTGGGAAGCTTGGCAACCCCTTCCCATGAAAGTGTTTCTCGCCAGTCACTGCTTAGGGCTACAAAAAGAGGAAACAAAACGTAGAGATAGAACGTGAAACTACTTTGTTGTGACAAGTTTCAAGAAGCTAGCACAAACCGTGTTGGATTTAGAGTTCCAAATACATCTATTAATATAGGAGAAAACAGAGTGAAACCTAAAAATTCAAACTGTTACTGGAAATGAACGCTTCAACATAGAAGAAGGAAATTTGGGGAACCAAGTCGCCTTAGTGTACTGATCATTACCTGAAAGTATCATCCAGTTTGGGTGAAAAAATATTTGCTGAGATCTGGAGATTCGTAATTTTTGGAAGCTTGGCAACCCCGTTCCATGAAAGGGTTTCTCGCCGGTCACTGCTTAGGGCTACATCAAGAGGAAACAAAACGTAGAGATAGAACGTGAAACTACTTTGTTGTGACAAGTTTCAAGAAGCTAGCACAAACCGTGTTGGATTTAGAGTTCCAAATACATTTATAAATATAGGAGAAAACAGAGTGAAACCTAAAAATTCAAACTGTTACTGGAAATGAACGCTTCAACATAGAAGAACAAAATTTGGGGAACCAAGTCGCCTTTGTGTACTGATCATTACCTGAAAGTATCATCCAGTTTGGGTGAAAAAATATTTGCTGAGATTTCTGGAGATTCGTAATTTTTGGAAGCTTGGCAACCCCTTCCCATGAAAGTGTTTCTCGCCAGTCACTGCTTAGGGCTTCATCAAGAGGAAACAAAACGTAGAGATAGAACGTGAAACAACTTTGCTGTGACAAGTTTCAAGAAGCTAGCACAAACCGAGTTGGATTTAGAGTTCCAAATACATCTATTAATATAGGAGAAAACAGAGTGAAACCTAATAATTCAAACTGTTACTGGAAATGAACGCTTCAACATAGAAGAACGAAATTTGTGGAACCAAGTCGCTTTAGTGTACTGATCATTACCTGAAAGTATCATCCAGTTTGGGTGAAAAAATATTTGCTGAGATTTCTGGAGATTCGTAATTTTTGGAAGCTTGGCAACCTTGTTCCATGAAAGGGTTTCTTGCCAGTCACTGCTTAGGGCTACATCAAGAGGAAAAAAAACGTAGAGATAGAACGTGAAAGTACTTTGTTGTGTCAAGTTTCAAGAAGCTAGCACAAACCGTGTTGGATTCAGAGTTCCAAATACATCTATCAATATAGGAGAAAACAGAGTGAAACCTAAAAATTCAAACTGTTACTGGAAATGAACGCTTCAACATAGAAGAACGAAATTTGGGGAACCAAGTCGCCTTAGTGTACTGATCATTACCTGAAAGTATCATCCAGTTTGGGTGAAAAAATATTTGCTGAGATTTCTGGAGATTCGTAATTTTTGGAAGCTTGGCAACCTCTTCCCATGAAAGTGTTTCTCGCCAGTCACTGTTTAGGGCTACATCAAGAGGAAACAAAATGTAGAGATAGAACGTGAAACTACTATGTTGTGTCACGTTTCAAGAAACTAGCACAAACCGTGTTGGATTTAGAGTTCCAAATACATCTATCAATATAGGAGAAAACAGAGTGAAACCTAAAAATTCAAACTGTTACTGGAAATGAACGCTTCAACATAGAAGAACGAAATTTGGGGAACCAAGTCGCCTTAGTGTACTGATCATTACCTGAAAGTATCATCCAGTTTGGGTGAAAAAATATTTGCTGAGATTTCTGGAGATTCGTAATTTTGGGAAGCTTGGCAACCCCTTCCCATGAAAGTGTTTCTCGCCAGTCACTGCTTAGGGCTACATCAAGAGGAAACAAAACGTAGAGATAGAACGTGAAACTACTTTGTTGTGTCAAGTTTCAAGAAGCTAGCACAAACCGTGTTGGATTTAGAGTTCCAAATACATCTATCAATATAGGAGAAAACAGAGTGAAACCTAAAAATTCAAACTGTTACTGGAAATGAACGCTTCAACATAGAAGAACGAAATTTGGGGAACCAAGTCGCCTTAGTGTACTGATCATTACCTGAAAGTATCATCCAGTTTCGGTGAAAAAATGTTTGCTGAGATTTCTGGAGATTCGTAATTTTGGGAAACTTGGCAACCCCTTCCCATGAAAGTGTTTCTCGCCAGTCACTGCTTAGGGCTACATCAAGAGGAAACAAAACGTAGAGATAGAACGTGAAACTACTATGTTGTGTCAAGTTTCAAGAAGCTAGCACAAACCGTGTTGGATTTAGAGTTCCAAATACATCTATCAATATAGGAGAAAACAGAGTGAAACCTAAAAATTCAAACTGTTACTGGAAATGAACGCTTCAACATAGAAGAACGAAATTTGGGGAACCAAGTCGCCTTAGTGTACTGATCATTACCTGAAAGTATCATCCAGTTTGGGTGAAAAAATGTTTGCTGAGATTTCTGGAGATTCGTAATTTTGGGAAGCTTGGCAACCCCTTCCCATGAAAGTGTTTCTCGCCAGTCACTGCTTAGGGCTACATCAAGCGGAAACAAAACGTAGAGATAGAACGTGAAACTACTTTGTTGTGTCAAGTTTCAAGAAGCTAGCACAAACCGTGTTGGATTTAGAGTTCCAAATACATCTATCAATATAGGAGAAAACAGAGTGAAACCTAAAAATTCAAACTGTTACTGGAAATGAACGCTTCAACATAGAAGAACGAAATTTGGGGAACCAAGTCGCCTTAGTGTACTGATCATTACCTGAAAGTATCATCCAGTTTGGGTGAAAAAATATTTGCTGAGATTTCTGGAGATTCGTAATTTTGGGAAGCTTGGCAACCCCTTCCCATGAAAGTGTTTCTCGCCAGTCACTGCTTAGGGCTACATCAAGAGGAAACAAAACGTAGAGATAGAACGTGAAACTACTTTGTTGTGTCAAGTTTCAAGAAGCTAGCACAAACCGTGTTGGATTTAGAGTTCCAAATACATCTATCAATATAGGAGAAAACAGAGTGAAACCTAAAAATTCAAACTGTTACTGGAAATGAACGCTTCAACATAGAAGAACGAAATTTGGGGAACCAAGTCGCCTTAGTGTACTGATCATTACCTGAAAGTATCATCCAGTTTGGGTGAAAAAATGTTTGCTGAGATTTCTGGAGATTCGTAATTTTGGGAAACTTGGCAACCCCTTCCCATGAAAGTGTTTCTCGCCAGTCACTGCTAAGGGCTACATCAAGAGGAAACACAACGTAGAGATAGAACGTGAAACTACTTTGTTGTGTCAAGTTTCAAGAAGCTAGCATAAACCGTGTTGGATTTAGAGTTCCAAATAAATCTATCAATATAGGAGAAAACAGAGTGAAACCTAAAAATTCAAACTGTTACTGGAAATGAACGCTTCAACATAGAAGAACGAAATTTGGGGAACCAAGTCGCCTTAGTGTACTGATCATTACCTGAAAGTATCATCCAGTTTGGGTGAAAAAATGTTTGCTGAGATTTCTGGAGATTCGTAATTTTGGGAAACTTGGCAACCCCTTCCCATGAAAGTGTTTCTCGCCAGTCACTGCTTAGGGCTACATCAAGAGGAAACAAAATGTAGAGATAGAACGTGAAACTACTTTGTTGTGTCAAGTTTCAAGAAGCTAGCACAAACCGTGTTGGATTTAGAGTTCCAAATACATCTATCAATATAGGAGAAAACAGAGTGAAACCTAAAAATTCAAACTGTTACTGGAAATGAACGCTTCAACATAGAAGAACGAAATTTGGGGAACCAAGTCGCCTTAGTGTACTGATCATTACCTGAAAGTATCATCCAGTTTGGGTGAAAAAATATTTGCTGAGATTTCTGGAGATTCGTAATTTTTGGAAGCTTGGCAACCCCTTCCCATGAAAGTGTTTCTCGCCAGTCACTGCTTAGGGCTACATCAAGAGGAAACAAAACGTAGAGATAGAACGTGAAAGTACTTTGTTGTGTCAAGTTTCAAGAAGCTAGCACAAACCGTGTTGGATTTAGAGTTCCAAATACATCTATCAATATAGGAGAAAACAGAGTGAAACCTAAAAATTCAAACTATTACTGGAAATGAACGCTTCAACATAGAAGAACGAAATTTGGGGAACCAAGTCGCCTTAGTGTACTGATCATTACCTGAAAGTATCATCCAGTTTGGGTGAAAAAATATTTGCTGAGATTTCTGGAGATTCGTAATTTTTGGAAGCTTGGCAACCCCGTTCCATGAAAGGGTTTCTCGCCAGTCACTGCTTAGGGCTACATCAAGAGGAAACAAAACGTAGAGATAGAACGTGAAACTACTTTGTTGTGTCAAGTTTCAAGAAGCTAGCACAAACCGTGTTGGATTTAGAGTTCCAAATACATCTATCAATATAGGAGAAAACAGAGTGAAACCTAAAAATTCAAACTGTTACTGGAAATGAACGCTTCAACATAGAAGAACGAAATTTGGGGAACCAAGTCGCCTTAGTGTACTGATCATTACCTGAAAGTATCATCCAGTTTGGGTGAAAAAATATTTGCTGAGATTTCTGTAGATTCGTAATTTTTGGAAGCTTGGCAACCCCTTTCCATGAAAGTGTTTCTCGCCAGTCACTGCTTAGGGCTACAAAAAGAGGAAACAAAACGTAGAGATAGAACGTGAAACTACTTTGTTGTGACAAGTTTCAAGAAGCTAGCACAAACCGTGTTGGATTTAGAGTTCCAAATACATCTATTAATATAGGAGAAAACAGAGTGAAACCTAAAAATTCAAACTGTTACTGGAAATGAACGCTTCAACATAGAAGAAGGAAATTTGGGGAACCAAGTCGCCTTAGTGTACTGATCATTACCTGAAAGTATCATCCAGTTTGGGTGAAAAAATATTTGCTGAGATCTGGAGATTCGTAATTTTTGGAAGCTTGGCAACCCCGTTCCATGAAAGGGTTTCTCGCCGGTCACTGCTTAGGGCTACATCAAGAGGAAACAAAACGTAGAGATAGAACGTGAAACTACTTTGTTGTGACAAGTTTCAAGAAGCTAGCACAAACCGTGTTGGATTTAGAGTTCCAAATACATTTATAAATATAGGAGAAAACAGAGTGAAACCTAAAAATTCAAACTGTTACTGGAAATGAACGCTTCAACATAGAAGAACAAAATTTGGGGAACCAAGTCGCCTTTGTGTACTGATCATTACCTTAAAGTATCATCCAGTTTGGGTGAAAAAATATTTGCTGAGATTTCTGGAGATTCGTAATTTTTGGAAGCTTGGCAACCCCTTCCCATGAAAGTGTTTCTCGCCAGTCACTGCTTAGGGCTTCATCAAGAGGAAACAAAACGTAGAGATAGAACGTGAAACAACTTTGCTGTGACAAGTTTCAAGAAGCTAGCACAAACCGAGTTGGATTTAGAGTTCCAAATACATCTATTAATATAGGAGAAAACAGAGTGAAACCTAATAATTCAAACTGTTACTGGAAATGAACGCTTCAACATAGAAGAACGAAATTTGTGGAACCAAGTCGCTTTAGTGTACTGATCATTACCTGAAAGTATCATCCAGTTTGGGTGAAAAAATATTTGCTGAGATTTCTGGAGATTCGTAATTTTTGGAAGCTTGGCAACCTTGTTCCATGAAAGGGTTTCTTGCCAGTCACTGCTTAGGGCTACATCAAGAGGAAAAAAAACGTAGAGATAGAACGTGAAAGTACTTTGTTGTGTCAAGTTTCAAGAAGCTAGCACAAACCGTGTTGGATTTAGAGTTCCAAATACATCTATCAATATAGGAGAAAACAGAGTGAAACCTAAAAATTCAAACTATTACTGGAAATGAACGCTTCAACATAGAAGAACGAAATTTGGGGAACCAAGTCGCCTTAGTGTACTGATCATTACCTGAAAGTATCATCCAGTTTGGGTGAAAAAATATTTGCTGAGATTTCTGGAGATTCGTAATTTTTGGAAGCTTGGCAACCCCGTTCGATGAAAGGATTTCTCGCCAGTCACTGCTTAGGGCTACATCAAGAGGAAACAAAACGTAGAGATAGAACGTGAAACTACTTTGTTGTGTCAAGTTTCAAGAAGCTAGCACAAACCGTGTTGGATTTAGAGTTCCAAATACATCTATCAATATAGGAGAAAACAGAGTGAAACCTAAAAATTCAAACTGTTACTGGAAATGAACGCTTCAACATAGAAGAACGAAATTTGGGGAACCAAGTCGCCTTAGTGTACTGATCATTACCTGAAAGTATCATCCAGTTTGGGTGAAAAAATATTTGCTGAGATTTCTGTAGATTCGTAATTTTTGGAAGCTTGGCAACCCCTTCCCATGAAAGTGTTTCTGCCAGTCACTGCTTAGGGCTACAAAAAGAGGAAACAAAACGTAGAGATAGAACGTGAAACTACTTTGTTGTGACAAGTTTCAAGAAGCTAGCACAAACCGTGTTGGATTTAGAGTTCCAAATACATCTATTAATATAGGAGAAAACAGAGTGAAACCTAAAAATTCAAACTGTTACTGGAAATGAACGCTTCAACATAGAAGAAGGAAATTTGGGGAACCAAGTCGCCTTAGTGTACTGATCATTACCTGAAAGTATCATCCAGTTTGGGTGAAAAAATATTTGCTGAGATTTCTGGAGATTCGTAATTTTTGGAAGCTTGGCAACCCCGTTCCATGTAAGGGTTTCTCGCCGGTCACTGCTTAGGGCTACATCAAGAGGAAACAAAACGTAGAGATAGAACGTGAAACTACTTTGTTGTGACAAGTTTCAAGAAGCTAGCACAAACCGTGTTGGATTTAGAGTTCCAAATACATTTATAAATATAGGAGAAAACAGAGTGAAACCTAAAAATTCAAACTGTTACTGGAAATGAACGCTTCAACATAGAAGAAGAAAATTTGGGGAACCAAGTCGCCTTTGTGTACTGATCATTACCTGAAAGTAGCATCCAGTTTGGGTGAAAAAATATTTGCTGAGATTTCTGGAGATTCGTAATTTTTGGAAGCTTGGCAACCCCTTCCCATGAAAGTGTTTCTCGCCAGTCACTGCTTAGTGCTACATCAAGAGGAAACAAAACATAGAGATAGAACGTGAAACTACTTTGTTGTGACAAGTTTCAAGAAGCTAGCACAAACCGTGTTGGATTTAGAGTTCCAAATACATTTATCAATATAGGAGAAAACAGAGTGAAACCTAAAAATTCAAACTGTTACTGGAAATGAACGCTTCAACATAGAAGAACGAAATTTGGGGAACCAAGTCGCCTTAGTGTACTGATCATTTCCTGAAAGTATCATCCAGTTTGGGTGAAAAAATATTTGTTGAGATTTCTGGAGATTCGTAATTTTTGGAAGCTTGGCAACCCCTTCCCATGAAAGTGTTTCTCGCCAGTCACTGCTTAGGGCTACATCAAGAGGAATCAAAACGTAGAGATAGAACGTGAAACTACTTTGTTGTGTCAAGTTTCAAGAAGCTAGCACAAACCGTGTTGGATTTAGAGTTCCAAATACATCTATTAATATAGGAGAAAACAGAGTGAAACCTAAAAATTCAAACTGTTACTGGAAATGAACGCTTCAACATAGAAGAAGGAAATTTGGGGAACCAAGTCGCCTTAGTGTACTGATCATTACCTGAAAGTATCATCCAGTTTGGGTGAAAAAATATTTGCTGAGATTTCTGGAGATTCGTAATTTTTGGAAGCTTGGCAACCCCTTTCCATGAAAGGGTTTCTCGCCGGTCACTGCTTAGGGCTACATCAAGAGGAAACAAAACGTAGAGATAGAAGGTGAAACTACTGTGTTGTGTCAAGTTTCAAGAAGCTAGCACAAACCGTGTTGGATTTAGAGTTCCAAATACATCTATTAATATAGGAGAAAACAGAGTGAAACCTAAAAAGTCAAACTGTTACCGGAAATGAACGCTTCAACATAGAAGAACGAAATTTGGGGAACCAAGTCGCCTTAGTGTACTGATCATTACCTGAAAGTATCATCCAGTTTGGGTGAAAAAAATATTTGCTGAGATTTCTGGAGATTCGTAATTTTTGGAAGCTTGGCAACCCCGTTCAATGAAAGGGTTTCTCGCCGGTCACTGCCTAGGGCTACATCAAGAGGAAACAAAACGTAGAGATAGAACGTGAAACTACATTGTTGTGTCAAGTTTCAAGAACCTAGCACAAACTGTGTTGGATTTAGAGTTCCAAATACATCTATCAATATAGGAGAAAACAGAGTGAAACCTAAAAATTCAAACTGTTACTGGAAATGAACGCTTCAACATAGAAGAACGAAATTTGGGGAACCAAGTCGCCTTAGTGTACTGATCATTACCTGAAAGTATCATCAAGTTTGGGTGAAAAAATATTTGCTGAGATTTCTGGAGATTCGTAATTTTGGGAAGGTTGGCAACGCCTTCCCCTGAAAGTGTTTCTCGCCAGTCACTGCTTAGGGCTACATCAAGAGGAAACAAAACGTAGAGATAGAACGTGAAACTACTTTGTTGTGTCAAGTTTCAAGAAGCTAGCACAAACCGTTATGGATTTAGAGTTCCAAATATATCTATCAATATAGGAGAAAACAGAGTGAAACCTAAAAATTCAAACTGTTACTGGAAATGAACGCTTCAACATAGAAGAACGAAATTTGGGGAACCAAGTCGCCTTAGTGTACTGATCATTACCTGAAAGTATCATCAAGTTTGGGTGAAAAAATATTTGCTGAGATTTCTGGAGATTCGTAATTTTGGGAAGGTTGGCAACGCCTTCCCCTGAAAGTGTTTCTCGCCAGTCACTGCTTAGGGCTACATCAAGAGGAAACAAAACATAGAGATAGAACGTGAAACTACTTTGTTGTGTCAAGTTTCAAGAAGCTAGCACAAACCGTGATGGATTTAGAGTTCCAAATATATCTATCAATATAGGAGAAAACAGAGTGAAACCTAAAAATTCAAACTGTTACTGGAAATGAACGCTTCAACATAGAAGAACGAAATTTGGGGAACCAAGTCGCCTTAGTGTACTGATCATTATCTAAAATTATCATCCAGGTTGGGTGAAAAAATATTTGCTGAGATTTCTGGAGATTCGTAATTTTTGGAAGCTTGGCAACCCCTTCCCATGAAAGTGTTTCTCTCCAGTCACTGCTTAGGGCTACATCAAGAGGAAACAAAACGTAGAGATAGAACGTGAAACTATTTTGTTGTGTCAAGTTTCAAGAAGCTAGCACAAACCGTGTTGGATTTAGAGTTCCAAATACATCTATCAATATAGGAGAAAACAGAGTGAAACCTAAAAATTCAAACTGTTACTAGAAATGAACGCTTCAACATAGAAGAACGAAATTTGCGGAACCAAGTCGCCTTAGTGTACTGATCATTACCTGAAAGTATCATCCAGTTTGGGTGAAAAAATATTTGCTGAGATTTCTGGAGATTCGTAATTTTTGGAAGCTTGGCAACCCCTTCCCATGAAAGTGTTTCTCGCCAGTCACTGCTTAGGGCTACATCAAGAGGAAACAAAACGTAGAGATAGAACGTGAAACAACTTTGCTGTGACAAGTTTCAAGAAGCTAGCACAAACCGTGTTGGATTTAGAGTTCCAAATACATCTATCAATATAGGAGAAAACAGAGTGAAACCTAATAATTCAAACTGTTACTGGAAATGAACGCTTCAACATAGAAGAACGAAATTTGGGGAACCAAGTCGCCTTAGTGTACTGATCATTACCTGAAAGTATCATCCAGTTTGGGTGAAAAAATATTTGCTGAGATTTCTGGAGATTCGTAATGTTTGGAAGCTTGGCAACCCCGTTCCATGAAAGGATTTCTCGCCAGTCACTGCTTAGGGCTACATCAAGAGGAAACAAAACGTAGAGATAGAACGTGAAACTACTTTGTTGTGTCAAGTTTCAAGAAGCTAGCACAAACCGTGTTGGATTTAGAGTTCCAAATACATCTATCAATATAGGAGAAAACAGAGTGAAACCTAAAAATTCAAACTGTTACTGGAAATGAACGCTTCAACATAGAAGAACGAAATTTGCGGAACCAAGTCGCCTTAGTGTACTGATCATTACCTGAAAGTATCATCCAGTTTGGGTAAAAAAATATTTGCTGAGATTTCTGTAGATTCGTAATTTTTGGAAGCTTGGCAACCCCTTCCCATGAAAGTGTTTCTCGCCAGTCACTGCTTAGGGCTACAAAAAGAGGAAACAAAACGTAGAGATAGAACGTGAAACTACTTTGTTGTGACAAGTTTCAAGAAGCTAGCACAAACCGTGTTGGATATAGAGTTCCAAATACATCTATTAATATAGGAGAAAACAGAGTGAAACCTAAAAATTCAAACTGTTACTGGAAATGAACGCTTCAACATAGAAGAACGAAATTTGGGGAACCAAGTCGCCTTAGTGTACTGATCATTACCTGAAAGTATCATCCAGTTTGGGTGAAAACATATTTGCTGAGATTTCTGGAGATTCGTAATTTTTGGAAGCTTGGCAACCCCGTTCCATGAAAGGGTTTCTCGCCGGTCACTGCTTAGGGCTACATCAAGAGGAAACAAAATGTAGAGATAGAACGTGAAACTACTTTGTTGTGACAAGTTTCAAGAAGCTAGCACAAACCGTGTTGGATTTAGAGTTCCAAATACATTTATAAATATAGGAGAAAACAGAGTGAAACCTAAAAATTCAAACTGTTACTGGAAATGAACGCTTCAACATAGAAGAACAAAATTTGGGGAACCAAGTCGCCTTTGTGTACTGATCATTACCTGAAAGTATCATCCAGTTTGGGTGAAAAAATATTTGCTGAGATTTCTGGAGATTCGTAATTTTTGGAAGCTTGGCAACCCCTTCCCATGAAAGTGTTTCTCGCCAGTCACTGCTTAGTGCTACATCAAGAGGAAACAAAACATAGAGATAGAACGTGAAACTACTTTGTTGTGACAAGTTTCAAGAAGCTAGCACAAACCGTGTTGGATTTAGAGTTCCAAATACATTTATCAATATAGGAGAAAACAGAGTGAAACCTAAAAATTCAAACTGTTACTGGAAATGAACGCTTCAACATAGAAGAACGAAATTTGGGGAACCAAGTCGCCTTAGTGTACTGATCATTTCCTGAAAGTATCATCCAGTTTGGGTGAAAAAATATTTGCTGAGATTTCTGGAGATTCGTAATTTTTGGAAGCTTGGCAACCCCTTCCCATGAAAGTGTTTCTCGCCAGTCACTGCGTAGGGCTACATCAAGAGGAATCAAAACGTAGAGATAGAACGTGAAACTACTTTGTTGTGTCAAGTTTCAAGAAGCTAGCACAAACCGTGTTGGATTTAGAGTTCCAAATACATCTATTAATATAGGAGAAAACAGAGTGAAACCTAAAAATTCAAACTGTTACTGGAAATGAACGCTTCAACATAGAAGAAGGAAATTTGGGGAACCAAGTCGCCTTAGTGTACTGATCATTACCTGAAAGTATCATCCAGTTTGGGTGAAAAAATATTTGCTGAGATTTCTGGAGATTCGTAATTTTTGGAAGCTTGGCAACCCCGTTCCATGAAAGGGTTTCTCGCCAGTCACTGCTTAGGGCTACATCAAGAGGAAACAAAACGTAGAGATAGAAGGTGAAACTACTGTGTTGTGTCAAGTTTCAAGAAGCTAGCACAAACCGTGTTGGATTTAGAGTTCCAAATACATCTATTAATATAGGAGAAAACAGAGTGAAACCTAAAAAGTCAAACTGTTACCGGAAATGAACGCTTCAACATAGAAGAACGAAATTTGGGGAACCAAGTCGCCTTAGTGTACTGATCATTACCTGAAAGTATCATCCAGTTTGGGTGAAAAAATATTTGCTGAGATTTCTGGAGATTCGTAATTTTTGGAAGCTTGGCAACCCCGTTCAATGAAAGGGTTTCTCGCCGGTCACTGCTTAGGGCTACATCAAGAGGAAACAAAACGTAGAGATAGAACGTGAAACTACATTGTTGTGTCAAGTTTCAAGAACCTAGCACAAACTGTGTTGGATTTAGAGTTCCAAATACATCTATCAATATAGGAGAAAACAGAGTGAAACCTAAAAATTCAAACTGTTACTGGAAATGAACGCTTCAACATAGAAGAACGAAATTTGGGGAACCAAGTCGCCTTAGTGTACTGATCATTACCTGAAAGTATCATCAAGTTTGGGTGAAAAAATATTTGCTGAGATTTCTGGAGATTCGTAATTTTGGGAAGGTTGGCAACGCCTTCCCCTGAAAGTGTTTCTCGCCAGTCACTGCTTAGGGCTACATCAAGAGGAAACAAAACGTAGAGATAGAACGTGAAACTACTTTGTTGTGTCAAGTTTCAAGAAGCTAGCACAAACCGTGATGGATTTAGAGTTCCAAATATATCTATCAATATAGGAGAAAACAGAGTGAAACCTAAAAATTCAAACTGTTACTGGAAATGAACGCTTCAACATAGAAGAACGAAATTTGGGGAACCAAGTCGCCTTAGTGTACTGATCATTACCTAAAATTATCATCCAGTTTGGGTGAAAAAATATTTGCTGAGATTTCTGGAGATTCGTAATTTTTGGAAGCTTGGCAACCCCTTCCCATGAAAGTGTTTCTCGCCAGTCAATGCTTAGGGCTACATCAAGAGGAAACAAAACGTAGAGATAGAACGTGAAACTACTTTGTTGTGTCAAGTTTCAAGAAGCTAGCACAAACCGTGTTGGATTTAGAGTTCCAAATACATCTATCAATATAGGAGAAAACAGAGTGAAACCTAAAAATTCAAACTGTTACTGGAAATGAACGCTTCAACATAGAAGAACGAAATTTGTGGAACCAAGTCGCCTTAGTGTACTGATCATTACCTGAAAGTATCATCCAGTTTGGGTGAAAAAATATTTGCTGAGATTTCTGGAGATTCGTAATTTTTGGAAGCTTGGCAACCCCTTCCCATGAAAGTGTTTCTCGCCAGTCACTGCTTAGGGCTACATCAAGAGGAAACAAAACGTAGAGTTAGAACGTGAAACTACTTTGTTGTGTGAAGTTTCAAGAAGCTAGCACAAACCGTGTTGGATTTAGAGTTCCAAATACATCTATCAATATAGGAGAAAACAGAGTGAAACCTAAAAATTCAAACTGTTACTGGAAATGAACGCTTCAACATAGAAGAACGAAATTTGGGGAACCAAGTCGCCTTAGTGTACTGATCATTACCTAAAATTATCATCCAGTTTGGGTGAAAAAATATTTGCTGAGATTTCTGGAGATTCGTAATTTTTGGAAGCTTGGCAACCCCTTCCCATGAAAGTGTTTCTCGCCAGTCACTGCTTAGGGCTACATCAAGAGGAAACAAAACGTAGAGATAGAACGTGAAACTACTTTTTTGTGTCAAGTTTCAAGAATCTAGCACAAACCGTGTTGGATTTAGAGTTCCAAATACATCTATTAATATAGGAGAAAACAGAGTGAAACCTAATAATTCAAACTGTTACTGGAAATGAACGCTTCAACATAGAAGAACGAAATTTGTGGAACCAAGTCGCTTTAGTGTACTGATCATTACCTGAAAGTATCATCCAGTTTGGGTGAAAAAATATTTGCTGAGATTTCTGGAGATTCGTAATTTTTGGAAGCTTGGCAACCTTGTTCCATGAAAGGGTTTCTTGCCAGTCACTGCTTAGGGCTACATCAAGAGGAAACAAAACGTAGAGATAGAACGTGAAAGTACTTTGTTGTGTCAAGTTTCAAGAAGCTAGCACAAACCGTGTTGGATTTAGAGTTCCAAATACATCTATCAATATAGGAGAAAACAGAGTGAAACCTAAAAATTCAAACTATTACTGGAAATGAACGCTTCAACATAGAAGAACGAAATTTGGGGAACCAAGTCGCCTTAGTGTACTGATCATTACCTGAAAGTATCATCCAGTTTGGGTGAAAAAATATTTGCTGAGATTTCTGGAGATTCGTAATTTTTGGAAGCTTGGCAACCCCGTTCCATGAAAGGATTTCTCGCCAGTCACTGCTTAGGGCTACATCAAGAGGAAACAAAACGTAGAGATAGAACGTGAAACTACTTTGTTGTGTCAAGTTTCAAGAAGCTAGCACAAACCGTGTTGGATTTAGAGTTCCAAATACATCTATCAATATAGGAGAAAACAGAGTGAAACCCAAAAATTCAAACTGTTACTGGAAATGAACGCTTCAACATAGAAGAACGAAATTTGGGGAACCAAGTCGCCTTAGTGTACTGATCATTACCTGAAAGTATCATCCAGTTTGGGTGAAAAAATATTTGCTGAGATTTCTGGATATTCGTAATTTTTGGAAGCTTTTCAACCCCTTCCCATGAAAGTGTTTCTCGCCAGTCACTGCTTAGGGTTACATCAAGAGGAAACAAAACGTAGAGTTAGAACGTGAAACTACTATGTTGTGACAAGTTTCAAGAAGCTAGCACAAACCGTGTTGGATTTATAGTTCCAAATACATCTATTAATATAGGAGAAAACAGAATGAAACCTAAAAATTCAAACTGTTACCGGAAATGAACGCTTCAACATAGAAGAACGAAATTTGGGGAACCAAGTCGCCTTAGTGTACTGATCATTACCTGAAAGTATCATCCAGTTTGGGTGAAAAAATATTTGCTGAGATTTCTGGAGATTCGTAATTTTTGGAAGCTTGGCAACCTTGTTCCATGAAAGGGTTTCTTGCCAGTCACTGCTTAGGGCTACATCAAGAGGAAACAAAACGTAGAGATAGAACGTGAAAGTACTTTGTTGTGTCAAGTTTCAAGAAGCTAGCACAAACCGTGTTGGATTTAGAGTTCCAAATACATCTATCAATATAGGAGAAAACAGAGTGAAACCTAAAAATTCAAACTATTACTGGAAATGAACGCTTCAACATAGAAGAACGAAATTTGGGGAACCAAGTCGCCTTAGTGTACTGATCATTACCTGAAAGTATCATCCAGTTTGGGTGAAAAAATATTTGCTGAGATTTCTGGAGATTTGTAATTTTTGGAAGCTTGGCAACCCCGTTCCATGAAAGTGTTTCTCGCCAGTCACTGCTTAGGGCTACATCAAGAGGAAACAAAACGTAGAGATAGAACGTGAAACTACTTTGTTGTGTCAAGTTTCAAGAAGCTAGCACAAACCGTGTTGGATTTAGAGTTCCAAATACATCTATCAATATAGGAGAAAACAGAATGAAACCTAAAAATTCAAACTGTTACTGGAAATGAACGCTTCAACATAGAAGAACGAAATTTGGGGAACCAAGTCGCCTTAGTGTACTGATCATTACCTGAAAGTATCATCCAGTTTGGGTGAAAAAATATTTGCTGAGATTTCTGGAGATTCGTAATTTTTGGAAGCTTGGCAACCCCTTCCCATGAAAGTGTTTCTCGCCAGTCACTGCTTAGGGCTACATCAAGAGGAAACAAAACGTAGATATAGAACGTGAAACTACTTTGTTGTTACAAGTTTCAAGAAGCTAGCACAAACCGTGTTGGATTTAGAGTTTCAAATACACCTATCAATATAGGAGAAAACAGAGTGAAACCTAATAATTCAAACTGTTACTGGAAATGAACGCTTCAACATAGAAGAACGAAAATTGGGGAACCAAGTCGCTTTAGTGTACTGATCATTACCTGAAAGTATCATCCAGTTTGGGTGAAATAATATTTGCTGAGATTTCTGGAGATTCGTAATTTTTGGAAGCTTGGCAACCTTGTTCCATGAAAGGGTTTCTTGCCAGTCACTGCTTAGGGCTACATCAAGAGGAAACAAAACGTAGAGATAGAACGTGAAAGTACTTTGTTGTGTCAAGTTTCAAGAAGCTAGCACAAACCGTGTTGGATTTAGAGTTCCAAATACATCTATCAATATAGGAGAAAACAGAGTGAAACCTAAAAATTCAAACTATTACTGGAAATGAACGCTTCAACATAGAAGAACGAAATTTGGGGAACCAAGTCACCTTAGTGTACTGATCATTACCTGAAAGTATCATCCCGTTTGGGTGAAAAAATATTTGCTGAGATTTCTGGAGATTCGTAATTTTTGGAAGCTTGGCAACCCATTTTCATGAAAGTGTTTCTCGCCAGTCACTGCTTAGGGCTACATCAAGAGGAAACAAAACGTAGAGATAGAACGTGAAACTACTTTGTTGTGTCAAGTTTCAAGAAGCTAGCACAAACCGTGTTGGACTTAGAGTTCCAAATACATCTATCAATATAGGAGAAAACAGAGTGAAACCTAAAAATTCAAACAGTTACTGGAAATAAACGCTTGAACATAGAAGAACGAAATTTGGGGAACCAAGTCGCCTTAGTGTACTGATCATTACCTGAAAGTATCATCCAGTTTCGGTGAAAAAATATTTGCTGAGATTTCTGGAGATTCGTAATTTTTGTTAGCTTGGCAACCCCGTTCCATGAAAGTGTTTCTCGCCAGTCACTGCTTAGGGCTACATTAAGAGAAAACAAAACGTAGAGAAAGAACGTGAAACTACTTGTTGTGTCAAGTTTCAAGAAGCTAGCACAAACTGTGTTGGATTTAGAGTTCCAAATACATTTATCAATATAGGAGAAAACAGAGTGAAACCTAAAAATTCAAACTGTTACTTGAAATGAACGCTTCAACATAGAAGAACGAAATTTGGGGAACCAAGTCGCCTTAGTGTACTGATCATTACCTGAAAGTTTCATCCAGTTTGGGTGAAAAAATATTTGCTGAGATTTCTGGAGATTCGTAATTTTTGGAAGCTTGGCAACCTCGTTCCATGAAAGGGTTTCTCGCCAGTCACTGCTTAGGGCTACATCAAGAGGAAACAAATCGTAGAGATAGAACGTGAAACTACTTTGTTGTGTCAAGTTTCAAGAAGCTAGCACAAACCGTGTTGGATTTAGAGTTCCGAATACATCTATCAATATAGGAGAAAACAGAGTGAAACCTAAAAATTCAAACTGTTACTGGAAATGAACGCTTCAACATAGAAGAACGAAATTTGGGGAACCAAGTCGCCTTAGTGTACTGATGATTACCTGAAAGTATCATCCAGTTTGGGTTAAAAAAATATTTGCTGAGATTTCTGGAGATTCGTAATTTTTGGAAGCTTGGCAACCCCTTCCCATGAAAGTGTTTCTCGCCAGTCACTGCTTAGGGCTACATCAAGAGGAAACAAAACGTAGAGATAGAACTTGAAACTACTTTGTTGTGTCAAGTTTCAAGAAGCTAGCACAAACCGTGTTGGATTTAGAGTTCCAAATACATCTATCAATATAGGAGAAAACAGAGTGAAACCTAAAAATTCAAACTTTTACTGGAAATGAACGCTTCAACATAGAAGAACGAAATTTGGGGAATCAAGTCGCCTTAGTGTACTGATGATTACCTGAAAGTATCATCCAGTTTGGGTGAAAAAATATTTGCTGAGATTTCTGGAGATTCGTAATTTTTGGAAGCTTGGCAACCCCTTCCCATGAAAGTGTTTCTCGCCAGTCACTGCTTAGGGCTACATCAAGAGGAAACAAAACGTAGAGATAGAACGTGAAACAAATTTGCTGTGACAAGTTTCAAGAAGCTAGCACAAACCGTGTTGGATTTAGAGTTCCAAATACATCTATTAATATAGGAGAAAACAGAGTGAAACCTAATAATTCAAACTGTTACTGGAAATGAACGCTTCAACATAGAAGAACGAAATTTGTGGAACCAAGTCGCTTTAGTGTACTGATCATTACCTGAAAGTATCATCCAGTTTGGGTGAAAAAATATTTGCTGAGATTTCTGGAGATTCGTAATTTTTGGAAGCTTGGCAACCTTGTTCCATGAAAGGGTTTCTTGCCAGTCACTGCTTAGGGCTACATCAAGAGGAAACAAAACGTAGAGATAGAACGTGAAAGTACTTTGTTGTGTCAAGTTTCAAGAAGCTAGCACAAACCGTGTTGGATTTAGAGTTCCAAATACATCTATCAATATAGGAGAAAACAGAGTGAAACCTAAAAATTCAAACTATTACTGGAAATGAACGCTTCAACATAGAAGAAAGAAATTTGGGGAACCAAGTCACCTTAGTGTACTGATCATTACCTGAAAGTATCATCCCGTTTGGGTGAAAAAATATTTGCTGAGATTTCTGGAGATTCGTAATTTTTGGAAGCTTGGCAACCCCTTCCCATGAAAGTGTTTCTCGCCAGTCACTGCTTAGGGCTACATCAAGAGGAAACAAAACGTAGAGATAGAACGTGAAACTACTTGGTTGTGTCAAGTTTCAAGAAGCTAGCACAAACCGTGTTGGACTTAGAGTTCCAAATACATCTATCAATATAGGAGAAAACAGAGTGAAACCTAAAAATTCAAACTGTTACTGGAAATGAACGCTTGAACATAGAAGAACGAAATTTGGGGAACCAAGTCGCCTTAGTGTACTGATCATTACCTGAAAGTATCATCCAGTTTCGGTGAAAAAATATTTGCTGAGATTTCTGGAGATTCGTAATTTTTGTTAGCTTGGCAACCCCGTTCCATGAAAGTGTTTCTCGCCAGTCACTGCTTAGGGCTACATTAAGAGAAAACAAAACGTAGAGAAAGAACGTGAAACTACTTTGTTTTGTCAAGTTACAAGAAGGTAGCACAAACTGTGTTGGATTTAGAGTTCCAAATACATTTATCAATATAGGAGAAAACAGAGTGAAACCTAAAAATTCAAACTGTTACTTGAAATGAACGCTTCAACATAGAAGAACGAAATTTGGGGAACCAAGTCGCCTTAGTGTACTGATCATTACCTGAAAGTTTCATCCAGTTTGGGTGAAAAAATATTTGCTGAGATTTCTGGAGATTCGTAATTTTTGGAAGCTTGGCAACCCCTTCCCATGAAAGTGTTTCTCGCCAGTCACTGCTTAGGGCTACATCAAGAGGAAACAAAACGTAGAGATAGAACGTGAAACTACTTTGTTGTGACAAGTTTCAAGAAGCTAGCACAAACCGTGTTGGATTTAGAGTTCCAAATACACCTATCAATATAGGAGAAAACAGAGTGAAACCTAAAAATTCAAACTGTTACTGGAAATGAACGCTTCAACATAGAAGAACAAAATTTGGGGAACCAAGTCGCCTTAGTGTACTGATGATTACCTGAAAGTATCATCCAGTTTGGGTGAAAAAATATTTGCTGAGATTTCTGGAGATTCGTAATTTTTGGAAGCTTGGCAACCCCTTCCCATGAAAGTGTTTCTCGCCAGTCACTGCTTAGGGCTACAACAAGAGGAAACAAAACGTAGAGATAGAACGTGAAACTACTTTGTTGTGTCAAGTTTCAAGAAGCTAGCACAAACCGTGTTGGATTTAGAGTTCCAAATACATCTATCAATATAGGAGAAAACAGAGTGAAACCTAAAAATTCAAACTGTTACTGGAAATGAACGCTTCAACATAGAAGAACGAAATTTGGGGAATCAAGTCGCCTTAGTGTACTGATGATTACCTGAAAGTATCATCCAGTTTGGGTGAAAAAATATTTGCTGAGATTTCTGGAGATTCGTAATTTTTGGAAGCTTGGCAACCCCTTCCCATGAAAGTGTTTCTCGCCAGTCACTGCTTAGGGCTACATCAAGAGGAAACAAAACGTAGAGATAGAACGTGAAACAACTTTGCTGTGACAAGTTTCAAGAAGCTAGCACAAACCGTGTTGGATTTAGAGTTCCAAATATATCTATTAATATAGGAGAAAACAGAGTGAAACCTAATAATTCAAACTGTTACTGGAAATGAACGCTTCAACATAGAAGAACGAAATTTGGGGAACCAAGTCGCTTTAGTGTACTGATCATTACCTGAAAGTATCATCCAGTTTGGGTGAAAAAATATTTGCTGAGATTTCTGGAGATTCGTAATTTTTGGAAGCTTGGCAACCTTGTTCCATGAAAGGGTTTCTTGCCAGTCACTGCTTAGGGCTACATCAAGAGGAAACAAAACATAGAGATAGAACGTGAAAGTACTTTGTTGTGTCAAGTTTCAAGAAGCTAGCACAAACCGTGTTGGATTTAGAGTTCCAAATACATCTATCAATATAGGAGAAAACAGAGTGAAACCTAAAAATTCAAACTGTTACTGGAAATGAACGCTTCAACATAGAAGAACGAAATTTGGGGAACCAAGTCACCTTAGTGTACTGATCATTACCTGAAAGTATCATCCAGTTTGGGTGAAAAAATATTTGCTGAGATTTCTGGAGATTCGTAATTTTTGGAAGCTTGGCAACCCCGTTAGATGAAAGGGTTTCTCGCCAGTCACTGCTTAGGGCTACATCAAGAGGAAACAAATCGTAGAGATAGAACGTGAAACTACTTTGTTGTGTCAAGTTTCAAGAAGCTAGCACAAACCGTGTTGGATTTAGAGTTCCGAATACATCTATCAATATAGGAGAAAACAGAGTGAAACCTAAAAATTCAAACTGTTACTGGAAATGAACGCTTCAACATAGAAGAACGAAATTTGGGGAACCAAGTCGCCTTAGTGTACTGATGATTACCTGAATGTATCATCCAGTTTGGGTGAAAAAATATTTGCTGAGATTTCTGGAGATTCGAAATTTTTGGAAGCTTGGCAACCACTTCCCATGAAAGTGTTTCTCGCCAGTCACTGCTTAGGGCTACATCAAGAGTAAACAAAACATAGAGATAGAACGTGAAACTACTTTGTTGTGACAAGTTTCAAGAAGCTAGCACAAACCGTGTTGGATTTAGAGTTCCAAATACATCTATTAATATAGGAGAAAACAGAGTGAAACCTAAAAATTCAAACTGTTACCGGAAATGAACGCTTCAACATAGAAGAACGAAATTTGGGGAACCAAGTCGCCTTAGTGTACTGATCATTACCTGAAAGTATCATCCAGTTTGGGTGAAAAAATATTTGCTGAGATTTCTGGAGATTCGTAATTTTTGGAATCTTGGCAACCCCGTTCCATGAAAGGGTTTCTCGCCGGTCACTGCTTAGGGCTACATCAAGAGGAAACAAAACTTAGAGATAGAACGTGAAACTACTTTGTTGTGTCAAGTTTCAAGAAGCTAGCACAAACTGTGTTGGATTTAGAGTTCCAAATACATCTATCATTATAGGAGAAAACAGAGTGAAACCTAAAAATTCAAACTGTTACTGGAAATGAACGCTTCAACATAGAAGAACGAAATTTGGGGAACCAAGTCGCCTTAGTGTACTGATCATTACCTGAAAGTTTCATCCAGTTTGGGTGAAAAAATATTTGCTGAGATTTCTGGAGATTCGTAATTTTTGGAAGCTTGGCAACCCCTTCCCATGAAAGTGTTTCTCGCCAGTCACTGCTTAGGGCTACATCAAGAGGAAACAAAACGTAGAGATAGAACGTGAAACTACTTTGTTGTGACACGTTTCAAGAAGCTAGCACAAACCGTGTTGGATTTAGAGTTTCAAATACACCTATCAATATAGGAGAAAACAGAGTGAAACCTAAAAATTCAAACTGTTACTGGAAATGAACGCTTCAACATAGAAGAACAAAATTTGGGGAACCAAGTCGCCTTAGTGTACTGATGATTACCTGAAAGTATCATCCAGTTTGGGTTAAAAAAATATTTGCTGAGATTTCTGGAGATTCGTAATTTTTGGAAGATTGGCAACCCCTTCCCATGAAAGTGTTTCTCGCCAGTCACTGCTTAGGGCTACATCAAGAGGAAACAAAACGTAGAGATAGAACGTGAAACTACTTTGTTGTGTCAAGTTTCAAGAAGCTAGCACAAACCGTGTTGGATTTAGAGTTCCAAATACATCTATCAATATAGGAGAAAACAGAGTGAAACCTAAAAATTCAAACTTTTACTGGAAATGAACGCTTCAACATAGAAGAACGAAATTTGGGGAATCAAGTCGCCTTAGTGTACTGATGATTACCTGAAAGTATCATCCAGTTTGGGTGAAAAAATATTTGCTGAGATTTCTGGAGATTCGTAATTTTTGGAAGCTTGGCAACCCCTTCCCATGAAAGTGTTTCTCGCCAGTCACTGCTTAGGGCTACATCAAGAGGAAACAAAACGTAGAGATAGAACGTGAAACAAATTTGCTGTGACAAGTTTCAAGAAGCTAGCACAAACCGTGTTGGATTTAGAGTTCCAAATACATCTATTAATATAGGAGAAAACAGAGTGAAACCTAAAAATTCAAACTGTTACCGGAAATGAACGCTTCAACATAGAAGAACGAAATTTGGGGAACCAAGTCGCCTTAGTGTACTGATCATTACCTGAAAGTATCATCAAGATTGGGTGAAAAAATATTTGCTGAGATTTCTGGAGATTCGAAATTTTTGGAAGCTTGGCAACCCCTTCCCATGAAAGGGTTTCTCGCCGGTCACTGCTTAGGGCTACATCAAGAGGAAACAAAACGTAGAGATAGAACGTGAAACTACTTTGTTGTGTCAAGTTTCAAGAAGCTAGCACAAACTGTGTTGGATTTAGAGTTCCAAATACATCTATCAATATAGGAGAAACCAGAGTGAAACCTAAAAATTCAAACTGTTACTGGAAATGAACGCTTCAACATAGAAGAACGAAATTTGGGGAACCAAGTCGCCTTAGTGTACTGATCATTACCTGAAAGTATCATCCAGTTTCGGTGAAAAAATATTTGCTGAGATTTCTGGAGATTCGTAATTTTTGTTAGCTTGGCAACCCCGTTCCATGAAAGTGTTTCTCGCCAGTCACTGCTTAGGGCTACATTAAGAGGAAACAAAACGTAGAGAAAGAATGTGAAACTACTTTGTTGTGTCAAGTTTCAAGAAGCTAGCACAAACTGTGTTGGATTTAGAGTTCCAAATACATCTATCAATATAGGAGAAAACAGAGTGAAACCTAAAAATTCAAACTGTTACTGGAAATGAACGCTTCAACATAGAAGAACGAAATTTGGGGAACCAAGTCGCCTTAGTGTACTGATCATTACCTGAAAGTTTCATCCAGTTTGGGTGAAAAAATATTTGCTGAGATTTCTGGAGATTCGTAATTTTTGGAAGCTTGGCAACCCCGTTCCATGAAAGGGTTTCTCGCCAGTCACTGCTTAGAGCTACATCAAGAGGAAACAAATCGTAGAGATAGAACGTGAAACTACTTTGTTGTGTCAAGTTTCAAGAAGCTAGCACAAACCGTGTTGGATTTAGAGTTCCGAATACATCTATCAATATAGGAGAAAACAGAGTGAAACCTAAAAATTCAAACTGTTACTGGAAATGAACGCTTCAACATAGAAGAACGAAATTTGGGGAACCAAGTCGCCTTAGTGTACTGATCATTACCTGAATGTATCATCCAGTTTGGGTGAAAAAATATTTGCTGAGATTTCTGGAGATTCGAAATTTTTGGAAGCTTGGCAACCACTTCCCATGAAAGTGTTTCTCGCCAGTCACTGCTTAGGGCTACATCAAGAGGAAACAAAACATAGAGATAGAACGTGAAACTACTTTGTTGTGACAAGTTTCAAGAAGCTAGCACAAACCGTGTTGGATTTAGAGTTCCAAATACATCTATTAATATAGGAGAAAACAGAGTGAAACCTAAAAATTCAAACTGTTACCGGAAATGAACGCTTCAACATAGAAGAACGAAATTTGGGGAACCAAGTCGCCTTAGTGTACTGATCATTACCTGAAAGTATCATCAAGTTTGGGTGAAAAAATATTTGCTGAGATTTCTGGAGATTCGTAATTTTTGGAAGCTTGGCAACCCCGTTCCATGAAAGGGTTTCTCGCCAGTCACTGCTTAGGGCTACATCAAGAGGAAACAAAACGTAGAGATAGAACGTGAAACTACATTGTTGTGTCAAGTTTCAAGAAGCTAGCACAAACTGTGTTGGATTTAGAGTTCCAAATACATCTATCAATATAGGAGAAAACAGAGTGAAACCTAAAAATTCAAACTGTTACTGGAAATGAACGCTTCAACATAGAAGAACGAAATTTGGGGAACCAAGTCGCCTTAGTGTACTGATCATTACCTGAAAGTATCATCCAGTTTGGGTGAAAAAATATTTGCTGAGATTTCTGGAGATTCGTAATTTTTGGAAGCTTGGCAACCTTGTTCCATGAAAGGGTTTCTTGCCAGTCACTGCTTAGGGCTACATCAAGAGGAAACAAAACGTAGAGATAGAACGTGAAAGTACTTTGTTGTGTCAAGTTTCAAGAAGCTAGCACAAACCGTGTTGGATTTAGAGTTCCAAATACATCTATCAATATAGGAGAAAACAGAGTGAAACCTAAAAATTCAAACTATTACTGGAAATGAATGCTTCAACATAGAAGAACGAAATTTGGGGAACCAAGTCACCTTAGTGTACTGATCATTACCTGAAAGTATCATCCAGTTTGGGTGAAAAAATATTTGCTGAGATTTCTGGAGATTCGTAATTTTTGGAAGCTTGGCAACCCCGTTCCATGAAAGGATTTCTCGCCAGTCACTGCTTAGGGCGACATCAAGAGGAAACAAAACGTAGAGATAGAACGTGAAACTACTTTGTTGTGACAAGTTTCAAGAAGCTAGCACAAACCGTGTTGGATTTAGAGTTCCAAATACACCTATCAATATAGGAGAAAACAGAGTGAAATCTAAAAATTCAAACTGTTACTGGAAATGAAAGCTTCAACATAGAAGAACGAAATTTGGGGAACAAAGTCGCCTTAGTGTACTGATCATTACCTGAAAGTATCATCCAGTTTCGGTGAAAAAATATTTGCTGAGATTTCTGGAGATTCGTAATTTTTGTTAGCTTGGCAACCCCGTTCCATGAAAGTGTTTCTCGCCAGTCACTGCTTAGGGCTACATTAAGAGGAAACAAAACGTAGAGAAAGAATGTGAAACTACTTTGTTGTGTCAAGTTTCAAGAAGCTAGCACAAACTGTGTTGGATTTAGAGTTCCAAATACATCTATCAATATAGGAGAAACCAGAGTGAAACCTAAAAATTCAAACTGTTACTGGAAATGAACGCTTCAACATAGAAGAACGAAATTTGGGGAACCAAGTCGCCTTAGTGTACTGATCATTACCTGAAAGTATCATCCAGTTTCGGTGAAAAAATATTTGCTGAGATTTCTGGAGATTCGTAATTTTTGTTAGCTTGGCAACCCCGTTCCATGAAAGTGTTTCTCGCCAGTCACTGCTTAGGGCTACATTAAGAGGAAACAAAACGTAGAGAAAGAATGTGAAACTACTTTGTTGTGTCAAGTTTCAAGAAGCTAGCACAAACTGTGTTGGATTTAGAGTTCCAAATACATCTATCAATATAGGAGAAAACAGAGTGAAACCTAAAAATTCAAACTGTTACTGGAAATGAACGCTTCAACATAGAAGAACGAAATTTGGGGAACCAAGTCGCCTTAGTGTACTGATCATTACCTGAAAGTTTCATCCAGTTTGGGTGAAAAAATATTTGCTGAGATTTCTGGAGATTCGTAATTTTTGGAAGCTTGGCAACCCCGTTCCATGAAAGGGTTTCTCGCCAGTCACTGCTTAGAGCTACATCAAGAGGAAACAAATCGTAGAGATAGAACGTGAAACTACTTTGTTGTGTCAAGTTTCAAGAAGCTAGCACAAACCGTGTTGGATTTAGAGTTCCGAATACATCTATCAATATAGGAGAAAACAGAGTGAAACCTAAAAATTCAAACTGTTACTGGAAATGAACGCTTCAACATAGAAGAACGAAATTTGGGGAACCAAGTCGCCTTAGTGTACTGATCATTACCTGAATGTATCATCCAGTTTGGGTGAAAAAATATTTGCTGAGATTTCTGGAGATTCGAAATTTTTGGAAGCTTGGCAACCACTTCCCATGAAAGTGTTTCTCGCCAGTCACTGCTTAGGGCTACATCAAGAGGAAACAAAACATAGAGATAGAACGTGAAACTACTTTGTTGTGACAAGTTTCAAGAAGCTAGCACAAACCGTGTTGGATTTAGAGTTCCAAATACATCTATTAATATAGGAGAAAACAGAGTGAAACCTAAAAATTCAAACTGTTACCGGAAATGAACGCTTCAACATAGAAGAACGAAATTTGGGGAACCAAGTCGCCTTAGTGTACTGATCATTACCTGAAAGTATCATCAAGTTTGGGTGAAAAAATATTTGCTGAGATTTCTGGAGATTCGTAATTTTTGGAAGCTTGGCAACCCCGTTCCATGAAAGGGTTTCTCGCCAGTCACTGCTTAGGGCTACATCAAGAGGAAACAAAACGTAGAGATAGAACGTGAAACTACATTGTTGTGTCAAGTTTCAAGAAGCTAGCACAAACTGTGTTGGATTTAGAGTTCCAAATACATCTATCAATATAGGAGAAAACAGAGTGAAACCTAAAAATTCAAACTGTTACTGGAAATGAACGCTTCAACATAGAAGAACGAAATTTGGGGAACCAAGTCGCCTTAGTGTACTGATCATTACCTGAAAGTATCATCCAGTTTGGGTGAAAAAATATTTGCTGAGATTTCTGGAGATTCGTAATTTTTGGAAGCTTGGCAACCTTGTTCCATGAAAGGGTTTCTTGCCAGTCACTGCTTAGGGCTACATCAAGAGGAAACAAAACGTAGAGATAGAACGTGAAAGTACTTTGTTGTGTCAAGTTTCAAGAAGCTAGCACAAACCGTGTTGGATTTAGAGTTCCAAATACATCTATCAATATAGGAGAAAACAGAGTGAAACCTAAAAATTCAAACTATTACTGGAAATGAATGCTTCAACATAGAAGAACGAAATTTGGGGAACCAAGTCACCTTAGTGTACTGATCATTACCTGAAAGTATCATCCAGTTTGGGTGAAAAAATATTTGCTGAGATTTCTGGAGATTCGTAATTTTTGGAAGCTTGGCAACCCCGTTCCATGAAAGGATTTCTCGCCAGTCACTGCTTAGGGCGACATCAAGAGGAAACAAAACGTAGAGATAGAACGTGAAACTACTTTGTTGTGACAAGTTTCAAGAAGCTAGCACAAACCGTGTTGGATTTAGAGTTCCAAATACACCTATCAATATAGGAGAAAACAGAGTGAAATCTAAAAATTCAAACTGTTACTGGAAATGAAAGCTTCAACATAGAAGAACGAAATTTGGGGAACAAAGTCGCCTTAGTGTACTGATCATTACCTGAAAGTATCATCCAGTTTCGGTGAAAAAATATTTGCTGAGATTTCTGGAGATTCGTAATTTTTGTTAGCTTGGCAACCCCGTTCCATGAAAGTGTTTCTCGCCAGTCACTGCTTAGGGCTACATTAAGAGGAAACAAAACGTAGAGAAAGAATGTGAAACTACTTTGTTGTGTCAAGTTTCAAGAAGCTAGCACAAACTGTGTTGGATTTAGAGTTCCAAATACATCTATCAATATAGGAGAAAACAGAGTGAAACCTAAAAATTCAAACTGTTACTGGAAATGAACGCTTCAACATAGAAGAACGAAATTTGGGGAACCAAGTCGCCTTAGTGTACTGATCATTACCTGAAAGTTTCATCCAGTTTGGGTGAAAAAATATTTGCTGAGATTTCTGGAGATTCGTAATTTTTGGAAGCTTGGCAACCCCGTTCCATGAAAGGGTTTCTCGCCAGTCACTGCTTAGAGCTACATCAAGAGGAAACAAATCGTAGAGATAGAACGTGAAACTACTTTGTTGTGTCAAGTTTCAAGAAGCTAGCACAAACCGTGTTGGATTTAGAGTTCCAAATACATCTATCAATATAGGAGAAAACAGAGTGAAACCTAAAAATTCAAACTGTTACTGGAAATGAACGCTTCAACATAGAAGAACGAAATTTGGGGAACCAAGTCGCCTTAGTGAACTGATGATTACCTGAAAGTATCATCCAGTTTGGGTGAAAAAATATTTGCTGAGATTTCTGGAGATTCGTAATTTTTGGAAGCTTGGCAACCCCTTCCCATGAAAGGGTTTCTCGCCAGTCACTGCTTAGGGCTACATCAAGAGGAAACAAAACGTAGAGATAGAACGTGAAACTACTTTGTTGTGTCAAGTTTCAAGAAGCTAGCACAAACCCTGTTGGATTTAGAGTTCCAAATACATCTATTAATATAGGAGAAAACAGAGTGAAACCTAAAAATTCAAACTGTTACCGGAAATGAACGCTTCAACATAGAAGAACGAAATTTGGGGAACCATGTCGCCTTAGTGCACTGATCATTACCTGAAAGTATCATCCAGTTTGGGTGAAAAAAATATTTGCTGAGATTTCTGGAGATTCGTAATTTTTGGAAGCTTGGCAACCCCGTTCCATGAAAGGGTTTCTCGCCAGTCACTGCTTAGGGCTACATTAAGAGGAAACAAAACGTAGAGAAAGAACGTGAAACTACTTTGTTGTGTCAAGTTTCAAGAAGCTAGCACAAACTGTGTTGGATTTAGAGTTCCAAATACATCTATCAATATAGGAGAAAACAGAGTGAAACCTAAAAATTCAAACTGTTATTGGAAATGAACGCTTCAACATAGAAGAACGAAATTTGGGGAACCAAGTCGCCTTAGTGTACTGATCATTACCTGAAAGTTTCATCCAGTTTGGGTGAAAAAATATTTGCTGAGATTTCTGGAGATTCGTAATTTTTGGAAGCTTGGCAACCCCTTCCCATGAAAGTGTTTCTCGCCAGTCACTGCTTAGGGCTACATCAAGAGGAAACAAAACGTAGAGATAGAACGTGAAACTACTTTGTTGTGACAAGTTTCAAGAAGCTAGCACAAACCGTGTTGGATTTAGAGTTCCAAATACACCTATCAATATAGGAGAAAACAGAGTGAAACCTAAAAATTCAAACTGTTACTGGAAATGAACGCTTCAACATAGAAGAACAAAATTTGGGGAACCAAGTCGCCTTAGTGAACTGATGATTACCTGAAAGTATCATCCAGTTTGGGTGAAAAAATATTTGCTGAGATTTCTGGAGATTCGTAATTTTTGGAAGCTTGGCAACCTTGTTCCATGAAAGGGTTTCTTGCCAGTCACTGCTTAGGGCTACATCAAGAGGAAACAAAACGTAGAGATAGAACGTGAAAGTACTTTGTTGTGTCAAGTTTCAAGAAGCTAGCACAAACCGTGTTGGATTTAGAGTTCCAAATACATCTATCAATATAGGAGAAAACAGAGTGAAACCTAAAAATTCAAACTATTACTGGAAATGAACGCTTCAACATAGAAGAACGAAATTTGGGGAACCAAGTCGCCTTAGTGTACTGATCATTACCTGAAAGTATCATCCAGTTTGGGTGAAAAAATATTTGCTGAGATTTCTGGAGATTCGTAATGTTTGGAAGCTTGGCAACCCCGTTCCATGAAAGGATTTCTCGCCAGTCACTGCTTAGGGCTACATCAAGAGGAAACAAAACGTAGAGATAGAACGTGAAACTACTTTGTTGTGTCAAGTTTCAAGAAGCTAGCACAAACCGTGTTGGATTTAGAGTTCCAAATACATCTATCAATATAGGAGAAAACAGAGTGAAACCTAAAAATTCAAACTGTTACTCGAAATGAACGCTTCAACATAGAAGAACGAAATTTGGGAAACCAAGTCGCCTTAGTGTACTGATGATTACCTGAAAGTATCATCCAGTTTGGGTGAAAAAATATTTGCTGAGATTTCTGGAGATTCGTAATTTTTGGAAGCTTTTCAACCCCTTCCCATGAAAGTGTTTCTCGCCAGTCACTGCTTAGGGTTACATCAAGAGGAAACAAAACGTAGAGTTAGAACGTGAAACTACTATGTTGTGACAAGTTTCAAGAAGCTAGCACAAACCGGGTTGGATTTATAGTTCCAAAAATATCTATTAATATAGGAGAAAACAGAGTGAAACCTAAAAATTCAAACTGTTACCGGAAATGAACGCTTCAACATAGAAGAACGAAATTTGGGGAACCAAGTCGCCTTAGTGTACTGATCATTACCTGAAAGTATCATCCAGTTTGGGTGAAAAAATATTTGCTGAGATTTATGGAGATTCGTAATTTTTGGAAGCTTGGCAACCCCTTCCCATGAAAGGGTTTCTCGCCAGTCACTGCTTAGGGCTACATTAAGAGGAAACAAAACGTAGAGAAAGAATGTGAAACTACTTTGTTGTGTCAAGTTTCAAGAAGCTAGCACAAACTGTGTTGGATTTAGAGTTCCAAATACATCTATCAATATAGGAGAAAACAGAGTGAAACCTAAAAATTCAAACTGTTACTGGAAATGAACGCTTCAACATAGAAGAACGAAATTTGGGGAACCAAGTCGCCAGTGTACTGATCATTACCTGAAAGTTTCATCCAGTTTGGGTGAAAAAATATTTGCTGAGATTTCTGGAGATTCGTAATTTTGGGAAGCTTGGCAACCCCTTCCCATGAAAGTGTTTCTCGCCAGTCACTGCTTAGGGCTACATCAAGAGGAAACAAAACGTAGAGATAGAACGTGAAACTACTTTGTTGTGTCAAGTTTCAAGAAGCAAGCACAAACCGTGTTGGATTTAGAGTTCCAAATACATCTATCAATATAGGAGAAAACAGAGTGAAACCTAAAAATTCAAACTATTACTGGAAATGAACGCTTCAACATAGAAGAACGAAATTTGGGGAACCAAGTCGCCTTAGTGTACTGATCATTACCTGAAAGTATCATCCAGTTTGGGTGAAAAAATATTTGCTGAGATTTCTGGAGATTCGTAATTTTTGGAAGCTTGGCAACCCCTTCCCATGAAAGTGTTTCTCGCCAGTCACTGCTTAGGGCTACATCAAGAGGAAACAAAACGTAGAGATAGAACGTGAAACTACTTTGTTGTGTCAAGTTTCAAGAAGCTAGCACAAACCGTGTTGGATTTAGAGTTCCAAATACATCTATCAATATAGGAGAAAACAGAGTGAAACCTAAAAATTCAAACTGTTACTGGAAATGAACGCTTCAACATAGAAGAACGAAATTTGGGGAACCAAGTCGCCTTAGTGTACTGATCATTACCTGAATGTATCATCCAGTTTGGGTGAAAAAATATTTGCTGAGATTTCTGGAGATTCGTAATTTTGGGAAGCTTGGCAACCCCTTCCCATGAAAGTGTTTCTCGCCAGTCACTGCTTAGGGCTACATCAAGAGGAAACAAAACGTAGAGATAGAACATGAAACTAATTTGTTGTGTCAACTTTCAAGAAGCTAGCACAAACCGTGATGGATTCAGAGTTCCAAATACATCTATCAATATAGGAGAAAACAGAGTGAAACCTAAAAATTCAAACTGTTACTGGAAATGAACGCTTCAACATTGAAGAACGAAATTTGGGGAACCAAGTCGCCTTAGTGTACTGATCATTACCTGAAAGTATCATCCAGTTTGGGTGAAAAAATATTTGCTGAGATTTCTGGAGATTCGTAATTTTTGGAAGCTTGGCAACCCCTTCCCATGAAAGTGTTTCTCGCCAGTCAGTGCTTAGCGCTACATCAAGAGGAAACAAAACGTAGAGACAGAACGTGAAACTACTTTGTTGTGTCAAGTTTCAAGAAGCTAGAACAAACCGTGTTGGATTTAGTGTTACAAATACATCTATCAATATAGGAGAAAACAGAGTGAAACCTAAAAATTCAAACTCTTACTGGAAATGAACGCTTCAACATAGAAGAACGAAATTTGGGAAACCAAGTCGCCTTAGTGTACTGATCATTACCTGAAAGTATCATCCAGTTTGGGTGAAAAAATGTTTGCTGAGATTTCTGGAGATTCGTAATTTTGGGAAGCTTGGCAACCCCTTCCCATGAAAGTGTTTCTCGCCAGTCACTGCTTAGGGCTACATCAAGAGTAAACAAAACGTAGAGATAGAACGTGAAACTACTTTGTTGTGTCATGTTTCAAGAAGCTAGCACAAACCGTGTTGGATTTAGAGTTCCAAATATATCTATCAATATAAGAGAAAACAGAGTGAAACCTAAAAATTCAAACTGTTACTGGAAATGAACGCTTCAACATAGAAGAACGAAATTTGGGGAACCAAGTCGCCTTAGTGTACTGATCATTACCTGAAAGTATCATCCAGTTTGGGTGAAAAAATATTTGCTGAGATTTCTGGAGATTCGTAATTTTGGGAAGCTTGGCAACCCCTTCCCATGAAAGTGTTTCTCGCCAGTCACTGCTTAGGGCTACATCAAGAGGAATCAAAACGTAGAGATAGAACGTGAAACAACTTTGTTGTGTCAAGTTTCAAGAAGCTAGCACAAACCGTGTTGGATTTAGAGTTCCAAATACATCTATCAATATAGGAGAAAACAGAGTGAAACCTAAAAATTCAAACTGTTACTGGAAATGAACGCTTCAACATAGAAGAACGAAATTTGGGGAACCAAGTCGCCTTAGTGTACTGATCATTACCTGAATGTATCATCCAGTTTGGGTGAAAAAATATTTGCTGAGATTTCTGGAGATTCGTAATTTTGGGAAGCTTGGCAACCCCTTCCCATGAAAGTGTTTCTCGCCAGTCACTGCTTAGGGCTACATCAAGAGGAAACAAAACGTAGAGATAGAACATGAAACTAATTTGTTGTGTCAACTTTCAAGAAGCTAGCACAAACCGTGATGGATTCAGAGTTCCAAATACATCTATCAATATAGGAGAAAACAGAGTGAAACCTAAAAATTCAAACTGTTACTGGAAATGAACGCTTCAACATTGAAGAACGAAATTTGGGGAACCAAGTCGCCTTAGTGTACTGATCATTACCTGAAAGTATCATCCAGTTTGGGTGAAAAAATATTTGCTGAGATTTCTGGAGATTCGTAATTTTTGGAAGCTTGGCAACCCCTTCCCATGAAAGTGTTTCTCGCCAGTCAGTGCTTAGCGCTACATCAAGAGGAAACAAAACGTAGAGACAGAACGTGAAACTACTTTGTTGTGTCAAGTTTCAAGAAGCTAGAACAAACCGTGTTGGATTTAGTGTTCCAAATACATCTATCAATATAGGAGAAAACAGAGTGAAACCTAAAAATTCAAACTCTTACTGGAAATGAACGCTTCAACATAGAAGAACGAAATTTGGGAAACCAAGTCGCCTTAGTGTACTGATCATTACCTGAAAGTATCATCCAGTTTGGGTGAAAAAATGTTTGCTGAGATTTCTGGAGATTCGTAATTTTGGGAAGCTTGGCAACCCCTTCCCATGAAAGTGTTTCTCGCCAGTCACTGCTTAGGGCTACATCAAGAGTAAACAAAACGTAGAGATAGAACGTGAAACTACTTTGTTGTGTCATGTTTCAAGAAGCTAGCACAAACCGTGTTGGATTTAGAGTTCCAAATATATCTATCAATATAAGAGAAAACAGAGTGAAACCTAAAAATTCAAACTGTTACTGGAAATGAACGCTTCAACATAGAAGAACGAAATTTGGGGAACCAAGTCGCCTTAGTGTACTGATCATTACCTGAAAGTATCATCCAGTTTGGGTGAAAAAATATTTGCTGAGATTTCTGGAGATTCGTAATTTTGGGAAGCTTGGCAACCCCTTCCCATGAAAGTGTTTCTCGCCAGTCACTGCTTAGGGCTACATCAAGAGGAATCAAAACGTAGAGATAGAACGTGAAACAACTTTGTTGTGTCAAGTTTCAAGAAGCTAGCACAAACCGTGTTGGATTCAGAGTTCCAAATACATCTATCAATATAGGAGAAAACAGTGAAACCTAAAAATTCAAACTGTTACTGGAAATGAACGCTTCAACATAGAAGAACGAAAATTGGGGAACCAAGTTGCCTTAGTGTACTGATCATTACCTGAAAGTATCATCCAGTTTGGGTGAAAAAATGTTTGCTGAGATTTCTGGAGATTCGTAATTTTGGGAAGCTTGGCAACCCCTTCCCATGAAAGTGTTTCTCGCCAGTCACTGCTTAGGGCTACATCAAGAGGAAACAAAACGTAGAGATAGAACGTGAAACTACTTTGTTGTGACAAGTTTCAAGAAGCTAGCACAAACCGTGTTGGATTTAGAGTTCCAAATACACCTATCAATATAGGAGAAAACAGAGTGAAACCTAAAAATTCAAACTGTTACTGGAAATGAACGCTTCAACATAGAAGAACAAAATTTGGGGAACCAAGTCGCCTTAGTGAACTGATGATTACCTGAAAGTATCATCCAGTTTGGGTGAAAAAATATTTGCTGAGATTTCTGGAGATTCGTAATTTTTGGAAGCTTGGCAACCTTGTTCCATGAAAGGGTTTCTTGCCAGTCACTGCTTAGGGCTACATCAAGAGGAAACAAAACGTAGAGATAGAACGTGAAAGTACTTTGTTGTGTCAAGTTTCAAGAAGCTAGCACAAACCGTGTTGGATTTAGAGTTCCAAATACATCTATCAATATAGGAGAAAACAGAGTGAAACCTAGAAATTCAAACTATTACTGGAAATGAACGCTTCAACATAGAAGAACGAAATTTGGGGAACCAAGTCGCCTTAGTGTACTGATCATTACCTGAAAGTATCATCCAGTTTGGGTGAAAAAATATTTGCTGAGATTTCTGGAGATTCGTAATGTTTGGAAGCTTGGCAACCCCGTTCCATGAAAGGATTTCTCGCCAGTCACTGCTTAGGGCTACATCAAGAGGAAACAAAACGTAGAGATAGAACGTGAAACTACTTTGTTGTGTCAAGTTTCAAGAAGCTAGCACAAACCGTGTTGGATTTAGAGTTCCAAATACATCTATCAATATAGGAGAAAACAGAGTGAAACCTAAAAATTCAAACTGTTACTCGAAATGAACGCTTCAACATAGAAGAACGAAATTTGGGAAACCAAGTCGCCTTAGTGTACTGATGATTACCTGAAAGTATCATCCAGTTTGGGTGAAAAAATATTTGCTGAGATTTCTGGAGATTCGTAATTTTTGGAAGCTTTTCAACCCCTTCCCATGAAAGTGTTTCTCGCCAGTCACTGCTTAGGGTTACATCAAGAGGAAACAAAACGTAGAGTTAGAACGTGAAACTACTATGTTGTGACAAGTTTCAAGAAGCTAGCACAAACCGGGTTGGATTTATAGTTCCAAAAATATCTATTAATATAGGAGAAAACAGAGTGAAACCTAAAAATTCAAACTGTTACCGGAAATGAACGCTTCAACATAGAAGAACGAAATTTGGGGAACCAAGTCGCCTTAGTGTACTGATCATTACCTGAAAGTATCATCCAGTTTGGGTGAAAAAATATTTGCTGAGATTTATGGAGATTCGTAATTTTTGGAAGCTTGGCAACCCCTTCCCATGAAAGGGTTTCTCGCCAGTCACTGCTTAGGGCTACATTAAGAGGAAACAAAACGTAGAGAAAGAATGTGAAACTACTTTGTTGTGTCAAGTTTCAAGAAGCTAGCACAAACTGTGTTGGATTTAGAGTTCCAAATACATCTATCAATATAGGAGAAAACAGAGTGAAACCTAAAAATTCAAACTGTTACTGGAAATGAACGCTTCAACATAGAAGAACGAAATTTGGGGAACCAAGTCGCCAGTGTACTGATCATTACCTGAAAGTTTCATCCAGTTTGGGTGAAAAAATATTTGCTGAGATTTCTGGAGATTCGTAATTTTGGGAAGCTTGGCAACCCCTTCCCATGAAAGTGTTTCTCGCCAGTCACTGCTTAGGGCTACATCAAGAGGAAACAAAACGTAGAGATAGAACGTGAAACTACTTTGTTGTGTCAAGTTTCAAGAAGCAAGCACAAACCGTGTTGGATTTAGAGTTCCAAATACATCTATCAATATAGGAGAAAACAGAGTGAAACCTAAAAATTCAAACTATTACTGGAAATGAACGCTTCAACATAGAAGAACGAAATTTGGGGAACCAAGTCGCCTTAGTGTACTGATCATTACCTGAAAGTATCATCCAGTTTGGGTGAAAAAATATTTGCTGAGATTTCTGGAGATTCGTAATTTTTGGAAGCTTGGCAACCCCTTCCCATGAAAGTGTTTCTCGCCAGTCACTGCTTAGGGCTACATCAAGAGGAAACAAAACGTAGAGATAGAACGTGAAACTACTTTGTTGTGTCAAGTTTCAAGAAGCTAGCACAAACCGTGTTGGATTTAGAGTTCCAAATACATCTATCAATATAGGAGAAAACAGAGTGAAACCTAAAAATTCAAACTGTTACTGGAAATGAACGCTTCAACATAGAAGAACGAAATTTGGGGAACCAAGTCGCCTTAGTGTACTGATCATTACCTGAATGTATCATCCAGTTTGGGTGAAAAAATATTTGCTGAGATTTCTGGAGATTCGTAATTTTGGGAAGCTTGGCAACCCCTTCCCATGAAAGTGTTTCTCGCCAGTCACTGCTTAGGGCTACATCAAGAGGAAACAAAACGTAGAGATAGAACATGAAACTAATTTGTTGTGTCAACTTTCAAGAAGCTAGCACAAACCGTGATGGATTCAGAGTTCCAAATACATCTATCAATATAGGAGAAAACAGAGTGAAACCTAAAAATTCAAACTGTTACTGGAAATGAACGCTTCAACATTGAAGAACGAAATTTGGGGAACCAAGTCGCCTTAGTGTACTGATCATTACCTGAAAGTATCATCCAGTTTGGGTGAAAAAATATTTGCTGAGATTTCTGGAGATTCGTAATTTTTGGAAGCTTGGCAACCCCTTCCCATGAAAGTGTTTCTCGCCAGTCAGTGCTTAGCGCTACATCAAGAGGAAACAAAACGTAGAGACAGAACGTGAAACTACTTTGTTGTGTCAAGTTTCAAGAAGCTAGAACAAACCGTGTTGGATTTAGTGTTACAAATACATCTATCAATATAGGAGAAAACAGAGTGAAACCTAAAAATTCAAACTCTTACTGGAAATGAACGCTTCAACATAGAAGAACGAAATTTGGGAAACCAAGTCGCCTTAGTGTACTGATCATTACCTGAAAGTATCATCCAGTTTGGGTGAAAAAATGTTTGCTGAGATTTCTGGAGATTCGTAATTTTGGGAAGCTTGGCAACCCCTTCCCATGAAAGTGTTTCTCGCCAGTCACTGCTTAGGGCTACATCAAGAGTAAACAAAACGTAGAGATAGAACGTGAAACTACTTTGTTGTGTCATGTTTCAAGAAGCTAGCACAAACCGTGTTGGATTTAGAGTTCCAAATATATCTATCAATATAAGAGAAAACAGAGTGAAACCTAAAAATTCAAACTGTTACTGGAAATGAACGCTTCAACATAGAAGAACGAAATTTGGGGAACCAAGTCGCCTTAGTGTACTGATCATTACCTGAAAGTATCATCCAGTTTGGGTGAAAAAATATTTGCTGAGATTTCTGGAGATTCGTAATTTTGGGAAGCTTGGCAACCCCTTCCCATGAAAGTGTTTCTCGCCAGTCACTGCTTAGGGCTACATCAAGAGGAATCAAAACGTAGAGATAGAACGTGAAACAACTTTGTTGTGTCAAGTTTCAAGAAGCTAGCACAAACCGTGTTGGATTTAGAGTTCCAAATACATCTATCAATATAGGAGAAAACAGAGTGAAACCTAAAAATTCAAACTGTTACTGGAAATGAACGCTTCAACATAGAAGAACGAAATTTGGGGAACCAAGTCGCCTTAGTGTACTGATCATTACCTGAATGTATCATCCAGTTTGGGTGAAAAAATATTTGCTGAGATTTCTGGAGATTCGTAATTTTGGGAAGCTTGGCAACCCCTTCCCATGAAAGTGTTTCTCGCCAGTCACTGCTTAGGGCTACATCAAGAGGAAACAAAACGTAGAGATAGAACATGAAACTAATTTGTTGTGTCAACTTTCAAGAAGCTAGCACAAACCGTGATGGATTCAGAGTTCCAAATACATCTATCAATATAGGAGAAAACAGAGTGAAACCTAAAAATTCAAACTGTTACTGGAAATGAACGCTTCAACATTGAAGAACGAAATTTGGGGAACCAAGTCGCCTTAGTGTACTGATCATTACCTGAAAGTATCATCCAGTTTGGGTGAAAAAATATTTGCTGAGATTTCTGGAGATTCGTAATTTTTGGAAGCTTGGCAACCCCTTCCCATGAAAGTGTTTCTCGCCAGTCAGTGCTTAGCGCTACATCAAGAGGAAACAAAACGTAGAGACAGAACGTGAAACTACTTTGTTGTGTCAAGTTTCAAGAAGCTAGAACAAACCGTGTTGGATTTAGTGTTCCAAATACATCTATCAATATAGGAGAAAACAGAGTGAAACCTAAAAATTCAAACTCTTACTGGAAATGAACGCTTCAACATAGAAGAACGAAATTTGGGAAACCAAGTCGCCTTAGTGTACTGATCATTACCTGAAAGTATCATCCAGTTTGGGTGAAAAAATGTTTGCTGAGATTTCTGGAGATTCGTAATTTTGGGAAGCTTGGCAACCCCTTCCCATGAAAGTGTTTCTCGCCAGTCACTGCTTAGGGCTACATCAAGAGTAAACAAAACGTAGAGATAGAACGTGAAACTACTTTGTTGTGTCATGTTTCAAGAAGCTAGCACAAACCGTGTTGGATTTAGAGTTCCAAATATATCTATCAATATAAGAGAAAACAGAGTGAAACCTAAAAATTCAAACTGTTACTGGAAATGAACGCTTCAACATAGAAGAACGAAATTTGGGGAACCAAGTCGCCTTAGTGTACTGATCATTACCTGAAAGTATCATCCAGTTTGGGTGAAAAAATATTTGCTGAGATTTCTGGAGATTCGTAATTTTGGGAAGCTTGGCAACCCCTTCCCATGAAAGTGTTTCTCGCCAGTCACTGCTTAGGGCTACATCAAGAGGAATCAAAACGTAGAGATAGAACGTGAAACAACTTTGTTGTGTCAAGTTTCAAGAAGCTAGCACAAACCGTGTTGGATTCAGAGTTCCAAATACATCTATCAATATAGGAGAAAACAGTGAAACCTAAATATTCAAACTGTTACTGGAAATGAACGCTTCAACATAGAAGAACGAAAATTGGGGAACCAAGTTGCCTTAGTGTACTGATCATTACCTGAAAGTATCATCCAGTTTGGGTGAAAAAATGTTTGCTGAGATTTCTGGAGATTCGTAATTTTGGGAAGCTTGGCAACCCCTTCCCATGAAAGTGTTTCTCGCCAGTCACTGCTTAGGGCTACATCAAGAGGAAACAAAACGTAGAGATAGAACGTGAAACTACTTTGTTGTGACAAGTTTCAAGAAGCTAGCACAAACCGTGTTGGATTTAGAGTTCCAAATACACCTATCAATATAGGAGAAAACAGAGTGAAACCTAAAAATTCAAACTGTTACTGGAAATGAACGCTTCAACATAGAAGAACAAAATTTGGGGAACCAAGTCGCCTTAGTGAACTGATGATTACCTGAAAGTATCATCCAGTTTGGGTGAAAAAATATTTGCTGAGATTTCTGGAGATTCGTAATTTTTGGAAGCTTGGCAACCTTGTTCCATGAAAGGGTTTCTTGCCAGTCACTGCTTAGGGCTACATCAAGAGGAAACAAAACGTAGAGATAGAACGTGAAAGTACTTTGTTGTGTCAAGTTTCAAGAAGCTAGCACAAACCGTGTTGGATTTAGAGTTCCAAATACATCTATCAATATAGGAGAAAACAGAGTGAAACCTAAAAATTCAAACTATTACTGGAAATGAACGCTTCAACATAGAAGAACGAAATTTGGGGAACCAAGTCGCCTTAGTGTACTGATCATTACCTGAAAGTATCATCCAGTTTGGGTGAAAAAATATTTGCTGAGATTTCTGGAGATTCGTAATGTTTGGAAGCTTGGCAACCCCGTTCCATGAAAGGATTTCTCGCCAGTCACTGCTTAGGGCTACATCAAGAGGAAACAAAACGTAGAGATAGAACGTGAAACTACTTTGTTGTGTCAAGTTTCAAGAAGCTAGCACAAACCGTGTTGGATTTAGAGTTCCAAATACATCTATCAATATAGGAGAAAACAGAGTGAAACCTAAAAATTCAAACTGTTACTGGAAATGAACGCTTCAACATAGAAGAACGAAATTTGGGGAACCAAGTCGCCTTAGTGTACTGATGATTACCTGAAAGTATCATCCAGTTTGGGTGAAAAAATATTTGCTGAGATTTCTGGAGATTCGTAATTTTTGGAAGCTTTTCAACCCCTTCCCATGAAAGTGTTTCTCGCCAGTCACTGCTTAGGGTTACATCAAGAGGAAACAAAACGTAGAGTTAGAACGTGAAACTACTATGTTGTGACAAGTTTCAAGAAGCTAGCACAAACCGGGTTGGATTTATAGTTCCAAATACATCTATTAATATAGGAGAAAACAGAGTGAAACCTAAAAATTCAAACTGTTACCGGAAATGAACGCTTCAACATAGAAGAACGAAATTTGGGGAACCAAGTCGCCTTAGTGTACTGATCATTACCTGAAAGTATCATCCAGTTTGGGTGAAAAAATATTTGCTGAGATTTATGGAGATTCGTAATTTTTGGAAGCTTGGCAACCCCTTCCCATGAAAGGGTTTCTCGCCAGTCACTGCTTAGGGCTACATTAAGAGGAAACAAAACGTAGAGAAAGAATGTGAAACTACTTTGTTGTGTCAAGTTTCAAGAAGCTAGCACAAACTGTGTTGGATTTAGAGTTCCAAATACATCTATCAATATAGGAGAAAACAGACTGAAACCTAAAAATTCAAACTGTTACTGGAAATGAACGCTTCAACATAGAAGAACGAAATTTGGGGAACCAAGTCGCCAGTGTACTGATCATTACCTGAAAGTTTCATCCAGTTTGGGTGAAAAAATATTTGCTGAGATTTCTGGAGATTCGTAATTTTGGGAAGCTTGGCAACCCCTTCCCATGAAAGTGTTTCTCGCCAGTCACTGCTTAGGGCTACATCAATAGGAAACAAAACGTAGAGATAGAACGTGAAACTACTTTGTTGTGTCAAGTTTCAAGAAGCAAGCACAAACCGTGTTGGATTTAGAGTTCCAAATACATCTATCAATATAGGAGAAAACAGAGTGAAACCTAAAAATTCAAACTATTACTGGAAATGAACGCTTCAACATAGAAGAACGAAATTTGGGGAACCAAGTCGCCTTAGTGTACTGATCATTACCTGAAAGTATCATCCAGTTTGGGTGAAAAAATATTTGCTGAGATTTCTGGAGATTCGTAATTTTTGGAAGCTTGGCAACCCCTTCCCATGAAAGTGTTTCTCGCCAGTCACTGCTTAGGGCTACATCAAGAGGAAACAAAACGTAGAGATAGAACGTGAAACTACTTTGTTGTGTCAAGTTTCAAGAAGCTAGCACAAACCGTGTTGGATTTAGAGTTCCAAATACATCTATCAATATAGGAGAAAACAGAGTGAAACCTAAAAATTCAAACTGTTACTGGAAATGAACGCTTCAACATAGAAGAACGAAATTTGGGGAACCAAGTCGCCTTAGTGTACTGATCATTACCTGAATGTATCATCCAGTTTGGGTGAAAAAATATTTGCTGAGATTTCTGGAGATTCGTAATTTTGGGAAGCTTGGCAACCCCTTCCCATGAAAGTGTTTCTCGCCAGTCACTGCTTAGGGCTACATCAAGAGGAAACAAAACGTAGAGATAGAACATGAAACTAATTTGTTGTGTCAACTTTCAAGAAGCTAGCACAAACCGTGATGGATTCAGAGTTCCAAATACATCTATCAATATAGGAGAAAACAGAGTGAAACCTAAAAATTCAAACTGTTACTGGAAATGAACGCTTCAACATAGAAGAACGAAATTTGGGGAACCAAGTCGCCAGTGTACTGATCATTACCTGAAAGTTTCATCCAGTTTGGGTGAAAAAATATTTGCTGAGATTTCTGGAGATTCGTAATTTTGGGAAGCTTGGCAACCCCTTCCCATGAAAGTGTTTCTCGCCAGTCACTGCTTAGGGCTACATCAATAGGAAACAAAACGTAGAGATAGAACGTGAAACTACTTTGTTGTGTCAAGTTTCAAGAAGCAAGCACAAACCGTGTTGGATTTAGAGTTCCAAATACATCTATCAATATAGGAGAAAACAGAGTGAAACCTAAAAATTCAAACTATTACTGGAAATGAACGCTTCAACATAGAAGAACGAAATTTGGGGAACCAAGTCGCCTTAGTGTACTGATCATTACCTGAAAGTATCATCCAGTTTGGGTGAAAAAATATTTGCTGAGATTTCTGGAGATTCGTAATTTTTGGAAGCTTGGCAACCCCTTCCCATGAAAGTGTTTCTCGCCAGTCACTGCTTAGGGCTACATCAAGAGGAAACAAAACGTAGAGATAGAACATGAAACTACTTTGTTGTGTCAAGTTTCAAGAAGCTAGCACAAACCGTGTTGGATTTAGAGTTCCAAATACATCTATCAATATAGGAGAAAACAGAGTGAAACCTAAAAATTCAAACTGTTACTGGAAATGAACGCTTCAACATAGAAGAACGAAATTTGGGGAACCAAGTCGCCTTAGTGTACTGATCATTACCTGAATGTATCATCCAGTTTGGGTGAAAAAATATTTGCTGAGATTTCTGGAGATTCGTAATTTTGGGAAGCTTGGCAACCCCTTCCCATGAAAGTGTTTCTCGCCAGTCACTGCTTAGGGCTACATCAAGAGGAAACAAAACGTAGAGATAGAACATGAAACTAATTTGTTGTGTCAACTTTCAAGAAGCTAGCACAAACCGTGATGGATTCAGAGTTCCAAATACATCTATCAATATAGGAGAAAACAGAGTGAAACCTAAAAATTCAAACTGTTACTGGAAATGAACGCTTCAACATTGAAGAACGAAATTTGGGGAACCAAGTCGCCTTAGTGTACTGATCATTACCTGAAAGTATCATCCAGTTTGGGTGAAAAAATATTTGCTGAGATTTCTGGAGATTCGTAATTTTTGGAAGCTTGGCAACCCCTTCCCATGAAAGTGTTTCTCGCCAGTCAGTGCTTAGCGCTACATCAAGAGGAAACAAAACGTAGAGACAGAACGTGAAACTACTTTGTTGTGTCAAGTTTCAAGAAGCTAGAACAAACCGTGTTGGATTTAGTGTTCCAAATACATCTATCAATATAGGAGAAAACAGAGTGAAACCTAAAAATTCAAACTCTTACTGGAAATGAACGCTTCAACATAGAAGAACGAAATTTGGGAAACCAAGTCGCCTTAGTGTACTGATCATTACCTGAAAGTATCATCCAGTTTGGGTGAAAAAATGTTTGCTGAGTTTTCTGGAGATTCGTAATTTTGGGAAGCTTGGCAACCCCTTCCCATGAAAGTGTTTCTCGCCAGTCACTGCTTAGGGCTACATCAAGAGTAAACAAAACGTAGAGATAGAACGTGAAACTACTTTGTTGTGTCATGTTTCAAGAAGCTAGCACAAACCGTGTTGGATTTAGAGTTCCAAATATATCTATCAATATAAGAGAAAACAGAGTGAAACCTAAAAATTCAAACTGTTACTGGAAATGAACGCTTCAACATAGAAGAACGAAATTTGGGGAACCAAGTCGCCTTAGTGTACTGATCATTACCTGAAAGTATCATCCAGTTTGGGTGAAAAAATATTTGCTGAGATTTCTGGAGATTCGTAATTTTGGGAAGCTTGGCAACCCCTTCCCATGAAAGTGTTTCTCGCCAGTCACTGCTTAGGGCTACATCAAGAGGAATCAAAACGTAGAGATAGAACGTGAAACAACTTTGTTGTGTCAAGTTTCAAGAAGCTAGCACAAACCGTGTTGGATTCAGAGTTCCAAATACATCTATCAATATAGGAGAAAACAGTGAAACCTAAAAATTCAAACTGTTACTGGAAATGAACGCTTCAACATAGAAGAACGAAAATTGGGGAACCAAGTTGCCTTAGTGTACTGATCATTACCTGAAAGTATCATCCAGTTTGGGTGAAAAAATGTTTGCTGAGATTTCTGGAGATTCGTAATTTTGGGAAGCTTGGCAACCCCTTCCCATGAAAGTGTTTCTCGCCAGTCACTGCTTAGGGCTACATCAAGAGGAAACAAAACGTAGAGATAGAACGTGAAACTACTTTGTTGTGTCAACTTTCAAGAAGCTAGCACAAACCGTGTTGGATTCAGAGTTCCAAATACATCTATCAATATAGGAGAAAACAGAGTGAAACCTAAAAATTCAAACTGTTACTGGAAATGAACGCTTCAACATAGAAGAACGAAATTTGGGGAACCAAGTCGCCTTAGTGTACTGATCATTACCTGAAAGTATCATCCAGTTTGGGTGAAAAAATATTTGCTGAGATTTCTGGAGATTCGTAATTTTGGGAAGCTTGGCAACCCCTTCCCATGAAAGTGTTTCTCGCCAGTCACTGCTTAGGGCTACATCAAGAGGAAACAAAATGTAGAGATAGAACGTGAAACTACTTTGTTGTGTCAAGTTTCAAGAAGCTAGCACAAACCGTGTTGGATTTAGAGTTCCAAATACATCTATCAATATAGGAGAAAACAGAGTGAAACCTAAAAATTCAAACTGTTACTGGAAATGAACGCTTCAACATAGAAGAACGAAATTTGGGGAACCAAGTCGCCTTAGTGTACTGATCATTACCTGAGAGTATCATCCAGTTTGGGTGAAAAAATATTTGCTGAGATTTCTGGAGATTCGTAATTTTGGGAAGCTTGGCAACCCCTTCCCATGAAAGTGTTTCTCGCCAGTCACTGCTTAGGGCTACATCAAGAGGAAACAAAACGTAGAGATAGAACGTGAAACTACTTTGTTGTGTCAAGTTTCAAGAAGCTAGCACAAACCGTGTTGGATTTAGAGTTCCAAATACATCTATCTATATAGGAGAAAACAGAGTGAAACCTAAAAATTCAAACTGTTACTGGAAATGAACGCTTCAACATAGAAGAACGAAAATTGGGGAACCAAGTTGCCTTAGTGTACTGATCATTACCTGAAAGTATCATCCAGTTTGGGTGAAAAAATGTTTGCTGAGATTTCTGGAGATTCGTAATTTTGGGAAGCTTGGCAACCCCTTCCCATGAAAGTGTTTCTCGCCAGTCACTGCTTAGGGCTACATCAAGAGGAAACAAAACGTAGAGATAGAACGTGAAACTACTTTGTTGGGTCAAGTTTCAAGAAGCTAGCACAAACCGTGTTGGATTCAGAGTTCCAAATACATCTATCAATATAGGAGAAAACAGAGTGAAACCTACAAATTCAAACTGTTACTGGAAATGAACGCTTCAACAAAGAAGAACGAAATTTGGGGAACCAAGTCGCCTTAGTGTACTGATCATTACCTGAAAGTATCATCCCGATTGGGTGAAAAAATATTTGCTGAGATTTCTGGAGATTCGTAATTTTGGGAAGCTTGGCAACCCCTTCCCATGAAAGTGTTTCTCGCCAGTCACTGCTTAGGGCTACATCAAGAGGAAACAAAACATAGAGATAGAATGTGAAACTACTTTGTTGTGTCAAGTTTCAAGAAGCTAGCACAAACCGTGTTGGATTTAGAGTTCCAAATACATCTATCAATATAGGAGAAAACAGAGTGAAACCTAAAAATTCAAACTGTTACTGGAAATGAACGCTTCAACATAGAAGAACAAAATTTTTGGAACCAAGTCGCCTTAGTGTACTGATCATTACCTGAAAGTATCATCCAGTTTGGGTGAAAAAATATTTGCTGAGATTTCTGGAGATTCGTAATTTTGGGAAGCTTGGCAACCCCTTCCCATGAAAGTGTATCTCGCCAGTCACTGCTTAGGGCTACATCAAAAGTAAACAAATCATAGAGATAGAACGTGAAACTACTTTGTTGTGTCAAGTTTCAAGAAGCTAGCACAAACCGTGTTGGATTTAGAGTTCCAAATACATCTATCAATATAGGAGAAAACAGAGTGAAACCTAAAAATTCAAACTGTTACTGGAAATGAACGCTTCAACATAGAAGAATGAAATTTGGGGAACCAAGTCGTCTTAGTGTACTGATCATTATCTGAAAGTATCATCCAGTTTGGGTGAAAAAATATTTGCTGAGATTTCTGGAGATTCGTAATTTTGGGAAGCTTGGCAACCCCTTCCCATGAAAGTGTTTCTCGGCAGTCACAGTTTAGGGCTACATCAAGAGGAAAAAAAACGTAGAGATAGAACGTGAAACTACTTTGTTGTGTCAAGTTTCAAGAAGCTAGCACAAACCGTGTTGGATTTAGAGTTCCAAATACATCTATCAATATAGGAGAAAACAGAGTGAAACCTAAAAATTCAAACTGTTACTGGAAATGAACGCTTCAACATAGAAGAACGAAATTTGGGGAACCAAGTCGCCTTAGTGTACTGATCATTACCTGAAATTATCATCCAGTTTGGGTGAAAAAATATTTGCTGAGATTTCTGGAGATTCGTAATTTTGGGAAGCTTGGCAACCCCTTCCCATGAAAGTGTTTCTCGCCAGTCACTGCTTAGGGCTACATCAAGAGGAAACAAAACGTAGAGATAGAACGTGAAACTACTTTGTTGTGTCAACTTTCAAGAAGCTAGCACAAACCGTGTTGGATTCAGAGTTCCAAATACATCTATCAATATAGGAGAAAACAGAGTGAAACCTAAAAATTCAAACTGTTACTGGAAATGAACGCTTCAACATAGAAGAACGAAATTTGGGGAACCAAGTCGCCTTAGTGTACTGATCATTGCCTGAGAGTATCAAACAGTTTGGGTGAAAAAATATTTGCTGAGATTTCTGGAGATTCGTAATTTTGGGAAGCTTGGCAACCCCTTCCCATGAAAGTGTTTCTCGCCAGTCACTGCTTAGGGCTACATCAAGAGGAAACAAAACGTAGAGATAGAACGTGAAACTACTTTGTTGTGTCAAGTTTCAAGAAGCAAGCACAAACCGTGTTGGATTTAGAGTTCCAAATACATCTATCAATATAGGAGAAAACAGAGTGAAACCTAAAAATTCAAACTATTACTGGAAATGAACGCTTCAACATAGAAGAACGAAATTTGGGGAACCAAGTCGCCTTAGTGTACTGATCATTACCTGAATGTATCATCCAGTTTGGGTGAAAAAATATTTGCTGAGATTTCTGGAGATTCGTAATTTTGGGAAGCTTGGCAACCCCTTCCCATGAAAGTGTTTCTCGCCAGTCACTGCTTAGGGCTACATCAAGAGGAAACAAAACGTAGAGATAGAACGTGAAACTACTTTGTTGTGTCAAGTTTCAAGAAGCTAGCACAAACCGTGTTGGATTTAGAGTTCCAAATACATCTATCAATATAGGAGAAAACAGAGTGAAACCTAAAAATTCAAACTGTTACTGGAAATGAACGCTTCAACATAGAAGAACGAAATTTGGGGAACCAAGTCGCCTTAGTGTACTGATCATTACCTGAATGTATCATCCAGTTTGGGTGAAAAAATATTTGCTGAGATTTCTGGAGATTCGTAATTTTGGGAAGCTTGGCAACCCCTTCCCATGAAAGTGTTTCTCGCCAGTCACTGCTTAGGGCTACATCAAGAGGAAACAAAACGTAGAGATAGAACGTGAAACTACTTTGTTGTGTCAAGTTTCAAGAAGCTTGCACAAACCGTGTTGGATTTAGAGTTCCAAATACATCTATCAATATAGGAGAAAACAGAGTGAAACCTAAAAATTCAAACTGTTACTGGAAATGAACGCTTCAACATAGAAGAACAAAATTTGGGGAACCAAGTCGCCTTAGTGTACTGATCATTACCTGAAAGTATCATCCAGTTTGGGTGAAAAAATATTTGCTGAGATTTCTGGAGATTCGTAATTTTTGGAAGCTTGGCAACCTCTTCCCATGAAAGTGTTTCTCGCCAGTCACTGTTTAGGGCTACATCAAGAGGAAACAAAACGTAGAGATAGAACGTGAAACTACTATGTTGTGTCAAGTTTCAAGAAACTAGCACAAACCGTGTTGGATTTAGAGTTCCAAATACATCTATCAATATAGGAGAAAACAGAGTGAAACCTAAAAATTCAAACTGTTACTGGAAATGAACGCTTCAACATAGAAGAACGAAATTTGGGGAACCAAGTCGCCTTAGTGTACTGATCATTACCTGAAAGTATCATCCAGTTTGGGTGATAAAATGTTTGCTGAGATTTCTGGAGATTCGTAATTTTGGGAAGCTTGGCAACCCCTTCCCATGAAAGTGTTTCTCGCCAGTCACTGCTTAGGGCTACATCAAGAGGAAACAAAACGTAGAGATAGAACGTGAAACTACTTTGTTGTGTCAAGTTTCAAGAAGCTAGCACAAACCGTGTTGGATTTAGAGTTCCAAATACATCTATCAATATAGGAGAAAACAGAGTGAAACCTAAAAATTCAAACTGTTACTGGAAATGAACGCTTCAACATAGAAGAACGAAATTTGGGGAACCAAGTCGCCTTAGTGTACTGATCATTACCTGAAAGTATCATCCAGTTTGGGTGAAAAAATATTTGCTGAGATTTCTGGAGATTCGTAATTTTTGGAAGCTTGGCAACCCCTTCCCATGAAAGTGTTTCTCGCCAGTCACTGCTTAGGGCTACATCAAGAGGAAACAAAACGTAGAGATAGAACGTGAAACTACTTTGTTGTGTCAAGTTTCAAGAAGCTAGCACAAACCGTGTTGGATTTAGAGTTCCAAATACATCTATCAATACAGGAGAAAACAGAGTGAAACCTAAAAATTCAAACTGTTACTGGAAATGAACGCTTCAACATAGAAGAACGAAATTTGGGGAACCAAGTCGCCTTAGTGTACTGATCATTACCTGAAAGTATCATCCAGTTTGGGTGATAATATGTTTGCTGAGATTTCTGGAGATTCGTAATTTTGGGAAGCTTGGCAACCCCTTCCCATGAAAGTGTTTCTCGCCAGTCACTGCTTAGGGCTACATCAAGAGGAAACAAAACGTAGAGATAGAACGTGAAACTACTTTGTTGTGTCAAGTTTCAAGAAGCTAGCACAAACCGTGTTGGATTTAGAGTTCCAAATACATCTATCAATATAGGAGAAAACAGAGTGAAACCTAAAAATTCAAACAGTTACTGGAAATGAACGCTTCAACATAGAAGAACGAAATTTAGGGAACCAAGTTGCCTTAGTGTACTGATCATTACCTGAAAGTATCATCCAGTTTGGGTGAAAAAATATTTGCTGAGATTTCTGGAGATTCGTAATTTTGGGAAGCTTGGCAACCCCTTCCCATGAAAGTGTTTCTCGCCAGTCACTGCTTAGGGCTACATCAAGAGGAAACAAAACGTAGAGATAGAACGTGAAACTACTTTGTTGTGTCAAGTTTCAAGAAGCTAGCACAAACCGTGTTGGATTTAGAGTTCCAAATACATCTATCAATATAGGAGAAAACAGAGTGAAACCTAAAAATTCAAACTGTTACTGGAAATGAACGCTTCAACATAGAAGAACGAAATTTGGGGAACCAAGTCGCCTTAGTGTACTGATCATTACCTGAAAGTATCATCCAGTTTGGGTGAAAAAATGTTTGCTGAGATTTCTGGAGATTCGTAATTTTTGGAAGCTTGGCAACCCCTTCCCATGAAAGTGTTTCTCGCCAGACACTGCTTAGGGCTACATCAAGAGGAAACAAAACGTAGAGATAGAACGTGAAACTACTTTGTTGTGTCAAGTTTCAAGAAGCTAGCACAAACCGTGTTGGATTTAGAGTTCCAAATACATCTATCAATATAGGAGAAAACAGAGTGAAACCTAAAAATTCAAACTGTTACTGGAAATGAACGCTTCAACATAGAAGAACGAAATTTGGGGAACCAAGTCGCCTTAGTGTACTGATCATTACCTGAAAGTATCATCCAGTTTGGGTGAAAAAGTGTTTGCTGAGATTTCTGGAGATTCGTAATTTTGGGAAACTTGGCAACCCCTTCCCTTGAAAGTGTTTCTCGCCAGTCACTGCTTAGGGCTACATCAAGAGGAAACAAAACGTAGAGATAGAACGTGAAACTACTTTGTTGTGTCAAGTTTCAAGAAGCTAGCACAAACCGTGTTGGATTTAGAGTTCCAAATACATCTATCAATATAGGAGAAAACAGAGTGAAACCTAAAAATTCAAACTGTTACTGGAAATGAACGCTTCAACATAGAAGAACGAAATTTGGGGAACCAAGTCGCCTTAGTGTACTGATCATTACCTGAAAGTATCATCCAGTTTGGGTGATAAAATGTTTGCTGAGATTTCTGGAGATTCGTAATTTTGGGAAGCTTGGCAACCCCTTCCCATGAAAGTGTTTCTCGCCAGTCACTGCTTAGGGCTACATCAAGAGGAAACAAAACGTAGAGATAGAACGTGAAACTACTTTGTTGTGTCAAGTTTCAAGAAGCTAGCACAAACCGTGTTGGATTTAGAGTTCCAAATACATCTATCAATATAGGAGAAAACAGAGTGAAACCTAAAAATTCAAAAAGTTACTGGAAATGAACGCTTCAACATAGAAGAACGAAATTTGGGGAACCAAGTCGCCTTAGTGTACTGATCATTACCTGAAAGTATCATCCAGTTTGGGTGAAAAAATATTTGCTGAGATTTCTGGAGATTCGTAATTTTGGGAATCTTGGCAAACCCTTCCCATGAAAGTGTTTCTCGCCAGTCACTGCTTAGGGCTACATCAAGAGGAAACAAAACGTAGAGATAGAACGTGAAACTACTTTGTTGTGTCAAGTTTCAAGAAGCTAGCACAAACCGTGTTGGATTTAGAGTTCCAAATACATCTATCAATATAGGAGAAAACAGAGTGAAACCTAAAAATTCAAACTGTTACTGGAAATGAACGCTTCAACATAGAAGAACGAAATTTGGGGAACCAAGTCGCCTTAGTGTACTGATCATTACCTGAAAGTATCATCCAGTTTGGGTGAAAAAATATTTGCTGAGATTTCTTGAGATTCGTAATTTTGGGAAGCTTGGCAACCCCTTCCCATGAAAGTGTTTCTCGCCAGTCACTGCTTAGGGCTACATCAAGAGGAAACAAAACGTAGAGATAGAACGTGAAACTACTTTGTTGTGTCAAGTTTCAAGAAGCTAGCACAAACCGTGTTGGATTTAGAGTTCCAAATACATCTATCAATATAGGAGAAAACAGAGTGAAACCTAAAAATTCAAACTGTTACTGGAAATGAATGCTTCAACATAGAAGAACGAAATTTGGGGAACCAAGTTGCCTTAGTGTACTGATCATTACCTGAGAGTATCATCCAGTTTGGGTGAAAAAATATTTGCTGAGATTTCTGGAGATTCCTAATTTTTGGAAGCTTGGCAACCCCATCCCATGAAAGTGTTTCTCGCCAGTCACTGTTTAGGGCTACATCAAGAGGAAACAAAACGTAGAGATAGAACGTGAAACTACATTGTTGTGTCAACTTTCAAGAAGCTAGCACAAACCGTGTTGGATTTAGAGTTCCAAATACATCTATCAATATAGGAGAAAACAGAGTGAAACCTAAAAATTCAAACTGTTACTGGAAATGAACGCTTCAACATAGAAGAACGAAATTTGGGGAACCAAGTCGCCTTAGTGTACTGATCATTACCTGAAAGTATCATCCAGTTTGGGTGAAAAAATGTTTGCTGAGATTTCTGGAGATTCGTAATTTTTGGAAGCTTGGCAACCCCTTCCCATGAAAGTGTTTCTCGCCAGACACTGCTTAGGGCTACATCAAGAGGAAACAAAACGTAGAGATAGAACGTGAAACTACATTGTTGTGTCAAGTTTCAAGAAGCTAGCACAAACCGTGTTGGATTTAGAGTTCCAAATACATCTATCAATATAGGAGAAAACAGAGTGAAACCTAAAAATTCAAACTGTTACTGGAAATGAACGCTTCAACATAGAAGAACGAAATTTGGGGAACCAAGTCGCCTTAGTGTACTGATCATTACCTGAAAGTATCATCCAGTTTGGGTGAAAAAGTGTTTGCTGAGATTTCTGGAGATTCGTAATTTTGGGAAACTTGGCAACCCCTTCCCTTGAAAGTGTTTCTCGCCAGTCACTGCTTAGGGCTACATCAAGAGGAAACAAAACGTAGAGATAGAACGTGAAACTACTTTGTTGTGTCAAGTTTCAAGAAGCTAGCACAAACCGTGTTGGATTTAGAGTTCCAAATACATCTATCAATATAGGAGAAAACAGAGTGAAACCTAAAAATTCAAACTGTTACTGGAAATGAACGCTTCAACATAGAAGAACGAAATTTGGGGAACCAAGTCGCCTTAGTGTACTGATCATTACCTGAAAGTATCATCCAGTTTGGGTGATAAAATGTTTGCTGAGATTTCTGGAGATTCGTAATTTTGGGAAGCTTGGCAACCCCTTCCCATGAAAGTGTTTCTCGCCAGTCACTGCTTAGGGCTACATCAAGAGGAAACAAAACGTAGAGATAGAACGTGAAACTACTTTGTTGTGTCAAGTTTCAAGAAGCTAGCACAAACCGTGTTGGATTTAGAGTTCCAAATACATCTATCAATATAGGAGAAAACAGAGTGAAACCTAAAAATTCAAACAGTTACTGGAAATGAACGCTTCAACATAGAAGAACGAAATTTGGGGAACCAAGTCGCCTTAGTGTACTGATCATTACCTGAAAGTATCATCCAGTTTGGGTGAAAAAATATTTGCTGAGATTTCTGGAGATTCGTAATTTTGGGAATCTTGGCAAACCCTTCCCATGAAAGTGTTTCTCGCCAGTCACTGCTTAGGGCTACATCAAGAGGAAACAAAACGTAGAGATAGAACGTGAAACTACTTTGTTGTGTCAAGTTTCAAGAAGCTAGCACAAACCGTGTTGGATTTAGAGTTCCAAATACATCTATCAATATAGGAGAAAACAGAGTGAAACCTAAAAATTCAAACTGTTACTGGAAATGAACGCTTCAACATAGAAGAACGAAATTTGGGGAACCAAGTCGCCTTAGTGTACTGATCATTACCTGAAAGTATCATCCAGTTTGGGTGAAAAAATATTTGCTGAGATTTCTTGAGATTCGTAATTTTGGGAAGCTTGGCAACCCCTTCCCATGAAAGTGTTTCTCGCCAGTCACTGCTTAGGGCTACATCAAGAGGAAACAAAACGTAGAGATAGAACGTGAAACTACTTTGTTGTGTCAAGTTTCAAGAAGCTAGCACAAACCGTGTTGGATTTAGAGTTCCAAATACATCTATCAATATAGGAGAAAACAGAGTGAAACCTAAAAATTCAAACTGTTACTGGAAATGAATGCTTCAACATAGAAGAACGAAATTTGGGGAACCAAGTTGCCTTAGTGTACTGATCATTACCTGAGAGTATCATCCAGTTTGGGTGAAAAAATATTTGCTGAGATTTCTGGAGATTCCTAATTTTTGGAAGCTTGGCAACCCCATCCCATGAAAGTGTTTCTCGCCAGTCACTGTTTAGGGCTACATCAAGAGGAAACAAAACGTAGAGATAGAACGTGAAACTACATTGTTGTGTCAACTTTCAAGAAGCTAGCACAAACCGTGTTGGATTTAGAGTTCCAAATACATCTATCAATATAGGAGAAAACAGAGTGAAACCTAAAAATTCAAACTGTTACTGGAAATGAACGCTTCAACATAGAAGAACGAAATTTGGGGAACCAAGTCGCCTTAGTGTACTGATCATTACCTGAAAGTATCATCCAGTTTGGGTGAAAAAATATTTGCTGAGATTTGTGGAGATTCGTAATTTTTGGAAGTTGGCAACCCCTTCCCATGAAAGTGTTTCTCGCCAGTCACTGCTTAGGGCTACATCAAGAGGAAACAAAACGTAGAGATAGAACGTGAAACTACTTTGTTGTGTCAACTTTCAAGAAGCTAGCACAAACCGTGTTGGATTCAGAGTTCCAAAACATCTATCAATATAGGAGAAAACAGAGTGAAACCTAAAAATTCAAACTGTTACTGGAAATGAACGCTTCAACATAGAAGAACGAAATTTGGGGAACCAAGTCGCCTTAGTGTACTGATCATTACCTGAAAGTATCATCCAGTTTGGGTGAAAAAATATTTGCTGAGATTTCTGGAGATTCGTAATTTTGGGAAGCTTGGCAACCCCTTCCCATGAAAGTGTTTCTCGCCAGTCACTGCTTAGGGCTACATCAAGAGGAAACAAAACGTAGAGATAGAACGTGAAACTACTTTGTTGTGTCAAGTTTCAAGAAGCTAGCACAAACCGTGTTGGATTTAGAGTTCCAAATACATCTATCAATATAGGAGAAAACAGAGTGAAACCTAAAAATTCAAACTGTTACTGGAAATGAACGCTTCAACATAGAAGAACGAAATTTGGGGAACCAAGTCGCCTTAGTGTACTGATCATTACCTGAAAGTATCATCCAGTTTGGGTGAAAAAATATTTGCTGAGATTTCTGGAGATTCGTAATTTTGGGAAGCTTGGCAACCCCTTCCCATGAAAGTGTTTCTCGCCAGTCACTGCTTAGGGCTACATCAAGAGGAAACAAAACCTAGAGATAGAACGTGAAACTACTTTGTTGTGTCAAGTTTCAAGAAGCTAGCACAAACCGTGTTGGATTTAGAGTTCCAAATACATCTATCAATATAGGAGAAAACAGAGTGAAACCTAAAAATTCAAACTGTTACTGGAAATGAACGCTTCAACATAGAAGAACGAAATTTGGGGAACCAAGTCGCATTAGTGTACTGATCATTACCTGAAAGTATCATCCAGTTTGGGTGAAAAAATATTTGCTGAGATTTCTGAAGATTCGTAATTTTGGGAAGATTGGCAACCCCTTCCCATGAAAGTGTTTCTCGCCAGTCACTGCTTAGGGCTACATCAAGAGGAAACAAAACGTAGAGATAGAACATGAAACTAATTTGTTGTGTCAACTTTCAAGAAGCTAGCACAAACCGTGTTGGATTCAGAGTTCCAAATACATCTATCAATATAGGAGAAAACAGAGTGAAACCTAAAAATTCAAACTGTTACTGGAAATGAACGCTTCAACATTGAAGAACAAAATTTGGGGAACCAAGTCGCCTTAGTGTACTGATCATTACCTGAAAGTATCATCCAGTTTGGGTGAAAAAATATTTGCTGAGATTTCTGGAGATTCGTAATTTTGGGAAGCTTGGCAACCCCTTCCCATGAATGTGTTTCTCGCCAGTCACTGCTTAGGGCTACATCAAGAGGAAACAAAACGTAGAGATAGAACGTGAAACTACTTTGTTGTGTCAAGTTTCAAGAAGCTAGCACAAACCGTGTTGGATTTAGAGTTCCAAATACATCTATCAATATAGGAGAAAACAGAGTGAAACCTAAAAATTCAAACTGTTACTGGAAATGAACGCTTCAACATAGAAGAACGAAATTTGGGGAACCAAGTCGCATTAGTGTACTGATCATTACCTGAAAGTATCATCCAGTTTGGGTGAAAAAATATTTGCTGAGATTTCTGGAGATTCGTAATTTTGGGAAGCTTGGCAACCCCTTCCCATGAAAGTGTTTCTCGCCAGTCACTGCTTAGGGCTACATCAAGAGGAAACAAAACGTAGAGATAGAACATGAAACTAATTTGTTGTGTCAACTTTCAAGAAGCTAGCACAAACCGTGTTGGATTCAGAGTTCCAAATACATCTATCAATATAGGAGAAAACAGAGTGAAACCTAAAAATTCAAACTGTTACTGGAAATGAACGCTTCAACATTGAAGAACGAAATTTGGGGAACCAAGTCGCCTTAGTGTACTGATCATTACCTGAAAGTATCATCCAGTTTGGGTGAAAAAATATTTGCTGAGATTTCTGGAGATTCGTAATTTTTGGAAGCTTGGCAACCCCTTCCCATGAAAGTGTTTCTCGCCAGTCAGTGCTTAGGGCTACATCAAGAGGAAACAAAACGTAGAGACAGAACGTGAAACTACTTTGTTGTGTCAAGTTTCAAGAAGCTAGAACAAACCGTGTTGGATTTAGTGTTCCAAATACATCTATCAATATAGGAGAAAACAGAGTGAAACCTAAAAATTCAAACTCTTACTGGAAATGAACGCTTCAACATAGAAGAACGAAATTTGGGGAACCAAGTCGCCTTAGTGTACTGATCATTACCTGAAAGTATCATCCAGTTTGGGTGAAAAAATGTTTGCTGAGATTTCTGGAGATTCGTAATTTTGGGAAGCTTGGCAACCCCTTCCCATGAAAGTGTTTCTCGCCAGTCACTGCTTAGGGCTACATCAAGAGGAAACAAAACGTAGAGATAGAACGTGAAACTACTTTGTTGTGTCATGTTTCAAGAAGCTAGCACAAACCGTGTTGGATTTAGAGTTCCAAATATATCTATCAATATAGGAGAAAACAGAGTGAAACCTAAAAATTCAAACTGTTACTGGAAATGAACGCTTCAACATAGAAGAACGAAATTTGGGGAACCAAGTCGCCTTAGTGTACTGATCATTACCTGAAAGTATCATCCAGTTTGGGTGAAAAAATATTTGCTGAAATTTCTGGAGATTCGTAATTTTGGGAAGCGTGGCAACCCCTTCCCATGAAAGTGTTTCTCGCCAGTCACTGCTTAGGGCTACATCAAGAGGAATCAAAACGTAGAGATAGAACGTGAAACAACTTTGTTGTGTCAAGTTTCAAGAAGCTAGCACAAACCGTGTTGGATTCAGAGTTCCAAATACATCTATCAATATAGGAGAAAACAGAGTGAAACCTAAAAATTCAAACTGTTACTGGAAATGAACGCTTCAACATAGAAGAACGAAATTTGGGGAACCAAGTCGCCTTAGTGTACTGATCATTACCTGAAAGTATCATCCAGTTTGGGTGAAAAAATATTTGCTGAGATTTCTGGAGATTCGTAATTTTGGGAAGCTTGGCAACCCCTTCCCATGAAAGTGTTTCTCGCCAGTCACTGCTTAGGGCTACATCAAGAGGAAACAAAACGTAGAGATAGAACGTGAAACTACTTTGTTGTGTCAAGTTTCAAGAAGCAAGCACAAACCGTGTTGGATTTAGAGTTTCAAATACATCTATCAATATAGGAGAAAACAGAGTGAAACCTAAAAATTCAAACTGTTACTGGAAATGAACGCTTCAACATAGAAGAACGAAATTTGGGGAACCAAGTCGCCTTAGTGTACTGATCATTACCTGAAAGTATCATCCAGTTTGGGTGAAAAAATATTTGCTGAGATTTCTGGAGATTCGTAATTTTGGGAAGCTTGGCAACCCCTTCCCATGAAAGTGTTTCTCGCCAGTCACTGCTTAGGGCTACATCAAGAGGAAACAAAACGTAGAGATAGAACGTGAAACTACTTTGTTGTGTCAACTTTCAAGAAGCTAGCACAAACCGTGTTGGATTCAGAGTTCCAAATACATCTATCAATATAGGAGAAAACAGAGTGAAACCTAAAAATTCAAACTGTTACTGGAAATGAACGCTTCAACATAGAAGAACAAAATTTGGGGAACCAAGTCGCCTTAGTGTACTGATCATTACCTGAAAGTATCATCCAGTTTGGGTGAAAAAATATTTGCTGAGATTTCTGGAGATTCGTAATTTTGGGAAGCTTGGCAACCCCTTCCCATGAAAGTGTTTCTCGCCAGTCACTGCTTAGGGCTACATCAAGAGGAAACAAAACGTAGAGATAGAACGTGAAACTACTTTGTTGTGTCAAGTTTCAAGAAGCTAGCACAAACCGTGTTGGATTTAGAGTTCCAAATACATCTATCAATATAGGAGAAAACAGAGTGAAACCTAAAAATTCAAACTATTACTGGAAATGAACGCTTAAACATAGAAGAACGAAATTTGGGGAACCAAGTCGCCTTAGTGTACTGATCATTACCTGAAAGTATCATCCAGTTTGGGTGAAAAAATATTTGCTGAGATTTCTGGAGATTCGTAATTTTGGGAAGCTTGGCAACCCCTTCCCATGAAAGTGTTTCTCGCCAGTCACTGCTTAGGGCTACATCAAGAGGAAACAAAACGTAGAGATAGAACGTGAAACTACTTTGTTGTGTCAAGTTTCAAGAAGCTAGCACAAACCGTGTTGGATTTAGAGTTCCAAATACATCTATCAATATAGGAGAAAACAGAGTGAAACCTAAAAATTCAAACTGTTACTGGAAATGAACGCTTCAACATAGAAGAACGAAATTTGGGGAACCACGTCGCATTAGTGTACTGATCATTACCTGAAAGTATCATCCAGTTTGGGTGAAAAAATATTTGCTGAGATTTCTGAAGATTCGTAATTTTGGGAAGATTGGCAACCCCTTCCCATGAAAGTGTTTCTCGCCAGTCACTGCTTAGGGCTACATCAAGAGGAAACAAAACGTAGAGATAGATCATGAAACTAATTTGTTGTGTCAACTTTCAAGAAGCTAGCACAAACCGTGTTGGATTCAGAGTTCCAAATACATCTATCAATATAGGAGAAAACAGAGTGAAACCTAAAAATTCAAACTGTTACTGGAAATGAACGCTTCAACACAGAAGAACGAAATTTGGGGAACCAAGTCGCATTAGTGTACTGATCATTACCTGAAAGTATCATCCAGTTTGGGTGAAAAAATATTTGCTGAGATTTCTGGAGTTTCGTAATTTTTGGAAGCTTGGCAACCCCTTCCCATGAAAGTGTTTCTCGCCAGTCAGTGCTTAGGGCTACATCAAGAGGAAACAAAACGTAGAGACAGAACGTGAAACTACTTTGTTGTGTCAAGTTTCAAGAAGCTAGAACAAACCGTGTTGGATTTAGTGTTCCAAATACATCTATCAATATAGGAGAAAACAGAGTGAAACCTAAAAATTCAAACTCTTACTGGAAATGAACGCTTCAACATAGAAGAACGAAATTTGGGGAACCAAGTCGCCTTAGTGTACTGATCATTACCTGAAAGTATCATCCAGTTTGGGTGAAAAAATGTTTGCTGAGATTTCTGGAGATTCGTAATTTTGGGAAGCTTGGCAACCCCTTCCCATGAAAGTGTTTCTCGCCAGTCACTGCTTAGGGCTACATCAAGAGGAAACAAAACGTAGAGATAGAACGTGAAACTACTTTGTTGTGTCATGTTTCAAGAAGCTAGCACAAACCGTGTTGGATTTAGAGTTCCAAATATATCTATCAATATAGGAGAAAACAGAGTGAAACCTAAAAATTCAAACTGTTACTGGAAATGAACGCTTCAACATAGAAGAACGAAATTTGGGGAACCAAGTCGCCTTAGTGTACTGATCATTACCTGAAAGTATCATCCAGTTTGGGTGAAAAAATATTTGCTGAGATTTCTGGAGATTCGTAATTTTGGGAAGCGTGGCAACCCCTTCCCATGAAAGTGTTTCTCGCCAGTCACTGCTTAGGGCTACATCAAGAGGAATCAAAACGTAGAGATAGAACGTGAAACAACTTTGTTGTGTCAAGTTTCAAGATGCTAGCACAAACCGTGTTGGATTCAGAGTTCCAAATACATCTATCAATATAGGAGAAAACAGAGTGAAACCTAAAAATTCAAACTGTTACTGGAAATGAACGCTTCAACACAGAAGAACGAAATTTGGGGAACCAAGTCGCATTAGTGTACTGATCATTACCTGAAAGTATCATCCAGTTTGGGTGAAAAAATATTTGCTGAGATTTCTGGAGATTCGTAATTTTGGGAAGCTTGGCAACCCCTTCCCATGAAAGTGTTTCTCGCCAGTCAGTGCTTAGGGCTACATCAAGAGGAAACAAAACGTAGAGACAGAACGTGAAACTACTTTGTTGTGTCAAGTTTCAAGAAGCTAGAACAAACCGTGTTGGATTTAGTGTTCCAAATACATCTATCAATATAGGAGAAAACAGAGTGAAACCCAAAAATTCAAACTGTTACTGGAAATGAACGCTTCAACATAGAAGAACGAAATTTGGGGAACCAAGTCGCCTTAGTGTACTGATCATTACCTGAAAGTATCATCCAGTTTGGGTGAAAAAATATTTGCTGAGATTTCTGGAGATTCGTAATTTTGGGAAGCGTGGCAACCCCTTCCCATGAAAGTGTTTCTCGCCAGTCACTGCTTAGGGCTACATCAAGAGGAATCAAAACGTAGAGATAGAACGTGAAACAACTTTGTTGTGTCAAGTTTCAAGATGCTAGCACAAACCGTGTTGGATTCAGAGTTCCAAATACATCTATCAATATAGGAGAAAACAGAGTGAAACCTAAAAATTCAAACTGTTACTGGAAATGAACGCTTCAACACAGAAGAACGAAATTTGGGGAACCAAGTCGCATTAGTGTACTGATCATTACCTGAAAGTATCATCCAGTTTGGGTGAAAAAATATTTGCTGAGATTTCTGGAGATTCGTAATTTTGGGAAGCTTGGCAACCCCTTCCCATGAAAGTGTTTCTCGCCAGTCAGTGCTTAGGGCTACATCAAGAGGAAACAAAACGTAGAGACAGAACGTGAAACTACTTTGTTGTGTCAAGTTTCAAGAAGCTAGAACAAACCGTGTTGGATTTAGTGTTCCAAATACATCTATCAATATAGGAGAAAACAGAGTGAAACCCAAAAATTCAAACTCTTACTGGAAATGAACGCTTCAACATAGAAGAACGAAATTTGGGGAACCAAGTCGCCTTAGTGTACTGATCATTACCTGAAAGTATCATCCAGTTTGGGTGAAAAAATGTTTGCTGAGATTTCTGGAGATTCGTAATTTTGGGAAGCTTGGCAACCCCTTCCCATGAAAGTGTTTCTCGCCAGTCACTGCTTAGGGCTACATCAAGAGGAATCAAAACGTAGAGATAGAACGTGAAACAACTTTGTTGTGTCAAGTTTCAAGATGCTAGCACAAACCGTGTTGGATTCAGAGTTCCAAATACATCTATCAATATAGGAGAAAACAGAGTGAAACCTAAAAATTCAAACTGTTACTGGAAATGAACGCTTCAACATAGAAGAACGAAAATTGGGGAACCAAGTTGCCTTAGTGTACTGATCATTACCTGAAAGTATCATCCAGTTTGGGTGAAAAAATGTTTGCTGAGATTTCTGGAGATTCGTAATTTTGGGAAGCTTGGCAACCCCTTCCCATGAAAGTGTTTCTCGCCAGTCACTGCTTAGGGCTACATCAAGAGGAAACAAAACGTAGAGATAGAACGTGAAACTACTTTGTTGTGTCAACTTTCAAGAAGCTAGCACAAACCGTGTTGGATTCAGAGTTCCAAATACATCTATCAATATAGGAGAAAACAGAGTGAAACCTAAAAATTCAAACTGTTACTGGAAATGAACGCTTCAACATAGAAGAACGAAATTTGGGGAACCAAGTCGCCTTAGTGTACTGATCATTACCTGAAAGTATCATCCAGTTTGGGTGAAAAAATATTTGCTGAGATTTCTGGAGATTCGTAATTTTGGGAAGCTTGGCAACCCCTTCCCATGAAAGTGTTTCTCGCCAGTCACTGCTTAGGGCTACATCAAGAGGAAACAAAACGTAGAGATAGAACGTGAAACTACTTTGTTGTGTCAAGTTTCAAGAAGCTAGCACAAACCGTGTTGGATTTAGAGTTTCAAATACATCTATCAATATAGGAGAAAACAGAGTGAAACCTAAAAATTCAAACTATTACTGGAAATGAAAGCTTCAACATAGAAGAACGAAATTTGGGGAACCAAGTCGCCTTAGTGTACTGATCATTACCTGAAAGTATCATCCAGTTTGGGTGAAAAAATATTTGCTGAGATTTCTGGAGATTCGTAATTTTGGGAAGCTTGGCAACCCCTTCCCATGAAAGTGTTTCTCGCCAGTCACTGCTTAGGGCTACATCAAGAGGAAACAAAACGTAGAGATAGAACGTGAAACTACTTTGTTGTGTCAAGTTTCAAGAAGCTAGCACAAACCGTGTTGGATTTAGAGTTCCAAATACATCTATCAATATAGGAGAAAACAGAGTGAAACCTAAAAATTCAAACTGTTACTGGAAATGAACGCTTCAACATAGAAGAACGACATTGGGGGAACCAAGTCGCCTTAGTGTACTGATCATTACCTGAAAGTATCATCCAGTTTGGGTGAAAAAAAATTTGCTGAGATTTCTGGAGATTCGTAATTTTGGGAAGCTTGGCAACCCCTTCCCATGAAAGTGTTTCTCGCCAGTCACTGCTTAGGGCTACATCAAGAGGAAACAAAACGTAGAGATAGAACATGAAACTAATTTGTTGTGTCAACTTTCAAGAAGCTAGCACAAACCGTGATGGATTCAGAGTTCCAAATACATCTATCAATATAGGAGAAAACAGAGTGAAACCTAAAAATTCAAACTGTTACTGGAAATGAACGCTTCAACATTGAAGAACGAAATTTGGGGAACCAAGTCGCATTAGTGTACTGATCATTACCTGAAAGTATCATCCAGTTTGGGTGAAAAAATATTTGCTGAGATTTCTGGAGATTCGTAATTTTTGGAAGCTTGGCAACCCCTTCCCATGAAAGTGTTTCTCGCCAGTCAGTGCTTAGGGCTACATCAAGAGGAAACAAAACGTAGAGACAGAACGTGAAACTACTTTGTTGTGTCAAGTTTCAAGAAGCTAGAACAAACCGTGTTGGATTTAGTGTTCCAAATACATCTATCAATATAGGAGAAAACAGAGTGAAACCTAAAAATTCAAACTCTTACTGGAAATGAACGCTTCAACATAGAAGAACGAAATTTGGGGAACCAAGTCGCCTTAGTGTACTGATCATTACCTTAAAGTATCATCCAGTTTGGGTGAAAAAATGTTTGCTGAGATTTCTGGAGATTCGTAATTTTGGGAAGCTTGGCAACCCCTTCCCATGAAAGTGTTTCTCGCCAGTCACTGCTTAGGGCTACATCAAGAGGAAACAAAACGTAGAGATAGAACGTGAAACTACTTTGTTGTGTCATGTTTCAAGAAGCTAGCACAAACCGTGTTGGATTTAGAGTTCCAAATATATCTATCAATATAGGAGAAAACAGAGTGAAACCTAAAAATTCAAACTGTTACTGGAAATGAACGCTTCAACATAGAAGAACGAAATTTGGGGAACCAAGTCGCCTTAGTGTACTGATCATTACCTGAAAGTATCATCCAGTTTGGGTGAAAAAATATTTGCTGAGATTTCTGGAGATTCGTAATTTTGGGAAGCGTGGCAACCCCTTCCCATGAAAGTGTTTCTCGCCAGTCACTGCTTAGGGCTACATCAAGAGGAATCAAAACGTAGAGATAGAACGTGAAACAACTTTGTTGTGTCAAGTTTCAAGAAGCTAGCACAAACCGTGTTGGATTCAGAGTTCCAAATACATCTATCAATATAGGAGAAAACAGAGTGAAACCTAAAAATTCAAACTGTTACTGGAAATGAACGCTTCAACATAGAAGAACGAAAATTGGGGAACCAAGTTGCCTTAGTGTACTGATCATTACCTGAAAGTATCATCCAGTTTGGGTGAAAAAATGTTTGCTGAGATTTCTGGAGATTCGTAATTTTGGGAAGCTTGGCAACCCCTTCCCATGAAAGTGTTTCTCGCCAGTCACTGCTTAGGGCTACATCAAGAGGAAACAAAACGTAGAGATAGAACGTGAAACTACTTTGTTGTGTCAACTTTCAAGAAGCTAGCACAAACCGTGTTGGATTCAGAGTTCCAAATACATCTATCAATATAGGAGAAAACAGAGTGAAACCTAAAAATTCAAACTGTTACTGGAAATGAACGCTTCAACATAGAAGAACGAAATTTGGGGAACCAAGTCGCCTTAGTGTACTGATCATTACCTGAAAGTATCATCCAGTTTGGGTGAAAAAATATTTGCTGAGATTTCTGGAGATTCGTAATTTTGGGAAGCTTGGCAACCCCTTCCCTGAAAGTGTTTCTCGCCAGTCACTGCTTAGGGCTACATCAAGAGGAAACAAAACGTAGAGATAGAACGTGAAACTACTTTGTTGTGTCAAGTTTCAAGAAGCAAGCACAAACCGTGTTGGATTTAGAGTTCCAAATACATCTATCAATATAGGAGAAAACAGAGTGAAACCTAAAAATTCAAACTATTACTGGAAATGAACGCTTCAACATAGAAGAACGAAATTTGGGGAACCAAGTCGCCTTAGTGTACTGATCATTACCTGAAAGTATCATCCAGTTTGGGTGAAAAAATACTTGCTGAGATTTCTGGAGATTCGTAATTTTTGGAAGCTTGGCAACCCCTTCCCATGAAAGTGTTTCTCGCCAGTCACTGCTTAGGGCTACATCAAGAGGAAACAAAACGTAGAGATAGAACGTGAAACTACTTTGTTGTGTCAAGTTTCAAGAAGCTAGCACAAACCGTGTTGGATTTAGAGTTCCAAATACATCTATCAATATAGGAGAAAACAGAGTGAAACCTAAAAATTCAAACTGTTACTGGAAATGAACACTTCAACATAGAAGAACGACATTGGGGGAACCAAGTCGCCTTAGTGTACTGATCATTACCTGAAAGTATCATCCAGTTTGGGTGAAAAAAAATTTGCTGAGATTTCTGGAGATTCGTAATTTTGGGAAGCTTGGCAACCCCTTCCCATGAAAGTGTTTCTCGCCAGTCACTGCTTAGGGCTACATCAAGAGGAAACAAAACGTAGAGATAGAACATGAAACTAATTTGTTGTGTCAACTTTCAAGAAGCTAGCACAAACCGTGATGGATTCAGAGTTCCAAATACATCTATCAATATAGGAGAAAACAGAGTGAAACCTAAAAATTCAAACTGTTACTGGAAATGAACGCTTCAACATTGAAGAACGAAATTTGGGGAACCAAGTCGCATTAGTGTACTGATCATTACCTGAAAGTATCATCCAGTTTGGGTGAAAAAATATTTGCTGAGATTTCTGGAGATTCGTAATTTTTGGAAGCTTGGCAACCCCTTCCCATGAAAGTGTTTCTCGCCAGTCAGTGCTTAGGGCTACATCAAGAGGAAACAAAACGTAGAGACAGAACGTGAAACTACTTTGTTGTGTCAAGTTTCAAGAAGCTAGAACAAACCGTGTTGGATTTAGTGTTCCAAATACATCTATCAATATAGGAGAAAACAGAGTGAAACCTAAAAATTCAAACTCTTACTGGAAATGAACGCTTCAACATAGAAGAACGAAATTTGGGGAACCAAGTCGCCTTAGTGTACTGATCATTACCTTAAAGTATCATCCAGTTTGGGTGAAAAAATGTTTGCTGAGATTTCTGGAGATTCGTAATTTTGGGAAGCTTGGCAACCCCTTCCCATGAAAGTGTTTCTCGCCAGTCACTGCTTAGGGCTACATCAAGAGGAAACAAAACGTAGAGATAGAACGTGAAACTACTTTGTTGTGTCATGTTTCAAGAAGCTAGCACAAACCGTGTTGGATTTAGAGTTCCAAATATATCTATCAATATAGGAGAAAACAGAGTGAAACCTAAAAATTCAAACTGTTACTGGAAATGAACGCTTCAACATAGAAGAACGAAATTTGGGGAACCAAGTCGCCTTAGTGTACTGATCATTACCTGAAAGTATCATCCAGTTTGGGTGAAAAAATATTTGCTGAGATTTCTGGAGATTCGTAATTTTGGGAAGCGTGGCAACCCCTTCCCATGAAAGTGTTTCTCGCCAGTCACTGCTTAGGGCTACATCAAGAGGAATCAAAACGTAGAGATAGAACGTGAAACAACTTTGTTGTGTCAAGTTTCAAGAAGCTAGCACAAACCGTGTTGGATTCAGAGTTCCAAATACATCTATCAATATAGGAGAAAACAGAGTGAAACCTAAAAATTCAAACTGTTACTGGAAATGAACGCTTCAACATAGAAGAACGAAAATTGGGGAACCAAGTTGCCTTAGTGTACTGATCATTACCTGAAAGTATCATCCAGTTTGGGTGAAAAAATGTTTGCTGAGATTTCTGGAGATTCGTAATTTTGGGAAGCTTGGCAACCCCTTCCCATGAAAGTGTTTCTCGCCAGTCACTGCTTAGGGCTACATCAAGAGGAAACAAAACGTAGAGATAGAACGTGAAACTACTTTGTTGTGTCAACTTTCAAGAAGCTAGCACAAACCGTGTTGGATTCAGAGTTCCAAATACATCTATCAATATAGGAAAAAACAGAGTGAAACCTAAAAATTCAAACTGTTACTGGAAATGAATGCTTCAACATAGAAGAACGAAATTTGGGGAACCAAGTCGCCTTAGTGTACTGATCATTACCTGAAAGTATCATCCAGTTTGGGTGAAAAAATATTTGCTGAGATTTCTGGAGATTCGTAATTTTGGGAAGCTTGGCAACCCCTTCCCTGAAAGTGTTTCTCGCCAGTCACTGCTTAGGGCTACATCAAGAGGAAACAAAACGTAGAGATAGAACGTGAAACTACTTTGTTGTGTCAAGTTTCAAGAAGCAAGCACAAACCGTGTTGGATTTAGAGTTCCAAATACATCTATCAATATAGGAGAAAACAGAGTGAAACCTAAAAATTCAAACTATTACTGGAAATGAACGCTTCAACATAGAAGAACGAAATTTGGGGAACCAAGTCGCCTTAGTGTACTGATCATTACCTGAAAGTATCATCCAGTTTGGGTGAAAAAATACTTGCTGAGATTTCTGGAGATTCGTAATTTTTGGAAGCTTGGCAACCCCTTCCCATGAAAGTGTTTCTCGCCAGTCACTGCTTAGGGCTACATCAAGAGGAAACAAAACGTAGAGATAGAACGTGAAACTACTTTGTTGTGTCAAGTTTCAAGAAGCTAGCACAAACCGTGTTGGATTTAGAGTTCCAAATACATCTATCAATATAGGAGAAAACAGAGTGAAACCTAAAAATTCAAACTGTTACTGGAAATGAACACTTCAACATAGAAGAACGACATTGGGGGAACCAAGTCGCCTTAGTGTACTGATCATTACCTGAAAGTATCATCCAGTTTGGGTGAAAAAAAATTTGCTGAGATTTCTGGAGATTCGTAATTTTGGGAAGCTTGGCAACCCCTTCCCATGAAAGTGTTTCTCGCCAGTCACTGCTTAGGGCTACATCAAGAGGAAACAAAACGTAGAGATAGAACATGAAACTAATTTGTTGTGTCAACTTTCAAGAAGCTAGCACAAACCGTGATGGATTCAGAGTTCCAAATACATCTATCAATATAGGAGAAAACAGAGTGAAACCTAAAAATTCAAACTGTTACTGGAAATGAACGCTTCAACATTGAAGAACGAAATTTGGGGAACCAAGTCGCATTAGTGTACTGATCATTACCTGAAAGTATCATCCAGTTTGGGTGAAAAAATATTTGCTGAGATTTCTGGAGATTCGTAATTTTTGGAAGCTTGGCAACCCCTTCCCATGAAAGTGTTTCTCGCCAGTCAGTGCTTAGGGCTACATCAAGAGGAAACAAAACGTAGAGACAGAACGTGAAACTACTTTGTTGTGTCAAGTTTCAAGAAGCTAGAACAAACCGTGTTGGATTTAGTGTTCCAAATACATCTATCAATATAGGAGAAAACAGAGTGAAACCTAAAAATTCAAACTCTTACTGGAAATGAACGCTTCAACATAGAAGAACGAAATTTGGGGAACCAAGTCGCCTTAGTGTACTGATCATTACCTTAAAGTATCATCCAGTTTGGGTGAAAAAATGTTTGCTGAGATTTCTGGAGATTCGTAATTTTGGGAAGCTTGGCAACCCCTTCCCATGAAAGTGTTTCTCGCCAGTCACTGCTTAGGGCTACATCAAGAGGAAACAAAACGTAGAGATAGAACGTGAAACTACTTTGTTGTGTCATGTTTCAAGAAGCTAGCACAAACCGTGTTGGATTTAGAGTTCCAAATATATCTATCAATATAGGAGAAAACAGAGTGAAACCTAAAAATTCAAACTGTTACTGGAAATGAACGCTTCAACATAGAAGAACGAAATTTGGGGAACCAAGTCGCCTTAGTGTACTGATCATTACCTGAAAGTATCATCCAGTTTGGGTGAAAAAATATTTGCTGAGATTTCTGGAGATTCGTAATTTTGGGAAGCGTGGCAACCCCTTCCCATGAAAGTGTTTCTCGCCAGTCACTGCTTAGGGCTACATCAAGAGGAATCAAAACGTAGAGATAGAACGTGAAACAACTTTGTTGTGTCAAGTTTCAAGAAGCTAGCACAAACCGTGTTGGATTCAGAGTTCCAAATACATCTATCAATATAGGAGAAAACAGAGTGAAACCTAAAAATTCAAACTGTTACTGGAAATGAACGCTTCAACATAGAAGAACGAAAATTGGGGAACCAAGTTGCCTTAGTGTACTGATCATTACCTGAAAGTATCATCCAGTTTGGGTGAAAAAATGTTTGCTGAGATTTCTGGAGATTCGTAATTTTGGGAAGCTTGGCAACCCCTTCCCATGAAAGTGTTTCTCGCCAGTCACTGCTTAGGGCTACATCAAGAGGAAACAAAACGTAGAGATAGAACGTGAAACTACTTTGTTGTGTCAACTTTCAAGAAGCTAGCACAAACCGTGTTGGATTCAGAGTTCCAAATACATCTATCAATATAGGAAAAAACAGAGTGAAACCTAAAAATTCAAACTGTTACTGGAAATGAATGCTTCAACATAGAAGAACGAAATTTGGGGAACCAAGTCGCCTTAGTGTACTGATCATTACCTGAAAGTATCATCCAGTTTGGGTGAAAAAATATTTGCTGAGATTTCTGGAGATTCGTAATTTTGGGAAGCTTGGCAACCCCTTCCCTGAAAGTGTTTCTCGCCAGTCACTGCTTAGGGCTACATCAAGAGGAAACAAAACGTAGAGATAGAACGTGAAACTACTTTGTTGTGTCAAGTTTCAAGAAGCAAGCACAAACCGTGTTGGATTTAGAGTTCCAAATACATCTATCAATATAGGAGAAAACAGAGTGAAACCTAAAAATTCAAACTATTACTGGAAATGAACGCTTCAACATAGAAGAACGAAATTTGGGGAACCAAGTCGCCTTAGTGTACTGATCATTACCTGAAAGTATCATCCAGTTTGGGTGAAAAAATACTTGCTGAGATTTCTGGAGATTCGTAATTTTTGGAAGCTTGGCAACCCCTTCCCATGAAAGTGTTTCTCGCCAGTCACTGCTTAGGGCTACATCAAGAGGAAACAAAACGTAGAGATAGAACGTGAAACTACTTTGTTGTGTCAAGTTTCAAGAAGCTAGCACAAACCGTGTTGGATTTAGAGTTCCAAATACATCTATCAATATAGGAGAAAACAGAGTGAAACCTAAAAATTCAAACTGTTACTGGAAATGAACGCTTCAACATAGAAGAACGAAATTTGGGGAACCAAGTCGCCTTAGTGTACTGATCATTACCTGAATGTATCATCCAGTTTGGGTGAAAAAATATTTGCTGAGATTTCTGGAGATTCGTAATTTTGGGAAGCTTGGCAACCCCTTCCCATGAAAGTGTTTCTCGCCAGTCACTGCTTAGGGCTACATCAAGAGGAAACAAAACGTAGAGATAGAACATGAAACTAATTTGTTGTGTCAATTTTCAAGAAGCTAGCACAAACCGTGATGGATTCAGAGTTCCAAATACATCTATCAATATAGGAGAAAACAGAGTGAAACCTAAAAATTCAAACTGTTACTGGAAATGAACGCTTCAACATTGAAGAACGAAATTTGGGGAACCAAGTCGCCTTAGTGTACTGATCATTACCTGAAAGTATCATCCAGTTTGGGTGAAAAAATATTTGCTGAGATTTCTGGAGATTCGTAATTTTTGGAAGCTTGGCAACCCCTTCCCATGAAAGTGTTTCTCGCCAGTCAGTGCTTAGGGCTACATCAAGAGGAAACAAAACGTAGAGACAGAACGTGAAACTACTTTGTTGTGTCAAGTTTCAAGAAGCTAGAACAAACCGTGTTGGATTTAGTGTTCCATATACATCTATCAATATAGGAGAAAACAGAGTGAAACCTAAAAATTCAAACTCTTACTGGAAATGAACGCTTCAACATAGAAGAACGAAATTTGGGGAACCAAGTCGCCTTAGTGTACTGATCATTACCTGAAAGTATCATCCAGTTTGGGTGAAAAAATGTTTGCTGAGATTTCTGGAGATTCGTAATTTTGGGAAGCTTGGCAACCCCTTCCCATGAAAGTGTTTCTCGCCAGTCACTGCTTAGGGCTACATCAAGAGTAAACAAAACGTAGAGATAGAACGTGAAACTACTTTGTTGTGTCAAGTTTCAAGAAGCTAGCACAAACCGTGTTGGATTTAGAGTTCCAAATATATCTATCAATATAGGAGAAAACAGAGTGAAACCTAAAAATTCAAACTGTTACTGGAAATGAACGCTTCAACATAGAAGAACGAAATTTGGGGAACCAAGTCGCCTTAGTGTACTGATCATTACCTGAAAGTATCATCCAGTTTGGGTGAAAAAATATTTGCTGAGATTTCTGGAGATTCGTAATTTTGGGAAGCTTGGCAACCCCTTCCCATGAAAGTGTTTCTCGCCAGTCACTGCTTAGGGCTACATCAAGAGGAATCAAAACTTAGAGATAGAACGTGAAACAACTTTGTTGTGTCAAGTTTCAAGAAGCTAGCACAAACCGTGTTGGATTCAGAGTTCCAAATACATCTATCAATATAGGAGAAAACAGTGAAACCTAAAAATTCAAACTGTTACTGGAAATGAACGCTTCAACATAGAAGAACGAAAATTGGGGAACCAAGTTGCCTTAGTGTACTGATCATTACCTGAAAGTATCATCCAGTTTGGGTGAAAAAATGTTTGCTGAGATTTCTGGAGATTCGTAATTTTGGGAAGCTTGGCAACCCCTTCCCATGAAAGTGTTTCTCGCCAGTCACTGCTTAGGGCTACATCAAGAGGAAACAAAACGTAGAGATAGAACGTGAAACTACTTTGTTGTGTCAACTTTCAAGAAGCTAGCACAAACCGTGTTGGATTTAGAGTTCCAAATACATCTATCAATATAGGAGAAAACAGAGTGAAACCTAAAAATTCAAACTGTTACTGGAAATGAACGCTTCAACATAGAAGAACGAAATTTGGGGAACCAAGTCGCCTTAGTGTACTGATCATTACCTGAATGTATCATCCAGTTTGGGTGAAAAAATATTTGCTGAGATTTCTGGAGATTCGTAATTTTGGGAAGCTTGGCAACCCCTTCCCATGAAAGTGTTTCTCGCCAGTCACTGCTTAGGGCTACATCAAGAGGAAACAAAACGTAGAGATAGAACATGAAACTAATTTGTTGTGTCAACTTTCAAGAAGCTAGCACAAACCGTGATGGATTCAGAGTTCCAAATACATCTATCAATATAGGAGAAAACAGAGTGAAACCTAAAAATTCAAACTGTTACTGGAAATGAACGCTTCAACATTGAAGAACGAAATTTGGGGAACCAAGTCGCCTTAGTGTACTGATCATTACCTGAAAGTATCATCCAGTTTGGGTGAAAAAATATTTGCTGAGATTTCTGGAGATTCGTAATTTTTGGAAGCTTGGCAACCCCTTCCCATGAAAGTGTTTCTCGCCAGTCAGTGCTTAGGGCTACATCAAGAGGAAACAAAACGTAGAGACAGAACGTGAAACTACTTTGTTGTGTCAAGTTTCAAGAAGCTAGAACAAACCGTGTTGGATTTAGTGTTCCAAATACATCTATCAATATAGGAGAAAACAGAGTGAAACCTAAAAATTCAAACTCTTACTGGAAATGAACGCTTCAACATAGAAGAACAAAATTTGGGGAACCAAGTCGCCTTAGTGTACTGATCATTACCTGAAAGTATCATCCAGTTTGGGTGAAAAAATGTTTGCTGAGATTTCTGGAGATTCGTAATTTTGGGAAGCTTGGCAACCCCTTCCCATGAAAGTGTTTCTCGCCAGTCACTGCTTAGGGCTACATCAAGAGTAAACAAAACGTAGAGATAGAACGTGAAACTACTTTGTTGTGTCATGTTTCAAGAAGCTAGCACAAACCGTGTTGGATTTAGAGTTCCAAATATATCTATCAATATAGGAGAAAACAGAGTGAAACCTAAAAATTCAAACTGTTACTGGAAATGAACGCTTCAACATAGAAGAACGAAATTTGGGGAACCAAGTCGCCTTAGTGTACTGATCATTACCTGAAAGTATCATCCAGTTTGGGTGAAAAAATATTTGCTGAGATTTCTGGAGATTCGTAATTTTGGGAAGCTTGGCAACCCCTTCCCATGAAAGTGTTTCTCGCCAGTCACTGCTTAGGGCTACATCAAGAGGAATCAAAACGTAGAGATAGAACGTGAAACAACTTTGTTGTGTCAAGTTTCAAGAAGCTAGCACAAACCGTGTTGGATTCAGAGTTCCAAATACATCTATCAATATAGGAGAAAACAGTGAAACCTAAAAATTCAAACTGTTACTGGAAATGAACGCTTCAACATAGAAGAACGAAAATTGGGGAACCAAGTTGCCTTAGTGTACTGATCATTACCTGAAAGTATCATCCAGTTTGGGTGAAAAAATGTTTGCTGAGATTTCTGGAGATTCGTAATTTTGGGAAGCTTGGCAACCCCTTCCCATGAAAGTGTTTCTCGCCAGTCACTGCTTAGGGCTACATCAAGAGGAAACAAAACGTAGAGATAGAACGTGAAACTACTTTGTTGTGTCAACTTCCAAGAAGCTAGCACAAACCGTGTTGGATTCAGAGTTCCAAATACATCTATCAATATAGGAGAAAACAGAGTGAAACCTAAAAATTCAAACTGTTACTGGAAATGAACGCTTCAACATAGAAGAACGAAATTTGGGGAACCAAGTCGCCTTAGTGTACTGATCATTACCTGAAAGTATCATCCAGTTTGGGTGAAAAAATATTTGCTGAGATTTCTGGAGATTCGTAATTTTGGGAAGCTTGGCAACCCCTTCCCATGAAAGTGTTTCTCGCCAGTCACTGCTTAGGGCTACATCAAGAGGAAACAAAATGTAGAGATAGAACGTGAAACTACTTTGTTGTGTCAAGTTTCAAGAAGCTAGCACAAACCGTGTTGGATTTAGAGTTCCAAATACATCTATCAATATAGGAGAAAACAGAGTGAAACCTAAAAATTCAAACTGTTACTGGAAATGAACGCTTCAACATAGAAGAACGAAATTTGGGGAACCAAGTCGCCTTAGTGTACTGATCATTACCTGAGAGTATCATCCAGTTTGGGTGAAAAAATATTTGCTGAGATTTCTGGAGATTCGTAATTTTGGGAAGCTTGGCAACCCCTTCCCATGAAAGTGTTTCTCGCCAGTCACTGCTTAGGGCTACATCAAGAGGAAACAAAACGTAGAGATAGAACGTGAAACTACTTTGTTGTGTCAAGTTTCAAGAAGCTAGCACAAACCGTGTTGGATTTAGAGTTCCAAATACATCTATCAATATAGGAGAAAACAGAGTGAAACCTAAAAATTCAAACTGTTACTGGAAATGAACGCTTCAACATAGAAGAACGAAATTTGGGGAACCAAGTCGCCTTAGTGTACTGATCATTACCTGAAAGTATCATCCAGTTTGGGTGAAAAAATACTTGCTGAGATTTCTGGAGATTCGTAATTTTGGGAAGCTTGGCAACCCCTTCCCATGAAAGTGTTTCTCGCCAGTCAGTGCTTAGGGCTACATCAAGAGGAAACAAAACGTAGAGATAGAACGTGAAACTACTTTGTTGTGTCAAGTTTCAAGAAGCTAGCACAAACCGTGTTGGATTTAGAGTTCCAAATACATCTATCTATATAGGAGAAAACAGAGTGAAACCTAAAAATTCAAACTGTTACTGGAAATGAACGCTTCAACATAGAAGAACGAAAATTGGGGAACCAAGTTGCCTTAGTGTACTGATCATTACCTGAAAGTATCATCCAGTTTGGGTGAAAAAATGTTTGCTGAGATTTCTGGAGATTCGTAATTTTGGGAAGCTTGGCAACCCCTTCCCATGAAAGTGTTTCTCGCCAGTCACTGCTTAGGGCTACATCAAGAGGAAACAAAACGTAGAGATAGAACGTGAAACTACTTTGTTGTGTCAAGTTTCAAGAAGCTAGCACAAACCGTGTTGGATTCAGAGTTCCAAATACATCTATCAATATAGGAGAAAACAGAGTGAAACCTACAAATTCAAACTGTTACTGGAAATGAACGCTTCAACAAAGAAGAACGAAATTTGGGGAACCAAGTCGCCTTAGTGTACTGATCATTACCTGAAAGTATCATCCCGATTGGGTGAAAAAATATTTGCTGAGATTTCTGGAGATTCGTAATTTTGGGAAGCTTGGCAACCCCTTCCCATGAAAGTGTTTCTCGCCAGTCACTGCTTAGGGCTACATCAAGAGGAAACAAAACATAGAGATAGAACGTGAAACTACTCTGTTGTGTCAAGTTTCAAGAAGCTAGCACAAACCGTGTTGGATTTAGAGTTCCAAATACATCTATCAATATAGGAGAAAACAGAGTGAAACCTAAAAATTCAAACTGTTACTGGAAATGAACGCTTCAACATAGAAGAACAAAATTTTTGGAACCAAGTCGCCTTAGTGTACTGATCATTACCTGAAAGTATCATCCAGTTTGGGTGAAAAAATGTTTGCTGAGATTTCTGGAGATTCGTAATTTTGGGAAGCTTGGCAACCCCTTCCCATGAAAGTGTTTCTCGCCAGTCACTGCTTAGGGCTACATCAAGAGGAAACAAAACGTAGAGATAGAACGTGAAACTACTTTGTTGTGTCAAGTTTCAAGAAGCTAGCACAAACCGTGTTGGATTCAGAGTTCCAAATACATCTATCAATATAGGAGAAAACAGAGTGAAACCTACAAATTCAAACTGTTACTGGAAATGAACGCTTCAACAAAGAAGAACGAAATTTGGGGAACCAAGTCGCCTTAGTGTACTGATCATTACCTGAAAGTATCATCCCGATGGGTGAAAAAATATTTGCTGAGATTTCTGGAGATTCGTAATTTTTGGAAGCTTGGCAACCCCTTCCCATGAAAGTGTTTCTCGCCAGTCACTGCTTAGGGCTACATCAAGAGGAAACAAAACATAGAGATAGAACGTGAAACTACTCTGTTGTGTCAAGTTTCAAGAAGCTAGCACAAACCGTGTTGGATTTAGAGTTCCAAATACATCTATCAATATAGGAGAAAACAGAGTGAAACCTAAAAATTCAAACTGTTACTGGAAATGAACGCTTCAACATAGAAGAACAAAATTTTTGGAAACAAGTCGCCTTAGTGTACTGATCATTACCTGAAAGTATCATCCAGTTTGGGTGAAAAAATATTTGCTGAGATTTCTGGAGATTCGTAATTTTGGGAAGCTTGGCAACCCCTTCCTATGAAAGTGTATCTCGCCAGTCACTGCTTAGGGCTACATCAAAAGGAAACAAATCATAGAGATAGAACGTGAAACTACTTTGTTGTGTCAAGTTTCAAGAAGCTAGCACAAACCGTGTTGGATTTAGAGTTCCAAATACATCTATCAATATAGGAGAAAACAGAGTGAAACCTAAAAATTCAAACTGTTACTGGAAATGAACGCTTCAACATAGAAGAATGAAATTTGGGGAACCAAGTCGTCTTAGTGTACTGATCATTATCTGAAAGTATCATCCAGTTTGGGTGAAAAAATATTTGCTGAGATTTCTGGAGATTCGTAATTTTGGGAAGCTTGGCAACCCCTTCCCATGAAAGTGTTTCTCGGCAGTCACAGTTTAGGGCTACATCAAGAGGAAAAAAAACGTAGAGATAGAACGTGAAACTACTTTGTTGTGTCAAGTTTCAAGAAGCTAGCACAAACCGTGTTGGATTTAGAGTTCCAAATACATCTATCAATATAGGAGAAAACAGAGTGAAACCTAAAAATTCAAACTGTTACTGGAAATGAACGCTTCAACATAGAAGAACGAAATTTGGGGAACCAAGTCGCCTTAGTGTACTGATCATTACCTGAAATTATCATCCAGTTTGGGTGAAAAAATATTTGCTGAGATTTCTGGAGATTCGTAATTTTGGGAAGCTTGGCAACCCCTTCCCATGAAAGTGTTTCTCGCCAGTCACTGCTTAGGGCTACATCAAGAGGAAACAAAACGTAGAGATAGAACGTGAAACTACTTTGTTGTGTCAACTTTCAAGAAGCTAGCACAAACCGTGTTGGATTCAGAGTTCCAAATACATCTATCAATATAGGAGAAAACAGAGTGAAACCTAAAAATTCAAACTGTTACTGGAAATGAACGCTTCAACATAGAAGAACGAAATTTGGGGAACCAAGTCGCCTTAGTGTACTGATCATTGCCTGAGAGTATCATCCAGTTTGGGTGAAAAAATATTTGCTGAGATTTCTGGAGATTCGTAATTTTGGGAAGCTTGGCAACCCCTTCCCATGAAAGTGTTTCTCGCCAGTCACTGCTTAGGGCTACATCAAGAGGAAACAAAACGTAGAGATAGAACGTGAAACTACTTTGTTGTGTCAAGTTTCAAGAAGCTAGCACAAACCGTGTTGGATTTAGAGTTCCAAATACATCTATCAATATAGGAGAAAACAGAGTGAAACCTAAAAATTCAAACTGTTACTGGAAATGAACGCTTCAACATAGAAGAACGAAATTTGGGGAACCAAGTCGCCTTAGTGTACTGATCATTACCTGAAAGTATCATCCAGTTTGGGTGAAAAAATACTTGCTGAGATTTCTGGAGATTCGTAATTTTTGGAAGCTTGGCAACCCCTTCCCATGAAAGTGTTTCTCGCCAGTCACTGCTTAGGGCTACATGAAGAGGAAACAAACGTAGAGATAGAACGGGAAACTACTTTGTTGTGTCAAGTTTCAAGAAGCTAGCACAAACCGTGTTGGATTTAGAGTTCCAAATACATCTATCAATATAGGAGAAAACAGAGTGAAACCTAAAAATTCAAACTGTTACTGGAAATGAACGCTTCAACATAGAAGAACGAAATTTGGGGAACCAAGTCGCCTTAGTGTACTGATCATTACCTGAAAGTATCATCCAGTTTGGGTGAAAAAATATTTGCTGAGATTTGTGGAGATTCGTAATTTTGGGAAGCTTGGCAACCCCTTCCCATGAAAGGGTTTCTCGCCAATCACTGCTTTGGGCTACATCAAGAGGAAACAAAACGTAGAGATAGAACGTGAAACTACTTTGTTGTGTCAACTTTCAAGAAGCTAGCACAAACCGTGTTGGATTCAGAGTTCCAAATACATCTATCAATATAGGAGAAAACAGAGTGAAACCTAAAAATTCAAACTGTTACTGGAAATGAACGCTTCAACATAGAAGAACGAAATTTGGGGAACCAAGTCGCCTTAGTGTACTGATCATTACCTGAAAGTATCATCCAGTTTGGGTGAAAAAATACTTGCTGAGATTTCTGGAGATTCGTAATTTTTGGAAGCTTGGCAACCCCTTCCCATGAAAGTGTTTCTCGCCAGTCACTGCTTAGGGCTACATCAAGAGGAAACAAAACGTAGAGATAGAACGGGAAACTACTTTGTTGTGTCAAGTTTCAAGAAGCTAGCACAAACCGTGTTGGATTTAGAGTTCCAAATACATCTATCAATATAGGAGAAAACAGAGTGAAACCTAAAAATTCAAACTGTTACTGGAAATGAACGCTTCAACATAGAAGAACGAAATTTGGGGAACCAAGTCGCCTTAGTGTACTGATCATTACCTGAGAGTATCATCCAGTTTGGGTGAAAAAATATTTGCTGAGATTTCTGGAGATTCGTAATTTTGGGAAGCTTGGCAACCCCTTCCCATGAAAGTGTTTCTCGCCAATCACTGCTTAGGGCTACATCAAGAGGAAACAAAACGTAGAGATAGAACGTGAAACTACTTTGTTGTGTCAACTTTCAAGAAGCTAGCACAAACCGTGTTGGATTCAGAGTTCCAAATACATCTATCAATATAGGAGAAAACAGAGTGAAACCTAAAAATTCAAACTGTTACTGGAAATGAACGCTTCAACATAGAAGAACGAAATTTGGGGAACCAAGTCGCCTTAGTGTACTGATCATTACCTGAAAGTATCATCCAGTTTGGGTGAAAAAATACTTGCTGAGATTTCTGGAGATTCGTAATTTTGGGAAGCTTGGCAACCCCTTCCCATGAAAGTGTTTCTCGCCAGTCACTGCTTAGGGCTACATCAAGAGGAAACAAAACGTAGAGATAGAACGTGAAACTACTTTGTTGTGTCAAGTTTCAAGAAGCTAGCACAAACCGTGTTGGATTTAGAGTTCCAAATACATCTATCTATATAGGAGAAAACAGAGTGAAACCTAAAAATTCAAACTGTTACTGGAAATGAACGCTTCAACATAGAAGAACGAAATTTGGGGAACCAAGTCGCCTTAGTGTACTGATCATTACCTGAGAGTATCATCCAGTTTGGGTGAAAAAATATTTGCTGAGATTTCTGGAGATTCGTAATTTTGGGAAGCTTGGCAACCCCTTCCCATGAAAGTGTTTCTCGCCAGTCACTGCTTAGGGCTACATCAGGAGGAAACAAAACGTAGAGATAGAACGTGAAACTACTTTGTTGTGTCAACTTTCAAGAAGCTAGCACAAACCGTGTTGGATTCAGAGTTCCAAATACATCTATCAATATAGGAGAAAACAGAGTGAAACCTAAAAATTCAAACTGTTACTGGAAATGAACGCTTCAACATAGAAGAACGAAATTTGGGGAACCAAGTCGCCTTAGTGTACTGATCATTGCCTGAGAGTATCTTCCAGTTTGGGTGAAAAAATATTTGCTGAGATTTCTGGAGATTCGTAATTTTGGGAAGCTTGGCAAACCCTTCCCATGAAAGTGTTTCTCGCCAGTCACTGCTTAGGGCTACATCAAGAGGAAACAAAACGTAGAGATAGAACGTGAAACTACTTTGTTGTGTCAAGTTTCAAGAAGCAAGCACAAACCGTGTTGGATTTAGAGTTCCAAATACATCTATCAATATAGGAGAAAACAGAGTGAAACCTAAAAATTCAAACTGTTACTGGAAATGAACGCTTCAACATAGAAGAACGAAATTTGGGGAACCAAGTCGCCTTAGTGTACTGATCATTACCTGAAAGTATCATCCAGTTTGGGTGAAAAAATATTTGCTGAGATTTCTGGAGATTCGTAATTTTTGGAAGCTTGGCAACCCCTTCCCATGAAAGTGTTTCTCGCCAGTCACTGCTTAGGGCTACATCAAGAGGAAACAAAACGTAGAGATAGAACGTGAAACTACTTTGTTGTGTCAAGTTTCAAGAAGCTAGCACAAACCGTGTTGGATTTAGAGTTCCAAATACATCTATCAATATAGGAAAAAACAGAGTGAAACCTAAAAATTCAAACTGTTACTGGAAATGAACGCTTCAACATAGAAGAACGAAATTTGGGGAACCAAGTCGCCTTAGTGTACTGATCATTACCTGAATGTATCATCCAGTTTGGGTGAAAAAATATTTGCTGAGATTTCTGGAGATTCGTAATTTTGGGAAGCTTGGCAACCCCTTCCCATGAAAGTGTTTCTCGCCAGTCACTGCTTAGGGCTACATCAAGAGGAAACAAAACGTAGAGATAGAACATGAAACTAATTTGTTGTGTCAACTTTCAAGAAGCTAGCACAAACCGTGATGGATTCAGAGTTCCAAATACATCTATCAATATAGGAGAAAACAGTGAAACCTAAAAATTCAAACTGTTACTGGAAATGAACGCTTCAACATAGAAGAACGAAAATTGGGGAACCAAGTTGCCTTAGTGTACTGATCATTACCTGAAAGTATCATCCAGTTTGGGTGAAAAAATGTTTGCTGAGATTTCTGGAGATTCGTAATTTTGGGAAGCTTGGCAACCCCTTCCCATGAAAGTGTTTCTCGCCAGTCACTGCTTAGGGCTACATCAAGAGGAAACAAAACGTAGAGATAGAACGTGAATCTACTTTGTTGTGTCAACTTCCAAGAAGCTAGCACAAACCGTGTTGGATTCAGAGTTCCAAATACATCTATCAATATAGGAGAAAACAGAGTGAAACCTAAAAATTCAAACTGTTACTGGAAATGAACGCTTCAACATAGAAGAACGAAATTTGGGGAACCAAGTCGCCTTAGTGTACTGATCATTACCTGAAAGTATCATCCAGTTTGGGTGAAAAAATATTTGCTGAGATTTCTGGAGATTCGTAATTTTGGGAAGCTTGGCAACCCCTTCCCATGAAAGTGTTTCTCGCCAGTCACTGCTTAGGGCTACATCAAGAGGAAACAAAATGTAGAGATAGAACGTGAAACTACTTTGTTGTGTCAAGTTTCAAGAAGCTAGCACAAACCGTGTTGGATTTAGAGTTCCAAATACATCTATCAATATAGGAGAAAACAGAGTGAAACCTAAAAATTCAAACTGTTACTGGAAATGAACGCTTCAACATAGAAGAACGAAATTTGGGGAACCAAGTCGCCTTAGTGTACTGATCATTACCTGAGAGTATCATCCAGTTTGGGTGAAAAAATATTTGCTGAGATTTCTGGAGATTCGTGATTTTGGGAAGCTTGGCAACCCCTTCCAATGAAAGTGTTTCTCGCCAGTCACTGCTTAGGGCTACATCAAGAGGAAACAAAACGTAGAGATAGAACGTGAAACTACTTTGTTGTGTCAAGTTTCAAGAAGCTAGCACAAACCGTGTTGGATTTAGAGTTCCAAATACATCTATCAATATAGGAGAAAACAGAGTGAAACCTAAAAATTCAAACTGTTACTGGAAATGAACGCTTCAACATAGAAGAACGAAATTTGGGGAACCAAGTCGCCTTAGTGTACTGATCATTACCTGAAAGTATCATCCAGTTTGGGTGAAAAAATACTTGCTGAGATTTCTGGAGATTCGTAATTTTGGGAAGCTTGGCAACCCCTTCCCATGAAAGTGTTTCTCGCCAGTCACTGCTTAGGGCTACATCAAGAGGAAACAAAACGTAGAGATAGAACGTGAAACTACTTTGTTGTGTCAAGTTTCAAGAAGCTAGCACAAACCGTGTTGGATTTAGAGTTCCAAATACATCTATCAATATAGGAGAAAACAGAGTGAAACCTAAAAATTCAAACTGTTACTGGAAATGAACGCTTCAACATAGAAGAACGAAATTTGGGGAACCAAGTCGCCTTAGTGTACTGATCATTACCTGAAAGTATCATCCAGTTTGGGTGAAAAAATATTTGCTGAGATTTCTGGAGATTCGTAATTTTGGGAAGCTTGGCAACCCCTTCCCATGAAAGTGTTTCTCGCCAGTCACTGCTTAGGGCTACATCAAGAGGAAACAAAACGTAGAGATAGAACGTGAAACTACTTTGTTGTGTCAAGTTTCAAGAAGCTAGCACAAACCGTGTTGGATTCAGAGTTCCAAATACATCTATCAATATAGGAGAAAACAGAGTGAAACCTAAAAATTCAAACTGTTACTGGAAATGAACGCTTCAACATAGAAGAACGAAATTTGGGGAACCAAGTCGCCTTAGTGTACTGATCATTACCTGAGAGTATCATCTAGTTTGGGTGAAAAAATATTTGCTGAGATTTCTGGAGATTCGTAATTTTGGGAAGCTTGGCAACCCCTTCCCATGAAAGTGTTTCTCGCCAATCACTGCTTAGGGCTACATCAAGAGGAAACAAAACGTAGAGATAGAACGTGAAACTACTTTGTTGTGTCAACTTTCAAGAAGCTAGCACAAACCGTGTTGGATTCAGAGTTCCAAATACATCTATCAATATAGGAGAAAACAGAGTGAAACCTAAAAATTCAAACTGTTACTGGAAATGAACGCTTCAACATAGAAGAACGAAATTTGGGGAACCAAGTCGCCTTAGTGTACTGATCATTACCTGAAAGTATCATCCAGTTTGGGTGAAAAAATACTTGCTGAGATTTCTGGAGATTCGTAATTTTGGGAAGCTTGGCAACCCCTTCCCATGAAAGTGTTTCTCGCCAGTCACTGCTTAGGGCTACATCAAGAGGAAACAAAACGTAGAGATAGAACGTGAAACTACTTTGTTGTGTCAAGTTTCAAGAAGCTAGCACAAACCGTGTTGGATTTAGAGTTCCAAATACATCTATCTATATAGGAGAAAACAGAGTGAAACCTAAAAATTCAAACTGTTACTGGAAATGAACGCTTCAACATAGAAGAACGAAATTTGGGGAACCAAGTCGCCTTAGTGTACTGATCATTACCTGAGAGTATCATCCAGTTTGGGTGAAAAAATATTTGCTGAGATTTCTGGAGATTCGTAATTTTGGGAAGCTTGAAAACCCCTTCCCATGAAAGTGTTTCTCGCCAGTCACTGCTTAGGGCTACATCAAGAGGAAACAAAACGTAGAGATAGAACGTGAAACTACTTTGTTGTGTCAACTTTCAAGAAGCTAGCACAAACCGTGTTGGATTCAGAGTTCCAAATACATCTATCAATATAGGAGAAAACAGAGTGAAACCTAAAAATTCAAACTGTTACTGGAAATGAACGCTTCAACATAGAAGAACGAAATTTGGGGAACCAAGTCGCCTTAGTGTACTGATCATTGCCTGAGAGTATCTTCCAGTTTGGGTGAAAAAATATTTGCTGAGATTTCTGGAGATTCGTAATTTTGGGAAGCTTGGCAAACCCTTCCCATGAAAGTGTTTCTCGCCAGTCACTGCTTAGGGCTACATCAAGAGGAAACAAAACGTAGAGATAGAACGTGAAACTACTTTGTTGTGTCAAGTTTCAAGAAGCAAGCACAAACCGTGTTGGATTTAGAGTTCCAAATACATCTATCAATATAGGAGAAAACAGAGTGAAACCTAAAAATTCAAACTGTTACTGGAAATGAACGCTTCAACATAGAAGAACGAAATTTGGGGAACCAAGTCGCCTTAGTGTACTGATCATTACCTGAAAGTATCATCCAGTTTGGGTGAAAAAATATTTGCTGAGATTTCTGGAGATTCGTAATTTTTGGAAGCTTGGCAACCCCTTCCCATGAAAGTGTTTCTCGCCAGTCACTGCTTAGGGCTACATCAAGAGGAAACAAAACGTAGAGATAGAACGTGAAACTACTTTGTTGTGTCAAGTTTCAAGAAGCTAGCACAAACCGTGTTGGATTTAGAGTTCCAAATACATCTATCAATATAGGAAAAAACAGAGTGAAACCTAAAAATTCAAACTGTTACTGGAAATGAACGCTTCAACATAGAAGAACGAAATTTGGGGAACCAAGTCGCCTTAGTGTACTGATCATTACCTGAATGTATCATCCAGTTTGGGTGAAAAAATATTTGCTGAGATTTCTGGAGATTCGTAATTTTGGGAAGCTTGGCAACCCCTTCCCATGAAAGTGTTTCTCGCCAGTCACTGCTTAGGGCTACATCAAGAGGAAACAAAACGTAGAGATAGAACATGAAACTAATTTGTTGTGTCAACTTTCAAGAAGCTAGCACAAACCGTGATGGATTCAGAGTTCCAAATACATCTATCAATATAGGAGAAAACAGTGAAACCTAAAAATTCAAACTGTTACTGGAAATGAACGCTTCAACATAGAAGAACGAAAATTGGGGAACCAAGTTGCCTTAGTGTACTGATCATTACCTGAAAGTATCATCCAGTTTGGGTGAAAAAATGTTTGCTGAGATTTCTGGAGATTCGTAATTTTGGGAAGCTTGGCAACCCCTTCCCATGAAAGTGTTTCTCGCCAGTCACTGCTTAGGGCTACATCAAGAGGAAACAAAACGTAGAGATAGAACGTGAATCTACTTTGTTGTGTCAACTTCCAAGAAGCTAGCACAAACCGTGTTGGATTCAGAGTTCCAAATACATCTATCAATATAGGAGAAAACAGAGTGAAACCTAAAAATTCAAACTGTTACTGGAAATGAACGCTTCAACATAGAAGAACGAAATTTGGGGAACCAAGTCGCCTTAGTGTACTGATCATTACCTGAAAGTATCATCCAGTTTGGGTGAAAAAATATTTGCTGAGATTTCTGGAGATTCGTAATTTTGGGAAGCTTGGCAACCCCTTCCCATGAAAGTGTTTCTCGCCAGTCACTGCTTAGGGCTACATCAAGAGGAAACAAAATGTAGAGATAGAACGTGAAACTACTTTGTTGTGTCAAGTTTCAAGAAGCTAGCACAAACCGTGTTGGATTTAGAGTTCCAAATACATCTATCAATATAGGAGAAAACAGAGTGAAACCTAAAAATTCAAACTGTTACTGGAAATGAACGCTTCAACATAGAAGAACGAAATTTGGGGAACCAAGTCGCCTTAGTGTACTGATCATTACCTGAGAGTATTATCCAGTTTGGGTGAAAAAATATTTGCTGAGATTTCTGGAGATTCGTAATTTTGGGAAGCTTGGCAACCCCTTCCCATGAAAGTGTTTCTCGCCAGTCACTGCTTAGGTATACATCAAGAGGAAACAAAACGTAGAGATAGAACGTGAAACTACTTTGTTGTGTCAAGTTTCAAGAAGCTAGCACAAACCGTGTTGGATTTAGAGTTCCAAATACATCTATCAATATAGGAGAAAACAGAGTGAAACCTAAAAATTCAAACTGTTACTGGAAATGAACGCTTCAACATAGAAGAACGAAATTTGGGGAACCAAGTCGCCTTAGTGTACTGATCATTACCTGAAAGTATCATCCAGTTTGGGTGAAAAAATACTTGCTGAGATTTCTGGAGATTCGTAATTTTGGGAAGCTTGGCAACCCCTTCCCATGAAAGTGTTTCTCGCCAGTCACTGCTTAGGGCTACATCAAGAGGAAACAAAACGTAGAGATAGAACGTGAAACTACTTTGTTGTGTCAAGTTTCAAGAAGCTAGCACAAACCGTGTTGGATTTAGAGTTCCAAATACATCTATCTATATAGGAGAAAACAGAGTGAAACTTAAAAATTCAAACTGTTACTGGAAATGAACGCTTCAACATAGAAGAACGAAAATTGGGGAACCAAGTTGCCTTAGTGTACTGATCATTACCTGAAAGTATCATCCAGTTTGGGTGAAAAAATGTTTGCTGAGATTTCTGGAGATTCGTAATTTTGGGAAGCTTGGCAACCCCTTCCCATGAAAGTGTTTCTCGCCAGTCACTGCTTAGGGCTACATCAAGAGGAAACAAAACATAGAGATAGAACGTGAAACTACTTTGTTGTGTCAAGTTTCAAGAAGCTAGCACAAACCGTGTTGGATTTAGAGTTCCAAATACATCTATCAATATAGGAGAAAACAGAGTGAAACCTAAAAATTCAAACTGTTACTGGAAATGAACGCTTCAACATAGAAGAACAAAATTTTTGGAACCAAGTCGCCTTAGTGTACTGATCATTACCTGAAAGTATCATCCAGTTTGGGTGAAAAAATATTTGCTGAGATTTCTGGAGATTCGTAATTTTGGGAAGCTTGGCAACCCCTTCCCATGAAAGTGTATCTCGCCAGTCACTGCTTAGGGCTACATCAAAAGGAAACAAATCATAGAGATAGAACCTGAAACTACTTTGTTGTGTCAAGTTTCAAGAAGCTAGCACAAACCGTGTTGGATTTAGAGTTCCAAATACATCTATCAATATAGGAGAAAACAGAGTGAAACCTAAAAATTCAAACTGTTACTGGAAATGAACGCTTCAACATAGAAGAATGAAATTTGGGGAACCAAGTCGTCTTAGTGTACTGATCATTATCTGAAAGTATCATCCAGTTTGGGTGAAAAAATATTTGCTGAGATTTCTGGAGATTCGTAATTTTGGGAAGCTTGGCAACCCCTTCCCATGAAAGTGTTTCTCGCCAGTCACTGCTTAGGGCTACATCAAGAGGAAAAAAAACGTAGAGATAGAACGTGAAACTACTTTGTTGTGTCAAGTTTCAAGAAGCTAGCACAAACCGTGTTGGATTTAGAGTTCCAAATACATCTATCAATATAGGAGAAAACAGAGTGAAACCTAAAAATTCAAACTGTTACTGGAAATGAACGCTTCAACATAGAAGAACGAAATTTGGGGAACCAAGTCGCCTTAGTGTACTGATCATTACCTGAAATTATCATCCAGTTTGGGTGAAAAAATATTTGCTGAGATTTCTGGAGATTCGTAATTTTGGGAAGCTTGGCAACCCCTTCCCATGAAAGTGTTTCTCGCCAGTCACTGCTTAGGGCTACATCAAGAGGAAACAAAACGTAGAGATAGAACGTGAAACTACTTTGTTGTGTCAACTTTCAAGAAGCTAGCAAAAACCGTGTTGGATTCAGAGTTCCAAATACATCTATCAATATAGGAGAAAACAGAGTGAAACCTAAAAATTCAAACTGTTACTGGAAATGAACGCTTCAACATAGAAGAACGAAATTTGGGGAACCAAGTCGCCTTAGTGTACTGATCATTGCCTGAGAGTATCATCCAGTTTGGGTGAAAAAATATTTGCTGAGATTTCTGGAGATTCGTAATTTTGGGAAGCATGGCAACCCCTTCCCATGAAAGTGTTTCTCGCCAGTCACTGCTTAGGGCTACATCAAGAGGAAACAAAACGTAGAGATAGAACGTGAAACTACTTTGTTGTGTCAAGTTTCAAGAAGCTAGCACAAACCGTGTTGGATTTAGAGTTCCAAATACATCTATCAATATAGGAGAAAACAGAGTGAAACCTAAAAATTCAAACTGTTACTGGAAATGAACGCTTCAACATAGAAGAACGAAATTTGGGGAACCAAGTCGCCTTAGTGTACTGATCATTACCTGAAAGTATCATCCAGTTTGGGTGAAAAAATACTTGCTGAGATTTCTGGAGATTCGTAATTTTTGGAAGCTTGGCAACCCCTTCCCATGAAAGTGTTTCTCGCCAGTCACTGCTTAGGGCTACATCAAGAGGAAACAAAACGTAGAGATAGAACGGGAAACTACTTTGTTGTGTCAAGTTTCAAGAAGCTAGCACAAACCGTGTTGGATTTAGAGTTCCAAATACATCTATCTATATAGGAGAAAACAGAGTGAAACCTAAAAATTCAAACTGTTACTGGAAATGAACGCTTCAACATAGAAGAACGAAAATTGGGGAACCAAGTTGCCTTAGTGTACTGATCATTACCTGAAAGTATCATCCAGTTTGGGTGAAAAAATGTTTGCTGAGATTTCTGGAGATTCGTAATTTTGGGAAGCTTGGCAACCCCTTCCCATGAAAGTGTTTCTCGCCAGTCACTGCTTAGGGCTACATCAAGAGGAAACAAAACGTAGAGATAGAACGTGAAACTACTTTGTTGTGTCAAGTTTCAAGAAGCTAGCACAAACCGTGTTGGATTTAGAGTTCCAAATACATCTATCAATATAGGAGAAAACAGAGTGAAACCTAAAAATTCAAACTGTTACTGGAAATGAACGCTTCAACATAGAAGAACGAAATTTGGGGAACCAAGTCGCCTTAGTGTACTGATCATTACCTGAATGTATCATCCAGTTTGGGTGAAAAAATATTTGCTGAGATTTCTGGAGATTCGTAATTTTGGGAAGCTTGGCAACCCCTTCCCATGAAAGTGTTTCTCGCCAGTCACTGCTTAGGGCTACATCAAGAGGAAACAAAACGTAGAGATAGAACGTGAAACTACTATGTTGTGTCAAGTTTCAAGAAACTAGCACAAACCGTGTTGGATTTAGAGTTCCAAATACATCTATCAATATAGGAGAAAACAGAGTGAAACCTAAAAATTCAAACTGTTACTGGAAATGAACGCTTCAACATAGAAGAACGAAATTTGGGGAACCAAGTCGCCTTAGTGTACTGATCATTACCTGAAAGTATCATCCAGTTTGGGTGATAAAATGTTTGCTGAGATTTCTGGAGATTCGTAATTTTGGGAAGCTTCGCAACCCCTTCCCATGAAAGTGTTTCTCGCCAGTCACTGCTTAGGGCTACATCAAGAGGAAACAAAACGTAGAGATAGAACGTGAAACTACTTTGTTGTGTCAAGTTTCAAGAAGCTAGCACAAACCGTGTTGGATTTAGAGTTCCAAATACATCTATCAATATAGGAGAAAACAGAGTGAAACCTAAAAATTCAAACTGTTACTGGAAATGAACGCTTCAACATAGAAGAACGAAATTTGGGGAACCAAGTCGCCTTAGTGTACTGATCATTACCTGAAAGTATCATCCAGTTTGGTTGAAAAAATATTTGCTGAGATTTCTGGAGATTCGTAATATTTGGAAGCTTGGCAACCTCTTCCCATGAAAGTGTTTCTCGCCAGTCACTGTTTAGGGCTACATCAAGAGGAAACAAAACGTAGAGATAGAACGTGAAACTATTATGTTGTGTCAAGTTTCAAGAAACTAGCACAAACCGTGTTGGATTTAGAGTTCCAAATACATCTATCAATATAGGAGAAAACAGAGTGAAACCTAAAAATTCAAACTGTTACTGGAAATGAACGCTTCAACATAGAAGAACGAAATTTGGGGAACCAAGTCGCCTTAGTGTACTGATCATTACCTGAAAGTATCATCCAGTTTGGGTGAAAAAATATTTGCTGAGATTTCTGGAGATTCGTAATTTTTGGAAGCTTGGCAACCCCTTCCCATGAAAGTGTTTCTCGCCAGTCACTGCTTAGGGCTACATCAAGAGGAAACAAAACGTAGAGATAGAACGTGAAACTACTTTGTTGTGTCAAGTTTCAAGAAGCTAGCACAAACCGTGTTGGATTTAGAGTTCCAAATACATCTATCAATATAGGAGAAAACAGAGTGAAACCTAAAAATTCAAACTGTTACTGGAAATGAACGCTTCAACATAGAAGAACGAAATTTGGGGAACCAAGTCGCCTTAGTGTACTGATCATTACCTGAAAGTATCATCCAGTTTGGGTGATAATATGTTTGCTGAGATTTCTGGAGATTCGTAATTTTGGGAAGCTTGGCAACCCCTTCCCATGAAAGTGTTTCTCGCCAGTCACTGCTTAGGGCTACATCAAGAGGAAACAAAACGTAGAGATAGAACGTGAAACTACTTTGTTGTGTCAAGTTTCAAGAAGCTAGCACAAACCGTGTTGGATTTAGAGTTCCAAATACATCTATCAATATAGGAGAAAACAGAGTGAAACCTAAAAATTCAAACAGTTACTGGAAATGAACGCTTCAACATAGAAGAACGAAATTTAGGGAACCAAGTCGCCTTAGTGTACTGATCATTACCTGAAAGTATCATCCAGTTTGGGTGAAAAAATATTTGCTGAGATTTCTGGAGATTCGTAATTTTGGGAAGCTTGGCAACCCCTTCCCATGAAAGTGTTTCTCGCCAGTCACTGCTTAGGGCTACATCAAGAGGAAACAAAACGTAGAGATAGAACGTGAAACTACTTTGTTGTGTCAAGTTTCAAGAAGCTAGCACAAACCGTGTTGGATTTAGAGTTCCAAATACATCTATCAATATAGGAGAAAACAGAGTGAAACCTAAAAATTCAAACTGTTACTGGAAATGAACGCTTCAACATAGAAGAACGAAATTTGGGGAACCAAGTCGCCTTAGTGTACTGATCATTACCTGAAAGTATCATCCAGTTTGGGTGATAATATGTTTGCTGAGATTTCTGGAGATTCGTAATTTTGGGAAGCTTGGCAACCCCTTCCCATGAAAGTGTTTCTCGCCAGTCACTGCTTAGGGCTACATCAAGAGGAAACAAAACGTAGAGATAGAACGTGAAACTACTTTGTTGTGTCAAGTTTCAAGAAGCTAGCACAAACCGTGTTGGATTTAGAGTTCCAAATACATCTATCAATATAGGAGAAAACAGAGTGAAACCTAAAAATTCAAACTGTTACTGGAAATGAACGCTTCAACATAGAAGAACGAAATTTGGGGAACCAAGTCGCCTTAGTGTACTGATCATTACCTGAAAGTATCATCCAGTTTGGGTGATAATATGTTTGCTGAGATTTCTGGAGATTCGTAATTTTGGGAAGCTTGGCAACCCCTTCCCATGAAAGTGTTTCTCGCCAGTCACTGCTTAGGGCTACATCAAGAGGAAACAAAACGTAGAGATAGAACGTGAAACTACTTTGTTGTGTCAAGTTTCAAGAAGCTAGCACAAACCGTGTTGGATTTAGAGTTCCAAATACATCTATCAATATAGGAGAAAACAGAGTGAAACCTAAAAATTCAAACAGTTACTGGAAATGAACGCTTCAACATAGAAGAACGAAATTTAGGGAACCAAGTCGCCTTAGTGTACTGATCATTACCTGAAAGTATCATCCAGTTTGGGTGAAAAAATATTTGCTGAGATTTCTGGAGATTCGTAATTTTGGGAAGCTTGGCAACCCCTTCCCATGAAAGTGTTTCTCGCCAGTCACTGCTTAGGGCTACATCAAGAGGAAACAAAACGTAGAGATAGAACGTGAAACTACTTTGTTGTGTCAAGTTTCAAGAAGCTAGCACAAACCGTGTTGGATTTAGAGTTCCAAATACATCTATCAATATAGGAGAAAACAGAGTGAAACCTAAAAATTCAAACTCTTACTGGAAATGAACGCTTCAACATAGAAGAACGAAATTTGGGGAACCAAGTCGCCTTAGTGTACTGATCATTACCTGAAAGTATCATCCAGTTTGGGTGAAAAAATGTTTGCTGAGATTTCTGGAGATTCGTAATTTTGGGAAGCTTGGCAACCCCTTCCCATGAAAGTGTTTCTCGCCAGTCACTGCTTAGGGCTACATCAAGAGGAAACAAAACGTAGAGATAGAACGTGAAACTACTTTGTTGTGTCAACTTTCAAGAAGCTAGCACAAACCGTGTTGGATTCAGAGTTCCAAATACATCTATCAATATAGGAGAAAACAGAGTGAAACCTAAAAATTCAAACTGTTACTGGAAATGAACGCTTCAACATAGAAGAACGAAATTTGGGGAACCAAGTCGCCTTAGTGTACTGATCATTACCTGAAAGTATCATCCAGTTTGGGTGAAAAAATATTTGCTGAGATTTCTGGAGATTCGTAATTTTGGGAAGCTTGGCAACCCCTTCCCATGAAAGTGTTTCTCGCCAGTCACTGCTTAGGGCTACATCAAGAGGAAACAAAACGTAGAGATAGAACGTGAAACTACTTTGTTGTGTCAAGTTTCAAGAAGCAAGCACAAACCGTGTTGGATTTAGAGTTTCAAATACATCTATCAATATAGGAGAAAACAGAGTGAAACCTAAAAATTCAAACTGTTACTGGAAATGAACGCTTCAACATTGAAGAACGAAATTTGGGGAACCAAGTCGCCTTAGTGTACTGATCATTACCTGAAAGTATCATCCAGTTTGGGTGAAAAAATATTTGCTGAGATTTCTGGAGATTCGTAATTTTGGGAAGCTTGGCAACCCCTTCCCATGAAAGTGTTTCTCGCCAGTCACTGCTTAGGGCTACATCAAGAGGAAACAAAACGTAGAGATAGAACGTGAAACTACTTTGTTGTGTCAAGTTTCAAGAAGCTAGCACAAACCGTGTTGGATTTAGTGTTCCAAATACATCTATCAATATAGGAGAAAACAGAGTGAAACCTAAAAATTCAAACTATTACTGGAAATGAACGCTTCAACATAGAAGAACGAAATTTGGGGAACCAAGTCGCCTTAGTGTACTGATCATTACCTGAAAGTATCATCCAGTTTGGGTGAAAAAATATTTGCTGAGATTTCTGGAGATTCGTAATTTTGGGAAGCTTGGCAACCCCTTCCCATGAAAGTGTTTCTCGCCAGTCACTGCTTAGGGCTACATCAAGAGGAAACAAAACCTAGAGATAGAACGTGAAACTACTTTGTTGTGTCAAGTTTCAAGAAGCTAGCACAAACCGTGTTGGATTTAGAGTTCCAAATACATCTATCAATATAGGAGAAAACAGAGTGAAACCTAAAAATTCAAACTGTTACTGGAAATGAACGCTTCAACATAGAAGAACGAAATTTGGGGAACCACGTCGCATTAGTGTACTGATCATTACCTGAAAGTATCATCCAGTTTGGGTGAAAAAATATTTGCTGAGATTTCTGAAGATTCGTAATTTTGGGAAGATTGGCAACCCCTTCCCATGAAAGTGTTTCTCGCCAGTCACTGCTTAGGGCTACATCAAGAGGAAACAAAACGTAGAGATAGATCATGAAACTAATTTGTTGTGTCAACTTTCAAGAAGCTAGCACAAACCGTGTTGGATTCAGAGTTCCAAATACATCTATCAATATAGGAGAAAACAGAGTGAAACCTAAAAATTCAAACTGTTACTGGAAATGAACGCTTCAACACAGAAGAACGAAATTTGGGGAACCAAGTCGCATTAGTGTACTGATCATTACCTGAAAGTATCATCCAGTTTGGGTGAAAAAATATTTGCTGAGATTTCTGGAGATTCGTAATTTTTGGAAGCTTGGCAACCCCTTCCCATGAAAGTGTTTCTCGCCAGTCAGTGCTTAGGGCTACATCAAGAGGAAACAATACGTAGAGACAGAACGTGAAACTACTTTGTTGTGTCAAGTTTCAAGAAGCTAGAACAAACCGTGTTGGATTTAGTGTTCCAAATACATCTATCAATATAGGAGAAAACAGAGTGAAACCTAAAAATTCAAACTCTTACTGGAAATGAACGCTTCAACATAGAAGAACGAAATTTGGGGAACCAAGTCGCCTTAGTGTACTGATCATTACCTGAAAGTATCATCCAGTTTGGGTGAAAAAATGTTTGCTGAGATTTCTGGAGATTCGTAATTTTGGGAAGCTTGGCAACCCCTTCCCATGAAAGTGTTTCTCGCCAGTCACTGCTTAGGGCTACATCAAGAGGAAACAAAACGTAGAGATAGAACGTGAAACTACTTTGTTGTGTCAAGTTTCAAGAAGCTAGCACAAACCGTGTTGGATTTAGAGTTCCAAATACATCTATCAATATAGGAGAAAACAGAGTGAAACCTAAAAATTCAAACTGTTACTGGAAATGAACGCTTCAACATAGAAGAACGAAATTTGGGGAACCAAGTCGCCTTAGTGTACTGATCATTACCTGAAAGTATCATCCAGTTTGGGTGATAAAATGTTTGCTGAGATTTCTGGAGATTCGTAATTTTGGGAAGCTTGGCAACCCCTTCCCATGAAAGTGTTTCTCGCCAGTCACTGCTTAGGGCTACATCAAGAGGAAACAAAACGTAGAGATAGAACGTGAAACTACTTTGTTGTGTCAAGTTTCAAGAAGCTAGCACAAACCGTGTTGGATTTAGAGTTCCAAATACATCTATCAATATAGGAGAAAACAGAGTGAAACCTAAAAATTCAAACAGTTACTGGAAATGAACGCTTCAACATAGAAGAACGAAATTTGGGGAACCAAGTCGCCTTAGTGTACTGATCATTACCTGAAAGTATCATCCAGTTTGGGTGAAAAAATATTTGCTGAGATTTCTGGAGATTCGTAATTTTGGGAATCTTGGCAAACCCTTCCCATGAAAGTGTTTCTCGCCAGTCACTGCTTAGGGCTACATCAAGAGGAAACAAAACGTAGAGATAGAACGTGAAACTACTTTGTTGTGTCAAGTTTCAAGAAGCTAGCACAAACCGTGTTGGATTTAGAGTTCCAAATACATCTATCAATATAGGAGAAAACAGAGTGAAACCTAAAAATTCAAACTGTTACTGGAAATGAACGCTTCAACATAGAAGAACGAAATTTGGGGAACCAAGTCGCCTTAGTGTACTGATCATTACCTGAAAGTATCATCCAGTTTGGGTGAAAAAATATTTGCTGAGATTTCTTGAGATTCGTAATTTTGGGAAGCTTGGCAACCCCTTCCCATGAAAGTGTTTCTCGCCAGTCACTGCTTAGGGCTACATCAAGAGGAAACAAAACGTAGAGATAGAACGTGAAACTACTTTGTTGTGTCAAGTTTCAAGAAGCTAGCACAAACCGTGTTGGATTTAGAGTTCCAAATACATCTATCAATATAGGAGAAAACAGAGTGAAACCTAAAAATTCAAACTGTTACTGGAAATGAATGCTTCAACATAGAAGAACGAAATTTGGGGAACCAAGTTGCCTTAGTGCACTGATCATTACCTGAGAGTATCATCCAGTTTGGGTGAAAAAATATTTGCTGAGATTTCTGGAGATTCCTAATTTTTGGAAGCTTGGCAACCCCTTCCCATGAAAGTGTTTCTCGCCAGTCACTGTTTAGGGCTACATCAAGAGGAAACAAAACGTAGAGATAGAACGTGAAACTACATTGTTGTGTCAAATTTCAAGAAGCTAGCACAAACCGTGTTGGATTTAGAGTTCCAAATACATCTATCAATATAGGAGAAAACAGAGTGAAACCTAAAAATTCAAACTGTTACTGGAAATGAACGCTTCAACATAGAAGAACGAAATTTGGGGAACCAAGTCGCCTTAGTGTACTGATCATTACCTGAAAGTATCATCCAGTTTGGGTGAAAAAATATTTGCTGAGATTTGTGGAGATTCGTAATTTTTGGAAGTTGGCAACCCCTTCCCATGAAAGTGTTTCTCGCCAGTCACTGCTTAGGGCTACATCAAGAGGAAACAAAACGTAGAGATAGAACGTGAAACTACTTTGTTGTGTCAACTTTCAAGAAGCTAGCACAAACCGTGTTGGATTCAGAGTTCCAAAACATCTATCAATATAGGAGAAAACAGAGTGAAACCTAAAAATTCAAACTGTTACTGGAAATGAACGCTTCAACATAGAAGAACGAAATTTGGGGAACCAAGTCGCCTTAGTGTACTGATCATTACCTGAAAGTATCATCCAGTTTGGGTGAAAAAATATTTGCTGAGATTTCTTGAGATTCGTAATTTTGGGAAGCTTGGCAACCCCTTCCCATGAAAGTGTTTCTCGCCAGTCACTGCTTAGGGCTACATCAAGAGGAAACAAAACGTAGAGATAGAACGTGAAACTACTTTGTTGTGTCAAGTTTCAAGAAGCTAGCACAAACCGTGTTGGATTTAGAGTTCCAAATACATCTATCAATATAGGAGAAAACAGAGTGAAACCTAAAAATTCAAACTGTTACTGGAAATGAATGCTTCAACATAGAAGAACGAAATTTGGGGAACCAAGTTGCCTTAGTGTACTGATCATTACCTGAGAGTATCATCCAGTTTGGGTGAAAAAATATTTGCTGAGATTTCTGGAGATTCCTAATTTTTGGAAGCTTGGCAACCCCTTCCCATGAAAGTGTTTCTCGCCAGTCACTGTTTAGGGCTACATCAAGAGGAAACAAAACGTAGAGATAGAACGTGAAACTACATTGTTGTGTCAAATTTCAAGAAGCTAGCACAAACCGTGTTGGATTTAGAGTTCCAAATACATCTATCAATATAGGAGAAAACAGAGTGAAACCTAAAAATTCAAACTGTTACTGGAAATGAACGCTTCAACATAGAAGAACGAAATTTGGGGAACCAAGTCGCCTTAGTGTACTGATCATTACCTGAAAGTATCATCCAGTTTGGGTGAAAAAATATTTGCTGAGATTTGTGGAGATTCGTAATTTTTGGAAGTTGGCAACCCCTTCCCATGAAAGTGTTTCTCGCCAGTCACTGCTTAGGGCTACATCAAGAGGAAACAAAACGTAGAGATAGAACGTGAAACTACTTTGTTGTGTCAACTTTCAAGAAGCTAGCACAAACCGTGTTGGATTCAGAGTTCCAAAACATCTATCAATATAGGAGAAAACAGAGTGAAACCTAAAAATTCAAACTGTTACTGGAAATGAACGCTTCAACATAGAAGAACGAAATTTGGGGAACCAAGTCGCCTTAGTGTACTGATCATTACCTGAAAGTATCATCCAGTTTGGGTGAAAAAATATTTGCTGAGATTTCTGGAGATTCGTAATTTTGGGAAGCTTGGCAACCCCTTCCCATGAAAGTGTTTCTCGCCAGTCACTGCTTAGGGCTACATCAAGAGGAAACAAAACGTAGAGATAGAACGTGAAACTACTTTGTTGTGTCAAGTTTCAAGAAGCTAGCACAAACCGTGTTGGATTTAGAGTTCCAAATACATCTATCAATATAGGAGAAAACAGAGTGAAACCTAAAAATTCAAACTATTACTGGAAATGAACGCTTCAACATAGAAGAACGAAATTTGGGGAACCAAGTCGCCTTAGTGTACTGATCATTACCTGAAAGTATCATCCAGTTTGGGTGAAAAAATATTTGCTGAGATTTCTGGAGATTCGTAATTTTGGGAAGCTTGGCAACCCCTTCCCATGAAAGTGTTTCTCGCCAGTCACTGCTTAGGGCTACATCAAGAGGAAACAAAACCTAGAGATAGAACGTGAAACTACTTTGTTGTGTCAAGTTTCAAGAAGCTAGCACAAACCGTGTTGGATTTAGAGTTCCAAATACATCTATCAATATAGGAGAAAACAGAGTGAAACCTAAAAATTCAAACTGTTACTGGAAATGAACGCTTCAACATAGAAGAACGAAATTTGGGGAACCAAGTCGCATTAGTGTACTGATCATTACCTGAAAGTATCATCCAGTTTGGGTGAAAAAATATTTGCTGAGATTTCTGAAGATTCGTAATTTTGGGAAGATTGGCAACCCCTTCCCATGAAAGTGTTTCTCGCCAGTCACTGCTTAGGGCTACATCAAGAGGAAACAAAACGTAGAGATAGAACATGAAACTAATTTGTTGTGTCAACTTTCAAGAAGCTAGCACAAACCGTGTTGGATTCAGAGTTCCAAATACATCTATGAATATAGGAGAAAACAGAGTGAAACCTAAAAATTCAAACTGTTACTGGAAATGAACGCTTCAACATTGAAGAACGAAATTTGGGGAACCAAGTCGCCTTAGTGTACTGATCATTACCTGAAAGTATCATCCAGTTTGGGTGAAAAAATATTTGCTGAGATTTCTGGAGATTCGTAATTTTGGGAAGCTTGGCAACCCCTTCCCATGAATGTGTTTCTCGCCAGTCACTGCTTAGGGCTACATCAAGAGGAAACAAAACGTAGAGATAGAACGTGAAACTACTTTGTTGTGTCAAGTTTCAAGAAGCTAGCACAAACCGTGTTGGATTTAGAGTTCCAAATACATCTATCAATATAGGAGAAAACAGAGTGAAACCTAAAAATTCAAACTGTTACTGGAAATGAACGCTTCAACATAGAAGAACGAAATTTGGGGAACCAAGTCGCATTAGTGTACTGATCATTACCTGAAAGTATCATCCAGTTTGGGTGAAAAAATATTTGCTGAGATTTCTGGAGATTCGTAATTTTGGGAAGCTTGGCAACCCCTTCCCATGAAAGTGTTTCTCGCCAGTCACTGCTTAGGGCTACATCAAGAGGAAACAAAACGTAGAGATAGAACATGAAACTAATTTGTTGTGTCAACTTTCAAGAAGCTAGCACAAACCGTGTTGGATTCAGAGTTCCAAATACATCTATCAATATAGGAGAAAACAGAGTGAAACCTAAAAATTCAAACTGTTACTGGAAATGAACGCTTCAACATTGAAGAACGAAATTTGGGGAACCAAGTCGCCTTAGTGTACTGATCATTACCTGAAAGTATCATCCAGTTTGGGTGAAAAAATATTTGCTGAGATTTCTGGAGATTCGTAATTTTTGGAAGCTTGGCAACCCCTTCCCATGAAAGTGTTTCTCGCCAGTCAGTGCTTAGGGCTACATCAAGAGGAAACAAAACGTAGAGACAGAACGTGAAACTACTTTGTTGTGTCAAGTTTCAAGAAGCTAGAACAAACCGTGTTGGATTTAGTGTTCCAAATACATCTATCAATATAGGAGAAAACAGAGTGAAACCTAAAAATTCAAACTCTTACTGGAAATGAACGCTTCAACATAGAAGAACGAAATTTGGGGAACCAAGTCGCCTTAGTGTACTGATCATTACCTGAAAGTATCATCCAGTTTGGGTGAAAAAATGTTTGCTGAGATTTCTGGAGATTCGTAATTTTGGGAAGCTTGGCAACCCCTTCCCATGAAAGTGTTTCTCGCCAGTCACTGCTTAGGGCTACATCAAGAGGAAACAAAACGTAGAGATAGAACGTGAAACTACTTTGTTGTGTCATGTTTCAAGAAGCTAGCACAAACCGTGTTGGATTTAGAGTTCCAAATATATCTATCAATATAGGAGAAAACAGAGTGAAACCTAAAAATTCAAACTGTTACTGGAAATGAACGCTTCAACATAGAAGAACGAAATTTGGGGAACCAAGTCGCCTTAGTGTACTGATCATTACCTGAAAGTATCATCCAGTTTGGGTGAAAAAATATTTGCTGAGATTTCTGGAGATTCGTAATTTTGGGAAGCGTGGCAACCCCTTCCCATGAAAGTGTTTCTCGCCAGTCACTGCTTAGGGCTACATCAAGAGGAATCAAAACGTAGAGATAGAACGTGAAACAACTTTGTTTTGTCAAGTTTCAAGAAGCTAGCACAAACCGTGTTGGATTTAGAGTTCCAAATACATCTATCAATATAGGAGAAAACAGAGTGAAACCTAAAAATTCAAACTGTTACTGGAAATGAACGCTTCAACATAGAAGAACGAAAATTGGGGAACCAAGTTGCCTTAGTGTACTGATCATTACCTGAAAGTATCATCCAGTTTGGGTGAAAAAATGTTTGCTGAGATTTCTGGAGATTCGTAATTTTGGGAAGCTTGGCAACCCCTTCCCATGAAAGTGTTTCTCGCCAGTCACTGCTTAGGGCTACATCAAGAGGAAACAAAACGTAGAGATAGAACGTGAAACTACTTTGTTGTGTCAACTTTCAAGAAGCTAGCACAAACCGTGTTGGATTCAGAGTTCCAAATACATCTATCAATATAGGAGAAAACAGAGTGAAACCTAAAAATTCAAACTGTTACTGGAAATGAACGCTTCAACATAGAAGAACGAAATTTGGGGAACCAAGTCGCCTTAGTGTACTGATCATTACCTGAAAGTATCATCCAGTTTGGGTGAAAAAATATTTGCTGAGATTTCTGGAGATTCGTAATTTTGGGAAGCTTGGCAACCCCTTCCCATGAAAGTGTTTCTCGCCAGTCACTGCTTAGGGCTACATCAAGAGGAAACAAAACGTAGAGATAGAACGTGAAACTACTTTGTTGTGTCAAGTTTCAAGAAGCAAGCACAAACCGTGTTGGATTTAGAGTTTCAAATACATCTATCAATATAGGAGAAAACAGAGTGAAACCTAAAAATTCAAACTGTTACTGGAAATGAACGCTTCAACATAGAAGAACGAAATTTGGGGAACCAAGTCGCCTTAGTGTACTGATCATTACCTGAAAGTATCATCCAGTTTGGGTGAAAAAATATTTGCTGAGATTTCTGGAGATTCGTAATTTTGGGAAGCTTGGCAACCCCTTCCCATGAAAGTGTTTCTCGCCAGTCACTGCTTAGGGCTACATCAAGAGGAAACAAAACGTAGAGATAGAACGTGAAACTACTTTGTTGTGTCAACTTTCAAGAAGCTAGCACAAACCGTGTTGGATTCAGAGTTCCAAATACATCTATCAATATAGGAGAAAACAGAGTGAAACCTAAAAATTCAAACTGTTACTGGAAATGAACGCTTCAACATTGAAGAACGAAATTTGGGGAACCAAGTCGCCTTAGTGTACTGATCATTACCTGAAAGTATCATCCAGTTTGGGTGAAAAAATATTTGCTGAGATTTCTGGAGATTCGTAATTTTGGGAAGCTTGGCAACCCCTTCCCATGAAAGTGTTTCTCGCCAGTCACTGCTTAGGGCTACATCAAGAGGAAACAAAACGTAGAGATAGAACGTGAAACTACTTTGTTGTGTCAAGTTTCAAGAAGCTAGCACAAACCGTGTTGGATTTAGAGTTCCAAATACATCTATCAATATAGGAGAAAACAGAGTGAAACCTAAAAATTCAAACTATTACTGGAAATGAACGCTTCAACATAGAAGAACGAAATTTGGGGAACCAAGTCGCCTTAGTGTACTGATCATTACCTGAAAGTATCATCCAGTTTGGGTGAAAAAATATTTGCTGAGATTTCTGGAGATTCGTAATTTTGGGAAGCTTGGCAACCCCTTCCCATGAAAGTGTTTCTCGCCAGTCACTGCTTAGGGCTACATCAAGAGGAAACAAAACCTAGAGATAGAACGTGAAACTACTTTGTTGTGTCAAGTTTCAAGAAGCTAGCACAAACCGTGTTGGATTTAGAGTTCCAAATACATCTATCAATATAGGAGAAAACAGAGTGAAACCTAAAAATTCAAACTGTTACTGGAAATGAACGCTTCAACATAGAAGAACGAAATTTGGGGAACCACGTCGCATTAGTGTACTGATCATTACCTGAAAGTATCATCCAGTTTGGGTGAAAAAATATTTGCTGAGATTTCTGAAGATTCGTAATTTTGGGAAGATTGGCAACCCCTTCCCATGAAAGTGTTTCTCGCCAGTCACTGCTTAGGGCTACATCAAGAGGAAACAAAACGTAGAGATAGATCATGAAACTAATTTGTTGTGTCAACTTTCAAGAAGCTAGCACAAACCGTGTTGGATTCAGAGTTCCAAATACATCTATCAATATAGGAGAAAACAGAGTGAAACCTAAAAATTCAAACTGTTACTGGAAATGAACGCTTCAACACAGAAGAACGAAATTTGGGGAACCAAGTCGCATTAGTGTACTGATCATTACCTGAAAGTATCATCCAGTTTGGGTGAAAAAATATTTGCTGAGATTTCTGGAGATTCGTAATTTTTGGAAGCTTGGCAACCCCTTCCCATGAAAGTGTTTCTCGCCAGTCAGTGCTTAGGGCTACATCAAGAGGAAACAAAACGTAGAGACAGAACGTGAAACTACTTTGTTGTGTCAAGTTTCAAGAAGCTAGAACAAACCGTGTTGGATTTAGTGTTCCAAATACATCTATCAATATAGGAGAAAACAGAGTGAAACCTAAAAATTCAAACTCTTACTGGAAATGAACGCTTCAACATAGAAGAACGAAATTTGGGGAACCAAGTCGCCTTAGTGTACTGATCATTACCTGAAAGTATCATCCAGTTTGGGTGAAAAAATGTTTGCTGAGATTTCTGGAGATTCGTAATTTTGGGAAGCTTGGCAACCCCTTCCCATGAAAGTGTTTCTCGCCAGTCACTGCTTAGGGCTACATCAAGAGGAAACAAAACGTAGAGATAGAACGTGAAACTACTTTGTTGTGTCATGTTTCAAGAAGCTAGCACAAACCGTGTTGGATTTAGAGTTCCAAATATATCTATCAATATAGGAGAAAACAGAGTGAAACCTAAAAATTCAAACTGTTACTGGAAATGAACGCTTCAACATAGAAGAACGAAATTTGGGGAACCAAGTCGCCTTAGTGTACTGATCATTACCTGAGAGTATCATCCAGTTTGGGTGAAAAAATATTTGCTGAGATTTCTGGAGATTCGTAATTTTGGGAAGCTTGGCAACCCCTTCCCATGAAAGTGTTTCTCGCCAATCACTGCTTAGGGCTACATCAAGAGGAAACAAAACGTAGAGATAGAACGTGAAACTACTTTGTTGTGTCAACTTTCAAGAAGCTAGCACAAACCGTGTTGGATTCAGAGTTCCAAATACATCTATCAATATAGGAGAAAACAGAGTGAAACCTAAAAATTCAAACTGTTACTGGAAATGAACGCTTCAACATAGAAGAACGAAATTTGGGGAACCAAGTCGCCTTAGTGTACTGATCATTACCTGAATGTATCATCCAGTTTGGGTGAAAAAATATTTGCTGAGATTTCTGGAGATTCGTAATTTTGGGAAGCTTGGCAACCCCTTCCCATGAAAGTGTTTCTCGCCAGTCACTGCTTAGGGCTACATCAAGAGGAAACAAAACGTAGAGATAGAACGTGAAACTACTTTGTTGTGTCAAGTTTCAAGAAGCAAGCACAAACCGTGTTGGATTTAGAGTTCCAAATACATCTATCAATATAGGAGAAAACAGAGTGAAACCTAAAAATTCAAACTATTACTGGAAATGAACGCTTCAACATAGAAGAACGAAATTTGGGGAACCAAGTCGCCTTAGTGTACTGATCATTACCTGAAAGTATCATCCAGTTTGGGTGAAAAAATATTTGCTGAGATTTCTGGAGATTCGTAATTTTTGGAAGCTTGGCAACCCCTTCCCATGAAAGTGTTTCTCGCCAGTCACTGCTTAGGGCTACATCAAGAGGAAACAAAACGTAGAGATAGAACGTGAAACTACTTTGTTGTGTCAAGTTTCAAGAAGCTAGCACAAACCGTGTTGGATTTAGAGTTCCAAATACATCTATCAATATAGGAGAAAACAGAGTGAAACCTAAAAATTCAAACTGTTACTGGAAATGAACGCTTCAACATAGAAGAACGAAATTTGGGGAACCAAGTCGCCTTAGTGTACTGATCATTACCTGAATGTATCATCCAGTTTGGGTGAAAAAATATTTGCTGAGATTTCTGGAGATTCGTAATTTTGGGAAGCTTGGCAACCCCTTCCCATGAAAGTGTTTCTCGCCAGTCACTGCTTAGGGCTACATCAAGAGGAAACAAAACGTAGAGATAGAACATGAAACTAATTTGTTGTGTCAACTTTCAAGAAGCTAGCACAAACCGTGATGGATTCAGAGTTCCAAATACATCTATCAATATAGGAGAAAACAGAGTGAAACCTAAAAATTCAAACTGTTACTGGAAATGAACGCTTCAACATAGAAGAACGAAATTTGGGAAACCAAGTCGCCTTAGTGTACTGATCATTACCTGAAAGTATCATCCAGTTTGGGTGAAAAAATATTTGCTGAGATTTCTGGAGATTCGTAATTTTTGGAAGCTTGGCAACCCCTTCCCATGAAAGTGTTTCTCGCCAGTCAGTGCTTAGGGCTACATCAAGAGGAAACAAAACGTAGAGACAGAACGTGAAACTACTTTGTTGTGTCAAGTTTCAAGAAGCTAGAACAAACCGTGTTGGATTTAGTGTTCCAAATACATCTATCAATATAGGAGAAAACAGAGTGAAACCTAAAAATTCAAACTCTTACTGGAAATGAACGCTTCAACATAGAAGAACGAAATTTGGGGAACCAAGTCGCCTTAGTGTACTGATCATTACCTGAAAGTATCATCCAGTTTGGGTGAAAAAATGTTTGCTGAGATTTCTGGAGATTCGTAATTTTGGGAAGCTTGGCAACCCCTTCCCATGAAAGTGTTTCTCGCCAGTCACTGCTTAGGGCTACATCAAGAGTAAACAAAACGTAGAGATAGAACGTGAAACTACTTTGTTGTGTCATGTTTCAAGAAGCTAGCACAAACCGTGTTGGATTTAGAGTTCCAAATATATCTATCAATATAGGAGAAAACAGAGTGAAACCTAAAAATTCAAACTGTTACTGGAAATGAACGCTTCAACATAGAAGAACGAAATTTGGGGAACCAAGTCGCCTTAGTGTACTGATCATTACCTGAAAGTATCATCCAGTTTGGGTGAAAAAATATTTGCTGAGATTTCTGGAGATTCGTAATTTTGGGAAGCTTGGCAACCCCTTCCCATGAAAGTGTTTCTCGCCAGTCACTGCTTAGGGCTACATCAAGAGGAATCAAAACGTAGAGATAGAACGTGAAACAACTTTGTTGTGTCAAGTTTCAAGAAGCTAGCACAAACCGTGTTGGATTCAGAGTTCCAAATACATCTATCAATATAGGAGAAAACAGTGAAACCTAAAAATTCAAACTGTTACTGGAAATGAACGCTTCAACATAGAAGAACGAAAATTGGGGAACCAAGTTGCCTTAGTGTACTGATCATTACCTGAAAGTATCATCCAGTTTGGGTGAAAAAATGTTTGCTGAGATTTCTGGAGATTCGTAATTTTGGGAAGCTTGGCAACCCCTTCCCATGAAAGTGTTTCTCGCCAGTCACTGCTTAGGGCTACATCAAGAGGAAACAAAACGTAGAGATAGAACGTGAATCTACTTTGTTGTGTCAACTTCCAAGAAGCTAGCACAAACCGTGTTGGATTCAGAGTTCCAAATACATCTATCAATATAGGAGAAAACAGAGTGAAACCTAAAAATTCAAACTGTTACTGGAAATGAACGCTTCAACATAGAAGAACGAAATTTGGGGAACCAAGTCGCCTTAGTGTACTGATCATTACCTGAAAGTATCATCCAGTTTGGGTGAAAAAATATTTGCTGAGATTTCTGGAGATTCGTAATTTTGGGAAGCTTGGCAACCCCTTCCCATGAAAGTGTTTCTCGCCAGTCACTGCTTAGGGCTACATCAAGAGGAAACAAAATGTAGAGATAGAACGTGAAACTACTTTGTTGTGTCAAGTTTCAAGAAGCTAGCACAAACCGTGTTGGATTTAGAGTTCCAAATACATCTATCAATATAGGAGAAAACAGAGTGAAACCTAAAAATTCAAACTGTTACTGGAAATGAACGCTTCAACATAGAAGAACGAAATTTGGGGAACCAAGTCGCCTTAGTGTACTGATCATTACCTGAGAGTATCATCCAGTTTGGGTGAAAAAATATTTGCTGAGATTTCTGGAGATTCGTAATTTTGGGAAGCTTGGCAACCCCTTCCCATGAAAGTGTTTCTCGCCAGTCACTGCTTAGGGCTACATCAAGAGGAAACAAAACGTAGAGATAGAACGTGAAACTACTTTGTTGTGTCAAGTTTCAAGAAGCTAGCACAAACCGTGTTGGATTTAGAGTTCCAAATACATCTATCAATATAGGAGAAAACAGAGTGAAACCTAAAAATTCAAACTGTTACTGGAAATGAACGCTTCAACATAGAAGAACGAAATTTGGGGAACCAAGTCGCCTTAGTGTACTGATCATTACCTGAAAGTATCATCCAGTTTGGGTGAAAAAATACTTGCTGAGATTTCTGGAGATTCGTAATTTTGGGAAGCTTGGCAACCCCTTCCCATGAAAGTGTTTCTCGCCAGTCACTGCTTAGGGCTACATCAAGAGGAAACAAAACGTAGAGATAGAACGTGAAACTACTTTGTTGTGTCTAGTTTCAAGAAGCTAGCACAAACCGTGTTGGATTTAGAGTTCCAAATACATCTATCTATATAGGAGAAAACAGAGTGAAACTTAAAAATTCAAACTGTTACTGGAAATGAACGCTTCAACATAGAAGAACGAAAATTGGGGAACCAAGTTGCCTTAGTGTATTGATCATTACCTGAAAGTATCATCCAGTTTGGGTGAAAAAATGTTTGCTGAGATTTCTGGAGATTCGTAATTTTGGGAAGCTTGGCAACCCCTTCCCATGAAAGTGTTTCTCGCCAGTCACTGCTTAGGGCTACATCAAGAGGAAACAAAACATAGAGATAGAACGTGAAACTACTTTGTTGTGTCAAGTTTCAAGAAGCTAGCACAAACCGTGTTGGATTTAGAGTTCCAAATACATCTATCAATATAGGAGAAAACAGAGTGAAACCTAAAAATTCAAACTGTTACTGGAAATGAACGCTTCAACATAGAAGAACAAAATTTTTGGAACCAAGTCGCCTTAGTGTACTGATCATTACCTGAAAGTATCATCCAGTTTGGGTGAAAAAATATTTGCTGAGATTTCTGGAGATTCGTAATTTTGGGAAGCTTGGCAACCCCTTCCCATGAAAGTGTATCTCGCCAGTCACTGCTTAGGGCTACATCAAAAGGAAACAAATCATAGAGATAGAACGTGAAACTACTTTGTTGTGTCAAGTTTCAAGAAGCTAGCACAAACCGTGTTGGATTTAGAGTTCCAAATACATCTATCAATATAGGAGAAAACAGAGTGAAACCTAAAAATTCAAACTGTTACTGGAAATGAACGCTTCAACATAGAAGAATGAAATTTGGGGAACCAAGTCGTCTTAGTGTACTGATCATTATCTGAAAGTATCATCCAGTTTGGGTGAAAAAATATTTGCTGAGATTTCTGGAGATTCATAATTTTGGGAAGCTTGGCAACCCCTTCCCATGAAAGTGTTTCTCGCCAGTCACTGCTTAGGGCTACATCAAGAGGAAAAAAAACGTAGAGATAGAACGTGAAACTACTTTGTTGTGTCAAGTTTCAAGAAGCTAGCACAAACCGTGTTGGATTTAGAGTTCCAAATACATCTATCAATATAGGAGAAAACAGAGTGAAACCTAAAAATTCAAACTGTTACTGGAAATGAACGCTTCAACATAGAAGAACGAAATTTGGGGAACCAAGTCGCCTTAGTGTACTGATCATTACCTGAAATTATCATCCAGTTTGGGTGAAAAAATATTTGCTGAGATTTCTGGAGATTCGTAATTTTGGGAAGCTTGGCAACCCCTTCCCATGAAAGTGTTTCTCGCCAGTCACTGCTTAGGGCTACATCAAGAGGAAACAAAACGTAGAGATAGAACGTGAAACTACTTTGTTGTGTCAACTTTCAAGAAGCTAGCACAAACCGTGTTGGATTCAGAGTTCCAAATACATCTATCAATATAGGAGAAAACAGAGTGAAACCTAAAAATTCAAACTGTTACTGGAAATGAACGCTTCAACATAGAAGAACGAAATTTGGGGAACCAAGTCGCCTTAGTGTACTGATCATTGCCTGAGAGTATCATCCAGTTTGGGTGAAAAAATATTTGCTGAGATTTCTGGAGATTCGTAATTTTGGGAAGCATGGCAACCCCTTCCCATGAAAGTGTTTCTCGCCAGTCACTGCTTAGGGCTACATCAAGAGGAAACAAAACGTAGAGATAGAACGTGAAACTACTTTGTTGTGTCAAGTTTCAAGAAGCTAGCACAAACCGTGTTGGATTTAGAGTTCCAAATACATCTATCAATATAGGAGAAAACAGAGTGAAACCTAAAAATTCAAACTGTTACTGGAAATGAACGCTTCAACATAGAAGAACGAAATTTGGGGAACCAAGTCGCCTTAGTGTACTGATCATTACCTGAAAGTATCATCCAGTTTGGGTGAAAAAATACTTGCTGAGATTTCTGGAGATTCGTAATTTTTGGAAGCTTGGCAACCCCTTCCCATGAAAGAGTTTCTCGCCAGTCACTGCTTAGGGCTACATCAAGAGGAAACAAAACGTAGAGATAGAACGGGAAACTACTTTGTTGTGTCAAGTTTCAAGAAGCTAGCACAAACCGTGTTGGATTTAGAGTTCCAAATACATCTATCTATATAGGAGAAAACAGAGTGAAACCTAAAAATTCAAACTGTTACTGGAAATGAACGCTTCAACATAGAAGAACAAAAATTGGGGAACCAAGTTGCCTTAGTGTACTGATCATTACCTGAAAGTATCATCCAGTTTGGGTGAAAAAATGTTTGCTGAGATTTCTGGAGATTCGTAATTTTGGGAAGCTTGACAACCCCTTCCCATGAAAGTGTTTCTCGCCAGTCACTGCTTAGGGCTACATCAAGAGGAAACAAAACGTAGAGATAGAACGTGAAACTACTTTGTTGTGTCAAGTTTCAAGAAGCTTGCACAAACCGTGTTGGATTTAGAGTTCCAAATACATCTATCAATATAGGAGAAAACAGAGTGAAACCTAAAAATTCAAACTGTTACTGGAAATGAACGCTTCAACATAGAAGAACAAAATTTGGGGAACCAAGTCGCCTTAGTGTACTGATCATTACCTGAAAGTATCATCCAGTTTGGGTGAAAAAATATTTGCTGAGATTTCTGGAGATTCGTAATTTTTGGAAGCTTGGCAACCTCTTCCCATGAAAGTGTTTCTCGCCAGTCACTGTTTAGGGCTACATCAAGAGGAAACAAAACGTAGAGATAGAACGTGAAACTACTATGTTGTGTCAAGTTTCAAGAAACTAGCACAAACCGTGTTGGATTTAGAGTTCCAAATACATCTATCAATATAGGAGAAAACAGAGTGAAACCTAAAAATTCAAACTGTTACTGGAAATGAACGCTTCAACATAGAAGAACGAAATTTGGGGAACCAAGTCGCCTTAGTGTACTGATCATTACCTGAAAGTATCATCCAGTTTGGGTGATAAAATGTTTGCTGAAATTTCTGGAGATTCGTAATTTTGGGAAGCTTGGCAACCCCTTCCCATGAAAGTGTTTCTCGCCAGTCACTGCTTAGGGCTACATCAAGAGGAAACAAAACGTAGAGATAGAACGTGAAACTACTTTGTTGTGTCAAGTTTCAAGAAGCTAGCACAAACCGTGTTGGATTTAGAGTTCCAAATACATCTATCAATATAGGAGAAAACAGAGTGAAACCTAAAAATTCAAACTGTTACTGGAAATGAACGCTTCAACATAGAAGAACGAAATTTGGGGAACCAAGTCGCCTTAGTGTACTGATCATTACCTGAAAGTATCATCCAGTTTGGTTGAAAAAATATTTGCTGAGATTTCTGGAGATTCGTAATATTTGAAAGCTTGGCAACCTCTTCCCATGAAAGTGTTTCTCGCCAGTCACTGTTTAGGGCTACATCAAGAGGAAACAAAACGTAGAGATAGAACGTGAAACTATTATGTTGTGTCAAGTTTCAAGAAACTAGCACAAACCGTGTTGGATTTAGAGTTCCAAATACATCTATCAATATAGGAGAAAACAGAGTGAAACCTAAAAATTCAAACTGTTACTGGAAATGAACGCTTCAACATAGAAGAACGAAATTTGGGGAACCAAGTCGCCTTAGTGTACTGATCATTACCTGAAAGTATCATCCAGTTTGGGTGAAAAAATATTTGCTGAGATTTCTGGAGATTCGTAATTTTTGGAAGCTTGGCAACCCCTTCCCATGAAAGTGTTTCTCGCCAGTCACTGCTTAGGGCTACATCAAGAGGAAACAAAACGTAGAGATAGAACGTGAAACTACTTTGTTGTGTCAAGTTTCAAGAAGCTAGCACAAACCGTGTTGGATTTAGAGTTCCAAATACATCTATCAATATAGGAGAAAACAGAGTGAAACCTAAAAATTCAAACTGTTACTGGAAATGAACGCTTCAACATAGAAGAACGAAATTTGGGGAACCAAGTCGCCTTAGTGTACTGATCATTACCTGAAAGTATCATCCAGTTTGGGTGATAATATGTTTGCTGAGATTTCTGGAGATTCGTAATTTTGGGAAGCTTGGCAACCCCTTCCCATGAAAGTGTTTCTCGCCAGTCACTGCTTAGGGCTACATCAAGAGGAAACAAAACGTAGAGATAGAACGTGAAACTACTTTGTTGTGTCAAGTTTCAAGAAGCTAGCACAAACCGTGTTGGATTTAGAGTTCCAAATACATCTATCAATATAGGAGAAAACAGAGTGAAACCTAAAAATTCAAACTGTTACTGGAAATGAACGCTTCAACATAGAAGAACGAAATTTGGGGAACCAAGTCGCCTTAGTGTACTGATCATTACCTGAAAGTATCATCCAGTTTGGGTGATAATATGTTTGCTGAGATTTCTGGAGATTCGTAATTTTGGGAAGCTTGGCAACCCCTTCCCATGAAAGTGTTTCTCGCCAGTCACTGCTTAGGGCTACATCAAGAGGAAACAAAACGTAGAGATAGAACGTGAAACTACTTTGTTGTGTCAAGTTTCAAGAAGCTAGCACAAACCGTGTTGGATTTAGAGTTCCAAATACATCTATCAATATAGGAGAAAACAGAGTGAAACCTAAAAATTCAAACAGTTACTGGAAATGAACGCTTCAACATAGAAGAACGAAATTTAGGGAACCAAGTCGCCTTAGTGTACTGATCATTACCTGAAAGTATCATCCAGTTTGGGTGAAAAAATATTTGCTGAGATTTCTGGAGATTCGTAATTTTGGGAAGCTTGGCAACCCCTTCCCATGAAAGTGTTTCTCGCCAGTCACTGCTTAGGGCTACATCAAGAGGAAACAAAACGTAGAGATAGAACGTGAAACTACTTTGTTGTGTCAAGTTTCAAGAAGCTAGCACAAACCGTGTTGGATTTAGAGTTCCAAATACATCTATCAATATAGGAGAAAACAGAGTGAAACCTAAAAATTCAAACTGTTACTGGAAATGAACGCTTCAACATAGAAGAACGAAATTTGGGGAACCAAGTCGCCTTAGTGTACTGATCATTACCTGAAAGTATCATCCAGTTTGGGTGAAAAAATGTTTGCTGAGATTTCTGGAGATTCGTAATTTTTGGAAGCTTGGCAACCCCTTCCCATGAAAGTGTTTCTCGCCAGACACTGCTTAGGGCTACATCAAGAGGAAACAAAACGTAGAGATAGAACGTGAAACTACTTTGTTGTGTCAAGTTTCAAGAAGCTAGCACAAACCGTGTTGGATTTAGAGTTCCAAATACATCTATCAATATAGGAGAAAACAGAGTGAAACCTAAAAATTCAAACTGTTACTGGAAATGAACGCTTCAACATAGAAGAACGAAATTTGGGGAACCAAGTCGCCTTAGTGTACTGATCATTACCTGAAAGTATCATCCAGTTTGGGTGAAAAAGTGTTTGCTGAGATTTCTGGAGATTCGTAATTTTGGGAAACTTGGCAACCCCTTCCCTTGAAAGTGTTTCTCGCCAGTCACTGCTTAGGGCTACATCAAGAGGAAACAAAACGTAGAGATAGAACGTGAAACTACTTTGTTGTGTCAAGTTTCAAGAAGCTAGCACAAACCGTGTTGGATTTAGAGTTCCAAATACATCTATCAATATAGGAGAAAACAGAGTGAAACCTAAAAATTCAAACTGTTACTGGAAATGAACGCTTCAACATAGAAGAACGAAATTTGGGGAACCAAGTCGCCTTAGTGTACTGATCATTACCTGAAAGTATCATCCAGTTTGGGTGATAAAATGTTTGCTGAGATTTCTGGAGATTCGTAATTTTGGGAAGCTTGGCAACCCCTTCCCATGAAAGTGTTTCTCGCCAGTCACTGCTTAGGGCTACATCAAGAGGAAACAAAACGTAGAGATAGAACGTGAAACTACTTTGTTGTGTCAAGTTTCAAGAAGCTAGCACAAACCGTGTTGGATTTAGAGTTCCAAATACATCTATCAATATAGGAGAAAACAGAGTGAAACCTAAAAATTCAAACAGTTACTGGAAATGAACGCTTCAACATAGAAGAACGAAATTTGGGGAACCAAGTCGCCTTAGTGTACTGATCATTACCTGAAAGTATCATCCAGTTTGGGTGAAAAAATATTTGCTGAGATTTCTGGAGATTCGTAATTTTGGGAATCTTGGCAAACCCTTCCCATGAAAGTGTTTCTCGCCAGTCACTGCTTAGGGCTACATCAAGAGGAAACAAAACGTAGAGATAGAACGTGAAACTACTTTGTTGTGTCAAGTTTCAAGAAGCTAGCACAAACGGTGTTGGATTTAGAGTTCCAAATACATCTATCAATATAGGAGAAAACAGAGTGAAACCTAAAAATTCAAACTGTTACTGGAAATGAACGCTTCAACATAGAAGAACGAAATTTGGGGAACCAAGTCGCCTTAGTGTACTGATCATTACCTGAAAGTATCATCCAGTTTGGGTGAAAAAATATTTGCTGAGATTTCTTGAGATTCGTAATTTTGGGAAGCTTGGCAACCCCTTCCCATGAAAGTGTTTCTCGCCAGTCACTGCTTAGGGCTACATCAAGAGGAAACAAAACGTAGAGATAGAACGTGAAACTACTTTGTTGTGTCAAGTTTCAAGAAGCTAGCACAAACCGTGTTGGATTTAGAGTTCCAAATACATCTATCAATATAGGAGAAAACAGAGTGAAACCTAAAAATTCAAACTGTTACTGGAAATGAATGCTTCAACATAGAAGAACGAAATTTGGGGAACCAAGTTGCCTTAGTGTACTGATCATTACCTGAGAGTATCATCCAGTTTGGGTGAAAAAATATTTGCTGAGATTTCTGGAGATTCCTAATTTTTGGAAGCTTGGCAACCCCTTCCCATGAAAGTGTTTCTCGCCAGTCACTGTTTAGGGCTACATCAAGAGGAAACAAAACGTAGAGATAGAACGTGAAACTACATTGTTGTGTCAACTTTCAAGAAGCTAGCACAAACCGTGTTGGATTTAGAGTTCCAAATACATCTATCAATATAGGAGAAAACAGAGTGAAACCTAAAAATTCAAACTGTTACTGGAAATGAACGCTTCAACATAGAAGAACGAAATTTGGGGAACCAAGTCGCCTTAGTGTACTGATCATTACCTGAAAGTATCATCCAGTTTGGGTGAAAAAATATTTGCTGAGATTTGTGGAGATTCGTAATTTTTGGAAGTTGGCAACCCCTTCCCATGAAAGTGTTTCTCGCCAGTCACTGCTTAGGGCTACATCAAGAGGAAACAAAACCTAGAGATAGAACGTGAAACTACTTTGTTGTGTCAACTTTCAAGAAGCTAGCACAAACCGTGTTGGATTCAGAGTTCCAAAACATCTATCAATATAGGAGAAAACAGAGTGAAACCTAAAAATTCAAACTGTTACTGGAAATGAACGCTTCAACATAGAAGAACGAAATTTGGGGAACCAAGTCGCCTTAGTGTACTGATCATTACCTGAAAGTATCATCCAGTTTGGGTGAAAAAATATTTGCTGAGATTTCTGGAGATTCGTAATTTTGGGAAGCTTGGCAACCCCTTCCCATGAAAGTGTTTCTCGCCAGTCACTGCTTAGGGCTACATCAAGAGGAAACAAAACGTAGAGATAGAACGTGAAACTACTTTGTTGTGTCAACTTTCAAGAAGCTAGCACAAACCGTGTTGGATTTAGAGTTCCAAATACATCTATTAATATAGGAGAAAACAGAGTGAAACCTAAAAATTCAAACTATTACTGGAAATGAACGCTTCAACATAGAAGAACGAAATTTGGGGAACCAAGTCGCCTTAGTGTACTGATCATTACCTGAAAGTATCATCCAGTTTGGGTGAAAAAATATTTGCTGAGATTTCTGGAGATTCGTAATTTTGGGAAGCTTGGCAACCCCTTCCCATGAAAGTGTTTCTCGCCAGTCACTGCTTAGGGCTACATCAAGAGGAAACAAAACCTAGAGATAGAACGTGAAACTACTTTGTTGTGTCAAGTTTCAAGAAGCTAGCACAAACCGTGTTGGATTTAGAGTTCCAAATACATCTATCAATATAGGAGAAAACAGAGTGAAACCTAAAAATTCAAACTGTTACTGGAAATGAACGCTTCAACATAGAAGAACGAAATTTGGGGAACCATGTCGCATTAGTGTACTGATCATTACCTGAAAGTATCATCCAGTTTGGGTGAAAAAATATTTGCTGAGATTTCTGAAGATTCGTAATTTTGGGAAGATTGGCAACCCCTTCCCATGAAAGTGTTTCTCGCCAGTCACTGCTTAGGGCTACATCAAGAGGAAACAAAACGTAGAGATAGAACATGAAACTAATTTGTTGTGTCAACTTTCAAGAAGCTAGCACAAACCGTGTTGGATTCAGAGTTCCAAATACATCTATCAATATAGGAGAAAACAGAGTGAAACCTAAAAATTCAAACTGTTACTGGAAATGAACGCTTCAACATTGAAGAACGAAATTTGGGGAACCAAGTCGCCTTAGTGTACTGATCATTACCTGAAAGTATCATCCAGTTTGGGTGAAAAAATATTTGCTGAGATTTCTGGAGATTCGTAATTTTGGGAAGCTTGGCAACCCCTTCCCATGAATGTGTTTCTCGCCAGTCACTGCTTAGGGCTACATCAAGAGGAAACAAAACGTAGAGATAGAACGTGAAACTACTTTGTTGTGTCAAGTTTCAAGAAGCTAGCACAAACCGTGTTGGATTTAGAGTTCCAAATACATCTATCAATATAGGAGAAAACAGAGTGAAACCTAAAAATTCAAACTGTTACTGGAAATGAACGCTTCAACATAGAAGAACGAAATTTGGGGAACCAAGTCGCATTAGTGTACTGATCATTACCTGAGAGTATCATCCAGTTTGGGTGAAAAAATATTTGCTGAGATTTCTGGAGATTCGTAATTTTGGGAAGCTTGGCAACCCCTTCCCATGAAAGTGTTTCTCGCCAGTCACTGCTTAGGGCTACATCAAGAGGAAACAAAACGTAGAGATAGAACATGAAACTAATTTGTTGTGTCAACTTTCAAGAAGCTAGCACAAACCGTGTTGGATTCAGAGTTCCAAATACATCTATCAATATAGGAGAAAACAGAGTGAAACCTAAAAATTCAAACTGTTACTGGAAATGAACGCTTCAACATTGAAGAACGAAATTTGGGGAACCAAGTCGCCTTAGTGTACTGATCATTACCTGAAAGTATCATCCAGTTTGGGTGAAAAAATATTTGCTGAGATTTCTGGAGATTCGTAATTTTTGGAAGCTTGGCAACCCCTTCCCATGAAAGTGTTTCTCGCCAGTCAGTGCTTAGGGCTACATCAAGAGGAAACAAAACGTAGAGACAGAACGTGAAACTACTTTGTTGTGTCAAGTTTCAAGAAGCTAGAACAAACCGTGTTGGATTTAGTGTTCCAAATACATCTATCAATATAGGAGAAAACAGAGTGAAACCTAAAAATTCAAACTATTACTGGAAATGAACGCTTCAACATAGAAGAACGAAATTTGGGGAACCAAGTCGCCTTAGTGTACTGATCATTACCTGAAAGTATCATCCAGTTTGGGTGAAAAAATGTTTGCTGAGATTTCTGGAGATTCGTAATTTTGGGAAGCTTGGCAACCCCTTCCCATGAAAGTGTTTCTCGCCAGTCACTGCTTAGGGCTACATCAAGAGGAAACAAAACGTAGAGATAGAACGTGAAACTACTTTGTTGTGTCATGTTTCAAGAAGCTAGCACAAACCGTGTTGGATTTAGAGTTCCAAATATATCTATCAATATAGGAGAAAACAGAGTGAAACCTAAAAATTCAAACTGTTACTGGAAATGAACGCTTCAACATAGAAGAACGAAATTTGGGGAACCAAGTCGCCTTAGTGTACTGATCATTACCTGAAAGTATCATCCAGTTTGGGTGAAAAAATATTTGCTGAGATTTCTGGAGATTCGTAATTTTGGGAAGCGTGGCAACCCCTTCCCATGAAAGTGTTTCTCGCCAGTCACTGCTTAGGGCTACATCAAGAGGAATCAAAACGTAGAGATAGAACGTGAAACAACTTTGTTGTGTCAAGTTTCAAGAAGCTAGCACAAACCGTGTTGGATTCAGAGTTCCAAATACATCTATCAATATAGGAGAAAACAGAGTGAAACCTAAAAATTCAAACTGTTACTGGAAATGAACGCTTCAACATAGAAGAACGAAATTTGGGGAACCAAGTTGCCTTAGTGTACTGATCATTACCTGAAAGTATCATCCAGTTTGGGTGAAAAAATGTTTGCTGAGATTTCTGGAGATTCGTAATTTTGGGAAGCTTGGCAACCCCTTCCCATGAAAGTGTTTCTCGCCAGTCACTGCTTAGGGCTACATCAAGAGGAAACAAAACGTAGAGATAGAACGTGAAACTACTTTGTTGTGTCAACTTTCAAGAAGCTAGCACAAACCGTGTTGGATTCAGAGTTCCAAATACATCTATCAATATAGGAGAAAACAGAGTGAAACCTAAAAATTCAAACTGTTACTGGAAATGAACGCTTCAACATAGAAGAACGAAATTTGGGGAACCAAGTCGCCTTAGTGTACTGATCATTACCTGAAAGTATCATCCAGTTTGGGTGAAAAAATATTTGCTGAGATTTCTGGAGATTCGTAATTTTGGGAAGCTTGGCAACCCCTTCCCATGAAAGGGTTTCTCGCCAGTCACTGCTTAGGGCTACATCAAGAGGAAACAAAACGTAGAGATAGAACGTGAAACTACTTTGTTGTGTCAAGTTTCAAGAAGCAAGCACAAACCGTGTTGGATTTAGAGTTTCAAATACATCTATCAATATAGGAGAAAACAGAGTGAAACCTAAAAATTCAAACTGTTACTGGAAATGAACGCTTCAACATAGAAGAACGAAATTTGGGGAACCAAGTCGCCTTAGTGTACTGATCATTACCTGAAAGTATCATCCAGTTTGGGTGAAAAAATATTTGCTGAGATTTCTGGAGATTCGTAATTTTGGGAAGCTTGGCAACCCCTTCCCATGAAAGTGTTTCTCGCCAGTCACTGCTTAGGGCTACATCAAGAGGAAACAAAACGTAGAGATAGAACGTGAAACTACTTTGTTGTGTCAACTTTCAAGAAGCTAGCACAAACCGTGTTGGATTCAGAGTTCCAAATACATCTATCAATATAGGAGAAAACAGAGTGAAACCTAAAAATTCAAACTGTTACTGGAAATGAACGCTTCAACATAGAAGAACGAAATTTGGGGAACCAAGTCGCCTTAGTGTACTGATCATTACCTGAAAGTATCATCCAGTTTGGGTGAAAAAATATTTGCTGAGATTTCTGGAGATTCGTAATTTTGGGAAGCTTGGCAACCCCTTCCCATGAAAGTGTTTCTCGCCAGTCACTGCTTAGGGCTACATCAAGAGGAAACAAAACGTAGAGATAGAACGTGAAACTACTTTGTTGTGTCAAGTTTCAAGAAGCAAGCACAAACCGTGTTGGATTTAGAGTTCCAAATACATCTATCAATATAGGAGAAAACAGAGTGAAACCTAAAAATTCAAACTATTACTGGAAATGAACGCTTCAACATAGAAGAACGAAATTTGGGGAACCAAGTCGCCTTAGTGTACTGATCATTACCTGAAAGTATCATCCAGTTTGGGTGAAAAAATATTTGCTGAGATTTCTGGAGATTCGTAATTTTGGGAAGCTTGGCAACCCCTTCCCATGAAAGTGTTTCTCGCCAGTCACTGCTTAGGGCTACATCAAGAGGAAACAAAACGTAGAGATAGAACGTGAAACTACTTTGTTGTGTCAAGTTTCAAGAAGCTAGCACAAACCGTGTTGGATTTAGAGTTCCAAATACATCTATCAATATAGGAGAAAACAGAGTGAAACCTAAAAATTCAAACTGTTACTGGAAATGAACGCTTCAACATAGAAGAACGAAAATTGGGGAACCAAGTTGCCTTAGTGTACTGATCATTACCTGAAAGTATCATCCAGTTTGGGTGAAAAAATGTTTGCTGAGATTTCTGGAGATTCGTAATTTTGGGAAGCTTGGCAACCCCTTCCCATGAAAGTGTTTCTCGCCAGTCACTGCTTAGGGCTACATCAAGAGGAAACAAAACGTAGAGATAGAACGTGAAACTACTTTGTTGTGTCATGTTTCAAGAAGCTAGCACAAACCGTGTTGGATTTAGAGTTCCAAATATATCTATCAATATAGGAGAAAACAGAGTGAAACCTAAAAATTCAAACTGTTACTGGAAATGAACGCTTCAACATAGAAGAACGAAATTTGGGGAACCAAGTCGCCTTAGTGTACTGATCATTACCTGAAAGTATCATCCAGTTTGGGTGAAAAAATATTTGCTGAGATTTCTGGAGATTCGTAATTTTGGGAAGCGTGGCAACCCCTTCCCATGAAAGTGTTTCTCGCCAGTCACTGCTTAGGGCTACATCAAGAGGAATCAAAACGTAGAGATAGAACGTGAAACAACTTTGTTGTGTCAAGTTTCAAGATGCTAGCACAAACCGTGTTGGATTCAGAGTTCCAAATACATCTATCAATATAGGAGAAAACAGAGTGAAACCTAAAAATTCAAACTGTTACTGGAAATGAACGCTTCAACATAGAAGAACGAAAATTGGGGAACCAAGTTGCCTTAGTGTACTGATCATTACCTGAAAGTATCATCCAGTTTGGGTGAAAAAATGTTTGCTGAGATTTCTGGAGATTCGTAATTTTGGGAAGCTTGGCAACCCCTTCCCATGAAAGTGTTTCTCGCCAGTCACTGCTTAGGGCTACATCAAGAGGAAACAAAACGTAGAGATAGAACGTGAAACTACTTTGTTGTGTCAACTTTCAAGAAGCTAGCACAAACCGTGTTGGATTCAGAGTTCCAAATACATCTATCAATATAGGAGAAAACAGAGTGAAACCTAAAAATTCAAACTGTTACTGGAAATGAACGCTTCAACATAGAAGAACGAAATTTGGGGAACCAAGTCGCCTTAGTGTACTGATCATTACCTGAAAGTATCATCCAGTTTGGGTGAAAAAATATTTGCTGAGATTTCTGGAGATTCGTAATTTTGGGAAGCTTGGCAACCCCTTCCCATGAAAGTGTTTCTCGCCAGTCACTGCTTAGGGCTACATCAAGAGGAAACAAAACGTAGAGATAGAACGTGAAACTACTTTGTTGTGTCAAGTTTCAAGAAGCAAGCACAAACCGTGTTGGATTTAGAGTTTCAAATACATCTATCAATATAGGAGAAAACAGAGTGAAACCTAAAAATTCAAACTATTACTGGAAATGAAAGCTTCAACATAGAAGAACGAAATTTGGGGAACCAAGTCGCCTTAGTGTACTGATCATTACCTGAAAGTATCATCCAGTTTGGGTGAAAAAATATTTGCTGAGATTTCTGGAGATTCGTAATTTTGGGAAGCTTGGCAACCCCTTCCCATGAAAGTGTTTCTCGCCAGTCACTGCTTAGGGCTACATCAAGAGGAAACAAAACGTAGAGATAGAACGTGAAACTACTTTGTTGTGTCAAGTTTCAAGAAGCTAGCACAAACCGTGTTGGATTTAGAGTTCCAAATACATCTATCAATATAGGAGAAAACAGAGTGAAACCTAAAAATTCAAACTGTTACTGGAAATGAACGCTTCAACATAGAAGAACGACATTTGGGGAACCAAGTCGCCTTAGTGTACTGATCATTACCTGAAAGTATCATCCAGTTTGGGTGAAAAAAAATTTGCTGAGATTTCTGGAGATTCGTAATTTTGGGAAGCTTGGCAACCCCTTCCCATGAAAGTGTTTCTCGCCAGTCACTGCTTAGGGCTACATCAAGAGGAAACAAAACGTAGAGATAGAACATGAAACTAATTTGTTGTGTCAACTTTCAAGAAGCTAGCACAAACCGTGATGGATTCAGAGTTCCAAATACATCTATCAATATAGGAGAAAACAGAGTGAAACCTAAAAATTCAAACTGTTACTGGAAATGAACGCTTCAACATTGAAGAACGAAATTTGGGGAACCAAGTCGCCTTAGTGTACTGATCATTACCTGAAAGTATCATCCAGTTTGGGTGAAAAAATATTTGCTGAGATTTCTGGAGATTCGTAATTTTTGGAAGCTTGGCAACCCCTTCCCATGAAAGTGTTTCTCGCCAGTCAGTGCTTAGGGCTACATCAAGAGGAAACAAAACGTAGAGACAGAACGTGAAACTACTTTGTTGTGTCAAGTTTCAAGAAGCTAGAAGAAACCGTGTTGGATTTAGTGTTCCAAATACATCTATCAATATAGGAGAAAACAGAGTGAAACCTAAAAATTCAAAATCTTACTGGAAATGAACGCTTCAACATAGAAGAACGAAATTTGGGGAACCAAGTCGCCTTAGTGTACTGATCATTACCTTAAAGTATCATCCAGTTTGGGTGAAAAAATGTTTGCTGAGATTTCTGGAGATTCGTAATTTTGGGAAGCTTGGCAACCCCTTCCCATGAAAGTGTTTCTCGCCAGTCACTGCTTAGGGCTACATCAAGAGGAAACAAAACGTAGAGATAGAACGTGAAACTACTTTGTTGTGTCATGTTTCAAGAAGCTAGCACAAACCGTGTTGGATTTAGAGTTCCAAATATATCTATCAATATAGGAGAAAACAGAGTGAAACCTAAAAATTCAAACTGTTACTGGAAATGAACGCTTCAACATAGAAGAACGAAATTTGGGGAACCAAGTCGCCTTAGTGTACTGATCATTACCTAAAAGTATCATCCAGTTTGGGTGAAAAAATATTTGCTGAGATTTCTGGAGATTCGTAATTTTGGGAAGCGTGGCAACCCCTTCCCATGAAAGTGTTTCTCGCCAGTCACTGCTTAGGGCTACATCAAGAGGAATCAAAACGTAGAGATAGAACGTGAAACAACTTTGTTGTGTCAAGTTTCAAGAAGCTAGCACAAACCGTGTTGGATTCAGAGTTCCAAATACATCTATCAATATAGGAGAAAACAGAGTGAAACCTAAAAATTCAAACTGTTACTGGAAATGAACGCTTCAACATAGAAGAACGAAAATTGGGGAACCAAGTTGCCTTAGTGTACTGATCATTACCTGAAAGTATCATCCAGTTTGGGTGAAAAAATGTTTGCTGAGCTTTCTGGAGATTCGTAATTTTGGGAAGCTTGGCAACCCCTTCCCATGAAAGTGTTTCTCGCCAGTCACTGCTTAGGGCTACATCAAGAGGAAACAAAACGTAGAGATAGAACGTGAAACTACTTTGTTGTGTCAACTTTCAAGAAGCTAGCACAAACCGTGTTGGATTCAGAGTTCCAAATACATCTATCAATATAGGAGAAAACAGAGTGAAACCTAAAAATTCAAACTGTTACTGGAAATGAACGCTTCAACATAGAAGAACGAAATTTGGGGAACCAAGTCGCCTTAGTGTACTGATCATTACCTGAAAGTATCATCCAGTTTGGGTGAAAAAATATTTGCTGAGATTTCTGGAGATTCGTAATTTTGGGAAGCTTGGCAACCCCTTCCCATGAAAGTGTTTCTCGCCAGTCACTGCTTAGGGCTACATCAAGAGGAAACAAAACGTAGAGATAGAACGTGAAACTACTTTGTTGTGTCAAGTTTCAAGAAGCAAGCACAAACCGTGTTGGATTTAGAGTTCCAAATACATCTATCAATATAGGAGAAAACAGAGTGAAACCTAAAAATTCAAACTATTACTGGAAATGAACGCTTCAACATAGAAGAACGAAATTTGGGGAACCAAGTCGCCTTAGTGTACTGATCATTACCTGAAAGTATCATCCAGTTTGGGTGAAAAAATACTTGCTGAGATTTCTGGAGATTCGTAATTTTTGGAAGCTTGGCAACCCCTTCCCATGAAAGTGTTTCTCGCCAGTCACTGCTTAGGGCTACATCAAGAGGAAACAAAACGTAGAGATAGAACGTGAAACTACTTTGTTGTGTCAAGTTTCAAGAAGCTAGCACAAACCGTGTTGGATTTAGAGTTCCAAATACATCTATCAATATAGGAGAAAACAGAGTGAAACCTAAAAATTCAAACTGTTACTGGAAATGAACGCTTCAACATAGAAGAACGAAATTTGGGGAACCAAGTCGCCTTAGTGTACTGATCATTACCTGAATGTATCATCCAGTTTGGGTGAAAAAATATTTGCTGAGATTTCTGGAGATTCGTAATTTTGGGAAGCTTGGCAACCCCTTCCCATGAAAGTGTTTCTCGCCAGTCACTGCTTAGGGCTACATCAAGAGGAAACAAAACGTAGAGATAGAACATGAAACTAATTTGTTGTGTCAATTTTCAAGAAGCTAGCACAATCCGTGATGGATTCAGAGTTCCAAATACATCTATCAATATAGGAGAAAACAGAGTGAAACCTAAAAATTCAAACTGTTACTGGAAATGAACGCTTCAACATTGAAGAACGAAATTTGGGGAACCAAGTCGCCTTAGTGTACTGATCATTACCTGAAAGTATCATCCAGTTTGGGTGAAAAAATGTTTGCTGAGATTTCTGGAGATTCGTAATTTTTGGAAGCTTGGCAACCCCTTCCCATGAAAGTGTTTCTCGCCAGTCAGTGCTTAGGGCTACATCAAGAGGAAACAAAACGTAGAGACAGAACGTGAAACTACTTTGTTGTGTCAAGTTTCAAGAAGCTAGAACAAACCGTGTTGGATTTAGTGTTCCATATACATCTATCAATATAGGAGAAAACAGAGTGAAACCTAAAAATTCAAACTCTTACTGGAAATGAACGCTTCAACATAGAAGAACGAAATTTGGGGAACCAAGTCGCCTTAGTGTACTGATCATTACCTGAAAGTATCATCCAGTTTGGGTGAAAAAATGTTTGCTGAGATTTCTGGAGATTCGTAATTTTGGGAAGCTTGGCAACCCCTTCCCATGAAAGTGTTTCTCGCCAGTCACTGCTTAGGGCTACATCAAGAGTAAACAAAACGTAGAGATAGAACGTGAAACTACTTTGTTGTGTCATGTTTCAAGAAGCTAGCACAAACCGTGTTGGATTTAGAGTTCCAAATATATCTATCAATATAGGAGAAAACAGAGTGAAACCTAAAAATTCAAACTGTTACTGGAAATGAACGCTTCAACATAGAAGAACGAAATTTGGGGAACCAAGTCGCCTTAGTGTACTGATCATTACCTGAAAGTATCATCCAGTTTGGGTGAAAAAATATTTGCTGAGATTTCTGGAGATTCGTAATTTTGGGAAGCTTGGCAACCCCTTCCCATGAAAGTGTTTCTCGCCAGTCACTGCTTAGGGCTACATCAAGAGGAAACAAAACGTAGAGATAGAACGTGAAACTACTTTGTTGTGTCAACTTTCAAGAAGCTAGCACAAACCGTGTTGGATTCAGAGTTCCAAATACATCTATCAATATAGGAGAAAACAGAGTGAAACCTAAAAATTCAAACTGTTACTGGAAATGAACGCTTCAACATAGAAGAACGAAATTTGGGGAACCAAGTCGCCTTAGTGTACTGATCATTACCTGAAAGTATCATCCAGTTTGGGTGAAAAAATATTTGCTGAGATTTCTGGAGATTCGTAATTTTGGGAAGCTTGGCAACCCCTTCCCATGAAAGTGTTTCTCGCCAGTCACTGCTTAGGGCTACATCAAGAGGAAACAAAACGTAGAGATAGAACGTGAAACTACTTTGTTGTGTCAAGTTTCAAGAAGCAAGCACAAACCGTGTTGGATTTAGAGTTCCAAATACATCTATCAATATAGGAGAAAACAGAGTGAAACCTAAAAATTCAAACTATTACTGGAAATGAACGCTTCAACATAGAAGAACGAAATTTGGGGAACCAAGTCGCCTTAGTGTACTGATCATTACCTGAAAGTATCATCCAGTTTGGGTGAAAAAATATTTGCTGAGATTTCTGGAGATTCGTAATTTTGGGAAGCTTGGCAACCCCTTCCCATGAAAGTGTTTCTCGCCAGTCACTGCTTAGGGCTACATCAAGAGGAAACAAAACATAGAGATAGAACGTGAAACTACTTTGTTGTGTCAAGTTTCAAGAAGCTAGCACAAACCGTGTTGGATTTAGAGTTCCAAATACATCTATCAATATAGGAGAAAACAGAGTGAAACCTAAAAATTCAAACTGTTACTGGAAATGAACGCTTCAACATAGAAGAACGAAATTTGGGGAACCAAGTCGCCTTAGTGTACTGATCATTACCTGAAAGTATCATCCAGTTTGGGTGAAAAAATATTTGCTGAGATTTCTGGAGATTCGTAATTTTGGGAAGCTTGGCAACCCCTTCCCATGAAAGTGTTTCTCGGCAGTCACTGTTTAGGGCTACATCAAGAGGAAACAAAACGTAGAGATAGAACATGAAACTAATTTGTTGTGTCAACTTTCAAGAAGCTAGCACAAACCGTGATGGATTCAGAGTTCCAAATACATCTATCAATATAGGAGAAAACAGAGTGAAACCTAAAAATTCAAACTGTTACTGGAAATGAACGCTTCAACATTGAAGAACGAAATTTGGGGAACCAAGTCGCCTTAGTGTACTGATCATTACCTGAAAGTATCATCCAGTTTGGGTGAAAAAATATTTGCTGAGATTTCTGGAGATTCGTAATTTTTGGAAGCTTGGCAACCCCTTCCCATGAAAGTGTTTCTCGCCAGTCAGTGCTTAGGGCTACATCAAGAGGAAACAAAACGTAGAGACAGAACGTGAAACTACTTTGTTGTGTCAAGTTTCAAGAAGCTAGAAGAAACCGTGTTGGATTTAGTGTTCCAAATACATCTATCAATATAGGAGAAAACAGAGTGAAACCTAAAAATTCAAACTCTTACTGGAAATGAACGCTTCAACATAGAAGAACGAAATTTGGGGAACCAAGTCGCCTTAGTGTACTGATCATTACCTTAAAGTATCATCCAGTTTGGGTGAAAAAATGTTTGCTGAGATTTCTGGAGATTCGTAATTTTGGGAAGCTTGGCAACCCCTTCCCATGAAAGTGTTTCTCGCCAGTCACTGCTTAGGGCTACATCAAGAGGAAACAAAACGTAGAGATAGAACGTGAAACTACTTTGTTGTGTCATGTTTCAAGAAGCTAGCACAAACCGTGTTGGATTTAGAGTTCCAAATATATCTATCAATATAGGAGAAAACAGAGTGAAACCTAAAAATTCAAACTGTTACTGGAAATGAACGCTTCAACATAGAAGAACGAAATTTGGGGAACCAAGTCGCCTTAGTGTACTGATCATTACCTGAAAGTATCATCCAGTTTGGGTGAAAAAATATTTGCTGAGATTTCTGGAGATTCGTAATTTTGGGAAGCGTGGCAACCCCTTCCCATGAAAGTGTTTCTCGCCAGTCACTGCTTAGGGCTACATCAAGAGGAATCAAAACGTAGAGATAGAACGTGAAACAACTTTGTTGTGTCAAGTTTCAAGAAGCTAGCACAAACCGTGTTGGATTCAGAGTTCCAAATACATCTATCAATATAGGAGAAAACAGAGTGAAACCTAAAAATTCAAACTGTTACTGGAAATGAACGCTTCAACATAGAAGAACGAAAATTGGGGAACCAAGTTGCCTTAGTGTACTGATCATTACCTGAAAGTATCATCCAGTTTGGGTGAAAAAATGTTTGCTGAGATTTCTGGAGATTCGTAATTTTGGGAAGCTTGGCAACCCCTTCCCATGAAAGTGTTTCTCGCCAGTCACTGCTTAGGGCTACATCAAGAGGAAACAAAACGTAGAGATAGAACGTGAAACTACTTTGTTGTGTCAACTTTCAAGAAGCTAGCACAAACCGTGTTGGATTCAGTGTTCCAAATACATCTATCAATATAGGAGAAAACAGAGTGAAACCTAAAAATTCAAACTGTTACTGGAAATGAACGCTTCAACATAGAAGAACGAAATTTGGGGAACCAAGTCGCCTTAGTGTACTGATCATTACCTGAAAGTATCATCCAGTTTGGGTGAAAAAATATTTGCTGAGATTTCTGGAGATTCGTAATTTTGGGAAGCTTGGCAACCCCTTCCCATGAAAGTGTTTCTCGCCAGTCACTGCTTAGGGCTACATCAAGAGGAAACAAAACGTAGAGATAGAACGTGAAACTACTTTGTTGTGTCAAGTTTCAAGAAGCAAGCACAAACCGTGTTGGATTTAGAGTTCCAAATACATCTATCAATATAGGAGAAAACAGAGTGAAACCTAAAAATTCAAACTATTACTGGAAATGAACGCTTCAACATAGAAGAACGAAATTTGGGGAACCAAGTCGCCTTAGTGTACTGATCATTACCTGAAAGTATCATCCAGTTTGGGTGAAAAAATATTTGCTGAGATTTCTGGAGATTCGTAATTTTGGGAAGCTTGGCAACCCCTTCCCATGAAAGTGTTTCTCGCCAGTCACTGCTTAGGGCTACATCAAGAGGAAACAAAACGTAGAGATAGAACGTGAAACAACTTTGTTGTGTCAAGTTTCAAGAAGCTAGCACAAACCGTGTTGGATTCAGAGTTCCAAATACATCTATCAATATAGGAGAAAACAGAGTGAAACCTAAAAATTCAAACTGTTACTGGAAATGAACGCTTCAACATAGAAGAACGAAAATTGGGGAACCAAGTTGCCTTAGTGTACTGATCATTACCTGAAAGTATCATCCAGTTTGGGTGAAAAAATGTTTGCTGAGATTTCTGGAGATTCGTAATTTTGGGAAGCTTGGCAACCCCTTCCCATGAAAGTGTTTCTCGCCAGTCACTGCTTAGGGCTACATCAAGAGGAAACAAAACGTAGAGATAGAACGTGAAACTACTTTGTTGTGTCAACTTTCAAGAAGCTAGCACAAACCGTGTTGGATTCAGAGTTCCAAATACATCTATCAATATAGGAGAAAACAGAGTGAAACCTAAAAATTCAAACTGTTACTGGAAATGAACGCTTCAACATAGAAGAACGAAATTTGGGGAACCAAGTCGCCTTAGTGTACTGATCATTACCTGAAAGTATCATCCAGTTTGGGTGAAAAAATATTTGCTGAGATTTCTGGAGATTCGTAATTTTGGGAAGCTTGGCAACCCCTTCCCATGAAAGTGTTTCTCGCCAGTCACTGCTTAGGGCTACATCAAGAGGAAACAAAACGTAGAGATAGAACGTGAAACTACTTTGTTGTGTCAAGTTTCAAGAAGCAAGCACAAACCGTGTTGGATTTAGAGTTCCAAATACATCTATCAATATAGGAGAAAACAGAGTGAAACCTAAAAATTCAAACTATTACTGGAAATGAACGCTTCAACATAGAAGAACGAAATTTGGGGAACCAAGTCGCCTTAGTGTACTGATCATTACCTGAAAGTATCATCCAGTTTGGGTGAAAAAATACTTGCTGAGATTTCTGGAGATTCGTAATTTTTGGAAGCTTGGCAACCCCTTCCCATGAAAGTGTTTCTCGCCAGTCACTGCTTAGGGCTACATCAAGAGGAAACAAAACGTAGAGATAGAACGTGAAACTACTTTGTTGTGTCAAGTTTCAAGAAGCTAGCACAAACCGTGTTGGATTTAGAGTTCCAAATACATCTATCAATATAGGAGAAAACAGAGTGAAACCTAAAAATTCAAACTGTTACTGGAAATGAACGCTTCAACATAGAAGAACGAAATTTGGGGAACCAAGTCGCCTTAGTGTACTGATCATTACCTGAATGTATCATCCAGTTTGGGTGAAAAAAATATTTGCTGAGATTTCTGGAGATTCGTAATTTTGGGAAGCTTGGCAACCCCTTCCCATGAAAGTGTTTCTCGCCAGTCACTGCTTAGGGCTACATCAAGAGGAAACAAAACGTAGAGATAGAACATGAAACTAATTTGTTGTGTCAATTTTCAAGAAGCTAGCACAATCCGTGATGGATTCAGAGTTCCAAATACATCTATCAATATAGGAGAAAACAGAGTGAAACCTAAAAATTCAAACTGTTACTGGAAATGAACGCTTCAACATTGAAGAACGAAATTTGGGGAACCAAGTCGCCTTAGTGTACTGATCATTACCTGAAAGTATCATCCAGTTTGGGTGAAAAAATGTTTGCTGAGATTTCTGGAGATTCGTAATTTTTGGAAGCTTGGCAACCCCTTCCCATGAAAGTGTTTCTCGCCAGTCAGTGCTTAGGGCTACATCAAGAGGAAACAAAACGTAGAGACAGAACGTGAAACTACTTTGTTGTGTCAAGTTTCAAGAAGCTAGAACAAACCGTGTTGGATTTAGTGTTCCATATACATCTATCAATATAGGAGAAAACAGAGTGAAACCTAAAAATTCAAACTCTTACTGGAAATGAACGCTTCAACATAGAAGAACGAAATTTGGGGAACCAAGTCGCCTTAGTGTACTGATCATTACCTGAAAGTATCATCCAGTTTGGGTGAAAAAATGTTTGCTGAGATTTCTGGAGATTCGTAATTTTGGGAAGCTTGGCAACCCCTTCCCATGAAAGTGTTTCTCGCCAGTCACTGCTTAGGGCTACATCAAGAGTAAACAAAACGTAGAGATAGAACGTGAAACTACTTTGTTGTGTCATGTTTCAAGAAGCTAGCACAAACTGTGTTGGATTTAGAGTTCCAAATATATCTATCAATATAGGAGAAAACAGAGTGAAACCTAAAAATTCAAACTGTTACTGGAAATGAACGCTTCAACATAGAAGAACGAAATTTGGGGAACCAAGTCGCCTTAGTGTACTGATCATTACCTGAAAGTATCATCCAGTTTGGGTGAAAAAATATTTGCTGAGATTTCTGGAGATTCGTAATTTTGGGAAGCTTGGCAACCCCTTCCCATGAAAGTGTTTCTCGCCAGTCACTGCTTAGGGCTACATCAAGAGGAAACAAAACGTAGAGATAGAACGTGAAACTACTTTGTTGTGTCAACTTTCAAGAAGCTAGCACAAACCGTGTTGGATTCAGAGTTCCAAATACATCTATCAATATAGGAGAAAACAGAGTGAAACCTAAAAATTCAAACTGTTACTGGAAATGAACGCTTCAACATAGAAGAACGAAATTTGGGGAACCAAGTCGCCTTAGTGTACTGATCATTACCTGAAAGTATCATCCAGTTTGGGTGAAAAAATATTTGCTGAGATTTCTGGAGATTCGTAATTTTGGGAAGCTTGGCAACCCCTTCCCATGAAAGTGTTTCTCGCCAGTCACTGCTTAGGGCTACATCAAGAGGAAACAAAACGTAGAGATAGAACGTGAAACTACTTTGTTGTGTCAAGTTTCAAGAAGCAAGCACAAACCGTGTTGGATTTAGAGTTCCAAATACATCTATCAATATAGGAGAAAACAGAGTGAAACCTAAAAATTCAAACTATTACTGGAAATGAACGCTTCAACATAGAAGAACGAAATTTGGGGAACCAAGTCGCCTTAGTGTACTGATCATTACCTGAAAGTATCATCCAGTTTGGGTGAAAAAATATTTGCTGAGATTTCTGGAGATTCGTAATTTTGGGAAGCTTGGCAACCCCTTCCCATGAAAGTGTTTCTCGCCAGTCACTGCTTAGGGCTACATCAAGAGGAAACAAAACGTAGAGATAGAACGTGAAACTACTTTGTTGTGTCAAGTTTCAAGAAGCTAGCACAAACCGTGTTGGATTTAGAGTTCCAAATACATCTATCAATATAGGAGAAAACAGAGTGAAACCTAAAAATTCAAACTGTTACTGGAAATGAACGCTTCAACATAGAAGAACGACATTTGGGGAACCAAGTCGCCTTAGTGTACTGATCATTACCTGAAAGTATCATCCAGTTTGGGTGAAAAAAAATTTGCTGAGATTTCTGGAGATTCGTAATTTTGGGAAGCTTGGCAACCCCTTCCCATGAAAGTGTTTCTCGCCAGTCACTGCTTAGGGCTACATCAAGAGGAAACAAAATGTAGAGATAGAACATGAAACTAATTTGTTGTGTCAACTTTCAAGAAGCTAGCACAAACCGTGATGGATTCAGAGTTCCAAATACATCTATCAATATAGGAGAAAACAGAGTGAAACCTAAAAATTCAAACTGTTACTGGAAATGAACGCTTCAACATTGAAGAACGAAATTTGGGGAACCAAGTCGCCTTAGTGTACTGATCATTACCTGAAAGTATCATCCAGTTTGGGTGAAAAAATATTTGCTGAGATTTCTGGAGATTCGTAATTTTTGGAAGCTTGGCAACCCCTTCCCATGAAAGTGTTTCTCGCCAGTCAGTGCTTAGGGCTACATCAAGAGGAAACAAAACGTAGAGACAGAACGTGAAACTACTTTGTTGTGTCAAGTTTCAAGAAGCTAGAAGAAACCGTGTTGGATTTAGTGTTCCAAATACATCTATCAATATAGGAGAAAACAGAGTGAAACCTAAAAATTCAAACTCTTACTGGAAATGAACGCTTCAACATAGAAGAACGAAATTTGGGGAACCAAGTCGCCTTAGTGTACTGATCATTACCTTAAAGTATCATCCAGTTTGGGTGAAAAAATGATGCTGAGATTTCTGGAGATTCGTAATTTTGGGAAGCTTGGCAACCCCTTCCCATGAAAGTGTTTCTCGCCAGTCACTGCTTAGGGCTACATCAAGAGGAAACAAAACGTAGAGATAGAACGTGAAACTACTTTGTTGTGTCATGTTTCAAGAAGCTAGCACAAACCGTGTTGGATTTAGAGTTCCAAATATATCTATCAATATAGGAGAAAACAGAGTGAAACCTAAAAATTCAAACTGTTACTGGAAATGAACGCTTCAACATAGAAGAACGAAATTTGGGGAACCAAGTCGCCTTAGTGTACTGATCATTACCTGAAAGTATCATCCAGTTTGGGTGAAAAAATATTTGCTGAGATTTCTGGAGATTCGTAATTTTGGGAAGCGTGGCAACCCCTTCCCATGAAAGTGTTTCTCGCCAGTCACTGCTTAGGGCTACATCAAGAGGAATCAAAACGTAGAGATAGAACGTGAAACAACTTTGTTGTGTCAAGTTTCAAGAAGCTAGCACAAACCGTGTTGGATTCAGAGTTCCAAATACATCTATCAATATAGGAGAAAACAGAGTGAAACCTAAAAATTCAAACTGTTACTGGAAATGAACGCTTCAACATAGAAGAACGAAAATTGGGGAACCAAGTTGCCTTAGTGTACTGATCATTACCTGAAAGTATCATCCAGTTTGGGTGAAAAAATGTTTGCTGAGATTTCTGGAGATTCGTAATTTTGGGAAGCTTGGCAACCCCTTCCCATGAAAGTGTTTCTCGCCAGTCACTGCTTAGGGCTACATCAAGAGGAAACAAAACGTAGAGATAGAACGTGAAACTACTTTGTTGTGTCAACTTTCAAGAAGCTAGCACAAGCCGTGTTGGATTCAGTGTTCCAAATACATCTATCAATATAGGAGAAAACAGAGTGAAACCTAAAAATTCAAACTGTTACTGGAAATGAACGCTTCAACATAGAAGAACGAAATTTGGGGAACCAAGTCGCCTTAGTGTACTGATCATTACCTGAAAGTATCATCCAGTTTGGGTGAAAAAATATTTGCTGAGATTTCTGGAGATTCGTAATTTTGGGAAGCTTGGCAACCCCTTCCCATGAAAGTGTTTCTCGCCAGTCACTGCTTAGGGCTACATCAAGAGGAAACAAAACGTAGAGATAGAACGTGAAACTACTTTGTTGTGTCAACTTTCAAGAAGCAAGCACAAACCGTGTTGGATTTAGAGTTCCAAATACATCTATCAATATAGGAGAAAACAGAGTGAAACCTAAAAATTCAAACTATTACTGGAAATGAACGCTTCAACATAGAAGAACGAAATTTGGGGAACCAAGTCGCCTTAGTGTACTGATCATTACCTGAAAGTATCATCCAGTTTGGGTGAAAAAATACTTGCTGAGATTTCTGGAGATTCGTAATTTTTGGAAGCTTGGCAACCCCTTCCCATGAAAGTGTTTCTCGCCAGTCACTGCTTAGGGCTACATCAAGAGGAAACAAAACATAGAGATAGAACGTGAAACTACTTTGTTGTGTCAAGTTTCAAGAAGCTAGCACAAACCGTGTTGGATTTAGAGTTCCAAATACATCTATCAATATAGGAGAAAACAGAGTGAAACCTAAAAATTCAAACTGTTACTGGAAATGAACGCTTCAACATAGAAGAACGAAATTTGGGGAACCAAGTCGCCTTAGTGTACTGATCATTACCTGAATGTATCATCCAGTTTGGGTGAAAAAATATTTGCTGAGATTTCTGGAGATTCGTAATTTTGGGAAGCTTGGCAACCCCTTCCCATGAAAGTGTTTCTCGCCAGTCACTGCTTAGGGCTACATCAAGAGGAAACAAAACGTAGAGATAGAACATGAAACTAATTTGTTGTGTCAATTTTCAAGAAGCTAGCACAATCCGTGATGGATTCAGAGTTCCAAATACATCTATCAATATAGGAGAAAACAGAGTGAAACCTAAAAATTCAAACTGTTACTGGAAATGAACGCTTCAACATTGAAGAACGAAATTTGGGGAACCAAGTCGCCTTAGTGTACTGATCATTACCTGAAAGTATCATCCAGTTTGGGTGAAAAAATATTTGCTGAGATTTCTGGAGATTCGTAATTTTTGGAAGCTTGGCAACCCCTTCCCATGAAAGTGTTTCTCGCCAGTCAGTGCTTAGGGCTACATCAAGAGGAAACAAAACGTAGAGACAGAACGTGAAACTACTTTGTTGTGTCAAGTTTCAAGAAGCTAGAACAAACCGTGTTGGATTTAGTGTTCCATATACATCTATCAATATAGGAGAAAACAGAGTGAAACCTAAAAATTCAAACTCTTACTGGAAATGAACGCTTCAACATAGAAGAACGAAATTTGGGGAACCAAGTCGCCTTAGTGTACTGATCATTACCTGAAAGTATCATCCAGTTTGGGTGAAAAAATGTTTGCTGAGATTTCTGGAGATTCGTAATTTTGGGAAGCTTGGCAACCCCTTCCCATGAAAGTGTTTCTCGCCAGTCACTGCTTAGGGCTACATCAAGAGTAAACAAAACGTAGAGATAGAACATGAAACTACTTTGTTGTGTCATGTTTCAAGAAGCTAGCACAAACCGTGTTGGATTCAGAGTTCCAAATACATCTATCAATATAGGAGAAAACAGAGTGAAACCTAAAAATTCAAACTCTTACTGGAAATGAACGCTTCAACATAGAAGAACGAAATTTGGGGAACCAAGTCGCCTTAGTGTACTGATCATTACCTGAAAGTATCATCCAGTTTGGGTGAAAAAATGTTTGCTGAGATTTCTGGAGATTCGTAATTTTGGGAAGCTTGGCAACCCCTTCCCATGAAAGTGTTTCTCGCCAGTCACTGCTTAGGGCTACATCAAGAGTAAACAAAACGTAGAGATAGAACGTGAAACTACTTTGTTGTGTCATGTTTCAAGAAGCTAGCACAAACCGTGTTGGATTTAGAGTTCCAAATATATCTATCAATATAGGAGAAAACAGAGTGAAACCTAAAAATTCAAACTGTTACTGGAAATGAACGCTTCAACATAGAAGAACGAAATTTGGGGAACCAAGTCGCCTTAGTGTACTGATCATTACCTGAAAGTATCATCCAGTTTGGGTGAAAAAATATTTGCTGAGATTTCTGGAGATTCGTAATTTTGGGAAGCTTGGCAACCCCTTCCCATTAAAGTGTTTCTCGCCAGTCACTGCTTAGGGCTACATCAAGAGGAATCAAAACGTAGAGATAGAACGTGAAACAACTTTGTTGTGTCAAGTTTCAAGAAGCTAGCACAAACCGTGTTGGATTCAGAGTTCCAAATACATCTATCAATATAGGAGAAAACAGTGAAACCTAAAAATTCAAACTGTTATTGGAAATGAACGCTTCAACATAGAAGAACGAAAATTGGGGAACCAAGTTGCCTTAGTGTACTGATCATTACCTGAAAGTATCATCCAGTTTGGGTGAAAAAATGTTTGCTGAGATTTCTGGAGATTCGTAATTTTGGGAAGCTTGGCAACCCCTTCCCATGAAAGTGTTTCTCGCCAGTCACTGCTTAGGGCTACATCAAGAGGAAACAAAACGTAGAGATAGAACGTGAAACTACTTTGTTGTGTCAAGTTTCAAGAAGCTAGCACAAACCGTGTTGGATTTAGAGTTCCAAATACATCTATCAATATAGGAGAAAACAGAGTGAAACCTAAAAATTCAAACTGTTACTGGAAATGAACGCTTCAACATAGAAGAACGAAATTTGGGGAACCAAGTCGCCTTAGTGTACTGATCATTACCTGAAATTATCATCCAGTTTGGGTGAAAAAATATTTGCTGAGATTTCTGGAGATTCGTAATTTTGGGAAGCTTGGCAACCCCTTCCCATGAAAGTGTTTCTCGCCAGTCACTGCTTAGGGCTACATCAAGAGGAAACAAAACGTAGAGATAGAACGTGAAACTACTTTGTTGTGTCAACTTTCAAGAAGCTAGCACAAACCGTGTTGGATTCAGAGTTCCAAATACATCTATCAATATAGGAGAAAACAGAGTGAAACCTAAAAATTCAAACTGTTACTGGAAATGAACGCTTCAACATAGAAGAACGAAATTTGGGGAACCAAGTCGCCTTAGTGTACTGATCATTACCTGAGAGTATCATCCAGTTTGGGTGAAAAAATATTTGCTGAGATTTCTGGAGATTCGTAATTTTGGGAAGCTTGGCAACCCCTTCCCATGAAAGTGTTTCTCGCCAGTCACTGCTTAGGGCTACATCAAGAGGAAACAAAACGTAGAGATAGAACGGGAAACTACTTTGTTGTGTCAAGTTTCAAGAAGCTAGCACAAACCGTGTTGGATTTAGAGTTCCAAATACATCTATCAATATAGGAGAAAACAGAGTGAAACCTAAAAATTCAAACTGTTACTGGAAATGAACGCTTCAACATAGAAGAACGAAATTTGGGGAACCAAGTCGCCTTAGTGTACTGATCATTACCTGAAAGTATCATCCAGTTTGGGTGAAAAAATACTTGCTGAGATTTCTGGAGATTCGTAATTTTGGGAAGCTTGGCAACCCCTTCCCATGAAAGTGTTTCTCGCCAGTCACTGCTTAGGGCTACATCAAGAGGAAACAAAACGTAGAGATAGAACGTGAAACTACTTTGTTGTGTCAAGTTTCAAGAAGCTAGCACAAACCGTGTTGGATTTAGAGTTCCAAATACATCTATCTATATAGGAGAAAACAGAGTGAAACCTAAAAATTCAAACTGTTACTGGAAATGAACGCTTCAACATAGAAGAACGAAAATTGGGGAACCAAGTTGCCTTAGTGTACTGATCATTACCTGAAAGTATCATCCAGTTTGGGTGAAAAAATGTTTGCTGAGATTTCTGGAGATTCGTAATTTTGGGAAGCTTGGCAACCCCTTCCCATGAAAGTGTTTCTCGCCAGTCACTGCTTAGGGCTACATCAAGAGGAAACAAAACGTAGAGATAGAACGTGAAACTACTTTGTTGTGTCAAGTTTCAAGAAGCTAGCACAAACCGTGTTGGATTCAGAGTTCCAAATACATCTATCAATATAGGAGAAAACAGAGTGAAACCTACAAATTCAAACTGTTACTGGAAATGAACGCTTCAACAAAGAAGAACGAAATTTGGGGAACCAAGTCGCCTTAGTGTACTGATCATTACCTGAAAGTATCATCCCGATTGGGTGAAAAAATATTTGCTGAGATTTCTGGAGATTCGTAATTTTGGGAAGCTTGGCAACCCCTTCCCATGAAAGTGTTTCTCGCCAGTCACTGCTTAGGGCTACATCAAGAGGAAACAAAACATAGAGATAGAACGTGAAACTACTCTGTTGTGTCAAGTTTCAAGAAGCTAGCACAAACCGTGTTGGATTTAGAGTTCCAAATACATCTATCAATATAGGAGAAAACAGAGTGAAACCTAAAAATTCAAACTGTTACTGGAAATGAACGCTTCAACATAGAAGAACAAAATTTTTGGAACCAAGTCGCCTTAGTGTACTGATCATTACCTGAAAGTATCATCCAGTTTGGGTGAAAAAATATTTACTGAGATTTCTGGAGATTCGTAATTTTGGGAAGCTTGGCAACCCCTTCCTATGAAAGTGTATCTCGCCAGTCACTGATTAGGGCTACATCAAAAGGAAACAAATCATAGAGATAGAACGTGAAACTACTTTGTTGTGTCAAGTTTCAAGAAGCTAGCACAAACCGTGTTGGATTTAGAGTTCCAAATACATCTATCAATATAGGAGAAAACAGAGTGAAACCTAAAAATTCAAACTGTTACTGGAAATGAACGCTTCAACATAGAAGAATGAAATTTGGGGAACCAAGTCGTCTTAGTGTACTGATCATTATCTGAAAGTATCATCCAGTTTGGGTGAAAAAATATTTGCTGAGATTTCTGGAGATTCGTAATTTTGGGAAGCTTGGCAACCCCTTCCCATGAAAGTGTTTCCCGGCAGTCACAGTTTAGGGCTACATCAAGAGGAAAAAAAACGTAGAGATAGAACGTGAAACTACTTTGTTGTGTCAAGTTTCAAGAAGCTAGCACAAACCGTGTTGGATTTAGAGTTCCAAATACATCTATCAATATAGGAGAAAACAGAGTGAAACCTAAAAATTCAAACTGTTACTGGAAATGAACGCTTCAACATAGAAGAACGAAATTTGGGGAACCAAGTCGCCTTAGTGTACTGATCATTACCTGAAATTATCATCCAGTTTGGGTGAAAAAATATTTGCTGAGATTTCTGGAGATTCGTAATTTTGGGAAGCTTGGCAACCCCTTCCCATGAAAGTGTTTCTCGCCAGTCACTGCTTAGGGCTACATCAAGAGGAAACAAAACGTAGAGATAGAACGTGAAACTACTTTGTTGTGTCAACTTTCAAGAAGCTAGCACAAACCGTGTTGGATTCAGAGTTCCAAATACATCTATCAATATAGGAGAAAACAGAGTGAAACCTAAAAATTCAAACTGTTACTGGAAATGAACGCTTCAACATAGAAGAACGAAATTTGGGGAACCAAGTCGCCTTAGTGTACTGATCATTGCCTGAGAGTATCATCCAGTTTGGGTGAAAAAATATTTGCTGAGATTTCTGGAGATTCGTAATTTTGGGAAGCTTGGCAACCCCTTCCCATGAAAGTGTTTCTCGCCAGTCACTGCTTAGGGCTACATCAAGAGGAAACAAAACGTAGAGATAGAACGTGAAACTACTTTGTTGTGTCAAGTTTCAAGAAGCTAGCACAAACCGTGTTGGATTTAGAGTTCCAAATACATCTATCAATATAGGAGAAAACAGAGTGAAACCTAAAAATTCAAACTGTTACTGGAAATGAACGCTTCAACATAGAAGAACGAAATTTGGGGAACCAAGTCGCCTTAGTGTACTGATCATTACCTGAAAGTATCATCCAGTTTGGGTGAAAAAATACTTGCTGAGATTTCTGGAGATTCGTAATTTTTGGAAGCTTGGCAACCCCTTCCCATGAAAGTGTTTCTCGCCAGTCACTGCTTAGGGCTACATGAAGAGGAAACAAAACGTAGAGATAGAACGGGAAACTACTTTGGTGTGTCAAGTTTCAAGAAGCTAGCACAAACCGTGTTGGATTTAGAGTTCCAAATACATCTATCAATATAGGAGAAAACAGAGTGAAACCTAAAAATTCAAACTGTTACTGGAAATGAACGCTTCAACATAGAAGAACGAAATTTGGGGAACCAAGTCGCCTTAGTGTACTGATCATTACCTGAGAGTATCATCCAGTTTGGGTGAAAAAATATTTGCTGAGATTTCTGGAGATTCGTAATTTTGGGAAGCTTGGCAACCCCTTCCCATGAAAGTGTTTCTCGCCAATCACTGCTTAGGGCTACATCAAGAGGAAACAAAACCTAGAGATAGAACGTGAAACTACTTTGTTGTGTCAACTTTCAAGAAGCTAGCACAAACCGTGTTGGATTCAGAGTTCCAAATACATCTATCAATATAGGAGAAAACAGAGTGAAACCTAAAAATTCAAACTGTTACTGGAAATGAACGCTTCAACATAGAAGAACGAAATTTGGGGAACCAAGTCGCCTTAGTGTACTGATCATTACCTGAAAGTATCATCCAGTTTGGGTGAAAAAATACTTGCTGAGATTTCTGGAGATTCGTAATTTTGGGAAGCTTGGCAACCCCTTCCCATGAAAGTGTTTCTCGCCAGTCACTGCTTAGGGCTACATCAAGAGGAAACAAAACGTAGAGATAGAACGTGAAACTACTTTGTTGTGTCAACTTTCAAGAAGCTAGCACAATCCGTGTTGGATTCAGAGTTCCAAATACATCTATCAATATAGGAGAAAACAGAGTGAAACCTAAAAATTCAAACTGTTACTGGAAATGAACGCTTCAACATAGAAGAACGAAATTTGGGGAACCAAGTCGCCTTAGTGTACTGATCATTGCCTGAGAGTATCATCCAGTTTGGGTGAAAAAATATTTGCTGAGATTTCTGGAGATTCGTAATTTTGGGAAGCTTGGCAACCCCTTCCCATGAAAGTGTTTCTCGCCAGTCACTGCTTAGGGCTACATCAAGAGGAAACAAAACGTAGAGATAGAACGTGAAACTACTTTGTTGTGTCAAGTTTCAAGAAGCTAGCACAAACCGTGTTGGATTTAGAGTTCCAAATACATCTATCTATATAGGAGAAAACAGAGTGAAACCTAAAAATTCAAACTGTTACTGGAAATGAACGCTTCAACATAGAAGAACGAAATTTGGGGAACCAGGTTGCCTTAGTGTACTGATCATTACCTGAAAGTATCATCCAGTTTGGGTGAAAAAATATTTGCTGATATTTCTGGAGATTCGTAATTTTGGGAAGCTTGGCAACCCCTTCCCATGGAAGTGTTTCTCGCCAGTCACTGCTTAGGGCTACATCAAGAGGAAACAAAACGTAGAGATAGAACGTGAAACTACTTTGTTGTGTCAAGTTTCAAGAAGCTAGCACAAACCGTGTTGGATTTAGAGTTCCAAATACATCTATCAATATAGGAGAAAACAGAGTGAAACCTAAAAATTCAAACTGTTACTGGAAATGAACGCTTCAACATAGAAGAACGAAATTTGGGGAACCAAGTCGCCTTAGTGTACTGATCATTACCTGAAAGTATCATCCAGTTTGGGTGAAAAAATATTTGCTGAGATTTGTGGAGATTCGTAATTTTGGGAAGCTTGGCAACCCCTTCCCATGAAAGGGTTTCTCGCCAATCACTGCTTTGGGCTACATCAAGAGGAAACAAAACGTAGAGATAGAACGTGAAACTACTTTGTTGTGTCAACTTTCAAGAAGCTAGCACAAACCGTGTTGGATTCAGAGTTCCAAATACATCTATCAATATAGGAGAAAACAGAGTGAAACCTAAAAATTCAAACTGTTACTGGAAATGAACGCTTCAACATAGAAGAACGAAATTTGGGGAACCAAGTCGCCTTAGTGTACTGATCATTACCTGAAAGTATCATCCAGTTTGGGTGAAAAAATACTTGCTGAGATTTCTGGAGATTCGTAATTTTTGGAAGCTTGGCAACCCCTTCCCATGAAAGTGTTTCTCGCCAGTCACTGCTTAGGGCTACATCAAGAGGAAACAAAACGTAGAGATAGAACGGGAAACTACTTTGTTGTGTCAAGTTTCAAGAAGCTAGCACAAACCGTGTTGGATTTAGAGTTCCAAATACATCTATCAATATAGGAGAAAACAGAGTGAAACCTAAAAATTCAAACTGTTACTGGAAATGAACGCTTCAACATAGAAGAACGAAATTTGGGGAACCAAGTCGCCTTAGTGTACTGATCATTACCTGAGAGTATCATCCAGTTTGGGTGAAAAAATATTTGCTGAGATTTCTGGAGATTCGTAATTTTGGGAAGCTTGGCAACCCCTTCCCATGAAAGTGTTTCTCGCCAATCACTGCTTAGGGCTACATCAAGAGGAAACAAAACGTAGAGATAGAACGTGAAACTACTTTGTTGTGTCAACTTTCAAGAAGCTAGCACAAACCGTGTTGGATTCAGAGTTCCAAATACATCTATCAATATAGGAGAAAACAGAGTGAAACCTAAAAATTCAAACTGTTACTGGAAATGAACGCTTCAACATAGAAGAACGAAATTTGGGGAACCAAGTCGCCTTAGTGTACTGATCATTACCTGAAAGTATCATCCAGTTTGGGTGAAAAAATACTTGCTGAGATTTCTGGAGATTCGTAATTTTGGGAAGCTTGGCAACCCCTTCCCATGAAAGTGTTTCTCGCCAGTCACTGCTTAGGGCTACATCAAGAGGAAACAAAACGTAGAGATAGAACGTGAAACTACTTTGTTGTGTCAAGTTTCAAGAAGCTAGCACAAACCGTGTTGGATTTAGAGTTCCAAATACATCTATCAATATAGGAGAAAACAGAGTGAAACCTAAAAATTCAAACTGTTACTGGAAATGAACGCTTCAACATAGAAGAACGAAATTTGGGGAACCAAGTCGCCTTAGTGTACTGATCATTACCTGAGAGTATCATCCAGTTTGGGTGAAAAAATATTTGCTGAGATTTCTGGAGATTCGTAATTTTGGGAAGCTTGGCAACCCCTTCCCATGAAAGTGTTTCTCGCCAGTCACTGCTTAGGGCTACATCAAGAGGAAACAAAACGTAGAGATAGAACGTGAAACTACTTTGTTGTGTCAACTTTCAAGAAGCTAGCACAAACCGTGTTGGATTCAGAGTTCCAAATACATCTATCAATATAGGAGAAAACAGAGTGAAACCTAAAAATTCAAACTGTTACTGGAAATGAACGCTTCAACATAGAAGAACGAAATTTGGGGAACCAAGTCGCCTTAGTGTACTGATCATTGCCTGAGAGTATCATCCAGTTTGGGTGAAAAAATATTTGCTGAGATTTCTGGAGATTCGTAATTTTGGGAAGCTTGGCAAACCCTTCCCATGAAAGTGTTTCTCGCCAGTCACTGCTTAGGGCTACATCAAGAGGAAACAAAACGTAGAGATAGAACGTGAAACTACTTTGTGGTGTCAAGTTTCAAGAAGCAAGCACAAACCGTGTTGGATTTAGAGTTCCAAATACATCTATCAATATAGGAGAAAACAGAGTGAAACCTAAAAATTCAAACTATTACTGGAAATGAACGCTTCAACATAGAAGAACGAAATTTGGGGAACCAAGTCGCCTTAGTGTACTGATCATTACCTGAAAGTATCATCCAGTTTGGGTGAAAAAATATTTGCTGAGATTTCTGGAGATTCGTAATTTTTGGAAGCTTGGCAACCCCTTCCCATGAAAGTGTTTCTCGCCAGTCACTGCTTAGGGCTACATCAAGAGGAAACAAAACGTAGAGATAGAACGTGAAACTACTTTGTTGTGTCAAGTTTCAAGAAGCTAGCACAAACCGTGTTGGATTTAGAGTTCCAAATACATCTATCAATATAGGAGAAAACAGAGTGAAACCTAAAAATTCAAACTGTTACTGGAAATGAACGCTTCAACATAGAAGAACGAAATTTGGGGAACCAAGTCGCCTTAGTGTACTGATCATTACCTGAATGTATCATCCAGTTTGGGTGAAAAAATATTTGCTGAGATTTCTGGAGATTCGTAATTTTGGGAAGCTTGGCAACCCCTTCCCATGAAAGTGTTTCTCGCCAGTCACTGCTTAGGGCTACATCAAGAGGAAACAAAACGTAGAGATAGAACATGAAACTAATTTGTTGTGTCAACTTTCAAGAAGCTAGCACAAACCGTGATGGATTCAGAGTTCCAAATACATCTATCAATATAGGAGAAAACAGAGTGAAACCTAAAAATTCAAACTGTTACTGGAAATGAACGCTTCAACATTGAAGAACGAAATTTGGGGAACCAAGTCGCCTTAGTGTACTGATCATTACCTGAAAGTATCATCCAGTTTGGGTGAAAAAATATTTGCTGAGATTTCTGGAGATTCGTAATTTTTGGAAGCTTGGCAACCCCTTCCCATGAAAGTGTTTCTCGCCAGTCAGTGCTTAGGGCTACATCAAGAGGAAACAAAACGTAGAGACAGAACGTGAAACTACTTTGTTGTGTCAAGTTTCAAGAAGCTAGAACAAACCGTGTTGGATTTAGTGTTCCAAATACATCTATCAATATAGGAGAAAACAGAGTGAAACCTAAAAATTCAAACTCTTACTGGAAATGAACGCTTCAACATAGAAGAACGAAATTTGGGGAACCAAGTCGCCTTAGTGTACTGATCATTACCTGAAAGTATCATCCAGTTTGGGTGAAAAAATGTTTGCTGAGATTTCTGGAGATTCGTAATTTTGGGAAGCTTGGCAACCCCTTCCCATGAAAGTGTTTCTCGCCAGTCACTGCTTAGGGCTACATCAAGAGTAAACAAAACGTAGAGATAGAACGTGAAACTACTTTGTTGTGTCATGTTTCAAGAAGCTAGCACAAACCGTGTTGGATTTAGAGTTCCAAATATATCTATCAATATAGGAGAAAACAGAGTGAAACCTAAAAATTCAAACTGTTACTGGAAATGAACGCTTCAACATAGAAGAACGAAATTTGGGGAACCAAGTCGCCTTAGTGTACTGATCATTACCTGAAAGTATCATCCAGTTTGGGTGAAAAAATATTTGCTGAGATTTCTGGAGATTCGTAATTTTGGGAAGCTTGGCAACCCCTTCCCATGAAAGTGTTTCTCGCCAGTCACTGCTTACGGCTACATCAAGAGGAATCAAAACGTAGAGATAGAACGTGAAACAACTTTGTTGTGTCAAGTTTCAAGAAGCTAGCACAAACCGTGTTGGATTCAGAGTTCCAAATACATCTATCAATATAGGAGAAAACAGTGAAACCTAAAAATTCAAACTGTTACTGGAAATGAACGCTTCAACATAGAAGAACGAAAATTGGGGAACCAAGTTGCCTTAGTGTACTGATCATTACCTGAAAGTATCATCCAGTTTGGGTGAAAAAATGTTTGCTGAGATTTCTGGAGATTCGTAATTTTGGGAAGCTTGGCAACCCCTTCCCATGAAAGTGTTTCTCGCCAGTCACTGCTTAGGGCTACATCAAGAGGAAACAAAACGTAGAGATAGAACGTGAATCTACTTTGTTGTGTCAACTTCCAAGAAGCTAGCACAAACCGTGTTGGATTCAGAGTTCCAAATACATCTATCAATATAGGAGAAAACAGAGTGAAACCTAAAAATTCAAACTGTTACTGGAAATGAACGCTTCAACATAGAAGAACGAAATTTGGGGAACCAAGTCGCCTTAGTGTACTGATCATTACCTGAAAGTATCATCCAGTTTGGGTGAAAAAATATTTGCTGAGATTTCTGGAGATTCGTAATTTTGGGAAGCTTGGCAACCCCTTCCCATGAAAGTGTTTCTCGCCAGTCACTGCTTAGGGCTACATCAAGAGGAAACAAAATGTAGAGATAGAACGTGAAACTACTTTGTTGTGTCAAGTTTCAAGAAGCTAGCACAAACCGTGTTGGATTTAGAGTTCCAAATACATCTATCAATATAGGAGAAAACAGAGTGAAACCTAAAAATTCAAACTGTTACTGGAAATGAACGCTTCAACATAGAAGAACGAAATTTGGGGAACCAAGTCGCCTTAGTGTACTGATCATTACCTGAGAGTATCATCCAGTTTGGGTGAAAAAATATTTGCTGAGATTTCTGGAGATTCGTAATTTTGGGAAGCTTGGCAACCCCTTCCCATGAAAGTGTTTCTCGCCAGTCACTGCTTAGGGCTACATCAAGAGGAAACAAAACGTAGAGATAGAACGTGAAACTACTTTGTTGTGTCAAGTTTCAAGAAGCTAGCACAAACCGTGTTGGATTTAGAGTTCCAAATACATCTATCAATATAGGAGAAAACAGAGTGAAACCTAAAAATTCAAACTGTTACTGGAAATGAACGCTTCAACATAGAAGAACGAAATTTGGGGAACCAAGTCGCCTTAGTGTACTGATCATTACCTGAAAGTATCATCCAGTTTGGGTGAAAAAATACTTGCTGAGATTTCTGGAGATTCGTAATTTTGGGAAGCTTGGCAACCCCTTCCCATGAAAGTGTTTCTCGCCAGTCACTGCTTAGGGCTACATCAAGAGGAAACAAAACGTAGAGATAGAACGTGAAACTACTTTGTTGTGTCAAGTTTCAAGAAGCTAGCACAAACCGTGTTGGATTTAGAGTTCCAAATACATCTATCTATATAGGAGAAAACAGAGTGAAACTTAAAAATTCAAACTGTTACTGGAAATGAACGCTTCAACATAGAAGAACGAAAATTGGGGAACCAAGTTGCCTTAGTGTACTGATCATTACCTGAAAGTATCATCCAGTTTGGGTGAAAAAATGTTTGCTGAGATTTCTGGAGATTCGTAATTTTGGGAAGCTTGGCAACCCCTTCCCATGAAAGTGTTTCTCGCCAGTCACTGCTTAGGGCTACATCAAGAGGAAACAAAACATAGAGATAGAACGTGAAACTACTTTGTTGTGTCAAGTTTCAAGAAGCTAGCACAAACCGTGTTGGATTTAGAGTTCCAAATACATCTATCAATATAGGAGAAAACAGAGTGAAACCTAAAAATTCAAACTGTTACTGGAAATGAACGCTTCAACATAGAAGAACAAAATTTTTGGAACCAAGTCGCCTTAGTGTACTGATCATTACCTGAAAGTATCATCCAGTTTGGGTGAAAAAATATTTGCTGAGATTTCTGGAGATTCGTAATTTTGGGAAGCTTGGCAACCCCTTCCCATGAAAGTGTATCTCGCCAGTCACTGCTTAGGGCTACATCAAAAGGAAACAAATCATAGAGATAGTACGTGAAACTACTTTGTTGTGTCAAGTTTCAAGAAGCTAGCACAAACCGTGTTGGATTTAGAGTTCCAAATACATCTATCAATATAGGAGAAAACAGAGTGAAACCTAAAAATTCAAACTGTTACTGGAAATGAACGCTTCAACATAGAAGAATGAAATTTGGGGAACCAAGTCGTCTTAGTGTACTGATCATTATCTAAAAGTATCATCCAGTTTGGGTGAAAAAATATTTGCTGAGATTTCTGGAGATTCGTAATTTTGCGAAGCTTGGCAACCCCTTCCCATGAAAGTGTTTCTCGCCAGTCACTGCTTAGGGCTACATCAAGAGGAAAAAAAACGTAGAGATAGAACGTGAAACTACTTTGTTGTGTCAAGTTTCAAGAAGCTAGCACAAACCGTGTTGGATTTAGAGTTCCAAATACATCTATCAATATAGGAGAAAACAGAGTGAAACCTAAAAATTCAAACTGTTACTGGAAATGAACGCTTCAACATAGAAGAACGAAATTTGGGGAACCAAGTCGCCTTAGTGTACTGATCATTACCTGAAATTATCATCCAGTTTGGGTGAAAAAATATTTGCTGAGATTTCTGGAGATTCGTAATTTTGGGAAGCTTGGCAACCCCTTCCCATGAAAGTGTTTCTCGCCAGTCACTGCTAGGGCTACATCAAGAGGAAACAAAACGTAGAGATAGAACGTGAAACTACTTTGTTGTGTCAACTTTCAAGAAGCTAGCACAAACCGTGTTGGATTCAGAGTTCCAAATATATCTATCAATATAGGAGAAAACAGAGTGAAACCTAAAAATTCAAACTGTTACTGGAAATGAACGCTTCAACATAGAAGAACAAAATTTGGGGAACCAAGTCGCCTTAGTGTACTGATCATTGCCTGAGAGTATCATCCAGTTTGGGTGAAAAAATATTTGCTGAGATTTCTGGAGATTCGTAATTTTGGGAAGCATGGCAACCCCTTCCCATGAAAGTGTTTCTCGCCAGTCACTGCTTAGGGCTACATCAAGAGGAATCAAAACGTAGAGATAGAACGTGAAACTACTTTGTTGTGTCAAGTTTCAAGAAGCTAGCACAAACCGTGTTGGATTTAGAGTTCCAAATACATCTATCAATATAGGAGAAAACAGAGTGAAACCTAAAAATTCAAACTGTTACTGGAAATGAACGCTTCAACATAGAAGAACGAAATTTGGGAACCAAGTCGCCTTAGTGTACTGATCATTACCTGAAAGTATCATCCAGTTTTGGTGAAAAAATACTTGCTGAGATTTCTGGAGATTCGTAATTTTTGGAAGCTTGGCAACCCCTTCCCATGAAAGTGTTTCTCGCCAGTCACTGCTTAGGGCTACATCAAGAGGAAACAAAACGTAGAGATAGAACGGGAAACTACTTTGTTGTGTCAAGTTTCAAGAAGCTAGCACAAACCGTGTTGGATTTAGAGTTCCAAATACATCTATCTATATAGGAGAAAACAGAGTGAAACCTAAAAATTCAAACTGTTACTGGAAATGAACGCTTCAACATAGAAGAACGAAAATTGGGGAACCAAGTTGCCTTAGTGTACTGATCATTACCTGAAAGTATCATCCAGTTTGGGTGAAAAAATGTTTGCTGAGATTTCTGGAGATTCGTAATTTTGGGAAGCTTGGCAACCCCTTCCCATGAAAGTGTTTCTCGCCAGTCACTGCTTAGGGCTACATCAAGAGGAAACAAAACGTAGAGATAGAACGTGAAACTACTTTGTTGTGTCAAGTTTCAAGAAGCTAGCACAAACCGTGTTGGATTCAGAGTTCCAAATACATCTATCAATATAGGAGAAAACAGAGTGAAACCTACAAATTCAAACTGTTACTGGAAATGAACGCTTCAACAAAGAAGAACGAAATTTGGGGAACCAAGTCGCCTTAGTGTACTGATCATTACCTGAAAGTATCATCCCGATTGGGTGAAAAAATATTTGCTGAGATTTCTGGAGATTCGTAATTTTGGGAAGCTTGGCAACCCCTTCCCATGAAAGTGTATCTCGCCAGTCACTGCTTAGGGCTACATCAAAAGGAAACAAATCATAGAGATAGAACGTGAAACTACTTTGTTGTGTCAAGTTTCAAGAAGCTAGCACAAACCGTGTTGGATTTAGAGTTCCAAATACATCTATCAATATAGGAGAAAACAGAGTGAAACCTAAAAATTCAAACTGTTACTGGAAATGAACGCTTCAACATAGAAGAATGAAATTTGGGGAACCAAGTCGTCTTAGTGTACTGATCATTATCTGAAAGTATCATCCAGTTTGGGTGAAAAAATATTTGCTGAGATTTCTGGAGATTCGTAATTTTGGGAAGCTTGGCAACCCCTTCCCATGAAAGTGTTTCTCGGCAGTCACAGTTTAGGGCTACATCAAGAGGAAAAAAAACGTAGAGATAGAACGTGAAACTACTTTGTTGTGTCAAGTTTCAAGAAGCTAGCACAAACCGTGTTGGATTTAGAGTTCCAAATACATCTATCAATATAGGAGAAAACAGAGTGAAACCTAAAAATTCAAACTGTTACTGGAAATGAACGCTTCAACATAGAAGAACGAAATTTGGGGAACCTAGTCGCCTTAGTGTACTAATCATTACCTGAAATTATCATCCAGTTTGGGTGAAAAAATATTTGCTGAGATTTCTGGAGATTCGTAATTTTGGGAAGCTTGGCAACCCCTTCCCATGAAAGTGTTTCTCGCCAGTCACTGCTTAGGGCTACATCAAGAGGAAACAAAACGTAGAGATAGAACGTGAAACTACTTTGTTGTGTCAACTTTCAAGAAGCTAGCACAAACCGTGTTGGATTCAGAGTTCCAAATACATCTATCAATATAGGAGAAAACAGAGTGAAACCTAAAAATTCAAACTGTTACTGGAAATGAACGCTTCAACATAGAAGAACGAAATATGGGGAACCAAGTCGCCTTAGTGTACTGATCATTGCCTGAGAGTATCATCCAGTTTGGGTGAAAAAATATTTGCTGAGATTTCTGGAGATTCGTAATTTTGGGAAGCTTGGCAACCCCTTCCCATGAAAGTGTTTCTCGCCAGTCACTGCTTAGGGCTACATCAAGAGGAAACAAAACGTAGAGATAGAACGTGAAACTACTTTGTTGTGTCAAGTTTCAAGAAGCTAGCACAAACCGTGTTGGATTTAGAGTTCCAAATACATCTATCAATATAGGAGAAAACAGAGTGAAACCTACAAATTCAAACTGTTACTGGAAATGAACGCTTCAACATAGAAGAACGAAATTTGGGGAACCAAGTCGCCTTAGTGTACTGATCATTACCTGAAAGTATCATCCAGTTTGGGTGAAAAAATACTTGCTGAGATTTCTGGAGATTCGTAATTTTTGGAAGCTTGGCAACCCCTTCCCATGAAAGTGTTTCTCGCCAGTCACTGCTTAGGGCTACATCAAGAGGAAACAAAACGTAGAGATAGAACGTGAAACTACTTTGTTGTGTCAAGTTTCAAGAAGCTAGCACAAACCGTGTTGGATTCAGAGTTCCAAATACATCTATCAATATAGGAGAAAACAGAGTGAAACCTACAAATTCAAACTGTTACTGGAAATGAACGCTTCAACAAAGAAGAACGAAATTTGGGGAACCAAGTCGCCTTAGTGTACTGATCATTACCTGAAAGTATCATCCCGATTGGGTGAAAAAATATTTGCTGAGATTTCTGGAGATTCGTAATTTTGGGAAGCTTGGCAACCCCTTCCCATGAAAGTGTTTCTCGCCAGTCACTGCTTAGGGCTACATCAAGAGGAAACAAAACATAGAGATAGAACGTGAAACTACTTTGTTGTGTCAAGTTTCAAGAAGCTAGCACAAACCGTGTTGGATTTAGAGTTCCAAATACATCTATCAATATAGGAGAAAACAGAGTGAAACCTAAAAATTCAAACTGTTACTGGAAATGAACGCTTCAACATAGAAGAACAAAATTTTTGGAACCAAGTCGCCTTAGTGTACTGATCATTACCTGAAAGTATCATCCAGTTTGGGTGAAAAAATATTTGCTGAGATTTCTGGAGATTCGTAATTTTGGGAAGCTTGGCAACCCCTTCCCATGAAAGTGTATCTCGCCAGTCACTGCTTAGGGCTACATCAAAAGGAAACAAATCATAGAGATAGAACGTGAAACTACTTTGTTGTGTCAAGTTTCAAGAAGCTAGCACAAACCGTGTTGGATTTAGAGTTCCAAATACATCTATCAATATAGGAGAAAACAGAGTGAAACCTAAAAATTCAAACTGTTACTGGAAATGAACGCTTCAACATAGAAGAATGAAATTTGGGGAACCAAGTCGTCTTAGTGTACTGATCATTATCTGAAAGTATCATCCAGTTTGGGTGAAAAAATATTTGCTGAGATTTCTGGAGATTCGTAATTTTGGGAAGCTTGGCAACCCCTTCCCATGAAAGTGTTTCTCGGCAGTCACAGTTTAGGGCTACATCAAGAGGAAAAAAAAACGTAGAGATAGAACGTGAAACTACTTTGTTGTGTCAAGTTTCAAGAAGCTAGCACAAACCGTGTTGGATTTAGAGTTCCAAATACATCTATCAATATAGGAGAAAACAGAGTGAAACCTAAAAATTCAAACTGTTACTGGAAATGAACGCTTCAACATAGAAGAACGAAATTTGGGGAACCTAGTCGCCTTAGTGTACTAATCATTACCTGAAATTATCATCCAGTTTGGGTGAAAAAATATTTGCTGAGATTTCTGGAGATTCGTAATTTTGGGAAGCTTGGCAACCCCTTCCCATGAAAGTGTTTCTCGGCAGTCACAGTTTAGGGCTACATCAAGAGGAAAAAAAACGTAGAGATAGAACGTGAAACTACTTTGTTGTGTCAAGTTTCAAGAAGCTAGCACAAACCGTGTTGGATTTAGAGTTCCAAATACATCTATCAATATAGGAGAAAACAGAGTGAAACCTAAAAGTTCAAACTGTTACTGGAAATGAACGCTTCAACATAGAAGAACGAAATTTGGGGAACCTAGTCGCCTTAGTGTACTAATCATTACCTGAAATTATCATCCAGTTTGGGTGAAAAAATATTTGCTGAGATTTCTGGAGATTCGTAATTTTGGGAAGCTTGGCAACCCCTTCCCATGAAAGTGTTTCTCGCCAGTCACTGCTTAGGGCTACATCAAGAGGAAACAAAACGTAGAGATAGAACGTGAAACTACTTTGTTGTGTCAACTTTCAAGAAGCTAGCACAAACCGTGTTGGATTCAGAGTTCCAAATACATCTATCAATATAGGAGAAAACAGAGTGAAACCTAAAAATTCAAACTGTTACTGGAAATGAACGCTTCAACATAGAAGAACGAAATATGGGGAACCAAGTCGCCTTAGTGTACTGATCATTGCCTGAGAGTATCATCCAGTTTGGGTGAAAAAATATTTGCTGAGATTTCTGGAGATTCGTAATTTTGGGAAGCTTGGCAACCCCTTCCCATGAAAGTGTTTCTCGCCAGTCACTGCTTAGGGCTACATCAAGAGGAAACAAAACGTAGAGATAGAACGTGAAACTACTTTGTTGTGTCAAGTTTCAAGAAGCTAGCACAAACCGTGTTGGATTTAGAGTTCCAAATACATCTATCAATATAGGAGAAAACAGAGTGAAACCTAAAAATTCAAACTGTTACTGGAAATGAACGCTTCAACATAGAAGAACGAAATTTGGGGAACCAAGTCGCCTTAGTGTACTGATCATTACCTGAAAGTATCATCCAGTTTGGGTGAAAAAATACTTGCTGAGATTTCTGGAGATTCGTAATTTTTGGAAGCTTGGCAACCCCTTCCCATGAAAGTGTTTCTCGCCAGTCACTGCTTAGGGCTACATCAAGAGGAAACAAAACGTAGAGATAGAACGTGAAACTACTTTGTTGTGTCAAGTTTCAAGAAGCTAGCACAAACCGTGTTGGATTCAGAGTTCCAAATACATCTATCAATATAGGAGAAAACAGAGTGAAACCTACAAATTCAAACTGTTACTGGAAATGAACGCTTCAACAAAGAAGAACGAAATTTGGGGAACCAAGTCGCCTTAGTGTACTGATCATTACCTGAAAGTATCATCCCGATTGGGTGAAAAAATATTTGCTGAGATTTCTGGAGATTCGTAATTTTGGGAAGCTTGGCAACCCCTTCCCATGAAAGTGTTTCTCGCCAGTCACTGCTTAGGGCTACATCAAGAGGAAACAAAACATAGAGATAGAACGTGAAACTACTTTGTTGTGTCAAGTTTCAAGAAGCTAGCACAAACCGTGTTGGATTTAGAGTTCCAAATACATCTATCAATATAGGAGAAAACAGAGTGAAACCTAAAAATTCAAACTGTTACTGGAAATGAACGCTTCAACATAGAAGAACAAAATTTTTGGAACCAAGTCGCCTTAGTGTACTGATCATTACCTGAAAGTATCATCCAGTTTGGGTGAAAAAATATTTGCTGAGATTTCTGGAGATTCGTAATTTTGGGAAGCTTGGCAACCCCTTCCCATGAAAGTGTATCTCGCCAGTCACTGCTTAGGGCTACATCAAAAGGAAACAAATCATAGAGATAGAACGTGAAACTACTTTGTTGTGTCAAGTTTCAAGAAGCTAGCACAAACCGTGTTGGATTTAGAGTTCCAAATACATCTATCAATATAGGAGAAAACAGAGTGAAACCTAAAAATTCAAACTGTTACTGGAAATGAACGCTTCAACATAGAAGAATGAAATTTGGGGAACCAAGTCGTCTTAGTGTACTGATCATTATCTGAAAGTATCATCCAGTTTGGGTGAAAAAATATTTGCTGAGATTTCTGGAGATTCGTAATTTTGGGAAGCTTGGCAACCCCTTCCCATGAAAGTGTTTCTCGGCAGTCACAGTTTAGGGCTACATCAAGAGGAAAAAAAACGTAGAGATAGAACGTGAAACTACTTTGTTGTGTCAAGTTTCAAGAAGCTAGCACAAACCGTGTTGGATTTAGAGTTCCAAATACATCTATCAATATAGGAGAAAACAGAGTGAAACCTAAAAATTCAAACTGTTACTGGAAATGAACGCTTCAACATAGAAGAACGAAATTTGGGGAACCTAGTCGCCTTAGTGTACTAATCATTACCTGAAATTATCATCCAGTTTGGGTGAAAAAATATTTGCTGAGATTTCTGGAGATTCGTAATTTTGGGAAGCTTGGCAACCCCTTCCCATGAAAGTGTTTCTCGCCAGTCACTGCTTAGGGCTACATCAAGAGGAAACAAAACGTAGAGATAGAACGTGAAACTATTTTGTTGTGTCAACTTTCAAGAAGCTAGCACAAACCGTGTTGGATTCAGAGTTCCAAATACATCTATCAATATAGGAGAAAACAGAGTGAAACCTAAAAATTCAAACTGTTACTGGAAATGAATGCTTCAACATAGAAGAACGAAATATGGGGAACCAAGTCGCCTTAGTGTACTGATCATTGCCTGAGAGTATCATCCAGTTTGGGTGAAAAAATATTTGCTGAGATTTCTGGAGATTCGTAATTTTGGGAAGCTTGGCAACCCCTTCCCATGAAAGTGTTTCTCGCCAGTCACTGCTTAGGGCTACATCAAGAGGAAACAAAACGTAGAGATAGAACGTGAAACTACTTTGTTGTGTCAAGTTTCAAGAAGCTAGCACAAACCGTGTTGGATTTAGAGTTCCAAATACATCTATCAATATAGGAGAAAACAGAGTGAAACCTAAAAATTCAAACTGTTACTGGAAATGAACGCTTCAACATAGAAGAACGAAATTTGGGGAACCAAGTCGCCTTAGTGTACTGATCATTACCTGAAAGTATCATCCAGTTTGGGTGAAAAAATACTTGCTGAGATTTCTGGAGATTCGTAATTTTTGGAAGCTTGGCAACCCCTTCCCATGAAAGTGTTTCTCGCCAGTCACTGCTTAGGGCTACATCAAGAGGAAACAAAACGTAGAGATAGAACGTGAAACTACTTTGTTGTGTCAAGTTTCAAGAAGCTAGCACAAACCGTGTTGGATTCAGAGTTCCAAATACATCTATCAATATAGGAGAAAACAGAGTGAAACCTACAAATTCAAACTGTTACTGGAAATGAACGCTTCAACAAAGAAGAACGAAATTTGGGGAACCAAGTCGCCTTAGTGTACTGATCATTACCTGAAAGTATCATCCCGATTGGGTGAAAAAATATGTGCTGAGATTTCTGGAGATTCGTAATTTTGGGAAGCTTGGCAACCCCTTCCCATGAAAGAGTTTCTCGCCAGTCACTGCTTAGGGCTACATCAAGAGGAAACAAAACGTAGAGATAGAACGTGAAACTACTTTGTTGTGTCAAGTTTCAAGAAGCTAGCACAAACCGTGTTGGATTTAGAGTTCCAAATACATCTATCAATATAGGAGAAAACAGAGTGAAACCTAAAAATTCAAACTGTTACTGGAAATGAACGCTTCAACATAGAAGAATGAAATTTGGGGAACCAAGTCGCCTTAGTGTACTGATCATTACCTGAGAGTATCATCCAGTTTGGGTGAAAAAATATTTGCTGAGATTTCTGGAGATTCGTAATTTTGGGAAGCTTGGCAACCCCTTCCCATGAAAGTGTTTCTCGCCAATCACTGCTTAGGGCTACATCAAGAGGAAACAAAACGTAGAGATAGAACGTGAAACTACTTTGTTGTGTCAACTTTCAAGAAGCTAGCACAAACCGTGTTGGATTCAGAGTTCCAAATACATCTATCAATATAGGAGAAAACAGAGTGAAACCTAAAAATTCAAACTGTTACTGGAAATGAACGCTTCAACATAGAAGAACGAAATTTGGGGAACCAAGTCGCCTTAGTGTACTGATCATTACCTGAGAGTATCATCCAGTTTGGGTGAAAAAATACTTGCTGAGATTTCTGGAGATTCGTAATTTTGGGAAGCTTGGCAACCCCTTCCCATGAAAGTGTTTCTCGCCAGTCACTGCTTAGGGCTACATCAAGAGGAAACAAAACGTAGAGATAGAACGTGAAACTACTTTGTTGTGTCAACTTTCAAGAAGCTAGCACAATCCGTGTTGGATTCAGAGTTCCAAATACATCTATCAATATAGGAGAAAACAGAGTGAAACCTAAAAATTCAAACTGTTACTGGAAATGAACGCTTCAACATAGAAGAACGAAATTTGGGGAACCAAGTCGCCTTAGTGTACTGATCATTGCCTGAGAGTATCATCCAGTTTGGGTGAAAAAATATTTGCTGAGATATCTGGAGATTCGTAATTTTGGGAAGCTTGGCAACCCCTTCCCATGAAAGTGTTTCTCGCCAGTCACTGCTTAGGGCTACATCAAGAGGAAACAAAACGTAGAGATAGAACGTGAAACTACTTTGTTGTGTCAAGTTTCAAGAAGCTAGCACAAACCGTGTTGGATTTAGAGTTCCAAATACATCTATCTATATAGGAGAAAACAGAGTGAAACCTAAAAATTCAAACTGTTACTGGAAATGAACGCTTCAACATAGAAGAACGAAATTTGGGGAACCAGGTTGCCTTAGTGTACTGATCATTACCTGAAAGTATCATCCAGTTTGGGTGAAAAAATATTTGCTGAGATTTCTGGAGATTCGTAATTTTGGGAAGCTTGGCAACCCCTTCCCATGGAAGTGTTTCTCGCCAGTCACTGCTTAGGGCTACATCAAGAGGAAACAAAACGTAGAGATAGAACGTGAAACTACTTTGTTGTGTCAAGTTTCAAGAAGCTAGCACAAACCGTGTTGGATTTAGAGTTCCAAATACATCTATCAATATAGGAGAAAACAGAGTGAAACCTAAAAATTCAAACTGTTACTGGAAATGAACGCTTCAACATAGAAGAATGAAATTTGGGGAACCAAGTCGCCTTAGTGTACTGATCATTACCTGAGAGTATCATCCAGTTTGGGTGAAAAAATATTTGCTGAGATTTCTGGAGATTCGTAATTTTGGGAAGCTTGGCAACCCCTTCCCATGAAAGTGTTTCTCGCCAATCACTGCTTAGGGCTACATCAAGAGGAAACAAAACGTAGAGATAGAACGTGAAACTACTTTGTTGTGTCAACTTTCAAGAAGCTAGCACAAACCGTGTTGGATTCAGAGTTCCAAATACATCTATCAATATAGGAGAAAACAGAGTGAAACCTAAAAATTCAAACTGTTACTGGAAATGAACGCTTCAACATAGAAGAACGAAATTTGGGGAACCAAGTCGCCTTAGTGTACTGATCATTACCTGAGAGTATCATCCAGTTTGGGTGAAAAAATACTTGCTGAGATTTCTGGAGATTCGTAATTTTGGGAAGCTTGGCAACCCCTTCCAATGAAAGTGTTTCTCGCCAGTCACTGCTTAGGGCTACATCAAGAGGAAACAAAACGTAGAGATAGAACGTGAAACTACTTTGTTGTGTCAACTTTCAAGAAGCTAGCACAATCCGTGTTGGATTCAGAGTTCCAAATACATCTATCAATATAGGAGAAAACAGAGTGAAACCTAAAAATTCAAACTGTTACTGGAAATGAACGCTTCAACATAGAAGAACGAAATTTGGGGAACCAAGTCGCCTTAGTGTACTGATCATTGCCTGAGAGTATCATCCAGTTTGGGTGAAAAAATATTTGCTGAGATTTCTGGAGATTCGTAATTTTGGGAAGCTTGGCAACCCCTTCCCATGAAAGTGTTTCTCGCCAGTCACTGCTTAGGGCTACATCAAGAGGAAACAAAACGTAGAGATAGAACGTGAAACTACTTTGTTGTGTCAAGTTTCAAGAAGCTAGCACAAACCGTGTTGGATTTAGAGTTCCAAATACATCTATCTATATAGGAGAAAACAGAGTGAAACCTAAAAATTCAAACTGTTACTGGAAATGAACGCTTCAACATAGAAGAACGAAATTTGGGGAACCAGGTTGCCTTAGTGTACTGATCATTACCTGAAAGTATCATCCAGTTTGGGTGAAAAAATACTTGCTGAGATTTCTGGAGATTCGTAATTTTTGGAAGCTTGGCAACCCCTTCCCATGAAAGTGTTTCTCGCCAGTCACTGCTTAGGGCTACATCAAGAGGAAACAAAACGTAGAGATAGAACGGGAAACTACTTTGTTGTGTCAAGTTTCAAGAAGCTAGCACAAACCGTGTTGGATTTAGAGTTCCAAATACATCTATCAATATAGGAGAAAACAGAGTGAAACCTAAAAATTCAAACTGTTACTGGAAATGAACGCTTCAACATAGAAGAACGAAATTTGGGGAACCAAGTCGCCTTAGTGTACTGATCATTACCTGAGAGTATCATCCAGTTTGGGTGAAAAAATATTTGCTGAGATTTCTGGAGATTCGTAATTTTGGGAAGCTTGGCAACCCCTTCCCATGAAAGTGTTTCTCGCCAATCACTGCTTAGGGCTACATCAAGAGGAAACAAAACGTAGAGATAGAACGTGAAACTACTTTGTTGTGTCAACTTTCAAGAAGCTAGCACAAACCGTGTTGGATTCAGAGTTCCAAATACATCTATCAATATAGGAGAAAACAGAGTGAAACCTAAAAATTCAAACTGTTACTGGAAATGAACGCTTCAACATAGAAGAACGAAATTTGGGGAACCAAGTCGCCTTAGTGTACTGATCATTACCTGAAAGTATCATCCAGTTTGGGTGAAAAAATACTTGCTGAGATTTCTGGAGATTCGTAATTTTGGGAAGCTTGGCAACCCCTTCCCATGAAAGTGTTTCTCGCCAGTCACTGCTTAGGGCTACATCAAGAGGAAACAAAACGTAGAGATAGAACGTGAAAATACTTTGTTGTGTCAAGTTTCAAGAAGCTAGCACAAACCGTGTTGGATTTAGAGTTCCAAATACATCTATCTATATAGGAGAAAACAGAGTGAAACCTAAAAATTCAAACTGTTACTGGAAATGAACGCTTCAACATAGAAGAACGAAATTTGGGGAACCAAGTCGCCTTAGTGTACTGATCATTGCCTGAGAGTATCATCCAGTTTGGGTGAAAAAATATTTGCTGAGATTTCTGGAGATTCGTAATTTTGGGAAGCTTGGCAACCCCTTCCCATGAAAGTGTTTCTCGCCAGTCACTGCTTAGGGCTACATCAAGAGGAAACAAAACGTAGAGATAGAACGTGAAACTACTTTGTTGTGTCAAGTTTCAAGAAGCTAGCACAAACCGTGTTGGATTTAGAGTTCCAAATACATCTATCTATATAGGAGAAAACAGAGTGAAACCTAAAAATTCAAACTGTTACTGGAAATGAACGCTTCAACATAGAAGAACGAAATTTGGGGAACCAGGTTGCCTTAGTGTACTGATCATTACCTGAAAGTATCATCCAGTTTGGGTGAAAAAATACTTGCTGAGATTTCTGGAGATTCGTAATTTTTGGAAGCTTGGCAACCCCTTCCCATGAAAGTGTTTCTCGCCAGTCACTGCTTAGGGCTACATCAAGAGGAAACAAAACGTAGAGATAGAACGGGAAACTACTTTGTTGTGTCAAGTTTCAAGAAGCTAGCACAAACCGTGTTGGATTTAGAGTTCCAAATACATCTATCAATATAGGAGAAAACAGAGTGAAACCTAAAAATTCAAACTGTTACTGGAAATGAACGCTTCAACATAGAAGAACGAAATTTGGGGAACCAAGTCGCCTTAGTGTACTGATCATTACCTGAGAGTATCATCCAGTTTGGGTGAAAAAATATTTGCTGAGATTTCTGGAGATTCGTAATTTTGGGAAGCTTGGCAACCCCTTCCCATGAAAGTGTTTCTCGCCAATCACTGCTTAGGGCTACATCAAGAGGAAACAAAACGTAGAGATAGAACGTGAAACTACTTTGTTGTGTCAACTTTCAAGAAGCTAGCACAAACCGTGTTGGATTCAGAGTTCCAAATACATCTATCAATATAGGAGAAAACAGAGTGAAACCTAAAAATTCAAACTGTTACTGGAAATGAACGCTTCAACATAGAAGAACGAAATTTGGGGAACCAAGTCGCCTTAGTGTACTGATCATTACCTGAAAGTATCATCCAGTTTGGGTGAAAAAATACTTGCTGAGATTTCTGGAGATTCGTAATTTTGGGAAGCTTGGCAACCCCTTCCCATGAAAGTGTTTCTCGCCAGTCACTGCTTAGGGCTACATCAAGAGGAAACAAAACGTAGAGATAGAACGTGAAAATACTTTGTTGTGTCAAGTTTCAAGAAGCTAGCACAAACCGTGTTGGATTTAGAGTTCCAAATACATCTATCTATATAGGAGAAAACAGAGTGAAACCTAAAAATTCAAACTGTTACTGGAAATGAACGCTTCAACATAGAAGAACGAAATTTGGGGAACCAAGTCGCCTTAGTGTACTGATCATTACCTGAGAGTATCATCCAGTTTGGGTGAAAAAATATTTGCTGAGATTTCTGGAGATTCGTAATTTTGGGAAGCTTGGCAACCCCTTCCCATGAAAGTGTTTCTCGCCAGTCACTGCTTAGGGCTACATCAAGAGGAAACAAAACGTAGAGATAGAACGTGAAACTACTTTGTTGTGTCAACTTTCAAGAAGCTAGCACAAACCGTGTTGGATTCAGAGTTCCAAATACATCTATCAATATAGGAGAAAACAGAGTGAAACCTAAAAATTCAAACTGTTACTGGAAATGAACGCTTCAACATAGAAGAACGAAATTTGGGGAACCAAGTCGCCTTAGTGTACTGATCATTGCCTGAGAGTATCATCCAGTTTGGGTGAAAAAATATTTGCTGAGATTTCTGGAGATTCGTAATTTTGGGAAGCTTGGCAACCCCTTCCCATGAAAGTGTTTCTCGCCAGTCACTGCTTAGGGCTACATCAAGAGGAAACAAAACGTAGAGATAGAACGTGAAACTACTTTGTTGTGTCAAGTTTCAAGAAGCTAGCACAAACCGTGTTGGATTTAGAGTTCCAAATACATCTATCAATATAGGAGAAAACAGAGTGAAACCTAAAAATTCAAACTGTTACTGGAAATGAACGCTTCAACATAGAAGATCAAAATTTGGGGAACCAAGTCGCCTTAGTGTACTGATCATTACCTGAAAGTATCATCCAGTTTGGGTGAAAAAATATTTGCTGAGATTTCTGGAGATTCGTAATTTTGGGAAGCTTGGCAACCCCTTCACATGAAAGTGTTTCTCGCCAGTCACTGCTTAGGGCTACATCAAGAGGAAACAAAACGTAGAGATAGAATGTGAAACTACTTTGTTGTGTCAAGTTTCAAGAAGCTAGCACAAACCGTGTTGGATTTAGAGTTCCAAATATATCTATCAATATAGGAGAAAACAGAGTGAAACCTAAAAATTCAAACTGTTACTGGAAATGAACGCTTCAACATAGAAGAATGAAATTTGGGGAACCAAGTCGCCTTAGTGTACTGATCATTACCTGAGAGTATCATCCAGTTTGGGTGAAAAAATATTTGCTGAGATTTCTGGAGATTTGTAATTTTGGGAAGCTTGGCAACCCCTTCCCATGAAAGTGTTTCTCGCCAATCACTGCTTAGGGCTACATCAAGAGGAAACAAAACGTAGAGATAGAACGTGAAACTACTTTGTTGTGTCAACTTTCAAGAAGCTAGCACAAACCGTGTTGGATTCAGAGTTCCAAATACATCTATCAATATAGGAGAAAACAGAGTGAAACCTAAAAATTCAAACTGTTACTGGAAATGAACGCTTCAACATAGAAGAACGAAATTTGGGGAACCAAGTCGCCTTAGTGTACTGATCATTACCTGAGAGTATCATCCAGTTTGGGTGAAAAAATACTTGCTGAGATTTCTGGAGATTCGTAATTTTGGGAAGCTTGGCAACCCCTTCCCATGAAAGTGTTTCTCGCCAGTCACTGCTTAGGGCTACATCAAGAGGAAACAAAACGTAGAGATAGAACGTGAAACTACTTTGTTGTGTCAAGTTTCAAGAAGCTAGCACAAACCGTGTTGGATTTAGAGTTCGAAATACATCTATCTATATAGGAGAAAACAGAGTGAAACCTAAAAATTCAAACTGTTACTGGAAATGAACGCTTCAACATAGAAGAACGAAATTTGGGGAACCAATTCGCCTTAGTGTACTGATCATTACCTGAAAGTATCATCCAGTTTGGGTGAAAAAATATTTGCTGAGATTTGTGGAGATTCGTAATTTTTGGAAGCTTGGCAACCCCTTCCCATGAAAGTGTTTCTCGCCAGTCACTGCTTAGGGCTACATCAAGAGGAAACAAAACGTAGAGATAGAACGTGAAACTACTTTGTTGTGTCAAGTTTCAAGAAGCTAGCACAAACCGTGTTGGATTTAGAGTTCCAAATACATCTATCTATATAGGAGAAAACAGAGTGAAACCTAAAAATTCAAACTGTTACTGGAAATGAACGCTTCAACATAGAAGAACGAAATTTGGGGAACCAGGTTGCCTTAGTGTACTGATCATTACCTGAAAGTATCATCCAGTTTGGGTGAAAAAATATTTGCTGAGATTTGTGGAGATTCGTAATTTTGGGAAGCTTGGCAACCCCTTCCCATGAAAGGGTTTCTCGCCAATCACTGCTTAGGGCTACATGAAGAGGAAACAAAACGTAGAGATAGAACGTGAAACTACTTTGTTGTGTCAACTTTCAAGAAGCTAGCACAAACCGTGTTGGATTCAGAGTTCCAAATACATCTATCAATATAGGAGAAAACAGAGTGAAACCTAAAAATTCAAACTGTTACTGGAAATGAACGATTCAACATAGAAGAACGAAATTTGGGGAATCAAGTCGCCTTAGTGTACTGATCATTACCTGAAAGTATCATCCAGTTTGGGTGAAAAAATACTTGCTGAGATTTCTGGAGATTCGTAATTTTGGGAAGCTTGGCAACCCCTTCCCATGAAAGTGTTTCTCGCCAGTCACTGCTTAGGGCTACATCAAGAGGAAACAAAACGTAGAGATAGAACGTGAAACTACTTTGTTGTGTCAACTTTCAAGAAGCTAGCACAAACCGTGTTGGATTTAGAGTTCCAAATACATCTATCAATATAGGAGAAAACAGAGTGAAACCTAAAAATTCAAACTGTTACTGGAAATGAACGCTTCAACATAGAAGAACGAAATTTGGGGAACCAAGTCGCCTTAGTGTACTGATCATTACCTGAGAGTATCATCCAGTTTGGGTGAAAAAATATTTGCTGAGATTTCTGGAGATTCGTAATTTTGGGAAGCTTGGCAACCCCTTCCCATGAAAGGGTTTCTCGCCAATCACTGCTTAGGGCTACATCAAGAGGAAACAAAACGTAGAGATAGAACGTGAAACTACTTTGTTGTGTCAAGTTTCAAAAAGCTAGCACAAACCGTGTTGGATTCAGAGTTCCAAATACATCTATCAATATAGGAGAAAACAGAGTGAAACCTAAAAATTCAAACTGTTACTGGAAATGAACGCTTCAACATAGAAGAACGAAATTTGGGGAACCAAGTCGCCTTAGTGTACTGATCATTACCTGAGAGTATCATCCAGTTTGGGTGAAAAAATATTTGCTGAGATTTCTGGAGATTCGTAATTTTGGGAAGCTTGGCAACCCCTTCCCATGAAAGTGTTTCTCGCCAATCACTGCTTAGGGCTACATCAAGAGGAAACAAAACGTAGAGATAGAACGTGAAACTACTTTGTTGTGTCAACTTTCAAGAAGCTAGCACAAACCGTGTTGGATTCAGAGTTCCAAATACATCTATCAATATAGGAGAAAACAGAGTGAAACCTAAAAATTCAAACTGTTACTGGAAATGAACGCTTCAACATAGAAGAACGAAATTTGGGGAACCAAGTCGCCTTAGTGTACTGATCATTACCTGAAAGTATCATCCAGTTTGGGTGAAAAAATACTTGCTGAGATTTCTGGAGATTCGTAATTTTGGGAAGCTTGGCAACCCCTTCCCATGAAAGTGTTTCTCGCCAGTCACTGCTTAGGGCTACATCAAGAGGAAACAAAACGTAGAGATAGAACGTGAAACTACTCTGTTGTGTCAAGTTTCTAGAAGCTAGCACAAACCGTGTTGGAATTAGAGTTCCAAATACATCTATCTATATAGGAGAAAACAGAGTGAAACCTAAAAATTCAAACTGTTACTGGAAATGAACGCTTCAACATAGAAGAACGAAATTTGGGGAACCAAGTCGCCTTAGTGTACTGATCATTACCTGAAAGTATCATCCAGTTTGGGTGAAAAAATATTTGCTGAGATTTGTGGAGATTCGTAATTTTTGGAAGCTTGGCAACCCCTTCCCATGAAAGTGTTTCTCGCCAATCACTGCTTAGGGCTACATCAAGAGGAAACAAAACGTAGAGATAGAACGTGAAACTACTTTGTTGTGTCAACTTTCAAGAAGCTAGCACAAACCGTGTTGGATTCAGAGTTCCAAATACATCTATCAATATAGGAGAAAACAGAGTGAAACCTAAAAATTCAAACTGTTACTGGAAATGAACGCTTCAACATAGAAGAACCAAATTTGGGGAATCAAGTCGCCTTAGTGTACTGATCATTACCTGAAAGTATCATCCAGTTTGGGTGAAAAAATACTTGCTGAGATTTCTGGAGATTCGTAATTTTGGGAAGCTTGGCAACCCCTTCCCATGAAAGTGTTTCTCGCCAGTCACTGCTTAGGGCTACATCAAGAGGAAACAAAACGTAGAGATAGAACGTGAAACTACTTTGTTGTGTCAAGTTTCAAGAAGCTAGCACAAACCGTGTTGGATTTAGAGTTCCAAATACATCTATCAATATAGGAGAAAACAGAGTGAAACCTAAAAATTCAAACTGTTACTGGAAATGAACGCTTCAACATAGAAGAACGAAATTTGGGGAACCAAGTCGCCTTAGTGTACTGATCATTACCTGAAAGTATCATCCAGTTGGGGTGAAAAAATATTTGCTGAGATTTCTGGAGATTCGTAATTTTGGGAAGCTTGGCAACCCCTTCCCATGAAAGTGTTTCTCGCCAGTCACTGCTTAGGGCTACATCAAGAGGAAACAAAACGTAGAGATAGAATGTGAAACTACTTTGTTGTGTCAAGTTTCAAGAAGCTAGCACAAACCGTGTTGGATTTAGAGTTCCAAATACATCTATCAATATAGGAGAAAACAGAGTGAAACCTAAAAATTCAAACTGTTACTGGAAATGAACGCTTCAACATAGAAGAACGAAATTTGGGGAACCAAGTCGCCTTAGTGTACTGATCATTACCTGAAAGTATCATCCAGTTTGGGTGAAAAAATATTTGCTGAGATTTGTGGAGATTCGTAATTTTGGGAAGCTTGGCAACCCCTTCCCATGAAAGGGTTTCTCGCCAATCACTGCTTAGGGCTACATCAAGAGGAAACAAAACGTAGAGATAGAACGTGAAACTACTTTGTTGTGTCAACTTTCAAGAAGCTAGCACAAACCGTGTTGGATTCAGAGTTCCAAATACATCTATCAATATAGGAGAAAACAGAGTGAAACCTAAAAATTCAAACTGTTACTGGAAATGAACGCTTCAACATAGAAGAACGAAATTTGGGGAACCAAGTCGCCTTAGTGTACTGATCATTACCTGAAAGTATCATCCAGTTTGGGTGAAAAAATACTTGCTGAGATTTCTGGAGATTCGTAATTTTGGGAAGCTTGGCAACCCCTTCCCATGAAAGTGTTTCTCGCCAGTCACTGCTTAGGGCTACATCAAGAGGAAACAAAACGTAGAGATAGAACGTGAAACTACTTTGTTGTGTCAAGTTTCAAGAAGCTAGCACAAACCGTGTTGGATTTAGAGTTCCAAATACATCTATCAATATAGGAGAAAACAGAGTGAAACCTAAAAATTCAAACTGTTACTGGAAATGAACGCTTCAACATAGAAGAACGAAATTTGGGGAACCAAGTCACCTTAGTGTACTGATCATTACCTGAGAGTATCATCCAGTTTGGGTGAAAAAATATTTGCTGATTTCTGGAGATTCGTAATTTTGGGAAGCTTGGCAACCCCTTCCCATGAAAGTGTTTCTCGCCAATCACTGCTTAGGGCTACATCAAGAGGAAACAAAACGTAGAGATAGAACGTGAAACTACTTTGTTGTGTCAAGTTTCAAAAAGCTAGCACAAACCGTGTTGGATTCAGAGTTCCAAATACATCTATCAATATAGGAGAAAACAGAGTGAAACCTAAAAATTCAAACTGTTACTGGAAATGAACGCTTCAACATAGAAGAACGAAATTTGGGGAACCAAGTCGCCTTAGTGTACTGATCATTACCTGAGAGTATCATCCAGTTTGGGTGAAAAAATATTTGCTGAGATTTCTGGAGATTCGTAATTTTGGGAAGCTTGGCAACCCCTTCCCATGAAAGTGTTTCTCGCCAATCACTGCTTAGGGCTACATCAAGAGGAAACAAAACGTAGAGATAGAACGTGAAACTACTTTGTTGTGTCAACTTTCAAGAAGCTAGCACAAACCGTGTTGGATTCAGAGTTCCAAATACATCTATCAATATAGGAGAAAACAGAGTGAAACCTAAAAATTCAAACTGTTACTGGAAATGAACGCTTCAACATAGAAGAACGAAATTTGGGGAACCAAGTCGCCTTAGTGTACTGATCATTACCTGAAAGTATCATCCAGTTTGGGTGAAAAAATACTTGCTGAGATTTCTGGAGATTCGTAATTTTGGGAAGCTTGGCAACCCCTTCCCATGAAAGTGTTTCTCGCCAGTCACTGCTTAGGGCTACATCAAGAGGAAACAAAACGTAGAGATAGAACGTGAAACTACTTTGTTGTGTCAAGTTTCAAGAAGCTAGCACAAACCGTGTTGGATTTAGAGTTCCAAATACATCTATCTATATAGGAGAAAACAGAGTGAAACCTAAAAATTCAAACTGTTACTGGAAATGAACGCTTCAACATAGAAGAACGAAATTTGGGGAACCAAGTCGCCTTAGTGTACTGATCATTACCTGAAAGTATCATCCAGTTTGGGTGAAAAAATATTTGCTGAGATTTGTGGAGATTCGTAATTTTTGGAAGCTTGGCAACCCCTTCCCATGAAAGTGTTTCTCGCCAATCACTGCTTAGGGCTACATCAAGAGGAAACAAAACGTAGAGATAGAACGTGAAACTACTTTGTTGTGTCAAGTTTCAAGAAGCTAGCATAAACCGTGTTGGATTCAGAGTTCCAAATACATCTATCAATATAGGAGAAAACAGAGTGAAACCTAAAAATTCAAACTGTTACTGGAAATGAACGCTTCAACATAGAAGAACGAAATTTGGGGAACCAAGTCGCCTTAGTGTACTGATCATTACCTGAAAGTATCATCCAGTTTGGGTGAAAAAATATTTGCTGAGATTTCTGGAGATTCGTAATTTTGGGAAGCTTGGCAACCCCTTCCCCTGAAAGTGTTTCTCGCCAGTCACTGCTTAGGGCTACATCAAGAGGAAACAAAACGAAGAGATAGAATGTGAAACTACTTTGTTGTGTCAAGTTTCAAGAAGCTAGCACAAACCGTGTTGGATTTAGAGTTCCAAATACATCTATCAATATAGGAGAAAACAGAGTGAAACCTAAAAATTCAAACTGTTACTGGAAATGAACGCTTCAACATAGAAGAACGAAATTTGGGGAACCAAGTCGCCTTAGTGTACTGATCATTACCTGAGAGTATCATCCAGTTTGGGTGAAAAAATATTTGCTGAGATTTCTGGAGATTCGTAATTTTTGGAAGCTTGGCAACCCCTTCCCATGAAAGTGTTTCTCGCCAGTCACTGCTTAGGGCTACATCAAGAGGAAACAAAACGTAGAGATAGAACGTGAAACTACTTTGTTGTGTCAAGTTTCAAGAAGCTAGCAAAAACCGTGTTGGATTTAGAGTTCCAAATACATCTATCAATATAGGAGAAAACAGAGTGAAACCTAAAAATTCAAACTGTTACAGGAAATGAACGCTTCAACATAGAAGAACGAAATTTGGGGAACCAAGTCGCCTTAGTGTACTGATCATTACCTGAGAGTATCATCCAGTTTAGGTGAAAAAATATTTGCTGAGATTTCTGGAGATTCGTAATTTTGGGAAGCTTGGCAACCCCTTCCCAAGAAAGTGTTTCTCGCCAATCACTGCTTAGGGCTACATCAAGAGGAAACAAAACGTAGAGATAGAACGTGAAACTACTTTGTTGTGTCAACTTTCAAGAAGCTAGCACAAACCGTGTTGGATTCAGAGTTCCAAATACATCTATTAATATAGGAGAAAACAGAGTGAAACCTAAAAATTCAAACTGTTACTGGAAATGAACGCTTCAACATAGAAGAACGAAATTTGGGGAACCAAGTCGCCTTAGTGTACTGATCATTACCTGAAAGTATCATCCAGTTTGGGTGAAAAAATACTTGCTGAGATTTCTGGAGATTCGTAATTTTGGGAAGCTTGGCAACCCCTTCCCATGAAAGTGTTTCTCGCCAGTCACTGCTTAGGGCTACATCAAGAGGAAACAAAACGTAGAGATAGAACGTGAAACTACTTTGTTGTGTCAAGTTTCAAGAAGCTAGTACAAACCGTGTTGGATTTAGAGTTCCAAATACATCTATCTATATAGGAGAAAACAGAGTGAAACCTAAAAATTCAAACTGTTACTGGAAATGAACGCTTCAACATAGAAGAACGAAATTTGGGGAACCAAGTCGCCTTAGTGTACTGATCATTACCTGAGAGTATCATCCAGTTTGGGTGAAAAAATATTTGCTGAGATTTCTGGAGATTCGTAATTTTGGGAAGCTTGGCAACCCCTTCCCATGAAAGAGTTTCTCGCCAGTCACTGCTTAGGGCTACATCAAGAGGAAACAAAATGTAGAGATAGAACGTGAAACTACTTTGTTGTGTCAAGTTTCAAGATGCTAGCACAAACCGTGTTGGATTTAGAGTTCCAAATACATCTATCAATATAGGAGAAAACAGAGTGAAACCTAAAAATTCAAACTGTTCCTGGAAATGAACGCTTCAACATAGAAGAACGAAATTTGGGGAACCAAGTCGCCTTAGTGTACTGATCATTACCTGAGAGTATCATCCAGTTTGGGTGAAAAAATATTTGCTGAGATTTCTGGAGATTCGTAATTTTGGGAAGCTTGGCAACCCCTTCCCATGAAAGTGTTTCTCGCCAATCACTGCTTAGGGCTACATCAAGAGGAAACAAAACGTAGAGATAGAACATGAAACTACTTTGTTGTGTCAACTTTCAAGAAGCTAGCACAAACCGTGTTGGATTCAGAGTTCCAAATACATCTATCAATATAGGAGAAAACAGAGTGAAACCTAAAAATTCAAACTGTTACTGGAAATGAACGCTTCAACATAGAAGAACGAAATTTGGGGAACCAAGTCGCCTTAGTGTACTGATCATTACCTGAAAGTATCATCCAGTTTGGGTGAAAAAATGTTTGCTGAGATTTCCGGAGATTCGTAATTTTGGGAAGCTTGGCAACCCCTTCCCATGAAAGTGTTTCTCGCCAGTCACTGCTTAGTGCTACATCAAGAGGAAACAAAACGTAGAGATAGAACGTGAAACTACTTTGTTGTGTCAACTTTCAAGAAGCTAGCACAAACTGTGTTGGATTCAGAGTTCCAAATACATCTATCAATATAGGAGAAAACAGAGTGAAACCTACAAATTCAAACTGTTACTGGAAATGAACGCTTCAACAAAGAAGAACGAAATTTGGGGAACCAAGTCGCCTTAGTGTACTGATCATTACCTGAAAGTATCATCCAGTTTGGGTGAAAAAATATTTGCTGAGATTTCTGGAGATTCGTAATTTTGGGAAGCTTGGCAACCCCTTCCCATGAAAGTGTTTCTCGCCAGTCACTGCTTAGGGCTACATCAAGAGGAAACAAAACGTAGAGATAGAACGTGAAACTACTTTGTTGTGTCAACTTTCAAGAAGCTAGCACAAACCGTGTTGGATTCAGAGTTCCAAATACATCTATCAATATAGGAGAAAACACAGTGAAACCTACAAATTCAAACTGTTACTGGAAATGAACGCTTCAACAAAGAAGAACGAAATTTGGGGAACCAAGTCGCCTTAGTGTACTGATCATTACCTGAAAGTATCATCCAGTTTGGGTGAAAAAATATTTGCTGAGATTTCTGGAGATTCGTAATTTTGGGAAGCTTGGCAACCCCTTCCCATGAAAGTGTTTCTCGCCAGTCACTGCTTAGGGCTACATCAAGAGGAAACAAAACGTAGAGATAGAACGTGAAACTACTTTGTTGTGTCAAGTTTCAAGAAGCTAGCACAAACCGTGTTGGATTTAGAGTTCCAAATACATCTATCAATATAGGAGAAAACAGAGTGAAACCTAAAAATTCAAACTGTTACTGGAAATGAACGCTTCAACATAGAAGAACGAAATTTGGGGAACAAAGTCGCCTTAGTGTACTGATCATTACCTGAAAGTATCATCCAGTTTGGGTGAAAAAATATTTGCTGAGATTTCTGGAGATTCGTAATGTTGGGAAGCTTGGCAACCCCTTCCCATGAAAGTGTATCTCGCCAGTCACTGCTTACGGCTACATCAAGAGGAAACAAAACATAGAGATAGAACGTGAAACTACTTTGTTGTGTCAAGTTTCAAGAAGCTAGCACAAACCGTGTTGGATTTAGAGTTCCAAATACATCTATCAATATAGGAGAAAACAGAGTGAAACCTAAAAATTCAAACTGTTACTGGAAATGAACGCTTCAACATAGAAGAACGAAATTTGGGGAACCAAGTCGCCTTAGTGTACTGATCATTACCTGAAAGTATAATCCAGTTTGGGTGAAAAAATATTTGCTGAGATTTCTGGAGATTCGTAATTTTGGGAAGCTTGGCAACCCCTTCCCATGAAAGTGTTTCTCGGCAGTCACTGTTTAGGGCTACATCAAGAGGAAAAAAAACGTAGAGATAGAACGTGAAACTACTTTGTTGTGTCAAGTTTCAAGAAGCTAGCACAAACCGTGTTGGATTTAGAGTTCCAAATACATCTATCAATATAGGAGAAAACAGAGTGAAACCTAAAAATTCAAACTGTTACTGGAAATGAACGCTTCAACATAGAAGAACGAAATTTGGGGAACCAAGTCGCCTTAGTGTACTGATCATTACCTGAAAGTATCATCCAGTTTGGGCGAAAAAATATTTGCTGAGATTTCTGGAGATTCGTAATTTTGGGAAGCTTGGCAACCCCTTCCCATGAAAGTGTTTCTCGCCAGTCACTGCTTAGGGCTACATCAAGAGGAAACAAAACGTAGAGATAGAACGTGAAACTATTTTGTTGTGTCAAGTTTCAAGAAGCTAGCACAAACCGTGTTGGATTTAGAGTTCCAAATACATCTATCAATATAGGAGAAAACAGAGTGAAACCTAAAAATTCAAACTGTTACTGGAAATGAACGCTTCAACATAGAAGAACGAAATTTGGGGAACCAAGTCGCCTTAGTGTACTGATCATTACCTGCAAGTATCATCCAGTTTGGGTGAAAAAATATTTGCTGAGATTTCTGGAGATTCGTAATTTTGGGAAGCTTGACAACCCCTTCCCATGAAAGTGTTTCTCGCCAGTCACTGCTTAGGGCTACATCAAGAGGAAACAAAACGTAGAGATAGAACGTGAAACTACTTTGTTGTGTCAAGTTTCAAGAAGCTAGCACAAACCGTGTTGGATTTAGAGTTCCAAATACATCTATCAATATAGGAGAAAACAGAGTGAAACCTAAAAATTCAAACTGTTCCTGGAAATGAACGCTTCAACATAGAAGAACGAAATTTGGGGAACCAAGTCGCCTTAGTGTACTGATCATTACCTGAAAGTATCATCCAGTTTGGGTGAAAAAATATTTGCTGAGATTTCTGGAGATTCGTAATGTTGGGAAGCTTGGCAACCCCTTCCCATGAAAGTGTATCTCGCCAGTCACTGCTTAGGGCTACATCAAGAGGAAACAAAACATAGAGATAGAACGTGAAACTACTTTGTTGTGTCAAGTTTCAAGAAGCTAGCACAAACCGTGTTGGATTTAGAGTTCCAAATACATCTATCAATATAGGAGAAAACAGAGTGAAACCTAAAAATTCAAACTGTTACTGGAAATGAACGCTTCAACATAGAAGAACGAAATTTGGGGAACCAAGTCGCCTTAGTGTACTGATCATTACCTGAAAGTATAATCCAGTTTGGGTGAAAAAATATTTGCTGAGATTTCTGGAGATTCGTAATTTTGGGAAGCTTGGCAACCCCTTCCCATGAAAGTGTTTCTCGGCAGTCACTGTTTAGGGCTACATCAAGAGGAAAAAAAACGTAGAGATAGAACGTGAAACTACTTTGTTGTGTCAAGTTTCAAGAAGCTAGCACAAACCGTGTTGGATTTAGAGTTCCAAATACATCTATCAATATAGGAGAAAACAGAGTGAAACCTAAAAATTCAAACTGTTACTGGAAATGAACGCTTCAACACAGAAGAACGAAATTTGGGGAACCAAGTCGCCTTAGTGTACTGATCATTACCTGAAAGTATCATCCAGTTTGGGTGAAAAAATATTTGCTGAGATTTGTGGAGATTCGTAATTTTGGGAAGCTTGGCAACCCCTTCGCATGAAAGGGTTTCTCGCCAATCACTGCTTAGGGCTACATCAAGAGGAAACAAAACGTAGAGATAGAACGTGAAACTACTTTGTTGTGTCAAGTTTCAAGAAGCTAGCACAAACCGTGTTGGATTCAGAGTTCCAAATACATCTATCAATATAGGAGAAAACAGAGTGAAACCTAAAAATTCAAACTGTTACTGGAAATGAACGCTTCAACATAGAAGAACGAAATTTGGGGAACCAAGTCGCCTTAGTGTACTGATCATTACCTGAAAGTATCATCCAGTTTGGGTGAAAAAATATTTGCTGAGATTTCTGGAGATTCGTAATTTTGGGAAGCTTGGCAACCCCTTCCCATGAAAGTGTTTCTCGCCAGTCACTGCTTAGGGCTACATCAAGAGGAAACAAAACGTAGAGATAGAACGTGAAACTACTTTGTTGTGTCAAGTTTCAAGAAGCTAGCACAAACCGTGTTGGATTTAGAGTTCCAAATACATCTATCTATATAGGAGAAAACAGAGTGAAACCTAAAAATTCAAACTGTTACTGGAAATGAACGCTTCAACATAGAAGAACGAAATTTGGGGAACCAAGTCGCCTTAGTGTACTGATCATTACCTGAAAGTATCATCCAGTTTGGGCGAAAAAATATTTGCTGAGATTTCTGGAGATTCGTAATTTTGGGAAGCTTGGCAACCCCTTCCCATGAAAGTGTTTCTCGCCAGTCACTGCTTAGGGCTACATCAAGAGGAAACAAAACGTAGAGATAGAACGTGAAACTACTTTGTTGTGTCAAGTTTCAAGAAGCTAGCACAAACCGTGTTGGATTTAGAGTTCCAAATACATCTATCAATATAGGAGAAAACAGAGTGAAACCTAAAAATTCAAACTGTTCCTGGAAATGAACGCTTCAACATAGAAGAACGAAATTTGGGGAACCAAGTCGCCTTAGTGTACTGATCATTACCTGAAAGTATCATCCAGTTTGGGTGAAAAAATATTTGCTGAGATTTCTGGAGATTCGTAATGTTGGGAAGCTTGGCAACCCCTTCCCATGAAAGTGTATCTCGCCAGTCACTGCTTAGGGCTACATCAAGAGGAAACAAAACATAGAGATAGAACGTGAAACTACTTTGTTGTGTCAAGTTTCAAGAAGCTAGCACAAACCGTGTTGGATTTAGAGTTCCAAATACATCTATCAATATAGGAGAAAACAGAGTGAAACCTAAAAATTCAAACTGTTACTGGAAATGAACGCTTCAACATAGAAGAACGAAATTTGGGGAACCAAGTCGCCTTAGTGTACTGATCATTACCTGAAAGTATAATCCAGTTTGGGTGAAAAAATATTTGCTGAGATTTCTGGAGATTCGTAATTTTGGGAAGCTTGGCAACCCCTTCCCATGAAAGTGTTTCTCGGCAGTCACTGTTTAGGGCTACATCAAGAGGAAAAAAAACGTAGAGATAGAACGTGAAACTACTTTGTTGTGTCAAGTTTCAAGAAGCTAGCACAAACCGTGTTGGATTTAGAGTTCCAAATACATCTATCAATATAGGAGAAAACAGAGTGAAACCTAAAAATTCAAACTGTTACTGGAAATGAACGCTTCAACACAGAAGAACGAAATTTGGGGAACCAAGTCGCCTTAGTGTACTGATCATTACCTGAAAGTATCATCCAGTTTGGGTGAAAAAATATTTGCTGAGATTTGTGGAGATTCGTAATTTTGGGAAGCTTGGCAACCCCTTCGCATGAAAGGGTTTCTCGCCAATCACTGCTTAGGGCTACATCAAGAGGAAACAAAACGTAGAGATAGAACGTGAAACTACTTTGTTGTGTCAAGTTTCAAGAAGCTAGCACAAACCGTGTTGGATTCAGAGTTCCAAATACATCTATCAATATAGGAGAAAACAGAGTGAAACCTAAAAATTCAAACTGTTACTGGAAATGAACGCTTCAACATAGAAGAACGAAATTTGGGGAACCAAGTCGCCTTAGTGTACTGATCATTACCTGAAAGTATCATCCAGTTTGGGTGAAAAAATATTTGCTGAGATTTCTGGAGATTCGTAATTTTGGGAAGCTTGGCAACCCCTTCCCATGAAAGTGTTTCTCGCCAGTCACTGCTTAGGGCTACATCAAGAGGAAACAAAACGTAGAGATAGAACGTGAAACTACTTTGTTGTGTCAAGTTTCAAGAAGCTAGCACAAACCGTGTTGGATTTAGAGTTCCAAATACATCTATCTATATAGGAGAAAACAGAGTGAAACCTAAAAATTCAAACTGTTACTGGAAATGAACGCTTCAACATAGAAGAACGAAATTTGGGGAACCAAGTTGCCTTAGTGTACTGATCATTACCTGAAAGTATCATCCAGTTTGGGTGAAAAAATATTTGCTGAGATTTCTGGAGATTCGTAATTTTGGGAAGCTTGGCAACCCCTTCCCATGAAAGTGTTTCTCGCCAGTCACTGCTTAGGGCTACATCAAGAGGAAACAAAACGTAGAGATAGAACGTGAAACTACTTTGTTGTGTCAAGTTTCAAGAAGCTAGCACAAACCGTGTTGGATTTAGAGTTCCAAATACATCTATCAATATAGGAGAAAACAGAGTGAAACCTAAAAATTCAAACTGTTACTGGAAATGAACGCTTCAACATAGAAGAACGAAATTTGGGGAACCAAGTCGCCTTAGTGTACTGATCATTACCTGAAAGTATCATCCAGTTTGGGTGAAAAAATATTTGCTGAGATTTCTGGAGATTCGTAATTTTGGGAAGCTTGGCAACCCCTTCCCATGAAAGTGTTTCTCGCCAGTCACTGCTTAGGGCTACATCAAGAGGAAACAAAACGTAGAGATAGAATGTGAAACTACTTTGTTGTGTCAAGTTTCAAGAAGCTAGCACAAACCGTGTTGGATTTAGAGTTCCAAATACATCTATCAATATAGGAGAAAACAGAGTGAAACCTAAAAATTCAAACTGTTACTGGAAATGAACGCTTCAACATAGAAGAACGAAATTTGGGGAACCAAGTCGCCTTAGTGTACTGATCATTACCTGAGAGTATCATCCAGTTTGGGTGAAAAAATATTTGCTGAGATTTCTGGAGATTCGTAATTTTTGGAAGCTTGGCAACCCCTTCCCATGAAAGTGTTTCTCGCCAGTCACTGCTTAGGGCTACATCAAGAGGAAACAAAACGTAGAGATAGAACGTGAAACTACTTTGTTGTGTCAAGTTTCAAGAAGCTAGCACAAACCGTGTTGGATTTAGAGTTCCAAATACATCTATCAATATAGGAGAAAACAGAGTGAAACCTAAAAATTCAAACTGTTACTGGAAATGAACGCTTCAACATAGAAGAACGAAATTTGGGGAACCAAGTCGCCTTAGTGTACTGATCATTACCTGAAAGTATCATCCAGTTTGGGTGAAAAAATATTTGCTGAGATTTCTGGAGATTCGTAATTTTGGGAAGCTTGGCAACCCCTTCCCATGAAAGTGTTTCTCGCCAGTCACTGCTTAGGGCTACATCAAGAGGAAACAAAACGTAGAGATAGAATGTGAAACTACTTTGTTGTGTCAAGTTTCAAGAAGCTAGCACAAACCGTGTTGGATTTAGAGTTCCAAATACATCTATCAATATAGGAGAAAACAGAGTGAAACCTAAAAATTCAAACTGTTACTGGAAATGAACGCTTCAACATAGAAGAACGAAATTTGGGGAACCAAGTCGCCTTAGTGTACTGATCATTACCTGAGAGTATCATCCAGTTTGGGTGAAAAAATATTTGCTGAGATTTCTGGAGATTCGTAATTTTTGGAAGCTTGGCAACCCCTTCCCATGAAAGTGTTTCTCGCCAGTCACTGCTTAGGGCTACATCAAGAGGAAACAAAACGTAGAGATAGAACGTGAAACTACTTTGTTGTGTCAAGTTTCAAGAAGCTAGCACAAACCGTGTTGGATTTAGAGTTCAAAATACATCTATCAATATAGGAGAAAACAGAGTGAAACCTAAAAATTCAAACTGTTACTGGAAATGAACGCTTCAACATAGAAGAACGAAATTTGGGGAACCAAGTCGCCTTAGTGTACTGATCATTACCTGAGAGTATCATCCAGTTTGGGTGAAAAAATATTTGCTGAGATTTCTGGAGATTCGTAATTTTTGGAAGCTTGGCAACCCCTTCCCATGAAAGTGTTTCTCGCCAGTCACTGCTTAGGGCTACATCAAGAGGAAACAAAACGTAGAGATAGAACGTGAAACTACTTTGTTGTGTCAAGTTTCAAGAAGCTAGCACAAACCGTGTTGGATTTAGAGTTCAAAATACATCTATCAATATAGGAGAAAACAGAGTGAAACCTAAAAATTCAAACTGTTACTGGAAATGAACGCTTCAACATAGAAGAACGAAATTTGGGGAACCAAGTCGCCTTAGTGTACTGATCATTACCTGAGAGTATCATCCAGTTTGGGTGAAAAAATATTTGCTGAGATTTCTGGAGATTCGTAATTTTGGGAAGCTTGGCAACCCCTTCCCATGAAAGTGTTTCTCGCCAATCACTGCTTAGGGCTACATCAAGAGGAAACAAAACGTAGAGATAGAACGTGAAACTACTTTGTTGTGTCAACTTTCAAGAAGCTAGCACAAACCGTGTTGGATTCAGAGTTCCAAATACATCTATCAATATAGGAGAAAACAGAGTGAAACCTAAAAATTCAAACTGTTACTGGAAATGAACGCTTCAACATAGAAGAACGAAATTTGGGGAACCAAGTCGCCTTAGTGTACTGATCATTACCTGAAAGTATCATCCAGTTTGGGTGAAAAAATATTTGCTGAGATTTCTGGAGATTCGTAATTTTGGGAAGCTTGGCAACCCCTTCCCATGAAAGTGTTTCTCGCCAGTCACTGCTTAGGGCTACATCAAGAGGAAACAAAACGTAGAGATAGAATGTGAAACTACTTTGTTGTGTCAAGTTTCAAGAAGCTAGCACAAACCGTGTTGGATTTAGAGTTCCAAATACATCTATCAATATAGGAGAAAACAGAGTGAAACCTAAAAATTCAAACTGTTACTGGAAATGAACGCTTCAACATAGAAGAACGAAATTTGGGGAACCAAGTCGCCTTAGTGTACTGATCATTACCTGAGAGTATCATCCAGTTTGGGTGAAAAAATATTTGCTGAGATTTCTGGAGATTCGTAATTTTTGGAAGCTTGGCAACCCCTTCCCATGAAAGTGTTTCTCGCCAGTCACTGCTTAGGGCTACATCAAGAGGAAACAAAACGTAGAGATAGAACGTGAAACTACTTTGTTGTGTCAAGTTTCAAGAAGCTAGCACAAACCGTGTTGGATTTAGAGTTCCAAATACATCTATCAATATAGGAGAAAACAGAGTGAAACCTAAAAATTCAAACTGTTACTGGAAATGAACGCTTCAACATAGAAGAACGAAATTTGGGGAACCAAGTCGCCTTAGTGTACTGATCATTACCTGAGAGTATCATCCAGTTTGGGTGAAAAAATATTTGCTGAGATTTCTGGAGATTCGTAATTTTGGGAAGCTTGGCAACCCCTTCCCATGAAAGTGTTTCTCGCCAATCACTGCTTAGGGCTACATCAAGAGGAAACAAAACGTAGAGATAGAACGTGAAACTACTTTGTTGTGTCAACTTTCAAGAAGCTAGCACAAACCGTGTTGGATTCAGAGTTCCAAATACATCTATCAATATAGGAGAAAACAGAGTGAAACCTAAAAATTCAAACTGTTACTGGAAATGAACGCTTCAACATAGAAGAACGAAATTTGGGGAACCAAGTCGCCTTAGTGTACTGATCATTACCTGAAAGTATCATCCAGTTTGGGTGAAAAAATACTTGCTGAGATTTCTGGAGATTCGTAATTTTGGGAAGCTTGGCAACCCCTTCCCATGAAAGTGTTTCTCGCCAGTCACTGCTTAGGGCTACATCAAGAGGAAACAAAACGTAGAGATAGAACGTGAAACTACTTTGTTGTGTCAAGTTTCAAGAAGCTAGTACAAACCGTGTTGGATTTAGAGTTCCAAATACATCTATCTATATAGGAGAAAACAGAGTGAAACCTAAAAATTCAAACTGTTACTGGAAATGAACGCTTCAACATAGAAGAACGAAATTTGGGGAACCAAGTCGCCTTAGTGTACTGATCATTACCTGAGAGTATCATCCAGTTTGGGTGAAAAAATATTTGCTGAGATTTCTGGAGATTCGTAATTTTGGGAAGCTTGGCAACCCCTTCCCATGAAAGTGTTTCTCGCCAGTCACTGCTTAGGGCTACATCAAGAGGAAACAAAACGTAGAGATAGAACGTGAAACTACTTTGTTGTGTCAAGTTTCAAGAAGCTAGCACAAACCGTGTTGGATTTAGAGTTCCAAATACATCTATCAATATAGGAGAAAACAGAGTGAAACCTAAAAATTCAAACTGTTACTGGAAATGAACGCTTCAACATAGAAGAACGAAATTTGGGGAACCAAGTCGCCTTAGTGTACTGATCATTACCTGAGAGTATCATCCAGTTTGGGTGAAAAAATATTTGCTGAGATTTCTGGAGATTCGTAATTTTGGGAAGCTTGGCAACCCCTTCCCATGAAAGTGTTTCTCGCCAATCACTGCTTAGGGCTACATCAAGAGGAAACAAAACGTAGAGATAGAACGTGAAACTACTTTGTTGTGTCAAGTTTCAAGAAGCTAGCATAAACCGTGTTGGATTCAGAGTTCCAAATACATCTATCAATATAGGAGAAAACAGAGTGAAACCTAAAAATTCAAACTGTTACTGGAAATGAACGCTTCAACATAGAAGAACGAAATTTGGGGAACCAAGTCGCCTTAGTATACTGATCATTACCTGAAAGTATCATCCAGTTTGGGTGAAAAAATATTTGCTGAGATTTCTGGAGATTCGTAATTTTGGGAAGCTTGGCAACCCCTTCCCATGAAAGTGTTTCTCGCCAGTCACTGCTTAGGGCTACATCAAGAGGAATCAAAACGTAGAGATAGAACGTGAAACAACTTTGTTGTGTCAAGTTACAAGAAGCTAGCACAAACCGTGTTGGATTCAGAGTTCCAAATACATCTATCAATATACGAGAAAACAGAGTGAAACCTAAAAATTCAAACTGTTACTGGAAATGAACGCTTCAACATAGAAGAACGAAAATTGGGGAACCAAGTTGCCTTAGTGTACTGATCATTACCTGAAAGTATCATCCAGTTTGGGTGAAAAAATGTTTGCTGAGATTTCCGGAGATTCGTAATTTTGGGAAGCTTGGCAACCCCTTCCCATGAAAGTGTTTTTCGCCAGTCACTGCTTAGGGCTACATCAAGAGGAAACAAAACGTAGAGATAGAACGTGAAACTACTTTGTTGTGTCAAGTTTCAAGAAGCTAGCACAAACCGTGTTGGATTTAGAGTTCCAAATACATCTATCAATATAGGAGAAAACAGAGTGAAACCTAAAAATTCAAACTGTTACTGGAAATGAACGCTTCAACACAGAAGAACGAAATTTGGGGAACCAAGTCGCCTTAGTGTACTGATCATTACCTGAAAGTATCATCCAGTTTGGGTGAAAAAATATTTGCTGAGATTTGTGGAGATTCGTAATTTTGGGAAGCTTGGCAACCCCTTCGCATGAAAGGGTTTCTCGCCAATCACTGCTTAGGGCTACATCAAGAGGAAACAAAACGTAGAGATAGAACGTGAAACTACTTTGTTGTGTCAAGTTTCAAGAAGCTAGCACAAACCGTGTTGGATTCAGAGTTCCAAATACATCTATCAATATAGGAGAAAACAGAGTGAAACCTAAAAATTCAAACTGTTACTGGAAATGAACGCTTCAACATAGAAGAACGAAATTTGGGGAACCAAGTCGCCTTAGTTTACTGATCATTACCTGAAAGTATCATCCAGTTTGGGTGAAAAAATATTTGCTGAGATTTCTGGAGATTCGTAATTTTGGGAAGCTTGGCAACCCCTTCCCATGAAAGTGTTTCTCGCCAGTCACTGCTTAGGGCTACATCAAGAGGAAACAAAACGTAGAGATAGAACGTGAAACTACTTTGTTGTGTCAAGTTTCAAGAAGCTAGCACAAACCGTGTTGGATTTAGAGTTCCAAATACATCTATCTATATAGGAGAAAACAGAGTGAAACCTAAAAATTCAAACTGTTACTGGAAATGAACGCTTCAACATAGAAGAACGAAATTTGGGGAACCAAGTTGCCTTAGTGTACTGATCATTACCTGAAATTATCATCCAGTTTGGGTGAAAAAATATTTGCTGAGATTTCTGGAGATTCGTAATTTTGGGAAGCTTGGCAACCCCTTCCCATGAAAGTGTTTCTCGCCAGTCACTGCTTAGGGCTACATCAAGAGGAAACAAAACGTAGAGATAGAACGTGAAACTACTTTGTTGTGTCAAGTTTCAAGAAGCTAGCACAAACCGTGTTGGATTTAGAGTTCCAAATACATCTATCAATATAGGAGAAAACAGAGTGAAACCTAAAAATTCAAACTGTTACTGGAAATGAACGCTTCAACATAGAAGAACGAAATTTGGGGAACCAAGTCGCCTTAGTGTACTGATCATTACCTGAAAGTATCATCCAGTTTGGGTGAAAAAATATTTGCTGAGATTTCTGGAGATTCGTAATTTTGGGAAGCTTGGCAACCCCTTCCCATGAAAGTGTTTCTCGCCAGTCACTGCTTAGGGCTACATCAAGAGGAAACAAAACGTAGAGATAGAATGTGAAACTACTTTGTTGTGTCAAGTTTCAAGAAGCTAGCACAAACCGTGTTGGATTTAGAGTTCCAAATACATCTATCAATATAGGAGAAAACAGAGTGAAACCTAAAAATTCAAACTGTTACTGGAAATGAACGCTTCAACATAGAAGAACGAAATTTGGGGAACCAAGTCGCCTTAGTGTACTGATCATTACCTGAGAGTATCATCCAGTTTGGGTGAAAAAATATTTGCTGAGATTTCTGGAGATTCGTAATTTTTGGAAGCTTGGCAACCCCTTCCCATGAAAGTGTTTCTCGCCAGTCACTGCTTAGGGCTACATCAAGAGGAAACAAAACGTAGAGATAGAACGTGAAACTACTTTGTTGTGTCAAGTTTCAAGAAGCTAGCACAAACCGTGTTGGATTTAGAGTTCAAAATACATCTATCAATATAGGAGAAAACAGAGTGAAACCTAAAAATTCAAACTGTTACTGGAAATGAACGCTTCAACATAGAAGAACGAAATTTGGGGAACCAAGTCGCCTTAGTGTACTGATCATTACCTGAGAGTATCATCCAGTTTGGGTGAAAAAATATTTGCTGAGATTTCTGGAGATTCGTAATTTTGGGAAGCTTGGCAACCCCTTCCCATGAAAGTGTTTCTCGCCAATCACTGCTTAGGGCTACATCAAGAGGAAACAAAACGTAGAGATAGAACGTGAAACTACTTTGTTGTGTCAACTTTCAAGAAGCTAGCACAAACCGTGTTGGATTCAGAGTTCCAAATACATCTATCATTATAGGAGAAAACAGAGTGAAACCTAAAAATTCAAACTGTTACTGGAAATGAACGCTTCAACATAGAAGAACGAAATTTGGGGAACCAAGTCGCCTTAGTGTACTGATCATTACCTGAAAGTATCATCCAGTTTGGGTGAAAAAATACTTGCTGAGATTTCTGGAGATTCGTAATTTTGGGAAGCTTGGCAACCCCTTCCCATGAAAGTGTTTCTCGCCAGTCACTGCTTAGGGCTACATCAAGAGGAAACAAAACGTAGAGATAGAACGTGAAACTACTTTGTTGTGTCAAGTTTCAAGAAGCTAGTACAAACCGTGTTGGATTTAGAGTTCCAAATACATCTATCTATATAGGAGAAAACAGAGTGAAACCTAAAAATTCAAACTGTTACTGGAAATGAACGCTTCAACATAGAAGAACGAAATTTGGGGAACCAAGTCGCCTTAGTGTACTGATCATTACCTGAGAGTATCATCCAGTTTGGGTGAAAAAATATTTGCTGAGATTTCTGGAGATTCGTAATTTTGGGAAGCTTGGCAACCCCTTCCCATGAAAGTGTTTCTCGCCAGTCACTGCTTAGGGCTACATCAAGAGGAAACAAAACGTAGAGATAGAACGTGAAACTACTTTGTTGTGTCAAGTTTCAAGAAGCTAGCACAAACCGTGTTGGATTTAGAGTTCCAAATACATCTATCAATATAGGAGAAAACAGAGTGAAACCTAAAAATTCAAACTGTTACTGGAAATGAACGCTTCAACATAGAAGAACGAAATTTGGGGAACCAAGTCGCCTTAGTGTACTGATCATTACCTGAGAGTATCATCCAGTTTGGGTGAAAAAATATTTGCTGAGATTTCTGGAGATTCGTAATTTTGGGAAGCTTGGCAACCCCTTCCCATGAAAGTGTTTCTCGCCAATCACTGCTTAGGGCTACATCAAGAGGAAACAAAACGTAGAGATAGAACGTGAAACTACTTTGTTGTGTCAAGTTTCAAGAAGCTAGCATAAACCGTGTTGGATTCAGAGTTCCAAATACATCTATCAATATAGGAGAAAACAGAGTGAAACCTAAAAATTCAAACTGTTACTGGAAATGAACGCTTCAACATAGAAGAACGAAATTTGGGGAACCAAGTCGCCTTAGTATACTGATCATTACCTGAAAGTATCATCCAGTTTGGGTGAAAAAATATTTGCTGAGATTTCTGGAGATTCGTAATTTTGGGAAGCTTGGCAACCCCTTCCCATGAAAGTGTTTCTCGCCAGTCACTGCTTAGGGCTACATCAAGAGGAATCAAAACGTAGAGATAGAACGTGAAACAACTTTGTTGTGTCAAGTTACAAGAAGCTAGCACAAACCGTGTTGGATTCAGAGTTCCAAATACATCTATCAATATACGAGAAAACAGAGTGAAACCTAAAAATTCAAACTGTTACTGGAAATGAACGCTTCAACATAGAAGAACGAAAATTGGGGAACCAAGTTGCCTTAGTGTACTGATCATTACCTGAAAGTATCATCCAGTTTGGGTGAAAAAATGTTTGCTGAGATTTCCGGAGATTCGTAATTTTGGGAAGCTTGGCAACCCCTTCCCATGAAAGTGTTTTTCGCCAGTCACTGCTTAGGGCTACATCAAGAGGAAACAAAACGTAGAGATAGAACGTGAAACTACTTTGTTGTGTCAAGTTTCAAGAAGCTAGCACAAACCGTGTTGGATTTAGAGTTCCAAATACATCTATCAATATAGGAGAAAACAGAGTGAAACCTAAAAATTCAAACTGTTACTGGAAATGAACGCTTCAACACAGAAGAACGAAATTTGGGGAACCAAGTCGCCTTAGTGTACTGATCATTACCTGAAAGTATCATCCAGTTTGGGTGAAAAAATATTTGCTGAGATTTGTGGAGATTCGTAATTTTGGGAAGCTTGGCAACCCCTTCGCATGAAAGGGTTTCTCGCCAATCACTGCTTAGGGCTACATCAAGAGGAAACAAAACGTAGAGATAGAACGTGAAACTACTTTGTTGTGTCAAGTTTCAAGAAGCTAGCACAAACCGTGTTGGATTCAGAGTTCCAAATACATCTATCAATATAGGAGAAAACAGAGTGAAACCTAAAAATTCAAACTGTTACTGGAAATGAACGCTTCAACATAGAAGAACGAAATTTGGGGAACCAAGTCGCCTTAGTGTACTGATCATTACCTGAAAGTATCATCCAGTTTGGGTGAAAAAATATTTGCTGAGATTTCTGGAGATTCGTAATTTTGGGAAGCTTGGCAACCCCTTCCCATGAAAGTGTTTCTCGCCAGTCACTGCTTAGGGCTACATCAAGAGGAAACAAAACGTAGAGATAGAACGTGAAACTACTTTGTTGTGTCAAGTTTCAAGAAGCTAGCACAAACCGTGTTGGATTTAGAGTTCCAAATACATCTATCTATATAGGAGAAAACAGAGTGAAACCTAAAAATTCAAACTGTTACTGGAAATGAACGCTTCAACATAGAAGAACGAAATTTGGGGAACCAAGTTGCCTTAGTGTACTGATCATTACCTGAAATTATCATCCAGTTTGGGTGAAAAAATATTTGCTGAGATTTCTGGAGATTCGTAATTTTGGGAAGCTTGGCAACCCCTTCCCATGAAAGTGTTTCTCGCCAGTCACTGCTTAGGGCTACATCAAGAGGAAACAAAACGTAGAGATAGAACGTGAAACTACTTTGTTGTGTCAAGTTTCAAGAAGCTAGCACAAACCGTGTTGGATTTAGAGTTCCAAATACATCTATCAATATAGGAGAAAACAGAGTGAAACCTAAAAATTCAAACTGTTACTGGAAATGAACGCTTCAACATAGAAGAACGAAATTTGGGGAACCAAGTCGCCTTAGTGTACTGATCATTACCTGAAAGTATCATCCAGTTTGGGTGAAAAAATATTTGCTGAGATTTCTGGAGATTCGTAATTTTGGGAAGCTTGGCAACCCCTTCCCATGAAAGTGTTTCTCGCCAGTCACTGCTTAGGGCTACATCAAGAGGAAACAAAACGTAGAGATAGAATGTGAAACTACTTTGTTGTGTCAAGTTTCAAGAAGCTAGCACAAACCGTGTTGGATTTAGAGTTCCAAATACATCTATCAATATAGGAGAAAACAGAGTGAAACCTAAAAATTCAAACTGTTACTGGAAATGAACGCTTCAACATAGAAGAACGAAATTTGGGGAACCAAGTCGCCTTAGTGTACTGATCATTACCTGAGAGTATCATCCAGTTTGGGTGAAAAAATATTTGCTGAGATTTCTGGAGATTCGTAATTTTTGGAAGCTTGGCAACCCCTTCCCATGAAAGTGTTTCTCGCCAGTCACTGCTTAGGGCTACATCAAGAGGAAACAAAACGTAGAGATAGAACGTGAAACTACTTTGTTGTGTCAAGTTTCAAGAAGCTAGCACAAACCGTGTTGGATTTAGAGTTCAAAATACATCTATCAATATAGGAGAAAACAGAGTGAAACCTAAAAATTCAAACTGTTACTGGAAATGAACGCTTCAACATAGAAGAACGAAATTTGGGGAACCAAGTCGCCTTAGTGTACTGATCATTACCTGAGAGTATCATCCAGTTTGGGTGAAAAAATATTTGCTGAGATTTCTGGAGATTCGTAATTTTGGGAAGCTTGGCAACCCCTTCCCATGAAAGTGTTTCTCGCCAATCACTGCTTAGGGCTACATCAAGAGGAAACAAAACGTAGAGATAGAACGTGAAACTACTTTGTTGTGTCAACTTTCAAGAAGCTAGCACAAACCGTGTTGGATTCAGAGTTCCAAATACATCTATCAATATAGGAGAAAACAGAGTGAAACCTAAAAATTCAAACTGTTACTGGAAATGAACGCTTCAACATAGAAGAACGAAATTTGGGGAACCAAGTCGCCTTAGTGTACTGATCATTACCTGAAAGTATCATCCAGTTTGGGTGAAAAAATACTTGCTGAGATTTCTGGAGATTCGTAATTTTGGGAAGCTTGGCAACCCCTTCCCATGAAAGTGTTTCTCGCCAGTCACTGCTTAGGGCTACATCAAGAGGAAACAAAACGTAGAGATAGAACGTGAAACTACTTTGTTGTGTCAAGTTTCAAGAAGCTAGTACAAACCGTGTTGGATTTAGAGTTCCAAATACATCTATCTATATAGGAGAAAACAGAGTGAAACCTAAAAATTCAAACTGTTACTGGAAATGAACGCTTCAACATAGAAGAACGAAATTTGGGGAACCAAGTCGCCTTAGTGTACTGATCATTACCTGAGAGTATCATCCAGTTTGGGTGAAAAAATATTTGCTGAGATTTCTGGAGATTCGTAATTTTGGGAAGCTTGGCAACCCCTTCCCATGAAAGTGTTTCTCGCCAGTCACTGCTTAGGGCTACATCAAGAGGAAACAAAACGTAGAGATAGAACGTGAAACTACTTTGTTGTGTCAAGTTTCAAGAAGCTAGCACAAACCGTGTTGGATTTAGAGTTCCAAATACATCTATCAATATAGGAGAAAACAGAGTGAAACCTAAAAATTCAAACTGTTACTGGAAATGAACGCTTCAACATAGAAGAACGAAATTTGGGGAACCAAGTCGCCTTAGTGTACTGATCATTACCTGAGAGTATCATCCAGTTTGGGTGAAAAAATATTTGCTGAGATTTCTGGAGATTCGTAATTTTGGGAAGCTTGGCAACCCCTTCCCATGAAAGTGTTTCTCGCCAATCACTGCTTAGGGCTACATCAAGAGGAAACAAAACGTAGAGATAGAACGTGAAACTACTTTGTTGTGTCAAGTTTCAAGAAGCTAGCATAAACCGTGTTGGATTCAGAGTTCCAAATACATCTATCAATATAGGAGAAAACAGAGTGAAACCTAAAAATTCAAACTGTTACTGGAAATGAACGCTTCAACATAGAAGAACGAAATTTGGGGAACCAAGTCGCCTTAGTATACTGATCATTACCTGAAAGTATCATCCAGTTTGGGTGAAAAAATATTTGCTGAGATTTCTGGAGATTCGTAATTTTGGGAAGCTTGGCAACCCCTTCCCATGAAAGTGTTTCTCGCCAGTCACTGCTTAGGGCTACATCAAGAGGAATCAAAACGTAGAGATAGAACGTGAAACAACTTTGTTGTGTCAAGTTACAAGAAGCTAGCACAAACCGTGTTGGATTCAGAGTTCCAAATACATCTATCAATATACGAGAAAACAGAGTGAAACCTCAAAATTCAAACTGTTACTGGAAATGAACGCTTCAACATAGAAGAACGAAAATTGGGGAACCAAGTTGCCTTAGTGTACTGATCATTACCTGAAAGTATCATCCAGTTTGGGTGAAAAAATGTTTGCTGAGATTTCCGGAGATTCGTAATTTTGGGAAGCTTGGCAACCCCTTCCCATGAAAGTGTTTTTCGCCAGTCACTGCTTAGGGCTACATCAAGAGGAAACAAAACGTAGAGATAGAACGTGAAACTACTTTGTTGTGTCAACTTTCAAGAAGCTAGCACAAACTGTGTTGGATTCAGAGTTCCAAATACATCTATCAATATAGGAGAAAACAGAGTGAAACCTACAAATTCAAACTGTTACTGGAAATGAACGCTTCAACAAAGAAGAACGAAATTTGGGGAACCAAGTCGCCTTAATGTACTGATCATTACCTGAAAGTATCATCCAGTTTGGGTGAAAAAATATTTGCTGAGATTTCTGGAGATTCGTAATTTTGGGAAGCTTGGCAACCCCTTCCCATGAAAGTGTTTCTCGCCAGTCACTGCTTAGGGCTACATCAAGAGGAAACAAAACGTAGAGATAGAACGTGAAACTACTTTGTTGTGTCAACTTTCAAGAAGCTAGCACAAACCGTGTTGGATTCAGAGTTCCAAATACATCTATCAATATAGGAGAAAACAGAGTGAAACCTACAAATTCAAACTGTTACTGGAAATGAACGCTTCAACAAAGAAGAACGAAATTTGGGGAACCAAGTCGCCTTAGTGTACTGATCATTACCTGAAAGTATCATCCAGTTTGGGTGAAAAATTATTTGCTGAGATTTCTGGAGATTCGTAATTTTGGGAAGCTTGGCAACCCCTTCCCATGAAAGTGTTTCTCGCCAGTCACTGCTTAGGGCTACATCAAGAGGAAATAAAACGTAGAGATAGAACGTGAAACTACTTTGTTGTGTCAAGTTTCAAGAAGCTAGCACAAACCGTGTTGGATTTAGAGTTCCAAATACATCTATCAATATAGGAGAAAACAGAGTGAAACCTAAAAATTCAAACTGTTACTGGAAATGAACGCTTCAACATAGAAGAACGAAATTTGGGGAACCAAGTCGCCTTAGTGTACTGATCATTACCTGAAAGTATCATCCAGTTTGGGTGAAAAAATATTTGCTGAGATTTCTGGAGATTCGTAATGTTGGGAAGCTTGGCAACCCCTTCCCATGAAAGTGTATCTCGCCAGTCACTGCTTAGGGCTACATCAAGAGGAAACAAAACGTAGAGATAGAACGTGAAACTACTTTGTTGTGTCAACTTTCAAGAAGCTAGCACAAACCGTGTTGGATTTAGAGTTCCAAATACATCTATCAATATAGGAGAAAACAGAGTGAAACCTAAAAATTCAAACTGTTACTGGAAATGAACGCTTCAACATAGAAGAACGAAATTTGGGGAACCAAGTCGCCTTAGTGTACTGATCATTACCTGAAAGTATCATCCAGTTTGGGTGAAAAAATATTTGCTGAGATTTCTGGAGATTCGTAATTTTGGGAAGCTTGGCCACCCCTTCCCATGAAAGTGTTTCTCGCCAGTCACTGCTTAGGGCTACATCAAGAGGAAACAAAACATAGAGATAGAACGTGAAACTACTTTGTTGTGTCAACTTTCAAGAAGCTAGCACAAACCGTGTTGGATTCAGAGTTCCAAATACATCTATCAATATAGGAGAAAACAGAGTGAAACCTAAAAATTCAAACTGTTACTGGAAATGAACGCTTCAACATAGAAGAACGAAATTTGGGGAACCAAGTCGCCTTAGTGTACTGATCATTGCCTGAGAGTATCATCCAGTTTGGGTGAAAAAATATTTGCTGAGATTTCTGGAGATTCGTAATTTTGGGAAGCTTGGCAACCCCTTCCCATGAAAGTGTTTCTCGCCAGTCACTGCTTAGGGCTACATCAAGAGGAAACAAAACGTAGAGATAGAACGTGAAACTACTTTGTTGTGTCAACTTTCAAGAAGCTAGCACAAACCGTGTTGGATTTAGAGTTCCAAATACATCTATCTATATAGGAGAAAACAGAGTGAAACCTAAAAATTCAAACTGTTACTGGAAATGAACGCTTCAACATAGAAGAACGAAATTTGGGGAACCAAGTCGCCTTAGTGTACTGATCATTACCTGAAAGTATCATCCAGTTTGGGTGAAAAAATATTTGCTGAGATTTCTGGAGATTCGTAATTTTGGGAAGCTTGGCAACCCCTTCCCATGAAAGTGTTTCTCGGCAGTCACTTTTTAGGGCTACTTCAAGAGGAAAAAAAACGTAGAGATAGAACCTGAAACTACTTTGTTGTGTCAAGTTTCAAGAAGCTAGCACAAACCGTGTTGGATTTAGAGTTCCAAATACATCTATCAATATAGGAGAAAACAGAGTGAAACCTAAAAATTCAAACTGTTACTGGAAATGAACGCTTCAACATAGAAGAACGAAATTTGGGGAACCAAGTCGCCTTAGTGTACTGATCATTACCTGAAAGTATCATCCAGTTTGGGTGAAAAAATATTTGCTGAGATTTCTGGAGATTCGTAATTTTGGGAAGCTTGGCAACCCCTTCCCATGAAAGTGTTTCTCGCCAGTCACTGCTTAGGGCTACATCAAGAGGAAACAAAACGTAGAGATAGAACGTGAAACTACTTTGTTGTGTCAACTTTCAAGAAGCTAGCACAAACCGTGTTGGATTCAGAGTTCCAAATACATCTATCAATATAGGAGAAAACAGAGTGAAACCTAAAAATTCAAACTGTTACTGGAAATGAACGCTTCAACATAGAAGAACGAAATTTGGGGAACCAAGTCGCCTTAGTGTACTGATCATTGCCTGAGAGTATCATCCAGTTTGGGTGAAAAAATATTTGCTGAGATTTCTGGAGATTCGTAATTTTGGGAAGCTTGACAACCCCTTCCCATGAAAGTGTTTCTCGCCAGTCACTGCTTAGGGCTACATCAAGAGGAAACAAAACGTAGAGATAGAACGTGAAACTACTTTGTTGTGTCAACTTTCAAGAAGCTAGCACAAACCGTGTTGGATTCAGAGTTCCAAATACATCTATCAATATAGGAGAAAACAGAGTGAAACCTAAAAATTCAAACTGTTACTGGAAATGAACGCTTCAACATAGAAGAACGAAATTTGGGGAACCAAGTCGCCTTAGTGTACTGATCATTGCCTGAGAGTATCATCCAGTTTGGGTGAAAAAATATTTGCTGAGATTTCTGGAGATTCGTAATTTTGGGAAGCTTGGCAACCCCTTCCCATGAAAGTGTTTCTCGCCAGTCACTGCTTAGGGCTACATCAAGAGGAAACAAAACGTAGAGATAGAACGTGAAACTACTTTGTTGTGTCAAGTTTCAAGAAGCTAGCACAAACCGTGTTGGATTTAGAGTTCCAAATACATCTATCAATATAGGAGAAAACAGAGTGAAACCTAAAAATTCAAACTGTTACTGGAAATGAACGCTTCAACATAGAAGAACGAAATTTGGGGAACCAAGTTGCCTTAGTGTACTGATCATTACCTGAAAGTATCATCCAGTTTGGGCGAAAAAATATTTGCTGATTTTTCTGGAGATTCGTAATTTTGGGAAGCTTGGCAACCCCTTCCCATGAAAGTGTTTCTCGCCAGTCACTGCTTAGGGCTACATCAAGAGGAAACAAAACGTAGAGATAGAACGTGAAACTACTTTGTTGTGTCAAGTTTCAAGAAGCTAGCACAAACCGTGTTGGATTTAGAGTTCCAAATACATCTATCAATATAGGAGAAAACAGAGTGAAACCTAAAAATTCAAACTGTTACTGGAAATGAACGCTTCAACATAGAAGAACGAAATTTGGGGAACCAAGTCGCCTTAGTGTACTGATCATTACCTGAAAGTATCATCCAGTTTGGGTGAAAAAATATTTGCTGAGATTTCTGGAGATTCGTAATTTTGGGAAGCTTGACAACCCCTTCCCATGAAAGTGTTTCTCGCCAGTCACTGCTTAGGGCTACATCAAGAGGAAACAAAACGTAGAGATAGAACGTGAAACTACTTTGTTGTGTCAAGTTTCAAGAAGCTAGCACAAACCGTGTTGGATTTAGAGTTCCAAATACATCTATCAATATAGGAGAAAACAGAGTGAAACCTAAAAATTCAAACTGTTCCTGGAAATGAACGCTTCAACATAGAAGAACGAAATTTGGGGAACCAAGTCGCCTTAGTGTACTGATCATTACCTGAAAGTATCATCCAGTTTGGGTGAAAAAATATTTGCTGAGATTTCTGGAGATTCGTAATGTTGGGAAGCTTGGCAACCCCTTCCCATGAAAGTGTATCTCGCCAGTCACTGCTTAGGGCTACATCAAGAGGAAACAAAACGTAGAGATAGAACGTGAAACTACTTTGTTGTGTCAACTTTCAAGAAGCTAGCACAAACCGTGTTGGATTTAGAGTTCCAAATACATCTATCAATATAGGAGAAAACAGAGTGAAACCTAAAAATTCAAACTGTTACTGGAAATGAACGCTTCAACATAGAAGAACGAAATTTGGGGAACCAAGTCGCCTTAGTGTACTGATCATTACCTGAAAGTATCATCCAGTTTGGGTGAAAAAATATTTGCTGAGATTTCTGGAGATTCGTAATTTTGGGAAGCTTGGCAACCCCTTCCAATGAAAGTGTTTCTCGGCAGTCACTGTTTAGGGCTACTTCAAGAGGAAAAAAAACGTAGAGATAGAACGTGAAACTACTTTGTTGTGTCAAGTTTCAAGAAGCTAGCACAAACCGTGTTGGATTTAGAGTTCCAAATACATCTATCAATATAGGAGAAAACAGAGTGAAACCTAAAAATTCAAACTGTTACTGGAAATGAACGCTTCAACATAGAAGAACGAAATTTGGGGAACCAAGTCGCCTTAGTGTACTGATCATTACCTGAAAGTATCATCCAGTTTGGGTGAAAAAATATTTGCTGAGATTTCTGGAGATTCGTAATTTTGGGAAGCTTGGCAACCCCTTCCCATGAAAGTGTTTCTCGCCAGTCACTGCTTAGGGCTACATCAAGAGGAAACAAAACGTAGAGATAGAACGTGAAACTACTTTGTTGTGTCAACTTTCAAGAAGCTAGCACAAACCGTGTTGGATTCAGAGTTCCAAATACATCTATCAATATAGGAGAAAACAGAGTGAAACCTAAAAATTCAAACTGTTACTGGAAATGAACGCTTCAACATAGAAGAACGAAATTTGGGGAACCAAGTCGCCTTAGTGTACTGATCATTGCCTGAGAGTATCATCCAGTTTGGGTGAAAAAATATTTGCTGAGATTTCTGGAGATTCGTAATTTTGGGAAGCTTGGCAACCCCTTCCCATGAAAGTGTTTCTCGCCAGTCACTGCTTAGGGCTACATCAAGAGGAAACAAAACGTAGAGATAGAACGTGAAACTACTTTGTTGTGTCAAGTTTCAAGAAGCTAGCACAAACCGTGTTGGATTTTGAGTTCCAAATACATCTATCTATATAGGAGAAAACAGAGTGAAACCTAAAAATTCAAACTGTTACTGGAAATGAACGCTTCAACATAGAAGAACGAAATTTGGGGAACCAAGTCACCTTAGTGTACTGATCATTACCTGAAAGTATCATCCAGTTTGGGTGAAAAAATATTTGCTGAGATTTCTGGAGATTCGTAATTTTGGGAAGCTTGGCAACCCCTTCCCCTGAAAGTGTTTCTCGCCAGTCACTGCTTAGGGCTACATCAAGAGGAAACAAAACGTAGAGATAGAACGTGAAACTACTTTGTTGTGTCAACTTTCAAGAAGCTAGCACAAACCGTGTTGGATTCAGAGTTCCAAATACATCTATCAATATAGGAGAAAACAGAGTGAAACCTAAAAATTCAAACTGTTACTGGAAATGAACGCTTCAACATAGAAGAACGAAATTTGGGGAACCAAGTCGCCTTAGTGTACTGATCATTACCTGAAAGTATCATCCAGTTTGGGTGAAAAAATACTTGCTGAGATTTCTGGAGATTCGTAATTTTGGGAAGCTTGGCAACCCCTTCCCATGAAAGTGTTTCTCGCCATTCACTGCTTAGGGCTACATCAAGAGGAAACAAAACGTAGAGATAGAACGTGAAACTACTTTGTTGTGTCAAGTTTCAAGAAGCTAGCACAAACCGTGTTGGATTTAGAGTTCCAAATACATCTATCTATATAGGAGAAAACAGAGTGAAACCTAAAAATTCAAACTGTTACTGGAAATGAACGCTTCAACATAGAAGAACGAAATTTGGGGAACCAAGTCGCCTTAGTGTACTGATCATTACCTGAGAGTATCATCCAGTTTGGGTGAAAAAATATTTGCTGAGATTTCTGGAGATTCGTAATTTTGGGAAGCTTGGCAACCCCTTCCCATGAAAGTGTTTCTCGCCAGTCACTGCTTAGGGCTACATCAAGAGGAAACAAAACGTAGAGATAGAACGTGAAACTACTTTGTTGTGTCAAGTTTCAAGAAGCTAGCACAAACCGTGTTGGATTTAGAGTTCCAAATACATCTATCAATATAGGAGAAAACAGAGTGAAACCTAAAAATTCAAACTGTTACTGGAAATGAACGCTTCAACATAGAAGAACGAAATTTGGGGAACCAAGTCGCCTTAGTGTACTGATCATTACCTGAGAGTATCATCCAGTTTGGGTGAAAAAATATTTGCTGAGATTTCTGGAGATTCGTAATTTTGGGAAGCTTGGCAACCCCTTCACATGAAAGTGTTTCTCGCCAGTCACTGCTTAGGGCTACATCAAGAGGAAACAAAACGTAGAGATAGAACGTGAAACTACTTTGTTGTGTCAACTTTCAAGAAGCTAGCATAAACCGTGTTGGATTCAGAGTTCCAAATACATCTATCAATATAGGAGAAAACAGAGTGAAACCTAAAAATTCAAACTGTTACTGGAAATGAACGCTTCAACATAGAAGAACGAAATTTGGGGAACCAAGTCGCCTTAGTGTACTGATCATTACCTGAAAGTATCATCCAGTTTGGGTGAAAAAATATTTGCTGAGATTTCTGGAGATTCGTAATTTTGGGAAGCTTGGCAACCCCTTCCCATGAAAGTGTTTCTCGACAGTCACTGCTTAGGGCTACATCAAGAGGAAACAAAACGTAGAGATAGAACGTGAAACTACTTTGTTGTGTCAACTTTCAAGAAGCTAGCACAAACCGTGTTGGATTCAGAGTTCCAAATACATCTATCAATATAGGAGAAAACAGAGTGAAACCTACAAATTCAAACTGTTACTGGAAATGAACGCTTCAACAAAGAAGAACGAAATTTGGGGAACCAAGTCGCCTTAGTGTACTGATCATTACCTGAAAGTATCATCCAGTTTGGGTGAAAAAATATTTGCTGAGATTTCTGGAGATTCGTAATTTTGGGAAGCTTGGCAACCCCTTCCCATGAAAGTGTTTCTCGCCAGTCACTGCTTAGGGCTACATCAAGAGGAAATAAAACGTAGAGATAGAACGTGAAACTACTTTGTTGTGTCAAGTTTCAAGAAGCTAGCACAAACCGTGTTGGATTTAGAGTTCCAAATACATCTATCAATATAGGAGAAAACAGAGTGAAACCTAAAAATTCAAACTGTTACTGGAAATGAACGCTTCAACATAGAAGAACGAAATTTGGGGAACCAAGTCGCCTTAGTGTACTGATCATTACCTGAAAGTATCATCCAGTTTGGGTGAAAAAATATTTGCTGAGATTTCTGGAGATTCGTAATGTTGGGAAGCTTGGCAACCCCTTCCCATGAAAGTGTATCTCGCCAGTCACTGCTTAGGGCTACATCAAGAGGAAACAAAACATAGAGATAGAACGTGAAACTACTTTGTTGTGTCAAGTTTCAAGAAGCTAGCACAAACCGTGTTGGATTTAGAGTTCCAAATACATCTATCAATATAGGAGAAAACAGAGTGAAACCTAAAAATTCAAACTGTTACTGGAAATGAACGCTTCAACATAGAAGAACGAAATTTGGGGAACCAAGTCGCCTTAGTGTACTGATCATTACCTGAAAGTATAATCCAGTTTGGGTGAAAAAATATTTGCTGAGATTTCTGGAGATTCGTAATTTTGGGAAGCTTGGCAACCCCTTCCCATGAAAGTGTTTCTCGGCAGTCACTGTTTAGGGCTACATCAAGAGGAAAAAAAACGTAGAGATAGAACGTGAAACTACTTTGTTGTGTCAAGTTTCAAGAAGCTAGCACAAACCGTGTTGGATTTAGAGTTCCAAATACATCTATCAATATAGGAGAAAACAGAGTGAAACCTAAAAATTCAAACTGTTACTGGAAATGAACGCTTCAACATAGAAGAACGAAATTTGGGGAACCAAGTCGCCTTAGTGTACTGATCATTACCTGAGAGTATCATCCAGTTTGGGTGAAAAAATATTTGCTGAGATTTCTGGAGATTCGTAATTTTGGGAAGCTTGGCAACCCCTTCCCATGAAAGTGTTTCTCGCCAGTCACTGCTTAGGGCTACATCAAGAGGAAACAAAACGTAGAGATAGAACGTGAAACTACTTTGTTGTGTCAAGTTTCAAGAAGCTAGCACAAACCGTGTTGGATTTAGAGTTCCAAATACATCTATCAATATAGGAGAAAACAGAGTGAAACCTAAAAATTCAAACTGTTACTGGAAATGAACGCTTCAACATAGAAGAACGAAATTTGGGGAACCAAGTCGCCTTAGTGTACTGATCATTACCTGAGAGTATCATCCAGTTTGGGTGAAAAAATATTTGCTGAGATTTCTGGAGATTCGTAATTTTGGGAAGCTTGGCAACCCCTTCACATGAAAGTGTTTCTCGCCAGTCACTGCTTAGGGCTACATCAAGAGGAAACAAAACGTAGAGATAGAACGTGAAACTACTTTGTTGTGTCAACTTTCAAGAAGCTAGCATAAACCGTGTTGGATTCAGAGTTCCAAATACATCTATCAATATAGGAGAAAACAGAGTGAAACCTAAAAATTCAAACTGTTACTGGAAATGAACGCTTCAACATAGAAGAACGAAATTTGGGGAACCAAGTCGCCTTAGTGTACTGATCATTACCTGAAAGTATCATCCAGTTTGGGTGAAAAAATATTTGCTGAGATTTCTGGAGATTCGTAATTTTGGGAAGCTTGGCAACCCCTTCCCATGAAAGTGTTTCTCGCCAGTCACTGCTTAGGGCTACATCAAGAGGAAACAAAACGTAGAGATAGAACGTGAAACTACTTTGTTGTGTCAACTTTCAAGAAGCTAGCACAAACCGTGTTGGATTCAGAGTTCCAAATACATCTATCAATATAGGAGAAAACAGAGTGAAACCTACAAATTCAAACTGTTACTGGAAATGAACGCTTCAACAAAGAAGAACGAAATTTGGGGAACCAAGTCGCCTTAGTGTACTGATCATTACCTGAAAGTATCATCCAGTTTGGGTGAAAAAATATTTGCTGAGATTTCTGGAGATTCGTAATTTTGGGAAGCTTGGCAACCCCTTCCCATGAAAGTGTTTCTCGCCAGTCACTGCTTAGGGCTACATCAAGAGGAAATAAAACGTAGAGATAGAACGTGAAACTACTTTGTTGTGTCAAGTTTCAAGAAGCTAGCACAAACCGTGTTGGATTTAGAGTTCCAAATACATCTATCAATATAGGAGAAAACAGAGTGAAACCTAAAAATTCAAACTGTTACTGGAAATGAACGCTTCAACATAGAAGAACGAAATTTGGGGAACCAAGTCGCCTTAGTGTACTGATCATTACCTGAAAGTATCATCCAGTTTGGGTGAAAAAATATTTGCTGAGATTTCTGGAGATTCGTAATGTTGGGAAGCTTGGCAACCCCTTCCCATGAAAGTGTATCTCGCCAGTCACTGCTTAGGGCTACATCAAGAGGAAACAAAACATAGAGATAGAACGTGAAACTACTTTGTTGTGTCAAGTTTCAAGAAGCTAGCACAAACCGTGTTGGATTTAGAGTTCCAAATACATCTATCAATATAGGAGAAAACAGAGTGAAACCTAAAAATTCAAACTGTTACTGGAAATGAACGCTTCAACATAGAAGAACGAAATTTGGGGAACCAAGTCGCCTTAGTGTACTGATCATTACCTGAAAGTATAATCCAGTTTGGGTGAAAAAATATTTGCTGAGATTTCTGGAGATTCGTAATTTTGGGAAGCTTGGCAACCCCTTCCCATGAAAGTGTTTCTCGGCAGTCACTGTTTAGGGCTACATCAAGAGGAAAAAAAACGTAGAGATAGAACGTGAAACTACTTTGTTGTGTCAAGTTTCAAGAAGCTAGCACAAACCGTGTTGGATTTAGAGTTCCAAATACATCTATCAATATAGGAGAAAACAGAGTGAAACCTAAAAATTCAAACTGTTACTGGAAATGAACGCTTCAACATAGAAGAACGAAATTTGGGGAACCAAGTCGCCTTAGTGTACTGATCATTACCTGAAAGTATCATCCAGTTTGGGTGAAAAAATATTTGCTGAGATTTCTGGAGATTCGTAATTTTGGGAAGCTTGGCCACCCCTTCCCATGAAAGTGTTTCTCGCCAGTCACTGCTTAGGGCTACATCAAGAGGAAACAAAACGTAGAGATAGAACGTGAAACTACTTTGTTGTGTCAACTTTCAAGAAGCTAGCACAAACCGTGTTGGATTCAGAGTTCCAAATACATCTATCAATATAGGAAAAAACAGAGTGAAACCTAAAAATTCAAACTGTTACTGGAAATGAACGCTTCAACATAGAAGAACGAAATTTGGGGAACCAAGTCGCCTTAGTGTACTGATCATTGCCTGAGAGTATCATCCAGTTTGGGTGAAAAAATATTTGCTGAGATTTCTGGAGATTCGTAATTTTGGGAAGCTTGGCAACCCCTTCCCATGAAAGTGTTTCTCGCCAGTCACTGCTTAGGGCTACATCAAGAGGAAACAAAACGTAGAGATAGAACGTGAAACTACTTTGTTGTGTCAAGTTTCAAGAAGCTAGCACAAACCGTGTTGGATTTAGAGTTCCAAATACATCTATCTATATAGGAGAAAACAGAGTGAAACCTAAAAATTCAAACTGTTACTGGAAATGAACGCTTCAACATAGAAGAACGAAATTTGGGGAACCAAGTTGCCTTAGTGTACTGATCATTACCTGAAAGTATCATCCAGTTTGGGCGAAAAAATATTTGCTGAGATTTCTGGAGATTCGTAATTTTGGGAAGCTTGGCAACCCCTTCCCATGAAAGTGTTTCTCGCCAGTCACTGCTTAGGGCTACATCAAGAGGAAACAAAACGTAGAGATAGAACGTGAAACTACTTTGTTGTGTCAAGTTTCAAGAAGCTAGCACAAACCGTGTTGGATTTAGAGTTCCAAATACATCTATCAATATAGGAGAAAACAGAGTGAAACCTAAAAATTCAAACTGTTACTGGAAATGAACGCTTCAACATAGAAGAACGAAATTTGGGGAACCAAGTCGCCTTAGTGTACTGATCATTACCTGAAAGTATCATCCAGTTTGGGTGAAAAAATATTTGCTGAGATTTCTGGAGATTCGTAATTTTGGGAAGCTTGACAACCCCTTCCCATGAAAGTGTTTCTCGCCAGTCACTGCTTAGGGCTACATCAAGAGGAAACAAAACGTAGAGATAGAACGTGAAACTACTTTGTTGTGTCAAGTTTCAAGAAGCTAGCACAAACCGTGTTGGATTTAGAGTTCCAAATACATCTATCAATATAGGAGAAAACAGAGTGAAACCTAAAAATTCAAACTGTTCCTGGAAATGAACGCTTCAACATAGAAGAACGAAATTTGGGGAACCAAGTCGCCTTAGTGTACTGATCATTACCTGAAAGTATCATCCAGTTTGGGTGAAAAAATATTTGCTGAGATTTCTGGAGATTCGTAATGTTGGGAAGCTTGGCAACCCCTTCCCATGAAAGTGTATCTCGCCAGTCACTGCTTAGGGCTACATCAAGAGGAAACAAAACGTAGAGATAGAACGTGAAACTACTTTGTTGTGTCAACTTTCAAGAAGCTAGCACAAACCGTGTTGGATTTAGAGTTCCAAATACATCTATCAATATAGGAGAAAACAGAGTGAAACCTAAAAATTCAAACTGTTACTGGAAATGAACGCTTCAACATAGAAGAACAAAATTTGGGGAACCAAGTCGCCTTAGTGTACTGATCATTACCTGAAAGTATCATCCAGTTTGGGTGAAAAAATATTTGCTGAGATTTCTGGAGATTCGTAATTTTGGGAAGCTTGGCAACCCCTTCCCATGAAAGTGTTTCTCGGCAGTCACTGTTTAGGGCTACTTCAAGAGGAAAAAAAACGTAGAGATAGAACGTGAAACTACTTTGTTGTGTCAAGTTTCAAGAAGCTAGCACAAACCGTGTTGGATTTAGAGTTCCAAATACATCTATCAATATAGGAGAAAACAGAGTGAAACCTAAAAATTCAAACTGTTACTGGAAATGAACGCTTCAACATAGAAGAACGAAATTTGGGGAACCAAGTCGCCTTAGTGTACTGATCATTACCTGAAAGTATCATCCAGTTTGGGTGAAAAAATATTTGCTGAGATTTCTGGAGATTCGTAATTTTGGGAAGCTTGGCAACCCCTTCCCATGAAAGTGTTTCTCGCCAGTCACTGCTTAGGGCTACATCAAGAGGAAACAAAACGTAGAGATAGAACGTGAAACTACTTTGTTGTGTCAACTTTCAAGAAGCTAGCACAAACCGTGTTGGATTCAGAGTTCCAAATACATCTATCAATATAGGAGAAAACAGAGTGAAACCTAAAAATTCAAACTGTTACTGGAAATGAACGCTTCAACATAGAAGAACGAAATTTGGTGAACCAAGTCGCCTTAGTGTACTGATCATTGCCTGAGAGTATCATCCAGTTTGGGTGAAAAAATATTTGCTGAGATTTCTGGAGATTCGTAATTTTGGGAAGCTTGGCAACCCCTTCCCATGAAAGTGTTTCTCGCCAGTCACTGCTTAGGGCTACATCAAGAGGAAACAAAACGTAGAGATAGAACGTGAAACTACTTTGTTGTGTCAAGTTTCAAGAAGCTAGCACAAACCGTGTTGGATTTAGAGTTCCAAATACATCTATCTATATAGGAGAAAACAGAGTGAAACCTAAAAATTCAAACTGTTACAGGAAATGAACGCTTCAACATAGAAGAACGAAATTTGGGGAACCAAGTCGCCTTAGTGTACTGATCATTACCTGAAAGTATCATCCAGTTTGGGTGAAAAAATATTTGCTGAGATTTCTGGAGATTCGTAATGTTGGGAAGCTTGGCAACCCCTTCCCATGAAAGTGTATCTCGCCAGTCACTGCTTAGGGCTACATCAAGAGGAAACAAAACGTAGAGATAGAACGTGAAACTACTTTGTTCTGTCAACTTTCAAGAAGCTAGCACAAACCGTGTTGGATTTAGAGTTCCAAATACATCTATCAATATAGGAGAAAACAGAGTGAAACCTAAAAATTCAAACTGTTACTGGAAATGAACGCTTCAACATAGAAGAACGAAATTTGGGGAACCAAGTCGCCTTAGTGTACTGATCATTACCTGAAAGTATCATCCAGTTTGGGTGAAAAAATATTTGCTGAGATTTCTGGAGATTCGTAATTTTGGGAAGCTTGGCAACCCCTTCCCATGAAAGTGTTTCTCGGCAGTCACTGTTTAGGGCTACTTCAAGAGGAAAAAAAACGTAGAGATAGAACGTGAAACTACTTTGTTGTGTCAAGTTTCAAGAAGCTAGCACAAACCGTGTTGGATTTAGAGTTCCAAATACATCTATCAATATAGGAGAAAACAGAGTGAAACCTAAAAATTCAAACTGTTACTGGAAATGAACGCTTCAACATAGAAGAACGAAATTTGGGGAACCAAGTCGCCTTAGTGTACTGATCATTACCTGAAAGTATCATCCAGTTTGGGTGAAAAAATATTTGCTGAGATTTCTGGAGATTCGTAATTTTGGGAAGCTTGGCAACCCCTTCCCATGAAAGTGTTTCTCGCCAGTCACTGCTTAGGGCTACATCAAGAGGAAACAAAACGTAGAGATAGAACGTGAAACTACTTTGTTGTGTCAACTTTCAAGAAGCTAGCACAAACCGTGTTGGATTCAGAGTTCCAAATACATCTATCAATATAGGAGAAAACAGAGTGAAACCTAAAAATTCAAACTGTTACTGGAAATGAACGCTTCAACATAGAAGAACGAAATTTGGGGAACCAAGTCGCCTTAGTGTACTGATCATTGCCTGAGAGTATCATCCAGTTTGGGTGAAAAAATATTTGCTGAGATTTCTGGAGATTCGTAATTTTGGGAAGCTTGGCAACCCCTTCCCATGAAAGTGTTTCTCGCCAGTCACTGCTTAGGGCTACATCAAGAGGAAACAAAACGTAGAGATAGAACGTGAAACTACTTTGTTGTGTCAAGTTTCAAGAAGCTAGCACAAACCGTGTTGGATTTAGAGTTCCAAATACATCTATCTATATAGGAGAAAACAGAGTGAAACCTAAAAATTCAAACTGTTACTGGAAATGAACGCTTCAACATAGAAGAACGAAATTTGGGGAACCAAGTCGCCTTAGTGTACTGATCATTACCTGAAAGTATCATCCAGTTTGGGTGAAAAAATATTTGCTGAGATTTCTGGAGATTCGTAATGTTGGGAAGCTTGGCAACCCCTTCCCATGAAAGTGTATCTCGCCAGTCACTGCTTAGGGCTACATCAAGAGGAAACAAAACGTAGAGATAGAACGTGAAACTACTTTGTTGTGTCAACTTTCAAGAAGCTAGCACAAACCGTGTTGGATTTAGAGTTCCAAATACATCTATCAATATAGGAGAAAACAGAGTGAAACCTAAAAATTCAAACTGTTACTGGAAATGAACGCTTCAACATAGAAGAACGAAATTTGGGGAACCAAGTCGCCTTAGTGTACTGATCATTACCTGAAAGTATCATCCAGTTTGGGTGAAAAAATATTTGCTGAGATTTCTGGAGATTCGTAATTTTGGGAAGCTTGGCAACCCCTTCCCATGAAAGTGTTTCTCGGCAGTCACTGTTTAGGGCTACTTCAAGAGGAAAAAAAACGTAGAGATAGAACGTGAAACTACTTTGTTGTGTCAAGTTTCAAGAAGCTAGCACAAACCGTGTTGGATTTAGAGTTCCAAATACATCTATCAATATAGGAGAAAACAGAGTGAAACCTAAAAATTCAAACTGTTACTGGAAATGAACGCTTCAACATAGAAGAACGAAATTTGGGGAACCAAGTCGCCTTAGTGTACTGATCATTACCTGAAAGTATCATCCAGTTTGGGTGAAAAAATATTTGCTGAGATTTCTGGAGATTCGTAATTTTGGGAAGCTTGGCCACCCCTTCCCATGAAAGTGTTTCTCGCCAGTCACTGCTTAGGGCTACATCAAGAGGAAACAAAACGTAGAGATAGAACGTGAAACTACTTTGTTGTGTCAACTTTCAAGAAGCTAGCACAAACCGTGTTGGATTCAGAGTTCCAAATACATCTATCAATATAGGAGAAAACAGAGTGAAACCTAAAAATTCAAACTGTTACTGGAAATGAACGCTTCAACATAGAAGAACGAAATTTGGGGAACCAAGTCGCCTTAGTGTACTGATCATTGCCTGAGAGTATCATCCAGTTTGGGTGAAAAAATATTTGCTGAGATTTCTGGAGATTCGTAATTTTGGGAAGCTTGGCAACCCCTTCCCATGAAAGTGTTTCTCGCCAGTCACTGCTTAGGGCTACATCAAGAGGAAACAAAACGTAGAGATAGAACGTGAAACTACTTTGTTGTGTCAAGTTTCAAGAAGCTAGCACAAACCGTGTTGGATTTAGAGTTCCAAATACATCTATCTATATAGGAGAAAACAGAGTGAAACCTAAAAATTCAAACTGTTACTGGAAATGAACGCTTCAACATAGAAGAACGAAATTTGGGGAACCAAGTCACCTTAGTGTACTGATCATTACCTGAAAGTATCATCCAGTTTGGGTGAAAAAATATTTGCTGAGATTTCTGGAGATTCGTAATTTTGGGAAGCTTGGCAACCCCTTCCCATGAAAGTGTTTCTCGCCAGTCACTGCTTAGGGCTACATCAAGAGGAAACAAAACGTAGAGATAGAACGTGAAACTACTTTGTTGTGTCAACTTTCAAGAAGCTAGCACAAACCGTGTTGGATTCAGAGTTCCAAATACATCTATCAATATAGGAGAAAACAGAGTGAAACCTAAAAATTCAAACTGTTACTGGAAATGAACGCTTCAACATAGAAGAACGAAATTTGGGGAACCAAGTCGCCTTAGTGTACTGATCATTACCTGAAAGTATCATCCAGTTTGGGTGAAAAAATACTTGCTGAGATTTCTGGAGATTCGTAATTTTGGGAAGCTTGGCAACCCCTTCCCATGAAAGTGTTTCTCGCCATTCACTGCTTAGGGCTACATCAAGAGGAAACAAAACGTAGAGATAGAACGTGAAACTACTTTGTTGTGTCAAGTTTCAAGAAGCTATCACAAACCGTGTTGGATTTAGAGTTCCAAATACATCTATCAATATAGGAGAAAACAGAGTGAAACCTAAAAATTCAAACTGTTACTGGAAATGAACGCTTCAACATAGAAGAACGAAATTTGGGGAACCAAGTCGCCTTAGTGTACTGATCATTACCTGAGAGTATCATCCAGTTTGGGTGAAAAAATATTTGCTGAGATTTCTGGAGATTCGTAATTTTGGGAAGCTTGGCAACCCCTTCCCATGAAAGTGTTTCTCGCCAGTCACTGCTTAGGGCTACATCAAGAGGAAACAAAACGTAGAGATAGAACGTGAAACTACTTTGTTGTGTCAAGTTTCAAGAAGCTAGCACAAACCGTGTTGGATTTAGAGTTCCAAATACATCTATCAATATAGGAGAAAACAGAGTGAAACCTAAAAATTCAAACTGTTACTGGAAATGAACGCTTCAACATAGAAGAACGAAATTTGGGGAACCAAGTCGCCTTAGTGTACTGATCATTACCTGAGAGTATCATCCAGTTTGGGTGAAAAAATATTTGCTGAGATTTCTGGAGATTCGTAATTTTGGGAAGCTTGGCAACCCCTTCCCATGAAAGTGTTTCTCGCCAGTCACTGCTTAGGGCTACATCAAGAGGAAACAAAACGTAGAGATAGAACGTGAAACTACTTTGTTGTGTCAACTTTCAAGAAGCTAGCACAAACCGTGTTGGATTCAGAGTTCCAAATACATCTATCAATATAGGAGAAAACAGAGTGAAACCTAAAAATTCAAACTGTTACTGGAAATGAACGCTTCAACATAGAAGAACGAAATTTGGGGAACCAAGTCGCCTTAGTGTACTGATCATTACCTGAAAGTATCATCCAGTTTGGGTGAAAAAATACTTGCTGAGATTTCTGGAGATTCGTGATTTTGGGAAGCTTGGCAACCCCTTCACATGAAAGTGTTTCTCGCCAGTCACTGCTTAGGGCTACATCAAGAGGAAACAAAACGTAGAGATAGAACGTGAAACTACTTTGTTGTGTCAAGTTTCAAGAAGCTAGCATAAACCGTGTTGGATTCAGAGTTCCAAATACATCTATCAATATAGGAGAAAACAGAGTGAAACCTAAAAATTCAAACTGTTACTGGAAATGAACGCTTCAACATAGAAGAACGAAATTTGGGGAACCAAGTCGCCTTAGTGTACTGATCATTACCTGAGAGTATCATCCAGTTTGTGTGAAAAAATATTTGCTGAGATTTCTGGAGATTCGTAATTTTGGGAAGCTTGGCAACCCCTTCCCATGAAAGTGTTTCTCGCCAGTCACTGCTTAGGGCTACATCAAGAGGAATCAAAACATAGAGATAGAACGTGAAACAACTTTGTTGTGTCAAGTTTCAAGAAGCTAGCACAAACCGTGTTGGATTCAGAGTTCCAAATACATCTATCAATATACGAGAAAACAGAGTGAAACCTAAAAATTCAAACTGTTACTGGAAATGAACGCTTCAACATAGAAGAACGAAAATTGGGGAACCAAGTTGCCTTAGTGTACTGATCATTACCTGAAAGTATCATCCAGTTTGGGTGAAAAAATGTTTGCTGAGATTTCCGGAGATTCGTAATTTTGGGAAGCTTGGCAACCCCTTCCCATGAAAGTGTTTCTCGCCAGTCACTGCTTAGGGCTACATCAAGAGGAAACAAAACGTAGAGATAGAACGTGAAACTACTTTGTTGTGTCAACTTTCAAGAAGCTAGCACAAACTGTGTTGGATTCAGAGTTCCAAATACATCTATCAATATAGGAGAAAACAGAGTGAAACCTACAAATTCAAACTGTTACTGGAAATGAACGCTTCAACAAAGAATAACGAAATTTGGGGAACCAAGTCGCCTTAGTGTACTGATCATTACCTGAAGGTATCATCCAGTTTGGGTGAAAAAATATTTGCTGAGATTTCTGGAGATTCGTAATTTTGGGAAGCTTGGCAACCCCTTCCCATGAAAGTGTTTCTCGCCAGTCACTTCTTAGGGCTACATCAAGAGGAAACAAAACGTAGAGATAGAACGTGAAACTACTTTGTTGTGTCAACTTTCAAGAAGCTAGCACAAACCGTGTTGGATTCAGAGTTCCAAATACATCTATCAATATAGGAGAAAACAGAGTGAAACCTACAAATTCAAACTGTTACTGGAAATGAACGCTTCAACAAAGAAGAACGAAATTTGGGGAACCAAGTCGCCTTAGTGTACTGATCATTACCTGAAAGTATCATCCAGTTTGGGTGAAAAAATATTTGCTGAGATTTCTGGAGATTCGTAATTTTGGGAAGCTTGGCAACCCCTTCCCATGAAAGTGTTTCTCGCCAGTCACTGCTTAGGGCTACATCAAGAGGAAATAAAACGTAGAGATAGAACGTGAAACTACTTTGTTGTGTCAAGTTTCAAGAAGATAGCACAAACCGTGTTGGATTTAGAGTTCCAAATACATCTATCAATATAGGAGAAAACAGAGTGAAACCTAAAAATTCAAACTGTTACTGGAAATGAACGCTTCAACATAGAAGAACGAAATTTGGGGAACCAAGTCGCCTTAGTGTACTGATCATTACCTGAAAGTATCATCCAGTTTGGGTGAAAAAATATTTGCTGAGATTTCTGGAGATTCGTAATGTTGGGAAGCTTGGCAACCCCTTCCCATGAAAGTGTATCTCGCCAGTCACTGCTTAGGGCTACATCAAGAGGAAACAAAACATAGAGATAGAACGTGAAACTACTTTGTTGTGTCAAGTTTCAAGAAGCTAGCACAAACCGTGTTGGATTTAGAGTTCCAAATACATCTATCAATATAGGAGAAAACAGAGTGAAACCTAAAAATTCAAACTGTTACTGGAAATGAACGCTTCAACATAGAAGAACGAAATTTGGGGAACCAAGTCGCCTTAGTGTACTGATCATTACCTGAAAGTATAATCCAGTTTGGGTGAAAAAATATTTGCTGAGATTTCTGGAGATTCGTAATTTTGGGAAGCTTGGCAACCCCTTCCCATGAAAGTGTTTCTCGGCAGTCACTGTTTAGGGCTACATCAAGAGGAAAAAAAACGTAGAGATAGAACGTGAAACTACTTTGTTGTGTCAAGTTTCAAGAAGCTAGCACAAACCGTGTTGGATTTAGAGTTCCAAATACATCTATCAATATAGGAGAAAACAGAGTGAAACCTAAAAATTCAAACTGTTACTGGAAATGAACGCTTCAACATAGAAGAACGAAATTTGGGGAACCAAGTCGCCTTAGTGTACTGATCATTACCTGAAAGTATCATCCAGTTTGGGTGAAAAAATATTTGCTGAGATTTCTGGAGATTCGTAATTTTGGGAAGCTTGGCCACCCCTTCCCATGAAAGTGTTTCTCGCCAGTCACTGCTTAGGGCTACATCAAGAGGAAACAAAACGTAGAGATAGAACGTGAAACTACTTTGTTGTGTCAACTTTCAAGAAGCTAGCACAAACCGTGTTGGATTCAGAGTTCCAAATACATCTATCAATATAGGAGAAAACAGAGTGAAACCTAAAAATTCAAACTGTTACTGGAAATGAACGCTTCAACATAGAAGAACGAAATTTGGGGAACCAAGTCGCCTTAGTGTACTGATCATTGCCTGAGAGTATCATCCAGTTTGGGTGAAAAAATATTTGCTGAGATTTCTGGAGATTCGTAATTTTGGGAAGCTTGGCAACCCCTTCCCATGAAAGTGTTTCTCGCCAGTCACTGCTTAGGGCTACATCAAGAGGAAACAAAACGTAGAGATAGAACGTGAAACTACTTTGTTGTGTCAAGTTTCAAGAAGCTAGCACAAACCGTGTTGGATTTAGAGTTCCAAATACATCTATCTATATAGGAGAAAACAGAGTGAAACCTAAAAATTCAAACTGTTACTGGAAATGAACGCTTCAACATAGAAGAACGAAATTTGGGGAACCAAGTCACCTTAGTGTACTGATCATTACCTGAAAGTATCATCCAGTTTGGGTGAAAAAATATTTGCTGAGATTTCTGGAGATTCGTAATTTTGGGAAGCTTGGCAACCCCTTCCCATGAAAGTGTTTCTCGCCAGTCACTGCTTAGGGCTACATCAAGAGGAAACAAAACGTAGAGATAGAACGTGAAACTACTTTGTTGTGTCAACTTTCAAGAAGCTAGCACAAACCGTGTTGGATTCAGAGTTCCAAATACATCTATCAATATAGGAGAAAACAGAGTGAAACCTAAAAATTCAAACTGTTACTGGAAATGAACGCTTCAACATAGAAGAACGAAATTTGGGGAACCAAGTCGCCTTAGTGTACTGATCATTACCTGAAAGTATCATCCAGTTTGGGTGAAAAAATACTTGCTGAGATTTCTGGAGATTCGTAATTTTGGGAAGCTTGGCAACCCCTTCCCATGAAAGTGTTTCTCGCCATTCACTGCTTAGGGCTACATCAAGAGGAAACAAAACGTAGAGATAGAACGTGAAACTACTTTGTTGTGTCAAGTTTCAAGAAGCTATCACAAACCGTGTTGGATTTAGAGTTCCAAATACATCTATCAATATAGGAGAAAACAGAGTGAAACCTAAAAATTCAAACTGTTACTGGAAATGAACGCTTCAACATAGAAGAACGAAATTTGGGGAACCAAGTCGCCTTAGTGTACTGATCATTACCTGAGAGTATCATCCAGTTTGGGTGAAAAAATATTTGCTGAGATTTCTGGAGATTCGTAATTTTGGGAAGCTTGGCAACCCCTTCCCATGAAAGTGTTTCTCGCCAGTCACTGCTTAGGGCTACATCAAGAGGAAACAAAACGTAGAGATAGAACGTGAAACTACTTTGTTGTGTCAAGTTTCAAGAAGCTAGCACAAACCGTGTTGGATTTAGAGTTCCAAATACATCTATCAATATAGGAGAAAACAGAGTGAAACCTAAAAATTCAAACTGTTACTGGAAATGAACGCTTCAACATAGAAGAACGAAATTTGGGGAACCAAGTCGCCTTAGTGTACTGATCATTACCTGAGAGTATCATCCAGTTTGGGTGAAAAAATATTTGCTGAGATTTCTGGAGATTCGTAATTTTGGGAAGCTTGGCAACCCCTTCCCATGAAAGTGTTTCTCGCCAGTCACTGCTTAGGGCTACATCAAGAGGAAACAAAACGTAGAGATAGAACGTGAAACTACTTTGTTGTGTCAACTTTCAAGAAGCTAGCACAAACCGTGTTGGATTCAGAGTTCCAAATACAGCTATCAATATAGGAGAAAACAGAGTGAAACCTAAAAATTCAAACTGTTACTGGAAATGAACGCTTCAACATAGAAGAACGAAATTTGGGGAACCAAGTCGCCTTAGTGTACTGATCATTGCCTGAGAGTATCATCCAGTTTGGGTGAAAAAATATTTGCTGAGATTTCTGGAGATTCGTAATTTTGGGAAGCTTGGCAACCCCTTCCCATGAAAGTGTTTCTCGCCAGTCACTGCTTAGGGCTACATCAAGAGGAAACAAAACGTAGAGATAGAACGTGAAACTACTTTGTTGTGTCAAGTTTCAAGAAGCTAGCACAAACCGTGTTGGATTTAGAGTTCCAAATACATCTATCTATATAGGAGAAAACAGAGTGAAACCTAAAAATTCAAACTGTTACTGGAAATGAACGCTTCAACATAGAAGAACGAAATTTGGGGAACCAAGTCGCCTTAGTGTACTGATCATTACCTGAAAGTATCATCCAGTTTGGGTGAAAAAATATTTGCTGAGATTTCTGGAGATTCGTAATTTTGGGAAGCTTGGCAACCCCTTCCCATGAAAGTGTTTCTCGCCAGTCACTGCTTAGGGCTACATCAAGAGGAAACAAAACGTAGAGATAGAACGTGAAACTACTTTGTTGTGTCAACTTTCAAGAAGCTAGCACAAACCGTGTTGGATTCAGAGTTCCAAATACATCTATCAATATAGGAGAAAACAGAGTGAAACCTAAAAATTCAAACTGTTACTGGAAATGAACGCTTCAACATAGAAGAACGAAATTTGGGGAACCAAGTCGCCTTAGTGTACTGATCATTACCTGAAAGTATCATCCAGTTTGGGTGAAAAAATACTTGCTGAGATTTCTGGAGATTCGTAATTTTGGGAAGCTTGGCAACCCCTTCCCATGAAAGTGTTTCTCGCCATTCACTGCTTAGGGCTACATCAAGAGGAAACATAACGTAGAGATAGAACGTGAAACTACTTTGTTGTGTCAATTTTCAAGAAGCTAGCACAAACCGTGTTGGATTTAGAGTTCCAAATATATCTATCTATATTGGAGAAAAGAGAGTGAAACCTAAAAATTCAAACTGTTACTGGAAATGAACGCTTCAACATAGAAGAACGAAATTTGGGGAACCAAGTCGCCTTAGTGTACTGATCATTACCTGAAAGTATCATCCAGTTTGGGTGAAAAAATATTTGCTGAGATTTCTGGAGATTCGTAATTTTGGGAAGCTTGGCAACGCCTTCCCATGAAAGTGTTTCTCGCCAGTCACTGCTTAGGGCTACATCAAGAGGAAACAAAACGTAGAGATAGAACGTGAAACTACTTTGTTGTGTCAAGTTTCAAGAAGCTAGCACAAACCGTGTTGGATTTAGAGTTCCAAATACATCTATCAATATAGGAGAAAACAGAGTGAAACCTAAAAATTCAAACTGTTACTGGAAATGAACGCTTCAACATAGAAGAACGAAATTTGGGGAACCAAGTCGCCTTAGTGTACTGATCATTACCTGAAAGTATCATCCAGTTTGGGTGAAAAAATATTTGCTGAGATTTCTGGAGATTCGTAATTTTTGGAAGCTTGGCAACCCCTTCCCATGAAAGTGTTTCTCGCCAGTCACTGCTTAGGGCTACATCAAGAGGAAACAAAACGTAGAGATAGAACGTGAAACTACTTTGTTGTGTCAAGTTTCAAGAAGCTAGCACAAACCGTGTTGGATTCAGAGTTCCAAATACATCTATCAATATAGGAGAAAACAGAGTGAAACCTAAAAATTCAAACTGTTACTGGAAATGAACGCTTCAACATAGAAGAACGAAATTTGGGGAACCAAGTCGCCTTAGTGTACTGATCATTACCTGAAAGTATCATCCAGTTTGGGTGAAAAAATACTTGCTGAGATTTCTGGAGATTCGTAATTTTGGGAAGCTTGGCAACCCCTTCCCATGAAAGTGTTTCTCGCCAGTCACTGCTTAGGGCTACATCAAGAGGAAACAAAACGTAGAGATAGAACGTGAAACTACTTTGTTGTGTCAAGTTTCATAAAGCTAGCACAAACCGTGTTGGATTTAGAGTTCCAAATACATCTATCTATATAGGAGAAAACAGAGTGAAACCTAAAAATTCAAACTGTTACTGGAAATGAACGCTTCAACATAGAAGAACGAAATTTGAGGAACCAAGTCGCCTTAGTGTACTGATCATTACCTGAAAGTATCATCCAGTTTGGGTGAAAAAATATTTGCTGAGATTTCTGGAGATTCGTAATTTTGGGAAGCTTGGCAACCCCTTCCCATGAAAGTGTTTCTCGCCAGTCACTGCTTAGGGCTACATCAAGAGGAAACAAAACGTAGAGATAGAACGTGAAACTACTTTGTTGTGTCAAGTTTCAAGAAGCTAGCATAAACCGTGTTGGATTCAGAGTTCCAAATACATCTATCAATATAGGAGAAAACAGAGTGAAACCTAAAAATTCAAACTGTTACTGGAAATGAACGCTTCAACATAGAAGAACGAAATTTGGGGAACCAAGTCGCCTTAGTGTACTGATCATTACCTGAAAGTATCATCCAGTTTGGGTGAAAAAATATTTGCTGAGATTTCTGGAGATTCGTAATTTTGGGAAGCTTGGCAACCCCTTCCCATGAAAGTGTTTCTCGCCAGTCACTGCTTAGGGCTACATCAAGAGGAATCAAAACGTAGAGATAGAACGTGAAACAACTTTGTTGTGTCAAGTTTCAAGAAGCTAGCACAAACCGTGTTGGATTCAGAGTTCCAAATACATCTATCAATATAGGAGAAAACAGAGTGAAACCTAAAAATTCAAACTGTTACTGGAAATGAACGCTTCAACATAGAAGAACGAAATTTGGGGAACCAAGTCGCCTTAGTGTACTGATCATTACCTGAAAGTATCATCCAGTTTGGGGGAAAAAATATTTGCTGAGATTTCTAAAGATTCGTAATTTTGGGAAGCTTGGCAACCCCTTCCCATGAAAGTGTTTCTCGCCAGTCACTGCTTAGGGCTACATCAAGAGGAAACAAAACGTAGAGATAGAACGTGAAACTACTTTGTTGTGTCAACTTTCAAGAAGCTAGCACAAACCGTGTTGGATTCAGAGTTCCAAATACATCTATCAATATAGGAGAAAACAGAGTGAAACCTAAAAATTCAAACTGTTACTGGAAATGAACGCTTCAACATAGAAGAACGAAATTTGGGGAACCAAGTCGCCTTAGTGTACTGATCATTACCTGAAAGTATCATCCAGTTTGGGCGAAAAAATATTTGCTGAGATTTCTGGAGATTCGTAATTTTGGGAAGCTTGGCAACGCCTTCCCATGAAAGTGTTTCTCGCCAGTCACTGCTTAGGGCTACATCAAGAGGAAACAAAACGTAGAGATAGAACGTGAAACTACTTTGTTGTGTCAAGTTTCAAGAAGCTGGCACAAACCGTGTTGGATTTAGAGTTCCAAATACATCTATCAATATAGGAGAAAACAGAGTGAAACCTAAAAATTCAAACTGTTACTGGAAATGAACGCTTCAACATAGAAGAACGAAATTTGGGGAACCAAGTCGCCTTAGTGTACTGATCATTACCTGAAAGTATCATCCAGTTTGGGTGAAAAAATATTTGCTGAGATTTCTGGAGATTCGTAATTTTGGGAAGCTTGGCAACCCCTTCCCATGAAAGTGTTTCTCGCCAGTCACTGCTTAGGGCTACATCAAGAGGAAACAAAACGTAGAGATAGAACGTGAAACTACTTTGTTGTGTCAAGTTTCAAGAAGCTAGCACAAACCGTGTTGGATTCAGAGTTCCAAATACATCTATCAATATAGGAGAAAACAGAGTGAAACCTAAAAATTCAAACTGTTACTGGAAATGAACGCTTCAACATAGAAGAACGAAATTTGGGGAACCAAGTCGCCTTAGTGTACTGATCATTACCTGAAAGTATCATCCAGTTTGGGTGAAAAAATATTTGCTGAGATTTCTGGAGATTGGTAATTTTGGGAAGCTTGGCAACCCCTTCCCATGAAAGTGTTTCTCGCCAGTCACTGCTTAGGGCTACATCAAGAGGAAACAAAACGTAGTGATAGAACGTGAAACTACTTTGTTGTGTCAAGTTTCAAGAAGCTAGCACAAACCGTGTTGGATTCAGAGTTCCAAATACATCTATCAATATAGGAGAAAACAGAGTGAAACCTAAAAATTCAAACTGTTACTGGAAATGAACGCTTCAACATAGAAGAACGAAATTTGGGGAACCAAGTCGCCTTAGTGTACTGATCATTACCTGAAAGTATCATCCAGTTTGGGCGAAAAAATACTTGCTGAGATTTCTGGAGATTCGTAATTTTGGGAAGCTTGGCAACCCCTTCCCATGAAAGTGTTTCTCGCCAGTCACTGCTTAGGGCTACATCAAGAGGAAACAAAACGTAGAGATAGAACGTGAAACTACTTTGTTGTGTCAAGTTTCATAAAGCTAGCACAAACCGTGTTGGATTTAGAGTTCCAAATACATCTATCTATATAGGAGAAAACAGAGTGAAACCTAAAAATTCAAACTGTTACTGGAAATGAACGCTTCAACATAGAAGAACGAAATTTGGGGAACCAAGTCGCCTTAGTGTACTGATCATTACCTGAAAGTATCATCCAGTTTGGGTGAAAAAATATTTGCTGAGATTTCTGGAGATTCATAATTTTTGAAGCTTGGCAACCCCTTCCCATGAAAGTGTTTCTCGCCAGTCACTGCTTAGGGCTACATCAAGAGGAAACAAAACGTAGAGATAGAACTTGAAACTACTTTGTTGTGTCAAGTTTCAAGAAGCTAGCATGAACCATGTTGGATTCAGAGTTCCAAATACATCTATCAATATAGGAGAAAACAGAGTGAAACCTAAAAATTCAAACTGTTACTGGAAATGAACGCTTCAACATAGAAGAACGAAATTTGGGGAACCAAGTCGCCTTAGTGTACTGATCATTACCTGAAAGTATCATCCAGTTTGGGTGAAAAAATATTTGCTGAGATTTCTGGAGATTCGTAATTTTGGGAAGCTTGGCAACCCCTTCCCATGAAAGTGTTTCTCGCCAGTCACTGCTTAGGGCTACATCAAGAGGAATCAAAACGTAGAGATAGAACATGAAACAACTTTGTTGTGTCAAGTTTCAAGAAGCTAGCACAAACCGTGTTGGATTCAGAGTTCCAAATACATCTATCAATATAGGAGAAAACAGAGTGAAACCTAAAAATTCAAACTGTTACTGGAAATGAACGCTTCAACATAGAAGAACGAAATTTGGGGAACCAAGTCGCCTTAGTGTACTGATCATTACCTGAAAGTATCATCCAGTTTGGGCGAAAAAATATTTGCTGAGATTTCTGGAGATTCGTAATTTTGGGAAGCTTGGCAACCCCTTCCCATGAAAGTGTTTCTCGCCAGTCACTGCTTAGGGCTACATCAAGAGGAAACAAAACGTAGAGATAGAACGTGAAACTACTTTGTTGTGTCAACTTTCAAGAAGCTAGCACAAACCGTGTTGGATTCAGAGTTCCAAATACATCTATCAATATAGGAGAAAACAGAGTGAAACCTAAAAATTCAAACTGTTACTGGAAATGAACGCTTCAACATAGAAGAACGAAATTTGGGGAACCAAGTCGCCTTAGTGTACTGATCATTGCCTGAGTGTATCATCCAGTTTGGGTGAAAAAATATTTGCTGAGATTTCTGGAGATTCGTAATTTTGGGAAGCTTGGCAACCCCTTCCCATGAAAGTGTTTCTCGCCAGTCACTGCTTAGGGCTACATCAAGAGGAAACAAAACGTAGAGATAGAACGTGAAACTACTTTGTTGTGTCAAGTTTCAAGAAGCTAGCACAAACCGTGTTGGATTTAGAGTTCCAAATACATCTATCTATATAGGAGAAAACAGAGTGAAACCTAAAAATTCAAACTGTTACTGGAAATGAACGCTTCAACATAGAAGAACGAAATTTGGGGAACCAAGTCGCCTTAGTGTACTGATCATTACCTGAAAGTATCATCCAGTTTGGGCGAAAAAATATTTGCTGAGATTTCTGGAGATTCGTAATTTTGGGAAGCTTGGCAACCCCTTCCCATGAAAGTGTTTCTCGCCAGTCACTGCTTAGGGCTACATCAAGAGGAAACAAAACGTAGAGATAGAACGTGAAACTACTTTGTTGTGTCAAGTTTCAAGAAGCTAGCACAAACCGTGTTGGATTCAGAGTTCCAAATACATCTATCAATATAGGAGAAAACAGAGTGAAACCTAAAAATTCAAACTGTTACTGGAAATGAACGCTTCAACATAGAAGAACGAAATTTGGGGAACCAAGTCGCCTTAGTGTACTGATCATTACCTGAAAGTATCATCCAGTTTGGGTGAAAAAATATTTGCTGAGATTTGTGGAGATTCGTAATTTTTGGAAGCTTGGCAACCCCTTCCCATGAAAGTGTTTCTCGCCAATCACTGCTTAGGGCTACATCAAGAGGAAACAAAACGTAGAGATAGAACGTGAAACTACTTTGTTGTGTCAAGTTTCAAGAAGCTAGCATATACCGTGTTTGATTCAGAGTTCCAAATACATCTATCAATATAGGAGAAAACAGAGTGAAACCTACAAATTCAAACTGTTACTGGAAATGAACGCTTCAACAAAGAAGAACGAAATTTGGGGAACCAAGTCGCCTTAGTGTACTGATCATTACCTGAAAATATCATCCAGTTTGGGTGAAAAAATATTTGCTGAGATTTCTGGAGATTCGTAATTTTGGGAAGCTTGGCAACCCCTTCCCATGAAAGTGTTTCTCGCCAGTCACTGCTTAGGGCTACATCAAGAGGAAACAAAACGTAGAGATAGAACGTGAAACTACTTTGTTGTGTCAAGTTTCAAGAAGCTAGCACAAACCGTGTTGGTTTTAGAGTTCCAAATACATCTATCAATATAGGAGAAAACAGAGTGAAACCTAAAAATTCAAACTGTTACTGGAAATGAACGCTTCAACATAGAAGAACAAAATTTTTGGAACCAAGTCGCCTTAGTGTACTGATCATTACCTGAAAGTATCATCCAGTTTGGGTGAAAAAATATTTGCTGAGATTTCTGGAGATTCGTAATTTTGGGAAGCTTGGCAACCCCTTCCCATGAAAGTGTTTCTCGCCAGTCACTGCTTAGGGCTACATCAAGAGGAAACAAAGCGTAGAGATAGAACGTGAAACTACTTTGTTGTGTCACCTTTCAAGAAGCTAGCACAAACCGTGTTGGATTCAGAGTTCCAAATACATCTATCAATATAGGAGAAAACAGAGTGAAACCTAAAAATTCAAACTGTTACTGGAAATGAACGCTTCAACATAGAAGAACGAAATTTGGGGAACCAAGTCGCCTTAGTGTACTGATCATTGCCTGAGAGTATCATCCAGTTTGGGTGAAAAAATATTTGCTGAGATTTATGGAGATTCGTAATTTTTGGAAGCTTGGCAACCCCTTCCCATGAAAGTGTTTCTCGCCAGTCACTGCTTAGGGCTACATCAAGAGGAAACAAAACGTAGAGATAGAACGTGAAACTACTTTGTTGTGTCAAGTTTCAAGAAGCTAGCCCAAACCGTGTTGGATTAAGAGTTCCAAATACATCTATCTATATAGGAGAAAACAGAGTGAAACCTAAAAATTCAAACTGTTACTGGAAATGAACGCTTCAACATAGAAGAACGAAATTTGGGGAACCAAGTTGCCTTAGTGTACTGATCATTACCTGAAAGTATCATCCAGTTTGGGTGAAAAAATATTTGCTGAGATTTCTGGAGATTCGTAATTTTGGGAAGCTTGGCAACCCCTTCCCATGAAAGTGTTTCTCGCCAGTCACTGCTTAGGGCTACATCAAGAGGAAACAAAACGTAGAGATAGAACGTGAAACTACTTTGTTGTGTCAAGTTTCAAGAAGCTAGCACAAACCGTGTTGGATTTAGAGTTCCAAATACATCTATCAATATAGGAGAAAACAGAGTGAAACCTAAAAATTCAAACTGTTACTGGAAATGAACGCTTCAACATAGAAGAACGAAATTTGGGGAACCAAGTCGCCTTAGTGTACTGATCATTACCTGAAAGTATCATCCAGTTTGGGTGAAAAAATATTTGCTGAGATTTCTGGAGATTCGTAATTTTGGGAAGCTTGGCAACCCCTTCCCATGAAAGTGTTTCTCGCCAGTCACTGCTTAGGGCTACATCAAGAGGAAACAAAACGTAGAGATAGAATGTGAAACTACTTTGTTGTGTCAAGTTTCAAGAAGCTAGCACAAACCGTGTTGGATTTAGAGTTCCAAATACATCTATCAATATAGGAGAAAACAGAGTGAAACCTAAAAATTCAAACTGTTACTGGAAATGAACGCTTCAACATAGAAGAACGAAATTTGGGGAACCAAGTCGCCTTAGTGTACTGATCATTACCTGAGAGTATCATCAAGTTTGGGTGAAAAAATATTTGCTGAGATTTCTGGAGATTCGTAATTTTGGGAAGCTTGTCAACCCCTTCCCATGAAAGTGTTTCTCGCCAGTCACTGCTTAGGGCTACATCAAGAGGAAACAAAACGTAGAGATAGAACGTGAAACTACTTTGTTGTGTCAAGTTTCAAGAAGCTAGCACAAACCGTGTTGGATTTAGAGTTCAAAATACATCTATCAATATAGGAGAAAACAGAGTGAAACCTAAAAATTCAAACTGTTACTGGAAATGAACGCTTCAACATAGAAGAACGAAATTTGGGGAACCAAGTCGCCTTAGTGTACTGATCATTACCTGAAAGTATCATCCAGTTTGGGTGAAAAAATATTTGCTGAGATTTCTGGAGATTCGTAATTTTGGGAAGCTTGGCAACCCCTTCCCATGAAAGTGTTTCTCGCCAATCACTGCTTAGGGCTACATCAAGAGGAAACAAAACGTAGAGATAGAACGTGAAACTACTTTGTTGTGTCAACTTTCAAGAAGCTAGCACAAACCGTGTTGGATTCAGAGTTCCAAATACATCTATCAATATAGGAGAAAACAGAGTGAAACCTAAAAATTCAAACTGTTACTGGAAATGAACGCTTCAACATAGAAGAACGAAATTTGGGGAACCAAGTCGCCTTAGTGTACTGATCATTACCTGAGAGTATCATCCAGTTTGGGTGAAAAAATATTTGCTGATATTTCTGGAGATTCGTAATTTTGGGAAGCTTGGCAACCCCTTCCCATGAAAGTGTTTCTCGCCAGTCACTGCTTAGGGCTACATCAAGAGGAAACAAAACGTAGAGATAGAACGTGAAACTACTTTGTTGTTTCAAGTTTCAAGAAGCTAGCACAAACCGTGTTGGATTTAGAGTTCCAAATACATCTATCAATATAGGAGAAAACAGAGTGAAACCTAAAAATTCAAACTGTTACTGGAAATGAACGCTTCAACATAGAAGAACGAAATTTGGGGAACCAAGTCGCCTTAGTGTACTGATCATTACCTGAGAGTATCATCCAGTTTGGGTGAAAAAATATTTGCTGAGATTTCTGGAGATTCGTAATTTTGGGAATCTTGGCAACCCCTTCCCATGAAAGTGTTTCTCGCCAATCACTGCTTACAGCTACATCAAGAGGAAACACAACGTAGAGATAGAACGTGAAACTACTTTGTTGTGTCAACTTTCAAGAAGCTAGCACAAACCGTGTTGGATTCAGAGTTCCAAATACATCTATCAATATAGGAGAAAACAGAGTGAAACCTAAAAATTCAAACTGTTACTGGAAATGAACGCTTCAACATAGAAGAACGAAATTTGGGGAACCAAGTCGCCTTAGTGTACTGATCATTACCTGAAAGTATCATCCAGTTTGGGTGAAAAAATATTTCCTGAGATTTCTGAAGATTCGTAATTTTTGGAAGCTTGGCAACCCCTTCCCATGAAAGTGTTTCTCGCCAGTCACTGCTTAGGGCTACATCAAGAGGAAACAAAATGTAGAGATAGAACGTGAAACTACTTTGTTGTGTCAAGTTTCAAGAAGCTAGCACAAACCGTGTTGGATTTAGAGTTCCAAATACATCTATCAATATAGGAGAAAACAGAGTGAAACCTAAAAATTCAAACTGTTACTGGAAATGAACGCTTCAACATAGAAGAACGAAATTTGGGGAACCAAGTCGCCTTAGTGTACTGATCATTACCTGAGAGTATCATCCAGTTTGGGTGAAAAAATATTTGCTGAGATTTCTGGAGATTCGTAATTTTGGGAAGCTTGGCAACCCCTTCCCATGAAAGTGTTTCTCGCCAGTCACTGCTTAGGGCTACATCAAGAGGAAACAAAACGTAGAGATAGAACGTGAAACTACTTTGTTGTGTCAAGTTTCAAGAAGCTAGCACAAACCGTGTTGGATTTAGAGTTCCAAATACATCTATCAATATAGGAGAAAACAGAGTGAAACCTAAAAATTCAAACTGTTACTGGAAATGAACGCTTCAACATAGAAGAACGAAATTTGGGGAACCAAGTCGCCTTAGTGTACTGATCATTACCTGAAAGTATCATCCAGTTTGGGTGAAAAAATATTTGCTGAGATTTCTGGAGATTCGTAATTTTGGGAAGCTTGGCAACCCCTTCCCATGAAAGTGTTTCTCGCCAGTCACTGCTTAGGGCTACATCAAGAGGAAACAAAACGTAGAGATAGAATGTGAAACTACTTTGTTGTGTCAAGTTTCAAGAAGCTAGCACAAACCGTGTTGGATTTAGAGTTCCAAATACATCTATCAATATAGGAGAAAACAGAGTGAAACCTAAAAATTCAAACTGTTACTGGAAATGAACGCTTCAACATAGAAGAACGAAATTTGGGGAACCAAGTCGCCTTAGTGTACTGATCATTACCTGAGAGTATCATCCAGTTTGGGTGAAAAAATATTTGCTGAGATTTCTGGAGATTCGTAATTTTTGGAAGCTTGGCAACCCCTTCCCATGAAAGTGTTTCTCGCCAGTCACTGCTTAGGGCTACATCAAGAGGAAACAAAACGTAGAGATAGAACGTGAAACTACTTTGTTGTGTCAAGTTTCAAGAAGCTAGCACAAACCGTGTTGGATTTAGAGTTCCAAATACATCTATCAATATAGGAGAAAACAGAGTGAAACCTAAAAATTCAAACTGTTACTGGAAATGAACGCTTCAACATAGAAGAACGAAATTTGGGAAACCAAGTCGCCTTAGTGTACTGATCATTACCTGAGAGTATCATCCAGTTTGGGTGAAAAAATATTTGCTGAGATTTCTGGAGATTCGTAATTTTGGGAAGCTTGGCAACCCCTTCCCATGAAAGTGTTTCTCGCCAATCACTGCTTAGGGCTACATCAAGAGGAAACAAAACGTAGAGATAGAACGTGAAACTACTTTGTTGTGTCAACTTTCAAGAAGCTAGCACAAACCGTGTTGGATTCAGAGTTCCAAATACATCTATCAATATAGGAGAAAACAGAGTGAAACCTAAAAATTCAAACTGTTACTGGAAATGAACGCTTCAACATAGAAGAACGAAATTTGGGGAACCAAGTCGCCTTAGTGTACTGATCATTACCTGAAAGTATCATCCAGTTTGGGTGAAAAAATACTTGCTGAGATTTCTGGAGATTCGTAATTTTGGGAAGCTTGGCAACCCCTTCCCATGAAAGTGTTTCTCGCCAGTCACTGCTTAGGGCTACATCAAGAGGAAACAAAACGTAGAGATAGAACGTGAAACTACTTTGTTGTGTCAAGTTTCAAGAAGCTAGCACAAACCGTGTTGGATTTAGAGTTCCAAATACATCTATCTATATAGGAGAAAACAGAGTGAAACCTAAAAATTCAAACTGTTACTGGAAATGAACGCTTCAACATAGAAGAACGAAATTTGGGGAACCAAGTCGCCTTAGTGTACTGATCATTACCTGAAAGTATCATCCAGTTTGGGTGAAAAAATATTTGCTGAGATTTCTGGAGATTCGTAATTTTGGGAAGCTTGGCAACCCCTTCCCATGAAAGTGTTTCTTGCCAGTCACTGCTTAGGGCTACATCAAGAGGAAACAAAACGTAGAGATAGAATGTGAAACTACTTTGTTGTGTCAAGTTTCAAGAAGCTAGCACAAACCGTGTTGGATTTAGAGTTCCAAATACATCTATCAATATAGGAGAAAACAGAGTGAAACCTAAAAATTCAAACTGTTACTGGAAATGAACGCTTCAACATAGAAGAACGAAATTTGGGGAACCAAGTCGCCTTAGTGTACTGATCATTACCTGAGAGTATCATCCAGTTTGGGTGAAAAAATATTTGCTGAGATTTCTGGAGATTCGTAATTTTTGGAAGCTTGGCAACCCCTTCCCATGAAAGTGTTTCTCGCCAGTCACTGCTTAGGGCTACATCAAGAGGAAACAAAACGTAGAGATAGAACGTGAAACTACTTTGTTGTGTCAAGTTTCAAGAAGCTAGCACAAACCGTGTTGGATTTAGAGTTCCAAATACATCTATCAATATAGGAGAAAACAGAGTGAAACCTAAAAATTCAAACTGTTACTGGAAATGAACGCTTCAACATAGAAGAACGAAATTTGGGGAACCAAGTCGCCTTAGTGTACTGATCATTACCTGAGAGTATCATCCAGTTTGGGTGAAAAAATATTTGCTGAGATTTCTGGAGATTCGTAATTTTGGGAAGCTTGGCAACCCCTTCCCATGAAAGTGTTTCTCGCCAATCACTGCTTAGGGCTACATCAAGAGGAAACAAAACGTAGAGATAGAACGTGAAACTACTTTGTTGTGTCAACTTTCAAGAAGCTAGCACAAACCGTGTTGGATTCAGAGTTCCAAATACATCTATCAATATAGGAGAAAACAGAGTGAAACCTAAAAATTCAAACTGTTACTGGAAATGAACGCTTCAACATAGAAGAACGAAATTTGGGGAACCAAGTCGCCTTAGTGTACTGATCATTACCTGAAAGTATCATCCAGTTTGGGTGAAAAAATACTTGCTGAGATTTCTGGAGATTCGTAATTTTGGGAAGCTTGGCAACCCCTTCCCATGAAAGTGTTTCTCGCCAGTCACTGCTTAGGGCTACATCAAGAGGAAACAAAACGTAGAGATAGAACGTGAAACTACTTTGTTGTGTCAAGTTTCAAGAAGCTAGCACAAACCGTGTTGGATTTAGAGTTCCAAATACATCTATCTATATAGGAGAAAACAGAGTGAAACCTAAAAATTCAAACTGTTACTGGAAATGAACGCTTCAACATAGAAGAACGAAATTTGGGGAACCAAGTCGCCTTAGTGTACTGATCATTACCTGAGAGTATCATCCAGTTTGGGTGAAACAATATTTGCTGAGATTTCTGGAGATTCGTAATTTTGGGAAGCTTGGCAACCCCTTCCCATGAAAGTGTTTCTCGCCAGTCACTGCTTAGGGCTACATCAAGAGGAAACAAAACGTAGAGATAGAACGTGAAACTACTTTGTTGTGTCAAGTTTCAAGAAGCTAGCACAAACCGTGTTGGATTTAGAGTTCCAAATACATCTATCAATATAGGAGAAAACAGAGTGAAACCTAAAAATTCAAACTGTTACTGGAAATGAACGCTTCAACATAGAAGAACGAAATTTGGGGAACCAAGTCGCCTTAGTGTACTGATCATTACCTGAGAGTATCATCCAGTTTGGGTGAAAAAATATTTGCTGAGATTTCTGGAGATTCGTAATTTTGGGAAGCTTGGCAACCCCTTCCCATGAAAGTGTTTCTCGCCAGTCACTGCTTAGGGCTACATCAAGAGGAAACAAAATGTAGAGATAGAACGTGAAACTACTTTGTTGTGTCAACTTTCAAGAAGCTAGCACAAACCGTGTTGGATTCAGAGTTCCAAATACATCTATCAATATAGGAGAAAACAGAGTGAAACCTAAAAATTCAAACTGTTACTGGAAATGAACGCTTCAACATAGAAGAACGAAATTTGGGGAACCAAGTCGCCTTAGTGTACTGATCATTACCTGAAAGTATCATCCAGTTTGGGTGAAAAAATATTTGCTGAGATTTCTGGAGATTCGTAATTTTGGGAAGCTTGGCAACCCCTTCCCATGAAAGTGTTTCTCGCCAGTCACTGCTTAGGGCTACATCAAGAGGAATCAAAACGTAGAGATAGAACGTGAAACAACTTTGTTGTGTCAAGTTTCAAGAAGCTAGCACAAACCGTGTTGGATTCAGAGTTCCAAATACATCTATCAATATAGGAGAAAACAGAGTGAAACCTAAAAATTCAAACTGTTACTGGAAATGAACGCTTCAACATAGAAGAACGAAAATTGGGGAACCAAGTTGCCTTAGTGTACTGATCATTACCTGAAAGTATCATCCAGTTTGGGTGAAAAAATATTTGCTGAGATTTCCGGAGATTCGAAATTTTGGGAAGCTTGGCAACCCCTTCCCATGAAAGTGTTTCTCGCCAGTCACTGCTTAGGACTACATCAAGAGGAAACAAAACGTAGAGATAGAACGTGAAACTACTTTGTTGTGTCAACTTTCAAGAAGCTAGCACAAACTGTGTTGGATTCAGAGTTCCAAATACATCTATCAATATAGGAGAAAACAGAGTGAAACCTACAAATTCAAACTGTTACTGGAAATGAACGCTTCAACAAAGAAGAACGAAATTTGGGGAACCAAGTCGCCTTAGTGTACTGATCATTACCTGAAAGTATCATCCAGTTTGGGTGAAAAAATATTTGCTGAGATTTCTGGAGATTCGTAATTTTGGGAAGCTTGGCAACCCCTTCCCATGAAAGTGTTTCTCGCCAGTCACTGCTTAGGGCTACATCAAGAGGAAACAAAACGTAGAGATAGAACGTGAAACTACTTTGTTGTGTCAACTTTCAAGAAGCTAGCACAAACCGTGTTGGATTCAGAGTTCCAAATACATCTATCAATATAGGAGAAAACAGAGTGAAACCTACAAATTCAAACTGTTACTGGAAATGAACGCTTCAACAAAGAAGAACAAAATTTGGGGAACCAAGTCGCCTTAGTGTACTGATCATTACCTGAAAGTATCATCCAGTTTGGGTGAAAAAATATTTGCTGAGATTTCTGGAGATTCGTAATTTTGGGAAGCTTGGCAACCCCTTCCCATGAAAGTGTTTCTCGCCAGTCACTGCTTAGGGCTACATCAAGAGGAAACAAAACGTAGAGATAGAACGTGAAACAACTTTCTTGTGTCAAGTTTCAAGAAGCTAGCACAAACCTTGTTGGATTCAGAGTTCCAAATACATCTATCAATATAGGAGAAAACAGAGTGAAACCTAAAAATTCAAACTGTTACTGGAAATGAACGCTTCAACATAGAAGAACGAAAATTGGGGAACCAAGTTGCCTTAGTGTACTGATCATTACCTGAAAGTATCATCCAGTTTGGGTGAAAAAATGTTTGCTGAGATTTCCGGAGATTCGTAATTTTGGGAAGCTTGGCAACCCCTTCCCATGAAAGTGTTTCTCGCCAGTCACTGCTTAGGGCTACATCAAGAGGAAACAAAACGTAGAGATAGAACGTGAAACTACTTTGTTGTGTCAACTTTCAAGAAGCTAGCACAAACTGTGTTGGATTCAGAGTTCCAAATACATCTATCAATATAGGAGAAAACAGAGTGAAACCTAAAAATTCAAACTGTTACTGGAAATGAACGCTTCAACATAGAAGAACGAAATTTGGGGAACCAAGTCGCCTTAGTGTACTGATCATTACCTGAAAGTATCATCCAGTTTGGGTGAAAAAATATTTGCTGAGATTTCTGGAGATTCGTAATTTTGGGAAGCTTGGCAACCCCTTCCCATGAAAGTGTTTCTCGCCAGTCACTGCTTAGGGCTACATCAAGAGGAATCAAAACGTAGAGATAGAACGTGAAACAACTTTGTTGTGTCAAGTTTCAAGAAGCTAGCACAAACCGTGTTGGATTCAGAGTTCCAAATACATCTATCAATATAGGAGAAAACAGAGTGAAACCTAAAAATTCAAACTGTTACTGGAAATGAACGCTTCAACATAGAAGAACGAAAATTGGGGAACCAAGTTGCCTTAGTGTACTGATCATTACCTGAAAGTATCATCCAGTTTGGGTGAAAAAATATTTGCTGAGATTTCCGGAGATTCGAAATTTTGGGAAGCTTGGCAACCCCTTCCCATGAAAGTGTTTCTCGCCAGTCACTGCTTAGGACTACATCAAGAGGAAACAAAACGTAGAGATAGAACGTGAAACTACTTTGTTGTGTCAACTTTCAAGAAGCTAGCACAAACTGTGTTGGATTCAGAGTTCCAAATACATCTATCAATATAGGAGAAAACAGAGTGAAACCTACAAATTCAAACTGTTACTGGAAATGAACGCTTCAACAAAGAAGAACGAAATTTGGGGAACCAAGTCGCCTTAGTGTACTGATCATTACCTGAAAGTATCATCCAGTTTGGGTGAAAAAATATTTGCTGAGATTTCTGGAGATTCGTAATTTTGGGAAGCTTGGCAACCCCTTCCCATGAAAGTGTTTCTCGCCAGTCACTGCTTAGGGCTACATCAAGAGGAAACAAAACGTAGAGATAGAACGTGAAACTACTTTGTTGTGTCAACTTTCAAGAAGCTAGCACAAACCGTGTTGGATTCAGAGTTCCAAATACATCTATCAATATAGGAGAAAACAGAGTGAAACCTACAAATTCAAACTGTTACTGGAAATGAACGCTTCAACAAAGAAGAACAAAATTTGGGGAACCAAGTCGCCTTAGTGTACTGATCATTACCTGAAAGTATCATCCAGTTTGGGTGAAAAAATATTTGCTGAGATTTCTGGAGATTCGTAATTTTGGGAAGCTTGGCAACCCCTTCCCATGAAAGTGTTTCTCGCCAGTCACTGCTTAGGGCTACATCAAGAGGAAACAAAACGTAGAGATAGAACGTGAAACAACTTTCTTGTGTCAAGTTTCAAGAAGCTAGCACAAACCTTGTTGGATTCAGAGTTCCAAATACATCTATCAATATAGGAGAAAACAGAGTGAAACCTAAAAATTCAAACTGTTACTGGAAATGAACGCTTCAACATAGAAGAACGAAAATTGGGGAACCAAGTTGCCTTAGTGTACTGATCATTACCTGAAAGTATCATCCAGTTTGGGTGAAAAAATGTTTGCTGAGATTTCCGGAGATTCGTAATTTTGGGAAGCTTGGCAACCCCTTCCCATGAAAGTGTTTCTCGCCAGTCACTGCTTAGGGCTACATCAAGAGGAAACAAAACGTAGAGATAGAACGTGAAACTACTTTGTTGTGTCAACTTTCAAGAAGCTAGCACAAACTGTGTTGGATTCAGAGTTCCAAATACATCTATCAATATAGGAGAAAACAGAGTGAAACCTACAAATTCAAACTGTTACTGGAAATGAACGCTTCAACAAAGAAGAACGAAATTTGGAGAACCAAGTCGCCTTAGTGTACTGATCATTACCTGAAAGTATCATCCAGTTTGGGTGAAAAAATATTTGCTGAGATTTCTGGAGATTCGTAATTTTGGGAAGCTTGGCAACCCCTTCCCATGAAAGTGTTTCTCGCCAGTCACTGCTTAGGGCTACATCAAGAGGAAACAAAACGTAGAGATAGAACGTGAAACTACTTTGTTGTGTCAACTTTCAAGAAGCTAGCACAAACCGTGTTGGATTCAGAGCTCCAAATACATCTATCAATATAGGAGAAAACAGAGTGAAACCTACAAATTCAAACTGTTACTGGAAATGAACGCTTCAACAAAGAAGAACGAAATTTGGGGAACCAAGTCGCCTTAGTGTACTGATCATTACCTGAAAGTATCATCCAGTTTGGGTGAAAAAATATTTGCTGAGATTTCTGGAGATTCGTAATTTTGGGAAGCTTGGCAACCCCTTCCCATGAAAGTGTTTCTCGCCAGTCACTGCTTAGGGCTACATCAAGAGGAAACAAAACGTAGAGATAGAACGTGAAACTACTTTGTTGTTTCAAGTTTCAAGAAGCTAGCACAAACCGTGTTGGATTTAGAGTTCCAAATACATCTATCAATATAGGAGAAAACAGAGTGAAACCTAAAAATTCAAACTGTTACTGGAAATGAACGCTTCAACATAGAAGAACGAAATTTGGGGAACCAAGTCGCCTTAGTGTACTGATCATTACCTGAGAGTATCATCCAGTTTGGGTGAAAAAATATTTGCTGAGATTTCTGGAGATTCGTAATTTTGGGAATCTTGGCAACCCCTTCCCATGAAAGTGTTTCTCGCCAATCACTGCTTACAGCTACATCAAGAGGAAACAAAACGTAGAGATAGAACGTGAAACTACTTTGTTGTGTCAACTTTCAAGAAGCTAGCACAAACCGTGTTGGATTCAGAGTTCCAAATACATCTATCAATATAGGAGAAAACAGAGTGAAACCTAAAAATTCAAACTGTTACTGGAAATGAACGCTTCAACATAGAAGAACGAAATTTGGGGAACCAAGTCGCCTTAGTGTACTGATCATTACCTGAAAGTATCATCCAGTTTGGGTGAAAAAATATTTCCTGAGATTTCTGAAGATTCGTAATTTTTGGAAGCTTGGCAACCCCTTCCCATGAAAGTGTTTCTCGCCAGTCACTGCTTAGGGCTACATCAAGAGGAAACAAAATGTAGAGATAGAACGTGAAACTACTTTGTTGTGTCAAGTTTCAAGAAGCTAGCACAAACCGTGTTGGATTTAGAGTTCCAAATACATCTATCAATATAGGAGAAAACAGAGTGAAACCTAAAAATTCAAACTGTTACTGGAAATGAACGCTTCAACATAGAAGAACGAAATTTGGGGAACCAAGTCGCCTTAGTGTACTGATCATTACCTGAGAGTATCATCCAGTTTGGGTGAAAAAATATTTGCTGAGATTTCTGGAGATTCGTAATTTTGGGAAGCTTGGCAACCCCTTCCCATGAAAGTGTTTCTCGCCAGTCACTGCTTAGGGCTACATCAAGAGGAAACAAAACGTAGAGATAGAACGTGAAACTACTTTGTTGTGTCAAGTTTCAAGAAGCTAGCACAAACCGTGTTGGATTTAGAGTTCCAAATACATCTATCTATATAGGAGAAAACAGAGTGAAACCTAAAAATTCAAACTGTTACTGGAAATGAACGCTTCAACATAGAAGAACGAAATTTGGGGAACCAAGTTGCCTTAGTGTACTGATCATTACCTGAAAGTATCATCCAGTTTGGGTGAAAAAATATTTGCTGAGATTTCTGGAGATTCGTAATTTTGGGAAGCTTGGCAACCCCTTCCCATGAAAGTGTTTCTCGCCAGTCACTGCTTAGGGCTACATCAAGAGGAAACAAAACGTAGAGATAGAACGTGAAACTACTTTGTTGTGTCAAGTTTCAAGAAGCTAGCACAAACCGTGTTGGATTTAGAGTTCCAAATACATCTATCAATATAGGAGAAAACAGAGTGAAACCTAAAAATTCAAACTGTTACTGGAAATGAACGCTTCAACATAGAAGAACGAAATTTGGGGAACCAAGTCGCCTTAGTGTACTGATCATTACCTGAAAGTATCATCCAGTTTGGGTGAAAAAATATTTGCTGAGATTTCTGGAGATTCGTAATTTTGGGAAGCTTGGCAACCCCTTCCCATGAAAGTTTTTCTCGCCAGTCACTGCTTAGGGCTACATCAAGAGGAAACAAAACGTAGAGATAGAATGTGAAACTACTTTGTTGTGTCAAGTTTCAAGAAGCTAGCACAAACCGTGTTGGATTTAGAGTTCCAAATACATCTATCAATATAGGAGAAAACAGAGTGAAACCTAAAAATTCAAACTGTTACTGGAAATGAACGCTTCAACATAGAAGAACGAAATTTGGGGAACCAAGTCGCCTTAGTGTACTGATCATTACCTGAGAGTATCATCCAGTTTGGGTGAAAAAATATTTGCTGAGATTTCTGGAGATTCGTAATTTTTGGAAGCTTGGCAACCCCTTCCCATGAAAGTGTTTCTCGCCAGTCACTGCTTAGGGCTACATCAAGAGGAAACAAAACGTAGAGATAGAACGTGAAACTACTTTGTTGTGTCAAGTTTCAAGAAGCTAGCACAAACCGTGTTGGATTTAGAGTTCCAAATACATCTATCAATATAGGAGAAAACAGAGTGAAACCTAAAAATTCAAACTGTTACTGGAAATGAACGCTTCAACATAGAAGAACGAAATTTGGGGAACCAAGTCGCCTTAGTGTACTGATCATTACCTGAGAGTATCATCCAGTTTGGGTGAAAAAATATTTGCTGAGATTTCTGGAGATTCGTAATTTTGGGAAGCTTGGCAACCCCTTCCCATGAAAGTGTTTCTCGCCAATCACTGCTTAGGGCTACATCAAGAGGAAACAAAACGTAGAGATAGAACGTGAAACTTCTTTGTTGTGTCAACTTTCAAGAAGCTAGCACAAACCGTGTTGGATTCAGAGTTCCAAATACATCTATCAATATAGGAGAAAACAGAGTGAAACCTAAAAATTCAAACTGTTACTGGAAATGAACGCTTCAACATAGAAGAACGAAATTTGGGGAACCAAGTCGCCTTAGTGTACTGATCATTACCTGAAAGTATCATCCAGTTTGGGTGAAAAAATACTTGCTGAGATTTCTGGAGATTCGTAATTTTGGGAAGCTTGGCAACCCCTTCCCATGAAAGTGTTTCTCGCCAGTCACTGCTTAGGGCTACATCAAGAGGAAACAAAACGTAGAGATAGAACGTGAAACTACTTTGTTGTGTCAAGTTTCAAGAAGCTAGCACAAACCGTGTTGGATTTAGAGTTCCAAATACATCTATCTATATAGGAGAAAACAGAGTGAAACCTAAAAATTCAAACTGTTACTGGAAATGAACGCTTCAACATAGAAGAACGAAATTTGGGGAACCAAGTCGCCTTAGTGTACTGATCATTACCTGAAAGTATCATCCAGTTTGGGTGAAAAAATACTTGCTGAGATTTCTGGAGATTCGTAATTTTGGGAAGCTTGGCAACCCCTTCCCATGAAAGTGTTTCTCGCCAGTCACTGCTTAGGGCTACATCAAGAGGAATCAAAACGTAGAGATAGAACGTGAAACAACTTTGTTGTGTCAAGTTTCAAGAAGCTAGCACAAACCGTGTTGGATTCAGAGTTCCAAATACATCTATCAATATAGGAGAAAACAGAGTGAAACCTAAAAATTCAAACTGTTACTGGAAATGAACGCTTCAACATAGAAGAACGAAAATTGGGGAACCAAGTTGCCTTAGTGTACTGATCATTACCTGAAAGTATCATCCAGTTTGGGTGAAAAAATATTTGCTGAGATTTCCGGAGATTCGTAATTTTGGGAAGCTTGGCAACCCCTTCCCATGAAAGTGTTTCTCGCCAGTCACTGCTTAGGGCTACATCAAGAGGAAACAAAACGTAGAGATAGAACGTGAAACTACTTTGTTGTGTCAACTTTCAAGAAGCTAGCACAAACTGTGTTGGATTCAGAATTCCAAATACATCTATCAATATAGGAGAAAACAGAGTGAAACCTACAAATTCAAACTGTTACTGGAAATGAACGCTTCAACAAAGAAGAACGAAATTTGGGGAACCAAGTCGCCTTAGTGTACTGATCATTACCTGAAAGTATCATCCAGTTTGGGTGAAAAAATATTTGCTGAGATTTCTGGAGATTCGTAATTTTGGGAAGCTTGGCAACCCCTTCCCATGAAAGTGTTTCTCGCCAGTCACTGCTTAGGGCTACATCAAGAGGAAACAAAACGTAGAGATAGAACGTGAAACTACTTTGTTGTGTCAACTTTCAAGAAGCTAGCACAAACCGTGTTGGATTCAGAGTTCCAAATACATCTATCAATATAGGAGAAAACAGAGTGAAACCTACAAATTCAAACTGTTACTGGAAATGAACGCTTCAACAAAGAAGAACGAAATTTGGGGAACCAAGTCGCCTTAGTGTACTGATCATTACCTGAAAGTATCATCCAGTTTGGGTGAAAAAATATTTGCTGAGATTTCTGGAGATTCGTAATTTTGGGAAGCTTGGCAACCCCTTCCCATGAAAGTGTTTCTCGCCAGTCACTGCTTAGGGCTACATCAAGAGGAAACAAAACGTAGAGATAGAACGTGAAACAACTTTGTTGTGTCAAGTTTCAAGAAGCTAGCACAAACCTTGTTGGATTCAGAGTTCCAAATACATCTATCAATATAGGAGAAAACAGAGTGAAACCTAAAAATTCAAACTGTTACTGGAAATGAACGCTTCAACATAGAAGAACGAAAATTGGGGAACCAAGTTGCCTTAGTGTACTGATCATTACCTGAAAGTATCATCCAGTTTGGGTGAAAAAATGTTTGCTGAGATTTCCGGAGATTCGTAATTTTGGGAAGCTTGGCAACCCCTTCCCATGAAAGTGTTTCTCGCCAGTCACTGCTTAGGGCTACATCAAGAGGAAACAAAACGTAGAGATAGAACGTGAAACTACTTTGTTGTGTCAACTTTCAAGAAGCTAGCACAAACTGTGTTGGATTCAGAGTTCCAAATACATCTATCAATATAGGAGAAAACAGAGTGAAACCTACAAATTCAAACTGTTACTGGAAATGAACGCTTCAACAAAGAAGAACGAAATTTGGGGAACCAAGTCGCCTTAGTGTACTGATCATTACCTGAAAGTATCATCCAGTTTGGGTGAAAAAATATTTGCTGAGATTTCTGGAGATTCGTAATTTTGGGAAGCTTGGCAACCCCTTCCCATGAAAGTGTTTCTCGCCAGTCACTGCTTAGGGCTACATCAAGAGGAAACAAAACGTAGAGATAGAACGTGAAACTACTTTGTTGTGTCAACTTTCAAGAAGCTAGCACAAACCGTGTTGGATTCAGAGCTCCAAATACATCTATCAATATAGGAGAAAACAGAGTGAAACCTACAAATTCAAACTGTTACTGGAAATGAACGCTTCAACAAAGAAGAACGAAATTTGGGGAACCAAGTCGCCTTAGTGTACTGATCATTACCTGAAAGTATCATCCAGTTTGGGTGAAAAAATATTTGCTGAGATTTCTGGAGATTCGTAATTTTGGGAAGCTTGGCAACCCCTTCCCATGAAAGTGTTTCTCGCCAGTCACTGCTTAGGGCTACATCAAGAGGAAACAAAACGTAGAGATAGAACGTGAAACAACTTTGTTGTGTCAAGTTTCAAGAAGCTAGCACAAACCGTGTTGGATTTAGAGTTCCAAATACATCTATCAATATAGGAGAAAACAGAGTGAAACCTAAAAATTCAAACTGTTACTGGAAATGAACGCTTCAACATAGAAGAACGAAATTTGGGGAACCAAGTTGCCTTAGTGTACTGATCATTACCTGAAAGTATCATCCAGTTTGGGTGAAAAAATACTTGCTGAGATTTCTGGAGATTCGTAATTTTGGGAAGCTTGGCAACCCCTTCCCATGAAAGTGTTTCTCGCCAGTCACTGCTTAGGGCTACATCAAGAGGAAACAAAACGTAGAGATAGAACGTGAAACTACTTTGTTGTGTCAAGTTTCAAGAAGCTAGCACAAACCGTGTTGGATTTAGAGTTCCAAATACATCTATCTATATTGGAGAAAACAGAGTGAAACCTAAAAATTCAAACTCTTACTGGAAATGAACGCTTCAACATAGAAGAACGAAATTTGGGGAACCAAGTCGCCTTAGTGTACTGATCATTACCTGAAAGTATCATCCAGTTTGGGTGAAAAAATATTTGCTGAGATTTCTGGAGATTCGTAATTTTGGGAAGCTTGACAACCCCTTCCCATGAAAGTGTTTCTCGCCAGTCACTGCTTAGGGCTACATCAAGAGGAAACAAAACGTAGAGATAGAACGTGAAACTACTTTGTTGTGTTAAGTTTCAAGAAGCTAGCACAAACCGTGTTGGATTTAGAGTTCCAAATACATCTATCTATATAGGAGAAAACAGAGTGAAACCTAAAAATTCAAACTGTTACTGGAAATGAACGCTTCAACATAGAAGAACGAAATTTGGGGAACCAAGTCGCCTTAGTGTACTGATCATTACCTGAAAGTATCATCCAGTTTGGGTGAAAAAATATTTGCTGAGATTTCTGGAGATTCGTAATGTTGGGAAGCTTGGCAACCCCTTCCCATGAAAGTGTATCTCACCAGTCACTGCTTAGGGCTACATCAAGAGGAAACAAAACATAGAGATAGAACGTGAAACTACTTTGTTGTGTCAAGTTTCAAGAAGCTAGCACAAACCGTGTTGGATTTAGAGTTCCAAATACATCTATCAATATAGGAGAAAACAGAGTGAAACCTAAAAATTCAAACTGTTACTGGAAATGAACGCTTCAACATAGAAGAACGAAATTTGGGGAACCAAGTTGCCTTAGTGTACTGATCATTACCTGAATGTATCATCCAGTTTGGGTGAAAAAATATTTGCTGAGATTTCTGGAGATTCGTAATTTTGGGAAGCTTGGCAACCCCTTCCCATGAAAGTGTTTCTCGCCAGTCACTGCTTAGGGCTACATCAAGAGGAAACAAAACGTAGAGATAGAACGTGAAACTACTTTGTTGTGTCAACTTTCAAGAAGCTAGCACAAACCGTGTTGGATTCAGAGTTCCAAATACATCTATCAATATAGGAGAAAACAGAGTGAAACCTAAAAATTCAAACTGTTACTGGAAATGAACGCTTCAACATAGAAGAACGAAATTTGGGGAACCAAGTCGCCTTAGTGTACTGATCATTACCTGAAAGTATCATCCAGTTTGGGTGAAAAAATACTTGCTGAGATTTCTGGAGATTCGTAATTTTGGGAAGCTTGGCAACCCCTTCCCATGAAAGTGTTTCTCGCCAGTCACTGCTTAGGGCTACATCAAGAGGAAACAAAACGTAGAGATAGAACGTGAAACTACTTTGTTGTGTCAACTTTCAAGAAGCTAGCACAAACCGTGTTGGATTCAGAGTTCCAAATACATCTATCAATATAGGAGAAAACAGAGTGAAACCTAAAAATTCAAACTGTTACTGGAAATGAACGCTTCAACATAGAAGAACGAAATTTGGGGAACCAAGTCGCCTTAGTGTACTGATCATTGCCTGAGAGTATCATCCAGTTTGGGTGAAAAAATATTTGCTGAGATTTCTGGAGATTCGGAATTTTGGGAAGCTTGGCAACCCCTTCCCATGAAAATGTTTCTCGCCAGTCACTGCTTAGGGCTACATCAAGAGGAAACAAAACGTAGAGATAGAACGTGAAACTACTTTGTTGTGTCAAGTTTCAAGAAGCTAGCACAAACCGTGTTGGATTTAGAGTTCCAAATACATCTATCTATATAGGAGAAAACAGAGTGAAACCTAAAAATTCAAACTGTTACTGGAAATGAACGCTTCAACATAGAAGAACGAAATTTGGGGAACCAAGTCGCCTTAGTGTACTGATCATTACCTGAAAGTATCATCCAGTTTGGGCGAAAAAATATTTGCTGAGATTTCTGGAGATTCGTAATTTTGGGAAGCTTGGCAACCCCTTCCCATGAAATTGTTTCTCGCCAGTCACTGCTTAGGGCTACATCAAGAGGAAACAAAACGTAGAGATAGAACGTGAAACTACTTTGTTGTGTCAAGTTTCAAGAAGCTAGCACAAACCGTGTTGGATTTAGAGTTCCAAATACATCTATCAATATAGGAGAAAACAGAGTGAAACCTAAAAATTCAAACTGTTACTGGAAATGAACGCTTCAACATAGAAGAACGAAATTTGGGGAACCAAGTTGCCTTAGTGTACTGATCATTACCTGAAAGTATCATCCAGTTTGGGTGAAAAAATATTTGCTGAGATTTCTGGAGATTCGTAATTTTGGGAAGCTTGGCAACCCCTTCCCATGAAAGTGTTTCTCGCCAGTCACTGCTTAGGGCTACATCAAGAGGAAACAAAACGTAGAGATAGAACGTGAAACTACTTTGTTGTGTCAAGTTTCAAGAAGCTAGCACAAACCGTGTTGGATTCAGAGTTCCAAATACATCTATCAATATAGGAGAAAACAGAGTGAAACCTAAAAATTCAAACTGTTACTGGAAATGAACGCTTCAACATAGAAGAACGAAATTTGGGGAACCAAGTCGCCTTAGTGTACTGATCATTACCTGAAAGTATCATCCAGTTTGGGTGAAAAAATACTTGCTGAGATTTCTGGAGATTCGTAATTTTGGGAAGCTTGGCAACCCCTTCCCATGAAAGTGTTTCTCGCCAGTCACTGCTTAGGGCTACATCAAGAGGTAACAAAACGTAGAGATAGAACGTGAAACTACTTTGTTGTGTCAAGTTTCAAGAAGCTAGCACAAACCGTGTTGGATTTAGAGTTCCAAATACATCTATCTATATAGGAGAAAACAGAGTGAAACCTAAAAATTCAAACTGTTACTGGAAATGAACGCTTCAACATAGAAGAACGAAATTTGGGGAACCAAGTCGCCTTAGTGTACTGATCATTACCTGAAAGTATCATCCAGTTTGGGTGAAAAAATATTTGCTGAGATTTCTGGAGATTCGTAATTTTGGGAAGCTTGGCAACCCCTTCCCATGAAAGTGTTTCTCGCCAGTCACTGCTTAGGGCTACATTAAGAGGAAACAAAACGTAGAGATAGAACGTGAAACTACTTTGTTGTGTCAAGTTTCAAGAAGCTAGCACAAACCGTGTTGGATTTAGAGTTCCAAATACATCTATCAATATAGGAGAAAACAGAGTGAAACCTAAAAATTCAAACTGTTACTGGAAATGAACGCTTCAACATAGAAGAACGAAATTTGGGGAACCAAGTCGCCTTAGTGTACTGATCATTACCTGAAAGTATCATCCAGTTTGGGTGAAAAAATATTTGCTGAGATTTCTGGAGATTCGTAATTTTGGGAAGCTTGGCAACCCCTTCCCATGAAAGTGTTTCTCGCCAGTCACTGCTTAGGGCTACATCAAGAGGAAACAAAACGTAGAGATAGAACGTGAAACTACTTTGTTGTGTCAAGTTTCAAGAAGCTAGCATAAACCGTGTTGGATTCAGAGTTCCAAATACATCTATCAATATAGGAGAAAACAGAGTGAAACCTAAAAATTCAAACTGTTACTGGAAATGAACGCTTCAACATAGAAGAACGAAATTTGGGGAACCAAGTCGCCTTAGTGTACTGATCATTACCTGAAAGTATCATCCAGTTTGGGTGAAAAAATATTTGCTGAGATTTCTGGAGATTCGTAATTTTGGGAAGCTTGGCAACCCCTTCCCATGAAAGTGTTTCTCGCCAGTCACTGCTTAGGGCTACATCAAGAGGAATCAAAACGTAGAGATAGAAAGTGAAACAACTTTGTTGTGTCAAGTTTCAAGAAGCTAGCACAAACCGTGTTGGATTCAGAGTTCCAAATACATCTATCAATATAGGAGAAAACAGAGTGAAACCTAAAAATTCAAACTGTTACTGGAAATGAACGCTTCAACATAGAAGAACGAAATTTGGGGAACCAAGTCGCCTTAGTGTACTGATCATTACCTGAAAGTATCATCCAGTTTGGGCGAAAAAATATTTGCTGAGATTTCTGGAGATTCGTAATTTTGGGAAGCTTGGCAACCCCTTCCCATGAAAGTGTTTCTCGCCAGTCACTGCTTAGGGCTACATCAAGAGGAAACAAAACGTAGAGATAGAACGTGAAACTACTTTGTTGTGTCAACTTTCAAGAAGCTAGCACAAACCGTGTTGGATTTAGAGTTCCAAATACATCTATCAATATAGGAGAAAACAGAGTGAAACCTAAAAATTCAAACTGTTACTGGAAATGAACGCTTCAACATAGAAGAACGAAATTTGGGGAACCAAGTCGCCTTAGTGTACTGATCATTACCTGAAAGTATCATCCAGTTTGGGTGAAAAAATATTTGCTGAGATTTCTGGAGATTCGTAATTTTGGGAAGCTTGGCAACCCCTTCCCATGAAAGTGTTTCTCGCCAGTCACTGCTTAGGGCTACATCAAGAGGAAACAAAACGTAGAGATAGAACGTGAAACTACTTTGTTGTGTCAACTTTCAAGAAGCTAGCACAAACCGTGTTGGATTCAGAGTTCCAAATACATCTATCAATATAGGAGAAAACAGAGTGAAACCTAAAAATTCAAACTGTTACTGGAAATGAACGCTTCAACATAGAAGAACGAAATTTGGGGAACCAAGTCGCCTTAGTGTACTGATCATTACCTGAAAGTATCATCCAGTTTGGGTGAAAAAATATTTGCTGAGATTTCTGGAGATTCGTAATTTTGGGAAGCTTGGCAACCCCTTCCCATGAAAGTGTTTCTCGCCAGTCACTGCTTAGGGCTACATCAAGAGGAAACAAAACGTAGAGATAGAACGTGAAACTACTTTGTTGTGTCAACTTTCAAGAAGCTAGCACAAACCGTGTTGTATTCAGAGTTCCAAATACATCTATCAATATAGGAGAAAACAGAGTGAAACCTAAAAATTCAAACTGTTACTGGAAATGAACGCTTCAACATAGAAGAACGAAATTTGGGGAACCAAGTCGCCTTAGTGTACTGATCATTACCTGAAAGTATCATCCAGTTTGGTTGAAAAAATACTTGCTGAGATTTCTGGAGATTCGTAATTTTGGGAAGCTTGGCAACCCCTTCCCATGAAAGTGTTTCTCGCCATTCACTGCTTAGGGCTACATCAAGAGGAAACAAAACGTAGAGATAGAACGTGAAACTACTTTGTTGTGTCAAGTTTCAAGAAGCTAGCACAAACCGTGTTGGATTTAGAGTTCCAAATACATCTATCTATATTGGAGAAAACAGAGAGAAACCTAAAAATTCAAACTGTTACTGGAAATGAACACTTCAACATAGAAGAACGAAATTTGGGGAACCAAGTCGCCTTAGTGTACTGATCATTACCTGAAAGTATCATCCAGTTTGGGTGAAAAAATATTTGCTGAGATTTCTGAAGATTCGTAATTTTGGGAAGCTTGGCAACCCCTTCCCATGAAAGTGTTTCTCGCCAGTCACTGCTTAGGGCTACATCAAGAGGAAACAAAACGTAGAGATAGAACGTGAAACTACTTTGTTGTGTCAAGTTTCAAGAAGCTAGCACAAACCGTGTTGGATTTAGAGTTCCAAATACATCTATCAATATAGGAGAAAACAGAGTGAAACCTAAAAATTCAAACTGTTACTGGAAATGAACGCTTCAACATAGAAGAACGAAATTTGGGGAACCAAGTCGCCTTAGTGTACTGATCATTACCTGAAAGTATCATCCAGTTTGGGTGAAAAAATATTTGCTGAGATTTCTGGAGATTCGTAATTTTGGGAAGCTTGGCAACCCCTTCCCATGAAAGTGTTTCTCGCCAGTCACTGCTTAGGGCTACATCAAGAGGAAACAAAACGTAGAGATAGAACGTGAAACTACTTTGTTGTGTCAAGTTTCAAGAAGCTAGCACAAACCGTGTTGGATTCAGAGTTCCAAATACATCTATCAATATAGGAGAAAACAGAGTGAAACCTAAAAATTCAAACTGTTACTGGAAATGAACGCTTCAACATAGAAGAACGAAATTTGGGGAACCAAGTCGCCTTAGTGTACTGATCATTACCTGAAAGTATCATCCAGTTTGGGTGAAAAAATACTTGCTGAGATTTCTGGAGATTCGTAATTTTGGGAAGCTTGGCAACCCCTGCCCATGAAAGTGTTTCTCGCCAGTCACTGCTTAGGGCTACATCAAGAGGAAACAAAACGTAGAGATAGAACGTGAAACTACTTTGTTGTGTCAAGTTTCATAAAGCTAGCACAAACCGTGTTGGATTTAGAGTTCCAAATACATCTATCAATATAGGAGAAAACAGAGTGAAACCTAAAAATTCAAACTGTTACTGGAAATGAACGCTTCAACATAGAAGAACGAAATTTGGGGAACCAAGTCGCCTTAGTGTACTGATCATTACCTGAAAGTATCATCCAGTTTGGGTGAAAAAATATTTGCTGAGATTTCTGGAGATTCGTAATTTTGGGAAGCTTGGCAACCCCTTCCCATGAAAGTGTTTCTCGCCAGTCACTGCTTAGGGCTACATCAAGAGGAAACAAATCGTAGAGATAGAACGTGAAACTACTTTGTTGTGTCAAGTTTCAAGAAGCTAGCATAAACCGTGTTGGATTCAGAGTTCCAAATACATCTATCAATATAGGAGAAAACAGAGTGAAACCTAAAAATTCAAACTGTTACTGGAAATGAACGCTTCAACATAGAAGAACGAAATTTGAGGAACCAAGTCGCTTTAGTGTACTGATCATTACCTGAAAGTATCATCCAGTTTGGGTGAAAAAATATTTGCTGAGATTTCTGGAGATTCGTAATTTTGGGAAGCTTGGCAACCCCTTCCCATGAAAGTGTTTCTCGCCAGTCACTGCTTAGGGCTACATCAAGAGGAAACAAAACGTAGAGATAGAACGTGAAACTACTTTGTTGTGTCAACTTTCAAGAAGCTAGCACAAACCGTGTTGGATTCAGAGTTCCAAATACATCTATCAATATAGGAGAAAACAGAGTGAAACCTAAAAATTCAAACTGTTACTGGAAATGAACGCTTCAACATAGAAGAACGAAATTTGGGGAACCAAGTCGCCTTAGTGTACTGATCATTACCTGAAAGTATCATCCAGTTTGGGTGAAAAAATACTTGCTGAGATTTCTGGAGATTCGTAATTTTGGGAAGCTTGGCAACCCCTTCCCATGAAAGTGTTTCTCGCCAGTCACTGCTTAGGGCTACATCAAGAGGTAACAAAACGTAGAGATAGAACGTGAAACTACTTTGTTGTGTCAAGTTTCAAGAAGCTAGCACAAACCGTGTTGGATTTAGAGTTCCAAATACATCTATCTATATAGGAGAAAACAGAGTGAAACCTAAAAATTCAAACTGTTACTGGAAATGAACGCTTCAACATAGAAGAACGAAATTTGGGGAACCAAGTCGCCTTAGTGTACTGATCATTACCTGAAAGTATCATCCAGTTTGGGCGAAAAAATATTTGCTGAGATTTCTGGAGATTCGTAATTTTGGGAAGCTTGGCAACCCCTTCCCATGAAAGTGTTTCTCGCCAGTCACTGCTTAGGGCTACATCAAGAGGAAACAAAACGTAGAGATAGAACGTGAAACTACTTTGTTGTGTCAAGTTTCAAGAAGCTAGCACAAACCGTGTTGGATTTAGAGTTCCAAATACATCTATCAATATAGGAGAAAACAGAGTGAAACCTAAAAATTCAAACTGTTACTGGAAATGAACGCTTCAACATAGAAGAACGAAATTTGGGGAACCAAGTCGCCTTAGTGTACTGATCATTACCTGAAAGTATCATCCAGTTTGGGTGAAAAAATATTTGCTGAGATTTCTGGAGATTCGTAATTTTGGGAAGCTTGGCAACCCCTTCCCATGAAAGTGTTTCTCGCCAGTCACTGCTTAGGGCTACATCAAGAGGAAACAAAACGTAGAGATAGAACGTGAAACTACTTTGTTGTGTCAACTTTCAAGAAGCTAGCACAAACCGTGTTGGATTCAGAGTTCCAAATACATCTATCAATATAGGAGAAAACAGAGTGAAACCTAAAAATTCAAACTGTTACTGGAAATGAACGCTTCAACATAGAAGAACGAAATTTGGGGAACCAAGTCGCCTTAGTGTACTGATCATTACCTGAAAGTATCATCCAGTTTGGGTGAAAAAATATTTGCTGAGATTTCTGGAGATTCGTAATTTTGGGAAGCTTGGCAACCCCTTCCCATGAAAGTGTTTCTCGCCAGTCACTGCTTAGGGCTACATCAAGAGGAAACAAAACGTAGAGATAGAACGTGAAACTACTTTGTTGTGTCAACTTTCAAGAAGCTAGCACAAACCGTGTTGGATTCAGAGTTCCAAATACATCTATCAATATAGGAGAAAACAGAGTGAAACCTAAAAATTCAAACTGTTACTGGAAATGAACGCTTCAACATAGAAGAACGAAATTTGGGGAACCAAGTCGCCTTAGTGTACTGATCATTACCTGAAAGTATCATCCAGTTTGGTTGAAAAAATACTTGCTGAGATTTCTGGAGATTCGTAATTTTGGGAAGCTTGGCAACCCCTTCCCATGAAAGTGTTTCTCGCCATTCACTGCTTAGGGCTACATCAAGAGGAAACAAAACGTAGAGATAGAACGTGAAACTACTTTGTTGTGTCAAGTTTCAAGAAGCTAGCACAAACCGTGTTGGATTTAGAGTTCCAAATACATCTATCTATATTGGAGAAAACAGAGAGAAACCTAAAAATTCAAACTGTTACTGGAAATGAACACTTCAACATAGAAGAACGAAATTTGGGGAACCAAGTCGCCTTAGTGTACTGATCATTACCTGAAAGTATCATCCAGTTTGGGTGAAAAAATATTTGCTGAGATTTCTGGAGATTCGTAATTTTGGGAAGCTTGGCAACCCCTTCCCATGAAAGTGTTTCTCGCCAGTCACTGCTTAGGGCTACATCAAGAGGAAACAAAACGTAGAGATAGAACGTGAAACTACTTTGTTGTGTCAAGTTTCAAGAAGCTAGCACAAACCGTGTTGGATTTAGAGTTCCAAATACATCTATCTATATAGGAGAAAACAGAGTGAAACCTAAAAATTCAAACTGTTACTGGAAATGAACGCTTCAACATAGAAGAACGAAATTTGGGGAACCAAGTCGCCTTAGTGTACTGATCATTACCTGAAAGTATCATCCAGTTTGGGTGAAAAAATATTTGCTGAGATTTCTGGAGATTCGTAATTTTGGGAAGCTTGGCAACCCCTTCCCATGAAAGTGTTTCTCGCCAGTCACTGCTTAGGGCTACATCAAGAGGAAACAAAACGTAGAGATAGAACGTGAAACTACTTTGTTGTGTCAAGTTTCAAGAAGCTAGCACAAACCGTGTTGGATTCAGAGTTCCAAATACATCTATCAATATAGGAGAAAACAGAGTGAAACCTAAAAATTCAAACTGTTACTGGAAATGAACGCTTCAACATAGAAGAACGAAATTTGGGGAACCAAGTCGCCTTAGTGTACTGATCATTACCTGAAAGTATCATCCAGTTTGGGTGAAAAAATACTTGCTGAGATTTCTGGAGATTCGTAATTTTGGGAAGCTTGGCAACCCCTGCCCATGAAAGTGTTTCTCGCCAGTCACTGCTTAGGGCTACATCAAGAGGAAACAAAACGTAGAGATAGAACGTGAAACTACTTTGTTGTGTCAAGTTTCATAAAGCTAGCACAAACCGTGTTGGATTTAGAGTTCCAAATACATCTATCAATATAGGAGAAAACAGAGTGAAACCTAAAAATTCAAACTGTTACTGGAAATGAACGCTTCAACATAGAAGAACGAAATTTGGGGAACCAAGTCGCCTTAGTGTACTGATCATTACCTGAAAGTATCATCCAGTTTGGGTGAAAAAATATTTGCTGAGATTTCTGGAGATTCGTAATTTTGGGAAGCTTGGCAACCCCTTCCCATGAAAGTGTTTCTCGCCAGTCACTGCTTAGGGCTACATCAAGAGGAAACAAATCGTAGAGATAGAACGTGAAACTACTTTGTTGTGTCAAGTTTCAAGAAGCTAGCATAAACCGTGTTGGATTCAGAGTTCCAAATACATCTATCAATATAGGAGAAAACAGAGTGAAACCTAAAAATTCAAACTGTTACTGGAAATGAACGCTTCAACATAGAAGAACGAAATTTGAGGAACCAAGTCGCTTTAGTGTACTGATCATTACCTGAAAGTATCATCCAGTTTGGGTGAAAAAATATTTGCTGAGATTTCTGGAGATTCGTAATTTTGGGAAGCTTGGCAACCCCTTCCCATGAAAGTGTTTCTCGCCAGTCACTGCTTAGGGCTACATCAAGAGGAATCAAAACGTAGAGATAGAACGTGAAACAACTTTGTTGTGTCAAGTTTCAAGAAGCTAGCACAAACCGTGTTGGATTCAGAGTTCCAAATACATCTATCAATATAGGAGAAAACAGAGTGAAACCTAAAAATTCAAACTGTTACTGGAAATGAACGCTTCAACATAGAAGAATGAAATTTGGGGAACCAAGTCGTCTTAGTGTACTGATCATTACCTGAAAGTATCATCCAGTTTGGGCGAAAAAATATTTGCTGAGATTTCTGGAGATTCGTAATTTTGGGAAGCTTGGCAACCCCTTCCCATGAAAGTGTTTCTCGCCAGTCACTGCTTAGGGCTACATCAAGAGGAAACAAAACGTAGAGATAGAACGTGAAACTACTTTGTTGTGTCAACTTTCAAGAAGCTAGCACAAACCGTGTTGGATTCAGAGTTCCAAATACATCTATCAATATAGGAGAAAACAGAGTGAAACCTAAAAATTCAAACTGTTACTGGAAATGAACGCTTCAACATAGAAGAACGAAATTTGGGGAACCAAGTCGCCTTAGTGTACTGATCATTGCCTGAGAGTATCATCCAGTTTGGGTGAAAAAATATTTGCTGAGATTTCTGGAGATTCGTAATTTTGGGAAGCTTGGCAACCCCTTCCCATGAAAGTGTTTCTCGCCAGTCACTGCTTAGGGCTACATCAAGAGGAAACAAAACGTAGAGATAGAACGTGAAACTACTTTGTTGTGTCAAGTTTCAAGAAGCTAGCACAAACCGTGTTGGATTTAGAGTTCCAAATACATCTATCTATATAGGAGAAAACAGAGTGAAACCTAAAAATTCAAACTGTTACTGGAAATGAACGCTTCAACATAGAAGAACGAAATTTGGGGAACCAAGTCGCCTTAGTGTACTGATCATTACCTGAAAGTATCATCCAGTTTGGGCGAAAAAATATTTGCTGAGATTTCTGGAGATTCGTAATTTTGGGAAGCTTGGCAACCCCTTCCCATGAAAGTGTTTCTCGCCAGTCACTGCTTAGGGCTACATCAAGAGGAATCAAAACATAGAGACAGAACGTGAAACAACTTTGTTGTGTCAAGTTTCAAGAAGCTAGCACAAACCGTGTTGGATTTAGAGTTCCAAATACATCTATCAATATAGGAGAAAACAGAGTGAAACCTAAAAATTCAAACTGTTACTGGAAATGAACGCTTCAACATAGAAGAACGAAATTTTGGGAACCAAGTCGCCTTAGTGTACTGATCATTACCTGAAAGTATCATCCAGTTTGGGTGAAAAAATATTTGCTGAGATTTCTGGAGATTCGTAATTTTGGGAAGCTTGGCAACCCCTTCCCATGAAAGTGTTTCTCGCCAGTCACTGCTTAGGGCTACATCAAGAGGAAACAAAACGTAGAGATAGAACGTGAAACTACTTTGTTGTGTCAACTTTCAAGAAGCTAGCACAAACCGTGTTGGATTCAGAGTTCCAAATACATCTATCAATATAGGAGAAAACAGAGTGAAACCTAAAAATTCAAACTGTTACTGGAAATGAACGCTTCAACATAGAAGAACGAAATTTGGGGAACCAAGTCGCCTTAGTGTACTGATCATTACCTGAAAGTATCATCCAGTTTGGGTGAAAAAATATTTGCTGAGATTTCTGGAGATTCGTAATTTTGGGAAGCTTGGCAACCCCTTCCCATGAAAGTGTTTCTCGCCAGTCACTGCTTAGGGCTACATCAAGAGGAAACAAAACGTAGAGATAGAACGTGAAACTACTTTGTTGTGTCAACTTTCAAGAAGCTAGCACAAACCGTGTTGGATTCAGAGTTCCAAATACATCTATCAATATAGGAGAAAACAGAGTGAAACCTAAAAATTCAAACTGTTACTGGAAATGAACGCTTCAACATAGAAGAACGAAATTTGGGGAACCAAGTCGCCTTAGTGTACTGATCATTACCTGAAAGTATCATCCAGTTTGGTTGAAAAAATACTTGCTGAGATTTCTGGAGATTCGTAATTTTGGGAAGCTTGGCAACCCCTTCCCATGAAAGTGTTTCTCGCCATTCACTGCTTAGGGCTACATCAAGAGGAAACAAAACGTAGAGATAGAACGTGAAACTACTTTGTTGTGTCAAGTTTCAAGAAGCTAGCACAAACCGTGTTGGATTTAGAGTTCCAAATACATCTATCTATATTGGAGAAAACAGAGAGAAACCTAAAAATTCAAACTGTTACTGGAAATGAACACTTCAACATAGAAGAACGAAATTTGGGGAACCAAGTCGCCTTAGTGTACTGATCATTACCTGAAAGTATCATCCAGTTTGGGTGAAAAAATATTTGCTGAGATTTCTGGAGATTCGTAATTTTGGGAAGCTTGGCAACCCCTTCCCATGAAAGTGTTTCTCGCCAGTCACTGCTTAGGGCTACATCAAGAGGAAACAAAACGTAGAGATAGAACGTGAAACTACTTTGTTGTGTCAAGTTTCAAGAAGCTAGCACAAACCGTGTTGGATTTAGAGTTCCAAATACATCTATCTATATAGGAGAAAACAGAGTGAAACCTAAAAATTCAAACTGTTACTGGAAATGAACGCTTCAACATAGAAGAACGAAATTTGGGGAACCAAGTCGCCTTAGTGTACTGATCATTACCTGAAAGTATCATCCAGTTTGGGTGAAAAAATATTTGCTGAGATTTCTGGAGATTCGTAATTTTGGGAAGCTTGGCAACCCCTTCCCATGAAAGTGTTTCTCGCCAGTCACTGCTTAGGGCTACATCAAGAGGAAACAAAACGTAGAGATAGAACGTGAAACTACTTTGTTGTGTCAAGTTTCAAGAAGCTAGCACAAACCGTGTTGGATTCAGAGTTCCAAATACATCTATCAATATAGGAGAAAACAGAGTGAAACCTAAAAATTCAAACTGTTACTGGAAATGAACGCTTCAACATAGAAGAACGAAATTTGGGGAACCAAGTCGCCTTAGTGTACTGATCATTACCTGAAAGTATCATCCAGTTTGGGTGAAAAAATACTTGCTGAGATTTCTGGAGATTCGTAATTTTGGGAAGCTTGGCAACCCCTGCCCATGAAAGTGTTTCTCGCCAGTCACTGCTTAGGGCTACATCAAGAGGAAACAAAACGTAGAGATAGAACGTGAAACTACTTTGTTGTGTCAAGTTTCATAAAGCTAGCACAAACCGTGTTGGATTTAGAGTTCCAAATACATCTATCAATATAGGAGAAAACAGAGTGAAACCTAAAAATTCAAACTGTTACTGGAAATGAACGCTTCAACATAGAAGAACGAAATTTGGGGAACCAAGTCGCCTTAGTGTACTGATCATTACCTGAAAGTATCATCCAGTTTGGGTGAAAAAATATTTGCTGAGATTTCTGGAGATTCGTAATTTTGGGAAGCTTGGCAACCCCTTCCCATGAAAGTGTTTCTCGCCAGTCACTGCTTAGGGCTACATCAAGAGGAAACAAATCGTAGAGATAGAACGTGAAACTACTTTGTTGTGTCAAGTTTCAAGAAGCTAGCATAAACCGTGTTGGATTCAGAGTTCCAAATACATCTATCAATATAGGAGAAAACAGAGTGAAACCTAAAAATTCAAACTGTTACTGGAAATGAACGCTTCAACATAGAAGAACGAAATTTGAGGAACCAAGTCGCTTTAGTGTACTGATCATTACCTGAAAGTATCATCCAGTTTGGGTGAAAAAATATTTGCTGAGATTTCTGGAGATTCGTAATTTTGGGAAGCTTGGCAACCCCTTCCCATGAAAGTGTTTCTCGCCAGTCACTGCTTAGGGCAACATCAAGAGGAATCAAAACGTAGAGATAGAACGTGAAACAACTTTGTTGTGTCAAGTTTCAAGAAGCTAGCACAAACCGTGTTGGATTCAGAGTTCCAAATACATCTATCAATATAGGAGAAAACAGAGTGAAACCTAAAAATTCAAACTGTTACTGGAAATGAACGCTTCAACATAGAAGAATGAAATTTGGGGAACCAAGTCGTCTTAGTGTACTGATCATTACCTGAAAGTATCATCCAGTTTGGGCGAAAAAATATTTGCTGAGATTTCTGGAGATTCGTAATTTTGGGAAGCTTGGCAACCCCTTCCCATGAAAGTGTTTCTCGCCAGTCACTGCTTAGGGCTACATCAAGAGGAAACAAAACGTAGAGATAGAACGTGAAACTACTTTGTTGTGTCAACTTTCAAGAAGCTAGCACAAACCGTGTTGGATTCAGAGTTCCAAATACATCTATCAATATAGGAGAAAACAGAGTGAAACCTAAAAATTCAAACTGTTACTGGAAATGAACGCTTCAACATAGAAGAACGAAATTTGGGGAACCAAGTCGCCTTAGTGTACTGATCATTGCCTGAGAGTATCATCCAGTTTGGGTGAAAAAATATTTGCTGAGATTTCTGGAGATTCGTAATTTTGGGAAGCTTGGCAACCCCTTCCCATGAAAGTGTTTCTCGCCAGTCACTGCTTAGGGCTACATCAAGAGGAAACAAAACGTAGAGATAGAACGTGAAACTACTTTGTTGTGTCAAGTTTCAAGAAGCTAGCACAAACCGTGTTGGATTTAGAGTTCCAAATACATCTATCTATATAGGAGAAAACAGAGTGAAACCTAAAAATTCAAACTGTTACTGGAAATGAACGCTTCAACATAGAAGAACGAAATTTGGGGAACCAAGTCGCCTTAGTGTACTGATCATTACCTGAAAGTATCATCCAGTTTGGGCGAAAAAATATTTGCTGAGATTTCTGGAGATTCGTAATTTTGGGAAGCTTGGCAACCCCTTCCCATGAAAGTGTTTCTCGCCAGTCACTGCTTAGGGCTACATCAAGAGGAATCAAAACGTAGAGACAGAACGTGAAACAACTTTGTTGTGTCAAGTTTCAAGAAGCTAGCACAAACCGTGTTGGATTTAGAGTTCCAAATACATCTATCAATATAGGAGAAAACAGAGTGAAACCTAAAAATTCAAACTGTTACTGGAAATGAACGCTTCAACATAGAATAACGAAATTTGGGGAACCAAGTCGCCTTAGTGTACTGATCATTACCTGAAAGTATCATCCAGTTTGGGTGAAAAAATATTTGCTGAGATTTCTGGAGATTCGTAATTTTGGGAAGCTTGGCAACCCCTTCCCATGAAAGTGTTTCTCGCCAGTCACTGCTTAGGGCTACATCAAGAGGAAACAAAACGTAGAGATAGAACGTGAAACTACTTTGTTGTGTCAAGTTTCAAGAAGCTAGCACAAACCGTGTTGGATTCAGAGTTCCAAATACATCTATCAATATAGGAGAAAACAGAGTGAAACCTAAAAATTCAAACTGTTACTGGAAATGAACGCTTCAACATAGAAGAACGAAATTTGGGGAACCAAGTCGCCTTAGTGTACTGATCATTGCCTGAGAGTATCATCCAGTTTGGGTGAAAAAATATTTGCTGAGATTTCTGGAGATTCGTAATTTTGGGAAGCTTGGCAACCCCTTCCCATGAAAGTGTTTCTCGCCAGTCACTGCTTAGGGCTACATCAAGAGGAAACAAAACGTAGAGATAGAACGTGAAACTACTTTGTTGTGTCAAGTTTCAAGAAGATAGCACAAACCGTGTTGGATTTAGAGTTCCAAATACATCTATCTATATTGGAGAAAACAGAGTGAAACCTAAAAATTCAAACTGTTACTGGAAATGAACGCTTCAACATAGAAGAACGAAATTTGGGGAACCAAGTCGCCTTAGTGTACTGATCATTACCTGAAAGTATCATCCAGTTTGGGCGAAAAAATATTTGCTGAGATTTCTGGAGATTCGTAATTTTGGGAAGCTTGGCAACCCCTTCCCATGAAAGTGTTTCTCGCCAGTCACTGCTTAGGGCTACATCAAGAGGAAACAAAACGTAGAGATAGAACGTGAAACTACTTTGTTGTGTCAAGTTTCAAGAAGCTAGCACAAACCGTGTTGGATTTAGAGTTCCAAATACATCTATCAATATAGGAGAAAACAGAGTGAAACCTAAAAATTCAAACTGTTACTGGAAATGAACGCTTCAACATAGAAGAACGAAATTTGGGGAACCAAGTTGCCTTAGTGTACTGATCATTACCTGAAAGTATCATCCAGTTTGGGTGAAAAAATATTTGCTGAGATTTCTGGAGATTCGTAATTTTGGGAAGCTTGGCAACCCCTTCCCATGAAAGTGTTTCTCGCCAGTCACTGCTTAGGGCTACATCAAGAGGAAACAAAACGTAGAGATAGAACGTGAAACTACTTTGTTGTGTCAAGTTTCAAGAAGCTAGCACAAACCGTGTTGGATTCAGAGTTCCAAATACATCTATCAATATAGGAGAAAACAGAGTGAAACCTAAAAATTCAAACTGTTACTGGAAATGAACGCTTCAACATAGAAGAACGAAATTTGGGGAACCAAGTCGCCTTAGTGTACTGATCATTACCTGAAAGTATCATCCAGTTTGGGTGAAAAAATACTTGCTGAGATTTCTGGAGATTCGTAATTTTGGGAAGCTTGGCAACCCCTTCCCATGAAAGTGTTTCTCGCCATTCACTGCTTAGGGCTACATCAAGAGGAAACAAAACGTAGAGATAGAACGTGAAACTACTTTGTTGTGTCAAGTTTCAAGAAGCTAGCACAAACCGTGTTGGATTTAGAGTTCCAAATACATCTATCTATATTGGAGAAAACAGAGTGAAACCTAAAAATTCAAACTGTTACTGGAAATGAACGCTTCAACATAGAAGAACGAAATTTGGGGAACCAAGTCGCCTTAGTGTACTGATCATTACCTGAAAGTATCATCCAGTTTGGGTGAAAAAATATTTGCTGAGATTTCTGGAGATTCGTAATTTTGGGAAGCTTGGCAACCCCTTCCCATGAAAGTGTTTCTCGCCAGTCACTGCTTAGGGCTACATCAAGAGGAAACAAAACGTAGAGATAGAACGTTAAACTACTTTGTTGTGTCAAGTTTCAAGAAGCTAGCACAAACCGTGTTGGATTTAGAGTTCCAAATACATCTATCAATATAGGAGAAAACAGAGTGAAACCTAAAAATTCAAACTGTTACTGGAAATGAACGCTTCAACATAGAAGAACGAAATTTGGGGAACCAAGTCGCCTTAGTGTACTGATCATTACCTGAAAGTATCATCCAGTTTGGGTGAAAAAATATTTGCTGAGATTTCTGGAGATTCGTAATTTTTTGAAGCTTGGCAACCCCTTCCCATGAAAGTGTTTCTCTCCAGTCACTGCTTAGGGCTACATCAAGAGGAAACAAAACGTAGAGATAGAACGTGAAACTACTTTGTTGTGTCAAGTTTCAAGAAGCTAGCACAAACCGTGTTGGATTCAGAGTTCCAAATACATATATCAATATAGGAGAAAACAGAGTGAAACCTAAAAATTCAAACTGTTACTGGAAATGAACGCTTCAACATAGAAGAACGAAATTTGGGGAACCAAGTTGCCTTAGTGTACTGATCATTACCTGAAAGTATCATCCAGTTTGGGTGAAAAAATATTTGCTGAGATTTCTGGAGATTCGTAATTTTGGGAAGCTTGGCAACCCCTTCCCATGAAAGTGTTTCTCGCCAGTCACTGCTTAGGGCTACATCAAGAGGAAACAAAACGTAGAGATAGAACGTGAAACTACTTTGTTGTGTCAAGTTTCAAGAAGCTAGCACAAACCGTGTTGGATTCAGAGTTCCAAATACATCTATCAATATACGAGAAAACAGAGTGAAACCTAAAAATTCAAACTGTTACTGGAAATGAACGCTTCAACATAGAAGAACGAAATTTGGGGAACCAAGTCGCCTTAGTGTACTGATCATTACCTGAAAGTATCATCCAGTTTGGGTGAAAAAATACTTGCTGAGATTTCTGGAGATTCGTAATTTTGGGAAGCTTGGCAACCCCTTCCCATGAAAGTGTTTCTCGCCATTCACTGCTTAGGGCTACATCAAGAGGAAACAAAACGTAGAGATAGAACGTGAAACTACTTTGTTGTGTCAAGTTTCAAGAAGCTAGCACAAACCGTGTTGGATTTAGAGTTCCAAATACATCTATCTATATTGGAGAAAACAGAGTGAAACCTAAAAATTCAAACTGTTACTGGAAATGAACGCTTCAACATAGAAGAACGAAATTTGGGGAACCAAGTCGCCTTAGTGTACTGATCATTACCTGAAAGTATCATCCAGTTTGGGTGAAAAAATATTTGCTGAGATTTCTGGAGATTCGTAATTTTGGGAAGCTTGGCAACCCCTTCCCATGAAAGTGTTTCTCGCCAGTCACTGCTTAGGGCTACATCAAGAGGAAACAAAACGTAGAGATAGAACGTTAAACTACTTTGTTGTGTCAAGTTTCAAGAAGCTAGCACAAACCGTGTTGGATTTAGAGTTCCAAATACATCTATCAATATAGGAGAAAACAGAGTGAAACCTAAAAATTCAAACTGTTACTGGAAATGAACGCTTCAACATAGAAGAACGAAATTTGGGGAACCAAGTCGCCTTAGTGTACTGATCATTACCTGAAAGTATCATCCAGTTTGGGTGAAAAAATATTTGCTGAGATTTCTGGAGATTCGTAATTTTTTGAAGCTTGGCAACCCCTTCCCATGAAAGTGTTTCTCTCCAGTCACTGCTTAGGGCTACATCAAGAGGAAACAAAACGTAGAGATAGAACGTGAAACTACTTTGTTGTGTCAAGTTTCAAGAAGCTAGCACAAACCGTGTTGGATTCAGAGTTCCAAATACATCTATCAATATAGGAGAAAACAGAGTGAAACCTAAAAATTCAAACTGTTACTGGAAATGAACGCTTCAACATAGAAGAACGAAATTTGGGGAACCAAGTCGCCTTAGTGTACTGATCATTACCTGAAAGTATCATCCAGTTTGGGTGAAAAAATACTTGCTGAGATTTCTGGAGATTCGTAATTTTGGGAAGCTTGGCAACCCCTTCCCATGAAAGTGTTTCTCGCCAGTCACTGCTTAGGGCTACATCAAGAGGAAACAAAACGTAGAGATAGAACGTGAAACTACTTTGTTGTGTCAAGTTTCATAAAGCTAGCACAAACCGTGTTGGATTTAGAGTTCCAAATACATCTATCTATATAGGAGAAAACAGAGTGAAACCTAAAAATTCAAACTGTTACTGGAAATGAACGCTTCAACATAGAAGAACGAAATTTGGGGAACCAAGTCGCCTTAGTGTACTGATCATTACCTGAAAGTATCATCCAGTTTGGGTGAAAAAATATTTGCTGAGATTTCTGGAGATTCGTAATTTTGGGAAGCTTGGCAACCCCTTCCCATGAAAGTGTTTCTCGCCAGTCACTGCTTAGGGCTACATCAAGAGGAAACAAAACGTAGAGATAGAACGTGAAACTACTTTGTTGTGTCAAGTTTCAAGAAGCTAGCATAAACCGTGTTGAATTCAGAGTTCCAAATATATCTATCAATATAGGAGAAAACAGAGTGAAACCTAAAAATTCAAACTGTTACTGGAAATGAACGCTTCAACATAGAAGAACGGAATTTGGGGAACCAAGTCGCCTTAGTGTACTGATCATTACCTGAAAGTATCATCCAGTTTGGGTGAAAAAATATTTGCTGAGATTTCTGGAGATTCGTAATTTTGGGAAGCTTGGCAACCCCTTCCCATGAAAGTGTTTCTCGCCAGTCACTGCTTAGGGCTACATCAAGAGGAATCAAAACGTAGAGATAGAACGTGAAACAACTTTGTTGTGTCAAGTTTCAAGAAGCTAGCACAAACCGTGTTGGATTCAGAGTTCCAAATACATCTATCAATATAGGAGAAAACAGAGTGAAACCTAAAAATTCAAACTGTTACTGGAAATGAACGCTTCAACATAGAAGAACGAAATTTGGGGAACCAAGTCGCCTTAGTGTACTGATCATTACCTGAAAGTATCATCCAGTTTGGGCGAAAAAATATTTGCTGAGATTTCTGGAGATTCGTAATTTTGGGAAGCTTGGCAACCCCTTCCCATGAAAGTGTTTCTCGCCAGTCACTGCTTAGGGCTACATCAAGAGGAAACAAAACGTAGAGATAGAACGTGAAACTACTTTGTTGTGTCAACTTTCAAGAAGCTAGCACAAACCGTGTTGGATTCAGAGTTCCAAATACATCTATCAATATAGGAGAAAACAGAGTGAAACCTAAAAATTCAAACTGTTACTGGAAATGAACGCTTCAACATAGAAGAACGAAATTTGGGGAACCAAGTCGCCTTAGTGTACTGATCATTGCCTGAGAGTATCATCCAGTTTGGGTGAAAAAATATTTGCTGAGATTTCTGGAGATTCGTAATTTTGGGAAGCTTGGCAACCCCTTCCCATGAAAGTGTTTCTCGCCAGTCACTGCTTAGGGCTACATCAAGAGGAAACAAAACGTAGAGATAGAACGTGAAACTACTTTGTTGTGTCAAGTTTCAAGAAGCTAGCACAAACCGTGTTGGATTTAGAGTTCCAAATACATCTATCTATATAGGAGAAAACAGAGTGAAACCTAAAAATTCAAACTGTTACTGGAAATGAACGCTTCAACATAGAAGAACGAAATTTGGGGAACCAAGTCGCCTTAGTGTACTGATCATTACCTGAAAGTATCATCCAGTTTGGGCGAAAAAATATTTGCTGAGATTTCTGGAGATTCGTAATTTTGGGAAGCTTGGCAACCCCTTCCCATGAAAGTGTTTCTCGCCAGTCACTGCTTAGGGCTACATCAAGAGGAAACAAAACGTAGAGATAGAACGTGAAACTACTTTGTTGTGTCAAGTTTCATAAAGCTAGCACAAACCGTGTTGGATTTAGAGTTCCAAATACATCTATCTATATAGGAGAAAACAGAGTGAAACCTAAAAATTCAAACTGTTACTTGAAATGTACGCTTCAACATAGAAGAACGTAATTTGGGGAACCAAGTCGCCTTAGTGTACTGATCATTACCTGAAAGTATCATCCAGTTTGGGTGAAAAAATATTTCCTGAGATTTCTGGAGATTCGTAATTTTTGGAAGCATGGCAACCCCTTCCCATGAAAGTGTTTCTCGCCAGTCACTGCTTAGGGCTACATCAAGAGGAAACAAAATGTAGGGATAGAACGTGAAACTACTTTGTTGTGTCAAGTTTCAAGAAGCTAGCACAAACCGTGTTGGATTTAGAGTTCCAAATACATCTATCAATATAGGAGAAAACAGAGTGAAACCTAAAAATTCAAGCTGTTACTGGAAATGAACGCTTCAACATAGAAGAACGAAATTTGGGGAACCAAGTCACCTTAGTGTACTGATCATTACCTGAAAGTATCATCCAGTTTGGGTGAAAAAATACTTGCTGAGATTTCTGGAGATTCGTAATTTTGGGAAGCTTGGCAACCCCTTCCCATTAAAGTGTTTCTCGCCAGTCACTGCTTAGGGCTACATCAAGAGGAAACAAAACGTAGAGATAGAACGTGAAACTACTTTGTTGTGTCAAGTTTCAAGAAGCTAGCATAAACCGTGTTGGATTCAGAGTTCCAAATACATCTATCAATATAGGAGAAAACAGAGTGAAACCTAAAAATTCAAACTGTTACTGGAAATGAACGCTTCAACATAGAAGAACGAAAATTGGGGAACCAAGTTGCCTTAGTGTACTGATCATTACCTGAAAGTATCATCCAGTTTGGGTGAAAAAATGTTTCTTGAGATTTCTGTAGATTCGTAATTTTGGGAAGCTTGGCAACCCCTTCCCATGAAAGTGTTTCTCGCCAGTCACTGCTTAGGGCTACATCAAGAGGAAACAAAATGTAGAGATAGAACGTGAAACTACTTTGTTGTGTCAACTTTCAAGAAGCTAGCACAAACCGTGTTGGATTCAGAGTTCCAAATACATCTATCAATATAGGAGAAAACAGAGTGAAACCTACAAATTCAAACTGTTACTGGAAATGAACGCTTCAACAAAGAAGAACGAAATTTGGGGAACCAAGTCGCCTTAGTGTACTGATCATTACCTGAAAGTATCATCCAGTTTGGGTGAAAAAATATTTGCTGAGATTTCTGGAGATTCGTAATTTTGGGAAGCTTGGCAACCCCTTCCCATGAAAGTGTTTCTCGCCAGTCACTGCTTAGGGCTACATCAAGAGGAAACAAAACGTAGAGATAGAACGTGAAACTACTTTGTTGTGTCAAGTTTCAAGAAGCTAGCATAAACCGTGTTGGATTCAGAGTTCCAAATACATCTATCAATATAGGAGAAAACAGAGTGAAACCTAAAAATTCAAACTGTTACTGGAAATGAACGCTTCAACATAGAAGAACGAAATTTGGGGAACCAAGTCGCCTTAGTGTACTGATCATTACCTGAAAGTATCATCCAGTTTGGGTGAAAAAATATTTGCTGAGATTTCTGGAGATTCGTAATTTTGGGAAGCTTGGCAACCCCTTCCCATGAAAGTGTTTCTCGGCAGTCACTGTTTAGGGCTACATCAAGAGGAAAAAAAACGTAGAGATAGAACGTGAAACTACTTTGTTGTGTCAAGTTTCAAGAAGCTAGCACAAACCGTGTTGGATTTAGAGTTCCAAATACATCTATCAATATAGGAGAAAACAGAGTGAAACCCAAAAATTCAAACTGTTACTGGAAATGAACGCTTCAACATAGAAGAACGAAATTTGGGGAACCAAGTCGCCTTAGTGTACTGATCATTACCTGAAAGTATCATCCAGTTTGGGTGAAAAAATATTTGCTGAGATTTGTGGAGATTCGTAATTTTGGGAAGCTTGGCAACCCCTTCCCATGAAAGTGTTTCTCGCCAATCACTGCTTAGGGCTACATCAAGAGGAAACAAAACGTAGAGATAGAACGTGAAACTACTTTGTTGTGTCAACTTTCAAGAAGCTAGCACAAACCGTGTTGGATTCAGAGTTCCAAATACATCTATCAATATAGGAGAAAACAGAGTGAAACCTAAAAATTCAAACTGTTACTGGAAATGAACGCTTCAACATAGAAGAACGAAATTTGGGGAACCAAGTCGCCTTAGTGTACTGATCATTACCTGAAAGTATCATCCAGTTTGGGTGAAAAAATACTTGCTGAGATTTCTGGAGATTCGTAATTTTGGGAAGCTTGGCAACCCCTTCCCATGAAAGTGTTTCTCGCCAGTCACTGCTTAGGGCTACATCAAGAGGAAACAAAACGTAGAGATAGAACGTGAAACTACTTTGTTGTGTCAAGTTTCAAGAAGCTAGCACAAACAGTGTTGGATTTAGAGTTCCAAATACATCTATCTATATAGGAGAAAACAGAGTGAAACCTAAAAATTCAAACTGTTACTTGAAATGTACGCTTCAACATAGAAGAACAAAATTTGGGGAACCAAGTCGCCTTAGTGTACTGATCATTACCTGAAAGTATCATCCAGTTTGGGTGAAAAAATATTTCCTGAGATTTCTGGAGATTCGTAATTTTTGGAAGCTTGGCAACCCCTTCCAATGAAAGTGTTTCTCACCAGTCACTGCTTAGGGCTACATCAAGAGGAAACAAAATGTAGAGATAGAACGTGAAACTACTTTGTTGTGTCAAGTTTCAAGAAGCTAGCACAAACCGTGTTGGATTTAGAGTTCCAAATACATCTATCAATATAGGAGAAAACAGAGTGAAACCTAAAAATTCAAACTGTTACTGGAAATGAACGCTTCAACATAGAAGAACGAAATTTGGGGAACCAAGTCGCCTTAGTGTACTGATCATTACCTGAGAGTATCATCCAGTTTGGGTGAAAAAATATTTGCTGAGATTTCTGGAGATTCGTAATTTTGGGAAGCTTGGCAACCCCTTCCCATGAAAGTGTTTCTCGCCAATCACTGCTTAGGGCTACATCAAGAGGAAACACAACGTAGAGATAGAACGTGAAACTACTTTGTTGTGTCAACTTTCAAGAAGCTAGCACAAACCGTGTTGGATTCAGAGTTCCAAATACATCTATCAATATAGGAGAAAACAGAGTGAAACCTAAAAATTCAAACTGTTACTGGAAATGAACGCTTCAACATAGAAGAACGAAATTTGGGGAACCAAGTCGCCTTAGTGTACTGATCATTACCTGAAAGTATCATCCAGTTTGGGTGAAAAAATACTTGCTGAGATTTCTGGAGATTCATAATTTTGGGAAGCTTGGCAACCCCTTCCCATGAAAGTGTTTCTCGCCAGTCACTGCTTAGGGCTACATCAAGAGGAAACAAAACGTAGAGATAGAACGTGAAACTACGTTGTTGTGTCTAGTTTCAAGAAGCTAGCACAAAACGTGTTGGATTTAGAGTTCCAAATACATCTATCAATATAGGAGAAAACAGAGTGAAACCTAAAAATTCAAACTGTTACTGGAAATGAACGCTTCAAATAGAAGAACGAAATTTGGGGAACCAAGTCGCCTTAGTGTACTGATCATTACCTGAAAGTATCATCCAGTTTGGGTGAAAAAATATTTGCTGAGATTTCTGGAGATTCGTAATTTTTGGAAGCTTGGCAACTCCTTCCCATGAAAGTGTTTCTCGCCAGTCACTGCATAGGGCTACATCAAGAGGAAACAAAACGTAGAGATAGAACGTGAAACTACTTTGTTGTGTCAAGTTTCAAGAAGCTAGCACAAACCGTGTTGGATTTAGAGTTCCAAATACATCTATCAATATAGGAGAAAACAGAGTGAAACCTAAAAATTCAAAATGTTACTGGAAATGAACGCTTCAACATAGAAGAACGAAATTTGGGGAACCAAGTCGACTTAGTGTACTGATCATTACCTGAAAGTATCATCCAGTTTGGGTGAAAAAATACTTGCTGAGATTTCTGGAGATTCGTAATTTTGGGAAGCTTGGCAACCCCTTCCCATGAAAGTGTTTCTCGCCAGTCACTGCTTAGGGCTACATCAAGAGGAAACAAAACGTAGAGATAGAACGTGAAACTACTTTGTTGTGTCAAGTTTCATAAAGCTAGCACAAACCGTGTTGGATTTAGAGTTCCAAATACATCTATCTATATAGGAGAAAACAGAGTGAAACCTAAAAATTCAAACTGTTACTGGAAATGAACGCTTCAACATAGAAGAACGAAATTTGGGGAACCAAGTCGCCTTAGTGTACTGATCATTACCTGAAAGTATCATCCAGTTTGGGTGAAAAAGTATTTGCTGAGATTTCTGGAGATTCGTAATTTTGGGAAGCTTGGCAACCCCTTCCCATGAAAGTGTTTCTCGCCAGTCACTGCTTAGGGCTACGTCAAGAGGAAACAAAACGTAGAGATAGAACGTGAAACTACTTTGTTGTGTCAAGTTTCAAGAAGCTAGCATAAACCGTGTTGGATTCAGAGTTCCAAATACATCTATCAATATAGGAGAAAACAGAGTGAAACCTAAAAATTCAAACTGTTACTGGAAATGAACGCTTCAACATAGAAGAACGAAAATTGGGGAACCAAGTTGCCTTAGTGTACTGATCATTACCTGAAAGTATCATCCAGTTTGGGTGAAAAAATGTTTCTTGAGATTTCTGTAGATTCGTAATTTTGGGAAGCTTGGCAACCCCTTCCCATGAAAGTGTTTCTCGCCAGTCACTGCTTAGGGCTACATCAAGAGGAAACAAAATGTAGAGATAGAACGTGAAACTACTTTGTTGTGTCAACTTTCAAGAAGCTAGCACAAACCGTGTTGGATTCAGAGTTCCAAATACATCTATCAATATAGGAGAAAACAGAGTGAAACCTACAAATTCAAACTGTTACTGGAAATGAACGCTTCAACAAAGAAGAACGAAATTTGGGGAACCAAGTCGCCTTAGTGTACTGATCATTACCTGAAAGTATCATCCAGTTTGGGTGAAAAAATATTTGCTGAGATTTCTGGAGATTCGTAATTTTGGGAAGCTTGGCAACCCCTTCCCATGAAAGTGTTTCTCGCCAGTCACTGCTTAGGGCTACATCAAGAGGAAACACAACGTAGAGATAGAACGTGAAACTACTTTGTTGTGTCAACTTTCAAGAAGCTAGCACAAACCGTGTTGGATTCAGAGTTCCAAATACATCTATCAATATAGGAGAAAACAGAGTGAAACCTAAAAATTCAAACTGTTACTGGAAATGAACGCTTCAACATAGAAGAACGAAATTTGGGGAACCAAGTCGCCTTAGTGTACTGATCATTACCTGAAAGTATCATCCAGTTTGGGTGAAAAAATACTTGCTGAGATTTCTGGAGATTCATAATTTTGGGAAGCTTGGCAACCCCTTCCCATGAAAGTGTTTCTCGCCAGTCACTGCTTAGGGCTACATCAAGAGGAAACAAAACGTAGAGATAGAACGTGAAACTACGTTGTTGTGTCTAGTTTCAAGAAGCTAGCACAAAACGTGTTGGATTTAGAGTTCCAAATACATCTATCAATATAGGAGAAAACAGAGTGAAACCTAAAAATTCAAACTGTTACTGGAAATGAACGCTTCAAATAGAAGAACGAAATTTGGGGAACCAAGTCGCCTTAGTGTACTGATCATTACCTGAAAGTATCATCCAGTTTGGGTGAAAAAATATTTGCTGAGATTTCTGGAGATTCGTAATTTTTGGAAGCTTGGCAACTCCTTCCCATGAAAGTGTTTCTCGCCAGTCACTGCATAGGGCTACATCAAGAGGAAACAAAACGTAGAGATAGAACGTGAAACTACTTTGTTGTGTCAAGTTTCAAGAAGCTAGCACAAACCGTGTTGGATTTAGAGTTCCAAATACATCTATCAATATAGGAGAAAACAGAGTGAAACCTAAAAATTCAAAATGTTACTGGAAATGAACGCTTCAACATAGAAGAACGAAATTTGGGGAACCAAGTCGACTTAGTGTACTGATCATTACCTGAAAGTATCATCCAGTTTGGGTGAAAAAATACTTGCTGAGATTTCTGGAGATTCGTAATTTTGGGAAGCTTGGCAACCCCTTCCCATGAAAGTGTTTCTCGCCAGTCACTGCTTAGGGCTACATCAAGAGGAAACAAAACGTAGAGATAGAACGTGAAACTACTTTGTTGTGTCAAGTTTCATAAAGCTAGCACAAACCGTGTTGGATTTAGAGTTCCAAATACATCTATCTATATAGGAGAAAACAGAGTGAAACCTAAAAATTCAAACTGTTACTGGAAATGAACGCTTCAACATAGAAGAACGAAATTTGGGGAACCAAGTCGCCTTAGTGTACTGATCATTACCTGAAAGTATCATCCAGTTTGGGTGAAAAAGTATTTGCTGAGATTTCTGGAGATTCGTAATTTTGGGAAGCTTGGCAACCCCTTCCCATGAAAGTGTTTCTCGCCAGTCACTGCTTAGGGCTACGTCAAGAGGAAACAAAACGTAGAGATAGAACGTGAAACTACTTTGTTGTGTCAAGTTTCAAGAAGCTAGCATAAACCGTGTTGGATTCAGAGTTCCAAATACATCTATCAATATAGGAGAAAACAGAGTGAAACCTAAAAATTCAAACTGTTACTGGAAATGAACGCTTCAACATAGAAGAACGAAAATTGGGGAACCAAGTTGCCTTAGTGTACTGATCATTACCTGAAAGTATCATCCAGTTTGGGTGAAAAAATGTTTCTTGAGATTTCTGTAGATTCGTAATTTTGGGAAGCTTGGCAACCCCTTCCCATGAAAGTGTTTCTCGCCAGTCACTGCTTAGGGCTACATCAAGAGGAAACAAAATGTAGAGATAGAACGTGAAACTACTTTGTTGTGTCAACTTTCAAGAAGCTAGCACAAACCGTGTTGGATTCAGAGTTCCAAATACATCTATCAATATAGGAGAAAACAGAGTGAAACCTACAAATTCAAACTGTTACTGGAAATGAACGCTTCAACAAAGAAGAACGAAATTTGGGGAACCAAGTCGCCTTAGTGTACTGATCATTACCTGAAAGTATCATCCAGTTTGGGTGAAAAAATATTTGCTGAGATTTCTGGAGATTCGTAATTTTGGGAAGCTTGGCAACCCCTTCCCATGAAAGTGTTTCTCGCCAGTCACTGCTTAGGGCTACATCAAGAGGAAACAAAACTTAGAGATAGAACGTGAAACTACTTTGTTGTGTCAAGTTTCAAGAAGCTAGCATAAACCGTGTTGGATTCAGAGTTCCAAATACATCTATCAATATAGGAGAAAACAGAGTGAAACCTAAAAATTCAAACTGTTACTGGAAATGAACGCTTCAACATAGAAGAACGAAATTTGGGGAACCAAGTCGCCTTAGTGTACTGATCATTACCTGAAAGTATCATCCAGTTTGGGTGAAATAATATTTGCTGAGATTTCTGGAGATTCGTAATTTTGGGAAGCTTGGCAACCCCTTCCCATGAAAGTGTTTCTCGCCTGTCACTGCTTAGGGCTACATCAAGAGGAATCAAAACGTAGAGATAGAACGTGAAACAACTTTGTTGTGTCAAGTTTCAAGAAGCTAGCACAAACCGTGTTGGATTTAGAGTTCCAAATACATCTATCAATATAGGAGAAAACAGAGTGAAACCTAAAAATTCAAACTGTTACTGGAAATGAACGCTTCAACATAGAAGATCGAAATTTGGGGAACCAAGTAGCCTTAGTGTACTGATCATTACCTGAGAGTATCATCCAGTTTGGGTGAAAAAATATTTGCTGAGATTTCTGGAGATTCGTAATTTTGGGAATCTTGGCAACCCCTTCCCATGAAAGTGTTTCTCGGCAGTCACTGTTTAGGGCTACATCAAGAGGAAAAAAAACGTAGAGATAGAACGTGAAACTACTTTGTTGTGTCAAGTTTCAAGAAGCTAGCACAAACCGTGTTGGATTTAGAGTTCCAAATACATCTATCAATATAGGAGAAAACAGAGTGAAACCTAAAAATTCAAACTGTTACTGGAAATGAACGCTTCAACATAGAAGAACGAAATTTGGGGAACCAAGTCGCCTTAGTGTACTGATCATTACCTGAAAGTATCATCCAGTTTGGGTGAAAAAATATTTGCTGAGATTTGTGGAGATTCGTAATTTTGGGAAGCTTGGCAACCCCTTCCCATGAAAGTGTTTCTCGCCAATCACTGCTTAGGGCTACATCAAGAGGAAACAAAACGTAGAGATAGAACGTGAAACTACTTTGTTGTGTCAACTTTCAAGAAGCTAGAACAAACCGTGTTGGATTCAGAGTTCCAAATACATCTATCAATATACGAGAAAACAGAGTGAAACCTAAAAATTCAAACTGTTACTGGAAATGAACGCTTCAACATAGAAGAACGAAATTTGGGGAACCAAGTCGCCTTAGTGTACTGATCATTACCTGAAAGTATCATCCAGTTTGGGTGAAAAAATATTTGCTGAGCTTTATGGAGATTCGTAATTTTGGGAAGCTTGGCAACCCCTTCCCATGAAAGTGATTCTCGCCAGTCACTGCTTAGGTATACAAAAGAGGAAACAAAACGTAGAGATAGAACGTGAAACTACTTTTTTGTGTCAAGTTTCAAGATGCTAGCACAAACCGTGTTGGATTTAGAGTTCCAAATACATCTATCAATATAGGAGAAAACAGAGTGAAACCTAAAAATTCAAACTGTTACTGGAAATGAACGCTTCAACATAGAAGAACGAAATTTGGGGAACCAAGTCGCCTTAGTGTACTGATCATTACCTGAAAGTATCATCCAGTTTGGGTGAAAAAATATTTGCTGAGATTTCTGGAGATTCGTAATTTTTGGAAGCTTGGCAACCCCTTCCCATGAAAGTGTTTCTCGCCAGTCACTGCTTAGGGCTACATCAAGAGGAAACAAAACGTAGAGATAGAACGTGAAACTACTTTGTTGTGTCAAGTTTCAAGAAGCTAGCACAAACCGTGTTGGATTTAGAGTTCCAAATACATCTATCAATATAGGAGAAAACAGAGTGAAAATTAAAAATTCAAACTGTTACTGGAAATGAACGCTTCGACATAGAAGAACGAAATTTGGGGAACCAAGTCGCCTTAGTGTACTGATCACTACCTGAAAGTATCATCCAGTTTGGGTGAAAAAATATTTGCTGAGATTTCTGGAGATTCGTAATTTTGGGAAGCTTGGCAACCCCTTCCCATGAAAGTGTTTCTCGCCAGTCACTGCTTAGGGCTACATCAAGAGGAAACAAAACGTAGAGATAGAACGTGAAACTACTTTGTTGTGTCAAGTTTCAAGAAGCTAGCACAAACCGTGTTGGATTTAGAGTTCCAAATACATCTATCAATATAGGAGAAAACAGAGTGAAACCTAAAAATTCAAACTGTTACTGGAAATGAACGCTTCAACATAGAAGAAAGAAATTTGGGGAACCAAGTCGCCTTAGTGTACTGATCATTACCTGAAAGTATCATCCAGTTTGGGTGAAAAAATATTTGCTGAGATTTCTGGAGATTCGTAATTTTGAAAAGCTTGGCAACCCCGTTCCATGAAAAGGTTTCTCGCCAGTCACTGCTTAGGGCTACATCAAGAGGAAACAAAACGTAGAGATAGAACGTGAAACTACTTTGTTGTGTCAAGTTTCAAGAAGCTAGCACAAACCGTGTTGGATTTAGAGTTCCAAATACATCTATCAATATAGGAGAAAACAGAGTGAAACCTAAAAATTCAAACTGTTACTGGAAATGAACGCTTCAACATATAAGAACGAAATTTGGGGAACCAAGTCGCCTTAGTGTACTGATCATTGCCTGAAAGTATCATCCAGTTTGGGTGAAAAAATATTTGCTGAGATTTCTGGAGATTCGTAATTTTGGGAAGCTTGGCAACCCCTTCCCATGAAAGTGTTTCTCGCCAGTCACTGTTTAGGGCTACATCAAGAGGAAACAAAACGTAGAGATAGAACGTGAAACTACTTTGTTGTGTCAAGTTTCAAGAAGCTAGAACAAACCGTGTTGGATTTAGAGTTCCAAATACATCTATCAATATAGGAGAAAACAGAGTGAAACCTAAAAATTCAAACTGTTACTGGAAATGAACGCTTCAACATAGAAGAACGAAATTTGGGGAACCAAGTCGACTTAGTGTACTGATCATTACCTGAAAGTATCATCCAGTTTGGGTGAAAAAATATTTGCTGAGATTTCTGGAGATTCATAATTTTGGGAAGCTTGGCAACCCCGTTCCACGAAAGGGTTTCTCGCCAGTCACTGCTTAGGGCTACATCAAGAGGAAACAAAACGTAGAGATAGAACGTGAAACTACTTTGTTGTGTCAAGTTTCAAGAAGCTAGAACAAACCGTGTTGGATTTAGAGTTCCAAATACATCTATCAATATAGGAGAAAACAGAGTGAAACCTAAAAATTCAAACTGTTACTGGAAATGAACGCTTCAACATAGAAGAACGAAATTTGGGGAACCAAGTCGCCTTAGTGTACTGATCATTACCTGAAAGTATCATCCAGTTTGGGTGAAAAAATGTTTGCTGATATTTCTGGAGATTCGTAATTTTGGGAAGCTTGGCAACCCCTTCCCATGAAAGTGTTTCTCGCCAGTCACTGCTTAGGGCTACATCAAGAGGAAACAAAACGTAGAGATAGAACGTGAAACTACTTTGTTGTGTCAAGTTTCAAGAAGCTGGCACAAACTGTTGGATTTAGAGTTCCAAATACATCTATCAATATAGGAGAAAACAGAGTGAAACCTAAAAATTCAAACTGTTACTGGAAATGAATGCTTCAAAATAGAAGAACAAAATTTGGGGAACCAAGTCGCCTTAGTGTACTGATCATTACCTGAAAGTATCATCCAGTTTGGGTGAAAAAATATTTGCTGAGATTTATGGAGATTCGTAATTTTGGGAAGCTTGGCAACCCCTTCCCATGAAAGTGATTCTCGCCAGTCACTGCTTAGGTATACATCAAGAGGAAACAAAACGTAGAGATAGAACTTGAAACTACTTTGTTGTGTCAAGTTTCAAGATGCTAGCACAAACCGTGTTGGATTTAGAGTTCCAAATACATCTATCAATATAGGAGAAAACAGAGTGAAACCTAAAAATTCAAACTGTTACTGGAAATGAACGCTTCAACATAGAAGAACGAAATTTGGGGAACCAAGTCGCCTTAGTGTACTGATCATTACCTGAAAGTATCATCCAGTTTGGATGAAAAAATATTTGCTGAGATTTCTGGAGATTCGTAATTTTTGGAAGCTTGGCAACCCCTTCCCATGAAAGTGTTTCTCGCCAGTCACTGCTTAGGGCTACATCAAGAGGAAACAAAACGTAGAGATAGAACGTGAAACTACTTTGTTGTGTCAAGTTTCAAGAAGCTAGCACAAACCGTGTTGGATTTAGAGTTCCAAATACATCTATCAATATAGGAGAAAACAGAGTGAAACCTAAAAATTCAAACTGTTACTGGAAATGAACGCTTCGACATAGAAGAACGAAATTTGGGGAACCAAGTCGCCTTAGTGTACTGATCACTACCTGAAAGTATCATCCAGTTTGGGTGAAAAAATATTTGCTGAGATTTCTGGAGATTCGTAATTTTGGGAAGCTTGGCAACCCCTTCCCATGAAAGTGTTTCTCGCCAGTCACTGCTTAGGGCTACATCAAGAGGAAACAAAACGTAGAGATAGAACGTGAAACTACTTTGTTGTGTCAAGTTTCAAGAAGCTAGCACAAACCGTGTTGGATTTAGAGTTCCAAATACATCTATCAATATAGGAGAAAACAGAGTGAAACCTAAAAATTCAAACTGTTACTGGAAATGAACGCTTCAACATAGAAGAACGAAATTTGGGGAACCAAGTCGCCTTAGTGTACTGATCATTACCTGAAAGTATCATCCAGTTTGGGTGAAAAAATATTTGCTGAGATTTCTGGAGATTCGTAATTTTGGGAAGCTTGGCAACCCCGTTCCATGAAAGGGTTTCTCGCCAGTCACTGCTTAGGGCTACATCAAGGGGAAACAAAACGTAGAGATAGAACGTGAAACTACTTTGTTGTGTCAAGTTTCAAGAAGCTAGCACAAACCGTGTTGGATTTAGAGTTCCAAATACATCTATCAATATAGGAGAAAACAGAGTGAAACCTAAAAATTCAAACTGTTACTGGAAATGAACGCTTCAACATATAAGAACGAAGTTTGGGGAACCAAGTCGCCTTAGTGTACTGATCATTACCTGAAAGTATCATCCAGTTTGGGTGAAAAAATATTTGCTGAGATTTCTGGAGATTCGCAATTTTTGGAAGCTTGGCAAACCCTTCCCATGAAAGGGTTTCTCGCCAGTCACTGCTTAGGGCTACATCAAGAGGAAACAAAACGTAGAGATAGAACGTGAACCTACTTTGTTGTGTCAAGTTTCAAGAAGCTAGAACAAACCGTGTTGGATTTAGAGTTCCAAATACATCTATCAATATAGGAGAAAACAGAGTGAAACCTAAAAATTCAAACTGTTACTGGAAATGAACGCTTCAACATAGAAGAACGAAATTTGGGGAACCAAGTCGCCTTAGTGTACTGATCATTACCTGAAAGTATCATCCAGTTTGGGTGAAAAAATATTTGCTGAGATTTCTGGAGATTCGTAATTTTGGGAAGCTTGGCAACCCCTTCCCATGAAAGTGTTTCTCGCCAGTCACTGCTTAGGGCTACATCAAGAGGAAACAAAACGTAGAGATAGAACGTGAAACTACTTTGTTGTGTCAAGTTTCAAGAAGCTAGCACAAACCGTGTTGGATTTAGAGTTCCAAATACATCTATCAATATAGGAGAAAACAGAGTGAAACCTAAAAATTCAAACTGTTACTGGAAATGAACGCTTCAACATAGAAGAACGAATTTGGGGAACCAAGTCGCCTTAGTGTACTGATCATTACCTGAGAGTATCATCCAGTTTGGGTGAAAAAATGTTTGCTGAGATTTCTGGAGATTCGTAATTTTGGGAAGCTTGGCAACCCCTTCCCATGAAAGTGTTTCTCGCCAGTCACTGCTTAGGCCTACATCAAGAGGAAACAAAACATAGAGATAGAACGTGAAACTACTTTGTTGTGTCAAGTTTCAAGAAGCTAGAACAAACCGTGTTGGATTTAGAGTTTCAAATACATCTATCAATATAGGAGAAAACAGAGTGAAACCTAAAAATTCAAACTGTTACTGGAAATGAACGCTTCAACATAGAAGAACGAAATTTGGGGAACCAAGTCGCCTTAGTGTACTGATCATTACCTGAAAGTATCATCCAGTTTGGGTGAAAAAATGTTTGCTGAGATTTCTGGAGATTCGTAATTTTGGGAAGCTTGGCAACCCCTTCCCATGAAAGTGTTTCTCGCCAGTCACTGCTTAGGGCTACATCAAGAGGAAACACAACGTAGAGATAGAACGTGAAACTACTGTGTTGTGTCAACTTTCAAGAAGCTAGCACAAACCGTGTTGGATTCAGAGTTCCAAATACATCTATCAATATAGGAGAAAACAGAGTGAAACCTAAAAATTCAAACTGTTACTGGAAATGAACGCTTCAAAATAGAAGAACAAAATTTGGGGAACCAATTCGCCTTAGTGTACTGATCATTACCTGAGAGTATCATCCAGTTTGGGTGAAAAAATATTTGCTGAGATTTCTGGAGATTCATAATTTTTGGAAGCTTGGCAACTCCTTCCCATGAAAGTGTTTCTCGCCAGTCACTGCTTAGGGCTACATCAAGAGGAAACAAAACGTAGAGATAGAACGTGAAACTACTTTGTTGTGTCAAGTTTCAAGAAGCTAGCACAAACCGTGTTGGATTTAGAGTTCCAAATACATCTATAAATATAGGAGAAAACAGAGTGAAACCTAAAAATTCAAACTGTTACTGGAAATGAACGCTTCAACATAGAAGAACGAAATTTGGGGAACCAAGTCGCCTTAGTGTACTGATCATTACCTGAAAGTATCATCCAGTTTGGGTGAAAAAATATTTGCTGAGATTTCTGGAGATTCGTAATTTTAGGAAGCTTGGCAACCCCGTTCCATGAAAGTGTTTCTCGCCAGTCACTGCTTAGGGCTACATCAAGAGGAAACAAAACGTAGAGATAGAACGTGAAACTACTTTGTTGTGTCAAGTTTCAAGAAGCTAGAACAAACCGTGTTGGATTTAGAGTTCCAAATACATCTATCAATATAGGAGAAAACAGAGTGAAACCTAAAAATTCAAACTGTTACTGCAAATGAACGCTTCAACATAGAAGAACGAAATTTGGGGAACCAAGTCGCCTTAGTGTACTGATCATTACCTGAAAGTATCATCCAGTTTGGGTGAAAAAATGTTTGCTGAGATTTCTGGAGATTCGTAATTTTGGGAAGCTTGGCAACCCCTTCCCATGAAAGTGTTTCTCGCCAGTCACTGCTTAGGGCTACATCAAGAGGAAACAAAACGTAGAGATAGAACGTGAAACTACTTTGTTGTGTCAAGTTTCAAGAAGCTAGCACAAACCGTGTTGGATTTAGAGTTCCAAATACATCTATCAATATAGGAGAAAACAGAGTGAAACCTAAAAATTCAAACTGTTACTGGAAATGAACGCTTCAACATAGAAGAACGAAATTTGGGGAACCAAGTCGCCTTAGTGTACTGATCATTACCTGAAAGTATCATCCAGTTTGGGTGAAAAAATATTTGCTGAGATTTATGGAGATTCGTAATTTTTGGAAGCTTGGCAACCCCTTCCCATGAAAGTGTTTCTCGCCAGTCACTGCTTAGGGCTACATCAAGAGGAAACAAAACGTAGAGATAGAACGTGAAACTACTTTGTTGTGTCAAGTTTCAAGAAGCTAGCCCAAACCGTGTTGGATTTAGAGTTCCAAATACATCTATCAATATAGGAGAAAACAGAGTGAAACCTAAAAATTCAAACTGTTACTGGAAATGAACGCTTCGACATAGAAGAACGAAATTTGGGGAACCAAGTCGCCTTAGTGTACTGATCATTACCTGAAAGTATCATCAAGTTTGGGTGAAAAAATATTTGCTGAGATTTCTGGAGATTCGTAATTTTGGGAAGCATGGCAACCCCTTCCCATGAAAGTGTTTCTCGCCAGTCACTGCTTAGGGCTACATCAAGAGGAAACAAAACGTAGAGATAGAACGTGAAACTACTTTGTTGTGTAAGGTTCAAGAAGCTAGCACAAACCGTGTTGGATTTAGAGTTCCAAATACATCTATCAATATAGGAGAAAACAGAGTGAAACCTAAAAATTCAAACTGTTACTGGAAATGAACGCTTCAACATAGAAGAACGAAATTTGGGGAACCAAGTCGCCTTAGTGTACTGATCATTACCTGAAAGTATCATCCAGTTTGGGTGAAAAAATATTTGCTGAGATTTCTGGAGATTCGTAATTTTGGGAAGCTTGGCAACCCCTTCCCATGAAAGTGTTTCTCGCCAGTCACTGTTTAGGGCTACATCAAGAGGAAACAAAACGTAGAGATAGAACATGAAACTACTTTGTTGTGTCAACTTTCAAGAAGCTAGCACAAACCGTGTTGGATTTAGAGTTCCAAATACATCTATCAATATAGGAGAAAACAGAGTGAAACCTAAAAATTCAAACTGTTACTGGAAATGAACGCTTCAACATAGAAGAACGAAATTTGGGGAACCAAGTCGCCTTAGTGTACTGATCATTACCTGAAAGTATCATCCAGTTTGGGTGAAAAAATATTTGCTGAGATTTATGGAGATTCGTAATTTTTGGAAGCTTGGCAACCCCTTCCCATGAAAGTGTTTCTCGCCAGTCACTGCTTAGGGCTACATCAAGAGGAAACAAAACGTAGAGATAGAACGTGAAACTACTTTGTTGTGTCAAGTTTCAAGAAGCTAGCCCAAACCGTGTTGGATTTAGAGTTCCAAATACATCTATCAATATAGGAGAAAACAGAGTGAAACCTAAAAATTCAAACTGTTACTGGAAATGAACGCTTCGACATAGAAGAACGAAATTTGGGGAACCAAGTCGCCTTAGTGTACTGATCATTACCTGAAAGTATCATCAAGTTTGGGTGAAAAAATATTTGCTGAGATTTCTGGAGATTCGTAATTTTGGGAAGCATGGCAACCCCTTCCCATGAAAGTGTTTCTCGCCAGTCACTGCTTAGGGCTACATCAAGAGGAAACAAAACGTAGAGATAGAACGTGAAACTACTTTGTTGTGTAAGGTTCAAGAAGCTAGCACAAACCGTGTTGGATTTAGAGTTCCAAATACATCTATCAATATAGGAGAAAACAGAGTGAAACCTAAAAATTCAAACTGTTACTGGAAATGAACGCTTCAACATAGAAGAACGAAATTTGGGGAACCAAGTCGCCTTAGTGTACTGATCATTACCTGAAAGTATCATCCAGTTTGGGTGAAAAAATATTTGCTGAGATTTCTGGAGATTCGTAATTTTGGGAAGCTTGGCAACCCCTTCCCATGAAAGTGTTTCTCGCCAGTCACTGTTTAGGGCTACATCAAGAGGAAACAAAACGTAGAGATAGAACATGAAACTACTTTGTTGTGTCAACTTTCAAGAAGCTAGCACAAACCGTGTTGGATTTAGAGTTCCAAATACATCTATCAATATAGGAGAAAACAGAGTGAAACCTAAAAATTCAAACTGTTACTGGAAATGAACGCTTCAACATAGAAGAACGAAATTTGGGGAACCAAGTCGCCTTAGTGTACTGATCATTACCTGAAAGTATCATCCAGTTTGGGTGACCAAGTCGCCTTAGTGTACTGATCATTACCTGAAAGTATCATCCAGTTTGGGTGAAAAAATATTTGCTGAGATTTCTGGAGATTCGTAATTTTGGGAAGCTTGGCAACCCCTTCACATGAAAGTGTTTCTCGCCAGTCACTGCTTAGGGCTACATCAAGAGGAAACAAAACGTAGAGATAGAACGTGAAACTACTTTGTTGTGTCAAGTTTCAAGAAGCTAGCACAAACCGTGTTGGATTTAGAGTTCCAAATACATCTATCAATATAGGAGAAAACAGAGTGAAACCTAAAAATTCAAACTGTTACTGGAAATGAACGCTTCGACATAGAAGAACGAAATTTGGGGAACCAAGTCGCCTTAGTGTACTGATCACTACCTGAAAGTATCATCCAGTTTGGGTGAAAAAATATTTGCTGAGATTTCTGGAGATTCGTAATTTTGGGAAGCTTGGCAACCCCTTCCCATGAAAGTGTTTCTCGCCAGTCACTGCTTAGGGCTACATCAAGAGGAAACAAAACGTAGAGATAGAACGTGAAACTACTTTGTTGTGTCAAGTTTCAAGAAGCTAGCACAAACCGTGTTGGATTTAGAGTTCCAAATACATCTATCAATATAGGAGAAAACAGAGTGAAACCTAAAAATTCAAACTGTTACTGGAAATGAACGCTTCAACATAGAAGAACGAAATTTGGGGAACCAAGTCGCCTTAGTGTACTGATCACTACCTGAAAGTATCATCCAGTTTGGGTGAAAAAATATTTGCTGAGATTTCTGGAGATTTGTAATTTTGGGAAGCTTGGCAACCCCTTCCCATGAAAGTGTTTCTCGCCAGTCACTGCTTAGGGCTACATCAAGAGGAAACAAAACGTAGGGATAGAACGTGAAACTACTTTGTTGTGTCAAGTTTCAAGAAGCTAGCACAAACCGTGTTGGATTTAGAGTTCCAAATACATCTATCAATATAGGAGAAAACAGAGTGAAACCTAAAAATTCAAACTGTTACTGGAAATGAACGCTTCAACATAGAAGAACGAAATTTGGGGAACCAAGTCGCCTTAGTGTACTGATCATTACCTGAAAGTATCATCCAGTTTGGGTGAAAAAATATTTGCTGAGATTTCTGGAGATTCGTAATTTTGGGAAGCTTGGCAACCCCTTCCCATGAAAGTGTTTCTCGCCAGTCACTGCTTAGGGCTACATCAAGAGGAAACAAAACGTAGAGATAGAACGTGAAACTACTTTGTTGTGTCAAGTTTCAAGAAGCTAGCACAAACCGTGTTGGATTCAGAGTTCCAAATACATCTATCAATATAGGAGAAAACAGAGTGAAACCTAAAAATTCAAACTGTTACTGGAAATGAACGCTTCAACATAGAAGAACGAAATTTGGGGAACCAAGTCGCCTTAGTGTACTGATCATTAACTGAGAGTATCATCCTGTTTGGTTGAAAAAATATTTGCTGAGATATCTGGAGATTCGTAATTTTTGGAAGCTTGGCAACCCCTTCCCATGAAAGTGTTTCTCGCCAGTCACTGCTTAGGGCTACATCAAGAGGAAACAAAACGTAGAGATAGAACGTGAAACTACTTTGTTGTGTCAAGTTTCAAGAAGCTAGCACAAACCGTGTTGGATTTAGAGTTCCAAATACATCTATCAATATAGGAGAAAACAGAGTGAAACCTAAAAATTCAAACTGTTACTGGAAATGAACGCTTCAACATAGAAGAACGAAATTTGGGGAACCAAGTTACCTTAGTGTACTGATCATTACCTGAAAGTATCATCCAGTTTGGGTGAAAAATTATTTGCTGAGATTTCTGGAGATTCGTAATTTTTGGAAGCTTGGCAATCCCTTCCCATGAAAGTGTTTCTCGCCAGTCACTGCTTAGGGCTACATCAAGAGGAAACAAAACGTAGAGATAGAACGTGAAACTACTTTGTTGTGTCAAGTTTCAAGAAGCTAGCACAAACCATGTTGGATTTAGAGTTCCAAATACATCTATCAATATAGGAGAAAACAGAGTGAAACCAAAAATTCAAACTGTTACTGGAAATGAACGCTTCAACATAGAAGAACGAAATTTGGGGAACCAAGTCGCCTTAGTGTACTGATCATTACCTGAAAGTATCATCCAGTTTGGGTGAAAAAATATTTGCTGAGATTTCTGGAGATTCGTAATTGTGGGAAGCTTGGCAACCCCTTCCCATGAAAGTGTTTCTCGCCAGTCACTGTTTAGGGCTACATCAAGAGGAAACAAAACGTAGAGATAGAACATGAAACTACTTTGTTGTGTCAACTTTCAAGAAGCTAGCACAAACCGTGTTGGATTTAGAGTTCCAAATACATCTATCAATATAGGAGAAAACAGAGTGAAACCTAAAAATTCAAACTGTTACTGGAAATGAACGCTTCAACATAGAAGAACGAAATTTGGGGAACCAAGTTACCTTAGTGTACTGATCATTACCTGAAAGTATCATCCAGTTTGGGTGAAAAATTATTTGCTGAGATTTCTGGAGATTCGTAATTTTTGGAAGCTTGGCAATCCCTTCCCATGAAAGTGTTTCTCGCCAGTCACTGCTTAGGGCTACATCAAGAGGAAACAAAACGTAGAGATAGAACGTGAAACTACTTTGTTGTGTCAAGTTTCAAGAAGCTAGCACAAACCGTGTTGGATTTAGAGTTCCAAATACATCTATCAATATAGGAGAAAACAGAGTGAAACCTAAAAATTCAAACTGTTACTGGAAATGAACGCTTCAACATAGAAGAACGAAATTTGGGGAACCAAGTCGCCTTAGTGTACTGATCATTACCTGAAAGTATCATCCAGTTTGGGTGAAAAAATATTTGCTGAGATTTCTGGAGATTCGTAATTTTGGGAAGCTTGGCAACCCCTTCCCATGAAAGTGTTTCTCGCCAGTCACTGCTTAGGGCTACATCAAGAGGAAACAAAACGTAGAGATAGAACGTGAAACTACTTTGTTGTGTCAAGTTTCAAGAAGCTATCACAAACCGTGTTGGATTTAGAGTTCCAAATACATCTATCAATATAGGAGAAAACAGAGTGAAACCTAAAAATTCAAACTGTTACTGGAAATGAACGCTTCAACATAGAAGAACGAAATTTGGGGAACCAAGTCGCCTTAGTTTACTGATCATTACCTGAAAGTATCATCCAGTTTGGGTGAAAAAATATTTGCTGAGATTTCTGGAGATTCGTAATTTTTGGAAGCTTGGCAACCCCTTCCCATGAAAGTGTTTCTCGCCAGTCACTGCTTAGGGCTACATCAAGAGGAAAGAAAACGTAGAGATAGAACGTGAAACTACTTTGTTGTGTCAAGTTTCAAGAAGCTAGCACAAACCGTGTTGGATTTAGAGTTCCAAATACATCTATCAATATAGGAGAAAACAGAGTGAAACCTAAAAATTCAAACTGTTACTGGAAATGAACGCTTCGACATAGAAGAACGAAATTTGGGGAACCAAGTCGCCTTAGTGTACTGATCATTACCTGAAAGTATCATCCAGTTTGGGTGAAAAAATATTTGCTGAGATTTCTGGAGATTCGTAATTTTGGGAAGCTTGGCAACCCCTTCCCATGAAAGTGTTTCTCGCCAGTCACTGCTTAGGGCTACATCAAGAGGAAACAAAACGTAGAGATAGAACGTGAAACTACTTTGTTGTGTCAAGTTTCAAGAAGCTAGCACAAACCGTGTTGGATTTAGAGTTCCAAATACATCTATCAATATAGGAGAAAACAGAGTGAAACCTAAAAATTCAAACTGTTACTGGAAATGAACGCTTCGACATAGAAGAACGAAATTTGGGGAACCAAGTCGCCTTAGTGTACTGATCACTACCTGAAAGTATCATCCAGTTTGGGTGAAAAAATATTTGCTGAGATTTCTGGAGATTCGTAATTTTGGGAAGCTTGGCAACCCCTTCCCATGAAAGTGTTTCTCGCCAGTCACTGCTTAGGGCTACATCAAGAGGAAACAAAACGTAGAGATAGAACGTGAAACTACTTTGTTGTGTCAAGTTTCAAGAAGCTAGCACAAACCGTGTTGGATTTAGAGTTCCAAATACATCTATCAATATAGGAGAAAACAGAGTGAAACCTAAAAATTCAAACTGTTACTGGAAATGAACGCTTCAACATAGAAGAACAAAATTTGGGGAACCAAGTCGCCTTAGTGTACTGATCATTACCTGAGAGTAACATCCAGTTTGGGTGAAAAAATATTTCCTGAGATTTCTGGAGATTCGTAATTTTTGGAAGCATGGCAACCCCTTCCCATGAAAGTGTTTCTCGCCAGTCACTGCTAGGGCTACATCAAGAGGAAACAAAACGTAGAGATAGAACGTGAAACTACTTTGTTGTGTCAAGTTTCAAGAAGCTAGCACAAACCGTGTTGGATTTAGAGTTCCAAATCCATCTATCAATATAGGAGAAAACAGAGTGAAACCTAAAAATTCAAACTGTTACTGGAAATGAATGCTTCGACATAGAAGAACGAAATTTGGGGAACCAAGTCGCCTTAGTGTACTGATCACTACCTGAAAGTATCATCCAGTTTGGGTGAAAAAATATTTGCTGAGATTTCTGAAGATTCGTAATTTTGGGAAGCTTGGCAACCCCTTCCCATGAAAGTGTTTCTCGCCAGTCACTGCTTAGGGCTACATCAAGAGGAAACAAAACGTAGGGATAGAACGTGAAACTACTTTGTTGTGTCAAGTTTAAAGAAGCTAGCACAAACCGTGTTGGATTTAGAGTTCCAAATACATCTATCAATATAGGAGAAAACAGAGTGAAACCTAAAAATTCAAACTGTTACTGGAAATGAACGCTTCAACATAGAAGAACGAAATTTGGGGAACCAAGTCGCCTTAGTGTACTGATCATTACCTGAAAGTATCATCCAGTTTGGGTGAAAAAATATTTGCTGAGATTTCTGGAGATTCGTAATTTTGGGAAGCTTGGCAACCCCTTCCCATGAAAGTGTTTCTCGCCAGTCACTGCTTAGGGCTACATCAAGAGGAAACAAAACGTAGAGATAGAACGTGAAACTACTTTGTTGTGTCAAGTTTCAAGAAGCTAGCACAAACCGTGTTGGATTTAGAGTTCCAAATACATCTATCAATATAGGAGAAAACAGAGTGAAACCTAAAAATTCAAACTGTTACTGGAAATGAACGCTTCGACATAGAAGAACGAAATTTGGGGAACCAAGTCGCCTTAGTGTACTGATCACTACCTGAAAGTATCATCCAGTTTGGGTGAAAAAATATTTGCTGAGATTTCTGGAGATTCGTAATTTTGGGAAGCTTGGCAACCCCTTCCCATGAAAGTGTTTCTCGCCAGTCACTGCTTAGGGCTACATCAAGAGGAAACAAAACGTAGAGATAGAACGTGAAACTACTTTGTTGTGTCAAGTTTCAAGAAGCTATCACAAACCGTGTTGGATTTAGAGTTCCAAATACATCTATCAATATAGGAGAAAACAGAGTGAAACCTAAAAATTCAAACTGTTACTGGAAATGAACGCTTCAACATAGAAGAACGAAATTTGGGGAACCAAGTCGCCTTAGTTTACTGATCATTACCTGAAAGTATCATCCAGTTTGGGTGAAAAAATATTTGCTGAGATTTCTGGAGATTCGTAATTTTTGGAAGCTTGGCAACCCCTTCCCATGAAAGTGTTTCTCGCCAGTCACTGCTTAGGGCTACATCAAGAGGAAAGAAAACGTAGAGATAGAACGTGAAACTACTTTGTTGTGTCAAGTTTCAAGAAGCTAGCACAAACCGTGTTGGATTTAGAGTTCCAAATACATCTATCAATATAGGAGAAAACAGAGTGAAACCTAAAAATTCAAACTGTTACTGGAAATGAACGCTTCGACATAGAAGAACGAAATTTGGGGAACCAAGTCGCCTTAGTGTACTGATCATTACCTGAAAGTATCATCCAGTTTGGGTGAAAAAATATTTGCTGAGATTTCTGGAGATTCGTAATTTTGGGAAGCTTGGCAACCCCTTCCCATGAAAGTGTTTCTCGCCAGTCACTGCTTAGGGCTACATCAAGAGGAAACAAAACGTAGAGATAGAACGTGAAACTACTTTGTTGTGTCAAGTTTCAAGAAGCTAGCACAAACCGTGTTGGATTTAGAGTTCCAAATACATCTATCAATATAGGAGAAAACAGAGTGAAACCTAAAAATTCAAACTGTTACTGGAAATGAACGCTTCGACATAGAAGAACGAAATTTGGGGAACCAAGTCGCCTTAGTGTACTGATCACTACCTGAAAGTATCATCCAGTTTGGGTGAAAAAATATTTGCTGAGATTTCTGGAGATTCGTAATTTTGGGAAGCTTGGCAACCCCTTCCCATGAAAGTGTTTCTCGCCAGTCACTGCTTAGGGCTACATCAAGAGGAAACAAAACGTAGAGATAGAACGTGAAACTACTTTGTTGTGTCAAGTTTCAAGAAGCTAGCACAAACCGTGTTGGATTTAGAGTTCCAAATACATCTATCAATATAGGAGAAAACAGAGTGAAACCTAAAAATTCAAACTGTTACTGGAAATGAACGCTTCAACATAGAAGAACAAAATTTGGGGAACCAAGTCGCCTTAGTGTACTGATCATTACCTGAGAGTAACATCCAGTTTGGGTGAAAAAATATTTCCTGAGATTTCTGGAGATTCGTAATTTTTGGAAGCATGGCAACCCCTTCCCATGAAAGTGTTTCTCGCCAGTCACTGCTAGGGCTACATCAAGAGGAAACAAAACGTAGAGATAGAACGTGAAACTACTTTGTTGTGTCAAGTTTCAAGAAGCTAGCACAAACCGTGTTGGATTTAGAGTTCCAAATCCATCTATCAATATAGGAGAAAACAGAGTGAAACCTAAAAATTCAAACTGTTACTGGAAATGAATGCTTCGACATAGAAGAACGAAATTTGGGGAACCAAGTCGCCTTAGTGTACTGATCACTACCTGAAAGTATCATCCAGTTTGGGTGAAAAAATATTTGCTGAGATTTCTGAAGATTCGTAATTTTGGGAAGCTTGGCAACCCCTTCCCATGAAAGTGTTTCTCGCCAGTCACTGCTTAGGGCTACATCAAGAGGAAACAAAACGTAGGGATAGAACGTGAAACTACTTTGTTGTGTCAAGTTTAAAGAAGCTAGCACAAACCGTGTTGGATTTAGAGTTCCAAATACATCTATCAATATAGGAGAAAACAGAGTGAAACCTAAAAATTCAAACTGTTACTGGAAATGAACGCTTCAACATAGAAGAACGAAATTTGGGGAACCAAGTCGCCTTAGTGTACTGATCATTACCTGAAAGTATCATCCAGTTTGGGTGAAAAAATATTTGCTGAGATTTCTGGAGATTCGTAATTTTGGGAAGCTTGGCAACCCCTTCCCATGAAAGTGTTTCTCGCCAGTCACTGCTTAGGGCTACATCAAGAGGAAACAAAACGTAGAGATAGAACGTGAAACTACTTTGTTGTGTCAAGTTTCAAGAAGCTAGCACAAACCGTGTTGGATTCAGAGTTCCAAATACATCTATCAATATAGGAGAAAACAGAGTGAAACCTAAAAATTCAAACTGTTACTGGAAATGAACGCTTCAACATAGAAGAACGAAATTTGGGGAACCAAGTCGCCTTAGTGTACTGATCATTACCTGAGAGTATCATCCAGTTTGGGTGAAAAAATATTTCCTGAGATTTCTGGAGATTCGTAATTTTTGGAAGCATGGCAACCCCTTCCCATGAAAGTGTTTCTCGCCAGTCACTGCTTAGGGCTACATCAAGAGGAAACAAAACGTAGAGATAGAACGTGAAACTACTTTGTTGTGTCAAGTTTCAAGAAGCTAGCACAAACCGTGTTGGATTTAGAGTTCCAAATCCATCTATCAATATAGGAGAAAACAGAGTGAAACCTAAAAATTCAAACTGTTACTGGAAATGAATGCTTCGACATAGAAGAACGAAATTTGGGGAACCAAGTCGCCTTAGTGTACTGATCACTACCTGAAAGTATCATCCAGTTTGGGTGAAAAAATATTTGCTGAGATTTCTGAAGATTCGTAATTTTGGGAAGCTTGGCAACCCCTTCCCATGAAAGTGTTTCTCGCCAGTCACTGGTTAGGGCTACATCAAGAGGAAACAAAACGTAGGGATAGAACGTGAAACTACTTTGTTGTGTCAAGTTTCAAGAAGCTAGCACAAACCGTGTTGGATTTAGAGTTCCAAATACATCTATCAATATAGGAGAAAACAGAGTGAAACCTAAAAATTCAAACTGTTACTGGAAATGAACGCTTCAACATAGAAGAACGAAATTTGGGGAACCAAGTCGCCTTAGTGTACTGATCATTACCTGAAAGTATCATCCAGTTTGGGTGAAAAAATATTTGCTGAGATTTCTGGAGATTCGTAATTTTGGGAAGCTTGGCAACCCCTTCCCATGAAAGTGTTTCTCGCCAGTCACTGCTTAGGGCTACATCAAGTGGAAACAAAACGTAGAGATAGAACGTGAAACTACTTTGTTGTGTCAAGTTTCAAGAAGCTAGCACAAACCGTGTTGGATTTAGAGTTCCAAATACATCTATCAATATAGGAGAAAACAGAGTGAAACCTAAAAATTCAAACTGTTACTGGAAATGAACGCTTCAACATAGAAGAACGAAATTTGGGGAACCAAGTTACCTTAGTGTACTGATCATTACCTGAAAGTATCATCCAGTTTGGGTGAAAAATTATTTGCTGAGATTTCTGGAGATTCGTAATTTTTGGAAGCTTGGCAATCCCTTCCCATGAAAGTGTTTCTCGCCAGTCACTGCTTAGGGCTACATCAAGAGGAAACAAAACGTAGAGATAGAACGTGAAACTACTTTGTTGTGTCAAGTTTCAAGAAGCTAGCACAAACCGTGTTGGATTTAGAGTTCCAAATACATCTATCAATATAGGAGAAAACAGAGTGAAACCAAAAATTCAAACTGTTACTGGAAATGAACGCTTCAACATAGAAGAACGAAATTTGGGGAACCAAGTCGCCTTAGTGTACTGATCATTACCTGAAAGTATCATTTAGTTTGGGTGAAAAAATATTTGCTGAGATTTCTGGACATTCGTAATTGTGGGAAGCTTGGCAACCCCTTCCCATGAAAGTGTTTCTCGCCAGTCACTGTTTAGGGCTACATCAAGAGGAAACAAAACGTAGAGATAGAACATGAAACTACTTTGTTGTGTCAACTTTCAAGAAGCTAGCACAAACCGTGTTGGATTTAGAGTTCCAAATACATCTATCAATATAGGAGAAAACAGAGTGAAACCTAAAAATTCAAACTGTTACTGGAAATGAACGCTTCAACATAGAAGAATGAAATTTGGGGAACCAAGTTACCTTAGTGTACTGATCATTACCTGAAAGTATCATCCAGTTTGGGTGAAAAATTATTTGCTGAGATTTCTGGAGATTCGTAATTTTTGGAAGCTTGGCAATCCCTTCCCATGAAAGTGTTTCTCGCCAGTCACTGCTTAGGGCTACATCAAGAGGAAACAAAACGTAGAGATAGAACGTGAAACTACTTTGTTGTGTCAAGTTTCAAGAAGCTAGCACAAACCGTGTTGGATTTAGAGTTCCAAATACATCTATCAATATAGGAGAAAACAGAGTGAAACCTAAAAATTCAAACTGTTACTGGAAATGAACGCTTCAACATAGAAGAACGAAATTTGGGGAACCAAGTCGCCTTAGTGTACTGATCATTACCTGAAAGTATCATCCAGTTTGGGTGAAAAAATATTTGCTGAGATTTCTGGAGATTCGTAATTTTGGGAAGCTTGGCAACCCCTTCCCATGAAAGTGTTTCTCGCCAGTCACTGCTTAGGGCTACATCAAGAGGAAACAAAACGTAGAGATAGAACGTGAAACTACTTTGTTGTGTCAAGTTTCAAGAAGCTAGCACAAACCGTGTTGGATTTAGAGTTCCAAATACATCTATCAATATAGGAGAAAACAGAGTGAAACCTAAAAATTCAAACTGTTACTGGAAAAGAACGCTTCAACATAGAAGAACGAAATTTGGGGAACCAAGTCGCCTTAGTGTACTGATCATTACCTGAAAGTATCATCCAGTTTGGGTGAAAAAATATTTGCTGAGATTTCTGGAGATTCGCAATATTTGGAAGCTTGGCAACCCCTTCCCATGAAAGTGTTTCTCGCCAGTCACTGCTTAGGGCTACATCAAGAGGAAACAAAACGTAGAGATAGAACGTGAAACTACTTTGTTGTGTCAAGTTTCAAGAAGCTATCACAAACCGTGTTGGATTTAGAGTTCCAAATACATCTATCAATATAGGAGAAAACAGAGTGAAACCTAAAAATTCAAACTGTTACTGGAAATGAACGCTTCAACATAGAAGAACGAAATTTGGGGAACCAAGTCGCCTTAGTGTACTGATCATTACCTGAGAGTATCATCCAGTTTGGGTGAAAAAATACTTGCTGAGATTTCTGGAGATTCGTAATTTTTGGAAGCATGGCAACCCCTTCCCATGAAAGTGTTTCTCGCCAGTCACTGCTTAGGGCTACATCAAGAGGAAACAAAACGTAGAGATAGAACGTGAAACTACTTTGTTGTGTCAAGTTTCAAGAAGCTAGCACAAACCGTGTTGGATTTAGAGTTCCAAATCCATCTATCAATATAGGAGAAAACAGAGTGAAACCTAAAAATTCAAACTGTTACTGGAAATGAACGCTTCGACATAGAAGAACGAAATTTGGGGAACCAAGTCGCCTTAGTGTACTGATCACTACCTGAAAGTATCATCCAGTTTGGGTGAAAAAATATTTGCTGAGATTTCTGGAGATTCGTAATTTTGGGAAGCTTGGCAACCCCTTCCCATGAAAGTGTTTCTCGCCAGTCACTGCTTAGGGCTACATCAAGAGGAAACAAAACGTAGAGATAGAACGTGAAACTACTTTGTTGTGTCAAGTTTCAAGAAGCTAGCACAAACCGTGTTGGATTTAGAGTTCCAAATACATCTATCAATATAGGAGAAAACAGAGTGAAACCTAAAAATTCAAACTGTTACTGGAAATGAACGCTTCAACATAGAAGAACGAAATTTGGGGAACCAAGTCGCCTTAGTGTACTGATCATTAACTGAGAGTATCATCCTTTTTGGTTGAAAAAATATTTGCTGAGATATCTGGAGATTCGTAATTTTTGGAAGCTTGGCAACCCCTTCCCATGAAAGTGTTTCTCGCCAGTCACTGCTTAGGGCTACATCAAGAGGAAACAAAACGTAGAGATAGAACGTGAAACTACTTTGTTGTGTCAAGTTTCAAGAAGCTAGCACAAACCGTGTTGGATTTAGAGTTCCAAATACATCTATCAATATAGGAGAAAACAGAGTGAAACCTAAAAATTCAAACTGTTACTGGAAATGAACGCTTCAACATAAAAGAACGAAATTTGGGTAACCAAGTCGCCTTAGTGTACTGATCATTACCTGAAAGTATCATCCAGTTTGGGTGAAAAAATATTTGCTGAGATTTCTGGAGATTCGTAATTTTGGGAAGCTTGGCAACCCCGTTCCATGAAAGGGTTTCTCGCCAGTCACTGCTTAGGGCAACATCAAGAGGAAACAAAGCATAGAGATAGAACGTGAAACTACTTTGTTGTGTCAAGTTTCAAGAAACTAGCACAAACCGTGTTGGATTTAGAGTTCCAAATACATCTATTAATATAGGAGAAAACAGAGTGAAACCTAAAAATTCAAACTGTTACTGGAAATGAACGCTTCAACATAGAAGAACGAAATTTGGGGAACCAAATTACCTTAGTGTACTGATAATTACCTGAAAGTATCATCCAGTTTGGGTGAAAAATTATTTGCTGAGATTTCTGGAGATTCGTAATTTTTGGAAGCTTGGCAATCCCTTCCCATGAATGTGTTTCTCGCCAGTCACTGCTTAGGGCTACATCAAGAGGAAACAAAACGTAGAGATAGAACGTGAAACTACTTTGTTGTGTCAAGTTTCAAGAAGCTATCACAAACCGTGTTGGATTTAGAGTTCCAAATACATCTATCAATATAGGAGAAAACAGAGTGAAACCTAAAAATTCAAACTGTTACTGGAAATGAACGCTTCAACATAGAAGAACGAAATTTGGGGAACCAAGTCGCCTTAGTGTACTGATCATTACCTGAAAGTATCATCCAGTTTGGGAGAAAAAATATTTGCTGAGATTTCTGGAGATTCGTAATTTTGGGAAGCTTGGCAACCCCGTTCCATGAAAGGGTTTCTCGCCAGTCACTGCTTAGGGCTACATCAAGAGGAAACAAAACATAGAGATAGAACGTGAAACTACTTTGTTGTGTCAAGTTTCATGAAGCTAGCACAAACCGTGTTGGATTTAGAGTTCCAAATACATCTATTAATATAGGAGAAAACAGAGTGAAACCTAAAAATTCAAACTGTTACTGGAAATGAACGCTTCAACATACAAGAACGAAATTTGGGGAACCAAGTTACCTTAGTGTACTGATCATTACCTGAAAGTATCATCCAGTTTGGGTGAAAAATTATTTGCTGAGATTTGTGGAGATTCGTAATTTTTGGAAGCTTGGCAATCCCTTCCCATGAAAGTGTTTCTCGCCAGTCACTGCTTAGGGCTACATCAAGAGGAAACAAAACGTAGAGATAGAACGTGAAACTACTTTGTTGTGTCAAGTTTCAAGAAGCTATCACAAACCGTGTTGGATTTAGAGTTCCAAATACATCTATCAATATAGGAGAAAACAGAGTGAAACCTGAAAATTCAAACTGTTACTGGAAATGAACGCTTCAACATAGAAGAACGAAATTTGGGGAACCAAGTCGCCTTAGTGTACTGATCATTACCTGAAAGTATCATCCAGTTGGGGTGAAAAAATATTTGCTGAGATTTCTGAAGATTCGTAATTTTGGGAAGCTTGGCAACCCCTTCCCATGAAAGTGTTTCTCGCCAGTCACTGCTTAGGGCTACATCAAGAGGAAACAAAACGTAGAGATAGAACGTGAAACTAGTTTGTTGTGTCAAGTTTCAAGAAGCTATCACAAACCGTGTTGGATTTAGAGTTCCAAATACATCTATCAATATAGGAGAAAACAGAGTGAAACCTAAAAATTCAAACTGTTACTGGAAATGAACGCTTCAACATAGAAGAACGAAAATTGGGGAACCAAGTCGCCTTAGTGTACTGATCATTACCTGAGAGTATCATCCAGTTTGGGTGAAAAAATATTTGCTGAGATTTCTGGAGATTCGTAATTTTTGGAAGCATGGCAACCACTTCCCATGAAAGTGTTTCTCGCCAGTCACTGCTTAGGGCTACATCAAGAGGAAACAAAACGTAGAGATAGAACGTGAAACTACTTTGTTGTGTCAAGTTTCAAGAAGCTAGCACAAACCGTGTTGGATTTAGAGATCCAAATCCATCTATCAATATAGGAGAAAACAGAGTGAAACCTAAAAATTCAAACTGTTACTGGAAATGAACGCTTCGACATAGAAGAACGAAATTTGGGGAACCAAGTCGCCTTAGTGTACTGATCACTACCTGAAAGTATCATCCAGTTTGGGTGAAAAAATATTTGCTGAGATTTCTGGAGATTCGTAATTTTGGGAAGCTTGGCAACCCCTTCCCATGAAAGTGTTTCTCGCCAGTCACTGCTTAGGGCTACATCAAGAGGAAACAAAACGTAGGGATAGAATGTGAAACTACTTTGTTGTGTCAAGTTTCAAGAAGCTAGCACAAACCGTGTTGGATTTACAGTTCCAAATACATCTATCAATATAGGAGAAAACAGAGTGAAACCTAAAAATTCAAACTGTTACTGGAAATGAACGCTTCAACATAAAAGAACGAAATTTGGGGAACCAAGTCGCCTTAGTGTACTGATCATTACCTGAAAGTATCATCCAGTTTGGGTGAAAAAATATTTGCTGAGATTTCTGGAGATTCGTAATTTTGGGAAGCTTGGCAACCCCTTCCCATGAAAGTGTTTCTCGCCAGTCACTGCTTATGGCTACATCAAGAGGAAACAAAACGTAGAGATAGAACGTGAAACTACTTTGTTGTGTCAAGTTTCAAGAAGCTAGCACAAACCGTGTTGGATTCAGAGTTCCAAATACATCTATCAATATAGGAGAAAACAGAGTGAAACCTAAAAATTCAAACTGTTACTGGAAATGAACGCTTCAACATAGAAGAACGAAATTTGGGGAACCAAGTCGCCTTTGTGTACTGATCATTAACTGAGAGTATCATCCTGTTTGGTTGAAAAAATATTTGCTGAGATATCTGGAGATTCGTAATTTTTGGAAGCTTGGCAACCCCTTCCCATGAAAGTGTTTCTCGCCAGTCACTGCTTAGGGCTACATCAAGAGGAAACAAAACGTAGAGATCGAACGTGAAACTACTTTGTTGTGTCAAGTTTCAAGAAGCTAGCACAAACCGTGTTGGATTTAGAGTTCCAAATACATCTATCAATATAGGAGAAAACAGAGTGAAACCTAAAAATTCAAACTGTTACTGGAAATGAACGCTTCAACATAGAAGAACGAAATTTGGGGAACCAAGTCGCCTTAGTGTACTGATCATTACCTGAAAGTATCATCCAGTTTGGGTGAAAAATTATTTGCTGAGATTTCTGGAGATTCGTAATTTTTGGAAGCTTGGCAATCCCTTCCCATGAAAGTGTTTCTCGCCAGTCACTGCTTAGGGCTACATCAAGAGGAAACAAAACGTAGAGATAGAACGTGAAACTACTTTGTTGTGTCAAGTTTCAAGAAGCTAGCACAAACCGTGTTGGATTTAGAGTTCCAAATACATCTATCAATATAGGAGAAAACAGAGTGAAACCTAAAAATTCAAACTGTTACTGGAAATGAACGCTTCAACATAGAAGAACGAAATTTGGGGAACCAAGTCGCCTTAGTGTACTGATCATTACCTGAAAGTATCATCCAGTTTGGGTGAAAAAATATTTGCTGAGATTTCTGAAGATTCGTAATTTTGGGAAGCTTGGCAACCCCTTCCCATGAAAGTGTTTCTCGCCAGTCACTGCTTAGGGCTACATCAAGAGGAAACAAAACGTAGAGATAGAACGTGAAACTACTTTGTTGTGTCAAGTTTCAAGAAGCTATCACAAACCGTGTTGGATTTAGAGTTCCAAATACATCTATCAATATAGGAGAAAACAGAGTGAAACCTAAAAATTCAAACTGTTACTGGAAATGAACGCTTCAACATAGAAGAACGAAAATTGGGGAACCAAGTCGCCTTAGTGTACTGATCATTACCTGAGAGTATCATCCAGTTTGGGTGAAAAAATATTTGCTGAGATTTCTGGAGATTCGTAATTTTTGGAAGCATGGCAACCACTTCCCATGAAAGTGTTTCTCGCCAGTCACTGCTTAGGGCTACATCAAGAGGAAACAAAACGTAGAGATAGAACGTGAAACTACTTTGTTGTGTCAAGTTTCAAGAAGCTAGCACAAACCGTGTTGGATTTAGAGTTCCAAATCCATCTATCAATATAGGAGAAAACAGAGTGAAACCTAAAAATTCAAACTGTTACTGGAAATGAACGCTTCGACATAGAAGAACGAAATTTGGGGAACCAAGTCGCCTTAGTGTACTGATCACTACCTGAAAGTATCATCCAGTTTGGGTGAAAAAATATTTGCTGATATTTCTGGAGATTCGTAATTTTGGGAAGCTTGGCAACCCCTTCCCATGAAAGTGTTTCTCGCCAGTCACTGCTTAGGGCTACATCAAGAGGAAACAAAACGTAGGGATAGAATGTGAAACTACTTTGTTGTGTCAAGTTTCAAGAAGCTAGCACAAACCGTGTTGGATTTAGAGTTCCAAATACATCTATCAATATAGGAGAAAACAGAGTGAAACCTAAAAATTCAAACTGTTACTGGAAATGAACGCTTCAACATAAAAGAACGAAATTTGGGGAACCAAGTCGCCTTAGTGTACTGATCATTACCTGAAAGTATCATCCAGTTTGGGTGAAAAAATATTTGCTGAGATTTCTGGAGATTCGTAATTTTGGGAAGCTTGGCAACCCCTTCCCATGAAAGTGTTTCTCGCCAGTCACTGCTTAGGGCTACATCAAGAGGAAACAAAACGTAGAGATAGAACGTGAAACTACTTTGTTGTGTCAAGTTTCAAGAAGCTAGCACAAACCGTGTTGGATTCAGAGTTCCAAATACATCTATCAATATAGGAGAAAACAGAGTGAAACCTAAAAATTCAAACTGTTACTGGAAATGAACGCTTCAACATAGAAGAACGAAATTTGGGGAACCAAGTCGCCTTTGTGTACTGATCATTAACTGAGAGTATCATCCTGTTTGGTTGAAAAAATATTTGCTGAGATATCTGGAGATTCGTAATTTTTGGAAGCTTGGCAACCCCTTCCCATGAAAGTGTTTCTCGCCAGTCACTGCTTAAGGCTACATCAAGAGGAAACAAAACGTAGAGATCGAACGTGAAACTACTTTGTTGTGTCAAGTTTCAAGAAGCTAGCACAAACCGTGTTGGATTTAGAGTTCCAAATACATCTATCAATATAGGAGAAAACAGAGTGAAACCTAAAAATTCAAACTGTTACTGGAAATGAACGCTTCAACATAGAAGAACGAAATTTGGGGAACCAAGTCGCCTTAGTGTACTGATCATTACCTGAAAGTATCATCCAGTTTGGGTGAAAAAATATTTGCTGAGATTTCTGGAGATTCGTAATTTTTGGAAGCTTGGCAATCCCTTCCGATGAAAGTGTTTCTCGCCAGTCACTGCTTAGGGCTACATCAAGAGGAAACAAAACATAGAGATAGAACGTGAAACTACTTTGTTGTGTCAAGTTTCAAGAAGCTAGCACAAACCGTGTTGGATTTAGAGTTCCAAATACATCTATCAATATAGGAGAAAACAGAGTGAAACCTAAAAATTCAAACTGTTACTGGAAATGAACGCTTCAACATAGAAGAACGAAATTTGGGGAACCAAGTCGCCTTAGTGTACTGATCATTACCTGAAAGTATCATCCAGTTTGGGTGAAAAAATATTTGCTGAGATTTCTGGAGATTCGTAATTTTGGGAAGCTTGGCAACCCCTTCCCATGAAAGTGTTTCTCGCCAGTCACTGTTTAGGGCTACATCAAGAGGAAACAAAACGTAGAGATAGAACATGAAACTACTTTGTTGTGTCAACTTTCAAGAAGCTAGCACAAACCGTGTTGGATTTAGAGTTCCAAATACATCTATCAATATAGGAGAAAACAGAGTGAAACCTAAAAATTCAAACTGTTACTGGAAATGAACGCTTCAACATAGAAGAACGAAATTTGGGGAACCAAGTCGCCTTAGTGTACTGATCATTACCTGAAAGTATCATCCAGTTTGGGTGAAAAAATATTTGCTGAGATTTCTGGAGATTCGTAATTTTGGGAAGCTTGGCAACCCCGTTCCATGAAAGGGTTTCTCGCCAGTCACTGCTTAGGGCTACATCAAGAGGAAACAAAACATAGAGATAGAACGTGAAACTACTTTGTTGTGTCAAGTTTCAAGAAGCTAGCACAAACCGTGTTGGATTTAGAGTTCCAAATACATCTATTAATATAGGAGAAAACAGAGTGAAACCTAAAAATTCAAACTGTTACTGGAAATGAACGCTTCAACATAGAAGAACGAAATTTGGGGAACCAAGTTACCTTAGTGTACTGATCATTACCTGAAAGTATCATCCAGTTTGGGTGAAAAATTATTTGCTGAGATTTCTGGAGATTCGTAATTTTTGGAAGCTTGGCAATCCCTTCCCATGAAAGTGTTTCTCGCCAGTCACTGCTCAGGGCTACATCAAGAGGAAACAAAACGTAGAGATAGAACGTGAAACTACTTTGTTGTGTCAAGTTTCAAGAAGCTATCACAAACCGTGTTGGATTTAGAGTTCCAAATACATCTATCAATATAGGAGAAAACAGAGTGAAACCTAAAAATTCAAACTGTTACTGGAAATGAACGCTTCAACATAGGAGAACGAAATTTGGGGAACCAAGTCGCCTTAGTGTACTGATCATTACCTGAAAGTATCATCCAGTTTGGGTGAAAAAATATTTGCTGAGATTTCTGGAGATTCGTAATTTTGGGAAGCTTGGCAACCCCTTCCCATGAAAGTGTTTCTCGCCAGTCACTGTTTAGGGCTACATCAAGAGGAAACAAAACGTAGAGATAGAACGTGAAACTACTTTGTTGTGTCAAGTTTCAAGAAGCTAGCACAAACCGTGTTGGATTTAGAGTTCCAAATACATCTATCAATATAGGAGAAAACAGAGTGAAACCTAAAAATTCAAACTGTTACTGGAAATGAACGCTTCAACATAGAAGAACGAAATTTGGGGAACCAAGTCGCCTTAGTGTACTGATCATTACCTGAAAGTATCATCCAGTTTGGGTGAAAAAATATTTGCTGAGATTTCTGGAGATTCGCAATTTTTGGAAGCTTGGCAACCCCTTCCCATGAAAGTGTTTCTCGCCAGTCACTGCTTAGGGCTACATCAAGAGGAAACAAAACGTAGAGATAGAACGTGAAACTACTTTGTTGTGTCAAGTTTCAAGAAGCTAGAACAAACCGTGTTGGATTTAGAGTTCCAAATACATCTATCAATAAAGGAGAAAACAGAGTGAAACCTAAAAATTCAAACTGTTACTGGAAATGAACGCTTCAACATAGAAGAACGAAATTTGGGGAACCAAGTCGCCTTAGTGTACTGATCATTACCCTAGAGTATCATCCAGTTTGGGTGAAAAAATATTTGCTGAGATTTCTGGAGATTCGTAATTTTTGGAAGCATGGCAACCCCTTCCCATGAAAGTGTTTCTCGCCAGTCACTGCTTAGGGCTACATCAAGAGGAAACAAAACGTAGAGATAGAACGTGAAACTACTTTGTTGTGTCAAGTTTCAAAAAGCTAGCACAAACCGTGTTGGATTTAGAGTTCCAAATCCATCTATCAATATAGGAGAAAACAGAGTGAAACCTAAAAATTCAAACTGTTACTGGAAATGAACGCTTCGACATAGAAGAACGAAATTTGGGGAACCAAGTCGCCTTAGTGTACTGATCACTACCTGAAAGTATCATCCAGTTGGGTGAAAAAATATTTGCTGAGATTTCTGGAGATTCGTAATTTTGGGAAGCTTGGCAACCCCTTCCCATGAAAGTGTTTCTCGCCAGTCACTGCTTAGGGCTACATCAAGAGGAAACAAAACGTACGGATAGAACGTGAAACTACTTTGTTGTGTCAAGTTTCAAGAAGCTAGCACAAACCGTGTTGGATTTAGAGTTCCAAATACATCTATCAATATAGGAGAAAACAGAGTGAAACCTAAAAATTCAAACTGTTACTGGAAATGAACGCTTCAACATAGAAGAACGAAATTTGGGGAACCAAGTCGCCTTAGTGTACTGATCATTACCTGAAAGTATCATCCAGTTTGGGTGAAAAAATATTTGCTGAGATTTCTGGAGATTCGTAATTTTGGGAAGCTTGGCAACCCCTTCCCATGAAAGTGTTTCTCGCCAGTCACTGTTTAGGGCTACATCAAGAGGAAACAAAACGTAGAGATAGAACATGAAACTACTTTGTTGTGTCAACTTTCAAGAAGCTAGCACAAACCGTGTTGGATTTAGAGTTCCAAATACATCTATCAATATAGGAGAAAACAGAGTGAAACCTAAAAATTCAAACTGTTACTGGAAATGAACGCTTCAACATAGAAGAACGAAATTTGGGGAACCAAGTCGCCTTAGTGTACTGATCATTACCTGAAAGTATCATCTAGTTTGGGTGAAAAAATATTTGCTGAGATTTCTGGAGATTCGTAATTTTGGGAAGCTTGGCAACCCCTTCCCATGAAAGTGTTTCTCGCCAGTCACTGCTTAGGGCTACATCAAGAGGAAACAAAACGTAGAGATAGAACGTGAAACTACTTTGTTGTGTCAAGTTTCAAGAAGCTAGCACAAACCGTGTTGGATTCAGATTTCCAAATACATCTATCAATATAGGAGAAAACAGAGTGAAACCTAAAAATTCAAACTGTTACTGGAAATGAACGCTTCAACATAGAAGAACGAAATTTGGGGAACCAAGTTACCTTAGTGTACTGATCATTACCTGAAAGTATCATCCAGTTTGGGTGAAAAATTATTTGCTGAGATTTCTGGAGATTCGTAATTTTTGGAAGCTTGGCAATCCCTTCCCATGAAAGTGTTTCTCGCCAGTCACTGCTTAGGTCTACATCAAGAGGAAACAAAACGTAGAGATAGAACGTGAAACTACTTTGTTGTGTCAAGTTTCAAGAAGCTATCACAAACCGTGTTGGATTTAGAGTTTTAAATACATCTATCAATATAGGAGAAAACAGAGTGAAACCTAAAAATTCAAACTGTTACTGGAAATGAACGCTTCAACATAGAAGAACGAAATTTGGGGAACCAAGTCGCCTTAGTGTACTGATCATTACCTGAAAGTATCATCCAGTTTGGGTGAAAAAATATTTGCTGAGATTTCTGGAGATTCGTAATTGTGGGAAGCTTGGCAACCCCGTCCCATGAAAGTGTTTCTCGCCATTCACTGCTTAGGGCTACATCAAGAGGAAACAAAACGTAGAGATAGAACGTGAAACTACTTTGTTGTGTCAAGTTTCAAGAACCTAGCAAAAACCGTGTTGGATTTAGAGTTCCAAATACATCTATTAATATAGGAGAAAACAGAGTGAAACCTAAAAATTCAAACTGTTACTGGAAATGAACGCTTCAACATAGAAGAACGAAATTTGGGTAACCAAGTTACCTTAGTGTACTGATCATTACCTGAAATTATCATCCAGTTTGGGTGAAAAATTATTTGCTGAGATTTCTGGAGATTCGTAATTTTTGGAAGCTTGGCAACCCCTTCCCATGAAAGTGTTTCTCGCCAGTCACTGCTTAGGGCTACATCAAGAGGAAACAAAACGTAGAGATAGAACGTGAAACTACTTTGTTGTGTCAAGTTTCAAGAAGCTAGCACAAACCGTGTTGGATTTAGAGTTCCAAATACATCTATCAATATAGGAGAAAACAGAGTGAAACCTAAAAATTCAAACTGTTACTGGAAATGAACGCTTCAACATAGAAGAACGAAATTTGGGGAACCAAGTCGCCTTAGTGTACTGATCATTACCTGAAAGTATCATCCAGTTTGGGTGAAAAAATATTTGCTGAGATTTCTGGAGATTCGTAATTTTGGGAAGCTTGGCAACCCCTTCCCATGAAAGTGTTTCTCGCCAGTCACTGCTTAGGGCTACATCAAGAGGAAACAAAACGTAGAGATAGAACGTGAAACTACTTTGTTGTGTCAAGTTTCAAGAAGCTAGCACAAACCGTGTTGGATTTAGAGTTCCAAATACATCTATCAATATAGGAGAAAACAGAGTGAAACCTAAAAATTCAAACTGTTACTGGAAATGAACGCTTCAACATAGAAGAACGAAATTTGGGGAACCAAGTCGCCTTAGTGTACTGATCATTACCTGAAAGTATCATCCAGTTTGGGTGAAAAAATATTTGCTGAGATTTCTGGAGATTCGTAATTTTGGGAAGCTTGGCAACCCCTTCCCATGAAAGTGTTTCTCGCCAGTCACTGTTTAGGGCTACATCAAGAGGAAACAAAACGTAGAGATAGAACATGAAACTACTTTGTTGTGTCAACTTTCAAGAAGCTAGCACAAACCGTGTTGGATTTAGAGTTCCAAATACATCTATCAATATAGGAGAAAACAGAGTGAAACCTAAAAATTCAAACTGTTACTGGAAATGAACGCTTCAACATAGAAGAACGAAATTTGGGTAACCAAGTCGCCTTAGTGTACTGATCATTACCTGAAAGTATCATCCAGTTTGGGTGAAAAAATATTTGCTGAGATTTCTGGAGATTCGTAATTTTGGGAAGCTTGGCAACCCCGTTCCATGAAAGGGTTTCTCGCCAGTCACTGCTTAGGGCTACATCAAGAGGAAACAAAACATAGAGATAGAACCTGAAACTACTTTGTTGTGTCAAGTTTCAAGAAACTAGCACAAACCGTGTTGGATTTAGAGTTCCAAATACATCTATTAATATAGGAGAAAACAGAGTGAAACCTAAAAATTCAAACTGTTACTGGAAATGAACGCTTCAACATAGAAGAACGAAATTTGGGGAACCAAATTACCTTAGTGTACTGATCATTACCTGAAAGTATCATCCAGTTTGGGTGAAAAATTATTTGCTGAGATTTCTGGAGATTCGTAATTTTTGGAAGCTTGGCAATCCCTTCCCATGAATGTGTTTCTCGCCAGTCACTGCATAGGGCTACATCAAGAGGAAACAAAACGTAGAGATAGAACGTGAAACTACTTTGTTGTGTCAAGTTTCAAGAAGCTAGCACAAACCGTGTAGGATTTAGAGTTCCAAATACATCTATCAATATAGGAGAAAACAGAGTGAAACCTAAAAATTCAAACTGTTACTGGAAATGAACGCTTCAACATAGAAGAACGAAATTTGGGGAACCAAGTCGCCTTAGTGTACTGATCATTACCTGAAAGTATCATCCAGTTTGGGTGAAAAAATATTTGCTGAGATTTCTGGAGATTCGTAATTTTGGGAAGCTTGGCAACCCCTTCCCATGAAAGTGTTTCTCACCAGTCACTGCTTAGGGCTACATCAAGAGTAAACAAAACGTAGAGATAGAACGTGAAACAACTTTGTTGTGTCAAGTTACAAGAAGCTAGCACAAACCGTGTTGGATTCAGAGTTCCAAATACATCTATCAATATAGGAGAAAACAGAGTGAAACCTACAAATTCAAACTGTTACTGGAAATGAACGCTTCAACATAGAAGAACGAAATTTGGGGAACCAAGTCGCCTTAGTGTACTGATCATTACCTGAAAGTATCATCCAGTTTGGGTGAAAAAATACTTGCTGAGATTTCTGGAGATTCGTAATTTTGGGAAGCTTGGCAACCCCTTCCCATGAAAGTGTTTCTCGCCAGTCACTGCTTAGGGATACATCAAGAGGAAACAAAACGTAGAGATAGAACGTGAAACTACTTTGTTGTGTCAAGTTTCAAGAAGCTAGCACAAACCGTGTTGGATTTAGAGTTCCAAATACATCTATCTATATAGGAGAAAACAGAGTGAAACCTAAAAATTCAAACTGTTACTGGAAATGAACGCTTCAACATAGAAGAACGAAATTTGGGGAACCAAGTCGCCTTAGTGTACTGATCATTACCTGAGAGTATCATCCAGTTTGGGTGAAAAAATATTTGCTGAGATTTCTGGAGATTCGTAATTTTGGGAAGCTTGGCAACCCCTTCCCATGAAAGTGTTTCTCGCCAATCACTGCTTAGGGCTACATCAAGAGGAAACAAAACGTAGAGATAGAACGTGAAACTACTTTGTTGTGTCAACTTTCAAGAAGCTAGCACAAACCGTGTTGGATTCAGAGTTCCAAATACATCTATCAATATAGGAGAAAACAGAGTGAAACCTAAAAATTCAAACTGTTACTGGAAATGAACGCTTCAACATAGAAGAACGAAATTTGGGGAACCAAGTCGCCTTAGTGTACTGATCATTACCTGAAAGTATCATCCAGTTTGGGTGAAAAAATATTTCCTGAGATTTCTGAAGATTCGTAATTTTTGGAAGCTTGGCAACCCCTTCCCATGAAAGTGTTTCTCGCCAGTCACTGCTTAGGGCTACATCAAGAGGAAACAAAATGTAGAGATAGAACGTGAAACTACTTTGTTGTGTCAAGTTTCAAGAAGCTAGCACAAACCGTGTTGGATTTAGAGTTCCAAATACATCTATCAATATAGGAGAAAACAGAGTGAAACCTAAAAATTCAAACTGTTACTGGAAATGAACGCTTCAACATAGAAGAACGAAATTTGGGGAACCAAGTCGCCTTAGTGTACTGATCATTACCTGAGAGTATCATCCAGTTTGGGTGAAAAAATATTTGCTGAGATTTCTGGAGATTCGTAATTTTGGGAAGCTTGGCAACCCCTTCCCATGAAAGTGTTTCTCGCCAGTCACTGCTTAGGGCTACATCAAGAGGAAACAAAACGTAGAGATAGAACGTGAAACTACTTTGTTGTGTCAAGTTTCAAGAAGCTAGCACAAACCGTGTTGGATTTAGAGTTCCAAATACATCTATCTATATAGGAGAAAACAGAGTGAAACCTAAAAATTCAAACTGTTACTGGAAATGAATGCTTCAACATAGAAGAACGAAATTTGGGGAACCAAGTCGCCTTAGTGTACTGATCATTACCTGAGAGTATCATCCAGTTTGGGTGAAAAAATATTTGCTGAGATTTCTGGAGATTCGTAATTTTGGGAAGCTTGGCAACCCCTTCCCATGAAAGTGTTTCTCGCCAGTCACTGCTTAGGGCTACATCAAGAGGAAACAAAACGTAGAGATAGAACGTGAAACTACTTTGTTGTGTCAAGTTTCAAGAAGCTAGCACAAACCGTGTTGGATTTAGAGTTCCAAATACATCTATCAATATAGGAGAAAACAGAGTGAAACCTAAAAATTCAAACTGTTACTGGAAATGAACGCTTCAACATAGAAGAACGAAATTTGGGGAACCAAGTCGCCTTAGTGTACTGATCATTACCTGAGAGTATCATCCAGTTTGGGTGAAAAAATATTTGCTGAGATTTCTGGAGATTCGTAATTTTGGGAAGCTTGGCAACCCCTTCCCATGAAAGTGTTTCTCGCCAGTCACTGCTTAGGGCTACATCAAGAGGAAACAAAACGTAGAGATAGAACGTGAAACTACTTTGTTGTGTCAACTTTCAAGAAGCTAGCACAAACCGTGTTGGATTCAGAGTTCCAAATACATCTATCAATATAGGAGAAAACAGAGTGAAACCTAAAAATTCAAACTGTTACTGGAAATGAACGCTTCAACATAGAAGAACGAAATTTGGGGAACCAAGTCGCCTTAGTGTACTGATCATTACCTGAAAGTATCATCCAGTTTGGGTGAAAAAATACTTGCTGAGATTTCTGGAGATTCGTAATTTTGGGAAGCTTGGCAACCCCTTCCCATGAAAGTGTTTCTCGCCAGTCACTGCTTAGGGCTACATCAAGAGGAATCAAAACGTAGAGATAGAACGTGAAACAACTGTGTTGTGTCAAGTTTCAAGAAGCTAGCACAAACCGTGTTGGATTCAGAGTTCCAAATACATCTATCAATATAGGAGAAAACAGAGTGAAACCTAAAAATTCAAACTGTTACTGGAAATGAACGCTTCAACATAGAAGAACGAAAATTGGGGAACCAAGTGGCCTTAGTGTACTGATCATTACCTGAAAGTATCATCCAGTTTGGGTGAAAAAATATTTGCTGAGATTTCCGGAGATTCGTAATTTTGGGAAACTTGGCAACCCCTTCCCATGAAAGTGTTTCTCGCCAGTCACTGCTTAGGGCTACATCAAGAGGAAACAAAACGTAGAGATAGAACGTGAAACTACTTTGTTGTGTCAACTTTCAAGAAGCTAGCACAAACTGTGTTGGATTCAGAGTTCCAAATACATCTATCAATATAGGAGAAAACAGAGTGAAACCTACAAATTCAAACTGTTACTGGAAATGAACGCTTCAACAAAGAAGAACGAAATTTGGGGAACCAAGTCGCCTTAGTGTACTGATCATTACCTGAAAGTATCATCCAGTTTGGGTGAAAAAATATTTGCTGAGATTTCTGGAGATTCGTAATTTTGGGAAGCTTGGCAACCCCTTCCCATGAAAGTGTTTCTCGCCAGTCACTGCTTAGGGCTACATCAGAGGAAACAAAACGTAGAGATAGAACGTGAAACTACTTTGTTGTGTCAACTTTCAAGAAGCTAGCACAAACCGTGTTGGATTCAGAGTTCCAAATACATCTATCAATATAGGAGAAAACAGAGTGAAACCTACAAATTCAAACTGTTACTGGAAATGAACGCTTCAACAAAGAAGAACGAAATTTGGGGAACCAAGTCGCCTTAGTGTACTGATCATTACCTGAAAGTATCATCCAGTTTGGGTGAAAAAATATTTGCTGAGATTTCTGGAGATTCGTAATTTTGGGAAGCTTGGCAACCCCTTCCCATGAAAGTGTTTCTCGCCAGTCACTGCTTAGGGCTACATCAAGAGGAAACAAAACGTAGAGATAGAACGTGAAACAACTTTGTTGTGTCAAGTTTCAAGAAGCTAGCACAAACCTTGTTGGATTCAGAGTTCCAAATACATCTATCAATATAGGAGAAAACAGAGTGAAACCTAAAAATTCAAACTGTTACTGGAAATGAACGCTTCAACATAGAAGAACGAAAATTGGGGAACCAAGTTGCCTTAGTGTACTGATCATTACCTGAAAGTATCATCCAGTTTGGGTGAAAAAATGTTTGCTGAGATTTCTGGAGATTCGTAATTTTGGGAAGCTTGGCAACCCCTTCCCATGAAAGTGTTTCTCGCCAGTCACTGCTTAGGGCTACATCAAGAGGAAACAAAACGTAGAGATAGAACGTGAAACTACTTTGTTGTGTCAACTTTCAAGAAGCTAGCACAAACCGTGTTGGATTCAGAGCTCCAAATACATCTATCAATATAGGAGAAAACAGAGTGAAACCTACAAATTCAAACTGTTACTGGAAATGAACGCTTCAACAAAGAAGAACGAAATTTGGGGAACCAAGTCGCCTTAGTGTACTGATCATTACCTGAAAGTATCATCCAGTTTGGGTGAAAAAATATTTGCTGAGATTTCTGGAGATTCGTAATTTTGGGAAGCTTGGCAACCCCTTCCCATGAAAGTGTTTCTCGCCAGTCACTGCTTAGGGCTACATCAAGAGGAAACAAAACGTAGAGATAGAACGTGAAACTACTTTGTTGTGTCAAGTTTCAAGAAGCTAGCACAAACCGTGTTGGATTTAGAGTTCCAAATACATCTATCAATATAGGAGAAAACAGAGTGAAACCTAAAAATTCAAACTGTTACTGGAAATGAACGCTTCAACATAGAAGAACGAAATTTGGGGAACCAAGTCGCCTTAGTGTACTGATCATTACCTGAAAGTATCATCCAGTTTGGGTGAAAAAATATTTGCTGAGATTTCTGGAGATTCGTAATGTTGGGAAGCTTGGCAACCCCTTCCCATGAAAGTGTATCTCGCCAGTCACTGCTTAGGGCTACATCAAGAGGAAACAAAACATAGAGATAGAACGTGAAACTACTTTGTTGTGTCAAGTTTCAAGAAGCTAGCACAAACCGTGTTGGATTTAGAGTTCCAAATACATCTATCAATATAGGAGAAAACAGAGTGAAACCTAAAAATTCAAACTGTTACTGGAAATGAACGCTTCAACATAGAAGAACGAAATTTGGGGAACCAAGTCGCCTTAGTGTACTGATCATTACCTGAAAGTATAATCCAGTTTGGGTGAAAAAATATTTGCTGAGATTTCTGGAGATTCGTAATTTTGGGAAGCTTGGCAACCCCTTCCCATGAAAGTGTTTCTCGGCAGTCACTGTTTAGGGCTACATCAAGAGGAAAAAAAACGTAGAGATAGAACGTGAAACTACTTTGTTGTGTCAAGTTTCAAGAAGCTAGCACAAACCGTGTTGGATTTAGAGTTCCAAATACATCTATCAATATAGGAGAAAACAGAGTGAAACCTAAAAATTCAAACTGTTACTGGAAATGAACGCTTCAACATAGAAGAACGAAATTTGGGGAACCAAGTCGCCTTAGTGTACTGATCATTACCTGAAAGTATCATCCAGTTTGGGTGAAAAAATATTTGCTGAGATTTCTGGAGATTCGTAATTTTGGGAAGCTTGGCAACCCCTTCCCATGAAAGTGTTTCTCGCCAGTCACTGCTTAGGGCTACATCAAGAGGAAACAAAACGTAGAGATAGAACGTGAAACTACTTTGTTGTGTCAAGTTTCAAGAAGCTAGCACAAACCGTGTTGGATTCAGAGTTCCAAATACATCTATCAATATAGGAGAAAACAGAGTGAAACCTAAAAATTCAAACTGTTACTGGAAATGAACGCTTCAACATAGAAGAACGAAATTTGGGGAACCAAGTCGCCTTAGTGTACTGATCATTGCCTGAGAGTATCATCCAGTTTGGGTGAAAAAATATTTGCTGAGATTTCTGGAGATTCGTAATTTTGGGAAGCTTGGCAACCCCTTCCCATGAAAGTGTTTCTCGCCAGTCACTGCTTAGGGCTACATCAAGAGGAAACAAAACGTAGAGAGAGAACGTGAAACTACTTTGTTGTGTCAAGTTTCAAGAAGCTAGCACAAACCGTGTTGGATTTAGAGTTCCAAATACATCTATCTATATAGGAGAAAACAGAGTGAAACCTAAAAATTCAAACTGTTACTGGAAATGAACGCTTCAACATAGAAGAACGAAATTTGGGGAACCAAGTCGCCTTAGTGTACTGATCATTACCTGAAAGTATCATCCAGTTTGGGCGAAAAAATATTTGCTGAGATTTCTGGAGATTCGTAATTTTGGGAAGCTTGGCAACCCCTTCCCATGAAAGTGTTTCTCGCCAGTCACTGCTTAGGGCTACATCAAGAGGAAACAAAACGTAGAGATAGAACGTGAAACAACTTTGTTGTGTCAAGTTTCAAGAAGCTAGCACAAACCGTGTTGGATTTAGAGTTCCAAATACATCTATCAATATAGGAGAAAACAGAGTGAAACCTAAAAATTCAAACTGTTACTGATAATGAACGCTTCAACATAGAAGAACGAAATTTGGGGAACCAAGTTGCCTTAGTGTACTGATCATTACCTGAAAGTATCATCCAGTTTGGGTGAAAAAATATTTGCTGAGATTTCTGGAGATTCGTAATTTTGGGAAGCTTGGCAACCCCTTCCCATGAAAGTGTTTCTCGCCAGTCACTGCTTAGGGCTACATCAAGAGGAAACAATACGTAGAGATAGAACGTGAAACTACTTTGTTGTGTCAACTTTCAAGAAGCTAGCACAAACCGTGTTGGATTCAGAGTTCCAAATACATCTATCAATATAGGAGAAAACAGAGTGAAACCTAAAAATTCAAACTGTTACTGGAAATGAACGCTTCAACATAGAAGAACGAAATTTGGGGAACCAAGTCGCCTTAGTGTACTGATCATTACCTGAAAGTATCATCCAGTTTGGGTGAAAAAATACTTGCTGAGATTTCTGGAGATTCGTAATTTTGGGAAGCTTGGCAACCCCTTCCCATGAAAGTGTTTCTCGCCATTCACTGCTTAGGGCTACATCAAGAGGAAACAAAACGTAGAGATAGAACGTGAAACTACTTTGTTGTGTCAAGTTTCAAGAAGCTAGCACAAACCGTGTTGGATTTAGAGTTCCAAATACATCTATCTATATTGGAGAAAACAGAGTGAAACCTAAAAATTCAAACTGTTACTGGAAATGAACGCTTCAACATAGAAGAACGAAATTTGGGGAACCAAGTCGCCTTAGTGTACTGATCATTACCTGAAAGTATCATCCAGTTTGGGTGAAAAAATATTTTCTGAGATTTCTGGAGATTCGTAATTTTGGGAAGCTTGACAACCCCTTCCCATGAAAGTGTTTCTCGCCAGTCACTGCTTAGGGCTACATCAAGAGGAAACAAAACGTAGAGATAGAACGTGAAACTACTTTGTTGTGTCAAGTTTCAAGAAGCTAGCACAAACCGTGTTGGATTTAGAGTTCCAAATACATCTATCAATATAGGAGAAAACAGAGTGAAACCTAAAAATTCAAACTGTTACTGGAAATGAACGCTTCAACATAGAAGAACGAAATTTGGGGAACCAAGTCGCCTTAGTGTACTGATCATTACCTGAAAGTATCATCCAGTTTGGGTGAAAAAATATTTGCTGAGATTTCTGGAGATTCGTAATGTTGGGAAGCTTGGCAACCCCTTCCCATGAAAGTGTATCTCGCCAGTCACTGCTTAGGGCTACATCAAGAGGAAACAAAACATAGAGATAGAACGTGAAACTACTTTGTTGTGTCAAGTTTCAAGAAGCTAGCACAAACCGTGTTGGATTTAGAGTTCCAAATACATCTATCAATATAGGAGAAAACAGAGTGAAACCTAAAAATTCAAACTGTTACTGGAAATGAACGCTTCAACATAGAAGAACGAAATTTGGGGAACCAAGTTGCCTTAGCGTACTGATCATTACCTGAAAGTATCATCCAGTTTGGGTGAAAAAATATTTGCTGAGATTTCTGGAGATTCGTAATTTTGGGAAGCTTGGCAACCCCTTCCCATGAACGTGTTTCTCGCCAGTCACTGCTTAGGGCTACATCAAGAGGAAACAAAACGTAGAGATAGAACGTGAAACTACTTTGTTGTGTCAACTTTCAAGAAGCTAGCACAAACCGTGTTGGATTCAGAGTTCCAAATACATCTATCAATATAGGAGAAAACAGAGTGAAACCTAAAAATTCAAACTGTTACTGGAAATGAACGCTTCAACATAGAAGAACGAAATTTGGGGAACCAAGTCGCCTTAGTGTACTGATCATTACCTGAAAGTATCATCCAGTTTGGGTGAAAAAATACTTGCTGAGATTTCTGGAGATTCGTAATTTTGGGAAGCTTGGCAACCCCTTCCCATGAAAGTGTTTCTCGCCAGTCACTGCTTAGGGCTACATCAAGAGGAAACAAAACGTAGAGATAGAACGTGAAACTACTTTGTTGTGTCAACTTTCAAGAAGCTAGCACAAACCGTGTTGGATTCAGAGTTCCAAATACATCTATCAATATAGGAGAAAACAGAGTGAAACCTAAAAATTCAAATTGTTACTGGAAATGAACGCTTCAACATAGAAGAACGAAATTTGGGGAACCAAGTCGCCTTAGTGTACTGATCATTGCCTGAGAGTATCATCCAGTTTGGGTGAAAAAATATTTGCTGAGATTTCTGGAGATTCGTAATTTTGGGAAGCTTGGCAACCCCTTCCCATGAAAATGTTTCTCGCCAGTCACTGCTTAGGGCTACATCAAGAGGAAACAAAACGTAGAGATAGAACGTGAAACTACTTTGTTGTGTCAAGTTTCAAGAAGCTAGCACAAACCGTGTTGGATTTAGAGTTCCAAATACATCTATCAATATAGGAGAAAACAGAGTGAAACCTAAAAATTCAAACTGTTACTGGAAATGAACGCTTCAACATAGAAGAACGAAATTTGGGGAACCAAGTCGCCTTAGTGTACTGATCATTACCTGAAAGTATCATCCAGTTTGGGCGAAAAAATATTTGCTGAGATTTCTGGAGATTCGTAATTTTGGGAAGCTTGGCAACCCCTTCCCATGAAATTGTTTCTCGCCAGTCACTGCTTAGGGCTACATCAAGAGGAAACAAAACGTAGAGATAGAACGTGAAACTACTTTGTTGTGTCAAGTTTCAAGAAGCTAGCACAAACCGTGTTGGATTTAGAGTTCCAAATACATCTATCAATATAGGAGAAAACAGAGTGAAACCTAAAAATTCAAACTGTTACTGGAAATGAACGCTTCAACATAGAAGAACGAAATTTGGGGAACCAAGTTGCCTTAGTGTACTGATCATTACCTGAAAGTGTCATCCAGTTTGGGTGAAAAAATATTTGCTGAGATTTCTGGAGATTCGTAATTTTGGGAAGCTTGGCAACCCCTTCCCATGAAAGTGTTTCTCGCCAGTCACTGCTTAGGGCTACATCAAGAGGAAACAAAACGTAGAGATAGAACGTGAAACTACTTTGTTGTGTCAACTTTCAAGAAGCTAGCACAAACCGTGTTGGATTCAGAGTTCCAAATACATCTATCAATATAGGAGAAAACAGAGTGAAACCTAAAAATTCAAACTGTTACTGGAAATGAACGCTTCAACATAGAAGAACGAAATTTGGGGAACCAAGTCGCCTTAGTGTACTGATCATTACCTGAAAGTATCATCCAGTTTGGGTGAAAAAATACTTGCTGAGATTTCTGGAGATTCGTAATTTTGGGAAGCTTGGCAACCCCTTCCCATGAAAGTGTTTCTCGCCATTCACTGCTTAGGGCTACATCAAGAGGAAACAAAACGTAGAGATAGAACGTGAAACTACTTTGTTGTGTCAAGTTTCAAGAAGCTAGCACAAACCGTGTTGGATTTAGAGTTCCAAATACATCTATCTATATTGGAGAAAACAGAGTGAAACCTAAAAATTCAAACTGTTACTGGAAATGAACGCTTCAACATAGAAGAACGAAATTTGGGGAACCAAGTCGCCTTAGTGTACTGATCATTACCTGAAAGTATCATCCAGTTTGGGTGAAAAAATATTTGCTGAGATTTCTGGAGATTCGTAATTTTGGGAAGCTTGGCAACCCCTTCCCATGAAAGTGTTTCTCGCCAGTCACTGCTTAGGGCTACATCAAGAGGAAACAAAACGTAGAGATAGAACGTGAAACTACTTTGTTGTGTCAAGTTTCAAGAAGCTAGCACAAACCGTGTTGGATTTAGAGTTCCAAATACATCTATCAATATAGGAGAAAACAGAGTGAAACCTAAAAATTCAAACTGTTACTGGAAATGAACGCTTCAACATAGAAGAACGAAATTTGGGGAACCAAGTCGCCTTAGTGTACTGATCATTACCTGAAAGTATCATCCAGTTTGGGTGAAAAAATATTTGCTGAGATTTCTGGAGATTCGTAATTTTGGGAAGCTTGGCAACCCCTTCCCATGAAAGTGTTTCTCGCCAGTCACTGCTTAGGGCTACATCAAGAGGAAACAAAACGTAGAGATAGAACGTGAAACTACTTTGTTGTGTCAAGTTTCAAGAAGCTAGCATAAACCGTGTTGGATTCAGAGTTCCAAATACATCTATCAATATAGGAGAAAACAGAGTGAAACCTAAAAATTCAAACTGTTACTGGAAATGAACGCTTCAACATAGAAGAACGAAATTTGGGGAACCAAGACGCCTTAGTGTACTGATCATTACCTGAAAGTATCATCCAGTTTGGGTGAAAAAATATTTGCTGAGATTTCTGGAGATTCGTAATTTTGGGAAGCTTGGCAACCCCTTCCCATGAAAGTGTTTCTCGCCAGTCACTGCTTAGGGCTACATCAAGAGGAATCAAAACGTAGAGATAGAACGTGAAACAACTTTGTTGTGTCAAGTTTCAAGAAGCTAGCACAAACCGTGTTGGATTCAGAGTTCCAAATACATCTATCAATATAGGAGAAAACAGAGTGAAACCTAAAAATTCAAACTGTTACTGGAAATGAACGCTTCAACATAGAAGAACGAAATTTGGGGAACCAAGTCGCCTTAGTGTACTGATCATTACCTGAAAGTATCATCCAGTTTGGGCGAAAAAATATTTGCTGAGATTTCTGGAGATTCGTAATTTTGGGAAGCTTGGCAACCCCTTCCCATGAAAGTGTTTCTCGCCAGTCACTGCTTAGGGCTACATCAAGAGGAAACAAAACGTAGAGATAGAACGTGAAACTACTTTGTTGTGTCAACTTTCAAGAAGCTAGCACAAACCGTGTTGGATTCAGAGTTCCAAATACATCTATCAATATAGGAGAAAACAGAGTGAAACCTAAAAATTCAAACTGTTACTGGAAATGAATGCTTCAACATAGAAGAACGAAATTTGGGGAACCAAGTCGCCTTAGTGTACTGATCATTGCCTGAGAGTATCATCCAGTTTGGGTGAAAAAATATTTGCTGAGATTTCTGGAGATTCGTAATTTTGGGAAGCTTGGCAACCCCTTCCCATGAAAGTGTTTCTCGCCAGTCACTGCTTAGGGCTACATCAAGAGGTAACAAAACGTAGAGATAGAACGTGAAACTACTTTGTTGTGTCAAGTTTCAAGAAGCTAGCACAAACCGTGTTGGATTTAGAGTTCCAAATACATCTATCTATATAGGAGAAAACAGAGTGAAACCTAAAAATTCAAACTGTTACTGGAAATGAACGCTTCAACATAGAAGAACGAAATTTGGGGAACCAAGTCGCCTTAGTGTACTGATCATTACCTGAAAGTATCATCCAGTTTGGGCGAAAAAATATTTGCTGAGATTTCTGGAGATTCGTAATTTTGGGAAGCTTGGCAACCCCTTCCCATGAAAGTGTTTCTCGCCAGTCACTGCTTAGGGCTACATCAAGAGGAAACAAAACGTAGAGATAGAACGTGAAACTACTTTGTTGTGTCAAGTTTCAAGAAGCTAGCACAAACCGTGTTGGATTTAGAGTTCCAAATACATCTATCAATATAGGAGAAAACAGAGTGAAACCTAAAAATTCAAACTGTTACTGGAAATGAACGCTTCAACATAGAAGAACGAAATTTGGGGAACCAAGTCGCCTTAGTGTACTGATCATTACCTGAAAGTATCATCCAGTTTGGGTGAAAAAATATTTGCTGAGATTTCTGGAGATTCGTAATTTTGGGAAGCTTGGCAACCCCTTCCCATGAAAGTGTTTCTCGCCAGTCACTGCTTAGGGCTACATCAAGAGGAAACAAAACGTAGAGATAGAACGTGAAACTACTTTGTTGTGTCAACTTTCAAGAAGCTAGCACAAACCGTGTTGGATTCAGAGTTCCAAATACATCTATCAATATAGGAGAAAACAGAGTGAAACCTAAAAATTCAAACTGTTACTGGAAATGAACGCTTCAACATAGAAGAACGAAATTTGGGGAACCAAGTCGCCTTAGTGTACTGATCATTACCTGAAAGTATCATCCAGTTTGGGTGAAAAAATATTTGCTGAGATTTCTGGAGATTCGTAATTTTGGGAAGCTTGGCAACCCCTTCCCATGAAAGTGTTTCTCGCCAGTCACTGCTTAGGGCTACATCAAGAGGAAACAAAACGTAGAGATAGAACGTGAAACTACTTTGTTGTGTCAACTTTCAAGAAGCTAGCACAAACCGTGTTGGATTCAGAGTTCCAAATACATCTATCAAAATAGGAGAAAACAGAGTGAAACCTAAAAATTCAAACTGTTACTGGAAATGAACGCTTCAACATAGAAGAACGAAATTTGGGGAACCAAGTCGCCTTAGTGTACTGATCATTACCTGAAAGTATCATCCAGTTTGGGTGAAAAAATACTTGCTGAGATTTCTGGAGATTCGTAATTTTGGGAAGCTTGGCAACCCCTTCCCATGAAAGTGTTTCTCGCCATTCACTGCTTAGGGCTACATCAAGAGGAAACAAAACGTAGAGATAGAACGTGAAACTACTTTGTTGTGTCAAGTTTCAAGAAGCTAGCACAAACCGTGTTGGATTTAGAGTTCCAAATACATCTATCTATATTGGAGAAAACAGAGTGAAACCTAAAAATTCAAACTATTACTGGAAATGAACGCTTCAACATAGAAGAACGAAATTTGGGGAACCAAGTCGCCTTAGTGTACTGATCATTACCTGAAAGTATCATCCAGTTTGGGTGAAAAAATATTTGCTGAGATTTCTGGAGATTCGTAATTTTGGGAAGCTTGGCAACCCCTTCCCATGAAAGTGTTTCTCGCCAGTCACTGCTTAGGGCTACATCAAGAGGAAACAAAACGTAGAGATAGAACGTGAAACTACTTTGTTGTGTCAAGTTTCAAGAAGCTAGCACAAACCGTGTTGGATTTAGAGTTCCAAATACATCTATCAATATAGGAGAAAACAGAGTGAAACCTAAAAATTCAAACTGTTACTGGAAATGAACGCTTCAACATAGAAGAACGAAATTTGGGGAACCAAGTCGCCTTAGTGTACTGATCATTACCTGAAAGTATCATCCAGTTTGGGTGAAAAAATATTTGCTGAGATTTCTGGAGATTCGTAATTTTGGGAAGCTTGGCAACCCCTTCCCATGAAAGTGTTTCTCGCCAGTCACTGCTTAGGGCTACATCAAGAGGAAACAAAACGTAGAGATAGAACGTGAAACTACTTTGTTGTGTCAAGTTTCAAGAAGCTAGCACAAACCGTGTTGGATTCAGAGTTCCAAATACATCTATCAATATAGGAGAAAACAGAGTGAAACCTAAAAATTCAAACTGTTACTGGAAATGAACGCTTCAACATAGAAGAACGAAATTTGGGGAACCAAGTCGCCTTAGTGTACTGATCATTACCTGAAAGTATCATCCAGTTTGGGTGAAAAAATACTTGCTGAGATTTCTGGAGATTCGTAATTTTGGGAAGCTTGGCAACCCCTTCCCATGAAAGTGTTTCTCGCCAGTCACTGCTTAGGGCTACATCAAGAGGAAACAAAACGTAGAGATAGAACGTGAAACTACTTTGTTGTGTCAAGTTTCATAAAGCTAGCACAAACCGTGTTGGATTTAGAGTTCCAAATACATCTATCAATATAGGAGAAAACAGAGTGAAACCTAAAAATTTAAACTGTTACTGGAAATGAACGCTTCAACATAGAAGAACGAAATTTGGGGAACCAAGTCGCCTTAGTGTACTGATCATTACCTGAAAGTATCATCCAGTTTGGGTGAAAAAATATTTGCTGAGATTTCTGGAGATTCGTAATTTTGGGAAGCTTGGCAACCCCTTCCCATGAAAGTGTTTCTCGCCAGTCACTGCTTAGGGCTACATCAAGAGGAAACAAAACGTAGAGATAGAACGTGAAACTACTTTGTTGTGTCAAGTTTCAAGAAGCTAGCATAAACCGTGTTGGATTCAGAGTTCCAAATACATCTATCAATATAGGAGAAAACAGAGTGAAACCTAAAAATTCAAACTGTTACTGGAAATGAACGCTTCAACATAGAAGAACGAAATTTGAGGAACCAAGTCGCTTTAGTGTACTGATCATTACATGAAAGTATCATCCAGTTTGGGTGAAAAAATATTTGCTGAGATTTCTGGAGATTCGTAATTTTGGGAAGCTTGGCAACCCCTTCCCATGAAAGTGTTTCTCGCCAGTCACTGCTTAGGGCTACATCAAGAGGAATCAAAACGTAGAGATAGAACGTGAAACAACTTTGTTGTGTCAAGTTTCAAGAAGCTAGCACAAACCGTGTTGGATTCAGAGTTCCAAATACATCTATCAATATAGGAGAAAACAGAGTGAAACCTAAAAATTCAAACTGTTACTGGAAATGAACGCTTCAACATAGAAGAACGAAATTTGGGGAACCAAGTCGTCTTAGTGTACTGATCATTACCTGAAAGTATCATCCAGTTTGGGCGAAAAAATATTTGCTGAGATTTCTGGAGATTCGTAATTTTGGGAAGCTTGGCAACCCCTTCCCATGAAAGTGTTTCTCGCCAGTCACTGCTTAGGGCTACATCAAGAGGAAACAAAACATAGAGATAGAACGTGAAACTACTTTGTTGTGTCAACTTTCAAGAAGCTAGCACAAACCGTGTTGGATTTAGAGTTCCAAATACATCTATCAATATAGGAGAAAACAGAGTGAAACCTAAAAATTCAAACTGTTACTGGAAATGAACGCTTCAACATAGAAGAACGAAATTTGGGGAACCAAGTCGCCTTAGTGTACTGATCATTACCTGAAAGTATCATCCAGTTTGGGTGAAAAAATATTTGCTGAGATTTCTGGAGATTCGTAATTTTGGGAAGCTTGGCAACCCCTTCCCATGAAAGTGTTTCTCGCCAGTCACTGCTTAGGGCTACATCAAGAGGAAACAAAACGTAGAGATAGAACGTGAAACTACTTTGTTGTGTCAACTTTCAAGAAGCTAGCACAAACCGTGTTGGATTCAGAGTTCCAAATACATCTATCAATATAGGAGAAAACAGAGTGAAACCTAAAAATTCAAACTGTTACTGGAAATGAACGCTTCAACATAGAAGAACGAAATTTGGGGAACCAAGTCGCCTTAGTGTACTGATCATTACCTGAAAGTATCATCCAGTTTGGGTGAAAAAATACTTGCTGAGATTTCTGGAGATTCGTAATTTTGGGAAGCTTGGCAACCCCTTTCCATGAAAGTGTTTCTCACCAGTCACTGCTTAGGGCTACATCAAGAGGAAACAAAACGTAGAGATAGAACGTGAAACTACTTTGTTGTGTCAAGTTTCAAGAAGCTAGCACAAACCGTGTTGGATTTAGAGTTCCAAATACATCTATCTATATTGGAGAAAACAGAGTGAAACCTAAAAATTCAAACTGTTACTGGAAATGAACGCTTCAACATAGAAGAACGAAATTTGGGGAACCAAGTCGCCTTAGTGTACTGATCATTACCTGAAAGTATCATCCAGTTTGGGTGAAAAAATATTTGCTGAGATTTCTGGAGATTCGTAATTTTGGGAAACTTGGCAACCCCTTCCCATGAAAGTGTTTCTCACCAGTCACTGCTTAGGGCTACATCAAGAGGAAACAAAACGTAGAGATAGAACGTTAAACTACTTTGTTGTGTCAAGTTTCAAGAAGCTAGCACAAACCGTGTTGGATTTAGAGTTCCAAATACATCTATCAATATAGGAGAAAACAGAGTGAAACCTAAAAATTCAAACTGTTACTGGAAATGAACGCTTCAACATAGAAGAACGAAATTTGGGGAACCAAGTCGCCTTAGTGTACTGATCATTACCTGAAAGTATCATCCAGTTTGGGTGAAAAAATATTTGCTGAGATTTCTGGAGATTCGTAATTTTTGGAAGCTTGGCAACCCCTTCCCATGAAAGTGTTTCTCGCCAGTCACTGCTTAGGGCTACATCAAGAGGAAACAAAACGTAGAGATAGAACGTGAAACTACTTTGTTGTGTCAAGTTTCAAGAAGCTAGCACAAACCGTGTTGGATTCAGAGTTCCAAATACATCTATCAATATAGGAGAAAACAGAGTGAAACCTAAAAATTCAAACTGTTACTGGAAATGAACGCTTCAACATAGAAGAACGAAATTTGGGGAACCAAGTCGCCTTAGTGTACTGATCATTACCTGAAAGTATCATCCAGTTTGGGTGAAAAAATACTTGCTGAGATTTCTGGAGATTCGTAATTTTGGGAAGCTTGGCAACCCCTTCCCATGAAAGTGTTTCTCGCCAGTCACTGCTTAGGGCTACATCAAGAGGAAACAAAACGTAGAGATAGAACGTGAAACTACTTTGTTGTGTCAAGTTTCATAAAGCTAGCACAAACCGTGTTGGATTTAGAGTTCCAAATACATCTATCTATATAGGAGAAAACAGAGTGAAACCTAAAAATTCAAACTGTTACTGGAAATGAACGCTTCAACATAGAAGAACGAAATTTGGGGAACCAAGTCGCATTAGTGTACTGATCATTACCTGAAAGTATCATCCAGTTTGGGTGAAAAAATATTTGCTGAGATTTCTGGAGATTCGTAATTTTGGGAAGCTTGGCAACCCCTTCCCATGAAAGTGTTTCTCGCCAGTCACTGCTTAGGGCTACATCAAGAGGAAACAAAACGTAGAGATAGAACGTGAAACTACTTTGTTGTGTCAAGTTTCAAGAAGCTAGCATAAACCGTGTTGGATTCAGAGTTCCAAATACATCTATCAATATAGGAGAAAACAGAGTGAAACCTAAAAATTCAAACTGTTACTGGAAATGAACGCTTCAACATAGAAGAACGAAATTTGGGGAACCAAGTCGCCTTAGTGTACTGATCATTACCTGAAAGTATCATCCAGTTTGGGTGAAAAAATATTTGCTGAGATTTCTGGAGATTCGTAATTTTTGGAAGCTTGGCAACCCCTTCCCATGAAAGTGTTTCTCGCCAGTCACTGCTTAGGGCTACATCAAGAGGAATCAAAACGTAGAGATAGAACGTGAAACAACTTTGTTGTGTCAAGTTTCAAGAAGCTAGCACAAACCGTGTTGGATTCAGAGTTCCAAATACATCTATCAATATAGGAGAAAACAGAGTGAAACCTAAAAATTCAAACTGTTACTGGAAATGAACGCTTCAACATAGAAGAACGAAATTTGGGGAACCAAGTCGCCTTAGTGTACTGATCATTACCTGAAAGTATCATCCAGTTTGGGCGAAAAAATATTTGCTGAGATTTCTGGAGATTCGTAATTTTGGGAAGCTTGGCAACCCCTTCCCATGAAAGTGTTTCTCGCCAGTCACTGCTTAGGGCTACATCAAGAGGAAACAAAACGTAGAGATAGAACGTGAAACTACTTTGTTGTGTCAACTTTCAAGAAGCTAGCACAAACCGTGTTGGATTCAGAGTTCCAAATACATCTATCAATATAGGAGAAAACAGAGTGAAACCTAAAAATTCAAACTGTTACTGGAAATGAACGCTTCAACATAGAAGAACGAAATTTGGGGAACCAAGTCGCCTTAGTGTACTGATCATTGCCTGAGAGTATCATCCAGTTTGGGTGAAAAAATATTTGCTGAGATTTCTGGAGATTCGTAATTTTGGGAAGCTTGGCAACCCCTTCCCATGAAAGTGTTTCTCGCCAGTCACTGCTTAGGGCTACATCAAGAGGAAACAAAACGTAGAGATAGAACGTGAAACTACTTTGTTGTGTCAAGTTTCAAGAAGCTAGCCCAAACCGTGTTGGATTTAGAGTTCCAAATACATCTATCTATATAGGAGAAAACAGAGTGAAACCTAAAAATTCAAACTGTTACTGGAAATGAACGCTTCAACATAGAAGAACGAAATTTGGGGAACCAAGTCGCCTTAGTGTACTGATCATTACCTGAAAGTATCATCCAGTTTGGGCGAAAAAATATTTGCTGAGATTTCTGGAGATTCGTAATTTTGGGAAGCTTGGCAACCCCTTCCCATGAAAGTGTTTCTCGCCAGTCACTGCTTAGGGCTACATCAAGAGGAAACAAAACGTAGAGATAGAACGTGAAACTACTTTGTTGTGTCAAGTTTCAAGAAGCTAGCACAAACCGTGTTGGATTTAGAGTTCCAAATACATCTATCTATATAGGAGAAAACAGAGTGAAACCTAAAAATTCAAACTGTTACTGGAAATGAACGCTTCAACATAGAAGAACGAAATTTGGGGAACCAAGTCGCCTTAGTGTACTGATCATTACCTGAAAGTATCATCCAGTTTGGGCGAAAAAATATTTGCTGAGATTTCTGGAGATTCGTAATTTTGGGAAGCTTGGCAACCCCTTCCCATGAAAGTGTTTCTTGCCAGTCACTGCTTAGGGCTACATCAAGAGGAAACAAAACGTAGAGATAGAACGTGAAACTACTTTGTTGTGTCAAGTTTCAAGAAGCTAGCACAAACCGTGTTGGATTTAGAGTTCCAAATACATCTATCAATATAGGAGAAAACAGAGTGAAACCTAAAAATTCAAACTGTTACTGGAAATGAACGCTTCAACATAGAAGAACGAAATTTGGGGAACCAAGTTGCCTTAGTGTACTGATCATTACCTGAAAGTATCATCCAGTTTGGGTGAAAAAATATTTGCTGAGATTTCTGGAGATTCATAATTTTGGGAAGCTTGGCAACCCCTTCCCATGAAAGTGTTTCTCGCCAGTCACTGCTTAGGGCTACATCAAGAGGAAACAAAACGTAGAGATAGAACGTGAAACTACTTTGTTGTGTCAACTTTCAAGAAGCTAGCACAAACCGTGTTGGATTCAGAGTTCCAAATACATCTATCAATATAGGAGAAAACAGAGTGAAACCTAAAAATTCAAACTCTTACTGGAAATGAACGCTTCAACATAGAAGAACGAAATTTGGGGAACCAAGTCGCCTTAGTGTACTGATCATTACCTGAAAGTATCATCCAGTTTGGGTGAAAAAATACTTGCTGAGATTTCTGGAGATTCGTAATTTTGGGAAGCTTGGCAACCCCTTTCCATGAAAGTGTTTCTCACCAGTCACTGCTTAGGGCTACATCAAGAGGAAACAAAACGTAGAGATAGAACGTGAAACTACTTTGTTGTGTCAAGTTTCAAGAAGCTAGCACAAACCGTGTTGGATTTAGAGTTCCAAATACATCTATCTATATTGGAGAAAACAGAGTGAAACCTAAAAATTCAAACTGTTACTGGAAATGAACGCTTCAACATAGAAGAACGAAATTTGGGGAACCAAGTCGCCTTAGTGTACTGATCATTACCTGAAAGTATCATCCAGTTTGGGTGAAAAAATATTTGCTGAGATTTCTGGAGATTCGTAATTTTGGGAAGCTTGGCAACCCCTTCCCATGAAAGTGTTTCTCGCCAGTCACTGCTTAGGGCTACATCAAGAGGAAACAAAACGTAGAGATAGAACGTGAAACTACTTTGTTGTGTCAAGTTTCAAGAAGCTAGCATAAACCGTGTTGGATTCAGAGTTCCAAATACATCTATCAATATAGGAGAAAACAGAGTGAAACCTAAAAATTCAAACTGTTACTGGAAATGAACGCTTCAACATAGAAGAACGAAATTTGGGGAACCAAGTCGCCTTAGTGTACTGATCATTACCTGAAAGTATCATCCAGTTTGGGTGAAAAAATATTTGCTGAGATTTCTGGAGATTCGTAATTTTTGGAAGCTTGGCAACCCCTTCCCATGAAAGTGTTTCTCGCCAGTCACTGCTTAGGGCTACATCAAGAGGAATCAAAACGTAGAGATAGAACGTGAAACAACTTTGTTGTGTCAAGTTTCAAGAAGCTAGCACAAACCGTGTTGGATTCAGAGTTCCAAATACATCTATCAATATAGGAGAAAACAGAGTGAAACCTAAAAATTCAAACTGTTACTGGAAATGAACGCTTCAACATAGAAGAACGAAATTTGGGGAACCAAGTCGCCTTAGTGTACTGATCATTACCTGAAAGTATCATCCAGTTTGGGCGAAAAAATATTTGCTGAGATTTCTGGAGATTCGTAATTTTGGGAAGCTTGGCAACCCCTTCCCATGAAAGTGTTTCTCGCCAGTCACTGCTTAGGGCTACATCAAGAGGAAACAAAACGTAGAGATAGAACGTGAAACTATTTTGTTGTGTCAACTTTCAAGAAGCTAGCACAAACCGTGTTGGATTCAGAGTTCCAAATACATCTATCAATATAGGAGAAAACAGAGTGAAACCTAAAAATTCAAACTGTTACTGGAAATGAACGCTTCAACATAGAAGAACGAAATTTGGGGAACCAAGTCGCCTTAGTGTACTGATCATTGCCTGAGAGTATCATCCAGTTTGGGTGAAAAAATATTTGCTGAGATTTCTGGAGATTCGTAATTTTGGGAAGCTTGGCAACCCCTTCCCATGAAAGTGTTTCTCGCCAGTCACTGCTTAGGGCTACATCAAGAGGAAACAAAACGTAGAGATAGAACGTGAAACTACTTTGTTGTGTCAAGTTTCAAGAAGCTAGCCCAAACCGTGTTGGATTTAGAGTTCCAAATACATCTATCTATATAGGAGAAAACAGAGTGAAACCTAAAAATTCAAACTGTTACTGGAAATGAACGCTTCAACATAGAAGAACGAAATTTGGGGAACCAAGTCGCCTTAGTGTACTGATCATTACCTGAAAGTATCATCCAGTTTGGGCGAAAAAATATTTGCTGAGATTTCTGGAGATTCGTAATTTTGGGAAGCTTGGCAACCCCTTCCCATGAAAGTGTTTCTCGCCAGTCACTGCTTAGGGCTACATCAAGAGGAAACAAAACGTAGAGATAGAACGTGAAACTACTTTGTTGTGTCAAGTTTCAAGAAGCTAGCACAAACCGTGTTGGATTTAGAGTTCCAAATACATCTATCTATATAGGAGAAAACAGAGTGAAACCTAAAAATTCAAACTGTTACTGGAAATGAACGCTTCAACATAGAAGAACGAAATTTGGGGAACCAAGTCGCCTTAGTGTACTGATCATTACCTGAAAGTATCATCCAGTTTGGGCGAAAAAATATTTGCTGAGATTTCTGGAGATTCGTAATTTTGGGAAGCTTGGCAACCCCTTCCCATGAAAGTGTTTCTTGCCAGTCACTGCTTAGGGCTACATCAAGAGGAAACAAAACGTAGAGATAGAACGTGAAACTACTTTGTTGTGTCAAGTTTCAAGAAGCTAGCACAAACCGTGTTGGATTTAGAGTTCCAAATACATCTATCAATATAGGAGAAAACAGAGTGAAACCTAAAAATTCAAACTGTTACTGGAAATGAACGCTTCAACATAGAAGAACGAAATTTGGGGAACCAAGTTGCCTTAGTGTACTGATCATTACCTGAAAGTATCATCCAGTTTGGGTGAAAAAATATTTGCTGAGATTTCTGGAGATTCATAATTTTGGGAAGCTTGGCAACCCCTTCCCATGAAAGTGTTTCTCGCCAGTCACTGCTTAGGGCTACATCAAGAGGAAACAAAACGTAGAGATAGAACGTGAAACTACTTTGTTGTGTCAACTTTCAAGAAGCTAGCACAAACCGTGTTGGATTCAGAGTTCCAAATACATCTATCAATATAGGAGAAAACAGAGTGAAACCTAAAAATTCAAACTCTTACTGGAAATGAACGCTTCAACATAGAAGAACGAAATTTGGGGAACCAAGTCGCCTTAGTGTACTGATCATTACCTGAAAGTATCATCCAGTTTGGGTGAAAAAATACTTGCTGAGATTTCTGGAGATTCGTAATTTTGGGAAGCTTGGCAACCCCTTTCCATGAAAGTGTTTCTCACCAGTCACTGCTTAGGGCTACATCAAGAGGAAACAAAACGTAGAGATAGAACGTGAAACTACTTTGTTGTGTCAAGTTTCAAGAAGCTAGCACAAACCGTGTTGGATTTAGAGTTCCAAATACATCTATCTATATTGGAGAAAACAGAGTGAAACCTAAAAATTCAAACTGTTACTGGAAATGAACGCTTCAACATAGAAGAACGAAATTTGGGGAACCAAGTCGCCTTAGTGTACTGATCATTACCTGAAAGTATCATCCAGTTTGGGTGAAAAAATATTTGCTGAGATTTCTGGAGATTCGTAATTTTGGGAAGCTTGGCAACCCCTTCCCATGAAAGTGTTTCTCGCCAGTCACTGCTTAGGGCTACATCAAGAGGAAACAAAACGTAGAGATAGAACGTTAAACTACTTTGTTGTGTCAAGTTTCAAGAAGCTAGCACAAACCGTGTTGGATTTAGAGTTCCAAATACATCTATCAATATAGGAGAAAACAGAGTGAAACCTAAAAATTCAAACTGTTACTGGAAATGAACGCTTCAACATAGAAGAACGAAATTTGGGGAACCAAGTCGCCTTAGTGTACTGATCATTACCTGAAAGTATCATCCAGTTTGGGTGAAAAAATATTTGCTGAGATTTCTGGAGATTCGTAATTTTTGGAAGCTTGGCAACCCCTTCCCATGAAAGTGTTTCTCGCCAGTCACTGCTTAGGGCTACATCAAGAGGAAACAAAACGTAGAGATAGAACGTGAAACTACTTTGTTGTGTCAAGTTTCAAGAAGCTAGCACAAACCGTGTTGGATTCAGAGTTCCAAATACATCTATCAATATAGGAGAAAACAGAGTGAAACCTAAAAATTCAAACTGTTACTGGAAATGAACGCTTCAACATAGAAGAACGAAATTTGGGGAACCAAGTCGCCTTAGTGTACTGATCATTACCTGAAAGTATCATCCAGTTTGGGTGAAAAAATACTTGCTGAGATTTCTGGAGATTCGTAATTTTGGGAAGCTTGGCAACCCCTTCCCATGAAAGTGTTTCTCGCCAGTCACTGCTTAGGGCTACATCAAGAGGAAACAAAACGTAGAGATAGAACGTGAAACTACTTTGTTGTGTCAAGTTTCATAAAGCTAGCACAAACCGTGTTGGATTTAGAGTTCCAAATACATCTATCTATATAGGAGAAAACAGAGTGAAACCTAAAAATTCAAACTGTTACTGGAAATGAACGCTTCAACATAGAAGAACGAAATTTGGGGAACCAAGTCGCATTAGTGTACTGATCATTACCTGAAAGTATCATCCAGTTTGGGTGAAAAAATATTTGCTGAGATTTCTGGAGATTCGTAATTTTGGGAAGCTTGGCAACCCCTTCCCATGAAAGTGTTTCTCGCCAGTCACTGCTTAGGGCTACATCAAGAGGAAACAAAACGTAGAGATAGAACGTGAAACTACTTTGTTGTGTCAACTTTCAAGAAGCTAGCACAAACCGTGTTGGATTCAGAGTTCCAAATACATCTATCAATATAGGAGAAAACAGAGTGAAACCTAAAAATTCAAACTGTTACTGGAAATGAACGCTTCAACATAGAAGAACGAAATTTGGGGAACCAAGTCGCCTTAGTGTACTGATCATTACCTGAAAGTATCATCCAGTTTGGGTGAAAAAATACTTGCTGAGATTTCTGGAGATTCGTAATTTTGGGAAGCTTGGCAACCCCTTTCCATGAAAGTGTTTCTCACCAGTCACTGCTTAGGGCTACATCAAGAGGAAACAAAACGTAGAGATAGAACGTGAAACTACTTTGTTGTGTCAAGTTTCAAGAAGCTAGCACAAACCGTGTTGGATTTAGAGTTCCAAATACATCTATCTATATTGGAGAAAACAGAGTGAAACCTAAAAATTCAAACTGTTACTGGAAATGAACGCTTCAACATAGAAGAACGAAATTTGGGGAACCAAGTCGCCTTAGTGTACTGATCATTACCTGAAAGTATCATCCAGTTTGGGTGAAAAAATATTTGCTGAGATTTCTGGAGATTCGTAATTTTGGGAAGCTTGGCAACCCCTTCCCATGAAAGTGTTTCTCGCCAGTCACTGCTTAGGGCTACATCAAGAGGAAACAAAACGTAGAGATAGAACGTTAAACTACTTTGTTGTGTCAAGTTTCAAGAAGCTAGCACAAACCGTGTTGGATTTAGAGTTCCAAATACATCTATCAATATAGGAGAAAACAGAGTGAAACCTAAAAATTCAAACTGTTACTGGAAATGAACGCTTCAACATAGAAGAACGAAATTTGGGGAACCAAGTCGCCTTAGTGTACTGATCATTACCTGAAAGTATCATCCAGTTTGGGTGAAAAAATACTTGCTGAGATTTCTGGAGATTCGTAATTTTGGGAAGCTTGGCAACCCCTTTCCATGAAAGTGTTTCTCACCAGTCACTGCTTAGGGCTACATCAAGAGGAAACAAAACGTAGAGATAGAACGTGAAACTACTTTGTTGTGTCAAGTTTCAAGAAGCTAGCACAAACCGTGTTGGATTTAGAGTTCCAAATACATCTATCTATATTGGAGAAAACAGAGTGAAACCTAAAAATTCAAACTGTTACTGGAAATGAACGCTTCAACATAGAAGAACGAAATTTGGGGAACCAAGTCGCCTTAGTGTACTGATCATTACCTGAAAGTATCATCCAGTTTGGGTGAAAAAATATTTGCTGAGATTTCTGGAGATTCGTAATTTTGGGAAGCTTGGCAACCCCTTCCCATGAAAGTGTTTCTCGCCAGTCACTGCTTAGGGCTACATCAAGAGGAAACAAAACGTAGAGATAGAACGTTAAACTACTTTGTTGTGTCAAGTTTCAAGAAGCTAGCACAAACCGTGTTGGATTTAGAGTTCCAAATACATCTATCAATATAGGAGAAAACAGAGTGAAACCTAAAAATTCAAACTGTTACTGGAAATGAACGCTTCAAAATAGAAGAACGAAATTTGGGGAACCAAGTCGCCTTAGTGTACTGATCATTACCTGAAAGTATCATCCAGTTTGGGTGAAAAAATATTTGCTGAGATTTCTGGAGATTCGTAATTTTTGGAAGCTTGGCAACCCCTTCCCATGAAAGTGTTTCTCGCCAGTCACTGCTTAGGGCTACATCAAGAGGAAACAAAACGTAGAGATAGAACGTGAAACTACTTTGTTGTGTCAAGTTTCAAGAAGCTAGCACAAACCGTGTTGGATTCAGAGTTCCAAATACATCTATCAATATAGGAGAAAACAGAGTGAAACCTAAAAATTCAAACTGTTACTGGAAATGAACGCTTCAACATAGAAGAACGAAATTTGGGGAACCAAGTCGCCTTAGTGTACTGATCATTACCTGAAAGTATCATCCAGTTTGGGTGAAAAAATACTTGCTGAGATTTCTGGAGATTCGTAATTTTGGGAAGCTTGGCAACCCCTTCCCATGAAAGTGTTTCTCGCCAGTCACTGCTTAGGGCTACATCAAGAGGAAACAAAACGTAGAGATAGAACGTGAAACTACTTTGTTGTGTCAAGTTTCATAAAGCTAGCACAAACCGTGTTGGATTTAGAGTTCCAAATACATCTATCTATATAGGAGAAAACAGAGTGAAACCTAAAAATTCAAACTGTTACTGGAAATGAACGCTTCAACATAGAAGAACGAAATTTGGGGAACCAAGTCGCATTAGTGTACTGATCATTACCTGAAAGTATCATCCAGTTTGGGTGAAAAAATATTTGCTGAGATTTCTGGAGATTCGTAATTTTGGGAAGCTTGGCAACCCCTTCCCATGAAAGTGTTTCTCGCCAGTCACTGCTTAGGGCTACATCAAGAGGAAACAAAACGTAGAGATAGAACGTGAAACTACTTTGTTGTGTCAAGTTTCAAGAAGCTAGCATAAACCGTGTTGGATTCAGAGTTCCAAATACATCTATCAATATAGGAGAAAACAGAGTGAAACCTAAAAATTCAAACTGTTACTGGAAATGAACGCTTCAACATAGAAGAACGAAATTTGGGGAACCAAGTCGCCTTAGTGTACTGATCATTACCTGAAAGTATCATCCAGTTTGGGTGAAAAAATATTTGCTGAGATTTCTGGAGATTCGTAATTTTTGGAAGCTTGGCAACCCCTTCCCATGAAAGTGTTTCTCGCCAGTCACTGCTTAGGGCTACATCAAGAGGAATCAAAACGTAGAGATAGAACGTGAAACAACTTTGTTGTGTCAAGTTTCAAGAAGCTAGCACAAACCGTGTTGGATTCAGAGTTCCAAATACATCTATCAATATAGGAGAAAACAGAGTGAAACCTAAAAATTCAAACTGTTACTGGAAATGAACGCTTCAACATAGAAGAACGAAATTTGGGGAACCAAGTCGCCTTAGTGTACTGATCATTACCTGAAAGTATCATCCAGTTTGGGCGAAAAAATATTTGCTGAGATTTCTGGAGATTCGTAATTTTGGGAAGCTTGGCAACCCCTTCCCATGAAAGTGTTTCTCGCCAGTCACTGCTTAGGGCTACATCAAGAGGAAACAAAACGTAGAGATAGAACGTGAAACTACTTTGTTGTGTCAACTTTCAAGAAGCTAGCACAAACCGTGTTGGATTCAGAGTTCCAAATACATCTATCAATATAGGAGAAAACAGAGTGAAACCTAAAAATTCAAACTGTTACTGGAAATGAACGCTTCAACATAGAAGAACGAAATTTGGGGAACCAAGTCGCCTTAGTGTACTGATCATTGCCTGAGAGTATCATCCAGTTTGGGTGAAAAAATATTTGCTGAGATTTCTGGAGATTCGTAATTTTGGGAAGCTTGGCAACCCCTTCCCATGAAAGTGTTTCTCGCCAGTCACTGCTTAGGGCTACATCAAGAGGAAACAAAACGTAGAGATAGAACGTGAAACTACTTTGTTGTGTCAAGTTTCAAGAAGCTAGCCCAAACCGTGTTGGATTTAGAGTTCCAAATACATCTATCTATATAGGAGAAAACAGAGTGAAACCTAAAAATTCAAACTGTTACTGGAAATGAACGCTTCAACATAGAAGAACGAAATTTGGGGAACCAAGTCGCCTTAGTGTACTGATCATTACCTGAAAGTATCATCCAGTTTGGGCGAAAAAATATTTGCTGAGATTTCTGGAGATTCGTAATTTTGGGAAGCTTGGCAACCCCTTCCCATGAAAGTGTTTCTCGCCAGTCACTGCTTAGGGCTACATCAAGAGGAAAAAAAACGTAGAGATAGAACGTGAAACTACTTTGTTGTGTCAAGTTTCAAGAAGCTAGCACAAACCGTGTTGGATTTAGAGTTCCAAATACATCTATCAATATAGGAGAAAACAGAGTGAAACCTAAAAATTCAAACTGTTACTGGAAATGAACGCTTCAACATAGAAGAACGAAATTTGGGGAACCAAGTTGCCTTAGTGTACTGATCATTACCTGAAAGTATCATCCAGTTTGGGTGAAAAAATATTTGCTGAGATTTCTGGAGATTCGTAATTTTTGGAAGCTTGGCAACCCCTTCCCATGAAAGTGTTTCTCGCCAGTCACTGCTTAGGGCTACATCAAGAGGAAACAAAACGTAGAGATAGAACGTGAAACTACTTTGTTGTGTCAACTTTCAAGAAGCTAGCACAAACCGTGTTGGATTCAGAGTTCCAAATACATCTATCAATATAGGAGAAAACAGAGTGAAACCTAAAAATTCAAACTGTTACTGGAAATGAACGCTTCAACATAGAAGAACGAAATTTGGGGAACCAAGTCGCCTTAGTGTACTGATCATTACCTGAAAGTATCATCCAGTTTGGGTGAAAAAATACTTGCTGAGATTTCTGGAGATTCGTAATTTTGGGAAGCTTGGCAACCCCTTCCCATGAAAGTGTTTCTCGCCAGTCACTGCTTAGGGCTACAACAAGAGGAAACAAAACGTAGAGATAGAACGTGAAACTACTTTGTTGTGTCAAGTTTCAAGAAGCTAGCACAAACCGTGTTGGATTTAGAGTTCCAAATACATCTATCTATATTGGAGAAAACAGAGTGAAACCTAAAAATTCAAACTGTTACTGGAAATGAACGCTTCAACATAGAAGAACGAAATTTGGGGAACCAAGTCGCCTTAGTGTACTGATCATTACCTGAAAGTATCATCCAGTTTGGGTGAAAAAATATTTGCTGAGATTTCTGGAGATTCGTAGTTTTGGGAAGCTTGGCAACCCCTTCCCATGAAAGTGTTTCTCGCCAGTCACTGCTTAGGGCTACATCAAGAGGAAACAAAACGTAGAGATAGAACGTGAAACTACTTTGTTGTGTCAAGTTTCAAGAAGCTAGCACAAACCGTGTTGGATTTAGAGTTCCAAATACATCTATCAATATAGGAGAAAACAGAGTGAAACCTAAAAATTCAAACTGTTACTGGAAATGAACGCTTCAACATAGAAGAACGAAATTTGGGGAACCAAGTCGCCTTAGTGTACTGATCATTACCTGAAAGTATCATCCAGTTTGGGCGAAAAAATATTTGCTGAGATTTCTGGAGATTCGTAATTTTGGGAAGCTTGGCAACCCCTTCCCATGAAAGTGTTTCTCGCCAGTCACTGCTTAGGGCTACATCAAGAAGAAACAAAACGTAGAGATAGAACGTGAAACTACTTTGTTGTGTCAAGTTTCAAGAAGCTAGCACAAACCGTGTTGGATTCAGAGTTCCAAATACATCTATCAATATAGGAGAAAACAGAGTGAAACCTAAAAATTCAAACTGTTACTGGAAATGAACGCTTCAACATAGAAGAACGAAATTTGGGGAACCAAGTCGCCTTAGTGTACTGATCATTACCTGAAAGTATCATCCAGTTTGGGTGAAAAAATACTTGCTGAGATTTCTGGAGATTCGTAATTTTGGGAAGCTTGGCAACCCCTTCCCATGAAAGTGTTTCTCGCCAGTCACTGCTTAGGGCTACATCAAGAGGAAACAAAACGTAGAGATAGAACGTGAAACTACTTTGTTGTGTCAAGTTTCATAAAGCTAGCACAAACCGTGTTGGATTTAGAGTTCCAAATACATCTATCTATATAGGAGAAAACAGAGTGAAACCTAAAAATTCAAACTGTTACTGGAAATGAACGCTTCAACATAGAAGAACGAAATTTGGGGAACCAAGTCGCATTAGTGTACTGATCATTACCTGAAAGTATCATCCAGTTTGGGTGAAAAAATATTTGCTGAGATTTCTGGAGATTCGTAATTTTGGGAAGCTTGGCAACCCCTTCCCATGAAAGTGTTTCTCGCCAGTCACTGCTTAGGGCTACATCAAGAGGAAACAAAACGTAGAGATAGAACGTGAAACTACTTTGTTGTGTCAAGTTTCAAGAAGCTAGCATAAACCGTGTTGGATTCAGAGTTCCAAATACATCTATCAATATAGGAGAAAACAGAGTGAAACCTAAAAATTCAAACTGTTACTGGAAATGAACGCTTCAACATAGAAGAACGAAATTTGGGGAACCAAGTCGCCTTAGTGTACTGATCATTACCTGAAAGTATCATCCAGTTTGGGTGAAAAAATATTTGCTGAGATTTCTGGAGATTCGTAATTTTGGGAAGCTTGGCAACCCCTTCCCATGAAAGTGTTTCTCGCCAGTCACTGCTTAGGGCTACATCAAGAGGAATCAAAACGTAGAGATAGAACGTGAAACAACTTTGTTGTGTCAAGTTTCAAGAAGCTAGCACAAACCGTGTTGGATTCAGAGTTCCAAATACATCTATCAATATAGGAGAAAACAGAGTGAAACCTAAAAATTCAAACTGTTACTGGAAATGAACGCTTCAACATAGAAGAACGAAATTTGGGGAACCAAGTCGCCTTAGTGTACTGATCATTACCTGAAAGTATCATCCAGTTTGGGCGAAAAAATATTTGCTGAGATTTCTGGAGATTCGTAATTTTGGGAAGCTTGGCAACCCCTTCCCATGAAAGTGTTTCTCGCCAGTCACTGCTTAGGGCTACATCAAGAGGAAACAAAACGTAGAGATAGAACGTGAAACTACTTTGTTGTGTCAACTTTCAAGAAGCTAGCACAAACCGTGTTGGATTCAGAGTTCCAAATACATCTATCAATATAGGAGAAAACAGAGTGAAACCTAAAAATTCAAACTGTTACTGGAAATGAACGCTTCAACATAGAAGAACGAAATTTGGGGAACCAAGTCGCCTTAGTGTACTGATCATTGCCTGAGAGTATCATCCAGTTTGGGTGAAAAAATATTTGCTGAGATTTCTGGAGATTCGTAATTTTGGGAAGCTTGGCAACCCCTTCCCATGAAAGTGTTTCTCGCCAGTCACTGCTTAGGGCTACATCAAGAGGAAACAAAACGTAGAGATAGAACGTGAAACTACTTTGTTGTGTCAAGTTTCAAGAAGCTAGCCCAAACCGTGTTGGATTTAGAGTTCCAAATACATCTATCTATATAGGAGAAAACAGAGTGAAACCTAAAAATTCAAACTGTTACTGGAAATGAACGCTTCAACATAGAAGAACGAAATTTGGGGAACCAAGTCGCCTTAGTGTACTGATCATTACCTGAAAGTATCATCCAGTTTGGGCGAAAAAATATTTGCTGAGATTTCTGGAGATTCGTAATTTTGGGAAGCTTGGCAACCCCTTCCCATGAAAGTGTTTCTCGCCAGTCACTGCTTAGGGCTACATCAAGAGGAAACAAAACGTAGAGATAGAACGTGAAACTACTTTGTTGTGTCAAGTTTCAAGAAGCTAGCACAAACCGTGTTGGATTTAGAGTTCCAAATACATCTATCTATATAGGAGAAAACAGAGTGAAACCTAAAAATTCAAACTGTTACTGGAAATGAACGCTTCAACATAGAAGAACGAAATTTGGGGAACCAAGTCGCCTTAGTGTACTGATCATTACCTGAAAGTATCATCCAGTTTGGGCGAAAAAATATTTGCTGAGATTTCTGGAGATTCGTAATTTTGGGAAGCTTGGCAACCCCTTCCCATGAAAGTGTTTCTTGCCAGTCACTGCTTAGGGCTACATCAAGAGGAAACAAAACGTAGAGATAGAACGTGAAACTACTTTGTTGTGTCAAGTTTCAAGAAGCTAGCACAAACCGTGTTGGATTTAGAGTTCCAAATACATCTATCAATATAGGAGAAAACAGAGTGAAACCTAAAAATTCAAACTGTTACTGGAAATGAACGCTTCAACATAGAAGAACGAAATTTGGGGAACCAAGTTGCCTTAGTGTACTGATCATTACCTGAAAGTATCATCCAGTTTGGGTGAAAAAATATTTGCTGAGATTTCTGGAGATTCATAATTTTGGGAAGCTTGGCAACCCCTTCCCATGAAAGTGTTTCTCGCCAGTCACTGCTTAGGGCTACATCAAGAGGAAACAAAACGTAGAGATAGAACGTGAAACTACTTTGTTGTGTCAACTTTCAAGAAGCTAGCACAAACCGTGTTGGATTCAGAGTTCCAAATACATCTATCAATATAGGAGAAAACAGAGTGAAACCTAAAAATTCAAACTCTTACTGGAAATGAACGCTTCAACATAGAAGAACGAAATTTGGGGAACCAAGTCGCCTTAGTGTACTGATCATTACCTGAAAGTATCATCCAGTTTGGGTGAAAAAATACTTGCTGAGATTTCTGGAGATTCGTAATTTTGGGAAGCTTGGCAACCCCTTTCCATGAAAGTGTTTCTCACCAGTCACTGCTTAGGGCTACATCAAGAGGAAACAAAACGTAGAGATAGAACGTGAAACTACTTTGTTGTGTCAAGTTTCAAGAAGCTAGCACAAACCGTGTTGGATTTAGAGTTCCAAATACATCTATCTATATTGGAGAAAACAGAGTGAAACCTAAAAATTCAAACTGTTACTGGAAATGAACGCTTCAACATAGAAGAACGAAATTTGGGGAACCAAGTCGCCTTAGTGTACTGATCATTACCTGAAAGTATCATCCAGTTTGGGTGAAAAAATATTTGCTGAGATTTCTGGAGATTCGTAATTTTGGGAAGCTTGGCAACCCCTTCCCATGAAAGTGTTTCTCGCCAGTCACTGCTTAGGGCTACATCAAGAGGAAACAAAACGTAGAGATAGAACGTTAAACTACTTTGTTGTGTCAAGTTTCAAGAAGCTAGCACAAACCGTGTTGGATTTAGAGTTCCAAATACATCTATCAATATAGGAGAAAACAGAGTGAAACCTAAAAATTCAAACTGTTACTGGAAATGAACGCTTCAACATAGAAGAACGAAATTTGGGGAACCAAGTCGCCTTAGTGTACTGATCATTACCTGAAAGTATCATCCAGTTTGGGTGAAAAAATATTTGCTGAGATTTCTGGAGATTCGTAATTTTTGGAAGCTTGGCAACCCCTTCCCATGAAAGTGTTTCTCGCCAGTCACTGCTTAGGGCTACATCAAGAGGAAACAAAACGTAGAGATAGAACGTGAAACTACTTTGTTGTGTCAAGTTTCAAGAAGCTAGCACAAACCGTGTTGGATTCAGAGTTCCAAATACATCTATCAATATAGGAGAAAACAGAGTGAAACCTAAAAATTCAAACTGTTACTGGAAATGAACGCTTCAACATAGAAGAACGAAATTTGGGGAACCAAGTCGCCTTAGTGTACTGATCATTACCTGAAAGTATCATCCAGTTTGGGTGAAAAAATACTTGCTGAGATTTCTGGAGATTCGTAATTTTGGGAAGCTTGGCAACCCCTTCCCATGAAAGTGTTTCTCGCCAGTCACTGCTTAGGGCTACATCAAGAGGAAACAAAACGTAGAGATAGAACGTGAAACTACTTTGTTGTGTCAAGTTTCATAAAGCTAGCACAAACCGTGTTGGATTTAGAGTTCCAAATACATCTATCTATATAGGAGAAAACAGAGTGAAACCTAAAAATTCAAACTGTTACTGGAAATGAACGCTTCAACATAGAAGAACGAAATTTGGGGAACCAAGTCGCATTAGTGTACTGATCATTACCTGAAAGTATCATCCAGTTTGGGTGAAAAAATATTTGCTGAGATTTCTGGAGATTCGTAATTTTGGGAAGCTTGGCAACCCCTTCCCATGAAAGTGTTTCTCGCCAGTCACTGCTTAGGGCTACATCAAGAGGAAACAAAACGTAGAGATAGAACGTGAAACTACTTTGTTGTGTCAACTTTCAAGAAGCTAGCACAAACCGTGTTGGATTCAGAGTTCCAAATACATCTATCAATATAGGAGAAAACAGAGTGAAACCTAAAAATTCAAACTGTTACTGGAAATGAACGCTTCAACATAGAAGAACGAAATTTGGGGAACCAAGTCGCCTTAGTGTACTGATCATTACCTGAAAGTATCATCCAGTTTGGGTGAAAAAATACTTGCTGAGATTTCTGGAGATTCGTAATTTTGGGAAGCTTGGCAACCCCTTTCCATGAAAGTGTTTCTCACCAGTCACTGCTTAGGGCTACATCAAGAGGAAACAAAACGTAGAGATAGAACGTGAAACTACTTTGTTGTGTCAAGTTTCAAGAAGCTAGCACAAACCGTGTTGGATTTAGAGTTCCAAATACATCTATCTATATTGGAGAAAACAGAGTGAAACCTAAAAATTCAAACTGTTACTGGAAATGAACGCTTCAACATAGAAGAACGAAATTTGGGGAACCAAGTCGCCTTAGTGTACTGATCATTACCTGAAAGTATCATCCAGTTTGGGTGAAAAAATATTTGCTGAGATTTCTGGAGATTCGTAATTTTGGGAAGCTTGGCAACCCCTTCCCATGAAAGTGTTTCTCGCCAGTCACTGCTTAGGGCTACATCAAGAGGAAACAAAACGTAGAGATAGAACGTTAAACTACTTTGTTGTGTCAAGTTTCAAGAAGCTAGCACAAACCGTGTTGGATTTAGAGTTCCAAATACATCTATCAATATAGGAGAAAACAGAGTGAAACCTAAAAATTCAAACTGTTACTGGAAATGAACGCTTCAACATAGAAGAACGAAATTTGGGGAACCAAGTCGCCTTAGTGTACTGATCATTACCTGAAAGTATCATCCAGTTTGGGTGAAAAAATACTTGCTGAGATTTCTGGAGATTCGTAATTTTGGGAAGCTTGGCAACCCCTTTCCATGAAAGTGTTTCTCACCAGTCACTGCTTAGGGCTACATCAAGAGGAAACAAAACGTAGAGATAGAACGTGAAACTACTTTGTTGTGTCAAGTTTCAAGAAGCTAGCACAAACCGTGTTGGATTTAGAGTTCCAAATACATCTATCTATATTGGAGAAAACAGAGTGAAACCTAAAAATTCAAACTGTTACTGGAAATGAACGCTTCAACATAGAAGAACGAAATTTGGGGAACCAAGTCGCCTTAGTGTACTGATCATTACCTGAAAGTATCATCCAGTTTGGGTGAAAAAATATTTGCTGAGATTTCTGGAGATTCGTAATTTTGGGAAGCTTGGCAACCCCTTCCCATGAAAGTGTTTCTCGCCAGTCACTGCTTAGGGCTACATCAAGAGGAAACAAAACGTAGAGATAGAACGTTAAACTACTTTGTTGTGTCAAGTTTCAAGAAGCTAGCACAAACCGTGTTGGATTTAGAGTTCCAAATACATCTATCAATATAGGAGAAAACAGAGTGAAACCTAAAAATTCAAACTGTTACTGGAAATGAACGCTTCAACATAGAAGAACGAAATTTGGGGAACCAAGTCGCCTTAGTGTACTGATCATTACCTGAAAGTATCATCCAGTTTGGGTGAAAAAATATTTGCTGAGATTTCTGGAGATTCGTAATTTTTGGAAGCTTGGCAACCCCTTCCCATGAAAGTGTTTCTCGCCAGTCACTGCTTAGGGCTACATCAAGAGGAAACAAAACGTAGAGATAGAACGTGAAACTACTTTGTTGTGTCAAGTTTCAAGAAGCTAGCACAAACCGTGTTGGATTCAGAGTTCCAAATACATCTATCAATATAGGAGAAAACAGAGTGAAACCTAAAAATTCAAACTGTTACTGGAAATGAACGCTTCAACATAGAAGAACGAAATTTGGGGAACCAAGTCGCCTTAGTGTACTGATCATTACCTGAAAGTATCATCCAGTTTGGGTGAAAAAATACTTGCTGAGATTTCTGGAGATTCGTAATTTTGGGAAGCTTGGCAACCCCTTCCCATGAAAGTGTTTCTCGCCAGTCACTGCTTAGGGCTACATCAAGAGGAAACAAAACGTAGAGATAGAACGTGAAACTACTTTGTTGTGTCAAGTTTCAAGAAGCTAGCACAAACCGTGTTGGATTTAGAGTTCCAAATACATCTATCTATATAGGAGAAAACAGAGTGAAACCTAAAAATTCAAACTGTTACTGGAAATGAACGCTTCAACATAGAAGAACGAAATTTGGGGAACCAAGTCGCATTAGTGTACTGATCATTACCTGAAAGTATCATCCAGTTTGGGTGAAAAAATATTTGCTGAGATTTCTGGAGATTCGTAATTTTGGGAAGCTTGGCAACCCCTTCCCATGAAAGTGTTTCTCGCCAGTCACTGCTTAGGGCTACATCAAGAGGAAACAAAACGTAGAGATAGAACGTGAAACTACTTTGTTGTGTCAAGTTTCAAGAAGCTAGCATAAACCGTGTTGGATTCAGAGTTCCAAATACATCTATCAATATAGGAGAAAACAGAGTGAAACCTAAAAATTCAAACTGTTACTGGAAATGAACGCTTCAACATAGAAGAACGAAATTTGGGGAACCAAGTCGCCTTAGTGTACTGATCATTACCTGAAAGTATCATCCAGTTTGGGTGAAAAAATATTTGCTGAGATTTCTGGAGATTCGTAATTTTTGGAAGCTTGGCAACCCCTTCCCATGAAAGTGTTTCTCGCCAGTCACTGCTTAGGGCTACATCAAGAGGAATCAAAACGTAGAGATAGAACGTGAAACAACTTTGTTGTGTCAAGTTTCAAGAAGCTAGCACAAACCGTGTTGGATTCAGAGTTCCAAATACATCTATCAATATAGGAGAAAACAGAGTGAAACCTAAAAATTCAAACTGTTACTGGAAATGAACGCTTCAACATAGAAGAACGAAATTTCGGGAACCAAGTCGCCTTAGTGTACTGATCATTACCTGAAAGTATCATCCAGTTTGGGCGAAAAAATATTTGCTGAGATTTCTGGAGATTCGTAATTTTGGGAAGCTTGGCAACCCCTTCCCATGAAAGTGTTTCTCGCCAGTCACTGCTTAGGGCTACATCAAGAGGAAACAAAACGTAGAGATAGAACGTGAAACTACTTTGTTGTGTCAACTTTCAAGAAGCTAGCACAAACCGTGTTGGATTCAGAGTTCCAAATACATCTATCAATATAGGAGAAAACAGAGTGAAACCTAAAAATTCAAACTGTTACTGGAAATGAACGCTTCAACATAGAAGAACGAAATTTGGGGAACCAAGTCGCCTTAGTGTACTGATCATTGCCTGAGAGTATCATCCAGTTTGGGTGAAAAAATATTTGCTGAGATTTCTGGAGATTCGTAATTTTGGGAAGCTTGGCAACCCCTTCCCATGAAAGTGTTTCTCGCCAGTCACTGCTTAGGGCTACATCAAGAGGAAACAAAACGTAGAGATAGAACGTGAAACTACTTTGTTGTGTCAAGTTTCAAGAAGCTAGCCCAAACCGTGTTGGATTTAGAGTTCCAAATACATCTATCTATATAGGAGAAAACAGAGTGAAACCTAAAAATTCAAACTGTTACTGGAAATGAACGCTTCAACATAGAAGAACGAAATTTGGGGAACCAAGTCGCCTTAGTGTACTGATCATTACCTGAAAGTATCATCCAGTTTGGGCGAAAAAATATTTGCTGAGATTTCTGGAGATTCGTAATTTTGGGAAGCTTGGCAACCCCTTCCCATGAAAGTGTTTCTCGCCAGTCACTGCTTAGGGCTACATCAAGAGGAAAAAAAACGTAGAGATAGAACGTGAAACTACTTTGTTGTGTCAAGTTTCAAGAAGCTAGCACAAACCGTGTTGGATTTAGAGTTCCAAATACATCTATCAATATAGGAGAAAACAGAGTGAAACCTAAAAATTCAAACTGTTACTGGAAATGAACGCTTCAACATAGAAGAACGAAATTTGGGGAACCAAGTTGCCTTAGTGTACTGATCATTACCTGAAAGTATCATCCAGTTTGGGTGAAAAAATATTTGCTGAGATTTCTGGAGATTCGTAATTTTTGGAAGCTTGGCAACCCCTTCCCATGAAAGTGTTTCTCGCCAGTCACTGCTTAGGGCTACATCAAGAGGAAACAAAACGTAGAGATAGAACGTGAAACTACTTTGTTGTGTCAACTTTCAAGAAGCTAGCACAAACCGTGTTGGATTCAGAGTTCCAAATACATCTATCAATATAGGAGAAAACAGAGTGAAACCTAAAAATTCAAACTGTTACTGGAAATGAACGCTTCAACATAGAAGAACGAAATTTGGGGAACCAAGTCGCCTTAGTGTACTGATCATTACCTGAAAGTATCATCCAGTTTGGGTGAAAAAATACTTGCTGAGATTTCTGGAGATTCGTAATTTTGGGAAGCTTGGCAACCCCTTCCCATGAAAGTGTTTCTCGCCAGTCACTGCTTAGGGCTACAACAAGAGGAAACAAAACGTAGAGATAGAACGTGAAACTACTTTGTTGTGTCAAGTTTCAAGAAGCTAGCACAAACCGTGTTGGATTTAGAGTTCCAAATACATCTATCTATATTGGAGAAAACAGAGTGAAACCTAAAAATTCAAACTGTTACTGGAAATGAACGCTTCAACATAGAAGAACGAAATTTGGGGAACCAAGTCGCCTTAGTGTACTGATCATTACCTGAAAGTATCATCCAGTTTGGGTGAAAAAATATTTGCTGAGATTTCTGGAGATTCGTAGTTTTGGGAAGCTTGGCAACCCCTTCCCATGAAAGTGTTTCTCGCCAGTCACTGCTTAGGGCTACATCAAGAGGAAACAAAACGTAGAGATAGAACGTGAAACTACTTTGTTGTGTCAAGTTTCAAGAAGCTAGCACAAACCGTGTTGGATTTAGAGTTCCAAATACATCTATCAATATAGGAGAAAACAGAGTGAAACCTAAAAATTCAAACTGTTACTGGAAATGAACGCTTCAACATAGAAGAACGAAATTTGGGGAACCAAGTCGCCTTAGTGTACTGATCATTACCTGAAAGTATCATCCAGTTTGGGCGAAAAAATATTTGCTGAGATTTCTGGAGATTCGTAATTTTGGGAAGCTTGGCAACCCCTTCCCATGAAAGTGTTTCTCGCCAGTCACTGCTTAGGGCTACATCAAGAAGAAACAAAACGTAGAGATAGAACGTGAAACTACTTTGTTGTGTCAAGTTTCAAGAAGCTAGCACAAACCGTGTTGGATTTAGAGTTCCAAATACATCTATCAATATAGGAGAAAACAGAGTGAAACCTAAAAATTCAAACTGTTACTGGAAATGAACGCTTCAACATAGAAGAACGAAATTTGGGGAACCAAGTCGCCTTAGTGTACTGATCATTACCTGAAAGTATCGTCCAGTTTGGGTGAAAAAATACTTGCTGAGATTTCTGGAGATTCGTAATTTTGGGAAGCTTGGCAACCCCTTCCCATGAAAGTGTTTCTCGCCAGTCACTGCTTAGGGCTACATCAAGAGGAAACAAAACGTAGAGATAGAACGTGAAACTACTTTGTTGTGTCAAGTTTCATAAAGCTAGCACAAACCGTGTTGGATTTAGAGTTCCAAATACATCTATCTATATAGGAGAAAACAGAGTGAAACCTAAAAATTCAAACTGTTACTGGAAATGAACGCTTCAACATAGAAGAACGAAATTTGGGGAACCAAGTCGCCTTAGTGTACTGATCATTACCTGAAAGTATCATCCAGTTTGGGTGAAAAAATATTTGCTGAGATTTCTGGAGATTCGTAATTTTTGGAAGCTTGGCAACCCCTTCCCATGAAAGTGTTTCTCGCCAGTCACTGCTTAGGGCTACATCAAGAGGAAACAAAACGTAGAGATAGAACGTGAAACTACTTTGTTGTGTCAAGTTTCAGGAAGCTAGCATAAACCGTGTTGGATTCAGAGTTCCAAATACATCTATCAATATAGGAGAAAACAGAGTGAAACCTAAAAATTCAAACTGTTACTGGAAATGAACGCTTCAACATAGAAGAACGAAATTTGGGGAACCAAGTTGCCTTAGTGTACTGATCATTACCTGAATGTATCATCCAGTTTGGGTGAAAAAATGTTTCTTGAGATTTCTGTAGATTCGTAATTTTGGGAAGCTTGGCAACCCCTTCCCATGAAAGTGTTTCTCGCCAGTCACTGCTTAGGGCTACATCAAGAGGAAACAAAATGTAGAGATAGAACGTGAAACTACTTTGTTGTGTCAACTTTCAAGAAGCTAGCACAAACCGTGTTGGATTCAGAGTTCCAAATACATCTATCAATATAGGAGAAAACAGAGTGAAACCTACAAATTCAAACTGTTACTGGAAATGAACGCTTCAACAAAGAAGAACGAAATTTGGGGAACCAAGTCGCCTTAGTGTACTGATCATTACCTGAAAGTATCATCCAGTTTGGGTGAAAAAATATTTGCTGAGATTTCTGGAGATTCGTAATTTTGGGAAGCTTGGCAACCCCTTCCCATGAAAGTGTATCTCGCCAGTCACTGCTTAGGGCTACATCAAGAGGAAACAAAACGTAGAGATAGAACGTGAAACTACTTTGTTGTGTCAAGTTTCAAGAAGCTAGCATAAACCGTGTTGGATTCAGAGTTCCAAATACATCTATCAATATAGGAGAAAACAGAGTGAAACCTAAAAATTCAAACTGTTACTGGAAATGAACGCTTCAACATAGAAGAACGAAATTTGGGGAACCAAGTCGCCTTAGTGTACTGATCATTACCTGAAAGTATCATCCAGTTTGGGTGAAAAAATATTTGCTGAGATTTCTGGAGATTCGTAATTTCGGGAAGCTTGGCAACCCCTTCCCATGAAAGTGTTTCTCGCCAGTCACTGCTTAGGGCTACATCAAGAGGAATCAAAACGTAGAGATAGAACGTGAAACAACTTTGTTGTGTCAAGTTTCAAGAAGCTAGCACAAACCGTGTTGGATTTAGAGTTCCAAATACATCTATCAATATAGGAGAAAACAGAGTGAAACCTAAAAATTCAAACTGTTACTGGAAATGAACGCTTCAACATAGAAGAACGAAATTTGGGGAACCAAGTCGCCTTAGTGTACTGATCATTACCTGAAAGTATCATCCAGTTTGGGTGAAAAAATATTTGCTGAGATTTCTGGAGATTCGTAATTTTGGGAAGCTTGGCAACCCCTTCCCATGAAAGTGTTTCTCGGCAGTCACTGTTTAGGGCTACATCAAGAGGAAAAAAAACGTAGAGATAGAACGTGAAACTACTTTGTTGTGTCAAGTTTCAAGAAGCTAGCACAAACCGTGTTGGATTTAGAGTTCCAAATACATCTATCTATATAGGAGAAAACAGAGTGAAACCTAAAAATTCAAACTGTTACTGGAAATGAACGCTTCAACATAGAAGAACGAAATTTGGGGAACCAAGTCGCCTTAGTGTACTGATCATTACCTGAAAGTATCATCCAGTTTGGGCGAAAAAATATTTGCTGAGATTTCTGGAGATTCGTAATTTTGGGAAGCTTGGCAACCCCTTCCCATGAAAGTGTTTCTCGCCAGTCACTGCTTAGGGCTACATCAAGAGGAAACAAAACGTAGAGATAGAACGTGAAACTACTTTGTTGTGTCAAGTTTCAAGAAGCTAGCACAAACCGTGTTGGATTTAGAGTTCCAAATACATCTATCAATATAGGAGAAAACAGAGTGAAACCTAAAAATTCAAACTGTTACTGGAAATGAACGCTTCAACATAGAAGAACGAAATTTGGGGAACCAAGTTGCCTTAGTGTACTGATCATTACCTGAAAGTATCATCCAGTTTGGGTGAAAAAATATTTGCTGAGATTTCTGGAGATTCGTAATTTTGGGAAGCTTGGCAACCCCTTCCCATGAAAGTGTTTCTCGCCAGTCACTGCTTAGGGCTACATCAAGAGGAAACAAAACGTAGAGATAGAACGTGAAACTACTTTGTTGTGTCAACTTTCAAGAAGCTAGCACAAACCGTGTTGGATTCAGAGTTCCAAATACATCTATCAATATAGGAGAAAACAGAGTGAAACCTAAAAATTCAAACTGTTACTGGAAATGAACGCTTCAACATAGAAGAACGAAATTTGGGGAACCAAGTCGCCTTAGTGTACTGATCATTACCTGAAAGTATCATCCAGTTTGGGTGAAAAAATACTTGCTGAGATTTCTGGAGATTCGTAATTTTGGGAAGCTTGGCAACCCCTTCCCATGAAAGTGTTTCTCGCCAGTCACTGCTTAGGGCTACAACAAGAGGAAACAAAACGTAGAGATAGAACGTGAAACTACTTTGTTGTGTCAAGTTTCAAGAAGCTAGCACAAACCGTGTTGGATTTAGAGTTCCAAATACATCTATCTATATTGGAGAAAACAGAGTGAAACCTAAAAATTCAAACTGTTACTGGAAATGAACGCTTCAACATAGAAGAACGAAATTTGGGGAACCAAGTCGCCTTAGTGTACTGATCATTACCTGAAAGTATCATCCAGTTTGGGTGAAAAAATATTTGCTGAGATTTCTGGAGATTCGTAGTTTTGGGAAGCTTGGCAACCCCTTCCCATGAAAGTGTTTCTCGCCAGTCACTGCTTAGGGCTACATCAAGAGGAAACAAAACGTAGAGATAGAACGTGAAACTACTTTGTTGTGTCAAGTTTCAAGAAGCTAGCACAAACCGTGTTGGATTTAGAGTTCCAAATACATCTATCAATATAGGAGAAAACAGAGTGAAACCTAAAAATTCAAACTGTTACTGGAAATGAACGCTTCAACATAGAAGAACGAAATTTGGGGAACCAAGTCGCCTTAGTGTACTGATCATTACCTGAAAGTATCATCCAGTTTGGGCGAAAAAATATTTGCTGAGATTTCTGGAGATTCGTAATTTTGGGAAGCTTGGCAACCCCTTCCCATGAAAGTGTTTCTCGCCAGTCACTGCTTAGGGCTACATCAAGAAGAAACAAAACGTAGAGATAGAACGTGAAACTACTTTGTTGTGTCAAGTTTCAAGAAGCTAGCACAAACCGTGTTGGATTTAGAGTTCCAAATACATCTATCAATATAGGAGAAAACAGAGTGAAACCTAAAAATTCAAACTGTTACTGGAAATGAACGCTTCAACATAGAAGAACGAAATTTGGGGAACCAAGTCGCCTTAGTGTACTGATCATTACCTGAAAGTATCGTCCAGTTTGGGTGAAAAAATACTTGCTGAGATTTCTGGAGATTCGTAATTTTGGGAAGCTTGGCAACCCCTTCCCATGAAAGTGTTTCTCGCCAGTCACTGCTTAGGGCTACATCAAGAGGAAACAAAACGTAGAGATAGAACGTGAAACTACTTTGTTGTGTCAAGTTTCATAAAGCTAGCACAAACCGTGTTGGATTTAGAGTTCCAAATACATCTATCTATATAGGAGAAAACAGAGTGAAACCTAAAAATTCAAACTGTTACTGGAAATGAACGCTTCAACATAGAAGAACGAAATTTGGGGAACCAAGTCGCCTTAGTGTACTGATCATTACCTGAAAGTATCATCCAGTTTGGGTGAAAAAATATTTGCTGAGATTTCTGGAGATTCGTAATTTTTGGAAGCTTGGCAACCCCTTCCCATGAAAGTGTTTCTCGCCAGTCACTGCTTAGGGCTACATCAAGAGGAAACAAAACGTAGAGATAGAACGTGAAACTACTTTGTTGTGTCAAGTTTCAGGAAGCTAGCATAAACCGTGTTGGATTCAGAGTTCCAAATACATCTATCAATATAGGAGAAAACAGAGTGAAACCTAAAAATTCAAACTGTTACTGGAAATGAACGCTTCAACATAGAAGAACGAAATTTGGGGAACCAAGTTGCCTTAGTGTACTGATCATTACCTGAATGTATCATCCAGTTTGGGTGAAAAAATGTTTCTTGAGATTTCTGTAGATTCGTAATTTTGGGAAGCTTGGCAACCCCTTCCCATGAAAGTGTTTCTCGCCAGTCACTGCTTAGGGCTACATCAAGAGGAAACAAAATGTAGAGATAGAACGTGAAACTACTTTGTTGTGTCAACTTTCAAGAAGCTAGCACAAACCGTGTTGGATTCAGAGTTCCAAATACATCTATCAATATAGGAGAAAACAGAGTGAAACCTACAAATTCAAACTGTTACTGGAAATGAACGCTTCAACAAAGAAGAACGAAATTTGGGGAACCAAGTTGCCTTAGTGTACTGATCATTACCTGAAAGTATCATCCAGTTTGGGTGAAAAAATATTTGCTGAGATTTCTGGAGATTCGTAATTTTGGGAAGCTTGGCAACCCCTTCCCATGAAAGTGTATCTCGCCAGTCACTGCTTAGGGCTACATCAAGAGGAAACAAAACGTAGAGATAGAACGTGAAACTACTTTGTTGTGTCAAGTTTCAAGAAGCTAGCATAAACCGTGTTGGATTCAGAGTTCCAAATACATCTATCAATATAGGAGAAAACAGAGTGAAACCTAAAAATTCAAACTGTTACTGGAAATGAACGCTTCAACATAGAAGAACGAAATTTGGGGAACCAAGTCGCCTTAGTGTACTGATCATTACCTGAAAGTATCATCCAGTTTGGGTGAAAAAATATTTGCTGAGATTTCTGGAGATTCGTAATTTTGGGAAGCTTGGCAACCCCTTCCCATGAAAGTGTTTCTCGCCAGTCACTGCTTAGGGCTACATCAAGAGGAATCAAAACGTAGAGATAGAACGTGAAACAACTTTGTTGTGTCAAGTTTCAAGAAGCTAGCACAAACCGTGTTGGATTTAGAGTTCCAAATACATCTATCAATATAGGAGAAAACAGAGTGAAACCTAAAAATTCAAACTGTTACTGGAAATGAACGCTTCAACATAGAAGAACGAAATTTGGGGAACCAAGTCGCCTTAGTGTACTGATCATTACCTGAAAGTATCATCCAGTTTGGGTGAAAAAATATTTGCTGAGATTTCTGGAGATTCGTAATTTTGGGAAGCTTGGCAACCCCTTCCCATGAAAGTGTTTCTCGGCAGTCACTGTTTAGGGCTACATCAAGAGGAAAAAAAACGTAGAGATAGAACGTGAAACTACTTTGTTGTGTCAAGTTTCAAGAAGCTAGCACAAACCGTGTTGGATTTAGAGTTCCAAATACATCTATCAATATAGGAGAAAACAGAGTGAAACCTAAAAATTCAAACTGTTACTGGAAATGAACGCTTCAACATAGAAGAACGAAATTTGGGGAACCAAGTCGCCTTAGTGTACTGATCATTACCTGAAAGTATCATCCAGTTTGGGTGAAAAAATATTTGCTGAGATTTGTGGAGATTCGTAATTTTGGGAAGCTTGGCAACCCCTTCCCATGAAAGTGTTTCTCGCCAATCACTGCTTAGGGCTACATCAAGAGGAAACACAACGTAGAGATAGAACGTGAAACTACTTTGTTGTGTCAACTTTCAAGAAGCTAGCACAAACCGTGTTGGATTCAGAGTTCCAAATACATCTATCAATATAGGAGAAAACAGAGTGAAACCTAAAAATTCAAACTGTTACTGGAAATGAACGCTTCAACATAGAAGAACGAAATTTGGGGAACCAAGTCGCCTTAGTGTACTGATCATTACCTGAAAGTATCATCCAGTTTGGGTGAAAAAATACTTGCTGAGATTTCTGGAGATTCGTAATTTTGGGAAGCTTGGCAACCCCTTCCCATGAAAGTGTTTCTCGCCAGTCACTGCTTAGGGCTACATCAAGAGGAAACAAAACGTAGAGATAGAACATGAAACTACTTTGTTGTGTCAAGTTTCAAGAAGCTAGCACAAACAGTGTTGGATTTAGAGTTCCAAATACATCTATCTATATAGGAGAAAACAGAGTGAAACCTAAAAATTCAAACTGTTACTTGAAATGTACGCTTCAACATAGAAGAACGAAATTTGGGGAACCAAGTCGCCTTAGTGTACTGATCATTACCTGAAAGTATCATCCAGTTTGGGTGAAAAAATATTTCCTGAGATTTCTGGAGATTCGTAATTTTTGGAAGCTTGGCAACCCCTTCCCATGAAAGTGTTTCTCGCCAGTCACTGCTTAGGGCTACATCAAGAGGAAACAAAATGTAGAGATAGAACGTGAAACTACTTTGTTGTGTCAAGTTTCAAGAAGCTAGCACAAACCGTGTTGGATTTAGAGTTCCAAATACATCTATCAATATAGGAGAAAACAGAGTGAAACCTAAAAATTCAAACTGTTACTGGAAATGAACGCTTCAACATAGAAGAACGAAATTTGGGGAACCAAGTCGCCTTAGTGTACTGATCATTACCTGAGAGTATCATACAGTTTGGGTGAAAAAATATTTGCTGAGATTTCTGGAGATTCGTAATTTTGGGAAGCTTGGCAACCCCTTCCCATGAAAGTGTTTCTCGCCAATCACTGCTTAGGGCTACATCAAGAGGAAACACAACGTAGAGATAGAACGTGAAACTACTTTGTTGTGTCAACTTTCAAGAAGCTAGCACAAATCGTGTTGGATTCAGAGTTCCAAATACATCTATCAATATAGGAGAAAACAGAGTGAAACCTAAAAATTCAAACTGTTACTGGAAATGAACGCTTCAACATAGAAGAACGAAATTTGGGGAACCAAGTCGCCTTAGTGTACTGATCATTACCTGAAAGTATCATCCAGTTTGGGTGAAAAAATACTTGCTGAGATTTCTGGAGATTCGTAATTTTGGGAAGCTTGGCAACCCCTTCCCATGAAAGTGTTTCTTGCCAGTCACTGCTTAGGGCTACATCAAGAGGAAACAAAACGTAGAGATAGAACGTGAAACTACTTTGTTGTGTCAAGTTTCAAGAAGCTAGCACAAACTGTGTTGGATTTAGAGTTCCAAATACATCTATCAATATAGGAGAAAACAGAGTGAAACCTAAAAATTCAAACTGTTACTGGAAATGAATGCTTCAAAATAGAAGAACAAAATTTGGGGAACCAAGTCGCCTTAGTGTACTGATCATTACCTGAAAGTATCATCCAGTTTGGGTGAAAAAATATTTGCTGAGATTTATGGAGATTCGTAATTTTGGGAAGCTTGGCAACCCCTTCCCATGAAAGTGTTTCTCGCCAGTCACTGCTTAGGTATACATCAAGAGGAAACAAAACGTAGAGATAGAACGTGAAACTACTTTGTTGTGTCAAGTTTCAAGATGCTAGCACAAACCGTGTTGGATTTAGAGTTCCAAATACATCTATCAATATAGGAGAAAACAGAGTGAAACCTAAAAATTCAAACTGTTACTGGAAATGAACGCTTCAACATAGAAGAACGAAATTTGGGGAACCAAGTCGCCTTAGTGTACTGATCATTACCTGAAAGTATCATCCAGTTTGGGTGAAAAAATATTTGCTGAGATTTCTGGAGATTCGTAATTTTTGGAAGCTTGGCAACCCCTTCCCATGAAAGTGTTTCTCGCCAGTCACTGCTTAGGGCTACATCAAGAGGAAACAAAACGTAGAGATAGAACGTGAAACTACTTTGTTGTGTCAAGTTTCAAGAAGCTAGCACAAACCGTGTTGGATTCAGAGTTCTAAATACATCTATCAATATAGGAGAAAACAGAGTGAAACCTAAAAATTCAAACTGTTACTGGAAATGAACGCTTCAACATAGAAGAACGAAATTTGGGGAACCAAGTCGCCTTAGTGTACTGATCATTACCTGAAAGTATCATCCAGTTTGGGTGAAAAAATACTTGCTGAGATTTCTGGAGATTCGTAATTTTGGGAAGCTTGGCAACCCCTTCCCATGAAAGTGTTTCTCGCCAGTCACTGCTTAGGGCTACATCAAGAGGAAACAAAACGTAGAGATAGAACGTGAAACTACTTTGTTGTGTCAAGTTTCATAAAGCTAGCACAAACCGTGTTGGATTTAGAGTTCCAAATACATCTATCTATATAGGAGAAAACAGAGTGAAACCTAAAAATTCAAACTGTTACTGGAAATGAACGCTTCAACATAGAAGAACGAAATTTGGGGAACCAAGTCGCCTTAGTGTACTGATCATTACCTGAAAGTATCATCCAGTTTGGGTGAAAAAGTATTTGCTGAGATTTCTGGAGATTCGTAATTTTGGGAAGCTTGGCAACCCCTTCCCATGAAAGTGTTTCTCGCCAGTCACTGCTTAGGGCTACGTCAAGAGGAAACAAAACGTAGAGATAGAACGTGAAACTACTTTGTTGTGTCAAGTTTCAAGAAGCTAGCATAAACCGTGTTGGATTCAGAGTTCCAAATACATCTATCAATATAGGAGAAAACAGAGTGAAACCTAAAAATTCAAACTGTTACTGGAAATGAACGCTTCAACATAGAAGAACGAAAATTGGGGAACCAAGTTGCCTTAGTGTACTGATCATTACCTGAAAGTATCATCCAGTTTGGGTGAAAAAATGTTTCTTGAGATTTCTGTAGATTCGTAATTTTGGGAAGCTTGGCAACCCCTTCCCATGAAAGTGTTTCTCGCCAGTCACTGCTTAGGGCTACATCAAGAGGAAACAAAATGTAGAGATAGAACGTGAAACTACTTTGTTGTGTCAACTTTCAAGAAGCTAGCACAAACCGTGTTGGATTCAGAGTTCCAAATACATCTATCAATATAGGAGAAAACAGAGTGAAACCTACAAATTCAAACTGTTACTGGAAATGAACGCTTCAACAAAGAAGAACGAAATTTGGGGAACCAAGTCGCCTTAGTGTACTGATCATTACCTGAAAGTATCATCCAGTTTGGGTGAAAAAATATTTGCTGAGATTTCTGGAGATTCGTAATTTTGGGAAGCTTGGCAACCCCTTCCCATGAAAGTGTTTCTCGCCAGTCACTGCTTAGGGCTACATCAAGAGGAAACAAAACGTAGAGATAGAACGTGAAACTACTTTGTTGTGTCAAGTTTCAAGAAGCTAGCATAAACCGTGTTGGATTCAGAGTTCCAAATACATCTATCAATATAGGAGAAAACAGAGTGAAACCTAAAAATTCAAACTGTTACTGGAAATGAACGCTTCAACATAGAAGAACGAAATTTGGGGAACCAAGTCGCCTTAGTGTACTGATCATTACCTGAAAGTATCATCCAGTTTGGGTGAAAAAATATTTGCTGAGATTTCTGGAGATTCGTAATTTTTGGAAGCTTGGCAACCCCTTCCCATGAAAGTGTTTCTCGGCAGTCACTGTTTAGGGCTACATCAAGAGGAAAAAAAACGTAGAGATAGAACGTGAAACTACTTTGTTGTGTCAAGTTTCAAGAAGCTAGCACAAACCGTGTTGGATTTAGAGTTCCAAATACATCTATCAATATAGGAGAAAACAGAGTGAAACCTAAAAATTCAAACTGTTACTGGAAATGAACGCTTCAACATAGAAGAACGAAATTTGGGGAACCAAGTCGCCTTAGTGTACTGATCATTACCTGAGAGTATCATCCAGTTTGGGTGAAAAAATATTTGCTGAGATTTCTGGAGAGTCGTAATTTTGGGAAGCTTGGCAACCCCTTCCCATGAAAGTGTTTCTCGCCAATCACTGCTTAGGGCTACATCAAGAGGAAACACAACGTAGAGATAGAACGTGAAACTACTTTGTTGTGTCAACTTTCAAGAAGCTAGCACAAACCGTGTTGGATTCAGAGTTCCAAATACATCTATCAATATAGGAGAAAACAGAGTGAAACCTAAAAATTCAAACTGTTACTGGAAATGAACGCTTCAACATAGAAGAACGAAATTTGGGGAACCAAGTCGCCTTAGTGTACTGATCATTACCTGAAAGTATCATCCAGTTTGGGTGAAAAAATACTTGCTGAGATTTCTGGAGATTCGTAATTTTGGGAAGCTTGGCAACCCCTTCCCATGAAAGTGTTTCTCGCCAGTCACTGCTTAGGGCTACATCAAGAGGAAACAAAACGTAGAGATAGAACGTGAAACTACGTTGTTGTGTCTAGTTTCAAGAAGCTAGCACAAACCGTGTTGGATTTAGAGTTCCAAATACATCTATCAATATAGGAGAAAACAGAGTGAAACCTAAAAATTCAAACTGTTACTGGAAATGAACGCTTCAACATAGAAGAACGAAATTTGGGGAACCAAGTCGACTTAGTGTACTGATCATTACCTGAAAGTATCATCCAGTTTGGGTGAAAAAATATTTGCTGAGATTTCTGGAGATTCGTAATTTTGGGAAGCTTGGCAACCCCTTCCCATGAAAGTGTTTCTCGCCAGTCACTGCTTAGGGCTACATCAAGAGGAAACAAAACGTAGAGATAGAACGTGAAACTACTTTGTTGTGTCAAGTTTCAAGAAGCTAGAACAAACCGTGTTGGATTTAGAGTTCCAAATACATCTATCAATATAGGAGAAAACAGAGTGAAACCTAAAAATTCAAACTGTTACTGGAAATGAACGCTTCAACATAGAAGAACGAAATTTGGGGAACCAAGTCGCCTTAGTGTACTGATCATTACCTGAAAGTATCATCCAGTTTGGGTGAAAAAATATTTGCTGAGATTTCTGGAGATTCGTAATTTTGGGAAGCTTGGCAACCCCTTCCCATGAAAGTGTTTCTGGCCAGTCACTGTTTAGGGCTACATCAAGAGGAAACAAAACGTAGAGATAGAATGTGAAACTACTTTGTTGTGTCAAGTTTCAAGAAGCTAGCACAAACTGTGTTGGATTTAGAGTTCCAAATACATCTATCAATATAGGAGAAAACAGAGTGAAACCTAAAAATTCAAACTGTTACTGGAAATGAATGCTTCAAAATAGAAGAACAAAATTTGGGGAACCAAGTCGCCTTAGTGTACTGATCATTACCTGAAAGTATCATCCAGTTTGGGTGAAAAAATATTTGCTGAGATTTATGGAGATTCGTAATTTTGGGAAGCTTGGCAACCCCTTCCCATGAAAGTGTTTCTCGCCAGTCACTGCTTAGGTATACATCAAGAGGAAACAAAACGTAGAGATAGAACGTGAAACTACTTTGTTGTGTCAAGTTTCAAGATGCTAGCACAAACCGTGTTGGATTTAGAGTTCCAAATACATCTATCAATATAGGAGAAAACAGAGTGAAACCTAAAAATTCAAACTGTTACTGGAAATGAACGCTTCAACATAGAAGAACGAAATTTGGGGAACCAAGTCGCCTTAGTGTACTGATCATTACCTGAAAGTATCATCCAGTTTGGGTGAAAAAATATTTGCTGAGATTTCTGGAGATTCGTAATTTTGGGAAGCTTGGCAACCCCTTCCCATGAAAGTGTTTCTCGCCAGTCACTGCTTAGGGCTACATCAAGAGGAAACAAAACGTAGAGATAGAACGTGAAACTACTTTGTTGTGTCAAGTTTCAAGAAGCTAGCATAAACCGTGTTGGATTCAGAGTTCCAAATACATCTATCAATATAGGAGAAAACAGAGTGAAACCTAAAAATTCAAACTGTTACTGGAAATGAACGCTTCAACATAGAAGAACGAAATTTGGGGAACCAAGTCGCCTTAGTGTACTGATCATTACCTGAAAGTATCATCCAGTTTGGGTGAAAAAATATTTGCTGAGATTTCTGGAGATTCGTAATTTTTGGAAGCTTGGCAACCCCTTCCCATGAAAGTGTTTCTCGGCAGTCACTGTTTAGGGCTACATCAAGAGGAAAAAAAACGTAGAGATAGAACGTGAAACTACTTTGTTGTGTCAAGTTTCAAGAAGCTAGCACAAACCGTGTTGGATTTAGAGTTCCAAATACATCTATCAATATAGGAGAAAACAGAGTGAAACCTAAAAATTCAAACTGTTACTGGAAATGAACGCTTCAACATAGAAGAACGAAATTTGGGGAACCAAGTCGCCTTAGTGTACTGATCATTACCTGAGAGTATCATCCAGTTTGGGTGAAAAAATATTTGCTGAGATTTCTGGAGAGTCGTAATTTTGGGAAGCTTGGCAACCCCTTCCCATGAAAGTGTTTCTCGCCAATCACTGCTTAGGGCTACATCAAGAGGAAACACAACGTAGAGATAGAACGTGAAACTACTTTGTTGTGTCAACTTTCAAGAAGCTAGCACAAACCGTGTTGGATTCAGAGTTCCAAATACATCTATCAATATAGGAGAAAACAGAGTGAAACCTAAAAATTCAAACTGTTACTGGAAATGAACGCTTCAACATAGAAGAACGAAATTTGGGGAACCAAGTCGCCTTAGTGTACTGATCATTACCTGAAAGTATCATCCAGTTTGGGTGAAAAAATACTTGCTGAGATTTCTGGAGATTCGTAATTTTGGGAAGCTTGGCAACCCCTTCCCATGAAAGTGTTTCTCGCCAGTCACTGCTTAGGGCTACATCAAGAGGAAACAAAACGTAGAGATAGAACGTGAAACTACGTTGTTGTGTCTAGTTTCAAGAAGCTAGCACAAACCGTGTTGGATTTAGAGTTCCAAATACATCTATCAATATAGGAGAAAACAGAGTGAAACCTAAAAATTCAAACTGTTACTGGAAATGAACGCTTCAACATAGAAGAACGAAATTTGGGGAACCAAGTCGACTTAGTGTACTGATCATTACCTGAAAGTATCATCCAGTTTGGGTGAAAAAATATTTGCTGAGATTTCTGGAGATTCGTAATTTTGGGAAGCTTGGCAACCCCGTTCCATGAAAGTGTTTCTCGCCAGTCACTGCTTAGGGCTACATCAAGAGGAAACAAAACGTAGAGATAGAACGTGAAACTACTTTGTTGTGTCAAGTTTCAAGAAGCTAGAACAAACCGTGTTGGATTTAGAGTTCCAAATACATCTATCAATATAGGAGAAAACAGAGTGAAACCTAAAAATTCAAACTGTTACTGGAAATGAACGCTTCAACATAGAAGAACGAAATTTGGGGAACCAAGTCGCCTTAGTGTACTGATCATTACCTGAAAGTATCATCCAGTTTGGGTGAAAAAATATTTGCTGAGATTTCTGGAGATTCGTAATTTTGGGAAGCTTGGCAACCCCTTCCCATGAAAGTGTTTCTGGCCAGTCACTGTTTAGGGCTACATCAAGAGGAAACAAAACGTAGAGATAGAATGTGAAACTACTTTGTTGTGTCAAGTTTCAAGAAGCTAGCACAAACTGTGTTGGATTTAGAGTTCCAAATACATCTATCAATATAGGAGAAAACAGAGTGAAACCTAAAAATTCAAACTGTTACTGGAAATGAATGCTTCAAAATAGAAGAACAAAATTTGGGGAACCAAGTCGCCTTAGTGTACTGATCATTACCTGAAAGTATCATCCAGTTTGGGTGAAAAAATATTTGCTGAGATTTATGGAGATTCGTAATTTTGGGAAGCTTGGCAACCCCTTCCCATGAAAGTGTTTCTCGCCAGTCACTGCTTAGGTATACATCAAGAGGAAACAAAACGTAGAGATAGAACGTGAAACTACTTTGTTGTGTCAAGTTTCAAGATGCTAGCACAAACCGTGTTGGATTTAGAGTTCCAAATACATCTATCAATATAGGAGAAAACAGAGTGAAACCTAAAAATTCAAACTGTTACTGGAAATGAACGCTTCAACATAGAAGAACGAAATTTGGGGAACCAAGTCGCCTTAGTGTACTGATCATTACCTGAAAGTATCATCCAGTTTGGGTGAAAAAATATTTGCTGAGATTTCTGGAGATTCGTAATTTTTGGAAGCTTGGCAACCCCTTCCCATGAAAGTGTTTCTCGCCAGTCACTGCTTAGGGCTACATCAAGAGGAAACAAAACGTAGAGATAGAACGTGAAACTACTTTGTTGTGTCAACTTTCAAGAAGCTAGCACAAACCGTGTTGGATTCAGAGTTCTAAATACATCTATCTATATAGGAGAAAACAGAGTGAAACCTAAAAATTCAAACTGTTACTGGAAATGAACGTTTCAACATAGAAGAACGAAATTTGGGGAACCAAGTCGCCTTAGTGTACTGATCATTACCTGAAAGTATCATCCAGTTTGGGTGAAAAAATACTTGCTGAGATTTCTGGAGATTCGTAATTTTGGGAAGCTTGGCAACCCCTTCCCATGAAAGTGTTTCTCGCCAGTCACTGCTTAGGGCTACATCAAGAGGAAACAAAACGTAGAGATAGAACGTGAAACTACTTTGTTGTGTCAAGTTTCATAAAGCTAGCACAAACCGTGTTGGATTTAGAGTTCCAAATACATCTATCTATATAGGAGAAAACAGAGTGAAACCTAAAAATTCAAACTGTTACTGGAAATGAACGCTTCAACATAGAAGAACGAAATTTGGGGAACCAAGTCGCCTTAGTGTACTGATCATTACCTGAAAGTATCATCCAGTTTGGGTGAAAAAGTATTTGCTGAGATTTCTGGAGATTCGTAATTTTGGGAAGCTTGGCAACCCCTTCCCATGAAAGTGTTTCTCGCCAGTCACTGCTTAGGGCTACGTCAAGAGGAAACAAAACGTAGAGATAGAACGTGAAACTACTTTGTTGTGTCAAGTTTCAAGAAGCTAGCATAAACCGTGTTGGATTCAGAGTTCCAAATACATCTATCAATATAGGAGAAAACAGAGTGAAACCTAAAAATTCAAACTGTTACTGGAAATGAACGCTTCAACATAGAAGAACGAAAATTGGGGAACCAAGTTGCCTTAGTGTACTGATCATTACCTGAAAGTATCATCCAGTTTGGGTGAAAAAATGTTTCTTGAGATTTCTGTAGATTCGTAATTTTGCGAAGCTTGGCAACCCCTTCCCATGAAAGTGTTTCTCGCCAGTCACTGCTTAGGGCTACATCAAGAGGAAACAAAATGTAGAGATAGAACGTGAAACTACTTTGTTGTGTCAACTTTCAAGAAGCTAGCACAAACCGTGTTGGATTCAGAGTTCCAAATACATCTATCAATATAGGAGAAAACAGAGTGAAACCTACAAATTCAAACTGTTACTGGAAATGAACGCTTCAACAAAGAAGAACGAAATTTGGGGAACCAAGTCGCCTTAGTGTACTGATCATTACCTGAAAGTATCATCCAGTTTGGGTGAAAAAATATTTGCTGAGATTTCTGGAGATTCGTAATTTTGGGAAGCTTGGCAACCCCTTCCCATGAAAGTGTTTCTCGCCAGTCACTGCTTAGGGCTACATCAAGAGGAAACAAAACGTAGAGATAGAACGTGAAACTACTTTGTTGTGTCAAGTTTCAAGAAGCTAGCATAAACCGTGTTGGATTCAGAGTTCCAAATACATCTATCAATATAGGAGAAAACAGAGTGAAACCTAAAAATTCAAACTGTTACTGGAAATGAACGCTTCAACATAGAAGAACGAAATTTGGGGAACCAAGTCGCCTTAGTGTACTGATCATTACCTGAAAGTATCATCCAGTTTGGGTGAAAAAATATTTGCTGAGATTTCTGGAGATTCGTAATTTTGGGAAGCTTGGCAACCCCTTCCCATGAAAGTGTTTCTTGCCAGTCACTGCTTAGGGCTACATCAAGAGGTATCAAAACGTAGAGATAGAACGTGAAACAACTTTGTTGTGTCAAGTTTCAAGAAGCTAGCACAAACCGTGTTGGATTTAGAGTTCCAAATACATCTATCAATATAGGAGAAAACAGAGTGAAACCTAAAAATTCAAACTGTTACTGGAAATGAACGCTTCAACATAGAAGAACGAAATTTGGGGAACCAAGTCGCCTTAGTGTACTGATCATTACCTGAAAGTATCATCCAGTTTGGGTGAAAAAATATTTGCTGAGATTTGTGGAGATTCGTAATTTTGGGAAGCTTGGCAACCCCTTCCCATGAAAGTGTTTCTCGCCAATCACTGCTTAGGGCTACATCAAGAGGAAACAAAACGTAGAGATAGAACGTGAAACTACTTTGTTGTGTCAACTTTCAAGAAGCTAGCACAAACCGTGTTGGATTCAGAGTTCCAAATACATCTATCAATATAGGAGAAAACAGAGTGAAACCTAAAAATTCAAACTGTTACTGGAAATGAACGCTTCAACATAGAAGAACGAAATTTGGGGAACCAAGTCGGCTTAGTGTACTGATTATTACCTGAAAGTATCATCCAGTTTGGGTGAAAAAATACTTGCTGAGATTTCTGGAGATTCGTAATTTTGGGTAGCTTGGCAACCCCTTCCCATGAAAGTGTTTCTCGCCAGTCACTGCTTAGGGCTACATCAAGAGGTAACAAAACGTAGAGATAGAACGTGAAACTACTTTGTTGTGTCAAGTTTCAAGAAGCTAGCACAAACAGTGTTGGATTTAGAGTTCCAAATACATCTATCTATATAGGAGAAAACAGAGTGAAACCTAAAAATTCAAACTGTTACTTGAAATGTACGCTTCAACATAGAAGAACGAAATTTGGGGAACCAAGTCGCCTTAGTGTACTGATCATTACCTGAAAGTATCATCCAGTTTGGGTGAAAAAATATTTCCTGAGATTTCTGGAGATTCATAATTTTGGAAGCTTGGCAACCCCTTCCCATGAAAGTGTTTCTCGCCAGTCACTGCTTAGGGCTACATCAAGAGGAAACAAAATGTAGAGATAGAACGTGAAACTACTTTGTTGTGTCAAGTTTCAAGAAGCTAGCACAAACCGTGTTGGATTTAGAGTTCCAAATACATCTATCAATATAGGAGAAAACAGAGTGAAACCTAAAAATTCAAACTGTTACTGGAAATGAACGCTTCAACATAGAAGAACGAAATTTGGGGAACCAAGTCGCCTTAGTGTACTGATCATTACCTGAGAGTATCATCCAGTTTGGGTGAAAAAATATTTGCTGAGATTTCTGGAGATTCGTAATTTTGGGAAGCTTGGCAACCCCTTCCCATGAAAGTGTTTCTCGCCAGTCACTGCTTAGGGCTACATCAAGAGGAAACAAAACGTAGAGATAGAACGTGAAACTACTTTGTTGTGTCAGGTTTCAAGAAGCTAGCACAAACCGTGTTGGATTTAGAGTTCCAAATACATCTATCAATATAGGAGAAAACAGAGTGAAACCTAAAAATTCAAACTGTTACTGGAAATGAACGCTTCAACATAGAAGAACGAAATTTGGGGAACCAAGTCGCCTTAGTGTACTGATCATTACCTGAGAGTATCATCCAGTTTGGGTGAAAAAATATTTGCTGAGATTTCTGGAGATTCGTAATTTTGGGAAGCTTGGCAACCCCTTCCCATGAAAGTGTTTCTCGCCAATCACTGCTTAGGGCTACATCAAGAGGAAACACAACGTAGAGATAGAACGTGAAACTACTTTGTTGTGTCAACTTTCAAGAAGCTAGCACAAACCGTGTTGGATTCAGAGTTCCAAATACATCTATCAATATAGGAGAAAACAGAGTGAAACCTAAAAATTCAAACTGTTACTGGAAATGAACGCATCAACATAGAAGAACGAAATTTGGGGAACCAAGTCGCCTTAGTGTACTGATCATTACCTGAAAGTATCATCCAGTTTGGGTGAAAAAATACTTGCTGAGATTTCTGGAGATTCGTAGTTTTGGGAAGCTTGGCAACCCCTTCCCATGAAAGTGTTTCTCGCCAGTCACTGCTTAGGGCTACATCAAGAGGAAACAAAACGTAGAGATAGAACGTGAAACTACGTTGTTGTGTCTAGTTTCAAGAAGCTGGCACAAAACGTGTTGGATTTAGAGTTCCAAATACATCTATCAATATAGGAGAAAACAGAGTGAAACCTAAAAATTCAAACTGTTACTGGAAATGAACGCTTCAAATAGAAGAACGAAATTTGGGGAACCAAGTCGCCTTAGTGTACTGATCATTACCTGAAAGTATCATCCAGTTTGGGTGAAAAAATATTTGCTGAGATTTCTGGAGATTCGTAATTTTGGGAAGCTTGGCAACCCCTTCCCATGAAAGTGTTTCTCGCCAGTCACTGCTTAGGGCTACATCAAGAGGAAACAAAACATAGAGAGAGAACGTGAAACTACTTTGTTGTGTCAAGTTTCAAGAAGCTAGCACAAACCGTGTTGGATTCAGAGTTCCAAATACATCTATCAATATAGGAGAAAACAGAGTGAAACCTAAAAATTCAAACTGTTACTGGAAATGAACGCTTCAACATAGAAGAACGAAATTTGGGGAACCAAGTCGCCTTAGTGTACTGATCATTACCTGAGAGTATCATCCAGTTTGGGTGAAAAAATATTTGCTGAGATTTCTGGAGATTCGTAATTTTTGGAAGCTTGGCAACTCCTTCCCATGAAAGTGTTTCTCGCCAGTCACTGCTTAGGGCTACATCAAGAGGAAACAAAACGTAGAGATAGAACGGGAAACTACTTTGTTGTGTCAAGTTTCAAGAAGCTAGCACAAACCGTGTTGGATTTAGAGTTCCAAATACATCTATCAATATAGGAGAAAACAGAGTGAAACCTAAAAATTCAAACTGTTACTGGAAATGAACGCTTCAACATAGAAGAACGAAATTTGGGGAACCAAGTCGACTTAGTGTACTGATCATTACCTGAAAGTATCATCCAGTTTGGGTGAAAAAATATTTGCTGAGATTTCTGGAGATTCGTAATTTTGGGAAGCTTGGCAACCCCGTTCCATGAAAGGGTTTCTCGCCAGTCACTGCTTAGGGCTACATCAAGAGGAAACAAAACGTAGAGATAGAACGTGAAACTACTTTGTTGTGTCAAGTTTCAAGAAGCTAGAACAAACCGTGTTGGATTTAGAGTTCCAAATACATCTATCAATATAGGAGAAAACAGAGTGAAACCTAAAAATTCAAACTGTTACTGGAAATGAACGCTTCAACATAGAAGAACGAAATTTGGGGAACCAAGTCGCCTTAGTGTACTGATCATTACCTGAAAGTATCATCCAGTTTGGGTGAAAAAATGTTTGCTGAGATTTCTGGAGATTCGTAATTTTGGGAAGCTTGGCAACCCCTTCCCATGAAAGTGTTTCTCGCCAGTCACTGCTTAGGGCTACATCAAGAGGAAACAAAACGTAGAGATAGAACGTGAAACTACTTTGTTGTGTCAAGTTTCAAGAAGCTAGCACAAACTGTGTTGGATTTAGAGTTCCAAATACATCTATCAATATAGGAGAAAACAGAGTGAAACCTAAAAATTCAAACTGTTACTGGAAATGAATGCTTCAAAATAGAAGAACAAAATTTGGGGAACCAAGTCGCCTTAGTGTACTGATGATTACCTGAAAGTATCATCCAGTTTGGGTGAAAAAATATTTGCTGAGATTTATGGAGATTCGTAATTTTGGGAAGCTTGGCAACCCCTTCCCATGAAAGTGATTCTCGCCAGTCACTGCTTAGGTATACATCAAGAGGAAACAAAACGTAGAGATAGAACGTGAAACTACTTTGTTGTGTCAAGTTTCAAGATGCTAGCACAAACCGTGTTGGATTTAGAGTTCCAAATACATCTATCAATATAGGAGAAAACAGAGTGAAACCTAAAAATTCAAACTGTTACTGGAAATGAACGCTTCAACATAGAAGAACGAAATTTGGGGAACCAAGTCGCCTTAGTGTACTGATCATTACCTGAAAGTATCATCCAGTTTGGGTGAAAAAATATTTGCTGAGATTTCTGGAGATTCGTAATTTTTGGAAGCTTGGCAACCCCTTCCCATGAAAGTGTTTCTCGCTAGTCACTGCTTAGGGCTACATCAAGAGGAAACAAAACGTAGAGATAGAACGTGAAACTACTTTGTTGTGTCAAGTTTCAAGAATCTAGCACAAACCGTGTTGGATTTAGAGTTCCAAATACATCTATCAATATAGGAGAAAACAGAGTGAAAATTAAAAATTCAAACTGTTCCTGGAAATGAACGCTTCGACATAGAAGAACGAAATTTGGGGAACCAAGTCGCCTTAGTGTACTGATCACTACCTGAAAGTATCATCCAGTTTGGGTGAAAAAATATTTGCTGAGATTTCTGGAGATTCGTAATTTTGGGAAGCTTGGCAACCCCTTCCCATGAAAGTGTTTCTCGCCAGTCACTGCTTAGGGCTACATCAAGAGGAAACAAAACGTAGAGATAGAACGTGAAACTACTTTGTTGTGTCAAGTTTCAAGAAGCTAGCACAAACCGTGTTGGATTTAGAGTTCCAAATACATCTATCAATATAGGAGAAAACAGAGTGAAACCTAAAAATTCAAACTGTTACTGGAAATTAACGCTTCAACATAGAAGAACGAAATTTGGGGAACCAAGTCGCCTTAGTGTACTGATCATTACCTGAAAGTATCATCCAGTTTGGGTGAAAAAATATTTGCTGAGATTTCTGGAGATTCGTAATTTTGGGAAGCTTGGCAACCCCGTTCCATGAAAGGGTTTCTCGCCAGTCACTGCTTAGGGCTACATCAAGAGGAAACAAAACGTAGAGATAGAACGTGAAACTACTTTGTTGTGTCAAGTTTCAAGAAGCTAGCACAAACCGTGTTGGATTTAGAGTTCCAAATACATCTATCAATATAGGAGAAAACAGAGTGAAACCTAAAAATTCAAACTGTTACTGGAAATTAACGCTTCAACATAGAAGAACGAAATTTGGGGAACCAAGTCGCCTTAGTGTACTGATCATTACCTGAAAGTATCATCCAGTTTGGGTGAAAAAATGTTTGCTGAGATTTCTGGAGATTCGTAATTTTGGGAAGCTTGGCAACCCCTTCCCATGAAAGTGTTTCTCGCCAGTCACTGCTTAGGGCTACATCAAGAGGAAACAAAACGTAGAGATAGAACGTGAAACTACTTTGTTGTGTCAAGTTTCAAGAAGCTAGCACAAACTGTGTTGGATTTAGAGTTCCAAATACATCTATCAATATAGGAGAAAACAGAGTGAAACCTAAAAATTCAAACTGTTACTGGAAATGAATGCTTCAAAATAGAAGAACAAAATTTGGGGAACCAAGTCGCCTTAGTGTACTGATGATTACCTGAAAGTATCATCCAGTTTGGGTGAAAAAATATTTGCTGAGATTTATGGAGATTCGTAATTTTGGGAAGCTTGGCAACCCCTTCCCATGAAAGTGATTCTCGCCAGTCACTGCTTAGGTATACATCAAGAGGAAACAAAACGTAGAGATAGAACGTGAAACTACTTTGTTGTGTCAAGTTTCAAGATGCTAGCACAAACCGTGTTGGATTTAGAGTTCCAAATACATCTATCAATATAGGAGAAAACAGAGTGAAACCTAAAAATTCAAACTGTTACTGGAAATGAACGCTTCAACATAGAAGAACGAAATTTGGGGAACCAAGTCGCCTTAGTGTACTGATCATTACCTGAAAGTATCATCCAGTTTGGGTGAAAAAATATTTGCTGAGATTTCTGGAGATTCGTAATTTTTGGAAGCTTGGCAACCCCTTCCCATGAAAGTGTTTCTCGCTAGTCACTGCTTAGGGCTACATCAAGAGGAAACAAAACGTAGAGATAGAACGTGAAACTACTTTGTTGTGTCAAGTTTCAAGAATCTAGCACAAACCGTGTTGGATTTAGAGTTCCAAATACATCTATCAATATAGGAGAAAACAGAGTGAAAATTAAAAATTCAAACTGTTCCTGGAAATGAACGCTTCGACATAGAAGAACGAAATTTGGGGAACCAAGTCGCCTTAGTGTACTGATCACTACCTGAAAGTATCATCCAGTTTGGGTGAAAAAATATTTGCTGAGATTTCTGGAGATTCGTAATTTTGGGAAGCTTGGCAACCCCTTCCCATGAAAGTGTTTCTCGCCAGTCACTGCTTAGGGCTACATCAAGAGGAAACAAAACGTAGAGATAGAACGTGAAACTACTTTGTTGTGTCAAGTTTCAAGAAGCTAGCACAAACCGTGTTGGATTTAGAGTTCCAAATACATCTATCAATATAGGAGAAAACAGAGTGAAACCTAAAAATTCAAACTGTTACTGGAAATTAACGCTTCAACATAGAAGAACGAAATTTGGGGAACCAAGTCGCCTTAGTGTACTGATCATTACCTGAAAGTATCATCCAGTTTGGGTGAAAAAATATTTGCTGAGATTTCTGGAGATTCGTAATTTTGGGAAGCTTGGCAACCCCGTTCCATGAAAGGGTTTCTCGCCAGTCACTGCTTAGGGCTACATCAAGAGGAAACAAAACGTAGAGATAGAACGTGAAACTACTTTGTTGTGTCAAGTTTCAAGAAGCTAGCACAAACCGTGTTGGATTTAGAGTTCCAAATACATCTATCAATATAGGAGAAAACAGAGTGAAACCTAAAAATTCAAACTGTTACTGGAAATTAACGCTTCAACATAGAAGAACGAAATTTGGGGAACCAAGTCGCCTTAGTGTACTGATCATTACCTGAAAGTATCATCCAGTTTGGGTGAAAAAATATTTGCTGAGATTTCTGGAGATTCGTAATTTTGGGAAGCTTGGCAACCCCGTTCCATGAAAGGGTTTCTCGCCAGTCACTGCTTAGGGCTACATCAAGAGGAAACAAAACGTAGAGATAGAACGTGAAACTACTTTGTTGTGTCAAGTTTCAAGAAGCTAGCACAAACCGTGTTGGATTTAGAGTTCCAAATACATCTATCAATATAGGAGAAAACAGAGTGAAACCTAAAAATTCAAACTGTTACTGGAAATGAACGCTTCAACATATAAGAACGAAATTTGGGGAACCAAGTCGCCTTAGTGTACTGATCATTACCTGAAAGTATCATCCAGTTTGGGTGAAAAAATATTTGCTGAGATTTCTGGAGATTCGTAATTTTGGGAAGCTTGGCAACCCCTTCCCATGAAAGTGTTTCTCGCCAGTCACTGCTTAGGGCTACATCAAGAGGAAACAAAACATAGAGAGAGAACGTGAAACTACTTTGTTGTGTCAAGTTTCAAGAAGCTAGCACAAACCGTGTTGGATTTAGAGTTCCAAATACATCTATCAATATAGGAGAAAACAGAGTGAAACCTAAAAATTCAAACTGTTACTGGAAATGAACGCTTCAACATAGAAGAACGAAATTTGGGGAACCAAGTCGCCTTAGTGTACTGATCATTACCTGAGAGTATCATCCAGTTTGGGTGAAAAAATATTTGCTGAGATTTCTGGAGATTCGTAATTTTTGGAAGCTTGGCAACTCCTTCCCATGAAAGTGTTTCTCGCCCGTCACTGCTTAGGGCTACATCAAGAGGAAACAAAACGTAGAGATAGAACGGGAAACTACTTTGTTGTGTCAAGTTTCAAGAAGCTAGCACAAACCGTGTTGGATTTAGAGTTCCAAATACATCTATCAATATAGGAGAAAACAGAGTGAAACCTAAAAATTCAAACTGTTACTGGAAATGAACGCTTCAACATAGAAGAACGAAATTTGGGGAACCAAGTCGACTTAGTGTACTGATCATTACCTGAAAGTATCATCCATTTTGGGTGAAAAAATATTTGCTGAGATTTCTGGAGATTCGTAATTTTGGGAAGCTTGGCAACCCCGTTCCATGAAAGGGTTTCTCGCCAGTCACTGCTTAGGGCTACATCAAGAGGAAACAAAACGTAGAGATAGAACGTGAAACTACTTTGTTGTGTCAAGTTTCAAGAAGCTAGAACAAACCGTGTTGGATTTAGAGTTCCAAATACATCTATCAATATAGGAGAAAACAGAGTGAAACCTAAAAATTCAAACTGTTACTGGAAATGAACGCTTCAACATAGAAGAACGAAATTTGGGGAACCAAGTCGCCTTAGTGTACTGATCATTACCTGAGAGTATCATCCAGTTTGGGTGAAAAAATGTTTGCTGAGATTTCTGGAGATTCGTAATTTTGGGAAGCTTGGCAACCCCTTCCCATGAAAGTGTTTCTCGCCAGTCACTGCTTAGGGCTACATAAAGAGGAAACAAAACGTAGAGATAGAACGTGAAACTACTTTGTTGTGTCAAGTTTCAAGAAGCTAGCACAAACTGTGTTGGATTTAGAGTTCCAAATACATCTATCAATATAGGAGAAAACAGAGTGAAACCTAAAAATTCAAACTGTTACTGGAAATGAATGCTTCAAAATAGAAGAACAAAATTTGGGGAACCAAGTTGCCTTAGTGTACTGATCATTACCTGAAAGTATCATCCATTTTGGGTGAAAAAATATTTGCTGAGATTTATGGAGATTCGTAATTTTGGGAAGCTTGGCAACCCCTTCCCATGAAAGTGATTCTCGCCAGTCACTGCTTAGGTATACATCAAGAGGAAACAAAACGTAGAGATAGAACGTGAAACTACTTTGTTGTGTCAAGTTTCAAGATGCTAGCACAAACCGTGTTGGATTTAGAGTTCCAAATACATCTATCAATATAGGAGAAAACAGAGTGAAACCTAAAAATTCAAACTGTTACTGGAAATGAACGCTTCAACATAGAAGAACGAAATTTGGGGAACCAAGTCGCCTTAGTGTACTGATCATTACCTGAAAGTATCATCCAGTTTGGGTGAAAAAATATTTGCTGAGATTTCTGGAGATTCGTAATTTTTGGAAGCTTGGCAACCCCTTCCCATGAAAGTGTTTCTCGCCAGTCACTGCTTAGGGCTACATCAAGAGGAAACAAAACGTAGAGATAGAACGTGAAACTACTTTGTTGTGTCAAGTTTCAAGAAGCTAGCACAAACCGTGTTGGATTTAGAGTTCCAAATACATCTATCAATATAGGAGAAAACAGAGTGAAAATTAAAAATTCAAACTGTTACTGGAAATGAACGCTTCGACATAGAAGAACGAAATTTGGGGAACCAAGTCGCCTTAGTGTACTGATCACTACCTGAAAGTATCATCCAGTTTGGGTGAAAAAATATTTGCTGAGATTTCTGGAGATTCGTAATTTTGGGAAGCTTGGCAACCCCTTCCCATGAAAGTGTTTCTCGCCAGTCACTGCTTAGGGCTACATCAAGAGGAAATAAAACGTAGAGATAGAACGTGAAACTACTTTGTTGTGTCAAGTTTCAAGAAGCTAGCACAAACCGTGTTGGATTTAGAGTTCCAAATACATCTATCAATATAGGAGAAAACAGAGTGAAACCTAAAAATTCAAACTGTTACTGGAAATGAACGCTTCAACATAGAAGAACGAAATTTGGGGAACCAAGTCGCCTTAGTGTACTGATCATTACCTGAAAGTATCATCCAGTTTGGGTGAAAAAATATTTGCTGAGATTTCTGGAGATTCGTAATTTTGGGAAGCTTGGCAACCCCGTTCCATGAAAGGGTTTCTCGCCAGTCACTGCTTAGGGCTACATCAAGAGGAAACAAAACGTAGAGATAGAACGTGAAACTACTTTGTTGTGTCAAGTTTCAAGAAGCTAGCACAAACCGTGTTGGATTTAGAGTTCCAAATACATCTATCAATATAGGAGAAAACAGAGTGAAACCTAAAAATTCAAACTGTTACTGGAAATGAACGCTTCAACATAGAAGAACGAAATTTGGGGAACCAAGTCGCCTTAGTGTACTGATCATTACCTGAAAGTATCATCCAGTTTGGGTGAAAAAATATTTGCTGAGATTTCTGGAGATTCGCAATTTTTGGAAGCTTGGCAACCCCTTCCCATGAAAGGGTTTCTCGCCAGTCACTGCTTAGGGCTACATCAAGAGGAAACAAAACGTAGAGATAGAACGTGAAACTACTTTGTTGTGTCAAGTTTCAAGAAGCTAGAACAAACCGTGTTGGATTTAGAGTTCCAAATACATCTATCAATATAGGAGAAAACAGAGTGAAACCTAAAAATTCAAACTGTTACTGGAAATGAACGCTTCAACATAGAAGAACGAAATTTGGGGAACCAAGTCGCCTTAGAGTACTGATCATTACCTGAGAGTATCATCCAGTTTGGGTGAAAAAATATTTGCTGAGATTTCTGGAGATTCGTAATTTTTGGAAGCATGGCAACCCCTTCCCATGAAAGTGTTTCTCGCCAGTCACTGCTTAGGGCTACATCAAGAGGAAACAAAACGTAGAGATAGAACGTGAAACTACTTTGTTGTGTCAAGTTTCAAGAAGCTAGCACAAACCGTGTTGGATTTAGAGTTCCAAATACATCTATCAATATAGGAGAAAACAGAGTGAAACCTAAAAATTCAAACTGTTACTGGAAATGAACGCTTCGACATAGAAGAACGAAATTTGGGGAACCAAGTCGCCTTAGTGTACTGATCACTACCTGAAAGTATCATCCAGTTTGGGTGAAAAAATATTTGCTGAGATTTCTGGAGATTCGTAATTTTGGGAAGCTTGGCAACCCCTTCCCATGAAAGTGTTTCTCGCCAGTCACTGCTTAGGGCTACATCAAGAGGAAACAAAACGTAGAGATAGAACGTGAAACTACTTTGTTGTGTCAAGTTTCAAGAAGCTAGCACAAACCGTGTTGGATTTAGAGTTCCAAATACATCTATCAATATAGGAGAAAACAGAGTGAAACCTAAAAATTCAAACTGTTACTGGAAATGAACGCTTCAACATAGAAGAACGAAATTTGGGGAACCAAGTCGCCTTAGTGTACTGATCATTACCTGAAAGTATCATCCAGTTTGGGTGAAAAAATATTTGCTGAGATTTCTGGAGATTCGTAATTTTGGGAAGCTTGGCAACCCCTTCCCATGAAAGTGTTTCTCGCCAGTCAGTGTTTAGGGCTACATCAAGAGGAAACAAAACGTAGAGATAGAACATGAAACTACATTGTTGTGTCAATTTTCAAGAAGCTAGCACAAACCGTGTTGGATTTAGAGTTCCAAATACATCTATCAATATAGGAGAAAACAGAGTGAAACCTAAAAATTCAAACTGTTACTGGAAATGAACGCTTCAACATAGAAGAACGAAATTTGGGGAACCAAGTCGCCTTAGTGTACTGATCATTACCTGAAAGTATCATCCAGTTTGGGTGAAAAAATATTTGCTGAGATTTCTGGAGATTCGTAATTTTGGGAAGCTTGGCAACCCCGTTCCATGAAAGGGTTTCTCGCCAGTCACTGCTTAGGGCTACATCAAGAGGAAACAAAACGTAGAGATAGAACGTGAAACTACTTTGTTGTGTCAAGTTTCAAGAAGCTAGCACAAACCGTGTTGGATTTAGAGTTCCAAATACATCTATTAATATAGGAGAAAACAGAGTGAAACCTAAAAATTCAAACTGTTACTGGAAATGAACGCTTCAACATAGAAGAACGAAATTTGCGGAACCAAGTTACCTTAGTGTACTGATCATTACCTGAAACTATCATCCAGTTTGGGTGAAAAATTATTTGCTGAGATTTCTGGAGATTCGTAATTTTTGGAAGCTTGGCAATCCCTTCCCATGAAAGTGTTTCTCGCCAGTCACTGCTTAGGGCTACATCAAGAGGAAACAAAACGTAGAGATAGAACGTGAAACTACTTTGTTGTGTCAAGTTTCAAGAAGCTATCACAAACCGTGTTGGATTTAGTGTTCCAAATACATCTATCAATATAGGAGAAAACAGAGTGAAACCTAAAAATTCAAACTGTTACTGGAAATGAACGCTTCAAGATAGAAGAACGAAATTTGGGGAACCAAGTCGCCTTAGTGTACTGATCATTACCTGAAAGTATCATCCAGTTTGGGTGAAAAAATATTTGCTGAGATTTCTGGAGATTCGTAATTTTGGGAAGCTTGGCAACCCCTTCCCATGAAAGTGTTTCTCGCCAGTCACTGCTTAGGGCTACATCAAGAGGAAACAAAACGTAGAGATAGAACGTGAAACTACGTTGTTGTGTCAAGTTTCAAGAAGCTAGCACAAAACGTGTAGGATTTAGAGTTCCAAATACATCTATTAATATAGGAGAAAACAGAGTGAAACCTAAAAATTCAAACTGTTACTGGAAATGAACGCTTCAACATAGAAGAACGAAATTTGGGGAACCAAGTTACCTTAGTGTACTGATCATTACCTGAAACTATCATCCAGTTTGGGTAAAAAATTATTTGCTGAGATTTCTGGAGATTCGTAATTTTTGGAAGCTTGGCAACCCCTTCCCATGAAAGTGTTTCTCGCCAATCACTGCTTAGGGCTACATCAAGAGGAAACAAAACGTAGAGATAGAACGTGAAACTACTTTGTTGTGTCAACTTTCAAGAAGCTAGCACAAACCGTGTTGGATTCAGAGTTCCAAATACATCTATCAATATAGGAGAAAACAGAGTGAAACCTAAAAATTCAAACTGTTACTGGAAATGAACGCTTCAACATAGAAGAACGAAATTTGGGGAACCAAGTCGCCTTAGTGTACTGATCATTACCTGAGAGTATCATCCAGTTTGGGTGAAAAAATATTTGCTGAGATTTCTGGAGATTCGTAATTTTGGGAAGCTTGGCAACCCCTTCCCATGAAAGTGTTTCTCGCCAGTCACTGCTTAGGGCTACATCAAGAGGAAACAAAACGTAGAGATAGAACGTGAAACTACTTTGTTGTGTCAAGTTTCAAGAAGCTAGCACAAACCGTGTTGGATTTAGAGTTCCAAATACATCTATCAATATAGGAGAAAACAGAGTGAAACCTAAAAATTCAAACTGTTACTGGAAATGAACGCTTCAACATAGAAGAACGAAATTTGGGGAACCAAGTCGCCTTAGTGTACTGATCATTACCTGAAAGTATCATCAAGTTTGGGTGAAAAAATATTTGCTGAGATTTCTGGAGATTCGTAATTTTTGGAAGCTTGGCAACCCCTTCCCATGAAAGTGTTTCTCGCCAGTCACTGCTTAGGGCTACATCAAGAGGAAACAAAACATAGAGATAGAACGTGAAACTACTTTGTTGTGTCAAGTTTCAAGAAGCTAGCACAAACCGTGTTGGATTTAGAGTTCCAAATACATCTATCAATATAGGAGAAAACAGAGTGAAACCTAAAAATTCAAACTGTTACTGGAAATGAACGCTTCAACATAGAAGAACGAAATTTGGGGAACCAAGTCGCCTTAGTGTACTGATCATTACCTGAAAGTATCATCCAGTTTGGGTGAAAAAATATTTGCTGAGATTTCTGGAGATTCGTAATTTTTGGAAGCTTGGCAACTCCTTCCCATGAAAGTGTTTCTCGCCAGTCACTGCTTAGGGCTACATCAAGAGGAAACAAAACGTAGAGATAGAACGTGAAACTACTTTGTTGTGTCAAGTTTCAAGAAGCTAGCACAAACCGTGTTGGATTTAGAGTTCCAAATACATCTATCAATATAGGAGAAAACAGAGTGAAACCTAAAAATTCAAACTGTTACTGGAAATGAACGCTTCAACATAGAAGAACGAAATTTGGGGAACCAAGTCGCCTTAGTGTACTGATCATTACCTGAAAGTATCATCCAGTTTGGGTGAAAAAATATTTGCTGAGATTTCTGGAGATTCGTAATTTTGGGAAGCTTGGCAACCCCTTCCCATGAAAGTGTTTCTCGCCAGTCACTGCTTAGGGCTACCTCAAGAGGAAACAAAACGTAGAGATAGAACGTGAAACTACTTTGTTGTGTCAAGTTTCAAGAAGCTAGCACAAACCGTGTTGGATTTAGAGTTCCAAATACATCTATCAATATAGGAGAAAACAGAGTGAAACCTAAAAATTCAAACTGTTACTGGAAATGAACGCTTCAACATAGAAGAACGAAATTTGGGGAATCAAGTCGCCTTAGTGTACTGATCATTACCTGAAAGTATCATCCAGTTTGGGTGAAAAAATGTTTGCTGAGATTTCTGGAGATTCGTAATTTTGGGAAGCTTGGCAACCCCTTCCCATGAAAGTGTTTCTCGCCAGTCACTGCTTAGGCCTACATCAAGAGGAAACAAAACGTAGAGATAGAACGTGAAACTACTTTGTTGTGTCAAGTTTCAAGAAGCTAGCACAAACCGTGTTGGATTTAGAGTTCCAAATACATCTATAAATATAGGAGAAAACAGAGTGAAACCTAAAAATTCAAACTGTTACTGGAAATGAACGCTTCAACATAGAAGAACGAAATTTGGGGAACCAAGTCGCCTTAGTGTACTGATCATTACCTGAAAGTATCATCCAGTTTGGGTGAAAAAATATTTGCTGAGATTTCTGGAGATTCGTAATTTTAGGAAGCTTGGCAACCCCGTTCCATGAAAGTGTTTCTCGCCAGTCACTGCTTAGGGCTACATCAAGAGGAAACAAAACGTAGAGATAGAACTTGAAACTACTTTGTTGTGTCAAGTTTCAAGAAGCTAGAACAAACCGTGTTGGATTTAGAGTTCCAAATACATCTATCAATATAGGAGAAAACAGAGTGAAACCTAAAAATTCAAACTGTTACTGCAAATGAACGCTTCAACATAGAAGAATGAAATTTGGGGAACCAAGTCGCCTTAGTGTACTGATCATTACCTGAAAGTATCATCCAGTTTGGGTGAAAAAATGTTTGCTGAGATTTCTGGAGATTCGTAATTTTGGGAAGCTTGGCAACCCCTTCCCATGAAAGTGTTTCTCGCCAGTCACTGCTTAGGGCTACATCAAGAGGAAACAAAACGTAGAGATAGAACGTGAAACTACTTTGTTGTGTCAAGTTTCAAGAAGCTAGCACAAACCGTGTTGGATTTAGAGTTCCAAATACATCTATCAATATAGGAGAAAACAGAGTGAAACCTAAAAATTCAAACTGTTACTGGAAATGAACGCTTCAACATAGAAGAACGAAATTTGGGTAACCAAGTCGCCTTAGTGTACTGATCATTACCTGAAAGTATCATCCAGTTTGGGTGAAAAAATATTTGCTGAGATTTCTGGAGATTCGTAATTTTTGGAAGCTTGGCAACCCCTTCCCATGAAAGTGTTTCTCGCCAGTCACTGCTTAGGGCTACATCAAGAGGAAACAAAACGTAGAGATAGAACGTGAAACTACTTTGTTGTGTCAAGTTTCAAGAAGCTAGCACAAACCGTGTTGGATTTAGAGGTCCAAATACATCTATCAATATAGGAGAAAACAGAGTGAAACCTAAAAATTCAAACTGTTACTGGAAATGAACGCTTCGACATAGAAGAACGAAATTTGGGGAACCAAGTCGCCTTAGTGTACTGATCACTACCTGAAAGTATCATCCAGTTTGGGTGAAAAAATATTTGCTGAGATTTCTGGAGATTCGTAATTTTGGGAAGATTGGCAACCCCTTCCCATGAAAGTGTTTCTCGCCAGTCACTGCTTAGGGCTACATCAAGAGGAAACAAAACGTAGAGATAGAACGTGAAACTACTTTGTTGTGTCAAGTTTCAAGAAGCTAGCACAAACCGTGTTGGATTTAGAGTTCCAAATACATCTATCAATATAGGAGAAAACAGAGTGAAACCTAAAAATTCAAACTGTTACTGGAAATGAACGCTTCAACATAGAAGAACGAAATTTGGGGAACCAAGTCGCCTTAGTGTACTGATCATTACCTGAAAGTATCATCCAGTTTGGGTGAAAAAATATTTGCTGAGATTTCTGGAGATTCGTAATTTTGGGAAGCTTGGCAACCCCGTTCCATGAAAGGGTTTCTCGCCAGTCACTGCTTAGGGCTACATCAAGAGGAATTAAAACGTAGAGATAGAACGTGAAACTACTTTGTTGTGTCAAGTTTCAAGAAGCTAGAACAAACCGTGTTGGATTTAGAGTTCCAAATACATCTATCAATATAGGAGAAAACAGAGTGAAACCTAAAAATTCAAACTGTTACTGGAAATGAACGCTTCAACATAGAAGAACGAAATTTGGGGAACCAAGTCGCCTTAGTGTACTGATCATTACCTGAATGTATCATCCAGTTTGGGTGAAAAAATGTTTGCTGAGATTTCTGGAGATTCGTAATTTTTGGAAGCTTGGCAACCCCTTCTCATGAATGTGTTTCTCGCCAGTCACTGCTTAGGGCTACATCAAGAGGAAACAAAACGTAGAGATAGAACGTGAAACTACTTTGTTGTGTCAAGTTTCAAGAAGCTAGCACAAACTGTGTTGGATTTAGAGTTCCAAATACATCTATCAATATAGGAGAAAACAGAGTGAAACGTAAAAATTCAAACTGTTACTGGAAATGAACGCTTCAAAATAGAAGAACAAAATTTGGGGAACCAAGTCGCCTTAGTGTACTGATCATTACCTGAAAGTATCATCCAGTTTGGGTGAAAAAATATTTGCTGAGATTTCTGGAGATTCGTAATTTTGGGAAGCTTGGCAACCCCTTCCCATGAAAGTGTTTCTCTCCAGTCACTGCTTAGGGCTACATCAAGAGGAAACAAAACGTAGAGATAGAACGTGAAACTACTTTGTTGTGTCAAGTTTCAAGAAGCTAGCACAAACTGTGTTGGATTTAGAGTTCCAAATACATCTGTCAATATAGGAGAAAACAGAGTGAAACCTAAAAATTCAAACTGTTACTGGAAATGAACGCTTCAACATAGAAGAACGAAATTTGGGGAACCAAGTTACCTTAGTGTACTGATCATTACCTGAAACTATCATCCAGTTTGGGTGAAAAAATGTTTGCTGAGATTTCTGGAGATTCGTAATTTTGGGAAGCTTGGCAACCCCTTCCCATGAAAGTGTTTCTCGCCAGTCACTGTTTAGGGCTACATCAAGAGGAAAAAAAACGTAGAGATAGAACGTGGAACTACTTTGTTGTGTCAAGTTTCAAGAAGCTAGCACAAACTGTGTTGGATTTAGAGTTCCAAATACATCTATCAATATAGGAGAAAACAGAGTGAAACCTAAAAATTCAAACTGTTACTGGAAATGAACGCTTCAAAATAGAAGAACAAAATTTGGGGAACCAAGTCGCCTTAGTGTACTGATCATTACCTGAAAGTATCATCCAGTTTGGGTGAAAAAAATATTTGCTGAGATTTATGGAGATTCGTAATTTTGGGAAGCTTGGCAACCCCTTCCCATGAAAGTGTTTCTCGCCAGTCACTGCTTAGGGCTACATCAAGAGGAAACAAAACGTAGAGATAGAACGTGAAACTACTTTGTTGTGTCAAGTTTCAAGAAGCTAGCACAAACCGTGTTGGATTTAGAGTTCCAAATACATCTATCAATATAGGAGAAAACAGAGTGAAACCTAAAAATTCAAACTGTTACTGGAAATGAACGCTTCAACATAGAAGAACGAAATTTGGGTAACCAAGTCGCCTTAGTGTACTGATCATTACCTGAAAGTATCATCCAGTTTGGGTGAAAAAATATTTGCTGAGATTTCTGGAGATTCGTAATTTTTGGAAGCTTGGCAACCCCTTCCCATGAAAGTGTTTCTCGCCAGTCACTGCTTAGGGCTACATCAAGAGGAAACAAAACGTAGAGATAGAACGTGAAACTACTTTGTTGTGTCAAGTTTCAAGAAGCTAGCACAAACCGTGTTGGATTTAGAGGTCCAAATACATCTATCAATATAGGAGAAAACAGAGTGAAACCTAAAAATTCAAACTGTTACTGGAAATGAACGCTTCGACATAGAAGAACGAAATTTGGGGAACCAAGTCGCCTTAGTGTACTGATCACTACCTGAAAGTATCATCCAGTTTGGGTGAAAAAATATTTGCTGAGATTTCTGGAGATTCGTAATTTTGGGAAGATTGGCAACCCCTTCCCATGAAAGTGTTTCTCGCCAGTCACTGCTTAGGGCTACATCAAGAGGAAACAAAACGTAGAGATAGAACGTGAAACTACTTTGTTGTGTCAAGTTTCAAGAAGCTAGCACAAACCGTGTTGGATTTAGAGTTCCAAATACATCTATCAATATAGGAGAAAACAGAGTGAAACCTAAAAATTCAAACTGTTACTGGAAATGAACGCTTCAACATAGAAGAACGAAATTTGGGGAACCAAGTCGCCTTAGTGTACTGATCATTACCTGAAAGTATCATCCAGTTTGGGTGAAAAAATATTTGCTGAGATTTCTGGAGATTCGTAATTTTGGGAAGCTTGGCAACCCCGTTCCATGAAAGGGTTTCTCGCCAGTCACTGCTTAGGGCTACATCAAGAGGAATTAAAACGTAGAGATAGAACGTGAAACTACTTTGTTGTGTCAAGTTTCAAGAAGCTAGAACAAACCATGTTGGATTTAGAGTTCCAAATACATCTATCAATATAGGAGAAAACAGAGTGAAACCTAAAAATTCAAACTGTTACTGGAAATGAACGCTTCAACATAGAAGAACGAAATTTGGGGAACCAAGTCGCCTTAGTGTACTGATCATTACCTGAATGTATCATCCAGTTTGGGTGAAAAAATGTTTGCTGAGATTTCTGGAGATTCGTAATTTTTGGAAGCTTGGCAACCCCTTCCCATGAATGTGTTTCTCGCCAGTCACTGCTTAGGGCTACATCAAGAGGAAACAAAACGTAGAGATAGAACGTGAAACTACTTTGTTGTGTCAAGTTTCAAGAAGCTAGCACAAACTGTGTTGGATTTAGAGTTCCAAATACATCTATCAATATAGGAGAAAACAGAGTGAAACCTAAAAATTCAAACTGTTACTGGAAATGAACGCTTCAAAATAGAAGAACAAAATTTGGGGAACCAAGTCGCCTTAGTGTACTGATCATTACCTGAAAGTATCATCCAGTTTGGGTGAAAAAATATTTGCTGAGATTTCTGGAGATTCGTAATTTTGGGAAGCTTGGCAACCCCTTCCCATGAAAGTGTTTCTCTCCAGTCACTGCTTAGGGCTACATCAAGAGGAAACAAAACGTAGAGATAGAACGTGAAACTACTTTGTTGTGTCAAGTTTCAAGAAGCTAGCACAAACTGTGTTGGATTTAGAGTTCCAAATACATCTATCAATATAGGAGAAAACAGAGTGAAACCTAAAAATTCAAACTGTTACTGGAAATGAACGCTTCAACATAGAAGAACGAAATTTGGGGAACCAAGTTACCTTAGTGTACTGATCATTACCTGAAACTATCATCCAGTTTGGGTAAAAAAATGTTTGCTGAGATTTCTGGAGATTCGTAATTTTGGGAAGCTTGGCAACCCCTTCCCATGAAAGTGTTTCTCGCCAGTCACTGTTTAGGGCTACATCAAGAGGAAAAAAAACGTAGAGATAGAACGTGGAACTACTTTGTTGTGTCAAGTTTCAAGAAGCTAGCACAAACTGTGTTGGATTTAGAGTTCCAAATACATCTATCAATATAGGAGAAAACAGAGTGAAACCTAAAAATTCAAACTGTTACTGGAAATGAACGCTTCAAAATAGAAGAACAAAATTTGGGGAACCAAGTCGCCTTAGTGTACTGATCATTACCTGAAAGTATCATCCAGTTTGGGTGAAAAAAATATTTGCTGAGATTTATGGAGATTCGTAATTTTGGGAAGCTTGGCAACCCCTTCCCATGAAAGTGTTTCTCGCCAGTCACTGCTTAGGGCTACATCAAGAGGAAACAAAACGTAGAGATAGAACGTGAAACTACTTTGTTGTGTCAAGTTTCAAGAAGCTAGCACAAACCGTGTTGGATTTAGAGTTCCAAATACATCTATCAATATAGGAGAAAACAGAGTGAAACCTAAAAATTCAAACTGTTACTGGAAATGAACGCTTCAACATAGAAGAACCAAATTTGGGGAACCAAGTCGCCTTAGTGTACTGATCATTACCTGAAAGTATCATCCAGTTTGGGTGAAAAAATATTTGCTGAGATTTCTGGAGATTCGTAATTTTTGGAAGCTTGGCAACCCCTTCCCATGAAAGTGTTTCTCGCCAGTCACTGCTTAGGGCTACATCAAGAGGAAACAAAACGTAGAGATAGAACGTGAAACTACTTTGTTGTGTCAAGTTTCAAGAAGCTAGCACAAACCGTGTTGGATTTAGAGTTCCAAATACATCTATCAATATAGGAGAAAACAGAGTGAAACCTAAAAATTCAAACTGTTACTGGAAATGAACGCTTCGACATAGAAGAACGAAATTTGGGGAACCAAGTCGCCTTAGTGTACTGATCACTACCTGAAAGTATCATCCAGTTTGGGTGAAAAAATATTTGTTGAGATTTCTGGAGATTCGTAATTTTGGGAAGCTTGGCAACCCCTTCCCATGAAAGTGTTTCTCGCCAGTCACTGCTTAGGGCTACATCAAGAGGAAACAAAACGTAGAGATAGAACGTGAAACTACTTTGTTGTGTCAAGTTTCAAGAAGCTAGCACAAACCGTGTTGGATTTAGAGTTCCAAATACATCTATCAATATAGGAGAAAACAGAGTGAAACCTAAAAATTCAAACTGTTACTGGAAATGAACGCTTCAACATAGAAGAACGAAATTTGGGGAACCAAGTCGCCTTAGTGTACTGATCATTACCTGAAAGTATCATCCAGTTTGGGTGAAAAAATATTTGCTGAGATTTCTGGAGATTCGTAATTTTGGGAAGCTTGGCAACCCCTTCCCATGAAAGTGTTTCTCGCCAGTCACTGTTTAGGGCTACATCAAGAGGAAACAAAACGTAGAGATAGAACATGAAACTACTTTGTTGTGTCAACTTTCAAGAAGCTAGCACAAACCGTGTTGGATTTAGAGTTCCAAATACATCTATCAATATAGGAGAAAACAGAGTGAAACCTAAAAATTCAAACTGTTACTGGAAATGAACGCTTCAACATAGAAGAACGAAATTTGGGGAACCAAGTCGCCTTAGTGTACTGATCATTACCTGAAAGTATCATCCAGTTTGGGTGAAAAAATATTTGCTGAGATTTCTGGAGATTCGTAATTTTGGGAAGCTTGGCAACCCCGTTCCATGAAAGGGTTTCTCGCCAGTCACTGCTTAGGGCTACATCAAGAGGAAACAAAACGTAGAGATAGAACGTGAAACTACTTTGTTGTGTCAAGTTTCAAGAAGCTAGCACAAACCGTGTTGGATTTAGAGTTCCAAATACATCTATTAATATAGGAGAAAACAGAGTGAAACCTAAAAATTCAAACTGTTACTGGAAATGAACGCTTCAACATAGAAGAACGAAATTTGGGGAACCAAGTTACCTTAGTGTACTGATCATTACCTGAAACTATCATCCAGTATGGGTGAAAAATTATTTGCTGAGATATCTGGAGATTCGTAATTTTTGGAAGCTTGGCAATCCCTTCCCATGAAAGTGTTTCTCGCCAGTCACTGCTTAGGGCTACATCAAGAGGAAACAAAACGTAGAGATAGAACGTGAAACTACTTTGTTGTGTCAAGTTTCAAGAAGCTATCACAAACCGTGTTGGATTTAGTGTTCCAAATACATCTATCAATATAGGAGAAAACAGAGTGAAACCTAAAAATTCAAACTGTTACTGGAAATGAACGCTTCAAGATAGAAGAACGAAATTTGGGGAACCAAGTCGCCTTAGTGTACTGATCATTACCTGAAAGTATCATCCAGTTTGGGTGAAAAAATATTTGCTGAGATTTCTGGAGATTCGTAATTTTGGGAAGCTTGGCAACCCCTTCCCATGAAAGTGTTTCTCGCCAGTCACTGCTTAGGGCTACATCAAGAGGAAACAAAACGTAGAGATAGAACGTGAAACTACGTTGTTGTGTCAAGTTTCAAGAAGCTAGCACAAAACGTGTAGGATTTAGAGTTCCAAATACATCTATTAATATAGGAGAAAACAGAGTGAAACCTAAAAATTCAAACTGTTACTGGAAATGAACGCTTCAACATAGAAGAACGAAATTTGGGGAACCAAGTTACCTTAGTGTACTGATCATTACCTGAAACTATCATCCAGTTTGGGTAAAAAATTATTTGCTGAGATTTCTGGAGATTCGTAATTTTTGGAAGCTTGGCAACCCCTTCCCATGAAAGTGTTTATCGCCAATCACTGCTTAGGGCTACATCAAGAGGAAACAAAACGTAGAGATAGAACGTGAAACTACTTTGTTGTGTCAACTTTCAAGAAGCTAGCACAAACCGTGTTGGATTCAGAGTTCCAAATACATCTATCAATATAGGAGAAAACAGAGTGAAACCTAAAAATTCAAACTGTTACTGGAAATGAACGCTTCAACATAGAAGAACGAAATTTGGGGAACCAAGTCGCCTTAGTGTACTGATCATTACCTGAGAGTATCATCCAGTTTGGGTGAAAAAATATTTGCTGAGATTTCTGGAGATTCGTAATTTTGGGAAGCTTGGCAACCCCTTCCCATGAAAGTGTTTCTCGCCAGTCACTGCTTAGGGCTACATCAAGAGGAAACAAAACGTAGAGATAGAACGTGAAACTACTTTGTTGTGTCAAGTTTCAAGAAGCTAGCACAAACCGTGTTGGATTTAGAGTTCCAAATACATCTATCAATATAGGAGAAAACAGAGTGAAACCTAAAAATTCAAACTGTTACTGGAAATGAACGCTTCAACATAGAAGAACGAAATTTGGGGAACCAAGTCGCCTTAGTGTACTGATCATTACCTGAAAGTATCATCCAGTTTGGGTGAAAAAATACTTGCTGAGATTTCTGGAGATTCGTAATTTTGGGAAGCTTGGCAACCCCTTCCCATGAAAGTGTTTCTCGCCAGTCACTGCTTAGGGCTACATCAAGAGGAAACAAAACGTAGAGATAGAACGTGAAACTACGTTGTTGTGTCTAGTTTCAAGAAGCTAGCACAAAACGTGTTGGATTTAGAGTTCCAAATACATCTATCAATATAGGAGAAAACAGAGTGAAACCTAAAAATTCAAACTGTTACTGGAAATGAACGCTTCAAATAGAAGAACGAAATTTGGGGAACCAAGTCGCCTTAGTGTACTGATCATTACCTGAAAGTATCATCCAGTTTGGGTGAAAAAATATTTGCTGAGATTTCTGGAGATTCGTAATTTTGGGAAGCTTGGCAACCCCTTCCCATGAAAGTGTTTCTCGCCAGTCACTGCTTAGGGCTACATCAAGAGGAAACAAAACATAGAGAGAGAACGTGAAACTACTTTGTTGTGTCAAGTTTCAAGAAGCTAGCACAAACCGTGTTGGATTTAGAGTTCCAAATACATCTATCAATATAGGAGAAAACAGAGTGAAACCTAAAAATTCAAACTGTTACTGGAAATGAACGCTTCAACATAGAAGAACGAAATTTGGGGAACCAAGTCGCCTTAGTGTACTGATCATTACCTGAGAGTATCATCCAGTTTGGGTGAAAAAATATTTGCTGAGATTTCTGGAGATTCGTAATTTTTGGAAGCTTGGCAACTCCTTCCCATGAAAGTGTTTCTCGCCAGTCACTGCTTAGGGCTACATCAAGAGGAAACAAAACGTAGAGATAGAACGGGAAACTACTTTGTTGTGTCAAGTTTCAAGAAGCTAGCACAAACCGTGTTGGATTTAGAGTTCCAAATACATCTATCAATATAGGAGAAAACAGAGTGAAACCTAAAAATTCAAACTGTTACTGGAAATGAACGCTTCAACATAGAAGAACGAAATTTGGGGAACCAAGTCGACTTAGTGTACTGATCATTACCTGAAAGTATCATCCAGTTTGGGTGAAAAAATATTTGCTGAGATTTCTGGAGATTCGTAATTTTGGGAAGCTTGGCAACCCCGTTCCATGAAAGGGTTTCTCGCCAGTCACTGCTTAGGGCTACATCAAGAGGAAACAAAACGTAGAGATAGAACGTGAAACTACTTTGTTGTGTCAAGTTTCAAGAAGCTAGAACAAACCGTGTTGGATTTAGAGTTCCAAATACATCTATCAATATAGGAGAAAACAGAGTGAAACCTAAAAATTCAAACTGTTACTGGAAATGAACGCTTCAACATAGAAGAACGAAATTTGGGGAACCAAGTCGCCTTAGTGTACTGATCATTACCTGAAAGTATCATCCAGTTTGGGTGAAAAAATGTTTGCTGAGATTTCTGGAGATTCGTAATTTTGGGAAGCTTGGCAACCCCTTCCCATGAAAGTGTTTCTCGCCAGTCACTGCTTAGGGCTACATCAAGAGGAAACAAAACGTAGAGATAGAACGTGAAACTACTTTGTTGTGTCAAGTTTCAAGAAGCTAGCACAAACTGTGTTGGATTTAGAGTTCCAAATACATCTATCAATATAGGAGAAAACAGAGTGAAACCTAAAAATTCAAACTGTTACTGGAAATGAATGCTTCAAAATAGAAGAACAAAATTTGGGGAAACAAGTCGCCTTAGTGTACTGATCATTACCTGAAAGTATCATCCAGTTTGGGTGAAAAAATATTTGCTGAGATTTATGGAGATTCGTAATTTTGGGAAGCTTGGCAACCCCTTCCCATGAAAGTGATTCTCGCCAGTCACTGCTTAGGTATACATCAAGAGGAAACAAAACGTAGAGATAGAACGTGAAACTACTTTGTTGTGTCAAGTTTCAAGATGCTAGCACAAACCGTGTTGGATTTAGAGTTCCAAATACATCTATCAATATAGGAGAAAACAGAGTGAAACCTAAAAATTCAAACTGTTACTGGAAATGAACGCTTCAACATAGAAGAACGAAATTTGGGGAACCAAGTCGCCTTAGTGTACTGATCATTACCTGAAAGTATCATCCAGTTTGGGTGAAAAAATATTTGCTGAGATTTCTGGAGATTCGTAATTTTTGGAAGCTTGGCAACCCCTTCCCATGAAAGTGTTTCTCGCTAGTCACTGCTTAGGGCTACATCAAGAGGAAACAAAACGTAGAGATAGAACGTGAAACTACTTTGTTGTGTCAAGTTTCAAGAATCTAGCACAAACCGTGTTGGATTTAGAGTTCCAAATACATCTATCAATATAGGAGAAAACAGAGTGAAAATTAAAAATTCAAACTGTTACTGGAAATGAACGCTTCGACATAGAAGAACGAAATTTGGGGAACCAAGTCGCCTTAGTGTACTGATCACTACCTGAAAGTATCATCCAGTTTGGGTGAAAAAATATTTGCTGAGATTTCTGGAGATTCGTAATTTTGGGAAGCTTGGCAACCCCTTCCCATGAAAGTGTTTCTCGCCAGTCACTGCTTAGGGCTACATCAAGAGGAAACAAAACGTAGAGATAGAACGTGAAACTACTTTGTTGTGTCAAGTTTCAAGAAGCTAGCACAAACCGTGTTGGATTTAGAGTTCCAAATACATCTATCAATATAGGAGAAAACAGAGTGAAACCTAAAAATTCAAACTGTTACTGGAAATGAACGCTTCAACATAGAAGAACGAAATTTGGGGAACCAAGTCGCCTTAGTGTACTGATCATTACCTGAAAGTATCATCCAGTTTGGGTGAAAAAATATTTGCTGAGATTTCTGGAGATTCGTAATTTTGGGAAGCTTGGCAACCCCGTTCCATGAAAGGGTTTCTCGCCAGTCACTGCTTAGGGCTACATCAAGAGGAAACAAAACGTAGAGATAGAACGTGAAACTACTTTGTTGTGTCAAGTTTCAAGAAGCTAGCACAAACCGTGTTGGATTTAGAGTTCCAAATACATCTATCAATATAGGAGAAAACAGAGTGAAACCTAAAAATTCAAACTGTTACTGGAAATGAACGCTTCAACATATAAGAACGAAATTTGGGGAACCAAGTCGCCTTAGTGTACTGATCATTACCTGAAAGTATCATCCAGTTTGGGTGAAAAAATATTTGCTGAGATTTCTGGAGATTCGCAATTTTTGGAAGCTTGGCAACCCCTTCCCATGAAAGGGTTTCTCGCCAGTCACTGCTTAGGGCTACATCAAGAGGAAACAAAACGTAGAGATAGAACGTGAAACTACTTTGTTGTGTCAAGTTTCAAGAAGCTAGAACAAACCGTGTTAGATTTAGAGTTCCAAATACATCTATCAATATAGGAGAAAACAGAGTGAAACCTAAAAATTCAAACTGTTACTGGAAATGAACGCTTCAACATAGAAGAACGAAATTTGGGGAACCAAGTCGCCTTAGTGTACTGATCATTACCTGAGAGTATCATCCAGTTTGGGTGAAAAAATATTTGCTGAGATTTCTGGAGATTCGTAATTTTTGGAAGCATGGCAACCCCTTCCCATGAAAGTGTTTCTCGCCAGTCACTGCTTAGGGCTACATCAAGAGGAAACAAAACGTAGAGATAGAACGTGAAACTACTTTGTTGTGTCAAGTTTCAAGAAGCTAGCACAAACCGTGTTGGATTTAGAGTTCCAAATACATCTATCAATATAGGAGAAAACAGAGTGAAACCTAAAAATTCAAACTGTTACTGGAAATGAACGCTTCGACATAGAAGAACGAAATTTGGGGAACCAAGTCGCCTTAGTGTACTGATCACTACCTGAAAGTATCATCCAGTTTGGGTGAAAAAATATTTGCTGAGATTTCTGGAGATTCGTAATTTTGGGAAGCTTGGCAACCCCTTCCCATGAAAGTGTTTCTCGCCAGTCACTGCTTAGGGCTACATCAAGAGGAAACAAAACGTAGAGATAGAAAGTGAAACTACTTTGTTGTGTCAAGTTTCAAGAAGCTAGCACAAACCGTGTTGGATTTAGAGTTCCAAATACATCTATCAATATAGGAGAAAACAGAGTGAAACCTAAAAATTCAAACTGTTACTGGAAATGAACGCTTCAACATAGAAGAACGAAATTTGGGGAACCAAGTCGCCTTAGTGTACTGATCATTACCTGAAAGTATCATCCAGTTTGGGTGAAAAAATATTTGCTGAGATTTCTGGAGATTCGTAATTTTGGGAAGCTTGGCAACCCCTTCCCATGAAAGTGTTTCTCGCCAGTCACTGTTTAGGGCTACATCAAGAGGAAACAAAACGTAGAGATAGAACATGAAACTACTTTGTTGTGTCAACTTTCAAGAAGCTAGCACAAACCGTGTTGGATTTAGAGTTCCAAATACATCTATCAATATAGGAGAAAACAGAGTGAAACCTAAAAATTCAAACTGTTACTGGAAATGAACGCTTCAACATAGAAGAACGAAATTTGGGGAACCAAGTCGCCTTAGTGTACTGATCATTACCTGAAAGTATCATCCAGTTTGGGTGAAAAAATATTTGCTGAGATTTCTGGAGATTCGTAATTTTGGGAAGCTTGGCAACCCCGTTCCATGAAAGGGTTTCTCGCCAGTCACTGCTTAGGGCTACATCAAGAGGAAACAAAACGTAGAGATAGGACGTGAAACTACTTTGTTGTGTCAAGTTTCAAGAAGCTAGCACAAACCGTGTTGGATTTAGAGTTCCAAATACATCTATCAATATAGGAGAAAACAGAGTGAAACCTAAAAATTCAAACTGTTACTGGAAATGAACGCTTCAACATAGAAGAACGAAATTTGGGGAACCAAGTCGCCTTAGTGTACTGATCATTACCTGAGAGTATCATCCAGTTTGGGTGAAAAAATATTTGCTGAGATTTCTGGAGATTCGTAATTTTGGGAAGCTTGGCAACCCCTTCCCATGAAAGTGTTTCTCGCCAATCACTGCTTAGGGCTACATCAAGAGGAAACACAACGTAGAGATAGAACGTGAAACTACTTTGTTGTGTCAACTTTCAAGAAGCTAGCACAAACCGTGTTGGATTCAGAGTTCCAAATACATCTATCAATATAGGAGAAAACAGAGTGAAACCTAAAAATTCAAACTGTTACTGGAAATGAACGCTTCAACATAGAAGAACGAAATTTGGGGAACCAAGTCGCCTTAGTGTACTGATCATTACCTGAAAGTATCATCCAGTTTGGGTGAAAAAATACTTGCTGAGATTTCTGGAGATTCGTAATTTTGGGAAGCTTGGCAACCCCTTCCCATGAAAGTGTTTCTCGCCAGTCACTGCTTAGGGCTACATCAAGAGGAAACAAAACGTAGAGATAGAACGTGAAACTACGTTGTTGTGTCTAGTTTCAAGAAGCTAGCACAAAACGTGTTGGATTTAGAGTTCCAAATACATCTATCAATATAGGAGAAAACAGAGTGAAACCTAAAAATTCAAACTGTTACTGGAAATGAACGCTTCAAATAGAAGAACGAAATTTGGGGAACCAAGTCGCCTTAGTGTACTGATCATTACCTGAAAGTATCATCCAGTTTGGGTGAAAAAATATTTGCTGAGATTTCTGGAGATTCGTAATTTTGGGAAGCTTGGCAACCCCTTCCCATGAAAGTGTTTCTCGCCAGTCACTGCTTAGGGCTACATCAAGAGGAAACAAAACATAGAGAGAGAACGTGAAACTACTTTGTTGTGTCAAGTTTCAAGAAGCTAGCACAAACCGTGTTGGATTTAGAGTTCCAAATACATCTATCAATATAGGAGAAAACAGAGTGAAACCTAAAAATTCAAACTGTTACTGGAAATGAACGCTTCAACATAGAAGAACGAAATTTGGGGAACCAAGTCGCCTTAGTGTACTGATCATTACCTGAGAGTATCATCCAGTTTGGGTGAAAAAATATTTGCTGAGATTTCTGGAGATTCGTAATTTTTGGAAGCTTGGCAACTCCTTCCCATGAAAGTGTTTCTCGCCAGTCACTGCTTAGGGCTACATCAAGAGGAAACAAAACGTAGAGATAGAACGGGAAACTACTTTGTTGTGTCAAGTTTCAAGAAGCTAGCACAAACCGTGTTGGATTTAGAGTTCCAAATACATCTATCAATATAGGAGAAAACAGAGTGAAACCTAAAAATTCAAACTGTTACTGGAAATGAACGCTTCAACATAGAAGAACGAAATTTGGGGAACCAAGTCGACTTAGTGTACTGATCATTACCTGAAAGTATCATCCAGTTTGGGTGAAAAAATATTTGCTGAGATTTCTGGAGATTCGTAATTTTGGGAAGCTTGGCAACCCCGTTCCATGAAAGGGTTTCTCGCCAGTCACTGCTTAGGGCTACATCAAGAGGAAACAAAACGTAGAGATAGAACGTGAAACTACTTTGTTGTGTCAAGTTTCAAGAAGCTAGAACAAACCGTGTTGGATTTAGAGTTCCAAATACATCTATCAATATAGGAGAAAACAGAGTGAAACCTAAAAATTCAAACTGTTACTGGAAATGAACGCTTCAACATAGAAGAACGAAATTTGGGGAACCAAGTCGCCTTAGTGTACTGATCATTACCTGAGAGTATCATCCAGTTTGGGTGAAAAAATGTTTGCTGAGATTTCTGGAGATTCGTAATTTTGGGAAGCTTGGCAACCCCTTCCCATGAAAGTGTTTCTCGCCAGTCACTGCTTAGGGCTACATAAAGAGGAAACAAAACGTAGAGATAGAACGTGAAACTACTTTGTTGTGTCAAGTTTCAAGAAGCTAGCACAAACTGTGTTGGATTTAGAGTTCCAAATACATCTATCAATATAGGAGAAAACAGAGTGAAACCTAAAAATTCAAACTGTTACTGGAAATGAATGCTTCAAAATAGAAGAACAAAATTTGGGGAACCAAGTCGCCTTAGTGTACTGATCATTACCTGAAAGTATCATCCAGTTTGGGTGAAAAAATATTTGCTGAGATTTATGGAGATTCGTAATTTTGGGAAGCTTGGCAACCCCTTTCCATGAAAGTGATTCTCGCCAGTCACTGCTTAGGTATACATCAAGAGGAAACAAAACGTAGAGATAGAACGTGAAACTACTTTGTTGTGTCAAGTTTCAAGATGCTAGCACAAACCGTGTTGGATTTAGAGTTCCAAATACATCTATCAATATAGGAGAAAACAGAGTGAAACCTAAAAATTCAAACTGTTACTGGAAATGAACGCTTCAACATAGAAGAACGAAATTTGGAGAACCAAGTCGCCTTAGTGTACTGATCATTACCTGAAAGTATCATCCAGTTTGGGTGAAAAAATATTTGCTGAGATTTCTGGAGATTCGTAATTTTTGGAAGCTTGGCAACCCCTTCCCATGAAAGTGTTTCTCGCCAGTCACTGCTTAGGGCTACATCAAGAGGAAACAAAACGTAGAGATAGAACGTGAAACTACTTTGTTGTGTCAAGTTTCAAGAAGCTAGCACAAACCGTGTTGGATTTAGAGTTCCAAATACATCTATCAATATAGGAGAAAACAGAGTGAAAATTAAAAATTCAAACTGTTACTGGAAATGAACGCTTCGACATAGAAGAACGAAATTTGGGGAACCAAGTCGCCTTAGTGTACTGATCACTACCTGAAAGTATCATCCAGTTTGGGTGAAAAAATATTTGCTGAGATTTCTGGAGATTCGTAATTTTGGGAAGCTTGGCAACCCCTTTCCATGAAAGTGATTCTCGCCAGTCACTGCTTAGGTATACATCAAGAGGAAACAAAACGTAGAGATAGAACGTGAAACTACTTTGTTGTGTCAAGTTTCAAGATGCTAGCACAAACCGTGTTGGATTTAGAGTTCCAAATACATCTATCAATATAGGAGAAAACAGAGTGAAACCTAAAAATTCAAACTGTTACTGGAAATGAACGCTTCAACATAGAAGAACGAAATTTGGAGAACCAAGTCGCCTTAGTGTACTGATCATTACCTGAAAGTATCATCCAGTTTGGGTGAAAAAATATTTGCTGAGATTTCTGGAGATTCGTAATTTTTGGAAGCTTGGCAACCCCTTCCCATGAAAGTGTTTCTCGCCAGTCACTGCTTAGGGCTACATCAAGAGGAAACAAAACGTAGAGATAGAACGTGAAACTACTTTGTTGTGTCAAGTTTCAAGAAGCTAGCACAAACCGTGTTGGATTTAGAGTTCCAAATACATCTATCAATATAGGAGAAAACAGAGTGAAAATTAAAAATTCAAACTGTTACTGGAAATGAACGCTTCGACATAGAAGAACGAAATTTGGGGAACCAAGTCGCCTTAGTGTACTGATCACTACCTGAAAGTATCATCCAGTTTGGGTGAAAAAATATTTGCTGAGATTTCTGGAGATTCGTAATTTTGGGAAGCTTGGCAACCCCTTCCCATGAAAGTGTTTCTCGCCAGTCACTGCTTAGGGCTACATCAAGAGGAAACAAAACGTAGAGATAGAACGTGAAACTACTTTGTTGTGTCAAGTTTCAAGAAGCTAGCACAAACCGTGTTGGATTTAGAGTTCCAAATACATCTATCAATATAGGAGAAAACAGAGTGAAACCTAAAAATTCAAACTGTTACTGGAAATGAACGCTTCAACATAGAAGAACGAAATTTGGGGAACCAAGTCGCCTTAGTGTACTGATCATTACCTGAAAGTATCATCCAGTTTGGGTGAAAAAATATTTGCTGAGATTTCTGGAGATTCGTAATTTTGGGAAGCTTGGCAACCCCTTCCCATGAAAGTGTTTCTCGCCAGTCACTGTTTAGGGCTACATCAAGAGGAAACAAAACGTAGAGATAGAACATGAAACTACTTTGTTGTGTCAACTTTCAAGAAGCTAGCACAAACCGTGTTGGATTTAGAGTTCCAAATACATCTATCAATATAGGAGAAAACAGAGTGAAACCTAAAAATTCAAACTGTTACTGGAAATGAACGCTTCAACATAGAAGAACGAAATTTGGGGAACCAAGTCGCCTTAGTGTACTGATCATTACCTGAAAGTATCATCCAGTTTGGGTGAAAAAATATTTGCTGAGATTTCTGGAGATTCGTAATTTTGGGAAGCTTGGCAACCCCGTTCCATGAAAGGGTTTCTCGCCAGTCACTGCTTAGGGCTACATCAAGAGGAAACAAAACGTAGAGATAGAACGTGAAACTACTTTGTTGTGTCAAGTTTCAAGAAGCTAGCACAAACCGTGTTGGATTTAGAGTTCCAAATACATCTATTAATATAGGAGAAAACAGAGTGAAACCTAAAAATTCAAACTGTTACTGGAAATGAACGCTTCAACATAGAAGAACGAAATTTGCGGAACCAAGTTACCTTAGTGTACTGATCATTACCTGAAACTATCATCCAGTTTGGGTGAAAAATTATTTGCTGAGATTTCTGGAGATTCGTAATTTTTGGAAGCTTGGCAATCCCTTCCCATGAAAGTGTTTCTCGCCAGTCACTGCTTAGGGCTACATCAAGAGGAAACAAAACGTAGAGATAGAACGTGAAACTACTTTGTTGTGTCAACTTTCAAGAAGCTAGCACAAACCGTGTTGGATTCAGAGTTCCAAATACATCTATCAATATAGGAGAAAACAGAGTGAAACCTAAAAATTCAAACTGTTACTGGAAATGAACGCTTCAACATAGAAGAACGAAATTTGGGGAACCAAGTCGCCTTAGTGTACTGATCATTACCTGAGAGTATCATCCAGTTTGGGTGAAAAAATATTTGCTGAGATTTCTGGAGATTCGTAATTTTGGGAAGCTTGGCAACCCCTTCCCATGAAAGTGTTTCTCGCCAGTCACTGCTTAGGGCTACATCAAGAGGAAACAAAACGTAGAGATAGAACGTGAAACTACTTTGTTGTGTCAAGTTTCAAGAAGCTAGCACAAACCGTGTTGGATTCAGAGTTCCAAATACATCTATCAATATAGGAGAAAACAGAGTGAAACCTAAAAATTCAAACTGTTACTGGAAATGAACGCTTCAACATAGAAGAACGAAATTTGGGGAACCAAGTCGCCTTAGTGTACTGATCATTACCTGAGAGTATCATCCAGTTTGGGTGAAAAAATATTTGCTGAGATTTCTGGAGATTCGTAATTTTGGGAAGCTTGGCAACCCCTTCCCATGAAAGTGTTTCTCGCCAGTCACTGCTTAGGGCTACATCAAGAGGAAACAAAACGTAGAGATAGAAAGTGAAACTACTTTGTTGTGTCAAGTTTCAAGAAGCTAGCACAAACCGTGTTGGATTTAGAGTTCCAAATACATCTATCAATATAGGAGAAAACAGAGTGAAACCTAAAAATTCAAACTGTTACTGGAAATGAACGCTTCAACATAGAAGAACGAAATTTGGGGAACCAAGTCGCCTTAGTGTACTGATCATTACCTGAAAGTATCATCCAGTTTGGGTGAAAAAATATTTGCTGAGATTTCTGGAGATTCGTAATTTTGGGAAGCTTGGCAACCCCTTCCCATGAAAGTGTTTCTCGCCAGTCACTGCTTAGGGCTACATCAAGAGGAAACAAAACGTAGAGATAGAACGTGAAACTACTTTGTTGTGTCAAGTTTCAAGAAGCTAGCACAAACCGTGTTGGATTTAGAGTTCCAAATACATCTATCAATATAGGAGAAAACAGAGTGAAACCTAAAAATTCAAACTGTTACTGGAAATGAACGCTTCAACATAGAAGAACGAAATTTGGGGAACCAAGTCGCCTTAGTGTACTGATCATTACCTGAAAGTATCATCCAGTTTGGGTGAAAAAATGTTTGCTGAGATTTCTGGAGATTCGTAATTTTGGGAAGCTTGGCAACCCCTTCCCATGAAAGTGTTTCTCGCCAGTCACTGCTTAGGCCTACATCAAGAGGAAACAAAACGTAGAGATAGAACGTGAAACTACTTTGTTGTGTCAAGTTTCAAGAAGCTAGCACAAACCGTGTTGGATTTAGAGTTCCAAATACATCTATAAATATAGGAGAAAACAGAGTGAAACCTAAAAATTCAAACTGTTACTGGAAATGAACGCTTCAACATAGAAGAACGAAATTTGGGGAACCAAGTCGCCTTAGTGTACTGATCATTACCTGAAAGTATCATCCAGTTTGGGTGAAAAAATATTTGCTGAGATTTCTGGAGATTCGTAATTTTAGGAAGCTTGGCAACCCCGTTCCATGAAAGTGTTTCTCGCCAGTCACTGCTTAGGGCTACATCAAGAGGAAACAAAACGTAGAGATAGAACGTGAAACTACTTTGTTGTGTCAAGTTTCAAGAAGCTAGAACAAACCGTGTTGGATTTAGAGTTCCAAATACATCTATCAATATAGGAGAAAACAGAGTGAAACCTAAAAATTCAAACTGTTACTGCAAATGAACGCTTCAACATAGAAGAATGAAATTTGGGGAACCAAGTCGCCTTAGTGTACTGATCATTACCTGAAAGTATCATCCAGTTTGGGTGAAAAAATGTTTGCTGAGATTTCTGGAGATTCGTAATTTTGGGAAGCTTGGCAACCCCTTCCCATGAAAGTGTTTCTCGCCAGTCACTGCTTAGGGCTACATCAAGAGGAAACAAAACGTAGAGATAGAACGTGAAACTACTTTGTTGTGTCAAGTTTCAAGAAGCTAGCACAAACCGTGTTGGATTTAGAGTTCCAAATACATCTATCAATATAGGAGAAAACAGAGTGAAACCTAAAAATTCAAACTGTTACTGGAAATGAACGCTTCAACATAGAAGAACGAAATTTGGGGAACCAAGTCGCCTTAGTGTACTGATCATTACCTGAAAGTATCATCCAGTTTGGGTGAAAAATATTTGCTGAGATTTCTGGAGATTCGTAATTTTTGGAAGCTTGGCAACCCCTTCCCATGAAAGTGTTTCTCGCCAGTCACTGCTTAGGGCTACATCAAGAGGAAACAAAACGTAGAGATAGAACGTGAAACTACTTTGTTGTGTCAAGTTTCAAGAAGCTAGCACAAACCGTGTTGGATTTAGAGTTCCAAATACATCTATCAATATAGGAGAAAACAGAGTGAAACCTAAAAATTCAAACTGTTACTGGAAATGAACGCTTCGACATAGAAGAACGAAATTTGGGGAACCAAGTCGCCTTAGTGTACTGATCACTACCTGAAAGTATCATCCAGTTTGGGTGAAAAAATATTTGCTGAGATTTCTGGAGATTCGTAATTTTGGGAAGATTGGCAACCCCTTCCCATGAAAGTGTTTCTCGCCAGTCACTGCTTAGGGCTACATCAAGAGGAAACAAAACGTAGAGATAGAACGTGAAACTACTTTGTGGTGTCAAGTTTCAAGAAGCTAGCACAAACCGTGTTGGATTTAGAGTTCCAAATACATCTATCAATATAGGAGAAAACAGAGTGAAACCTAAAAATTCAAACTGTTACTGGAAATGAACGCTTCAACATAGAAGAACGAAATTTGGGGAACCAAGTCGCCTTAGTGTACTTATCATTACCTGAAAGTATCATCCAGTTTGGGTGAAAAAATATTTGCTGAGATTTCTGGAGATTCGTAATTTTGGGAAGCTTGGCAACCCCGTTCCATGAAAGGGTTTCTCGCCAGTCACTGCTTAGGGCTACATCAAGAGGAATTAAAACGTAGAGATAGAACGTGAAACTACTTTGTTGTGTCAAGTTTCAAGAAGCTAGAACAAACCGTGTTGGATTTAGAGTTCCAAATACATCTATCAATATAGGAGAAAACAGCGTGAAACCTAAAAATTCAAACTGTTACTGGAAATGAACGCTTCAACATAGAAGAACGAAATTTGGGGAACCAAGTCGCCTTAGTGTACTGATCATTACCTGAATGTATCATCCAGTTTGGGTGAAAAAATGTTTGCTGAGATTTCTGGAGATTCGTAATTTTTGGAAGCTTGGCAACCCCTTCCCATGAATGTGTTTCTCGCCAGTCACTGCTTAGGGCTACATCAAGAGGAAACAAAACGTAGAGATAGAACGTGAAACTACTTTGTTGTGTCAAGTTTCAAGAAGCTAGCACAAACTGTGTTGGATTTAGAGTTCCAAATACATCTATCAATATAGGAGAAAACAGAGTGAAACCTAAAAATTCAAACTGTTACTGGAAATGAACGCTTCAAAATAGAAGAACAAAATTTGGGGAACCAAGTCGCCTTAGTGTACTGATCATTACCTGAAAGTATCATCCAGTTTGGGTGAAAAAATATTTGCTGAGATTTCTGGAGATTCGTAATTTTGGGAAGCTTGGCAACCCCTTCCCATGAAAGTGTTTCTCTCCAGTCACTGCTTAGGGCTACATCAAGAGGAAACAAAACGTAGAGATAGAACGTGAAACTACTTTGTTGTGTCAAGTTTCAAGAAGCTAGCACAAACTGTGTTGGATTTAGAGTTCCAAATACATCTATCAATATAGGAGAAAACAGAGTGAAACCTAAAAATTCAAACTGTTACTGGAAATGAACGCTTCAACATAGAAGAACGAAATTTGGGGAACCAAGTTACCTTAGTGTACTGATCATTACCTGAAACTATCATCCAGTTTGGGTGAAAAAATGTTTGCTGAGATTTCTGGAGATTCGTAATTTTGGGAAGCTTGGCAACCCCTTCCCATGAAAGTGTTTCTCGCCAGTCACTGTTTAGGGCTACATCAAGAGGAAAAAAAAACGTAGAGATAGAACGTGGAACTACTTTGTTGTGTCAAGTTTCAAGAAGCTAGCACAAACTGTGTTGGATTTAGAGTTCCAAATACATCTATCAATATAGGAGAAAACAGAGTGAAACCTAAAAATTCAAACTGTTACTGGAAATGAACGCTTCAAAATAGAAGAACAAAATTTGGGGAACCAAGTCGCCTTAGTGTACTGATCATTACCTGAAAGTATCATCCAGTTTGGGTGAAAAAATATTTGCTGAGATTTCTGGAGATTCGTAATTTTAGGAAGCTTGGCAACCCCGTTCCATGAAAGTGTTTCTCGCCAGTCACTGCTTAGGGCTACATCAAGAGGAAACAAAACGTAGAGATAGAACGTGAAACTACTTTGTTGTGTCAAGTTTCAAGAAGCTAGAACAAACCGTGTTGGATTTAGAGTTCCAAATACATCTATCAATATAGGAGAAAACAGAGTGAAACCTAAAAATTCAAACTGTTACTGCAAATGAACGCTTCAACATAGAAGAATGAAATTTGGGGAACCAAGTCGCCTTAGTGTACTGATCATTACCTGAAAGTATCATCCAGTTTGGGTGAAAAAATGTTTGCTGAGATTTCTGGAGATTCGTAATTTTGGGAAGCTTGGCAACCCCTTCCCATGAAAGTGTTTCTCGCCAGTCACTGCTTAGGGCTACATCAAGAGGAAACAAAACGTAGAGATAGAACGTGAAACTACTTTGTTGTGTCAAGTTTCAAGAAGCTAGCACAAACCGTGTTGGATTTAGAGTTCCAAATACATCTATCAATATAGGAGAAAACAGAGTGAAACCTAAAAATTCAAACTGTTACTGGAAATGAACGCTTCAACATAGAAGAACAAAATTTGGGGAACCAAGTCGCCTTAGTGTACTGATCATTACCTGAAAGTATCATCCAGTTTGGGTGAAAAATATTTGCTGAGATTTCTGGAGATTCGTAATTTTTGGAAGCTTGGCAACCCCTTCCCATGAAAGTGTTTCTCGCCAGTCACTGCTTAGGGCTACATCAAGAGGAAACAAAACGTAGAGATAGAACGTGAAACTACTTTGTTGTGTCAAGTTTCAAGAAGCTAGCACAAACCGTGTTGGATTTAGAGTTCCAAATACATCTATCAATATAGGAGAAAACAGAGTGAAACCTAAAAATTCAAACTGTTACTGGAAATGAACGCTTCAAAATAGAAGAACAAAATTTGGGGAACCAAGTCGCCTTAGTGTACTGATCATTACCTGAAAGTATCATCCAGTTTGGGTGAAAAAATATTTGCTGAGATTTCTGGAGATTCGTAATTTTGGGAAGCTTGGCAACCCCTTCCCATGAAAGTGTTTCTCTCCAGTCACTGCTTAGGGCTACATCAAGAGGAAACAAAACGTAGAGATAGAACGTGAAACTACTTTGTTGTGTCAAGTTTCAAGAAGCTAGCACAAACTGTGTTGGATTTAGAGTTCCAAATACATCTATCAATATAGGAGAAAACAGAGTGAAACCTAAAAATTCAAACTGTTACTGGAAATGAACGCTTCAACATAGAAGAACGAAATTTGGGGAACCAAGTTACCTTAGTGTACTGATCATTACCTGAAACTATCATCCAGTTTGGGTGAAAAAATGTTTGCTGAGATTTCTGGAGATTCGTAATTTTGGGAAGCTTGGCAACCCCTTCCCATGAAAGTGTTTCTCGCCAGTCACTGTTTAGGGCTACATCAAGAGGAAAAAAAAACGTAGAGATAGAACGTGGAACTACTTTGTTGTGTCAAGTTTCAAGAAGCTAGCACAAACTGTGTTGGATTTAGAGTTCCAAATACATCTATCAATATAGGAGAAAACAGAGTGAAACCTAAAAATTCAAACTGTTATTGGAAATGAACGCTTCAAAATAGAAGAACAAAATTTGGGGAACCAAGTCGCCTTAGTGTACTGATCATTACCTGAAAGTATCATCCAGTTTGGGTGAAAAAAATATTTGCTGAGATTTATGGAGATTCGTAATTTTGGGAAGCTTGGCAACCCCTTCCCATGAAAGTGTTTCTCGCCAGTCACTGCTTAGGGCTACATCAAGAGGAAACAAAACGTAGAGATAGAACGTGAAACTACTTTGTTGTGTCAAGTTTCAAGAAGCTAGCACAAACCGTGTTGGATTTAGAGTTCCAAATACATCTATCAATATAGGAGAAAACAGAGTGAAACCTAAAAATTCAAACTGTTACTGGAAATGAACGCTTCAACATAGAAGAACCAAATTTGGGGAACCAAGTCGCCTTAGTGTACTGATCATTACCTGAAAGTATCATCCAGTTTGGGTGAAAAAATATTTGCTGAGATTTCTGGAGATTCGTAATTTTTGGAAGCTTGGCAACCCCTTCCCATGAAAGTGTTTCTCGCCAGTCACTGCTTAGGGCTACATCAAGAGGAAACAAAACGTAGAGATAGAACGTGAAACTACTTTGTTGTGTCAAGTTTCAAGAAGCTAGAACAAACCGTGTTGGATTTAGAGTTCCAAATACATCTATCAATATAGGAGAAAACAGCGTGAAACCTAAAAATTCAAACTGTTACTGGAAATGAACGCTTCAACATAGAAGAACGAAATTTGGGGAACCAAGTCGCCTTAGTGTACTGATCATTACCTGAAAGTATCATCCAGTTTGGGTGAAAAAATATTTGCTGAGATTTCTGGAGATTCGCAATTTTTGGAAGCTTGGCAACCCCTTCCCATGAAAGGGTTTCTCGCCAGTCACTGCTTAGGGCTACATCAAGAGGAAACAAAACGTAGAGATAGAACGTGAAACTACTTTGTTGTGTCAAGTTTCAAGAAGCTAGAACAAACCGTGTTGGATTTAGAGTTCCAAATACATCTATCAATATAGGAGAAAACAGAGTGAAACCTAAAAATTCAAACTGTTACTGGAAATGAACGCTTCAACATAGAAGAACGAAATTTGGGGAACCAAGTCGCCTTAGTGTACTGATCATTACCTGAGAGTATCATCCAGTTTGGGTGAAAAAATATTTGCTGAGATTTCTGGAGATTCGTAATTTTTGGAAGCATGGCAACCCCTTCCCATGAAAGTGTTTCTCGCCAGTCACTGCTTAGGGCTACATCAAGAGGAAACAACACGTAGAGATAGAACGTGAAACTACTTTGTTGTGTCAAGTTTCAAGAAGCTAGCACAAACCGTGTTGGATTTAGAGTTCCAAATACATCTATCAATATAGGAGAAAACAGAGTGAAACCTAAAAATTCAAACTGTTACTGGAAATGAACGCTTCGACATAGAAGAATGAAATTTGGGGAACCAAGTCGCCTTAGTGTACTGATCACTACCTGAAAGTATCATCCAGTTTGGGTGAAAAAATATTTGTTGAGATTTCTGGAGATTCGTAATTTTGGGAAGCTTGGCAACCCCTTCCCATGAAAGTGTTTCTCGCCAGTCACTGCTTAGGGCTACATCAAGAGGAAACAAAACGTAGAGATAGAACGTGAAACTACTTTGTTGTGTCAAGTTTCAAGAAGCTAGCACAAACCGTGTTGGATTCAGAGTTCCAAATACATCTATCAATATAGGAGAAAACAGAGTGAAACCTAAAAATTCAAACTGTTACTGGAAATGAACGCTTCAACATAGAAGAACGAAATTTGGGGAACCAAGTCGCCTTAGTGTACTGATCATTACCTGAAAGTATCATCCAGTTTGGGTGAAAAAATATTTGCTGAGATTTCTGGAGATTCGTAATTTTGGGAAGCTTGGCAACCCCTTCCCATGAAAGTGTTTCTCGCCAGTCACTGCTTAGGGCTACATCAAGAGGAAACAAAACGTAGAGATAGAACGTGAAACTACTTTGTTGTGTCAAGTTTCAAGAAGCTAGCACAAACCGTGTTGGATTTAGAGTTCCAAATACATCTATCAATATAGGAGAAAACAGAGTGAAACCTAAAAATTCAAACTGTTACTGGAAATGAACGCTTCAACATAGAAGAACGAAATTTGGGGAACCAAGTCGCCTTAGTGTACTGATCATTACCTGAAAGTATCATCCAGTTTGGGTGAAAAAATATTTGCTGAGATTTCTGGAGATTCGTAATTTTGGGAAGCTTGGCAACCCCTTCCCATGAAAGTGTTTCTCGCCAGTCACTGTTTAGGGCTACATCAAGAGGAAACAAAACGTAGAGATAGAACATGAAACTACTTTGTTGTGTCAACTTTCAAGAAGCTAGCACAAACCGTGTTGGATTTAGAGTTCCAAATACATCTATCAATATAGGAGAAAACAGAGTGAAACCTAAAAATTCAAACTGTTACTGGAAATGAACGCTTCAACATAGAAGAACGAAATTTGGGGAACCAAGTCGCCTTAGTGTACTGATCATTACCTGAAAGTATCATCCAGTTTGGGTGAAAAAATATTTGCTGAGATTTCTGGAGATTCGTAATTTTGGGAAGCTTGGCAACCCCGTTCCATGAAAGGGTTTCTCGCCAGTCACTGCTTAGGGCTACATCAAGAGGAAACAAAACGTAGAGATAGAACGTGAAACTACTTTGTTGTGTCAAGTTTCAAGAAGCTAGCACAAACCGTGTTGGATTTAGAGTTCCAAATACATCTATTAATATAGGAGAAAACAGAGTGAAACCTAAAAATTCAAACTGTTACTGGAAATGAACGCTTCAACATAGAAGAACGAAATTTGCGGAACCAAGTTACCTTAGTGTACTGATCATTACCTGAAACTATCATCCAGTTTGGGTGAAAAATTATTTGCTGAGATTTCTGGAGATTCGTAATTTTTGGAAGCTTGGCAATCCCTTCCCATGAAAGTGTTTCTCGCCAGTCACTGCTTAGGGCTACATCAAGAGGAAACAAAACGTAGAGATAGAACGTGAAACTACTTTGTTGTGTCAACTTTCAAGAAGCTAGCACAAACCGTGTTGGATTCAGAGTTCCAAATACATCTATCAATATAGGAGAAAACAGAGTGAAACCTAAAAATTCAAACTGTTACTGGAAATGAACGCTTCAACATAGAAGAACGAAATTTGGGGAACCAAGTCGCCTTAGTGTACTGATCATTACCTGAGAGTATCATCCAGTTTGGGTGAAAAAATATTTGCTGAGATTTCTGGAGATTCGTAATTTTGGGAAGCTTGGCAACCCCTTCCCATGAAAGTGTTTCTCGCCAGTCACTGCTTAGGGCTACATAAAGAGGAAACAAAACGTAGAGATAGAACGTGAAACTACTTTGTTGTGTCAAGTTTCAAGAAGCTAGCACAAACCGTGTTGGATTCAGAGTTCCAAATACATCTATCAATATAGGAGAAAACAGAGTGAAACCTAAAAATTCAAACTGTTACTGGAAATGAACGCTTCAACATAGAAGAACGAAATTTGGGGAACCAAGTCGCCTTAGTGTACTGATCATTACCTGAGAGTATCATCCAGTTTGGGTGAAAAAATATTTGCTGAGATTTCTGGAGATTCGTAATTTTGGGAAGCTTGGCAACCCCTTCCCATGAAAGTGTTTCTCGCCAGTCACTGCTTAGGGCTACATCAAGAGGAAACAAAACGTAGAGATAGAACGTGAAACTACTTTGTTGTGTCAAGTTTCAAGAAGCTAGCACAAACCGTGTTGGATTTAGAGTTCCAAATACATCTATCAATATAGGAGAAAACAGAGTGAAACCTAAAAATTCAAACTGTTACTGGAAATGAACGCTTCAACATAGAAGAACGAAATTTGGGGAACCAAGTCGCCTTAGTGTACTGATCATTACCTGAAAGTATCATCCAGTTTGGGTGAAAAAATATTTGCTGAGATTTCTGGAGATTCGTAATTTTGGGAAGCTTGGCAACCCCTTCCCATGAAAGTGTTTCTCGCCAGTCACTGCTTAGGGCTACATCAAGAGGAAACAAAACGTAGAGATAGAACGTGAAACTACTTTGTTGTGTCAAGTTTCAAGAAGCTAGCACAAACCGTGTTGGATTTAGAGTTCCAAATACATCTATCAATATAGGAGAAAACAGAGTGAAACCTAAAAATTCAAACTGTTACTGGAAATGAACGCTTCAACATAGAAGAACGAAATTTGGGGAACCAAGTCGCCTTAGTGTACTGATCATTACCTGAAAGTATCATCCAGTTTGGGTGAAAAAATGTTTGCTGAGATTTCTGGAGATTCGTAATTTTGGGAAGCTTGGCAACCCCTTCCCATGAAAGTGTTTCTCGCCAGTCACTGCTTAGGCCTACATCAAGAGGAAACAAAACGTAGAGATAGAACGTGAAACTACTTTGTTGTGTCAAGTTTCAAGAAGCTAGCACAAACCGTGTTGGATTTAGAGTTCCAAATACATCTATAAATATAGGAGAAAACAGAGTGAAACCTAAAAATTCAAACTGTTACTGGAAATGAACGCTTCAACATAGAAGAACGAAATTTGGGGAACCAAGTCGCCTTAGTGTACTGATCATTACCTGAAAGTATCATCCAGTTTGGGTGAAAAAATATTTGCTGAGATTTCTGGAGATTCGTAATTTTAGGAAGCTTGGCAACCCCGTTCCATGAAAGTGTTTCTCGCCAGTCACTGCTTAGGGCTACATCAAGAGGAAACAAAACGTAGAGATAGAACGTGAAACTACTTTGTTGTGTCAAGTTTCAAGAAGCTAGAACAAACCGTGTTGGATTTAGAGTTCCAAATACATCTATCAATATAGGAGAAAACAGAGTGAAACCTAAAAATTCAAACTGTTACTGCAAATGAACGCTTCAACATAGAAGAATGAAATTTGGGGAACCAAGTCGCCTTAGTGTACTGATCATTACCTGAAAGTATCATCCAGTTTGGGTGAAAAAATGTTTGCTGAGATTTCTGGAGATTCGTAATTTTGGGAAGCTTGGCAACCCCTTCCCATGAAAGTGTTTCTCGCCAGTCACTGCTTAGGGCTACATCAAGAGGAAACAAAACGTAGAGATAGAACGTGAAACTACTTTGTTGTGTCAAGTTTCAAGAAGCTAGCACAAACCGTGTTGGATTTAGAGTTCCAAATACATCTATCAATATAGGAGAAAACAGAGTGAAACCTAAAAATTCAAACTGTTACTGGAAATGAACGCTTCAACATAGAAGAACGAAATTTGGGGAACCAAGTCGCCTTAGTGTACTGATCATTACCTGAAAGTATCATCCAGTTTGGGTGAAAAAATATTTGCTGAGATTTCTGGAGATTCGTAATTTTTGGAAGCTTGGCAACCCCTTCCCATGAAAGTGTTTCTCGCCAGTCACTGCTTAGGGCTACATCAAGAGGAAACAAAACGTAGAGATAGAACGTGAAACTACTTTGTTGTGTCAAGTTTCAAGAAGCTAGAACAAACCGTGTTGGATTTAGAGTTCCAAATACATCTATCAATATAGGAGAAAACAGCGTGAAACCTAAAAATTCAAACTGTTACTGGAAATGAACGCTTCAACATAGAAGAACGAAATTTGGGGAACCAAGTCGCCTTAGTGTACTGATCATTACCTGAATGTATCATCCAGTTTGGGTGAAAAAATGTTTGCTGAGATTTCTGGAGATTCGTAATTTTTGGAAGCTTGGCAACCCCTTCCCATGAATGTGTTTCTCGCCAGTCACTGCTTAGGGCTACATCAAGAGGAAACAAAACGTAGAGATAGAACGTGAAACTACTTTGTTGTGTCAAGTTTCAAGAAGCTAGCACAAACTGTGTTGGATTTAGAGTTCCAAATACATCTATCAATATAGGAGAAAACAGAGTGAAACCTAAAAATTCAAACTGTTACTGGAAATGAACGCTTCAAAATAGAAGAACAAAATTTGGGGAACCAAGTCGCCTTAGTGTACTGATCATTACCTGAAAGTATCATCCAGTTTGGGTGAAAAAATATTTGCTGAGATTTCTGGAGATTCGTAATTTTGGGAAGCTTGGCAACCCCTTCCCATGAAAGTGTTTCTCTCCAGTCACTGCTTAGGGCTACATCAAGAGGAAACAAAACGTAGAGATAGAACGTGAAACTACTTTGTTGTGTCAAGTTTCAAGAAGCTAGCACAAACTGTGTTGGATTTAGAGTTCCAAATACATCTATCAATATAGGAGAAAACAGAGTGAAACCTAAAAATTCAAACTGTTACTGGAAATGAACGCTTCAACATAGAAGAACGAAATTTGGGGAACCAAGTTACCTTAGTGTACTGATCATTACCTGAAACTATCATCCAGTTTGGGTGAAAAAATGTTTGCTGAGATTTCTGGAGATTCGTAATTTTGGGAAGCTTGGCAACCCCTTCCCATGAAAGTGTTTCTCGCCAGTCACTGTTTAGGGCTACATCAAGAGGAAAAAAAACGTAGAGATAGAACGTGGAACTACTTTGTTGTGTCAAGTTTCAAGAAGCTAGCACAAACTGTGTTGGATTTAGAGTTCCAAATACATCTATCAATATAGGAGAAAACAGAGTGAAACCTAAAAATTCAAACTGTTACTGGAAATGAACGCTTCAAAATAGAAGAACAAAATTTGGGGAACCAAGTCGCCTTAGTGTACTGATCATTACCTGAAAGTATCATCCAGTTTGGGTGAAAAAAATATTTGCTGAGATTTATGGAGATTCGTAATTTTGGGAAGCTTGGCAACCCCTTCCCATGAAAGTGTTTCTCGCCAGTCACTGCTTAGGGCTACATCAAGAGGAAACAAAACGTAGAGATAGAACGTGAAACTACTTTGTTGTGTCAAGTTTCAAGAAGCTAGCACAAACCGTGTTGGATTTAGAGTTCCAAATACATCTATCAATATAGGAGAAAACAGAGTGAAACCTAAAAATTCAAACTGTTACTGGAAATGAACGCTTCAACATAGAAGAACCAAATTTGGGGAACCAAGTCGCCTTAGTGTACTGATCATTACCTGAAAGTATCATCCAGTTTGGGTGAAAAAATATTTGCTGAGATTTCTGGAGATTCGTAATTTTGGAAGCTTGGCAACCCCTTCCCATGAAAGTGTTTCTCGCCAGTCACTGCTTAGGGCTACATCAAGAGGAAACAAAACGTAGAGATAGAACGTGAAACTACTTTGTTGTGTCAAGTTTCAAGAAGCTAGAACAAACCGTGTTGGATTTAGAGTTCCAAATACATCTATCAATATAGGAGAAAACAGCGTGAAACCTAAAAATTCAAACTGTTACTGGAAATGAACGCTTCAACATAGAAGAACGAAATTTGGGGAACCAAGTCGCCTTAGTGTACTGATCATTACCTGAAAGTATCATCCAGTTTGGGTGAAAAAATATTTGCTGAGATTTCTGGAGATTCGCAATTTTTGGAAGCTTGGCAACCCCTTCCCATGAAAGGGTTTCTCGCCAGTCACTGCTTAGGGCTACATCAAGAGGAAACAAAACGTAGAGATAGAACGTGAAACTACTTTGTTGTGTCAAGTTTCAAGAAGCTAGAACAAACCGTGTTGGATTTAGAGTTCCAAATACATCTATCAATATAGGAGAAAACAGAGTGAAACCTAAAAATTCAAACTGTTACTGGAAATGAACGCTTCAACATAGAAGAACGAAATTTGGGGAACCAAGTCGCCTTAGTGTACTGATCATTACCTGAGAGTATCATCCAGTTTGGGTGAAAAAATATTTGCTGAGATTTCTGGAGATTCGTAATTTTTGGAAGCATGGCAACCCCTTCCCATGAAAGTGTTTCTCGCCAGTCACTGCTTAGGGCTACATCAAGAGGAAACAACACGTAGAGATAGAACGTGAAACTACTTTGTTGTGTCAAGTTTCAAGAAGCTAGCACAAACCGTGTTGGATTTAGAGTTCCAAATACATCTATCAATATAGGAGAAAACAGAGTGAAACCTAAAAATTCAAACTGTTACTGGAAATGAACGCTTCGACATAGAAGAATGAAATTTGGGGAACCAAGTCGCCTTAGTGTACTGATCACTACCTGAAAGTATCATCCAGTTTGGGTGAAAAAATATTTGTTGAGATTTCTGGAGATTCGTAATTTTGGGAAGCTTGGCAACCCCTTCCCATGAAAGTGTTTCTCGCCAGTCACTGCTTAGGGCTACATCAAGAGGAAACAAAACGTAGAGATAGAACGTGAAACTACTTTGTTGTGTCAAGTTTCAAGAAGCTAGCACAAACCGTGTTGGATTCAGAGTTCCAAATACATCTATCAATATAGGAGAAAACAGAGTGAAACCTAAAAATTCAAACTGTTACTGGAAATGAACGCTTCAACATAGAAGAACGAAATTTGGGGAACCAAGTCGCCTTAGTGTACTGATCATTACCTGAAAGTATCATCCAGTTTGGGTGAAAAAATATTTGCTGAGATTTCTGGAGATTCGTAATTTTGGGAAGCTTGGCAACCCCTTCCCATGAAAGTGTTTCTCGCCAGTCACTGTTTAGGGCTACATCAAGAGGAAACAAAACGTAGAGATAGAACATGAAACTACTTTGTTGTGTCAACTTTCAAGAAGCTAGCACAAACCGTGTTGGATTTAGAGTTCCAAATACATCTATCAATATAGGAGAAAACAGAGTGAAACCTAAAAATTCAAACTGTTACTGGAAATGAACGCTTCAACATAGAAGAACGAAATTTGGGGAACCAAGTCGCCTTAGTGTACTGATCATTACCTGAAAGTATCATCCAGTTTGGGTGAAAAAATATTTGCTGAGATTTCTGGAGATTCGTAATTTTGGGAAGCTTGGCAACCCCGTTCCATGAAAGGGTTTCTCGCCAGTCACTGCTTAGGGCTACATCAAGAGGAAACAAAACGTAGAGATATAACGTGAAACTACTTTGTTGTGTCAAGTTTCAAGAAGCTAGCACAAACCGTGTTGGATTTAGAGTTCCAAATACATCTATTAATATAGGAGAAAACAGAGTGAAACCTAAAAATTCAAACTGTTACTGGAAATGAACGCTTCAACATAGAAGAACGAAATTTGGGAAACCAAGTTACCTTAGTGTACTGATCATTACCTGAAACTATCATCCAGTGTGGGTAAAAAATTATTTGCTGAGATTTCTGGAGATTCGTAATTTTTGGAAGCTTGGCAATCCCTTCCCATGAAAGTGTTTCTCGCCAGTCACTGCTTAGGGCTACATCAAGAGGAAACAAAACGTAGAGATAGAACGTGAAACTACTTTGTTGTGTCAAGTTTCAAGAAGCTATCACAAACCGTGTTGGATTTAGTGTTCCAAATACATCTATCAATATAGGAGAAAACAGAGTGAAACCTAAAAATTCAAACTGTTACTGGAAATGAACGCTTCAAGATAGAAGAACGAAATTTGGGGAACCAAGTCGCCTTAGTGTACTGATCATTACCTGAAAGTATCATCCAGTTTGGGTGAAAAAATATTTGCTGAGATTTCTGGAGATTCGTAATTTTGGGAAGCTTGGCAACCCCTTCCCATGAAAGTGTTTCTCGCCAGTCACTGCTTAGGGCTACATCAAGAGGAAACAAAACGTAGAGATAGAACGTGAAACTACGTTGTTGTGTCAAGTTTCAAGAAGCTAGCACAAAACGTGTAGGATTTAGAGTTCCAAATACATCTATTAATATAGGAGAAAACAGAGTGAAACCTAAAAATTCAAACTGTTACTGGAAATGAACGCTTCAACATAGAAGAACGAAATTTGGGGAACCAAGTTACCTTAGTGTACTGATCATTACCTGAAACTATCATCCAGTTTGGGTAAAAAATTATTTGCTGAGATTTCTGGAGATTCGTAATTTTTGGAAGCTTGGCAACCCCTTCCCATGAAAGTGTTTCTCGCCAGTCACTGCTTAGGGCTACATCAAGAGGAAACAAAACGTAGAGATAGAACGTGAAACTACTTTGTTGTGTCAACTTTCAAGAAGCTAGCACAAACCGTGTTGGATTCAGAGTTCCAAATACATCTATCAATATAGGAGAAAACAGAGTGAAACCTAAAAATTCAAACTGTTACTGGAAATGAACGCTTCAACATAGAAGAACGAAATTTGGGGAACCAAGTCGCCTTAGTGTACTGATCATTACCTGAGAGTATCATCCAGTTTGGGTGAAAAAATATTTGCTGAGATTTCTGGAGATTCGTAATTTTTGGAAGCTTGGCAACTCCTTCCCATGAAAGTGTTTCTCGCCAGTCACTGCTTAGGGCTACATCAAGAGGAAACAAAACGTAGAGATAGAACGTGAAACTACTTTGTTGTGTCAAGTTTCAAGAAGCTAGCACAAACCGTGTTGGATTTAGAGTTCCAAATACATCTATCAATATAGGAGAAAACAGAGTGAAACCTAAAAATTCAAACTGTTACTGGAAATGAACGCTTCAACATAGAAGAACGAAATTTGGGGAACCAAGTCGCCTTAGTGTACTGATCATTACCTGAAAGTATCATCCAGTTTGGGTGAAAAAATATTTGCTGAGATTTCTGGAGATTCGTAATTTTGGGAAGCTTGGCAACCCCTTCCCATGAAAGTGTTTCTCGCCAGTCACTGCTTAGGGCTACATCAAGAGGAAACAAAACGTAGAGATAGAACGTGAAACTACTTTGTTGTGTCAAGTTTCAAGAAGATAGCACAAACCGTGTTGGATTTAGAGTTCCAAATACATCTATCAATATAGGAGAAAACAGAGTGAAACCTAAAAATTCAAACTGTTACTGGAAATGAACGCTTCAACATAGAAGAACGAAATTTGGGGAACCAAGTCGCCTTAGTGTACTGATCATTACCTGAAAGTATCATCCAGTTTGGGTGAAAAAATGTTTGCTGAGATTTCTGGAGATTCGTAATTTTGGGAAGCTTGGCAACCCCTTCCCATGTAAGTGTTTCTCGCCAGTCACTGCTTAGGCCTACATCAAGAGGAAACAAAACGTAGAGATAGAACGTGAAACTACTTTGTTGTGTCAAGTTTCAAGAAGCTAGCACAAACCGTGTTGGATTTAGAGTTCCAAATACATCTATAAATATAGGAGAAAACAGAGTGAAACCTAAAAATTCAAACTGTTACTGGAAATGAACGCTTCAACATAGAAGAACGAAATTTGGGGAACCAAGTCGCCTTAGTGTACTGATCATTACCTGAAAGTATCATCCAGTTTGGGTGAAAAAATATTTGCTGAGATTTCTGGAGATTCGTAATTTTAGGAAGCTTGGCAACCCCGTTCCATGAAAGTGTTTCTCGCCAGTCACTGCTTAGGGCTACATCAAGAGGAAACAAAACGTAGAGATAGAACGTGAAACTACTTTGTTGTGTCAAGTTTCAAGAAGCTAGAACAAACCGTGTTGGATTTAGAGTTCCAAATACATCTATCAATATAGGAGAAAACAGAGTGAAACCTAAAAATTCAAACTGTTACTGCAAATGAACGCTTCAACATAGAAGAACGAAATTTGGGGAACCAAGTCGCCTTAGTGTACTGATCATTACCTGAAAGTATCATCCAGTTTGGGTGAAAAAATGTTTGCTGAGATTTCTGGAGATTCGTAATTTTGGGAAGCTTGGCAACCCCTTCCCATGAAAGTGTTTCTCGCCAGTCACTGCTTAGGGCTACATCAAGAGGAAACAAAACGTAGAGATAGAACGTGAAACTACTTTGTTGTGTCAAGTTTCAAGAAGCTAGCACAAACCGTGTTGGATTTAGAGTTCCAAATACATCTATCAATATAGGAGAAAACAGAGTGAAACCTAAAAATTCAAACTGTTACTGGAAATGAACGCTTCAACATAGAAGAACGAAATTTGGGGAACCAAGTCGCCTTAGTGTACTGATCATTACCTGAAAGTATCATCCAGTTTGGGTGAAAAAATATTTGCTGAGATTTCTGGAGATTCGTAATTTTTGGAAGCTTGGCAACCCCTTCCCATGAAAGTGTTTCTCGCCAGTCACTGCTTAGGGCTACATCAAGAGGAAACAAAACGTAGAGATAGAACGTGAAACTACTTTGTTGTGTCAAGTTTCAAGAAGCTAGCACAAACCGTGTTGGATTTAGAGTTCCAAATACATCTATCAATATAGGAGAAAACAGAGTGAAACCTAAAAATTCAAACTGTTACTGGAAATGAACGCTTCGACATAGAAGAACGAAATTTGGGGAACCAAGTCACCTTAGTGTACTGATCACTACCTGAAAGTATCATCCAGTTTGGGTGAAAAAATATTTGCTGAGATTTCTGGAGATTCGTAATTTTGGGAAGATTGGCAACCCCTTCCCATGAAAGTGTTTCTCGCCAGTCACTGCTTAGGGCTACATCAAGAGGAAACAAAACGTAGAGATAGAACGTGAAACTACTTTGTTGTGTCAAGTTTCAAGAAGCTAGCACAAACCGTGTTGGATTTAGAGTTCCAAATACATCTATCAATATAGGAGAAAACAGAGTGAAACCTAAAAATTCAAACTGTTACTGGAAATGAACGCTTCAACATAGAAGAACGAAATTTGGGGAACCAAGTCGCCTTAGTGTACTGATCATTACCTGAAAGTATCATCCAGTTTGGGTGAAAAAATATTTGCTGAGATTTCTGGAGATTCGTAATTTTGGGAAGCTTGGCAACCCCGTTTCATGAAAGGGTTTCTCGCCAGTCACTGCTTAGGGCTACATCAAGAGGAATTAAAACGTAGAGATAGAACGTGAAACTACTTTGTTGTGTCAAGTTTCAAGAAGCTAGAACAAACCGTGTTGGATTTAGAGTTCCAAATACATCTATCAATATAGGAGAAAACAGCGTGAAACCTAAAAATTCAAACTGTTACTGGAAATGAACGCTTCAACATAGAAGAACGAAATTTGGGGAACCAAGTCGCCTTAGTGTACTGATCATTACCTGAATGTATCATCCAGTTTGGGTGAAAAAATGTTTGCTGAGATTTCTGGAGATTCGTAATTTTTGGAAGCTTGGCAACCCCTTCCCATGAATGTGTTTCTCGCCAGTCACTGCTTAGGGCTACATCAAGAGGAAACAAAACGTAGAGATAGAACGTGAAACTACTTTGTTGTGTCAAGTTTCAAGAAGCTAGCACAAACTGTGTTGGATTTAGAGTTCCAAATACATCTATCAATATAGGAGAAAACAGAGTGAAACCTAAAAATTCAAACTGTTACTGGAAATGAACGCTTCAAAATAGAAGAACAAAATTTGGGGAACCAAGTCGCCTTAGTGTACTGATCATTACCTGAAAGTATCATCCAGTTTGGGTGAAAAAATATTTGCTGAGATTTCTGGAGATTCGTAATTTTGGGAAGCTTGGCAACCCCTTCCCATGAAAGTGTTTCTCTCCAGTCACTGCTTAGGGCTACATCAAGAGGAAACAAAACGTAGAGATAGAACGTGAAACTACTTTGTTGTGTCAAGTTTCAAGAAGCTAGCACAAACTGTGTTGGATTTAGAGTTCCAAATACATCTATCAATATAGGAGAAAACAGAGTGAAACCTAAAAATTCAAACTGTTACTGGAAATGAACGCTTCAACATAGAAGAACGAAATTTGGGGAACCAAGTTACCTTAGTGTACTGATCATTACCTGAAACTATCATCCAGTTTGGGTGAAAAAATGTTTGCTGAGATTTCTGGAGATTCGTAATTTTGGGAAGCTTGGCAACCCCTTCCCATGAAAGTGTTTCTCGCCAGTCACTGTTTAGGGCTACATCAAGAGGAAAAAAAACGTAGAGATAGAACGTGGAACTACTTTGTTGTGTCAAGTTTCAAGAAGCTAGCACAAACTGTGTTGGATTTAGAGTTCCAAATACATCTATCAATATAGGAGAAAACAGAGTGAAACCTAAAAATTCAAACTGTTACTGGAAATGAACGTTTCAAAATAGAAGAACAAAATTTGGGGAACCAAGTCGCCTTAGTGTACTGATCATTACCTGAAAGTATCATCCAGTTTGGGTGAAAAAAATATTTGCTGAGATTTATGGAGATTCGTAATTTTGGGAAGCTTGGCAACCCCTTCCCATGAAAGTGTTTCTCGCCAGTCACTGCTTAGGGCTACATCAAGAGGAAACAAAACGTAGAGATAGAACGTGAAACTACTTTGTTGTGTCAAGTTTCAAGAAGCTAGCACAAACCGTGTTGGATTTAGAGTTCCAAATACATCTATCAATATAGGAGAAAACAGAGTGAAACCTAAAAATTCAAACTGTTACTGGAAATGAACGCTTCAACATAGAAGAACCAAATTTGGGGAACCAAGTCGCCTTAGTGTACTGATCATTACCTGAAAGTATCATCCAGTTTGGGTGAAAAAATATTTGCTGAGATTTCTGGAGATTCGTAATTTTTGGAAGCTTGGCAACCCCTTCCCATGAAAGTGTTTCTCGCCAGTCACTGCTTAGGGCTACATCAAGAGGAAACAAAACGTAGAGATAGAACGTGAAACTACTTTGTTGTGTCAAGTTTCAAGAAGCTAGAACAAACCGTGTTGGATTTAGAGTTCCAAATACATCTATCAATATAGGAGAAAACAGCGTGAAACCTAAAAATTCAAACTGTTACTGGAAATGAACGCTTCAACATAGAAGAACGAAATTTGGGGAACCAAGTCGCCTTAGTGTACTGATCATTACCTGAATGTATCATCCAGTTTGGGTGAAAAAATGTTTGCTGAGATTTCTGGAGATTCGTAATTTTTGGAAGCTTGGCAACCCCTTCCCATGAATGTGTTTCTCGCCAGTCACTGCTTAGGGCTACATCAAGAGGAAACAAAACGTAGAGATAGAACGTGAAACTACTTTGTTGTGTCAAGTTTCAAGAAGCTAGCACAAACCGTGTTGGATTTAGAGTTCCAAATACATCTATCAATATAGGAGAAAACAGAGTGAAACCTAAAAATTCAAACTGTTACTGGAAATGAACGCTTCAAAATAGAAGAACAAAATTTGGGGAACCAAGTCGCCTTAGTGTACTGATCATTACCTGAAAGTATCATCCAGTTTGGGTGAAAAAATATTTGCTGAGATTTCTGGAGATTCGTAATTTTGGGAAGCTTGGCAACCCCTTCCCATGAAAGTGTTTCTCGCCAGTCACTGCTTAGGGCTACATCAAGAGGAAACAAAACGTAGAGATAGAACGTGAAACTACTTTGTTGTGTCAAGTTTCAAGAAGCTAGCACAAACCGTGTTGGATTTAGAGTTCCAAATACATCTATCAATATAGGAGAAAACAGAGTGAAACCTAAAAATTCAAACTGTTACTGGAAATGAACGCTTCAACATAGAAGAACGAAATTTGGGGAACCAAGTCGCCTTAGTGTACTGATCATTACCTGAAAGTATCATCCAGTTTGGGTGAAAAAATGTTTGCTGAGATTTCTGGAGATTCGTAATTTTGGGAAGCTTGGCAACCCCTTCCCATGAAAGTGTTTCTCGCCAGTCACTGTTTAGGGCTACATCAAGAGGAAAAAAAAACCTAGAGATAGAACGTGGAACTACTTTGTTGTGTCAAGTTTCAAGAAGCTAGCACAAACTGTGTTGGATTTAGAGTTCCAAATACATCTATCAATATAGGAGAAAACAGAGTGAAACCTAAAAATTCAAACTGTTACTGGAAATGAACGCTTCAAAATAGAAGAACGAAATTTGGGGAACCAAGTCGCCTTAGTGTACTGATCATTACCTGAAAGTATCATTCAGTTTGGGTGAAAAAATATTTGCTGAGATTTCTGGAGATTCGTAATTTTGGGAAGCTTGGCAACCACTTCCCATGAAAGTGTTTCTCGCCAGTCACTGCTTAGGGCTACATCAAGAGGAAACAAAACGTAGAGATAGAACGTGAAACTACTTTGTTGTGTCAAGTTTCAGGAAGCTAGCACAAACCGTGTTGGATTTAGAGTTCCAAATACATCTATCAATATAGGAGAAAACAGAGTGAAACCTAAAAATTCAAACTGTTACTGGAAATGAACGCTTCAACATAGAAGAACGAAATTTGGGGAACCAAGTCGCCTTAGTGTACTGATCATTACCTGAAAGTATCATCCAGTTTGGGTGAAAAAATATTTGCTGAGATTTGTGGAGATTCGTAATTTTGGGAAGCTTGGCCACCCCTTCCCATGAAAGGGTTTCTCGCCAATCACTGCTTAGGGCTACATCAAGAGGAAACAAAACGTAGAGATATAACGTGAAACTACTTTGTTGTGTCAAGTTTCAAGAAGCTAGAACAAACCGTGTTAGATTTAGAGTTCCAAATACATCTATCAATATAGGAGAAAACAGAGTGAAACCTAAAAATTCAAACTGTTACTGGAAATGAACGCTTCAACATAGAAGAACGAAATTTGGGGAACCAAGTCGCCTTAGTGTACTGATCATTACCTGAGAGTATCATCCATTTTGGGTGAAAAAATATTTGCTGAGATTTCTGGATGTTCGTAATTTTTGGAAGCATGGCAACCCCTTCCCATGAAAGTGTTTCTCGCCAGTCACTGCTTAGGGCTACATCAAGAGGAAACAAAACGTAGAGATAGAACGTGAAACTACTTTGTTGTGTCAAGTTTCAAGAAGCTAGCACAAACCGTGTTGGATTTAGAGTTCCAAATACATCTATCAATATAGGAGAAAACAGAGTGAAACCTAAAAATTCAAACTGTTACTGGAAATGAACGCTTCAACATAGAAGAACGAAATTTGGGGAACCAAGTCGCCTTAGTGTACTGATCATTACCTGAGAGTATCATCCAGTTTGGGTGAAAAAATATTTGCTGAGATTTCTGGAGATTCGTAATTTTGGGAAGCTTGGCAACCCCTTCCCATGAAAGTGTTTCTCGCCAGTCACTGCTTAGGGCTACATCAAGAGGAAACAAAACATAGAGATAGAACGTGAAACTACTTTGTTGTGTCAAGTTTCAAGAAGCTAGCACAAAACGTGTTGGATTTAGAGTTCCAAATACATCTATCAATATAGGAGAAAACAGAGTGAAACCTAAAAATTCAAACTGTTACTGGAAATGAACGCTTCGACATAGAAGAACGAAATTTGGGGAACCAAGTCGCCTTAGTGTACTGATCACTACCTGAAAGTATCATCCAGTTTGGGTGAAAAAATATTTGCTGAGATTTCTGGAGATTCGTAATTTTGGGAAGCTTGGCAACCCCTTCCCATGAAAGTGTTTCTCGCCAGTCACTGCTTAGGGCTACATCAAGAGGAAACAAAACGTAGAGATAGAACGTGAAACTACTTTGCTGTGTCAAGTTTCAAGAAGCTAGCACAAACCGTGTTGGATGTAGAGTTCCAAATACATCTATCCATATAGGAGAAAACAGAGTGAAACCTAAAAATTCAAACTGTTACTGGAAATGAACGCTTCAACATAGAAGAACGAAATTTGGGGAACCAAGTCGCCTTAGTGTACTGATCATTACCTGAAAGTATCATCCAGTTTGGGTGAAAAAATATTTGCTGAGATTTCTGGAGATTCGTAATTTTTGGAAGCTTGGCAACCCCTTCCCATAAAAGTGTTTCTCGCCAGTCACTGTTTAGGGCTACATCAAGAGGAAACAAAACGTAGAGATAGAACATGAAACTACTTTGTTGTGTCAAGTTTCAAGAAGCTAGCACAAACCGTGTTGGATTTAGAGTTCCAAATACATCTATCAATATAGGAGAAAACAGAGTGAAACCTAAAAATTCAAACTGTTACTGGAAATGAACGCTTCAACATAGAAGAACGAAATTTGGGGAACCAAGTCGCCTTAGTGTACTGATCATTACCTGAAAGTATCATCCAGTTTGGGTGAAAAAATATTTGCTGAGATTTCTGGAGATTCGTAATTTTGGGAAGCTTGGCAACCCCGTTCCATGAAAGGGTTTCTCGCCAGTCACTGCTTAGGGCTACATCAAGAGGAAACAAAACATAGAGATAGAACGTGAAACTACTTTGTTGTGTCAAGTTTCAAGAAGCTAGCACAAACCGTGTTGGATTTAGAGTTCCAAATACATCTATTAATATAGGAGAAAACAGAGTGAAACCTAAAAATTCAAACTGTTACTGGAAATGAACGCTTCAACATAGAAGAAAGAAATTTGGGGAACCAAGTTACCTTAGTGTACTGATCATTACCTGAAAGTATCATCCAGTTTGGGTGAAAAATTATTTGCTGAGATTTCTTGAGATTCGTAAATTTTGGAATCTTGGCAATCCCTTCCCATGAAAGTGTTTCTCGCCAGTCACGGCTTAGGGCTACATCAAGAGGAAACAAAACGTAGAGATAGAACGTGAAACTACTTTGTTGTGTCAAGTTTCAAGAAGCTAGCACAAACCGTGTTGGATTTAGAGTTCCAAATACATCTATCAATATAGGAGAAAACAGAGTGAAACCTAAAAATTCAAACTGTTACTGGAAATGAACGCTTCAAAATAGAAGAACGAAATTTGGGGAACCAAGTCGCCTTAGTGTACTGATCATTACCTGAAAGTATCATCCAGTTTGGGTGAAAAAATATTTGCTGTGATTTCTGGAGATTCGTAATTTTGGGAAGCTTGGCAACCCCTTCCCATGAAAGTGTTTCTCGCCAGTCACTGCTTAGGGCTACATCAAGAGGAAACAAAACGTAGAGATAGAACGTGAAACTACGTTGTTGTGTCAAGTTTCAAGAAGCTAGCACAAAACGTGTTTAATTTAGAGTTCCAAATACATCTATCAATATAGGAGAAAACAGAGTGAAACCTAAAAATTCAAACTGTTACTGGAAATGAACGCTTCAAATAGAAGAACGAAATTTGGGGAACCAAGTCGCCTTAGTGTACTGATCATTACCTGAAAGTATCATCCAGTTTGGGTGAAAAAATATTTGCTGAGATTTCTGGAGATTCGTAATTTTGGGAAGCTTGGCAACCCCTTCCCATGAAAGTGTTTCTCGCCAGTCACTGCTTAGGGCTACATCAAGAGGAAACAAAACATAGAGATAGAACGTGAAACTACTTTGTTGTGTCAAGTTTCAAGAAGCTAGCACAAACCGTGTTGGATTTAGAGTTCCAAATACATCTATCAATATAGGAGAAAACAGAGTGAAACCTAAAAATTCAAACTGTTACTGGAAATGAACGCTTCAACATAGAAGAACGAAATTTGGGGAACCAAGTCGCCTTAGTGTACTGATCACTACCTGAGAGTATCATCCAGTTTGGGTGAAAAAATATTTACTGAGATTTCTGGAGATTCGTAATTTTGGGAAGCTTGGCAACCCCGTTCCATGAAAGGGTTTCTCGCCAGTCACTGCTTAGGGCTACATCAAGAGGAAACAAAACGTAGAGATAGAACGTGAAACTACTTTGTTGTGTCAAGTTTCAAGAAGCTAGAACAAACCGTGTTGGATTTAGAGTTCCAAATACATCTATCAATATAGGAGAAAACAGAGTGAAACCTAAAAATTCAAACTGTTACTGGAAATGAACGCTTCAACATAGAAGAACGAAATTTGGGTAACCAAGTCGCCTTAGTGTACTGATCATTACCTGAAAGTATCATCCAGTTTGGGTGAAAAAATGTTTGCTGAGATTTCTGGAGATTCGAAATTTTGGGAAGGTTGGCAACCCCTTCCCATGAAAGTGTTTCTCGCCAGTCACTGCTTAGGGCTACATCAAGAGGAAACAAAACGTAGAGATAGAACGTGAAACTACTTTGTTGTGTCAAGTTTCAAGAAGCTAGCACAAACTGTGTTGGATTTAGAGTTCCAAATACATCTATCAATATAGGAGAAAACAGAGTGAAACCTAAAAATTCAAACTGTTACTGGAAATGAACGCTTCAAAATAGAAGAACAAAATTTGGGGAACCAAGTCGCCTTAGTGTACTGATCATTACCTGAAAGTATCATCCAGTTTGGGTGAAAAAATATTTGCTGAGATTTATGGAGATTCGTAATTTTGGGAAGCTTGGCAACCCCTTCCCATGAAAGTGTTTCTCGCCAGTCACTGCTTAGGGCTACATCAAGAGGAAACAAAACGTAGAGATAGAACGTGAAACTACTTTGTTGTGTCAAGTTTCAAGAAGCTATCACAAACCGTGTTGGATTTAGAGTTCCAAATACATCTCTCAATATAGGAGAAAACAGAGTGAAACCTAAAAATTCAAACTGTTACTGGAAATGAACGCTTCAACATAGAAGAACGAAATTTGGGGAACCAAGTCGCCTTAGTGTACTGATCATTACCTGAAAGTATCATCCAGTTTGGGTGAAAAAATATTTGCTGAGATTTCTGGAGATTCGTAATTTTTGGAAGCTTGGAAACCCCTTCCCATGAAAGTGTTTCTCGCCAGTCACTGCTTAGGGCTACATCAAGAGGAAACAAAACGTAGAGATAGAACGTGAAACTACTTTGTTGTGTCAAGTTTCAAGAAGCTAGCACAAACCGTGTTGGATTTAGAGTTCCAAATCCATCTATCAATATAGGAGAAAACAGAGTGAAACCTAAAAATTCAAACTGTTACTGGAAATGAACGCTTCGAAATAGAAGAACGAAATTTGGGGAACCAAGTCGCCTTAGTGTACTGATCACTACCTGAAAGTATCATCCAGTTTGGGTGAAAAAATATTTGCTGAGATTTCTGGAGATTCGTAATTTTGGGAAGCTTGGCAACCCCTTCCCATGAAAGTGTTTCTCGCCAGTCACTGCTTAGGGCTACATCAAGAGGAAACAAAACGTAGGGATAGAACGTGAAACTACTTTGTTGTGTCAAGTTTCAAGAAGCTAGCACAAACCGTGTTGGATTTAGAGTTCCAAATACATCTATCAATATAGGAGAAAACAGAGTGAAACCTAAAAATTCAAACTGTTACTGGAAATGAACGCTTCAACATAGAAGAACGAAATTTGGGGAACCAAGTCGCCTTAGTGTACTGATCATTACCTGAAAGTATCATCCAGTTTGGGTGAAAAAATATTTGCTGAGATTTCTGGAGATTCGTAATTTTGGGAAGCTTGGCAACCCCTTCCCATGAAAGTGTTTCTCGCCAGTCACTGCTTAGGGCTACATCAAGAGGAAACAAAACGTAGAGATAGAACGTGAAACTACTTTGTTGTGTCAAGTTTCAAGAAGCTAGCACAAACCGTGTTGGATTCAGAGTTCCAAATACATCTATCAATATAGGAGAAAACAGAGTGAAACCTAAAAATTCAAACTGTTACTGGAAATGAACGCTTCAACATAGAAGAACGAAATTTGGGGAACCAAGTCGCCTTAGTGTACTGATCATTAACTGAGAGTATCATCCTGTTTGGTTGAAAAAATATTTGCTGAGATATCTGGAGATTCGTAATTTTTGGAAGCTTGGCAACCCCTTCCCATGAAAGTGTTTCTCGCCAGTCACTGCTTAGGGCTACATCAAGAGGAAACAAAACGTAGAGATAGAACGTGAAACTACTTTGTTGTGTCAAGTTTCAAGAAGCTAGCACAAACCGTGTTGGATTTAGAGTTCCAAATACATCTATCAATATAGGAGAAAACAGAGTGAAACCAAAAATTCAAACTGTTACTGGAAATGAACGCTTCAACATAGAAGAACGAAATTTGGGGAACCAAGTCGCCTTAGTGTACTGATCATTACCTGAAAGTATCATCCAGTTTGGGTGAAAAAATATTTGCTGAGATTTCTGGAGATTCGTAATTTTGGGAAGCTTGGCAACCCCTTCCCATGAAAGTGTTTCTCGCCAGTCACTGTTTAGGGCTACATCAAGAGGAAACAAAACGTAGAGATAGAACATGAAACTACTTTGTTGTGTCAACTTTCAAGAAGCTAGCACAAACCGTGTTGGATTTAGAGTTCCAAATACATCTATCAATATAGGAGAAAACAGAGTGAAACCTAAAAATTCAAACTGTTACTGGAAATGAAGGCTTCAACATAGAAGAACGAAATTTGGGGAACCAAGTTACCTTAGTGTACTGATCATTACCTGAAAGTATCATCCAGTTTGGGTGAAAAATTATTTGCTGAGATTTCTGGAGATTCGTAATTTTTGGAAGCTTGGCAATCCCTTCCCATGAAAGTGTTTCTCGCCAGTCACTGCTTAGGGCTACATCAAGAGGAAACAAAACGTAGAGATAGAACGTGAAACTACTTTGTTGTGTCAAGTTTCAAGAAGCTAGCACAAACCGTGTTGGATTTAGAGTTCCAAATACATCTATCAATATAGGAGAAAACAGAGTGAAACCTAAAAATTCAAACTGTTACTGGAAATGAACGCTTCAACATAGAAGAACGAAATTTGGGGAACCAAGTCGCCTTAGTGTACTGATCATTACCTGAAAGTATCATCCAGTTTGGGTGAAAAAATATTTGCTGAGATTTCTGGAGATTCGTAATTTTGGGAAGCTTGGCAACCCCTTCCCATGAAAGTGTTTCTCGCCAGTCACTGCTTAGGGCTACATCAAGAGGAAACAAAACGTAGAGATAGAACGTGAAACTACTTTGTTGTGTCAAGTTTCAAGAAGCTAGCACAAACCGTGTTGGATTTAGAGTTCCAAATACATCTATCAATATAGGAGAAAACAGAGTGAAACCTAAAAATTCAAACTGTTACTGGAAATGAACGCTTCGACATAGAAGAACGAAATTTGGGGAACCAAGTCGCCTTAGTGTACTGATCACTACCTGAAAGTATCATCCAGTTTGGGTGAAAAAATATTTGCTGAGATTTCTGGAGATTCGTAATTTTGGGAAGCTTGGCAACCCCTTCCCATGAAAGTGTTTCTCGCCAGTCACTGCTTAGGGCTACATCAAGAGGAAACAAAACGTAGAGATAGAACGTGAAACTACTTTGTTGTGTCAAGTTTCAAGAAGCTAGCACAAACCGTGTTGGATTTAGAGTTCCAAATACATCTATCAATATAGGAGAAAACAGAGTGAAACCTAAAAATTCAAACTGTTACTGGAAATGAACGCTTCAACATAGAAGAACGAAATTTGGGGAACCAAGTCGCCTTAGTGTACTGATCATTACCTGAGAGTATCATCCAGTTTGGGTGAAAAAATATTTGCTGAGATTTCTGGAGATTCGTAATTTTTGGAAGCATGGCAACCCCTTCCCATGAAAGTGTTTCTCGCCAGTCACTGCTTAGGGCTACATCAAGAGGAAACAAAACGTAGAGATAGAACGTGAAACTACTTTGTTGTGTCAACTTTCAAGAAGCTAGCACAAACCGTGTTGGATTTAGAGTTCCAAATACATCTATCAATATAGGAGAAAACAGAGTGAAACCTAAAAATTCAAACTGTTACTGGAAATGAACGCTTCAACATAGAAGAACGAAATTTGGGGAACCAAGTCGCCTTAGTGTACTGATCACTACCTGAAAGTATCATCCAGTTTGGGTGAAAAAATATTTGCTGAGATTTCTGGAGATTCGTAATTTTGGGAAGCTTGGCAACCCCTTCCCATGAAAGTGTTTCTCGCCAGTCACTGCTTAGGGCTACATCAAGAGGAAACAAAACGTAGGGATAGAACGTGAAACTACTTTGTTGTGTCAAGTTTCAAGAAGCTAGCACAAACCGTGTTGGATTTAGAGTTCCAAATACATCTATCAATATAGGAGAAAACAGAGTGAAACCTAAAAATTTAAACTGTTACTGGAAATGAACGCTTCGACATAGAAGAACGAAATTTGGGGAACCAAGTCGCCTTAGTGTACTGATCATTACCTGAAAGTATCATCCAGTTTGGGTGAAAAAATATTTGCTGAGATTTCTAGAGATTCGTAATTTTGGGAAGCTTGGCAACCCCTTCCCATGAAAGTGTTTCTCGCCAGTCACTGCTTAGGGCTACATCAAGAGGAAACAAAACGTAGAGATAGAACGTGAAACTACTTTGTTGTGTCAAGTTTCAAGAAGCTAGCACAAACCGTGTTGGATTCAGAGTTCCAAATACATCTATCAATATAGGAGAAAACAGAGTGAAACCTAAAAATTCAAACTGTTACTGGAAATGAACGCTTCAACATAGAAGAACGAAATTTGGGGAACCAAGTCGCCTTAGTGTACTGATCATTAACTGAGAGTATCATCCTGTTTGGTTGAAAAAATATTTGCTGAGATATCTGGAGATTCGTAATTTTGGGAAGCTTGGCAACCCCTTCCCATGAAAGTGTTTCTCGCCAGTCACTGCTTAGGGCTACATCAAGAGGAAACAAAACGTAGAGATAGAACGTGAAACTACTTTGTTGTGTCAAGTTTCAAGAAGCTAGCACAAACCGTGTTGGATTTAGAGTTCCAAATACATCTATCAATATAGGAGAAAACAGAGTGAAACCTAAAAATTCAAACTGTTACTGGAAATGAACGCTTCAACATAGAAGAACGAAATTTGGGGAACCAAGTTACCTTAGTGTACTGATCATTACCTGAAAGTATCATCCAGTTTGGGTGAAAAATTATTTGCTGAGATTTCTGGAGATTCGTAATTTTTGGAAGCTTGGCAATCCCTTCCCATGAAAGTGTTTCTCGCCAGTCACTGCTTAGGGCTACATCAAGAGGAAACAAAACGTAGAGATAGAACGTGAAACTACTTTGTTGTGTCAAGTTTCAAGAAGCTAGCACAAACCGTGTTGGATTTAGAGTTCCAAATACATCTATCAATATAGGAGAAAACAGAGTGAAACCTAAAAATTCAAACTGTTACTGGAAATGAACGCTTCAACATAGAAGAACGAAATTTGGGGAACCAAGTCGCCTTAGTGTACTGATCATTACCTGAGAGTATCATCCAGTTTGGGTGAAAAAATATTTGCTGAGATTTCTGGAGATTCGTAATTTTTGGAAGCATGGCAACCCCTTCCCATGAAAGTGTTTCTCGCCAGTCACTGCTTAGGGCTACATCAAGAGGAAACAAAACGTAGAGATAGAACGTGAAACTACTTTGTTGTGTCAAGTTTCAAGAAGCTATCACAAACCGTGTTGGATTTAGAGTTCCAAATACATCTATCAATATAGGAGAAAACAGAGTGAAACCTAAAAATTCAAACTGTTACTGGAAATGAACGCTTCGACATAGAAGAACGAAATTTGGGGAACCAAGTCGCCTTAGTGTACTGATCATTACCTGAAAGTATCATCCAGTTTGGGTGAAAAAATATTTGCTGAGATTTCTGGAGATTCGTAATTTTGGGAAGCTTGGCAACCCCTTCCCATGAAAGTGTTTCTCGCCAGTCACTGCTTAGGGCTACATCAAGAGGAAACAAAACGTAGAGATAGAACGTGAAACTACTTTGTTGTGTCAAGTTTCAAGAAGCTAGCACAAACCGTGTTGGATTTAGAGTTCCAAATACATCTATCAATATAGGAGAAAACAGAGTGAAACCTAAAAATTCAAACTGTTACTGGAAATGAACGCTTCGACATAGAAGAACGAAATTTGGGGAACCAAGTCGCCTTAGTGTACTGATCACTACCTGAAAGTATCATCCAGTTTGGGTGAAAAAATATTTGCTGAGATTTCTGGAGATTCGTAATTTTGGGAAGCTTGGCAACCCCTTCCCATGAAAGTGTTTCTCGCCAGTCACTGCTTAGGGCTACATCAAGAGGAAACAAAACGTAGAGATAGAACGTGAAACTACTTTGTTGTGTCAAGTTTCAAGAAGCTAGCACAAACCGTGTTGGATTTAGAGTTCCAAATACATCTATCAATATAGGAGAAAACAGAGTGAAACCTAAAAATTCAAACTGTTACTGGAAATGAACGCTTCAACATAGAAGAACGAAATTTGGGGAACCAAGTCGCCTTAGTGTACTGATCATTACCTGAGAGTATCATCCAGTTTGGGTGAAAAAATATTTGCTGAGATTTCTGGAGATTCGTAATTTTTGGAAGCATGGCAACCCCTTCCCATGAAAGTGTTTCTCGCCAGTCACTGCTTAGGGCTACATCAAGAGGAAACAAAACGTAGAGATAGAACGTGAAACTACTTTGTTGTGTCAACTTTCAAGAAGCTAGCACAAACCGTGTTGGATTTAGAGTTCCAAATACATCTATCAATATAGGAGAAAACAGAGTGAAACCTAAAAATTCAAACTGTTACTGGAAATGAACGCTTCAACATAGAAGAACGAAATTTGGGGAACCAAGTCGCCTTAGTGTACTGATCACTACCTGAAAGTATCATCCAGTTTGGGTGAAAAAATATTTGCTGAGATTTCTGGAGATTCGTAATTTTGGGAAGCTTGGCAACCCCTTCCAATGAAAGTGTTTCTCGCCAGTCACTGCTTAGGGCTACATCAAGAGGAAACAAAACGTAGGGATAGAACGTGAAACTACTTTGTTGTGTCAAGTTTCAAGAAGCTAGCACAAACCGTGTTGGATTTAGAGTTCCAAATACATCTATCAATATAGGAGAAAACAGAGTGAAACCTAAAAATTTAAACTGTTACTGGAAATGAACGCTTCGACATAGAAGAACGAAATTTGGGGAACCAAGTCGCCTTAGTGTACTGATCATTACCTGAAAGTATCATCCAGTTTGGGTGAAAAAATATTTGCTGAGATTTCTAGAGATTCGTAATTTTGGGAAGCTTGGCAACCCCTTCCCATGAAAGTGTTTCTCGCCAGTCACTGCTTAGGGCTACATCAAGAGGAAACAAAACGTAGAGATAGAACGTGAAACTACTTTGTTGTGTCAAGTTTCAAGAAGCTAGCACAAACCGTGTTGGATTCAGAGTTCCAAATACATCTATCAATATAGGAGAAAACAGAGTGAAACCTAAAAATTCAAACTGTTACTGGAAATGAACGCTTCAACATAGAAGAACGAAATTTGGGGAACCAAGTCGCCTTAGTGTACTGATCATTAACTGAGAGTATCATCCTGTTTGGTTGAAAAAATATTTGCTGAGATATCTGGAGATTCGTAATTTTGGGAAGCTTGGCAACCCCTTCCCATGAAAGTGTTTCTCGCCAGTCACTGCTTAGGGCTACATCAAGAGGAAACAAAACGTAGAGATAGAACGTGAAACTACTTTGTTGTGTCAAGTTTCAAGAAGCTAGCACAAACCGTGTTGGATTTAGAGTTCCAAATACATCTATCAATATAGGAGAAAACAGAGTGAAACCTAAAAATTCAAACTGTTACTGGAAATGAACGCTTCAACATAGAAGAACGAAATTTGGGGAACCAAGTTACCTTAGTGTACTGATCATTACCTGAAAGTATCATCCAGTTTGGGTGAAAAATTATTTGCTGAGATTTCTGGAGATTCGTAATTTTTGGAAGCTTGGCAATCCCTTCCCATGAAAGTGTTTCTCGCCAGTCACTGCTTAGGGCTACATCAAGAGGAAACAAAACGTAGAGATAGAACGTGAAACTACTTTGTTGTGTCAAGTTTCAAGAAGCTAGCACAAACCGTGTTGGATTTAGAGTTCCAAATACATCTATCAATATAGGAGAAAACAGAGTGAAACCTAAAAATTCAAACTGTTACTGGAAATGAACGCTTCAACATAGAAGAACGAAATTTGGGGAACCAAGTCGCCTTAGTGTACTGATCATTACCTGAGAGTATCATCCAGTTTGGGTGAAAAAATATTTGCTGAGATTTCTGGAGATTCGTAATTTTTGGAAGCATGGCAACCCCTTCCCATGAAAGTGTTTCTCGCCAGTCACTGCTTAGGGCTACATCAAGAGGAAACAAAACGTAGAGATAGAACGTGAAACTACTTTGTTGTGTCAACTTTCAAGAAGCTAGCACAAACCGTGTTGGATTTAGAGTTCCAAATACATCTATCAATATAGGAGAAAACAGAGTGAAACCTAAAAATTCAAACTGTTACTGGAAATGAACGCTTCAACATAGAAGAACGAAATTTGGGGAACCAAGTCGCCTTAGTGTACTGATCACTACCTGAAAGTATCATCCAGTTTGGGTGAAAAAATATTTGCTGAGATTTCTGGAGATTCGTAATTTTGGGAAGCTTGGCAACCCCTTCCCATGAAAGTGTTTCTCGCCAGTCACTGCTTAGGGCTACATCAAGAGGAAACAAAACGTAGGGATAGAACGTGAAACTACTTTGTTGTGTCAAGTTTCAAGAAGCTAGCACAAACCGTGTTGGATTTAGAGTTCCAAATACATCTATCAATATAGGAGAAAACAGAGTGAAACCTAAAAATTCAAACTGTTACTGGAAATGAACGCTTCAACATAGAAGAACGAAATTTGGGGAACCAAGTCGCCTTAGTGTACTGATCATTACCTGAAAGTATCATCCAGTTTGGGTGAAAAAATATTTGCTGAGATTTCTGGAGATTCGTAATTTTGGGAAGCTTGGCAACCCCTTCCCATGAAAGTGTTTCTCGCCAGTCACTGCTTAGGGCTACATCAAGAGGAAACAAAACGTAGAGATAGAACGTGAAACTACTTTGTTGTGTCAAGTTTCAAGAAGCTAGCACAAACCGTGTTGGATTCAGAGTTCCAAATACATCTATCAATATAGGAGAAAACAGAGTGAAACCTAAAAATTCAAACTGTTACTGGAAATGAACGCTTCAACATAGAAGAACGAAATTAGGGGAACCAAGTCGCCTTAGTGTACTGATCATTAACTGAGAGTATCATCCTGTTTGGTTGAAAAAATATTTGCTGAGATATCTGGAGATTCGTAATTTTGGGAAGCTTGGCAACCCCTTCCCATGAAAGTGTTTCTCGCCAGTCACTGCTTAGGGCTACATCAAGAGGAAACAAAACGTAGAGATAGAACGTGAAACTACTTTGTTGTGTCAAGTTTCAAGAAGCTAGCACAAACCGTGTTGGATTTAGAGTTCCAAATACATCTATCAATATAGGAGAAAACAGAGTGAAACCTAAAAATTCAAACTGTTACTGGAAATGAACGCTTCAACATAGAAGAACGAAATTTGGGGAACCAAGTTACCTTAGTGTACTGATCATTACCTGAAAGTATCATCCAGTTTGGGTGAAAAATTATTTGCTGAGATTTCTGGAGATTCGTAATTTTTGGAAGCTTGGCAATCCCTTCCCATGAAAGTGTTTCTCGCCAGTCACTGCTTAGGGCTACATCAAGAGGAAACAAAACGTAGAGATAGAACGTGAAACTACTTTGTTGTGTCAAGTTTCAAGAAGCTAGCACAAACCGTGTTGGATTTAGAGTTCCAAATAAATCTATCAATATAGGAGAAAACAGAGTGAAACCTAAAAATTCAAACTGTTACTGGAAATGAACGCTTCAACATAGAAGAACGAAATTTGGGGAACCAAGTCGCCTTAGTGTACTGATCATTACCTGAAAGTATCATCCAGTTTGGGTGAAAAAATATTTGCTGAGATTTCTGGAGATTCGTAATTTTGGGAAGCTTGGCAACCCCTTCCCATGAAAGTGTTTCTCGCCAGTCACTGCTTAGGGCTACATCAAGAGGAAACAAAACGTAGAGATAGAACGTGAAACTACTTTGTTGTGTCAAGTTTCAAGAAGCTATCACAAACCGTGTTGGATTTAGAGTTCCAAATACATCTATCAATATAGGAGAAAACAGAGTGAAACCTAAAAATTCAAACTGTTACTGGAAATGAACGCTTCAACATAGAAGAACGAAATTTGTGGAACCAAGTCGCCTTAGTGTACTGATCATTACCTGAAAGTATCATCCAGTTTGGGTGAAAAAATATTTGCTGAGATTTCTGGAGATTCGTAATTTTGGGAAGCTTGGCAACCCCTTCCCATGAAAGTGTTTCTCGCCAGTCACTGCTTAGGGCTACATCAAGAGGAAACAAAACGTAGAGATAGAACGTGAAACTACTTTGTTGTGTCAAGTTTCAAGAAGCTAGCACAAACCGTGTTGGATTTAGAGTTCCAAATACATCTATCAATATAGGAGAAAACAGAGTGAAACCTAAAAATTCAAACTGTTACTGGAAATGAACGCTTCGACATAGAAGAACGAAATTTGGGGAACCAAGTCGCCTTAGTGTACTGATCATTACCTGAAAGTATCATCCAGTTTGGGTGAAAAAATATTTGCTGAGATTTCTGGAGATTCGTAATTTTGGGAAGCTTGGCAACCCCTTCCCATGAAAGTGTTTCCCGCCAGTCACTGCTTAGGGCTACATCAAGAGGAAACAAAACGTAGAGATAGAACGTGAAACTACTTTGTTGTGTCAAGTTTCAAGAAGCTAGCACAAACCGTGTTGGATTTAGAGTTCCAAATACATCTATCAATATAGGAGAAAACAGAGTGAAACCTAAAAATTCAAACTGTTACTGGAAATGAACGCTTCGACATAGAAGAACGAAATTTGGGGAACCAAGTCGCCTTAGTGTACTGATCACTACCTGAAAGTATCATCCAGTTTGGGTGAAAAAATATTTGCTGAGATTTCTGGAGATTCGTAATTTTGGGAAGCTTGGCAACCCCTTCCCATGAAAGTGTTTCTCGCCAGTCACTGCTTAGGGCTACATCAAGAGGAAACAAAACGTAGAGATAGAACGTGAAACTACTTTGTTGTGTCAAGTTTCAAGAAGCTAGCACAAACCGTGTTGGATTTAGAGTTCCAAATACATCTATCAATATAGGAGAAAACAGAGTGAAACCTAAAAATTCAAACTGTTACTGGAAATGAACGCTTCAACATAGAAGAACGAAATTTGGGGAACCAAGTCGCCTTAGTGTACTGATCATTACCTGAGAGTATCATCCAGTTTGGGTGAAAAAATATTTGCTGAGATTTCTGGAGATTCGTAATTTTTGGAAGCATGGCAACCCCTTCCCATGAAAGTGTTTCTCGCCAGTCACTGCTTAGGGCTACATCAAGAGGAAACAAAACGTAGAGATAGAACGTGAAACTACTTTGTTGTGTCAAGTTTCAAGAAGCTAGCACAAACCGTGTTGGATTTAGAGTTCCAAATCCATCTATCAATATAGGAGAAAACAGAGTGAAACCTAAAAATTCAAACTGTTACTGGAAATGAACGCTTCGACATAGAAGAACGAAATTTGGGGAACCAAGTCGCCTTAGTGTACTGATCACTACCTGAAAGTATCATCCAGTTTGGGTGAAAAAATATTTGCTGAGATTTCTGGAGATTCGTAATTTTGGGAAGCTTGGCAACCCCTTCCCATGAAAGTGTTTCTCGCCAGTCACTGCTTAGGGCTACATCAAGAGGAAACAAAACGTAGAGATAGAACGTGAAACTACTTTGTTGTGTCAAGTTTCAAGAAGCTAGCACAAACCGTGTTGGATTTAGAGTTCCAAATACATCTATCAATATAGGAGAAAACAGAGTGAAACCTAAAAATTCAAACTGTTACTGGAAATGAACGCTTCAACATAGAAGAACGAAATTTGGGGAACCAAGTCGCCTTAGTGTACTGATCATTACCTGAAAGTATCATCCAGTTTGGGTGAAAAAATATTTGCTGAGATTTCTGGAGATTCGTAATTTTGGGAAGCTTGGCAACCCCTTCCCATGAAAGTGTTTCTCGCCAGTCACTGTTGAGGGCTACATCAAGAGGAAACAAAACGTAGCGATAGAACATGAAACTACTTTGTTGTGTCAACTTTCAAGAAGCTAGCACAAACCGTGTTGGATTTAGAGTTCCAAATACATCTATCAATATAGGAGAAAACAGAGTGAAACCTAAAAATTCAAACTGTTACTGGAAATGAACGCTTCAACATAGAAGAACGAAATTTGGGGAATCAAGTCGCCTTAGTGTACTGATCATTACCTGAAAGTATCATCCAGTTTGGGTGAAAAAATATTTGCTGAGATTTCTGGAGATTCGTAATTTTGGGAAGCTTGGCAACCCCTTCCCATGAAAGTGTTTCTCGCCAGTCACTGCTTAGGGCTACATCAAGAGGAAACAAAACGTAGAGATAGAACGTGAAACTACTTTGTTGTGTCAAGTTTCAAGAAGCTAGCACAAACCGTGTTGGATTCAGAGTTCCAAATACATCTATCAATATAGGAGAAAACAGAGTGAAACCTAAAAATTCAAACTGTTACTGGAAATGAACGCTTCAACATAGAAGAACGAAATTTGGGGAACCAAGTCGCCTTAGTGTACTGATCATTAACTGAGAGTATCATCCTGTTTGGTTGAAAAAATATTTGCTGAGATATCTGGAGATTCGTAATTTTTGGAAGCTTGGCAACCCCTTCCCATGAAAGTGTTTCTCGCCAATCACTGCTTAGGGCTACATCAAGAGGAAACAAAACGTAGAGATAGAACGTGAAACTACTTTGTTGTGTCAAGTTTCAAGAAGCTAGCACAAACCGTGTTGGATTTAGAGTTCCAAATACATCTATCAATATAGGAGAAAACAGAGTGAAACCTAAAAATTCAAACTGTTACTGGAAATGAACGCTTCAACATAGAAGAACGAAATTTGGGGAACCAAGTTACCTTAGTGTACTGATCATTACCTGAAAGTATCATCCAGTTTGGGTGAAAAATTATTTGCTGAGATTTCTGGAGATTCGTAATTTTTGGAAGCTTGGCAATCCCTTCCCATGAAAGTGTTTCTCGCCAGTCACTGCTTAGGGCTACATCAAGAGGAAACAAAACGTAGAGATAGAACGTGAAACTACTTTGTTGTGTCAAGTTTCAAGAAGCTAGCACAAACCGTGTTGGATTTAGAGTTCCAAATACATCTATCAATATAGGAGAAAACAGAGTGAAACCAAAAATTCAAACTGTTAGTGGAAATGAACGCTTCAACATAGAAGAACGAAATTTGGGGAACCAAGTCGCCTTAGTGTACTGATCATTACCTGAAAGTATCATCCAGTTTGGGTGAAAAAATATTTGCTGAGATTTCTGGAGATTCGTAATTTTGGGAAGCTTGGCAACCCCTTCCCATGAAAGTGTTTCTCGCCAGTCACTGCTTAGGGCTACATCAAGAGGAAACAAAACGTAGAGATAGAACGTGAAACTACTTTGTTGTGTCAAGTTTCAAGAAGCTAGCACAAACCGTGTTGGATTTAGAGTTCCAAATACATCTATCAATATAGGAGAAAACAGAGTGAAACCTAAAAATTCAAACTGTTACTGGAAAAGAACGCTTCAACATAGAAGAACGAAATTTGGGGAACCAAGTCGCCTTAGTGTACTGATCATTACCTGAAAGTATCATCCAGTTTGGGTGAAAAAATATTTGCTGAGATTTCTGGAGATTCGCAATATTTGGAAGCTTGGCAACCCCTTCCCATGAAAGTGTTTCTCGCCAGTCACTGCTTAGGGCTACATCAAGAGGAAACAAAACGTAGAGATAGAACGTGAAACTACTTTGTTGTGTCAAGTTTCAAGAAGCTATCACAAACCGTGTTGGATTTAGAGTTCCAAATACATCTATCAATATAGGAGAAAACAGAGTGAAACCTAAAAATTCAAACTGTTACTGGAAATGAACGCTTCAACATAGAAGAACGAAATTTGGGGAACCAAGTCGCCTTAGTGTACTGATCATTACCTGAGAGTATCATCCAGTTTGGGTGAAAAAATACTTGCTGAGATTTCTGGAGATTCGTAATTTTTGGAAGCATGGCAACCCCTTCCCATGAAAGTGTTTCTCGCCAGTCACTGCTTAGGGCTACATCAAGAGGAAACAAAACGTAGAGAGAGAACGTGAAACTACTTTGTTGTGTCAAGTTTCAAGAAGCTAGCACAAACCGTGTTGGATTTAGAGTTCCAAATCCATCTATCAATATAGGAGAAAACAGAGTGAAACCTAAAAATTCAAACTGTTACTGGAAATGAACGCTTCGACATAGAAGAACGAAATTTGGGGAACCAAGTCGCCTTAGTGTACTGATCACTACCTGAAAGTATCATCCAGTTTGGGTGAAAAAATATTTGCTGAGATTTCTGGAGATTCGTAATTTTGGGAAGCTTGGCAACCCCTTCCCATGAAAGTGTTTCTCGCCAGTCACTGCTTAGGGCTACATCAAGAGGAAACAAAACGTAGAGATAGAACGTGAAACTACTTTGTTGTGTCAAGTTTCAAGAAGCTAGCACAAACCGTGTTGGATTTAGAGTTCCAAATACATCTATCAATATAGGAGAAAACAGAGTGAAACCTAAAAATTCAAACTGTTACTGGAAATGAACGCTTCAACATAAAAGAACGAAATTTGGGGAACCAAGTCGCCTTAGTGTACTGATCATTACCTGAAAGTATCATCCAGTTTGGGTGAAAAAATATTTGCTGAGATTTCTGGAGATTCGTAATTTTGGGAAGCTTGGCAACCCCGTTCCATGAAAGGGTTTCTCGCCAGTCACTGCTTAGGGCTACATCAAGAGGAAACAAAACATAGAGATAGAACCTGAAACTACTTTGTTGTGTCAAGTTTCAAGAAACTAGCACAAACCGTGTTGGATTTAGAGTTCCAAATACATCTATTAATATAGGAGAAAACAGAGTGAAACCTAAAAATTCAAACTGTTACTGGAAATGAACGCTTCAACATAGAAGAACGAAATTTGGGGAACCAAATTACCTTAGTGTACTGATCATTACCTGAAAGTATCATCCAGTTTGGGTGAAAAATTATTTGCTGAGATTTCTGGAGATTCGTAATTTTTGGAAGCTTGGCAATCCCTTCCCATGAATGTGTTTCTCGCCAGTCACTGCTTAGGGCTACATCAAGAGGAAACGAAACGTAGAGATAGAACGTGAAACTACTTTGTTGTGTCAAGTTTCAAGAAGCTATCACAAACCGTGTTGGATTTAGAGTTCCAAATACATCTATCAATATAGGAGAAAACAGAGTGAAACCTAAAAATTCAAACTGTTACTGGAAATGAACGCTTCAACATAGAAGAACGAAATTTGGGGAACCAAGTCGCCTTAGTGTACTGATCATTACCTGAAAGTATCATCCAGTTTGGGTGAAAAAATATTTGCTGAGATTTCTGGAGATTCGTAATTTTGGGAAGATTGGCATCCCCTTCACATGAAAGTGTTTCTCGCCAGTCAATGTTTAGGGCTACATCAAGAGGAAACAAAACGTAGAGATAGAACATGAAACTACTTTGTTGTGTCAACTTTCAAGAAGCTAGCACAAACCGTGTTGGATTTAGAGTTCCAAATACATCTATCAATATAGGAGAAAACAGAGTGAAACCTAAAAATTCAAACTGTTACTGGAAATGAACGCTTCAACATAAAAGAACGAAAATTGGGGAACCAAGTCGCCTTAGTGTACTGATCATTACCTGAAAGTATCATCCAGTTTGGGTGAAAAAATATTTGATGAGATTTCTGGAGATTCGTAATTTTGGGAAGCTTGGCAACCCCGTTCCATGAAAGTGTTTCTCGCCAGTCACTGCTTAGGGCTACATCAAGAGGAAACAAAACGTAGAGATAGAACGTGAAACTACTTTGTTGTGTCAAGTTTCAAGAAGCTAGCACAAACCGTGTTGGATTCAGAGTTCCAAATACATCTATCAATATAGGAGAAAACAGAGTGAAACCTAAAAATTCAAACTGTTACTGGAAATGAACGCTTCAACATAGAAGAACGAAATTTGGGGAACCAAGTCGCCTTAGTGTACTGATCATTAACTGAGAGTATCATCCTGTTTGGTTGAAAAAATATTTGCTGAGATATCTGGAGATTCGTAATTTTTGGAAGCTTGGCAACCCCTTCCCATGAAAGTGTTTCTCGCCAGTCACTGCTTAGGGCTACATCAAGAGGAAACAAAACGTAGAGATCGAACGTGAAACTACTTTGTTGTGTCAAGTTTCAAGAAGCTAGCACAAACCGTGTTGGATTTAGAGTTCCAAATACATCTATCAATATAGGAGAAAACAGAGTGAAACCTAAAAATTCAAACTGTTACTGGAAATGAACGCTTCAACATAGAAGAACGAAATTTGGGGAACCAAGTTACCTTAGTGTACTGATCATTACCTGAAAGTATCATCCAGTTTGGGTGAAAAATTATTTGCTGAGATTTCTGGAGATTCGTAATTTTTGGAAGCTTGGCAATCCCTTCCCATGAAAGTGTTTCTCGCCAGTCACTGCTTAGGGCTACATCAAGAGGAAACAAAACGTAGAGATAGAACGTGAAACTACTTTGTTGTGTCAAGTTTCAAGAAGCTAGCACAAACCGTGTTGGATTTAGAGTTCCAAATACATCTATCAATATAGGAGAAAACAGAGTGAAACCTAAAAATTCAAACTGTTACTGGAAATGAACGCTTCAACATAGAAGAACGAAATTTGGGGAACCAAGTCGCCTTAGTGTACTGATCATTACCTGAAAGTATCATCCAGTTTGGGTGAAAAAATATTTGCTGAGATTTCTGGAGATTCGTAATTTTGGGAAGCTTGGCAACCCCTTACCATGAAAGTGTTTCTCGCCAGTCACTGTTTAGGGCTACATCAAGAGGAAACAAAACGTAGAGATAGAACATGAAACTACTTTGTTGTGTCAACTTTCAAGAAGCTAGCACAAACCGTGTTGGATTTAGAGTTCCAAATACATCTATCAATATAGGAGAAAACAGAGTGAAACCTAAAAATTCAAACTGTTACTGGAAATGAACGCTTCAACATAGAAGAACGAAATTTGGGGAACCAAGTCGCCTTAGTGTACTGATCATTACCTGAAAGTATCATCCAGTTTGGGTGAAAAAATATTTGCTGAGATTTCTGGAGATTCGTAATTTTGGGAAGCTTGGCAACCCCGTTCCATGAAAGGGTTTCTCGCCAGTCACTGCTTAGGGCTACATCAAGAGGAAACAAAACAGAGAGATAGAACGTGAAACTACTTTGTTGTGTCAAGTTTCAAGAAGCTAGCACAAACCGTGTTGGATTTAGAGTTCCAAATACATCTATTAATATAGGAGAAAACAGAGTGAAACCTAAAAATTCAAACTGTTACTGGAAATGAACGCTTCAACATAGAAGAACGAAATTTGGGGAACCAAGTTACCTTAGTGTACTGATCATTACCTGAAAGTATCATCCAGTTTGGGTGAAAAATTATTTGCTGAGATTTCTGGAGATTCGTAATTTTTGGAAGCTTGGCAATCCCTTCCCATGAAAGTGTTTCTCGCCAGTCACTGCTCAGGGCTACATCAAGAGGAAACAAAACGTAGAGATAGAACGTGAAACTACTTTGTTGTGTCAAGTTTCAAGAAGCTATCACAAACCGTGTTGGATTTAGAGTTCCAAATACATCTATCAATATAGGAGAAAACAGAGTGAAACCTAAAAATTCAAACTGTTACTGGAAATGAACGCTTCAACATAGAAGAACGAAATTTGGGGAACCAAGTCGCCTTAGTGTACTGATCATTACCTGAAAGTATCATCCAGTTTGGGTGAAAAAATATTTGCTGAGATTTCTGGAGATTCGTAATTTTGGGAAGCTTGGCAACCCCTTCCCATGAAAGTGTTTCTCGCCAGTCACTGTTTAGGGCTACATCAAGAGGAAACAAAACGTAGAGATAGAACATGAAACTACTTTGTTGTGTCAACTTTCAAGAAGCTAGCACAAACCGTGTTGGATTTAGAGTTCCAAATACATCTATCAATATAGGAGAAAACAGAGTGAAACCTAAAAATTCAAACTGTTACTGGAAATGAACGCTTCAACATAGAAGAACGAAATTTGGGGAACCAAGTCGCCTTAGTGTACTGATCATTACCTGAAAGTATCATCCAGTTTGGGTGAAAAAATATTTGCTGAGATTTCTGGAGATTCGTAATTGTGGGAAGCTTGGCAACCCCTTCCCATGAAAGTGTTTCTCGCCAGTCACTGTTTAGGGCTACATCAAGAGGAAACAAAACGTAGAGATAGAACATGAAACTACTTTGTTGTGTCATCTTTCAAGAAGCTAGCACAAACCGTGTTGGATTTAGAGTTCCAAATACATCTATCAATATAGGAGAAAACAGAGTGAAACCTAAAAATTCAAACTGTTACTGGAAATGAACGCTTCAACATAGAAGAACGAAATTTGGGGAACCAAGTTACCTTAGTGTACTGATCATTACCTGAAAGTATCATCCAGTTTGGGTGAAAAATTATTTGCTGAGATTTCTGGAGATTCGTAATTTTTGGAAGCTTGGCAATCCCTTCCCATGAAAGTGTTTCTCGCCAGTCACTGCTTAGGGCTACATCAAGAGGAAACAAAACGTAGAGATAGAACGTGAAACTACTTTGTTGTGTCAAGTTTCAAGAAGCTAGCACAAACCGTGTTGGATTTAGAGTTCCAAATACATCTATCAATATAGGAGAAAACAGAGTGAAACCTAAAAATTCAAACTGTTACTGGAAATGAACGCTTCAACATAGAAGAACGAAATTTGGGGAACCAAGTCGCCTTAGTGTACTGATCATTACCTGAAAGTATCATCCAGTTTGGGTGAAAAAATATTTGCTGAGATTTCTGGAGATTCGTAATTTTGGGAAGCTTGGCAACCCCTTCCCATGAAAGTGTTTCTCGCCAGTCACTGCTTAGGGCTACATCAAGAGGAAACAAAACGTAGAGATAGAACGTGAAACTACTTTGTTGTGTCAAGTTTCAAGAAGCTAGCACAAACCGTGTTGGATTTAGAGTTCCAAATACATCTATCTATATAGGAGAAAACAGAGTGAAACCTAAAAATTCAAACTGTTACTGGAAAAGAACGCTTCAACATAGAAGAACGAAATTTGGGGAACCAAGTCACCTTAGTGTACTGATCATTACCTGAAAGTATCATCCAGTTTGGGTGAAAAAATATTTGCTGAGATTTCTGGAGATTCGCAATTTTTGGAAGCTTGGCAACCCCTTCCCATGAAAGTGTTTCTCGCCAGTCACTGCTTAGGGCTACATCAAGAGGAAACAAAACGTAGAGATAGAACGTGAAACTACTTTGTTGTGTCAAGTTTCAAGAAGCTATCACAAACCGTGTTGGATTTAGAGTTCCAAATACATCTATCAATATAGGAGAAAACAGAGTGAAACCTAAAAATTCAAACTGTTACTGGAAATGAACGCTTCAACATAGAAGAACGAAATTTTGGGAACCAAGTCGCCTTAGTGTACTGATCATTACCTGAGAGTATCATCCAGTTTGGGTGAAAAAATATTTGCTGAGATTTCTGGAGATTCGTAATTTTTGGAAGCATGGCAACCCCTTCCCATGAAAGTGTTTCTCGCCAGTCACTGCTTAGGGCTACATCAAGAGGAAACAAAACGTAGAGATAGAACGTGAAACTACTTTGTTGTGTCAAGTTTCAAGAAGCTAGCACAAACCGTGTTGGATTTAGAGTTCCAAATCCATCTATCAATATAGGAGAAAACAGAGTGAAACCTAAAAATTCAAACTGTTACTGGAAATGAACGCTTCGACATAGAAGAACGAAATTTGGGGAACCAAGTCGCCTTAGTGTACTGATCACTACCTGAAAGTATCATCCAGTTTGGGTGAAAAAATATTTGCTGAGATTTCTGGAGATTCGTAATTTTGGGAAGCTTGGCAACCCCTTCCCATGAAAGTGTTTCTCGCCAGTCACTGCTTAGGGCTACATCAAGAGGAAACAAAACGTAGAGATAGAACGTGAAACTACTTTGTTGTGTCAAGTTTCAAGAAGCTAGCACAAACCGTGTTGGATTTAGAGTTCCAAATACATCTTTCAATATAGGAGAAAACAGAGTGAAACCTAAAAATTCAAACTGTTACTGGAAATGAACGCTTCAACATAGAAGAACGAAATTTGGGGAACCAAGTCGCCTTAGTGTACTGATCATTAACTGAGAGTATCATCCTTTTTGGTTGAAAAAATATTTGCTGAGATATCTGGAGATTCGTAATTTTTGGAAGCTTGGCAACCCCTTCCCATGAAAGTGTTTCTCGCCAGTCACTGCTTAGGGCTACATCAAGAGGAAACAAAACGTAGAGATAGAACGTGAAACTACTTTGTTGTGTCAAGTTTCAAGAAGCTAGCACAAACCGTGTTGGATTTAGAGTTCCAAATACATCTATCAATATAGGAGAAAACAGAGTGAAACCTAAAAATTCAAACTGTTACTGGAAATGAACGCTTCAACATAAAAGAACGAAATTTGGGTAACCAAGTCGCCTTAGTGTACTGATCATTACCTGAAAGTATCATCCAGTTTGGGTGAAAAAATATTTGCTGAGATTTCTGGAGATTCGTAATTTTGGGAAGCTTGGCAACCCCGTTCCATGAAAGGGTTTCTCGCCAGTCACTGCTTAGGGCTACATCAAGAGGAAACAAAACATAGAGATAGAACCTGAAACTACTTTGTTGTGTCAAGTTTCAAGAAACTAGCACAAACCGTGTTGGATTTAGAGTTCCAAATACATCTATTAATATAGGAGAAAACAGAGTGAAACCTAAAAATTCAAACCCTTACTGGAAATGAACGCTTCAACATAGAAGAACGAAATTTGGGGAAGCAAATTACCTTAGTGTACTGATAATTACCTGAAAGTATCATCCAGTTTGGGTGAAAAATTATTTGCTAAGATTTCTGGAGATTCGTAATTTTTGGAAGCTTGGCAATCCCTTCCCATGAATGTGTTTCTCGCCAGTCACTGCTTAGGGCTACATCAAGAGGAAACAAAACGTAGAGATAGAACGTGAAACTACTTTGTTGTGTCAAGTTTCAAGAAGCTATCACAAACCGTGTTGGATTTAGAGTTCCAAATACATCTATCAATATAGGAGAAAACAGAGTGAAACCTAAAAATTCAAACTGTTACTGGAAATGAACGCTTCAAAATAGAAGAACGAAATTTGGGGAACCAAGTCGCCTTAGTGTACTGATCATTACCTGAAAGTATCATCCAGTTTGGGAGAAAAAATATTTGCTGAGATTTCTGGAGATTCGTAATTTTGGGAAGCTTGGCAACCCCGTTCCATGAAAGGGTTTCTCGCCAGTCACTGCTTAGGGCTACATCAAGAGGAAACAAAACATAGAGATAGAACGTGAAACTACTTTGTTGTGTCAAGTTTCAAGAAGCTAGCACAAACCGTGTTGGATTTAGAGTTCCAAATACATCTATTAATATAGGAGAAAACAGAGTGAAACCTAAAAATTCAAACTGTTACTGGAAATGAACGCTTCAACATACAAGAACGAAATTTGGGGAACCAAGTTACCTTAGTGTACTGATCATTACCTGAAAGTATCATGCAATTTGGGTGAAAAATTATTTGCTGAGATTTGTGGAGATTCGTAATTTTTGGAAGCTTGGCAATCCCTTCCCGTGAAAGTGTTTCTCGCCAGTCACTGCTTAGGGCTACATCAAGAGGAAACAAAACGTAGAGATAGAACGTGAAACTACTTTGTTGTGTCAAGTTTCAAGAAGCTAGCACAAACCGTGTTGGATTTAGAGTTCCAAATACATCTATCAATATAGGAGAAAACAGAGTGAAACCTAAAAATTCAAACTGTTACTGGAAATGAACGCTTCAACATAAAAGAACGAAATTTGGGTAACCAAGTCGCCTTAGTGTACTGATCATTACCTGAAAGTATAATCCAGTTTGGGTGAAAAATTATTTGCTGAGATTTCTGGAGATTCGTAATTTTTGGAAGCTTGGCAATCCCTTCCCATGAATGTGTTTCTCGCCAGTCACTGCTTAGGGCTACATCAAGAGTAAACAAAACATAGAGATAGAACGTGAAACTACTTTGTTGTGTCAAGTTTCAAGAAGCTATCACAAACCGTGTTGGATTTAGAGTTCCAAATACATCTATCAATATAGGAGAAAACAGAGTGAAACCTAAAAATTCAAACTGTTACTGGAAATGAACGCTTCAAAATAGAAGAACGAAATTTGGGGAACCAAGTCGCCTTAGTGTACTGATCATTACCTGAAAGTATCATCCAGTTTGGGAGAAAAAATATTTGCTGAGATTTCTGGAGATTCGTAATTTTGGGAAGCTTGGCAACCCCGTTCCATGAAAGGGTTTCTCGCCAGTCACTGCTTAGGGCTACATCAAGAGGAAACAAAACATAGAGATAGAACGTGAAACTACTTTGTTGTGTCAAGTTTCAAGAAGCTAGCACAAACCGTGTTGGATTTAGAGTTCCAAATACATCTATTAATATAGGAGAAAACAGAGTGAAACCTAAAAATTCAAACTGTTACTGGAAATGAACGCTTCAACATACAAGAACGAAATTTGGGGAACCAAGTTACCTTAGTGTACTGATCATTACCTGAAAGTATCATCCAGTTTGGGTGAAAAATTATTTGCTGAGATTTGTGGAGATTCGTAATTTTTGGAAGCTTGGCAATCCCTTCCCATGAAAGTGTTTCTCGCCAGTCACTGCTTAGGGCTACATCAAGAGGAAACAAAACGTAGAGATAGAACGTGAAACTACTTTGTTGTGTCAAGTTTCAAGAAGCTATCACAAACCGTGTTGGATTTAGAGTTCCAAATACATCTATCAATATAGGAGAAAACAGAGTGAAACCTAAAAATTCAAACTGTTACTGGAAATGAACGCTTCAACATAGAAGAACGAAATTTGGGGAACCAAGTCGCCTTAGTGTACTGATCATTACCTGAGAGTATCATCCAGTTTGGGTGAAAAAATATTTGCTGAGATTTCTGGAGATTCGTAATTTTTGGAAGCATGGCAACCCCTTCCCATGAAAGTGTTTCTCGCCAGTCACTGCTTAGGGCTACATCAAGAGGAAACAAAACGTAGAGATAGAACGTGAAACTACTTTGTTGTGTCAAGTTTCAAGAAGCTAGCACAAACCGTGTTGGATTTAGAGTTCCAAATCCATCTATCAATATAGGAGAAAACAGAGTGAAACCTAAAAATTCAAACTGTTACTGGAAATGAACGCTTCGACATAGAAGAACGAAATTTGGGGAACCAAGTCGCCTTAGTGTACTGATCACTACCTGAAAGTATCATCCAGTTTGGGTGAAAAAATATTTGCTGAGATTTCTGGAGATTCGTAATTTTGGGAAGCTTGGCAACCCCTTCCCATGAAAGTGTTTCTCGCCAGTCACTGCTTAGGGCTACATCAAGAGGAAACAAAACGTAGAGATAGAAGGTGAAACTACTTTCTTGTGTCAAGTTTCAAGAAGCTAGCACAAACCGTGTTGGATTTAGAGTTCCAAATACATCTATCAATATAGGAGAAAACAGAGTGAAACCTAAAAATTCAAACTGTTACTGGAAATGAACGCTTCAACATAGAAGAACGAAATTTGGGGAACCAAGTCGCCTTAGTGTACTGATCATTAACTGAGAGTATCATCCTTTTTGGTTGAAAAAATATTTGCTGAGATATCTGGAGATTCGTAATTTTTGGAAGCTTGGCAACCCCTTCCCATGAAAGTGTTTCTCGCCAGTCACTGCTTAGGGCTACATCAAGAGGAAACAAAACGTAGAGATAGAACGTGAAACTACTTTGTTGTGTCAAGTTTCAAGAAGCTAGCACAAACCGTGTTGGATTTAGAGTTCCAAATACATCTATCAATATAGGAGAAAACAGAGTGAAACCTAAAAATTCAAACTGTTACTGGAAATGAACGCTTCAACATAAAAGAACGAAATTTGGGTAACCAAGTCGCCTTAGTGTACTGATCATTACCTGAAAGTATCATCCAGTTTGGGTGAAAAAATATTTGCTGAGATTTCTGGAGATTCGTAATTTTGGGAAGCTTGGCAACCCCGTTCCATGAAAGGGTTTCTCGCCAGTCACTGCTTAGGGCTACATCAAGAGGAAACAAAACATAGAGATAGAACCTGAAACTACTTTGTTGTGTCAAGTTTCAAGAAACTAGCACAAACCGTGTTGGATTTAGAGTTCCAAATACATCTATTAATATAGGAGAAAACAGAGTGAAACCTAAAAATTCAAACTGTTACTGGAAATGAACGCTTCAACATAGAAGAACGAAATTTGGGGAACCAAATTACCTTAGTGTACTGATAATTACCTGAAAGTATCATCCAGTTTGGGTGAAAAATTATTTGCTGAGATTTCTGGAGATTCGTAATTTTTGGAAGCTTGGCAATCCCTTCCCATGAATGTGTTTCTCGCCAGTCACTGCTTAGGGCTACATCAAGAGGAAACAAAACGTAGAGATAGAACGTGAAACTACTTTGTTGTGTCAAGTTTCAAGAAGCTATCACAAACCGTGTTGGATTTAGAGTTCCAAATACATCTATCAATATAGGAGAAAACAGAGTGAAACCTAAAAATTCAAACTGTTACTGGAAATGAACGCTTCAAAATAGAAGAACGAAATTTGGGGAACCAAGTCGCCTTAGTGTACTGATCATTACCTGAAAGTATCATCCAGTTTGGGAGAAAAAATATTTGCTGAGATTTCTGGAGATTCGTAATTTTGGGAAGCTTGGCAACCCCGTTCCATGAAAGGGTTTCTCGCCAGTCACTGCTTAGGGCTACATCAAGAGGAAACAAAACATAGAGATAGAACGTGAAACTACTTTGTTGTGTCAAGTTTCAAGAAGCTAGCACAAACCGTGTTGGATTTAGAGTTCCAAATACATCTATTAATATAGGAGAAAACAGAGTGAAACCTAAAAATTCAAACTGTTACTGGAAATGAACGCTTCAACATACAAGAACGAAATTTGGGGAACCAAGTTACCTTAGTGTACTGATCATTACCTGAAAGTATCATCCAGTTTGGGTGAAAAATTATTTGCTGAGATTTGTGGAGATTCGTAATTTTTGGAAGCTTGGCAATCCCTTCCCATGAAAGTGTTTCTCGCCAGTCACTGCTTAGGGCTACATCAAGAGGAAACAAAACGTAGAGATAGAACGTGAAACTACTTTGTTGTGTCAAGTTTCAAGAAGCTATCACAAACCGTGTTGGATTTAGAGTTCCAAATACATCTATCAATATAGGAGAAAACAGAGTGAAACCTAAAAATTCAAACTGTTACTGGAAATGAACGCTTCAACATAGAAGAACGAAATTTGGGGAACCAAGTCGCCTTAGTGTACTGATCATTAACTGAGAGTATCATCCTTTTTGGTTGAAAAAATATTTGCTGAGATATCTGGAGATTCGTAATTTTTGGAAACTTGGCAACCCCTTCCCATGAATGTGTTTCTCGCCAGTCACTGCTTAGGGCTACATCAAGAGGAAACAAAACGTAGAGATAGAACGTGAAACTACTTTGTTGTGTCAAGTTTCAAGAAGCTATCACAAACCGTGTTGGATTTAGAGTTCCAAATACATCTATCAATATAGGAGAAAACAGAGTGAAACCTAAAAATTCAAACTGTTACTGGAAATGAACGCTTCGACATAGAAGAACGAAATTTGGGGAACCAAGTCGCCTTAGTGTACTGATCACTACCTGAAAGTATCATCCAGTTTGGGTGAAAAAATATTTGCTGAGATTTCTGGAGATTCGTAATTTTGGGAAGCTTGGCAACCCCTTCCCATGAAAGTGTTTCTCGCCAGTCACTGCTTAGGGCTACATCAAGAGGAAACAAAACGTAGGGATAGAATGTGAAACTACTTTGTTGTGTCAAGTTTCAAGAAGCTAGCACAAACCGTGTTGGATTTAGAGTTCCAAATACATCTATCAATATAGGAGAAAACAGAGTGAAACCTAAAAATTCAAACTGTTACTGGAAATGAACGCTTCAACATAGAAGAACGAAATTTGGGGAACCAAGTCGCCTTAGTGTACTGATCATTACCTGAAAGTATCATCCAGTTTGGGTGAAAAAATATTTGCTGAGATTTCTGGAGATTCGTAATTTTGGGAAGCTTGGCAACCCCTTCCCATGAAAGTGTTTCTCGCCAGTCACTGTTTAGGGCTACATCAAGAGGAAACAAAACGTAGAGATAGAACATGAAACTACTTTGTTGTGTCAACTTTCAAGAAGCTAGCACAAACCGTGTTGGATTTAGAGTTCCAAATACATCTATCAATATAGGAGAAAACAGAGTGAAACCTAAAAATTCAAACTGTTACTGGAAATGAACGCTTCAACATAGAAGAACGAAATTTGGGGAACCAAGTCGCCTTAGTGTACTGATCATTACCTGAAAGTATCATCCAGTTTGGGTGAAAAAATATTTGCTGAGATTTCTGGAGATTCGTAATTTTGGGAAGCTTGGCAACCCCGTTCCATGAAAGGGTTTCTCGCCAGTCACTGCTTAGGGCTACATCAAGAGGAAACAAAACGTAGAGATAGAACGTGAAACTACTTTGTTGTGTCAAGTTTCAAGAAGCTAGCACAAACCGTGTTGGATTCAGAGTTCCAAATACATCTATCAATATAGGAGAAAACAGAGTGAAACCTAAAAATTCAAACTGTTACTGGAAATGAACGCTTCAACATAGAAGAACGAAATTTGGGGAACCAAGTCGCCTTAGTGTACTGATCATTACCTGAAAGTATCATCTAGTTTGGGTGAAAAAATATTTGCTGAGATTTCTGGAGATTCGTAATTTTGGGAAGCTTGGCAATCCCTTCCCATGAAAGTGTTTCTCGCCAGTCACTGCTCAGGGCTACATCAAGAGGAAACAAAACGTAGAGATAGAACGTGAAACTACTTTGTTGTGTCAAGTTTCAAGAAGCTATCACAAACCGTGTTGGATTTAGAGTTCCAAATACATCTATCAATATAGGAGAAAACAGAGTGAAACCTAAAAATTCAAACTGTTACTGGAAATGAACGCTTCAACATAGAAGAACGAAATTTGGGGAACCAAGTCGCCTTAGTGTACTGATCATTACCTGAAAGTATCATCCAGTTTGGGTGAAAAAATATTTGCTGAGATTTCTGGAGATTCGTAATTTTGGGAAGATTGGCAACCCCTTCCCATGAAAGTGTTTCTCGCCAGTCACTGTTTAGGGCTACATCAAGAGGAAACAAAACGTAGAGATAGAACATGAAACTACTTTGTTGTGTCAACTTTCAAGAAGCTAGCACAAACCGTGTTGGATTTAGAGTTCCAAATACATCTATCAATATAGGAGAAAACAGAGTGAAACCTAAAAATTCAAACTGTTACTGGAAATGAACGCTTCAACATAAAAGAACGAAAATTGGGGAACCAAGTCGCCTTAGTGTTCTGATCATTACCTGAAAGTATCATCCAGTTTGGGTGAAAAAATATTTGCTGAGATTTCTGGAGATTCGTAATTTTGGGAAGCTTGGCAACCCCGTTCCATGAAAGGGTTTCTCGCCAGTCACTGCTTAGGGCTACATCAAGAGGAAACAAAACATAGAGATAGAACGTGAAACTACTTTGTTGTGTCAAGTTTCAAGAAGCTAGCACAAACCGTGTTGGATTTAGAGTTCCAAATACATCTATTAATATAGGAGAAAACAGAGTGAAACCTAAAAATTCAAACTGTTACTGGAAATGAACGCTTCAACATAGAAGAACGAAATTTGGGGAACCAAGTTACCTTAGTGTACTGATCATTACCTGAAAGTATCATCCAGTTTGGGTGAAAAATTATTTGCTGAGATTTCTGGAGATTCGTAATTTTTGGAAGCTTGGCAATCCCTTCCCATGAAAGTGTTTCTCGCCAGTCACTGCTTAGGGCTACATCAAGAGGAAACAAAACGTAGAGATAGAACGTGAAAATACTTTGTTGTGTCAAGTTTCAAGAAGCTATCACAAACCGTGTTGGATTTAGAGTTCCAAATACATCTATCAATATAGGAGAAAACAGAGTGAAACCTAAAAATTCAAACTGTTACTGGAAATGAACGCTTCAACATAGAAGAACGAAATTTGGGGAACCAAGTCGCCTTAGTGTAATGATCATTACCTGAAAGTATCATCCAGTTTGGGTGAAAAAATATTTGCTGAGATTTCTGGAGATTCGTAATTTTGGGAAGCTTGGCAACCCCGTTCCATGAAAGGGTTTCTCGCCAGTCACTGCTTAGGGCTACATCAAGAGGAAACAAAACGTAGAGATAGAACGTGAAACTACTTTGTTGTGTCAAGTTTCAAGAAGCTAGCACAAACCGTGTTGGATTTAGAGTTCCAAATACATCTATTAATATAGGAGAAAACAGAGTGAAACCTAAAAATTCAAACTGTTACTGGAAATGAATGCTTCAACATAGAAGAACGAAATTTGGGGAACCAAGTTACCTTAGTGTACTGATCATTACCTGAAAGTATCATCCAGTTTGGGTGAAAAATTATTTGCTGAGATTTCTGGAGATTCGTAATTTTTGGAAGCTTGGCAATCCCTTCCCATGAAAGTGTTTCTCGCCAGTCACTGCTTAGGGCTACATCAAGAGGAAACAAAACGTAGAGATAGAACGTGAAACTACTTTGTTGTGTCAAGTTTCAAGAAGCTATCACAAACCGTGTTGGATTTAGAGTTCCAAATACATCTATCAATATAGGAGAAAACAGAGTGAAACCTAAAAATTCAAACTGTTACTGGAAATGAACGCTTCAACATAGAAGAACGAAATTTGGGGAACCAAGTCGCCTTAGTGTACTGATCATTACCTGAAAGTATCATCCAGTTTGGGTGAAAAAATATTTGCTGAGATTTCTGGAGATTCGTAATTTTGGGAAGCTTGGTAACCCCTTCCCATGAAAGTGTTTCTCGCCAGTCACTGCTTAGGGCTACATCAAGAGGAAACAAAACGTAGAGATAGAACGTGAAACTACTTTGTTGTGTCAAGTTTCAAGAAGCTAGCACAAACCGTGTTGGATTTAGAGTTCCAAATACATCTATCAATATAGGAGAAAACAGAGTGAAACCAAAAATTCAAACTGTTACTGGAAATGAATGCTTCAACATAGAAGAACGAAATTTGGGGAACCAAGTCGCCTTAGTGTACTGATCATTACCTGAAAGTATCATCCAGTTTGGGTGAAAAAATATTTGCTGAGATTTCTGGAGATTCGTAATTGTGGGAAGCTTGGCAACCCCTTCCCATGAAAGTGTTTCTCGCCAGTCACTGTTTAGGGCTACATCAAGAGGAAACAAAACGTAGAGATAGAACATGAAACTACTTTGTTGTGTCAACTTTCAAGAAGCTAGCACAAACCGTGTTGGATTTAGAGTTCCAAATACATCTATCAATATAGGAGAAAACAGAGTGAAACCTAAAAATTCAAACTGTTACTGGAAATGAACGCTTCAACATAGAAGAACGAAATTTGGGGAACCAAGTTACCTTAGTGTACTGATCATTACCTGAAAGTATCATCCAGTTTGGGTGAAAAATTATTTGCTGAGATTTCTGGAGATTCGTAATTTTTGGAAGCTTGGCAACCCCTTCCCATGAAAGTGTTTCTCGCCAGTCACTGCTTAGGGCTACATCAAGAGGAAACAAAACGTAGAGATAGAACGTGAAACTACTTTGTTGTGTCAAGTTTCAAGAAGCTAGCACAAACCGTGTTGGATTTAGAGTTCCAAATACATCTATCTATATAGGAGAAAACAGAGTGAAACCTAAAAATTCAAACTGTTACTGGAAAAGAACGCTTCAACATAGAAGAACGAAATTTGGGGAACCAAGTCACCTTAGTGTACTGATCATTACCTGAAAGTATCATCCAGTTTGGGTGAAAAAATATTTGCTGAGATTTCTGGAGATTCGCAATTTTTGGAAGCTTGGCAACCCCTTCCCATGAAAGTGTTTCTCGCCAGTCACTGCTTAGGGCTACATCAAGAGGAAACAAAACGTAGAGATAGAACGTGAAACTACTTTGTTGTGTCAAGTTTCAAGAAGCTAGCACAAACCGTGTTGGATTTAGAGTTCCAAATACATCTATCAATATAGGAGAAAACAGAGTGAAACCTAAAAATTCAAACTGTTACTGGAAATGAACGCTTCAACATAGAAGAACGAAATTTGGGGAACCAAGTCGCCTTAGTGTACTGATCATTAACTGAGAGTATCATCCTTTTTGGTTGAAAAAATATTTGCTGAGATATCTGGAGATTCGTAATTTTTGGAAGCTTGGCAACCCCTTCCCATGAAAGTGTTTCTCGCCAGTCACTGCTTAGGGCTACATCAAGAGGAAACAAAACGTAGAGATAGAACGTGAAACTACTTTGTTGTGTCAAGTTTCAAGAAGCTAGCACAAACCGTGTTGGATTTAGAGTTCCAAATACATCTATCAATATAGGAGAAAACAGAGTGAAACCTAAAAATTCAAACTGTTACTGGAAATGAACGCTTCAACATAAAAGAACGAAATTTGGGTAACCAAGTCGCCTTAGTGTACTGATCATTACCTGAAAGTATCATCCAGTTTGGGTGAAAAAATATTTGCTGAGATTTCTGGAGATTCGTAATTTTGGGAAGCTTGGCAACCCCGTTCCATGAAAGGGTTTCTCGCCAGTCACTGCTTAGGGCTACATCAAGAGGAAACAAAACATAGAGATAGAACCTGAAACTACTTTGTTGTGTCAAGTTTCAAGAAACTAGCACAAACCGTGTTGGATTTAGAGTTCAAAATACATCTATTAATATAGGAGAAAACAGAGTGAAACCTAAAAATTCAAACTGTTACTGGAAATGAACGCTTCAACATAGAAGAACGAAATTTGGGGAACCAAATTACCTTAGTGTACTGATAATTACCTGAAAGTGTCATCCAGTTTGGGTGAAAAATTATTTGCTGAGATTTCTGGAGATTCGTAATTTTTGGAAGCTTGGCAATCCCTTCCCATGAATGTGTTTCTCGCCAGTCACTGCTTAGGGCTACATCAAGAGGAAACAAAACGTAGAGATAGAACGTGAAACTACTTTGTTGTGTCAAGTTTCAAGAAGCTATCACAAACCGTGTTGGATTTAGAGTTCCAAATACATCTATCAATATAGGAGAAAACAGAGTGAAACCTAAAAATTCAAACTGTTACTGGAAATGAACGCTTCAAAATAGAAGAACGAAATTTGGGGAACCAAGTCGCCTTAGTGTACTGATCATTACCTGAAAGTATCATCCAGTTTGGGAGAAAAAATATTTGCTGAGATTTCTGGAGATTCGTAATTTTGGGAAGCTTGGCAACCCCGTTCCATGAAAGGGTTTCTCGCCAGTCACTGCTTAGGGCTACATCAAGAGGAAACAAAACATAGAGATAGAACGTGAAAGTACTTTGTTGTGTCAAGTTTCAAGAAGCTAGCACAAACCGTGTTGGATTTAGAGTTCCAAATACATCTATTAATATAGGAGAAAACAGAGTGAAACCTAAAAATTCAAACTGTTACTGGAAATGAACGCTTCAACATACAAGAACGAAATTTGGGGAACCAAGTTACCTTAGTGTACTGATCATTACCTGAAAGTATCATCCAGTTTGGGTGAAAAATTATTTGCTGAGATTTGTGGAGATTCGTAATTTTTGGAAGCTTGGCAATCCCTTCCCATGAAAGTGTTTCTCGCCAGTCACTGCTTAGGGCTACATCAAGAGGAAACAAAACGTAGAGATAGAACGTGAAACTACTTTGTTGTGTCAAGTTTCAAGAAGCTATCACAAACCGTGTTGGATTTAGAGTTCCAAATACATCTATCAATATAGGAGAAAACAGAGTGAAACCTAAAAATTCAAACTGTTACTGGAAATGAACGCTTCAACATAGAAGAACGAAATTTGGGGAACCAAGTCGCCTTAGTGTACTGATCATTACCTGAAAGTATCATCCAGTTTGGGTGAAAAAATATTTGCTGAGAATTCTGGAGATTCGTAATTTTGGGAAGCTTGGCAACCCCTTCCCATGAAAGTGTTTCTCGCCAGTCACTGCTTAGGGCTACATCAAGAGGAAACAAAACGTAGAGATAGAACGTGAAACTACTTTGTTGTGTCAAGTTTCAAGAAGCTATCACAAACCGTGTTGGATTTAGAGTTCCAAATACATCTATCAATATAGGAGAAAACAGAGTGAAACCTAAAAATTCAAACTGTTACTGGAAATGAACGCTTCAACATAGAAGAACGAAAATTTGGGAACCAAGTCGCCTTAGTGTACTGATCATTACCTGAGAGTATCATCCAGTTTGGGTGAAAAAATATTTGCTGAGATTTCTGGAGATTCGTAATTTTTGGAAGCATGGCAACCCCTTCCCATGAAAGTGTTTCTCGCCAGTCACTGCTTAGGGCTACATCAAGAGGAAACAAAACGTAGAGATAGAACGTGAAACTACTTTGTTGTGTCAAGTTTCAAGAAGCTAGCACAAACCGTGTTGGATTTAGAGTTCCAAATCCATCTATCAATATAGGAGAAAACAGAGTGAAACCTAAAAATTCAAACTGTTACTGGAAATGAACGCTTCGACATAGAAGAACGAAATTTGGGGAACCAAGTCGCCTTAGTGTACTGATCACTACCTGAAAGTATCATCCAGTTTGGGTGAAAAAATATTTGCTGAGATTTCTGGAGATTCGTAATTTTGGGAAGCTTGGCAACCCCTTCCCATGAAAGTGTTTCTCGCCAGTCACTGCTTAGGGCTACATCAAGAGGAAACAAAACGTAGGGATAGAATGTGAAACTACTTTGTTGTGTCAAGTTTCAAGAAGCTAGCACAAACCGTGTTGGATTTAGAGTTCCAAATACATCTATCAATATAGGAGAAAACAGAGTGAAACCTAAAAATTCAAACTGTTACTGGAAATGAACGCTTCAACATAGAAGAACGGAATTTGGGGAACCAAGTCGCCTTAGTGTACTGATCATTACCTGAAAGTATCATCCAGTTTGGGTGAAAAAATATTTGCTGAGATTTCTGGAGATTCGTAATTTTGGGAAGCTTGGCAACCCCTTCCCATGAAAGTGTTTCTCGCCAGTCACTGTTTAGGGCTACATCAAGAGGAAACAAAACGTAGAGATAGAACATGAAACTACTTTGTTGTGTCAACTTTCAAGAAGCTAGCACAAACCGTGTTGGATTTAGAGTTCCAAATACATCTATCAATATAGGAGAAAACAGAGTGAAACCTAAAAATTCAAACTGTTACTGGAAATGAACGCTTCAACATAGAAGAACGAAATTTGGGGAACCAAGTCGCCTTAGTGTACTGATCATTACCTGAAAGTATCATCTAGTTTGGGTGAAAAAATATTTGCTGAGATTTCTGGAGATTCGTAATTTTGGGAAGCTTGGCAACCCCTTCCCATGAAAGTGTTTCTCGCCAGTCACTGCTTAGGGCTACATCAAGAGGAAACAAAACGTAGAGATAGAACGTGAAACTACTTTGTTGTGTCAAGTTTCAAGAAGCTAGCACAAACCGTGTTGGATTCAGAGTTCCAAATACATCTATCAATATAGGAGAAAACAGAGTGAAACCTAAAAATTCAAACTGTTACTGGAAATGAACGCTTCAACATAGAAGAACGAAATTTGGGGAACCAAGTCGCCTTAGTGTACTGATCATTAACTGAGAGTATCATCCTGTTTGGTTGAAAAAATATTTGCTGAGATATCTGGAGATTCGTAATTTTTGGAAGCTTGGCAACCCCTTCCCATGAAAGTGTTTCTCGCCAGTCACTGCTTAGGGCTACATCAAGAGGAAACAAAACGTAGAGATCGAACGTGAAACTACTTTGTTGTGTCAAGTTTCAAGAAGCTAGCACAAACCGTGTTGGATTTAGAGTTCCAAATACATCTATCAATATAGGAGAAAACAGAGTGAAACCTAAAAATTCAAACTGTTACTGGAAATGAACGCTTCAACATAGAAGAACGAAATTTGGGGAACCAAGTCGCCTTAGTGTACTGATCATTACCTGAAAGTATAATCCAGATTGGGTGAAAAATTATTTGCTGAGATTTCTGGAGATTCGTAATTTTTGGAAGCTTGGCAATCCCTTCCCATGAAAGTGTTTCTCGCCAGTCACTTCTTAGGGCTACATCAAGAGGAAACAAAACGTAGAGATAGAACGTGAAACTACTTTGTTGTGTCAAGTTTCAAGAAGCTAGCACAAACCGTGTTGGATTTAGAGTTCCAAATACATCTATCAATATAGGAGAAAACAGAGTGAAACCTAAAAATTCAAACTGTTACTGGAAATGAACGCTTCAACATAGAAGAACGAAATTTGGGGAACCAAGTCGCCTTAGTGTACTGATCATTACCTGAAAGTATCATCCAGTTTGGGTGAAAAAATATTTGCTGAGATTTCTGGAGATTCGTAATTTTGGGAAGCTTGGCAACCCCTTCCCATGAAAGTGTTTCTCGCCAGTCACTGTTTAGGGCTACATCAAGAGGAAACAAAACATAGAGATAGAACATGAAACTACTTTGTTGTGTCAACTTTCAAGAAGCTAGCACAAACCGTGTTGGATTTAGAGTTCCAAATACATCTATCAATATAGGAGAAAACAGAGTGAAACCTAAAAATTCAAACTGTTACTGGAAATGAACGCTTCAACATAGAAGAACGAAATTTGGGGAACCAAGTCGCCTTAGTGTACTGATCATTACCTGAAAGTATCATCCAGTTTGGGTGAAAAAATATTTGCTGAGATTTCTGGAGATTCGTAATTTTGGGAAGCTTGGCAACCCCGTTCCATGAAAGGGTTTCTCGCCAGTCACTGCTTAGGGCTACATCAAGAGGAAACAAAACGTAGAGATAGAACGTGAAACTACTTTGTTGTGTCAAGTTTCAAGAAGCTATCACAAACCGTGTTGGATTTAGAGTTCCAAATACATCTATCAATATAGGAGAAAACAGAGTGAAACCTAAAAATTCAAACTGTTACTGGAAATGAACGCTTCAACATAGAAGAACGAAATTTGGGGAACCAAGTCGCCTTAGTGTACTGATCATTACCTGAAAGTATCATCCAGTTTGGGTGAAAAAATATTTGCTGAGATTTCTGGAGATTCGTAATTTTGGGAAGATTGGCAACCCCTTCCCATGAAAGTGTTTCTCGCCAGTCACTGTTTAGGGCTACATCAAGAGGAAACAAAACGTAGAGATAGAACATGAAACTACTTTGTTGTGTCAACTTTCAAGAAGCTAGCACAAACCGTGTTGGATTTAGAGTTCCAAATACATCTATCAATATAGGAGAAAACAGAGTGAAACCTAAAAATTCAAACTGTTACTGGAAATGAACGCTTCAACATAAAAGAACGAAAATTGGGGAACCAAGTCGCCTTAGTGTACTGATCATTACCTGAAAGTATCATCCAGTTTGGGTGAAAAAATATTTGCTGAGATTTCTGGAGATTCGTAATTTTGGGAAGCTTGGCAACCCCGTTCCATGAAAGGGTTTCTCGCCAGTCACTGCTTAGGGCTACATCAAGAGGAAACAAAACATAGAGATAGAACGTGAAACTACTTTGTTGTGTCAAGTTTCAAGAAGCTAGCACAAACCGTGTTGGATTTAGAGTTCCAAATACATCTATTAATATAGGAGAAAACAGAGTGAAACCTAAAAATTCAAACTGTTACTGGAAATGAACGCTTCAACATAGAAGAACGAAATTTGGGGAACCAAGTTACCTTAGTGTACTGATCATTACCTGAAAGTATCATCCAGTTTGGGTGAAAAATTATTTGCTGAGATTTCTGGAGATTCGTAATTTTTGGAAGCTTGGCAATCCCTTCCCATGAAAGTGTTTCTCGCCAGTCACTGCTTAGGGCTACATCAAGAGGAAACAAAACGTAGAGATAGAACGTGAAAATACTTTGTTGTGTCAAGTTTCAAGAAGCTATCACAAACCGTGTTGGATTTAGAGTTCCAAATACATCTATCAATATAGGAGAAAACAGAGTGAAACCTAAAAATTCAAACTGTTACTGGAAATGAACGCTTCAACATAGAAGAACGAAATTTGGGGAACCAAGTCGCCTTAGTGTACTGATCATTACCTGAAAGTATCATCCAGTTTGGGTGAAAAAATATTTGCTGAGATTTCTGGAGATTCGTAATTTTGGGAAGCTTGGCAACCCCGTTCCATGAAAGGGTTTCTCGCCAGTCACTGCTTAGGGCTACATCAAGAGGAAACAAAACCTAGAAATAGAACGTGAAACTACTTTGTTGTGTCAAGTTTCAAGAAGCTAGCACAAACCGTGTTGGATTTAGAGTTCCAAATACATCTATTAATATAGGAGAAAACAGAGTGAAACCTAAAAATTCAAACTGTTACTGGAAATGAACGCTTCAACATAGAAGAACGAAATTTGGGGAACCAAGTTACCTTAGTGTACTGATCATTACCTGAAAGTATCATCCAGTTTGGGTGAAAAATTATTTGCTGAGATTTCTGGAGATTCGTAATTTTTGGAAGCTTGGCAATCCCTTCCCATGAAAGTGTTTCTCGCCAGTCACTGCTTAGGGCTACATCAAGAGGAAACAAAACGTAGAGATAGAACGTGAAACTACTTTGTTGTGTCAAGTTTCAAGAAGCTATCACAAACCGTGTTGGATTTAGAGTTCCAAATACATCTATCAATATAGGAGAAAACAGAGTGAAACCTAAAAATTCAAACTGTTACTGGAAATGAACGCTTCAACATAGAAGAACGAAATTTGGGGAACCAAGTCGCCTTAGTGTACTGATCATTACCTGAAAGTATCATCCAGTTTGGGTGAAAAAATATTTGCTGAGATTTCTGGAGATTCGTAATTTTGGGAAGCTTGGCAACCCCTTCCCATGAAAGTGTTTCTCGCCAGTCACTGCTTAGGGCTACATCAAGAGGAAACAAAACGTAGAGATAGAACGTGAAACTACTTTGTTGTGTCAAGTTTCAAGAAGCTAGCACAAACCGTGTTGGATTTAGAGTTCCAAATACATCTATCAATATAGGAGAAAACAGAGTGAAACCTAAAAATTCAAACTGTTACTGGAAATGAACGCTTCAACATAGAAGAACGAAATTTGGGGAACCAAGTCGCCTTAGTGTACTGATCATTACCTGAAAGTATCATCCAGTTTGGGTGAAAAAATATTTGCTGAGATTTCTGGAGATTCGCAATTTTTGGAAGCTTGGCAACCCCTTCCCATGAAAGTGTTTCTCGCCAGTCACTGCTTAGGGCTACATCAAGAGGAAACAAAACGTAGAGATAGAACGTGAAACTACTTTGTTGTGTCAAGTTTCAAGAAGCTAGAACAAACCGTGTTGGATTTAGAGTTCCAAATACATCTATCAATAAAGGAGAAAACAGAGTGAAACCTAAAAATTCAAACTGTTACTGGAAATGAACGCTTCAACATAGAAGAACGAAATTTGGGGAACCAAGTCGCCTTAGTGTACTGATCATTACCTGAGAGTATCATCCAGTTTGGGTGAAAAAATATTTGCTGAGATTTCTGGAGATTCGTAATTTTTGGAAGCATGGCAACCCCTTCCCATGAAAGTGTTTCTCGCCAGTCACTGCTTAGGGCTACATCAAGAGGAAACAAAACGTAGAGATAGAACGTGAAACTACTTTGTTGTGTCAAGTTTCAAAAAGCTAGCACAAACCGTGTTGGATTTAGAGTTCCAAATCCATCTATCAATATAGGAGAAAACAGAGTGAAACCTAAAAATTCAAACTGTTACTGGAAATGAACGCTTCGACATAGAAGAACGAAATTTGGGGAACCAAGTCGCCTTAGTGTACTGATCATTACCTGAAAGTATCATCCAGTTTGGGTGAAAAAATATTTGCTGAGATTTCTGGAGATTCGTAATTTTGGGAAGCTTGGCAACCCCTTCCCATGAAAGTGTTTCTCGCCAGTCACTGCTTAGGGCTACATCAAGAGGAAACAAAACGTAGGGATAGAACGTGAAACTACTTTGTTGTGTCAAGTTTCAAGAAGCTAGCACAAACCGTGTTGGATTTAGAGTTCCAAATACATCTATCAATATAGGAGAAAACAGAGTGAAACCTAAAAATTCAAACTGTTACTGGAAATGAACGCTTCGACATAGAAGAACGAAATTTGGGGAACCAAGTCGCCTTAGTGTACTGATCATTACCTGAAAGTATCATCCAGTTTGGGTGAAAAAATATTTGCTGAGATTTCTGGAGATTCGTAATTTTGGGAAGCTTGGCAACCCCTTCCCATGAAAGTGTTTCTCGCCAGTCACTGTTTAGGGCTACATCAAGAGGAAACAAAACGTAGAGATAGAACATGAAACTACTTTGTTGTGTCAACTTTCAAGAAGCTAGCACAAACCGTGTTGGATTTAGAGTTCCAAATACATCTATCAATATAGGAGAAAACAGAGTGAAACCTAAAAATTCAAACTGTTACTGGAAATGAACGCTTCAACATAGAAGAACGAAATTTGGGGAACCAAGTCGCCTTAGTGTACTGATCATTACCTGAAAGTATCATCTAGTTTGGGTGAAAAAATATTTGCTGAGATTTCTGGAGATTCGTAATTTTGGGAAGCTTGGCAACCCCTTCCCATGAAAGTGTTTCTCGCCAGTCACTGCTTAGGGCTACATCAAGAGGAAACAAAACGTAGAGATAGAACGTGAAACTACTTTGTTGTGTCAAGTTTCAAGAAGCTAGCACAAACCGTGTTGGATTCAGATTTCCAAATACATCTATCAATATAGGAGAAAACAGAGTGAAACCTAAAAATTCAAACTGTTACTGGAAATGAACGCTTCAACATATAAGAACGAAATTTGGGGAACCAAGTCGCCTTAGTGTACTGATCATTAACTGAGAGTATCATCCTGTTTGGTTGAAAAAATATTTGCTGAGATATCTGGAGATTCGTAATTTTTGGAAGCTTGGCAACCCCTTCCCATGAAAGTGTTTCTCGCCAGTCACTGCTTAGGGCTACATCAAGAGGAAACAAAACGTAGAGATAGAACGTGAAACTACTTTGTTGTGTCAAGTTTCAAGAAGCTAGCACAAACCGTGTTGGATTTAGAGTTCCAAATACATCTATCAATATAGGAGAAAACAGAGTGAAACCTAAAAATTCAAACTGTTACTGGAAATGAACGCTTCAACATAGAAGAACGAAATTTGGGGAACCAAGTTACCTTAGTGTACTGATCATTACCTGAAAGTATCATCCAGTTTGGGTGAAAAATTATTTGCTGAGATTTCTGGAGATTCGTAATTTTTGGAAGCTTGGCAATCCCTTCCCATGAAAGTGTTTCTCGCCAGTCACTGCTTAGTGCTACATCAAGAGGAAACAAAACGTAGAGATAGAACGTGAAACTACTTTGTTGTGTCAAGTTTCAAGAAGCTAGCACAAACCGTGTTGGATTTAGAGTTCCAAATACATCTATCAATATAGGAGAAAACAGAGTGAAACCTAAAAATTCAAACTGTTACTGGAAATGAACGCTTCGACATAGAAGAACGAAATTTGGGGAACCAAGTCGCCTTAGTGTACTGATCACTACCTGAAAGTATCATCCAGTTTGGGTGAAAAAATATTTGCTGAGATTTCTGGAGATTCGTAATTTTGGGAAGCTTGGCAACCCCTTCCCATGAAAGTGTTTCTCGCCAGTCACTGCTTAGGGCTACATCAAGAGGAAACAAAACGTAGAGATAGAACGTGAAACTACTTTGTTGTGTCAAGTTTCAAGAAGCTAGCACAAACCGTGTTGGATTTAGAGTTCCAAATACATCTATCAATATAGGAGAAAACAGAGTGAAACCTAAAAATTCAAACTGTTACTGGAAATGAACGCTTCAACATAGAAGAACGAAATTTGGGGAACCAAGTCGCCTTAGTGTACTGATCATTACCTGAAAGTATCATCCAGTTTGGGTGAAAAAATATTTGCTGAGATTTCTGGAGATTCGTAATTTTGGGAAGCTTGGCAACCCCGTTCCATGAAAGGGTTTCTCGCCAGTCACTGCTTAGGGCTACATCAAGAGGAAACAAAACATAGAGATAGAACGTGAAACTACTTTGTTGTGTCAAGTTTCAAGAAGCTAGCACAAACCGTGTTGGATTTAGAGTTCCAAATACATCTATCAATATAGGAGAAAACAGAGTGAAACCTAAAAATTCAAACTGTTACTGGAAATGAACGCTTCAACATAGAAGAACGAAATTTGGGGAACCAAGTTACCTTAGTGTACTGATCATTACCTGAAAGTATCATCCAGTTTGGGTGAAAAATTATTTGCTGAGATTTCTGGAGATTCGTAATTTTTGGAAGCTTGGCAATCCCTTCCCATGAAAGTGTTTCTCGCCAGTCACTGCTTAGGTCTACATCAAGAGGAAACAAAACGTAGAGATAGAACGTGAAACTATTTTGTTGTGTCAAGTTTCAAGAAGCTATCACAAACCGTGTTGGATTTAGAGTTCCAAATACATCTATCAATATAGGAGAAAACAGAGTGAAACCTAAAAATTCAAACTGTTACTGGAAATGAACGCTTCAACATAGAAGAACGAAATTTGGGGAACCAAGTCGCCTTAGTGTACTGATCATTACCTGAAAGTATCATCCAGTTTGGGTGAAAAAATATTTGCTGAGATTTCTGGAGATTTGTAATTTTGGGAAGCTTGGCAACCCCTTCCCATGAAAGTGTTTCTCGCCAGTCACTGCTTAGGGCTACATCAAGAGGAAACAAAACGTAGAGATAGAACGTGAAACTACGTTGTTGTGTCAAGTTTCAAGAAGCTAGGACAAAACGTGTTGGATTTAGAGTTCCAAATACATCTATCAATATAGGAGAAAACAGAGTGAAACCTAAAAATTCAAACTGTTACTGGAAATGAACGCTTCGACATAGAAGAACGAAATTTGGGGAACCAAGTCGCCTTAGTGTACTGATCACTACCTGAAAGTATCATCCAGTTTGGGTGAAAAAATATTTGCTGAGATTTCTGGAGATTCGTAATTTTGGGAAGCTTGGCAACCCCTTCCCATGAAAGTGTTTCTCGCCAGTCACTGCTTAGGGCTACATCAAGAGGAAACAAAACGTAGAGATAGAACGTGAAACTACTTTGTTGTGTCAAGTTTCAAGAAGCTAGCACAAACCGTGTTGGATTTAGAGTTCCAAATACATCTATCAATATAGGAGAAAACAGAGTGAAACCTAAAAATTCAAACTGTTACTGGAAATGAACGCTTCAACATAGAAGAACGAAATTTGGGGAACCAACTCGCCTTAGTGTACTGATCATTATCTGAAAGTATCATCCAGTTTGGGTGAAAAAATATTTGCTGAGATTTCTGGAGATTCGTAATTTTGGGAAGCTTGGCAACCCCTTCCCATGAAAGTGTTTCTCGCCAATCACTGCTTAGGGCTACATCAAGAGGAAAGAAAACGTAGAGAAAGAACGTGAAACTACTTTGTTGTGTCAACTTTCAAGAAGCTAGCACAAACCGTGTTGGATTTAGAGTTCCAAATACATCTATCAATATAGGAGAAAACAGAGTGAAACCTAAAAATTCAAACTGTTACTGGAAATGAACGCTTCAACATAGAAGAACGAAATTTGGGTAACCAAGTCGCCTTAGTGTACTGATCATTACCTGAAAGTATCATCCAGTTTGGGTGAAAAAATATTTGCTGAGATTTCTGGAGATTCGTAATTTTGGGAAGCTTGGCAACCCCGTTCCATGAAAGGGTTTCTCGCCAGTCACTGCTTAGGGCTACATCACTAGGAAACAAAACATAGAGATAGAACCTGAAACTACTTTGTTGTGTCAAGTTTCAAGAAGCTAGCACAAAACGTGTTGGATTTAGAGTTCCAAATACATCTATCAATATAGGAGAAAACAGAGTGAAACCTAAAAATTCAAACTGTTACTGGAAATGAACGCTTCAACATAGAAGAACGAAATTTGGGGAACCAAGTCGCCTTAGTGTACTGATCATTACCTGAAAGTATCATCCTGTTTGGGTGAAAAAATATTTGCTGAGATTTCTGGAGATTCGTAATTGTGGGAAGCTTGGCAACCCCGTCCCATGAAAGTGTTTCTCGCCATTCACTGCTTAGGGCTACATCAAGAGGAAACAAAACGTAGAGATAGAACGTGAAACTACTTTGTTGTGTCAAGTTTCAAGAACCTAGCAAAAACCGTGTTGGATTTAGAGTTCCAAATACATCTATTAATATAGGAGAAAACAGAGTGAAACCTAAAAATTCAAACTGTTACTGGAAATGAACGCTTCAACATAGAAGAACGAAATTTGGGTAACCAAGTTACCTTAGTGTACTGATCATTACCTGAAATTATCATCCAGTTTGGGTGAAAAATTATTTGCTGAGATTTCTGGAGATTCGTAATTTTTGGAAGCTTGGCAACCCCTTCCCATGAAAGTGTTTCTCGCCAGTCACTGCTTAGGGCTACATCAAGAGGAAACAAAACGTAGAGATAGAACGTGAAACTACTTTGTTGTGTCAAGTTTCAAGAAGCTAGCACAAACCGTGTTGGATTTAGAGTTCCAAATACATCTATCAATATAGGAGAAAACAGAGTGAAACCTAAAAATTCAAACTGTTACTGGAAATGAACGCTTCAACATAGAAGAACGAAAATTGGGGAACCAAGTCGCCTTAGTGTACTGATCATTACCTGAAAGTATCATCCAGTTTGGGTGAAAAAATATTTGCTGAGATTTCTGGAGATTCGTAATTTTGGGAAGCTTGGCAACCCCTTCCCATGAAAGTGTTTCTCGCCAGTCACTGCTTAGGGCTACATCAAGAGGAAACAAAACGTAGAGATAGAACGTGAAACTACTTTGTTGTGTCAAGTTTCAAGAAGCTAGCACAAACCGTGTTGGATTTAGAGTTCCAAATACATCTATCAATATAGGAGAAAACAGAGTGAAACCTAAAAATTCAAACTGTTACTGGAAATGAACGCTTCAACATAGAAGAACGAAATTTGGGGAACCAAGTCGCCTTAGTGTACTGATCATTACCTGAAAGTATCATCCAGTTTGGGTGAAAAAATATTTGCTGAGATTTCTGGAGATTCGTAATTTTGGGAAGCTTGGCAACCCCTTCCCATGAAAGTGTTTCTCGCCAGTCACTGCTTAGGGCTACATCAAGAGGAAACAAAACGTAGAGATAGAACATGAAACTACTTTGTTGTGTCAACTTTCAAGAAGCTAGCACAAACCTTGTTGGATTTAGAGTTCCAAATACATCTATCAATATAGGAGAAAACAGAGTGAAACCTAAATATTCAAACTGTTACTGGAAATGAACGCTTCAACATAGAAGAACGAAATTTGGGTAACCAAGTCGCCTTAGTGTACTGATCATTACCTGAAAGTATCATCCAGTTTGGGTGAAAAAATATTTGCTGAGATTTCTGGAGATTCGTAATTTTGGGAAGCTTGGCAACCCCGTTCCATGAAAGGGTTTCTCGCCAGTCACTGCTTAGGGCTACATCAAGAGGAAACAAAACATAGAGATAGAACCTGAAACTACTTTGTTGTGTCAAGTTTCAAGAAACTAGCACAAACCGTGTTGGATTTAGAGTTCCAAATACATCTATTAATACAGGAGAAAACAGAGTGAAACCTAAAAATTCAAACTGTTACTGGAAATGAACGCTTCAACATAGAAGAACGAAATTTGGGGAACCAAATTACCTTAGTGTACTGATCATTACCTGAAAGTATCATCCAGTTTGGGTGAAAAATTATTTGCTGAGATTTCTGGAGATTCGTAATTTTGGGAAGCTTGGCAACCCCTTCCCATGAAAGTGTTTCTCGCCAGTCACTGCTTAGGGCTACATCAAGAGGAAACAAAACGTAGAGATAGAACGTGAAACTACTTTGTTGTGTCAAGTTTCAAGAAGCTAGCACAAACCGTGTAGGATTTAGAGTTCCAAATACATCTATCAATATAGGAGAAAACAGAGTGAAACCTAAAAATTCAAACTGTTACTGGAAATGAACGCTTCAACATAGAAGAACGAAATTTGGGGAACCAAGTCGCCTTAGTGTACTGATCATTACCTGAAAGTATCATCCAGTTTGGGTGAAAAAATATTTGCTGAGATTTCTGGAGATTCGTAATTTTGGGAAGCTTGGCAACCCCTTCCCATGAAAGTGTTTCTCGCCAGTCACTGCTTAGGGCTACATCAAGAGTAAACAAAACGTAGAGATAGAACGTGAAACTACTTTGTTGTGTCAAGTTTCAAGAAGCTAGCACAAACCGTGTTGGATTTAGAGTTCCAAATACATCTATCAATATAGGAGAAAACAGAGTGAAACCTAAAAATTCAAACTGTTACTGGAAATGATCGCTTCAACATAGAAGAACGAAATTTGGGGAACCAAGTCGCCTTAGTGTACTGATCATTAACTGAGAGTATCATCCAGTTTGGGTGAAAAAATATTTGCTGAGATTTCTGGAGATTCGTAATTTTTGGAAGCTTGGCAACCCCTTCCCATGAAAGTGTTTCTCGCCAGTCACTGCTTAGGGCTACATCAAGAGGAAACAAAACGTAGAGATAGAACGTGAAATTACTTTGTTGTGTCAAGTTTCAAGAAGCTAGCACAAACCGTGTTGGATTTAGAGTTCCAAATACATCTATCAATATAGGAGAAAACAGAGTGAAACCTAAAAATTCAAACTGTTACTGGAAATGAACACTTCAATATAGAAGAACGAAATTTGGGGAACCAAGTCGCCTTAGTGTACTGATCACTACCTGAAAGTATCATCCAGTTTGGGTGAAAAAATATTTGCTGAGATTTCTGGAGATTCGTAATTGTGGGAAGCTTGGCAACCCCTTCCCATGAAGGTGTTTCTCGCCAGTCACTGCTTAGGTCTACATCAAGAGGAAACAAAACGTAGAGATAGAACCTGAAACTACTTTGTTGTGTCAAGTTTCAAGAAGCTAGCACAAACCGTGTTGGATTTAGAGTTCCAAATACATCTATCAATATAGGAGAAAACAGAGTGAAACCTAAAAATTCAAACTGTTACTGGAAATGAACGCTTCAACATAGAAGAACGAAATTTGGGGAACCAAGTCGCCTTAGTGTACTGATCATTACCTGAAAGTATCATCCAGTTTGGGTGAAAAAATATTTGCTGAGATTTCTGGAGATTCGTAATTTTGGGAAGCTTGGCATCCCCTTCCCATGAAAGTGTTTCTCGCCAGTCACTGCTTAGGGCTACATCAAGAGGAAACAAAACGTAGAGATAGAACGTGAAACTACTTTGTTGTGTCAAGTTTCAAGAAGCTAGCACAAACCGTGTTTTATTTAGAGTTCCAAATACATCTATCAATATAGGAGAAAACAGAGTGAAACCTAAAAATTCAAACTGTTACTGGAAATGAACGCTTCAACATAGAAGAACGAAATTTGGGGAACCAAGTCGCCTTAGTGTACTGATCATTAACTGAGAGTATCATCCAGTTTGGGTGAAAAAATATTTGCTGAGATTTCTGGAGATTCGTAATTTTGGGAAGCTTGGCAACCCCTTCCCATGAAAGTGTTTCTCGCCAGTAACTGTTTAGGGCTACATCAAGAGGAAACAACAAAACGTAGAGATAGAACGTGAAACTACTTTGTTGTGTCAACTTTCAAGAAGCTAGCACAAACCGTGTTGGATTCAGAGTTCCAAATACATCTATCAATATAGGAGAAAACAGAGTGAAACCTACAAATTCAAACTGTTACTGGAAATGAACGCTTCAACATAGAAGAACGAAATTTGGGGAACAAAGACGCCTTAGTGTACTGATCATTACCTGAAAGTATCATCCAGTTTGGGTGAAAAAATGTTTGCTGAGATTTCTGGAGATTCGTAATTTTGGGATGCTTGGCAACCCCTTCCCATGAAAGTGTTTCTCGCCAGTCACTGCTTAGGGCTACATCAAGAGGAAACAAAGCGTAGGGATAGAACGTGAAACTACTTTGTTGTGTCAAGTTTCAAGAAGCTAGCACAAACCGTGTTGGATTTAGAGTTCCAAATACATCTATCAATATAGGAGAAAACAGAGTGAAACCTAAAAATTCAAACTGTTACTGGAAATGAACGCTTCAACATAGAAGAACGAAATTTGGGGAACCAAGTCGCCTTAGTGTACTGATCATTACCTGAAAGTATCATCCAGTTTGGGTGAAAAAATATTTGCTGAGATTTCTGGAGATTCGTAATTTTGGGAAGCTTGGCAACCCCTTCCCATGAAAGTGTTTCTCGCCAGTCACTGCTTAGGGCTACATCAAGAGGAAACAAAACGTAGAGATAGAACGTGAAACTACTTTGCTGTGTCAAGTTTCAAGAAGCTAGCACAAACCGTGTTGGATTTAGAGTTCCAAATACATCTATCAATATAGGAGAAAACAGAGTGAAACCTAAAAATTCAAACTGTTACTGGAAATGAACGCTTCAACATAGAAGAACGAAATTTGGGGAACCAAGTCGCCTTAGTGTACTGATCATTACCTGAAAGTATCATCCAGTTTGGGTGAAAAAATATTTGCTGAGATTTCTGGAGATTCGTAATTTTGGGAAGCTTGGCAACCCCTTCCCATGAAAGTGTTTCTCGCCAGTCACTGCTTAGGGCTACATCAAGAGGAAACAAAACGTAGAGATAGAACGTGAAACTACTTTGCTGTGTCAAGTTTCAAGAAGCTAGCACAAACCGTGTTGGATTTAGAGTTCCAAATACATCTATCCATATAGGAGAAAACAGAGTGAAACCTAAAAATTCAAACTGTTACTGGAAATGAACGCTTCAACATAGAAGAACGAAATTTGGGGAACCAAGTCGCCTTAGTGTACTGATCATTACCTGAAAGTATCATCCAGTTTGGGTGAAAAAATATTTGCTGAGATTTCTGGAGATTCGTAATTTTGGGAAGCTTGGCAACCCCGTTCCATGAAAGGGTTTCTCGCCAGTCACTGCTTAGGGCTACATCAAGAGGAAACAAAACGTAGAGATAGAACGTGAAACTACTTTGTTGTGTCAAGTTTCAAGAAGCTAGCACAAACCGTGTTGGATTTAGAGTTCCAAATACATCTATTAATATAGGGAAAAGAGAGTGAAACCTAAAAATTCAAACTCTTACTGGAAGTGAACGCTTCAACATAGAAGAACGAAATTTGATGAACCAAGTCGCCTTAGTGTACTGATCATTACCTGAAAGTATCATCCAGTTTGGGTGAAAAAATATTTGCTGAGATTTCTGGAGATTCGTAATTTTGGGAAGCTTGGCAACCCCTTCCCATGAAGGTGTTTCTCGCCAGTCACTGCTTAGGGCTACATCAAGAGGAAACAAAACGTAGAGATAGAACCTGAAACTACTTTGTTGTGTCAAGTTTCAAGAAGCTAGCACAAACCGTGTTGGATTTAGAGTTCCAAATACATCTATCAATATAGGAGAAAACAGAGTGAAACCTAAAAATTCAAACTGTTACTGGAAATGAACGCTTCAACATAGAAGAACGAAATTTGGGGAACCAAGTCGCCTTAGTGTACTGATCATTACCTGAAAGTATCATCCAGTTTGGGTGAAAAAATATTTGCTGAGATTTCTGGAGATTCGTAATTTTGGGAAGCTTGGCATCCCCTTCCCATGAAAGTGTTTCTCGCCAGTCACTGCTTAGGGCTACATCAAGAGGAAACAAAACGTAGAGATAGAACGTGAAACTACTTTGTTGTGTCAAGTTTCAAGAAGCTAGCACAAACCGTGTTGGATTTAGAGTTCCAAATACATCTATCAATATAGGAGAAAACAGAGTGAAACCTAAAAATTCAAACTGTTACTGGAAATGAACGCTTCAACATAGAAGAACGAAATTTGGGGAACCAAGTCGCCTTAGTGTACTGATCATTAACTGAGAGTATCATCCAGTTTGGGTGAAAAAATATTTGCTGAGATTTCTGGAGATTCGTAATTTTTGGAAGCTTGGCAACCCCTTCCCATGAAAGTGTTTCTCGCCAGTCACTGTTTAGGGCTACATCAAGAGGAAACAACAAAACGTAGAGATAGAACGTGAAACTACTTTGTTGTGTCAACTTTCAAGAAGCTAACACAAACCGTGTTGGATTCAGAATTCCAAATACATCTATCAATATAGGAGAAAACAGAGTGAAACCTACAAATTCAAACTGTTACTGGAAATGAACGCTTCAACATAGAAGAACGAAATTTGGGGAACCAAGAAGCCTTAGTGTACTGATCATTACCTGAAAGTATCATCCAGTTTGGGTGAAAAAATGTTTGCTGAGATTTCTGGAGATTCGTAATTTTGGGATGCTTGGCAACCCCTTCCCATGAAAGTGTTTCTCGCCAGTCACTGCTTAGGGCTACATCAAGAGGAAACAAAACGTAGGGATAGAACGTGAAACTACTTTGTTGTGTCAAGTTTCAAGAAGCTAGCACAAACCGTGTTGGATTTAGAGTTCCAAATACATCTATCAATATAGGAGAAAACAGAGTGAAACCTAAAAATTCAAACTGTTACTGGAAATGAACGCTTCGACATAGAAGAACGAAATTTGGGGAACCAAGTCGCCTTAGTGTACTGATCATTACCTGAAAGTATCATCCAGTTTGGGTGAAAAAATATTTGCTGAGATTTCTGGAGATTCGTAATATTGGGAAGCTTGGCAACCCCTTCCCATGAAAGTGTATCTCGCCAGTCACTGCTTAGGGCTACATCAAGAGGAAACAAAACGTAGAGATAGAACGTGAAACTACTTTGCTGTGTCAAGTTTCAAGAAGCTAGCACAAACCGTGTTGGATTTAGAGTTCCAAATACATCTATCCATATAGGAGAAAACAGAGTGAAACCTAAAAATTCAAACTGTTACTGGAAATGAACGCTTCAACATAGAAGAACGAAGTTTGGGGAACCAAGTCGCCTTAGTGTACTGATCATTACCTGAAAGTATCATCCAGTTTGGGTGAAAAAATATTTGCTGAGATTTCTGGAGATTCGTAATTTTGGGAAGCTTGGCAACCCCTTCCCATGAAAGTGTTTCTCGCCAGTCACTGTTTAGGGCTACATCAAGAGGAAACAAAACGTAGAGATAGAACATGAAACTACTTTGTTGTGTCAAGTTTCAAGAAGCTAGCACAAACCGTGTTGGATTTAGAGTTCCAAATACATCTATCAATATAGGAGAAAACAGAGTGAAACCTAAAAATTCAAACTGTTACTGGAAATGAACGCTTCAACATAGAAGAACGAAATTTGGGGAACCAAGTCGCCTTAGTGTACTGATCATTACCTGAAAGCATCATCCAGTTTGGGTGAAAAAATATTTGCTGAGATTTCTGGAGATTCGTAATTTTGGGAAGCTTGGCAACCCTGTTCCATGAAAGGGTTTCTCGCCAGTCACTGCTTAGGGCTACATCAAGAGTAAACAAAACGTAGAGATAGAACGTGAAACTACTTTGTTGTGTCAAGTTTCAAGAAGCTAGCACAAACCGTGTTGGATTTAGAGTTCCAAATACATCTATCAATATAGGAGAAAACAGAGTGAAACCTACAAATTCAAACTGTTACTGGAAATGAAGGCTTCAACATAGAAGAACGAAATTTGGGGAACCAAGTCGCCTTAGTGTACTGATCATTACCTGAAAGTATCATCTAGTTTGGGTGAAAAAATATTTGCTGAGATTTCTGGAGATTCGTAATTGTGGGAAGCTTGGCAACCCCGTTCCATGAAAGTGTTTCTCGCCAGTCACTGCTTAGGGCTACATCAAGAGGAATCAAAACGTAGAGATAGAACGTGAAACTACTTTGTTGTGTCAAGTTTCAAGAAGCTAGCAAAAACCGTGTTGGATTTAGAGTTCCAAATACATCTATCAATATAGGAGAAAACAGAGTGAAATCTAAAAATTCAAACTGTTACTGAAAATGAACGCTTCAACATAGAAGAACGAAATTTGGGGAACCAAGTCGCCTTAGTGTACTGATCATTACCTGAAAGTATCATCCAGTTTGGGTGAAAAAATATTTGCTGAGATTTCTGGAGATTCGTAATTTTGGGAAGCTTGGCAACCCCTTCCCATGAAAGTGTTTCTCGCCAGTCACTGTTTAGGGCTACATCAAGAGGAAACAACAAAACGTAGAGATAGAACGTGAAACTACTTTGTTGTGTCAACTTTCAAGAAGCTAGCACAAACCGTGTTGGATTCAGAGTTCCAAATACATCTATCAATATAGGAGAAAACAGAGTGAAACCTAAAAATTCAAACTGTTACTGGAAATGAACGCTTCAACATAGAAGAACGAAATTTGGGTAACCATGTCGCCTTAGTGTACTGATCATTACCTGAAAGTATCATCCAGTTTGGGTGAAAAAATATTTGCTGAGAATTCTGGAGATTCGTAATTTTGGGAAGCTTGGCATCCCCTTCCCATGAAAGTGTTTCTCGCCAGTCACTGCTTAGGGCTACATCAAGAGGAAACAAAACGTAGAGATAGAACGTGAAACTACTTTGTTGTGTCAAGTTTCAAGAAGCTAGCACAAACGGTGTTGGATTTAGAGTTCCAAATACATCTATCAATATAGGAGAAAACAGAGTGAAACCTAAAAATTCAAACTGTTACTGGAAATGAACGCTTCAACATAGAAGAACGAAATTTGGGGAACCAAGTCGCCTTAGTGTACTGATCATTACCTGAGAGTATCATCCAGTTTGGGTGAAAAAATATTTGCTGAGATTTCTGGAGATTCGTAATTTTGGAAGCTTGGCAACCCCTTCCCATGAAAGTGTTTCTCGCCAGTCACTGCTTAGGGCTACATCAAGGGGAAACAAAACGTAGAGATAGAACGTGAAACTACTTTGTTGTGTCAACTTTCAAGAAGCTAGCACAAACCGTGTTGGATTCAGAGTTCCAAATACATCTATCAATATAGGAGAAAACAGAGTGAAACCTAAAAATTCAAACTGTTACTGGAAATGAACGCTTCAACATAGAAGAACGAAATTAGGGGAACCAAGTCGCCTTAGTGTACTGATCATTACCTGAAAGTATCATCCAGTTTGGGTGAAAAAATGTTTGCTGAGATTTCTGGAGATTCGTAATTTTGGGAAGCTTGGCAACCCCTTCCGATGAAAGTGTTTCTCGCCAGTCACTGCTTAGGGCTACAACAAGAGGAAACAAAACGTAGAGATAGAACGTGAAACTACTTTGTTGTGTCAAGTTTCAAGAAGCTAGCACAAACCGTGTTGGATTTAGAGTTCCAAATACATCTATCTATATAGGAGAAAACAGAGTGAAACCTAAAAATTCAAACTGTTACTGGAAATGAACGCTTCAACATAGAAGAACGAAATTTGGGGAACCAAGTCGCCTTAGTGTACTGATCATTACCTGAAAGTATCATCCAGTTTGGGTGAAAAAATATTTGCTGAGATTTCTGGAGATTCGTAATTTTGGGAAGCTTGGCAACCCCTTCCCATGAAAGTGTTTCTCGCCAGTCACTGCTTAGGGCTACATCAAGAGGAAACAAAACGTAGAGATAGAACGTGAAACAACTTTGTTGTGTCAAGTTTCAAGAAGCTAGCACAAACCGTGTTGGATTTAGAGTTCCAAATACATCTATCTATATAGGAGAAAACAGAGTGAAACCTAAAAATTCAAACTGTTACTGGAAATGAACGCTTCAACATAGAAGAACGAAATTTGGGGAACCAAGTCGCCTTAGTGTACTGATCATTACCTGAAAGTATCATCCAGTTTGGTTGAAAAAATATTTGCTGAGATTTCTGGAGATTCGTAATTTTGGGAAGCTTGGCAACCCCTTCCCATGAAAGTGTTTCTCGCCAGTCACTGCTTAGGGCTACATCAAGAGGAAACAAAACGTAGAGATAGAACGTGAAACTACTTTGTTGTGTCAAGTTTCAAGAAGCTAGCACAAACCGTGTTGTATTTAGAGTTCCAAATACATCTATCAATATAGGAGAAAATAGAGTGAAACCTAAAAATTCAAACTGTTACTGGAAATGAACGCTTCAACATCGAAGAACGAAATTTGGGGAACCAAGTCGCCTTAGTGTACTGATCATTACCTGAAAGTATCATCCAGTTTGGGTGAAAAAATATTTGCTGAGATTTCTGGAGATTCGTAATTTTGGGAAGCTTGGCAACCCCTTCCCATGAAAGTGTTTCTCGCCAGTCACTGTTTAGGGCTACATCAAGAGGAAACAAAACGTAGAGATAGAACGTGAAACTACTTTGTTGTGTCAAGTTTCAAGAAGCTAGCACAAACCGTGTTGGATTTAGAGTTCCAAATACATCTATCTATATAGGAGAAAACAGAGTGAAACCTAAAAATTCAAACTGTTACTGGAAATGAACGCTTCAACATAGAAGAACGAAATTTGGGGAACCAAGTCGCCTTAGTGTACTGATCATTACCTGAAAGTATCATCCAGTTTGGGTGAAAAAATATTTGTTGAGATTTCTGGAGATTCGTAATTTTGGGAAGCTTGGCAACCCAGTTCCATGAAAGTGTTTCTCGCCAGTCACTGCTTAGGGCTACATCAAGAGGAAACAAAACGTAGAGATAGAACGTGAATCTACTTTGTTGTCTCAAGTTTCAAGAAGCTACTACAAACCGTGTTGGATTTAGAGTTCCAAATACATCTATTAATATAGGAGAAAAGAGAGTGATACCTAAAAATTCAAACTGTTACTGGAAATGAACGCTTCAACATAGAAGAACGAAATTTGGGGAACCAAGTCGCCTTAGTGTACTGATCATTACCTGAAAGTATCATCCAGTTTGGGTGAAAAAATATTTGCTGAGATTTCTGGAGATTCGTAATTTTGGGAAGCTTGGCAACCCCTTCCCATGAAAGTGTTTCTCGCCAGTCACTGCTTAGGGCTACATCAAGAGGAAACAAAACGTAGAGATAGAACGTGAAACTACTTTGTTGTGTCAAGTTTCAAGAAGCTAGCACAAACCGTGTTGTATTCAGAGTTCCAAATACATCTATCAATATAGGAGAAAACAGAGTGAAACCTAAAAATTCAAACTGTTACTGGAAATGAACGCTTCAATATAGAAGAACGAAATTTGGGGAACCAAGTCGCCTTAGTGTACTGATCATTACCTGAAAGTATCATCCAGTTTGGGTGAAAAAATGTTTGCTGAGATTTCTGGAGATTCGTAATTTTGGGAAGCTTGGCAACCCCTTCCCATGAAAGTGTTTCTCGCCAGTCACTGCTTAGGGCTACATCAAGAGGAAACAAAACGTAGAGATAGAACGTGAAACTACTTTGTTGTGTCAAGTTTCAAGAAGCTAGCACAAACCGTGTTGGATTCAGAGTTCCAAATACATCTATCAATATAGGAGAAAACAGAGTGAAACCTAAAAATTCAAACTGTTACTGGAAATGAACGCTTCAACATAGAAGAACGAAATTTGGGGAACCAAGTCGCCTTAGTGTACTGATCATTACCTGAAAGTATCATCCAGTTTGGGTGAAAAAATATTTGCTGAGATTTCTGGAGATTCGTAATTTTGGGAAGCTTGGCAACCCCGTTCCATGAAAGTGTTTCTCGCCAGTCACTGCTTAGGGCTACATCAAGAGGAAACAAAACGTAGAGATAGAACGTGAAACTACTTTGTTGTGTCAAGTTTCAAGAAGCTACCACAAACCGTGTTGGATTTAGAGTTCCAAATACATCTATCAATATAGGAGAAAACAGAGTGAAACCTACAAATTCAAACTGTTACTGGAAATGAACGCTTCAACATAGAAGAACGAAATTTGGGGAACCAAGTCGCCTTAGTGTACTGATCATTACCTGAAAGTATCATTCAGTTTTGGGGAAAAAATATTTGCTGAGATTTCTGGAGATTCGTAATTTTGGGAAGCTTGGCAACCCCTTCCCATGAAAGTGTTTCTCGCCAGTCACTGCTTAGGGCTACATCAAGAGGAAACAAAACGTAGAGATAGAACGTGAAACTACTTTGTTGTGTCAAGTTTCAAGAAGCTAGCACAAACCGTGTTGGATTTAGAGTTCCAAATACATCTATCAATATAGGAGAAAACAGAGTGAAACCTAAAAATTCAAACTGTTACTGGAAATGAACGCTTCAACATAGAAGAATGAAATTTGGGGAACCAAGTCGCCTTAGTGTACTCATCATTACCTGAAAGTATCATCCAGTTTGGGTGAAAAAATATTTGCTGAGATTTCTGGAGATTCGTAATTTTGGGAAGCTTGGAATCCCCTTCCCATGAAAGTGTTTCTCACCAGTCACTGCTTAGGGCTACATCAAGAGGAAACAAAACGTAGAGATAGAACGTGAAACTACTTTGTTGTGTCAAGTTTCAAGAAGCTAGCACAAACCGTGTTGGATTTGGAGTTCCAAATACATCTATCAATATAGGAGAAAACAGAGTGAAACCTAAAAATTCAAACTGTTACTGGAAATGAACGCTTCAACATCGAAGAACGAAATTTGGGGAACCAAGTAGCCTTAGTGTACTGATCATTACCTGAGAGTATCATCCAGTTTGGGTGAAAAAATATTTGCTGAGATTTCTGGAGATTCGTAATTTTTGGAAGCTTGGCAACCCCTTCCCATGAAAGTGTTTCTCGCCAGTCACTGCTTAGGGCTACATCAAGAGGAAACAAAACGTAGAGATAGAACGTGAAACTACTTTGTTGTGTCAAGTTTCAAGAAGCTAGCACAAACCGTGTTGGATTTAGAGTTCCAAATACATCTATCTATATAGGAGAAAACAGAGTGAAACCTAAAAATTCAAACTGTTACTGGAAATGAACGCTTCAACATAGAAGAACGAAATTTGGGGAACCAAGTCGCCTTAGTGTACTGATCATTACCTGAAAGTATCATCCAGTTTGGGTGAAAAAATGTTTGCTGAGATTTCTGGAGATTCGTAATTTTGGGAAGCTTGGCAACCCCTTCCCATGAAAGTGTTTCTGGCCAGTCTCTGCTTACGGCTACATCAAGAGGAAACAAAACGTAGAGATAGAACGTGAAACTACTTTGTTGTGTCAAGTTTCAAGAAGCTATCACAAACCGTGTTGGATTTAGAGTTCCAAATACATCTATCAATATAGGAGAAAACAGAGTGAAACCTAAAAATTCAAACTGTTACTGGAAATGAACGCTTCAACATAGAAGAACGAAATTTGGGGAACCAAGTCGCCTTAGTGTACTGATCATTACCTGAGAGTATCATCCAGTTTGGGTGAAAAAATATTTGCTGAGATTTCTGGAGATTCGTAATTTTTGGAAGCTTGGCAACCCCTTCCCATGAAAGTGTTTCTCGCCAGTCACTGCTTAGGGCTACATCAAGAGGAAACAAAACGTAGAGATAGAACGTGAAACTACTTTGTTGTGTCAAGTTTCAAGAAGCTAGCACAAACCGTGTTGGATTTAGAGTTCCAAATACATCTATCAATATAGGAGAAAACAGAGTGAAACCTAAAAATTCAAACTGTTACTGGAAATGAACGCTTCAACATAGAAGAACGAAATTTGGGGAACCAAGTCGCCTTAGTGTACTGATCATTACCTGAAAGTATCATCCAGTTTGGGTGAAAAAATATTTGCTGAGATTTCTGGAGATTCGTAATTTTGGGAAGCTTGGCAACCCCGTTCCATGAAAGTGTTTCTCGCCAGTCACTGCTTAGGGCTACATCAAGAGGAAACAAAACGTAGAGATAGAACGTGAAACTACTTTGTTGTGTCAAGTTTCAAGAAGCTACCACAAACCGTGTTGGATTTAGAGTTCCAAATACATCTATTAATATAGGAGAAAAGAGAGTGAAACCTAAAAATTCAAACTGTTACTGGAAATGAACGCTTCAACATAGAAGAACGAAATTTGGGGAACCAAGTCGCCTTAGTGTACTGATCATTACCTGAAAGTATCATCCAGTTTGGGTGAAAAAATATTTGCTGAGATTTCTGGAGATTTGTAATTTTGGGAAGCTTGGAAACCCCTTCCCATGAAAGTGTTTCTCGCCAGTCACTGCTTAGGGCTACATCAAGAGGAAACAAAACGTAGAGATAGAACGTGAAACTACTTGGTTGTGTCAAGTTTCAAGAAGCTAGCACAAACCGTGTTGGATTCAGAGTTCCAAATACATCTATCAATATAGGAGAAAACAGAGTGAAACCTAAAAATTCAAACTGTTACTGGAAATGAACGCTTCAACATAGAAGAACGAAATTTGGGGAACCAAGTCGCCTTAGTGTACTGATCATTACCTGAAAGTATCATCCAGTTTGGGTGAAAAAATGTTTGCTGAGATTTCTGGAGATTCGTAATTTTGGGAAGCTTGGCAACCCCTTCCCATGAAAGTGTTTCTCGCCAGTCACTGCTTAGGGCTACATCAAGAGGAAACAAAACGTAGAGATAGAACGTGAAACTACTTTGTTGTGTCAAGTTTCAAGAAGCTAGCACAAACCGTGTTGGATTCAGAGTTCCAAATACATCTATCAATATAGGAGAAAACAGAGTGAAACCTAAAAATTCAAACTGTTACTGGAAATGAACGCTTCAACATAGAAGAACGAAATTTGGGGAACCAAGTCGCCTTAGTGTACTGATCATTACCTGAAAGTATCATCCAGTTTGGGTGAAAAAATATTTGCTGAGATTTCTGGAGATTCGTAATTTTGGGAAGCTTGGCAACCCCTTCCCATGAAAGTGTTTCTCGCCAGTCACTGCTTAGGGCTACATCAAGAGGAAACAAAACGTAGAGATAGAACGTGAAACTACTTTGTTGTGTCAAGTTTCAAGAAGCTAGCACAAACCGTGTTGGATTTAGAGTTCCAAATACATCTATCAATATAGGAGAAAACAGAGTGAAACATACAAATTCAAACTGTTACTGGAAATGAACGCTTCAACATAGAAGAATGAAATTTGGGGAACCAAGTCGCCTTAGTGTACTCATCATTACCTGAAAGTATCATCCAGTTTGGGTGAAAAAATATTTGCTGAGATTTCTGGAGATTCGTAATTTTGGGAAGCTTGGAATCCCCTTCCCATGAAAGTGTTTCTCACCAGTCACTGCTTAGGGCTACATCAAGAGGAAACAAAACGTAGAGATAGAACGTGAAACTACTTTGTTGTGTCAAGTTTCAAGAAGCTAGCACAAACTGTGTTGGATTTAGAGTTCCAAATACATCTATCAATATAGGAGAAAACAGAGTGAAACCTAAAAATTCAAACTGTTACTGGAAATGAACGCTTCAACATCGAAGAACGAAATTTGGGGAACCAAGTAGCCTTAGTGTACTGATCATTACCTGAGAGTATCATCCAGTTTGGGTGAAAAAATATTTGCTGAGATTTCTGGAGATTCGTAATTTTTGGAAGCTTGGCAACCCCTTCCCATGAAAGTGTTTCTCGCCAGTCACTGCTTAGGGCTACATCAAGAGGAAACAAAACGTAGAGATAGAACGTGAAACTACTTTGTTGTGTCAAGTTTCAAGAAGCTAGCACAAACCGTGTTGGATTCAGAGTTCCAAATACATCTATCAATATAGGAGAAAACAGAGTGAAACCTAAAAATTCAAACTGTTACTGGAAATGAACGCTTCAACATAGAAGAACGAAATTTGGGGAACCAAGTCGCCTTATTGTACTGATCATTACCTTAAAGTATCATCCAGTTTGGGTGAAAAAATGTTTGCTGAGATTTCTGGAGATTCGTAATTTTGGGAAGCTTGGCAACCCCTTCCCATGAAAGTGTTTCTCGCCAGTCACTGCTTAGGGCTACAACAAGAGGAAACAAAACGTAGAGATAGAACGTGAAACTACTTTGTTGTGTCAAGTTTCAAGAAGCTAGCACAAACCGTGTTGGATTTAGAGTTCCAAATACATCTATCTATATAGGAGAAAACAGAGTGAAACCTAAAAATTCAAACTGTTACTGGAAATGAACGCTTCAACATAGAAGAACGAAATTTGGGGAACCAAGTCGCCTTTGTGTACTGATCATTACCTGAAAGTATCATCCAGTTTGGGTGAAAAAATATTTGCTGAGATTTCTGGAGATTCGTAATTTTGGGAAGCTTGGCAACCCCGTTCCATGAAAGGGTTTCTCGCCAGTCACTGCTTAGGGCTAAATCAAGAGGAAACAAAACGTAGAGATAGAACGTGAAACTACTTTGTTGTCTCAAGTTTCAAGAAGCTACTACAAACCGTGTTGGATTTAGAGTTCCAAATACATCTATTAATATAGGAGAAAAGAGAGTGATACCTAAAAATTCAAACTGTTACTGGAAATGAACGCTTCAACACAGAAGAACGAAATTTGGGGAACCAAGTCGCCTTAGTGTACTGATCATTACCTGAAAGTATCATCCAGTTTGGGTGAAAAAATATTTGCTGAGATTTCTGGAGATTCGTAATTTTGGGAAGCTTGGCAACCCCTTCCCATGAAAGTGTTTCTCGCCAGTCACTGCTTAGGGCTACATCAAGAGGAAACAAAACGTAGAGATAGAACGTGAAACTACTTTGTTGTGTCAAGTTTCAAGAAGCTAGCACAAACCGTGTTGGATTCAGAGTTCCAAATACATCTATCAATATAGGAGAAAACAGAGTGAAACCTAAAAATTCAAACTGTTACTGGAAATGAACGCTTCAACATAGAAGAACGAAATTTGGGGAACCAAGTCGCCTTAGTGTACTGATCATTACCTGAAAGTATCATCCAGTTTGGGTGAAAAAATGTTTGCTGAGATTTCTGGAGATTCGTAATTTTGGGAAGCTTGGCAACCCCTTCCCATGAAAGTGTTTCTCGCCAGTCACTGCTTAGGGCTACATCAAGAGGAAACAAAATGTAGAGATAGAACGTGAAACTACTTTGTTGTGTCAAGTTTCAAGAAGCTAGCACAAACCGTGTTGGATTCAGAGTTCCAAATACATCTATCAATATAGGAGAAAACAGAGTGAAACCTACAAATTCAAACTGTTACTGGAAATAAACGCTTCAACATAGAAGAACGAAATTTGGGGAACCAAGTCGCCTTAGTGTACTGTTCATTACCTGAAAGTATCGTCCAGTTTGGGTGAAAAAATATTTGCTGAGATTTCTGGAGATTCGTAATTTTGGGAAGCTTGGCAACCCCTTCCCATGAAAGTGTTTCTCGCCAGTCACTGCTTAGGGCTACATCAAGAGGAAACAAAATGTAGAGATAGAACGTGAAACTACTTTGTTGTGTCAAGTTTCAAGAAGCTAGCACAAACCGTGTTGGATTTAGAGTTCCAAATACATCTATCAATATAGGAGAAAACAGAGTGAAACCTAAAAATTCAAACTGTTACTGGAAATGAACGCTTCAACATAGAAGAACGAAATTTGGGGAACTAAGTCGCCTTAGTGTACTGATCATTACCTGAAAGTATCATCCAGTTTGGGTGAAAAAATATTTGCTGAGATCTCTGGAGATTCGTAATTTTGGGAAGCTTGGCAACCCCTTCCCATGAAAGTGTTTCTCGCCAGTCACTGCTTAGGGCTACATCAAGAGGAAACAAAACGTAGAGATAGAACGTGAAACTACTTTATTGTGTCAAGTTTCAAAAAGCTAGCACAAACCGTGTTGGATTTAGAGTTCCAAATACATCTATCAATATAGGAGAAAACAGAGCGTAACCTAAAAATTCAAACTGTTACTGGAAATGAACGCTTCAACATAGAAGAACGAAATTTGGGGAACCAAGTCGCCTTAGTGTACTGATCATTACCTGAAAGTATCATCCAGTTTGGGTGAAAAAATATTTGCTGAGATTTCTGGAGATTCGTAATTTTGGGAAGCTTGGCAACCCCTTCCCATGAAAGTGTTTCTCGCCAGTCACTGCTTAGGGCTACATCAAGAGGAAACAAAACGTAGAGATAGAACGTGAAACTACTTTGTTGTGTCAAGTTTCAAGAAGCTAGCACAAACCGTGTTGGATTTAGAGTTCCAACTACATCTATCAATATAGGAGAAAATAGAGTGAAACCTAAAAATTCAAACTGTTACTGGAAATGAACGCTTCAACATCGAAGAACAAAATTTGGGGAACCAAGTCGCCTTAGTGTACTGATCATTACCTGAAAGTATCATCCAGTTTGGGTGAAAAAATATTTGCTGAGATTTCTGGAGATTCGTAATTTTGGGAAGCTTGGCAACCCCTTCCCATGAAAGTGTTTCTGGCCAGTCTCTGCTTACGGCTACATCAAGAGGAAACAAAACGTAGAGATAGAACGTGAAACTACTTTGTTGTGTCAAGTTTCAAGAAGCTATCACAAACCGTGTTGGATTTAGAGTTCCAAATACATCTATCAATATAGGAGAAAACAGAGTGAAACCTAAAAATTCAAACTGTTACTGGAAATGAACGCTTCAACATAGAAGAACGAAATTTGGGGAACCAAGTCGCCTTAGTGTACTGATCATTACCTGAGAGTATCATCCAGTTTGGGTGAAAAAATATTTGCTGAGATTTCTGGAGATTCGTAATTTTTGGAAGCTTGGCAACCCCTTCCCATGAAAGTGTTTCTCGCCAGTCACTGCTTAGGGCTACATCAAGAGGAAACAAAACCTAGAGATAGAACGTGAAACTACTTTGTTGTGTCAAGTTTCAAGAAGCTAGCACAAACCGTGTTGGATTTAGAGTTCCAAATACATCTATCAATATAGGAGAAAACAGAGTGAAACCTAAAAATTCAAACTGTTACTGGAAATGAACGCTTCAACATAGAAGAACGAAATTTGGGGAACCAAGTCGCCTTAGTGTACTGATCATTACCTGAAAGTATCATCCAGTTTGGGTGAAAAAATATTTGCTGAGATTTCTGGAGATTCGTAATTTTGGGAAGCTTGGCAAACCCGTTCCATGAAAGGGTTTCTCGCCAGTCACTGCTTAGGGCTACATCAAGAGGAAACAAAACGTAGAGATAGAACGTGAAACTACTTTGTTGTGTCAAGTTTCAAGAAGCTACCACAAACCGTGTTGGATTTAGAGTTCCAAATACATCTATTAATATAGGAGAAAAGAGAGTGAAACCTAAAAATTCAAACTGTTACTGGAAATGAACGCTTCAACATAGAAGAACGAAATTTGGGGAACCAAGTCGCCTTAGTGTACTGATCATTACCTGAAAGTATCATCCAGTTTGGGTGAAAAAATATTTGCTGAGATTTCTGGAAATTCGTAATTTTGGGAAGCTTGGCAACCCCTTCCCATGAAAGTGTTTCTCGCCAGTCACTGCTTAGGGCTACATCAAGAGGAAACAAAACGTAGAGATAGAACGTGAAACTACTTTGTTGTGTCAAGTTTCAAGAAGCTAGCACAAACCGTGTTGGATTCAGAGTTCCAAATACACCTATCAATATAGGAGAAAACAGAGTGAAACCTACAAATTCAAACTGTTACTGGAAATAAACGCTTCAACATAGAAGAACGAAATTTGGGGAACCAAGTCGCCTTAGTGTACTGATCATTACCTGAAAGTATCGTCCAGTTTGGGTGAAAAAATATTTGCTGAGATTTCTGGAGATTCGTAATTTTGGGAAGCTTGGCAACCCCTTCCCATGAAAGTGTTTCTCGCCAGTCACTGCTTAGGGCTACATCAAGAGGAAACAAAACGTAGAGATAGAACGTGAAACTACTTTGTTGTGTCAAGTTTCAAGAAGCTAGCACAAACCGTGTTGGATTTAGAGTTCCAAATACATCTATCAATATAGGAGAAAACAGAGTGAAACCTAAAAATTCAAACTGTTACTGGAAATGAACGCTTCAACATAGAAGAACGAAATTTGGGGAACCAAGTCGCCTTAATGTACTGATCATTACCTGAAAGTATCATCCAGTTTGGTTGAAAAAATATTTGCTGAGATTTCTGGAGATTCGTAATTTTTGGAAGCTTGGCAACCCCTTCCCATGAAAGTGTTTCTCGCCAGTCACTGCTTAGGGCTACATCAAGAGGAAACAAAACGTAGAGATAGAACGTGAAACTACTTTGTTGTGTCAAGTTTCAAGAAGCTAGCACAAACCGTGTTGGATTTAGAGTTCCAACTACATCTATCAATATAGGAGAAAATAGAGTGAAACCTAAAAATTCAAACTGTTACTGGAAATGAACGCTTCAACATCGAAGAACGAAATTTGGGGAACCAAGTCGCCTTAGTGTACTGATCATTACCTGAAAGTATCATCCAGTTTGGGTGAAAAAATATTTGCTGAGATTTCTGGAGATTCGTAATTTTGGGAAGCTTGGCAACCCCTTCCCATGAAAGTGTTTCTGGCCAGTCTCTGCTTACGGCTACATCAAGAGGAAACAAAACGTAGAGATAGAACGTGAAACTACTTTGTTGTGTCAAGTTTCAAGAAGCTAGCACAAACCGTGTTGGATTTAGAGTTCCAAATACATCTATCAATATAGGAGAAAACAGAGTGAAACCTAAAAATTCAAACTGTTACTGGAAATGAACGCTTCAACATAGAAGAACGAAATTTGGGGAACCAAGTCGCCTTAGTGTACTGATCATTACCTGAGAGTATCATCCAGTTTGGGTGAAAAAATATTTGCTGAGATTTCTGGAGATTCGTAATTTTTGGAAGCTTGGCAACCCCTTCCCATGAAAGTGTTTCTCGCCAGTCACTGCTTAGGGCTACATCAAGAGGAAACAAAACGTAGAGATAGAACGTGAAACTACTTTGTTGTGTCAAGTTTCAAGAAGCTACCACAAACCGTGTTGGATTTAGAGTTCCAAATACATCTATTAATATAGGAGAAAAGAGAGTGAAACCTAAAAATTCAAACTGTTACTGGAAATGAACGCTTCAACATAGAAGAACGAAATTTGGGGAACCAAGTCGCCTTAGTGTACTGATCATTACCTGAAAGTATCATCCAGTTTGGGTGAAAAAATATTTGCTGAGATTTCTGGAGATTCGTAATTTTGGGAAGCTTGGCAACCCCTTCCCATGAAAGTGTTTCTCGCCAGTCACTGCTTACGGCTACATCAAGAGGAAACAAAACGTAGAGATAGAACGTGAAACTACTTGGTTGTGTCAAGTTTCAAGAAGCTAGCACAAACCGTGTTGGATTCAGAGTTCCAAATACATCTATCAATATAGGAGAAAACAGAGTGAAACCTAAAAATTCAAACTGTTACTGGAAATGAACGCTTCAACATAGAAGAACGAAATTTGGGGAACCAAGTCGCCTTAGTGTACTGACCATTACCTGAAAGTATCATCCAGTTTGGGTGAAAAAATGTTTGCTGAGATTTCTGGAGATTCGTAATTTTGGGAAGCTTGGCAACCCCTTCCCATGAAAGTGTTTCTCGCCAGTCACTGCTTAGGGCTACATCAAGAGGAAACAAAACGTAGAGATAGAACGTGAAACTACTTTGTTGTGTCAAGTTTCAAGAAGCTAGCACAAACCGTGTTGGATTCAGAGTTCCAAATACACCTATCAATATAGGAGAAAACAGAGTGAAACCTACAAATTCAAACTGTTACTGGAAATAAACGCTTCAACATAGAAGAACGAAATTTGGGGAACCAAGTCGCCTTAGTGTACTGATCATTACCTGAAAGTATCGTCCAGTTTGGGTGAAAAAATATTTGCTGAGATTTCTGGAGATTCGTAATTTTGGGAAGCTTGGCAACCCCTTCCCATGAAAGTGTTTCTCGCCAGTCACTGCTTAGGGCTACATCAAGAGGAAACAAAACGTAGAGATAGAACGTGAAACTACTTTGTTGTGTCAAGTTTCAAGAAGCTAGCACAAACCGTGTTGGATTTAGAGTTCCAAATACATCTATCAATATAGGAGAAAACAGAGTGAAACCTAAAAATTCAAACTGTTACTGGAAATGAACGCTTCAACATAGAAGAACGAAATTTGGGGAACCAAGTCGCCTTAGTGTACTGATCATTACCTGAAGGTATCATCCAGTTTGGGTGAAAAAATATTTGCTGAGATTTCTGGAGATTCGTAATTTTGGGAAGCTTGGCAACCCCTTCCCATGAAAGTGTTTCTCGCCAGTCACTGCTTAGGGCTACATCAAGAGGAAACAAAACGTAGAGATAGAACGTGAAACTACTTTGTTGTGTCAAGTTTCAAGAAGCTAGCACAAACCGTGTTGGATTCAGAGTTCCAAATACATCTATCAATATAGGAGAAAACAGAGTGAAACCTAAAAATTCAAACTGTTACTGGAAATGAACGCTTCAACATAGAAGAACGAAATTTGGGGAACCAAGTCGCCTTAGTGTACTGATCATTACCTGAAAGTATCATCCAGTTTGGGTGAAAAAATGTTTGCTGAGATTTCTGGAGATTCGTAATTTTGGGAAGCTTGGCAACCCCTTCCCATGAAAGTGTTTCTCGCCAGTCACTGCTTAGGGCTACATCAAGAGGAAACAAAACGTAGAGATAGAACGTGAAACAACTTTGTTGTGTCAAGTTTCAAGAAGCTAGCACAAACCGTGTTGGATTCAGAGTTCCAAATACATCTATCAATATAGGAGAAAACAGAGTGAAACATACAAATTCAAACTGTTACTGGAAATAAACGCTTCAACATAGAAGAACGAAATTTGGGGAACCAAGTCGCCTTAGTGTACTGATCATTACCTGAAAGTATCGTCCTGTTTGGGTGAAAAAATATTTGCTGAGATTTCTGGAGATTCGTAATTTTGGGAAGCTTGGCAACCCCTTCCCATGAAAGTGTTTCTCGCCAGTCACTGCTTAGGGCTACATCAAGAGGAAACAAAACGTAGAGATAGAACGTGAAACTACTTTGTTGTGTCAAGTTTCAAGAAGCTAGCACAAACCGTGTTAGATTTAGAGTTCCAAATACATCTATCTATATAGGAGAAAACAGAGTAAAACCTAAAAATTCAAACTGTTACTGGAAATGAACGCTTCAACATAGAAGAACGAAATTTGGGGAACCAAGTCGCCTTAGTGTACTGATCATTACCTGAAAGTATCATCCAGTTTGGGTGAAAAAATATTTGCTGAGATCTCTGGAGATTCGTAATTTTCGAAGCTTGGCAACACCTTCCCATGAAAGTGTATCTCGCCAGTCACTGTTTAGGGCTACATCAAGAGGAAACAAAACGTAGAGATAGAACGTGAAACTACTTTGTTGTGTCAAGTTTCAAGAAGCTAGCACAAACCGTGTTGGATTTAGAGTTCCAAATACATCTATCTATATAGGAGAAAACAGAGTGAAACCTAAATATTCAAACTGTTACTGGAAATGAACGCTTCAACATAGAAGAACAAAATTTGGGGAACCAAGTCGCCTTAATGTACTGATCATTACCTGAAAGTATCATCCAGTTTGGTTGAAAAAATATTTGCTGAGATTTCTGGAGATTCGTAATTTTGGGAAGCTTGGCAACCCCTTCCCATGAAAGTGTTTCTCGCCAGTCACTGCTTAGGGCTACATCAAGAGGAAACAAAATGTAGAGATAGAACGTGAAACTACTTTGTTGTGTCAAGTTTCAAGAAGCTAGCACAAACCGTGTTGGATTCAGAGTTCCAAATACATCTATCAATATAGGAGAAAATAGAGTGAAACCTAAAAATTCAAACTGTTACTGGAAATGAACGCTTCAACATAGAAGAACGAAATTTGGGGAACCAAGTCGCCTTAGTGTACTGATCATTACCTGAAAGTATCATCCAGTTTGGGTGAAAAAATATTTGCTGAGATTTCTGGAGATTCGTAATTTTGGGAAGCTTGGCAACCCCTTCCCATGAAAGTGTTTCTGGCCAGTCTCTGCTTAGGGCTACATCAAGAGGAAACAAAACATAGAGATAGAACGTGAAACTACTTTGTTGTGTCAAGTTTCAAGAAGCTAGCACAAACCGTGTTGGATTCAGAGTTCCAAATACATCTATCAATATAGGAGAAAACAGAGTGAAACCTAAAAATTCAAACTGTTACTGGAAATGAACGCTTCAACATAGAAGAACGAAATTAGGGGAACCAAGTCGCCTTAGTGTACTGATCATTACCTGAAAGTATCATCCAGTTTGGGTGAAAAAATGTTTGCTGAGATTTCTGGAGATTCGTAATTTTGGGAAGCTTGGCAACCCCTTCCGATGAAAGTGTTTCTCGCCAGTCACTGCTTAGGGCTACAACAAGAGGAAACAAAACGTAGAGATAGAACGTGAAACTACTTTGTTGTGTCAAGTTTCAAGAAGCTAGCACAAACCGTGTTGGATTTAGAGTTCCAAATACATCTATCTATATAGGAGAAAACAGAGTGAAACCTAAAAATTCAAACTGTTACTGGAAATGAACGCTTCAACATAGAAGAACGAAATTTGGGGAACCAAGTCGCCTTAGTGTACTGATCATTACCTGAAAGTATCATCCAGTTTGGGTGAAAAAATATTTGCTGAGATTTCTGGAGATTCGTAATTTTGGGAAGCTTGGCAACCCCTTCCCATGAAAGTGTTTCTCGCCAGTCACTGCTTAGGGCTACATCAAGAGGAAACAAAACGTAGAGATAGAACGTGAAACAACTTTGTTGTGTCAAGTTTCAAGAAGCTAGCACAAACCGTGTTGGATTTAGAGTTCCAAATACATCTATCTATATAGGAGAAAACAGAGTGAAACCTAAAAATTCAAACTGTTACTGGAAATGAACGCTTCAACATAGAAGAACGAAATTTGGGGAACCAAGTCGCCTTAGTGTACTGATCATTACCTGAAAGTATCATCCAGTTTGGTTGAAAAAATATTTGCTGAGATTTCTGGAGATTCGTAATTTTGGGAAGCTTGGCAACCCCTTCCCATGAAAGTGTTTCTCGCCAGTCACTGCTTAGGGCTACATCAAGAGGAAACAAAACGTAGAGATAGAACGTGAAACTACTTTGTTGTGTCAAGTTTCAAGAAGCTAGCACAAACCGTGTTGTATTTAGAGTTCCAAATACATCTATCAATATAGGAGAAAATAGAGTGAAACCTAAAAATTCAAACTGTTACTGGAAATGAACGCTTCAACATCGAAGAACGAAATTTGGGGAACCAAGTCGCCTTAGTGTACTGATCATTACCTGAAAGTATCATCCAGTTTGGGTGAAAAAATATTTGCTGAGATTTCTGGAGATTCGTAATTTTGGGAAGCTTGGCAACCCCTTCCCATGAAAGTGTTTCTCGCCAGTCACTGTTTAGGGCTACATCAAGAGGAAACAAAACGTAGAGATAGAACGTGAAACTACTTTGTTGTGTCAAGTTTCAAGAAGCTAGCACAAACCGTGTTGGATTTAGAGTTCCAAATACATCTATCTATATAGGAGAAAACAGAGTGAAACCTAAAAATTCAAACTGTTACTGGAAATGAACGCTTCAACATAGAAGAACGAAATTTGGGGAACCAAGTCGCCTTAGTGTACTGATCATTACCTGAAAGTATCATCCAGTTTGGGTGAAAAAATATTTGCTGAGATTTCTGGAGATTCGGAATTTTGGGAAGCTTGGCAACCCAGTTCCATGAAAGTGTTTCTCGCCAGTCACTGCTTAGGGCTACATCAAGAGGAAACAAAACGTAGAGATAGAACGTGAATCTACTTTGTTGTCTCAAGTTTCAAGAAGCTACTACAAACCGTGTTGGATTTAGAGTTCCAAATACATCTATTAATATAGGAGAAAAGAGAGTGATACCTAAAAATTCAAACTGTTACTGGAAATGAACGCTTCAACATAGAAGAACGAAATTTGGGGAACCAAGTCGCCTTAGTGTACTGATCATTACCTGAAAGTATCATCCAGTTTGGGTGAAAAAATATTTGCTGAGATTTCTGGAGATTCGTAATTTTGGGAAGCTTGGCAACCCCTTCCCATGAAAGTGTTTCTCGCCAGTCACTGCTTAGGGCTACATCAAGAGGAAACAAAACGTAGAGATAGAACGTGAAACTACTTTGTTGTGTCAAGTTTCAAGAAGCTAGCACAAACCGTGTTGTATTCAGAGTTCCAAATACATCTATCAATATAGGAGAAAACAGAGTGAAACCTAAAAATTCAAACTGTTACTGGAAATGAACGCTTCAATATAGAAGAACGAAATTTGGGGAACCAAGTCGCCTTAGTGTACTGATCATTACCTGAAAGTATCATCCAGTTTGGGTGAAAAAATGTTTGCTGAGATTTCTGGAGATTCGTAATTTTGGGAAGCTTGGCAACCCCTTCCCATGAAAGTGTTTCTCGCCAGTCACTGCTTAGGGCTACATCAAGAGGAAACAAAACGTAGAGATAGAACGTGAAACTACTTTGTTGTGTCAAGTTTCAAGAAGCTAGCACAAACCGTGTTGGATTCAGAGTTCCAAATACATCTATCAATATAGGAGAAAACAGAGTGAAACCTAAAAATTCAAACTGTTACTGGAAATGAACGCTTCAACATAGAAGAACGAAATTTGGGGAACCAAGTCGCCTTAGTGTACTGATCATTACCTGAAAGTATCATCCAGTTTGGGTGAAAAAATATTTGCTGAGATTTCTGGAGATTCGTAATTTTGGGAAGCTTGGCAACCCCGTTCCATGAAAGTGTTTCTCGCCAGTCACTGCTTAGGGCTACATCAAGAGGAAACAAAACGTAGAGATAGAACGTGAAACTACTTTGTTGTGTCAAGTTTCAAGAAGCTACCACAAACCGTGTTGGATTTAGAGTTCCAAATACATCTATCAATATAGGAGAAAACAGAGTGAAACCTACAAATTCAAACTGTTACTGGAAATGAACGCTTCAACATAGAAGAACGAAATTTGGGGAACCAAGTCGCCTTAGTGTACTGATCATTACCTGAAAGTATCATTCAGTTTTGGGGAAAAAATATTTGCTGAGATTTCTGGAGATTCGTAATTTTGGGAAGCTTGGCAACCCCTTCCCATGAAAGTGTTTCTCGCCAGTCACTGCTTAGGGCTACATCAAGAGGAAACAAAACGTAGAGATAGAACGTGAAACTACTTTGTTGTGTCAAGTTTCAAGAAGCTAGCACAAACCGTGTTGGATTTAGAGTTCCAAATACATCTATCAATATAGGAGAAAACAGAGTGAAACCTAAAAATTCAAACTGTTACTGGAAATGAACGCTTCAACATAGAAGAATGAAATTTGGGGAACCAAGTCGCCTTAGTGTACTCATCATTACCTGAAAGTATCATCCAGTTTGGGTGAAAAAATATTTGCTGAGATTTCTGGAGATTCGTAATTTTGGGAAGCTTGGAATCCCCTTCCCATGAAAGTGTTTCTCACCAGTCACTGCTTAGGGCTACATCAAGAGGAAACAAAACGTAGAGATAGAACGTGAAACTACTTTGTTGTGTCAAGTTTCAAGAAGCTAGCACAAACCGTGTTGGATTTGGAGTTCCAAATACATCTATCAATATAGGAGAAAACAGAGTGAAACCTAAAAATTCAAACTGTTACTGGAAATGAACGCTTCAACATCGAAGAACGAAATTTGGGGAACCAAGTAGCCTTAGTGTACTGATCATTACCTGAGAGTATCATCCAGTTTGGGTGAAAAAATATTTGCTGAGATTTCTGGAGATTCGTAATTTTTGGAAGCTTGGCAACCCCTTCCCATGAAAGTGTTTCTCGCCAGTCACTGCTTAGGGCTACATCAAGAGGAAACAAAACGTAGAGATAGAACGTGAAACTACTTTGTTGTGTCAAGTTTCAAGAAGCTAGCACAAACCGTGTTGGATTTAGAGTTCCAAATACATCTATCTATATAGGAGAAAACAGAGTGAAACCTAAAAATTCAAACTGTTACTGGAAATGAACGCTTCAACATAGAAGAACGAAATTTGGGGAACCAAGTCGCCTTAGTGTACTGATCATTACCTGAAAGTATCATCCAGTTTGGGTGAAAAAATGTTTGCTGAGATTTCTGGAGATTCGTAATTTTGGGAAGCTTGGCAACCCCTTCCCATGAAAGTGTTTCTGGCCAGTCTCTGCTTACGGCTACATCAAGAGGAAACAAAACGTAGAGATAGAACGTGAAACTACTTTGTTGTGTCAAGTTTCAAGAAGCTATCACAAACCGTGTTGGATTTAGAGTTCCAAATACATCTATCAATATAGGAGAAAACAGAGTGAAACCTAAAAATTCAAACTGTTACTGGAAATGAACGCTTCAACATAGAAGAACGAAATTTGGGGAACCAAGTCGCCTTAGTGTACTGATCATTACCTGAAAGTATCATCCAGTTTGGGTGAAAAAATATTTGCTGAGATTTCTGGAGATTTGTAATTTTGGGAAGCTTGGAAACCCCTTCCCATGAAAGTGTTTCTCGCCAGTCACTGCTTAGGGCTACATCAAGAGGAAACAAAACGTAGAGATAGAACGTGAAACTACTTGGTTGTGTCAAGTTTCAAGAAGCTAGCACAAACCGTGTTGGATTCAGAGTTCCAAATACATCTATCAATATAGGAGAAAACAGAGTGAAACCTAAAAATTCAAACTGTTACTGGAAATGAACGCTTCAACATAGAAGAACGAAATTTGGGGAACCAAGTCGCCTTAGTGTACTGATCATTACCTGAAAGTATCATCCAGTTTGGGTGAAAAAATGTTTGCTGAGATTTCTGGAGATTCGTAATTTTGGGAAGCTTGGCAACCCATTCCCATGAAAGTGTTTCTCGCCAGTCACTGCTTAGGGCTACATCAAGAGGAAACAAAACGTAGAGATAGAACGTGAAACTACTTTGTTGTGTCAAGTTTCAAGAAGCTAGCACAAACCGTGTTGGATTCAGAGTTCCAAATACATCTATCAATATAGGAGAAAACAGAGTGAAACCTAAAAATTCAAACTGTTACTGGAAATGAACGCTTCAACATAGAAGAACGAAATTTGGGGAACCAAGTCGCCTTAGTGTACTGATCATTACCTGAAAGTATCATCCAGTTTGGGTGAAAAAATATTTGCTGAGATTTCTGGAGATTCGTAATTTTGGGAAGCTTGGCAACCCCTTCCCATGAAAGTGTTTCTCGCCAGTCACTGCTTAGGGCTACATCAAGAGGAAACAAAACGTAGAGATAGAACGTGAAACTACTTTGTTGTGTCAAGTTTCAAGAAGCTAGCACAAACCGTGTTGGATTTAGAGTTCCAAATACATCTATCAATATAGGAGAAAACAGAGTGAAACATACAAATTCAAACTGTTACTGGAAATGAACGCTTCAACATAGAAGAATGAAATTTGGGGAACCAAGTCGCCTTAGTGTACTCATCATTACCTGAAAGTATCATCCAGTTTGGGTGAAAAAATATTTGCTGAGATTTCTGGAGATTCGTAATTTTGGGAAGCTTGGAATCCCCTTCCCATGAAAGTGTTTCTCACCAGTCACTGCTTAGGGCTACATCAAGAGGAAACAAAACGTAGAGATAGAACGTGAAACTACTTTGTTGTGTCAAGTTTCAAGAAGCTAGCACAAACTGTGTTGGATTTAGAGTTCCAAATACATCTATCAATATAGGAGAAAACAGAGTGAAACCTAAAAATTCAAACTGTTACTGGAAATGAACGCTTCAACATCGAAGAACGAAATTTGGGGAACCAAGTAGCCTTAGTGTACTGATCATTACCTGAGAGTATCATCCAGTTTGGGTGAAAAAATATTTGCTGAGATTTCTGGAGATTCGTAATTTTTGGAAGCTTGGCAACCCCTTCCCATGAAAGTGTTTCTCGCCAGTCACTGCTTAGGGCTACATCAAGAGGAAACAAAACGTAGAGATAGAACGTGAAACTACTTTGTTGTGTCAAGTTTCAAGAAGCTAGCACAAACCGTGTTGGATTCAGAGTTCCAAATACATCTATCAATATAGGAGAAAACAGAGTGAAACCTAAAAATTCAAACTGTTACTGGAAATGAACGCTTCAACATAGAAGAACGAAATTTGGGGAACCAAGTCGCCTTATTGTACTGATCATTACCTTAAAGTATCATCCAGTTTGGGTGAAAAAATGTTTGCTGAGATTTCTGGAGATTCGTAATTTTGGGAAGCTTGGCAACCCCTTCCCATGAAAGTGTTTCTCGCCAGTCACTGCTTAGGGCTACAACAAGAGGAAACAAAACGTAGAGATAGAACGTGAAACTACTTTGTTGTGTCAAGTTTCAAGAAGCTAGCACAAACCGTGTTGGATTTAGAGTTCCAAATACATCTATCTATATAGGAGAAAACAGAGTGAAACCTAAAAATTCAAACTGTTACTGGAAATGAACGCTTCAACATAGAAGAACGAAATTTGGGGAACCAAGTCGCCTTAGTGTACTGATCATTACCTGAAAGTATCATCCAGTTTGGGTGAAAAAATATTTGCTGAGATTTCTGGAGATTCGTAATTTTGGGAAGCTTGGCAACCCCGTTCCATGAAAGGGTTTCTCGCCAGTCACTGCTTAGGGCTAAATCAAGAGGAAACAAAACGTAGAGATAGAACGTGAAACTACTTTGTTGTCTCAAGTTTCAAGAAGCTACTACAAACCGTGTTGGATTTAGAGTTCCAAATACATCTATTAATATAGGAGAAAAGAGAGTGATACCTAAAAATTCAAACTGTTACTGGAAATGAACGCTTCAACACAGAAGAACGAAATTTGGGGAACCAAGTCGCCTTAGTGAACTGATCATTACCTGAAAGTATCATCCAGTTTGGGTGAAAAAATATTTGCTGAGATTTCTGGAGATTCGTAATTTTGGGAAGCTTGGCAACCCCTTCCCATGAAAGTGTTTCTCGCCAGTCACTGCTTAGGGCTACATCAAGAGGAAACAAAACGTAGAGATAGAACGTGAAACTACTTTGTTGTGTCAAGTTTCAAGAAGCTAGCACAAACCGTGTTGGATTCAGAGTTCCAAATACATCTATCAATATAGGAGAAAACAGAGTGAAACCTAAAAATTCAAACTGTTACTGGAAATGAACGCTTCAACATAGAAGAACGAAATTTGGGGAACCAAGTCGCCTTAGTGTACTGATCATTACCTGAAAGTATCATCCAGTTTGGGTGAAAAAATGTTTGCTGAGATTTCTGGAGATTCGTAATTTTGGGAAGCTTGGCAACCCCTTCCCATGAAAGTGTTTCTCGCCAGTCACTGCTTAGGGCTACATCAAGAGGAAACAAAATGTAGAGATAGAACGTGAAACTACTTTGTTGTGTCAAGTTTCAAGAAGCTAGCACAAACCGTGTTGGATTCAGAGTTCCAAATACATCTATCAATATAGGAGAAAACAGAGTGAAACCTACAAATTCAAACTGTTACTGGAAATAAACGCTTCAACATAGAAGAACGAAATTTGGGGAACCAAGTCGCCTTAGTGTACTGTTCATTACCTGAAAGTATCGTCCAGTTTGGGTGAAAAAATATTTGCTGAGATTTCTGGAGATTCGTAATTTTGGGAAGCTTGGCAACCCCTTCCCATGAAAGTGTTTCTCGCCAGTCACTGCTTAGGGCTACATCAAGAGGAAACAAAATGTAGAGATAGAACGTGAAACTACTTTGTTGTGTCAAGTTTCAAGAAGCTAGCACAAACCGTGTTGGATTTAGAGTTCCAAATACATCTATCAATATAGGAGAAAACAGAGTGAAACCTAAAAATTCAAACTGTTACTGGAAATGAACGCTTCAACATAGAAGAACGAAATTTGGGGAACTAAGTCGCCTTAGTGTACTGATCATTACCTGAAAGTATCATCCAGTTTGGGTGAAAAAATATTTGCTGAGATCTCTGGAGATTCGTAATTTTGGGAAGCTTGGCAACCCCTTCCCATGAAAGTGTTTCTCGCCAGTCACTGCTTAGGGCTACATCAAGAGGAAACAAAACGTAGAGATAGAACGTGAAACTACTTTATTGTGTCAAGTTTCAAAAAGCTAGCACAAACCGTGTTGGATTTAGAGTTCCAAATACATCTATCAATATAGGAGAAAACAGAGCGTAACCTAAAAATTCAAACTGTTACTGGAAATGAACGCTTCAACATAGAAGAACGAAATTTGGGGAACCAAGTCGCCTTAGTGTACTGATCATTACCTGAAAGTATCATCCAGTTTGGGTGAAAAAATATTTGCTGAGATTTCTGGAGATTCGTAATTTTGGGAAGCTTGGCAACCCCTTCCCATGAAAGTGTTTCTCGCCAGTCACTGCTTAGGGCTACATCAAGAGGAAACAAAACGTAGAGATAGAACGTGAAACTACTTTGTTGTGTCAAGTTTCAAGAAGCTAGCACAAACCGTGTTGGATTTAGAGTTCCAACTACATCTATCAATATAGGAGAAAATAGAGTGAAACCTAAAAATTCAAACTGTTACTGGAAATGAACGCTTCAACATCGAAGAACAAAATTTGGGGAACCAAGTCGCCTTAGTGTACTGATCATTACCTGAAAGTATCATCCAGTTTGGGTGAAAAAATATTTGCTGAGATTTCTGGAGATTCGTAATTTTGGGAAGCTTGGCAACCCCTTCCCATGAAAGTGTTTCTGGCCAGTCTCTGCTTACGGCTACATCAAGAGGAAACAAAACGTAGAGATAGAACGTGAAACTACTTTGTTGTGTCAAGTTTCAAGAAGCTATCACAAACCGTGTTGGATTTAGAGTTCCAAATACATCTATCAATATAGGAGAAAACAGAGTGAAACCTAAAAATTCAAACTGTTACTGGAAATGAACGCTTCAACATAGAAGAACGAAATTTGGGGAACCAAGTCGCCTTAGTGTACTGATCATTACCTGAGAGTATCATCCAGTTTGGGTGAAAAAATATTTGCTGAGATTTCTGGAGATTCGTAATTTTTGGAAGCTTGGCAACCCCTTCCCATGAAAGTGTTTCTCGCCAGTCACTGCTTAGGGCTACATCAAGAGGAAACAAAACCTAGAGATAGAACGTGAAACTACTTTGTTGTGTCAAGTTTCAAGAAGCTAGCACAAACCGTGTTGGATTTAGAGTTCCAAATACATCTATCAATATAGGAGAAAACAGAGTGAAACCTAAAAATTCAAACTGTTACTGGAAATGAACGCTTCAACATAGAAGAACGAAATTTGGGGAACCAAGTCGCCTTAGTGTACTGATCATTACCTGAAAGTATCATCCAGTTTGGGTGAAAAAATATTTGCTGAGATTTCTGGAGATTCGTAATTTTGGGAAGCTTGGCAAACCCGTTCCATGAAAGGGTTTCTCGCCAGTCACTGCTTAGGGCTACATCAAGAGGAAACAAAACGTAGAGATAGAACGTGAAACTACTTTGTTGTGTCAAGTTTCAAGAAGCTACCACAAACCGTGTTGGATTTAGAGTTCCAAATACATCTATTAATATAGGAGAAAAGAGAGTGAAACCTAAAAATTCAAACTGTTACTGGAAATGAACGCTTCAACATAGAAGAACGAAATTTGGGGAACCAAGTCGCCTTAGTGTACTGATCATTACCTGAAAGTATCATCCAGTTTGGGTGAAAAAATATTTGCTGAGATTTCTGGAGATTCGTAATTTTGGGAAGCTTGGCAACCCCTTCCCATGAAAGTGTTTCTCGCCAGTCACTGCTTAGGGCTACATCAAGAGGAAACAAAACGTAGAGATAGAACGTGAAACTACTTTGTTGTGTCAAGTTTCAAGAAGCTAGCACAAACCGTGTTGGATTCAGAGTTCCAAATACACCTATCAATATAGGAGAAAACAGAGTGAAACCTACAAATTCAAACTGTTACTGGAAATAAACGCTTCAACATAGAAGAACGAAATTTGGGGAACCAAGTCGCCTTAGTGTACTGATCATTACCTGAAAGTATCGTCCAGTTTGGGTGAAAAAATATTTGCTGAGATTTCTGGAGATTCGTAATTTTGGGAAGCTTGGCAACCCCTTCCCATGAAAGTGTTTCTCGCCAGTCACTGCTTAGGGCTACATCAAGAGGAAACAAAACGTAGAGATAGAACGTGAAACTACTTTGTTGTGTCAAGTTTCAAGAAGCTAGCACAAACCGTGTTGGATTTAGAGTTCCAAATACATCTATCAATATAGGAGAAAACAGAGTGAAACCTAAAAATTCAAACTGTTACTGGAAATGAACGCTTCAACATAGAAGAACGAAATTTGGGGAACCAAGTCGCCTTAATGTACTGATCATTACCTGAAAGTATCATCCAGTTTGGTTGAAAAAATATTTGCTGAGATTTCTGGAGATTCGTAATTTTTGGAAGCTTGGCAACCCCTTCCCATGAAAGTGTTTCTCGCCAGTCACTGCTTAGGGCTACATCAAGAGGAAACAAAACGTAGAGATAGAACGTGAAACTACTTTGTTGTGTCAAGTTTCAAGAAGCTAGCACAAACCGTGTTGGATTTAGAGTTCCAACTACATCTATCAATATAGGAGAAAATAGAGTGAAACCTAAAAATTCAAACTGTTACTGGAAATGAACGCTTCAACATCGAAGAACGAAATTTGGGGAACCAAGTCGCCTTAGTGTACTGATCATTACCTGAAAGTATCATCCAGTTTGGGTGAAAAAATATTTGCTGAGATTTCTGGAGATTCGTAATTTTGGGAAGCTTGGCAACCCCTTCCCATGAAAGTGTTTCTGGCCAGTCTCTGCTTACGGCTACATCAAGAGGAAACAAAACGTAGAGATAGAACGTGAAACTACTTTGTTGTGTCAAGTTTCAAGAAGCTAGCACAAACCGTGTTGGATTTAGAGTTCCAAATACATCTATCAATATAGGAGAAAACAGAGTGAAACCTAAAAATTCAAACTGTTACTGGAAATGAACGCTTCAACATAGAAGAACGAAATTTGGGGAACCAAGTCGCCTTAGTGTACTGATCATTACCTGAGAGTATCATCCAGTTTGGGTGAAAAAATATTTGCTGAGATTTCTGGAGATTCGTAATTTTTGGAAGCTTGGCAACCCCTTCCCATGAAAGTGTTTCTCGCCAGTCACTGCTTAGGGCTACATCAAGAGGAAACAAAACGTAGAGATAGAACGTGAAACTACTTTGTTGTGTCAAGTTTCAAGAAGCTAGCACAAACCGTGTTGGATTTAGAGTTCCAAATACATCTATCAATATAGGAGAAAACAGAGTGAAACCTAAAAATTCAAACTGTTACTGGAAATGAACGCTTCAACATAGAAGAACGAAATTTGGGGAACCAAGTCGCCTTAGTGTACTGATCATTACCTGAAAGTATCATCCAGTTTGGGTGAAAAAATATTTGCTGAGATTTCTGGAGATTCGTAATTTTGGGAAGCTTGGCAAACCCGTTCCATGAAAGGGTTTCTCGCCAGTCACTGCTTAGGGCTACATCAAGAGGAAACAAAACGTAGAGATAGAACGTGAAACTACTTTGTTGTGTCAAGTTTCAAGAAGCTACCACAAACCGTGTTGGATTTAGAGTTCCAAATACATCTATTAATATAGGAGAAAAGAGAGTGAAACCTAAAAATTCAAACTGTTACTGGAAATGAACGCTTCAACATAGAAGAACGAAATTTGGGGAACCAAGTCGCCTTAGTGTACTGATCATTACCTGAAAGTATCATCCAGTTTGGGTGAAAAAATATTTGCTGAGATTTCTGGAGATTCGTAATTTTGGGAAGCTTGGCAACCCCTTCCCATGAAAGTGTTTCTCGCCAGTCACTGCTTACGGCTACATCAAGAGGAAACAAAACGTAGAGATAGAACGTGAAACTACTTGGTTGTGTCAAGTTTCAAGAAGCTAGCACAAACCGTGTTGGATTCAGAGTTCCAAATACATCTATCAATATAGGAGAAAACAGAGTGAAACCTAAAAATTCAAACTGTTACTGGAAATGAACGCTTCAACATAGAAGAACGAAATTTGGGGAACCAAGTCGCCTTAGTGTACTGACCATTACCTGAAAGTATCATCCAGTTTGGGTGAAAAAATGTTTGCTGAGATTTCTGGAGATTCGTAATTTTGGGAAGCTTGGCAACCCCTTCCCATGAAAGTGTTTCTCGCCAGTCACTGCTTAGGGCTACATCAAGAGGAAACAAAACGTAGAGATAGAACGTGAAACTACTTTGTTGTGTCAAGTTTCAAGAAGCTAGCACAAACCGTGTTGGATTCAGAGTTCCAAATACACCTATCAATATAGGAGAAAACAGAGTGAAACCTACAAATTCAAACTGTTACTGGAAATAAACGCTTCAACATAGAAGAACGAAATTTGGGGAACCAAGTCGCCTTAGTGTACTGATCATTACCTGAAAGTATCGTCCAGTTTGGGTGAAAAAATATTTGCTGAGATTTCTGGAGATTCGTAATTTTGGGAAGCTTGGCAACCCCTTCCCATGAAAGTGTTTCTCGCCAGTCACTGCTTAGGGCTACATCAAGAGGAAACAAAACGTAGAGATAGAACGTGAAACTACTTTGTTGTGTCAAGTTTCAAGAAGCTAGCACAAACCGTGTTGGATTTAGAGTTCCAAATACATCTATCAATATAGGAGAAAACAGAGTGAAACCTAAAAATTCAAACTGTTACTGGAAATGAACGCTTCAACATAGAAGAACGAAATTTGGGGAACCAAGTCGCCTTAGTGTACTGATCATTACCTGAAGGTATCATCCAGTTTGGGTGAAAAAATATTTGCTGAGATTTCTGGAGATTCGTAATTTTGGGAAGCTTGGCAACCCCTTCCCATGAAAGTGTTTCTCGCCAGTCACTGCTTAGGGCTACATCAAGAGGAAACAAAACGTAGAGATAGAACGTGAAACTACTTTGTTGTGTCAAGTTTCAAGAAGCTAGCACAAACCGTGTTGGATTCAGAGTTCCAAATACATCTATCAATATAGGAGAAAACAGAGTGAAACCTAAAAATTCAAACTGTTACTGGAAATGAACGCTTCAACATAGAAGAACGAAATTTGGGGAACCAAGTCGCCTTAGTGTACTGATCATTACCTGAAAGTATCATCCAGTTTGGGTGAAAAAATGTTTGCTGAGATTTCTGGAGATTCGTAATTTTGGGAAGCTTGGCAACCCCTTCCCATGAAAGTGTTTCTCGCCAGTCACTGCTTAGGGCTACATCAAGAGGAAACAAAACGTAGAGATAGAACGTGAAACTACTTTGTTGTGTCAAGTTTCAAGAAGCTAGCACAAACCGTGTTGGATTCAGAGTTCCAAATACATCTATCAATATAGGAGAAAACAGAGTGAAACATACAAATTCAAACTGTTACTGGAAATAAACGCTTCAACATAGAAGAACGAAATTTGGGGAACCAAGTCGCCTTAGTGTACTGATCATTACCTGAAAGTATCGTCCTGTTTGGGTGAAAAAATATTTGCTGAGATTTCTGGAGATTCGTAATTTTGGGAAGCTTGGCAACCCCTTCCCATGAAAGTGTTTCTCGCCAGTCACTGCTTAGGGCTACATCAAGAGGAAACAAAACGTAGAGATAGAACGTGAAACTACTTTGTTGTGTCAAGTTTCAAGAAGCTAGCACAAACCGTGTTAGATTTAGAGTTCCAAATACATCTATCTATATAGGAGAAAACAGAGTAAAACCTAAAAATTCAAACTGTTACTGGAAATGAACGCTTCAACATAGAAGAACGAAATTTGGGGAACCAAGTCGCCTTAGTGTACTGATCATTACCTGAAAGTATCATCCAGTTTGGGTGAAAAAATATTTGCTGAGATCTCTGGAGATTCGTAATTTTCGAAGCTTGGCAACACCTTCCCATGAAAGTGTATCTCGCCAGTCACTGTTTAGGGCTACATCAAGAGGAAACAAAACGTAGAGATAGAACGTGAAACTACTTTGTTGTGTCAAGTTTCAAGAAGCTAGCACAAACCGTGTTGGATTTAGAGTTCCAAATACATCTATCTATATAGGAGAAAACAGAGTGAAACCTAAATATTCAAACTGTTACTGGAAATGAACGCTTCAACATAGAAGAACGAAATTTGGGGAACCAAGTCGCCTTAATGTACTGATCATTACCTGAAAGTATCATCCAGTTTGGTTGAAAAAATATTTGCTGAGATTTCTGGAGATTCGTAATTTTGGGAAGCTTGGCAACCCCTTCCCATGAAAGTGTTTCTCGCCAGTCACTGCTTAGGGCTACATCAAGAGGAAACAAAATGTAGAGATAGAACGTGAAACTACTTTGTTGTGTCAAGTTTCAAGAAGCTAGCACAAACCGTGTTGGATTCAGAGTTCCAAATACATCTATCAATATAGGAGAAAATAGAGTGAAACCTAAAAATTCAAACTGTTACTGGAAATGAACGCTTCAACATAGAAGAACGAAATTTGGGGAACCAAGTCGCCTTAGTGTACTGATCATTACCTGAAAGTATCATCCAGTTTGGGTGAAAAAATATTTGCTGAGATTTCTGGAGATTCGTAATTTTGGGAAGCTTGGCAACCCCTTCCCATGAAAGTGTTTCTGGCCAGTCTCTGCTTAGGGCTACATCAAGAGGAAACAAAACATAGAGATAGAACGTGAAACTACTTTGTTGTGTCAAGTTTCAAGAAGCTACCACAAACCGTGTTGGATTAAGAGTTCCAAATACATCTATTAATATAGGAGAAAAGAGAGTGAAACCTAAAAATTCAAACTGTTACTGGAAATGAACGCTTCAACATAGAAGAACGAAATTTGGGGAACCAAGTCGCGTTAGTGTACTGATCATTACCTGAAAGTATCATCCAGTTTGGGTGAAAAAACATTTGCTGAGATTTCTGGAGATTCGTAATTTTGGGAAGCTTGGCAACCCCGTTCCATGAAAGGGTTTCTCGCCAGTCACTGCTTAGGGCTACATCAAGAGGAAACAAAATGTAGAGATAGAACGTGAAACTACTTTGTTGTGTCAAGTTTCAAGAAGCTACCACAAACCGTGTTGGATTTAGAGTTCCAAATACATCTATTAATATAGGAGAAAAGAGAGTGAAACCTAAAAATTCAAACTGTTACTGGAAATGAACGCTTCAACATAGAAGAACGAAATTTGGGGAACCAAGTTACCTTAGTGTACTGATCATTACCTGAAAGTATCATCCAGTTTGGGTGAAAAATTATTTGCTGAGATTTCTGGAGATTCGTAATTTTTGGAAGCTTGGCAATCCCTTCCCATGAAAGTGTTTCTCGCCAGTCACTGCTTAGGGCTACATCAAGAGGAAACAAAACGTAGAGATAGAACGTGAAACTACTTTGTTGTGTCAAGTTTCAAGAAGCTAGCACAAACCGTGTTGGATTTAGAGTTCCAAATACATCTATCAATATAGGAGAAAACAGAGTGAAACCTAAAAATTCAAACTGTTACTGGAAATGAACGCTTCAACATAGAAGAACGAAATTTGGGGAACCAAGTCGCCTTAGTGTACTGATCATTACCTGAGAGTATCATCCAGTTTGGGTGAAAAAATATTTGCTGAGATTTCTGGAGATTCGTAATTTTTGGAAGCATGGCAACCCCTTCCCATGAAAGTGTTTCTCGCCAGTCACTGCTTAGGGCTACATCAAGAGGAAACAAAACGTAGAGATAGAACGTGAAACTACTTTGTTGTGTCAAGTTTCAAGAAGCTAGCACAAACCGTGTTGGATTTAGAGTTCCAAATCCATCTATCAATATAGGAGAAAACAGAGTGAAACCTAAAAATTCAAACTGTTACTGGAAATGAACGCTTCGACATAGAAGAACGAAATTTGGGGAACCAAGTCGCCTTAGTGTACTGATCACTACCTGAAAGTATCATCCAGTTTGGGTGAAAAAATATTTGCTGAGATTTCTGGAGATTCGTAATTTTGGGAAGCTTGGCAACCCCTTCCCATGAAAGTGTTTCTCGCCAGTCACTGCTTAGGGCTACATCAAGAGGAAACAAAACGTAGAGATAGAACGTGAAACTACTTTGTTGTGTCAAGTTTCAAGAAGCTAGCACAAACCGTGTTGGATTTAGAGTTCCAAATACATCTATCAATATAGGAGAAAACAGAGTGAAACCTAAAAATTCAAACTGTTACTGGAAATGAACGCTTCAACATAGAAGAACGAAATTTGGGGAACCAAGTCGCCTTAGTGTACTGATCATTACCTGAAAGTATCATCCAGTTTGGGTGAAAAAATATTTGCTGAGATTTCTGGAGATTCGCAATTTTTGGAAGCTTGGCAACCCCTTCCCATGAAAGTGTTTCTCGCCAGTCACTGCTTAGGGCTACATCAAGAGGAAACAAAACGTAGAGATAGAACGTGAAACTACTTTGTTGTGTCAAGTTTCAAGAAGCTAGCACAAACCGTGTTGGATTTAGAGTTCCAAATACATCTATCAATATAGGAGAAAACAGAGTGAAACCTAAAAATTCAAACTGTTACTGGAAATGAACGCTTCAACATAGAAGAACGAAAATTGGGGAACCAAGTCGCCTTAGTGTACTGATCATTACCTGAGAGTATCATCCAGTTTGGGTGAAAAAATATTTGCTGAGATTTCTGGAGATTCGTAATTTTTGGAAGCATGGCAACCCCTTCCCATGAAAGTGTTTCTCGCCAGTCACTGCTTAGGGCTACATCAAGAGGAAACAAAACGTAGAGATAGAACGTGAAACTACTTTGTTGTGTCAAGTTTCAAGAAGCTAGCACAAACCGTGTTGGATTTAGAGTTCCAAATACATCTATCAATATAGGAGAAAACAGAGTGAAACCTAAAAATTCAAACTGTTACTGGAAATGAACGCTTCAACATAGAAGAACGAAATTTGGGGAACCAAGTCGCCTTAGTGTACTGATCATTACCTGAGAGTATCATCCAGTTTGGGTGAAAAAATATTTGCTGAGATTTCTGGAGATTCGTAATTTTTGGAAGCATGGCAACCCCTTCCCATGAAAGTGTTTCTGGCCATTCTCTGCTTACGGCTACATCAAGAGGAAACAAAACGTAGAGATAGAACGTGAAACTACTTTGTTGTGTCAAGTTTCAAGAAGCTAGCACAAACCGTGTTGGATTTAGAGTTCCAAATACATCTATCACTATAGGAGAAAACAGAGTGAAACCTAAAAATTCAAACTGTTACTGGAAATGAACGCTTCAACATAGAAGAACGAAATTTGGGGAACCAAGTCGCCTTAGTGTACTGATCATTACCTGAGAGTATCATCCAGTTTGGGTGAAAAAATATTTGCTGAGATTTCTGGAGATTCGTAATTTTGGGAAGCTTGGCAACCCCTTCCCATGAAAGTGTTTCTCGCCAGTCACTGCTTAGGGCTACATCAAGAGGAAACAAAACGTAGAGATAGAACGTGAAACTACTTTGTTGTGTCAAGTTTCAAGAAGCTAGCACAAACCGTGTTGGATTTAGAGTTCCAAATACATCTATCAATATAGGAGAAAACAGAGTGAAACCTAAAAATTCAAACTGTTACTGGAAATGAACGCTTCAACATAGAAGAACGAAATTTGGGGAACCAAGTCGCCTTAGTGTACTGATCATTACCTGAAAGTATCATCCAGTTTGGGTGAAAAAATATTTGCTGAGATTTCTGGAGATTCGCAATTTTTGGAAGCTTGGCAACCCCTTCCCATGAAAGTGTTTCTCGCCAGTCACTGCTTAGGGCTACATCAAGAGGAAACAAAACGTAGAGATAGAACGTGAAACTACTTTGTTGTGTCAAGTTTCAAGAAGCTAGCACAAACCGTGTTGGATTTAGAGTTCCAAATACATCTATCAATATAGGAGAAAACAGAGTGAAACCTAAAAATTCAAACTGTTACTGGAAATGAACGCTTCAACATAGAAGAACGAAAATTGGGGAACCAAGTCGCCTTAGTGTACTGATCATTACCTGAAAGTATCATCCAGTTTGGGTGAAAAAATACTTGCTGAGATTTCTGGAGATTCGTAATTTTGGGAAGCTTGGCAACCCCTGCCCATGAAAGTGTTTCTCGCCAGTCACTGCTTAGGGCTACATCAAGAGGAAACAAAACGTAGAGATAGAACGTGAAACTACTTTGTTGTGTCAAGTTTCATAAAGCTAGCACAAACCGTGTTGGATTTAGAGTTCCAAATACATCTATCAATATAGGAGAAAACAGAGTGAAACCTAAAAATTCAAACTGTTACTGGAAATGAACGCTTCAACATAGAAGAACGAAATTTGGGGAACCAAGTCGCCTTAGTGTACTGATCATTACCTGAAAGTATCATCCAGTTTGGGTGAAAAAATATTTGCTGAGATTTCTGGAGATTCGTAATTTTGGGAAGCTTGGCAACCCCTTCCCATGAAAGTGTTTCTCGCCAGTCACTGCTTAGGGCTACATCAAGAGGAAACAAATCGTAGAGATAGAACGTGAAACTACTTTGTTGTGTCAAGTTTCAAGAAGCTAGCATAAACCGTGTTGGATTCAGAGTTCCAAATACATCTATCAATATAGGAGAAAACAGAGTGAAACCTAAAAATTCAAACTGTTACTGGAAATGAACGCTTCAACATAGAAGAACGAAATTTGAGGAACCAAGTCGCTTTAGTGTACTGATCATTACCTGAAAGTATCATCCAGTTTGGGTGAAAAAATATTTGCTGAGATTTCTGGAGATTCGTAATTTTGGGAAGCTTGGCAACCCCTTCCCATGAAAGTGTTTCTCGCCAGTCACTGCTTAGGGCTACATCAAGAGGAAACAAAACGTAGAGATAGAACGTGAAACTACTTTGTTGTGTCAACTTTCAAGAAGCTAGCACAAACCGTGTTGGATTCAGAGTTCCAAATACATCTATCAATATAGGAGAAAACAGAGTGAAACCTAAAAATTCAAACTGTTACTGGAAATGAACGCTTCAACATAGAAGAACGAAATTTGGGGAACCAAGTCGCCTTAGTGTACTGATCATTACCTGAAAGTATCATCCAGTTTGGGTGAAAAAATACTTGCTGAGATTTCTGGAGATTCGTAATTTTGGGAAGCTTGGCAACCCCTTCCCATGAAAGTGTTTCTCGCCAGTCACTGCTTAGGGCTACATCAAGAGGTAACAAAACGTAGAGATAGAACGTGAAACTACTTTGTTGTGTCAAGTTTCAAGAAGCTAGCACAAACCGTGTTGGATTTAGAGTTCCAAATACATCTATCTATATAGGAGAAAACAGAGTGAAACCTAAAAATTCAAACTGTTACTGGAAATGAACGCTTCAACATAGAAGAACGAAATTTGGGGAACCAAGTCGCCTTAGTGTACTGATCATTACCTGAAAGTATCATCCAGTTTGGGCGAAAAAATATTTGCTGAGATTTCTGGAGATTCGTAATTTTGGGAAGCTTGGCAACCCCTTCCCATGAAAGTGTTTCTCGCCAGTCACTGCTTAGGGCTACATCAAGAGGAAACAAAACGTAGAGATAGAACGTGAAACTACTTTGTTGTGTCAAGTTTCAAGAAGCTAGCACAAACCGTGTTGGATTTAGAGTTCCAAATACATCTATCAATATAGGAGAAAACAGAGTGAAGCCTAAAAATTCAAACTGTTACTGGAAATGAACGCTTCAACATACAAGAACGAAATTTGGGGAACCAAGTTACCTTAGTGTACTGATCATTACCTGAAAGTATCATCCAGTTTGGGTGAAAAAATATTTGCTGAGATTTCTGGAGATTCGTAATTTTGGGAAGCTTGGCAACCCCTTCCCATGAAAGTGTTTCTCGCCAGTCACTGCTTAGGGCTACATCAAGAGGAAACAAAACGTAGAGATAGAACGTGAAACTACTTTGTTGTGTCAACTTTCAAGAAGCTAGCACAAACCGTGTTGGATTCAGAGTTCCAAATACATCTATCAATATAGGAGAAAACAGAGTGAAACCTAAAAATTCAAACTGTTACTGGAAATGAACGCTTCAACATAGAAGAACGAAATTTGGGGAACCAAGTCGCCTTAGTGTACTGATCATTACCTGAAAGTATCATCCAGTTTGGGTGAAAAAATATTTGCTGAGATTTCTGGAGATTCGTAATTTTGGGAAGCTTGGCAACCCCTTCCCATGAAAGTGTTTCTCGCCAGTCACTGCTTAGGGCTACATCAAGAGGAAACAAAACGTAGAGATAGAACGTGAAACTACTTTGTTGTGTCAACTTTCAAGAAGCTAGCACAAACCGTGTTGGATTCAGAGTTCCAAATACATCTATCAATATAGGAGAAAACAGAGTGAAACCTAAAAATTCAAACTGTTACTGGAAATGAACGCTTCAACATAGAAGAACGAAAATTGGGGAACCAAGTCGCCTTAGTGTACTGATCATTACCTGAGAGTATCATCCAGTTTGGGTGAAAAAATATTTGCTGAGATTTCTGGAGATTCGTAATTTTTGGAAGCATGGCAACCCCTTCCCATGAAAGTGTTTCTCGCCATTCACTGCTTAGGGCTACATCAAGAGGAAACAAAACGTAGAGATAGAACGTGAAACTACTTTGTTGTGTCAAGTTTCAAGAAGCTAGCACAAACCGTGTTGGATTTAGAGTTCCAAATCCATCTATCAATATAGGAGAAAACAGAGTGAAACCTAAAAATTCAAACTGTTACTGGAAATGAACGCTTCGACATAGAAGAACGAAATTTGGGGAACCAAGTCGCCTTAGTGTACTGATCACTACCTGAAAGTATCATCCAGTTTGGGTGAAAAAATATTTGCTGAGATTTCTGGAGATTCGTAATTTTGGGAAGCTTGGCAACCCCTTCCCATGAAAGTGTTTCTCGCCAGTCACTGCTTAGGGCTACATCAAGAGGAAACAAAACGTAGGGATAGAATGTGAAACGACTTTGTTGTGTCAAGTTTCAAGAAGCTAGCACAAACCGTGTTGGATTTAGAGTTCCAAATACATCTATCTATATAGGAGAAAACAGAGTGAAACCTAAAAATTCAAACTGTTACTGGAAATGAACGCTTCAACATAGAAGAACGAAATTTGGGGAACCAAGTCGCCTTAGTGTACTGATCATTACCTGAAAGTATCATCCAGTTTGGGTGAAAAAATATTTGCTGAGATTTCTGGAGATTCGTAATTTTGGGAAGCTTGGCAACCCCTTCCCATGAAAGTGTTTCTCGCCAGTCACTGTTTAGGGCTACATCAAGAGGAAACAAAATGTAGAGATAGAACATGAAACTACTTTGTTGTGTCAACTTTCAAGAAGCTAGCACAAACCGTGTTGGATTTAGAGTTTCAAATACATCTATCCATATAGGAGAAAACAGAGTGAAACCTAAAAATTCAAACTGTTACTGGAAATGAACGCTTCAAAATAGAAGAACGAAATTTGGGGAACCAAGTCGCCTTAGTGTACTGATCATTACCTGAAAGTATCATCTAGTTTGGGTGAAAAAATATTTGCTGAGATTTCTGGAGATTCGTAATTTTGGGAAGCTTGGCAACCCCTTCCCATGAAAGTGTTTCTCGCCAGTCACTGCTTAGGGCTACATCAAGAGGAAACAAAACGTAGAGATAGAACGTGAAACTACTTTGTTGTGTCAAGTTTCAAGAAGCTAGCACAAACCGTGTTGGATTCAGAGTTCCAAATACATCTATCAATATAGGAGAAAACAGAGTGAAACCTAAAAATTCAAACTGTTACTGGAAATGAACGCTTCAACATAGAAGAACGAAATTTGGGGAACCAAGTCGCCTTAGTGTACTGATCATTAACTGAGAGTATCATCCTGTTTGGTTGAAAAAATATTTGCTGAGATATCTGGAGATTCGTAATTTTTGGAAGCTTGGCAACCCCTTCCCATGAAAGTGTTTCTCGCCAGTCACTGCTTAGGGCTACATCAAGAGGAAACAAAACGTAGAGATCGAACGTGAAACTACTTTGTTGTGTCAAGTTTCAAGAAGCTAGCACAAACCGTGTTGCATTTAGAGTTCCAAATACATCTATCTATATAGGAGAAAACAGAGTGAAACCTAAAAATTCAAACTGTTACTGGAAATGAACGCTTCAACATAGAAGAACGAAATTTGGGGAACCAAGTCGCCTTAGTGTACTGATCATTACCTGAAAGTATCATCCAGTTTGGGTGAAAAATTATTTGCTGAGATTTCCGGAGATTCGTAATTTTTGGAAGCTTGGCAATCCCTTCCCATGAAAGTGTTTCTCGCCAGTCACTGCTTAGGGCTACATCAAGAGGAAACAAAACGTAGAGATAGAACGTGAAACTACTTTGTTGTGTCAAGTTTCAAGAAGCTAGCACAAACCGTGTTGGATTTAGAGTTCCAAATACATCTATCACTATAGGAGAAAACAGAGTGAAACCTAAAAATTCAAACTGTTACTGGAAATGAACGCTTCAACATAGAAGAACGAAATTTGGGGAACCAAGTCGCCTTAGTGTACTGATCATTACCTGAAAGTATCATCCAGTTTGGGTGAAAAAATATTTGCTGAGATTTCTGGAGATTCGTAATTTTGGGAGGCTTGGCAACCCCGTTCCATGAAAGGGTTTCTCGCCAGTCACTGCTTAGGGCTACATCAAGAGGAAACAAAACGTAGAGATAGAACGTGAAACTACTTTGTTGTGTCAAGTTTCAAGAAGCTATCACAAACCGTGTTGGATTTAGAGTTCCAAATACATCTATCAATATAGGAGAAAACAGAGTGAAACCTAAAAATTCAAACTGTTACTGGAAATGAACGCTTCAACATAGAAGAACGAAATTTGGGGAACCAAGTCGCCTTAGTGTACTGATCATTACCTGAAAGTATCATCCAGTTTGGGTGAAAAAATATTTGCTGAGATTTCTGGAGATTCGTAATTTTGGGAAGATTGGCAACCCCTTCCCATGAAAGTGTTTCTCGCCAGTCACTGTTTAGGGCTACATCAAGAGGAAACAAAACGTAGAGATAGAACATGAAACTACTTTGTTGTGTCAACTTTCAAGAAGCTAGCACAAACCGTGTTGGATTTAGAGTTCCAAATACATCTATCAATATAGGAGAAAACAGAGTGAAACCTAAAAATTCAAACTGTTACTGGAAATGAACGCTCCAACATAAAAGAACGAAAATTGGGGAACCAAGTCGCCTTAGTGTACTGATCATTACCTGAAAGTATCATCCAGTTTGGGTGAAAAAATATTTGCTGAGATTTCTGGAGATTCGTAATTTTGGGAAGCTTGGCAACCCCGTTCCATGAAAGGGTTTCTCGCCAGTCACTGCTTAGGGCTACATCAAGAGGAAACAAAACATAGAGATAGAACGTGAAACTACTTTGTTGTGTCAAGTTTCAAGAAGCTAGCACAAACCGTGTTGGATTTAGAGTTCCAAATACATCTATTAATATAGGAGAAAACAGAGTGAAACCTAAAAATTCAAACTGTTACTGGAAATGAACGCTTCAACATAGAAGAACGAAATTTGGGGAACCAAGTTACCTTAGTGTACTGATCATTACCTGAAAGTATCATCCAGTTTGGGTGAAAAATTATTTGCTGAGATTTCTGGAGATTCGTAATTTTTGGAAGCTTGGCAATCCCTTCCCATGAAAGTGTTTCTCGCCAGTCACTGCTTAGGGCTACATCAAGAGGAAACAAAACGTAGAGATAGAACGTGAAAATACTTTGTTGTGTCAAGTTTCAAGAAGCTATCACAAACCGTGTTGGATTTAGAGTTCCAAATACATCTATCAATATAGGAGAAAACAGAGTGAAACCTAAAAATTCAAACTGTTACTGGAAATGAACGCTTCAACATAGAAGAACGAAATTTGGGGAACCAAGTCGCCTTAGTGTACTGATCATTACCTGAAAGTATCATCCAGTTTGGGTGAAAAAATATTTGCTGAGATTTCTGGAGATTCGTAATTTTGGGAAGCTTGGCAACCCCGTTCCATGAAAGGGTTTCTCGCCAGTCACTGCTTAGGGCTACATCAAGAGGAAACAAAACGTAGAAATAGAACGTGAAACTACTTTGTTGTGTCAAGTTTCAAGAAGCTAGCACAAACCGTGTTGGATTTAGAGTTCCAAATACATCTATTAATATAGGAGAAAACAGAGTGAAACCTAAAAATTCAAACTGTTACTGGAAATGAACGCTTCAACATAGAAGAACGAAATTTGGGGAACCAAGTTACCTTAGTGTACTGATCATTACCTGAAAGTATCATCCAGTTTGGGTGAAAAATTATTTGCTGAGATTTCTGGAGATTCGTAATTTTTGGAAGCTTGGCAATCCCTTCCCATGAAAGTGTTTCTCGCCAGTCACTGCTTAGGGCTACATCATGAGGAAACAAAACGTAGAGATAGAACGTGAAACTACTTTGTTGTGTCAAGTTTCAAGAAGCTATCACAAACCGTGTTGGATTTAGAGTTCCAAATACATCTATCAATATAGGAGAAAACAGAGTGAAACCTAAAAATTCAAACTGTTACTGGAAATGAACGCTTCAACATAGAAGAACGAAATTTGGGGAACCAAGTCGCCTTAGTGTACTGATCATTACCTGAAAGTATCATCCAGTTTGGGTGAAAAAATATTTGCTGAGATTTCTGGAGATTCGTAATTTTGGGAAGCTTGGCAACCCCTTCCCATGAAAGTGTTTCTCGCCAGTCACTGCTTAGGACTACATCAAGAGGAAACAAAACGTAGAGATAGAACGTGAAACTACTTTGTTGTGTCAAGTTTCAAGAAGCTAGCACAAACCGTGTTGGATTTAGAGTTCCAAATACATCTATCAATATAGGAGAAAACAGAGTGAAACCTAAAAATTCAAACTGTTACTGGAAATGAACGCTTCAACATAGAAGAACGAAATTTGGGGAACCAAGTCGCCTTAGTGTACTGATCATTACCTGAAAGTATCATCCAGTTTGGGTGAAAAAATATTTGCTGAGATTTCTGGAGATTCGCAATTTTTGGAAGCTTGGCAACCCCTTCCCATGAAAGTGTTTCTCGCCAGTCACTGCTTAGGGCTACATCAAGAGGAAACAAAACGTAGAGATAGAACGTGAAACTACTTTGTTGTGTCAAGTTTCAAGAAGCTAGAACAAACCGTGTTGGATTTAGAGTTCCAAATACATCTATCAATATAGGAGAAAACAGAGTGAAACCTAAAAATTCAAACTGTTACTGGAAATGAACGCTTCAACATAGAAGAACGAAATTTGGGGAACCAAGTCGCCTTAGTGTACTGATCATTACCTGAGAGTATCATCCAGTTTGGGTGAAAAAATATTTGCTGAGATTTCTGGAGATTCGTAATTTTTGGAAGCATGGCAACCCCTTCCCATGAAAGTGTTTCTCGCCAGTCACTGCTTAGGGCTACATCAAGAGGAAACAAAACGTAGAGATAGAACGTGAAACTACTTTGTTGTGTCAAGTTTCAAAAAGCTAGCACAAACCGTGTTGGATTTAGAGTTCCAAATCCATCTATCAATATAGGAGAAAACAGAGTGAAACCTAAAAATTCAAACTGTTACTGGAAATGAACGCTTCAACATAGAAGAACGAAATTTGGGGAACCAAGTCGCCTTAGTGTACTGATCACTACCTGAAAGTATCATCCAGTTTGGGTGAAAAAATATTTGCTGAGATTTCTGGAGATTCGTAATTTTGGGAAGCTTGGCAACCCCTTCCCATGAAAGTGTTTCTCGCCAGTCACTGTTTAGGGCTACATCAAGTGGAAACAAAACGTAGGGATAGAACGTGAAACTACTTTGTTGTGTCAAGTTTCAAGAAGCTAGCACAAACCGTGTTGGATTTAGAGTTCCAAATACATCTATCAATATAGGAGAAAACAGAGTGAAACCTAAAAATTCAAACTGTTACTGGAAATGAACGCTTCAACATAGAAGAACGAAATTTGGGGAACCAAGTCGCCTTAGTGTACTGATCATTACCTGAAAGTATCATCCAGTTTGGGTGAAAAAATATTTGCTGAGATTTCTGGAGATTCGTAATTTTGGGAAGCTTGGCAACCCCTTCCCATGAAAGTGTTTCTCGCCAGTCACTGTTTAGGGCTACATCAAGAGGAAACAAAACGTAGAGATAGAACATGAAACTACTTTGTTGTGTCAACTTTCAAGAAGCTAGCACAAACCGTGTTGGATTTAGAGTTCCAAATACATCTATCAATATAGGAGAAAACAGAGTGAAACCTAAAAATTCAAACTGTTACTGGAAATGAACGCTTCAACATAGAAGAACGAAATTTGGGGAACCAAGTCGCCTTAGTGTACTGATCATTACCTGAAAGTATCATCTAGTTTGGGTGAAAAAATATTTGCTGAGATTTCTGGAGATTCGTAATTTTGGGAAGCTTGGCAACCCCTTCCCATGAAAGTGTTTCTCGCCAGTCACTGCTTAGGGCTACATCAAGAGGAAACAAAACGTAGAGATAGAACGTGAAACTACTTTGTTGTGTCAAGTTTCAAGAAGCTAGCACAAACCGTGTTGGATTCAGATTTCCAAATACATCTATCAATATAGGAGAAAACAGAGTGAAACCTAAAAATTCAAACTGTTACTGGAAATGAACGCTTCAACATAGAAGAACGAAATTTGGGGAACCAAGTCGCCTTAGTGTACTGATCATTAACTGAGAGTATCATCCTGTTTGGTTGAAAAAATATTTGCTGAGATATCTGGAGATTCGTAATTTTTGGAAGCTTGGCAACCCCTTCCCATGAAAGTGTTTCTCGTCAGTCACTGCTTAGGGCTACATCAAGAGGAAACAAAACGTAGAGATAGAACGTGAAACTACTTTGTTGTGTCAAGTTTCAAGAAGCTAGCACAAACCGTGTTGGATTTAGAGTTCCAAATACATCTATCAATATAGGAGAAAACAGAGTGAAACCTAAAAATTCAAACTGTTACTGGAAATGAACGCTTCAACATAGAAGAACCAAATTTGGGGAACCAAGTTACCTTAGTGTACTGATCATTACCTGAAAGTATCATCCAGTTTGGGTGAAAAATTATTTGCTGAGATTTCTGGAGATTCGTAATTTTTGGAAGCTTGGCAATCCCTTCCCATGAAAGTGTTTCTCGCCAGTCACTGCTTAGTGCTACATCAAGAGGAAACAAAACGTAGAGATAGAACGTGAAACTACTTTGTTGTGTCAAGTTTCAAGAAGCTAGCACAAACCGTGTTGGATTTAGAGTTCCAAATACATCTATCAATATAGGAGAAAACAGAGTGAAACCTAAAAATTCAAACTGTTACTGGAAATGAACGCTTCGACATAGAAGAACGAAATTTGGGGAACCAAGTCGCCTTAGTGTACTGATCACTACCTGAAAGTATCATCCAGTTTGGGTGAAAAAATATTTGCTGAGATTTCTGGAGATTCGTAATTTTGGGAAGCTTGGCAACCGCTTCCCATGAAAGTGTTTCTCGCCAGTCACTGCTTAGGACTACATCAAGAGGAAACAAAACGTAGAGATAGAACGTGAAACTACTTTGTTGTGTCAAGTTTCAAGAAGCTAGCACAAACCGTGTTGGATTTAGAGTTCCAAATACATCTATCAATATAGGAGAAAACAGAGTGAAACCTAAAAATTCAAACTGTTACTGGAAATGAACGCTTCAAAATAGAAGAACGAAATTTGGGGAACCAAGTCGCCTTAGTGTACTGATCATTACCTGAAAGTATCATCCAGTTTGGGAGAAAAAATATTTGCTGAGATTTCTGGAGATTCGTAATTTTGGGAAGCTTGGCAACCCCGTTCCATGAAAGGGTTTCTCGCCAGTCACTGCTTAGGGCTACATCAAGAGGAAACAAAACATAGAGATAGAACGTGAAACTACTTTGTTGTGTCAAGTTTCAAGAAGCTAGCACAAACCGTGTTGGATTTAGAGTTCCAAATACATCTATTAATATAGGAGAAAACAGAGTGAAGCCTAAAAATTCAAACTGTTACTGGAAATGAACGCTTCAACATACAAGAACGAAATTTGGGGAACCAAGTTACCTTAGTGTACTGATCATTACCTGAAAGTATCATCCAGTTTGGGTGAAAAATTATTTGCTGAGATTTGTGGAGATTCGTAATTTTTGGAAGCTTGGCAATCCCTTCCCATGAAAGTGTTTCTCGCCAGTCACTGCTTAGTGCTACATCAAGAGGAAACAAAACGTAGAGATAGAACGTGAAACTACTTTGTTGTGTCAAGTTTCAAGAAGCTAGCACAAACCGTGTTGGATTTAGAGTTCCAAATACATCTATCAATATAGGAGAAAACAGAGTGAAACCTAAAAATTCAAACTGTTACTGGAAATGAACGCTTCGACATAGAAGAACGAAATTTGGGGAACCAAGTCGCCTTAGTGTACTGATCACTACCTGAAAGTATCATCCAGTTTGGGTGAAAAAATATTTGCTGAGATTTCTGGAGATTCGTAATTTTGGGAAGCTTGGCAACCCCTTCCCATGAAAGTGTTTCTCGCCAGTCACTGCTTAGGACTACATCAAGAGGAAACAAAACGTAGAGATAGAACGTGAAACTACTTTGTTGTGTCAAGTTTCAAGAAGCTAGCACAAACCGTGTTGGATTTAGAGTTCCAAATACATCTATCAATATAGGAGAAAAGAGAGTGAAACCTAAAAATTCAAACTGTTACTGGAAATGAACGCTTCAAAATAGAAGAACGAAATTTGGGGAACCAAGTCGCCTTAGTGTACTGATCATTACCTGAAAGTATCATCCAGTTTGGGAGAAAAAATATTTGCTGAGATTTCTGGAGATTCGTAATTTTGGGAAGCTTGGCAACCCCGTTCCATGAAAGGGTTTCTCGCCAGTCACTGCTTAGGGCTACATCAAGAGGAAACAAAACATAGAGATAGAACGTGAAACTACTTTGTTGTGTCAAGTTTCAAGAAGCTAGCACAAACCGTGTTGGATTTAGAGTTCCAAATACATCTATTAATATAGGAGAAAACAGAGTGAAGCCTAAAAATTCAAACTGTTACTGGAAATGAACGCTTCAACATACAAGAACGAAATTTGGGGAACCAAGTTACCTTAGTGTACTGATCATTACCTGAAAGTATCATCCAGTTTGGGTGAAAAATTATTTGCTGAGATTTGTGGAGATTCGTAATTTTTGGAAGCTTGGCAATCCCTTCCCATGAAAGTGTTTCTCGCCAGTCACTGCTTAGGGCTACATCAAGAGGAAACAAAACGTAGAGATAGAACGTGAAACTACTTTGTTGTGTCAAGTTTCAAGAAGCTATCACAAACCGTGTTGGATTTAGAGTTCCAAATACATCTATCAATATAGGAGAAAACAGAGTGAAACCTAAAAATTCAAACTGTTACTGGAAATGAACGCTTCAACATAGAAGAACGAAATTTGGGGAACCAAGTCGCCTTAGTGTACTGATCATTACCTGAAAGTATCATCCAGTTTGGGTGAAAAAATATTTGCTGAGAATTCTGGAGATTCGTAATTTTGGGAAGCTTGGCAACCCCTTCCCATGAAAGTGTTTCTCGCCAGTCACTGCTTAGGGCTACATCAAGAGGAAACAAAACGTAGAGATAGAACGTGAAACTACTTTGTTGTGTCAAGTTTCAAGAAGCTATCACAAACCGTGTTGGATTTAGAGTTCCAAATACATCTATCAATATAGGAGAAAACAGAGTGAAACCTAAAAATTCAAACTGTTACTGGAAATGAACGCTTCAACATAGAAGAACGAAAATTGGGGAACCAAGTCGCCTTAGTGTACTGATCATTACCTGAGAGTATCATCCAGTTTGGGTGAAAAAATATTTGCTGAGATTTCTGGAGATTCGTAATTTTTGGAAGCATGGCAACCCCTTCCCATGAAAGTGTTTCTCGCCAGTCACTGCTTAGGGCTACATCAAGAGGAAACAAAACGTAGAGATAGAACGTGAAACTACTTTGTTGTGTCACGTTTCAAGAAGCTAGCACAAACCGTGTTGGATTTAGAGTTCCAAATCCATCTATCAATATAGGAGAAAACAGAGTGAAACCTAAAAATTCAAACTGTTACTGGAAATGAACGCTTCGACATAGAAGAACGAAATTTGGGGAACCAAGTCGCCTTAGTGTACTGATCACTACCTGAAAGTATCATCCAGTTTGGGTGAAAAAATATTTGCTGAGATTTCTGGAGATTCGTAATTTTGGGAAGCTTGGCAACCCCTTCCCATGAAAGTGTTTCTCGCCAGTCACTGCTTAGGGCTACATCAAGAGGAAACAAAACGTAGGGATAGAATGTGAAACTACTTTGTTGTGTCAAGTTTCAAGAAGCTAGCACAAACCGTGTTGGATTTAGAGTTCCAAATACATCTATCAATATAGGAGAAAACAGAGTGAAACCTAAAAATTCAAACTGTTACTGGAAATGAACGCTTCAACATAGAAGAACGAAATTTGGGGAACCAAGTCGCCTTAGTGTACTGATCATTACCTGAAAGTATCATCCAGTTTGGGTGAAAAAATATTTGCTGAGATTTCTGGAGATTCGTAATTTTGGGAAGCTTGGCAACCCCTTCCCATGAAAGTGTTTCTCGCCAGTCACTGTTTAGGGCTACATCAAGAGGAAACAAAACGTAGAGATAGAACATGAAACTACTTTGTTGTGTCAACTTTCAAGAAGCTAGCACAAACCGTGTTGGATTTAGAGTTTCAAATACATCTATCCATATAGGAGAAAACAGAGTGAAACCTAAAAATTCAAACTGTTACTGGAAATGAACGCTTCAACATAGAAGAACGAAATTTGGGGAACCAAGTCGCCTTAGTGTACTGATCATTACCTGAAAGTATCATCTAGTTTGGGTGAAAAAATATTTGCTGAGATTTCTGGAGATTCGTAATTTTGGGAAGCTTGGCAACCCCTTCCCATGAAAGTGTTTCTCGCCAGTCACTGCTTAGGGCTACATCAAGAGGAAACAAAACGTAGAGATAGAACGTGAAACTACTTTGTTGTGTCAAGTTTCAAGAAGCTAGCACAAACCGTGTTGGATTCAGAGTTCCAAATACATCTATCAATATAGGAGAAAACAGAGTGAAACCTAAAAATTCAAACTGTTACTGGAAATGAACGCTTCAACATAGAAGAACGAAATTTGGGGAACCAAGTCGCCTTAGTGTACTGATCATTAACTGAGAGTATCATCCTGTTTGGTTGAAAAAATATTTGCTGAGATATCTGGAGATTCGTAATTTTTGGAAGCTTGGCAACCCCTTCCCATGAAAGTGTTTCTCGCCAGTCACTGCTTAGGGCTACATCAAGAGGAAACAAAACGTAGAGATCGAACGTGAAACTACTTTGTTGTGTCAAGTTTCAAGAAGCTAGCACAAACCGTGTTGCATTTAGAGTTCCAAATACATCTATCTATATAGGAGAAAACAGAGTGAAACCTAAAAATTCAAACTGTTACTGGAAATGAACGCTTCAACATAGAAGAACGAAATTTGGGGAACCAAGTCGCCTTAGTGTACTGATCATTACCTGAAAGTATCATCCAGTTTGGGTGAAAAATTATTTGCTGAGATTTCTGGAGATTCGTAATTTTGGGATGCTTGGCAACCCCTTCCCATGAAAGTGTTTCTCGCCAGTCACTGCTTAGGGCTACATCAAGAGGAAACAAAACGTAGAGATAGAACGTGAAACTACTTTGTTGTGTCAAGTTTCAAGAAGCTAGCACAAACCGTGTTGGATTTAGAGTTCCAAATACATCTATCAATATAGGAGAAAACAGAGTGAAACCTAAAAATTCAAACTGTTACTGGAAATGAACGCTTCAACATAGAAGAACGAAATTTGGGGAACCAAGTCGCCTTAGTGTACTGATCATTACCTGAAAGTATCATCCAGTTTGGGTGAAAAAATATTTGCTGAGATTTCTGGAGATTCGTAATTTTGGGAAGCTTGGCAACCCCTTCCCATGAAAGTGTTTCTCGCCAGTCACTGTTTAGGGCTACATCAAGAGGAAACAAAACGTAGAGATAGAACATGAAACTACTTTGTTGTGTCAACTTTCAAGAAGCTAGCACAAACCGTGTTGGATTTAGAGTTCCAAATACATCTATCAATATAGGAGAAAACAGAGTGAAACCTAAAAATTCAAACTGTTACTGGAAATGAACGCTTCAACATAGAAGAACGAAATTTGGGGAACCAAGTCGCCTTAGTGTACTGATCATTACCTGAAAGTATCATCCAGTTTGGGTGAAAAAATATTTGCTGAGATTTCTGGAGATTCGTAATTTTGGGAGGCTTGGCAACCCCGTTCCATGAAAGGGTTTCTCGCCAGTCACTGCTTAGGGCTACATCAAGAGGAAACAAAACGTAGAGATAGAACGTGAAACTACTTTGTTGTGTCAAGTTTCAAGAAGCTATCACAAACCGTGTTGGATTTAGAGTTCCAAATACATCTATCAATATAGGAGAAAACAGAGTGAAACCTAAAAATTCAAACTGTTACTGGAAATGAACGCTTCAACATAGAAGAACGAAATTTGGGGAACCAAGTCGCCTTAGTGTACTGATCATTACCTGAAAGTATCATCCAGTTTGGGTGAAAAAATATTTGCTGAGATTTCTGGAGATTCGTAATTTTGGAAAGATTGGCAACCCCTTCCCATGAAAGTGTTTCTCGCCAGTCACTGTTTAGGGCTACATCAAGAGGAAACAAAACGTAGAGATAGAACATGAAACTACTTTGTTGTGTCAACTTTCAATAAGCTAGCACAAACCGTGTTGGATTTAGAGTTCCAAATACATCTATCAATATAGGAGAAAACAGAGTGAAACCTAAAAATTCAAACTGTTACTGGAAATGAACGCTCCAACATAAAAGAACGAAAATTGGGGAACCAAGTCGCCTTAGTGTACTGATCATTACCTGAAAGTATCATCCAGTTTGGGTGAAAAAATATTTGCTGAGATTTCTGGAGATTCGTAATTTTGGGAAGCTTGGCAACCCCGTTCCATGAAAGGGTTTCTCGCCAGTCACTGCTTAGGGCTACATCAAGAGGAAACAAAACATAGAGATAGAACGTGAAACTACTTTGTTGTGTCAAGTTTCAAGAAGCTAGCACAAACCGTGTTGGATTTAGAGTTCCAAATACATCTATTAATATAGGAGAAAACAGAGTGAAACCTAAAAATTCAAACTGTTACTGGAAATGAACGCTTCAACATAGAAGAACGAAATTTGGGGAACCAAGTTACCTTAGTGTACTGATCATTACCTGAAAGTATCATCCAGTTTGGGTGAAAAATTATTTGCTGAGATTTCTGGAGATTCGTAATTTTTGGAAGCTTGGCAATCCCTTCCCATGAAAGTGTTTCTCGCCAGTCACTGCTTAGGTCTACATCAAGAGGAAACAAAACGTAGAGATAGAACGTGAAACTACTTTGTTGTGTCAAGTTTCAAGAAGCTATCACAAACCGTGTTGGATTTAGAGTTCCAAATACATCTATCAATATAGGAGAAAACAGAGTGAAACCTAAAAATTCAAACTGTTACTGGAAATGAACGCTTCAACATAGAAGAACGAAATTTGGGGAACCAAGTCGCCTTAGTGTACTGATCATTACCTGAAAGTATCATCCAGTTTGGGTGAAAAAATATTTGCTGAGATTTCTGGAGATTCGTAATTTTGGGAAGCTTGGCAACCCCTTCCCATGAAAGTGTTTCTCGCCAGTCACTGCTTAGGGCTACATCAAGAGGAAACAAAACGTAGAGATAGAACGTGAAACTACGTTGTTGTGTCAAGTTTCAAGAAGCTAGCACAAAACGTGTTGGATTTAGAGTTCCAAATACATCTATCAATATAGGAGAAAACAGAGTGAAACCTAAAAATTCAAACTGTTACTGGAAATGAACGCTTCGACATAGAAGAACGAAATTTGGGGAACAAAGTCGCCTTAGTGTACTGATCACTACCTGAAAGTATCATCCAGTTTGGGTGAAAAAATATTTGTTGAGATTTCTGGAGATTCGTAATTTTGGGAAGCTTGGCAACCCCGTTCCATGAAAGGGTTTCTCGCCAGTCACTGCTTAGGGCTACATCAAGAGGAAACAAAACATAGAGATAGAACCTGAAACTACTTTGTTGTGTCAAGTTTCAAGAAGCTAGCACAAAACGTGTTGGATTTAGAGTTCCAAATACATCTATCAATATAGGAGAAAACAGAGTGAAACCTAAAAATTCAAACTGTTACTGGAAATGAACGCTTCAACATAGAAGAACGAAATTTGGGGAACCAAGTCGCCTTAGTGTACTGATCATTACCTGAAAGTATCATCCAGTTTGGGTGAAAAAATATTTGCTGAGATTTCTGGAGATTCGTAATTGTGGGAAGCTTGGCAACCCCGTCCCATGAAAGTGTTTCTCGCCATTCACTGCTTAGGGCTACATCAAGAGGAAACAAAACGTAGAGATAGAACGTGAAACTACTTTGTTGTGTCAAGTTTCAAGAACCTAGCAAAAACCGTGTTGGATTTAGAGTTCCAAATACATCTATTAATATAGGAGAAAACAGAGTGAAACCTAAAAATTCAAACTGTTACTGGAAATGAACGCTTCAACATAGAAGAACGAAATTTGGGTAACCAAGTTACCTTAGTGTACTGATCATTACCTGAAATTATCATCCAGTTTGGGTGAAAAATTATTTGCTGAGATTTCTGGAGATTCGTAATTTTTGGAAGCTTGGCAACCCCTTCCCATGAAAGTGTTTCTCGCCAGTCACTGCTTAGGGCTACATCAAGAGGAAACAAAACGTAGAGATAGAACGTGAAACTACTTTGTTGTGTCAAGTTTCAAGAAGCTAGCACAAACCGTGTTGGATTTAGAGTTCCAAATACATCTATCAATATAGGAGAAAACAGAGTGAAACCTAAAAATTCAAACTGTTACTGGAAATGAACGCTTCAACATAGAAGAACGAAATTTGGGGAACCAAGTCGCCTTAGTGTACTGATCATTACCTGAAAGTATCATCCAGTTTGGGTGAAAAAATATTTGCTGAGATTTCTGGAGATTCGTAATTTTGGGAAGCTTGGCAACCCCTTCCCATGAAAGTGTTTCTCGCCAGTCACTGCTTAGGGCTACATCAAGAGGAAACAAAACGTAGAGATAGAACGTGAAACTACTTTGTTGTGTCAAGTTTCAAGAAGCTAGCACAAACCGTGTTGGATTTAGAGTTCCAAATACATCTATCAATATAGGAGAAAACAGAGTGAAACCTAAAAATTCAAACTGTTACTGGAAATGAACGCTTCAACATAGAAGAACGAAATTTGGGGAACCAAGTCGCCTTAGTGTACTGATCATTACCTGAAAGTATCATCCAGTTTGGGTGAAAAAATATTTGCTGAGATTTCTGGAGATTCGTAATTTTGGGAAGCTTGGCAACCCCTTCCCATGAAAGTGTTTCTCGCCAGTCACTGCTTAGGGCTACATCAAGAGTAAACAAAACGTAGAGATAGAACGTGAAACTACTTTGTTGTGTCAAGTTTCAAGAAGCTAGCACAAACCGTGTTGGATTTAGAGTTCCAAATACATCTATCAATATAGGAGAAAACAGAGTGAAACCTAAAAATTCAAACTGTTACTGGAAATGAACGCTTCAACATAGAAGAACGAAATTTGGGGAACCAAGTCGCCTTAGTGTACTGATCATTAACTGAGAGTATCATCCAGTTTGGGTGAAAAAATATTTGCTGAGATTTCTGGAGATTCGTAATTGTGGGAAGCTTGGCAACCCCGTCCCATGAAAGTGTTTCTCGCCATTCACTGCTTAGGGCTACATCAAGAGGAAACAAAACGTAGAGATAGAACGTGAAACTACTTTGTTGTGTCAAGTTTCAAGAACCTAGCAAAAACCGTGTTGGATTTAGAGTTCCAAATACATCTATCCATATAGGAGAAAACAGAGTGAAACCTAAAAATTCAAACTGTTACTGGAAATGAACGCTTCAACATAGAAGAACGAAATTTGGGGAACCAAGTCGCCTTAGTGTACTGATCATTACCTGAAAGTATCATCCAGTTTGGGTGAAAAAATATTTGCTGAGATTTCTGGAGATTCGTAATTTTTGGAAGCTTGGCAACCCCTTCCCATGAAAGTGTTTCTCACCAGTCACTGCTTAGGGCTACATCAAGAGGAAACAAAACGTACAGATAGAACGTGAAACTACTTTGTTGTGTCAAGTTTCAAGAAGCTAGCACAAACCGTGTTGGATTTAGAGTTCCAAATACATCTATCAATATAGGAGAAAACAGAGTGAAACCTAAAAATTCAAACTGTTACTGGAAATGAACGCTTCAACATAGAAGAACGAAATTTGGGGAACCAAGTCGCCTTAGTGTACTGATCATTACCTGAGAGTATCATCCAGTTTGGGTGAAAAAATATTTGCTGAGATTTCTGGAGATTCGTAATTTTTGGAAGCTTGGCAACCCCTTCCCATGAAAGTGTTTCTCGCCAGTCACTGCTTAGGGCTACATCAAGAGGAAACAAAACGTAGAGATAGAACGTGAAAGTACTTTGTTGTGTCAAGTTTCAAGAAGCTAGCACAAACCGTGTTGGATTTAGAGTTCCAAATACATCTATCAATATAGGAGAAAACAGAGTGAAACCTAAAAATTCAAACTGTTACTGGAAATGAACGCTTCAACATAGAAGAACGAAATTTGGGGAACCAAGTCGCCTTAGTGTACTGATCATTACCTGAAAGTATCATCCAGTTTGGGTGAAAAAATATTTGCTGAGATTTCTGGAGATTCGTAATTTTGGGAAGCTTGGCAACCCCGTTCCATGAAAGGGTTTCTCGCCAGTCACTGCTTAGGGCTACATCAAGAGGAAACAAAACGTAGAGATAGAACGTGAAACTACTTTGTTGTGTCAAGTTTCAAGAAGCTAGCACAAACCGTGTTGGATTTAGAGTTCCAAATACATCTATCAATATAGGAGAAAACAGAGTGAAACCTAAAAATTCAAACTGTTACTGGAAATGAACGCTTCAACATAGAAGAACGAAATTTGGGGAACCAAGTCGCCTTAGTGTACTGATCATTAACTGAGAGTATCATCCAGTTTGGGTGAAAAAATATTTGCTGAGATTTCTGGAGATTCGTAATTTTTGGAAGCTTGGCAACCCCTTCCCATGAAAGTGTTTCTCGCCAGTCACTGTTTAGGGCTACATCAAGAGGAAACAACAAAACGTAGAGATAGAACGTGAAACTACTTTGTTGTGTCAACTTTCAAGAAGCTAGCACAAACCGTGTTGGATTCAGAGTTCCAAATACATCTATCAATATAGGAGAAAACAGAGTGAAACCTACAAATTCAAACTGTTACTGGAAATGAACGCTTCAACATAGAAGAACGAAATTTGGGGAACCAAGACGCCTTAGTGTACTGATCATTACCTGAAAGTATCATCCAGTTTGGGTGAAAAAATATTTGCTGAGATTTCTGGAGATTCGTAATTTTGGGATGCTTGGCAACCCCTTCCCATGAAAGTGTTTCTCGCCAGTCACTGCTTAGGGCTACATCAAGAGGAAACAAAACGTAGAGATAGAACGTGAAACTACTTTGTTGTGTCAAGTTTCAAGAAGCTAGCACAAACCGTGTTGGATTTAGAGTTCCAAATACATCTATCAATATAGGAGAAAACAGAGTGAAACCTAAAAATTCAAACTGTTACTGGAAATGAACGCTTCAACATAGAAGAACGAAATTTGGGGAACCAAGTCGCCTTAGTGTACTGATCATTAACTGAGAGTATCATCCAGTTTGGGTGAAAAAATATTTGCTGAGATTTCTGGAGATTCGTAATTTTGGGAAGCTTGGCAACCCCTTCCCATGAAAGTGTTTCTCGCCAGTCACTGCTTAGGGCTACATCAAGAGGAAACAAAACGTAGAGATAGAACGTGAAACTACTTTGCTGTGTCAAGTTTCAAGAAGCTAGCACAAACCGTGTTGGATTTAGAGTTCCAAATACATCTATCCATATAGGAGAAAACAGAGTGAAACCTAAAAATTCAAACTGTTACTGGAAATGAACGCTTCAACATAGAAGAACGAAATTTGGGGAACCAAGTCGCCTTAGTGTACTGATCATTACCTGAAAGTATCATCCAGTTTGGGTGAAAAAATATTTGCTGAGATTTCTGGAGATTCGTAATTTTGGGAAGCTTGGCAACCCCTTCCCATGAAAGTGTTTCTCGCCAGTCACTGTTTAGGGCTACATCAAGAGGAAACAAAACGTAGAGATAGAACATGAAACTACTTTGTTGTGTCAACTTTCAAGAAGCTAGCACAAACCGTGTTGGATTTAGAGTTCCAAATATATCTATCAATATAGGAGAAAACAGAGTGAAACCTACAAATTCAAACTGTTACTGGAAATGAACGCTTCAACATAGAAGAACGAAATTTGGGGAACCAAGACGCCTTAGTGTACTGATCATTACCTGAAAGTATCATCCAGTTTGGGTGAAAAAATGTTTGCTGAGATTTCTGGAGATTCGTAATTTTGGGATGCTTGGCAACCCCTTCCCATGAAAGTGTTTCTCGCCAGTCACTGCTTAGGGCTACATCAAGAGGAAACAAAACGTAGGGATAGAACGTGAAACTACTTTGTTGTGTCAAGTTTCAAGAAGCTAGCACAAACCGTGTTGGATTTAGAGTTCCAAATACATCTATCAATATAGGAGAAAACAGAGTGAAACCTAAAAATTCAAACTGTTACTGGAAATGAACGCTTCAACATAGAAGAACGAAATTTGGGGAACCAAGTCGCCTTAGTGTACTGATCATTACCTGAAAGTATCATCCAGTTTGGGTGAAAAAATATTTGCTGAGATTTCTGGAGATTCGTAATTTTGGGAAGCTTGGCAACCCCTTCCCATGAAAGTGTTTCTCGCCAGTCACTGCTTAGGGCTACATCAAGAGGAAACAAAACGTAGAGATAGAACGTGAAACTACTTTGCTGTGTCAAGTTTCAAGAAGCTAGCACAAACCGTGTTGGATTTAGAGTTCCAAATACATCTATCCATATAGGAGAAAACAGAGTGAAACCTAAAAATTCAAACTGTTACTGGAAATGAACGCTTCAACATAGAAGAACGAAATTTGGGGAACCAAGTCGCCTTAGTGTACTGATCATTACCTGAAAGTATCATCCAGTTTGGGTGAAAAAAATATTTGCTGAGATTTCTGGAGATTCGTAATTTTGGGAAGCTTGGCAACCCCTTCCCATGAAAGTGTTTCTCGCCAGTCACTGTTTAGGGCTACATCAAGAGGAAACAAAACGTAGAGATAGAACATGAAACTACTTTGTTGTGTCAAGTTTCAAGAAGCTAGCACAAACCGTGTTGGATTTAGAGTTCCAAATACATCTATCAATATAGGAGAAAACAGAGTGAAACCTAAAAATTCAAACTGTTACTGGAAATGAACGCTTCAACATAGAAGAACGAAATTTGGGGAACCAAGTCGCCTTAGTGTACTGATCATTACCTGAAAGTATCATCCAGTTTGGGTGAAAAAATATTTGCTGAGATTTCTGGAGATTCGTAATTTTGGGAAGCTTGGCAACCCCGTTCCATGAAAGTGTTTCTCGCCAGTCACTGCTTAGGGCTACATCAAGAGGAAACAAAACGTAGAGATAGAACGTGAAACTACTTTGTTGTGTCAAGTTTCAAGAAGCTAGCACAAACCGTGTTGGATTTAGAGTTCCAAATACATCTATTAATATAGGGAAAAGAGAGTGAAACCTAAAAATTCAAACTCTTACTGGAAGTGAACGCTTCAACATAGAAGAACGAAATTTGATGAACCAAGTCGCCTTAGTGTACTGATCATTACCTGAAAGTATCATCCAGTTTGGGTGAAAAAATATTTGCTGAGATTTCTGGAGATTCGTAATTTTGGGAAGCTTGGCAACCCCTTCCCATGAAGGTGTTTCTCGCCAGTCACTGCTTAGGGCTACATCAAGAGGAAACAAAACGTAGAGATAGAACCTGAAACTACTTTGTTGTGTCAAGTTTCAAGAAGCTAGCACAAACCGTGTTGGATTTAGAGTTCCAAATACATCTATCAATATAGGAGAAAACAGAGTGAAACCTAAAAATTCAAACTGTTACTGGAAATGAACGCTTCAACATAGAAGAACGAAATTTGGGGAACCAAGTCGCCTTAGTGTACTGATCATTACCTGAAAGTATCATCCAGTTTGGGTGAAAAAATATTTGCTGAGATTTCTGGAGATTCGTAATTTTGGGAAGCTTGGCATCCCCTTAACATGAAAGTGTTTCTCGCCAGTCACTGCTTAGGGCTACATCAAGAGGAAACAAAACGTAGAGATAGAACGTGAAACTACTTTGTTGTGTCAAGTTTCAAGAAGCTAGCACACACCGTGTTGGATTTAGAGTTCCAAATACATCTATCAATATAGGAGAAAACAGAGTGAAACCTAAAAATTCAAACTGTTACTGGAAATGAACGCTTCAACATAGAAGAACGAAATTTGGGGAACCAAGTCGCCTTAGTGTACTGATCATTACCTGAAAGTATCATCCAGTTTGGGTGAAAAAATATTTGCTGAGATTTCTGGAGATTCGTAATTTTTGGAAGCTTGGCAACCCCTTCCCATGAAAGTGTTTCTCGCCAGTCACTGTTTAGGGCTACATCAAGAGGAAACAACAAAACGTAGAGATAGAACGTGAAACTACTTTGTTGTGTCAAGTTTCAAGAAGCTAGCACAAACCGTGTTGGATTTAGAGTTCCAAATACATCTATCAATATAGGGGAAAACAGAGTGAAACCTACAAATTCAAACTGTTACTGGAAATGAACGCTTCAACATAGAAGAACGAAATTTGGGGAACCAAGACGCCTTAGTGTACTGATCATTACCTGAAAGTATCATCCAGTTTGGGTGAAAAAATGTTTGCTGAGATTTCTGGAGATTCGTAATTTTGGGAAGCTTGGCAACCCCTTCCCATGAAAGTGTTTCTCGCCAGTCACTGCTTAGGGCTACATCAAGAGGAAACAAAACGTAGAGATAGAACCTGAAACTACTTTGTTGTGTCAAGTTTCAAGAAGCTAGCACAAACCGTGTTGGATTTAGAGTTCCAAATACATCTATCAATATAGGAGAAAACAGAGTGAAACCTAAAAATTCAAACTGTTACTGGAAATGAACGCTTCAACATAGAAGAACGAAATTTGGGGAACCAAGTCGCCTTAGTGTACTGATCATTACCTGAAAGTATCATCCAGTTTGGGTGAAAAAATATTTGCTGAGATTTCTGGAGATTCGTAATTTTGGGAAGCTTGGCATCCCCTTCCCATGAAAGTGTTTCTCGCCAGTCACTGCTTAGTGCTACATCAAGAGGAAACAAAACGTAGAGATAGAACGTGAAACTACTTTGTTGTGTCAAGTTTCAAGAAGCTAGCACAAACCGTGTTGGATTTAGAGTTCCAAATACATCTATCAATATAGGAGAAAACAGAGTGAAACCTAAAAATTCAAACTGTTACTGGAAATGAACGCTTCAACATAAAAGAACGAAATTTGGGTAACCAAGTCGCCTTAGTGTACTGATCATTACCTGAAAGTATCATCCAGTTTGGGTGAAAAAATATTTGCTGAGATTTCTGGAGATTCGTAATTTTGGGAAGCTTGGCAACCCCGTTCCATGAAAGGGTTTCTCGCCAGTCACTGCTTAGGGCTACATCAAGAGGAAACAAAACATAGAGATAGAACCTGAAACTACTTTGTTGTGTCAAGTTTCAAGAAACTAGCACAAACCGTGTTGGATTTAGAGTTCCAAATACATCTATTAATATAGGAGAAAACAGAGTGAAACCTAAAAATTCAAACTGTTACTGGAAATGAACGCTTCAACATAGAACGAAATTTGGGGAACCAAATTACCTTAGTGTACTGATAATTACCTGAAAGTATCATCCAGTTTGGGTGAAAAATTATTTGCTGAGATTTCTGGAGATTCGTAATTTTTGGAAGCTTGGCAATCCCTTCCCATGAATGTGTTTCTCGCCAGTCACTGCTTAGGGCTACATCAAGAGGAAACAAAACGTAGAGATAGAACGTGAAACTACTTTGTTGTGTCAAGTTTCAAGAAGCTATCACAAACCGTGTTGGATTTAGAGTTCCAAATACATCTATCAATATAGGAGAAAACAGAGTGAAACCTAAAAATTCAAACTGTTACTGGAAATGAACGCTTCAAAATAGAAGAACGAAATTTGGGGAACCAAGTCGCCTTAGTGTACTGATCATTACCTGAAAGTATCATCCAGTTTGGGAGAAAAAATATTTGCTGAGATTTCTGGAGATTCGTAATTTTGGGAAGCTTGGCAACCCCGTTCCATGAAAGGGTTTCTCGCCAGTCACTGCTTAGGGCTACATCAAGAGGAAACAAAACATAGAGATAGAACGTGAAACTACTTTGTTGTGTCAAGTTTCAAGAAGCTAGCACAAACCGTGTTGGATTTAGAGTTTCAAATACATCTATTAATATAGGAGAAAACAGAGTGAAACCTAAAAATTCAAACTGTTACTGGAAATGAACGCTTCAACATACAAGAACGAAATTTGGGGAACCAAGTTACCTTAGTGTACTGATCATTACCTGAAAGTATCATCCAGTTTGGGTGAAAAATTATTTGCTGAGATTTGTGGAGATTCGTAATTTTTGGAAGCTTGGCAATCCCTTCCCATGAAAGTGTTTCTCGCCAGTCACTGCTTAGGGCTACATCAAGAGGAAACAAAACGTAGAGATAGAACGTGAAACTACTTTGTTGTGTCAAGTTTCAAGAAGCTATCACAAACCGTGTTGGATTTAGAGTTCCAAATACATCTATCAATATAGGAGAAAACAGAGTGAAACCTAAAAATTCAAACTGTTACTGGAAATGAACGCTTCAACATAGAAGAACGAAATTTGGGGAACCAAGTCGCCTTAGTGTACTGATCATTACCTGAAAGTATCATCCAGTTTGGGTGAAAAAATATTTGCTGAGATATCTGGAGATTCGTAATTTTTGGAAGCTTGGCAACCCCTTCCCATGAAAGTGTTTCTCGCCAGTCACTGCTTAGGGCTACATCAAGAGGAAACAAAACGTAGAGATAGAACGTGAAACTACTTTGTTGTGTCAAGTTTCAAGAAGCTATCACAAACCGTGTTGGATTTAGAGTTCCAAATACATCTATCAATATAGGGGAAAACAGAGTGAAACCTACAAATTCAAACTGTTACTGGAAATGAACGCTTCAACATAGAAGAACGAAATTTGGGGAACCAAGTCGCCTTAGTGTACTGATCATTAACTGAGAGTATCATCCAGTTTGGGTGAAAAAATATTTGCTGAGATTTCTGGAGATTCGTAATTTTTGGAAGCTTGGCAACCCCTTCCCATGAAAGTGTTTCTCGCCAGTCACTGTTTAGGGCTACATCAAGAGGAAACAACAAAACGTAGAGATAGAACGTGAAACTACTTTGTTGTGTCAACTTTCAAGAAGCTAGCACAAACCGTGTTGGATTCAGAGTTCCAAATACATCTATCAATATAGGAGAAAACAGAGTGAAACCTACAAATTCAAACTGTTACTGGAAATGAACGCTTCAACATAGAAGAACGAAATTTGGGGAACCAAGACGCCTTAGTGTACTGATCATTACCTGAAAGTATCATCCAGTTTGGGTGAAAAAATGTTTGCTGAGATTTCTGGAGATTCGTAATTTTGGGATGCTTGGCAACCCCTTCCCATGAAAGTGTTTCTCGCCAGTCACTGCTTAGGGCTACATCAAGAGGAAACAAAACGTAGGGATAGAACGTGAAACTACTTTGTTGTGTCAAGTTTCAAGAAGCTAGCACAAACCGTGTTGGATTTAGAGTTCCAAATACATCTATCAATATAGGAGAAAACAGAGTGAAACCTAAAAATTCAAACTGTTACTGGAAATGAACGCTTCAACATAGAAGAACGAAATTTGGGGAACCAAGTCGCCTTAGTGTACTGATCATTACCTGAAAGTATCATCCAGTTTGGGTGAAAAAATATTTGCTGAGATTTCTGGAGATTCGTAATTTTGGGAAGCTTGGCAACCCCTTCCCATGAAAGTGTTTCTCGCCAGTCACTGCTTAGGGCTACATCAAGAGGAAACAAAACGTAGAGATAGAACGTGAAACTACTTTGCTGTGTCAAGTTTCAAGAAGCTAGCACAAACCGTGTTGGATTTAGAGTTCCAAATACATCTATCCATATAGGAGAAAACAGAGTGAAACCTAAAAATTCAAACTGTTACTGGAAATGAACGCTTCAACATAGAAGAACGAAATTTGGGGAACCAAGTCGCCTTAGTGTACTGATCATTACCTGAAAGTATCATCCAGTTTGGGTGAAAAAATATTTGCTGAGATTTCTGGAGATTCGTAATTTTGGGAAGCTTGGCAACCCCTTCCCATGAAAGTGTTTCTCGCCAGTCACTGTTTAGGGCTACATCAAGAGGAAACAAAACGTAGAGATAGAACATGAAACTACTTTGTTGTGTCAACTTTCAAGAAGCTAGCACAAACCGTGTTGGATTTAGAGTTCCAAATATATCTATCAATATAGGAGAAAACAGAGTGAAACCTACAAATTCAAACTGTTACTGGAAATGAACGCTTCAACATAGAAGAACGAAATTTGGGGAACCAAGACGCCTTAGTGTACTGATCATTACCTGAAAGTATCATCCAGTTTGGGTGAAAAAATGTTTGCTGAGATTTCTGGAGATTCGTAATTTTGGGATGCTTGGCAACCCCTTCCCATGAAAGTGTTTCTCGCCAGTCACTGCTTAGGGCTACATCAAGAGGAAACAAAACGTAGGGATAGAACGTGAAACTACTTTGTTGTGTCAAGTTTCAAGAAGCTAGCACAAACCGTGTTGGATTTAGAGTTCCAAATACATCTATCAATATAGGAGAAAACAGAGTGAAACCTAAAAATTCAAACTGTTACTGGAAATGAACGCTTCAACATAGAAGAACGAAATTTGGGGAACCAAGTCGCCTTAGTGTACTGATCATTACCTGAAAGTATCATCCAGTTTGGGTGAAAAAATATTTGCTGAGATTTCTGGAGATTCGTAATTTTGGGAAGCTTGGCAACCCCTTCCCATGAAAGTGTTTCTCGCCAGTCACTGCTTAGGGCTACATCAAGAGGAAACAAAACGTAGAGATAGAACGTGAAACTACTTGGTTGTGTCAAGTTTCAAGAAGCTAGCACAAACCGTGTTGGATTTAGAGTTCCAAATACATCTATCCATATAGGAGAAAACAGAGTGAAACCTAAAAATTCAAACTGTTACTGGAAATGAACGCTTCAACATAGAAGAACGAAATTTGGGGAACCAAGTCGCCTTAGTGTACTGATCATTACCTGAAAGTATCATCCAGTTTGGGTGAAAAAAATATTTGCTGAGATTTCTGGAGATTCGTAATTTTGGGAAGCTTGGCAACCCCTTCCCATGAAAGTGTTTCTCGCCAGTCACTGTTTAGGGCTACATCAAGAGGAAACAAAACGTAGAGATAGAACATGAAACTACTTTGTTGTGTCAAGTTTCAAGAAGCTAGCACAAACCGTGTTGGATTTAGAGTTCCAAATACATCTATCAATATAGGAGAAAACAGAGTGAAACCTAAAAATTCAAACTGTTACTGGAAATGAACGCTTCAACATAGAAGAACGAAATTTGGGGAACCAAGACGCCTTAGTGTACTGATCATTACCTGAAAGTATCATCCAGTTTGGGTGAAAAAAATATTTGCTGAGATTTCTGGAGATTCGTAATTTTGGGAAGCTTGGCAACCCCGTTCCATGAAAGGGTTTCTCGCCAGTCACTGCTTAGGGCTACATCAAGAGGAAACAAAACATAGAGATAGAACGTGAAACTACTTTGTTGTGTCAAGTTTCAAGAAGCTAGCACAAACCGTGTTGGATTTAGAGTTCCAAATACATCTATTAATATAGGAGAAAACAGAGTGAAACCTAAAAATTCAAACTGTTACTGGAAATGAACGCTTCAACATACAAGAACGAAATTTGGGGAACCAAGTTACCTTAGTGTACTGATCATTACCTGAAAGTATCATCCAGTTTGGGTGAAAAATTATTTGCTGAGATTTGTGGAGATTCGTAATTTTTGGAAGCTTGGCAATCCCTTCCCATGAAAGTGTTTCTCGCCAGTCACTGCTTAGGGCTACATCAAGAGGAAACAAAACGTAGAGATAGAACGTGAAACTACTTTGTTGTGTCAAGTTTCAAGAAGCTATCACAAACCGTGTTGGATTTAGAGTTCCAAATACATCTATCAATATAGGAGAAAACAGAGTGAAACCTAAAAATTCAAACTGTTACTGGAAATGAACGCTTCAACATAGAAGAACGAAATTTGGGGAACCAAGTCGCCTTAGTGTACTGATCATTACCTGAAAGTATCATCCAGTTTGGGTGAAAAAATATTTGCTGAGATATCTGGAGATTCGTAATTTTTGGAAGCTTGGCAACCCCTTCCCATGAAAGTGTTTCTCGCCAGTCACTGCTTAGGGCTACATCAAGAGGAAACAAAACGTAGAGATAGAACGTGAAACTACTTTGTTGTGTCAAGTTTCAAGAAGCTATCACAAACCGTGTTGGATTTAGAGTTCCAAATACATCTATCAATATAGGGGAAAACAGAGTGAAACCTACAAATTCAAACTGTTACTGGAAATGAACGCTTCAACATAGAAGAACGAAATTTGGGGAACCAAGTCGCCTTAGTGTACTGATCATTAACTGAGAGTATCATCCAGTTTGGGTGAAAAAATATTTGCTGAGATTTCTGGAGATTCGTAATTTTTGGAAGCTTGGCAACCCCTTCCCATGAAAGTGTTTCTCGCCAGTCACTGTTTAGGGCTACATCAAGAGGAAACAACAAAACGTAGAGATAGAACGTGAAACTACTTTGTTGTGTCAACTTTCAAGAAGCTAGCACAAACCGTGTTGGATTCAGAGTTCCAAATACATCTATCAATATAGGAGAAAACAGAGTGAAACCTACAAATTCAAACTGTTACTGGAAATGAACGCTTCAACATAGAAGAACGAAATTTGGGGAACCAAGACGCCTTAGTGTACTGATCATTACCTGAAAGTATCATCCAGTTTGGGTGAAAAAATGTTTGCTGAGATTTCTGGAGATTCGTAATTTTGGGATGCTTGGCAACCCCTTCCCATGAAAGTGTTTCTCGCCAGTCACTGCTTAGGGCTACATCAAGAGGAAACAAAACGTAGGGATAGAACGTGAAACTACTTTGTTGTGTCAAGTTTCAAGAAGCTAGCACAAACCGTGTTGGATTTAGAGTTCCAAATACATCTATCAATATAGGAGAAAACAGAGTGAAACCTAAAAATTCAAACTGTTACTGGAAATGAACGCTTCAACATAGAAGAACGAAATTTGGGGAACCAAGTCGCCTTAGTGTACTGATCATTACCTGAAAGTATCATCCAGTTTGGGTGAAAAAATATTTGCTGAGATTTCTGGAGATTCGTAATTTTGGGAAGCTTGGCAACCCCTTCCCATGAAAGTGTTTCTCGCCAGTCACTGCTTAGGGCTACATCAAGAGGAAACAAAACGTAGAGATAGAACGTGAAACTACTTTGCTGTGTCAAGTTTCAAGAAGCTAGCACAAACCGTGTTGGATTTAGAGTTCCAAATACATCTATCCATATAGGAGAAAACAGAGTGAAACCTAAAAATTCAAACTGTTACTGGAAATGAACGCTTCAACATAGAAGAACGAAATTTGGGGAACCAAGTCGCCTTAGTGTACTGATCATTACCTGAAAGTATCATCCAGTTTGGGTGAAAAAATATTTGCTGAGATTTCTGGAGATTCGTAATTTTGGGAAGCTTGGCAACCCCTTCCCATGAAAGTGTTTCTCGCCAGTCACTGTTTAGGGCTACATCAAGAGGAAACAAAACGTAGAGATAGAACATGAAACTACTTTGTTGTGTCAACTTTCAAGAAGCTAGCACAAACCGTGCTGGATTTAGAGTTCCAAATATATCTATCAATATAGGAGAAAACAGAGTGAAACCTACAAATTCAAACTGTTACTGGAAATGAACGCTTCAACATAGAAGAACAAAATTTGGGGAACCAAGACGCCTTAGTGTACTGATCATTACCTGAAAGTATCATCCAGTTTGGGTGAAAAAATGTTTGCTGAGATTTCTGGAGATTCGTAATTTTGGGATGCTTGGCAACCCCTTCCCATGAAAGTGTTTCTCGCCAGTCACTGCTTAGGGCTACATCAAGAGGAAACAAAACGTAGGGATAGAACGTGAAACTACTTTGTTGTGTCAAGTTTCAAGAAGCTAGCACAAACCGTGTTGGATTTAGAGTTCCAAATACATCTATCAATATAGGAGAAAACAGAGTGAAACCTAAAAATTCAAACTGTTACTGGAAATGAACGCTTCAACATAGAAGAACGAAATTTGGGGAACCAAGTCGCCTTAGTGTACTGATCATTACCTGAAAGTATCATCCAGTTTGGGTGAAAAAATATTTGCTGAGATTTCTGGAGATTCGTTATTTGGGGAAGCTTGGCAACCCCTTCCCATGAAAGTGTTTCTCGCCAGTCACTGCTTAGGGCTACATCAAGAGGAAACAAAACGTAGAGATAGAACGTGAAACTACTTGGTTGTGTCAAGTTTCAAGAAGCTAGCACAAACCGTGTTGGATTTAGAGTTCCAAATACATCTATCCATATAGGAGAAAACAGAGTGAAACCTAAAAATTCAAACTGTTACTGGAAATGAACGCTTCAACATAGAAGAACGAAATTTGGGGAACCAAGTCGCCTTAGTGTACTGATCATTACCTGAAAGTATCATCCAGTTTGGGTGAAAAAAATATTTGCTGAGATTTCTGGAGATTCGTAATTTTGGGAAGCTTGGCAATCCCTTCCCATGAAAGTGTTTCTCGCCAGTCACTGTTTAGGGCTACATCAAGAGGAAACAAAACGTAGAGATAGAACATGAAACTACTTTGTTGTGTCAAGTTTCAAGAAGCTAGCACAAACCGTGTTGGATTTAGAGTTCCAAATACATCTATCAATATAGGAGAAAACAGAGTGAAACCTAAAAATTCAAACTGTTACTGGAAATGAACGCTTCAACATAGAAGAACGAAATTTGGGGAACCAAGTCGCCTTAGTGTACTGATCATTACCTGAAAGTATCATCCAGTTTGGGTGAAAAAATATTTGCTGAGATTTCTGGAGATTCGTAATTTTTGGAAGCTTGGCAACCCCGTTCCATGAAAGTGTTTCTCGCCAGTCACTGCTTAGGGCTACATCAAGAGGAAACAAAACGTAGAGATAGAACATGAAACTACTTTGTTGTGTCAAGTTTCAAGAAGCTAGCACAAACCGTGTTGGATTTAGAGTTCCAAATACATCTATTAATATAGGGAAAAGAGAGTGAAACCTAAAAATTCAAACTCTTACTGGAAGTGAACGCTTCAACATAGAAGAACGAAATTTGATGAACCAAGTCGCCTTAGTGTACTGATCATTACCTGAAAGTATCATCCAGTTTGGGTGAAAAAATATTTGCTGAGATTTCTGGAGATTCGTAATTTTGGGAAGCTTGGCAACCCCTTCCCATGAAGGTGTTTCTCGCCAGTCACTGCTTAGGGCTACATCAAGAGGAAACAAAACGTAGAGATAGAACCTGAAACTACTTTGTTGTGTCAAGTTTCAAGAAGCTAGCACAAACCGTGTTGGATTTAGAGTTCCAAATACATCTATCAATATAGGAGAAAACAGAGTGAAACCTAAAAATTCAAACTGTTACTGGAAATGAACGCTTCAACATAGAAGAACGAAATTTGGGGAACCAAGTCGCCTTAGTGTACTGATCATTACCTGAAAGTATCATCCAGTTTGGGTGAAAAAATATTTGCTGAGATTTCTGGAGATTCGTAATTTTGGGAAGCTTGGCATCCCCTTCCCATGAAAGTGTTTCTCGCCAGTCACTGCTTAGGGCTACATCAAGAGGAAACAAAACGTAGAGATAGAACGTGAAACTACTTTGTTGTGTCAAGTTTCAAGAAGCTAGCACACACCGTGTTGGATTTAGAGTTCCAAATACATCTATCAATATAGGAGAAAACAGAGTGAAACCTAAAAATTCAAACTGTTACTGGAAATGAACGCTTCAACATAGAAGAACGAAATTTGGGGAACCAAGTCGCCTTAGTGTACTGATCATTACCTGAAAGTATCATCCAGTTTGGGTGAAAAAATATTTGCTGAGATTTCTGGAGATTCGTAATTTTTGGAAGCTTGGCAACCCCTTCCCATGAAAGTGTTTCTCGCCAGTCACTGTTTAGGGCTACATCAAGAGGAAACAACAAAACGTAGAGATAGAACGTGAAACTACTTTGTTGTGTCAAGTTTCAAGAAGCTAGCACAAACCGTGTTGGATTTAGAGTTCCAAATACATCTATCAATATAGGGGAAAACAGAGTGAAACCTACAAATTCAAACTGTTACTGGAAATGAACGCTTCAACATAGAAGAACGAAATTTGGGGAACCAAGTCGCCTTAGTGTACTGATCATTACCTGAAAGTATCATCCAGTTTGGGTGAAAAAATATTTGCTGAGATTTCTGGAGATTCGTAATTTTGGGAAGCTTGGCATCCCCTTCCCATGAAAGTGTTTCTCGCCAGTCACTGCTTAGGGCTACATCAAAAGGAAACAAAACGTAGAGATAGAACGTGAAACTACTTTGTTGTGTCAAGTTTCAAGAAGCTAGCACAAACCGTGTTGGATTTAGAGTTCCAAATACATCTATCAATATAGGAGAAAACAGAGTGAAACCTAAAAATTCAAACTGTTACTGGAAATGAACGCTTCAACATAAAAGAACGAAATTTGGGTAACCAAGTCGCCTTAGTGTACTGATCATTACCTGAAAGTATCATCCAGTTTGGGTGAAAAAATATTTGCTGAGATTTCTGGAGATTCGTAATTTTGGGAAGCTTGGCAACCCCGTTCCATGAAAGGGTTTCTCGCCAGTCACTGCTTAGGGCTACATCAAGAGGAAACAAAACATAGAGATAGAACCTGAAACTACTTTGTTGTGTCAAGTTTCAAGAAACTAGCACAAACCGTGTTGGATTTAGAGTTCCAAATACATCTATTAATATAGGAGAAAACAGAGTGAAACCTAAAAATTCAAACTGTTACTGGAAATGAACGCTTCAACATAGAAGAACGAAATTTGGGGAACCAAATTACCTTAGTGTACTGATAATTACCTGAAAGTATCATCCAGTTTGGGTGAAAAATTATTTGCTGAGATTTCTGGAGATTCGTAATTTTTGGAAGCTTGGCAATCCCTTCCCATGAATGTGTTTCTCGCCAGTCACTGCTTAGGGCTACATCAAGAGGAAACAAAACGTAGAGATAGAACGTGAAACTACTTTGTTGTGTCAAGTTTCAAGAAGCTATCACAAACCGTGTTGGATTTAGAGTTCCAAATACATCTATCAATATAGGAGAAAACAGAGTGAAACCTAAAAATTCAAACTGTTACTGGAAATGAACGCTTCAAAATAGAAGAACGAAATTTGGGGAACCAAGTCGCCTTAGTGTACTGATCATTACCTGAAAGTATCATCCAGTTTGGGAGAAAAAATATTTGCTGAGATTTCTGGAGATTCGTAATTTTGGGAAGCTTGGCAACCCCGTTCCATGAAAGGGTTTCTCGCCAGTCACTGCTTAGGGCTACATCAAGAGGAAACAAAACATAGAGATAGAACGTGAAACTACTTTGTTGTGTCAAGTTTCAAGAAGCTAGCACAAACCGTGTTGGATTTAGAGTTCCAAATACATCTATTAATATAGGAGAAAACAGAGTGAAACCTAAAAATTCAAACTGTTACTGGAAATGAACGCTTCAACATACAAGAACGAAATTTGGGGAACCAAGTTACCTTAGTGTACTGATCATTACCTGAAAGTATCATCCAGTTTGGGTGAAAAATTATTTGCTGAGATTTGTGGAGATTCGTAATTTTTGGAAGCTTGGCAATCCCTTCCCATGAAAGTGTTTCTCGCCAGTCACTGCTTAGGGCTACATCAAGAGGAAACAAAACGTAGAGATAGAACGTGAAACTACTTTGTTGTGTCAAGTTTCAAGAAGCTATCACAAACCGTGTTGGATTTAGAGTTCCAAATACATCTATCAATATAGGAGAAAACAGAGTGAAACCTAAAAATTCAAACTGTTACTGGAAATGAACGCTTCAACATAGAAGAACGAAATTTGGGGAACCAAGTCGCCTTAGTGTACTGATCATTACCTGAAAGTATCATCCAGTTTGGGTGAAAAAATATTTGCTGAGATATCTGGAGATTCGTAATTTTTGGAAGCTTGGCAACCCCTTCCCATGAAAGTGTTTCTCGCCAGTCACTGCTTAGGGCTACATCAAGAGGAAACAAAACGTAGAGATAGAACGTGAAACTACTTTGTTGTGTCAAGTTTCAAGAAGCTATCACAAACCGTGTTGGATTTAGAGTTCCAAATACATCTATCAATATAGGAGAAAACAGAGTGAAACCTAAAAATTCAAACTGTTACTGGAAATGAACGCTTCAACATAAAAGAACGAAATTTGGGTAACCAAGTCGCCTTAGTGTACTGATCATTACCTGAAAGTATCATCCAGTTTGGGTGAAAAATTATTTGCTGAGATTTCTGGAGATTCGTAATTTTTGGAAGCTTGGCAATCCCTTCCCATGAATGTGTTTCTCGCCAGTCACTGCTTAGGGCTACATCAAGAGGAAACAAAACGTAGAGATAGAACGTGAAACTACTTTGTTGTGTCAAGTTTCAAGAAGCTATCACAAACCGTGTTGGATTTAGAGTTCCAAATACATCTATCAATATAGGAGAAAACAGAGTGAAACCTAAAATTCAAACTGTTACTGGAAATGAACGCTTCAAAATAGAAGAACGAAATTTGGGGAACCAAGTCGCCTTAGTGTACTGATCATTACCTGAAAGTATCATCCAGTTTGGGAGAAAAAATATTTGCTGAGATTTCTGGAGATTCGTAATTTTGGGAAGCTTGGCAACTCCGTTCCATGAAAGGGTTTCTCGCCAGTCACTGCTTAGGGCTACATCAAGAGGAAACAAAACATAGAGATAGAACGTGAAACTACTTTGTTGTGTCAAGTTTCAAGAAGCTAGCACAAACCGTGTTGGATTTAGAGTTCCAAATACATCTATTAATATAGGAGAAAACAGAGTGAAACCTAAAAATTCAAACTGTTACTGGAAATGAACGCTTCAACATACAAGAACGAAATTTGGGGAACCAAGTTACCTTAGTGTACTGATCATTACCTGAAAGTATCATCCAGTTTGGGTGAAAAATTATTTGCTGAGATTTGTGGAGATTCGTAATTTTTGGAAGCTTGGCAATCCCTTCCCATGAAAGTGTTTCTCGCCAGTCACTGCTTAGGGCTACATCAAGAGGAAACAAAACGTAGAGATAGAACGTGAAACTACTTTGTTGTGTCAAGTTTCAAGAAGCTATCACAAACCGTGTTGGATTTAGAGTTCCAAATACATCTATCAATATAGGAGAAAACAGAGTGAAACCTAAAAATTCAAACTGTTACTGGAAATGAACGCTTCAACATAGAAGAACGAAATTTGGGGAACCAAGTCGCCTTAGTGTACTGATCATTACCTGAAAGTATCATCCAGTTTGGGTGAAAAAATATTTGCTGAGAATTCTGGAGATTCGTAATTTTGGGAAGCTTGGCAACCCCTTCCCATGAAAGTGTTTCTCGCCAGTCACTGCTTAGGGCTACATCAAGAGGAAACAAAACGTAGAGATAGAACGTGAAACTACTTTGTTGTGTCAACTTTCAAGAAGCTAGCACAAACCGTGTTGGATTTAGAGTTCCAAATACATCTATCAATATAGGAGAAAACAGAGTGAAACCTAAAAATTCAAACTGTTACTGGAAATGAACGCTTCAACATAGAAGAACGAAATTTGGGGAACCAAGTCGCCTTAGTGTACTGATCATTACCTGAAAGTATCATCTAGTTTGGGTGAAAAAATATTTGCTGAGATTTCTGGAGATTCGTAATTTTGGGAAGCTTGGCAACCCCTTCCCATGAAAGTGTTTCTCGCCAGTCACTGCTTAGGGCTACATCAAGAGGAAACAAAACGTAGAGATAGAACGTGAAACTACTTTGTTGTGTCAAGTTTCAAGAAGCTAGCACAAACCGTGTTGGATTCAGAGTTCCAAATACATCTATCAATATAGGAGAAAACAGAGTGAAACCTACAAATTCAAACTGTTACTGGAAATGAACGCTTCAACATAGAAGAACGAAATTTGGGGAACCAAGACGCCTTAGTGTACTGATCATTACCTGAAAGTATCATCCAGTTTGGGTGAAAAAATGTTTGCTGAGATTTCTGGAGATTCGTAATTTTGGGATGCTTGGCAACCCCTTCCCATGAAAGTGTTTCTCGCCAGTCACTGCTTAGGGCTACATCAAGAGGAAACAAAACGTAGGGATAGAACGTGAAACTACTTTGTTGTGTCAAGTTTCAAGAAGCTAGCACAAACCGTGTTGGATTTAGAGTTCCAAATACATCTATCAATATAGGAGAAAACAGAGTGAAACCTAAAAATTCAAACTGTTACTGGAAATGAACGCTTCAAAATAGAAGAACGAAATTTGGGGAACCAAGTCGCCTTAGTGTACTGATCATTACCTGAAAGTATCATCCAGTTTGGGAGAAAAAATATTTGCTGAGATTTCTGGAGATTCGTAATTTTGGGAAGCTTGGCAACCCCGTTCCATGAAAGGGTTTCTCGCCAGTCACTGCTTAGGGCTACATCAAGAGGAAACAAAACATAGAGATAGAACGTGAAACTACTTTGTTGTGTCAAGTTTCAAGAAGCTAGCACAAACCGTGTTGGATTTAGAGTTCCAAATACATCTATTAATATAGGAGAAAACAGAGTGAAACCTAAAAATTCAAACTGTTACTGGAAATGAACGCTTCAACATACAAGAACGAAATTTGGGGAACCAAGTTACCTTAGTGTACTGATCATTACCTGAAAGTATCATCCAGTTTGGGTGAAAAATTATTTGCTGAGATTTGTGGAGATTCGTAATTTTTGGAAGCTTGGCAATCCCTTCCCATGAAAGTGTTTCTCGCCAGTCACTGCTTAGGGCTACATCAAGAGGAAACAAAACGTAGAGATAGAACGTGAAACTACTTTGTTGTGTCAAGTTTCAAGAAGCTATCACAAACCGTGTTGGATTTAGAGTTCCAAATACATCTATCAATATAGGAGAAAACAGAGTGAAACCTAAAAATTCAAACTGTTACTGGAAATGAACGCTTCAACATAGAAGAACGAAATTTGGGGAACCAAGTCGCCTTAGTGTACTGATCATTACCTGAAAGTATCATCCAGTTTGGGTGAAAAAATATTTGCTGAGAATTCTGGAGATTCGTAATTTTGGGAAGCTTGGCAACCCCTTCCCATGAAAGTGTTTCTCGCCAGTCACTGCTTAGGGCTACATCAAGAGGAAACAAAACGTAGAGATAGAACGTGAAACTACTTTGTTGTGTCAAGTTTCAAGAAGCTATCACAAACCGTGTTGGATTTAGAGTTCCAAATACATCTATCAATATAGGAGAAAACAGAGTGAAACCTAAAAATTCAAACTGTTACTGGAAATGAACGCTTCAACATAGAAGAACGAAAATTGGGGAACCAAGTCGCCTTAGTGTACTGATCATTACCTGAGAGTATCATCCAGTTTGGGTGAAAAAATATTTGCTGAGATTTCTGGAGATTCGTAATTTTTGGAAGCATGGCAACCCCTTCCCATGAAAGTGTTTCTCGCCAGTCACTGCTTAGGGCTACATCAAGAGGAAACAAAACGTAGAGATAGAACGTGAAACTACTTTGTTGTGTCAAGTTTCAAGAAGCTAGCACAAACCGTGTTGGATTTAGAGTTCCAAATCCATCTATCAATATAGGAGAAAACAGAGTGAAACCTAAAAATTCAAACTGTTACTGGAAATGAACGCTTCGACATAGAAGAACGAAATTTGGGGAACCAAGTCGCCTTAGTGTACTGATCACTACCTGAAAGTATCATCCAGTTTGGGTGAAAAAATATTAGCTGAGATTTCTGGAGATTCGTAATTTTGGGAAGCTTGGCAACCCCTTCCCATGAAAGTGTTTCTCGCCAGTCACTGCTTAGGGCTACATCAAGAGGAAACAAAACGTAGGGATAGAATGTGAAACTACTTTGTTGTGTCAAGTTTCAAGAAGCTAGCACAAACCGTGTTGGATTTAGAGTTCCAAATACATCTATCAATATAGGAGAAAACAGAGTGAAACCTAAAAATTCAAACTGTTACTGGAAATGAACGCTTCAACATAGAAGAACGAAATTTGGGGAACCAAGTCGCCTTAGTGTACTCATCATTACCTGAAAGTATCATCCAGTTTGGGTGAAAAAATATTTGCTGAGATTTCTGGAGATTCGTAATTTTGGGAAGCTTGGCAACCCCTTCCCATGAAAGTGTTTCTCGCCAGTCACTGTTTAGGGCTACATCAAGAGGAAACAAAACGTAGAGATAGAACATGAAACTACTTTGTTGTGTCAACTTTCAAGAAGCTAGCACAAACCGTGTTGGATTTAGAGTTCCAAATACATCTATCAATATAGGAGAAAACAGAGTGAAACCTAAAAATTCAAACTGTTACTGGAAATGAACGCTTCAACATAGAAGAACGAAATTTGGGGAACCAAGTCGCCTTAGTGTACTGATCATTACCTGAAAGTATCATCTAGTTTGGGTGAAAAAATATTTGCTGAGATTTCTGGAGATTCGTAATTTTGGGAAGCTTGGCAACCCCTTCCCATGAAAGTGTTTCTCGCCAGTCACTGCTTAGGGCTACATCAAGAGGAAACAAAACGTAGAGATAGAACGTGAAACTACTTTGTTGTGTCAAGTTTCAAGAAGCTAGCACAAACCGTGTTGGATTCAGAGTTCCAAATACATCTATCAATATAGGAGAAAACAGAGTGAAACCTACAAATTCAAACTGTTACTGGAAATGAACGCTTCAACATAGAAGAACGAAATTTGGGGAACCAAGACGCCTTAGTGTACTGATCATTACCTGAAAGTATCATCCAGTTTGGGTGAAAAAATGTTTGCTGAGATTTCTGGAGATTCGTAATTTTGGGATGCTTGGCAACCCCTTCCCATGAAAGTGTTTCTCGCCAGTCACTGCTTAGGGCTACATCAAGAGGAAACAAAACGTAGGGATAGAACGTGAAACTACTTTGTTGTGTCAAGTTTCAAGAAGCTAGCACAAACCGTGTTGGATTTAGAGTTCCAAATACATCTATCAATATAGGAGAAAACAGAGTGAAACCTAAAAATTCAAACTGTTACTGGAAATGAACGCTTCGACATAGAAGAACGAAATTTGGGGAACCAAGTCGCCTTAGTGTACTGATCATTACCTGAAAGTATCATCCAGTTTGGGTGAAAAAATATTTGCTGAGATTTCTGGAGATTCGTAATTTTGGGAAGCTTGGCATCCCCTTCCCATGAAAGTGTTTCTCGCCAGTCACTGCTTAGGGCTACATCAAGAGGAAACAAAACGTAGAGATAGAACGTGAAACTACTTTGTTGTGTCAAGTTTCAAGAAGCTAGCACACACCGTGTTGGATTTAGAGTTCCAAATACATCTATCAATATAGGAGAAAACAGAGTGAAACCTAAAAATTCAAACTGTTACTGGAAATGAACGCTTCAACATAGAAGAACGAAATTTGGGGAACCAAGTCGCCTTAGTGTACTGATCATTACCTGAAAGTATCATCCAGTTTGGGTGAAAAAATATTTGCTGAGATTTCTGGAGATTCGTAATTTTTGGAAGCTTGGCAACCCCTTCCCATGAAAGTGTTTCTCGCCAGTCACTGTTTAGGGCTACATCAAGAGGAAACAACAAAACGTAGAGATAGAACGTGAAACTACTTTGTTGTGTCAAGTTTCAAGAAGCTAGCACAAACCGTGTTGGATTTAGAGTTCCAAATACATCTATCAATATAGGGGAAAACAGAGTGAAACCTACAAATTCAAACTGTTACTGGAAATGAACGCTTCAACATAGAAGAACGAAATTTGGGGAACCAAGACGCCTTAGTGTACTGATCATTACCTGAAAGTATCATCCAGTTTGGGTGAAAAAATGTTTGCTGAGATTTCTGGAGATTCGTAATTTTGGGAAGCTTGGCAACCCCTTCCCATGAAAGTGTTTCTCGCCAGTCACTGCTTAGGGCTACATCAAGAGGAAACAAAACGTAGAGATAGAACCTGAAACTACTTTGTTGTGTCAAGTTTCAAGAAGCTAGCACAAACCGTGTTGGATTTAGAGTTCCAAATACATCTATCAATATAGGAGAAAACAGAGTGAAACCTAAAAATTCAAACTGTTACTGGAAATGAACGCTTCAACATAGAAGAACGAAATTTGGGGAACCAAGTCGCCTTAGTGTACTGATCATTACCTGAAAGTATCATCCAGTTTGGGTGAAAAAATATTTGCTGAGATTTCTGGAGATTCGTAATTTTGGGAAGCTTGGCATCCCCTTCCCATGAAAGTGTTTCTCGCCAGTCACTGCTTAGGGCTACATCAAAAGGAAACAAAACGTAGAGATAGAACGTGAAACTACTTTGTTGTGTCAAGTTTCAAGAAGCTAGCACAAACCGTGTTGGATTTAGAGTTCCAAATACATCTATCAATATAGGAGAAAACAGAGTGAAACCTAAAAATTCAAACTGTTACTGGAAATGAACGCTTCAACATAAAAGAACGAAATTTGGGTAACCAAGTCGCCTTAGTGTACTGATCATTACCTGAAAGTATCATCCAGTTTGGGTGAAAAAATATTTGCTGAGATTTCTGGAGATTCGTAATTTTGGGAAGCTTGGCAACCCCGTTCCATGAAAGGGTTTCTCGCCAGTCACTGCTTAGGGCTACATCAAGAGGAAACAAAACATAGAGATAGAACCTGAAACTACTTTGTTGTGTCAAGTTTCAAGAAACTAGCACAAACCGTGTTGGATTTAGAGTTCCAAATACATCTATTAATATAGGAGAAAACAGAGTGAAACCTAAAAATTCAAACTGTTACTGGAAATGAACGCTTCAACATAGAAGAACGAAATTTGGGGAACCAAATTACCTTAGTGTACTGATAATTACCTGAAAGTATCATCCAGTTTGGGTGAAAAATTATTTGCTGAGATTTCTGGAGATTCGTAATTTTTGGAAGCTTGGCAATCCCTTCCCATGAATGTGTTTCTCGCCAGTCACTGCTTAGGGCTACATCAAGAGGAAACAAAACGTAGAGATAGAACGTGAAACTACTTTGTTGTGTCAAGTTTCAAGAAGCTATCACAAACCGTGTTGGATTTAGAGTTCCAAATACATCTATCAATATAGGAGAAAACAGAGTGAAACCTAAAAATTCAAACTGTTACTGGAAATGAACGCTTCAAAATAGAAGAACGAAATTTGGGGAACCAAGTCGCCTTAGTGTACTGATCATTACCTGAAAGTATCATCCAGTTTGGGAGAAAAAATATTTGCTGAGATTTCTGGAGATTCGTAATTTTGGGAAGATGGCAACCCCGTTCCATGAAAGGGTTTCTCGCCAGTCACTGCTTAGGGCTACATCAAGAGGAAACAAAACATAGAGATAGAACGTGAAACTACTTTGTTGTGTCAAGTTTCAAGAAGCTAGCACAAACCGTGTTGGATTTAGAGTTCCAAATACATCTATTAATATAGGAGAAAACAGAGTGAAACCTAAAAATTCAAACTGTTACTGGAAATGAACGCTTCAACATACAAGAACGAAATTTGGGGAACCAAGTTACCTTAGTGTACTGATCATTACCTGAAAGTATCATCCAGTTTGGGTGAAAAATTATTTGCTGAGATTTGTGGAGATTCGTAATTTTTGGAAGCTTGGCAATCCCTTCCCATGAAAGTGTTTCTCGCCAGTCACTGCTTAGGGCTACATCAAGAGGAAACAAAACATAGAGATAGAACGTGAAACTACTTTGTTGTGTCAAGTTTCAAGAAGCTATCACAAACCGTGTTGGATTTAGAGTTCCAAATACATCTATCAATATAGGAGAAAACAGAGTGAAACCTAAAAATTCAAACTGTTACTGGAAATGAACGCTTCAACATAGAAGAACGAAATTTGGGGAACCAAGTCGCCTTAGTGTACTGATCATTACCTGAAAGTATCATCCAGTTTGGGTGAAAAAATATTTGCTGAGAATTCTGGAGATTCGTAATTTTGGGAAGCTTGGCAACCCCTTCCCATGAAAGTGTTTCTCGCCAGTCACTGCTTAGGGCTACATCAAGAGGAAACAAAACGTAGAGATAGAACGTGAAACTACTTTGTTGTGTCAAGTTTCAAGAAGCTATCACAAACCGTGTTGGATTTAGAGTTCCAAATACATCTATCAATATAGGAGAAAACAGAGTGAAACCTAAAAATTCAAACTGTTACTGGAAATGAACGCTTCAACATAAAAGAACGAAATTTGGGTAACCAAGTCGCCTTAGTGTACTGATCATTACCTGAAAGTATCATCCAGTTTGGGTGAAAAATTATTTGCTGAGATTTCTGGAGATTCGTAATTTTTGGAAGCTTGGCAATCCCTTCCCATGAATGTGTTTCTCGCCAGTCACTGCTTAGGGCTACATCAAGAGGAAACAAAACGTAGAGATAGAACGTGAAACTACTTTGTTGTGTCAAGTTTCAAGAAGCTATCACAAACCGTGTTGGATTTAGAGTTCCAAATACATCTATCAATATAGGAGAAAACAGAGTGAAACCTAAAAATTCAAACTGTTACTGGAAATGAACGCTTCAAAATAGAAGAACGAAATTTGGGGAACCAAGTCGCCTTAGTGTACTGATCATTACCTGAAAGTATCATCCAGTTTGGGAGAAAAAATATTTGCTGAGATTTCTGGAGATTCGTAATTTTGGGAAGCTTGGCAACTCCGTTCCATGAAAGGGTTTCTCGCCAGTCACTGCTTAGGGCTACATCAAGAGGAAACAAAACATAGAGATAGAACGTGAAACTACTTTGTTGTGTCAAGTTTCAAGAAGCTAGCACAAACCGTGTTGGATTTAGAGTTCCAAATACATCTATTAATATAGGAGAAAACAGAGTGAAACCTAAAAATTCAAACTGTTACTGGAAATGAACGCTTCAACATACAAGAACGAAATTTGGGGAACCAAGTTACCTTAGTGTACTGATCATTACCTGAAAGTATCATCCAGTTTGGGTGAAAAATTATTTGCTGAGATTTGTGGAGATTCGTAATTTTTGGAAGCTTGGCAATCCCTTCCCATGAAAGTGTTTCTCGCCAGTCACTGCTTAGGGCTACATCAAGAGGAAACAAAACGTAGAGATAGAACGTGAAACTACTTTGTTGTGTCAAGTTTCAAGAAGCTATCACAAACCGTGTTGGATTTAGAGTTCCAAATACATCTATCAATATAGGAGAAAACAGAGTGAAACCTAAAAATTCAAACTGTTACTGGAAATGAACGCTTCAACATAGAAGAACGAAATTTGGGGAACCAAGTCGCCTTAGTGTACTGATCATTACCTGAAAGTATCATCCAGTTTGGGTGAAAAAATATTTGCTGAGAATTCTGGAGATTCGTAATTTTGGGAAGCTTGGCAACCCCTTCCCATGAAAGTGTTTCTCGCCAGTCACTGCTTAGGGCTACATCAAGAGGAAACAAAACGTAGAGATAGAACGTGAAACTACTTTGTTGTGTCAACTTTCAAGAAGCTAGCACAAACCGTGTTGGATTTAGAGTTCCAAATACATCTATCAATATAGGAGAAAACAGAGTGAAACCTAAAAATTCAAACTGTTACTGGAAATGAACGCTTCAACATAGAAGAACGAAATTTGGGGAACCAAGTCGCCTTAGTGTACTGATCATTACCTGAAAGTATCATCTAGTTTGGGTGAAAAAATATTTGCTGAGATTTCTGGAGATTCGTAATTTTGGGAAGCTTGGCAACCCCTTCCCATGAAAGTGTTTCTCGCCAGTCACTGCTTAGGGCTACATCAAGAGGAAACAAAACGTAGAGATAGAACGTGAAACTACTTTGTTGTGTCAAGTTTCAAGAAGCTAGCACAAACCGTGTTGGATTCAGAGTTCCAAATACATCTATCAATATAGGAGAAAACAGAGTGAAACCTACAAATTCAAACTGTTACTGGAAATGAACGCTTCAACATAGAAGAACGAAATTTGGGGAACCAAGACGCCTTAGTGTACTGATCATTACCTGAAAGTATCATCCAGTTTGGGTGAAAAAATGTTTGCTGAGATTTCTGGAGATTCGTAATTTTGGGATGCTTGGCAACCCCTTCCCATGAAAGTGTTTCTCGCCAGTCACTGCTTAGGGCTACATCAAGAGGAAACAAAACGTAGGGATAGAACGTGAAACTACTTTGTTGTGTCAAGTTTCAAGAAGCTAGCACAAACCGTGTTGGATTTAGAGTTCCAAATACATCTATCAATATAGGAGAAAACAGAGTGAAACCTAAAAATTCAAACTGTTACTGGAAATGAACGCTTCAAAATAGAAGAACGAAATTTGGGGAACCAAGTCGCCTTAGTGTACTGATCATTACCTGAAAGTATCATCCAGTTTGGGAGAAAAAATATTTGCTGAGATTTCTGGAGATTCGTAATTTTGGGAAGCTTGGCAACCCCGTTCCATGAAAGGGTTTCTCGCCAGTCACTGCTTAGGGCTACATCAAGAGGAAACAAAACATAGAGATAGAACGTGAAACTACTTTGTTGTGTCAAGTTTCAAGAAGCTAGCACAAACCGTGTTGGATTTAGAGTTCCAAATACATCTATTAATATAGGAGAAAACAGAGTGAAACCTAAAAATTCAAACTGTTACTGGAAATGAACGCTTCAACATACAAGAACGAAATTTGGGGAACCAAGTTACCTTAGTGTACTGATCATTACCTGAAAGTATCATCCAGTTTGGGTGAAAAATTATTTGCTGAGATTTGTGGAGATTCGTAATTTTTGGAAGCTTGGCAATCCCTTCCCATGAAAGTGTTTCTCGCCAGTCACTGCTTAGGGCTACATCAAGAGGAAACAAAACGTAGAGATAGAACGTGAAACTACTTTGTTGTGTCAAGTTTCAAGAAGCTATCACAAACCGTGTTGGATTTAGAGTTCCAAATACATCTATCAATATAGGAGAAAACAGAGTGAAACCTAAAAATTCAAACTGTTACTGGAAATGAACGCTTCAACATAGAAGAACGAAATTTGGGGAACCAAGTCGCCTTAGTGTACTGATCATTACCTGAAAGTATCATCCAGTTTGGGTGAAAAAATATTTGCTGAGAATTCTGGAGATTCGTAATTTTGGGAAGCTTGGCAACCCCTTCCCATGAAAGTGTTTCTCGCCAGTCACTGCTTAGGGCTACATCAAGAGGAAACAAAACGTAGAGATAGAACGTGAAACTACTTTGTTGTGTCAAGTTTCAAGAAGCTATCACAAACCGTGTTGGATTTAGAGTTCCAAATACATCTATCAATATAGGAGAAAACAGAGTGAAACCTAAAAATTCAAACTGTTACTGGAAATGAACGCTTCAACATAGAAGAACGAAAATTGGGGAACCAAGTCGCCTTAGTGTACTGATCATTACCTGAGAGTATCATCCAGTTTGGGTGAAAAAATATTTGCTGAGATTTCTGGAGATTCGTAATTTTTGGAAGCATGGCAACCCCTTCCCATGAAAGTGTTTCTCGCCAGTCACTGCTTAGGGCTACATCAAGAGGAAACAAAACGTAGAGATAGAACGTGAAACTACTTTGTTGTGTCAAGTTTCAAGAAGCTAGCACAAACCGTGTTGGATTTAGAGTTCCAAATCCATCTATCAATATAGGAGAAAACAGAGTGAAACCTAAAAATTCAAACTGTTACTGGAAATGAACGCTTCGACATAGAAGAACGAAATTTGGGGAACCAAGTCGCCTTAGTGTACTGATCACTACCTGAAAGTATCATCCAGTTTGGGTGAAAAAATATTAGCTGAGATTTCTGGAGATTCGTAATTTTGGGAAGCTTGGCAACCCCTTCCCATGAAAGTGTTTCTCGCCAGTCACTGCTTAGGGCTACATCAAGAGGAAACAAAACGTAGGGATAGAATGTGAAACTACTTTGTTGTGTCAAGTTTCAAGAAGCTAGCACAAACCGTGTTGGATTTAGAGTTCCAAATACATCTATCAATATAGGAGAAAACAGAGTGAAACCTAAAAATTCAAACTGTTACTGGAAATGAACGCTTCAACATAGAAGAACGAAATTTGGGGAACCAAGTCGCCTTAGTGTACTGATCATTACCTGAAAGTATCATCCAGTTTGGGTGAAAAAATATTTGCTGAGATTTCTGGAGATTCGTAATTTTGGGAAGCTTGGCAACCCCTTCCCATGAAAGTGTTTCTCGCCAGTCACTGTTTAGGGCTACATCAAGAGGAAACAAAACGTAGAGATAGAACATGAAACTACTTTGTTGTGTCAACTTTCAAGAAGCTAGCACAAACCGTGTTGGATTTAGAGTTCCAAATACATCTATCAATATAGGAGAAAACAGAGTGAAACCTAAAAATTCAAACTGTTACTGGAAATGAACGCTTCAACATAGAAGAACGAAATTTGGGGAACCAAGTCGCCTTAGTGTACTGATCATTACCTGAAAGTATCATCTAGTTTGGGTGAAAAAATATTTGCTGAGATTTCTGGAGATTCGTAATTTTGGGAAGCTTGGCAACCCCTTCCCATGAAAGTGTTTCTCGCCAGTCACTGCTTAGGGCTACATCAAGAGGAAACAAAACGTAGAGATAGAACGTGAAACTACTTTGTTGTGTCAAGTTTCAAGAAGCTAGCACAAACCGTGTTGGATTCAGAGTTCCAAATACATCTATCAATATAGGAGAAAACAGAGTGAAACCTACAAATTCAAACTGTTACTGGAAATGAACGCTTCAACATAGAAGAACGAAATTTGGGGAACCAAGACGCCTTAGTGTACTGATCATTACCTGAAAGTATCATCCAGTTTGGGTGAAAAAATGTTTGCTGAGATTTCTGGAGATTCGTAATTTTGGGATGCTTGGCAACCCCTTCCCATGAAAGTGTTTCTCGCCAGTCACTGCTTAGGGCTACATCAAGAGGAAACAAAACGTAGGGATAGAACGTGAAACTACTTTGTTGTGTCAAGTTTCAAGAAGCTAGCACAAACCGTGTTGGATTTAGAGTTCCAAATACATCTATCAATATAGGAGAAAACAGAGTGAAACCTAAAAATTCAAACTGTTACTGGAAATGAACGCTTCGACATAGAAGAATGAAATTTGGGGAACCAAGTCGCCTTAGTGTACTGATCATTACCTGAAAGTATCATCCAGTTTGGGTGAAAAAATATTTGCTGAGATTTCTGGAGATTCGTAATATTGGGAAGCTTGGCAACCCCTTCCCATGAAAGTGTTTCTCGCCAGTCACTGCTTAGGGCTACATCAAGAGGAAACAAAACGTAGAGATAGAACGTGAAACTACTTTGCTGTGTCAAGTTTCAAGAAGCTAGCACAAACCGTGTTGGATTTAGATTTCCAAATACATCTATCCATATAGGAGAAAACAGAGTGAAACCTAAAAATTCAAACTGTTACTGGAAATGAACGCTTCAACATAGAAGAACGAAGTTTGGGGAACCAAGTCGCCTTAGTGTACTGATCATTACCTGAAAGTATCATCCAGTTTGGGTGAAAAAATATTTGCTGAGATTTCTGGAGATTCGTAATTTTGGGAAGCTTGGCAACCCCTTCCCATGAAAGTGTTTCTCGCCAGTCACTGTTTAGGGCTACATCAAGAGGAAACAAAACGTAGAGATAGAACATGAAACTACTTTGTTGTGTCAAGTTTCAAGAAGCTAGCACAAACCGTGTTGGATTTAGAGTTCCAAATACATCTATCAATATAGGAGAAAACAGAGTGAAACCTAAAAATTCAAACTGTTACTGGAAATGAACGCTTCAACATAGAAGAACGAAATTTGGGGAACCAAGTCGCCTTAGTGTACTGATCATTACCTGAAAGTATCATCCAGTTTGGGTGAAAAAATATTTGCTGAGATTTCTGGAGATTCGTAATTTTGGGAAGCTTGGCAACCCTGTTCCATGAAAGGGTTTCTCGCCAGTCACTGCTTAGGGCTACATCAAGAGTAAACAAAACGTAGAGATAGAACGTGAAACTACTTTGTTGTGTCAAGTTTCAAGAAGCTAGCACAAACCGTGTTGGATTTAGAGTTCCAAATACATCTATCAATATAGGAGAAAACAGAGTGAAACCTACAAATTCAAACTGTTACTGGAAATGAAGGCTTCAACATAGAAGAACGAAATTTGGGGAACCAAGTCGCCTTAGTGTACTGATCATTACCTGAAAGTATCATCTAGTTTGGGTGAAAAAATATTTGCTGAGATTTCTGGAGATTCGTAATTTTGGGAAGCTTGGCAACCCCTTCCCATGAAAGTGTTTCTCGCCAGTCACTGCTTAGGGCTACATCAAGAGGAAACAAAACGTAGAGATAGAACGTGAAACTACTTTGTTGTGTCAAGTTTCAAGAAGCTAGCACAAACCGTGTTGGATTCAGAGTTCCAAATACATCTATCAATATAGGAGAAAACAGAGTGAAACCTACAAATTCAAACTGTTACTGGAAATGAACGCTTCAACATAGAAGAACAAAATTTGGGGAACCAAGACGCCTTAGTGTACTGATCATTACCTGAAAGTATCATCCAGTTTGGGTGAAAAAATGTTTGCTGAGATTTCTGGAGATTCGTAATTTTGGGATGCTTGGCAACCCCTTCCCATGAAAGTGTTTCTCGCCAGTCACTGCTTAGGGCTACATCAAGAGGAAAAAAAACGTAGGGATAGAACGTGAAACTACTTTGTTGTGTCAAGTTTCAAGAAGCTAGCACAAACCGTGTTGGATTTAGAGTTCCAAATACATCTATCAATATAGGAGAAAACAGAGTGAAACCTAAAAATTCAAACTGTTACTGGAAATGAACGCTTCAAAATAGAAGAACGAAATTTGGGGAACCAAGTCGCCTTAGTGTACTGATCATTACCTGAAAGTATCATCCAGTTTGGGAGAAAAAATATTTGCTGAGATTTCTGGAGATTCGTAATTTTGGGAAGCTTGGCAACCCCGTTCCATGAAAGGGTTTCTCGCCAGTCACTGCTTAGGGCTACATCAAGAGGAAACAAAACATAGAGATAGAACGTGAAACTACTTTGTTGTGTCAAGTTTCAAGAAGCTAGCACAAACCGTGTTGGATTTAGAGTTCCAAATACATCTATTAATATAGGAGAAAACAGAGTGAAACCTAAAAATTCAAACTGTTACTGGAAATGAACGCTTCAACATACAAGAACGAAATTTGGGGAACCAAGTTACCTTAGTGTACTGATCATTACCTGAAAGTATCATCCAGTTTGGGTGAAAAATTATTTGCTGAGATTTGTGGAGATTCGTAATTTTTGGAAGCTTGGCAATCCCTTCCCATGAAAGTGTTTCTCGCCAGTCACTGCTTAGGGCTACATCAAGAGGAAACAAAACGTAGAGATAGAACGTGAAACTACTTTGTTGTGTCAAGTTTCAAGAAGCTATCACAAACCGTGTTGGATTTAGAGTTCCAAATACATCTATCAATATAGGAGAAAACAGAGTGAAACCTAAAAATTCAAACTGTTACTGGAAATGAACGCTTCAACATAGAAGAACGAAATTTGGGGAACCAAGTCGCCTTAGTGTACTGATCATTACCTGAAAGTATCATCCAGTTTGGGTGAAAAAATATTTGCTGAGAATTCTGGAGATTCGTAATTTTGGGAAGCTTGGCAACCCCTTCCCATGAAAGTGTTTCTCGCCAGTCACTGCTTAGGGCTACATCAAGAGGAAACAAAACGTAGAGATAGAACGTGAAACTACTTTGTTGTGTCAAGTTTCAAGAAGCTATCACAAACCGTGTTGGATTTAGAGTTCCAAATACATCTATCAATATAGGAGAAAACAGAGTGAAACCTAAAAATTCAAACTGTTACTGGAAATGAACGCTTCAACATAGAAGAACGAAAATTGGGGAACCAAGTCGCCTTAGTGTACTGATCATTACCTGAGAGTATCATCCAGTTTGGGTGAAAAAATATTTGCTGAGATTTCTGGAGATTCGTAATTTTTGGAAGCATGGCAACCCCTTCCCATGAAAGTGTTTCTCGCCAGTCACTGCTTAGGGCTACATCAAGAGGAAACAAAACGTAGAGATAGAACGTGAAACTACTTTGTTGTGTCAAGTTTCAAGAAGCTAGCACAAACCGTGTTGGATTTAGAGTTCCAAATCCATCTATCAATATAGGAGAAAACAGAGTGAAACCTAAAAATTCAAACTGTTACTGGAAATGAACGCTTCGACATAGAAGAACGAAATTTGGGGAACCAAGTCGCCTTAGTGTACTGATCACTACCTGAAAGTATCATCCAGTTTGGGTGAAAAAATATTAGCTGAGATTTCTGGAGATTCGTAATTTTGGGAAGCTTGGCAACCCCTTCCCATGAAAGTGTTTCTCGCCAGTCACTGCTTAGGGCTACATCAAGAGGAAACAAAACGTAGGGATAGAATGTGAAACTACTTTGTTGTGTCAAGTTTCAAGAAGCTAGCACAAACCGTGTTGGATTTAGAGTTCCAAATACATCTATCAATATAGGAGAAAACAGAGTGAAACCTAAAAATTCAAACTGTTACTGGAAATGAACGCTTCAACATAGAAGAACGAAATTTGGGGAACCAAGTCGCCTTAGTGTACTGATCATTACCTGAAAGTATCATCCAGTTTGGGTGAAAAAATATTTGCTGAGATTTCTGGAGATTCGTAATTTTGGGAAGCTTGGCAACCCCTTCCCATGAAAGTGTTTCTCGCCAGTCACTGTTTAGGGCTACATCAAGAGGAAACAAAACGTAGAGATAGAACATGAAACTACTTTGTTGTGTCAACTTTCAAGAAGCTAGCACAAACCGTGTTGGATTTAGAGTTCCAAATACATCTATCAATATAGGAGAAAACAGAGTGAAACCTAAAAATTCAAACTGTTACTGGAAATGAACGCTTCAACATAGAAGAACGAAATTTGGGGAACCAAGTCGCCTTAGTGTACTGATCATTACCTGAAAGTATCATCTAGTTTGGGTGAAAAAATATTTGCTGAGATTTCTGGAGATTCGTAATTTTGGGAAGCTTGGCAACCCCTTCCCATGAAAGTGTTTCTCGCCAGTCACTGCTTAGGGCTACATCAAGAGGAAACAAAACGTAGAGATAGAACGTGAAACTACTTTGTTGTGTCAAGTTTCAAGAAGCTAGCACAAACCGTGTTGGATTCAGAGTTCCAAATACATCTATCAATATAGGAGAAAACAGAGTGAAACCTACAAATTCAAACTGTTACTGGAAATGAACGCTTCAACATAGAAGAACGAAATTTGGGGAACCAAGACGCCTTAGTGTACTGATCATTACCTGAAAGTATCATCCAGTTTGGGTGAAAAAATGTTTGCTGAGATTTCTGGAGATTCGTAATTTTGGGATGCTTGGCAACCCCTTCCCATGAAAGTGTTTCTCGCCAGTCACTGCTTAGGGCTACATCAAGAGGAAACAAAACGTAGGGATAGAACGTGAAACTACTTTGTTGTGTCAAGTTTCAAGAAGCTAGCACAAACCGTGTTGGATTTAGAGTTCCAAATACATCTATCAATATAGGAGAAAACAGAGTGAAACCTAAAAATTCAAACTGTTACTGGAAATGAACGCTTCGACATAGAAGAATGAAATTTGGGGAACCAAGTCGCCTTAGTGTACTGATCATTACCTGAAAGTATCATCCAGTTTGGGTGAAAAAATATTTGCTGAGATTTCTGGAGATTCGTAATATTGGGAAGCTTGGCAACCCCTTCCCATGAAAGTGTTTCTCGCCAGTCACTGCTTAGGGCTACATCAAGAGGAAACAAAACGTAGAGATAGAACGTGAAACTACTTTGCTGTGTCAAGTTTCAAGAAGCTAGCACAAACCGTGTTGGATTTAGATTTCCAAATACATCTATCCATATAGGAGAAAACAGAGTGAAACCTAAAAATTCAAACTGTTACTGGAAATGAACGCTTCAACATAGAAGAACGAAGTTTGGGGAACCAAGTCGCCTTAGTGTACTGATCATTACCTGAAAGTATCATCCAGTTTGGGTGAAAAAATATTTGCTGAGATTTCTGGAGATTCGTAATTTTGGGAAGCTTGGCAACCCCTTCCCATGAAAGTGTTTCTCGCCAGTCACTGTTTAGGGCTACATCAAGAGGAAACAAAACGTAGAGATAGAACATGAAACTACTTTGTTGTGTCAAGTTTCAAGAAGCTAGCACAAACCGTGTTGGATTTAGAGTTCCAAATACATCTATCAATATAGGAGAAAACAGAGTGAAACCTAAAAATTCAAACTGTTACTGGAAATGAACGCTTCAACATAGAAGAACGAAATTTGGGGAACCAAGTCGCCTTAGTGTACTGATCATTACCTGAAAGTATCATCCAGTTTGGGTGAAAAAATATTTGCTGAGATTTCTGGAGATTCGTAATTTTGGGAAGCTTGGCAACCCTGTTCCATGAAAGGGTTTCTCGCCAGTCACTGCTTAGGGCTACATCAAGAGTAAACAAAACGTAGAGATAGAACGTGAAACTACTTTGTTGTGTCAAGTTTCAAGAAGCTAGCACAAACCGTGTTGGATTTAGAGTTCCAAATACATCTATCAATATAGGAGAAAACAGAGTGAAACCTACAAATTCAAACTGTTACTGGAAATGAAGGCTTCAACATAGAAGAACGAAATTTGGGGAACCAAGTCGCCTTAGTGTACTGATCATTACCTGAAAGTATCATCCAGTTTGGGTGAAAAAATATTTGCTGAGATTTCTAGAGATTCGTAATTGTGGGAAGCTTGGCAACCCCGTTCCATGAAAGTGTTTCTCGCCAGTCACTGCTTAGGGCTACATCAAGAGGAAACAAAACGTAGAGATAGAACGTGAAACTACTTTGTTGTGTCAAGTTTCAAGAAGCTAGCACAAACCGTGTTGGATTCAGAGTTCCAAATACATCTATCAATATAGGAGAAAACAGAGTGAAACCTACAAATTCAAACTGTTACTGGAAATGAACGCTTCGACATAGAAGAACGAAATTTGGGGAACCAAGTCGCCTTAGTGTACTGATCACTACCTGAAAGTATCATCCAGTTTGGGTGAAAAAATATTAGCTGAGATTTCTGGAGATTCGTAATTTTGGGAAGCTTGGCAACCCCTTCCCATGAAAGTGTTTCTCGCCAGTCACTGCTTAGGGCTACATCAAGAGGAAACAAAACGTAGGGATAGAATGTGAAACTACTTTGTTGTGTCAAGTTTCAAGAAGCTAGCACAAACCGTGTTGGATTTAGAGTTCCAAATACATCTATCAATATAGGAGAAAACAGAGTGAAACCTAAAAATTCAAACTGTTACTGGAAATGAACGCTTCAACATAGAAGAACGAAATTTGGGGAACCAAGTCGCCTTAGTGTACTGATCATTACCTGAAAGTATCATCCAGTTTGGGTGAAAAAATATTTGCTGAGATTTCTGGAGATTCGTAATTTTGGGAAGCTTGGCAACCCCTTCCCATGAAAGTGTTTCTCGCCAGTCACTGTTTAGGGCTACATCAAGAGGAAACAAAACGTAGAGATAGAACATGAAACTACTTTGTTGTGTCAACTTTCAAGAAGCTAGCACAAACCGTGTTGGATTTAGAGTTCCAAATACATCTATCAATATAGGAGAAAACAGAGTGAAACCTAAAAATTCAAACTGTTACTGGAAATGAACGCTTCAACATAGAAGAACGAAATTTGGGGAACCAAGTCGCCTTAGTGTACTGATCATTACCTGAAAGTATCATCTAGTTTGGGTGAAAAAATATTTGCTGAGATTTCTGGAGATTCGTAATTTTGGGAAGCTTGGCAACCCCTTCCCATGAAAGTGTTTCTCGCCAGTCACTGCTTAGGGCTACATCAAGAGGAAACAAAACGTAGAGATAGAACGTGAAACTACTTTGTTGTGTCAAGTTTCAAGAAGCTAGCACAAACCGTGTTGGATTCAGAGTTCCAAATACATCTATCAATATAGGAGAAAACAGAGTGAAACCTACAAATTCAAACTGTTACTGGAAATGAACGCTTCAACATAGAAGAACGAAATTTGGGGAACCAAGACGCCTTAGTGTACTGATCATTACCTGAAAGTATCATCCAGTTTGGGTGAAAAAATGTTTGCTGAGATTTCTGGAGATTCGTAATTTTGGGATGCTTGGCAACCCCTTCCCATGAAAGTGTTTCTCGCCAGTCACTGCTTAGGGCTACATCAAGAGGAAACAAAACGTAGGGATAGAACGTGAAACTACTTTGTTGTGTCAAGTTTCAAGAAGCTAGCACAAACCGTGTTGGATTTAGAGTTCCAAATACATCTATCAATATAGGAGAAAACAGAGTGAAACCTAAAAATTCAAACTGTTACTGGAAATGAACGCTTCGACATAGAAGAATGAAATTTGGGGAACCAAGTCGCCTTAGTGTACTGATCATTACCTGAAAGTATCATCCAGTTTGGGTGAAAAAATATTTGCTGAGATTTCTGGAGATTCGTAATATTGGGAAGCTTGGCAACCCCTTCCCATGAAAGTGTTTCTCGCCAGTCACTGCTTAGGGCTACATCAAGAGGAAACAAAACGTAGAGATAGAACGTGAAACTACTTTGCTGTGTCAAGTTTCAAGAAGCTAGCACAAACCGTGTTGGATTTAGATTTCCAAATACATCTATCCATATAGGAGAAAACAGAGTGAAACCTAAAAATTCAAACTGTTACTGGAAATGAACGCTTCAACATAGAAGAACGAAGTTTGGGGAACCAAGTCGCCTTAGTGTACTGATCATTACCTGAAAGTATCATCCAGTTTGGGTGAAAAAATATTTGCTGAGATTTCTGGAGATTCGTAATTTTGGGAAGCTTGGCAACCCCTTCCCATGAAAGTGTTTCTCGCCAGTCACTGTTTAGGGCTACATCAAGAGGAAACAAAACGTAGAGATAGAACATGAAACTACTTTGTTGTGTCAAGTTTCAAGAAGCTAGCACAAACCGTGTTGGATTTAGAGTTCCAAATACATCTATCAATATAGGAGAAAACAGAGTGAAACCTAAAAATTCAAACTGTTACTGGAAATGAACGCTTCAACATAGAAGAACGAAATTTGGGGAACCAAGTCGCCTTAGTGTACTGATCATTACCTGAAAGTATCATCCAGTTTGGGTGAAAAAATATTTGCTGAGATTTCTGGAGATTCGTAATTTTGGGAAGCTTGGCAACCCTGTTCCATGAAAGGGTTTCTCGCCAGTCACTGCTTAGGGCTACATCAAGAGTAAACAAAACGTAGAGATAGAACGTGAAACTACTTTGTTGTGTCAAGTTTCAAGAAGCTAGCACAAACCGTGTTGGATTTAGAGTTCCAAATACATCTATCAATATAGGAGAAAACAGAGTGAAACCTACAAATTCAAACTGTTACTGGAAATGAAGGCTTCAACATAGAAGAACGAAATTTGGGGAACCAAGTCGCCTTAGTGTACTGATCATTACCTGAAAGTATCATCCAGTTTGGGTGAAAAAATATTTGCTGAGATTTCTAGAGATTCGTAATTGTGGGAAGCTTGGCAACCCCGTTCCATGAAAGTGTTTCTCGCCAGTCACTGCTTAGGGCTACATCAAGAGGAAACAAAACGTAGAGATAGAACGTGAAACTACTTTGTTGTGTCAAGTTTCAAGAAGCTAGCAAAAACCGTGTTGGATTTAGAGTTCCAAATACATCTATCACTATAGGAGAAAACAGAGTGAAATCTAAAAATTCAAACTGTTACTGAAAATGAACGCTTCAACATAGAAGAACGAAATTTGGGGAACCAAGTCGCCTTAGTGTACTGATCATTACCTGAAAGTATCATCCAGTTTGGGTGAAAAAATATTTGCTGAGATTTCTGGAGATTCGTAATTTTGGGAAGCTTGGCAACCCCTTCCCATGAAAGTGTTTCTCGCCAGTCACTGTTTAGGGCTACATCAAGAGGAAACAACAAAACGTAGAGATAGAACGTGAAACTACTTTGTTGTGTCAACTTTCAAGAAGCTAGCACAAACCGTGTTGGATTCAGAGTTCCAAATACATCTATCAATATAGGAGAAAACAGAGTGAAACCTAAAGATTCAAACTGTTACTGGAAATGAACGCTTCAACATAGAAGAACGAAATTTGGGGAACCAAGTCGCCTTAGTGTACTGATCATTACCTGAAAGTATCATCCAGTTTGGGTGAAAAAATATTTGCTGAGATTTCTGGAGATTCGTAATTTTGGGAAGCTTGGCAACCCCTTCCCATGAAAGTGTTTCTCGCCAGTCACTGCTTAGGGCTACATCAAGAGGAAACAAAACGTAGAGATAGAACGTGAAACAACTTTGTTGTGTCAAGTTTCAAGAAGCTAGCACAAACCGTGTTGGATTTAGAGTTCCAAATACATCTATCTATATAGGAGAAAACAGAGTGAAACCTAAAAATTCAAACTGTTACTGGAAATGAACGCTTCAACATAGAAGAACGAAATTTGGGGAACCAAGTCGCCTTAGTGTACTGATCATTACCTGAAAGTATCATCCAGTTTGGTTGAAAAAATATTTGCTGAGATTTCTGGAGATTCGTAATTTTGGGAAGCTTGGCAACCCCTTCCCATGAAAGTGTTTCTCGCCAGTCACTGCTTAGGGCTACATCAAGAGGAAACAAAACGTAGAGATAGAACGTGAAACTACTTTGTTGTGTCAAGTTTCAAGAAGCTAGCACAAACCGTGTTGTATTTAGAGTTCCAAATACATCTATCAATATAGGAGAAAATAGAGTGAAACCTAAAAATTCAAACTGTTACTGGAAATGAACGCTTCAACATCGAAGAACGAAATTTGGGGAACCAAGTCGCCTTAGTGTACTGATCATTACCTGAAAGTATCATCCAGTTTGGGTGAAAAAATATTTGCTGAGATTTCTGGAGATTCGTAATTTTGGGAAGCTTGGCAACCCCTTCCCATGAAAGTGTTTCTCGCCAGTCACTGTTTAGGGCTACATCAAGAGGAAACAAAACGTAGAGATAGAACGTGAAACTACTTTGTTGTGTCAAGTTTCAAGAAGCTAGCACAAACCGTGTTGGATTTACAGTTCCAAATACATCTATCAATATAGGAGAAAACAGAGTGAAACCTAAAAATTCAAACTGTTACTGGAAATGAACGCTTCAATGTAGAAGAATGAAATTTGGGGAACCAAGTCGCCTTAGTGTACTCATCATTACCTGAAAGTATCATCCAGTTTGGGTGAAAAAATATTTGCTGAGATTTCTGGAGATTCGTAATTTTGGGAAGCTTGGAATCCCCTTCCCATGAAAGTGTTTCTCACCAGTCACTGCTTAGGGCTACATCAAGAGGAAACAAAACGTAGAGATAGAACGTGAAACTACTTTGTTGTGTCAAGTTTCAAGAAGCTAGCACAAACCGTGTTGGATTTAGAGTTCCAAATACATCTATCAATATAGGAGAAAACAGAGTGAAACCTAAAAATTCAAACTGTTACTGGAAATGAACGCTTCAACATCGAAGAACGAAATTTGGGGAACCAAGTAGCCTTAGTGTACTGATCATTACCTGAGAGTATCATCCCGTTTGGGTGAAAAAATATTTGCTGAGATTTCTGGAGATTCGTAATTTTTGGAAGCTTGGCAACCCCTTCCCATGAAAGTGTTTCTCGCCAGTCACTGCTTAGGGCTACATCAAGAGGAAACAAAACGTAGAGATAGAACGTGAATCTACTTTGTTGTGTCAAGTTTCAAGAAGCTAGCACAAACCGTGTTGGATTCAGAGTTCCAAATACATCTATCAATATAGGAGAAAACAGAGTGAAACCTAAAAATTCAAACTGTTACTGGAAATGAACGCTTCAACATAGAAGAATGAAATTTGGGGAACCAAGTCGCCTTAGTGTACTGATCATTACCTGAAAGTATCATCCAGTTTGGGTGAAAAAATGTTTGCTGAGATTTCTGGAGATTCGTAATTTTGGGAAGCTTGGCAACCCCTTCCGATGAAAGTGTTTCTCGCCAGTCACTGCTTAGGGCTACAACATGAGGAAACAAAACGTAGAGATAGAACGTGAAACTACTTTGTTGTGTCAAGTTTCAAGAAGCTAGCACAAACCGTGTTGGATTTAGAGTTCCAAATACATCTATCTATATAGGAGAAAACAGAGTGAAACCTAAAAATTCAAACTGTTACTGGAAATGAACGCTTCAACATAGAAGAACGAAATTTGGGGAACCAAGTCGCCTTAGTGTACTGATCATTACCTGAAAGTATCATCCAGTTTGGGTGAAAAAATATTTGTTGAGATTTCTGGAGATTCGTAATTTTGGGAAGCTTGGCAACCCAGTTCCATGAAAGTGATTCTCGCCAGTCACTGCTTAGGGCTACATCAAGAGGAAACAAAACGTAGAGATAGAACGTGAAACTACTTTGTTGTGTCAAGTTTCAAGAAGCTAGCACAAACCGTGTTGGATTTAGAGTTCCAAATACATCTATCAATATAGGAGAAAACAGAGTGAAACCTAAAAATTCAAACTGTTACTGGAAATGAACGCTTCAACATAGAAGAATGAAATTTGGGGAACCAAGTCGCCTTAGTGTACTCATCATTACCTGAAAGTATCATCCAGTTTGGGTGAAAAAATATTTGCTGAGATTTCTGGAGATTCGTAATTTTGGGAAGCTTGGCAACCCCTTCCCATGAAAGTGTTTCTGGCCAGTCTCTGCTTACGGCTACATCAAGAGGAAACAAAACGTAGAGATAGAACGTGAAACTACTTTGTTGTGTCAAGTTTCAAGAAGCTAGCACAAACCGTGTTGGATTTAGAGTTCCAAATACATCTATCAATATAGGAGAAAACAGAGTGAAACCTAAAAATTCAAACTGTTACTGGAAATGAACGCTTCAACATAGAAGAACGAAATTTGGGGAACCAAGTCGCCTTAGTGTACTGATCATTACCTGAGAGTATCATCCAGTTTGGGTGAAAAAATATTTGCTGAGATTTCTGGAGATTCGTAATTTTTGGAAGCTTGGCAACCCCTTCCCATGAAAGTGTTTCTCGCCAGTCACTGCTTAGGGCTACATCAAGAGGAAACAAAACGTAGAGATAGAACGTGAAACTACTTTGTTGTGTCAAGTTTCAAGAAGCTAGCACAAACCGTGTTGGATTCAGAGTTCCAAATACATCTATCAATATAGGAGAAAACAGAGTGAAACCTAAAAATTCAAACTGTTACTGGAAATGAACGCTTCAACATAGAAGAACGAAATTTGGGGAACCAAGTCGCCTTAGTGTACTGATCATTACCTGAAAGTATCATCCAGTTTGGGTGAAAAAATATTTGCTGAGATTTCTGGAGATTCGTAATTTTGGGAAGCTTGGCAACCCCTTCCCATGAAAGTGTTTCTCGCCAGTCACTGCTTAGGGCTACATCAAGAGGAAACAAAACGTAGAGATAGAACGTGAAACAACTTTGTTGTGTCAAGTTTCAAGAAGCTAGCACAAACCGTGTTGGATTTAGAGTTCCAAATACATCTATCTATATAGGAGAAAACAGAGTGAAACCTAAAAATTCAAACTGTTACTGGAAATGAACGCTTCAACATAGAAGAACGAAATTTGGGGAACCAAGTCGCCTTAGTGTACTGATCATTACCTGAAAGTATCATCCAGTTTGGTTGAAAAAATATTTGCTGAGATTTCTGGAGATTCGTAATTTTGGGAAGCTTGGCAACCCCTTCCCATGAAAGTGTTTCTCGCCAGTCACTGCTTAGGGCTACATCAAGAGGAAACAAAACGTAGAGATAGAACGTGAAACTACTTTGTTGTGTCAAGTTTCAAGAAGCTAGCACAAACCGTGTTGGATTTAGAGTTCCAAATACATCTATCAATATAGGAGAAAACAGAGTGAAACCTAAAAATTCAAACAGTTACTGGAAATGAACGCTTCAACATCGAAGAACGAAATTTGGGGAACCAAGTAGCCTTAGTGTACTGATCATTACCTGAGAGTATCATCCCGTTTGGGTGAAAAAATATTTGCTGAGATTTCTGGAGATTCGTAATTTTGGGAAGCTTGGCAACCCCTTCCCATGAAAGTGTTTCTCGCCAGTCACTGCTTAGGGCTACATCAAGAGGAAACAAAACGTAGAGATAGAACGTGAATCTACTTTGTTGTGTCAAGTTTCAAGTAGCTAGCACAAACCGTGTTGGATTCAGAGTTCCAAATACATCTATCAATATAGGAGAAAACAGAGTGAAACCTAAAAATTCAAACTGTTACTGGAAATGAACGCTTCAACATAGAAGAACGAAATTTGGGGAACCAAGTCGCCTTAGTGTACTGATCATTACCTGAAAGTATCATCCAGTTTGGGTGAAAAAATATTTGCTGAGATTTCTGGAGATTCGTAATTTTGGGAAGCTTGGCAACCCCTTCCCATGAAAGTGTTTCTCGCCAGTCACTGTTTAGGGCTACATCAAGAGGAAACAAAACGTAGAGATAGAACATGAAACTACTTTGTTGTGTCAACTTTCAAGAAGCTAGCACAAACCGTGTTGGATTTAGAGTTCCAAATACATCTATCAATATAGGAGAAAACAGAGTGAAACCTAAAAATTCAAACTGTTACTGGAAATGAACGCTTCAACATAGAAGAACGAAATTTGGGGAACCAAGTCGCCTTAGTGTACTGATCATTACCTGAAAGTATCATCTAGTTTGGGTGAAAAAATATTTGCTGAGATTTCTGGAGATTCGTAATTTTGGGAAGCTTGGCAACCCCTTCCCATGAAAGTGTTTCTCGCCAGTCACTGCTTAGGGCTACATCAAGAGGAAACAAAACGTAGAGATAGAACGTGAAACTACTTTGTTGTGTCAAGTTTCAAGAAGCTAGCACAAACCGTGTTGGATTCAGAGTTCCAAATACATCTATCAATATAGGAGAAAACAGAGTGAAACCTACAAATTCAAACTGTTACTGGAAATGAACGCTTCAACATAGAAGAACGAAATTTGGGGAACCAAGACGCCTTAGTGTACTGATCATTACCTGAAAGTATCATCCAGTTTGGGTGAAAAAATGTTTGCTGAGATTTCTGGAGATTCGTAATTTTGGGATGCTTGGCAACCCCTTCCCATGAAAGTGTTTCTCGCCAGTCACTGCTTAGGGCTACATCAAGAGGAAACAAAACGTAGGGATAGAACGTGAAACTACTTTGTTGTGTCAAGTTTCAAGAAGCTAGCACAAACCGTGTTGGATTTAGAGTTCCAAATACATCTATCAATATAGGAGAAAACAGAGTGAAACCTAAAAATTCAAACTGTTACTGGAAATGAACGCTTCGACATAGAAGAACGAAATTTGGGGAACCAAGTCGCCTTAGTGTACTGATCATTACCTGAAAGTATCATCCAGTTTGGGTGAAAAAATATTTGCTGAGATTTCTGGAGATTCGTAATATTGGGAAGCTTGGCAACCCCTTCCCATGAAAGTGTTTCTCGCCAGTCACTGCTTAGGGCTACATCAAGAGGAAACAAAACGTAGAGATAGAACGTGAAACTACTTTGCTGTGTCAAGTTTCAAGAAGCTAGCACAAACCGTGTTGGATTTAGATTTCCAAATACATCTATCCATATAGGAGAAAACAGAGTGAAACCTAAAAATTCAAACTGTTACTGGAAATGAACGCTTCAACATAGAAGAACGAAGTTTGGGGAACCAAGTCGCCTTAGTGTACTGATCATTACCTGAAAGTATCATCCAGTTTGGGTGAAAAAATATTTGCTGAGATTTCTGGAGATTCGTAATTTTGGGAAGCTTGGCAACCCCTTCCCATGAAAGTGTTTCTCGCCAGTCACTGTTTAGGGCTACATCAAGAGGAAACAAAACGTAGAGATAGAACATGAAACTACTTTGTTGTGTCAAGTTTCAAGAAGCTAGCACAAACCGTGTTGGATTTAGAGTTCCAAATACATCTATCAATATAGGAGAAAACAGAGTGAAACCTAAAAATTCAAACTGTTACTGGAAATGAACGCTTCAACATAGAAGAACGAAATTTGGGGAACCAAGTCGCCTTAGTGTACTGATCATTACCTGAAAGTATCATCCAGTTTGGGTGAAAAAATATTTGCTGAGATTTCTGGAGATTCGTAATTTTGGGAAGCTTGGCAACCCTGTTCCATGAAAGGGTTTCTCGCCAGTCACTGCTTAGGGCTACATCAAGAGTAAACAAAACGTAGAGATAGAACGTGAAACTACTTTGTTGTGTCAAGTTTCAAGAAGCTAGCACAAACCGTGTTGGATTTAGAGTTCCAAATACATCTATCAATATAGGAGAAAACAGAGTGAAACCTACAAATTCAAACTGTTACTGGAAATGAAGGCTTCAACATAGAAGAACGAAATTTGGGGAACCAAGTCGCCTTAGTGTACTGATCATTACCTGAAAGTATCATCCAGTTTGGGTGAAAAAATATTTGCTGAGATTTCTGGAGATTCGTAATTGTGGGAAGCTTGGCAACCCCGTTCCATGAAAGTGTTTCTCGCCAGTCACTGCTTAGTGCTACATCAAGAGGAAACAAAACGTAGAGATAGAACGTGAAACTACTTTGTTGTGTCAAGTTTCAAGAAGCTAGCAAAAACCGTGTTGGATTTAGAGTTCCAAATACATCTATCACTATAGGAGAAAACAGAGTGAAATCTAAAAATTCAAACTGTTACTGAAAATGAACGCTTCAACATAGAAGAACGAAATTTGGGGAACCAAGTCGCCTTAGTGTACTGATCATTACCTGAAAGTATCATCCAGTTTGGGTGAAAAAATATTTGCTGAGATTTCTGGAGATTCGTAATTTTGGGAAGCTTGGCAACCCCTTCCCATGAAAGTGTTTCTCGCCAGTCACTGTTTAGGGCTACATCAAGAGGAAACAACAAAACGTAGAGATAGAACGTGAAACTACTTTGTTGTGTCAACTTTCAAGAAGCTAGCACAAACCGTGTTGGATTCAGAGTTCCAAATACATCTATCAATATAGGAGAAAACAGAGTGAAACCTAAAGATTCAAACTGTTACTGGAAATGAACGCTTCAACATAGAAGAACGAAATTTGGGGAACCAAGTCGCCTTAGTGTACTGATCATTACCTGAAAGTATCATCCAGTTTGGGTGAAAAAATATTTGCTGAGATTTCTGGAGATTCGTAATTTTGGGAAGCTTGGCAACCCCTTCCCATGAAAGTGTTTCTCGCCAGTCACTGCTTAGGGCTACATCAAGAGGAAACAAAACGTAGAGATAGAACGTGAAACAACTTTGTTGTGTCAAGTTTCAAGAAGCTAGCACAAACCGTGTTGGATTTAGAGTTCCAAATACATCTATCTATATAGGAGAAAACAGAGTGAAACCTAAAAATTCAAACTGTTACTGGAAATGAACGCTTCAACATAGAAGAATGAAATTTGGGGAACCAAGTCGCCTTAGTGTACTGATCATTACCTGAAAGTATCATCCAGTTTGGTTGAAAAAATATTTGCTGAGATTTCTGGAGATTCGTAATTTTGGGAAGCTTGGCAACCCCTTCCCATGAAAGTGTTTCTCGCCAGTCACTGCTTAGGGCTACATCAAGAGGAAACAAAACGTAGAGATAGAACGTGAAACTACTTTGTTGTGTCAAGTTTCAAGAAGCTAGCACAAACCGTGTTGTATTTAGAGTTCCAAATACATCTATCAATATAGGAGAAAATAGAGTGAAACCTAAAAATTCAAACTGTTACTGGAAATGAACGCTTCAACATCGAAGAACGAAATTTGGGGAACCAAGTCGCCTTAGTGTACTGATCATTACCTGAAAGTATCATCCAGTTTGGGTGAAAAAATATTTGCTGAGATTTCTGGAGATTCGTAATTTTGGGAAGCTTGGCAACCCCTTCCCATGAAAGTGTTTCTCGCCAGTCACTGTTTAGGGCTACATCAAGAGGAAACAAAACGTAGAGATAGAACGTGAAACTACTTTGTTGTGTCAAGTTTCAAGAAGCTAGCACAAACCGTGTTGGATTTAGAGTTCCAAATACATCTATCAATATAGGAGAAAACAGAGTGAAACCTAAAAATTCAAACTGTTACTGGAAATGAACGCTTCAACGTAGAAGAATGAAATTTGGGGAACCAAGTCGCCTTAGTGTACTCATCATTACCTGAAAGTATCATCCAGTTTGGGTGAAAAAATATTTGCTGAGATTTCTGGAGATTCGTAATTTTGGGAAGCTTGGAATCCCCTTCCCATGAAAGTGTTTCTCACCAGTCACTGCTTAGGGCTACATCAAGAGGAAACAAAACGTAGAGATAGAACGTGAAACTACTTTGTTGTGTCAAGTTTCAAGAAGCTAGCACAAACCGTGTTGGATTTAGAGTTCCAAATACATCTATCAATATAGGAGAAAACAGAGTGAAACCTAAAAATTCAAACTGTTACTGGAAATGAACGCTTCAACATCGAAGAACGAAATTTGGGGAACCAAGTAGCCTTAGTGTACTGATCATTACCTGAGAGTATCATCCCGTTTGGGTGAAAAAATATTTGCTGAGATTTCTGGAGATTCGTAATTTTTGGAAGCTTGGCAACCCCTTCCCATGAAAGTGTTTCTCGCCAGTCACTGCTTAGGGCTACATCAAGAGGAAACAAAACGTAGAGATAGAACGTGAATCTACTTTGTTGTGTCAAGTTTCAAGAAGCTAGCACAAACCGTGTTGGATTCAGAGTTCCAAATACATCTATCAATATAGGAGAAAACAGAGTGAAACCTAAAAATTCAAACTGTTACTGGAAATGAACGCTTCAACATAGAAGAATGAAATTTGGGGAACCAAGTCGCCTTAGTGTACTGATCATTACCTGAAAGTATCATCCAGTTTGGGTGAAAAAATGTTTGCTGAGATTTCTGGAGATTCGTAATTTTGGGAAGCTTGGCAACCCCTTCCGATGAAAGTGTTTCTCGCCAGTCACTGCTTAGGGCTACAACATGAGGAAACAAAACGTAGAGATAGAACGTGAAACTACTTTGTTGTGTCAAGTTTCAAGAAGCTAGCACAAACCGTGTTGGATTTAGAGTTCCAAATACATCTATCTATATAGGAGAAAACAGAGTGAAACCTAAAAATTCAAACTGTTACTGGAAATGAACGCTTCAACATAGAAGAACGAAATTTGGGGAACCAAGTCGCCTTAGTGTACTGATCATTACCTGAAAGTATCATCCAGTTTGGGTGAAAAAATATTTGTTGAGATTTCTAGAGATTCGTAATTTTGGGAAGCTTGGCAACCCAGTTCCATGAAAGTGTTTCTCGCCAGTCACTGCTTAGGGCTACATCAAGAGGAAACAAAACGTAGAGATAGAACGTGAAACTACTTTGTTGTGTCAAGTTTCAAGAAGCTAGCACAAACCGTGTTGGATTTAGAGTTCCAAATACATCTATCAATATAGGAGAAAACAGAGTGAAACCTAAAAATTCAAACTGTTACTGGAAATGAACGCTTCAACATAGAAAAATGAAATTTGGGGAACCAAGTCGCCTTAGTGTACTCATCATTACCTGAAAGTATCATCCAGTTTGGGTGAAAAAATATTTGCTGAGATTTCTGGAGATTCGTAATTTTGGGAAGCTTGGCAACCCCTTCCCATGAAAGTGTTTCTGGCCAGTCTCTGCTTACGGCTACATCAAGAGGAAACAAAACGTAGAGATAGAACGTGAAACTACTTTGTTGTGTCAAGTTTCAAGAAGCTAGCACAAACCGTGTTGGATTTAGAGTTCCAAATACATCTATCAATATAGGAGAAAACAGAGTGAAACCTAAAAATTCAAACTGTTACTGGAAATGAACGCTTCAACATAGAAGAACGAAATTTGGGGAACCAAGTCGCCTTAGTGTACTGATCATTACCTGAGAGTATCATCCAGTTTGGGTGAAAAAATATTTGCTGAGATTTCTGGAGATTCGTAATTTTTGGAAGCTTGGCAACCCCTTCCCATGAAAGTGTTTCTCGCCAGTCACTGCTTAGGGCTACATCAAGAGGAAACAAAACGTAGAGATAGAACGTGAAACTACTTTGTTGTGTCAAGTTTCAAGAAGCTAGCACAAACCGTGTTGGATTCAGAGTTCCAAATACATCTATCAATATAGGAGAAAACAGAGTGAAACCTAAAAATTCAAACTGTTACTGGAAATGAACGCTTCAACATAGAAGAACGAAATTTGGGGAACCAAGTCGCCTTAGTGTACTGATCATTACCTGAAAGTATCATCCAGTTTGGGTGAAAAAATATTTGCTGAGATTTCTGGAGATTCGTAATTTTGGGAAGCTTGGCAACCCCTTCCCATGAAAGTTTTTCTCGCCAGTCACTGCTTAGGGCTACATCAAGAGGAAACAAAACGTAGAGATAGAACGTGAAACAACTTTGTTGTGTCAAGTTTCAAGAAGCTAGCACAAACCGTGTTGGATTTAGAGTTCCAAATACATCTATCTATATAGGAGAAAACAGAGTGAAACCTAAAAATTCAAACTGTTACTGGAAATGAACGCTTCAACATAGAAGAACGAAATTTGGGGAACCAAGTCGCCTTAGTGTACTGATCATTACCTGAAAGTATCATCCAGTTTGGTTGAAAAAATATTTGCTGAGATTTCTGGAGATTCGTAATTTTGGGAAGCTTGGCAACCCCTTCCCATGAAAGTGTTTCTCGCCAGTCACTGCTTAGGGCTACATCAAGAGGAAACAAAACGTAGAGATAGAACGTGAAACTACTTTGTTGTGTCAAGTTTCAAGAAGCTAGCACAAACCGTGTTGGATTTAGAGTTCCAAATACATCTATCAATATAGGAGAAAACAGAGTGAAACCTAAAAATTCAAACAGTTACTGGAAATGAACGCTTCAACATCGAAGAACGAAATTTGGGGAACCAAGTAGCCTTAGTGTACTGATCATTACCTGAGAGTATCATCCCGTTTGGGTGAAAAAATATTTGCTGAGATTTCTGGAGATTCGTAATTTTGGGAAGCTTGGCAACCCCTTCCCATGAAAGTGTTTCTCGCCAGTCACTGCTTAGGGCTACATCAAGAGGAAACAAAACGTAGAGATAGAACGTGAATCTACTTTGTTGTGTCAAGTTTCAAGTAGCTAGCACAAACCGTGTTGGATTCAGAGTTCCAAATACATCTATCAATATAGGAGAAAACAGAGTGAAACCTAAAAATTCAAACTGTTACTGGAAATGAACGCTTCAACATAGAAGAATGAAATTTGGGGAACCAAGTCGCCTTAGTGTACTGATCATTACCTGAAAGTATCATCCAGTTTGGGTGAAAAAATGTTTGCTGAGATTTCTGGAGATTCGTAATTTTGGGAAGCTTGGCAACCCCTTCCGATGAAAGTGTTTCTCGCCAGTCACTGCTTAGGGCTACAACAAGAGGAAACAAAACGTAGAGATAGAACGTGAAACTACTTTGTTGTGTCAAGTTTCAAGAAGCTAGCACAAACCGTGTTGGATTTAGAGTTCCAAATACATCTATCTATATAGGAGAAAACAGAGTGAAACCTAAAAATTCAAACTGTTACTGGAAATGAACGCTTCAACATAGAAGAACGAAATTTGGGGAACCAAGTCGCCTTAGTGTACTGATCATTACCTGAAAGTATCATCCAGTTTGGGTGAAAAAATATTTGTTGAGATTTCTGGAGATTCGTAATTTTGGGAAGCTTGGCAACCCAGTTCCATGAAAGTGTTTCTCGCCAGTCACTGCTTAGGGCTACATCAAGAGGAAACAAAACGTAGAGATAGAACGTGAAACTACTTTGTTGTGTCAAGTTTCAAGAAGCTAGCACAAACCGTGTTGGATTTAGAGTTCCAAATACATCTATCTATATAGGAGAAAACAGAGTGAAACCTAAAAATTCAAACTGTTACTGGAAATGAACGCTTCAACATAGAAGAATGAAATTTGGGGAACCAAGTCGCCTTAGTGTACTCATCATTACCTGAAAGTATCATCCAGTTTGGGTGAAAAAATGTTTGCTGAGATTTCTGGAGATTCGTAATTTTGGGAAGCTTGGCAACCCCTTCCCATGAAAGTGTTTCTGGCCAGTCTCTGCTTACGGCTACATCAAGAGGAAACAAAACGTAGAGATAGAATGTGAAACTACTTTGTTGTGTCAAGTTTCAAGAAGCTAGCACAAACCGTGTTGGATTTAGAGTTCCAAATACATCTATCAATATAGGAGAAAACAGAGTGAAACCTAAAAATTCAAACTGTTACTGGAAATGAACGCTTCAACATAGAAGAACGAAATTTGGGGAACCAAGTCGCCTTAGTGTACTGATCATTACCTGAGAGTATCATCCAGTTTGGGTGAAAAAATATTTGCTGAGATTTCTGGAGATTCGTAATTTTTGGAAGCTTGGCAACCCCTTCCCATGAAAGTGTTTCTCGCCAGTCACTGCTTAGGGCTACATCAAGAGGAAACAAAACGTAGAGATAGAACGTGAAACTACTTTGTTGTGTCAAGTTTCAAGAAGCTAGCACAAACCGTGTTGGATTCAGAGTTCCAAATACATCTATCAATATAGGAGAAAACAGAGTGAAACCTAAAAATTCAAACTGTTACTGGAAATGAACGCTTCAACATAGAAGAACGAAATTTGGGGAACCAAGTCGCCTTAGTGTACTGATCATTACCTGAAAGTATCATCCAGTTTGGGTGAAAAAATATTTGCTGAGATTTCTGGAGATTCGTAATTTTGGGAAGCTTGGCAACCCCTTCCCATGAAAGTTTTTCTCGCCAGTCACTGCTTAGGGCTACATCAAGAGGAAACAAAACGTAGAGATAGAACGTGAAACAACTTTGTTGTGTCAAGTTTCAAGAAGCTAGCACAAACCGTGTTGGATTTAGAGTTCCAAATACATCTATCTATATAGGAGAAAACAGAGTGAAACCTAAAAATTCAAACTGTTACTGGAAATGAACGCTTCAACATAGAAGAACGAAATTTGGGGAACCAAGTCGCCTTAGTGTACTGATCATTACCTGAAAGTATCATCCAGTTTGGTTGAAAAAATATTTGCTGAGATTTCTGGAGATTCGTAATTTTGGGAAGCTTGGCAACCCCTTCCCATGAAAGTGTTTCTCGCCAGTCACTGCTTAGGGCTACATCAAGAGGAAACAAAACGTAGAGATAGAACGTGAAACTACTTTGTTGTGTCAAGTTTCAAGAAGCTAGCACAAACCGTGTTGGATTTAGAGTTCCAAATACATCTATCTATATAGGAGAAAACAGAGTGAAACCTAAAAATTCAAACAGTTACTGGAAATGAACGCTTCAACATCGAAGAACGAAATTTGGGGAACCAAGTAGCCTTAGTGTACTGATCATTACCTGAGAGTATCATCCCGTTTGGGTGAAAAAATATTTGCTGAGATTTCTGGAGATTCGTAATTTTGGGAAGCTTGGCAACCCCTTCCCATGAAAGTGTTTCTCGCCAGTCACTGCTTAGGGCTACATCAAGAGGAAACAAAACGTAGAGATAGAACGTGAATCTACTTTGTTGTGTCAAGTTTCAAGAAGCTAGCACAAACCGTGTTGGATTCAGAGTTCCAAATACATCTATCAATATAGGAGAAAACAGAGTTCAACCTAAAAATTCAAACTGTTACTGGAAATGAACGCTTCAACATAGAAGAATGAAATTTGGGGAACCAAGTCGCCTTAGTGTACTGATCATTACCTGAAAGTATCATCCAGTTTGGGTGAAAAAATGTTTGCTGAGATTTCTGGAGATTCGTAATTTTGGGAAGCTTGGCAACCCCTTCCGATGAAAGTGTTTCTCGCCAGTCACTGCTTAGGGCTACAACAAGAGGAAACAAAACGTAGAGATAGAACGTGAAACTACTTTGTTGTGTCAAGTTTCAAGAAGCTAGCACAAACCGTGTAGGATTTAGAGTTCCAAATACATCTATCTATATAGGAGAAAACAGAGTGAAACCTAAAAATTCAAACTGTTACTGGAAATGAACGCTTCAACATAGAAGAACGAAATTTGGGGAACCAAGTCGCCTTAGTGTACTGATCATTACCTGAAAGTATCATCCAGTTTGGGTGAAAAAATATTTGTTGAGATTTCTGGAGATTCGTAATTTTGGGAAGCTTGGCAACCCAGTTCCATGAAAGTGTTTCTCGCCAGTCACTGCTTAGGGCTACATCAAGAGGAAACAAAACGTAGAGATAGAACGTGAAACTACTTTGTTGTGTCAAGTTTCAAGAAGCTAGCACAAACCGTGTTGGATTTACAGTTCCAAATACATCTATCAATATAGGAGAAAACAGAGTGAAACCTAAAAATTCAAACTGTTACTGGAAATGAACGCTTCAACATAGAAGAATGAAATTTGGGGAACCAAGTCGCCTTAGTGTACTCATCATTACCTGAAAGTATCATCCAGTTTGGGTGAAAAAATATTTGCTGAGATTTCTGGAGATTCGTAATTTTGGGAAGCTTGGAATCCCCTTCCCATGAAAGTGTTTCTCACCAGTCACTGCTTAGGGCTACATCAAGAGGAAACAAAACGTAGAGATAGAACGTGAAACTACTTTGTTGTGTCAAGTTTCAAGAAGCTAGCACAAACCGTGTTGGATTTGGAGTTCCAAATACATCTATCAATATAGGAGAAAACAGAGTGAAACCTAAAAATTCAAACTGTTACTGGAAATGAACGCTTCAACATCGAAGTACGAAATTTGGGGAACCAAGTAGCCTTAGTGTACTGATCATTACCTGAGAGTATCATCCAGTTTGGGTGAAAAAATATTTGCTGAGATTTCTGGAGATTCGTAATTTTTGGAAGCTTGGCAACCCCTTCCCATGAAAGTGTTTCTCGCCAGTCACTGCTTAGGGCTACATCAAGAGGAAACAAAACGTAGAGATAGAACGTGAAACTACTTTGTTGTGTCAAGTTTCAAGAAGCTAGCACAAACCGTGTTGGATTTAGAGTTCCAAATACATCTATCTATATAGGAGAAAACAGAGTGAAACCTAAAAATTCAAACTGTTACTGGAAATGAACGCTTCAACATAGAAGAACGAAATTTGGGGAACCAAGTCGCCTTAGTGTACTGATCATTACCTGAAAGTATCATCCAGTTTGGGTGAAAAAATGTTTGCTGAGATTTCTGGAGATTCGTAATTTTGGGAAGCTTGGCAACCCCTTCCCATGAAAGTGTTTCTGGCCAGTCTCTGCTTACGGCTACATCAAGAGGAAACAAAACGTAGAGATAGAACGTGAAACTACTTTGTTGTGTCAAGTTTCAAGAAGCTAGCACAAACCGTGTTGGATTTAGAGTTCCAAATACATCTATCAATATAGGAGAAAACAGAGTGAAACCTAAAAATTCAAACTGTTACTGGAAATGAACGCTTCAACATAGAAGAACGAAATTTGGGGAACCAAGTCGCCTTAGTGTACTGATCATTACCTGAGAGTATCATCCAGTTTGGGTGAAAAAATATTTGCTGAGATTTCTGGAGATTCGTAATTTTTGGAAGCTTGGCAACCCCTTCCCATGAAAGTGTTTCTCGCCAGTCACTGCTTAGGGCTACATCAAGAGGAAACAAAACGTAGAGATAGAACGTGAAACTACTTTGTTGTGTCAAGTTTCAAGAAGCTAGCACAAACCGTGTTGGATTTAGAGTTCCAAATACATCTATCTATATAGGAGAAAACAGAGTGAAACCTAAAAATTCAAACTGTTACTGGAAATGAACGCTTCAACATAGAAGAACGAAATTTGGGGAACCAAGTCGCCTTAGTGTACTGATCATTACCTGAAAGTATCATCCAGTTTGGGTGAAAAAATGTTTGCTGAGATTTCTGGAGATTCGTAATTTTGGGAAGCTTGGCAACCCCTTCCCATGAAAGTGTTTCTCGCCAGTCACTGCTTAGGGCTACATCAAGAGGAAACAAAACGTAGAGATAGAACGTGAAACTACTTTGTTGTGTCAAGTTTCAAGAAGCTAGCACAAACCGTGTTGGATTCAGAGTTCCAAATACATCTATCAATATAGGAGAAAACAGAGTGAAACCTACAAATTCAAACTGTTACTGGAAATAAACGCTTCAACATAGAAGAACGAAATTTGGGGAACCAAGTCGCCTTAGTGTACTGATCATTACCTGAAAGTATCGTCCAGTTTGGGTGAAAAAATATTTGCTGAGATTTCTGGAGATTCGTAATTTTGGGAAGCTTGGCAACCCCTTCCCATGAAAGTGTTTCTCGCCAGTCACTGCTTAGGGCTACATCAAGAGGAAACAAAACGTAGAGATAGAACGTGAAACTACTTTGTTGTGTCAAGTTTCAAGAAGCTAGCACAAACCGTGTTGGATTTAGAGTTCCAAATACATCTATCTATATAGGAGAAAACAGAGTGAAACCTAAAAATTCAAACAGTTACTGGAAATGAACGCTTCAACATCGAAGAACGAAATTTGGGGAACCAAGTAGCCTTAGTGTACTGATCATTACCTGAGAGTATCATCCCGTTTGGGTGAAAAAATATTTGCTGAGATTTCTGGAGATTCGTAATTTTGGGAAGCTTGGCAACCCCTTCCCATGAAAGTGTTTCTCGCCAGTCACTGCTTAGGGCTACATCAAGAGGAAACAAAACGTAGAGATAGAACGTGAATCTACTTTGTTGTGTCAAGTTTCAAGAAGCTAGCACAAACCGTGTTGGATTCAGAGTTCCAAATACATCTATCAATATAGGAGAAAACAGAGTTCAACCTAAAAATTCAAACTGTTACTGGAAATGAACGCTTCAACATAGAAGAATGAAATTTGGGGAACCAAGTCGCCTTAGTGTACTGATCATTACCTGAAAGTATCATCCAGTTTGGGTGAAAAAATGTTTGCTGAGATTTCTGGAGATTCGTAATTTTGGGAAGCTTGGCAACCCCTTCCGATGAAAGTGTTTCTCGCCAGTCACTGCTTAGGGCTACAACAAGAGGAAACAAAACGTAGAGATAGAACGTGAAACTACTTTGTTGTGTCAAGTTTCAAGAAGCTAGCACAAACCGTGTTGGATTTAGAGTTCCAAATACATCTATCTATATAGGAGAAAACAGAGTGAAACCTAAAAATTCAAACTGTTACTGGAAATGAACGCTTCAACATAGAAGAACGAAATTTGGGGAACCAAGTCGCCTTAGTGTACTGATCATTACCTGAAAGTATCATCCAGTTTGGGTGAAAAAATGTTTGCTGAGATTTCTGGAGATTCGTAATTTTGGGAAGCTTGGCAACCCCTTCCCATGAAAGTGTTTCTGGCCAGTCTCTGCTTACGGCTACATCAAGAGGAAACAAAACGTAGAGATAGAACGTGAAACTACTTTGTTGTGTCAAGTTTCAAGAAGCTAGCACAAACCGTGTTGGATTTAGAGTTCCAAATACATCTATCAATATAGGAGAAAACAGAGTGAAACCTAAAAATTCAAACTGTTACTGGAAATGAACGCTTCAACATAGAAGAACGAAATTTGGGGAACCAAGTCGCCTTAGTGTACTGATCATTACCTGAGAGTATCATCCAGTTTGGGTGAAAAAATATTTGCTGAGATTTCTGGAGATTCGTAATTTTTGGAAGCTTGGCAACCCCTTCCCATGAAAGTGTTTCTCGCCAGTCACTGCTTAGGGCTACATCAAGAGGAAACAAAACGTAGAGATAGAACGTGAAACTACTTTGTTGTGTCAAGTTTCAAGAAGCTAGCACAAACCGTGTTGGATTTAGAGTTCCAAATACATCTATCTATATAGGAGAAAACAGAGTGAAACCTAAAAATTCAAACTGTTACTGGAAATGAACGCTTCAACATAGAAGAACGAAATTTGGGGAACCAAGTCGCCTTAGTGTACTGATCATTACCTGAAAGTATCATCCAGTTTGGGTGAAAAAATGTTTGCTGAGATTTCTGGAGATTCGTAATTTTGGGAAGCTTGGCAACCCCTTCCCATGAAAGTGTTTCTCGCCAGTCACTGCTTAGGGCTACATCAAGAGGAAACAAAACGTAGAGATAGAACGTGAAACTACTTTGTTGTGTCAAGTTTCAAGAAGCTAGCACAAACCGTGTTGGATTCAGAGTTCCAAATACATCTATCAATATAGGAGAAAACAGAGTGAAACCTACAAATTCAAACTGTTACTGGAAATAAACGCTTCAACATAGAAGAACGAAATTTGGGGAACCAAGTCGCCTTAGTGTACTGATCATTACCTGAAAGTATCGTCCAGTTTGGGTGAAAAAATATTTGCTGAGATTTCTGGAGATTCGTAATTTTGGGAAGCTTGGCAACCCCTTCCCATGAAAGTGTTTCTCGCCAGTCACTGCTTAGGGCTACATCAAGAGGAAACAAAACGTAGAGATAGAACGTGAAACTACTTTGTTGTGTCAAGTTTCAAGAAGCTAGCACAAACCGTGTTGGATTTAGAGTTCCAAATACATCTATCTATATAGGAGAAAACAGAGTGAAACCTAAAAATTCAAACAGTTACTGGAAATGAACGCTTCAACATCGAAGAACGAAATTTGGGGAACCAAGTAGCCTTAGTGTACTGATCATTACCTGAGAGTATCATCCCGTTTGGGTGAAAAAATATTTGCTGAGATTTCTGGAGATTCGTAATTTTGGGAAGCTTGGCAACCCCTTCCCATGAAAGTGTTTCTCGCCAGTCACTGCTTAGGGCTACATCAAGAGGAAACAAAACGTAGAGATAGAACGTGAATCTACTTTGTTGTGTCAAGTTTCAAGAAGCTAGCACAAACCGTGTTGGATTCAGAGTTCCAAATACATCTATCAATATAGGAGAAAACAGAGTTCAACCTAAAAATTCAAACTGTTACTGGAAATGAACGCTTCAACATAGAAGAATGAAATTTGGGGAACCAAGTCGCCTTAGTGTACTGATCATTACCTGAAAGTATCATCCAGTTTGGGTGAAAAAATGTTTGCTGAGATTTCTGGAGATTCGTAATTTTGGGAAGCTTGGCAACCCCTTCCGATGAAAGTGTTTCTCGCCAGTCACTGCTTAGGGCTACAACAAGAGGAAACAAAACGTAGAGATAGAACGTGAAACTACTTTGTTGTGTCAAGTTTCAAGAAGCTAGCACAAACCGTGTAGGATTTAGAGTTCCAAATACATCTATCTATATAGGAGAAAACAGAGTGAAACCTAAAAATTCAAACTGTTACTGGAAATGAACGCTTCAACATAGAAGAACGAAATTTGGGGAACCAAGTCGCCTTAGTGTACTGATCATTACCTGAAAGTATCATCCAGTTTGGGTGAAAAAATATTTGTTGAGATTTCTGGAGATTCGTAATTTTGGGAAGCTTGGCAACCCAGTTCCATGAAAGTGTTTCTCGCCAGTCACTGCTTAGGGCTACATCAAGAGGAAACAAAACGTAGAGATAGAACGTGAAACTACTTTGTTGTGTCAAGTTTCAAGAAGCTAGCACAAACCGTGTTGGATTTACAGTTCCAAATACATCTATCAATATAGGAGAAAACAGAGTGAAACCTAAAAATTCAAACTGTTACTGGAAATGAACGCTTCAACATAGAAGAATGAAATTTGGGGAACCAAGTCGCCTTAGTGTACTCATCATTACCTGAAAGTATCATCCAGTTTGGGTGAAAAAATATTTGCTGAGATTTCTGGAGATTCGTAATTTTGGGAAGCTTGGAATCCCCTTCCCATGAAAGTGTTTCTCACCAGTCACTGCTTAGGGCTACATCAAGAGGAAACAAAACGTAGAGATAGAACGTGAAACTACTTTGTTGTGTCAAGTTTCAAGAAGCTAGCACAAACCGTGTTGGATTTGGAGTTCCAAATACATCTATCAATATAGGAGAAAACAGAGTGAAACCTAAAAATTCAAACTGTTACTGGAAATGAACGCTTCAACATCGAAGTACGAAATTTGGGGAACCAAGTAGCCTTAGTGTACTGATCATTACCTGAGAGTATCATCCAGTTTGGGTGAAAAAATATTTGCTGAGATTTCTGGAGATTCGTAATTTTTGGAAGCTTGGCAACCCCTTCCCATGAAAGTGTTTCTCGCCAGTCACTGCTTAGGGCTACATCAAGAGGAAACAAAACGTAGAGATAGAACGTGAAACTACTTTGTTGTGTCAAGTTTCAAGAAGCTAGCACAAACCGTGTTGGATTTAGAGTTCCAAATACATCTATCTATATAGGAGAAAACAGAGTGAAACCTAAAAATTCAAACTGTTACTGGAAATGAACGCTTCAACATAGAAGAACGAAATTTGGGGAACCAAGTCGCCTTAGTGTACTGATCATTACCTGAAAGTATCATCCAGTTTGGGTGAAAAAATGTTTGCTGAGATTTCTGGAGATTCGTAATTTTGGGAAGCTTGGCAACCCCTTCCCATGAAAGTGTTTCTGGCCAGTCTCTGCTTACGGCTACATCAAGAGGAAACAAAACGTAGAGATAGAACGTGAAACTACTTTGTTGTGTCAAGTTTCAAGAAGCTAGCACAAACCGTGTTGGATTTAGAGTTCCAAATACATCTATCAATATAGGAGAAAACAGAGTGAAACCTAAAAATTCAAACTGTTACTGGAAATGAACGCTTCAACATAGAAGAACGAAATTTGGGGAACCAAGTCGCCTTAGTGTACTGATCATTACCTGAGAGTATCATCCAGTTTGGGTGAAAAAATATTTGCTGAGATTTCTGGAGATTCGTAATTTTTGGAAGCTTGGCAACCCCTTCCCATGAAAGTGTTTCTCGCCAGTCACTGCTTAGGGCTACATCAAGAGGAAACAAAACGTAGAGATAGAACGTGAAACTACTTTGTTGTGTCAAGTTTCAAGAAGCTAGCACAAACCGTGTTGGATTTAGAGTTCCAAATACATCTATCTATATAGGAGAAAACAGAGTGAAACCTAAAAATTCAAACTGTTACTGGAAATGAACGCTTCAACATAGAAGAACGAAATTTGGGGAACCAAGTCGCCTTAGTGTACTGATCATTACCTGAAAGTATCATCCAGTTTGGGTGAAAAAATGTTTGCTGAGATTTCTGGAGATTCGTAATTTTGGGAAGCTTGGCAACCCCTTCCCATGAAAGTGTTTCTCGCCAGTCACTGCTTAGGGCTACATCAAGAGGAAACAAAACGTAGAGATAGAACGTGAAACTACTTTGTTGTGTCAAGTTTCAAGAAGCTAGCACAAACCGTGTTGGATTCAGAGTTCCAAATACATCTATCAATATAGGAGAAAACAGAGTGAAACCTACAAATTCAAACTGTTACTGGAAATAAACGCTTCAACATAGAAGAACGAAATTTGGGGAACCAAGTCGCCTTAGTGTACTGATCATTACCTGAAAGTATCGTCCAGTTTGGGTGAAAAAATATTTGCTGAGATTTCTGGAGATTCGTAATTTTGGGAAGCTTGGCAACCCCTTCCCATGAAAGTGTTTCTCGCCAGTCACTGCTTAGGGCTACATCAAGAGGAAACAAAACGTAGAGATAGAACGTGAAACTACTTTGTTGTGTCAAGTTTCAAGAAGCTAGCACAAACCGTGTTGGATTTAGAGTTCCAAATACATCTATCAATATAGGAGAAAACAGAGTGAAACCTAAAAATTCAAACTGTTACTGGAAATGAACGCTTCAACATAGAAGAACGAAATTTGGGGAACCAAGTCGCCTTAGTGTACTGATCATTACCTGAAGGTATCATCCAGTTTGGGTGAAAAAATATTTGCTGAGATTTCTGGAGATTCGTAATTTTGGGAAGCTTGGCAACCCCTTCCCATGAAAGTGTTTCTCGCCAGTCACTGCTTAGGGCTACATCAAGAGGAAACAAAACGTAGAGATAGAACGTGAAACTACTTTGTTGTGTCAAGTTTCAAGAAGCTAGCACAAACCGTGTTGGATTCAGAGTTCCAAATACATCTATCAATATAGGAGAAAACAGAGTGAAACCTAAAAATTCAAACTGTTACTGGAAATGAACGCTTCAACATAGAAGAACGAAATTTGGGGAACCAAGTCGCCTTAGTGTACTGATCATTACCTGAAAGTATCATCCAGTTTGGGTGAAAAAATATTTGCTGAGATTTCTGGAGATTCGTAATTTTGGGAAGCTTGGCAACCCCTTCCCATGAAAGTGTTTCTCGCCAGTCACTGCTTAGGGCTACATCAAGAGGAAACAAAACGTAGAGATAGAACGTGAAACTACTTTGTTGTGTCAAGTTTCAAGAAGCTAGCACAAACCGTGTTGGATTTAGAGTTCCAAATACATCTATCAATATAGGAGAAAACAGAGTGAAACATACAAATTCAAACTGTTACTGGAAATGAACGCTTCAACATAGATGAATGAAATTTGGGGAACCAAGTCGCCTTAGTGTACTCATCATTACCTGAAAGTATCATCCAGTTTGGGTGAAAAAATATTTGCTGAGATTTCTGGAGATTCGTAATTTTGGGAAGCTTGGAATCCCCTTCCCATGAAAGTGTTTCTCACCAGTCACTGCTTAGGGCTACATCAAGAGGAAACAAAACGTAGAGATAGAACGTGAAACTACTTTGTTGTGTCAAGTTTCAAGAAGCTAGCACAAACCGTGTTGGATTTAGAGTTCCAAATACATCTATCAATATAGGAGAAAACAGAGTGAAACCTAAAAATTCAAACTGTTACTGGAAATGAACGCTTCAACATCGAAGAACGAAATTTGGGGAACCAAGTAGCCTTAGTGTACTGATCATTACCTGAGAGTATCATCCAGTTTGGGTGAAAAAATATTTGCTGAGATTTCTGGAGATTTGTAATTTTTGGAAGCTTGGCAACCCCTTCCCATGAAAGTGTTTCTCGCCAGTCACTGCTTAGGGCTACATCAAGAGGAAACAAAACGTAGAGATAGAACGTGAAACTACTTTGTTGTGTCAAGTTTCAAGAAGCTAGAACAAACCGTGTTGGATTCAGAGTTCCAAATACATCTATCAATATAGGAGAAAACAGAGTGAAACCTAAAAATTCAAAGTGTTACTGGAAATGAACGCTTCAACATAGAAGAACGAAATTTGGGGAACCAAGTCGCCTTATTGTACTGATCATTACCTTAAAGTATCATCCAGTTTGGGTGAAAAAATGTTTGCTGAGATTTCTGGAGATTCGTAATTTTGGGAAGCTTGGCAACCCCTTCCGATGAAAGTGTTTCTCGCCAGTCACTGCTTAGGGCTACAACAAGAGGAAACAAAACGTAGAGATAGAACGTGAAACTACTTTGTTGTGTCAAGTTTCAAGAAGCTAGCACAAACCGTGTTGGATTTAGAGTTCCAAATACATCTATCTATATAGGAGAAAACAGAGTGAAACCTAAAAATTCAAACTGTTACTGGAAATGAACGCTTCAACATAGAAGAACGAAATTTGGGGAACCAAGTCGCCTTAGTGTACTGATCATTACCTGAAAGTATCATCCAGTTTGGGTGAAAAAATATTTGCTGAGATTTCTGGAGATTCGTAATTTTGGGAAGCTTGGCAACCCCGTTCCATGAAAGGGTTTCTCGCCAGTCACTGCTTAGGGCTAAATCAAGAGGAAACAAAACGTAGAGATAGAACGTGAAACTACTTTGTTGTCTCAAGTTTCAAGAAGCTACTACAAACCGTGTTGGATTTAGAGTTCCAAATACATCTATTAATATAGGAGAAAAGAGAGTTATACCTAAAAATTCAAACTGTTACTGGAAATGAACGCTTCAACATAGAAGAACGAAATTTGGGGAACCAAGTCGCCTTAGTGTACTGATCATTACCTGAAAGTATCATCCAGTTTGGGTGAAAAAATATTTGCTGAGATTTCTGGAGATTCGTAATTTTGGGAAGCTTGGCAACCCCTTCCCATGAAAGTGTTTCTCGCCAGTCACTGCTTAGGGCTACATCAAGAGGAAACAAAACGTAGAGATAGAACGTGAAACTACTTTGTTGTGTCAAGTTTCAAGAAGCTAGCACAAACCGTGTTGGATTCAGAGTTCCAAATACATCTATCAATATAGGAGAAAACAGAGTGAAACCTAAAAATTCAAACTGTTACTGGAAATGAACGCTTCAACATAGAAGAACGAAATTTGGGGAACCAAGTCGCCTTAGTGTACTGATCATTACCTGAAAGTATCATCCAGTTTGGGTGAAAAAATGTTTGCTGAGATTTCTGGAGATTCGTAATTTTGGGAAGCTTGGCAACCCCTTCCCATGAAAGTGTTTCTCGCCAGTCACTGCTTAGGGCTACATCAAGAGGAAACAAAATGTAGAGATAGAACGTGAAACTACTTTGTTGTGTCAAGTTTCAAGAAGCTAGCACAAACCGTGTTGGATTCAGAGTTCCAAATACATCTATCAATATAGGAGAAAACAGAGTGAAACCTACAAATTCAAACTGTTACTGGAAATGAACGCTTCAACATAGAAGAACGAAATTTGGGGAACCAAGTCGCCTTAGTGTACTGATCATTACCTGAAAGTATCGTCCAGTTTGGGTGAAAAAATATTTGCTGAGATTTCTGGAGATTCGTAATTTTGGGAAGCTTGGCAACCCCTTCCCATGAAAGTGTTTCTCGCCAGTCACTGCTTAGGGCTACATCAAGAGGAAACAAAATGTAGAGATAGAACGTGAAACTACTTTGTTGTGTCAAGTTTCAAGAAGCTAGCACAAACCGTGTTGGATTTAGAGTTCCAAATACATCTATCAATATAGGAGAAAACAGAGTGAAACCTAAAAATTCAAACTGTTACTGGAAATGAACGCTTCAACATAGAAGAACGAAATTTGGGGAACTAAGTCGCCTTAGTGTACTGATCATTACCTGAAAGTATCATCCAGTTTGGGTGAAAAAATATTTGCTGAGATCTCTGGAGATTCGTAATTTTGGGAAGCTTGGCAACCCCTTCCCATGAAAGTGTTTCTCGCCAGTCACTGCTTAGGGCTACATCAAGAGGAAACAAAACGTAGAGATAGAACGTGAAACTACTTTATTGTGTCAAGTTTCAAAAAGCTAGCACAAACCGTGTTGGATTTAGAGTTCCAAATACATCTATCAATATAGGAGAAAACAGAGCGTAACCTAAAAATTCAAACTGTTACTGGAAATGAACGCTTCAACATAGAAGAACGAAATTTGGGGAACCAAGTCGCCTTAGTGTACTGATCATTACCTGAAAGTATCATCCAGTTTGATGAAAAAATATTTGCTGAGATTTCTGGAGATTCGTAATTTTGGGAAGCTTGGCAACCCCTTCCCATGAAAGTGTTTCTCGCCAGTCACTGTTTAGGGCTACATCAAGAGGAAACAAAACGTAGAGATAGAACGTGAAACTACTTTGTTGTGTCAAGTTTCAAGAAGCTAGCACAAACCGTGTTGGATTTAGAGTTCCAAATACATCTATCTATATAGGAGAAAACAGAGTGAAACCTAAAAATTCAAACTGTTACTGGAAATGAACGCTTCAACATAGAAGAACGAAATTTGGGGAACCAAGTCGCCTTAATGTACTGATCATTACCTGAAAGTATCATCCAGTTTGGTTGAAAAAATATTTGCTGAGATTTCTGGAGATTCGTAATTTTGGGAAGCTTGGCAACCCCTTCCCATGAAAGTGTTTCTCGCCAGTCACTGCTTAGGGCTACATCAAGAGGAAACAAAACGTAGAGATAGAACGTGAAACTACTTTGTTGTGTCAAGTTTCAAGAAGCTTGCACAAACCGTGTTGGATTTAGAGTTCCAACTACATCTATCAATATAGGAGAAAATAGAGTGAAACCTAAAAATTCAAACTGTTACTGGAAATGAACGCTTCAACATCGAAGAACGAAATTTGGGGAACCAAGTCGCCTTAGTGTACTGATCATTACCTGAAAGTATCATCCAGTTTGGGTGAAAAAATATTTGCTGAGATTTCTGGAGATTCGTAATTTTGGGAAGCTTGGCAACCCCTTCCCATGAAAGTGTTTCTCGCCAGTCACTGCTTAGGGCTACATCAAGAGGAAACAAAACGTAGAGATAGAACGTGAAACTACTTGGTTGTGTGAAGTTTCAAGAAGCTAGCACAAACCGTGTTGGATTCAGAGTTCCAAATACATCTATCAATATAGGAGAAAACAGAGTGAAACCTAAAAATTCAAACTGTTACTGGAAATGAACGCTTCAACATAGAAGAACGAAATTTGTGGAACCAAGTCGCCTTAGTGTACTGACCATTACCTGAAAGTATCATCCAGTTTGGGTGAAAAAATGTTTGCTGAGATTTCTGGAGATTCGTAATTTTGGGAAGCTTGGCAACCCCTTCCCATGAAAGTGTTTCTCGCCAGTCACTGCTTAGGGCTACATCAAGAGGAAACAAAACGTAGAGATAGAACGTGAAACTACTTTGTTGTGTCAAGTTTCAAGAAGCTAGCACAAACCGTGTTGGATTCAGAGTTCCAAATACACCTATCAATATAGGAGAAAACAGAGTGAAACCTACAAATTCAAACTGTTACTGGAAATAAACGCTTCAACATAGAAGAACGAAATTTGGGGAACCAAGTCGCCTTAGTGTACTGATCATTACCTGAAAGTATCGTCCAGTTTTGGTGAAAAAATATTTGCTGAGATTTCTGGAGATTCGTAATTTTGGGAAGCTTGGCAACCCCTTCCCATGAAAGTGTTTCTCGCCAGTCACTGCTTAGGGCTACATCAAGAGGAAACAAAACGTAGAGATAGAACGTGAAACTACTTTGTTGTGTCAAGTTTCAAGAAGCTAGCACAAACCGTGTTGGATTTAGAGTTCCAAATACATCTATCAATATAGGAGAAAACAGAGTGAAACCTAAAAATTCAAACTGTTACTGGAAATGAACGCTTCAACATAGAAGAACGAAATTTGGGGAACCAAGTCGCCTTAGTGTACTGATCATTACCTGAAGGTATCATCCAGTTTGGGTGAAAAAATATTTGCTGAGATTTCTGGAGATTCGTAATTTTGGGAAGCTTGGCAACCCCTTCCCATGAAAGTGTTTCTCGCCAGTCACTGCTTAGGGCTACATCAAAAGGAAACAAAATGTAGAGATAGAACGTGAAACTACTTTGTTGTGTCAAGTTTCAAGAAGCTAGCACAAACCGTGTTGGATTCAGAGTTCCAAATACATCTATCAATATAGGAGAAAACAGAGTGAAACCTAAAAATTCAAACTGTTACTGGAAATGAACGCTTCAACATAGAAGAACGAAATTTGGGGAACCAAGTCGCCTTAGTGTACTGATCATTACCTGAAAGTATCATCCAGTTTGGGTGAAAAAATGTTTGCTGAGATTTCTGGAGATTCGTAATTTTGGGAAGCTTGGCAACCCCTTCCCATGAAAGTGTTTCTCGCCAGTCACTGCTTAGGGCTACATCAAGAGGAAACAAAACGTAGAGATAGAACGTGAAACTACTTTGTTGTGTCAAGTTTCAAGAAGCTAGCACAAACCGTGTTGGATTCAGAGTTCCAAATACATCTATCAATATAGGAGAAAACAGAGTGAAACATACAAATTCAAACTGTTACTGGAAATGAACGCTTCAACATAGAAGAACGAAATTTGGGGAACCAAGTCGCCTTAGTGTACTGATCATTACCTGAAAGTATCGTCCAGTTTGGGTGAAAAAATATTTGCTGAGATTTCTGGAGATTCGTAATTTTGGGAAGCTTGGCAACCCCTTCCCATGAAAGTGTTTCTCGCCAGTCACTGCTTAGGGCTACATCAAGAGGAAACAAAATGTAGAGATAGAACGTGAAACTACTTTGTTGTGTCAAGTTTCAAGAAGCTAGCACAAACCGTGTTGGATTTAGAGTTCCAAATACATCTATCAATATAGGAGAAAACAGAGTGAAACCTAAAAATTCAAACTGTTACTGGAAATGAACGCTTCAACATAGAAGAACGAAATTTGGGGAACTAAGTCGCCTTAGTGTACTGATCATTACCTGAAAGTATCATCCAGTTTGGGTGAAAAAATATTTGCTGAGATCTCTGGAGATTCGTAATTTTGGGAAGCTTGGCAACCCCTTCCCATGAAAGTGTTTCTCGCCAGTCACTGCTTAGGGCTACATCAAGAGGAAACAAAACGTAGAGATAGAACGTGAAACTACTTTATTGTGTCAAGTTTCAAAAAGCTAGCACAAACCGTGTTGGATTTAGAGTTCCAAATACATCTATCAATATAGGAGAAAACAGAGTGAAACCTAAAAATTCAAACTGTTACTGGAAATGAACGCTTCAACATAGAAGAACGAAATTTGGGGAACCAAGTCGCCTTAGTGTACTGATCATTACCTGAAAGTATCATCCAGTTTGATGAAAAAATATTTGCTGAGATTTCTGGAGATTCGTAATTTTGGGAAGCTTGGCAACCCCTTCCCATGAAAGTGTTTCTCGCCAGTCACTGTTTAGGGCTACATCAAGAGGAAACAAAACGTAGAGATAGAACGTGAAACTACTTTGTTGTGTCAAGTTTCAAGAAGCTAGCACAAACCGTGTTGGATTTAGAGTTCCAAATACATCTATCTATATAGGAGAAAACAGAGTGAAACCTAAAAATTCAAACTGTTACTGGAAATGAACGCTTCAACATAGAAGAACGAAATTTGGGGAACCAAGTCGCCTTAATGTACTGATCATTACCTGAAAGTATCATCCAGTTTGGTTGAAAAAATATTTGCTGAGATTTCTGGAGATTCGTAATTTTGGGAAGCTTGGCAACCCCTTCCCATGAAAGTGTTTCTCGCCAGTCACTGCTTAGGGCTACATCAAGAGGAAACAAAACGTAGAGATAGAACGTGAAACTACTTTGTTGTGTCAAGTTTCAAGAAGCTTGCACAAACCGTGTTGGATTTAGAGTTCCAACTACATCTATCAATATAGGAGAAAATAGAGTGAAACCTAAAAATTCAAACTGTTACTGGAAATGAACGCTTCAACATCGAAGAACGAAATTTGGGGAACCAAGTCGCCTTAGTGTACTGATCATTACCTGAAAGTATCATCCAGTTTGGGTGAAAAAATATTTGCTGAGATTTCTGGAGATTCGTAATTTTGGGAAGCTTGGCAACCCCTTCCCATGAAAGTGTTTCTCGCCAGTCACTGCTTAGGGCTACATCAAGAGGAAACAAAACGTAGAGATAGAACGTGAAACTACTTGGTTGTGTGAAGTTTCAAGAAGCTAGCACAAACCGTGTTGGATTCAGAGTTCCAAATACATCTATCAATATAGGAGAAAACAGAGTGAAACCTAAAAATTCAAACTGTTACTGGAAATGAACGCTTCAACATAGAAGAACGAAATTTGTGGAACCAAGTCGCCTTAGTGTACTGACCATTACCTGAAAGTATCATCCAGTTTGGGTGAAAAAATGTTTGCTGAGATTTCTGGAGATTCGTAATTTTGGGAAGCTTGGCAACCCCTTCCCATGAAAGTGTTTCTCGCCAGTCACTGCTTAGGGCTACATCAAGAGGAAACAAAACGTAGAGATAGAACGTGAAACTACTTTGTTGTGTCAAGTTTCAAGAAGCTAGCACAAACCGTGTTGGATTCAGAGTTCCAAATACACCTATCAATATAGGAGAAAACAGAGTGAAACCTACAAATTCAAACTGTTACTGGAAATAAACGCTTCAACATAGAAGAACGAAATTTGGGGAACCAAGTCGCCTTAGTGTACTGATCATTACCTGAAAGTATCGTCCAGTTTTGGTGAAAAAATATTTGCTGAGATTTCTGGAGATTCGTAATTTTGGGAAGCTTGGCAACCCCTTCCCATGAAAGTGTTTCTCGCCAGTCACTGCTTAGGGCTACATCAAGAGGAAACAAAACGTAGAGATAGAACGTGAAACTACTTTGTTGTGTCAAGTTTCAAGAAGCTAGCACAAACCGTGTTGGATTTAGAGTTCCAAATACATCTATCAATATAGGAGAAAACAGAGTGAAACCTAAAAATTCAAACTGTTACTGGAAATGAACGCTTCAACATAGAAGAACGAAATTTGGGGAACCAAGTCGCCTTAGTGTACTGATCATTACCTGAAGGTATCATCCAGTTTGGGTGAAAAAATATTTGCTGAGATTTCTGGAGATTCGTAATTTTGGGAAGCTTGGCAACCCCTTCCCATGAAAGTGTTTCTCGCCAGTCACTGCTTAGGGCTACATCAAAAGGAAACAAAATGTAGAGATAGAACGTGAAACTACTTTGTTGTGTCAAGTTTCAAGAAGCTAGCACAAACCGTGTTGGATTCAGAGTTCCAAATACATCTATCAATATAGGAGAAAACAGAGTGAAACCTAAAAATTCAAACTGTTACTGGAAATGAACGCTTCAACATAGAAGAACGAAATTTGGGGAACCAAGTCGCCTTAGTGTACTGATCATTACCTGAAAGTATCATCCAGTTTGGGTGAAAAAATGTTTGCTGAGATTTCTGGAGATTCGTAATTTTGGGAAGCTTGGCAACCCCTTCCCATGAAAGTGTTTCTCGCCAGTCACTGCTTAGGGCTACATCAAGAGGAAACAAAACGTAGAGATAGAACGTGAAACTACTTTGTTGTGTCAAGTTTCAAGAAGCTAGCACAAACCGTGTTGGATTCAGAGTTCCAAATACATCTATCAATATAGGAGAAAACAGAGTGAAACATACAAATTCAAACTGTTACTGGAAATAAACGCTTCAACATAGAAGAACGAAATTTGGGGAACCAAGTCGCCTTAGTGTACTGATCATTACCTGAAAGTATCGTCCTGTTTGGGTGAAAAAATATTTGCTGAGATTTCTGGAGATTCGTAATTTTGGGAAGCTTGGCAACCCCTTCCCATGAAAGTGTTTCTCGCCAGTCACTGCTTAGTGCTACATCAAGAGGAAACAAAACGTAGAGATAGAACGTGAAACTACTTTGTTGTGTCAAGTTTCAAGAAGCTAGCACAAACCGTGTTGGATTTAGAGTTCCAAATACATCTATCAATATAGGAGAAAACAGAGTAAAACCTAAAAATTCAAACTGTTACTGGAAATGAACGCTTCAACATAGAAGACCGAAATTTGGGGAACCAAGTCGCCTTAGTGTACTGATCATTACCTGAAAGTATCATCCAGTTTGGGTGAAAAAATATTTGCTGAGAATTCTGGAGATTCGTAATTTTCAAAGCTTGGCAACCCCTTCCCATGAAAGTGTATCTCGCCAGTCACTGTTTAGGGCTACATCAAGAGGAAACAAAACGTAGAGATAGAACGTGAAACTACTTTGTTGTGTCAAGTTTCAAGAAGCTAGCACAAACCGTGTTGGATTTAGAGTTCCAAATACATCTATCTATATAGGAGAAAACAGAGTGAAACCTAAAAATTCAAACTGTTACTGGAAATGAACGCTTCAACATAGAAGAACGAAATTTGGGGAACCAAGTCGCCTTAATGTACTGATCATTACCTGAAAGTATCATCCAGTTTGGTTGAAAAAATATTTGCTGAGATTTCTGGAGATTCGTAATTTTGGGAAGTTTGGCAACCCCTTCCCATGAAAGTGTTTCTCGCCAGTCACTGCTTAGGGCTACATCAAGAGGAAACAAAATGTAGAGATAGAACGTGAAACTACTTTGTTGTGTCAAGTTTCAAGAAGCTAGCACAAACCGTGTTGGATTCAGAGTTCCAAATACATCTATCAATATAGGAGAAAATAGAGTGAAACCTAAAAATTCAAACTGTTACTGGAAATGAACGCTTCAACATCGAAGAACGAAATTTGGGGAACCAAGTCGCCTTAGTGTACTGATCATTACCTGAAAGTATCATCCAGTTTGGGTGAAAAAATATTTGCTGAGATTCTGGAGATTCGTAATTTTGGGAAGCTTGGCAACCCCTTCCCATGAAAGTGTTTCTGGCCAGTCTCTGCTTAGGGCTACATCAAGAGGAAACAAAACATAGAGATAGAACGTGAAACTACTTTGTTGTGTCAAGTTTCAAGAAGCTACCACAAACCGTGTTGGATTTAGAGTTCCAAATACATCTATTAATATAGGAGAAAAGAGAGTGAAACCTAAAAATTCAAACTGTTACTGGAAATGAACGCTTCAACATAGAAGAACGAAATTTGGGGAACCAAGTCGCCTTAGTGTACTGATCATTACCTGAAAGTATCATCCAGTTTGGGTGAAAAAATATTTGCTGAGATTTCTGGAGATTCGTAATTTTGGGAAGCTTGGCAACCCCGTTCCATGAAAGGGTTTCTCGCCAGTCACTGCTTAGGGCTACATCAAGAGGAAACAAAATGTAGAGATAGAACGTGAAACTACTTTGTTGTGTCAAGTTTCAAGAAGCTACCACAAACCGTGTTGGATTTAGAGTTCCAAATACATCTATTAATATAGGAGAAAAGAGAGTGAAACCTAAAAATTCAAACTGTTACTGGAAATGAACGCTTCAACATAGAAGAACGAAATTTGGGGAACCAAGTTACCTTAGTGTACTGATCATTACCTGAAAGTATCATCCAGTTTGGGTGAAAAATTATTTGCTGAGATTTCTGGAGATTCGTAATTTTTGGAAGCTTGGCAATTACTTCCCATGAAAGTGTTTCTCGCCAGTCACTGCTTAGGGCTACATCAAGAGGAAACAAAACGTAGAGATAGAACGTGAAACTACTTTGTTGTGTCAAGTTTCAAGAAGCTAGCACAAACCGTGTTGGATTTAGAGTTCCAAATACATCTATCAATATAGGAGAAAACAGAGTGAAACCAAAAATTCAAACTGTTACTGGAAATGAACGCTTCAACATAGAAGAACGAAATTTGGGAAACCAAGTCGCCTTAGTGTACTGATCATTACCTGAAAGTATCATCCAGTTTGGGTGAAAAAATATTTGCTGAGATTTCTGGAGATTCGTAATTGTGGGAAGCTTGGCAACCCCTTCCCATGAAAGTGTTTCTCGCCAGTCACTGTTTAGGGCTACATCAAGAGGAAACAAAACGTAGAGATAGAACATGAAACTACGTTGTTGTGTCAACTTTCAAGAAGCTAGCACAAACCGTGTTGGATTTAGAGTTCCAAATACATCTATCAATATAGGAGAAAACAGAGTGAAACTTAAAAATTCAAACTGTTACTGGAAATGAACGCTTCAACATAGAAGAACGAAATTTGGGGAACCAAGTTACCTTAGTGTACTGATCATTACCTGAATGTATCATCCAGTTTGGGTGAAAAATTATTTGCTGAGATTTCTGGAGATTCGTAATTTTTGGAAGCTTGGCAATCCCTTCCCATGAAAGTGTTTCTCGCCAGTCACTGCTTAGGGCTACATCAAGAGGAATCAAAACGTAGAGATAGAACGTGAAACTACTTTGTTGTGTCAAGTTTCAAGAAGCTAGCACAAACCGTGTTGGATTTAGAGTTCAAAATACATCTATCAATATAGGAGGAAACAGAGTGAAACCTAAAAATTCAAACTGTTACTGGAAATGAACGCTTCAACATAGAAGAACGAAATTTGGGGAACCAAGTCGCCTTAGTGTACTGATCATTACCTGAAAGTATCATCCAGTTTGGGTGAAAAAATATTTGCTGAGATTTCTGGAGATTCGTAATTTTGGGAAGCTTGGCAACCCCTTCCCATGAAAGTGTTTCTCGCCAGTCACTGCTTAGGGCTACATCAAGAGGAAACAAAACGTAGAGATAGAACGTGAAACTACTTTGTTGTGTCAAGTTTCAAGAAGCTAGCACAAACCGTGTTGGATTTAGAGTTCCAAATACATCTATCAATATAGGAGAAAACAGAGTGAAACCTAAAAATTCAAACTGTTACTGGAAATGAACGCTTCAACATAGAAGAACGAAATTTGGGGAACCAAGTGGCCTTAGTGTACTGATCATTAACTGAGAGTATCATCCTTTTTGGTTGAAAAAATATTTGGTGAGATATCTGGAGATTCATAATTTTTGGAAGCTTGGCAACCCCTTCCCATGAAAGTGTTTCTCGCCAGTCACTGCTTAGGGCTACATCAAGAGGAAACAAAACGTAGAGATAGAACGTGAAACTACTTTGTTGTGTCAAGTTTCAAGAAGCTAGCACAAACCGTGTTGGATTTAGAGTTCCAAATACATCTATCAATATAGGAGAAAACAGAGTGAAACCTAAAAATTCAAACTGTTACTGGAAATGAACGCTTCAACATAAAAGAACATAATTTGGGTAACCAAGTCGCCTTAGTGTACTGATCATTACCTGAAAGTATCATCCAGTTTGGGTGAAAAAATATTTGCTGAGATTTCTGGAGATTCGTAATTTTGGGAAGCTTGGCAACCCCGTTCCATGAAAGGGTTTCTCGCCAGTCACTGCTTAGGGCTACATCAACAGGAAACAAAACATAGAGATAGAACGTGAAACTACTTTGTTGTGTCAAGTTTCAAGAAGCTAGCACAAACCGTGTTGGATTTAGAGTTCCAAATACATCTATTAATATAGGAGAAAACAGAGTGAAACCTAAAAATTCAAACTGTTACTGGAAATGAACGCTTCAACATAGAAGAACGAAATTTGGGGAACCAAGTTACCTTAGTGTACTGATCATTACCTGAAAGTATCATCCAGTTTGGGTGAAAAATTATTTGCTGAGATTTCTGGAGATTCGTAATTTTTGGAAGCTTGGCAATCCCTTCCCATGAAAGTGTTTCTCGCCAGTCACTGCTTAGGGCTACATCAAGAGGAAACAAAACGTAGAGATAGAAGGTGAAACTACTTTGTTGTGTCAAGTTTCAAGAAGCTAGCACAAACCGTGTTGGATTTAGAGTTCCAAATACATCTATCAATATAGGAGAAAACAGAGTGAAACCTAAAAATTCAAACTGTTACTGGAAATGAACGCTTCAACATAGAAGAACGAAATTTGGGGAACCAAGTCGCCTTAGTGTACTGATCATTACCTGAAAGTATCATCCAGTTTGGGTGAAAAAATATTTGCTGAGATTTCTGGAGATTCGTAATTTTGGGAAGCTTGGCAACCCCTTCCCATGAAAGTGTTTCTCGCCAGTCACTGCTTAGGGCTACATCAAGAGGAAACAAAACGTAGAGATAGAACGTGAAACTACTTTGTTGTGTCAAGTTTCAAGAAGCTAGCATAAAACCGTGTTGGATTTAGAGTTCCAAATACATCTATCAATATAGGAGAAAACAGAGTGAAACCTAAAAATTCAAACTGTTACTGGAAATGAACGCTTCAACATAGAAGAACGAAATTTGGGGAACCAAGTCGCCTTAGTGTACTGATCATTACCTGAAAGTATCATCCAGTTTGGGTGAAAAAATATTTGCTGAGATTTCTGGAGATTCGCAATTTTTGGAAGCTTGGCAACCCCTTCCCATGAAAGTGTTTCTCGCCAGTCACTGCTTAGGGCTACATCAAGAGGAAACAAAACGTAGAGATAGAACGTGAAACTACTTTGTTGTGTCAAGTTTCAAGAAGCTATCACAAACCGTGTTGGATTTAGAGTTCCAAATACATCTATCAATATAGGAGAAAACAGAGTGAAACCTAAAAATTCAAACTGTTACTGGAAATGAACGCTTCAACATAGAAGAACGAAATTTGGGGAACCAAGTCGCCTTAGTGTACTGATCATTACCTGAGAGTATCATCCAGTTTGGGTGAAAAAATATTTGCTGAGATTTCTGGAGATTCGTAATTTTTGGAAGCATGGCAACCCCTTCCCATGAAAGTGTTTCTCGCCAGTCACTGCTTAGGGCTACATCAAGAGGAAACAAAACGTAGAGATAGAACGTGAAACTACTTTGTTGTGTCAAGTTTCAAGAAGCTAGCACAAACCGTGTTGGATTTAGAGTTCCAAATCCATCTATCAATATAGGAGAAAACAGAGTGAAACCTAAAAATTCAAACTGTTGCTGGAAATGAACGCTTCGACATAGAAGAACGAAATTTGGGGAACCAAGTCGCCTTAGTGTACTGATCACTACCTGAAAGTATCATCCAGTTTGGGTCAAAAAATATTTGCTGAGATTTCTGGAGATTCGTAATTTTGGGAAGCTTGGCAACCCCTTCCCATGAAAGTGTTTCTCGCCAGTCACTGCTTAGGGCTACATCAAGAGGAAACAAAACGTAGAGATAGAACGTGAAACTACTTTGTTGTGTCAAGTTTCAAGAAGCTAGCACAAACCGTGTTGGATTTAGAGTTCCAAATACATCTATCAATATAGGAGAAAACAGAGTGAAACCTAAAAATTCAAACTGTTACTGGAAATGAACGCTTCAACATAGAAGAACGAAATTTGGGGAACCAAGTGGCCTTAGTGTACTGATCATTAACTGAGAGTATCATCCTTTTTGGTTGAAAAAATATTTGGTGAGATATCTGGAGATTCGTAATTTTTGGAAGCTTGGCAACCCCTTCCCATGAAAGTGTTTCTCGCCAGTCACTGCTTAGGGCTACATCAAGAGGAAACAAAACGTAGAGATAGAACGTGAAACTACTTTGTTGTGTCAAGTTTCAAGAAGCTAGCACAAACCGTGTTGGATTTAGAGTTCCAAATACATCTATCAATATAGGAGAAAACAGAGTGAAACCTAAAAATTCAAACTGTTACTGGAAATGAACGCTTCAACATAAAAGAACATAATTTGGGTAACCAAGTCGCCTTAGTGTACTGATCATTACCTGAAAGTATCATCCAGTTTGGGTGAAAAAATATTTGCTGAGATTTCTGGAGATTCGTAATTTTGGGAAGCTTGGCAACCCCGTTCCATGAAAGGGTTTCTCGCCAGTCACCGCTTAGGACTACATCAAGAGGAAACAATACATAGAGATAGAACGTGAAACTACTTTGTTGTGTCAAGTTTCAAGAAGCTAGCACAAACCGTGTTGGATTTAGAGTTCCAAATACATCTATTAATATAGGAGAAAACAGAGTGAAACCTAAAAATTCAAACTGTTACTGGAAATGAACGCTTCAACATACAAGAACGAAATTTGGGGAACCAAGTTACCTTAGTGTACTGATCATTACCTGAAAGTATCATCCAGTTTGGGTGAAAAATTATTTGCTGAGATTTGTGGAGATTCGTAATTTTTGGAAGCTTGGCAATCCCTTCCCATGAAAGTGTTTCTCGCCAGTCACTGCTTAGGGCTACATCAAGAGGAAACAAAACGTAGAGATAGAAGGTGAAACTACTTTGTTGTGTCAAGTTTCAAGAAGCTAGCACAAACCGTGTTGGATTTAGAGTTCCAAATACATCTATCAATATAGGAGAAAACAGAGTGAAACCTAAAAATTCAAACTGTTACTGGAAATGAACGCTTCAACATAGAAGAACGAAATTTGGGGAACCAAGTCGCCTTAGTGTACTGATCATTACCTGAAAGTATCATCCAGTTTGGGTGAAAAAATATTTGCTGAGATTTCTGGAGATTCGTAATTTTGGGAAGCTTGGCAACCCCTTCCCATGAAAGTGTTTCTCGCCAGTCACTGCTTAGGGCTACATCAAGAGGAAACAAAACGTAGAGATAGAACGTGAAACTACTTTGTTGTGTCAAGTTTCAAGAAGCTAGCACAAACCGTGTTGGATTTAGAGTTCCAAATACATCTATCAATATAGGAGAAAACAGAGTGAAACCTAAAAATTCAAACTGTTACTGGAAATGAACGCTTCAACATAGAAGAACGAAATTTGGGGAACCAAGTCGCCTTAGTGTACTGATCATTACCTGAAAGTATCATCCAGTTTGGGTGAAAAAATATTTGCTGAGATTTCTGGAGATTCGCAATTTTTGGAAGCTTGGCAACCCCTTCCCATGAAAGTGTTTCTCGCCAGTCACTGCTTAGGGCTACATCAAGAGGAAACAAAACGTAGAGATAGAACGTGAAACTACTTTGTTGTGTCAAGTTTCAAGAAGCTATCACAAACCGTGTTGGATTTAGAGTTCCAAATACATCTATCAATATAGGAGAAAACAGAGTGAAACCTAAAAATTCAAACTGTTACTGGAAATGAACGCTTCAACATAGAAGAACGAAATTTGGGGAACCAAGTCGCCTTAGTGTACTGATCATTACCTGAGAGTATCATCCAGTTTGGGTGAAAAAATATTTGCTGAGATTTCTGGAGATTCGTAATTTTTGGAAGCATGGCAACCCCTTCCCATGAAAGTGTTTCTCGCCAGTCACTGCTTAGGGCTACATCAAGAGGAAACAAAACGTAGAGATAGAACGTGAAACTACTTTGTTGTGTCAAGTTTCAAGAAGCTAGCACAAACCGTGTTGGATTTAGAGTTCCAAATCCATCTATCAATATAGGAGAAAACAGAGTGAAACCTAAAAATTCAAACTGTTACTGGAAATGAACGCTTCGACATAGAAGAACGAAATTTGGGGAACCAAGTCGCCTTAGTGTACTGATCACTACCTGAAAGTATCATCCAGTTTGGGTCAAAAAATATTTGCTGAGATTTCTGGAGATTCGTAATTTTGGGAAGCTTGGCAACCCCTTCCCATGAAAGTGTTTCTCGCCAGTCACTGCTTAGGGCTACATCAAGAGGAAACAAAACGTAGAGATAGAACGTGAAACTACTTTGTTGTGTCAAGTTTCAAGAAGCTAGCACAAACCGTGTTGGATTTAGAGTTCCAAATACATCTATCAATATAGGAGAAAACAGAGTGAAACCTAAAAATTCAAACTGTTACTGGAAATGAACGCTTCAACATAGAAGAACGAAATTTGGGGAACCAAGTGGCCTTAGTGTACTGATCATTAACTGAGAGTATCATCCTTTTTGGTTGAAAAAATATTTGGTGAGATATCTGGAGATTCGTAATTTTTGGAAGCTTGGCAACCCCTTCCCATGAAAGTGTTTCTCGCCAGTCACTGCTTAGGGCTACATCAAGAGGAAACAAAACGTAGAGATAGAACGTGAAACTACTTTGTTGTGTCAAGTTTCAAGAAGCTATCACAAACCGTGTTGGATTTAGAGTTCCAAATACATCTATCAATATAGGAGAAAACAGAGTGAAACCTAAAAATTCAAACTGTTACTGGAAATGAACGCTTCAACATAAAAGAACATAATTTGGGTAACCAAGTCGCCTTAGTGTACTGATCATTACCTGAAAGTATCATCCAGTTTGGGTGAAAAAATATTTGCTGAGATTTCTGGAGATTCGTAATTTTGGGAAGCTTGGCAACCCCGTTCCATGAAAGGGTTTCTCGCCAGTCACCGCTTAGGGCTACATCAAGAGGAAACAAAACATAGAGATAGAACGTGAAACTACTTTGTTGTGTCAAGTTTCAAGAAGCTAGCACAAACCGTGTTGGATTTAGAGTTCCAAATACATCTATTAATATAGGAGAAAACAGAGTGAAACCTAAAAATTCAAACTGTTACTGGAAATGAACGCTTCAACATACAAGAACGAAATTTGGGGAACCAAGTTACCTTAGTGTACTGATCATTACCTGAAAGTATCATCCAGTTTGGGTGAAAAATTATTTGCTGAGATTTGTGGAGATTCGTAATTTTTGGAAGCTTGGCAATCCCTTCCCATGAAAGTGTTTCTCGCCAGTCACTGCTTAGGGCTACATCAAGAGGAAACAAAACGTAGAGATAGAACGTGAAACTACTTTGTTGTGTCAAGTTTCAAGAAGCTATCACAAACCGTGTTGGATTTAGAGTTCCAAATACATCTATCAATATAGGAGAAAACAGAGTGAAACCTAAAAATTCAAACTGTTACTGGAAATGAACGCTTCAACATAGAAGAACGAAATTTGGGGAACCAAGTCGCCTTAGTGTACTGATCATTACCTGAAAGTATCATCCAGTTTGGGTGAAAAAATATTTGCTGAGATTTCTGGAGATTCGTAATTTTGGGAAGCTTGGCAACCCCTTCCCATGAAAGTGTTTCTCGCCAGTCACTGCTTAGGGCTACATCAAGAGGAAACAAAACGTAGAGATAGAACGTGAAACTACTTTGTTGTGTGAAGTTTCAAGAAGCTAGCACAAACCGTGTTGGATTTAGAGTTCCAAATACATCTATCAATATAGGAGAAAACAGAGTGAAACCTAAAAATTCAAACTGTTACTGGAAATGAACGCTTCAACATAGAAGAACGAAATTTGGGGAACCAAGTCGCCTTAGTGTACTGATCATTACCTGAAAGTATCATCCAGTTTGGGTGAAAAAATATTTGCTGAGATTTCTGGAGATTCGCAATTTTTGGAAGCTTGGCAACCCCTTCCCATGAAAGTGTTTCTCGCCAGTCACTGCTTAGGGCTACATCAAGAGGAAACAAAACGTAGAGATAGAACGTGAAACTACTTTGTTGTGTCAAGTTTCAAGAAGCTAGCACAAACCGTGTTGGATTTAGAGTTCCAAATACATCTATCAATATAGGAGAAAACAGAGTGAAACCTAAAAATTCAAACTGTTACTGGAAATGAACGCTTCAACATAGAAGAACGAAAATTGGGGAACCAAGTCGCCTTAGTGTACTGATCATTACCTGAGAGTATCATCCAGTTTGGGTGAAAAAATATTTGCTGAGATTTCTGGAGATTCGTAATTTTTGGAAGCATGGCAACCCCTTCCCATGAAAGTGTTTCTCGCCAGTCACTGCTTAGGGCTACATCAAGAGGAAACAAAACGTAGAGATAGAACGTGAAACTACTTTGTTGTGTCAAGTTTCAAGAAGCTAGCACAAACCGTGTTGGATTTAGAGTTCCAAATCCATCTATCAATATAGGAGAAAACAGAGTGAAACCTAAAAATTCAAACTGTTTCTGGAAATGAACGCTTCGACATAGAAGAACGAAATTTGGGGAACCAAGTCGCCTTAGTGTACTGATCACTACCTGAAAGTATCATCCAGTTTGGGTGAAAAAATATTTGCTGAGATTTCTGGAGATTCGTAATTTTGGGAAGCTTGGCAACCCCTTCCCATGAAAGTGTTTCTCGCCAGTCACTGCTTAGGGCTACATCAAGAGGAAACAAAACGTAGGGATAGAATGTGAAACTACTTTGTTGTGTCAAGTTTCAAGAAGCTAGCACAAACCGTGTTGGATTTAGAGTTCCAAATACATCTATCAATATAGGAGAAAACAGAGTGAAACCTAAAAATTCAAACTGTTACTGGAAATGAACGCTTCAACATAGAAGAACGAAATTTGGGGAACCAAGTCGCCTTAGTGTACTGATCATTACCTGAAAGTATCATCCAGTTTGGGTGAAAAAATATTTGCTGAGATTTCTGGAGATTCGTAATTTTGGGAAGCTTGGCAACCCCTTCCCATGAAAGTGTTTCTCGCCAGTCACTGTTTAGGGCTACATCAAGAGGAAACAAAACGTAGAGATAGAACATGAAACTACTTTGTTGTGTCAACTTTCAAGAAGCTAGCACAAACCGTGTTGGATTTAGAGTTCCAAATACATCTATCAATATAGGAGAAAACAGAGTGAAACCTAAAAATTCAAACTGTTACTGGAAATGAACGCTTCAACATAGAAGAACGAAATTTGGGGAACCAAGTCGCCTTAGTGTACTGATCATTACCTGAAAGTATCATCTAGTTTGGGTGAAAAAATATTTGCTGAGATTTCTGGAGATTCGTAATTTTGGGAAGCTTGGCAACCCCTTCCCATGAAAGTGTTTCTCGCCAGTCACTGCTTAGGGCTACATCAAGAGGAAACAAAACGTAGAGATAGAACGTGAAACTACTTTGTTGTGTCAAGTTTCAAGAAGCTAGCACAAACCGTGTTGGATTCAGAGTTCCAAATACATCTATCAATATAGGAGAAAACAGAGTGAAACCTAAAAATTCAAACTGTTACTGGAAATGAACGCTTCAACATAGAAGAACGAAATTTGGGGAACCAAGTCGCCTTAGTGTACTGATCATTAACTGAGAGTATCATCCTGTTTGGTTGAAAAAATATTTGCTGAGATATCTGGAGATTCGTAATTTTTGGAAGCTTGGCAACCCCTTCCCATGAAAGTGTTTCTCGCCAGTCACTGCTTAGGGCTACATCAAGAGGAAACAAAACGTAGAGATCGAACGTGAAACTACTTTGTTGTGTCAAGTTTCAAGAAGCTAGCACAAACCGTGTTGGATTTAGAGTTCCAAATACATCTATCAATATAGGAGAAAACAGAGTGAAACCTAAAAATTCAAACTGTTACTGGAAATGAACGCTTCAACATAGAAGAACGAAATTTGGGGAACCAAGTTACCTTAGTGTACTGATCATTACCTGAAAGTATCATCCAGTTTGGGTGAAAAATTATTTGCTGAGATTTCTGGAGATTCGTAATTTTTGGAAGCTTGGCAATCCCTTCCCATGAAAGTGTTTCTCGCCAGTCACTGCTTAGGGCTACATCAAGAGGAAACAAAACGTAGAGATAGAAGGTGAAACTACTTTGTTGTGTCAAGTTTCAAGAAGCTAGCACAAACCGTGTTGGATTTAGAGTTCCAAATACATCTATCAATATAGGAGAAAACAGAGTGAAACCTAAAAATTCAAACTGTTACTGGAAATGAACGCTTCAACATAGAAGAACGAAATTTGGGGAACCAAGTCGCCTTAGTGTACTGATCATTACCTGAAAGTATCATCCAGTTTGGGTGAAAAAATATTTGCTGAGATTTCTGGAGATTCGTAATTTTGGGAAGCTTGGCAACCCCTTCCCATGAAAGTGTTTCTCGCCAGTCACTGCTTAGGGCTACATCAAGAGGAAACAAAACGTAGAGATAGAACGTGAAACTACTTTGTTGTGTCAAGTTTCAAGAAGCTAGCACAAACCGTGTTGGATTTAGAGTTCCAAATACATCTATCAATATAGGAGAAAACAGAGTGAAACCTAAAAATTCAAACTGTTACTGGAAATGAACGCTTCAACATAGAAGAACGAAATTTGGGGAACCAAGTCGCCTTAGTGTACTGATCATTACCTGAAAGTATCATCCAGTTTGGGTGAAAAAATATTTGCTGAGATTTCTGGAGATTCGCAATTTTTGGAAGCTTGGCAACCCCTTCCCATGAAAGTGTTTCTCGCCAGTCACTGCTTAGGGCTACATCAAGAGGAAACAAAACGTAGAGATAGAACGTGAAACTACTTTGTTGTGTCAAGTTTCAAGAAGCTATCACAAACCGTGTTGGATTTAGAGTTCCAAATACATCTATCAATATAGGAGAAAACAGAGTGAAACCTAAAAATTCAAACTGTTACTGGAAATGAACGCTTCAACATAGAAGAACGAAATTTGGGGAACCAAGTCGCCTTAGTGTACTGATCATTACCTGAGAGTATCATCCAGTTTGGGTGAAAAAATATTTGCTGAGATTTCTGGAGATTCGTAATTTTTGGAAGCATGGCAACCCCTTCCCATGAAAGTGTTTCTCGCCAGTCACTGCTTAGGGCTACATCAAGAGGAAACAAAACGTAGAGATAGAACGTGAAACTACTTTGTTGTGTCAAGTTTCAAGAAGCTAGCACAAACCGTGTTGGATTTAGAGTTCCAAATCCATCTATCAATATAGGAGAAAACAGAGTGAAACCTAAAAATTCAAACTGTTACTGGAAATGAACGCTTCGACATAGAAGAACGAAATTTGGGGAACCAAGTCGCCTTAGTGTACTGATCACTACCTGAAAGTATCATCCAGTTTGGGTGAAAAAATATTTGCTGAGATTTCTGGAGATTCGTAATTTTGGGAAGCTTGGCAACCCCTTCCCATGAAAGTGTTTCTCGCCAGTCACTGCTTAGGGCTACATCAAGAGGAAACAAAACGTAGAGATAGAACGTGAAACTACTTTGTTGTGTCAAGTTTCAAGAAGCTAGCACAAACCGTGTTGGATTTAGAGTTCCAAATACATCTATCAATATAGGAGAAAACAGAGTGAAACCTAAAAATTCAAACTGTTACTGGAAATGAACGCTTCAACATAGAAGAACGAAATTTGGGGAACCAAGTGGCCTTAGTGTACTGATCATTAACTGAGAGTATCATCCTTTTTGGTTGAAAAAATATTTGGTGAGATATCTGGAGATTCGTAATTTTTGGAAGCTTGGCAACCCCTTCCCATGAAAGTGTTTCTCGCCAGTCACTGCTTAGGGCTACATCAAGAGGAAACAAAACGTAGAGATAGAACGTGAAACTACTTTGTTGTGTCAAGTTTCAAGAAGCTAGCACAAACCGTGTTGGATTTAGAGTTCCAAATACATCTATCAATATAGGAGAAAACAGAGTGAAACCTAAAAATTCAAACTGTTACTGGAAATGAACGCTTCAACATAAAAGAACATAATTTGGGTAACCAAGTCGCCTTAGTGTACTGATCATTACCTGAAAGTATCATCCAGTTTGGGTGAAAAAATATTTGCTGAGATTTCTGGAGATTCGTAATTTTGGGAAGCTTGGCAACCCCGTTCCATGAAAGGGTTTCTCGCCAGTCACCGCTTAGGGCTACATCAAGAGGAAACAAAACATAGAGATAGAACGTGAAACTACTTTGTTGTGTCAAGTTTCAAGAAGCTAGCACAAACCGTGTTGGATTTAGAGTTCCAAATACATCTATTAATATAGGAGAAAACAGAGTGAAACCTAAAAATTCAAACTGTTACTGGAAATGAACGCTTCAACATACAAGAACGAAATTTGGGGAACCAAGTTACCTTAGTGTACTGATCATTACCTGAAAGTATCATCCAGTTTGGGTGAAAAATTATTTGCTGAGATTTGTGGAGATTCGTAATTTTTGGAAGCTTGGCAATCCCTTCCCATGAAAGTGTTTCTCGCCAGTCACTGCTTAGGGCTACATCAAGAGGAAACAAAACGTAGAGATAGAACGTGAAACTACTTTGTTGTGTCAAGTTTCAAGAAGCTATCACAAACCGTGTTGGATTTAGAGTTCCAAATACATCTATCAATATAGGAGAAAACAGAGTGAAACCTAAAAATTCAAACTGTTACTGGAAATGAACGCTTCAACATAGAAGAACGAAATTTGGGGAACCAAGTCGCCTTAGTGTACTGATCATTACCTGAAAGTATCATCCAGTTTGGGTGAAAAAATATTTGCTGAGATTTCTGGAGATTCGTAATTTTGGGAAGCTTGGCAACCCCTTCCCATGAAAGTGTTTCTCGCCAGTCACTGCTTAGGGCTACATCAAGAGGAATCAAAACGTAGAGATAGAACGTGAAACAACTTTGTTGTGTCAAGTTTCAAGAAGCTAGCACAAACCGTGTTGGATTTAGAGTTCCAAATACATCTATCAATATAGGAGAAAACAGAGTGAAACCTAAAAATTCAAACTGTTACTGGAAATGAACGCTTCAACATAGAAGAACGAAATTTGGGGAACCAAGTCGCCTTAGTGTACTGATCATTACCTGAAAGTATCATCCAGTTTGGGTGAAAAAATATTTGCTGAGATTTCTGGAGATTCGCAATTTTTGGAAGCTTGGCAACCCCTTCCCATGAAAGTGTTTCTCGCCAGTCACTGCTTAGGGCTACATCAAGAGGAAACAAAACGTAGAGATAGAACGTGAAACTACTTTGTTGTGTCAAGTTTCAAGAAGCTAGCACAAACCGTGTTGGATTTAGAGTTCCAAATACATCTATCAATATAGGAGAAAACAGAGTGAAACCTAAAAATTCAAACTGTTACTGGAAATGAACGCTTCAACATAGAAGAACGAAAATTGGGGAACCAAGTCGCCTTAGTGTACTGATCATTACCTGAGAGTATCATCCAGTTTGGGTGAAAAAATATTTGCTGAGATTTCTGGAGATTCGTAATTTTTGGAAGCATGGCAACCCCTTCCCATGAAAGTGTTTCTCGCCAGTCACTGCTTAGGGCTACATCAAGAGGAAACAAAACGTAGAGATAGAACGTGAAACTACTTTGTTGTGTCAAGTTTCAAGAAGCTAGCACAAACCGTGTTGGATTTAGAGTTCCAAATCCATCTATCAATATAGGAGAAAACAGAGTGAAACCTAAAAATTCAAACTGTTTCTGGAAATGAACGCTTCGACATAGAAGAACGAAATTTGGGGAACCAAGTCGCCTTAGTGTACTGATCACTACCTGAAAGTATCATCCAGTTTGGGTGAAAAAATATTTGCTGAGATTTCTGGAGATTCGTAATTTTGGGAAGCTTGGCAACCCCTTCCCATGAAAGTGTTTCTCGCCAGTCACTGCTTAGGGCTACATCAAGAGGAAACAAAACGTAGGGATAGAATGTGAAACTACTTTGTTGTGTCAAGTTTCAAGAAGCTAGCACAAACCGTGTTGGATTTAGAGTTCCAAATACATCTATCAATATAGGAGAAAACAGAGTGAAACCTAAAAATTCAAACTGTTACTGGAAATGAACGCTTCAACATAGAAGAACGAAATTTGGGGAACCAAGTCGCCTTAGTGTACTGATCATTACCTGAAAGTATCATCCAGTTTGGGTGAAAAAATATTTGCTGAGATTTCTGGAGATTCGTAATTTTGGGAAGCTTGGCAACCCCTTCCCATGAAAGTGTTTCTCGCCAGTCACTGTTTAGGGCTACATCAAGAGGAAACAAAACGTAGAGATAGAACATGAAACTACTTTGTTGTGTCAACTTTCAAGAAGCTAGCACAAACCGTGTTGGATTTAGAGTTCCAAATACATCTATCAATATAGGAGAAAACAGAGTGAAACCTAAAAATTCAAACTGTTACTGGAAATGAACGCTTCAACATAGAAGAACGAAATTTGGGGAACCAAGTCGCCTTAGTGTACTGATCATTACCTGAAAGTATCATCTAGTTTGGGTGAAAAAATATTTGCTGAGATTTCTGGAGATTCGTAATTTTGGGAAGCTTGGCAACCCCTTCCCATGAAAGTGTTTCTCGCCAGTCACTGCTTAGGGCTACATCAAGAGGAAACAAAACGTAGAGATAGAACGTGAAACTACTTTGTTGTGTCAAGTTTCAAGAAGCTAGCACAAACCGTGTTGGATTCAGAGTTCCAAATACATCTATCAATATAGGAGAAAACAGAGTGAAACCTAAAAATTCAAACTGTTACTGGAAATGAACGCTTCAACATAGAAGAACGAAATTTGGGGAACCAAGTCGACTTAGTGTACTGATCATTAACTGAGAGTATCATCCTGTTTGGTTGAAAAAATATTTGCTGAGATATCTGGAGATTCGTAATTTTTGGAAGCTTGGCAACCCCTTCCCATGAAAGTGTTTCTCGCCAGTCACTGCTTAGGGCTACATCAAGAGGAAACAAAACGTAGAGATCGAACGTGAAACTACTTTGTTGTGTCAAGTTTCAAGAAGCTAGCACAAACCGTGTTGGATTTAGAGTTCCAAATACATCTATCAATATAGGAGAAAACAGAGTGAAACCTAAAAATTCAAACTGTTACTGGAAATGAACGCTTCAACATAGAAGAACGAAATTTGGGGAACCAAGTTACCTTAGTGTACTGATCATTACCTGAAAGTATCATCCAGTTTGGGTGAAAAATTATTTGCTGAGATTTCTGGAGATTCGTAATTTTTGGAAGCTTGGCAATCCCTTCCCATGAAAGTGTTTCTCGCCAGTCACTGCTTAGGGCTACATCAAGAGGAAACAAAACGTAGAGATAGAACGTGAAACTACTTTGTTGTGTCAAGTTTCAAGAAGCTAGCACAAACCGTGTTGGATTTAGAGTTCCAAATACATCTATCAATATAGGAGAAAACAGAGTGAAACCTAAAAATTCAAACTGTTACTGGAAATGAACGCTTCAACATAGAAGAACGAAATTTGGGGAACCAAGTCGCCTTAGTGTACTGATCATTACCTGAAAGTATCATCCAGTTTGGGTGAAAAAATATTTGCTGAGATTTCTGGAGATTCGTAATTTTGGGAAGCTTGGCAACCCCTTCCCATGAAAGTGTTTCTCGCCAGTCACTGTTTAGGGCTACATCAAGAGGAAACAAAACGTAGAGATAGAACATGAAACTACTTTGTTGTGTCAACTTTCAAGAAGCTAGCACAAACCGTGTTGGATTTAGAGTTCCAAATACATCTATCAATATAGGAGAAAACAGAGTGAAACCTAAAAATTCAAACTGTTACTGGAAATGAACGCTTCAACATAGAAGAATGAAATTTGGGGAACCAAGTCGCCTTAGTCTACTGATCATTACCTGAAAGTATCATCCAGTTTGGGTGAAAAAATATTTGCTGAGATTTCTGGAGATTCGTAATTTTGGGAAGCTTGGCAACCCCGTTCCATGAAAGGGTTTCTCGCCAGTCACTGCTTAGGGCTACATCAAGAGGAAACAAAACATAGAGATAGAACGTGAAACTACTTTGTTGTGTCAAGTTTCAAGAAGCTAGCACAAACCGTTTTGGATTTAGAGTTCAAAATACATCTATTAATATAGGAGAAAACAGAGTGAAACCTAAAAATTCAAACTGTTACTGGAAATGAACGCTTCAACATAGAAGAACGAAATTTGGGGAACCAAGTTACCTTAGTGTACTGATCATTACCTGAAAGTATCATCCAGTTTGGGTGAAAAATTATTTGCTGAGATTTCTGGAGATTCGTAATTTTTGGAAGCTTGGCAATCCCTTCCCATGAATGTGTTTCTCGCCAGTCACTGCTCAGGGCTACATCAAGAGGAAACAAAACGTAGAGATAGAACGTGAAACTACTTTGTTGTGTCAAGTTTCAAGAAGCTATCACAAACCGTGTTGGATTTAGAGTTCCAAATACATCTATCAATATAGGAGAAAACAGAGTGAAACCTAAAAATTCAAACTGTTACTGGAAATGAACGCTTCAACATAGAAGAACGAAATTTGGGGAACCAAGTCACCTTAGTGTACTGATCATTACCTGAAAGTATCATCCAGTTTGGGTGAAAAAATATTTGCTGAGATTTCTGGAGATTCGTAATTTTGGGAAGATTGGCAACCCCTTCCCATGAAAGTGTTTCTCGCCAGTCACTGTTTAGGGCTACATCAAGAGGAAACAAAACGTAGAGATAGAACATGAAACTACTTTGTTGTGTCAACTTTCAAGAAGCTAGCACAAACCGTGTTGGATTTAGAGTTCCAAATACATCTATCAATATAGGAGAAAACAGAGTGAAACCTAAAAATTCAAACTGTTACTCGAAATGAACGCTTCAACATAAAAGATCGAAAATTGGGGAACCAAGTCGCCTTAGTGTACTGATCATTACCTGAAAGTATCATCCAGTTTGGGTGAAAAAATATTTGCTGAGATTTCTGGAGATTCGTAATTTTGGGAAGCTTGGCAACCCCGTTCCATGAAAGGGTTTCTCGCCAGTCACTGCTTAGGGCTACATCAAGAGGAAACGAAATATAGAGATAGAACGTGAAACTACTTTGTTGTGTCAAGTTTCAAGAAGCTAGCACAAACCGTGTTGGATTTAGAGTTCCAAATACATCTATTAATATAGGAGAAAACAGAGTGAAACCTAAAAATTCAAACTGTTACTGGAAATGAACGCTTCAACATAGAAGAACGAAATTTGGGGAACCAAGTTACCTTAGTGTACTGATCATTACCTGAAAGTATCATCCAGTTTGGGTGAAAAATTATTTGCTGAGATTTCTGGAGATTCGTAATTTTTGGAAGCTTGGCAATCCCTTCCCATGAAAGTGTTTCTCGCCAGTCACTGCTTAGGGCTACATCAAGAGGAAACAAAACGTAGAGATAGAACGTGAAACTACTTTGTTGTGTCAAGTTTCAAGAAGCTATCACAAACCGTGTTGGATTTAGAGTTCCAAATCCATCTATCAATATAGGAGAAAACAGAGTGAAACCTAAAAATTCAAACTGTTACTGGAAATGAACGCTTCAACATAGAAGAACGAAATTTGGGGAACCAAGTCGCCTTAGTGTACTGATCATTACCTGAAAGTATCATCCAGTTTGGGTGAAAAAATATTTGCTGAGATTTCTGGAGATTCGTAATTTTGGGAAGCTTGGCAACCCCGTTCCATGAAAGGGTTTCTCGCCAGTCACTGCTTAGGGCTACATCAAGAGGAAACAAAACGTAGAGATAGAACATGAAACTACTTTGTTGTGTCAAGTTTCAAGAAGCTAGCACAAACCGTGTTGGATTTAGAGTTCCAAATACATCTATTAATATAGGAGAAAACAGAGTGAAACCTAAAAATTCAAACTGTTACTGGAAATGAACGCTTCAACATAGAAGAACGAAATTTGGGGAACCAAGTTACCTTAGTGTACTGATCATTACCTGAAAGTATCATCCAGTTTGGGTGAAAAATTATTTGCTGAGATTTCTGGAGATTCGTAATTTTTGGAAGCTTGGCAATCCCTTCCCATGAAAGTGTTTCTCGCCAGTCACTGCTTAGGGCTACATCAAGAGGAAACAAAACGTAGAGATAGAACGTGAAACTACTTTGTTGTGTCAAGTTTCAAGAAGCTAGCACAAACCGTGTTGGATTTAGAGTTCCAAATACATCTATCAATATAGGAGAAAACAGAGTGAAACCTAAAAATTCAAACTGTTACTGGAAATGAACGCTTCAACATAGAAGAACGAAATTTGGGGAACCAAGTCGCCTTAGTGTACTGATCATTACCTGAAAGTATCATCCAGTTTGGGTGAAAAAATATTTGCTGAGATTTCTGGAGATTCGCAATTTTTGGAAGCTTGGCAACCCCTTCCCATGAAAGTGTTTCTCGCCAGTCACTGCTTAGGGCTACATCAAGAGGAAACAAAACGTAGAGATAGAACGTGAAACTACTTTGTTGTGTCAAGTTTCAAGAAGCTAGAACAAACCGTGTTGGATTTAGAGTTCCAAATACATCTATCAATAACGGAGAAAACAGAGTGAAACCTAAAAATTCAAACTGTTACTGGAAATGAACGCTTCAACATAGAAGAACGAAATTTGGGGAACCAAGTCGCCTTAGTGTACTGATCATTACCTGAGAGTATCATCCAGTTTGGGTGAAAAAATATTTGCTTAGATTTCTGGAGATTCGTAATTTTTGGAAGCATGGCAACCCCTTCCCATGAAAGTGTTTCTCGCCAGTCACTGCTTAGGGCTACATCAAGAGGAAACAAAACGTAGAGATAGAACGTGAAACTACTTTGTTGTGTCAAGTTTCAAAAAGCTAGCACAGACCGTGTTGGATTTAGAGTTCCAAATCCATCTATCAATATAGGAGAAAACAGAGTGAAACCTAAAAATTCAAACTGTTACTGGAAATGAACGCTTCGACATAGAAGAACGAAATTTGGGGAACCAAGTCGCCTTAGTGTACTGATCACTACCTGAAAGTATCATCCAGTTTGGGTGAAAAAATATTTGCTGAGATTTCTGGAGATTCGTAATTTTGGGAAGCTTGGCAACCCCTTCCCATGAAAGTGTTTCTCGCCAGTCACTGCTTAGGGCTACATCAAGAGGAAACAAAACGTAGGGATAGAACGTGAAACTACTTTGTTGTGTCAAGTTTCAAGAAGCTAGCACAAACCGTGTTGGATTTAGAGTTCCAAATACATCTATCAATATAGGAGAAAACAGAGTGAAACCTAAAAATTCAAACTGTTACTGGAAATGAACGCTTCAACATAGAAGAACGAAATTTGGGGAACCAAGTCGCCTTAGTGTACTGATCATTACCTGAAAGTATCATCCAGTTTGGGTGAAAAAATATTTGCTGAGATTTCTGGAGATTCGCAATTTTTGGAAGCTTGGCAACCCCTTCCCATGAAAGTGTTTCTCGCCAGTCACTGCTTAGGGCTACATCAAGAGGAAACAAAACGTAGAGATAGAACGTGAAACTACTTTGTTGTGTCAAGTTTCAAGAAGCTAGCACAAACCGTGTTGGATTTAGAGTTCCAAATACATCTATCAATATAGGAGAAAACAGAGTGAAACCTAAAAATTCAAACTGTTACTGGAAATGAACGCTTCAACATAGAAGAACGAAAATTGGGGAACCAAGTCGCCTTAGTGTACTGATCATTACCTGAGAGTATCATCCAGTTTGGGTGAAAAAATATTTGCTGAGATTTCTGGAGATTCGTAATTTTTGGAAGCATGGCAACCCCTTCCCATGAAAGTGTTTCTCGCCAGTCACTGCTTAGGGCTACATCAAGAGGAAACAAAACGTAGAGATAGAACGTGAAACTACTTTGTTGTGTCAAGTTTCAAGAAGCTAGCACAAACCGTGTTGGATTTAGAGTTCCAAATCCATCTATCAATATAGGAGAAAACAGAGTGAAACCTAAAAATTCAAACTGTTTCTGGAAATGAACGCTTCGACATAGAAGAACGAAATTTGGGGAACCAAGTCGCCTTAGTGTACTGATCACTACCTGAAAGTATCATCCAGTTTGGGTGAAAAAATATTTGCTGAGATTTCTGGAGATTCGTAATTTTGGGAAGCTTGGCAACCCCTTCCCATGAAAGTGTTTCTCGCCAGTCACTGCTTAGGGCTACATCAAGAGGAAACAAAACGTAGGGATAGAATGTGAAACTACTTTGTTGTGTCAAGTTTCAAGAAGCTAGCACAAACCGTGTTGGATTTAGAGTTCCAAATACATCTATCAATATAGGAGAAAACAGAGTGAAACCTAAAAATTCAAACTGTTACTGGAAATGAACGCTTCAACATAGAAGAACGAAATTTGGGGAACCAAGTCGCCTTAGTGTACTGATCATTACCTGAAAGTATCATCCAGTTTGGGTGAAAAAATATTTGCTGAGATTTCTGGAGATTCGTAATTTTGGGAAGCTTGCCAACCCCTTCCCATGAAAGTGTTTCTCGCCAGTCACTGTTTAGGGCTACATCAAGAGGAAACAAAACGTAGAGATAGAACATGAAACTACTTTGTTGTGTCAACTTTCAAGAAGCTAGCACAAACCGTGTTGGATTTAGAGTTCCAAATACATCTATCAATATAGGAGAAAACAGAGTGAAACCTAAAAATTCAAACTGTTACTGGAAATGAACGCTTCAACATAGAAGAACGAAATTTGGGGAACCAAGTCGCCTTAGTGTACTGATCATTACCTGAAAGTATCATCTAGTTTGGGTGAAAAAATATTTGCTGAGATTTCTGGAGATTCGTAATTTTGGGAAGCTTGGCAACCCCTTCCCATGAAAGTGTTTCTCGCCAGTCACTGCTTAGGGCTACATCAAGAGGAAACAAAACGTAGAGATAGAACTTGAAACTACTTTGTTGTGTCAAGTTTCAAGAAGCTAGCACAAACCGTGTTGGATTCAGAGTTCCAAATACATCTATCAATATAGGAGAAAACAGAGTGAAACCTAAAAATTCAAACTGTTACTGGAAATGAACGCTTCAACATAGAAGAACGAAATTTGGGGAACCAAGTTACCTTAGTGTACTGATCATTACCTGAAAGTATCATCCAGTTTGGGTGAAAAATTATTTGCTGAGATTTCTGGAGATTCGTAATTTTTGGAAGCTTGGCAATCCCTTCCCATGAAAGTGTTTCTCGCCAGTCACTGCTTAGGGCTACATCAAGAGGAAACAAAACGTAGAGATAGAACGTGAAACTACTTTGTTGTGTCAAGTTTCAAGAAGCTAGCACAAACCGTGTTGGATTTAGAGTTCCAAATACATCTATCAATATAGGAGAAAACAGAGTGAAACCTAAAAATTCAAACTGTTACTGGAAATGAACGCTTCAACATAGAAGAACGAAATTTGGGGAACCAAGTCGCCTTAGTGTACTGATCATTACCTGAAAGTATCATCCAGTTTGGGTGAAAAAATATTTGCTGAGATTTCTGGAGATTCGTAATTTTGGGAAGCTTGGCAACCCCTTCCCATGAAAGTGTTTCTCGCCAGTCACTGTTTAGGGCTACATCAAGAGGAAACAAAACGTAGAGATAGAACATGAAACTACTTTGTTGTGTCAACTTTCAAGAAGCTAGCACAAACCGTGTTGGATTTAGAGTTCCAAATACATCTATCAATATAGGAGAAAACAGAGTGAAACCTAAAAATTCAAACTGTTACTGGAAATGAACGCTTCAACATAGAAGAATGAAATTTGGGGAACCAAGTCGCCTTAGTCTACTGATCATTACCTGAAAGTATCATCCAGTTTGGGTGAAAAAATATTTGCTGAGATTTCTGGAGATTCGTAATTTTGGGAAGCTTGGCAACCCCGTTCCATGAAAGGGTTTCTCGCCAGTCACTGCTTAGGGCTACATCAAGAGGAAACAAAACATAGAGATAGAACGTGAAACTACTTTGTTGTGTCAAGTTTCAAGAAGCTAGCACAAACCGTTTTGGATTTAGAGTTCCAAATACATCTATTAATATAGGAGAAAACAGAGTGAAACCTAAAAATTCAAACTGTTACTGGAAATGAACGCTTCAACATAGAAGAACGAAATTTGGGGAACCAAGTTACCTTAGTGTACTGATCATTACCTGAAAGTATCATCCAGTTTGGGTGAAAAATTATTTGCTGAGATTTCTGGAGATTCGTAATTTTTGGAAGCTTGGCAATCCCTTCCCATGAATGTGTTTCTCGCCAGTCACTGCTCAGGGCTACATCAAGAGGAAACAAAACGTAGAGATAGAACGTGAAACTACTTTGTTGTGTCAAGTTTCAAGAAGCTATCACAAACCGTGTTGGATTTAGAGTTCCAAATACATCTATCAATATAGGAGAAAACAGAGTGAAACCTAAAAATTCAAACTGTTACTGGAAATGAACGCTTCAACATAGAAGAACGAAATTTGGGGAACCAAGTCACCTTAGTGTACTGATCATTACCTGAAAGTATCATCCAGTTTGGGTGAAAAAATATTTGCTGAGATTTCTGGAGATTCGTAATTTTGGGAAGATTGGCAACCCCTTCCCATGAAAGTGTTTCTCGCCAGTCACTGTTTAGGGCTACATCAAGAGGAAACAAAACGTAGAGATAGAACATGAAACTACTTTGTTGTGTCAACTTTCAAGAAGCTAGCACAAACCGTGTTGGATTTAGAGTTCCAAATACATCTATCAATATAGGAGAAAACAGAGTGAAACCTAAAAATTCAAACTGTTACTCGAAATGAACGCTTCAACATAAAAGATCGAAAATTGGGGAACCAAGTCGCCTTAGTGTACTGATCATTACCTGAAAGTATCATCCAGTTTGGGTGAAAAAATATTTGCTGAGATTTCTGGAGATTCGTAATTTTGGGAAGCTTGGCAACCCCGTTCCATGAAAGGGTTTCTCGACAGTCACTGCTTAGGGCTACATCAAGAGGAAACGAAATATAGAGATAGAACGTGAAACTACTTTGTTGTGTCAAGTTTCAAGAAGCTAGCACAAACCGTGTTGGATTTAGAGTTCCAAATACATCTATCAATATAGGAGAAAACAGAGTGAAACCTAAAAATTCAAACTGTTACTGGAAATGAACGCTTCGACATAGAAGAACGAAATTTGGGGAACCAAGTCGCCTTAGTGTACTGATCACTACCTGAAAGTATCATCCAGTTTGGGTGAAAAAATATTTGCTGAGATTTCTGGAGATTCGTAATTTTGGGAAGCTTGGCAACCCCTTCCCATGAAAGTGTTTCTCGCCAGTCACTGCTTAGGGCTACATCAAGAGGAAACAAAACGTAGAGATAGAACGTGAAACTACTTTGTTGTGTCAAGTTTCAAGAAGCTAGCACAAACCGTGTTGGATTTAGAGTTCCAAATACATCTATCAATATAGGAGAAAACAGAGTGAAACCTAAAAATTCAAACTGTTACTGGAAATGAACGCTTCAACATAGAAGAACGAAATTTGGGGAACCAAGTCGCCTTAGTGTACTGATCATTACCTGAAAGTATCATCCAGTTTGGGTGAAAAAATATTTGCTGAGATTTCTGGAGATTCGTAATTTTGGGAAGCTTGGCAACCCCGTTCCATGAAAGGGTTTCTCGCCAGTCACTGCTTAGGGCTACATCAAGAGGAAACAAAACATAGAGATAGAACGTGAAACTACTTTGTTGTGTCAAGTTTCAAGAACCTAGCACAAACCGTGTTGGATTTAGAGTTCCAAATACATCTATTAATATAGGAGAAAACAGAGTGAAACCTAAAAATTCAAACTGTTACTGGAAATGAACGCTTCAACATAGAAGAACGAAATTTGGGGAACCAAGTTACCTTAGTGTACTGATCATTACCTGAAAGTATCATCCAGTTTGGGTGAAAAATTATTTGCTGAGATTTCTGGAGATTCGTAATTTTTGGAAGCTTGGCAATCCCTTCCCATGAAAGTGTTTCTCGCCAGTCACTGCTTAGGTCTACATCAAGAGGAAACAAAACGTAGAGATAGAACGTGAAACTACTTTGTTGTGTCAAGTTTCAAGAAGCTAGCACAAACCGTGTTGGATTTAGAGTTCCAAATACATCTATCAATATAGGAGAAAACAGAGTGAAACCTAAAAATTCAAACTGTTACTGGAAATGAACGCTTCAACATAGAAGAACGAAATTTGGGGAACCAAGTCGCCTTAGTGTACTGATCATTACCTGAAAGTATCATCCAGTTTGGGTGAAAAAATATTTGCTGAGATTTCTGGAGATTCGTAATTTTGGGAAGCTTGGCAACCCCTTCCCATGAAAGTGTTTCTCGCCAGTCACTGCTTAGGGCTACATCAAGAGGAAACAAAACGTAGAGATAGAACGTGAAACTACGTTGTTGTGTCAAGTTTCAAGAAGCTAGCACAAAACGTGATGGATTTAGAGTTCCAAATACATCTATCAATATAGGAGAAAACAGAGTGAAACCTAAAAATTCAAACTGTTACTGGAAATGAACGCTTCGACATAGAAGAACGAAATTTGGGGAACCAAGTCGCCTTAGTGTACTGATCACTACCTGAAAGTATCATCCAGTTTGGGTGAAAAAATATTTGCTGAGATTTCTGGAGATTCGTAATTTTGGGAAGCTTGGCAACCCCTTCCCATGAAAGTGTTTCTCGCCAGTCACTGCTTAGGGCTACATCAAGAGGAAACAAAACGTAGAGATAGAACGTGAAACTACTTTGTTGTGTCAAGTTTCAAGAAGCTAGCACAAACCGTGTTGGATTTAGAGTTCCAAATACATCTATCAATATAGGAGAAAACAGAGTGAAACCTAAAAATTCAAACTGTTACTGGAAATGAACGCTTCAACATAGAAGAACGAAATTTGGGGAACCAAGTCGCCTTAGTGTACTGATCATTACCTGAAAGTATCATCTAGTTTGGGTGAAAAAATATTTGCTGAGATTTCTGGAGATTCGTAATTTTGGGAAGCTTGGCAACCCCTTCCCATGAAAGTGTTTCTCGCCAGTCACTGCTTAGGGCTACATCAAGAGGAAACAAAACGTAGAGATAGAACGTGAAACTACTTTGTTGTGTCAAGTTTCAAGAAGCTAGCACAAACCGTGTTGGATTCAGAGTTCCAAATACATCTATCAATATAGGAGAAAACAGAGTGAAACCTAAAAATTCAAACTGTTACTGGAAATGAACGCTTCAACATAGAAGAACGAAATTTGGGGAACCAAGTCGACTTAGTGTACTGATCATTAACTGAGAGTATCATCCTGTTTGGTTGAAAAAATATTTGCTGAGATATCTGGAGATTCGTAATTTTTGGAAGCTTGGCAACCCCTTCCCATGAAAGTGTTTCTCGCCAGTCACTGCTTAGGGCTACATCAAGAGGAAACAAAACGTAGAGATCGAACGTGAAACTACTTTGTTGTGTCAAGTTTCAAGAAGCTAGCACAAACCGTGTTGGATTTAGAGTTCCAAATACATCTATCAATATAGGAGAAAACAGAGTGAAACCTAAAAATTCAAACTGTTACTGGAAATGAACGCTTCAACATAGAAGAACGAAATTTGGGGAACCAAGTTACCTTAGTGTACTGATCATTACCTGAAAGTATCATCCAGTTTGGGTGAAAAATTATTTGCTGAGATTTCTGGAGATTCGTAATTTTTGGAAGCTTGGCAATCCCTTCCCATGAAAGTGTTTCTCGCCAGTCACTGCTTAGGGCTACATCAAGAGGAAACAAAACGTAGAGATAGAACGTGAAACTACTTTGTTGTGTCAAGTTTCAAGAAGCTAGCACAAACCGTGTTGGATTTAGAGTTCCAAATACATCTATCAATATAGGAGAAAACAGAGTGAAACCTAAAAATTCAAACTGTTACTGGAAATGAACGCTTCAACATAGAAGAACGAAATTTGGGGAACCAAGTCGCCTTAGTGTACTGATCATTACCTGAAAGTATCATCCAGTTTGGGTGAAAAAATATTTGCTGAGATTTCTGGAGATTCGTAATTTTGGGAAGCTTGGCAACCCCTTCCCATGAAAGTGTTTCTCGCCAGTCACTGTTTAGGGCTACATCAAGAGGAAACAAAACGTAGAGATAGAACATGAAACTACTTTGTTGTGTCAACTTTCAAGAAGCTAGCACAAACCGTGTTGGATTTAGAGTTCCAAATACATCTATCAATATAGGAGAAAACAGAGTGAAACCTAAAAATTCAAACTGTTACTGGAAATGAACGCTTCAACATAGAAGAATGAAATTTGGGGAACCAAGTCGCCTTAGTCTACTGATCATTACCTGAAAGTATCATCCAGTTTGGGTGAAAAAATATTTGCTGAGATTTCTGGAGATTCGTAATTTTGGGAAGCTTGGCAACCCCGTTCCATGAAAGGGTTTCTCGCCAGTCACTGCTTAGGGCTACATCAAGAGGAAACAAAACATAGAGATAGAACGTGAAACTACTTTGTTGTGTCAAGTTTCAAGAAGCTAGCACAAACCGTTTTGGATTTAGAGTTCCAAATACATCTATTAATATAGGAGAAAACAGAGTGAAACCTAAAAATTCAAACTGTTACTGGAAATGAACGCTTCAACATAGAAGAACGAAATTTGGGGAACCAAGTTACCTTAGTGTACTGATCATTACCTGAAAGTATCATCCAGTTTGGGTGAAAAATTATTTGCTGAGATTTCTGGAGATTCGTAATTTTTGGAAGCTTGGCAATCCCTTCCCATGAATGTGTTTCTCGCCAGTCACTGCTCAGGGCTACATCAAGAGGAAACAAAACGTAGAGATAGAACGTGAAACTACTTTGTTGTGTCAAGTTTCAAGAAGCTATCACAAACCGTGTTGGATTTAGAGTTCCAAATACATCTATCAATATAGGAGAAAACAGAGTGAAACCTAAAAATTCAAACTGTTACTGGAAATGAACGCTTCAACATAGAAGAACGAAATTTGGGGAACCAAGTCACCTTAGTGTACTGATCATTACCTGAAAGTATCATCCAGTTTGGGTGAAAAAATATTTGCTGAGATTTCTGGAGATTCGTAATTTTGGGAAGATTGGCAACCCCTTCCCATGAAAGTGTTTCTCGCCAGTCACTGTTTAGGGCTACATCAAGAGGAAACAAAACGTAGAGATAGAACATGAAACTACTTTGTTGTGTCAACTTTCAAGAAGCTAGCACAAACCGTGTTGGATTTAGAGTTCCAAATACATCTATCAATATAGGAGAAAACAGAGTGAAACCTAAAAATTCAAACTGTTACTCGAAATGAACGCTTCAACATAAAAGATCGAAAATTGGGGAACCAAGTCGCCTTAGTGTACTGATCATTACCTGAAAGTATCATCCAGTTTGGGTGAAAAAATATTTGCTGAGATTTCTGGAGATTCGTAATTTTGGGAAGCTTGGCAACCCCGTTCCATGAAAGGGTTTCTCGCCAGTCACTGCTTAGGGCTACATCAAGAGGAAACGAAATATAGAGATAGAACGTGAAACTACTTTGTTGTGTCAAGTTTCAAGAAGCTAGCACAAACCGTGTTGGATTTAGAGTTCCAAATACATCTATTAATATAGGAGAAAACAGAGTGAAACCTAAAAATTCAAACTGTTACTGGAAATGAACGCTTCAACATAGAAGAACGAAATTTGGGGAACCAAGTTACCTTAGTGTACTGATCATTACCTGAAAGTATCATCCAGTTTGGGTGAAAAATTATTTGCTGAGATTTCTGGAGATTCGTAATTTTTGGAAGCTTGGCAATCCCTTCCCATGAAAGTGTTTCTCGCCAGTCACTGCTTAGGGCTACATCAAGAGGAAACAAAACGTAGAGATAGAACGTGAAACTACTTTGTTGTGTCAAGTTTCAAGAAGCTATCACAAACCGTGTTGGATTTAGAGTTCCAAATACATCTATCAATATAGGAGAAAACAGAGTGAAACCTAAAAATTCAAACTGTTACTGGAAATGAACGCTTCAACATAGAAGAACGAAATTTGGGGAACCAAGTCGCCTTAGTGTACTGATCATTACCTGAAAGTATCATCCAGTTTGGGTGAAAAAATATTTGCTGAGATTTCTGGAGATTCGTAATTTTGGGAAGCTTGGCAACCCCGTTCCATGAAAGGGTTTCTCGCCAGTCACTGCTTAGGGCTACATCCAGAGGAAACAAAACGTAGAGATAGAACGTGAAACTACTTTGTTGTGTCAAGTTTCAAGAAGCTAGCACAAACCGTGTTGGATTTAGAGTTCCAAATACATCTATTAATATAGGAGAAAACAGAGTGAAACCTAAAAATTCAAACTGTTACTGGAAATGAACGCTTCAACATAGAAGAACGAAATTTGGGGAACCAAGTTACCTTAGTGTACTGATCATTACCTGAAAGTATCATCCAGTTTGGGTGAAAAATTATTTGCTGAGATTTCTGGAGATTCGTAATTTTTGGAAGCTTGGCAATCCCTTCCCATGAAAGTGTTTCTCGCCAGTCACTGCTTAGGGCTACATCAAGAGGAAACAAAACGTAGAGATAGAACGTGAAACTACTTTGTTGTGTCAAGTTTCAAGAAGCTAGCACAAACCGTGTTGGATTTAGAGTTCCAAATACATCTATCAATATAGGAGAAAACAGAGTGAAACCTAAAAATTCAAACTGTTACTGGAAATGAACGCTTCAACATAGAAGAACGAAATTTGGGGAACCAAGTCGCCTTAGTGTACTGATCATTACCTGAAAGTATCATCCAGTTTGGGTGAAAAAATATTTGCTGAGATTTCTGGAGATTCGCAATTTTTGGAAGCTTGGCAACCCCTTCCCATGAAAGTGTTTCTCGCCAGTCACTGCTTAGGGCTACATCAAGAGGAAACAAAACGTAGAGATAGAACGTGAAACTACTTTGTTGTGTCAAGTTTCAAGAAGCTAGAACAAACCGTGTTGGATTTAGAGTTCCAAATACATCTATCAATAACGGAGAAAACAGAGTGAAACCTAAAAATTCAAACTGTTACTGGAAATGAACGCTTCGACATAGAAGAACGAAATTTGGGGAACCAAGTCGCCTTAGTGTACTGATCACTACCTGAAAGTATCATCCAGTTTGGGTGAAAAAATATTTGCTGAGATTTCTGGAGATTCGTAATTTTGGGAAGCTTGGCAACCCCTTCCCATGAAAGTGTTTCTCGCCAGTCACTGCTTAGGGCTACATCAAGAGGAAACAAAACGTAGGGATAGAACGTGAAACTACTTTGTTGTGTCAAGTTTCAAGAAGCTAGCACAAACCGTGTTGGATTTAGAGTTCCAAATACATCTATCAATATAGGAGAAAACAGAGTGAAACCTAAAAATTCAAACTGTTACTGGAAATGAACGCTTCAACATAGAAGAACGAAATTTGGGGAACCAAGTCGCCTTAGTGTACTGATCATTACCTGAAAGTATCATCCAGTTTGGGTGAAAAAATATTTGCTGAGATTTCTGGAGATTCGTAATTTTTGGAAGCTTGGCAACCCCTTCCCATGAAAGTGTTTCTCGCCAGTCACTGTTTAGGGCTACATCAAGAGGAAACAAAACGTAGAGATAGAACATGAAACTACTTTGTTGTGTCAACTTTCAAGAAGCTAGCACAAACCGTGTTGGATTTAGAGTTCCAAATACATCTATCAATATAGGAGAAAACAGAGTGAAACCTAAAAATTCAAACTGTTACTGGAAATGAACGCTTCAACATAGAAGTACGAAATTTGGGGAACCAAGTCGCCTTAGTGTACTGATCATTACCTGAAAGTATCATCTAGTTTGGGTGAAAAAATATTTGCTGAGATTTCTGGAGATTCGTAATTTTGGGAAGCTTTGCAACCCTTTCCCATGAAAGTGTTTCTCGCCAGTCACTGCTTAGGGCTACATCAAGAGGAAACAAAACGTAGAGATAGAACGTGAAACTACTTTGTTGTGTCAAGTTTCAAGAAGCTAGCACAAACCGTGTTGGATTCAGATTTCCAAATACATCTATCAATATAAAAGAAAACAGAGTGAAACCTAAAAATTCAAACTGTTACTGGAAATGAACGCTTCAACATAGAAGAACGAAATTTGGGGAACCAAGTCGACTTAGTGTACTGATCATTAACTGAGAGTATCATCCTGTTTGGTTGAAAAAATATTTGCTGAGATATCTGGAGATTCGTAATTTTTGGAAGCTTGGCAACCCCTTCCCATGAAAGTGTTTCTCGCCAGTCACTGCTTAGGGCTACATCAAGAGGAAACAAAACGTAGAGATAGAACGTGAAACTACTTTGTTGTGTCAAGTTTCAAGAAGCTAGCACAAACCGTGTTGGATTTAGAGTTCCAAATACATCTATCAATATAGGAGAAAACAGAGTGAAACCTAAAAATTCAAACTGTTACTGGAAATGAACGCTTCAACATAGAAGAACGAAATTTGGGGAACCAAGTTACCTTAGTGTACTGATCATTACCTGAAAGTATCATCCAGTTTGGGTGAAAAATTATTTGCTGAGATTTCTGGAGATTCGTAATTTTTGGAAGCTTGGCAATCCCTTCCCATGAAAGTGTTTCTCGCCAGTCACTGCTTAGTGCTACATCAAGAGGAAACAAAACGTAGAGATAGAACGTGAAACTACTTTGTTGTGTCAAGTTTCAAGAAGCTAGCACAAACCGTGTTGGATTTAGAGTTCCAAATACATCTATCAATATAGGAGAAAACAGAGTGAAACCTAAAAATTCAAACTGTTACTGGAAATGAACGCTTCGACATAGAAGAACGAAATTTGGGGAACCAAGTCGCCTTAGTGTACTGATCACTACCTGAAAGTATCATCCAGTTTGGGTGAAAAAATATTTGCTGAGATTTCTGGAGATTCGTAATTTTGGGAAGCTTGGCAACCCCTTCCCATGAAAGTGTTTCTCGCCAGTCACTGCTTAGGGCTACATCAAGAGGAAACAAAACGTAGAGATAGAACGTGAAACTACTTTGTTGTGTCAAGTTTCAAGAAGCTAGCACAAACCGTGTTGGATTTAGAGTTCCAAATACATCTATCAATATAGGAGAAAACAGAGTGAAACCTAAAAATTCAAACTGTTACTGGAAATGAACGCTTCAACATAGAAGAACGAAATTTGGGGAACCAAGTCGCCTTAGTGTACTGATCATTACCTGAAAGTATCATCCAGTTTGGGTGAAAAAATATTTGCTGAGATTTCTGGAGATTCGTAATTTTGGGAAGCTTGGCAACCCCGTTCCATGAAAGGGTTTCTCGCCAGTCACTGCTTAGGGCTACATCAAGAGGAAACAAAACATAGAGATAGAACGTGAAACTACTTTGTTGTGTCAAGTTTCAAGAACCTAGCACAAACCGTGTTGGATTTAGAGTTCCAAATACATCTATTAATATAGGAGAAAACAGAGTGAAACCTAAAAATTCAAACTGTTACTGGAAATGAACGCTTCAACATAGAAGAACGAAAATTGGGGAACCAAGTCGCCTTAGTGTACTGATCATTACCTGAGAGTATCATCCAGTTTGGGTGAAAAAATATTTGCTGAGATTTCTGGAGATTCGTAATTTTGGGAAGCTTGGCAACCCCTTCCCATGAAAGTGTTTCTCGCCAGTCACTGCTTAGGGCTACATCAAGAGGAAACAAAACGTAGAGATAGAACGTGAAACTACGTTGTTGTGTCAAGTTTCAAGAAGCTAGCACAAACCGTGTTGGATTTAGAGTTCCAAATACATCTATCAATATAGGAGAAAACAGAGTGAAACCTAAAAATTCAAACTGTTACTGGAAATGAACGCTTCGACATAGAAGAACGAAATTTGGGGAACCAAGTCGCCTTAGTGTACTGATCACTACCTGAAAGTATCATCCAGTTTGGGTGAAAAAATATTTGCTGAGATTTCTGGAGATTCGTAATTTTGGGAAGCTTGGCAACCCCTTCCCATGAAAGTGTTTCTCGCCAGTCACTGCTTAGGGCTACATCAAGAGGAAACAAAACGTAGAGATAGAACGTGAAACTACTTTGTTGTGTCAACTTTCAAGAAGCTAGCACAAACCGTGTTGGATTTAGAGTTCCAAATACATCTATCAATATAGGAGAAAACAGAGTGAAACCTAAAAATTCAAACTGTTACTGGAAATGAACGCTTCAACATAGAAGAACGAAATTTGGGTAACCAAGTCGCCTTAGTGTACTGATCATTACCTGAAAGTATCATCCAGTTTGGGTGAAAAAATATTTGCTGAGATTTCTGGAGATTCGTAATTTTGGGAAGCTTGGCAACCCCGTTCCATGAAAGGGTTTCTCGCCAGTCACTGCTTAGGGCTACATCAAGAGGAAACAAAACATAGAGATAGAACCTGAAACTACTTTGTTGTGTCAAGTTTCAAGAAGCTAGCACAAAACGTGTTGGATTTAGAGTTCCAAATACATCTATCAATATAGGAGAAAACAGAGTGAAACCTAAAAATTCAAACTGTTACTGGAAATGAACGCTTCAACATAGAAGAACGAAATTTGGGGAACCAAGTCGCCTTAGTGTACTGATCATTACCTGAAAGTATCATCCAGTTTGGGTGAAAAAATATTTGCTGAGATTTCTGGAGATTCGTAATTGTGGGAAGCTTGGCAACCCCGTCCCATGAAAGTGTTTCTCGCCATTCACTGCTTAGGGCTACATCAAGAGGAAACAAAACGTAGAGATAGAACGTGAAACTACTTTGTTGTGTCAAGTTTCAAGAACCTAGCAAAAACCGTGTTGGATTTAGAGTTCCAAATACATCTATTAATATAGGAGAAAACAGAGTGAAACCTAAAAATTCAAACTGTTACTGGAAATGAACGCTTCAACATAGAAGAACGAAATTTGGGTAACCAAGTTACCTTAGTGTACTGATCATTACCTGAAATTATCATCCAGTTTGGGTGAAAAATTATTTGCTGAGATTTCTGGAGATTCGTAATTTTGGGAAGCTTGGCAACCCCTTCCCTTGAAAGTGTTTCTCGCCAGTCACTGCTTAGGGCTACATCAAGAGGAAACAAAACGTAGAGATAGAACGTGAAACTACTTTGTTGTGTCAAGTTTCAAGAAGCTAGCACAAACCGTGTTGGATTTAGAGTTCCAAATACATCTATCAATATAGGAGAAAACAGAGTGAAACCTAAAAATTCAAACTGTTACTGGAAATGAACGCTTCAACATAGAAGAACGAAATTTGGGGAACCAAGTCGCCTTAGTGTACTGATCATTACCTGAAAGTATCATCCAGTTTGGGTGAAAAAATATTTGCTGAGATTTCTGGAGATTCGTAATTTTGGGAAGCTTGGCAACCCCTTCCCATGAAAGTGTTTCTCGCCAGTCACTGCTTAGGGCTACATCAAGAGGAAACAAAACGTAGAGATAGAACGTGAAACTACTTTGTTGTGTCAAGTTTCAAGAAGCTAGCACAAACCGTGTTGGATTTAGAGTTCCAAATACATCTATCAATATAGGAGAAAACAGAGTGAAACCTAAAAATTCAAACTGTTACTGGAAATGAACGCTTCAACATAGAAGAACGAAATTTGGGGAACCAAGTCGCCTTAGTGTACTGATCATTACCTGAAAGTATCATCCAGTTTGGGTGAAAAAATATTTGCTGAGATTTCTGGAGATTCGTAATTTTGGGAAGCTTGGCAACCCCTTCCCATGAAAGTGTTTCTCGCCAGTCACTGTTTAGGGCTACATCAAGAGGAAACAAAACGTAGAGATAGAACATGAAACTACTTTGTTGTGTCAACTTTCAAGAAGCTAGCACAAACCGTGTTGGATTTAGAGTTCCAAATACATCTATCAATATAGGAGAAAACAGAGTGAAACCTAAAAATTCAAACTGTTACTGGAAATGAACGCTTCAACATAGAAGAACGAAATTTGGGTAACCAAGTCGCCTTAGTGTACTGATCATTACCTGAAAGTATCATCCAGTTTGGGTGAAAAAATATTTGCTGAGATTTCTGGAGATTCGTAATTTTGGGAAGCTTGGCAACCCCGTTCCATGAAAGGGTTTCTCTCCAGTCACTGCTAAGGGCTACATCAAGAGGAAACAAAACATAGAGATAGAACCTGAAACTACTTTGTTGTGTCAAGTTTCAAGAAACTAGCACAAACCGTGTTGGATTTAGAGTTCCAAATACATCTATTAATATAGGAGAAAACAGAGTGAAACCTAAAAATTCAAACTGTTACTGGAAATGAACGCTTCAACATAGAAGAACGAAATTTGGGGAACCAAATTACCTTAGTGTACTGATCATTACCTGAAAGTATCATCCAGTTTGGGTGAAAAATTATTTGCTGAGATTTCTGGAGATTCGTAATTTTTGGAAGCTTGGCAATCCCTTCCCATGAATGTGTTTCTCGCCAGTCACTGCTTAGGGCTACATCAAGAGGAAACAAAACGTAGAGATAGAACGTGAAACTACTTTGTTGTGTCAAGTTTCAAGAAGCTAGCACAAACCGTGTAGGATTTAGAGTTCCAAATACATCTATCAATATAGGAGAAAACAGAGTGAAACCTAAAAATTCAAACTGTTACTGGAAATGAACGCTTCAACATAGAAGAACGAAATTTGGGGAACCAAGTCGCCTTAGTGTACTGATCATTACCTGAAAGTATCATCCAGTTTGGGTGAAAAAATATTTGCTGAGATTTCTGAAGATTCGTAATTTTGGGAAGCTTGGCAACCCCTTCCCATGAAAGTGTTTCTCGCCAGTCACTGCTTAGGGCTACATCAAGAGTAAACAAAACGTAGAGATAGAACGTGAAACTACTTTGTTGTGTCAAGTTTCAAGAAGCTAGCACAAACCGTGTTGGATTTAGAGTTCCAAATACATCTATCAATATAGGAGAAAACAGAGTGAAACCTAAAAATTCAAACTGTTACTGGAAATGAACGCTTCAACATAGAAGAACGAAATTTGGGGAACCAAGTCGCCTTAGTGTACTGATCATTACCTGAAAATATCATCCAGTTTGGGTGAAAAAATATTTGCTGAGATTTCTGGAGATTCGTAATTGTGGGAAGCTTGGCAACCCCGTCCCATGAAAGTGTTTCTCGCCATTCACTGCTTAGGGCTACATCAAGAGTAAACAAAACGTAGAGATAGAACGTGAAACTACTTTGTTGTGTCAAGTTTCAAGAAGCTAGCACAAACCGTGTTGGATTTAGAGTTCCAAATACATCTATCAATATAGGAGAAAACAGAGTGAAACCTAAAAATTCAAACTGTTACTGGAAATGAACGCTTCAACATAGAAGAACGAAATTTGGGGAACCAAGTCGCCTTAGTGTACTGATCATTACCTGAAAGTATCATCCAGTTTGGGTGAAAAAATATTTGCTGAGATTTCTGGAGATTCGTAATTGTGGGAAGCTTGGCAACCCCGTCCCATGAAAGTGTTTCTCGCCATTCACTGCTTAGGGCTACATCAAGAGGAAACAAAACGTAGAGATAGAACGTGAAACTACTTTGTTGTGTCAAGTTTCAAGAACCTAGCAAAAACCGTGTTGGATTTAGAGTTCCAAATACATCTATTAATATAGGAGAAAACAGAGTGAAACCTAAAAATTCAAACTGTTACTGGAAATGAACGCTTCAACATAGAAGAACGAAATTTGGGTAACCAAGTTACCTTAGTGTACTGATCATTACCTGAAATTATCATCCAGTTTGGGTGAAAAATTATTTACTGAGATTTCTGGAGATTCGTAATTTTGGGAAGCTTGGCAACCCCTTCCCTTGAAAGTGTTTCTCGCCAGTCACTGCTTAGGGCTACATCAAGAGGAAACAAAACGTAGAGATAGAACGTGAAACTACTTGTTGTGTCAAGTTTCAAGAAGCTAGCACAAACCGTGTTGGATTTAGAGTTCCAAATACATCTATCAATATTTGAGAAAACAGAGTGAAACCTAAAAATTCAAACTGTTACTGGAAATGAACGCTTCAACATAGAAGAACGAAATTTGGGGAACCAAGTCGCCTTAGTGTACTGATCATTACCTGAAAGTATCATCCAGTTTGGGTGAAAAAATATTTGCTGAGATTTCTGGAGATTCGTAATTTTGGGAAGCTTGGCAACCCCTTCCCATGAAAGTGTTTCTCGCCAGTCACTGCTTAGGGCTACATCAAGAGGAAACAAAACGTAGAGATAGAACATGAAACTACTTTGTTGTGTCAACTTTCAAGAAGCTAGCACAAACCGTGTTGGATTTAGAGTTCCAAATACATCTATCAATATAGGAGAAAACAGAGTGAAACCTAAAAATTCAAACTGTTACTGGAAATGAACGCTTCAACATAGAAGAACGAAATTTGGGTAACCAAGTCGCCTTAGTGTACTGATCATTACCTGAAAGTATCATCCAGTTTGGGTGAAAAAATATTTGCTGAGATTTCTGGAGATTCGTAATTTTGGGAAGCTTGGCAACCCCGTTCCATGAAAGGGTTTCTCTCCAGTCACTGCTTAGGGCTACATCAAGAGGAAACAAAACATAGAGATAGAACCTGAAACTACTTTGTTGTGTCAAGTTTCAAGAAACTAGCACAAACCGTGTTGGATTTAGAGTTCCAAATACATCTATTAATATAGGAGAAAACAGAGTGAAACCTAAAAATTCAAACTGTTACTGGAAATGAACGCTTCAACATAGAAGAACGAAATTTGGGGAACCAAATTACCTTAGTGTACTGATCATTACCTGAAAGTATCATCCAGTTTGGGTGAAAAATTATTTGCTGAGATTTCTGGAGATTCGTAATTTTTGGAAGCTTGGCAATCCCTTCCCATGAAAGTGTTTCTCGCCAGTCACTGCTTAGGGCTACATCAAGAGGAAACAAAACGTAGAGATAGAACGTGAAACTACTTTGTTGTGTCAAGTTTCAAGAAGCTAGCACAAACCGTGTAGGATTTAGAGTTCCAAATACATCTATCAATATAGGAGAAAACAGAGTGAAACCTAAAAATTCAAACTGTTACTGGAAATGAACGCTTCAACATAGAAGAACGAAATTTGGGGAACCAAGTCGCCTTAGTGTACTGATCATTACCTGAAAGTATCATCCAGTTTGGGTGAAAAAATATTTGCTGAGATTTCTGAAGATTCGTAATTTTGGGAAGCTTGGCAACCCCTTCCCATGAAAGTGTTTCTCGCCAGTCACTGCTTAGGGCTACATCAAGAGTAAACAAAACGTAGAGATAGAACGTGAAACTACTTTGTTGTGTCAAGTTTCAAGAAGCTAGCACAAACCGTGTTGGATTTAGAGTTCCAAATACATCTATCAATATAGGAGAAAACAGAGTGAAACCTAAAAATTCAAACTGTTACTGGAAATGAACGCTTCAACATAGAAGAACGAAATTTGGGGAACCAAGTCGCCTTAGTGTACTGATCATTAACTGAGAGTATCATCCAGTTTGGGTGAAAAAATATTTGCTGAGATTTCTGGAGATTCGTAATTTTTGGAAGCTTGGCAACCCCTTCCCATGAAAGTGTTTCTCGCCAGTCACTGCTTAGGGCTACATCAAGAGGAAACAAAACGTAGAGATAGAACGTGAAATTACTTTGTTGTGTCAAGTTTCAAGAAGCTAGCACAAACCGTGTTGGATTTAGAGTTCCAAATACATCTATCAATATAGGAGAAAACAGAGTGAAACCTAAAAATTCAAACTGTTACTGGAAATGAACGCTTCAATATAGAAGAACGAAATTTGGGGAACCAAGTCGCCTTAGTGTACTGATCATTACCTGAAAGTATCATCCAGTTTGGGTGAAAAAATATTTGCTGAGATTTCTGGAGATTCGTAATTGTGGGAAGCTTGGCAACCCCGTCCCATGAAAGTGTTTCTCGCCATTCACTGCTTAGGGCTACATCAAGAGGAAACAAAATGTAGAGATAGAACGTGAAACTACTTTGTTGTGTCAAGTTTCAAGAACCTAGCAAAAACCGTGTTGGATTTAGAGTTCCAAATACATCTATTAATATAGGAGAAAACAGAGTGAAACCTAAAAATTCAAACTGTTACTGGAAATGAACGCTTCAACATAGAAGAACGAAATTTGGGTAACCAAGTTACCTTAGTGTACTGATCATTACCTGAAAGTATCATCCAGTTTGGGTGAAAAATTATTTGCTGAGATTTCTGGAGATTCGTAATTTTTGGAAGCTTGGCAACCCCTTCCCATGAAAGTGTTTCTCACCAGTCACTGCTTAGGGCTACATCAAGAGGAAACAAAAGGTACAGATAGAACGTGAAACTACTTTGTTGTGTCAAGTTTCAAGAAGCTAGCACAAACCGTGTTGGATTTAGAGTTCCAAATACATCTATCAATATAGGAGAAAACAGAGTGAAACCTAAAAATTCAAACTGTTACTGGAAATGAACGCTTCAACATAGAAGAACGAAATTTGGGGAACCAAGTCGCCTTAGTGTACTGATCATTACCTGAGAGTATCATCCAGTTTGGGTGAAAAAATATTTGCTGAGATTTCTGGAGATTCGTAATTTTTGGAAGCTTGGCAACCCCTTCCCATGAAAGTGTTTCTCGCCAGTCACTGCTTAGGGCTACATCAAGAGGAAACAAAACATAGAGATAGAACGTGAAAGTACTTTGTTGTGTCAAGTTTCAAGAAGCTAGCACAAACCGTGTTGGATTTAGAGTTCCAAATACATCTATCAATATAGGAGAAAACAGAGTGAAACCTAAAAATTCAAACTGTTACTGGAAATGAACGCTTCAACATAGAAGAACGAAATTTGGGGAACCAAGTCGCCTTAGTGTACTGATCATTACCTGAAAGTATCATCCAGTTTGGGTGAAAAAATATTTGCTGAGATTTCTGGAGATTCGTAATTTTGGGAAGCTTGGCAACCCCGTTCCATGAAAGGGTTTCTCGCCAGTCACTGCTTAGGGCTACATCAAGAGGAAACAAAACGTAGAGATAGAACGTGAAACTACTTTGTTGTGTCAAGTTTCAAGAAGCTAGCACAAACCGTGTTGGATTTAGAGTTCCAAATACATCTATTAATATAGGGAAAAGAGAGTGAAACCTAAAAATTCAAACTCTTACTGGAAGTGAACGCTTCAACATAGAAGAACGAAATTTGATGAACCAAGTCGCCTTAGTGTACTGATCATTACCTGAAAGTATCATCCAGTTTGGGTGAAAAAATATTTGCTGAGATTTCTGGAGATTCGTAATTTTGGGAAGCTTGGCAACCCCTTCCCATGAAGGTGTTTCTCGCCAGTCACTGCTTAGGGCTACATCAAGAGGAAACAAAACGTAGAGATAGAACCTGAAACTTCTTTGTTGTGTCAAGTTTCAAGAAGCTAGCACAAACTGTGTTGGATTTAGAGTTCCAAATACATCTATCAATATAGGAGAAAACAGAGTGAAACCTAAAAATTCAAACTGTTACTGGAAATGAACGCTTCAACATAGAAGAACGAAATTTGGGGAACCAAGTCGCCTTAGTGTACTGATCATTACCTGAAAGTATCATCCAGTTTGGGTGAAAAAATATTTGCTGAGATTTCTGGAGATTCGTAATTTTGGGAAGCTTGGCATCCCCTTCCCATGAAAGTGTTTCTCGCCAGTCACTGCTTAGGGCTACATCAAGAGGAAACAAAACGTAGAGATAGAACGTGAAACTACTTTGTTGTGTCAAGTTTCAAGAAGCTAGCACAAACCGTGTTGGATTTAGAGTTCCAAATACATCTATCAATATAGGAGAAAACAGAGTGAAACCTAAAAATTCAAACTGTTACTGGAAATGAACGCTTCAACATAGAAGAACGAAATTTGGGGAACCAAGTCGCCTTAGTGTACTGATCATTAACTGAGAGTATCATCCAGTTTGGGTGAAAAAATATTTGCTGAGATTTCTGGAGATTCGTAATTTTTGGAAGCTTGGCAACCCCTTCCCATGAAAGTGTTTCTCGCCAGTCACTGTTTAGGGCTACATCAAGAGGAAACAACAAAACGTAGAGATAGAACGTGAAACTACTTTGTTGTGTCAACTTTCAAGAAGCTAGCACAAACCGTGTTGGATTCAGAGTTCCAAATACATCTATCAATATAGGAGAAAACAGAGTGAAACCTACAAATTCAAACTGTTACTGGAAATGAACGCTTCAACATAGAAGAACGAAATTTGGGGAACCAAGACGCCTTAGTGTACTGATCATTACCTGAAAGTATCATCCAGTTTGGGTGAAAAAATGTTTGCTGAGATTTCTGGAGATTCGTAATTTTGGGATGCTTGGCAACCCCTTCCCATGAAAGTGTTTCTCGCCAGTCACTGCTTAGGGCTACATCAAGAGGAAACAAAACGTAGGGATAGAACGTGAAACTACTTTGTTGTGTCAAGTTTCAAGAAGCTAGCACAAACCGTGTTGGATTTAGTGTTCCAAATACATCTATCAATATAGGAGAAAACAGAGTGAAACCTAAAAATTCAAACTGTTACTGGAAATGAACGCTTCAACATAGAAGAACGAAATTTGGGGAACCAAGTCGCCTTAGTGTACTGATCATTACCTGAAAGTATCATCCAGTTTGGGTGAAAAAAATATTTGCTGAGATTTCTGGAGATTCGTAATTTTGGGAAGCTTGGCAACCCCTTCCCATGAAAGTGTTTCTCGCCAGTCACTGCTTAGGGCTACATCAAGAGGAAACAAAACGTAGAGATAGAACGTGAAACTACTTTGCTGTGTCAAGTTTCAAGAAGCTAGCACAAACCGTGTTGGATTTAGAGTTCCAAATACATCTATCCATATAGGAGAAAACAGAGTGAAACCTAAAACTTCAAACTGTTACTGGAAATGAACGCTTCAACATAGAAGAACGAAATTTGGGGAACCAAGTCGCCTTAGTGTACTGATCATTACCTGAAAGTATCATCCAGTTTGGGTGAAAAAATATTTGCTGAGATTTCTGGAGATTCGTAATTTTGGGAAGCTTGGCAACCCCTTCCCATGAAAGTGTTTCTCGCCAGTCACTGTTTAGGGCTACATCAAGAGGAAACAAAACGTAGAGATAGAACATGAAACTACTTTGTTGTGTCAAGTTTCAAGAAGCTAGCACAAACCGTGTTGGATTTAGAGTTCCAAATACATCTATCAATATAGGAGAAAACAGAGTGAAACCTAAAAATTCAAACTGTTACTGGAAATGAACGCTTCAACATAGAAGAACGAAATTTGGGGAACCAAGTCGCCTTAGTGTACTGATCATTACCTGAAAGTATCATCCAGTTTGGGTGAAAAAATATTTGCTGAGATTTCTGGAGATTCGTAATTTTGGGAAGCTTGGCAACCCCGTTCCATGAAAGGGTTTCTCGCCAGTCACTGCTTAGGGCTACATCAAGAGGAAACAAAACGTAGAGATAGAACGTGAAACTACTTTGTTGTGTCAAGTTTCAAGAAGCTAGCACAAACCGTGTTGGATTTAGAGTTCCAAATACATCTATTAATATAGGGAAAAGAGAGTGAAACCTAAAAATTCAAACTCTTACTGGAAGTGAACGCTTCAACATAGAAGAACGAAATTTGATGAATCAAGTCGCCTTAGTGTACTGATCATTCCCTGAAAGTATCATCCAGTTTGGGTGAAAAAATATTTGCTGAGATTTCTGGAGATTCGTAATTTTGGGAAGCTTGGCAACCCCTTCCCATGAAGGTGTTTCTCGCCATTCACTGCTTAGGGCTACATCAAGAGGAAACAAAACGTAGAGATAGAACCTGAAACTACTTTGTTGTGTCAAGTTTCAAGAAGCTAGCACAAACCGTGTTGGATTTAGAGTTCCAAATACATCTATCAATATAGGAGAAAACAGAGTGAAACCTAAAAATTCAAACTGTTACTGGAAATGAACGCTTCAACATAGAAGAACGAAATTTGGGGAACCAAGTCGCCATAGTGTACTGATCATTACCTGAAAGTATCATCCAGTTTGGGTGAAAAAATATTTGCTGAGATTTCTGGAGATTCGTAATTTTGGGAAGCTTGGCATCCCCTTCCCATGAAAGTGTTTCTCGCCAGTCACTGCTTAGGGCTACATCAAGAGGAAACAAAACGTAGAGATAGAACGTGAAACTACTTTGTTGTGTCAAGTTTCAAGAAGCTAGCACAAACCGTGTTGGATTTAGAGTTCCAAATACATCTATCAATATAGGAGAAAACAGAGTGAAACCTAAAAATTCAAACTGTTACTGGAAATGAACGCTTCAACATAGAAGAACGAAATTTGGGGAACCAAGTCGCCTTAGTGTACTGATCATTAACTGAGAGTATCATCCAGTTTGGGTGAAAAAATATTTGCTGAGATTTCTGGAGATTCGTAATTTTTGGAAGCTTGGCAACCCCTTCCCATGAAAGTGTTTCTCGCCAGTCACTGTTTAGGGCTACATCAAGAGGAAACAACAAAACGTAGAGATAGAACGTGAAACTACTTTGTTGTGTCAAGTTTCAAGAAGCTAGCACAAACCGTGTTGGATTTAGAGTTCCAAATACATCTATCCATATAGGAGAAAACAGAGTGAAACCTAAAAATTCAAACTGTTACTGGAAATGAACGCTTCAACATAGAAGAACGAAATTTGGGGAACCAAGTTGCCTTAGTGTACTGATCATTACCTGAAAGTATCATCCAGTTTGGGTGAAAAAATATTTGCTGAGATTTCTGGAGATTCGTAATTTTGGGAAGCTTGGCAACCCCTTCCCATGAAAGTGTTTCTCGCCAGTCACTGTTTAGGGCTACATCAATAGGAAACAAAACGTAGAGATAGAACATGAAACTACTTTGTTGTGTCAACTTTCAAGAAGCTAGCACAAACCGTGTTGGATTTAGAGTTCCAAATACATCTATCAATATAGGAGAAAACAGAGTGAAACCTACAAATTCAAACTGTTACTGGAAATGAACGCTTCAACATAGAAGAACGAAATTTGGGGAACCAAGACGCCTTAGTGTACTGATCATTACCTGAAAGTATCATCCAGTTTGGGTGAAAAAATGTTTGCTGAGATTTCTGGAGATTCGTAATTTTGGGATGCTTGGCAACCCCTCCCATGAAAGTGTTTCTCGCCAGTCACTGCTTAGGGCTACATCAAGAGGAAACAAAACGTAGGGATAGAACGTGAAACTACTTTGTTGTGTCAAGTTTCAAGAAGCTAGCACAAACCGTGTTGGATTTAGAGTTCCAAATACATCTATCAATATAGGAGAAAACAGAGTGAAACCTAAAAATTCAAACTGTTACTGGAAATGAACGCTTCAACATAGAAGAACGAAATTTGGGGAACCAAGTCGCCTTAGTGTACTGATCATTACCTGAAAGTATCATCCAGTTTGGGTGAAAAAATATTTGCTGAGATTTCTGGAGATTCGTAATTTTGGGAAGCTTGGCAACCCCTTCCCATGAAAGTGTTTCTCGCCAGTCACTGCTTAGGGCTACATCAAGAGGAAACAAAACGTAGAGATAGAACGTGAAACTACTTTGCTGTGTCAAGTTTCAAGAAGCTAGCACAAACCGTGTTGGATTTAGAGTTCCAAATACATCTATCCATATAGGAGAAAACAGAGTGAAACCTAAAAATTCAAACTGTTCCTGGAAATGAACGCTTCAACATAGAAGAACGAAATTTGGGGAACCAAGTCGCCTTAGTGTACTGATCATTACCTGAAAGTATCATCCAGTTTGGGTGAAAAAATATTTCCTGAGATTTCTGGAGATTCGTAATTTTGGGAAGCTTGGCAACCCCTTCCCATGAAAGTGTTTCTCGCCAGTCACTGTTTAGGGCTACATCAAGAGGAAACAAAACGTAGAGATAGAACATGAAACTACTTTGTTGTGTCAAGTTTCAAGAAGCTAGCACAAACCGTGTTGGATTTAGAGTTCCAAATACATCTATCAATATAGGAGAAAACAGAGTGAAACCTAAAAATTCAAACTGTTACTGGAAATGAACGCTTCAACATAGAAGAACGAAATTTGGGGAACCAAGTCGCCTTAGTGTACTGATCATTACCTGAAAGTATCATCCAGTTTGGGTGAAAAAATATTTGCTGAGATTTCTGGAGATTCGTAATTTTGGGAAGCTTGGCAACCCCGTTCCATGAAAGGGTTTCTCGCCAGTCACTGCTTAGGGCTACATCAAGAGGAAACAAAACGTAGAGATAGAACGTGAAACTACTTTGTTGTGTCAAGTTTCAAGAAGCTAGCACAAACCGTGTTGGATTTAGAGTTCCAAATACATCTATTAATATAGGGAAAAGAGAGTGAAACCTAAAAATTCAAACTCTTACTGGAAGTGAACGCTTCAACATAGAAGAACGAAATTTGATGAACCAAGTCGCCTTAGTGTACTGATCATTACCTGAAAGTATCATCCAGTTTGGGTGAAAAAATATTTGCTGAGATTTTTGGAGATTCGTAATTTTGGGAAGCTTGGCAACCCCTTCCCATGAAGGTGTTTCTCGCCAGTCACTGCTTAGGGCTACATCAAGAGGAAACAAAACGTAGAGATAGAACCTGATACTACTTTGTTGTGTCAAGTTTCAAGAAGCTAGCACAAACCGTGTTGGATTTAGAGTTCCAAATACATCTATCAATATAGGAGAAAACAGAGTGAAACCTAAAAATTCAAACTGTTACTGGAAATGAACGCTTCAACATAGAAGAACGAAATTTGGGGAACCAAGTCGCCTTAGTGTACTGATCATTACCTGAAAGTATCATCCAGTTTGGGTGAAAAAATATTTGCTGAGATTTCTGGAGATTCGTAATTTTGGGAAGCTTGGCATCCCCTTCCCATGAAAGTGTTTCTCGCCAGTCACTGCTTAGGGCTACATCAAGAGGAAACAAAACGTAGAGATAGAACGTGAAACTACTTTGTTGTGTCAAGTTTCAAGAAGCTAGCACAAACCGTGTTGGATTTAGAGTTCCAAATACATCTATCAATATAGGAGAAAACAGAGTGAAACCTAAAAATTCAAACTGTTACTGGAAATGAACGCTTCAACATAGAAGAACGAAATTTGGGGAACCAAGTCGCCTTAGTGTACTGATCATTAACTGAGAGTATCATCCAGTTTGGGTGAAAAAATATTTGCTGAGATTTCTGGAGATTCGTAATTTTTGGAAGCTTGGCAACCCCTTCCCATGAAAGTGTTTCTCGCCAGTCACTGTTTAGGGCTACATCAAGAGGAAACAACAAAACGTAGAGATAGAACGTGAAACTACTTTGTTGTGTCAACTCTCAAGAAGCTAGCACAAACCGTGTTGGATTCAGAGTTCCAAATACATCTATCAATATAGGAGAAAACAGAGTGAAACCTAAAAATTCAAACTGTTACTGGAAATGAACGCTTCAACATAGAAGAACGAAATTTGGGGAACCAAGTCGCCTTAGTGTACTGATCATTACCTGAAAGTATCATCCAGTTTGGGTGAAAAAATATTTGCTGAGATTTCTGGAGATTCGTAATTTTGGGAAGCTTGGCAACCCCGTTCCATGAAAGGGTTTCTCGCCAGTCACTGCTTAGGGCTACATCAAGAGTAAACAAAACGTAGAGATAGAACGTGAAACTACTTTGTTGTGTCAAGTTTCAAGAAGCTAGCACAAACCGTGTTGGATTTAGAGTTCCAAATACATCTATCAATATAGGAGAAAACAGAGTGAAACCTACAAATTCAAACTGTTACTGGAAATGAAGGCTTCAACATAGAAGAACGAAATTTGGGGAACCAAGTCGCCTTAGTGTACTGATCATTACCTGAAAGTATCATCCAGTTTGGGTGAAAAAATATTTGCTGAGATTTCTGGAGATTCATAATTGTGGGAAGCTTGGCAACCCCGTTCCATGAAAGTGTTTCTCGCCAGTCACTGCTTAGGGCTACATCAAGAGGAAACAAAACATAGAGATAGAACGTGAAACTACTTTGTTGTGTCAAGTTTCAAGAAGCTAGCAAAAACCGTGTTGGATTTAGAGTTCCAAATACATCTATCAATATAGGAGAAAACAGAGTGAAATCTAAAAATTCAAACTGTTACTGAAAATGAACGCTTCAACATAGAAGAACGAAATTTGGGGAACCAAGTCGCCTTAGTGTACTGATCATTACCTGAAAGTATCATCCAGTTTGGGTGAAAAAATATTTGCTGAGATTTCTGGAGATTCGTAATTTTGGGAAGCTTGGCAACCCCTTCCCATGAAAGTGTTTCTCGCCAGTCACTGTTTAGGGCTACATCAAGAGGAAACAACAAAACGTAGAGATAGAACGTGAAACTACTTTGTTGTGTCAACTTTCAAGAAGCTAGCACAAACCGTGTTGGATTCAGAGTTCCAAATACATCTATCAATATAGGAGAAAACAGAGTGAAACCTACAAATTCAAACTGTTACTGGAAATGAACGCTTCAACATAGAAGAACGAAATTTGGGTAACCAAGTCGCCTTAGTGTACTGATCATTACCTGAAAGTATCATCCAGTTTGGGTGAAAAAATATTTGCTGAGATTTCTGGAGATTCGTAATTTTGGGAAGCTTGGCATCCCCTTCCCATGAAAGTGTTTCTCGCCAGTCACTGCTTAGGGCTACATCAAGAGGAAACAAAACGTAGAGATAGAACGTGAAACTACTTTGTTGTGTCAAGTTTCAAGAAGCTAGCACAAACCGTGTTGGATTTAGAGTTCCAAATACATCTATCAATATAGGAGAAAACAGAGTGAAACCTAAAAATTCAAACTGTTACTGGAAATGAACGCTTCAACATAGAAGAACGAAATTTGGGGAACCAACTCGCCTTAGTGTACTGATCATTACCTGAAAGTATCATCCAGTTTGGGTGAAAAAATGTTTGCTGAGATTTCTGGAGATTCGTAATTTTGGGAAGCTTGGCAACCCCTTCCGATGAAAGGGTTTCTCGCCAGTCACTGCTTAGGGCTACAACAAGGGGAAACAAAACGTAGAGATAGAACGTGAAACTACTTTGTTGTGTCAAGTTTCAAGAAGCTAGCACAAACCGTGTTGGATTTAGAGTTCCAAATACATCTATCTATATAGGAGAAAACAGAGTGAAACCTAAAAATTCAAACTGTTACTGGAAATGAACGCTTCAACATAGAAGAACGAAATTTGGGGAACCAAGTCGCCTTAGTGTACTGATCATTACCTGAAAGTATCATCCAGTTTGGGTGAAAAAATATTTGCTGAGATTTCTGGAGATTCGTAATTTTGGGAAGCTTGGCAACCCCTTCCCATGAAAGTGTTTCTCACCAGTCACTGCTTAGGGCTACATCAAGAGGAAACAAAACGTAGAGATAGAACGTGAAACTACTTTGTTGTGTCAAGTTTCAAGAAGCTAGCACAAACCGTGTTGGATTTAGAGTTCCAAATACATCTATCAATATAGGAGAAAACAGAGTGAAACCTAAAAATTCAAACTGTTACTGGAAATGAACGCTTCAACATCGAAGAACGAAATTTGGGGAACCAAGTAGCCTTAGTGTACTGATCATTACCTGAGAGTATCATCCAGTTTGGGTGAAAAAATATTTGCTGAGATTTCTGGAGATTCGTAATTTTTGGAAGCTTGGCAACCCCTTCCCATGAAAGTGTTTCTCGCCAGTCACTGCTTAGGGCTACATCAAGAGGAAACAAAACGTAGAGATAGAACGTGAAACTACTTTGTTGTGTCAAGTTTCAAGAAGCTAGCACAAACCGTGTTGGATTTAGAGTTCCAAATACATCTATCTATATAGGAGAAAACAGAGTGAAACCTAAAAATTCAAACTGTTACTGGAAATGAACGCTTCAACATAGAAGAACGAAATTTGGGGAACCAAGTCGCCTTAGTGTACTGATCATTACCTGAAAGTATCATCCAGTTTGGGTGAAAAAATGTTTGCTGAGATTTCTGGAGATTCGTAATTTTGGGAAGCTTGGCAACCCCTTCCCATGAAAGTGTTTCTGGCCAGTCTCTGCTTACGGCTACATCAAGAGGAAACAAAACGTAGAGATAGAACGTGAAACTACTTTGTTGTGTCAAGTTTCAAGAAGCTAGCACAAACCGTGTTGGATTTAGAGTTCCAAATACATCTATCAATATAGGAGAAAACAGAGTGAAACCTATAAATTCAAACTGTTACTGGAAATGAACGCTTCAACATAGAAGAACGAAATTTGGGGAACCAAGTCGCCTTAGTGTACTGATCATTACCTGAGACTATCATCCAGTTTGGGTGAAAAAATATTTGCTGAGATTTCTGGAGATTCGTAATTTTTGGAAGCTTGGCAACCCCTTCCCATGAAAGTGTTTCTCGCCAGTCACTGCTTAGGGCTACATCAAGAGGAAACAAAACGTAGAGATAGAACGTGAAACTACTTTGTTGTGTCAAGTTTCAAGAAGCTAGCACAAACCGTGTTGGATTTAGAGTTCCAAATACATCTATCAATATAGGAGAAAACAGAGTGAAACCTACAAATTCAAACTGTTACTGGAAATGAAGGCTTCAACATAGAAGAACGAAATTTGGGGAACCAAGTCGCCTTAGTGTACTGATCATTACCTGAAAGTATCATCCAGTTTGGGTGAAAAAATATTTGCTGAGATTTCTGGAGATTCGTAATTTTGGGAAGCTTGGAAACCCCTTCCCATGAAAGTGTTTCTCGCCAGTCACTGCTTAGGGCTACATCAAGAGGAAACAAAACGTAGAGATAGAACGTGAAACTACTTGGTTGTGTCAAGTTTCAAGAAGCTAGCACAAACCGTGTTGGATTCAGAGTTCCAAATACATCTATCAATATAGGAGAAAACAGAGTGAAACCTACAAATTCAAACTGTTACTGGAAATGAACGCTTCAACATAGAAGAACGAAATTTGGGGAACCAAGTCGCCTTAGTGTACTGATCATTACCTGAAAGTATCATCCAGTTTTGGGGAAAAAATATATGCTGAGATTTCTGGAGATTCGTAATTTTGGGAAGCTTGGCAACCCCTTCCCATGAAAGTGTTTCTCGCCAGTCACTGCTTAGGGCTACATCAAGAGGAAACAAAACGTAGAGATAGAACGTGAAACTACTTTGTTGTGTCAAGTTTCAAGAAGCTAGCACAAACCGTGTTGGATTTAGAGTTCCAAATACATCTATCAATATAGGAGAAAACAGAGTGAAACCTAAAAATTCAAACTGTTACTGGAAATGAACGCTTCAACATAGAAGAATGAAATTTGGGGAACTAAGTCGCCTTAGTGTACTCATCATTACCTGAACGTATCATCCAGTTTGGGTGAAAAAATATTTGCTGAGATTTCTGGAGATTCGTAATTTTGGGAAGCTTGGAATCCCCTTCCCATGAAAGTGTTTCTCACCAGTCACTGCTTAGGGCTACATCAAGAGGAAACAAAACGTAGAGATAGAACGTGAAACTACTTTGTTGTGTCAAGTTTCAAGAAGCTAGCACAAACCGTGTTGGATTTAGAGTTCCAAATACATCTATCAATATAGGAGAAAACAGAGTGAAACCTAAAAATTCAAACTGTTACTGGAAATGAACGCTTCAACATCGAAGAACGAAATTTGGGGAACCAAGTAGCCTTAGTGTACTGATCATTACCTGAGAGTATCATCCAGTTTGGGTGAAAAAATATTTGCTGAGATTTCTGGAGATTCGTAATTTTGGGAAGCTTGGCAACCCCTTCCCATGAAAGTGTTTCTCGCCAGTCACTGCTTAGGGCTACATCAAGAGGAAACAAAACGTAGAGATAGAACGTGAAACTACTTTGTTGTGTCAAGTTTCAAGAAGCTAGCACAAACCGTGTTGGATTTAGAGTTCCAAATACATCTATCTATATAGGAGAAAACAGAGTGAAACCTACAAATTCAAACTGTTACTGGAAATGAACGCTTCAACATAGAAGAACGAAATGTGGGGAACCAAGTCGCCTTAGTGTACTGATCATTACCTGAAAGTATCATCCAGTTTGGGTGAAAAAATGTTTGCTGAGATTTCTGGAGATTCGTAATTTTGGGAAGCTTGGCAACCCCTTCCCATGAAAGTGTTTCTGGCCAGTCTCTGCTTACGGCTACATCAAGAGGAAACAAAACGTAGAGATAGAACGTGAAACTACTTTGTTGTGTCAAGTTTCAAGAAGCTAGCACAAACCGTGTTGGATTTAGAGTTCCAAATACATCTATCAATATAGGAGAAAACAGAGTGAAACCTAAAAATTCAAACTGTTACTGGAAATGAACGCTTCAACATAGAAGAATGAAATTTGGGGAACCAAGTCGCCTTAGTGTACTGATCATTACCTGAGACTATCATCCAGTTTGGGTGAAAAAATATTTGCTGAGATTTCTGGAGATTCGTAATTTTTGGAAGCTTGGCAACCCCTTCCCATGAAAGTGTTTCTCGCCAGTCACTGCTTAGGGCTACATCAAGAGGAAACAAAATGTAGAGATAGAACGTGAAACTACTTTGTTGTGTCAAGTTTCAAGAAGCTAGCACAAACCGTGTTGGATTTAGAGTTCCAAATACATCTATCAATATAGGAGAAAACAGAGTGAAACCTAAAAATTCAAACTGTTACTGGAAATGAACGCTTCAACATAGAAGAACGAAATTTGGGGAACCAAGTCGCCTTAGTGTACTGATCATTACCTGAAAGTATCATCCAGTTTGGGTGAAAAAATATTTGCTGAGATTTCTGGAGATTCGTAATTTTGGGAAGCTTGGAAACCCCTTCCCATGAAAGTGTTTCTCGCCAGTCACTGCTTAGGGCTACATCAAGAGGAAACAAAACGTAGAGATAGAACGTGAAACTACTTGGTTGTGTCAAGTTTCAAGAAGCTAGCACAAACCGTGTTGGATTCAGAGTTCCAAATACATCTATCAATATAGGAGAAAACAGAGTGAAACCTACAAATTCAAACTGTTACTGGAAATGAACGCTTCAACATAGAAGAACGAAATTTGGGGAACCAAGTCGCCTTAGTGTACTGATCATTACCTGAAAGTATCATCCAGTTTGGGTGAAAAAATGTTTTCTGAGATTTCTGGAGATTCGTAATTTTGGGAAGCTTGGCAACCCCTTCCCATGAAAGTGTTTCTCGCCAGTCACTGCTTAGGGCTACATCAAGAGGAAACAAAACGTAGAGATAGAACGTGAAACTACTTTCCTGTGTCAAGTTTCAAGAAGCTAGCACAAACCGTGTTGGATTTAGAGTTCCAAATACATCTATCCATATAGGAGAAAACAGAGTGAAACCTAAAAATTCAAACTGTTACTGGAAATGAACGCTTCAACATAGAAGAACGAAATTTGGGGAACCAAGTCGCCTTAGGGTACTGATCATTACCTGAAAGTATCATCCAGTTTGGGTGAAAAAATATTTGCTGAGATTTCTGGAGATTCGTAATTTTGGGAAGCTTGGCAACCCCTTCCCATGAAAGTGTTTCTCGCCAGTCACTGTTTAGGGCTACATCAAGAGGAAACAAAACGTAGAGATAGAACATGAAACTACTTTGTTGTGTCAAGTTTCAAGAAGCTAGCACAAACCGTGTTGGATTTAGAGTTCCAAATACATCTATCAATATAGGAGAAAACAGAGTGAAACCTAAAAATTCAAACTGTTACTGGAAATGAACGCTTCAACATAGAAGAACGAAATTTGGGGAACCAAGTCGCCTTAGTGTACTGATCATTACCTGAAAGTATCATCCAGTTTGGGTGAAAAAATATTTGCTGAGATTTCTGGAGATTCGTAATTTTGGGAAGCTTGGCAACCCCGTTCCATGAAAGGGTTTCTCGCCAGTCACTGCTTAGGGCTACATCAAGAGGAAACAAAACGTAGAGATAGAACGTGAAACTACTTTGTTGTGTCAAGTTTCAAGAAGCTAGCACAAACCGTGTTGGATTTAGAGTTCCAAATACATCTATTAATATAGGGAAAAGAGAGTGAAACCTAAAAATTCAAACTCTTACTGGAAGTGAACGCTTCAACATAGAAGAACGAAATTTGATGAACCAAGTCGCCTTAGTGTACTGATCATTAACTGAGAGTATCATCCAGTTTGGGTGAAAAAATATTTGCTGAGATTTCTGGAGATTCGTAATTTTTGGAAGCTTGGCAACCCCTTCCCATGAAAGTGTTTCTCGCCAGTCACTGTTTAGGGCTACATCAAGAGGAAACAACAAAACGTAGAGATAGAACGTGAAACTACTTTGTTGTGTCAACTTTCAAGAAGCTAGCACAAACCGTGTTGGATTCAGAGTTCCAAATACATCTATCAATATAGGAGAAAACAGAGTGAAACCTAAAAATTCAAACTGTTACTGGAAATGAACGCTTCAACATAGAAGAACGAAATTTGGGGAACCAAGACGCCTTAGTGTACTGATCATTACCTGAAAGTATCATCCAGTTTGGGTGAAAAAATGTTTGCTGAGATTTCTGGAGATTCGTAATTTTGGGATGCTTGGCAACCCCTTCCCATGAAAGTGTTTCTCGCCAGTCACTGCTTAGGGCTACATCAAGAGGAAACAAAACGTAGGGATAGAACGTGAAACTACTTTGTTGTGTCAAGTTTCAAGAAGCTAGCACAAACCGTGTTGGATTTAGAGTTCCAAATACATCTATCAATATAGGAGAAAACAGAGTGAAACCTAAAAATTCAAACTGTTACTGGAAATGAACGCTTCAACATAGAAGAATGAAATTTGGGGAACCAAGTCGCCTTAGTGTACTGATCATTACCTGAAAGTATCATCCAGTTTGGGTGAAAAAATATTTGCTGAGATTTCTGGAGATTCGTAATTTTGGGAAGCTTGGCAACCCCTTCCCATGAAAGTGTTTCTCGCCAGTCACTGCTTAGGGCTACATCAATAGGAAACAAAACGTAGAGATAGAACGTGAAACTACTTTGCTGTGTCAAGTTTCAAGAAGCTAGCACAAACCGTGTTGGATTTAGAGTTCCAAATACATCTATCCATATAGGAGAAAACAGAGTGAAACCTAAAAATTCAAACTGTTACTGGAAATGAACGCTTCAACATAGAAGAACGAAATTTGGGGAACCAAGTCGCCTTAGTGTACTGATCATTACCTGAAAGTATCATCCAGTTTGGGTGAAAAAATATTTGCTGAGATTTCTGGAGATTCGTAATTTTGGGAAGCTTGGCAACCCCTTCCCATGAAAGTGTTTCTCGCCAGTCACTGTTTAGGGCTACATCAAGAGGAAACAAAACGTAGAGATAGAACATGAAACTACTTTGTTGTGTCAAGTTTCAAGAAGCTAGCACAAACCGTGTTGGATTTAGAGTTCCAAATAATCTATCAATATAGGAGAAAACAGAGTGAAACCTAAAAATTCAAACTGTTACTGGAAATGAACGCTTCAACATAGAAGAACGAAATTTGGGGAACCAAGTCGCCTTAGTGTACTGATCATTACCTGAAAGTATCATCCAGTTTGGGTGAAAAAATATTTGCTGAGATTTCTGGAGATTCGTAATTTTGGGAAGCTTGGCAACCCCGTTCCATGAAAGGGTTTCTCGCCAGTCACTGCTTAGGGCTACATCAAGAGGAAACAAAACGTAGAGATAGAACGTGAAACTACTTTGTTGTGTCAAGTTTCAAGAAGCTAGCACAAACCGTGTTGGATTTAGAGTTCCAAATACATCTATTAATATAGGGAAAAGAGAGTGAAACCTAAAAATTCAAACTCTTACTGGAAGTGAACGCTTCAACATAGAAGAACGAAATTTGATGAATCAAGTCGCCTTAGTGTACTGATCATTACCTGAAAGTATCATCCAGTTTGGGTGAAAAAATATTTGCTGAGATTTCTGGAGATTCGTAATTTTGGGAAGCTTGGCAACCCCTTCCCATGAAGGTGTTTCTCGCCATTCACTGCTTAGGGCTACATCAAGAGGAAACAAAACGTAGAGATAGAACCTGAAACTACTTTGTTGTGTCAAGTTTCAAGAAGCTAGCACAAACCGTGTTGGATTTAGAGTTCCAAATACATCTATCAATATAGGAGAAAACAGAGTGAAACCTAAAAATTCAAACTGTTACTGGAAATGAACGCTTCAACATAGAAGAACGAAATTTGGGGAACCAAGTCGCCTTAGTGTACTGATCATTACCTGAAAGTATCATCCAGTTTGGGTGAAAAAATATTTGCTGAGATTTCTGGAGATTCGTAATTTTGGGAAGCTTGGCATCCCCTTCCCATGAAAGTGTTTCTCGCCAGTCACTGCTTAGGGCTACATCAAGAGGAAACAAAACGTAGAGATAGAACGTGAAACTACTTTGTTGTGTCAAGTTTCAAGAAGCTAGCACAAACCGTGTTGGATTTAGAGTTCCAAATACATCTATCAATATAGGAGAAAACAGAGTGAAACCTAAAAATTCAAACTGTTACTGGAAATGAACGCTTCAACATAGAAGAACGAAATTTGGGGAACCAAGTCGCCTTAGTGTACTGATCATTAACTGAGAGTATCATCCAGTTTGGGTGAAAAAATATTTGCTGAGATTTCTGGAGATTCGTAATTTTTGGAAGCTTGGCAACCCCTTCCCATGAAAGTGTTTCTCGCCAGTCACTGTTTAGGGCTACATCAAGAGGAAACAACAAAACGTAGAGATAGAACGTGAAACTACTTTGTTGTGTCAACTTTCAAGAAGCTAGCACAAACCGTGTTGGATTCAGAGTTCCAAATACATCTATCAATATAGGAGAAAACAGAGTGAAACCTAAAAATTCAAACTGTTACTGGAAATGAACGCTTCAACATAGAAGAACGAAATTTGGGGAACCAAGACGCCTTAGTGTACTGATCATTACCTGAAAGTATCATCCAGTTTGGGTGAAAAAATGTTTGCTGAGATTTCTGGAGATTCGTAATTTTGGGATGCTTGGCAACCCCTTCCCATGAAAGTGTTTCTCGCCAGTCACTGCTTAGGGCTACATCAAGAGGAAACAAAACGTAGGGATAGAACGTGAAACTACTTTGTTGTGTCAAGTTTCAAGAAGCTAGCACAAACCGTGTTGGATTTAGAGTTCCAAATACATCTATCAATATAGGAGAAAACAGAGTGAAACCTAAAAATTCAAACTGTTACTGGAAATGAACGCTTCAACATAGAAGAACGAAATTTGGGGAACCAAGTCGCCTTAGTGTACTGATCATTACCTGAAAGTATCATCCAGTTTGGGTGAAAAAATATTTGCTGAGATTTCTGGAGATTCGTAATTTTGGGAAGCTTGGCAACCCCTTCCCATGAAAGTGTTTCTCGCCAGTCACTGCTTAGGGCTACATCAATAGGAAACAAAACGTAGAGATAGAACGTGAAACTACTTTGCTGTGTCAAGTTTCAAGAAGCTAGCACAAACCGTGTTGGATTTAGAGTTCCAAATACATCTATCCATATAGGAGAAAACAGAGTGAAACCTAAAAATTCAAACTGTTACTGGAAATGAACGCTTCAACATAGAAGAACGAAATTTGGGGAACCAAGTCGCCTTAGTGTACTGATCATTACCTGAAAGTATCATCCAGTTTGGGTGAAAAAATATTTGCTGAGATTTCTGGAGATTCGTAATTTTGGGAAGCTTGGCAACCCCTTCCCATGAAAGTGTTTCTCGCCAGTCACTGTTTAGGGCTACATCAAGAGGAAACAAAACGTAGAGATAGAACATGAAACTACTTTGTTGTGTCAACTTTCAAGAAGCTAGCACAAACCGTGTTGGATTTAGAGTTCCAAATACATCTATCAATATAGGAGAAAACAGAGTGAAACCTACAAATTCAAACTGTTACTGGAAATGAACGCTTCAACATAGAAGAACGAAATTTGGGGAACCAAGACGCCTTAGTGTACTGATCATTACCTGAAAGTATCATCCAGTTTGGGTGAAAAAATGTTTGCTGAGATTTCTGGAGATTCGTAATTTTGGGATGCTTGGCAACCCCTTCCCATGAAAGTGTTTCTCGCCAGTCACTGCTTAGGGCTACATCAAGAGGAAACAAAACGTAGGGATAGAACGTGAAACTACTTTGTTGTGTCAAGTTTCAAGAAGCTAGCACAAACCGTGTTGGATTTAGAGTTCCAAATACATCTATCAATATAGGAGAAAACAGAGTGAAACCTAAAAATTCAAACTGTTACTGGAAATGAACGCTTCAACATAGAAGAACGAAATTTGGGGAACCAAGTCGCCTTAGTGTACTGATCATTACCTGAAAGTATCATCCAGTTTGGGTGAAAAAATATTTGCTGAGATTTCTGGAGATTCGTAATTTTGGGAAGCATGGCAACCCCTTCCCATGAAAGTGTTTCTCGCCAGTCACTGCTTAGGGCTACATCAAGAGGAAACAAAACGTAGAGATAGAACGTGAAACTACTTTGCTGTGTCAAGTTTCAAGAAGCTAGCACAAACCGTGTTGGATTTAGAGTTCCAAATACATCTATCCATATAGGAGAAAACAGAGTGAAACCTAAAAATTCAAACTGTTACTGGAAATGAACGCTTCAACATAGAAGAACGAAATTTGGGGAACCAAGTCGCCTTAGTGTACTGATCATTACCTGAAAGTATCATCCAGTTTGGGTGAAAAAATATTTCCTGAGATTTCTGGAGATTCGTAATTTTGGGAAGCTTGGCAACCCCTTCCCATGAAAGTGTTTCTCGCCAGTCACTGTTTAGGGCTACATCAAGAGGAAACAAAACGTAGAGATAGAACATGAAACTACTTTGTTGTGTCAAGTTTCAAGAAGCTAGCACAAACCGTGTTGGATTTAGAGTTCCAAATACATCTATCAATATAGGAGAAAACAGAGTGAAACCTAAAAATTCAAACTGTTACTGGAAATGAACGCTTCAACATAGAAGAACGAAATTTGGGGAACCAAGTCGCCTTAGTGTACTGATCATTACCTGAAAGTATCATCCAGTTTGGGTGAAAAAATATTTGCTGAGATTTCTGGAGATTCGTAATTTTGGGAAGCTTGGCAACCCCGTTCCATGAAAGGGTTTCTCGCCAGTCACTGCTTAGGGCTACATCAAGAGGAAACAAAACGTAGAGATAGAACGTGAAACTACTTTGTTGTGTTAAGTTTCAAGAAGCTAGCACAAACCGTGTTGGATTTAGAATTCCAAATATATCTATTAATATAGGGAAAAGAGAGTGAAACCTAAAAATTCAAACTCTTACTGGAAGTGAACGCTTCAACATAGAAGAATGAAATTTGATGAACCAAGTCGCCTTAGTGTACTGATCATTACCTGAAAGTATCATCCAGTTTGGGTGAAAAAATATTTGCTGAGATTTCTGGAGATTCGTAATTTTGGGAAGCTTGGCAACCCCTTCCCATGAAGGTGTTTCTCGCCAGTCACTGCTTAGGGCTACATCAAGAGGAAACAAAACGTAGAGATAGAACCTGAAACTACTTTGTTGTGTCAAGTTTCAAGAAGCTAGCACAAACCGTGTTGGATTTAGAGTTCCAAATACATCTATCAATATAGGAGAAAACAGAGTGAAACCTAAAAATTCAAACTGTTACTGGAAATGAACGCTTCAACATAGAAGAACGAAATTTGGGGAACCAAGTCGCCTTAGTGTACTGATCATTACCTGAAAGTATCATCCAGTTTGGGTGAAAAAATATTTGCTGAGATTTCTGGAGATTCGTAATTTTGGGAAGCTTGGCATCCCCTTCCCATGAAAGTGTTTCTCGCCAGTCACTGCTTAGGGCTACATCAAGAGGAAACAAAACGTAGAGATAGAACGTGAAACTACTTTGTTGTGTCAAGTTTCAAGAAGCTAGCACAAACCGTGTTGGATTTAGAGTTCCAAATACATCTATCAATATAGGAGAAAACAGAGTGAAACCTAAAAATTCAAACTGTTACTGGAAATGAACGCTTCAACATAGAAGAACGAAATTTGGGGAACCAAGTCGCCTTAGTGTACTGATCATTAACTGAGAGTATCATCCTGTTTGGGTGAAAAAATATTTGCTGAGATTTCTGGAGATTCGTAATTTTTGGAAGCTTGGCAACCCCTTCCCATGAAAGTGTTTCTCGCCAGTCACTGTTTAGGGCTACATCAAGAGGAAACAACAAAATGTAGAGATAGAACGTGAAACTTCTTTGTTGTGTCAACTTTCAAGAAGCTAGCACAAACCGTGTTGGATTCAGAGTTCCAAATACATCTATCAATATAGGAGAAAACAGAGTGAAACCTACAAATTCAAACTGTTACTGGAAATGAACGCTTCAACATAGAAGAACGAAATTTGGGGAACCAAGACGCCTTAGTGTACTGATCATTACCTGAAAGTATCATCCAGTTTGGGTGAAAAAATGTTTGCTGAGATTTCTGGAGATTCGTAATTTTGGGATGCTTGGCAACCCCTTCCCATGAAAGTGTTTCTCGCCAGTCACTGCTTAGGGCTACATCAAGAGGAAACAAAACGTAGGGATAGAACGTGAAACTACTTTGTTGTGTCAAGTTTCAAGAAGCTAGCACAAACCGTGTTGGATTTAGAGTTCCAAATACATCTATCAATATAGGAGAAAACAGAGTGAAACCCAAAAATTCAAACTGTTACTGGAAATGAACGCTTCAACATAGAAGAACGAAATTTGCGGAACCAAGTCGCCTTAGTGTACTGATCATTACCTGAAAGTATCATCCAGTTTGGGTGAAAAAATATTTGCTGAGATTTCTGGAGATTCGTAATTTTGGGAAGCTTGGCAACCCCTTCCCATGAAAGTGTTTCTCGCCAGTCACTGCTTAGGGCTACATCAAGAGGAAACAAAACGTAGAGATAGAACGTGAAACTACTTTGCTGTGTCAAGTTTCAAGAAGCTAGCACAAACCGTGTTGGATTTAGAGTTCCAAATACATCTATCCATATAGGAGAAAACAGAGTGAAACCTAAAAATTCAAACTGTTACTGGAAATGAACGCTTCAACATAGAAGAACGAAATTTGGGGAACCAACTCGCCTTAGTGTACTGATCATTACCTGAGAGTATCATCCAGTTTGGGTGAAAAAATATTTGCTGAGATTTCTGGAGATTCGTAATTTTGGAAGCTTGGCAACCCCTTCCCATGAAAGTGTTTCTCGCCAGTCACTGCTTAGGGCTACATCAAGAGGAAACAAAACGTAGAGATAGAACGTGAAACTACTTTGTTGTGTCAACTTTCAAGAAGCTAGCACAAACCGTGTTGGATTCAGAGTTCCAAATACATCTATCAATATAGGAGAAAACAGAGTGAAACCTAAAAATTCAAACTGTTACTGGAAATGAACGCTTCAACATAGAAGAACGAAATTAGGGGAACCAAGTCGCCTTAGTGTACTGATCATTACCTGAAAGTATCATCCAGTTTGGGTGAAAAAATGTTTGCTGAGATTTCTGGAGATTCGTAATTTTGGGAAGCTTGGCAACCCCTTCCGATGAAAGTGTTTCTCGCCAGTCACTGCTTAGGGCTACAACAAGAGGAAACAAAACGTAGAGATAGAACGTGAAACTACTTTGTTGTGTCAAGTTTCAAGAAGCTAGCACAAACCGTGTTGGATTTAGAGTTCCAAATACATCTATCAATATAGGAGAAAACAGAGTGAAACCTAAAAATTCAAACTGTTACTGGAAATGAACGCTTCAACATCGAAGAACGAAATTTGGGGAACCAAGTCGCCTTAGTGTACTAATCATTACCTGAAAGTATCATCCAGTTTGGGTGAAAAAAATATTTGCTGAGATTTCTGGAGATTCGTAATTTTGGGAAGCTTGGCAACCCCTTCCCATGAAAGTGTTTCTCGCCAGTCACTGTTTAGGGCTACATCTAGAGGAAACAAAACGTAGAGATAGAACGTGAAACTACTTTGTTGTGTCAAGTTTCAAGAAGCTAGCACAAACCGTGTTGGATTTAGAGTTCCAAATACATCTATCAATATAGGAGAAAACAGAGTGAAACCTAAAAATTCAAACTGTTACTGGAAATGAACGCTTCAACATCGAAGAACGAAATTTGGGGAACCAAGTAGCCTTAGTGTACTGATCATTACCTGAGAGTATCATCCCGTTTGGGTGAAAAAATATTTGCTGAGATTTCTGGAGATTCGTAATTTTTGGAAGCTTGGCAACCCCTTCCCATGAAAGTGTTTCTCGCCAGTCACTGCTTAGGGCTACATCAAGAGGAAACAAAACGTAGAGATAGAACGTGAAACTACTTTGTTGTGTCAAGTTTCAAGAAGCTAGCACAAACCGTGTTGGATTCAGAGTTCCAAATACATCTATCAATATAGGAGAAAACAGAGTGAAACCTAAAAATTCAAACTGTTACTGGAAATGAACGCTTCAACATAGAAGAATGAAATTTGGGGAACCAAGTCGCCTTAGTGTACTGATCATTACCTGAAAGTATCATCCAGTTTGGGTGAAAAAATGTTTGCTGAGATTTCTGGAGATTCGTAATTTTGGGAAGCTTGGCAACCCCTTCCGATGAAAGTGTTTCTCGCCAGTCACTGCTTAGGGCTACAACAAGAGGAAACAAAACGTAGAGATAGAACGTGAAACTACTTTGTTGTGTCAAGTTTCAAGAAGCTAGCACAAACCGTGTTGGATTTACAGTTCCAAATACATCTATCTATATAGGAGAAAACAGAGTGAAACCTAAAAATTCAAACTGTTACTGGAAATGAACGCTTCAACATAGAAGAACGAAATTTGGGGAACCAAGTCGCCTTAGTGTACTGATCATTACCTGAAAGTATCATCCAGTTTTGGGTGAAAAAATATTTGCTGAGATTTCTGGAGATTCGTAATTTTGGGAAGCTTGGCAACCCCTTCCCATGAAAGTGTTTCTCGCCAGTCACTGCTTAGGGCTACATCAAGAGGAAACAAAACGTAGAGATAGAACGTGAAACTACTTTGTTGTGTCAAGTTTCAAGAAGCTAGCACAAACCGTGTTGGATTTAGAGTTCCAAATACATCTATCAATATAGGAGAAAACAGGGTGAAACCTAAAAATTCAAACTGTTACTGGAAATGAACGCTTCAACATAGAAGAACGAAATTTGGGGAACCAAGTCGCCTTAGTGTACTGATCATTACCTGAAAGTATCATCCAGTTTGGGTGAAAAAATGTTTGCTGAGATTTCTGGAGATTCGTAATTTTGGGAAGCTTGGCAACCCCTTCCCATGAAAGTGTTTCTCGCCAGTCACTGCTTAGGGCTACATCAAGAGGAAACAAAACGTAGAGATAGAACGTGAAACTACTTTGTTGTGTCAAGTTTCAAGAAGCTAGCACAAACCGTGTTGGATTTAGAGTTCCAAATACATCTATCAATATAGGAGAAAACAGAGTGAAACCTAAAAATTCAAACTGTTACTGGAAATGAACGCTTCAACATAGAAGAACGAAATTTGGGGAACCAAGTCGCCTTAGTGTACTGATCATTACCTGAAAGTATCGTCCAGTTTGGGTGAAAAAATATTTGCTGAGATTTCTGGAGATTCGTAATTTTGGGAAGCTTGGCAACCCCTTCCCATGAAAGTGTTTCTCGCCAGTCACTGCTTAGGGCTACATCAAGAGGAAACAAAACGTAGAGATAGAACGTGAAACTACTTTGTTGTGTCAAGTTTCAAGAAGCTAGCACAAACCGTGTTGGATTTAGAGTTCCAAATACATCTATCAATATAGGAGAAAACAGAGTGAAACCTACAAATTCAAACTGTTACTGGAAATGAACGCTTCAACATAGAAGAACGAAATTTGGGGAACCAAGTCGCCTTAGTGTACTGATCATTACCTGAAAGTATCATCCAGTTTTGGGGAAAAAATATTTGCTGAGATTTCTGGAGATTCGTAATTTTGGGAAGCTTGGAATCCCCTTCCCATGAAAGTGTTTCTCACCAGTCACTGCTTAGGGCTACATCAAGAGGAAACAAAACGTAGAGATAGAACGTGAAACTACTTTGTTGTGTCAAGTTTCAAGAAGCTAGCACAAACCGTGTTGGATTTAGAGTTCCAAATACATCTATCAATATAGGAGAAAACAGAGTGAAACCTACAAATTCAAACTGTTACTGGAAATGAACGCTTCAACATAGAAGAACGAAATTTGGGGAACCAAGACGCCTTAGTGTACTGATCATTACCTGAAAGTATCATCCAGTTTGGGTGAAAAAATGTTTGCTGAGATTTCTGGAGATTCGTAATTTTGGGATGCTTGGCAACCCCTTCCCATGAAAGTGTTTCTCGCCAGTCACTGCTTAGGGCTACATCAAGAGGAAACAAAACGTAGGGATAGAACGTGAAACTACTTTGTTGTGTCAAGTTTCAAGAAGCTAGCACAAACCGTGTTGGATTTAGAGTTCCAAATACATCTATCAATATAGGAGAAAACAGAGTGAAACCCAAAAATTCAAACTGTTACTGGAAATGAACGCTTCAACATAGAAGAACGAAATTTGCGGAACCAAGTCGCCTTAGTGTACTGATCATTACCTGAAAGTATCATCCAGTTTGGGTGAAAAAATATTTGCTGAGATTTCTGGAGATTCGTAATTTTGGGAAGCTTGGCAACCCCTTCCCATGAAAGTGTTTCTCGCCAGTCACTGCTTAGGGCTACATCAAGAGGAAACAAAACGTAGAGATAGAACGTGAAACTACTTTGCTGTGTCAAGTTTCAAGAAGCTAGCACAAACCGTGTTGGATTTAGAGTTCCAAATACATCTATCCATATAGGAGAAAACAGAGTGAAACCTAAAAATTCAAACTGTTACTGGAAATGAACGCTTCAACATAGAAGAACGAAATTTGGGGAACCAACTCGCCTTAGTGTACTGATCATTACCTGAGAGTATCATCCAGTTTGGGTGAAAAAATATTTGCTGAGATTTCTGGAGATTCGTAATTTTGGAAGCTTGGCAACCCCTTCCCATGAAAGTGTTTCTCACCAGTCACTGCTTAGGGCTACATCAAGAGGAAACAAAACGTAGAGATAGAACGTGAAACTACTTTGTTGTGTCAACTTTCAAGAAGCTAGCACAAACCGTGTTGGATTCAGAGTTCCAAATACATCTATCAATATAGGAGAAAACAGAGTGAAACCTAAAAATTCAAACTGTTACTGGAAATGAACGCTTCAACATAGAAGAACGAAATTAGGGGAACCAAGTCGCCTTAGTGTACTGATCATTACCTGAAAGTATCATCCAGTTTGGGTGAAAAAATGTTTGCTGAGATTTCTGGAGATTCGTAATTTTGGGAAGCTTGGCAACCCCTTCCGATGAAAGTGTTTCTCGCCAGTCACTGCTTAGGGCTACAACAAGAGGAAACAAAACGTAGAGATAGAACGTGAAACTACTTTGTTGTGTCAAGTTTCAAGAAGCTAGCACAAACCGTGTTGGATTTAGAGTTCCAAATACATCTATCAATATAGGAGAAAACAGAGTGAAACCTAAAAATTCAAACTGTTACTGGAAATGAACGCTTCAACATCGAAGAACGAAATTTGGGGAACCAAGTCGCCTTAGTGTACTGATCATTACCTGAAAGTATCATCCAGTTTGGGTGAAAAAAATATTTGCTGAGATTTCTGGAGATTCGTAATTTTGGGAAGCTTGGCAACCCCTTCCCATGAAAGTGTTTCTCGCCAGTCACTGTTTAGGGCTACATCTAGAGGAAACAAAACGTAGAGATAGAACGTGAAACTACTTTGTTGTGTCAAGTTTCAAGAAGCTAGCACAAACCGTGTTGGATTTAGAGTTCCAAATACATCTATCAATATAGGAGAAAACAGAGTGAAACCTAAAAATTCAAACTGTTACTGGAAATGAACGCTTCAACATCGAAGAACGAAATTTGGGGAACCAAGTAGCCTTAGTGTACTGATCATTACCTGAGAGTATCATCCCGTTTGGGTGAAAAAATATTTGCTGAGATTTCTGGAGATTCGTAATTTTTGGAAGCTTGGCAACCCCTTCCCATGAAAGTGTTTCTCGCCAGTCACTGCTTAGGGCTACATCAAGAGGAAACAAAACGTAGAGATAGAACGTGAAACTACTTTGTTGTGTCAAGTTTCAAGAAGCTAGCACAAACCGTGTTGGATTCAGAGTTCCAAATACATCTATCAATATAGGAGAAAACAGAGTGAAACCTAAAAATTCAAACTGTTACTGGAAATGAACGCTTCAACATAGAAGAATGAAATTTGGGGAACCAAGTCGCCTTAGTGTACTGATCATTACCTGAAAGTATCATCCAGTTTGGGTGAAAAAATGTTTGCTGAGATTTCTGGAGATTCGTAATTTTGGGAAGCTTGGCAACCCCTTCCGATGAAAGTGTTTCTCGCCAGTCACTGCTTAGGGCTACAACAAGAGGAAACAAAACGTAGAGATAGAACGTGAAACTACTTTGTTGTGTCAAGTTTCAAGAAGCTAGCACAAACCGTGTTGGATTTAGAGTTCCAAATACATCTATCTATATAGGAGAAAACAGAGTGAAACCTAAAAATTCAAACTGTTACTGGAAATGAACGCTTCAACATAGAAGAACGAAATTTGGGGAACCAAGTCGCCTTAGTGTACTGATCATTACCTGAAAGTATCATCCAGTTTTGGGTGAAAAAATATTTGCTGAGATTTCTGGAGATTCGTAATTTTGGGAAGCTTGGCAACCCCTTCCCATGAAAGTGTTTCTCGCCAGTCACTGCTTAGGGCTACATCAAGAGGAAACAAAACGTAGAGATAGAACGTGAAACTACTTTGTTGTGTCAAGTTTCAAGAAGCTAGCACAAACCGTGTTGGATTTAGAGTTCCAAATACATCTATCAATATAGGAGAAAACAGAGTGAAACCTAAAAATTCAAACTGTTACTGGAAATGAACGCTTCAACATAGAAGAACGAAATTTGGGGAACCAAGTCGCCTTAGTGTACTGATCATTACCTGAAAGTATCATCCAGTTTGGGTGAAAAAATGTTTGCTGAGATTTCTGGAGATTCGTAATTTTGGGAAGCTTGGCAACCCCTTCCCATGAAAGTGTTTCTCGCCAGTCACTGCTTAGGGCTACATCAAGAGGAAACAAAACGTAGAGATAGAACGTGAAACTACTTTGTTGTGTCAAGTTTCAAGAAGCTAGCACAAACCGTGTTGGATTTAGAGTTCCAAATACATCTATCAATATAGGAGAAAACAGAGTGAAACCTAAAAATTCAAACTGTTACTGGAAATGAACGCTTCAACATAGAAGAACGAAATTTGGGGAACCAAGTCGCCTTAGTGTACTGATCATTACCTGAAAGTATCGTCCAGTTTGGGTGAAAAAATATTTGCTGAGATTTCTGGAGATTCGTAATTTTGGGAAGCTTGGCAACCCCTTCCCATGAAAGTGTTTCTCGCCAGTCACTGCTTAGGGCTACATCAAGAGGAAACAAAACGTAGAGATAGAACGTGAAACTACTTTGTTGTGTCAAGTTTCAAGAAGCTAGCACAAACCGTGTTGGATTTAGAGTTCCAAATACATCTATCAATATAGGAGAAAACAGAGTGAAACCTAAAAATTCAAACTGTTACTGGAAATGAACGCTTCAACATAGAAGAACGAAATTTGGGGAACCAAGTCGCCTTAGTGTACTGATCATTACCTGAAAGTATCATCCAGTTTGGGTGAAAAAATATTTGCTGAGATTTCTGGAGATTCGTAATTTTGGGAAGCTTGGCAACCCCGTTCCATGAAAGGGTTTCTCGCCAGTCACTGCTTAGGGCTACATCAAGAGGAAACAAAACGTAGAGATAGAACGTGAAACTACTTTGTTGTGTCAAGTTTCAAGAAGCTACCACAAACCGTGTTGGATTTAGAGTTCCAAATACATCTATCAATATAGGAGAAAACAGAGTGAAACCTACAAATTCAAACTGTTACTGGAAATGAACGCTTCAACATAGAAGAACGAAATTTGGGGAACCAAGTCGCCTTAGTGTACTGATCATTACCTGAAAGTATCATCCAGTTTTGGGGAAAAAATATTTGCTGAGATTTCTGGAGATTCGTAATTTTGGGAAGCTTGGAATCCCCTTCCCATGAAAGTGTTTCTCACCAGTCACTGCTTAGGGCTACATCAAGAGGAAACAAAACGTAGAGATAGAACGTGAAACTACTTTGTTGTGTCAAGTTTCAAGAAGCTAGCACAAACCGTGTTGGATTTAGAGTTCCAAATACATCTATCAATATAGGAGAAAACAGAGTGAAACCTAAAAATTCAAACTGTTACTGGAAATAAACGCTTCAACATCGAAGAACGAAATTTGGGGAACCAAGTAGCCTTAGTGTACTGATCATTACCTGAGAGTATCATCCAGTTTGGGTGAAAAAATATTTGCTGAGATTTCTGGAGATTCGTAATTTTGGGAAGCTTGGCAACCCCTTCCCATGAAAGTGTTTCTCGCCAGTCACTGCTTAGGGCTACATCAAGAGGAAACAAAACGTAGAGATAGAACGTGAAACTACTTTGTTGTGTCAAGTTTCAAGAAGCTAGCACAAACCGTGTTGGATTCAGAGTTCCAAATACATCTATCAATATAGGAGAAAACAGAGTGAAACCTAAAAATTCAAACTGTTACTGGAAATGAACGCTTCAACATAGAAGAACGAAATTTGGGGAACCAAGTCGCCTTATTGTACTGATCATTACCTTAAAGTATCATCCTGTTTGGGTGAAAAAATGTTTGCTGTGATTTCTGGAGATTCGTAATTTTGGGAAGCTTGGCAACCCCTTCCGATGAAAGTGTTTCTCGCCAGTCACTGCTTAGGGCTACAACAAGAGGAAACAAAACGTAGAGATAGAACGTGAAACTACTTTGTTGTGTCAAGTTTCAAGAAGCTAGCACAAACCGTGTTGGATTTAGAGTTCCAAATACATCTATCTATATAGGAGAAAACAGAGTGAAACCTAAAAATTCAAACTGTTACTGGAAATGAACGCTTCAACATAGAAGAACGAAATTTGGGGAACCAAGTCGCCTTAGTGTACTGATCATTACCTGAAAGTATCATCCAGTTTGGGTGAAAAAATATTTGCTGAGATTTCTGGAGATTCGTAATTTTGGGAAGCTTGGCAACCCCGTTCCATGAAAGTGTTTCTCGCCAGTCACTGCTTAGGGCTACATCAAGAGGAAACAAAACGTAGAGATAGAACGTGAAACTACTTTGTTGTCTCAAGTTTCAAGAAGCTACTACAAACCGTGTTGGATTTAGAGTTCCAAATACATCTATTAATATAGGAGAAAAGAGAGTGATACCTAAAAATTCAAACTGTTACTGGAAATGAACGCTTCAACATCGAAGAACGAAATTTGGGGAACCAAGTAGCCTTAGTGTACTGATCATTACCTGAGAGTATCATCCAGTTTGGGTGAAAAAATATTTGCTGAGATTTCTGGAGATTCGTAATTTTTGGAAGCTTGGCAACCTCTTCCCATGAAAGTGTTTCTCGCCAGTCACTGCTTAGGGCTACATCAAGAGGAAACAAAACGTACAGATAGAATGTGAAACTACTTTGTTGTGTCAAGTTTCAAGAAGCTAGCACAAACCGTGTTGGATTCAGAGTTCCAAATACATCTATCAATATAGGAGAAAACAGAGTGAAACCTAAAAATTCAAACTGTTACTGGAAATGAACGCTTCAACATAGAAGAACGAAATTTGGGGAACCAAGTTGCCTTAGTGTACTGATCATTACCTTAAAGTATCATCCAGTTTGGGTGAAAAAATGTTTGCTGAGATTTCTGGAGATTCGTAATTTTGGGAAGCTTGGCAACCCCTTCCGATGAAAGTGTTTCTCGCCAGTCACTGCTTAGGGCTACAACAAGAGGAAACAAAACGTAGAGATAGAACGTGAAACTACTTTGTTGTGTCAAGTTTCAAGAAGCTAGCACAAACCGTGTTGGATTTAGAGTTCCAAATACATCTATCTATATAGGAGAAAACAGAGTGAAACCTAAAAATTCAAACTGTTACTGGAAATGAACGCTTCAACATAGAAGAACGAAATTTGGGGAACCAAGTCGCCTTAGTGTACTGATCATTACCTGAAAGTATCATCCAGTTTGGGTGAAAAAATATTTGCTGAGATTTCTGGAGATTCGTAATTTTGGGAAGCTTGGCAACCCCGTTCCATGAAAGGGTTTTTCGCCAGTCACTGCTTAGGGCTAAATCAAGAGGAAACAAAACGTAGAGATAGAACGTGAAACTACTTTGTTGTCTCAAGTTTCAAGAAGCTACTACAAACCGTGTTGGATTTAGAGTTCCAAATACATCTATTAATATAGGAGAAAAGAGAGTGATACCTAAAAATTCAAACTGTTACTGGAAATGAACGCTTCAACATAGAAGAACGAAATTTGGGGAACCAAGTCGCCTTAGTGTACTGATCATTACCTGAAAGTATCATCCAGTTTGGGTGAAAAAATATTTGCTGAGATTTCTGGAGATTCGTAATTTTGGGAAGCTTGGCAACCCCGTTCCATGAAAGGGTTTCTCGCCAGTCACTGCTTAGGGCTACATCAAGAGGAAACAAAACGTAGAGATAGAACGTGAAACTACTTTGTTGTGTCAACTTTCAAGAAGCTACCACAAACCGTGTTGGATTTAGAGTTCCAAATACATCTATTAATATAGGAGAAAAGAGAGTGAAACCTAAAAATTCAAACTGTTACTGGAAATGAACGCTTCAACATAGAAGAACGAAATTTGGGGAACCAAGTCGCCTTAGTGTACTGATCATTACCTGAAAGTATCATCCAGTTTGGGTGAAAAAATATTTGCTGAGATTTCTGGAGATTCGTAATTTTGGGAAGCTTGGAAACCCCTTCCCATGAAAGTGTTTCTCGCCAGTCACTGCTTAGGGCTACATCAAGAGGAAACAAAACGTAGAGATAGAACGTGAAACTACTTGGTTGTATCAAGTTTCAAGAAGCTAGCACAAACCGTGTTGGATTCAGAGTTCCAAATACATCTATCAATATAAGAGAAAACAGAGTGAAACCTAAAAATTCAAACTGTTACTGGAAATGAACGCTTCAACATAGAAGAACGAAATTTGGGGAACCAAGTCGCCTTAGTGTACTGATCATTACCTGAAAGTATCATCCAGTTTGGGTGAAAAAATGTTTGCTGAGATTTCTGGAGATTCGTAATTTTGGGAAGCTTGGCAACCCCTTCCCATGAAAGTGTTTCTCGCCAGTCACTGCTTAGGGCTACATCAAGAGGAAACAAAACGTAGAGATAGAACGTGAAACTACTTTGTTGTGTCAAGTTTCAAGAAGCTAGCACAAACCGTGTTGGATTCAGAGTTCCAAATACATCTATCAATATAGGAGAAAACAGAGTGAAACCTACAAATTCAAACTGTTACTGGAAATAAACGCTTCAACATAGAAGAACGAATTTTGGGAACCAAGTCGCCTTAGTGTACTGATCATTACCTGAAAGTATCGTCCAGTTTGGGTGAAAAAATATTTGCTGAGATTTCTGGAGATTCGTAATTTTGGGAAGCTTGGCAACCCCTTCCCATGAAAGTGTTTCTCGCCAGTCACTGCTTAGGGCTACATCAAGAGGAAACAAAACGTAGAGATAGAACGTGAAACTACTTTGTTGTGTCAAGTTTCAAGAAGCTAGCACAAACCGTGTTGGATTTAGAGTTCCAAATACATCTATCAATATAGGAGAAAACAGAGTGAAACCTAAAAATTCAAACTGTTACTGGAAATGAACGCTTCAACATAGAAGAACGAAATTTGGGGAACCAAGTCGCCTTAGTGTACTGATCATTACCTGAAGGTATCATCCAGTTTGGGTGAAAAAATATTTGCTGAGATTTCTGGAGATTCGTAATTTTGGGAAGCCTGGCAACCCCTTCCCATGAAAGTGTTTCTCGCCAGTCACTGCTTAGGGCTACATCAAGAGGAAACAAAACGTAGAGATAGAACGTGAAACTACTTTGTTGTGTCAAGTTTCAAGAAGCTAGCACAAACCGTGTTGGATTCAGAGTTCCAAATACATCTATCAATATAGGAGAAAACAGAGTGAAACCTAAAAATTCAAACTGTTACTGGAAATGAACGCTTCAACATAGAAGAACGAAATTTGGGGAACCAAGTCGCCTTAGTGTACTGATCATTACCTGAAAGTATCATCCAGTTTGGGTGAAAAAATATTTGCTGAGATTTCTGGAGATTCGTAATTTTGGGAAGCTTGGCAACCCCGTTCCATGAAAGTGTTTCTCGCCAGTCACTGCTTAGGGCTACATCAAGAGGAAACAAAACGTAGAGATAGAACGTGAAACTACTTTGTTGTGTCAAGTTTCAAGAAGCTAGCACAAACCGTGTTGGATTTAGAGTTCCAAATACATCTATCAATATAGGAGAAAACAGAGTGAAACCTAAAAATTCAAACTGTTACTGGAAATGAACGCTTCAACATAGAAGAACGAAATTTGGGGAACCAAGTCGCCTTAGTGTACTGATCATTACCTGAAAGTATCATCCAGTTTGGGTGAAAAAATATTTGCTGAGATTTCTGGAGATTCGTAATTTTGGGAAGCTTGGCAACCCCGTTCCATGAAAGGGTTTCTCGCCAGTCACTGCTTAGGGCTACATCAAGAGGAAACAAAACGTAGAGATAGAACGTGAAACTACTTTGTTGTGTCAAGTTTCAAGAAGCTAGCACAAACCGTGTTGGATTCAGAGTTCCAAATACATCTATCAATATAGGAGAAAACAGAGTGAAACCTAAAAATTCAAACTGTTACTGGAAATGAACGCTTCAACATCGAAGAACGAAATTTGGGGAACCAAGTCGCCTTAGTGTACTGATCATTACCTGAAAGTATCATCCAGTTTGGGTGAAAAAATGTTTGCTGAGATTTCTGGAGATTCGTAATTTTGGGAAGCTTGGCAACCCCTTCCCATGAAAGTGTTTCTCGCCAGTCACTGCTTAGGGCTACATCAAGAGGAAACAAAACGTAGAGATAGAACGTGAAACTACTTTGTTGTGTCAAGTTTCAAGAAGCTAGCACAAACCGTGTTGGATTCAGAGTTCCAAATACATCTATCAATATAGGAGAAAACAGAGTGAAACATACAAATTCAAACTGTTACTGGAAATAAACGCTTCAACATAGAAGAACGAAATTTGGGGAACCAAGTCGCCTTAGTGTACTGATCATTACCTGAAAGTATCGTCCTGTTTGGGTGAAAAAATATTTGCTGAGATTTCTGGAGATTCGTAATTTTTGGAAGCTTGGCAACCCCTTCCCATGAAAGTGTTTCTCGCCAGTCACTGCTTAGGGCTACATCAAGAGGAAACAAAACGTAGAGATAGAACGTGAAACTACTTTGTTGTGTCAAGTTTCAAGAAGCTAGCACAAACCGTGTTGGATTTAGAGTTCCAAATACATCTATCAATATAGGAGAAAACAGAGTGAAACCTAAAAATTCAAACTGTTACTGGAAATGAACGCTTCAACATAGAAGAACGAAATTTGGGGAACCAAGTCGCCTTAGTGTACTGATCATTACCTGAAAGTATCATCCAGTTTGGGTGAAAAAATATTTGCTGAGATTTCTGGAGATTCGTAATTTTGGGAAGCTTGGCAACCCCGTTCCATGAAAGGGTTTCTCGCCAGTCACTGCTTAGGGCTACATCAAGAGGAAACAAAACGTAGAGATAGAATGTGAAACTACTTTGTTGTGTCAAGTTTCAAGAAGCTACCACAAACCGTGTTGGATTTAGAGTTCCAAATACATCTATCAATATAGGAGAAAACAGAGTGAAACCTACAAATTCAAACTGTTACTGGAAATGAACGCTTCAACATAGAAGAACGAAATTTGGGGAACCAAGTCGCCTTAGTGTACTGATCATTACCTGAAAGTATCATCCAGTTTTGGGGAAAAAATATTTGCTGAGATTTCTGGAGATTCGTAATTTTGGGAAGCTTGGCAACCCCTTCCCATGAAAGTGTTTCTCGCCAGTCAGGGCTTAGGGCTACATCAAGAGGAAACAAAACGTAGAGATAGAACGTGAAACTACTTTGTTGTGTCAAGTTTCAAGAAGCTAGCACAAACCGTGTTGGATTTAGAGTTCCAAATACATCTATCAATATAGGAGAAAACAGAGTGAAACCTAAAAATTCAAACTGTTACTGGAAATGAACGCTTCAACATAGAAGAACGAAATTTGGGGAACCAAGTCGCCTTAGTGTACTCATCATTACCTGAAAGTATCATCCAGTTTGGGTGAAAAAATATTTGCTGAGATTTCTGGAGATTCGTAATTTTGGGAAGCTTGGAATCCCCTTCCCATGAAAGTGTTTCTCACCAGTCACTGCTTAGGGCTACATCAAGAGGAAACAAAACGTAGAGATAGAACGTGAAACTACTTTGTTGTGTCAAGTTTCAAGAAGCTAGCACAAACCGTGTTGGATTTAGAGTTCCAAATACATCTATCAATATAGGAGAAAACAGAGTGAAACCTAAAAATTCAAACTGTTACTGGAAATAAACGCTTCAACATCGAAGAACGAAATTTGGGGAACCAAGTAGCCTTAGTGTACTGATCATTGCCTGAGAGTATCATCCAGTTTGGGTGAAAAAATATTTGCTGAGATTTCTGGAGATTCGTAATTTTGGGAAGCTTGGCAACCCCTTCCCATGAAAGTGTTTCTCGCCAGTCACTGCTTAGGGCTACATCAAGAGGAAACAAAACGTAGAGATAGAACGTGAAACTACTTTGTTGTGTCAAGTTTCAAGAAGCTAGCACAAACCGTGTTGGATTCAGAGTTCCAAATACATCTATCAATATAGGAGAAAACAGAGTGAAACCTAAAAATTCAAACTGTTACTGGAAATGAACGCTTCAACATAGAAGAACGAAATTTGGGGAACCAAGTCGCCTTATTGTACTGATCATTACCTTAAAGTATCATCCTGTTTGGGTGAAAAAATGTTTTCTGTGATTTCTGGAGATTCGTAATTTTGGGATGCTTGGCAACCCCTTCCGATGAAAGTGTTTCTCGCCAGTCACTGCTTAGGGCTACAACAAGAGGAAACAAAACGTAGAGATAGAATGTGAAACTACTTTGTTGTGTCAAGTTTCAAGAAGCTAGCACAAACCGTGTTGGATTTAGAGTTCCAAATACATCTATCTATATAGGAGAAAACAGAGTGAAACCTAAAAATTCAAACTGTTACTGGAAATGAACGCTTCAACATAGAAGAACGAAATTTGGGGAACCAAGTCGCCTTAGTGTACTGATCATTACCTGAAAGTATCATCCAGTTTGGGTGAAAAAATATTTGCTGAGATTTCTGGAGATTCGTAATTTTGGGAAGCTTGGCAACCCCGTTCCATGAAAGTGTTTCTCGCCAGTCACTGCTTAGGGCTACATCAAGAGGAAACAAAACGTAGAGATAGAACGTGAAACTACTTTGTTGTCTCAAGTTTCAAGAAGCTACTACAAACCGTGTTGGATTTAGAGTTCCAAATACATCTATTAATATAGGAGAAAAGAGAGTGATACCTAAAAATTCAAACTGTTACTGGAAATGAACGCTTCAACATAGAAGAACGAAATTTGGGGAACCAAGTCGCCTTAGTGCACTGATCATTACCTGAAAGTATCATCCAGTTTGGGTGAAAAAATATTTGCTGAGATTTCTGGAGATTCGTAATTTTGGGAAGCTTGGCAACCCCTTCCCATGAAAGTGTTTCTCGCCAGTCACTGCTTAGGGCTACATCAAGAGGAAACAAAACGTAGAGATAGAACGTGAAACTACTTTGTTGTGTCAAGTTTCAAGAAGCTAGCACAAACCGTGTTGGATTCAGAGTTCCAAATACATCTATCAATATAGGAGAAAACAGAGTGAAACCTAAAAATTCAAACTGTTACTGGAAATGAACGCTTCAACATAGAAGAACGAAATTTGGGGAACCAAGTCGCCTTAGTGTACTGATCATTACCTGAAAGTATCATCCAGTTTGGGTGAAAAAATGTTTGCTGAGATTTCTGGAGATTCGTAATTTTGGGAAGCTTGGCAACCCCTTCCCATGAAAGTGTTTCTCGCCAGTCACTGCTTAGGGCTACATCAAGAGGAAACAAAACGTAGAGATAGAACGTGAAACTACTTTGTTGTGTCAAGTTTCAAGAAGCTAGCACAAACCGTGTTGGATTCAGAGTTCCAAATACATCTATCAATATAGGAGAAAACAGAGTGAAACCTACAAATTCAAACTGTTACTGGAAATAAACGCTTCAACATAGAAGAACGAAATTTGGGGAACCAAGTCGCCTTAGTGTACTGATCATTACCTGAAAGTATCGTCCAGTTTGGGTGAAAAAATATTTGCTGAGATTTCTGGAGATTCGTAATTTTGGGAAGCTTGGCAACCCCTTCCCATGAAAGTGTTTCTCGCCAGTCACTGCTTAGGGCTACATCAAGAGGAAACAAAACGTAGAGATAGAACGTGAAACTACTTTGTTGTGTCAAGTTTCAAGAAGCTAGCACAAACCGTGTTGGATTTAGAGTTCCAAATACATCTATCAATATAGGAGAAAACAGAGTGAAACCTAAAAATTCAAACTGTTACTGGAAATGAACGCTTCAACATAGAAGAACGAAATTTGGGGAACCAAGTCGCCTTAGTGTACTGATCATTACCTGAAGGTATCATCCAGTTTGGGTGAAAAAATATTTGCTGAGATTTCTGGAGATTCGTAATTTTGGGAAGCCTGGCAACCCCTTCCCATGAAAGTGTTTCTCGCCAGTCACTGCTTACGGCTACATCAAGAGGAAACAAAACGTAGAGATAGAACGTGAAACTACTTTGTTGTGTCAAGTTTCAAGAAGCTAGCACAAACCGTGTTGGATTCAGAGTTCCAAATACATCTATCAATATAGGAGAAAACAGAGTGAAACCTAAAAATTCAAACTGTTACTGGAAATGAACGCTTCAACATCGAAGAACGAAATTTGGGGAACCAAGTCGCCTTAGTGTACTGATCATTACCTGAAAGTATCATCCAGTTTGGGTGAAAAAATGTTTGCTGAGATTTCTGGAGATTCGTAATTTTGGGAAGCTTGGCAACCCCTTCCCATGAAAGTGTTTCTCGCCAGTCACTGCTTAGGGCTACATCAAGAGGAAACAAAACGTAGAGATAGAACGTGAAACTACTTTGTTGTGTCAAGTTTCAAGAAGCTAGCACAAACCGTGTTGGATTCAGAGTTCCAAATACATCTATCAATATAGGAGAAAACAGAGTGAAACATACAAATTCAAACTGTTACTGGAAATAAACGCTTCAACATAGAAGAACGAAATTTGGGGAACCAAGTCGCCTTAGTGTACTGATCATTACCTGAAAGTATCGTCCTGTTTGGGTGAAAAAATATTTGCTGAGATTTCTGGAGATTCGTAATTTTTGGAAGCTTGGCAACCCCTTCCCATGAAAGTGTTTCTCGCCAGTCACTGCTTAGGGCTACATCAAGAGGAAACAAAACGTAGAGATAGAACGTGAAACTACTTTGTTGTGTCAAGTTTCAAGAAGCTAGCACAAACCGTGTTGGATTTAGAGTTCCAAATACATCTATCAATATAGGAGAAAACAGAGTGAAACCTAAAAATTCAAACTGTTACTGGAAATGAACGCTTCAACATAGAAGAACGAAATTTGGGGAACCAAGTCGCCTTAGTGTACTGATCATTACCTGAAAGTATCATCCAGTTTGGGTGAAAAAATATTTGCTGAGATTTCTGGAGATTCGTAATTTTGGGAAGCTTGGCAACCCCGTTCCATGAAAGGGTTTCTCGCCAGTCACTGCTTAGGGCTACATCAAGAGGAAACAAAACGTAGAGATAGAACGTGAAACTACTTTGTTGTGTCAAGTTTCAAGAAGCTACCACAAACCGTGTTGGATTTAGAGTTCCAAATACATCTATCAATATAGGAGAAAACAGAGTGAAACCTACAAATTCAAACTGTTACTGGAAATGAACGCTTCAACATAGAAGAACGAAATTTGGGGAACCAAGTCGCCTTAGTGTACTGATCATTACCTGAAAGTATCATCCAGTTTTGGGTGAAAAAATATTTGCTGAGATTTCTGGAGATTCGTAATTTTGGGAAGCTTGGCAACCCCTTCCCATGAAAGTGTTTCTCGCCAGTCACTGCTTAGGGCTACATCAAGAGGAAACAAAACGTAGAGATAGAACGTGAAACTACTTTGTTGTCTCAAGTTTCAAGAAGCTACTACAAACCGTGTTGGATTTAGAGTTCCAAATACATCTATTAATATAGGAGAAAAGAGAGTGATACCTAAAAATTCAAACTGTTACTGGAAATGAACGCTTCAACATAGAAGAACGAAATTTGGGGAACCAAGTCGCCTTAGTGTACTGATCATTACCTGAAAGTATCATCCAGTTTGGGTGAAAAAATATTTGCTGAGATTTCTGGAGATTCGTAATTTTGGGAAGCTTGGCAACCCCTTCCCATGAAAGTGTTTCTCGCCAGTCACTGCTTAGGGCTACATCAAGAGGAAACAAAACGTAGAGATAGAACGTGAAACTACTTTGTTGTGTCAAGTTTCAAGAAGCTAGCACAAACCTTGTTGAATTCAGAGTTCCAAATACATCTATCAATATAGGAGAAAACAGAGTGAAACCTAAAAATTCAAACTGTTACTGGAAATGAACGCTTCAACATAGAAGAACGAAATTTGGGGAACCAAGTCGCCTTAGTGTACTGATCATTACCTGAAAGTATCATCCAGTTTGGGTGAAAAAATGTTTGCTGAGATTTCTGGAGATTCGTAATTTTGGGAAGCTTGGCAACCCCTTCCCATGAAAGTGTTTCTCGCCAGTCACTGCTTAGGGCTACATCAAGAGGAAACAAAATGTAGAGATAGAACGTGAAACTACTTTGTTGTGTCAAGTTTCAAGAAGCTAGCACAAACCGTGTTGGATTCAGAGTTCCAAATACATCTATCAATATAGGAGAAAACAGAGTGAAACCTACAAATTCAAACTGTTACTGGAAATAAACGCTTCAACATAGAAGAACGAAATTTGGGGAACCAAGTCGCCTTAGTGTACTGATCATTACCTGAAAGTATCGTCCAGTTTGGGTGAAAAAATATTTGCTGAGATTTCTGGAGATTCGTAATTTTGGGAAGCTTGGCAACCCCTTCCCATGAAAGTGTTTCTCGCCAGTCACTGCTTAGGGCTACATCAAGAGGAAACAAAATGTAGAGATAGAACGTGAAACTACTTTGTTGTGTCAAGTTTCAAGAAGCTAGCACAAACCGTGTTGGATTTAGAGTTCCAAATACATCTATCAATATAGGAGAAAACAGAGTGAAACCTAAAAATTCAAACTGTTACTGGAAATGAACGCTTCAACATAGAAGAACGAAATTTGGGGAACTAATTCGCCTTAGTGTACTGATCATTACCTGAAAGTATCATCCAGTTTGGGTGAAAAAATATTTGCTGAGATCTCTGGAGATTCGTAATTTTGGGAAGCTTGGCAACCCCTTCCCATGAAAGTGTTTCTCGCCAGTCACTGCTTAGGGCTACATCAAGAGGAAACAAAACGTAGAGATAGAACGTGAAACTACTTTATTGTGTCAAGTTTCAAAAAGCTAGCACAAACCGTGTTGGATTTAGAGTTCCAAATACATCTATCAATATAGGAGAAAACAGAGTGAAACCTAAAAATTCAAACTGTTACTGGAAATGAACGCTTCAACATAGAAGAACGAAATTTGGGGAACCAAGTCGCCTTAGTGTACTGATCATTACCTGAAAGTATCATCCAGTTTGATGAAAAAATATTTGCTGAGATTTCTGGAGATTCGTAATTTTGGGAAGCTTGGCAACCCCTTCCCATGAAAGTGTTTCTCGCCAGTCACTCTTTAGGGCTACATCAAGAGGAAACAAAACGTAGAGATAGAACGTGAAACTACTTTGTTGTGTCAAGTTTCAAGAAGCTAGCACAAACCGTGTTGGATTTAGAGTTCCAAATACATCTATCAATATAGGAGAAAACAGAGTGAAACCTAAAAATTCAAACTGTTACTGGAAATGAACGCTTCAACATAGAAGAACGAAATTTGGGGACCAAGTCGCCTTAGTGTACTGATCATTACCTGAAAGTATCATCCAGTTTGGGTGAAAAAATATTTGCTGAGATTTCTGGAGATTCGTAATTTTGGGAAGCTTGGCAACCCCATTCCATGAAAGGGTTTCTCGCCAGTCACTGCTTAGGGCTACATCAAGAGGAAACAAAACGTAGAGATAGAACGTGAAACTACTTTGTTGTGTCAAGTTTCAAGAAGCTACCACAAACCGTGTTGGATTTAGAGTTCCAAATACATCTATTAATATAGGAGAAAAGAGAGTGAAACCTAAAAATTCAAACTGTTACTGGAAATGAACGCTTCAACATAGAAGAACGAAATTTGGGGAACCAAGTCGCCTTAGTGTACTGATCATTACCTGAAAGTATCATCCAGTTTGGGTGAAAAAATATTTGCTGAGATTTCTGGAGATTCGTAATTTTGGGAAGCTTGGCAACCCCTTCCCATGAAAGTGTTTCTCGCCAGTCACTGCTTAGGGCTACATCAAGAGGAAACAAAACGTAGAGATAGAACGTGAAACTACTTGGTTGTGTCAAGTTTCAAGAAGCTAGCACAAACCGTGTTGGATTCAGAGTTCCAAATACATCTATCAATATAGGAGAAAACAGAGTGAAACCTAAAAATTCAAACTGTTACTGGAAATGAACGCTTCAACATAGAAGAACGAAATTTGGGGAACCAAGTCGCCTTAGTGTACTGACCATTACCTGAAAGTATCATCCAGTTTGGGTGAAAAAATGTTTGCTGAGATTTCTGGAGATTCGTAATTTTGGGAAGCTTGGCAACCCCTTCCCATGAAAGTGTTTCTCGCCAGTCACTGCTTAGGGCTACATCAAGAGGAAACAAAACGTAGAGATAGAACGTGAAACTACTTTGTTGTGTCAAGTTTCAAGAAGCTAGCACAAACCGTGTTGGATTCAGAGTTCCAAATACATCTATCAATATAGGAGAAAACAGAGTGAAACCTACAAATTCAAACTGTTACTGGAAATAAACGCTTCAACATAGAAGAACGAAATTTGGGGAACCAAGTCGCCTTAGTGTACTGATCATTACCTGAAAGTATCGTCCAGTTTGGGTGAAAAAATATTTGCTGAGATTTCTGGAGATTCATAATTTTGGGAAGCTTGGCAACCCCTTCCCATGAAAGTGTTTCTCGCCAGTCACTGCTTAGGGCTACATCAAGAGGAAATAAAACGTAGAGATAGAACGTGAAACTACTTTGTTGTGTCAAGTTTCAAGAAGCTAGCACAAACCGTGTTGGATTTAGAGTTCCAAATACATCTATCAATATAGGAGAAAACAGAGTGAAACCTAAAAATTCAAACTGTTACTGGAAATGAACGCTTCAACATAGAAGAACGAAATTTGGGGAACCAAGTCGCCTTAGTGTACTGATCATTACCTGAAGGTATCATCCAGTTTGGGTGAAAAAATATTTGCTGAGATTTCTGGAGATTCGTAATTTTGGGAAGCTTGGCAACCCCTTCCCATGAAAGTGTTTCTCGCCAGTCACTGCTTAGGGCTACATCAAGAGGAAACAAAACGTAGAGATAGAACGTGAAACTACTTTGTTGTGTCAAGTTTCAAGAAGCTAGCACAAACCGTGTTGGATTCAGAGTTCCAAATACATCTATCAATATAGGAGAAAACAGAGTGAAACCTAAAAATTCAAACTGTTACTGGAAATGAACGCTTCAACATAGAAGAACGAAATTTGGGGAACCAAGTCGCCTTAGTGTACTGATCATTACCTGAAAGTATCATCCAGTTTGGGTGAAAAAATGTTTGCTGAGATTTCTGGAGATTCGTAATTTTGGGAAGCTTGGCAACCCCTTCCCATGAAAGTGTTTCTCGCCAGTCACTGCTTAGGGCTACATCAAGAGGAAACAAAACGTAGAGATAGAACGTGAAACTACATTGTTGTGTCAAGTTTCAAGAGGCTAGCACAAACCGTGTTGGATTCAGAGTTCCAAATACATCTATCAATATAGGAGAAAACAGAGTGAAACATACAAATTCAAACTGTTACTGGAAATAAACGCTTCAACATAGAAGAACGAAATTTGGGGAACCAAGTCGCCTTAGTGTACTGATCATTACCTGAAAGTATCGTCCTGTTTGGGTGAAAAAATATTTGCTGAGATTTCTGGAGATTCGTAATTTTGGGAAGCTTGGCAACCCCTTCCCATGAAAGTGTTTCTCGCCAGTCACTGCTTAGGGCTACATCAAGAGGAAACAAAACGTAGAGATAGAACGTGAAACTACTTTGTTGTGTCAAGTTTCAAGAAGCTAGCACAAACCGTGTTGGATTTAGAGTTCCAAATACATCTATCAATATAGGAGAAAACAGAGTAAAACCTAAAAATTCAAACTGTTACTGGAAATGAACGCTTCAACATAGAAGAACGAAATTTGGGGAACCAAGTCGCCTTAGTGTACTGATCATTACCTGAAAGTATCATCCAGTTTGGGTGAAAAAATATTTGCTGAGATCTCTGGAGATTCGTAATTTTCGAAGCTTGGCAACCCCTTCCCATGAAAGTGTATCTCGCCAGTCACTGTTTAGGGCTACATCAAGAGGAAACAAAACGTAGAGATAGAACGTGAAACTACTTTGTTGTGTCAAGTTTCAAGAAGCTAGCACAAACCGTGTTGGATTTAGAGTTCCAAATACATCTATCTATATAGGAGAAAACAGAGTGAAACCTAAAAATTCAAACTGTTACTGGAAATGAACGCTTCAACATAGAAGAACGAAATTTGGGGAACCAAGTCGCCTTAGTGTACTGACCATTACCTGAAAGTATCATCCAGTTTGGGTGAAAAAATGTTTGCTGAGATTTCTGGAGATTCGTAATTTTGGGAAGCTTGGCAACCCCTTCCCATGAAAGTGTTTCTCGCCAGTCACTGCTTAGGGCTACATCAAGAGGAAACAAAACGTAGAGATAGAATGTGAAACTACTTTGTTGTGTCAAGTTTCAAGAAGCTAGCACAAACCGTGTTGGATTCAGAGTTCCAAATACATCTATCAATATAGGAGAAAACAGAGTGAAACCTAAAAATTCAAACTGTTACTGGAAATGAACGCTTCAACATAGAAGAACGAAATTTGGGGAACCAAGTCGCCTTAGTGTACTGATCATTACCTGAAAGTATCATCCAGTTTGGGTGAAAAAATGTTTGCTGAGATTTCTGGAGATTCGTAATTTTGGGAAGCTTGGCAACCCCTTCCCATGAAAGTGTTTCTCGCCAGTCACTGCTTAGGGCTACATCAAGAGGAAACAAAACGTAGAGATAGAACGTGAAACTACTTTGTTGTGTCAAGTTTCAAGAAGCTAGCACAAACCGTGTTGGATTCAGAGTTCCAAATACATCTATCAATATAGGAGAAAACAGAGTGAAACATACAAATTCAAACTGTTACTGGAAATAAACGCTTCAACATAGAAGAACGAAATTTGGGGAACCAAGTCGCCTTAGTGTACTGATCATTACCTGAAAGTATCGTCCTGTTTGGGTGAAAAAATATTTGCTGAGATTTCTGGAGATTCGTAATTTTGGGAAGCTTGGCAACCCCTTCCCATGAAAGTGTTTCTCGCCAGTCACTGCTTAGGGCTACATCAAGAGGAAACAAAACGTAGAGATAGAACGTGAAACTACTTTGTTGTGTCAAGTTTCAAGAAGCTAGCACAAACCGTGTTGGATTTAGAGTTCCAAATACATCTATCAATATAGGAGAAAACAGAGTAAAACCTAAAAATTCAAACTGTTACTGGAAATGAACGCTTCAACATAGAAGAACGAAATTTGGGGAACCAAGTCGCCTTAGTGTACTGATCAATACCTGAAAGTATCATCCAGTTTGGGTGAAAAAATATTTGCTGAGATCTCTTGAGATTCGTAATTTTCGAAGCTTGGCAACCCCTTCCCATGAAAGTGTATCTCGCCAGTCACTGTTTAGGGCTACATCAACAGGAAACAAAACGTAGAGATAGAACGTGAAACTACTTTGTTGTGTCAAGTTTCAAGAAGCTAGCACAAACCGTGTTGGATTTAGAGTTCCAAATACATCTATCTATATAGGAGAAAACAGAGTGAAACCTAAAAATTCAAACTGTTACTGGAAATGAACGCTTCAACATAGAAGAACGAAATTTGGGGAACCAAGTCGCCTTAATGTACTGATCATTACCTGAAAGTATCATCCAGTTTGGTTGAAAAAATATTTGCTGAGATTTCTGGAGATTCGTAATTTTGGGAAGCTTGGCAACCCCTTCCCATGAAAGTGTTTCTCGCCAGTCACTGCTTAGGGCTACATCAAGAGGAAACAAAACGTAGAGATAGAACGTGAAACTACTTTGTTGTGTCAAGTTTCAAGAAGCTAGCACAAACCGTGTTGGATTTAGAGTTCCAAATACATCTATCAATATAGGAGAAAACAGAGTAAAACCTAAAAATTCAAACTGTTACTGGAAATGAACGCTTCAACATAGAAGAACGAAATTTGGGGAACCAAGTCGCCTTAGTGTACTGATCATTACCTGAAAGTATCATCCAGTTTGGGTGAAAAAATATTTGCTGAGATCTCTGGAGATTCGTAATTTTCGAAGCTTGGCAACCCCTTCCCATGAAAGTGTATCTCGCCAGTCACTGTTTAGGGCTACATCAAGAGGAAACAAAACGTAGAGATAGAACGTGAAACTACTTTGTTGTGTCAAGTTTCAAGAAGCTAGCACAAACCGTGTTGGATTTAGAGTTCCAAATACATCTATCTATATAGGAGAAAACAGAGTGAAACCTAAAAATTCAAACTGTTACTGGAAATGAACGCTTCAACATAGAAGAACGAAATTTGGGGAACCAAGTCGCCTTAGTGTACTGACCATTACCTGAAAGTATCATCCAGTTTGGGTGAAAAAATGTTTGCTGAGATTTCTGGAGATTCGTAATTTTGGGAAGCTTGGCAACCCCTTCCCATGAAAGTGTTTCTCGCCAGTCACTGCTTAGGGCTACATCAAGAGGAAACAAAACGTAGAGATAGAATGTGAAACTACTTTGTTGTGTCAAGTTTCAAGAAGCTAGCACAAACCGTGTTGGATTCAGAGTTCCAAATACATCTATCAATATAGGAGAAAACAGAGTGAAACCTAAAAATTCAAACTGTTACTGGAAATGAACGCTTCAACATAGAAGAACGAAATTTGGGGAACCAAGTCGCCTTAGTGTACTGATCATTACCTGAAAGTATCATCCAGTTTGGGTGAAAAAATGTTTGCTGAGATTTCTGGAGATTCGTAATTTTGGGAAGCTTGGCAACCCCTTCCCATGAAAGTGTTTCTCGCCAGTCACTGCTTAGGGCTACATCAAGAGGAAACAAAACGTAGAGATAGAACGTGAAACTACTTTGTTGTGTCAAGTTTCAAGAAGCTAGCACAAACCGTGTTGGATTCAGAGTTCCAAATACATCTATCAATATAGGAGAAAACAGAGTGAAACATACAAATTCAAACTGTTACTGGAAATAAACGCTTCAACATAGAAGAACGAAATTTGGGGAACCAAGTCGCCTTAGTGTACTGATCATTACCTGAAAGTATCGTCCTGTTTGGGTGAAAAAATATTTGCTGAGATTTCTGGAGATTCGTAATTTTGGGAAGCTTGGCAACCCCTTCCCATGAAAGTGTTTCTCGCCAGTCACTGCTTAGGGCTACATCAAGAGGAAACAAAACGTAGAGATAGAACGTGAAACTACTTTGTTGTGTCAAGTTTCAAGAAGCTAGCACAAACCGTGTTGGATTTAGAGTTCCAAATACATCTATCAATATAGGAGAAAACAGAGTAAAACCTAAAAATTCAAACTGTTACTGGAAATGAACGCTTCAACATAGAAGAACGAAATTTGGGGAACCAAGTCGCCTTAGTGTACTGATCAATACCTGAAAGTATCATCCAGTTTGGGTGAAAAAATATTTGCTGAGATCTCTTGAGATTCGTAATTTTCGAAGCTTGGCAACCCCTTCCCATGAAAGTGTATCTCGCCAGTCACTGTTTAGGGCTACATCAACAGGAAACAAAACGTAGAGATAGAACGTGAAACTACTTTGTTGTGTCAAGTTTCAAGAAGCTAGCACAAACCGTGTTGGATTTAGAGTTCCAAATACATCTATCTATATAGGAGAAAACAGAGTGAAACCTAAAAATTCAAACTGTTACTGGAAATGAACGCTTCAACATAGAAGAACGAAATTTGGGGAACCAAGTCGCCTTAATGTACTGATCATTACCTGAAAGTATCATCCAGTTTGGTTGAAAAAATATTTGCTGAGATTTCTGGAGATTCGTAATTTTGGGAAGCTTGGCAACCCCTTCCCATGAAAGTGTTTCTCGCCAGTCACTGCTTAGGGCTACATCAAGAGGAAACAAAACGTAGAGATAGAACGTGAAACTACTTGGCTGTGTCAAGTTTCAAGAAGCTAGCACAAACCGTGTTGGATTCAGAGTTCCAAATACATCTATCAATATAGGAGAAAACAGAGTGAAACCTAAAAATTCAAACTGTTACTGGAAATGAACGCTTCAACATAGAAGAACGAAATTTGGGGAACCAAGTCGTCTTAGTGTACTGATCATTACCTGAATGTATCATCCAGTTTGGGTGAAAAAATGTTTGCTGAGATTTCTGGAGATTCGTAATTTTGGGAAGCTTGGCAACCCCTTCCCATGAAAGTGTTTCTCGCCAGTCACTGCTTAGGGCTACATCAAGAGGAAACAAAACGTAGAGATAGAACGTGAAACTACTTTGTTGTGTCAAGTTTCAAGAAGCTAGCACAAACCGTGTTGGATTTAGAGTTCCAAATACATCTATCAATATAGGAGAAAACAGAGTGAAACCTAAAAATTCAAACTGTTACTGGAAATGAACGCTTCAGCATAGAAGAACGAAATTTGGGGAACCAAGTCGCCTTAGTGTACTGATCATTACCTGAAAGTATCATCCAGTTTGGGTGAAAAAATATTTGCTGAGATTTCTGGAGATTCGTAATTTTTGGAAGCTTGGCAACCCCTTCCCATGAAAGTGTTTCTCGCAAGTCACTGCTTAGGGCTACATCAAGAGGAAACAAAACGTAGAGATAGAACGTGAAACTACTTTGTTGTGTCAAGTTTCAAGAAGCTACCACAAACCGTGTTGGATTTAGAGTTCCAAATACATCTATTAATATAGGAGAAAAGAGAGTGAAACCTAAAGATTCAAACTGTTACTGGAAATGAACGCTTCAACATAGAAGAACGAAATTTGGGGAACCAAGTCGCCTTAGTGTACTGATCATTACCTGAAAGTATCATCCAGTTTGATGAAAAAATATTTGCTGAGATTTCTGAAGATTCGTAATTTTGGGAAGCTTGGCAACCCCTTCCCATGAAAGTGTATCTCGCCAGTCACTGTTTAGGGCCACATCAAGAGGAAACAAAACGTAGAGATAGAACGTGAAACTACTTTGTTGTGTCAAGTTTCAAGAAGCTAGCACAAACCGTGTTGGAATTAGAGTTCCAAATACATCTATCTATATAGGAGAAAACAGAGTGAAACCTAAAAATTCAAACTGTTACTGGAAATGAACGCTTCAACATAGAAGAACGAAATTTGGGGAACCAAGTCGCCTTAATGTACTGATCATTACCTGAAAGTATCATCCAGTTTGGTTGAAAAAATCTTTGCTGAGATTTCTGGAGATTCGTAATTTTGGGAAGCTTGGCAACCCCTTCCCATGAAAGTGTTTCTCGCCAGTCACTGCTTAGGGCTACATCAAGAGGAAACAAAACGTAGAGATAGAACGTGAAACTACTTTGTTGTGTCAAGTTTCAAGAAGCTAGCACAATCCGTGTTGGATTCAGAGTTCCAAATACATCTATCAATATAGGAGAAAATAGAGTGAAACCTAAAAATTCAAACTGTTACTGGAAATGAACGCTTCAACATCGAAGAACGAAATTTGGGGAACCAAGTCGCCTTAGTGTACTGATCATTACCTGAAAGTATCATCCAGTTTGGGTGAAAAAATATTTGCTGAGATTTCTGGAGATTCGTAATTTTGGGAAGCTTGGCAACCCCTTCCCATGAAAGTGTTTCTGGCCAGTCTCTGCTTAGGGCTACATCAAGAGGAAACAAAACGTAGAGATAGAACGTGAAACTACTTTGTTGTGTCAAGTTTCAAGAAGCTAGCACAAACCATGTTGGATTTAGAGTTCCAAATACATCTATCAATATAGGAGAAAACAGAGTGAAACCTAAAAATTCAAACTGTTACTGGAAATGAACGCTTCAGCATAGAAGAACGAAATTTGGGGAACCAAGTCGCCTTAGTGTACTGATCATTACCTGAAATTATCATCCAGTTTGGGTGAAAAAATATTTGCTGAGATTTCTGGAGATTCGTAATTTTTGGAAGCTTGGCAACCCCTTCCCATGAAAGTGTTTCTCGCCAGTCACTGCTTAGGGCTACATCAAGAGGAAACAAAACGTAGAGACAGAACGTGAAACTACTTTGTTGTGTCAAGTTTCAAGAAGCTAGCACAAACCGTGTTGGATTTAGAGTTCCAAATACATCTATCAATATAGGAGAAAACAGAGTGAAACCTAAAAATTCAAACTGTTACTGGAAATGAACGCTTCAACATAGAAGAACGAAATTTGGGGAACCAAGTCGCCTTAGTGTACTGATCATTACCTGAAAGTATCATCCAGTTTGGGTGAAAAAATATTTGCTGAGATTTCTGGAGATTCGTAATTTTGGGAAGCTTGGCAACCCCGTTCCATGAAAGGGTTTCTCGCCAGTCACTGCTTAGGGCTACATCAAGAGGAAACAAAACGTAGAGATAGAACGTGAAACTACTTTGTTGTGTCAAGTTTCAAGAAGCTACCACAAACCGTGTTGGATTTAGAGTTCCAAATACATCTATTAATATAGGAGAAAAGAGAGTGAAACCTAAAAATTCAAACTGTTACTGGAAATGAACGCTTCAACATAGAAGAACGAAATTTGGGGAACCAAGTCGCCTTAGTGTACTGATCATTACCTGAAAGTATCATCCAGTTTGGGTGAAAAAATATTTGCTGAGATTTCTGGAGATTCGTAATTTTGGGAAGCTTGGCAACCCCGTTCCATGAAAGGGTTTCTCGCCAGTCACTGCTTAGGGCTACATCAAGAGGAAACAAAACGTAGAGATAGAACGTGAAACTACTTTGTTGTGTCAAGTTTCAAGAAGCTACCACAAACCGTGTTGGATTTAGAGTTCCAAATACATCTATTAATATAGGAGAAAAGAGAGTGAAACCTAAAAATTCAAACTGTTATTGGAAATGAACGCTTCAACATAGAAGAACGAAATTTGGGGAACCAAGTCGCCTTAGTGTACTGATCATTACCTGAAAGTATCATCCAGTGTGGGTGAAAAAATATTTGCTGAGATTTCTGGAGATTCGTAATTTTGGGAAGCTTGGCAACCCCTTCCCATGAAAGTGTTTCTCGCCAGTCACTGCTTAGGGCTACATCAAGAGGAAACAAAACGTAGAGATAGAACGTGAAACTACTTGGCTGTGTCAAGTTTCAAGAAGCTAGCACAAACCGTGTTGGATTCAGAGTTCCAAATACATCTATCAATATAGGAGAAAACAGAGTGAAACCTAAAAATTCAAACTGTTACTGGAAATGAACGCTTCAACATAGAAGAACGAAATTTGGGGAACCAAGTCGTCTTAGTGTACTGATCATTACCTGAATGTATCATCCAGTTTGGGTGAAAAAATGTTTGCTGAGATTTCTGGAGATTCGTAATTTTGGGAAGCTTGGCAACCCCTTCCCATGAAAGTGTTTCTCGCCAGTCACTGCTTAGGGCTACATCAAGAGGAAACAAAACGTAGAGATAGAACGTGAAACTACTTTGTTGTGTCAAGTTTCAAGAAGCTAGCACAAACCGTGTTGGATTTAGAGTTCCAAATACATCTATCAATATAGGAGAAAACAGAGTGAAACCTAAAAATTCAAACTGTTACTGGAAATGAACGCTTCAGCATAGAAGAACGAAATTTGGGGAACCAAGTCGCCTTAGTGTACTGATCATTACCTGAAAGTATCATCCAGTTTGGGTGAAAAAATATTTGCTGAGATTTCTGGAGATTCGTAATTTTTGGAAGCTTGGCAACCCCTTCCCATGAAAGTGTTTCTCGCCAGTCACTGCTTAGGGCTACATCAAGAGGAAACAAAACGTAGAGATAGAACGTGAAACTACTTTGTTGTGTCAAGTTTCAAGAAGCTAGCACAAACCGTGTTGGATTTAGAGTTCCAAATACATCTATCAATATAGGAGAAAACAGAGTGAAACCTAAAAATTCAAACTGTTACTGGAAATGAACGCTTCAACATAGAAGAACGAAATTTGGGGAACCAAGTCGCCTTAGTGTACTGATCATTACCTGAAAGAATCATCCAGTTTGGGTGAAAAAATATTTGCTGAGATTTCTGGAGATTCGTAATTTTGGGAAGCTTGGCAACCCCTTCCCATGAAAGTGTTTCTCGCCAGTCACTGTTTAGGGCTACATCAAGAGGAAACAAAACGTAGAGATAGAACGTGAAACTACTTTGTTGTGTCAAGTTTCAAGAAGCTAGCACAAACCGTGTTGGATTTAGAGTTCCAAATACATCTATCAATATAGGAGAAAACAGAGTGAAACCTAAAAATTCAAACTGTTACTGGAAATGAACGATTCAACATAGAAGAACGAAATTTGGGTAACCAAGTCGCCTTAGTGTACTGATCATTACCTGAAAGTATCATCCAGTTTGGGTGAAAAAATATTTGCTGAGATTTCTGGAGATTCGTAATTTTGGGAAGCTTGGCAACCCCGTTCCATGAAAGGGTTTCTCGCCAGTCACTGCTTAGTGCTACATCAAGAGGAAACAAAACATAGAGATAGAACCTGAAACTACTTTGTTGTGTCAAGTTTCAAGAAACTAGCACAAACCGTGTTGGATTTAGAGTTCCAAAACATCTATTAATATAGGAGAAAACAGAGTGAAACCTAAAAATTCAAACTGTTACTGGAAATGAACGCTTCAACATAGAAGAACGAAATTTGGGGAACCAAGTCGCCTTAGTGTACTGATCATTAACTGAGAGTATCATCCAGTTTGGGTGAAAAAATATTTGCTGAGATTTCTGGAGATTCGTAATTTTTGGAAGCTTGGCAACCCCTTCCCATGAAAGTGTTTCTCGCCAGTCACTGCTTAGGGCTACATCAAGAGGAAACAAAACGTAGAGATAGAACGTGAAATTACTTTGTTGTGTCAAGTTTCAAGAAGATAGCACAAACCGTGTTGGATTTAGAGTTCCAAATACATCTATCAATATAGGAGAAAACAGAGTGTAACCTAAAAATTCAAACTGTTACTGGAAATGAACGCTTCAATATAGAAGAACGAAATTTGGGGAACCAAGTCGCCTTAGTGTACTGATCATTACCTGAAAGTATCATCCAGTTTGGGTGAAAAAATATTTGCTGAGATTTCTGGAGATTCGTAATTGTGGGAAGCTTGGCAACACCATCCCATGAAAGAGTTTCTCGCCATTCACTGCTTAGGGCTACATCAAGAGGAAACAAAACGTAGAGATAGAACGTGAAACTACTTTGTTGTGTCAAGTTTCAAGAAGCTAGCACAAACCGTGTTGGATTTAGAGTTCCAAATACATCTATTAATATAGGAGAAAACAGAGTGAAACCTAAAAATTCAAACTGTTACTGGAAATGAACGCTTCAACATAGAAGAACGAAATTTGGGTAACCAAGTTACCTTAGTGTACTGATCATTACCTGAAAGTATCATCCAGTTTGGGTGAAAAATTATTTGCTGAGATTTCTGGAGATTCGTAATTTTTGGAAGCTTGGCAACCCCTTCCCATGAAAGTGTTTCTCACCAGTCACTGCTTAGGGCTACATCAAGAGGAAACAAAACGTACAGATAGAACGTGAAACTACTTTGTTGTGTCAAGTTTCAAGAAGCTAGCACAAACCGTGTTGGATTTAGAGTTCCAAATACATCTATCAATATAGGAGAAAACAGAGTGAAACCTAAAAATTCAAACTGTTACTGGAAATGAACGCTTCAACATAGAAGAACGAAATTTGGGGAACCAAGTCGCCTTAGTGTACTGATCATTACCTGAAAGTATCATCCAGTTTGGGTGAAAAAATATTTGCTGAGATTTCTGGAGATTCGTAATTTTGGGAAGCTTGGCAACCCCTTCCCATGAAAGTGTTTCTCGGCAGTCACTGCTTAGGGCTACATCAAGAGGAAACAAAACGTAGAGATAGAACGTGAAAGTACTTTGTTGTGTCAAGTTTCAAGAAGCTAGCACAAACCGTGTTGGATTTAGAGTTCCAAATACATCTATCAATATAGGAGAAAACAGAGTGAAACCTAAAAATTCAAACTGTTACTGGAAATGAACGCTTCAACATAGAAGAACGAAATTTGGGGAACCAAGTCGCCTTAGTGTACTGATCATTACCTGAAAGTATCATCCAGTTTGGGTGAAAAAATATTTGCTGAGATTTCTGGAGATTCGTAATTTTGGGAAGCTTGGCAACCCCGTTCCATGAAAGGGTTTCTCGCCAGTCACTGCTTAGGGCTACATCAAGAGGAAACAAAACGTAGAGATAGAACGTGAAACTACTTTGTTGTGTCAAGTTTCAAGAAGCTAGCACAAACCGTGTTGGATTTAGAGTTCCAAATACATCTATTAATATAGGGAAAAGAGAGTGAAACCTAAAAATTCAAACTCTTACTGGAAGTGAACGCTTCAACATAGAAGAACGAAATTTGATGAACCAAGTCGCCTTAGTGTACTGATCATTACCGGAAAGTATCATCCAGTTTGGGTGAAAAAATATTTGCTGAGATTTCTGGAGATTCGTAATTTTGGGAAGCTTGGCAACCCCTTCCCATGAAGGTGTTTCTCGCCAGTCACTGCTTAGGGCTACATCAAGAGGAAACAAAACGTAGAGATAGAACCTGAAACTACTTTGTTGTGTCAAGTTTCAAGAAGCTAGCACAAACCGTGTTGGATTTAGAGTTCCAAATACATCTATCAATATAGGAGAAAACAGAGTGAAACCTAAAAATTCAAACTGTTACTGGAAATGAACGCTTCAACATAGAAGAACGAAATTTGGGGAACCAAGTCGCCTTAGTGTACTGATCATTACCTGAGAGTATCATCCAGTTTGGGTGAAAAAATATTTGCTGAGATTTCTGGAGATTCGTAATTTTGGGAAGCTTGGCATCCCCTTCCCATGAAAGTGTTTCTCGCCAGTCACTGCTTAGGGCTACATCAAGAGGAAACAAAACGTAGAGATAGAACGTGAAACTACTTTGTTGTGTCAAGTTTCAAGAAGCTAGCACAAACCGTGTTGGATTTAGAGTTCCAAATACATCTATCAATATAGGAGAAAACAGAGTGAAACCTAAAAATTCAAACTGTTACTGGAAATGAACGCTTCAACATAGAAGAACGAAATTTGGGGAAAAAAGTCGCCTTAGTGTACTGATCATTAACTGAGAGTATCATCCAGTTTGGGTGAAAAAATATTTGCTGAGATTTCTGGAGATTCGTAATTTTTGGAAGCTTGGCAACCCCTTCCCATGAAAGTGTTTCTCGCCAGTCACTGTTTAGGGCTACATCAAGAGGAAACAACAAAACGTAGAGATAGAACGTGAAACTACTTTGTTGTGTCAACTTTCAAGAAGCTAGCACAAACCGTGTTGGATTCAGAGTTCCAAATACATCTATCAATATAGGAGAAAACAGAGTGAAACCTACAAATTCAAACTGTTACTGGAAATGAATGCTTCAACATAGAAGAACGAAATTTGGGGAACCAAGACGCCTTAGTGTACTGATCATTACCTGAAAGTATCATCCAGTTTGGGTGAAAAAATATTTGCTGAGATTTCTGGAGATTCGTAATTTTGGGATGCTTGGCAACCCCTTCCCATGAAAGTGTTTCTCGCCAGTCACTGCTTAGGGCTACATCAAGAGGAAACAAAACGTAGGGATAGAACGTGAAACTACTTTGTTGTGTCAAGTTTCAAGAAGCTAGCACAAACCGTGTTGGATTTAGAGTTCCAAATACATCTATCAATATAGGAGAAAACAGAGTGAAACCTAAAAATTCAAACTGTTACTGGAAATGAACGCTTCAACATAGAAGAACGAAATTTGGGGAACCAAGTCGCCTTAGTGTACTGATCATTACCTGAAAGTATCATCCAGTTTGGGTGAAAAAATATTTGCTGAGATTTCTGGAGATTCGTAATTTTGGGAAGCTTGGCAACCCCTTCCCATGAAAGTGTTTCTCGCCAGTCACTGCTTAGGGCTACATCAAGAGGAAACAAAACATAGAGATAGAACGTGAAACTACTTTGCTGTGTCAAGTTTCAAGAAGCTAGCACAAACCGTGTTGGATTTAGAGTTCCAAATACATCTATCCATATAGGAGAAAACAGAGTGAAACCTAAAAATTCAAACTGTTACTGGAAATGAACGCTTCAACATAGAAGAACGAAATTTGGGGAACCAAGTCGCCTTAGTGTACTGATCATTACCTGAAAGTATCATCCAGTTTGGGTGAAAAAATATTTGCTGAGATTTCTGGAGATTCGTAATTTTTGGAAGCTTGGCAACCCCTTCCCATGAAAGTGTTTCTCGCCAGTCACTGTTTAGGGCTACATCAAGAGGAAACAAAACGTAGAGATAGAACATGAAACTACTTTGTTGTGTCAAGTTTCAAGAAGCTAGCACAAACCGTGTTGGATTTAGAGTTCCAAATACATCTATCAATATAGGAGAAAACAGAGTGAAACCTAAAAATTCAAACTGTTACTGGAAATGAACGCTTCAACATAGAAGAACGAAATTTGGGGAACCAAGTCGCCTTAGTGTACTGATCATTACCTGAAAGTATCATCCAGTTTGGGTGAAAAAATATTTGCTGAGATTTCTGGAGATTCGTAATTTTGGGAAGCTTGGCAACCCCGTTCCATGAAAGGGTTTCTCGCCAGTCACTGCTTAGGGCTACATCAAGAGGAAACAAAACGTAGAGATAGAACGTGAAACTACTTTGTTGTGTCAAGTTTCAAGAAGCTAGCACAAACCGTGTTGGATTTAGAGTTCCAAATACATCTATTAATATAGGGAAAAGAGAGTGAAACCTAAAAATTCAAACTCTTACTGGAAGTGAACGCTTCAACATAGAAGAACGAAATTTGATGAACCAAGTCGCCTTAGTGTACTGATCATTACCTGAAAGTATCATCCAGTTTGGGTGAAAAAATATTTGCTGAGATTTCTGGAGATTCGTAATTTTGGGAAGCTTGGCAACCCCTTCCCATGAAGGTGTTTCTCGCCAGTCACTGCTTAGGGCTACATCAAGAGGAAACAAAACGTAGAGATAGAACCTGAAAGTACTTTGTTGTGTCAAGTTTCAAGAAGATAGCACAAACCGTGTTGGATTTAGAGTTCCAAATACATCTATCAATATAGGAGAAAACAGAGTGTAACCTAAAAATTCAAACTGTTACTGGAAATGAACGCTTCAATATAGAAGAACGAAATTTGGGGAACCAAGTCGCCTTAGTGTACTGATCATTACCTGAAAGTATCATCCAGTTTGGGTGAAAAAATATTTGCTGAGATTTCTGGAGATTCGTAATTGTGGGAAGCTTGGCAACACCATCCCATGAAAGAGTTTCTCGCCATTCACTGCTTAGGGCTACATCAAGAGGAAACAAAACGTAGAGATAGAACGTGAAACTACTTTGTTGTGTCAAGTTTCAAGAAGCTAGCACAAACCGTGTTGGATTTAGAGTTCCAAATACATCTATTAATATAGGAGAAAACAGAGTGAAACCTAAAAATTCAAACTGTTACTGGAAATGAACGCTTCAACATAGAAGAACGAAATTTGGGTAACCAAGTTACCTTAGTGTACTGATCATTACCTGAAAGTATCATCCAGTTTGGGTGAAAAATTATTTGCTGAGATTTCTGGAGATTCGTAATTTTTGGAAGCTTGGCAACCCCTTCCCATGAAAGTGTTTCTCACCAGTCACTGCTTAGGGCTACATCAAGAGGAAACAAAACGTACAGATAGAACGTGAAACTACTTTGTTGTGTCAAGTTTCAAGAAGCTAGCACAAACCGTGTTGGATTTAGAGTTCCAAATACATCTATCAATATAGGAGAAAACAGAGTGAAACCTAAAAATTCAAACTGTTACTGGAAATGAACGCTTCAACATAGAAGAACGAAATTTGGGGAACCAAGTCGCCTTAGTGTACTGATCATTACCTGAAAGTATCATCCAGTTTGGGTGAAAAAATATTTGCTGAGATTTCTGGAGATTCGTAATTTTGGGAAGCTTGGCAACCCCTTCCCATGAAAGTGTTTCTCGCCAGTCACTGCTTAGGGCTACATCAAGAGGAAACAAAACGTAGAGATAGAACGTGAAAGTACTTTGTTGTGTCAAGTTTCAAGAAGCTAGCACAAACCGTGTTGGATTTAGAGTTCCAAATACATCTATCAATATAGGAGAAAACAGAGTGAAACCTAAAAATTCAAACTGTTACTGGAAATGAACGCTTCAACATAGAAGAACGAAATTTGGGGAACCAAGTCGCCTTAGTGTACTGATCATTACCTGAAAGTATCATCCAGTTTGGGTGAAAAAATATTTGCTGAGATTTCTGGAGATTCGTAATTTTGGGAAGCTTGGCAACCCCGTTCCATGAAAGGGTTTCTCGCCAGTCACTGCTTAGGGCTACATCAAGAGGAAACAAAACGTAGAGATAGAACGTGAAACTACTTTGTTGTGTCAAGTTTCAAGAAGCTAGCACAAACCGTGTTGGATTTAGAGTTCCAAATACATCTATTAATATAGGGAAAAGAGAGTGAAACCTAAAAATTCAAACTCTTACTGGAAGTGAACGCTTCAACATAGAAGAACGAAATTTGATGAACCAAGTCGCCTTAGTGTACTGATCATTACCGGAAAGTATCATCCAGTTTGGGTGAAAAAATATTTGCTGAGATTTCTGGAGATTCGTAATTTTGGGAAGCTTGGCAACCCCTTCCCATGAAGGTGTTTCTCGCCAGTCACTGCTTAGGGCTACATCAAGAGGAAACAAAACGTAGAGATAGAACCTGAAACTACTTTGTTGTGTCAAGTTTCAAGAAGCTAGCACAAACCGTGTTGGATTTAGAGTTCCAAATACATCTATCAATATAGGAGAAAACAGAGTGAAACCTAAAAATTCAAACTGTTACTGGAAATGAACGCTTCAACATAGAAGAACGAAATTTGGGGAACCAAGTCGCCTTAGTGTACTGATCATTACCTGAAAGTATCATCCAGTTTGGGTGAAAAAATATTTGCTGAGATTTCTGGAGATTCGTAATTTTGGGAAGCTTGGCATCCCCTTCCCATGAAAGTGTTTCTCGCCAGTCACTGCTTAGGGCTACATCAAGAGGAAACAAAACGTAGAGATAGAACGTGAAACTACTTTGTTGTGTCAAGTTTCAAGAAGCTAGCACAAACCGTGTTGGATTTAGAGTTCCAAATACATCTATCAATATAGGAGAAAACAGAGTGAAACCTAAAAATTCAAACTGTTACTGGAAATGAACGCTTCAACATAGAAGAACGAAATTTGGGGAAAAAAGTCGCCTTAGTGTACTGATCATTAACTGAGAGTATCATCCAGTTTGGGTGAAAAAATATTTGCTGAGATTTCTGGAGATTCGTAATTTTTGGAAGCTTGGCAACCCCTTCCGTTGAAAGTGTTTCTCGCCAGTCACTGTTTAGGGCTACATCAAGAGGAAACAACAAAACGTAGAGATAGAACGTGAAACTACTTTGTTGTGTCAACTTTCAAGAAGCTAGCACAAACCGTGTTGGATTCAGAGTTCCAAATACATCTATCAATATAGGAGAAAACAGAGTGAAACCTACAAATTCAAACTGTTACTGGAAATGAATGCTTCAACATAGAAGAACGAAATTTGGGGAACCAAGACGCCTTAGTGTACTGATCATTACCTGAAAGTATCATCCAGTTTGGGTGAAAAAATGTTTGCTGAGATTTCTGGAGATTCGTAATTTTGGGATGCTTGGCAACCCCTTCCCATGAAAGTGTTTCTCGCCAGTCACTGCTTAGGGCTACATCAAGAGGAAACAAAACGTAGGGATAGAACGTGAAACTACTTTGTTGTGTCAAGTTTCAAGAAGCTAGCACAAACCGTGTTGGATTTAGATTTCCAAATACATCTATCAATATAGGAGAAAACAGAGTGAAACCTAAAAATTCAAACTGTTACTGGAAATGAACGCTTCAACATAGAAGAACGAAATTTGGGGAACCAAGTCGCCTTAGTGTACTGATCATTACCTGAAAGTATCATCCAGTTTGGGTGAAAAAATATTTGCTGAGATTTCTGGAGATTCGTAATTTTGGGAAGCTTGGCAACCCCTTCCCATGAAAGTGTTTCTCGCCAGTCACTGCTTAGGGCTACATCAAGAGGAAACAAAACGTAGAGATAGAACGTGAAACTACTTTGCTGTGTCAAGTTTCAAGAAGCTAGCACAAACCGTGTTGGATTTAGAGTTCCAAATACATCTATCCATATAGGAGAAAACAGAGTGAAACCTAAAAATTCAAACTGTTACTGGAAATGAACGCTTCAACATAGAAGAACGAAATTTGGGGAACCAAGTCGCCTTAGTGTACTGATCATTACCTGAAAGTATCATCCAGTTTGGGTGAAAAAATATTTGCTGAGATTTCTGGAGATTCGTAATTTTTGGAAGCTTGGCAACCCCTTCCCATGAAAGTGTTTCTCGCCAGTCACTGTTTAGGGCTACATCAAGAGGAAACAAAACGTAGAGATAGAACATGAAACTACTTTGTTGTGTCAAGTTTCAAGAAGCTAGCACAAACCGTGTTGGATTTAGAGTTCCAAATACATCTATCAATATAGGAGAAAACAGAGTGAAACCTAAAAATTCAAACTGTTACTGGAAATGAACGCTTCAACATAGAAGAACGAAATTTGGGGAACCAAGTCGCCTTAGTGTACTGATCATTACCTGAAAGTATCATCCAGTTTGGGTGAAAAAATATTTGCTGAGATTTCTGGAGATTCGTAATTTTGGGAAGCTTGGCAACCCCGTTCCATGAAAGGGTTTCTCGCCAGTCACTGCTTAGGGCTACATCAAGAGGAAACAAAACGTAGAGATAGAACGTGAAACTACTTTGTTGTGTCAAGTTTCAAGAAGCTAGCACAAACCGTGTTGGATTTAGAGTTCCAAATACATCTATTAATATAGGGAAAAGAGAGTGAAACCTAAAAATTCAAACTCTTACTGGAAGTGAACGCTTCAACATAGAAGAACGAAATTTGATGAACCAAGTCGCCTTAGTGTACTGATCATTACCTGAAAGTATCATCCAGTTTGGGTGAAAAAATATTTGCTGAGATTTCTGGAGATTCGTAATTTTGGGAAGCTTGGCAACCCCTTCCCATGAAGGTGTTTCTCGCCAGTCACTGCTTAGGGCTACATCAAGAGGAAACAAAACGTAGAGATAGAACGTGAAAGTACTTTGTTGTGTCAAGTTTCAAGAAGCTAGCACAAACCGTGTTGGATTTAGAGTTCCAAATACATCTATCAATATAGGAGAAAACAGAGTGAAACCTAAAAATTCAAACTGTTACTGGAAATGAACGCTTCAACATAGAAGAACGAAATTTGGGGAACCAAGTCGCCTTAGTGTACTGATCATTAACTGAGAGTATCATCCAGTTTGGGTGAAAAAAATATTTGCTGAGATTTCTGGAGATTCGTAATTTTTGGAAGCTTGGCAACCCCTTCCCATGAAAGTGTTTCTCGCCAGTCACTGTTTAGGGCTACATCAAGAGGAAACAACAAAACGTAGAGATAGAACGTGAAACTACTTTGTTGTGTCAACTTTCAAGAAGCTAGCACAAACCGTGTTGGATTCAGAGTTCCAAATACATCTATCAATATAGGAGAAAACAGAGTGAAACCTACAAATTCAAACTGTTACTGGAAATGAACGCTTCAACATAGAAGAACGAAATTTGGGGAACCAAGACGCCTTAGTGTACTGATCATTACCTGAATGTATCATCCAGTTTGGGTGAAAAAATGTTTGCTGAGATTTCTGGAGATTCGTAATTTTGGGATGCTTGGCAACCCCTTCCCATGAAAGTGTTTCTCGCCAGTCACTGCTTAGGGCTACATCAAGAGGAAACAAAACGTAGGGATAGAACGTGAAACTACTTTGTTGTGTCAAGTTTCAAGAAGCTAGCACAAACCGTGTTGGATTTAGAGTTCCAAATACATCTATCAATATAGGAGAAAACAGAGTGAAACCTAAAAATTCAAACTGTTACTGGAAATGAACGCTTCAACATAGAAGAACGAAATTTGGGGAACCAAGTCGCCTTAGTGTACTGATCATTACCTGAAAGTATCATCCAGTTTGGGTGAAAAAATATTTGCTGAGATTTCTGGAGATTCGTAATTTTGGGAAGCTTGGCAACCCCTTCCCATGAAAGTGTTTCTCGCCAGTCACTGCTTAGGGCTACATCAAGAGGAAACAAAACGTAGAGATAGAACGTGAAACTACTTTGCTGTGTCAAGTTTCAAGAAGCTAGCACAAACCGTGTTGGATTTAGAGTTCCAAATACATCTATCCATATAGGAGAAAACAGAGTGAAACCTAAAAATTCAAACTGTTACTGGAAATGAACGCTTCAACATAGAAGAACGAAATTTGGGAAACCAAGTCGCCTTAGTGTACTGATCATTACCTGAAAGTATCATCCAGTTTGGGTGAAAAAATATTTGCTGAGATTTCTGGAGATTCGTAATTTTGGGAAGCTTGGCAACCCCTTCCCATGAAAGTGTTTCTCGCCAGTCACTGTTTAGGGCTACATCAAGAGGAAACAAAACGTAGAGATAGAACGTGAAACTACTTTGTTGTGTCAACTTTCAAGAAGCTAGCACAAACCGTGTTGGATTTAGAGTTCCAAATACATCTATCAATATAGGAGAAAACAGAGTGAAACCTAAAAATTCAAACTGTTACTGGAAATGAACGCTTCAACATAGAAGAACGAAATTTGGGGAACCAAGTCGCCTTAGTGTACTGATCATTACCTGAAAGTATCATCCAGTTTGGGTGAAAAAATATTTGCTGAGATTTCTGGAGATTCGTAATTTTGGGAAGCTTGGCAACCCCGTTCCATGAAAGGGTTTCTCGCCAGTCACTGCTTAGGGCTACATCAAGAGTAAACAAAACGTAGAGATAGAACGTGAAACTACTTTGTTGTGTCAAGTTTCAAGAAGCTAGCACAAACCGTGTTGGATTTAGAGTTCCAAATACATCTATCAATATAGGAGAAAACAGAGTGAAACCTACAAATTCAAACTGTTACTGGAAATGAAGGCTTCAACATAGAAGAACGAAATTTGGGGAACCAAGTCGCCTTAGTGTACTGATCATTACCTGAAAGTATCATCCAGTTTGGGTGAAAAAATATTTGCTGAGATTTCTGGAGATTCGTAATTGTGGGAAGCTTGGCAACCCCGTTCCATGAAAGTGTTTTCGCCAGTCACTGCTTAGGGCTACATCAAGAGGAAACAAAACGTAGAGATAGAACGTGAAACTACTTTGTTGTGTCAAGTTTCAAGAAGCTAGCAAAAACCGTGTTGGATTTAGAGTTCCAAATACATCTATTAATATAGGAGAAAACAGAGTGAAACCTAAAAATTCAATCTGTTACTGGAAATGAACGCTTCAACATAGAAGAACGAAATTTGGGGAACCAAGTCGCCTTAGTGTACTGATCATTACCTGAGAGTATCATCCAGTTTGGGTGAAAAAATATTTGCTGAGATTTTTGGAGATTCGTAATTTTGGGAATCTTGGCAACCCCTTCCCATGAAAGTGTTTCTCGCCAGTCACTGCTTAGGGCTACATCAAGAGTAAACAAAACGTAGAGATAGAACGTGAAACTACGTTGATGTTTCAAGTTTCAAGAAGCTAGCACAAACCGTGTTGGATTTAGAGTTCCAAATAAATCTATCAATATAGGAGAAAACAGAGTGAAATCTAAAAATTCAAACTGTTACTGAAAATGAACGCTTCAACATAGAAGAACAAAATTTGGGGAACCAAGTCGCCTTAGTGTACTGATCATTACCTGAAAGTATCATCCAGTTTGGGTGAAAAAATATTTGCTGAGATTTCTGGAGATTCGTAATTTTGGGAAGCTTGGCAACCCCTTCCCATGAAAGTGTTTCTCGCCAGTCACTGTTTAGGGCTACATCAAGAGGAAACAACAAAACGTAGAGATAGAACGTGAAACTACTTTGTTGTGTCAACTTTCAAGAAGCTAGCACAAACCGTGTTGGATTCAGAGTTCCAAATATATCTATCAATATAGGAGAAAACAGAGTGAAACCTACAAATTCAAACTGTTACTGGAAATGAACGCTTCAACATAGAAGAACGAAATTTGGGTAACCAAGTCGCCTTAGTGTACTGATCATTACCTGAAAGTATCATCCAGTTTGGGTGAAAAAATATTTGCTGAGATTTCTGGAGATTCGTAATTTTGGGAAGCTTGGCATCCCCTTCCCATGAAAGTGTTTCTCGCCAGTCACTGCTTAGGGCTACATCAAGAGGAAACAAAACGTAGAGATAGAACGTGAAACTACTTTGTTGTGTCAAGTTTCAAGAAGCTAGCACAAACCGTGTTGGATTTAGAGTTCCAAATACATCTATCAATATAGGAGAAAACAGAGTGAAACCTAAAAATTCAAACTGTTACTGGAAATGAACGCTTCAACATAGAAGAACGAAATTTGGGTAACCAAGTTACCTTAGTGTACTGATCATTACCTGAAAGTATCATCCAGTTTGGGTGAAAAATTATTTGCTGAGATTTCTGGAGATTCGTAATTTTTGGAAGCTTGGCAACCCCTTCCCATGAAAGTGTTTCTCACCAGTCACTGCTTAGGGCTACATCAAGAGGAAACAAAACGTACAGATAGAACGTGAAACTACTTTGTTGTGTCAAGTTTCAAGAAGCTAGCACAAACCGTGTTGGATTTAGAGTTCCAAATACATCTATCAATATAGGAGAAAACAGAGTGAAACCTAAAAATTCAAACTGTTACTGGAAATGAACGCTTCAACATAGAAGAACGAAATTTGGGGAACCAAGTCGCCTTAGTGTACTGATCATTACCTGAAAGTATCATCCAGTTTGGGTGAAAAAATATTTGCTGAGATTTCTGGAGATTCGTAATTTTGGGAAGCTTGGCAACCCCTTCCCATGAAAGTGTTTCTCGCCAGTCACTGCTTAGGGCTACATCAAGAGGAAACAAAACGTAGAGATAGAACGTGAAACTACTTTGTTGTGTCAAGTTTCAAGAAGCTAGCATAAAACCGTGTTGGATTTAGAGTTCCAAATACATCTATCAATATAGGAGAAAACAGAGTGAAACCTAAAAATTCAAACTGTTACTGGAAATGAACGCTTCAACATAGAAGAACGAAATTTGGGGAACCAAGTCGCCTTAGTGTACTGATCATTACCTGAAAGTATCATCCAGTTTGGGTGAAAAAATATTTGCTGAGATTTCTGGAGATTCGCAATTTTTGGAAGCTTGGCAACCCCTTCCCATGAAAGTGTTTCTCGCCAGTCACTGCTTAGGGCTACATCAAGAGGAAACAAAACGTAGAGATAGAACGTGAAACTACTTTGTTGTGTCAAGTTTCAAGAAGCTATCACAAACCGTGTTGGATTTAGAGTTCCAAATACATCTATCAATATAGGAGAAAACAGAGTGAAACCTAAAAATTCAAACTGTTACTGGAAATGAACGCTTCAACATAGAAGAACGAAATTTGGGGAACCAAGTCGCCTTAGTGTACTGATCATTACCTGAGAGTATCATCCAGTTTGGGTGAAAAAATATTTGCTGAGATTTCTGGAGATTCGTAATTTTTGGAAGCATGGCAACCCCTTCCCATGAAAGTGTTTCTCGCCAGTCACTGCTTAGGGCTACATCAAGAGGAAACAAAACGTAGAGATAGAACGTGAAACTACTTTGTTGTGTCAAGTTTCAAGAAGCTAGCACAAACCGTGTTGGATTTAGAGTTCCAAATCCATCTATCAATATAGGAGAAAACAGAGTGAAACCTAAAAATTCAAACTGTTACTGGAAATGAACGCTTCGACATAGAAGAACGAAATTTGGGGAACCAAGTCGCCTTAGTGTACTGATCACTACCTGAAAGTATCATCCAGTTTGGGTCAAAAAATATTTGCTGAGATTTCTGGAGATTCGTAATTTTGGGAAGCTTGGCAACCCCTTCCCATGAAAGTGTTTCTCGCCAGTCACTGCTTAGGGCTACATCAAGAGGAAACAAAACGTAGAGATAGAACGTGAAACTACTTTGTTGTGTCAAGTTTCAAGAAGCTAGCACAAACCGTGTTGGATTTAGAGTTCCAAATACATCTATCAATATAGGAGAAAACAGAGTGAAACCGAAAAATTCAAACTGTTACTGGAAATGAACGCTTCAACATAGAAGAACGAAATTTGGGGAACCAAGTGGCCTTAGTGTACTGATCATTAACTGAGAGTATCATCCTTTTTGGTTGAAAAAATATTTGGTGAGATATCTGGAGATTCGTAATTTTTGGAAGCTTGGCAACCCCTTCCCATGAAAGTGTTTCTCGCCAGTCACTGCTTAGGGCTACATCAAGAGGAAACAAAACGTAGAGATAGAACGTGAAACTACTTTGTTGTGTCAAGTTTCAAGAAGCTAGCACAAACCGTGTTGGATTTAGAGTTCCAAATACATCTATCAATATAGGAGAAAACAGAGTGAAACCTAAAAATTCAAACTGTTACTGGAAATGAACGCTTCAACATAAAAGAACATAATTTGGGTAACCAAGTCGCCTTAGTGTACTGATCATTACCTGAAAGTATCATCCAGTTTGGGTGAAAAAATATTTGCTGAGATTTCTGGAGATTCGTAATTTTGGGAAGCTTGGCAACCCCGTTCCATGAAAGGGTTTCTCGCCAGTCACCGCTTAGGACTACATCAAGAGGAAACAATACATAGAGATAGAACGTGAAACTACTTTGTTGTGTCAAGTTTCAAGAAGCTAGCACAAACCGTGTTGGATTTAGAGTTCCAAATACATCTATTAATATAGGAGAAAACAGAGTGAAACCTAAAAATTCAAACTGTTACTGGAAATGAACGCTTCAACATACAAGAACGAAATTTGGGGAACCAAGTTACCTTAGTGTACTGATCATTACCTGAAAGTATCATCCAGTTTGGGTGAAAAATTATTTGCTGAGATTTGTGGAGATTCGTAATTTTTGGAAGCTTGGCAATCCCTTCCCATGAAAGTGTTTCTCGCCAGTCACTGCTTAGGGCTACATCAAGAGGAAACAAAACGTAGAGATAGAAGGTGAAACTACTTTGTTGTGTCAAGTTTCAAGAAGCTAGCACAAACCGTGTTGGATTTAGAGTTCCAAATACATCTATCAATATAGGAGAAAACAGAGTGAAACCTAAAAATTCAAACTGTTACTGGAAATGAACGCTTCAACATAGAAGAACGAAATTTGGGGAACCAAGTCGCCTTAGTGTACTGATCATTACCTGAAAGTATCATCCAGTTTGGGTGAAAAAATATTTGCTGAGATTTCTGGAGATTCGTAATTTTGGGATGCTTGGCAACCCCTTCCCATGAAAGTGTTTCTCGCCAGTCACTGCTTAGGGCTACATCAAGAGGAAACAAAACGTAGGGATAGAACGTGAAACTACTTTGTTGTGTCAAGTTTCAAGAAGCTAGCACAAACCGTGTTGGATTTAGAGTTCCAAATACATCTATCAATATAGGAGAAAACAGAGTGAAACCTACAAATTCAAACTGTTACTGGAAATGAAGGCTTCAACATAGAAGAACGAAATTTGGGGAACCAAGTCGCCTTAGTGTACTGATCATTACCTGAAAGTATCATCCAGTTTGGGTGAAAAAATATTTGCTGAGATTTCTGGAGATTCGTAATTTTTGGAAGCTTGGCAACCCCTTCCCATGAAAGTGTTTCTCGCCAGTCACTGTTTAGGGCTACATCAAGAGGAAACAACAAAACGTAGAGATAGAACGTGAAACTACTTTGTTGTGTCAACTTTCAAGAAGCTAGCACAAACCGTGTTGGATTCAGAGTTCCAAATACATCTATCAATATAGGAGAAAACAGAGTGAAACCTACAAATTCAAACTGTTACTGGAAATGAACGCTTCAACATAGAAGAACGAAATTTGGGGAACCAAGACGCCTTAGTGTACTGATCATTACCTGAATGTATCATCCAGTTTGGGTGAAAAAATGTTTGCTGAGATTTCTGGAGATTCGTAATTTTGGGATGCTTGGCAACCCCTTCCCATGAAAGTGTTTCTCGCCAGTCACTGCTTAGGGCTACATCAAGAGGAAACAAAACGTAGGGATAGAACGTGAAACTACTTTGTTGTGTCAAGTTTCAAGAAGCTAGCACAAACCGTGTTGGATTTAGAGTTCCAAATACATCTATCAATATAGGAGAAAACAGAGTGAAACCTAAAAATTCAAACTGTTACTGGAAATGAACGCTTCAACATAGAAGAACGAAATTTGGGGAACCAAGTCGCCTTAGTGTACTGATCATTACCTGAAAGTATCATCCAGTTTGGGTGAAAAAATATTTGCTGAGATTTCTGGAGATTCGTAATTTTGGGAAGCTTGGCAACCCCTTCCCATGAAAGTGTTTCTCGCCAGTCACTGCTTAGGGCTACATCAAGAGGAAACAAAACGTAGAGATAGAACGTGAAACTACTTTGCTGTGTCAAGTTTCAAGAAGCTAGCACAAACCGTGTTGGATTTAGAGTTCCAAATACATCTATCCATATAGGAGAAAACAGAGTGAAACCTAAAAATTCAAACTGTTACTGGAAATGAACGCTTCAACATAGAAGAACGAAATTTGGGAAACCAAGTCGCCTTAGTGTACTGATCATTACCTGAAAGTATCATCCAGTTTGGGTGAAAAAATATTTGCTGAGATTTCTGGAGATTCGTAATTTTGGGAAGCTTGGCAACCCCTTCCCATGAAAGTGTTTCTCGCCAGTCACTGTTTAGGGCTACATCAAGAGGAAACAAAACGTAGAGATAGAACGTGAAACTACTTTGTTGTGTCAACTTTCAAGAAGCTAGCACAAACCGTGTTGGATTTAGAGTTCCAAATACATCTATCAATATAGGAGAAAACAGAGTGAAACCTAAAAATTCAAACTGTTACTGGAAATGAACGCTTCAACATAGAAGAACGAAATTTGGGGAACCAAGTCGCCTTAGTGTACTGATCATTACCTGAAAGTATCATCCAGTTTGGGTGAAAAAATATTTGCTGAGATTTCTGGAGATTCGTAATTTTGGGAAGCTTGGCAACCCCGTTCCATGAAAGGGTTTCTCGCCAGTCACTGCTTAGGGCTACATCAAGAGTAAACAAAACGTAGAGATAGAACGTGAAACTACTTTGTTGTGTCAAGTTTCAAGAAGCTAGCACAAACCGTGTTGGATTTAGAGTTCCAAATACATCTATCAATATAGGAGAAAACAGAGTGAAACCTACAAATTCAAACTGTTACTGGAAATGAAGGCTTCAACATAGAAGAACGAAATTTGGGGAACCAAGTCGCCTTAGTGTACTGATCATTACCTGAAAGTATCATCCAGTTTGGGTGAAAAAATATTTGCTGAGATTTCTGGAGATTCGTAATTGTGGGAAGCTTGGCAACCCCGTTCCATGAAAGTGTTTTCGCCAGTCACTGCTTAGGGCTACATCAAGAGGAAACAAAACGTAGAGATAGAACGTGAAACTACTTTGTTGTGTCAAGTTTCAAGAAGCTAGCACAAACCGTGTTGGATTTAGAGTTCCAAATACATCTATTAATATAGGAGAAAACAGAGTGAAACCTAAAAATTCAATCTGTTACTGGAAATGAACGCTTCAACATAGAAGAACGAAATTTGGGGAACCAAGTCGCCTTAGTGTACTGATCATTACCTGAGAGTATCATCCAGTTTGGGTGAAAAAATATTTGCTGAGATTTCTGGAGATTCGTAATTTTGGGAAGCTTGGCAACCCCTTCCCATGAAAGTGTTTCTCGCCAGTCACTGCTTAGGGCTACATCAAGAGTAAACAAAACGTAGAGATAGAACGTGAAACTACGTTGATGTTTCAAGTTTCAAGAAGCTAGCACAAACCGTGTTGGATTTAGAGTTCCAAATAAATCTATCAATATAGGAGAAAACAGAGTGAAATCTAAAAATTCAAACTGTTACTGAAAATGAACGCTTCAACATAGAAGAACAAAATTTGGGGAACCAAGTCGCCTTAGTGTACTGATCATTACCTGAAAGTATCATCCAGTTTGGGTGAAAAAATATTTGCTGAGATTTCTGGAGATTCGTAATTTTGGGAAGCTTGGCAACCCCTTCCCATGAAAGTGTTTCTCGCCAGTCACTGTTTAGGGCTACATCAAGAGGAAACAACAAAACGTAGAGATAGAACGTGAAACTACTTTGTTGTGTCAACTTTCAAGAAGCTAGCACAAACCGTGTTGGATTCAGAGTTCCAAATACATCTATCAATATAGGAGAAAACAGAGTGAAACCTACAAATTCAAACTGTTACTGGAAATGAACGCTTCAACATAGAAGAACGAAATTTGGGTAACCAAGTCGCCTTAGTGTACTGATCATTACCTGAAAGTATCATCCAGTTTGGGTGAAAAAATATTTGCTGAGATTTCTGGAGATTCGTAATTTTGGGAAGCTTGGCATCCCCTTCCCATGAAAGTGTTTCTCGCCAGTCACTGCTTAGGGCTACATCAAGAGGAAACAAAACGTAGAGATAGAACGTGAAACTACTTTGTTGTGTCAAGTTTCAAGAAGCTAGCACAAACCGTGTTGGATTTAGAGTTCCAAATACATCTATCCATATAGGAGAAAACAGAGTGAAACCTAAAAATTCAAACTGTTACTGGAAATGAACGCTTCAACATAGAAGAACGAAATTTGGGTAACCAAGTTACCTTAGTGTACTGATCATTACCTGAAAGTATCATCCAGTTTGGGTGAAAAATTATTTGCTGAGATTTCTGGAGATTCGTAATTTTTGGAAGCTTGGCAACCCCTTCCCATGAAAGTGTTTCTCACCAGTCACTGCTTAGGGCTACATCAAGAGGAAACAAAACGTACAGATAGAACGTGAAACTACTTTGTTGTGTCAAGTTTCAAGAAGCTAGCACAAACCGTGTTGGATTTAGAGTTCCAAATACATCTATCAATATAGGAGAAAACAGAGTGAAACCTAAAAATTCAAACTGTTACTGGAAATGAACGCTTCAACATAGAAGAACGAAATTTGGGGAACCAAGTCGCCTTAGTGTACTGATCATTACCTGAAAGTATCATCCAGTTTGGGTGAAAAAATATTTGCTGAGATTTCTGGAGATTCGTAATTTTGGGAAGCTTGGCAACCCCGTTCCATGAAAGGGTTTCTCGCCAGTCACTGCTTAGGGCTACATCAAGAGTAAACAAAACGTAGAGATAGAACGTGAAACTACTTTGTTGTGTCAAGTTTCAAGAAGCTAGCACAAACCGTGTTGGATTTAGAGTTCCAAATACATCTATCAATATAGGAGAAAACAGAGTGAAACCTACAAATTCAAACTGTTACTGGAAATGAAGGCTTCAACATAGAAGAACGAAATTTGGGGAACCAAGTCGCCTTAGTGTACTGATCATTACCTGAAAGTATCATCCAGTTTGGGTGAAAAAATATTTGCTGAGATTTCTGGAGATTCGTAATTGTGGGAAGCTTGGCAACCCCTTCCCATGAAAGTGTTTCTCGCCAGTCACTGCTTAGGGCTACATCAAGAGTAAACAAAACGTAGAGATAGAACGTGAAACTACGTTGATGTTTCAAGTTTCAAGAAGCTACCACAAACCGTGTTGGATTTAGAGTTCCAAATAAATCTATCAATATAGGAGAAAACAGAGTGAAATCTAAAAATTCAAACTGTTACTGAAAATGAACGCTTCAACATAGAAGAACAAAATTTGGGGAACCAAGTCGCCTTAGTGTACTGATCATTACCTGAAAGTATCATCCAGTTTGGGTGAAAAAATATTTGCTGAGATTTCTGGAGATTCGTAATTTTGGGAAGCTTGGCAACCCCTTCCCATGAAAGTGTTTCTCGCCAGTCACTGTTTAGGGCTACATCAAGAGGAAACAACAAAACGTAGAGATAGAACGTGAAACTACTTTGTTGTGTCAACTTTCAAGAAGCTAGCACAAACCGTGTTGGATTCAGAGTTCCAAATACATCTATCAATATAGGAGAAAACAGAGTGAAACCTACAAATTCAAACTGTTACTGGAAATGAACGCTTCAACATAGAAGAACGAAATTTGGGTAACCAAGTCGCCTTAGTGTACTGATCATTACCTGAAAGTATCATCCAGTTTGGGTGAAAAAATATTTGCTGAGATTTCTGGAGATTCGTAATTTTGGGAAGCTTGGCATCCCCTTCCCATGAAAGTGTTTCTCGCCAGTCACTGCTTAGGGCTACATCAAGAGGAAACAAAACGTAGAGATAGAACGTGAAACTACTTTGTTGTGTCAAGTTTCAAGAAGCTAGCACAAACCGTGTTGGATTTAGAGTTCCAAATACATCTATCAATATAGGAGAAAACAGAGTGAAACCTAAAAATTCAAACTGTTACTGGAAATGAACGCTTCAACATAGAAGAACGAAATTTGGGGAACCAAGTCGCCTTAGTGTACTGATCATTACCTGAGAGTATCATCCAGTTTGGGTGAAAAAATATTTGCTGAGATTTCTGGAGATTCGTAATTTTGGGAAGCTTGGCAACCCCTTCCCATGAAAGTGTTTCTCGCCAGTCACTGCTTAGGGCTACATCAAGAGGAAACAAAACGTAGAGATAGAACGTGAAACTACTTTGTTGTGTCAACTTTCAAGAAGCTAGCACAAACCGTGTTGGATTCAGAGTTCCAAATACATCTATCAATATAGGAGAAAACAGAGTGAAACCTAAAAATTCAAACTGTTACTGGAAATGAACGCTTCAACATAGAAGAACGAAATTAGGGGAACCAAGTCGCCTTAGTGTACTGATCATTACCTGAAAGTATCATCCAGTTTGGGTGAAAAAATGTTTGCTGAGATTTCTGGAGATTCGTAATTTTGGGAAGCTTGGCAACCCCTTCCGATGAAAGTGTTTCTCGCCAGTCACTGCTTAGGGCTACAACAAGAGGAAACAAAACGTAGAGATAGAACGTGAAACTACTTTGTTGTGTCAAGTTTCAAGAAGCTAGCACAAACCGTGTTGGATTTAGAGTTCCAAATACATCTATCTATATAGGAGAAAACAGAGTGAAACCTAAAAATTCAAACTGTTACTGGAAATGAACGCTTCAACATAGAAGAACGAAATTTGGGGAACCAAGTCGCCTTAGTGTACTGATCATTACCTGAAAGTATCATCCAGTTTGGGTGAAAAAATATTTGCTGAGATTTCTGGAGATTCGTAATTTTGGGAAGCTTGGCAACCCCTTCCCATGAAAGTGTTTCTCGCCAGTCACTGCTTAGGGCTACATCAAGAGGAAACAAAACGTAGAGATAGAACGTGAAACAACTTTGTTGTGTCAAGTTTCAAGAAGCTAGCACAAACCGTGTTGGATTTAGAGTTCCAAATACATCTATCTATATAGGAGAAAACAGAGTGAAACCTAAAAATTCAAACTGTTACTGGAAATGAACGCTTCAACATAGAAGAACGAAATTTGGGGAACCAAGTCACCTTAGTGTACTGATCATTACCTGAAAGTATCATCCAGTTTGGTTGAAAAAATATTTGCTGAGATTTCTGGAGATTCGTAATTTTGGGAAGCTTGGCAACCCCTTCCCATGAAAGTGTTTCTCGCCAGTCACTGCTTAGGGCTACATCAAGAGGAAACAAAACGTAGAGATAGAACGTGAAACTACTTTGTTGTGTCAAGTTTCAAGAAGCTAGCACAAACCGTGTTGTATTTAGAGTTCCAAATACATCTATCAATATAGGAGAAAATAGAGTGAAACCTAAAAATTCAAACTGTTACTGGAAATGAACGCTTCAACATCGAAGAACGAAATTTGGGGAACCAAGTCGCCTTAGTGTACTGATCATTACCTGAAAGTATCATCCAGTTTGGGTGAAAAAATATTTGCTGAGATTTCTGGAGATTCGTAATTTTGGGAAGCTTGGCAACCCCTTCCCATGAAAGTGTTTCTCGCCAGTCACTGTTTAGGGCTACATCAAGAGGAAACAAAACGTAGAGATAGAACGTGAAACTACTTTGTTGTGTCAAGTTTCAAGAAGCTAGCACAAACCGTGTTGGATTTAGAGTTCCAAATACATCTATCAATATAGGAGAAAACAGAGTGAAACCTAAAAATTCAAACTGTTACTGGAAATGAACGCTTCAACATAGAAGAACGAAATTTGGGGAACCAAGTCGCCTTAGTGTACTGATCATTACCTGAGAGTATCATCCAGTTTGGGTGAAAAAATATTTGCTGAGATTTCTGGAGATTCGTAATTTTTGGAAACTTGGCAACCCCTTCCCATGAAAGTGTTTCTCGCCAGTCACTGCTTAGGGCTACATCAAGAGGAAACAAAACGTAGAGATAGAACGTGAAACTACTTTGTTGTGTCAAGTTTCAAGAAGCTAGCACAAACCGTGTTGGATTTAGAGTTCCAAATACATCTATCAATATAGGAGAAAACAGAGTGAAACCTAAAAATTCAAACTGTTACTGGAAATGAACGCTTCAACATAGAAGAACGAAATTTGGGGAACCAAGTCGCCTTAGTGTACTGATCATTACCTGAAAGTATCATCCAGTTTGGGTGAAAAAATATTTGCTGAGATTTCTGGAGATTCGTAATTTTGGGAAGCTTGGCAACCCCTTCCCATGAAAGTGTTTCTCGCCAGTCACTGCTTAGGGCTACATCAAGAGGAAACAAAACGTAGAGATAGAACGTGAAACTACTTTGTTGTGTCAAGTTTCAAGAAGCTAGCACAAACCGTGTTGTATTTAGAGTTCCAAATACATCTATCAATATAGGAGAAAATAGAGTGAAACCTAAAAATTCAAACTGTTACTGGAAATGAACGCTTCAACATCGAAGAACGAAATTTGGGGAACCAAGTCGCCTTAGTGTACTGATCATTACCTGAAAGTATTTTCCAGTTTGGGTGAAAAAATATTTGCTGAGATTTCTGGAGATTCGTAATTTTGGGAAGCTTGGCAACCCCTTCCCATGAAAGTGTTTCTCGCCAGTCACTGCTTAGGGCTACATCAAGAGGAAACAAAACGTAGAGATAGAACGTGAAACTACTTTGTTGTGTCAAGTTTCAAGAAGCTACCACAAACCGTGTTGGATTTAGAGTTCCAAATACATCTATCAGTATAGGAGAAAACAGAGTGAAACCTACAAATTCAAACTGTTACTGGAAATGAGAGCTTCAACATAGAAGAACGAAATTTGGAGAACCAAGTCGCCTTAGTGTACTGATCATTACCTGAAAGTATCATCCAGTTTGGGTGAAAAAATATTTGCTGAGATTTCTGGAGATTCATAATTTTGGGAAGCTTGGCAACCCTTTCCCATGAAAGTGTTTCTCGCCAGTCACTGCTTAGGGCTACATCAAGAGGAAACAAAACGTAGAGATAGAACGTGAAACTACTTTGTTGTGTCAAGTTTCAAGAAGCTAGCACAAACCGTGTTGGATTTAGAGTTCCAAATACATCTATCAATATAGGAGAAAACAGAGTGAAACCTAAAAATTCAAACTGTTACTGGAAATGAACGCTTCAACATAGAAGAACGAAATTTGGGGAACCAAGTCGCCTTAGTGTACTGATCATTACCTGAAAATAGCATCCAGTTTGGGTGAAAAAATATTTGCTGAGATTTCTGGAGAATCGTAATTTTGGGAAGCTTGGCAACCCCGTTCCATGAAAGGGTTTCTCGCCAGTCACTGCTTAGGGCTACATCAAGAGGAAACAAAACGTAGAGATAGAACGTGAAACTACTTTGTTGTGTCAAGTTTCAAGAAGCTACCACAAACCGTGTTGGATTTAGAGTTCCAAATATATCTATCAATATAGGAGAAAACAGAGTGAAACCTAAAAATTCAAACTGTTACTGGAAATGAACGCTTCAACATAGAAGAACGAAATTTGGGGAACCAAGTCGCCTTAGTGTACTGATCATTACCTGAAAGTATCATCCAGTTTTGGGGAAAAAATATTTGCTGAGATTTCTGGAGATTCGTAATTTTGGGAAGCTTGGCAACCCCTTCCCATGAAAGTGTTTCTCGCCAGTCACTGCTTAGGGCTACATCAAGAGGAAACAAAATGTAGAGATAGAACGTGAAACTACTTTGTTGTGTCAAGTTTCAAGAAGCTAGCACAAACCGTGTTGGATTTAGAGTTCCAAATACATCTATCAATATAGGAGAAAACAGAGTGAAACCTAAAAATTCAAACTGTTACTGGAAATGAACGCTTCAACGTAGAAGAATGAAATTTGGGGAACCAAGTCGCCTTAGTGTACTCATGATTACCTGAAAGTATCATCCAGTTTGGGTGAAAAAATATTTGCTGAGATTTCTGGAGATTCGTAATTTTGGGAAGCTTGGAATCCCCTTCCCATGAAAGTGTTTCTCACCAGTCACTGCTTAGGGCTACATCAAGAGGAAACAAAACGTAGAGATAGAACGTGAAACTACTTTGTTGTGTCAAGTTTCAAGAAGCTAGCACAAACCGTGTTGGATTTAGAGTTCCAAATACATCTATCAATATAGGAGAAAACAGAGTGAAACCTAAAAATTCAAACTGTTACTGGAAATGAACGCTTCAACATCGAAGAACGAAATTTGGGGAACCAAGTAGCCTTAGTGTACTGATCATTACCTGAGAGTATCATCCCGTTTGGGTGAAAAAATATTTGCTGAGATTTCTGGAGATTCGTAATTTTTGGAAGCTTGGCAACCCCTTCCCATGAAAGTGTTTCTCGCCAGTCACTGCTTAGGGCTACATCAAGAGGAAACAAAACGTAGAGATAGAACGTGAAACTACTTTGTTGTGTCAAGTTTCAAGAAGCTAGCACAAACCGTGTTGGATTCAGAGTTCCAAATACATCTATCAATATAGGAGAAAACAGAGTGAAACCTAAAAATTCAAACTGTTACTGGAAATGAACGCTTCAACATAGAAGAATGAAATTTGGGGAACCAAGTCGCCTTAGTGTACTGATCATTACCTGAATGTATCATCCAGTTTGGTTAAAAAAATTTTGCTGAGATTTCTGGAGATTCGTAATTTTGGGAAGCTTGGCAACCCCTTCCGATGAAAGTGTTTCTCGCCAGTCACTGCTTAGGGCTACAACAAGAGGAAACAAAACGTAGAGATAGAACGTGAAACTACTTTGTTGTGTCAAGTTTCAAGAAGCTAGCACAAACCGTGTTGGATTTAGAGTTCCAAATACATCTATCTATATAGGAGAAAACAGAGTGAAACCTAAAAATTCAAACTGTTACTGGAAATGAACGCTTCAACATAGAAGAACGAAATTTGGGGAACCAAGTCGCCTTAGTGTACTGATCATTACCTGAAAATAGCATCCAGTTTGGGTGAAAAAATATTTGCTGAGATTTCTGGAGAATCGTAATTTTGGGAAGCTTGGCAACCCCGTTCCATGAAAGGGTTTCTCGCCAGTCACTGCTTAGGGCTACATCAAGAGGAAACAAAACGTAGAGATAGAACGTGAAACTACTTTGTTGTGTCAATTTTCAAGAAGCTACCACAAACCGTGTTGGATTTAGAGTTCCAAATATATCTATCAATATAGGAGAAAACAGAGTGAAACCTAAAAATTCAAACTGTTACTGGAAATGAACGCTTCAACATAGAAGAACGAAATTTGGGGAACCAAGTCGCCTTAGTGTACTGATCATTACCTGAAAGTATCATCCAGTTTTGGGGAAAAAATATTTGCTGAGATTTCTGGAGATTCGTAATTTTGGGAAGCTTGGCAACCCCTTCCCATGAAAGTGTTTCTCGCCAGTCACTGCTTAGGGCTACATCAAGAGGAAACAAAATGTAGAGATAGAACGTGAAACTACTTTCTTGTGTCAAGTTTCAAGAAGCTAGCACAAACCGTGTTGGATTTAGAGTTCCAAATACATCTATCAATATAGGAGAAAACAGAGTGAAACCTAAAAATTCAAACTGTTACTGGAAATGAACGCTTCCACGTAGAAGAATGAAATTTGGGGAACCAAGTCGCCTTAGTGTACTCATGATTACCTGAAAGTATCATCCAGTTTGGGTGAAAAAATATTTGCTGAGATTTCTGGAGATTCGTAATTTTGGGAAGCTTGGAATCCCCTTCCCATGAAAGTGTTTGTCACCAGTCACTGCTTAGGGCTACATCAAGAGGAAACAAAACGTAGAGATAGAACGTGAAACTACTTTGTTGTGTCAAGTTTCAAGAAGCTAGCACAAACCGTGTTGGATTTAGAGTTCCAAATACATCTATCAATATAGGAGAAAACAGAGTGAAACCTAAAAATTCAAACTGTTACTGGAAATGAACGCTTCAACATCGAAGAACGAAATTTGGGGAACCAAGTAGCCTTAGTGTACTGATCATTACCTGAGAGTATCATCCCGTTTGGGTGAAAAAATATTTGCTGAGATTTCTGGAGATTCGTAATTTTTGGAAGCTTGGCAACCCCTTCCCATGAAAGTGTTTCTCGCCAGTCACTGCTTAGGGCTACATCAAGAGGAAACAAAACGTAGAGATAGAACGTGAAACTACTTTGTTGTGTCAAGTTTCAAGAAGCTAGCACAAACCGTGTTGGATCAGAGTTCCAAATACATCTATCAATATAGGAGAAAACAGAGTGAAACCTAAAAATTCAAACTGTTACTGGAAATGAACGCTTCAACATAGAAGAATGAAATTTGGGGAACCAAGTCGCCTTAGTGTACTGATCATTACCTGAACGTATCATCCAGTTTGGGTGAAAAAATGTTTGCTGAGATTTCTGGAGATTCGTAATTTTGGGAAGCTTGGCAACCCCTTCCGATGAAAGTGTTTCTCGCCAGTCACTGCTTAGGGCTACAACAAGAGGAAACAAAACGTAGAGATTGAACGTGAAACTACTTTGTTGTGTCAAGTTTCAAGAAGCTAGCACAAACCGTGTTGGATTTAGAGTTCCAAATACATCTATCTATATAGGAGAAAACAGAGTGAAACCTAAAAATTCAAACTGTTACTGGAAATGAACGCTTCAAAATAGAAGAACGAAATTTGGGGAACCAAGTCGGCTTAGTGTACTGATCATTACCTGAAAGTATCATCCAGTTTGGGTGAAAAAATATTTGTTGAGATTTCTGGAGATTCGTAATTTTGGGAAGCTTGGCAACCCCGTTCCATGAAAGGGTTTCTCGCCAGTCACTGCTTAGGGCTACATCAAGAGGAAACAAAACGTAGAGATAGAACGTGAAACTACTTTGTTGTCTCAAGTTTCAAGAAGCTACTACAAACCGTGTTGGATTTAGAGTTCCAAATACATCTATTAATATAGGAGAAAAGAGAGTGATACCTAAAAATTCAAACTGTTACTGGAAATGAACGCTTCAACATAGAAGAACGAAATTTGGGGAACCAAGTCGCCTTAGTGTACTGATCATTACCTGAAAGTATCATCCAGTTTGGGTGAAAAAATGTTTGCTGAGATTTCTGGAGATTCGTAATTTTGGGAAGCTTGGCAACCCCTTCCCATGAAAGTGTTTTTCGCCAGTCACTGCTTAGGGCTACATCAAGAGGAAACAAAACGTAGAGATAGAACGTGAAACTACTTTGTTGTGTCAAGTTTCAAGAAGCTAGCACAAACCGTGTTGGATTCAGAGTTCCAAATACATCTATCAATATAGGAGAAAACAGAGTGAAACCTACAAATTCAAACTGTTACTGGAAATGAACGCTTCAACATAGAAGAACGAAATTTGGGGAACCAAGTCGCCTTAGTGTACCGATCATTACCTGAAAGTATCATCCAGTTTGGGTGAAAAAATATTTGCTGAGATTTCTGGAGATTCGTAATTTTGGGAAGCTTGGCAACCCCGTTCCATGAAAGGGTTTCTCGCCAGTCACTGCTTAGGGCTACATCAAGAGGAAACAAAACGTAGAGATAGAACGTGAAACTACTTTGTTGTGTCAAGTTTCAAGAAGCTACCACAAACCGTGTTGGATTTAGAGTTCCAAATACATCTATCAATATAGGAGAAAACAGAGTGAAACCTACAAATTCAAACTGTTACTGGAAATGAGCGCTTCAACATAGAAGAACGAAATTTGGAGAACCAAGTCGCCTTAGTGTACTGATCATTACCTGAAAGTATCATCCAGTTTGGGTGAAAAAATATTTGCTGAGATTTCTGGAGATTCGTAATTTTGGGAAGCTTGGCAACCCTTTCCCATGAAAGTGTTTCTCGCCAGTCACTGCTTAGGGCTACATCAAGAGGAAACAAAACGTAGAGATAGAACGTGAAACTACTTTGTTGTGTCAAGTTTCAAGAAGCTAGCACAAACCGTGTTGGATTTAGAGTTCCAAATACATCTATCAATATAGGAGAAAACAGAGTGAAACCTAAAAATTCAAACTGTTACTGGAAATGAACGCTTCAACCTAGAAGAACGAAATTTGGGGAACCAAGTCGCCTTAGTGTACTGATCATTACCTGAAAATAGCATCCAGTTTGGGTGAAAAAATATTTGCTGAGATTTCTGGAGATTCGTAATTTTGGGAAGCTTGGCAAACCCGTTCCATGAAAGGGTTTCTCGCCAGTCACTGCTTAGGGCTACATCAAGAGGAAACAAAACGTAGAGATAGAACGTGAAACTACTTTGTTGTGTCAAGTTTCAAGAAGCTACCACAAACCGTGTTGGATTTAGAGTTCCAAATATATCTATCAATATAGGAGAAAACAGAGTGAAACCTACAAATTCAAACTGTTACTGGAAATGAACGCTTCAACATAGAAGAACGAAATTTAGGGAACCAAGTCGCCTTAGTGTACTGATCATTACCTGAAAGTATCATCCAGTTTTGGGGAAAAAATATTTGCTGAGATTTCTGGAGATTCGTAATTTTGGGAAGCTTGGCAACCCCTTCCCATGAAAGTGTTTCTCGCCAGTCACTGCTTAGGGCTACATCAAGAGGAAACAAAACGTAGAGATAGAACGTGAAACTACTTTGTTGTGTCAAGTTTCAAGAAGCTAGCACAAACCGTGTTGGATTTAGAGTTCCAAATACATCTATCAATATAGGAGAAAACAGAGTGAAACCTAAAAATTCAAACTGTTACTGGAAATGAACGCTTCAAAATAGAAGAATGAAATTTGGGGAACCAAGTCGCCTTAGTGTACTCATCATTACCTGAAAGTATCATCCAGTTTGGGTGAAAAAAATATTTGCTGAGATTTCTGGAGATTCGTAATTTTGGGAAGCTTGGACTCCCCTTCCCATGAAAGTGTTCCTCACCAGTCACTGCTTAGGGCTACATCCAGAGGAAACAAAACATAGAGATAGAACGTGAAACTACTTTGTTGTGTCAAGTTTCAAGAAGCTAGCACAAACCGTGTTGGATTTAGAGTTCCAAATACATCTATTAATATAGGAGAAAACAGAGTGATACCTAAAAATTCAAACTGTTACTGGAAATGAACGCTTCAACATAGAAAACGAAATTTGGGGAACCAAGTCACCTTAGTGTACTGATCATTACCTGAAAGTATCATCCAGTTTGGGTGAAAAAATATTTGCTGAGATTTCTGGAGATTCGTAATTTTGGGAAGCTTGGCAACCCCTTCCCATGAAAGTGTTTCTCGCCAGTCACTGCTTAGGGCTACATCAAGAGGAAACAAAACATAGAGATAGAACGTGAAACTACTTTGTTGTGTCAAGTTTCAAGAAGCTAGCACAAACCGTGTTGTATTCATAGTTCCAAATACATCTATCAATATAGGAGAAAACAGAGTGAAACCTAAAAATTCAAACTGTTACTGGAAATGAACGCTTCAACATAGAAGAACGAAATTTGGGGAACCAAGTCGCCTTAGTGTCCTGATCATTACCTGAAAGTATCATCCAGTTTGGGTGAAAAAATGTTTGCTGAGATTTCTGGAGATTCGTAATTTTGGGAAGCTTGGCAACCCCTTCCCATGAAAGTGTTTCTCGCCAGTCACTGCTTAGGGCTACATCAAGAGGAAACAAAACGTAGCGATAGAACGTGAAACTACTTTGTTGTGTCAAGTTTCAAGAAGCTAGCACAAACCGTGTTGGATTCAGAGTTCCAAATACATCTATCAATATAGGAGAAAACAGAGTGAAACCTAAAAATTCAAACTGTTACTGGAAATGAACGCTTCAACATAGAAGAACGAAATTTGGGGAACCAAGTCGCCTTAGTGTACTGATCATTACCTGAAAGTATCATCCAGTTTGGGTGAAAGAATATTTGCTGAGATTTCTGGAGATTCGTAATTTTGGGAAGCTTGGCAACCCCGTTCCATGAAAGTGTTTCTCGCCAGTCACTGCTTAGGGCTACATCAAGAGGAAACAAAACGTAGAGATAGAACGTGAAACTACTTTGTTGTGTCAAGTTTCAAGAAGCTAGCACAAACCGTGTTGGATTTAGAGTTCCAAATACATCTATTAATATAGGAGAAAAGAGAGTGAAACCTAAAAATTCAAACTGTTACTGGAAATGAACGCTTCAACATAGAAGAACGAAATTTGGGGAACCAAGTCGCCTTAATGTACTGATCATTACCTGAAAGTATCATCCAGTTTGGGTGAAAAAATATTTGCTGAGATTTCTGGAGATTCGTAATTTTGGGAAGCTTGGCAACCCCTTCCCATGAAAGTGTTTCTCGCCAGTCACTGCTTAGGGCTACATCAAGAGGAAACAAAACGTAGAGATAGAACGTGAAACTACTTTGTTGTGTCAAGTTTCAAGAAGCTAGCACAAACCGTGTTGGATTTAGAGTTCCAAATACATCTATTAATATAGGAGAAAAGAGAGTGAAACCTAAAAATTCAAACTGTTACTGGAAATGAACGCTTCAACATAGAAGAACGAAATTTGGGGAACCAAGTCGCCTTAGTGTACTGATCATTACCTGAAAGTATCATCCAGTTTGGGTGAAAAAATATTTGCTGAGATTTCTGGAGATTCGTAATTTTGGGAAGCTTGGCAACCCCTTCCCATGAAAGTGTTTCTCGCCAGTCAGTGCTTAGGGCTACATCAAGAGGAAACAAAACGTAGAGATAGAACGTGAAACTACTTGGTTGTGTCAAGTTTCAAGAAGCTAGCACAAACCGTGTTGGATTCAGAGTTCCAAATACATCTATCAATATAGGAGAAAACAGAGTGAAACCTAAAAATTCAAACTGTTACTGGAAATGAACGCTTCAACATAGAAGAACGAAATTTGGGGAACCAAGTCGCCTTAGTGTACTGATCATTACCTGAAAGTATCATCCAGTTTGGGTGAAAAAATGTTTGCTGAGATTTCTGGAGATTCGTAATTTTGGGAAGCTTGGCAACCCCTTCCCATGAAAGTGTTTCTCGCCAGTCACTGCTTAGGGCTACATCAAGAGGAAACAAAACGTAGAGATAGAACGTGAAACTACTTTGTTGTGTCAAGTTTCAAGAAGCTAGCACAAACCGTGTTGGATTCAGAGTTCCAAATACATCTATCAATATAGGAGAAAACAGAGTGAAACCTACAAATTCAAACTGTTACTGGAAATAAACGCTTCAACATAGAAGAACGAAATTTGGGGAACCAAGTCGCCTTAGTGTACTGATCATTACCTGAAAGTATCGTCCAGTTTGGGTGAAAAAATATTTGCTGAGATTTCTGGAGATTCGTAATTTTGGGAAGCTTGGCAACCCCTTCCCATGAAAGTGTTTCTCGCCAGTCACTGCTTAGGGCTACATCAAGAGGAAACAAAACGTAGAGATAGAACGTGAAACTACTTTGTTGTGTCAAGTTTCAAGAAGCTAGCACAAACCGTGTTGGATTTAGAGTTCCAAATACATCTATCAATATAGGAGAAAACAGAGTGAAACCTAAAAATTGAAACTGTTACTGGAAATGAACGCTTCAACATAGAAGAACGAAATTTGGGGAACCAAGTCGCCTTAATGTACTGATCATTACCTGAAAGTATCATCCAGTTTGGTTGAAAAAATATTTGCTGAGATTTCTGGAGATTCGTAATTTTGGGAAGCTTGGCAACCCCTTCCCATGAAAGTGTTTCTCGCCAGTCACTGCTTAGGGCTACATCAAGAGGAAACAAAACGTAGAGATAGAACGTGAAACTACTTTGTTGTGTCAAGTTTCAAGAAGCTAGTACAAACCGTGTTGGATTTAGAGTTCCAAATACATCTATCAATATAGGAGAAAACAGAGTGAAACCTAAAAATTCAAACTGTTACTGGAAATGAACGCTTCAACATAGAAGAACGAAATTTGGGGAACCAAGTCGCCTTAATGTACTGATCATTACCTGAAAGTATCATCCAGTTTGGGTGAAAAAATATTTGCTGAGATTTCTGGAGATTCGTAATTTTGGGAAGCTTGGCAACCCCTTCCCATGAAAGTGTTTCTCGCCAGTCACTGCTTAGGGCTACATCAAGAGGAAACAAAACGTAGAGATAGAACGTGAAACTACTTTGTTGTGTCAAGTTTCAAGAAGCTAGCACAAACCGTGTTGGATTTAGAGTTCCAAATACATCTATCAATATAGGAGAAAATAGAGTGAAACCTAAAAATTCAAACTGTTACTGGAAATGAACGCTTCAACATCGAAGAATGAAATTTGGGGAACCAAGTCGCCTTAGTGTACTGATCATTACCTGAAAGTATCATCCAGTTTGGGTGAAAAAATATTTGCTGAGATTTCTGGAGATTCGTAATTTTGGGAAGCTTGGCAACCCCTTCCCATGAAAGTGTTTCTGGCCAGTCTCTGCTTACGGCTACATCAAGAGGAAACAAAACGTAGAGATAGAACGTGAAACTACTTTGTTGTGTCAAGTTTCAAGAAGCTAGCACAAACCGTGTTGGATTTAGAGTTCCAAATACATCTATCAATATAGGAGAAAACAGAGTGAAACCTAAAAATTCAAACTGTTACTGGAAATGAACGCTTCAACATAGAAGAACGAAATTTGGGGAACCAAGTCGCCTTAGTGTACTGATCATTACCTGAGAGTATCATCCAGTTTGGGTGAAAAAATATTTGCTGAGATTTCTGGAGATTCGTAATTTTTGGAAGCTTGGCAACCCCTTCCCATGAAAGTGTTTCTCGCCAGTCACTGCTTAGGGCTACATCAAGAGGAAACAAAACGTAGAGATAGAACGTGAAACTACTTTGTTGTGTCAAGTTTCAAGAAGCTAGCACAAACCGTGTTGGATTTAGAGTTCCAAATACATCTATCAATATAGGAGAAAACAGAGTGAAACATACAAATTCAAACTGTTACTGGAAATGAACGCTTCAACATAGAAGAACGAAATTTGGGGAACCAAGTCGCCTTAGTGTACTGATCATTACCTGAAAGTATCGTCCAGTTTGGGTGAAAAAATATTTGCTGAGATTTCTGGAGATTCGTAATTTTGGGAAGCTTGGCAACCCCTTCCCATGAAAGTGTTTCTCGCCAGTCACTGCTTAGGGCTACATCAAGAGGAAACAAAACGTAGAGATAGAACGTGAAACTACTTTGTTGTATCAAGTTTCAAGAAGCTAGCACAAACCGTGTTGGATTTAGAGTTCCAAATACATCTATCAATATAGGAGAAAACAGAGTGAAACCTAAAAATTCAAACTGTTACTGGAAATGAACGCTTCAACATAGAAGAACGAAATTTGGGGAACCAAGTCGCCTTAATGTACTGATCATTACCTGAAAGTATCATCCAGTTTGGTTGAAAAAATATTTGCTGAGATTTCTGGAGATTCGTAATTTTGGGAAGCTTGGCAACCCCTTCCCATGAAAGTGTTTCTCGCCAGTCACTGTTTAGGGCTACATCAAGAGGAAACAAAACGTAGAGATAGAACGTGAAACTACTTGGTTGTGTCAAGTTTCAAGAAGCTAGCACAAACCGTGTTGGATTTAGAGTTCCAAATACATCTATCAATATAGGAGAAAATAGAGTGAAACCTAAAAATTCAAACTGTTACTGGAAATGAACGCTTCAACATCGAAGAACGAAATTTGGGGAACCAAGTCGCCTTAGTGTACTGATCATTACCTGAAAGTATCATCCAGTTTGGGTGAAAAAATATTTGCTGAGATTTCTGGAGATTCGTAATTTTGGGAAGCTTGGCAACCCCTTCCCATGAAAGTGTTTCTGGCCAGTCTCTGCTTACGGCTACATCAAGAGGAAACAAAACGTAGAGATAGAACGTGAAACTACTTTGTTGTGTCAAGTTTCAAGAAGCTAGCACAAACCGTGTTGGATTTAGAGTTCCAAATACATCTATCAATATAGGAGAAAACAGAGTGAAACCTAAAAATTCAAACTGTTACTGGAAATGAACGCTTCAACATCGAAGAACGAAATTTGGGGAACCAAGTCGCCTTAGTGTACTGATCATTACCTGAAAGTATCATCCAGTTTGGGTGAAAAAATATTTGCTGAGATTTCTGGAGATTCGTAATTTTGGGAAGCTTGGAAACCCCTTCCCATGAAAGTGTTTCTCGCCAGTCACTGCTTAGGGCTACATCAAGAGGAAACAAAACGTAGAGATAGAACGTGAAACTACTTTGTTGTGTCAAGTTTCAAGAAGCTAGCACAAACCGTGTTGGATTCAGAGTTCCAAATACATCTATCAATATAGGAGAAAACAGAGTGAAACCTAAAAATTCAAACTGTTACTGGAAATGAACGCTTCAACATAGAAGAACGAAATTTGGGGAACCAAGTCGCCTTAGTGTACTGATCATTACCTGAGAGTATCATCCAGTTTGGGTGAAAAAATGTTTGCTGAGATTTCTGGAGATTCGTAATTTTGGGAAGCTTGGCAACCCCTTCCCATGAAAGTGTTTCTCGCCAGTCACTGCTTAGGGCTACATCAAGAGGAAACAAAACGTAGAGATAGAACGTGAAACGACTTTGTTGTGTCAAGTTTCAAGAAGCTAGCACAAACCGTGTTGGATTCAGAGTTCCAAATACATCTATCAATATAGGAGAAAACAGAGTGAAACCTACAAATTCAAACTGTTACTGGAAATAAACGCTTCAACATAGAAGAACGAAATTTGGGGAACCAAGTCGCCTTAGTGTACTGATCATTACCTGAAAGTATCGTCCAGTTTGGGTGAAAAAATATTTGCTGAGATTTCTGGAGATTCGTAATTTTGGGAAGCTTGGCAACCCCTTCCCATGAAAGTGTTTCTCGCCAGTCACTGCTTAGGGCTACATCAAGAGGAAACAAAACGTAGAGATAGAACGTGTAACTACTTTGTTGTGTCAAGTTTCAAGAAGCTAGCACAAACCGTGTTGTATTCAGAGTTCCAAATACACCTATCAATATAGGAGAAAACAGAGTGAAACCTAAAAATTCAAACTGTTACTGGAAATGAACGCTTCAACATAGAAGAACGAAATTTGGGGAACCAAGTCGCCTTAGTGTACTGATCATTACCTGAAGGTATCATCCAGTTTGGGTGAAAAAATATTTGCTGAGATTTCTGGAGATTCGTAATTTTGGGAAGCTTGGCAACCCCTTCCCATGAAAGTGTTTCTCGCCAGTCACTGCTTAGGGCTACATCAAGAGGAAACAAAACGTAGAGATAGAACGTGAAACTACTTTGTTGTGTCAAGTTTCAAGAAGCTAGCACAAACCGTGTTGGATTTAGAGTTCCAAATACATCTATCAATATAGGAGAAAAGAGAGTGAAACCTAAAAATTCAAACTGTTACTGGAAATGAACGCTTCAACATAGAAGAACGAAATTTGGGGAACCAAGTCGCCTTAGTGTACTGATCATTACCTGAAAGTATCATCCAGTTTGGGTGAAAAAATATTTGCTGAGATTTCTGGAGATTCGTAATTTTGGGAAGCTTGGAAACCCCTTCCCATGAAAGTGTTTCTCGCCAGTCACTGCTTAGGGCTACATCAAGAGGAAACAAAACGTAGAGATAGAACGTGAAACTACTTGGTTGTGTCAAGTTTCAAGAAGCTAGCACAAACCGTGTTGGATTCAGAGTTCCAAATACATCTATCAATATAGGAGAAAACAGAGTGAAACCTAAAAATTCAAACTGTTACTGGAAATGAACGCTTCAACATAGAAGAACGAAATTTGGGGAACCAAGTCGCCTTAGTGTACTGATCATTACCTGAAAGTATCATCCAGTTTGGGTGAAAAAATGTTTGCTGAGATTTCTGGAGATTCGTAATTTTGGGAAGCTTGGCAACCCCTTCCCATGAAAGTGTTTCTCGCCAGTCACTGCTTAGGGCTACATCAAGAGGAAACAAAACGTAGAGATAGAACGTGAAACTACTTTGTTGTGTCAAGTTTCAAGAAGCTAGCACAAACCGTGTTGGATTCAGAGTTCCAAATACATCTATCAATATAGGAGAAAACAGAGTGAAACCTACAAATTCAAACTGTTACTGGAAATAAAGGCTTCAACATAGAAGAACGAAATTTGGGGAACCAAGTCGCCTTAGTGTACTGATCATTACCTGAAAGTATCGTCCAGTTTGGGTGAAAAAATATTTGCTGAGATTTCTGGAGATTCGTAATTTTGGGAAGCTTGGCAACCCCTTCCCATGAAAGTGTTTCTCGCCAGTCACTGCTTAGGGCTACATCAAGAGGAAACAAAACGTAGAGATAGAACGTGAAACTACTTTGTTGTGTCAAGTTTCAAGAAGCTAGCACAAACCGTGTTGGATTTAGAGTTCCAAATACATCTATCAATATAGGAGAAAACAGAGTGAAACCTAAAAATTCAAACTGTTACTGGAAATGAACGCTTCAACATAGAAGAACGAAATTTGGGGAACCAAGTCGCCTTAATGTACTGATCATTACCTGAATGTATCATCCAGTTTGGTTGAAAAAATATTTGCTGAGATTTCTGGAGATTCGTAATTTTGGGAAGCTTGGCAACCCCTTCCCATGAAAGTGTTTCTCACCAGTCACTGCTTAGGGCTACATCAAGAGGAAACAAAACGTAGAGATAGAACGTGAAACTACTTTGTTGTGTCAAGTTTCAAGAAGCTAGCACAAACCGTGTTGGATTTAGAGTTCCAAATACATCTATCAATATAGGAGAAAACAGAGTGAAACCTAAAAATTCAAACTGTTACTGGAAATGAACGCTTCAACATAGAAGAACGAAATTTGGGGAACCAAGTCGCCTTAATGTACTGATCATTACCTGAGACTATCATCCAGTTATGGTGAAAAAATATTTGCTGAGATTTCTGGAGATTCGTAATTTTTGGAAGCTTGGCAACCCCTTCCCATGAAAGTGTTTCTCGCCAGTCACTGCTTAGGGCTACATCAAGAGGAAACAAAACGTAGAGATAGAACGTGAAACTACTTTGTTGTGTCAAGTTTCAAGAAGCTAGCACAAACCGTGTTGGATTTAGAGTTCCAAATACATCTATCAATATAGGAGAAAACAGAGTGAAACCTAAAAATTCAAACTGTTACTGGAAATGAACGCTTCAACATAGAAGAACGAAATTTGGGGAACCAAGTCGCCTTAGTGTACTGATCATTACCTGAAAGTATCATCCAGTTTGGGTGAAAAAATATTTGCTGAGATTTCTGGAGATTCGTAATTTTGGGAAGCTTGGCAACCCCTTCCCATGAAAGTGTTTCTCGCCAGTCACTGCTTAGGGCTACATCAAGAGGAAACAAAACGTAGAGATAGAACGTGAAACTACTTTGTTGTGTCAAGTTTCAAGAAGCTAGCACAAACCGTGTTGGATTTAGAGTTCCAAATACATCTATCAATATAGGAGAAAATAGAGTGAAACCTAAAAATTCAAACTGTTACTGGAAATGAACGCTTCAACATCGAAGAATGAAATTTGGGGAACCAAGTCGCCTTAGTGTACTGATCATTACCTGAAAGTATCATCCAGTTTGGGTGAAAAAATATTTGCTGAGATTTCTGGAGATTCGTAATTTTGGGAAGCTTGGCAACCCCTTCCCATGAAAGTGTTTCTGGCCAGTCTCTGCTTACGGCTACATCAAGAGGAAACAAAACGTAGAGATAGAACGTGAAACTACTTTGTTGTGTCAAGTTTCAAGAAGCTAGCACAAACCGTGTTGGATTTAGAGTTCCAAATACATCTATCAATATAGGAGAAAACAGAGTGAAACCTAAAAATTCAAACTGTTACTGGAAATGAACGCTTCAACATAGAAGAACGAAATTTGGGGAACCAAGTCGCCTTAGTGTACTGATCATTACCTGAGAGTATCATCCAGTTTGGGTGAAAAAATATTTGCTGAGATTTCTGGAGATTCGTAATTTTTGGAAGCTTGGCAACCCCTTCCCATGAAAGTATTTCTCGCCAGTCACTGCTTAGGGCTACATCAAGAGGAAACAAAACGTAGAGATAGAACGTGAAACTACTTTGTTGTGTCAACTTTCAAGAAGCTAGCACAAACCGTGTTGGATTTAGAGTTCCAAATACATCTATCAATATAGGAGAAAACAGAGTGAAACATACAAATTCAAACTGTTACTGGAAATGAACGCTTCAACATAGAAGAACGAAATTTGGGGAACCAAGTCGCCTTAGTGTACTGATCATTACCTGAAAGTATCGTCCAGTTTGGGTGAAAAAATATTTGCTGAGATTTCTGGAGATTCGTAATTTTGGGAAGCTTGGCAACCCCTTCCCATGAAAGTGTTTCTCGCCAGTCACTGCTTAGGGCTACATCAAGAGGAAACAAAACGTAGAGATAGAACGTGAAACTACTTTGTTGTATCAAGTTTCAAGAAGCTAGCACAAACCGTGTTGGATTTAGAGTTCCAAATACATCTATCAATATAGGAGAAAACAGAGTGAAACCTAAAAATTCAAACTGTTACTGGAAATGAACGCTTCAACATAGAAGAACGAAATTTGGGGAACCAAGTCGCCTTAATGTACTGATCATTACCTGAAAGTATCATCCAGTTTGGTTGAAAAAATATTTGCTGAGATTTCTGGAGATTCGTAATTTTGGGAAGCTTGGCAACCCCTTCCCATGAAAGTGTTTCTCGCCAGTCACTGTTTAGGGCTACATCAAGAGGAAACAAAACGTAGAGATAGAACGTGAAACTACTTGGTTGTGTCAAGTTTCAAGAAGCTAGCACAAACCGTGTTGGATTTAGAGTTCCAAATACATCTATCAATATAGGAGAAAATAGAGTGAAACCTAAAAATTCAAACTGTTACTGGAAATGAACGCTTCAACATCGAAGAACGAAATTTGGGGAACCAAGTCGCCTTAGTGTACTGATCATTACCTGAAAGTATCATCCAGTTTGGGTGAAAAAATATTTGCTGAGATTTCTGGAGATTCGTAATTTTGGGAAGCTTGGCAACCCCTTCCCATGAAAGTGTTTCTGGCCAGTCTCTGCTTACGGCTACATCAAGAGGAAACAAAACGTAGAGATAGAACGTGAAACTACTTTGTTGTGTCAAGTTTCAAGAAGCTAGCACAAACCGTGTTGGATTTAGAGTTCCAAATACATCTATCAATATAGGAGAAAACAGAGTGAAACCTAAAAATTCAAACTGTTACTGGAAATGAACGCTTCAACATCGAAGAACGAAATTTGGGGAACCAAGTCGCCTTAGTGTACTGATCATTACCTGAAAGTATCATCCAGTTTGGGTGAAAAAATATTTGCTGAGATTTCTGGAGATTCGTAATTTTGGGAAGCTTGGAAACCCCTTCCCATGAAAGTGTTTCTCGCCAGTCACTGCTTAGGGCTACATCAAGAGGAAACAAAACGTAGAGATAGAACGTGAAACTACTTTGTTGTGTCAAGTTTCAAGAAGCTAGCACAAACCGTGTTGGATTCAGAGTTCCAAATACATCTATCAATATAGGAGAAAACAGAGTGAAACCTAAAAATTCAAACTGTTACTGGAAATGAACGCTTCAACATAGAAGAACGAAATTTGGGGAACCAAGTCGCCTTAGTGTACTGATCATTACCTGAAAGTATCGTCCAGTTTGGGTGAAAAAATATTTGCTGAGATTTCTGGAGATTCGTAATTTTGGGAAGCTTGGCAACCCCTTCCCATGAAAGTGTTTCTCGCCAGTCACTGCTTAGGGCTACATCAAGAGGAAACAAAACGTAGAGATAGAACGTGAAACTACTTTGTTGTATCAAGTTTCAAGAAGCTAGCACAAACCGTGTTGGATTTAGAGTTCCAAATACATCTATCAATATAGGAGAAAACAGAGTGAAACCTAAAAATTCAAACTGTTACTGGAAATGAACGCTTCAACATAGAAGAACGAAATTTGGGGAACCAAGTCGCCTTAATGTACTGATCATTACCTGAAAGTATCATCCAGTTTGGTTGAAAAAATATTTGCTGAGATTTCTGGAGATTCGTAATTTTGGGAAGCTTGGCAACCCCTTCCCATGAAAGTGTTTCTCGCCAGTCACTGTTTAGGGCTACATCAAGAGGAAACAAAACGTAGAGATAGAACGTGAAACTACTTGGTTGTGTCAAGTTTCAAGAAGCTAGCACAAACCGTGTTGGATTTAGAGTTCCAAATACATCTATCAATATAGGAGAAAATAGAGTGAAACCTAAAAATTCAAACTGTTACTGGAAATGAACGCTTCAACATCGAAGAACGAAATTTGGGGAACCAAGTCGCCTTAGTGTACTGATCATTACCTGAAAGTATCATCCAGTTTGGGTGAAAAAATATTTGCTGAGATTTCTGGAGATTCGTAATTTTGGGAAGCTTGGCAACCCCTTCCCATGAAAGTGTTTCTGGCCAGTCTCTGCTTACGGCTACATCAAGAGGAAACAAAACGTAGAGATAGAACGTGAAACTACTTTGTTGTGTCAAGTTTCAAGAAGCTAGCACAAACCGTGTTGGATTTAGAGTTCCAAATACATCTATCAATATAGGAGAAAACAGAGTGAAACCTAAAAATTCAAACTGTTACTGGAAATGAACGCTTCAACTTCGAAGAACGAAATTTGGGGAACCAAGTCGCCTTAGTGTACTGATCATTACCTGAAAGTATCATCCAGTTTGGGTGAAAAAATATTTGCTGAGATTTCTGGAGATTCGTAATTTTGGGAAGCTTGGAAACCCCTTCCCATGAAAGTGTTTCTCGCCAGTCACTGCTTAGGGCTACATCAAGAGGAAACAAAACGTAGAGATAGAACGTGAAACTACTTTGTTGTGTCAAGTTTCAAGAAGCTAGCACAAACCGTGTTGGATTCAGAGTTCCAAATACATCTATCAATATAGGAGAAAACAGAGTGAAACCTAAAAATTCAAACTGTTACTGGAAATGAACGCTTCAACATAGAAGAACGAAATTTGGGGAACCAAGTCGCCTTAGTGTACTGATCATTACCTGAGAGTATCATCCAGTTTGGGTGAAAAAATGTTTGCTGAGATTTCTGGAGATTCGTAATTTTGGGAAGCTTGGCAACCCCTTCCCATGAAAGTGTTTCTCGCCAGTCACTGCTTAGGGCTACATCAAGAGGAAACAAAACGTAGAGATAGAACGTGAAACGACTTTGTTGTGTCAAGTTTCAAGAAGCTAGCACAAACCGTGTTGGATTCAGAGTTCCAAATACATCTATTAATATAGGAGAAAACAGAGTGAAACCTACAAATTCAAACTGTTACTGGAAATAAACGCTTCAACATAGAAGAACGAAATTTGGGGAACCAAGTCGCCTTAGTGTACTGATCATTACCTGAAAGTATCGTCCAGTTTGGGTGAAAAAATATTTGCTGAGATTTCTGGAGATTCGTAATTTTGGGAAGCTTGGCAACCCCTTCCCATGAAAGTGTTTCTCGCCAGTCACTGCTTAGGGCTACATCAAGAGGAAACAAAACGTAGAGATAGAACGTGTAACTACTTTGTTGTGTCAAGTTTCAAGAAGCTAGCACAAACCGTGTTGTATTCAGAGTTCCAAATACATCTATCAATATAGGAGAAAACAGAGTGAAACCTACAAATTCAAACTGTTACTGGAAATAAACGCTTCAACATAGAAGAACGAAATTTGGGGAACCAAGTCGCCTTAGTGTACTGATCATTACCTGAAAGTATCATCCAGTTTGGGTGAAAAAATGTTTGCTGAGATTTCTGGAGATTCGTAATTTTGGGAAGCTTGGCAACCCCTTCCCATGAAAGTGTTTCTCGCCAGTCACTGCTTAGGGCTACATCAAGAGGAAACAAAACGTAGAGATAGAACGTGAAACTACTTTGTTGTGTCAAGTTTCAAGAAGCTAGCACAAACCGTGTTGGATTTAGAGTTCCAAATACATCTATCAATATAGGAGAAAAGAGAGTGAAACCTAAAAATTCAAACTGTTACTGGAAATGAACGCTTCAACATAGAAGAACGAAATTTGGGGAACCAAGTCGCCTTAGTGTACTGATCATTACCTGAAAGTATCATCCAGTTTGGGTGAAAAAATATTTGCTGAGATTTCTGGAGATTCGTAATTTTGGGAAGCTTGGAAACCCCTTCCCATGAAAGTGTTTCTCGCCAGTCACTGCTTAGGGCTACATCAAGAGGAAACAAAACGTAGAGATAGAACGTGAAACTACTTGGTTGTGTCAAGTTTCAAGAAGCTAGCACAAACCGTGTTGGATTCAGAGTTCCAAATACATCTATCAATATAGGAGAAAACAGAGTGAAACCTAAAAATTCAAACTGTTACTGGAAATGAACGCTTCAACATAGAAGAACGAAATTTGGGGAACCAAGTCGCCTTAGTGTACTGATCATTACCTGAAAGTATCATCCAGTTTGGGTGAAAAAATGTTTGCTGAGATTTCTGGAGATTCGTAATTTTGGGAAGCTTGGCAACCCCTTCCCATGAAAGTGTTTCTCGCCAGTCACTGCTTAGGGCTACATCAAGAGGAAACAAAACGTAGAGATAGAACGTGAAACTACTTTGTTGTGTCAAGTTTCAAGAAGCTAGCACAAACCGTGTTGGATTCAGAGTTCCAAATACATCTATCAATATAGGAGAAAACAGAGTGAAACCTACAAATTCAAACTGTTACTGGAAATAAACGCTTCAACATAGAAGAACGAAATTTGGGGAACCAAGTCGCCTTAGTGTACTGATCATTACCTGAAAGTATCGTCCAGTTTGGGTGAAAAAATATTTGCTGAGATTTCTGGAGATTCGTAATTTTGGGAAGCTTGGCAACCCCTTCCCATGAAAGTGTTTCTCGCCAGTCACTGCTTAGGGCTACATCAAGAGGAAACAAAACGTAGAGATAGAACGTGAAACTACTTTGTTGTGTCAAGTTTCAAGAAGCTAGCACAAACCGTGTTGGATTTAGAGTTCCAAATACATCTATCAATATAGGAGAAAACAGAGTGAAACCTAAAAATTCAAACTGTTACTGGAAATGAACGCTTCAACATAGAAGAACGAAATTTGGGGAACCAAGTCGCCTTAATGTACTGATCATTACCTGAATGTATCATCCAGTTTGGTTGAAAAAATATTTGCTGAGATTTCTGGAGATTCGTAATTTTGGGAAGCTTGGCAACCCCTTCCCATGAAAGTGTTTCTCACCAGTCACTGCTTAGGGCTACATCAAGAGGAAACAAAACGTAGAGATAGAACGTGAAACTACTTTGTTGTGTCAAGTTTCAAGAAACTAGCACAAACCGTGTTGGATTTAGAGTTCCAAATACATCTATCAATATAGGAGAAAACAGAGTGAAACCTAAAAATTCAAACTGTTACTGGAAATGAACGCTTCAACATAGAAGAACGAAATTTGGGGAACCAAGTCGCCTTAATGTACTGATCATTACCTGAGACTATCATCCAGTTTGGGTGAAAAAATATTTGCTGAGATTTCTGGAGATTCGTAATTTTTGGAAGCTTGGCAACCCCTTCCCATGAAAGTGTTTCTCGCCAGTCACTGCTTAGGGCTACATCAAGAGGAAACAAAACGTAGAAATAGAACGTGAAACTACTTTGTTGTGTCAAGTTTCAAGAAGCTAGCACAAACCGTGTTGGATTTAGAGTTCCAAATACATCTATCAATATAGGAGAAAACAGAGTGAAACCTAAAAATTCAAACTGTTACTGGAAATGAACGCTTCAACATAGAAGAACGAAATTTGGGGAACCAAGTCGCCTTAGTGTACTGATCATTACCTGAAAGTATCATCCAGTTTGGGTGAAAAAATGTTTGCTGAGATTTCTGGAGATTCGTAATTTTGGGAAGCTTGGCAACCCCTTCCCATGAAAGTGTTTCTCGCCAGTCACTGCTTAGGGCTACATCAAGAGGAAACAAAACGTAGAGATAGAACGTGAAACTACTTTGTTGTGTCAACTTTCAAGAAGCTAGCACAAACCGTGTTGGATTTAGAGTTCCAAATACATCTATCAATATAGGAGAAAACAGAGTGAAACATACAAATTCAAACTGTTACTGGAAATGAACGCTTCAACATAGAAGAACGAAATTTGGGGAACCAAGTCGCCTTAGTGTACTGATCATTACCTGAAAGTATCGTCCAGTTTGGGTGAAAAAATATTTGCTGAGATTTCTGGAGATTCGTAATTTTGGGAAGCTTGGCAACCCCTTCCCATGAAAGTGTTTCTCGCCAGTCACTGCTTAGGGCTACATCAAGAGGAAACAAAACGTAGAGATAGAACGTGAAACTACTTTGTTGTGTCAAGTTTCAAGAAGCTAGCACAAACCGTGTTGGATTTAGAGTTCCAAATACATCTATCAATATAGGAGAAAACAGAGTGAAACCTAAAAATTCAAACTGTTACTGGAAATGAACGCTTCAACATAGAAGAACGAAATTTGGGGAACCAAGTCGCCTTAATGTACTGATCATTACCTGAATGTATCATCCAGTTTGGTTGAAAAAATATTTGCTGAGATTTCTGGAGATTCGTAATTTTGGGAAGCTTGGCAACCCCTTCCCATGAAAGTGTTTCTCGCCAGTCACTGCTTAGGGCTACATCAAGAGGAAACAAAACGTAGAGATAGAACGTGAAACTACTTTGTTGTGTCAAGTTTCAAGAAACTAGCACAAACCGTGTTGGATTTAGAGTTCCAAATACATCTATCAATATAGGAGAAAACAGAGTGAAACCTAAAAATTCAAACTGTTACTGGAAATGAACGCTTCAACATAGAAGAACGAAATTTGGGGAACCAAGTGGCCTTAATGTACTGATCATTACCTGAAAGTATCATCCAGTTTGGTTGAAAAGATATTTGCTGAGATTTCTGGAGATTCGTAATTTTGGGAAGCTTGGCAACCCCTTCCCATGAAAGTGTTTCTCGCCAGTCACTGCTTAGGGCTACATCAAGAGGAAACAAAACGTAGAGATAGAACGTGAAACTACTTTGTTGTGTCAAGTTTCAAGAAGCTAGCACAAACCGTGTTGGATTTAGAGTTCCAAATACATCTATCAATATAGGAGAAAACAGAGTGAAACCTAAAAATTCAAACTGTTACTGGAAATGAACGCTTCAACATAGAAGAACGAAATTTGGGGAACCAAGTCGCCTTAGTGTACTGATCATTACCTGAAAGTATCATCCAGTTTGGGTGAAAAAATATTTGCTGAGATTTCTGGAGATTCGTAATTTTGGTAAGCTTGGCAACCCCGTTCCATGAAAGGGTTTCTCGCCAGTCACTGCTTAGGGCTACATCAAGAGGAAACAAAACGTAGATATAGAACGTGAAACTACTTTGTTGTGTCAAGTTTCAAGAAGCTACCACAAACCGTGTTGGATTTAAAGTTCCAAATACATCTATCAATATAGGAGAAAACAGAGTGAAACCTACAAATTCAAACTGTTACTGGAAATGAGCGCTTCAACATAGAAGAACGAAATTTGGAGAACCAAGTCGCCTTAGTGTACTGATCATTACCTGAAAGTATCATCCAGTTTGGGTGAAAAAATATTTGCTGAGATTTCTGGAGATTCGTAATTTTGGGAAGTTTGGCAACCCCTTCCCATGAAAGTGTTTCTCGCCAGTCACTGCTTAGGGCTACATCAAGAGGAAACAAAACGTAGAGATAGAACGTGAAACTACTTTGTTGGGTCAAGTTTCAAGAAGCTAGCACAAACCGTGTTGGATTTAGAGTTCCAAATACATCTATCAATATAGGAGAAAACAGAGTGAAACCTAAAAATTCAAACTGTTACTGGAAATGAACGCTTCAACATAGAAGAACGAAATTTGGGGAACCAAGTCGCCTTAGTGTACTGATCATTACCTGAAAATAGCATCCAGTTTGGGTGAAAAAATATTTGCTGAGATTTCTGGAGATTCGTAATTTTGGGAAGCTTGGCAACCCCGTTCCATGAAAGGGTTTCTCGCCAGTCACTGCTTAGGGCTACATCAAGAGGAAACAAAACGTAGAGATAGAACGTGAAACTACTTTGTTGTGTCAAGTTTCAAGAAGCTACCACAAACCGTGTTGGATTTAGAGTTCCAAATATATCTATCAATATAGGAGAAAACAGAGTGAAACCTAAAAATTCAAACTGTTACTGGAAATGAACGCTTCAACATAGAAGAACAAAATTTGGGGAACCAAGTCGCCTTAGTGTACTGATCATTACCTGAAAGTATCATCCAGTTTTGGGAAAAAAATATTTGCTGAGATTTCTGGAGATTCGTAATTTTGGGAAGCTTGGCAACCCCTTCCCATGAAAGTGTTTCTCGCCAGTCACTGCTTAGGGCTACATCAAGAGGAAACAAAACGTAGAGATAGAACATGAAACTACTTTGTTGTGTCAAGTTTCAAGAAGCTAGCACAAACCGTGTTGGATTTAGAGTTCCAAATACATCTATCAATATAGGAGAAAACAGAGTGAAACCTAAAAATTCAAACTGTTACTGGAAATGAACGCTTCAACATAGAAGAATGAAATTTGGGGAACCAAGTCGCCTTAGTGTACTCATCATTACCTGAAAGTATCATCCAGTTTGGGTGAAAAAATATTTGCTGAGATTTCTGGAGATTCGTAATTTTGGGAAGCTTGGAATCCCCTTCCCATGAAAGTGTTTCTCACCAGTCACTGCTTAGGGCTACATCAAGAGGAAACAAAACGTAGAGATAGAACGTGAAACTACTTTGTTGTGTCAAGTTTCAAGAAGCTAGCACAAACCGTGTTGGATTTAGAGTTCCAAATACATCTATCAATATAGGAGAAAACAGAGTGAAACCTAAAAATTCAAACTGTTACTGGAAATGAACGCTTCAACATCGAAGAACGAAATTTGGGGAACCAAGTCGCCTTAGTGTACTGATCATTACCTGAAAGTATCATCCAGTTTGGGTGAAAAAATATTTGCTGAGATTTCTGGAGATTCGTAATTTTTGGAAGCTTGGCAACCCCTTCCCATGAAAGTGTTTCTCGCCAGTCACTGCTTAGGGCTACATCAAGAGGAAACAAAACGTAGAGATAGAACGTGAAACTACTTTGTTGTGTCAACTTTCAAGAAGCTAGCACAAACCGTGTTGGATTCAGAGTTCCAAATACATCTATCAATATAGGAGAAAACAGAGTGAAACCTAAAAATTCAAACTGTTACTGGAAATGAACGCTTCAACATAGAAGAACGAAATTTGGGGAACCAAGTCGCCTTAGTGTACTGATCATTACCTGAAAGTATCATCCAGTTTGGGTGAAAAAATATTTGCTGAGATTTCTGGAGATTCGTAATTTTGGTAAGCTTGGCAACCCCGTTCCATGAAAGGGTTTCTCGCCAGTCACTGCTTAGGGCTACATCAAGAGGAAACAAAACGTAGATATAGAACGTGAAACTACTTTGTTGTGTCAAGTTTCAAGAAGCTACCACAAACCGTGTTGGATTTAAAGTTCCAAATACATCTATCAATATAGGAGAAAACAGAGTGAAACCTACAAATTCAAACTGTTACTGGAAATGAGCGCTTCAACATAGAAGAACGAAATTTGGAGAACCAAGTCGCCTTAGTGTACTGATCATTACCTGAAAGTATCATCCAGTTTGGGTGAAAAAATATTTGCTGAGATTTCTGGAGATTCGTAATTTTGGGAAGTTTGGCAACCCCTTCCCATGAAAGTGTTTCTCGCCAGTCACTGCTTAGGGCTACATCAAGAGGAAACAAAACGTAGAGATAGAACGTGAAACTACTTTGTTGGGTCAAGTTTCAAGAAGCTAGCACAAACCGTGTTGGATTTAGAGTTCCAAATACATCTATCAATATAGGAGAAAACAGAGTGAAACCTAAAAATTCAAACTGTTACTGGAAATGAACGCTTCAACATAGAAGAACGAAATTTGGGGAACCAAGTCGCCTTAGTGTACTGATCATTACCTGAAAATAGCATCCAGTTTGGGTGAAAAAATATTTGCTGAGATTTCTGGAGATTCGTAATTTTGGGAAGCTTGGCAACCCCGTTCCATGAAAGGGTTTCTCGCCAGTCACTGCTTAGGGCTACATCAAGAGGAAACAAAACGTAGAGATAGAACGTGAAACTACTTTGTTGTGTCAAGTTTCAAGAAGCTACCACAAACCGTGTTGGATTTAGAGTTCCAAATATATCTATCAATATAGGAGAAAACAGAGTGAAACCTAAAAATTCAAACTGTTACTGGAAATGAACGCTTCAACATAGAAGAACAAAATTTGGGGAACCAAGTCGCCTTAGTGTACTGATCATTACCTGAAAGTATCATCCAGTTTTGGGAAAAAAATATTTGCTGAGATTTCTGGAGATTCGTAATTTTGGGAAGCTTGGCAACCCCTTCCCATGAAAGTGTTTCTCGCCAGTCACTGCTTAGGGCTACATCAAGAGGAAACAAAACGTAGAGATAGAACATGAAACTACTTTGTTGTGTCAAGTTTCAAGAAGCTAGCACAAACCGTGTTGGATTTAGAGTTCCAAATACATCTATCAATATAGGAGAAAACAGAGTGAAACCTAAAAATTCAAACTGTTACTGGAAATGAACGCTTCAACATAGAAGAATGAAATTTGGGGAACCAAGTCGCCTTAGTGTACTCATCATTACCTGAAAGTATCATCCAGTTTGGGTGAAAAAATATTTGCTGAGATTTCTGGAGATTCGTAATTTTGGGAAGCTTGGAATCCCCTTCCCATGAAAGTGTTTCTCACCAGTCACTGCTTAGGGCTACATCAAGAGGAAACAAAACGTAGAGATAGAACGTGAAACTACTTTGTTGTGTCAAGTTTCAAGAAGCTAGCACAAACCGTGTTGGATTTAGAGTTCCAAATACATCTATCAATATAGGAGAAAACAGAGTGAAACCTAAAAATTCAAACTGTTACTGGAAATGAACGCTTCAACATCGAAGAACGAAATTTGGGGAACCAAGTCGCCTTAGTGTACTGATCATTACCTGAAAGTATCATCCAGTTTGGGTGAAAAAATATTTGCTGAGATTTCTGGAGATTCGTAATTTTTGGAAGCTTGGCAACCCCTTCCCATGAAAGTGTTTCTCGCCAGTCACTGCTTAGGGCTACATCAAGAGGAAACAAAACGTAGAGATAGAACGTGAAACTACTTTGTTGTGTCAACTTTCAAGAAGCTAGCACAAACCGTGTTGGATTCAGAGTTCCAAATACATCTATCAATATAGGAGAAAACAGAGTGAAACCTAAAAATTCAAACTGTTACTGGAAATGAACGCTTCAACATAGAAGAACGAAATTTGGGGAACCAAGTCGCCTTAGTGTACTGATCATTACCTGAAAGTATCATCCAGTTTGGGTGAAAAAATGTTTGCTGAGATTTCTGGAGATTCGTAATTTTGGGAAGCTTGGCAACCCCTTCCGATGAAAGTGTTTCTCGCCAGTCACTGCTTAGGGCTACAACAAGAGGAAACAAAACGTAGAGATAGAACGTGAAACTACTTTGTTGTGTCAAGTTTCAAGAAGCTAGCACAAACCGTGTTGGATTTAGAGTTCCAAATACATCTATCTATATAGGAGAAAACAGAGTGAAACCTAAAAATTCAAACTGTTACTGGAAATGAACGCTTCAACATAGAAGAACGAAATTTGGGGAACCAAGTCGCCTTAGTGTACTGATCATTACCTGAAAGTATCATCCAGTTTGGGTGAAAAAATATTTGCTGAGATTTCTGGAGATTCGTAATTTTGGGAAGCTTGGCAACCCCGTTCCATGAAAGGGTTTCTCGCCAGTCACTGCTTAGGGCTAAATCAAGAGGAAACAAAACGTAGAGATAGAACATGAAACTACTTTGTTGTCTCAAGTTTCAAGAAGCTACTACAAACCGTGTTGGATTTAGAGTTCCAAATACATCTATTAATATAGGAGAAAAGAGAGTGATACCTAAAAATTCAAACTGTTACTGGAAATGAACGCTTCAACATAGAAGAACGAAATTTGGGGAACCAAGTCGCCTTAGTGTACTGATCATTACCTGAAGGTATCATCCAGTTTGGGTGAAAAAATATTTGCTGAGATTTCTGGAGATTCGTAATTTTGGGAAGCTTGGCAACCCCTTCCCATGAAAGTGTTTCTCGCCAGTCACTGCTTAGGGCTACATCAAGAGGAAACAAAACGTAGAGATAGAACGTGAAACTACATTGTTGTGTCAAGTTTCAAGAAGCTAGCACATACCGTGTTGTATTCAGAGTTCCAAATACATCTATCAATATAGGAGAAAACAGAGTGAAACCTAAAAATTCAAACTGTTACTGGAAATGAACGCTTCAACATAGAAGAACGAAATTTGGGGAACCAAGTCGCCTTAGTGTACTGATCATTACCTGAAAGTATCATCCAGTTTGGGTGAAAAAATGTTTGCTGAGATTTCTGGAGATTCGTAATTTTGGGAAGCTTGGCAACCCCTTCCCATGAAAGTGTTTCTCGCCAGTCACTGCTTAGGGCTACATCAAGAGCAAACAAAACGTAGAGATAGAACGTGAAACTACTTTGTTGTGTCAAGTTTCAAGAAGCTAGCACAAACCGTGTTGTATTCAGAGTTCCAAATACATCTATCAATATAGGAGAAAACAGAGTGAAACCTAAAAATTCAAACTGTTACTGGAAATGAACGCTTCAACATAGAAGAACGAAATTTGGGGAACCAAGTCGCCTTAGTGTACTGATCATTACCTGAAAGTATCATCCAGTTTGGGTGAAAAAATGTTTGCTGAGATTTCTGGAGATTCGTAATTTTGGGAAGCTTGGCAACCCCTTCCCATGAAAGTGTTTCTCGCCAGTCACTGCTTAGGGCTACATCAAGAGGAAACAAAACGTAGAGATAGAACGTGAAACTACTTTGTTGTGTCAAGTTTCAAGAAGCTAGCACAAACCGTGTTGGATTCAGAGTTCCAAATACATCTATCAATATAGGAGAAAACAGAGTGAAACCTACAAATTCAAACTGTTACTGGAAATAAACGCTTCAACATAGAAGAACGAAATTTGGGGAACCAAGTCGCCTTAGTGTACTGATCATTACCTGAAAGTATCATCCAGTTTGGGTGAAAAAATATTTGCTGAGATTTCTGGAGATTCGTAATTTTGGGAAGCTTGGCAACCCCTTCCCATGAAAGTGTTTCTCGCCAGTCACTGCTTAGGGCTACATCAAGAGGAAACAAAACGTAGAGATAGAACGTGAAACTACTTTGTTGTGTCAAGTTTCAAGAAGCTAGCACAAACCGTGTTGGATTTAGAGTTCCAAATACATCTATCAATATAGGAGAAAACAGAGTGAAACCTAAAAATTCAAACTGTTACTGGAAATGAACGCTTCAACATAGAAGAACGAAATTTGGGGAACCAAGTCGCCTTAGTGTACTGATCATTACCTGAAAGTATCATCCAGTTTGGGTGAAAAAATGTTTGCTGAGATTTCTGGAGATTCGTAATTTTGGGAAGCTTGGCAACCCCTTCCCATGAAAGTGTTTCTCGCCAGTCACTGCTTAGGGCTACATCAAGAGGAAACAAAACGTAGAGATAGAACGTGAAACTACTTTGTTGTGTCAAGTTTCAAGAAGCTAGCACAAACCGTGTTGGATTCATAGTTCCAAATACATCTCTCAATATAGGAGAAAACAGAGTGAAACCTACAAATTCAAACAGTTACTGGAAATAAACGCTTCAACATAGAAGAACGAAATTTGGGGAACCAAGTCGCCTTAGTGTACTGATCATTACCTGAAAGTATCGTCCAGTTTGGGTGAAAAAATATTTGCTGAGATTTCTGGAGATTCGTAATTTTGGGAAGCTTGGCAACCCCTTCCCATGAAAGTGTTTCTCGCCAGTCACTGCTTAGGGCTACATCAAGAGGAAACAAAACGTAGAGATAGAACGTGAAACTACTTTGTTGTGTCAAGTTTCAAGAAGCTAGCACAAACCGTGTTGGATTTAGAGTTCCAAATACATCTATCAATATAGGAGAAAACAGAGTGAAACCTAAAAATTCAAACTGTTACTGGAAATGAACGCTTCAACATAGAAGAACGAAATTTGGGGAACCAAGTCGCCTTAGTGTACTGATCATTACCTGAAAGTATCATCCAGTTTGGGTGAAAAAATGTTTGCTGAGATTTCTGGAGATTCGTAATTTTGGGAAGCTTGGCAACCCCTTCCGATGAAAGTGTTTCTCGCCAGTCACTGCTTAGGGCTACAACAAGAGGAAACAAAACGTAGAGATAGAACGTGAAACTACTTTGTTGTGTCAAGTTTCAAGAAGCTAGCACAAACCGTGTTGGATTTAGAGTTCCAAATACATCTATCTATATAGGAGAAAACAGAGTGAAACCTAAAAATTCAAACTGTTACTGGAAATGAACGCTTCAACATAGAAGAACGAAATTTGGGGAACCAAGTCGCCTTAGTGTACTGATCATTACCTGAAAGTATCATCCAGTTTGGGTGAAAAAATATTTGCTGAGATTTCTGGAGATTCGTAATTTTGGGAAGCTTGGCAACCCCGTTCCATGAAAGGGTTTCTCGCCAGTCACTGCTTAGGGCTAAATCAAGAGGAAACAAAACGTAGAGATAGAACATGAAACTACTTTGTTGTCTCAAGTTTCAAGAAGCTACTACAAACCGTGTTGGATTTAGAGTTCCAAATACATCTATTAATATAGGAGAAAAGAGAGTGATACCTAAAAATTCAAACTGTTACTGGAAATGAACGCTTCAACATAGAAGAACGAAATTTGGGGAACCAAGTCGCCTTAGTGTACTGATCATTACCTGAAGGTATCATCCAGTTTGGGTGAAAAAATATTTGCTGAGATTTCTGGAGATTCGTAATTTTGGGAAGCTTGGCAACCCCTTCCCATGAAAGTGTTTCTCGCCAGTCACTGCTTAGGGCTACATCAAGAGGAAACAAAACGTAGAGATAGAACGTGAAACTACATTGTTGTGTCAAGTTTCAAGAAGCTAGCACATACCGTGTTGTATTCAGAGTTCCAAATACATCTATCAATATAGGAGAAAACAGAGTGAAACCTAAAAATTCAAACTGTTACTGGAAATGAACGCTTCAACATAGAAGAACGAAATTTGGGGAACCAAGTCGCCTTAGTGTACTGATCATTACCTGAAAGTATCATCCAGTTTGGGTGAAAAAATGTTTGCTGAGATTTCTGGAGATTCGTAATTTTGGGAAGCTTGGCAACCCCTTCCCATGAAAGTGTTTCTCGCCAGTCACTGCTTAGGGCTACATCAAGAGCAAACAAAACGTAGAGATAGAACGTGAAACTACTTTGTTGTGTCAAGTTTCAAGAAGCTAGCACAAACCGTGTTGTATTCAGAGTTCCAAATACATCTATCAATATAGGAGAAAACAGAGTGAAACCTAAAAATTCAAACTGTTACTGGAAATGAACGCTTCAACATAGAAGAACGAAATTTGGGGAACCAAGTCGCCTTAGTGTACTGATCATTACCTGAAAGTATCATCCAGTTTGGGTGAAAAAATGTTTGCTGAGATTTCTGGAGATTCGTAATTTTGGGAAGCTTGGCAACCCCTTCCCATGAAAGTGTTTCTCGCCAGTCACTGCTTAGGGCTACATCAAGAGGAAACAAAACGTAGAGATAGAACGTGAAACTACTTTGTTGTGTCAAGTTTCAAGAAGCTAGCACAAACCGTGTTGGATTCAGAGTTCCAAATACATCTATCAATATAGGAGAAAACAGAGTGAAACCTACAAATTCAAACTGTTACTGGAAATAAACGCTTCAACATAGAAGAACGAAATTTGGGGAACCAAGTCGCCTTAGTGTACTGATCATTACCTGAAAGTATCATCCAGTTTGGGTGAAAAAATATTTGCTGAGATTTCTGGAGATTCGTAATTTTGGGAAGCTTGGCAACCCCTTCCCATGAAAGTGTTTCTCGCCAGTCACTGCTTAGGGCTACATCAAGAGGAAACAAAACGTAGAGATAGAACGTGAAACTACTTTGTTGTGTCAAGTTTCAAGAAGCTAGCACAAACCGTGTTGGATTTAGAGTTCCAAATACATCTATCAATATAGGAGAAAACAGAGTGAAACCTAAAAATTCAAACTGTTACTGGAAATGAACGCTTCAACATAGAAGAACGAAATTTGGGGAACCAAGTCGCCTTAGTGTACTGATCATTACCTGAAAGTATCATCCAGTTTGGGTGAAAAAATGTTTGCTGAGATTTCTGGAGATTCGTAATTTTGGGAAGCTTGGCAACCCCTTCCCATGAAAGTGTTTCTCGCCAGTCACTGCTTAGGGCTACATCAAGAGGAAACAAAACGTAGAGATAGAACGTGAAACTACTTTGTTGTGTCAAGTTTCAAGAAGCTAGCACAAACCGTGTTGGATTCATAGTTCCAAATACATCTCTCAATATAGGAGAAAACAGAGTGAAACCTACAAATTCAAACAGTTACTGGAAATAAACGCTTCAACATAGAAGAACGAAATTTGGGGAACCAAGTCGCCTTAGTGTACTGATCATTACCTGAAAGTATCGTCCAGTTTGGGTGAAAAAATATTTGCTGAGATTTCTGGAGATTCGTAATTTTGGGAAGCTTGGCAACCCCTTCCCATGAAAGTGTTTCTCGCCAGTCACTGCTTAGGGCTACATCAAGAGGAAACAAAACGTAGAGATAGAACGTGAAACTACTTTGTTGTGTCAAGTTTCAAGAAGCTAGCACAAACCGTGTTGGATTTAGAGTTCCAAATACATCTATCAATATAGGAGAAAACAGAGTGAAACATAAAATTCAAACTGTTACTGGAAATGAACGCTTCAACATAGAAGAACGAAATTTGGGGAACTAAGTCGCCTTAGTGTACTGATCATTACCTGAATGTATCATCCAGTTTGGGTGAAAAAATATTTGCTGAGATCTCTGGAGATTCGTAATTTTGGGAAGCTTGGCAACCCCTTCCCATGAAAGTGTTTCTCGCCAGTCACTGCTTAGGGCTACATCAAGAGGAAACAAAACGTAGAGATAGAACGTGAAACTACTTTATTGTGTCAAGTTTCAAAAAGCTAGCACAAACCGTGTTGGATTTAGAGTTCCAAATACATCTATCAATATAGGAGAAAACAGAGTGAAACCTAAAAATTCAAACTGTTACTGGAAATGAACGCTTCAACATAGAAGAACGAAATTTGGGGAACCAAGTCGCCTTAGTGTACTGATCATTACCTGAAAGTATCATCCAGTTTGATGAAAAAATATTTGCTGAGATTTCTGGAGATTCGTAATTTTGGGAAGCTTGGCAACCCCTTCCCATGAAAGTGTTTCTCGCCAGTCACTGTTTAGGGCTACATCAAGAGGAAACAAAACGTAGAGATAGAACGTGAAACTACTTTGTTGTGTCAAGTTTCAAGAAGCTAGCACAAACCGTGTTGGATTTAGAGTTCCAAATACATCTATCTATATAGGAGAAAACAGAGTGAAACCTAAAAATTCAAACTGTTACTGGAAATGAACGCTTCAACATAGAAGAACGAAATTTGGGGAACCAAGTCGCCTTAATGTACTGATCATTACCTGAAAGTATCATCCAGTTTGGGTGAAAAAATATTTGCTGAGATTTCTGGAGATTCGTAATTTTGGGAAGCTTGGCAACCCCTTCCCATGAAAGTGTTTCTCGCCAGTCACTGCTTAGGGCTACATCAAGAGGAAACAAAACGTAGAGATAGAACGTGAAACTACTTTGTTGTGTCAAGTTTCAAGAAGCTAGCACAAACCGTGTTGGATTTAGAGTTCCAAATACATCTATCAATATAGGAGAAAATAGAGTGAAACCTAAAAATTCAAACTGTTACTGGAAATGAACGCTTCAACATCGAAGAACGAAATTTGGGGAACCAAGTCGCCTTAGTGTACTGATCATTACCTGAAAGTATCATCCAGTTTGGGTGAAAAAATATTTGCTGAGATTTCTGGAGATTCGTAATTTTTGGAAGCTTGGCAACCCCTTCCCATGAAAGTGTTTCTCGCCAGTCTCTGCTTACGGCTACATCAAGAGGAAACAAAACGTAGAGATAGAACGTGAAACTACTTTGTTGTGTCAAGTTTCAAGAAGCTAGCACAAACCGTGTTGGATTTAGAGTTCCAAATACATCTATCAATATAGGAGAAAACAGAGTGAAACCTAAAAATTCAAACTGTTACTGGAAATGAACGCTTCAACATAGAAGAACGAAATTTGGGGAACCAAGTCGCCTTAGTGTACTGATCATTACCTGAGAGTATCATCCAGTTTGGGTGAAAAAATATTTGCTGAGATTTCTGGAGATTCGTAATTTTGGGAAGCTTGGCAACCCCTTCCCATGAAAGTGTTTCTCGCCAGTCACTGCTTAGGGCTACATCAAGAGGAAACAAAACGTAGAGATAGAACGTGAAACTACTTGGTTGTGTCAAGTTTCAAGAAGCTAGCACAAACCGTGTTGGATTTAGAGTTCCAAATACATCTATCAATATAGGAGAAAACAGAGTGAAACCTAAAAATTCAAACTGTTACTGGAAATGAACGCTTCAACATAGAAGAACGAAATTTGGGGAACCAAGTCGCCATAGTGTACTGATCATTACCTGAAAGTATCATCCAGTTTGGGTGAAAAAATATTTGCTGAGATTTCTGGAGATTCGTAATTTTGGGAAGCTTGGCAACCTCGTTCCATGAAAGGGTTTCTCGCCAGTCACTGCTTAGGGCTACATCAAGAGGAAACAAAACGTAGAGATAGAACGTGAAACTACTTTGTTGTGTCAAGTTTCAAGAAGCTACCACAAACCGTGTTGGATTTAGAGTTCCAAATACATCTATTAATATAGGAGAAAAGAGAGTGAAACCTAAAAATTCAAACTGTTACTGGAAATGAACGCTTCAACATAGAAGAACGAAATTTGGGGAACCAAGTCGCCTTAGTGTACTGATCATTACCTGAAAGTATCATCCAGTTTGGGTGAAAAAATATTTGCTGAGATTTCTGGAGATTCGTAATTTTGGGAAGCTTGGCAACCCCTTCCCATGAAAGTGTTTCTCGCCAGTCACTGCTTAGGGCTACATCAAGAGGAAACAAAACGTAGAGATAGAACGTGAAACTACTTGGTTTTGTCAAGTTTCAAGAAGCTAGCACAAACCGTGTTGGATTCAGAGTTCCAAATACATCTATCAATATAGGAGAAAACAGAGTGAAACCTAAAAATTCAAACTGTTACTGGAAATGAACGCTTCAACATAGAAGAACGAAATTTGGGGAACCAAGTCGCCTTAGTGTACTGATCATTACCTGAAAGTATCATCCAGTTTGGGTGAAAAAATGTTTGCTGAGATTTCTGGAGATTCGTAATTTTGGGAAGCTTGGCAACCCCTTCCCATGAAAGTGTTTCTCGCCAGTCACTGCTTAGGGCTACATCAAGAGGAAACAAAACGTAGAGATAGAACGTGAAACTACTTTGTTGTGTCAAGTTTCAAGAAGCTAGCACAAACCGTGTTGGATTCAGAGTTCCAAATACATCTATCAATATAGGAGAAAACAGAGTGAAACCTACAAATTCAAACTGTTACTGGAAATAAACGCTTCAACATAGAAGAACGAAATTTGGGGAACCAAGTCGCCTTAGTGTACTGATCATTACCTGAAAGTATCGTCCAGTTTGGGTGAAAAAATATTTGCTGAGATTTCTGGAGATTCGTAATTTTGGGAAGCTTGGCAACCCCTTCCCATGAAAGTGTTTCTCGCCAGTCACTGCTTAGGGCTACATCAAGAGGAAACAAAACGTAGAGATAGAACGTGAAACTACTTTGTTGTGTCAAGTTTCAAGAAGCTAGCACAAACCGTGTTGGATTTAGAGTTCCAAATACATCTATCAATATAGGAGAAAACAGAGTGAAACCTAAAAATTCAAACTGTTACTGGAAATGAACGCTTCAACATAGAAGAACGAAATTTGGGGAACCAAGTCGCCTTAGTGTACTGATCATTACCTGAAGGTATCATCCAGTTTGGGTGAAAAAATATTTGCTGAGATTTCTGGAGATTCGTAATTTTGGGAAGCTTGGCAACCCCTTCCCATGAAAGTGTTTCTCGCCAGTCACTGCTTAGGGCTACATCAAGAGGAAACAAAACGTAGAGATAGAACGTGAAACTACTTTGTTGTGTCAACTTTCAAGAAGCTAGCACAAACCGTGTTGGATTCAGAGTTCCAAATACATCTATCAATATAGGAGAAAACAGAGTGAAACCTAAAAATTCAAACTGTTACTGGAAATGAACGCTTCAACATAGAAGAACGAAATTTGGGGAACCAAGTCACCTTAGTGTACTGATCATTACCTGAAAGTATCATCCAGTTTGGGTGAAAAAATGTTTGCTGAGATTTCTGGAGATTCGTAATTTTGGGAAGCTTGGCAACCCCTTCCCATGAAAGTGTTTCTCGCCAGTCACTGCTTAGGGCTACATCAAGAGGAAACAAAACGTAGAGATAGAACGTGAAACTACTTTGTTGTGTCAAGTTTCAAGAAGCTAGCACAAACCGTGTTGGATTCAGAGTTCCAAATACATCTATCAATATAGGAGAAAACAGAGTGAAACATACAAATTCAAACTGTTACTGGAAATAAACGCTTCAACATAGAAGAACGAAATTTGGGGAACCAAGTCGCCTTAGTGTACTGATCATTACCTGAAAGTATCGTCCTGTTTGGGTGAAAAAATATTTGCTGAGATTTCTGGAGATTCGTAATTTTGGGAAGCTTGGCAACCCCTTCCCATGAAAGTGTTTCTCGCCAGTCACTGCTTAGGGCTACATCAAGAGGAAACAAAACGTAGAGATAGAACGTGAAACTACTTTGTTGTGTCAAGTTTCAAGAAGCTAGCACAAATCGTGTGGGATTCAGAGATCCAAATACATCTATCAATATAGGAGAAAATAGAGTGAAACCTAAAAATTCAAACTGTTACTGGAAATGAACGCTTCAACATCGAAGAACGAAATTTGGGGAACCAAGTCGCCTTAGTGTACTGATCATTACCTGAAAGTATCATCCAGTTTGGGTGAAAAAATATTTGCTGAGATTTCTGGAGATTCGTAATTTTGGGATGCTTGGCAACCCCTTCCCATGAAAGTGTTTCTGGCCAGTCTCTGCTTAGGGCTACATCAAGAGGAAACAAAACGTAGAGATAGAACGTGAAACTACTTTGTTGTGTCAAGTTTCAAGAAGCTAGCACAAACCGTGTTGGATTTAGAGTTCCAAATACATCTATCAATATAGGAGAAAACAGAGTGAAACCTAAAAATTCAAACTGTTACTGGAAATGAACGCTTCAGCATAGAAGAACGAAATTTGGGGAACCAAGTCGCCTTAGTGTACTGATCATTACCTGAGAGTATCATCCAGTTTGGGTGAAAAAATATTTGCTGAGATTTCTGGAGATTCGTAATTTTTGGAAGCTTGGCAACCCCTTCCCATGAAAGTGTTTCTCGCAAGTCACTGCTTAGGGCTACATCAAGAGGAAACAAAACGTAGAGATAGAACGTGAAACTACTTTGTTGTGTCAAGTTTCAAGAAGCTAGCACAAATCGTGTTGGATTCAGAGTTCCAAATACATCTATCAATATAGGAGAAAATAGAGTGAAACCTAAAAATTCAAACTGTTACTGGAAATGAACGCTTCAACATCGAAGAACGAAATTTGGGGAACCAAGTCGCCTTAGTGTACTGATCATTACCTGAAAGTATCATCCAGTTTGGGTGAAAAAATATTTGCTGAGATTTCTGGAGATTCGTAATTTTGGGAAGCTTGGCAACCCCTTCCCATGAAAGTGTTTCTGGCCAGTCTCTGCTTAGGGCTACATCAAGAGGAAACAAAACGTAGAGATAGAACGTGAAACTACTTTGTTGTGTCAAGTTTCAAGAAGCTAGCACAAACCGTGTTGGATTTAGAGTTCCAAATACATCTATCAATATAGGAGAAAACAGAGTGAAACCTAAAAATTCAAACTGTTACTGGAAATGAACGCTTCCGCATAGAAGAACGAAATTTGGGGAACCAAGTCGCCTTAGTGTACTGATCATTACCTGAGAGTATCATCCAGTTTGGGTGAAAAAATATTTGCTGAGATTTCTGGAGATTCGTAATTTTTGGAAGCTTGGCAACCCCTTCCCATGAAAGTGTTTCTCGCCAGTCACTGCTTAGGGCTACATCAAGAGGAAACAAAACGTAGAGATAGAACGTGAAACTACTTTGTTGTGTCAACTTTCAAGAAGCTAGCACAAACCGTGTTGGATTCAGAGTTCCAAATACATCTATCAATATAGGAGAAAACAGAGTGAAACCTAAAAATTCAAACTGTTACTGGAAATGAACGCTTCAACATAGAAGAACGAAATTTGGGGAACCAAGTCGCCTTAGTGTACTGATCATTACCTGAAAGTATCGTCCTGTTTGGGTGAAAAAATATTTGCTGAGATTTCTGGAGATTCGTAATTTTGGGAAGCTTGGCAACCCCTTCCCATGAAAGTGTTTCTCGCCAGTCACTGCTTAGGGCTACATCAAGAGGAAACAAAACGTAGAGATAGAACGTGAAACTACTTTGTTGTGTCAAGTTTCAAGAAGCTAGCACAAATCGTGTGGGATTCAGAGATCCAAATACATCTATCAATATAGGAGAAAATAGAGTGAAACCTAAAAATTCAAACTGTTACTGGAAATGAACGCTTCAACATCGAAGAACGAAATTTGGGGAACCAAGTCGCCTTAGTGTACTGATCATTACCTGAAAGTATCATCCAGTTTGGGTGAAAAAATATTTGCTGAGATTTCTGGAGATTCGTAATTTTGGGATGCTTGGCAACCCCTTCCCATGAAAGTGTTTCTGGCCAGTCTCTGCTTAGGGCTACATCAAGAGGAAACAAAACGTAGAGATAGAACGTGAAACTACTTTGTTGTGTCAAGTTTCAAGAAGCTAGCACAAACCGTGTTGGATTTAGAGTTCCAAATACATCTATCAATATAGGAGAAAACAGAGTGAAACCTAAAAATTCAAACTGTTACTGGAAATGAACGCTTCAGCATAGAAGAACGAAATTTGGGGAACCAAGTCGCCTTAGTGTACTGATCATTACCTGAGAGTATCATCCAGTTTGGGTGAAAAAATATTTGCTGAGATTTCTTGAGATTCGTAATTTTTGGAAGCTTGGCAACCCCTTCCCATGAAAGTGTTTCTCGCAAGTCACTGCTTAGGGCTACATCAAGAGGAAACAAAACGTAGAGATAGAACGTGAAACTACTTTGTTGTGTCAAGTTTCAAGAAGCTAGCACAAATCGTGTTGGATTCAGAGTTCCAAATACATCTATCAATATAGGAGAAAATAGAGTGAAACCTAAAAATTCAAACTGTTACTGGAAATGAACGCTTCAACATCGAAGAACGAAATTTGGGGAACCAAGTCGCCTTAGTGTACTGATCATTACCTGAAAGTATCATCCAGTTTGGGTGAAAAAATATTTGCTGAGATTTCTGGAGATTCGTAATTTTGGGAAGCTTGGCAACCCCTTCCCATGAAAGTGTTTCTGGCCAGTCTCTGCTTAGGGCTACATCAAGAGGAAACAAAACGTAGAGATAGAACGTGAAACTACTTTGTTGTGTCAAGTTTCAAGAAGCTAGCACAAACCGTGTTGGATTTAGAGTTCCAAATACATCTATCAATATAGGAGAAAACAGAGTGAAACCTAAAAATTCAAACTGTTACTGGAAATGAACGCTTCCGCATAGAAGAACGAAATTTGGGGAACCAAGTCGCCTTAGTGTACTGATCATTACCTGAGAGTATCATCCAGTTTGGGTGAAAAAATATTTGCTGAGATTTCTGGAGATTCGTAATTTTTGGAAGCTTGGCAACCCCTTCCCATGAAAGTGTTTCTCGCAAGTCACTGCTTAGGGCTACATCAAGAGGAAACAAAACGTAGAGATAGAACGTGAAACTACTTTGTTGTGTCAAGTTTCAAGAAGCTACCACAAACCGTGTTGGATTTAGAGTTCCAAATACATCTATTAATATAGGAGAAAAGAGAGTGAAACCTAAAAATTCAAACTGTTACTGGAAATGAACGCTTCAACATAGAAGAACGAAATTTGGGGAACCAAGTCGCCTTAGTGTACTGATCATTACCTGAGAGTATCATCCAGTTTGGGTGAAAAAATATTTGCTGAGATTTCTGGAGATTCGTAATTTTGGGAAGCTTGGCAACCCCTTCCCATGAAAGTGTTTCTCGCCAGTCACTGCTTAGGGCTACATCAAGAGGAAACAAAACGTAGAGATAGAACGTGAAACTACTTGGTTGTGTCAAGTTTCAAGAAGCTAGCACAAACCGTGTTGGATTTAGAGTTCCAAATACATCTATCAATATAGGAGAAAACAGAGTGAAACCTAAAAATTCAAACTGTTACTGGAAATGAACGCTTCAACATAGAAGAACGAAATTTGGGGAACCAAGTCGCCATAGTGTACTGATCATTACCTGAAAGTATCATCCAGTTTGGGTGAAAAAATATTTGCTGAGATTTCTGGAGATTCGTAATTTTGGGAAGCTTGGCAACCTCGTTCCATGAAAGGGTTTCTCGCCAGTCACTGCTTAGGGCTACATCAAGAGGAAACAAAACGTAGAGATAGAACGTGAAACTACTTTGTTGTGTCAAGTTTCAAGAAGCTACCACAAACCGTGTTGGATTTAGAGTTCCAAATACATCTATTAATATAGGAGAAAAGAGAGTGAAACCTAAAAATTCAAACTGTTACTGGAAATGAACGCTTCAACATAGAAGAACGAAATTTGGGGAACCAAGTCGCCTTAGTGTACTGATCATTACCTGAAAGTATCATCCAGTTTGGGTGAAAAAATATTTGCTGAGATTTCTGGAGATTCGTAATTTTGGGAAGCTTGGCAACCCCTTCCCATGAAAGTGTTTCTCGCCAGTCACTGCTTAGGGCTACATCAAGAGGAAACAAAACGTAGAGATAGAACGTGAAACTACTTGGTTTTGTCAAGTTTCAAGAAGCTAGCACAAACCGTGTTGGATTCAGAGTTCCAAATACATCTATCAATATAGGAGAAAACAGAGTGAAACCTAAAAATTCAAACTGTTACTGGAAATGAACGCTTCAACATAGAAGAACGAAATTTGGGGAACCAAGTCGCCTTAGTGTACTGATCATTACCTGAAAGTATCATCCAGTTTGGGTGAAAAAATGTTTGCTGAGATTTCTGGAGATTCGTAATTTTGGGAAGCTTGGCAACCCCTTCCCATGAAAGTGTTTCTCGCCAGTCACTGCTTAGGGCTACATCAAGAGGAAACAAAACGTAGAGATAGAACGTGAAACTACTTTGTTGTGTCAAGTTTCAAGAAGCTAGCACAAACCGTGTTGGATTCAGAGTTCCAAATACATCTATCAATATAGGAGAAAACAGAGTGAAACCTACAAATTCAAACTGTTACTGGAAATAAACGCTTCAACATAGAAGAACGAAATTTGGGGAACCAAGTCGCCTTAGTGTACTGATCATTACCTGAAAGTATCGTCCAGTTTGGGTGAAAAAATATTTGCTGAGATTTCTGGAGATTCGTAATTTTGGGAAGCTTGGCAACCCCTTCCCATGAAAGTGTTTCTCGCCAGTCACTGCTTAGGGCTACATCAAGAGGAAACAAAACGTAGAGATAGAACGTGAAACTACTTTGTTGTGTCAAGTTTCAAGAAGCTAGCACAAACCGTGTTGGATTTAGAGTTCCAAATACATCTATCAATATAGGAGAAAACAGAGTGAAACCTAAAAATTCAAACTGTTACTGGAAATGAACGCTTCAACATAGAAGAACGAAATTTGGGGAACCAAGTCGCCTTAGTGTACTGATCATTACCTGAAGGTATCATCCAGTTTGGGTGAAAAAATATTTGCTGAGATTTCTGGAGATTCGTAATTTTGGGAAGCTTGGCAACCCCTTCCCATGAAAGTGTTTCTCGCCAGTCACTGCTTAGGGCTACATCAAGAGGAAACAAAACGTAGAGATAGAACGTGAAACTACTTTGTTGTGTCAACTTTCAAGAAGCTAGCACAAACCGTGTTGGATTCAGAGTTCCAAATACATCTATCAATATAGGAGAAAACAGAGTGAAACCTAAAAATTCAAACTGTTACTGGAAATGAACGCTTCAACATAGAAGAACGAAATTTGGGGAACCAAGTCACCTTAGTGTACTGATCATTACCTGAAAGTATCATCCAGTTTGGGTGAAAAAATGTTTGCTGAGATTTCTGGAGATTCGTAATTTTGGGAAGCTTGGCAACCCCTTCCCATGAAAGTGTTTCTCGCCAGTCACTGCTTAGGGCTACATCAAGAGGAAACAAAACGTAGAGATAGAACGTGAAACTACTTTGTTGTGTCAAGTTTCAAGAAGCTAGCACAAACCGTGTTGGATTCAGAGTTCCAAATACATCTATCAATATAGGAGAAAACAGAGTGAAACATACAAATTCAAACTGTTACTGGAAATAAACGCTTCAACATAGAAGAACGAAATTTGGGGAACCAAGTCGCCTTAGTGTACTGATCATTACCTGAAAGTATCGTCCTGATTGGGTGAAAAAATATTTGCTGAGATTTCTGGAGATTCGTAATTTTGGGAAGCTTGGCAACCCCTTCCCATGAAAGTGTTTCTCGCCAGTCACTGCTTAGGGCTACATCAAGAGGAAACAAAACGTAGAGATAGAACGTGAAACTACTTTGTTGTGTCAAGTTTCAAGAAGCTAGCACAAATCGTGTGGGATTCAGAGATCCAAATACATCTATCAATATAGGAGAAAATAGAGTGAAACCTAAAAATTCAAACTGTTACTGGAAATGAACGCTTCAACATCGAAGAACGAAATTTGGGGAACCAAGTCGCCTTAGTGTACTGATCATTACCTGAAAGTATCATCCAGTTTGGGTGAAAAAATATTTGCTGAGATTTCTGGAGATTCGTAATTTTGGGATGCTTGGCAACCCCTTCCCATGAAAGGGTTTCTGGCCAGTCTCTGCTTAGGGCTACATCAAGAGGAAACAAAACGTAGAGATAGAACGTGAAACTACTTTGTTGTGTCAAGTTTCAAGAAGCTAGCACAAACCGTGTTGGATTTAGAGTTCCAAATACATCTATCAATATAGGAGAAAACAGAGTGAAACCTAAAAATTCAAACTGTTACTGGAAATGAACGCTTCAGCATAGAAGAACGAAATTTGGGGAACCAAGTCGCCTTAGTGTACTGATCATTACCTGAGAGTATCATCCAGTTTGGGTGAAAAAATATTTGCTGAGATTTCTGGAGATTCGTAATTTTTGGAAGCTTGGCAACCCCTTCCCATGAAAGTGTTTCTCGCAAGTCACTGCTTAGGGCTACATCAAGAGGAAACAAAACGTAGAGATAGAACGTGAAACTACTTTGTTGTGTCAAGTTTCAAGAAGCTAGCACAAATCGTGTTGGATTCAGAGTTCCAAATACATCTATCAATATAGGAGAAAATAGAGTGAAACCTAAAAATTCAAACTGTTACTGGAAATGAACGCTTCAACATCGAAGAACGAAATTTGGGGAACCAAGTCGCCTTAGTGTACTGATCATTACCTGAAAGTATCATCCAGTTTGGGTGAAAAAATATTTGCTGAGATTTCTGGAGATTCGTAATTTTGGGAAGCTTGGCAACCCCTTCCCATGAAAGTGTTTCTGGCCAGTCTCTGCTTAGGGCTACATCAAGAGGAAACAAAACGTAGAGATAGAACGTGAAACTACTTTGTTGTGTCAAGTTTCAAGAAGCTAGCACAAACCGTGTTGGATTTAGAGTTCCAAATACATCTATCAATATAGGAGAAAACAGAGTGAAACCTAAAAATTCAAACTGTTACTGGAAATGAACGCTTCCGCATAGAAGAACGAAATTTGGGGAACCAAGTCGCCTTAGTGTACTGATCATTACCTGAGAGTATCATCCAGTTTGGGTGAAAAAATATTTGCTGAGATTTCTGGAGATTCGTAATTTTTGGAAGCTTGGCAACCCCTTCCCATGAAAGTGTTTCTCGCCAGTCACTGCTTAGGGCTACATCAAGAGGAAACAAAACGTAGAGATAGAACGTGAAACTACTTTGTTGTGTCAACTTTCAAGAAGCTAGCACAAACCGTGTTGGATTCAGAGTTCCAAATACATCTATCAATATAGGAGAAAACAGAGTGAAACCTAAAAATTCAAACTGTTACTGGAAATGAACGCTTCAACATAGAAGAACGAAATTTGGGGAACCAAGTCGCCTTAGTGTACTGATCATTACCTGAAAGTATCGTCCTGTTTGGGTGAAAAAATATTTGCTGAGATTTCTGGAGATTCGTAATTTTGGGAAGCTTGGCAACCCCTTCCCATGAAAGTGTTTCTCGCCAGTCACTGCTTAGGGCTACATCAAGAGGAAACAAAACGTAGAGATAGAACGTGAAACTACTTTGTTGTGTCAAGTTTCAAGAAGCTAGCACAAATCGTGTGGGATTCAGAGATCCAAATACATCTATCAATATAGGAGAAAATAGAGTGAAACCTAAAAATTCAAACTGTTACTGGAAATGAACGCTTCAACATCGAAGAACGAAATTTGGGGAACCAAGTCGCCTTAGTGTACTGATCATTACCTGAAAGTATCATCCAGTTTGGGTGAAAAAATATTTGCTGAGATTTCTGGAGATTCGTAATTTTGGGATGCTTGGCAACCCCTTCCCATGAAAGTGTTTCTGGCCAGTCTCTGCTTAGGGCTACATCAAGAGGAAACAAAACGTAGAGATAGAACGTGAAACTACTTTGTTGTGTCAAGTTTCAAGAAGCTAGCACAAACCGTGTTGGATTTAGAGTTCCAAATACATCTATCAATATAGGAGAAAACAGAGTGAAACCTAAAAATTCAAACTGTTACTGGAAATGAACGCTTCAGCATAGAAGAACGAAATTTGGGGAACCAAGTCGCCTTAGTGTACTGATCATTACCTGAGAGTATCATCCAGTTTGGGTGAAAAAATATTTGCTGAGATTTCTGGAGATTCGTAATTTTTGGAAGCTTGGCAACCCCTTCCCATGAAAGTGTTTCTCGCAAGTCACTGCTTAGGGCTACATCAAGAGGAAACAAAACGTAGAGATAGAACGTGAAACTACTTTGTTGTGTCAAGTTTCAAGAAGCTAGCACAAATCGTGTTGGATTCAGAGTTCCAAATACATCTATCAATATAGGAGAAAATAGAGTGAAACCTAAAAATTCAAACTGTTACTGGAAATGAACGCTTCAACATCGAAGAACGAAATTTGGGGAACCAAGTCGCCTTAGTGTACTGATCATTACCTGAAAGTATCATCCAGTTTGGGTGAAAAAATATTTGCTGAGATTTCTGGAGATTCGTAATTTTGGGAAGCTTGGCAACCCCTTCCCATGAAAGTGTTTCTGGCCAGTCTCTGCTTAGGGCTACATCAAGAGGAAACAAAACGTAGAGATAGAACGTGAAACTACTTTGTTGTGTCAAGTTTCAAGAAGCTAGCACAAACCGTGTTGGATTTAGAGTTCCAAATACATCTATCAATATAGGAGAAAACAGAGTGAAACCTAAAAATTCAAACTGTTACTGGAAATGAACGCTTCCGCATAGAAGAACGAAATTTGGGGAACCAAGTCGCCTTAGTGTACTGATCATTACCTGAGAGTATCATCCAGTTTGGGTGAAAAAATATTTGCTGAGATTTCTGGAGATTCGTAATTTTTGGAAGCTTGGCAACCCCTTCCCATGAAAGTGTTTCTCGCAAGTCACTGCTTAGGGCTACATCAAGAGGAAACAAAACGTAGAGATAGAACGTGAAACTACTTTGTTGTGTCAAGTTTCAAGAAGCTACCACAAACCGTGTTGGATTTAGAGTTCCAAATACATCTATCTATATAGGAGAAAACAGAGTGAAACCTAAAAATTCAAACTGTTACTGGAAATGAACGCTTCAACATAGAAGAACGAAATTTGGGGAACCAAGTCGCCTTAGTGTACTGATCATTACCTGAGAGTATCATCCAGTTTGGGTGAAAAAATATTTGCTGAGATTTCTGGAGATTCGTAATTTTTGGAAGCTTGGCAACCCCTTCCCATGAAAGTGTTTCTCGCCAGTCACTGCTTAGGGCTACATCAAGAGGAAACAAAACGTAGAGATAGAACGTGAAACTACTTTATTGTGTCAAGTTTCAAAAAGCTAGCACAAACCGTGTTGGATTTAGAGTTCCAAATACATCTATCAATATAGGAGAAAACAGAGCGAAACCTAAAAATTCAAACTGTTACTGGAAATGAACGCTTCAACATAGAAGAACGAAATTTGGGGAACCAAGTCGCCTTAGTGTACTGATCATTACCTGAAAGTATCATCCAGTTTGATGAAAAAATATTTGCTGAGATTTCTGGAGATTCGTAATTTTGGGAAGCTTGGCAACCCCTTCCCATGAAAGTGTATCTCGCCAGTCACTGTTTAGGGCCACATCAAGAGGAAACAAAACGTAGAGATAGAACATGAAACTACTTTGTTGTGTCAAGTTTCAAGAAGCTAGCACAAACCGTGTTGGATTTAGAGTTCCAAATACATCTATCTATATAGGAGAAAACAGAGTGAAACCTAAAAATTCAAACTGTTACTGGAAATGAACGCTTCAACATAGAAGAACGAAATTTGGGGAACCAAGTTGCCTTAATGTACTGATCATTACCTGAAAGTATCATCCAGTTTGGTTGAAAAAATATTTGCTGAGATTTCTGGAGATTCGTAATTTTGGGAAGCTTGGCAACCCCTTCCCATGAAAGTGTTTCTCGCCAGTCACTGCTTAGGGCTACATCAAGAGGAAACAAAACGTAGAGATAGAACGTGAAACTACTTTGTTGTGTCAAGTTTCAAGAAGCTAGCACAATCCGTGTTGGATTCAGAGTTCCAAATACATCTATCAATATAGGAGAAAATAGAGTGAAACCTAAAAATTCAAACTGTTACTGGAAATGAACGCTTCAACATCGAAGAACGAAATTTGGGGAACCAAGTCGCCTTAGAGTACTGATCATTACCTGAAAGTATCATCCAGTTTGGGTGAAAAAATATTTGCTGAGATTTCTGGAGATTCGTAATTTTGGGAAGCTTGGCAACCCATTCCCATGAAAGTGTTTCTGGCCAGTCTCTGCTTAGGGCTACATCAAGAGGAAACAAAACGTAGAGATAGAACGTGAAACTACTTTGTTGTGTCAAGTTTCAAGAAGCTAGCACAAACCGTGTTGGATTTAGAGTTCCAAATACATCTATCAATATAGGAGAAAACAGAGTGAAACCTAAAAATTCAAACTGTTACTGGAAATGAACGCTTCAGCATAGAAGAACGAAATTTGGGGAACCAAGTCGCCTTAGTGTACTGATCATTACCTGAAATTATCATCCAGTTTGGGTGAAAAAATATTTGCTGAGATTTCTGGAGATTTGTAGTTTTTGGAAGCTTGGCAACCCCTTCCCATGAAAGTGTTTCTCGCCAGTCACTGCTTAGGGCTACATCAAGAGGAAACAAAACGTAGAGATAGAACGTGAAACTACTTTGTTGTGTCAAGTTTCAATAAGCTAGCACAAACCGTGTTGGATTTAGAGTTCCAAATACATCTATCAATATAGGAGAAAACAGAGTGAAACCTAAAAATTCAAACTGTTACTGGAAATGAACGCTTCAACATAGAAGAACGAAATTTGGGGAACCAAGTCGCCTTAGTGTACTGATCATTACCTGAAAGTATCATCCAGTTTGGGTGAAAAAATATTTGCTGAGATTTCTGGAGATTCGTAATTTTGGGAAGCTTGGCAACCCCGTTCCATGAAAGGGTTTCTCGCCAGTCACTGCTTAGGGCTACATCAAGAGGAAACAAAACGTAGAGATAGAACGTGAAACTACTTTGTTGTGTCAAGTTTCAAGAAGCTACCACAAACCGTGTTGGATTTAGAGTTCCAAATACATCTATTAATATAGGAGAAAAGAGAGTGAAACCTAAAAATTCAAACTGTTACTGGAAATGAACGCTTCAACATAGAAGAACGAAATTTGGGGAACCAAGTCGCCTTAGTGTACTGATCATTACCTGAAAGTATCATCCAGTTTGGGTGAAAAAATATTTGCTGAGATTTCTGGAGATTCGTAATTTTGGGAAGCTTGGCAACCCCGTTCCATGAAAGGGTTTCTCGCCAGTCACTGCTTAGGGCTACATCAAGAGGAAACAAAACGTAGAGATAGAACGTGAAACTACTTTGTTGTGTCAAGTTTCAAGAAGCTACCACAAACCGTGTTGGATTTAGAGTTCCAAATACATCTATTAATATAGGAGAAAACAGAGCGAAACCTAAAAATTCAAACTGTTACTGGAAATGAACGCTTCAACATAGAAGAACGAAATTTGGGGAACCAAGTCGCCTTAGTGTACTGATCATTACCTGAAAGTATCATCCAGTTTGATGAAAAAATATTTGCTGAGATTTCTGGAGATTCGTAATTTTGGGAAGCTTGGCAACCCCTTCCCATGAAAGTGTTTCTCGCCAGTCACTGTTTAGGGCTACATCAAGAGGAAACAAAACGTAGAGATAGAACGTGAAACTACTTTGTTGTGTCAAGTTTCAAGAAACTAGCACAAACCGTGTTGGATTTAGAGTTCCAAATACATCTATCAATATAAGAGAAAAAAGAGTGAAACCTAAAAATTCAAACTGTTACTGGAAATGAACGCTTCAACATAGAAGAACGAAATTTGGGGAACCAAGTCGCCTTAGTGTACTGATCATTACCTGAAAGTATCATCCACTTTGGGTGAAAAAATATTTGCTGAGATTTCTGGAGATTCCTAATTTTTGGAAGCTTGGCAACCCCTTCCCATGAAAGTGTTTCTCGCCAGTCACTGCTTAGGGCTACATCAAGAGGAAACAAAACGTAGAGATAGAACGTGAAACTACTTTGTTGTGTCAACTTTCAAGAAGCTAGCACAAACCGTGTTGGATTCAGAGTTCCAAATACATCTATCAATATAGGAGAAAACAGAGTGAAACCTACAAATTCAAACTGTTACTGGAAATGAACGCTTCAACATAGAAGAACGAAATTTGGGGAACCAAGTCGCCTTAGTGTACTGATCATTACCTGAAAGTATCATCCAGTTTGGGTGAAAAAATGTTTGCTGAGATTTCTGGAGATTCGTAATTTTGGGATGCTTGGCAACCCCTTTTCATGAAAGTGTTTCTCGCCAGTCACTGCTTAGGGCTACATCAAGAGGAAACAAAACGTAGGGATAGAACGTGAAACTACTTTGTTGTGTCAAGTTTCAAGAAGCTAGCACAAACCGTGTTGGATTTAGAGTTCCAAATACATCTATCAATATAGGAGAAAACAGAGTGAAACCTAAAAATTCAAACTGTTCCTGGAAATGAACGCTTCAACATAGAAGAACGAAATTTGGGGAACCAAGTCGCCTTAGTGTACTGATCATTACCTGAAAGTATCATCCAGTTTGGGTGAAAAAATATTTGCTGAGATTTCTGGAGATTCGTAATTTTGGGAAGCTTGGCAACCCCTTCCCATGAAAGTGTTTCTCGCCAGTCACTGCTTAGGGCTACATCAAGAGGAAACAAAACATAGAGATAGAACGTGAAACTACTTTGTTGTGTCAAGTTTCAAGAAGCTAGCACAAACCGTGTTGGATTTAGAGTTCCAAATACATCTATCAATATAGGAGAAAACAGAGTGAAACCTAAAAATTCAAACTGTTACTGGAAATGAACGCTTCGACATAGAAGAACGAAATTTGGGGAACCAAGTCGCCTTAGTGTACTGATCATTACCTGAGAGTATCATCCAGTTTGGGTGAAAAAATATTTGCTGAGATTTCTGAAGATTCGTAATTTTTGGAAGCTTGGCAACCCCTTCCCATGAAAGTGTTTCTCGCCAGTCACTGCTTAGGGCTACATCAAGAGGAAACAAAACGTAGAGATAGAACGTGAAACTACTTTGTTGTGTCAAGTTTCAAGAAGCTAGCACAAACCGTGTTGGATTTAGAGTTCCAAATACATCTATCAATATAGGAGAAAACAGAGTGAAACCTAAAAATTCAAACTGTTACTGGAAATGAACGCTTCAACATAGAAGAACGAAATTTGGGGAACCAAGTCGCCTTAGTGTACTGATCATTACCTGAAAGTATCATCCAGTTTGGGTGAAAAAATATTTGCTGAGATTTCTGGAGATTCGTAGTTTTGGGAAGCTTGGCAACCCCGTTCCATGAAAGGGTTTCTCGCCAGTCACTGCTTAGGGCTACATCAAGAGGAAACAAAACGTAGAGATAGAACGTGAAACTACTTTGTTGTGTCAAGTTTCAAAAAGCTAGCACAAACCGTGTTGGATTTAGAGTTCCAAATACATCTATCAATATAGGAGAAAACAGAGTGAAACCTAAAAATTCAAACTGTTACTGGAAATGAACGCTTCAACATAGAAGAACGAAATTTGGGGAACCAAGTCGCCTTAGTGTACTGATCATTACCTGAAAGTATCATCCACTTTGGGTGAAAAAAATATTTGCTGAGATTTCTGGAGATTCGTAATTTTGGGAAGCTTGGCAACCCCTTCCCATGAAAGTGTTTCTCGCCAGTCACTGCTTAGGGCTACATCAAGAGGAAACAAAACGTAGAGATAGAACGTGAAACTACTTTGTTGTGTCAACTTTCAAGAAGCTAGCACAAACCGTGTTGGATTCAGAGTTCCAAATACATCTATCAATATAGGAGAAAACAGAGTGAAACCTACAAATTCAAACTGTTACTGGAAATGAACGCTTCAACATAGAAGAACGAAATTTGGGGAACCAAGTCGCCTTAGTGTACTGATCATTACCTGAAAGTATCATCCAGTTTGGGTGAAAAAATGTTTGCTGAGATTTCTGGAGATTCGTAATTTTGGGATGCTTGGCAACCCCTTTTCATGAAAGTGTTTCTCGCCAGTCACTGCTTAGGGCTACATCAAGAGGAAACAAAACGTAGGGATAGAACGTGAAACTACTTTGTTTTGTCAAGTTTCAAGAAGCTAGCACAAACCGTGTTGGATTTAGAGTTCCAAATACATCTATCAATATAGGAGAAAACAGAGTGAAACCTAAAAATTCAAACTGTTACTGGAAATGAACGCTTCAACATAGAAGAACGAAATTTGGGGAACCAAGTCGCCTTAGTGTACTGATCATTACCTGAAAGTATCATCCAGTTTGGGTGAAAAAATATTTGCTGAGATTTCTGGAGATTCGTAATTTTGGGAAGCTTGGCAACCCCTTCCCATGAAAGTGTTTCTCGCCAGTCACTGCTTAGGGCTACATCAAGAGGAAACAAAACGTAGAGATAGAACGTGAAACTACTTTGTTGTGTCAACTTTCAAGAAGCTAGCACAAACCGTGTTGGATTCAGAGTTCCAAATACATCTATCAATATAGGAGAAAACAGAGTGAAACCTAAAAATTCAAACTGTTACTGGAAATGAACGCTTCGACATAGAAGAACGAAATTTGGGGAACCAAGTCGCCTTAGTGTACTGATCACTACCTGAAAGTATCATCCAGTTTGGGTGAAAAAATATTTGCTGAGATTTCTGGAGATTCTTAATTTTGGGAAGCTTGGCAACCCCTTCCCATGAAAGTGTTTCTCGCCAGTCACTGCTTAGGGCTACATCAAGAGGAAACAAAACGTAGAGATAGAACGTGAAACTACTTTGTTGTGTCAAGTTTCAAGAAGCTAGCACAAACCGTGTTGGATTTAGAGTTCCAAATACATCTATCCATATAGGAGAAAACAGAGTGAAACCTAAAAATTCAAACTGTTACTGGAAATGAACGCTTCAACATAGAAGAACGAAATTTGGGGAACCAAGTCGCCTTAGTGTACTGATCATTACCTGAAAGTATCATCCAGTTTGGGTGAAAAAATATTTGCTGAGATTTCTGGAGATTCGTAATTTTGGGAAGCTTGGCAACCCCTTCCCATGAAAGTGTTTCTCGCCAGTCACTGTTTAGGGCTACATCAAGAGGAAACAAAACGTAGAGATAGAACATGAAACTACTTTGTTGTGTCAACTTTCAAGAAGCTAGCACAAACCGTGTTGGATTTAGAGTTCCAAATACATCTATCAATATAGGAGAAAACAGAGTGAAACCTAAAAATTCAAACTGTTACTGGAAATGAACGCTTCAACATAGAAGAATGAAATTTGGGGAACCAAGTCGCCTTAGTGTACTGATCATTACCTGAAAGTATCATCCAGTTTGGGTGAAAAAATATTTGCTGAGATTTCTGGAGATTCGTAATTTTGGGAAGCTTGGCAACCCCGTTCCATGAAAGGGTTTCTCGCCAGTCACTGCTTAGGGCTACATCAAGAGGAAACAAAACATAGAGATAGAACGTGAAACTACTTTGTTGTGTCAAGTTTCAAGAACCTAGCACAAACCGTGTTGGATTTAGAGTTCCAAATACATCTATTAATATAGGAGAAAACAGAGTGAAACCTAAAAATTCAAACTGTTACTGGAAATGAACGCTTCAACATAGAAGAACGAAATTTGGGGAACCAACGTACCTTAGTGTACTGATCATTACCTGAAAGTATCATCCAGTTTGGGTGAAAAATTATTTGCTGAGATTTCTGGAGATTCGTAATTTTTGGAAGCTTGGCAATCCCTTCCCATGAAAGTGTTTCTCGCCAGTCACTGCTTAGGGCTACATCAAGAGGAAACAAAACGTAGAGATAGATCGTGAAAGTACTTTGTTGTGTCAAGTTTCAAGAAGCTATCACAAACCGTGTTGGATTTAGAGTTCCAAATACATCTGTCAATATAGGAGAAAACAGAGTGAAACCTAAAAATTCAAACTGTTACTGGAAATGAACGCTTCAACATAGAAGAACGAAATTTGAGTAACCAAGTCGCCTTAGTGTACTGATCATTACCTGAAAGTATCATCCAGTTTGGGTGAAAAAATATTTGCTGAGATTTCTGGAGATTCGTAATTTTGGGAAGCTTGGCAACACCTTCCCATGAAAGTGTTTCTCGCCAGTCACTGCTTAGGGCTACATCAAGAGGAAACAAAACGTAGAGATAGAACGTGAAACTACTTTGTTGTGTCAAGTTTCAAGAAGCTAGCACAAACCGTGTTGGATTTAGAGTTCCAAATACATCTATCAATATAGGAGAAAACAGAGTGAAACCTAAAAATTCAAACTGTTACTGGAAATGAACGCTTCGACATAGAAGAACGAAATTTGGGGAACCAAGTCGCCTTAGTGTACTGATCATTACCTGAGAGTATCATCCAGTTTGGGTGAAAAAATATTTGCTGAGATTTCTGAAGATTCGTAATTTTTGGAAGCTTGGCAACCCCTTCCCATGAAAGTGTTTCTCGCCAGTCACTGCTTAGGGCTACATCAAGAGGAAACAAAACGTAGAGATAGAACGTGAAACTACTTTGTTGTGTCAAGTTTCAAGAAGCTAGCACAAACCGTGTTGGATTTAGAGTTCCAAATACATCTATCAATATAGGAGAAAACAGAGTGAAACCTAAAAATTCAAACTGTTACTGGAAATGAACGCTTCAACATAGAAGAACGAAATTTGGGGAACCAAGTCGCCTTAGTGTACTGATCATTACCTGAAAGTATCATCCAGTTTGGGTGAAAAAATATTTGCTGAGATTTCTGGAGATTCGTAGTTTTGGGAAGCTTGGCAACCCCGTTCCATGAAAGGGTTTCTCGCCAGTCACTGCTTAGGGCTACATCAAGAGGAAACAAAACGTAGAGATAGAACGTGAAACTACTTTGTTGTGTCAAGTTTCAAAAAGCTAGCACAAACCGTGTTGGATTTAGAGTTCCAAATACATCTATCAATATAGGAGAAAACAGAGTGAAACCTAAAAATTCAAACTGTTACTGGAAATGAACGCTTCAACATAGAAGAACGAAATTTGGGGAACCAAGTCGCCTTAGTGTACTGATCATTACCTGAAAGTATCATCCACTTTGGGTGAAAAAAATATTTGCTGAGATTTCTGGAGATTCGTAATTTTGGGAAGCTTGGCAACCCCTTCCCATGAAAGTGTTTCTCGCCAGTCACTGCTTAGGGCTACATCAAGAGGAAACAAAACGTAGAGATAGAACGTGAAACTACTTTGTTGTGTCAACTTTCAAGAAGCTAGCACAAACCGTGTTGGATTCAGAGTTCCAAATACATCTATCAATATAGGAGAAAACAGAGTGAAACCTACAAATTCAAACTGTTACTGGAAATGAACGCTTCAACATAGAAGAACGAAATTTGGGGAACCAAGTCGCCTTAGTGTACTGATCATTACCTGAAAGTATCATCCAGTTTGGGTGAAAAAATGTTTGCTGAGATTTCTGGAGATTCGTAATTTTGGGATGCTTGGCAACCCCTTTTCATGAAAGTGTTTCTCGCCAGTCACTGCTTAGGGCTACATCAAGAGGAAACAAAACGTAGGGATAGAACGTGAAACTACTTTGTTTTGTCAAGTTTCAAGAAGCTAGCACAAACCGTGTTGGATTTAGAGTTCCAAATACATCTATCAATATAGGAGAAAACAGAGTGAAACCTAAAAATTCAAACTGTTACTGGAAATGAACGCTTCAACATAGAAGAACGAAATTTGGGGAACCAAGTCGCCTTAGTGTACTGATCATTACCTGAAAGTATCATCCAGTTTGGGTGAAAAAATATTTGCTGAGATTTCTGGAGATTCGTAATTTTGGGAAGCTTGGCAACCCCTTCCCATGAAAGTGTTTCTCGCCAGTCACTGCTTAGGGCTACACCAAGAGGAAACAAAACATAGAGATAGAACGTGAAACTACTTTGTTGTGTCAAGTTTCAAGAAGCTAGCACAAACCGTGTTGGATTTAGAGTTCCAAATACATCTATCAATATAGGAGAAAACAGAGTGAAACCTAAAAATTCAAACTGTTACTGGAAATGAACGCTTCGACATAGAAGAACGAAATTTGGGGAACCAAGTCGCCTTAGTGTACTGATCACTACCTGAAAGTATCATCCAGTTTGGGTGAAAAAATATTTGCTGAGATTTCTGGAGATTCTTAATTTTGGGAAGCTTGGCAACCCCTTCCCATGAAAGTGTTTCTCGCCAGTCACTGCTTAGGGCTACATCAAGAGGAAACAAAACGTAGAGATAGAACGTGAAACTACTTTGTTGTGTCAAGTTTCAAGAAGCTAGCACAAACCGTGTTGGATTTAGAGTTCCAAATACATCTATCCATATAGGAGAAAACAGAGTGAAACCTAAAAATTCAAACTGTTACTGGAAATGAACGCTTCAACATAGAAGAACGAAATTTGGGGAACCAAGTCGCCTTAGTGTACTGATCATTACCTGAAAGTATCATCCAGTTTGGGTGAAAAAATATTTGCTGAGATTTCTGGAGATTCGTAATTTTGGGAAGCTTGGCAACCCCTTCCCATGAAAGTGTTTCTCGCCAGTCACTGTTTAGGGCTACATCAAGAGGAAACAAAACGTAGAGATAGAACATGAAACTACTTTGTTGTGTCAACTTTCAAGAAGCTAGCACAAACCGTGTTGGATTTAGAGTTCCAAATACATCTATCAATATAGGAGAAAACAGAGTGAAACCTAAAAATTCAAACTGTTACTGGAAATGAACGCTTCAACATAGAAGAATGAAATTTGGGGAACCAAGTCGCCTTAGTGTACTGATCATTACCTGAAAGTATCATCCAGTTTGGGTGAAAAAATATTTGCTGAGATTTCTGGAGATTCGTAATTTTGGGAAGCTTGGCAACCCCGTTCCATGAAAGGGTTTCTCGCCAGTCACTGCTTAGGGCTACATCAAGAGGAAACAAAACATAGAGATAGAACATGAAACTACTTTGTTGTGTCAAGTTTCAAGAACCTAGCACAAACCGTGTTGGATTTAGAGTTCCAAATACATCTATTAATATAGGAGAAAACAGAGTGAAACCTAAAAATTCAAACTGTTACTGGAAATGAACGCTTCAACATAGAAGAACGAAATTTGGGGAACCAACGTACCTTAGTGTACTGATCATTACCTGAAAGTATCATCCAGTTTGGGTGAAAAATTATTTGCTGAGATTTCTGGAGATTCGTAATTTTTGGAAGCTTGGCAATCCCTTCCCATGAAAGTGTTTCTCGCCAGTCACTGCTTAGGGCTACATCAAGAGGAAACAAAACGTAGAGATAGATCGTGAAAGTACTTTGTTGTGTCAAGTTTCAAGAAGCTATCACAAACCGTGTTGGATTTAGAGTTCCAAATACATCTGTCAATATAGGAGAAAACAGAGTGAAACCTAAAAATTCAAACTGTTACTGGAAATGAACGCTTCAACATAGAAGAACGAAATTTGAGTAACCAAGTCGCCTTAGTGTACTGATCATTACCTGAAAGTATCATCCAGTTTGGGTGAAAAAATATTTGCTGAGATTTCTGGAGATTCGTAATTTTGGGAAGCTTGGCAACACCTTCCCATGAAAGTGTTTCTCGCCAGTCACTGCTTAGGGCTACATCAAGAGGAAACAAAACGTAGAGATAGAACGTGAAACTACTTTGTTGTGTCAAGTTTCAAGAAGCTAGCACAAAACGTGTTGGATTTAGAGTTCCAAATACATCTATCAATATAGGAGAAAACTGAGTGAAACCTAAAAATTCAAACTGTTACTGGAAATGAACGCTTCAACATAGAAGAACGAAATTTGGGAACCAAGTCGCCTTAGTTTACTGATCATTAACTGAGAGTATCATCCAGTTTGGGTGAAAAAATATTTGCTGAGATTTCTGGAGATTCGTAATTTTTGGAAGCTTGGCAACCCCTTCCCATGAAAGTGTTTCTCACCAGTCACTGCTTAGGGCTACATCAACAGTAAACAAAACGTAGAGATAGAACGTGAAACTACATTGTTGTGTCAAGTTTCAAGAAGCTAGCACAAACCGTGTTGGATTTAGAGTTCCAAATACATCTATCAATATAGGAGAAAACAGAGTGAAACCTAAAAATTCAAACTGTTACTGGAAATGAACGCTTCAACATAGAAGAACGAAATTTGGGGAACCAAGTCGCCTTAGTGTACTGATCTTTACCTGAAAGTATCATCCAGTTTGGGTGAAAAAATATTTGCTGAGATTTCTGGAGATTCGTAATTGTGGGAAGCTTGGCAACCCCGTTCCATGAAAGTGTTTCTCGCCAGTCACTGCTTAGGGCTACATCAAGAGGAAACAAAACATAGAGACAGAACGTGAAACTACTTTGTTGTGTCAAGTTTCAAGAAGCTAGCAAAAACCGTGTTGGATTTAGAGTTCCAAATACATCTATTAATATAGGAGAAAACAGAGTGAAACCTAAAAATTCAAACTGTTACTGGAAATGAACGCTTCAACATAGAAGAACGAAATTTGAGGAACCAAGTCGCCTTAGTGTACTGATCATTACCTGAGAGTATCATCCAGTTTGGGTGAAAAAATATTTGCTGAGATTTCTGGAGATTCGTAATTTTGGGAAGCTTGGCAACCCCTTCCCATGAAAGTGTTTCTCGCCAGTCACTGCTTAGGGCTACATCAAGAGGAAACAAAACGTAGAGATAGAACGTGAAACTACTTGGTTGTGTCAAGTTTCAAGAAGCTAGCACAAACCGTGTTGGATTCAGAGTTCCAAATACATCTATCAATATAGGAGAAAACAGAGTGAAACCTAAAAATTCAAACTGTTACTGGAAATGAACGCTTCAACATAGAAGAACGAAATTTGGGGAACCAAGTCGTCTTAGTGTACTGATCATTACCTGAAAGTATCATCCAGTTTGGGTGAAAAAATGTTTGCTGAGATTTCTGGAGATTCGTAATTTTGGGAAGCTTGGCAACCCCTTCCCATGAAAGTGTTTCTCGCCAGTCACTGCTTAGGGCTACATCAAGAGGAAACAAAACGTAGAGATAGAACGTGAAACTACTTTGTTGTGTCAAGTTTCAAGAAGCTAGCACAAACCGTGTTGGATTTAGAGTTCCAAATACATCTATCAATATAGGAGAAAACAGAGTGAAACCTAAAAATTCAAACTGTTACTGGAAATGAACGCTTCAGCATAGAACGAAATTTGGGGAACCAAGTCGCCTTAGTGTACTGATCATTACCTGAGAGTATCATCCAGTTTGGGTGAAAAAATATTTGCTGAGATTTCTGGAGATTCGTAATTTTTGGAAGCTTGGCAACCCCTTCCCATGAAAGTGTTTCTCGCCAGTCACTGCTTAGGGCTACATCAAGAGGAAACAAAACGTAGAGATAGAACGTGAAACTACTTTGTTGTGTCAAGTTTCAAGAAGCTAGCACAAACCGTGTTGGATTTAGAGTTCCAAATACATCTATCAATATAGGAGAAAACAGAGTGAAACCTAAAAATTCAAACTGTTACTGGAAATGAACGCTTCAACATAGAAGAACGAAATTTGGGGAACCAAGTCGCCTTAGTGTACTGATCATTACCTTAAAGTATCATCCAGTTTGGGTGAAAAAATATTTGCTGAGATTTCTGGAGATTCGTAATTTTTGGAAGCTTGGCAACCCCTTCCCATGAAAGTGTTTCTCGCCAGTCACTGCTTAGGGCTACATCAAGAGGAAACAAAACGTAGAGATAGAACGTGAAACTACTTTGTTGTGTCAAGTTTCAAGAAGCTAGCACAAACCGTGTTGGATTTAGAGTTCCAAATACATCTATCAATATAGGAGAAAACAGAGTGAAACCTAAAAATTCAAACTGTTACTGGAAATGAACGCTTCAACATAGAAGAACGAAATTTGGGGAACCAAGTCGCCTTAGTGTACTGATCATTACCTGAAAGTATCATCCAGTTTGGGTGAAAAAATATTTGCTGAGATTTCTGGAGATTCGTAATTTTTGGAAGCTTGGCAACCCCTTCCCATGAAAGTGTTTCTCGCCAGTCACTGTTTAGGGCTACATCAAGAGGAAACAACAAAACGTAGAGATAGAACGTGAAACTACTTTGTTGTGTCAACTTTCAAGAAGCTAGCACAAACCGTGTTGGATTCAGAGTTCCAAATACATCTATCAATATAGGAGAAAACAGAGTGAAACCTAAAAATTCAAACTGTTACTGAAAATGAACGCTTCAACATAGAAGAACGAAATTTGGGGAACCAAGTCACCTTAGTGTACTGATCATTACCTGAAAGTATCATCCAGTTTGGGTGAAAAAATATTTGCTGAGATCTCTGGAGATTCGTAATTTTGGGAAGCTTGGCAACCCCTTCCCATGAAAGTGTTTCTCGCCAGTCACTGCTTAGGGCTACATCAAGAGGAAACAAAACGTAGAGATAGAACGTGAAACTACTTTGTTGTGTCAAGTTTCAAGAAGCTAGCACAAACCGTGTTGGATTTAGAGTTCCAAATACATCTATCAATATAGGAGAAAACAGAGTGAAACCTAAAAATTCAAACTGTTACTGGAAATGAACGCTTCAACATAGAAGAACGAAATTTGGGGAACCAAGTCGCCTTAGTGTACTGATCATTACCTGAAAGTATCATCCAGTTTGGGTGAAAAAATATTTGCTGAGATTTCTGGAGATTCGTAATTTTGGGAAGCTTGGCAACCCCTTCCCATGAAAGTGTTTCTCGCCAGTCACTGTTTAGGGCTACATCAAGAGGAAACAAAACATTGAGATAGAACGTGAAACTACTTTGTTGTGTCAAGTTTCAAGAAGCTAGCACAAACCGTGTTGGATTTAGAGTTCCAAATACATCTATCAATATAGGAGAAAACAGAGTGAAACCTAAAAATTCAAACTGTTACTGGAAATGAACGCTTCAACATAGAAGAACGAAATTTGGGGAACCAAGTCGCCTTAGTGTACTGATCATTACCTGAAAGTATCATCCAGTTTGGGTGAAAAAATATTTGCTGAGATCTCTGGAGATTCGTAATTTTGGGAAGCTTGGCAACCCCTTCCCATGAAAGTGTTTCTCGCCAGTCACTGCTTAGGGCTACATCAAGAGGAAACAAAACGTAGAGATAGAACGTGAAACTACTTTGTTGTGTCAAGTTTCAAGAAGCTAGCACAAACCGTGTTGGATTTAGAGTTCCAAATACATCTATCAATATAGGAGAAAACAGAGTGAAACCTAAAAATTCAAACTGTTAGTGGAAATGAACGCTTCAACATAGAAGAACGAAATTTGGGGAACCAAGTCGCCTTAGTGTACTGATCATTACCTGAAAGTATCATCCAGTTTGGGTGAAAAAATATTTGCTGAGATTTCTGGAGATTCGTAATTTTTGGAAGCTTGGCAACCCCTTCCCATGAAAGTGTTTCTCGCCAGTCACTGTTTAGGGCTACATCAAGAGGAAACAAAACGTAGAGATAGAACGTGAAACTACTTTGTTGTGTCAAGTTTCAAGAAGCTAGCACAAACCGTGTTGGATTTAGAGTTCCAAATACATCTATCAATATAGGAGAAAACAGAGTGAAACCTAAAAATTCAAACTGTTACTGGAAATGAACGCTTCAACATAGAAGAACGAAATTTGGGGAACCAAGTCGCCTTAGTGTACTGATCATTACCTGAGAGTATCATCCAGTTTGGGTGAAAAAATATTTGCTGAGATTTCTGGAGATTCGTAATTTTGGAAGCTTGGCAACCCCTTCCCATGAAAGTGTTTCTCGCCAGTCACTGCTTAGGGCTACATCCAGAGGAAACAAAACGTAGAGATAGAACGTGAAACTACTTTGTTGTGTCAAGTTTCAAGAAGCTAGCACAAACCGTGTTGGATTTAGAGTTCCAAATACATCTATCTATATAGGAGAAAACAGAGTGAAACCTAAAAATTCAAACTGTTACTGGAAATGAACGCTTCAACATAGAAGAACGAAATTTGGGGAACCAAGTCGCCTTAGTGTACTGATCATTACCTGAAAGTATCATCCAGTTTGGGTGAAAAAATATTTGCTGAGATTTCTGGAGATTCGTAATTTTGGGAAGCTTGGCAACCCCTTCCCATGAAAGTGTTTCTCTCCAGTCACTGCTTAGGGCTACATCAAGAGGAAACAAAACGTAGAGATAGAACGTGAAACAACTTTGTTGTGTCAAGTTTCAAGAAGCTAGCACAAACCGTGTTGGATTTAGAGTTCCAAATACATCTATCTATATAGGAGAAAACAGAGTGAAACCTAAAAAATCAAACTGTTACTGGAAATGAACGCTTCAACATAGAAGAACGAAATTTGGGGAACCAACTTACCTTAGTGTACTGATCATTACCTGAAAGTATCATCCAGTTTGGGTGAAAAATTATTTGCTGAGATTTCTGGAGATTCGTAATTTTTGGAAGCTTGGCAATCCCTTCCCATGAAAGTGTTTCTCGCCAGTCACTGCTTAGGGCTACATCAAGAGGAAACAAAACGTAGAGATAGAACGTGAAACTACTTTGTTGTGTCAAGTTTCAAGAATCTATCACAAACCGTGTTGGATTTAGAGTTCCAAATACATCTATCAATATAGGAGAAAACAGAGTGAAACCTGAAAATTCAAACTGTTACTGGAAATGAACGCTTCAACATAGAAGAACGAAATTTGGGGAACCAAGTCGCCTTAGTGTACTGATCATTACCTGAAAGTATCATCCAGTTTGGGTGAAAAAATATTTGCTGAGATTTCTGGAGATTCGTAATTTTGGGAAGCTTGGCAACCCCTTCCCATGAAAGTGTTTCTGGCCAGTCACTGTTTAGGGCTACATCAAGAGGAAACAAAACGTAGAGATAGAACGTGAAACTACTTTGTTGTGTCAAGTTTCAAGAAGCTAGCACAAACCGTGTTGGATTTAGAGTTCCAAATACATCTATCAATATAGGAGAAAACAGAGTGAAACCTAAAAATTCAAACTGTTACTGGAAATGAACGCTTCAACATAGAAGAACGAAATTTGGGGAACCAAGTCGCCTTAGTGTACTGATCATTACCTGAGAGTATCATCCAGTTTGGGTGAAAAAATATTTGCTGAGATTTCTGGAGATTCGTAATTTTGGAAGCTTGGCAACCCCTTCCCATGAAAGTGTTTCTCGCCAGTCACTGCTTAGGGCTACATCCAGAGGAAACAAAACGTAGAGATAGAACGTGAAACTACTTTGTTGTGTCAAGTTTCAAGAAGCTAGCACAAACCGTGTTGGATTTAGAGTTCCAAATACATCTATCTATATAGGAGAAAACAGAGTGAAACCTAAAAATTCAAACTGTTACTGGAAATGAACGCTTCAACATAGAAGAACGAAATTTGGGGAACCAAGTCGCCTTAGTGTACTGATCATTACCTGAAAGTATCATCCAGTTTGGGTGAAAAAATATTTGCTGAGATTTCTGGAGATTCGTAATTTTGGGAAGCTTGGCAACCCCTTCCCATGAAAGTGTTTCTCGCCAGTCACTGCTTAGGGCTACATCAAGAGGAAACAAAACGTAGAGATAGAACGTGAAACAACTTTGTTGTGTCAAGTTTCAAGAAGCTAGCACAAACCGTGTTGGATTTAGAGTTCCAAATACATCTATCTATATAGGAGAAAACAGAGTGAAACCTAAAAAATCAAACTGTTACTGGAAATGAACGCTTCAACATAGAAGAACGAAATTTGGGGAACCAACTTACCTTAGTGTACTGATCATTACCTGAAAGTATCATCCAGTTTGGGTGAAAAATTATTTGCTGAGATTTCTGGAGATTCGTAATTTTTGGAAGCTTGGCAATCCCTTCCCATGAAAGTGTTTCTCGCCAGTCACTGCTTAGGGCTACATCAAGAGGAAACAAAACGTAGAGATAGAACGTGAAACTACTTTGTTGTGTCAAGTTTCAAGAATCTATCACAAACCGTGTTGGATTTAGAGTTCCAAATACATCTATCAATATAGGAGAAAACAGAGTGAAACCTAAAAATTCAAACTGTTACTGGAAATCAACGCTTCAACATAGAAGAACGAAATTTGGGGAACCAAGTCGCCTTAGTGTACTCATCATTACCTGAAAGTATCATCCAGTTTGGGTGAAAAAATATTTGCTGAGATTTCTGGAGATTCGTAATTTTGGGAAGCTTGGCAACCCCTTCCCATGAAAGTGTTTCTCGCCAGTCACTGCTTAGGGCTACATCAAGAGGAAACAAAACGTAGAGATTGAACGTGAAACTACTTTGTTGTGTCAAGTTTCAAGAAGCTAGCACAAAACGTGTTGGATTTAGAGTTCCAAATACATCTATCAATATAGGAGAAAACAGAGTGAAACCTACAAATTCAAACTGTTACTGGAAATGAACGCTTCAAATAGAAGAACGAAATTTGGGGAACCAAGTCGCCTTAGTGTACTGATCATTACCTGAAAGTATCATCCAGTTTGGGTGAAAAAATATTTGCTGAGATTTCTGGAGATTCGTAATTTTGGGAAGCTTGGCAACCCCTTCCCATGAAAGTGTTTCTCGCCAGTCACTGCTTAGGGCTACATCAAGAGGAAACAAAACATAGAGATAGAACGTGAAACTACTTTGTTGTGTCAAGTTTCAAGAAGCTAGCACAAACCGTGTTGGATTTAGAGTTCCAAATACATCTATCTATATAGGAGAAAACAGAGTGAAACCTAAAAATTCAAACTGTTACTGGAAATGAACGCTTCAACATAGAAGAACGAAATTTGGGGAACCAAGTCGCCTTAGTGTACTGATCATTACCTGAGAGTATCATCCAGTTTGGGTGAAAAAATATTTGCTGAGATTTCTGGAGATTCGTAATTTTTGGAAGCTTGGCAACTCCTTCCCATGAAAGTGTTTCTCGCCAGTCACTGCTTAGGGCTACATCAAGAGGAAACAAAACGTAGAGATAGAACGTGAAACTACTTTGTTGTGTCAAGTTTCAAGAAGCTAGCACAAACCGTGTTGGATTTAGAGTTCCAAATACATCTATCAATATAGGAGAAAACAGAGTGAAACCTAAAAATTCAAACTGTTACTGGAAATGAACGCTTCAACATAGAAGAACGAAATTTGGGGAACCAAGTCGCCTTAGTGTACTGATCATTACCTGAAAGTATCATCCAGTTTGGGTGAAAAAATATTTGCTGAGATTTCTGGAGATTCGTAATTTTGGGAAGCTTGGCAACCCCGTTCCATGAAAGGGTTTCTCGCCAGTCACTGCTTAGGGCTACATCAAGAGGAAACAAAACGTAGAGATAGAACCTGAAACTACTTTGTTGTGTCAAGTTTCAAGAAGCTAGAACAAACCGTGTTGGATTTAGAGTTCCAAATACATCTATCAATATAGGAGAAAACAGAGTGAAACCTAAAAATTCAAACTGATACTGGAAATGAACGCTTCAACATAGAAGAACGAAATTTGGGGAACCAAGTCGCCTTAGTGTACTGATCATTACCTGAAAGTATCATCCAGTTTGGGTGAAAAAATGTTTGCTGAGATTTCTGGAGATTCGTAATTTTGGGAAGCTTGGCAACCCCTTCCCATGAAAGTGTTTCTCGCCAGTCACTGCTTAGGGCTACATCAAGAGGAAACAAAACGTAGAGATAGAACGTGAAACTACTTTGTTGTGTCAAGTTTCAAGAAGCTAGCACAAACTGTGTTGGATTTAGAGTTCCAAATACATCTATCAATATAGGAGAAAACAGAGTGAAACCTAAAAATTCAAACTGTTACTGGAAATGAACGCTTCAAAATAGAAGAACAAAATTTGGGGAACCAAGTCGCCTTAGTGTACTGATCATTACCTGAAAGTATCATCCAGTTTGGGTGAAAAAATATTTGCTGAGATTTATGGAGATTCGTAATTTTGGGAAGCTTGGCAACCCCTTCCCATGAAAGTGTTTCTCGCCAGTCACTGCTTAGGGCTACATCAAGAGGAAACAAAACGTAGAGATAGAACGTGAAACTACTTTGTTGTGTCAAGTTTCAAGAAGCTAGCACAAACCGTGTTGGATTTAGAGTTCCAAATACATCTATCAATATAGGAGAAAACAGAGTGAAACCTAAAAATTCAAACTGTTACTGGAAATGAACGCTTCAACATAGAAGAACGAAATTTGGGGAACCAAGTCGCCTTAGTGTACTGATCATTACCTTAAAGTATCATCCAGTTTGGGTGAAAAAATATTTGCTGAGATTTCTGGAGATTCGTAATTTTTGGAAGCTTGGCAACCCCTTCCCATGAAAGTGTTTCTCGCCAGTCACTGCTTAGGGCTACATCAAGAGGAAACAAAACGTAGAGATAGAACGTGAAACTACTTTGTTGTGTCAAGTTTCAAGAAGCTAGCACAAACCGTGTTGGATTTAGAGTTCCAAATACATCTATCAATATAGGAGAAAACAGAGTGAAACCTAAAAATTCAAACTGTTACTGGAAATGAACGCTTCAACATAGAAGAACGAAATTTGGGGAACCAAGTCGCCTTAGTGTACTGATCATTACCTGAAAGTATCATCCAGTTTGGGTGAAAAAATATTTGCTGAGATTTCTGGAGATTCGTAATTTTTGGAAGCTTGGCAACCCCTTCCCATGAAAGTGTTTCTCGCCAGTCACTGTTTAGGGCTACATCAAGAGGAAACAACAAAACGTAGAGATAGAACGTGAAACTACTTTGTTGTGTCAACTTTCAAGAAGCTAGCACAAACCGTGTTGGATTCAGAGTTCCAAATACATCTATCAATATAGGAGAAAACAGAGTGCAACCTACAAATTCAAACTGTTACTGGAAATGAACGCTTCAACATAGAAGAACGAAATTTGGGTAACCAAGTCGCCTTAGTGTACTGATCATTACCTGAAAGTATCATCCAGTTTGGGTGAAAAAATATTTGCTGAGATTTCTGGAGATTCGTAATTTTGGGAAGCTTGGCAACCCCTTCCCATGAAAGTGTTTCTCGCCAGTCACTGCTTAGGGCTACATCAAGAGGAAACAAAACGTAGAGATAGAACGTGAAACTACTTTGTTGTGTCAAGTTTCAAGAAGCTAGCACAAACCGTGTTGGATTTAGAGTTCCAAATACATCTATCAATATAGGAGAAAACAGAGTGAAACCTAAAAATTCAAACTGTTACTGAAAATGAACGCTTCAACATAGAAGAACGAAATTTGGGGAACCAAGTCACCTTAGTGTACAGATCATTACCTGAAAGTATCATCCAGTTTGGGTGAAAAAATATTTGCTGAGATCTCTGGAGATTCGTAATTTTGGGAAGCTTGGCAACCCCTTCCCATGAAAGTGTTTCTCGCCAGTCACTGCTTAGGGCTACATCAAGAGGAAACAAAACGTAGAGATAGAACGTGAAACTACTTTGTTGTGTCAAGTTTCAAGAAGCTAGCACAAACCGTGTTGGATTTAGAGTTCCAAATACATCTATCAATATAGGAGAAAACAGAGTGAAACCTAAAAATTCAAACTGTTACTGGAAATGAACGCTTCAACATAGAAGAACGAAATTTGGGGAACCAAGTCGCCTTAGTGTACTGATCATTACCTGAAAGTATCATCCAGTTTGGGTGAAAAAATATTTGCTGAGATTTCTGGAGATTCGTAATTTTGGGAAGCTTGGCAACCCCTTCCCATGAAAGTGTTTCTCGCCAGTCACTGTTTAGGGCTACATCAAGAGGAAACAAAACATAGAGATAGAACGTGAAACTACTTTGTTGTGTCAAGTTTCAAGAAGCTAGCACAAACCGTGTTGGATTTAGAGTTCCAAATACATCTATCAATATAGGAGAAAACAGAGTGAAACCTAAAAATTCAAACTGTTACTGGAAATGAACGCTTCAACATAGAAGAACGAAATTTGGGGAACCAAGTCGCCTTAGTGTACTGATCATTACCTGAAAGTATCATCCAGTTTGGGTGAAAAAATATTTGCTGAGATCTCTGGAGATTCGTAATTTTGGGAAGCTTGGCAACCCCTTCCCATGAAAGTGTTTCTCGCCAGTCACTGCTTAGGGCTACATCAAGAGGAAACAAAACGTAGAGATAGAACGTGAAACTACTTTGTTGTGTCAAGTTTCAAGAAGCTAGCACAAACCGTGTTGGATTTAGAGTTCCAAATACATCTATCAATATAGGAGAAAACAGAGTGAAACCTAAAAATTCAAACTGTTACTGGAAATGAACGCTTCAACATAGAAGAACGAAATTTGGGGAACCAAGTCGCCTTAGTGTACTGATCATTACCTGAAAGTATCATCCAGTTTGGGTGAAAAAATATTTGCTGAGATTTCTGGAGATTCGTAATTTTTGGAAGCTTGGCAACCCCTTCCCATGAAAGTGTTTCTCGCCAGTCACTGTATAGGGCTACATCAAGAGGAAACAAAACGTAGAGATAGAACGTGAAACTACTTTGTTGTGTCAAGTTTCAAGAAGCTAGCACAAACCGTGTTGGATTTAGAGTTCCAAATACATCTATCAATATAGGAGAAAACAGAGTGAAACCTAAAAATTCAAACTGTTACTGGAAATGAACGCTTCAACATAGAAGAACGAAATTTGGGGAACCAAGTCGCCTTAGTGTACTGATCATTACCTGAAAGTATCATCCAGTTTGGGTGAAAAAATATTTGCTGAGATTTCTGGAGATTCGTAATTTTGGGAAGCTTGGCAACCCCTTCCCATGAAAGTGTTTCTCGCCAGTCACTGTTTAGGGCTACATCAAGAGGAAACAACAAAACGTAGAGATAGAACGTGAAACTACTTTGTTGTGTCAACTTTCAAGAAGCTAGCACAAACCGTGTTGGATTCAGAGTTCCAAATACATCTATCAATATAGGAGAAAACAGAGTGAAACCTACAAATTCAAACTGTTACTGGAAATGAACGCTTCAACATAGAAGAACGAAATTTGGGTAACCAAGTCGCCTTAGTGTACTGATCATTACCTGAAAGTATCATCCAGTTTGGGTGAAAAAATATTTGCTGAGATTTCTGGAGATTCGTAATTTTGGGAAGCTTGGCAACCCCTTCCCATGAAAGTGTTTCTCGCCAGTCACTGCTTAGGGCTACATCAAGAGGAAACAAAACGTAGAGATAGAACGTGAAACTACTTTGTTGTGTCAAGTTTCAAGAAGCTAGCACAAACCGTGTTGGATTTAGAGTTCCAAATACATCTATCAATATAGGAGAAAACAGAGTGAAACCTAAAAATTCAAACTGTTACTGAAAATGAACGCTTCAACATAGAAGAACGAAATTTGGGGAACCAAGTCACCTTAGTGTACTGATCATTACCTGAAAGTATCATCCAGTTTGGGTGAAAAAATATTTGCTGAGATCTCTGGAGATTCGTAATTTTGGGAAGCTTGGCAACCCCTTCCCATGAAAGTGTTTCTCGCCAGTCACTGCTTAGGGCTACATCAAGAGGAAACAAAACGTAGAGATAGAACGTGAAACTACTTTGTTGTGTCAAGTTTCAAGAAGCTAGCACAAACCGTGTTGGATTTAGAGTTCCAAATACATCTATCAATATAGGAGAAAACAGAGTGAAACCTAAAAATTCAAACTGTTACTGGAAATGAACGCTTCAACATAGAAGAACGAAATTTGGGGAACCAAGTCGCCTTAGTGTACTGATCATTACCTGAAAGTATCATCCAGTTTGGGTGAAAAAATATTTGCTGAGATTTCTGGAGATTCGTAATTTTGGGAAGCTTGGCAACCCCTTCCCATGAAAGTGTTTCTGGCCAGCCACTGTTTAGGGCTACATCAAGAGGAAACAAAACGTAGAGATAGAACGTGAAACTACTTTGTTGTGTCAAGTTTCAAGAAGCTAGCACAAACCGTGTTGGATTTAGAGTTCCAAATACATCTATCAATATAGGAGAAAACAGAGTGAAACCTAAAAATTCAAACTGTTACTGGAAATGAACGCTTCAACATAGAAGAACGAAATTTGGGGAACCAAGTCGCCTTAGTGTACTGATCATTACCTGAAAGTATCATCCAGTTTGGGTGAAAAAATATTTGCTGAGATTTCTGGAGATTCGTAATTTTGGGAAGCTTGGCAACCCCTTCCCATGAAAGTGTTTCTGGCCAGCCACTGTTTAGGGCTACATCAAGAGGAAACAAAACGTAGAGATAGAACGTGAAACTACTTTGTTGTGTCAAGTTTCAAGAAGCTAGCACAAACCGTGTTGGATTTAGAGTTCCAAATACATCTATCAATATAGGAGAAAACAGAGTGAAACCTAAAAATTCAAACTGTTACTGGAAATGAACGCTTCAACATAGAAGAACGAAATTTGGGGAACCAAGTCGCCTTAGTGTACTGATCATTACCTGAAAGTATCATCCAGTTTGGGTGAAAAAATATTTGCTGAGATCTCTGGAGATTCGTAATTTTGGGAAGCTTGGCAACCCCTTCCCATGAAAGTGTTTCTCGCCAGTCACTGCTTAGGGCTACATCAAGAGGAAACAAAACGTAGAGATAGAACGTGAAACTACTTTGTTGTGTCAAGTTTCAAGAAGCTAGCACAAACCGTGTTGGATTTAGAGTTCCAAATACATCTATCAATATAGGAGAAAACAGAGTGAAACCTAAAAATTCAAACTGTTACTGGAAATGAACGCTTCAACATAGAAGAACGAAATTTGGGGAACCAAGTCGCCTTAGTGTACTGATCATTACCTGAAAGTATCATCCAGTTTGGGTGAAAAAATATTTGCTGAGATTTCTGGAGATTCGTAATTTTGGGAAGCTTGGCAACCCCTTCCCATGAAAGTGTTTCTGGCCAGTCACTGTTTAGGGCTACATCAAGAGGAAACAAAACGTAGAGATAGAACGTGAAACTACTTTGTTGTGTCAAGTTTCAAGAAGCTACCACAAACCGTGTTGGATTTAGAGTTCCAAATACATCTATCAATATAGGAGAAAACAGAGTGAAACCTACAAATTCAAACTGTTACTGGAAATGAACGCTTCAACATAGAAGAACGAAATTTGGGGAACCAAGTCGCCTTAGTGTACTGATCATTACCTGAAAGTATCATCCAGTTTGGGTGAAAAAATATTTGCTGAGATTTCTGGAGATTCGTAATTTTGGGAAGCTTGGCATCCCCTTCCCATGAAAGTGTTTCTCGCCAGTCACTGCTTAGGACTACATCAAGAGGAAACAAAACGTAGAGATAGAATGTGAAACTACTTTGTTGTGTCAAGTTTCAAGAAGCTAGCACAAACCGTGTTGGATTTAGAGTTCCAAATACATCTATCAATATAGGAGAAAACAGAGTGAAACCTAAAAATTCAAACTGTTACTGGAAATGAACGCTTCAACATAGAAGAACGAAATTTGGGGAACCAAGTCGCCTTAGTGTACTGATCATTACCTGAGAGTATCATCCAGTTAGGGTGAAAAAATATTTGCTGAGATTTCTGGAGATTCGTAATTTTGGAAGCTTGGCAACCCCTTCCCATGAAAGTGTTTCTCGCCAGTCACTGCTTAGGGCTACAACAAGAGGAAACAAAACGTAGAGATAGAACGTGAAACTACTTTGTTGTGTCAAGTTTCAAGAAGCTAGCACAAACCGTGTTGGATTTAGAGTTCCAAATACATCTATCAATATAGGAGAAAACAGAGTGAAACCTAAAAATTCAAACTGTTACTGAAAATGAACGCTTCAACATAGAAGAACGAAATTTGGGGAACCAAGTCACCTTAGTGTACTGATCATTACCTGAAAGTATCATCCAGTTTGGGTGAAAAAATATTTGCTGAGATCTCTGGAGATTCGTAATTTTGGGAAGCTTGGCAACCCCTTCCCATGAAAGTGTTTCTCGCCAGTCACTGCTTAGGGCTACATCAAGAGGAAACAAAACGTAGAGATAGAACATGAAACTACTTTGTTGTGTCAAGTTTCAAGAAGCTAGCACAAACCGTGTTGGATTTAGAGTTCCAAATACATCTATCAATATAGGAGAAAACAGAGTGAAACCTAAAAATTCAAACTGTTACTGGAAATGAACGCTTCAACATAGAAGAACGAAATTTGGGGAACCAAGTCGCCTTAGTGTACTGATCATTACCTGAAAGTATCATCCAGTTTGGGTGAAAAAATATTTGCTGAGATTTCTGGAGATTCGTAATTTTGGGAAGCTTGGCAACCCCTTCCCATGAAAGTGTTTCTGGCCAGTCACTGTTTAGGGCTACATCAAGAGGAAACAAAACGTAGAGATAGAACGTGAAACTACTTTGTTGTGTCAAGTTTCAAGAAGCTAGCACAAACCGTGTTGGATTTAGAGTTCCAAATACATCTATCAATATAGGAGAAAACAGAGTGAAACCTAAAAATTCAAACTGTTACTGGAAATGAACGCTTCAACATAGAAGAACGAAATTTGGGGAACCAAGTCGCCTTAGTGTACTGATCATTACCTGAAAGTATCATCCAGTTTGGGTGAAAAAATATTTGCTGAGATCTCTGGAGATTCGTAATTTTGGGAAGCTTGGCAACCCCTTCCCATGAAAGTGTTTCTCGCCAGTCACTGCTTAGGGCTACATCAAGAGGAAACAAAACGTAGAGATAGAACGTGAAACTACTTTGTTGTGTCAAGTTTCAAGAAGCTAGCACAAACCGTGTTGGATTTAGAGTTCCAAATACATCTATCAATATAGGAGAAAACAGAGTGAAACCTAAAAATTCAAACTTTTACTGGAAATGAACGCTTCAACATAGAAGAACGAAATTTGGGGAACCAAGTCGCCTTAGTGTACTGATCATTACCTGAAAGTATCATCCAGTTTGGGTGAAAAAATATTTGCTGAGATTTCTGGAGATTCGTAATTTTGGGAAGCTTGGCAACCCCTTCCCATGAAAGTGTTTCTGGCCAGTCACTGTTTAGGGCTACATCAAGAGGAAACAAAACGTAGAGATAGAACGTGAAACTACTTTGTTGTGTCAAGTTTCAAGAAGCTACCACAAACCGTGTTGGATTTAGAGTTCCAAATACATCTATCAATATAGGAGAAAACAGAGTGAAACCTACAAATTCAAACTGTTACTGGAAATGAACGCTTCAACATAGAAGAACGAAATTTGGGGAACCAAGTCGCCTTAGTGTACTGATCATTACCTGAAAGTATCATCCAGTTTGGGTGAAAAAATATTTGCTGAGATTTCTGGAGATTCGTAATTTTGGGAAGCTTGGCATCCCCTTCCCATGAAAGTGTTTCTCGCCAGTCACTGCTTAGGACTACATCAAGAGGAAACAAAACGTAGAGATAGAATGTGAAACTACTTTGTTGTGTCAAGTTTCAAGAAGCTAGCACAAACCGTGTTGGATTTAGAGTTCCAAATACATCTATCAATATAGGAGAAAACAGAGTGAAACCTAAAAATTCAAACTGTTACTGGAAATGAACGCTTCAACATAGAAGAACGAAATTTGGGGAACCAAGTCGCCTTAGTGCACTGATAATTACCTGAGAGTATCATCCAGTTTGGGTGAAAAAATATTTGCTGAGATTTCTGGAGATTCGTAATTTTGGAAGCTTGGCAACCCCTTCCCATGAAAGTGTTTCTCGCCAGTCACTGCTTAGGGCTACAACAAGAGGAAACAAAACGTAGAGATAGAACGTGAAACTACTTTGTTGTGTCAAGTTTCAAGAAGCTAGCACAAACCGTGTTGGATTTAGAGTTCCAAATACATCTATCAATATAGGAGAAAACAGAGTGAAACCTAAAAATTCAAACTGTTACTGGAAATGAACGCTTCAACATAGAAGAACGAAATTTGGGGAACCAAGTCGCCTTAGTGTACTGATCATTACCTGAGAGTATCATCCAGTTTGGATGAAAAAATGTTTGCTGAGATTTCTGGAGATTCGTAATTTTGGGAAGCTTGGCAACCCCATCCCATGAAAGTGTTTCTCGCCAGTCACTGCTTAGGGCTAAATCAAGAGGAAACAAAACGTAGAGATAGAACGTGAAACTACTTTGTTGTGTCAAGTTTCAAGAAGCTAGCACAAACTGTGTTGGATTTAGAGTTCCAAATACATCTATCAATATAGGTGAAAACAGAGTGAAACCTAAAAATTCAAACTGTTACTGGAAATGAACGCTTCAAAATAGAAGAACAAAATTTGGGGAACCAAGTCGCCTTAGTGTACTGATCATTACCTGAAAGTATCATCCAGTTTGGGTGAAAAAATATTTGCTGAGATTTATGGAGATTCGTAATTTTGGGAAGCTTGGCAACCCCTTCCCATGAAAGTGTTTCTCGCCAGTCACTGCTTAGGGCTACATCAAGAGGAAACAAAACGTAGAGATAGAACGTGAAACTACTTTGTTGTGTCAAGTTTCAAGAAGCTAGCACAAACCGTGTTGGATTTAGAGTTCCAAATACATCTATCAATATAGGAGAAAACAGAGTGAAACCTAAAAATTCAAACTGTTACTGGAAATGAACGCTTCAACATAGAAGAACGAAATTTGGGGAACCAAGTCGCCTTAGTGTACTGATCATTACCTGAAAGTATCATCCAGTTTGGGTGAAAAAATATTTGCTGAGATTTCTGGAGATTCGTAATTTTGGGAAGCTTGGCAACCCCTTCCCATGAAAGTGTTTCTCGCCAGTCACTGCTTAGGGCTACATCAATAGGAAACAAAACGTAGAGATAGAACGTGAAACTACTTTGCTGTGTCAAGTTTCAAGAAGCTAGCACAAACCGTGTTGGATTTAGAGTTCCAAATACATCTATCAATATAGGAGAAAACAGAGTGAAACCTAAAAATTCAAACTGTTACTGGAAATGAACGCTTCAACATAGAAGAACGAAATTTGGGGAACCAAGTCGCCTTAGTGTACTGATCATTACCTGAAAGTATCATCCAGTTTGGGTGAAAAAATATTTGCTGAGATTTCTGGAGATTCGTAATTTTGGGAAGCTTGGAAACCCCTTCCCATGAAAGTGTTTCTCGCCAGTCACTGCTTAGGGCTACATCAAGAGGAAACAAAACGTAGAGATAGAACGTGAAACTACTTTGTTGTGTCAACTTTCAAGAAGCTAGCACAAACCGTGTTGGATTTAGAGTTCCAAATACATCTATCAATATAGGAGAAAACAGAGTGAAACCTAAAAATTCAAACTGTTACTGGAAATGAACGCTTCAACATAGAAGAACGAAATTTGGGGAACCAAGTCGCCTTAGTGTACTGATCATTACCTGAAAGTATCATCCAGTTTGGGTGAAAAAATATTTGCTGAGATTTCTGGAGATTCGTAATTTTGGGAAGCTTGGAAACCCCTTCCCATGAAAGTGTTTCTCGCCAGTCACTGCTTAGGGCTACATCAAGAGGAAACGAAACGTAGAGATAGAACGTGAAACTACTTTGTTGTGTCAAGTTTCAAGAAGCTAGCACAAACCGTGTTGGATTTAGAGTTCCAAATACATCTATCAATATAGGAGAAAACAGAGTGAAACCTAAAAATTCAAACTGTTACTGGAAATGAACGCTTCAACATAGAAGAACGAAATTTGGGGAACCAAGTCGCCTTAGTGTACTGATCATTACCTGAAAGTATCATCCAGTTTGGGTGAAAAAATATTTGCTGAGATTTCTGGAGATTCGTAATTTTTGGAAGCTTGGCAACCCCTTCCCATGAAAGTGTTTCTCGCCAGTCACTGCTTAGGGCTACATCAAGAGGAAACAACAAAACGTAGAGATAGAACGTGAAACTACTTTGTTGTGTCAAGTTTCAAGAAGCTAGCACAAACCGTGTTGGATTTAGAGTTCCAAATACATCTATCAATATAGGAGAAAACAGAGTGAAACCTACAAATTCAAACTGTTACTGGAAATGAACGCTTCAACATAGAAGAACGAAATTTGGGTAACCAAGTCGCCTTAGTGTACTGATCATTACCTGAAAGTATCATCCAGTTTGGGTGAAAAAATATTTGCTGAGATTTCTGGAGATTCGTAATTTTGGGAAGCTTGGCAACCCCTTCCCATGAAAGTGTTTCTCGCCAGTCACTGCTTAGGGCTACATCAAGAGGAAACAAAACGTAGAGATAGAACGTGAAACTACTTTGTTGTGTCAAGTTTCAAGAAGCTAGCACAAACCGTGTTGGATTTAGAGTTCCAAATACATCTATCAATATAGGAGAAAACAGAGTGAAACCTAAAAATTCAAACTGTTACTGAAAATGAACGCTTCAACATAGAAGAACGAAATTTGGGGAACCAAGTCACCTTAGTGTACTGATCATTACCTGACAGTATCATCCAGTTTGGGTGAAAAAATATTTGCTGAGATCTCTGGAGATTCGTAATTTTGGAAGCTTGGCAACCCCTTCCCATGAAAGTGTTTCTCGCCAGTCACTGCTTAGGGCTACATCAAGAGGAAACAAAACGTAGAGATAGAACGTGAAACTACTTTGTTGTGTCAAGTTTCAAGAAGCTAGCACAAACCGTGTTGGATTTAGAGTTCCAAATACATCTATCAATATAGGAGAAAACAGAGTGAAACCTAAAAATTCAAACTGTTACTGGAAATGAACGCTTCAACATAGAAGAACGAAATTTGGGGAACCAAGTCGCCTTAGTGTACTGATCATTACCTGAAAGTATCATCCAGTTTGGGTGAAAAAATATTTGCTGAGATTTCTGGAGATTCGTAATTTTGGGAAGCTTGGCAACCTCGTTCCATGAAAGGGTTTCTCGCCAGTCACTGCTTAGGGCTACATCAAGAGGAAACAAAACGTAGAGATAGAACGTGAAACTACTTTGTTGTGTCAAGTTTCAAGAAGCTACCACAAACCGTGTTGGATTTAGAGTTCCAAATACATCTATTAATATAGGAGAAAAGAGAGTGAAACCTAAAAATTCAAACTGTTACTGGAAATGAACGCTTCAACATAGAAGAACGAAATTTGGGGAACCAAGTCGCCTTAGTGTACTGATCATTACCTGAAAGTATCATCCAGTTTGGGTGAAAAAATATTTGCTGAGATTTCTGGAGATTCGTAATTTTGGGAAGCTTGGCAACCCCTTCCCATGAAAGTGTTTCTCGCCAGTCACTGCTTAGGGCTACATCAAGAGGAAACAAAACGTAGAGATAGAACGTGAAACTACTTGGTTTTGTCAAGTTTCAAGAAGCTAGCACAAACCGTGTTGGATTCAGAGTTCCAAATACATCTATCAATATAGGAGAAAACAGAGTGAAACCTAAAAATTCAAACTGTTACTGGAAATGAACGCTTCAACATAGAAGAACGAAATTTGGGGAACCAAGTCGCCTTAGTGTACTCATCATTACCTGAAAGTATCATCCAGTTTGGGTGAAAAAATATTTGCTGAGATCTCTGGAGATTCGTAATTTTGGGAAGCTTGGCAACCCCTTCCCATGAAAGTGTTTCTCGCCAGTCACTGCTTAGGGCTACATCAAGAGGAAACAAAATGTAGAGATAGAACGTGAAACTACTTTGTTGTGTCAAGTTTCAAGAAGCTAGCACAAACCGTGTTGGATTTAGTGTTCCAAATACATCTATCAATATAGGAGAAAACAGAGTGAAACCTAAAAATTCAAACTGTTACTGGAAATGAACGCTTCAACATAGAAGAACGAAATTTGGGGAACCAAGTCGCCTTAGTGTACTGATCATTACCTGAGAGTATCATCCAGTTTGGATGAAAAAATGTTTGCTGAGATTTCTGGAGATTCGTAATTTTGGGAAGCTTGGCAACCCCATCCCATGAAAGTGTTTCTCGCCAGTCACTGCTTAGGGCTAAATCAAGAGGAAACAAAACGTAGAGATAGAACGTGAAACTACTTTGTTGTGTCAAGTTTCAAGAAGCTAGCACAAACTGTGTTGGATTTAGAGTTCCAAATACATCTATCAATATAGGTGAAAACAGAGTGAAACCTAAAAATTCAAACTGTTACTGGAAATGAACGCTTCAAAATAGAAGAACAAAATTTGGGGAACCAAGTCGCCTTAGTGTACTGATCATTACCTGAAAGTATCATCCAGTTTGGGTGAAAAAATATTTGCTGAGATTTATGGAGATTCGTAATTTTGGGAAGCTTGGCAACCCCTTCCCATGAAAGTGTTTCTCGCCAGTCACTGCTTAGGGCTACATCAAGAGGAAACAAAACGTAGAGATAGAACGTGAAACTACTTTGTTGTGTCAAGTTTCAAGAAGCTAGCACAAACCGTGTTGGATTTAGAGTTCCAAATACATCTATCAATATAGGAGAAAACAGAGTGAAACCTAAAAATTCAAACTGTTACTGGAAATGAACGCTTCAACATAGAAGAACGAAATTTGGGGAACCAAGTCGCCTTAGTGTACTGATCATTACCTGAAAGTATCATCCAGTTTGGGTGAAAAAATATTTGCTGAGATTTCTGGAGATTCGTAATTTTGGGAAGCTTGGAAACCCCTTCCCATGAAAGTGTTTCTCGCCAGTCACTGCTTAGGGCTACATCAAGAGGAAACAAAACGTAGAGATAGAACGTGAAACTACTTTGTTGTGTCAAGTTTCAAGAAGCTAGCACAAACCGTGTTGGATTTAGAGTTCCAAATACATCTATCAATATAGGAGAAAACAGAGTGAAACCTAAAAATTCAAACTGTTACTGGAAATGAACGCTTCAACATAGAAGAACGAAATTTGGGGAACCAAGTCGCCTTAGTGTACTGATCATTACCTGAAAGTATCATCCAGTTTGGGTGAAAAAATATTTGCTGAGATTTCTGGAGATTCGTAATTTTGGGAAGCTTGGAAACCCCTTCCCATGAAAGTGTTTCTCGCCAGTCACTGCTTAGGGCTACATCAAGAGGAAACAAAACGTAGAGATAGAACGTGAAACTACTTTGTTGTGTCAAGTTTCAAGAAGCTAGCACAAACCGTGTTGGATTTAGAGTTCCAAATACATCTATCAATATAGGAGAAAACAGAGTGAAACCTAAAAATTCAAACTGTTACTGGAAATGAACGCTTCAACATAGAAGAACGAAATTTGGGGAACCAAGTCGCCTTAGTGTACTGATCATTACCTGAAAGTATTATCCAGTTTGGGTGAAAAAATATTTGCTGAGATTTCTGGAGATTCGTAATTTTTGGAAGCTTGGCAACCCCTTCCCATGAAAGTGTTTCTCGCCAGTCACTGCTTAGGGCTACATCAAGAGGAAACAACAAAACGTAGAGATAGAACGTGAAACTACTTTGTTGTGTCAAGTTTCAAGAAGCTAGCACAAACCGTGTTGGATTTAGAGTTCCAAATACATCTATCAATATAGGAGAAAACAGAGTGAAACCTACAAATTCAAACTGTTACTGGAAATGAACGCTTCAACATAGAAGAACGAAATTTGGGGAACCAAGTCGCCTTAGTGTACTGATCATTACCTGAAAGTATCATCCAGTTTGGGTGAAAAAATATTTGCTGAGATTTCTGGAGATTCGTAATTTTGGGAAGCTTGGCAACCCCTTCCCATGAAAGTGTTTCTCGCCAGTCACTGCTTAGGGCTACATCAAGAGGAAACAAAACGTAGAGATAGAACGTGAAACTACTTTGTTGTGTCAAGTTTCAAGAAGCTAGCACAAACCGTGTTGGATTTAGAGTTCCAAATACATCTATCAATATAGGAGAAAACAGAGTGAAACCTAAAAATTCAAACTGTTACTGAAAATGAACGCTTCAACATAGAAGAACGAAATTTGGGGAACCAAGTCACCTTAGTGTACTGATCATTACCTGACAGTATCATCCAGTTTGGGTGAAAAAATATTTGCTGAGATCTCTGGAGATTCGGAATTTTGGAAGCTTGGCAACCCCTTCCCATGAAAGTGTTTCTCGCCAGTCACTGCTTAGGGCTACATCAAGAGGAAACAAAACGTAGAGATAGAACGTGAAACTACTTTGTTGTGTCAAGTTTCAAGAAGCTAGCACAAACCGTGTTGGATTTAGAGTTCCAAATACATCTATCAATATAGGAGAAAACAGAGTGAAACCTAAAAATTCAAACTGTTACTGGAAATGAACGCTTCAACATAGAAGAACGAAATTTGGGGAACCAAGTCGCCTTAGTGTACTGATCATTACCTGAAAGTATCATCCAGTTTGGGTGAAAAAATATTTGCTGAGATTTCTGGAGATTCGTAATTTTGGGAAGCTTGGCAACCTCGTTCCATGAAAGGGTTTCTCGCCAGTCACTGCTTAGGGCTACATCAAGAGGAAACAAAACGTAGAGATAGAACGTGAAACTACTTTGTTGTGTCAAGTTTCAAGAAGCTACCACAAACCGTGTTGGATTTAGAGTTCCAAATACATCTATTAATATAGGAGAAAAGAGAGTGAAACCTAAAAATTCAAACTGTTACTGGAAATGAACGCTTCAACATAGAAGAACGAAATTTGGGGAACCAAGTCGCCTTAGTGTACTGATCATTACCTGAAAGTATCATCCAGTTTGGGTGAAAAAATATTTGCTGAGATTTCTGGAGATTCGTAATTTTGGGAAGCTTGGCAACCCCTTCCCATGAAAGTGTTTCTCGCCAGTCACTGCTTAGGGCTACATCAAGAGGAAACAAAACGTAGAGATAGAACGTGAAACTACTTGGTTTTGTCAAGTTTCAAGAAGCTAGCACAAACCGTGTTGGATTCAGAGTTCCAAATACATCTATCAATATAGGAGAAAACAGAGTGAAACCTAAAAATTCAAACTGTTACTGGAAATGAACGCTTCAACATAGAAGAACGAAATTTGGGGAACCAAGTCGCCTTAGTGTACTCATCATTACCTGAAAGTATCATCCAGTTTGGGTGAAAAAATATTTGCTGAGATCTCTGGAGATTCGTAATTTTGGGAAGCTTGGCAACCCCTTCCCATGAAAGTGTTTCTCGCCAGTCACTGCTTAGGGCTACATCAAGAGGAAACAAAATGTAGAGATAGAACGTGAAACTACTTTGTTGTGTCAAGTTTCAAGAAGCTAGCACAAACCGTGTTGGATTTAGTGTTCCAAATACATCTATCAATATAGGAGAAAACAGAGTGAAACCTAAAAATTCAAACTGTTACTGGAAATGAACGCTTCAACATAGAAGAACGAAATTTGGGGAACCAAGTCGCATTAGTGTACTGATCATTACCTGAAAGTATCATCCAGTTTGGGTGAAAAAATATTTGCTGAGATTTCTGGAGATTCGTAATTTTGGGAAGCTTGGCAACCCCTTCCCATGAAAGTGTTTCTCGCCAGTCACTGCTTAGGGCTACAAGAGAGGAAACAAAACGTAGAGATAGAACGTGAAACTACTTTGTTGTGTCAAGTTTCAAGAAGCTAGCACAAACCGTGTTGGATTTAGAGTTCCAAATACATCTATCAATATAGGAGAAAACAGAGTGAAACCTAAAAATTCAAACTGTTACTGGAAATGAACGCTTCAACATAGAAGAACGAAATTTGGGGAACCAAGTCGCCTTAGTGTACTGATCATTACCTGAAAGTATCATCCAGTTTGGGTGAAAAAATATTTGCTGAGATTTCTGGAGATTCGTAATTTTGGGAAGCTTGGCAACCCCTTCCCATGAAAGTGTTTCTGGCCAGTCACTGTTTAGGGCTACATCAAGAGGAAACAAAACGTAGAGATAGAACGTGAAACTACTTTGTTGTGTCAAGTTTCAAGAAGCTAGCACAAACCGTGTTGGATTTAGAGTTCCAAATACATCTATCAATATAGGAGAAAACAGAGTGAAACCTAAAAATTCAAACTGTTACTGGAAATGAACGCTTCAACATAGAAGAACGAAATTTGGGGAACCAAGTCGCCTTAGTGTACTGATCATTACCTGAAAGTATCATCCAGTTTGGGTGAAAAAATATTTGCTGAGATTTCTGGAGATTCGTAATTTTGGGAAGCTTGGCAACCCCTTCCCATGAAAGTGTTTCTGGCCAGTCACTGTTTAGGGCTACATCAAGAGGAAACAAAACGTAGAGATAGAACGTGAAACTACTTTGTTGTGTCAAGTTTCAAGAAGCTAGCACAAACCGTGTTGGATTTAGAGTTCCAAATACATCTATCCATATAGGAGAAAACAGAGTGAAACCTAAAAATTCAAACTGTTACTGGAAATGAACGCTTCAACATAGAAGAACGAAATTTGGGGAACCAAGTCGCCTTAGTGTACTGATCATTACCTGAAAGTATCATCCAGTTTGGGTGAAAAAATATTTGCTGAGATCTCTGGAGATTCGTAATTTTGGGAAGCTTGGCAACCCCTTCCCATGAAAGTGTTTCTCGCCAGTCACTGCTTAGGGCTACATCAAGAGGAAACAAAACGTAGAGATAGAACGTGAAACTACTTTGTTGTGTCAAGTTTCAAGAAGCTAGCACAAACCGTGTTGGATTTAGAGTTCCAAATACATCTATCAATATAGGAGAAAACAGAGTGAAACCTAAAAATTCAAACTGTTACTGGAAATGAACGCTTCAACATAGAAGAACGAAATTTGGGGAACCAAGTCGCCTTAGTGTACTGATCATTACCTGAAAGTATCATCCAGTTTGGGTGAAAAAATATTTGCTGAGATTTCTGGAGATTCGTAATTTTGGGAAGCTTGGCAACCCCTTCCCATGAAAGTGTTTCTGGCCAGTCACTGTTTAGGGCTACATCAAGAGGAAACAAAACGTAGAGATAGAACGTGAAACTACTTTGTTGTGTCAAGTTTCAAGAAGCTACCACAAACCGTGTTGGATTTAGAGTTCCAAATACATCTATCAATATAGGAGAAAACAGAGTGAAACCTAAAAATTCAAACTGTTACTGGAAATGAACGCTTCAACATAGAAGAACGAAATTTGGGGAACCAAGTCGCCTTAGTGTACTGATCATTACCTGAAAGTATCATCCAGTTTGGGTGAAAAAATATTTGCTGAGATTTCTGGAGATTCGTAATTTTGGGAAGCTTGGCATCCCCTTCCCATGAAAGTGTTTCTCGCCAGTCACTGCTTAGGGCTACATCAAGAGGAAACAAAACGTAGAGATAGAACGTGAAACTACTTTGTTGTGTCAAGTTTCAAGAAGCTAGCACAAACCGTGTTGGATTTAGAGTTCCAAATACATCTATCAATATAGGAGAAAACAGAGTGAAACCTAAAAATTCAAACTGTTACTGGAAATGAACGCTTCAACATAGAAGAACGAAATTTGGGGAAACAAGTCGCCTTAGTGTACTGATCATTACCTGAGAGTATCATCCAGTTTGGGTGAAAAAATATTTGCTGAGATTTCTGGAGATTCGTAATTTTGGAAGCTTGGCAACCCCTTCCCATGAAAGTGTTTCTCGCCAGTCACTGCTTAGGGCTACAACAAGAGGAAACAAAACGTAGAGATAGAACGTGAAACTACTTTGTTGTGTCAAGTTTCAAGAAGCTAGCACAAACCGTGTTGGATTTAGAGTTCCAAATACATCTATCAATATAGGAGAAAACAGAGTGAAACCTAAAAATTCAAACTGTTACTGGAAATGAACGCTTCAACATAGAAGAACGAAATTTGGGGAACCAAGTCACCTTAGTGTACTGATCATTACCTGAGAGTATCATCCAGTTTGGGTGAAAAAATATTTGCTGAGATTTCTGGAGATTCGTAATTTTTGGAAGCTTGGCAACCCCTTCCCATGAAAGTGTTTCTCGCCAGTCACTGCTTAGGGCTACATCAAGAGGAAACAAAACGTAGAGATAGAACGTGAAACTACTTTGTTGTGTCAAGTTTCAAGAAGCTAGCACAAACCGTGTTGGATTTAGAGTTCCAAATACATCTATCAATATAGGAGAAAACAGAGTGAAACCTACAAATTCAAACTGTTACTGGAAATGAACGCTTCAACATAGAAGAACGAAATTTGGGTAACCAAGTCGCCTTAGTGTACTGATCATTACCTGAAAGTATCATCCAGTTTGGGTGAAAAAATATTTGCTGAGATTTCTGGAGATTCGTAATTTTGGGAAGCTTGGCAACCCCTTCCCATGAAAGTGTTTCTCGCCAGTCACTGCTTAGGGCTACATCAAGAGGAAACAAAACGTAGAGATAGAACGTGAAACTACTTTGTTGTGTCAAGTTTCAAGAAGCTAGCACAAACCGTGTTGGATTTAGAGTTCCAAATACATCTATCAATATAGGAGAAAACAGAGTGAAACCTAAAAATTCAAACTGTTACTGAAAATGAACGCTTCAACATAGAAGAACGAAATTTGGGGAACCAAGTCACCTTAGTGTACTGATCATTACCTGAAAGTATCATCCAGTTTGGGTGAAAAAATATTTGCTGAGATCTCTGGAGATTCGTAATTTTGGGAAGCTTGGCAACCCCTTCCCATGAAAGTGTTTCTCGCCAGTCACTGCTTAGGGCTACATCAAGAGGAAACAAAACGTAGAGATAGAACGTGAAACTACTTTGTTGTGTCAAGTTTCAAGAAGCTAGCACAAACCGTGTTGGATTTAGAGTTCCAAATACATCTATCAATATAGGAGAAAACAGAGTGAAACCTAAAAATTCAAACTGTTACTGGAAATGAACGCTTCAACATAGAAGAACGAAATTTGGGGAACCAAGTCGCCTTAGTGTACTGATCATTACCTGAAAGTATCATCCAGTTTGGGTGAAAAAATATTTGCTGAGATTTCTGGAGATTCGTAATTTTGGGAAGCTTGGCATCCCCTTCCCATGAAAGTGTTTCTCGCCAGTCACTGCTTAGGGCTACATCAAGAGGAAACAAAACGTAGAGATAGAACGTGAAACTACTTTGTTGTGTCAAGTTTCAAGAAGCTAGCACAAACCGTGTTGGATTTAGAGTTCCAAATACATCTATCAATATAGGAGAAAACAGAGTGAAACCTAAAAATTCAAACTGTTACTGGAAATGAACGCTTCAACATAGAAGAACGAAATTTGGGGAAACAAGTCGCCTTAGTGTACTGATCATTACCTGAGAGTATCATCCAGTTTGGTTGAAAAAATATTTGCTGAGATTTCTGGAGATTCGTAATTTTGGAAGCTTGGCAACCCCTTCCCATGAAAGTGTTTCTCGCCAGTCACTGCTTAGGGCTACAACAAGAGGAAACAAAACGTAGAGATAGAACGTGAAACTACTTTGTTGTGTCAAGTTTCAAGAAGCTAGCACAAACCGTGTTGGATTTAGAGTTCCAAATACATCTATCAATATAGGAGAAAACAGAGTGAAACCTAAAAATTCAAACTGTTACTGGAAATGAACGCTTCAACATAGAAGAACGAAATTTGGGGAACCAAGTCGCCTTAGTGTACTGATCATTACCTGAGAGTATCATCCAGTTTGGGTGAAAAAATATTTGCTGAGATTTCTGGAGATTCGTAATTTTTGGAAGCTTGGCAACCCCTTCCCATGAAAGTGTTTCTCGCCAGTCACTGCTTAGGGCTACATCAAGAGGAAACAAAACGTAGAGATAGAACGTGAAACTACTTTGTTGTGTCAAGTTTCAAGAAGCTAGCACAAACCGTGTTGGATTTAGAGTCCCAAATACATCTATCAATATAGGAGAAAACAGAGTGAAACCTACAAATTCAAACTGTTACTGGAAATGAACGCTTCAACATAGAAGAACGAAATTTGGGTAACCAAGTCGCCTTAGTGTACTGATCATTACCTGAAAGTATCATCCAGTTTGGGTGAAAAAATATTTGCTGAGATTTCTGGAGATTCGTAATTTTGGGAAGCTTGGCAACCCCTTCCCATGAAAGTGTTTCTCGCCAGTCACTGCTTAGGGCTACATCAAGAGGAAACAAAACGTAGAGATAGAACGTGAAACTACTTTGTTGTGTCAAGTTTCAAGAAGCTAGCACAAACCGTGTTGGATTTAGAGTTCCAAATACATCTATCAATATAGGAGAAAACAGAGTGAAACCTAAAAATTCAAACTGTTACTGAAAATGAACGCTTCAACATAGAAGAACGAAATTTGGGGAACCAAGTCACCTTAGTGTACTGATCATTACCTGAAAGTATCATCCAGTTTGGGTGAAAAAATATTTGCTGAGATCTCTGGAGATTCGTAATTTTGGGAAGCTTGGCAACCCCTTCCCATGAAAGTGTTTCTCGCCAGTCACTGCTTAGGGCTACATCAAGAGGAAACAAAACGTAGAGATAGAACGTGAAACTACTTTGTTGTGTCAAGTTTCAAGAAGCTAGCACAAACCGTGTTGGATTTAGAGTTCCAAATACATCTATCAATATAGGAGAAAACAGAGTGAAACCTAAAAATTCAAACTGTTACTGGAAATGAACGCTTCAACATAGAAGAACGAAATTTGGGGAACCAAGTCGCCTTAGTGTACTGATCATTACCTGAAAGTATCATCCAGTTTGGGTGAAAAAATATTTGCTGAGATTTCTGGAGATTCGTAATTTTTGGAAGCTTGGCAACCCCTTCCCATGAAAGTGTTTCTCGCCAGTCACTGCTTAGGGCTACATCAAGAGGAAACAACAAAACGTAGAGATAGAACGTGAAACTACTTTGTTGTGTCAAGTTTCAAGAAGCTAGCACAAACCGTGTTGGATTTAGAGTTCCAAATACATCTATCAATATAGGAGAAAACAGAGTGAAACCTACAAATTCAAACTGTTACTGGAAATGAACGCTTCAACATAGAAGAACGAAATTTGGGTAACCAAGTCGCCTTAGTGTACTGATCATTACCTGAAAGTATCATCCAGTTTGGGTGAAAAAATATTTGCTGAGATTTCTGGAGATTCGTAATTTTGGGAAGCTTGGCAACCCCTTCCCATGAAAGTGTTTCTCGCCAGTCACTGCTTAGGGCTACATCAAGAGGAAACAAAACGTAGAGATAGAACGTGAAACTACTTTGTTGTGCCAAGTTTCAAGAAGCTAGCACAAACCGTGTTGGATTTAGAGTTCCAAATACATCTATCAATATAGGAGAAAACAGAGTGAAACCTAAAAATTCAAACTGTTACTGAAAATGAACGCTTCAACATAGAAGAACGAAATTTGGGGAACCAAGTCACCTTAGTGTACTGATCATTACCTGAAAGTATCATCCAGTTTGGGTGAAAAAATATTTGCTGAGATCTCTGGAGATTCGTAATTTTGGGAAGCTTGGCAACCCCTTCCCATGAAAGTGTTTCTCGCCAGTCACTGCTTAGGGCTACATCAAGAGGAAACAAAACGTAGAGATAGAACGTGAAACTACTTTGTTGTGTCAAGTTTCAAGAAGCTAGCACAAACCGTGTTGGATTTAGAGTTCCAAATACATCTATCAATATAGGAGAAAACAGAGTGAAACCTAAAAATTCAAACTGTTACTGGAAATGAACGCTTCAACATAGAAGAACGAAATTTGGGGAACCAAGTCGCCTTAGTGTACTGATCATTACCTGAAAGTATCATCCAGTTTGGGTGAAAAAATATTTGCTGAGATTTCTGGAGATTCGTAATTTTGGGAAGCTTGGCAACCCCTTCCCATGAAAGTGTTTCTGGCCAGTCACTGTTTAGGGCTACATCAAGAGGAAACAAAACGTAGAGATAGAACGTGAAACTACTTTGTTGTGTCAAGTTTCAAGAAGCTAGCACAAACCGTGTTGGATTTAGAGTTCCAAATACATCTATCAATATAGGAGAAAACAGAGTGAAACCTAAAAATTCAAACTGTTACTGGAAATGAACGCTTCAACATAGAAGAACGAAATTTGGGGAACCAAGTCGCCTTAGTGTACTGATCATTACCTGAAAGTATCATCCAGTTTGGGTGAAAAAATATTTGCTGAGATTTCTGGAGATTCGTAATTTTGGGAAGCTTGGCAACCCCTTCCCATGAAAGTGTTTCTGGCCAGTCACTGTTTAGGGCTACATCAAGAGGAAACAAAACGTAGAGATAGAACGTGAAACTACTTTGTTGTGTCAAGTTTCAAGAAGCTAGCACAAACCGTGTTGGATTTAGAGTTCCAAATACATCTATCCATATAGGAGAAAACAGAGTGAAACCTAAAAATTCAAACTGTTACTGGAAATGAACGCTTCAACATAGAAGAACGAAATTTGGGGAACCAAGTCGCCTTAGTGTACTGATCATTACCTGAAAGTATCATCCAGTTTGGGTGAAAAAATATTTGCTGAGATCTCTGGAGATTCGTAATTTTGGGAAGCTTGGCAACCCCTTCCCATGAAAGTGTTTCTCGCCAGTCACTGCTTAGGGCTACATCAAGAGGAAACAAAACGTAGAGATAGAACGTGAAACTACTTTGTTGTGTCAAGTTTCAAGAAGCTAGCACAAACCGTGTTGGATTTAGAGTTCCAAATACATCTATCAATATAGGAGAAAACAGAGTGAAACCTAAAAATTCAAACTGTTACTGGAAATGAACGCTTCAACATAGAAGAACGAAATTTGGGGAACCAAGTCGCCTTAGTGTACTGATCATTACCTGAAAGTATCATCCAGTTTGGGTGAAAAAATATTTGCTGAGATTTCTGGAGATTCGTAATTTTGGGAAGCTTGGCAACCCCTTCCCATGAAAGTGTTTCTGGCCAGTCACTGTTTAGGGCTACATCAAGAGGAAACAAAACGTAGAGATAGAACGTGAAACTACTTTGTTGTGTCAAGTTTCAAGAAGCTACCACAAACCGTGTTGGATTTAGAGTTCCAAATACATCTATCAATATAGGAGAAAACAGAGTGAAACCTAAAAATTCAAACTGTTACTGGAAATGAACGCTTCAACATAGAAGAACGAAATTTGGGGAACCAAGTCGCCTTAGTGTACTGATCATTACCTGAAAGTATCATCCAGTTTGGGTGAAAAAATATTTGCTGAGATTTCTGGAGATTCGTAATTTTGGGAAGCTTGGCATCCCCTTCCCATGAAAGTGTTTCTCGCCAGTCACTGCTTAGGGCTACATCAAGAGGAAACAAAACGTAGAGATAGAACGTGAAACTACTTTGTTGTGTCAAGTTTCAAGAAGCTAGCACAAACCGTGTTGGATTTAGAGTTCCAAATACATCTATCAATATAGGAGAAAACAGAGTGAAACCTAAAAATTCAAACTGTTACTGGAAATGAACGCTTCAACATAGAAGAACGAAATTTGGGGAAACAAGTCGCCTTAGTGTACTGATCATTACCTGAGAGTATCATCCAGTTTGGGTGAAAAAATATTTGCTGAGATTTCTGGAGATTCGTAATTTTGGAAGCTTGGCAACCCCTTCCCATGAAAGTGTTTCTCGCCAGTCACTGCTTAGGGCTACAACAAGAGGAAACAAAACGTAGAGATAGAACGTGAAACTACTTTGTTGTGTCAAGTTTCAAGAAGCTAGCACAAACCGTGTTGGATTTAGAGTTCCAAATACATCTATCAATATAGGAGAAAACAGAGTGAAACCTAAAAATTCAAACTGTTACTGGAAATGAACGCTTCAACATAGAAGAACGAAATTTGGGGAACCAAGTCGCCTTAGTGTACTGATCATTACCTGAGAGTATCATCCAGTTTGGGTGAAAAAATATTTGCTGAGATTTCTGGAGATTCGTAATTTTTGGAAGCTTGGCAACCCCTTCCCATGAAAGTGTTTCTCGCCAGTCACTGCTTAGGGCTACATCAAGAGGAAACAAAACGTAGAGATAGAACGTGAAACTACTTTGTTGTGTCAAGTTTCAAGAAGCTAGCACAAACCGTGTTGGATTTAGAGTTCCAAATACATCTATCAATATAGGAGAAAACAGAGTGAAACCTACAAATTCAAACTGTTACTGGAAATGAACGCTTCAACATAGAAGAACGAAATTTGGGTAACCAAGTCGCCTTAGTGTACTGATCATTACCTGAAAGTATCATCCAGTTTGGGTGAAAAAATATTTGCTGAGATTTCTGGAGATTCGTAATTTTGGGAAGCTTGGCAACCCCTTCCCATGAAAGTGTTTCTCGCCAGTCACTGCTTAGGGCTACATCAAGAGGAAACAAAACGTAGAGATAGAACGTGAAACTACTTTGTTGTGTCAAGTTTCAAGAAGCTAGCACAAACCGTGTTGGATTTAGAGTTCCAAATACATCTATTAATATAGGAGAAAACAGAGTGAAACCTAAAAATTCAAACTGTTACTGAAAATGAACGCTTCAACATAGAAGAACGAAATTTGGGGAACCAAGTCACCTTAGTGTACTGATCATTACCTGAAAGTATCATCCAGTTTGGGTGAAAAAATATTTGCTGAGATCTCTGGAGATTCGTAATTTTGGGAAGCTTGGCAACCCCTTCCCATGAAAGTGTTTCTCGCCAGTCACTGCTTAGGGCTACATCAAGAGGAAACAAAACGTAGAGATAGAACGTGAAACTACTTTGTTGTGTCAAGTTTCAAGAAGCTAGCACAAACCGTGTTGGATTTAGAGTTCCAAATACATCTATCAATATAGGAGAAAACAGAGTGAAACCTAAAAATTCAAACTGTTACTGGAAATGAACGCTTCAACATAGAAGAACGAAATTTGGGGAACCAAGTCGCCTTAGTGTACTGATCATTACCTGAAAGTATCATCCAGTTTGGGTGAAAAAATATTTGCTGAGATTTCTGGAGATTCGTAATTTTGGGAAGCTTGGCAACCCCTTCCCATGAAAGTGTTTCTGGCCAGTCACTGTTTAGGGCTACATCAAGAGGAAACAAAACGTAGAGATAGAACGTGAAACTACTTTGTTGTGTCAAGTTTCAAGAAGCTAGCACAAACCGTGTTGGATTTAGAGTTCCAAATACATCTATCAATATAGGAGAAAACAGAGTGAAACCTAAAAATTCAAACTGTTACTGGAAATGAACGCTTCAACATAGAAGAACGAAATTTGGGGAACCAAGTCGCCTTAGTGTACTCATCATTACCTGAAAGTATCATCCAGTTTGGGTGAAAAAATATTTGCTGAGATCTCTGGAGATTCGTAATTTTGGGAAGCTTGGCAACCCCTTCCCATGAAAGTGTTTCTCGCCAGTCACTGCTTAGGGCTACATCAAGAGGAAACAAAATGTAGAGATAGAACGTGAAACTACTTTGTTGTGTCAAGTTTCAAGAAGCTAGCACAAACCGTGTTGGATTTAGTGTTCCAAATACATCTATCAATATAGGAGAAAACAGAGTGAAACCTAAAAATTCAAACTGTTACTGGAAATGAACGCTTCAACATAGAAGAACGAAATTTGGGGAACCAAGTCGCATTAGTGTACTGATCATTACCTGAAAGTATCATCCAGTTTGGGTGAAAAAATATTTGCTGAGATTTCTGGAGATTCGTAATTTTGGGAAGCTTGGCAACACCGTTCCATGAAAGGGTTTCTCGCCAGTCACTGCTTAGGGCTACATCAAGAGGAAACAAAACGTAGAGATAGAACCTGAAACTACTTTGTTGTGTCAAGTTTCAAGAAGCTAGAACAAACCGTGTTGGATTTAGAGTTCCAAATACATCTATCAATATAGGAGAAAACAGAGTGAAACCTAAAAATTCAAACTGATACTGGAAATGAACGCTTCAACATAGAAGAACGAAATTTGGGGAACCAAGTCGCCTTAGTGTACTGATCATTACCTGAAAGTATCATCCAGTTTGGGTGAAAAAATGTTTGCTGAGATTTCTGGAGATTCGTAATTTTGGGAAGCTTGGCAACCCCTTCCCATGAAAGTGTTTCTCGCCAGTCACTGCTTAGGGATACATCAAGAGGAAACAAAACGTAGAGATAGAACGTGAAACTACTTTGTTGTGTCAAGTTTCAAGAAGCTAGCACAAACTGTGTTGGATTTAGAGTTCCAAATACATCTATCAATATAGGAGAAAACAGAGTGAAACCTAAAAATTCAAACTGTTACTGGAAATGAACGCTTCAAAATAGAAGAACAAAATTTGGGGAACCAAGTCGCCTTAGTGTACTGATCATTACCTGAAAGTATCATCCAGTTTGGGTGAAAAAATATTTGCTGAGATTTCTGGAGATTCGTAATTTTGGGAAGCTTGGCAACCCCTTCCCATGAAAGTGTTTCTCGCCAGTCACTGCTTAGGGCTACATCAAGAGGAAACAAAACGTAGAGATAGAACGTGAAACTACTTTGTTGTGTCAAGTTTCAAGAAGCTAGCACAAACCGTGTTGGATTTAGAGTTCCAAATACATCTATCAATATAGGAGAAAACAGAGTGAAACCTAAAAATTCAAACTGTTACTGGAAATGAACGCTTCAACATAGAAGAACGAAATTTGGGGAACCAAGTCGCCTTAGTGTACTGATCATTACCTGAAAGTATCATCCAGTTTGGGTGAAAAAATATTTGCTGAGATTTCTGGAGATTCGTAATTTTGGGAAGCTTGGCAACCCCTTCCCATGAAAGTGTTTCTCGCCAGTCACTGCTTAGGGCTACATCAAGAGGAAACAAAACGTAGAGATAGAACGTGAAACTACTTTGTTGTGTCAAGTTTCAAGAAGCTAGCACAAACCGTGTTGGATTTAGAATTCCAAATACATCTATCAATATAGGAGAAAACAGAGTGAAACCTAAAAATTCAAACTGTTACTGGAAATGAACGCTTCAACATAGAAGAACGAAATTTGGGGAACCAAGTCGCCTTAGTGTACTGATCATTACCTGAAAGTATCATCCAGTTTGGGTGAAAAAATATTTGCTGAGATTTCTGGAGATTCGTAATTTTGGGAAGCTTGGCAACCCCTTCCCATGAAAGTGTTTCTGGCCAGTCACTGCTTAGGGCTACAACAAGAGGAAACAAAACGTAGAGATAGAACGTGAAACTACTTTGTTGTGTCAAGTTTCAAGAAGCTAGCACAAACCGTGTTGGATTTAGAGTTCCAAATACATCTATCTATATAGGAGAAAACAGAGTGAAACCTAAAAATTCAAACTGTTACTGGAAATGAACGCTTCAACATAGAAGAACGAAATTTGGGGAACCAAGTCGCCTTAGTGTACTGATCATTACCTGAAAGTATCATCCAGTTTGGGTGAAAAAATATTTGCTGAGATTTCTGGAGATTCGTAATTTTGGGAAGCTTGGCAACCCCTTCCCCTGAAAGTGTTTCTCGCCAGTCACTGCTTAGGGCTACATCAAGAGGAAACAAAACGTAGAGATAGAACGTGAAACAACTTTGTTGTGTCAAGTTTCAAGAAGCTAGCACAAACCGTGTTGGATTTAGAGTTCCAAATACATCTATCTATATAGGAGAAAACAGAGTGAAACCTAAAAATTCAAACTGTTACTGGAAATGAACGCTTCAACATAGAAGAACAAAATTTGGGGAACCAACTTACCTTAGTGTACTGATCATTACCTGAAAGTATCATCCAGTTTGGGTGAAAAATTATTTGCTGAGATTTCTGGAGATTCGTAATTTTTGGAAGCTTGGCAATCCCTTCCCATGAAAGTGTTTCTCGCCAGTCACTGCTTAGGGCTACATCAAGAGGAAACAAAACGTAGAGATAGAACGTGAAACTACTTTGTTGTGTCAAGTTTCAAGAAGCTAGCACAAACCGTGTTGGATTTAGAGTTCCAAATACATCTATCAATATAGGAGAAAACAGAGTGAAACCTAAAAATTCAAACTGTTACTGGAAATGAACGCTTCAACATAGAAGAACGAAATTTGGGGAACCAAGTCGCCTTAGTGTACTGATCATTACCTGAAAGTATCATCCAGTTTGGGTGAAAAAATATTTGCTGAGATTTCTGGAGATTCGTAATTTTGGGAAGCTTGGCAACCCCGTTCCATGAAAGGGTTTCTCGCCAGTCACTGCTTAGGGCTACATCAAGAGGAAACAAAACGTAGAGATAGAACGTGAAACTACTTTGTTGTGTCAAGTTTCAAGAAGCTACCACAAACCGTGTTGGATTTAGAGTTCCAAATACATCTATCAATATAGGAGAAAACAGAGTGAAACCTACAAATTCAAACTGTTACTGGAAATGAACGCTTCAACATAAAAGAACGAAATTTGGGGAACCAAGTCGCCTTAGTGTACTGATCATTACCTGAAAGTATCATCCAGTTTGGGTGAAAAAATATTTGCTGAGATTTCTGGAGATTCGTCATTTTGGGAAGCTTGGCAACCCCTTCCAATGAAAGTGTTTCTCGCCAGTCACTGCTTAGGGCTACATCAAGAGGAAACAAAACGTAGAGATAGAACGTGAAACTACTTTGTTGTGTCAAGTTTCAAGAAGCTAGCACAAACCGTGTTGGATTTAGAGTTCCAAATACATCTATCAATATAGGAGAAAACAGAGTGAAACCTAAAAATTCAAACTGTTACTGGAAATGAACGCTTCAACATAGAAGAACGAAATTTGGGGAACCAAGTCGCCTTAGTGTACTGATCATTACCTGAAAGTATCATCCAGTTTGGGTGAAAAAATATTTGCTGAGATTTCTGGAGATTCGTAATTTTGGGAAGCTTGGCAACCCCTTCCCATGAAAGTGTTTCTCGCCAGTCACTGTTTAGGGCTACATCAAGAGGAAACAAAACGTAGAGATAGAACGTGAAACTACTTTGTTGTGTCAAGTTTCAAGAAGCTAGCACAAACCGTGTTGGATTTAGAGTTCCAAATACATCTATCAATATAGGAGAAAACAGAGTGAAACCTAAAAATTCAAACTGTTACTGGAAATGAACGCTTCAACATAGAAGAACGAAATTTGGGGAACCAAGTCGCCTTAGTGTACTGATCATTACCTGAAAGTATCATCCAGTTTGGGTGAAAAAATATTTGCTGAGATTTCTGGAGATTCGTAATTTTGGGAAGCTTGGCAACCCCTTCCGATGAAAGTGTTTCTCGCCAGTCACTGCTTAGGGCTACAACAAGAGGAAACAAAACGTAGAGATAGAACGTGAAACTACTTTGTTGTGTCAAGTTTCAAGAAGCTAGCACAAACCGTGTTGGATTTAGAGTTCCAAATACATCTATCTATATAGGAGAAAACAGAGTGAAACCTAAAAATTCAAACTGTTACTGGAAATGAACGCTTCAACATAGAAGAACGAAATTTGGGGAACCAAGTCGCCTTAGTGTACTGATCATTACCTGAAAGTATCATCCAGTTTGGGTGAAAAAATATTTGCTGAGATTTCTAGAGATTCGTAATTTTGGGAAGCTTGGCAACCCCTTCCCATGAAAGTGTTTCTCGCCAGTCACTGCTTAGGGCTACATCAAGAGGAAACAAAACGTAGAGATAGAACGTGAAACAACTTTGTTGTGTCAAGTTTCAAGAAGCTAGCACAAACCGTGTTGGATTTAGAGTTCCAAATACATCTATCTATATAGGAGAAAACAGAGTGAAACCTAAAAATTCAAACTGTTACTGGAAATGAACGCTTCAACATAGAAGAACAAAATTTGGGGAACCAACTTACCTTAGTGTACTGATCATTACCTGAAAGTATCATCCAGTTTGGGTGAAAAATTATTTGCTGAGATTTCTGGAGATTCGTAATTTTTGGAAGCTTGGCAATCCCTTCCCATGAAAGTGTTTCTCGCCAGTCACTGCTTAGGGCTACATCAAGAGGAAACAAAACGTAGAGATAGAACGTGAAACTACTTTGTTGTGTCAAGTTTCAAGAAGCTAGCACAAACCGTGTTGGATTTAGAGTTCCAAATACATCTATCAATATAGGAGAAAACAGATTGAAACCTAAAAATTCAAACTGTTACTGGAAATGAACGCTTCAACATAGAAGAACGAAATTTGGGGAACCAAGTCGCCTTAGTGTACTGATCATTACCTGAAAGTATCATCCAGTTTGAGTGAAAAAATATTTGCTGAGATTTCTGGAGATTCGTAATTTTGGGAAGCTTGGCAACCCCTTCCCATGAAAGTGTTTCTCGCCAGTCACTGCTTAGGGCTACATCAAGAGGAAACAAAACGTAGAGATAGAACGTGAAACTACGTTGTTGTGTCAAGTTTCAAGAAGCTAGCACAAAACGTGTTGGATTTAGAGTTCCAAATACATCTATCAATATAGGAGAAAACAGAGTGAAACCTACAAATTCAAACTGTTACTGGAAATGAACGCTTCAAATAGAAGAACGAAATTTGGGGAACCAAGTCGCCTTAGTGTACTGATCATTACCTGAAAGTATCATCCAGTTTGGGTGAAAAAATATTTGCTGAGATTTCTGGAGATTCGTAATTTTGGGAAGCTTGGCAACCCCTTCCCATGAAAGTGTTTCTCGCCAGTCACTGCTTAGGGCTACATCAAGAGGAAACAAAACATAGAGATAGAACGTGAAACTACTTTGTTGTGTCAAGTTTCAAGAAGCTAGCACAAACCGTGTTGGATTTAGAGTTCCAAATACATCTATCAATATAGGAGAAAACAGAGTGAAACCTAAAAATTCAAACTGTTACTGGAAATGAACGCTTCAACATAGAAGAACGAAATTTGGGGAACCAAGTCGCCTTAGTGTACTGATCATTACCTGAAAGTATCATCCAGTTTGGGTGAAAAAATATTTGCTGAGATTTCTGGAGATTCGTAATTTTGGGAAGCTTGGCAACACCGTTCCATGAAAGGGTTTCTCGCCAGTCACTGCTTAGGGCTACATCAAGAGGAAACAAAACGTAGAGATAGAACCTGAAACTACTTTGTTGTGTCAAGTTTCAAGAAGCTAGAACAAACCGTGTTGGATTTAGAGTTCCAAATACATCTATCAATATAGGAGAAAACAGAGTGAAACCTAAAAATTCAAACTGATACTGGAAATGAACGCTTCAACATAGAAGAACGAAATTTGGGGAACCAAGTCGCCTTAGTGTACTGATCATTACCTGAAAGTATCATCCAGTTTGGGTGAAAAAATGTTTGCTGAGATTTCTGGAGATTCGTAATTTTGGGAAGCTTGGCAACCCCTTCCCATGAAAGTGTTTCTCGCCAGTCACTGCTTAGGGCTACATCAAGAGGAAACAAAACGTAGAGATAGAACGTGAAACTACTTTGTTGTGTCAAGTTTCAAGAAGCTAGCACAAACCGTGTTGGATTTAGAGTTCCAAATACATCTATCAATATAGGAGAAAACAGAGTGAAACCTAAAAATTCAAACTGTTACTGGAAATGAACGCTTCAACATAGAAGAACGAAATTTGGGGAACCAAGTCGCCTTAGTGTACTGATCATTACCTGAAAGTATCATCCAGTTTGGGTGAAAAAATATTTGCTGAGATTTCTGGAGATTCGTAATTTTGGGAAGCTTGGCAACCCCTTCCCATGAAAGTGTTTCTCGCCAGTCACTGCTTAGGGCTACATCAAGAGGAAACAACAAAACGTAGAGATAGAACGTGAAACTACTTTGTTGTGTCAACTTTCAAGAAGCTAGCACAAACCGTGTTGGATTCAGAGTTCCAAATACATCTATCCATATAGGAGAAAACAGAGTGAAACCTAAAAATTCAAACTGTTACTGGAAATGAACGCTTCAACATAGAAGAACGAAATTTGGGGAACCAAGTCGCCTTAGTGTACTGATCATTACCTGAAAGTATCATCCAGTTTGGGTGAAAAAATATTTGCTGAGATCTCTGGAGATTCGTAATTTTGGGAAGCTTGGCAACCCCTTCCCATGAAAGTGTTTCTCGCCAGTCACTGCTTAGGGCTACATCAAGAGGAAACAAAACGTAGAGATAGAACGTGAAACTACTTTGTTGTGTCAAGTTTCAAGAAGCTAGCACAAACCGTGTTGGATTTAGAGTTCCAAATACATCTATCAATATAGGAGAAAACAGAGTGAAACCTAAAAATTCAAACTGTTACTGGAAATGAACGCTTCAACATAGAAGAACGAAATTTGGGGAACCAAGTCGCCTTAGTGTACTGATCATTACCTGAAAGTATCATCCAGTTTGGGTGAAAAAATATTTGCTGAGATTTCTGGAGATTCGTAATTTTGGGAAGCTTGGCAACCCCTTCCCATGAAAGTGTTTCTGGCCAGTCACTGTTTAGGGCTACATCAAGAGGAAACAAAACGTAGAGATAGAACGTGAAACTACTTTGTTGTGTCAAGTTTCAAGAAGCTACCACAAACCGTGTTGGATTTAGAGTTCCAAATACATCTATCAATATAGGAGAAAACAGAGTGAAACCTAAAAATTCAAACTGTTACTGGAAATGAACGCTTCAACATAGAAGAACGAAATTTGGGGAACCAAGTCGCCTTAGTGTACTGATCATTACCTGAAAGTATCATCCAGTTTGGGTGAAAAAATATTTGCTGAGATTTCTGGAGATTCGTAATTTTGGGAAGCTTGGCATCCCCTTCCCATGAAAGTGTTTCTCGCCAGTCACTGCTTAGGGCTACATCAAGAGGAAACAAAACGTAGAGATAGAACGTGAAACTACTTTGTTGTGTCAAGTTTCAAGAAGCTAGCACAAACCGTGTTGGATTTAGAGTTCCAAATACATCTATCAATATAGGAGAAAACAGAGTGAAACCTAAAAATTCAAACTGTTACTGGAAATGAACGCTTCAACATAGAAGAACGAAATTTGGGGAAACAAGTCGCCTTAGTGTACTGATCATTACCTGAGAGTATCATCCAGTTTGGGTGAAAAAATATTTGCTGAGATTTCTGGAGATTCGTAATTTTGGAAGCTTGGCAACCCCTTCCCATGAAAGTGTTTCTCGCCAGTCACTGCTTAGGGCTACAACAAGAGGAAACAAAACGTAGAGATAGAACGTGAAACTACTTTGTTGTGTCAAGTTTCAAGAAGCTAGCACAAACCGTGTTGGATTTAGAGTTCCAAATACATCTATCAATATAGGAGAAAACAGAGTGAAACCTAAAAATTCAAACTGTTACTGGAAATGAACGCTTCAACATAGAAGAACGAAATTTGGGGAACCAAGTCGCCTTAGTGTACTGATCATTACCTGAGAGTATCATCCAGTTTGGGTGAAAAAATATTTGCTGAGATTTCTGGAGATTCGTAATTTTTGGAAGCTTGGCAACCCCTTCCCATGAAAGTGTTTCTCGCCAGTCACTGCTTAGGGCTACATCAAGAGGAAACAAAACGTAGAGATAGAACGTGAAACTACTTTGTTGTGTCAAGTTTCAAGAAGCTAGCACAAACCGTGTTGGATTTAGAGTTCCAAATACATCTATCAATATAGGAGAAAACAGAGTGAAACCTAAAAATTCAAACTGTTACTGGAAATGAACGCTTCAACATAGAAGAACGAAATTTGGGGAACCAAGTCGCCTTAGTGTACTGATCATTACCTGAAAGTATCATCCAGTTTGGGTGAAAAAATATTTGCTGAGATTTCTGGAGATTCGTAATTTTTGGAAGCTTGGCAACCCCTTCCCATGAAAGTGTTTCTAGCCAGTCACTGCTTAGGGCTACATCAAGAGGAAACAACAAAACGTAGAGATAGAACGTGAAACTACTTTGTTGTGTCAAGTTTCAAGAAGCTAGCACAAACCGTGTTGGATTTAGAGTTCCAAATACATCTATCAATATAGGAGAAAACAGAGTGAAACCTAAAAATTCAAACTGTTACTGGAAATGAACGCTTCAACATAGAAGAACGAAATTTGGGGAACCAAGTCGCCTTAGTGTACTGATCATTACCTGAAAGTATCATCCAGTTTGGGTGAAAAAATATTTGCTGAGATTTCTGGAGATTCGTAATTTTTGGAAGCTTGGCAACCCCTTCCCATGAAAGTGTTTCTCGCCAGTCACTGCTTAGGGCTACATCAAGAGGAAACAAAACGTAGAGATAGAACGTGAAACTCCTTTGTTGTGTCAAGTTTCAAGAAGCTAGCACAAACCGTGTTGGATTTAGAGTTCCAAATACATCTATCAATATAGGAGAAAACAGAGTGAAACCTAAAAATTCAAACTGTTACTGAAAATGAACGCTTCAACATAGAAGAACGAAATTTGGGGAACCAAGTCACCTTAGTGTACTGATCATTACCTGAAAGTATCATCCAGTTTGGGTGAAAAAATATTTGCTGAGATCTCTGGAGATTCGTAATTTTGGGAAGCTTGGCAACCCCTTCCCATGAAAGTGTTTCTCGCCAGTCACTGCTTAGGGCTACATCAAGAGGAAACAAAACGTAGAGATAGAACGTGAAACTACTTTGTTGTGTCAAGTTTCAAGAAGCTAGCACAAACCGTGTTGGATTTAGAGTTCCAAATACATCTATCAATATAGGAGAAAACAGAGTGAAACCTAAAAATTCAAACTGTTACTGAAAATGAACGCTTCAACATAGAAGAACGAAATTTGGGGAACCAAGTCACCTTAGTGTACTGATCATTACCTGAAAGTATCATCCAGTTTGGGTGAAAAAATATTTGCTGAGATCTCTGGAGATTCGTAATTTTGGGAAGCTTGGCAACCCCTTCCCATGAAAGTGTTTCTCGCCAGTCACTGCTTAGGGCTACATCAAGAGGAAACAAAACGTAGAGATAGAACGTGAAACTACTTTGTTGTGTCAAGTTTCAAGAAGCTAGCACAAACCGTGTTGGATTTAGAGTTCAAAATACATCTATCAATATAGGAGAAAACAGAGTGAAACCTAAAAATTCAAACTGTTACTGGAAATGAACGCTTCAACATAGAAGAACGAAATTTGGGGAACCAAGTCGCCTTAGTGTACTGATCATTACCTGAAAGTATCATCCAGTTTGGGTGAAAAAATATTTGCTGAGATTTCTGGAGATTCGTAATTTTGGGAAGCTTGGCAACCCCTTCCCATGAAAGTGTTTCTGGCCAGTCACTGTTTAGGGCTACATCAAGAGGAAACAAAACGTAGAGATAGAACGTGAAACTACTTTGTTGTGTCAAGTTTCAAGAAGCTAGCACAAACCGTGTTGGATTTAGAGTTCCAAATACATCTATCAATATAGGAGAAAACAGAGTGAAACCTAAAAATTCAAACTGTTACTGGAAATGAACGCTTCAACATAGAAGAACGAAATTTGGGGAACCAAGTCGCCTTAGTGTACTCATCATTACCTGAAAGTATCATCCACTTTGGGTGAAAAAATATTTGCTGAGATCTCTGGAGATTCGTAATTTTGGGAAGCTTGGCAACCCCTTCCCATGAAAGTGTTTCTCGCCAGTCACTGCTTAGGGCTACATCAAGAGGAAACAAAATGTAGAGATAGAACGTGAAACTACTTTGTTGTGTCAAGTTTCAAGAAGCTAGCACAAACCGTGTTGGATTTAGTGTTCCAAATACATCTATCAATATAGGAGAAAACAGAGTGAAACCTAAAAATTCAAACTGTTACTGGAAATGAACGCTTCAACATAGAAGAACGAAATTTGGGGAACCAAGTCGCATTAGTGTACTGATCATTACCTGAAAGTATCATCCAGTTTGGGTGAAAAAATATTTGCTGAGATTTCTGGAGATTCGTAATTTTGGGAAGCTTGGCAACACCGTTCCATGAAAGTGTTTCTCGCCAGTCACTGCTTAGGGCTACATCAAGAGGAAACAAAACGTAGAGATAGAACGTGAAACTACTTTGTTGTGTCAAGTTTCAAGAAGCTAGCACAAACCGTGTTGGATTTAGAGTTCCAAATACATCTATCAATATAGGAGAAAACAGAGTGAAACCTAAAAATTCAAACTGTTACTGGAAATGAACGCTTCAACATAGAAGAACGAAATTTGGGGAACCAAGTCGCCTTAGTGTACTGATCATTACCTGAAAGTATCATCCAGTTTGGGTGAAAAAATATTTGCTGAGATTTCTGGAGATTCGTAATTTTGGGAAGCTTGGCAACCCCTTCCCATGAAAGTGTTTCTGGCCAGTCACTGTTTAGGGCTACATCAAGAGGAAACAAAACGTAGAGATAGAACGTGAAACTACTTTGTTGTGTCAAGTTTCAAGAAGCTAGCACAAACCGTGTTGGATTTAGAGTTCCAAATACATCTATCAATATAGGAGAAAACAGAGTGAAACCTAAAAATTCAAACTGTTACTGGAAATGAACGCTTCAACATAGAAGAACGAAATTTGGGGAACCAAGTCGCCTTAGTGTACTCATCATTACCTGAAAGTATCATCCAGTTTGGGTGAAAAAATATTTGCTGAGATCTCTGGAGATTCGTAATTTTGGGAAGCTTGGCAACCCCTTCCCATGAAAGTGTTTCTCGCCAGTCACTGCTTAGGGCTACATCAAGAGGAAACAAAATGTAGAGATAGAACGTGAAACTACTTTGTTGTGTCAAGTTTCAAGAAGCTAGCACAAACCGTGTTGGATTTAGTGTTCCAAATACATCTATCAATATAGGAGGAAACAGAGTGAAACCTAAAAATTCAAACTGTTACTGGAAATGAACGCTTCAACATAGAAGAACGAAATTTGGGGAACCAAGTCGCATTAGTGTACTGATCATTACCTGAAAGTATCATCCAGTTTGGGTGAAAAAATATTTGCTGAGATTTCTGGAGATTCGTAATTTTGGGAAGCTTGGCAACACCGTTCCATGAAAGGGTTTCTCGCCAGTCACTGCTTAGGGCTACATCAAGAGGAAACAAAACGTAGAGATAGAACCTGAAACTACTTTGTTGTGTCAAGTTTCAAGAAGCTAGAACAAACCGTGTTGGATTTAGAGTTCCAAATACATCTATCAATATAGGAGAAAACAGAGTGAAACCTAAAAATTCAAACTGATACTGGAAATGAACGCTTCAACATAGAAGAACGAAATTTGGGGAACCAAGTCGCCTTAGTGTACTGATCATTACCTGAAAGTATCATCCAGTTTGGGTGAAAAAATGTTTGCTGAGATTTCTGGAGATTCGTAATTTTGGGAAGCTTGGCAACCCCTTCCCATGAAAGTGTTTCTCGCCAGTCACTGCTTAGGGCTACATCAAGAGGAAACAAAACGTAGAGATAGAACGTGAAACTACTTTGTTGTGTCAAGTTTCAAGAAGCTAGCACAAACTGTGTTGGATTTAGAGTTCCAAATACATCTATCAATATAGGAGAAAACAGAGTGAAACCTAAAAATTCAAACTGTTACTGGAAATGAACGCTTCAACATAGAAGAACGAAATTTGGGGAACCAAGTCGCCTTAGTGTACTGATCATTACCTGAAAGTATCATCCAGTTTGGGTGAAAAAATGTTTGCTGAGATTTCTGGAGATTCGTAATTTTGGGAAGCTTGGCAACCCCTTCCCATGAAAGTGTTTCTCGCCAGTCACTGCTTAGGGCTACATCAAGAGGAAACAAAACGTAGAGATAGAACGTGAAACTACTTTGTTGTGTCAAGTTTCAAGAAGCTAGCACAAACCGTGTTGGATTTAGAGTTCCAAATACATCTATCAATATAGGAGAAAACAGAGTGAAACCTAAAAATTCAAACTGTTACTGGAAATGAACGCTTCAACATAGAAGAACGAAATTTGGGGAACCAAGTCGCCTTAGTGTACTGATCATTACCTGAAAGTATCATCCAGTTTGGGTGAAAAAATATTTGCTGAGATTTCTGGAGATTCGTAATTTTGGGAAGCTTGGCAACCCCTTCCCATGAAAGTGTTTCTCGCCAGTCACTGCTTAGGGCTACATCAAGAGGAAACAAAACGTAGAGATAGAACGTGAAACTACTTTGTTGTGTCAAGTTTCAAGAAGCTAGCACAAACCGTGTTGGATTTAGAGTTCCAAATACATCTATCAATATAGGAGAAAACAGAGTGAAACCTAAAAATTCAAACTGTTACTGGAAATGAACGCTTCAACATAGAAGAACGAAATTTGGGGAACCAAGTCGCCTTAGTGTACTGATCATTACCTGAAAGTATCATCCAGTTTGGGTGAAAAAATATTTGCTGAGATTTCTGGAGATTCGTAATTTTGGGAAGCTTGGCAACCCCTTCCCATGAAAGTGTTTCTGGCCAGTCACTGCTTAGGGCTACAACAAGAGGAAACAAAACGTAGAGATAGAACGTGAAACTACTTTGTTGTGTCAAGTTTCAAGAAGCTAGCACAAACCGTGTTGGATTTAGAGTTCCAAATACATCTATCAATATAGGAGAAAACAGAGTGAAACCTAAAAATTCAAACTGTTACTGGAAATGAACGCTTCAACATAGAAGAACGAAATTTGGGGAACCAAGTCGCCTTAGTGTACTGATCATTACCTGAAAGTATCATCCAGTTTGGGTGAAAAAATATTTGCTGAGATTTCTGGAGATTCGTAATTTTGGGAAGCTTGGCAACCCCTTCCCCTGAAAGTGTTTCTCGCCAGTCACTGCTTAGGGCTACATCAAGAGGAAACAAAACGTAGAGATAGAACGTGAAACAACTTTGTTGTGTCAAGTTTCAAGAAGCTAGCACAAACCGTGTTGGATTTAGAGTTCCAAATACATCTATCTATATAGGAGAAAACAGAGTGAAACCTAAAAATTCAAACTGTTACTGGAAATGAACGCTTCAACATAGAAGAACAAAATTTGGGGAACCAACTTACCTTAGTGTACTGATCATTACCTGAAAGTATCATCCAGTTTGGGTGAAAAATTATTTGCTGAGATTTCTGGAGATTCGTAATTTTTGGAAGCTTGGCAATCCCTTCCCATGAAAGTGTTTCTCGCCAGTCACTGCTTAGGGCTACATCAAGAGGAAACAAAACGTAGAGATAGAACGTGAAACTACTTTGTTGTGTCAAGTTTCAAGAAGCTAGCACAAACCGTGTTGGATTTAGAGTTCCAAATACATCTATCAATATAGGAGAAAACAGAGTGAAACCTAAAAATTCAAACTGTTACTGGAAATGAACGCTTCAACATAGAAGAACGAAATTTGGGGAACCAAGTCGCCTTAGTGTACTGATCATTACCTGAAAGTATCATCCAGTTTGGGTGAAAAAATATTTGCTGAGATTTCTGGAGATTCGTAATTTTGGGAAGCTTGGCAACCCCGTTCCATGAAAGGGTTTCTCGCCAGTCACTGCTTAGGGCTACATCAAGAGGAAACAAAACGTAGAGATAGAACGTGAAACTACTTTGTTGTGTCAAGTTTCAAGAAGCTACCACAAACCGTGTTGGATTTAGAGTTCCAAATACATCTATCAATATAGGAGAAAACAGAGTGAAACCTACAAATTCAAACTGTTACTGGAAATGAACGCTTCAACATAAAAGAACGAAATTTGGGGAACCAAGTCGCCTTAGTGTACTGATCATTACCTGAAAGTATCATCCAGTTTGGGTGAAAAAATATTTGCTGAGATTTCTGGAGATTCGTCATTTTGGGAAGCTTGGCAACCCCTTCCAATGAAAGTGTTTCTCGCCAGTCACTGCTTAGGGCTACATCAAGAGGAAACAAAACGTAGAGATAGAACGTGAAACTACTTTGTTGTGTCAAGTTTCAAGAAGCTAGCACAAACCGTGTTGGATTTAGAGTTCCAAATACATCTATCAATATAGGAGAAAACAGAGTGAAACCTAAAAATTCAAACTGTTACTGGAAATGAACGCTTCAACATAGAAGAACGAAATTTGGGGAACCAAGTCGCCTTAGTGTACTGATCATTACCTGAAAGTATCATCCAGTTTGGGTGAAAAAATATTTGCTGAGATTTCTGGAGATTCGTAATTTTGGGAAGCTTGGCAACCCCTTCCCATGAAAGTGTTTCTCGCCAGTCACTGCTTAGGGCTACATCAAGAGGAAACAAAACGTAGAGATAGAACGTGAAACTACTTTGTTGTGTCAAGTTTCAAGAAGCTAGCACAAACCGTGTTGGATTTAGAGTTCCAAATACATCTATCAATATAGGAGAAAACAGAGTGAAACCTAAAAATTCAAACTGTTACTGGAAATGAACGCTTCAACATAGAAGAACGAAATTTGGGGAACCAAGTCGCCTTAGTGTACTGATCATTACCTGAAAGTATCATCCAGTTTGGGTGAAAAAATATTTGCTGAGATTTCTGGAGATTCGTAATTTTGGGAAGCTTGGCAACCCCTTCCGATGAAAGTGTTTCTCGCCAGTCACTGCTTAGGGCTACAACAAGAGGAAACAAAACGTAGAGATAGAACGTGAAACTACTTTGTTGTGTCAAGTTTCAAGAAGCTAGCACAAACCGTGTTGGATTTAGAGTTCCAAATACATCTATCTATATAGGAGAAAACAGAGTGAAACCTAAAAATTCAAACTGTTACTGGAAATGAACGCTTCAACATAGAAGAACGAAATTTGGGGAACCAAGTCGCCTTAGTGTACTGATCATTACCTGAAAGTATCATCCAGTTTGGGTGAAAAAATATTTGCTGAGATTTCTGGAGATTCGTAATTTTGGGAAGCTTGGCAACCCCTTCCCATGAAAGTGTTTCTCGCCAGTCACTGCTTAGGGCTACATCAAGAGGAAACAAAACGTAGAGATAGAACGTGAAACAACTTTGTTGTGTCAAGTTTCAAGAAGCTAGCACAAACCGTGTTGGATTTAGAGTTCCAAATACATCTATCTATATAGGAGAAAACAGAGTGAAACCTAAAAATTCAAACTGTTACTGGAAATGAACGCTTCAACATAGAAGAACAAAATTTGGGGAACCAACTTACCTTAGTGTACTGATCATTACCTGAAAGTATCATCCAGTTTGGGTGAAAAATTATTTGCTGAGATTTCTGGAGATTCGTAATTTTTGGAAGCTTGGCAATCCCTTCCCATGAAAGTGTTTCTCGCCAGTCACTGCTTAGGGCTACATCAAGAGGAAACAAAACGTAGAGATAGAACGTGAAACTACTTTGTTGTGTCAAGTTTCAAGAAGCTAGCACAAACCGTGTTGGATTTAGAGTTCCAAATACATCTATCAATATAGGAGAAAACAGATTGAAACCTAAAAATTCAAACTGTTACTGGAAATGAACGCTTCAACATAGAAGAACGAAATGTGGGGAACCAAGTCGCCTTAGTGTACTGATCATTACCTGAAAGTATCATCTAGTTTGAGTGAAAAAATATTTGCTGAGATTTCTGGAGATTCGTAATTTTGGGAAGCTTGGCAACCCCTTCCCATGAAAGTGTTTCTCGCCAGTCACTGCTTAGGGCTACATCAAGAGGAAACAAAACGTAGAGATAGAACGTGAAACTACGTTGTTGTGTCAAGTTTCAAGAAGCTAGCACAAAACGTGTTGGATTTAGAGTTCCAAATACATCTATCAATATAGGAGAAAACAGAGTGAAACCTACAAATTCAAACTGTTACTGGAAATGAACGCTTCAAATAGAAGAATGAAATTTGGGGAACCAAGTCGCCTTAGTGTACTGATCATTACCTGAAAGTATCATCCAGTTTGGGTGAAAAAATATTTGCTGAGATTTCTGGAGATTCGTAATTTTGGGAAGCTTGGCAACCCCTTCCCATGAAAGTGTTTCTCGCCAGTCACTGCTTAGGGCTACATCAAGAGGAAACAAAACATAGAGATAGAACGTGAAACTACTTTGTTGTGTCAAGTTTCAAGAAGCTAGCACAAACCGTGTTGGATTTAGAGTTCCAAATACATCTATCAATATAGGAGAAAACAGAGTGAAACCTAAAAATTCAAACTGTTACTGGAAATGAACGCTTCAACATAGAAGAACGAAATTTGGGGAACCAAGTCGCCTTAGTGTACTGATCATTACCTGAAAGTATCATCCAGTTTGGGTGAAAAAATATTTGCTGAGATTTCTGGAGATTCGTAATTTTGGGAAGCTTGGCAACACCGTTCCATGAAAGGGTTTCTCGCCAGTCACTGCTTAGGGCTACATCAAGAGGAAACAAAACGTAGAGATAGAACCTGAAACTACTTTGTTGTGTCAAGTTTCAAGAAGCTAGAACAAACCGTGTTGGATTTAGAGTTCCAAATACATCTATCAATATAGGAGAAAACAGAGTGAAACCTAAAAATTCAAACTGATACTGGAAATGAACGCTTCAACATAGAAGAACGAAATTTGGGGAACCAAGTCGCCTTAGTGTACTGATCATTACCTGAAAGTATCATCCAGTTTGGGTGAAAAAATGTTTGCTGAGATTTCTGGAGATTCGTAATTTTGGGAAGCTTGGCAACCCCTTCCCATGAAAGTGTTTCTCGCCAGTCACTGCTTAGGGCTACATCAAGAGGAAACAAAACGTAGAGATAGTACGTGAAACTACTTTGTTGTGTCAAGTTTCAAGAAGCTAGCACAAACTGTGTTGGATTTAGAGTTCCAAATACATCTATCAATATAGGAGAAAACAGAGTGAAACCTAAAATTTCAAACTGTTACTGGAAATGAACGCTTCAAAATAGAAGAACAAAATTTGGGGAACCAAGTCGCCTTAGTGTACTGATCATTACCTGAAAGTATCATCCAGTTTGGGTGAAAAAATATTTGCTGAGATTTATGGAGATTCGTAATTTTGGGAAGCTTGGCAACCCCTTCCCATGAAAGTGTTTCTCGCCAGTCACTGCTTAGGGCTACATCAAGAGGAAACAAAACGTAGAGATAGAACGTGAAACTACTTTGTTGTGTCAAGTTTCAAGAAGCTAGCACAAACCGTGTTGGATTTAGAGTTCCAAATACATCTATCAATATAGGAGAAAACAGAGTGAAACCTAAAAATTCAAACTGTTACTGGAAATGAACGCTTCAACATAGAAGAACGAAATTTGGGGAACCAAGTCGCCTTAGTGTACTGATCATTACCTGAAAGTATCATCCAGTTTGGGTGAAAAAATATTTGCTGAGATTTCTGGAGATTCGTAATTTTGGGAAGCTTGGCAACCCCTTCCCATGAAAGTGTTTCTCGCCAGTCACTGCTTAGGGCTACATCAAGAGGAAACAAAACGTAGAGATAGAACGTGAAACTACTTTGTTGTGTCAAGTTTCAAGAAGCTAGCACAAACCGTGTTGGATTTAGAGTTCCAAATACATCTATCAATATAGGAGAAAACAGAGTGAAACCTAAAAATTCAAACTGTTACTGGAAATGAACGCTTCAACATAGAAGAACGAAATTTGGGGAACCAAGTCGCCTTAGTGTACTGATCATTACCTGAAAGTATCATCCAGTTTGGGTGAAAAAATATTTGCTGAGATTTCTGGAGATTCGTAATTTTGGGAAGCTTGGCAACCCCTTCCCATGAAAGTGTTTCTCGCCAGTCACTGCTTAGGGCTACATCAAGAGGAAACAACAAAACGTAGAGATAGAACGTGAAACTACTTTGTTGTGTCAACTTTCAAGAAGCTAGCACAAACCGTGTTGGATTCAGAGTTCCAAATACATCTATCAATATAGGAGAAAACAGAGTGAAACCTACAAATTCAAACTGTTACTGGAAATGAACGCTTCAACATAGAAGAACGAAATTTGGGTAACCAAGTCGCCTTAGTGTACTGATCATTACCTGAAAGTATCATCCAGTTTGGGTGAAAAAATATTTGCTGAGATTTCTGGAGATTCGTAATTTTGGGAAGCTTGGCAACCCCTTCCTATGAAAGTGTTTCTCGCCAGTCACTGCTTAGGGCTACATCAAGAGGAAACAAAACGTAGAGATAGAACGTGAAACTACTTTGTTGTGTCAAGTTTCAAGAAGCTAGCACAAACCGTGTTGGATTTAGAGTTCCAAATACATCTATCAATATAGGAGAAAACAGAGTGAAACCTAAAAATTCAAACTGTTACTGAAAATGAACGCTTCAACATAGAAGAACGAAATTTGGGGAACCAAGTCACCTTAGTGTACTGATCATTACCTGAAAGTATCATCCAGTTTGGGTGAAAAAATATTTGCTGAGATCTCTGGAGATTCGTAATTTTGGGAAGCTTGGCAACCCCTTCCCATGAAAGTGTTTCTCGCCAGTCACTGCTTAGGGCTACATCAAGAGGAAACAAAACGTAGAGATAGAACGTGAAACTACTTTGTTGTGTCAAGTTTCAAGAAGCTAGCACAAACCGTGTTGGATTTAGAGTTCCAAATATATCTATCAATATAGGAGAAAACAGAGTGAAACCTAAAAATTCAAACTGTTACTGGAAATGAACGCTTCAACATAGAAGAACGAAATTTGGGGAACCAAGTCGCCTTAGTGTACTGATCATTACCTGAAAGTATCATCCAGTTTGGATGAAAAAATATTTGCTGAGATTTCTGGAGATTCGTAATTTTGGGAAGCTTGGCAACCCCTTCCCATGAAAGTGTTTCTCGCCAGTCACTGCTTAGGGCTACATCAAGAGGAAACAAAACGTAGAGATAGAACGTGAAACTACTTTGTTGTGTCAAGTTTCAAGAAGCTAGCACAAACCGTGTTGGATTTAGAGTTCCAAATACATCTATCAATATAGGAGAAAACAGAGTGAAACCTAAAAATTCAAACTGTTACTGGAAATGAACGCTTCAACATAGAAGAACGAAATTTGGGGAACCAAGTCGCCTTAGTGTACTGATCATTACCTGAAAGTATCATCCAGTTTGGGTGAAAAAATATTTGCTGAGATTTCTGGAGATTCGTAATTTTGGGAAGCTTGGCAACCCCTTCCCATGAAAGTGTTTCTGGCCAGTCACTGTTTAGGGCTACATCAAGAGGAAACAAAACGTAGAGATAGAACGTGAAACTACTTTGTTGTGTCAAGTTTCAAGAAGCTAGCACAAACCGTGTTGGATTTAGAGTTCCAAATACATCTATCAATATAGGAGAAAACAGAGTGAAACCTAAAAATTCAAACTGTTACTGGAAATGAACGCTTCAACATAGAAGAACGAAATTTGGGGAACCAAGTCGCCTTAGTGTACTGATCATTACCTGAAAGTATCATCCAGTTTGGGTGAAAAAATATTTGCTGAGATTTCTGGAGATTCGTAATTTTGGGAAGCTTGGCATCCCCTTCCCATGAAAGTGTTTCTCGCCAGTCACTGCTTAGGGCTACATCAAGAGGAAACAAAACGTAGAGATAGAACGTGAAACTACTTTGTTGTGTCAAGTTTCAAGAAGCTAGCACAAACCGTGTTGGATTTAGAGTTCCAAATACATCTATCAATATAGGAGAAAACAGAGTGAAACCTACAAATTCAAACTGTTACTGGAAATGAACGCTTCAACATAGAAGAACGAAATTTGGGGAACCAAGTCGCCTTAGTGTACTGATCATTACCTGAAAGTATCATCCAGTTTGGGTGAAAAAATATTTGCTGAGATTTCTGGAGATTCGTAATTTTGGGAAGCTTGGCAACCCCTTCCCATGAAAGTGTTTCTCGCCAGTCACTGCTTAGGGCTACATCAAGAGGAAACAAAACGTAGAGATAGAACGTGAAACTACTTTGTTGTGTCAAGTTTCAAGAAGCTAGCACAAACCGTGTTGGATTTAGAGTTCCAAATACATCTATCAATATAGGAGAAAACAGAGTGAAACCTAAAAATTCAAACTGTTACTGGAAATGAACGCTTCAACATAGAAGAACGAAATTTGGGGAACCAAGTCGCCTTAGTGTACTGATCATTACCTGAAAGTATCATCCAGTTTGGGTGAAAAAATATTTGCTGAGATTTCTGGAGATTCGTAATTTTGGGAAGCTTGGCAACCCCGTTCCATGAAAGGGTTTCTCGCCAGTCACTGCTTAGGGCTACATCAAGAGGAAACAAAACGTAGAGATAGAACGTGAAACTACTTTGTTGTGTCAAGTTTCAAGAAGCTAGCACAAACCGTGTTGGATTTAGAGTTCCAAATACATCTATCAATATAGGAGAAAACAGAGTGAAACCTAAAAATTCAAACTGTTACTGGAAATGAACGCTTCAACATAGAAGAACGAAATTTGGGGAACCAAGTCGCCTTAGTGTACTGATCATTACCTGAAAGTATCATCCAGTTTGGGTGAAAAAATATTTGCTGAGATTTCTGGAGATTCGTAATTTTGGGAAGCTTGGCAACCCCGTTCCATGAAAGGGTTTCTCGCCAGTCACTGCTTAGGGCTACATCAAGAGGAAACAAAACGTAGAGATAGAACGTGAAACTACTTTGTTGTGTCAAGTTTCAAGAAGCTAGCACAAACCGTGTTGGATTTAGAGTTCCAAATACATCTATCAATATAGGAGAAAACAGAGTGAAACCTAAAAATTCAAACTGTTACTGGAAATGAACGCTTCAACATAGAAGAACGAAATTTGGGGAACCAAGTCGCCTTAGTGTACTGATCATTACCTGAAAGTATCATCCAGTTTGGGTGAAAAAATATTTGCTGAGATTTCTGGAGATTCGTAATTTTGGGAAGCTTGGCAACCCCGTTCCATGAAAGGGTTTCTCGCCAGTCACTGCTTAGGGCTACATCAAGAGGAAACAAAACGTAGAGATAGAACGTGAAACTACTTTGTTGTGTCAAGTTTCAAGAAGCTACCACAAACCGTGTTGGATTTAGAGTTCCAAATACATCTATCAATATAGGAGAAAACAGAGTGAAACCTACAAATACAAACTGTTACTGGAAATGAACGCTTCAACATAAAAGAACGAAATTTGGGGAACCAAGTCGCCTTAGTGTACTGATCATTACCTGAAAGTATCATCCAGTTTGGGTGAAAAAATATTTGCTGAGATTTCTGGAGATTCGTCATTTTGGGAAGCTTGGCAACCCCTTCCAATGAAAGTGTTTCTCGCCAGTCACTGCTTAGGGCTACATCAAGAGGAAACAAAACGTAGAGATAGAACGTGAAACTACTTTGTTGTGTCAAGTTTCAAGAAGCTAGCACAAACCGTGTTGGATTTAGAGTTCCAAATACATCTATCAATATAGGAGAAAACAGAGTGAAACTTAAAAATTCAAACTGTTACTGGAAATGAACGCTTCAACATAGAAGAACGAAATTTGGGGAACCAAGTCGCCTTAGTGTACTGATCATTACCTGAAAGTATCATCCAGTTTGGGTGAAAAAATATTTGCTGAGATTTCTGGAGATTCGTAATTTTGGGAAGCTTGGCAACCCCTTCCCATGAAAGTGTTTCTCGCCAGTCACTGCTTAGGGCTACATCAAGAGGAAACAAAACGTAGAGATAGAACGTGAAACTACTTTGTTGTGTCAAGTTTCAAGAAGCTAGCACAAACCGTGTTGGATTTAGAGTTCCAAATACATCTATCAATATAGGAGAAAACAGAGTGAAACCTAAAAATTCAAACTGTTACTGGAAATGAACGCTTCAACATAGAAGAACGAAATTTGGGGAACCAAGTCGCCTTAGTGTACTGATCATTACCTGAAAGTATCATCCAGTTTGGGTGAAAAAATATTTGCTGAGATTTCTGGAGATTCGTAATTTTGGGAAGCTTGGCAACCCCTTCCGATGAAAGTGTTTCTCGCCAGTCACTGCTTAGGGCTACAACAAGAGGAAACAAAACATAGAGATAGAACGTGAAACTACTTTGTTGTGTCAAGTTTCAAGAAGCTAGCACAAACCGTGTTGGATTTAGAGTTCCAAATACATCTATCTATATAGGAGAAAACAGAGTGAAACCTAAAAATTCAAACTGTTACTGGAAATGAACGCTTCAACATAGAAGAACGAAATTTGGGGAACCAAGTCGCCTTAGTGTACTGATCATTACCTGAAAGTATCATCCAGTTTGGGTGAAAAAATATTTGCTGAGATTTCTGGAGATTCGTAATTTTGGGAAGCTTGGCAACCCCTTCCCATGAAAGTGTTTCTCGCCAGTCACTGCTTAGGGCTACATCAAGAGGAAACAAAACGTAGAGATAGAACGTGAAACAACTTTGTTGTGTCAAGTTTCAAGAAGCTAGCACAAACCGTGTTGGATTTAGAGTTCCAAATACATCTATCTATATAGGAGAAAACAGAGTGAAACCTAAAAATTCAAACTGTTACTGGAAATGAACGCTTCAACATAGAAGAACGAAATATGGGGAACCAACTTACCTTAGTGTACTGATCATTACCTGAAAGTATCATCCAGTTTGGGTGAAAAATTATTTGCTGAGATTTCTGGAGATTCGTAATTTTTGGAAGCTTGGCAATCCCTTCCCATGAAAGTGTTTCTCGCCAGTCACTGCTTAGGGCTACATCAAGAGGAAACAAAACGTAGAGATAGAACGTGAAACTACTTTGTTGTGTCAAGTTTCAAGAAGCTAGCACAAACCGTGTTGGATTTAGAGTTCCAAATACATCTATCAATATAGGAGAAAACAGAGTGAAACCTAAAAATTCAAACTGTTACTGGAAATGAACGCTTCAACATAGAAGAACGAAATTTGGGGAACCAAGTCGCCTTAGTGTACTGATCATTACCTGAAAGTATCATCCAGTTTGAGTGAAAAAATATTTGCTGAGATTTCTGGAGATTCGTAATTTTGGGAAGCTTGGCAACCCCTTCCCATGAAAGTGTTTCTCGCCAGTCACTGCTTAGGGCTACATCAAGAGGAAACAAAACGTAGAGATAGAACGTGAAACTACGTTGTTGTATCAAGTTTCAAGAAGCTAGCACAAACCGTGTTGGATTTAGAGTTCCAAATACATCTATCAATATAGGAGAAAACAGAGTGAAACCTACAAATTCAAACTGTTACTGGAAATGAACGCTTCAAATAGAAGAACGAAATTTGGGGAACCAAGTCGCCTTAGTGTACTGATCATTACCTGAGAGTATCATCCAGTTTGGGTGAAAAAATATTTGCTGAGATTTCTGCAGATTCGTAATTTTTGGAAGCTTGGCAACTCCTTCCCATGAAAGTGTTTCTCGCCAGTCACTGCTTAGGGCTACATCAAGAGGAAACAAAACGTAGAGATAGAACGTGAAACTACTTTGTTGTGTCAAGTTTCAAGAAGCTAGCACAAACCGTGTTGGATTTAGAGTTCCAAATACATCTATCAATATAGGAGAAAAAAGAGTGAAACCTAAAAATTCAAACTGTTACTGGAAATGAACGCTTCAACATAGAAGAACGAAATTTGGGGAACCAAGTCGCCTTAGTGTACTGATCATTACCTGAAAGTATCATCCAGTTTGGGTGAAAAAATATTTGCTGAGATTTCTGGAGATTCGTAATTTTGGGAAGCTTGGCAACCCCGTTCCATGAAAGGGTTTCTCGCCAGTCACTGCTTAGGGCTACATCAAGAGGAAACAAAACGTAGAGATAGAACCTGAAACTACTTTGTTGTGTCAAGTTTCAGGAAGCTAGAACAAACCGTGTTGGATTTAGAGTTCCAAATACATCTATCAATATAGGAGAAAACAGAGTGAAACCTAAAAATTCAAACTGATACTGGAAATGAACGCTTCAACATAGAAGAACGAAATTTGGGGAACCAAGTCGCCTTAGTGTACTGATCATTACCTGAAAGTATCATCCAGTTTGGGTGAAAAAATATTTGCTGAGATTTCTGGAGATTCGTAATTTTGGGAAGCTTGGCAACCCCTTCCCATGAAAGTGTTTCTGGCCAGTCACTGTTTAGGGCTACATCAAGAGGAAACAAAACGTAGAGATAGAACGTGAAACTACTTTGTTGTGTCAAGTTTCAAGAAGCTAGCACAAACCGTGTTGGATTTAGAGTTCCAAATACATCTATCAATATAGGAGAAAACAGAGTGAAACCTAAAAATTCAAACTGTTACTGGAAATGAACGCTTCAACATAGAAGAACGAAATTTGGGGAACCAAGTCGCCTTAGTGTACTGATCATTACCTGAAAGTATCATCCAGTTTGGGTGAAAAAATATTTGCTGAGATTTCTGGAGATTCGTAATTTTGGGAAGCTTGGCATCCCCTTCCCATGAAAGTGTTTCTCGCCAGTCACTGCTTAGGGCTACATCAAGAGGAAACAAAACGTAGAGATAGAACGTGAAACTACTTTGTTGTGTCAAGTTTCAAGAAGCTAGCACAAACCGTGTTGGATTTAGAGTTCCAAATACATCTATCAATATAGGAGAAAACAGAGTGAAACCTAAAAATTCAAACTGTTACTGGAAATGAACGCTTCAACATAGAAGAACGAAATTTGGGGAACCAAGTCGCCTTAGTGTACTGATCATTACCTGAAAGTATCATCCAGTTTGGGTGAAAAAATATTTGCTGAGATTTCTGGAGATTCGTAATTTTGGGAAGCTTGGCAACCCCTTCCCATGAAAGTGTTTCTCGCCAGTCACTGCTTAGGGCTACATCAAGAGGAAACAAAACGTAGAGATAGAACGTGAAACAACTTTGTTGTGTCAAGTTTCAAGAAGCTAGCACAAACCGTGTTGGATTTAGAGTTCCAAATACATCTATCTATATAGGAGAAAACAGAGTGAAACCTAAAAATTCAAACTGTTACTGGAAATGAACGCTTCAACATAGAAGAACGAAATTTGGGGAACCAAGTCGCCTTAGTGTACTGATCATTACCTGAAAGTATCATCCAGTTTGGTTGAAAAAATATTTGCTGAGATTTCTGGAGATTCGTAATTTTGGGAAGCTTGGCAACCCCTTCCCATGAAAGTGTTTCTCGCCAGTCACTGCTTAGGGCTACATCAAGAGGAAACAAAACGTAGAGATAGAACGTGAAACTACTTTGTTGTGTCAAGTTTCAAGAAGCTAGCACAAACCGTGTTGGATTTAGAGTTCCAAATACATCTATCAATATAGGAGAAAACAGAGTGAAACCTAAAAATTCAAACTGTTACTGGAAATGAACGCTTCAACATAAAAGAACGAAATTTGGGGAACCAAGTCGCCTTAGTGTACTGATCATTACCTGAGAGTATCATCCAGTTTGGGTGAAAAAATATTTGCTGAGATTTCTGGAGATTCGTAATTTTTGGAAGCTTGGCAACCCCTTCCCATGAAAGTGTTTCTCGCCAGTCACTGCTTAGGGCTACATCAAGAGGAAACAAAACGTAGAGATAGAACGTGAAACTACTTTGTTGTGTCAAGTTTCAAGAAGCTAGCACAAACCGTGTTGGATTTAGAGTTCCAAATACATCTATCAATATAGGAGAAAACAGAGTGAAACCTACAAATTCAAACTGTTACTGGAAATGAACGCTTCAACATAGAAGAACGAAATTTGGGGAACCAAGTCGCCTTAGTGTACTGATCATTACCTGAAAGTATCATCCAGTTTGGGTGAAAAAATATTTGCTGAGATTTCTGGAGATTCGTAATTTTGGGAAGCTTGGCAACCCCGTTCCATGAAAGGGTTTCTCGCCAGTCACTGCTTAGGGCTACATCAAGAGGAAACAAAACGTAGAGATAGAACGTGAAACTACTTTGTTGTGTCAAGTTTCAAGAAGCTACCACAAACCGTGTTGGATTTAGAGTTCCAAATACATCTATCAATATAGGAGAAAACAGAGTGAAACCTAAAAATTCAAACTGTTACTGGAAATGAACGCTTCAACATAGAAGAACGAAATTTGGGGAACCAAGTCGCCTTAGTGTACTGATCATTACCTGAGTGTATCATCCAGTTTGGGTGAAAAAATATTTGCTGAGATTTCTGGAGATTCGTAATTTTGGAAGCTTGGCAACCCCTTCCCATGAAAGTGTTTCTCGCCAGTCACTGCTTAGGGCTACATCCAGAGGAAACAAAACGTAGAGATAGAACGTGAAACTACTTTGTTGTGTCAACTTTCAAGAAGCTAGCACAAACCGTGTTGGATTCAGAGTTCCAAATACATCTATCAATATAGGAGAAAACAGAGTGAAACCTAAAAATTCAAACTGTTACTGGAAATGAACGCTTCAACATAGAAGAACGAAATTAGGGGAACCAAGTCGCCTTAGTGTACTGATCATTACCTGAAAGTATCATCCAGTTTGGGTGAAAAAATATTTGCTGAGATTTCTGGAGATTCGTAATTTTGGGAAGCTTGGCAACCCCTTCCGATGAAAGTGTTTCTCGCCAGTCACTGCTTAGGGCTACAACAAGAGGAAACAAAACGTAGAGATAGAACGTGAAACTACTTTGTTGTGTCAAGTTTCAAGAAGCTAGCACAAACCGTGTTGGATTTAGAGTTCCAAATACATCTATCTATATAGGAGAAAACAGAGTGAAACCTAAAAATTCAAACTGTTACTGGAAATGAACGCTTCAACATAGAAGAACGAAATTTGGGGAACCAAGTCGCCTTAGTGTACTGATCATTACCTGAAAGTATCATCCAGTTTGGGTGAAAAAATATTTGCTGAGATTTCTGGAGATTCGTAATTTTGGGAATCTTGGCAACCCCGTTCCATGAAAGTGTTTCTCGCCAGTCACTGCTTAGGGCTACATCAAGAGGAAACAAAACGTAGAGATAGAACGTGAAACAACTTTGTTGTGTCAAGTTTCAAGAAGCTAGCACAAACCGTGTTGGATTTAGAGTTCCAAATACATCTATCTATATAGGAGAAAACAGAGTGAAACCTAAAAATTCAAACTGTTACTGGAAATGAACGCTTCAACATAGAAGAACGAAATTTGGGGAACCAACTTACCTTAGTGTACTGATCATTACCTGAAAGTATCATCCAGTTTGGGTGAAAAATTATTTGCTGAGATTTCTGGAGATTCGTAATTTTTGGAAGCTTGGCAATCCCTTCCCATGAAAGTGTTTCTCGCCAGTCACTGCTTAGGGCTACATCAAGAGGAAACAAAACGTAGAGATAGAACGTGAAACTACTTTGTTGTGTCAAGTTTCAAGAAGCTAGCACAAACCGTGTTGGATTTAGAGTTCCAAATACATCTATCAATATAGGAGAAAACAGAGTGAAACCTAAAAATTCAAACTGTTACTGGAAATGAACGCTTCAACATAGAAGAACGAAATTTGGGGAACCAAGTCGCCTTAGTGTACTGATCATTACCTGAAAGTATCATCCAGTTTGGGTGAAAAAATATTTGCTGAGATTTCTGGAGATTCGTAATTTTGGGAAGCTTGGCAACCCCGTTCCATGAAAGGGTTTCTCGCCAGTCACTGCTTAGGGCTACATCAAGAGGAAACAAAACGTAGAGATAGAACGTGAAACTACTTTGTTGTGTCAAGTTTCAAGAAGCTACCACAAACCGTGTTGGATTTAGAGTTCCAAATACATCTATCAATATAGGAGAAAACAGAGTGAAACCTACAAATTCAAACTGTTACTGGAAATGAACGCTTCAACATAGAAGAACGAAATTTGGGGAACCAAGTCGCCTTAGTGTCCTGATCATTACCTGAAAGTATCATCCAGTTTGGGTGAAAAAATATTTGCTGAGATTTCTGGAGATTCGTAATTTTGGGAAGCTTGGCAACCCCTTCCCATGAAAGTGTTTCTCGCCAGTCACTGCTTAGGGCTACATCAAGAGGAAACAAAACGTAGAGATAGAACGTGAAACTACTTTGTTGTGTCAAGTTTCAAGAAGCTAGCACAAACCGTGTTGGATTTAGAGTTCCAAATACATCTATCAATATAGGAGAAAACAGAGTGAAACCTAAAAATTCAAACTGTTACTGGAAATGAACGCTTCAACATAGAAGAACGAAATTTGGGGAACCAAGTCGCCTTAGTGTACTGATCATTACCTGAGAGTATCATCCAGTTTGGGTGAAAAAATATTTGCTGAGATTTCTGGAGATTCGTAATTTTTGGAAGCTTGGCAACTCCTTCCCATGAAAGTGTTTCTCGCCAGTCACTGCTTAGGGCTACATCAAGAGGAAACAAAACGTAGAGATAGAACGTGAAACTACTTTGTTGTGTCAAGTTTCAAGAAGCTAGCACAAACCGTGTTGGATTTAGAGTTCCAAATACATCTATCAATATAGGAGAAAACAGAGTGAAACCTAAAAATTCAAACTGTTACTGGAAATGAACGCTTCAACATAGAAGAACAAAATTTGAAGAACCAAGTCGCCTTAGTGTACTGATCATTACCTGAAAGTATCATCCAGTTTGGGTGAAAAAATATTTGCTGAGATTTCTGGAGATTCGTAATTTTGGGAAGCTTGGCAACCCCATTCCATGAAAGGGTTTCTCGCCAGTCACTGCTTAGGGCTACATCAAGAGGAAACAAAACATAGAGATAGAACCTGAAACTACTTTGTTGTGTCAAGTTTCAAGAAGCTAGAACAAACCGTGTTGGATTTAGAGTTCCAAATACATCTATCAATATAGGAGAAAACAGAGTGAAACCTAAAAATTCAAACTGATACTGGAAATGAACGCTTCAACATAGAAGAACGAAATTTGGGGAACCAAGTCGCCTTAGTGTACTGATCATTACCTGAAAGTATCATCCAGTTTGGGTGAAAAAACGTTTGCTGAGATTTCTGGAGATTCGTAATTTTGGGAAGCTTGGCAACCCCTTCCCATGAAAGTGTTTCTCGCCAGTCACTGCTTAGGGCTACATCAAGAGGAAACAAAACGTAGAGATAGAACGTGAAACTACTTTGTTGTGTCAAGTTTCAAGAAGCTAGCACAAACCGTGTTGGATTTAGAGTTCCAAATACATCTATCAATATAGGAGAAAACAGAGTGAAACCTAAAAATTCAAACTGTTACTGGAAATGAACGCTTCAACATAGAAGAACAAAATTTGAAGAACCAAGTCGCCTTAGTGTACTGATCATTACCTGAAAGTATCATCCAGTTTGGGTGAAAAAATATTTGCTGAGATTTCTGGAGATTCGTAATTTTGGGAAGCTTGGCAACCCCATTCCATGAAAGGGTTTCTCGCCAGTCACTGCTTAGGGCTACATCAAGAGGAAACAAAACATAGAGATAGAACCTGAAACTACTTTGTTGTGTCAAGTTTCAAGAAGCTAGAACAAACCGTGTTGGATTTAGAGTTCCAAATACATCTATCAATATAGGAGAAAACAGAGTGAAACCTAAAAATTCAAACTGATACTGGAAATGAACGCTTCAACATAGAAGAACGAAATTTGGGGAACCAAGTCGCCTTAGTGTACTGATCATTACCTGAAAGTATCATCCAGTTTGGGTGAAAAAACGTTTGCTGAGATTTCTGGAGATTCGTAATTTTGGGAAGCTTGGCAACCCCTTCCCATGAAAGTGTTTCTCGCCAGTCACTGCTTAGGGCTACATCAAGAGGAAACAAAACGTAGAGATAGAACGTGAAACTACTTTGTTGTGTCAAGTTTCAAGAAGCTAGCACAAACTGTGTTGGATTTAGAGTTCCAAATACATCTATCAATATAGGAGAAAACAGAGTGAAACCTAAAAATTCAAACTGTTACTGGAAATGAACGCTTCAAAATAGAAGAACAAAATTTGGGGAACCAAGTCGCCTTAGTGTACTGATCATTACCTGAAAGTATCATCCAGTTTGGGTGAAAAAATATTTGCTGAGATTTCTGGAGATTCGTAATTTTGGGAAGCTTGGCAACCCCTTCCCATGAAAGTGTTTCTCGCCAGTCACTGCTTAGGGCTACATCAAGAGGAAACAAAACGTAGAGATAGAATGTGAAACTACTTTGTTGTGTCAAGTTTCAAGAAGCTAGCACAAACCGTGTTGGATTTAGAGTTCCAAATACATCTATCAATATAGGAGAAAACAGAGTGAAACCTAAAAATTCAAACTGTTACTGGAAATGAACGCTTCAACATAGAAGAACGAAATTTGGGGAACCAAGTCGCCTTAGTGTACTGATCATTACCTGAAAGTATCATCCAGTTTGGGTGAAAAAATATTTGCTGAGATTTCTGGAGATTCGTAATTTTGGGAAGCTTGGCAACCCCTTCCCATGAAAGTGTTTCTCGCCAGTCACTGTTTAGGGCTACATCAAGAGGAAACAACAAAACGTAGAGATAGAACGTGAAACTACTTTGTTGTGTCAACTTTCAAGAAGCTAGCACAAACCGTGTTGGATTCAGAGTTCCAAATACATCTATCAATATAGGAGAAAACAGAGTGAAACCTACAAATTCAAACTGTTACTGGAAATGAACGCTTCAACATAGAAGAACGAAATTTGGGTAACCAAGTCGCCTTAGTGTACTGATCATTACCTGAAAGTATCATCCAGTTTGGGTGAAAAAATATTTGCTGAGATTTCTGGAGATTCGTAATTTTGGGAAGCTTGGCAACCCCTTCCCATGAAAGTGTTTCTCGCCAGTCACTGCTTAGGGCTACATCAAGAGGAAACAAAACGTAGAGATAGAACGTGAAACTATTTTGTTGTGTCAAGTTTCAAGAAGCTAGCACAAACCGTGTTGGATTTAGAGTTCCAAATACATCTATCAATATAGGAGAAAACAGAGTGAAACCTAAAAATTCAAACTGTTACTGGAAATGAACGCTTCAACATAGAAGAACGAAATTTGGGGAACCAAGTCGCCTTAGTGTACTGATCATTACCTGAAAGTATCATCCAGTTTGGGTGAAAAAATATTTGCTGAGATTTCTGGAGATTCGTAATTTTGGGAAGCTTGGCAACCCCTTCCCATGAAAGTGTTTCTGGCCAGTCACTGTTTAGGGCTACATCAAGAGGAAACAAAACGTAGAGATAGAACGTGAAACTACTTTGTTGTGTCAAGTTTCAAGAAGCTAGCACAAACCGTGTTGGATTTAGAGTTCCAAATACATCTATCAATATAGGAGAAAACAGAGTGAAACCTAAAAATTCAAACTGTTACTGGAAATGAACGCTTCAACATAGAAGAACGAAATTTGGGGAACCAAGTCGCCTTAGTGTACTGATCATTACCTGAAAGTATCATCCAGTTTGGGTGAAAAAATATTTGCTGAGATCTCTGGAGATTCGTAATTTTGGGAAGCTTGGCAACCCCTTCCCATGAAAGTGTTTCTCGCCAGTCACTGCTTAGGGCTACATCAAGAGGAAACAAAACGTAGAGATAGAACGTGAAACTACTTTGTTGTGTCAAGTTTCAAGAAGCTAGCACAAACCGTGTTGGATTTAGAGTTCCAAATACATCTATCAATATAGGAGAAAAGAGAGTGAAACCTAAAAATTCAAACTGTTACTGGAAATGAACGCTTCAACATAGAAGAACGAAATTTGGGGAACCAAGTCGCCTTAGTGTACTGATCATTACCTGAAAGTATCATCCAGTTTGGGTGAAAAAATATTTGCTGAGATTTCTGGAGATTCGTAATTTTGGGAAGCTTGGCAACCCCTTCCCATGAAAGTGTTTCTGGCCAGTCACTGTTTAGGGCTACATCAAGAGGAAACAAAACGTAGAGATAGAACGTGAAACTACTTTGTTGTGTCAAGTTTCAAGAAGCTAGCATAAACCATGTTGGATTTAGAGTTCCAAATACATCTATCAATATAGGAGAAAACAGAGTGAAACCTAAAAATTCAAACTGTTACTGGAAATGAACGCTTCAACATAGAAGAACGAAATTTGGGGAACCAAGTCGCCTTAGTGTACTGATCATTACCTGAAAGTATCATCCAGTTTGGGTGAAAAAATATTTGCTGAGATTTCTGGAGATTCGTAATTTTGGGAAGCTTGGCATCCCCTTCCCATGAAAGTGTTTCTCGCCAGTCACTGCTTAGGGCTTCATCAAGAGGAAACAAAACGTAGAGATAGAACGTGAAACTACTTTGTTGTGTCAAGTTTCAAGAAGCTAGCACAAACCGTGTTGGATTTAGAGTTCCAAATACATCTATCAATATAGGAGAAAACAGAGTGAAACCTAAAAATTCAAACTGTTACTGGAAATGAACGCTTCAACATAGAAGAACGAAATTTGGGGAACCAAGTCGCCTTAGTGTACTGATCATTACCTGAGAGTATCATCCAGTTTGGGTGAAAAAATATTTGCTGAGATTTCTGGAGATTCGTAATTTTGGAAGCTTGGCAACCCCTTCCCATGAAAGTGTTTCTCGCCAGTCACTGCTTAGGGCTACAACAAGAGGAAACAAAACGTAGAGATAGAACGTGAAACTACTTTGTTGTGTCAAGTTTCAAGAAGCTAGCACAAACCGTGTTGGATTTAGAGTTCCAAATACATCTATCAATATAGGAGAAAACAGAGTGAAACCTAAAAATTCAAACTGTTACTGGAAATGAACGCTTCAACATAGAAGAACGAAATTTGGGCAACCAAGTCGCCTTAGTGTGCTGATCATTACCTGAAAGTATCATCCAGTTTGGGTGAAAAAATATTTGCTGAGATTTCTGGAGATTCATAATTTTGGGAAGATTGGCAACCCCTTCCCATGAAAGTGTTTCTCGCCAGTCACTGCTTAGGGCTACATCAAGAGGAAACAAAACGTAGAGATAGAACGTGAAACAACTTTGTTGTGTCAAGTTTCAAGAAGCTAGCACAAACCGTGTTGGATTTAGAGTTCCAAATACATCTATCTATATAGGAGAAAACAGAGTGAAACCTAAAAATTCAAACTGTTACTGGAAATGAACGCTTCAACATAGAAGAACGAAATTTGGGGAACCAAGTCGCCTTAGTGTACTGATCATTACCTGAAAGTATCATCCAGTTTGGTTGAAAAAATATTTGCTGAGATTTCTGGAGATTCGTAATTTTGGGAAACTTGGCAACCCCTTCCCATGAAAGTGTTTCTCGCCAGTCACTGCTTAGGGCTACATCAAGAGGAAACAAAACGTAGAGATAGAACGTGAAACTACTTTGTTGTGTCAAGTTTCAAGAAGCTAGCACAAACCGTGTTGTATTTAGAGTTCCAAATACATCTATCAATATAGGAGAAAATAGAGTGAAACCTAAAAATTCAAACTGTTACTGGAAATGAACGCTTCAACATCGAAGAACGAAATTTGGGGAACCAAGTCGCCTTAGTGTACTGATCATTACCTGAAAGTATCTTCCAGTTTGGGTGAAAAAATATTTGCTGAGAGTTCTGGAGATTCTTAATTTTGTGAAGCTTGGCAACCCCTTCCCATGAAAGTGTTTCTTGCCAGTCACTGTTTAGGGCTACATCAAGAGGAAACAAAACGTAGAGATAGAACGTGAAACTACTTTGTTGTGTCAAGTTTCAAGAAGCTAGCACAAACCGTGTTGGATTTAGAGTTCCAAATACATCTATCAATATAGGAGAAAACAGAGTGAAACCTAAAAATTCAAACTGTTACTGGAAATGAACGCTTCAACATAGAAGAACGAAATTTGGGGAACCAAGTCGCCTTAGTGTACTGATCATTACCTGAGAGTATCATCGAGTTTGGGTGAAAAAATATTTGCTGAGATTTCTGGAGATTCGTAATTTTGGAAGCTTGGCAACCCCTTCCCATGAAAGTGTTTCTCGCCATTCACTGCTTAGGGCTACATCCAGAGGAAACAAAACGTAGAGATAGAACGTGAAACTACTTTGTTGTGTCAACTTTCAAGAAGCTAGCACAAACCGTGTTGGATTTAGAGTTCCAAATACATCTATCAATATAGGAGAAAACAGAGTGAAACCTAAAAATTCAAACTGTTACTGGAAATGAACGCTTCAACATAGAAGAACGAAATTTGGGGAACCAAGTCGCCTTAGTGTACTGATCATTACCTGAAAGTATCATCCAGTTTGGGTGAAAAAATATTTGCTGAGATTTCTGGAGATTCGTAATTTTGGGAAGCTTGGCAACCCCTTCCCATGAAAGTGTTTCTGGCCAGTCACTGCTTAGGGCTACATCAAGAGGAAACAAAACGTAGAGATAGAACGTGAAACTACTTTGTTGTGTCAAGTTTCAAGAAGCTAGAACAAACCGTGTTGGATTTAGAGTTCCAAATACATCTATCAATATAGGAGAAAACAGAGTGAAACCTAAAAATTCAAACTGATACTGGAAATGAACGCTTCAACATAGAAGAACGAAATTTGGGGAACCAAGTCGCCTTAGTGTACTGATCATTACCTGAAAGTATCATCCAGTTTGGGTGAAAAAATGTTTGCTGAGATTTCTGGAGATTCGTAATTTTGGGAAGCTTGGCAACCCCTTCCCATGAAAGTGTTTCTCGCCAGTCACTGCTTAGGGCTACATCAAGAGGAAACAAAACGTAGAGATAGAACGTGAAACTACTTTGTTGTGTCAAGTTTCAAGAAGCTAGCACAAACTGTGTTGGATTTAGAGTTCCAAATACATCTATCAATATAGGAGAAAACAGAGTGAAACCTAAAAATTCAAACTGTTACTGGAAATGAACGCTTCAAAATAGAAGAACAAAATTTGGGGAACCAAGTCACCTTAGTGTACTGATCATTACCTGAAAGTATCATCCAGTTTGGGTGAAAAAATATTTGCTGAGATTTATGGAGATTCGTAATTTTGGGAAGCTTGGCAACCCCTTCCCATGAAAGTGTTTCTCGCCAGTCACTGCTTAGGGCTACATCAAGAGGAAACAAAACGTAGAGATAGAACGTGAAACTACTTTGTTGTGTCAAGTTTCAAGAAGCTAGCACAAACCGTGTTGGATTTAGAGTTCCAAATACATCTATCAATATAGGAGAAAACAGAGTGAAACCTAAAAATTCAAACTGTTACTGGAAATGAACGCTTCAACATAGAAGAACGAAATTTGGGGAACCAAGTCGCCTTAGTGTACTGATCATTACCTGAAAGTATCATCCAGTTTGGGTGAAAAAATATTTGCTGAGATTTCTGGAGATTCGTAATTTTGGGAAGCTTGGCAACCCCTTCCCATGAAAGTGTTTCTCGCCAGTCACTGCTTAGGGCTACATCAAGAAGAAACAAAACGTAGAGATAGAACGTGAAACTCCTTTGTTGTGTCAAGTTTCAAGAAGCTAGCACAAACCGTGTTGGATTTAGAGTTCCAAATACATCTATCAATATAGGAGAAAACAGAGTGAAACCTAAAAATTCAAACTGTTACTGGAAATGAACGCTTCAACATAGAAGAACGAAATTTGGGAAACCAAGTCGCCTTAGTGTACTGATCATTACCTGAAAGTATCATCCAGTTTGGGTGAAAAAATATTTGCGGAGATTTCTGGAGATTCGTAATTTTGGGAAGCTTGGCAACCCCTTCCCATGAAAGTGTTTCTCGCCAGTCACTGTTTAGGGCTACATCAAGAGGAAACAACAAAACGTAGAGATAGAACGTGAAACTACTTTGTTGTGTCAACTTTCAAGAAGCTAGCACAAACCGTGTTGGATTCAGAGTTCCAAATACATCTATCAATATAGGAGAAAACAGAGTGAAACCTACAAATTCAAACTGTTACTGGAAATGAACGCTTCAACATAGAAGAACGAAATTTGGGTAAGCAAGTCGCCTTAGTGTACTGATCATTACCTGAAAGTATCATCCAGTTTGGGTGAAAAAATATTTGCTGAGATTTCTGGAGATTCGTAATTTTGGGAAGCTTGGCAACCCCTTCCCATGAAAGTGTTTCTCGCCAGTCACTGCTTAGGGCTACATCAAGAGGAAACAAAACGTAGAGATAGAACGTGAAACTACTTTGTTGTGTCAAGTTTCAAGAAGCTAGCACAAACCGTGTTGGATTTAGAGTTCCAAATATATCTATCAATATAGGAGAAAACAGAGTGAAACCTAAAAATTCAAACTGTTACTGAAAATGAACGCTTCAACATAGAAGAACGAAATTTGGAGAACCAAGTCACCTTAGTGTACTGATCATTACCTGAAAGTATCATCCAGTTTGGGTGAAAAAATATTTGCTGAGATCTCTGGAGATTCGTAATTTTGGGAAGCTTGGCAACCCCTTCCCATGAAAGTGTTTCTCGCAAGTCACTGCTTAGGGCTACATCAAGAGGAAACAAAACGTAGAGATAGAACGTGAAACTACTTTGTTGTGTCAAGTTTCAAGAAGCTAGCACAAACCGTGTTGGATTTAGAGTTCCAAATACATCTATCAATATAGGAGAAAACAGAGTGAAACCTAAAAATTCAAACTGTTACTGGAAATGAACGCTTCAACATAGAAGAACGAAATTTGGGGAACCAAGTCGCCTTAGTGTAATGATCATTACCTGAGAGTATCATCCAGTTTGGGTGAAAAAATATTTGCTGAGATTTCTGGAGATTCGTAATTTTGGAAGCTTGGCAACCCCTTCCCATGAAAGTGTTTCTCGCCAGTCACTGCTTAGGGCTACATCAAGAGGAAACAAAACGTAGAGATAGAACGTGAAACTACTTTGTTTTGTCAAGTTTCAAGAAGCTAGCACAAACCGTGTTGTATTTAGAGTTCCAAATACATCTATCAATATAGGAGAAAATAGAGTGAAACCTAAAAATTCAAACTGTTACTGGAAATGAACGCTTCAACATCGAAGAACAAAATTTATGGAACCAAGTCGCCTTAGTGTACTGATCATTACCTGAAAGTATCATCCAGTTTGGGTGAAAAAATATTTGCTGAGATTTCTGGAGATTCGTAATTTTGGGAAGCTTGGCAACCCCTTCCCATGAAAGTGTTTCTCGCCAGTCACTGCTTAGGGCTACATCAAGAGGAAACAAAACGTAGAGATAGAACGTGAAACTACTTTGTTGTGTCAAGTTTCAAGAAGCTAGCACAAACCGTGTTGGATTTAGAGTTCCAAATACATCTATCAATATAGGAGAAAACAGAGTGAAACCTAAAAATTCAAACTGTTACTGGAAATGAACGCTTCAACATAGAAGAACGAAATTTGGGGAACCAAGTCGCCTTAGTGTACTGATCATTACCTGAGAGTATCATCCAGTTTGGGTGAAAAAATATTTGCTGAGATTTCTGGAGATTCGTAATTTTTGGAAGCTTGGCAACCCCTTCCCATGAAAGTGTTTCTCGCCAGTCACTGCTTAGGGCTACATCAAGAGGAAACAAAACGTAGAGATAGAACGTGAAACTACTTTGTTGTGTCAAGTTTCAAGAAGCTAGCACAAACCGTGTTGGATTTAGAGTTCCAAATACATCTATCAATATAGGAGAAAACAGAGTGAAACCTAAAAATTCAAACTGTTACTGGAAATGAACGCTTCAACATAGAAGAACGAAATTTGGGGAACCAAGTCGCCTTAGTGTACTGATCATTACCTGAAAGTATCATCCAGTTTGGGTGAAAAAATATTTGCTGAGATTTCTGGAGATTCGTAATTTTGGGAAGCTTGGCAACCCCGTTCCATGAAAGGGTTTTTCGCCAGTCACTGCTTAGGGCTACATCAAGAGGAAACAAAACGTAGAGATAGAATGGGAAACTACTTTGTTGTGTCAAGTTTCAAGAAGCTAGCACAAACCGTGTTGGATTTAGAGTTCCAAATACATCTATCAATATAGGAGAAAACAGAGTGAAACCTACAAATTCAAACTGTTACTGGAAATGAACGCTTCAACATAGAAGAACGAAATTTGGGGAACCAAGTCGCCTTAGTGTACTGATCATTACCTGAAAGTATCATCCAGTTTGGGTGAAAAAATATTTGCTGAGATTTCTGGAGATTCGTCATTTTGGGAAGCTTGGCAACCCCTTCCCATGAAAGTGTTTCTCGCCAGTCACTGCTTAGGGCTACATCAAGAGGAAACAAAACGTAGAGATAGAACGTGAAACTACTTTGTTGTGTCAAGTTTCAAGAAGCTAGCACAAACCGTGTTGGATTTAGAGTTCCAAATACATCTATCAATATAGGAGAAAACAGAGTGAAACCTAAAAATTCAAACTGTTACTGGAAATGAACGCTTCAACATAGAAGAACGAAATTTGGGGAACCAAGTCGCCTTAGTGTACTGATCATTACCTGAAAGTATCATCCAGTTTGGGTGAAAAAATATTTGCTGAGATTTCTGGAGATTCGTAATTTTGGGAAGCTTGGCAACCCCTTCCCATGAAAGTGTTTCTCGCCAGTCACTGCTTAGGGCTACATCAAGAGGAAACAAAACGTAGTGATAGAACGTGAAACTACTTTGTTGTGTCAAGTTTCAAGAAGCTAGCACAAACCGTGTTGGATTTAGAGTTCCAAATACATCTATCAATATAGGAGAAAACAGAGTGAAACCTAAAAATTCAAACTGTTACTGGAAATGAACGCTTCAACATAGAAGAACGAAATTTGGGGAACCAAGTCGCCTTAGTGTACTGATCATTACCTGAGAGTATCATCCAGTTTGGGTGAAAAAATATTTGCTGAGATTTCTGGAGATTCGTAATTTTGGAAGCTTGGCAACCCCTTCCCATGAAAGTGTTTCTCGCCAGTCACTGCTTAGGGCTACATCCAGAGGAAACAAAACGTAGTGATAGAACGTGAAACTACTTTGTTGTGTCAACTTTCAAGAAGCTAGCACAAACCGTGTTGGATTTAGAGTTCCAAATACATCTATCAATATAGGAGAAAACAGAGTGAAACCTAAAAATTCAAACTGTTACTGGAAATGAACGCTTCAACATAGAAGAACGAAATTAGGGGAACCAAGTCGCCTTAGTGTACTGATCATTACCTGAAAGTATCATCCAGTTTGGGTGAAAAAATATTTGCTGAGATTTCTGGAGATTCGTAATTTTGGGAAGCTTGGCAACCCCTTCCGATGAAAGTGTTTCTCGCCAGTCACTGCTTAGGGCTACAACAAGAGGAAACAAAACGTAGAGATAGAACGTGAAACTACTTTGTTGTGTCAAGTTTCAAGAAGCTAGCACAAACCGTGTTGGATTTAGAGTTCCAAATACATCTATCTATATAGGAGAAAACAGAGTGAAACCTAAAAATTCAAACTGTTACTGGAAATGAACGCTTCAACATAGAAGAACGAAATTTGGGGAACCAAGTCGCCTTAGTGTACTGATCATTACCTGAAAGTATCATCCAGTTTGGGTGAAAAAATATTTGCTGAGATTTCTGGAGATTCGTCATTTTGGAAAGCTTGGCAACCCCTTCCCATGAAAGTGTTTCTCGCCAGTCACAGCTTAGGGCTACATCAAGAGGAAACAAAACGTAGAGATAGAACGTGAAACAACTTTGTTGTGTCAAGTTTCAAGAAGCTAGCACAAACCGTGTTGGATTTAGAGTTCCAAATACATCTATCTATATAGGAGAAAACAGAGTGAAACCTAAAAATTCAAACTGTTACTGGAAATGAACGCTTCAACATAGAAGAACGAAATTTGGGGAACCAACTTACCTTAGTGTACTGATCATTACCTGAAAGTATCATCCAGTTTGGGTGAAAAATTATTTGCTGAGATTTCTGGAGATTCGTAATTTTGGGAAGCTTGGCAACCCCTTCCCATGAAAGTGTTTCTCGCCAGTCACTGCTTAGGGCTACATCAAGAGGAAACAAAACGTAGTGATAGAACGTGAAACTACTTTGTTGTGTCAAGTTTCAAGAAGCTAGCACAAACCGTGTTGGATTTAGAGTTCCAAATACATCTATCAATATAGGAGAAAACAGAGTGAAACCTAAAAATTCAAACTGTTACTGGAAATGAACGCTTCAACATAGAAGAACGAAATTTGGGGAACCAAGTCGCCTTAGTGTACTGATCATTACCTGAGAGTATCATCCAGTTTGGGTGAAAAAATATTTGCTGAGATTTCTGGAGATTCGTAATTTTGGAAGCTTGGCAACCCCTTCCCATGAAAGTGTTTCTCGCCAGTCACTGCTTAGGGCTACATCCAGAGGAAACAAAACGTAGAGATAGAACGTGAAACTACTTTGTTGTGTCAACTTTCAAGAAGCTAGCACAAACCGTGTTGGATTTAGAGTTCCAAATACATCTATCAATATAGGAGAAAACAGAGTGAAACCTAAAAATTCAAACTGTTACTGGAAATGAACGCTTCAACATAGAAGAACGAAATTAGGGGAACCAAGTCGCCTTAGTGTACTGATCATTACCTGAAAGTATCATCCAGTTTGGGTGAAAAAATATTTGCTGAGATTTCTGGAGATTCGTAATTTTGGGAAGCTTGGCAACCCCTTCCGATGAAAGTGTTTCTCGCCAGTCACTGCTTAGGGCTACAACAAGAGGAAACAAAACGTAGAGATAGAACGTGAAACTACTTTGTTGTGTCAAGTTTCAAGAAGCTAGCACAAACCGTGTTGGATTTAGAGTTCCAAATACATCTATCTATATAGGAGAAAACAGAGTGAAACCTAAAAATTCAAACTGTTACTGGAAATGAACGCTTCAACATAGAAGAACGAAATTTGGGGAACCAACTTGCCTTAGTGTACTGATCATTACCTGAAAGTATCATCCAGTTTGGGTGAAAAAATGTTTGCTGAGATTTCTGGAGATTCGTAATTTTGGGAAGCTTGGCAACCCCTTCCCATGAAAGTGTTTCTCGCCAGTCACTGCTTAGGGCTACATCAAGAGGAAACAAAACGTAGAGATAGAACGTGAAACTACTTTGTTGTGTCAAGTTTCAAGAAGCTAGCACAAACTGTGTTGGATTTAGAGTTCCAAATACATCTATCAATATAGGAGAAAACAGAGTGAAACCTAAAAATTCAAACTGTTACTGGAAATGAACGCTTCAAAATAGAAGAACAAAATTTGGGGAACCAAGTCACCTTAGTGTACTGATCATTACCTGAAAGTATCATCCAGTTTGGGTGAAAAAATATTTGCTGAGATTTATGGAGATTCGTAATTTTGGGAAGCTTGGCAACCCCTTCCCATGAAAGTGTTTCTCGCCAGTCACTGCTTAGGGCTACATCAAGAGGAAACAAAACGTAGAGATAGAACGTGAAACTACTTTGTTGTGTCAAGTTTCAAGAAGCTAGCACAAACCGTGTTGGATTTAGAGTTCCAAATACATCTATCAATATAGGAGAAAACAGAGTGAAACCTAAAAATTCAAACTGTTACTGGAAATGAACGCTTCAACATAGAAGAACGAAATTTGGGGAACCAAGTCGCCTTAGTGTACTGATCATTACCTGAAAGTATCATCCAGTTTGGGTGAAAAAATATTTGCTGAGATTTCTGGAGATTCGTAATTTTGGGAAGCTTGGCAACCCCTTCCCATGAAAGTGTTTCTCGCCAGTCACTGCTTAGGGCTACATCAAGAGGAAACAAAACGTAGAGATAGAACGTGAAACTACTTTGTTGTGTCAAGTTTCAAGAAGCTAGCACAAACCGTGTTGGATTTAGAGTTCCAAATATATCTATCAATATAGGAGAAAACAGAGTGAAACCTAAAAATTCAAACTGTTACTGAAAATGAACGCTTCAACATAGAAGAACGAAATTTGGAGAACCAAGTCACCTTAGTGTACTGATCATTACCTGAAAGTATCATCCAGTTTGGGTGAAAAAATATTTGCTGAGATCTCTGGAGATTCGTAATTTTGGGAAGCTTGGCAACCCCTTCCCATGAAAGTGTTTCTCGCAAGTCACTGCTTAGGGCTACATCAAGAGGAAACAAAACGTAGAGATAGAACGTGAAACTACTTTGTTGTGTCAAGTTTCAAGAAGCTAGCACAAACCGTGTTGGATTTAGAGTTCCAAATACATCTATCAATATAGGAGAAAACAGAGTGAAACCTAAAAATTCAAACTGTTACTGGAAATGAACGCTTCAACATAGAAGAACGAAATTTGGGGAACCAAGTCGCCTTAGTGTACTGATCATTACCTGAGAGTATCATCCAGTTTGGGTGAAAAAATATTTGCTGAGATTTCTGGAGATTCGTAATTTTGGAAGCTTGGCAACCCCTTCCCATGAAAGTGTTTCTCGCCAGTCACTGCTTAGGGCTACATCAAGAGGAAACAAAACGTAGAGATAGAACGTGAAACTACTTTGTTGTGTCAAGTTTCAAGAAGCTAGCACAAACCGTGTTGTATTTAGAGTTCCAAATACATCTATCAATATAGGAGAAAATAGAGTGAAACCTAAAAATTCAAACTGTTACTGGAAATGAACGCTTCAACATCGAAGAACAAAATTTGGGGAACCAAGTCGCCTTAGTGTACTGATCATTACCTGAAAGTATCATCCAGTTTGGGTGAAAAAATATTTGCTGAGATTTCTGGAGATTCGTAATTTTGGGAAGCTTGGCAACCCCTTCCCATGAAAGTGTTTCTCGCCAGTCACTGCTTAGGGCTACATCAAGAGGAAACAAAACGTAGAGATAGAACGTGAAACTACTTTGTTGTGTCAAGTTTCAAGAAGCTAGCACAAACCGTGTTGGATTTAGAGTTCCAAATACATCTATCAATATAGGAGAAAACAGAGTGAAACCTAAAAATTCAAACTGTTACTGGAAATGAACGCTTCAACATAGAAGAACGAAATTTGGGGAACCAAGTCGCCTTAGTGTACTGATCATTACCTGAGAGTATCATCCAGTTTGGGTGAAAAAATATTTGCTGAGATTTCTGGAGATTCGTAATTTTTGGAAGCTTGGCAACCCCTTCCCATGAAAGTGTTTCTCGCCAGTCACTGCTTAGGGCTACATCAAGAGGAAACAAAACGTAGAGATAGAACGTGAAACTACTTTGTTGTGTCAAGTTTCAAGAAGCTAGCACAAACCGTGTTGGATTTAGAGTTCCAAATACATCTATCAATATAGGAGAAAACAGAGTGAAACCTAAAAATTCAAACTGTTACTGGAAATGAACGCTTCAACATAGAAGAACGAAATTTGGGGAACCAAGTCGCCTTAGTGTACTGATCATTACCTGAAAGTATCATCCAGTTTGGGTGAAAAAATATTTGCTGAGATTTCTGGAGATTCGTAATTTTGGGAAGCTTGGCAACCCCGTTCCATGAAAGGGTTTTTCGCCAGTCACTGCTTAGGGCTACATCAAGAGGAAACAAAACGTAGAGATAGAACGGGAAACTACTTTGTTGTGTCAAGTTTCAAGAAGCTAGCACAAACCGTGTTGGATTTAGAGTTCCAAATACATCTATCAATATAGGAGAAAACAGAGTGAAACCTACAAATTCAAACTGTTACTGGAAATGAACGCTTCAACATAGAAGAACGAAATTTGGGGAACCAAGTCGCCTTAGTGTACTGATCATTACCTGAAAGTATCATCCAGTTTGGGTGAAAAAATATTTGCTGAGATTTCTGGAGATTCGTCATTTTGGGAAGCTTGGCAACCCCTTCCCATGAAAGTGTTTCTCGCCAGTCACTGCTTAGGGCTACATCAAGAGGAAACAAAACGTAGAGATAGAACGTGAAACTACTTTGTTGTGTCAAGTTTCAAGAAACTAGCACAAACCGTGTTGGATTTAGAGTTCCAAATACATCTATCAATATAGGAGAAAACAGAGTGAAACCTAAAAATTCAAACTGTTACTGGAAATGAACGCTTCAACATAGAAGAACGAAATTTGGGGAACCAAGTCGCCTTAGTGTACTGATCATTACCTGAAAGTATCATCCAGTTTGGGTGAAAAAATATTTGCTGAGATTTCTGGAGATTCGTAATTTTGGGAAGCTTGGCAACCCCTTCCCATGAAAGTGTTTCTCGCCAGTCACTGCTTAGGGCTACATCAAGAGGAAACAAAACGTAGTGATAGAACGTGAAACTACTTTGTTGTGTCAAGTTTCAAGAAGCTAGCACAAACCGTGTTGGATTTAGAGTTCCAAATACATCTATCAATATAGGAGAAAACAGAGTGAAACCTAAAAATTCAAACTGTTACTGGAAATGAACGCTTCAACATAGAAGAACGAAATTTGGGGAACCAAGTCGCCTTAGTGTACTGATCATTACCTGAGAGTATCATCCAGTTTGGGTGAAAAAATATTTGCTGAGATTTCTGGAGATTCGTAATTTTGGAAGCTTGGCAACCCCTTCCCATGAAAGTGTTTCTCGCCAGTCACTGCTTAGGGCTACATCCAGAGGAAACAAAACGTAGAGATAGAACGTGAAACTACTTTGTTGTGTCAACTTTCAAGAAGCTAGCACAAACCGTGTTGGATTTAGAGTTCCAAATACATCTATCAATATAGGAGAAAACAGAGTGAAACCTAAAAATTCAAACTGTTACTGGAAATGAACGCTTCAACATAGAAGAACGAAATTAGGGGAACCAAGTCGCCTTAGTGTACTGATCATTACCTGAAAGTATCATCCAGTTTGGGTGAAAAAATATTTGCTGAGATTTCTGGAGATTCGTAATTTTGGGAAGCTTGGCAACCCCTTCCGATGAAAGTGTTTCTCGCCAGTCACTGCTTAGGGCTACAACAAGAGGAAACAAAACGTAGAGATAGAACGTGAAACTACTTTGTTGTGTCAAGTTTCAAGAAGCTAGCACAAACCGTGTTGGATTTAGAGTTCCAAATACATCTATCTATATAGGAGAAAACAGAGTGAAACCTAAAAATTCAAACTGTTACTGGAAATGAACGCTTAAACATAGAAGAACGAAATTTGGGGAACCAAGTCGCCTTAGTGTACTGATCATTACCTGAAAGTATCATCCAGTTTGGGTGAAAAAATATTTGCTGAGATTTCTGGAGATTCGTCATTTTGGGAAGCTTGGCAACCCCTTCCCATGAAAGTGTTTCTCGCCAGTCACAGCTTAGGGCTACATCAAGAGGAAACAAAACGTAGAGATAGAACGTGAAACAACTTTGTTGTGTCAAGTTTCAAGAAGCTAGCACAAACCGTGTTGGATTTAGAGTTCCAAATACATCTATCTATATAGGAGAAAACAGAGTGAAACCTAAAAATTCAAACTGTTACTGGAAATGAACGCTTCAACATAGAAGAACGAAATTTGGGGAACCAACTTACCTTAGTGTACTGATCATTACCTGAAAATATCATCCAGTTTGGGTGAAAAATTATTTGCTGAGATTTCTGGAGATTCGTAATTTTGGGAAGCTTGGCAACCCCTTCCCATGAAAGTGTTTCTCGCCAGTCACTGCTTAGGGCTACATCAAGAGGAAACAAAACGTAGTGATAGAACGTGAAACTACTTTGTTGTGTCAAGTTTCAAGAAGCTAGCACAAACCGTGTTGGATTTAGAGTTCCAAATACATCTATCAATATAGGAGAAAACAGAGTGAAACCTAAAAATTCAAACTGTTACTGGAAATGAACGCTTCAACATAGAAGAACGAAATTTGGGGAACCAAGTCGCCTTAGTGTACTGATCATTACCTGAGAGTATCATCCAGTTTGGGTGAAAAAATATTTGCTGAGATTTCTGGAGATTCGTAATTTTGGAAGCTTGGCAACCCCTTCCCATGAAAGTGTTTCTCGCCAGTCACTGCTTAGGGCTACATCCAGAGGAAACAAAACGTAGAGATAGAACGTGAAACTACTTTGTTGTGTCAACATTCAAGAAGCTAGCACAAACCGTGTTGGATTTAGAGTTCCAAATACATCTATCAATATAGGAGAAAACAGAGTGAAACCTAAAAATTCAAACTGTTACTGGAAATGAACGCTTCAACATAGAAGAACGAAATTAGGGGAACCAAGTCGCCTTAGTGTACTGATCATTACCTGAAAGTATCATCCAGTTTGGGTGAAAAAATATTTGCTGAGATTTCTGGAGATTCGTAATTTTGGGAAGCTTGGCAACCCCTTCCGATGAAAGTGTTTCTCGCCAGTCACTGCTTAGGGCTACAACAAGAGGAAACAAAACGTAGAGATAGAACGTGAAACTACTTTGTTGTGTCAAGTTTCAAGAAGCTAGCACAAACCGTGTTGGATTTAGAGTTCCAAATACATCTATCTATATAGGAGAAAACAGAGTGAAACCTAAAAATTCAAACTGTTACTGGAAATGAACGCTTCAACATAGAAGAACGAAATTTGGGGAACCAAGTCGCCTTAGTGTACTGATCATTACCTGAAAGTATCATCCAGTTTGGGTGAAAAAATATTTGCTGAGATTTCTGGAGATTCGTAATTTTGGGAAGCTTGGCAACCCCTTCCCATGAAAGTGTTTCTCGCCAGTCACAGCTTAGGGCTACATCAAGAGGAAACAAAACGTAGAGATAGAACGTGAAACAACTTTGTTGTGTCAAGTTTCAAGAAGCTAGCACAAACCGTGTTGGATTTAGAGTTCCAAATACATCTATCTATATAGGAGAAAACAGAGTGAAACCTAAAAATTCAAACTGTTACTGGAAATGAACGCTTCAACATAGAAGAACGAAATTTGGGGAACCAACTTACCTTAGTGTACTGATCATTACCTGAAAGTATCATCCAGTTTGGGTGAAAAATTATTTGCTCAGATTTCTGGAGATTCGTAATTTTTGGAAGCTTGGCAATCCCTTCCCATGAAAGTGTTTCTCGCCAGTCACTGCTTAGGGCTACATCAAGAGGAAACAAAACGTAGAGATAGAACGTGAAACTACTTTGTTGTGTCAAGTTTCAAGAAGCTATCACAAACCGTGTTGGATTTAGAGTTCCAAATACATCTATCAATATAGGAGAAAACAGAGTGAAACCTAAAAATTCAAACTGTTACTGGAAATGAACGCTTCAACATAGAAGAACGAAATTTGGGGAACCAAGTCGCCTTAGTGTACTGATCATTACCTGAAAGTATCATCCAGTTTGAGTGAAAAAATATTTGCTGAGATTTCTGGAGATTCGTAATTTTGGGAAGCTTGGCAACCCCTTCCCATGAAAGTGTTTCTCGCCAGTCACTGCTTAGGGCTACATCAAGAGGAAACAAAACGTAGAGATAGAACGTGAAACTACGTTGTTGTGTCAAGTTTCAAGAAGCTAGCACAAACCGTGTTGGATTTAGAGTTCCAAATACATCTATCAATATAGGAGAAAACAGAGTGAAACCTACAAATTCAAACTGTTACTGGAAATGAACGCTTCAAATAGAAGAACGAAATTTGGGGAACCAAGTCGCCTTAGTGTACTGATCATTACCTGAGAGTATCATCCAGTTTGGGTGAAAAAATATTTGCTGAGATTTCTGGAGATTCGTAATTTTTGGAAGCTTGGCAACTCCTTCCCATGAAAGTGTATCTCGCCAGTCACTGCTTAGGGCTACATCAAGAGGAAACAAAACGTAGAGATAGAACGTGAAACTACTTTGTTGTGTCAAGTTTCAAGAAGCTAGCACAAACCGTGTTGGATTTAGAGTTCCAAATACATCTATCAATATAGGAGAAAACAGAGTGAAACCTAAAAATTCAAACTGTTACTGGAAATGAACGCTTCAACATAGAAGAACGAAATTTGGGGAACCAAGTCGCCTTAGTGTACTGATCATTACCTGAAAGTATCATCCAGTTTGGGTGAAAAAATATTTGCTGAGATTTCTGGAGATTCGTAATTTTGGGAAGCTTGGCAACCCCGTTCCATGAAAGGGTTTCTCACCAGTCACTGCTTAGGGCTACATCAAGAGGAAACAAAACGTAGAGATAGAACCTGAAACTACTTTGTTGTGTCAAGTTTCAAGAAGCTAGAACAAACCGTGTTGGATTTAGAGTTCCAAATACATCTATCAATATAGGAGAAAACAGAGTGAAACCTAAAAATTCAAACTGATACTGGAAATGAACGCTTCAACATAGAAGAACGAAATTTGGGGAACCAAGTCGCCTTAGTGTACTGATCATTACCTGAAAGTATCATCCAGTTTGGGTGAAAAAATGTTTGCTGAGATTTCTCAAGATTCGTAATTTTGGGAAGCTTGGCAACCCCTTCCCATGAAAGTGTTTCTCGCCAGTCACTGCTTAGGGCTACATCAAGAGGAAACAAAACGTAGAGATAGAACGTGAAACTACTTTGTTGTGTCAAGTTTCAAGAAGCTAGCACAAACTGTGTTGGATTTAGAGTTCCAAATACATCTATCAATATAGGAGAAAACAGAGTGAAACCTAAAAATTCAAACTGTTACTGGAAATGAACGCTTCAAAATAGAAGAACAAAATTTGGGGAACCAAGTCACCTTAGTGTACTGATCATTACCTGAAAGTATCATCCAGTTTGGGTGAAAAATATTTGCTGAGATTTATGGAGATTCGTAATTTTGGGAAGCTTGGCAACCCCTTCCCATGAAAGTGTTTCTGGCCAGTCACTGCTTAGGGCTACATCAAGAGGAAACAAAACGTAGAGATAGAACGTGAAACTACTTTGTTGTGTCAAGTTTCAAGAAGCTAGCACAAACCGTGTTGGATTTAGAGTTCCAAATACATCTATCAATATAGGAGAAAATAGAGTGAAACCTAAAAATTCAAACTGTTACTGGAAATGAACGCTTCAACATAGAAGAACGAAATTTGGGGAACCAAGTCGCCTTAGTGTACTGATCATTACCTGAAAGTATCATCCAGTTTGGGTGAAAAAATATTTGCTGAGATTTCTGGAGATTCGTAATTTTGGGAAGCTTGGCAACCCCTTCCCATGAAAGTGTTTCTCGCCAGTCACTGCTTAGGGCTACATCAAGAAGAAACAAAACGTAGAGATAGAACGTGAAACTCCTTTGTTGTGTCAAGTTTCAAGAAGCTAGCACAAACCGTGTTGGATTTAGAGTTCCAAATACATCTATCAATATAGGAGAAAACAGAGTGAAACCTAAAAATTCAAACTGTTACTGGAAATGAACGCTTCAACATAGAAGAACGAAATTTGGGAAACCAAGTCGCCTTAGTGTACAGATCATTACCTGAAAGTATCATCCAGTTTGGGTGAAAAAATATTTGCGGAGATTTCTGGAGATTCGTAATTTTGGGAAGCTTGGCAACCCCTTCCCATGAAAGTGTTTCTCGCCAGTCACTGTTTAGGGCTACATCAAGAGGAAACAACAAAACGTAGAGATAGAACGTGAAACTACTTTGTTGTGTCAACTTTCAAGAAGCTAGCACAAACCGTGTTGGATTCAGAGTTCCAAATACATCTATCAATATAGGAGAAAACAGAGTGAAACCTACAAATTCAAACTGTTACTGGAAATGAACGCTTCAACATAGAAGAACGAAATTTGGGTAACCAAGTCGCCTTAGTGTACTGATCATTACCTGAAAGTATCATCCAGTTTGGGTGAAAAAATATTTGCTGAGATTTCTGGAGATTCGTAATTTTGGGAAGCTTGGCAACCCCTTCCCATGAAAGTGTTTCTCGCCAGTCACTGCTTAGGGCTACATCAAGAGGAAACAAAACATAGAGATAGAAGGTGAAACTACTTTGTTGTGTCAAGTTTCAAGAAGCTAGCACAAACCGTGTTGGATTTAGAGTTCCAAATACATCTATCAATATAGGAGAAAACAGAGTGAAACCTAAAAATTCAAACTGTTACTGAAAATGAACGCTTCAACATAGAAGAACGAAATTTGGAGAACCAAGTCACCTTAGTGTACTGATCATTACCTGAAAGTATCATCCAGTTTGGGTGAAAAAATATTTGCTGAGATCTCTGGAGATTCGTAATTTTGGGAAGCTTGGCAACCCCTTCCCATGAAAGTGTTTCTCGCCAGTCACTGCTTAGGGCTACATCAAGAGGAAACAAAACGTAGAGATAGAACGTGAAACTACTTTGTTGTGTCAAGTTTCAAGAAGCTAGCACAAACCGTGTTGGATTTAGAGTTCCAAATACATCTATCAATATAGGAGAAAACAGAGTGAAACCTAAAAATTCAAACTGTTACTGGAAATGAACGCTTCAACATAGAAGAACGAAATTTGGGGAACCAAGTCGCCTTAGTGTACTGATCATTACCTGAAAGTATCATCCAGTTTGGGTGAAAAAATATTTGCTGAGATTTCTGGAGATTCGTAATTTTGGGAAGCTTGGCAACCCCTTCCCATGAAAGTGTTTCTGGCCAGTCACTGTTTAGGGCTACATCAAGAGGAAACAAAACGTAGAGATAGAACGTGAAACTACTTTGTTGTGTCAAGTTTCAAGAAGCTAGCACAAACTGTGTTGGATTTAGAGTTCCAAATACATCTATCAATATAGGAGAAAACAGAGTGAAACCTAAAAATTCAAACTGTTACTGGAAATGAACGCTTCAACATAGAAGAACGAAATTTGGGGAACCAAGTCGCCTTAGTGTACTGATCATTACCTGAGAGTATCATCCAGTTTGGGTGAAAAAATATTTGCTGAGATTTCTGGAGATTCGTAATTTTGGAAGCTTGGCAACCCCTTCCCATGAAAGTGTTTCTCGCCAGTCACTGCTTAGGGCTACATCAAGAGGAAACAAAACGTAGAGATAGAACGTGAAACTACTTTGTTGTGTCAACTTTCAAGAAGCTAGCACAAACCGTGTTGGATTCAGAGTTCCAAATACATCTATCAATATAGGAGAAAACAGAGTGAAACCTAAAAATTCAAACTGTTACTGGAAATGAACGCTTCAACATAGAAGAACGAAATTAGGGGAACCAAGTCGCCTTAGTGTACTGATCATTACCTGAAAGTATCATCCAGTTTGGGTGAAAAAATGTTTGCTCAGATTTCTGGAGATTCGTAATTTTGGGAAGCTTGGCAACCCCTTCCCATGAAAGTGTTTCTCGCCAGTCACTGCTTAGGGCTACAACAAGAGGAAACAAAACGTAGAGATAGAACGTGAAACTACTTTGTTGTGTCAAGTTTCAAGAAGCTAGCACAAACCGTGTTGGATTTAGAGTTCCAAATACATCTATCTATATAGGAGAAAACAGAGTGAAACCTAAAAATTCAAACTGTTATTGGAAATGAACGCTTCAACATAGAAGAACGAAATTTGGGGAACCAAGTCGCCTTAGTGTACTGATCATTACCTGAAAGTATCATCCAGTTTGGGTGAAAAAATGTTTGCTGAGATTTCTGGAGATTCGTAATTTTGGGAAGCTTGGCAACCCCTTCCCATGAAAGTGTTTCTCGCCAGTCACTGCTTAGGGCTACATCAAGAGGAAACAAAACGTAGAGATAGAACGTGAAACTACTTTGTTGTGTCAAGTTTCAAGAAGCTAGCACAAACTGTGTTGGATTTAGAGTTCCAAATACATCTATCAATATAGGAGAAAACAGAGTGAAACCTAAAAATTCAAACTGTTACTGGAAATGAACGCTTCAAAATAGAAGAACAAAATTTGGGGAACCAAGTCACCTTAGTGTACTGATCATTACCTGAAAGTATCATCCAGTTTGGGTGAAAAATATTTGCTGAGATTTATGGAGATTCGTAATTTTGGGAAGCTTGGCAACCCCTTCCCATGAAAGTGTTTCTGGCCAGTCACTGCTTAGGGCTACATCAAGAGGAAACAAAACGTAGAGATAGAACGTGAAACTACTTTGTTGTGTCAAGTTTCAAGAAGCTAGCACAAACCGTGTTGGATTTAGAGTTCCAAATACATCTATCAATATAGGAGAAAATAGAGTGAAACCTAAAAATTCAAACTGTTACTGGAAATGAACGCTTCAACATAGAAGAACGAAATTTGGGGAACCAAGTCGCCTTAGTGTACTGATCATTACCTGAAAGTATCATCCAGTTTGGGTGAAAAAATATTTGCTGAGATTTCTGGAGATTCGTAATTTTGGGAAGCTTGGCAACCCCTTCCCATGAAAGTGTTTCTCGCCAGTCACTGCTTAGGGCTACATCAAGAAGAAACAAAACGTAGAGATAGAACGTGAAACTCCTTTGTTGTGTCAAGTTTCAAGAAGCTAGCACAAACCGTGTTGGATTTAGAGTTCCAAATACATCTATCAATATAGGAGAAAACAGAGTGAAACCTAAAAATTCAAACTGTTACTGGAAATGAACGCTTCAACATAGAAGAACGAAATTTGGGAAACCAAGTCGCCTTAGTGTACTGATCATTACCTGAAAGTATCATCCAGTTTGGGTGAAAAAATATTTGCGGAGATTTCTGGAGATTCGTAATTTTGGGAAGCTTGGCAACCCCTTCCCATGAAAGTGTTTCTCGCCAGTCACTGTTTAGGGCTACATCAAGAGGAAACAACAAAACGTAGAGATAGAACGTGAAACTACTTTGTTGTGTCAACTTTCAAGAAGCTAGCACAAACCGTGTTGGATTCAGAGTTCCAAATACATCTATCAATATAGGAGAAAACAGAGTGAAACCTACAAATTCAAACTGTTACTGGAAATGAACGCTTCAACATAGAAGAACGAAATTTGGGTAACCAAGTCGCCTTAGTGTACTGATCATTACCTGAAAGTATCATCCAGTTTGGGTGAAAAAATATTTGCTGAGATTTCTGGAGATTCGTAATTTTGGGAAGCTTGGCAACCCCTTCCCATGAAAGTGTTTCTCGCCAGTCACTGCTTAGGGCTACATCAAGAGGAAACAAAACGTAGAGATAGAACGTGAAACTACTTTGTTGTGTCAAGTTTCAAGAAGCTAGCACAAACCGTGTTGGATTTAGAGTTCCAAATACATCTATCAATATAGGAGAAAACAGAGTGAAACCTAAAAATTCAAACTGTTACTGAAAATGAACGCTTCAACATAGAAGAACGAAATTTGGAGAACCAAGTCACCTTAGTGTACTGATCATTACCTGAAAGTATCATCCAGTTTGGGTGAAAAAATATTTGCTGAGATCTCTGGAGATTCGTAATTTTGGGAAGCTTGGCAACCCCTTCCCATGAAAGTGTTTCTCGCCAGTCACTGCTTAGGGCTACATCAAGAGGAAACAAAACGTAGAGATAGAACGTGAAACTACTTTGTTGTGTCAAGTTTCAAGAAGCTAGCACAAACCGTGTTGGATTTAGAGTTCCAAATACATCTATCAATATAGGAGAAAACAGAGTGAAACCTAAAAATTCAAACTGTTACTGGAAATGAACGCTTCAACATAGAAGAACGAAATTTGGGGAACCAAGTCGCCTTAGTGTACTGATCATTACCTGAAAGTATCATCCAGTTTGGGTGAAAAAATATTTGCTGAGATTTCTGGAGATTCGTAATTTTGGGAAGCTTGGCAACCCCTTCCCATGAAAGTGTTTCTGGCCAGTCACTGTTTAGGGCTACATCAAGAGGAAACAAAACGTAGAGATAGAACGTGAAACTACTTTGTTGTGTCAAGTTTCAAGAAGCTAGCACAAACTGTGTTGGATTTAGAGTTCCAAATACATCTATCAATATAGGAGAAAACAGAGTGAAACCTAAAAATTCAAACTGTTACTGGAAATGAACGCTTCAACATAGAAGAACGAAATTTGGGGAACCAAGTCGCCTTAGTGTACTGATCATTACCTGAGAGTATCATCCAGTTTGGGTGAAAAAATATTTGCTGAGATTTCTGGAGATTCGTAATTTTGGAAGCTTGGCAACCCCTTCCCATGAAAGTGTTTCTCGCCAGTCACTGCTTAGGGCTACATCAAGAGGAAACAAAACGTAGAGATAGAACGTGAAACTACTTTGTTGTGTCAACTTTCAAGAAGCTAGCACAAACCGTGTTGGATTCAGAGTTCCAAATACATCTATCAATATAGGAGAAAACAGAGTGAAACCTAAAAATTCAAACTGTTACTGGAAATGAACGCTTCAACATAGAAGAACGAAATTAGGGGAACCAAGTCGCCTTAGTGCACTGATCATTACCTGAAAGTATCATCCAGTTTGGGTGAAAAAATGTTTGCTCAGATTTCTGGAGATTCGTAATTTTGGGAAGCTTGGCAACCCCTTCCCATGAAAGTGTTTCTCGCCAGTCACTGCTTAGGGCTACAACAAGAGGAAACAAAACGTAGAGATAGAACGTGAAACTACTTTGTTGTGTCAAGTTTCAAGAAGCTAGCACAAACCGTGTTGGATTTAGAGTTCCAAATACATCTATCTATATAGGAGAAAACAGAGTGAAACCTAAAAATTCAAACTGTTACTGGAAATGAACGCTTCAACATAGAAGAACGAAATTTGGGGAACCAAGTCGCCTTAGTGTACTGATCATTACCTGAAAGTATCATCCAGTTTGGGTGAAAAAATATTTGCTGAGATTTCTGGAGATTCGTAATTTTGGGAAGCTTGGCAACCCCTTCCCATGAAAGTGTTTCTCGCCAGTCACTGCTTAGGGCTACATCAAGAGGAAACAAAACGTAGAGATAGAACGTGAAACAACTTTGTTGTGTCAAGTTTCAAGAAGCTAGCACAAACCGTGTTGGATTTAGAGTTCCAAATATATCTATCTATATAGGAGAAAACAGAGTGAAACCTAAAAATTCAAACTGTTACTGGAAATGAACGCTTCAACATAGAAGAACGAAATTTGGGGAACCAAGTCGCCTTAGTGTACTGATCATTACCTGAAAGTATCATCCAGTTTGGTTGAAAAAATATTTGCTGAGATTTCTGGAGATTCGTAATTTTGGGAAGCTTGGCAACCCCTTCCCATGAAAGTGTTTCTCGCCAGTCACTGCTTTGGGCTACATCAAGAGGAAACAAAACGTAGAGATAGAACGTGAAACTACTTTGTTGTGTCAAGTTTCAAGAAGCTAGCACAAACCGTGTTGGATTTAGAGTTCCAAATACATCTATCAATATAGGAGAAAACAGAGTGAAACCTAAAAATTCAAACTGTTACTGGAAATGAACGCTTCAACATAGAAGAACGAAATTTGGGGAACCAAGTCGCCTTAGTGTACTGATCATTACCTGAAAGTATCATCCAGTTTGGGTGAAAAAATGTTTGCTGAGATTTCTGGAGATTCGTAATTTTGGGAAGCTTGGCAACCCCTTCCCATGAAAGTGTTTCTCGCCAGTCACTGTTTAGGGCTACATCAAGAGGAAACAAAACGTAGAGATAGAACGTGAAACTACTTTGTTGTGTCAAGTTTCAAGAAGCTAGCACAAACCGTGTTGGATTTAGAGTTCCAAATACATCTATCAATATAGGAGAAAACAGAGTGAAACCTAAAAATTCAAACTGTTACTGGAAATGAACGCTTCAACATAGAAGAACGAAATTTGGGGAACCAAGTCGCCTTAGTGTACTGATCATTACCTGAGAGTATCATCCAGTTTGGGTGAAAAAATATTTGCTGAGATTTCTGGAGATTCGTAATTTTGGGAAGCTTGGCAACCCCTTCCCATGAAAGTGTTTCTCGCCAGTCACTGCTTAGGGCTACATCAAGAGGAAACAAAACGTAGAGATAGAACGTGAAACTACTTTGTTGTGTCAACTTTCAAGAAGCTAGCACAAACCGTGTTGGATTTAGAGTTCCAAATACATCTATCAATATAGGAGAAAACAGAGTGAAACCTAAAAATTCAAACTGTTACTGGAAATGAACGCTTCAACATAGAAGAACGAAATTTGGGGAACCAAGTCGCCTTAGTGTACTGATCATTACCTGAAAGTATCATCCAGTTTGGGTGAAAAAATGTTTGCTGAGATTTCTGGAGATTCGTAATTTTGGGAAGCTTGGCAACCCCTTCCGATGAAAGTCTTTCTCGCCAGTCACTGCTTAGGGCTACAACAAGAGGAAATAAAACGTAGAGATAGAACGTGAAACAACTTTGTTGTGTCAAGTTTCAAGAAGCTAGCACAACCCGTGTTGGATTTAGAGTTCCAAATACATCTATCAATATAGGAGAAAACAGAGTGAAACCTAAAAATTCAAACTGTTACTGGAAATGAACGCTTCAACATAGAAGAACGAAATTTGGGGAACCAAGTCGCCTTACTGTACTGATCATTACCTGAAAGTATCATCCAGTTTGGTTGAAAAAATATTTGCTGAGATTTCTGGAGATTCGTAATTTTGGGAAGCTTGGCAACCCCTTCCCATGAAAGTGTTTCTCGCCAGTCACTGCTTAGGGCTACATCAAGAGGAAACAAAACGTAGAGATAGAACGTGAAACTACTTTGTTGTGTCAAGTTTCAAGAAGCTAGCACAAACCGTGTTGTATTTAGAGTTCCAAATACATCTATCAATATAGGAGAAAATAGAGTGAAACCTAAAAATTCAAACTGTTACTGGAAATGAACGCTTCAACATCGAAGAACGAAATTTGGGGAACCAAGTCGCCTTAGTGTACTGATCATTACCTGAAAGTATCATCCAGTTTGGGTGAAAAAATATTTGCTGAGATTTCTGGAGATTCGTAATTTTGGGAAGCTTGGCAACCCCTTCCCATGAAAGTGTTTCTCGCCAGTCACTGTTTAGGGCTACATCAAGAGGAAACAAAACGTAGAGATAGAATGTGAAACTACTTTGTTGTGTCAAGTTTCAAGAAGCTAGCACAAACCGTGTTGGGTTTAGAGTTCCAAATACATCTATCAATATAGGAGAAAACAGAGTGAAACCTAAAAATTCAAACTGTTACTGGAAATGAACGCTTCAACATAGAAGAACGAAATTTGGGGAACCAAGTCGCCTTAGTGTACTGATCATTACCTGAGAGTATCATCCAGTTTGGGTGAAAAAATATTTGCTGAGATTTCTGGAGATTCGTAATTTTTGGAAGCTTGGCAACCCCTTCCCATGAAAGTGTTTCTCGCCAGTCACTGCTTAGGGCTACATCAAGAGGAAACAAAACGTAGAGATAGAACGTGAAACTACTTTGTTGTGTCAAGTTTCAAGAAGCTAGCACAAACCGTGTTGGATTTAGAGTTCCAAATACATCTATCAATATAGGAGAAAACAGAGTGAAACCTACAAATTCAAACTGTTACTGGAAATGAACGCTTCAACATAGAAGAATGAAATTTGGGGAACCAAGTCGCCTTAGTGTACTGATCATTACCTGAAAGTATCATCCAGTTTGGGTGAAAAAATATTTGCTGAGATTTCTGGAGATTCGTCATTTTGGGAAGCTTGGCAACCCCTTCCCATGAAAGTGTTTCTCGCCAGTCACTGCTTAGGGCTACATCAAGAGGAAACAAAACGTAGAGATAGAACGTGAAACTACTTTGTTGTGTCAAGTTTCAAGAAGCTAGCACAAACCGTGTTGGATTTAGAGTTCCAAATACATCTATCAATATAGGAGAAAACAGAGTGAAACCTAAAAATTCAAACTGTTACTGGAAATGAACGCTTCAACATAGAAGAACGAAATTTGGGGAACCAAGTCGCCTTAGTGTACTGATCATTACCTGAAAGTATCATCCAGTTTGGGTGAAAAAATATTTGCTGAGATTTCTGGAGATTCGTAATTTTGAGAAACTTGGCAACCCCTTCCCATGAAAGTGTTTCTCGCCAGTCACTGCTTAGGGCTACATCAAGAGGAAACAAAACGTAGAGATAGAACGTGAAACTACTTTGTTGTGTCAAGTTTCAAGAAGCTAGCACAAAAGGTGTTGGATTTAGAGTTCCAAATACATCTATCAATATAGGAGAAAACAGAGTGAAACCTAAAAATTCAAACTGTTACTGGAAATGAACGCTTCAACATAGAAGAACGAAATTTGGGGAACCAAGTCGCCTTAGTGTACTGATCATTACCTGAAAGTATCATCCAGTTTGAGTGAAAAAATATTTGCTGAGATTTCTGGAGATTCGTAATTTTGGGAAGCTTGGCAACCCCTTCCCATGAAAGTGTTTCTCGCCAGTCACTGCTTAGGGGTACATCAAGAGGAAACAAAACGTAGAGATAGAACGTGAAACTACGTTGTTGTGTCAAGTTTCAAGAAGCTAGCACAAAACGTGTTGGATTTAGAGTTCCAAATACATCTATCAATATAGGAGAAAACAGAGAGAAACCTACAAATTCAAACTGTTACTGGAAATGAACGCTTCAAATAGAAGAACGAAATTTGGGGAACCAAGTCGCCTTAGTGTACTGATCATTACCTGAAAGTATCATCCAGTTTGGGTGAAAAAATATTTGCTGAGATTTCTGGAGATTCGTAATTTTGGGAAGCTTGGCAACCCCTTCCCATGAAAGTGTTTCTCGCCAGTCACTGCTTAGGGCTACATCAAGAGGAAACAAAACATAGAGATAGAACGTGAAACTACTTTGTTGTGTCAAGTTTCAAGAAGCTAGCACAAACCGTGTTGGATTTAGAGTTCCAAATACATCTATTAATATAGGAGAAAACAGAGTGAAACCTAAAAATTCAAACTGTTACTGGAAATGAACGCTTCAACATAGAAGAACGAAATTTGGGGAACCAAGTCGCCTTAGTGTACTGATCATTACCTGAGAGTATCATCCAGTTTGGGTGAAAAAATATTTGCTGAGATTTCTGGAGATTCGTAATTTTGGGAAGCTTGGCAACCCCTTCCCATGAAAGTGTTTCTCGCCAGTCACAGCTTAGGGCTACATCAAGAGGAAACAAAACGTAGAGATAGAACGTGAAACAACTTTGTTGTGTCAAGTTTAAAGAAGCTAGCACAAACCGTGTTGGATTTAGAGTTCCAAATACATCTATCTATATAGGAGAAAACAGAGTGAAACCTAAAAATTCAAACTGTTACTGGAAATGAACGCTTCAACATAGAAGAACGAAATTTGGGGAACCAACTTACCTTAGTGTACTGATCATTACCTGAAAGTATCATCCAGTTTGGGTGAAAAATTATTTGCTGAGATTTCTGGAGATTCGTAATTTTTGGAAGCTTGGCAATCCCTTCCCATGAAAGTGTTTCTCGCCAGTCACTGCTTAGGGCTACATCAAGAGGAAACAAAACGTAGAGATAGAACGTGAAACTACTTTGTTGTGTCAAGTTTCAAGAAGCTAGCACAAACCGTGTTGGATTTAGAGTTCCAAATACATCTATCAATATAGGAGAAAACAGAGTGAAACCTAAAAATTCAAACTGTTACTGGAAATGAACGCTTCAACATAGAAGAACGAAATTTGGGGAACCAAGTCGCCTTAGTGTACTGATCATTACCTGAGAGTATCATCCAGTTTGGGTGAAAAAATATTTGCTGAGATCTCTGGAGATTCGTAATTTTGGAAGCTTGGCAACCCCTTCCCATGAAAGTGTTTCTCGCCAGTCACTGCTTAGGGCTACATCCAGAGGAAACAAAACGTAGAGATAGAACGTGAAACTACTTTGTTGTGTCAACTTTCAAGAAGCTAGCACAAACCGTGTTGGATTCAGAGTTCCAAATACATCTATCAATATAGGAGAAAACAGAGTGAAACCAAAAAATTCAAACTGTTACTGGAAATGAACGCTTCAACATAGAAGAACGAAATTAGGGGAACCAAGTCGCCTTAGTGTACTGATCATTACCTGAAAGTATCATCCAGTTTGGGTGAAAAAATATTTGCTGAGATTTCTGGAGATTCGTAATTTTGGGAAGCTTGGCAACCCCTTCCGATGAAAGTGTTTCTCGCCAGTCACTGCTTAGGGCTACAACAAGAGGAAACAAAACGTAGAGATAGAACGTGAAACTACTTTGTTGTGTCAAGTTTCAAGAAGCTAGCACAAACCGTGTTGGATTTAGAGTTCCAAATACATCTATCTATATAGGAGAAAACAGAGTGAAACCTAAAAATTCAAACTGTTACTGGAAATGAACGCTTCAACATAGAAGAACGAAATTTGGGGAACCAAGTCGCCTTAGTGTACTGATCATTACCTGAAAGTATCATCCAGTTTGGGTGAAAAAATATTTGCTGAGATTTCTGGAGATTCGTAATTTTGGGAAGCTTGGCAACCCCTTCCCATGAAAGTGTTTCTCGCCAGTCACAGCTTAGGGCTACATCAAGAGGAAACAAAACGTAGAGATAGAACGTGAAACTACTTTGTTGTGTCAAGTTTCAAGAAGCTAGCACAAACCGTGTTGGATTTAGAGTTCCAAATACATCTATCAATATAGGAGAAAACAGAGTGAAACCTAAAAATTCAAACTGTTACTGGAAATGAACGCTTCAACATAGAAGAACGAAATTTGGGGAACCAAGTCGCCTTAGTGTACTGATCATTACCTGAGAGTATCATCCAGTTTGGGTGAAAAAATATTTGCTGAGATCTCTGGAGATTCGTAATTTTGGAAGCTTGGCAACCCCTTCCCATGAAAGTGTTTCTCGCCAGTCACTGCTTAGGGCTACATCCAGAGGAAACAAAACGTAGAGATAGAACGTGAAACTACTTTGTTGTGTCAACTTTCAAGAAGCTAGCACAAACCGTGTTGGATTCAGAGTTCCAAATACATCTATCAATATAGGAGAAAACAGAGTGAAACCAAAAAATTCAAACTGTTACTGGAAATGAACGCTTCAACATAGAAGAACGAAATTAGGGGAACCAAGTCGCCTTAGTGTACTGATCATTACCTGAAAGTATCATCCAGTTTGGGTGAAAAAATATTTGCTGAGATTTCTGGAGATTCGTAATTTTGGGAAGCTTGGCAACCCCTCCCGATGAAAGTGTTTCTCGCCAGTCACTGCTTAGGGCTACAACAAGAGGAAACAAAACGTAGAGATAGAACGTGAAACTACTTTGTTGTGTCAAGTTTCAAGAAGCTAGCACAAACCGTGTTGGATTTAGAGTTCCAAATACATCTATCTATATAGGAGAAAACAGAGTGAAACCTAAAAATTCAAACTGTTACTGGAAATGAACGCTTCAACATAGAAGAACGAAATTTGGGGAACCAAGTCGCCTTAGTGTACTGATCATTACCTGAAAGTATCATCCAGTTTGGGTGAAAAAATATTTGCTGAGATTTCTGGAGATTCGTAATTTTGGGAAGCTTGGCAACCCCTTCCCATGAAAGTGTTTCTCGCCAGTCACAGCTTAGGGCTACATCAAGAGGAAACAAAACGTAGAGATAGAACGTGAAACAACTTTGTTGTGTCAAGTTTCAAGAAGCTAGCACAAACCGTGTTGGATTTAGAGTTCCAAATACATCTATCTATATAGGAGAAAACAGAGTGAAACCTAAAAATTCAAACTGTTACTGGAAATGAACGCTTCAACATAGAAGAACGAAATTTGGGGAACCAACTTACCTTAGTGTACTGATCATTACCTGAAAGTATCATCCAGTTTGGGTGAAAAATTATTTGCTGAGATTTCTGGAGATTCGTAATTTTTGGAAGCTTGGCAATCCCTTCCCATGAAAGTGTTTCTCGCCAGTCACTGCTTAGGGCTACATCAAGAGGAAACAAAACGTAGAGATAGAACGTGAAACTACTTTGTTGTGTCAAGTTTCAAGAAGCTAGCACAAACCGTGTTGGATTTAGAGTTCCAAATACATCTATCAATATAGGAGAAAACAGAGTGAAACCTAAAAATTCAAACTGTTACTGGAAATGAACGCTTCAACATAGAAGAACGAAATTTGGGGAACCAAGTCGCCTTAGTGTACTGATCATTACCTGAAAGTATCATCCAGTTTGAGTGAAAAAATATTTGCTGAGATTTCTGGAGATTCGTAATTTTGGGAAGCTTGGCAACCCCTTCCCATGAAAGTGTTTCTCGCCAGTCACTGCTTAGGGGTACATCAAGAGGAAACAAAACGTAGAGATAGAACGTGACACTACGTTGTTGTGTCAAGTTTCAAGAAGCTAGCACAAAACGTGTTGGATTTAGAGTTCCAAATACATCTATCAATATAGGAGAAAACAGAGAGAAACCTACAAATTCAAACTGTTACTGGAAATGAACGCTTCAAATAGAAGAACGAAATTTGGGGAACCAAGTCGCCTTAGTGTACTGATCATTACCTGAAAGTATCATCCAGTTTGGGTGAAAAAATATTTGCTGAGATTTCTGGAGATTCGTAATTTTGGGAAGCTTGGCAACCCCTTCCCATGAAAGTGTTTCTCGCCAGTCACTGCTTAGGGCTACATCAAGAGGAAACAAAACATAGAGATAGAACGTGAAACTACTTTGTTGTGTCAAGTTTCAAGAAGCTAGCACAAACCGTGTTGGATTTAGAGTTCCAAATACATCTATTAATATAGGAGAAAACAGAGTGAAACCTAAAAATTCAAACTGTTACTGGAAATGAACGCTTCAACATAGAAGAACGAAATTTGGGGAACCAAGTCGCCTTAGTGTACTGATCATTACCTGAGAGTATCATCCAGTTTGGGTGAAAAAATATTTGCTGAGATTTCTGGAGATTCGTAATTTTTGGAAGCTTGGCAACTCCTTCCCATGAAAGTGTTTCTCGCCAGTCACTGCTTAGAGCTACATCAAGAGGAAACAAAACGTAGAGATAGAACGTGAAACTACTTTGTTGTGTCAAGTTTCAAGAAGCTAGCACAAACCGTGTTGGATTTAGAGTTCCAAATACATCTATCAATATAGGAGAAAACAGAGTGAAACCTAAAAATTCAAACTGTTACTGGAAATGAACGCTTCAACATAGAAGAACGAAATTTGGGGAACCAAGTCGCCTTAGTGTACTGATCATTACCTGAAAGTATCATCCAGTTTGGGTGAAAAAATATTTGCTGAGATTTCTGGAGATTCGTAATTTTGGGAAGCTTGGCAACCCCGTTCCATGAAAGGGTTTCTCGCCAGTCACTGCTTAGGGCTACATCAAGAGGAAACAAAACGTAGAGATAGAACCTGAAACTACTTTGTTGTGTCAAGTTTCAAGAAGCTAGAACAAACCGTGTTGGATTTAGAGTTCCAAATACATCTATCAATATAGGAGAAAACAGAGTGAAACCTAAAAATTCAAACTGATACTGGAAATGAACGCTTCAACATAGAAGAACGAAATTTGGGGAACCAAGTCGCCTTAGTGTACTGATCATTACCTGAAAGTATCATCCAGTTTGGGTGAAAAAATGTTTGCTGAGATTTCTGGAGATTCGTAATTTTGGGAAGCTTGGCAACCCCTTCCCATGAAAGTGTTTCTCGCCAGTCACTGCTTAGGGCTACATCAAGAGGAAACAAAACGTAGAGATAGAACGTGAAACTACTTTGTTGTGTCAAGTTTCAAGAAGCTAGCACAAACTGTGTTGGATTTAGAGTTCCAAATACATCTATCAATATAGGAGAAAACAGAGTGAAACCTAAAAATTCAAACTGTTACTGGAAATGAACGCTTCAAAATAGAAGAACAAAATTTGGGGAACCAAGTCACCTTAGTGTACTGATCATTACCTGAAAGTATCATCCAGTTTGGGTGAAAAAATATTTGCTGAGATTTATGGAGATTCGTAATTTTGGGAAGCTTGGCAACCCCTTCCCATGAAAGTGTTTCTCGCCAGTCACTGCTTAGGGCTACATCAAGAGGAAACAAAACGTAGAGATAGAACGTGAAACTACTTTGTTGTGTCAAGTTTCAAGAAGCTAGCACAAACCGTGTTGGATTTAGAGTTCCAAATACATCTATCAATATAGGAGAAAACAGAGTGAAACCTAAAAATTCAAACTGTTACTGGAAATGAACGCTTCAAAAGAGAAGAACGAAATTTGGGGAACCAAGTCACCTTAGTGTACTGATCATTACCTGAAAGTATCATCCAGTTTGGGTTAAAAAATATTTGCTGAGATTTCTGGAGATTCGTAATTTTTGGAAGCTTGGCAACCCCTTCCCATGAAAGTGTTTCTCGCCAGTCACTGCTTAGGGCTACATCAAGAGGAAACAAAACGTAGAGATAGAACGTGAAACTCCTTTGTTGTGTCAAGTTTCAAGAAGCTAGCACAAACCGTGTTGGATTTAGAGTTCCAAATACATCTATCAATATAGGAGAAAACAGAGTGAAACCTAAAAATTCAAACTGTTACTGGAAATGAACGCTTCAACATAGAAGAACGAAATTTGGGGAACCAAGTCGCCTTAGTGTACTGATCATTACCTGAAAGTATCATCCAGTTTGGGTGAAAAAATATTTGCGGAGATTTCTGGAGATTCGTAATTTTGGGAAGCTTGGCAACCCCTTCCCATGAAAGTGTTTCTCGCCAGTCACTGTTTAGGGCTACATCAAGAGGAAACAACAAAACGTAGAGATAGAACGTGAAACTACTTTGTTGTGTCAAGTTTCAAGAAGCTAGCACAAACCGTGTTGGATTTAGAGTTCCAAATACATCTATCAATATAGGAGAAAACAGAGTGAAACCTACAAATTCAAACTGTTACTGGAAATGAACGCTTCAACATAGAAGAACGAAATTTGTGTAACCAAGTCGCCTTAGTGTACTGATCATTACCTGAAAGTATCATCCAGTTTGGGTGAAAAAATATTTGCTGAGATTTCTGGAGATTCGTAATTTTGGGAAGCTTGGCAACCCCTTCCCATGAAAGTGTTTCTCGCCAGTCACTGCTTAGGGCTACATCAAGAGGAAACAAAACGTAGAGATAGAACGTGAAACTACTTTGTTGTGTCAAGTTTCAAGAAGCTAGCACAAACCGTGTTGGATTTAGAGTTCCAAATACATCTATCAATATAGGAGAAAACAGAGTGAAACCTAAAAATTCAAACTGTTACTGAAAATGAACGCTTCAACATAGAAGAACGAAATTTGGGGAACCAAGTCACCTTAGTGTACTGATCATTACCTGAAAGTATCATCCAGTTTGGGTGAAAAAATATTTGCTGAGATCTCTGGAGATTCGTAATTTTGGGAAGCTTGGCAACCCCTTCCCATGAAAGTGTTTCTCGCCAGTCACTGCTTAGGGCTACATCAAGAGGAAATAAAACGTAGAGATAGAACGTGAAACTACTTTGTTGTGTCAAGTTTCAAGAAGCTAGCACAAACCGTGTTGGATTTAGAGTTCCAAATACATCTATCAATATAGGAGAAAACAGAGTGAAACCTAAAAATTCAAACTGTTACTGGAAATGAACGCTTCAACATAGAAGAACGAAATTTGGGGAACCAAGTCGCCTTAGTGTACTGATCATTACCTGAAAGTAACATCCAGTTTGGGTGAAAAAATATTTGCTGAGATTTCTGGAGATTCGTAATTTTGGGAAGCTTAGCAACCCCTTCCCATGAAAGTGTTTCTGGCCAGTCACTGTTTAGGGCTACATCAAGAGGAAACAAAACGTAGAGATAGAACGTGAAACTACTTTGTTGTGTCAAGTTTCAAGAAGCTAGCACAAACTGTGTTGGATTTAGAGTTCCAAATACATCTATCAATATAGGAGAAAACAGAGTGAAACCTAAAAATTCAAACTGTTACTGGAAATGAACGCTTCAACATAGAAGAACGAAATTTGGGGAACCAAGTCGCCTTAGTGTACTGATCATTACCTGAGAGTATCATCCAGTTTGGGTGAAAAAATATTTGCTGAGATTTCTGGAGATTCGTAATTTTGGAAGCTTGGCAACCCCTTCCCATGAAAGTGTTTCTCGCCAGTCACTGCTTAGGGCTACATCAAGAGGAAACAAAACGTAGAGATAGAACGTGAAACTCCTTTGTTGTGTCAACTTTCAAGAAGCTAGCACAAACCGTGTTGGATTCAGAGTTCCAAATACATCTATCAATATAGGAGAAAACAGAGTGAAACCTAAAAATTCAAACTGTTACTGGAAATGAACGCTTCAACATAGAAGAACGAAATTAGGGGAACCAAGTCGCCTTAGTGTACTGATCATTACCTGAAAGTATCATCCAGTTTGGGTGAAAAAATGTTTGCTGAAATTTCTGGAGATTCGTAATTTTGGGAAGCTTGGCAACCCCTTCCCATGAAAGTGTTTCTCGCCAGTCACTGCTTAGGGCTACAACAAGAGGAAACAAAACGTAGAGATAGAACGTGAAACTACTTTGTTGTGTCAAGTTTCAAGAAGCTAGCACAAACCGTGTTGGATTTAGAGTTCCAAATACATCTATCTATATAGGAGAAAACAGAGTGAAACCTAAAAATTCAAACTGTTACTGGAAATGAACGCTTCAACAATGAAGAACGAAATTTGGGGAACCAAGTCGCCTTAGTGTATTGATCATTACCTGAAAGTATCATCCAGTTTGGGTGAAAAAATATTTGCTGAGATTTCTGGAGATTCGTAATTTTGGGAAGCTTGGCAACCCCTTCCCATGAAAGTGTTTCTCGCCCGTCACTGCTTAGGGCTACATCAAGAGGAAACAAAACGTAGAGATAGAACGTGAAACTACTTTGTTGTGTCAAGTTTCAAGAAGCTAGCACAAACCGTGTTGGATTTAGAGTTCCAAATATATCTATCTATATAGGAGAAAACAGAGTGAAACCTAAAAATTCAAACTGTTACTGGAAATGAACGCTTCAACATAGAAGAACGAAATTTGGGGAACCAAGTCGCCTTAGTGTACTGATCATTACCTGAAAGTATCATCCAGTTTGGTTGAAAAAATATTTGCTGAGATTTCTGGAGATTCGTAATTTTGGGAAGCTTGGCAACCCCTTCCCATGAAAGTGTTTCTCGCCAGTCACTGCTTAGGGCTACATCAAGAGGAAACAAAACGTAGAGATAGAACGTGAAACTACTTTGTTGTGTCAAGTTTCAAGAAGCTAGCACAAACCGTGTTGTATTTAGAGTTCCAAATACATCTATCAATATAGGAGAAAATAGAGTGAAACCTAAAAATTCAAACTGTTACTGGAAATGAACGCTTCAACATCGAAGAACGAAATTTGGGGAACCAAGTCGCCTTAGTGTACTGATCATTACCTGAAAGTATCATCCAGTTTGGGTGATAAAATATTTGCTGAGATTTCTGGAGATTCGTAATTTTGGGAAGCTTGGCAACCCCTTCCCATGAAAGTGTTTCTCGCCAGTCACTGTTTAGGGCTACATCAAGAGGAAACAAAACGTAGAGATAGAACGTGAAACTACTTTGTTGTGTCAAGTTTCAAGAAGCTAGCACAAACCGTGTTGGATTTAGAGTTCCAAATACATCTATCAATATAGGAGAAAACAGAGTGAAACCTAAAAATTCAAACTGTTACTGGAAATGAACGCTTCAACATAGAAGAACGAAATTTGGGGAACCAAGTCGCCTTAGTGTACTGATCATTACCTGAGAGTATCATCCAGTTTGGGTGAAAAAATATTTGCTGAGATTTTTGGAGATTCGTAATTTTTGGAAGCTTGGCAACCCCTTCCCATGAAAGTGTTTCTCGCCAGTCACTGCTTTGGGCTACATCAAGAGGAAACAAAACGTAGAGATAGAACGTGAAACTACTTTGTTGTGTCAAGTTTCAAGAAGCTAGCACAAACCGTGTTGGATTTAGAGTTCCAAATACATCTATCAATATAGGAGAAAACAGAGTGAAACCTAAAAATTCAAACTGTTACTGGAAATGAACGCTTCAACATAGAAGAACGAAATTTGGGGAACCAAGTCGCCTTAGTGTACTGATCATTACCTGAAAGTATCATCCAGTTTGGGTGAAAAAATGTTTGCTGAGATTTCTGGAGATTCGTAATTTTGGGAAGCTTGGCAACCCCTTCCGATGAAAGTGTTTCTCGCCAGTCACTGCTTAGGGCTACAACAAGAGGAAACAAAACGTAGAGATAGAACGTGAAACAACTTTGTTGTGTCAAGTTTCAAGAAGCTAGCACAAACCGTGTTGGATTTAGAGTTCCAAATACATCTATCAATATAGGAGAAAACAGAGTGAAACCTAAAAATTCAAACTGATACTGGAAATGAACGCTTCAACATAGAAGAACGAAATTTGGGGAACCAAGTCGCCTTAGTGTACTGATCATTACCTGAAAGTATCATCCAGTTTGGGTGAAAAAATGTTTGCTGAGATTTCTGGAGATTCGTAATTTTGGGAAGCTTGGCAACCCCTTCCCATGAAAGTGTTTCTCGCCAGTCACTGCTTAGGGCTACATCAAGAGGAAACAAAACGTAGAGATAGAACGTGAAACTACTTTGTTGTGTCAAGTTTCAAGAAGCTAGCACAAACTGTGTTGGATTTAGAGTTCCAAATACATCTATCAATATAGGAGAAAACAGAGTGAAACCTAAAAATTCAAACTGTTACTGGAAATGAACGCTTCAAAATAGAAGAACAAAATTTGGGGAACCAAGTCACCTTAGTGTACTGATCATTACCTGAAAGTATCATCCAGTTTGGGTGAAAAAATATTTGCTGAGATTTATGGAGATTCGTAATTTTGGGAAGCTTGGCAACCCCTTCCCATGAAAGTGTTTCTCGCCAGTCACTGCTTAGGGCTACATCAAGAGGAAACAAAACGTAGAGATAGAACGTGAAACTACTTTGTTGTGTCAAGTTTCAAGAAGCTAGCACAAACCGTGTTGGATTTAGAGTTCCAAATACATCTATCAATATAGGAGAAAACAGAGTGAAACCTAAAAATTCAAACTGTTACTGGAAATGAACGCTTCAAAAGAGAAGAACGAAATTTGGGGAACCAAGTCACCTTAGTGTACTGATCATTACCTGAAAGTATCATCCAGTTTGGGTTAAAAAATATTTGCTGAGATTTCTGGAGATTCGTAATTTTTGGAAGCTTGGCAACCCCTTCCCATGAAAGTGTTTCTCGCCAGTCACTGCTTAGGGCTACATCAAGAGGAAACAAAACGTAGAGATAGAACGTGAAACTCCTTTGTTGTGTCAAGTTTCAAGAAGCTAGCACAAACCGTGTTGGATTTAGAGTTCCAAATACATCTATCAATATAGGAGAAAACAGAGTGAAACCTAAAAATTCAAACTGTTACTGGAAATGAACGCTTCAACATAGAAGAACGAAATTTGGGGAACCAAGTCGCCTTAGTGTACTGATCATTACCTGAAAGTATCATCCAGTTTGGGTGAAAAAATATTTGCGGAGATTTCTGGAGATTCGTAATTTTGGGAAGCTTGGCAACCCCTTCCCATGAAAGTGTTTCTCGCCAGTCACTGTTTAGGGCTACATCAAGAGGAAACAACAAAACGTAGAGATAGAACGTGAAACTACTTTGTTGTGTCAAGTTTCAAGAAGCTAGCACAAACCGTGTTGGATTTAGAGTTCCAAATACATCTATCAATATAGGAGAAAACAGAGTGAAACCTACAAATTCAAACTGTTACTGGAAATGAACGCTTCAACATAGAAGAACGAAATTTGTGTAACCAAGTCGCCTTAGTGTACTGATCATTACCTGAAAGTATCATCCAGTTTGGGTGAAAAAATATTTGCTGAGATTTCTGGAGATTCGTAATTTTGGGAAGCTTGGCAACCCCTTCCCATGAAAGTGTTTCTCGCCAGTCACTGCTTAGGGCTACATCAAGAGGAAACAAAACGTAGAGATAGAACGTGAAACTACTTTGTTGTGTCAAGTTTCAAGAAGCTAGCACAAACCGTGTTGGATTTAGAGTTCCAAATACATCTATCAATATAGGAGAAAACAGAGTGAAACCTAAAAATTCAAACTGTTACTGAAAATGAACGCTTCAACATAGAAGAACAAAATTTGGGGAACCAAGTCACCTTAGTGTACTGATCATTACCTGAAAGTATCATCCAGTTTGGGTGAAAAAATATTTGCTGAGATTTCTGGAGATTCGTAATTTTGGGAAGCTTGGCAACCCCTTCCCATGAAAGTGTTTCTCGCCAGTCACTGCTTAGGGCTACATCAAGAGGAAACAAAACGTAGAGATAGAACGTGAAACTACTTTGTTGTGTCAAGTTTCAAGAAGCTAGCACAAACCGTGTTGTATTTAGAGTTCCAAATACATCTATCAATATAGGAGAAAATAGAGTGAAACCTAAAAATTCAAACTGTTACTGGAAATGAACGCTTCAACATCGAAGAACGAAATTTGGGGAACCAAGTCGCCTTAGTGTACTGATCATTACCTGAAAGTATCATCCAGTTTGGGTGATAAAATATTTGCTGAGATTTCTGGAGATTCGTAATTTTGGGAAGCTTGGCAACCCCTTCCCATGAAAGTGTTTCTCGCCAGTCACTGTTTAGGGCTACATCAAGAGGAAACAAAACGTAGAGATAGAACGTGAAACTACTTTGTTGTGTCAAGTTTCAAGAAGCTAGCACAAACCGTGTTGGATTTAGAGTTCCAAATACATCTATCAATATAGGAGAAAACAGAGTGAAACCTAAAAATTCAAACTGTTACTGGAAATGAACGCTTCAACATAGAAGAACGAAATTTGGGGAACCAAGTCGCCTTAGTGTACTGATCATTACCTGAGAGTATCATCCAGTTTGGGTGAAAAAATATTTGCTGAGATTTTTGGAGATTCGTAATTTTTGGAAGCTTGGCAACCCCTTCCCATGAAAGTGTTTCTCGCCAGTCACTGCTTTGGGCTACATCAAGAGGAAACAAAACGTAGAGATAGAACGTGAAACTACTTTGTTGTGTCAAGTTTCAAGAAGCTAGCACAAACCGTGTTGGATTTAGAGTTCCAAATACATCTATCAATATAGGAGAAAACAGAGTGAAACCTAAAAATTCAAACTGTTACTGGAAATGAACGCTTCAACATAGAAGAACGAAATTTGGGGAACCAAGTCGCCTTAGTGTACTGATCATTACCTGAAAGTATCATCCAGTTTGGGTGAAAAAATGTTTGCTGAGATTTCTGGAGATTCGTAATTTTGGGAAGCTTGGCAACCCCTTCCGATGAAAGTGTTTCTCGCCAGTCACTGCTTAGGGCTACAACAAGAGGAAACAAAACGTAGAGATAGAACGTGAAACAACTTTGTTGTGTCAAGTTTCAAGAAGCTAGCACAAACCGTGTTGGATTTAGAGTTCCAAATACATCTATCAATATAGGAGAAAACAGAGTGAAACCTAAAAATTCAAACTGATACTGGAAATGAACGCTTCAACATAGAAGAACGAAATTTGGGGAACCAAGTCGCCTTAGTGTACTGATCATTACCTGAAAGTATCATCCAGTTTGGGTGAAAAAATGTTTGCTGAGATTTCTGGAGATTCGTAATTTTGGGAAGCTTGGCAACCCCTTCCCATGAAAGTGTTTCTCGCCAGTCACTGCTTAGGGCTACATCAAGAGGAAACAAAACGTAGAGATAGAACGTGAAACTACTTTGTTGTGTCAAGTTTCAAGAAGCTAGCACAAACTGTGTTGGATTTAGAGTTCCAAATACATCTATCAATATAGGAGAAAACAGAGTGAAACCTAAAAATTCAAACTGTTACTGGAAATGAACGCTTCAAAATAGAAGAACAAAATTTGGGGAACCAAGTCACCTTAGTGTACTGATCATTACCTGAAAGTATCATCCAGTTTGGGTGAAAAAATATTTGCTGAGATTTATGGAGATTCGTAATTTTGGGAAGCTTGGCAACCCCTTCCCATGAAAGTGTTTCTCGCCAGTCACTGCTTAGGGCTACATCAAGAGGAAACAAAACGTAGAGATAGAACGTGAAACTACTTTGTTGTGTCAAGTTTCAAGAAGCTAGCACAAACCGTGTTGGATTTAGAGTTCCAAATACATCTATCAATATAGGAGAAAACAGAGTGAAACCTAAAAATTCAAACTGTTACTGGAAATGAACGCTTCAAAAGAGAAGAACGAAATTTGGGGAACCAAGTCACCTTAGTGTACTGATCATTACCTGAAAGTATCATCCAGTTTGGGTTAAAAAATATTTGCTGAGATTTCTGGAGATTCGTAATTTTTGGAAGCTTGGCAACCCCTTCCCATGAAAGTGTTTCTCGCCAGTCACTGCTTAGGGCTACATCAAGAGGAAACAAAACGTAGAGATAGAACGTGAAACTCCTTTGTTGTGTCAAGTTTCAAGAAGCTAGCACAAACCGTGTTGGATTTAGAGTTCCAAATACATCTATCAATATAGGAGAAAACAGAGTGAAACCTAAAAATTCAAACTGTTACTGGAAATGAACGCTTCAACATAGAAGAACGAAATTTGGGGAACCAAGTCGCCTTAGTGTACTGATCATTACCTGAAAGTATCATCCAGTTTGGGTGAAAAAATATTTGCGGAGATTTCTGGAGATTCGTAATTTTGGGAAGCTTGGCAACCCCTTCCCATGAAAGTGTTTCTCGCCAGTCACTGTTTAGGGCTACATCAAGAGGAAACAACAAAACGTAGAGATAGAACGTGAAACTACTTTGTTGTGTCAAGTTTCAAGAAGCTAGCACAAACCGTGTTGGATTTAGAGTTCCAAATACATCTATCAATATAGGAGAAAACAGAGTGAAACCTACAAATTCAAACTGTTACTGGAAATGAACGCTTCAACATAGAAGAACGAAATTTGTGTAACCAAGTCGCCTTAGTGTACTGATCATTACCTGAAAGTATCATCCAGTTTGGGTGAAAAAATATTTGCTGAGATTTCTGGAGATTCGTAATTTTGGGAAGCTTGGCAACCCCTTCCCATGAAAGTGTTTCTCGCCAGTCACTGCTTAGGGCTACATCAAGAGGAAACAAAACGTAGAGATAGAACGTGAAACTACTTTGTTGTGTCAAGTTTCAAGAAGCTAGCACAAACCGTGTTGGATTTAGAGTTCCAAATACATCTATCAATATAGGAGAAAACAGAGTGAAACCTAAAAATTCAAACTGTTACTGAAAATGAACGCTTCAACATAGAAGAACGAAATTTGGGGAACCAAGTCACCTTAGTGTACTGATCATTACCTGAAAGTATCATCCAGTTTGGGTGAAAAAATATTTGCTGAGATCTCTGGAGATTCGTAATTTTGGGAAGCTTGGCAACCCCTTCCCATGAAAGTGTTTCTCGCCAGTCACTGCTTAGGGCTACATCAAGAGGAAATAAAACGTAGAGATAGAACGTGAAACTACTTTGTTGTGTCAAGTTTCAAGAAGCTAGCACAAACCGTGTTGGATTTAGAGTTCCAAATACATCTATCAATATAGGAGAAAACAGAGTGAAACCTAAAAATTCAAACTGTTACTGGAAATGAACGCTTCAACATAGAAGAACGAAATTTGGGGAACCAAGTCGCCTTAGTGTACTGATCATTACCTGAAAGTAACATCCAGTTTGGGTGAAAAAATATTTGCTGAGATTTCTGGAGATTCGTAATTTTGGGAAGCTTAGCAACCCCTTCCCATGAAAGTGTTTCTGGCCAGTCACTGTTTAGGGCTACATCAAGAGGAAACAAAACGTAGAGATAGAACGTGAAACTACTTTGTTGTGTCAAGTTTCAAGAAGCTAGCACAAACTGTGTTGGATTTAGAGTTCCAAATACATCTATCAATATAGGAGAAAACAGAGTGAAACCTAAAAATTCAAACTGTTACTGGAAATGAACGCTTCAACATAGAAGAACGAAATTTGGGGAACCAAGTCGCCTTAGTGTACTGATCATTACCTGAGAGTATCATCCAGTTTGGGTGAAAAAATATTTGCTGAGATTTCTGGAGATTCGTAATTTTGGAAGCTTGGCAACCCCTTCCCATGAAAGTGTTTCTCGCCAGTCACTGCTTAGGGCTACATCAAGAGGAAACAAAACGTAGAGATAGAACGTGAAACTCCTTTGTTGTGTCAACTTTCAAGAAGCTAGCACAAACCGTGTTGGATTCAGAGTTCCAAATACATCTATCAATATAGGAGAAAACAGAGTGAAACCTAAAAATTCAAACTGTTACTGGAAATGAACGCTTCAACATAGAAGAACGAAATTAGGGGAACCAAGTCGCCTTAGTGTACTGATCATTACCTGAAAGTATCATCCAGTTTGGGTGAAAAAATGTTTGCTGAAATTTCTGGAGATTCGTAATTTTGGGAAGCTTGGCAACCCCTTCCCATGAAAGTGTTTCTCGCCAGTCACTGCTTAGGGCTACAACAAGAGGAAACAAAACGTAGAGATAGAACGTGAAACTACTTTGTTGTGTCAAGTTTCAAGAAGCTAGCACAAACCGTGTTGGATTTAGAGTTCCAAATACATCTATCTATATAGGAGAAAACAGAGTGAAACCTAAAAATTCAAACTGTTACTGGAAATGAACGCTTCAACAATGAAGAACGAAATTTGGGGAACCAAGTCGCCTTAGTGTATTGATCATTACCTGAAAGTATCATCCAGTTTGGGTGAAAAAATATTTGCTGAGATTTCTGGAGATTCGTAATTTTGGGAAGCTTGGCAACCCCTTCCCATGAAAGTGTTTCTCGCCCGTCACTGCTTAGGGCTACATCAAGAGGAAACAAAACGTAGAGATAGAACGTGAAACTACTTTGTTGTGTCAAGTTTCAAGAAGCTAGCACAAACCGTGTTGGATTTAGAGTTCCAAATATATCTATCTATATAGGAGAAAACAGAGTGAAACCTAAAAATTCAAACTGTTACTGGAAATGAACGCTTCAACATAGAAGAACGAAATTTGGGGAACCAAGTCGCCTTAGTGTACTGATCATTACCTGAAAGTATCATCCAGTTTGGTTGAAAAAATATTTGCTGAGATTTCTGGAGATTCGTAATTTTGGGAAGCTTGGCAACCCCTTCCCATGAAAGTGTTTCTCGCCAGTCACTGCTTAGGGCTACATCAAGAGGAAACAAAACGTAGAGATAGAACGTGAAACTACTTTGTTGTGTCAAGTTTCAAGAAGCTAGCACAAACCGTGTTGTATTTAGAGTTCCAAATACATCTATCAATATAGGAGAAAATAGAGTGAAACCTAAAAATTCAAACTGTTACTGGAAATGAACGCTTCAACATCGAAGAACGAAATTTGGGGAACCAAGTCGCCTTAGTGTACTGATCATTACCTGAAAGTATCATCCAGTTTGGGTGATAAAATATTTGCTGAGATTTCTGGAGATTCGTAATTTTGGGAAGCTTGGCAACCCCTTCCCATGAAAGTGTTTCTCGCCAGTCACTGTTTAGGGCTACATCAAGAGGAAACAAAACGTAGAGATAGAACGTGAAACTACTTTGTTGTGTCAAGTTTCAAGAAGCTAGCACAAACCGTGTTGGATTTAGAGTTCCAAATACATCTATCAATATAGGAGAAAACAGAGTGAAACCTAAAAATTCAAACTGTTACTGGAAATGAACGCTTCAACATAGAAGAACGAAATTTGGGGAACCAAGTCGCCTTAGTGTACTGATCATTACCTGAGAGTATCATCCAGTTTGGGTGAAAAAATATTTGCTGAGATTTTTGGAGATTCGTAATTTTTGGAAGCTTGGCAACCCCTTCCCATGAAAGTGTTTCTCGCCAGTCACTGCTTTGGGCTACATCAAGAGGAAACAAAACGTAGAGATAGAACGTGAAACTACTTTGTTGTGTCAAGTTTCAAGAAGCTAGCACAAACCGTGTTGGATTTAGAGTTCCAAATACATCTATCAATATAGGAGAAAACAGAGTGAAACCTAAAAATTCAAACTGTTACTGGAAATGAACGCTTCAACATAGAAGAACGAAATTTGGGGAACCAAGTCGCCTTAGTGTACTGATCATTACCTGAAAGTATCATCCAGTTTGGGTGAAAAAATGTTTGCTGAGATTTCTGGAGATTCGTAATTTTGGGAAGCTTGGCAACCCCTTCCGATGAAAGTGTTTCTCGCCAGTCACTGCTTAGGGCTACAACAAGAGGAAACAAAACGTAGAGATAGAACGTGAAACAACTTTGTTGTGTCAAGTTTCAAGAAGCTAGCACAAACCGTGTTGGATTTAGAGTTCCAAATACATCTATCAATATAGGAGAAAACAGAGTGAAACCTAAAAATTCAAACTGTTACTGGAAATGAACGCTTCAACATAGAATAACGAAATTTGGGGAACCAAGTCGCCTTAGTGTACTGATCATTACCTGAGAGTATCATCCAGTTTGGGTGAAAAAATATTTGCTGAGATTTCTGGAGATTCGTAATTTTTGGAAGCTTGGCAACCCCTACCCATGAAAGTGTTTCTCGCCAGTCACTGCTTAGGGCTACATCAAGAGGAAACAAAACGTAGAGATAGAACGTGAAACTACTTTGTTGTGTCAAGTTTCAAGAAGCTAGCACAAACCGTGTTGGATTTAGAGTTCCAAATACATCTATCAATATAGGAGAAAACAGAGTGAAACCTAAAAATTCAAACTGTTACTGGAAATGAACGCTTCAACATAGAAGAACGAAATTTGGGGAACCAAGTCGCCTTAGTGTACTGATCATTACCTGAGAGTATCATCCAGTTTGGGTGAAAAAATGTTTGCTGAGATTTCTGGAGATTCGTAATTTTGGGAAGCTTGGTAACCCCTTCCGATGAAAGTGTTTCTCGCCAGTCACTGCTTAGGGCTACAACAAGAGGAACAAAACGTAGAGATAGAACGTGAAACTACTTTGTTGTGTCAAGTTTCAAGAAGCTAGCACAAACCGTGTTGGATTTAGAGTTCCAAATACATCTATCTATATAGGAGAAAACAGAGTGAAACCTAAAAATTCAAACTGTAACTTGAAATGAACGCTTCAACATAGAAGAACGAAATTTGGGGAACCAAGTCGCCTTAGTGTACTGATCATTACCTGAAAGTATCATCCAGTTTGGGTGAAAAAATATTTGCTGAGATTTCTGGAGATTCGTAATTTTGGGAAGCTTGGCAACCCCTTCCCATGAAAGTGTTTCTCGCCAGTCACTGCTTAGGGCTACATCAAGAGGAAACAAAACGTAGAGATAGAACGTGAAACAACTTTGTTGTGTCAAGTTTCAAGAAGCTAGCACAAACCGTGTTGGATTTAGAGTTCCAAATACATCTATCAATATAGGAGAAAATAGAGTGAAACCTAAAAATTCAAACTGTTACTGGAAATGAACGCTTCAACATCGAAGAACGAAATTTGGGGAACCAAGTCGCCTTAGTGTACTGATCATTACCTGAAAGTATCATCCAGTTTGGGTGATAAAATATTTGCTGAGATTTCTGGAGATTCGTAATTTTGGGAAGCTTGGCAACCCCTTCCCATGAAAGTGTTTCTCGCCAGTCACTGTTTAGGGCTACATCAAGAGGAAACAAAACGTAGAGATAGAACGTGAAACTACTTTGTTGTGTCAAGTTTCAAGAAGCTAGCACAAACCGTGTTGGATTTAGAGTTCCAAATACATCTATCAATATAGGAGAAAACAGAGTGAAACCTAAAAATTCAAACTGTTACTGGAAATGAACGCTTCAACATAGAAGAACGAAATTTGGGGAACCAAGTCGCCTTAGTGTACTGATCATTACCTGAGAGTATCATCCAGTTTGGGTGAAAAAATATTTGCTGAGATTTCTGGACATTCGTAATTTTTGGAAGCTTGGCAACCCCTTCCCATGAAAGTGTTTCTCGCCAGTCACTGCTTTGGGCTACATCAAGAGGAAACAAAACGTAGAGATAGAACGTGAAACTACTTTGTTGTGTCAAGTTTCAAGAAGCTAGCACAAACCGTGTTGGATTTAGAGTTCCAAATACATCTATCAATATAGGAGAAAACAGAGTGAAACCTAAAAATTCAAACTGTTACTGGAAATGAACGCTTCAACATAGAAGAACGAAATTTGGGGAACCAAGTCGCCTTAGTGTACTGATCATTACCTGAAAGTATCATCCAGTTTGGGTGAAAAAATGTTTGCTGAGATTTCTGGAGATTCGTAATTTTGGGAAGCTTGGCAACCCCTTCCGATGAAAGTGTTTCTCGCCAGTCACTGCTTAGGGCTACAACAAGAGGAAACAAAACGTAGAGATAGATCGTGAAACAACTTTGTTGTGTCAAGTTTCAAGAAGCTAGCACAAACCGTGTTGGATTTAGAGTTCCAAATACATCTATCAATATAGGAGAAAACAGAGTGAAACCTAAAAATTCAAACTGTTACTGGAAATGAACGCTTCAACATAGAAGAACGAAATTTGGGGAACCAAGTCGCCTTAGTGTACTGATCATTACCTGAGAGTATCATCCAGTTTGGGTGAAAAAATATTTGCTGAGATTTCTGGAGATTCGTAATTTTTGGAAGCTTGGCAACCCCTTCCCATGAAAGTGTTTCTCGCCAGTCACTGCTTAGGGCTACATCAAGAGGAAACAAAACGTAGAGATAGAACGTGGAACTACTTTGTTGTGTCAAGTTTCAAGAAGCTAGCACAAACCGTGTTGGATTTAGAGTTCCAAATACATCTATCAATATAGGAGAAAACAGAGTGAAACCTAAAAATTCAAACTGTTACTGGAAATGAACGCTTCAACATAGAAGAACGAAATTTGGGGAACCAAGTCGCCTTAGTGTACTGATCATTACCTGAGAATATCATCCAGTTTGGGTGAAAAAATGTTTGCTGAGATTTCTGGAGATTCGTAATTTTGGGAAGCTTGGCAACCCCTTCCGATGAAAGTGTTTCTCGCCAGTCACTGCTTAGGGCTACAACAAGAGGAACAAAACGTAGAGATAGAACGTGAAACTACTTTGTTGTGTCAAGTTTCAAGAAGCTAGCACAAACCGTGTTGGATTTAGAGTTCCAAATACATCTATCTATATAGGAGAAAACAGAGTGAAACCTAAAAATTCAAACTGTAACTTGAAATGAACGCTTCAACATAGAAGAACGAAATTTGGGGAACCAAGTCGCCTTAGTGTACTGATCATTACCTGAAAGTATCATCCAGTTTGGGTGAAAAAATATTTGCTGAGATTTCTGGAGATTCGTAATTTTGGGAAGCTTGGCAACCCCTTCCCATGAAAGTGTTTCTCGCCAGTCACTGCTTAGGGCTACATCAAGAGGAAACAAAACGTAGAGATAGAACGTGAAACAACTTTGTTGTGTCAAGTTTCAAGAAGCTAGCACAAACCGTGTTGGATTTAGAGTTCCAAATACATCTATCTATATAGGAGAAAACAGAGTGAAACCTAAAAATTCAAACTGTTACTGGAAATGAACGCTTCAACATAGAAGAACGAAATTTGGGGAACCAAGTCGCCTTAGTGTACTGATCATTACCTGAATGTATCATCCAGTTTGCTTGAAAAAATATTTGCTGAGATTTCTGGAGATTCGTAATTTTGGGAAGCTTGGCAACCCCTTCCCATGAAAGTGTTTCTCGCCAGTCACTGCTTAGGGCTACATCAAGAGGAAACAAAACGTAGAGATAGAACGTGAAACTACTTTGTTGTGTCAAGTTTCAAGAAGCTAGCACAAACCGTGTTGTATTTAGAGTTCCAAATACATCTATCAATATAGGAGAAAATAGAGTGAAACCTAAAAATTCAAACTGTTACTGGAAATGAACGCTTCAACATCGAAGAACGAAATTTGGGGAACCAAGTCGCCTTAGTGTACTGATCATTACCTGAAAGTATCATCCAGTTTGGATGAAAAAATATTTGCTGAGATTTCTGGAGATTCGTAATTTTGGGAAGCTTGGCAACCCCTTCCCATGAAAGTGTTTCTCGCCAGTCACTGTTTAGGGCTACATCAAGAGGAAACAAAACGTAGAGATAGAACGTGAAACTACTTTGTTGTGTCAAGTTTCAAGAAGCTAGCACAAACCGTGTTGGATTTAGAGTTCCAAATACATCTATCAATATAGGAGAAAACAGAGTGAAACCTAAAAATTCAAACTGTTACTGGAAATGAACGCTTCAACATAGAAGAACGAAATTTGGGGAACCAAGTCGCCTTAGTGTACTGATCATTACCTGAAAGTATCATCCAGTTTGGGTGAAAAAATATTTGCTGAGATTTCTGGAGATTCGTAATTTTGGGAAGCTTGGCAACCCCTTCCCATGAAAGTGTTTCTCGCCAGTCACTGCTTAGGGCTACATCAAGAGGAAACAAAACGTAGAGATAGAACGTGAAACTACTTTGTTGTGTCAAGTTTCAAGAAGCTAGCACAAACTGTGTTGGATTTAGAGTTCCAAATACATCTATCAATATAGGAGAAAACAGAGTGAAACCTAAAAATTCAAACTGTTACTGGAAATGAACGCTTCAAAATAGAAGAACAAAATTTGGGGAACCAAGTCACCTTAGTGTACTGATCATTACCTGAAAGTATCATCCAGTTTGGGTTAAAAAATATTTGCTGAGATTTATGGAGATTCGTAATTTTGGGAAGCTTGGCAACCCCTTCCCATGAAAGTGTTTCTCGCCAGTCACTGCTTAGGGCTACATCAAGAGGAAACAAAACGTAGAGATAGAACGTGAAACTACTTTGTTGTGTCAAGTTTCAAGAAGCTAGCACAAACCGTGTTGGATTTAGAGTTCCAAATACATCTATCAATATAGGAGAAAACAGAGTGAAACCTAAAAATTCAAACTGTTACTGGAAATGAACGCTTCAACATAGAAGAACGAAATTTGGGGAACCAAGTCGCCTTAGTGTACTGATCATTACCTGAAAGTATCATCCAGTTTGGGTGAAAAAATATTTGCTGAGATTTCTGGAGATTCGTAATTTTTGGAAGCTTGGCAACCCCTTCCCATGAAAGTGTTTCTCGCCAGTCACTGCTTAGGGCTACATCAAGAGGAAACAAAACGTAGAGATAGAACGTGAAACTCCTTTGTTGTGTCAAGTTTCAAGAAGCTAGCACAAACCGTGTTGGATTTAGAGTTCCAAATACATCTATCAATATAGGAGAAAACAGAGTGAAACCTAAAAATTCAAACTGTTACTGGAAATGAACGCTTCAACATAGAAGAACAAAATTTGGGGAACCAAGTCGCCTTAGTGTACTGATCATTACCTGAAAGTATCATCCAGTTTGGGTGAAAAAATATTTGCGGAGATTTCTGGAGATTCGTAATTTTGGGAAGCTTGGCAACCCCTTCCCATGAAAGTGTTTCTCGCCAGTCACTGTTTAGGGCTACATCAAGAGGAAACAACAAAACGTAGAGATAGAACGTGAAACTACTTTGTTGTGTCAAGTTTCAAGAAGCTAGCACAAACCGTGTTGGATTTAGAGTTTTAAATACATCTATCAATATAGGAGAAAACAGAGTGAAACCTACAAATTCAAACTGTTACTGGAAATGAACGCTTCAACATAGAAGAACGAAATTTGTGTAACCAAGTCGCCTTAGTGTACTGATCATTACCTGAAAGTATCATCCAGTTTGGGTGAAAAAATATTTGCTGAGATCTCTGGACATTCGTAATTTTTGGAAGCTTGGCAACCCCTTCCCATGAAAGTGTTTCTCGCCAGTCACTGCTTTGGGCTACATCAAGAGGAAACAAAACGTAGAGATAGAACGTGAAACTACTTTGTTGTGTCAAGTTTCAAGAAGCTAGCACAAACCGTGTTGGATTTAGAGTTCCAAATACATCTATCAATATAGGAGAAAACAGAGTGAAACCTAAAAATTCAAACTGTTACTGGAAATGAACGCTTCAACATAGAAGAACGAAATTTGGGGAACCAAGTCGCCTTAGTGTACTGATCATTACCTGAAAGTATCATCCAGTTTGGGTGAAAAAATGTTTGCTGAGATTTCTGGAGATTCGTAATTTTGGGAAGCTTGGCAACCCCTTCCGATGAAAGTGTTTCTCGCCAGTCACTGCTTAGGGCTACAACAAGAGGAAACAAAACGTAGAGATAGATCGTGAAACAACTTTGTTGTGTCAAGTTTCAAGAAGCTAGCACAAACCGTGTTGGATTTAGAGTTCCAAATACATCTATCAATATAGGAGAAAACAGAGTGAAACCTAAAAATTCAAACTGTTACTGGAAATGAACGCTTCAACATAGAAGAACGAAATTTGGGGAACCAAGTCGCCTTAGTGTACTGATCATTACCTGAGAGTATCATCCAGTTTGGGTGAAAAAATATTTGCTGAGATTTCTGGAGATTCGTAATTTTTGGAAGCTTGGCAACCCCTTCCCATGAAAGTGTTTCTCGCCAGTCACTGCTTAGGGCTACATCAAGAGGAAACAAAACGTAGAGATAGAACGTGAAACTACTTTGTTGTGTCAAGTTTCAAGAAGCTAGCACAAACCGTGTTGGATTTAGAGTTCCAAATACATCTATCAATATAGGAGAAAACAGAGTGAAACCTAAAAATTCAAACTGTTACTGGAAATGAACGCTTCAACATAGAAGAACGAAATTTGGGGAACCAAGTCGCCTTAGTGTACTGATCATTACCTGAGAGTATCATCCAGTTTGGGTGAAAAAATGTTTGCTGAGATTTCTGGAGATTCGTAATTTTGGGAAGCTTGGCAACCCCTTCCGATGAAAGTGTTTCTCGCCAGTCACTGCTTAGGGCTACAACAAGAGGAACAAAACGTAGAGATAGAACGTGAAACAACTTTGTTGTGTCAAGTTTCAAGAAGCTAGCACAAACCGTGTTGGATTTAGAGTTCCAAATACATCTATCTATATAGGAGAAAACAGAGTGAAACCTAAAAATTCAAACTGTTACTGGAAATGAACGCTTCAACATAGAAGAACGAAATTTGGGGAACCAAGTCGCCTTAGTGTACTGATCATTACCTGAAAGTATCATCCAGTTTGCTTGAAAAAATATTTGCTGAGATTTCTGGAGATTCGTAATTTTGGGAAGCTTGGCAACCCCTTCCCATGAAAGTGTTTCTCGCCAGTCACTGCTTAGGGCTACATCAAGAGGAAACAAAACGTAGAGATAGAACGTGAAACTACTTTGTTGTGTCAAGTTTCAAGAAGCTAGCACAAACCGTGTTGTATTTAGAGTTCCAAATACATCTATCAATATAGGAGAAAATAGAGTGAAACCTAAAAATTCAAACTGTTACTGGAAATGAACGCTTCAACATAGAAGAACGAAATTTGGGGAACCAAGTCGCCTTAGTGTACTGATCATTACCTGAAAGTATCATCCAGTTTGGATGAAAAAATATTTGCTGAGATTTCTGGAGATTCGTAATTTTGGGAAGCTTGGCAACCCCTTCCCATGAAAGTGTTTCTCGCCAGTCACTGTTTAGGGCTACATCAAGAGGAAACAAAACGTAGAGATAGAACGTGAAACTACTTTGTTGTGTCAAGTTTCAAGAAGCTAGCACAAACCGTGTTGGATTTAGAGTTCCAAATACATCTATCAATATAGGAGAAAACAGAGTGAAACCTAAAAATTCAAACTGTTACTGGAAATGAACGCTTCAACATAGAAGAACGAAATTTGGGGAACCAAGTCGCCTTAGTGTACTGATCATTACCTGAGAGTATCATCCAGTTTGGGTGAAAAAATATTTGCTGAGATTTCTGGAGATTCGTAATTTTGGGAAGCTTGGCAACCCCTTCCCATGAAAGTGTTTCTCGCCAGTCACTGCTTAGGGCTACATCAAGAGGAAACAAAACGTAGAGATAGAACGTGAAACTACTTTGTTGTGTCAAGTTTCAAGAAGCTAGCACAAACTGTGTTGGATTTAGAGTTCCAAATACATCTATCAATATAGGAGAAAACAGAGTGAAACCTAAAAATTCAAACTGTTACTGGAAATGAACGCTTCAAAATAGAAGAACAAAATTTGGGGAACCAAGTCACCTTAGTGTACTGATCATTACCTGAAAGTATCATCCAGTTTGGGTTAAAAAATATTTGCTGAGATTTCTGGAGATTCGTAATTTTTGGAAGCTTGGCAACCCCTTCCCATGAAAGTGTTTCTCGCCAGTCACTGCTTAGGGCTACATCAAGAGGAAACAAAACGTAGAGATAGAACGTGAAACTACTTTGTTGTGTCAAGTTTCAAGAAGCTAGCACAAACCGTGTTGGATTTAGAGTTCCAAATACATCTATCAATATAGGAGAAAACAGAGTGAAACCTAAAAATTCAAACTGTTACTGGAAATGAACGCTTCAACATAGAAGAACGAAATTTGGGGAACCAAGTCGCCTTAGTGTACTGATCATTACCTGAGAGTATCATCCAGTTTGGGTGAAAAAATATTTGCTGAGATTTCTGGAGATTCGTAATTTTGGGAAGCTTGGCAACCCCTTCCCATGAAAGTGTTTCTCGCCAGTCACTGCTTAGGGCTACATCAAGAGGAAACAAAACGTAGAGATAGAACGTGAAACTACTTTGTTGTGTCAAGTTTCAAGAAGCTAGCACAAACCGTGTTGTATTTAGAGTTCCAAATACATCTATCAATATAGGAGAAAATAGAGTGAAACCTAAAAATTCAAACTGTTACTGGAAATGAACGCTTCAACATCGAAGAACGAAATTTGGGGAACCAAGTCGCCTTAGTGTACTGATCATTACCTGAAAGTATCATCCAGTTTGGATGAAAAAATATTTGCTGAGATTTCTAGAGATTCGTAATTTTGGGAAGCTTGGCAACCCCTTCCCATGAAAGTGTTTCTCGCCAGTCACTGTTTAGGGCTACATCAAGAGGAAACAAAACGTAGAGATAGAACGTGAAACTACTTTGTTGTGTCAAGTTTCAAGAAGCTAGCACAAACCGTGTTGGATTTAGAGTTCCAAATACATCTATCAATATAGGAGAAAACAGAGTGAAACCTAAAAATTCAAACTGTTACTGGAAATGAACGCTTCAACATAGAAGAACGAAATTTGGGGAACCAAGTCGCCTTAGTGTACTGATCATTACCTGAGAGTATCATCCAGTTTGGGTGAAAAAATATTTGCTGAGATTTCTGGAGATTCGTAATTTTGGGAAGCTTGGCAACCCCTTCCCATGAAAGTGTTTCTCGCCAGTCACTGCTTAGGGCTACATCAAGAGGAAACAAAACGTAGAGATAGAACGTGAAACTACTTTGTTGTGTCAAGTTTCAAGAAGCTAGCACAAACTGTGTTGGATTTAGAGTTCCAAATACATCTATCAATATAGGAGAAAACAGAGTGAAACCTAAAAATTCAAACTGTTACTGGAAATGAACGCTTCAAAATAGAAGAACAAAATTTGGGGAACCAAGTCACCTTAGTGTACTGATCATTACCTGAAAGTATCATCCAGTTTGGGTTAAAAAATATTTGCTGAGATTTCTGGAGATTCGTAATTTTTGGAAGCTTGGCAACCCCTTCCCATGAAAGTGTTTCTCGCCAGTCACTGCTTAGGGCTACATCAAGAGGAAACAAAACGTAGAGATAGAACGTGAAACTACTTTGTTGTGTCAAGTTTCAAGAAGCTAGCACAAACCGTGTTGGATTTAGAGTTCCAAATACATCTATCAATATAGGAGAAAACAGAGTGAAACCTAAAAATTCAAACTGTTACTGGAAATGAACGCTTCAACATAGAAGAACGAAATTTGGGGAACCAAGTCGCCTTAGTGTACTGATCATTACCTGAGAGTATCATCCAGTTTGGGTGAAAAAATATTTGCTGAGATTTCTGGAGATTCGTAATTTTGGGAAGCTTGGCAACCCCTTCCCATGAAAGTGTTTCTCGCCAGTCACTGCTTAGGGCTACATCAAGAGGAAACAAAACGTAGAGATAGAACGTGAAACTACTTTGTTGTGTCAAGTTTCAAGAAGCTAGCACAAACTGTGTTGGATTTAGAGTTCCAAATACATCTATCAATATAGGAGAAAACAGAGTGAAACCTAAAAATTCAAACTGTTACTGGAAATGAACGCTTCAAAATAGAAGAACAAAATTTGGGGAACCAAGTCACCTTAGTGTACTGATCATTACCTGAAAGTATCATCCAGTTTGGGTTAAAAAATATTTGCTGAGATTTCTGGAGATTCATAATTTTGGGAAGCTTGGCAACCCCTTCCCATGAAAGTGTTTCTCGCCAGTCACTGCTTAGGGCTACATCAAGAGGAAACAAAACGTAGAGAGAGAACGTGAAACTACTTTGTTGTGTCAAGTTTCAAGAAGCTAGCACAAACCGTGTTGGATTTAGAGTTCCAAATACATCTATCAATATAGGAGAAAACAGAGTGAAACCTAAAAATTCAAACTGTTACTGGAAATGAACGCTTCAACATAGAAGAACGAAATTTGGGGAACCAAGTCGCCTTAGTGTACTGATCATTACCTGAAAGTATCATCCAGTTTGGGTGAAAAAATATTTGCTGAGATTTCTGGAGATTCGTAATTTTGGGAAGCTTGGCAACCCCTTCCCATGAAAGTGTTTCTCGCCAGTCACTGCTTTGGGCTACATCAAGAGGAAACAAAACGTAGAGATAGAACGTGAAACTCCTTTGTTGTGTCAAGTTTCAAGAAGCTAGCACAAACCGTGTTGGATTTAGAGTTCCAAATACATCTATCAATATAGGAGAAAACAGAGTGAAACCTAAAAATTCAAACTGTTACTGGAAATGAACGCTTCAACATAGAAGAACAAAATTTGGGGAACCAAGTCGCCTTAGTGTACTGATCATTACCTGAAAGTATCATCCAGTTTGGGTGAAAAAATATTTGCGGAGATTTCTGGAGATTCGTAATTTTGGGAAGCTTGGCAACCCCTTCCCATGAAAGTGTTTCTCGCCAGTCACTGTTTAGGGCTACATCAAGAGGAAACAACAAAACGTAGAGATAGAACGTGAAACTACTTTGTTGTGTCAAGTTTCAAGAAGCTAGCACAAACCGTGTTGGATTTAGAGTTTTAAATACATCTATCAATATAGGAGAAAACAGAGTGAAACCTACAAATTCAAACTGTTACTGGAAATGAACGCTTCAACATAGAAGAACGAAATTTGTGTAACCAAGTCGCCTTAGTGTACTGATCATTACCTGAAAGTATCATCCAGTTTGGGTGAAAAAATATTTGCTGAGATCTCTGGACATTCGTAATTTTTGGAAGCTTGGCAACCCCTTCCCATGAAAGTGTTTCTCGCCAGTCACTGCTTTGGGCTACATCAAGAGGAAACAAAACGTAGAGATAGAACGTGACACTACTTTGTTGTGTCAAGTTTCAAGAAGCTAGCACAAACCGTGTTGGATTTAGAGTTCCAAATACATCTATCAATATAGGAGAAAACAGAGTGAAACCTAAAAATTCAAACTGTTACTGGAAATGAACGCTTCAACATAGAAGAACGAAATTTGGGGAACCAAGTCGCCTTAGTGTACTGATCATTACCTGAAAGTATCATCCAGTTTGGGTGAAAAAATGTTTGCTGAGATTTCTGGAGATTCGTAATTTTGGGAAGCTTGGCAACCCCTTCCGATGAAAGTGTTTCTCGCCAGTCACTGCTTAGGGCTACAACAAGAGGAAACAAAACGTAGAGATAGATCGTGAAACAACTTTGTTGTGTCAAGTTTCAAGAAGCTAGCACAAACCGTGTTGGATTTAGAGTTCCAAATACATCTATCAATATAGGAGAAAACAGAGTGAAACCTAAAAATTCAAACTGTTACTGGAAATGAACGCTTCAACATAGAAGAACGAAATTTGGGGAACCAAGTCGCCTTAGTGTACTGATCATTACCTGAGAGTATCATCCAGTTTGGGTGAAAAAATATTTGCTGAGATTTCTGGAGATTCGTAATTTTTGGAAGCTTGGCAACCCCTTCCCATGAAAGTGTTTCTCGCCAGTCACTGCTTAGGGCTACATCAAGAGGAAACAAAACGTAGAGATAGAACGTGAAACTACTTTGTTGTGTCAAGTTTCAAGAAGCTAGCACAAACCGTGTTGGATTTAGAGTTCCAAATACATCTATCAATATAGGAGAAAACAGAGTGAAACCTAAAAATTCAAACTGTTACTGGAAATGAACGCTTCAACATAGAAGAACGAAATTTGGGGAACCAAGTCGCCTTAGTGTACTGATCATTACCTGAGAGTATCATCCAGTTTGGGTGAAAAAATGTTTGCTGAGATTTCTGGAGATTCGTATTTTGGGAAGCTTGGCAACCCCTTCCGATGAAAGTGTTTCTCGCCAGTCACTGCTTAGGGCTACAACAAGAGGAACAAAACGTAGAGATAGAACGTGAAACTACTTTGTTGTGTCAAGTTTCAAGAAGCTAGCACAAACCGTGTTGGATTTAGAGTTCCAAATACATCTATCTATATAGGAGAAAACAGAGTGAAACCTAAAAATTCAAACTGTAACTTGAAATGAACGCTTCAACATAGAAGAACGAAATTTGGGGAACCAAGTCGCCTTAGTGTACTGATCATTACCTGAAAGTATCATCCAGTTTGGGTGAAAAAATATTTGCTGAGATTTCTGGAGATTCGTAATTTTGGGAAGCTTGGCAACCCCTTCCCATGAAAGTGTTTCTCGCCAGTCACTGCTTAGGGCTACATCAAGAGGAAACAAAACGTAGAGATAGAACGTGAAACAACTTTGTTGTGTCAAGTTTCAAGAAGCTAGCACAAACCGTGTTGGATTTAGAGTTCCAAATACATCTATCTATATAGGAGAAAACAGAGTGAAACCTAAAAATTCAAACTGTTACTGGAAATGAACGCTTCAACATAGAAGAACGAAATTTGGGGAACCAAGTCGCCTTAGTGTACTGATCATTACCTGAAAGTATCATCCAGTTTGCTTGAAAAAATATTTGCTGAGATTTCTGGAGATTCGTAATTTTGGGAAGCTTGGCAACCCCTTCCCATGAAAGTGTTTCTCGCCAGTCACTGCTTAGGGCTACATCAAGAGGAAACAAAACGTAGAGATAGAACGTGAAACTACTTTGTTGTGTCAAGTTTCAAGAAGCTAGCACAAACCGTGTTGTATTTAGAGTTCCAAATACATCTATCAATATAGGAGAAAATAGAGTGAAACCTAAAAATTCAAACTGTTACTGGAAATGAACGCTTCAACATCGAAGAACGAAATTTGGGGAACCAAGTCGCCTTAGTGTACTGATCATTACCTGAAAGTATCATCCAGTTTGGATGAAAAAATATTTGCTGAGATTTCTGGAGATTCGTAATTTTGGGAAGCTTGGCAACCCCTTCCCATGAAAGTGTTTCTCGCCAGTCACTGTTTAGGGCTACATCAAGAGGAAACAAAACGTAGAGATAGAACGTGAAACTACTTTGTTGTGTCAAGTTTCAAGAAGCTAGCACAAACCGTGTTGGATTTAGAGTTCCAAATACATCTATCAATATAGGAGAAAACAGAGTGAAACCTAAAAATTCAAACTGTTACTGGAAATGAACGCTTCAACATAGAAGAACGAAATTTGGGGAACCAAGTCGCCTTAGTGTACTGATCATTACCTGAGAGTATCATCCAGTTTGGGTGAAAAAATATTTGCTGAGATTTCTGGAGATTCGTAATTTTGGGAAGCTTGGCAACCCCTTCCCATGAAAGTGTTTCTCGCCAGTCACTGCTTAGGGCTACATCAAGAGGAAACAAAACGTAGAGATAGAACATGAAACTACTTTGTTGTGTCAAGTTTCAAGAAGCTAGCACAAACTGTGTTGGATTTAGAGTTCCAAATACATCTATCAATATAGGAGAAAACAGAGTGAAACCTAAAAATTCAAACTGTTACTGGAAATGAACGCTTCAAAATAGAAGAACAAAATTTGGGGAACCAAGTCACCTTAGTGTACTGATCATTACCTGAAAGTATCATCCAGTTTGGGTTAAAAAATATTTGCTGAGATTTATGGAGATTCGTAATTTTGGGAAGCTTGGCAACCCCTTCCCATGAAAGTGTTTCTCGCCAGTCACTGCTTAGGGCTACATCAAGAGGAAACAAAACGTAGAGATAGAACGTGAAACTACTTTGTTGTGTCAAGTTTCAAGAAGCTAGCACAAACCGTGTTGGATTTAGAGTTCCAAATACATCTATCAATATAGGAGAAAACAGAGTGAAACCTAAAAATTCAAACTGTTACTGGAAATGAACGCTTCAACATAGAAGAACGAAATTTGGGGAACCAAGTCGCCTTAGTGTACTGATCATTACCTGAAAGTATCATCCAGTTTGGGTGAAAAAATATTTGCTGAGATTTCTGGAGATTCGTAATTTTTGGAAGCTTGGCAACCCCTTCCCATGAAAGTGTTTCTCGCCAGTCACTGCTTAGGGCTACATCAAGAGGAAACAATACGTAGAGATAGAACGTGAAACTCCTTTGTTGTGTCAAGTTTCAAGAAGCTAGCACAAACCGTGTTGGATTTAGAGTTCCAAATACATCTATCAATATAGGAGAAAACAGAGTGAAACCTAAAAATTCAAACTGTTACTGGAAATGAACGCTTCAACATAGAAGAACAAAATTTGGGGAACCAAGTCGCCTTAGTGTACTGATCATTACCTGAAAGTATCATCCAGTTTGGGTGAAAAAATATTTGCGGAGATTTCTGGAGATTCGTAATTTTGGGAAGCTTGGCAACCCCTTCCCATGAAAGTGTTTCTCGCCAGTCACTGTTTAGGGCTACATCAAGAGGAAACAACAAAACGTAGAGATAGAACGTGAAACTACTTTGTTGTGTCAAGTTTCAAGAAGCTAGCACAAACCGTGTTGGATTTAGAGTTTTAAATACATCTATCAATATAGGAGAAAACAGAGTGAAACCTACAAATTCAAACTGTTACTGGAAATGAACGCTTCAACATAGAAGAACGAAATTTGTGTAACCAAGTCGCCTTAGTGTACTGATCATTACCTGAAAGTATCATCCAGTTTGGGTGAAAAAATATTTGCTGAGATTTCTGGAGATTCGTAATTTTTGGAAGCTTGGCAACCCCTTCCCATGAAAGTGTTTCTCGCCAGTCACTGCTTAGGGCTACATCAAGAGGAAACAAAACGTAGAGATAGAACGTGAAACTACTTTGTTGTGTCAAGTTTCAAGAAGCTAGCACAAACCGTGTTGGATTTAGAGTTCCAAATACATCTATCAATATAGGAGAAAACAGAGTGAAACCTAAAAATTCAAACTGTTACTGAAAATGAACGCTTCAACATAGAAGAACGAAATTTGGGGAACCAAGTCACCTTAGTGTACTGATCATTACCTGAAAGTATCATCCAGTTTGGGTGAAAAAATATTTGCTGAGATCTCTGGAGATTCGTAATTTTGGGAAGCTTGGCAACCCCTTCCCATGAAAGTGTTTCTCGCCAGTCACTGCTTAGGGCTACATCAAGAGGAAACAAAACGTAGAGATAGAACGTGAAACTACTTTGTTGTGTCAAGTTTCAAGAAGCTAGCACAAACCGTGTTGGATTTAGATTTCCAAATACATCTATCAATATAGGAGAAAACAGAGTGAAACCTAAAAATTCAAACTGTTACTGGAAATGAACGCTTCAACATAGAAGAACGAAATTTGGGAAACCAAGTCGCCTTAGTGTACTGATCATTACCTGAAAGTATCATCCAGTTTGGGTGAAAAAATATTTGCTGAGATTTCTGGAGATTCGTAATTTTGGGAAGCTTGGCAACCCCTTCCCATGAAAGTGTTTCTGGCCAGTCACTGTTTAGGGCTACATCAAGAGGAAACAAAACGTAGAGATAGAACGTGAAACTACTTTGTTGTGTCAAGTTTCAAGAAGCTAGCACAAACTGTGTTGGATTTAGAGTTCCAAATACATCTATCTATATAGGAGAAAACAGAGTGAAACCTAAAAATTCAAACTGTTACTGGAAATGAACGCTTCAACAATGAAGAACGAAATTTGGGGAACCAAGTCGCCTTAGTGTACTGATCATTACCTGAAAGTATCATCCAGTTTGGGTGAAAAAATATTTGCTGAGATTTCTGGAGATTCGTAATTTTGGGAAGCTTGGCAACCCCTTCCCATGAAAGTGTTTCTCGCCCGTCACTGCTTAGGGCTACATCAAGAGGAAACAAAACGTAGAGATAGAACGTGAAACAACTTTGTTGTGTCAAGTTTCAAGAAGATAGCACAAACCGTGTTGGATTTAGAGTTCCAAATATATCTATCTATATAGGAGAAAACAGAGTGAAACCTAAAAATTCAAACTGTTACTGGAAATGAACGCTTCAACATAGAAGAACGAAATTTGGGGAACCAAGTCGCCTTAGTGTACTGATCATTACCTGAGAGTATCATCCAGTTTGGGTGAAAAAATATTTGCTGAGATTTCTGGAGATTCGTAATTTTTGGAAGCTTGGCAACCCCTTCCCATGAAAGTGTTTCTCGCCAGTCACTGCTTAGGGCTACATCAAGAGGAAAAAAAACGTAGAGATAGAACGTGAAACTACTTTGTTGTGTCAAGTTTCAAGAAGCTAGCACAAACCGTGTTGGATTTAGAGTTCCAAATACATCTATCAATATAGGAGAAAACAGAGTGAAACCTAAAAATTCAAACTGTTACTGGAAATGAACGCTTCAACATCGAAGAACGAAATTTGGGGAACCAAGTCGCCTTAGTGTACTGATCATTACCTGAAAGTATCATCCAGTTTGGGTGATAAAATATTTGCTGAGATTTCTGGAGATTCGTAATTTTGGGAAGCTTGGCAACCCCTTCCCATGAAAGTGTTTCTCGCCAGTCACTGTTTAGGGCTACATCAAGAGGAAACAAAACGTAGAGATAGAACGTGAAACTACTTTGTTGTGTCAAGTTTCAAGAAGCTAGCACAAACCGTGTTGGATTTAGAGTTCCAAATACATCTATCAATATAGGAGAAAACAGAGTGAAACCTAAAAATTCAAACTGTTACTGGAAATGAACGCTTCAACATAGAAGAACGAAATTTGGGGAACCAAGTCGCCTTAGTGTACTGATCATTACCTGAGAGTATCATCCAGTTTGGGTGAAAAAATATTTGCTGAGATTTCTGGAGATTCGTAATTTTTGGAAGCTTGGCAACCCCTTCCCATGAAAGTGTTTCTCGGCCGTCACTGCTTAGGGCTACATCAAGAGGAAACAAAACGTAGAGATAGAACGTGAAACTACTTTGTTGTGTCAAGTTTCAAGAAGCTAGCACAAACCGTGTTGGATTTAGAGTTCCAAATACATCTATCAATATAGGAGAAAACAGAGTGAAACCTAAAAATTCAAACTGTTACTGGAAATGAACGCTTCAACATAGAAGAACGAAATTTGGGGAACCAAGTCGCCTTAGTGTACTGATCATTACCTGAAAGTATCATCCAGTTTGGGTGAAAAAATGTTTGCTGAGATTTCTGGAGATTCGTAATTTTGGGAAGCTTGGCAACCCCTTCCGATGAAAGTGTTTCTCGCCAGTCACTGCTTAGGGCTACAACAAGAGGAAACAAAACGTAGAGATAGAACGTGAAACAACTTTGTTGTGTCAAGTTTCAAGAAGCTAGCACAAACCGTGTTGGATTTAGAGTTCCAAATACATCTATCAATATAGGAGAAAACAGAGTGAAACCTAAAAATTCAAACTGTTACTGGAAATGAACGCTTCAACATAGAAGAACGAAATTTGGGGAACCAAGTCGCCTTAGTGTACTGATCATTACCTGAAAGTATCATCCAGTTTGGGTGAAAAAATATTTGCTGAGATATCTGGAGATTCGTAATTTTGGGAAGCTTGGCAACCCCTTCCCATGAAAGTGTTTCTCGCCAGTCACTGCTTAGGGCTACATCAAGAGGAAACAAAACGTAGAGATAGAACGTGAAACTACTTTGTTGTGTCAAGTTTCAAGAAGCTAGCACAAACCGTGTTGGATTTAGAGTTCCAAATACATCTATCAATATAGGAGAAAATAGAGTGAAACCTAAAAATTCAAACTGTTACTGGAAATGAACGCTTCAACATCGAAGAACGAAATTTGGGGAACCAAGTCGCCTTAGTGTACTGATCATTACCTGAAAGTATCATCCAGTTTGGGTGATAAAATATTTGCTGAGATTTCTGGAGATTCGTAATTTTGGGAAGCTTGGCAACCCCTTCCCATGAAAGTGTTTCTCGCCAGTCACTGTTTAGGGCTACATCAAGAGGAAACAAAACGTAGAGATAGAACGTGAAACTACTTTGTTGTGTCAAGTTTCAAGAAGCTAGCACAAACCGTGTTGGATTTAGAGTTCCAAATACATCTATCAATATAGGAGAAAACAGAGTGAAACCTAAAAATTCAAACTGTTACTGGAAATGAACGCTTCAACATAGAAGAACGAAATTTGGGGAACCAAGTCGCCTTAGTGTACTGATCATTACCTGAAAGTATCATCCAGTTTGGGTGAAAAAATATTTGCTGAGATTTCTGGAGATTCGTAATTTTGGGAAGCTTGGCATCCCCTTCCCATGAAAGTGTTTCTCGCCAGTCACTGCTTAGGGCTACATCAAGAGGAAACAAAACGTAGAGATAGAACGTGAAACTACTTTGTTGTGTCAAGTTTCAAGAAGCTAGCACAAACCGTGTTGGATTTAGAGTTCCAAATACATCTATCAATATAGGAGAAAACAGAGTGAAACCTAAAAATTCAAACTGTTACTGGAAATGAACGCTTCAACATAGAAGAACGAAATTTGGGGAACCAAGTCGCCTTAGTGTACTGATCATTACCTGAGAGTATCATCCAGTTTGGGTGAAAAAATGTTTTCTGAGATTTCTGGAGATTCGTAATTTTGGGAAGCTTGGCAACCCCTTCCGATGAAAGTGTTTCTCGCCAGTCACTGCTTAGGGCTACAACAAGAGGAAACAAAACGTAGAGATAGAACGTGAAACTACTTTGTTGTGTCAAGTTTCAAGAAGCTAGCACAAACCGTGTTGGATTTAGAGTTCCAAATACATCTATCTATATAGGAGAAAACAGAGTGAAACCTAAAAATTCAAACTGTAACTTGAAATGAACGCTTCAACATAGAAGAACGAAATTTGGGGAACCAAGTCGCCTTAGTGTTCTGATCATTACCTGAAAGTATCATCCAGTTTGCCTGAAAAAATATTTGCTGAGATTTCTGGAGATTCGTAATTTTGGGAAGCTTGGCAACCCCTTCCCATGAAAGTGTTTCTCGCCAGTCACTGCTTAGGGCTACATCAAGAGGAAACAAAACGTAGAGATAGAACGTGAAACTACTTTGTTGTGTCAAGTTTCAAGAAGCTAGCACAAACCGTGTTGTATTTAGAGTTCCAAATACATCTATCAATATCGGAGAAAATAGAGTGAAACCTAAAAATTCAAACTGTTACTGGAAATGAACGCTTCAACATCGAAGAACGAAATTTGGGGAACCAAGTCGCCTTAGTGTACTGATCATTACCTGAAAGTATCATCCAGTTTGGGTGAAAAAATATTTGCTGAGATTTCTGGAGATTCGTAATTTTGGGAAGCTTGGCAACCCCTTCCCATGAAAGTGTTTCTCGCCAGTCACTGTTTAGGGCTACATCAAGAGGAAACAAAACGTAGAGATAGAACGTGAAACTACTTTGTTGTGTCAAGTTTCAAGAAGCTAGCACAAACCGTGTTGGATTTAGAGTTCCAAATACATCTATCAATATAGGAGAAAACAGAGTGAAACCTAAAAATTCAAACTGTTACTGGAAATGAACGCTTCAACATAGAAGAACGAAATTTGGGGAACCAAGTCGCCTTAGTGTACTGATCATTACCTGAGAGTATCATCCAGTTTGGGTGAAAAAATATTTGCTGAGATTTCTGGAGATTCGTAATTTTGGGAAGCTTGGCAACCCCTTCCCATGAAAGTGTTTCTCGCCAGTCACTGCTTAGGGCTACATCAAGAGGAAACAAAACGTAGAGATAGAACGTGAAACTACTTTGTTGTGTCAAGTTTCAAGAAGCTAGCACAAACCGTGTTGGATTTAGAGTTCCAAATACATCTATCAATATAGGAGAAAACAGAGTGAAACCTAAAAATTCAAACTGTTACTGGAAATGAACGCTTCAACATAGAAGAACGAAATTTGGGGAACCAAGTCGCCTTAGTGTACTGATCATTACCTGAGAGTATCATCCAGTTTGGGTGAAAAAATGTTTGCTGAGATTTCTGGAGATTCGTAATTTTGGGAAGCTTGGCAACCCCTTCCGATGAAAGTGTTTCTCGCCAGTCACTGCTTAGGGCTACAACAAGAGGAAACAAAACGTAGAGATAGAACGTGAAACTACTTTGTTGTGTCAAGTTTCAAGAAGCTAGCACAAACCGTGTTGGATTTAGAGTTCCAAATACATCTATCTATATAGGAGAAAACAGAGTGAAACCTAAAAATTCAAACTGTTACTTGAAATGAACGCTTCAACATAGAAGAACGAAATTTGGGGAACCAAGTCGCCTTAGTGTACTGATCATTACCTGAAAGTATCTTCCAGTTTGGGTGAAAAAATATTTGCTTAGATTTCTGTAGATTCGTAATTTTGGGAAGCTTGGCAACCCCTTCCCATGAAAGTGTTTCTCGCCAGTCACTGCTTAGTGCTACATCAAGAGGAAACAAAACGTAGAGATAGAACGTGAAACAACTTTGTTGTGTCAAGTTTCAAGAAGCTAGCACAAACCGTGTTGTATTTAGAGTTCCAAATACATCTATCAATATAGGAGAAAATAGAGTGAAACCTAAAAATTCAAACTGTTACTGGAAATGAACGCTTCAACATCGAAGAACGAAATTTGGGGAACCAAGTCGCCTTAGTGTACTGATCATTACCTGAAAGTATCATCCAGTTTGGGTGAAAAAATATTTGCTGAGATTTCTGGAGATTCGTAATTTTGGGAAGCTTGGCAACCCCTTCCCATGAAAGTGTTTCTCGCCAGTCACTGTTTAGGGCTACATCAAGAGGAAACAAAACGTAGAGATAGAACGTGAAACTACTTTGTTGTGTCAAGTTTCAAGAAGCTAGCACAAACCGTGTTGGATTTAGAGTTCCAAATACATCTATCAATATAGGAGAAAACAGAGTGAAACCTAAAAATTCAAACTGTTACTGGAAATGAACGCTTCAACATAGAAGAACGAAATTTGGGGAACCAAGTCGCCTTAGTGTACTGATCATTACCTGAGAGTATCATCCAGTTTGGGTGAAAAAATATTTGCTGAGATTTCTGGAGATTCGTAATTTTGGGAAGCTTGGCAACCCCTTCCCATGAAAGTGTTTCTCGCCAGTCACTGTTTAGGGCTACATCAAGAGGAAACAAAACGTAGAGATAGAACGTGAAACTACTTTGTTGTGTCAACTTTCAAGAAGCTAGCACAAACCGTGTTGGATTCAGAGTTCCAAATACATCTATCAATATAGGAGAAAATAGAGTGAAACCTAAAAATTCAAACTGTTACTGGAAATGAACGCTTCAACATCGAAGAACGAAATTTGGGGAACCAAGTCGCCTTAGTGTACTGATCATTACCTGAAAGTATCATCCAGTTTGGGTGAAAAAATATTTGCTGAGATTTCTGGAGATTCGTAATTTTGGGAAGCTTGGCAACCCCTTCCCATGAAAGTGTTTCTCGCCAGTCACTGCTTAGGGCTACATCAAGAGGAAACAAAACGTAGAGATAGAACATGAAACTACTTTGTTGTGTCAACTTTCAAGAAGCTAGCACAAACCGTGTTGGATTTAGAGTTCCAAATACATCTATCAATATAGGAGAAAACAGAGTGAAACCTAAAAATTCAAACTGTTACTGGAAATGAACGCTTCAACATAGAAGAACGAAATTTGGGGAACCAAGTCGCCTTAGTGTACTGATCATTACCTGAGAGTATCATCCAGTTTGGGTGAAAAAATGTTTGCTGAGATTTCTGGAGATTCGTAATTTTGGGAAGCTTGGCAACCCCTTCCGATGAAAGTGTTTCTCGCCAGTCACTGCTTAGGGCTACAACAAGAGGAAACAAAACGTAGAGATAGAACGTGAAACTACTTTGTTGTGTCAAGTTTCAAGAAGCTAGCACAAACCGTGTTGGATTTAGAGTTCCAAATACATCTATCTATATAGGAGAAAACAGAGTGAAACCTAAAAATTCAAACTGTTACTTGAAATGAACGCTTCAACATAGAAGAACGAAATTTGGGGAACCAAGTCGCCTTAGTGTACTGATCATTACCTGAAAGTATCATCCAGTTTGGGTGAAAAAATATTTGCTGAGATTTCTGGAGATTCGTAATTTTGGAAGCTTGGCAACCCCTTCCCATGAAAGTGTTTCTCGCCAGTCACTGCTTAGGGCTACATCAAGAGGAAACAAAACGTAGAGATAGAACGTGAAACAACTTTGTTGTGTCAAGTTTCAAGAAGCTAGCACAAACCGTGTTGGATTTAGAGTTCCAAATACATCTATCTATATAGGAGAAAACAGAGTGAAACCTAAAAATTCAAACTGTTACTGGAAATGAACGCTTCAACATAGAAGAACGAAATTTGGGGAACCAAGTCGCCTTAGTGTACTGATCATTACCTGAAAGTATCATCCAGTTTGCTTGAAAAAATATTTGCTGAGATTTCTGGAGATTCGTAATTTTGGGAAGCTTGGCAACCCCTTCCCATGAAAGTGTTTCTCGCCAGTCACTGCTTAGGGCTACATCAAGAGGAAACAAAACGTAGAGATAGAACGTGAAACTACTTTGTTGTGTCAAGTTTCAAGAAGCTAGCACAAACCGTGTTGTATTTAGAGTTCCAAATACATCTATCAATATAGGAGAAAATAGAGTGAAACCTAAAAATTCAAACTGTTACTGGAAATGAACGCTTCAACATCGAAGAACGAAATTTGGGGAACCAAGTCGCCTTAGTGTACTGATCATTACCTGAAAGTATCATCCAGTTTGGGTGAAAAAATATTTGCTGAGATTTCTGGAGATTCGTAATTTTGGGAAGCTTGGCAACCCCTTCCCATGAAAGTGTTTCTCGCCAGTCACTGTTTAGGTCTACATCAAGAGGAAACAAAACGTAGAGATAGAACGTGAAACTACTTTGTTGTGTCAAGTTTCAAGAAGCTAGCACAAACCGTGTTGGATTTAGAGTTCCAAATACATCTATCAATATAGGAGAAAACAGAGTGAAACCTAAAAATTCAAACTGTTACTGGAAATGAACGCTTCAACATAGAAGAACGAAATTTGGGGAACCAAGTCGCCTTAGTGTACTGATCATTACCTGAGAGTATCATCCAGTTTGGGTGAAAAAATATTTGCTGAGATTTCTGGAGATTCGTAATTTTGAGAAGCTTGGCAACCCCTTCCCATGAAAGTGTTTCTCGCCAGTCACTGCTTAGGGCTACATCAAGAGGAAACAAAACGTAGAGATAGAACGTGAAACTACTTTGTTGTGTCAAGTTTCAAGAAGCTAGCACAAACCGTGTTGGATTCAGAGTTCCAAATACATCTATCAATATAGGAGAAAACAGAGTGAAACCTAAAAATTCAAACTGTTACTGGAAATGAACGCTTCAACATAGAAGAACGAAATTAGGGGAACCAAGTCGCCTTAGTGTACTGATCATTACCTGAAAGTATCATCCAGTTTGGGTGAAAAAATGTTTGCTGAGATTTCTGGAGATTCGTAATTTTGGGAAGCTTGGCAACCCCTTCCGATGAAAGTGTTTCTCGCCAGTCACTGCTTAGGGCTACAACAAGAGGAAACAAAACGTAGAGATAGAACGTGAAACTACTTTGTTGTGTCAAGTTTCAAGAAGCTAGCACAAACCGTGTTGGATTTAGAGTTCCAAATACATCTATCTATATAGGAGAAAACAGAGTGAAACCTAAAAATTCAAACTGTTACTGGAAATGAACGCTTCAACATAGAAGAACGAAATTTGGGGAACCAAGTCGCCTTAGTGTACTGATCATTACCTGAAAGTGTCATCCAGTTTGGGTGAAAAAATATTTGCTGAGATTTCTGGAGATTCGTAATTTTGGGAAGCTTGGCAACCCCTTCCCATGAAAGTGTTTCTCGCCAGTCACTGCTTAGGGCTACATCAAGAGGAAACAAAACGTAGAGATAGAATGTGAAACAACTTTGTTGTGTCAAGTTTCAAGAAGCTAGCACAAACCGTGTTGGATTTAGAGTTCCAAATACATCTATCTATATAGGAGAAAACAGAGTGAAATCTAAAAATTCAAACTGTTACTGGAAATGAACGCTTCAACATAGAAGAACGAAATTTGGGGAACCAAGTCGCCTTAGTGTACTGATCATTACCTGAAAGTATCATCCAGTTTGGTTGAAAAAATATTTGCTGAGATTTCTGGAGATTCTTAATTTTGGGAAGCTTGGCAGCCCCTTCCCATGAAAGTGTTTCTCGCCAGTCACTGCTTAGGGCTACATCAAGAGGAAACAAAACGTAGAGATAGAATGTGAAACTACTTTGTTGTGTCAACTTTCAAGAAGCTAGCACAAACCGTGTTGGATTTAGAGTTCCAAATACATCTATCAATATAGGAGAAAACAGAGTGAAACCTAAAAATTCAAACTGTTACTGGAAATGAACGCTTCGACATAGAAGAACGAAATTTGGGGAACCAAGTCGCCTTAGTGTACTGATCACTACCAGAAAGTATCATCCAGTTTGGGTGAAAAAATATTTGCTGAGATTTCTGGAGATTCGTAATTTTGGGAAGCTTGGCAACCCCTTCCCATGAAAGTGTTTCTCGCCAGTCACTGCTTAGGGCTACATCAAGAGGAAACAAAACGTAGAGATAGAACGTGAAACTACGTTGTTGTGTCAAGTTTCAAGAAGCTAGCACAAAACGTGTTGGATTTAGAGTTCCAAATACATCTATCAATATAGGAGAAAACAGAGTGAAACCTAAAAATTCAAACTGTTACTGGAAATGAACGCTTCAACATAGAAGAACGAAATTTGGGGAACCAAGTCGCCTTAGTGTACTGATGATTACCTGAAAGTATCATCCAGTTTGGGTGAAAAAATATTTGCTGAGATTTCTGGAGATTTGTAATTTTGGGAAGCTTGGCAACCCCTTCCCATGAAAGTGTTTCTGGCCAGTCACTGTTTAGGGCTACATCAAGAGGAAACAAAACGTAGAGATAGAACGTGAAACTACTTTGTTGTGTCAAGTTTCAAGAAGCTAGCACAAACCGTGTTGGATTTAGAGTTCCAAATACATCTATCAATATAGGAGAAAACAGAGTGAAACCTAAAAATTCAAACTGTTACTGGAAATGAACGCTTCAACATAGAAGAACGAAATTTGGGGAACCAAGTCGCCTTAGTGTACTGATCATTACCTGAAAGTATCATCCAGTTTGGGTGAAAAAATATTTGCTGAGATTTCTGGAGATTCGTAATTTTGGGAAGCTTGGCATCCCCTTCCCATGAAAGTGTTTCTCGCCAGTCACTGCTTAGGGCTACATCAAGAGGAAACAAAACGTAGAGATAGAACGTGAAACTACTTTGTTGTGTCAAGTTTCAAGAAGCTAGCACAAACCGTGTTGGATTTAGAGTTCCAAATACATCTATCAATATAGGAGAAAACAGAGTGAAACCTAAAAATTCAAACTGTTACTGGAAATGAACGCTTCAACATAGAAGAACGAAATTTGGGGAACCAAGTCGCCTTAGTGTACTGATCATTACCTGAGAGTATCATCCAGTTTGGGTGAAAAAATATTTGCTGAGATTTATGGAGATTCGTAATTTTGGAAGCTTGGCAAACCCTTCCCATGAAAGTGTTTCTCGCCAGTCACTGCTTAGGGCTACATCAAGAGGAAACAAAACGTAGAGATAGAACGTGAAACTACTTTGTTGTGTCAAGTTTCAAGAAGCTAGCACAAACCGTGTTGGATTCAGAGTTCCAAATACATCTATCAATATAGGAGAAAACAGAGTGAAACCTAAAAATTCAAACTGTTACTGGAAATGAACGCTTCGACATAGAAGAACGAAATTTGGGGAACCAAGTCGCCTTAGTGTACTGATCATTACCTGAAAGTATCATCCAGTTTGGGTGAAAAAATGTTTGCTGAGATTTATGGAGATTCGTAATTTTGGGAAGCTTGGCAACCCCTTCCGATGAAAGTGTTTCTCGCCAGTCACTGCTTAGGGCTACAACAAGAGGAAACAAAACGTAGAGATAGAACGTGAAACTACTTTGTTGTGTCAAGTTTCAAGAAGCTAGCACAAACCGTGTTGGATTTAGAGTTCCAAATACATCTATCTATATAGGAGAAAACAGAGTGAAACCTAAAAATTCAAACTGTTACTGGAAATGAACGCTTCGACATAGAAGAACGAAATTTGGGGAACCAAGTCGCCTTAGTGTACTGATCATTACCTGAAAGTATCATCCAGTTTGGGTGAAAAAATATTTGCTGAGATTTCTGGAGATTCGTAATTTTGGGAAGCTTGGCAACCCCTTCCCATGAAAGTGTTTCTCGCCAGTCACTGCTTAGGGCTACATCAAGAGGAAACAAAACGTAGAGATAGAACATGAAACAACTTTGTTGTGTCAAGTTTCAAGAAGCTAGCACAAACCGTGTTGGATTTAGAGTTCCAAATACATCTATCTATATAGGAGAAAACAGAGTGAAACCTAAAAATTCAAACTGTTACTGGAAATGAACGCTTCAACATAGAAGAACGAAATTTGGGGAACCAAGTCGCCTTAGTGTACTGATCATTACCTGAAAGTATCATCCAGTTTGGTTGAAAAAATATTTGCTGAGATTTCTGGAGATTCGTAATTTTGGGAAGCTTGGCAACCCCTTCCCATGAAAGTGTTTCTCGCCAGTCACTGCTTAGGGCTACATCAAGAGGAAACAAAACGTAGAGATAGAATGTGAAACTACTTTGTTGTGTCAACTTTCAAGAAGCTAGCACAAACCGTGTTGGATTTAGAGTTCCAAATACATCTATCAATATAGGAGAAAACAGAGTGAAACCTAAAAATTCAAACTGTTACTGGAAATGATCGCTTCGACATAGAAGATCGAAATTTGGGGAACCAAGTCGCCTTAGTGTACTGATCACTACCTGAAAGTATCATCCAGTTTGGGTGAAAAAATATTTGCTGAGATTTCTGGAGATTCGTAATTTTGGGAAGCTTGGCAACCCCTTCCCATGAAAGTGTTTCTCGCCAGTCACTGCTTAGGGCTACATCAAGAGGAAACAAAACGTAGAGATAGAACATGAAACTACTTTGTTGTGTCAACTTTCAAGAAGCTAGCACAAACCGTGTTGGATTTAGAGTTCCAAATACATCTATTAATATAGGAGAAAACAGAGTGAAACCTAAAAATTCAAACTGTTACTGGAAATGAACGCTTCAACATAGAAGAACGAAATTTGGGGAACCAAGTTACCTTAGTGTACTGATCATTACCTGAAAGTATCATCCAGTTTGGTTGAAAAAATATTTGCTGAGATTTCTGGAGATTCGTAATTTTTGGAAGCTTGGCAATCCCTTCCCATGAAAGTGTTTCTCGCCAGTCACTGCTTAGGGCTACATCAAGAGGAAACAAAACACAGAGATAGAACGTAAAACTACTTTGTTGTGTCAAGTTTCAAGAAGCTATCACAAACCGTGCTGGATTTAGAGTTCCAAATAAATCTATCACTATAGGAGAAAACAGAGTGAAACCTACAAATTCAAACTGTTACTGGAAATGAACGCTTCAACATAGAAGAACGAAATTTGGGGAACCAAGTCGCCTTAGTGTACTGATCATTACCTGAAAGTATCATCCAGTTTGGGTGAAAAAATATTTGCTGAGATCTCTGGAGATTCGTAATTTAGGGAAGCTTGGCAACCCCTTCCCATGAAAGTGTTTCTCGCCAGTCACTGCTTAGGGCTACATCAAGAGGAAACAAAACGTAGAGATAGAACGTGAAACTACTTTGTTGTGTCAAGTTTCAAGAAGCTAGCACAAAACGTGTTGGATTTAGAGTTCCAAATACATCTATCAATATAGGAGAAAACAGAGTGAAACCTAAAAATTCAAACTGTTACTGGAAATGAACGCTTCAACATAGAAGAACGAAATTTGGGGAACCAAGTCGCCTTAGTGTACTGATGATTACCTGAAAGTATCATCCAGTTTGGGTGAAAAAATATTTGCTGAGATTTCTGGAGATTTGTAATTTTGGGAAGCTTGGCAACCCCTTCCCATGAAAGTGTTTCTGGCCAGTCACTGTTTAGGGCTACATCAAGAGGAAACAAAACGTAGAGATAGAACTTGAAACTACTTTGTTGTGTCAAGTTTCAAGAAGCTAGCACAAACCGTGTTGGATTTAGAGTTCCAAATACATCTATCAATATAGGAGAAAACAGAGTGAAACCTAAAAATTCAAACTGTTACTGGAAATGAACGCTTCAACATAGAAGAACGAAATTTGGGGAACCAAGTCGCCTTAGTGTACTGATCATTACCTGAAAGTATCATCCAGTTTGGGTGAAAAAATATTTGCTGAGATTTCTGGAGATTCGTAATTTTGGGAAGCTTGGCATCCCCTTCCCATGAAAGTGTTTCTCGCCAGTCACTGCTTAGGGCTACATCAAGAGGAAACAAAACGTAGAGATAGAACGTGAAACTACTTTGTTGTGTCAAGTTTCAAGAAGCTAGCACAAACCGTGTTGGATTTAGAGTTCCAAATACATCTATCAATATAGGAGAAAACAGAGTGAAACCTAAAAATTCAAACTGTTACTGGAAATGAACGCTTCAACATAGAAGAACGAAATTTGGGGAACCAAGTCGCCTTAGTGTACTGATCATTACCTGAGAGTATCATCCAGTTTGGGTGAAAAAATATTTGCTGAGATTTATGGAGATTCGTAATTTTGGAAGCTTGGCAAACCCTTCCCATGAAAGTGTTTCTCGCCAGTCACTGCTTAGGGCTACATCAAGAGGAAACAAAACGTAGAGATAGAACGTGAAACTACTTTGTTGTGTCAAGTTTCAAGAAGCTAGCACAAACCGTGTTGGATTCAGAGTTCCAAATACATCTATCAATATAGGAGAAAACAGAGTGAAACCTAAAAATTCAAACTGTTACTGGAAATGAACGCTTCGACATAGAAGAACGAAATTTGGGGAACCAAGTCGCCTTAGTGTACTGATCATTACCTGAAAGTATCATCCAGTTTGGGTGAAAAAATGTTTGCTGAGATTTATGGAGATTCGTAATTTTGGGAAGCTTGGCAACCCCTTCCGATGAAAGTGTTTCTCGCCAGTCACTGCTTAGGGCTACAACAAGAGGAAACAAAACGTAGAGATAGAACGTGAAACTACTTTGTTGTGTCAAGTTTCAAGAAGCTAGCACAAACCGTGTTGGATTTAGAGTTCCAAATACATCTATCTATATAGGAGAAAACAGAGTGAAACCTAAAAATTCAAACTGTTACTGGAAATGAACGCTTCGACATAGAAGAACGAAATTTGGGGAACCAAGTCGCCTTAGTGTACTGATCATTACCTGAAAGTATCATCCAGTTTGGGTGAAAAAATATTTGCTGAGATTTCTGGAGATTCGTAATTTTGGGAAGCTTGGCAACCCCTTCCCATGAAAGTGTTTCTCGCCAGTCACTGCTTAGGGCTACATCAAGAGGAAACAAAACGTAGAGATAGAACATGAAACAACTTTGTTGTGTCAAGTTTCAAGAAGCTAGCACAAACCGTGTTGGATTTAGAGTTCCAAATACATCTATCTATATAGGAGAAAACAGAGTGAAACCTAAAAATTCAAACTGTTACTGGAAATGAACGCTTCAACATAGAAGAACGAAATTTGGGGAACCAAGTCGCCTTAGTGTACTGATCATTACCTGAAAGTATCATCCAGTTTGGTTGAAAAAATATTTGCTGAGATTTCTGGAGATTCGTAATTTTGGGAAGCTTGGCAACCCCTTCCCATGAAAGTGTTTCTCGCCAGTCACTGCTTAGGGCTACATCAAGAGGAAACAAAACGTAGAGATAGAATGTGAAACTACTTTGTTGTGTCAACTTTCAAGAAGCTAGCACAAACCGTGTTGGATTTAGAGTTCCAAATACATCTATCAATATAGGAGAAAACAGAGTGAAACCTAAAAATTCAAACTGTTACTGGAAATGATCGCTTCGACATAGAAGATCGAAATTTGGGGAACCAAGTCGCCTTAGTGTACTGATCACTACCTGAAAGTATCATCCAGTTTGGGTGAAAAAATATTTGCTGAGATTTCTGGAGATTCGTAATTTTGGGAAGCTTGGCAACCCCTTCCCATGAAAGTGTTTCTCGCCAGTCACTGCTTAGGGCTACATCAAGAGGAAACAAAACGTAGAGATAGAACATGAAACTACTTTGTTGTGTCAACTTTCAAGAAGCTAGCACAAACCGTGTTGGATTTAGAGTTCCAAATACATCTATTAATATAGGAGAAAACAGAGTGAAACCTAAAAATTCAAACTGTTACTGGAAATGAACGCTTCAACATAGAAGAACGAAATTTGGGGAACCAAGTTACCTTAGTGTACTGATCATTACCTGAAAGTATCATCCAGTTTGGTTGAAAAAATATTTGCTGAGATTTCTGGAGATTCGTAATTTTTGGAAGCTTGGCAATCCCTTCCCATGAAAGTGTTTCTCGCCAGTCACTGCTTAGGGCTACATCAAGAGGAAACAAAACACAGAGATAGAACGTAAAACTACTTTGTTGTGTCAAGTTTCAAGAAGCTATCACAAACCGTGCTGGATTTAGAGTTCCAAATAAATCTATCACTATAGGAGAAAACAGAGTGAAACCTACAAATTCAAACTGTTACTGGAAATGAACGCTTCAACATAGAAGAACGAAATTTGGGGAACCAAGTCGCCTTAGTGTACTGATCATTACCTGAAAGTATCATCCAGTTTGGGTGAAAAAATATTTGCTGAGATCTCTGGAGATTCGTAATTTTGGGAAGCTTGGCAAACCCTTCCCATAAAGTGTTTCTCGCCAGTCACTGCTTAGGGCTACATCAAGAGGAAACAAAACGTAGCGATAGAACGTGAAACTACTTTGTTGTGTCAAGTTTCAAGAAGCTAGCACAAACCGTGTTGGATTTAGAGTTCCAAATACATCTATCAATATAGGAGAAAACAGAGTGAAACCTAAAAATTCAAACTGTTACTGGAAATGAACGCTTCAACATAGAAGAACGAAATTTGGGGAACCAAGTCGCCTTAGTGTACTGATCATTACCTGAAAGTATCATCCAGTTTGGGTGAAAAAATATTTGCTGAGATTTCTGGAGATTCGTAATTTTGGGAAGCTTGGCATCCCCTTCCCATGAAAGTGTTTCTGGCCAGTCACTGTTTAGGGCTACATCAAGAGGAAACAAAACGTAGAGATAGAACGTGAAACTACTTTGTTGTGTCAAGTTTCAAGAAGCTAGCACAAACCGTGTTGGATTTAGAGTTCCAAATACATCTATCAATATAGGAGAAAACAGAGTGAAACCTAAAAATTCAAACTGTTACTGGAAATGAACGCTTCAACGTAGAAGAACGAAATTTGGGGAACCAAGTCGCCTTAGTGTACTGATCATTACCTGAAAGTATCACCCAGTTTGGGTGAAAAAATATTTGCTGAGATTTCTGGAGATTCGTAATTTTGGGAAGCTTGGCAACCCCTTCCCATGAAAGTGTTTCTCGCCAGTCACTGTTTAGGGCTACATCAAGAGGAAACAAAACGTAGAGATAGAACATGAAACTACTTTGTTGTGTCAACTTTCAAGAAGCTAGCACAAACCGTGTTGGATTTAGAGTTCCAAATACATCTATCAATATAGGAGAAAACAGAGTGAAACCTAAAAATTCAAACTGTTACTGGAAATGAACGCTTCAACATAAAAGAACGAAATTTGGGGAACCAAGTCGCCTTAGTGTACTGATCATTACCTGAAAGTATCATCCAGTTTGGGTGAAAAAATATTTGCTGAGATTTCTGGAGATTCGTAATTTTGGGAAGCTTGGCATCCCCTTCCCATGAAAGTGTTTCTGGCCAGTCACTGTTTAGGGCTACATCAAGAGGAAACAAAACGTAGAGATAGAACGTGAAACTACTTTGTTGTGTCAAGTTTCAAGAAGCTAGCACAAACCGTGTTGGATTTAGAGTTCCAAATACATCTATCAATATAGGAGAAAACAGAGTGAAACCTAAAAATTCAAACTGTTACTGGAAATGAACGCTTCAACGTAGAAGAACGAAATTTGGGGAACCAAGTCGCCTTAGTGTACTGATCATTACCTGAAAGTATCACCCAGTTTGGGTGAAAAAATATTTGCTGAGATTTCTGGAGATTCGTAATTTTGGGAAGCTTGGCAACCCCTTCCCATGAAAGTGTTTCTCGCCAGTCACTGTTTAGGGCTACATCAAGAGGAAACAAAACGTAGAGATAGAACATGAAACTACTTTGTTGTGTCAACTTTCAAGAAGCTAGCACAAACCGTGTTGGATTTAGAGTTCCAAATACATCTATCAATATAGGAGAAAACAGAGTGAAACCTAAAAATTCAAACTGTTACTGGAAATGAACGCTTCAACATAAAAGAACGAAATTTGGGGAACCAAGTCGCCTTAGTGTACTGATCATTACCTGAAAGTATCATCCAGTTTGGGTGAAAAAATATTTGCTGAGATTTCTGGAGATTCGTAATTTTGGGAAGCTTGGCAACCCCGTTCCATGAAAGGGTTTCTCGCCAGTCACTGCTTAGGGCTACATCAAGAGGAAACAAAACATAGAGATAGAACGTGAAACTACTTTGTTGTGTCAAGTTTCAAGAAGCTAGCACAAACCGTGTTGGATTTAGAGTTCCAAATACATCTATTAATATAGGAGAAAACAGAGTGAAACCTAAAAATTCAAACTGTTACTGGAAATGAACGCTTCAACATAGAAGAACGAAATTTGGGGAACCAAGTTACCTTAGTGTACTGATCATTACCTGAAAGTATCATCCAGTTTGGGTGAAAAATTATTTGCTGAGATTTCTGGAGATTTGTAATTTTTGGAAGCTTGGCAATCCCTTCCCATGAAAGTGTTTCTCGCCAGTCACTGCTTAGGGATACATCAAGAGGAAACAAAACGTAGAGATAGAACGTGAAACTACTTTGTTGTGTCAAGTTTCAAGAAGCTATCACAAACCGTGTTGGATTTAGAGTTCCAAATACATCTATCAATATAGGAGAAAACAGAGTGAAACCTACAAATTCAAACTGTTACTGGAAATGAACGCTTCAACATAGAAGAACGAAATTTGGGTAACCAAGTCGCCTTAGTGTACTGATCATTACCTGAAAGTATCATCCAGTTTGGGTGAAAAAATATTTGCTGAGATTTCTGGAGATTTGTAATTTTTGGAAGCTTGGCAACCCCTTCCCATGAAAGTGTTTCTCGCCAGTCACTGCTTAGGGCTACATCAAGAGGAAACAAAACGTAGAGATAGAACGTGAAACTACTTTGTTGTGTCAAGTTTCAAGAAGCTAGCACAAACCGTGTTGGATTTAGAGTTCCAAATACATCTATCAATATAGGAGAAAACAGAGTGAAACCTAAAAATTCAAACTGTTACTGGAAATGAACGCTTCAACATAGAAGAACGAAATTTGGGGAACCAAGTCGCCTTAGTGTACTGATCATTACCTGAAAGTATCATCCAGTGTGGGTGAAAAAATATTTGCTGAGATCTCTGGAGATTCGTAATTTTGGGAAGCTTGGCAACCCCTTCCCATGAAAGTGTTTCTCGCCAGTCACTGCTTAGGGCTACATCAAGAGGAAACAAAACGTAGACATAGAACGTGAAACTACTTTGTTGTGTCAAGTTTCAAGAAGCTAGCACAAACTGTGTTGGATTTAGAGTTCCAAATACATCTATCAATATAGGAGAAAACAGAGTGAAACCTAAAAATTCAAACTGTTACTGGAAATGAACGCTTCAACATAGAAGAACGAAATTTGGGGAACCAAGTCGCCTTAGTGTACTGATCATTACCTGAAAGTATCATCCAGTTTGGATGAAAAAATATTTGCTGAGATTTCTGGAGATTCGTAATTTTGGGAAGCTTGGCAACCCCTTCCCATGAAAGTGTTTCTGGCCAGTCACTGTTTAGGGCTACATCAAGAGGAAACAAAACGTAGAGATAGAACGTGAAACTACTTTGTTTTGTCAAGTTTCAAGAAGCTAGCACAAACCGTGTTGGATTTAGAGTTCCAAATACATCTATCAATATAGGAGAAAACAGAGTGAAACCTAAAAATTCAAACTGTTACTGGAAATGAACGCTTCAACATAGAAGAACGAAATTTGGGGAACCAAGTCGCCTTAGTGTACTGATCATTACCTGAAAGTATCATCCAGTTTGGGTGAAAAAATATTTGCTGAGATTTCTGGAGATTCGTAATTTTGGGAAGCTTGGCATCCCCTTCCCCTGAAAGTGTTTCTCGCCAGTCACTGCTTAGGGCTACATCAAGAGGAAACAAAACGTAGCGATAGAACGTGAAACTACTTTGTTGTGTCAAGTTTCAAGAAGCTAGCACAAACCGTGTTGGATTTAGAGTTCCAAATACATCTATCAATATAGGAGAAAACAGAGTGAAACCTAAAAATTCAAACTGTTACTGGAAATGAACGCTTCAACATAGAAGAACGAAATTTGGGGAACCAAGTCGCCTTAGTGTACTGATCATTACCTGAGAGTATCATCCAGTTTGGGTGAAAAAATATTTGCTGAGATTTCTGGAGATTCGTAATTTTGGAAGCTTGGCAACCCCTTCCCATGAAAGTGTTTCTCGCCAGTCACTGCTTAGGGCTACATCAAGAGGAAACAAAACGTAGAGATAGAACGTGAAACTACTTTGTTGTGTCAACTTTTAAGAAGCTAGCACAAACCGTGTTGGATTCAGAGTTCCAAATACATCTATCAATATAGGAGAAAACAGAGTGAAACCTAAAAATTCAAACTGTTACTGGAAATGAACGCTTCAACATAGAAGAACGAAATTAGGGGAACCAAGTCGCCTTAGTGTACTGATCATTACCTGAAAGTATCATCCAGTTTGGGTGAAAAAATGTTTGCTGAGATTTCTGGAGATTCGTAATTTTGGGAAGCTTGGCAACCCCTTCCGATGTAAGTGTTTCTCGCCAGTCACTGCTTAGGGCTACAACAAGAGGAAACAAAACGTAGAGATAGAACGTGAAACTACTTTGTTGTGTCAAGTTTCAAGAAGCTAGCACAAACCGTGTTGGATTTAGAGTTCCAAATACATCTATCTATATAGGAGAAAACAGAGTGAAACCTAAAAATTCAAACTGTTACTGGAAATGAACCCTTCAACATAGAAGAACGAAATTTGGGGAACCAAGTCGCCTTAGTGTACTGATCATTACCTGAAAGTATCATCCAGTTTGGGTGAAAAATTATTTGCTGAGATTTCTGGAGATTCATAATTTTGGGAAGCTTGGCAACCCCTTCCCATGAAAGTGTTTCTCGCCAGTCACTGCTTAGGGCTACATCAAGAGGAAACAAAACGTAGAGATAGAACGTGAAACTACTTTGTTGTGTCAAGTTTCAAGAAGCTAGCACAAACCGTGTTGTATTTAGAGTTCCAAATACATCTATCAATATAGGAGAAAATAGAGTGAAACCTAAAAATTCAAACTGTTACTGGAAATGAACGCTTCAACATCGAAGAACGAAATTTGGGGAACCAAGTCGCCTTAGTGTACTGATCATTACCTGAAAGTATCATCCAGTTTGGGTGAAAAAATATTTGCTGAGATTTCTGGAGATTCGTAATTTTGGGAAGCTTGGCAACCCCTTCCCATGAAAGTGTTTCTCGCCAGTCACTGTTTAGGGCTACATCAAGAGGAAACAAAACGTAGAGATAGAACGTGAAACTACTTTGTTGTGTCAAGTTTCAAGAAGCTAGCACAAACCGTGTTGGATTTAGAGTTCCAAATACATCTATCAATATAGGAGAAAACAGAGTGAAACCTAAAAATTCAAACTGTTACTGGAAATGAACGCTTCAACATAGAAGAACGAAATTTGGGGAACCAAGTCGCCTTAGTGTACTGATCATTACCTGAGAGTATCATCCAGTTTGGGTGAAAAAATATTTGCTGAGATTTCTGGAGATTCGTAATTTTGAGAAGCTTGGCAACCCCTTCCCATGAAAGTGTTTCTCGCCAGTCACTGCTTAGGGCTACATCAAGAGGAAACAAAACGTAGAGATAGAACGTGAAACAACTTTGTTGTGTCAAGTTTCAAGAAGCTAGCACAAACCGTGTTGGATTTAGAGTTCCAAATACATCTATCTATATAGGAGAAAACAGAGTGAAATCTAAAAATTCAAACTGTTACTGGAAATGAACGCTTCAACATAGAAGAACGAAATTTGGGGAACCAAGTCGCCTTAGTGTACTGATCATTACTTGAAAGTATCATCCAGTTTGGTTGAAAAAATATTTGCTGAGATTTCTGGAGATTCTTAATTTTGGGAAGCTTGGCAACCCCTTCCCATGAAAGTGTTTCTCGCCAGTCACTGCTTAGGGCTACATCAAGAGGAAACAAAACGTAGAGATAGAATGTGAAACTACTTTGTTGTGTCAACTTTCAAGAAGCTAGCACAAACCGTGTTGGATTTAGAGTTCCAAATACATCTATCAATATAGGAGAAAACAGAGTGAAACCTAAAAATTCAAACTGTTACTGGAAATGAACGCTTCGACATAGAAGAACGAAATTTGGGGAACCAAGTCGCCTTAGTGTACTGATCACTACCAGAAAGTATCATCCAGTTTGGGTGAAAAAATATTTGCTGAGATTTCTGGAGATTCGTAATTTTGGGAAGCTTGGCAACCCCTTCCCATGAAAGTGTTTCTCGCCAGTCACTGCTTAGGGCTACATCAAGAGGAAACAAAACGTAGAGATAGAACGTGAAACTACGTTGTTGTGTCAAGTTTCAAGAAGCTAGCACAAAACGTGTTGGATTTAGAGTTCCAAATACATCTATCAATATAGGAGAAAACAGAGTGAAACCTAAAAATTCAAACTGTTACTGGAAATGAACGCTTCAACATAGAAGAACGAAATTTGGGGAACCAAGTCGCCTTAGTGTACTGATGATTACCTGAAAGTATCATCCAGTTTGGGTGAAAAAATATTTGCTGAGATTTCTGGAGATTTGTAATTTTGGGAAGCTTGGCAACCCCTTCCCATGAAAATGTTTCTGGCCAGTCACTGTTTAGGGCTACATCAAGAGGAAACAAAACGTAGAGATAGAACGTGAAACTACTTTGTTGTGTCAAGTTTCAAGAAGCTAGCACAAACCGTGTTGGATTTAGAGTTCCAAATACATCTATCAATATAGGAGAAAACAGAGTGAAACCTAAAAATTCAAACTGTTACTGGAAATGAACGCTTCAACATAGAAGAACGAAATTTGGGGAACCAAGTCGCCTTAGTGTACTGATCATTACCTGAAAGTATCATCCAGTTTGGGTGAAAAAATATTTGCTGAGATTTCTGGAGATTCGTAATTTTGGGAAGCTTGGCATCCCCTTCCCATGAAAGTGTTTCTCGCCAGTCACTGCTTAGGGCTACATCAAGAGGAAACAAAACGTAGAGATAGAACGTGAAACTACTTTGTTGTGTCAAGTTTCAAGAAGCTAGCACAAACCGTGTTGGATTTAGAGTTCCAAATACATCTATCAATATAGGAGAAAACAGAGTGAAACCTAAAAATTCAAACTGTTACTGGAAATGAACGCTTCAACATAGAAGAACGAAATTTGGGGAACCAAGTCGCCTTAGTGTACTGATCATTACCTGAGAGTATCATCCAGTTTGGGTGAAAAAATATTTGCTGAGATTTATGGAGATTCGTAATTTTGGAAGCTTGGCAAACCCTTCCCATGAAAGTGTTTCTCGCCAGTCACTGCTTAGGGCTACATCAAGAGGAAACAAAACGTAGAGATAGAACGTGAAACTACTTTGTTGTGTCAAGTTTCAAGAAGCTAGCACAAACCGTGTTGGATTCAGAGTTCCAAATACATCTATCAATATAGGAGAAAACAGAGTGAAACCTAAAAATTCAAACTGTTACTGGAAATGAACGCTTCGACATAGAAGAACGAAATTTGGGGAACCAAGTCGCCTTAGTGTACTGATCATTACCTGAAAGTATCATCCAGTTTGGGTGAAAAAATGTTTGCTGAGATTTATGGAGATTCGTAATTTTGGGAAGCTTGGCAACCCCTTCCCATGAAAGTGTTTCTCGCCAGTCACTGCTTAGGGCTACAACAAGAGGAAACAAAACGTAGAGATAGAACGTGAAACTACTTTGTTGTGTCAAGTTTCAAGAAGCTAGCACAAACCGTGTTGGATTTAGAGTTCCAAATACATCTATCTATATAGGAGAAAACAGAGTGAAACCTAAAAATTCAAACTGTTACTGGAAATGAACGCTTCGACATAGAAGAACGAAATTTGGGGAACCAAGTCGCCTTAGTGTACTGATCATTACCTGAAAGTATCATCCAGTTTGGGTGAAAAAATATTTGCTGAGATTTCTGGAGATTCGTAATTTTGGGAAGCTTGGCAACCCCTTCCCATGAAAGTGTTTCTCGCCAGTCACTGCTTAGGGCTACATCAAGAGGAAACAAAACGTAGAGATAGAACATGAAACAACTTTGTTGTGTCAAGTTTCAAGAAGCTAGCACAAACCGTGTTGGATTTAGAGTTCCAAATACATCTATCTATATAGGAGAAAACAGAGTGAAACCTAAAAATTCAAACTGTTACTGGAAATGAACGCTTCAACATAGAAGAACGAAATTTGGGGAACCAAGTCGCCTTAGTGTACTGATCATTACCTGAAAGTATCATCCAGTTTGGTTGAAAAAATATTTGCTGAGATTTCTGGAGATTCGTAATTTTGGGAAGCTTGGCAACCCCTTCCCATGAAAGTGTTTCTCGCCAGTCACTGCTTAGGGCTACATCAAGAGGAAACAAAACGTAGAGATAGAATGTGAAACTACTTTGTTGTGTCAACTTTCAAGAAGCTAGCACAAACCGTGTTGGATTTAGAGTTCCAAATACATCTATCAATATAGGAGAAAACAGAGTGAAACCTAAAAATTCAAACTGTTACTGGAAATGAACGCTTCAACATAGAAGAACGAAATTTGGGGAACCAAGTCGCCTTAGTGTACTGATCATTACCTGAGAGTATCATCCAGTTTGGGTGAAAAAATATTTGCTGAGATTTCTGGAGATTCGTAATTTTGAGAAGCTTGGCAACCCCTTCCCATGAAAGTGTTTCTCGCCAGTCACTGCTTAGGGCTACATCAAGAGGAAACAAAACGTAGAGATAGAACGTGAAACAACTTTGTTGTGTCAAGTTTCAAGAAGCTAGCACAAACCGTGTTGGATTTAGAGTTCCAAATACATCTATCTATATAGGAGAAAACAGAGTGAAATCTAAAAATTCAAACTGTTACTGGAAATGAACGCTTCAACATAGAAGAACGAAATTTGGGGAACCAAGTCGCCTTAGTGTACTGATCATTACTTGAAAGTATCATCCAGTTTGGTTGAAAAAATATTTGCTGAGATTTCTGGAGATTCTTAATTTTGGGAAGCTTGGCAACCCCTTCCCATGAAAGTGTTTCTCGCCAGTCACTGCTTAGGGCTACATCAAGAGGAAACAAAACGTAGAGATAGAATGTGAAACTACTTTGTTGTGTCAACTTTCAAGAAGCTAGCACAAACCGTGTTGGATTTAGAGTTCCAAATACATCTATCAATATAGGAGAAAACAGAGTGAAACCTAAAAATTCAAACTGTTACTGGAAATGAACGCTTCGACATAGAAGAACGAAATTTGGGGAACCAAGTCGCCTTAGTGTACTGATCACTACCAGAAAGTATCATCCAGTTTGGGTGAAAAAATATTTGCTGAGATTTCTGGAGATTCGTAATTTTGGGAAGCTTGGCAACCCCTTCCCATGAAAGTGTTTCTCGCCAGTCACTGCTTAGGGCTACATCAAGAGGAAACAAAACGTAGAGATAGAACGTGAAACTACGTTGTTGTGTCAAGTTTCAAGAAGCTAGCACAAAACGTGTTGGATTTAGAGTTCCAAATACATCTATCAATATAGGAGAAAACAGAGTGAAACCTAAAAATTCAAACTGTTACTGGAAATGAACGCTTCAACATAGAAGAACGAAATTTGGGGAACCAAGTCGCCTTAGTGTACTGATGATTACCTGAAAGTATCATCCAGTTTGGGTGAAAAAATATTTGCTGAGATTTCTGGAGATTTGTAATTTTGGGAAGCTTGGCAACCCCTTCCCATGAAAATGTTTCTGGCCAGTCACTGTTTAGGGCTACATCAAGAGGAAACAAAACGTAGAGATAGAACGTGAAACTACTTTGTTGTGTCAAGTTTCAAGAAGCTAGCACAAACCGTGTTGGATTTAGAGTTCCAAATACATCTATCAATATAGGAGAAAACAGAGTGAAACCTAAAAATTCAAACTGTTACTGGAAATGAACGCTTCAACATAGAAGAACGAAATTTGGGGAACCAAGTCGCCTTAGTGTACTGATCATTACCTGAAAGTATCATCCAGTTTGGGTGAAAAAATATTTGCTGAGATTTCTGGAGATTCGTAATTTTGGGAAGCTTGGCATCCCCTTCCCATGAAAGTGTTTCTCGCCAGTCACTGCTTAGGGCTACATCAAGAGGAAACAAAACGTAGAGATAGAACGTGAAACTACTTTGTTGTGTCAAGTTTCAAGAAGCTAGCACAAACCGTGTTGGATTTAGAGTTCCAAATACATCTATCAATATAGGAGAAAACAGAGTGAAACCTAAAAATTCAAACTGTTACTGGAAATGAACGCTTCAACATAGAAGAACGAAATTTGGGGAACCAAGTCGCCTTAGTGTACTGATCATTACCTGAGAGTATCATCCAGTTTGGGTGAAAAAATATTTGCTGAGATTTATGGAGATTCGTAATTTTGGAAGCTTGGCAAACCCTTCCCATGAAAGTGTTTCTCGCCAGTCACTGCTTAGGGCTACATCAAGAGGAAACAAAACGTAGAGATAGAACGTGAAACTACTTTGTTGTGTCAAGTTTCAAGAAGCTAGCACAAACCGTGTTGGATTCAGAGTTCCAAATACATCTATCAATATAGGAGAAAACAGAGTGAAACCTAAAAATTCAAACTGTTACTGGAAATGAACGCTTCGACATAGAAGAACGAAATTTGGGGAACCAAGTCGCCTTAGTGTACTGATCATTACCTGAAAGTATCATCCAGTTTGGGTGAAAAAATGTTTGCTGAGATTTATGGAGATTCGTAATTTTGGGAAGCTTGGCAACCCCTTCCCATGAAAGTGTTTCTCGCCAGTCACTGCTTAGGGCTACAACAAGAGGAAACAAAACGTAGAGATAGAACGTGAAACTACTTTGTTGTGTCAAGTTTCAAGAAGCTAGCACAAACCGTGTTGGATTTAGAGTTCCAAATACATCTATCTATATAGGAGAAAACAGAGTGAAACCTAAAAATTCAAACTGTTACTGGAAATGAACGCTTCGACATAGAAGAACGAAATTTGGGGAACCAAGTCGCCTTAGTGTACTGATCATTACCTGAAAGTATCATCCAGTTTGGGTGAAAAAATATTTGCTGAGATTTCTGGAGATTCGTAATTTTGGGAAGCTTGGCAACCCCTTCCCATGAAAGTGTTTCTCGCCAGTCACTGCTTAGGGCTACATCAAGAGGAAACAAAACGTAGAGATAGAACATGAAACAACTTTGTTGTGTCAAGTTTCAAGAAGCTAGCACAAACCGTGTTGGATTTAGAGTTCCAAATACATCTATCTATATAGGAGAAAACAGAGTGAAACCTAAAAATTCAAACTGTTACTGGAAATGAACGCTTCAACATAGAAGAACGAAATTTGGGGAACCAAGTCGCCTTAGTGTACTGATCATTACCTGAAAGTATCATCCAGTTTGGTTGAAAAAATATTTGCTGAGATTTCTGGAGATTCGTAATTTTGGGAAGCTTGGCAACCCCTTCCCATGAAAGTGTTTCTCGCCAGTCACTGCTTAGGGCTACATCAAGAGGAAACAAAACGTAGAGATAGAATGTGAAACTACTTTGTTGTGTCAACTTTCAAGAAGCTAGCACAAACCGTGTTGGATTTAGAGTTCCAAATACATCTATCAATATAGGAGAAAACAGAGTGAAACCTAAAAATTCAAACTGTTACTGGAAATGATCGCTTCGACATAGAAGATCGAAATTTGGGGAACCAAGTCGCCTTAGTGTACTGATCACTACCTGAAAGTATCATCCAGTTTGGGTGAAAAAATATTTGCTGAGATTTCTGGAGATTCGTAATTTTGGGAAGCTTGGCAACCCCTTCCCATGAAAGTGTTTCTCGCCAGTCACTGCTTAGGGCTACATCAAGAGGAAACAAAACGTAGAGATAGAACATGAAACTACTTTGTTGTGTCAACTTTCAAGAAGCTAGCACAAACCGTGTTGGATTTAGAGTTCCAAATACATCTATTAATATAGGAGAAAACAGAGTGAAACCTAAAAATTCAAACTGTTACTGGAAATGAACGCTTCAACATAGAAGAACGAAATTTGGGGAACCAAGTTACCTTAGTGTACTGATCATTACCTGAAAGTATCATCCAGTTTGGTTGAAAAAATATTTGCTGAGATTTCTGGAGATTCGTAATTTTTGGAAGCTTGGCAATCCCTTCCCATGAAAGTGTTTCTCGCCAGTCACTGCTTAGGGCTACATCAAGAGGAAACAAAACGTAGCGATAGAACGTAAAACTACTTTGTTGTGTCAAGTTTCAAGAAGCTATCACAAACCGTGCTGGATTTAGAGTTCCAAATAAATCTGTCACTATAGGAGAAAACAGAGTGAAACCTAAAAATTCAAACTGTTACTGGAAATGAACGCTTCAACATAGAAGAACGAAATTTGGGGAACCAAGTCGCCTTAGTGTACTGATCATTACCTGAAAGTATCATCCAGTTTGGGTGAAAAAATATTTGCTGAGATTTCTGGAGATTCGTAATTTTGGGAAGCTTGGCATCCCCTTCCCATGAAAGTGTTTCTGGCCAGTCACTGTTTAGGGCTACATCAAGAGGAAACAAAACGTAGAGATAGAACGTGAAACTACTTTGTTGTGTCAAGTTTCAAGAAGCTAGCACAAACCGTGTTGGATTTAGAGTTCCAAATACATCTATCAATATAGGAGAAAACAGAGTGAAACCTAAAAATTCAAACTGTTACTGGAAATGAACGCTTCAACGTAGAAGAACGAAATTTGGGGAACCAAGTCGCCTTAGTGTACTGATCATTACCTGAAAGTATCACCCAGTTTGGGTGAAAAAATATTTGCTGAGATTTCTGGAGATTCGTAATTTTGGGAAGCTTGGCAACCCCTTCCCATGAAAGTGTTTCTCGCCAGTCATTGTTTAGGGCTACATCAAGAGGAAACCAAACGTAGAGATAGAACATGAAACTACTTTGTTGTGTCAACTTTCAAGAAGCTAGCACAAACCGTGTTGGATTTAGAGTTCCAAATACATCTATCAATATAGGAGAAAACAGAGTGAAACCTAAAAATTCAAACTGTTACTGGAAATGAACGCTTCAACATAAAAGAACGAAATTTGGGGAACCAAGTCGCCTTAGTGTACTGATCATTACCTGAAAGTATCATCCAGTTTGGGTGAAAAAATATTTGCTGAGATTTCTGGAGATTCGTAATTTTGGGAAGCTTGGCATCCCCTTCCCATGAAAGTGTTTCTGGCCAGTCACTGTTTAGGGCTACATCAAGAGGAAACAAAACGTAGAGATAGAACGTGAAACTACTTTGTTGTGTCAAGTTTCAAGAAGCTAGCACAAACCGTGTTGGATTTAGAGTTCCAAATACATCTATCAATATAGGAGAAAACAGAGTGAAACCTAAAAATTCAAACTGTTACTGGAAATGAACGCTTCAACGTAGAAGAACGAAATTTGGGGAACCAAGTCGCCTTAGTGTACTGATCATTACCTGAAAGTATCACCCAGTTTGGGTGAAAAAATATTTGCTGAGATTTCTGGAGATTCGTAATTTTGGGAAGCTTGGCAACCCCTTCCCATGAAAGTGTTTCTCGCCAGTCACTGTTTAGGGCTACATCAAGAGGAAACAAAACGTAGAGATAGAACATGAAACTACTTTGTTGTGTCAACTTTCAAGAAGCTAGCACAAACCGTGTTGGATTTAGAGTTCCAAATACATCTATCAATATAGGAGAAAACAGAGTGAAACCTAAAAATTCAAACTGTTACTGGAAATGAACGCTTCAACATAAAAGAACGAAATTTGGGGAACCAAGTCGCCTTAGTGTACTGATCATTACCTGAAAGTATCATCCAGTTTGGGTGAAAAAATATTTGCTGAGATTTCTGGAGATTCGTAATTTTGGGAAGCTTGGCAACCCCGTTCCATGAAAGGGTTTCTCGCCAGTCACTGCTTAGGGCTACATCAAGAGGAAACAAAACATAGAGATAGAACGTGAAACTACTTTGTTGTGTCAAGTTTCAAGAAGCTAGCACAAACCGTGTTGGATTTAGAGTTCCAAATACATCTATTAATATAGGAGAAAACAGAGTGAAACCTAAAAATTCAAACTGTTACTGGAAATGAACGCTTCAACATAGAAGAACGAAATTTGGGGAACCAAGTTACCTTAGTGTACTGATCATTACCTGAAAGTATCATCCAGTTTGGGTGAAAAATTATTTGCTGAGATTTCTGGAGATTTGTAATTTTTGGAAGCTTGGCAATCCCTTCCCATGAAAGTGTTTCTCGCCAGTCACTGCTTAGGGATACATCAAGAGGAAACAAAACGTAGAGATAGAACGTGAAACTACTTTGTTGTGTCAAGTTTCAAGAAGCTATCACAAACCGTGTTGGATTTAGAGTTCCAAATACATCTATCAATATAGGAGAAAACAGAGTGAAACCTACAAATTCAAACTGTTACTGGAAATGAACGCTTCAACATAGAAGAACGAAATTTGGGTAACCAAGTCGCCTTAGTGTACTGATCATTACCTGAAAGTATCATCCAGTTTGGGTGAAAAAATATTTGCTGAGATTTCTGGAGATTTGTAATTTTTGGAAGCTTGGCAACCCCTTCCCATGAAAGTGTTTCTCGCCAGTCACTGCTTAGGGCTACATCAAGAGGAAACAAAACGTAGAGATAGAACGTGAAACTACTTTGTTGTGTCAAGTTTCAAGAAGCTAGCACAAACCGTGTTGGATTTAGAGTTCCAAATACATCTATCAATATAGGAGAAAACAGAGTGAAACCTAAAAATTCAAACTGTTACTGGAAATGAACGCTTCAACATAGAAGAACGAAATTTGGGGAACCAAGTCGCCTTAGTGTACTGATCATTACCTGAAAGTATCATCCAGTGTGGGTGAAAAAATATTTGCTGAGATCTCTGGAGATTCGTAATTTTGGGAAGCTTGGCAACCCCTTCCCATGAAAGTGTTTCTCGCCAGTCACTGCTTAGGGCTACATCAAGAGGAAACAAAACGTAGACATAGAACGTGAAACTACTTTGTTGTGTCAAGTTTCAAGAAGCTAGCACAAACTGTGTTGGATTTAGAATTCCAAATACATCTATCAATATAGGAGAAAACAGAGTGAAACCTAAAAATTCAAACTGTTACTGGAAATGAACGCTTCAACATAGAAGAACGAAATTTGGGGAACCAAGTCGCCTTAGTGTACTGATCATTACCTGAAAGTATCATCCAGTTTGGGTGAAAAAATATTTGCTGAGATTTCTGGAGATTCGTAATTTTGGGAAGCTTGGCAACCCCTTCCCATGAAAGTGTTTCTGGCCAGTCACTGTTTAGGGCTACATCAAGAGGAAACAAAACGTAGAGATAGAACGTGAAACTACTTTGTTTTGTCAAGTTTCAAGAAGCTAGCACAAACCGTGTTGGATTTAGAGTTCCAAATACATCTATCACTATAGGAGAAAACAGAGTGAAACCTAAAAATTCAAACTGTTACTGGAAATGAACGCTTCAACATAGAAGAACGAAATTTGGGGAACCAAGTCGCCTTAGTGTACTGATCATTACCTGAAAGTATCATCCAGTTTGGGTGAAAAAATATTTGCTGAGATTTCTGGAGATTCGTAATTTTGGGAAGCTTGGCATCCCCTTCCCCTGAAAGTGTTTCTCGCCAGTCACTGCTTAGGGCTACATCAAGAGGAAACAAAACGTAGCGATAGAACGTGAAACTACTTTGTTGTGTCAAGTTTCAAGAAGCTAGCACAAACCGTGTTGGATTTAGAGTTCCAAATACATCTATCAATATAGGAGAAAACAGAGTGAAACCTAAAAATTCAAACTGTTACTGGAAATGAACGCTTCAACATAGAAGAACGAAATTTGGGGAACCAAGTCGCCTTAGTGTACTGATCATTACCTGAGAGTATCATCCAGTTTGGGTGAAAAAATATTTGCTGAGATTTCTGGAGATTCGTAATTTTGGAAGCTTGGCAACCCCTTCCCATGAAAGTGTTTCTCGCCAGTCACTGCTTAGGGCTACATCAAGAGGAAACAAAACGTAGAGATAGAACGTGAAACTACTTTGTTGTGTCAACTTTCAAGAAGCTAGCACAAACCGTGTTGGATTCAGAGTTCCAAATACATCTATCAATATAGGAGAAAACAGAGTGAAACCTAAAAATTCAAACTGTTACTGGAAATGAACGCTTCAACATAGAAGAACGAAATTAGGGGAACCAAGTCGCCTTAGTGTACTGATCATTACCTGAAAGTATCATCCAGTTTGGGTGAAAAAATGTTTGCTGAGATTTCTGGAGATTCGTAATTTTGGGAAGCTTGGCAACCCCTTCCGATGTAAGTGTTTCTCGCCAGTCACTGCTTAGGGCTACAACAAGAGGAAACAAAACGTAGAGATAGAACGTGAAACTACTTTGTTGTGTCAAGTTTCAAGAAGCTAGCACAAACCGTGTTGGATTTAGAGTTCCAAATACATCTATCTATATAGGAGAAAACAGAGTGAAACCTAAAAATTCAAACTGTTACTGGAAATGAACCCTTCAACATAGAAGAACGAAATTTGGGGAACCAAGTCGCCTTAGTGTACTGATCATTACCTGAAAGTATCATCCAGTTTGGGTGAAAAATTATTTGCTGAGATTTCTGGAGATTCATAATTTTGGGAAGCTTGGCAACCCCTTCCCATGAAAGTGTTTCTCGCCAGTCACTGCTTAGGGCTACATTAAGAGGAAACAAAACGTAGAGATAGAACGTGAAACAACTTTGTTGTGTCAAGTTTCAAGAAGCTAGCACAAACCGTGTTGGATTTAGAGTTCCAAATACATCTATCTATATAGGAGAAAACAGAGTGAAACCTAAAAATTCAAACTGTTACTGGAAATGAACGCTTCAACATAGAAGAACGAAATTTGGGGAACCAAGTCGCCTTAGTGTACTGATCATTACCTGAAAGTATCATCCAGTTTGGTTGAAAAAATATTTGCTGAGATTTCTGGAGATTCGTAATTTAGGGAAGCTTGGCAACCCCTTCCCATGAAAGTGTTTCTCGCCAGTCACTGCTTAGGGCTACATCAAGAGGAAACAAAACGTAGAGATAGAACGTGAAACTACTTTGTTGTGTCAAGTTTCAAGAAGCTAGCACAAACCGTGTTGTATTTAGAGTTCCAAATACATCTATCAATATAGGAGAAAATAGAGTGAAACCTAAAAATTCAAACTGTTACTGGAAATGAACGCTTCAACATCGAAGAACGAAATTTGGGGAACCAAGTCGCCTTAGTGTACTGATCATTACCTGAAAGTATCATCCAGTTTGGGTGAAAAAATATTTGCTGAGATTTCTGGAGATTCGTAATTTTGGGAAGCTTGGCAACCCCTTCCCATGAAAGTGTTTCTCGCCAGTCACTGTTTAGGGCTACATCAAGAGGAAACAAAACGTAGAGATAGAACGTGAAACTACTTTGTTGTGTCAAGTTTCAAGAAGCTAGCACAAACCGTGTTGGATTTAGAGTTCCAAATACATCTATCAATATAGGAGAAAACAGAGTGAAACCTAAAAATTCAAACTGTTACTGGAAATGAACGCTTCAACATAGAAGAACGAAATTTGGGGAACCAAGTCGCCTTAGTGTACTGATCATTACCTGAGAGTATCATCCAGTTTGGGTGAAAAAATATTTGCTGAGATTTCTGGAGATTCGTAATTTTGAGAAGCTTGGCAACCCCTTCCCATGAAAGTGTTTCTCGCCAGTCACTGCTTAGGGCTACATCAAGAGGAAACAAAACGTAGAGATAGAACGTGAAACAACTTTGTTGTGTCAAGTTTCAAGAAGCTAGCACAAACCGTGTTGGATTTAGAGTTCCAAATACATCTATCAATATAGGAGAAAACAGAGTGAAACCTAAAAATTCAAACTGTTACTGGAAATGAACGCTTCAACATAGAAGAACGAAATTTGGGGAACCAAGTCGCCTTAGTGTACTGATCATTACCTGAGAGTATCATCCAGTTTGGGTGAAAAAATATTTGCTGAGATTTCTGGAGATTCGTAATTTTGGAAGCTTGGCAACCCCTTCCCATGAAAGTGTTTCTCGCCAGTCACTGCTTAGGGCTACATCAAGAGGAAACAAAACGTAGAGATAGAACGTGAAACTACTTTGTTGTGTCAAGTTTCAAGAAGCTAGCACAAACCGTGTTGGATTCAGAGTTCCAAATACATCTATCAATATAGGAGAAAACAGAGTGAAACCTAAAAATTCAAACTGTTACTGGAAATGAACGCTTCAACATAGAAGAACGAAATTAGGGGAACCAAGTCGCCTTAGTGTACTGATCATTACCTGAAAGTATCATCCAGTTTGGGTGAAAAAATGTTTGCTGAGATTTCTGGAGATTCGTAATTTTGGGAAGCTTGGCAACCCCTTCCGATGAAAGTGTTTCTCGCCAGTCACTGCTTAGGGCTACAACAAGAGGAAACAAAACGTAGAGATAGAACGTGAAACTACTTTGTTGTGTCAAGTTTCAAGAAGCTAGCACAAACCGTGTTGGATTTAGAGTTCCAAATACATCTATCTATATAGGAGAAAACAGAGTGAAACCTAAAAATTCAAACTGTTACTGGAAATGAACGCTTCAACATAGAAGAACGAAATTTGGGGAACCAAGTCGCCTTAGTGTACTGATCATTACCTGAAAGTGTCATCCAGTTTGGGTGAAAAAATATTTGCTGAGATTTCTGGAGATTCGTAATTTTGGGAAGCTTGGCAACCCCTTCCCATGAAAGTGTTTCTCGCCAGTCACTGCTTAGGGCTACATCAAGAGGAAACAAAACGTAGAGATAGAACGTGAAACAACTTTGTTGTGTCAAGTTTCAAGAAGCTAGCACAAACCGTGTTGGATTTAGAGTTCCAAATACATCTATCTATATAGGAGAAAACAGAGTGAAATCTAAAAATTCAAACTGTTACTGGAAATGAACGCTTCAACATAGAAGAACGAAATTTGGGGAACCAAGTCGCCTTAGTGTACTGATCATTACCTGAAAGTATCATCCAGTTTGGTTGAAAAAATATTTGCTGAGATTTCTGGAGATTCTTAATTTTGGGAAGCTTGGCAACCCCTTCCCATGAAAGTGTTTCTCGCCAGTCACTGCTTAGGGCTACATCAAGAGGAAACAAAACGTAGAGATAGAATGTGAAACTACTTTGTTGTGTCAACTTTCAAGAAGCTAGCACAAACCGTGTTGGATTTAGAGTTCCAAATACATCTATCAATATAGGAGAAAACAGAGTGAAACCTAAAAATTCAAACTGTTACTGGAAATGAACGCTTCGACATAGAAGAACGAAATTTGGGGAACCAAGTCGCCTTAGTGTACTGATCACTACCAGAAAGTATCATCCAGTTTGGGTGAAAAAATATTTGCTGAGATTTCTGGAGATTCGTAATTTTGGGAAGCTTGGCAACCCCTTCCCATGAAAGTGTTTCTCGCCAGTCACTGCTTAGGGCTACATCAAGAGGAAACAAAACGTAGAGATAGAACGTGAAACTACGTTGTTGTGTCAAGTTTCAAGAAGCTAGCACAAAACGTGTTGGATTTAGAGTTCCAAATACATCTATCAATATAGGAGAAAACAGAGTGAAACCTAAAAATTCAAACTGTTACTGGAAATGAACGCTTCAACATAGAAGAACGAAATTTGGGGAACCAAGTCGCCTTAGTGTACTGATGATTACCTGAAAGTATCATCCAGTTTGGGTGAAAAAATATTTGCTGAGATTTCTGGAGATTTGTAATTTTGGGAAGCTTGGCAACCCCTTCCCATGAAAGTGTTTCTGGCCAGTCACTGTTTAGGGCTACATCAAGAGGAAACAAAACGTAGAGATAGAACGTGAAACTACTTTGTTGTGTCAAGTTTCAAGAAGCTAGCACAAACCGTGTTGGATTCAGAGTTCCAAATACATCTATCAATATAGGAGAAAACAGAGTGAAACCTAAAAATTCAAACTGTTACTGGAAATGAACGCTTCGACATAGAAGAACGAAATTTGGGGAACCAAGTCGCCTTAGTGTACTGATCATTACCTGAAAGTATCATCCAGTTTGGGTGAAAAAATGTTTGCTGAGATTTATGGAGATTCGTAATTTTGGGAAGCTTGGCAACCCCTTCCGATGAAAGTGTTTCTCGCCAGTCACTGCTTAGGGCTACAACAAGAGGAAACAAAACGTAGAGATAGAACGTGAAACTACTTTGTTGTGTCAAGTTTCAAGAAGCTAGCACAAACCGTGTTGGATTTAGAGTTCCAAATACATCTATCTATATAGGAGAAAACAGAGTGAAACCTAAAAATTCAAACTGTTACTGGAAATGAACGCTTCGACATAGAAGAACGAAATTTGGGGAACCAAGTCGCCTTAGTGTACTGATCATTACCTGAAAGTATCATCCAGTTTGGGTGAAAAAATATTTGCTGAGATTTCTGGAGATTCGTAATTTTGGGAAGCTTGGCAACCCCTTCCCATGAAAGTGTTTCTCGCCAGTCACTGCTTAGGGCTACATCAAGAGGAAACAAAACGTAGAGATAGAACATGAAACAAGTTTGTTGTGTCAAGTTTCAAGAAGCTAGCACAAACCGTGTTGGATTTAGAGTTCCAAATACATCTATCTATATAGGAGAAAACAGAGTGAAACCTAAAAATTCAAACTGTTACTGGAAATGAACGCTTCAACATAGAAGAACGAAATTTGGGGAACCAAGTCGCCTTAGTGTACTGATCATTACCTGAAAGTATCATCCAGTTTGGGTGAAAAAATATTTGCTGAGATTTCTGGAGATTCGTAATTTTGGGAAGCTTGGCAACCCCTTCCCATGAAAGTGTTTCTCGCCAGTCACTGCTTAGGGCTACATCAAGAGGAAACAAAACGTAGAGATAGAATGTGAAACTACTTTGTTGTGTCAACTTTCAAGAAGCTAGCACAAACCGTGTTGGATTTAGAGTTCCAAATACATCTATCAATATAGGAGAAAACAGAGTGAAACCTAAAAATTCAAACTGTTACTGGAAATGATCGCTTCGACATAGAAGAACGAAATTTGGGGAACCAAGTCGCCTTAGTGTACTGATCACTACCTGAAAGTATCATCCAGTTTGGGTGAAAAAATATTTGCTGAGATTTCTGGAGATTCGTAATTTTGGGAAGCTTGGCAACCCCTTCCCATGAAAGTGTTTCTCGCCAGTCACTGCTTAGGGCTACATCAAGAGGAAACAAAACGTAGAGATAGAACATGAAACTACTTTGTTGTGTCAACTTTCAAGAAGCTAGCACAAACCGTGTTGGATTTAGAGTTCCAAATACATCTATTAATATAGGAGAAAACAGAGTGAAACCTAAAAATTCAAACTGTTACTGGAAATGAACGCTTCAACATAGAAGAACGAAATTTGGGGAACCAAGTTACCTTAGTGTACTGATCATTACCTGAAAGTATCATCCAGTTTGGTTGAAAAAATATTTGCTGAGATTTCTGGAGATTCGTAATTTTTGGAAGCTTGGCAATACCTTCCCATGAAAGTGTTTCTCGCCAGTCACTGCTTAGGGCTACATCAAGAGGAAACAAAACACAGAGATAGAACGTGAAACTACTTTGTTGTGTCAAGTTTCAAGAAGCTATCACAAACCGTGCTGGATTTAGAGTTCCAAATAAATCTATCACTATAGGAGAAAACAGAGTGAAACCTACAAATTCAAACTGTTACTGGAAATGAACGCTTCAACATAGAAGAACGAAATTTGGGGAACCAAGTCGCCTTAGTGTACTGATCATTACCTGAAAGTATCATCCAGTTTGGGTGAAAAAATATTTGCTGAGATCTCTGGAGATTCGTAATTTTGGGAAGCTTGGCAACCCCTTCCCATAAAGTGTTTCTCGCCAGTCACTGCTTAGGGCTACATCAAGAGGAAACAAAACGTAGCGATAGAACGTGAAACTACTTTGTTGTGTCAAGTTTCAAGAAGCTAGCACAAACCGTGTTGGATTTAGAGTTCCAAATACATCTATCAATATAGGAGAAAACAGAGTGAAACCTAAAAATTCAAACTGTTACTGGAAATGAACGCTTCAACATAGAAGAACGAAATTTGGGGAACCAAGTCGCCTTAGTGTACTGATCATTACCTGAAAGTATCATCCAGTTTGGGTGAAAAAATATTTGCTGAGATTTCTGGAGATTCGTAATTTTGGGAAGCTTGGCATCCCCTTCCCATGAAAGTGTTTCTGGCCAGTCACTGTTTAGGGCTACATCAAGAGGAAACAAAACGTAGAGATAGAACGTGAAACTACTTTGTTGTGTCAAGTTTCAAGAAGCTAGCACAAACCGTGTTGGATTTAGAGTTCCAAATACATCTATCAATATAGGAGAAAACAGAGTGAAACCTAAAAATTCAAACTGTTACTGGAAATGAACGCTTCAACGTAGAAGAACGAAATTTGGGGAACCAAGTCGCCTTAGTGTACTGATCATTACCTGAAAGTATCACCCAGTTTGGGTGAAAAAATATTTGCTGAGATTTCTGGAGATTCGTAATTTTGGGAAGCTTGGCAACCCCTTCCCATGAAAGTGTTTCTCGCCAGTCACTGTTTAGGGCTACATCAAGAGGAAACAAAACGTAGAGATAGAACATGAAACTACTTTGTTGTGTCAACTTTCAAGAAGCTAGCACAAACCGTGTTGGATTTAGAGTTCCAAATACATCTATCAATATAGGAGAAAACAGAGTGAAACCTAAAAATTCAAACTGTTACTGGAAATGAACGCTTCAACATAAAAGAACGAAATTTGGGGAACCAAGTCGCCTTAGTGTACTGATCATTACCTGAAAGTATCATCCAGTTTGGGTGAAAAAATATTTGCTGAGATTTCTGGAGATTCGTAATTTTGGGAAGCTTGGCAACCCCGTTCCATGAAAGGGTTTCTCGCCAGTCACTGCTTAGGGCTACATCAAGAGGAAACAAAACATAGAGATAGAACGTGAAACTACTTTGTTGTGTCAAGTTTCAAGAAGCTAGCACAAACCGTGTTGGATTTAGAGTTCCAAATACATCTATTAATATAGGAGAAAACAGAGTGAAACCTAAAAATTCAAACTGTTACTGGAAATGAACGCTTCAACATAGAAGAACGAAATTTGGGGAACCAAGTTACCTTAGTGTACTGATCATTACCTGAAAGTATCATCCAGTTTGGGTGAAAAATTATTTGCTGAGATTTCTGGAGATTTGTAATTTTTGGAAGCTTGGCAATCCCTTCCCATGAAAGTGTTTCTCGCCAGTCACTGCTTAGGGATACATCAAGAGGAAACAAAACGTAGAGATAGAACGTGAAACTACTTTGTTGTGTCAAGTTTCAAGAAGCTATCACAAACCGTGTTGGATTTAGAGTTCCAAATACATCTATCAATATAGGAGAAAACAGAGTGAAACCTACAAATTCAAACTGTTACTGGAAATGAACGCTTCAACATAGAAGAACGAAATTTGGGTAACCAAGTCGCCTTAGTGTACTGATCATTACCTGAAAGTATCATCCAGTTTGGGTGAAAAAATATTTGCTGAGATTTCTGGAGATTTGTAATTTTTGGAAGCTTGGCAACCCCTTCCCATGAAAGTGTTTCTCGCCAGTCACTGCTTAGGGCTACATCAAGAGGAAACAAAACGTAGAGATAGAACGTGAAACTACTTTGTTGTGTCAAGTTTCAAGAAGCTAGCACAAACCGTGTTGGATTTAGAGTTCCAAATACATCTATCAATATAGGAGAAAACAGAGTGAAACCTAAAAATTCAAACTGTTACTGGAAATGAACGCTTCAACATAGAAGAACGAAATTTGGGGAACCAAGTCGCCTTAGTGTACTGATCATTACCTGAAAGTATCATCCAGTGTGGGTGAAAAAATATTTGCTGAGATCTCTGGAGATTCGTAATTTTGGGAAGCTTGGCAACCCCTTCCCATGAAAGTGTTTCTCGCCAGTCACTGCTTAGGGCTACATCAAGAGGAAACAAAACGTAGACATAGAACGTGAAACTACTTTGTTGTGTCAAGTTTCAAGAAGCTAGCACAAACTGTGTTGGATTTAGAGTTCCAAATACATCTATCAATATAGGAGAAAACAGAGTGAAACCTAAAAATTCAAACTGTTACTGGAAATGAACGCTTCAACATAGAAGAACGAAATTTGGGGAACCAAGTCGCCTTAGTGTACTGATCATTACCTGAAAGTATCATCCAGTTTGGGTGAAAAAATATTTGCTGAGATTTCTGGAGATTCGTAATTTTGGGAAGCTTGGCAACCCCTTCCCATGAAAGTGTTTCTGGCCAGTCACTGTTTAGGGCTACATCAAGAGGAAACAAAACGTAGAGATAGAACGTGAAACTACTTTGTTTTGTCAAGTTTCAAGAAGCTAGCACAAACCGTGTTGGATTTAGAGTTCCAAATACATCTATCAATATAGGAGAAAACAGAGTGAAACCTAAAAATTCAAACTGTTACTGGAAATGAACGCTTCAACATAGAAGAACGAAATTTGGGGAACCAAGTCGCCTTAGTGTACTGATCATTACCTGAAAGTATCATCCAGTTTGGGTGAAAAAATATTTGCTGAGATTTCTGGAGATTCGTAATTTTGGGAAGCTTGGCATCCCCTTCCCCTGAAAGTGTTTCTCGCCAGTCACTGCTTAGGGCTACATCAAGAGGAAACAAAACGTAGCGATAGAACGTGAAACTACTTTGTTGTGTCAAGTTTCAAGAAGCTAGCACAAACCGTGTTGGATTTAGAGTTCCAAATACATCTATCAATATAGGAGAAAACAGAGTGAAACCTAAAAATTCAAACTGTTACTGGAAATGAACGCTTCAACATAGAAGAACGAAATTTGGGGAACCAAGTCGCCTTAGTGTACTGATCATTACCTGAGAGTATCATCCAGTTTGGGTGAAAAAATATTTGCTGAGATTTCTGGAGATTCGTAATTTTGGAAGCTTGGCAACCCCTTCCCATGAAAGTGTTTCTCGCCAGTCACTGCTTAGGGCTACATCAAGAGGAAACAAAACGTAGAGATAGAACGTGAAACTACTTTGTTGTGTCAACTTTCAAGAAGCTAGCACAAACCGTGTTGGATTCAGAGTTCCAAATACATCTATCAATATAGGAGAAAACAGAGTGAAACCTAAAAATTCAAACTGTTACTGGAAATGAACGCTTCAACATAGAAGAACGAAATTAGGGGAACCAAGTCGCCTTAGTGTACTGATCATTACCTGAAAGTATCATCCAGTTTGGGTGAAAAAATGTTTGCTGAGATTTCTGGAGATTCGTAATTTTGGGAAGCTTGGCAACCCCTTCCGATGTAAGTGTTTCTCGCCAGTCACTGCTTAGGGCTACAACAAGAGGAAACAAAACGTAGAGATAGAACGTGAAACTACTTTGTTGTGTCAAGTTTCAAGAAGCTAGCACAAACCGTGTTGGATTTAGAGTTCCAAATACATCTATCTATATAGGAGAAAACAGAGTGAAACCTAAAAATTCAAACTGTTACTGGAAATGAACCCTTCAACATAGAAGAACGAAATTTGGGGAACCAAGTTACCTTAGTGTACTGATCATTACCTGAGAGTATCATCCAGTTTCGGTGAAAAAATATTTGCTGAGATTTCTGGAGATTCATAATTTTTGGAAGCTTGGCAATCCCTTCCCATGAAAGTGTTTCTCGCCAGTCACTGCTTAGGGCTACATCAAGAGGAAACAAAACGTAGAGATAGAACGTGAAACTACTTTGTTGTGTCAAGTTTCAAGAAGCTAGCACAAACCGTGTTGGATTTAGAGTTCCAAATACATCTATCAATATAGGAGAAAACAGAGTGAAACCTAAAAATTCAAACTGTTACTGGAAATGAACGCTTCAACATAGAAGAACGAAATTTGGGGAACCAAGTCGCCTTAGTGTACTGATCATTACCTGAAAGTATCATCCAGTTTGGGTGAAAAAATATTTGCTGAGATTTCTGGAGATTCGTAATTTTGGGAAGCTTGGCAACCCCTTCCCATGAAAGTGTTTCTCGCCAGTCACTGCTTAGGGCTACATCAAGAGGAAACAAAACGTAGAGATAGAACATGAAACTACGTTGTTGTGTCAAGTTTCAAGAAGCTAGCACAAAACGTGTTGGATTTAGAGTTCCAAATACATCTATCAATATAGGAGAAAACAGAGTGAAACCTAAAAATTCAAACTGTTACTGGAAATGAACGCTTCAAATAGAAGAACGAAATTTGGGGAACCAAGTCGCCTTAGTGTACTGATCATTACCTGAAAGTATCATCCAGTTTGGGTGAAAAAATATTTGCTGAGATCTCTGGAGATTCGTAATTTTGGGAAGCTTGGCAACCCCTTCCCATGAAAGTGTTTCTCGCCAGTCACTGCTTAGGGCTACATCAAGAGGAAACAAAACGTAGAGATAGAACGTGAAACTACTTTGTTGTGTCAAGTTTCAAGAAGCTAGCACAAACCGTGTTGGATTTAGAGTTCCAAATATATCTATCAATATAGGAGAAAACAGAGTGAAACCTAAAAATTCAAACTGTTACTGGAAATGAACGCTTCAACATAGAACAACGAAATTTGGGGAACCAAGTCGCCTTAGTGTACTGATCATTACCTGAAAGTATCATCCAGTTTGGGTGAAAAAATATTTGCTGAGATTTCTGGAGATTCGTAATTTTGGGAAGCTTGGCAACCCCTTCCCATGAAAGTGTTTCTGGCCAGTCACTGCTTAGGGCTACATCAAGAGGAAACAAAACGTAGAGATAGAACGTGAAACTACTTTGTTGTGTCAAGTTTCAAGAAGCTAGCACAAACCGTGTTGGATTTAGAGTTCCAAATACATCTATCAATATAGGAGAAAACAGAGTGAAACCTAAATATTCAAACTGTTACTGGAAATGAACGCTTCAACATAGAAGAACGAAATTTGGGGAACCAAGTCGCCTTAGTGTACTGATCATTACCTGAAAGTATCATCCAGTTTGGGTGAAAAAATATTTGCTGAGATTTCTGGAGTTTCGTAATTTTGGGAAGCTTGGCAACCCCTTCCCATGAAAGTGTTTCTCGCCAGTCACTGTTTAGGGCTACATCAAGAGGAAACAAAACGTAGAGATAGAACATGAAACTACTTTGTTGTGTCAAGTTTCAAGAAGCTAGCACAAACCGTGTTGGATTTAGAGTTCCAAATACATCTATCAATATAGGAGAAAACAGAGTGAAACCTAAAAATTCAAACTGTTACTGGAAATGAACGCTTCAACATAAAAGAACGAAATTTGGGGAACCAAGTCGCCTTAGTGTACTGATCATTACCTGAAAGTATCATCCAGTTTGGGTGAAAAAATATTTGCTGAGATTTCTGGAGATTCGTAATTTTGGGAAGCTTGGCAACCCCGTTCCATGAAAGGGTTTCTCGCCAGTCACTGCTTAGGGCTACATCAAGAGGAAACAAAACATAGAGATAGAACGTGAAACTACTTTGTTGTGTCAAGTTTCAAGAAGCTATCACAAACCGTGTTGGATTTAGAGTTCCAAATACATCTATTAATATAGGAGAAAACAGAGTGAAACCTAAAAATTCAAACTGTTACTGGAAATGAACGCTTCAACATAGAAGAACGAAATTTGGGGAACCAAGTTACCTTAGTGTACTGATCATTACCTGAGAGTATCATCCAGTTTCGGTGAAAAAATATTTGCTGAGATTTCTGGAGATTCATAATTTTTGGAAGCTTGGCAATCCCTTCCCATGAAAGTGTTTCTCGCCAGTCACTGCTTAGGGCTACATCAAGAGGAAACAAAACGTAGAGATAGAACGTGAAACTACTTTGTTGTGTCAAGTTTCAAGAAGCTAGCACAAACCGTGTTGGATTTAGAGTTCCAAATACATCTATCAATATAGGAGAAAACAGAGTGAAACCTAAAAATTCAAACTGTTACTGGAAATGAACGCTTCAACATAGAAGAACGAAATTTGGGGAACCAAGTCGCCTTAGTGTACTGATCATTACCTGAAAGTATCATCCAGTTTGGGTGAAAAAATATTTGCTGAGATTTCTGGAGATTCGTAATTTTGGGAAGCTTGGCAACCCCTTCCCATGAAAGTGTTTCTCGCCAGTCACTGCTTAGGGCTACATCAAGAGGAAACAAAACGTAGAGATAGAACGTGAAACTACGTTGTTGTGTCAAGTTTCAAGAAGCTAGCACAAAACGTGTTGGATTTAGAGTTCCAAATACATCTATCAATATAGGAGAAAACAGAGTGAAACCTAAAAATTCAAACTGTTACTGGAAATGAACGCTTCAAATAGAAGAACGAAATTTGGGGAACCAAGTCGCCTTAGTGTACTGATCATTACCTGAAAGTATCATCCAGTTTGGGTGAAAAAATATTTGCTGAGATCTCTGGAGATTCGTAATTTTGGGAAGCTTGGCAACCCCTTCCCATGAAAGTGTTTCTCGCCAGTCACTGCTTAGGGCTACATCAAGAGGAAACAAAACGTAGAGATAGAACGTGAAACTACTTTGTTGTGTCAAGTTTCAAGAAGCTAGCACAAACCGTGTTGGATTTAGAGTTCCAAATACATCTATCAATATAGGAGAAAACAGAGTGAAACCTAAAAATTCAAACTGTTACTGGAAATGAACGCTTCAACATAGAACAACGAAATTTGGGGAACCAAGTCGCCTTAGTGTACTGATCATTACCTGAAAGTATCATCCAGTTTGGGTGAAAAAATATTTGCTGAGATTTCTGGAGATTCGTAATTTTGGGAAGCTTGGCAACCCCTTCCCATGAAAGTGTTTCTGGCCAGTCACTGCTTAGGGCTACATCAAGAGGAAACAAAACGTAGAGATAGAACGTGAAACTACGTTGTTGTGTCAAGTTTCAAGAAGCTAGCACAAACCGTGTTGGATTTAGAGTTCCAAATACATCTATCAATATAGGAGAAAACAGAGTGAAACCTAAAAATTCAAACTGTTACTGGAAATGAACGCTTCAACATAGAAGAACGAAATTTGGGGAACCAAGTCGCCTTAGTGTACTGATCATTACCTGAAAGTATCATCCAGTTTGGGTGAAAAAATATTTGCTGAGATTTCTGGAGTTTCGTAATTTTGGGAAGCTTGGCAACCCCTTCCCATGAAAGTGTTTCTCGCCAGTCACTGTTTAGGGCTACATCAAGAGGAAACAAAACGTAGAGATAGAACATGAAACTACTTTGTTGTGTCAAGTTTCAAGAAGCTAGCACAAACCGTGTTGGATTTAGAGTTCCAAATACATCTATCAATATAGGAGAAAACAGAGTGAAACCTAAAAATTCAAACTGTTACTGGAAATGAACGCTTCAACATAAAAGAACGAAATTTGGGGAACCAAGTCGCCTTAGTGTACTGATCATTACCTGAAAGTATCATCCAGTTTGGGTGAAAAAATATTTGCTGAGATTTCTGGAGATTCGTAATTTTGGGAAGCTTGGCAACCCCGTTCCATGAAAGGGTTTCTCGCCAGTCACTGCTTAGGGCTACATCAAGAGGAAACAAAACATAGAGATAGAACGTGAAACTACTTTGTTGTGTCAAGTTTCAAGAAGCTATCACAAACCGTGTTGGATTTAGAGTTCCAAATACATCTATTAATATAGGAGAAAACAGAGTGAAACCTAAAAATTCAAACTGTTACTGGAAATGAACGCTTCAACATAGAAGAACGAAATTTGGGGAACCAAGTTACCTTAGTGTACTGATCATTACCTGAACGTATCATCCAGTTTGGGTGAAAAATTATTTGCTGAGATTTCTGGAGATTCATAATTTTTGGAAGCTTGGCAATCCCTTCCCATGAAAGTGTTTCTCGCCAGTCACTGCTTAGGGCTACATCAAGAGGAAACAAAACGTAGAGATAGAACGTGAAACTACTTTGTTGTGTCAAGTTTCAAGAAGCTAGCACAAACCGTGTTGGATTTAGAGTTCCAAATACATCTATCAATATAGGAGAAAACAGAGTGAAACCTAAAAATTCAAACTGTTACTGGAAATGAACGCTTCAACATAAAAGAACGAAATTTGGGGAACCAAGTCGCCTTAGTGTACTGATCATTACCTGAAAGTATCATCCAGTTTGGGTGAAAAAATATTTGCTGAGATTTCTGGAGATTCGTAATTTTGGGAAGCTTGGCAACCCCTTCCCATGAAAGTGTTTCTCGCCAGTCACTGCTTAGGGCTACATCAAGAGGAAACAAAACGTAGAGATAGAACGTGAAACTACTTTGTTGTGTCAAGTTTCAAGAAGCTAGCACAAACCGTGTTGGATTTAGAGTTCCAAATACATCTATCAATATAGGAGAAAACAGAGTGAAACCTAAAAATTCAAACTGTTACTGGAAATGAACGCTTCAACATAGAACAACGAAATTTGGGGAACCAAGTCGCCTTAGTGTACTGATCATTACCTGAAAGTATCATCCAGTTTGGGTGAAAAAATATTTGCTGAGATTTCTGGAGATTCGTAATTTTGGGAAGATTGGCAACCCCTTCCCATGAAAGTGTTTCTGGCCAGTCACTGCTTAGGGCTACATCAAGAGGAAACAAAACGTAGAGATAGAACGTGAAACTACGTTGTTGTGTCAAGTTTCAAGAAGCTAGCACAAACCGTGTTGGATTTAGAGTTCCAAATACATCTATCAATATAGGAGAAAACAGAGTGAAACCTAAAAATTCAAACTGTTACTGGAAATGAACGCTTCAACATAGAAGAACGAAATTTGGGGAACCAAGTCGCCTTAGTGTACTGATCATTACCTGAAAGTATCATCCAGTTTGGGTGAAAAAATATTTGCTGAGATTTCTGGAGTTTCGTAATTTTGGGAAGCTTGGCAACCCCTTCCCATGAAAGTGTTTCTCGCCAGTCACTGCTTAGGGCTACATCAAGAGGAAACAAAACGTAGAGATAGAACGTGAAACTACTTTGTTGTGTCAAGTTTCAAGAAGCTAGCACAAACCGTGTTGGATTTAGAGTTCCAAATACATGTATCAATATAGGAGAAAACAGAGTGAAACCTAAAAATTCAAACTGTTACTGGAAATGAACGCTTCAACATAGAACAACGAAATTTGGGGAACCAAGTCGCCTTAGTGTACTGATCATTACCTGAAAGTATCATCCAGTTTGGGTGAAAAAATATTTGCTGAGATTTCTGGAGATTCGTAATTTTGGGAAGCTTGGCAACCCCTTCCCATGAAAGTGTTTCTGGCCAGTCACTGTTTAGGGCTACATCAAGAGGAAACAAAACGTAGAGATAGAACGTGAAACTACTTTGTTGTGTCAAGTTTCAAGAAGCTAGCACAAACCGTGTTGGATTTAGAGTTCCAAATACATCTATCAATATAGGAGAAAACAGAGTGAAACCTAAAAATTCAAACTGTTACTGGAAATGAACGCTTCAACATAGAAGAACGAAATTTGGGGAACCAAGTCGCCTTAGTGTACTGATCATTACCTGAAAGTATCATCCAGTTTGGGTGAAAAAATATTTGCTGAGATTTCTGGAGATTCGTAATTTTGGGAAGCTTGGCAACCCCTTCCCATGAAAGTGTTTCTCGCCAGTCACTGTTTAGGGCTACATCAAGAGGAAACAAAACGTAGAGATAGAACATGAAACTACTTTGTTGTGTCAACTTTCAAGAAGCTAGCACAAACCGTGTTGGATTTAGAGTTCCAAATACATCTATCAATATAGGAGAAAACAGAGTGAAACCTAAAAATTCAAACTGTTACTGGAAATGAACGCTTCAACATAAAAGAACGAAATTTGGGGAACCAAGTCGCCTTAGTGTACTGATCATTACCTGAAAGTATCATCCAGTTTGGGTGAAAAAATATTTGCTGAGATTTCTGGAGATTCGTAATTTTGGGAAGCTTGGCAACCCCGTTCCATGAAAGGGTTTCTCGCCAGTCACTGCTTAGGGCTACATCAAGAGGAAACAAAACATAGAGATAGAACCTGAAACTACTTTGTTGTGTCAAGTTTCAAGAAGCTAGCACAAACCGTGTTGGATTTAGAGTTCCAAATACATCTATTAATATAGGAGAAAACAGAGTGAAACCTAAAAATTCAAACTGTTACTGGAAATGAACGCTTCAACATAGAAGAACGAAATTTGGGGAACCAAGTTACCTTAGTGTACTGATCATTACCTGAAAGTATCATCCAGTTTGGGTGAAAAATTATTTGCTGAGATTTCTGGAGATTCGTAATTTTTGGAAGCTTGGCAATCCCTTCCCATGAAAGTGTTTCTCGCCAGTCACTGCTTAGGGCTACATCAAGAGGAAACAAAACGTAGAGATAGAACGTGAAACTACTTTGTTGTGTCAAGTTTCAAGAAGCTAGCACAAACCGTGTTGGATTTAGAGTTCCAAATACATCTATCAATATAGGAGAAAACAGAGTGAAACCTAAAAATTCAAACTGTTACTGGAAATGAACGCTTCAACATAGAAGAACAAAATTTGGGGAACCAAGTCGCCTTAGTGTACTGATCATTACCTGAAAGTATCATCCAGTTTGGGTGAAAAAATATTTGCTGAGATCTCTGGAGATTCGTAATTTTGGGAAGCTTGGCAACCCCTTCCCATGAAAGTGTTTCTCGCCAGTCACTGCTTAGGGCTACATCAAGAGGAAACAAAACGTAGAGATAGAACGTGAAACTACTTTGTTGTGTCAAGTTTCAAGAAGCTAGCACAAACCGTGTTGGATTTAGAGTTCCAAATACATCTATCAATATAGGAGAAAACAGAGTGAAACCTAAAAATTCAAACTGTTACTGGAAATGAACGCTTCAACATAGAAGAACGAAATTTGGGGAACCAAGTCGCCTTAGTGTACTGATCATTACCTGAAAGTATCATCCAGTTTGGGTGAAAAAATATTTGCTGAGATTTCTGGAGATTCGTAATTTTGGGAAGCTTGGCAACCCCTTCCCATGAAAGTGTTTCTGGCCAGTCACTGTTTAGGGCTACATCAAGAGGAAACAAAACGTAGAGATAGAACGTGAAACTACTTTGTTGTGTCAAGTTTCAAGAAGCTAGCACAAACCGTGTTGGATTTAGAGTTCCAAATACATCTATCAATATAGGAGAAAACAGAGTGAAACCTAAAAATTCAAACTGTTACTGGAAATGAACGCTTCAACATAGAAGAACGAAATTTGGGGAACCAAGTCGCCTTAGTGTACTGATCATTACCTGAGAGTATCATCCAGTTTGGGTGAAAAATATTTGCTGAGATTTCTGGAGATTCGTAATTTTGGAAGCTTGGCAACCCCTTCCCATGAAAGTGTTTCTCGCCAGTCACTGCTTAGGGCTACATCAAGAGGAAACAAAACGTAGAGATAGAACGTGAAACTACTTTGTTGTGTCAAGTTCAAAGAAGCTAGCACAAACCGTGTTGGATTTAGAGTTCCAAATACATCTATCAATATAGGAGAAAACAGAGTGAAACCTAAAAATTCAAACTGTTACTGGAAATGAACGCTTCAACATAGAAGAACGAAATTTGGGGAACCAAGTCGCCTTAGTGTACTGATCATTACCTGAAAGTATCATCCAGTTTGGGTGAAAAAATATTTGCTGAGATTTCTGGAGATTCGTAATTTTGGGAAGCTTGGCAACCCCGTTCCATGAAAGGGTTTCTCCCCAGTCACTGCTTAGGGCTACATCAAGAGGAAACAATACGTAGAGATAGAACGTGAAACTACTTTGTTGTGTCAAGTTTCAAGAAGCTACCACAAACCGTGTTGGATTTAGAGTTCCAAATACATCTATCAATATAGGAGAAAACAGAGTGAAACCTACAAATTCAAACTGTTACTGGAAATGAACGCTTCAACATAGAAGAACGAAATTTGGGGAACCAAGTCGCCTTAGTGTACTGATCATTACCTGAAAGTATCATCCAGTTTGGGTGAAAAAATATTTCCTGAGATTTCTGGAGATTCGTAATTTTGGGAAGCTTGGCAACCCCTTCCCATGAAAGTGTTTCTCGCCAGTCACTGCTTAGGGCTACATCAAGAGGAAACAAAACGTAGAGATAGAACGTGAAACTACTTTGTTGTGTCAAGTTTCAAGAAGCTAGCACAAACCGTGTTGGATTTAGAGTTCCAAATACATCTATCAATATAGGAGAAAACAGAGTGAAACCTAAAAATTCAAACTGTTACTGGAAATGAACGCTTCAACATAGAAGAACGAAATTTGGGGAACCAAGTCGCCTTAGTGTACTGATCATTACCTGTAAGTATCATCCAGTTTGGGTGAAAAAATATTTGCTGAGATTTCTGGAGATTCGTAATTTTGGGAAGCTTGGCAACCCCTTCCCATGAAAGTGTTTCTGGCCAGTCACTGTTTAGGGCTACATCAAGAGGAAACAAAACGTAGAGATAGAACGTGAAACTACTTTGTTGTGTCAACTTTCAAGAAGCTAGCACAAACCGTGTTGGATTTAGAGTTCCAAATACATCTATCAATATAGGAGAAAACAGAGTGAAACCTAAAAATTCAAACTGTTACTGGAAATGAACGCTTCAACATAGAAGAACGAAATTTGGGGAACCAAGTCGCCTTAGTGTACTGATCATTACCTGAGAGTATCATCCAGTTTGGGTGAAAAAATATTTGCTGAGATTTCTGGAGATTCGTAATTTTGGAAGCTTGGCAACCCCTTCCCATGAAAGTGTTTCTCGCCAGTCACTGCTTAGGGCTACATCAAGAGGAAACAAAACGTAGAATTAGAACGTGAAACTACTTTGTTGTGTCAACTTTCAAGAAGCTAGCACAAACCGTGTTGGATTCAGAGTTCCAAATACATCTATCAATATAGGAGAAAACAGAGTGAAACCTAAAAATTCAAACTGTTACTGGAAATGAACGCTTCAACATAGAAGAACGAAATTAGGGGAACCAAGTCGCCTTAGTGTACTGATCATTACCTGAGAGTATCATCCAGTTTGGGTGAAAAAATGTTTGCTGAGATTTCTGGAGATTCATAATTTTGGGAAGCTTGGCAACCCCGTTCCATGAAAGGGTTTCTCCCCAGTCACTGCTTAGGGCTACATCAAGAGGAAACAAAACGTAGAGATAGAACGTGAAACTACTTTGTTGTGTCACGTTTCAAGAAGCTACCACAAACCGTGTTGGATTTAGAGTTCCAAATACATCTATCAATATAGGAGAAAACAGAGTGAAACCTAAAAATTCAAAATGTTACTGGAAATGAACGCTTCAACATAGAAGAACGAAATTTGGGGAACCAAGTCGCCTTAGTGTACTGATCATTACCTGAAAGTATCATCCAGTTTGGGTGAAAAAATATTTGCTGAGATCTCTGGAGATTCGTAATTTTGGGAAGCTTGGCAACCCCTTCCCATGAAAGTGTTTCTCGCCAGTCACTGCTTAGGGCTACATCAAGAGAAAACAAAACGTAGAGATAGAACGTGAAACTACTTTGTTGTGTCAAGTTTCAAGAAGCTAGCACAAACCGTGTTGGATTTAGAGTTCCAAATACATCTATCAATATAGGAGAAAACAGAGTGAAACCTAAAAATTCAAACTGTTACTGGAAATGAACGCTTCAACATAGAAGAACGAAATTTGGGGAACCAAGTCGCCTTAGTGTACTGATCATTACCTGAAAGTATCATCCAGTTTGGGTGAAAAAATATTTGCTGAGATTTCTGGAGATTCGTAATTTTGGGAAGCTTGGCAACCCCTTCCCATGAAAGTGTTTCTCGCCAGTCACTGTTTAGGGCTACATCAAGAGGAAACAAAACGTAGAGATAGAACGTGAAACTACTTTGTTGTGTCAAGTTTCAAGAAGCTAGCACAAACCGTGTTGGATTTAGAGTTCCAAATACATCTATCAATATAGGAGAAAACAGAGTGAAACCTAAAAATTCAAACTGTTACTGGAAATGAACGCTTCAACATAGAAGAACGAAATTTGGGGAACCAAGTCGCCTTACTGTACTGATCATTACCTGAGAGTATCATCCAGTTTGGGTGAAAAAATATTTGCTGAGATTTCCGGAGATTCGTAATTTTGGAAGCTTGGCAACCCCTTCCCATGAAAGTGTTTCTCGCCAGTCACTGCTTAGGGCTACATCAAGAGGAAACAAAACGTAGAATTAGAACGTGAAACTACTTTGTTGTGTCAAGTTTCAAGAAGCTAGCACAAACCGTGTTGGATTTAGAGTTCCAAATACATCTATCAATATAGGAGAAAACAGAGTGAAACCTAAAAATTCAAACTCTTACTGGAAATGAACGCTTCAACATAGAAGAACGAAATTTGGGGAACCAAGTCGCCTTAGTGTACTGATCATTACCTGAAAGTATCATCCAGTTTGGTTGAAAAAATATTTGCTGAGATTTCTGGAGATTCGTAATTTTGGGAAGCTTGGCAACCCCTTCCCATGAAAGTGTTTCTCGCCAGTCACTGCTTAGGGCTACATCAAGAGGAAACAAAACGTAGAGATAGAACGTGAAACTATTTTGTTGTGTCAAGTTTCAAGAAGCTAGCACAAACCGTGTTGGATTTAGAGTTCCAAATACATCTATCAATATAGGAGAAAACAGAGTGAAACCTAAATATTCAAACTGTTACTGGAAATGAACGCTTCAACATAGAAGAACGAAATTTGGGGAACCAAGTCGCCTTAGTGTACTGATCATTACCTGAGAGTATCATCCAGTTTGGGTGAAAAAATATTTGCTGAGATTTCTGGAGATTCGTAATTTTGGAAGCTTGGCAACCCCTTCCCATGAAAGTGTTTCTCGCCAGTCACTGCTTAGGGCTACATCAAGAGGAAACAAAACGTAGAGATAGAACGTGAAACTACTTTGTTGTGTCAACTTTCAAGAAGCTAGCACAAACCGTGTTGGATTCAGAGTTCCAAATACATCTATCAATATAGGAGAAAACAGAGTGAAACCTACAAATTCAAACTGTTACTGGAAATGAACGCTTCAACATAGAAGAACGAAATTAGGGGAACCAAGTCGCCTTAGTGTACTGATCATTACCTGAAAGTATCATCCAGTTTGGGTGAAAAAATATTTGCTGAGATTTCTGGAGATTCGTAATTTTGGGAAGCTTGGCAACCCCTTCCCATGAAAGTGTTTCTCGCCAGTCACTGCTTAGGGCTACATCAAGAGGAAACAAAACGTAGAGATAGAACGTGAAACTACTTTGTTTTGTCAAGTTTCAAGAAGCTAGCATAAACCGTGTTGGATTTAGAGTTCCAAATACATCTATCAATATAGGAGAAAACAGAGTGAAACATAAAAATTCAAACTGTTACTGGAAATGAACGCTTCAACATAGAAGAACGAAATTTGGGGAACCAAGTCGCCTTAGTGTACTGATCATTACCTGAAAGTATCATCCAGTTTGGGTGAAAAAAATATTTGCTGAGATTTCTGGAGATTCGTAATTTTGGGAAGCTTGGCAACCCCTTCCCATGAAAGTGTTTCTGGCCAGTCACTGTTTAGGGCTACATCAAGAGGAAACAAAACGTAGAGATAGAACGTGAAACTACTTTGTTGTGTCAACTTTCAAGAAGCTAGCACAAACCGTGTTGGATTTAGAGTTCCAAATACATCTATCAATATAGGAGAAAAGAGAGTGAAACCTAAAAATTCAAACTGTTACTGGAAATGAACGCTTCAACATAGAAGAACGAAATTTGGGGAACCAAGTCGCCTTAGTGTACTGATCATTACCTGAAAGTATCATCCAGTTTGGGTTAAAAAATATTTGCTGAGATTTCTGGAGATTGGTAATTTTGGGAAGCTTGGCTTCCCCTTCCCATGAAAGTGTTTCTCGCCAGTCACTGCTTAGGGCTACATCAAGAGGAAACAAAACGTAGAGATAGAACGTGAAACTACTTTGTTGTGTCAAGTTTCAAGAAGCTAGCACAAACCGTGTTGGATTTAGAGTTCCAAATACATCTATCAATATAGGAGAAAACAGAGTGAAACCTACAAATTCAAACTGTTACTGGAAATGAACGCTTCAACATAGAAGAACGAAATTAGGGGAACCAAGTCGCCTTAGTGTACTGATCATTACCTGAAAGTATCATCCAGTTTGGGTGAAAAAATATTTGCTGAGATTTCTGGAGATTCGTAATTTTGGGAAGCTTGGCAACCCCTTCCCATGAAAGTGTTTCTCGCCAGTCACTGCTTAGGGCTACATCAAGAGGAAACAAAACGTAGAGATAGAACGTGAAACTACTTTGTTGTGTCAAGTTTCAAGAAGCTAGCATAAACCGTGTTGGATTTAGAGTTCCAAATACATCTATCAATATAGGAGAAAAGAGAGTGAAACCTAAAAATTCAAACTGTTACTGGAAATGAACGCTTCAACATAGAAGAACGAAATTTGGGGAACCAAGTCGCCTTAGTGTACTGATCATTACCTGAAAGTATCATCCAGTTTGGGTGAAAAAATATTTGCTGAGATCTCTGGAGATTCGTAATTTTGGGAAGCTTGGCAACCCCTTCCCATGAAAGTGTTTCTCGCCAGTCACTGCTTAGGGCTACATCAAGAGGAAACAAAACGTAGAGATAGAATGTGAAACTACTTTGTTGTGTCAAGTTTCAAGAAGCTAGCACAAACCGTGTTGGATTTAGAGTTCCAAATACATCTATCAATATAGGAGAAAACAGAGTGAAACGTAAAAATTCAAACTGTTACTGGAAATGAACGCTTCAACATAGAAGAACGAAATTTGGGGAACCAAGTCGCCTTAGTGTACTGATCATTACCTGAAAGTATCATCCAGTTTGGGTGAAAAAATATTTGCTGAGATTTCTGGAGATTCGTAATTTTGGGAAGCTTGGCAACCCCTTTCCATGAAAGTGTTTCTGGCCAGTCTCTGTTTAGGGCTACATCAAGAGGAAACAAAACGTAGAGATAGAACGTGAAACTACTTTGTTGTGTCAACTTTCAAGAAGCTAGCACAAACCGTGTTGGATTTAGAGTTCCAAATACATCTATCAATATAGGAGAAAACAGAGTGAAACCTAAAAATTCAAACTGTTACTGGAAATGAACGCTTCAACATAGAAGAACGAAATTTGGGGAACCAAGTCGCCTTAGTGTACTGATCATTACCTGAAAGTATCATCCAGTTTGGGTGAAAAAATATTTGCTGAGATTTCTGGAGATTGGTAATTTTGGGAAGCTTGGCATCCCCTTCCCATGAAAGTGTTTCTCGCCAGTCACTGCTTAGGGCTACATCAAGAGGAAACAAAACGTAGAGATAGAACGTGAAACTACTTTGTTGTGTCAAGTTTCAAGAAGCTAGCACAAACCGTGTTGGATTTAGAGTTCCAAATACATCTATCAATATAGGAGAAAACAGAGTGAAACCTAAAAATTCAAACTGTTACTGGAAATGAACGCTTCAACATAGAAGAACGAAATTTGGGGAACCAAGTCGCCTTAGTGTACTTATCATTACCTGAGAGTATCATCCAGTTTGGGTGAAAAAATATTTGCTGAGATTTCTGGAGATTCGTAATTTTGGAAGCTTGGCAAACCCTTCCCATGAAAGTGTTTCTCGCCAGTCACTGCTTAGGGCTACATCAAGAGGAAACAAAACGTAGAGATAGAACGTGAAACTACTTTGTTGTGTCAAGTTTCAAGAAGCTAGCACAAACCGTGTTGGATTTAGAGTTCCAAATACATCTATCTATATAGGAGAAAACAGAGTGAAACCTAAAAATTCAAACTGTTACTGGAAATGAACGCTTCAACATAGAAGAACGAAATTTGGGGAACCAAGTCGCCTTAGTGTACTGATCATTACCTGAAAGTATCATCCAGTTTGGGTGAAAAAATATTTGCTGAGATCTCTGGAGATTCGTAATTTTGGGAAGCTTGCAACCCCTTCCCATGAAAGTGTTTCTCGCCAGTCACTGCTTAGGGCTACATCAAGAGGAAACAAAACGTAGAGATAGAACGTGAAACTACTTTGTTGTGTCAAGTTTCAAGAAGCTAGCACAAACCGTGTTGGATTTAGAGTTCCAAATACATCTATCAATATAGGAGAAAACAGAGTGAAACCTAAAAATTCAAACTGTTACTGGAAATGAACGCTTCAACATAGAAGAACGAAATTTGGGGAACCAAGTCGCCTTAGTGTACTGATCATTACCTGAAAGTATCATCCAGTTTGGGTGAAAAAATATTTGCTGAGATTTCTGGAGATTCGTAATTTTGGGAAGCTTGGCAACCCCTTCCCATGAAAGTGTTTCTGGCCAGTCACTGTTTAGGGCTACATCAAGAGGAAACAAAACGTAGAGATAGAACGTGAAACTACTTTGTTGTGTCAACTTTCAAGAAGCTAGCACAAACCGTGTTGGATTTAGAGTTCCAAATACATCTATCAATATAGGAGAAAACAGAGTGAAACCTAAAAATTCAAACTGTTACTGGAAATGAACGCTTCAACATAGAAGAACGAAATTTGGGGAACCAAGTCGCCTTAGTGTACTGATCATTACCTGAGAGTATCATCCAGTTTGGGTGAAAAAATATTTGCTGAGATTTCTGGAGATTCGTAATTTTGGAAGCTTGGCAACCCCTTCCCATGAAAGTGTTTCTCGCCAGTCACTGCTTAGGGCTACATCAAGAGGAAACAAAACGTAGAATTAGAACGTGAAACTACTTTGTTGTGTCAACTTTCAAGAAGCTAGCACAAACCGTGTTGGATTCAGAGTTCCAAATACATCTATCAATATAGGAGAAAACAGAGTGAAACCTAAAAATTCAAACTGTTACTGGAAATGAACGCTTCAACATAGAAGAACGAAATTAGGGGAACCAAGTCGCCTTAGTGTACTGATCATTACCTGAAAGTATCATCCAGTTTGGGTGAAAAAATGTTTGCTGAGATTTCTGGAGATTCATAATTTTGGGAAGCTTGGCAACCCCGTTCCATGAAAGGGTTTCTCCCCAGTCACTGCTTAGGGCTACATCAAGAGGAAACAAAACGTAGAGATAGAACGTGAAACTACTTTGTTGTGTCACGTTTCAAGAAGCTACCACAAACCGTGTTGGATTTAGAGTTCCAAATACATCTATCAATATAGGAGAAAACAGAGTGAAACCTAAAAATTCAAAATGTTACTGGAAATGAACGCTTCAACATAGAAGAACGAAATTTGGGGAACCAAGTCGCCTTAGTGTACTGATCATTACCTGAAAGTATCATCCAGTTTGGGTGAAAAAATATTTGCTGAGATCTCTGGAGATTCGTAATTTTGGGAAGCTTGGCAACCCCTTCCCATGAAAGTGTTTCTCGCCAGTCACTGCTTAGGGCTACATCAAGAGAAAACAAAACGTAGAGATAGAACGTGAAACTACTTTGTTGTGTCAAGTTTCAAGAAGCTAGCACAAACCGTGTTGGATTTAGAGTTCCAAATACATCTATCAATATAGGAGAAAACAGAGTGAAACCTAAAAATTCAAACTGTTACTGGAAATGAACGCTTCAACATAGAAGAACGAAATTTGGGGAACCAAGTCGCCTTAGTGTACTGATCATTACCTGAAAGTATCATCCAGTTTGGGTGAAAAAATATTTGCTGAGATTTCTGGAGATTCGTAATTTTGGGAAGCTTGGCAACCCCTTCCCATGAAAGTGTTTCTCGCCAGTCACTGTTTAGGGCTACATCAAGAGGAAACAAAACGTAGAGATAGAACGTGAAACTACTTTGTTGTGTCAAGTTTCAAGAAGCTAGCACAAACCGTGTTGGATTTAGAGTTCCAAATACATCTATCAATATAGGAGAAAACAGAGTGAAACCTAAAAATTCAAACTGTTACTGGAAATGAACGCTTCAACATAGAAGAACGAAATTTAGGGAACCAAGTCGCCTTAGTGTACTGATCATTACCTGAGAGTATCATCCAGTTTGGGTGAAAAAATATTTGCTGAGATTTCCGGAGATTCGTAATTTTGGAAGCTTGGCAACCCCTTCCCATGAAAGTGTTTCTCGCCAGTCACTGCTTAGGGCTACATCAAGAGGAAACAAAACGTAGAATTAGAACGTGAAACTACTTTGTTGTGTCAAGTTTCAAGAAGCTAGCACAAACCGTGTTGGATTTAGAGTTCCAAATACATCTATCAATATAGGAGAAAACAGAGTGAAACCTAAAAATTCAAACTCTTACTGGAAATGAACGCTTCAACATAGAAGAACGAAATTTGGGGAACCAAGTCGCCTTAGTGTACTGATCATTACCTGAAAGTATCATCCAGTTTGGTTGAAAAAATATTTGCTGAGATTTCTGGAGATTCGTAATTTTGGGAAGCTTGGCAACCCCTTCCCATGAAAGTGTTTCTCGCCAGTCACTGCTTAGGGCTACATCAAGAGGAAACAAAACGTAGAGATAGAACGTGAAACTATTTTGTTGTGTCAAGTTTCAAGAAGCTAGCACAAACCGTGTTGGATTTAGAGTTCCAAATACATCTATCAATATAGGAGAAAACAGAGTGAAACCTAAATATTCAAACTGTTACTGGAAATGAACGCTTCAACATAGAAGAACGAAATTTGGGGAACCAAGTCGCCTTAGTGTACTGATCATTACCTGAGAGTATCATCCAGTTTGGGTGAAAAAATATTTGCTGAGATTTCTGGAGATTCGTAATTTTGGGAAGCTTGGCAACCCCTTCCCATGAAAGTGTTTCTCGCCAGTCACTGCTTAGGGCTACATCAAGAGGAAACAAAACATAGAGATAGAACGTGAAACTACTTTGTTGTGTCAAGTTTCAAGAAGCTAGCATAAACCGTGTTGGATTTAGAGTTCCAAATACATCTATCAATATAGGAGAAAAGAGAGTGAAACCTAAAAATTCAAACTGTTACTGGAAATGAACGCTTCAACATAGAAGAACGAAATTTGGGGAACCAAGTCGCCTTAGTGTACTGATCATTACCTGAAAGTATCATCCAGTTTGGGTGAAAAAAAATTTGCTGAGATCTCTGGAGATTCGTAATTTTGGGAAGCTTGGCAACCCCTTCCCATGAAAGTGTTTCTCGCCAGTCACTGCTTAGGGCTACATCAAGAGGAAACAAAACGTAGAGATAGAACGTGAAACTACTTTGTTGTGTCAAGTTTCAAGAAGCTAGCACAAACCGTGTTGGATTTAGAGTTCCAAATACATCTATCAATATAGGAGAAAACAGAGTGAAACGTAAAAATTCAAACTGTTACTGGAAATGAACGCTTCAACATAGAAGAACGAAATTTGGGGAACCAAGTCGCCTTAGTGTACTGATCATTACCTGAAAGTATCATCCAGTTTGGGTGAAAAAATATTTGCTGAGATTTCTGGAGATTCGTAATTTTGGGAAGCTTGGCAACCCCTTCCCATGAAAGTGTTTCTCGCCAGTCACTGCTTAGGGCTACATCAAGAGGAAACAAAACGTAGAGATAGAACGTGAAACTATTTTGTTGTGTCAAGTTTCAAGAAGCTAGCACAAACCGTGTTGGATTTAGAGTTCCAAATACATCTATCAATATAGGAGAAAACAGAGTGAAACCTAAATATTCAAACTGTTACTGGAAATGAACGCTTCAACATAGAAGAACGAAATTTGGGGAACCAAGTCGCCGTAGTGTACTGATCATTACCTGAGAGTATCATCCAGTTTGGGTGAAAAAATATTTGCTGAGATTTCTGGAGATTCGTAATTTTGGAAGCTTGGCAACCCCTTCCCATGAAAGTGTTTCTCACCAGTCACTGCTTAGGGCTACATCAAGAGGAAACAAAACGTAGAGATAGAACGTGAAACTACTTTGTTGTGTCAACTTTCAAGAAGCTAGCACAAACCGTGTTGGATTCAGAGTTCCAAATACATCTATCAATATAGGAGAAAACAGAGTGAAACCTACAAATTCAAACTGTTACTGGAAATGAACGCTTCAACATAGAAGAACGAAATTAGGGGAACCAAGTCGCCTTAGTGTACTGATCATTACCTGAAAGTATCATCCAGTTTGGGTGAAAAAATGTTTGCTGAGATTTCTGGAGATTCGTAATTTTGGGAAGCTTGGCAACCCCTTCCGATGTAAGTGTTTCTCGCCAGTCACTGCTTAGGGCTACAACAAGAGGAAACAAAACGTAGAGATAGAACGTGAAACTACTTTGTTGTGTCAAGTTTCAAGAAGCTAGCACAAACCGTGTTGGATTTAGAGTTCCAAATACATCTATCTATATAGGAGAAAACAGAGTGAAACCTAAAAATGCAAACTGTTACTGGAAATGAACCCTTCAACATAGAAGAACGAAATTTGGGGAACCAAGTCACCTTAGTGTACTGATCATTACCTGAAAGTATCATCCAGTTTGGGTGAAAAAATATTTGCTGAGATTTCTGGAGATTCGTAATTTTGGGAAGCTTGGCAACCCCTTCCCATGAAAGTGTTTCTCGCCAGTCACTGCTTAGGGCTACATCAAGAGGAAACAAAACGTAGAGATAGAACGTGAAACAACTTTGTTGTGTCAAGTTTCAAGAAGCTAGCACAAACCGTGTTGGATTTAGAGTTCCAAATACATCTATCTATATAGGAGAAAACAGAGTGAAACCTAAAAATTCAAACTGTTACTGGAAATGAACGCTTCAACATAGATGAACGAAATTTGGGGAACCAAGTCGCCTTAGTGTACTGATCATTACCTGAAAGTATGATCCAGTTTGGTTGAAAACATATTTGCTGAGATTTCTGGAGATTCGTAATTTAGGGAATCTTGGCAACCCCTTCCCATGAAAGTGTTTCTCGCCAGTCACTGCTTAGGGCTACATCAAGAGGAAACAAAACGTAGAGATAGAACGTGAAACTACTTTGTTGTGTCAAGTTTCAAGAAGCTAGCACAAACCGTGTTGTATTTAGAGTTCCAAATACATCTATCAATATAGGAGAAAATAGAGTGAAACCTAAAAATTCAAACTGTTACTGGAAATGAACGCTTCAACATAGAAGAACGAAATTTGGGGAACCAAGTCGCCTTAGTGTACTGATCATTACCTGAAAGTATCATCCAGTTTGGGTGAAAAAATATTTGCTGAGATTTCTGGAGATTCGTAATTTTGGGAAGCTTGGCAACCCCTTCCCATGAAAGTGTTTCTCGACAGTCACTGTTTAGGGCTACATCAAGAGGAAACAAAACGTAGAGATAGAACGTGAAACTACTTTGTTGTGTCAAGTTTCAAGAAGCTAGCACAAACCGTGTTGGATTTAGAGTTCCAAATACATCTATCAATATAGGAGAAAACAGAGTGAAACCTAAAAATTTAAACTGTTACTGGAAATGAACGCGTCAACATAGAAGAACGAAATTTGGGGAACCAAGTCGCCTTAGTGTACTGATCATTACCTGAGAGTATCATCCAGTTTGGGTGAAAAAATATTTGCTGAGATTTCTGGAGATTCGTAATTTTTGGAAGCTTGGCAACCCCTTCCCATGAAAGTGTTTCTCGCCAGTCACTGCTTAGGGCTACATCAAGAGGAAACAAAACGTAGAGATAGAACGTGAAACTACTTTGTTGTGTCAAGTTTCAAGAAGCTAGCACAAACTGTGTTGGATTTAGAGTTCCAAATACATCTATCAATATAGGAGAAAACAGAGTGAAACCTACAAATTCAAACTGTTACTGGAAATGAACGCTTCAACATAGAAGAACGAAATTTGGGGAACCAAGTTACCTTAGTGTACTGATCATTACCTGAAAGTATCATCCAGTTTGTGTGAAAAATTATTTACTGAGATTTCTGGAGATTCGTAATTTTGGGAAGCTTGGCAATCCCTTCCCATGAAATTGTTTCTCGCCAGTCACTGCTTAGGGCTACATCAAGAGGAAACAAAACGTAGAGATAGAACGTGAAACTACTTTGTTGTGTCAAGTTTCAAGAAGCTATCACAAACCGTGTTGGATTTAGAGTTCCAAATACATCTATCAATATAGGAGAAAACAGAGTGAAACCTACAAATTCAAACTGTTACTGGAAATGAACGCTTCAACATAGAAGAACGAAATTTGGGTAACCAAGTCGCCTTAGTGTATTGATCATTACCTGAAAGTATCATCCAGTTTGGGTGAAAAAATATTTGCTGATATTTCTGGAGATTCGTAATTTTGGGAAGATTGGCAACCCCTTCCCATGAAAGTGTTTCTCGCCAGTCACTGCTTAGGGCTACATCAAGAGGAAACAAAACGTAGAGATAGAACGTGAAACTACTTTGTTGTGTCAAGTTTCAAGAAGCTAGCACAAACCGTGTTGGATTTAGAGTTCCAAATACATCTATCAATATAGGAGAAAACAGAGTGAAACCTAAAAATTCAAACTGTTACTGGAAATGAACGCTTCAACATAGAAGAACGAAATTTGGGGAACCAAGTCGCCTTAGTGTACTGATCATTACCTGAAAGTATCATCCAGTTTGGGTGAAAAAATATTTGCTGAGATTTCTGGAGATTCGTAATTTTGGGAAGCTTGGCAACCCCTTCCCATGAAAGTGTTTCTGGCCAGTCACTGTTTAGGGCTACATCAAGAGGAAACAAAACGTAGAGATAGAACGTGAAACTACTTTGTTGTGTCAAGTTTCAAGAAGCTAGCACAAACCGTGTTGTATTTAGAGTTCCAAATACATCTATCAATATAGGAGAAAACAGAGTGAAACCTAAAAATTCAAACTGTTACTGGAAATGAACGCTTCAACATAGAAGAACGAAATTTGGGGAACCAAGTCGCCTTAGTGTACTGATCATTACCTGAAAGTATCATCCAGTTTGGGTGAAAAAATATTTGCTGAGATTTCTGGAGATTCGTAATTTTGGGAAGCTTGGCATCCCCTTCCCATGAAAGTGTTTCTCGCCAGTCACTGCTTAGGGCTACATCAAGAGGAAACAAAACGTAGAGATAGAACGTGAAACTACTTTGTTGTGTCAAGTTTCAAGAGGCTAGCACAAACCGTGTTGGATTTAGAGTTCCAAATACATCTATCAATATAGGAGAAAACAGAGTGAAACCTAAAAATTCAAACTGTTACTGGAAATGAACGCTTCAACATAGAAGAACGAAATTTGGGGAACCAAGTCGCCTTAGTGTACTGATCATTACCTGAGAGTATCATCCAGTTTAGGTGAAAAAATATTTGCTGAGATTTCTGGAGATTCGTAATTTTGGAAGCTTGGCAACCCCTTCCCATGAAAGTGTTTCTCGCCAGTCACTGCTTAGGGCTACATCAAGAGGAAACAAAACGTAGAGATAGAACGTGAAACTAATTTGTTGTGTCAACTTTCAAGAAGCTAGCACAAACCGTGTTGGATTCAGAGTTCCAAATACATCTATCAATATAGGAGAAAACAGAGTGAAACCTACAAATTCAAACTGTTACTGGAAATGAACGCTTCAACATAGAAGAACGAAATTTGGGTAACCAAGTCGCCTTAGTGTACTGATCATTACCTCAAAGTATCATCCACTTTGGGTGAAAAAATATTTGCTGAGATTTCTGGAGATTCGTAATTTTGGGAAGCTTGGCATCCCCTTCCCATGAAAGTGTTTCTCGCCAGTCACTGCTTAGGGCTACATCAAGAGGAAACAAAACGTAGAGATAGAACGTGAAACTACTTTGTTGTGTCAAGTTTCAAGAAGCTAGAACAAACCGTGTTGGATTTAGAGTTCCAAATACATCTATCAATATAGGAGAAAACAGAGTGAAACCTACAAATTCAAACTGTTACTGGAAATGAACGTTCAACATAGAAGAACGAAATTTTGGGAACCAAGTCGCCTTAGTGTACTGATCATTACCTGAGAGTATCATCCAGTTTGGGTGAAAAAATATTTGCTGAGATTTCTGGAGATTCGTAATTTTTGGAAGCTTGGCAACCCCTTCCCATGAAAGTGTTTCTCGCCAGTCATTGCTTAGGGCTACATCAAGAGGAAACAAAACGTAGAGATAGAACGTGAAACTACTTTGTTGTGTCAAGTTTCAAGAAGCTACCACAAACCGTGTTGGATTTAGAGTTCCAAATACATCTATCAATATAGGAGAAAACAGAGTGAAACCTAAAAATTCAAACTGTTACTGGAAATGAACGCTTCAACATAGAAGAACGAAATTTGGGGAACCAAGTCGCCTTAGTGTACTGATCATTACCTGAAAGTATCATCCAGTTTGGGTGAAAAAATATTTGCTGAGATCTCTGGAGATTCGTAATTATGGGAAGCTTGGCAACCCCTTCCCATGAAAGTGTTTCTCGCCAGTCACTGCTTAGGGCTACATCAAGAGGAAACAAAACGTAGAGATAGAACGTGAAACTACTTTGTTGTGTCAAGTTTCAAGAAGCTAGCACAAACCGTGTTGGATTTAGAGTTCCAAATACATCTATCAATATAGGAGAAAACAGAGTGAAACCTAAAAATTCAAACTGTTACTGGAAATGAACGCTTCAACATAGAAGAACGAAATTTGGGGAACCAAGTCGCCTTAGTGTACTGATCATTACCTGAGAGTATCATCCAGTTTGGGTGAAAAAATATTTGTTGAGATTTCTGGAGATTCGTAATTTTGGAAGCTTGGCAACCCCTTCCCATGAAAGTGTTTCTCGCCAGTCACTGCTTAGGGCTACATCAAGAGGAAACAAAACGTAGAGATAGAACGTGAAACTAATTTGTTGTGTCAACGTTCAGGAAGCTAGCACAAACCGTGTTGGATTCAGAGTTCCAAATACCTCTATCAATATAGGAGAAAACAGAGTGAAACCTAAAAATTCAAACTGTTACTGGAAATGAACGCTTCAACATAGAAGAACGAAATTTGGGGAACCAAGTCGCCTTAGTGTACTGATCATTACCTGAAAGTATCATCCAGTTTGGGTGAAAAAATATTTGCTGAGATTTCTGGAGATTCGTAATTTTGGGAAGCTTGGCAACCCCTTCCCATGAAAGTGTTTCTGGCCAGTCACTGCTTAGGGCTACATCAAGAGGAAACAAAACGTAGAGATAGAACGTGAAACTACTTTGTTGTGTCAAGTTTCAAGAAGCTACCACAAACCGTGTTGGATTTAGAGTTCCAAATACATCTATCAATATAGGAGAAAACAGAGTGAAACCTAAAAATTCAAACTGTTACTGGAAATGAACGCGTCAACATAGAAGAACGAAATTTGGGGAACCAAGTCGCCTTAGTGTACTGATCATTACCTGAAAGTATCATCCAGTTTGGGTGAAAAAATATTTGCTGAGATTTCTGGAGATTCGTAATTTTTGGAAGCTTGGCAACCCCTTCCCATGAAAGTGTTTCTCGCCAGTCACTGCTTAGGGCTACATCAAGAGGAAACAAAACGTAGAGATAGAACGTGAAACTACTTTGTTGTGTCAAGTTTCAAGAAGCTAGCACAAACCGTGTTGGATTTAGAGTTCCAAATACATCTATCAATATAGGAGAAAACAGAGTGAAACCTAAAAATTCAAACTGTTACTGGAAATGAACGCTTCAACATAGAAGAACGAAATTTGGGGAACCAAGTCGCCTTAGTGTACTGATCATTACCTGAGAGTATCATCCAGTTTGGGTGAAAAAATATTTGCTGAGATTTCTGGAGATTCGTAATTTTGGAAGCTTGGCAATCCCTTCCCATGAAAGTGTTTCTCGCCAGTCACTGCTTAGGGCTACATCAAGAGGAAACAAAACGTAGAGATAGAACGTGAAACTAATTTGTTGTGTCAACTTTCAAGAAGCTAGCACAAACCGTGTTGGATTCAGAGTTCCAAATACATCTATCAATATAGGAGAAAACAGAGTGAAACCTACAAATTCAAACTGTTACTGGAAATGAACGCTTCAACATAGAAGAACGAAATTTGGGTAACCAAGTCGCCTTAGTGTACTGATCATTACCTCAAAGTATCATTCAGTTTGGGTGAAAAAATATTTGCTGAGATTTCTGGAGATTCGTAATTTTGGGAAGCTTGGCAACCCCTTCCCATGAAAGTGTTTCTCGCCAGTCACTGCTTAGGGCTACATCAAGAGGAAACAAAACGTAGAGATAGAACGTGAAACTACTTTGTTGTGTCAAGTTTCAAGAAGCTAGCACAAACCGTGTTGGATTTAGAGTTCCAAATACATCTATCAATATAGGAGAAAACAGAGTGAAACCTAAAAATTCAAACTGTTACTGGAAATGAACGCTTCAACATAGAAGAACGAAATTTGGGGAACCAAGTCGCCTTAGTGTACTGATCATTACCTGAAAGTATCATCCAGTTTGGGTGAAAAAATATTTGCTGAGATTTCTGGAGATTCGTAATTTTGGGAAGCTTGGCAACCCCTTCCCATGAAAGTGTTTCTGGCCAGTCACTGTTTAGGGCTACATCAAGAGGAAACAAAACGTAGAGATAGAACGTGAAACTACTTTGTTGTGTCAAGTTTCAAGAAGCTAGCACAAACCGTGTTGTATTTAGAGTTCCAAATACATCTATCAATATAGGAGAAAACAGAGTGAAACCTACAAATTCAAACTGTTACTGGAAATGAACGCTTCAACATAGAAGAACGAAATTTGGGTAACCAAGTCGCCTTAGTGTACTGATCATTACCTGAAAGTATCATCCAGTTTGGGTGAAAAAATATTTGCTGAGATTTCTGGAGATTCGTAATTTTGGGAAGCTTGGCATCCCCTTCCCATGAAAGTGTTTCTCGCCAGTCACTGCTTAGGGCTACATCAAGAGGAAACAAAACGTAGAGATAGAACGTGAAACTACTTTGTTGTGTCAAGTTTCAAGAAGCTAGCACAAACCGTGTTGGATTTAGAGTTCCAAATACATCTATCAATATAGGAGAAAACAGAGTGAAACCTAAAAATTCAAACTGTTACTGGAAATGAACGATTCAACATAGAAGAACGAAATTTGGGGAACCAAGTCGCCTTAGTGTACTGATCATTACCTGAGAGTATCATCCAGTTTGGGTGAAAAAATATTTGCTGAGATTTCTGGAGATTCGTAATTTTGGAAGCTTGGCAACCCCTTCCCATGAAAGTGTTTCTCGCCAGTCACTGCTTAGGGCTACATCAAGAGGAAACAAAACGTAGAGATAGAACGTGAAACTACTTTGTTGTGTCAACTTTCAAGAAGCTAGCACAAACCGTGTTGGATTCAGAGTTCCAAATACATCTATCAATATAGGAGAAAACAGAGTGAAACCTACAAATTCAAACTGTTACTGGAAATGAACGCTTCAACATAGAAGAACGAAATTTGGGTAACCAAGTCGCCTTAGTGTACTGATCATTACCTCAAAGTATCATCCAGTTTGGGTGAAAAAATATTTGCTGAGATTTCTGGAGATTCGTAATTTTGGGAAGCTTGGCATCCCCTTCCCATGAAAGTGTTTCTCGCCAGTCACTGCTTAGGGCTACATCAAGAGGAAACAAAACGTAGAGATAGAACGTGAAACTACTTTGTTGTGTCAAGTTTCAAGAAGCTAGAACAAACCGTGTTGGATTTAGAGTTCCAAATACATCTATCAATATAGGAGAAAACAGAGTGAAACCTACAAATTCAAACTGTTACTGGAAATGAACGCTTCAACATAGAAGAACGAAATTTGGGTAACCAAGTCGCCTTAGTGTACTGATCATTACCTGAAAGTATCATCCAGTTTGGGTGAAAAAATATTTGCTGAGATTTCTGGAGATTCGTAATTTTGGGAAGCTTGGCAACCCCTTCCCATGAAAGTGTTTCTCGCCAGTCATTGCTTAGGGCTACATCAAGAGGAAACAAAACGTAGAGATAGAACGTGAAACTACTTTGTTGTGTCAAGTTTCAAGAAGCTAGCACAAACCGTGTTGGATTTAGAGTTCCAAATACATCTATCAATATAGGAGAAAACAGAGTGAAACCTAAAAATTCAAACTGTTACTGGAAATGAACGCTTCAACATAGAAGAACGAAATTTGGGGAACCAAGTCGCCTTAGTGTACTGATCATTACCTGAAAGTATCATCCAGTTTGGGTGAAAAAATATTTGCTGAGATCTCTGGAGATTCGTAATTTTGGGAAGCTTGGCAACCCCTTCCCATGAAAGTGTTTCTCGCCAGTCACTGCTTAGGGCTACATCAAGAGGAAACAAAACGTAGAGATAGAACGTGAAACTAATTTGTTGTGTCAACTTTCAGGAAGCTAGCACAAACCGTGTTGGATTCAGAGTTCCAAATACATCTATCAATATAGGAGAAAACAGAGTGAAACCTAAAAATTCAAACTGTTACTGGAAATGAACGCTTCAACATAGAAGAACGAAATTAGGGGAACCAAGTCGCCTTAGTGTACTGATCATTACCTGAAAGTATCATCCAGTTTGGGTGAAAAAATGTTTGCTGAGATTTCTGGAGATTCATAATTTTGGGAAGCTTGGCAACCCCGTTTCATGAAAGGGTTTCTCCCCAGTCACTGCTTAGGGCTACATCAAGAGGAAACAAAACGTAGAGATAGAACATGAAACTACTTTGTTGTGTCACGTTTCAAGAAGCTACCACAAACCGTGTTGGATTTAGAGTTCCAAATACATCTATCAATATAGGAGAAAACAGAGTGAAACCTAAAAATTCAAACTGTTACTGGAAATGAACGCTTCAACATAGAAGAACGAAATTTGGGGAACCAAGTCGCCTTAGTGTACTGATCATTACCTGAAAGTATCATCCAGTTTGGGTGAAAAAATATTTGCTGAGATTTCTGGAGATTCGTAATTTTGGGAAGCTTGGCAACCCCTTCCCATGAAAGTGTTTCTCGCCAGTCACTGCTTAGGTCTACATCAAGAGAAAACAAAACGTAGAGATAGAACGTGAAACTACTTTGTTGTGTCAAGTTTCAAGAAGCTACCACAAACCGTGTTGGATTTAGAGTTCCAAATACATCTATCAATATAGGAGAAAACAGAGTGAAACCTAAAAATTCAAACTGTTACTGGAAATGAACGCTTCAACATAGAAGAACGAAATTTGGGGAACCAAGTCGCCTTAGTGTACTGATCATTACCTGAAAGTATCATCCAGTTTGGGTGAAAAAATATTTGCTGAGATTTCTGGAGATTCGTAATTTTGGGAAGCTTGGCAACCCCTTCCCATGAAAGTGTTTCTCGCCACTCACTGTTTAGGGCTACATCAAGAGGAAACAAAACGTAGAGATAGAACGTGAAACTACTTTGTTGTGTCAAGTTTCAAGAAGCTAGCACAAACCGTGTTGGATTTAGAGTTCCAAATACATCTATCAATATAGGAGAAAACAGAGTGAAACCTAAAAATTCAAACTGATACTGGAAATGAACGCTTCAACATAGAAGAACGAAATTTGGGGAACCAAGTCGCCTTAGTGTACTGATCATTACCTGAGAGTATCATCCAGTTTGGGTGAAAAAATATTTGCTGAGATTTCCGGAGATTCGTAATTTTGGAAGCTTGGCAACCCCTTCCCATGAAAGTGTTTCTCGCCAGTCACTGCTTAGGGCTACATCAAGAGGAAACAAAACGTAGAATTAGAACGTGAAACTACTTTGTTGTGTCAACTTTCAAGAAGCTAGCAAAAACCGTGTTGGATTCAGAGTTCCAAATACATCTATCAATATAGGAGAAAACAGAGTGAAACCTAAAAATTCAAACTGTTACTGGAAATGAACGCTTCAACATAGAAGAACGAAATTTGGGGAACCAAGTCGCCTTAGTGTACTGATCATTACCTGAAAGTATCATCCAGTTTGGGTGAAAAAATGTTTGCTGAGATTTCTGGTGATTCGTAATTTTGGGAAGCTTGGCAACCCCTTTCGATGAAAGTGTTTCTCGCCAGTCACTGCTTAGGGCTACAACAAGAGGAAACAAAACATAGAGATAGAACGTGAAACTACTTTGTTGTGTCAAGTTTCAAGAAGCTAGCACAAACCGTGTTGGATTTAGAGTTCCAAATATATCTATCTATATAGGAGAAAACAGAGTGAAACCTAAAAATTCAAACTGTTACTGGAAATGAACGCTTCAACATAGAAGAACGAAATTTGGGGAACCAAGTCGCCTTAGTGTACTGATCATTACCTCAAAGTATCATCCACTTTGGGTGAAAAAATATTTGCTGAGATTTCTGGAGATTCGTAATTTTGGGAAGCTTGGCATCCCCTTCCCATGAAAGTGTTTCTCGCCAGTCACTGCTTAGGGCTACATCAAGAGGAAACAAAACGTAGAGATAGAACGTGAAACTACTTTGTTGTGTCAAGTTTCAAGAAGCTAGAACAAACCGTGTTGGATTTAGAGTTCCAAATACATCTATCAATATAGGAGAAAACAGAGTGAAACCTACAAATTCAAACTGTTACTGGAAATGAACGCTTCAACATAGAAGAACGAAATTTGGGGAACCAAGTCGCCTTAGTGTACTGATCATTACCTGAAAGTATCATCCAGTTTGGGTGAAAAAATATTTGCTGAGATTTCTGGAGATTCGTAATTTTGGGAAGCTTGGCAACCCCTTCCCATGAAAGTGTTTCTCGCCAGTCATTGCTTAGGGCTACATCAAGAGGAAACAAAACGTAGAGATAGAACGTGAAACTACTTTGTTGTGTCAAGTTTCAAGAAGCTAGCACAAACCGTGTTGGATTTAGAGTTCCAAATACATCTATCAATATAGGAGAAAACAGAGTGAAACCTAAAAATTCAAACTGTTACTGGAAATGAACGCTTCAACATAGAAGAACGAAATTTGGGGAACCAAGTCGCCTTAGTGTACTGATCATTACCTGAAAGTATCATCCAGTTTGGGTGAAAAAATATTTGCTGAGATCTCTGGAGATTCGTAATTTTGGGAAGCTTGGCAACCCCTTCCCATGAAAGTGTTTCTCGCCAGTCACTGCTTAGGGCTACATCAAGAGGAAACAAAACGTAGAGATAGAACGTGAAACTACTTTGTTGTGTCAAGTTTCAAGAAGCTAGCACAAACCGTGTTGGATTTAGAGTTCCAAATACATCTATCAATATAGGAGAAAACAGAGTGAAACCTAAAAATTCAAACTGTTACTGGAAATGAACGCTTCAACATAGAAGAACGAAATTTGGGGAACCAAGTCGCCTTAGTGTACTGATCATTACCTGAGAGTATCATCCAGTTTGGGTGAAAAAATATTTGCTGAGATTTCTGGAGATTCGTAATTTTGGAAGCTTGGCAACCCCTTCCCATGAAAGTGTTTCTCGCCAGTCACTGCTTAGGGCTACATCAAGAGGAAACAAAACGTAGAGATAGAACGTGAAACTAATTTGTTGTGTCAACTTTCAGGAAGCTAGCACAAACCGTGTTGGATTCAGAGTTCCAAATACATCTATCAATATAGGAGAAAACAGAGTGAAACCTAAAAATTCAAACTGTTACTGGAAATGAACGCTTCAACATAGAAGAACGAAATTAGGGGAACCAAGTCGCCTTAGTGTACTGATCATTACCTGAAAGTATCATCCAGTTTGGGTGAAAAAATGTTTGCTGAGATTTCTGGAGATTCATAATTTTGGGAAGCTTGGCAACCCCGTTTCATGAAAGGGTTTCTCCCCAGTCACTGCTTAGGGCTACATCAAGAGGAAACAAAACGTAGAGATAGAACATGAAACTACTTTGTTGTGTCACGTTTCAAGAAGCTACCACAAACCGTGTTGGATTTAGAGTTCCAAATACATCTATCAATATAGGAGAAAACAGAGTGAAACCTAAAAATTCAAACTGTTACTGGAAATGAACGCTTCAACATAGAAGAACGAAATTTGGGGAACCAAGTCGCCTTAGTGTACTGATCATTACCTGAAAGTATCATCCAGTTTGGGTGAAAAAATATTTGCTGAGATTTCTGGAGATTCGTAATTTTGGGAAGCTTGGCAACCCCTTCCCATGAAAGTGTTTCTCGCCAGTCACTGCTTAGGTCTACATCAAGAGAAAACAAAACGTAGAGATAGAACGTGAAACTACTTTGTTGTGTCAAGTTTCAAGAAGCTACCACAAACCGTGTTGGATTTAGAGTTCCAAATACATCTATCAATATAGGAGAAAACAGAGTGAAACCTAAAAATTCAAACTGTTACTGGAAATGAACGCTTCAACATAGAAGAACGAAATTTGGGGAACCAAGTCGCCTTAGTGTACTGATCATTACCTGAAAGTATCATCCAGTTTGGGTGAAAAAATATTTGCTGAGATTTCTGGAGATTCGTAATTTTGGGAAGCTTGGCAACCCCTTCCCATGAAAGTGTTTCTCGCCACTCACTGTTTAGGGCTACATCAAGAGGAAACAAAACGTAGAGATAGAACGTGAAACTACTTTGTTGTGTCAAGTTTCAAGAAGCTAGCACAAACCGTGTTGGATTTAGAGTTCCAAATACATCTATCAATATAGGAGAAAACAGAGTGAAACCTAAAAATTCAAACTGTTACTGGAAATGAACGCTTCAACATAGAAGAACGAAATTTGGGGAACCAAGTCGCCTTAGTGTACTGATCATTACCTGAGAGTATCATCCAGTTTGGGTGAAAAAATATTTGCTGAGATTTCCGGAGATTCGTAATTTTGGAAGCTTGGCAACCCCTTCCCATGAAAGTGTTTCTCGCCAGTCACTGCTTAGGGCTACATCAAGAGGAAACAAAACGTAGAATTAGAACGTGAAACTACTTTGTTGTGTCAACTTTCAAGAAGCTAGCAAAAACCGTGTTGGATTCAGAGTTCCAAATACATCTATCAATATAGGAGAAAACAGAGTGAAACCTAAAAATTCAAACTGTTACTGGAAATGAACGCTTCAACATAGAAGAACGAAATTTGGGGAACCAAGTCGCCTTAGTGTACTGATCATTACCTGAAAGTATCATCCAGTTTGGGTGAAAAAATGTTTGCTGAGATTTCTGGTGATTCGTAATTTTGGGAAGCTTGGCAACCCCTTTCGATGAAAGTGTTTCTCGCCAGTCACTGCTTAGGGCTACAACAAGAGGAAACAAAACATAGAGATAGAACGTGAAACTACTTTGTTGTGTCAAGTTTCAAGAAGCTAGCACAAACCGTGTTGGATTTAGAGTTCCAAATATATCTATCTATATAGGAGAAAACAGAGTGAAACCTAAAAATTCAAACTGTTACTGGAAATGAACGCTTCAACATAGAAGAACGAAATTTGGGGAACCAAGTCGCCTTAGTGTACTGATCATTACCTGAAAGTATCATCCAGTTTGGGTGAAAAAAATATTTGCTGAGATTTCTGGAGATTCGTAATTTTGGGAAGCTTGGCAACCCCTTCCATTGAAAGTGTTTCTCGCCAGTCACTGCTTAGGGCTACATCAAGAGGAAACAAAACGTAGAGATAGAACGTGAAACAACTTTGTTGTGTCAAGTTTCAAGAAGCTAGCACAAACCGTGTTGGATTTAGAGTTCCAAATACATCTATCTATATAGGAGAAAACAGAGTGAAACCTAAAAATTCAAACTCTTACTGGAAATGAACGCTTCAACATAGAAGAACGAAATTTGGGGAACCAAGTTGCCTTAGTGTACTGATCATTACCTGAAAGTATCATCCAGTTTGGTTGAAAAAATATTTGCTGAGATTTCTGGAGATTCGTAATTTTGGGAAGCTTGGCAACCCCTTCCCATGAAAGTGTTTCTCGCCAGTCACTGCTTAGGGCTACATCAAGAGGAAACAAAACGTAGAGATAGAACGTGAAACTATTTTGTTGTGTCAAGTTTCAAGAAGCTAGCACAAACCGTGTTGGATTTAGAGTTCCAAATACATCTATCAATATAGGAGAAAACAGAGTGAAACCTAAATATTCAAAGTGTTACTGGAAATGAACGCTTCAACATAGAAGAACGAAATTTGGGGAACCAAGTCGCCTTAGTGTACTGATCATTACCTGAGAGTATCATCCAGTTTGGGTGAAAAAATATTTGCTGAGATTTCTGGAGATTCGTAATTTTGGAAGCTTGGCAACCCCTTCCCATGAAAGTGTTTCTCGCCAGTCACTGCTTAGGGCTACATCAAGAGGAAACAAAACATAGAGATAGAACGTGAAACTACTTTGTTGTGTCAACTTTCAAGAAGCTAGCACAAACCGTGTTGGATTCAGAGTTCCAAATACATCTATCAATATAGGAGAAAACAGAGTGAAACCTACAAATTCAAACTGTTACTGGAAATGAACGCTTCAACATAGAAGAACGAAATTAGGGGAACCAAGTCGCCTTAGTGTACTGATCATTACCTGAAAGTATCATCCAGTTTGGGTGAAAAAATGTTTGCTGAGATTTCTGGAGATTCGTAATTTTGGGAAGCTTGGCAACCCCTTCCGATGTAAGTGTTTCTCGCCAGTCACTGCTTAGGGCTACAACAAGAGGAAACAAAACGTAGAGATAGAACGTGAAACTACTTTGTTGTGTCAAGTTTCAAGAAGCTAGCACAAACCGTGTTGGATTTAGAGTTCCAAATACATCTATCTATATAGGAGAAAACAGAGTGAAACCTAAAAATGCAAACTGTTACTGGAAATGAACCCTTCAACATAGAAGAACGAAATTTGGGGAACCAAGTCGCCTTAGTGTACTGATCATTACCTGAAAGTATCATCCAGTTTGGGTGAAAAAATATTTGCTGAGATTTCTGGAGATTCGTAATTTTGGGAAGCTTGGCAACCCCTTCCCATGAAAGTGTTTCTCGCCAGTCACTGCTTAGGGCTACATCAAGAGGAAACAAAACGTAGAGATAGAACGTGAAACAACTTTGTTGTGTCAAGTTTCAAGAAGCTAGCACAAACCGTGTTGTATTTAGAGTTCCAAATACATCTATCTATATAGGAGAAAACAGAGTGAAACCTAAAAATTCAAACTGTTACTGGAAATGAACGCTTCAACATAGAAGAACGAAATTTGGGGAACCAAGTCGCCTTAGTGTACTGATCATTACCTGAAAGTATCATCCAGTTTGGTTGAAAAAATATTTGCTGAGATTTCTGGAGATTCGTAATTTAGCGAATCTTGGCAACCCCTTCCCATGAAAGTGTTTCTCGCCAGTCACTGCTTAGGGCTACATCAAGAGGAAACAAAACGTAGAGATAGAACGTGAAACTACTTTGTTGTGTCAAGTTTCAAGAAGCTAGCACAAACCGTGTTGTATTTAGAGTTCCAAATACATCTATCAATATAGGAGAAAATAGAGTGAAACCTAAAAATTCAAACTGTTACTGGAAATGAACGCTTCAACATCGAGGAACGAAATTTGGGGAACCAAGTTGCCTTAGTGTACTGATCATTACCTGAAAGTATCATCCAGTTTGGGTGAAAAAATATTTGCTGAGATTTCTGGAGATTCGTAATTTTGGGAATCTTGGCAACCCCTTCCCATGAAAGTGTTTCTCGCCAGTCACTGTTTAGGGCTACATCAAGAGGAAACAAAACGTAGAGATAGAACGTGAAACTACTTTGTTGTGTCAAGTTTCAAGAAGCTAGCACAAACCGTGTTGGATTTAGAGTTCCAAATGCATCTATCAATATAGGAGAAAACAGAGTGAAACCTAATAATTCAAACTGTTACTGGAAATGAACGCTTCAACATAGAAGAATGAAATTTGGGGAACCAAGTCGCCTTAGTGTACTGATCATTACCTGAGAGTATCATCCAGTTTGGGTGAAAAAATATTTGCTGAGATTTCTGGAGATTCGTAATTTTTGGAAGCTTGGCACCCCTTCCCATGAAAGTGTTTCTCGCCAGTCACTGCTTAGGGCTACATCAAGAGGAAACAAAACGTAGAGATAGAACGTGAAACTACTTTGTTGTGTCAAGTTTCAAGAAGCTAGCACAAACTGTGTTGGATTTAGAGTTCCAAATACATCTATCAATATAGGAGAAAACAGAGTGAAACCTACAAATTCAAACTGTTACTGGAAATGAACGCTTCAACATAGAAGAACGAAATTTGGGGAACCAAGTTACCTTAGTGTACTGATCATTACCTGAAAGTATCATCCAGTTTGGGTGAAAAATTATTTGCTGAGATTTCTGGAGATTCGTAATTTTTGGAAGCTTGGCAATCCCTTCCCATGAAATTGTTTCTCGCCAGTCACTGCTTAGGGCTACATCAAGAGGAAACACAACGTAGAGATAGAACGTGAAACAACTTTGTTGTGTCAAGTTTCAAGAAGCTAGCACAAACCGTGTTGGATTTAGAGTTCCAAATACATCTATCTATATAGGAGAAAACAGAGTGAAACCTAAAAATTCAAACTCTTACTGGAAATGAACGCTTCAACATAGAAGAACGAAATTTGGGGAACCAAGTTGCCTTAGTGTACTGATCATTACCTGAGAGTATCATCCAGTTTGGGTGAAAAAATATTTGCTGAGATTTCTGGAGATTCGTAATTTTGGAAGCTTGGCAACCCCTTCCCATGAAAGTGTTTCTCGCCAGTCACTGCTTAGGGCTACAGCAAGAGGAAACAAAACGTAGAGATAGAACGTGAAACTACTTTGTTGTGTCAACTTTCAAGAAGCTAGCACAAACCGTGTTGGATTCAGAGTTCCAAATACATCTATCAATATAGGAGAAAACAGAGTGAAACCTACAAATTCAAACTGTTACTGGAAATGAACGCTTCAACATAGAAGAATGAAATTAGGGGAACCAAGTCGCCTTAGTGTACTGATCATTACCTGAAAGTATCATCCAGTTTGGGTGAAAAAATGTTTGCTGAGATTTCTGGAGATTCGTAATTTTGGGAAGCTTGGCAACCCCTTCCGATGTAAGTGTTTCTCGCCAGTCACTGCTTAGGGCTACAACAAGAGGAAACAAAATGTAGAGATAGAACGTGAAACTACTTTGTTGTGTCAAGTTTCAAGAAGCTAGCACAAACCGTGTTGGATTTAGAGTTCCAAATACATCTATCTATATAGGAGAAAACAGAGTGAAACCTAAAAATACAAACTGTTACTGGAAATGAACCCTTCAACATAGAAGAACGAAATTTGGGGAACCAAGTCGCCTTAGTGTACTGATCATTACCTGAAAGTATCATCCAGTTTGGGTGAAAAAATATTTGCTGAGATTTCTGGAGATTCGTAATTTTGGGAAGCTTGGCAACCCCTTCCCATGAAAGTGTTTCTCGCCAGTCACTGCTTAGGGCTACATCAAGAGGAAACAAAACGTAGAGATAGAACGTGAAACAACTTTGTTGTGTCAAGTTTCAAGAAGCTAGCACAAACCGTGTTGTATTTAGAGTTCCAAATACATCTATCTATATAGGAGAAAACAGAGTGAAACCTAAAAATTCAAACTGTTACTGGAAATGAACGCTTCAACATAGAAGAACGAAATTTGGGGAACCAAGTCGCCTTAGTGTACTGATCATTACCTGAAAGTATCATCCAGTTTGGTTGAAAAAATATTTGCTGAGATTTCTGGAGATTCGTAATTTAGGGAATCTTGGCATCCCCTTCCCATGAAAGTGTTTCTCGCCAGTCACTGCTTAGGGCTACATCAAGAGGAAACAAAACGTAGAGATAGAACGTGAAACTTCTTTGTTGTGTCAAGTTTCAAGAAGCTAGCACAAACCGTGTTGTATTTAGAGTTCCAAATACATCTATCAATATAGGAGAAAATAGAGTGAAACCTAAAAATTCAAACTGTTACTGGAAATGAACGCTTCAACATCGAGGAACGAAATTTGGGGAACCAAGTCGCCTTAGTGTACTGATCATTACCTGAAAGTATCATCCAGTTTGGGTGAAAAAATATTTGCTGAGATTTCTGGAGATTCGTAATTTTGGGAATCTTGGCAACCCCTTCCCATGAAAGTGTTTCTCGCCAGTCACTGTTTAGGGCTACATCAAGAGGAAACAAAACGTAGAGATAGAACGTGAAACTACTTTGTTGTGTCAAGTTTCAAGAAGCTAGCACAAACCGTGTTGTATTTAGAGTTCCAAATACATCTATCAATATAGGAGAAAACAGAGTGAAACCTAATAATTCAAACTGTTACTGGAAATGAACGCTTCAACATAGAAGAATGAAATTTGGGGAACCAAGTCGCCTTAGTGTACTGATCATTACCTGAGAGTATCATCCAGTTTGGGTGAAAAAATATTTGCTGAGATTTCTGGAGATTCGTAATTTTTGGAAGCTTGGCACCCCTTCCCATGAAAGTGTTTCTCGCCAGTCACTGCTTAGGGCTACATCAAGAGGAAACAAAACGTAGAGATAGAACGTGAAACTACTTTGTTGTGTCAAGTTTCAAGAAGCTAGCACAAACTGTGTTGGATTTAGAGTTCCAAATACATCTATCAATATAGGAGAAAACAGAGTGAAACCTACAAATTCAAACTGTTACTGGAAATGAACGCTTCAACATAGAAGAACGAAATTTGGGGAACCAAGTTACCTTAGTGTACTGATCATTACCTGAAAGTATCATCCAGTTTGTGTGAAAAATTATTTGCTGAGATTTCTGGAGATTCGTAATTTTTGGAAGCTTGGCAATCCCTTCCCATGAAATTGTTTCTCGCCAGTCACTGCTTAGGGCTACATCAAGAGGAAACAAAACGTAGAGAGAGAACGTGAAACTACTTTGTTGTGTCAAGTTTCAAGAAGCTATCACAAACCGTGTTGGATTTAGAGTTCCAAATACATCTATCAATATAGGAGAAAACAGAGTGAAACCTACAAATTCAAACTGTTACTGGAAATGAACGCTTCAACATAGAAGAACGAAATTTGGGTAATCAAGTCGCCTTAGTGTATTGATCATTACCTGAAAGTATCATCCAGTTTGGGTGAAAAAATATTTGCTGAGATTTCTGGAGATTCGTAATTTTGGGAAGCTTGGCAACCCCTTCCCATGAAAGTGTTTCTCGCCAGTCACTGCTTAGGGCTACATCAAGAGGAAACAAAACGTAGAGATAGAACGTGAAACTACTTTGTTGTGTCAAGTTTCAAGAAGCTAGCACAAACCGTGTTGGATTTAGAGTTCCAAATACATCTATCAATATAGGAGAAAACAGAGTGAAACCTAAAAATTCAAATTGTTACTGGAAATGAACGCTTCAACATAGAAGAACGAAATTTGGGGAACCAAGTCGCCTTAGTGTACTGATCATTACCTGAAAGTATCATCCAGTTTGGGTGAAAAAATATTTGCTGAGATTTCTGGAGATTCGTAATTTTGGGAAGCTTGGCAACCCCTTCCCATGAAAGTGTTTCTGGCCAGTCACTGTTTAGGGCTACCTCAAGAGGAAACAAAACGTAGAGATAGAACGTGAAACTACTTTGTTGTGTCAAGTTTCAAGAAGCTAGCACAAACCGTGTTGTATTTAGAGTTCCAAATACATCTATCAATATAGGAGAAAACAGAGTGAAACCTAAAAATTCAAACTGTTACTGGAAATGAACGCTTCAACATAGAAGAACGAAATTTGGGGAACCAAGTCGCCTTAGTGTACTGATCATTACCTGAAAGTATCATCCTGTTTGGGTGAAAAAATATTTGCTGAGATTTCTGGAGATTCGTAATTTTGGGAAGCTTGGCATCCCCTTCCCATGAAAGTGTTTCTCGCCAGTCACTGCTTAGGGCTACATCAAGAGGAAACAAAACGTAGAGATAGAACGTGAAACTACTTTGTTGTGTCAACTTTCAAGAAGCTAGCACAAACCGTGTTGGATTCAGAGTTCCAAATACATCTATCAATATAGGAGAAAACAGAGTGAAACCTACAAATTCAAACTGTTACTGGAAATGAACGCTTCAACATAGAAGAATGAAATTAGGGGAACCAAGTCGCCTTAGTGTACTGATCATTACCTGAAAGTATCATCCAGTTTGGGTGAAAAAATATTTGCTGAGATTTCTGGAGATTCGTAATTTTGGGAAGCTTGGCAACCCCTTCCCATGAAAGTGTTTCTGGCCAGTCACTGTTTAGGGCTACCTCAAGAGGAAACAAAACGTAGAGATAGAACGTGAAACTACTTTGTTGTGTCAAGTTTCAAGAAGCTAGCACAAACCGTGTTGTATTTAGAGTTCCAAATACATCTATCAATATAGGAGAAAACAGAGTGAAACCTAAAAATTCAAACTGTTACTGGAAATGAACGCTTCAACATAGAAGAACGAAATTTGGGGAACCAAGTCGCCTTAGTGTACTGATCATTACCTGAAAGTATCATCCTGTTTGGGTGAAAAAATATTTGCTGAGATTTCTGGAGATTCGTAATTTTGGGAAGCTTGGCATCCCCTTCCCATGAAAGTGTTTCTCGCCAGTCACTGCTTAGGGCTACATCAAGAGGAAACAAAACGTAGAGATAGAACGTGAAACTACTTTGTTGTGTCAACTTTCAAGAAGCTAGCACAAACCGTGTTGGATTCAGAGTTCCAAATACATCTATCAATATAGGAGAAAACAGAGTGAAACCTACAAATTCAAACTGTTACTGGAAATGAACGCTTCAACATAGAAGAATGAAATTAGGGGAACCAAGTCGCCTTAGTGTACTGATCATTACCTGAAAGTATCATCCAGTTTGGGTGAAAAAATGTTTGCTGAGATTTCTGGAGATTCGTAATTTTGGGAAGCTTGGCAACCCCTTCCGATGTAAGTGTTTCTCGCCAGTCACTGCTTAGGGCTACAACAAGAGGAAACAAAATGTAGAGATAGAACGTGAAATTACTTTGTTGTGTCAAGTTTCAAGAAGCTAGCACAAACCGTGTTGGATTTAGAGTTCCAAATACATCTATCTATATAGGAGAAAACAGAGTGAAACCTAAAAATACAAACTGTTACTGGAAATGAACCCTTCAACATAGAAGAACGAAATTTGGGGAACCAAGTCGCCTTAGTGTACTGATCATTACCTGAAAGTATCATCCAGTTTGGGTGAAAAAATATTTGCTGAGATTTCTGGAGATTCGTAATTTTGGGAAGCTTGGCAACCCCTTCCCATGAAAGTGTTTCTCGCCAGTCACTGCTTAGGGCTACATCAAGAGGAAACAAAACGTAGAGATAGAACGTGAAACAACTTTGTTGTGTCAAGTTTCAAGAAGCTAGCACAAACCGTGTTGTATTTAGAGTTCCAAATACATCTATCTATATAGGAGAAAACAGAGTGAAACCTAAAAATTCAAACTGTTACTGGAAATGAACGCTTCAACATAGAAGAACGAAATTTGGGGAACCAAGTCGCCTTAGTGTACTGATCATTACCTGAAAGTATCATCCAGTTTGGTTGAAAAAATATTTGCTGAGATTTCTGGAGATTCGTAATTTAGGGAATCTTGGCATCCCCTTCCCATGAAAGTGTTTCTCGCCAGTCACTGCTTAGGGCTACATCAAGAGGAAACAAAACGTAGAGATAGAACGTGAAACTACTTTGTTGTGTCAAGTTTCAAGAAGCTAGCACAAACCGTGTTGTATTTAGAGTTCCAAATACATCTATCAATATAGGAGAAAATAGAGTGAAACCTAAAAATTCAAACTGTTACTGGAAATGAACGCTTCAACATCGAGGAACGAAATTTGGGGAACCAAGTCGCCTTAGTGTACTGATCATTACCTGAAATTATCATCCAGTTTGGGTGAAAAAATATTTGCTGAGATTTCTGGAGATTCGTAATTTTGGGAATCTTGGCAACCCCTTCCCATGAAAGTGTTTCTCGCCAGTCACTGTTTAGGGCTACATCAAGAGGAAACAAAACGTAGAGATAGAACGTGAAACTACTTTGTTGTGTCAAGTTTCAAGAAGCTAGCACAAACCGTGTTGTATTTAGAGTTCCAAATACATCTATCAATATAGGAGAAAACAGAGTGAAACCTAATAATTCAAACTGTTACTGGAAATGAACGCTTCAACATAGAAGAATGAAATTTGGGGAACCAAGTCGCCTTAGTGTACTGATCATTACCTGAGAGTATCATCCAGTTTGGGTGAAAAAATATTTGCTGAGATTTCTGGAGATTCGTAATTTTTGGAATCTTGGCACCCCTTCCCATGAAAGTGTTTCTCGCCAGTCACTGCTTAGGGCTACATCAAGAGGAAACAAAACGTAGAGATAGAACGTGAAACTACTTTGTTGTGTCAAGTTTCAAGAAGCTAGCACAAACTGTGTTGGATTTAGAGTTCCAAATACATCTATCAATATAGGAGAAAACAGAGTGAAACCTAAAAATTCAAACTGTTACTGGAAATGAACGCTTCAACATAGAAGAACGAAATTTGGGTAATCAAGTCGCCTTAGTGTATTGATCATTACCTGAAAGTATCATCCAGTTTGGGTGAAAAAATATTTGCTGAGATTTCTGGAGATTCGTAATTTTGGGAAGCTTGGCAACCCCTTCCCATGAAAGTGTTTCTCGCCAGTCACTGCTTAGGGCTACATCAAGAGGAAACAAAACGTAGAGATAGAACGTGAAACTACTTTGTTGTGTCAAGTTTCAAGAAGCTAGCACAAACCGTGTTGGATTTAGAGTTCCAAATACATCTATCAATATAGGAGAAAACAGAGTGAAACCTAAAAATTCAAATTGTTACTGGAAATGAACGCTTCAACATAGAAGAACGAAATTTGGGGAACCAAGTCGCCTTAGTGTACTGATCATTACCTGAAAGTATCATCCAGTTTGGGTGAAAAAATATTTGCTGAGATTTCTGGAGATTCGTAATTTTGGGAAGCTTGGCAACCCCTTCCCATGAAAGTGTTTCTGGCCAGTCACTGTTTAGGGCTACATCAAGAGGAAACAAAACGTAGAGATAGAACGTGAAACTACTTTGTTGTGTCAAGTTTCAAGAAGCTAGCACAAACCGTGTTGTATTTAGAGTTCCAAATACATCTATCAATATAGGAGAAAACAGAGTGAAACCTAAAAATTCAAACTGTTACTGGAAATGAACGCTTCAACATAGAAGAACGAAATTTGGGGAACCAAGTCGCCTTAGTGTACTGATCATTACCTGAAAGTATCATCCTGTTTGGGTGAAAAAATATTTGCTGAGATTTCTGGAGATTCGTAATTTTGGGAAGCTTGGCATCCCCTTCCCATGAAAGTGTTTCTCGCCAGTCACTGCTTAGGGCTACATCAAGAGGAAACAAAACGTAGAGATAGAACGTGAAACTACTTTGTTGTGTCAAGTTTCAAGAAGCTAGCACAAACCGTGTTGGATTTAGAGTTCCAAATACATCTATCAATATAGGAGAAAACAGAGTGAAACCTACAAATTCAAACTGTTACTGGAAATGAACGCTTCAACATAGAAGAACGAAATTTGGGGAACCAAGTCGCCTTAGTGTACTGATCATTACCTGAGAGTATCATCCAGTTTGGGTGAAAAAATATTTGCTGAGATTTCTGGAGATTCGTAATTTTGGAAGCTTGGCAACGCCTTCCCATGAAAGTGTTTCTCGCCAGTCACTGCTTAGGGCTACATCAAGAGGAAACAAAACGTAGAGATAGAACGTGAAACTAATTTGTTGTGTCAACTTTCAAGAAGCTAGCACAAACCGTGTTGGATTCAGAGTTCCAAATACATCTATCAATATAGGAGAAAACAGAGTGAAACCTACAAATTCAAACTGTTACTGGAAATGAACGCTTCAACATAGAAGAACGAAATTTGGGTAACCAAGTCGCCTTAGTGTACTGATCATTACCTGAAAGTATCATCCAGTTTGGGTGAAAAAATATTTGCTGAGATTTCTGGAGATTCGTAATTTTGGGAAGCTTGGCATCCCCTTCCCATGAAAGTGTTTCTCGCCAGTCACTGCTTAGGGCTACATCAAGAGGAAACAAAACGTAGAGATAGAACGTGAAACTACTTTGTTGTGTCAAGTTTCAAGAAGCTAGAACAAACCGTGTTGGATTTAGAGTTCCAAATACATCTATCAATATAGGAGAAAACAGAGTGAAACCTACAAATTCAAACTGTTACTGGAAATGAACGCTTCAACATAGAAGAACGAAATTTGGGTAACCAAGTCGCCTTAGTGTACTGATCATTACCTGAAAGTATCATCCAGTTTGGGTGAAAAAATATTTGCTGAGATTTCTGGAGATTCGTAATTTTGGGAAGCTTGGCAACCCCTTCCCATGAAAGTGTTTCTCGCCAGTCACTGCTTAGGGCTACATCAAGAGGAAACAAAACGTAGAGATAGAACGTGAAACTACTTTGTTGTGTCAAGTTTCAAGAAGCTAGCACAAACCGTGTTGGATTTAGAGTTCCAAATACATCTATCAATATAGGAGAAAACAGAGTGAAACCTAAAAATTCAAACTGTTACTGGAAATGAACGCTTCAACGTAGAAGAACGAAATTTGGGGAACCAAGTCGCCTTAGTGTACTGATCATTACCTGAAAGTATCATCCAGTTTGGGTGAAAAAATATTTGCTGAGATTTCTGGAGATTCGTAATTTTGGGAAGCTTGGCAACCCCTTCCCATGAAAGTGTTTCTGGCCAGTCACTGTTTAGGGCTACATCAAGAGGAAACAAAACGTAGAGATAGAACGTGAAACTACTTTGTTGTGTCAACTTTCAAGAAGCTAGCACAAACCGTGTTGGATTTAGAGTTCCAAATACATCTATCAATATAGGAGAAAACAGAGTGAAACCTAAAAATTCAAACTGTTACTGGAAATGAACGCTTCAACATAGAAGAACGAAATTTGGGGAACCAAGTCGCCTTAGTGTACTGATCATTACCTGAAAGTATCATCCAGTTTGGGTGAAAAAATATTTGCTGAGATTTCTGGAGATTCGTAATTTTGGGAAGCTTGGCATCCCCTTCCCATGAAAGTGTTTCTCGCCAGTCACTGCTTAGGGCTACATCAAGAGGAAACAAAACGTAGAGATAGAACGTGAAACTACTTTGTTGTGTCAAGTTTCAAGAAGCTAGCACAAACCGTGTTGGATTTAGAGTTCCAAATACATCTATCAATATAGGAGAAAACAGAGTGAAACCTAAAAATTCAAACTGTTACTGGAAATGAACGCTTCAACGTAGAAGAACGAAATTTGGGGAACCAAGTCGCCTTAGTGTACTGATCATTACCTGAAAGTATCATCCAGTTTGGGTGAAAAAATATTTGCTGAGATTTCTGGAGATTCGTAATTTTGGGAAGCTTGGCAACCCCTTCCCATGAAAGTGTTTCTCGCCAGTCACTGCTTAGGGCTACATCAAGAGGAAACAAAACGTAGAGATAGAACGTGAAACTACTTTGTTGTGTCAACTTTCAAGAAGCTAGCACAAACCGTGTTGGATTTAGAGTTCCAAATACATCTATCAATATAGGAGAAAACAGAGTGAAACCTAAAAATTCAAACTGTTACTGGAAATGAACGCTTCAACATAGAAGAACGAAATTTGGGGAACCAAGTCGCCTTAGTGTACTGATCATTACCTGAAAGTATCATCCAGTTTGGGTGAAAAAATATTTGCTGAGATTTCTGGAGATTCGTAATTTTGGGAAGCTTGGCATCCCCTTCCCATGAAAGTGTTTCTCGCCAGTCACTGCTTAGGGCTACATCAAGAGGAAACAAAACGTAGAGATAGAACGTGAAACTACTTTGTTGTGTCAACTTTCAAGAAGCTAGCACAAACCGTGTTGGATTTAGAGTTCCAAATACATCTATCAATATAGGAGAAAACAGAGTGAAACCTAAAAATTCAAACTGTTACTGGAAATGAACGCTTCAACATATAAGAACGAAATTTGGGGAACCAAGTCGCCTTAGTGTACTGATCATTACCTGAGAGTATCATCCAGTTTGGGTGAAAAAATATTTGCTGAGATTTCTGGAGATTCGTAATTTTGGAAGCTTGGCAACCCCTTCCCATGAAAGTGTTTCTCGCCAGTCACTGCTTAGGGCTACATCAAGAGGAAACAAAACGTAGAGATAGAACGTGAAACTAATCTGTTGTGTCAACTTTCAAGAAGCTAGCACAAACCGTGTTGGATTCAGAGTTCCAAATACATCTATCAATATAGGAGAAAACAGAGTGAAACCTACAAATTCAAACTGTTACTGGAAATGAACGCTTCAACATAGAAGAACGAAATTTGGGTAACCAAGTCGCCTTAGTGTACTGATCATTACCTGAAAGTATCATCCAGTTTGGGTGAAAAAATATTTGCTGAGATTTCTGGAGATTCGTAATTTTGGGAAGCTTGGCATCCCCTTCCCATGAAAGTGTTTCTCGCCAGTCACTGCTTAGGGCTACATCAAGAGGAAACAAAACGTAGAGATAGAACGTGAAACTACTTTGTTGTGTCAAGTTTCAAGAAGCTAGAACAAACCGTGTTGGATTTAGAGTTCCAAATACATCTATCAATATAGGAGAAAACAGAGTGAAACCTACAAATTCAAACTGTTACTGGAAATGAACGCTTCAACATAGAAGAACGAAATTTGGGTAACCAAGTCGCCTTAGTGTACTGATCATTACCTGAAAGTATCATCCAGTTTGGGTGAAAAAATATTTGCTGAGATTTCTGGAGATTCGTAATTTTGGGAAGCTTGGCAACCCCTTCCCATGAAAGTGTTTCTCGCCAGTCACTGCTTAGGGCTACATCAAGAGGAAACAAAACGTAGAGATAGAACGTGAAACTACTTTGTTGTGTCAAGTTTCAAGAAGCTAGCACAAACCGTGTTGGATTTAGAGTTCCAAATACATCTATCAATATAGGAGAAAACAGAGTGAAACCTAAAAATTCAAACTGTTACTGGAAATGAACGCTTCAACATAGAAGAACGAAATTTGGGGAACCAAGTCACCTTAGTGTACTGATCATTACCTGAAAGTATCATCCAGTTTGGGTGAAAAAATATTTGCTGAGATCTCTGGAGATTCGTAATTTTGGGAAGCTTGGCAACCCCTTCCCATGAAAGTGTTTCTCGCCAGTCACTGCTTAGGGCTACATCAAGAGGAAACAAAACGTAGAGATAGAACGTGAAACTACTTTGTTGTGTCAAGTTTCAAGAAGCTAGCACAAACCGTGTTGGATTTAGAGTTCCAAATACATCTATCAATATAGGAGAAAACAGAGTGAAACCTAAAAATTCAAACTGTTACTGGAAATGAACGCTTCAACATAGAAGAACGAAATTCGGGGAACCAAGTCGCCTTAGTGTACTGATCATTACCTGAGAGTATCATCCAGTTTGGGTGAAAAAATATTTGCTGAGATTTCTGGAGATTCGTAATTTTGGAAGCTTGGCAACCCCTTCCCATGAAAGTGTTTCTCGCCAGTCACTGCTTAGGGCTACATCAAGAGGAAACAAAACGTAGAGATAGAACGTGAAACTAATTTGTTGTGTCAACTTTCAGGAAGCTAGCACAAACCGTGTTGGATTCAGAGTTCCAAATACATCTATCAATATAGGAGAAAACAGAGTGAAACCTACAAATTCAAACTGTTACTGGAAATGAACGCTTCAACATAGAAGAACGAAATTTGGGTAACCAAGTCGCCTTAGTGTACTGATCATTACCTGAAAGTATCATCCAGTTTGGGTGAAAAAATATTTGCTGAGATTTCTGGAGATTCGTAATTTTGGGAAGCTTGGCATCCCCTTCCCATGAAAGTGTTTCTCGCCAGTCACTGCTTAGGGCTACATCAAGAGGAAACAAAACGTAGAGATAGAACGTGAAACTACTTTGTTGTGTCAAGTTTCAAGAAGCTAGAACAAACCGTGTTGGATTTAGAGTTCCAAATACATCTATCAATATAGGAGAAAACAGAGTGAAACCTACAAATTCAAACTGTTACTGGAAATGAACGCTTCAACATAGAAGAACGAAATTTGGGTAACAAAGTCGCCTTAGTGTACTGATCATTTCCTGAAAGTATCATCCAGTTTGGGTGAAAAAATATTTGCTGAGATTTCTGGAGATTCGTAATTTTGGGAAGCTTGGCAACCCCTTCCCATGAAAGTGTTTCTCGCCAGTCACTGCTTAGGGCTACATCAAGAGGAAACAAAACGTAGAGATAGAACGTGAAACTACTTTGTTGTGTCAAGTTTCAAGAAGCTAGCACAAACCGTGTTGGATTTAGAGTTCCAAATACATCTATCAATATAGGAGAAAACAGAGTGAAACCTACAAATTCAAACTGTTACTGGAAATGAACGCTTCAACATAGAAGAACGAAATTTGGGTAACCAAGTCGCCTTAGTGTACTGATCATTACCTGAAAGTATCATCCAGTTTGGGTGAAAAAATATTTGCTGAGATCTCTGGAGATTCGTAATTTTGGGAAGCTTGGCAACCCCTTCCCATGAAAGTGTTTCTCGCCAGTCACTGCTTAGGGCTACATCAAGAGGAAACAAAACGTAGAGATAGAACGTGAAACTACTTTGTTGTGTCAAGTTTCAAGAAGCTAGCACAAACCGTGTTGGATTTAGAGTTCCAAATACATCTATCAATATAGGAGAAAACAGAGTGAAACCTAAAAATTCAAACTGTTACTGGAAATGAACGCTTCAACATAGAAGAACGAAATTTGGGGAACCAAGTCGCCTTAGTGTACTGATCATTACCTGAAAGTATCATCCAGTTTGGGTGAAAAAATATTTGCTGAGATTTCTGGAGATTCGTAATTTTGGGAAGCTTGGCAACCCCTTCCCATGAAAGTGTTTCTGGCCAGTCACTGTTTAGGGCTACATCAAGAGGAAACAAAACGTAGAGATAGAACGTGAAACTACTTTGTTGTGTCAAGTTTCAAGAAGCTAGCACAAACCGTGTTGTATTTAGAGTTCCAAATACATCTATCAATATAGGAGAAAAGAGAGTGAAACCTAAAAATTCAAACTGTTACTGGAAATGAACGCTTCAACATAGAAGAACGAAATTTGGGGAACCAAGTCGTCTTAGTGTACTGATCATTACCTGAAAGTATCATCCAGTTTGGGTGAAAAAATATTTGCTGAGATTTCTGGAGATTCGTAATTTTGGGAATCTTGGCAACCCCTTCCCATGAAAGTGTTTCTCGCCAGTCACTGTTTAGGGCTACATCAAGAGGAAACAAAACGTAGAGATAGAACGTGAAACTACTTTGTTGTGTCAAGTTTCAAGAAGCTAGCACAAACTGTGTTGGATTTAGAGTTCCAAATACATCTATCAATATAGGAGAAAACAGAGTGAAACCTACAAATTCAAACTGTTACTGGAAATGAACGCTTCAACATAGAAGAACGAAATTTGGGGAACCACGTTACCTTAGTGTACTGATCATTACCTGAAAGTATCATCCAGTTTGTGTGAAAAATTATTTGCTGAGATTTCTGGAGATTCGTAATTTTTGGAAGCTTGGCAATCCCTTCCCATGAAATTGTTTCTCGCCAGTCACTGCTTAGGGCTACATCAAGAGGAAACAAAACGTAGAGAGAGAACGTGAAACTACTTTGTTTTGTCAAGTTTCAAGAAGCTATCACAAACCGTGTTGGATTTAGAGTTCCAAATACATCTATCAATATAGGAGAAAACAGAGTGAAACCTACAAATTCAAACTGTTACTGGAAATGAACGCTTCAACATAGAAGAACGAAATTTGGGTAATCAAGTCGCCTTAGTGTATTGATCATTACCTGAAAGTATCATCCAGTTTGGGTGAAAAAATATTTGCTGAGATTTCTGGAGATTCGTAATTTTGGGAAGCTTGGCAACCCCTTCCCATGAAAGTGTTTCTCGCCAGTCACTGCTTAGGGCTACATCAAGAGGAAACAAAACGTAGAGATAGAACGTGAAACTACTTTGTTGTGTCAAGTTTCAAGAAGCTAGCACAAACCGTGTTGGATTTAGAGTTCCAAATACATCTATCAATATAGGAGAAAACAGAGTGAAACCTAAAAATTCAAATTGTTACTGGAAATGAACGCTTCAACATAGAAGAATGAAATTTGGGGAACCAAGTCGCCTTAGTGTACTGATCATTACCTGAAAGTATCATCCAGTTTGGGTGAAAAAATATTTGCTGAGATTTCTAGAGATTCGTAATTTTGGGAAGCTTGGCAACCCCTTCCCATGAAAGTGTTTCTGGCCAGTCACTGTTTAGGGCTACATCAAGAGGAAACAAAACGTAGAGATAGAACGTGAAACTACTTTGTTGTGTCAAGTTTCAAGAAGCTAGCACAAACCGTGTTGTATTTAGAGTTCCAAATACATCTATCAATATAGGAGAAAACAGAGTGAAACCTAAAAATTCAAACTGTTACTGGAAATGAACGCTTCAACATAGAAGAACGAAATTTGGGGAACCAAGTCGCCTTAGTGTACTGATCATTACCTGAAAGTATCATCCTGTTTGGGTGAAAAAATATTTGCTGAGATTTCTGGAGATTCGTAATTTTGGGAAGCTTGGCATCCCCTTCCCATGAAAGTGTTTCTCGCCAGTCACTGCTTAGGGCTACATCAAGAGGAAACAAAACGTAGAGATAGAACGTGAAACTACTTTGTTGTGTAAAGTTTCAAGAAGCTAGCACAAACCGTGTTGGATTTAGAGTTCCAAATACATCTATCAATATAGGAGAAAACAGAGTGAAACCTAAAAATTCAAACTGTTACTGGAAATGAACGCTTCAACATAGAAGAACGAAATTTGGGGAACCAAGTCGCCTTAGTGTACTGATCATTACCTGAGAGTATCATCCAGTTTGGGTGAAAAAATATTTGCTGAGATTTCTGGAGATTCGTAATTTTGGAAGCTTGGCAACCCCTTCCCATGAAAGTGTTTCTCGCCAGTCACTGCTTAGGGCTACATCAAGAGGAAACAAAACATAGAGATAGAACGTGAAACTAATTTGTTGTGTCAACTTTCAAGAAGCTAGCACAAACCGTGTTGGATTCAGAGTTCCAAATACATCTATCAATATAGGAGAAAACAGAGTGAAACCTACAAATTCAAACTGTTACTGGAAATGAACGCTTCAACATAGAAGAACGAAATTTGGGTAACCAAGTCGCCTTAGTGTACTGATCATTACCTGAAAGTATCATCCAGTTTGGGTGAAAAAATATTTGCTGAGATTTCTGGAGATTCGTAATTTTGGGAAGCTTGGCATCCCCTTCCCATGAAAGTGTTTCTCGCCAGTCACTGCTTAGGGCTACATCAAGAGGAAACAAAACGTAGAGATAGAACGTGAAACTACTTTGTTGTGTCAAGTTTCAAGAAGCTAGAACAAACCGTGTTGGATTTAGAGTTCCAAATACATCTATCAATATAGGAGAAAACAGAGTGAAACCTACAAATTCAAACTGTTACTGGAAATGAACGCTTCAACATAGAAGAACGAAATTTGGGTAACCAAGTCGCCTTAGTGTACTGATCATTACCTGAAAGTATCATCCAGTTTGGGTGAAAAAATATTTGCTGAGATTTCTGGAGATTCGTAATTTTGGGAAGCTTGGCAACCCCTTCCCATGAAAGTGTTTCTCGCCAGTCACTGCTTAGGGCTACATCAAGAGGAAACAAAACGTAGAGATAGAACGTGAAACTACTTTGTTGTGTCAAGTTTCAAGAAGCTAGCACAAACCGTGTTGGATTTAGAGTTCCAAATACATCTATCAATATAGGAGAAAACAGAGTGAAACCTAAAAATTCAAACTGTTACTGGAAATGAACGCTTCAACGTAGAAGAACGAAATTTGGGGAACCAAGTCGCCTTAGTGTACTGATCATTACCTGAAAGTATCATCCAGTTTGGGTGAAAAAATATTTGCTGAGATTTCTGGAGATTCGTAATTTTGGGAAGCTTGGCAACCCCTTCCCATGAAAGTGTTTCTGGCCAGTCACTGTTTAGGGCTACATCAAGAGGAAACAAAACGTAGAGATAGAACGTGAAACTACTTTGTTGTGTCAACTTTCAAGAAGCTAGCACAAACCGTGTTGGATTTAGAGTTCCAAATACATCTATCAATATAGGAGAAAACAGAGTGAAACCTAAAAATTCAAACTGTTACTGGAAATGAACGCTTCAACATAGAAGAACGAAATTTGGGGAACCAAGTCGCCTTAGTGTACTGATCATTACCTGACAGTATCATCCAGTTTGGGTGAAAAAATATTTGCTGAGATCTCTGGAGATTCGTAATTTTGGGAAGCTTGGCATCCCCTTCCCATGAAAGTGTTTCTCGCCAGTCACTGCTTAGGGCTACATCAAGAGGAAACAAAACGTAGAGATAGAACGTGAAACTACTTTGTTGTGTCAAGTTTCAAGAAGCTAGCACAAACCGTGTTGGATTTAGAGTTCCAAATACATCTATCAATATAGGAGAAAACAGAGTGAAACCTAAAAATTCAAACTGTTACTGGAAATGAACGCTTCAACGTAGAAGAACGAAATTTGGGGAACCAAGTCGCCTTAGTGTACTGATCATTACCTGAAAGTATCATCCAGTTTGGGTGAAAAAATATTTGCTGAGATTTCTGGAGATTCGTAATTTTGGGAAGCTTGGCAACCCCTTCCCATGAAAGTGTTTCTGGCCAGTCACTGTTTAGGGCTACATCAAGAGGAAACAAAACATAGAGATAGAACGTGAAACTACTTTGTTGTGTCAACTTTCAAGAAGCTAGCACAAACCGTGTTGGATTTAGAGTTCCAAATACATCTATCAATATAGGAGAAAACAGAGTGAAACCTAAAAATTCAAACTGTTACTGGAAATGAACGCTTCAACATAGAAGAACGAAATTTGGGGAACCAAGTCGCCTTAGTGTACTGATCATTACCTGAAAGTATCATCCAGTTTGGGTGAAAAAAATATTTGCTGAGATTTCTGGAGATTCGTAATTTTGGGAAGCTTGGCATCCCCTTCCCATGAAAGTGTTTCTCGCCAGTCACTGCTTAGGGCTACATCAAGAGGAAACAAAACGTAGAGATAGAACGTGAAACTACTTTGTTGTGTCAAGTTTCAAGAAGCTAGCACAAACCGTGTTGGATTTAGAGTTCCAAATACATCTATCAATATAGGAGAAAACAGAGTGAAACCTAAAAATTCAAACTGTTACTGGAAATGAACGCTTCAACATATAAGAACGAAATTTGGGGAACCAAGTCGCCTTAGTGTACTGATCATTACCTGAGAGTATCATCCAGTTTGGGTGAAAAAATATTTGCTGAGATTTCTGGAGATTCGTAATTTTGGAAGCTTGGCAACCCCTTCCCATGAAAGTGTTTCTCGCCAGTCACTGCTTAGGGCTACATCAAGAGGAAACAAAACGTAGAGATAGAACGTGAAACTAATCTGTTGTGTCAACTTTCAAGAAGCTAGCACAAACCGTGTTGGATTCAGAGTTCCAAATACATCTATCAATATAGGAGAAAACAGAGTGAAACCTACAAATTCAAACTGTTACTGGAAATGAACGCTTCAACATAGAAGAACGAAATTTGGGTAACCAAGTCGCCTTAGTGTACTGATCATTACCTGAAAGTATCATCCAGTTTGGGTGAAAAAATATTTGCTGAGATTTCTGGAGATTCGTAATTTTGGGAAGCTTGGCATCCCCTTCCCATGAAAGTGTTTCTCGCCAGTCACTGCTTAGGGCTACATCAAGAGGAAACAAAACGTAGAGATAGAACGTGAAACTACTTTGTTGTGTCAAGTTTCAAGAAGCTAGAACAAACCGTGTTGGATTTAGAGTTCCAAATACATCTATCAATATAGGAGAAAACAGAGTGAAACCTACAAATTCAAACTGTTACTGGAAATGAACGCTTCAACATAGAAGAACGAAATTTGGGTAACCAAGTCGCCTTAGTGTACTGATCATTACCTGAAAGTATCATCCAGTTTGGGTGAAAAAATATTTGCTGAGATTTCTGGAGATTCGTAATTTTGGGAAGCTTGGCAACCCCTTCCCATGAAAGTGTTTCTCGCCAGTCACTGCTTAGGGCTACATCAAGAGGAAACAAAACGTAGAGATAGAACGTGAAACTACTTTGTTGTGTCAAGTTTCAAGAAGCTAGCACAAACCGTGTTGGATTTAGAGTTCCAAATACATCTATCAATATAGGAGAAAACAGAGTGAAACCTAAAAATTCAAACTGTTACTGGAAATGAACGCTTCAACATAGAAGAACGAAATTTGGGGAACCAAGTCACCTTAGTGTACTGATCATTACCTGAAAGTATCATCCAGTTTGGGTGAAAAAATATTTGCTGAGATCTCTGGAGATTCGTAATTTTGGGAAGCTTGGCAACCCCTTCCCATGAAAGTGTTTCTCGCCAGTCACTGCTTAGGGCTACATCAAGAGGAAACAAAACGTAGAGATAGAACGTGAAACTACTTTGTTGTGTCAAGTTTCAAGAAGCTAGCACAAACCGTGTTGGATTTAGAGTTCCAAATACATCTATCAATATAGGAGAAAACAGAGTGAAACCTAAAAATTCAAACTGTTACTGGAAATGAACGCTTCAACATAGAAGAACGAAATTTGGGGAACCAAGTCGCCTTAGTGTACTGATCATTACCTGAGAGTATCATCCAGTTTGGGTGAAAAAATATTTGCTGAGATTTCTGGAGATTCGTAATTTTGGAAGCTTGGCAACCCCTTCCCATGAAAGTGTTTCTCGCCAGTCACTGCTTAGGGCTACATCAAGAGGAAACAAAACGTAGAGATAGAACGTGAAACTAATTTGTTGTGTCAACTTTCAGGAAGCTAGCACAAACCGTGTTGGATTCAGAGTTCCAAATACATCTATCAATATAGGAGAAAACAGAGTGAAACCTACAAATTCAAACTGTTACTGGAAATGAACGCTTCAACATAGAAGAACGAAATTTGGGTAACCAAGTCGCCTTAGTGTACTGATCATTTCCTGAAAGTATCATCCAGTTTGGGTGAAAAAATATTTGCTGAGATTTCTGGAGATTCGTAATTTTGGGAAGCTTCTCAACCCCTTCCCATGAAAGTGTTTCTCGCCAGTCACTGCTTAGGGCTACATCAAGAGGAAACAAAACGTAGAGATAGAACGTGAAACTACTTTGTCGTGTCAAGTTTCAAGAAGCTAGCACAAACCGTGTTGGATTTAGAGTTCCAAATACATCTATCAATATAGGAGAAAACAGAGTGAAACCTAAAAATTCAAACTGTTACTGGAAATGAACGCTTCAACATAGAAGAACGAAATTTGGGTAACCAAGTCGCCTTAGTGTACTGATCATTACCTGAAAGTATCATCCAGTTTGGGTGAAAAAATATTTGCTGAGATCTCTGGAGATTCGTAATTTTGGGAAGCTTGGCAACCCCTTCCCATGAAAGTGTTTCTCGCCAGTCACTGCTTAGGGCTACATCAAGAGGAAACAAAACGTAGAGATAGAACGTGAAACTACTTTGTTGTGTCAAGTTTCAAGAAGCTAGCACAAACCGTGTTGGATTTAGAGTTCCAAATACATCTATCAATATAGGAGAAAACAGAGTGAAACCTAAAAATTCAAACTGTTACTGGAAATGAACGCTTCAACATAGAAGAACGAAATTTGGGGAACCAAGTCGCCTTAGTGTACTGATCATTACCTGAAAGTATCATCCAGTTTGGGTGAAAAAATATTTGCTGAGATTTCTGGAGATTCGTAATTTTGGGAAGCTTGGCAACCCCTTCCCATGAAAGTGTTTCTGGCCAGTCACTGTTTAGGGCTACATCAAGAGGAAACAAAACGTAGAGATAGAACGTGAAACTACTTTGTTGTGTCAAGTTTCAAGAAGCTAGCACAAACCGTGTTGTATTTAGAGTTCCAAATACATCTATCAATATAGGAGAAAAGAGAGTGAAACCTAAAAATTCAAACTGTTACTGGAAATGAACGCTTCAACATAGAAGAACGAAATTTGGGGAACCAAGTCGTCTTAGTGTACTGATCATTACCTGAAAGTATCATCCAGTTTGGGTGAAAAAATATTTGCTGAGATTTCTGGAGATTTGTAATTTTGGGAAGCTTGGCAACCCCTTCCCATGAAAGTGTTTCTGGCCAGTCACTGTTTAGGGCTACATCAAGAGGAAACAAAACGTAGAGATAGAACGTGAAACTCCTTTGTTGTGTCAAGTTTCAAGAAGCTAGCACAAACCGTGTTGTATTTAGAGTTCCAAATACATCTATCAATATAGGAGAAAACAGAGTGAAACCTAAAAATTCAAACTGTTACTGGAAATGAACGCTTCAACATAGAAGAACGAAATTTGGGGAACCAAGTCGCCTTAGTGTACTGATCATTACCTGAAAGTATCATCCAGTTTGGGTGAAAAAATATTTGCTGAGATTTCTGGAGATTCGTAATTTTGGGAAGCTTGGCAACCCCTTCCCATGAAAGTGTTTCTCGCCAGTCACTGCTTAGGGCTACATCAAGAGGAAACAAAACGTAGAGATAGAACGTGAAACTACTTTGTTGTGTCAAGTTTCAAGAAGCTAGCACAAACCGTGTTGGATTTAGAGTTCCAAATACATCTATCAATATAGGAGAAAACAGAGTGAAACCTAAAAATTCAAACTGTTACTGGAAATGAACGCTTCAACATAGAAGAACGAAATTTGGGGAACCAAGTCACCTTAGTGTACTGATCATTACCTGAAAGTATCATCCAGTTTGGGTGAAAAAATATTTGCTGAGATCTCTGGAGATTCGTAATTTTGGGAAGCTTGGCAACCCCTTCCCATGAAAGTGTTTCTCGCCAGTCACTGCTTAGGGCTACATCAAGAGGAAACAAAACGTAGAGATAGAACGTGAAACTACTTTGTTGTGTCAAGTTTCAAGAAGCTAGCACAAACCGTGTTGGATTTAGAGTTCCAAATACATCTATCAATATAGGAGAAAACAGAGTGAAACCTAAAAATTCAAACTGTTACTGGAAATGAACGCTTCAACATAGAAGAACGAAATTTGGGGAACCAAGTCGCCTTAGTGTACTGATCATTACCTGAGAGTATCATCCAGTTTGGGTGAAAAAATATTTGCTGAGATTTCTGGAGATTCGTAATTTTGGAAGCTTGGCAACCCCTTCCCATGAAAGTGTTTCTCGCCAGTCACTGCTTAGGGCTACATCAAGAGGAAACAAAACGTAGAGATAGAACGTGAAACTAATTTGTTGTGTCAACTTTCAGGAAGCTAGCACAAACCGTGTTGGATTCAGAGTTCCAAATACATCTATCAATATAGGAGAAAACAGAGTGAAACCTACAAATTCAAACTGTTACTGGAAATGAACGCTTCAACATAGAAGAACGAAATTTGGGTAACCAAGTCGCCTTAGTGTACTGATCATTACCTGAAAGTATCATCCAGTTTGGGTGAAAAAATATTTGCTGAGATTTCTGGAGATTCGTAATTTTGGGAAGCTTGGCAACCCCTTCCCATGAAAGTGTTTCTCGCCAGTCACTGCTTAGGGCTACATCAAGAGGAAACAAAACGTAGAGATAGAACGTGAAACTACTTTGTTGTGTCAAGTTTCAAGAAGCTAGCACAAACCGTGTTGGATTTAGAGTTCCAAATACATCTATCAATATAGGAGAAAACAGAGTGAAACCTAAAAATTCAAATTGTTACTGGAAATGAACGCTTCAACATAGAAGAATGAAATTTGGGGAACCAAGTCGCCTTAGTGTACTGATCATTACCTGAAAGTATCATCCAGTTTGGGTGAAAAAATATTTGCTGAGATTTCTAGAGATTCGTAATTTTGGGAAGCTTGGCAACCCCTTCCCATGAAAGTGTTTCTGGCCAGTCACTGTTTAGGGCTACATCAAGAGGAAACAAAACGTAGAGATAGAACGTGAAACTACTTTGTTGTGTCAAGTTTCAAGAAGCTAGCACAAACCGTGTTGTATTTAGAGTTCCAAATACATCTATCAATATAGGAGAAAACAGAGTGAAACCTAAAAATTCAAACTGTTACTGGAAATGAACGCTTCAACATAGAAGAACGAAATTTGGGGAACCAAGTCGCCTTAGTGTACTGATCATTACCTGAAAGTATCATCCTGTTTGGGTGAAAAAATATTTGCTGAGATTTCTGGAGATTCGTAATTTTGGGAAGCTTGGCATCCCCTTCCCATGAAAGTGTTTCTCGCCAGTCACTGCTTAGGGCTACATCAAGAGGAAACAAAACGTAGAGATAGAACGTGAAACTACTTTGTTGTGTAAAGTTTCAAGAAGCTAGCACAAACCGTGTTGGATTTAGAGTTCCAAATACATCTATCAATATAGGAGAAAACAGAGTGAAACCTAAAAATTCAAACTGTTACTGGAAATGAACGCTTCAACATAGAAGAACGAAATTTGGGGAACCAAGTCGCCTTAGTGTACTGATCATTACCTGAGAGTATCATCCAGTTTGGGTGAAAAAATATTTGCTGAGATTTCTGGAGATTCGTAATTTTGGAAGCTTGGCAACCCCTTCCCATGAAAGTGTTTCTCGCCAGTCACTGCTTAGGGCTACATCAAGAGGAAACAAAACATAGAGATAGAACGTGAAACTAATTTGTTGTGTCAACTTTCAAGAAGCTAGCACAAACCGTGTTGGATTCAGAGTTCCAAATACATCTATCAATATAGGAGAAAACAGAGTGAAACCTACAAATTCAAACTGTTACTGGAAATGAACGCTTCAACATAGAAGAACGAAATTTGGGTAACCAAGTCGCCTTAGTGTACTGATCATTACCTGAAAGTATCATCCAGTTTGGGTGAAAAAATATTTGCTGAGATTTCTGGAGATTCGTAATTTTGGGAAGCTTGGCATCCCCTTCCCATGAAAGTGTTTCTCGCCAGTCACTGCTTAGGGCTACATCAAGAGGAAACAAAACGTAGAGATAGAACGTGAAACTACTTTGTTGTGTCAAGTTTCAAGAAGCTAGAACAAACCGTGTTGGATTTAGAGTTCCAAATACATCTATCAATATAGGAGAAAACAGAGTGAAACCTACAAATTCAAACTGTTACTGGAAATGAACGCTTCAACATAGAAGAACGAAATTTGGGTAACCAAGTCGCCTTAGTGTACTGATCATTACCTGAAAGTATCATCCAGTTTGGGTGAAAAAATATTTGCTGAGATTTCTGGAGATTCGTAATTTTGGGAAGCTTGGCAACCCCTTCCCATGAAAGTGTTTCTCGCCTGTCACTGCTTAGGGCTACATCAAGAGGAAACAAAACGTAGAGATAGAACGTGAAACTACTTTGTTGTGTCAAGTTTCAAGAAGCTAGCACAAACCGTGTTGGATTTAGAGTTCCAAATACATCTATCAATATAGGAGAAAACAGAGTGAAACCTAAAAATTCAAACTGTTACTGGAAATGAACGCTTCAACGTAGAAGAACGAAATTTGGGGAACCAAGTCGCCTTAGTGTACTGATCATTACCTGAAAGTATCATCCAGTTTGGGTGAAAAAATATTTGCTGAGATTTCTGGAGATTCGTAATTTTGGGAAGCTTGGCAACCCCTTCCCATGAAAGTGTTTCTGGCCAGTCACTGTTTAGGGCTACATCAAGAGGAAACAAAACGTAGAGATAGAACGTGAAACTACTTTGTTGTGTCAACTTTCAAGAAGCTAGCACAAACCGTGTTGGATTTAGAGTTCCAAATACATCTATCAATATAGGAGAAAACAGAGTGAAACCTAAAAATTCAAACTGTTACTGGAAATGAACGCTTCAACATAGAAGAACGAAATTTGGGGAACCAAGTCGCCTTAGTGTACTGATCATTACCTGACAGTATCATCCAGTTTGGGTGAAAAAATATTTGCTGAGATCTCTGGAGATTCGTAATTTTGGGAAGCTTGGCATCCCCTTCCCATGAAAGTGTTTCTCGCCAGTCACTGCTTAGGGCTACATCAAGAGGAAACAAAACGTAGAGATAGAACGTGAAACTACTTTGTTGTGTCAAGTTTCAAGAAGCTAGCACAAACCGTGTTGGATTTAGAGTTCCAAATACATCTATCAATATAGGAGAAAACAGAGTGAAACCTAAAAATTCAAACTGTTACTGGAAATGAACGCTTCAACGTAGAAGAACGAAATTTGGGGAACCAAGTCGCCTTAGTGTACTGATCATTACCTGAAAGTATCATCCAGTTTGGGTGAAAAAATATTTGCTGAGATTTCTGGAGATTCGTAATTTTGGGAAGCTTGGCAACCCCTTCCCATGAAAGTGTTTCTGGCCAGTCACTGTTTAGGGCTACATCAAGAGGAAACAAAACGTAGAGATAGAACGTGAAACTACTTTGTTGTGTCAACTTTCAAGAAGCTAGCACAAACCGTGTTGGATTTAGAGTTCCAAATACATCTATCAATATAGGAGAAAACAGAGTGAAACCTAAAAATTCAAACTGTTACTGGAAATGAACGCTTCAACATAGAAGAACGAAATTTGGGGAACCAAGTCGCCTTAGTGTACTGATCATTACCTGAAAGTATCATCCAGTTTGGGTGAAAAAAATATTTGCTGAGATTTCTGGAGATTCGTAATTTTGGGAAGCTTGGCATCCCCTTCCCATGAAAGTGTTTCTCGCCAGTCACTGCTTAGGGCTACATCAAGAGGAAACAAAACGTAGAGATAGAACGTGAAACTACTTTGTTGTGTCAAGTTTCAAGAAGCTAGCACAAACCGTGTTGGATTTAGAGTTCCAAATACATCTATCAATATAGGAGAAAACAGAGTGAAACCTAAAAATTCAAACTGTTACTGGAAATGAACGCTTCAACATATAAGAACGAAATTTGGGGAACCAAGTCGCCTTAGTGTACTGATCATTACCTGAGAGTATCATCCAGTTTGGGTGAAAAAATATTTGCTGAGATTTCTGGAGATTCGTAATTTTGGAAGCTTGGCAACCCCTTCCCATGAAAGTGTTTCTCGCCAGTCACTGCTTAGGGCTACATCAAGAGGAAACAAAACGTAGAGATAGAACGTGAAACTAATCTGTTGTGTCAACTTTCAAGAAGCTAGCACAAACCGTGTTGGATTCAGAGTTCCAAATACATCTATCAATATAGGAGAAAACAGAGTGAAACCTACAAATTCAAACTGTTACTGGAAATGAACGCTTCAACATAGAAGAACGAAATTTGGGTAACCAAGTCGCCTTAGTGTACTGATCATTACCTGAAAGTATCATCCAGTTTGGGTGAAAAAATATTTGCTGAGATTTCTGGAGATTCGTAATTTTGGGAAGCTTGGCATCCCCTTCCCATGAAAGTGTTTCTCGCCAGTCACTGCTTAGGGCTACATCAAGAGGAAACAAAACGTAGAGATAGAACGTGAAACTACTTTGTTGTGTCAAGTTTCAAGAAGCTAGAACAAACCGTGTTGGATTTAGAGTTCCAAATACATCTATCAATATAGGAGAAAACAGAGTGAAACCTACAAATTCAAACTGTTACTGGAAATGAACGCTTCAACATAGAAGAACGAAATTTGGGTAACCAAGTCGCCTTAGTGTACTGATCATTACCTGAAAGTATCATCCAGTTTGGGTGAAAAAATATTTGCTGAGATTTCTGGAGATTCGTAATTTTGGGAAGCTTGGCAACCCCTTCCCATGAAAGTGTTTCTCGCCAGTCACTGCTTAGGGCTACATCAAGAGGAAACAAAACGTAGAGATAGAACGTGAAACTACTTTGTTGTGTCAAGTTTCAAGAAGCTAGCACAAACCGTGTTGGATTTAGAGTTCCAAATACATCTATCAATATAGGAGAAAACAGAGTGAAACCTAAAAATTCAAACTGTTACTGGAAATGAACGCTTCAACATAGAAGAACGAAATTTGGGGAACCAAGTCACCTTAGTGTACTGATCATTACCTGAAAGTATCATCCAGTTTGGGTGAAAAAATATTTGCTGAGATCTCTGGAGATTCGTAATTTTGGGAAGCTTGGCAACCCCTTCCCATGAAAGTGTTTCTCGCCAGTCACTGCTTAGGGCTACATCAAGAGGAAACAAAACGTAGAGATAGAACGTGAAACTACTTTGTTGTGTCAACTTTCAAGAAGCTAGCACAAACCGTGTTGGATTTAGAGTTCCAAATACATCTATCAATATAGGAGAAAACAGAGTGAAACCTAAAAATTCAAACTGTTACTGGAAATGAACGCTTCAACATAGAAGAACGAAATTTGGGGAACCAAGTCGCCTTAGTGTACTGATCATTACCTGAGAGTATCATCCAGTTTGGGTGAAAAAATATTTGCTGAGATTTCTGGAGATTCGTAATTTTGGAAGCTTGGCAACCCCTTCCCATGAAAGTGTTTCTCGCCAGTCACTGCTTAGGGCTACATCAAGAGGAAACAAAACGTAGAGATAGAACGTGAAACTAATTTGTTGTGTCAACTTTCAGGAAGCTAGCACAAACCGTGTTGGATTCAGAGTTCCAAATACATCTATCAATATAGGAGAAAACAGAGTGAAACCTACAAATTCAAACTGTTACTGGAAATGAACGCTTCAACATAGAAGAACGAAATTTGGGTAACCAAGTCGCCTTAGTGTACTGATCATTACCTGAAAGTATCATCCAGTTTGGGTGAAAAAATATTTGCTGAGATTTCTGGAGATTCGTAATTTTGGGAAGCTTGGCATCCCCTTCCCATGAAAGTGTTTCTCGCCAGTCACTGCTTAGGGCTACATCAAGAGGAAACAAAACGTAGAGATAGAACGTGAAACTACTTTGTTGTGTCAAGTTTCAAGAAGCTAGAACAAACCGTGTTGGATTTAGAGTTCCAAATACATCTATCAATATAGGAGAAAACAGAGTGAAACCTACAAATTCAAACTGTTACTGGAAATGAACGCTTCAACATAGAAGAACGAAATTTGGGTAACCAAGTCGCCTTAGTGTACTGATCATTTCCTGAAAGTATCATCCAGTTTGGGTGAAAAAATATTTGCTGAGATTTCTGGAGATTCGTAATTTTGGGAAGCTTCTCAACCCCTTCCCATGAAAGTGTTTCTCGCCAGTCACTGCTTAGGGCTACATCAAGAGGAAACAAAACGTAGAGATAGAACGTGAAACTACTTTGTCGTGTCAAGTTTCAAGAAGCTAGCACAAACCGTGTTGGATTTAGAGTTCCAAATACATCTATCAATATAGGAGAAAACAGAGTGAAACCTACAAATTCAAACTGTTACTGGAAATGAACGCTTCAACATAGAAGAACGAAATTTGGGTAACCAAGTCGCCTTAGTGTACTGATCATTACCTGAAAGTATCATCCAGTTTGGGTGAAAAAATATTTGCTGAGATCTCTGGAGATTCGTAATTTTGGGAAGCTTGGCAACCCCTTCCCATGAAAGTGTTTCTCGCCAGTCACTGCTTAGGGCTACATCAAGAGGAAACAAAACGTAGAGATAGAACGTGAAACTACTTTGTTGTGTCAAGTTTCAAGAAGCTAGCACAAACCGTGTTGGATTTAGAGTTCCAAATACATCTATCAATATAGGAGAAAACAGAGTGAAACCTAAAAATTCAAACTGTTACTGGAAATGAACGCTTCAACATAGAAGAACGAAATTTGGGGAACCAAGTCGCCTTAGTGTACTGATCATTACCTGAAAGTATCATCCAGTTTGGGTGAAAAAATATTTGCTGAGATTTCTGGAGATTCGTAATTTTGGGAAGCTTGGCAACCCCTTCCCATGAAAGTGTTTCTGGCCAGTCACTGTTTAGGGCTACATCAAGAGGAAACAAAACGTAGAGATAGAACGTGAAACTACTTTGTTGTGTCAAGTTTCAAGAAGCTAGCACAAACCGTGTTGTATTTAGAGTTCCAAATACATCTATCAATATAGGAGAAAAGAGAGTGAAACCTAAAAATTCAAACTGTTACTGGAAATGAACGCTTCAACATAGAAGAACGAAATTTGGGGAACCAAGTCGTCTTAGTGTACTGATCATTACCTGAAAGTATCATCCAGTTTGGGTGAAAAAATATTTGCTGAGATTTCTGGAGATTTGTAATTTTGGGAAGCTTGGCAACCCCTTCCCATGAAAGTGTTTCTGGCCAGTCACTGTTTAGGGCTACATCAAGAGGAAACAAAACGTAGAGATAGAACGTGAAACTCCTTTGTTGTGTCAAGTTTCAAGAAGCTAGCACAAACCGTGTTGTATTTAGAGTTCCAAATACATCTATCAATATAGGAGAAAACAGAGTGAAACCTAAAAATTCAAACTGTTACTGGAAATGAACGCTTCAACATAGAAGAACGAAATTTGGGGAACCAAGTCGCCTTAGTGTACTGATCATTACCTGAAAGTATCATCCAGTTTGGGTGAAAAAATATTTGCTGAGATTTCTGGAGATTCGTAATTTTGGGAAGCTTGGCAACCCCTTCCCATGAAAGTGTTTCTCGCCAGTCACTGCTTAGGGCTACATCAAGAGGAAACAAAACGTAGAGATAGAACGTGAAACTACTTTGTTGTGTCAAGTTTCAAGAAGCTAGCACAAACCGTGTTGGATTTAGAGTTCCAAATACATCTATCAATATAGGAGAAAACAGAGTGAAACCTAAAAATTCAAACTGTTACTGGAAATGAACGCTTCAACATAGAAGAACGAAATTTGGGGAACCAAGTCACCTTAGTGTACTGATCATTACCTGAAAGTATCATCCAGTTTGGGTGAAAAAATATTTGCTGAGATCTCTGGAGATTCGTAATTTTGGGAAGCTTGGCAACCCCTTCCCATGAAAGTGTTTCTCGCCAGTCACTGCTTAGGGCTACATCAAGAGGAAACAAAACGTAGAGATAGAACGTGAAACTACTTTGTTGTGTCAAGTTTCAAGAAGCTAGCACAAACCGTGTTGGATTTAGAGTTCCAAATACATCTATCAATATAGGAGAAAACAGAGTGAAACCTAAAAATTCAAACTGTTACTGGAAATGAACGCTTCAACATAGAAGAACGAAATTTGGGGAACCAAGTCGCCTTAGTGTACTGATCATTACCTGAGAGTATCATCCAGTTTGGGTGAAAAAATATTTGCTGAGATTTCTGGAGATTCGTAATTTTGGAAGCTTGGCAACCCCTTCCCATGAAAGTGTTTCTCGCCAGTCACTGCTTAGGGCTACATCAAGAGGAAACAAAACGTAGAGATAGAACGTGAAACTAATTTGTTGTGTCAACTTTCAGGAAGCTAGCACAAACCGTGTTGGATTCAGAGTTCCAAATACATCTATCAATATAGGAGAAAACAGAGTGAAACCTACAAATTCAAACTGTTACTGGAAATGAACGCTTCAACATAGAAGAACGAAATTTGGGTAACCAAGTCGCCTTAGTGTACTGATCATTACCTGAAAGTATCATCCAGTTTGGGTGAAAAAATATTTGCTGAGATTTCTGGAGATTCGTAATTTTGGGAAGCTTGGCATCCCCTTCCCATGAAAGTGTTTCTCGCCAGTCACTGCTTAGGGCTACATCAAGAGGAAACAAAACGTAGAGATAGAACGTGAAACTACTTTGTTGTGTCAAGTTTCAAGAAGCTAGAACAAACCGTGTTGGATTTAGAGTTCCAAATACATCTATCAATATAGGAGAAAACAGAGTGAAACCTACAAATTCAAACTGTTACTGGAAATGAACGCTTCAACATAGAAGAACGAAATTTGGGTAACCAAGTCGCCTTAGTGTACTGATCATTTCCTGAAAGTATCATCCAGTTTGGGTGAAAAAATATTTGCTGAGATTTCTGGAGATTCGTAATTTTGGGAAGCTTCTCAACCCCTTCCCATGAAAGTGTTTCTCGCCAGTCACTGCTTAGGGCTACATCAAGAGGAAACAAAACGTAGAGATAGAACGTGAAACTACTTTGTCGTGTCAAGTTTCAAGAAGCTAGCACAAACCGTGTTGGATTTAGAGTTCCAAATACATCTATCAATATAGGAGAAAACAGAGTGAAACCTACAAATTCAAACTGTTACTGGAAATGAACGCTTCAACATAGAAGAACGAAATTTGGGTAACCAAGTCGCCTTAGTGTACTGATCATTACCTGAAAGTATCATCCAGTTTGGGTGAAAAAATATTTGCTGAGATCTCTGGAGATTCGTAATTTTGGGAAGCTTGGCAACCCCTTCCCATGAAAGTGTTTCTCGCCAGTCACTGCTTAGGGCTACATCAAGAGGAAACAAAACGTAGAGATAGAACGTGAAACTACTTTGTTGTGTCAAGTTTCAAGAAGCTAGCACAAACCGTGTTGGATTTAGAGTTCCAAATACATCTATCAATATAGGAGAAAACAGAGTGAAACCTAAAAATTCAAACTGTTACTGGAAATGAACGCTTCAACATAGAAGAACGAAATTTGGGGAACCAAGTCGCCTTAGTGTACTGATCATTACCTGAAAGTATCATCCAGTTTGGGTGAAAAAATATTTGCTGAGATTTCTGGAGATTCGTAATTTTGGGAAGCTTGGCAACCCCTTCCCATGAAAGTGTTTCTGGCCAGTCACTGTTTAGGGCTACATCAAGAGGAAACAAAACGTAGAGATAGAACGTGAAACTACTTTGTTGTATCAAGTTTCAAGAAGCTAGCACAAACCGTGTTGTATTTAGAGTTCAAAATACATCTATCAATATAGGAGAAAAGAGAGTGAAACCTAAAAATTCAAACTGTTACTGGAAATGAACGCTTCAACATAGAAGAACGAAATTTGGGGAACCAAGTCGTCTTAGTGTACTGATCATTACCTGAAAGTATCATCCAGTTTGGGTGAAAAAATATTTGCTGAGATTTCTGGAGATTTGTAATTTTGGGAAGCTTGGCAACCCCTTCCCATGAAAGTGTTTCTGGCCAGTCACTGTTTAGGGCTACATCAAGAGGAAACAAAACGTAGAGATAGAACGTGAAACTCCTTTGTTGTGTCAAGTTTCAAGAAGCTAGCACAAACCGTGTTGTATTTAGAGTTCCAAATACATCTATCAATATAGGAGAAAACAGAGTGAAACCTAAAAATTCAAACTGTTACTGGAAATGAACGCTTCAACATAGAAGAACGAAATTTGGGGAACCAAGTCGGCTTAGTGTACTGATCATTACCTGAAAGTATCATCCAGTTTGGGTGAAAAAATATTTGCTGAGATTTCTGGAGATTCGTAATTTTGGGAAGCTTGGCATCCCCTTCCCATGAAAGTGTTTCTCGCCAGTCACTGCTTAGGGCTACATCAAGAGGAAACAAAACGTAGAGATAGAACGTGAAACTACTTTGTTGTGTCAAGTTTCAAGAAGCTAGCACAAACCGTGTTGGATTTAGAGTTCCAAATACATCTATCAATATAGGAGAAAACAGAGTGAAACCTAAAAATTCAAACTGTTACTGGAAATGAACGCTTCAACATAGAAGAACGAAATTTGGGGAACCAAGTCGCCTTAGTGTACTGATCATTACCTGAGAGTATCATCCAGTTTGGGTGAAAAAATATTTGCTGAGATTTCTGGAGATTCGTAATTTTGGAAGCTTGGCAACCCCTTCCCATGAAAGTGTTTCTCGCCAGTCACTGCTTAGGGCTACATCAAGAGGAAACAAAACGTAGAGATAGAACGTGAAACTACTTTGTTGTGTCAACTTTCAAGAAGCTAGCAAAAACCGTGTTGGATTCAGAGTTCCAAATACATCTATCATTATAGGAGAAAACAGAGTGAAACCTACAAATTCAAACTGTTACTGGAAATGAACGCTTCAACATAGAAGAACGAAATTTGGGTAACCAAGTCGCCTTAGTGTACTGATCATTACCTGAAAGTATCATCCAGTTTGGGTGAAAAAATATTTGCTGAGATTTCTGGAGATTCGTAATTTTGGGAAGCTTGGCATCCCCTTCCCATGAAAGTGTTTCTCGCCAGTCACTGCTTAGGGCTACATCAAGAGGAAACAAAACGTAGAGATAGAACGTGAAACTACTTTGTTGTGTCAAGTTTCAAGAAGCTAGCACAAACCGTGTTGGATTTAGAGTTCCAAATACATCTATCAATATAGGAGAAAACAGAGTGAAACCTAAAAATTCAAACTGTTACTGGAAATGAACGCTTCAACATACAAGAACGAAATTTGGGGAACCAAGTCGCCTTAGTGTACTGATCATTACCTGAGAGTATCATCCAGTTTGGGTGAAAAAATATTTGCTGAGATTTCTGGAGATTCGTAATTTTGGAAGCTTGGCAACCCCTTCCCATGAAAGTGTTTCTCGCCAGTCACTGCTTAGGGCTACATCAAGAGGAAACAAAACGTAGAGATAGAACGTGAAACTACTTTGTTGTGTCAACTTTCAAGAAGCTAGCACAAACCGTGTTGGATTCAGAGTTCCAAATACATCTATCAATATAGTAGAAAACAGAGTGAAACCTACAAATTCAAACTGTTACTGGAAATGAACGCTTCAACATAGAAGAACGAAATTTGGGTAACCAAGTCGCCTTAGTGTACTGATCATTACCTGAAAGTATCATCCAGTTTGGGTGAAAAAATATTTGCTGAGATTTCTGGAGATTCGTAATTTTGGGAAGCTTGGCATCCCCTTCCCATGAAAGTGTTTCTCGCCAGTCACTGCTTAGGGCTACATCAAGAGGAAACAAAACGTAGAGATAGAACGTGAAACTACTTTGTTGTGTCAAGTTTCAAGAAGCTAGAACAAACCGTGTTGGATTTAGAGTTCCAAATACATCTATCAATATAGGAGAAAACAGAGTGAAACCTACAAATTCAAACTGTTACTGGAAATGAACGCTTCAACATAGAAGAACGAAATTTGGGTAACCAAGTCGCCTTAGTGTACTGATCATTACCTGAAAGTATCATCCAGTTTGGGTGAAAAAATATTTGCTGAGATTTCTGGAGATTCGTAATTTTGGGAAGCTTGGCAACCCCTTCCCATGAAAGTGTTTCTCGCCAGTCACTGTTTAGGGCTACATCAAGAGGAAACAAAACGTAGAGATAGAACGTGAAACTACTTTGTTGTGTCAAGTTTCAAGAAGCTAGCACAAACCGTGTTGGATTTAGAGTTCCAAATACATCTATCAATATAGGAGAAAACAGAGTGAAACCTAAAAATTCAAACTGTTACTGGAAATGAACGCTTCAACATAGAAGAACGAAATTTGGGGAACCAAGTCGCCTTAGTGTACTGATCATTACCTGAAAGTATCATCCAGTTTGGGTGAAAAAATATTTGCTGAGATTTCTGGAGATTCGTAATTTTGGGAAGCTTGGCAACCCCTTCCCATGAAAGTGTTTCTGGCCAGTCACTGTTTAGGGCTACATCAAGAGGAAACAAAACGTAGAGATAGAACGTGAAACTACTTTGTTGTGTCAAGTTTCAAGAAGCTAGCACAAACCGTGTTGGATTTAGAGTTCCAAATACATCTATCAATATAGGAGAAAACAGAGTGAAACCTAAAAATTCAAACTGTTACTGGAAATGAACGCTTCAACATAGAAGAACGAAATTTGGGGAACCAAGTCGCCTTAGTGTACTGATCATTACCTGAAAGTATCATCCAGTTTGGGTGAAAAAATATTTGCTGAGATTTCTGGAGATTCGTAATTTTGGGAAGCTTGGCAACCCCTTCCCATGAAAGTGTTTCTGGCCAGTCACTGTTTAGGGCTACATCAAGAGGAAACAAAACGTAGAGATAGAACGTGAAACTACTTTGTTGTGTCAAGTTTCAAGAAGCTAGCACAAACCGTGTTGTATTTAGAGTTCCAAATACATCTATCAATATAGGAGAAAAGAGAGTGAAACCTAAAAATTCAAACTGTTACTGGAAATGAACGCTTCAACATAGAAGAACGAAATTTGGGGAACCAAGTCGTCTTAGTGTACTGATCATTACCTGAAAGTATCATCCAGTTTGAGTGAAAAAATATTTGCTGAGATTTCTGGAGATTTGTAATTTTGGGAAGCTTGGCAACCCCTTCCCATGAAAGTGTTTCTGGCCAGTCACTGTTTAGGGCTACATCAAGAGGAAACAAAACGTAGAGATAGAACGTGAAACTCCTTTGTTGTGTCAAGTTTCAAGAAGCTAGCACAAACCGTGTTGTATTTAGAGTTCCAAATACATCTATCAATATAGGAGAAAACAGAGTGAAACCTAAAAATTCAAACTGTTACTGGAAATGAACGCTTCAACATAGAAGAACGAAATTTGGGGAACCAAGTCGCCTTAGTGTACTGATCATTACCTGAAAGTATCATCCAGTTTGGGTGAAAAAATATTTGCTGAGATTTCTGGAGATTCGTAATTTTGGGAAGCTTGGCATCCCCTTCCCATGAAAGTGTTTCTCGCCAGTCACTGCTTAGGGCTACATCAAGAGGAAACAAAACGTAGAGATAGAACGTGAAACTACTTTGTTGTGTCAAGTTTCAAGAAGCTAGCACAAACCGTGTTGGATTTAGAGTTCCAAATACATCTATCAATATAGGAGAAAACAGAGTGAAACCTAAAAATTCAAACTGTTACTGGAAATGAACGCTTCAACATAGAAGAACGAAATTTGGGGAACCAAGTCGCCTTAGTGTACTGATCATTACCTGAGAGTATCATCCAGTTTGGGTGAAAAAATATTTGCTGAGATTTCTGGAGATTCGTAATTTTGGAAGCTTGGCAACCCCTTCCCATGAAAGTGTTTCTCGCCAGTCACTGCTTAGGGCTACATCAAGAGGAAACAAAACGTAGAGATAGAACGTGAAACTACTTTGTTGTGTCAACTTTCAAGAAGCTAGCAAAAACCGTGTTGGATTCAGAGTTCCAAATACATCTATCATTATAGGAGAAAACAGAGTGAAACCTACAAATTCAAACTGTTACTGGAAATGAACGCTTCAACATAGAAGAACGAAATTTGGGTAACCAAGTCGCCTTAGTGTACTGATCATTACCTGAAAGTATCATCCAGTTTGGGTGAAAAAATATTTGCTGAGATTTCTGGAGATTCGTAATTTTGGGAAGCTTGGCATCCCCTTCCCATGAAAGTGTTTCTCGCCAGTCACTGCTTAGGGCTACATCAAGAGGAAACAAAACGTAGAGATAGAACGTGAAACTACTTTGTTGTGTCAAGTTTCAAGAAGCTAGCACAAACCGTGTTGGATTTAGAGTTCCAAATACATCTATCAATATAGGAGAAAACAGAGTGAAACCTAAAAATTCAAACTGTTACTGGAAATGAACGCTTCAACATACAAGAACGAAATTTGGGGAACCAAGTCGCCTTAGTGTACTGATCATTACCTGAGAGTATCATCCAGTTTGGGTGAAAAAATATTTGCTGAGATTTCTGGAGATTCGTAATTTTGGAAGCTTGGCAACCCCTTCCCATGAAAGTGTTTCTCGCCAGTCACTGCTTAGGGCTACATCAAGAGGAAACAAAACGTAGAGATAGAACGTGAAACTACTTTGTTGTGTCAACTTTCAAGAAGCTAGCACAAACCGTGTTGGATTCAGAGTTCCAAATACATCTATCAATATAGGAGAAAACAGAGTGAAACCTACAAATTCAAACTGTTACTGGAAATGAACGCTTCAACATAGAAGAACGAAATTTGGGTAACCAAGTCGCCTTAGTGTACTGATCATTACCTGAAAGTATCATCCAGTTTGGGTGAAAAAATATTTGCTGAGATTTCTGGAGATTCGTAATTTTGGGAAGCTTGGCATCCCCTTCCCATGAAAGTGTTTCTCGCCAGTCACTGCTTAGGGCTACATCAAGAGGAAACAAAACGTAGAGATAGAACGTGAAACTACTTTGTTGTGTCAAGTTTCAAGAAGCTAGAACAAACCGTGTTGGATTTAGAGTTCCAAATACATCTATCAATATAGGAGAAAACAGAGTGAAACCTACAAATTCAAACTGTTACTGGAAATGAACGCTTCAACATAGAAGAACGAAATTTGGGTAACCAAGTCGCCTTAGTGTACTGATCATTACCTGAAAGTATCATCCAGTTTGGGTGAAAAAATATTTGCTGAGATTTCTGGAGATTCGTAATTTTGGGAAGCTTGGCAACCCCTTCCCATGAAAGTGTTTCTCGCCAGTCACTGCTTAGGGCTACATCAAGAGGAAACGAAACGTAGAGATAGAACGTGAAACTACTTTGTTGTGTCAAGTTTCAAGAAGCTAGCACAAACCGTGTTGGATTTAGAGTTCCAAATACATCTATCAATATAGGAGAAAACAGAGTGAAACCTAAAAATTCAAACTGTTACTGGAAATGAACGCTTCAACATAGAAGAACGAAATTTGGGGAACCAAGTCGCCTTAGTGTACTGATCATTACCTGAAAGTATCATCCAGTTTGGGTGAAAAAATATTTGCTGAGATTTCTGGAGATTCGTAATTTTGGGAAGCTGGGCAACCCCTTCCCATGAAAGTGTTTCTGGCCAGTCACTGTTTAGGGCTACATCAAGAGGAAACAAAACGTAGAGATAGAACGTGAAACTACTTTGTTGTGTCAAGTTTCAAGAAGCTAGCACAAACCGTGTTGGATTTAGAGTTCCAAATACATCTATCAATATAGGAGAAAACAGAGTGAAACCTAAAAATTCAAACTGTTACTGGAAATGAACGCTTCAACATAGAAGAACGAAATTTGGGGAACCAAGTCGCCTTAGTGTACTGATCATTACCTGAAAGTATCATCAAGTTTGGGTGAAAAAATATTTGCTGAGATTTCTGGAGATTCGTAATTTTGGGAAGCTTGGCATCCCCTTCCCATGAAAGTGTTTCTCGCCAGTCACTGCTTAGGGCTACATCAAGAGGAAACAAAACGTAGAGATAGAACGTGAAACTACTTTGTTGTGTCAAGTTTCAAGAAGCTAGCACAAACCGTGTTGGATTTAGAGTTCCAAATACATCTATCAATATAGGAGAAAACAGAGTGAAACCTAAAAATTCAAACTGTTACTGGAAATGAACGCTTCAACATAGAAGAACGAAATTTGGGGAACCAAGTCGCCTTAGTGTACTGATCATTACCTGAGAGTATCATCCAGTTTGGGTGAAAAAATATTTGCTGAGATTTCTGGAGATTCGTAATTTTGGAAGCTTGGCAACCCCTTCCCATGAAAGTGTTTCTCGCCAGTCACTGCTTAGGGCTACATCAAGAGGAAACAAAACGTAGAGATAGAACGTGAAACTAATTTGTTGTGTCAACTTTCAAGAAGCTAGCACAAACCGTGTTGGATTCAGAGTTCCAAATACATCTATCAATATAGGAGAAAACAGAGTGAAACCTACAAATTCAAACTGTTACTGGAAATGAACGCTTCAACATAGAAGAACGAAATTTGGGTAACCAAGTCGCCTTAGTGTACTGATCATTACCTGAAAGTATCATCCAGTTTGGGTGAAAAAATATTTGCTGAGATTTCTGGAGATTCGTAATTTTGGGAAGCTTGGCATCCCCTTCCCATGAAAGTGTTTCTCGCCAGTCACTGCTTAGGGCTACATCAAGAGGAAACAAAACGTAGAGATAGAACGTGAAACTACTTTGTTGTGTCAAGTTTCAAGAAGCTAGAACAAACCGTGTTGGATTTAGAGTTCCAAATACATCTATCAATATAGGAGAAAACAGAGTGAAACCTACAAATTCAAACTGTTACTGGAAATGAACGCTTCAACATAGAAGAACGAAATTTGGGGAACCAAGTCGCCTTAGTGTACTGATCATTACCTGAAAGTATCATCCAGTTTGGGTGAAAAAATATTTGCTGAGATTTCTGGAGATTCGTAATTTTGGGAAGCTTGGCAACCCCTTCCCATGAAAGTGTTTCTCGCCAGTCACTGCTTAGGGCTACATCAAGAGGAAACAAAACGTAGAGATAGAACGTGAAACTACTTTGTTGTGTCAAGTTTCAAGAAGCTAGCACAAACCGTGTTGGATTTAGAGTTCCAAATACATCTATCAATATAGGAGAAAACAGAGTGAAACCTAAAAATTCAAACTGTTACTGGAAATGAACGCTTCAACATAGAAGAACGAAATTTGGGGAACCAAGTCACCTTAGTGTACTGATCATTACCTGAAAGTATCATCCAGTTTGGGTGAAAAAATATTTGCTGAGATCTCTGGAGATTCGTAATTTTGGGAAGCTTGGCAACCCCTTCCGATGAAAGTGTTTCTCGCCAGTCACTGCTTAGGGCTACATCAAGAGGAAACAAAACGTAGAGATAGAACGTGAAACTACTTTGTTGTGTCAAGTTTCAAGAAGCTAGCACAAACCGTGTTGGATTTAGAGTTCCAAATACATCTATCAATATAGGAGAAAACAGAGTGAAACCTAAAAATTCAAACTGTTACTGGAAATGAACGCTTCAACATAGAAGAACGAAATTTGGGGAACCAAGTCGCCTTAGTGTACTGATCATTACCTGAAAGTATCATCCAGTTTGGGTGAAAAAATATTTGCTGAGATTTCTGGAGATTCGTAATTTTGGGAAGCTTGGCATCCCCTTCCCATGAAAGTGTTTCTCGCCAGTCACTGCTTAGGGCTACATCAAGAGGAAACAAAACGTAGAGATAGAACGTGAAACTACTTTGTTGTGTCAAGTTTCAAGAAGCTAGCACACACCGTGTTGGATTTAGAGTTCCAAATACATCTATCAATATAGGAGAAAACAGAGTGAAACCTAAAAATTCAAACTGTTACTGGAAATGAACGCTTCAACATAGAAGAACGAAATTTGGGGAACCAAGTCGCCTTAGTGTACTGATCATTACCTGAGAGTATCATCCAGTTTGGGTGAAAAAATATTTGCTGAGATTTCTGGAGATTCGTAATTTTGGAAGCTTGGCAACCCCTTCCCATGAAAGTGTTTCTCGCCAGTCACTGCTTAGGGCTACATCAAGAGGAAACAAAACGTAGAGATAGAACGTGAAACTAATTTGTTGTGTCAACTTTCAGGAAGCTAGCACAAACCGTGTTGGATTCAGAGTTCCAAATACATCTATCAATATAGGAGAAAACAGAGTGAAACCTACAAATTCAAACTGTTACTGGAAATGAACGCTTCAACATAGAAGAACGAAATTTGGGTAACCAAGTCGCCTTAGTGTACTGATCATTACCTGAAAGTATCATCCAGTTTGGGTGAAAAAATATTTGCTGAGATTTCTGGAGATTTGTAATTTTGGGAAGCTTGGCATCCCCTTCCCATGAAAGTGTTTCTCGCCAGTCACTGCTTAGGGCTACATCAAGAGGAAACAAAACGTAGAGATAGAACGTGAAACTACTTTGTTGTGTCAAGTTTCAAGAAGCTAGAACAAACCGTGTTGGATTTAGAGTTCCAAATACATCTATCAATATAGGAGAAAACAGAGTGAAACCTACAAATTCAAACTGTTACTGGAAATGAACGCTTCAACATAGAAGAACGAAATTTGGGTAACCAAGTCGCCTTAGTGTACTGATCATTTCCTGAAAGTATCATCCAGTTTGGGTGAAAAAATATTTGCTGAGATTTCTGGAGATTCGTAATTTTGGGAAGCTTGGCAACCCCTTCCCATGAAAGTGTTTCTCGCCAGTCACTGCTTAGGGCTACATCAAGAGGAAACAAAACGTAGAGATAGAACGTGAAACTACTTTGTTGTGTCAAGTTTCAAGAAGCTAGCACAAACCGTGTTGGATTTAGAGTTCCAAATACATCTATCAATATAGGAGAAAACAGAGTGAAACCTACAAATTCAAACTGTTACTGGAAATGAACGCTTCAACATAGAAGAACGAAATTTGGGTAACCAAGTCGCCTTAGTGTACTGATCATTACCTGAAAGTATCATCCATTTTGGGTGAAAAAATATTTGCTGAGATCTCTGGAGATTCGTAATTTTGGGAAGCTTGGCAACCCCTTCCCATGAAAGTGTTTCTCGCCAGTCACTGCTTAGGGCTACATCAAGAGGAAACAAAACGTAGAGATAGAACGTGAAACTACTTTGTTGTGTCAAGTTTCAAGAAGCTAGCACAAACCGTGTTGGATTTAGAGTTCCAAATACATCTATCAATATAGGAGAAAACAGAGTGAAACCTAAAAATTCAAACTGTTACTGGAAATGAACGCTTCAACATAGAAGAACGAAATTTGGGGAACCAAGTCGTCTTAGTGTACTGATCATTACCTGAAAGTATCATCCAGTTTGGGTGAAAAAATATTTGCTGAGATTTCTGGAGATTCGTAATTTTGGGAAGCTTGGCAACCCCTTCCCATGAAAGTGTTTCTGGCCAGTCACTGTTTAGGGCTACATCAAGAGGAAACAAAACGTAGAGATAGAACGTGAAACTACTTTGTTGTGTCAAGTTTCAAGAAGCTAGCACAAACCGTGTTGTATTTAGAGTTCCAAATACATCTATCAATATAGGAGAAAACAGAGTGAAACCTAAAAATTCAAACTGTTACTGGAAATGAACGCTTCAACATAGAAGAACGAAATTTGGGGAACCAAGTCGTCTTAGTGTACTGATCATTACCTGAGAGTATCATCCAGTTTGGGTGAAAAAATATTTGCTGAGATTTCTGGAGATTTGTAATTTTGGGAAGCTTGGCAACCCCTTCCCATGAAAGTGTTTCTGGCCAGTCACTGTTTAGGGCTACATCAAGAGGAAACAAAACGTAGAGATAGAACGTGAAACTCCTTTGTTGTGTCAAGTTTCAAGAAGCTAGCACAAACCGTGTTGTATTTAGAGTTCCAAATACATCTATCAATATAGGAGAAAACAGAGTGAAACCTAAAAGTTCAAACTGTTACTGGAAATGAACGCTTCAACATAGAAGAACGAAATTTGGGGAATTAAGTCGCCTTAGTGTACTGATCATTACCTGAAAGTATCATCCAGTTTGGGTGAAAAAATATTTGCTGAGATTTCTGGAGATTCGTAATTTTGGGAAGCTTGGCATCCCCTTCCCATGAAAGTGTTTCTCGCCAGTCACTGCTTAGGGCTACATCAAGAGGAAACAAAACGTAGAGATAGAACGTGAAACTACTTTGTTGTGTCAAGTTTCAAGAAGCTAGCACAAACCGTGTTGGATTTAGAGTTCCAAATACATCTATCAATATAGGAGAAAACAGAGTGAAACCTACAAATTCAAACTGTTACTGGAAATGAACGCTTCAACATAGAAGAACGAAATTTGGGTAACCAAGTCGCCTTAGTGTACTGATCATTACCTGAAAGTATCATCCATTTTGGGTGAAAAAATATTTGCTGAGATCTCTGGAGATTCGTAATTTTGGGAAGCTTGGCAACCCCTTCCCATGAAAGTGTTTCTCGCCAGTCACTGCTTAGGGCTACATCAAGAGGAAACAAAACGTAGAGATAGAACGTGAAACTACTTTGTTGTGTCAAGTTTCAAGAAGCTAGCACAAACCGTGTTGGATTTAGAGTTCCAAATACATCTATCAATATAGGAGAAAACAGAGTGAAACCTAAAAATTCAAACTGTTACTGGAAATGAACGCTTCAACATAGAAGAACGAAATTTGGGGAACCAAGTCGCCTTAGTGTACTGATCATTACCTGAAAGTATCATCCAGTTTGGGTGAAAAAATATTTGCTGAGATTTCTGGAGATTTGTAATTTTGGGAAGCTTGGCAACCCCTTCCCATGAAAGTGTTTCTGGCCAGTCACTGTTTAGGGCTACATCAAGAGGAAACAAAACGTAGAGATAGAACGTGAAACTACTTTGTTGTGTCAAGTTTCAAGAAGCTAGCACAAACCGTGTTGTATTTAGAGTTCCAAATACATCTATCAATATAGGAGAAAACAGAGTGAAACCTAAAAATTCAAACTGTTACTGGAAATGAACACTTCAACATAGAAGAACGAAATTTGGGGAACCAAGTCGTCTTAGTGTACTGATCATTACCTGAAAGTATCATCCAGTTTGGGTGAAAAAATATTTGCTGAGATTTCTGGAGATTTGTAATTTTGGGAAGCTTGGCAACCCCTTCCCATGAAAGTGTTTCTGGCCAGTCACTGTTTAGGGCTACATCAAGAGGAAACAAAACGTAGAGATAGAACGTGAAACTCCTTTGTTGTGTCAAGTTTCAAGAAGCTAGCACAAACCGTGTTGTATTTAGAGTTCCAAATACATCTATCAATATAGGAGAAAACAGAGTGAAACCTAAAAGTTCAAACTGTTACTGGAAATGAACGCTTCAACATAGAAGAACGAAATTTGGGGAACCAAGTCGCCTTAGTGTACTGATCATTACCTGAAAGTATCATCCAGTTTGGGTGAAAAAATATTTGCTGAGATTTCTGGAGATTCGTAATTTTGGGAAGCTTGGCATCCCCTTCCTATGAAAGTGTTTCTCGCCAGTCACTGCTTAGGGCTACATCAAGAGGAAACAAAACGTAGAGATAGAACGTGAAACTACTTTGTTGTGTCAAGTTTCAAGAAGCTAGCACAAACCGTGTTGGATTTAGAGTTCCAAATACATCTATCAATATAGGAGAAAACAGAGTGAAACCTAAAAATTCAAACTGTTACTGGAAATGAGCGCTTCAACATAGAAGAACTAAATTTGGGGAACCAAGTCGCCTTAGTGTACTGATCATTACCTGAGAGTATCATCCAGTTTGGGTGAAAAAATATTTGCTGAGATTTCTGGAGATTCGTAATTTTGGAAGCTTGGCAACACCTTCCATGAAAGTGTTTCTCGCCAGTCACTGCTTAGGGCTACATCAAGAGGAAACAAAACGTAGAGATAGAACGTGAAACTACTTTGTTGTGTCAACTTTCAAGAAGCTAGCAAAAACCGTGTTGGATTCAGAGTTCCAAATACATCTATCATTATAGGAGAAAACAGAGTGAAACCTACAAATTCAAACTGTTACTGGAAATGAACGCTTCAACATAGAAGAACGAAATTTGGGTAACCAAGTCGCCTTAGTGTACTGATCATTACCTGAAAGTATCATCCAGTTTGGGTGAAAAAATATTTGCTGAGATTTCTGGAGATTCGTAATTTTGGGAAGCTTGGCATCCCCTTCCCATGAAAGTGTTTCTCGCCAGTCACTGCTTAGGGCTACATCAAGAGGAAACAAAACGTAGAGATAGAACGTGAAACTACTTTGTTGTGTCAAGTTTCAAGAAGCTAGAACAAACCGTGTTGGATTTAGAGTTCCAAATACATCTATCAATATAGGAGAAAACAGAGTGAAACCTACAAATTCAAACTGTTACTGGAAATGAACGCTTCAACATAGAAGAACGAAATTTGGGTAACCAAGTCGCTTTAGTGTACTGATCATTACCTGAAAGTATCATCCAGTTTGGGTGAAAAAATATTTGCTGAGATTTCTGGAGATTCGTAATTTTGGGAAGCTTGGCAACCCCTTCCCATGAAAGTGTTTCTCGCCAGTCACTGCTTAGGGCTACATCAAGAGGAAACAAAACGTAGAGATAGAACGTGAAACTACTTTGTTGTGTCAAGTTTCAAGAAGCTAGCACAAACCGTGTTGGATTTAGAGTTCCAAATACATCTATCTATATAGGAGAAAACAGAGTGAAACCTAAAAATTCAAACTGTTACTGGAAATGAACGCTTCAACATAGAAGAACGAAATTTGGGGAACCAAGTCGCCTTAGTGTACTGATCATTACCTGAAAGTATCATCCAGTTTGGTTGAAAAAATATTTGCTGAGATTTCTGGAGATTCGTAATTTTGGGAAGCTTGGCAACCCCTTCCCATGAAAGTGTTTCTCGCCAGTCACTGCTTAGGGCTACATCAAGAGGAAACAAAACGTAGAGATAGAATGTGAAACTACTTTGTTGTGTCAAGTTTCAAGAAGCTAGCACAAACCGTGTTGTATTTAGAGTTCCAAATACATCTATCAATATAGGAGAAAATAGAGTGAAACCTAAAAATTCAAACTGTTACTGGAAATGAACGCTTCAACATCAAAGAACGAAATTTGGGGAACCAAGTCGCCTTAGTGTACTGATCATTACCTGAAAGTATCATCCAGTTTGGGTGAAAAAATATTTGCTGAGATTTCTGGAGATTCGTAATTTTGGGAAGCTTGGCATCCCCTTCCCATGAAAGTGTTTCTCGCCAGTCACTGCTTAGGGCTACATCAAGAGGAAACAAAACGTAGAGATAGAACGTGAAACTACTTTGTTGTGTCAAGTTTCAAGAAGCTAGCACAAACCGTGTTGGATTTAGAGTTCCAAATACATCTATCAATATAGGAGAAAACAGAGTGAAACCTAAAAATTCAAACTGTTACTGGAAATGAACGCTTCAACATAGAAGAACGAAATTTGGGGAACCAAGTCGCCTTAGTGTACTGATCATTACCTGAGAGTATCATCCAGTTTGGGTGAAAAAATATTTGCTGAGATTTCTGGAGATTCGTAATTTTGGAAGCTTGGCAACCCCTTCCCATGAAAGTGTTTCTCGCCAGTCACTGCTTAGGGCTACATCAAGAGGAAACAAAACGTAGAGATAGAACGTGAAACTAATTTGTTGTGTCAACTTTCAAGAAGCTAGCACAAACCGTGTTGGATTCAGAGTTCCAAATACATCTATCAATATAGGAGAAAACAGAGTGAAACCTACAAATTCAAACTGTTACTGGAAATGAACGCTTCAACATAGAAGAACGAAATTTGGGTAACCAAGTCGCCTTAGTGTACTGATCATTACCTGAAAGTATCATCCAGTTTGGGTGAAAAAATATTTGCTGAGATTTCTGGAGATTCGTAATTTTGGGAAGCTTGGCATCCCCTTCCCATGAAAGTGTTTCTCGCCAGTCACTGCTTAGGGCTACATCAAGAGGAAACAAAACGTAGAGATAGAACGTGAAACTACTTTGTTGTGTCAAGTTTCAAGAAGCTAGCACAAACCGTGTTGGATTTAGAGTTCCAAATACATCTATCAATATAGGAGAAAACAGAGTGAAACCTAAAAATTCAAACTGTTACTGGAAATGAACGCTTCAACATAGAAGAACGAAATTTGGGGAACCAAGTCGCCTTAGTGTACTGATCATTACCTGAGAGTATCATCCAGTTTGGGTGAAAAAATATTTGCTGAGATTTCTGGAGATTCGTAATTTTGGAAGCTTGGCAACCCCTTCCCATGAAAGTGTTTCTCGCCAGTCACTGCTTAGGGCTACATCAAGAGGAAACAAAACGTAGAGATAGAACGTGAAACTAATTTGTTGTGTCAACTTTCAAGAAGCTAGCACAAACCGTGTTGGATTCAGAGTTCCAAATACATCTATCAATATAGGAGAAAACAGAGTGAAACCTACAAATTCAAACTGTTACTGGAAATGAACGCTTCAACATAGAAGAACGAAATTTGGGTAACCAAGTCGCCTTAGTGTACTGATCATTACCTGAAAGTATCATCCAGTTTGGGTGAAAAAATATTTGCTGAGATTTCTGGAGATTCGTAATTTTGGGAAGCTTGGCATCCCCTTCCCATGAAAGTGTTTCTCGCCAGTCACTGCTTAGGGCTACATCAAGAGGAAACAAAACGTAGAGATAGAACTTGAAACTACTTTGTTGTGTCAAGTTTCAAGAAGCTAGAACAAACCGTGTTGGATTTAGAGTTCCAAATACATCTATCAATATAGGAGAAAACAGAGTGAAACCTACAAATTCAAACTGTTACTGGAAATGAACGCTTCAACATAGAAGAACGAAATTTGGGTAACCAAGTCGCCTTAGTGTACTGATCATTTCCTGAAAGTATCATCCAGTTTGGGTGAAAAAATATTTGCTGAGATTTCTGGAGATTCGTAATTTTGGGAAGCTTGGCAACCCCTTCCCATGAAAGTGTTTCTCGCCAGTCACTGCTTAGGGCTACATCAAGAGGAAACAAAACGTAGAGATAGAACGTGAAACTACTTTGTTGTGTCAAGTTTCAAGAAGCTAGCACAAACCGTGTTGGATTTAGAGTTCCAAATACATCTATCAATATAGGAGAAAACAGAGTGAAACCTACAAATTCAAACTGTTACTGGAAATGAACGCTTCAACATAGAAGAACGAAATTTGGGTAACCAAGTCGCCTTAGTGTACTGATCATTACCTGAAAGTATCATCCATTTTGGGTGAAAAAATATTTGCTGAGATCTCTGGAGATTCGTAATTTTGGGAAGCTTGGCAACCCCTTCCCATGAAAGTGTTTCTCGCCAGTCACTGCTTAGGGCTACATCAAGAGGAAACAAAACGTAGAGATAGAACGTGAAACTACTTTGTTGTGTCAAGTTTCAAGAAGCTAGCACAAACCGTGTTGGATTTAGAGTTCCAAATACATCTATCAATATAGGAGAAAACAGAGTGAAACCTAAAAATTCAAACTGTTACTGGAAATGAACGCTTCAACATAGAAGAACGAAATTTGGGGAACCAAGTCGTCTTAGTGTACTGATCATTACCTGAAAGTATCATCCAGTTTGGGTGAAAAAATATTTGCTGAGATTTCTGGAGATTCGTAATTTTGGGAAGCTTGGCAACCCCTTCCCATGAAAGTGTTTCTGGCCAGTCACTGTTTAGGGCTACATCAAGAGGAAACAAAACGTAGAGATAGAACGTGAAACTACTTTGTTGTGTCAAGTTTCAAGAAGCTAGCACAAACCGTGTTGTATTTAGAGTTCCAAATACATCTATCAATATAGGAGAAAACAGAGTGAAACCTAAAAATTCAAACTGTTACTGGAAATGAACGCTTCAACATAGAAGAACGAAATTTGGGGAACCAAGTCGTCTTAGTGTACTGATCATTACCTGAGAGTATCATCCAGTTTGGGTGAAAAAATATTTGCTGAGATTTCTGGAGATTTGTAATTTTGGGAAGCTTGGCAACCCCTTCCCATGAAAGTGTTTCTGGCCAGTCACTGTTTAGGGCTACATCAAGAGGAAACAAAACGTAGAGATAGAACGTGAAACTCCTTTGTTGTGTCAAGTTTCAAGAAGCTAGCACAAACCGTGTTGTATTTAGAGTTCCAAATACATCTATCAATATAGGAGAAAACAGAGTGAAACCTAAAAGTTCAAACTGTTACTGGAAATGAACGCTTCAACATAGAAGAACGAAATTTGGGGAATTAAGTCGCCTTAGTGTACTGATCATTACCTGAAAGTATCATCCAGTTTGGGTGAAAAAATATTTGCTGAGATTTCTGGAGATTCGTAATTTTGGGAAGCTTGGCATCCCCTTCCCATGAAAGTGTTTCTCGCCAGTCACTGCTTAGGGCTACATCAAGAGGAAACAAAACGTAGAGATAGAACGTGAAACTACTTTGTTGTGTCAAGTTTCAAGAAGCTAGCACAAACCGTGTTGGATTTAGAGTTCCAAATACATCTATCAATATAGGAGAAAACAGAGTGAAACCTACAAATTCAAACTGTTACTGGAAATGAACGCTTCAACATAGAAGAACGAAATTTGGGTAACCAAGTCGCCTTAGTGTACTGATCATTACCTGAAAGTATCATCCATTTTGGGTGAAAAAATATTTGCTGAGATCTCTGGAGATTCGTAATTTTGGGAAGCTTGGCAACCCCTTCCCATGAAAGTGTTTCTCGCCAGTCACTGCTTAGGGCTACATCAAGAGGAAACAAAACGTAGAGATAGAACGTGAAACTACTTTGTTGTGTCAAGTTTCAAGAAGCTAGCACAAACCGTGTTGGATTTAGAGTTCCAAATACATCTATCAATATAGGAGAAAACAGAGTGAAACCTAAAAATTCAAACTGTTACTGGAAATGAACGCTTCAACATAGAAGAACGAAATTTGGGGAACCAAGTCGCCTTAGTGTACTGATCATTACCTGAAAGTATCATCCAGTTTGGGTGAAAAAATATTTGCTGAGATTTCTGGAGATTTGTAATTTTGGGAAGCTTGGCAACCCCTTCCCATGAAAGTGTTTCTGGCCAGTCACTGTTTAGGGCTACATCAAGAGGAAACAAAACGTAGAGATAGAACGTGAAACTACTTTGTTGTGTCAAGTTTCAAGAAGCTAGCACAAACCGTGTTGTATTTAGAGTTCCAAATACATCTATCAATATAGGAGAAAACAGAGTGAAACCTAAAAATTCAAACTGTTACTGGAAATGAACACTTCAACATAGAAGAACGAAATTTGGGGAACCAAGTCGTCTTAGTGTACTGATCATTACCTGAAAGTATCATCCAGTTTGGGTGAAAAAATATTTGCTGAGATTTCTGGAGATTTGTAATTTTGGGAAGCTTGGCAACCCCTTCCCATGAAAGTGTTTCTGGCCAGTCACTGTTTAGGGCTACATCAAGAGGAAACAAAACGTAGAGATAGAACGTGAAACTCCTTTGTTGTGTCAAGTTTCAAGAAGCTAGCACAAACCGTGTTGTATTTAGAGTTCCAAATACATCTATCAATATAGGAGAAAACAGAGTGAAACCTAAAAGTTCAAACTGTTACTGGAAATGAACGCTTCAACATAGAAGAACGAAATTTGGGGAACCAAGTCGCCTTAGTGTACTGATCATTACCTGAAAGTATCATCCAGTTTGGGTGAAAAAATATTTGCTGAGATTTCTGGAGATTCGTAATTTTGGGAAGCTTGGCATCCCCTTCCTATGAAAGTGTTTCTCGCCAGTCACTGCTTAGGGCTACATCAAGAGGAAACAAAACGTAGAGATAGAACGTGAAACTACTTTGTTGTGTCAAGTTTCAAGAAGCTAGCACAAACCGTGTTGGATTTAGAGTTCCAAATACATCTATCAATATAGGAGAAAACAGAGTGAAACCTAAAAATTCAAACTGTTACTGGAAATGAGCGCTTCAACATAGAAGAACTAAATTTGGGGAACCAAGTCGCCTTAGTGTACTGATCATTACCTGAGAGTATCATCCAGTTTGGGTGAAAAAATATTTGCTGAGATTTCTGGAGATTCGTAATTTTGGAAGCTTGGCAACACCTTCCATGAAAGTGTTTCTCGCCAGTCACTGCTTAGGGCTACATCAAGAGGAAACAAAACGTAGAGATAGAACGTGAAACTACTTTGTTGTGTCAACTTTCAAGAAGCTAGCAAAAACCGTGTTGGATTCAGAGTTCCAAATACATCTATCATTATAGGAGAAAACAGAGTGAAACCTACAAATTCAAACTGTTACTGGAAATGAACGCTTCAACATAGAAGAACGAAATTTGGGTAACCAAGTCGCCTTAGTGTACTGATCATTACCTGAAAGTATCATCCAGTTTGGGTGAAAAAATATTTGCTGAGATTTCTGGAGATTCGTAATTTTGGGAAGCTTGGCATCCCCTTCCCATGAAAGTGTTTCTCGCCAGTCACTGCTTAGGGCTACATCAAGAGGAAACAAAACGTAGAGATAGAACGTGAAACTACTTTGTTGTGTCAAGTTTCAAGAAGCTAGAACAAACCGTGTTGGATTTAGAGTTCCAAATACATCTATCAATATAGGAGAAAACAGAGTGAAACCTACAAATTCAAACTGTTACTGGAAATGAACGCTTCAACATAGAAGAACGAAATTTGGGTAACCAAGTCGCTTTAGTGTACTGATCATTACCTGAAAGTATCATCCAGTTTGGGTGAAAAAATATTTGCTGAGATTTCTGGAGATTCGTAATTTTGGGAAGCTTGGCAACCCCTTCCCATGAAAGTGTTTCTCGCCAGTCACTGCTTAGGGCTACATCAAGAGGAAACAAAACGTAGAGATAGAACGTGAAACTACTTTGTTGTGTCAAGTTTCAAGAAGCTAGCACAAACCGTGTTGGATTTAGAGTTCCAAATACATCTATCTATATAGGAGAAAACAGAGTGAAACCTAAAAATTCAAACTGTTACTGGAAATGAACGCTTCAACATAGAAGAACGAAATTTGGGGAACCAAGTCGCCTTAGTGTACTGATCATTACCTGAAAGTATCATCCAGTTTGGTTGAAAAAATATTTGCTGAGATTTCTGGAGATTCGTAATTTTGGGAAGCTTGGCAACCCCTTCCCATGAAAGTGTTTCTCGCCAGTCACTGCTTAGGGCTACATCAAGAGGAAACAAAACGTAGAGATAGAATGTGAAACTACTTTGTTGTGTCAAGTTTCAAGAAGCTAGCACAAACCGTGTTGTATTTAGAGTTCCAAATACATCTATCAATATAGGAGAAAATAGAGTGAAACCTAAAAATTCAAACTGTTACTGGAAATGAACGCTTCAACATCAAAGAACGAAATTTGGGGAACCAAGTCGCCTTAGTGTACTGATCATTACCTGAAAGTATCATCCAGTTTGGGTGAAAAAATATTTGCTGAGATTTCTGGAGATTCGTAATTTTGGGAAGCTTGGCATCCCCTTCCCATGAAAGTGTTTCTCGCCAGTCACTGCTTAGGGCTACATCAAGAGGAAACAAAACGTAGAGATAGAACGTGAAACTACTTTGTTGTGTCAAGTTTCAAGAAGCTAGCACAAACCGTGTTGGATTTAGAGTTCCAAATACATCTATCAATATAGGAGAAAACAGAGTGAAACCTAAAAATTCAAACTGTTACTGGAAATGAACGCTTCAACATAGAAGAACGAAATTTGGGGAACCAAGTCGCCTTAGTGTACTGATCATTACCTGAGAGTATCATCCAGTTTGGGTGAAAAAATATTTGCTGAGATTTCTGGAGATTCGTAATTTTGGAAGCTTGGCAACCCCTTCCCATGAAAGTGTTTCTCGCCAGTCACTGCTTAGGGCTACATCAAGAGGAAACAAAACGTAGAGATAGAACGTGAAACTAATTTGTTGTGTCAACTTTCAAGAAGCTAGCACAAACCGTGTTGGATTCAGAGTTCCAAATACATCTATCAATATAGGAGAAAACAGAGTGAAACCTACAAATTCAAACTGTTACTGGAAATGAACGCTTCAACATAGAAGAACGAAATTTGGGTAACCAAGTCGCCTTAGTGTACTGATCATTACCTGAAAGTATCATCCAGTTTGGGTGAAAAAATATTTGCTGAGATTTCTGGAGATTCGTAATTTTGGGAAGCTTGGCATCCCCTTCCCATGAAAGTGTTTCTCGCCAGTCACTGCTTAGGGCTACATCAAGAGGAAACAAAACGTAGAGATAGAACGTGAAACTACTTTGTTGTGTCAAGTTTCAAGAAGCTAGCACAAACCGTGTTGGATTTAGAGTTCCAAATACATCTATCAATATAGGAGAAAACAGAGTGAAACCTAAAAATTCAAACTGTTACTGGAAATGAACGCTTCAACATAGAAGAACGAAATTTGGGGAACCAAGTCGCCTTAGTGTACTGATCATTACCTGAGAGTATCATCCAGTTTGGGTGAAAAAATATTTGCTGAGATTTCTGGAGATTCGTAATTTTGGAAGCTTGGCAACCCCTTCCCATGAAAGTGTTTCTCGCCAGTCACTGCTTAGGGCTACATCAAGAGGAAACAAAACGTAGAGATAGAACGTGAAACTAATTTGTTGTGTCAACTTTCAAGAAGCTAGCACAAACCGTGTTGGATTCAGAGTTCCAAATACATCTATCAATATAGGAGAAAACAGAGTGAAACCTACAAATTCAAACTGTTACTGGAAATGAACGCTTCAACATAGAAGAACGAAATTTGGGTAACCAAGTCGCCTTAGTGTACTGATCATTACCTGAAAGTATCATCCAGTTTGGGTGAAAAAATATTTGCTGAGATTTCTGGAGATTCGTAATTTTGGGAAGCTTGGCATCCCCTTCCCATGAAAGTGTTTCTCGCCAGTCACTGCTTAGGGCTACATCAAGAGGAAACAAAACGTAGAGATAGAACTTGAAACTACTTTGTTGTGTCAAGTTTCAAGAAGCTAGAACAAACCGTGTTGGATTTAGAGTTCCAAATACATCTATCAATATAGGAGAAAACAGAGTGAAACCTACAAATTCAAACTGTTACTGGAAATGAACGCTTCAACATAGAAGAACGAAATTTGGGTAACCAAGTCGCCTTAGTGTACTGATCATTACCTGAAAGTATCATCCAGTTTGGGTGAAAAAATATTTGCTGAGATTTCTGGAGATTCATAATTTTGGGAAGCTTGGCAACCCCTTCCCATGAAAGTGTTTCTCGCCAGTCACTGCTTAGGGCTACATCAAGAGGAAACAAAACGTAGAGATAGAACGTGAAACTACTTTGTTGTGTCAAGTTTCAAGAAGCTAGCACAAACCGTGTTGTATTTAGAGTTCCAAATACATCTATCAATATAGGAGAAAACAGAGTGAAACCTAAAAATTCAAACTGTTACTGGAAATGAACGCTTCAACATCGAAGAACGAAATTTGGGGAACCAAGTCGCCTTAGTGTACTGATCATTACCTGAAAGTATCATCCAGTTTGGGTGAAAAAATATTTGCTGTGATTTCTGGAGATTTGTAATTTTGGGAAGCTTGGCAACCCCTTCCCATGAAAGTGTTTCTCGCCAGTCACTGTTTAGGGCTACATCAAGAGGAAACAAAACGTAGAGATAGAACGTGAAACTACTTTGTTGTGTCAAGTTTCAAGAAGCTAGCACAAACCGTGTTGGATTTAGAGTTCCAAATACATCTATCAATATAGGAGAAAACAGAGTGAAACCTACAAATTCAAACTGTTACTGGAAATGAACGCTTCAACATCGAAGAACGAAATTTGGGGAACCAAGTCGCCTTAGTGTACTGATCATTACCTGAAAGTATCATCCAGTTTGGGTGAAAAAATATTTGCTGAGATTTCTGGAGATTCGTAATTTTGGGAAGCTTGGCATCCCCTTCCCATGAAAGTGTTTCTCGCCAGTCACTGCTTAGGGCTACATCAAGAGGAAACAAAACGTAGAGATAGAACGTGAAACTACTTTGTTGTGTCAAGTTTCAAGAAGCTAGCACAAACCGTGTTGGATTTAGAGTTCCAAATACATCTATCAATATAGGAGAAAACAGAGTGAAACCTAAAAATTCAAACTGTTACTGGAAATGAACGCTTCAACATAGAAGAACGAAATTTGGGGAACCAAGTCGCCTTAGTGTACTGATCATTACCTGAGAGTATCATCCAGTTTGGGTGAAAAAATATTTGCTGAGATTTCTGGAGATTCGTAATTTTGGAAGCTTGGCAACCCCTTCCCATGAAAGTGTTTCTCGCCAGTCACTGCTTAGGGCTACATCAAGAGGAAACAAAACGTAGAGATAGAACGTGAAACTAATTTGTTGTGTCAACTTTCAAGAAGCTAGCACAAACCGTGTTGGATTCAGAGTTCCAAATACATCTATCAATATAGGAGAAAACAGAGTGAAACCTACAAATTCAAACTGTTACTGGAAATGAACGCTTCAACATAGAAGAACGAAATTTGGGTAACCAAGTCGCCTTAGTGTACTGATCATTACCTGAAAGTATCATCCAGTTTGGGTGAAAAAATATTTGCTGTGATTTCTGGAGATTTGTAATTTTGGGAAGCTTGGCAACCCCTTCCCATGAAAGTGTTTCTCGCCAGTCACTGTTTAGGGCTACATCAAGAGGAAACAAAACGTAGAGATAGAACGTGAAACTACTTTGTTGTGTCAAGTTTCAAGAAGCTAGCACAAACCGTGTTGGATTTAGAGTTCCAAATACATCTATCAATATAGGAGAAAACAGAGTGAAACCTAAAAATTCAAACTGTTACTGGAAATGAACGCTTCAACATCGAAGAACGAAATTTGGGGAACCAAGTCGCCTTAGTGTACTGATCATTACCTGAAAGTATCATCCAGTTTGGGTGAAAAAATATTTGCTGAGATTTCTGGAGATTCGTAATTTTGGGAAGCTTGGCATCCCCTTCCCATGAAAGTGTTTCTCGCCAGTCACTGCTTAGGGCTACATCAAGAGGAAACAAAACGTAGAGATAGAACGTGAAACTACTTTGTTGTGTCAAGTTTCAAGAAGCTAGCACAAACCGTGTTGGATTTAGAGTTCCAAATACATCTATCAATATAGGAGAAAACAGAGTGAAACCTAAAAATTCAAACTGTTACTGGAAATGAACGCTTCAACATAGAAGAACGAAATTTGGGGAACCAAGTCGCCTTAGTGTACTGATCATTACCTGAGAGTATCATCCAGTTTGGGTGAAAAAATATTTGCTGAGATTTCTGGAGATTCGTAATTTTGGAAGCTTGGCAACCCCTTCCCATGAAAGTGTTTCTCGCCAGTCACTGCTTAGGGCTACATCAAGAGGAAACAAAACGTAGAGATAGAACGTGAAACTAATTTGTTGTGTCAACTTTCAAGAAGCTAGCACAAACCGTGTTGGATTCAGAGTTCCAAATACATCTATCAATATAGGAGAAAACAGAGTGAAACCTACAAATTCAAACTGTTACTGGAAATGAACGCTTCAACATAGAAGAACGAAATTTGGGTAACCAAGTCGCCTTAGTGTACTGATCATTACCTGAAAGTATCATCCAGTTTGGGTGAAAAAATATTTGCTGAGATTTCTGGAGATTCGTAATTTTGGGAAGCTTGGCATCCCCTTCCCATGAAAGTGTTTCTCGCCAGTCACTGCTTAGGGCTACATCAAGAGGAAACAAAACGTAGAGATAGAACGTGAAACTACTTTGTTGTGTCAAGTTTCAAGAAGCTAGCACAAACCGTGTTGGATTTAGAGTTCCAAATACATCTATCAATATAGGAGAAAACAGAGTGAAACCTAAAAATTCAAACTGTTACTGGAAATGAACGCTTCAACATAGAAGAACGAAATTTGGGGAACCAAGTCGCCTTAGTGTACTGATCATTACCTGAGAGTATCATCCAGTTTGGGTGAAAAAATATTTGCTGAGATTTCTGGAGATTCGTAATTTTGGAAGCTTGGCAACCCCTTCCCATGAAAGTGTTTCTCGCCAGTCACTGCTTAGGGCTACATCAAGAGGAAACAAAACGTAGAGATAGAACGTGAAACTAATTTGTTGTGTCAACTTTCAAGAAGCTAGCACAAACCGTGTTGGATTCAGAGTTCCAAATACATCTATCAATATAGGAGAAAACAGAGTGAAACCTACAAATTCAAACTGTTACTGGAAATGAACGCTTCAACATAGAAGAACGAAATTTGGGTAACCAAGTCGCCTTAGTGTACTGATCATTACCTGAAAGTATCATCCAGTTTGGGTGAAAAAATATTTGCTGAGATTTCTGGAGATTCGTAATTTTGGGAAGCTTGGCATCCCCTTCCCATGAAAGTGTTTCTCGCCAGTCACTGCTTAGGGCTACATCTAGAGGAAACAAAACGTAGAGATAGAACGTGAAACTACTTTGTTGTGTCAAGTTTCAAGAAGCTAGAACAAACCGTGTTGGATTTAGAGTTCCAAATACATCTATCAATATAGGAGAAAACAGAGTGAAACCTACAAATTCAAACTGTTACTGGAAATGAACGCTTCAACATAGAAGAACGAAATTTGGGTAACCAAGTCGCCTTAGTGTACTGATCATTACCTGAAAGTATCATCCAGTTTGGGTGAAAAAATATTTGCTGAGATTTCTGGAGATTCGTAATTTTGGGAAGCTTGGCAACCCCTTCCCATGAAAGTGTTTCTCGCCAGTCACTGCTTAGGGCTACATCAAGAGGAAACAAAACGTAGAGATAGAACGTGAAACTACTTTGTTGTGTCAAGTTTCAAGAAGCTAGCACAAACCGTGTTGGATTTAGAGTTCCAAATACATCTATCAATATAGGAGAAAACAGAGTGAAACCTAAAAATTCAAACTGTTACTGGAAATGAACGCTTCAACATAGAAGAACGAAATTTGGGGAACCAAGTCGCCTTAGTGTACTGATCATTACCTGAAAGTATCATCCAGTTTGGGTGAAAAAATATTTGCTGAGATTTCTGGAGATTCGTAATTTTGGGAAGCTTGGCAACCCCTTCCCATGAAAGTGTTTCTGGCCAGTCACTGTTTAGGGCTACATCAAGAGGAACCAAAACGTAGAGATAGAACGTGAAACTACTTTGTTGTGTCAAGTTTCAAGAAGCTAGCACAAACCGTGTTGGATTTAGAGTTCCAAATACATCTATCAATATAGGAGAAAACAGAGTGAAACCTAAAAATTCAAACTGTTACTGGAAATGAACGCTTCAACATAGAAGAACGAAATTTGGGGAACCAAGTCGCCTTAGTGTACTGATCATTACCTGAAAGTATCATCCAGTTTGGGTGAAAAAATATTTGCTGAGATTTCTGGAGATTCGTAATTTTGGGAAGCTTGGCATCCCCTTCCCATGAAAGTGTTTCTCGCCAGTCACTGCTTAGTGCTACATCAAGAGGAAACAAAACGTAGAGATAGAACGTGAAACTACTTTGTTGTGTCAAGTTTCAAGAAGCTAGCACAAACCGTGTTGGATTTAGAGTTCCAAATACATCTATCAATATAGGAGAAAACAGAGTGAAACCTAAAAATTCAAACTGTTACTGGAAATGAACGCTTCAACATAGAAGAACGAAATTTGGGGAACCAAGTCGCCTTAGTGTACTGATCATTACCTGAGAGTATCATCCAGTTTGGGTGAAAAAATATTTGCTGAGATTTCTGGAGATTCGTAATTTTGGAAGCTTGGCAACCCCTTCCCATGAAAGTGTTTCTCGCCAGTCACTGCTTAGGGCTACATCAAGAGGAAACAAAACGTAGAGATAGAACGTGAAACTAATTTGTTGTGTCAACTTTCAAGAAGCTAGCACAAACCGTGTTGGATTCAGAGTTCCAAATACATCTATCAATATAGGAGAAAACAGAGTGAAACCTACAAATTCAAACTGTTACTGGAAATGAACGCTTCAACATAGAAGAACGAAATTTGGGTAACCAAGTCGCCTTAGTGTACTGATCATTACCTGAAAGTATCATCCAGTTTGGGTGAAAAAATATTTGCTGAGATTTCTGGAGATTCGTAATTTTGGGAAGCTTGGCATCCCCTTCCCATGAAAGTGTTTCTCGCCAGTCACTGCTTAGGGCTACATCAAGAGGAAACAAAACGTAGAGATAGAACGTGAAACTACTTTGTTGTGTCAAGTTTCAAGAAGCTAGAACAAACCGTGTTGGATTTAGAGTTCCAAATACATCTATCAATATAGGAGAAAACAGAGTGAAACCTACAAATTCAAACTGTTACTGGAAATGAACGCTTCAACATAGAAGAACGAAATTTGGGTAACCAAGTCGCCTTAGTGTACTGATCATTACCTGAAAGTATCATCCAGTTTGGGTGAAAAAATATTTGCTGAGATTTCTGGAGATTCGTAATTTTGGGAAGCTTGGCAACCCCTTCCCATGAAAGTGTTTCTCGCCAGTCACTGCTTAGGGCTACATCAAGAGGAAACAAAACGTAGAGATAGAACGTGAAACTACTTTGTTGTGTCAAGTTTCAAGAAGCTAGCACAAACCGTGTTGGATTTAGAGTTCCAAATGCATCTATCAATATAGGAGAAAACAGAGTGAAACCTAAAAATTCAAACTGTTACTGGAAATGAACGCTTCAACATAGAAGAACGAAATTTGGGGAACCAAGTCACCTTAGTGTACTGATCATTACCTTAAAGTATCATCCAGTTTGGGTGAAAAAATATTTGCTGAGATCTCTGGAGATTCGTAATTTTGGGAAGCTTGGCAACCCCTTCCCATGAAAGTGTTTCTCGCCAGTCACTGCTTAGGGCTACATCAAGAGGAAACAAAACGTAGAGATAGAACGTGAAACTACTTTGTTGTGTCAAGTTTCAAGAAGCTAGCACAAACCGTGTTGGATTTAGAGTTCCAAATACATCTATCAATATAGGAGAAAACAGAGTGAAACCTAAAAATTCAAACTGTTACTGGAAATGAACGCTTCAACATAGAAGAACGAAATTTGGGGAACCAAGTCGCCTTAGTGTACTGATCATTACCTGAAAGTATCATCCAGTTTGGGTGAAAAAATATTTGCTGAGATTTCTGGAGATTCGTAATTTTGGGAAGCTTGGCATCCCCTTCCCATGAAAGTGTTCCTCGCCAGTCACTGCTTAGGGCTACATCAAGAGGAAACAAAACGTAGAGAAAGAACGTGAAACTACTTTGTTGTGTTAAGTTTCAAGAAGCTAGCTCAAACCGTGTTGGATTTAGAGTTCCAAATACATCTATCAATATAGGAGAAAACAGAGTGAAACCTAAAAATTCAAACTGTTACTGGAAATGAACGCTTCAACATAGAAGAACGAAATTTGGGGAACCAAGTCGCCTTAGTGTACTGATCATTACCTGAAAGTATCATCCAGTTTGGGTGAAAAAATATTTGCTGAGATTTCTGGAGATTCGTAATTTTGGGAAGCTTGGCATCCCCTTCCCATGAAAGTGTTTCTCGCCAGTCACTGCTTAGGGCTACATCAAGAGGAAACAAAACGTAGAGATAGAACGTGAAACTACTTTGTTGTGTCAAGTTTCAAGAAGCTAGAACAAACCGTGTTGGATTTAGAGTTCCAAATACATCTATCAATATAGGAGAAAACAGAGTGAAACCTACAAATTCAAACTGTTACTGGAAATGAACGCTTCAACATAGAAGAACGAAATTTGGGTAACCAAGTCGCCTTAGTGTACTGATCATTACCTGAAAGTATCATCCAGTTTGGGTGAAAAAATATTTGCTGAGATTTCTGGAGATTCGTAATTTTGGGAAGCTTGGCAACCCCTTCCCATGAAAGTGTTTCTCGCCAGTCACTGCTTAGGGCTACATCAAGAGGAAACAAAACGTAGAGATAGAACGTGAAACTACTTTGTTGTGTCAAGTTTCAAGAAGCTAGCACAAACCGTGTTGGATTTAGAGTTCCAAATACATCTATCAATATAGGAGAAAACAGAGTGAAACCTAAAAATTCAAACTGTTACTGGAAATGAACGCTTCAACATAGAAGAACGAAATTTGGGGAACCAAGTCGCCTTAGTGTACTGATCATTACCTGAAAGTATCATCCAGTTTGGGTGAAAAAATATTTGCTGAGATTTCTGGAGATTCGTAATTTTGGGAAGCTTGGCAACCCCTTCCCATGAAAGTGTTTCTGGCCAGTCACTGTTTAGGGCTACATCAAGAGGAACCAAAACGTAGAGATAGAACGTGAAACTACTTTGTTGTGTCAAGTTTCAAGAAGCTAGCACAAACCGTGTTGGATTTAGAGTTCCAAATACATCTATCAATATAGGAGAAAACAGAGTGAAACCTACAAATTCAAACTGTTACTGGAAATGAACGCTTCAACATAGAAGAACGAAATTTGGGTAACCAAGTCGCCTTAGTGTACTGATCATTACCTGAAAGTATCATCCAGTTTGGGTGAAAAAATATTTGCTGAGATTTCTGGAGATTCGTAATTTTGGGAAGCTTGGCAACCCCTTCCCATGAAAGTGTTTCTCGCCAGTCACTGCTTAGGGCTACATCAAGAGGAAACAAAACGTAGAGATAGAACGTGAAACTACTTTGTTGTGTCAAGTTTCAAGAAGCTAGCACAAACCGTGTTGGATTTAGAGTTCCAAATACATCTATCAATATAGGAGAAAACAGAGTGAAACCTAAAAATTCAAACTGTTACTGGAAATGAACGCTTCAACATAGAAGAACGAAATTTGGGGAACCAAGTCACCTTAGTGTACTGATCATTACCTTAAAGTATCATCCAGTTTGGGTGAAAAAATATTTGCTGAGATCTCTGGAGATTCGTAATTTTGGGAAGCTTGGCAACCCCTTCCCATGAAAGTGTTTCTCGCCAGTCACTGCTTAGGGCTACATCAAGAGGAAACAAAACGTAGAGATAGAACGTGAAACTACTTTGTTGTGTCAAGTTTCAAGAAGCTAGCACAAACCGTGTTGGATTTAGAGTTCCAAATACATCTATCAATATAGGAGAAAACAGAGTGAAACCTAAAAATTCAAACTGTTACTGGAAATGAACGCTTCAACATAGAAGAACGAAATTTGGGGAACCAAGTCGCCTTAGTGTACTGATCATTACCTGAAAGTATCATCCAGTTTGGGTGAAAAAATATTTGCTGAGATTTCTGGAGATTCGTAATTTTGGGAAGCTTGGCATCCCCTTCCCATGAAAGTGTTCCTCGCCAGTCACTGCTTAGGGCTACATCAAGAGGAAACAAAACGTAGAGAAAGAACGTGAAACTACTTTGTTGTGTTAAGTTTCAAGAAGCTAGCTCAAACCGTGTTGGATTTAGAGTTCCAAATACATCTATCAATATAGGAGAAAACAGAGTGAAACCTAAAAATTCAAACTGTTACTGGAAATGAACGCTTCAACATAGAAGAACGAAATTTGGGGAACCAAGTCGCCTTAGTGTACTGATCATTACCTGAAAGTATCATCCAGTTTGGGTGAAAAAATATTTGCTGAGATTTCTGGAGATTCGTAATTTTGGGAAGCTTGGCAACCCCTTCCCATGAAAGTATTTCTCGCCAGTCACTGCTTAGGGCTACATCAAGAGGAAACAAAACGTAGAGATAGAACGTGAAACTAATTTGTTGTGTCAACTTTCAGGAAGCTAGCACAAACCGTGTTGGATTTAGAGTTCCAAATACATCTATCAATATAGGAGAAAACAGAGTGAAACCTACAAATTCAAACTGTTACTGGAAATGAACGCTTCAACATAGAAGAACGAAATTTGGGTAACCAAGTCGCCTTAGTGTACTGATCATTACCTGAAAGTATCATCCAGTTTGGGTGAAAAAATATTGGCTGAGATTTCTGGAGATTCGTAATTTTGGGAAGCTTGGCATCCCCTTCCCATGAAAGTGTTTCTCGCCAGTCACTGCTTAGGGCTACATCAAGAGAAACAAAACGTAGAGATAGAACGTGAAACTACTTTGTTGTGTCAAGTTTCAAGAAGCTAGAACAAACCGTGTTGGATTTAGAGTTCCAAATACATCTATCAATATAGGAGAAAACAGAGTGAAACCTACAAATTCAAACTGTTACTGGAAATGAACGCTTCAACATAGAAGAACGAAATTTGGGTAACCAAGTCGCCTTAGTGTACTGATCATTTCCTGAAAGTATCATCCAGTTTGGGTGAAAAAATATTTGCTGAGATTTCTGGAGATTCGTAATTTTGGGAAGCTTGGCAACCCCTTCCCATGAAAGTGTTTCTCGCCAGTCACTGCTTAGGGCTACATCAAGAGGAAACAAAACGTAGAGATAGAACGTGAAACTACTTTGTTGTGTCAAGTTTCAAGAAGCTAGCACAAACCGTGTTGTATTTAGAGTTCCAAATACATCTATCAATATAGGAGAAAACAGAGTGAAACCTAAAAATTCAAACTGTTACTGGAAATGAACGCTTCAACATAGAAGAACGAAATTTGGGGAACCAAGTCGTCTTAGTGTACTGATCATTACCTGAAAGTATCATCCAGTTTGGGTGAAAAAATATTTGCTGAGATTTCTGGAGATTTGTAATTTTGGGAAGCTTGGCAACCCCTTCCCATGAAAGTGTTTCTGGCCAGACACTGTTTAGGGCTACATCAAGAGGAAACAAAACGTAGAGATAGATCGTGAAACTCCTTTGTTGTGTCAAGTTTCAAGAAGCTAGCACAAACCGTGTTGTATTTAGAGTTCCAAATACATCTATCAATATAGGAGAAAACAGAGTGAAACCTAAAAATTCAAACTGTTACTGGAAATGAACGCTTCATCATAGAAGAACGAAATTTGGGGAACCAAGTCGCCTTAGTGTACTGATCATTACCTGAAAGTATCATCCAGTTTGGGTGAAAAAATATTTGCTGAGATTTCTGGAGATTCGTAATTTTGGGAAGCTTGGCATCCCCTTCCCATGAAAGTGTTTCTCGCCAGTCACTGCTTAGGGCTACATCAAGAGGAAACAAAACGTAGAGATAGAACGTGAAACTACTTTGTTGTGTCAAGTTTCAAGAAGCTAGCACAAACCGTGTTGGATTTAGAGTTCCAAATACATCTATCAATATAGGAGAAAACAGAGTGAAACCTAAAAATTCAAACTGTTACTGGAAATGAACGCTTCAACATAGAAGAACGAAATTTGGGGAACCAAGTCGCCTTAGTGTACTGATCATTACCTGAGAGTATCATCCAGTTTGGGTGAAAAAATATTTGCTGAGATTTCTGGAGATTCGTAATTTTGGAAGCTTGGCAACCCCTTCCCATGAAAGTGTTTCTCGCCAGTCACTGCTTAGGGCTACATCAAGAGGAAACAAAACGTAGAGATAGAACGTGAAACTACTTTGTTGTGTCAACTTTCAAGAAGCTAGCAAAAACCGTGTTGGATTCAGAGTTCCAAATACATCTATCATTATAGGAGAAAACAGAGTGAAACCTACAAATTCAAACTGTTACTGGAAATGAACGCTTCAACATAGAAGAACGAAATTTGGGTAACCAAGTCGCCTTAGTGTACTGATCATTACCTGAAAGTATCATCCAGTTTGGGTGAAAAAATATTTGCTGAGATTTCTGGAGATTCGTAATTTTGGGAAGCTTGGCATCCCCTTCCCATGAAAGTGTTTCTCGCCAGTCACTGCTTAGGGCTACATCAAGAGGAAACAAAACGTAGAGATAGAACGTGAAACTACTTTGTTGTGTCAACTTTCAAGAAGCTAGAACAAACCGTGTTGGATTTAGAGTTCCAAATACATCTATCAATATAGGAGAAAACAGAGTGAAACCTACAAATTCAAACTGTTACTGGAAATGAACGCTTCAACATAGAAGAACGAAATTTGGGGAACCAAGTCGCCTTAGTGTACTGATCATTACCTGAAAGTATCATCCAGTTTGGGTGAAAAAATATTTGCTGAGATTTCTGGAGATTCGTAATTTTGGGAAGCTTGGCAACCCCTTCCCATGAAAGTGTTTCTCGCCAGTCACTGCTTAGGGCTACATCAAGAGGAAACAAAACGTAGAGATAGAACGTGAAACTACTTTGTTGTGTCAAGTTTCAAGAAGCTAGAACAAACCGTGTTGGATTTAGAGTTCCAAATACATCTATCAATATAGGAGAAAACAGAGTGAAACCTACAAATTCAAACTGTTACTGGAAATGAACGCTTCAACATAGAAGAACGAAATTTGGGTAACCAAGTCGCCTTAGTGTACTGATCATTACCTGAAAGTATCATCCAGTTTGGGTGAAAAAATATTTGCTGAGATTTCTGGAGATTCGTAATTTTGGGAAGCTTGGCAACCCCTTCCCATGAAAGTGTTTCTCGCCAGTCACTGCTTAGGGCTACATCAAGAGGAAACAAAACGTAGAGATAGAACGTGAAACTACTTTGTTGTGTCAAGTTTCAAGAAGCTAGCACAAACCGTGTTGGATTTAGAGTTCCAAATACATCTATCAATATAGGAGAAAACAGAGTGAAACCTAAAAATTCAAACTGTTACTGGAAATGAACGCTTCAACATAGAAGAACGAAATTTGGGGAACCAAGTCACCTTAGTGTACTGATCATTACCTTAAAGTATCATCCAGTTTGGGTGAAAAAATATTTGCTGAGATCTCTGGAGATTCGTAATTTTGGGAAGCTTGGCAACCCCTTCCCATGAAAGTGTTTCTCGCCAGTCACTGCTTAGGGCTACATCAAGAGGAAACAAAACGTAGAGATAGAACGTGAAACTACTTTGTTGTGTCAAGTTTCAAGAAGCTAGCACAAACCGTGTTGGATTTAGAGTTCCAAATACATCTATCAATATAGGAGAAAACAGAGTGAAACCTAAAAATTCAAACTGTTACTGGAAATGAACGCTTCAACATAGAAGAACGAAATTTGGGGAACCAAGTCGCCTTAGTGTACTGATCATTACCTGAAAGTATCATCCAGTTTGGGTGAAAAAATATTTGCTGAGATTTCTGGAGATTCGTAATTTTGGGAAGCTTGGCATCCCCTTCCCATGAAAGTGTTCCTCGCCAGTCACTGCTTAGGGCTACATCAAGAGGAAACAAAACGTAGAGAAAGAACGTGAAACTACTTTGTTGTGTTAAGTTTCAAGAAGCTAGCTCAAACCGTGTTGGATTTAGAGTTCCAAATACATCTATCAATATAGGAGAAAACAGAGTGAAACCTAAAAATTCAAACTGTTACTGGAAATGAACGCTTCAACATAGAAGAACGAAATTTGGGGAACCAAGTCGCCTTAGTGTACTGATCATTACCTGAAAGTATCATCCAGTTTGGGTGAAAAAATATTTGCTGAGATTTCTGGAGATTCGTAATTTTGGGAAGCTTGGCAACCCCTTCCCATGAAAGTGTTTCTCGCCAGTCACTGCTTAGGGCTACATCAAGAGGAAACAAAACGTAGAGATAGAACGTGAAACTAATTTGTTGTGTCAACTTTCAGGAAGCTAGCACAAACCGTGTTGGATTTAGAGTTCCAAATACATCTATCAATATAGGAGAAAACAGAGTGAAACCTACAAATTCAAACTGTTACTGGAAATGAACGCTTCAACATAGAAGAACGAAATTTGGGTAACCAAGTCGCCTTAGTGTACTGATCATTACCTGAAAGTATCATCCAGTTTGGGTGAAAAAATATTGGCTGAGATTTCTGGAGATTCGTAATTTTGGGAAGCTTGGCATCCCCTTCCCATGAAAGTGTTTCTCGCCAGTCACTGCTTAGGGCTACATCAAGAGAAACAAAACGTAGAGATAGAACGTGAAACTACTTTGTTGTGTCAAGTTTCAAGAAGCTAGAACAAACCGTGTTGGATTTAGAGTTCCAAATACATCTATCAATATAGGAGAAAACAGAGTGAAACCTACAAATTCAAACTGTTACTGGAAATGAACGCTTCAACATAGAAGAACGAAATTTGGGTAACCAAGTCGCCTTAGTGTACTGATCATTTCCTGAAAGTATCATCCAGTTTGGGTGAAAAAATATTTGCTGAGATTTCTGGAGATTCGTAATTTTGGGAAGCTTGGCAACCCCTTCCCATGAAAGTGTTTCTCGCCAGTCACTGCTTAGGGCTACATCAAGAGGAAACAAAACGTAGAGATAGAACGTGAAACTACTTTGTTGTGTCAAGTTTCAAGAAGCTAGCACAAACCGTGTTGTATTTAGAGTTCCAAATACATCTATCAATATAGGAGAAAACAGAGTGAAACCTAAAAATTCAAACTGTTACTGGAAATGAACGCTTCAACATAGAAGAACGAAATTTGGGGAACCAAGTCGTCTTAGTGTACTGATCATTACCTGAAAGTATCATCCAGTTTGGGTGAAAAAATATTTGCTGAGATTTCTGGAGATTTGTAATTTTGGGAAGCTTGGCAACCCCTTCCCATGAAAGTGTTTCTGGCCAGACACTGTTTAGGGCTACATCAAGAGGAAACAAAACGTAGAGATAGATCGTGAAACTCCTTTGTTGTGTCAAGTTTCAAGAAGCTAGCACAAACCGTGTTGTATTTAGAGTTCCAAATACATCTATCAATATAGGAGAAAACAGAGTGAAACCTAAAAATTCAAACTGTTACTGGAAATGAACGCTTCAACATAGAAGAACGAAATTTGGGGAACCAAGTCGCCTTAGTGTACTGATCATTACCTGAAAGTATCATCCAGTTTGGGTGAAAAAATATTTGCTGAGATTTCTGGAGATTCGTAATTTTGGGAAGCTTGGCATCCCCTTCCCATGAAAGTGTTTCTCGCCAGTCACTGCTTAGGGCTACATCAAGAGGAAACAAAACGTAGAGATAGAACGTGAAACTACTTTGTTGTGTCAAGTTTCAAGAAGCTAGCACAAACCGTGTTGGATTTAGAGTTCCAAATACATCTATCAATATAGGAGAAAACAGAGTGAAACCTAAAAATTCAAACTGTTACTGGAAATGAACGCTTCAACATAGAAGAACGAAATTTGGGGAACCAAGTCGCCTTAGTGTACTGATCATTACCTGAGAGTATCATCCAGTTTGGGTGAAAAAATATTTGCTGAGATTTCTGGAGATTCGTAATTTTGGAAGCTTGGCAACCCCTTCCCATGAAAGTGTTTCTCGCCAGTCACTGCTTAGGGCTACATCAAGAGGAAACAAAACGTAGAGATAGAACGTGAAACTACTTTGTTGTGTCAACTTTCAAGAAGCTAGCAAAAACCGTGTTGGATTCAGAGTTCCAAATACATCTATCATTATAGGAGAAAACAGAGTGAAACCTACAAATTCAAACTGTTACTGGAAATGAACGCTTCAACATAGAAGAACGAAATTTGGGTAACCAAGTCGCCTTAGTGTACTGATCATTACCTGAAAGTATCATCCAGTTTGGGTGAAAAAATATTTGCTGAGATTTCTGGAGATTCGTAATTTTGGGAAGCTTGGCATCCCCTTCCCATGAAAGTGTTTCTCGCCAGTCACTGCTTAGGGCTACATCAAGAGGAAACAAAACGTAGAGATAGAACGTGAAACTACTTTGTTGTGTCAAGTTTCAAGAAGCTAGAACAAACCGTGTTGGATTTAGAGTTCCAAATACATCTATCAATATAGGAGAAAACAGAGTGAAACCTACAAATTCAAACTGTTACTGGAAATGAACGCTTCAACATAGAAGAACGAAATTTGGGTAACCAAGTCGCCTTAGTGTACTGATCATTACCTGAAAGTATCATCCAGTTTGGGTGAAAAAATATTTGCTGAGATTTCTGGAGATTCGTAATTTTGGGAAGCTTGGCAACCCCTTCCCATGAAAGTGTTTCTCGCCAGTCACTGCTTAGGGCTACATCAAGAGGAAACAAAACGTAGAGATAGAACGTGAAACTACTTTGTTGTGTCAAGTTTCAAGAAGCTAGCACAAACCGTGTTGGATTTAGAGTTCCAAATACATCTATCTATATAGGAGAAAACAGAGTGAAACCTAAAAATTCAAACTGTTACTGGAAATGAACGCTTCAACATAGAAGAACGAAATTTGGGGAACCAAGTCGCCTTAGTGTACTGATCATTACCTGAAAGTATCATCCAGTTTGGTTGAAAAAATATTTGCTGAGATTTCTGGAGATTCGTAATTTAGGGAAGCTTGGCAACCCCTTCCCATGAAAGTGTTTCTCGCCAGTCACTGCTTAGGGCTACATCAAGAGGAAACAAAACGTAGAGATAGAATGTGAAACTACTTTTTTGTGTCAAGTTTCAAGAAGCTAGCACAAACCGTGTTGTATTTAGAGTTCCAAATACATCTATCAATATAGGAGAAAATAGAGTGAAACCTAAAAATTCAAACTGTTACTGGAAATGAACGCTTCAACATCGAAGAACGAAATTTGGGGAACCAAGTCGCCTTAGTGTACTGATCATTACCTGAAAGTATCATCCAGTTTGGGTGAAAAAATATTTGCTGTGATTTCTGGAGATTCGTAATTTTGGGAAGCTTGGCAACCCCTTCCCATGAAAGTGTTTCTCGCCAGTCACTGCTTAGGGCTACATCAAGAGGAAACAAAACGTAGAGATAGAACGTGAAACTACTTTGTTTTGTCAAGTTTCAAGAAGCTAGCACAAACCGTGTTGGATTTAGAGTTCCAAATACATCTATCAATATAGGAGAAAACAGAGTGTAACCTAAAAATTCAAACTGTTACTGGAAATGAACGCTTCGACATAGAAGAACGAAATTTGGGGAACCAAGTCGCCTTAGTGTACTGATCACTACCTGAAAGTATCATCCAGTTTGGGTGAAAAAATATTTGCTGAGATTTCTGGAGATTCTTAATTTTGGGAAGCTTGGCAACCCCTTCCCATGAAAGTGTTTCTCGCCAGTCACTGCTTAGGGCTACATCAAGAGGAAACAAAATGTAGAGATAGAACGTGAAACTAGTTTGTTGTGTCAAGTTTCAAGAAGCTAGCACAAAACGTGTTGGATTTAGAGTTCCAAATACATCTATCAATATAGGAGAAAACAGAGTGAAACCTAAAAATTCAAACTGTTACTGGAAATGAACGCTTCAACATAGAAGAACGAAATTTGGGGAACCAAGTCGCCTTAGTGTACTGATCATTACCTGAAAGTATCATCCAGTTTGGGTGAAAAAATATTTGCTGAGATTTCTGGAGATTCGTAATTTTGGGAAGCTTGGCAACCCCTTCCCATGAAAGTGTTTCTCGCCAGTCACTGTTTAGGGCTACATCAAGAGGAAACAAAACGTAGAGATAGAACATGAAACTACTTTGTTGTGTCAACTTTCAAGAAGCTAGCACAAACCGTGTTGGATTTAGAGTTCCAAATACATCTATCAATATAGGAGAAAACAGAGTGAAACCTAAAAATTCAAACTGTTACTGGAAATGAACGCTTCAACATAAAAGAACGAAATTTGGGGAACCAAGTAGCCTTAGTGTACTGATCATTACCTGAAAGTATCATCCAGTTTGGGTGAAAAAATATTTGCTGAGATTTCTGGAGATTCGTAATTTTGGAAGCTTGGCAACACCTTACCATGAAAGTGTTTCTCGCCAGTCACTGCTTAGGGCTACATCAAGAGGAAACAAAACGTAGAGATAGAACGTGAAACTACTTTGTTGTATCAACTTTCAAGAAGCTAGCACAAACCGTGTTGGATTCAGAGTTCCAAATACATCTATCAATATAGGAGAAAACAGAGTGAAACCTAAAAATTCAAACTGTTACTGGAAATGAACGCTTCAACATAGAAGAACGAAATTAGGGGAACCAAGTCGCCTTAGTGTACTGATCATTACCTGAAAGTATCATCCAGTTTGGGTGAAAAAATGTTTGCTGAGATTTCTGGAGATTCGTAATTTTGGGAAGCTTGGCAACCCCTTCCGATGAAAGTGTTTCTCGCCAGTCACTGCTTAGGGCTACAACAAGAGGAAACAAAACGTAGAGATAGAACGTGAAACTACTTTGTTGTGTCAAGTTTCAAGAAGCTATCACAAACCGTGTTGGATTTAGAGTTCCAAATACATCTATCAATATAGGAGAAAACAGAGTGAAACCTACAAATTCAAACTGTTACTGGAAATGAACGCTTCAACATAGAAGAACGAAATTTGGGTAACCAAGTCGCCTTAGTGTACTGATCATTACCTGAAAGTATCATCCAGTTTGGGTGAAAAAATATTTGCTGAGATTTCTGGAGATTCGTAATTTTGGGAAGCTTGGCAAACCCTTCCCATGAAAGTGTTTCTCGCCAGTCACTGCTTAGGGCTACATCAAGAGGAAACAAAACGTAGAGATAGAACGTGAAACTACTTTGTTGTGTCAAGTTTCAAGAAGCTAGCACAAACCGTGTTGGATTTAGAGTTCCAAATACATCTATCAATATAGGAGAAAACAGAGTGAAACCTAAAAATTCAAACTGTTACTGGAAATGAACGCTTCAACATAGAAGAACGAAATTTGGGGAACCAAGTCGCCTTAGTGTACTGATCATTACCTGAAAGTATCATCCAGTTTGGGTGAAAAAATATTTGCTGAGATCTATGGAGATTCGTAATTTTGGGAAGCTTGGCAACCCCTTCCCATGAAAGTGTTTCTCGCCAGTCACTGCTTAGGGCTACATCAAGAGGAAACAAAACGTAGAGATAGAACGTGAAACTACTTTGTTGTGTCAAGTTTCAAGAAGCTAGCACAAACCGTGTTGGATTTAGAGTTCCAAATACATCTATCAATATAGGAGAAAACAGAGTGAAACCTAAAAATTCAAACTGTTACTGGAAATGAACGCTTCAACATAGAAGAACGAAATTTGGGGAACCAAGTCGCCTTAGTGTACTGATCATTACCTGAAAGTATCATCCAGTTTGGGTGAAAAAATATTTGCTGAGATTTCTGGAGATTCGTAATTTTGGGAAGCTTGGCAACCCCTTCCCATGAAAGTGTTTCTGGCCAGTCACTGTTTAGGGCTACATCAAGAGGAAACAAAACGTAGAGATAGAACGTGAAACTACTTTGTTGTGTCAAGTTTCAAGAAGCTAGCACAAACCGTGTTGGATTTAGAGTTCCAAATACATCTATCAATATAGGAGAAAATAGAGTGAAACCTAAAAATTCAAACTGTTACTGGAAATGAACGCTTCAACATCGAAGAACGAAATTTGGGGAACCAAGTCGCCTTAGGGTACTGATCATTACCTGAAAGTATCATCCAGTTTGGGTGAAAAAATATTTGCTGAGATTTCTGGAGATTCGTAATTTTGGGAAGCTTGGCAACCCCTTCCCATGAAAGTGTTTCTCGCCAGTCACTATTTAGGGCTACATCAAGAGGAAACAAAACGTAGAGATAGAACGTGAAACTACTTTGTTGTGTCAAGTTTCAAGAAGCTAGCACAAACCGTGTTGTATTTAGAGTTCCAAATACATCTATCAATATAGGAGAAAACAGAGTGAAACCTAAAAATTCAAACTGTTACTGGAAATGAACGCTTCAACATAGAAGAACGAAATTTGGGGAACCAAGTCGCCTTAGTGTACTGATCATTACCTGAAAGTATCATCCAGTTTGGGTGAAAAAATATTTGCTGAGATTTCTTTAGATTCGTAATTTTGGGAAGCTTGGCAACCCCGTTCCATGAAAGGGTTTCTCGCCAGTCACTGCTTAGGGCTACATCAAGAGGAAACAAAACGTAGAGATAGAACGTGAAACTACTTTGTTGTGTCAAGTTTCAAGAAGCTAGCACAAACCGTGTTGGATTTAGAGTTCCAAATACATCTATCAATATAGGAGAAAACAGAGTGAAACCTAAAAATTCAAACTGTTACTGGAAATGAACGCTTCAACATAGAAGAACGAAATTTGGGAACCAAGTCGCCTTAGTGTACTGATCATTACCTGAAAGTATCATCCAGTTTGGGTGAAAAAATATTTGCTGAGATTTCTGGAGATTCGTAATTTTGGGAAGCTTGGCAACCCCTTCCCATGAAAGTGTTTCTCGCCAGTCACTGCTGAGGGCTACATCAAGAGGAAACAAAACGTAGAGATAGAACGTGAAACTACTTTGTTGTGTCAAGTTTCAAGAAGCTAGCACAAACCGTGTTGGATTTAGAGTTCCAAATACATCTATCAATATAGGAGAAAACAGAGTGAAACCTAAAAATTCAAACTGTTACTGGAAATGAACGCTTCGACATAGAAGAACGAAATTTGGGGAACCAAGTCGCCTTAGTGTACTGATCATTGCCTGAAAGTATCATCCAGTTTGGGTGAAAAAATATTTGCTGAGATCTCTGGAGATTCGTAATTTTGGTAAGCTTGGCAACCCCTTCCCATGAAAGTGTTTCTCGCCAGTCACTGCTTAGGGCTACATCAAGAGGAAACAATACGTAGAGATAGAACGTGAAACTACTTTGTTGTGTCAAGTTTCAAGAAGCTAGCACAAACCGTGTTGTATTTAGAGTTCCAAATACATCTATCAATATAGGAGAAAACAGAGTGAAACCTAAAAATTCAAACTGTTACTGGAAATGAACGCTTCAACATAGAAGAACGAAATTTGGGGAACCAAGTCGCCTTAGTGTACTGATCATTACCTGAAAGTATCATCCAGTTTGGGTGAAAAAATATTTGCTGAGATTTCTGGAGATTCGTAATTTTGGGAAGCTTGGCAACCCCTTCCCATGAAAGTGTTTCTGGCCAGTCACTGTTTTGGGCTACATCAAGAGGAAACAAAACGTAGAGATAGAACGTGAAACTACTTTGTTGTGTCAAGTTTCAAGAAGCTAGCACAAACCGTGTTGGATTTAGAGTTCCAAATACATCTATCAGTATAGGAGAAAACAGAGTGAAACCTAAAAATTCAAACTGTTACTGGAAATGAACGCTTCAACATAGAAGAACGAAATTTGGGGAACCAAGTCGCCTTAGTGCACTGATCATTACCTGAGAGTATCATCCAGTTTGGGTGAAAAAATATTTGCTGAGATTTCTGGAGATTCGTAATTTTGGAAGCTTGGCAACCCCTTCCCATGAAAGTGTTTCTCGCCAGTCACTGCTTAGGGCTACATCAAGAGGAAACAAAACGTAGAGATAGAACGTGAAACAACTTTGTTGTGTCAAGTTTCAAGAAGCTAGCACAAACCGTGTTGGATTTAGAGTTCCAAATACATCTATCTATATAGGAGAAAACAGAGTGAAACCTAAAAATTCAAACTGTTACTGGAAATGAACGCTTCAACATAGAAGAACGAAATTTGGGGAACCAAGTCGCCTTAGTGTACTGATCATTACCTGAAAGTATCATCCAGTTTGGTTTGAAAAAATATTTGCTGAGATTTCTGGAGATTCGTAATTTTGGGAAGCTTGGCAACCCCTTCCCATGAAAGTGTTTCTCGCCAGTCACTGCTTAGGGCTACATCAAGAGGAAACAAAACGTAGAGATAGAACGTGAAACTTCTTTGTTGTGTCAAGTTTCAAGAAGCTAGCACAAACCGTGTTGGATTTAGATTTCCAAATACATCTATCAATATAGGAGAAAACAGAGTGAAACCTAAAAATTCAAACTGTTACTGGAAATGAACGCTTCAACATAGAAGAACGAAATTTGGGTAACCAAGTCGCCTTAGTGTACTGATCATTACCTGAAAGTATCATCCAGTTTGGGTGAAAAAATATTTGCTGAGATTTCTGGAGATTCGTAATTTTGGGAAGCTTGGCAACCCCTTCCCATGAAAGTGTTTCTCGCCAGTCACTGCTTAGGGCTACATCAAGAGGAAACAAAACGTAGAGATAGAACGTGAAACTACTTTGTTGTGTCAAGTTTCAAGAAGCTAGCACAAACCGTGTTGGATTTAGAGTTCCAAATACATCTATCAATATAGGAGAAAACAGAGTGAAACCTAAAAATTCAAACTGTTACTGGAAATGAACGCTTCAACATAGAAGAACGAAATTTGGGTAACCAAGTCGCCTTAGTGTACTGATCATTACCTGAAAGTATCATCCAGTTTGGGTGAAAAAATATTTGCTGAGATTTCTGGAGATTCGTAATTTTGGGAAGCTTGGCAAACCCTTCCCATGAAAGTGTTTCTCGCCAGTCACTGCTTAGGGCTACATCAAGAGGAAACAAAACGTAGAGATAGAACGTGAAACTACTTTGTTGTGTCAAGTTTCAAGAAGCTAGCACAAACCGTGTTGGATTTAGAGTTCCAAATACATCTATCAATATAGGAGAAAACAGAGTGAAACCTAAAAATTCAAACTGTTACTGGAAATGAACGCTTCAACATAGAAGAACGAAATTTGGGGAACCAAGTCGCCTTAGTGTACTGATCATTACCTGAAAGTATCATCCAGTTTGGGTGAAAAAATATTTGCTGAGATCTATGGAGATTCGTAATTTTGGGAAGCTTGGCAACCCCTTCCCATGAAAGTGTTTCTCGCCAGTCACTGCTTAGGGCTACATCAAGAGGAAACAAAACGTAGAGATAGAACGTGAAACTACTTTGTTGTGTCAAGTTTCAAGAAGCTAGCACAAACCGTGTTGGATTTAGAGTTCCAAATACATCTATCAATATAGGAGAAAACAGAGTGAAACCTAAAAATTCAAACTGTTACTGGAAATGAACGCTTCAACATAGAAGAACGAAATTTGGGGAACCAAGTCGCTTTAGTGTACTGATCATTACCTGAAAGTATCATCCAGTTTGGGTAAAAAAATATTTGCTGAGATTTCTGGAGATTCGTAATTTTGGGAAGCTTGGCAACCCCTTTCCATGAAAGTGTTTCTGGCCAGTCACTGTTTAGGGCTACATCAAGAGGAAACAAAACGTAGAGATAGAACGTGAAACTACTTTGTTGTGTCAAGTTTCAAGAAGCTAGCACAAACCGTGTTGGATTTAGAGTTCCAAATACATCTATCAATATAGGAGAAAATAGAGTGAAACCTAAAAATTCAAACTGTTACTGGAAATGAACGCTTCAACATCGAAGAACGAAATTTGGGGAACCAAGTCGCCTTAGGGTACTGATCATTACCTGAAAGTATCATCCAGTTTGGGTGAAAAAATATTTGCTGAGATTTCTGGAGATTCGTAATTTTGGGAAGCTTGGCAACCCCTTCCCATGAAAGTGTTTCTCGCCAGTCACTATTTAGGGCTACATCAAGAGGAAACAAAACGTAGAGATAGAACGTGAAACTACTTTGTTGTGTCAAGTTTCAAGAAGCTAGCACAAACCGTGTTGTATTTAGAGTTCCAAATACATCTATCAATATAGGAGAAAACAGAGTGAAACCTAAAAATTCAAACTGTTACTGGAAATGAACGCTTCAACATAGAAGAACGAAATTTGGGGAACCAAGTCGCCTTAGTGTACTGATCATTACCTGAAAGTATCATCCAGTTTGGGTGAAAAAATATTTGCTGAGATTTCTTTAGATTCGTAATTTTGGGAAGCTTGGCAACCCCGTTCCATGAAAGGGTTTCTCGCCAGTCACTGCTTAGGGCTACATCAAGAGGAAACAAAACGTAGAGATAGAACGTGAAACTACTTTGTTGTGTCAAGTTTCAAGAAGCTAGCACAAACCGTGTTGGATTTAGAGTTCCAAATACATCTATCAATATAGGAGAAAACAGAGTGAAACCTAAAAATTCAAACTGTTACTGGAAATGAACGCTTCAACATAGAAGAACGAAATTTGGGGAACCAAGTCGCCTTAGTGTACTGATCATTACCTGAAAGTATCATCCAGTTTGGGTGAAAAAATATTTGCTGAGATTTCTGGAGATTCGTAATTTTGGGAAGCTTGGCAACCCCTTCCCATGAAAGTGTTTCTCGCCAGTCACTGCTGAGGGCTACATCAAGAGGAAACAAAACGTAGAGATAGAACGTGAAACTACTTTGTTGTGTCAAGTTTCAAGAAGCTAGCACAAACCGTGTTGGATTTAGAGTTCCAAATACATCTATCAATATAGGAGAAAACAGAGTGAAACCTAAAAATTCAAACTGTTACTGGAAATGAACGCTTCGACACAGAAGAACGAAATTTGGGGAACCAAGTCGCCTTAGTGTACTGATCATTGCCTGAAAGTATCATCCAGTTTGGGTGAAAAAATATTTGCTGAGATCTCTGGAGATTCGTAATTTTGGTAAGCTTGGCAACCCCTTCCCATGAAAGTGTTTCTCGCCAGTCACTGCTTAGGGCTACATCAAGAGGAAACAATACGTAGAGATAGAACGTGAAACTACTTTGTTGTGTCAAGTTTCAAGAAGCTAGCACAAACCGTGTTGTATTTAGAGTTCCAAATACATCTATCAATATAGGAGAAAACAGAGTGAAACCTAAAAATTCAAACTGTTACTGGAAATGAACGCTTCAACATAGAAGAACGAAATTTGGGGAACCAAGTCGCCTTAGTGTACTGATCATTACCTGAAAGTATCATCCAGTTTGGGTGAAAAAATATTTGCTGAGATTTCTGGAGATTCGTAATTTTGGGAAGCTTGGCAACCCCTTCCCATGAAAGTGTTTCTGGCCAGTCACTGTTTTGGGCTACATCAAGAGGAAACAAAACGTAGAGATAGAACGTGAAACTACTTTGTTGTGTCAAGTTTCAAGAAGCTAGCACAAACCGTGTTGGATTTAGAGTTCCAAATACATCTATCAGTATAGGAGAAAACAGAGTGAAACCTAAAAATTCAAACTGTTACTGGAAATGAACGCTTCAACATAGAAGAACGAAATTTGGGGAACCAAGTCGCCTTAGTGCACTGATCATTACCTGAGAGTATCATCCAGTTTGGGTGAAAAAATATTTGCTGAGATTTCTGGAGATTCGTAATTTTGGAAGCTTGGCAACCCCTTCCCATGAAAGTGTTTCTCGCCAGTCACTGCTTAGGGCTACATCAAGAGGAAACAAAACGTAGAGATAGAACGTGAAACAACTTTGTTGTGTCAAGTTTCAAGAAGCTAGCACAAACCGTGTTGGATTTAGAGTTCCAAATACATCTATCTATATAGGAGAAAACAGAGTGAAACCTAAAAATTCAAACTGTTACTGGAAATGAACGCTTCAACATAGAAGAACGAAATTTGGGGAACCAAGTCGCCTTAGTGTACTGATCATTACCTGAAAGTATCATCCAGTTTGGTTTGAAAAAATATTTGCTGAGATTTCTGGAGATTCGTAATTTTGGGAAGCTTGGCAACCCCTTCCCATGAAAGTGTTTCTCGCCAGTCACTGCTTAGGGCTACATCAAGAGGAAACAAAACGTAGAGATAGAACGTGAAACTACTTTGTTGTGTCAAGTTTCAAGAAGCTAGCACAAACCGTGTTGGATTTAGATTTCCAAATACATCTATCAATATAGGAGAAAACAGAGTGAAACCTAAAAATTCAAACTGTTACTGGAAATGAACGCTTCAACATAGAAGAACGAAATTTGGGGAACCAAGTCGCCTTAGTGTACTGATCATTACCTGAGAGTATCATCCAGTTTGGGTGAAAAAATATTTGCTGAGATTTCTAGAGATTCGTAATTTTGGGAAGCTTGGCATCCCCTTCCCATGAAAGTGTTTCTCGCCAGTCACTGCTTAGGGCTACATCAAGAGGAAACAAAACGTAGAGATAGAACGTGAAACTACTTTGTTGTGTCAAGTTTCAAGAAGCTAGCACAAACCGTGTTGGATTTAGAGTTCCAAATACATCTATCAATATAGGAGAAAACAGAGTGAAACCTAAAAATTCAAACTGTTACTGGAAATGAACGCTTCAACATAGAAGAACGAAATTTGGGGAACCAAGTCGCCTTAGTGTACTGATCATTACCTGAGAGTATCATCCAGTTTGGGTGAAAAAATATTTGCTGAGATTTCTGGAGATTCGTAATTTTGGAAGCTTGGCAACCCCTTCCCATGAAAGTGTTTCTCGCCAGTCACTGCTTAGGGCTACATCAAGAGGAAACAAAACGTAGAGATAGAACGTGAAACTACTTTGTTGTGTCAACTTTCAAGAAGCTAGCACAAACCGTGTTGGATTCAGAGTTCCAAATACATCTATCAATATAGGAGAAAACAGAGTGAAACCTAAAAATTCAAACTGTTACTGGAAATGAACGCTTCAACATAGATGAACGAAATTAGGGGAACCAAGTCGCCTTAGTGTACTGATCATTACCTGAAAGTATCATCCAGTTTGGGTGAAAAAATGTTTGCTGAGATTTCTGGAGATTCGTAATTTTAGGAAGCTTGGCAACCCCTTCCGATGAAAGTGTTTCTCGCCAGTCACTGCTTAGGGCTACAACAAGAGGAAACAAAACGTAGAGATAGAACGTGAAACTACTTTGTTGTGTCAAGTTTCAAGAAGCTAGCACAAACCGTGTTGGATTTAGAGTTCCAAATACATCTATCTATATAGGAGAAAACAGAGTGAAACCTAAAAATTCAAACTGTTACTGGAAATGAACGCATCAACATAGAAGAACGAAATTTGGGGAACCAAGTCGCCTTAGTGTACTGATCATTACCTGAAAGTATCATCCAGTTTGGGTGAAAAAATATTTGCTGAGATTTCTGGAGATTCATAATTTTGGGAAGCTTGGCAACCCCTTCCCATGAAAGTGTTTCTGGCCAGTCACTGTTTAGTGCTACATCAAGAGGAAACAAAATGTAGAGATAGAACGTGAAACTACTTTGTTGTGTCAAGTTTCAAGAAGCTAGCACAAACCGTGTTGGATTTAGAGTTCCAAATACATCTATCTATATAGGAGAAAACAGAGTGAAACCTAAAAATTCAAACTGTTACTGGAAATGAACGCTTCAACATAGAAGAACGAAATTTGGGGAACCAAGTCGCCTTAGTGTACTGATCATTACCTGAAAGTATCATCCAGTTTGGTTGAAAAAATATTTGCTGAGATTTCTGGAGATTCGTAATTTTGGGAAGCTTGGCAACCCCTTCCCATGAAAGTGTTTCTCGCCAGTCACTGCTTAGGGCTACATCAAGAGGAAACAAAACATAGAGATAGAACGTGAAACTACTTTGTTGTGTCAAGTTTCAAGAAGCTAGCACAAACCGTGTTGTATTTAGAGTTCCAAATACATCTATCAATATAGGAGAAAATAGAGTGAAACCTAAAAATTCAAACTGTTACTGGAAATGAACGCTTCAACATCGAAGAACGAAATTTGGGGAACCAAGTCGCCTTAGTGTACTGATCATTACCTGAAAGTATCATCCAGTTTGGGTGAAAAAATATTTGCTGAGATTTCTGGAGATTCGTAATTTTGGGAAGCTTGGCAACCCCTTCCCATGAAAGTGTTTCTCCCCAGTCACTGTTTAGGCCTACATCAAGAGGAAACAAAACGTAGTGATAGAACGTGAAACTACTTTGTTGTGTCAAGTTTCAAGAAGCTAGCACAAACCGTGTTGGATTTAGAGTTCCAAATACATCTATCAATATAGGAGAAAACAGAGTGAAACCTAAAAATTCAAACTGTTACTGGAAATGAACGCTTCAACATAGAAGAACGAAATTTGGGGAACCAAGTCGCCTTAGTGTACTGATCATTACCTGAGAGTATCATCCAGTTTGGGTGAAAAAATATTTGCTGAGATTTCTGGAGATTCGTAATTTTTGGAAGCTTGGCAACCCCTTCCCATGAAAGTGTTTCTCGCCAGTCACTGCTTAGGGCTACATCAAGAGGAAACAAAACGTAGAGATAGAACGTGAAACTACTTTGTTGTGTCAAGTTTCAAGAAGCTAGCACAAACCGTGTTGGATTTAGAGTTCCAAATACATCTATCAATATAGGAGAAAACAGAGTGAAACCTAAAAATTCAAACTGTTACTGGAAATGAACGCTTCAACATAGAAGAACGAAATTTGGGGAACCAAGTCGCCTTAGTGTACTGATCATTACCTGAAAGTATCATCCAGTTTGGGTGAAAAAATATTTGCTGAGATTTCTGGAGATTCGTAATTTTGGGAAGCTTGGCAACCCCGTTCCATGAAAGGGTTTCTCGCCAGTCACTGCTTAGGGCTACATCAAGAGGAAACAAAACGTAGAGATAGAACGTGAAACTACTTTGTTGTGTCAAGTTTCAAGAAGCTAGCACAAACCGTGTTGGATTTAGAGTTCCAAATACATCTATCAATATAGGAGAAAACAGAGTGAAACCTAAAAATTCAAACTGTTACTGGAAATGAACGCTTCAACATAGAAGAACGAAATTTGGGGAACCAAGTCGCCTTAGTGTACTGATCATTACCTGAAAGTATCATCCAGTTTGGGTGAAAAAATATTTGCTGAGATTTCTGGAGATTCATAATTTTGGGAAGCTTGGCAACCCCTTCCCATGAAAGTGTTTCTCGCCAGTCACTGCTTAGGGCTACATCAAGAGGAAACAAAACGTAGAGATAGAACGTGAAACTACTTTGTTGTGTCAAGTTTCAAGAAGCTAGCACAAACCGTGTTGGATTTAGAGTTCCAAATACATCTATCAATATAGGAGAAAACAGAGTGAAACCTAAAAATTCAAACTGTTACTGGAAATGAACGCTTCAACATAGAAGAACGAAATTTGGGGAACCAAGTCGCCTTAGTGTACTGATCATTACCTGAAAGTATCATCCAGTTTGGGTGAAAAAATATTTGCTGAGATCTCTGGAGATTCGTAATTTTGGGAATCTTGGCAACCCCTTCCCATGAAAGTGTTTCTCGCCAGTCACTGCTTAGGGCTACATCAAGAGGAAACAAAACGTAGAGATAGAACGTGAAACTACTTTGTTGTGTCAAGTTTCAAGAAGCTAGCACAAACCGTGTTGGATTTAGAGTTCCAAATACATCTATCAATATAGGAGAAAACAGAGTGAAACCTAAAAATTCAAACTGTTACTGGAAATGAACGCTTCAACATAGAAGAACGAAATTTGGGGAACCAAGTCGCCTTAGTGTACTGATCATTACCTGAGAGTATCATCCAGTTTGGGTGAAAAAATATTTGCTGAGATTTCTGGAGATTCATAATTTTGGGAAGCTTGGCAACCCCTTCCCATGAAAGTGTTTCTGGCCAGTCACTGTTTAGGGCTTCATCAAGAGGAAACAAAACGTAGAGATAGAACGTGAAACTACTTTGTTGTGTCAAGTTTCAAGAAGCTAGCACAAACCGTGGTGGATTTAGAGTTCCAAATACATCTATCAATATAGGAGAAAACAGAGTGAAACCTAAAAATTCAAACTGTTACTGGAAATGAACGCTTCAACATAGAAGAACGAAATTTGGGGAACCAAGTCGCCTTAGTGTACTGATCATTACCTGAAAGTATCATCCAGTTTGGGTGAAAAAATATTTGCTGAGATTTCTGGAGATTCGTAATTTGGGAAGCTTGGCATCCCCTTCCCATGAAAGTGTTTCTCGCCAGTCACTGCTTAGGGCTACATCAAGAGGAAACAAAACGTAGAGATAGAACGTGAAACTACTTTGTTGTGTCAAGTTTCAAGAAGCTAGCACAAACCGTGTTGGATTTAGAGTTCCAAATACATCTATCAATATAGGAGAAAACAGAGTGAAACCTAAAAATTCAAACTGTTACTGGAAATGAACGCTTCAACATAGAAGAACGAAATTTGGGGAACCAAGTCGCCTTAGTGTACTGATCATTACCTGAGAGTATCATCCAGTTTGGGTGAAAAAATATTTGCTGAGATTTCTGGAGATTCGTAATTTTGGAAGCTTGGCAACCCCTTCCCATGAAAGTGTTTCTCCCCAGTCACTGCTTAGGGCTACATGAAGAGGAAAAAAACGTAGAGATAGAACGTGAAACTACTTTGTTGTGTCAACTTTCAAAAAGCTAGCACAAACCGTGTTGGATTCAGAGTTCCAAATACATCTATCAATATAGGAGAAAACAGAGTGAAACCTAAAAATTCAAACTGTTACTGGAAATGAACGCTTCAACATAGAAGAACGAAATTAGGGGAACCAAGTCGCCTTAGTGTACTGATCATTACCTGAAAGTATCATCCAGTTTGGGTGAAAAAATGTTTGCTGAGATTTCTGGAGATTCGTAATTTTGGGAAGCTTGGCAACCCCTTCCGTGAAAGTGTTTCTCGCCAGTCACTGCTTAGGGCTACATCAAGAGGAAACAAAACGTAGAGATAGAACGTGAAACTACTTTGTTGTGTCAAGTTTCAAGAAGCTAGCACAAACCGTGTTGGATTTAGAGTTCCAAATACATCTATCTATATAGGAGAAAACAGAGTGAAACCTAAAAATTCAAACTGTTACTGGAAATGAACGCTTCAACATAGAAGAACGAAATTTGGGGAACCAAGTCGCCTTAGTGTACTGATCATTACCTGAAAGTATCATCCAGTTTGGGTGAAAAAATATTTGCTGAGATTTCTGGAGATTCGTAATTTTGGGAAGCTTGGCAACCCCTTCCCATGAAAGTGTTTCTCGCCAGTCACTGCTTAGGGCTACGTCAAGAGTAAACAAAACGTAGAGATAGAACGTGAAACAACTTTGTTGTGTCAAGTTTCAAGAAGCTAGCACAAACCGTGTTGGATTTAGAGTTCCAAATACATCTATCTATATAGGAGAAAACAGAGTGAAACCTAAAAATTCAAACTGTTACTGGAAATGAACGCTTCAACATAGAAGAACGAAATTTGGGGAACCAAGTCGCCTTAGTGTACTGATCATTGCCTGAAAGTATCATCCAGTTTGGGTGAAAAAATATTTGCTGAGATTTCTGGAGATTCGTAATTTTGGGAAGCTTGGCAACCCCGTTCCATGAAAGGGTTTCTCGCCAGTCACTGCTTAGGGCTACATCAAGAGGAAACAAAACGTAGAGATAGAACGTGAAACTACTTTGTTGTGTCAAGTTTCAAGAAGCTAGAACAAACCGTGTTGGATTTAGAGTTCCAAATACATCTATCAATATAGGAGAAAACAGAGTGAAACCTAAAAATTCAAACTGTTACTGGAAATGAACGCTTCGACATAGAAGAACGAAATTTGGGGAACCAAGTCGCCTTAGTGTACTGATCACTACCTGAAAGTATCATCCAGTTTGGGTGAAAAAATATTTGCTGAGATTTCTGGAGATTCGTAATTTTGGGAAGCTTGGCAACCCCTTCCCATGAAAGTGTTTCTCGCCAGTCACTGCTTAGGGCTACATCAAGAGGAAACAAAACGAAGAGATAGAACGTGAAACTACTTTGTTGTGTCAAGTTTCAAGAAGCTAGCACAAAACGTGTTGGATTTAGAGTTCCAAATACATCTATCAATATAGGAGAAAACAGAGTGAAACCTAAAAATTCAAACTGTTACTGGAAATGAACGCTTCAACATAGAAGAACGAAATTTGGGGAACCAAGTCGCCTTAGTGTACTGATCATTACCTGAATGTATCATCCAGTTTGGGTGAAAAAATATTTGCTGAGATTTCTGGAGATTCGTAATTTTGGGAAGCTTGGCAACCCCTTCCCATGAAAGTGTTTCTCGCCAGTCACTGTTTAGGGCTACATCAAAAGGAAACAAAACGTAGAGATAGAACATGAAACTACTTTGTTGTGTCAACTTTCAAGAAGCTAGCACAAACCGTGTTGGATTTAGAGTTCCAAATACATCTATCAATATAGGAGAAAACAGAGTGAAACCTACAAATTCAAACTGTTACTGGAAATGAACGCTTCAACATAGAAGAACGAAATTTGGGGAACCAAGTCGCCTTAGTGTACTGATCATTACCTGAAAGTATCATCCAGTTTGGGTGAAAAAATATTTGCTGAGATTTCTGGAGATTCGTAATTTTGGGAAGCTTGGCAACCCCTTCCCATGAAAGTGTTTCTCGCCAGTCACTGCTTAGGGCTACATCAAGAGGAAACAAAACGTAGAGATAGAACGTGAAACTACTTTGTTGTGTCAAGTTTCAAGAAGCTAGCACAAAACGTGTTGGATTTAGAGTTCCAAATACATCTATCAATATAGGAGAAAACAGAGTGAAACCTAAAAATTCAAACTGTTACTGGAAATGAACGCTTCAACATAGAAGAACGAAATTTGGGGAACCAAGTCGCCTTAGTGTACTGATCATTACCTGAAAGTATCATCCAGTTTGGGTGAAAAAATATTTGCTGAGATTTCTGGAGATTCGTAATTTTGGGAAGCTTGGCAACCCCTTCCCATGAAAGTGTTTCTCGCCAGTCACTGTTTAGGGCTACATCAAGAGGAAACAAAACGTAGAGATAGAACGTGAAACTACTTTGTTGTGTCAACTTTCAAGAAGCTAGCACAAACCGTGTTGGATTTAGAGTTCCAAATACATCTATCAATATAGGAGAAAACAGAGTGAAACCTAAAAATTCAAACTGTTACTGGAAATGAACGCTTCAACATAAAAGAACGAAATTTGGGGAACCAAGTCGCCTTAGTGTACTGATCATTACCTGAAGGTATCATCCAGTTTGGGTGAAAAAATATTTGCTGAGATTTCTGGAGATTCGTAATTTTGGGAAGCTTGGCAACCCCGTTCCATGAAAGGGTTTCTCGCCAGTCACTGCTTAGGGCTACATCAAGAGGAAACAAAACATAGAGATAGAACGTGAAACTACTTTGTTGTGTCAAGTTTCAAGAAGCTAGCACAAACCGTGTTGGATTTAGATTTCCAAATACATCTATTAATATAGGAGAAAACAGAGTGAAACCTAAAAATTCAAACTGTTACTGGAAATGAACGCTTCAACATAGAAGAACGAAATTTGGGGAACCAAGTTACCTTAGTGTACTGATCATTACCTGAAAGTATCATCCAGTTTGGGTGAAAAATTATTTGCTGAGATTTCTGGAGATTCGTAATTTTGGGAAGCTTGGCAACCCCTTCCCATGAAAGTGTTTCTCGCCAGTCACTGCTTTGGGCTACATCAAGAGGAAACAAAACGTAGAGATAGAACGTGAAACTACTTTGTTGTGTCAAGTTTCAAGAAGCTAGCACAAACCGTGTTGGATTTAGAGTTCCAAATACATCTATCAATATAGGAGAAAACAGAGTGAAACCTAAAAATTCAAACTGTTACTGGAAATGAATGCTTCAACATAGAAGAACGAAATTAGGGGAAACAAGTCGCCTTAGTGTACTGATCATTACCTGAAAGTATCATCCAGTTTGGGTGAAAAAATGTTTGCTGAGATTTCTGGAGATTCGTAATTTTGGGAAGCTTGGCAACCCCTTCCGATGAAAGTGTTTCTCGCCAGTCACTGCTTAGGGCTACAACAAGAGGAAACAAAACGTAGAGATAGAACGTGAAACTACTTTGTTGTGTCAAGTTTCAAGAAGCTAGCACAAACCGTGTTGGATTTAGAGTTCCAAATACATCTATCTATATAGGAGAAAACAGAGTGAAACCTAAAAATTCAAACTGTTACTGGAAATGAACGCTTCAACATAGAAGAACGAAATTTGGGGAACCAAGTCGCCTTAGTGTACTGATCATTACCTGAAAGTATCATCCAGTTTGGGTGAAAAAATATTTGCTGAGATTTCTGGAGATTCGTAATTTTGGGAAGCTTGGCAACCCCTTCCCATGAAAGTGTTTCTCGCCAGTCACTGCTTAGGGCTACATCAAGAGGAAACAAAACGTAGAGATAGAACGTGAAACAACTTTGTTGTGTCAAGTTTCAAGAAGCTAGCACAAACCGTGTTGGATTTAGAGTTCCAAATACATCTATCTATATAGGAGAAAACAGAGTGAAACCTAAAAATTCAAACTGTTACTGGAAATGAACGCTTCAACATAGAAGAACGAAATTTGGGGAACCAAGTCGCCTTAGTGTACTGATCATTACCTGAAAGTATCATCCAGTTTGGGTGAAAAAATATTTGCTGAGATTTCTGGAGATTCGTAATTTTGGGAAGCTTGGCAACCCCTTCCCATGAAAGTGTTTCTCGCCAGTCACTGCTTAGGGCTACATCAAGAGGAAACAAAACGTAGAGATAGAACGTGAAACTACTTTGTTGTGTCAAGTTTCAAGAAGCTAGCACAAAACGTGTTGGATTTAGAGTTCCAAATACATCTATCAATATAGGAGAAAACAGAGTGAAACCTAAAAATTCAAACTGTTACTGGAAATGAACGCTTCAACATAGAAGAACGAAATTTGGGGAACCAAGTCGCCTTAGTGTACTGATCATTACCTGAAAGTATCATCCAGTTTGGGTGAAAAAATATTTGCTGAGATTTCTGGAGATTCGTAATTTTGGGAAGCTTGGCAACCCCTTCCCATGAAAGTGTTTCTCGCCAGTCACTGCTGAGGGCTACATCAAGAGGAAACAAAACGTAGAGATAGAACGTGAAACTACTTTGTTGTGTCAAGTTTCAAGAAGCTAGCACAAACCGTGTTGGATTTAGAGTTCCAAATACATCTATCAATATAGGAGAAAACAGAGTGAAACCTTAAAATTCAAACTGTTACTGGAAATGAACGCTTCGACATAGAAGAACGAAATTTGGGGAACCAAGTCGCCTTAGTGTACTGATCATTACCTGAAAGTATCATCCAGTTTGGGTGAAAAAATATTTGCTGAGATCTCTGGAGATTCGTAATTTTGGGAAGCTTGGCAACCCCTTCCCATGAAAGTGTTTCTCGCCAGTCACTGTTTAGGGCTACATCAAGAGGAAACAAAACGTAGAGATAGAACGTGAAACTACTTTGTTGTGTCAACTTTCAAGAAGCTAGCACAAACCGTGTTGGATTTAGAGTTCCAAATACATCTATCAATATAGGAGAAAACAGAGTGAAACCTAAAAATTCAAACTGTTACTGGAAATGAACGCTTCAACATAAAAGAACGAAATTTGGGGAACCAAGTCGCCTTAGTGTACTGATCATTACCTGAAGGTATCATCCAGTTTGGGTGAAAAAATATTTGCTGAGATTTCTGGAGATTCGTAATTTTGGGAAGCTTGGCAACCCCGTTCCATGAAAGGGTTTCTCGCCAGTCACTGCTTAGGGCTACATCAAGAGGAAACAAAACATAGAGATAGAACGTGAAACTACTTTGTTGTGTCAAGTTTCAAGAAGCTAGCACAAACCGTGTTGGATTTAGATTTCCAAATACATCTATTAATATAGGAGAAAACAGAGTGAAACCTAAAAATTCAAACTGTTACTGGAAATGAACGCTTCAACATAGAAGAACGAAATTTGGGGAACCAAGTTACCTTAGTGTACTGATCATTACCTGAAAGTATCATCCAGTTTGGGTGAAAAATTATTTGCTGAGATTTCTGGAGATTCGTAATTTTGGGAAGCTTGGCAACCCCTTCCCATGAAAGTGTTTCTCGCCAGTCACTGCTTTGGGCTACATCAAGAGGAAACAAAACGTAGAGATAGAACGTGAAACTACTTTGTTGTGTCAAGTTTCAAGAAGCTAGCACAAACCGTGTTGGATTTAGAGTTCCAAATACATCTATCAATATAGGAGAAAACAGAGTGAAACCTAAAAATTCAAACTGTTACTGGAAATGAATGCTTCAACATAGAAGAACGAAATTAGGGGAAACAAGTCGCCTTAGTGTACTGATCATTACCTGAAAGTATCATCCAGTTTGGGTGAAAAAATGTTTGCTGAGATTTCTGGAGATTCGTAATTTTGGGAAGCTTGGCAACCCCTTCCGATGAAAGTGTTTCTCGCCAGTCACTGCTTAGGGCTACAACAAGAGGAAACAAAACGTAGAGATAGAACGTGAAACTACTTTGTTGTGTCAAGTTTCAAGAAGCTAGCACAAACCGTGTTGGATTTAGAGTTCCAAATACATCTATCTATATAGGAGAAAACAGAGTGAAACCTAAAAATTCAAACTGTTACTGGAAATGAACGCTTCAACATAGAAGAACGAAATTTGGGGAACCAAGTCGCCTTAGTGTACTGATCATTACCTGAAAGTATCATCCAGTTTGGGTGAAAAAATATTTGCTGAGATTTCTGGAGATTCGTAATTTTGGGAAGCTTGGCAACCCCTTCCCATGAAAGTGTTTCTCGCCAGTCACTGCTTAGGGCTACATCAAGAGGAAACAAAACGTAGAGATAGAACGTGAAACAACTTTGTTGTGTCAAGTTTCAAGAAGCTAGCACAAACCGTGTTGGATTTAGAGTTCCAAATACATCTATCTATATAGGAGAAAACAGAGTGAAACCTAAAAATTCAAACTGTTACTGGAAATGAACGCTTCAACATAGAAGAACGAAATTTGGGGAACCAAGTCGCCTTAGTGTACTGATCATTACCTGAAAGTATCATCCAGTTTGGGTGAAAAAATATTTGCTGAGATTTCTGGAGATTCGTAATTTTGGGAAGCTTGGCAACCCCTTCCCATGAAAGTGTTTCTCGCCAGTCACTGCTTAGGGCTACATCAAGAGGAAACAAAACGTAGAGATAGAACGTGAAACTACTTTGTTGTGTCAAGTTTCAAGAAGCTAGCACAAAACGTGTTGGATTTAGAGTTCCAAATACATCTATCAATATAGGAGAAAACAGAGTGAAACCTAAAAATTCAAACTGTTACTGGAAATGAACGCTTCAACATAGAAGAACGAAATTTGGGGAACCAAGTCGCCTTAGTGTACTGATCATTACCTGAAAGTATCATCCAGTTTGGGTGAAAAAATATTTGCTGAGATTTCTGGAGATTCGTAATTTTGGGAAGCTTGGCAACCCCTTCCCATGAAAGTGTTTCTCGCCAGTCACTGCTGAGGGCTACATCAAGAGGAAACAAAACGTAGAGATAGAACGTGAAACTACTTTGTTGTGTCAAGTTTCAAGAAGCTAGCACAAACCGTGTTGGATTTAGAGTTCCAAATACATCTATCAATATAGGAGAAAACAGAGTGAAACCTTAAAATTCAAACTGTTACTGGAAATGAACGCTTCGACATAGAAGAACGAAATTTGGGGAACCAAGTCGCCTTAGTGTACTGATCATTACCTGAAAGTATCATCCAGTTTGGGTGAAAAAAATATTTGCTGAGATCTCTGGAGATTCGTAATTTTGGTAAGCTTGGCAACCCCTTCCCATGAAAGTGTTTCTCGCCAGTCACTGCTTAGGGCTACATCAAGAGGAAACAATACGTAGAGATAGAACGTGAAACTACTTTGTTGTGTCAAGTTTCAAGAAGCTAGCACAAACCGTGTTGGATTTAGAGTTCCAAATACATCTATCAATATAGGAGAAAACAGAGTGAAACCTAAAAATTCAAACTGTTACTGGAAATGAATGCTTCAACATAGAAGAACGAAATTTGGGGAACCAAGTCGCCTTAGTGTACTGATCATTACCTGAAAGTATCATCCAGTTTGGGTGAAAAAATATTTGCTGAGATTTCTGGAGATTCGTAATTTTGGGAAGCTTGGCAACCCCTTCCCATGAAAGTGTTTCTGGCCAGTCACTGTTTAGGGCTACATCAAGAGGAAACAAAACGTAGAGATAGAACATGAAACTACGTTGTTGTGTCAAGTTTCAAGAAGCTAGCACAAACCGTGTTGGATTTAGAGTTCCAAATACATCTATCAGTATAGGAGAAAACAGAGTGAAACCTAAAAATTCAAACTGTTACTGGAAATGAACGCTTCAACATAGAAGAACGAAATTTGGGGAACCAAGTCGCCTTAGTGTACTGATCATTACCTGAGAGTATCATCCAGTTTGGGTGAAAAAATATTTGATGAGATTTCTGGAGATTCGTAATTTTGGAAGCTTGGCAACCCCTTCCCATGAAAGTGTTTCTCGCCAGTCACTGCTTAGGGCTACATCAAGAGGAAACAAAACGTAGAGATAGAACGTGAAACTACTTTGTTGTGTCAAGTTTCAAGAAGCTAGCACAAAACGTGTTGGATTTAGAGTTCCAAATACATCTATCAATATAGGAGAAAACAGAGTGAAACCTAAAAATTCAAACTGTTACTGGAAATGAACGCTTCAACATAGAAGAACGAAATTTGGGGAACCAAGTCGCCTTAGTGTACTGATCATTACCTGAAAGTATCATCCAGTTTGGGTGAAAAAATATTTGCTGAGATTTCTGGAGATTCGTAATTTTGGGAAGCTTGGCAACCCCTTCCCATGAAAGTGTTTCTCGCCAGTCACTGTTTAGGGCTACATCAAGAGGAAACAAAACGTAGAGATAGAACGTGAAACTACTTTGTTGTGTCAACTTTCAAGAAGCTAGCACAAACCGTGTTGGATTTAGAGTTCCAAATACATCTATCAATATAGGAGAAAACAGAGTGAAACCTAAAAATTCAAACTGTTACTGGAAATGAACGCTTCAACATAAAAGAACGAAATTTGGGGAACCAAGTCGCCTTAGTGTACTGATCATTACCTGAAGGTATCATCCAGTTTGGGTGAAAAAATATTTGCTGAGATTTCTGGAGATTCGTAATTTTGGGAAGCTTGGCAACCCCGTTCCATGAAAGGGTTTCTCGCCAGTCACTGCTTAGGGCTACATCAAGAGGAAACAAAACATAGAGATAGAACGTGAAACTACTTTGTTGTGTCAAGTTTCAAGAAGCTAGCACAAACCGTGTTGGATTTAGATTTCCAAATACATCTATTAATATAGGAGAAAACAGAGTGAAACCTAAAAATTCAAACTGTTACTGGAAATGAACGCTTCAACATAGAAGAACGAAATTTGGGGAACCAAGTTACCTTAGTGTACTGATCATTACCTGAAAGTATCATCCAGTTTGGGTGAAAAATTATTTGCTGAGATTTCTGGAGATTCGTAATTTTGGGAAGCTTGGCAACCCCTTCCCATGAAAGTGTTTCTCGCCAGTCACTGCTTTGGGCTACATCAAGAGGAAACAAAACGTAGAGATAGAACGTGAAACTACTTTGTTGTGTCAAGTTTCAAGAAGCTAGCACAAACCGTGTTGGATTTAGAGTTCCAAATACATCTATCAATATAGGAGAAAACAGAGTGAAACCTAAAAATTCAAACTGTTACTGGAAATGAATGCTTCAACATAGAAGAACGAAATTAGGGGAAACAAGTCGCCTTAGTGTACTGATCATTACCTGAAAGTATCATCCAGTTTGGGTGAAAAAATGTTTGCTGAGATTTCTGGAGATTCGTAATTTTGGGAAGCTTGGCAACCCCTTCCGATGAAAGTGTTTCTCGCCAGTCACTGCTTAGGGCTACAACAAGAGGAAACAAAACGTAGAGATAGAACGTGAAACTACTTTGTTGTGTCAAGTTTCAAGAAGCTAGCACAAACCGTGTTGGATTTAGAGTTCCAAATACATCTATCTATATAGGAGAAAACAGAGTGAAACCTAAAAATTCAAACTGTTACTGGAAATGAACGCTTCAACATAGAAGAACGAAATTTGGGGAACCAAGTCGCCTTAGTGTACTGATCATTACCTGAAAGTATCATCCAGTTTGGGTGAAAAAATATTTGCTGAGATTTCTGGAGATTCGTAATTTTGGGAAGCTTGGCAACCCCTTCCCATGAAAGTGTTTCTCGCCAGTCACTGCTTAGGGCTACATCAAGAGGAAACAAAACGTAGAGATAGAACGTGAAACAACTTTGTTGTGTCAAGTTTCAAGAAGCTAGCACAAACCGTGTTGGATTTAGAGTTCCAAATACATCTATCTATATAGGAGAAAACAGAGTGAAACCTAAAAATTCAAACTGTTACTGGAAATGAACGCTTCAACATAGAAGAACGAAATTTGGGGAACCAAGTCGCCTTAGTGTACTGATCATTACCTGAAAGTATCATCCAGTTTGGGTGAAAAAATATTTGCTGAGATTTCTGGAGATTCGTAATTTTGGGAAGCTTGGCAACCCCTTCCCATGAAAGTGTTTCTCGCCAGTCACTGCTTAGGGCTACATCAAGAGGAAACAAAACGTAGAGATAGAACGTGAAACTACTTTGTTGTGTCAAGTTTCAAGAAGCTAGCACAAAACGTGTTGGATTTAGAGTTCCAAATACATCTATCAATATAGGAGAAAACAGAGTGAAACCTAAAAATTCAAACTGTTACTGGAAATGAACGCTTCAACATAGAAGAACGAAATTTGGGGAACCAAGTCGCCTTAGTGTACTGATCATTACCTGAAAGTATCATCCAGTTTGGGTGAAAAAATATTTGCTGAGATTTCTGGAGATTCGTAATTTTGGGAAGCTTGGCAACCCCTTCCCATGAAAGTGTTTCTCGCCAGTCACTGCTGAGGGCTACATCAAGAGGAAACAAAACGTAGAGATAGAACGTGAAACTACTTTGTTGTGTCAAGTTTCAAGAAGCTAGCACAAACCGTGTTGGATTTAGAGTTCCAAATACATCTATCAATATAGGAGAAAACAGAGTGAAACCTTAAAATTCAAACTGTTACTGGAAATGAACGCTTCGACATAGAAGAACGAAATTTGGGGAACCAAGTCGCCTTAGTGTACTGATCATTACCTGAAAGTATCATCCAGTTTGGGTGAAAAAATATTTGCTGAGATCTCTGGAGATTCGTAATTTTGGTAAGCTTGGCAACCCCTTCCCATGAAAGTGTTTCTCGCCAGTCACTGCTTAGGGCTACATCAAGAGGAAACAATACGTAGAGATAGAACGTGAAACTACTTTGTTGTGTCAAGTTTCAAGAAGCTAGCACAAACCGTGTTGGATTTAGAGTTCCAAATACATCTATCAATATAGGAGAAAACAGAGTGAAACCTAAAAATTCAAACTGTTACTGGAAATGAACGCTTCAACATAGAAGAACGAAATTTGGGGAACCAAGTCGCCTTAGTGTACTGATCATTACCTGAAAGTATCATCCAGTTTGGGTGAAAAAATATTTGCTGAGATTTCTGGAGATTCGTAATTTTGGGAAGCTTGGCAACCCCTTCCCATGAAAGTGTTTCTGGCCAGTCACTGTTTAGGGCTACATCAAGAGGAAACAAAACGTAGAGATAGAACATGAAACTACGTTGTTGTGTCAAGTTTCAAGAAGCTAGCACAAACCGTGTTGGATTTAGAGTTCCAAATACATCTATCAGTATAGGAGAAAACAGAGTGAAACCTAAAAATTCAAACTGTTACTGGAAATGAACGCTTCAACATAGAAGAACGAAATTTGGGGAACCAAGTCGCCTTAGTGTACTGATCATTACCTGAGAGTATCATCCAGTTTGGGTGAAAAAATATTTGATGAGATTTCTGGAGATTCGTAATTTTGGAAGCTTGGCAACCCCTTCCCATGAAAGTGTTTCTCCCCAGTCACTGCTTAGGGCTACATGAAGAGGAAAAAAACGTAGAGATAGAACGTGAAACTACTTTGTTGTGTCAACTTTCAAAAAGCTAGCACAAACCGTGTTGGATTCAGAGTTCCAAATACATCTATCAATATAGGAGAAAACAGAGTGAAACCTAAAAATTCAAACTGTTACTGGAAATGAACGCTTCAACATAGAAGAACGAAATTAGGGGAACCAAGTCGCCTTAGTGTACTGATCATTACCTGAAAGTATCATCCAGTTTGGGTGAAAAAATGTTTGCTGAGATTTCTGGAGATTCGTAATTTTGGGAAGCTTGGCAACCCCTTCCGTGAAAGTGTTTCTCGCCAGTCACTGCTTAGGGCTACATCAAGAGGAAACAAAACGTAGAGATAGAACGTGAAACTACTTTGTTGTGTCAAGTTTCAAGAAGCTAGCACAAACCGTGTTGGATTTAGAGTTCCAAATACATCTATCTATATAGGAGAAAACAGAGTGAAACCTAAAAATTCAAACTGTTACTGGAAATGAACGCTTCAACATAGAAGAACGAAATTTGGGGAACCAAGTCGCCTTAGTGTACTGATCATTACCTGAAAGTATCATCCAGTTTGGGTGAAAAAATATTTGCTGAGATTTCTGGAGATTCGTAATTTTGGGAAGCTTGGCAACCCCTTCCCATGAAAGTGTTTCTCGCCAGTCACTGCTTAGGGCTACGTCAAGAGTAAACAAAACGTAGAGATAGAACGTGAAACAACTTTGTTGTGTCAAGTTTCAAGAAGCTAGCACAAACCGTGTTGGATTTAGAGTTCCAAATACATCTATCTATATAGGAGAAAACAGAGTGAAACCTAAAAATTCAAACTGTTACTGGAAATGAACGCTTCAACATAGAAGAACGAAATTTGGGGAACCAAGTCGCCTTAGTGTACTGATCATTGCCTGAAAGTATCATCCAGTTTGGGTGAAAAAATATTTGCTGAGATTTCTGGAGATTCGTAATTTTGGGAAGCTTGGCAACCCCGTTCCATGAAAGGGTTTCTCGCCAGTCACTGCTTAGGGCTACATCAAGAGGAAACAAAACGTAGAGATAGAACGTGAAACTACTTTGTTGTGTCAAGTTTCAAGAAGCTAGAACAAACCGTGTTGGATTTAGAGTTCCAAATACATCTATCAATATAGGAGAAAACAGAGTGAAACCTAAAAATTCAAACTGTTACTGGAAATGAACGCTTCAACATAGAAGAACGAAATTTGGGGAACCAAGTCGCCTTAGTGTACTGATCATTACCTGAAAGTATCATCGAGTTTGGGTGAAAAAATGTTTGCTGAGATTTCTGGAGATTCGTAATTTTGGGAAGCTTGGCAACCCCGTTCCATGAAAGGGTTTCTCGCCAGTCACTGCTTAGGGCTACATCAAGAGGAAACAAAACATAGAGATAGAACGTGAAACTACTTTGTTGTGTCAAGTTTCAAGAAGCTAGCACAAACCGTGTTGGATTTAGAGTTCCAAATACATCTATTAATATAGGAGAAAACAGAGTGAAACCTAAAAATTCAAACTGTTACTGGAAATGAACGCTTCAACATAGAAGAACGAAATTTGGGGAACCAAGTTACCTTAGTGTACTGATCATTACCTGAAAGTATCATCCAGTTTGGGTGAAAAAATGTTTGCTGAGATTTCTGGAGATTCGTAATTTTGGGAAGCTTGGCAACCCCTTCCGATGAAAGTGTTTCTCGCCAGTCACTGCTTAGGGCTACAACAAGAGGAAACAAAACGTAGAGATAGAACGTGAAACTACTTTGTTGTGTCAAGTTTCAAGAAGCTAGCACAAACCGTGTTGGATTTAGAGTTCCAAATACATCTATCTATATAGGAGAAAACAGAGTGAAACCTAAAAATTCAAACTGTTACTGGAAATGAACGCTTCAACATAGAAGAACGAAATTTGGGGAACCAAGTCGCCTTAGTGTACTGATCATTACCTGAAAGTATCATCCAGTTTGGTTGAAAAAATATTTGCTGAGATTTCTGGAGATTCGTAATTTTGGGAAGCTTGGCAACCCCGTCCCATGAAAGTGTTTCTCGCCAGTCACTGCTTAGGGCTACATCAAGAGGAAACAAAACGTAGAGATAGAACGTGAAACTACTTTGTTGTGTCAAGTTTCAAGAAGCTAGCACAAACCGTGTTGGATTTAGAGTTCCAAATACATCTATCAATATAGGAGAAAACAGAGTGAAACCTAAAAATTCAAACTGTTACTGGAAATGAACGCTTCGACATAGAAGAACGAAATTTGGGGAACCAAGTCGCCTTAGTGTACTGATCACTACCTGAAAGTATCATCCAGTTTGGTTGAAAAAATATTTGCTGAGATTTCTGGAGATTCGTAATTTTGGGAAGCTTGGCAACCCCTTCCCATGAAAGTGTTTCTCGCCAGTCACTGCTTAGGGCTACATCAAGAGGAAACAAAACGAAGAGATAGAACGTGAAACTACTTTGTTGTGTCAAGTTTCAAGAAGCTAGCACAAAACGTGTTGGATTTAGAGTTCCAAATACATCTATCAATATAGGAGAAAACAGAGTGAAACCTAAAAATTCAAACTGTTACTGGAAATGAACGCTTCAACATAGAAGAACGAAATTTGGGGAACCAAGTCGCCTTAGTGTACTGATCATTACCTGAAAGTATCATCCAGTTTGGGTGAAAAAATATTTGCTGAGATTTCTGGAGATTCGTAATTTTGGGAAGCTTGGCAACCCCTTCCCATGAAAGTGTTTCTCGCCAGTCACTGTTTAGGGCTACATCAAAAGGAAACAAAACGTAGAGATAGAACATGAAACTACTTTGTTGTGTCAACTTTCAAGAAGCTAGCACAAACCGTGTTGGATTTAGAGTTCCAAATACATCTATCAATATAGGAGAAAACAGAGTGAAACCTACAAATTCAAACTGTTACTGGAAATGAACGCTTCAACATAGAAGAACGAAATTTGGGGAACCAAGTCGCCTTAGTGTACTGATCATTACCTGAAAGTATCATCCAGTTTGGGTGAAAAAATATATGCTGAGATTTCTGGAGATTCGTAATTTTGGGAAGCTTGGCAACCCCGTTCCATGAAAGGGTTTCTCGCCAGTCACTGCTTAGGGCTACATCAAGAGGAAACAAAACATAGAGATAGAACGTGAAACTACTTTGTTGTGTCAAGTTTCAAGAAGCTAGCACAAACCGTGTTGGATTTAGAGTTCCAAATACATCTATTAATATAGGAGAAAACAGAGTGAAACCTAAAAATTCAAACTGTTACTGGAAATGAACGCTTCAACATAGAAGAACGAAATTTGGGGAACCAAGTTACCTTAGTGTACTGATCATTACCTGAAAGTATCATCCAGTTTGGGTGAAAAAATATTTGCTGAGATTTCTGGAGATTCGTAATTTTGGGAAGCTTGGCAACCCCTTCCCATGAAAGTGTTTCTCGCCAGTCACTGCTTAGGGCTACATCAAGAGGAAACAAAACGTAGAGATAGAACGTGAAACTACGTTGTTGTGTCAAGTTTCAAGAAGCTAGCACAAAACGTGTTGGATTTAGAGTTCCAAATACAACTATCAATATAGGAGAAAACAGAGTGAAACCTAAAAATTCAAACTGTTACTGGAAATGAACGCTTCAAATAGAAGAACGAAATTTGGGGAACCAAGTCGCCTTAGTGTACTGATCATTACCTGAAAGTATCATCCAGTTTGGGTGAAAAAATATTTGCTGAGATTTCTGGAGATTCGTAATTTTGGGAAGCTTGGCAACCCCTTCCCATGAAAGTGTTTCTCGCCAGTCACTGCTTAGGGCTACATCAAGAGGAAACAAAACGTAGAGATAGAACGTGAAACTACTTTGTTGTGTCAAGTTTCAAGAAGCTAGCACAAAACGTGTTGGATTTAGAGTTCCAAATACATCTATCAATATAGGAGAAAACAGAGTGAAACCTAAAAATTCAAACTGTTACTGGAAATGAACGCTTCAACATAGAAGAACGAAATTTGGGGAACCAAGTCGCCTTAGTGTACTGATCATTACCTGAAAGTATCATCCAGTTTGGGTGAAAAAATATTTGCTGAGATTTCTGGAGATTCGTAATTTTGGGAAGCTTGGCAACCCCTTCCCATGAAAGTGTTTCTCGCCAGTCACTGTTTAGGGCTACATCAAGAGGAAACAAAACGTAGAGATAGAACGTGAAACTACTTTGTTGTGTCAACTTTCAAGAAGCTAGCACAAACCGTGTTGGATTTAGAGTTCCAAATACATCTATCAATATAGGAGAAAACAGAGTGAAACCTAAAAATTCAAACTGTTACTGGAAATGAACGCTTCAACATAAAAGAACGAAATTTGGGGAACCAAGTCGCCTTAGTGTACTGATCATTACCTGAAGGTATCATCCAGTTTGGGTGAAAAAATATTTGCTGAGATTTCTGGAGATTCGTAATTTTGGGAAGCTTGGCAACCCCGTTCCATGAAAGGGTTTCTCGCCAGTCACTGCTTAGGGCTACATCAAGAGGAAACAAAACATAGAGATAGAACGTGAAACTACTTTGTTGTGTCAAGTTTCAAGAAGCTAGCACAAAACGTGTTGGATTTAGAGTTCCAAATACATCTATCAATATAGGAGAAAACAGAGTGAAACCTAAAAATTCAAACTGTTACTGGAAATGAACGCTTCAACATAGAAGAACGAAATTTGGGGAACCAAGTCGCCTTAGTGTACTGATCATTACCTGAAAGTATCATCCAGTTTGGGTGAAAAATTATTTGCTGAGATTTCTGGAGATTCGTAATTTTGGGAAGCTTGGCAACCCCTTCCCATGAAAGTGTTTCTCGCCAGTCACTGCTTAGGGCTACATCAAGAGGAAACAAAACGTAGAGATAGAACGTGAAACTACTTTGTTGTGTCAAGTTTCAAGAAGCTAGCACAAACCGTGTTGGATTTAGAGTTCCAAATACATCTATCAATATAGGAGAAAACAGAGTGAAACCTAAAAATTCAAACTGTTACTGGAAATGAACGCTTCAACATAGAAGAACGAAATTAGGGGAAACAAGTCGCCTTAGTGTACTGATCATTACCTGAAAGTATCATCCAGTTTGGGTGAAAAAATGTTTGCTGAGATTTCTGGAGATTCGTAATTTTGGGAAGCTTGGCAACCCCTTCCGATGAAAGTGTTTCTCGCCAGTCACTGCTTAGGGCTACAACAAGAGGAAACAAAACGTAGAGATAGAACGTGAAACTACTTTGTTGTGTCAAGTTTCAAGAAGCTAGCACAAACCGTGTTGGATTTAGAGTTCCAAATACATCTATCTATATAGGAGAAAACAGAGTGAAACCTAAAAATTCAAACTGTTACTGGAAATGAACGCTTCAACATAGAAGAACGAAATTTGGGGAACCAAGTCGCCTTAGTGTACTGATCATTACCTCAAAGTATCATCCAGTTTGGGTGAAAAAATATTTGCTGAGATTTCTGGAGATTCGTAATTTTGGGAAGCTTGGCAACCCCTTCCCATGAAAGTGTTTCTCGCCAGTCACTGCTTAGGGCTACATCAAGAGGAAACAAAACGTAGAGATAGAACGTGAAACAACTTTGTTGTGTCAAGTTTCAAGAAGCTAGCACAAACCGTGTTGGATTTAGAGTTCCAAATACATCTATCTATATAGGAGAAAACAGAGTGAAACCTAAAAATTCAAACTGTTACTGGAAATGAACGCTTCGACATAGAAGAACGAAATTTGGGGAACCAAGTCGCCTTAGTGTACTGATCATTACCTGAAAGTATCATCCAGTTTGGTTGAAAAAATATTTGCTGAGATTTCTGGAGATTCGTAATTTTGGGAAGCTTGGCAACCCCTTCCCATGAAAGTGTTTCTCGCCAGTCACTGCTTAGGGCTACATCAAGAGGAAACAAAACGTAGAGATAGAACGTGAAACTACTTTGTTGTGTCAAGTTTCAAGAAGCTAGCACAAAACGTGTTGGATTTAGAGTTCCAAATACATCTATCAATATAGGAGAAAACAGAGTGAAACCTAAAAATTCAAACTGTTACTGGAAATGAACGCTTCAACATAGAAGAACGAAATTTGGGGAACCAAGTCGCCTTAGTGTACTGATCATTACCTGAAAGTATCATCCAGTTTGGGTGAAAAATTATTTGCTGAGATTTCTGGAGATTCGTAATTTTGGGAAGCTTGGCAACCCCTTCCCATGAAAGTGTTTCTCGCCAGTCACTGCTTAGGGCTACATCAAGAGGAAACAAAACGTAGAGATAGAACGTGAAACTACTTTGTTGTGTCAAGTTTCAAGAAGCTAGCACAAACCGTGTTGGATTTAGAGTTCCAAATACATCTATCAATATAGGAGAAAACAGAGTGAAACCTAAAAATTCAAACTGTTACTGGAAATGAACGCTTCAACATAGAAGAACGAAATTAGGGGAAACAAGTCGCCTTAGTGTACTGATCATTACCTGAAAGTATCATCCAGTTTGGGTGAAAAAATGTTTGCTGAGATTTCTGGAGATTCGTAATTTTGGGAAGCTTGGCAACCCCTTCCGATGAAAGTGTTTCTCGCCAGTCACTGCTTAGGGCTACAACAAGAGGAAACAAAACGTAGAGATAGAACGTGAAACTACTTTGTTGTGTCAAGTTTCAAGAAGCTAGCACAAACCGTGTTGGATTTAGAGTTCCAAATACATCTATCTATATAGGAGAAAACAGAGTGAAACCTAAAAATTCAAACTGTTACTGGAAATGAACGCTTCAACATAGAAGAACGAAATTTGGGGAACCAAGTCGCCTTAGTGTACTGATCATTACCTGAAAGTATCATCCAGTTTGGGTGAAAAAATATTTGCTGAGATTTCTGGAGATTCGTAATTTTGGGAAGCTTGGCAACCCCTTCCCATGAAAGTGTTTCTCGCCAGTCACTGCTTAGGGCTACATCAAGAGGAAACAAAACGTAGAGATAGAACGTGAAACAACTTTGTTGTGTCAAGTTTCAAGAAGCTAGCACAAACCGTGTTGGATTTAGAGTTCCAAATACATCTATCTATATAGGAGAAAACAGAGTGAAACCTAAAAATTCAAACTGTTACTGGAAATGAACGCTTCGACATAGAAGAACGAAATTTGGGGAACCAAGTCGCCTTAGTGTTCTGATCATTACCTGAAAGTATCATCCAGTTTGGTTGAAAAAATATTTGCTGAGATTTCTGGAGATTCGTAATTTTGGGAAGCTTGGCAACCCCTTCCCATGAAAGTGTTTCTCGCCAGTCACTGCTTAGGGCTACATCAAGAGGAAACAAAACGTAGAGATAGAACGTGAAACTACTTTGTTGTGTCAAGTTTCAAGAAGCTAGCACAAAACGTGTTGGATTTAGAGTTCCAAATACATCTATCAATATAGGAGAAAACAGAGTGAAACCTAAAAATTCAAACTGTTACTGGAAATGAACGCTTCAACATAGAAGAACGAAATTTGGGGAACCAAGTCGCCTTAGTGTACTGATCATTACCTGAAAGTATCATCCAGTTTGGGTGAAAAAATATTTGCTGAGATTTCTGGAGATTCGTAATTTTGGGAAGCTTGGCAACCCCTTCCCATGAAAGTGTTTCTCGCCAGTCACTGCTGAGGGCTACATCAAGAGGAAACAAAACGTAGAGATAGAACGTGAAACTACTTTGTTGTGTCAAGTTTCAAGAAGCTAGCACAAACCGTGTTGGATTTAGAGTTCCAAATACATCTATCAATATAGGAGAAAACAGAGTGAAACCTTAAAATTCAAACTGTTACTGGAAATGAACGCTTCGACATAGAAGAACGAAATTTGGGGAACCAAGTCGCCTTAGTGTACTGATCATTACCTGAAAGTATCATCCAGTTTGGGTGAAAAAATATTTGCTGAGATCTCTGGAGATTCGTAATTTTGGTAAGCTTGGCAACCCCTTCCCATGAAAGTGTTTCTCGCCAGTCACTGCTTAGGGCTACATCAAGAGGAAACAAAACGTAGAGATAGAACGTGAAACTACTTTGTTGTGTCAAGTTTCAAGAAGCTAGCACAAACCGTGTTGGATTTAGATTTCCAAATACATCTATCAATATAGGAGAAAACAGAGTGAAACCTAAAAATTCAAACTGTTACTGGAAATGAACGCTTCAACATAGAAGAACGAAATTTGGGGAACCAAGTCGCCTTAGTGTACTGATCATTACCTGAGAGTATCATCCAGTTTGGGTGAAAAAATATTTGCTGAGATTTCTGGAGATTCGTAATTTTGGGAAGCTTGGCATCCCCTTCCCATGAAAGTGTTTCTCGCCAGTCACTGCTTAGGGCTACATCAAGAGGAAACAAAACGTAGAGATAGAACATGAAACTACTTTGTTGTGTCAAGTTTCAAGAAGCTAGCACAAACCGTGTTGGATTTAGAGTTCCAAATACATCTATCAATATAGGAGAAAACAGAGTGAAACCTAAAAATTCAAACTGTTACTGGAAATGAACGCTTCAACATAGAAGAACGAAATTTGGGGAACCAAGTCGCCTTAGTGTACTGATCATTACCTGAGAGTATCATCCAGTTTGGGTGAAAAAATATTTGCTGAGATTTCTGGAGATTCGTAATTTTGGAAGCTTGGCAACCCCTTCCCATGAAAGTGTTTCTCGCCAGTCACTGCTTAGGGCTACATCAAGAGGAAACAAAACGTAGAGATAGAACGTGAAACTACTTTGTTGTGTCAACTTTCAAGAAGCTAGCACAAACCGTGTTGGATTCAGAGTTCCAAATACATCTATCAATATAGGAGAAAACAGAGTGAAACCTAAAAATTCAAACTGTTACTGGAAATGAACGCTTCAACATAGATGAACGAAATTAGGGGAACCAAGTCGCCTTAGTGTACTGATCATTACCTGAAAGTATCATCAAGTTTGGGTGAAAAAATGTTTGCTGAGATTTCTGGAGATTCGTAATTTTGGGAAGCTTGGCAACCCCTTCCGATGAAAGTGTTTCTCGCCAGTCACTGCTTAGGGCTACAACAAGAGGAAACAAAACGTAGAGATAGAACGTGAAACTACTTTGTTGTGTCAAGTTTCAAGAAGCTAGCACAAACCGTGTTGGATTTAGAGTTCCAAAAACATCTATCTATATAGGAGAAAACAGAGTGAAACCTAAAAATTCAAACTGTTACTGGAAATGAACGCATCAACATAGAAGAACGAAATTTGGGGAACCAAGTCGCCTTAGTGTACTGATCATTACCTGAAAGTATCATCCAGTTTGGGTGAAAAAATATTTGCTGAGATTTCTGGAGATTCGTAATTTTGGGAAGCTTGGCAACCCCTTCCCATGAAAGTGTTTCTCGCCAGTCACTGCTTAGGGCTACATCAAGAGGAAACAAAACGTAGAGATAGAACGTGAAACAACTTTGTTGTGTCAAGTTTCAAGAAGCTAGCACAAACCGTGTTGGATTTAGAGTTCCAAATACATCTATCTATATAGGAGAAAACAGAGTGAAACCTAAAAATTCAAACTGTTACTGGAAATGAACGCTTCAACATAGAAGAACGAAATTTGGGGAACCAAGTCGCCATAGTGTACTGATCATTACCTGAAAGTATCATCCAGTTTGGTTGAAAAAATATTTGCTGAGATTTCTGGAGATTCGTAATTTTGGGAAGCTTGGCAACCCCTTCCCATGAAAGTGTTTCTCGCCAGTCACTGCTTAGGGCTACATCAAGAGGAAACAAAACGTAGAGATAGAACGTGAAACTACTTTGTTGTGTCAAGTTTCAAGAAGCTAGCACAAACCGTGTTGTATTTAGAGTTCCAAATACATCTATCAATATAGGAGAAAATAGAGTGAAACCTAAAAATTCAAACTGTTACTGGAAATGAACGCTTCAACATCGAAGAACGAAATTTGGGGAACCAAGTCGCCTTAGTGTACTGATCATTACCTGAAAGTATCATCCAGTTTGGGTGAAAAAATATTTGCTGAGATTTCTGGAGATTCGTAATTTTGGGAAGCTTGGCAACCCCTTCCCATGAAAGTGTTTCTCCCCAGTCACTGTTTAGGGCTACATCAAGAGGAAACAAAATGTAGTGATAGAACGTGAAACTACTTTGTTGTGTCAAGTTTCAAGAAGCTAGCACAAACCGTGTTGGATTTAGAGTTCCAAATACATCTATCAATATAGGAGAAAACAGAGTGAAACCTAAAAATTCAAACTGTTACTGGAAATGAACGCTTCAACATAGAAGAACGAAATTTGGGGAACCAAGTCGCCTTAGTGTACTGATCATTACCTGAGAGTATCATCCAGTTTGGGTGAAAAAATATTTGCTGAGATTTCTGGAGATTCGTAATTTTTGGAAGCTTGGCAACCCCTTCCCATGAAAGTGTTTCTCGCCAGTCACTGCTTAGGGCTACATCAAGAGGAAACAAAACGTAGAGATAGAACGTGAAACTACTTTGTTGTGTCAAGTTTCAAGAAGCTAGCACAAACCGTGTTGGATTTAGAGTTCCAAATACATCTATCAATATAGGAGAAAACAGAGTGAAACCTAAAAATTCAAACTGTTACTGGAAATGAACGCTTCAACATAGAAGAACGAAATTTGGGGAACCAAGTCGCCTTAGTGTACTGATCATTACCTGAAAGTATCATCCAGTTTGGGTGAAAAAATATTTGCTGAGATTTCTGGAGATTCGTAATTTTGGGAAGCTTGGCAACCCCGTTCCATGAAAGGGTTTCTCGCCAGTCACTGCTTAGGGCTACATCAAGAGGAAACAAAACGTAGAGATAGAACGTGAAACTACTTTGTTGTGTCAAGTTTCAAGACTAGCACAAAACGGGTTGGATTTAGAGTTCCAAATACATCTATCAATATAGGAGAAAACAGAGTGAAACCTACAAATTCAAACTGTTACTGGAAATGAACGCTTCAACATAGAAGAACGAAATTTGGGGAACCAAGTCGCCTTAGTGTACTGATCATTACCTGAAAGTATCATCCAGTTTGGGTGAAAAAATATTTGCTGAGATTTCTGGAGATTCATAATTTTGGGAAGCTTGGCAACCCCTTCCCATGAAAGTGTTTCTCGCCAGTCACTGCTTAGGGCTACATCAAGAGGAAACAAAACGTAGAGATAGAACGTGAAACTACTTTGTTGTGTCAAGTTTCAAGAAGCTAGCACAAACCGTGTTGGATTTAGAGTTCCAAATACATCTATCAATATAGGAGAAAACAGAGTGAAACCTAAAAATTCAAACTGTTACTGGAAATGAACGCTTCAACATAGAAGAACGAAATTTGGGGAACCAAGTCGCCTTAGTGTACTGATCATTACCTGAAAGTATCATCCAGTTTGGGTGAAAAAATATTTGCTGAGATCTCTGGAGATTCGTAATTTTGGGAATCTTGGCAACCCCTTCCCATGAAAGTGTTTCTCGCCAGTCACTGCTTAGGGCTACATCAAGAGGAAACAAAACGTAGAGATAGAACGTGAAACTACTTTGTTGTGTCAAGTTTCAAGAAGCTAGCACAAACCGTGTTGGATTTAGAGTTCCAAATACATCTATCAATATAGGAGAAAACAGAGTGAAACCTAAAAATTCAAACTGTTACTGGAAATGAACGCTTCAACATAGAAGAACGAAATTTGGGGAACCAAGTCGCCTTAGTGTACTGATCATTACCTGAGAGTATCATCCAGTTTGGGTGAAAAAATATTTGCTGAGATTTCTGGAGATTCATAATTTTGGGAAGCTTGGCAACCCCTTCCCATGAAAGTGTTTCTGGCCAGTCACTGTTTAGGGCTACATCAAGAGGAAACAAAACGTAGAGATAGAACGTGAAACTACTTTGTTGTGTCAAGTTTCAAGAAGCTAGCACAAACCGTGGTGGATTTAGAGTTCCAAATACATCTATCAATATAGGAGAAAACAGAGTGAAACCTAAAAATTCAAACTGTTACTGGAAATGAACGCTTCAACATAGAAGAACGAAATTTGGGGAACCAAGTCGCCTTAGTGTACTGATCATTACCTGAAAGTATCATCCAGTTTGGGTGAAAAAATATTTGCTGAGATTTCTGGAGATTCGTAATTTGGGAAGCTTGGCATCCTCTTCCCATGAAAGTGTTTCTCGCCAGTCACTGCTTAGGGCTACATCAAGAGGAAACAAAACGTAGAGATAGAACGTGAAACTACTTTGTTGTGTCAAGTTTCAAGAAGCTAGCACAAACCGTGTTGGATTTAGAGTTCCAAATACATCTATCAATATAGGAGAAAACAGAGTGAAACCTAAAAATTCAAACTGTTACTGGAAATGAACGTTTCAACATAGAAGAACGAAATTTGGGGAACCAAGTCGCCTTAGTGTACTGATCATTACCTGAGAGTATCATCCAGTTTGGGTGAAAAAATATTTGCTGAGATTTCTGGAGATTCGTAATTTTGGAAGCTTGGCAACCCCTTCCCATGAAAGTGTTTCTCCCCAGTCACTGCTTAGGGCTACATCAAGAGGAAACAAAACGTAGAGATAGAACGTGAAACTACTTTGTTGTGTCAACTTTCAAGAAGCTAGCACAAACCTTGTTGGATTTAGAGTTCCAAATACATCTATCAATATAGGAGAAAACAGAGTGAAACCTAAAAATTCAAACTGTTACTGGAAATGAACGCTTCAACATAGAAGAACGAAATTAGGGGAACCAAGTCGCCTTAGTGTACTGATCATTACCTGAAAGTATCATCCAGTTTGGGTGAAAAAATGTTTGCTGAGATTTCTGGAGTTTCGTAATTTTGGGAAGCTTGGCAACCCCTTCCGATGAAAGTGTTTCTCGCCAGTCACTGCTTAGGGCTACAACAAGAGGAAACAAAACGTAGAGATAGAACGTGAAACTACTTTGTTGTGTCAAGTTTCAAGAAGCTAGCACAAACCGTGTTGGATTTAGAGTTCCAAATACATCTATCTATATAGGAGAAAACAGAGTGAAACCTAAAAATTCAAACTGTTACTGGAAATGAACGCTTCAACATAGAAGAACGAAATTTGGGGAACCAAGTCGCCTTAGTGTACTGATCATTACCTGAAAGTATCATCCAGTTTGGGTGAAAAAATATTTGCTGAGATTTCTGGAGATTCGTAATTTTGGGAAGCTTGGCAACCCCTTCCCATGAAAGTGTTTCTCGCCAGTCACTGCTTAGGGCTACGTCAAGAGTAAACAAAACGTAGAGATAGAACGTGAAACAACTTTGTTGTGTCAAGTTTCATGAAGCTAGCACAAACCGTGTTGGATTTAGAGTTCCAAATACATCTATCTATATAGGAGAAAACAGAGTGAAACCTAAAAATTCAAACTGTTACTGGAAATGAACGCTTCAACATAGAAGAACGAAATTTGGGGAACCAAGTCGCCTTAGTGTACTGATCATTACCTGAAAGTATCATCCAGTTTGGGTGAAAAAATATTTGCTGAGATTTCTGGAGATTCGTAATTTTGGGAAGCTTGGCAACCCCTTCCCATGAAAGTTTTCTCGCCAGTCACTGCTTAGGGCTACATCAAGAGGAAACAAAACGTAGAGATAGAACGTGAAACTACTTTGTTTTGTCAAGTTTCAAGAAGCTAGCACAAACCGTGTTGGATTTAGAGTTCCAAATACATCTATCAATATAGGAGAAAACAGAGTGAAACCTAAAAATTCAAACTGTTACTGGAAATGAACGCTTCGACATAGAAGAACGAAATTTGGGGAACCAAGTCGCCTTAGTGTACTGATCACTACCTGAAAGTATCATCCAGTTTGGGTGAAAAAATATTTGCTGAGATTTCTGGAGATTCGTAATTTTGGGAAGCTTGGCAACCCCTTCCCATGAAAGTGTTTCTCGCCAGTCACTGCTTAGGGCTACATCAAGAGGAAACAAAACGTAGAGATAGAACGTGAAACTACTTTGTTGTGTCAAGTTTCAAGAAGCTAGCACAAAACGTGTCGGATTTAGAGTTCCAAATACATCTATCAATATAGGAGAAAACAGAGTGAAACCAAAAAATTCAAACTGTTACTGGAAATGAACGCTTCAACATAGAAGAACGAAATTTGGGGAACCAAGTCGCCTTAGTGTACTGATCATTACCTGAAAGTATCATCCAGTTTGGGTGAAAAAATATTTGCTGAGATTTCTGGAGATTCGTAATTTTGGGAAGCTTGGCAACCCCGTTCCATGAAAGGGTTTCTCGCCAGTCACTGCTTAGGGCTACATCAAGAGGAAACAAAACGTAGAGATAGAACGTGAAACTACTTTGTTGTGTCAAGTTTCAAGAAGCTAGAACAAACCGTGTTGGATTTAGAGTTCCAAATACATCTATCAATATAGGAGAAAACAGAGTGAAACCTAAAAATTCAAACTGTTACTGGAAATGAACGCTTCAACATAGAAGAACGAAATTTGGGGAACCAAGTCGACTTAGTGTACTGATCATTACCTGAGAGTATCATCCAGTTTGGGTGAAAAAATATTTGCTGAGATTTCTGGAGATTCGTAATTTTTGGAAGCATGGCAACCCCTTCCCATGAAAGTGATTCTCGCCAGTCACTGCTTAAAGCTACATCAAGAGGAAACAAAACATAGAGATAGAACGTGAAACTACTTTGTTGTGTCAAGTTTCAAGAAGCTAGCACAAACCGTGGTGGATTTAGAGTTCCAAATACATCTATCAATATAGGAGAAAACAGAGTGAAACCTAAAAATTCAAACTGTTACTGGAAATGAACGCTTCAACATAGAAGAACGAAATTTGGGGAACCAAGTCGCCTTAGTGTACTGATCATTACCTGAAAGTATCATCCAGTTTGGGTGAAAAAATATTTGCTGAGATTTCTGGAGATTCGTAATTTAGGAAGCTTGGCATCCCCTTCCCATGAAAGTGTTTCTCGCCAGTCACTGCTTAGGGCTACATCAAGAGGAAACAAAACGTAGAGATAGAACGTGAAACTACTTTGTTGTGTCAAGTTTCAAGAAGCTAGCACAAACCGTGTTGGATTTAGAGTTCCAAATACATCTATCAATATAGGAGAAAACAGAGTGAAACCTAAAAATTCAAACTGTTACTGGAAATGAACGTTTCAACATAGAAGAACGAAATTTGGGGAACCAAGTCGCCTTAGTGTACTGATCATTACCTGAGAGTATCATCCAGTTTGGGTGAAAAAATATTTGCTGAGATTTCTGGAGATTCGTAATTTTGGAAGCTTGGCAACCCCTTCCCATGAAAGTGTTTCTCCCCAGTCACTGCTTAGGGCTACATCAAGAGGAAACAAAACGTAGAGATAGAACGTGAAACTACTTTGTTGTGTCAACTTTCAAGAAGCTAGCACAAACCTTGTTGGATTTAGAGTTCCAAATACATCTATCAATATAGGAGAAAACAGAGTGAAACCTAAAAATTCAAACTGTTACTGGAAATGAACGCTTCAACATAGAAGAACGAAATTAGGGGAACCAAGTCGCCTTAGTGTACTGATCATTACCTGAAAGTATCATCCAGTTTGGGTGAAAAAATGTTTGCTGAGATTTCTGGAGTTTCGTAATTTTGGGAAGCTTGGCAACCCCTTCCGATGAAAGTGTTTCTCGCCAGTCACTGCTTAGGGCTACAACAAGAGGAAACAAAACGTAGAGATAGAACGTGAAACTACTTTGTTGTGTCAAGTTTCAAGAAGCTAGCACAAACCGTGTTGGATTTAGAGTTCCAAATACATCTATCTATATAGGAGAAAACAGAGTGAAACCTAAAAATTCAAACTGTTACTGGAAATGAACGCTTCAACATAGAAGAACGAAATTTGGGGAACCAAGTCGCCTTAGTGTACTGATCATTACCTGAAAGTATCATCCAGTTTGGGTGAAAAAATATTTGCTGAGATTTCTGGAGATTCGTAATTTTGGGAAGCTTGGCAACCCCTTCCCATGAAAGTGTTTCTCGCCAGTCACTGCTTAGGGCTACGTCAAGAGTAAACAAAACGTAGAGATAGAACGTGAAACAACTTTGTTGTGTCAAGTTTCATGAAGCTAGCACAAACCGTGTTGGATTTAGAGTTCCAAATACATCTATCTATATAGGAGAAAACAGAGTGAAACCTAAAAATTCAAACTGTTACTGGAAATGAACGCTTCAACATAGAAGAACGAAATTTGGGGAACCAAGTCGCCTTAGTGTACTGATCATTACCTGAAAGTATCATCCAGTTTGGGTGAAAAAATATTTGCTGAGATTTCTGGAGATTCGTAATTTTGGGAAGCTTGGCAACCCCTTCCCATGAAAGTTTTCTCGCCAGTCACTGCTTAGGGCTACATCAAGAGGAAACAAAACGTAGAGATAGAACGTGAAACTACTTTGTTGTGTCAAGTTTCAAGAAGCTAGCACAAACCGTGTTGGATTTAGAGTTCCAAATACATCTATCAATATAGGAGAAAACAGAGTGAAACCTAAAAATTCAAACTGTTACTGGAAATGAACGCTTCGACATAGAAGAACGAAATTTGGGGAACCAAGTCGCCTTAGTGTACTGATCACTACCTGAAAGTATCATCCAGTTTGGGTGAAAAAATATTTGCTGAGATTTCTGGAGATTCGTAATTTTGGGAAGCTTGGCAACCCCTTCCCATGAAAGTGTTTCTCGCCAGTCACTGCTTAGGGCTACATCAAGAGGAAACAAAACGTAGAGATAGAACGTGAAACTACTTTGTTGTGTCAAGTTTCAAGAAGCTAGCACAAAACGTGTCGGATTTAGAGTTCCAAATACATCTATCAATATAGGAGAAAACAGAGTGAAACCAAAAAATTCAAACTGTTACTGGAAATGAACGCTTCAACATAGAAGAACGAAATTTGGGGAACCAAGTCGCCTTAGTGTACTGATCATTACCTGAAAGTATCATCCAGTTTGGGTGAAAAAATATTTGCTGAGATTTCTGGAGATTCGTAATTTTGGGAAGCTTGGCAACCCCGTTCCATGAAAGGGTTTCTCGCCAGTCACTGCTTAGGGCTACATCAAGAGGAAACAAAACGTAGAGATAGAACGTGAAACTACTTTGTTGTGTCAAGTTTCAAGAAGCTAGAACAAACCGTGTTGGATTTAGAGTTCCAAATACATCTATCAATATAGGAGAAAACAGAGTGAAACCTAAAAATTCAAACTGTTACTGGAAATGAACGCTTCAACATAGAAGAACGAAATTTGGGGAACCAAGTCGACTTAGTGTACTGATCATTACCTGAAAGTATCATCGAGTTTGGGTGAAAAAATGTTTGCTGAGATTTCTGGAGATTCATAATTTTGGGAAGCTTGGCAACCCCGTTCCATGAAAGGGTTTCTCGCCAGTCACTGCTTAGGGCTACATCAAGAGGAAACAAAACATAGAGATAGAACGTGAAACTACTTTGTTGTGTCAAGTTTCAAGAAGCTAGCACAAACCGTGTTGGATTTAGAGTTCCAAATACATCTATTAATATAGGAGAAAACAGAGTGAAACCTAAAAATTCAAACTGTTACTGGAAATGAACGCTTCGATATAGAAGAACGAAATTTGGGGAACCAAGTCGCCTTAGTGTACTGATCACTACCTGAAAGTATCATCCAGTTTGGGTGAAAAAATATTTGCTGAGATTTCTGGAGATTCGTAATTTTGGGAAGCTTGGCAACCCCTTCCCATGAAAGTGTTTCTCGCCAGTCACTGCTTAGGGCTACATCAAGAGGAAACAAAACGTAGAGATAGAACGTGAAACTACTTTGTTGTGTCAAGTTTCAAGAAGCTAGCACAAACGTGTTGGATTTAGAGTTCCAAATACATCTATCAATATAGGAGAAAACAGAGTGAAACCTAAAAATTCAAACTGTTACTGGAAATGAACGCTTCAACATAGAAGAACGAAATTTGGGGAACCAAGTCGCCTTAGTGTACTGATCATTACCTGAAAGTATCATCCAGTTTGGGTGAAAAAATATTTGCTGAGATTTCTGGAGATTCGTAATTTTGGGAAGCTTGGCAACCCCTTCCCATGAAAGTGTTTCTCGCCAGTCACTGTTTAGGGCTACATCAAGAGGAAACAAAACGTAGAGATAGAACATGAAACTACTTTGTTGTGTCAACTTTCAAGAAGCTAGCACAAACCGTGTTGGATTTAGAGTTCCAAATACATCTATCAATATAGGAGAAAACAGAGTGAAACCTACAAATTCAAACTGTTACTGGAAATGAACGCTTCAACATAGAAGAACGAAATTTGGGGAACCAAGTCGCATAAGTTTACTGATCATTACCTGAAAGTATCATCCAGTTTGGTTGAAAAAATATTTGCTGAGATTTCTGGAGATTCGTAATTTTGGGAAGCTTGGCAACCCCGTTCCATGAAAGGGTTTCTCGCCAGTCACTGCTTAGGGCTACATCAAGAGGAAACAAAACATAGAGATAGAACGTGAAACTCCTTTGTTGTGTCAAGTTTCAAGAAGCTAGCACAAACCGTGTTGGATTTAGAGTTCCAAATACATCTATCAATATAGGAGAAAACAGAGTGAAACCTAAAAATTCAAACTGTTACTGGAAATGAACGCTTCAACATAGAAGAACGAAATTTGGGGAACCAAGTCGCCTTAGTGTACTGATCATTACCTGAGAGTATCATCCAGTTTGGGTGAAAAAATATTTGCTGAGATTTCTGGAGATTCGTAATTTTGGGAAGCTTGGCAACCCCTTCCCATGAAAGTGTTTCTCGCCAGTCACTGCTTAGGGCTACATCAAGAGGAAACAAAACGTAGAGATAGAACGTGAAACTACGTTGTTGTGTCAAGTTTCAAGAAGCTAGCACAAAACGTGTTGGATTTAGAGTTCCAAATACATCTATCAATATAGGAGAAAACAGAGTGAAACCTAAAAATTCAAACTGTTACTGGAAATGAACGCTTCAAATAGAAGAACGAAATTTGGGGAACCAAGTCGCCTTAGTGTACTGATCATTACCTGAAAGTATCATCCAGTTTGGGTGAAAAAATATTTGCTGAGATTTCTGGAGATTCGTAATTTTGGGAAGCTTGGCAACCCCTTCAGATGAAAGTGTTTCTCGCCAGTCACTGCTTAGGGCTACATCAAGAGGAAACAAAACATAGAGATAGAACGTGAAACTACTTTGTTGTGTCAAGTTTCAAGAAGCTAGCACAAACCGTGTTGGATTTAGAGTTCCAAATACATCTATCAATATAGGAGAAAACAGAGTGAAACCTAAAAATTCAAACTGTTACTGGAAATGAACGCTTCAACATAGAAGAACGAAATTTGGGGAACCAAGTCGCCTTAGTGTACTGATCATTACCTGAGAGTATCATCCAGTTTGGGTGAAAAAATATTTGCTGAGATTTCTGGAGATTCGTAATTTTGGGAAGCTTGGCAACCCCTTCCCATGAAAGTGTTTCTCGCCAGTCACTGCTTAGGGCTACATGAAGAGGAAACAAAACGTAGAGATAGAACGTGAAACTACTTTGTTGTGTCAAGTTTCAAGAAGCTAGCACAAACCGTGTTGGATTTAGAGTTCCAAATACATCTATCTATATAGGAGAAAACAGAGTGAAACCTAAAAATTCAAACTGTTACTGGAAATGAACGCTTCAACATAGAAGAACGAAATTTGGGGAACCAAGTCGCCTTAGTGTACTGATCATTACCTGAAAGTATCATCCAGTTTGGGTGAAAAAATATTTGCTGAGATTTCTGGAGATTCGTAATTTTGGGAAGCTTGGCAACCCCTTCCCATGAAAGTGTTTCTCGCCAGTCACTGCTTAGGGCTACATCAAGAGGAAACAAAACGTAGAGATAGAACGTGAAACAACTTTGTTGTGTCAAGTTTCAAGAAGCTAGCACAAACCGTGTTGGATTTAGAGTTCCAAATACATCTATCAATATAGGAGAAAACAGAGTGAAACCTAAAAATTCAAACTGTTACTGGAAATGAACGCTTCAACATAGAAGAACGAAATTTGGGGAACCAAGTCGCCTTAGTGTACTGATCATTACCTGAAAGTATCATCCAGTTTGGTTGAAAAAATATTTGCTGAGATTTCTGGAGATTCGTAATTTTGGGAAGCTTGGCAACCCCTTCCCATGAAAGTGTTTCTCGCCAGTCACTGCTTAGGGCTACATCAAGAGGAAACAAAACGTAGAGATAGAACGTGAAACTACTTTGTTGTGTCAAGTTTCAAGAAGCTAGCACAAAACGTGTTGGATTTAGAGTTCCAAATACATCTATCAATATAGGAGAAAACAGAGTGAAACCTAAAAATTCAAACTGTTACTGGAGATGAACGCTTCAACATAGAAGAACGAAATTTGGGGAACCAAGTCGCCTTAGTGTACTGATCATTACCTGAAAGTATCATCCAGTTTTGGTGAAAAAATATTTGCTGAGATTTCTGGAGATTCGTAATTTTGGGAAGCTTGGCAACCCCTTCCCATGAAAGTGTTTCTTGCCAGTCACTGTTTAGGGCTACATCAAGAGGAAACAAAACGTAGAGATAGAACATGAAACTACTTTGTTGTGTCAACTTTCAAGAAGCTAGCACAAACCGTGTTGGATTTAGAGTTCCAAATACATCTATCAATATAGGAGAAAACAGAGTGAAACCTAAAAATTCAAACTGTTACTGGAAATGAACGCTTCAACATAAAAGAACGAAATTTGGGGAACCAAGTCGCCTTAGTGTACTGATCATTACCTGAAAGTATCATCCAATTTGGGTGAAAAAATATTTGCTGTGATTTCTGGAGATTCGTAATTTTGGGAAGCTTGGCAACCCCGTTCCATGAAAGGGTTTCTCGCCAGTCACTGCTTAGGGCTACATCAAGAAGAAACAAAACATAGAGATAGAACGTGAAACTAATTTGTTGTGTCAAGTTTCAAGAAGCTAGCACAAACCGTGTTGGATTTAGAGTTCCAAATACATCTATTAATATAGGAGAAAACAGAGTGAAACCTAAAAATTCAAACTGTTACTGGAAATGAACGCTTCAAAATAGAAGAACGAAATTTGGGGAACCAAGTTACCTTAGTGTACTGATCATTACCTGAAAGTATCATCCAGTTTGGGTGAAAAAATATTTGCTGAGATTTCTGGAGATTCGTAATTTTGGGAAGCTTGGCAACCCCTTCCCATGAAAGTGTTTCTCGCCAGTCACTGCTTAGGGCTACATCAAGAGGAAACAAAACGTAGAGATAGAACGTGAAACTACGTTGTTGTGTCAAGTTTCAAGAAGCTAGCACAAAACGTGTTGGATTTAGAGTTCCAAATACATCTATTAATATAGGAGAAAACAGAGTGAAACCTAAAAATTCAAACTGTTACTGGAAATGAACGCTTCAACATAGAAGAACGAAATTTGGGGAACCAAGTTACCTTAGTGTACTGATCATTACCTGAAAGTATCATCCAGTTTGGGTGAAAAATTATTTGCTGAGATTTCTGGAGATTCGTAATTTTTGGAAGCTTGGCAATCCCTTCCCATGAAAGTGTTTCTCGCCAGTCACTGCTTAGGGCTACATCAAGAGGAAACAAAACGTAGAGATAGAACGTGAAACTACTTTGTTGTGTCAAGTTTCAAGAAGCTATCACAAACCGTGTTGGATTTAGAGTTCCAAATACATCTATCAATATAGGAGAAAACAGAGTGAAACCTAAAAATTCAAACTGTTACTGGAAATGAACGCTTCAACATAGAATAACGAAATTTGGGGAAACAAGTCGCCTTAGTGTACTGATCATTACCTGAAAGTATCATCCAGTTTGGGTGAAAAAATATTTGCTGAGATTTCTGGAGATTCGTAATTTTGGGAAGCTTGGCAACCCCTTCCCATGAAAGTGTTTCTCGCCAGTCACTGCTTAGGGCTACATCAAGAGGAAACAAAACGTAGAGATAGAACGTGAAACTACGTTGTTGTGTCAAGTTTCAAGAAGCTAGCACAAAACGTGTTGGATTTAGAGTTCCAAATACATCTATCAATATAGGAGAAAACAGAGTGAAACCTAAAAATTCAAACTGTTACTGGAAATGAACGCTTCAAATAGAAGAACGAAATTTGGGGAACCAAGTCGCCTTAGTGTACTGATCATTACCTGAAAGTATCATCCAGTTTGGGTGAAAAAATATTTGCTGAGATTTCTGGAGATTCGTAATTTTGGGAAGCTTGGCAACCCCTTCCCATGAAAGTGTTTCTCGCCAGTCACTGCTTAGGGCTACATCAAGAGGAAACAAAACATAGAGATAGAACGTGAAACTACTTTGTTGTGTCAAGTTTCAAGAAGCTAGCACAAACCGTGTTGGATTTAGAGTTCCAAATACATCTATCAATATAGGAGAAAACAGAGTGAAACCTAAAAATTCAAACTGTTACTGGAAATGAACGCTTCAACATAGAAGAACGAAATTTGGGGAACCAAGTCGCCTTAGTGTACTGATCATTACCTGAAAGTATCATCCAGTTTGGGTGAAAAAATATTTGCTGAGATTTCTGGAGATTCGTAATTTTGGGATGCTTGGCAACCCCTTCCCATGAAAGTGTTTCTCGCCAGTCACTGCTTAGGGCTACATCAAGAGGAAACAAAACGTAGAGATAGAACGTGAAACTACTTTGTTGTGTCAAGTTTCAAGAAGCTAGCACAAACCGTGTTGGATTTAGAGTTCCAAATACATCTATCAATATAGGAGAAAACAGAGTGAAACCTAAAAATTCAAACTGTTACTGGAAATGAACGCTTCAACATAGAAGAACGAAATTTGGGGAACCAAGTCGCCTTAGTGTACTGATCATTACCTGAAAGTATCATCCAGTTTGGGTGAAAAAATATTTGCTGAGATTTCTGTAGATTCGTAATTTTGGGAAGCTTGGCAACCCCTTCCCATGAAAGTGTTTCTCGCCAGTCACTGCTTAGGGCTACATCAAGAGGAAACAAAACGTAGAGATAGAACGTGAAACAACTTTGTTGTGTCAAGTTTCAAGAAGCTAGCACAAACCGTGTTGGATTTAGAGTTCCAAATACATCTATCTATATAGGAGAAAACAGAGTGAAACCTAAAAATTCAAACTGTTACTGGAAATGAACGCTTCAACATAGAAGAACGAAATTTGGGGAACCAAGTCGCCTTAGTGTACTGATCATTACCTGAAAGTATCATCCAGTTTGGTTGAAAAAATATTTGCTGAGATTTCTGGAGATTCGTAATTTTGGGAAGCTTGGCAACCCCTTCCCATGAAAGTGTTTCTCGCCAGTCACTGCTTAGGGCTACATCAAGAGGAAACAAAACGTAGAGATAGAACGTGAAACTACTTTGTTGTGTCAAGTTTCAAGAAGCTAGCACAAACCGTGTTGGATTTAGAGTTCCAAATACATCTATCAATATAGGAGAAAGCAGAGTGAAACCTAAAAATTCAAACTGTTACTGGAAATGAACGCTTCGACATAAAAGAACGAAATTTGGGGAACCAAGTCGCCTTAGTGTACTGATCACTACCTGAAAGTATCATCCAGTTTGGGTGAAAAAATATTTGCTGAGATTTCTGGAGATTCGTAATTTTTGGAAGCTTGGCAACCCCTTCCCATGAATGTGTTTCTCGCCAGTCACTGCTTAGGGCTACATCAAGAGGAAACAAAACGTAGAGATAGAACGTGAAACTACTTTGTTGTGTCAAGTTTCAAGAAGCTAGCACAAAACGTGTTGGATTTAGAGTTCCAAATACATCTGTCAATATAGGAGAAAACAGAGTGAAACCTAAAAATTCAAACTGTTACTGGAAATGAACGCTTCGACATAGAAGAACGAAATTTGGGGAACCAAGTCGCCTTAGTGTACTGATCATTACCTGAAAGTATCATCCAGTTTGGGTGAAAAAATATTTGCTGAGATTTCTGGAGATTCGTAATTTTGGGAAGCTTGGCAACCCCTTCCCATGAAAGTGTTTCTCGCCAGTCACTGTTTAGGGCTACATCAAGAGGAAACAAAACGTAGAGATAGAACATGAAACTACTTTGTTGTGTCAACTTTCAAGAAGCTAGCACAAACCGTGTTGGATTTAGAGTTCCAAATACATCTATCAATATAGGAGAAAACAGACTGAAACCTAAAAATTCAAACTGTTACTGGAAATGAACGCTTCAACATAAAAGAACGAAATTTGGGGAACCAAGTCGCCTTAGTGTACTGATCATTACCTGAAAGTATCATCCAGTTTGGGTGAAAAAATATTTGCTGAGATTTCTGGAGATTCGTAATTTTGGGAAGCTTGGCAACCCCGTTCCATGAAAGGGTTTCTCGCCAGTCACTGCTTAGGGCTACATCAAGAGGAAACAAATCATAGAGATAGAACATGAAACTACTTTGTTGTGTCAAGTTTCAAGAAGCTAGCACAAACCGTGTTGGATTTAGAGTTCCAAATACATCTATTAATATAGGAGAAAACAGAGTGAAACCTAAAAATTCAAACTGTTACTGGAAATGAACGCTTCAACATAGAAGAACGAAATTTGGGGAAAAAGTTACTTTAGTGTACTGATCATTACCTGAAAGTATCATCCAGTTTGGGTGAAAAATTATTTGCTGAGATTTCTGGAGATTCGTAATTTTTGGAAACTTGGCAATCCCTTCCCATGAAAGTGTTTCTCGCCAGTCACTGCTTAGGGCTACATCAAGAGGAAAAAAAACGTAGAGATAGAACGTGAAACTACTTTGTTGTGTCAAGTTTCAAGAAGCTATCACAAACCGTGTTGGATTTAGAGTTCCAAATACATCTATCAATATAGGAGAAAACAGAGTGAAACCTAAAAATTCAAACTGTTACTGGAAATGAACGCTTCAACATAGAAGAACGAAATTTGGGGAACCAAGTCGCCTTAGTGTACTGATCATTACCTGAAAGTATCATCCAGTTTGGGTGAAAAAATATTTGCTGAGATTTCTGGAGATTCGTAATTTTGGGAAGCTTGGCAACCCCTTCCTACGAAAGTGTTTCTCGCCAGTCACTGCTTAGGGCTACATCAAGATTAAACAAAACGTAGAGATAGAACGTGAAACTACGTTGTTGTGTCAAGTTTCAAGAAGCTAGCACAAAACGTGTTGGATTTAGAGTTCCAAATACATCTATCAATATAGGAGAAAACAGAGTGAAACCTAAAAATTCAAACTGTTACTGGAAATGAACGCTTCAAATAGAAGAACGAAATTTGGGGAACCAAGTCGCCTTAGTGTACTGATCATTACCTGAAAGTATCATCCAGTTTGGGTGAAAAAATATTTGCTGAGATTTCTGGAGATTCGTAATTTTGGGAAGCTTGGCAACCCCTTCCCATGAAAGTGTTTCTCGCCAGTCACTGCTTAGGGCTACATCAAGAGGAAACAAAACATAGAGATAGAACGTGAAACTACTTTGTTGTGTCAAGTTTCAAGAAGCTAGCACAAACCGTGTTGGATTTAGAGTTCCAAATACATCTATTAATATAGGAGAAAACAGAGTGAAACCTAAAAATTCAAACTGTTACTGGAAATGAACGCTTCAACATAGAAGAACGAAATTTGGGGAAAAAAGTTACCTTAGTGTACTGATCATTACCTGAAAGTATCATCCAGTTTGGGTGAAAAATTATTTGCTGAGATTTCTGGAGATTCGTAATTTTTGGAAGCTTGGCAATCCCTTCCCATGAAAGTGTTTCTCGCCAGTCACTGCTTAGGGCTACATCAAGAGGAAACAAAACGTAGAGATAGAACGTGAAACTACTTTGTTGTGTCAAGTTTCAAGAAGCTATCACAAACCGTGTTGGATTTAGAGTTCCAAATACATCTATCAATATAGGAGAAAACAGAGTGAAACCTAAAAATTCAAACTGTTACTGGAAATGAACGCTTCAACATAGAAGAACGAAATTTGGGGAACCAAGTCGCCTTAGTGTACTGATCATTACCTGAAAGTATCATCCAGTTTGGGTGAAAAAATATTTGCTGAGATTTATGGAGATTCGTAATTTTGGGAAGCTTGGCAACCCCTTCCCATGAAAGTGTTTCTCGCCAGTCACTGCTTAGGGCTACATCAAGAGGAAACAAAACGTAGAGATAGAACGTGAAACTACGTTGTTGTGTCAAGTTTCAAGAAGCTAGCACAAAACGTGTTGGATTTAGAGTTCCAAATACATCTATCAATATAGGAGAAAACAGAGTGAAACCTAAAAATTCAAACTGTTACTGGAAATGAACGCTTCAAATAGAAGAACGAAATTTGGGGAACCAAGTCGCCTTAGTGTACTGATCATTACCTGAAAGTATCATCCAGTTTGGGTGAAAAAATATTTGCTGAGATTTCTGGAGATTCGTAATTTTGGGAAGCTTGGCAACCCCTTCCCATGAAAGTGTTTCTCGCCAGTCACTGCTTAGGGCTACATCAAGAGGAAACAAAACATAGAGATAGAACGTGAAACTACTTTGTTGTGTCAAGTTTCAAGAAGCTAGCACAAACCGTGTTGGATTTAGAGTTCCAAATACATCTATCAATATAGGAGAAAACAGAGTGAAACCTAAAAATTCAAACTGTTACTGGAAATGAACGCTTCGACATAGAAGAACGAAATTTGGGGAACCAAGTCGCCTTAGTGTACTGATCATTACCTGAAAGTATCATCCAGTTTGGGTGAAAAATTATTTGCTGAGATTTCTGGAGATTCATAATTTTGGGAAGCTTGGCAACCCCGTTCCATGAAAGGGTTTCTCGCCAGTCACTGCTTAGGGCTACATCAAGAGGAAACAAAACGTAGAGATAGAACGTGAAACTACTTTGTTGTGTCAAGTTTCAAGAAGCTAGAACAAACCGTGTTGGATTTAGAGTTCCAAATACATCTATCAATATAGGAGAAAACAGAGTGAAACCTAAAAATTCAAACTGTTACTGGAAATGAACGCTTCAACATACAAGAACGAAATTTGGGGAACCAAGTCGCCTTAGTGTACTGATCATTACCTGAAAGTATCATCCAGTTTGGGTGAAAAAATATTTGCTGAGATTTCTGGAGATTCGTAATTTTGGGAAGCTTGGCATCCCCTTCCCATGAAAGTGTTTCTCGCCAGTCACTGCTTAGGGCTACATCAAGAGGAAACAAAACGTAGAGATAGAACGTGAAACTACTTTGTTGTGTCAAGTTTCAAGAAGCTAGCACAAACCGTGTTGGATTTAGAGTTCCAAATACATCTATCAATATAGGAGAAAACAGAGTGAAACCTAAAAATTCAAACTGTTACTGGAAATGAACGCTTCGACATAGAAGAACGAAATTTGGGGAACCAAGTCGCCTTAGTGTACTGATCATTACCTGAGAGTATCATCCAGTTTGGGTGAAAAAATATTTGCTGAGATTTCTGGAGATTCGTAATTTTGGAAGCTTGGCAACCCCTTCCCATGAAAGTGTTTCTCGCCAGTCACTGCTTAGGGCTACATCAAGAGGAAACAAAACGTAGAGATAGAACGTGAAACTACTTTGTTGTGTCAACTTTCAAGAAGCTAGCACAAACCGTGTTGGATTCAGAGTTCCAAATACATCTATCAATATAGGAGAAAACAGAGTGAAACCTAAAAATTCAAACTGTTACTGGAAATGAACGCTTCAACATAGAAGAACGAAATTTGGGGAACCAAGTCGCCTTAGTGTACTGATCATTACCTGAAAGTATCATCCAGTTTGGGTGAAAAAATATTTGCTGAGATTTCTGGAGATTCGTAATTTTGGGAAGCTTGGCAACCCCTTCCCATGAAAGTGTTTCTCGCCAGTCACTGCTTAGGGCTACATCAAGAGGAAACAAAACGTAGAGATAGAACGTGAAACAACTTTGTTGTGTCAAGTTTCAAGAAGCTAGCACAAACCGTGTTGGATTTAGAGTTCCAAATACATCTATCTATATAGGAGAAAACAGAGTGAAACCTAAAAATTCAAACTGTTACTGGAAATGAACGCTTCAACATAGAAGAACGAAATTTGGGGAACCAAGTCGCCTTAGTGTACTGATCATTACCTGAAAGTATCATCCAGTTTGGTTGAAAAAATATTTGCTGAGATTTCTGGAGATTCGTAATTTTGGGAAGCTTGGCAACCCCTTCCCATGAAAGTGTTTCTCGCCAGTCACTGCTTAGGGCTACATCAAGAGGAAACAAAACGTAGAGATAGAACGTGAAACTACTTTGTTGTGTCAAGTTTCAAGAAGCTAGCACAAACCGTGTTGGATTTAGAGTTCCAAATACATCTATCAATATAGGAGAAAGCAGAGTGAAACCTAAAAATTCAAACTGTTACTGGAAATGAACGCTTCGACATAGAAGAACGAAATTTGGGGAACCAAGTCGCCTTAGTGTACTGATCACTACCTGAAAGTATCATCCAGTTTGGGTGAAAAAATATTTGCTGAGATTTCTGGAGATTCGTAATTTTTGGAAGCTTGGCAACCCCTTCCCATGAATGTGTTTCTCGCCAGTCACTGCTTAGGGCTACATCAAGAGGAAACAAAACGTAGAGATAGAACGTGAAACTACTTTGTTGTGTCAAGTTTCAAGAAGCTAGCACAAAACGTGTTGGATTTAGAGTTCCAAATACATCTGTCAATATAGGAGAAAACAGAGTGAAACCTAAAAATTCAAACTGTTACTGGAAATGAACGCTTCGACATAGAAGAACGAAATTTGGGGAACCAAGTCGCCTTAGTGTACTGATCATTACCTGAAAGTATCATCCAGTTTGGGTGAAAAAATATTTGCTGAGATTTCTGGAGATTCGTAATTTTGGGAAGCTTGGCAACCCCTTCCCATGAAAGTGTTTCTCGCCAGTCACTGTTTAGGGCTACATCAAGAGGAAACAAAACGTAGAGATAGAACATGAAACTACTTTGTTGTGTCAACTTTCAAGAAGCTAGCACAAACCGTGTTGGATTTAGAGTTCCAAATACATCTATCAATATAGGAGAAAACAGACTAAAACCTAAAAATTCAAACTGTTACTGGAAATGAACGCTTCAACATAAAAGAACGAAATTTGGGGAACCAAGTCGCCTTAGTGTACTGATCATTACCTGAAAGTATCATCCAGTTTGGGTGAAAAAATATTTGCTGAGATTTCTGGAGATTCGTAATTTTGGGAAGCTTGGCAACCCCGTTCCATGAAAGGGTTTCTCGCCAGTCACTGCTTAGGGCTACATCAAGAGGAAACAAAACATAGAGATAGAACATGAAACTACTTTGTTGTGTCAAGTTTCAAGAAGCTAGCACAAACCGTGTTGGATTTAGAGTTCCAAATACATCTATTAATATAGGAGAAAACAGAGTGAAACCTAAAAATTCAAACTGTTACTGGAAATGAACGCTTCAACATAGAAGAACGAAATTTGGGGAAAAAGTTACCTTAGTGTACTGATCATTACCTGAAAGTATCATCCAGTTTGGGTGAAAAATTATTTGCTGAGATTTCTGGAGATTCGTAATTTTTGGAAGCTTGGCAATCCCTTCCCATGAAAGTGTTTCTCGCCAGTCACTGCTTAGGGCTACATCAAGAGGAAACAAAACGTAGAGATAGAACGTGAAACTACTTTGTTGTGTCAAGTTTCAAGAAGCTATCACAAACCGTGTTGGATTTAGAGTTCCAAATACATCTATCAATATAGGAGAAAACAGAGTGAAACCTAAAAATTCAAACTGTTACTGGAAATGAACGCTTCAACATAGAAGAACGAAATTTGGGGAACCAAGTCGCCTTAGTGTACTGATCATTACCTGAAAGTATCATCCAGTTTGGGTGAAAAAATATTTGCTGAGATTTCTGGAGATTCGTAATTTTGGGAAGCTTGGCAACCCCTTCCCACGAAAGTATTTCTCGCCAGTCACTGCTTAGGGCTACATCAAGAGGAAACAAAACGTAGAGATAGAACGTGAAACTACGTTGTTGTGTCAAGTTTCAAGAAGCTAGCACAAAACGTGTTGGATTTAGAGTTCCAAATACATCTATCAATATAGGAGAAAACAGAGTGAAACCTAAAAATTCAAACTGTTACTGGAAATGAACGCTTCAAATAGAAGAACGAAATTTGGGGAACCAAGTCGCCTTAGTGTACTGATCATTACCTGAAAGTATCATCCAGTTTGGGTGAAAAAATATTTGCTGAGATTTCTGGAGATTCGTAATTTTGGGAAGCTTGGCAACCCCTTCCCATGAAAGTGTTTCTCGCCAGTCACTGCTTAGGGCTACATCAAGAGGAAACAAAACATAGAGATAGAACGTGAAACTACTTTGTTGTGTCAAGTTTCAAGAAGCTAGCACAAACCGTGTTGGATTTAGAGTTCCAAATACATCTATTAATATAGGAGAAAACAGAGTGAAACCTAAAAATTCAAACTGTTACTGGAAATGAACGCTTCAACATAGAAGAACGAAATTTGGGGAAAAAAGTTACCTTAGTGTACTGATCATTACCTGAAAGTATCATCCAGTTTGGGTGAAAAATTATTTGCTGAGATTTCTGGAGATTCGTAATTTTTGGAAGCTTGGCAATCCCTTCCCATGAAAGTGTTTCTCGCCAGTCACTGCTTAGGGCTACATCAAGAGGAAACAAAACGTAGAGATAGAACGTGAAACTACTTTGTTGTGTCAAGTTTCAAGAAGCTATCACAAACCGTGTTGGATTTAGAGTTCCAAATACATCTATCAATATAGGAGAAAACAGAGTGAAACCTAAAAATTCAAACTGTTACTGGAAATGAACGCTTCAACATAGAAGAACGAAATTTGGGGAACCAAGTCGCCTTAGTGTACTGATCATTACCTGAAAGTATCATCCAGTTTGGGTGAAAAAATATTTGCTGAGATTTATGGAGATTCGTAATTTTGGGAAGCTTGGCAACCCCTTCCCATGAAAGTGTTTCTCGCCAGTCACTGCTTAGGGCTACATCAAGAGGAAACAAAACGTAGAGATAGAACGTGAAACTACGTTGTTGTGTCAAGTTTCAAGAAGCTAGCACAAAACGTGTTGGATTTAGAGTTCCAAATATATCTATCAATATAGGAGAAAACAGAGTGAAACCTAAAAATTCAAACTGTTACTGGAAATGAACGCTTCAAATAGAAGAACGAAATTTGGGGAACCAAGTCGCCTTAGTGTACTGATCATTACCTGAAAGTATCATCCAGTTTGGGTGAAAAAATATTTGCTGAGATTTCTGGAGATTCGTAATTTTGGGAAGCTTGGCAACCCCTTCCCATGAAAGTGTTTCTCGCCACTCACTGCTTAGGGCTACATCAAGAGGAAACAAAACATAGAGATAGAACGTGAAACTACATTGTTGTGTCAAGTTTCAAGAAGCTAGCACAAACCGTGTTGGATTTAGAGTTCCAAATACATCTATCAATATAGGAGAAAACAGAGTGAAACCTAAAAATTCAAACTGTTACTGGAAATGAACGCTTCGACATAGAAGAACGAAATTTGGGGAACCAAGTCGCCTTAGTGTACTGATCATTACCTGAAAGTATCATCCAGTTTGGGTGAAAAATTATTTGCTGAGATTTCTGGAGATTCGTAATTTTGGGAAGCTTGGCAACCCCGTTCCATGAAAGGGTTTCTCGCCAGTCACTGCTTAGGGCTACATCAAGAGGAAACAAAACGTAGAGATAGAACGTGAAACTACTTTGTTGTGTCAAGTTTCAAGAAGCTAGAACAAACCGTGTTGGATTTAGAGTTCCAAATACATCTATCAATATAGGAGAAAACAGAGTGAAACTTAAAAATTCAAACTGTTACTGGAAATGAACGCTTCAACATAGAACAACGAAATTTGGGGAACCAAGTCGCATTAGTGTACTGATCATTACCTGAAAGTATCATCCAGTTTGGGTGAAAAAATGTTTGCTGAGATTTCTGGAGATTCGTAATTTTTGGAAGCTTGGCAACCCCTTCCCATGAAAGTGTTTCTCGCCAGTCACTGCTTAGGGCTACATCAAGAGGAAACAAAACGTAGAGATAGAACGTGAAACTACTTTGTTGTGTCAAGTTTCAAGAAGCTAGCACAAACTGTGTTGGATTTATAGTTCCAAATACATCTATCAATATAGGAGAAAACAGAGTGAAACCTAAAAATTCAAACTGTTACTGGAAATGAACGCTTCAAAATAGAAGAACAAAATTTGGGGAACCAAGTCGCCTTAGTGTACTGATCATTACCTGAAAGTATCATCCAGTTTGGGTGAAAAAATATTTGCTGAGATTTCTGGAGATTCGTAATTTTGGGAAGCTTGGCAACCCCTTCCCATGAAAGTGTTTCTCGCCAGTCACTGCTTAGGGCTACATCAAGAGCAAACAAAACGTAGAGATAGAACGTGAAACTACTTTGTTGTGTCAAGTTTCAAGAAGCTAGCACAAACCGTGTTGGATTTAGAGTTCCAAATACATCTATCAACATAGGAGAAAACAGAGTGAAACCTAAAAATTCAAACTGTTACTGGAAATGAACGCTTCAACATAGAAGAACGAAATTTGGGAAACCAAGTCGCCTTAGTGTACTGATCATTACCTGAAAGTATCATCCAGTTTGGGTGAAAAAATATTTGCTGAGATTTCTGAAGATTCGTAATTTTTGGAAGCTTGGCAACCCCTTCCCATGAAAGTGTTTCTCGCCAGTCACTGCTTAGGGCTACATCAAGAGGAAACAAAACGTAGAGATAGAACGTGAAACTACTTTGTTGTGTCAAGTTTCAAGAAGCTAGCACAAACCGTGTTGTATTTAGAGTTCCAAATACATCTATCTATATAGGAGAAAACAGAGTGAAACCTAAAAATTCAAACTGTTACTGGAAATGAACGCTTCAACATAGAAGAACGAAATTTGGGGAACCAAGTCGCCTTAGTGTACTGATCATTACCTGAAAGTATCATCCAGTTTGGTTGAAAAAATATTTGCTGAGATTTCTGGAGACTCGTAATTTTGGGAAGCTTGGCAACCCCTTCCCATGAAAGTGTTTCTCGCCAGTCACTGCTTAGGGCTACATCAAGAGGAAACAAAACGTAGAGATAGAACGTGAAACTACTTTGTTGTGTCAAGTTTCAAGAAGCTAGCACAAACCGTGTTGGATTTAGAGTTCCAAATACATCTATCAATATAGGAGAAAACAGAGTGAAACCTAAAAATTCAAACTGTTACTGGAAATGAACGCTTCGACATAGAAGAACGAAATTTGGGGAAACAAGTCGCCTTAGTGTACTGATCATTACCTGAAAGTATCATCCAGTTTGGGTGAAAAAATATTTGCTGAGATTTCTGGAGATTCGTAATTTTGGGAAGCTTGGCAACCCCGTTCCATGAAAGGGTTTCTCGCCAGTCACTGCTTAGGGCTACATCAAGAGGAAACAAAACATAGAGATAGAACGTGAAACTACTTTGTTGTGTCAAGTTTCAAGAAGCTAGCACAAACCGTGTTGGATTTAGAGTTCCAAATACATCTATTAATATAGGAGAAAACAGAGTGAAACCTAAAAATTCAAACTGTTACTTGAAATGAACGCTTCAACATAGAAGAACGAAATTTGGGGAACCAAGTTACCTTAGTGTACTGATCATTACCTGAAAGTATCATCCAGTTTGGGTGAAAAATTATTTGCTGAGATTTCTGGAGATTCGTAATTTTTGGAAGCTTGGCAATCCCTTCCCATGAAAGTGTTTCTCGCCAGTCACTGCTTAGGGCTACATCAAGAGGAAACAAAACGTAGAGATAGAACGTGAAACTACTTTGTTGTGTCAAGTTTCAAGAAGCTATCACAAACCGTGTTGGATTTAGAGTTCCAAATACATCTATCAATATAGGAGAAAACAGAGTGAAACCTAAAAATTCAAACTGTTACTGGAAATGAACGCTTCAACATAGAAGAACGAAATTTGGGGAACCAAGTCGCCTTAGTGTACTGATCATTACCTGAAAGTATCATCCAGTTTGGGTGAAAAAATATTTGCTGAGATTTCTGGAGATTCGTAATTTTTGGAAGCTTGGCAACCCCTTCCCATGAAAGTGTTTCTCGCCAGTCACTGCTTAGGGCTACATCAAGAGGAAACAAAACGTAGAGATAGAACGTGAAACTACGTTGTTGTGTCAAGTTTCAAGAAGCTAGCACAAAACGTGTTGGATTTAGAGTTCCAAATACATCTATCAATATAGGAGAAAACAGAGTGAAACCTAAAAATTCAAACTGTTACTGGAAATGAACGCTTCAAATAGAAGAACGAAATTTGGGGAACCAAGTCGCCTTAGTGTACTGATCATTACCTGAAAGTATCATCCAGTTTGGGTGAAAAAATATTTGCTGAGATTTCTGGAGATTCGTAATTTTGGGAAGCTTGGCAACCCCTTCCCATGAAAGTGTTTCTCGCCAGTCACTGCTTAGGGCTACATCAAGAGGAAACAAAACATAGAGATAGAACGTGAAACTACTTTGTTGTGTCAAGTTTCAAGAAGCTAGCACAAACCGTGTTGGATTTAGAGTTCCAAATACATCTATCAATATAGGAGAAAACAGAGTGAAACCTAAAAATTCAAACTGTTACTGGAAATGAACGCTTCAACATAGAAGAACGAAATTTGGGGAACCAAGTCGCCTTAGTGTACTGATCATTACCTGAGAGTATCATCCAGTTTGGGTGAAAAAATATTTGCTGAGATTTCTGGAGATTCGTAATTTTTGGAAGCTTGGCAACTCCTTCCCATGAAAGTGTTTCTCGCCAGTCACTGCTTAGGGCTACATCAAGAGGAAACAAAACGTAGAGATAGAACGTGAAACTACTTTGTTGTGTCAAGTTTCAAGAAGCTAGCACAAACCGTGTTGGATTTAGAGTTCCAAATACATCTATCAATATAGGAGAAAACAGAGTGAAACCTAAAAATTCAAACTGTTACTGGAAATGAACGCTTCAACATAGAATAACGAAATTTGGGGAACCAAGTCGCCTTAGTGTACTGATCATTACCTGAAAGTATCATCCAGTTTGGGTGAAAAAATATTTGCTGAGATTTCTGGAGATTCGTAATTTTGGGAAGCTTGGCAACCCCGTTCCATGAAAGGGTTTCTCGCCAGTCACTGTTTAGGGCTACATCAAGAGGAAACAAAACGTAGAGATAGAACGTGAAACTACTTTGTTGTGTCAAGTTTCAAGAAGCTAGAACAAACCGTGTTGGATTTAGAGTTCCAAATACATCTATCAATATAGGAGAAAACAGAGTGAAACCTAAAAATTCAAACTGTTACTGGAAATGAACGCTTCAACATAGAAGAACGAAATTTGGGGAACCAAGTCGCATTAGTGTACTGATCATTACCTGAAAGTATCATCCAGTTTGGGTGAAAAAATGTTTGCTGAGATTTCTGGAGATTCGTAATTTTGGGAAGCTTGGCAACCCCTTCCCATGAAAGTGTTTCTCGCCAGTCACTGCTTAGGGCTACATCAAGAGGAAACAAAACGTAGAGATAGAACGTGAAACTACTTTGTTGTGTCAATTTTCAAGAAGCTAGCACAAACTGTGTTGGATTTAGAGTTCCAAATACATCTATCAATATAGGAGAAAACAGAGTGAAACCTAAAAATTCAAACTGTTACTGGAAATGAACGCTTCAAAATAGAAGAACAAAATTTGGGGAACCAAGTCGCCTTAGTGTACTGATCATTACCTGAAAGTATCATCCAGTTTGGGTGAAAAAATATTTGCTGAGATTTCTGGAGATTCGTAATTTTGGGAAGCTTGGCAACCCCTTCCCATGAAAGTGTTTCTCGCCAGTCACTGCTTAGGGCTACATCAAGAGGAAACAAAACGTAGAGATAGAACGTGAAACTACTTTGTTGTGTCAAGTTTCAAGAAGCTAGCACAAACCGTGTTGGATTTAGAGTTCCAAATACATCTATCAATATAGGAGAAAACAGAGTGAAACCTAAAAATTCAAACTGTTACTGGAAATGAACGCTTCGACATAGAAGAACGAAATTTGGGGAACCAAGTCGCCTTAGTGTACTGATCATTACCTGAAAGTATCATCCAGTTTGGGTGAAAAAATATTTGCTGAGATTTCTGGAGATTCGTAATTTTGGGAAGCTTGGCAACCCCTTCCCATGAAAGTGTTTCTCGCCAGTCACTGCTTAGGGCTACATCAAGAGGAAACAAAACGTAGAGATAGAACGTGAAACTACGTTGTTGTGTCAAGTTTCAAGAAGCTAGCACAAAACGTGTTGGATTTAGAGTTCCAAATACATCTATCAATATAGGAGAAAACAGAGTGAAACCTAAAAATTCAAACTGTTACTGGAAATGAACGCTTCAAATAGAAGAACGAAATTTGGGGAACCAAGTCGCCTTAGTGTACTGATCATTACCTGAAAGTATCATCCAGTTTGGGTGAAAAAATATTTGCTGAGATTTCTGGAGATTCGTAATTTTGGGAAGCTTGGCAACCCCTTCCCAAAAAAGTGTTTCTCGCCAGTCACTGCTTAGGGCTACATCAAGAGGAAACAAAACATAGAGATAGAACGTGAAACTACTTTGTTGTGTCAAGTTTCAAGAAGCTAGCACAAACCGTGTTGGATTTAGATTTCCAAATACATCTATCAATATAGGAGAAAACAGAGTGAAACCTAAAAATTCAAACTGTTACTGGAAATGAACGCTTCAACATAGAAGAACGAAATTTGGGGAACCAAGTCGCCTTAGTGTACTGATCATTACCTGAGAGTATCATCCAGTTTGGGTGAAAAAATATTTGCTGAGATTTCTGGAGATTCGTAATTTTTGGAAGCTTGGCAACTCCTTCCCATGAAAGTGTTTCTCGCCAGTCACTGCTTAGGGCTACATCAAGAGGAAACAAAACGTAGAGATAGAACGTGAAACTACTTTGTTGTGTCAAGTTTCAAGAAGCTAGCACAAACCGTGTTGGATTTAGAGTTCCAAATACATCTATCAATATAGGAGAAAACAGAGTGAAACCTAAAAATTCAAACTGTTACTGGAAATGAACGCTTCAACATAGAATAACGAAATTTGGGGAACCAAGTCGCCTTAGTGTACTGATCATTACCTGAAAGTATCATCCAGTTTGGGTGAAAAAATATTTGCTGAGATTTCTGGAGATTCGTAATTTTGGGAAGCTTGGCAACCCCGTTCCATGAAAGGGTTTCTCGCCAGTCACTGCTTAGGGCTACATCAAGAGGAAACAAAACGTAGAGATAGAACGTGAAACTACTTTGTTGTGTCAAGTTTCAAGAAGCTAGAACAAACCGTGTTGGATTTAGAGTTCCAAATACATCTATCAATATAGAAGAAAACAGAGTGAAACCTAAAAATTCAAACTGTTACTGGAAATGAACGCTTCAACATAGAAGAACGAAATTTGGGGAACCAAGTCGCATTAGTGTACTGATCATTACCTGAAAGTATCATCCAGTTTGGGTGAAAAAATGTTTGCTGAGATTTCTGGAGATTCGTAATTTTGGGAAGCTTGGCAACCCCTTCCCATGAAAGTGTTTCTCGCCAGTCACTGCTTAGGGCTACATCAAGAGGAAACAAAACGTAGAGATAGAACGTGAAACTACTTTGTTGTGTCAAGTTTCAAGAAGCTAGCACAAACTGTGTTGGATTTAGAGTTCCAAATACATCTATCAATATAGGAGAAAACAGAGTGAAACCTAAAAATTCAAACTGTTACTGGAAATGAACGCTTCAAAATAGAAGAACAAAATTTGGGGAACCAAGTCGCCTTAGTGTACTGATCATTACCTGAAAATATCATCCAGTTTGGGTGAAAAAATATTTGCTGAGATTTCTGGAGATTCGTAATTTTGGGAAGCTTGGCAACCCCTTCCCATGAAAGTGTTTCTCGCCAGTCACTGCTTAGGGCTACATCAAGAGGAAACAAAACGTAGAGATAGAACGTGAAACTACTTTGTTGTGTCAAGTTTCAAGAAGCTAGCACAAACTGTGTTGGATTTAGAGTTCCAAATACATCTATCAATATAGGAGAAAACAGAGTGAAACCTAAAAATTCAAACTGTTACTGGAAATGAACGCTTCAACATAGAAGAACGAAATTTGGGGAACCAAGTCGCCTTAGTGTACTGATCATTACCTGAAAGTATCATCCAGTTTGGGTGAAAAAATATTTGCTGAGATTTCTGGAGATTCGTAATTTTGGGAAGCTTGGCAACCCCTTCCCATGAAAGTGTTTCTCGCCAGTCACTGCTTAGGGCTACATCAAGAGGAAACAAAACGTAGAGATAGAACGTGAAACTACTTTGTTGTGTCAAGTTTCAAGAAGCTAGCACAAACCGTGTTGGATTTAGAGTTCCAAATACATCTATCAATATAGGAGAAAACAGAGTGAAACCTAAAAATTCAAACTGTTACTGGAAATGAACGCTTCGACATAGAAGAACGAAATTTGGGGAACCAAGTCGCCTTAGTGTAGTGATCATTACCTGAAAGTATCATCCAGTTTGGGTGAAAAAATATTTGCTGAGATTTCTGGAGATTCGTAATTTTGGGAAGCTTGGCAACCCCGTTCCATGAAAGGGTTTCTCACCAGTCACTGCTTAGGGCTACATCAAGAGGAAAGAAAACATAGAGATAGAACGTGAAACTACTTTGTTGTGTCAAGTTTCAAGAAGCTAGCACAAACCGTGTTGGATTTAGAGTTCCAAATACATCTATTAATATAGGAGAAAACAGAGTGAAACCTAAAAATTCAAACTGTTACTGGAAATGAACGCTTCAACATAGAAGAACGAAATTTGGGGAACCAAGTTACCTTAGTGTACTGATCATTACCTGAAAGTATCATCCAGTTTGGGTGAAAAATTATTTGCTGAGATTTCTGGAGATTCGTAATTTTTGGAAGCTTGGCAATCCCTTCCCATGAAAGTGTTTCTCGCCAGTCACTGCTTAGGGCTACATCAAGAGGAAACAAAACGTAGAGATAGAACGTGAAACTACTTTGTTGTGTCAAGTTTCAAGAAGCTATCACAAACCGTGTTGGATTTAGAGTTCCAAATACATCTATCAATATAGGAGAAAACAGAGTGAAACCTAAAAATTCAAACTGTTACTGGAAATGAACGCTTCAACATAGAAGAACGAAATTTGGGGAACCAAGTCGCCTTAGTGTACTGATCATTACCTGAAAGTATCATCCAGTTTGGGTGAAAAAATATTTGCTGAGATTTCTGGAGATTCGTAATTTTGGGAAGCTTGGCAACCCCTTCCCATGAAAGTGTTTCTTGCCAGTCACTGCTTAGGGCTACATCAAGAGGAAACAAAACGTAGAGATAGAACGTGAAACTACGTTGTTGTGTCAAGTTTCAAGAAGCTAGCACAAAACGTGTTGGATTTAGAGTTCCAAATACATCTATCAATATAGGAGAAAACAGAGTGAAACCTAAAAATTCAAACTGTTACTGGAAATGAACGCTTCAAATAGAAGAACGAAATTTGGGGAACCAAGTCGCCTTAGTGTACTGATCATTACCTGAAAGTATCATCCAGTTTGGGTGAAAAAATATTTGCTGAGATTTCTGGAGATTCGTAATTTTGGGAAGCTTGGCAACCCCTTCCCAAAAAAGTGTTTCTCGCCAGTCACTGCTTAGGGCTACATCAAGAGGAAACAAAACATAGAGATAGAACGTGAAACTACTTTGTTGTGTCAAGTTTCAAGAAGCTAGCACAAACCGTGTTGGATTTAGATTTCCAAATACATCTATCAATATAGGAGAAAACAGAGTGAAACCTAAAAATTCAAACTGTTACTGGAAATGAACGCTTCAACATAGAAGAACGAAATTTGGGGAACCAAGTCGCCTTAGTGTACTGATCATTACCTGAGAGTATCATCCAGTTTGGGTGAAAAAATATTTGCTGAGATTTCTGGAGATTCGTAATTTTTGGAAGCTTGGCAACTCCTTCCCATGAAAGTGTTTCTCGCCAGTCACTGCTTAGGGCTACATCAAGAGGAAACAAAACGTAGAGATAGAACGTGAAACTACTTTGTTGTGTCAAGTTTCAAGAAGCTAGCACAAACCGTGTTGGATTTAGAGTTCCAAATACATCTATCAATATAGGAGAAAACAGAGTGAAACCTAAAAATTCAAACTGTTACTGGAAATGAACGCTTCAACATAGAATAACGAAATTTGGGGAACCAAGTCGCCTTAGTGTACTGATCATTACCTGAAAGTATCATCCAGTTTGGGTGAAAAAATATTTGCTGAGATTTCTGGAGATTCGTAATTTTGGGAAGCTTGGCAACCCCGTTCCATGAAAGGGTTTCTCGCCAGTCACTGCTTAGGGCTACATCAAGAGGAAACAAAACGTAGAGATAGAACGTGAAACTACTTTGTTGTGTCAAGTTTCAAGAAGCTAGAACAAACCGTGTTGGATTTAGAGTTCCAAATACATCTATCAATATAGGAGAAAACAGAGTGAAACCTAAAAATTCAAACTGTTACTGGAAATGAACGCTTCAACATAGAAGAACGAAATTTGGGGAACCAAGTCGCATTAGTGTACTGATCATTACCTGAAAGTATCATCCAGTTTGGGTGAAAAAATGTTTGCTGAGATTTCTGGAGATTCGTAATTTTGGGAAGCTTGGCAACCCCTTCCCATGAAAGTGTTTCTCGCCAGTCACTGCTTAGGGCTACATCAAGAGGAAACAAAACGTAGAGATAGAACGTGAAACTACTTTGTTGTGTCAAGTTTCAAGAAGCTAGCACAAACTGTGTTGGATTTAGAGTTCCAAATACATCTATCAATATAGGAGAAAACAGAGTGAAACCTAAAAATTCAAACTGTTACTGGAAATGAACGCTTCAAAATAGAAGAACAAAATTTGGGGAACCAAGTCGCCTTAGTGTACTGATCATTACCTGAAAATATCATCCAGTTTGGGTGAAAAAATATTTGCTGAGATTTCTGGAGATTCGTAATTTTGGGAAGCTTGGCAACCCCTTCCCATGAAAGTGTTTCTCGCCAGTCACTGCTTAGGGCTACATCAAGAGGAAACAAAACGTAGAGATAGAACGTGAAACTACTTTGTTGTGTCAAGTTTCAAGAAGCTAGCACAAACTGTGTTGGATTTAGAGTTCCAAATACATCTATCAATATAGGAGAAAACAGAGTGAAACCTAAAAATTCAAACTGTTACTGGAAATGAACGCTTCAACATAGAAGAACGAAATTTGGGGAACCAAGTCGCCTTAGTGTACTGATCATTACCTGAAAGTATCATCCAGTTTGGGTGAAAAAATATTTGCTGAGATTTCTGGAGATTCGTAATTTTTGGAAGCTTGGCAACCCCTTCCCATGAAAGTGTTTCTCGCCAGTCACTGCTTAGGGCTACATCAAGAGGAAACAAAATGTAGAGATAGAACGTGAAACTACTTTGTTGTGTCAAGTTTCAAGAATCTAGCACAAACCGTGTTGGATTTAGAGTTCCAAATACATCTATCAATATAGGAGAAAACAGAGTGAAACCTAAAAATTCAAACTGTTACTGGAAATGAACGCTTCGACATAGAAGAACGAAATTTGGGGAACCAAGTCACCTTAGTGTACTGATCATTACCTGAAAGTATCATCCAGTTTGGGTGAAAAAATATTTGCTGAGATTTCTGGAGATTCGTAATTTTTGGAAGCTTGGCAACCCCTTCCCATGAAAGTGTTTCTCGCCAGTCACTGCTTAGGGCTACATCAAGAGGAAACAAAACGTAGAGATAGAACGTGAAACTACTTTGTTGTGTCAACTTTCAAGAAGCTAGCACAAACCGTGTTGGATTTAGAGTTCCAAATACATCTATCAATATAGGAGAAAACAGAGTGAAACCTAAAAATTCAAACTGTTACTGGAAATGAACGCTTCAACATAGAAGAACGAAATTTGGGGAACCAAGTCGCCTTAGTGTACTGATCATTACCTGAAAGTATCATCCAGTTTGGGTGAAAAAATATTTGCTGAGATTTCTGGAGATTCGTAATTTTTGGAAGCTTGGCAACCCCTTCCCATGAAAGTGTTTCTCGCCAGTCACTGCTTAGGGCTACATCAAGAGGAAACAAAACGAGAGATAGAACGTGAAACTACTTTGTTGTGTCAAGTTTCAAGAAGCTAGCACAAACCGTGTTGGATTTAGAGTTCCAAATACATCTATCAATATAGGAGAAAACAGAGTGAAACCTAAAAATTCAAACTGTTACTGGAAATGAACGCTTCGACATAGAACAACGAAATTTGGGAAACCAAGTCGCCTTAGTGTACTGATCACTACCTGAAAGTGTCATCCAGTTTGGGTGAAAAAATATTTGCTGAGATTTCTGGAGATTCGTAATTTTGGGAAGCTTGGCAACCCCTTCCCATGAAAGTGTTTCTCGCCAGTCACTGCTTAGGGCTACATCAAGAGGAAACAAAACGTAGAGATAGAACGTGGAACTACTTTGTTGTGTCAAGTTTCAAGAAGCTAGCACAAAACGTGTTGGATTTAGAGTTCCAAATACATCTATCAATATAGGAGAAAACAGAGTGAAACCTAAAAATTCAAACTGTTACTGGAAATGAACGCTTCAACATAGAAGAACGAAATTTGGGGAACCAAGTCGCCTTAGTGTACTGATCATTACCTGAAAGTATCATCCAGTTTGGGTGAAAAAATATTTGCTGAGATTTCTGGAGATTCGTAATTTTGGGAAGCTTGGCAAACCCTTCCCATGAAAGTGTTTCTCGCCAGTCACTGTTTAGGGCTACATCAAGAGGAAACAAAACGTAGAGATAGAACGTGAAACTACTTTGTTGTGTCAACTTTCAAGAAGCTAGCACAAACCGTGTTGGATTTAGAGTTCCAAATACATCTATCAATATAGGAGAAAACAGACTGAAACCTAAAAATTCAAACTGTTACTGGAAATGAACGCTTCAACATAAAAGAACGAAATTTGGGGAACCAAGTCGCCTTAGTGTACTGATCATTACCTGAAAGTATCATCCAGTTTGGGTGAAAAAATATTTGCTGAGATTTCTGGAGATTCGTAATTTTGGGAAGCTTGGCAACCCCGTTCCATGAAAGGGTTTCTCGCCAGTCACTGCTTAGGGCTACATCAAGAGGAAACAAAACATAGAGATAGAACATGAAACTACTTTGTTGTGTCAAGTTTCAAGAAGCTAGCACAAACCGTGTTGGATTTAGAGTTCCAAATACATCTATTAATATAGGAGAAAACAGAGTGAAACCTAAAAATTCAAACTGTTACTGGAAATGAACGCTTCAACATAGAAGAACGAAATTTGGGGAAAAAAGTTACCTTAGTGTACTGATCATTACCTGAAAGTATCATCCAGTTTGGGTGAAAAATTATTTGCTGAGATTTCTGGAGATTCGTAATTTTTGGAAGCTTGGCAACTCCTTCCCATGAAAGTGTTTCTCGCCAGTCACTGCTTAGGGCTACATCAAGAGGAAACAAAACGTAGAGATAGAACGTGAAACTACTTTGTTGTGTCAAGTTTCAAGAAGCTATCACAAACCGTGTTGGATTTAGAGTTCCAAATACATCTATCAATATAGGAGAAAACAGAGTGAAACCTAAAAATTCAAACTGTTACTGGAAATGAACGCTTCAACATAGAAGAACGAAATTTGGGGAACCAAGTCGCCTTAGTGTACTGATCATTACCTGAAAGTATCATCCAGTTTGGTTGAAAAAATATTTGCTGAGATTTCTGGAGATTCGTAATTTTGGGAAGCTTGGCAACCCCTTCCCATGAAAGTGTTTCTCGCCAGTCACTGCTTAGGGCTACATCAAGAGGAAACAAAACGTAGAGATAGAACGTGAAACTACGTTGTTGTGTCAAGTTTCAAGAAGCTAGCACAAAACGTGTTGGATTTAGAGTTCCAAATACATCTATCAATATAGGAGAAAACAGAGTGAAACCTAAAAATTCAAACTGTTACTGGAAATGAACGCTTCAAATAGAAGAACGAAATTTGGGGAACCAAGTCGCCTTAGTGTACTGATCATTACCTGAAAGTATCATCCAGTTTGGGTGAAAAAATATTTGCTGAGATTTCTGGAGATTCGTAATTTTGGGAAGCTTGGCAACCCCTTCCCATGAAAGTGTTTCTCGCCAGTCACTGCTTAGGGCTACATCAAGAGGAAACAAAACATAGAGATAGAACGTGAAACTACTTTGTTGTGTCAAGTTTCAAGAAGCTAGCACAAACCGTGTTGGATTTAGAGTTCCAAATACATCTATCAATATAGGAGAAAACAGAGTGAAACCTAAAAATTCAAACTGTTACTGGAAATGAACGCTTCGACATAGAAGAACGAAATTTGGGGAACCAAGTCGCCTTAGTGTACTGATCATTACCTGAAAGTATCATCCAGTTTGGGTGAAAAAATATTTGCTGAGATTTCTGGAGATTCGTAATTTTGGGAAGCTTGGCAACCCCGTTCCATGAAAGGGTTTCTCGCCAGTCACTGCTTAGGGCTACATCAAGAGGAAACAAAACGTAGAGATAGAACGTGAAACTACTTTGTTGTGTCAAGTTTCAAGAAGCTAGAACAAACCGTGTTGGATTTAGAGTTCCAAATACATCTATCAATATAGGAGAAAACAGAGTGAAACTTAAAAATTCAAACTGTTACTGGAAATGAACGCTTCAACATAGAACAACGAAATTTGGGGAACCAAGTCGCATTAGTGTACTGATCATTACCTGAAAGTATCATCCAGTTTGGGTGAAAAAATGTTTGCTGAGATTTCTGGAGATTCGTAATTTTTGGAAGCTTGGCAACCCCTTCCCATGAAAGTGTTTCTCGCCAGTCACTGCTTAGGGCTACATCAAGAGGAAACAAAACGTAGAGATAGAACTTGAAACTACTTTGTTGTGTCAAGTTTCAAGAAGCTAGCACAAACTGTGTTGGATTTAGAGTTCCAAATACATCTATCAATATAGGAGAAAACAGAGTGAAACCTAAAAATTCAAACTGTTACTGGAAATGAACGCTTCAAAATAGAAGAACAAAATTTGGGGAACTAAGTCGCCTTAGTGTACTGATCATTACCTGAAAGTATCATCCAGTTTGGGTGAAAAAATATTTGCTGAGATTTCTGGAGATTCGTAATTTTGGGAAGCTTGGCAACCCCTTCCCATGAAAGTGTTTCTCGCCAGTCACTGCTTAGGGCTACATCAAGAGCAAACAAAACGTAGAGATAGAACGTGAAACTACTTTGTTGTGTCAAGTTTCAAGAAGCTAGCACAAACCGTGTTGGATTTAGAGTTCCAAATACATCTATCAATATAGGAGAAAACAGAGTGAAACCTAAAAATTCAAACTGTTACTGGAAATGAACGCTTCAACATAGAAGAACGAAATTTGGGAAACCAAGTCGCCTTAGTGTACTGATCATTACCTGAAAGTATCATCCAGTTTGGGTGAAAAAATATTTGCTGAGATTTCTGGAGATTCGTAATTTTTGGAAGCTTGGCAACCCCTTCCCATGAAAGTGTTTCTCGCCAGTCACTGCTTAGGGCTACATCAAGAGGAAACAAAACGTAGAGATAGAACGTGAAACTACTTTGTTGTGTCAAGTTTCAAGAAGCTAGCACAAACCGTGTTGTATTTAGAGTTCCAAATACATCTATCTATATAGGAGAAAACAGAGTGAAACCTAAAAATTCAAACTGTTACTGGAAATGAACGCTTCAACATAGAAGAACGAAATTTGGGGAACCAAGTCGCCTTAGTGTACTGATCATTACCTGAAAGTATCATCCAGTTTGGTTGAAAAAATATTTGCTGAGATTTCTGGAGACTCGTAATTTTGGGAAGCTTGGCAACCCCTTCCCATGAAAGTGTTTCTCGCCAGTCACTGCTTAGGGCTACATCAAGAGGAAACAAAACGTAGAGATAGAACGTGAAACTACTTTGTTGTGTCAAGTTTCAAGAAGCTAGCACAAACCGTGTTGGATTTAGAGTTCCAAATACATCTATCAATATAGGAGAAAACAGAGTGAAACCTAAAAATTCAAACTGTTACTGGAAATGAACGCTTCGACATAGAAGAACGAAATTTGGGGAACCAAGTCGCCTTAGTGTACTGATCATTACCTGAAAGTATCATCCAGTTTGGGTGAAAAAATATTTGCTGAGATTTCTGGAGATTCGTAATTTTGGGAAGCTTGGCAACCCCGTTCCATGAAAGGGTTTCTCGCCAGTCACTGCTTAGGGCTACATCAAGAGGAAACAAAACATAGAGATAGAACGTGAAACTACTTTGTTGTGTCAAGTTTCAAGAAGCTAGCACAAACCGTGTTGGATTTAGAGTTCCAAATACATCTATTAATATAGGAGAAAACAGAGTGAAACCTAAAAATTCAAACTGTTACTTGAAATGAACGCTTCAACATAGAAGAACGAAATTTGGGGAACCAAGTTACCTTAGTGTACTGATCATTACCTGAAAGTATCATCCAGTTTGGGTGAAAAATTATTTGCTGAGATTTCTGGAGATTCGTAATTTTTGGAAGCTTGGCAATCCCTTCCCATGAAAGTGTTTCTCGCCAGTCACTGCTTAGGGCTACATCAAGAGGAAACAAAACGTAGAGATAGAACGTGAAACTACTTTGTTGTGTCAAGTTTCAAGAAGCTATCACAAACCGTGTTGGATTTAGAGTTCCAAATACATCTATCAATATAGGAGAAAACAGAGTGAAACCTAAAAATTCAAACTGTTACTGGAAATGAACGCTTCAACATAGAAGAACGAAATTTGGGGAACCAAGTCGCCTTAGTGTACTGATCATTACCTGAAAGTATCATCCAGTTTGGGTGAAAAAATATTTGCTGAGATTTCTGGAGATTCGTAATTTTGGGAAGCTTGGCAACCCCTTCCCATGAAAGTGTTTCTTGCCAGTCACTGCTTAGGGCTACATCAAGAGGAAACAAAATGTAGAGATAGAACGTGAAACTACGTTGTTGTGTCAAGTTTCAAGAAGCTAGCACAAAACGTGTTGGATTTAGAGTTCCAAATACATCTATCAATATAGGAGAAAACAGAGTGAAACCTAAAAATTCAAACTGTTACTGGAAATGAACGCTTCGACATAGAAGAACGAAATTTGGGGAACCAAGTCGCCTTAGTGTACTGATCATTACCTGAAAGTATCATCCAGTTTGGGTGAAAAATTATTTGCTGAGATTTCTGGAGATTCGTAATTTTGGGAAGCTTGGCAACCCCGTTCCATGAAAGGGTTTCTCGCCAGTCACTGCTTAGGGCTACATCAAGAGGAAACAAAACGTAGAGATAGAACGTGAAACTACTTTGTTGTGTCAAGTTTCAAGAAGCTAGAACAAACCGTGTTGGATTTAGAGTTCCAAATACATCTATCAATATAGGAGAAAACAGAGTGAAACTTAAAAATTCAAACTGTTACTGGAAATGAACGCTTCAACATAGAACAACGAAATTTGGGGAACCAAGTCGCATTAGTGTACTGATCATTACCTGAAAGTATCATCCAGTTTGGGTGAAAAAATGTTTGCTGAGATTTCTGGAGATTCGTAATTTTTGGAAGCTTGGCAACCCCTTCCCATGAAAGTGTTTCTCGCCAGTCACTGCTTAGGGCTACATCAAGAGGAAACAAAACGTAGAGATAGAACTTGAAACTACTTTGTTGTGTCAAGTTTCAAGAAGCTAGCACAAACTGTGTTGGATTTAGAGTTCCAAATACATCTATCAATATAGGAGAAAACAGAGTGAAACCTAAAAATTCAAACTGTTACTGGAAATGAACGCTTCAAAATAGAAGAACAAAATTTGGGGAACTAAGTCGCCTTAGTGTACTGATCATTACCTGAAAGTATCATCCAGTTTGGGTGAAAAAATATTTGCTGAGATTTCTGGAGATTCGTAATTTTGGGAAGCTTGGCAACCCCTTCCCATGAAAGTGTTTCTCGCCAGTCACTGCTTAGGGCTACATCAAGAGCAAACAAAACGTAGAGATAGAACGTGAAACTACTTTGTTGTGTCAAGTTTCAAGAAGCTAGCACAAACCGTGTTGGATTTAGAGTTCCAAATACATCTATCAATATAGGAGAAAACAGAGTGAAACCTAAAAATTCAAACTGTTACTGGAAATGAACGCTTCAACATAGAAGAACGAAATTTGGGAAACCAAGTCGCCTTAGTGTACTGATCATTACCTGAAAGTATCATCCAGTTTGGGTGAAAAAATATTTGCTGAGATTTCTGGAGATTCGTAATTTTTGGAAGCTTGGCAACCCCTTCCCATGAAAGTGTTTCTCGCCAGTCACTGCTTAGGGCTACATCAAGAGGAAACAAAACGTAGAGATAGAACGTGAAACTACTTTGTTGTGTCAAGTTTCAAGAAGCTAGCACAAACCGTGTTGTATTTAGAGTTCCAAATACATCTATCTATATAGGAGAAAACAGAGTGAAACCTAAAAATTCAAACTGTTACTGGAAATGAACGCTTCAACATAGAAGAACGAAATTTGGGGAACCAAGTCGCCTTAGTGTACTGATCATTACCTGAAAGTATCATCCAGTTTGGTTGAAAAAATATTTGCTGAGATTTCTGGAGACTCGTAATTTTGGGAAGCTTGGCAACCCCTTCCCATGAAAGTGTTTCTCGCCAGTCACTGCTTAGGGCTACATCAAGAGGAAACAAAACGTAGAGATAGAACGTGAAACTACTTTGTTGTGTCAAGTTTCAAGAAGCTAGCACAAACCGTGTTGGATTTAGAGTTCCAAATACATCTATCAATATAGGAGAAAACAGAGTGAAACCTAAAAATTCAAACTGTTACTGGAAATGAACGCTTCGACATAGAAGAACGAAATTTGGGGAACCAAGTCGCCTTAGTGTACTGATCATTACCTGAAAGTATCATCCAGTTTGGGTGAAAAAATATTTGCTGAGATTTCTGGAGATTCGTAATTTTGGGAAGCTTGGCAACCCCGTTCCATGAAAGGGTTTCTCGCCAGTCACTGCTTAGGGCTACATCAAGAGGAAACAAAACATAGAGATAGAACGTGAAACTACTTTGTTGTGTCAAGTTTCAAGAAGCTAGCACAAACCGTTTTGGATTTAGAGTTCCAAATACATCTATTAATATAGGAGAAAACAGAGTGAAACCTAAAAATTCAAACTGTTACTTGAAATGAACGCTTCAACATAGAAGAACGAAATTTGGGGAACCAAGTTACCTTAGTGTACTGATCATTACCTGAAAGTATCATCCAGTTTGGGTGAAAAATTATTTGCTGAGATTTCTGGAGATTCGTAATTTTTGGAAGCTTGGCAATCCCTTCCCATGAAAGTGTTTCTCGCCAGTCACTGCTTAGGGCTACATCAAGAGGAAACAAAACGTAGAGATAGAACGTGAAACTACTTTGTTGTGTCAAGTTTCAAGAAGCTATCACAAACCGTGTTGGATTTAGAGTTCCAAATACATCTATCAATATAGGAGAAAACAGAGTGAAACCTAAAAATTCAAACTGTTACTGGAAATGAACGCTTCAACATAGAAGAACGAAATTTGGGGAACCAAGTCGCCTTAGTGTACTGATCATTACCTGAAAGTATCATCCAGTTTGGGTGAAAAAATATTTGCTGAGATTTCTGGAGATTCGTAATTTTGGGAAGCTTGGCAACCCCTTCCCATGAAAGTGTTTCTTGCCAGTCACTGCTTAGGGCTACATCAAGAGGAAACAAAACGTAGAGATAGAACGTGAAACTACGTTGTTGTGTCAAGTTTCAAGAAGCTAGCACAAAACGTGTTGGATTTAGAGTTCCAAATACATCTATCAATATAGGAGAAAACAGAGTGAAACCTAAAAATTCAAACTGTTACTGGAAATGAACGCTTCAAATAGAAGAACGAAATTTGGGGAACCAAGTCGCCTTAGTGTACTGATCATTACCTGAAAGTATCATCCAGTTTGGGTGAAAAAATATTTGCTGAGATTTCTGGAGATTCGTAATTTTGGGAAGCTTGGCAACCCCTTCCCATGAAAGTGTTTCTCGCCAGTCACTGCTTAGGGCTACATCAAGAGGAAACAAAACATAGAGATAGAACGTGAAACTACTTTGTTGTGTCAAGTTTCAAGAAGCTAGCACAAACCGTGTTGGATTTAGAGTTCCAAATACATCTATCAATATAGGAGAAAACAGAGTGAAACCTAAAAATTCAAACTGTTACTGGAAATGAACGCTTCAACATAGAAGAACGAAATTTGGGGAACCAAGTCGCCTTAGTGTACTGATCATTACCTGAGAGTATCATCCAGTTTGGGTGAAAAAATATTTGCTGAGATTTCTGGAGATTCGTAATTTTTGGAAGCTTGGCAACTCCTTCCCATGAAAGTGTTTCTCGCCAGTCACTGCTTAGGGCTACATCAAGAGGAAACAAAACGTAGAGATAGAACGTGAAACTACTTTGTTGTGTCAAGTTTCAAGAAGCTAGCACAAACCGTGTTGGATTTAGAGTTCCAAATACATCTATCAATATAGGAGAAAACAGAGTGAAACCTAAAAATTCAAACTGTTACTGGAAATGAACGCTTCAACATAGAATAACGAAATTTGGGGAACCAAGTCGCCTTAGTGTACTGATCATTACCTGAAAGTATCATCCAGTTTGGGTGAAAAAATATTTGCTGAGATTTCTGGAGATTCGTAATTTTGGGAAGCTTGGCAACCCCGTTCCATGAAAGGGTTTCTCGCCAGTCACTGTTTAGGGCTACATCAAGAGGAAACAAAATGTAGAGATAGAACGTGAAACTACTTTGTTGTGTCAAGTTTCAAGAAGCTAGAACAAACCGTGTTGGATTTAGAGTTCCAAATACATCTATCAATATAGGAGAAAACAGAGTGAAACCTAAAAATTCAAACTGTTACTGGAAATGAACGCTTCAACATAGAAGAACGAAATTTGGGGAACCAAGTCGCATTAGTGTACTGATCATTACCTGAAAGTATCATCCAGTTTGGGTGAAAAAATGTTTGCTGAGATTTCTGGAGATTCGTAATTTTGGGAAGCTTGGCAACCCCTTCCCATGAAAGTGTTTCTCGCCAGTCACTGCTTAGGGCTACATCAAGAGGAAACAAAACGTAGAGATAGAACGTGAAACTACTTTGTTGTGTCAAGTTTCAAGAAGCTAGCACAAACTGTGTTGGATTTAGAGTTCCAAATACATCTATCAATATAGGAGAAAACAGAGTGAAACCTAAAAATTCAAACTGTTACTGGAAATGAACGCTTCAAAATAGAAGAACAAAATTTGGGGAACCAAGTCGCCTTAGTGTACTGATCATTACCTGAAAGTATCATCCAGTTTGGGTGAAAAAATATTTGCTGAGATTTCTGGAGATTCGTAATTTTGGGAAGCTTGGCAACCCCTTCCCATGAAAGTGTTTCTCGCCAGTCACTGCTTAGGGCTACATCAAGAGGAAACAAAACGTAGAGATAGAAGGTGAAACTACTTTGTTGTGTCAAGTTTCTAGAAGCTAGCACAAACCGTGTTGGATTTAGAGTTCCAAATACATCTATCAATATAGGAGAAAACAGAGTGAAACCTAAAAATTCAAACTGTTACTGGAAATGAACGCTTCAACATAGAAGAACGAAATTTGGGGAACCAAGTCGCCTTAATGTACTGATCATTACCTGAAAGTATCATCCAGTTTGGGTGAAAAAATATTTGCTGAGATTTCTGGAGATTCGTAATTTTTGGAAGCTTGGCAACCCCTTCCCATGAAAGTGTTTCTCGCCAGTCACTGCTTAGTGCTACATCAAGAGGAAACAAAATGTAGAGATAGAACTTGAAACTACTTTGTTGTGTCAAGTTTCAAGAAGCTAGCACAAACCGTGTTGGATTTAGAGTTCCAAATACATCTATCAATATAGGAGAAAACAGAGTGAAACCTAAAAATTCAAACTGTTACTGGAAATGAACGCTTCGACATAGAAGAACGAAATTTGGGGAACCAAGTCGCCTTAGTGTACTGATCATTACCTGAAAGTATCATCCAGTTTGGGTGAAAAAATATTTTCTGAGATTTCTGGAGATTCGTAATTTTTGGAAGCTTGGCAACCCCTTCCCATGAAAGTGTTTCTCGCCAGTCACTGCTTAGGGCTACATCAAGAGGAAACAAAACGTAGAGATAGAACGTGAAACTACTTTGTTGTGTCAAGTTTCAAGAAGCTAGCACAAACCGTGTTGGATTTAGAGTTCCAAATACATCTATCAATATAGGAGAAAACAGAGTGAAACCTAAAAATTCAAACTGTTACTGGAAATGAACGCTTCGACATAGAAGAACGAAATTTGGGGAACCAAGTCGCCTTAGTGTACTGATCATTACCTGAAAGTATCATCCAGTTTGGGTGAAAAAATATTTGCTGAGATTTCTGGAGATTCGTAATTTTGGGAAGCTTGGCAACCCCGTTCCATGAAAGGGTTTCTCGCCAGTCACTGCTTAGGGCTACATCAAGAGGAAACAAAACATAGAGATAGAACGTGAAACTACTTTGTTGTGTCAAGTTTCAAGAAGCTAGCACAAACCGTGTTGGATTTAGAGTTCCAAATACATCTATTAATATAGGAGAAAACAGAGTGAAACCTAAAAATTCAAACTGTTACTGGAAATGAACGCTTCAACATAGAAGAACGAAATTTGGGGAACCAAGTTACCTTAGTGTACTGATCATTACCTGAAAGTATCATCCAGTTTGGGTGAAAAATTATTTGCTGAGATTTCTGGAGATTCGTAATTTTTGGAAGCTTGGCAATCCCTTCCCATGAAAGTGTTTCTCGCCAGTCACTGCTTAGGGCTACATCAAGAGGAAAAAAAACGTAGAGATAGAACGTGAAACTACTTTGTTGTGTCAAGTTTCAAGAAGCTATCACAAACCGTGTTGGATTTAGAGTTCCAAATACATCTATCAATATAGGAGAAAACAGAGTGAAACCTAAAAATTCAAACTGTTACTGGAAATGAACGCTTCAACATAGAAGAACGAAATTTGGGGAACCAAGTCGCCTTAGTGTACTGATCATTACCTGAAAGTATCATCCAGTTTGGGTGAAAAAATATTTGCTGAGATTTCTGGAGATTCGTAATTTTGGGAAGCTTGGCAACCCCTTCCCATGAAAGTGTTTCTCGCCAGTCACTGCTTAGGGCTACATCAAGAGGAAACAAAACGTAGAGATAGAACGTGAAACTACGTTGTTGTGTCAAGTTTCAAGAAGCTAGCACAAAACGTGTTGGATTTAGAGTTCCAAATACATCTATCAATATAGGAGAAAACAGAGTGAAACCTAAAAATTCAAACTGTTACTGGAAATGAACGCTTCAAATAGAAGAACGAAATTTGGGGAACCAAGTCGCCTTAGTGTACTGATCATTACCTGAAAGTATCATCCAGTTTGGGTGAAAAAATATTTGCTGAGATTTCTGGAGATTCGTAATTTTGGGAAGCTTGGCAACCCCTTCCCAAAAAAGTGTTTCTCGCCAGTCACTGCTTAGGGCTACATCAAGAGGAAACAAAACATAGAGATAGAACGTGAAACTACTTTGTTGTGTCAAGTTTCAAGAAGCTAGCACAAACCGTGTTGGATTTAGAGTTCCAAATACATCTATCTATATAGGAGAAAACAGAGTGAAACCTAAAAATTCAAACTGTTACTGGAAATGAACGCTTCAACATAGAAGAACGAAATTTGGGGAACCAAGTCGCCTTAGTGTACTGATCATTACCTGAAAGTATCATCCAGTTTGGGTGAAAAAATATTTGCTGAGATTTCTGGAGATTCGTAATTTTGGGAAGCTTGGCAACCCCGTTCCATGAAAGGGTTTCTCGCCAGTCACTGCTTAGGGCTACATCAAGAGGAAACAAAACGTAGAGATAGAACGTGAAACTACTTTGTTGTGTCAAGTTTCAAGAAGCTAGAACAAACCGTGTTGGATTTAGAGTTCCAAATACATCTATCAATATAGGAGAAAACAGAGTGAAACCTAAAAATTCAAACTGTTACTGGAAATGAACGCTTCAACATAGAAGAACGAAATTTGGGGAACCAAGTCGCATTAGTGTACTGATCATTACCTGAAAGTATCATCCAGTTTGGGTGAAAAAATGTTTGCTGAGATTTCTGGAGATTCGTAATTTTGGGAAGCTTGGCAACCCCTTCCCATGAAAGTGTTTCTCGCCAGTCACTGCTTAGGGCTACATCAAGAGGAAACAAAACGTAGAGATAGAACGTGAAACTACTTTGTTGTGTCAAGTTTCAAGAAGCTAGCACAAACTGTGTTGGATTTAGAGTTCCAAATACATCTATCAATATAGGAGAAAACAGAGTGAAACCTAAAAATTCAAACTGTTACTGGAAATGAACGCTTCAACATAGAAGAACGAAATTTGGGGAACCAAGTCGCCTTAGTGTACTGATCATTACCTGAAAGTATCATCCAGTTTGGGTGAAAAAATATTTGCTGAGATTTCTGGAGATTCGTAATTTTTGGAAGCTTGGCAACCCCTTCCCATGAAAGTGTTTCTCGCCAGTCACTGCTTAGGGCTACATCAAGAGGAAACAAAATGTAGAGATAGAACGTGAAACTACTTTGTTGTGTCAAGTTTCAAGAAGCTAGCACAAACCGTGTTGGATTTAGAGTTCCAAATACATCTATCAATATAGGAGAAAACAGAGTGAAACCTAAAAATTCAAACTGTTACTGGAAATGAACGCTTCGACATAGAAGAACGAAATTTGGGGAACCAAGACGCCTTAGTGTACTGATCATTACCTGAAAGTATCATCCAGTTTGGGTGAAAAAATATTTGCTGAGATTTCTGGAGATTCGTAATTTTTGGAAGCTTGGCAACCCCTTCCCATGAAAGTGTTTCTCGCCAGTCACTGCTTAGGGCTACATCAAGAGGAAACAAAACGTAGAGATAGAACGTGAAACTACTTTGTTGTGTCAACTTTCAAGAAGCTAGCACAAACCGTGTTGGATTTAGAGTTCCAAATACATCTATCAATATAGGAGAAAACAGAGTGAAACCTAAAAATTCAAACTGTTACTGGAAATGAACGCTTCAACATAGAAGAACGAAATTTGGGGAACCAAGTCGCCTTAGTGTACTGATCATTACCTGAAAGTATCATCCAGTTTGGGTGAAAAAATATTTGCTGAGATTTCTGGAGATTCGTAATTTTGGGAAGCTTGGCAACCCCTTCCCATGAAAGTGTTTCTCGCCAGTCACTGCTTAGGGCTACATCAAGAGGAAACAAAACGTAGAGATAGAACGTGAAACTACGTTGTTGTGTCAAGTTTCAAGAAGCTAGCACAAAACGTGTTGGATTTAGAGTTCCAAATACATCTATCAATATAGGAGAAAACAGAGTGAAACCTAAAAATTCAAACTGTTACTGGAAATGAACGCTTCAAATAGAAGAACGAAATTTGGGGAACCAAGTCGCCTTAGTGTACTGATCATTACCTGAAAGTATCATCCAGTTTGGGTGAAAAAATATTTGCTGAGATTTCTGGAGATTCGTAATTTTGGGAAGCTTGGCAACCCCTTCCCAAAAAAGTGTTTCTCGCCAGTCACTGCTTAGGGCTACATCAAGAGGAAACAAAACATAGAGATAGAACGTGAAACTACTTTGTTGTGTCAAGTTTCAAGAAGCTAGCACAAACCGTGTTGGATTTAGAGTTCCAAATACATCTATCTATATAGGAGAAAACAGAGTGAAACCTAAAAATTCAAACTGTTACTGGAAATGAACGCTTCAACATAGAAGAACGAAATTTGGGGAACCAAGTCGCCTTAGTGTACTGATCATTACCTGAAAGTATCATCCAGTTTGGGTGAAAAAATATTTGCTGAGATTTCTGGAGATTCGTAATTTTGGGAAGCTTGGCAACCCCGTTCCATGAAAGGGTTTCTCGCCAGTCACTGCTTAGGGCTACATCAAGAGGAAACAAAACGTAGAGATAGAACGTGAAACTACTTTGTTGTGTCAAGTTTCAAGAAGCTAGAACAAACCGTGTTGGATTTAGAGTTCCAAATACATCTATCAATATAGGAGAAAACAGAGTGAAACCTAAAAATTCAAACTGTTACTGGAAATGAACGCTTCAACATAGAAGAACGAAATTTGGGGAACCAAGTCGCATTAGTGTACTGATCATTACCTGAAAGTATCATCCAGTTTGGGTGAAAAAATGTTTGCTGAGATTTCTGGAGATTCGTAATTTTGGGAAGCTTGGCAACCCCTTCCCATGAAAGTGTTTCTCGCCAGTCACTGCTTAGGGCTACATCAAGAGGAAACAAAACGTAGAGATAGAACGTGAAACTACTTTGTTGTGTCAAGTTTCAAGAAGCTAGCACAAACTGTGTTGGATTTAGAGTTCCAAATACATCTATCAATATAGGAGAAAACAGAGTGAAACCTAAAAATTCAAACTGTTACTGGAAATGAACGCTTCAAAATAGAAGAACAAAATTTGGGGAACCAAGTCGCCTTAGTGTACTGATCATTACCTGAAAATATCATCCAGTTTGGGTGAAAAAATATTTGCTGAGATTTCTGGAGATTCGTAATTTTGGGAAGCTTGGCAACCCCTTCCCATGAAAGTGTTTCTCGCCAGTCACTGCTTAGGGCTACATCAAGAGGAAACAAAACGTAGAGATAGAACGTGAAACTACTTTGTTGTGTCAAGTTTCAAGAAGCTAGCACAAACCGTGTTGGATTTAGAGTTCCAAATACATCTATCAATATAGGAGAAAACAGAGTGAAACCTAAAAATTCAAACTGTTACTGGAAATGAACGCTTCAACATAGAAGAACGAAATTTGGGGAACCAAGTCGCCTTAGTGTACTGATCATTACCTGAAAGTATCATCCAGTTTGGGTGAAAAAATATTTGCTGAGATTTCTGGAGATTCGTAATTTTTGGAAGCTTGGCAACCCCTTCCCATGAAAGTGTTTCTCGCCAGTCACTGCTTAGGGCTACATCAAGAGGAAACAAAATGTAGAGATAGAACGTGAAACTACTTTGTTGTGTCAAGTTTCAAGAAGCTAGCACAAACCGTGTTGGATTTAGAGTTCCAAATACATCTATCAATATAGGAGAAAACAGAGTGAAACCTAAAAATTCAAACTGTTACTGGAAATGAACGCTTCGACATAGAAGAACGAAATTTGGGGAACCAAGACGCCTTAGTGTACTGATCATTACCTGAAAGTATCATCCAGTTTGGGTGAAAAAATATTTGCTGAGATTTCTGGAGATTCGTAATTTTTGGAAGCTTGGCAACCCCTTCCCATGAAAGTGTTTCTCGCCAGTCACTGCTTAGGGCTACATCAAGAGGAAACAAAACGTAGAGATAGAACGTGAAACTACTTTGTTGTGTCAACTTTCAAGAAGCTAGCACAAACCGTGTTGGATTTAGAGTTCCAAATACATCTATCAATATAGGAGAAAACAGAGTGAAACCTAAAAATTCAAACTGTTACTGGAAATGAACGCTTCAACATAGAAGAACGAAATTTGGGGAACCAAGTCGCCTTAGTGTACTGATCATTACCTGAAAGTATCATCCAGTTTGGGTGAAAAAATATTTGCTGAGATTTCTGGAGATTCGTAATTTTTGGAAGCTTGGCAACCCCTTCCCATGAAAGTGTTTCTCGCCAGTCACTGCTTAGGGCTACATCAAGAGGAAACAAAACGAGAGATAGAACGTGAAACTACTTTGTTGTGTCAAGTTTCAAGAAGCTAGCACAAACCGTGTTGGATTTAGAGTTCCAAATACATCTATCAATATAGGAGAAAACAGAGTGAAACCTAAAAATTCAAACTGTTACTGGAAATGAACGCTTCGACATAGAAGAACGAAATTTGGGGAACCAAGTCGCCTTAGTGTACTGATCACTACCTGAAAGTATCATCCAGTTGGGTGAAAAAATATTTGCTGAGATTTCTGGAGATTCGTAATTTTGGGAAGCTTGGCAACCCCTTCCCATGAAAGTGTTTCTCGCCAGTCACTGCTTAGGGCTACATCAAGAGGAAACAAAACGTAGAGATAGAACGTGGAACTACTTTGTTGTGTCAAGTTTCAAGAAGCTAGCACAAAACGTGTTGGATTTAGAGTTCCAAATACATCTATCAATATAGGAGAAAACAGAGTGAAACCTAAAAATTCAAACTGTTACTGGAAATGAACGCTTCAACATAGAAGAACGAAATTTGGGGATCCAAGTCGCCTTAGTGTACTGATCATTACCTGAAAGTATCATCCAGTTTGGGTGAAAAAATATTTGCTGAGATTTCTGGAGATTCGTAATTTTTGGAAGCTTGGCAACCCCTTCCCATGAAAGTGTTTCTCGCCAGTCACTGCTTAGGGCTACATCAAGAGGAAACAAAACGTAGAGATAGAACGTGAAACTACTTTGTTGTGTCAACTTTCAAGAAGCTAGCACAAAACGTGTTGGATTTAGAGTTCCAAATACATCTATCAATATAGGAGAAAACAGAGTGAAACCTAAAAATTCAAACTGTTACTGGAAATGAACGCTTCAACATAGAAGAACGAAATTTGGGGAACCAAGTCGCCTTAGTGTACTGATCATTACCTGAAAGTATCATCCAGTTTGGGTGAAAAAATATTTGCTGAGATTTCTGGAGATTCGTAATTTTTGGAAGCTTGGCAACCCCTTCCCATGAAAGTGTTTCTCGCCAGTCACTGCTTAGGGCTACATCAAGAGGAAACAAAACGAGAGATAGAACGTGAAACTACTTTGTTGTGTCAAGTTTCAAGAAGCTAGCACAAACCGTGTTGGATTTAGAGTTCCAAATACATCTATCAATATAGGAGAAAACAGAGTGAAACCTAAAAATTCAAACTGTTACTGGAAATGAACGCTTCGACATAGAAGAACGAAATTTGGGGAACCAAGTCGCCTTAGTGTACTGATCACTACCTGAAAGTATCATCCAGTTTGGGTGAAAAAATATTTGCTGAGATTTCTGGAGATTCGTAATTTTGGGAAGCTTGGCAACCCCTTCCCATGAAAGTGTTTCTCGCCAGTCACTGCTTAGGGCTACATCAAGAGGAAACAAAACGTAGAGATAGAACGTGGAACTACTTTGTTGTGTCAAGTTTCAAGAAGCTAGCACAAAACGTGTTGGATTTAGAGTTCCAAATACATCTATCAATATAGGAGAAAACAGAGTGAAACCTAAAAATTCAAACTGTTACTGGAAATGAACGCTTCAACATAGAAGAACGAAATTTGGGGATCCAATTCGCCTTAGTGTACTGATCATTACCTGAAAGTATCATCCAGTTTGGGTGAAAAAATATTTGCTGAGATTTCTGGAGATTCGTAATTTTTGGAAGCTTGGCAACCCCTTCCCATGAAAGTGTTTCTCGCCAGTCACTGTTTAGGGCTACATCAAGAGGAAACAAAACGTAGAGATAGAACGTGAAACTACTTTGTTGTGTCAACTTTCACGAAGCTAGCACAAACCGTGTTGGATTTAGAGTTCCAAATACATCTATCAATATAGGAGAAAACAGAGTGAAACCTAAAAATTCAAACTGTTACTGGAAATGAACGCTTCAACATAAAAGAACGAAATTTGGGGAACCAAGTCGCCTTAGTGTACTGATCATTACCTGAAAGTATCATCCAGTTTGGGTGAAAAAATATTTGCTGAGATTTCTGGAGATTCGTAATTTTGGGAAGCTTGGCAACCCCGTTCCATGAAAGTGTTTCTCGCCAGTCACTGCTTAGGGCTACATCAAGAGGAAACAAAACATAGAGATAGAACGTGAAACTACTTTGTTGTGTCAAGTTTCAAGAAGCTAGCACAAACCGTGTTGGATTTAGAGTTCCAAATACATCTATTAATATAGGAGAAAACAGAGTGAAACCTAAAAATTCAAACTGTTACTGGAAATGAACGCTTCAACATAGAAGAACGAAATTTGGGGAACCAAGTTACCTTAGTGTACTGATCATTACCTGAAAGTATCATCCAGTTTGGGTGAAAAATTATTTGCTGAGATTTCTGGAGATTCGTAATTTTTGGAAGCTTGGCAATCCCTTCCCATGAAAGTGTTTCTCGCCAGTCACTGCTTAGGGCTACATCAAGAGGAAACAAAACGTAGAGATAGAACGTGAAACTACTTTGTTGTGTCAAGTTTCAAGAAGCTATCACAAACCGTGTTGGATTTAGAGTTCCAAATACATCTATCAATATAGGAGAAAACAGAGTGAAACCTAAAAATTCAAACTGTTACTGGAAATGAACGCTTCAACATAGAAGAACGAAATTTGGGGAACCAAGTCGCCTTAGTGTACTGATCATTACCTGAAAGTATCATCCAGTTTGGGTGAAAAAATATTTGCTGAGATTTCTGGAGATTCGTAATTTTGGGAAGCTTGGCAACCCCTTCCCATGAAAGTGTTTCTCGCCAGTCACTGCTTAGGGCTACATCAAGAGGAAACAAAACGTAGAGATAGAACGTGAAACTACGTTGTTGTGTCAAGTTTCAAGAAGCTAGCACAAAACGTGTTGGATTTAGAGTTCCAAATACATCTATCAATATAGGAGAAAACAGAGTGAAACCTAAAAATTCAAACTGTTACTGGAAATGAACGCTTCAAATAGAAGAACGAAATTTGGGGAACCAAGTCGCCTTAGTGTACTGATCATTACCTGAAAGTATCATCCAGTTTGGGTGAAAAAATATTTTCTGAGATTTCTGGAGATTCGTAATTTTGGGAAGCTTGGCAACCCCTTCCCATGAAAGTGTTTCTCGCCAATCACTGCTTAGGGCTACATCAAGAGGAAACAAAACATAGAGATAGAACGTGAAACTACTTTGTTGTGTCAAGTTTCAAGAAGCTAGCACAAACCGTGTTGGATTTAGAGTTCCAAATACATCTATCAATATAGGAGAAAAGAGAGTGAAACCTAAAAATTCAAACTGTTACTGGAAATGAACGCTTCAACATAGAAGAACGAAATTTGGGGAACCAAGTCGCCTTAGTGTACTGATCATTACCTGAGAGTATCATCCAGTTTGGGTGAAAAAATATTTGCTGAGATTTCTGGAGATTCGTAATTTTTGGAAGCTTGGCAACTCCTTCCCATGAAAGTGTTTCTCGCCAGTCACTGCTTAGGGCTACATCAAGAGGAAACAAAACGTAGAGATAGAACGTGAAACTACTTTGTTGTGTCAAGTTTCAATAAGCTAGCACAAACCGTGTTTGATTTAGAGTTCCAAATACATCTATCAATATAGGAGAAAACAGAGTGAAACCTAAAAATTCAAACTGTTACTGGAAATGAACGCTTCAACATAGAAGAACGAAATTTGGGGAACCAAGTCGCCTTAGTGTACTGATCATTACCTGAAAGTATCATCCAGTTTGGGTGAAAAAATATTTGCTGAGATTTCTGGAGATTCGTAATTTTGGGAAGATTGGCAACCCCTTCCCATGAAAGTGTTTCTCGCCAGTCACTGCTTAGGGCTACATCAAGAGGAAACAAAACGTAGAGATAGAACGTGAAACTACTTTGTTGTGTCAAGTTTCAAGAAGCTAGCACAAACCGTGTTGGATTTAGAGTTCCAAATACATCTATCAATATAGGAGAAAACAGAGTGAAACCTAAAAATTCAAACTGTTACTGGAAATGAACGCTTCGACATAGAAGAACGAAATTTTGGGAACCAAGTATCCTTAGTGTACTGATCACTACCTGAAAGTATCATCCAGTTTGGGTGAAAAAATATTTGCTGAGATTTCTGGAGATTCGTAATTTTGGGAAGCTTGGCAACCCCTTCCCATGAAAGTGTTTCTCGCCAGTCACTGCTTAGGGCTACATCAAGAGGAAACAAAACGTAGAGATAGAACGTGAAACTACTTTGTTGTGTCAAGTTTCAAGAAGCTAGCACAAACCGTGTTGGATTTAGAGTTCCAAATACATCTATCAATATAGGAGAAAACAGAGTGAAACCTAAAAATTCAAACTGTTACTGGAAATGAACGCTTCAACATAGAAGAACGAAATTTGGGGAACCAAGTCGCCTTAGTGTACTGATCATTACCTGAAAGTATCATCCAGTTTGGGTGAAAAAATATTTGCTGAGATTTCTGGAGATTCGTAATTTTGGGAAGCTTGGCAACCCCTTCCCATGAAAGTGTTTCTCGCCAGTCACTGCTTAGGGCTACATCAAGAGGAAACAAAACGTAGAGATAGAACGTGAAACTACTTTGTTGTGTCAAGTTTCAAGAAGCTAGCACAAACCGTGTTGGATTTAGAGTTCCAAATACATCTATCAATATAGGAGAAAACAGAGTGAAACCTAAAAATTCAAACTGTTACTGGAAATGAACGCTTCGACATAGAAGAACGAAATTTTGGGAACCAAGTATCCTTAGTGTACTGATCACTACCTGAAAGTATCATCCAGTTTGGGTGAAAAAATATTTGCTGAGATTTCTGGAGATTCGTAATTTTGGGAAGCTTGGCAACCCCTTCCCATGAAAGTGTTTCTCGCCAGTCACTGCTTAGGGCTACATCAAGAGGAAACAAAACGCAGAGATAGAACGTGAAACTACTTTGTTGTGTCAAGTTTCAAGAAGCTAGCACAAACCGTGTTGGATTTAGAGTTCCAAATACATCTATCAATATAGGAGAAAACAGAGTGAAACCTAAAAATTCAAACTGTTACTGGAAATGAACGCTTCAACATAGAAGAACGAAATTTGGGGAACCAAGTCGCCTTAGTGTACTGATCATTACCTGAAAGTATCATCCAGTTTGGGTGAAAAAATATTTGCTGAAATTTCTGGAGATTCGTAATTTTGGGAAGCTTGGCAACCCCTTCCCATGAAAGTGTTTCTCGCCAGTCACTGCTTAGGGCTACATCAAGAGGAAACAAAACGTAGAGATAGAACGTGAAACTACTTTGTTGTGTCAAGTTTCAAGAAGCTAGCACAAACCGTGTTGGATTTAGAGTTCCAAATACATCTATCAATATAGGAGAAAACAGAGTGAAACCTAAAAATTCAAACTGTTACTGGAAATGAACGCTTCGACATAGAAGAACGAAATTTGGGGAACCAAGTCGCCTTAGTGTACTGATCACTACGTGAAAGTGTCATCCAGTTTGGGTGAGCAAATAGTTGCTGAGATTTCTGGAGATTCATAATTTTGGGAAGCTTGGCAACCCCTTCCCATGAAAGTGTTTCTCGCCAGTCACTGCTTAGGGCTACATCAAGAGGAAACAAAACGTAGAGATAGAACGTGAAACTACTTTGTTGTGTCAAGTTTCAAGAAGCTAGCACAAACCGTGTTGGATTTAGAGTTCCAAATACATCTATCAATATAGGAGAAAACAGAGTGAAACCTAAAAATTCAAACTGTTACTGGAAATGAACGCTTCAACATAGAAGAACGAAATTTGGGGAACCAAGTCGCCTTAGTGTACTGATCATTACCTGCGAGTATCATCCAGTTTGGGTGAAAAAATATTTGCTGAGATTTCTGGAGATTCGTAATTTTTGGAAGGATGGCAACCCCTTCCCATGAAAGTGTTTCTCGCCAGTCACTGCTTAAAGCTACATCAAGAGGAAACAAAACGTAGAGATAGAACGTGAAACTACTTTGTTGTGTCAAGTTTCAAGAAGCTAGCACAAACCGTGTTGGATTTAGAGTTCCAAATACATCTATCAATATAGGAGAAAACAGAGTGAAACCTAAAAATTCAAACTGTTACTGGAAATGAACGCTTCGACATAGAAGAACGAAATTTGGGGAACCAAGTCGCCTTAGTGTACTGATCTCTACGTGAAAGTATCATCCAGTTTGGGTGAGCAAATATTTGCTGAGATTTCTGGAGATTCATAATTTTGGGAAGCTTGGCAACCCCTTCCCATGAAAGTGTTTCTCGCCAGTCACTGCTTAGGGCTACATCAAGAGGAAACAAAACGTAGAGATAGAACGTGAAACTACTTTGTTGTGTCAAGTTTCAAGAAGCTAGCACAAACCGTGTTGGATTTAGAGTTCCAAATACATCTATCAATATAGGAGAAAACAGAGTGAAACCTAAAAATTCAAACTGTTACTGGAAATGAACGCTTCAACATAGAAGAACTAAATTTGGGGAACCAAGTCGCCTTAGTGTACTGATCATTACCTGAAAGTATCATCCAGTTTGGGTGAAAAAATATTTGCTGAGATTTCTGGAGATTCGTAATTTTTGGAAGCTTGGCAACCCCTTCCCATGAAAGTGTTTCTCGCCAGTCACTGCTTAGGGCTACATCAAGAGGAAACAAAACGCAGAGATAGAACGTGAAACTACTTTGTTGTGTTAAGTTTCAAGAAGCTAGCACAAACCGTGTTGGATTTAGAGTTCCAAATACATCTATCAATATAGGAGAAAACAGAGTGAAACCTAAAAATTCAAACTGTTACTGGAAATGAACGCTTCGACATAGAAGAACGAAATTTGGGGAACCAAGTCGCCTTAGTGTACTGATCATTACCTGAAAGTATCATCCAGTTTGGGTGAAAAAATATTTGCTGAGATTTCTGGAGATTCGTAATTTTTGGAAGCTTGGCAACCCCTTCCCATGAAAGTGTTTCTCGCCAGTCACTGCTTAGGGCTACATCAAGAGGAAACAAAACGTAGAGATAGAACGTGAAACTACTTTGTTGTGTCAACTTTCAAGAAGCTAGCACAAACCGTGTTGGATTTAGAGTTCCAAATACATCTATCAATATAGGAGAAAACAGAGTGAAACCTAAAAATTCAAACTGTTACTGGAAATGAACGCTTCAACATAGAAGAACGAAATTTGGGGATCCAAGTCGCCTTAGTGTACTGATCATTACCTGAAAGTATCATCCAGTTTGGGTGAAAAAATATTTGCTGAGATTTCTGGAGATTCGTAATTTTTGGAAGCTTGGCAACCCCTTCCCATGAAAGTGTTTCTCGCCAGTCACTGCTTAGGGCTACATCAAGAGGAAACAAAACGTAGAGATAGAACGTGAAACTACTTTGTTGTGTCAAGTTTCAAGAAGCTAGCACAAACCGTGTTGGATTTAGAGTTCCAAATACATCTATCAATATAGGAGAAAACAGAGTGAAACCTAAAAATTCAAACTGTTACTGGAAATGAACGCTTCGACATAGAAGAACGAAATTTGGGGAACCAAGTCGCCTTAGTGTACTGATCACTACCTGAAAGTATCATCCAGGTTGGGTGAAAAAATATTTGCTGAGATTTCTGGAGATTCGTAATTTTGGGAAGCTTGGCAACCCCTTCCCATGAAAGTGTTTCTCGCCAGTCACTGCTTAGGGCTACATCAAGAGGAAACAAAACGTAGAGATAGAACGTGAAACTACTTTGTTGTGTCAACTTTCAAGAAGCTAGCACAAACCGTGTTGGATTTAGAGTTCCAAATACATCTATCAATATAGGAGAAAACAGAGTGAAACCTAAAAATTCAAACTGTTACTGGAAATGAACGCTTCAACATAGAAGAACGAAATTTGGGGAACCAAGTCGCCTTAGTGTACTGATCACTACCTGAAAGTATCATCCAGTTTGGGTGAAAAAATATTTGCTGAGATTTCTGGAGATTCGTAATTTTGGGAAGCTTGGCAACCCCTTCCCATGAAAGTGTTTCTCGCCAGTCACTGCTTAGGGCTACATCAAGAGGAAACAAAACATAGAGATAGAACGTGAAACTACTTTGTTGTGTCAAGTTTCAAGAAGCTAGCACAAACCGTGTTGGATTTAGAGTTCCAAATACATCTATCAATATAGGAGAAAACAGAGTGAAACCTAAAAATTCAAACTGTTACTGGAAATAGACGCTTCAACATAGAAGAACGAAATTTGGGGAACCAAGTCGCCTTAGTGTACTGATCATTACCTGAGAGTATCATCCAGTTTGGGTGAAAAAATATTTGCTGAGATTTCTGGAGATTCGTAATTTTTGGAAGCTTGGCAACCCCTTCCCATGAAAGTGTTTCTCGCCAGTCACTGCTTAGGGCTACATCAAGAGGAAAAAAAACGTAGAGATAGAACGTGAAACTACTTTGTTGTGTCAAGTTTCAAGAAGCTAGCACAAACCGTGTTGGATTTAGAGTTCCAAATACATCTATCAATATAGGAGAAAACAGAGTGAAACCTAAAAATTCAAACTGTTACTGGAAATGAACGCTTCGACATAGAAGAACGAAATTTGGGGAACCAAGTCGCCTTAGTGTACTGATCACTACGTGAAAGTGTCATCCAGTTTGGGTGAGCAAATAGTTGCTGAGATTTCTGGAGATTCATAATTTTGGGAAGCTTGGCAACCCCTTCCCATGAAAGTGTTTCTCGCCAGTCACTGCTTAGGGCTACATCAAGAGGAAACAAAACGTAGAGATAGAACGTGAAACTACTTTGTTGTGTCAAGTTTCAAGAAGCTAGCACAAACCGTGTTGGATTTAGAGTTCCAAATACATCTATCAATATAGGAGAAAACAGAGTGAAACCTAAAAATTCAAACTGTTACTGGAAATGAACGCTTCAACATAGAAGAACGAAATTTGGGGAACCAAGTCGCCTTAGTGTACTGATCATTACCTGCGAGTATCATCCAGTTTGGGTGAAAAAATATTTGCTGAGATTTCTGGAGATTCGTAATTTTTGGAAGGATGGCAACCCCTTCCCATGAAAGTGTTTCTCGCCAGTCACTGCTTAAAGCTACATCAAGAGGAAACAAAACGTAGAGATAGAACGTGAAACTACTTTGTTGTGTCAAGTTTCAAGAAGCTAGCACAAACCGTGTTGGATTTAGAGTTCCAAATACATCTATCAATATAGGAGAAAACAGAGTGAAACCTAAAAATTCAAACTGTTACTGGAAATGAACGCTTCGACATAGAAGAACGAAATTTGGGGAACCAAGTCGCCTTAGTGTACTGATCTCTACGTGAAAGTATCATCCAGTTTGGGTGAGCAAATATTTGCTGAGATTTCTGGAGATTCATAATTTTGGGAAGCTTGGCAACCCCTTCCCATGAAAGTGTTTCTCGCCAGTCACTGCTTAGGGCTACATCAAGAGGAAACAAAACGTAGAGATAGAACGTGAAACTACTTTGTTGTGTCAAGTTTCAAGAAGCTAGCACAAACCGTGTTGGATTTAGAGTTCCAAATACATCTATCAATATAGGAGAAAACAGAGTGAAACCTAAAAATTCAAACTGTTACTGGAAATGAACGCTTCAACATAGAAGAACTAAATTTGGGGAACCAAGTCGCCTTAGTGTACTGATCATTACCTGAAAGTATCATCCAGTTTGGGTGAAAAAATATTTGCTGAGATTTCTGGAGATTCGTAATTTTTGGAAGGATGGCAACCCCTTCCCATGAAAGTGTTTCTCGCCAGTCACTGCTTAGGGCTACATCAAGAGGAAACAAAATGTAGAGATAGAACGTGAAACTACTTTGTTGTGTCAAGTTTCAAGAAGCTAGCACAAACCGTGTTGGATTTAGAGTTCCAAATACATCTATCAATATAGGAGAAAACAGAGTGAAACCTAAAAATTCAAACTGTTACTGGAAATGAACGCTTCGACATAGAAGAACGAAATTTGGGGAACCAAGTCGCCTTAGTGTACTGATCATTACCTGAAAGTATCATCCAGTTTGGGTGAAAAAATATTTGCTGAGATTTCTGGAGATTCGTAATTTTTGGAAGCTTGGCAACCCCTTCCCATGAAAGTGTTTCTCGCCAGTCACTGCTTAGGGCTACATCAAGAGGAAACAAAACGTAGAGATAGAACGTGAAACTACTTTGTTGTGTCAACTTTCAAGAAGCTAGCACAAACCGTGTTGGATTTAGAGTTCCAAATACATCTATCAATATAGGAGAAAACAGAGTGAAACCTAAAAATTCAAACTGTTACTGGAAATGAACGCTTCAACATAGAAGAACGAAATTTGGGGAACCAAGTCGCCTTAGTGTACTGATCATTACCTGAAAGTATCATCCAGTTTGGGTGAAAAAATATTTGCTGAGATTTCTGGAGATTCGTAATTTTTGGAAGCTTGGCAACCCCTTCCCATGAAAGTGTTTCTCGCCAGTCACTGCTTAGGGCTACATCAAGAGGAAACAAAACGTAGAGATAGAACGTGAAACTACTTTGTTGTGTCAAGTTTCAAGAAGCTAGCACAAACCGTGTTGGATTTAGAGTTCCAAATACATCTATCAATATAGGAGAAAACAGAGTGAAACCTAAAAATTCAAACTGTTACTGGAAATGAACGCTTCGACATAGAAGAACGAAATTTGGGGAACCAAGTCGCCTTAGTGTACTGATCACTACCTGAAAGTATCATCCAGGTTGGGTGAAAAAATATTTGCTGAGATTTCTGGAGATTCGTAATTTTGGGAAGCTTGGCAACCCCTTCCCATGAAAGTGTTTCTCGCCAGTCACTGCTTAGGGCTACATCAAGAGGAAACAAAACGTAGAGATAGAACGTGAAACTACTTTGTTGTGTCAACTTTCAAGAAGCTAGCACAAACCGTGTTGGATTTAGAGTTCCAAATACATCTATCAATATAGGAGAAAACAGAGTGAAACCTAAAAATTCAAACTGTTACTGGAAATGAACGCTTCAACATAGAAGAACGAAATTTGGGGAACCAAGTCGCCTTAGTGTACTGATCACTACCTGAAAGTATCATCCAGTTTGGGTGAAAAAATATTTGCTGAGATTTCTGGAGATTCGTAATTTTGGGAAGCTTGGCAACCCCTTCCCATGAAAGTGTTTCTCGCCAGTCACTGCTTAGGGCTACATCAAGAGGAAACAAAATGTAGAGATAGAACGTGAAACTACTTTGTTGTGTCAAGTTTCAAGAAGCTAGCACAAACCGTGTTGGATTTAGAGTTCCAAATACATCTATCAATATAGGAGAAAACAGAGTGAAACCTAAAAATTCAAACTGTTACTGGAAATGAACGCTTCGACATAGAAGAACGAAATTTGGGGAACCAAGTCGCCTTAGTGTACTGATCATTACCTGAAAGTATCATCCAGTTTGGGTGAAAAAATATTTGCTGAGATTTCTGGAGATTCGTAATTTTTGGAAGCTTGGCAACCCCTTCCCATGAAAGTGTTTCTCGCCAGTCACTGCTTAGGGCTACATCAAGAGGAAACAAAACGTAGAGATAGAACGTGAAACTACTTTGTTGTGTCAACTTTCAAGAAGCTATCACAAACCGTGTTGGATTTAGAGTTCCAAATACATCTATCAATATAGGAGAAAACAGAGTGAAACCTAAAAATTCAAACTGTTACTGGAAATGAACGCTTCAACATAGAAGAACGAAATTTGGGGAACCAAGTCGCCTTAGTGTACTGATCATTACCTGAAAGTATCATCCAGTTTGGGTGAAAAAATATTTGCTGAGATTGCTGGAGATTCGTAATTTTGGGAAGCTTGGCAACCCCTTCCCATGAAAGTGTTTCTCGCCAGTCACTGCTTAGGGCTACATCAAGAGGAAACAAAACGTAGAGATAGAACGTGAAACTACTTTGTTGTGTCAAGTTTCAAGAAGCTAGCACAAACCGTGTTGGATTTAGAGTTCCAAATACATCTATCAATATAGGAGAAAACAGAGTGAAACCTAAAAATTCAAACTGTTACTGGAAATGAACGCTTGAACATAGAAGAACGAAATTTGGGGAACCAAGTCGCCTTAGTGTACTGATCATTACCTGAAAGTATCATCCAGTTTGGGTGAAAAAATATTTGCTGAGATTCCTGGAGATTCGCAATTTTTGGAATCTTGGCAACCCCTTCCCATGAAAGTGTTTCTCGCCAGTCACTGCTTAGGGCTACATCAAGAGGAAACAAAACGTAGAGATAGAACGTGAAACTACTTTGTTGTGTCAAGTTTCAAGAAGCTATCACAAACCGTGTTGGATTTAGAGTTCCAAATACATCTATCAATATAGGAGAAAACAGAGTGAAACCTAAAAATTCAAACTGTTACTGGAAATGAACGCTTCAACATAGAAGAACGAAATTTGGGGAACCAAGTCGCCTTAGTGTACTGATCATTACCTGAGAGTATCATCCAGTTTGGGTGAAAAAATATTTGCTGAGATTTCTGGAGATTCGTAATTTTTGGAAGCATGGCAACCCCTTCCCATGAAAGTGTTTCTCGCCAGTCACTGCTTAAAGCTACATCAAGAGGAAACAAAACGTAGAGATAGAACGTGAAACTACTTTGTTGTGTCAAGTTTCAAGAAGCTAGCACAAACCGTGTTGGATTTAGAGTTCCAAATACATCTATCAATATAGGAGAAAACAGAGTGAAACCTAAAAATTCAAACTGTTACTGGAAATGAACGCTTCGACATAGAAGAACGAAATTTGGGGAACCAAGTCGCCTTAGTGTACTGATCACTACGTGAAAGTATCATCCAGTTTGGGTGAACAAATATTTGCTGAGATTTCTGGAGATTCATAATTTTGGGAAGCTTGGCAACCCCTTCCCATGAAAGTGTTTCTCGCCAGTCACTGCTTAGGGCTACATCAAGAGGAAACAAAACGTAGAGATAGAACGTGAAACTACTTTGTTGTGTCAAGTTTCAAGAAGCTAGCACAAACCGTGTTGGATTTAGAGTTCCAAATACATCTATCAATATAGGAGAAAACAGAGTGAAACCTAAAAATTCAAACTGTTACTGGAAATGAACGCTTCAACATAGAAGAACGAAATTTGGGGAACCAAGTCGCCTTAGTGTACTGATCATTACCTGAAAGTATCATCCAGTTTGGATGAAAAAATATTTGCTGAGATTTCTGGAGATTTGTAATTTTGGGAAGCTTGGCAACCCCTTCCCATGAAAGTGTTTCTCGCCAGTCACTGTTTAGGGCTACATCAAGAGGAAACAAAACGTAGAGATAGAACATGAAACTACTTTGTTGTGTCAACTTTCAAGAAGCTAGCACAAACCGTGTTGGATTTAGAGTTCCAAATACATCTATCAATATAGGAGAAAACAGAGTGAAACCTAAAAATTCAAACTGTTACTGGAAATGAACGCTTCAACATAGAAGAACGAAATTTGGGGAACCAAGTCGCCTTAGTGTACTGATCATTACCTGAAAGTATCATCCAGTTTGGGTGAAAAAATATTTGCTGAGATTTCTGGAGATTCGTAATTTTGGGAAGCTTGGCAACCCCGTTCCATGAAAGGGTTTCTCGCCAGTCACTGCTTAGGGCTACATCAAGTGGAAACAAAACGTAGAGATAGAACGTGAAACTACTTTGTTGTGTCAAGTTTCAAGAAGCTAGCACAAACCGTGTTGGATTTAGAGTTCCAAATACATCTATTAATATAGGAGAAAACAGAGTGAAACCTAAAAATTCAAACTGTTACTGGAAATGAACGCCTCAACATAGAAGAACGAAATTTGGGGAACCAAGTTACCTTAGTGTACTGATCATTACCTGAAAGTATCATCCAGTTTGGGTGAAAAATTATTTGCTGAGATTTCTGGAGATTCGTAATTTTTGGAAGCTTGGCAATCCCTTCCCATGAAAGTGTTTCTCGCCAGTCACTGCTTAGGGCTACATCAAGAGGAAACAAAACGTAGAGATAGAACGTGAAACTACTTTGTTGTGTCAAGTTTCAAGAAGCTAGCACAAACCGTGTTGGATTTAGAGTTCCAAATACATCTATCAATATAGGAGAAAATAGAGTGAAACCTAAAAATTCAAACTGTTACTGGAAATGAACGCTTCAACATAGAAGAACGAAATTTGGGGAACCAAGTCGCCTTAGTGTACTGATCATTACCTGAAAGTATCATCCAGTTTGGGTGAAAAAATATTTGCTGAGATTTCTGGAGATTCGTAATTTTGGGAAGCTTGGCAACCCCTTCCCATGAAAGTGTTTCTCGCCAGTCACTGCTTAGGGCTACATCAAGAGGAAACAAAACGTAGAGATAGAACGTGAAACTACTTTGTTGTGTCAAGTTTCAAGAAGCTAGCACAAACCGTGTTGGATTTAGAGTTCCAAATACATCTATTAATATAGGAGAAAACAGAGTGAAACCTAAAAATTCAAACTGTTACTGGAAATGAACGCTTCAACATAGAAGAACGAAATTTGGGGAACCAAGTTACCTTAGTGTACTGATCATTACCTGAAAGTATCATCCAGTTTGGGTGAAAAATTATTTGCTGAGATTTCTGGAGATTCGTAATTTTTGGAAGCTTGGCAATCCCTTCCCATGAAAGTGTTTCTCGCCAGTCACTGCTTAGGGCTACATCAAGAGGAAACAAAACGTAGAGATAGAACGTGAAACTACTTTGTTGTGTCAAGTTTCAAGAAGCTATCACAAACCGTGTTGGATTTAGAGTTCCAAATACATCTATCAATATAGGAGAAAACAGAGTGAAACCTAAAAATTCAAACTGTTACTGGAAATGAACGCTTCAACATAGAAGAACGAAATTTGGGGAACCAAGTCGCCTTAGTGTACTGATCATTACCTGAAAGTATCATCCAGTTTGGGTGAAAAAATATTTGCTGAGATTGCTGGAGATTCGTAATTTTGGGAAGCTTGGCAACCCCTTCACATGAAAGTGTTTCTCGCCAGTCACTGCTTAGGGCTACATCAAGAGGAAACAAAACGTAGAGATAGAACGTGAAACTACTTTGTTGTGTCAAGTTTCAAGAAGCTAGCACAAACCGTGTTGGATTTAGAGTTCCAAATACATCTATCAATATAGGAGAAAACAGAGTGAAACCTAAAAATTCAAACTGTTACTGGAAATGAACGCTTCAACATAGAAGAACGAAATTTGGGGAACCAAGTCGCCTTAGTGTACTGATCATTACCTGAAAGTATCATCCAGTTTGGGTGAAAAAATATTTGCTGAGATTCCTGGAGATTCGCAATTTTTGGAATCTTGGCAACCCCTTCCCATGAAAGTGTTTCTCGCCAGTCACTGCTTAGGGCTACATCAAGAGGAAACAAAACGTAGAGATAGAACGTGAAACTACTTTGTTGTGTCAAGTTTCAAGAAGCTAGAACAAACCGTGTTGGATTTAGAGTTCCAAATACATCTATCAATATAGGAGAAAACAGAGTGAAACCTAAAAATTCAAACTGTTACTGGAAATGAACGCTTCAACATAGAAGAACGAAATTTGGGGAACCAAGTCGCCTTAGTGTACTGATCATTACCTGAGAGTATCATCCAGTTTGGGTGAAAAAATATTTGCTGAGATTTCTGGAGATTCGTAATTTTTGGAAGCATGGCAACCCCTTCCCATGAAAGTGTTTCTCGCCAGTCACTGCTTAAAGCTACATCAAGAGGAAACAAAACGTAGAGATAGAACGTGAAACTACTTTGTTGTGTCAAGTTTCAAGAAGCTAGCACAAACCGTGTTGGATTTAGAGTTCCAAATACATCTATCAATATAGGAGAAAACAGAGTGAAACCTAAAAATTCAAACTGTTACTGGAAATGAACGCTTCAAATAGAAGAACGAAATTTGGGGAACCAAGTCGCCTTAGTGTACTGATCACTACGTGAAAGTATCATCCAGTTTGGGTGAACAAATATTTGCTGAGATTTCTGGAGATTCATAATTTTGGGAAGCTTGGCAACCCCTTCCCATGAAAGTGTTTCTCGCCAGTCACTGCTTAGGGCTACATCAAGAGGAAACAAAACGTAGAGATAGAACGTGAAACTACTTTGTTGTGTCAAGTTTCAAGAAGCTAGCACAAACCGTGTTGGATTTAGAGTTCCAAATACATCTATCAATATAGGAGAAAACAGAGTGAAACCTAAAAATTCAAACTGTTACTGGAAATGAACGCTTCAACATAGAAGAACGAAATTTGGGGAACCAAGTCGCCTTAGTGTACTGATCATTACCTGAGAGTATCATCCAGTTTGGGTGAAAAAATATTTGCTGAGATTTCTGGAGATTCGTAATTTTTGGAAGCATGGCAACCCCTTCCCATGAAAGTGTTTCTCGCCAGTCACTGCTTAAAGCTACATCAAGAGGAAACAAAACGTAGAGATAGAACGTGAAACTACTTTGTTGTGTCAAGTTTCAAGAAGCTAGCACAAACCGTGTTGGATTTAGAGTTCCAAATACATCTATCAATATAGGAGAAAACAGAGTGAAACCTAAAAATTCAAACTGTTACTGGAAATGAACGCTTCGACATAGAAGAACGAAATTTGGGGAACCAAGTCGCCTTAGTGTACTGATCACTACGTGAAAGTATCATCCAGTTTGGGTGAACAAATATTTGCTGAGATTTCTGGAGATTCATAATTTTGGGAAGCTTGGCAACCCCTTCCCATGAAAGTGTTTCTCGCCAGTCACTGCTTAGGGCTACATCAAGAGGAAACAAAACGTAGAGATAGAACGTGAAACTACTTTGTTGTGTCAAGTTTCAAGAAGCTAGCACAAACCGTGTTGGATTTAGAGTTCCAAATACATCTATCAATATAGGAGAAAACAGAGTGAAACCTAAAAATTCAAACTGTTACTGGAAATGAACGCTTCAACATAGAAGAACGAAATTTGGGGAACCAAGTCGCCTTAGTGTACTGATCATTACCTGAAAGTATCATCCAGTTTGGATGAAAAAATATTTGCTGAGATTTCTGGAGATTCGTAATTTTGGGAAGCTTGGCAACCCCTTCCCATGAAAGTGTTTCTCGCCAGTCACTGTTTAGGGCTACATCAAGAGGAAACAAAACGTAGAGATAGAACATGAAACTACTTTGTTGTGTCAACTTTCAAGAAGCTAGCACAAACCGTGTTGGATTTAGAGTTCCAAATACATCTATCAATATAGGAGAAAACAGAGTGAAACCTAAAAATTCAAACTGTTACTGGAAATGAACGCTTCAACATAGAAGAACGAAATTTGGGGAACCAAGTCGCCTTAGTGTACTGATCATTACCTGAAAGTATCATCCAGTTTGGGTGAAAAAATATTTGCTGAGATTTCTGGAGATTCGTAATTTTGGGAAGCTTGGCAACCCCGTTCCATGAAAGGGTTTCTCGCCAGTCACTGCTTAGGGCTACATCAAGTGGAAACAAAACGTAGAGATAGAACGTGAAACTACTTTGTTGTGTCAAGTTTCAAGAAGCTAGCACAAACCGTGTTGGATTTAGAGTTCCAAATACATCTATTAATATAGGAGAAAACAGAGTGAAACCTAAAAATTCAAACTGTTACTGAAAATGAACGCCTCAACATAGAAGAACGAAATTTGGGGAACCAAGTTACCTTAGTGTACTGATCATTACCTGAAAGTATCATCCAGTTTGGGTGAAAAATTATTTGCTGAGATTTCTGGAGATTCGTAATTTTTGGAAGCTTGGCAATCCCTTCCCATGAAAGTGTTTCTCGCCAGTCACTGCTTAGGGCTACATCAAGAGGAAACAAAACGTAGAGATAGAACGTGAAACTACTTTGTTGTGTCAAGTTTCAAGAAGCTAGCACAAACCGTGTTGGATTTAGAGTTCCAAATACATCTATCAATATAGGAGAAAATAGAGTGAAACCTAAAAATTCAAACTGTTACTGGAAATGAACGCTTCAACATAGAAGAACGAAATTTGGGGAACCAAGTCGCCTTAGTGTACTGATCATTACCTGAAAGTATCATCCAGTTTGGGTGAAAAAATATTTGCTGAGATTTCTGGAGATTCGTAATTTTGGGAAGCTTGGCAACCCCTTCCCATGAAAGTGTTTCTCGCCAGTCACTGCTTAGGGCTACATCAAGAGGAAACAAAACGTAGAGATAGAACGTGAAACTACTTTGTTGTGTCAAGTTTCAAGAAGCTAGCACAAACCGTGTTGGATTTAGAGTTCCAAATACATCTATTAATATAGGAGAAAACAGAGTGAAACCTAAAAATTCAAACTGTTACTGGAAATGAACGCTTCAACATAGAAGAACGAAATTTGGGGAACCAAGTTACCTTAGTGTACTGATCATTACCTGAAAGTATCATCCAGTTTGGGTGAAAAATTATTTGCTGAGATTTCTGGAGATTCGTAATTTTTGGAAGCTTGGCAATCCCTTCCCATGAAAGTGTTTCTCGCCAGTCACTGCTTAGGGCTACATCAAGAGGAAACAAAACGTAGAGATAGAACGTGAAACTACTTTGTTGTGTCAAGTTTCAAGAAGCTATCACAAACCGTGTTGGATTTAGAGTTCCAAATACATCTATCAATATAGGAGAAAACAGAGTGAAACCTAAAAATTCAAACTGTTACTGGAAATGAACGCTTCAACATAGAAGAACGAAATTTGGGGAACCAAGTCGCCTTAGTGTACTGATCATTACCTGAAAGTATCATCCAGTTTGGGTGAAAAAATATTTGCTGAGATTGCTGGAGATTCGTAATTTTGGGAAGCTTGGCAACCCCTTCCCATGAAAGTGTTTCTCGCCAGTCACTGCTTAGGGCTACATCAAGAGGAAACAAAACGTAGAGATAGAACGTGAAACTACTTTGTTGTGTCAAGTTTCAAGAAGCTAGCACAAACCGTGTTGGATTTAGAGTTCCAAATACATCTATCAATATAGGAGAAAACAGAGTGAAACCTAAAAATTCAAACTGTTACTGGAAATGAACGCTTCAACATAGAAGAACGAAATTTGGGGAACCAAGTCGCCTTAGTGTACTGATAATTACCTGAAAGTATCATCCAGTTTGGGTGAAAAAATATTTGCTGAGATTCCTGGAGATTCGCAATTTTTGGAATCTTGGCAACCCCTTCCCATGAAAGTGTTTCTCGCCAGTCACTGCTTAGGGCTACATCAAGAGGAAACAAAACGTAGAGATAGAACGTGAAACTACTTTGTTGTGTCAAGTTTCAAGAAGCTAGAACAAACCGTGTTGGATTTAGAGTTCCAAATACATCTATCAATATAGGAGAAAACAGAGTGAAACCTAAAAATTCAAACTGTTACTGGAAATGAACGCTTCAACATAGAAGAACGAAATTTGGGGAACCAAGTCGCCTTAGTGTACTGATCATTACCTGAGAGTATCATCCAGTTTGGGTGAAAAAATATTTGCTGAGATTTCTGGAGATTCGTAATTTTTGGAAGCATGGCAACCCCTTCCCATGAAAGTGTTTCTCGCCAGTCACTGCTTAAAGCTACATCAAGAGGAAACAAAACGTAGAGATAGAACGTGAAACTACTTTGTTGTGTCAAGTTTCAAGAAGCTAGCACAAACCGTGTTGGATTTAGAGTTCCAAATACATCTATCAATATAGGAGAAAACAGAGTGAAACCTAAAAATTCAAACTGTTACTGGAAATGAACGCTTCAAATAGAAGAACGAAATTTGGGGAACCAAGTCGCCTTAGTGTACTGATCACTACGTGAAAGTATCATCCAGTTTGGGTGAACAAATATTTGCTGAGATTTCTGGAGATTCATAATTTTGGGAAGCTTGGCAACCCCTTCCCATGAAAGTGTTTCTCGCCAGTCACTGCTTAGGGCTACATCAAGAGGAAACAAAACGTAGAGATAGAACGTGAAACTACTTTGTTGTGTCAAGTTTCAAGAAGCTAGCACAAACCGTGTTGGATTTAGAGTTCCAAATACATCTATCAATATAGGAGAAAACAGAGTGAAACCTAAAAATTCAAACTGTTACTGGAAATGAACGCTTCAACATAGAAGAACGAAATTTGGGGAACCAAGTCGCCTTAGTGTACTGATCATTACCTGAAAGTATCATCCAGTTTGGATGAAAAAATATTTGCTGAGATTTCTGGAGATTCGTAATTTTTGGAAGATTGGTAACCCCTTCCCATGAAAGTGTTTCTCGCCAGTCACTGTTTAGGGCTACATCAAGAGGAAACAAAACGTAGAGATAGAACATGAAACTACTTTGTTGTGTCAACTTTCAAGAAGCTAGCACAAACCGTGTTGGATTTAGAGTTCCAAATACATCTATCAATATAGGAGAAAACAGAGTGAAACCTAAAAATTCAAACTGTTACTGGAAATGAACGCTTCAACATAGAAGAACGAAATTTGGGGAACCAAGTCGCCTTAGTGTACTGATCATTACCTGAAAGTATCATCCAGTTTGGGTGAAAAAATATTTGCTGAGATTTCTGGAGATTCGTAATTTTGGGAAGCTTGGCAACCCCGTTCCATGAAAGGGTTTCTCGCCAGTCACTGCTTAGGGCTACATCAAGTGGAAACAAAACGTAGAGATAGAACGTGAAACTACTTTGTTGTGTCAAGTTTCAAGAAGCTAGCACAAACCGTGTTTGATTTAGAGTTCCAAATACATCTATTAATATAGGAGAAAACAGAGTGAAACCTAAAAATTCAAACTGTTACTGGAAATGAACGCCTCAACATAGAAGAACGAAATTTGGGGAACCAAGTTACCTTAGTGTACTGATCATTACCTGAAAGTATCATCCAGTTTGGGTGAAAAATTATTTGCTGAGATTTCTGGAGATTCGTAATTTTTGGAAGCTTGGCAATCCCTTCCCATGAAAGTGTTTCTCGCCAGTCACTGCTTAGGGCTACATCAAGAGGAAACAAAACGTAGAGATAGAACGTGAAACTACTTTGTTGTGTCAAGTTTCAAGAAGCTATCACAAACCGTGTTGGATTTAGAGTTCCAAATACATCTATCAATATAGGAGAAAATAGAGTGAAACCTAAAAATTCAAACTGTTACTGGAAATGAACGCTTCAACATAGAAGAACGAAATTTGGGGAACCAAGTCGCCTTAGTGTACTGATCATTACCTGAAAGTATCATCCAGTTTGGGTGAAAAAATATTTGCTGAGATTTCTGGAGATTCGTAATTTTGGGAAGCTTGGCAACCCCTTCCCATGAAAGTGTTTCTCGCCAGTCACTGCTTAGGGCTACATCAAGAGGAAACAAAACGTAGAGATAGAACGTGAAACTACTTTGTTGTGTCAAGTTTCAAGAAGCTAGCACAAACCGTGTTGGATTTAGAGTTCCAAATACATCTATCAATATAGGAGAAAACAGAGTGAAACCTAAAAATTCAAACTGTTACTGGAAATGAACGCTTCAACATAGAAGAACGAAATTTGGGGAACCAAGTCGCCTTAGTGTACTGATCATTACCTGAAAGTATCATCCAGTTTGGGTGAAAAAATATTTGCTGAGATTTCTGGAGATTCGCAATTTTTGGAAGCTTGGCAACCCCTTCCCATGAAAGTGTTTCTCGCCAGTCACTGCTTAGGGCTACATCAAGAGGAAACAAAACGTAGAGATAGAACGTGAAACTACTTTGTTGTGTCAAGTTTCAAGAAGCTAGAACAAACCGTGTTGGATTTAGAGTTCCAAATACATCTATCAATATAGGAGAAAACAGAGTGAAACCTAAAAATTCAAACTGTTACTGGAAATGAACGCTTCAACATAGAAGAACGAAATTTGGGGAACCAAGTCGCCTTAGTGTACCGATCATTACCTGAGAGTATCATCCAGTTTGGGTGAAAAAATATTTGCTGAGATTTCTGGAGATTCGTAATTTTTGGAAGCATGGCAACCCCTTCCCATGAAAGTGTTTCTCGCCAGTCACTGCTTAGGGCTACATCAAGAGGAAACAAAACGTAGAGATAGAACGTGAAACTACTTTGTTGTGTCAAGTTTCAAGAAGCTAGCACAAACCGTGTTGGATTTAGAGTTCCAAATACATCTATCAATATAGGAGAAAACAGAGTGAAACCTAAAAATTCAAACTGTTACTGGAAATGAACGCTTCGACATAGAAGAACGAAATTTGGGGAACCAAGTCGCCTTAGTGTACTGATCACTACCTGAAAGTATCATCCAGTTTGGGTGAAAAAATATTTGCTGAGATTTCTGGAGATTCGTAATTTTGGGAAGCTTGGCAACCCCTTCCCATGAAAGTGTTTCTCGCCAGTCACTGCTTTGGGCTACATCAAGAGGAAACGAAACGTAGAGATAGAACGTGAAACTACTTTGTTGTGTCAAGTTTCAAGAAGCTAGCACAAACCGTGTTGGATTTAGAGTTCCAAATACATCTATCAATATAGGAGAAAACAGAGTGAAACCTAAAAATTCAAACTGTTACTGGAAATGAACGCTTCAACATAGAAGAACGAAATTTGGGGAACCAAGTCGCCTTAGTGTACTGATCATTACCTGAGAGTATCATCCAGTTTGGGTGAAAAAATATTTGCTGAGATTTCTGGAGATTCGTAATTTTTGGAAGCATGGCAACCCCTTCCCATGAAAGTGTTTCTCGCCAGTCACTGCTTAAAGCTACATCAAGAGGAAACAAAACGTAGAGATAGAACGTGAAACTACTTTGTTGTGTCAAGTTTCAAGAAGCTAGCACAAACCGTGTTGGATTTAGAGTTCCAAATACATCTATCAATATAGGAGAAAACAGAGTGAAACCTAAAAATTCAAACTGTTACTGGAAATGAACGCTTCGACATAGAAGAACGAAATTTGGGGAACCAAGTCGCCTTAGTGTACTGATCACTACGTGAAAGTATCATCCAGTTTGGGTGAACAAATATTTGCTGAGATTTCTGGAGATTCATAATTTTGGGAAGCTTGGCAACCCCTTCCCATGAAAGTGTTTCTCGCCAGTCACTGCTTAGGGCTACATCAAGAGGAAACAAAACGTAGAGATAGAACGTGAAACTACTTTGTTGTGTCAAGTTTCAAGAAGCTAGCACAAACCGTGTTGGATTTAGAGTTCCAAATACATCTATCAATATAGGAGAAAACAGAGTGAAACCTAAAAATTCAAACTGTTACTGGAAATGAACGCTTCAACATAGAAGAACGAAATTTGGGGAACCAAGTCGCCTTAGTGTACTGATCATTACCTGAAAGTATCATCCAGTTTGGATGAAAAAATATTTGCTGAGATTTCTGGAGATTCGTAATTTTGGGAAGCTTGGCAACCCCTTCCCATGAAAGTGTTTCTCGCCAGTCACTGTTTAGGGCTACATCAAGAGGAAACAAAACGTAGAGATAGAACATGAAACTACTTTGTTGTGTCAACTTTCAAGAAGCTAGCACAAACCGTGTTGGATTTAGAGTTCCAAATACATCTATCAATATAGGAGAAAACAGAGTGAAACCTAAAAATTCAAACTGTTACTGGAAATGAACGCTTCAACATAGAAGAACGAAATTTGGGGAACCAAGTCGCCTTAGTGTACTGATCATTACCTGAAAGTATCATCCAGTTTGGGTGAAAAAATATTTGCTGAGATTTCTGGAGATTCGTAATTTTGGGAAGCTTGGCAACCCCGTTCCATGAAAGGGTTTCTCGCCAGTCACTGCTTAGGGCTACATCAAGTGGAAACAAAACGTAGAGATAGAACGTGAAACTACTTTGTTGTGTCAAGTTTCAAGAAGCTAGCACAAACCGTGTTGGATTTAGAGTTCCAAATACATCTATTAATATAGGAGAAAACAGAGTGAAACCTAAAAATTCAAACTGTTACTGAAAATGAACGCCTCAACATAGAAGAACGAAATTTGGGGAACCAAGTTACCTTAGTGTACTGATCATTACCTGAAAGTATCATCCAGTTTGGGTGAAAAATTATTTGCTGAGATTTCTGGAGATTCGTAATTTTTGGAAGCTTGGCAATCCCTTCCCATGAAAGTGTTTCTCGCCAGTCACTGCTTAGGGCTACATCAAGAGGAAACAAAACGTAGAGATAGAACGTGAAACTACTTTGTTGTGTCAAGTTTCAAGAAGCTAGCACAAACCGTGTTGGATTTAGAGTTCCAAATACATCTATCAATATAGGAGAAAATAGAGTGAAACCTAAAAATTCAAACTGTTACTGGAAATGAACGCTTCAACATAGAAGAACGAAATTTGGGGAACCAAGTCGCCTTAGTGTACTGATCATTACCTGAAAGTATCATCCAGTTTGGGTGAAAAAATATTTGCTGAGATTTCTGGAGATTCGTAATTTTGGGAAGCTTGGCAACCCCTTCCCATGAAAGTGTTTCTCGCCAGTCACTGCTTAGGGCTACATCAAGAGGAAACAAAACGTAGAGATAGAACGTGAAACTACTTTGTTGTGTCAAGTTTCAAGAAGCTAGCACAAACCGTGTTGGATTTAGAGTTCCAAATACATCTATTAATATAGGAGAAAACAGAGTGAAACCTAAAAATTCAAACTGTTACTGGAAATGAACGCTTCAACATAGAAGAACGAAATTTGGGGAACCAAGTTACCTTAGTGTACTGATCATTACCTGAAAGTATCATCCAGTTTGGGTGAAAAATTATTTGCTGAGATTTCTGGAGATTCGTAATTTTTGGAAGCTTGGCAATCCCTTCCCATGAAAGTGTTTCTCGCCAGTCACTGCTTAGGGCTACATCAAGAGGAAACAAAACGTAGAGATAGAACGTGAAACTACTTTGTTGTGTCAAGTTTCAAGAAGCTATCACAAACCGTGTTGGATTTAGAGTTCCAAATACATCTATCAATATAGGAGAAAACAGAGTGAAACCTAAAAATTCAAACTGTTACTGGAAATGAACGCTTCAACATAGAAGAACGAAATTTGGGGAACCAAGTCGCCTTAGTGTACTGATCATTACCTGAAAGTATCATCCAGTTTGGGTGAAAAAATATTTGCTGAGATTGCTGGAGATTCGTAATTTTGGGAAGCTTGGCAACCCCTTCCCATGAAAGTGTTTCTCGCCAGTCACTGCTTAGGGCTACATCAAGAGGAAACAAAACGTAGAGATAGAACGTGAAACTACTTTGTTGTGTCAAGTTTCAAGAAGCTAGCACAAACCGTGTTGGATTTAGAGTTCCAAATACATCTATCAATATAGGAGAAAACAGAGTGAAACCTAAAAATTCAAACTGTTACTGGAAATGAACGCTTCAACATAGAAGAACGAAATTTGGGGAACCAAGTCGCCTTAGTGTACTGATAATTACCTGAAAGTATCATCCAGTTTGGGTGAAAAAATATTTGCTGAGATTCCTGGAGATTCGCAATTTTTGGAATCTTGGCAACCCCTTCCCATGAAAGTGTTTCTCGCCAGTCACTGCTTAGGGCTACATCAAGAGGAAACAAAACGTAGAGATAGAACGTGAAACTACTTTGTTGTGTCAAGTTTCAAGAAGCTAGAACAAACCGTGTTGGATTTAGAGTTCCAAATACATCTATCAATATAGGAGAAAACAGAGTGAAACCTAAAAATTCAAACTGTTACTGGAAATGAACGCTTCAACATAGAAGAACGAAATTTGGGGAACCAAGTCGCCTTAGTGTACTGATCATTACCTGAGAGTATCATCCAGTTTGGGTGAAAAAATATTTGCTGAGATTTCTGGAGATTCGTAATTTTTGGAAGCATGGCAACCCCTTCCCATGAAAGTGTTTCTCGCCAGTCACTGCTTAAAGCTACATCAAGAGGAAACAAAACGTAGAGATAGAACGTGAAACTACTTTGTTGTGTCAAGTTTCAAGAAGCTAGCACAAACCGTGTTGGATTTAGAGTTCCAAATACATCTATCAATATAGGAGAAAACAGAGTGAAACCTAAAAATTCAAACTGTTACTGGAAATGAACGCTTCAAATAGAAGAACGAAATTTGGGGAACCAAGTCGCCTTAGTGTACTGATCACTACGTGAAAGTATCATCCAGTTTGGGTGAACAAATATTTGCTGAGATTTCTGGAGATTCATAATTTTGGGAAGCTTGGCAACCCCTTCCCATGAAAGTGTTTCTCGCCAGTCACTGCTTAGGGCTACATCAAGAGGAAACAAAACGTAGAGATAGAACGTGAAACTACTTTGTTGTGTCAAGTTTCAAGAAGCTAGCACAAACCGTGTTGGATTTAGAGTTCCAAATACATCTATCAATATAGGAGAAAACAGAGTGAAACCTAAAAATTCAAACTGTTACTGGAAATGAACGCTTCAACATAGAAGAACGAAATTTGGGGAACCAAGTCGCCTTAGTGTACTGATCATTACCTGAAAGTATCATCCAGTTTGGATGAAAAAATATTTGCTGAGATTTCTGGAGATTCGTAATTTTTGGAAGATTGGTAACCCCTTCCCATGAAAGTGTTTCTCGCCAGTCACTGTTTAGGGCTACATCAAGAGGAAACAAAACGTAGAGATAGAACATGAAACTACTTTGTTGTGTCAACTTTCAAGAAGCTAGCACAAACCGTGTTGGATTTAGAGTTCCAAATACATCTATCAATATAGGAGAAAACAGAGTGAAACCTAAAAATTCAAACTGTTACTGGAAATGAACGCTTCAACATAGAAGAACGAAATTTGGGGAACCAAGTCGCCTTAGTGTACTGATCATTACCTGAAAGTATCATCCAGTTTGGGTGAAAAAATATTTGCTGAGATTTCTGGAGATTCGTAATTTTGGGAAGCTTGGCAACCCCGTTCCATGAAAGGGTTTCTCGCCAGTCACTGCTTAGGGCTACATCAAGTGGAAACAAAACGTAGAGATAGAACGTGAAACTACTTTGTTGTGTCAAGTTTCAAGAAGCTAGCACAAACCGTGTTTGATTTAGAGTTCCAAATACATCTATTAATATAGGAGAAAACAGAGTGAAACCTAAAAATTCAAACTGTTACTGGAAATGAACGCCTCAACATAGAAGAACGAAATTTGGGGAACCAAGTTACCTTAGTGTACTGATCATTACCTGAAAGTATCATCCAGTTTGGGTGAAAAATTATTTGCTGAGATTTCTGGAGATTCGTAATTTTTGGAAGCTTGGCAATCCCTTCCCATGAAAGTGTTTCTCGCCAGTCACTGCTTAGGGCTACATCAAGAGGAAACAAAACGTAGAGATAGAACGTGAAACTACTTTGTTGTGTCAAGTTTCAAGAAGCTATCACAAACCGTGTTGGATTTAGAGTTCCAAATACATCTATCAATATAGGAGAAAATAGAGTGAAACCTAAAAATTCAAACTGTTACTGGAAATGAACGCTTCAACATAGAAGAATGAAATTTGGGGAACCAAGTCGCCTTAGTGTACTGATCATTACCTGAAAGTATCATCCAGTTTGGGTGAAAAAATATTTGCTGAGATTTCTGGAGATTCGTAATTTTGGGAAGCTTGGCAACCCCTTCCCATGAAAGTGTTTCTCGCCAGTCACTGCTTAGGGCTACATCAAGAGGAAACAAAACGTAGAGATAGAACGTGAAACTACTTTGTTGTGTCAAGTTTCAAGAAGCTAGCACAAACCGTGTTGGATTTAGAGTTCCAAATACATCTATCAATATAGGAGAAAACAGAGTGAAACCTAAAAATTCAAACTGTTACTGGAAATGAACGCTTCAACATAGAAGAACGAAATTTGGGGAACCAAGTCGCCTTAGTGTACTGATCATTACCTGAAAGTATCATCCAGTTTGGGTGAAAAAATATTTGCTGAGATTTCTGGAGATTCGCAATTTTTGGAAGCTTGGCAACCCCTTCCCATGAAAGTGTTTCTCGCCAGTCACTGCTTAGGGCTACATCAAGAGGAAACAAAACGTAGAGATAGAACGTGAAACTACTTTGTTGTGTCAAGTTTCAAGAAGCTAGAACAAACCGTGTTGGATTTAGAGTTCCAAATACATCTATCAATATAGGAGAAAACAGAGTGAAACCTAAAAATTCAAACTGTTACTGGAAATGAACGCTTCAACATAGAAGAACGAAATTTGGGGAACCAAGTCGCCTTAGTGTACTGATCATTACCTGAGAGTATCATCCAGTTTGGGTGAAAAAATATTTGCTGAGATTTCTGGAGATTCGTAATTTTTGGAAGCATGGCAACCCCTTCCCATGAAAGTGTTTCTCGCCAGTCACTGCTTAGGGCTACATCAAGAGGAAACAAAACGTAGAGATAGAACGTGAAACTACTTTGTTGTGTCAAGTTTCAAGAAGCTAGCACAAACCGTGTTGGATTTAGAGTTCCAAATACATCTATCAATATAGGAGAAAACAGAGTGAAACCTAAAAATTCAAACTGTTACTGGAAATGAACGCTTCGACATAGAAGAACGAAATTTGGGGAACCAAGTCGCCTTAGTGTACTGATCACTACCTGAAAGTATCATCCAGTTTGGGTGAAAAAATATTTGCTGAGATTTCTGGAGATTCGTAATTTTGGGAAGCTTGGCAACCCCTTCCCATGAAAGTGTTTCTCGCCAGTCACTGCTTTGGGCTACATCAAGAGGAAACGAAACGTAGAGATAGAACGTGAAACTACTTTGTTGTGTCAAGTTTCAAGAAGCTAGCACAAACCGTGTTGGATTTAGAGTTCCAAATACATCTATCAATATAGGAGAAAACAGAGTGAAACCTAAAAATTCAAACTGTTACTGGAAATGAACGCTTCAACATAGAAGAACGAAATTTGGGGAACCAAGTCGCCTTAGTGTACTGATCATTACCTGAAAGTATCATCCAGTTTGGGTGAAAAAATATTTGCTGAGATTTCTGGAGATTCGTAATTTTGGGAAGCTTGGCAACCCCGTTCCATGAAAGGGTTTCTCGCCACTCACTGCTTAGGGCTACATCAAGAGGAAACAAAACATAGAGATAGAACGTGAAACTACTTTGTTGTGTCAAGTTTCAAGAAGCTAGCACAAACCGTGTTGGATTTAGAGTTCCAAATACATCTATTAATATAGGAGAAAACAGAGTGAAACCTAAAAATTCAAACTGTTACTGGAAATGAACGCTTCAACATAGAAGAACGAAATTTGGGGAACCAAGTTACCTTAGTGTACTGATCATTACCTGAAAGTATCATCCAGTTTGGGTGAAAAATTATTTGCTGAGATTTCTGGAGATTCGTAATTTTTGGAAGCTTGGCAATCCCTTCCCATGAAAGTGTTTCTCGCCAGTCACTGCTTAGGGCTACATCAAGAGGAAACAAAACGTAGAGATAGAACGTGAAACTACTTTGTTGTGTCAAGTTTCAAGAAGCTAGCACAAACCGTGTTGGATTTAGAGTTCCAAATACATCTATCAATATAGGAGAAAACAGAGTGAAACCTAAAAATTCAAACTGTTACTGGAAATGAACGCTTCAACATAGAAGAACGAAATTTGGGGAACCAAGTCGCCTTAGTGTACTGATCATTACTTGAAAGTATCATCCAGTTTGGATGAAAAAATATTTGCTGAGATTTCTGGAGATTCGTAATTTTTGGAAGATTGGCAACCCCTTCCCATGAAAGTGTTTCTCGCCAGTCACTGTTTAGGGCTACATCAAGAGGAAACAAAACGTAGAGATAGAACATGAAACTACTTTGTTGTGTCAACTTTCAAGAAGCTAGCACAAACCGTGTTGGATTTAGAGTTCCAAATACATCTATCAATATAGGAGAAAACAGAGTGAAACCTAAAAATTCAAACTGTTACTGGAAATGAACGCTTCAACATAGAAGAACGAAATTTGGGGAACCAAGTCGCCTTAGTGTACTGATCATTACCTGAAAGTATCATCCAGTTTGGGTGAAAAAATATTTGCTGAGATTTCTGGAGATTCGTAATTTTGGGAAGCTTGGCAACCCCGTTCCATGAAAGGGTTTCTCGCCAGTCACTGCTTAGGGCTACATCAAGTGGAAACAAAACGTAGAGATAGAACGTGAAACTACTTTGTTGTGTCAAGTTTCAAGAAGCTAGCACAAACCGTGTTGGATTTAGAGTTCCAAATACATCTATTAATATAGGAGAAAACAGAGTGAAACCTAAAAATTCAAACTGTTACTGGAAATGAACGCCTCAACATAGAAGAACGAAATTTGGGGAACCAAGTTACCTTAGTGTACTGATCATTACCTGAAAGTATCATCCAGTTTGGGTGAAAAATTATTTGCTGAGATTTCTGGAGATTCGTAATTTTTGGAAGCTTGGCAATCCCTTCCCATGAAAGTGTTTCTCGCCAGTCACTGCTTAGGGCTACATCAAGAGGAAACAAAACGTAGAGATAGAACGTGAAACTACTTTGTTGTGTCAAGTTTCAAGAAGCTATCACAAACCGTGTTGGATTTAGAGTTCCAAATACATCTATCAATATAGGAGAAAATAGAGTGAAACCTAAAAATTCAAACTGTTACTGGAAATAGACGCTTCAACATAGAAGAACGAAATTTGGGGAACCAAGTCGCCTTAGTGTACTGATCATTACCTGAGAGTATCATCCAGTTTGGGTGAAAAAATATTTGCTGAGATTTCTGGAGATTCGTAATTTTTGGAAGCTTGGCAACCCCTTCCCATGAAAGTGTTTCTCGCCAGTCACTGCTTAGGGCTACATCAAGAGGAAACAAAACGTAGAGATAGAACGTGAAACTACTTTGTTGTGTCAAGTTTCAAGAAGCTATCACAAACCGTGTTGGATTTAGAGTTCCAAATACATCTATCAATATAGGAGAAAACAGAGTGAAACCTAAAAATTCAAACTGTTACTGGAAATGAACGCTTCAACATAGAAGAACGAAATTTGGGGAACCAAGTCGCCTTAGTGTACTGATCATTACCTGAAAGTATCATCCAGTTTGGGTGAAAAAATATTTGCTGAGATTGCTGGAGATTCGTAATTTTGGGAAGCTTGGCAACCCCTTCCCATGAAAGTGTTTCTCGCCAGTCACTGCTTAGGGCTACATCAAGAGGAAACAAAACGTAGAGATAGAACGTGAAACTACTTTGTTGTGTCAAGTTTCAAGAAGCTAGCACAAACCGTGTTGGATTTAGAGTTCCAAATACATCTATCAATATAGGAGAAAACAGAGTGAAACCTAAAAATTCAAACTGTTACTGGAAATGAACGCTTCAACATAGAAGAACGAAATTTGGGGAACCAAGTCGCCTTAGTGTACTGATAATTACCTGAAAGTATCATCCAGTTTGGGTGAAAAAATATTTGCTGAGATTCCTGGAGATTCGCAATTTTTGGAATCTTGGCAACCCCTTCCCATGAAAGTGTTTCTCGCCAGTCACTGCTTAGGGCTACATCAAGAGGAAACAAAACGTAGAGATAGAACGTGAAACTACTTTGTTGTGTCAAGTTTCAAGAAGCTAGAACAAACCGTGTTGGATTTAGAGTTCCAAATACATCTATCAATATAGGAGAAAACAGAGTGAAACCTAAAAATTCAAACTGTTACTGGAAATGAACGCTTCAACATAGAAGAACGAAATTTGGGGAACCAAGTCGCCTTAGTGTACTGATCATTACCTGAGAGTATCATCCAGTTTGGGTGAAAAAATATTTGCTGAGATTTCTGGAGATTCGTAATTTTTGGAAGCATGGCAACCCCTTCCCATGAAAGTGTTTCTCGCCAGTCACTGCTTAAAGCTACATCAAGAGGAAACAAAACGTAGAGATAGAACGTGAAACTACTTTGTTGTGTCAAGTTTCAAGAAGCTAGCACAAACCGTGTTGGATTTAGAGTTCCAAATACATCTATCAATATAGGAGAAAACAGAGTGAAACCTAAAAATTCAAACTGTTACTGGAAATGAACGCTTCAAATAGAAGAACGAAATTTGGGGAACCAAGTCGCCTTAGTGTACTGATCACTACGTGAAAGTATCATCCAGTTTGGGTGAACAAATATTTGCTGAGATTTCTGGAGATTCATAATTTTGGGAAGCTTGGCAACCCCTTCCCATGAAAGTGTTTCTCGCCAGTCACTGCTTAGGGCTACATCAAGAGGAAACAAAACGTAGAGATAGAACGTGAAACTACTTTGTTGTGTCAAGTTTCAAGAAGCTAGCACAAACCGTGTTGGATTTAGAGTTCCAAATACATCTATCAATATAGGAGAAAACAGAGTGAAACCTAAAAATTCAAACTGTTACTGGAAATGAACGCTTCAACATAGAAGAACGAAATTTGGGGAACCAAGTCGCCTTAGTGTACTGATCATTACCTGAAAGTATCATCCAGTTTGGATGAAAAAATATTTGCTGAGATTTCTGGAGATTCGTAATTTTTGGAAGATTGGTAACCCCTTCCCATGAAAGTGTTTCTCGCCAGTCACTGTTTAGGGCTACATCAAGAGGAAACAAAACGTAGAGATAGAACATGAAACTACTTTGTTGTGTCAACTTTCAAGAAGCTAGCACAAACCGTGTTGGATTTAGAGTTCCAAATACATCTATCAATATAGGAGAAAACAGAGTGAAACCTAAAAATTCAAACTGTTACTGGAAATGAACGCTTCAACATAGAAGAACGAAATTTGGGGAACCAAGTCGCCTTAGTGTACTGATCATTACCTGAAAGTATCATCCAGTTTGGGTGAAAAAATATTTGCTGAGATTTCTGGAGATTCGTAATTTTGGGAAGCTTGGCAACCCCGTTCCATGAAAGGGTTTCTCGCCAGTCACTGCTTAGGGCTACATCAAGTGGAAACAAAACGTAGAGATAGAACGTGAAACTACTTTGTTGTGTCAAGTTTCAAGAAGCTAGCACAAACCGTGTTTGATTTAGAGTTCCAAATACATCTATTAATATAGGAGAAAACAGAGTGAAACCTAAAAATTCAAACTGTTACTGGAAATGAACGCCTCAACATAGAAGAACGAAATTTGGGGAACCAAGTTACCTTAGTGTACTGATCATTACCTGAAAGTATCATCCAGTTTGGGTGAAAAATTATTTGCTGAGATTTCTGGAGATTCGTAATTTTTGGAAGCTTGGCAATCCCTTCCCATGAAAGTGTTTCTCGCCAGTCACTGCTTAGGGCTACATCAAGAGGAAACAAAACGTAGAGATAGAACGTGAAACTACTTTGTTGTGTCAAGTTTCAAGAAGCTATCACAAACCGTGTTGGATTTAGAGTTCCAAATACATCTATCAATATAGGAGAAAATAGAGTGAAACCTAAAAATTCAAACTGTTACTGGAAATGAACGCTTCAACATAGAAGAATGAAATTTGGGGAACCAAGTCGCCTTAGTGTACTGATCATTACCTGAAAGTATCATCCAGTTTGGGTGAAAAAATATTTGCTGAGATTTCTGGAGATTCGTAATTTTGGGAAGCTTGGCAACCCCTTCCCATGAAAGTGTTTCTCGCCAGTCACTGCTTAGGGCTACATCAAGAGGAAACAAAACGTAGAGATAGAACGTGAAACTACTTTGTTGTGTCAAGTTTCAAGAAGCTAGCACAAACCGTGTTGGATTTAGAGTTCCAAATACATCTATCAATATAGGAGAAAACAGAGTGAAACCTAAAAATTCAAACTGTTACTGGAAATGAACGCTTCAACATAGAAGAACGAAATTTGGGGAACCAAGTCGCCTTAGTGTACTGATCATTACCTGAAAGTATCATCCAGTTTGGGTGAAAAAATATTTGCTGAGATTTCTGGAGATTCGCAATTTTTGGAAGCTTGGCAACCCCTTCCCATGAAAGTGTTTCTCGCCAGTCACTGCTTAGGGCTACATCAAGAGGAAACAAAACGTAGAGATAGAACGTGAAACTACTTTGTTGTGTCAAGTTTCAAGAAGCTAGAACAAACCGTGTTGGATTTAGAGTTCCAAATACATCTATCAATATAGGAGAAAACAGAGTGAAACCTAAAAATTCAAACTGTTACTGGAAATGAACGCTTCAACATAGAAGAACGAAATTTGGGGAACCAAGTCGCCTTAGTGTACTGATCATTACCTGAGAGTATCATCCAGTTTGGGTGAAAAAATATTTGCTGAGATTTCTGGAGATTCGTAATTTTTGGAAGCATGGCAACCCCTTCCCATGAAAGTGTTTCTCGCCAGTCACTGCTTAGGGCTACATCAAGAGGAAACAAAACGTAGAGATAGAACGTGAAACTACTTTGTTGTGTCAAGTTTCAAGAAGCTAGCACAAACCGTGTTGGATTTAGAGTTCCAAATACATCTATCAATATAGGAGAAAACAGAGTGAAACCTAAAAATTCAAACTGTTACTGGAAATGAACGCTTCGACATAGAAGAACGAAATTTGGGGAACCAAGTCGCCTTAGTGTACTGATCACTACCTGAAAGTATCATCCAGTTTGGGTGAAAAAATATTTGCTGAGATTTCTGGAGATTCGTAATTTTGGGAAGCTTGGCAACCCCTTCCCATGAAAGTGTTTCTCGCCAGTCACTGCTTTGGGCTACATCAAGAGGAAACGAAACGTAGAGATAGAACGTGAAACTACTTTGTTGTGTCAAGTTTCAAGAAGCTAGCACAAACCGTGTTGGATTTAGAGTTCCAAATACATCTATCAATATAGGAGAAAACAGAGTGAAACCTAAAAATTCAAACTGTTACTGGAAATGAACGCTTCAACATAGAAGAACGAAATTTGGGGAACCAAGTCGCCTTAGTGTACTGATCATTACCTGAAAGTATCATCCAGTTTGGGTGAAAAAATATTTGCTGAGATTTCTGGAGATTCGTAATTTTGGGAAGCTTGGCAACCCCGTTCCATGAAAGGGTTTCTCGCCACTCACTGCTTAGGGCTACATCAAGAGGAAACAAAACATAGAGATAGAACGTGAAACTACTTTGTTGTGTCAAGTTTCAAGAAGCTAGCACAAACCGTGTTGGATTTAGAGTTCCAAATACATCTATTAATATAGGAGAAAACAGAGTGAAACCTAAAAATTCAAACTGTTACTGGAAATGAACGCTTCAACATAGAAGAACGAAATTTGGGGAACCAAGTTACCTTAGTGTACTGATCATTACCTGAAAGTATCATCCAGTTTGGGTGAAAAATTATTTGCTGAGATTTCTGGAGATTCGTAATTTTTGGAAGCTTGGCAATCCCTTCCCATGAAAGTGTTTCTCGCCAGTCACTGCTTAGGGCTACATCAAGAGGAAACAAAACGTAGAGATAGAACGTGAAACTACTTTGTTGTGTCAAGTTTCAAGAAGCTAGCACAAACCGTGTTGGATTTAGAGTTCCAAATACATCTATCAATATAGGAGAAAACAGAGTGAAACCTAAAAATTCAAACTGTTACTGGAAATGAACGCTTCAACATAGAAGAACGAAATTTGGGGAACCAAGTCGCCTTAGTGTACTGATCATTACTTGAAAGTATCATCCAGTTTGGATGAAAAAATATTTGCTGAGATTTCTGGAGATTCGTAATTTTTGGAAGATTGGCAACCCCTTCCCATGAAAGTGTTTCTCGCCAGTCACTGTTTAGGGCTACATCAAGAGGAAACAAAACGTAGAGATAGAACATGAAACTACTTTGTTGTGTCAACTTTCAAGAAGCTAGCACAAACCGTGTTGGATTTAGAGTTCCAAATACATCTATCAATATAGGAGAAAACAGAGTGAAACCTAAAAATTCAAACTGTTACTGGAAATGAACGCTTCAACATAGAAGAACGAAATTTGGGGAACCAAGTCGCCTTAGTGTACTGATCATTACCTGAAAGTATCATCCAGTTTGGGTGAAAAAATATTTGCTGAGATTTCTGGAGATTCGTAATTTTGGGAAGCTTGGCAACCCCGTTCCATGAAAGGGTTTCTCGCCAGTCACTGCTTAGGGCTACATCAAGTGGAAACAAAACGTAGAGATAGAACGTGAAACTACTTTGTTGTGTCAAGTTTCAAGAAGCTAGCACAAACCGTGTTGGATTTAGAGTTCCAAATACATCTATTAATATAGGAGAAAACAGAGTGAAACCTAAAAATTCAAACTGTTACTGGAAATGAACGCCTCAACATAGAAGAACGAAATTTGGGGAACCAAGTTACCTTAGTGTACTGATCATTACCTGAAAGTATCATCCAGTTTGGGTGAAAAATTATTTGCTGAGATTTCTGGAGATTCGTAATTTTTGGAAGCTTGGCAATCCCTTCCCATGAAAGTGTTTCTCGCCAGTCACTGCTTAGGGCTACATCAAGAGGAAACAAAACGTAGAGATAGAACGTGAAACTACTTTGTTGTGTCAAGTTTCAAGAAGCTATCACAAACCGTGTTGGATTTAGAGTTCCAAATACATCTATCAATATAGGAGAAAATAGAGTGAAACCTAAAAATTCAAACTGTTACTGGAAATAGACGCTTCAACATAGAAGAACGAAATTTGGGGAACCAAGTCGCCTTAGTGTACTGATCATTACCTGAGAGTATCATCCAGTTTGGGTGAAAAAATATTTGCTGAGATTTCTGGAGATTCGTAATTTTTGGAAGCTTGGCAACCCCTTCCCATGAAAGTGTTTCTCGCCAGTCACTGCTTAGGGCTACATCAAGAAAAAAAAAAACGTAGAGATAGAACGTGAAACTACTTTGTTGTGTCAAGTTTCAAGAAGCTAGCACAAACCGTGTTGGATTTAGAGTTCCAAATACATCTATCAATATAGGAGAAAACAGAGTGAAACCTAAAAATTCAAACTGTTACTGGAAATGAACGCTTCGACATAGAAGAACGAAATTTGGGGAACCAAGTCGCCTTAGTGTACTGATCACTACGTGAAAGTGTCATCCAGTTTGGGTGAGCAAATAGTTGCTGAGATTTCTGGAGATTCATAATTTTGGGAAGCTTGGCAACCCCTTCCCATGAAAGTGTTTCTCGCCAGTCACTGCTTAGGGCTACATCAAGAGGAAACAAAACGTAGAGATAGAACGTGAAACTACTTTGTTGTGTCAAGTTTCAAGAAGCTAGCACAAACCGTGTTGGATTTAGAGTTCCAAATACATCTATCAATATAGGAGAAAACAGAGTGAAACCTAAAAATTCAAACTGTTACTGGAAATGAACGCTTCAACATAGAAGAACGAAATTTGGGGAACCAAGTCGCCTTAGTGTACTGATCATTACCTGAAAGTATCATCCAGTTTGGGTGAAAAAATATTTGCTGAGATTTCTGGAGATTCGTAATTTTGGGAAGCTTGGCAACCCCGTTCCATGAAAGGGTTTCTCGCCACTCACTGCTTAGGGCTACATCAAGAGGAAACAAAACATAGAGATAGAACGTGAAACTACTTTGTTGTGTCAAGTTTCAAGAAGCTAGCACAAACCGTGTTGGATTTAGAGTTCCAAATACATCTATTAATATAGGAGAAAACAGAGTGAAACCTAAAAATTCAAACTGTTACTGGAAATGAACGCTTCAACATAGAAGAACGAAATTTGGGGAACCAAGTTACCTTAGTGTACTGATCATTACCTGAAAGTATCATCCAGTTTGGGTGAAAAATTATTTGCTGAGATTTCTGGAGATTCGTAATTTTTGGAAGCTTGGCAATCCCTTCCCATGAAAGTGTTTCTCGCCAGTCACTGCTTAGGGCTACATCAAGAGGAAACAAAACGTAGAGATAGAACGTGAAACTACTTTGTTGTGTCAAGTTTCAAGAAGCTAGCACAAACCGTGTTGGATTTAGAGTTCCAAATACATCTATCAATATAGGAGAAAACAGAGTGAAACCTAAAAATTCAAACTGTTACTGGAAATGAACGCTTCAACATAGAAGAACGAAATTTGGGGAACCAAGTCGCCTTAGTGTACTGATCATTACTTGAAAGTATCATCCAGTTTGGATGAAAAAATATTTGCTGAGATTTCTGGAGATTCGTAATTTTTGGAAGATTGGCAACCCCTTCCCATGAAAGTGTTTCTCGCCAGTCACTGTTTAGGGCTACATCAAGAGGAAACAAAACGTAGAGATAGAACATGAAACTACTTTGTTTTGTCAACTTTCAAGAAGCTAGCACAAACCGTGTTGGATTTAGAGTTCCAAATACATCTATCAATATAGGAGAAAACAGAGTGAAACCTAAAAATTCAAACTGTTACTGGAAATGAACGCTTCAACATAGAAGAACGAAATTTGGGGAACCAAGTCGCCTTAGTGTACTGATCATTACCTGAAAGTATCATCCAGTTTGGGTGAAAAAATATTTGCTGAGATTTCTGGAGATTCGTAATTTTGGGAAGCTTGGCAACCCCGTTCCATGAAAGGGTTTCTCGCCAGTCACTGCTTAGGGCTACATCAAGTGGAAACAAAACGTAGAGATAGAACGTGAAACTACTTTGTTGTGTCAAGTTTCAAGAAGCTAGCACAAACCGTGTTGGATTTAGAGTTCCAAATACATCTATTAATATAGGAGAAAACAGAGTGAAACCTAAAAATTCAAACTGTTACTGGAAATGAACGCCTCAACATAGAAGAACGAAATTTGGGGAACCAAGTTACCTTAGTGTACTGATCATTACCTGAAAGTATCATCCAGTTTGGGTGAAAAATTATTTGCTGAGATTTCTGGAGATTCGTAATTTTTGGAAGCTTGGCAATCCCTTCCCATGAAAGTGTTTCTCGCCAGTCACTGCTTAGGGCTACATCAAGAGGAAACAAAACGTAGAGATAGAACGTGAAACTACTTTGTTGTGTCAAGTTTCAAGAAGCTATCACAAACCGTGTTGGATTTAGAGTTCCAAATACATCTATCAATATAGGAGAAAATAGAGTGAAACCTAAAAATTCAAACTGTTACTGGAAATAGACGCTTCAACATAGAAGAACGAAATTTGGGGAACCAAGTCGCCTTAGTGTACTGATCATTACCTGAGAGTATCATCCAGTTTGGGTGAAAAAATATTTGCTGAGATTTCTGGAGATTCGTAATTTTTGGAAGCTTGGCAACCCCTTCCCATGAAAGTGTTTCTCGCCAGTCACTGCTTAGGGCTACATCAAGAGGAAAAAAAACGTAGAGATAGAACGTGAAACTACTTTGTTGTGTCAAGTTTCAAGAAGCTAGCACAAACCGTGTTGGATTTAGAGTTCCAAATACATCTATCAATATAGGAGAAAACAGAGTGAAACCTAAAAATTCAAACTGTTACTGGAAATGAACGCTTCGACATAGAAGAACGAAATTTGGGGAACCAAGTCGCCTTAGTGTACTGATCACTACGTGAAAGTGTCATCCAGTTTGGGTGAGCAAATAGTTGCTGAGATTTCTGGAGATTCATAATTTTGGGAAGCTTGGCAACCCCTTCCCATGAAAGTGTTTCTCGCCAGTCACTGCTTAGGGCTACATCAAGAGGAAACAAAACGTAGAGATAGAACGTGAAACTACTTTGTTGTGTCAAGTTTCAAGAAGCTAGCACAAACCGTGTTGGATTTAGAGTTCCAAATACATCTATCAATATAGGAGAAAACAGAGTGAAACCTAAAAATTCAAACTGTTACTGGAAATGAACGCTTCAACATAGAAGAACGAAATTTGGGGAACCAAGTCGCCTTAGTGTACTGATCATTACCTGCGAGTATCATCCAGTTTGGGTGAAAAAATATTTGCTGAGATTTCTGGAGATTCGTAATTTTTGGAAGGATGGCAACCCCTTCCCATGAAAGTGTTTCTCGCCAGTCACTGCTTAAAGCTACATCAAGAGGAAACAAAACGTAGAGATAGAACGTGAAACTACTTTGTTGTGTCAAGTTTCAAGAAGCTAGCACAAACCGTGTTGGATTTAGAGTTCCAAATACATCTATCAATATAGGAGAAAACAGAGTGAAACCTAAAAATTCAAACTGTTACTGGAAATGAACGCTTCGACATAGAAGAACGAAATTTGGGGAACCAAGTCGCCTTAGTGTACTGATCTCTACGTGAAAGTATCATCCAGTTTGGGTAAGCAAATATTTGCTGAGATTTCTGGAGATTCATAATTTTGGGAAGCTTGGCAACCCCTTCCCATGAAAGTGTTTCTCGCCAGTCACTGCTTAGGGCTACATCAAGAGGAAACAAAACGTAGAGATAGAACGTGAAACTACTTTGTTGTGTCAAGTTTCAAGAAGCTAGCACAAACCGTGTTGGATTTAGAGTTCCAAATACATCTATCAATATAGGAGAAAACAGAGTGAAACCTAAAAATTCAAACTGTTACTGGAAATGAACGCTTCAACATAGAAGAACTAAATTTGGGGAACCAAGTCGCCTTAGTGTACTGATCATTACCTGAAAGTATCATCCAGTTTGGGTGAAAAAATATTTGCTGAGATTTCTGGAGATTCGTAATTTTTGGAAGCTTGGCAACCCCTTCCCATGAAAGTGTTTCTCGCCAGTCACTGCTTAGGGCTACATCAAGAGGAAACAAAATGTAGAGATAGAACGTGAAACTACTTTGTTGTGTCAAGTTTCAAGAAGCTAGCACAAACCGTGTTGGATTTAGAGTTCCAAATACATCTATCAATATAGGAGAAAACAGAGTGAAACCTAAAAATTCAAACTGTTACTGGAAATGAACGCTTCGACATAGAAGAACGAAATTTGGGGAACCAAGTCGCCTTAGTGTACTGATCATTACCTGAAAGTATCATCCAGTTTGGGTGAAAAAATATTTGCTGAGATTTCTGGAGATTCGTAATTTTTGGAAGCTTGGCAACCCCTTCCCATGAAAGTGTTTCTCGCCAGTCACTGCTTAGGGCTACATCAAGAGGAAACAAAACGTAGAGATAGAACGTGAAACTACTTTGTTGTGTCAACTTTCAAGAAGCTAGCACAAACCGTGTTGGATTTAGAGTTCCAAATACATCTATCAATATAGGAGAAAACAGAGTGAAACCTAAAAATTCAAACTGTTACTGGAAATGAACGCTTCAACATAGAAGAACGAAATTTGGGGAACCAAGTCGCCTTAGTGTACTGATCATTACCTGAAAGTATCATCCAGTTTGGGTGAAAAAATATTTGCTGAGATTTCTGGAGATTCGTAATTTTTGGAAGCTTGGCAACCCCTTCCCATGAAAGTGTTTCTCGCCAGTCACTGCTTAGGGCTACATCAAGAGGAAACAAAACGTAGAGATAGAACGTGAAACTACTTTGTTGTGTCAAGTTTCAAGAAGCTAGCACAAACCGTGTTGGATTTAGAGTTCCAAATACATCTATCAATATAGGAGAAAACAGAGTGAAACCTAAAAATTCAAACTGTTACTGGAAATGAACGCTTCGACATAGAAGAACGAAATTTGGGGAACCAAGTCGCCTTAGTGTACTGATCTCTACGTGAAAGTATCATCCAGTTTGGGTGAGCAAATATTTGCTGAGATTTCTGGAGATTCATAATTTTGGGAAGCTTGGCAACCCCTTCCCATGAAAGTGTTTCTCGCCAGTCACTGCTTAGGGCTACATCAAGAGGAAACAAAACGTAGAGATAGAACGTGAAACTACTTTGTTGTGTCAAGTTTCAAGAAGCTAGCACAAACCGTGTTGGATTTAGAGTTCCAAATACATCTATCAATATAGGAGAAAACAGAGTGAAACCTAAAAATTCAAACTGTTACTGGAAATGAACGCTTCAACATAGAAGAACTAAATTTGGGGAACCAAGTCGCCTTAGTGTACTGATCATTACCTGAAAGTATCATCCAGTTTGGGTGAAAAAATATTTGCTGAGATTTCTGGAGATTCGTAATTTTTGGAAGCTTGGCAACCCCTTCCCATGAAAGTGTTTCTCGCCAGTCACTGCTTAGGGCTACATCAAGAGGAAACAAAATGTAGAGATAGAACGTGAAACTACTTTGTTGTGTCAAGTTTCAAGAAGCTAGCACAAACCGTGTTGGATTTAGAGTTCCAAATACATCTATCAATATAGGAGAAAACAGAGTGAAACCTAAAAATTCAAACTGTTACTGGAAATGAACGCTTCGACATAGAAGAACGAAATTTGGGGAACCAAGTCGCCTTAGTGTACTGATCATTACCTGAAAGTATCATCCAGTTTGGGTGAAAAAATATTTGCTGAGATTTCTGGAGATTCGTAATTTTTGGAAGCTTGGCAACCCCTTCCCATGAAAGTGTTTCTCGCCAGTCACTGCTTAGGGCTACATCAAGAGGAAACAAAACGTAGAGATAGAACGTGAAACTACTTTGTTGTGTCAACTTTCAAGAAGCTAGCACAAACCGTGTTGGATTTAGAGTTCCAAATACATCTATCAATATAGGAGAAAACAGAGTGAAACCTAAAAATTCAAACTGTTACTGGAAATGAACGCTTCAACATAGAAGAACGAAATTTGGGGAACCAAGTCGCCTTAGTGTACTGATCATTACCTGAAAGTATCATCCAGTTTGGGTGAAAAAATATTTGCTGAGATTTCTGGAGATTCGTAATTTTTGGAAGCTTGGCAACCCCTTCCCATGAAAGTGTTTCTCGCCAGTCACTGCTTAGGGCTACATCAAGAGGAAACAAAACGTAGAGATAGAACGTGAAACTACTTTGTTGTGTCAAGTTTCAAGAAGCTAGCACAAACCGTGTTGGATTTAGAGTTCCAAATACATCTATCAATATAGGAGAAAACAGAGTGAAACCTAAAAATTCAAACTGTTACTGGAAATGAACGCTTCGACATAGAAGAACGAAATTTGGGGAACCAAGTCGCCTTAGTGTACTGATCACTACCTGAAAGTATCATCCAGGTTGGGTGAAAAAATATTTGCTGAGATTTCTGGAGATTCGTAATTTTGGGAAGCTTGGCAACCCCTTCCCATGAAAGTGTTTCTCGCCAGTCACTGCTTAGGGCTACATCAAGAGGAAACAAAACGTAGAGATAGAACGTGAAACTACTTTGTTGTGTCAACTTTCAAGAAGCTAGCACAAACCGTGTTGGATTTAGAGTTCCAAATACATCTATCAATATAGGAGAAAACAGAGTGAAACCTAAAAATTCAAACTGTTACTGGAAATGAACGCTTCAACATAGAAGAACGAAATTTGGGGAACCAAGTCGCCTTAGTGTACTGATCACTACCTGAAAGTATCATCCAGTTTGGGTGAAAAAATATTTGCTGAGATTTCTGGAGATTCGTAATTTTGGGAAGCTTGGCAACCCCTTCCCATGAAAGTGTTTCTCGCCAGTCACTGCTTAGGGCTACATCAAGAGGAAACAAAACATAGAGATAGAACGTGAAACTACTTTGTTGTGTCAAGTTTCAAGAAGCTAGCACAAACCGTGTTGGATTTAGAGTTCCAAATACATCTATCAATATAGGAGAAAACAGAGTGAAACCTAAAAATTCAAACTGTTACTGGAAATAGACGCTTCAACATAGAAGAACGAAATTTGGGGAACCAAGTCGCCTTAGTGTACTGATCATTACCTGAGAGTATCATCCAGTTTGGGTGAAAAAATATTTGCTGAGATTTCTGGAGATTCGTAATTTTTGGAAGCTTGGCAACCCCTTCCCATGAAAGTGTTTCTCGCCAGTCACTGCTTAGGGCTACATCAAGAGGAAACAAAACGTAGAGATAGAACGTGAAACTACTTTGTTGTGTCAAGTTTCAAGAAGCTAGCACAAACCGTGTTGGATTTAGAGTTCCAAATACATCTATCAATATAGGAGAAAACAGAGTGAAACCTAAAAATTCAAACTGTTACTGGAAATGAACGCTTCGACATAGAAGAACGAAATTTGGGGAACCAAGTCGCCTTAGTGTACTGATCACTACGTGAAAGTATCATCCAGTTTGGGTGAGCAAATATTTGCTGAGATTTCTGGAGATTCATAATTTTGGGAAGCTTGGCAACCCCTTCCCATGAAAGTGTTTCTCGCCAGTCACTGCTTAGGGCTACATCAAGAGGAAACAAAACGTAGAGATAGAACGTGAAACTACTTTGTTGTGTCAAGTTTCAAGAAGCTAGCACAAACCGTGTTGGATTTAGAGTTCCAAATACATCTATCAATATAGGAGAAAACAGAGTGAAACCTAAAAATTCAAACTGTTACTGGAAATGAACGCTTCAACATAGAAGAACTAAATTTGGGGAACCAAGTCGCCTTAGTGTACTGATCATTACCTGAAAGTATCATCCAGTTTGGGTGAAAAAATATTTGCTGAGATTTCTGGAGATTCGTAATTTTTGGAAGCTTGGCAACCCCTTCCCATGAAAGTGTTTCTCGCCAGTCACTGCTTAGGGCTACATCAAGAGGAAACAAAATGTAGAGATAGAACATGAAACTACTTTGTTGTGTCAAGTTTCAAGAAGCTAGCACAAACCGTGTTGGATTTAGAGTTCCAAATACATCTATCAATATAGGAGAAAACAGAGTGAAACCTAAAAATTCAAACTGTTACTGGAAATGAACGCTTCGACATAGAAGAACGAAATTTGGGGAACCAAGTCGCCTTAGTGTACTGATCATTACCTGAAAGTATCATCCAATTTGGGTGAAAAAATATTTGCTGAGATTTCTGGAGATTCGTAATTTTTGGAAGCTTGGCAACCCCTTCCCATGAAAGTGTTTCTCGCCAGTCACTGCTTAGGGCTACATCAAGAGGAAACAAAACGTAGAGATAGAACGTGAAACTACTTTGTTGTGTCAACTTTCAAGAAGCTATCACAAACCGTGTTGGATTTAGAGTTCCAAATACATCTATCAATATAGGAGAAAACAGAGTGAAACCTAAAAATTCAAACTGTTACTGGAAATGAACGCTTCAACATAGAAGAACGAAATTTGGGGAACCAAGTCGCCTTAGTGTACTGATCATTACCTGAAAGTATCATCCAGTTTGGGTGAAAAAATATTTGCTGAGATTGCTGGAGATTCGTAATTTTGGGAAGCTTGGCAACCCCTTCCCATGAAAGTGTTTCTCGCCAGTCACTGCTTAGGGCTACATCAAGAGGAAACAAAACGTAGAGATAGAACGTGAAACTACTTTGTTGTGTCAAGTTTCAAGAAGCTAGCACAAACCGTGTTGGATTTAGAGTTCCAAATACATCTATCAATATAGGAGAAAACAGAGTGAAACCTAAAAATTCAAACTGTTACTGGAAATGAACGCTTGAACATAGAAGAACGAAATTTGGGGAACCAAGTCGCCTTAGTGTACTGATCATTACCTGAAAGTATCATCCAGTTTGGGTGAAAAAATATTTGCTGAGATTCCTGGAGATTCGCAATTTTTGGAATCTTGGCAACCCCTTCCCATGAAAGTGTTTCTCGCCAGTCACTGCTTAGGGCTACATCAAGAGGAAACAAAACGTAGAGATAGAACGTGAAACTACTTTGTTGTGTCAAGTTTCAAGAAGCTAGCACAAACCGTGTTGGATTTAGAGTTCCAAATACATCTATCAATATAGGAGAAAACAGAGTGAAACCTAAAAATTCAAACTGTTACTGGAAATGAACGCTTCAACATAGAAGAACGAAATTTGGGGAACCAAGTCGCCTTAGTGTACTGATCATTACCTGAGAGTATCATCCAGTTTGGGTGAAAAAATATTTGCTGAGATTTATGGAGATTCGTAATTTTTGGAAGCATGGCAACCCCTTCCCATGAAAGTGTTTCTCGCCAGTCACTGCTTAAAGCTACATCAAGAGGAAACAAAACGTAGAGATAGAACGTGAAACTACTTTGTTGTGTCAACTTTCAAGAAGCTAGCACAAACCGTGTTGGATTTAGAGTTCCAAATACATCTATCAATATAGGAGAAAACAGAGTGAAACCTAAAAATTCAAACTGTTACTGGAAATGAACGCTTCGACATAGAAGAACGAAATTTGGGGAACCAAGTCGCCTTAGTGTACTGATCACTACGTGAAAGTATCATCCAGTTTGGGTGAACAAATATTTGCTGAGATTTCTGGAGATTCATAATTTTGGGAAGCTTGGCAACCCCTTCCCATGAAAGTGTTTCTCGCCAGTCACTGCTTAGGGCTACATCAAGAGGAAACAAAACGTAGAGATAGAACGTGAAACTACTTTGTTGTGTCAAGTTTCAAGAAGCTAGCACAAACCGTGTTGGATTTAGAGTTCCAAATACATCTATCAATATAGGAGAAAACAGAGTGAAACCTAAAAATTCAAACTGTTACTGGAAATGAACGCTTCAACATAGAAGAACGAAATTTGGGGAACCAAGTCGCCTTAGTGTACTGATCATTACCTGAAAGTATCATCCAGTTTGGATGAAAAAATATTTGCTGAGATTTCTGGAGATTCGTAATTTTGGGAAGCTTGGCAACCCCTTCCCATGAAAGTGTTTCTCGCCAGTCACTGTTTAGGGCTACATCAAGAGGAAACAAAACGTAGAGATAGAACATGAAACTACTTTGTTGTGTCAACTTTCAAGAAGCTAGCACAAACCGTGTTGGATTTAGAGTTCCAAATACATCTATCAATATAGGAGAAAACAGAGTGAAACCTAAAAATTCAAACTGTTACTGGAAATGAACGCTTCAACATAGAAGAACGAAATTTGGGGAACCAAGTCGCCTTAGTGTACTGATCATTACCTGAAAGTATCATCCAGTTTGGGTGAAAAAATATTTGCTGAGATTTCTGGAGATTCGTAATTTTGGGAAGCTTGGCAACCCCGTTCCATGAAAGGGTTTCTCGCCAGTCACTGCTTAGGGCTACATCAAGTGGAAACAAAACGTAGAGATAGAACGTGAAACTACTTTGTTGTGTCAAGTTTCAAGAAGCTAGCACAAACCGTGTTGGATTTAGAGTTCCAAATACATCTATTAATATAGGAGAAAACAGAGTGAAACCTAAAAATTCAAACTGTTACTGGAAATGAACGCCTCAACATAGAAGAACGAAATTTGGGGAACCAAGTTACCTTAGTGTACTGATCATTACCTGAAAGTATCATCCAGTTTGGGTGAAAAATTATTTGCTGAGATTTCTGGAGATTCGTAATTTTTGGAAGCTTGGCAATCCCTTCCCATGAAAGTGTTTCTCGCCAGTCACTGCTTAGGGCTACATCAAGAGGAAACAAAACGTAGAGATAGAACGTGAAACTACTTTGTTGTGTCAAGTTTCAAGAAGCTAGCACAAACCGTGTTGGATTTAGAGTTCCAAATACATCTATCAATATAGGAGAAAATAGAGTGAAACCTAAAAATTCAAACTGTTACTGGAAATGAACGCTTCAACATAGAAGAACGAAATTTGGGGAACCAAGTCGCCTTAGTGTACTGATCATTACCTGAAAGTATCATCCAGTTTGGGTGAAAAAATATTTGCTGAGATTTCTGGAGATTCGTAATTTTGGGAAGCTTGGCAACCCCTTCCCATGAAAGTGTTTCTCGCCAGTCACTGCTTAGGGCTACATCAAGAGGAAACAAAACGTAGAGATAGAACGTGAAACTACTTTGTTGTGTCAAGTTTCAAGAAGCTAGCACAAACCGTGTTGGATTTAGAGTTCCAAATACATCTATCAATATAGGAGAAAACAGAGTGAAACCTAAAAATTCAAACTGTTACTGGAAATGAACGCTTCAACATAGAAGAACGAAATTTGGGGAACCAAGTCGCCTTAGTGTACTGATCATTACCTGAAAGTATCATCCAGTTTGGGTGAAAAAATATTTGCTGAGATTTCTGGAGATTCGCAATTTTTGGAAGCTTGGCAACCCCTTCCCATGAAAGTGTTTCTCGCCAGTCACTGCTTAGGGCTACATCAAGAGGAAACAAAACGTAGAGATAGAACGTGAAACTACTTTGTTGTGTCAAGTTTCAAGAAGCTAGAACAAACCGTGTTGGATTTAGAGTTCCAAATACATCTATCAATATAGGAGAAAACAGAGTGAAACCTAAAAATTCAAACTGTTACTGGAAATGAACGCTTCAACATAGAAGAACGAAATTTGGGGAACCAAGTCGCCTTAGTGTACTGATCATTACCTGAGAGTATCATCCAGTTTGGGTGAAAAAATATTTGCTGAGATTTCTGGAGATTCGTAATTTTTGGAAGCATGGCAACCCCTTCCCATGAAAGTGTTTCTCGCCAGTCACTGCTTAGGGCTACATCAAGAGGAAACAAAACGTAGAGATAGAACGTGAAACTACTTTGTTGTGTCAAGTTTCAAGAAGCTAGCACAAACCGTGTTGGATTTAGAGTTCCAAATACATCTATCAATATAGGAGAAAACAGAGTGAAACCTAAAAATTCAAACTGTTACTGGAAATGAACGCTTCGACATAGAAGAACGAAATTTGGGGAACCAAGTCGCCTTAGTGTACTGATCACTACCTGAAAGTATCATCCAGTTTGGGTGAAAAAATATTTGCTGAGATTTCTGGAGATTCGTAATTTTGGGAAGCTTGGCAACCCCTTCCCATGAAAGTGTTTCTCGCCAGTCACTGCTTTGGGCTACATCAAGAGGAAACGAAACGTAGAGATAGAACGTGAAACTACTTTGTTGTGTCAAGTTTCAAGAAGCTAGCACAAACCGTGTTGGATTTAGAGTTCCAAATACATCTATCAATATAGGAGAAAACAGAGTGAAACCTAAAAATTCAAACTGTTACTGGAAATGAACGCTTCGACATAGAAGAACGAAATTTGGGGAACCAAGTCGCCTTAGTGTACTGATCACTACGTGAAAGTATCATCCAGTTTGGGTGAGCAAATATTTGCTGAGATTTCTGGAGATTCATAATTTTGGGAAGCTTGGCAACCCCTTCCCATGAAAGTGTTTCTCGCCAGTCACTGCTTAGGGCTACATCAAGAGGAAACAAAACGTAGAGATAGAACGTGAAACTACTTTGTTGTGTCAAGTTTCAAGAAGCTAGCACAAACCGTGTTGGATTTAGAGTTCCAAATACATCTATCAATATAGGAGAAAACAGAGTGAAACCTAAAAATTCAAACTGTTACTGGAAATGAACGCTTCAACATAGAAGAACTAAATTTGGGGAACCAAGTCGCCTTAGTGTACTGATCATTACCTGAAAGTATCATCCAGTTTGGATGAAAAAATATTTGCTGAGATTTCTGGAGATTCGTAATTTTTGGAAGATTGGCAACCCCTTCCCATGAAAGTGTTTCTCGCCAGTCACTGTTTAGGGCTACATCAAGAGGAAACAAAACGTAGAGATAGAACATGAAACTACTTTGTTGTGTCAACTTTCAAGAAGCTAGCACAAACCGTGTTGGATTTAGAGTTCCAAATACATCTATCAATATAGGAGAAAACAGAGTGAAACCTAAAAATTCAAACTGTTACTGGAAATGAACGCTTCAACATAGAAGAACGAAATTTGGGGAACCAAGTCGCCTTAGTGTACTGATCATTACCTGAAAGTATCATCCAGTTTGGGTGAAAAAATATTTGCTGAGATTTCTGGAGATTCGTAATTTTGGGAAGCTTGGCAACCCCGTTCCATGAAAGGGTTTCTCGCCAGTCACTGCTTAGGGCTACATCAAGTGGAAACAAAACGTAGAGATAGAACGTGAAACTACTTTGTTGTGTCAAGTTTCAAGAAGCTAGCACAAACCGTGTTGGATTTAGAGTTCCAAATACATCTATTAATATAGGAGAAAACAGAGTGAAACCTAAAAATTCAAACTGTTACTGGAAATGAACGCCTCAACATAGAAGAACGAAATTTGGGGAACCAAGTTACCTTAGTGTACTGATCATTACCTGAAAGTATCATCCAGTTTGGGTGAAAAATTATTTGCTGAGATTTCTGGAGATTCGTAATTTTTGGAAGCTTGGCAATCCCTTCCCATGAAAGTGTTTCTCGCCAGTCACTGCTTAGGGCTACATCAAGAGGAAACAAAACGTAGAGATAGAACGTGAAACTACTTTGTTGTGTCAAGTTTCAAGAAGCTATCACAAACCGTGTTGGATTTAGAGTTCCAAATACATCTATCAATATAGGAGAAAATAGAGTGAAACCTAAAAATTCAAACTGTTACTGGAAATGAACGCTTCAACATAGAAGAACGAAATTTGGGGAACCAAGTCGCCTTAGTGTACTGATCATTACCTGAAAGTATCATCCAGTTTGGGTGAAAAAATATTTGCTGAGATTTCTGGAGATTCGTAATTTTGGGAAGCTTGGCAACCCCTTCCCATGAAAGTGTTTCTCGCCAGTCACTGCTTAGGGCTACATCAAGAGGAAACAAAACGTAGAGATAGAACGTGAAACTACTTTGTTGTGTCAAGTTTCAAGAAGCTAGCACAAACCGTGTTGGATTTAGAGTTCCAAATACATCTATCAATATAGGAGAAAACAGAGTGAAACCTAAAAATTCAAACTGTTACTGGAAATGAACGCTTCAACATAGAAGAACGAAATTTGGGGAACCAAGTCGCCTTAGTGTACTGATCATTACCTGAAAGTATCATCCAGTTTGGGTGAAAAAATATTTGCTGAGATTTCTGGAGATTCGTAATTTTTGGAAGCTTGGCAACCCCTTCCCATGAAAGTGTTTCTCGCCAGTCACTGCTTAGGGCTACATCAAGAGGAAACAAAACGTAGAGATAGAACGTGAAACTACTTTGTTGTGTCAAGTTTCAAGAAGCTAGAACAAACCGTGTTGGATTTAGAGTTCCAAATACATCTATCAATATAGGAGAAAACAGAGTGAAACCTAAAAATTCAAACTGTTACTGGAAATGAACGCTTCGACATAGAAGAACGAAATTTGGGGAACCAAGTCGCCTTAGTGTACTGATCATTACCTGAGAGTATCATCCAGTTTGGGTGAAAAAATATTTGCTGAGATTTCTAGAGATTCGTAATTTTTGGAAGCATGGCAACCCCTTCCCATGTAAGTGTTTCTCGCCAGTCACTGCTTAGGGCTACATCAAGAGGAAACAAAACGTAGAGATAGAACGTGAAACTACTTTGTTGTGTCAAGTTTCAAGAAGCTAGCACAAACCGTGTTGGATTTAGAGTTCCAAATACATCTATCAATATAGGAGAAAACAGAGTGAAACCTAAAAATTCAAACTGTTACTGGAAATGAACGCTTCGACATAGAAGAACGAAATTTGGGGAACCAAGTCGCCTTAGTGTACTGATCACTACCTGAAAGTATCATCCAGTTTGGGTGAAAAAATATTTGCTGAGATTTCTGGAGATTCGTAATTTTGGGAAGCTTGGCAACCCCTTCCCATGAAAGTGTTTCTCGCCAGTCACTGCTTTGGGCTACATCAAGAGGAAACGAAACGTAGAGATAGAACGTGAAACTACTTTGTTGTGTCAAGTTTCAAGAAGCTAGCACAAACCGTGTTGGATTTAGAGTTCCAAATACATCTATCAATATAGGAGAAAACAGAGTGAAACCTAAAAATTCAAACTGTTACTGGTAATGAACGCTTCAACATAGAAGAACGAAATTTGGGGAACCAAGTCGCCTTAGTGTACTGATCATTACCTGAAAGTATCATCCAGTTTGGGTGAAAAAATATTTGCTGAGATTTCTGGAGATTCATAATTTTGGGAAGCTTGGCAACCCCGTTCCATGAAAGGGTTTCTCGCCAGTCACTGCTTAGGGCTACATCAAGAGGAAACAAAACATAGAGATAGAACGTGAAACTACTTTGTTGTGTCAAGTTTCAAGAAGCTAGCACAAACCGTGTTGGATTTAGAGTTCCAAATATATCTATTAATATAGGAGAAAACAGAGTGAAACCTAAAAATTCAAACTGTTACTGGAAATGAACGCTTCAACATAGAAGAACGAAATTTGGGGAACCAAGTTACCTTAGTGTACTGATCATTACCTGAAAGTATCATCCAGTTTGGGTGAAAAATTATTTGCTGAGATTTCTGGAGATTCGTAATTTTTGGAAGCTTGGCAATCCCTTCCCATGAAAGTGTTTCTCGCCAGTCACTGCTTAGGGCTACATCAAGAGGAAAGAAAACGTAGAGATAGAACGTGAAACTACTTTGTTGTGTCAAGTTTCAAGAAGCTAGCACAAACCGTGTTGGATTTAGAGTTCCAAATACATCTATCAATATAGGAGAAAACAGAGTGAAACCTAAAAATTCAAACTGTTACTGGAAATGAACGCTTCAACATAGAAGAACGAAATTTGGGGAACCAAGTCGCCTTAGTGTACTGATCACTACCTGAAAGTATCATCCAGTTTGGGTGAAAAAATATTTGCTGAGATTTCTGGAGATTCGTAATTTTGGGAAGCTTGGCAACCCCTTCCCATGAAAGTGTTTCTCGCCAGTCACTGCTTAGGGCTACATCAAGAGGAAACAAAACGTAGAGATAGAACGTGAAACTACTTTGTTGTGTCAAGTTTCAAGAAGCTAGCACAAAACGTGTTGGATTTAGAGTTCCAAATACATCTATCAATATAGGAGAAAACAGAGTGAAACCTAAAAATTCAAACTGTTACTGGAAATGAACGCTTCGACATAGAAGAACGAAATTTGGGGAACCAAGTCGCCTTAGTGTACTGATCACTACCTGAAAGTATCATCCAGTTTGGGTGAAAAAATATTTGCTGAGATTTCTGGAGATTCGTAATTTTGGGAAGCTTGGCAACCCCTTCCCATGAAAGTGTTTCTCGCCAGTCACTGCTTTGGGCTACATCAAGAGGAAACGAAACGTAGAGATAGAACGTGAAACTACTTTGTTGTGTCAAGTTTCAAGAAGCTAGCACAAACCGTGTTGGATTTAGAGTTCCAAATACATCTATCAATATAGGAGAAAACAGAGTGAAACCTAAAAATTCAAACTGTTACTGGTAATGAACGCTTCAACATAGAAGAACGAAATTTGGGGAACCAAGTCGCCTTAGTGTACTGATCATTACCTGAAAGTATCATCCAGTTTGGGTGAAAAAATATTTGCTGAGATTTCTGGAGATTCATAATTTTGGGAAGCTTGGCAACCCCGTTCCATGAAAGGGTTTCTCGCCAGTCACTGCTTAGGGCTACATCAAGAGGAAACAAAACATAGAGATAGAACGTGAAACTACTTTGTTGTGTCAAGTTTCAAGAAGCTAGCACAAACCGTGTTGGATTTAGAGTTCCAAATATATCTATTAATATAGGAGAAAACAGAGTGAAACCTAAAAATTCAAACTGTTACTGGAAATGAACGCTTCAACATAGAAGAACGAAATTTGGGGAACCAAGTTACCTTAGTGTACTGATCATTACCTGAAAGTATCATCCAGTTTGGGTGAAAAATTATTTGCTGAGATTTCTGGAGATTCGTAATTTTTGGAAGCTTGGCAATCCCTTCCCATGAAAGTGTTTCTCGCCAGTCACTGCTTAGGGCTACATCAAGAGGAAAGAAAACGTAGAGATAGAACGTGAAACTACTTTGTTGTGTCAAGTTTCAAGAAGCTAGCACAAACCGTGTTGGATTTAGAGTTCCAAATACATCTATCAATATAGGAGAAAACAGAGTGAAACCTAAAAATTCAAACTGTTACTGGAAATGAACGCTTCAACATAGAAGAACGAAATTTGGGGAACCAAGTCGCCTTAGTGTACTGATCACTACCTGAAAGTATCATCCAGTTTGGGTGAAAAAATATTTGCTGAGATTTCTGGAGATTCGTAATTTTGGGAAGCTTGGCAACCCCTTCCCATGAAAGTGTTTCTCGCCAGTCACTGCTTAGGGCTACATCAAGAGGAAACAAAACGTAGAGATAGAACGTGAAACTACTTTGTTGTGTCAAGTTTCAAGAAGCTAGCACAAAACGTGTTGGATTTAGAGTTCCAAATACATCTATCAATATAGGAGAAAACAGTGAAACCTAAAAATTCAAACTGTTACTGGAAATGAACGCTTCGACATAGAAGAACGAAATTTGGGGAACCAAGTCGCCTTAGTGTACTGATCACTACCTGAAAGTATCATCCAGTTTGGGTGAAAAAATATTTGCTGAGATTTCTGGAGATTCGTAATTTTGGGAAGCTTGGCAACCCCTTCCCATGAAAGTGTTTCTCGCCAGTCACTGCTTTGGGCTACATCAAGAGGAAACGAAACGTAGAGATAGAACGTGAAACTACTTTGTTGTGTCAAGTTTCAAGAAGCTAGCACAAACCGTGTTGGATTTAGAGTTCCAAATACATCTATCAATATAGGAGAAAACAGAGTGAAACCTAAAAATTCAAACTGTTACTGGTAATGAACGCTTCAACATAGAAGAACGAAATTTGGGGAACCAAGTCGCCTTAGTGTACTGATCATTACCTGAAAGTATCATCCAGTTTGGGTGAAAAAATATTTGCTGAGATTTCTGGAGATTCATAATTTTGGGAAGCTTGGCAACCCCGTTCCATGAAAGGGTTTCTCGCCAGTCACTGCTTAGGGCTACATCAAGAGGAAACAAAACATAGAGATAGAACGTGAAACTACTTTGTTGTGTCAAGTTTCAAGAAGCTAGCACAAACCGTGTTGGATTTAGAGTTCCAAATATATCTATTAATATAGGAGAAAACAGAGTGAAACCTAAAAATTCAAACTGTTACTGGAAATGAACGCTTCAACATAGAAGAACGAAATTTGGGGAACCAAGTTACCTTAGTGTACTGATCATTACCTGAAAGTATCATCCAGTTTGGGTGAAAAATTATTTGCTGAGATTTCTGGAGATTCGTAATTTTTGGAAGCTTGGCAATCCCTTCCCATGAAAGTGTTTCTCGCCAGTCACTGCTTAGGGCTACATCAAGAGGAAAGAAAACGTAGAGATAGAACGTGAAACTACTTTGTTGTGTCAAGTTTCAAGAAGCTAGCACAAACCGTGTTGGATTTAGAGTTCCAAATACATCTATCAATATAGGAGAAAACAGAGTGAAACCTAAAAATTCAAACTGTTACTGGAAATGAACGCTTCAACATAGAAGAACGAAATTTGGGGAACCAAGTCGCCTTAGTGTACTGATCACTACCTGAAAGTATCATCCAGTTTGGGTGAAAAAATATTTGCTGAGATTTCTGGAGATTCGTAATTTTGGGAAGCTTGGCAACCCCTTCCCATGAAAGTGTTTCTCGCCAGTCACTGCTTAGGGCTACATCAAGAGGAAACAAAACGTAGAGATAGAACGTGAAACTACTTTGTTGTGTCAAGTTTCAAGAAGCTAGCACAAAACGTGTTGGATTTAGAGTTCCAAATACATCTATCAATATAGGAGAAAACAGTGAAACCTAAAAATTCAAACTGTTACTGGAAATGAACGCTTCGACATAGAAGAACGAAATTTGGGGAACCAAGTCGCCTTAGTGTACTGATCACTACCTGAAAGTATCATCCAGTTTGGGTGAAAAAATATTTGCTGAGATTTCTGGAGATTCGTAATTTTGGGAAGCTTGGCAACCCCTTCCCATGAAAGTGTTTCTCGCCAGTCACTGCTTTGGGCTACATCAAGAGGAAACGAAACGTAGAGATAGAACGTGAAACTACTTTGTTGTGTCAAGTTTCAAGAAGCTAGCACAAACCGTGTTGGATTTAGAGTTCCAAATACATCTATCAATATAGGAGAAAACAGAGTGAAACCTAAAAATTCAAACTGTTACTGGAAATGAACGCTTCAACATAGAAGAACGAAATTTGGGGAACCAAGTCGCCTTAGTGTACTGATCATTACCTGAGAGTATCATCCAGTTTGGGTGAAAAAATATTTGCTGAGATTTCTGGAGATTCGTAATTTTGGGAAGCTTGGCAACCCCTCAAGTTTCAAGAAGCTAGCACAAACCGTGTTGGATTTAGAGTTCCAAATACATCTATTAATATAGGAGAAAACAGAGTGAAACCTAAAAATTCAAACTGTTACTGGAAATGAACGCTTCAACATAGAAGAACGAAATTTGGGGAACCAAGTTACCTTAGTGTACTGATCATTACCTGAAAGTATCATCCAGTTTGGGTGAAAAATTATTTGCTGAGATTTCTGGAGATTCGTAATTTTTGGAAGCTTGGCAATCCCTTCCCATGAAAGTGTTTCTCGCCAGTCACTGCTTAGGGCTACATCAAGAGGAAACAAAACGTAGAGATAGAACGTGAAACTACTTTGTTGTGTCAAGTTTCAAGAAGCTAGCACAAACCGTGTTGGATTTAGAGTTCCAAATACATCTATCAATATAGGAGAAAACAGAGTGAAACCTAAAAATTCAAACTGTTACTGGAAATGAACGCTTCAACATAGAAGAACGAAATTTGGGTAACCAAGTCGCCTTAGTGTACTGATCACTACCTGAAAGTATCATCCAGTTTGGGTGAAAAAATATTTGCTGAGATTTCTGGAGATTCGTAATTTTGGGAAGCTTGGCAACCCCTTCCCATGAAAGTGTTTCTCGCCAGTCACTGCTTAGGGCTACATCAAGAGGAAACAAAACGTAGAGATAGAACGTGAAACTACTTTGTTGTGTCAAGTTTCAAGAAGCTAGCACAAAACGTGTTGGATTTAGAGTTCCAAATACATCTATCAATATAGGAGAAAACAGTGAAACCTAAAAATTCAAACTGTTACTGGAAATGAACGCTTCGACATAGAAGAACGAAATTTGGGGAACCAAGTCGCCTTAGTGTACTGATCACTACCTGAAAGTATCATCCAGTTTGGGTGAAAAAATATTTGCTGAGATTTCTGGAGATTCGTAATTTTGGGAACCTTGGCAACCCCTTCCCATGAAAGTGTTTCTCGCCAGTCACTGCTTAGGGCTACATCAAGAGGAAACAAAACGTAGAGATAGAACGTGAAACTACTTTGTTGTGTCAAGTTTCAAGAAGCTAGCACAAACCGTGTTGGATTTAGAGTTCCAAATACATCTATCAATATAGGAGAAAACAGAGTGAAACCTAAAAATTCAAACTGTTACTGGAAATGAACGCTTCAACATAAAAGAACGAAATTTGGGGAACCAAGTCGCCTTAGTGTACTGATCATTACCTGAAAGTATCATCCAGTTTGGGTGAAAAAATATTTGCTGAGATTTCTGGAGATTCGTAATTTTGGGAAGCTTGGCAACCCCGTTCCATGAAAGGGTTTCTCGCCAGTCACTGCTTAGGTCTACATCAAGAGGAAACAAAACATAGAGATAGAACGTGAAACTACTTTTGTGTCAAGTTTCAAGAAGCTAGCACAAACCGTGTTGGATTTAGAGTTCCAAATACATCTATTAATATAGGAGAAAACAGAGTGAAACCTAAAAATTCAAACTGTTACTGGAAATGAACGCTTCAACATAGAAGAACGAAATTTGGGGAACCAAGTTACCTTAGTGTACTGATCATTACCTGAAAGTATCATCCAGTTTGGGTGAAAAATTATTTGCTGAGATTTCTGGAGATTCGTAATTTTTGGAAGCTTGGCAATCCCTTCTCATGAAAGTGTTTCTCGCCAGTCACTGCTTAGGGCTACATCAAGAGGAAACAAAACGTAGAGATAGAACGTGAAACTACTTTGTTGTGTCAAGTTTCAAGAAGCTAGAACAAACCGTGTTGGATTTAGAGTTCCAAATACATCTATCAATATAGGAGAAAACAGAGTGAAACCTAAAAATTCAAACTGTTACTGGAAATGAACGCTTCAACATAGAAGAACGAAATTTGGGGAACCAAGTCGCCTTAGTGTACTGATCATTACCTGAGAGTATCATCCAGTTTGGGTGAAAAAATATTTGCTGAGATTTCTGGAGATTCGTAATTTTTGGAAGCATGGCAACCCCTTCCCATGAAAGTGTTTCTCGCCAGTCACTGCTTAGGGCTACATCAAGAGGAAACAAAACGTAGAGATAGAACGTGAAACTACTTTGTTGTGTCAAGTTTCAAGAAGCTAGCACAAACCGTGTTGGATTTAGAGTTCCAAATACATCTATCAATATAGGAGAAAACAGAGTGAAACCTAAAAATTCAAACTGTTACTGGAAATGAACGCTTCGACATAGAAGAACGAAATTTGGGGAACCAAGTCGCCTTAGTGTACTGATCACTACCTGAAAGTATCATCCAGTTTGGGTGAAAAAATATTTGCTGAGATTTCTGGAGATTCGTAATTTTGGGAAGCTTGGCAACCCCTTCCCATGAAAGTGTTTCTCGCCAGTCACTGCTTTGGGCTACATCAAGAGGAAACGAAACGTAGAGATAGAACGTGAAACTACTTTGTTGTGTCAAGTTTCAAGAAGCTAGCACAAACCGTGTTGGATTTAGAGTTCCAAATACATCTATCAATATAGGAGAAAACAGAGTGAAACCTAAAAATTCAAACTGTTACTGGAAATGAACGCTTCGACATAGAAGAACGAAATTTGGGGAACCAAGTCGCCTTAGTGTACTGATCACTACGTGAAAGTATCATCCAGTTTGGGTGAGCAAATATTTGCTGAGATTTCTGGAGATTCATAATTTTGGGAAGCTTGGCAACCCCTTCCCATGAAAGTGTTTCTCGCCAGTCACTGCTTAGGGCTACATCAAGAGGAAACAAAACGTAGAGATAGAACGTGAAACTACTTTGTTGTGTCAAGTTTCAAGAAGCTAGCACAAACCGTGTTGGATTTAGAGTTCCAAATACATCTATCAATATAGGAGAAAACAGAGTGAAACCTAAAAATTCAAACTGTTACTGGAAATGAACGCTTCAACATAGAAGAACTAAATTTGGGGAACCAAGTCGCCTTAGTGTACTGATCATTACCTGAAAGTATCATCCAGTTTGGATGAAAAAATATTTGCTGAGATTTCTGGAGATTCGTAATTTTTGGAAGATTGGCAACCCCTTCCCATGAAAGTGTTTCTCGCCAGTCACTGTTTAGGGCTACATCAAGAGGAAACAAAACGTAGAGATAGAACATGAAACTACTTTGTTGTGTCAACTTTCAAGAAGCTAGCACAAACCGTGTTGGATTTAGAGTTCCAAATACATCTATCAATATAGGAGAAAACAGAGTGAAACCTAAAAATTCAAACTGTTACTGGAAATGAACGCTTCAACATAGAAGAACGAAATTTGGGGAACCAAGTCGCCTTAGTGTACTGATCATTACCTGAAAGTATCATCCAGTTTGGGTGAAAAAATATTTGCTGAGATTTCTGGAGATTCGTAATTTTGGGAAGCTTGGCAACCCCGTTCCATGAAAGGGTTTCTCGCCAGTCACTGCTTAGGGCTACATCAAGTGGAAACAAAACGTAGAGATAGAACGTGAAACTACTTTGTTGTGTCAAGTTTCAAGAAGCTAGCACAAACCGTGTTGGATTTAGAGTTCCAAATACATCTATTAATATAGGAGAAAACAGAGTGAAACCTAAAAATTCAAACTGTTACTGGAAATGAACGCCTCAACATAGAAGAACGAAATTTGGGGAACCAAGTTACCTTAGTGTACTGATCATTACCTGAAAGTATCATCCAGTTTGGGTGAAAAATTATTTGCTGAGATTTCTGGAGATTCGTAATTTTTGGAAGCTTGGCAATCCCTTCCCATGAAAGTGTTTCTCGCCAGTCACTGCTTAGGGCTACATCAAGAGGAAACAAAACGTAGAGATAGAACGTGAAACTACTTTGTTGTGTCAAGTTTCAAGAAGCTATCACAAACCGTGTTGGATTTAGAGTTCCAAATACATCTATCAATATAGGAGAAAATAGAGTGAAACCTAAAAATTCAAACTGTTACTGGAAATGAACGCTTCAACATAGAAGAACGAAATTTGGGGAACCAAGTCGCCTTAGTGTACTGATCATTACCTGAAAGTATCATCCAGTTTGGGTGAAAAAATATTTGCTGAGATTTCTGGAGATTCGTAATTTTGGGAAGCTTGGCAACCCCTTCCCATGAAAGTGTTTCTTGCCAGTCACTGCTTAGGGCTACATCAAGAGGAAACAAAACGTAGAGATAGAACGTGAAACTACTTTGTTGTGTCAAGTTTCAAGAAGCTAGCACAAACCGTGTTGGATTTAGAGTTCCAAATACATCTATCAATATAGGAGAAAACAGAGTGAAACCTAAAAATTCAAACTGTTACTGGAAATGAACGCTTCAACATAGAAGAACGAAATTTGGGGAACCAAGTCGCCTTAGTGTACTGATCATTACCTGAAAGTATCATCCAGTTTGGGTGAAAAAATATTTGCTGAGATTTCTGGAGATTCGTAATTTTTGGAAGCTTGGCAACCCCTTCCCATGAAAGTGTTTCTCGCCAGTCACTGCTTAGGGCTACATCAAGAGGAAACAAAACGTAGAGATAGAACGTGAAACTACTTTGTTGTGTCAAGTTTCAAGAAGCTAGAACAAACCGTGTTGGATTTAGAGTTCCAAATACATCTATCAATATAGGAGAAAACAGAGTGAAACCTAAAAATTCAAACTGTTACTGGAAATGAACGCTTCGACATAGAAGAACGAAATTTGGGGAACCAAGTCGCCTTAGTGTACTGATCATTACCTGAGAGTATCATCCAGTTTGGGTGAAAAAATATTTGCTGAGATTTCTAGAGATTCGTAATTTTTGGAAGCATGGCAACCCCTTCCCATGTAAGTGTTTCTCGCCAGTCACTGCTTAGGGCTACATCAAGAGGAAACAAAACGTAGAGATAGAACGTGAAACTACTTTGTTGTGTCAAGTTTCAAGAAGCTAGCACAAACCGTGTTGGATTTAGAGTTCCAAATACATCTATCAATATAGGAGAAAACAGAGTGAAACCTAAAAATTCAAACTGTTACTGGAAATGAACGCTTCGACATAGAAGAACGAAATTTGGGGAACCAAGTCGCCTTAGTGTACTGATCACTACCTGAAAGTATCATCCAGTTTGGGTGAAAAAATATTTGCTGAGATTTCTGGAGATTCGTAATTTTGGGAAGCTTGGCAACCCCTTCCCATGAAAGTGTTTCTCGCCAGTCACTGCTTTGGGCTACATCAAGAGGAAACGAAACGTAGAGATAGAACGTGAAACTACTTTGTTGTGTCAAGTTTCAAGAAGCTAGCACAAACCGTGTTGGATTTAGAGTTCCAAATACATCTATCAATATAGGAGAAAACAGAGTGAAACCTAAAAATTCAAACTGTTACTGGTAATGAACGCTTCAACATAGAAGAACGAAATTTGGGGAACCAAGTCGCCTTAGTGTACTGATCATTACCTGAAAGTATCATCCAGTTTGGGTGAAAAAATATTTGCTGAGATTTCTGGAGATTCATAATTTTGGGAAGCTTGGCAACCCCGTTCCATGAAAGGGTTTCTCGCCAGTCACTGCTTAGGGCTACATCAAGAGGAAACAAAACATAGAGATAGAACGTGAAACTACTTTGTTGTGTCAAGTTTCAAGAAGCTAGCACAAACCGTGTTGGATTTAGAGTTCCAAATATATCTATTAATATAGGAGAAAACAGAGTGAAACCTAAAAATTCAAACTGTTACTGGAAATGAACGCTTCAACATAGAAGAACGAAATTTGGGGAACCAAGTTACCTTAGTGTACTGATCATTACCTGAAAGTATCATCCAGTTTGGGTGAAAAATTATTTGCTGAGATTTCTGGAGATTCGTAATTTTTGGAAGCTTGGCAATCCCTTCCCATGAAAGTGTTTCTCGCCAGTCACTGCTTAGGGCTACATCAAGAGGAAAGAAAACGTAGAGATAGAACGTGAAACTACTTTGTTGTGTCAAGTTTCAAGAAGCTAGCACAAACCGTGTTGGATTTAGAGTTCCAAATACATCTATCAATATAGGAGAAAACAGAGTGAAACCTAAAAATTCAAACTGTTACTGGAAATGAACGCTTCAACATAGAAGAACGAAATTTGGGGAACCAAGTCGCCTTAGTGTACTGATCACTACCTGAAAGTATCATCCAGTTTGGGTGAAAAAATATTTGCTGAGATTTCTGGAGATTCGTAATTTTTGGAAGCTTGGCAACCCCTTCCCATGAAAGTGTTTCTCGCCAGTCACTGCTTAGGGCTACATCAAGAGGAAACAAAACGTAGAGATAGAACGTGAAACTACTTTGTTGTGTCAAGTTTCAAGAAGCTAGCACAAAACGTGTTGGATTTAGAGTTCCAAATACATCTATCAATATAGGAGAAAACAGTGAAACCTAAAAATTCAAACTGTTACTGGAAATGAACGCTTCGACATAGAAGAACGAAATTTGGGGAACCAAGTCGCCTTAGTGTACTGATCACTACCTGAAAGTATCATCCAGTTTGGGTGAAAAAATATTTGCTGAGATTTCTGGAGATTCGTAATTTTGGGAAGCTTGGCAACCCCTTCCCATGAAAGTGTTTCTCGCCAGTCACTGCTTTGGGCTACATCAAGAGGAAACGAAACGTAGAGATAGAACGTGAAACTACTTTGTTGTGTCAAGTTTCAAGAAGCTAGCACAAACCGTGTTGGATTTAGAGTTCCAAATACATCTATCAATATAGGAGAAAACAGAGTGAAACCTAAAAATTCAAACTGTTACTGGAAATGAACGCTTCAACATAGAAGAACGAAATTTGGGGAACCAAGTCGCCTTAGTGTACTGATCATTACCTGAGAGTATCATCCAGTTTGGGTGAAAAAATATTTGCTGAGATTTCTGGAGATTCGTAATTTTGGGAAGCTTGGCAACCCCTCAAGTTTCAAGAAGCTAGCACAAACCGTGTTGGATTTAGAGTTCCAAATACATCTATTAATATAGGAGAAAACAGAGTGAAACCTAAAAATTCAAACTGTTACTGGAAATGAACGCTTCAACATAGAAGAACGAAATTTGGGGAACCAAGTTACCTTAGTGTACTGATCATTACCTGAAAGTATCATCCAGTTTGGGTGAAAAATTATTTGCTGAGATTTCTGGAGATTCGTAATTTTTGGAAGCTTGGCAATCCCTTCCCATGAAAGTGTTTCTCGCCAGTCACTGCTTAGGGCTACATCAAGAGGAAACAAAACGTAGAGATAGAACGTGAAACTACTTTGTTGTGTCAAGTTTCAAGAAGCTAGCACAAACCGTGTTGGATTTAGAGTTCCAAATACATCTATCAATATAGGAGAAAACAGAGTGAAACCTAAAAATTCAAACTGTTACTGGAAATGAACGCTTCAACATAGAAGAACGAAATTTGGGTAACCAAGTCGCCTTAGTGTACTGATCACTACCTGAAAGTATCATCCAGTTTGGGTGAAAAAATATTTGCTGAGATTTCTGGAGATTCGTAATTTTGGGAAGCTTGGCAACCCCTTCCCATGAAAGTGTTTCTCGCCAGTCACTGCTTAGGGCTACATCAAGAGGAAACAAAACGTAGAGATAGAACGTGAAACTACTTTGTTGTGTCAAGTTTCAAGAAGCTAGCACAAAACGTGTTGGATTTAGAGTTCCAAATACATCTATCAATATAGGAGAAAACAGTGAAACCTAAAAATTCAAACTGTTACTGGAAATGAACGCTTCGACATAGAAGAACGAAATTTGGGGAACCAAGTCGCCTTAGTGTACTGATCACTACCTGAAAGTATCATCCAGTTTGGGTGAAAAAATATTTGCTGAGATTTCTGGAGATTCGTAATTTTGGGAACCTTGGCAACCCCTTCCCATGAAAGTGTTTCTCGCCAGTCACTGCTTAGGGCTACATCAAGAGGAAACAAAACGTAGAGATAGAACGTGAAACTACTTTGTTGTGTCAAGTTTCAAGAAGCTAGCACAAACCGTGTTGGATTTAGAGTTCCAAATACATCTATCAATATAGGAGAAAACAGAGTGAAACCTAAAAATTCAAACTGTTACTGGAAATGAACGCTTCAACATAAAAGAACGAAATTTGGGGAACCAAGTCGCCTTAGTGTACTGATCATTACCTGAAAGTATCATCCAGTTTGGGTGAAAAAATATTTGCTGAGATTTCTGGAGATTCGTAATTTTGGGAAGCTTGGCAACCCCGTTCCATGAAAGGGTTTCTCGCCAGTCACTGCTTAGGTCTACATCAAGAGGAAACAAAACATAGAGATAGAACGTGAAACTACTTTTGTGTCAAGTTTCAAGAAGCTAGCACAAACCGTGTTGGATTTAGAGTTCCAAATACATCTATTAATATAGGAGAAAACAGAGTGAAACCTAAAAATTCAAACTGTTACTGGAAATGAACGCTTCAACATAGAAGAACGAAATTTGGGGAACCAAGTTACCTTAGTGTACTGATCATTACCTGAAAGTATCATCCAGTTTGGGTGAAAAATTATTTGCTGAGATTTCTGGAGATTCGTAATTTTTGGAAGCTTGGCAATCCCTTCTCATGAAAGTGTTTCTCGCCAGTCACTGCTTAGGGCTACATCAAGAGGAAACAAAACGTAGAGATAGAACGTGAAACTACTTTGTTGTGTCAAGTTTCAAGAAGCTAGAACAAACCGTGTTGGATTTAGAGTTCCAAATACATCTATCAATATAGGAGAAAACAGAGTGAAACCTAAAAATTCAAACTGTTACTGGAAATGAACGCTTCAACATAGAAGAACGAAATTTGGGGAACCAAGTCGCCTTAGTGTACTGATCATTACCTGAGAGTATCATCCAGTTTGGGTGAAAAAATATTTGCTGAGATTTCTGGAGATTCGTAATTTTTGGAAGCATGGCAACCCCTTCCCATGAAAGTGTTTCTCGCCAGTCACTGCTTAGGGCTACATCAAGAGGAAACAAAACATAGAGATAGAACGTGAAACTACATTTGTGTCAAGTTTCAAGAAGCTAGCACAAACCGTGTTGGATTTAGAGTTCCAAATACATCTATTAATATAGGAGAAAACAGAGTGAAACCTAAAAATTCAAACTGTTACTGGAAATGAACGCTTCAACATAGAAGAACGAAATTTGGGGAACCAAGTTACCTTAGTGTACTGATCATTACCTGAAAGTATCATCCAGTTTGGGTGAAAAATTATTTGCTGAGATTTCTGGAGATTCGTAATTTTTGGAAGCTTGGCAATCCCTTCCCATGAAAGTGTTTCTCGCCATTCACTGCTTAGGGCTACATCAAGAGGAAACAAAACGTAGAGATAGAACGTGAAACTACTTTGTTGTGTCAAGTTTCAAGAAGGTATCACAAACCGTGTTGGATTTAGAGTTCCAAATACATCTATCAATATAGGAGAAAACAGAGTGAAACCTAAAAATTCAAACTGTTACTGGAAATGAACGCTTCAACATAGAAGAACGAAATTTGGGGAACCAAGTCGCCTTAGTGTACTGATCATTACCTGAAAGTATCATCCAGTTTGGGTGAAAAAATATTTGCTGAGATTTCTGGAGATTCGTAATTTTGGGAAGCTTGGCAACCCCTTCCCATGAAAGTGTTTCTCGCCAGTCACTGCTTAGGGCTACATCAAGAGGAAACAAAACGTAGAGATAGAACGTGAAACTACGTTGTTGTGTCAAGTTTCAAGAAGCTAGCACAAAACGTGTTGGATTTAGAGTTCCAAATACATCTATCAATATAGGAGAAAACAGAGTGAAACCTAAAAATTCAAACTGTTACTGGAAATGAACGCTTCAAATAGAAGAACGAAATTTGGGGAACCAAGTCGCCTTAGTGTACTGATCATTACCTGAAAGTATCATCCAGTTTGGTTGAAAAAATATCTGCTGAGATTTCTGGAGATTCGTAATTTTGGGAAGCTTGGCAACCCCTTCCCATGAAAGTGTTTCTCGCCAGTCACTGCTTAGGGCTACATCAAGAGGAAACAAAACATAGAGATAGAACGTGAAACTACTTTGTTGTGTCAAGTTTCAAGAAGGTAGCCCAAACCGTGTTGGATTTAGAGTTCCAAATACATCTATCAATATAGGAGAAAACAGAGTGAAACCTAAAAATTCAAACTGTTACTGGAAATCAACGCTTCAACATAGAAGAACGAAATTTGGGGAACCAAGTCGCCTTAGTGTACTGATCATTACCTGAAAGTATCATCCAGTTTGGGTGAAAAATTATTTGCTGAGATTTCTGGAGATTCGTAATTTTTGGAAGCTTGGCAATCCCTTCTCATGAAAGTGTTTCTCGCCAGTCACTGCTTAGGGCTACATCAAGAGGAAACAAAACGTAGAGATAGAACGTGAAACTACTTTGTTGTGTCAAGTTTCAAGAAGCTAGAACAAACCGTGTTGGATTTAGAGTTCCAAATACATCTATCAATATAGGAGAAAACAGAGTGAAACCTAAAAATTCAAACTGTTACTGGAAATGAACGCTTCAACATAGAAGAACGAAATTTGGGGAACCAAGTCGCCTTAGTGTACTGATCATTACCTGAGAGTATCATCCAGTTTGGGTGAAAAAATATTTGCTGAGATTTCTGGAGATTCGTAATTTTTGGAAGCATGGCAACCCCTTCCCATGAAAGTGTTTCTCGCCAGTCACTGCTTAGGGCTACATCAAGAGGAAACGAAACGTAGAGATAGAACGTGAAACTACTTTGTTGTGTCAAGTTTCAAGAAGCTAGCACAAACCGTGTTGGATTTAGAGTTCCAAATACATCTATCAATATAGGAGAAAACAGAGTGAAACCTAAAAATTCAAACTGTTACTGGAAATGAACGCTTCAACATAAAAGAACGAAATTTGGGGAACCAAGTCGCCTTAGTGTACTGATCATTACCTGAAAGTATCATCCAGTTTGGGTGAAAAAATATTTGCTGAGATTTCTGGAGATTCGTAATTTTGGGAAGCTTGGCAACCCCGTTCCATGAAAGGTTTTCTCGCCAGTCACTGCTTAGGGCTACATCAAGAGGAAACAAAACATAGAGATAGAACGTGAAACTACTTTGTTGTGTCAAGTTTCAAGAAGCTAGCACAAACCGTGTTGGATTTAGAGTTCCAAATACATCTATTAATATAGGAGAAAACAGAGTGAAACCTAAAAATTCAAACTGTTACTGGAAATGAACGCTTCAACATAGAAGAACGAAATTTGGGGAACCAAGTTACCTTAGTGTACTGATCATTACCTGAAAGTATCATCCAGTTTGGGTGAAAAATTATTTGCTGAGATTTCTGGAGATTCGTAATTTTTGGAAGCTTGGCAATCCCTTCCCATGAAAGTGTTTCTCGCCAGTCACTGCTTAGGGCTACATCAAGAGGAAACAAAACATAGAGATAGAACGTGAAACTACTTTGTTGTGTCAAGTTTCAAGAAGCTATCACAAACCGTGTTGGATTTAGAGTTCCAAATACATCTATCAATATAGGAGAAAACAGAGTGAAACCTAAAAATTCAAACTGTTACTGGAAATGAACGCTTCAACATAGAAGAACGAAATTTGGGGAACCAAGTCGCCTTAGTGTACTGATCACTACCTGAAAGTATCATCCAGTTTGGGTGAAAAAATATTTGCTGAGATTTCTGGAGATTCATAATTTTGGGAAGCTTGGCAACCCCTTCCCATGAAAGTGTTTCTCGCCAGTCACTGCTTAGGGCTACATCAAGAGGAAACAAAACGTAGAGATAGAACGTGAAACTACTTTGTTGTGTCAAGTTTCAAGAAGCTAGCACAAATCGTGTTGGATTTAGAGTTCCAAATACATCTATCAATATAGGAGAAAACAGTGAAACCTAAAAATTCAAACTGTTACTGGAAATGAACGCTTCGACATAGAAGAACGAAATTTGGGGAACCAAGTCGCCTTAGTGTACTGATCACTACCTGAAAGTATCATCCAGTTTGGGTGAAAAAATATTTGCTGAGATTTCTGGAGATTCATAATTTTGGGAAGCTTGGCAACCCCTTCCCATGAAAGTGTTTCTCGCCAGTCACTGCTTAGGGCTACATCAAGAGGAAACAAAACATAGAGATAGAACGTGAAACTACTTTGTTGTGTCCAGTTTCAAGAAGGTAGCACAAACCGTGTTGGATTTAGAGTTCCAAATACATCTATCAATATAGGAGAAAACAGAGTGAAACCTTAAATTTCAAACTGTTACTGGAAATGAACGCTTCAACATAGAAGAACGAAATTTGGGGAACCAAGTCGCCTTAGTGTACTGATCATTACCTGAGAGTATCATGCAGTTTGGGTGAAAAAATATTTGCTGAGATTTCTGGAGATTCGTAATTTTTGGAAGCTTGGCAACTCCTTCCCATGAAAGTGTTTCTCGCCAGTCACTGCTTAGGGCTACATCAAGAGGAAACAAAACGTAGAGATAGAACGTGAAACTACTTTGTTGTGTCAAGTTTCAAGAAGCTAGCACAAACCGTGTTGGATTTAGAGTTCCAAATACATCTATCAATATAGGAGAAAACAGAGTGAAACCTAAAAATTCAAACTGTTACTGGAAATGAACGCTTCAACATAGAAGAACGAAATTTGGGGAACCAAGTCGCCTTAGTGTACTGATCATTACCTGAAAGTATCATCCAGTTTGGGTGAAAAAATATTTGCTGAGATTTCTGGAGATTCGTAATTTTGGGAAGCTTGGCAACCCCGTTCCATGAAAGGGTTTCTCGCCAGTCACTGCTTAGGGCTACATCAAGAGGAAACAAAACGTAGAGATAGAACGTGAAACTACTTTGTTGTGTCAAGTTTCAAGAAGCTAGAACAAACCGTGATGGATTTAGAGTTCCAAATACATCTATCAATATAGGAGAAAACAGAGTGAAACCTAAAAATTCAAACTGTTACTGGAAATGAACGCTTCAACATAGAAGAACGAAATTTGGGGAACCAAGTCGCCTTAGTGTACTGATCATTACCTGAAAGTATCATCCAGTGTGGGTGAAAAAATGTTTGCTGAGATTTCTGGAGATTCGTAATTTTGGGAAGCTTGGCAACCCCTTCCCATGAAAGTGTTTCTCGCCAGTCACTGCTTAGGGCTACATCAAGAGGAAACAAAACGTAGAGATAGAACGTGAAACTACTTTGTTGTGTCAAGTTTCAAGAAGCTAGCACAAACTGTGTTGGATTTAGAGTTCCAAATACATCTATCAATATAGGAGAAAACAGAGTGATACCTAAAAATTCAAACTGTTACTGGAAATGAACGCTTCAAAATAGAAGAACAAAATTTGGGGAACCAAGGCGCCTTAGTGTACTGATCATTACCTGAAAGTATCATCCAGTTTGGGTGAAAAAATATTTGCTGAGATTTATGGAGATTCGTAATTTTGGGAAGCTTGGCAACCCCTTCCCATGAAAGTGTTTCTCGCCAGTCACTGCTTAGGGCTACATCAAGAGGAAACAAAACGTAGAGATAGAACGTGAAACTACTTTGTTGTGTCAAGTTTCAAGAAGCTAGCACAAACCGTGTTGGATTTAGAGTTCCAAATACATCTATCAATATAGGAGAAAACAGAGTGAAACCTAAAAATTCAAACTGTTACTGGAAATGAACGCTTCAACATAGAAGAACGAAATTTGGGGAACCAAGTCGCCTTAGTGTACTGATCATTACCTGAAAGTATCATCCTGTTTGGGTGAAAAAATATTTGCTGAGATTTCTGGAGATTCGTAATTTTTGGAAGCTTGGCAACCCCTTCCCATGAAAGTGTTTCTCGCCAGTCACTGCTTAGGGCTACATCAAGAGGAAACAAAACGTAGAGATAGAACGTGAAACTACTTTGTTGTGTCAAGTTTCAAGAAGCTAGCACAAACCGTGTTGGATTTAGAGTTCCAAATACATCTATCAATATAGGAGAAAACAGAGTGAAACCTAAAAATTCAAACTGTTACTGGAAATGAACGCTTCAACATAAAAGAACGAAATTTGGGGAACCAAGTCGCCTTAGTGTACTGATCATTACCTGAAAGTATCATCCAGTTTGGGTGAAAAAATATTTGCTGAGATTTCTGGAGATTCGTAATTTTGGGAAGCTTGGCAACCCCGTTCCATGAAAGGGTTTCTCGCCAGTCACTGCTTAGGGCTACATCAAGAGGAAACAAAACGTAGAGATAGAACGTGAAACTACTTTGTTGTGTCAAGTTTCAAGAAGCTAGCACAAACCGTGTTGGATTTAGAGTTCCAAATACATCTATTAATATAGGAGAAAACAGAGTGAAACCTAAAAATTCAAACTGTTACTGGAAATGAACGCTTCAACATAGAAGAACGAAATTTGGGGAACCAAGTTACCTTAGTGTACTGATCATTACCTGAAAGTATCATCCGGTTTGGGTGAAAAATTATTTGCTGAGATTTCTGGAGATTCGTAATTTTTGGAAGCTTGGCAATCCCTTCCCATGAAAGTGTTTCTCGCCAGTCACTGCTTAGGGCTACATCAAGAGGAAACAAAACGTAGAGATAGAACGTGAAACTACTTTGTTGTGTCAAGTTTCAAGAAGCTATCACAAACCGTGTTGGATTTAGAGTTCCAAATACATCTATCAATATAGGAGAAAACAGAGTGAAACCTAAAAATTCAAACTGTTACTGGAAATGAACGCTTCAAATAGAAGAACGAAATTTGGGGAACCAAGTCGCCGTAGTGTACTGATCATTACCTGAAAGTATCATCCAGTTTGGGTGAAAAAATATTTGCTGAGATTTCTGGAGATTTGTAATTTTGGGAAGCTTGGCAACCCCTTCCCATGAAAGTGTTTCTCGCCAGTCACTGCTTAGGGCTACATCAAGAGGAAACAAAACATAGAGATAGAACGTGAAACTACTTTGTTGTGTCAAGTTTCAAGAAGGTAGCACAAACCGTGTTGGATTTAGAGTTCCAAATACATCTATCAATATAGGAGAAAACAGAGTGAAACCTAAAAATTCAAACTGTTACTGGAAATGAACGCTTCAACATAGAAGAACGAAATTTGGGGAACCAAGTCGCCTTAGTGTACTGATCATTACCTGAAAGTATCATCCAGTTTGGGTGAAAAAATATTTGCTGAGATTTCTGGAGATTCGTAATTTTGGGAAGCTTGGCAACCCCTTCCCATGAAAGTGTTTCTCGCCAGTCACTGCTTAGGGCTACATCAAGAGGAAAAAAAACGTAGAGATAGAACGTGAAACTACTTTGTTGTGTCAAGTTTCAAGAAGCTAGCACAAACTGTGTTGGATTTAGAGTTCCAAATACATCTATCAATATAGGAGAAAACAGAGTGAAACCTAAAAATTCAAACTGTTACTGGAAATGAACGCTTCAAAATAGAAGAACAAAATTTGGGGAACCAAGTCGCCTTAGTGTACTGATCATTACCTGAAAGTATCATCCAGTTTGGGTGAAAAAATATTTGCTGAGATTTATGGAGATTCGTAATTTTGGGAAGCTTGGCAACCCCTTCCCATGAAAGTGTTTCTCGACAGTCACTGCTTAGGGCTACATCAAGAGGAAACAAAACGTAGAGATAGAACGTGAAACTACTTTGTTGTGTCAAGTTTCAAGAAGCTAGCACAAACCGTGTTGGATTTAGAGTTCCAAATACATCTATCAATATAGGAGAAAACAGAGTGAAACCTAAAAATTCAAACTGTTACTGGAAATGAACGCTTCAACATAGAAGAACGAAATTTGGGGAACCAAGTCGCCTTAGTGTACTGATCATTACCTGAAAGTATCATCCAGTTTGGGTGAAAAATTATTTGCTGAGATTTCTGGAGATTCGTAATTTTTGGAAGCTTGGCAATCCCTTCCCATGAAAGTGTTTCTCGCCAGTCACTGCTTAGGGCTACATCAAGAGGAAACAAAACGTAGAGATAGAACGTGAAACTACTTTGTTGTGTCAAGTTTCAAGAAGCTATCACAAACCGTGTTGGATTTAGAGTTCCAAATACATCTATCAATATAGGAGAAAACAGAGTGAAACCTAAAAATTCAAACTGTTACTGGAAATGAACGCTTCAAATAGAAGAACGAAATTTGGGGAACCAAGTCGCCTTAGTGTACTGATCATTACCTGAAAGTATCATCCAGTTTGGGTGAAAATATATTTGCTGAGATTTCTGGAGATTCGTAATTTTGGGAAGCTTGGCAACCCCTTCCCATGAAAGTGTTTCTCGCCAGTCACTGCTTAGGGCTACATCAAGAGGAAACAAAACATAGAGATAGAACGTGAAACTACTTTGTTGTGTCAAGTTTCAAGAAGGTAGCACAAACCGTGTTGGATTTAGAGTTCCAAATACATCTATCAATATAGGAGAAAACAGAGTGAAACCTAAAAATTCAAACTGTTACTGGAAATGAACGCTTCAACATAGAAGAACGAAATTTGGGGAACCAAGTCGCCTTAGTGTACTGATCATTACCTGAGAGTATCATCCAGTTTGGGTGAAAAAATATTTGCTGAGATTTCTGGAGATTCGTAATTTTTGGAAGCTTGGCAACTCCTTCCCATGAAAGTGTTTCTCGCCAGTCACTGCTTAGGGCTACATCAAGAGGAAACAAAACGTAGAGATAGAACGTGAAACTACTTTTATGTGTCAAGTTTCAAGAAGCTAGCACAAACCGTGTTGGATTTAGAGTTCCAAATACATCTATCAATATAGGAGAAAACAGAGTGAAACCAAAAATTCAAACTGTTACTGGAAATGAACGCTTCAACATAGAAGAACGAAATTTGGGGAACCAAGTCGCCTTAGTGTACTGATCATTACCTGAAAGTATCATCCAGTTTGGGTGAAAAAATGTTTGCTGAGATTTCTGGAGATTCGTAATTTTGGGAAGCTTGGCAACCCCTTCCCATGAAAGTGTTTCTCGCCAGTCACTGCTTAGGGCTACATCAAGAGGAAACAAAACATAGAGATAGAACGTGAAACTACTTTGTTGTGTCAAGTTTCAAGAAGCTAGCACAAACTGTGTTGGATTTAGAGTTCCAAATACATCTATCAATATAGGAGAAAACAGAGTGAAACCTAAAAATTCAAACTGTTACTGGAAATGAACGCTTCAAAATAGAAGAACAAAATTTGGGGAACCAAGTCGCCTTAGTGTACTGATGATTACCTGAAAGTATCATCCAGTTTGGGTGAAAAAATATTTGCTGAGATTTATGGAGATTCGTAATTTTGGGAAGCTTGGCAACCCCTTCCCATGAAAGTGTTTCTCGCCAGTCACTGCTTAGGGCTACATCAAGAGGAAACAAAACGTAGAGATAGAACGTGAAACTACTTTGTTGTGTCAAGTTTCAAGAAGCTAGCACAAACCGTGTTGGATTTAGAGTTCCAAATACATCTATCAATATAGGAGAAAACAGAGTGAAACCTAAAAATTCAAACTGTTACTGGAAATGAACGCTTCAACATAGAAGAACGAAATTTGGGGAACCAAGTCGCCTTAGTGTACTGATCATTACCTGAAAGTATCATCCAGTTTGGGTGAAAAAATATTTGCTGAGATTTCTGGAGATTCGTAATTTTTGGAAGCTTGGCAACCCCTTCCCATGAAAGTGTTTCTCGCCAGTCACTGCTTAGGGCTACATCAATAGGAAACAAAACGTAGAGATAGAACGTGAAACTACTTTGTTGTGTCAAGTTTCAAGAAGCTAGCACAAACCGTGTTGGATTTAGAGTTCCAAATACATCTATCAATATAGGAGAAAACAGAGTGAAACCTAAAAATTCAAACTGTTACTGGAAATGAACGCTTCAACATAAAAGAACGAAATTTGGGGAACCAAGTCGCCTTAGTGTACTGATCATTACCTGAAAGTATCATCCAGTTTGGGTGAAAAAATATTTGCTGAGATCTGGAGATTCGTAATTTTGGGAAGCCTGGCAACCCCGTTCCATGAAAGGGTTTCTCGCCAGTCACTGCTTAGGGCTACATCAAGAGGAAACAAAACATAGAGATAGAACGTGAAACTACTTTGTTGTGTCAAGTTTCAAGAAGCTAGCAAAAACCGTGTTGGATTTAGAGTTCCAAATACATCTATCAATATAGGAGAAAACAGAGTGAAACCTAAAAATTCAAACTGTTACTGGAAATGAACGCTTCAACATAGAAGAACGAAATTTGGGGAACCAAGTCGCCTTAGTGTACTGATCACTACCTGAAAGTATCATCCAGTTTGGGTGAACAAATATTTGCTGAGATTTCTGGAGATTCGTAATTTTGGGAAGCTTGGCAACCCCTTCCCATGAAAGTGTTTCTCGCCAGTCACTGCTTAGGGCTACATCAAGAGGAAACAAAACGTAGAGATAGAACGTGAAACTACTTTGTTGTGTCAAGTTTCAAGAAGCTAGCACAAACCGTGTTGGATTTAGAGTTCCAAATACATCTATCAATATAGGAGAAAACAGAGTGAAACCTAAAAATTCAAACTGTTACTGGAAATGAACGCTTCAACATAGAAGAACAAAATTTGAAGAACCAAGTCGCCTTAGTGTACTGATCATTACCTGAGAGTATCATCCAGTTTGGGTGAAAAAATATTTGCTGAGATTTCTGGAGATTCGTAATTTTTGGAAGCATGGCAACCCCTTCCCATGAAAGTGTTTCTCGCCAGTCACTGCTTAGGGCTACATCAAGAGGAAACAAAATGTAGAGATAGAACGTGAAACTACTTTGTTGTGTCAACTTTCAAGAAGCTAGCACAAACCGTGTTGGATTTAGAGTTCCAAATACATCTATCAATATAGGAGAAAACAGAGTGAAACCTAAAAATTCAAACTGTTACTGGAAATGAACGCTTCGACATAGAAGAACGAAATTTGGGGAACCAAGTCGCCTTAGTGTACTGATCACTACCTGAAAGTATCATCCAGTTTGGGTGAAAAAATATTTGCTGAGATTTCTGGAGATTCGTAATTTTGGGAAGCTTGGCAACCCCTTCCCATGAAAGTGTTTCTCGCCAGTCACTGCTTAGGGCTACATCAAGAGGAAACAAAACGTAGAGATAGAACGTGAAACTACTTTGTTGTGTCAAGTTTCAAGAAGCTAGCACAAACCGTGTTGGATTTAGAGTTCCAAATACATCTATCAATATAGGAGAAAACAGAGTGAAACCTAAAAATTCAAACTGTTACTGGAAATGAACGCTTCAACATAGAAGAACGAAATTTGGGGAACCAAGTCGCCTTAGTGTACTGATCATTACCTGAAAGTATCATCCAGTTTGGGTGAAAAAATATTTGCTGAGATTTCTGGAGATTCGTAATTTTGGGAAGCTTGGCAACCCCGTTCCATGAAAGGGTTTCTCGCCAGTCACTGCTTAGGGCTACATCAAGAGGAAACAAAACATAGAGATAGAACGTGAAACTACTTTGTTGTGTCAAGTTTCAAGAAGCTAGCACAAACCGTGTTGGATTTAGAGTTCCAAATACATCTATTAATATAGGAGAAAACAGAGTGAAACCTAAAAATTCAAACTGTTACTGGAAATGAACGCTTCAACATAGAAGAACGAAATTTGGGGAACCAAGTTACCTTAGTGTACTGATCATTACCTGAAAGTATCATCCAGTTTGGGTGAAAAATTATTTGCTGAGATTTCTGGAGATTCGTAATTTTTGGAAGCTTGGCAATCCCTTCCCATGAAAGTGTTTCTCGCCAGTCACTGCTTAGGGCTACATCAAGAGGAAACAAAACGTAGAGATAGAACGTGAAACTACTTTGTTGTGTCAAGTTTCAAGAAGCTAGCACAAACCGTGTTGGATTTAGAGTTCCAAATACATCTATCAATATAGGAGAAAACAGAGTGAAACCTAAAAATTCAAACTGTTACTGGAAATGAACGCTTCAAATTAGAAGAACGAAATTTGGGGAACCAAGTCGCCTTAGTGTACTGATCATTACCTGAGAGTATCATCCAGTTTGGGTGAAAAAATATTTGCTGAGATTTCTGGAGATTCGTAATTTTGGGAAGCTTGGCAACCCCGTTCCATGAAAGGGTTTCTCGCCAGTCACTGCTTAGGGCTACATCAAGAGGAAACAAAACGTAGAGATAGAACGTGAAACTACTTTGTTGTGTCAAGTTTCAAGAAGCTAGAACAAACCGTGTTGGATTTAGAGTTCCAAATACATCTATCAATATAGGAGAAAACAGAGTGAAACCAAAAATTCAAACTGTTACTGGAAATGAACGCTTCAACATAGAAGAACGAAATTTGGGGAACCAAGGCGCCTTAGTGTACTGATCATTACCTGAAAGTATCATCCAGTTGGGTGAAAAAATGTTTGCTGAGATTTCTGCAGATTCGTAATTTTGGGAAGCTTGGCAACCCCTTCCCATGAAAGTGTTTCTCGCCAGTAACTGCTTAGGGCTACATCAAGAGGAAACAAAACGTAGAGATAGAACGTGAAACTACTTTGTTGTGTCAAGTTTCAAGAAGCTAGCACAAACTGTGTTGGATTTAGAGTTCCAAATACATCTATCAATATAGGAGAAAACAGAGTGAAACCTAAAAATTCAAACTGTTACTGGAAATGAACGCTTCAAAATAGAAGAACAAAATTTGGGGAACCAAGTCGCCTTAGTGTACTGATCATTACCTGAAAGTATCATCCAGTTTGGGTGAAAAAATATTTGCTGAGATTTCTGGAGATTCGTAATTTTGGGAAGCTTGGCAACCCCTTCCCATGAAAGTGTTTCTCGCCAGTCACTGCTTAGGGCTACATCAAGAGGAAACAAAACGTAGAGATAGAACGTGAAACTACTTTGTTGTGTCAAGTTTCAAGAAGCTAGCAAAAACCGTGTTGGATTTAGAGTTCCAAATACATCTATCAATATAGGAGAAAACAGAGTGAAACCTAAAAATTCAAACTGTTACTGGAAATGAACGCTTCGACATAGAAGAACGAACTTTGGGGAACCAAGTCGCCTTAGTGTACTGATCACTACCTGAAAGTATCATCCAGTTTGGGTGAAAAAATATTTGCTGAGATTTCTGGAGATTCGTAATTTTGGGAAGCTTGGCAACCCCTTCCCATGAAAGTGTTTCTCGCCAGTCACTGCTTAGGGCTACATCAAGAGGAAACTAAACGTAGAGATAGAACGTGAAACTACTTTGTTGTGTCAAGTTTCAAGAAGCTAGCACAAACCGTGTTGGATTTAGAGTTCCAAATACATCTATCAATATAGGAGAAAACAGAGTGAAACCTAAAAATTCAAACTGTTACTGGAAATGAACGCTTCAACATAGAAGAACGAAATTTGGGGAACCAAGTCGCCTTAGTGTACTGATCACTACCTGAAAGTATCATCCAGTTTGGGTGAAAAAATATTTGCTGAGATATCTGGAGATTCGTAATTTTGGGAAGCTTGGCAACCCCGTTCCATGAAAGGGTTTCTCGCCAGTCACTGCTTAGGGCTACATCAAGAGGAAACAAAACGTAGAGATAGAACGTGAAACTACTTTGTTGTGTCAAGTTTCAAGAAGCTAGCACAAACCGTGTTGGATTTAGAGTTCCAAATACATCTATTAATATAGGAGATAACAGAGTGAAACCTAAAAATTCAAACTGTTACTGGAAATGAACGCTTCAACATAGAAGAACGAAATTTGGGGAACCAAGTTACCTTAGTGTACTGATCATTACCTGAAAGTATCATCCAGTTTGGGTGAAAAATTATTTGCTGAGATTTCTGGAGATTCGTAATTTTGGGAAGCTTGGCAACCCCGTTAAATGAAAGGGTTTCTCGCCAGTCACTGCTTAGGGCTACATCAAGAGGAAACAAAACGTAGAGATAGAACGTGAAACTACTTTGTTGTGTCAAGTTTCAAGAAGCTAGAACAAACCGTGTTGGATTTAGAGTTCCAAATACATCTATCAATATAGGAGAAAACAGAGTGAAACCTAAAAATTCAAACTGTTACTGGAAATGAACGCTTCAACATAGAAGAACGAAATTTGGGGAACCAAGTCGCCTTAGTGTACTGATCATTACCTGAAAGTATCATCCAGTTTGGGTGAAAAAATGTTTGCTGAGATATCTGGAGATTCGTAATTTTGGGAAGCTTGGCAACCCCTTCCCATGAAAGTGTTTCTCACCAGTCACTGCTTAGGGCTACATCAAGAGGAAACAAAACGTAGAGATAGAACGTGAAACTACTTTGTTGTGTCAAGTTTCAAGAAGCTAGCACAAACTGTGTTGGATTTAGCGTTCCAAATACATCTATCAATATAGGAGAAAACAGAGTGAAACCTAAAAATTCAAACTGTTACTGGAAATGAACGCTTCAAAATAGAAGAACAAAATTTGGGGAACCAAGTCGCCTTAGTGTACTGATCATTACCTGAAAGTATCATCCAGTTTGGGTGAAAAAATATTTGCTGAGATTTATGGAGATTCGTAATTTTGGGAAGCTTGGCAACCCCTTCCCATGAAAGTGTTTCTCGCCAGTCACTGCTTAGGGCTACATCAAGAGGAAACAAAACGTAGAGATAGAACGTGAAACTACTTTGTTGTGTCAAGTTTCAAGAAGCTAGCACAAACCGTGTTGGATTTAGAGTTCCAAATACATCTATCAATATAGGAGAAAACAGAGTGAAACCTAAAAATTCAAACTGTTACTGGAAATGAACGCTTCAACATAGAAGAACGAAATTTGGGGAACCAAGTCGCCTTAGTGTACTGATCATTACCTGAAAGTATCATCCAGTTTGGGTGAAAAAATATTTGCTGAGATTTCTGGAGATTCGTAATTTTTGGAAGCTTGGCAACCCCTTCCCATGAAAGTGTTTCTCGCCAGTCACTGCTTAGGGCTACATCAAGAGGAAACAAAACGTAGAGATAGAACGTGAAACTACTTTGTTGTGTCAAGTTTCAAGAAGCTAGAACAAACCGTGTTGGATTTAGAGTTCCAAATACATCTATCAATATAGGAGAAAACAGAGTGAAACCTAAAAATTCAAACTGTTACTGGAAATGAACGCTTCGACATAGAAGAACGAAATTTGGGGAACCAAGTCGCCTTAGTGTACTGATCACTACCTGAAAGTATCATCCAGTTTGGGTGAAAAAATATTTGCTGAGATTTCTGGAGATTCGTAATTTTGGGAAGCTTGGCAACCCCTTCCCATGAAAGTGTTTCTCGCCAGTCACTGCTTAGGGCTACATCAAGAGGAAACTAAACGTAGAGATAGAACGTGAAACTACTTTGTTGTGTCAAGTTTCAAGAAGCTAGCACAAACCGTGTTGGATTTAGAGTTCCAAATACATCTATCAATATAGGAGAAAACAGAGTGAAACCTAAAAATTCAAACTGTTACTGGAAATGAACGCTTCAACATAGAAGAACGAAATTTGGGGAACCAAGTCGCCTTAGAGTACTGATCATTACCTGAAAGTATCATCCAGTTTGGGTGAAAAAATATTTGCTGAGATTTCTGGAGATTCGTAATTTTGGGAAGCTTGGCAACCACGTTCCATGAAAGGGTTTCTCGCCAGTCACTGCTTAGGGCTACATCAAGAGGAAACAAAACGTAGAGATAGAACGTGAAACTACTTTGTTGTGTCAAGTTTCAAGAAGCTAGCACAAACCGTGTTGGATTTAGAGTTCCAAATACATCTATTAATATAGGAGAAAACAGAGTGAAACCTAAAAATTCAAACTGTTACTGGAAATGAACGCTTCAACATAGAAGAACGAAATTTGGGGAACCAAGTTACCTTAGTGTACTGATCATTACCTGAAAGTATCATCCAGTTTGGGTGAAAAATTATTTGCTGAGATTTCTGGAGATTCGTAATTTTTGGAACCTTGGCAATCCCTTCCCATGAAAGTGTTTCTCACCAGTCACTGCTTAGGGCTACATCAAGAGGAAACAAAACGTAGAGATAGAACGTGAAACTACTTTGTTGTGTCAAGTTTCAAGAAGCTATCACAAACCGTGTTGGATTTAGAGTTCCAAATACATCTATCAATATAGGAGAAAACAGAGTGAAACCTAAAAATTCAAACTGTTACTGGTAATGAACGCTTCGACATAGAAGAACGAAATTTGGGGAACCAAGTCGCCTTAGTGTACTGATCATTACCTGAAAGTATCATCCAGTTTGGGTGAAAAAATATTTGCTGAGATTTCTGGAGATTCGTAATTTTGGGAAGCTTGGCAACCCCTTCCCATGAAAGTGTTTCTCGCCAGTCACTGCTTAGGGCTACATCAAGAGGAAACAAAACGTAGAGATAGAACGTGAAACTACTTTGTTGTGTCAAGTTTCAAGAAGCTAGCACAAACCGTGTTGGATTTAGAGTTCCAAATACATCTATCAATATAGGAGAAAACAGAGTGAAACCTAAAAATTCAAACTGTTACTGGAAATGAACGCTTCAACATAGAAGAACGAAATTTGGGGAACCAAGTCGCCTTAGTGTACTGATCATTACCTGAAAGTATCATCCAGTTTGGGTGAAAAAATATTTGCTGAGATTTCTGGAGATTCGTAATTTTGGGAAGCTTGGCACCCCCGTTCCATGAAATGGTTTCTCGCCAGTCACTGCTTAGGGCTACACCAAGAGGAAACAAAACATAGAGATAGAACGTGAAACTACTTTGTTGTGTCAAGTTTCAAGAAGCTATCACAAACCGTGTTGGGTTTAGAGTTCCAAATACATCTATCAATATAGGAGAAAACAGAGTGAAACCTAAAAATTCAAACTGTTACTGGAAATGAACGCTTCAACATAGAAGAACGAAATTTGGGGAACCAAGTCGCCTTAGTGTACTGATCATTACCTGAAAGTATCATCCAGTTTGGGTGAAAAAATATTTGCTGAGATTTCTGGAGATTCGTAATTTTGGGAAGCGTGGCAACCCTGTCCCATGAAAGTGTTTCTCGCCAGTCACTGCTTCGGGCTACATCAAGAGGAAACAAAATGTAGAGATAGAACGTGAAACTACTTTGTTGTGTCAAGTTTCAAGAAGCTAGCAAAAACCGTGTTGGATTTAGAGTTCCAAATACATCTATTAATATAGGAGAAAACAGAGTGAAACCTAAAAATTCAAACTGTTACTGGAAATGAACGCTTCAACATAGAAGAACGAAATTTGGGGAACCAAGTTACCTTAGTGTACTGATCATTACCTGAAAGTATCATCCAGTTTGGGTGAAAAATTATTTGCTGAGATTTCTGGAGATTCGTAATTTTTGGAAGCTTGGCAACCCCTTCCCATGAAAGTGTTTCTCGCCAGTCACTGCTTAGGGCTACATCAAGAGGAAACAAAATGTAGAGATAGAACGTGAAACTACTTTGTTGTGTCAAGTTTCAAGAAGCTAGCACAAACCGTGTTGGATTTAGAGTTCCAAATACATCTATCAATATAGGAGAAAACAGAGTGAAACCTAAAAATTCAAACTGTTACTGGAAATGAACGCTTCAACATAGAAGAACGAAATTTGGGGAACCAAGTCGCCTTAGTGTACTGATCATTACCTGACAGTATCATCCAGTTTGGGTGAAAAAATATTTGCTGAGATTTCTGGAGATTCGTAATTTTGGGAAGCTTGGAAACCCCTTCCCATGAAAGTGTTTCTCGCCAGTCACTGCTTAGGGCTACATCAAGAGGAATCAAAACGTAGAGATAGAACGTGAAACAACTTTGTTGTGTCAAGTTTCAAGAAGCTATCACAAACCGTGTTGGATTTAGAGTTCCAAATACATCTATCAATATAGGAGAAAACAGAGTGAAACCTAAAAATTCAAACTGTTACTGGAAATGAACGCTTCAACATAGAAGAACAAAATTTGGGGAACCAAGTCGCCTTAGTGTACTGATCATTACCTGAAAGTATCATCCAGTTTGGGTGAAAAAATATTTGCTGAGATTTCTGGAGATTCGTAATTTTGGGAAGCTTGGCAACCCCTTCCCATGAAAGTGTTTCTCGCCAGTCACTGTTTAGGGCTACATCAAGAGGAAACAAAATGTAGAGATAGAACGTGAAACTACTTTGTTGTGTCAAGTTTCAAGAAGCTAGCACAAAACGTGTTGGATTTAGAGTTCCAAATACATCTATCAATATAGGAGAAAACAGAGTGAAACCTAAAAATTCAAACTGTTACTGGAAATGAACGCTTCAACATAGAAGAACGAAATTTGGGGAACCAAGTCGCCTTAGTGTACTGATCATTAACTGAGAGTATCATCCAGTTTGGGTGAAAAAATATTTGCTGAGATTTCTGGAGATTCGTAATTTTTGGAAGCTTGGCAACCCCTTCCCATGAAAGTGTTTCTCGCCAGTCACTGCTTAGGGCTACATCAAGAGGAAACAAAACGTAGAGATAGAACGTGAAACTACTTTGTTGTGTCAAGTTTCAAGAAGCTAGCACAAACCGTGTTGGATTTAGAGTTCCAAATACATCTATCAATATAGGAGAAAACAGAGTGAAACCTAAAAATTCAAACTGTTACTGGAAATGAACGCTTCAACATAGAAGAACGAAATTTGGGGAACCAAGTCGCCTTAGTGTACTGATCATTACCTGACAGTATCATCCAGTTTGGGTGAAAAAATATTTGCTGAGATTTCTGGAGATTGGTAATTTTGGGAAGCTTGGAAACCCCTTCCCATGAAAGTGTTTCTCGCCAGTCACTGCTTAGGGCTACATCAAGAGGAATCAAAACGTACAGATAGAACGTGAAACAACTTTGTTGTGTCAAGTTTCAAGAAGCTATCACAAACCGTGTTGGATTTAGAGTTCCAAATACATCTATCAATATAGGAGAAAACAGAGTGAAACCTAAAAATTCAAACTGTTACTGGAAATGAACGCTTCAACATAGAAGAACAAAATTTGGGGAACCAAGTCGCCTTAGTGTACTGATCATTACCTGAAAGTATCATCCAGTTTGGGTGAAAAAATATTTGCTGAGATTTCTGGAGATTCGTAATTTTGGGAAGCTTGGCAACCCCTTCCCATGAAAGTGTTTCTCGCCAGTCACTGCTTAGGGCTACATCAAGAGGAAACAAAATGTAGAGATAGAACGTGAAACTACTTTGTTGTGTCAAGTTTCAAGAAGCTAGCACAAAACGTGTTGGATTTAGAGTTCCAAATACATCTATCAATATAGGAGAAAACAGAGTGAAACCTAAAAATTCAAACTGTTACTGGAAATGAACGCTTCAACATAGAAGAACGAAATTTGGGGAACCAAGTCGCCTTAGTGTACTGATCATTAACTGAGAGTATCATCCAGTTTGGGTGAAAAAATATTTGCTGAGATTTCTGGAGATTCGTAATTTTTGGAAGCTTGGCAACCCCTTCCCATGAAAGTGTTTCTCGCCAGTCACTGCTTAGGGCTACATCAAGAGGAAACAAAACGTAGAGATAGAACGTGAAACTACTTTGTTGTGTCAAGTTTCAAGAAGCTAGCACAAACCGTGTTGGATTTAGAGTTCCAAATACATCTATCAATATAGGAGAAAACAGAGTGAAACCTAAAAATTCAAACTGTTACTGGAAATGAACGCTTCAACATAGAAGAACGAAATTTGGGGAACCAAGTCGCCTTAGTGTACTGATCATTACCTGAAAGTATCATCCAGTTTGGGTGAAAAAATATTTGCTGAGATTTCTGGAGATTCGTAATTTTGGGAAGCTTGGCAACCCCTTCCCATGAAAGTGTTTCTCGCCAGTCACTGCTTAGGGCTACCTCAAGAGGAAACAAAACGTAGAGATAGAACGTGAAACTACTTTGTTGTGTCAAGTTTCAAGAAGCTAGCACAAACCGTGTTGGATTCAGAGTTCCAAATACATCTATCAATATAGGAGAAAACAGAGTGAAACCTAAAAATTCAAACTGTTACTGGAAATGAACGCATCAACATAGAAGAACGAAATTTGGGGAACCAAGTCGCCTTAGTGTACTGATCATTAAATGAGAGTATCATCCAGTTTGGGTGAAAAAAATATTTGCTGAGATTTCTGGAGATTCGTAATTTTGGGAAGCGTGGCAACCCCTTCCCATGAAAGTGTTTCTCGCCAGTCACTGATTAGGGCTACATCAAGAGGAAACAAAACGTGGAGATAGAACGTGAAACTACTTTGTTGTGTCAAGTTTCAAGAAGCTAGCACAAACCGTGTTGGATTTAGAGTTCCAAATACATCTATCAATATAGGAGAAAACAGAGTGAAACCTAAAAATTCAAACTGTTACTGGAAATGAACGCTTCAACATAGAAGAACGAAATTTGGGGAACCAAGTCGCCTTAGTGTACTGATCATTACCTGACAGTATCATCCAGTTTGGGTGAAAAAATATTTGCTGAGATTTCTGGAGATTCGTAATTTTGGGAAGCTTGGAAACCCCTTCCCATGAAAGTGTTTCTCGCCAGTCACTGCTTAGGGCTACATCAAGAGGAAACAAAACGTAGAGATAGAACGTGAAACTACTTTGTTGTGTCAAGTTTCAAGAAGCTAGCAAAAACCGTGTTGGATTTAGAGTTCCAAATACATCTATTAATATAGGAGAAAACAGAGTGAAACCTAAAAATTCAAACTGTTACTGGAAATGAACGCTTCAACATAGAAGAACGAAATTTGGGGAACCAAGTTACCTTAGTGTACTGATCATTACCTGAAAGTATCATCCAGTTTGGGTGAAAAATTATTTGCTGAGATTTCTGGAGATTCGTAATTTTTGGAAGCTTGGCAACCCCTTCCCATGAAAGTGTTTCTCGCCAGTCACTGCTTAGGGCTACATCAAGAGGAAACAAAACGTAGAGATAGAACGTGAAACTACTTTGTTGTGTCAAGTTTCAAGAAGCTAGCACAAACCGTGTTGGATTTAGAGTTCCAAATACATCTATCAATATAGGAGAAAACAGAGTGAAACCTAAAAATTCAAACTGTTACTGGAAATGAACGCTTCAACATAGAAGAACGAAATTTGGGGAACCAAGTCGCCTTAGTGTACTGATCATTACCTGACAGTATCATCCAGTTTGGGTGAAAAAATATTTGCTGAGATTTCTGGAGATTCGTAATTTTGGGAAGCTTGGAAACCCCTTCCCATGAAAGTGTTTCTCGCCAGTCACTGCTTAGGGCTACATCAAGAGGAATCAAAACGTAGAGATAGAACGTGAAACAACTTTGTTGTGTCAAGTTTCAAGAAGCTATCACAAACCGTGTTGGATTTAGAGTTCCAAATACATCTATCAATATAGGAGAAAACAGAGTGAAACCTAAAAATTCAAACTGTTACTGGAAATGAACGCTTCAACATAGAAGAACAAAATTTGGGGAACCAAGTCGCCTTAGTGTACTGATCATTACCTGAAAGTATCATCCAGTTTGGGTGAAAAAATATTTGCTGAGATTTCTGGAGATTCGTAATTTTGGGAAGCTTGGCAACCCCTTCCCATGAAAGTGTTTCTCGCCAGTCACTGCTTAGGGCTACATCAAGAGGAAACAAAATGTAGAGATAGAACGTGAAACTACTTTGTTGTGTCAAGTTTCAAGAAGCTAGCACAAAACGTGTTGGATTTAGAGTTCCAAATACATCTATCAATATAGGAGAAAACAGAGTGAAACCTAAAAATTCAAACTGTTACTGGAAATGAACGCTTCAACATAGAAGAACGAAATTTGGGGAACCAAGTCGCCTTAGTGTACTGATCATTAACTGAGAGTATCATCCAGTTTGGGTGAAAAAAATATTTGCTGAGATTTCTGGAGATTCGTAATTTTTGGAAGCTTGGCAACCCCTTCCCATGAAAGTGTTTCTCGCCAGTCACTGCTTAGGGCTACATCAAGAGGAAACAAAACGTAGAGATAGAACGTGAAACTACTTTGTTGTGTCAAGTTTCAAGAAGCTAGCACAAACCGTGTTGGATTTAGAGTTCCAAATACATCTATCAATATAGGAGAAAACAGAGTGAAACCTAAAAATTCAAACTGTTACTGGAAATGAACGCTTCAACATAGAAGAACGAAATTTGGGGAACCAAGTCGCCTTAGTGTACTGATCATTACCTGAAAGTATCATCCAGTTTGGGTGAAAAAATATTTGCTGAGATTTCTGGAGATTCGTAATTTTGGGAAGCTTGGCAACCCCTTCCCATGAAAGTGTTTCTCGCCAGTCACTGCTTAGGGCTACCTCAAGAGGAAACAAAACGTAGAGATAGAACGTGAAACTACTTTGTTGTGTCAAGTTTCAAGAAGCTAGCACAAACCGTGTTGGATTCAGAGTTCCAAATACATCTATCAATATAGGAGAAAACAGAGTGAAACCTAAAAATTCAAACTGTTACTGGAAATGAACGCATCAACATAGAAGAACGAAATTTGGGGAACCAAGTCGCCTTAGTGTACTGATCATTAAATGAGAGTATCATCCAGTTTGGGTGAAAAAAATATTTGCTGAGATTTCTGGAGATTCGTAATTTTGGGAAGCGTGGCAACCCCTTCCCATGAAAGTGTTTCTCGCCAGTCACTGATTAGGGCTACATCAAGAGGAAACAAAACGTGGAGATAGAACGTGAAACTACTTTGTTGTGTCAAGTTTCAAGAAGCTAGCACAAACCGTGTTGGATTTAGAGTTCCAAATACATCTATCAATATAGGAGAAAACAGAGTGAAACCTAAAAATTCAAACTGTTACTGGAAATGAACGCTTCAACATAGAAGAACGAAATTTGGGGAACCAAGTCGCCTTAGTGTACTGATCATTACCTGACAGTATCATCCAGTTTGGGTGAAAAAATATTTGCTGAGATTTCTGGAGATTCGTAATTTTGGGAAGCTTGGAAACCCCTTCCCATGAAAGTGTTTCTCGCCAGTCACTGCTTAGGGCTACATCAAGAGGAATCAAAACGTAGAGATAGAACGTGAAACAACTTTGTTGTGTCAAGTTTCAAGAAGCTATCACAAACCGTGTTGGATTTAGAGTTCCAAATACATCTATCAATATAGGAGAAAACAGAGTGAAACCTAAAAATTCAAACTGTTACTGGAAATGAACGCTTCAACATAGAAGAACAAAATTTGGGGAACCAAGTCGCCTTAGTGTACTGATCATTACCTGAAAGTATCATCCAGTTTGGGTGAAAAAATATTTGCTGAGATTTCTGGAGTTTCGTAATTTTGGGAAGCTTGGCAACCCCTTCCCATGAAAGTGTTTCTCGCCAGTCACTGCTTAGGGCTACATCAAGAGGAAACAAAACGTAGAGATAGAACGTGAAACTACTTTGTTGTGTCAAGTTTCAAGAAGCTAGCACAAAACGTGTTGGATTTAGAGTTCCAAATACATCTATCAATATAGGAGAAAACAGAGTGAAACCTAAAAATTCAAACTGTTACTGGAAATGAACGCTTCAACATAGAAGAACGAAATTTGGGGAACCAAGTCGCCTTAGTGTACTGATCATTAACTGAGAGTATCATCCAGTTTGGGTGAAAAAATATTTGCTGAGATTTCTGGAGATTCGTAATTTTTGGAAGCTTGGCAACCCCTTCCCATGAAAGTGTTTCTCGCCAGTCACTGCTTAGGGCTACATCAAGAGGAAACAAAACGTAGAGATAGAACGTGAAACTACTTTGTTGTGTCAAGTTTCAAGAAGCTAGCACAAACCGTGTTGGATTTAGAGTTCCAAATACATCAATCAATATAGGAGAAAACAGAGTGAAACCTAAAAATTCAAACTGTTACTGGAAATGAACGCTTCAACATAGAAGAACGAAATTTGGGGAACCAAGTCGCCTTAGTGTACTGATCATTACCAGAAAGTATCATCCAGTTTGGGTGAAAAAATATTTGCTGAGATTTCTGGAGATTCGTAATTTTGGGAAGCTTGGCAACCCCTTCCCATGAAAGTGTTTCTCGCCAGTCACTGCTTAGGGCTACATCAAGAGGAAACAAAACGTAGAGATAGAACGTGAAACTACTTTGTTGTGTCAAGTTTCAAGAAGCTAGCACAAACCGTGTTGGATTTAGAGTTCCAAATACATCTATCTATATAGGAGAAAACAGAGTGAAACCTAAAAATTCAAACTGTTACTGGAAATGAACGCTTCAACATAGAAGAACGAAATTTGGGGAACCAAGTTACCTTAGTGTACTGATCATTACCTGAAAGTATCATCCAGTTTGGGTGAAAAATTATTTGCTGAGATTTCTGGAGATTCGTAATTTTTGGAAGCTTGGCAACCCCTTCCCATGAAAGTGTTTCTCGCCAGTCACTGCTTAGGGCTACATCAAGAGGAAACAAAACGTAGAGATAGAACGTGAAACTACTTTGTTGTGTCAAGTTTCAAGAAGCTAGCACAAACCGTGTTGGATTTAGAGTTCCAAATACATCTATCAATATAGGAGAAAACAGAGTGAAACCTAAAAATTCAAACTGTTACTGGAAATGAACGCTTCAACATAGAAGAACGAAATTTGGGGAACCAAGTCGCCTTAGTGTACTGATCATTACCTGAAAGTATCATCCAGTTTGGGTGAAAAAATATTTGCTGAGATTTCTGGAGATTCATAATTTTGGGAAGCTTGGAAACCCCTTCCCATGAAAGTGTTTCTCGACAGTCACTGCTTAGGGCTACATCAAGAGGAATCAAAACGTAGAGATAGAACGTGAAACAACTTTGTTGTGTCAAGTTTCAAGAAGCTATCACAAACCGTGTTGGATTTAGAGTTCCAAATACATCTATCAATATAGGAGAAAACAGAGTGAAACCTAAAAATTCAAACTGTTACTGGAAATGAACGCATCAACATAGAAGAACGAAATTTGGGGAACCAAGTCGCCTTAGTGTACTGATCATTAAATGAGAGTATCATCCAGTTTGGGTGAAAAAAATATTTGCTGAGATTTCTGGAGATTCGTAATTTTGGGAAGCGTGGCAACCCCTTCCCATGAAAGTGTTTCTCGCCAGTCACTGCTTAGGGCTACATCAAGAGGAAACAAAACGTAGAGATAGAACGTGAAACTACTTTGTTGTGTCAAGTTTCAAGAAGCTAGCACAAACCGTGTTGGATTTAGAGTTCCAAATACATCTATCAATATAGGAGAAAACAGAGTGAAACCTAAAAATTCAAACTGTTACTGGAAATGAACGCTTCAACATAGAAGAACGAAATTTGGGGAACCAAGTCGCCTTAGTGTACTGATCATTACCTGACAGTATCATCCAGTTTGGGTGAAAAAATATTTGCTGAGATTTCTGGAGATTCGTAATTTTGGGAAGCTTGGAAACCCCTTCCCATGAAAGTGTTTCTCGCCAGTCACTGCTTAGGGCTACATCAAGAGGAATCAAAACGTAGAGATAGAACGTGAAACAACTTTGTTGTGTCAAGTTTCAAGAAGCTATCACAAACCGTGTTGGATTTAGAGTTCCAAATACATCTATCAATATAGGAGAAAACAGAGTGAAACCTAAAAATTCAAACTGTTACTGGAAATGAACGCTTCAACATAGAAGTACAAAATTTGGGGAACCAAGTCGCCTTTTTGTACTGATCATTACCTGAAAGTATCATCCAGTTTGGGTGAAAAAATATTTGCTGAGATTTCTGGAGTTTCGTAATTTTGGGAAGCTTGGCAACCCCTTCCCATGAAAGTGTTTCTCGCCAGTCACTGCTTAGGGCTACATCAAGAGGAAACAAAACGTAGAGATAGAACGTGAAACTACTTTGTTGTGTCAAGTTTCAAGAAGCTAGCACAAAACGTGTTGGATTTAGAGTTCCAAATACATCTATCAATATAGGAGAAAACAGAGTGAAACCTAAAAATTCAAACTGTTACTGGAAATGAACGCTTCAACATAGAAGAACGAAATTTGGGGAACCAAGTCGCCTTAGTGTACTGATCATTAACTGAGAGTATCATCCAGTTTGGGTGAAAAAATATTTGCTGAGATTTCTGGAGATTCGTAATTTTTGGAAGCTTGGCAATCCCTTCCCATGAAAGTGTTTCTCGCCAGTCACTGCTTAGGGCTACATCAAGAGGAAACAAAACGTAGAGATAGAACGTGAAACTACTTTGTTGTGTCAAGTTTCAAGAAGCTAGCACAAACCGTGTTGGATTTAGAGTTCCAAATACATCTATCAATATAGGAGAAAACAGAGTGAAACCTAAAAATTCAAACTGTTACTGGAAATGAACGCTTCAACATAGAAGAACGAAATTTGGGGAACCAAGTCGCCTTAGTGTACTGATCATTACCTGAAAGTATCATCCAGTTTGGGTGAAAAAATATTTGCTGAGATTTCTGGAGATTCGTAATTTTGGGAAGCTTGGCAACCCCTTCCCATGAAAGTGTTTCTCGCCAGTCACTGCTTAGGGCTACATCAAGAGGAAACAAAACGTAGAGATAGAACGTGAAACTACTTTGTTGTGTCAAGTTTCAAGAAGCTAGCACAAACCGTGTTGGATTTAGAGTTCCAAATACATCTATCAATATAGGAGAAAACAGAGTGAAACCTAAAAATTCAAACTGTTACTGGAAATGAACGCTTCAACATAGAAGAACGAAATTTGGGGAACCAAGTCGCCTTAGTGTACTGATCATTAACTGAGAGTATCATCCAGTTTGGGTGAAAAAATATTTGCTGAGATTTCTGGAGATTCGTAATTTTTGGAAGCTTGGCAACCCCTTCCCATGAAAGTGTTTCTCGCCAGTCACTGCTTAGGGCTACATCAAGAGGAAACAAAACGTAGAGATAGAACGTGAAACTACTTTGTTGTGTCAAGTTTCAAGAAGCTAGCACAAAACGTGTTGGATTTAGAGTTCCAAATACATCTATCAATATAGGAGAAAACAGAGTGAAACCTAAAAATTCAAACTGTTACTGGAAATGAACGCTTCAACATAGAAGAACGAAATTTGGGGAACCAAGTCGCCTTAGTGTACTGATCATTACCTGAGAGTATCATCCAGTTTGGGTGAAAAAATATTTGCTGAGATTTCTGGAGATTCGTAATTTTTGGAAGCTTGGCAACCCCGTCCCATGAAAGTGTTTCTCGCCAGTCACTGCTTAGGGCTACATCAAGAGGAAACAAAACGTAGAGATAGAACGTGAAACTACTTTGTTGTGTCAAGTTTCAAGAAGCTAGCACAAACCGTGTTGGATTTAGAGTTCCAAATACATCTATCAATATAGGAGAAAACAGAGTGAAACCTAAAAATTCAAACTGTTACTGGAAATGAACGCTTCAACATAGAAGAACGAAATTTGGGGAACCAAGTCGCCTTAGTGTACTGATCATTACCTGAGAGTATCATCCAGTTTGGGTGAAAAAATATTTACTGAGATTTCTGGAGATTCATAATTGTGGGAAGCTTGGCAACCCCAAACCATGAAAGTGTTTCTCGCCAGTCACTGCTTAGGGCTACATCAAGAGGAAACAAAACGTAGAGATAGAACGTGAAACTACTTTGTTGTGTCAAGTTTCAAGAAGCTAGAACAAACCGTGTTGGATTTAGAGTTCCAAATACCTCTATCAATATAGGAGAAAACAGAGTGAAACCTAAAAATTCAAACTGTTACTGGAAATGAACGCTTCAACATAGAAGAACGAAATTTGGGGAACCAAGTCGCCTTAGAGTACTGATCATTACCTGAAAGTATCATCCAGTTTGGGTGAAAAAATGTTTGCTGAGATATCTGGAGATTCGTAATTTTGGGAAGCTTGGCAACCCCTTCCCATGAAAGTGTTTCTCGCCAGTCACTGCTTAGGGCTACATCAAGAGGAAACAAAACGTAGAGATAGAACGTGAAACTACTTTGTTGTGTCAAGTTTCAAGAAGCTAGCACAAACTGTGTTGGATTTAGCGTTCCAAATACATCTATCAATATAGGAGAAAACAGAGTGAAACCTAAAAATTCAAACTGTTACTGGAAATGAATGCTTCAAAATAGAAGAACAAAATTTGGGGAACCAAGTCGCCTTAGTGTGCTGATCATTACCTGAAAGTATCATCCAGTTTGGGTGAAAAAATATTTGCTGAGATTTATGGAGATTCGTAATTTTGGGAAGCTTGGCAACCCCTTCCCATGAAAGTGTTTCTCGCCAGTCACTGCTTAGGGCTACATCAAGAGGAAACTAAACGTAGAGATAGAACGTGAAACTACTTTGTTGTGTCAAGTTTCAAGAAGCTAGCACAAACCGGGTTGGATTTAGAGTTCCAAATACATCTATCAATATAGGAGAAAACAGAGTGAAACCTAAAAATTCAAACTGTTACTGGAAATGAACGCTTCAACATAGAAGAACGAAATTTGGGGAACCAAGTCGCCTTAGTGTACTGATCATTACCTGAAAGTATCATCCAGTTTGGGTGAAAAAATATTTGCTGAGATTTCTGGAGATTCGTAATTTTGGGAAGCTTGGCAACCCCGTTCCATGAAAGTGTTTCTCGCCAGTCACTGCTTAGGGCTACATCAAGAGGAAACAAAACGTAGAGATAGAACGTGAAACTACTTTGTTGTGTCAAGTTTCAAGAAGCTAGCACAAACCGTGTTGGATTTAGAGTTCCAAATACATCTATTAATATAGGAGAAAACAGAGTGAAACCTAAAAATTCAAACTGTTACTGGAAATGAACGCTTCAACATAGAAGAACGAAATTTGGGGAACCAAGTTACCTTAGTGTACTGATCATTACCTGAAAGTATCATCCAGTTTGGGTGAAAAAATATTTGCTGAGATTTCTGGAGATTCGTAATTTTTGGAAGCTTGGCAATCCCTTCCCATGAAAGTGTTTCTCACCAGTCACTGCTTAGGGCTACATCAAGAGGAAACAAAACGTAGAGATAGAACGTGAAACTACTTTGTTGTGTCAAGTTTCAAGAAGCTAGCACAAACCGTGTTGGATTTAGAGTTCCAAATACATCTATCAATATAGGAGAAAACAGAGTGAAACCTAAAAATTCAAACTGTTACTGGAAATGAACGCTTCAACATAGAAGAACGAAATTTGGGGAACCAAGTCGCCTTAGTTTACTGATCATTACCTGAAAGTATCATCCAGTTTGGGTGAAAAAATATTTGCTGAGATTTCTGGAGATTCGTAATTTTGGGAAGCTTGGCAACCCCGTTCCATGAAATGGTTTCTCGCCAGTCACTGCTTAGGGCTACACCAAGAGGAAACAAAACATAGAGATAGAACGTGAAACTACTTTGTTGTGTCAAGTTTCAAGAAGCTATCACAAACCGTGTTGGGTTTAGAGTTCCAAATACATCTATCAATATAGGAGAAAACAGAGTGAAACCTAAAAATTCAAACTGTTACTGGAAATGAACGCTTCAACATAGAAGAACGAAATTTGGGGAACCAAGTCGCCTTAGTGTACTGATCATTACCTGAAAGTATCATCCAGTTTGGGTGAAAAAATATTTGCTGAGATTTCTGGAGATTCGTAATTTTGGGAAGCTTGGCAACCTCTTCCCATGAAAGTGTTTCTCGCCAGTCACTGCTTAGGGCTACATCAAGAGGAAACAAAACGTAGAGATAGAACGTGAAACTACTTTGTTGTGTCAAGTTTCAAGAAGCTAGCACAAACCGTGTTGGATTCAGAGTTCCAAATACATCTATCAATATAGGAGAAAACAGAGTGAAACCTAAAAATTCAAACTGTTACTGGAAATGAACGCTTCAACATAGAAGAACGAAATTTGGGGAACCAAGTCGCCTTAGTGTACTGATCATTACCTGAAAGTATCATCCAGTTTGGGTGAAAAAATATTTGCTGAGATTTCTGGAGATTCGTAATTTTGGGAAGCTTGGCAACCCCTTCCCATGAAAGTGTTTCTCGCCAGTCACTGCTTAGGGCTACATCAAGAGGAAACAAAACGTAGAGATAGAACGTGAAACTACTTTGTTGTGTCAAGTTTCAAGAAGCTAGCACAAACCGTGTTGGATTCAGAGTTCCAAATACATCTATCAATATAGGAGAAAACAGAGTGAAACCTAAAAATTCAAACTGTTACTGGAAATGAACGCTTCAACATAGAAGAACGAAATTTGGGGAACCAAGTCGCCTTAGTGTACTGATCATTAACTGAGAGTATCATCCAGTTTGGGTGAAAAAATATTTGCTGAGATATCTGGAGATTCGTAATTTTTGGAAGCTTGGCAACCCCTTCCCATGAAAGTGTTTCTCGCCAGTCACTGCTTAGGGCTACATCAAGAGGAAACAAAACGTAGAGATAGAACGTGAAACTACTTTGTTGTGTCAAGTTTCAAGAAGCTAGCACAAACCGTGTTGGATTCAGAGTTCCAAATTCATCTATCAATATAGGAGAAAACAGAGTGAAACCTAAAAATTCAAACTGTTACTGGAAATGAACGCTTCAACATAGAAGAACGAAATTTGGGGAACCAAGTTACCTTAGTGTACTGATCATTACCTGAAAGTATCATCCAGTTTGGGTGAAAAAATATTTGCTGAGATTTCTGGAGATTCGTAATTTTGGGAAGCTTGGCAACCCCTTCCCATGAAAGTGTTTCTCGCCAGTCACTGCTTAGGGCTACATCAAGAGGAAACAAAACGTAGAGATAGAACGTGAAACTACTTTGTTGTGTCAAGTTTCAAGAAGCTAGCACAAAACGTGTTGGATTTAGAGTTCCAAATACATCTATCAATATAGGAGAAAACAGAGTGAAACCTAAAAATTCAAACTGTTACTGGAAATGAACGCTTCAACATAGAAGAACGAAATTTGGGGAACCAAGTCGCCTTAGTGTACTGATCATTAACTGAGAGTATCATCCAGTTTGGGTGAAAAAATATTTGCTGAGATTTCTGGAGATTTGTAATTTTTGGAAGCTTGGCAATCCCTTCCCATGAAAGTGTTTCTCGCCAGTCACTGCTTAGGGCTACATCAAGAGGAAACAAAACGTAGAGATAGAACGTGAAACTACTTTGTTGTGTCAAGTTTCAAGAAGCTAGCACAAACCGTGTTGGATTTAGAGTTCCAAATACATCTATCAATATAGGAGAAAACAGAGTGAAACCTAAAAATTCAAACTGTTACTGGAAATGAACGCTTCAACATAGAAGAACGAAATTTGGGGAACCAAGTCGCCTTAGTGTACTGATCATTACCTGAAAGTATCATCCAGTTTGGGTGAAAAAATATTTGCTGAGATTTCTGGAGATTCGTAATTTTGGGAAGCTTGGCAACCCCTTCCCATGAAAGTGTTTCTCGCCAGTCACTGCTTAGGGCTACATCAAGAGGAAACAAAACGTAGAGATAGAACGTGAAACTACTTTGTTGTGTCAAGTTTCAAGAAGCTAGCACAAACCGTGTTGGATTTAGAGTTCCAAATACATCTATCAATATAGGAGAAAACAGAGTGAAACCTAAAAATTCAAACTGTTACTGGAAATGAACGCTTCAACATAGAAGAACGAAATTTGGGGAACAAAGTCGCCTTAGTGTACTGATCATTAACTGAGAGTATCATCCAGTTTGGGTGAAAAAATATTTGCTGAGATTTCTGGAGATTCGTAATTTTTGGAAGCTTGGCAACCCCTTCCCATGAAAGTGTTTCTCGCCAGTCACTGCTTAGGGCTACATCAAGAGGAAACAAAACGTAGAGATAGAACGTGAAACTACTTTGTTGTGTCAAGTTTCAAGAAGCTAGCACAAAACGTGTTGGATTTAGAGTTCCAAATACATCTATCAATATAGGAGAAAACAGAGTGAAACCTAAAAATTCAAACTGTTACTGGAAATGAACGCTTCAACATAGAAGAACGAAATTTGGGGAACCAAGTCGCCTTAGTGTACTGATCATTACCTGAGAGTATCATCCAGTTTGGGTGAAAAAATATTTGCTGAGATTTCTGGAGATTCGTAATTGTGGGAAGCTTGGCAACCCCGTCCCATGAAAGTGTTTCTCGCCAGTCACTGCTTAGGGCTACATCAAGAGGAAACAAAACGTAGAGATAGAACGTGAAACTACTTTGTTGTGTCAAGTTTCAAGAAGCTAGCAAAAACCGTGTTGGATTTAGAGTTCCAAATACATCTATTAATATAGGAGAAAACAGAGTGAAACCTAAAAATTCAAACTGTTACTGGAAATGAACGCTTCAACATAGAAGAACGAAATTTGGGGAACCAAGTCACCTTAGTGTACTGATCATTACCTGAAAGTATCATCCAGTTTGGGTGAAAAATTATTTGCTGAGATTTCTGGAGATTCGTAATTTTTGGAAGCTTGGCAACCCCTTCCCATGAAAGTATTTCTCGCCAGTCACTGCTTAGGGCTACATCAAGAGGAAACAAAACGTAGAGATAGAACGTGAAACTACTTTGTTGTGTCAAGTTTCAAGAAGCTAGCACAAACCGTGTTGGATTTAGAGTTCCAAATACATCTATCAATATAGGAGAAAACAGAGTGAAACCTAAAAATTCAAACTGTTACTGGAAATGAACGCTTCAACATAGAAGAACGAAATTTGGGGAACCAAGTCGCCTTAGTGTACTGATCATTACCTGAGAGTATCATCCAGTTTGGGTGAAAAAATATTTGCTGAGATTTCTGGAGATTCGTAATTTTTGGAAGCTTGGCAACCCCTTCCCATGAAAGTGTTTCTCGCCAGTCACTGCTTAGGGCTACATCAAGAGGAAACAAAACGTAGAGATAGAACGTGAAACTACTTTGTTGTGTCAAGTTTCAAGAAGCTAGCACAAACCGTGTTGGATTTAGAGTTCCAAATACATCTATCAATATAGGAGAAAACAGAGTGAAACCTAAAAATTCAAACTGTTACTGGAAATGAACGCTTCAACATAGAAGAACGAAATTTGGGGAACCAAGTCGCCTTAGTGTACTGATCATTACCTGAGAGTATCATCCAGTTTGGGTGAAAAAATATTTGCTGAGATTTCTGGAGATTCATAATTGTGGGAAGCTTGGCAACCCCGTCCCATGAAAGTGTTTCTCGCCAGTCACTGCTTAGGGCTACATCAAGAGGAAACAAAACGTAGAGATAGAACGTGAAACTACTTTGTTGTGTCAAGTTTCAAGAAGCTAGAACAAACCGTGTTGGATTTAGAGTTCCAAATACCTCTATCAATATAGGAGAAAACAGAGTGAAACCTAAAAATTCAAACTGTTACTGGAAATGAACGCTTCAACATAGAAGAATGAAATTTGGGGAACCAAGTCGCCTTAGAGTACTGATCATTACCTGAAAGTATCATCCAGTTTGGGTGAAAAAATGTTTGCTGAGATATCTGGAGATTCGTAATTTTGGGAAGCTTGGCAACCCCTTCCCATGAAAGTGTTTCTCGCCAGTCACTGCTTAGGGCTACATCAAGAGGAAACAAAACGTAGAGATAGAACGTGAAACTACTTTGTTGTGTCAAGTTTCAAGAAGCTAGCACAAACTGTGTTGGATTTAGCGTTCCAAATACATCTATCAATATAGGAGAAAACAGAGTGAAACCTAAAAATTCAAACTGTTACTGGAAATGAATGCTTCAAAATAGAAGAACAAAATTTGGGGAACCAAGTCGCCTTAGTGTGCTGATCATTACCTGAAAGTATCATCCAGTTTGGGTGAAAAAATATTTGCTGAGATTTATGGAGATTCGTAATTTTGGGAAGCTTGGCAACCCCTTCCCATGAAAGTGTTTCTCGCCAGTCACTGCTTAGGGCTACATCAAGAGGAAACTAAACGTAGAGATAGAACGTGAAACTACTTTGTTGTGTCAAGTTTCAAGAAGCTAGCACAAACCGTGTTGGATTTAGAGTTCCAAATACATCTATCAATATAGGAGAAAACAGAGTGAAACCTAAAAATTCAAACTGTTACTGGAAATGAACGCTTCAACATAGAAGAACGAAATTTGGGGAACCAAGTCGCCTTAGTGTACTGATCATTACCTGAAAGTATCATCCAGTTTGGGTGAAAAAATATTTGCTGAGATTTCTGGAGATTCGTAATTTTGGGAAGCTTGGCAACCCCGTTCCATGAAAGTGTTTCTCGCCAGTCACTGCTTAGGGCTACATCAAGAGGAAACAAAACGTAGAGATAGAACGTGAAACTACTTTGTTGTGTCAAGTATCAAGAAGCTAGCACAAACCGTGTTGGATTTAGAGTTCCAAATACATCTATTAATATAGGAGAAAACAGAGTGAAACCTAAAAATTCAAACTGTTACTGGAAATGAACGCTTCAACATAGAAGAACGAAATTTGGGGAACCAAGTTACCTTAGTGTACTGATCATTACCTGAAAGTATCATCCAGTTTGGGTGAAAAAATATTTGCTGAGATTTCTGGAGATTCGTAATTTTTGGAAGCTTGGCAATCCCTTCCCATGAAAGTGTTTCTCGCCAGTCACTGCTTAGGGCTACATCAAGAGGAAACAAAACGTAGAGATAGAACGTGAAACTACTTTGTTGTGTCAAGTTTCAAGAAGCTAGCACAAACCGTGTTGGATTTAGAGTTCCAAATACATCTATCAATATAGGAGAAAACAGAGTGAAACCTAAAAATTCAAACTGTTACTGGAAATGAACGCTTCAACATAGAAGAACGAAATTTGGGGAACCAAATCGCCTTAGTTTACTGATCATTACCTGAAAGTATCATCCAGTTTGGGTGAAAAAATATTTGCTGAGATTTCTGGAGATTCGTAATTTTGGGAAGCTTGGCAACCCCGTTCCATGAAATGGTTTCTCGCCAGTCACTGCTTAGGGCTACACCAAGAGGAAACAAAACATAGAGATAGAACGTGAAACTACTTTGTTGTGTCAAGTTTCAAGAAGCTATCACAAACCGTGTTGGGTTTAGAGTTCCAAATACATCTATCAATATAGGAGAAAACAGAGTGAAACCTAAAAATTCAAACTGTTACTGGAAATGAACGCTTCAACATAGAAGAACGAAATTTGGGGAACCAAGTCGCCTTAGTGTACTGATCATTACCTGAAAGTATCATCCAGTTTGGGTGAAAAAATATTTGCTGATATTTCTGGAGATTCGTAATTTTGGGAAGCTTGGCAACCCCTTCCCATGAAAGTGTTTCTCGCCAGTCACTGCTTAGGGCTACATCAAGAGGAAACAAAACGTAGAGATAGAACGTGAAACTACTTTGTTGTGTCAAGTTTCAAGAAGCTAGCACAAACCGTGTTGGATTCAGAGTTCCAAATACATCTATCAATATAGGAGAAAACAGAGTGAAACCTAAAAATTCAAACTGTTACTGGAAATGAACGCTTCAACATAGAAGAACGAAATTTGGGGAACCAAGTCGCCTTAGTGTACTGATCATTACCTGAAAGTATCATCCAGTTTGGGTGAAAAAATATTTGCTGAGATTTCTGGAGATTCGTAATTTTGGGAAGCTTGGCAACCCCTTCCCATGAAAGTGTTTCTCGCCAGTCACTGCTTAGGGCTACATCAAGAGGAAACAAAACGTAGAGATAGAACGTGAAACTACTTTGTTGTGTCAAGTTTCAAGAAGCTAGCACAAACCGTGTTGGATTCAGAGTTCCAAATACATCTATCAATATAGGAGAAAACAGAGTGAAACCTAAAAATTCAAACTGTTACTGGAAATGAACGCATCAACATAGAAGAACGAAATTTGGGGAACCAAGTCGCCTTAGTGTACTGATCATTAAATGAGAGTATCATCCAGATTGGGTGAAAAAATATTTGCTGAGATTTCTGGAGATTCGTAATTTTGGGAAGCGTGGCATCCCCTTCCCATGAAAGTGTTTCTCGCCAGTCACTGCTTAGGGCTACATCAAGAGGAAACAAAACGTAGAGATAGAACGTGAAACTACTTTGTTGTGTCAAGTTTCAAGAAGCTAGCACAAACCGTGTTGGATTTAGAGTTCCAAATACATCTATCAATATAGGAGAAAACAGAGTGAAACCTAAAAATTCAAACTGTTACTGGAAATGAACGCTTCAACATAGAAGAACGAAATTTGGGGAACCAAGTCGCCTTAGTGTACTGATCATTACCTGAAAGTATCATCCAGTTTGGGTGAAAAAATATTTGCTGAGATTTCTGGAGATTCGTAATTTTTGGAAGCTTGGCAACCCCTTCCCATGAAAGTGTTTCTCGCCAGTCACTGCTTAGGGCTACATCAAGAGGAAACAAAACGTAGAGATAGAACGTGAAACTACTTTGTTGTGTCAAGTTTCAAGAAGCTAGCAAAAACCGTGTTGGATTTAGAGTTCCAAATACATCTATCAATATAGGAGAAAACAGAGTGAAACCTAAAAATTCAAACTGTTACTGGAAATGAACGCTTCGACATAGAAGAACGAAATTTGGGGAACCAAGTCGCCTTAGTGTACTGATCACTACCTGAAAGTATCATCCAGTTTGGGTGAAAAAATATTTGCTGAGATTTCTGGAGATTCGTAATTTTGGGAAGCTTGGCAACCCCTTCCCATGAAAGTGTTTCTCGCCAGTCACTGCTTAGGGCTACATCAAGAGGAAACTAAACGTAGAGATAGAACGTGAAACTACTTTGTTGTGTCAAGTTTCAAGAAGCTAGCACAAACCGTGTTGGATTTAGAGTTCCAAATACATCTATCAATATAGGAGAAAACAGAGTGAAACCTAAAAATTCAAACTGTTACTGGAAATGAACGCTTCAACATAGAAGAACGAAATTTGGGGAACCAAGTCGCCTTAGTGTACTGATCATTAACTGAAAGTATCATCCAGTTTGGGTGAAAAAATATTTGCTGAGATTTCTGGAGATTCGTAATTTTTGGAAGCTTGGCAACCCCTTCCCATGAAAGTGTTTCTCGCCAGTCACTGCTTAGGGCTACATCAAGAGGAAACAAAACGTAGAGATAGAACGTGAAACTACTTTGTTGTGTCAACTTTCAAGAAGCTAGCACAAACCGTGTTGGATTCAGAGTGCCAAATACATCTATCAATATAGGAGAAAACAGAGTGAAACCTAAAAATTCAAACTGTTACTGGAAATGAACGCTTCAACATAGAAGAACGAAATTTGGGGAACCAAGTCGCCTTAGTGTACTGATCATTACCTGAAAGTATCATCCAGTTTGGGTGAAAAAATATTTGCTGAGATTTCAGGAGATTCGTAATTTTGGGAAGCTTGGCAATCCCTTCCCATGAAAGTGTTTCTCGCCAGTCACTGCTTAGGGCTACATCAAGAGGAAACAAAACGTAGAGATAGAACGTGAAACTACTTTGTTGTGTCAAGTTTCAAGAAGCTATCACAAACCGTGTTGGATTTAGAGTTCCAAATACATCTATCAATATAGGAGAAAACAGAGTGAAACCTAAAAATTCAAACTGTTACTGGAAATGAACGCTTCAACATAGAAGAACGAAATTTGGGGAACCAAGTCGCCTTAGTGTACTGATCATTACCTGAAAGTATCATCCAGTTTGGGTGAAAAAATATTTGCTGAGATTTCTGGAGATTCGTAATTTTGGGAAGCTTGGCAACCCCTTCCCATGAAAGTGTTTCTCGCCAGTCACTGCTTAGGGCTACATCAAGAGGAAACAAAACGTAGAGATAGAACGTGAAACTACTTTGTTGTGTCAAGTTTCAAGAAGCTAGCACAAACCGTGTTGGATTTAGAGTTCCAAATACATCTATCAATATAGGAGAAAACAGAGTGAAACCTAAAAATTCAAACTGTTACTGGAAATGAACGCTTCAACATAGAAGAACGAAATTGGGGAACCAAGTCACCTTAGTGTACTGATCATTACCTGAAAGTATCATCCAGTTTGGGTGAAAAAATATTTGCTGAGATTTCTGGAGATTCGTAATTTTGGGAAGCTTGGCAACCCCGTTCCATGAAATGGTTTCTCGCCAGTCACTGCTTAGGGCTACACCAAGAGGAAACAAAACATAGAGATAGAACGTGAAACTACTTTGTTGTGTCAAGTTTCAAGAAGCTATCACAAACCGTGTTGGGTTTAGAGTTCCAAATACATCTATCAATAAAGGAGAAAACAGAGTGAAACCTAAAAATTCAAACTGTTACTGGAAATGAACGCTTCAACATAGAAGAACGAAATTTGGGGAACCAAGTCGCCTTAGTGTACTGATCATTACCTGAAAGTATCATCCAGTTTGGGTGAAAAAATATTTGCTGAGATTTCTGGAGATTCGTAATTTTGGGAAGCTTGGCAACCCCTTCCCATGAAAGTGTTTCTCGCCAGTCACTGCTTAGGGCTACATCAAGAGGAAACAAAACGTAGAGATAGAACGTGAAACTACTTTGTTGTGTCAAGTTTCAAGAAGCTAGCACAAACCGTGTTGGATTCAGAGTTCCAAATACATCTATCAATATAGGAGAAAACAGAGTGAAACCTAAAAATTCAAACTGTTACTGGAAATGAACGCTTCAACATAGAAGAACGAAATTTGGGGAACCAAGTCGCCTTAGTGTACTGATCATTAACTGAGAGTATCATCCAGTTTGGGTGAAAAAATATTTGCTTTGATATCTGGAGATTCGTAATTTTTGGAAGCTTGGCAACCCCTTCCCATGAAAGTGTTTCTCGCCAGTCACTGCTTAGGGCTACATCAAGAGGAAACAAAACGTAGAGATAGAACGTGAAACTACTTTGTTGTGTCAAGTTTCAAGAAGCTAGCACAAACCGTGTTGGATTCAGAGTTCCAAATACATCTATCAATATAGGAGAAAACAGAGTGAAACCTAAAAATTCAAACTGTTACTGGAAATGAACGCTTCAACATAGAAGAACGAAATTTGGGGAACCAAGTTACCTTAGTGTACTGATCATTACCTGAAAGTATCATCCAGTTTGGGTGAAAAATTATTTGCTGAGATTTCTGGAGATTCGTAATTTTTGGAAGCTTGGCAATCCCTTCCCATGAAAGTGTTTCTCGCCAGTCACTGCTTAGGGCTACATCAAGAGGAAACAAAACGTAGAGATAGAACGTGAAACTACTTTGTTGTGTCAAGTTTCAAGAAGCTATCACAAACCGTGTTGGATTTAGAGTTCCAAATACATCTATCAATATAGGAGAAAACAGAGTGAAACCTAAAAATTCAAACTGTTACTGGAAATGAACGCTTCAACATAGAAGAACGAAATTTGGGGAACCAAGTCGCCTTAGTGTACTGATCATTACCTGAAAGTATCATCCAGTTTGGGTGAAAAAATATTTGCTGAGATTTCTGGAGATTCGTAATTTTGGGAAGCTTGGCAACCCCTTCTTATGAAAGTGTTTCTCGCCAGTCACTGCTTAGGGCTACATCAAGAGGAAACAAAACGTAGAGATAGAACGTGAAACTACTTTGTTGTGTCAAGTTTCAAGAAGCTAGCACAAACCGTGTTGGATTCAGAGTTCCAAATACATCTATCAATATAGGAGAAAACAGAGTGAAACCTAAAAATTCAAACTGTTACTGGAAATGAACGCATCAACATAGAAGAACGAAATTTGGGGAACCAAGTCGCCTTAGTGTACTGATCATTAAATGAGAGTATCATCCAGTTTGGGTGAAAAAATATTTGCTGAGATTTCTGGAGATTCGTAATTTTGGGAAGCGTGGCAATCCCTTCCCATGAAAGTGTTTCTCGCCAGTCACTGCTTAGGGCTACATCAAGAGGAAACAAAACGTAGAGATAGAACGTGAAACTACTTTGTTGTGTCAAGTTTCAAGAAGCTAGCACAAACCGTGTTGGATTTAGAGTTCCAAATACATCTATCAATATAGGAGAAAACAGAGTGAAACCTAAAAATTCAAACTGTTACTGGAAATGAACGCTTCAACATAGAAGAACGAAATTTGGGGAACCAAGTCGCCTTAGTGTACTGATCATTACCTGAAAGTATCATCCAGTTTGGGTGAAAAAATATTTGCTGAGATTTCTGGAGATTCGTAATTTTTGGAAGCTTGGCAACCCCGTCCCATGAAAGTGTTTCTCGCCAGTCACTGCTTAGGGCTACATCAAGAGGAAACAAAACGTAGAGATAGAACGTGAAACTACTTTGTTGTGTCAAGTTTCAAGAAGCTAGCAAAAACCGTGTTGGATTTAGAGTTCCAAATACATCTATTAATATAGGAGAAAACAGAGTGAAACCTAAAAATTCAAACTGTTACTGGAAATGAACGCTTCAACATAGAAGAACGAAATTTGGGGAACCAAGTTACCTTAGTGTACTGATCATTACCTGAAAGTATCATCCAGTTTGGGTGAAAAATTATTTGCTGAGATTTCTGGAGATTCGTAATTTTGGGAAGCTTGGCAACCCCTTCCCATGAAAGTGTTTCTCGCCAGTCACTGCTTAGGGCTACATCAAGAGGAAACAAAACGTAGAGATAGAACATGAAACTACTTTGTTGTGTCAAGTTTCAAGAAGCTAGCACAAACCGTGTTTGATTTAGAGTTCCAAATACATCTATCAATATAGGAGAAAACAGAGTGAAACCTAAAAATTCAAACTGTTACTGGAAATGAACGCTTCAACATAGAAGAACGAAATTTGGGGAACCAAGTCGCCTTAGTGTACTGATCATTACCTGAAAGTATCATCCAGTTTGGGTGAAAAAATATTTGCTGAGATTTCTGGAGATTCGTAATTTTGGGAAGCTTGGAAACCCCTTCCCATGAAAGTGTTTCTCGCCAGTCACTGCTTAGGGCTACATCAAGAGGAATCAAAACGTAGAGATAGAACGTGAAACAACTTTGTTGTGTCAAGTTTCAAGAAGCTATCACAAACCGTGTTGGATTTAGAGTTCCAAATACATCTATCAATATAGGAGAAAACAGAGTGAAACCTAACAATTCAAACTGTTACTGGAAATGAACGCTTCAACATAGAAGAACAAAATTTGGGGAACCAAGTCGCCTTAGTGTACTGATCATTACCTGAAAGTATCATCCAGTTTGGGTGAAAAAATATTTGCTGAGATATCTGGAGATTCGTAATTTTGGGAAGCTTGGCAACCCCTTCCCATGAAAGTGTTTCTCGCAAGTCACTGCTTAGGGCTACATCAAGAGGAAACAAAACGTAGAGATAGAACGTGAAACTACTTTGTTGTGTCAAGTTTCAAGAAGCTAGCACAAACCGTGTTGGATTCAGAGTTCCAAATACATCTATCAATATAGGAGAAAACAGAGTGAAACCTAAAAATTCAAACTGTTACTGGAAATGAACGCTTCAACATAGAAGAACGAAATTTGGGGAACCAAGTCGCCTTAGTGTACTGATCATTACCTGAAAGTATCATCCAGTTTGGGTGAAAAAATTTTTGCTGAGATTTCTGGAGATTCGTAATTTTGGGAAACTTGGCAACCCCTTCCCATGAAAGTGTTTCTCGCCAGTCACTGCTTAGGGCTACATCAAGAGGAAACAAAACGTAGAGATAGAACATGAAACTACTTTGTTGTGTCAAGTTTCAAGAAGCTACCACAAACCGTGTTGGATTTAGAGTTCCAAATACATCTATCAATACAGGAGAAAACAGAGTGAAACCTAAAAATTCAAACTGTTACTGGAAATGAACGCTTCAACATAGAAGAACGAAATTTGGGGAAGCAAGTCGCCTTAGTGTACTGATCATTAACTGAGAGTATCATCCAGTTTGGGTGAAAAAATATTTGCTGAGATTTCTGGAGATTCGTAATTTTTGGAAGCTTGGCAATCCCTTCCCATGAAAGTGTTTCTCGCCAGTCACTGCTTAGGGCTACATCAAGAGTAAACAAAACGTAGAGATAGAACGTGAAACTACTTTGTTGTGTCAAGTTTCAAGAAGCTACCACAAACCGTGTTGGATTCAGAGTTCCAAATACATCTATCAATATAAAAGAAAACAGAGTGAAACCTAAAAATTCAAACTGTTACTGGAAATGAACGCATCAACATAGAAGAACGAAATTTGGGGAACCAAGTCGCCTTAGTGTACTGATCATTAAATGAGAGTATCATCCAGTTTCGGTGAAAAAATATTTGCTGAGATTTCTGGAGATTCGTAATTTTGGGAAGCGTGGCAACCCCTTCCCATGAAAGTGTTTCTCGCCAGTCACTGCTTAGGGCTACATCAAGAGGAAACAAAACGTAGAGATAGAACGTGAAACTACTTTGTTGTGTCAAGTTTCAAGAAGCTAGCACAAACCGTGTTGGATTTAGAGTTCCAAATACATCTATCAATATAGGAGAAAACAGAGTGAAACCTAAAAATTCAAACTGTTACTGGAAATGAACGCTTCAACATAGAAGAACGAAATTTGGGGAACCAAGTCGCCTTAGTGTACTGATCATTACCTGAAAGTATCATCCAGTTTGGGTGAAAAAATATTTGCTGAGATTTCTGGAGATTCGTAATTTTGGGAAGCTTGGCGACCCCTTCCCATGAAAGTGTTTCTCGCCAGTCACTGCTTACGGCTACATCAAGAGGAAACAAAACGTAGAGATAGAACGTGAAACTACTTTGTTGTGTCAAGTTTCAAGAAGCTAGCACAAACCGTGTTGGATTTAGAGTTCCAAATACATCTATCAATATAGGAGAAAACAGAGTGAAACCTAAAATTTCAAACTGTTACTGGAAATGAACGCTTCAACATAGAAGAACGAAATTTGGGGAACCAAGTCGCCTTAGTGTACTGATCATTACCTGAAAGTATCATCCAGTTTGGCTGAAAAAATATTTGCTGAGATTTCTGGAGATTCGTAATTTTGGGAAGCTTGGCAACCCCTTCCCATGAAAGTGTTTCTCGCCAGTCACTGCTTAGGGCTACATCAAGAGGAAACAAAACGTAGAGATAGAACGTGAAACTACTTTGTTGTGTCAAGTTTCAAGAAGCTAGCACAAACCGTGTTGGATTCAGAGTTCCAAATACATCTATCAATATAGGAGAAAACAGAGTGAAACCTAAAAATTCAAACTGTTACTGGAAATGAACGCTTCAACATAGAAGAACGAAATTTGGGGAACCAAGTTACCTTAGTGTACTGATCATTACCTGAAAGTATCATCCAGTTTGGGTGAAAAATTATTTGCTGAGATTTCTGGAGATTCGTAATTTTTGGAAGCTTGGCAATCCCTTCCCATGAAAGTGTTTCTCGCCAGTCACTGCTTAGGGCTACATCAAGAGGAAACAAAACGTAGAGATAGAACATGAAACTACTTTGTTGTGTCAAGTTTCAAGAAGCTAGCACAAACCGTGTTGGATTCAGAGTTCCAAATACATCTATCAATATAGGAGAAAACAGAGTGAAACCTAAAAATTCAAACTGTTACTGGAAATGAACGCTTCAACATAGAAGAACGAAATTTGGGGAACCAAGTCGCCTTAGTGTACTGATCATTACCTGAAAGTATCATCCAGTTTGGGTGAAAAAATATTTGCTGAGATTTCAGGAGATTCGTAATTTTGGGAAGCTTGGCAATCCCTTCCCATGAAAGTGTTTCTCGCCAGTCACTGCTTAGGGCTACATCAAGAGGATACAAAACGTAGAGATAGAACGTGAAACTACTTTGTTGTGTCAAGTTTCAAGAAGCTATCACAAACCGTGTTGGATTTAGAGTTCCAAATACATCTATCAATATAGGAGAAAACAGAGTGAAACCTAAAAATTCAAACTGTTACTGGAAATGAACGCTTCAACATAGAAGAACGAAATTTGGGGAACCAAGTCGCCTTAGTGTACTGATCATTACCTGAAAGTATCATCCAGTTTGGGTGAAAAAATATTTGCTGAGATTTCTGGAGATTCGTAATTTTGGGAAGCTTGGCAACCCCTTCCCATGAAAGTGTTTCTCGCCAGTCACTGCTTAGGGCTACATCAAGAGGAAACAAAACGTAGAGATAGAACGTGAAACTACTTTGTTGTGTCAAGTTTCAAGAAGCTAGCACAAACCGTGTTGGATTTAGAGTTCCAAATACATCTATCAATATAGGAGAAAACAGAGTGAAACCTAAAAATTCAAACTGTTACTGGAAATGAACGCTTCAACATAGAAGAACGAAATTGGGGAACCAAGTCACCTTAGTGTACTGATCATTACCTGAAAGTATCATCCAGTTTGGGTGAAAAAATATTTGCTGAGATTTCTGGAGATTCGTAATTTTGGGAAGCTTGGCAACCCCGTTCCATGAAATGGTTTCTCGCCAGTCACTGCTTAGGGCTACACCAAGAGGAAACAAAACATAGAGATAGAACGTGAAACTACTTTGTTGTGTCAAGTTTCAAGAAGCTATCACAAACCGTGTTGGGTTTAGAGTTCCAAATACATCTATCAATAAAGGAGAAAACAGAGTGAAACCTAAAAATTCAAACTGTTACTGGAAATGAACGCTTCAACATAGAAGAACGAAATTTGGGGAACCAAGTCGCCTTAGTGTACTGATCATTACCTGAAAGTATCATCCAGTTTGGGTGAAAAAATATTTGCTGAGATTTCTGGAGATTCGTAATTTTGGGAAGCTTGGCAACCCCTTCCCATGAAAGTGTTTCTCGCCAGTCACTGCTTAGGGCTACATCAAGAGGAAACAAAACGTAGAGATAGAACGTGAAACTACTTTGTTGTGTCAAGTTTCAAGAAGCTAGCACAAACCGTGTTGGATTCAGAGTTCCAAATACATCTATCAATATAGGAGAAAACAGAGTGAAACCTAAAAATTCAAACTGTTACTGGAAATGAACGCTTCAACATAGAAGAACGAAATTTGGGGAACCAAGTCGCCTTAGTGTACTGATCATTAACTGAGAGTATCATCCAGTTTGGGTGAAAAAATATTTGCTGAGATATCTGGAGATTCGTAATTTTTGGAAGCTTGGCAACCCCTTCCCATGAAAGTGTTTCTCGCCAGTCACTGCTTAGGGCTACATCAAGAGGAAACAAAACGTAGAGATAGAACGTGAAACTACTTTGTTGTGTCAAGTTTCAAGAAGCTAGCACAAACCGTGTTGGATTTAGAGTTCCAAATACATCTATCAATATAGGAGAAAACAGAGTGAAACCTAAAAATTCAAACTGTTACTGGAAATGAACGCTTCAACATAGAAGAACGAAATTTGGGGAACCAAGTTACCTTAGTGTACTGATCATTACCTGAAAGTATCATCCAGTTTGGGTGAAAAATTATTTGCTGAGATTTCTGGAGATTCGTAATTTTTGGAAGCTTGGCAATCCCTTCCCATGAAAGTGTTTCTCGCCAGTCACTGCTTAGGGCTACATCAAGAGGAAACAAAACGTAGAGATAGAACGTGAAACTACTTTGTTGTGTCAAGTTTCAAGAAGCTATCACAAACCGTGTTGGATTTAGAGTTCCAAATACATCTATCAATATAGGAGAAAACAGAGTGAAACCTAAAAATTCAAACTGTTACTGGAAATGAACGCTTCAACATAGAAGAACGAAATTTGGGGAACCAAGTCGCCTTAGTGTACTGATCATTACCTGAAAGTATCATCCAGTTTGGGTGAAAAAATATTTGCTGAGATTTCTGGAGATTCGTAATTTTGGGAAGCTTGGCAACCCCTTCCCATGAAAGTGTTTCTCGCCAGTCACTGCTTAGGGCTACATCAAGAGGAAACAAAACGTAGAGATAGAACGTGAAACTACTTTGTTGTGTCAAGTTTCAAGAAGCTAGCACAAACCGTGTTGGATTCAGAGTTCCAAATACATCTATCAATATAGGAGAAAACAGAGTGAAACCTAAAAATTCAAACTGTTACTGGAAATGAACGCATCAACATAGAAGAACGAAATTTGGGGAACCAAGTCGCCTTAGTGTACTGATCATTAAATGAGAGTATCATCCAGTTTGGGTGAAAAAATATTTGCTGAGATTTCTGGAGATTCGTAATTTTGGGAAGCGTGGCAATCCCTTCCCATGAAAGTGTTTCTCGCCAGTCACTGCTTAGGGCTACATCAAGAGGAAACAAAACGTAGAGATAGAACGTGAAACTACTTTGTTGTGTCAAGTTTCAAGAAGCTAGCACAAACCGTGTTGGATTTAGAGTTCCAAATACATCTATCAATATAGGAGAAAACAGAGTGAAACCTAAAAATTCAAACTGTTACTGGAAATGAACGCTTCAACATAGAAGAACGAAATTTGGGGAACCAAGTCGCCTTAGTGTACTGATCATTACCTGAAAGTATCATCCAGTTTGGGTGAAAAAATATTTGCTGAGATTTCTGGAGATTCGTAATTTTTGGAAGCTTGGCAACCCCGTCCCATGAAAGTGTTTCTCGCCAGTCACTGCTTAGGGCTACATCAAGAGGAAACAAAACGTAGAGATAGAACGTGAAACTACTTTGTTGTGTCAAGTTTCAAGAAGCTAGCAAAAACCGTGTTGGATTTAGAGTTCCAAATACATCTATTAATATAGGAGAAAACAGAGTGAAACCTAAAAATTCAAACTGTTACTGGAAATGAACGCTTCAACATAGAAGAACGAAATTTGGGGAACCAAGTTACCTTAGTGTACTGATCATTACCTGAAAGTATCATCCAGTTTGGGTGAAAAATTATTTGCTGAGATTTCTGGAGATTCGTAATTTTGGGAAGCTTGGCAACCCCTTCCCATGAAAGTGTTTCTCGCCAGTTACTGCTTAGGGCTACATCAAGAGGAAACAAAACGTAGAGATAGAACATGAAACTACTTTGTTGTGTCAAGTTTCAAGAAGCTAGCACAAACCGTGTTTGATTTAGAGTTCCAAATACATCTATCAATATAGGAGAAAACAGAGTGAAACCTAAAAATTCAAACTGTTACTGGAAATGAACGGTTCAACATAGAAGAACGAAATTTGGGGAACCAAGTCGCCTTAGTGTACTGATCATTACCTGAAAGTATCATCCAGTTTGGGTGAAAAAATATTTGCTGAGATTTCTGGAGATTCGTAATTTTGGGAAGCTTGGAAACCCCTTCCCATGAAAGTGTTTCTCGCCAGTCACTGCTTAGGGCTACATCAAGAGGAATCAAAACATAGAGATAGAACGTGAAACAACTTTGTTGTGTCAAGTTTCAAGAAGCTATCACAAACCGTGTTGGATTTAGAGTTCCAAATACATCTATCAATATAGGAGAAAACAGAGTGAAACCTAACAATTCAAACTGTTACTGGAAATGAACGCTTCAACATAGAAGAACAAAATTTGGGGAACCAAGTCGCCTTAGTGTACTGATCATTACCTGAAAGTATCATCCAGTTTGGGTGAAAAAATATTTGCTGAGATATCTGGAGATTCGTAATTTTGGGAAGCTTGGCAACCCCTTCCCATGAAAGTGTTTCTCGCAAGTCACTGCTTAGGGCTACATCAAGAGGAAACAAAACGTAGAGATAGAACGTGAAACTACTTTATTGTGTCAAGTTTCAAGAAGCTAGCACAAACCGTGTTGGATTCAGAGTTCCAAATACATCTATCAATATAGGAGAAAACAGAGTGAAACCTAAAAATTCAAACTGTTACTGGAAATGAACGCTTCAACATAGAAGAACGAAATTTGGGGAACCAAGTCGCCTTAGTGTACTGATCATTACCTGAAAGTATCATCCAGTTTGGCTGAAAAAATATTTGCTGAGATTTCTGGAGATTCGTAATTTTGGGAAGCTTGGCAACCCCTTCCCATGAAAGTGTTTCTCGCCAGTCACTGCTTAGGGCTACATCAAGAGGAAATAAAACGTAGAGATAGAACGTGAAACTACTTTGTTGTGTCAAGTTTCAAGAAACTATCACAAACCGTGTTGGATTTAGAGTTCCAAATATATCTATCAATATAGGAGAAAACAGAGTGAAACCTAAAAATTCAAACTGTTACTGGAAATGAACGCTTCAACATAGAAGAACGAAATTTGGGGAACCAAGTCGCCTTAGTGTACTGATCATTACCTGAAAGTATCATCCAGTTTGGGTGAAAAAATATTTGCTGAGATTTCTGGAGATTCGTAATTGTGGGAAGCTTGGCAACCCCGTCCCATGAAAGTGTTTCTCGCCAGTCACTGCTTAGGGCTACATCAAGAGGAAACAAAACGTAGAGATAGAACGTGAAACTACTTTGTTGTGTCAAGTTTCAAGAAGCTAGCAAAAACCGTGTTGGATTTAGAGTTCCAAATACATCTATTAATATAGGAGAAAACAGAGTGAAACCTAAAAATTCAAACTGTTACTGGAAATGAACGCTTCAAAATAGAAGAACGAAATTTGGGGAACCAAGTTACCTTAGTGTACTGATCATTACCTGAAAGTATCATCCAGTTTAGGTGAAAAATTATTTGCTGAGATTTCTGGAGATTCGTAATTTTTGGAAGCTTGGCAACCCCTTCCCATGAAAGTGTTTCTCGCCAGTCACTGCTTAGGGCTACATCAAGAGGAAACAAAACGTAGAGATAGAACATGAAACTACTTTGTTGTGTCAAGTTTCAAGAAGCTAGCACAAACCGTGTTGGATTCAGAGTTCCAAATACATCTATCAATATAGGAGAAAACAGAGTGAAACCTAAAAATTCAAACTGTTACTGGAAATGAACGCTTCAACATAGAAGAACGAAATTTGGGGAACCAAGTCGCCTTAGTGTACTGATCATTACCTGAAAGTATCATCCAGTTTGGGTGAAAAAATATTTGCTGAGATTTCAGGAGATTCGTAATTTTGGGAAGCTTGGCAATCCCTTCCCATGAAAGTGTTTCTCGCCAGTCACTGCTTAGGGCTACATCAAGAGGAAACAAAACGTAGAGATAGAACGTGAAACTACTTTGTTGTGTCAAGTTTCAAGAAGCTATCACAAACCGTGTTGGATTTAGAGTTCCAAATACATCTATCAATATAGGAGAAAACAGAGTGAAACCTAAAAATTCAAACTGTTACTGGAAATGAACGCTTCAACATAGAAGAACGAAATTTGGGGAACCAAGTCGCCTTAGTGTACTGATCATTACCTGAAAGTATCATCCAGTTTGGGTGAAAAATTATTTGCTGAGATTTCTGGAGATTCGTAATTTTGGGAAGCTTGGCAACCCCTTCCCATGAAAGTGTTTCTCGCCAGTCACTGCTTAGGGCTACATCAAGAGGAAACAAAACGTAGAGATAGAACATGAAACTACTTTGTTGTGTCAAGTTTCAAGAAGCTAGCACAAACCGTGTTTGATTTAGAGTTCCAAATACATCTATCAATATAGGAGAAAACAGAGTGAAACCTAAAAATTCAAACTGTTACTGGAAATGAACGGTTCAACATAGAAGAACGAAATTTGGGGAACCAAGTCGCCTTAGTGTACTGATCATTACCTGAAAGTATCATCCAGTTTGGGTGAAAAAATATTTGCTGAGATTTCTGGAGATTCGTAATTTTGGGAAGCTTGGAAACCCCTTCCCATGAAAGTGTTTCTCGCCAGTCACTGCTTAGGGCTACATCAAGAGGAATCAAAACGTAGAGATAGAACGTGAAACAACTTTGTTGTGTCAAGTTTCAAGAAGCTATCACAAACCGTGTTGGATTTAGAGTTCCAAATACATCTATCAATATAGGAGAAAACAGAGTGAAACCTAACAATTCAAACTGTTACTGGAAATGAACGCTTCAACATAGAAGAACAAAATTTGGGGAACCAAGTCGCCTTAGTGTACTGATCATTACCTGAAAGTATCATCCAGTTTGGGTGAAAAAATATTTGCTGAGATATCTGGAGATTCGTAATTTTGGGAAGCTTGGCAACCCCTTCCCATGAAAGTGTTTCTCGCAAGTCACTGCTTAGGGCTACATCAAGAGGAAACAAAACGTAGAGATAGAACGTGAAACTACTTTGTTGTGTCAAGTTTCAAGAAGCTAGCACAAACCGTGTTGGATTCAGAGTTCCAAATACATCTATCAATATAGGAGAAAACAGAGTGAAACCTAAAAATTCAAACTGTTACTGGAAATGAACGCTTCAACATAGAAGAACGAAATTTGGGGAACCAAGTCGCCTTAGTGTACTGATCATTACCTGAAAGTATCATCCAGTTTGGGTGAAAAAATTTTTGCTGAGATTTCTGGAGATTCGTAATTTTGGGAAACTTGGCAACCCCTTCCCATGAAAGTGTTTCTCGCCAGTCACTGCTTAGGGCTACATCAAGAGGAAACAAAACGTAGAGATAGAACATGAAACTACTTTGTTGTGTCAAGTTTCAAGAAGCTACCACAAACCGTGTTGGATTTAGAGTTCCAAATACATCTATCAATACAGGAGAAAACAGAGTGAAACCTAAAAATTCAAACTGTTACTGGAAATGAACGCTTCAACATAGAAGAACGAAATTTGGGGAACCAAGTCGCCTTAGTGTACTGATCATTAACTGAGAGTATCATCCAGTTTGGGTGAAAAAATATTTGCTGAGATTTCTGGAGATTCGTAATTTTTGGAAGCTTGGCAACCCCTTCCCATGAAAGTGTTTCTCGCCAGTCACTGCTTAGGGCTACATCAAGAGTAAACAAAACGTAGAGATAGAACGTGAAACTACTTTGTTGTGTCAAGTTTCAAGAAGCTACCACAAACCGTGTTGGATTCAGAGTTCCAAATACATCTATCAATATAAAAGAAAACAGAGTGAAACCTAAAAATTCAAACTGTTACTGGAAATGAACGCATCAACATAGAAGAACGAAATTTGGGGAACCAAGTCGCCTTAGTGTACTGATCATTAAATGAGAGTATCATCCAGTTTGGGTGAAAAAATATTTGCTGAGATTTCTGGAGATTCGTAATTTTGGGAAGCGTGGCAACCCCTTCCCATGAAAGTGTTTCTCGCCAGTCACTGCTTAGGGCTACATCAAGAGGAAACAAAACGTAGAGATAGAACGTGAAACTACTTTGTTGTGTCAAGTTTCAAGAAGCTAGCACAAACCGTGTTGGATTTAGAGTTCCAAATACATCTATCAATATAGGAGAAAACAGAGTGAAACCTAAAAATTCAAACTGTTACTGGAAATGAACGCTTCAACATAGAAGAACGAAATTTGGGGAACCAAGTCGCCTTAGTGTACTGATCATTACCTGAAAGTATCATCCAGTTTGGGTGAAAAAATATTTGCTGAGATTTCTGGAGATTCGTAATTTTTGGAAGCTTGGCAATCCCTTCCCATGAAAGTGTTTCTCGCCAGTCACTGCTTAGGGCTACATCAAGAGGAAACAAAACGTAGAGATAGAACGTGAAACTACTTTGTTGTGTCAAGTTTCAAGAAGCTAGCACAAACCGTGTTGGATTTAAAGTTCCAAATACATCTATCAATGTAGGAGAAAACAGAGTGAAACCTAAAAATTCAAACTGTTACTGGAAATGAATGCTTCAACATAGAAGAACGAAATTTGGGGAACCAAGTCGCCTTAGTGTACTGATCATTACCTGAAAGTATCATCCAGTTTGGGTGAAAAAATATTTGCTGAGATTTCTGGAGATTCGTAATTTTGGGAAGCTTGGCGACCCCTTCCCATGAAAGTGTTTCTCGCCAGTCACTGCTTACGGCTACATCAAGAGGAAACAAAACGTAGAGATAGAACGTGAAACTACTTTGTTGTGTCAAGTTTCAAGAAGCTAGCACAAACCGTGTTGGATTTAGAGTTCCAAATACATCTATCTATATAGGAGAAAACAGAGTGAAACCTAAAATTTCAAACTGTTACTGGAAATGAACGCTTCAACATAGAAGAACGAAATTTGGGGAACCAAGTCGCCTTAGTGTACTGATCATTACCTGAAAGTATCATCCAGTTTGGCTGAAAAAATATTTGCTGAGATTTCTGGAGATTCGTAATTTTGGGAAGCTTGGCAACCCCTTCCCATGAAAGTGTTTCTCGCCAGTCACTGCTTAGGGCTACATCAATAGGAAACAAAACGTAGAGATAGAACGTGAAACTACTTTGTTGTGTCAAGTTTCAAGAAACTATCACAAACCGTGTTGGATTTAGAGTTCCAAATATATCTATCAATATAGGAGAAAACAGAGTGAAACCTAAAAATTCAAACTGTTACTGGAAATGAACGCTTCAACATAGAAGAACGAAATTTGGGGAACCAAGTCGCCTTAGTGTACTGATCATTACCTGAAAGTATCATCCAGTTTGGGTGAAAAAATATTTGCTGAGATTTCTGGAGATTCGTAATTGTGGGAAGCTTGGCAACCCCGTCCCATGAAAGTGTTTCTCGCCAGTCACTGCTTAGGGCTACATCAAGACGAAACATAACGTAGAGATAGAACGTGAAACTACTTTGTTGTGTCAAGTTTCAAGAAGCTAGCAAAAACCGTGTTGGATTTAGAGTTCCAAATACATCTATTAATATAGGAGAAAACAGAGTGAAACCTAAAAATTCAAACTGTTACTGGAAATGAACGCTTCAAAATAGAAGAACGAAATTTGGGGAACCAAGTTACCTTAGTGTACTGATCATTACCTGAAAGTATCATCCAGTTTAGGTGAAAAATTATTTGCTGAGATTTCTGGAGATTCGTAATTTTTGGAAGCTTGGCAACCCCTTCCCATGAAAGTGTTTCTCGCCAGTCACTGCTTAGGGCTACATCAAGAGGAAACAAAACGTAGAGATAGAACATGAAACTACTTTGTTGTGTCAAGTTTCAAGAAGCTAGCACAAACCGTGTTGGATTCAGAGTTCCAAATACATCTATCAATATAGGAGAAAACAGAGTGAAACCTAAAAATTCAAACTGTTACTGGAAATGAACGCTTCAACATAGAAGAACGAAATTTGGGGAACCAAGTCGCCTTAGTGTACTGATCATTACCTGAAAGTATCATCCAGTTTGGGTGAAAAAATTTTTGCTGAGATTTCTGGAGATTCGTAATTTTGGGAAACTTGGCAACCCCTTCCCATGAAAGTGTTTCTCGCCAGTCACTGCTTAGGGCTACATCAAGAGGAAACAAAACGTAGAGATAGAACATGAAACTACTTTGTTGTGTCAAGTTTCAAGAAGCTAGCACAAACCGTGTTGGATTCAGAGTTCCAAATACATCTATCAATACAGGAGAAAACAGAGTGAAACCTAAAAATTCAAACTGTTACTGGAAATGAACGCTTCAACATAGAAGAACGAAATTTGGGGAACCAAGTCGCCTTAGTGTACTGATCATTACCTGAAAGTATCATCCAGTTTGGGTGAAAAAATATTTGCTGAGATTTCTGGAGATTCGTAATTGTGGGAAGCTTGGCAACCCCGTCCCATGAAAGTGTTTCTCGCCAGTCACTGCTTAGGGCTACATCAAGAGGAAACAAAACGTAGAGATAGAACGTGAAACTACTTTGTTGTGTCAAGTTTCAAGAAGCTAGCAAAAACCGTGTTGGATTTAGAGTTCCAAATACATCTATTAATATAGGAGAAAACAGAGTGAAACCTAAAAATTCAAACTGTTACTGGAAATGAACGCTTCAACATAGAAGAACGAAATTTGGGGAACCAAGTTACCTTAGTGTACTGATCATTACCTGAAAGTATCATCAAGTTTAGGTGAAAAATTATTTGCTGAGATTTCTGGAGATTCGTAATTTTTGGAAGCTTGGCAACCCCTTCCCATGAAAGTGTTTCTCGCCAGTCACTGCTTAGGGCTACATCAAGAGGAAACAAAACGTAGAGATAGAACATGAAACTACTTTGTTGTGTCAAGTTTCAAGAAGCTAGCACAAACCGTGTTGGATTCAGAGTTCCAAATACATCTATCAATATAGGAGAAAACAGAGTGAAACCTAAAAATTCAAACTGTTACTGGAAATGAACGCATCAACATAGAAGAACGAAATTTGGGGAACCAAGTCGCCTTAGTGTACTGATCATTACCTGAAAGTATCATCCAGTTTGGGTGAAAAAATATTTGCTGAGATTTCTGGAGATTCGTAATTTTTGGAAGCTTGGCAATCCCTTCCCATGAAAGTGTTTCTCGCCAGTCACTGCTTAGGGCTACATCAAGAGGAAACAAAACGTAGAGATAGAACGTGAAACTACTTTGTTGTGTCAAGTTTCAAGAAGCTAGCACAAACCGTGTTGGATTTAAAGTTCCAAATACATCTATCAATGTAGGAGAAAACAGAGTGAAACCTAAAAATTCAAACTGTTACTGGAAATGAATGCTTCAACATAGAAGAACGAAATTTGGGGAACCAAGTCGCCTTAGTGTACTGATCATTACCTGAAAGTATCATCCAGTTTGGGTGAAAAAATATTTGCTGAGATTTCTGGAGATTCGTAATTTTGGGAAGCTTGGCGACCCCTTCCCATGAAAGTGTTTCTCGCCAGTCACTGCTTATGGCTACATCAAGAGGAAACAAAACGTAGTGATAGAACGTGAAACTACTTTGTTGTGTCAAGTTTCAAGAAGCTAGCACAAACCGTGTTGGATTTAGAGTTCCAAATACATCTATCAATATAGGAGAAAACAGAGTGAAACCTAAAATTTCAAACTGTTACTGGAAATGAACGCTTCAACATAGAAGAACGAAATTTGGGGAACCAAGTCGCCTTAGTGTACTGATCATTACCTGAAAGTATCATCCAGTTTGGCTGAAAAAATATTTGCTGAGATTTCTGGAGATTCGTAATTTTGGGAAGCTTGGCAACCCCTTCCCATGAAAGTGTTTCTCGCCAGTCACTGCTTAGGGCTACATCAAGAGGAAACAAAACGTAGAGATAGAACGTGAAACTACTTTGTTGTGTCAAGTTTCAAGAAACTATCACAAACCGTGTTGGATTTAGAGTTCCAAATATATCTATCAATATAGGAGAAAACAGAGTGAAACCTAAAAATTCAAACTGTTACTGGAAATGAACGCTTCAACATAGAAGAACGAAATTTGGGGAACCAAGTCGCCTTAGTGTACTGATCATTACCTGAAAGTATCATCCAGTTTGGGTGAAAAAATATTTGCTGTGATTTCTGGAGATTCGTAATTGTGGGAAGCTTGGCAACCCCTTCCCATGAAAGTGTTTCTCGCCAGTCACTGCTTAGGGCTACATCAAGAGGAAACAAAACGTAGAGATAGAACGTGAAACTACTTTGTTGTGTCAAGTTTCAAGAAGCTAGCACAAACCGTGTTGGATTTAGAGTTCCAAATACATCTATCAATATAGGAGGAAACAGAGTGAAACCTAAAAATTCAAACTGTTACTGGAAATGAACGCTTCAACATAGAAGAATGAAATTTGGGTAACCAAGTCGCCTTAGTGTACTGATCATTACCTGAAAGTATCATCCAGTTTGGGTGAAAAAATGTTTGCTGAGATTTCTGGAGATTCGTAATTTTGGGAAGCTTGGCAACCCCTTCCCATGAAAGTGTTTCTCGCCAGTCACTGCTTAGGGCTACATCAAGAGGAAACAAAACGTAGAGATAGAACGTGAAACTACTTTGTTGTGTCAAGTTTCAAGAAGCTAGCACAAACCGTGTTGGATTCAGAGTTCCAAATACATCTATCAATATAGGAGAAAACAGAGTGAAACCTACAAATTCAAACTGTTACTGGAAATAAACGCTTCAACATAGAAGAACGAAATTTGGGGAACCAAGTCGCCTTAGTGTACTGATCATTACCTGAAAGTGTCGTCCAGTTTGGGTGAAAAAATATTTGCTGAGATTTCTGGAGATTCGTAATTTTGGGAAGCTTGGCAACCCCTTCCCATGAAAGTGTTTCTCGCCAGTCACTGCTTAGGGCTACATCAAGAGGAAACAAAACGTAGAGATAGAACGTGAAACTACTTTGTTGTGTCAAGTTTCAAGAAGCTAGCACAAACCGTGTTGGATTTAGAGTTCCAAATACATCTATCAATATAGGAGAAAACAGAGTGAAACCTAAAATTTCAAACTGTTACTGGAAATGAACGCTTCAACATAGAAGAACGAAATTTGGGGAACCAAGTCGCCTTAGTGTACTGATCATTACCTGAAAGTATCATCCAGTTTGGCAGAAAAAATATTTGCTGAGATTTCTGGAGATTCGTAATTTTGGGAAGCTTGGCAACCCCTTCCCATGAAAGTGTTTCTCGCCAGTCACTGCTTAGGGCTACATCAAGAGGAAACAAAACGTAGAGATAGAACGTGAAACTACTTTGTTGTGTCAAGTTTCAAGAAACTATCACAAACCGTGTTGGATTTAGAGTTCCAAATATATCTATCAATATAGGAGAAAACAGAGTGAAACCTAAAAATTCAAACTGTTACTGGAAATGAACGCTTCAACATAGAAGAACGAAATTTGGGGAACCAAGTCGCCTTAGTGTACTGATCATTACCTGAAAGTATCATCCAGTTTGGGTGAAAAAATATTTGCTGAGATTTCTGGAGATTCGTAATTGTGGGAAGCTTGGCAACCCCGTCCCATGAAAGTGTTTCTCGCCAGTCACTGCTTAGGGCTACATCAAGAGGAAACAAAACGTAGAGATAGAACATGAAACTACTTTGTTGTGTCAAGTTTCAAGAAGCTAGCACAAACCGTGTTGGATTCAGAGTTCCAAATACATCTATCAATATAGGAGAAAACAGAGTGAAACCTAAAAATTCAAACTGTTACTGGAAATGAACGCTTCAACATAGAAGAACGAAATTTGGGGAACCAAGTCGCCTTAGTGTACTGATCATTACCTGAAAGTATCATCCAGTTTGGGTGAAAAAATTTTTGCTGAGATTTCTGGAGATTCGTAATTTTGGGAAACTTGGCAACCCCTTCCCATGAAAGTGTTTCTCGCCAGTCACTGCTTAGGGCTACATCAAGAGGAAACAAAACGTAGAGATAGAACATGAAACTACTTTGTTGTGTCAAGTTTCAAGAAGCTACCACAAACCGTGTTGGATTTAGAGTTCCAAATACATCTATCAATACAGGAGAAAACAGAGTGAAACCTAAAAATTCAAACTGTTACTGGAAATGAACGCTTCAACATAGAAGAACGAAATTTGGGGAACCAAGTCGCCTTAGTGTACTGATCATTAACTGAGAGTATCATCCAGTTTGGGTGAAAAAATATTTGCTGAGATTTCTGGAGATTCGTAATTTTTGGAAGCTTGGCAACCCCTTCCCATGAAAGTGTTTCTCGCCAGTCACTGCTTAGGGCTACATCAAGAGTAAACAAAACGTAGAGATAGAACGTGAAACTACTTTGTTGTGTCAAGTTTCAAGAAGCTACCACAAACCGTGTTGGATTCAGAGTTCCAAATACATCTATCAATATAAAAGAAAACAGAGTGAAACCTAAAAATTCAAACTGTTACTGGAAATGAACGCATCAACATAGAAGAACGAAATTTGGGGAACCAAGTCGCCTTAGTGTACTGATCATTAAATGAGAGTATCATCCAGTTTGGGTGAAAAAATATTTGCTGAGATTTCTGGAGATTCGTAATTTTGGGAAGCGTGGCAACCCCTTCCCATGAAAGTGTTTCTCGCCAGTCACTGCTTAGGGCTACATCAAGAGGAAACAAAACGTAGAGATAGAACGTGAAACTACTTTGTTGTGTCAAGTTTCAAGAAGCTAGCACAAACCGTGTTGGATTTAGAGTTCCAAATACATCTATCAATATAGGAGAAAACAGAGTGAAACCTAAAAATTCAAACTGTTACTGGAAATGAACGCTTCAACATAGAAGAACGAAATTTGGGGAACCAAGTCGCCTTAGTGTACTGATCATTACCTGAAAGTATCATCCAGTTTGGGTGAAAAAATATTTGCTGAGATTTCTGGAGATTCGTAATTTTTGGAAGCTTGGCAATCCCTTCCCATGAAAGTGTTTCTCGCCAGTCACTGCTTAGGGCTACATCAAGAGGAAACAAAACGTAGAGATAGAACGTGAAACTACTTTGTTGTGTCAAGTTTCAAGAAGCTAGCACAAACCGTGTTGGATTTAAAGTTCCAAATACATCTATCAATGTAGGAGAAAACAGAGTGAAACCTAAAAATTCAAACTGTTACTGGAAATGAATGCTTCAACATAGAAGAACGAAATTTGGGGAACCAAGTCGCCTTAGTGTACTGATCATTACCTGAAAGTATCATCCAGTTTGGGTGAAAAAATATTTGCTGAGATTTCTGGAGATTCGTAATTTTGGGAAGCTTGGCGACCCCTTCCCATGAAAGTGTTTCTCGCCAGTCACTGCTTACGGCTACATCAAGAGGAAACAAAACGTAGAGATAGAACGTGAAACTACTTTGTTGTGTCAAGTTTCAAGAAGCTAGCACAAACCGTGTTGGATTTAGAGTTCCAAATACATCTATCTATATAGGAGAAAACAGAGTGAAACCTAAAATTTCAAACTGTTACTGGAAATGAACGCTTCAACATAGAAGAACGAAATTTGGGGAACCAAGTCGCCTTAGTGTACTGATCATTACCTGAAAGTATCATCCAGTTTGGCTGAAAAAATATTTGCTGAGATTTCTGGAGATTCGTAATTTTGGGAAGCTTGGCAACCCCTTCCCATGAAAGTGTTTCTCGCCAGTCACTGCTTAGGGCTACATCAATAGGAAACAAAACGTAGAGATAGAACGTGAAACTACTTTGTTGTGTCAAGTTTCAAGAAACTATCACAAACCGTGTTGGATTTAGAGTTCCAAATATATCTATCAATATAGGAGAAAACAGAGTGAAACCTAAAAATTCAAACTGTTACTGGAAATGAACGCTTCAACATAGAAGAACGAAATTTGGGGAACCAAGTCGCCTTAGTGTACTGATCATTACCTGAAAGTATCATCCAGTTTGGGTGAAAAAATATTTGCTGAGATTTCTGGAGATTCGTAATTGTGGGAAGCTTGGCAACCCCGTCCCATGAAAGTGTTTCTCGCCAGTCACTGCTTAGGGCTACATCAAGACGAAACATAACGTAGAGATAGAACGTGAAACTACTTTGTTGTGTCAAGTTTCAAGAAGCTAGCAAAAACCGTGTTGGATTTAGAGTTCCAAATACATCTATTAATATAGGAGAAAACAGAGTGAAACCTAAAAATTCAAACTGTTACTGGAAATGAACGCTTCAAAATAGAAGAACGAAATTTGGGGAACCAAGTTACCTTAGTGTACTGATCATTACCTGAAAGTATCATCCAGTTTAGGTGAAAAATTATTTGCTGAGATTTCTGGAGATTCGTAATTTTTGGAAGCTTGGCAACCCCTTCCCATGAAAGTGTTTCTCGCCAGTCACTGCTTAGGGCTACATCAAGAGGAAACAAAACGTAGAGATAGAACATGAAACTACTTTGTTGTGTCAAGTTTCAAGAAGCTAGCACAAACCGTGTTGGATTCAGAGTTCCAAATACATCTATCAATATAGGAGAAAACAGAGTGAAACCTAAAAATTCAAACTGTTACTGGAAATGAACGCTTCAACATAGAAGAACGAAATTTGGGGAACCAAGTCGCCTTAGTGTACTGATCATTACCTGAAAGTATCATCCAGTTTGGGTGAAAAAATTTTTGCTGAGATTTCTGGAGATTCGTAATTTTGGGAAACTTGGCAACCCCTTCCCATGAAAGTGTTTCTCGCCAGTCACTGCTTAGGGCTACATCAAGAGGAAACAAAACGTAGAGATAGAACATGAAACTACTTTGTTGTGTCAAGTTTCAAGAAGCTAGCACAAACCGTGTTGGATTCAGAGTTCCAAATACATCTATCAATACAGGAGAAAACAGAGTGAAACCTAAAAATTCAAACTGTTACTGGAAATGAACGCTTCAACATAGAAGAACGAAATTTGGGGAACCAAGTCGCCTTAGTGTACTGATCATTACCTGAAAGTATCATCCAGTTTGGGTGAAAAAATATTTGCTGAGATTTCTGGAGATTCGTAATTGTGGGAAGCTTGGCAACCCCGTCCCATGAAAGTGTTTCTCGCCAGTCACTGCTTAGGGCTACATCAAGAGGAAACAAAACGTAGAGATAGAACGTGAAACTACTTTGTTGTGTCAAGTTTCAAGAAGCTAGCAAAAACCGTGTTGGATTTAGAGTTCTAAATACATCTATTAATATAGGAGAAAACAGAGTGAAACCTAAAAATTCAAACTGTTACTGGAAATGAACGCTTCAACATAGAAGAACGAAATTTGGGGAACCAAGTTACCTTAGTGTACTGATCATTACCTGAAAGTATCATCAAGTTTAGGTGAAAAATTATTTGCTGAGATTTCTGGAGATTCGTAATTTTTGGAAGCTTGGCAACCCCTTCCCATGAAAGTGTTTCTCGCCAGTCACTGCTTAGGGCTACATCAAGAGGAAACAAAACGTAGAGATAGAACATGAAACTACTTTGTTGTGTCAAGTTTCAAGAAGCTAGCACAAACCGTGTTGGATTCAGAGTTCCAAATACATCTATCAATATAGGAGAAAACAGAGTGAAACCTAAAAATTCAAACTGTTACTGGAAATGAACGCATCAACATAGAAGAACGAAATTTGGGGAACCAAGTCGCCTTAGTGTACTGATCATTACCTGAAAGTATCATCCAGTTTGGGTGAAAAAATATTTGCTGAGATTTCTGGAGATTCGTAATTTTTGGAAGCTTGGCAATCCCTTCCCATGAAAGTGTTTCTCGCCAGTCACTGCTTAGGGCTACATCAAGAGGAAACAAAACGTAGAGATAGAACGTGAAACTACTTTGTTGTGTCAAGTTTCAAGAAGCTAGCACAAACCGTGTTGGATTTAAAGTTCCAAATACATCTATCAATGTAGGAGAAAACAGAGTGAAACCTAAAAATTCAAACTGTTACTGGAAATGAATGCTTCAACATAGAAGAACGAAATTTGGGGAACCAAGTCGCCTTAGTGTACTGATCATTACCTGAAAGTATCATCCAGTTTGGGTGAAAAAATATTTGCTGAGATTTCTGGAGATTCGTAATTTTGGGAAGCTTGGCGACCCCTTCCCATGAAAGTGTTTCTCGCCAGTCACTGCTTATGGCTACATCAAGAGGAAACAAAACGTAGTGATAGAACGTGAAACTACTTTGTTGTGTCAAGTTTCAAGAAGCTAGCACAAACCGTGTTGGATTTAGAGTTCCAAATACATCTATCAATATAGGAGAAAACAGAGTGAAACCTAAAATTTCAAACTGTTACTGGAAATGAACGCTTCAACATAGAAGAACGAAATTTGGGGAACCAAGTCGCCTTAGTGTACTGATCATTACCTGAAAGTATCATCCAGTTTGGCTGAAAAAATATTTGCTGAGATTTCTGGAGATTCGTAATTTTGGGAAGCTTGGCAACCCCTTCCCATGAAAGTGTTTCTCGCCAGTCACTGCTTAGGGCTACATCAAGAGGAAACAAAACGTAGAGATAGAACGTGAAACTACTTTGTTGTGTCAAGTTTCAAGAAACTATCACAAACCGTGTTGGATTTAGAGTTCCAAATATATCTATCAATATAGGAGAAAACAGAGTGAAACCTAAAAATTCAAACTGTTACTGGAAATGAACGCTTCAACATAGAAGAACGAAATTTGGGGAACCAAGTCGCCTTAGTGTACTGATCATTACCTGAAAGTATCATCCAGTTTGGGTGAAAAAATATTTGCTGTGATTTCTGGAGATTCGTAATTGTGGGAAGCTTGGCAACCCCTTCCCATGAAAGTGTTTCTCGCCAGTCACTGCTTAGGGCTACATCAAGAGGAAACAAAACGTAGAGATAGAACGTGAAACTACTTTGTTGTGTCAAGTTTCAAGAAGCTAGCACAAACCGTGTTGGATTTAGAGTTCCAAATACATCTATCAATATAGGAGGAAACAGAGTGAAACCTAAAAATTCAAACTGTTACTGGAAATGAACGCTTCAACATAGAAGAATGAAATTTGGGTAACCAAGTCGCCTTAGTGTACTGATCATTACCTGAAAGTATCATCCAGTTTGGGTGAAAAAATGTTTGCTGAGATTTCTGGAGATTCGTAATTTTGGGAAGCTTGGCAACCCCTTCCCATGAAAGTGTTTCTCGCCAGTCACTGCTTAGGGCTACATCAAGAGGAAACAAAACGTAGAGATAGAACGTGAAACTACTTTGTTGTGTCAAGTTTCAAGAAGCTAGCACAAACCGTGTTGGATTCAGAGTTCCAAATACATCTATCAATATAGGAGAAAACAGAGTGAAACCTACAAATTCAAACTGTTACTGGAAATAAACGCTTCAACATAGAAGAACGAAATTTGGGGAACCAAGTCGCCTTAGTGTACTGATCATTACCTGAAAGTGTCGTCCAGTTTGGGTGAAAAAATATTTGCTGAGATTTCTGGAGATTCGTAATTTTGGGAAGCTTGGCAACCCCTTCCCATGAAAGTGTTTCTCGCCAGTCACTGCTTAGGGCTACATCAAGAGGAAACAAAACGTAGAGATAGAACGTGAAACTACTTTGTTGTGTCAAGTTTCAAGAAGCTAGCACAAACCGTGTTGGATTTAGAGTTCCAAATACATCTATCAATATAGGAGAAAACAGAGTGAAACCTAAAATTTCAAACTGTTACTGGAAATGAACGCTTCAACATAGAAGAACGAAATTTGGGGAACCAAGTCGCCTTAGTGTACTGATCATTACCTGAAAGTATCATCCAGTTTGGCAGAAAAAATATTTGCTGAGATTTCTGGAGATTCGTAATTTTGGGAAGCTTGGCAACCCCTTCCCATGAAAGTGTTTCTCGCCAGTCACTGCTTAGGGCTACATCAAGAGGAAACAAAACGTAGAGATAGAACGTGAAACTACTTTGTTGTGTCAAGTTTCAAGAAACTATCACAAACCGTGTTGGATTTAGAGTTCCAAATATATCTATCAATATAGGAGAAAACAGAGTGAAACCTAAAAATTCAAACTGTTACTGGAAATGAACGCTTCAACATAGAAGAACGAAATTTGGGGAACCAAGTCGCCTTAGTGTACTGATCATTACCTGAAAGTATCATCCAGTTTGGGTGAAAAAATATTTGCTGAGATTTCTGGAGATTCGTAATTGTGGGAAGCTTGGCAACCCCGTCCCATGAAAGTGTTTCTCGCCAGTCACTGCTTAGGGCTACATCAAGAGGAAACAAAACGTAGAGATAGAACATGAAACTACTTTGTTGTGTCAAGTTTCAAGAAGCTAGCACAAACCGTGTTGGATTCAGAGTTCCAAATACATCTATCAATATAGGAGAAAACAGAGTGAAACCTAAAAATTCAAACTGTTACTGGAAATGAACGCTTCAACATAGAAGAACGAAATTTGGGGAACCAAGTCGCCTTAGTGTACTGATCATTACCTGAAAGTATCATCCAGTTTGGGTGAAAAAATTTTTGCTGAGATTTCTGGAGATTCGTAATTTTGGGAAACTTGGCAACCCCTTCCCATGAAAGTGTTTCTCGCCAGTCACTGCTTAGGGCTACATCAAGAGGAAACAAAACGTAGAGATAGAACATGAAACTACTTTGTTGTGTCAAGTTTCAAGAAGCTACCACAAACCGTGTTGGATTTAGAGTTCCAAATACATCTATCAATACAGGAGAAAACAGAGTGAAACCTAAAAATTCAAACTGTTACTGGAAATGAACGCTTCAACATAGAAGAACGAAATTTGGGGAACCAAGTCGCCTTAGTGTACTGATCATAACCTGAAAGTATCATCCAGTTTGGGTGAAAAAATATTTGCTGAGATTTCTGGAGATTCGTAATTTTGGGAAGCTTGGCAACCCCTTCCCATGAAAGTGTTTCTCGCCAGTCACTGCTTAGGGCTACATCAAGAGGAAACAAAACGTAGAGATAGAACGTGAAACTACTTTGTTGTTTCAAGTTTCAAGAAGCTAGCACAAACCGTGTTGGATTTAGAGTTCCAAATACATCTATCAATATAGGAGGAAACAGAGTGAAACCTAAAAATTCAAACTGTTACTGGAAATGAACGCTTCAACATAGAAGAACGAAATTTGGGTAACCAAGTCGCCTTAGTGTACTGATCATTACCTGAAAGTATCATCCAGTTTGGGTGAAAAAATGTTTGCTGAGATTTCTGGAGATTCGTAATTTGGGAAGCTTGGCAACCCCTTCCCATGAAAGTGTTTCTCGCCAGTCACTGCTTAGGGCTACATCAAGAGGAAACAAAACGTAGAGATAGAACGTGAAACTACTTTGTTGTGTCAAGTTTCAAGAAGCTAGCACAAACCGTGTTGGATTCAGAGTTCCAAATACATCTATCAATATAGGAGAAAACAGAGTGAAACCTACAAATTCAAACTGTTACTGGAAATAAACGCTTCAACATAGAAGAACGAAATTTGGGGAACCAAGTCGCCTTAGTGTACTGATCATTACCTGAAAGTGTCGTCCAGTTTGGGTGAAAAAATATTTGCTGAGATTTCTGGAGATTCGTAATTTTGGGAAGCTTGGCAACCCCTTCCCATGAAAGTGTTTCTCGCCAGTCACTGCTTAGGGCTACATCAAGAGGAAACAAAACGTAGAGATAGAACGTGAAACTACTTTGTTGTGTCAAGTTTCAAGAAGCTAGTACAAACCGTGTTGGATTTAGAGTTCCAAATACATCTATCAATATAGGAGAAAACAGAGTGAAACCTAAAAATTCAAACTGTTACTGGAAATGAACGCTTCAACATAGAAGAATGAAATTTGGGGAACCAAGTCGCCTTAGTGTACTGATCATTACCTGAAAGTATCATCCAGTTTGGGTGAAAAAATATTTGCTGAGATTTCTGGAGATTCGTAATTTTGGGAAGCTTGGCAACCCCTTCCCATGAAAGGGTTTCTCGCCAGTCACTGTTTAGGGCTACATCAAGAGGAAACAAAACGTAGAGATAGAACGTGAAACTACTTTGTTGTGTCAAGTTTCAAGAAGCTAGCACAAACCGTGTTGGATTTAGAGTTCCAAATACATCTATCAATATAGGAGAAAACAGAGTGAAACCTAAAATTTCAAACTGTTACTGGAAATGAACGCTTCAACATAGAAGAACGAAATTTGGGGAACCAAGTCGCCTTAGTGTACTGATCATTACCTGAAAGTATCATCCAGTTTGGCTGAAAAAATATTTGCTGAGATTTCTGGAGATTCGTAATTTTGGGAAGCTTGGCAACCCCTTCCCATGAAAGTGTTTCTCGCCAGTCACTGCTTAGGGCTACATCAAGAGGAAACAAAACGTAGAGATAGAACGTGAAACTACTTTGTTGTGTCAAGTTTCAAGAAACTATCACAAACCGTGTTGGATTTAGAGTTCCAAATATATCTATCAATATAGGAGAAAACAGAGTGAAACCTAAAAATTCAAACTGTTACTGGAAATGAACGCTTCAACATAGAAGAACGAAATTTGGGGAACCAAGTCGCCTTAGTGTACTGATCATTACCTGAAAGTATCATCCAGTTTGGGTGAAAAAATATTTGCTGAGATTTCTGGAGATTCGTAATTGTGGGAAGCTTGGCAACCCCGTCCCATGAAAGTGTTTCTCGCCAGTCACTGCTTAGGGCTACATCAAGAGGAAACAAAACGTAGAGATAGAACGTGAAACTACTTTGTTGTGTCAAGTTTCAAGAAGCTAGCAAAAACCGTGTTGGATTTAGAGTTCCAAATACATCTATTAATATAGGAGAAAACAGAGTGAAACCTAAAAATTCAAACTGTTACTGGAAATGAACGCTTCAACATAGAAGAACGAAATTTGGGGAACCAAGTTACCTTAGTGTACTGATCATTACCTGAAAGTATCATCCAGTTTAGGTGAAAAATTATTTGCTGAGATTTCTGGAGATTCGTAATTTTTGGAAGCTTGGCAACCCCTTCCCATGAAAGTGTTTCTCGCCAGTCACTGCTTAGGGCTACATCAAGAGGAAACAAAACGTAGAGATAGAACGTGAAACTACTTTGTTGTTTCAAGTTTCAAGAAGCTAGCACAAACCGTGTTGGATTTAGAGTTCCAAATACATCTATCAATATAGGAGGAAACAGAGTGAAACCTAAAAATTCAAACTGTTACTGGAAATGAACGCTTCAACATAGAAGAACGAAATTTGGGTAACCAAGTCGCCTTAGTGTACTGATCATTACCTGAAAGTATCATCCAGTTTGGGTGAAAAAATGTTTGCTGAGATTTCTGGAGATTCGTAATTTTGGGAAGCTTGGCAACCCCTTCCCATGAAAGTGTTTCTCGCCAGTCACTGCTTAGGGCTACATCAAGAGGAAACAAAACGTAGAGATAGAACGTGAAACTACTTTGTTGTGTCAAGTTTCAAGAAGCTAGCACAAACCGTGTTGGATTCAGAGTTCCAAATACATCTATCAATATAGGAGAAAACAGAGTGAAACCTACAAATTCAAACTGTTACTGGAAATAAACGCTTCAACATAGAAGAACGAAATTTGGGGAACCAAGTCGCCTTAGTGTACTGATCATTACCTGAAAGTGTCGTCCAGTTTGGGTGAAAAAATATTTGCTGAGATTTCTGGAGATTCGTAATTTTGGGAAGCTTGGCAACCCCTTCCCATGAAAGTGTTTCTCGCCAGTCACTGCTTAGGGCTACATCAAGAGGAAACAAAACGTAGAGATAGAACGTGAAACTACTTTGTTGTGTCAAGTTTCAAGAAGCTAGTACAAACCGTGTTGGATTTAGAGTTCCAAATACATCTATCAATATAGGAGAAAACAGAGTGAAACCTAAAAATTCAAACTGTTACTGGAAATGAACGCTTCAACATAGAAGAATGAAATTTGGGGAACCAAGTTGCCTTAGTGTACTGATCATTACCTGAAAGTATCATCCAGTTTGGGTGAAAAAATATTTGCTGAGATTTCTGAAGATTCGTAATTTTGGGAAGCTTGGCAACCCCTTCCCATGAAAGGGTTTCTCGCCAGTCACTGTTTAGGGCTACATCAAGAGGAAACAAAACGTAGAGATAGAACGTGAAACTACTTTGTTGTGTCAAGTTTCAAGAAACTATCACAAACCGTGTTGGATTTAGAGTTCCAAATATATCTATCAATATAGGAGAAAACAGAGTGAAACCTAAAAATTCAAACTGTTACTGGAAATGAACGCTTCAACATAGAAGAACGAAATTTGGGGAACCAAGTCGCCTTAGTGTACTGATCTTTACCTGAAAGTATCATCCAGTTTGGGTGAAAAAATATTTGCTGAGATTTCTGGAGATTCGTAATTGTGGGAAGCTTGGCAACCCCATCCCATGAAAGTGTTTCTCGCCAGTCACTGCTTAGGGCTACATCAAGAGGAAACAAAACGTAGAGATAGAACGTGAAACTACTTTGTTGTGTCAAGTTTCAAGAAGCTAGCAAAAACCGTGTTGGATTTAGAGTTCCAAATACATCTATTAATATAGGAGAAAACAGAGTGAAACCTAAAAATTCAAACTGTTACTGGAAATGAACGCTTCAACATAGAAGAACGAAATTTGGGGAACCAAGTTACCTTAGTGTACTGATCATTACCTGAAAGTATCATCCAGTTTAGGTGAAAAATTATTTGCTGAGATTTCTGGAGATTCGTAATTTTTGGAAGCTTGGCAACCCCTTCCCATGAAAGTGTTTCTCGCCAGTCACTGCTTAGGGCTACATCAAGAGGAAACAAAACGTAGAGATAGAACATGAAACTACTTTGTTGTGTCAAGTTTCAAGAAGCTAGCACAAACCGTGTTGGATTCAGAGTTCCAAATACATCTATCAATATAGGAGAAAACAGAGTGAAACCTAAAAATTCAAACTGTTACTGGAAATGAACGCTTCAACATAGAAGAACGAAATTTGGGGAACCAAGTCGCCTTAGTGTACTGATCATTACCTGAAAGTATCATCCAGTTTGGGTGAAAAAATTTTTGCTGAGATTTCTGGAGATTCGTAATTTTGGGAAACTTGGCAACCCCTTCTTATGAAAGTGTTTCTCGCCAGTCACTGCTTAGGGCTACATCAAGAGGAAACAAAACGTAGAGATAGAACGTGAAACTACTTTGTTGTGTCAAGTTTCAAGAAGCTAGCACAAACCGTGTTGGATTTAGAGTTCCAAATACATCTATCAATACAGGAGAAAACAGAGTGAAACCTAAAAATTCAAACTGTTACTGGGAATGAACGCTTCAACATAGAAGAACTAAATTTGGGGAACCAAGTCGCCTTAGTGTACTGATCATTACCTGAAAGTATCATCCAGTTTGGGTGAAAAAATATTTGCTGAGATTTCTGGAGATTCGTAATTTTTGGAAGCTTGGCAATCCCTTCCCATGAAAGTGTTTCTCGCCAGTCACTGCTTAGGGCTACATCAAGAGGAAACAAAACGTAGAGATAGAACGTGAAACTACTTTGTTGTGTCAAGTTTCAAGAAGCTATCACAAACCGTGTTGGATTTAGAGTTCCAAATACATCTATCAATATAGGAGAAAACAGAGTGAAACCTAAAAATTCAAACTGTTACTGGAAATGAACGCTTCAACATAGAAGAACGAAATTTGGGGAACCAAGTCGCCTTAGTGTACTGATCATTACCTGAAAGTATCATCCAGTTTGGGTGAAAAAATATTTGCTGAGATTTCTGGAGATTCGTAATTTTGGGAAGCTTGGCAACCCCTTCCCATGAAAGTGTTTCTCGCCAGTCACTGCTTAGGGCTACATCAAGAGGAAACAAAACGTAGAGATAGAACGTGAAACTACTTTGTTGTGTCAAGTTTCAAGAAGCTAGCACAAACCGTGTTGGATTCAGAGTTCCAAATACATCTATCAATATAGGAGAAAACAGAGTGAAACCTAAAAATTCAAACTGTTACTGGAAATGAACGCATCAACATAGAAGAACGAAATTTGGGGAACCAAGTCGCCTTAGTGTACTGATCATTAAATGAGAGTATCATCCAGTTTGGGTGAAAAAATATTTGCTGAGATTTCTGGAGATTCGTAATTTTGGGAAGCGTGGCAACCCCTTCCCATGAAAGGGTTTCTCGCCAGTCACTGCTTAGGGCTACATCAAGAGGAAACAAAACGTAGAGATAGAACGTGAAACTACTTTGTTGTGTCAAGTTTCAAGAAGCTAGCACAAACCGTGTTGGATTTAGAGTTCCAAATACATCTATCAATATAGGAGAAAACAGAGTGAAACCTAAAAATTCAAACTGTTACTGGAAATGAACGCTTCAACATAGAAGAACGAAATTTGGGGAACCAAGTCGCCTTAGTGTACTGATCATTACCTGAAAGTATCATCCAGTTTGGGTGAAAAAATATTTGCTGAGATTTCTGGAGATTCGTAATTTTTGGAAGCTTGGCAACCCCGTCCCATGAAAGTGTTTCTCGCCAGTCACTGCTTAGGGCTACATCAAGAGGAAACAAAACGTATAGATAGAACGTGAAACTACTTTGTTGTGTCAAGTTTCAAGAAGCTAGCAAAAACCGTGTTGGATTTAGAGTTCCAAATACATCTATTAATATAGGAGAAAACAGAGTGAAACCTAAAAATTCAAACTGTTACTGGAAATGAACGCTTCAACATAGAAGAACGAAATTTGGGGAACCAAGTTACCTTAGTGTACTGATCATTACCTGAAAGTATCATCCAGTTTGGGTGAAAAATTATTTGCTGAGATTTCTGGAGATTCGTAATTTTTGGAAGCTTGGCAACCCCTTCCCATGAAAGTGTTTCTCGCCAGTCACTGCTTAGGGCTACATCAAGAGGAAACAAAACGTAGAGATAGAACGTGAAACTACTTTGTTGTGTCAAGTTTCAAGAAGCTAGCACAAACCGTGTTTGATTTAGAGTTCCAAATACATCTATCAATATAGGAGAAAACAGAGTGAAACCTAAAAATTCAAACTGTTACTGGAAATGAACGCTTCAACATAGAAGAACGAAATTTGGGGAACCAAGTCGCCTTAGTGTACTGATCATTACCTGAAAGTATCATCCAGTTTGGGTGAAAAAATATTTGCTGAGATTTCTGGAGATTCGTAATTTTGGGAAGCTTGGCAACCCCTTCCCATGAAAGTGTTTCTCGCCAGTCACTGCTTAGGGCTACATCAAGAGGAAACAAAACGTAGAGATAGAACATGAAACTACTTTGTTGTGTCAAGTTTCAAGAAGCTAGCACAAACCGTGTTGGATTCAGAGTTCCAAATACATCTATCAATATAGGAGAAAACAGAGTGAAACCTAAAAATTCAAACTGTTACTGGAAATGAACGCTTCAACATAGAAGAACGAAATTTGGGGAACCAAGTCGCCTTAGTGTACTGATCATTACCTGAAAGTATCATCCAGTTTGGGTGAAAAAATATTTGCTGAGATTTCTGGAGATTCGTAATTTTGGGAAGCTTGGCAACCCCTTCCCATGAAAGTGTTTCTCGCCAGTCACTGCTTAGGGCTACATCAAGAGGAATCAAAACGTAGAGATAGAACGTGAAACTACTTTGTTGTGTCAAGTTTCAAGAAGCTAGCACAAAACGTGTTGGATTTAGAGTTCCAAATACATCTATCAATATAGGAGAAAACAGAGTGAAACCTAACAATTCAAACTGTTACTGGAAATGAACGCTTCAACATAGAAGAACAAAATTTGGGGAACCAAGTCGCCTTAGTGTACTGATCATTACCTGAAAGTATCATCCAGTTTGGGTGAAAAAATATTTGCTGAGATTTCTGGAGATTCGTAATTTTGGGAAGCTTGGCAACCCCTTCCCATGAAAGTGTTTCTCGCCAGTCACTGCTTAGGGCTACAACAAGAGGAAACAAAACGTAGAGATAGAACGTGAAACTACTTTGTTGTTTCAAGTTTCAAGAAGCTAGCACAAACCGTGTTGGATTTAGAGTTCCAAATACATCTATCAATATAGGAGGAAACAGAGTGAAACCTAAAAATTCAAACTGTTACTGGAAATGAACGCTTCAACATAGAAGAACGAAATTTGGGGAACCAAGTCGCCTTAGTGTACTGATCATTAAATGAGAGTATCATCCAGTTTGGGTGAAAAAATATTTGCTGAGATTTCTGGAGATTCGTAATTTTGGGAAGCGTGGCAACCCCTTCCCATGAAAGTGTTTCTCGCCAGTCACTGCTTAGGGCTACATCAAGAGGAAACAAAACGTAGAGATAGAACGTGAAACTACTTTGTTGTGTCAAGTTTCAAGAAGCTAGCACAAACCGTGTTGGATTCAGAGTTCCAAATACATCTATCAATATAGGAGAAAACAGAGTGAAACCTACAAATTCAAACTGTTACTGGAAATAAACGCTTCAACATAGAAGAACGAAATTTGGGGAACCAAGTCGCCTTAGTGTACTGATCATTACCTGAAAGTATCATCCAGTTTGGGTGAAAAAATATTTGCTGAGATTTCTGGAGATTCGTAATTTTGGGAAGCTTGGCAACCCCTTCCCATGAAAGTGTTTCTCGCCAGTCACTGCTTAGGGCTACATCAAGAGGAAACAAAACATAGAGATAGAACGTGAAACTACTTTGTTGTGTCAAGTTTCAAGAAGCTAGTACAAACCGTGTTGGATTTAAAGTTCCAAATACATCTATCAATGTAGGAGAAAACAGAGTGAAACCTAAAAATTCAAACTGTTACTGGAAATGAATGCTTCAACATAGAAGAACGAAATTTGGGGAACCAAGTCGCCTTAGTGTACTGATCATTACCTGAAAGTATCATCCAGTTTGGGTGAAAAAATTTTTGCTGAGATTTCTGGAGATTCGTAATTTTGGGAAACTTGGCAACCCCTTCTTATGAAAGTGTTTCTCGCCAGTCACTGCTTAGGGCTACATCAAGAGGAAACAAAACGTAGAGATAGAACGTGAAACTACTTTGTTGTGTCAAGTTTCAAGAAGCTAGCACAAACCGTGTTGGATTTAGAGTTCCAAATACATCTATCAATACAGGAGAAAACAGAGTGAAACCTAAAAATTCAAACTGTTACTGGGAATGAACGCTTCAACATAGAAGAACTAAATTTGGGGAACCAAGTCGCCTTAGTGTACTGATCATTACCTGAAAGTATCATCCAGTTTGGGTGAAAAAATATTTGCTGAGATTTCTGGAGATTCGTAATTTTTGGAAGCTTGGCAATCCCTTCCCATGAAAGTGTTTCTCGCCAGTCACTGCTTAGGGCTACATCAAGAGGAAACAAAACGTAGAGATAGAACGTGAAACTACTTTGTTGTGTCAAGTTTCAAGAAGCTATCACAAACCGTGTTGGATTTAGAGTTCCAAATACATCTATCAATATAGGAGAAAACAGAGTGAAACCTAAAAATTCAAACTGTTACTGGAAATGAACGCTTCAACATAGAAGAACGAAATTTGGGGAACCAAGTCGCCTTAGTGTACTGATCATTACCTGAAAGTATCATCCAGTTTGGGTGAAAAAATATTTGCTGAGATTTCTGGAGATTCGTAATTTTTGGAAGCTTGGCAACCCCTTCCCATGAAAGTGTTTCTCGCCAGTCACTGCTTAGGGCTACATCAAGAGGAAACAAAACGTAGAGATAGAACGTGAAACTACTTTGTTGTGTCAAGTTTCAAGAAGCTAGCACAAACCGTGTTGGATTCAGAGTTCCAAATACATCTATCAATATAGGAGAAAACAGAGTGAAACCTAAAAATTCAAACTGTTACTGGAAATGAACGCATCAACATAGAAGAACAAAATTTGGGGAACCAAGTCGCCTTAGTGTACTGATCATTAAATGAGAGTATCATCCAGTTTGGGTGAAAAAATATTTGCTGAGATTTCTGGAGATTCGTAATTTTGGGAAGCGTGGCAATCCCTTCCCATGAAAGTGTTTCTCGCCAGTCACTGCTTAGTGCTACATCAAGAGGAAACAAAACGTAGAGATAGAACGTGAAACTACTTTGTTGTGTCAAGTTTCAAGAAGCTAGCACAAACCGTGTTGGATTTAGAGTTCCAAATACATCTATCAATATAGGAGAAAACAGAGTGAAACCTAAAAATTCAAACTGTTACTGGAAATGAACGCTTCAACATAGAAGAACGAAATTTGGGGAACCAAGTCGCCTTAGTGTACTGATCATTACCTGAAAGTATCATCCAGTTTGGGTGAAAAAATATTTGCTGAGATTTCTGGAGATTCGTAATTTTTGGAAGCTTGGCAACCCCGTCCCATGAAAGTGTTTCTCGCCAGTCACTGCTTAGGGCTACATCAAGAGGAAACAAAACGTAGAGATAGAACGTGAAACTACTTTGTTGTGTCAAGTTTCAAGAAGCTAGCACAAAACGTGTTGGATTTAGAGTTCCAAATACATCTATCAATATAGGAGAAAACAGAGTGAAACCTAAAAATTCAAACTGTTACTGGAAATGAACGCTTCAACATAGAAGAACGAAATTTGGGGAACCAAGTCGCCTTAGTGTACTGATCATTACCTGAAAGTATCATCCAGTTTGGGTGAAAAAATATTTGCTGAGATTTCTGGAGATTCGTAATTTTGGGAAGCTTGACAACCCATTCCCATGAAAGTGTTTCTCGCCAGTCACTGCTTAGGGCTACATCAAGAGGAAACAAAACGTAGAGATAGAACGTGAAACTACTTTGTTGTGTCAAGTTTCAAGAAGCTAGCACAAACCGTGTTGGATTCAGAGTTCCAAATACATCTATCAATATAAAAGAAAACAGAGTGAAACCTAAAAATTCAAACTGTTACTGGAAATGAACGCATCAACATAGAAGAACGAAATTTGGGGAACCAAGTCGCCTTAGTGTACTGATCATTAAATGAGAGGATCATCCAGTTTGGGTGAAAAAATATTTGCTGAGATTTCTGGAGATTCGTAATTTTGGGAAGCGTGGCAACCCCTTCCCATGAAAGTGTTTCTCGCCAGTCACTGCTTAGGGCTACATCAAGAGGAAACAAAACGTAGAGATAGAACGTGAAACTACTTTGTTGTGTCAAGTTTCAAGAAGCTAGCACAAACCGTGTTGGATTTAGAGTTCCAAATACATCTATCAATATAGGAGAAAACAGAGTGAAACCTAAAAATTCAAACTGTTACTGGAAATGAACGCTTCAACATAGAAGAACGAAATTTGGGGAACCAAGTCGCCTTAGTGTACTGATCATTACCTGAAAGTATCATCCAGTTTGGGTGAAAAAATATTTGCTGAGATTTCTGGAGATTCGTAATTTTGGGAAGCTTGGCGACCCCTTCCCATGAAAGTGTTTCTCGCCAGTCACTGCTTACGGCTACATCAAGAGGAAACAAAACGTAGAGATAGAACGTGAAACTACTTTGTTGTGTCAAGTTTCAAGAAGCTAGCACAAACCGTGTTGGATTTAGAGTTCCAAATACATCTATCAATATAAGAGAAAACAGAGTGAAACCTAAAATTTCAAACTGTTACTGGAAATGAACACTTCAACATAGAAGAACGAAATTTGGGGAACCAAGTCGCCTTAGTGTACTGATCATTACCTGAAAGTATCATCCAGTTTGGGTGAAAAAATATTTGCTGAGATTTCTGGAGATTCGTAATTTTTGGAAGCTTGGCAACCCCGTCCCATGAAAGTGTTTCTCGCCAGTCACTGCTTAGGGCTACATCAAGACGAAACAAAACGTAGAGATAGAACGTGAAACTACTTTGTTGTGTCATGTTTCAAGAAGCTAGCACAAACCGTGTTTGATTTAGAGTTCCAAATACATCTATCAATATAGGAGAAAACAGAGTGAAACCTAAAAATTCAAACTGTTACTGGAAATGAACGCTTCAACATAGAAGAACGAAATTTGGGGAACCAAGTCGCCTTAGTGTACTGATCATTACCTGAAAGTATCATCCAGTTTGGGTGAAAAAATATTTGCTGAGATTTCTGGAGATTCGTAATTTTGGGAAGCTTGGAAACCCCTTTCCATGAAAGTGTTTCTCGCCAGTCACTGCTTAGGGCTACATCAAGAGGAATCAAAACGTAGAGATAGAACGTGAAACAACTTTGTTGTGTCAAGTTTCAAGAAGCTATCACAAACCGTGTTGGATTTAGAGTTCCAAATACATCTATCAATATAGGAGAAAACAGAGTGAAACCTAACAATTCAAACTGTTACTGGAAATGAACGCTTCAACATAGAAGAACAAAATTTGGGGAACCAAGTCGCCTTAGTGTACTGATCATTACCTGAAAGTATCATCCAGTTTGGGTGAAAAAATATTTGCTGAGATTTCTGGAGATTCGTAATTTTGGGAAGCTTGGCAACCCCTTCCCATGAAAGTGTTTCTCGCCAGTCACTGCTTAGGGCTACATCAAGAGGAAACAAAACGTAGAGATAGAACGTGAAACTACTTTGTTGTGTCAAGTTTCAAGAAGCTAGCACAAAACGTGTTGGATTTAGAGTTCCAAATACATCTATCAATATAGGAGAAAACAGAGTGAAACCTAAAAATTCAAACTGTTACTGGAAATGAACGCTTCAGCATAGAAGAACGAAATTTGGGGAACCAAGTCGCCTTAGTGTACTGATCATTAACTGAGAGTATCATCCAGTTTGGGTGAAAAAATATTTGCTGAGATTTCTGGAGATTCGTAATTTTTGGAAGCTTGGCAACCCCTTCCCATGAAAGTGTTTCTCGCCAGTCACTGCTTAGGGCTACATCAAGAGGAAACAAAACATAGAGATAGAACGTGAAACTACTTTGTTGTGTCAAGTTTCAAGAAGCTAGCACAAACCGTGTTGGATTTAGAGTTCCAAATACATCTATCAATATAGGAGAAAACAGAGTGAAACCTTAAAATTCAAACTGTTACTGGAAATGAACGCTTCAACATAGAAGAACGAAATTTGGGGAACCAAGTCGCCTTAGTGTACTGATCATTACCTGAAAGTATCATCCAGTTTGGGTGAAAAAATATTTGCTGAGATTTCTGGAGATTCGTAATTTTGGGAAGCTTGGCAACCCCTTCCCATGAAAGTGTTTCTCGCCAGTCACTGCTTAGGGCTACATCAAGAGGAAACAAAACGTAGAGATAGAACGTGAAACTACTTTGTTGTGTCAAGTTTCAAGAAGCTAGCACAAACCGTGTTGGACTCAGAGTTCCAAATACATCTATCAATATAGGAGAAAACAGAGTGAAACCTAAAAATTCAAACTGTTACTGGAAATGAACGCTTCAACATAGAAGAACGAAATTTGGGGAACCAAGTCGCCTTAGTGTACTGATCATTACCTGAAAGTATCATCCAGTTTGGGTGAAAAAATGTTTGCTGAGATTTCTGGAGATTCGTAATTTTGGGAAGCGTGGCAACCCCTTCCCATGAAAGTGTTTCTCGCCAGTCACTGCTTAGGGCTACATCAAGAGGAAACAAAACGTAGAGATAGAACGTGAAACTACTTTGTTGTGTCAAGTTTCAAGAAGCTAGCACAAACCGTGTTGGATTTAGAGTTCCAAATACATCTATCAATATAGGAGAAAACAGAGTGAAACCTAAAAATTCAAACTGTTACTGGAAATGAACGCTTCAACATAGAAGAACGAAATTTGGGGAACCAAGTCGCCTTAGTGTACTGATCATTACCTGAAAGTATCATCCAGTTTGGGTGAAAAAATATTTGCTGAGATTTCTGGAGATTCGTAATTTTGGGAAGCTTGGCAACCCCTTCCCATGAAAGTGTTTCTCGCCAGTCACTGCTTAGGGCTACATCAAGAGGAAACAAAACGTAGAGATAGAACGTGAAACTACTTTGTTGTGTCAAGTTTCAAGAAGCTAGCACAAACCGTGTTGGATTTAAAGTTCCAAATACATCTATCAATGTAGGAGAAAACAGAGTGAAACCTAAAAATTCAAACTGTTACTGGAAATGAACGCTTCAACATAGAAGAACGAAATTTGGGGAACCAAGTCGCCTTAGTGTACTGATCATTACCTGAAAGTATCATCCAGTTTGGGTGAAAAAATGTTTGCTGAGATTTCTGGAGATTCGTAATTTTGGGAAGCGTGGCAACCCCTTCCCATGAAAGTGTTTCTCGCCAGTCACTGCTTAGGGCTACATCAAGAGGAAACAAACGTAGAGATAGAACGTGAAACTACTTTGTTGTGTCAAGTTTCAAGAAGCTAGCACAAACCGTGTTGGATTTAGAGTTCCAAATACATCTATCAATATAGGAGAAAACAGAGTGAAACCTAAAATTTCAAACTGTTACTGGAAATGAACGCTTCAACATAGAAGAACGAAATTTGGGGAACCAAGTCGCCTTAGTGTACTGATCATTACCTGAAAGTATCATCCAGTTTGGCTGAAAAAATATTTGCTGAGATTTCTGGAGATTCGTAATTTTGGGAAGCTTGGCGACCCCTTCCCATGAAAGTGTTTCTCGCCAGTCACTGCTTACGGCTACATCAAGAGGAAACAAAACGTAGAGATAGAACGTGAAACTACTTTGTTGTGTCAAGTTTCAAGAAGCTAGCACAAACCGTGTTGGATTTAGAGTTCCAAATACATCTATCAATATAGGAGAAAACAGAGTGAAACCTAAAATTTCAAACTGTTACTGGAAATGAACGCTTCAACATAGAAGAACGAAATTTGGGGAACCAAGTCGCCTTAGTGTACTGATCATTACCTGAAAGTATCATCCAGTTTGGCTGAAAAAATATTTGCTGAGATTTCTGGAGATTCGTAATTTTGGGAAGCTTGGCAACCCCTTCCCATGAAAGTGTTTCTCGCCAGTCACTGCTTAGGGCTACATCAAGAGGAAACAAAACGTAGAGATAGAACGTGAAACTACTTTGTTGTGTCAAGTTTCAAGAAACTATCACAAACCGTGTTGGATTTAGAGTTCCAAATATATCTATCAATATAGGAGAAAACAGAGTGAAACCTAAAAATTCAAACTGTTACTGGAAATGAACGCTTCAACATAGAAGAACGAAATTTGGGGAACCAAGTCGCCTTAGTGTACTGATCATTACCTGAAAGTATCATCCAGTTTGGGTGAAAAAATATTTGCTGAGATTTCTGGAGATTCGTAATTGTGGGAAGCTTGGCAACCCCGTCCCATGAAAGTGTTTCTCGCCAGTCACTGCTTAGGGCTACATCAAGAGGAAACAAAACATAGAGATAGAACGTGAAACTACTTTGTTGTGTCAAGTTTCAAGAAGCTAGCAAAAACCGTGTTGGATTTAGAGTTCCAAATACATCTATTAATATAGGAGAAAACAGAGTGAAACCTAAAAATTCAAACTGTTACTGGAAATGAACGCTTCAACATAGAAGAACGAAATTTGGGGAACCAAGTTACCTTAGTGTACTGATCATTACCTGAAAGTATCATCCAGTTTAGGTGAAAAATTATTTGCTGAGATTTCTGGAGATTCGTAATTTTTGGAAGCTTGGCAACCCCTTCCCATGAAAGTGTTTCTCGCCAGTCACTGCTTAGGGCTACATCAAGAGGAAACAAAACGTAGAGATAGAACATGAAACTACTTTGTTGTGTCAAGTTTCAAGAAGCTAGCACAAACCGTGTTGGATTCAGAGTTCCAAATACATCTATCATTATAGGAGAAAACAGAGTGAAACCTAAAAATTCAAACTGTTACTGGAAATGAACGCTTCAACATAGAAGAACGAAATTTGGGGAACCTAGTCGCCTTAGTGTACTGATCATTACCTGAAAGTATCATCCAGTTTGGGTGAAAAAATTTTTGCTGAGATTTCTGGAGATTCGTAATTTTGGGAAACTTGGCAACCCCTTCCCATGAAAGTGTTTCTCGCCAGTCACTGCTTAGGGCTACATCAAGAGGAAACAAAACGTAGAGATAGAACATGAAACTACTTTGTTGTGTCAAGTTTCAAGAAGCTACCACAAACCGTGTTGGATTTAGAGTTCCAAATACATCTATCAATACAGGAGAAAACAGAGTGAAACCTAAAAATTCAAACTGTTACTGGAAATGAGCGCTTCAACATAGAAGAACTAAATTTGGGGAACCAAGTCGCCTTAGTGTACTGATCATTACCTGAAAGTATCATCCAGTTTGGGTGAAAAAATATTTGCTGAGATTTCTGGAGATTCGTAATTTTGGGAAGCTTGGCAACCCCTTCCCATGAAAGTGTTTCTCGCCAGTCACTGCTTAGGGCTACATCAAGAGGAAACAAAACGTAGAGATAGAACGTGAAACTACTTTGTTGTTTCAAGTTTCAAGAAGCTAGCACAAACCGTGTTGGATTTAGAGTTCCAAATACATCTATCAATATAGGAGGAAACAGAGTGAAACCTAAAAATTCAAACTGTTACTGGAAATGAACGCTTCAACATAGAAGAACGAAATTTGGGTAACCAAGTCGCCTTAGTGTACTGATCATTACCTGAAAGTATCATCCAGTTTGAGTGAAAAAATGTTTGCTGAGATTTCTGGAGATTCGTAATTTTGGGAAGCTTGGCAACCCCTTCCCATGAAAGTGTTTCTCGCCAGTCACTGCTTAGGGCTACATCAAGAGGAAACAAAACGTAGAGATAGAACGTGAAACTACTTTGTTGTGTCAAGTTTCAAGAAGCTAGCAAAAACCGTGTTGGATTTAGAGTTCCAAATACATCTATTAATATAGGAGAAAACAGAGTGAAACCTAAAAATTCAAACTGTTACTGGAAATGAACGCTTCAACATAGAAGAACGAAATTTGGGGAACCAAGTTACCTTAGTGTACTGATCATTACCTGAAAGTATCATCCAGTTTAGGTGAAAAATTATTTGCTGAGATTTCTGGAGATACGTAATTTTTGGAAGCTTGGCCACCCCTTCCCATGAAAGTGTTTCTCGCCAGTCACTGCTTAGGGCTACATCAAGAGGAAACAAAACGTAGAGATAGAACATGAAACTACTTTGTTGTGTCAAGTTTCAAGAAGCTAGCACAAACCGTGTTGGATTCAGAGTTCCAAATACATCTATCAATATAGGAGAAAACAGAGTGAAACCTAAAAATTCAAACTGTTACTGGAAATGAACGCTTCAACATAGAAGAACGAAATTTGGGGAACCAAGTCGCCTTAGTGTACTGATCATTACCTGAAAGTATCATCCAGTTTGGGTGAAAAAATTTTTGCTGAGATTTCTGGAGATTCGTAATTTTGGGAAACTTGGCAACCCCTTCCCATGAAAGTATTTCTCGCCAGTCACTGCTTAGGGCTACATCAAGAGGAAACAAAACGTAGAGATAGAACATGAAACTACTTTGTTGTGTCAAGTTTCAAGAAGCTACCACAAACCGTGTTCGATTTAGAGTTCCAAATACATCTATCAATACAGGAGAAAACAGAGTGAAACCTAAAAATTCAAACTGTTACTGGAAATGAACGCTTCAACATAGAAGAACTAAATTTGGGGAACCAAGTCGCCTTAGTGTACTGATCATTACCTGAAAGTATCATCCAGTTTGGGTGAAAAAATATTTGCTGAGATTTCTGGAGATTCGTAATTTTGGGAAGCTTGGCAACCCCTTCCCATGAAAGTGTTTCTCGCCAGTCACTGCTTAGGGCTACATCAAGAGGAAACAAAACGTAGAGATAGAACGTGAAACTACTTTGTTGTTTCAAGTTTCAAGAAGCTATCACAAACCGTGTTGGATTTAGAGTTCCAAATACATCTATCAATATAGGAGGAAACAGAGTGAAACCTAAAAATTCAAACTGTTACTGGAAATGAACGCTTCAACATAGAAGAACGAAATTTGGGTAACCAAGTCGCCTTAGTGTACTGATCATTACCTGAAAGTATCATCCAGTTTGGGTGAAAAAATGTTTGCTGAGATTTCTGGAGATTCGTAATTTTGGGAAGCTTGGCAACCCCTTCCCATGGAAGTGTTTCTCGCCAGTCACTGCTTAGGGCTACATCAAGAGGAAACAAAACGTAGAGATAGAACGTGAAACTACTTTGTTGTGTCAAGTTTCAAGAAGCTAGCACAAACCGTGTTGGATTCAGAGTTCCAAATACATCTATCAATATAGGAGAAAACAGAGTGAAACCTACAAATTCAAACTGTTACTGGAAATAAACGCTTCAACATAGAAGAACGAAATTTGGGGAACCAAGTCGCCTTAGTGTACTGATCATTACCTGAAAGTGTCGTCCAGTTTGGGTGAAAAAATATTTGCTGAGATTTCTGGAGATTCGTAATTTTGGGAAGCTTGGCAACCCCTTCCCATGAAAGTGTTTCTCGCCAGTCACTGCTTAGGGCTACATCAAGAGGAAACAAAACGTAGAGATAGAACGTGAAACTACTTTGTTGTGTCAAGTTTCAAGAAGCTAGCACAAACCGTGTTGGATTTAGAGTTCCAAATACATCTATCAATATAGGAGAAAACAGAGTGAAACCTAAAAATTCAAACTGTTACTGGAAATGAACGCTTCAACATAGAAGAATGAAATTTGGGGAACCAAGTCGCGTTAGTGTACTGATCATTACCTGAAAGTATCATCCAGTTTGGGTGAAAAATTATTTGCTGAGATTTCTGGAGATTCGTAATTTTTGGAAGCTTGGCAACCCCTTCCGATGTAAGTGAATCTCGCCAGTCACTGCTTAGGGCTACATCAAGAGGAAACAAAACGTAGAGATAGAACGTGAAACTACTTTGTTGTGTCAACTTTCAAGAAGCTAGCACAAACCGTGTTGGATTTAGAGTTCCAAATACATCTATCAATATAGGAGAAAACAGAGTGAAACCTAAAAATTCAAACTGTTACTGGAAATGAACGCTTCAACATAGAAGAACGAAATTTGGGGAACCAAGTCGCCTTAGTGTACTGATCATTACCTGAAAGTATCATCCAGTTTGGGTGAAAAAATATTTGCTGAGATTTCTGGAGATTCGTAATTTTGGGAAGCTTGGCAACCCCTTCCCATGAAAGTGTTTCTCGCCAGTCACTGCTTAGGGCTACATCAAGAGGAAACAAAATGTAGAGATAGAACGTGAAACTACTTTGTTGTGTCAAGTTTCAAGAAGCTAGCACAAACCGTGTTGGATTCAGAGTTCCAAATACATCTATCAATATAAAAGAAAACAGAGTGAAACCTAAAAATTCAAACTGTTACTGGAAATGAACGCATCAACATAGAAGAACGAAATTTGGGGAACCAAGTCGCCTTAGTGTACTGATCATTAAATGAGATTATCATCCAGTTTGGGTGAAAAAATATTTGCTGAGATTTCTGGAGATTCGTAATTTTGGGAAGCGTGGCAACCCCTTCCCATGAAAGTGTTTCTCGCCAGTCACTGCTTAGGGCTACATCAAGAGGAAACAAAACGTAGAGATAGAACGTGAAACTACTTTGTTGTGTCAAGTTTCAAGAAACTAGCACAAACCGTGTTGGATTTAGAGTTCCAAATACATCTATCAATATAGGAGAAAACAGAGGGAAACCTAAAAATTCAAACTGTTACTGGAAATGAACGCTTCAACATAGAAGAACGAAATTTGGGGAACCAAGTCGCCTTAGTGTACTGATCATTACCTGAAAGTATCATCCAGTTTGGGTGAAAAAATATTTGCTGAGATTTCTGGAGATTCGTAATTTTGGGAAGCTTGGCAACCCCTTCCCATGAAAGTGTTTCTCGCCAGTCACTGCTTAGGGCTACATCAAGAGGAAACAAAACGTAGAGATAGAACGTGAAACTACTTTGTTGTGTCAAGTTTCAAGAAGCTAGCACAAACCGTGTTGGATTTAGAGTTCCAAATACATCTATCAATGTAGGAGAAAACAGAGTGAAACCTAAAAATTCAAACTGTTACTGGAAATGAACGCTTCAACATAGAAGAACGAAATTTGGGGAACCAAGTCGCCTTAGTGTACTGATCATTACCTGAAAGTATCATCCAGTTTGGGTGAAAAAATATTTGCTGAGATTTCTGGAGATTCGTAATTTTGGGAAGCTTGGCGACCCCTTCCCATGAAAGTGTGTCTCGCCAGTCACTGCTTAGGGCTACATCAAGAGGAAACAAAACGTAGAGATAGAACGTGAAACTACTTTGTTGTGTCAAGTTTCAAGAAGCTAGCACAAACCGTGTTGGATTTAGAGTTCCAAATACATCTATCAATATAGGAGAAAACAGAGTGAAACCTAAAATTTCAAACTGTTACTGGAAATGAACGCTTCAACATAGAAGAACGAAATTTGGGGAACCAAGTCGCCTTAGTGTACTGATCATTACCTGAAAGTATCATCCAGTTTGGGTGAAAAAATATTTGCTGAGATTTCTGGAGATTCGTAATTTTGGGAAGCTTGGCAACCCCTTCCCATGAAAGTGTTTCTCGCCAGTCACTGCTTAGGGCTACATCAAGAGGAAACAAAACGTAGAGATAGAACGTGAAACTACTTTGTTGTGTCAAGTTTCAAGAAACTATCACAAACCGTGTTGGATTTAGAGTTCCAAATATATCTATCAATATAGGAGAAAACAGAGTGAAACCTAAAAATTCAAACTGTTACTGGAAATGAACGCTTCAACATAGAAGAACGAAATTTGGGGAACCAAGTCGCCTTAGTGTACTGATCATTACCTGAAAGTATCATCCAGTTTGGGTGAAAAAATATTTGCTGAGATTTCTGGAGATTCGTAATTGTGGGAAGCTTGGCAACCCCGTCCCATGAAAGTGTTTCTCGCCAGTCACTGCTTAGGGCTACATCAAGAGGAAACAAAACGTAGAGATAGAACGTGAAACTACTTTGTTGTGTCAAGTTTCAAGAAGCTAGCAAAAACCGTGTTGGATTTAGAGTTCCAAATACATCTATTAATATAGGAGAAAACAGAGTGAAACCTAAAAATTCAAACTGTTACTGGAAATGAACGCTTCAACATAGAAGAACGAAATTTGGGGAACCAAGTTCCCTTAGTGTACTGATCATTACCTGAAAGTATCATCCAGTTTAGGTGAAAAATTATTTGCTGAGATTTCTGGAGATTCGTAATTTTTGGAAGCTTGGCAACCCCTTCCCATGAAAGTGTTTCTCGCCAGTCACTGCTTAGGGCTACATCAAGAGGAAACAAAACGTAGAGATAGAACATGAAACTACTTTGTTGTGTCAAGTTTCAAGAAGCTAGCACAAACCGTGTTGGATTCAGAGTTCCAAATACATCTATCAATATAGGAGAAAACAGAGTGAAACCTAAAAATTCAAACTGTTACTGGAAATGAACGCTTCAACATAGAAGAACGAAATTTGGGGAACCAAGTCGCCTTAGTGTACTGATCATTACCTGAAAGTATCATCCAGTTTGGGTGAAAAAATATTTGCTGAGATTTCTGGAGATTCGTAATTTTGGGAAACTTGGCAACCCCTTCCCATGAAAGTGTTTCTCGCCAGTCACTGCTTAGGGCTACATCAAGAGGAAACAAAACATAGAGATAGAACATGAAACTACTTTGTTGTGTCAAGTTTCAAGAAGCTAGCACAAACCGTGTTGGATTTAGAGTTCCAAATACATCTATCAATACAGGAGAAAACAGAGTGAAACCTAAAAATTCAAACAGTTACTGGAAATGAACGCTTCAACATAGAAGAACGAAATTTGGGTAACCAAGTCGCCTTAGTGTACTGATCATTACCTGAAAGTATCATCCAGTTTGGGTGAAAAAATATTTGCTGAGATTTCTGGAGATTCGTAATTTTGGGAAGCTTGGCAACCCCTTCCCATGAAAGTGTTTCTCGCCAGTCACTGCTTAGGGCTACATCAAGAGGAAACACAACGTAGAGATAGAACGTGAAACTACTTTGTTGTGTCAAGTTTCAAGAAGCTAGCACAAGCCGTGTTGGATTTAGAGTTCCAAATACATCTATCAATATAGGAGAAAACAGAGTGAAACCTAAAAATTCAAACTGTTACTGGAAATGAACGCTTCAACATAGAAGAACGAAATTTGGGGAACCAAGTCGCCTTAGTGTACTGACCATTACCTGAAAGTATCATCCAGTTTGGGTGAAAAAATTTTTGCTGAGATTTCTGGAGATTCGTAATTTTGGGAAACTTGGCAACCCCTTCCCATGAAAGTGTTTCTCGCCAGTCACTGCTTAGGGCTACATCAAGAGGAAACAAAACGTAGAGATAGAACATGAAACTACTTTGTTGTGTCAAGTTTCAAGAAGCTAGCACAAACCGTGTTGGAATTAGAGTTCCAAATACATCTATCAATATAGGAGAAAACAGAGTGAAACCTAAAAATTCAAACTGTTACTGGAATGAACGCTTCAACATAGAAGAACGAAATTTGGGGAACCAAGTCGCCTTAGTGTACTGATCATTACCTGAGAGTATCATCCAGTTTGGGTGAAAAAATATTTGCTGAGATTTCTGGAGATTCGTAATTTTGGGAAGCTTGGCAACCCCTTCCCATGAAAGTGTTTCTCGCCAGTCACTGCTTAGGGCTACATCAAGAGGAAACAAAACGTAGAGATAGAACATGAAACTACTTTGTTGTGTCAAGTTTCAAGAAGCTAGCACAAACCGTGTTGGAATTAGAGTTCCAAATACATCTATCAATATAGGAGAAAACAGAGTGAAACCTAAAAATTCAAACTGTTACTGGAAATGAACGCTTCAACATAGAAGAACGAAATTTGGGGAACCAAGTCGCCTTAGTGTACTGATCATTACCTGAAAGTATCATCCAGTTTGGGTGAAAAAATATTTGCTGAGATTTCTGGAGATTCGTAATTTTGGGAAGCTTGGCAACCCCTTCCCATGAAAGTGTTTCTCGCCAGTCACTGTTTAGGGCTACATCAAGAGGAAACAACAAAACGTAGAGAGAGAAAGTGAAACTACTTTGTTGTGTCAACTTTCAAGAAGCTAGCACAAACCGTGTTGGATTCAGAGTTCCAAATACATCTATCAATATAGGAGAAAACAGAGTGAAACCTACAAATTCAAACTGTTACTGGAAATGAACGCTTCAACATAGAAGAACGAAATTTGGGGAACCAAGTCGCCTTAGTGTACTGATCATTACCTGAAAGTATCATCCAGTTTGGGTGAAAAAATATTTGCTGAGATTTCTGGAGATTCGTAATTTTGGGAAGCTTGGCGACCCCTTCCCATGAAAGTGTGTCTCGCCAGTCACTGCTTAGGGCTACATCAAGAGGAAACAAAACGTAGAGATAGAACGTGAAACTACTTTGTTGTGTCAAGTTTCAAGAAGCTAGCACAAACCGTGTTGGATTTAGAGTTCCAAATACATCTATCAATATAGGAGAAAACAGAGTGAAACCTAAAATTTCAAACTGTTACTGGAAATGAACGCTTCAACATAGAAGAACGAAATTTGGGGAACCAAGTCGCCTTAGTGTACTGATCATTACCTGAAAGTATCATCCAGTTTGGGTGAAAAAATATTTGCTGAGATTTCTGGAGATTCGTAATTTTGGGAAGCTTGGCAACCCCTTCCCATGAAAGTGTTTCTCGCCAGTCACTGCTTAGGGCTACATCAAGAGGAAACAAAACGTAGAGATAGAACGTGAAACTACTTTGTTGTGTCAAGTTTCAAGAAACTATCACAAACCGTGTTGGATTTAGAGTTCCAAATATATCTATCAATATAGGAGAAAACAGAGTGAAACCTACAAATTCAAACTGTTACTGGAAATGAACGCTTCAACATAGAAGAACGAAATTTGGGGAACCAAGTCGCCTTAGTGTACTGATCATTACCTGAAAGTATCATCCAGTTTGGGTGAAAAAATATTTGCTGAGATTTCTGGAGATTCGTAATTGTGGGAAGCTTGGCAACCCCGTCCCATGAAAGTGTTTCTCGCCAGTCACTGCTTAGGGCTACATCAAGAGGAAACAAAACGTAGAGATAGAACGTGAAACTACTTTGTTGTGTCAAGTTTCAAGAAGCTAGCAAAAACCGTGTTGGATTTAGAGTTCCAAATACATCTATTAATATAGGAGAAAACAGAGTGAAACCTAAAAATTCAAACTGTTACTGGAAATGAACGCTTCAACATAGAAGAACGAAATTTGGGGAACCAAGTTCCCTTAGTGTACTGATCATTACCTGAAAGTATCATCCAGTTTAGGTGAAAAATTATTTGCTGAGATTTCTGGAGATTCGTAATTTTTGGAAGCTTGGCAACCCCTTCCCATGAAAGTGTTTCTCGCCAGTCACTGCTTAGGGCTACATCAAGAGGAAACAAAACGTAGAGATAGAACATGAAACTACTTTGTTGTGTCAAGTTTCAAGAAGCTAGCACAAACCGTGTTGGATTCAGAGTTCCAAATACATCTATCAATATAGGAGAAAACAGAGTGAAACCTAAAAATTCAAACTGTTACTGGAAATGAACGCTTCAACATAGAAGAACGAAATTTGGGGAACCAAGTCGCCTTAGTGTACTGATCATTACCTGAAAGTATCATCCAGTTTGGGTGAAAAAATATTTGCTGAGATTTCTGGAGATTCGTAATTTTGGGAAACTTGGCAACCCCTTCCCATGAAAGTGTTTCTCGCCAGTCACTGCTTAGGGCTACATCAAGAGGAAACAAAACGTAGAGATAGAACATGAAACTACTTTGTTGTGTCAAGTTTCAAGAAGCTAGCACAAACCGTGTTGGATTTAGAGTTCCAAATACATCTATCAATACAGGAGAAAACAGAGTGAAACCTAAAAATTCAAACAGTTACTGGAAATGAACGCTTCAACATAGAAGAACGAAATTTGGGTAACCAAGTCGCCTTAGTGTACTGATCATTACCTGAAAGTATCATCCAGTTTGGGTGAAAAAATATTTGCTGAGATTTCTGGAGATTCGTAATTTTGGGAAGCTTGGCAACCCCTTCCCATGAAAGTGTTTCTCGCCAGTCACTGCTTAGGGCTACATCAAGAGGAAACACAACGTAGAGATAGAACGTGAAACTACTTTGTTGTGTCAAGTTTCAAGAAGCTAGCACAAGCCGTGTTGGATTTAGAGTTCCAAATACATCTATCAATATAGGAGAAAACAGAGTGAAACCTAAAAATTCAAACTGTTACTGGAAATGAACGCTTCAACATAGAAGAACGAAATTTGGGGAACCAAGTCGCCTTAGTGTACTGACCATTACCTGAAAGTATCATCCAGTTTGGGTGAAAAAATTTTTGCTGAGATTTCTGGAGATTCGTAATTTTGGGAAACTTGGCAACCCCTTCCCATGAAAGTGTTTCTCGCCAGTCACTGCTTAGGGCTACATCAAGAGGAAACAAAACGTAGAGATAGAACATGAAACTACTTTGTTGTGTCAAGTTTCAAGAAGCTAGCACAAACCGTGTTGGAATTAGAGTTCCAAATACATCTATCAATATAGGAGAAAACAGAGTGAAACCTAAAAATTCAAACTGTTACTGGAATGAACGCTTCAACATAGAAGAACGAAATTTGGGGAACCAAGTCGCCTTAGTGTACTGATCATTACCTGAGAGTATCATCCAGTTTGGGTGAAAAAATATTTGCTGAGATTTCTGGAGATTCGTAATTTTGGGAAGCTTGGCAACCCCTTCCCATGAAAGTGTTTCTCGCCAGTCACTGCTTAGGGCTACATCAAGAGGAAACAAAACGTAGAGATAGAACATGAAACTACTTTGTTGTGTCAAGTTTCAAGAAGCTAGCACAAACCGTGTTGGAATTAGAGTTCCAAATACATCTATCAATATAGGAGAAAACAGAGTGAAACCTAAAAATTCAAACTGTTACTGGAAATGAACGCTTCAACATAGAAGAACGAAATTTGGGGAACCAAGTCGCCTTAGTGTACTGATCATTACCTGAAAGTATCATCCAGTTTGGGTGAAAAAATATTTGCTGAGATTTCTGGAGATTCGTAATTTTGGGAAGCTTGGCAACCCCTTCCCATGAAAGTGTTTCTCGCCAGTCACTGTTTAGGGCTACATCAATAGGAAACAACAAAACGTAGAGATAGAACGTGAAACTACTTTGTTGTGTCAACTTTCAAGAAGCTAGCACAAACCGTGTTGGATTCAGAGTTCCAAATACATCTATCAATATAGGAGAAAACAGAGTGAAACCTACAAATTCAAACTGTTACTGGAAATGAACGCTTCAACATAGAAGAACGAAATTTGGGTAACCAAGTCGACTTAGTGTACTGATCATTACCTGAAAGTATCATCCAGTTTGGGTGAAAAAATATTTGCTGAGATTTCTGGAGATTCGTAATTTTGGGAAGCTTGGCAACCCCTTCCCATGAAAGTGTTTCTCGCCAGTCACTGCTTAGGGCTACATCAAGAGGAAACAAAACGTAGAGATAGAACGTGGAACTACTTTGTTGTGTCAAGTTTCAAGAAGCTAGCACAAACCGTGTTGGATTTAGAGTTCCAAATACATCTATCAATATAGGAGAAAACAGAGTGAAACCTAAAAATTCAAACTGTTACTGGAAATGAACGCTTCAACATAGAAGAACGAAATTTGGGGAACCAAGTCGCCTTAGTGTACTGATCATTACCTGAAAGTATCATCCAGTTTGGGTAAAAAAATATTTGCTGAGATTTCTGGAGATTCGTAATTTTTGGAAGCTTGGCAACCCCTTCCCATGAAAGTGTTTCTCGCCAGTCACTGCTTAGGGCTACATCAAGAGGAAACAAAACGTAGAGATAGAACGTGAAACTACTTTGATGTGTCAAGTTTCAAGAAGCTAGCACAAACCGTGTTGGATTTAGAGTTCCAAATACATCTATCAATATAGGAGAAAACAGAGTGAAATCTAAAAATTCAAACTGTTACTGAAAATGAACGCTTCAACATAGAAGAACGAAATTTGGGGAACCAAGTCGCCTTAGTGTACTGATCATTACCTGAAAGTATCATCCAGTTTGGGTGAAAAAATATTTGCTGAGATTTCTGGAGATTCGTAATTTTGGGAAGCTTAGCAGCCCCTTCCCATGAAAGTGTTTCTCGCCAGTCACTGCTTAGGGCTACATCAAGAGGAAACAAAACGTAGAGATAGAACGTGAAACTACTTTGTTGTGTCAAGTTTCAAGAAGCTAGCACAAACCGTGTTGGATTTAGAGTTCCAAATACATCTATCAATATAGGAGAAAACAGAGTGAAACCTAAAAATTCAAACTGTTACTGGAAATGAACGCTTCAACATAGAAGAACGAAATTTGGGGAACCAAGTCGCCTTAGTGTACTGATCATTACCTGAAAGTATCATCCAGTTTGGGTGAAAAAATATTTGCTGAGATTTCTGGAGATTCGTAATTTTGGGAAGCTTGGCAACCCCTTCCCATGAAAGTGTTTCTCGCCAGTCACTGTTTAGGGCTACATCAAGAGGAAACAACAAAACGTAGAGAGAGAAAGTGAAACTACTTTGTTGTGTCAACTTTCAAGAAGCTAGCACAAACCGTGTTGGATTCAGAGTTCCAAATACATCTATCAATATAGGAGAAAACAGAGTGAAACCTACAAATTCAAACTGTTACTGGAAATGAACGCTTCAACATAGAAGAACGAAATTTGGGGAACCAAGTCGCCTTAGTGTACTGATCATTACCTGAAAGTATCATCCAGTTTGGGTGAAAAAATGTTTCCTGAGATTTCTGGAGATTCGTAATTTTGGGATGTTTGGCAACCCCTTCCCATGAAAGTGTTTCTCGCCAGTCACTGCTTAGGGCTACATCAAGAGGAAACAACAAAACGTAGAGATAGAACGTGAAACTACTTTGTTGTGTCAAGTTTCAAGAAGCTAGCACAAACCGTGTTGGATTTAGAGTTCCAAATACATCTATCAATATAGGAGAAAACAGAGTGAAACCTAAAAATTCAAACTGTTACTGGAAATGAACGCTTCAACATAGAAGAACGAAATTTGGGGAACCAAGTCGCCTTAGTGTACTGATCATTACCTGAAAGTATCATCCAGTTTGGGTGAAAAAATATTTGCTGAGATTTCTGGAGATTCGTAATTTTGGGAAGCTTGGCAACCCCTTCCCATGAAAGTGTTTCTCGCCAGTCACTGCTTAGGGCTACATCAAGAGGAAACAAAACGTAGAGATACAACGTGAAACTACTTTGTTGTGTCAAGTTTCAAGAAGCTAGCACAAACCGTGTTGGATTTAGAGTTCCAAATACATCTATCAATATAGGAGAAAACAGAGTGAAACCTAAAAATTCAAACTGTTACTGGAAATGAACGCTTCGACATAGAAGAACGAAATTTGGGGAACCAAGTCGCCTTAGTGTACTGATCATTACCTGAAAGTATCATCCAGTTTGGGTGAAAAAATATTTGCTGAGATTTCTGGAGATTCGTAATTTTGGGAAGCTTGGCAACCCCTTCCCATGAAAGTGTTTCTCGCCAGTCACTGCTTAGGGCTACATCAAGAGGAAACAACAAAACGTAGAGATAGAACGTGAAACTACTTTGTTGTGTCAAGTTTCAAGAAGCTAGCACAAACCGTGTTGGATTTAGAGTTCCAAATACATCTATCAATATAGGAGAAAACAGAGTGAAACCTAAAAATTCAAACAGTTACTGGAAATGAACGCTTCAACATAGAAGAACGAAATTTGGGGAACCAAGTCGCCTTAGTGTACTGATCATTACCTGAAAGTATCATCCAGTTTGGGTAAAAAAATATTTGCTGAGATTTCTGGAGATTCTTAATTTTTGGAAGCTTGGCAACCCCTTCCCATGAAAGTGTTTCTCGCCAGTCACTGCTTAGGGCTACATCAAGAGGAAACAAAACGTAGAGATAGAACGTGAAACTACTTTGATGTGTCAAGTTTCAAGAAGCTAGCACAAACCGTGTTGGATTTAGAGTTCCAAATACATCTATCAATATAGGAGAAAACAGAGTGAAATCTAAAAATTCAAACTGTTACTGAAAATGAACGCTTCAACATAGAAGAACGAAATTTGGGGAACCAAGTCGCCTTAGTGTACTGATCATTACCTGAAAGTATCATCCAGTTTGGGTGAAAAAATATTTGCTGAGATTTCTGGAGATTCGTAATTTTGGGAAGCTTGGCAGCCCCTTCCCATGAAAGTGTTTCTCCCCAGTCACTGCTTAGGGCTACATCAAGAGGAAACAAAACGTAGAGATAGAACGTGAAACTACTTTGTTGTGTCAAGTTTCAAGAAGCTAGCACAAACCGTGTTGGATTTAGAGTTCCAAATACATCTATCAATATAGGAGAAAACAGAGAGTAACCTAAAAATTCAAACTGTTACTGGAAATGAACGCTTCAACATAGAAGAACGAAATTTGGGGAACCAAGTCGCCTTAGTGTACTGATCATTACCTGAAAGTATCATCCAGTTTGGGTGAAAAAATATTTGCTGAGATTTCTGTAGATTCGTAATTTTGGGAAGCTTGGCAACCCCTTCCCATGAAAGTGTTTCTCGCCAGTCACTGTTTAGGGCTACATCAAGAGGAAACAACAAAACGTAGAGAGAGAAAGTGAAACTACTTTGTTGTATCAACTTTCAAGAAGCTAGCACAAACCGTGTTGGATTCAGAGTTCCAAATACATCTATCAATATAGGAGAAAACAGAGTGAAACCTACAAATTCAAACTGTTACTGGAAATGAACGCTTCAACATAGAAGAACGAAATTTGGGGAACCAAGTCGCCTTAGTGTACTGATCATTACCTGAAAGTATCATCCAGTTTGGGTGAAAAAATGTTTCCTGAGATTTCTGGAGATTCGTAATTTTGGGATGTTTGGCAACCCCTTCCCATGAAAGTGTTTCTCGCCAGTCACTGCTTAGGGCTACATCAAGAGGAAACAACAAAACGTAGAGATAGAACGTGAAACTTCTTTGTTGTGTCAAGTTTCAAGAAGCTAGCACAAACCGTGTTGGATTTAGAGTTCCAAATACATCTATCAATATAGGAGAAAACAGAGTGAAACCTAAAAATTCAAACTGTTACTGGAAATGAATGCTTCAACATAGAAGAACGAAATTTGGGGAACCAAGTCGCCTTAGTGTACTGATCATTACCTGAAAGTATCATCCAGTTTGGGTGAAAAAATATTTGCTGAGATTTCTGGAGATTCGTAATTTTGGGAAGCTTGGCAACCCCTTCCCATGAAAGTGTTTCTCGCCAGTCACTGCTTAGGGCTACATCAAGAGGAAACAAAACGTAGAGATACAACGTGAAACTACTTTGTTGTGTCAAGTTTCAAGAAGCTAGCACAAACCGTGTTGGATTTAGAGTTCCAAATACATCTATCAATATAGGAGAAAACAGAGTGAAACCTAAAAATTCAAACTGTTACTGGAAATGAACGCTTCGACATAGAAGAACGAAATTTGGGGAACCAAGTCGCCTTAGTGTACTGATCACTACCTGAAAGTATCATCCAGTTTGGGTGAAAAAATATTTGCTGAGATTTCTGGAGATTCGTAATTTTGGGAAGCTTGGCAACCCCTTCCCATGAAAGTGTTTCTCGCCAGTCACTGCTTAGGGCTACATCAAGAGGAAACAAAACGTAGAGATAGAACGTGAAACTACTTTGTTGTGTCAAGTTTCAAGAAGCTAGCACAAACCGTGTTGGATTTAGAGTTCCAAATACCTCTATCCATATAGGATAAAACAGAGTGAAACCTAAAAATTCAAACTGTTACTGGAAATGAACGCTTCAACATAGAAGAACGAAATTTGGGGAACCAAGTCGCCTTAGTGTACTGATCATTACCTGAAAGTATCATCCAGTTTGGGTGAAAAAATATTTGCTGAGATTTCTGGAGATTCGTAATTTTGGGAAGCTTGGCAACCCCTTCCCATGAAAGTGTTTCTCGCCAGTCACTGTTTAGGGCTACAGCAAGAGGAAGCAAAACGTAGAGATAGAACATGAAACTACTTTGTTGTGTCAACTTTCAAGAAGCTAGCACAAACCGTGTTGGATTTAGAGTTCCAAATACATCTATCAATATAGGAGAAAACAGAGTGAAACCTAAAAATTCAAACTGTTACTGGAAATGAACGCTTCAACATAGAAGAACGAAATTTGGGGAACCAACGTACCTTAGTGTACTGATCATTACCTGAAAGTATCATCCAGTTTGGGTAAAAAATTATTTGCTGAGATTTCTGGAGATTCGTAATTTTTGGAAGCTTGGCAATCCCTTCCCATGAAAGTGTTTCTCGCCAGTCACTGTTTAGGGCTACATCAAGAGGAAACAAAACGTAGAGATAGAACGTGAAACTACTTTGTTGTGTCAAGTTTCAAGAAGCTATCACAAACCGTGTTGGATTTAGAGTTCCAAATACATCTGTCAATATACGAGAAAACAGAGTGAAACCTAAAAATTCAAACTGTTACTGGAAATGAACGCTTCAACATAGAAGAACGAAATTTGGGGAACCAAGTCGCCTTAGTGTACTGATCATTAACTGAGAGTATCATCCAGTTTGGGTGAAAAAATATTTGCTGAGATTTCTGGAGATTCGTAATTTTGGGAAGCTTGGCAACACCTTCCCATGAAAGTGTTTCTCGCCAGTCACTGCTTAGGGCTACATCAAGAGGAAACAAAACGTAGAGATAGAACGTGAAACTACTTTGTTGTGTCAAGTTTCAAGAAGCTAGCACAAAACGTGTTGGATTTAGAGTTCCAAATACATCTATCAATATAGGAGAAAACAGAGTGAAACCTAAAAATTCAAACTGTTACTGGAAATGAACGCTTCAACATAGAAGAACGAAATTTGGGGAACCAAGTCGCCTTAGTGTACTGATCATTACCTGAAAGTATCATCCAGTTTGGGTGAAAAAATATTTGCTGAGATTTCTGGAGATTCGTAATTGTGGGAAGCTTGGCAACCCCGTTCCATGAAAGTGTTTCTCGCCAGTCACTGCTTAGGGCTACATCAAGAGGAAACAAAACGTAGAGATAGAACGTTAAACTACTTTGTTGTGTCAAGTTTCAAGAAGCTAGCAAAAACCGTGTTGGATTTAGAGCTCCAAATACATCTATTAATATAGGAGAAAACAGAGTGAAACCTAAAAATTCAAACTGTTACTGGAAATGAACGCTTCAACATAGAAGAACGAAATTGGGGAACCAAGTCGCCTTAGTGTACTGATCATTACCTGAAAGTATCATCCAGTTTGGGTGAAAAAATATTTGCTGAGATTTCTGGAGATTCGTAATTTTGGGAAGCTTGGCAACCCCTTCCCATGAAAGTGTTTCTCGCCAGTCACTGCTTAGGGCTACATCAAGAGGAAACAAAACGTAGAGATAGAACGTGAAACTACTTTGTTGTGTCAAGTTTCAAGAAGCTAGCACAAACCGTGTTGGATTTAGAGTTCCAAATACATCTATCAATATAGGAGAAAACAGAGTGAAACCTAAAAATTCAAACTGTTACTGGAAATGAACGCTTCAACATAGAAGAACGAAATTTGTGGAACCAACGTACCTTAGTGTACTGATCATTACCTGAAAGTATCATCCAGTTTGGGTGAAAAATTATTTGCTGAGATTTCTGGAGATTCGTAATTTTTGGAAGCTTGGCAATCCCTTCCCATGAAAGTGTTTCTCGCCAGTCACTGCTTAGGGCTACATCAAGAGGAAACAAAACGTAGAGATAGAACGTGAAACTACTTTGTTGTGTCAAGTTTCAAGAAGCTATCACAAACCGTGTTGGATTTAGAGTTCCAAATACATCTGTCAATATACGAGAAAACAGAGTGAAACCTAAAAATTCAAACTGTTACTGGAAATGAACGCTTCAACATAGAAGAACGAAATTTGGGGAACCAAGTCGCCTTAGTGTACTGATCATTAACTGAGAGTATCATCCAGTTTGGGTGAAAAAATATTTGCTGAGATTTCTGGAGATTCGTAATTTTGGGAAGCTTGGCAACACCTTCCCATGAAAGTGTTTCTCGCCAGTCACTGCTTAGGGCTACATCAAGAGGAAACAAAACGTAGAGATAGAACGTGAAACTACTTTGTTGTGTCAAGTTTCAAGAAGCTAGCACAAAACGTGTTGGATTTAGAGTTCCAAATACATCTATCAATATAGGAGAAAACAGAGTGAAACCTAAAAATTCAAACTGTTACTGGAAATGAACGCTTCAACATAGAAGAACGAAATTTGGGGAACCAAGTCGCCTTAGTGTACTGATCATTACCTGAAAGTATCATCCAGTTTGGGTGAAAAAATATTTGCTGAGATTTCTGGAGATTCGTAATTGTGGGAAGCTTGGCAACCCCGTTCCATGAAAGTGTTTCTCGCCAGTCACTGCTTAGGGCTACATCAAGAGGAAACAAAACGTAGAGATAGAACGTTAAACTACTTTGTTGTGTCAAGTTTCAAGAAGCTAGCAAAAACCGTGTTGGATTTAGAGCTCCAAATACATCTATTAATATAGGAGAAAACAGAGTGAAACCTAAAAATTCAAACTGTTACTGGAAATGAACGCTTCAACATAGAAGAACGAAATTGGGGAACCAAGTCGCCTTAGTGTACTGATCATTACCTGAAAGTATCATCCAGTTTGGGTGAAAAAATATTTGCTGAGATTTCTGGAGATTCGTAATTTTGGGAAGCTTGGCAACCCCTTCCCATGAAAGTGTTTCTCGCCAGTCACTGCTTAGGGCTACATCAAGAGGAAACAAAACGTAGAGATAGAACGTGAAACTACTTTGTTGTGTCAAGTTTCAAGAAGCTAGCACAAACCGTGTTGGATTTAGAGTTCCAAATACATCTATCAATATAGGAGAAAACAGAGTGAAACCTAAAAATTCAAACTGTTACTGGAAATGAACGCTTCAACATAGAAGAACGAAATTTGTGGAACCAACGTACCTTAGTGTACTGATCATTACCTGAAAGTATCATCCAGTTTGGGTGAAAAATTATTTGCTGAGATTTCTGGAGATTCGTAATTTTTGGAAGCTTGGCAATCCCTTCCCATGAAAGTGTTTCTCGCCAGTCACTGCTTAGGGCTACATCAAGAGGAAACAAAACGTAGAGATAGAACGTGAAACTACTTTGTTGTGTCAAGTTTCAAGAAGCTATCACAAACCGTGTTGGATTTAGAGTTCCAAATACATCTGTCAATATACGAGAAAACAGAGTGAAACCTAAAAATTCAAACTGTTACTGGAAATGAACGCTTCAACATAGAAGAACGAAATTTGGGGAACCAAGTCGCCTTAGTGTACTGATCATTACCTGAAAGTATCATCCAGTTTGGGTGAAAAAATATTTGCTGAGATTTCTGGAGATTCGTAATTTTGGGAAGCTTGGCAACACCTTCCAATGAAAGTGTTTCTCGCCAGTCACTGCTTAGGGCTACATCAAGAGGAAACAAAACGTAGAGATAGAACGTGAAACTACTTTGTTGTGTCAAGTTTCAAGAAGCTAGCACAAAACGTGTTGGATTCAGCGTTCCAAATACATCTATCAATATAGGAGAAAACAGAGTGAAACCTAAAAATTCAAACTGTTACTGGAAATGAACGCTTCAACATAGAAGAACGAAATTTGGGGAACCAAGTCGCCTTAGTGTACTGATCATTAACTGAGAGTATCATCCAGTTTGGGTGAAAAAATATTTGCTGAGATTTCTGGAGATTCGTAATTTTTGGAAGCTTGGCAACCCCTTCCCATGAAAGTGTTTCTCGCCAGTCACTGCTTAGGGCTACATCAAGAGTAAACAAAACGTAGAGATAGAACGTGAAACTACTTTGTTGTGTCAAGTTTCAAGAAGCTAGCACAAACCGTGTTGGATTTAGAGTTCCAAATACATCTATCAATATAGGAGAAAACAGAGTGAAACCTAAAAATTCAAACTGTTACTGGAAATGAACGCTTCAACATAGAAGAACGAAATTTGGGGAACCAAGTCGCCTTAGTGTACTGATCATTACCTGAAAGTATCATCCAGTTTGGGTGAAAAAATTTTTGCTGAGATTTCTGGAGATTCGTAATTGTGGGAAGCTTGGCAACCCCGTTCCATGAAAGTGTTTCTCGCCAGTCACTGCTTAGGGCTACATCAAGAGGAAACAAAACGTAGAGATAGAACGTGAGACTACTTTGTTGTGTCAAGTTTCAAGAAGCTAGCAAAAACCGTGTTGGATTTAGAGCTCCAAATACATCTATTAATATAGGAGAAAACAGAGTGAAACCTAAAAATTCAAACTGTTACTGGAAATGAACACTTCGACATAGAAGAACGAAATTTGGGGAACCAAGTCGCCTTAGTGTACTGATCATTACCTGAAAGTATCATCCAGTTTGGGTGAAAAAATATTTGCTGAGATTTCTGGAGATTCGTAATTTTGGGAAGCTTGGCAGCCCCTTCCCATGAAAGTGTTTCTCGCCAGTCACTGCTTAGGGCTACATCAAGAGGAAACAAAACGTAGAGATAGAACGTGAAACTACTTTGTTGTGTCAAGTTTCAAGAAGCTAGCACAAACCGTGTTGGATTTAGAGTTCCAAATACATCTATCAATATAGGAGAAAACAGAGTGAAACCTAAAAATTCAAACTGTTACTGGAAATGAACGCTTCAACATAGAAGAACGAAATTTGGGGAACCAAGTCGCCTTAGTGTACTGATCATTACCTGAAAGTATCATCCAGTTTGGGTGAAAAAATATTTGCTGAGATTTCTGGAGATTCGTAATTTTGGGAAGCTTGGCAACCCCTTCCCATGAAAGTGTTTCTCGCCAGTCACTGTTTAGGGCTACATCAAGAGGAAACAACAAAACGTAGAGATAGAAAGTGAAACTACTTTGTTGTGTCAACTTTCAAGAAGCTAGCACAAACCGTGTTGGATTCAGAGTTCCAAATACATCTATCAATATAGGAGAAAAAAGAGTGAAACCTACAAATTCAAACTGTTACTGGAAATGAACGCTTCAACACAGAAGAACGAAATTTGGGGAACCAAGTCGCCTTAGTGTACTGATCATTACCTGAAAGTATCATCCAGTTTGGGTGAAAAAATATTTGCTGAGATTTCTGGAGATTCGTAATTTTGGGAAGCTTGGCAACCCCTTCCCATGAAAGTGTTTCTCGCCAGTCACTGCTTAGGGCTACATCAAGAGGAAACAAAACGTAGAGATAGAACGTGAAACTACTTTGTTGTGTCAAGTTTCAAGAAGCTAGCACAAACCGTGTTGGATTTAGAGTTCCAAATACATCTATCAATATAGGAGAAAACAGAGTGAAACCTAAAAATTCAAACTGTTACTGGAAATGAACGCTTCAACATAGAAGAACGAAATTTGGGGAACCAAGTCGCCTTAGTGTACTGATCATTACCTGAGAGTATCATCCAGTTTGGGTGAAAAAATATTTGCTGAGATTTCTGGAGATTCGTAATTTTGGGAAGCTTGGCAGCCCCTTCCCATGAAAGTGTTTCTCGCCAGTCACTGCTTAGGGCTACATCAAGAGGAAACAAAACGTAGAGATAGAACGTGAAACTACTTTGTTGTGTCAAGTTTCAAGAAGCTAGCACAAACCGTGTTGGATTTAGAGTTCCAAATACATCTATCAATATAGGAGAAAACAGAGTGAAACCTAAAAATTCAAACTGTTACTGGAAATGAACGCTTCAACATAGAAGAACGAAATTTGGGGAACCAAGTCGCCTTAGTGTACTGATCATTACCTGAAAGTATCATCCAGATTGGGTGAAAAAATATTTGCTGAGATTTCTGGAGATTCGTAATTTTGGGAAGCTTGGCAGCCCCTTCCCATGAAAGTGTTTCTCGCCAGTCACTGCTTAGGGCTACATCAAGAGGAAACAAAACGTAGAGATAGAACGTGAAACTACTTTGTTGTGTCAAGTTTCAAGAAGCTAGCACAAACCGTGTTGGATTTAGAGTTCCAAATACATCTATTAATATAGGAGAAAACAGAGTGAAACCTAAAAATTCAAACTGTTACTGGAAATGAACGCTTCAACATAGAAGAACGAAATTTGGGGAACCAAGTCGCCTTAGTGTACTGATCATTACCTGAAAGTATCATCCAGTTTGGGTGAAAAAATATTTGCTGAGATTTCTGGAGATTCGTAATTTTGGGAAGCTTGGCAACCCCTTCCCATGAAAGTGTTTCTCGCCAGTCACTGTTTAGGGCTACATCAAGAGGAAACAACAAAACGTAGAGATAGAACGTGAAACTACTTTGTTGTGTCAACTTTCAAGAAGCTAGCACAAACCGTGTTGGATTCAGAGTTCCAAATACATCTATCAATATAGGAGAAAACAGAGTGAAACCTAAAAATTCAAACTGTTACTGGAAATGAACGCTTCAACATAGAAGAACGAAATTTGGGGAACCAAGTCGCCTTAGTGTACTGATCATTACCTGAAAGTATCATCCAGTTTGGGTGAAAAAATATTTGCTGAGATTTCTGGAGATTCGTAATTGTGGGAAGCTTGGCAACCCCGTTCCATGAAAGTGTTTCTCGCCAGTCACTGCTTAGGGCTACATCAAGAGGAAACAAAACGTAGAGATAGAACGTGAGACTACTTTGTTGTGTCAAGTTTCAAGAAGCTAGCAAAAACCGTGTTGGATTTAGAGCTCCAAATACATCTATCAATATAGGAGAAAACAGAGTGAAACCTAAAAATTCAAACTGTTACTGGAAATGAACGCTTCAACATAGAAGAACGAAATTTGGGGAACCAAGTCGCCTTAGTGTACTGATCATTACCTGAAAGTATCATCCAGTTTGGGTGAAAAAATATTTGCTGAGATTTCTGGAGATTCGTAATTTTGGGAAGCTTGGCAACCCCTTCCCATGAAAGTGTTTCTCGCCAGTCACTGCTTAGGGCTACATCAAGAGGAAACAAAACGTAGAGATACAACGTGAAACTACTTTGTTGTGTCAAGTTTCAAGAAGCTAGCACAAACCGTGTTGGATTTAGAGTTCCAAATACATCTATCAATATAGGAGAAAACAGAGTGAAACCTAAAAATTCAAACTGTTACTGGAAATGAACGCTTCGACATAGAAGAACGAAATTTGGGGAACCAAGTCGCCTTAGTGTACTGATCACTACCTGAAAGTATCATCCAGTTTGGGTGAAAAAATATTTGCTGAGATTTCTGGAGATTCGTAATTTTGGGAAGCTTGGCAACCCCTTCCCATGAAAGTGTTTCTCGCCAGTCACTGCTTAGGGCTACATCAAGAGGAAACAAAACGTAGAGATAGAACGTGAAACTACTTTGTTGTGTCAAGTTTCAAGAAGCTAGCACAAACCGTGTTGGATTTAGAGTTCCAAATACCTCTATCCATATAGGATAAAACAGAGTGAAACCTAAAAATTCAAACTGTTACTGGAAATGAACGCTTCAACATAGAAGAACGAAATTTGGGGAACCAAGTCGCCTTAGTGTACTGATCATTACCTGAAAGTATCATCCAGTTTGGGTGAAAAAATATTTGCTGAGATTTCTGGAGATTCGTAATTTTGGGAAGCTTGGCAACCCCTTCCCATGAAAGTGTTTCTCGCCAGTCACTGTTTAGGGCTACAGCAAGAGGAAACAAAACGTAGAGATAGAACATGAAACTACTTTGTTGTGTCAACTTTCAAGAAGCTAGCACAAACCGTGTTGGATTTAGAGTTCCAAATACATCTATCAATATAGGAGAAAACAGAGTGAAACCTAAAAATTCAAACTGTTACTGGAAATGAACGCTTCAACATAGAAGAACGAAATTTGGGGAACCAACGTACCTTAGTGTACTGATCATTACCTGAAAGTATCATCCAGTTTGGGTGAAAAATTATTTGCTGAGATTTCTGGAGATTCGTAATTTTTGGAAGCTTGGCAGCCCCTTCCCATGAAAGTGTTTCTCGCCAGTCACTGCTTAGGGCTACATCAAGAGGAAACAAAACGTAGAGATAGAACGTGAAACTACTTTGTTGTGTCAAGTTTCAAGAAGCTATCACAAACCGTGTTGGATTTAGAGTTCCAAATACATCTGTCAATATACGAGAAAACAGAGTGAAACCTAAAAATTCAAACTGTTACTGGAAATGAACGCTTCAACATAGAAGAACGAAATTTGGGGAACCAAGTCGCCTTAGTGTACTGATCATTACCTGAAAGTATCATCCAGTTTGGGTGAAAAAATATTTGCTGAGATTTCTGGAGATTCGTAATTTTGGGAAGCTTGGCGACCCCTTCCCATGAAAGTGTTTCTCGCCAGTCACTGCTTAGGGCTACATCAAGAGGAAACAAAACGTAGAGATAGAACGTGAAACTACTTTGTTGTGTCAAGTTTCAAGAAGCTAGCACAAAACGTGTTGGATTTAGAGTTCCAAATACATCTATCAATATAGGAGAAAACAGAGTGAAACCTAAAAATTCAAACTGTTACTGGAAATGAACGCTTCAACATAGAAGAACGAAATTTGGGGAACCAAGTAGCCTTAGTGTACTGATCATTACCTGAGAGTATCATCCAGTTTGGGTGAAAAAATATTTGCTGAGATTTCTGGAGATTCGTAATTTTTGGAAGCTTGGCAACCCCTTCCCATGAAAGTGTTTCTCGCCAGTCACTGCTTAGGGCTACATCAAGAGGAAACAAAACGTAGAGATAGAACGTGAAACTACTTTGTTGTGTCAAGTTTCAAGAAGCTAGCACAAACCGTGTTGGATTTAGATTTCCAAATACATCTATCAATATAGGAGAAAACAGAGTGAAACCTAAAAATTCAAACTGTTACTGGAAATGAACGCTTCAACATAGAAGAACGAAATTTGGGGAACCAAGTCGCCTTAGTGTACTGATCATTACCTGAAAGTATCATCCAGTTTGGGTGAAAAAATATTTGCTGAGATTTCTGGAGATTCGTAATTGTGGGAAGCTTGGCAACCCCGTTCCATGAAAGTGTTTCTCGCCAGTCACTGCTTAGGGCTACATCAAGAGGAAACAAAACGTAGAGATAGAACGTGAAACTACTTTGTTGTGTCAAGTTTCAAGAAGCTAGCAAAAACCGTGTTGGATTTAGAGCTCCAAATACATCTATCAATATAGGAGAAAACAGAGTGAAACCTAAAAATTCAAACTGTTACTGGAAATGAACGCTTCAACATAGAAGAACGAAATTGGGGAACCAAGTCGCCTTAGTGTACTGATCATTACCTGAAAGTATCATCCAGTTTGGGTGAAAAAATATTTGCTGAGATTTCTGGAGATTCGTAATTTTGGGAAGCTTGGCAACCCCTTCCCATGAAAGTGTTTCTCGCCAGTCACTGCTTAGGGCTACATCAAGAGGAAACAAAACGTAGAGATAGATCGTGAAACTACTTTGTTGTGTCAAGTTTCAACAAGCTAGCACAAACCGTGTTGGATTTAGAGTTCCAAATACATCTATCAATATAGGAGAAAACAGAGTGAAACCTAAAAATTCAAACTGTTACTGGAAATGAACGCTTCAACATAGAAGAACGAAATTTGGGGAACCAAGTCGCCTTAGTGTACTGATCATTACCTGAGAGTATCATCCAGTTTGGGTGAAAAAATGTTTGCTGAGATTTCTGGAGATTCGTAATTTTGGGAAGCTTGGCAACCCCTTCCGATGAAAGTGTTTCTCGCCAGTCACTGCTTAGGGCTACAACAAGAGGAAACAAAACGTAGAGATAGGACGTGAAACTACTTTGTTGTGTCAAGTTTCAAGAAGCTAGCACAAACCGTGTTGGATTTAGAGTTCCAAATACATCTATCTATATAGGAGAAAACAGAGTGAAACCTAAAAATTCAAACTGTTACTGGAAATGAACGCTTCAACATAGAAGAACGAAATTTGGGGAACCAACGTACCTTAGTGTACTGATCATTACCTGAAAGTATCATCCAGTTTGGGTGAAAAAATATTTGCTGTGATTTCTGGAGATTCGTAATTTTGGGAAGCTTGGCAACCCCTTCCCATGAAAGTGTTTCTCGCCAGTCACTGTTTAGGGCTACAGCAAGAGGAAACAAAACGTAGAGATAGAACATGAAACTACTTTGTTGTGTCAACTTTCAAGAAGCTAGCACAAACCGTGTTGGATTTAGAGTTCCAAATACATCTATCAATATAGGAGAAAACAGAGTGAAACCTAAAAATTAAAACTGTTACTGGAAATGAACGCTTCAACATAGAAGAACGAAATTTGGGGAACCAACGTACCTTAGTGTACTGATCATTACCTGAAAGTATCATCCAGTTTGGGTGAAAAATTATTTGCTGAGATTTCTGGAGATTCGTAATTTTTGGAAGCTTGGCAATCCCTTCCCATGAAAGTGTTTCTCGCCAGTCACTGCTTAGGGCTACATCAAGAGGAAACAAAACGTAGAGATAGAACGTGAAACTACTTTGTTGTGTCAAGTTTCAAGAAGCTATCACAAACCGTGTTGGATTTAGAGTTCCAAATACATCTATTAATATACGAGAAAACAGAGTGAAACCTAAAAATTCAAACTGTTACTGGAAATGAACGCTTCAACATAGAAGAACGAAATTGGGGAACCAAGTCGCCTTAGTGTACTGATCATTACCTGAAAGTATCATCCAGTTTGGGTGAAAAAATATTTGCTGAGATTTCTGGAGATTCGTAATTTTGGGAAGCTTGGCAACCCCTTCCCATGAAAGTGTTTCTCGCCAGTCACTGTTTAGGGCTACAGCAAGAGGAAACAAAACGTAGAGATAGAACATGAAACTACTTTGTTGTGTCAACTTTCAAGAAGCTAGCACAAACCGTGTTGGATTTAGAGTTCCAAATACATCTATCAATATAGGAGAAAACAGAGTGAAACCTAAAAATTAAAACTGTTACTGGAAATGAACGCTTCAACATAGAAGAACGAAATTTGGGGAACCAACGTACCTTAGTGTACTGATCATTACCTGAAAGTATCATCCAGTTTGGGTGAAAAATTATTTGCTGAGATTTCTGGAGATTCGTAATTTTTGGAAGCTTGGCAATCCCTTCCCATGAAAGTGTTTCTCGCCAGTCACTGCTTAGGGCTACATCAAGAGGAAACAAAACGTAGAGATAGAACGTGAAACTACTTTGTTGTGTCAAGTTTCAAGAAGCTATCACAAACCGTGTTGGATTTAGAGTTCCAAATACATCTATTAATATACGAGAAAACAGAGTGAAACCTAAAAATTCAAACTGTTACTGGAAATGAACGCTTCAACATAGAAGAACGAAATTGGGGAACCAAGTCGCCTTAGTGTACTGATCATTACCTGAAAGTATCATCCAGTTTGGGTGAAAAAATATTTGCTGAGATTTCTGGAGATTCGTAATTTTGGGAAGCTTGGCGACCCCTTCCCATGAAAGTGTTTCTCGCCAGTCACTGCTTAGGGCTACATCAAGAGGAAACAAAACGTAGAGATAGAACGTGAAACTCCTTTGTTGTGTCAAGTTTCAAGAAGCTAGCACAAAACGTGTTGGATTTAGAGTTCCAAATACATCTATCAATATAGGAGAAAACAGAGTGAAACCTAAAAATTCAAACTGTTACTGGAAATGAACGCTTCAACATAGAAGAACGAAATTTGGGGAACCAAGTCGCCTTAGTGTACTGATCATTACCTGAGAGTATCATCCAGTTTGGGTGAAAAAATATTTGCTGAGATTTCTGGAGATTCGTAATTTTTGGAAGCTTGGCAACCCCTTCCCATGAAAGTGTTTCTCGCCAGTCACTGTTTAGGGCTACAGCAAGAGGAAACAAAACGTAGAGATAGAACATGAAACTACTTTGTTGTGTCAACTTTCAAGAAGCTAGCACAAACCGTGTTGGATTTAGAGTTCCAAATATATCTATCAATATAGGAGAAAACAGAGTGAAACCTAAAAATTCAAACTATTACTGGAAATGAACGCTTCAACATAGAAGAACGAAATTTGGGGAACCAACGTACCTTAGTGTACTGATCATTACCTGAAAGTATCATCCAGTTTGGGTGAAAAATTATTTGCTGAGATTTCTGGAGATTCGTAATTTTTGGAAGCTTGGCAATCCCTTCCCATGAAAGTGTTTCTCGCCAGTCACTGCTTAGGGCTACATCAAGAGGAAACAAAACGTAGAGATAGAACGTGAAACTACTTTGTTGTGTCAAGTTTCAAGAAGCTATCACAAACCGTGTTGGATTTAGAGTTCCAAATACATCTGTCAATATACGAGAAAACAGAGTGAAACCTAAAAATTCAAACTGTTACTGGAAATGAACGCTTCAACATAGAAGAACGAAATTTGGGGAACCAAGTCGCCTTAGTGTACTGATCATTACCTGAAAGTATCATCCAGTTTGGGTGAAAAAATATTTGCTGAGATTTCTGGAGATTCGTAATTTTGGGAAGCTTGGCAACACCTTCCCATGAAAGTGTTTCTCGCCAGTCACTGCTTAGGGCTACATCAAGAGGAAACAAAACGTAGAGATAGAACGTGAAACTACTTTGTTGTGTCAAGTTTCAAGAAGCTAGCACAAAACGTGTTGGATTTAGAGTTCCAAATACATCTATCAATATAGGAGAAAACAGAGTGAAACCTAAAAATTCAAACTGTTACTGGAAATGAACGCTTCAACATAGAAGAACGAAATTTGGGGAACCAAGTCGCCTTAGTGTACTGATCATTAACTGAGAGTATCATCCAGTTTGGGTGAAAAAATATTTGCTGAGATTTCTGGAGATTCGTAATTTTTGGAAGCTTGGCAACCCCTTCCCATGAAAGTGTTTCTCGCCAGTCACTGCTTAGGGCTACATCAAGAGTAAACAAAACGTAGAGATAGAACGTGAAACTACTTTGTTGTGTCAAGTTTCAAGAAGCTAGCACAAACCGTGTTGGATTTAGAGTTCCAAATACATCTATCAACATAGGAGAAAACAGAGTGAAACCTAAAAATTCAAACTGTTACTGGAAATGAACGCTTCAACATAGAAGAACGAAATTTGGGGAACCAAGTCGCCTTAGTGTACTGATCATTACCTGAAAGTATCATCCAGTTTGGGTGAAAAAATATTTGCTGAGATTTCTGGAGATTCGTAATTGTGGGAAGCTTGGCAACCCCGTTCCATGAAAGTGTTTCTCGCCAGTCACTGCTTAGGGCTACATCAAGAGGAAACAAAACGTAGAGATAGAACGTGAGACTACTTTGTTGTGTCAAGTTTCAAGAAGCTAGCAAAAACCGTGTTGGATTTAGAGCTCCAAATACATCTATCAATATAGGAGAAAACAGAGTGAAACCTAAAAATTCAAACTGTTACTGGAAATGAACGCTTCAACATAGAAGAACGAAATTTGGGGAACCAAGTCGCCTTAGTGTACTGATCATTACCTGAAAGTATCATCCAGTTTGGGTGAAAAAATATTTGCTGAGATTTCTGGAGATTCGTAATTTTGGGAAGCTTGGCAACCCCTTCCCATGAAAGTGTTTCTCGCCAGTCACTGTTTAGGGCTACATCAAGAGGAAACAACAAAACGTAGAGATAGAAAGTGAAACTACTTTGTTGTGTCAACTTTCAAGAAGCTAGCACAAACCGTGTTGGATTCAGAGTTCAAAATACATCTATCAATATAGAAGAAAACAGAGTGAAACCTACAAATTCAAACTGTTACTGGAAATGAACGCTTCAACATAGAAGAACGAAATTTGGGGAACCAAGTCGCCTTAGTGTACTGATCATTACCTGAAAGTATCATCCAGTTTGGGTGAAAAAATATTTGCTGAGATTTCTGGAGATTCGTAATTTTGGGAAGCTTGGCAACCCCTTCCCATGAAAGTGTTTCTCGCCAGTCACTGCTTAGGGCTACATCAAGAGGAAACAAAACGTAGAGATAGAACGTGAAACTACTTTGTTGTGTCAAGTTTCAAGAAGCTATCACAAACCGTGTTGGATTTAGAGTTCCAAATACATCTGTCAATATACGAGAAAACAGAGTGAAACCTAAAAATTCAAACTGTTACTGGAAATGAACGCTTCAACATAGAAGAACGAAATTTGGGGAACCAAGTCGCCTTAGTGTACTGATCATTACCTGAATGTATCATCCAGTTTGGGTGAAAAAATATTTGCTGAGATTTCTGGAGATTCGTAATTTTGGGAAGCTTGGCGACCCCTTCCCATGAAAGTGTTTCTCGCCAGTCACTGCTTAGGGCTACATCAAGAGGAAACAAAACGTAGAGATAGAACGTGAAACTACTTTGTTGTGTCAAGTTTCAAGAAGCTAGCACAAAACGTGTTGGATTTAGAGTTCCAAATACATCTATCAATATAGGAGAAAACAGAGTGAAACCTAAAAATTCAAACTGTTACTGGAAATGAACGCTTCAACATAGAAGAACGAAATTTGGGGAACCAAGTCGCCTTAGTGTACTGATCATTAACTGAGAGTATCATCCAGTTTGGGTGAAAAAATATTTGCTGAGATTTCTGGAGATTCGTAATTTTTGGAAGCTTGGCAACCCCTTCCCGTGAAAGTGTTTCTCGCCAGTCACTGCTTAGGGCTACATCAAGAGTAAACAAAACGTAGAGATAGAACGTGAAACTACTTTGTTGTGTCAAGTTTCAAGAAGCTAGCACAAACCGTGTTGGATTTAGAGTTCCAAATACATCTATCAACATAGGAGAAAACAGAGTGAAACCTAAAAATTCAAACTGTTACTGGAAATGAACGCTTCAACATAGAAGAACGAAATTTGGGGAACCAAGTCGCCTTAGTGTACTGATCATTACCTGAAAGTATCATCCAGTTTGGGTGAAAAAATATTTGCTGAGATTTCTGGAGATTCGTAATTGTGGGAAGCTTGGCAACCCCGTTCCATGAAAGTGTTTCTCGCCAGTCACTGCTTAGGGCTACATCAAGAGGAAACAAAACGTAGAGATAGAACGTGAGACTACTTTGTTGTGTCAAGTTTCAAGAAGCTAGCAAAAACCGTGTTGGATTTAGAGCTCCAAATACATCTATCAATATAGGAGAAAACAGAGTGAAACCTAAAAATTCAAACTGTTACTGGAAATGAACGCTTCAACATAGAAGAACGAAATTTGGGGAACCAAGTCGCCTTAGTGTACTGATCATTACCTGAAAGTATCATCCAGTTTGGGTGAAAAAATATTTGCTGAGATTTCTGGAGATTCGTAATTTTGGGAAGCTTGGCAACCCCTTCCCATGAAAGTGTTTCTCGCCAGTCACTCTTTAGGGCTACATCAAGAGGAAACAACAAAACGTAGAGATAGAAAGTGAAACTACTTTGTTGTGTCAACTTTCAAGAAGCTAGCACAAACCGTGTTGGATTCAGAGTTCAAAATACATCTATCAATATAGAAGAAAACAGAGTGAAACCTACAAATTCAAACTGTTACTGGAAATGAACGCTTCAACATAGAAGAACGAAATTTGGGGAACCAAGTCGCCTTAGTGTACTGATCATTACCTGAAAGTATCATCCAGTTTGGGTGAAAAAATATTTGCTGAGATTTCTGGAGATTCGTAATTTTGGGAAGCTTGGCAACCCCTTCCCATGAAAGTGTTTCTCGCCAGTCACTGCTTAGGGCTACATCAAGAGGAAACAAAACGTAGAGATAGAACGTGAAACTACTTTGTTGTGTCAAGTTTCAAGAAGCTATCACAAACCGTGTTGGATTTAGAGTTCCAAATACATCTGTCAATATACGAGAAAACAGAGTGAAACCTAAAAATTCAAACTGTTACTGGAAATGAACGCTTCAACATAGAAGAACGAAATTTGGGGAACCAAGTCGCCTTAGTGTACTGATCATTACCTGAAAGTATCATCCAGTTTGGGTGAAAAAATATTTGCTGAGATTTCTGGAGATTCGTAATTTTGGGAAGCTTGGCGACCCCTTCCCATGAAAGTGTTTCTCGCCAGTCACTGCTTAGGGCTACATCAAGAGGAAACAAAACGTAGAGATAGAACGTGAAACTACTTTGTTGTGTCAAGTTTCAAGAAGCTAGCACAAAACGTGTTGGATTTAGAGTTCCAAATACATCTATCAATATAGGAGAAAACAGAGTGAAACCTAAAAATTCAAACTGTTACTGGAAATGAACGCTTCAACATAGAAGAACGAAATTTGGGGAACCAAGTCGCCTTAGTGTACTGATCATTAACTGAGAGTATCATCCAGTTTGGGTGAAAAAATATTTGCTGAGATTTCTGGAGATTCGTAATTTTTGGAAGCTTGGCAACCCCTTCCCATGAAAGTGTTTCTCGCCAGTCACTGCTTAGGGCTACATCAAGAGTAAACAAAACGTAGAGATAGAACGTGAAACTACTTTGTTGTGTCAAGTTTCAAGAAGCTAGCACAAACCGTGTTGGATTTAGAGTTCCAAATACATCTATCAATATAGGAGAAAACAGAGTGAAACCTAAAAATTCAAACTGTTACTGGAAATGAACGCTTCAACATAGAAGAACGAAATTTGGGGAACCAAGTCGCCTTAGTGTACTGATCATTACCTGAAAGTATCATCCAGTTTGGGTGAAAAAATATTTGCTGAGATTTCTGGAGATTCGTAATTTTGGGAAGCTTGGCAACCCCGTTCCATGAAAGTGTTTCTCGCCAGTCACTGCTTAGGGCTACATCAAGAGGAAACAAAACGTAGAGATAGAACGTGAAACTACTTTGTTGTGTCAAGTTTCAAGAAGCTAGCAAAAACCGTGTTGGATTTAGAGCTCCAAATACATCTATTAATATAGGAGAAAACAGAGTGAAACCTAAAAATTCAAACTGTTACTGGAAATGAACGCTTCAACATAGAAGAACGAAATTGGGGAACCAAGTCGCCTTAGTGTACTGATCATTACCTGAAAGTATCATCCAGTTTGGGTGAAAAAATATTTGCTGAGATTTCTGGAGATTCGTAATTTTGATAAGCTTGGCAACCCCTTCCCATGAAAGTGTTTCTCGCCAGTCACTGCTTAGGGCTACATCAAGAGGAAACAAAACGTAGAGATAGACCGTGAAACTACTTTGTTGTGTCAAGTTTCAAGAAGCTAGCACAAACCGTGTTGGATTTAGAGTTCCAAATACATCTATCAATATAGGAGAAAACAGAGTGAAACCTAAAAATTCAAACTGTTACTGGAAATGAACGCTTCAACATAGAAGAACGAAATTTGGGGAACCAAGTCGCCTTATTGTACTGATCATTACCTGAGAGTATCATCCAGTTTGGGTGAAAAAATATTTGCTGAGATTTCTGGAGATTCGTAATTTTTGGAAGCTTGGCAACCCCTTCCCATGAAAGTGTTTCTCGCCAGTCACTGTTTAGGGCTACAGCAAGAGGAAACAAAACGTAGAGATAGAACATGAAACTACTTTGTTGTGTCAAGTTTCAAGAAGCTAGCACAAACCGTGTTGGATTTAGAGTTCCAAATACATCTATCAATATAGGAGAAAACAGAGTGAAACCTAAAAATTCAAACTGTTACTGGAAATGAACGCTTCAACATAGAAGAACGAAATTTGGGGAACCAAGTCGCCTTAGTGTACTGATCATTACCTGAAAGTATCATCCAGTTTGGGTGAAAAAATATTTGCTGAGATTTCTGGAGATTCGTAATTTTGGGAAGCTTGGCAACACCTTCCCATGAAAGTGTTTCTCGCCAGTCACTGCTTAGGGCTACATCAAGAGGAAACAAAACGTAGAGATAGAACGTGAAACTACTTTGTTGTGTCAAGTTTCAAGAAGCTAGCACAAAACGTGTTGGATTTAGAGTTCCAAATACATCTATCAATATAGGAGAAAACAGAGTGAAACCTAAAAATTCAAACTGTTACTGGAAATGAACGCTTCAACATAGAAGAACGAAATTTGGGGAACCAAGTCGCCTTAGTGTACTGATCATTAACTGAGAGTATCATCCAGTTTGGGTGAAAAAATATTTGCTGAGATTTCTGGAGATTCGTAATTTTTGGAAGCTTGGCAACCCCTTCCCATGAAAGTGTTTCTCGCCAGTCACTGCTTAGGGCTACATCAAGAGTAAACAAAACGTAGAGATAGAACGTGAAACTACTTTGTTGTGTCAAGTTTCAAGAAGCTAGCACAAACCGTGTTGGATTTAGAGTTCCAAATACATCTATCAATATAGGAGAAAACAGAGTGAAACCTAAAAATTCAAACTGTTACTGGAAATGAACGCTTCAACATAGAAGAACGAAATTTGGGGAACCAAGTCGCCTTAGTGTACTGATCATTACCTGAAAGTATCATCCAGTTTGGGTGAAAAAATATTTGCTGAGATTTCTGGAGATTCGTAATTTTGGGAAGCTTGGCGACCCCTTCCCATGAAAGTGTTTCTCGCCAGTCACTGCTTAGGGCTACATCAAGAGGAAACAAAACGTAGAGATAGAACGTGAAACTACTTTGTTGTGTCAAGTTTCAAGAAGCTAGCACAAACCGTGTTGGATTTAGAGTTCCAAATACCTCTATCCATATAGGATAAAACAGAGTGAAACCTAAAAATTCAAACTGTTACTGGAAATGAACGCTTCAACATCGAAGAACGAAATTTGGGGAACCAAGTCGCCTTAGTGTACTGATCATTACCTGAGAGTATCATCCAGTTTGGGTGAAAAAATATTTGCTGAGATTTCTGGAGATTCGTAATTTTGGGAAGCTTGGCAACACCTTCCCATGAAAGTGTTTCTCGCCAGTCACTGCTTAGGGCTACATCAAGAGGAAACAAAACGTAGAGATAGAACGTGAAACTACTTTGTTGTGTCAAGTTTCAAGAAGCTAGCACAAACCGTGTTGGATTTAGAGTTCCAAATACATCTATCAATATAGGAGAAAACAGAGTGAAACCTAAAAATTCAAACTGTTACTGGAAATGAACGCTTCAACATAGAAGAACGAAATTTGGGGAACCAAGTCGCCTTAGTGTACTGATCATTACCTGAAAGTATCATCCAGTTTGGGTGAAAAAATATTTGCTGAGATTTCTGGAGATTCGTAATTTTGGGAAGCTTGGCAACCCCTTCCCATGAAAGTGTTTCTCGCCAGTCACTGTTTAGGGCTACAGCAAGAGGAAACAAAACGTAGAGATAGAACATGAAACTACTTTGTTGTGTCAACTTTCAAGAAGCTAGCACAAACCGTGTTGGATTTAGAGTTCCAAATACATCTATCCATATAGGATAAAACAGAGTGAAACCTAAAAATTCAAACTGTTACTGGAAATGAACGCTTCAACATCGAAGAACGAAATTTGGGGAACCAAGTCGCCTTAGTGTACTGATCATTACCTGAGAGTATCATCCAGTTTGGGTGAAAAAATATTTGCTGAGATTTCTGGAGATTCGTAATTTTTGGAAGCTTGGCAGCCCCTTCCCATGAAAGTGTTTCTCGCCAGTCACTGCTTAGGGCTACATCAAGAGGAAACAAAACGTAGAGATAGAACGTGAAACTACTTTGTTGTGTCAAGTTTCAAGAAGCTATCACAAACCGTGTTGGATTTAGAGTTCCAAATACATCTGTCAATATACGAGAAAACAGAGTGAAACCTAAAAATTCAAACTGTTACTGATAATGAACGCTTCAACATAGAAGAACGAAATTTGGGGAACCAAGTCGCCTTAGTGTACTGATCATTACCTGAAAGTATCATCCAGTTTGGGTGAAAAAATATTTGCTGAGATTTCTGGAGATTCGTAATTTTGGGAAGCTTGGCGACCCCTTCCCATGAAAGTGTTTCTCGCCAGTCACTGCTTAGGGCTACATCAAGAGGAAACAAAACGTAGAGATAGAACGTGAAACTACTTTGTTGTGTCAAGTTTCAAGAAGCTAGCACAAAACGTGTTGGATTTAGAGTTCCAAATACATCTATCAATATAGGAGAAAACAGAGTGAAACCTAAAAATTCAAACTGTTACTGGAAATGAACGCTTCAACATAGAAGAACGAAATTTGGGGAACCAAGTCGCCTTAGTGTACTGATCATTAACTGAGAGTATCATCCAGTTTGGGTGAAAAAATATTTGCTGAGATTTCTGGAGATTCGTAATTTTTGGAAGCTTGGCAACCCCTTCCCATGAAAGTGTTTCTCGCCAGTCACTGCTTAGGGCTACATCAAGAGGAAACAAAACGTAGAGATAGAACGTGAAACTACTTTGTTGTGTCAAGTTTCAAGAAGCTAGCACAAACCGTGTTGGATTTAGATTTCCAAATACATCTATCAATATAGGAGAAAACAGAGTGAAACCTAAAAATTCAAACTGTTACTGGAAATGAACGCTTCAACATAGAAGAACGAAATTTGGGGAACCAAGTCGCCTTAGTGTACTGATCATTACCTGAAAGTATCATCCAGTTTGGGTGAAAAAATATTTGCTGAGATTTCTGGAGATTCGTAATTGTGGGAAGCTTGGCAACCCCGTTCCATGAAAGTGTTTCTCGCCAGTCACTGCTTAGGGCTACATCAAGAGGAAACAAAACGTAGAGATAGAACGTGAAACTACTTTGTTGTGTCAAGTTTCAAGAAGCTAGCAAAAACCGTGTTGGATTTAGAGCTCCAAATACATCTATCAATATAGGAGAAAACAGAGTGAAACCTAAAAATTCAAACTGTTACTGGAACTGAACGCTTCAACATAGAAGAACGAAATTGGGGAACCAAGTCGCCTTAGTGTACTGATCATTACCTGAAAGTATCATCCAGTTTGGGTGAAAAAATATTTGCTGAGATTTCTGGAGATTCGTAATTTTGGGAAGCTTGGCAACCCCTTCCCATGAAAGTGTTTCTCGCCAGTCACTGCTTAGGGCTACATCAAGAGGAAACAAAACGTAGAGATAGAACGTGAAACTACTTTGTTGTGTCAAGTTTCAACAAGCTAGCACAAACCGTGTTGGATTTAGAGTTCCAAATACATCTATCAATATAGGAGAAAACAGAGTGAAACCTAAAAATTCAAACTGTTACTGGAAATGAACGCTTCAACATAGAAGAACGAAATTTGGGGAACCAAGTCGCCTTAGTGTACTGATCATTACCTGAGAGTATCATCCAGTTTGGGTGAAAAAATGTTTGCTGAGATTTCTGGAGATTCGTAATTTTGGGAAGCTTGGCAACCCCTTCCGATGAAAGTGTTTCTCGCCAGTCACTGCTTAGGGCTACAACAAGAGGAAACAAAACGTAGAGATAGGACGTGAAACTACTTTGTTGTGTCAAGTTTCAAGAAGCTAGCACAAACCGTGTTGGATTTAGAGTTCCAAATACATCTATCTATATAGGAGAAAACAGAGTGAAACCTAAAAATTCAAACTGTTACTGGAAATGAACGCTTCAACATAGAAGAACGAAATTTGGGGAACCAACGTATCTTAGTGTACTGATCATTACCTGAAAGTATCATCCAGTTTGGGTGAAAAAATATTTGCTGAGATTTCTGGAGATTCGTAATTTTGGGAAGCTTGGCAACCCCTTCCCATGAAAGTGTTTCTCGCCAGTCACTGTTTAGGGCTACAGCAAGAGGAAACAAAACGTAGAGATAGAACATGAAACTACTTTGTTGTGTCAACTTTCAAGAAGCTAGCACAAACCGTGTTGGATTTAGAGTTCCAAATACATCTATCAATATAGGAGAAAACAGAGTGAAACCTAAAAATTAAAACTGTTACTGGAAATGAACGCTTCAACATAGAAGAACGAAATTTGGGGAACCAACGTACCTTAGTGTACTGATCATTACCTGAAAGTATCATCCAGTTTGGGTGAAAAATTATTTTCTGAGATTTCTGGAGATTCGTAATTTTTGGAAGCTTGGCAATCCCTTCCCATGAAAGTGTTTCTCGCCAGTCACTGCTTAGGGCTACATCAAGAGGAAACAAAACGTAGAGATAGAACGTGAAACTACTTTGTTGTGTCAAGTTTCAAGAAGCTATCACAAACCGTGTTGGATTTAGAGTTCCAAATACATCTGTCAATATACGAGAAAACAGAGTGAAACCTAAAAATTCAAACTGTTACTGGAAATGAACGCTTCAACATAGAAGAACGAAATTTGGGGAACCAAGTCGCCTTAGTGTACTGATCATTACCTGAAAGTATCATCCAGTTTGGGTGAAAAAATATTTGCTGAGATTTCTGGAGATTCGTAATTTTGGGAAGCTTGGCGACCCCTTCCCATGAAAGTGTTTCTCGCCAGTCACTGCTTAGGGCTACATCAAGAGGAAACAAAACGTAGAGATAGAACGTGAAACTACTTTGTTGTGTCAAGTTTCAAGAAGCTAGCACAAAACGTGTTGGATTTAGAGTTCCAAATACATCTATCAATATAGGAGAAAACAGAGTGAAACCTAAAAATTCAAACTGTTACTGGAAATGAACGCTTCAACATAGAAGAACGAAATTTGGGGAACCAAGTCGCCTTAGTGTACTGATCATTACCTGAGAGTATCATCCAGTTTGGGTGAAAAAATATTTGCTGAGTTTTCTGGAGATTCGTAATTTTTGGAAGCTTGGCAACCCCTTCCCATGAAAGTGTTTCTCGCCAGTCACTGTTTAGGGCTACAGCAAGAGGAAACAAAACGTAGAGATAGAACATGAAACTACTTTGTTGTGTCAACTTTCAAGAAGCTAGCACAAACCGTGTTGGATTTAGAGTTCCAAATATATCTATCAATATAGGAGAAAACAGAGTGAAACCTAAAAATTCAAACTATTACTGGAAATGAACGCTTCGACATAGAAGAACGAAATTTGGGGAACCAACGTACCTTAGTGTACTGATCATTACCTGAAAGTATCATCCAGTTTGGGTGAAAAATTATTTGCTGAGATTTCTGGAGATTCGTAATTTTTGGAAGCTTGGCAATCCCTTCCCATGAAAGTGTTTCTCGCCAGTCACTGCTTAGGGCTACATCAAGAGGAAACAAAACGTAGAGATAGAACGTGAAACTACTTTGTTGTGTCAAGTTTCAAGAAGCTATCACAAACCGTGTTGGATTTAGAGTTCCAAATACATCTGTCAATATACGAGAAAACAGAGTGAAACCTAAAAATTCAAACTGTTACTGGAAATGAACGCTTCAACATAGAAGAACGAAATTTGGGGAACCAAGTCGCCTTAGTGTACTGATCATTACCTGAAAGTATCATCCAGTTTGGGTGAAAAAATATTTGCTGAGATTTCTGGAGATTCGTAATTTTGGGAAGCTTGGCAACACCTTCCCATGAAAGTGTTTCTCGCCAGTCACTGCTTAGGGCTACATCAAGAGGAAACAAAACGTAGAGATAGAACGTGAAACTACTTTGTTGTGTCAAGTTTCAAGAAGCTAGCACAAAACGTGTTGGATTTAGAGTTCCAAATACATCTATCAATATAGGAGAAAACAGAGTGAAACCTAAAAATTCAAACTGTTACTGGAAATGAACGCTTCAACATAGAAGAACGAAATTTGGGGAACCAAGTCGCCTTAGTGTACTGATCATTAACTGAGAGTATCATCCAGTTTGGGTGAAAAAATATTTGCTGAGATTTCTGGAGATTCGTAATTTTGGGAAGCTTGGCAACCCCTTCCCATGAAAGTGTTTCTCGCCAGTCACTGCTTAGGGCTACATCAAGAGGAAACAAAACGTAGAGATAGAACGTGAAACTACTTTGTTGTGTCAAGTTTCAAGAAGCTAGCACAAACCGTGTTGGATTTAGAGTTCCAAATACATCTATCAACATAGGAGAAAACAGAGTGAAACCTAAAAATTCAAACTGTTACTGGAAATGAACGCTTCAACATAGAAGAACGAAATTTGGGGAACCAAGTCGCCTTAGTGTACTGATCATTACCTGAAAGTATCATCCAGTTTGGGTGAAAAAATATTTGCTGAGATTTCTGGAGATTCGTAATTTTGGGAAGCTTGGCAACCCCGTTCCATGAAAGTGTTTCTCGCCAGTCACTGCTTAGGGCTACATCAAGAGGAAACAAAACGTAGAGATAGGACGTGAAACTACTTTGTTGTGTCAAGTTTCAAGAAGCTAGTACAAACCGTGTTGGATTTAGAGTTCCAAATACATCTATCTATATAGGAGAAAACAGAGTGAAACCTAAAAATTCAAACTGTTACTGGAAATGAACGCTTCAACATCGAAGAACGAAATTTGGGGAACCAAGTCGCCTTAGTGTACTGATCATTACCTGAAAGTATCATCCAGTTTGGGTGAAAAAATATTTGCTGTGATTTCTGGAGATTCGTAATTTTGGGAAGCTTGGCAACCCCTTCCCATGAAAGTGTTTCTCGCCAGTCACTGTTTACGGCTACATCAATAGGAAACAACAAAACGTAGAGATAGAACGTGAGACTACTTTGTTGTGTCAACTTTAAAGAAGCTAGCAAAAACCGTGTTGGATTTAGAGTTCCAAATACATCTATCAATATAGGAGAAAACAGAGTGAAACCTAAAAATTCAAACTGTTACTGGAAATGAACGCTTCAACATAGAAGAACGAAATTTGGGGAACCAAGTCGCCTTAGTGTACTGATCATTACCTGAAAGTATCATCCAGTTTGGGTGAAAAAATATTTGCTGAGATTTCTGGAGATTCGTAATTTTGGGAAGATTGGCAACCCCTTCCCATGAAAGTGTTTCTCGCCAGTCACTGCTTAGGGCTACATCAAGAGGAAACAAAACGTAGAGATAGAACGTGAAACTACTTTGTTGTGTCAAGTTTCAAGAAGCTAGCACAAACCGTGTTGGATTTAGAGTTCCAAATACCTCTATCCATATAGGATAAAACAGAGTGAAACCTAAAAATTCAAACTGTTACTGGAAATGAACGCTTCAACATAGAAGAACGAAATTTGGGGAACCAAGTCGCCTTAGTGTACTGATCATTACCTGAAAGTATCATCCAGTTTGGGTGAAAAAATATTTGCTGAGATTTCTGGAGATCCGTAATTTTGGGAAGCTTGGCGACCCCTTCCGATGAAAGTGTTTCTCGCCAGTCACTGCTTAGGGCTACAGCAAGAGGAAACAAAACGTAGAGATAGAACATGAAACTACTTTGTTGTGTCAAGTTTCAAGAAGCTAGCACAAACCGTGTTGGATTTAGAGTTCCAAATACATCTATCAATATAGGAGAAAACAGAGTGAAACCTAAAAATTCAAACTGTTACTGGAAATGAACGCTTCAACATAGAAGAACGAAATTTGGCGAACCATGTCGCCTTAGTGTACTGATCATTAACTGAGAGTATCATCCAGTTTGGGTGAAAAAATATTTGCTGAGATTTCTGGAGATTCGTAATTTTTGGAAGCTTGGCAACCCCTTCCCATGAAAGTGTTTCTCGCCAGTCACTGTTTAGGGCTACAGCAAGAGGAAACAAAACGTAGAGATAGAACATGAAACTACTTTGTTGTGTCAAGTTTCAAGAAGCTAGCACAAACCGTGTTGGATTTAGAGTTCCAAATACATCTATCAATATAGGAGAAAACAGAGTGAAACCTAAAAATTCAAACTGTTACTGGAAATGAACGCTTCAACATAGAAGAACGAAATTTGGGGAACCAAGTCGCCTTAGTGTACTGATCATTACCTGAAAGTATCATCCAGTTTGGGTGAAAAAATATTTGCTGAGATTTCTGGAGATTCGTAATTGTGGGAAGCTTGGCAACCCCGTTCCATGAAAGTGTTTCTCGCCAGTCACTGCTTAGGGCTACATCAAGAGGAAACAAAACGTAGAGATAGAACGTGAAACTACTTTGTTGTGTCAAGTTTCAAGAAGCTAGCAAAAACCGTGTTGGATTTAGAGTTCCAAATACATCTATTAATATACGAGAAAACAGAGTGAAACCTAAAAATTCAAACTGTTACTGGAAATGAACGCTTCAACATAGAAGAACGAAATTGGGGAACCAAGTCGCCTTAGTGTACTGATCATTACCTGAAAGTATCATCCAGTTTGGGTGAAAAAATATTTGCTGAGATTTCTGGAGATTCGTAATTTTGGGAAGCTTGGCGACCCCTTCCCATGAAAGTGTTTCTCGCCAGTCACTGCTTAGGGCTACATCAAGAGGAAACAAAACGTAGAGATAGAACGTGAAACTCCTTTGTTGTGTCAAGTTTCAAGAAGCTAGCACAAAACGTGTTGGATTTAGAGTTCCAAATACATCTATCAATATAGGAGAAAACAGAGTGAAACCTAAAAATTCAAACTGTTACTGGAAATGAACGCTTCAACATAGAAGAACGAAATTTGGGGAACCAAGTCGCCTTAGTGTACTGATCATTACCTGAGAGTATCATCCAGTTTGGGTGAAAAAATATTTGCTGAGATTTCTGGAGATTCGTAATTTTTGGAAGCTTGGCAACCCCTTCCCATGAAAGTGTTTCTCGCCAGTCACTGTTTAGGGCTACAGCAAGAGGAAACAAAACGTAGAGATAGAACATGAATCTACTTTGTTGTGTCAACTTTCAAGAAGCTAGCACAAACCGTGTTGGATTTAGAGTTCCAAATATATCTATCAATATAGGAGAAAACAGAGTGAAACCTAAAAATTCAAACTATTACTGGAAATGAACGCTTCAACATAGAAGAACGAAATTTGGGGAACCAACGTACCTTAGTGTACTGATCATTACCTGAAAGTATCATCCAGTTTGGGTGAAAAATTATTTGCTGAGATTTCTGGAGATTCGTAATTTTTGGAAGCTTGGCAATCCCTTCCCATGAAAGTGTTTCTCGCCAGTCACTGCTTAGGGCTACATCAAGAGGAAACAAAACGTAGAGATAGAACGTGAAACTACTTTGTTGTGTCAAGTTTCAAGAAGCTATCACAAACCGGGTTGGATTTAGAGTTCCAAATACATCTGTCAATATACGAGAAAACAGAGTGAAACCTAAAAATTCAAACTGTTACTGGAAATGAACGCTTCAACATAGAAGAACGAAATTTGGGGAACCAAGTCGCCTTAGTGTACTGATCATTACCTGAAAGTATCATCCAGTTTGGGTGAAAAAATATTTGCTGAGATTTCTGGAGATTCGTAATTTTGGGAAGCTTGGCAACACCTTCCCATGAAAGTGTTTCTCGCCAGTCACTGCTTAGGGCTACATCAAGAGGAAACAAAACGTAGAGATAGAACGTGAAACTACTTTGTTGTGTCAAGTTTCAAGAAGCTAGCACAAAACGTGTTGGATTTAGAGTTCCAAATACATCTATCAATATAGGAGAAAACAGAGTGAAACCTAAAAATTCAAACTGTTACTGGAAATGAACGCTTCAACATAGAAGAACGAAATTTGGGGAACCAAGTCGCCTTAGTGTACTGATCATTAACTGAGAGTATCATCCAGTTTGGGTGAAAAAATATTTGCTGAGATTTCTGGAGATTCGTAATTTTTGGAAGCTTGGCAACCCCTTCCCATGAAAGTGTTTCTCGCCAGTCACTGCTTAGGGCTACATCAAGAGTAAACAAAACGTAGAGATAGAACGTGAAACTACTTTGTTGTGTCAAGTTTCAAGAAGCTAGCACAAACCGTGTTGGATTTAGAGTTCCAAATACATCTATCAACATAGGAGAAAACAGAGTGAAACCTAAAAATTCAAACTGTTACTGGAAATGAACGCTTCAACATAGAAGAACGAAATTTGGGGAACCAAGTCGCCTTAGTGTACTGATCATTACCTGAAAGTATCATCCAGTTTGGGTGAAAAAATATTTGCTGAGATTTCTGGAGATTCGTAATTGTGGGAAGCTTGGCAACCCCGTTCCATGAAAGTGTTTCTCGCCAGTCACTGCTTAGGGCTACATCAAGAGGAAACAAAACGTAGAGATAGAACGTGAGACTACTTTGTTGTGTCAAGTTTCAAGAAGCTAGCAAAAACCGTGTTGGATTTAGAGCTCCAAATACATCTATCAATATAGGAGAAAACAGAGTGAAACCTAAAAATTCAAACTGTTACTGGAAATGAACGCTTCAACATAGAAGAACGAAATTTGGGGAACCAAGTCGCCTTAGTGTACTGATCATTACCTGAAAGTATCATCCAGTTTGGGTGAAAAAATATTTGCTGAGATTTCTGGAGATTCGTAATTTTTGGAAGCTTGGCAACCCCTTCCCATGAAAGTGTTTCTCGCCAGTCACTGTTTAGGGCTACAGCAAGAGGAAACAAAACGTAGAGATAGAACATGAAACTACTTTGTTGTGTCAACTTTCAAGAAGCTAGCACAAACCGTGTTGGATTTAGAGTTCCAAATATATCTATCAATATAGGAGAAAACAGAGTGAAACCTAAAAATTCAAACTATTACTGGAAATGAACGCTTCAACATAGAAGAACGAAATTTGGGGAACCAACGTACCTTAGTGTACTGATCATTACCTGAAAGTATCATCCAGTTTGGGTGAAAAATTATTTGCTGAGATTTCTGGAGATTCGTAATTTTTGGAAGCTTGGCAATCCCTTCCCATGAAAGTGTTTCTCGCCAGTCACTGCTTAGGGCTACATCAAGAGGAAACAAAACGTAGAGATAGAACGTGAAACTACTTTGTTGTGTCAAGTTTCAAGAAGCTATCACAAACCGTGTTGGATTTAGAGTTCCAAATACATCTGTCAATATACGAGAAAACAGAGTGAAACCTAAAAATTCAAACTGTTACTGGAAATGAACGCTTCAACATAGAAGAACGAAATTTGGGGAACCAAGTCGCCTTAGTGTACTGATCATTACCTGAAAGTATCATCCAGTTTGGGTGAAAAAATATTTGCTGAGATTTCTGGAGATTCGTAATTTTGGGAAGCTTGGCAACACCTTCCCATGAAAGTGTTTCTCGCCAGTCACTGCTTAGGGCTACATCAAGAGGAAACAAAACGTAGAGATAGAACGTGAAACTACTTTGTTGTGTCAAGTTTCAAGAAGCTAGCACAAAACGTGTTGGATTTAGAGTTCCAAATACATCTATCAATATAGGAGAAAACAGAGTGAAACCTAAAAATTCAAACTGTTACTGGAAATGAACGCTTCAACATAGAAGAACGAAATTTGGGGAACCAAGTCGCCTTAGTGTACTGATCATTAACTGAGAGTATCATCCAGTTTGGGTGAAAAAATATTTGCTGAGATTTCTGGAGATTCGTAATTTTTGGAAGCTTGGCAACCCCTTCCCATGAAAGTGTTTCTCGCCAGTCACTGCTTAGGGCTACATCAAGAGTAAACAAAACGTAGAGATAGAACGTGAAACTACTTTGTTGTGTCAAGTTTCAAGAAGCTAGCACAAACCGTGTTGGATTTAGAGTTCCAAATACATCTATCAACATAGGAGAAAACAGAGTGAAACCTAAAAATTCAAACTGTTACTGGAAATGAACGCTTCAACATAGAAGAACGAAATTTGGGGAACCAAGTCGCCTTAGTGTACTGATCATTACCTGAAAGTATCATCCAGTTTGGGTGAAAAAATATTTGCTGAGATTTCTGGAGATTCGTAATTGTGGGAAGCTTGGCAACCCCGTTCCATGAAAGTGTTTCTCGCCAGTCACTGCTTAGGGCTACATCAAGAGGAAACAAAACGTAGAGATAGAACGTGAGACTACTTTGTTGTGTCAAGTTTCAAGAAGCTAGCAAAAACCGTGTTGGATTTAGAGCTCCAAATACATCTATCAATATAGGAGAAAACAGAGTGAAACCTAAAAATTCAAACTGTTACTGGAAATGAACGCTTCAACATAGAAGAACGAAATTTGGGGAACCAAGTCGCCTTAGTGTACTGATCATTACCTGAAAGTATCATCCAGTTTGGGTGAAAAAATATTTGCTGAGATTTCTGGAGATTCGTAATTTTGGGAAGCTTGGCAACCCCTTCCCATGAAAGTGTTTCTCGCCAGTCACTGTTTAGGGCTACATCAAGAGGAAACAACAAAACGTAGAGATAGAAAGTGAAACTACTTTGTTGTGTCAACTTTCAAGAAGCTAGCACAAACCGTGTTGGATTCAGAGTTCCAAATACATCTATCAATATAGAAGAAAACAGAGTGAAACCTACAAATTCAAACTGTTACTGGAAATGAACGCTTCAACATAGAAGAACGAAATTTGGGGAACCAAGTCGCCTTAGTGTACTGATCATTACCTGAAAGTATCATCCAGTTTGGGTGAAAAAATATTTGCTGAGATTTCTGGAGATTCGTAATTTTGGGAAGCTTGGCAACCCCTTCCCATGAAAGTGTTTCTCGCCAGTCACTGCTTAGGGCTACATCAAGAGGAAACAAAACGTAGAGATAGAACGTGAAACTACTTTGTTGTGTCAAGTTTCAAGAAGCTATCACAAACCGTGTTGGATTTAGAGTTCCAAATACATCTGTCAATATACGAGAAAACAGAGTGAAACCTAAAAATTCAAACTGTTACTGGAAATGAACGCTTCAACATAGAAGAACGAAATTTGGGGAACCAAGTCGCCTTAGTGTACTGATCATTACCTGAAAGTATCATCCAGTTTGGGTGAAAAAATATTTGCTGAGATTTCTGGAGATTCGTAATTTTGGGAAGCTTGGCGACCCCTTCCCATGAAAGTGTTTCTCGCCAGTCACTGCTTAGGGCTACATCAAGAGGAAACAAAACGTAGAGATAGAACGTGAAACTACTTTGTTGTGTCAAGTTTCAAGAAGCTAGCACAAAACGTGTTGGATTTAGAGTTCCAAATACATCTATCAATATAGGAGAAAACAGAGTGAAACCTAAAAATTCAAACTGTTACTGGAAATGAACGCTTCAACATAGAAGAACGAAATTTGGGGAACCAAGTCGCCTTAGTGTACTGATCATTAACTGAGAGTATCATCCAGTTTGGGTGAAAAAATATTTGCTGAGATTTCTGGAGATTCGTAATTTTTGGAAGCTTGGCAACCCCTTCCCATGAAAGTGTTTCTCGCCAGTCACTGCTTAGGGCTACATCAAGAGTAAACAAAACGTAGAGATAGAACGTGAAACTACTTTGTTGTGTCAAGTTTCAAGAAGCTAGCACAAACCGTGTTGGATTTAGAGTTCCAAATACATCTATCAACATAGGAGAAAACAGAGTGAAACCTAAAAATTCAAACTGTTACTGGAAATGAACGCTTCAACATAGAAGAACGAAATTTGGGGAACCAAGTCGCCTTAGTGTACTGATCATTACCTGAAAGTATCATCCAGTTTGGGTGAAAAAATATTTGCTGAGATTTCTGGAGATTCGTAATTGTGGGAAGCTTGGCAACCCCGTTCCATGAAAGTGTTTCTCGCCAGTCACTGCTTAGGGCTACATCAAGAGGAAACAAAACGTAGAGATAGAACGTGAGACTACTTTGTTGTGTCAAGTTTCAAGAAGCTAGCAAAAACCGTGTTGGATTTAGAGCTCCAAATACATCTATCAATATAGGAGAAAACAGAGTGAAACCTAAAAATTCAAACTGTTACTGGAAATGAACGCTTCAACATAGAAGAACGAAATTTGGGGAACCAAGTCGCCTTAGTGTACTGATCATTACCTGAAAGTATCATCCAGTTTGGGTGAAAAAATATTTGCTGAGATTTCTGGAGATTCGTAATTTTGGGAAGCTTGGCAACCCCTTCCCATGAAAGTGTTTCTCGCCAGTCACTGTTTAGGGCTACATCAAGAGGAAACAACAAAACGTAGAGATAGAAAGTGAAACTACTTTGTTGTGTCAACTTTCAAGAAGCTAGCACAAACCGTGTTGGATTCAGAGTTCCAAATACATCTATCAATATAGAAGAAAACAGAGTGAAACCTACAAATTCAAACTGTTACTGGAAATGAACGCTTCAACATAGAAGAACGAAATTTGGGGAACCAAGTCGCCTTAGTGTACTGATCATTACCTGAAAGTATCATCCAGTTTGGGTGAAAAAATATTTGCTGAGATTTCTGGAGATTCGTAATTTTGGGAAGCTTGGCAACCCCTTCCCATGAAAGTGTTTCTCGCCAGTCACTGCTTAGGGCTACATCAAGAGGAAACAAAACGTAGAGATAGAACGTGAAACTACTTTGTTGTGTCAAGTTTCAAGAAGCTATCACAAACCGTGTTGGATTTAGAGTTCCAAATACATCTGTCAATATACGAGAAAACAGAGTGAAACCTAAAAATTCAAACTGTTACTGGAAATGAACGCTTCAACATAGAAGAACGAAATTTGGGGAACCAAGTCGCCTTAGTGTACTGATCATTACCTGAAAGTATCATCCAGTTTGGGTGAAAAAATATTTGCTGAGATTTCTGGAGATTCGTAATTTTGGGAAGCTTGGCGACCCCTTCCCATGAAAGTGTTTCTCGCCAGTCACTGCTTAGGGCTACATCAAGAGGAAACAAAACGTAGAGATAGAACGTGAAACTACTTTGTTGTGTCAAGTTTCAAGAAGCTAGCACAAAACGTGTTGGATTTAGAGTTCCAAATACATCTATCAATATAGGAGAAAACAGAGTGAAACCTAAAAATTCAAACTGTTACTGGAAATGAACGCTTCAACATAGAAGAACGAAATTTGGGGAACCAAGTCGCCTTAGTGTACTGATCATTAACTGAGAGTATCATCCAGTTTGGGTGAAAAAATATTTGCTGAGATTTCTGAAGATTCGTAATTTTTGGAAGCTTGGCAACCCCTTCCCATGAAAGTGTTTCTCGCCAGTCACTGCTTAGGGCTACATCAAGAGTAAACAAAACGTAGAGATAGAACGTGAAACTACTTTGTTGTGTCAAGTTTCAAGAAGCTAGCACAAACCGTGTTGGATTTAGATTTCCAAATACATCTATCAATATAGGAGAAAACAGAGTGAAACCTAAAAATTCAAACTGTTACTGGAAATGAGCGCTTCAACATAGAAGAATGAAATTTGGGGAACCAAGTCGCCTTAGTGTACTGATCATTACCTGAAAGTATCATCCAGTTTGGGTGAAAAAATATTTGCTGAGATTTCTGGAGATTCGTAATTGTGGGAAGCTTAGCAACCCCGTTCAATGAAAGTGTTTCTCGCCAGTCACTGCTTAGGGCTACATCAAGAGGAAACAAAACGTAGAGATAGAACGTGAAACTACTTTGTTGTGTCAAGTTTCAAGAAGCTAGCAAAAACCGTGTTGGATTTAGAGCTCCAAATACATCTATTAATATAGGAGAAAACAGAGTGAAACCTAAAAATTCAAACTGTTACTGGAAATGAACGCTTCAACATAGAAGAACGAAATTGGGGAACCAAGTCGCCTTAGTGTACTGATCATTACCTGAAAGTATCATCCAGTTTGGGTGAAAAAATATTTGCTGAGATTTCTGGAGATTCGTAATTTTGATAAGCTTGGCAACCCCTTCCCATGAAAGTGTTTCTCGCCAGTCACTGCTTAGGGCTACATCAAGAGGAAACAAAACGTAGAGATAGACCGTGAAACTACTTTGTTGTGTCAAGTTTCAAGAAGCTAGCACAAACCGTGTTGGATTTAGAGTTCCAAATACATCTATCAATATAGGAGAAAACAGAGTGAAACCTAAAAATTCAAACTGTTACTGGAAATGAACGCTTCAACATAGAAGAACGAAATTTGGGGAACCAAGTCGCCTTAGTGTACTGATCATTACCTGAGAGTATCATCCAGTTTGGGTGAAAAAATATTTGCTGAGATTTCTGGAGATTCGTAATTTTTGGAAGCTTGGCAACCCCTTCCCATGAAAGTGTTTCTCGCCAGTCACTGTTTAGGGCTACAGCAAGAGGAAACAAAACGTAGAGATAGAACATGAAACTACTTTGTTGTGTCAAGTTTCAAGAAGCTAGCACAAACCGTGTTGGATTTAGAGTTCCAAATACATCTATCAATATAGGAGAAAACAGAGTGAAACCTAAAAATTCAAACTGTTACTGGAAATGAACGCTTCAACATAGAAGAACGAAATTTGGGGAACCAAGTCGCCTTAGTGTACTGATCATTACCTGAAAGTATCATCCAGTTTGGGTGAAAAAATATTTGCTGAGATTTCTGGAGATTCGTAATTTTGGGAAGCTTGGCAACACCTTCCCATGAAAGTGTTTCTCGCCAGTCAGTGCTTAGGGCTACATCAAGAGGAAACAAAACGTAGAGATAGAACGTGAAACTACTTTGTTGTGTCAAGTTTCAAGAAGCTAGCACAAAACGTGTTGGATTTAGAGTTCCAAATACATCTATCAATATAGGAGAAAACAGAGTGAAACCTAAAAATTCAAACTGTTACTGGAAATGAACGCTTCAACATAGAAGAACGAAATTTGGGGAACCAAGTCGCCTTAGTGTACTGATCATTAACTGAGAGTATCATCCAGTTTGGGTGAAAAAATATTTGCTGAGATTTCTGGAGATTCGTAATTTTTGGAAGCTTGGCAACCCCTTCCCATGAAAGTGTTTCTCGCCAGTCACTGCTTAGGGCTACATCAAGAGTAAACAAAACGTAGAGATAGAACGTGAAACTACTTTGTTGTGTCAAGTTTCAAGAAGCTAGCACAAACCGTGTTGGATTTAGAGTTCCAAATACATCTATCAATATAGGAGAAAACAGAGTGAAACCTAAAAATTCAAACTGTTACTGGAAATGAACGCTTCAACATAGAAGAACGAAATTTGGGGAACCAAGTCGCCTTAGTGTACTGATCATTACCTGAAAGTATCATCCAGTTTGGGTGAAAAAATATTTGCTGAGATTTCTGGAGATTCGTAATTTTGGGAAGCTTGGCGACCCCTTCCCATGAAAGTGTTTCTCGCCAGTCACTGCTTAGGGCTACATCAAGAGGAAACAAAACGTAGAGATAGAACGTGAAACTACTTTGTTGTGTCAAGTTTCAAGAAGCTAGCACAAACCGTGTTGGATTTAGAGTTCCAAATACCTCTATCCATATAGGAGAAAACAGAGTGAAACCTAAAAATTCAAACTGTTACTGGAAATGAACGCTTCAACATAGAAGAACGAAATTTGGGGAACCAAGTCGCCTTAGTGTACTGATCATTACCTGAGAGTATCATCCAGTTTGGGTGAAAAAATATTTGCTGAGATTTCTGGAGATTCGTAATTTTGGGAAGCTTGGCAACACCTTCCCATGAAAGTGTTTCTCGCCAGTCACTGCTTAGGGCTACATCAAGAGGAAACAAAACGTAGAGATAGAACGTGAAACTACTTTGTTGTGTCAAGTTTCAAGAAGCTAGCACAAACCGTGTTGGATTTAGAGTTCCAAATACATCTATCAATATAGGAGAAAACAGAGTGAAACCTAAAAATTCAAACTGTTACTGGAAATGAACGCTTCAACATAGAAGAACGAAATTTGGGGAACTAAGTCGCCTTAGTGTACTGATCATTACCTGAAAGTATCATCCAGTTTGGGTGAAAAAATATTTGCTGAGATTTCTGGAGATTCGTAATTTTTGGAAGCTTGGCAACGCCTTCCCATGAAAGTGTTTCTCGCCAGACACTGTTTAGGGCTACAGCAAGAGGAAACAAAACGTAGAGATAGAACATGAAACTACTTTGTTGTGTCAACTTTCAAGAAGCTAGCACAAACCGTGTTGGATTTAGAGTTCCAAATACATCTATCAATATAGGAGAAAACAGAGTGAAACCTAAAAATTAAAACTGTTACTGGAAATGAACGCTTCAACATAGAAGAACGAAATTTGGGGAACCAACGTACCTTAGTGTACTGATCATTACCTGAAAGTATCATCCAGTTTGGGTGAAAAATTATTTGCTGAGATTTCTGGAGATTCGTAATTTTTGGAAGCTTGGCAATCCCTTCCCATGAAAGTGTTTCTCGCCAGTCACTGCTTAGGGCTACATCAAGAGGAAACAAAACGTAGAGATAGAACGTGAAACTACTTGTTGTGTCAAGTTTCAAGAAGCTATCACAAACCGTGTTGGATTTAGAGTTCCAAATACATCTGTCAATATACGAGAAAACAGAGTGAAACCTAAAAATTCAAACTGTTACTGGAAATGAACGCTTCAACATAGAAGAACGAAATTTGGGGAACCAAGTCGCCTTAGTGTACTGATCATTACCTGAAAGTATCATCCAGTTTGGGTGAAAAAATATTTGCTGAGATTTCTGGAGATTCGTAATTTTGGGAAGCTTGGCGACCCCTTCCCATGAAAGTGTTTCTCGCCAGTCACTGCTTAGGGCTACATCAAGAGGAAACAAAACGTAGAGATAGAACGTGAAACTACTTTGTTGTGTCAAGTTTCAAGAAGCTAGCACAAAACGTGTTGGATTTAGAGTTCCAAATACATCTATCAATATAGGAGAAAACAGAGTGAAACCTAAAAATTGAAACTGTTACTGGAAATGAACGCTTCAACATAGAAGAACGAAATTTGGGGAACCAAGTCGCCTTAGTGTACTGATCATTAACTGAGAGTATCATCCAGTTTGGGTGAAAAAATATTTGCTGAGATTTCTGGAGATTCGTAATTTTTGGAAGCTTGGCAACCCCTTCCCATGAAAGTGTTTCTCGCCAGTCACTGCTTAGGGCTACATCAAGAGTAAACAAAACGTAGAGATAGAACGTGAAACTACTTTGTTGTGTCAATTTTCAAGAAGCTAGCACAAACCGTGTTGGATTTAGAGTTCCAAATACATCTATCAATATAGGAGAAAACAGAGTGAAACCTAAAAATTCAAACTGTTACTGGAAATGAACGCTTCAACATAGAAGAACGAAATTTGGGGAACCAACGTACCTTAGTGTACTGATCATTACCTGAAAGTATCATCCAGTTTGGGTGAAAAATTATTTGCTGAGATTTCTGGAGATTCGTAATTTTTGGAAGCTTGGCAATCCCTTCCCATGAAAGTGTTTCTCGCCAGTCACTGCTTAGGGCTACATCAAGAGGAAACAAAACGTAGAGATAGAACGTGAAACTACTTTGTTGTGTCAAGTTTCAAGAAGCTATCACAAACCGTGTTGGATTTAGAGTTCCAAATACATCTGTCAATATACGAGAAAACAGAGTGAAACCTAAAAATTCAAACTGTTACTGGAAATGAACGCTTCAACATAGAAGAACGAAATTTGGGGAACCAAGTCGCCTTAGTGTACTGATCATTACCTGAAAGTATCATCCAGTTTGGGTGAAAAAATATTTGCTGAGATTTCTGGAGATTCGTAATTTTGGGAAGCTTGGCGACCCCTTCCCATGAAAGTGTTTCTCGCCAGTCACTGCTTAGGGCTACATCAAGAGGAAACAAAACGTAGAGATAGAACGTGAATCTACTTTGTTGTGTCAAGTTTCAAGAAGCTAGCACAAAACGTGTTGGATTTAGAGTTCCAAATACATCTATCAATATAGGAGAAAACAGAGTGAAACCTAAAAATTCAAACTGTTACTGGAAATGAACGCTTCAACATAGAAGAACGAAATTTGGGGAACCAAGTCGCCTTAGTGTACTGATCATTAACTGAGAGTATCATCCAGTTTGGGTGAAAAAATATTTGCTGAGATTTCTGGAGATTCGTAATTTTTGGAAGCTTGGCAACCCCTTCCCATGAAAGTGTTTCTCGCCAGTCACTGCTTAGGGCTACATCAAGAGTAAACAAAACGTAGAGATAGAACGTGAAACTACTTTGTTGTGTCAAGTTTCAAGAAGCTAGCACAAACCGTGTTGGATTTAGAGTTCCAAATACCTCTATCCATATAGGAGAAAACAGAGTGAAACCTAAAAATTCAAACTGTTACTGGAAATGAACGCTTCAACATAGAAGAACGAAATTTGGGGAACCAAGTCGCCTTAGTGTACTGATCATTACCTGAAAGTATCATCCAGTTTGGGTGAAAAAATATTTGCTGAGATTTCTGGAGATTCGTAATTTTGGGAAGCTTGGCAACCCCTTCCCATGAAAGTGTTTCTCGCCAGTCACTGTTTAGGGCTACATCAAGAGGAAACAACAAAACGTAGAGATAGAAAGTGAAACTACTTTGTTGTGTCAACTTTCAAGAAGCTAGCACAAACCGTGTTGGATTCAGAGTTCCAAATACATCTATCAATATAGGAGAAAACAGAGTGAAACCTACAAATTCAAACTGTTACTGGAAATGAACGCTTCAACATAGAAGAACGAAATTTGGGGAACCAAGTCGCCTTAGTGTACTGATCATTACCTGAAAGTATCATCCAGTTTGGGTGAAAAAATATTTGCTGAGATTTCTGGAGATTCGTAATTTTGGGAAGCTTGGCAACCCCTTCCCATGAAAGTGTTTCTCGCCAGTCACTGCTTAGGGCTACATCAAGAGGAAACAAAACGTAGAGATAGAACGTGAAACTACTTTGTTGTGTCAAGTTTCAAGAAGCTAGCACAAACCGTGTTGGATTTAGAGTTCCAAATACATCTATCAATATAGGAGAAAACAGAGTGAAACCTAAAAATTCAAACTGTTACTGGAAATGAACGCTTCAACATAGAAGAACGAAATTTGGGGAACCAAGTCGCCTTAGTGTACTGATCATTACCTGAAAGTATCATCCAGTTTGGGTGAAAAAATGTTTGCTGAGATTTCTGGAGATTCGTAATTTTGGGAAGCTTGGCAACCCCTTCCGATGAAAGTGTTTCTCGCCAGTCACTGCTTAGGGCTACAACAAGAGGAAACAAAACGTAGAGATAGGACGTGAAACTACTTTGTTGTGTCAAGTTTCAAGAAGCTAGCACAAACCGTGTTGGATTTAGAGTTCCAAATACATCTATCTATATAGGAGAAAACAGAGTGAAACCTAAAAATTCAAACTGTTACTGGAAATGAACGCTTCAACATAGAAGAACGAAATTTGGGGAACCAAGTCGCCTTAGTGTACTGATCATTACCTGAGAGTATCATCCAGTTTGGGTGAAAAAATATTTGCTGAGATTTCTGGAGATTCGTAATTTTTGGAAGCTTGGCAACCCCTTCCCATGAAAATGTTTCTCGCCAGTCACTGTTTAGGGCTACAGCAAGAGGAAACAAAACGTAGAGATAGAACATGAAACTACTTTGTTGTGTCAACTTTCAAGAAGCTAGCACAAACCGTGTTGGATTTAGAGTTCCAAATACATCTATCAATATAGGAGAAAACAGAGTGAAACCTAAAAATTCAAACTGTTACTGGAAATGAACGCTTCAACATAGAAGAACGAAATTTGGGGAACCAACGTACCTTAGTGTACTGATCATTACCTGAAAGTATCATCCAGTTTGGGTGAAAAATTATTTGCTGAGATTTCTGGAGATTCGTAATTTTTGGAAGCTTGGCAATCCCTTCCCATGAAAGTGTTTCTCGCCAGTCACTGCTTAGGGCTACATCAAGAGGAAACAAAACGTAGAGATAGAACGTGAAACTACTTTGTTGTGTCAAGTTTCAAGAAGCTATCACAAACCGTGTTGGATTTAGAGTTCCAAATACATCTGTCAATATACGAGAAAACAGAGTGAAACCTAAAAATTCAAACTGTTACTGGAAATGAACGCTTCAACATAGAAGAACGAAATTTGGGGAACCAAGTCGCCTTAGTGTACTGATCATTACCTGAAAGTATCATCCAGTTTGGGTGAAAAAATATTTGCTGAGATTTCTGGAGATTCGTAATTTTGGGAAGCTTGGCGACCCCTTCCCATGAAAGTGTTTCTCGCCAGTCACTGCTTAGGGCTACATCAAGAGGAAACAAAACGTAGAGATAGAACGTGAAACTACTTTGTTGTGTCAAGTTTCAAGAAGCTAGCACAAAACGTGTTGGATTTAGAGTTCCAAATACATCTATCAATATAGGAGAAAACAGAGTGAAACCTAAAAATTCAAACTGTTACTGGAAATGAACGCTTCAACATAGAAGAACGAAATTTGGGGAACCTCATCCAGTTTGGGTGAAAAAATATTTGCTGAGATTTCTGGAGATTCGTAATTTTTGGAAGCTTGGCAACCCCTTCCCATGAAAGTGTTTCTCGCCAGTCACTGCTTAGGGCTACATCAAGAGTAAACAAAACGTAGAGATAGAACGTGAAACTACTTTGTTGTGTCAAGTTTCAAGAAGCTAGCACAAACCGTGTTGGATTTAGAGTTCCAAATACCTCTATCCATATAGGAGAAAACAGAGTGAAACCTAAAAATTCAAACTGTTACTGGAAATGAACGCTTCAACATAGAAGAACGAAATTTGGGGAACCAAGTCGCCTTAGTGTACTGATCATTACCTGAAAGTATCATCCAGTTTGGGTGAAAAAATATTTGCTGAGATTTCTGGAGATTCGTAATTTTGGGAAGCTTGGCAACCCCTTCCCATGAAAGTGTTTCTCGCCAGTCACTGTTTAGGGCTACATCAAGAGGAAACAACAAAACGTAGAGATAGAAAGTGAAACTACTTTGTTGTGTCAACTTTCAAGAAGCTAGCACAAACCGTGTTGGATTCAGAGTTCCAAATACATCTATCAATATAGGAGAAAACAGAGTGAAACCTACAAATTCAAACTGTTACTGGAAATGAACGCTTCAACATAGAAGAACGAAATTTGGGGAACCAAGTCGCCTTAGTGTACTGATCATTACCTGAAAGTATCATCCAGTTTGGGTGAAAAAATATTTGCTGAGATTTCTGGAGATTCGTAATTTTGGGAAGCTTGGCAACCCCTTCCCATGAAAGTGTTTCTCGCCAGTCACTGCTTAGGGCTACATCAAGAGGAAACAAAACGTAGAGATAGAACGTGAAACTACTTTGTTGTGTCAAGTTTCAAGAAGCTAGCACAAACCGTGTTGGATTTAGAGTTCCAAATACATCTATCAATATAGGAGAAAACAGAGTGAAACCTAAAAATTCAAACTGTTACTGGAAATGAACGCTTCAACATAGAAGAACGAAATTTGGGGAACCAAGTCGCCTTAGTGTACTGATCATTACCTGAAAGTATCATCCAGTTTGGGTGAAAAAATGTTTGCTGAGATTTCTGGAGATTCGTAATTTTGGGAAGCTTGGCAACCCCTTCCGATGAAAGTGTTTCTCGCCAGTCACTGCTTAGGGCTACAACAAGAGGAAACAAAACGTAGAGATAGGACGTGAAACTACTTTGTTGTGTCAAGTTTCAAGAAGCTAGCACAAACCGTGTTGGATTTAGAGTTCCAAATACATCTATCTATATAGGAGAAAACAGAGTGAAACCTAAAAATTCAAACTGTTACTGGAAATGAACGCTTCAACATAGAAGAACGAAATTTGGGGAACCAAGTCGCCTTAGTGTACTGATCATTACCTGAGAGTATCATCCAGTTTGGGTGAAAAAATATTTGCTGAGATTTCTGGAGATTCGTAATTTTTGGAAGCTTGGCAACCCCTTCCCATGAAAGTGTTTCTCGCCAGTCACTGTTTAGGGCTACAGCAAGAGGAAACAAAACGTAGAGATAGAACATGAAACTACTTTGTTGTGTCAACTTTCAAGAAGCTAGCACAAACCGTGTTGGATTTAGAGTTCCAAATACATCTATCAATATAGGAGAAAACAGAGTGAAACCTAAAAATTCAAACTGTTACTGGAAATGAACGCTTCAACATAGAAGAACGAAATTTGGGGAACCAACGTACCTTAGTGTACTGATCATTACCTGAAAGTATCATCCAGTTTGGGTGAAAAATTATTTGCTGAGATTTCTGGAGATTCGTAATTTTTGGAAGCTTGGCAATCCCTTCCCATGAAAGTGTTTCTCGCCAGTCACTGCTTAGGGCTACATCAAGAGGAAACAAAACGTAGAGATAGAACGTGAAACTACTTTGTTGTGTCAAGTTTCAAGAAGCTATCACAAACCGTGTTGGATTTAGAGTTCCAAATACATCTGTCAATATACGAGAAAACAGAGTGAAACCTAAAAATTCAAACTGTTACTGGAAATGAACGCTTCAACATAGAAGAACGAAATTTGGGGAACCAAGTCGCCTTAGTGTACTGATCATTACCTGAAAGTATCATCCAGTTTGGGTGAAAAAATATTTGCTGAGATTTCTGGAGATTCGTAATTTTGGGAAGCTTGGCGACCCCTTCCCATGAAAGTGTTTCTCGCCAGTCACTGCTTAGGGCTACATCAAGAGGAAACAAAACGTAGAGATAGAACGTGAAACTACTTTGTTGTGTCAAGTTTCAAGAAGCTAGCACAAAACGTGTTGGATTTAGAGTTCCAAATACATCTATCAATATAGGAGAAAACAGAGTGAAACCTAAAAATTCAAACTGTTACTGGAAATGAACGCTTCAACATAGAAGAACGAAATTTGGGGAACCAAGTCGCCTTAGTGTACTGATCATTAACTGAGAGTATCATCCAGTTTGGGTGAAAAAATATTTGCTGAGATTTCTGGAGATTCGTAATTTTTGGAAGCTTGGCAACCCCTTCCCATGAAAGTGTTTCTCGCCAGTCACTGCTTAGGGCTACATCAAGAGTAAACAAAACGTAGAGATAGAACGTGAAACTACTTTGTTGTGTCAAGTTTCAAGAAGCTAGCACAAACCGTGTTGGATTTAGAGTTCCAAATACCTCTATCCATATAGGAGAAAACAGAGTGAAACCTAAAAATTCAAACTGTTACTGGAAATGAACGCTTCAACATAGAAGAACGAAATTTGGGGAACCAAGTCGCCTTAGTGTACTGATCATTACCTGAAAGTATCATCCAGTTTGGGTGAAAAAATATTTGCTGAGATTTCTGGAGATTCGTAATTTTGGGAAGCTTGGCAACCCCTTCCCATGAAAGTGTTTCTCGCCAGTCACTGTTTAGGGCTACATCAAGAGGAAACAACAAAACGTAGAGATAGAAAGTGAAACTACTTTGTTGTGTCAACTTTCAAGAAGCTAGCACAAACCGTGTTGGATTCAGAGTTCCAAATACATCTATCAATATAGGAGAAAACAGAGTGAAACCTACAAATTCAAACTGTTACTGGAAATGAACGCTTCAACATAGAAGAACGAAATTTGGGGAACCAAGTCGCCTTAGTGTACTGATCATTACCTGAAAGTATCATCCAGTTTGGGTGAAAAAATATTTGCTGAGATTTCTGGAGATTCGTAATTTTGGGAAGCTTGGCAACCCCTTCCCATGAAAGTGTTTCTCGCCAGTCACTGCTTAGGGCTACATCAAGAGGAAACAAAACGTAGAGATAGAACGTGAAACTACTTTGTTGTGTCAAGTTTCAAGAAGCTAGCACAAACCGTGTTGGATTTAGAGTTCCAAATACATCTATCAATATAGGAGAAAACAGAGTGAAACCTAAAAATTCAAACTGTTACTGGAAATGAACGCTTCAACATAGAAGAACGAAATTTGGGGAACCAAGTCGCCTTAGTGTACTGATCATTACCTGAAAGTATCATCCAGTTTGGGTGAAAAAATGTTTGCTGAGATTTCTGGAGATTCGTAATTTTGGGAAGCTTGGCAACCCCTTCCGATGAAAGTGTTTCTCGCCAGTCACTGCTTAGGGCTACAACAAGAGGAAACAAAACGTAGAGATAGGACGTGAAACTACTTTGTTGTGTCAAGTTTCAAGAAGCTAGCACAAACCGTGTTGGATTTAGAGTTCCAAATACATCTATCTATATAGGAGAAAACAGAGTGAAACCTAAAAATTCAAACTGTTACTGGAAATGAACGCTTCAACATAGAAGAACGAAATTTGGGGAACCAAGTCGCCTTAGTGTACTGATCATTACCTGAGAGTATCATCCAGTTTGGGTGAAAAAATATTTGCTGAGATTTCTGGAGATTCGTAATTTTTGGAAGCTTGGCAACCCCTTCCCATGAAAGTGTTTCTCGCCAGTCACTGTTTAGGGCTACAGCAAGAGGAAACAAAACGTAGAGATAGAACATGAAACTACTTTGTTGTGTCAACTTTCAAGAAGCTAGCACAAACCGTGTTGGATTTAGAGTTCCAAATACATCTATCAATATAGGAGAAAACAGAGTGAAACCTAAAAATTCAAACTGTTACTGGAAATGAACGCTTCAACATAGAAGAACGAAATTTGGGGAACCAACGTACCTTAGTGTACTGATCATTACCTGAAAGTATCATCCAGTTTGGGTGAAAAATTATTTGCTGAGATTTCTGGAGATTCGTAATTTTTGGAAGCTTGGCAATCCCTTCCCATGAAAGTGTTTCTCGCCAGTCACTGCTTAGGGCTACATCAAGAGGAAACAAAACGTAGAGATAGAACGTGAAACTACTTTGTTGTGTCAAGTTTCAAGAAGCTATCACAAACCGTGTTGGATTTAGAGTTCCAAATACATCTGTCAATATACGAGAAAACAGAGTGAAACCTAAAAATTCAAATTGTTACTGGAAATGAACGCTTCAACATAGAAGAACGAAATTTGGGGAACCAAGTCGCCTTAGTGTACTGATCATTACCTGAAAGTATCATCCAGTTTGGGTGAAAAAATATTTGCTGAGATTTCTGGAGATTCGTAATTTTGGGAAGCTTGGCGACCCCTTCCCATGAAAGTGTTTCTCGCCAGTCACTGCTTAGGGCTACATCAAGAGGAAACAAAACGTAGAGATAGAACGTGAAACTACTTTGTTGTGTCAAGTTTCAAGAAGCTAGCACAAAACGTGTTGGATTTAGAGTTCCAAATACATCTATCAATATAGGAGAAAACAGAGTGAAACCTAAAAATTCAAACTGTTACTGGAAATGAACGCTTCAACATAGAAGAACGAAATTTGGGGAACCAAGTCGCCTTAGTGTACTGATCATTAACTGAGAGTATCATCCAGTTTGGGTGAAAAAATATTTGCTGAGATTTCTGGAGATTCGTAATTTTTGGAAGCTTGGCAACCCCTTCCCATGAAAGTGTTTCTCGCCAGTCACTGCTTAGGGCTACATCAAGAGTAAACAAAACGTAGAGATAGAACGTGAAACTACTTTGTTGTGTCAAGTTTCAAGAAGCTAGCACAAACCGTGTTGGATTTAGAGTTCCAAATACCTCTATCCATATAGGAGAAAACAGAGTGAAACCTAAAAATTCAAACTGTTACTGGAAATGAACGCTTCAACATAGAAGAACGAAATTTGGGGAACCAAGTCGCCTTAGTGTACTGATCATTACCTGAAAGTATCATCCAGTTTGGGTGAAAAAATATTTGCTGAGATTTCTGGAGATTCGTAATTTTGGGAAGCTTGGCAACCCCTTCCCATGAAAGTGTTTCTCGCCAGTCACTGTTTAGGGCTACATCAAGAGGAAACAACAAAACGTAGAGATAGAAAGTGAAACTACTTTGTTGTGTCAACTTTCAAGAAGCTAGCACAAACCGTGTTGGATTCAGAGTTCCAAATACATCTATCAATATAGGAGAAAACAGAGTGAAACCTACAAATTCAAACTGTTACTGGAAATGAACGCTTCAACATAGAAGAACGAAATTTGGGGAACCAAGTCGCCTTAGTGTACTGATCATTACCTGAAAGTATCATCCAGTTTGGGTGAAAAAATATTTGCTGAGATTTCTGGAGATTCGTAATTTTGGGAAGCTTGGCAACCCCTTCCCATGAAAGTGTTTCTCGCCAGTCACTGCTTAGGGCTACATCAAGAGGAAACAAAACGTAGAGATAGAACGTGAAACTACTTTGTTGTGTCAAGTTTCAAGAAGCTAGCACAAACCGTGTTGGATTTAGAGTTCCAAATACATCTATCAATATAGGAGAAAACAGAGTGCAACCTAAAAATTCAAACTGTTACTGGAAATGAACGCTTCAACATAGAAGAACGAAATTTGGGGAACCAAGTCGCCTTAGTGTACTGATCATTACCTGAAAGTATCATCCAGTTTGGGTGAAAAAATGTTTGCTGAGATTTCTGGAGATTCGTAATTTTGGGAAGCTTGGCAACCCCTTCCGATGAAAGTGTTTCTCGCCAGTCACTGCTTAGGGCTACAACAAGAGGAAACAAAACGTAGAGATAGGACGTGAAACTACTTTGTTGTGTCAAGTTTCAAGAAGCTAGCACAAACCGTGTTGGATTTAGAGTTCCAAATACATCTATCTATATAGGAGAAAACAGAGTGAAACCTAAAAATTCAAACTGTTACTGGAAATGAACGCTTCAACATAGAAGAACGAAATTTGGGGAACCAAGTCGCCTTAGTGTACTGATCATTACCTGAAAGTATCATCCAGTTTGGGTGAAAAAATATTTGCTGAGATTTCTGGAGATTCGTAATTTTGGGAAGCTTGGCAACCCCTTCCCATGAAAGTGTTTCTCGCCAGTCACTGTTTAGGGCTACAGCAAGAGGAAACAAAACGTAGAGATAGAACATGAAACTACTTTGTTGTGTCAACTTTCAAGAAGCTAGCACAAACCGTGTTGGATTTAGAGTTCCAAATACATCTATCAATATAGGAGAAAACAGAGTGAAACCTAAAAATTCAAACTGTTACTGGAAATGAACGCTTCAACATAGAAGAACGAAATTTGGGGAACCAACGTACCTTAGTGTACTGATCATTACCTGAAAGTATCATCCAGTTTGGGTGAAAAATTATTTGCTGAGATTTCTGGAGATTCGTAATTTTTGGAAGCTTGGCAATCCCTTCCCATGAAAGTGTTTCTCGCCAGTCACTGCTTAGGGCTACATCAAGAGGAAACAAAACGTAGAGATAGAACGTGAAACTACTTTGTTGTGTCAAGTTTCAAGAAGCTATCACAAACCGTGTTGGATTTAGAGTTCCAAATACATCTGTCAATATACGAGAAAACAGAGTGAAACCTAAAAATTCAAACTGTTACTGGAAATGAACGCTTCAACATAGAAGAACGAAATTTGGGGAACCAAGTCGCCTTAGTGTACTGATCATTACCTGAAAGTATCATCCAGTTTGGGTGAAAAAATATTTGCTGAGATTTCTGGAGATTCGTAATTTTGGGAAGCTTGGCGACCCCTTCCCATGAAAGTGTTTCTCGCCAGTCACTGCTTAGGGCTACATCAAGAGGAAACAAAACGTAGAGATAGAACGTGAAACTACTTTGTTGTGTCAAGTTTCAAGAAGCTAGCACAAAACGTGTTGGATTTAGAGTTCCAAATACATCTATCAATATAGGAGAAAACAGAGTGAAACCTAAAAATTCAAACTGTTACTGGAAATGAACGCTTCAACATAGAAGAACGAAATTTGGGGAACCAAGTCGCCTTAGTGTACTGATCATTAACTGAGAGTATCATCCAGTTTGGGTGAAAAAATATTTGCTGAGATTTCTGGAGATTCGTAATTTTTGGAAGCTTGGCAACCCCTTCCCATGAAAGTGTTTCTCGCCAGTCACTGCTTAGGGCTACATCAAGAGTAAACAAAACGTAGAGATAGAACGTGAAACTACTTTGTTGTGTCAATTTTCAAGAAGCTAGCACAAACCGTGTTGGATTTAGATTTCCAAATACATCTATCAATATAGGAGAAAACAGAGTGAAACCTAAAAATTCAAACTGTTACTGGAAATGAACGCTTCAACATAGAAGAATGAAATTTGGGGAACCAAGTCGCCTTAGTGTACTGATCATTACCTGAAAGTACCATCCAGTTTGGGTGAAAAAATATTTGCTGAGATTTCTGGAGATTCGTAATTGTGGGAAGCTTGGCAACCCCGTTCCATGAAAGTGTTTCTCGCCAGTCACTGCTTAGGGCTACATCAAGAGGAAACAAAACGTAGAGATAGAACGTGAAACTACTTTGTTGTGTCAAGTTTCAAGAAGCTAGCAAAAACCGTGTTGGATTTAGAGCTCCAAATACATCTATTAATATAGGAGAAAACAGAGTGAAACCTAAAAATTCAAACTGTTACTGGAAATGAACGCTTCAACATAGAAGAACGAAATTGGGGAACCAAGTCGCCTTAGTGTACTGATCATTACCTGAAAGTATCATCCAGTTTGGGTGAAAAAATATTTGCTGAGATTTCTGGAGATTCGTAATTTTGGGAAGCTTGGCAACCCCTTCCCATGAAAGTGTTTCTCGCCAGTCACTGCTTAGGGCTACATCAAGAGGAAACAAAACGTAGAGATAGAACGTGAAACTACTTTGTTGTGTCAAGTTTCAAGAAGCTAGCACAAACCGTGTTGGATTTAGAGTTCCAAATACATCTATCAATATAGGAGAAAACAGAGTGAAACCTAAAAATTCAAACTGTTACTGGAAATGAACGCTTCAACATAGAAGAACGAAATTTGGGGAACCAAGTCGCCTTAGTGTACTGATCATTACCTGAGAGTATCATCCAGTTTGGGTGAAAAAATATTTGCTGAGATTTCTGGAGATTCGTAATTTTTGGAAGCTTGGCAACCCCTTCCCATGAAAGTGTTTCTCGCCAGTCACTGTTTAGGGCTACAGCAAGAGGAAACAAAACGTAGAGATAGAACATGAAACTACTTTGTTGTGTCAACTTTCAAGAAGCTAGCACAAACCGTGTTGGATTTAGAGTTCCAAATACATCTGTCAATATACGAGAAAACAGAGTGAAACCTAAAAATTCAAACTGTTACTGGAAATGAACGCTTCAACATAGAAGAACGAAATTTGGGGAACCAAGTCGCCTTAGTGTACTGATCATTACCTGAAAGTATCATCCAGTTTGGGTGAAAAAATATTTGCTGAGATTTCTGGAGATTCGTAATTTTGGGAAGCTTGGCAACCCCTTCCCATGAAAGTGTTTCTCGCCAGTCACTGCTTAGGGCTACATCAAGAGGAAACAAAACGTAGAGATAGAACGTGAAACTACTTTGTTGTGTCAAGTTTCAAGAAGCTAGCACAAACCGTGTTGGATTTAGAGTTCCAAATACATCTATCAATATAGGAGAAAACAGAGTGAAACCTAAAAATTCAAACTGTTACTGGAAATGAACGCTTCAACATAGAAGAACGAAATTTGGGGAACCAAGTCGCCTTAGTGTACTGATCATTACCTGAAAGTATCATCCAGTTTGGGTGAAAAAATGTTTGCTGAGATTTCTGGAGATTCGTAATTTTGGGAAGCTTGGCAACCCCTTCCGATGAAAGTGTTTCTCGCCAGTCACTGCTTAGGGCTACAACAAGAGGAAACAAAACGTAGAGATAGGACGTGAAACTACTTTGTTGTGTCAAGTTTCAAGAAGCTAGCACAAACCGTGTTGGATTTAGAGTTCCAAATACATCTATCTATATAGGAGAAAACAGAGTGAAACCTAAAAATTCAAACTGTTACTGGAAATGAACGCTTCAACATAGAAGAACGAAATTTGGGGAACCAAGTCGCCTTAGTGTACTGATCATTACCTGAAAGTATCATCCAGTTTGGGTGAAAAAATATTTGCTGAGATTTCTGGAGATTCGTAATTTTGGGAAGCTTGGCAACCCCTTCCCATGAAAGTGTTTCTCGCCAGTCACTGTTTAGGGCTACAGCAAGAGGAAACAAAACGTAGAGATAGAACATGAAACTACTTTGTTGTGTCAACTTTCAAGAAGCTAGCACAAACCGTGTTGGATTTAGAGTTCCAAATACATCTATCAATATAGGAGAAAACAGAGTGAAACCTAAAAATTCAAACTGTTACTGGAAATGAACGCTTCAACATAGAAGAACGAAATTTGGGGAACCAACGTACCTTAGTGTACTGATCATTACCTGAAAGTATCATCCAGTTTGGGTGAAAAATTATTTGCTGAGATTTCTGGAGATTCGTAATTTTTGGAAGCTTGGCAATCCCTTCCCATGAAAGTGTTTCTCGCCAGTCACTGCTTAGGGCTACATCAAGAGGAAACAAAACTTAGAGATAGAACGTGAAACTACTTTGTTGTGTCAAGTTTCAAGAAGCTATCACAAACCGTGTTGGATTTAGAGTTCCAAATACATCTGTCAATATACGAGAAAACAGAGTGAAACCTAAAAATTCAAACTGTTACTGGAAATGAACGCTTCAACATAGAAGAACGAAATTTGGGGAACCAAGTCGCCTTAGTGTACTGATCATTACCTGAAAGTATCATCCAGTTTGGGTGAAAAAATATTTGCTGAGATTTCTGGAGATTCGTAATTTTGGGAAGCTTGGCGACCCCTTCCCATGAAAGTGTTTCTCGCCAGTCACTGCTTAGGGCTACATCAAGAGGAAACAAAACGTAGAGATAGAACGTGAAACTACTTTGTTGTGTCAAGTTTCAAGAAGCTAGCACAAAACGTGTTGGATTTAGAGTTCCAAATACATCTATCAATATAGGAGAAAACAGAGTGAAACCTAAAAATTCAAACTGTTACTGGAAATGAACGCTTCAACATAGAAGAACGAAATTTGGGGAACCAAGTCGCCTTAGTGTACTGATCATTAACTGAGAGTATCATCCTGTTTGGGTGAAAAAATATTTGCTGAGATTTCTGGAGATTCGTAATTTTTGGAAGCTTGGCAACCCCTTCCCATGAAAGTGTTTCTCGCCAGTCACTGCTTAGGGCTACATCAAGAGTAAACAAAACATAGAGATAGAACGTGAAACTACTTTGTTGTGTCAATTTTCAAGAAGCTAGCACAAACCGTGTTGGATTTAGATTTCCAAATACATCTATCAATATAGGAGAAAACAGAGTGAAACCTAAAAATTCAAACTGTTACTGGAAATGAACGCTTCAACATAGAAGAATGAAATTTGGGGAACCAAGTCGCCTTAGTGTACTGATCATTACCTGAAAGTACCATCCAGTTTGGGTGAAAAAATATTTGCTGAGATTTCTGGAGATTCGTAATTGTGGGAAGCTTGGCAACCCCGTTCCATGAAAGTGTTTCTCGCCAGTCACTGCTTAGGGCTACATCAAGAGGAAACAAAACGTAGAGATAGAACGTGAAACTACTTTGTTGTGTCAAGTTTCAAGAAGCTAGCAAAAACCGTGTTGGATTTAGAGCTCCAAATACATCTATTAATATAGGAGAAAACAGAGTGAAACCTAAAAATTCAAACTGTTACTGGAAATGAACGCTTCAACATAGAAGAACGAAATTGGGGAACCAAGTCGCCTTAGTGTACTGATCATTACCTGAAAGTATCATCCAGTTTGGGTGAAAAAATATTTGCTGAGATTTCTGGAGATTCGTAATTTTGGGAAGCTTGGCAACCCCTTCCCATGAAAGTGTTTCTCGCCAGTCACTGCTTAGGGCTACATCAAGAGGAAACAAAACGTAGAGATAGAACGTGAAACTACTTTGTTGTGTCAAGTTTCAAGAAGCTAGCACAAACCGTGTTGGATTTAGAGTTCCAAATACATCTATCAATATAGGAGAAAACAGAGTGAAACCTAAAAATTCAAACTGTTACTGGAAATGAACGCTTCAACATAGAAGAACGAAATTTGGGGAACCAAGTCGCCTTAGTGTACTGATCATTACCTGAGAGTATCATCCAGTTTGGGTGAAAAAATATTTGCTGAGATTTCTGGAGATTCGTAATTTTTGGAAGCTTGGCAACCCCTTCCCATGAAAGTGTTTCTCGCCAGTCACTGTTTAGGGCTACAGCAAGAGGAAACAAAACGTAGAGATAGAACATGAAACTACTTTGTTGTGTCAACTTTCAAGAAGCTAGCACAAACCGTGTTGGATTTAGAGTTCCAAATACATCTGTCAATATACGAGAAAACAGAGTGAAACCTAAAAATTCAAACTGTTACTGGAAATGAACGCTTCAACATAGAAGAACGAAATTTGGGGAACCAAGTCGCCTTAGTGTACTGATCATTACCTGAAAGTATCATCCAGTTTGGGTGAAAAAATATTTGCTGAGATTTCTGGAGATTCGTAATTTTGGGAAGCTTGGCAACACCTTCCCATGAAAGTGTTTCTCGCCAGTCACTGCTTAGGGCTACATCAAGAGGAAACAAAACGTAGAGATAGAACGTGAAACTACTTTGTTGTGTCAAGTTTCAAGAAGCTAGCACAAAACGTGTTGGATTTAGAGTTCCAAATACATCTATCAATATAGGAGAAAACAGAGTGAAACCTAAAAATTCAAACTGTTACTGGAAATGAACGCTTCAACATAGAAGAACGAAATTTGGGGAACCAAGTCGCCTTAGTGTACTGATCATTAACTGAGAGTATCATCCAGTTTGGGTGAAAAAATATTTGCTGAGATTTCTGGAGATTCGTAATTTTTGGAAGCTTGGCAACCCCTTCCCATGAAAGTGTTTCTCGCCAGTCACTGCTTAGGGCTACATCAAGAGTAAACAAAACGTAGAGATAGAACGTGAAACTACTTTGTTGTGTCAAGTTTCAAGAAGCTAGCACAAACCGTGTTGGATTTAGAGTTCCAAATACATCTATCAATATAGGAGAAAACAGAGTGAAACCTAAAAATTCAAACTGTTACTGGAAATGAACGCTTCAACATAGAAGAACGAAATTTGGGGAACCAAGTCGCCTTAGTGTACTGATCATTACCTGAAAGTATCATCCAGTTTGGGTGAAAAAATATTTGCTGAGATTTCTGGAGATTCGTAATTGTGGGAAGCTTGGCAACCCCGTTCCATGAAAGTGTTTCTCGCCAGTCACTGCTTAGGGCTACATCAAGAGGAAACAAAACGTAGAGATAGAACGTGAGACTACTTTGTTGTGTCAAGTTTCAAGAAGCTAGCAAAAACCGTGTTGGATTTAGAGCTCCAAATACATCTATTAATATAGGAGAAAACAGAGTGAAACCTAAAAATTCAAACTGTTACTGGAAATGAACGCTTCATCATAGAAGAACGAAATTTGGGGAACCAAGTCGCCTTAGTGTACTGATCATTACCTGAGAGTATCATCCAGTTTGGGTGAAAAAATATTTGCTGAGATTTCTGGAGATTCGTAATTTTGGGAAGCTTGGCAACACCTTCCCATGAAAGTGTTTCTCGCCAGTCACTGCTTAGGGCTACATCAAGAGGAAACAAAACGTAGAGATAGAACGTGAAACTACTTTGTTGTGTCAAGTTTCAAGAAGCTAGCACAAACCGTGTTGGATTTAGAGTTCCAAATACCTCTATCCATATAGGAGAAAACAGAGTGAAACCTAAAAATTCAAACTGTTACTGGAAATGAACGCTTCAACATAGAAGAACGAAATTTGGGGAACCAAGTCGCCTTAGTGTACTGATCATTACCTGAAAGTATCATCCAGTTTGGGTGAAAAAATATTTGCTGAGATTTCTGGAGATTCGTAATTTTGGGAAGCTTGGCAACCCCTTCCCATGAAAGTGTTTCTCGCCAGTCACTGTTTAGGGCTACATCAAGAGGAAACAACAAAACGTAGAGATAGAAAGTGAAACTACTTTGTTGTGTCAACTTTCAAGAAGCTAGCACAAACCGTGTTGGATTCAGAGTTCCAAATACATCTATCAATATAGGAGAAAACAGAGTGAAACCTACAAATTCAAACTGTTACTGGAAATGAACGCTTCAACATAGAAGAACGAAATTTGGGGAACCAAGTCGCCTTAGTGTACTGATCATTACCTGAAAGTATCATCCAGTTTGGGTGAAAAAATATTTGCTGAGATTTCTGGAGATTCGTAATTTTGGGAAGCTTGGCAACCCCTTCCCATGAAAGTGTTTCTCGCCAGTCACTGCTTAGGGCTACATCAAGAGGAAACAAAACGTAGAGATAGAACGTGAAACTACTTTGTTGTGTCAAGTTTCAAGAAGCTAGCACAAACCGTGTTGGATTTAGAGTTCCAAATACATCTATCAATATAGGAGAAAACAGAGTGAAACCTAAAAATTCAAACTGTTACTGGAAATGAACGCTTCAACATAGAAGAACGAAATTTGGGGAACCAAGTCGCCTTATTGTACTGATCATTACCTGAAAGTATCATCCAGTTTGGGTGAAAAAATGTTTGCTGAGATTTCTGGAGATTCGTAATTTTGGGAAGCTTGGCAACCCCTTCCGATGAAAGTGTTTCTCGCCAGTCACTGCTTAGGGCTACAACAAGAGGAAACAAAACGTAGAGATAGGACGTGAAACTACTTTGTTGTGTCAAGTTTCAAGAAGCTAGCACAAACCGTGTTGGATTTAGAGTTCCAAATACATCTATCTATATAGGAGAAAACAGAGTGAAACCTAAAAATTCAAACTGTTACTGGAAATGAACGCTTCAACATAGAAGAACGAAATTTGGGGAACCAAGTCGCCTTAGTGTACTGATCATTACCTGAGAGTATCATCCAGTTTGGGTGAAAAAATATTTGCTGAGATTTCTGGAGATTCGTAATTTTGGGAAGCTTGGCTACCCCTTCCCATGAAAGTGTTTCTCGCCAGTCACTGCTTAGGGCTACATCAAGAGGAAACAAAACGTAGAGATAGAACGTGAAACTACTTTGTTGTGTCAACTTTCAAGAAGCTAGCACAAACTGTGTTGGATTCAGAGTTCCAAATACATCTATCAATATAGGAGAAAACAGAGTGAAACCTAAAAATTCAAACTGTTACTGGAAATGAACGCTTCAACATCGAAGAACGAAATTTGGGGAACCAAGTCGCCTTAGTGTACTGATCATTACCTGAGAGTATCATCCAGTTTGGGTGAAAAAATATTTGCTGTGATTTCTGGAGATTCGTAATTTTGGGAAGCTTGGCAACCCCTTCCGATGAAAGTGTTTCTCGCCAGTCACTGTTTAGGGCTACATCAAGAGGAAACAAAACGTAGAGATAGAACGTGAAACTACTTTGTTGTGTCAAGTTTCAAGAAGCTAGCACAAAACGTGTTGGATTTAGAGTTCCAAATACATCTATCAATATAGGAGAAAACAGAGTGAAACCTAAAAATTCAAACTGTTACTGGAAATGAACGCTTCAACATAGAAGAACGAAATTTGGGGAACCAAGTCGCCTTAGTGTACTGATCATTAACTGAGAGTATCATCCAGTTTGGGTGAAAAAATATTTGCTGAGATTTCTGGAGATTCGTAATTTTTGGAAGCTTGGCAACCCCTTCCCATGAAAGTGTTTCTCGCCAGTCACTGCTTAGGGCTACATCAAGAGTAAACAAAACGTAGAGATAGACCGTGAAACTACTTTGTTGTGTCAAGTTTCAAGAAGCTAGCACAAACCGTGTTGGATTTAGATTTCCAAATACATCTATCAATATAGGAGAAAACAGAGTGAAACCTAAAAATTCAAACTGTTACTGGAAATGAACGCTTCAACATAGAAGAATGAAATTTGGGGAACCAAGTCGCCTTAGTGTACTGATCATTACCTGAAAGTATCATCCAGTTTGGGTGAAAAAATATTTGCTGAGATTTCTGGAGATTCGTAATTGTGGGAAGCTTGGCAACCCCGTTCCATGAAAGTGTTTCTCGCCAGTCACTGCTTAGGGCTACATCAAGAGGAAACAAAACGTAGAGATAGAACGTGAAACTACTTTGTTGTGTCAAGTTTCAAGAAGCTAGCAAAAACCGTGTTGGATTTAGAGCTCCAAATACATCTATTAATATAGGAGAAAACAGAGTGAAACCTAAAAATTCAAAATGTTACTGGAAATGAACGCTTCAACATAGAAGAACGAAATTGGGGAACCAAGTCGCCTTAGTGTACTGATCATTACCTGAAAGTATCATCCAGTTTGGGTGAAAAAATATTTGCTGAGATTTCTGGAGATTCGTAATTTTGGGAAGCTTGACAACCCCTTCCCATGAAAGTGTTTCTCGCCAGTCACTGCTTAGGGCTACATCAAGAGGAAACAAAACGTAGAGATAGAACGTGAAACTACTTTGTTGTGTCAAGTTTCAAGAAGCTAGCACAAACCGTGTTGGATTTAGAGTTCCAAATACATCTATCAATATAGGAGAAAACAGAGTGAAACCTAAAAATTCAAACTGTTACTGGAAATGAACGCTTCAACATAGAAGAACGAAATTTGGGGAACCAAGTCGCCTTAGTGTACTGATCATTACCTGAGAGTATCATCCAGTTTGGGTGAAAAAATATTTGCTGAGATTTCTGGAGATTCGTAATTTTTGGAAGCTTGGCAACCCCTTCCCATGAAAGTGTTTCTCGCCAGTCACTGTTTAGGGCTACAGCAAGAGGAAACAAAACGTAGAGATAGAACATGAAACTACTTTGTTGTGTCAAGTTTCAAGAAGCTATCACAAACCGTGTTGGATTTAGAGTTCCAAATACATCTGTCAATATACGAGAAAACAGAGTGAAACCTAAAAATTCAAACTGTTACTGGAAATGAACGCTTCAACATAGAAGAACGAAATTTGGGGAACCAAGTCGCCTTAGTGTACTGATCATTACCTGAAAGTATCATCCAGTTTGGGTGAAAAAATATTTGCTGAGATTTCTGGAGATTCGTAATTTTGGGAAGCTTGGCGACCCCTTCCCATGAAAGTGTTTCTCGCCAGTCACTGCTTAGGGCTACATCAAGAGGAAACAAAACGTAGAGATAGAACGTGAAACTACTTTGTTGTGTCAAGTTTCAAGAAGCTAGCACAAAACGTGTTGGATTTAGAGTTCCAAATACATCTATCAATATAGGAGAAAACAGAGTGAAACCTAAAAATTCAAACTGTTACTGGAAATGAACGCTTCAACATAGAAGAACGAAATTTGGGGAACCAAGTCGCCTTAGTGTACTGATCATTAACTGAGAGTATCATCCAGTTTGGGTGAAAAAATATTTGCTGAGATTTCTGGAGATTCGTAATTTTGGGAAGCTTGGCAACCCCTTCCCATGAAAGTGTTTCTCGCCAGTCACTGCTTAGGGCTACATCAAGAGTAAACAAAACGTAGAGATAGAACGTGAAACTACTTTGTTGTGTCAAGTTTCAAGAAGCTAGCACAAAACGTGTTGGATTTAGAGTTCCAAATACATCTATCAATATAGGAGAAAACAGAGTGAAACCTAAAAATTCAAACTGTTACTGGAAATGAACGCTTCAACATAGAAGAACGAAATTTGGGGAACCAAGTCGCCTTAGTGTACTGATCATTACCTGAAAGTATCATCCAGTTTGGGTGAAAAAATATTTGCTGAGATTTCTGGAGATTCGTAATTGTGGGAAGCTTGGCAACCCCGTTCCATGAAAGTGTTTCTCGCCAGTCACTGCTTAGGGCTACATCAAGAGGAAACAAAACGTAGAGATAGAACGTGAGACTACTTTGTTGTGTCAAGTTTCAAGAAGCTAGCAAAAACCGTGTTCGATTTAGAGCTCCAAATACATCTATTAATATAGGAGAAAACAGAGTGAAACCTAAAAATTCAAACTGTTACTGGAAATGAACGCTTCATCATAGAAGAACGAAATTTGGGGAACCAAGTCGCCTTAGTGTACTGATCATTACCTGAGAGTATCATCCAGTTTGGGTGAAAAAATATTTGCTGAGATTTCTGGAGATTCGTAATTTTTGGAAGCTTGGCAACCCCTTCCCATGAAAGTGTTTCTCGCCAGTCACTGCTTAGGGCTACATCAAGAGTAAACAAAACGTAGAGATAGACCGTGAAACTACTTTGTTGTGTCAAGTTTCAAGAAGCTAGCACAAACCGTGTTGGATTTAGATTTCCAAATACATCTATCAATATAGGAGAAAACAGAGTGAAACCTAAAAATTCAAACTGTTACTGGAAATGAACGCTTCAACATAGAAGAACGAAATTTGGGGAACCAAGTCGCCTTAGTGTACTGATCATTAACTGAGAGTATCATCCAGTTTGGGTGAAAAAATATTTGCTGAGATTTCTGGAGATTCGTAATTTTTGGAAGCTTGGCAACCCCTTCCCATGAAAGTGTTTCTCGCCAGTCACTGCTTAGGGCTACATCAAGAGTAAACAAAACGTAGAGATAGACCGTGAAACTACTTTGTTGTGTCAAGTTTCAAGAAGCTAGCACAAACCGTGTTGGATTTAGATTTCCAAATACATCTATCAATATAGGAGAAAACAGAGTGAAACCTAAAAATTCAAACTGTTACTGGAAATGAACGCTTCAACATAGAAGAATGAAATTTGGGGAACCAAGTCGCCTTAGTGTACTGATCATTACCTGAAAGTATCATCCAGTTTGGGTGAAAAAATATTTGCTGAGATTTCTGGAGATTCGTAATTGTGGGAAGCTTGGCAACCCCGTTCCATGAAAGTGTTTCTCGCCAGTCACTGCTTAGGGCTACATCAAGAGGAAACAAAACGTAGAGATAGAACGTGAAACTACTTTGTTGTGTCAAGTTTCAAGAAGCTAGCAAAAACCGTGTTGGATTTAGAGCTCCAAATACATCTATTAATATAGGAGAAAACAGAGTGAAACCTAAAAATTCAAAATGTTACTGGAAATGAACGCTTCAACATAGAAGAACGAAATTGGGGAACCAAGTCGCCTTAGTGTACTGATCATTACCTGAAAGTATCATCCAGTTTGGGTGAAAAAATATTTGCTGAGATTTCTGGAGATTCGTAATTTTGGGAAGCTTGACAACCCCTTCCCATGAAAGTGTTTCTCGCCAGTCACTGCTTAGGGCTACATCAAGAGGAAACAAAACGTAGAGATAGAACGTGAAACTACTTTGTTGTGTCAAGTTTCAAGAAGCTAGCACAAACCGTGTTGGATTTAGAGTTCCAAATACATCTATCAATATAGGAGAAAACAGAGTGAAACCTAAAAATTCAAACTGTTACTGGAAATGAACGCTTCAACATAGAAGAACGAAATTTGGGGAACCAAGTCGCCTTAGTGTACTGATCATTACCTGAGAGTATCATCCAGTTTGGGTGAAAAAATATTTGCTGAGATTTCTGGAGATTCGTAATTTTTGGAAGCTTGGCAACCCCTTCCCATGAAAGTGTTTCTCGCCAGTCACTGTTTAGGGCTACAGCAAGAGGAAACAAAACGTAGAGATAGAACATGAAACTACTTTGTTGTGTCAAGTTTCAAGAAGCTATCACAAACCGTGTTGGATTTAGAGTTCCAAATACATCTGTCAATATACGAGAAAACAGAGTGAAACCTAAAAATTCAAACTGTTACTGGAAATGAACGCTTCAACATAGAAGAACGAAATTTGGGGAACCAAGTCGCCTTAGTGTACTGATCATTACCTGAAAGTATCATCCAGTTTGGGTGAAAAAATATTTGCTGAGATTTCTGGAGATTCGTAATTTTGGGAAGCTTGGCGACCCCTTCCCATGAAAGTGTTTCTCGCCAGTCACTGCTTAGGGCTACATCAAGAGGAAACAAAACGTAGAGATAGAACGTGAAACTACTTTGTTGTGTCAAGTTTCAAGAAGCTAGCACAAAACGTGTTGGATTTAGAGTTCCAAATACATCTATCAATATAGGAGAAAACAGAGTGAAACCTAAAAATTCAAACTGTTACTGGAAATGAACGCTTCAACATAGAAGAACGAAATTTGGGGAACCAAGTCGCCTTAGTGTACTGATCATTAACTGAGAGTATCATCCAGTTTGGGTGAAAAAATATTTGCTGAGATTTCTGGAGATTCGTAATTTTGGGAAGCTTGGCAACCCCTTCCCATGAAAGTGTTTCTCGCCAGTCACTGCTTAGGGCTACATCAAGAGTAAACAAAACGTAGAGATAGAACGTGAAACTACTTTGTTGTGTCAAGTTTCAAGAAGCTAGCACAAAACGTGTTGGATTTAGAGTTCCAAATACATCTATCAATATAGGAGAAAACAGAGTGAAACCTAAAAATTCAAACTGTTACTGGAAATGAACGCTTCAACATAGAAGAACGAAATTTGGGGAACCAAGTCGCCTTAGTGTACTGATCATTACCTGAAAGTATCATCCAGTTTGGGTGAAAAAATATTTGCTGAGATTTCTGGAGATTCGTAATTGTGGGAAGCTTGGCAACCCCGTTCCATGAAAGTGTTTCTCGCCAGTCACTGCTTAGGGCTACATCAAGAGGAAACAAAACGTAGAGATAGAACGTGAGACTACTTTGTTGTGTCAAGTTTCAAGAAGCTAGCAAAAACCGTGTTCGATTTAGAGCTCCAAATACATCTATTAATATAGGAGAAAACAGAGTGAAACCTAAAAATTCAAACTGTTACTGGAAATGAACGCTTCATCATAGAAGAACGAAATTTGGGGAACCAAGTCGCCTTAGTGTACTGATCATTACCTGAGAGTATCATCCAGTTTGGGTGAAAAAATATTTGCTGAGATTTCTGGAGATTCGTAATTTTGGGAAGCTTGGCAACACCTTCCCATGAAAGTGTTTCTCGCCAGTCACTGCTTAGGGCTACATCAAGAGGAAACAAAACGTAGAGATAGAACGTGAAACTACTTTGTTGTGTCAAGTTTCAAGAAGCTAGCACAAACCGTGTTGGATTTAGAGTTCCAAATACCTCTATCCATATAGGAGAAAACAGAGTGAAACCTAAAAATTCAAACTGTTACTGGAAATGAACGCTTCAACATAGAAGAACGAAATTTGGGGAACCAAGTCGCCTTAGTGTACTGATCATTACCTGAAAGTATCATCCAGTTTGGGTGAAAAAATATTTGCTGAGATTTCTGGAGATTCGTAATTTTGGGAAGCTTGGCAACCCCTTCCCATGAAAGTGTTTCTCGCCAGTCACTGTTTAGGGCTACATCAAGAGGAAACAACAAAACGTAGAGATAGAAAGTGAAACTACTTTGTTGTGTCAACTTTCAAGAAGCTAGCACAAACCGTGTTGGATTCAGAGTTCCAAATACATCTATCAATATAGGAGAAAACAGAGTGAAACCTACAAATTCAAACTGTTACTGGAAATGAACGCTTCAACATAGAAGAACGAAATTTGGGGAACCAAGTCGCCTTAGTGTACTGATCATTACCTGAAAGTATCATCCAGTTTGGGTGAAAAAATATTTGCTGAGATTTCTGGAGATTCGTAATTTTGGGAAGCTTGGCAACCCCTTCCCATGAAAGTGTTTCTCGCCAGTCACTGCTTAGGGCTACATCAAGAGGAAACAAAACGTAGAGATAGAACGTGAAACTACTTTGTTGTGTCAAGTTTCAAGAAGCTAGCACAAACCGTGTTGGATTTAGAGTTCCAAATACATCTATCAATATAGGAGAAAACAGAGTGAAACCTAAAAATTCAAACTGTTACTGGAAATGAACGCTTCAACATAGAAGAACGAAATTTGGGGAACCAAGTCGCCTTATTGTACTGATCATTACCTGAAAGTATCATCCAGTTTGGGTGAAAAAATGTTTGCTGAGATTTCTGGAGATTCGTAATTTTGGGAAGCTTGGCAACCCCTTCCGATGAAAGTGTTTCTCGCCAGTCACTGCTTAGGGCTACAACAAGAGGAAACAAAACGTAGAGATAGGACGTGAAACTACTTTGTTGTGTCAAGTTTCAAGAAGCTAGCACAAACCGTGTTGGATTTAGAGTTCCAAATACATCTATCTATATAGGAGAAAACAGAGTGAAACCTAAAAATTCAAACTGTTACTGGAAATGAACGCTTCAACATAGAAGAACGAAATTTGGGGAACCAAGTCGCCTTAGTGTACTGATCATTACCTGAGAGTATCATCCAGTTTGGGTGAAAAAATATTTGCTGAGATTTCTGGAGATTCGTAATTTTGGGAAGCTTGGCAACCCCTTCCCATGAAAGTGTTTCTCGCCAGTCACTGCTTAGGGCTACATCAAGAGGAAACAAAACGTAGAGATAGAACGTGAAACTACTTTGTTGTGTCAACTTTCAAGAAGCTAGCACAAACTGTGTTGGATTCAGAGTTCCAAATACATCTATCAATATAGGAGAAAACAGAGTGAAACCTAAAAATTCAAACTGTTACTGGAAATGAACGCTTCAACATCGAAGAACGAAATTTGGGGAACCAAGTCGCCTTAGTGTACTGATCATTACCTGAGAGTATCATCCAGTTTGGGTGAAAAAATATTTGCTGTGATTTCTGGAGATTCGTAATTTTGGGAAGCTTGGCAACCCCTTCCGATGAAAGTGTTTCTCGCCAGTCACTGTTTAGGGCTACATCAAGAGGAAACAAAACGTAGAGATAGAACGTGAAACTACTTTGTTGTGTCAAGTTTCAAGAAGCTAGCACAAAACGTGTTGGATTTAGAGTTCCAAATACATCTATCAATATAGGAGAAAACAGAGTGAAACCTAAAAATTCAAACTGTTACTGGAAATGAACGCTTCAACATAGAAGAACGAAATTTGGGGAACCAAGTCGCCTTAGTGTACTGATCATTAACTGAGAGTATCATCCAGTTTGGGTGAAAAAATATTTGCTGAGATTTCTGGAGATTCGTAATTTTTGGAAGCTTGGCAACCCCTTCCCATGAAAGTGTTTCTCGCCAGTCACTGCTTAGGGCTACATCAAGAGTAAACAAAACGTAGAGATAGACCGTGAAACTACTTTGTTGTGTCAAGTTTCAAGAAGCTAGCACAAACCGTGTTGGATTTAGATTTCCAAATACATCTATCAATATAGGAGAAAACAGAGTGAAACCTAAAAATTCAAACTGTTACTGGAAATGAACGCTTCAACATAGAAGAATGAAATTTGGGGAACCAAGTCGCCTTAGTGTACTGATCATTACCTGAAAGTATCATCCAGTTTGGGTGAAAAAATATTTGCTGAGATTTCTGGAGATTCGTAATTGTGGGAAGCTTGGCAACCCCGTTCCATGAAAGTGTTTCTCGCCAGTCACTGCTTAGGGCTACATCAAGAGGAAACAAAACGTAGAGATAGAACGTGAAACTACTTTGTTGTGTCAAGTTTCAAGAAGCTAGCAAAAACCGTGTTGGATTTAGAGCTCCAAATACATCTATTAATATAGGAGAAAACAGAGTGAAACCTAAAAATTCAAAATGTTACTGGAAATGAACGCTTCAACATAGAAGAACGAAATTGGGGAACCAAGTCGCCTTAGTGTACTGATCATTACCTGAAAGTATCATCCAGTTTGGGTGAAAAAATATTTGCTGAGATTTCTGGAGATTCGTAATTTTGGGAAGCTTGACAACCCCTTCCCATGAAAGTGTTTCTCGCCAGTCACTGCTTAGGGCTACATCAAGAGGAAACAAAACGTAGAGATAGAACGTGAAACTACTTTGTTGTGTCAAGTTTCAAGAAGCTAGCACAAACCGTGTTGGATTTAGAGTTCCAAATACATCTATCAATAGAGGAGAAAACAGAGTGAAACCTAAAAATTCAAACTGTTACTGGAAATGAACGCTTCAACATAGAAGAACGAAATTTGGGGAACCAAGTCGCCTTAGTGTACTGATCATTACCTGAGAGTATCATCCAGTTTGGGTGAAAAAATATTTGCTGAGATTTCTGGAGATTCGTAATTTTTGGAAGCTTGGCAACCCCTTCCCATGAAAGTGTTTCTCGCCAGTCACTGTTTAGGGCTACAGCAAGAGGAAACAAAACGTAGAGATAGAACATGAAACTACTTTGTTGTGTCAACTTTCAAGAAGCTAGCACAAACCGTGTTGGATTTAGAGTTCCAAATACATCTATCAATATAGGAGAAAACAGAGTGAAACCTAAAAATTCAAACTGTTACTGGAAATGAACGCTTCAACATAGAAGAACGAAATTTGGGGAACCAACGTACCTTAGTGTACTGATCATTACCTGAAAGTATCATCCAGTTTGGGTGAAAAATTATTTGCTGAGATTTCTGGAGATTCGTAATTTTTGGAAGCTTGGCAATCCCTTCCCATGAAAGTGTTTCTCGCCAGTCACTGCTTAGGGCTACATCAAGAGGAAACAAAACGTAGAGATAGAACGTGAAACTACTTTGTTGTGTCAAGTTTCAAGAAGCTATCACAAACCGTGTTGGATTTAGAGTTCCAAATACATCTGTCAATATACGAGAAAACAGAGTGAAACCTAAAAATTCAAACTGTTACTGGAAATGAACGCTTCAACATAGAAGAACGAAATTTGGGGAACCAAGTCGCCTTAGTGTACTGATCATTACCTGAAAGTATCATCCAGTTTGGGTGAAAAAATATTTGCTGAGATTTCTGGAGATTCGTAATTTTGGGAAGCTTGGCGACCCCTTCCCATGAAAGTGTTTCTCGCCAGTCACTGCTTAGGGCTACATCAAGAGGAAACAAAACGTAGAGATAGAACGTGAAACTACTTTGTTGTGTCAAGTTTCAAGAAGCTAGCACAAAACGTGTTGGATTTAGAGTTCCAAATATATCTATCAATATAGGAGAAAACAGAGTGAAACCTAAAAATTCAAACTGTTACTGGAAATGAACGCTTCAACATAGAAGAACGAAATTTGGGGAACCAAGTCGCCTTAGTGTACTGATCATTAACTGAGAGTATCATCCAGTTTGGGTGAAAAAATATTTGCTGAGATTTCTGGAGATTCGTAATTTTGGGAAGCTTGGCAACCCCTTCCCATGAAAGTGTTTCTCGCCAGTCACTGCTTAGGGCTACATCAAGAGTAAACAAAACGTAGAGATAGAACGTGAAACTACTTTGTTGTGTCAAGTTTCAAGAAGCTAGCACAAACCGTGTTGGATTTAGAGTTCCAAATACATCTATCAATATAGGAGAAAACAGAGTGAAACCTAAAAATTCAAACTGTTACTGGAAATGAACGCTTCAACATAGAAGAACGAAATTTGGGGAACCAAGTCGCCTTAGTGTACTGATCATTACCTGAAAGTATCATCCAGTTTGGGTGAAAAAATATTTGCTGAGATTTCTGGAGATTCGTAATTGTGGGAAGCTTTCAACCCCGTTCCATGAAAGTGTTTCTCGCCAGTCACTGCTTAGGGCTACATCAAGAGGAAACAAAACGTAGAGATAGAACGTGAGACTACTTTGTTGTGTCAAGTTTCAAGAAGCTAGCAAAAACCGTGTTGGATTTAGAGCTCCAAATACATCTATTAATATAGGAGAAAACAGAGTGAAACCTAAAAATTCAAACTGTTACTGGAAATGAACGCTTCGACATAGAAGAACGAAATTTGGGGAACCAAGTCGCCTTAGTGTACTGATCATTACCTGAAAGTATCATCCAGTTTGGGTGAAAAAATATTTGCTGAGATTACTGGAGATTCGTAATTTTGGGAAGCTTGGCAGCCCCTTCCCATGAAAGTGTTTCTCGCCAGTCACTGCTTAGGGCTACATCAAGAGGAAACAAAACGTAGAGATAGAACGTGAAACTACTTTGTTGTGTCAAGTTTCAAGAAGCTAGCACAAACCGTGTTGGATTTAGAGTTCCAAATACATCTATCAATATAGGAGAAAACAGAGTGAAACCTAAAAATTCACACTGTTACTGGAAATGAACGCTTCAACATAGAAGAACGAAATTTGGGGAACCAAGTCGCCTTAGTGTACTGATCATTACCTGAAAGTATCATCCAGTTTGGGTGAAAAAATATTTGCTGAGATTTCTGGAGATTCGTAATTTTGGGAAGCTTGGCAACCCCTTCCCATGAAAGTGTTTCTCGCCAGTCACTGTTTAGGGCTACATCAAGAGGAAACAACAAAACGTAGAGATAGAAAGTGAAACTACTTTGTTGTGTCAACTTTCAAGAAGCTAGCACAAACCGTGTTGGATTCAGAGTTCCAAATACATCTATCAATATAGGAGAAAACAGAGTGAAACCTACAAATTCAAACTGTTACTGGAAATGAACGCTTCAACATAGAAGAACGAAATTTGGGGAACCAAGTCGCCTTAGTGTACTGATCATTACCTGAAAGTATCATCCAGTTTGGGTGAAAAAATATTTGCTGAGATTTCTGGAGATTCGTAATTTTGGGAAGCTTGGCAACCCCTTCCCATGAAAGTGTTTCTCGCCAGTCACTGCTTAGGGCTACATCAAGAGGAAACAAAACGTAGAGATAGAACGTGAAACTACTTTGTTGTGTCAAGTTTCAAGAAGCTAGCACAAACCGTGTTGGATTTAGAGTTCCAAATACATCTATCAATATAGGAGAAAACAGAGTGAAACCTAAAAATTCAAACTGTTACTGGAAATGAACGCTTCAACATAGAAGAACGAAATTTGGGGAACCAAGTCGCCTTAGTGTACTGATCATTACCTGAAAGTATCATCCAGTTTGGGTGAAAAAATGTTTGCTGAGATTTCTGGAGATTCGTAATTTTGGGAAGCTTGGCAACCCCTTCCGATGAAAGTGTTTCTCGCCAGTCACTGCTTAGGGCTACAACAAGAGGAAACAAAACGTAGAGATAGGACGTGAAACTACTTTGTTGTGTCAAGTTTCAAGAAGCTAGCACAAACCGTGTTGGATTTAGAGTTCCAAATACATCTATCTATATAGGAGAAAACAGAGTGAAACCTAAAAATTCAAACTGTTACTGGAAATGAACGCTTCAACATCGAAGAACGAAATTTGGGGAACCAAGTCGCCTTAGTGTCCTGATCATTACCTGAAAGTATCATCCAGTTTGGGTGAAAAAATATTTGCTGTGATTTCTGGAGATTCGTAATTTTGGGAAGCTTGGCAACCCCTTCCGATGAAAGTGTTTCTCGCCAGTCACTGTTTAGGGCTACATCAAGAGGAAACAAAACGTAGAGATAGAACGTGAAACTACTTTGTTGTGTCAAGTTTCAAGAAGCTAGCACAAACCGTGTTGGATTTAGAGTTCCAAATACATCTATCAATATAGGAGAAAACAGAGTGAAACCTAAAAATTCAAACTGTTACTGGAAATGAACGCTTCAACATAGAAGAACGAAATTTGGGGAACCAAGTCGCCTTAGTGTACTGATCATTACCTGAGAGTATCATCCAGTTTGGGTGAAAAAATATTTGCTGAGATTTCTGGAGATTCGTAATTTTTGGAAGCTTGGCAACCCCTTCCCATGAAAGTGTTTCTCGCCAGTCACTGCTTAGGGCTACATCAAGAGGATACAAAACGTAGAGATAGAACGTGAAACTACTTTGTTGTGTCAAGTTTCAAGAAGCTAGCACAAACCGTGTTGGATTTAGAGTTCCAAATACATCTATCAATATAGGAGAAAACAGAGTGAAACCTAAAAATTCAAACTGTTACTGGAAATGAACGCTTCAACATACAAGAACGAAATTTGGGGAACCAAGTCGCCTTAGTGTACTGATCATTACCTGAAAGTATCATCCAGTTTGGGTGAAAAAATATTTGCTGAGATTTCTGGAGATTCGTAATTTTGGGGAGCTTGGCAACCCCGTTCCATGAAAGGGTTTCTCGCCAATCACTGCTTAGGGCTACATCAAGAGGAAACAAAACGTAGAGATAGAACGTGAAACTACTTTGTTGTGTCAAGTTTCAAGAAGCTACCACAAACCGTGTTGGATTTAGAGTTCCAAATACATCTATCAATATAGGAGAAAACAGAGTGAAACCTAAAAATTCAAACTGTTACTGGAAATGAACGCTTCAACATAGAAGAACGAAATTTGGGGAACCAAGTCGCCTTAGTGTACTGATCATTACCTGAGAGTATCATCCAGTTTGCGTGAAAAAATATTTGCTGAGATTTCTGGAGATTCGTAATTTTGGGAAGCTTGGCAACCCCTTCCCATGAAAGTGTTTCTCGCCAGTCACTGCTTAGGGCTACATCAAGAGGAAACAAAACTTAGGGATAGAACGTGAAACTACTTTGTTGTGTCAAGTTTCAAGAAGCTACCACAAACCGTGTTGGATTTAGAGTTCCAAATATATCTATCAATATAGGAGAAAACAGAGTGAAATCTAAAAATTCAAACTGTTACTGAAAATGAACGCTTCAACATAGAAGAACGAAATTTGGGGAACCAAGTCGCCTTAGTGTACTGATCATTACCTGAAAGTATCATCCAGTTTGGGTGAAAAAATATTTGCAGAGATTTCTGGAGATTCGTAATTTTGGGAAGCTTGGCAACCCCGTTCCATGAAAGGGTTTCTCGCCAGTCACTGCTTAGGGCTACATCAAGAGGAAACAAAACGTAGAGATAGAACGTGAAACTACTTTGTTGTGTCAAGTTTCAAGAAGCTAGCACAAACCGTGTTGGATTTAGTGTTCCAAATACATCTATTAATATAGGAGAAAAGAGAGTGAAACCTAAAAATTCAAACTGTTACTGGAAATGAACGCTTCAACATAGAAGAACGAAATTTGGGGAACCAAGTCGCCTTAGTGTACTGATCATTACCTGAAAGTATCATCCAGTTTGGGTGAAAAAATATTTGCTGAGATTTCTGGAGATTCGTAATTTTGGGAAGCTTGGCAACCCCTTCCCATGAAAGTGTTTCTCGCCAGTCACTGCTTAGGGCTACATCAAGAGGAAACAAAACGTAGAGATAGAACGTGAAACTACTTTGTTGTGTCAAGTTTCAAGAAGCTAGCACAAACCGTGTTGGATTTAGAGTTCCAAATACATCTATCAATATAGGAGAAAACAGAGTGAAACCTAAAAATTCAAACTGTTACTGGAAATGAACGCTTCAACATAGAAGAACGAAATTTGGGGAACCAAGTCGCCTTAGTGTACTGATCATTACCTGAAAGTATCATCCAGTTTGGGTGAAAAAATATTTGCTGAGATTTCTGGAGATTCGTAATTTTGGGAAGCTTGGCAACCCCTTCCCATGAAAGTGTTTCTCGCCAGTCACTGTTTAGGGCTACATCAATAGGAAACAACAAAATGTAGAGATAGAACGTGAAACTACTTTGTTGTGTCAACTTTCAAGAAGCTAGCACAAACCGTGTTGGATTCAGAGTTCCAAATACATCTATCAATATAGGAGAAAACAGAGTGAAACCTACAAATTCAAACTGTTACTGGAAATGAACGCTTCAACATAGAAGAACGAAATTTGGGTAACCAAGTCGCCTTAGTGTACTGATCATTACCTGAAAGTATCATCCAGTTTGTGTGAAAAAATATTTGCTGAGATTTCTGGAGATTCGTAATTTTGGGAAGCTTGGCAACCCCTTCCCATGAAAGTGTTTCTCGCCAGTCACTGCTTAGGGCTACATCAAGAGGAAACAAAACGTAGAGATAGAACGTGGAACTACTTTGTTGTGTCAAGTTTCAAGAAGCTAGCACAAACCGTGTTGGATTTAGAGTTCCAAATACATCTATCAATATAGGAGAAAACAGAGTGAAACCTAAAAATTCAAACTGTTACTGAAAATGAACGCTTCAACATAGAAGAACGAAATTTGGGGAACCAATTCGCCTTAGTGTACTGATCATTACCTGAGAGTATCATCCAGTTTGGGTGAAAAAATATTTGCTGAGATTTCTGGAGATTCGTAATTTTGGGAAGCTTGGCAGCCCCTTCCCATGAAAGTGTTTCTCGCCAGTCACTGCTTAGGGCTACATCAAGAGGAAACAAAACGTAGAGATAGAACGTGAAACTACTTTGTTGTGTCAAGTTTCAAGAAGCTAGCACAAACCGTGTTGGATTTAGAGTTCCAAATACATCTATCAATATAGGAGAAAACAGAGTGAAACCTAAAAATTCAAACTGTTACTGGAAATGAACGCTTCAACATAGAAGAACGAAATTTGGGGAACCAAGTCGCCTTAGTGTACTGATCATTACCTGAAAGTATCATCCAGTTTGGGTGAAAAAATATTTGCTGAGATTTCTGGAGATTCGTAATTTTGGGAAGCTTGGCAACCCCTTCCCATGAAAGTGTTTCTCGCCAGTCACTGTTTAGGGCTACATCAAGAGGAAACAACAAAACGTAGAGATAGAAAGTGAAACTACTTTGTTGTGTCAACTTTCAAGAAGCTAGCACAAACCATGTTGGATTCAGAGTTCCAAATACATCTATCAATAAGGAGAAAACAGAGTGAAACCTACAAATTCAAACTGTTACTGGAAATGAACGCTTCAACATAGAAGAACGAAATTTGGGGAACCAAGTCGCCTTAGTGTACTGATCATTACCTGAAAGTATCATCCAGTTCGGGTGAAAAAATTATTGCTGAGATTTCTGGAGATTCGTAATTTTGGGAAGCTTGGCAACCCCTTCCCATGAAAGTGTTTCTCGCCAGTCACTGCTTAGGGCTACATCAAGAGGAAACAAAACGTAGAGATACAACGTGAAACTACTTTGTTGTGTCAAGTTTCAAGAAGCTAGCACAAACCGTGTTGGATTTAGAGTTCCAAATACATCTATCAATATAGGAGAAAACAGAGTGAAACCTAAAAATTCAAACTGTTACTGGAAATGAACGCTTCGACATAGAAGAACGAAATTTGGGGAACCAAGTCGCCTTAGTGTACTGATCACTACCTGAAAGTATCATCCAGTTTGGGTGAAAAAATATTTGCTGAGATTTCTGGAGATTCGTAATTTTGGGAAGCTTGGCAACCCCTTCCCATGAAAGTGTTTCTCGCCAGTCACTGCTTAGGGCTACATCAAGAGGAAACAAAACGTAGAGATAGAACGTGAAACTACTTTGTTGTGTCAAGTTTCAAGAAGCTAGCACAAACCGTGTTGGATTTAGAGTTCCAAATACCTCTATCCATATAGGATAAAACAGAGTGAAACCTAAAAATTCAAACTGTTACTGGAAATGAACGCTTCAAAATAGAACAACGAAATTTGGGGAACCAAGTCGCCTTAGTGTACTGATCATTACCTGAAAGTATCATCCAGTTTGGGTGAAAAAATATTTGCTGAGATTTCTGGAGATTCGTAATTTTTGGAAGCTTGGCAACCCCTTCCCATGAAAGTGTTTCTCGCCAGTCACTGTTTAGGGCTACAGCAAGAGGAAACAAAACGTAGACATAGAACATGAAACTACTTTGTTGTGTCAACTTTCAAGAAGCTAGCACAAACCGTGTTGGATTTAGAGTTCCAAATACATCTATCAATATAGGAGAAAACAGAGTGAAACCTAAAAATTCAAACTGTTACTGGAAATGAACGCTTCAACATAGAAGAACGAAATTTGGGGAACCAACGTACCTTAGTGTACTGATCATTACCTGAAAGTATCATCCAGTTTGGGTGAAAAATTATTTGCTGAGATTTCTGGAGATTCGTAATTTTTGGAAGCTTGGCAATCCCTTCCCATGAAAGTGTTTCTCGCCAGTCACTGCTTAGGGCTACATCAAGAGGAAACAAAACGTAGAGATAGAACGTGAAACTACTTTGTTGTGTCAAGTTTCAAGAAGCTATCACAAACCGTGTTGGATTTAGAGTTCCAAATACATCTGTCAATATACGAGAAAACAGAGTGAAACCTAAAAATTCAAACTGTTACTGGAAATGAACGCTTCAACATAGAAGAACGAAATTTGGGGAACCAAGTCGCCTTAGTGTACTGATCATTACCTGAAAGTATCATCCAGTTTGGGTGAAAAAATATTTGCTGAGATTTCTGGAGATTCGTAATTTTGGGAAGCTTGGCGACCCCTTCCCATGAAAGTGTTTCTCGCCAGTCACTGCTTAGGGCTACATCAAGAGGAAACAAAACGTAGAGATAGAACGTGAAACTACTTTGTTGTGTCAAGTTTCAAGAAGCTAGCACAAAACGTGTTGGATTTAGAGTTCCAAATACATCTATCAATATAGGAGAAAACAGAGTGAAACCTAAAAATTCAAACTGTTACTGGAAATGAACGCTTCAACATAGAAGAACGAAATTTGGGGAACCAAGTCGCCTTAGTGTACTGATCATTAACTGAGAGTATCATCCAGTTTGGGTGAAAAAATATTTGCTGAGATTTCTGGAGATTCGTAATTTTGGGAAGCTTGGCAACCCCTTCCCATGAAAGTGTTTCTCGCCAGTCACTGCTTAGGGCTACATCAAGAGTAAACAAAACGTAGAGATAGAACGTGAAACTACTTTGTTGTGTCAAGTTTCAAGAAGCTAGCACAAACCGTGTTGGATTTAGATTTCCAAATACATCTATCAATATTGGAGAAAACAGAGTGAAACCTAAAAATTCAAACTGTTACTGGAAATGAACGCTTCAACATAGAAGAACGAAATTTGGGGAACCAAGTCGCCTTAGTGTACTGATCAGTACCTGAAAGTATCATCCAGTTTGGGTGAAAAAATATTTGCTGAGATTTCTGGAGATTCGTAATTGTGGGAAGCTTGGCAACCCCGTTCCATGAAAGTGTTTCTCGCCAGTCACTGCTTAGGGCTACATCAAGAGGAAACAAAACGTAGAGATAGAACGTGAAACTACTTTGTTGTGTCAAGTTTCAAGAAGCTAGCAAAAACCGTGTTGGATTTAGAGCTCCAAATACATCTATTAATATAGGAGAAAACAGAGTGAAACCTAAAAATTCAAACTGTTACTGGAAATGAACGCTTCAACATAGAAGAACGAAATTGGGGAACCAAGTCGCCTTAGTGTACTGATCATTACCTGAAAGTATCATCCAGTTTGGGTGAAAAAATATTTGCTGAGATTTCTGGAGATTCGTAATTTTGGGAAGCTTGGCAACCCCTTCCCATGAAAGTGTTTCTCGCCAGTCACTGCTTAGGGCTACATCAAGAGGAAACAAAACGTAGAGATAGAACGTGAAACTACTTTGTTGTGTCAAGTTTCAAGAAGCTAGCACAAACCGTGTTGGATTTAGAGTTCCAAATACATCTATCAATATAGGAGAAAACAGAGTGAAACCTAAAAATTCAAACTGTTACTGGAAATGAACGCTTCAACATAGAAGAACGAAATTTGGGGAACCAAGTCGCCTTAGTGTACTGATCATTACCTGAGAGTATCATCCAGTTTGGGTGAAAAAATATTTGCTGAGATTTCTGGAGATTCGTAATTTTTGGAAGCTTGGCAACCCCTTCCCATGAAAGTGTTTCTCGCCAGTCACTGCTTAGGGCTACATCAAGAGGAAACAAAACGTAGAGATAGAACGTGAAACTACTTTGTTGTGTCAAGTTTCAAGAAGCTAGCACAAACCGTGTTGGATTCAGAGTTCCAAATACATCTATCAATATAGGAGAAAACAGAGTGAAACCTAAAAATTCAAACTGTTACTGGAAATGAACGCTTCAACATAGAAGAACGAAATTTGGGGAACCAAGTCGCCTTAGTGTACTGATCATTACCTGAAAGTATCATCCAGTTTGGGTGAAAAAATATTTGCTGAGATTTCTGGAGATTGGTAATTTTGGGAAGCTTGGCAACCCCTTCCCATGAAAGTGTTTCTCGCCAGTCACTGCTTAGGGCTACATCAAGAGGAAACAAAACGTAGAGATAGAACGTGAAACTACTTTGTTGTGTCAAGTTTCAAGAAGCTAGCACAAACCGTGTTGGATTCAGAGTTCCAAATACATCTATCAATATAGGAGAAAACAGAGTGAAACCTAAAAATTCAAACTGTTACTGGAAATGAACGCTTCAACATAGAAGAACGAAATTTGGGGAACCAAGTCGCCTTAGTGTACTGATCATTACCTGAAAGTATCATCCAGTTTGGGCGAAAAAATACTTGCTGAGATTTCTGGAGATTCGTAATTTTGGGAAGCTTGGCAACCCCTTCCCATGAAAGTGTTTCTCGCCAGTCACTGCTTAGGGCTACATCAAGAGGAAACAAAACGTAGAGATAGAACGTGAAACTACTTTGTTGTGTCAAGTTTCATAAAGCTAGCACAAACCGTGTTGGATTTAGAGTTCCAAATACATCTATCTATATAGGAGAAAACAGAGTGAAACCTAAAAATTCAAACTGTTACTGGAAATGAACGCTTCAACATAGAAGAACGAAATTTGGGGAACCAAGTCGCCTTAGTGTACTGATCATTACCTGAAAGTATCATCCAGTTTGGGTGAAAAAATATTTGCTGAGATTTCTGGAGATTCATAATTTTGGGAAGCTTGGCAACCCCTTCCCATGAAAGTGTTTCTCGCCAGTCACTGCTTAGGGCTACATCAAGAGGAAACAAAACGTAGAGATAGAACTTGAAACTACTTTGTTGTGTCAAGTTTCAAGAAGCTAGCATAAACCATGTTGGATTCAGAGTTCCAAATACATCTATCAATATAGGAGAAAACAGAGTGAAACCTAAAAATTCAAACTGTTACTGGAAATGAACGCTTCAACATAGAAGAACGAAATTTGGGGAACCAAGTCGCCTTAGTGTACTGATCATTACCTGAAAGTATCATCCAGTTTGGGTGAAAAAATATTTGCTGAGATTTCTGGAGATTCGTAATTTTGGGAAGCTTGGCAACCCCTTCCCATGAAAGTGTTTCTCGCCAGTCACTGCTTAGGGCTACATCAAGAGGAATCAAAACGTAGAGATAGAACATGAAACAACTTTGTTGTGTCAAGTTTCAAGAAGCTAGCACAAACCGTGTTGGATTCAGAGTTCCAAATACATCTATCAATATAGGAGAAAACAGAGTGAAACCTAAAAATTCAAACTGTTACTGGAAATGAACGCTTCAACATAGAAGAACGAAATTTGGGGAACCAAGTCGCCTTAGTGTACTGATCATTACCTGAAAGTATCATCCAGTTTGGGCGAAAAAATATTTGCTGAGATTTCTGGAGATTCGTAATTTTGGGAAGCTTGGCAACCCCTTCCCATGAAAGTGTTTCTCGCCAGTCACTGCTTAGGGCTACATCAAGAGGAAACAAAACGTAGAGATAGAACGTGAAACTACTTTGTTGTGTCAACTTTCAAGAAGCTAGCACAAACCGTGTTGGATTCAGAGTTCCAAATACATCTATCAATATAGGAGAAAACAGAGTGAAACCTAAAAATTCAAACTGTTACTGGAAATGAACGCTTCAACATAGAAGAACGAAATTTGGGGAACCAAGTCGCCTTAGTGTACTGATCATTGCCTGAGTGTATCATCCAGTTTGGGTGAAAAAATATTTGCTGAGATTTCTGGAGATTCGTAATTTTGGGAAGCTTGGCAACCCCTTCCCATGAAAGTGTTTCTCGCCAGTCACTGCTTAGGGCTACATCAAGAGGAAACAAAACGTAGAGATAGAACGTGAAACTACTTTGTTGTGTCAAGTTTCAAGAAGCTAGCACAAACCGTGTTGGATTTAGAGTTCCAAATACATCTATCTATATAGGAGAAAACAGAGTGAAACCTAAAAATTCAAACTGTTACTGGAAATGAACGCTTCAACATAGAAGAACGAAATTTGGGGAACCAAGTCGCCTTAGTGTACTGATCATTACCTGAAAGTATCATCCAGTTTGGGCGAAAAAATATTTGCTGAGATTTCTGGAGATTCGTAATTTTGGGAAGCTTGGCAACCCCTTCCCATGAAAGTGTTTCTCGCCAGTCACTGCTTAGGGCTACATCAAGAGGAAACAAAACGTAGAGATAGAACGTGAAACTACTTTGTTGTGTCAAGTTTCAAGAAGCTAGCACAAACCGTGTTGGATTCAGAGTTCCAAATACATCTATCAATATAGGAGAAAACAGAGTGAAACCTAAAAATTCAAACTGTTACTGGAAATGAACGCTTCAACATAGAAGAACGAAATTTGGGGAACCAAGTCGCCTTAGTGTACTGATCATTACCTGAAAGTATCATCCAGTTTGGGTGAAAAAATATTTGCTGAGATTTGTGGAGATTCGTAATTTTTGGAAGCTTGGCAACCCCTTCCCATGAAAGTGTTTCTCGCCAATCACTGCTTAGGGCTACATCAAGAGGAAACAAAACGTAGAGATAGAACGTGAAACTACTTTGTTGTGTCAAGTTTCAAGAAGCTAGCATATACCGTGTTTGATTCAGAGTTCCAAATACATCTATCAATATAGGAGAAAACAGAGTGAAACCTACAAATTCAAACTGTTACTGGAAATGAACGCTTCAACAAAGAAGAACGAAATTTGGGGAACCAAGTCGCCTTAGTGTACTGATCATTACCTGAAAATATCATCCAGTTTGGGTGAAAAAATATTTGCTGAGATTTCTGGAGATTCGTAATTTTGGGAAGCTTGGCAACCCCTTCCCATGAAAGTGTTTCTCGCCAGTCACTGCTTAGGGCTACATCAAGAGGAAACAAAACGTAGAGATAGAACGTGAAACTACTTTGTTGTGTCAAGTTTCAAGAAGCTAGCACAAACCGTGTTGGTTTTAGAGTTCCAAATACATCTATCAATATAGGAGAAAACAGAGTGAAACCTAAAAATTCAAACTGTTACTGGAAATGAACGCTTCAACATAGAAGAACAAAATTTTTGGAACCAAGTCGCCTTAGTGTACTGATCATTACCTGAAAGTATCATCCAGTTTGGGTGAAAAAATATTTGCTGAGATTTCTGGAGATTCGTAATTTTGGGAAGCTTGGCAACCCCTTCCCATGAAAGTGTTTCTCGCCAGTCACTGCTTAGGGCTACATCAAGAGGAAACAAAGCGTAGAGATAGAACGTGAAACTACTTTGTTGTGTCACCTTTCAAGAAGCTAGCACAAACCGTGTTGGATTCAGAGTTCCAAATACATCTATCAATATAGGAGAAAACAGAGTGAAACCTAAAAATTCAAACTGTTACTGGAAATGAACGCTTCAACATAGAAGAACGAAATTTGGGGAACCAAGTCGCCTTAGTGTACTGATCATTACCTGAAAGTATCATCCAGTTTGGGTGAAAAAATATTTGCTGAGATTTCTGGAGATTCGTAATTTTGGGAAGCTTGGCAACCCCTTCCCATGAAAGTGTTTCTCGCCAGTCACTGCTTAGGGCTACATCAAGAGGAAACAAAACGTAGAGATAGAACGTGAAACTACTTTGTTGTGTCAAGTTTCAAGAAGCTAGCACAAACCGTGTTGGATTTAGAGTTCCAAATACATCTATCAATATAGGAGAAAACAGAGTGAAACCTAAAAATTCAAACTGTTACTGGAAATGAACGCTTCAACATAGAAGAACGAAATTTGGGGAACCAAGTCGCCTTAGTGTACTGATCATTACCTGAAAGTATCATCCAGTTTGGGTGAAAAAATATTTGCTGAGATTTCTGGAGATTCGTAATTTTGGGAAGCTTGGCAACCCCTTCCCATGAAAGTGTTTCTCGCCAGTCACTGCTTAGGGCTACATCAAGAGGAAACAAAACGTAGAGATAGAATGTGAAACTACTTTGTTGTGTCAAGTTTCAAGAAGCTAGCACAAACCGTGTTGGATTTAGAGTTCCAAATACATCTATCAATATAGGAGAAAACAGAGTGAAACCTAAAAATTCAAACTGTTACTGGAAATGAACGCTTCAACATAGAAGAACGAAATTTGGGGAACCAAGTCGCCTTAGTGTACTGATCATTACCTGAGAGTATCATCCAGTTTGGGTGAAAAAATATTTGCTGAGATTTCTGGAGATTCGTAATTTTTGGAAGCTTGGCAACCCCTTCCCATGAAAGTGTTTCTCGCCAGTCACTGCTTAGGGCTACATCAAGAGGAAACAAAACGTAGAGATAGAACGTGAAACTACTTTGTTGTGTCAAGTTTCAAGAAGCTAGCACAAACCGTGTTGGATTTAGAGTTCAAAATACATCTATCAATATAGGAGAAAACAGAGTGAAACCTAAAAATTCAAACTGTTACTGGAAATGAACGCTTCAACATAGAAGAACGAAATTTGGGGAACCAAGTCGCCTTAGTGTACTGATCATTACCTGAAAGTATCATCCAGTTTGGGTGAAAAAATATTTGCTGAGATTTCTGGAGATTCGTAATTTTGGGAAGCTTGGCAACCCCTTCCCATGAAAGTGTTTCTCGCCAATCACTGCTTAGGGCTACATCAAGAGGAAACAAAACGTAGAGATAGAACGTGAAACTACTTTGTTGTGTCAACTTTCAAGAAGCTAGCACAAACCGTGTTGGATTCAGAGTTCCAAATACATCTATCAATATAGGAGAAAACAGAGTGAAACCTAAAAATTCAAACTGTTACTGGAAATGAACGCTTCAACATAGAAGAACGAAATTTGGGGAACCAAGTCGCCTTAGTGTACTGATCATTACCTGAGAGTATCATCCAGTTTGGGTGAAAAAATATTTGCTGATATTTCTGGAGATTCGTAATTTTGGGAAGCTTGGCAACCCCTTCCCATGAAAGTGTTTCTCGCCAGTCACTGCTTAGGGCTACATCAAGAGGAAACAAAACGTAGAGATAGAACGTGAAACTACTTTGTTGTTTCAAGTTTCAAGAAGCTAGCACAAACCGTGTTGGATTTAGAGTTCCAAATACATCTATCAATATAGGAGAAAACAGAGTGAAACCTAAAAATTCAAACTGTTACTGGAAATGAACGCTTCAACATAGAAGAACGAAATTTGGGGAACCAAGTCGCCTTAGTGTACTGATCATTACCTGAGAGTATCATCCAGTTTGGGTGAAAAAATATTTGCTGAGATTTCTGGAGATTCGTAATTTTGGGAATCTTGGCAACCCCTTCCCATGAAAGTGTTTCTCGCCAATCACTGCTTACAGCTACATCAAGAGGAAACACAACGTAGAGATAGAACGTGAAACTACTTTGTTGTGTCAACTTTCAAGAAGCTAGCACAAACCGTGTTGGATTCAGAGTTCCAAATACATCTATCAATATAGGAGAAAACAGAGTGAAACCTAAAAATTCAAACTGTTACTGGAAATGAACGCTTCAACATAGAAGAACGAAATTTGGGGAACCAAGTCGCCTTAGTGTACTGATCATTACCTGAAAGTATCATCCAGTTTGGGTGAAAAAATATTTCCTGAGATTTCTGAAGATTCGTAATTTTTGGAAGCTTGGCAACCCCTTCCCATGAAAGTGTTTCTCGCCAGTCACTGCTTAGGGCTACATCAAGAGGAAACAAAATGTAGAGATAGAACGTGAAACTACTTTGTTGTGTCAAGTTTCAAGAAGCTAGCACAAACCGTGTTGGATTTAGAGTTCCAAATACATCTATCAATATAGGAGAAAACAGAGTGAAACCTAAAAATTCAAACTGTTACTGGAAATGAACGCTTCAACATAGAAGAACGAAATTTGGGGAACCAAGTCGCCTTAGTGTACTGATCATTACCTGAGAGTATCATCCAGTTTGGGTGAAAAAATATTTGCTGAGATTTCTGGAGATTCGTAATTTTGGGAAGCTTGGCAACCCCTTCCCATGAAAGTGTTTCTCGCCAGTCACTGCTTAGGGCTACATCAAGAGGAAACAAAACGTAGAGATAGAACGTGAAACTACTTTGTTGTGTCAAGTTTCAAGAAGCTAGCACAAACCGTGTTGGATTTAGAGTTCCAAATACATCTATCAATATAGGAGAAAACAGAGTGAAACCTAAAAATTCAAACTGTTACTGGAAATGAACGCTTCAACATAGAAGAACGAAATTTGGGGAACCAAGTCGCCTTAGTGTACTGATCATTACCTGAAAGTATCATCCAGTTTGGGTGAAAAAATATTTGCTGAGATTTCTGGAGATTCGTAATTTTGGGAAGCTTGGCAACCCCTTCCCATGAAAGTGTTTCTCGCCAGTCACTGCTTAGGGCTACATCAAGAGGAAACAAAACGTAGAGATAGAATGTGAAACTACTTTGTTGTGTCAAGTTTCAAGAAGCTAGCACAAACCGTGTTGGATTTAGAGTTCCAAATACATCTATCAATATAGGAGAAAACAGAGTGAAACCTAAAAATTCAAACTGTTACTGGAAATGAACGCTTCAACATAGAAGAACGAAATTTGGGGAACCAAGTCGCCTTAGTGTACTGATCATTACCTGAGAGTATCATCCAGTTTGGGTGAAAAAATATTTGCTGAGATTTCTGGAGATTCGTAATTTTTGGAAGCTTGGCAACCCCTTCCCATGAAAGTGTTTCTCGCCAGTCACTGCTTAGGGCTACATCAAGAGGAAACAAAACGTAGAGATAGAACGTGAAACTACTTTGTTGTGTCAAGTTTCAAGAAGCTAGCACAAACCGTGTTGGATTTAGAGTTCCAAATACATCTATCAATATAGGAGAAAACAGAGTGAAACCTAAAAATTCAAACTGTTACTGGAAATGAACGCTTCAACATAGAAGAACGAAATTTGGGAAACCAAGTCGCCTTAGTGTACTGATCATTACCTGAGAGTATCATCCAGTTTGGGTGAAAAAATATTTGCTGAGATTTCTGGAGATTCGTAATTTTGGGAAGCTTGGCAACCCCTTCCCATGAAAGTGTTTCTCGCCAATCACTGCTTAGGGCTACATCAAGAGGAAACAAAACGTAGAGATAGAACGTGAAACTACTTTGTTGTGTCAACTTTCAAGAAGCTAGCACAAACCGTGTTGGATTCAGAGTTCCAAATACATCTATCAATATAGGAGAAAACAGAGTGAAACCTAAAAATTCAAACTGTTACTGGAAATGAACGCTTCAACATAGAAGAACGAAATTTGGGGAACCAAGTCGCCTTAGTGTACTGATCATTACCTGAAAGTATCATCCAGTTTGGGTGAAAAAATACTTGCTGAGATTTCTGGAGATTCGTAATTTTGGGAAGCTTGGCAACCCCTTCCCATGAAAGTGTTTCTCGCCAGTCACTGCTTAGGGCTACATCAAGAGGAAACAAAACGTAGAGATAGAATGTGAAACTACTTTGTTGTGTCAAGTTTCAAGAAGCTAGCACAAACCGTGTTGGATTTAGAGTTCCAAATACATCTATCAATATAGGAGAAAACAGAGTGAAACCTAAAAATTCAAACTGTTACTGGAAATGAACGCTTCAACATAGAAGAACGAAATTTGGGGAACCAAGTCGCCTTAGTGTACTGATCATTACCTGAGAGTATCATCCAGTTTGGGTGAAAAAATATTTGCTGAGATTTCTGGAGATTCGTAATTTTTGGAAGCTTGGCAACCCCTTCCCATGAAAGTGTTTCTCGCCAGTCACTGCTTAGGGCTACATCAAGAGGAAACAAAACGTAGAGATAGAACGTGAAACTACTTTGTTGTGTCAAGTTTCAAGAAGCTAGCACAAACCGTGTTGGATTTAGAGTTCCAAATACATCTATCAATATAGGAGAAAACAGAGTGAAACCTAAAAATTCAAACTGTTACTGGAAATGAACGCTTCAACATAGAAGAACGAAATTTGGGGAACCAAGTCGCCTTAGTGTACTGATCATTACCTGAGAGTATCATCCAGTTTGGGTGAAAAAATATTTGCTGAGATTTCTGGAGATTCGTAATTTTGGGAAGCTTGGCAACCCCTTCCCATGAAAGTGTTTCTCGCCAATCACTGCTTAGGGCTACATCAAGAGGAAACAAAACGTAGAGATAGAACGTGAAACTACTTTGTTGTGTCAACTTTCAAGAAGCTAGCACAAACCGTGTTGGATTCAGAGTTCCAAATACATCTATCAATATAGGAGAAAACAGAGTGAAACCTAAAAATTCAAACTGTTACTGGAAATGAACGCTTCAACATAGAAGAACGAAATTTGGGGAACCAAGTCGCCTTAGTGTACTGATCATTACCTGAAAGTATCATCCAGTTTGGGTGAAAAAATACTTGCTGAGATTTCTGGAGATTCGTAATTTTGGGAAGCTTGGCAACCCCTTCCCATGAAAGTGTTTCTCGCCAGTCACTGCTTAGGGCTACATCAAGAGGAAACAAAACGTAGAGATAGAACGTGAAACTACTTTGTTGTGTCAAGTTTCAAGAAGCTAGCACAAACCGTGTTGGATTTAGAGTTCCAAATACATCTATCTATATAGGAGAAAACAGAGTGAAACCTAAAAATTCAAACTGTTACTGGAAATGAACGCTTCAACATAGAAGAACGAAATTTGGGGAACCAAGTCGCCTTAGTGTACTGATCATTACCTGAGAGTATCATCCAGTTTGGGTGAAACAATATTTGCTGAGATTTCTGGAGATTCGTAATTTTGGGAAGCTTGGCAACCCCTTCCCATGAAAGTGTTTCTCGCCAGTCACTGCTTAGGGCTACATCAAGAGGAAACAAAACGTAGAGATAGAACGTGAAACTACTTTGTTGTGTCAAGTTTCAAGAAGCTAGCACAAACCGTGTTGGATTTAGAGTTCCAAATACATCTATCAATATAGGAGAAAACAGAGTGAAACCTAAAAATTCAAACTGTTACTGGAAATGAACGCTTCAACATAGAAGAACGAAATTTGGGGAACCAAGTCGCCTTAGTGTACTGATCATTACCTGAGAGTATCATCCAGTTTGGGTGAAAAAATATTTGCTGAGATTTCTGGAGATTCGTAATTTTGGGAAGCTTGGCAACCCCTTCCCATGAAAGTGTTTCTCGCCAGTCACTGCTTAGGGCTACATCAAGAGGAAACAAAACGTAGAGATAGAACGTGAAACTACTTTGTTGTGTCAACTTTCAAGAAGCTAGCACAAACCGTGTTGGATTCAGAGTTCCAAATACATCTATCAATATAGGAGAAAACAGAGTGAAACCTAAAAATTCAAACTGTTACTGGAAATGAACGCTTCAACATAGAAGAACGAAATTTGGGGAACCAAGTCGCCTTAGTGTACTGATCATTACCTGAAAGTATCATCCAGTTTGGGTGAAAAAATATTTGCTGAGATTTCTGGAGATTCGTAATTTTGGGAAGCTTGGCAACCCCTTCCCATGAAAGTGTTTCTCGCCAGTCACTGCTTAGGGCTACATCAAGAGGAATCAAAACGTAGAGATAGAACGTGAAACAACTTTGTTGTGTCAAGTTTCAAGAAGCTAGCACAAACCGTGTTGGATTCAGAGTTCCAAATACATCTATCAATATAGGAGAAAACAGAGTGAAACCTAAAAATTCAAACTGTTACTGGAAATGAACGCTTCAACATAGAAGAACGAAAATTGGGGAACCAAGTTGCCTTAGTGTACTGATCATTACCTGAAAGTATCATCCAGTTTGGGTGAAAAAATATTTGCTGAGATTTCCGGAGATTCGAAATTTTGGGAAGCTTGGCAACCCCTTCCCATGAAAGTGTTTCTCGCCAGTCACTGCTTAGGACTACATCAAGAGGAAACAAAACGTAGAGATAGAACGTGAAACTACTTTGTTGTGTCAACTTTCAAGAAGCTAGCACAAACTGTGTTGGATTCAGAGTTCCAAATACATCTATCAATATAGGAGAAAACAGAGTGAAACCTACAAATTCAAACTGTTACTGGAAATGAACGCTTCAACAAAGAAGAACGAAATTTGGGGAACCAAGTCGCCTTAGTGTACTGATCATTACCTGAAAGTATCATCCAGTTTGGGTGAAAAAATATTTGCTGAGATTTCTGGAGATTCGTAATTTTGGGAAGCTTGGCAACCCCTTCCCATGAAAGTGTTTCTCGCCAGTCACTGCTTAGGGCTACATCAAGAGGAAACAAAACGTAGAGATAGAACGTGAAACTACTTTGTTGTGTCAACTTTCAAGAAGCTAGCACAAACCGTGTTGGATTCAGAGTTCCAAATACATCTATCAATATAGGAGAAAACAGAGTGAAACCTACAAATTCAAACTGTTACTGGAAATGAACGCTTCAACAAAGAAGAACAAAATTTGGGGAACCAAGTCGCCTTAGTGTACTGATCATTACCTGAAAGTATCATCCAGTTTGGGTGAAAAAATATTTGCTGAGATTTCTGGAGATTCGTAATTTTGGGAAGCTTGGCAACCCCTTCCCATGAAAGTGTTTCTCGCCAGTCACTGCTTAGGGCTACATCAAGAGGAAACAAAACGTAGAGATAGAACGTGAAACAACTTTCTTGTGTCAAGTTTCAAGAAGCTAGCACAAACCTTGTTGGATTCAGAGTTCCAAATACATCTATCAATATAGGAGAAAACAGAGTGAAACCTAAAAATTCAAACTGTTACTGGAAATGAACGCTTCAACATAGAAGAACGAAAATTGGGGAACCAAGTTGCCTTAGTGTACTGATCATTACCTGAAAGTATCATCCAGTTTGGGTGAAAAAATGTTTGCTGAGATTTCCGGAGATTCGTAATTTTGGGAAGCTTGGCAACCCCTTCCCATGAAAGTGTTTCTCGCCAGTCACTGCTTAGGGCTACATCAAGAGGAAACAAAACGTAGAGATAGAACGTGAAACTACTTTGTTGTGTCAACTTTCAAGAAGCTAGCACAAACTGTGTTGGATTCAGAGTTCCAAATACATCTATCAATATAGGAGAAAACAGAGTGAAACCTACAAATTCAAACTGTTACTGGAAATGAACGCTTCAACAAAGAAGAACGAAATTTGGAGAACCAAGTCGCCTTAGTGTACTGATCATTACCTGAAAGTATCATCCAGTTTGGGTGAAAAAATATTTGCTGAGATTTCTGGAGATTCGTAATTTTGGGAAGCTTGGCAACCCCTTCCCATGAAAGTGTTTCTCGCCAGTCACTGCTTAGGGCTACATCAAGAGGAAACAAAACGTAGAGATAGAACGTGAAACTACTTTGTTGTGTCAACTTTCAAGAAGCTAGCACAAACCGTGTTGGATTCAGAGCTCCAAATACATCTATCAATATAGGAGAAAACAGAGTGAAACCTACAAATTCAAACTGTTACTGGAAATGAACGCTTCAACAAAGAAGAACGAAATTTGGGGAACCAAGTCGCCTTAGTGTACTGATCATTACCTGAAAGTATCATCCAGTTTGGGTGAAAAAATATTTGCTGAGATTTCTGGAGATTCGTAATTTTGGGAAGCTTGGCAACCCCTTCCCATGAAAGTGTTTCTCGCCAGTCACTGCTTAGGGCTACATCAAGAGGAAACAAAACGTAGAGATAGAACGTGAAACTACTTTGTTGTTTCAAGTTTCAAGAAGCTAGCACAAACCGTGTTGGATTTAGAGTTCCAAATACATCTATCAATATAGGAGAAAACAGAGTGAAACCTAAAAATTCAAACTGTTACTGGAAATGAACGCTTCAACATAGAAGAACGAAATTTGGGGAACCAAGTCGCCTTAGTGTACTGATCATTACCTGAGAGTATCATCCAGTTTGGGTGAAAAAATATTTGCTGAGATTTCTGGAGATTCGTAATTTTGGGAATCTTGGCAACCCCTTCCCATGAAAGTGTTTCTCGCCAATCACTGCTTACAGCTACATCAAGAGGAAACAAAACGTAGAGATAGAACGTGAAACAACTTTGTTGTGTCAACTTTCAAGAAGCTAGCACAAACCGTGTTGGATTCAGAGTTCCAAATACATCTATCAATATAGGAGAAAACAGAGTGAAACCTAAAAATTCAAACTGTTACTGGAAATGAACGCTTCAACATAGAAGAACGAAATTTGGGGAACCAAGTCGCCTTAGTGTACTGATCATTACCTGAAAGTATCATCCAGTTTGGGTGAAAAAATATTTCCTGAGATTTCTGAAGATTCGTAATTTTTGGAAGCTTGGCAACCCCTTCCCATGAAAGTGTTTCTCGCCAGTCACTGCTTAGGGCTACATCAAGAGGAAACAAAATGTAGAGATAGAACGTGAAACTACTTTGTTGTGTCAAGTTTCAAGAAGCTAGCACAAACCGTGTTGGATTTAGAGTTCCAAATACATCTATCAATATAGGAGAAAACAGAGTGAAACCTAAAAATTCAAACTGTTACTGGAAATGAACGCTTCAACATAGAAGAACGAAATTTGGGGAACCAAGTCGCCTTAGTGTACTGATCATTACCTGAGAGTATCATCCAGTTTGGGTGAAAAAATATTTGCTGAGATTTCTGGAGATTCGTAATTTTGGGAAGCTTGGCAACCCCTTCCCATGAAAGTGTTTCTCGCCAGTCACTGCTTAGGGCTACATCAAGAGGAAACAAAACGTAGAGATAGAACGTGAAACTACTTTGTTGTGTCAAGTTTCAAGAAGCTAGCACAAACCGTGTTGGATTTAGAGTTCCAAATACATCTATCTATATAGGAGAAAACAGAGTGAAACCTAAAAATTCAAACTGTTACTGGAAATGAACGCTTCAACATAGAAGAACGAAATTTGGGGAACCAAGTTGCCTTAGTGTACTGATCATTACCTGAAAGTATCATCCAGTTTGGGTGAAAAAATATTTGCTGAGATTTCTGGAGATTCGTAATTTTGGGAAGCTTGGCAACCCCTTCCCATGAAAGTGTTTCTCGCCAGTCACTGCTTAGGGCTACATCAAGAGGAAACAAAACGTAGAGATAGAACGTGAAACTACTTTGTTGTGTCAAGTTTCAAGAAGCTAGCACAAACCGTGTTGGATTTAGAGTTCCAAATACATCTATCAATATAGGAGAAAACAGAGTGAAACCTAAAAATTCAAACTGTTACTGGAAATGAACGCTTCAACATAGAAGAACGAAATTTGGGGAACCAAGTCGCCTTAGTGTACTGATCATTACCTGAAAGTATCATCCAGTTTGGGTGAAAAAATATTTGCTGAGATTTCTGGAGATTCGTAATTTTGGGAAGCTTGGCAACCCCTTCCCATGAAAGTTTTTCTCGCCAGTCACTGCTTAGGGCTACATCAATAGGAAACAAAACGTAGAGATAGAATGTGAAACTACTTTGTTGTGTCAAGTTTCAAGAAGCTAGCACAAACCGTGTTGGATTTAGAGTTCCAAATACATCTATCAATATAGGAGAAAACAGAGTGAAACCTAAAAATTCAAACTGTTACTGGAAATGAACGCTTCAACATAGAAGAACGAAATTTGGGGAACCAAGTCGCCTTAGTGTACTGATCATTACCTGAGAGTATCATCCAGTTTGGGTGAAAAAATATTTGCTGAGATTTCTGGAGATTCGTAATTTTTGGAAGCTTGGCAACCCCTTCCCATGAAAGTGTTTCTCGCCAGTCACTGCTTAGGGCTACATCAAGAGGAAACAAAACGTAGAGATAGAACGTGAAACTACTTTGTTGTGTCAAGTTTCAAGAAGCTAGCACAAACCGTGTTGGATTTAGAGTTCCAAATACATCTATCAATATAGGAGAAAACAGAGTGAAACCTAAAAATTCAAACTGTTACTGGAAATGAACGCTTCAACATAGAAGAACGAAATTTGGGGAACCAAGTCGCCTTAGTGTACTGATCATTACCTGAGAGTATCATCCAGTTTGGGTGAAAAAATATTTGCTGAGATTTCTGGAGATTCGTAATTTTGGGAAGCTTGGCAACCCCTTCCCATGAAAGTGTTTCTCGCCAATCACTGCTTAGGGCTACATCAAGAGGAAACAAAACGTAGAGATAGAACGTGAAACTACTTTGTTGTGTCAACTTTCAAGAAGCTAGCACAAACCGTGTTGGATTCAGAGTTCCAAATACATCTATCAATATAGGAGAAAACAGAGTGAAACCTAAAAATTCAAACTGTTACTGGAAATGAACGCTTCAACATAGAAGAACGAAATTTGGGGAACCAAGTCGCCTTAGTGTACTGATCATTACCTGAAAGTATCATCCAGTTTGGGTGAAAAAATACTTGCTGAGATTTCTGGAGATTCGTAATTTTGGGAAGCTTGGCAACCCCTTCCCATGAAAGTGTTTCTCGCCAGTCACTGCTTAGGGCTACATCAAGAGGAAACAAAACGTAGAGATAGAACGTGAAACTACTTTGTTGTGTCAAGTTTCAAGAAGCTAGCACAAACCGTGTTGGATTTAGAGTTCCAAATACATCTATCTATATAGGAGAAAACAGAGTGAAACCTAAAAATTCAAACTGTTACTGGAAATGAACGCTTCAACATAGAAGAACGAAATTTGGGGAACCAAGTCGCCTTAGTGTACTGATCATTACCTGAAAGTATCATCCAGTTTGGGTGAAAAAATACTTGCTGAGATTTCTGGAGATTCGTAATTTTGGGAAGCTTGGCAACCCCTTCCCATGAAAGTGTTTCTCGCCAGTCACTGCTTAGGGCTACATCAAGAGGAATCAAAACGTAGAGATAGAACGTGAAACAACTTTGTTGTGTCAAGTTTCAAGAAGCTAGCACAAACCGTGTTGGATTCAGAGTTCCAAATACATCTATCAATATAGGAGAAAACAGAGTGAAACCTAAAAATTCAAACTGTTACTGGAAATGAACGCTTCAACATAGAAGAACGAAAATTGGGGAACCAAGTTGCCTTAGTGTACTGATCATTACCTGAAAGTATCATCCAGTTTGGGTGAAAAAATATTTGCTGAGATTTCCGGAGATTCGTAATTTTGGGAAGCTTGGCAACCCCTTCCCATGAAAGTGTTTCTCGCCAGTCACTGCTTAGGGCTACATCAAGAGGAAACAAAACGTAGAGATAGAACGTGAAACTACTTTGTTGTGTCAACTTTCAAGAAGCTAGCACAAACTGTGTTGGATTCAGAATTCCAAATACATCTATCAATATAGGAGAAAACAGAGTGAAACCTACAAATTCAAACTGTTACTGGAAATGAACGCTTCAACAAAGAAGAACGAAATTTGGGGAACCAAGTCGCCTTAGTGTACTGATCATTACCTGAAAGTATCATCCAGTTTGGGTGAAAAAATATTTGCTGAGATTTCTGGAGATTCGTAATTTTGGGAAGCTTGGCAACCCCTTCCCATGAAAGTGTTTCTCGCCAGTCACTGCTTAGGGCTACATCAAGAGGAAACAAAACGTAGAGATAGAACGTGAAACTACTTTGTTGGGTCAACTTTCAAGAAGCTAGCACAAACCGTGTTGGATTCAGAGTTCCAAATACATCTATCAATATAGGAGAAAACAGAGTGAAACCTACAAATTCAAACTGTTACTGGAAATGAACGCTTCAACAAAGAAGAACGAAATTTGGGGAACCAAGTCGCCTTAGTGTACTGATCATTACCTGAAAGTATCATCCAGTTTGGGTGAAAAAATATTTGCTGAGATTTCTGGAGATTCGTAATTTTGGGAAGCTTGGCAACCCCTTCCCATGAAAGTGTTTCTCGCCAGTCACTGCTTAGGGCTACATCAAGAGGAAACAAAACGTAGAGATAGAACGTGAAACAACTTTGTTGTGTCAAGTTTCAAGAAGCTAGCACAAACCTTGTTGGATTCAGAGTTCCAAATACATCTATCAATATAGGAGAAAACAGAGTGAAACCTAAAAATTCAAACTGTTACTGGAAATGAACGCTTCAACATAGAAGAACGAAAATTGGGGAACCAAGTTGCCTTAGTGTACTGATCATTACCTGAAAGTATCATCCAGTTTGGGTGAAAAAATGTTTGCTGAGATTTCCGGAGATTCGTAATTTTGGGAAGCTTGGCAACCCCTTCCCATGAAAGTGTTTCTCGCCAGTCACTGCTTAGGGCTACATCAAGAGGAAACAAAACGTAGAGATAGAACGTGAAACTACTTTGTTGTGTCAACTTTCAAGAAGCTAGCACAAACTGTGTTGGATTCAGAGTTCCAAATACATCTATCAATATAGGAGAAAACAGAGTGAAACCTACAAATTCAAACTGTTACTGGAAATGAACGCTTCAACAAAGAAGAACGAAATTTGGGGAACCAAGTCGCCTTAGTGTACTGATCATTACCTGAAAGTATCATCCAGTTTGGGTGAAAAAATATTTGCTGAGATTTCTGGAGATTCGTAATTTTGGGAAGCTTGGCAACCCCTTCCCATGAAAGTGTTTCTCGCCAGTCACTGCTTAGGGCTACATCAAGAGGAAACAAAACGTAGAGATAGAATGTGAAACTACTTTGTTGTGTCAACTTTCAAGAAGCTAGCACAAACCGTGTTGGATTCAGAGCTCCAAATACATCTATCAATATAGGAGAAAACAGAGTGAAACCTACAAATTCAAACTGTTACTGGAAATGAACGCTTCAACAAAGAAGAACGAAATTTGGGGAACCAAGTCGCCTTAGTGTACTGATCATTACCTGAAAGTATCATCCAGTTTGGGTGAAAAAATATTTGCTGAGATTTCTGGAGATTCGTAATTTTGGGAAGCTTGGCAACCCCTTCCCATGAAAGTGTTTCTCGCCAGTCACTGCTTAGGGCTACATCAAGAGGAAACAAAACGTAGAGATAGAACGTGAAACAACTTTGTTGTGTCAAGTTTCAAGAAGCTAGCACAAACCGTGTTGGATTTAGAGTTCCAAATACATCTATCAATATAGGAGAAAACAGAGTGAAACCTAAAAATTCAAACTGTTACTGGAAATGAACGCTTCAACATAGAAGAACGAAATTTGGGGAACCAAGTTGCCTTAGTGTACTGATCATTACCTGAAAGTATCATCCAGTTTGGGTGAAAAAATACTTGCTGAGATTTCTGGAGATTCGTAATTTTGGGAAGCTTGGCAACCCCTTCCCATGAAAGTGTTTCTCGCCAGTCACTGCTTAGGGCTACATCAAGAGGAAACAAAACGTAGAGATAGAACGTGAAACTACTTTGTTGTGTCAAGTTTCAAGAAGCTAGCACAAACCGTGTTGGATTTAGAGTTCCAAATACATCTATCTATATTGGAGAAAACAGAGTGAAACCTAAAAATTCAAACTCTTACTGGAAATGAACGCTTCAACATAGAAGAACGAAATTTGGGGAACCAAGTCGCCTTAGTGTACTGATCATTACCTGAAAGTATCATCCAGTTTGGGTGAAAAAATATTTGCTGAGATTTCTGGAGATTCGTAATTTTGGGAAGCTTGACAACCCCTTCCCATGAAAGTGTTTCTCGCCAGTCACTGCTTAGGGCTACATCAAGAGGAAACAAAACGTAGAGATAGAACGTGAAACTACTTTGTTGTGTCAACTTTCAAGAAGCTAGCACAAACCGTGTTGGATTCAGAGTTCCAAATACATCTATCAATATAGGAGAAAACAGAGTGAAACCTAAAAATTCAAACTGTTACTGGAAATGAACGCTTCAACATAGAAGAACGAAATTTGGGGAACCAAGTCGCCTTAGTGTACTGATCATTACCTGAAAGTATCATCCAGTTTGGGTGAAAAAATACTTGCTGAGATTTCTGGAGATTCGTAATTTTGGGAAGCTTGGCAACCCCTTCCCATGAAAGTGTTTCTCGCCAGTCACTGCTTAGGGCTACATCAAGAGGAAACAAAACGTAGATATAGAACGTGAAACTACTTTGTTGTGTCAACTTTCAAGAAGCTAGCACAAACCGTGTTGGATTCAGAGTTCCAAATACATCTATCAATATAGGAGAAAACAGAGTGAAACCTAAAAATTCAAACTGTTACTGGAAATGAACGCTTCAACATAGAAGAACGAAATTTGGGGAACCAAGTCGCCTTAGTGTACTGATCATTGCCTGAGAGTATCATCCAGTTTGGGTGAAAAAATATTTGCTGAGATTTCTGGAGATTCGGAATTTTGGGAAGCTTGGCAACCCCTTCCCATGAAAATGTTTCTCGCCAGTCACTGCTTAGGGCTACATCAAGAGGAAACAAAACGTAGAGATAGAACGTGAAACTACTTTGTTGTGTCAAGTTTCAAGAAGCTAGCACAAACCGTGTTGGATTTAGAGTTCCAAATACATCTATCTATATAGGAGAAAACAGAGTGAAACCTAAAAATTCAAACTGTTACTGGAAATGAACGCTTCAACATAGAAGAACGAAATTTGGGGAACCAAGTCGCCTTAGTGTACTGATCATTACCTGAAAGTATCATCCAGTTTGGGCGAAAAAATATTTGCTGAGATTTCTGGAGATTCGTAATTTTGGGAAGCTTGGCAACCCCTTCCCATGAAATTGTTTCTCGCCAGTCACTGCTTAGGGCTACATCAAGAGGAAACAAAACGTAGAGATAGAACGTGAAACTACTTTGTTGTGTCAAGTTTCAAGAAGCTAGCACAAACCGTGTTGGATTTAGAGTTCCAAATACATCTATCAATATAGGAGAAAACAGAGTGAAACCTAAAAATTCAAACTGTTACTGGAAATGAACGCTTCAACATAGAAGAACGAAATTTGGGGAACCAAGTTGCCTTAGTGTACTGATCATTACCTGAAAGTATCATCCAGTTTGGGTGAAAAAATATTTGCTGAGATTTCTGGAGATTCGTAATTTTGGGAAGCTTGGCAACCCCTTCCCATGAAAGTGTTTCTCGCCAGTCACTGCTTAGGGCTACATCAAGAGGAAACAAAACGTAGAGATAGAACGTGAAACTACTTTGTTGTGTCAAGTTTCAAGAAGCTAGCACAAACCGTGTTGGATTCAGAGTTCCAAATACATCTATCAATATAGGAGAAAACAGAGTGAAACCTAAAAATTCAAACTGTTACTGGAAATGAACGCTTCAACATAGAAGAACGAAATTTGGGGAACCAAGTCGCCTTAGTGTACTGATCATTACCTGAAAGTATCATCCAGTTTGGGTGAAAAAATACTTGCTGAGATTTCTGGAGATTCGTAATTTTGGGAAGCTTGGCAACCCCTTCCCATGAAAGTGTTTCTCGCCAGTCACTGCTTAGGGCTACATCAAGAGGTAACAAAACGTAGAGATAGAACGTGAAACTACTTTGTTGTGTCAAGTTTCAAGAAGCTAGCACAAACCGTGTTGGATTTAGAGTTCCAAATACATCTATCTATATAGGAGAAAACAGAGTGAAACCTAAAAATTCAAACTGTTACTGGAAATGAACGCTTCAACATAGAAGAACGAAATTTGGGGAACCAAGTCGCCTTAGTGTACTGATCATTACCTGAAAGTATCATCCAGTTTGGGTGAAAAAATATTTGCTGAGATTTCTGGAGATTCGTAATTTTGGGAAGCTTGGCAACCCCTTCCCATGAAAGTGTTTCTCGCCAGTCACTGCTTAGGGCTACATTAAGAGGAAACAAAACGTAGAGATAGAACGTGAAACTACTTTGTTGTGTCAAGTTTCAAGAAGCTAGCACAAACCGTGTTGGATTTAGAGTTCCAAATACATCTATCAATATAGGAGAAAACAGAGTGAAACCTAAAAATTCAAACTGTTACTGGAAATGAACGCTTCAACATAGAAGAACGAAATTTGGGGAACCAAGTCGCCTTAGTGTACTGATCATTACCTGAAAGTATCATCCAGTTTGGGTGAAAAAATATTTGCTGAGATTTCTGGAGATTCGTAATTTTGGGAAGCTTGGCAACCCCTTCCCATGAAAGTGTTTCTCGCCAGTCACTGCTTAGGGCTACATCAAGAGGAAACAAAACGTAGAGATAGAACGTGAAACTACTTTGTTGTGTCAAGTTTCAAGAAGCTAGCATAAACCGTGTTGGATTCAGAGTTCCAAATACATCTATCAATATAGGAGAAAACAGAGTGAAACCTAAAAATTCAAACTGTTACTGGAAATGAACGCTTCAACATAGAAGAACGAAATTTGGGGAACCAAGTCGCCTTAGTGTACTGATCATTACCTGAAAGTATCATCCAGTTTGGGTGAAAAAATATTTGCTGAGATTTCTGGAGATTCGTAATTTTGGGAAGCTTGGCAACCCCTTCCCATGAAAGTGTTTCTCGCCAGTCACTGCTTAGGGCTACATCAAGAGGAATCAAAACGTAGAGATAGAAAGTGAAACAACTTTGTTGTGTCAAGTTTCAAGAAGCTAGCACAAACCGTGTTGGATTCAGAGTTCCAAATACATCTATCAATATAGGAGAAAACAGAGTGAAACCTAAAAATTCAAACTGTTACTGGAAATGAACGCTTCAACATAGAAGAACGAAATTTGGGGAACCAAGTCGCCTTAGTGTACTGATCATTACCTGAAAGTATCATCCAGTTTGGGCGAAAAAATATTTGCTGAGATTTCTGGAGATTCGTAATTTTAGGAAGCTTGGCAACCCCTTCCCATGAAAGTGTTTCTCGCCAGTCACTGCTTAGGGCTACATCAAGAGGAAACAAAACGTAGAGATAGAACGTGAAACTACTTTGTTGTGTCAAGTTTCAAGAAGCTAGCACAAACCGTGTTGGATTTAGAGTTCCAAATACATCTATCAATATAGGAGAAAACAGAGTGAAACCTAAAAATTCAAACTGTTACTGGAAATGAACGCTTCAACATAGAAGAACGAAATTTGGGGAACCAAGTCGCCTTAGTGTACTGATCATTACCTGAAAGTATCATCCAGTTTGGGTGAAAAAATATTTGCTGAGATTTCTGGAGATTCGTAATTTTGGGAAGCTTGGCAACCCCTTCCCATGAAAGTGTTTCTCGCCAGTCACTGCTTAGGGCTACATCAAGAGGAAACAAAACGTAGAGATAGAACGTGAAACTACTTTGTTGTGTCAACTTTCAAGAAGCTAGCACAAACCGTGTTGGATTCAGAGTTCCAAATACATCTATCAATATAGGAGAAAACAGAGTGAAACCTAAAAATTCAAACTGTTACTGGAAATGAACGCTTCAACATAGAAGAACGAAATTTGGGGAACCAAGTCGCCTTAGTGTACTGATCATTACCTGAAAGTATCATCCAGTTTGGGTGAAAAAATATTTGCTGAGATTTCTGGAGATTCGTAATTTTGGGAAGCTTGGCAACCCCTTCCCATGAAAGTGTTTCTCGCCAGTCACTGCTTAGGGCTACATCAAGAGGAAACAAAACGTAGAGATAGAACGTGAAACTACTTTGTTGTGTCAACTTTCAAGAAGCTAGCACAAACCGTGTTGTATTCAGAGTTCCAAATACATCTATCAATATAGGAGAAAACAGAGTGAAACCTAAAAATTCAAACTGTTACTGGAAATGAACGCTTCAACATAGAAGAACGAAATTTGGGGAACCAAGTCGCCTTAGTGTACTGATCATTACCTGAAAGTATCATCCAGTTTGGTTGAAAAAATACTTGCTGAGATTTCTGGAGATTCGTAATTTTGGGAAGCTTGGCAACCCCTTCCCATGAAAGTGTTTCTCGCCATTCACTGCTTAGGGCTACATCAAGAGGAAACAAAACGTAGAGATAGAACGTGAAACTACTTTGTTGTGTCAAGTTTCAAGAAGCTAGCACAAACCGTGTTGGATTTAGAGTTCCAAATACATCTATCTATATTGGAGAAAACAGAGAGAAACCTAAAAATTCAAACTGTTACTGGAAATGAACACTTCAACATAGAAGAACGAAATTTGGGGAACCAAGTCGCCTTAGTGTACTGATCATTACCTGAAAGTATCATCCAGTTTGGGTGAAAAAATATTTGCTGAGATTTCTGAAGATTCGTAATTTTGGGAAGCTTGGCAACCCCTTCCCATGAAAGTGTTTCTCGCCAGTCACTGCTTAGGGCTACATCAAGAGGAAACAAAACGTAGAGATAGAACGTGAAACTACTTTGTTGTGTCAAGTTTCAAGAAGCTAGCACAAACCGTGTTGGATTTAGAGTTCCAAATACATCTATCAATATAGGAGAAAACAGAGTGAAACCTAAAAATTCAAACTGTTACTGGAAATGAACGCTTCAACATAGAAGAACGAAATTTGGGGAACCAAGTCGCCTTAGTGTACTGATCATTACCTGAAAGTATCATCCAGTTTGGGTGAAAAAATATTTGCTGAGATTTCTGGAGATTCGTAATTTTGGGAAGCTTGGCAACCCCTTCCCATGAAAGTGTTTCTCGCCAGTCACTGCTTAGGGCTACATCAAGAGGAAACAAAACGTAGAGATAGAACGTGAAACTACTTTGTTGTGTCAAGTTTCAAGAAGCTAGCACAAACCGTGTTGGATTCAGAGTTCCAAATACATCTATCAATATAGGAGAAAACAGAGTGAAACCTAAAAATTCAAACTGTTACTGGAAATGAACGCTTCAACATAGAAGAACGAAATTTGGGGAACCAAGTCGCCTTAGTGTACTGATCATTACCTGAAAGTATCATCCAGTTTGGGTGAAAAAATACTTGCTGAGATTTCTGGAGATTCGTAATTTTGGGAAGCTTGGCAACCCCTGCCCATGAAAGTGTTTCTCGCCAGTCACTGCTTAGGGCTACATCAAGAGGAAACAAAACGTAGAGATAGAACGTGAAACTACTTTGTTGTGTCAAGTTTCATAAAGCTAGCACAAACCGTGTTGGATTTAGAGTTCCAAATACATCTATCAATATAGGAGAAAACAGAGTGAAACCTAAAAATTCAAACTGTTACTGGAAATGAACGCTTCAACATAGAAGAACGAAATTTGGGGAACCAAGTCGCCTTAGTGTACTGATCATTACCTGAAAGTATCATCCAGTTTGGGTGAAAAAATATTTGCTGAGATTTCTGGAGATTCGTAATTTTGGGAAGCTTGGCAACCCCTTCCCATGAAAGTGTTTCTCGCCAGTCACTGCTTAGGGCTACATCAAGAGGAAACAAATCGTAGAGATAGAACGTGAAACTACTTTGTTGTGTCAAGTTTCAAGAAGCTAGCATAAACCGTGTTGGATTCAGAGTTCCAAATACATCTATCAATATAGGAGAAAACAGAGTGAAACCTAAAAATTCAAACTGTTACTGGAAATGAACGCTTCAACATAGAAGAACGAAATTTGAGGAACCAAGTCGCTTTAGTGTACTGATCATTACCTGAAAGTATCATCCAGTTTGGGTGAAAAAATATTTGCTGAGATTTCTGGAGATTCGTAATTTTGGGAAGCTTGGCAACCCCTTCCCATGAAAGTGTTTCTCGCCAGTCACTGCTTAGGGCTACATCAAGAGGAAACAAAACGTAGAGATAGAACGTGAAACTACTTTGTTGTGTCAACTTTCAAGAAGCTAGCACAAACCGTGTTGGATTCAGAGTTCCAAATACATCTATCAATATAGGAGAAAACAGAGTGAAACCTAAAAATTCAAACTGTTACTGGAAATGAACGCTTCAACATAGAAGAACGAAATTTGGGGAACCAAGTCGCCTTAGTGTACTGATCATTACCTGAAAGTATCATCCAGTTTGGGTGAAAAAATACTTGCTGAGATTTCTGGAGATTCGTAATTTTGGGAAGCTTGGCAACCCCTTCCCATGAAAGTGTTTCTCGCCAGTCACTGCTTAGGGCTACATCAAGAGGTAACAAAACGTAGAGATAGAACGTGAAACTACTTTGTTGTGTCAAGTTTCAAGAAGCTAGCACAAACCGTGTTGGATTTAGAGTTCCAAATACATCTATCTATATAGGAGAAAACAGAGTGAAACCTAAAAATTCAAACTGTTACTGGAAATGAACGCTTCAACATAGAAGAACGAAATTTGGGGAACCAAGTCGCCTTAGTGTACTGATCATTACCTGAAAGTATCATCCAGTTTGGGCGAAAAAATATTTGCTGAGATTTCTGGAGATTCGTAATTTTGGGAAGCTTGGCAACCCCTTCCCATGAAAGTGTTTCTCGCCAGTCACTGCTTAGGGCTACATCAAGAGGAAACAAAACGTAGAGATAGAACGTGAAACTACTTTGTTGTGTCAAGTTTCAAGAAGCTAGCACAAACCGTGTTGGATTTAGAGTTCCAAATACATCTATCAATATAGGAGAAAACAGAGTGAAACCTAAAAATTCAAACTGTTACTGGAAATGAACACTTCAACATAGAAGAACGAAATTTGGGGAACCAAGTCGCCTTAGTGTACTGATCATTACCTGAAAGTATCATCCAGTTTGGGTGAAAAAATATTTGCTGAGATTTCTGGAGATTCGTAATTTTGGGAAGCTTGGCAACCCCTTCCCATGAAAGTGTTTCTCGCCAGTCACTGCTTAGGGCTACATCAAGAGGAAACAAAACGTAGAGATAGAACGTGAAACTACTTTGTTGTGTCAAGTTTCAAGAAGCTAGCACAAACCGTGTTGGATTTAGAGTTCCAAATACATCTATCTATATAGGAGAAAACAGAGTGAAACCTAAAAATTCAAACTGTTACTGGAAATGAACGCTTCAACATAGAAGAACGAAATTTGGGGAACCAAGTCGCCTTAGTGTACTGATCATTACCTGAAAGTATCATCCAGTTTGGGTGAAAAAATATTTGCTGAGATTTCTGGAGATTCGTAATTTTGGGAAGCTTGGCAACCCCTTCCCATGAAAGTGTTTCTCGCCAGTCACTGCTTAGGGCTACATCAAGAGGAAACAAAACGTAGAGATAGAACGTGAAACTACTTTGTTGTGTCAAGTTTCAAGAAGCTAGCACAAACCGTGTTGGATTCAGAGTTCCAAATACATCTATCAATATAGGAGAAAACAGAGTGAAACCTAAAAATTCAAACTGTTACTGGAAATGAACGCTTCAACATAGAAGAACGAAATTTGGGGAACCAAGTCGCCTTAGTGTACTGATCATTACCTGAAAGTATCATCCAGTTTGGGTGAAAAAATACTTGCTGAGATTTCTGGAGATTCGTAATTTTGGGAAGCTTGGCAACCCCTGCCCATGAAAGTGTTTCTCGCCAGTCACTGCTTAGGGCTACATCAAGAGGAAACAAAACGTAGAGATAGAACGTGAAACTACTTTGTTGTGTCAAGTTTCATAAAGCTAGCACAAACCGTGTTGGATTTAGAGTTCCAAATACATCTATCAATATAGGAGAAAACAGAGTGAAACCTAAAAATTCAAACTGTTACTGGAAATGAACGCTTCAACATAGAAGAACGAAATTTGGGGAACCAAGTCGCCTTAGTGTACTGATCATTACCTGAAAGTATCATCCAGTTTGGGTGAAAAAATATTTGCTGAGATTTCTGGAGATTCGTAATTTTGGGAAGCTTGGCAACCCCTTCCCATGAAAGTGTTTCTCGCCAGTCACTGCTTAGGGCTACATCAAGAGGAAACAAATCGTAGAGATAGAACGTGAAACTACTTTGTTGTGTCAAGTTTCAAGAAGCTAGCATAAACCGTGTTGGATTCAGAGTTCCAAATACATCTATCAATATAGGAGAAAACAGAGTGAAACCTAAAAATTCAAACTGTTACTGGAAATGAACGCTTCAACATAGAAGAACGAAATTTGAGGAACCAAGTCGCTTTAGTGTACTGATCATTACCTGAAAGTATCATCCAGTTTGGGTGAAAAAATATTTGCTGAGATTTCTGGAGATTCGTAATTTTGGGAAGCTTGGCAACCCCTTCCCATGAAAGTGTTTCTCGCCAGTCACTGCTTAGGGCTACATCAAGAGGAATCAAAACGTAGAGATAGAACGTGAAACAACTTTGTTGTGTCAAGTTTCAAGAAGCTAGCACAAACCGTGTTGGATTCAGAGTTCCAAATACATCTATCAATATAGGAGAAAACAGAGTGAAACCTAAAAATTCAAACTGTTACTGGAAATGAACGCTTCAACATAGAAGAATGAAATTTGGGGAACCAAGTCGTCTTAGTGTACTGATCATTACCTGAAAGTATCATCCAGTTTGGGCGAAAAAATATTTGCTGAGATTTCTGGAGATTCGTAATTTTGGGAAGCTTGGCAACCCCTTCCCATGAAAGTGTTTCTCGCCAGTCACTGCTTAGGGCTACATCAAGAGGAAACAAAACGTAGAGATAGAACGTGAAACTACTTTGTTGTGTCAACTTTCAAGAAGCTAGCACAAACCGTGTTGGATTCAGAGTTCCAAATACATCTATCAATATAGGAGAAAACAGAGTGAAACCTAAAAATTCAAACTGTTACTGGAAATGAACGCTTCAACATAGAAGAACGAAATTTGGGGAACCAAGTCGCATTAGTGTACTGATCATTGCCTGAGAGTATCATCCAGTTTGGGTGAAAAAATATTTGCTGAGATTTCTGGAGATTCGTAATTTTGGGAAGCTTGGCAACCCCTTCCCATGAAAGTGTTTCTCGCCAGTCACTGCTTAGGGCTACATCAAGAGGAAACAAAACGTAGAGATAGAACGTGAAACTACTTTGTTGTGTCAAGTTTCAAGAAGCTAGCACAAACCGTGTTGGATTTAGAGTTCCAAATACATCTATCTATATAGGAGAAAACAGAGTGAAACCTAAAAATTCAAACTGTTAGTGGAAATGAACGCTTCAACATAGAAGAACGAAATTTGGGGAACCAAGTCGCCTTAGTGTACTGATCATTACCTGAAAGTATCATCCAGTTTGGGCGAAAAAATATTTGCTGAGATTTCTGGAGATTCGTAATTTTGGGAAGCTTGGCAACCCCTTCCCATGAAAGTGTTTCTCGCCAGTCACTGCTTAGGGCTACATCAAGAGGAATCAAAACATAGAGACAGAACGTGAAACAACTTTGTTGTGTCAAGTTTCAAGAAGCTAGCACAAACCGTGTTGGATTTAGAGTTCCAAATACATCTATCAATATAGGAGAAAACAGAGTGAAACCTAAAAATTCAAACTGTTACTGGAAATGAACGCTTCAACATAGAAGAACGAAATTTGGGGAACCAAGTCGCCTTAGTGTACTGATCATTACCTGAAAGTATCATCCAGTTTGGGTGAAAAAATATTTGCTGAGATTTCTGGAGATTCGTAATTTTGGGAAGCTTGGCAACCCCTTCCCATGAAAGTGTTTCTCGCCAGTCACTGCTTAGGGCTACATCAAGAGGAAACAAAACGTAGAGATAGAACGTGAAACTACTTTGTTGTGTCAACTTTCAAGAAGCTAGCACAAACCGTGTTGGATTCAGAGTTCCAAATACATCTATCAATATAGGAGAAAACAGAGTGAAACCTAAAAATTCAAACTGTTACTGGAAATGAACGCTTCAACATAGAAGAACGAAATTTGGGGAACCAAGTCGCCTTAGTGTACTGATCATTACCTGAAAGTATCATCCAGTTTGGGTGAAAAAATATTTGCTGAGATTTCTGGAGATTCGTAATTTTGGGAAGCTTGGCAACCCCTTCCCATGAAAGTGTTTCTCGCCAGTCACTGCTTAGGGCTACATCAAGAGGAAACAAAACGTAGAGATAGAACGTGAAACTACTTTGTTGTGTCAACTTTCAAGAAGCTAGCACAAACCGTGTTGGATTCAGAGTTCCAAATACATCTATCAATATAGGAGAAAACAGAGTGAAACCTAAAAATTCAAACTGTTACTGGAAATGAACGCTTCAACATAGAAGAACGAAATTTGGGGAACCAAGTCGCCTTAGTGTACTGATCATTACCTGAAAGTATCATCCAGTTTGGTTGAAAAAATACTTGCTGAGATTTCTGGAGATTCGTAATTTTGGGAAGCTTGGCAACCCCTTCCCATGAAAGTGTTTCTCGCCATTCACTGCTTAGGGCTACATCAAGAGGAAACAAAACGTAGAGATAGAACGTGAAACTACTTTGTTGTGTCAAGTTTCAAGAAGCTAGCACAAACCGTGTTGGATTTAGAGTTCCAAATACATCTATCTATATTGGAGAAAACAGAGAGAAACCTAAAAATTCAAACTGTTACTGGAAATGAACACTTCAACATAGAAGAACGAAATTTGGGGAACCAAGTCGCCTTAGTGTACTGATCATTACCTGAAAGTATCATCCAGTTTGGGTGAAAAAATATTTGCTGAGATTTCTGGAGATTCGTAATTTTGGGAAGCTTGGCAACCCCTTCCCATGAAAGTGTTTCTCGCCAGTCACTGCTTAGGGCTACATCAAGAGGAAACAAAACGTAGAGATAGAACGTGAAACTACTTTGTTGTGTCAAGTTTCAAGAAGCTAGCACAAACCGTGTTGGATTTAGAGTTCCAAATACATCTATCTATATAGGAGAAAACAGAGTGAAACCTAAAAATTCAAACTGTTACTGGAAATGAACGCTTCAACATAGAAGAACGAAATTTGGGGAACCAAGTCGCCTTAGTGTACTGATCATTACCTGAAAGTATCATCCAGTTTGGGTGAAAAAATATTTGCTGAGATTTCTGGAGATTCGTAATTTTGGGAAGCTTGGCAACCCCTTCCCATGAAAGTGTTTCTCGCCAGTCACTGCTTAGGGCTACATCAAGAGGAAACAAAACGTAGAGATAGAACGTGAAACTACTTTGTTGTGTCAAGTTTCAAGAAGCTAGCACAAACCGTGTTGGATTCAGAGTTCCAAATACATCTATCAATATAGGAGAAAACAGAGTGAAACCTAAAAATTCAAACTGTTACTGGAAATGAACGCTTCAACATAGAAGAACGAAATTTGGGGAACCAAGTCGCCTTAGTGTACTGATCATTACCTGAAAGTATCATCCAGTTTGGGTGAAAAAATACTTGCTGAGATTTCTGGAGATTCGTAATTTTGGGAAGCTTGGCAACCCCTGCCCATGAAAGTGTTTCTCGCCAGTCACTGCTTAGGGCTACATCAAGAGGAAACAAAACGTAGAGATAGAACGTGAAACTACTTTGTTGTGTCAAGTTTCATAAAGCTAGCACAAACCGTGTTGGATTTAGAGTTCCAAATACATCTATCAATATAGGAGAAAACAGAGTGAAACCTAAAAATTCAAACTGTTACTGGAAATGAACGCTTCAACATAGAAGAACGAAATTTGGGGAACCAAGTCGCCTTAGTGTACTGATCATTACCTGAAAGTATCATCCAGTTTGGGTGAAAAAATATTTGCTGAGATTTCTGGAGATTCGTAATTTTGGGAAGCTTGGCAACCCCTTCCCATGAAAGTGTTTCTCGCCAGTCACTGCTTAGGGCTACATCAAGAGGAAACAAATCGTAGAGATAGAACGTGAAACTACTTTGTTGTGTCAAGTTTCAAGAAGCTAGCATAAACCGTGTTGGATTCAGAGTTCCAAATACATCTATCAATATAGGAGAAAACAGAGTGAAACCTAAAAATTCAAACTGTTACTGGAAATGAACGCTTCAACATAGAAGAACGAAATTTGAGGAACCAAGTCGCTTTAGTGTACTGATCATTACCTGAAAGTATCATCCAGTTTGGGTGAAAAAATATTTGCTGAGATTTCTGGAGATTCGTAATTTTGGGAAGCTTGGCAACCCCTTCCCATGAAAGTGTTTCTCGCCAGTCACTGCTTAGGGCAACATCAAGAGGAATCAAAACGTAGAGATAGAACGTGAAACAACTTTGTTGTGTCAAGTTTCAAGAAGCTAGCACAAACCGTGTTGGATTCAGAGTTCCAAATACATCTATCAATATAGGAGAAAACAGAGTGAAACCTAAAAATTCAAACTGTTACTGGAAATGAACGCTTCAACATAGAAGAATGAAATTTGGGGAACCAAGTCGTCTTAGTGTACTGATCATTACCTGAAAGTATCATCCAGTTTGGGCGAAAAAATATTTGCTGAGATTTCTGGAGATTCGTAATTTTGGGAAGCTTGGCAACCCCTTCCCATGAAAGTGTTTCTCGCCAGTCACTGCTTAGGGCTACATCAAGAGGAAACAAAACGTAGAGATAGAACGTGAAACTACTTTGTTGTGTCAACTTTCAAGAAGCTAGCACAAACCGTGTTGGATTCAGAGTTCCAAATACATCTATCAATATAGGAGAAAACAGAGTGAAACCTAAAAATTCAAACTGTTACTGGAAATGAACGCTTCAACATAGAAGAACGAAATTTGGGGAACCAAGTCGCCTTAGTGTACTGATCATTGCCTGAGAGTATCATCCAGTTTGGGTGAAAAAATATTTGCTGAGATTTCTGGAGATTCGTAATTTTGGGAAGCTTGGCAACCCCTTCCCATGAAAGTGTTTCTCGCCAGTCACTGCTTAGGGCTACATCAAGAGGAAACAAAACGTAGAGATAGAACGTGAAACTACTTTGTTGTGTCAAGTTTCAAGAAGCTAGCACAAACCGTGTTGGATTTAGAGTTCCAAATACATCTATCTATATAGGAGAAAACAGAGTGAAACCTAAAAATTCAAACTGTTACTGGAAATGAACGCTTCAACATAGAAGAACGAAATTTGGGGAACCAAGTCGCCTTAGTGTACTGATCATTACCTGAAAGTATCATCCAGTTTGGGCGAAAAAATATTTGCTGAGATTTCTGGAGATTCGTAATTTTGGGAAGCTTGGCAACCCCTTCCCATGAAAGTGTTTCTCGCCAGTCACTGCTTAGGGCTACATCAAGAGGAATCAAAACGTAGAGACAGAACGTGAAACAACTTTGTTGTGTCAAGTTTCAAGAAGCTAGCACAAACCGTGTTGGATTTAGAGTTCCAAATACATCTATCAATATAGGAGAAAACAGAGTGAAACCTAAAAATTCAAACTGTTACTGGAAATGAACGCTTCAACATAGAATAACGAAATTTGGGGAACCAAGTCGCCTTAGTGTACTGATCATTACCTGAAAGTATCATCCAGTTTGGGTGAAAAAATATTTGCTGAGATTTCTGGAGATTCGTAATTTTGGGAAGCTTGGCAACCCCTTCCCATGAAAGTGTTTCTCGCCAGTCACTGCTTAGGGCTACATCAAGAGGAAACAAAACGTAGAGATAGAACGTGAAACTACTTTGTTGTGTCAAGTTTCAAGAAGCTAGCACAAACCGTGTTGGATTTAGAGTTCCAAATACATCTATCAATATAGGAGAAAACAGAGTGAAACCTAAAAATTCAAACTGTTACTGGAAATGAACGCTTCAACATAGAAGAACGAAATTTGGGGAACCAAGTCGCCTTAGTGTACTGATCATTACCTGAAAGTATCATCCAGTTTGGGCGAAAAAATATTTGCTGAGATTTCTGGAGATTCGTAATTTTGGGAAGCTTGGCAACCCCTTCCCATGAAAGTGTTTCTCGCCAGTAACTGCTTAGGGCTACATCAAGAGGAAACAAAACGTAGAGATAGAACGTGAAACTACTTTGTTGTGTCAAGTTTCAAGAAGCTAGCACAAACCGTGTTGGATTTAGAGTTCCAAATACATCTATCAATATAGGAGAAAACAGAGTGAAACCTAAAAATTCAAACTGTTACTGGAAATGAACGCTTCAACATAGAAGAACGAAATTTGGGGAACCAAGTCGCCTTAGTGTACTGATCATTACCTGAAAGTATCATCCAGTTTGGGTGAAAAAATACTTGCTGAGATTTCTGGAGATTCGTAATTTTGGGAAGCTTGGCAACCCCTTCCCATGAAAGTGTTTCTCGCCAGTCACTGCTTAGGGCTACATCAAGAGGAAACAAAACGTAGAGATAGAACGTGAAACTACTTTGTTCTGTCAAGTTTCATAAAGCTAGCACAAACCGTGTTGGATTTAGAGTTCCAAATACATCTATCTATATAGGAGAAAACAGAGTGAAACCTAAAAATTCAAACTGTTACTGGAAATGAACGCTTCAACATAGAAGAACGAAATTTGGGGAACCAAGTCGCCTTAGTGTACTGATCATTACCTGAAAGTATCATCCAGTTTGGGTGAAAAAGTATTTGCTGAGATTTCTGGAGATTCGTAATTTTGGGAAGCTTGGCAACCCCTTCCCATGAAAGTGTTTCTCGCCAGTCACTGCTTAGGGCTACATCAAGAGGAAACAAAACGTAGAGATAGAACGTGAAACTACTTTGTTGTGTCAAGTTTCAAGAAGCTAGCATAAACCGTGTTGGATTCAGAGTTCCAAATACATCTATCAATATAGGAGAAAACAGAGTGAAACCTAAAAATTCAAACTGTTACTGGAAATGAACGCTTCAACATAGAAGAACGAAAATTGGGGAACCAAGTTGCCTTAGTGTACTGATCATTACCTGAATGTATCATCCAGTTTGGGTGAAAAAATGTTTCTTGAGATTTCTGTAGATTCGTAATTTTGGGAAGCTTGGCAACCCCTTCCCATGAAAGTGTTTCTCGCCAGTCACTGCTTAGGGCTACATCAAGAGGAAACAAAATGTAGAGATAGAACGTGAAACTACTTTGTTGTGTCAAGTTTCAAGAAGCTAGCACAAACCGTGTTGGATTTAGAGTTCCAAATACATCTATCAACATAGGAGAAAACAGAGTGAAACCTAAAAATTCAAACTGTTACTGGAAATGAACGCTTCAACATAGAAGAACGAAATTTGGGGAACCAAGTCGCCTTAGTGTACTGATCATTACCTGAAAGTATCATCCAGTTTGGGTGAAAAAATATTTGCTGAGATTTCTGGAGATTCGTAATTTTGGGAAGCTTGGCAACCCCTTCCCATGAAAGTGTTTCTCAGCAGTCACTGTTTAGGGCTACATCAAGAGGAAAAAAAACGTAGAGATAGAACGTGAAACTACTTTGTTGTGTCAAGTTTCAAGAAGCTAGCACAAACCGTGTTGGATTTAGAGTTCCAAATACATCTATCAATATAGGAGAAAACAGAGTGAAACCTAAAAATTCAAACTGTTACTGGAAATGAACGCTTCAACATAGAAGAACGAAATTTGGGGAACCAAGTCGCCTTAGTGTACTGATCATTACCTGAAAGTATCATCCAGTTTGGGTGAAAAAATATTTGCTGAGATTTGTGGAGATTCGTAATTTTGGAAGCTTGGCAACCCCTTCCCATGAAAGTGTTTCTCGCCAATCACTGCTTAGGGCTACATCAAGAGGAAACAAAACGTAGAGATAGAACGTGAAACTACTTTGTTGTGTCAACTTTCAAGAAGCTAGCACAAACCGTGTTGGATTCAGAGTTCCAAATACATCTATCAATATAGGAGAAAACAGAGTGAAACCTAAAAATTCAAACTGTTACTGGAAATGAACGCTTCAACATAGAAGAACGAAATTTGGGGAACCAAGTCGCCTTAGTGTACTGATCATTACCTGAAAGTATCATCCAGTTTGGGTGAAAAAATACTTGCTGAGATTTCTGGAGATTCGTAATTTTGGGAAGCTTGGCAACCCCTTCCCATGAAAGTGTTTCTCGCCAGTCACTGCTTAGGGCTACATCAAGAGGAAACAAAACGTAGAGATAGAACATGAAACTACTTTGTTGTGTCAAGTTTCAAGAAGCTAGCACAAACAGTGTTGGATTTAGAGTTCCAAATACATCTATCTATATAGGAGAAAACAGAGTGAAACCTAAAAATTCAAACTGTTACTTGAAATGTACGCTTCAACATAGAAGAACGTAATTTGGGGAACCAAGTCGCCTTAGTGTACTGATCATTACCTGAAAGTATCATCCAGTTTGGGTGAAAAAATATTTCCTGAGATTTCTGGAGATTCGTAATTTTTGGAAGCATGGCAACCCCTTCCCATGAAAGTGTTTCTCGCCAGTCACTGCTTAGGGCTACATCAAGAGGAAACAAAATGTAGGGATAGAACGTGAAACTACTTTGTTGTGTCAAGTTTCAAGAAGCTAGCACAAACCGTGTTGGATTTAGAGTTCCAAATACATCTATCAATATAGGAGAAAACAGAGTGAAACCTAAAAATTCAAGCTGTTACTGGAAATGAACGCTTCAACATAGAAGAACGAAATTTGGGGAACCAAGTCGCCTTAGTGTACTGATCATTACCTGAAAGTATCATCCAGTTTGGGTGAAAAAATACTTGCTGAGATTTCTGGAGATTCGTAATTTTGGGAAGCTTGGCAACCCCTTCCCATTAAAGTGTTTCTCGCCAGTCACTGCTTAGGGCTACATCAAGAGGAAACAAAACGTAGAGATAGAACGTGAAACTACTTTGTTGTGTCAAGTTTCATAAAGCTAGCACAAACCGTGTTGGATTTAGAGTTCCAAATACATCTATCTATATAGGAGAAAACAGAGTGAAACCTAAAAATTCAAACTGTTACTGGAAATGAACGCTTCAACATAGAAGAACGAAATTTGGGGAACCAAGTCGCCTTAGTGTACTGATCATTACCTGAAAGTATCATCCAGTTTGGGTGAAAAAGTATTTGAGGAGATTTCTGGAGATTCATAATTTTGGGAAGCTTGGCAACCCCTTCCCATGAAAGTGTTTCTCGCCAGTCACTGCTTAGGGCTACGTCAAGAGGAAACAAAACGTAGAGATAGAACGTGAAACTACTTTGTTGTGTCAAGTTTCAAGAAGCTAGCATAAACCGTGTTGGATTCAGAGTTCCAAATACATCTATCAATATAGGAGAAAACAGAGTGAAACCTAAAAATTCAAACTGTTACTGGAAATGAACGCTTCAACATAGAAGAACGAAAATTGGGGAACCAAGTTGCCTTAGTGTACTGATCATTACCTGAAAGTATCATCCAGTTTGGGTGAAAAAATGTTTCTTGAGATTTCTGTAGATTCGTAATTTTGGGAAGCTTGGCAACCCCTTCCCATGAAAGTGTTTCTCGCCAGTCACTGCTTAGGGCTACATCAAGAGGAAACAAAATGTAGAGATAGAACGTGAAACTACTTTGTTGTGTCAACTTTCAAGAAGCTAGCACAAACCGTGTTGGATTCAGAGTTCCAAATACATCTATCAATATAGGAGAAAACAGAGTGAAACCTACAAATTCAAACTGTTACTGGAAATGAACGCTTCAACAAAGAAGAACGAAATTTGGGGAACCAAGTCGCCTTAGTGTACTGATCATTACCTGAAAGTATCATCCAGTTTGGGTGAAAAAATATTTGCTGAGATTTCTGGAGATTCGTAATTTTGGGAAGCTTGGCAACCCCTTCCCATGAAAGTGTTTCTCGCCAGTCACTGCTTAGGGCTACATCAAGAGGAAACAAAACGTAGAGATAGAACGTGAAACTACTTTGTTGTGTCAAGTTTCAAGAAGCTAGCATAAACCGTGTTGGATTCAGAGTTCCAAATACATCTATCAATATAGGAGAAAACAGAGTGAAACCTAAAAATTCAAACTGTTACTGGAAATGAACGCTTCAACATAGAAGAACGAAATTTGGGGAACCAAGTCGCCTTAGTGTACTGATCATTACCTGAAAGTATCATCCAGTTTGGGTGAAAAAATATTTGCTGAGATTTCTGGAGATTCGTAATTTTGGGAAGCTTGGCAACCCCTTCCCATGAAAGTGTTTCTCGGCAGTCACTGTTTAGGGCTACATCAAGAGGAAAAAAAACGTAGAGATAGAACATGAAACTACTTTGTTGTGTCAAGTTTCAAGAAGCTAGCACAAACCGTGTTGGATTTAGAGTTCCAAATACATCTATCAATATAGGAGAAAACAGAGTGAAACCCAAAAATTCAAACTGTTACTGGAAATGAACGCTTCAACATAGAAGAACGAAATTTGGGGAACCAAGTCGCCTTAGTGTACTGATCATTACCTGAAAGTATCATCCAGTTTGGGTGAAAAAATATTTGCTGAGATTTGTGGAGATTCGTAATTTTGGGAAGCTTGGCAACCCCTTCCCATGAAAGTGTTTCTCGCCAATCACTGCTTAGGGCTACATCAAGAGGAAACAAAACGTAGAGATAGAACGTGAAACTACTTTGTTGTGTCAACTTTCAAGAAGCTAGCACAAACCGTGTTGGATTCAGAGTTCCAAATACATCTATCAATATAGGAGAAAACAGAGTGAAACCTAAAAATTCAAACTGTTACTGGAAATGAACGCTTCAACATAGAAGAACGAAATTTGGGGAACCAAGTCGCCTTAGTGTACTGATCATTACCTGAAAGTATCATCCAGTTTGGGTGAAAAAATACTTGCTGAGATTTCTGGAGATTCGTAATTTTGGGAAGCTTGGCAACCCCTTCCCATGAAAGTGTTTCTCGCCAGTCACTGCTTAGGGCTACATCAAGAGGAAACAAAACGTAGAGATAGAACGTGAAACTACTTTGTTGTGTCAAGTTTCAAGAAGCTAGCACAAACAGTGTTGGATTTAGAGTTCCAAATACATCTATCTATATAGGAGAAAACAGAGTGAAACCTAAAAATTCAAACTGTTACTTGAAATGTACGCTTCAACATAGAAGAACAAAATTTGGGGAACCAAGTCGCCTTAGTGTACTGATCATTACCTGAAAGTATCATCCAGTTTGGGTGAAAAAATATTTCCTGAGATTTCTGGAGATTCGTAATTTTTGGAAGCTTGGCAACCCCTTCCAATGAAAGTGTTTCTCGCCAGTCACTGCTTAGGGCTACATCAAGAGGAAACAAAATGTAGAGATAGAACGTGAAACTACTTTGTTGTGTCAAGTTTCAAGAAGCTAGCACAAACCGTGTTGGATTTAGAGTTCCAAATACATCTATCAATATAGGAGAAAACAGAGTGAAACCTAAAAATTCAAACTGTTACTGGAAATGAACGCTTCAACATAGAAGAACGAAATTTGGGGAACCAAGTCGCCTTAGTGTACTGATCATTACCTGAGAGTATCATCCAGTTTGGGTGAAAAAATATTTGCTGAGATTTCTGGAGATTCGTAATTTTGGGAAGCTTGGCAACCCCTTCCCATGAAAGTGTTTCTCGCCAATCACTGCTTAGGGCTACATCAAGAGGAAACACAACGTAGAGATAGAACGTGAAACTACTTTGTTGTGTCAACTTTCAAGAAGCTAGCACAAACCGTGTTGGATTCAGAGTTCCAAATACATCTATCAATATAGGAGAAAACAGAGTGAAACCTAAAAATTCAAACTGTTACTGGAAATGAACGCTTCAACATAGAAGAACGAAATTTGGGGAACCAAGTCGCCTTAGTGTACTGATCATTACCTGAAAGTATCATCCAGTTTGGGTGAAAAAATACTTGCTGAGATTTCTGGAGATTCATAATTTTGGGAAGCTTGGCAACCCCTTCCCATGAAAGTGTTTCTCGCCAGTCACTGCTTAGGGCTACATCAAGAGGAAACAAAACGTAGAGATAGAACGTGAAACTACGTTGTTGTGTCTAGTTTCAAGAAGCTAGCACAAAACGTGTTGGATTTAGAGTTCCAAATACATCTATCAATATAGGAGAAAACAGAGTGAAACCTAAAAATTCAAACTGTTACTGGAAATGAACGCTTCAAATAGAAGAACGAAATTTGGGGAACCAAGTCGCCTTAGTGTACTGATCATTACCTGAAAGTATCATCCAGTTTGGGTGAAAAAATATTTGCTGAGATTTCTGGAGATTCGTAATTTTTGGAAGCTTGGCAACTCCTTCCCATGAAAGTGTTTCTCGCCAGTCACTGCATAGGGCTACATCAAGAGGAAACAAAACGTAGAGATAGAACGTGAAACTACTTTGTTGTGTCAAGTTTCAAGAAGCTAGCACAAACCGTGTTGGATTTAGAGTTCCAAATACATCTATCAATATAGGAGAAAACAGAGTGAAACCTAAAATTTCAAAATGTTACTGGAAATGAACGCTTCAACATAGAAGAACGAAATTTGGGGAACCAAGTCGACTTAGTGTACTGATCATTACCTGAAAGTATCATCCAGTTTGGGTGAAAAAATACTTGCTGAGATTTCTGGAGATTCGTAATTTTGGGAAGCTTGGCAACCCCTTCCCATGAAAGTGTTTCTCGCCAGTCACTGCTTAGGGCTACATCAAGAGGAAACAAAACGTAGAGATAGAACGTGAAACTACTTTGTTGTGTCAAGTTTCATAAAGCTAGCACAAACCGTGTTGGATTTAGAGTTCCAAATACATCTATCTATATAGGAGAAAACAGAGTGAAACCTAAAAATTCAAACTGTTACTGGAAATGAACGCTTCAACATAGAAGAACGAAATTTGGGGAACCAAGTCGCCTTAGTGTACTGATCATTACCTGAAAGTATCATCCAGTTTGGGTGAAAAAGTATTTGCTGAGATTTCTGGAGATTCGTAATTTTGGGAAGCTTGGCAACCCCTTCCCATGAAAGTGTTTCTCGCCAGTCACTGCTTAGGGCTACGTCAAGAGGAAACAAAACGTAGAGATAGAACGTGAAACTACTTTGTTGTGTCAAGTTTCAAGAAGCTAGCATAAACCGTGTTGGATTCAGAGTTCCAAATACATCTATCAATATAGGAGAAAACAGAGTGAAACCTAAAAATTCAAACTGTTACTGGAAATGAACGCTTCAACATAGAAGAACGAAAATTGGGGAACCAAGTTGCCTTAGTGTACTGATCATTACCTGAAAGTATCATCCAGTTTGGGTGAAAAAATGTTTCTTGAGATTTCTGTAGATTCGTAATTTTGGGAAGCTTGGCAACCCCTTCCCATGAAAGTGTTTCTCGCCAGTCACTGCTTAGGGCTACATCAAGAGGAAACAAAATGTAGAGATAGAACGTGAAACTACTTTGTTGTGTCAACTTTCAAGAAGCTAGCACAAACCGTGTTGGATTCAGAGTTCCAAATACATCTATCAATATAGGAGAAAACAGAGTGAAACCTACAAATTCAAACTGTTACTGGAAATGAACGCTTCAACAAAGAAGAACGAAATTTGGGGAACCAAGTCGCCTTAGTGTACTGATCATTACCTGAAAGTATCATCCAGTTTGGGTGAAAAAATATTTGCTGAGATTTCTGGAGATTCGTAATTTTGGGAAGCTTGGCAACCCCTTCCCATGAAAGTGTTTCTCGCCAGTCACTGCTTAGGGCTACATCAAGAGGAAACAAAACGTAGAGATAGAACGTGAAACTACTTTGTTGTGTCAAGTTTCAAGAAGCTAGCATAAACCGTGTTGGATTCAGAGTTCCAAATACATCTATCAATATAGGAGAAAACAGAGTGAAACCTAAAAATTCAAACTGTTACTGGAAATGAACGCTTCAACATAGAAGAACGAAATTTGGGGAACCAAGTCGCCTTAGTGTACTGATCATTACCTGAAAGTATCATCCAGTTTGGGTGAAATAATATTTGCTGAGATTTCTGGAGATTCGTAATTTTGGGAAGCTTGGCAACCCCTTCCCATGAAAGTGTTTCTCGCCTGTCACTGCTTAGGGCTACATCAAGAGGAATCAAAACGTAGAGATAGAACGTGAAACAACTTTGTTGTGTCAAGTTTCAAGAAGCTAGCACAAACCGTGTTGGATTTAGAGTTCCAAATACATCTATCAATATAGGAGAAAACAGAGTGAAACCTAAAAATTCAAACTGTTACTGGAAATGAACGCTTCAACATAGAAGATCGAAATTTGGGGAACCAAGTAGCCTTAGTGTACTGATCATTACCTGAGAGTATCATCCAGTTTGGGTGAAAAAATATTTGCTGAGATTTCTGGAGATTCGTAATTTTGGGAATCTTGGCAACCCCTTCCCATGAAAGTGTTTCTCGGCAGTCACTGTTTAGGGCTACATCAAGAGGAAAAAAAACGTAGAGATAGAACGTGAAACTACTTTGTTGTGTCAAGTTTCAAGAAGCTAGCACAAACCGTGTTGGAATTAGAGTTCCAAATACATCTATCAATATAGGAGAAAACAGAGTGAAACCTAAAAATTCAAACTGTTACTGGAAATGAACGCTTCAACATAGAAGAACGAAATTTGGGGAACCAAGTCGCCTTAGTGTACTGATCATTACCTGAAAGTATCATCCAGTTTGGGTGAAAAAATATTTGCTGAGATTTGTGGAGATTCGTAATTTTGGGAAGCTTGGCAACCCCTTCCCATGAAAGTGTTTCTCGCCAATCACTGCTTAGGGCTACATCAAGAGGAAACAAAACGTAGAGATAGAACGTGAAACTACTTTGTTGTGTCAACTTTCAAGAAGCTAGCACAAACCGTGTTGGATTCAGAGTTCCAAATACATCTATCAATATAGGAGAAAACAGAGTGAAACCTAAAAATTCAAACTGTTACTGGAAATGAACGCTTCAACATAGAAGAACGAAATTTGGGGAACCAAGTCGCCTTAGTGTACTGATCATTACCTGAAAGTATCATCCAGTTTGGGTGAAAAAATATTTGCTGAGATTTATGGAGATTCGTAATTTTGGGAAGCTTGGCAACCCCTTCCCATGAAAGTGATTCTCGCCAGTCACTGCTTAGGTATACAAAAGAGGAAACAAAACGTAGAGATAGAACGTGAAACTACTTTTTTGTGTCAAGTTTCAAGATGCTAGCACAAACCGTGTTGGATTTAGAGTTCCAAATACATCTATCAATATAGGAGAAAACAGAGTGAAACCTAAAAATTCAAACTGTTACTGGAAATGAACGCTTCAACATAGAAGAACGAAATTTGGGGAACCAAGTCGCCTTAGTGTACTGATCATTACCTGAAAGTATCATCCAGTTTGGGTGAAAAAATATTTGCTGAGATTTCTGGAGATTCGTAATTTTTGGAAGCTTGGCAACCCCTTCCCATGAAAGTGTTTCTCGCCAGTCACTGCTTAGGGCTACATCAAGAGGAAACAAAACGTAGAGATAGAACGTGAAACTACTTTGTTGTGTCAAGTTTCAAGAAGCTAGCACAAACCGTGTTGGATTTAGAGTTCCAAATACATCTATCAATATAGGAGAAAACAGTGAAAATTAAAAATTCAAACTGTTACTGGAAATGAACGCTTCGACATAGAAGAACGAAATTTGGGGAACCAAGTCGCCTTAGTGTACTGATCACTACCTGAAAGTATCATCCAGTTTGGGTGAAAAAATATTTGCTGAGATTTCTGGAGATTCGTAATTTTGGGAAGCTTGGCAACCCCTTCCCATGAAAGTGTTTCTCGCCAGTCACTGCTTAGGGCTACATCAAGAGGAAACAAAACGTAGAGATAGAACGTGAAACTACTTTGTTGTGTCAAGTTTCAAGAAGCTAGCACAAACCGTGTTGGATTTAGAGTTCCAAATACATCTATCAATATAGGAGAAAACAGAGTGAAACCTAAAAATTCAAACTGTTACTGGAAATGAACGCTTCAACATAGCAGAAAGAAATTTGGGGAACCAAGTCGCCTTAGTGTACTGATCATTACCTGAAAGTATCATCCAGTTTGGGTGAAAAAATGTTTGCTGATATTTCTGGAGATTCATAATTTTGGGAAGCTTGGCAACCCCGTTCCACGAAAGGGTTTCTCGCCAGTCACTGCTTAGGGCTACATCAAGAGGAAACAAAACGTAGAGATAGAACGTGAAACTACTTTGTTGTGTCAAGTTTCAAGAAGCTAGAACAAACCGTGTTGGATTTAGAGTTCCAAATACATCTATCAATATAGGAGAAAACAGAGTGAAACCTAAAAATTCAAACTGTTACTGGAAATGAACGCTTCAACATAGAAGAACGAAATTTGGGGAACCAAGTCGCCTTAGTGTACTGATCATTACCTGAAAGTATCATCCAGTTTGGGTGAAAAAATGTTTGCTGATATTTCTGGAGATTCGTAATTTTGGGAAGCTTGGCAACCCCTTCCATGAAAGTGTTTCTCGCCAGTCACTGCTTAGGGCTACATCAAGAGGAAACAAAACGTAGAGATAGAACGTGAAACTACTTTGTTGTGTCAAGTTTCAAGAAGCTGGCACAAACTGTTGGATTTAGAGTTCCAAATACATCTATCAATATAGGAGAAAACAGAGTGAAACCTAAAAATTCAAACTGTTACTGGAAATGAATGCTTCAATATAGAAGAACAAAATTTGGGGAACCAAGTCGCCTTAGTGTACTGATCATTACCTGAAAGTATCATCCAGTTTGGGTGAAAAAATATTTGCTGAGATTTATGGAGATTCGTAATTTTGGGAAGCTTGGCAACCCCTTCCCATGAAAGTGATTCTCGCCAGTCACTGCTTAGGTATACATCAAGAGGAAACAAAACGTAGAGATAGAACTTGAAACTACTTTGTTGTGTCAAGTTTCAAGATGCTAGCACAAACCGTGTTGGATTTAGAGTTCCAAATACATCTATCAATATAGGAGAAAACAGAGTGAAACCTAAAAATTCAAACTGTTACTGGAAATGAACGCTTCAACATAGAAGAACGAAATTTGGGGAACCAAGTCGCCTTAGTGTACTGATCATTACCTGAAAGTATCATCCAGTTTGGATGAAAAAATATTTGCTGAGATTTCTGGAGATTCGTAATTTTTGGAAGCTTGGCAACCCCTTCCCATGAAAGTGTTTCTCGCCAGTCACTGCTTAGGGCTACATCAAGAGGAAACAAAACGTAGAGATAGAACGTGAAACTACTTTGTTGTGTCAAGTTTCAAGAAGCTAGCACAAACCGTGTTGGATTTAGAGTTCCAAATACATCTATCAATATAGGAGAAAACAGAGTGAAACCTAAAAATTCAAACTGTTACTGGAAATGAACGCTTCGACATAGAAGAACGAAATTTGGGGAACCAAGTCGCCTTAGTGTACTGATCACTACCTGAAAGTATCATCCAGTTTGGGTGAAAAAATATTTGCTGAGATTTCTGGAGATTCGTAATTTTGGGAAGCTTGGCAACCCCTTCCCATGAAAGTGTTTCTCGCCAGTCACTGCTTAGGGCTACATCAAGAGGAAACAAAACGTAGAGATAGAACGTGAAACTACTTTGTTGTGTCAAGTTTCAAGAAGCTAGCACAAACCGTGTTGGATTTAGAGTTCCAAATACATCTATCAATATAGGAGAAAACAGAGTGAAACCTAAAAATTCAAACTGTTACTGGAAATGAACGCTTCAACATAGAAGAACGAAATTTGGGGAACCAAGTCGCCTTAGTGTACTGATCATTACCTGAAAGTATCATCCAGTTTGGGTGAAAAAATATTTGCTGAGATTTCTGGAGATTCGTAATTTTGGGAAGCTTGGCAACCCCGTTCCATGAAAGGGTTTCTCGCCAGTCACTGCTTAGGGCTACATCAAGGGGAAACAAAACGTAGAGATAGAACGTGAAACTACTTTGTTGTGTCAAGTTTCAAGAAGCTAGCACAAACCGTGTTGGATTTAGAGTTCCAAATACATCTATCAATATAGGAGAAAACAGAGTGAAACCTAAAAATTCAAACTGTTACTGGAAATGAACGCTTCAACATATAAGAACGAAATTTGGGGAACCAAGTCGCCTTAGTGTACTGATCATTACCTGAAAGTATCATCCAGTTTGGGTGAAAAAATATTTGCTGAGATTTCTGGAGATTCGCAATTTTTGGAAGCTTGGCAAACCCTTCCCATGAAAGGGTTTCTCGCCAGTCACTGCTTAGGGCTACATCAAGAGGAAACAAAACGTAGAGATAGAACGTGAACCTACTTTGTTGTGTCAAGTTTCAAGAAGCTAGAACAAACCGTGTTGGATTTAGAGTTCCAAATACATCTATCAATATAGGAGAAAACAGAGTGAAACCTAAAAATTCAAACTGTTACTGGAAATGAACGCTTCAACATAGAAGAACGAAATTTGGGGAACCAAGTCGCCTTAGTGTACTGATCATTACCTGAAAGTATCATCCAGTTTGGGTGAAAAAATATTTGCTGAGATTTCTGGAGATTCGTAATTTTGGGAAGCTTGGCAACCCCTTCCCATGAAAGTGTTTCTCGCCAGTCACTGCTTAGGGCTACATCAAGAGGAAACAAAACGTAGAGATAGAACGTGAAACTACTTTGTTGTGTCAAGTTTCAAGAAGCTAGCACAAACCGTGTTGGATTTAGAGTTCCAAATACATCTATCAATATAGGAGAAAACAGAGTGAAACCTAAAAATTCAAACTGTTACTGGAAATGAACGCTTCAACATAGAAGAACGAATTTGGGGAACCAAGTCGCCTTAGTGTACTGATCATTACCTGAGAGTATCATCCAGTTTGGGTGAAAAAATGTTTGCTGAGATTTCTGGAGATTCGTAATTTTGGGAAGCTTGGCAACCCCTTCCCATGAAAGTGTTTCTCGCCAGTCACTGCTTAGGCCTACATCAAGAGGAAACAAAACGTAGAGATAGAACGTGAAACTACTTTGTTGTGTCAAGTTTCAAGAAGCTAGAACAAACCGTGTTGGATTTAGAGTTTCAAATACATCTATCAATATAGGAGAAAACAGAGTGAAACCTAAAAATTCAAACTGTTACTGGAAATGAACGCTTCAACATAGAAGAACGAAATTTGGGGAACCAAGTCGCCTTAGTGTACTGATCATTACCTGAAAGTATCATCCAGTTTGGGTGAAAAAATGTTTGCTGAGATTTCTGGAGATTCGTAATTTTGGGAAGCTTGGCAACCCCTTCCCATGAAAGTGTTTCTCGCCAGTCACTGCTTAGGGCTACATCAAGAGGAAACACAACGTAGAGATAGAACGTGAAACTACTGTGTTGTGTCAACTTTCAAGAAGCTAGCACAAACCGTGTTGGATTCAGAGTTCCAAATACATCTATCAATATAGGAGAAAACAGAGTGAAACCTAAAAATTCAAACTGTTACTGGAAATGAACGCTTCAAAATAGAAGAACAAAATTTGGGGAACCAATTCGCCTTAGTGTACTGATCATTACCTGAGAGTATCATCCAGTTTGGGTGAAAAAATATTTGCTGAGATTTCTGGAGATTCATAATTTTTGGAAGCTTGGCAACTCCTTCCCATGAAAGTGTTTCTCGCCAGTCACTGCTTAGGGCTACATCAAGAGGAAACAAAACGTAGAGATAGAACGTGAAACTACTTTGTTGTGTCAAGTTTCAAGAAGCTAGCACAAACCGTGTTGGATTTAGAGTTCCAAATACATCTATAAATATAGGAGAAAACAGAGTGAAACCTAAAAATTCAAACTGTTACTGGAAATGAACGCTTCAACATAGAAGAACGAAATTTGGGGAACCAAGTCGCCTTAGTGTACTGATCATTACCTGAAAGTATCATCCAGTTTGGGTGAAAAAATATTTGCTGAGATTTCTGGAGATTCGTAATTTTAGGAAGCTTGGCAACCCCGTTCCATGAAAGTGTTTCTCGCCAGTCACTGCTTAGGGCTACATCAAGAGGAAACAAAACGTAGAGATAGAACGTGAAACTACTTTGTTGTGTCAAGTTTCAAGAAGCTAGAACAAACCGTGTTGGATTTAGAGTTCCAAATACATCTATCAATATAGGAGAAAACAGAGTGAAACCTAAAAATTCAAACTGTTACTGCAAATGAACGCTTCAACATAGAAGAACGAAATTTGGGGAACCAAGTCGCCTTAGTGTACTGATCATTACCTGAAAGTATCATCCAGTTTGGGTGAAAAAATGTTTGCTGAGATTTCTGGAGATTCGTAATTTTGGGAAGCTTGGCAACCCCTTCCCATGAAAGTGTTTCTCGCCAGTCACTGCTTAGGGCTACATCAAGAGGAAACAAAACGTAGAGATAGAACGTGAAACTACTTTGTTGTGTCAAGTTTCAAGAAGCTAGCACAAACCGTGTTGGATTTAGAGTTCCAAATACATCTATCAATATAGGAGAAAACAGAGTGAAACCTAAAAATTCAAACTGTTACTGGAAATGAACGCTTCAACATAGAAGAACGAAATTTGGGGAACCAAGTCGCCTTAGTGTACTGATCATTACCTGAAAGTATCATCCAGTTTGGGTGAAAAAATATTTGCTGAGATTTATGGAGATTCGTAATTTTTGGAAGCTTGGCAACCCCTTCCCATGAAAGTGTTTCTCGCCAGTCACTGCTTAGGGCTACATCAAGAGGAAACAAAACGTAGAGATAGAACGTGAAACTACTTTGTTGTGTCAAGTTTCAAGAAGCTAGCCCAAACCGTGTTGGATTTAGAGTTCCAAATACATCTATCAATATAGGAGAAAACAGAGTGAAACCTAAAAATTCAAACTGTTACTGGAAATGAACGCTTCGACATAGAAGAACGAAATTTGGGGAACCAAGTCGCCTTAGTGTACTGATCATTACCTGAAAGTATCATCAAGTTTGGGTGAAAAAATATTTGCTGAGATTTCTGGAGATTCGTAATTTTGGGAAGCATGGCAACCCCTTCCCATGAAAGTGTTTCTCGCCAGTCACTGCTTAGGGCTACATCAAGAGGAAACAAAACGTAGAGATAGAACGTGAAACTACTTTGTTGTGTAAGGTTCAAGAAGCTAGCACAAACCGTGTTGGATTTAGAGTTCCAAATACATCTATCAATATAGGAGAAAACAGAGTGAAACCTAAAAATTCAAACTGTTACTGGAAATGAACGCTTCAACATAGAAGAACGAAATTTGGGGAACCAAGTCGCCTTAGTGTACTGATCATTACCTGAAAGTATCATCCAGTTTGGGTGAAAAAATATTTGCTGAGATTTCTGGAGATTCGTAATTTTGGGAAGCTTGGCAACCCCTTCCCATGAAAGTGTTTCTCGCCAGTCACTGTTTAGGGCTACATCAAGAGGAAACAAAACGTAGAGATAGAACATGAAACTACTTTGTTGTGTCAACTTTCAAGAAGCTAGCACAAACCGTGTTGGATTTAGAGTTCCAAATACATCTATCAATATAGGAGAAAACAGAGTGAAACCTAAAAATTCAAACTGTTACTGGAAATGAACGCTTCAACATAGAAGAACGAAATTTGGGGAACCAAGTCGCCTTAGTGTACTGATCATTACCTGAAAGTATCATCCAGTTTGGGTGAAAAAATATTTGCTGAGATTTATGGAGATTCGTAATTTTTGGAAGCTTGGCAACCCCTTCCCATGAAAGTGTTTCTCGCCAGTCACTGCTTAGGGCTACATCAAGAGGAAACAAAACGTAGAGATAGAACGTGAAACTACTTTGTTGTGTCAAGTTTCAAGAAGCTAGCCCAAACCGTGTTGGATTTAGAGTTCCAAATACATCTATCAATATAGGAGAAAACAGAGTGAAACCTAAAAATTCAAACTGTTACTGGAAATGAACGCTTCGACATAGAAGAACGAAATTTGGGGAACCAAGTCGCCTTAGTGTACTGATCATTACCTGAAAGTATCATCAAGTTTGGGTGAAAAAATATTTGCTGAGATTTCTGGAGATTCGTAATTTTGGGAAGCATGGCAACCCCTTCCCATGAAAGTGTTTCTCGCCAGTCACTGCTTAGGGCTACATCAAGAGGAAACAAAACGTAGAGATAGAACGTGAAACTACTTTGTTGTGTAAGGTTCAAGAAGCTAGCACAAACCGTGTTGGATTTAGAGTTCCAAATACATCTATCAATATAGGAGAAAACAGAGTGAAACCTAAAAATTCAAACTGTTACTGGAAATGAACGCTTCAACATAGAAGAACGAAATTTGGGGAACCAAGTCGCCTTAGTGTACTGATCATTACCTGAAAGTATCATCCAGTTTGGGTGAAAAAATATTTGCTGAGATTTCTGGAGATTCGTAATTTTTGGAAGCTTGGCAACCCCTTCCCATGAAAGTGTTTCTCGCCAGTCACTGTTTAGGGCTACATCAAGAGGAAACAAAACGTAGAGATAGAACATGAAACTACTTTGTTGTGTCAACTTTCAAGAAGCTAGCACAAACCGTGTTGGATTTAGAGTTCCAAATACATCTATCAATATAGGAGAAAACAGAGTGAAACCTAAAAATTCAAACTGTTACTGGAAATGAACGCTTCAACATAGAAGAACGAAATTTGGGGAACCAAGTCGCCTTAGTGTACTGATCATTACCTGAAAGTATCATCCAGTTTGGGTGACCAAGTCGCCTTAGTGTACTGATCATTACCTGAAAGTATCATCCAGTTTGGGTGAAAAAATATTTGCTGAGATTTCTGGAGATTCGTAATTTTGGGAAGCTTGGCAACCCCTTCACATGAAAGTGTTTCTCGCCAGTCACTGCTTAGGGCTACATCAAGAGGAAACAAAACGTAGAGATAGAACGTGAAACTACTTTGTTGTGTCAAGTTTCAAGAAGCTAGCACAAACCGTGTTGGATTTAGAGTTCCAAATACATCTATCAATATAGGAGAAAACAGAGTGAAACCTAAAAATTCAAACTGTTACTGGAAATGAACGCTTCGACATAGAAGAACGAAATTTGGGGAACCAAGTCGCCTTAGTGTACTGATCACTACCTGAAAGTATCATCCAGTTTGGGTGAAAAAATATTTGCTGAGATTTCTGGAGATTCGTAATTTTGGGAAGCTTGGCAACCCCTTCCCATGAAAGTGTTTCTCGCCAGTCACTGCTTAGGGCTACATCAAGAGGAAACAAAACGTAGAGATAGAACGTGAAACTACTTTGTTGTGTCAAGTTTCAAGAAGCTAGCACAAACCGTGTTGGATTTAGAGTTCCAAATACATCTATCAATATAGGAGAAAACAGAGTGAAACCTAAAAATTCAAACTGTTACTGGAAATGAACGCTTCAACATAGAAGAACGAAATTTGGGGAACCAAGTCGCCTTAGTGTACTGATCACTACCTGAAAGTATCATCCAGTTTGGGTGAAAAAATATTTGCTGAGATTTCTGGAGATTTGTAATTTTGGGAAGCTTGGCAACCCCTTCCCATGAAAGTGTTTCTCGCCAGTCACTGCTTAGGGCTACATCAAGAGGAAACAAAACGTAGGGATAGAACGTGAAACTACTTTGTTGTGTCAAGTTTCAAGAAGCTAGCACAAACCGTGTTGGATTTAGAGTTCCAAATACATCTATCAATATAGGAGAAAACAGAGTGAAACCTAAAAATTCAAACTGTTACTGGAAATGAACGCTTCAACATAGAAGAACGAAATTTGGGGAACCAAGTCGCCTTAGTGTACTGATCATTACCTGAAAGTATCATCCAGTTTGGGTGAAAAAATATTTGCTGAGATTTCTGGAGATTCGTAATTTTGGGAAGCTTGGCAACCCCTTCCCATGAAAGTGTTTCTCGCCAGTCACTGCTTAGGGCTACATCAAGAGGAAACAAAACGTAGAGATAGAACGTGAAACTACTTTGTTGTGTCAAGTTTCAAGAAGCTAGCACAAACCGTGTTGGATTCAGAGTTCCAAATACATCTATCAATATAGGAGAAAACAGAGTGAAACCTAAAAATTCAAACTGTTACTGGAAATGAACGCTTCAACATAGAAGAACGAAATTTGGGGAACCAAGTCGCCTTAGTGTACTGATCATTAACTGAGAGTATCATCCTGTTTGGTTGAAAAAATATTTGCTGAGATATCTGGAGATTCGTAATTTTTGGAAGCTTGGCAACCCCTTCCCATGAAAGTGTTTCTCGCCAGTCACTGCTTAGGGCTACATCAAGAGGAAACAAAACGTAGAGATAGAACGTGAAACTACTTTGTTGTGTCAAGTTTCAAGAAGCTAGCACAAACCGTGTTGGATTTAGAGTTCCAAATACATCTATCAATATAGGAGAAAACAGAGTGAAACCTAAAAATTCAAACTGTTACTGGAAATGAACGCTTCAACATAGAAGAACGAAATTTGGGGAACCAAGTTACCTTAGTGTACTGATCATTACCTGAAAGTATCATCCAGTTTGGGTGAAAAATTATTTGCTGAGATTTCTGGAGATTCGTAATTTTTGGAAGCTTGGCAATCCCTTCCCATGAAAGTGTTTCTCGCCAGTCACTGCTTAGGGCTACATCAAGAGGAAACAAAACGTAGAGATAGAACGTGAAACTACTTTGTTGTGTCAAGTTTCAAGAAGCTAGCACAAACCGTGTTGGATTTAGAGTTCCAAATACATCTATCAATATAGGAGAAAACAGAGTGAAACCAAAAATTCAAACTGTTACTGGAAATGAACGCTTCAACATAGAAGAACGAAATTTGGGGAACCAAGTCGCCTTAGTGTACTGATCATTACCTGAAAGTATCATCCAGTTTGGGTGAAAAAATATTTGCTGAGATTTCTGGAGATTCGTAATTGTGGGAAGCTTGGCAACCCCTTCCCATGAAAGTGTTTCTCGCCAGTCACTGTTTAGGGCTACATCAAGAGGAAACAAAACGTAGAGATAGAACATGAAACTACTTTGTTGTGTCAACTTTCAAGAAGCTAGCACAAACCGTGTTGGATTTAGAGTTCCAAATACATCTATCAATATAGGAGAAAACAGAGTGAAACCTAAAAATTCAAACTGTTACTGGAAATGAACGCTTCAACATAGAAGAACGAAATTTGGGGAACCAAGTTACCTTAGTGTACTGATCATTACCTGAAAGTATCATCCAGTTTGGGTGAAAAATTATTTGCTGAGATTTCTGGAGATTCGTAATTTTTGGAAGCTTGGCAATCCCTTCCCATGAAAGTGTTTCTCGCCAGTCACTGCTTAGGGCTACATCAAGAGGAAACAAAACGTAGAGATAGAACGTGAAACTACTTTGTTGTGTCAAGTTTCAAGAAGCTAGCACAAACCGTGTTGGATTTAGAGTTCCAAATACATCTATCAATATAGGAGAAAACAGAGTGAAACCTAAAAATTCAAACTGTTACTGGAAATGAACGCTTCAACATAGAAGAACGAAATTTGGGGAACCAAGTCGCCTTAGTGTACTGATCATTACCTGAAAGTATCATCCAGTTTGGGTGAAAAAATATTTGCTGAGATTTCTGGAGATTCGTAATTTTGGGAAGCTTGGCAACCCCTTCCCATGAAAGTGTTTCTCGCCAGTCACTGCTTAGGGCTACATCAAGAGGAAACAAAACGTAGAGATAGAACGTGAAACTACTTTGTTGTGTCAAGTTTCAAGAAGCTATCACAAACCGTGTTGGATTTAGAGTTCCAAATACATCTATCAATATAGGAGAAAACAGAGTGAAACCTAAAAATTCAAACTGTTACTGGAAATGAACGCTTCAACATAGAAGAACGAAATTTGGGGAACCAAGTCGCCTTAGTTTACTGATCATTACCTGAAAGTATCATCCAGTTTGGGTGAAAAAATATTTGCTGAGATTTCTGGAGATTCGTAATTTTTGGAAGCTTGGCAACCCCTTCCCATGAAAGTGTTTCTCGCCAGTCACTGCTTAGGGCTACATCAAGAGGAAAGAAAACGTAGAGATAGAACGTGAAACTACTTTGTTGTGTCAAGTTTCAAGAAGCTAGCACAAACCGTGTTGGATTTAGAGTTCCAAATACATCTATCAATATAGGAGAAAACAGAGTGAAACCTAAAAATTCAAACTGTTACTGGAAATGAACGCTTCGACATAGAAGAACGAAATTTGGGGAACCAAGTCGCCTTAGTGTACTGATCATTACCTGAAAGTATCATCCAGTTTGGGTGAAAAAATATTTGCTGAGATTTCTGGAGATTCGTAATTTTGGGAAGCTTGGCAACCCCTTCCCATGAAAGTGTTTCTCGCCAGTCACTGCTTAGGGCTACATCAAGAGGAAACAAAACGTAGAGATAGAACGTGAAACTACTTTGTTGTGTCAAGTTTCAAGAAGCTAGCACAAACCGTGTTGGATTTAGAGTTCCAAATACATCTATCAATATAGGAGAAAACAGAGTGAAACCTAAAAATTCAAACTGTTACTGGAAATGAACGCTTCGACATAGAAGAACGAAATTTGGGGAACCAAGTCGCCTTAGTGTACTGATCACTACCTGAAAGTATCATCCAGTTTGGGTGAAAAAATATTTGCTGAGATTTCTGGAGATTCGTAATTTTGGGAAGCTTGGCAACCCCTTCCCATGAAAGTGTTTCTCGCCAGTCACTGCTTAGGGCTACATCAAGAGGAAACAAAACGTAGAGATAGAACGTGAAACTACTTTGTTGTGTCAAGTTTCAAGAAGCTAGCACAAACCGTGTTGGATTTAGAGTTCCAAATACATCTATCAATATAGGAGAAAACAGAGTGAAACCTAAAAATTCAAACTGTTACTGGAAATGAACGCTTCAACATAGAAGAACAAAATTTGGGGAACCAAGTCGCCTTAGTGTACTGATCATTACCTGAGAGTAACATCCAGTTTGGGTGAAAAAATATTTCCTGAGATTTCTGGAGATTCGTAATTTTTGGAAGCATGGCAACCCCTTCCCATGAAAGTGTTTCTCGCCAGTCACTGCTAGGGCTACATCAAGAGGAAACAAAACGTAGAGATAGAACGTGAAACTACTTTGTTGTGTCAAGTTTCAAGAAGCTAGCACAAACCGTGTTGGATTTAGAGTTCCAAATCCATCTATCAATATAGGAGAAAACAGAGTGAAACCTAAAAATTCAAACTGTTACTGGAAATGAATGCTTCGACATAGAAGAACGAAATTTGGGGAACCAAGTCGCCTTAGTGTACTGATCACTACCTGAAAGTATCATCCAGTTTGGGTGAAAAAATATTTGCTGAGATTTCTGAAGATTCGTAATTTTGGGAAGCTTGGCAACCCCTTCCCATGAAAGTGTTTCTCGCCAGTCACTGCTTAGGGCTACATCAAGAGGAAACAAAACGTAGGGATAGAACGTGAAACTACTTTGTTGTGTCAAGTTTAAAGAAGCTAGCACAAACCGTGTTGGATTTAGAGTTCCAAATACATCTATCAATATAGGAGAAAACAGAGTGAAACCTAAAAATTCAAACTGTTACTGGAAATGAACGCTTCAACATAGAAGAACGAAATTTGGGGAACCAAGTCGCCTTAGTGTACTGATCATTACCTGAAAGTATCATCCAGTTTGGGTGAAAAAATATTTGCTGAGATTTCTGGAGATTCGTAATTTTGGGAAGCTTGGCAACCCCTTCCCATGAAAGTGTTTCTCGCCAGTCACTGCTTAGGGCTACATCAAGAGGAAACAAAACGTAGAGATAGAACGTGAAACTACTTTGTTGTGTCAAGTTTCAAGAAGCTAGCACAAACCGTGTTGGATTCAGAGTTCCAAATACATCTATCAATATAGGAGAAAACAGAGTGAAACCTAAAAATTCAAACTGTTACTGGAAATGAACGCTTCAACATAGAAGAACGAAATTTGGGGAACCAAGTCGCCTTAGTGTACTGATCATTACCTGAGAGTATCATCCAGTTTGGGTGAAAAAATATTTCCTGAGATTTCTGGAGATTCGTAATTTTTGGAAGCATGGCAACCCCTTCCCATGAAAGTGTTTCTCGCCAGTCACTGCTTAGGGCTACATCAAGAGGAAACAAAACGTAGAGATAGAACGTGAAACTACTTTGTTGTGTCAAGTTTCAAGAAGCTAGCACAAACCGTGTTGGATTTAGAGTTCCAAATCCATCTATCAATATAGGAGAAAACAGAGTGAAACCTAAAAATTCAAACTGTTACTGGAAATGAATGCTTCGACATAGAAGAACGAAATTTGGGGAACCAAGTCGCCTTAGTGTACTGATCACTACCTGAAAGTATCATCCAGTTTGGGTGAAAAAATATTTGCTGAGATTTCTGAAGATTCGTAATTTTGGGAAGCTTGGCAACCCCTTCCCATGAAAGTGTTTCTCGCCAGTCACTGGTTAGGGCTACATCAAGAGGAAACAAAACGTAGGGATAGAACGTGAAACTACTTTGTTGTGTCAAGTTTCAAGAAGCTAGCACAAACCGTGTTGGATTTAGAGTTCCAAATACATCTATCAATATAGGAGAAAACAGAGTGAAACCTAAAAATTCAAACTGTTACTGGAAATGAACGCTTCAACATAGAAGAACGAAATTTGGGGAACCAAGTCGCCTTAGTGTACTGATCATTACCTGAAAGTATCATCCAGTTTGGGTGAAAAAATATTTGCTGAGATTTCTGGAGATTCGTAATTTTGGGAAGCTTGGCAACCCCTTCCCATGAAAGTGTTTCTCGCCAGTCACTGCTTAGGGCTACATCAAGAGGAAACAAAACGTAGAGATAGAACGTGAAACTACTTTGTTGTGTCAAGTTTCAAGAAGCTAGCACAAACCGTGTTGGATTTAGAGTTCCAAATACATCTATCAATATAGGAGAAAACAGAGTGAAACCTAAAAATTCAAACTGTTACTGGAAATGAACGCTTCAACATAGAAGAACGAAATTTGGGGAACCAAGTTACCTTAGTGTACTGATCATTACCTGAAAGTATCATCCAGTTTGGGTGAAAAATTATTTGCTGAGATTTCTGGAGATTCGTAATTTTTGGAAGCTTGGCAATCCCTTCCCATGAAAGTGTTTCTCGCCAGTCACTGCTTAGGGCTACATCAAGAGGAAACAAAACGTAGAGATAGAACGTGAAACTACTTTGTTGTGTCAAGTTTCAAGAAGCTAGCACAAACCGTGTTGGATTTAGAGTTCCAAATACATCTATCAATATAGGAGAAAACAGAGTGAAACCAAAAATTCAAACTGTTACTGGAAATGAACGCTTCAACATAGAAGAACGAAATTTGGGGAACCAAGTCGCCTTAGTGTACTGATCATTACCTGAAAGTATCATCCAGTTTGGGTGAAAAAATATTTGCTGAGATTTCTGGACATTCGTAATTGTGGGAAGCTTGGCAACCCCTTCCCATGAAAGTGTTTCTCGCCAGTCACTGTTTAGGGCTACATCAAGAGGAAACAAAACGTAGAGATAGAACATGAAACTACTTTGTTGTGTCAACTTTCAAGAAGCTAGCACAAACCGTGTTGGATTTAGAGTTCCAAATACATCTATCAATATAGGAGAAAACAGAGTGAAACCTAAAAATTCAAACTGTTACTGGAAATGAACGCTTCAACATAGAAGAACGAAATTTGGGGAACCAAGTTACCTTAGTGTACTGATCATTACCTGAAAGTATCATCCAGTTTGGGTGAAAAATTATTTGCTGAGATTTCTGGAGATTCGTAATTTTTGGAAGCTTGGCAATCCCTTCCCATGAAAGTGTTTCTCGCCAGTCACTGCTTAGGGCTACATCAAGAGGAAACAAAACGTAGAGATAGAACGTGAAACTACTTTGTTGTGTCAAGTTTCAAGAAGCTAGCACAAACCGTGTTGGATTTAGAGTTCCAAATACATCTATCAATATAGGAGAAAACAGAGTGAAACCTAAAAATTCAAACTGTTACTGGAAATGAACGCTTCAACATAGAAGAACGAAATTTGGGGAACCAAGTCGCCTTAGTGTACTGATCATTACCTGAAAGTATCATCCAGTTTGGGTGAAAAAATATTTGCTGAGATTTCTGGAGATTCGTAATTTTGGGAAGCTTGGCAACCCCTTCCCATGAAAGTGTTTCTCGCCAGTCACTGCTTAGGGCTACATCAAGAGGAAACAAAACGTAGAGATAGAACGTGAAACTACTTTGTTGTGTCAAGTTTCAAGAAGCTAGCACAAACCGTGTTGGATTTAGAGTTCCAAATACATCTATCAATATAGGAGAAAACAGAGTGAAACCTAAAAATTCAAACTGTTACTGGAAAAGAACGCTTCAACATAGAAGAACGAAATTTGGGGAACCAAGTCGCCTTAGTGTACTGATCATTACCTGAAAGTATCATCCAGTTTGGGTGAAAAAATATTTGCTGAGATTTCTGGAGATTCGCAATATTTGGAAGCTTGGCAACCCCTTCCCATGAAAGTGTTTCTCGCCAGTCACTGCTTAGGGCTACATCAAGAGGAAACAAAACGTAGAGATAGAACGTGAAACTACTTTGTTGTGTCAAGTTTCAAGAAGCTATCACAAACCGTGTTGGATTTAGAGTTCCAAATACATCTATCAATATAGGAGAAAACAGAGTGAAACCTAAAAATTCAAACTGTTACTGGAAATGAACGCTTCAACATAGAAGAACGAAATTTGGGGAACCAAGTCGCCTTAGTGTACTGATCATTACCTGAGAGTATCATCCAGTTTGGGTGAAAAAATACTTGCTGAGATTTCTGGAGATTCGTAATTTTTGGAAGCATGGCAACCCCTTCCCATGAAAGTGTTTCTCGCCAGTCACTGCTTAGGGCTACATCAAGAGGAAACAAAACGTAGAGATAGAACGTGAAACTACTTTGTTGTGTCAAGTTTCAAGAAGCTAGCACAAACCGTGTTGGATTTAGAGTTCCAAATCCATCTATCAATATAGGAGAAAACAGAGTGAAACCTAAAAATTCAAACTGTTACTGGAAATGAACGCTTCGACATAGAAGAACGAAATTTGGGGAACCAAGTCGCCTTAGTGTACTGATCACTACCTGAAAGTATCATCCAGTTTGGGTGAAAAAATATTTGCTGAGATTTCTGGAGATTCGTAATTTTTGGAAGCATGGCAACCCCTTCCCATGAAAGTGTTTCTCGCCAGTCACTGCTTAGGGCTACATCAAGAGGAAACAAAACGTAGAGATAGAACGTGAAACTACTTTGTTGTGTCAAGTTTCAAGAAGCTAGCACAAACCGTGTTGGATTTAGAGTTCCAAATACATCTATCAATATAGGAGAAAACAGAGTGAAACCTAAAAATTCAAACTGTTACTGGAAATGAACGCTTCAACATAGAAGAACGAAATTTGGGGAACCAAGTCGCCTTAGTGTACTGATCATTAACTGAGAGTATCATCCTTTTTGGTTGAAAAAATATTTGCTGAGATATCTGGAGATTCGTAATTTTTGGAAGCTTGGCAACCCCTTCCCATGAAAGTGTTTCTCGCCAGTCACTGCTTAGGGCTACATCAAGAGGAAACAAAACGTAGAGATAGAACGTGAAACTACTTTGTTGTGTCAAGTTTCAAGAAGCTAGCACAAACCGTGTTGGATTTAGAGTTCCAAATACATCTATCAATATAGGAGAAAACAGAGTGAAACCTAAAAATTCAAACTGTTACTGGAAATGAACGCTTCAACATAAAAGAACGAAATTTGGGTAACCAAGTCGCCTTAGTGTACTGATCATTACCTGAAAGTATCATCCAGTTTGGGTGAAAAAATATTTGCTGAGATTTCTGGAGATTCGTAATTTTGGGAAGCTTGGCAACCCCGTTCCATGAAAGGGTTTCTCGCCAGTCACTGCTTAGGGCAACATCAAGAGGAAACAAAACATAGAGATAGAACGTGAAACTACTTTGTTGTGTCAAGTTTCAAGAAACTAGCACAAACCGTGTTGGATTTAGAGTTCCAAATACATCTATTAATATAGGAGAAAACAGAGTGAAACCTAAAAATTCAAACTGTTACTGGAAATGAACGCTTCAACATAGTAGAACGAAATTTGGGGAACCAAATTACCTTAGTGTACTGATAATTACCTGAAAGTATCATCCAGTTTGGGTGAAAAATTATTTGCTGAGATTTCTGGAGATTCGTAATTTTTGGAAGCTTGGCAATCCCTTCCCATGAATGTGTTTCTCGCCAGTCACTGCTTAGGGCTACATCAAGAGGAAACAAAACGTAGAGATAGAACGTGAAACTACTTTGTTGTGTCAAGTTTCAAGAAGCTATCACAAACCGTGTTGGATTTAGAGTTCCAAATACATCTATCAATATAGGAGAAAACAGAGTGAAACCTAAAAATTCAAACTGTTACTGGAAATGAACGCTTCAACATAGAAGAACGAAATTTGGGGAACCAAGTCGCCTTAGTGTACTGATCATTACCTGAAAGTATCATCCAGTTTGGGAGAAAAAATATTTGCTGAGATTTCTGGAGATTCGTAATTTTGGGAAGCTTGGCAACCCCGTTCCATGAAAGGGTTTCTCGCCAGTCACTGCTTAGGGCTACATCAAGAGGAAACAAAACATAGAGATAGAACGTGAAACTACTTTGTTGTGTCAAGTTTCATGAAGCTAGCACAAACCGTGTTGGATTTAGAGTTCCAAATACATCTATTAATATAGGAGAAAACAGAGTGAAACCTAAAAATTCAAACTGTTACTGGAAATGAACGCTTCAACATACAAGAACGAAATTTGGGGAACCAAGTTACCTTAGTGTACTGATCATTACCTGAAAGTATCATCCAGTTTGGGTGAAAAATTATTTGCTGAGATTTGTGGAGATTCGTAATTTTTGGAAGCTTGGCAATCCCTTCCCATGAAAGTGTTTCTCGCCAGTCACTGCTTAGGGCTACATCAAGAGGAAACAAAACGTAGAGATAGAACGTGAAACTACTTTGTTGTGTCAAGTTTCAAGAAGCTATCACAAACCGTGTTGGATTTAGAGTTCCAAATACATCTATCAATATAGGAGAAAACAGAGTGAAACCTAAAAATTCAAACTGTTACTGGAAATGAACGCTTCAACATAGAAGAACGAAATTTGGGGAACCAAGTCGCCTTAGTGTACTGATCATTACCTGAAAGTATCATCCAGTTGGGGTGAAAAAATATTTGCTGAGATTTCTGAAGATTCGTAATTTTGGGAAGCTTGGCAACCCCTTCCCATGAAAGTGTTTCTCGCCAGTCACTGCTTAGGGCTACATCAAGAGGAAACAAAACGTAGAGATAGAACGTGAAACTAGTTTGTTGTGTCAAGTTTCAAGAAGCTATCACAAACCGTGTTGGATTTAGAGTTCCAAATACATCTATCAATATAGGAGAAAACAGAGTGAAACCTAAAAATTCAAACTGTTACTGGAAATGAACGCTTCAACATAGAAGAACGAAAATTGGGGAACCAAGTCGCCTTAGTGTACTGATCATTACCTGAGAGTATCATCCAGTTTGGGTGAAAAAATATTTGCTGAGATTTCTGGAGATTCGTAATTTTTGGAAGCATGGCAACCACTTCCCATGAAAGTGTTTCTCGCCAGTCACTGCTTAGGGCTACATCAAGAGGAAACAAAACGTAGAGATAGAACGTGAAACTACTTTGTTGTGTCAAGTTTCAAGAAGCTAGCACAAACCGTGTTGGATTTAGAGATCCAAATCCATCTATCAATATAGGAGAAAACAGAGTGAAACCTAAAAATTCAAACTGTTACTGGAAATGAACGCTTCGACATAGAAGAACGAAATTTGGGGAACCAAGTCGCCTTAGTGTACTGATCACTACCTGAAAGTATCATCCAGTTTGGGTGAAAAAATATTTGCTGAGATTTCTGGAGATTCGTAATTTTGGGAAGCTTGGCAACCCCTTCCCATGAAAGTGTTTCTCGCCAGTCACTGTTTAGGGCTACATCAAGAGGAAACAAAACGTAGAGATAGAACGTGAAACTACTTTGTTGTGTCAAGTTTCAAGAAGCTAGCACAAACCGTGTTGGATTTAGAGTTCCAAATACATCTATCAATATAGGAGAAAACAGAGTGAAACCTAAAAATTCAAACTGTTACTGGAAATGAACGCTTCAACATAGAAGAACGAAATTTGGGGAACCAAGTCGCCTTAGTGTACTGATCATTACCTGAGAGTATCATCCAGTTTGGGTGAAAAAATATTTGCTGAGATTTCTGGAGATTCGTAATTTTTGGAAGCATGGCAACCCCTTCCCATGAAAGTGTTTCTCGCCAGTCACTGCTTAGGGCTACATCAAGAGGAAACAAAACGTAGAGATAGAACGTGAAACTACTTTGTTGTGTCAAGTTTCAAAAAGCTAGCACAAACCGTGTTGGATTTAGAGTTCCAAATCCATCTATCAATATAGGAGAAAACAGAGTGAAACCTAAAAATTCAAACTGTTACTGGAAATGAACGCTTCGACATAGAAGAACGAAATTTGGGGAACCAAGTCGCCTTAGTGTACTGATCACTACCTGAAAGTATCATCCAGTTTGGGTGAAAAAATATTTGCTGAGATTTCTGGAGATTCGTAATTTTGGGAAGCTTGGCAACCCCTTCCCATGAAAGTGTTTCTCGCCAGTCACTGCTTAGGGCTACATCAAGAGGAAACAAAACGTAGGGATAGAACGTGAAACTACTTTGTTGTGTCAAGTTTCAAGAAGCTAGCACAAACCGTGTTGGATTTAGAGTTCCAAATACATCTATCAATATAGGAGAAAACAGAGTGAAACCTAAAAATTCAAACTGTTACTGGAAATGAACGCTTCAACATAGAAGAACGAAATTTGGGGAACCAAGTCGCCTTAGTGTACTGATCATTACCTGAAAGTATCATCCAGTTTGGGTGAAAAAATATTTGCTGAGATTTCTGGAGATTCGTAATTTTGGGAAGCTTGGCAACCCCTTCCCATGAAAGTGTTTCTCGCCAGTCACTGTTTAGGGCTACATCAAGAGGAAACAAAACGTAGAGATAGAACATGAAACTACTTTGTTGTGTCAACTTTCAAGAAGCTAGCACAAACCGTGTTGGATTTAGAGTTCCAAATACATCTATCAATATAGGAGAAAACAGAGTGAAACCTAAAAATTCAAACTGTTACTGGAAATGAACGCTTCAACATAGAAGAACGAAATTTGGGGAACCAAGTCGCCTTAGTGTACTGATCATTACCTGAAAGTATCATCTAGTTTGGGTGAAAAAATATTTGCTGAGATTTCTGGAGATTCGTAATTTTGGGAAGCTTGGCAACCCCTTCCCATGAAAGTGTTTCTCGCCAGTCACTGCTTAGGGCTACATCAAGAGGAAACAAAACGTAGAGATAGAACGTGAAACTACTTTGTTGTGTCAAGTTTCAAGAAGCTAGCACAAACCGTGTTGGATTCAGATTTCCAAATACATCTATCAATATAGGAGAAAACAGAGTGAAACCTAAAAATTCAAACTGTTATTGGAAATGAACGCTTCAACATAGAAGAACGAAATTTGGGGAACCAAGTTACCTTAGTGTACTGATCATTACCTGAAAGTATCATCCAGTTTGGGTGAAAAATTATTTGCTGAGATTTCTGGAGATTCGTAATTTTTGGAAGCTTGGCAATCCCTTCCCATGAAAGTGTTTCTCGCCAGTCACTGCTTAGGTCTACATCAAGAGGAAACAAAACGTAGAGATAGAACGTGAAACTACTTTGTTGTGTCAAGTTTCAAGAAGCTATCACAAACCGTGTTGGATTTAGAGTTTTAAATACATCTATCAATATAGGAGAAAACAGAGTGAAACCTAAAAATTCAAACTGTTACTGGAAATGAACGCTTCAACATAGAAGAACGAAATTAGGGGAACCAAGTCGCCTTAGTGTACTGATCATTACCTGAAAGTATCATCCAGTTTGGGTGAAAAAGTATTTGCTGAGATCTCTGGAGATTCGTAATTTTGGGAAGCTTGCAACCCCTTCCCATGAAAGTGTTTCTCGCCAGTCACTGCTTAGGGCTACATCAAGAGGAAACAAAACGTAGAGATAGAACGTGAAACTACTTTGTTGTGTCAAGTTTCAAGAAGCTAGCACAAACCGTGTTGGATTTAGAGTTCCAAATACATCTATCAATATAGGAGAAAACAGAGTGAAACCTAAAAATTCAAACTGTTACTGGAAATGAACGCTTCAACATAGAAGAACGAAATTTGGGTAACCAAGTTACCTTAGTGTACTGATCATTACCTGAAATTATCATCCAGTTTGGGTGAAAAATTATTTGCTGAGATTTCTGGAGATTCGTAATTTTTGGAAGCTTGGCAACCCCTTCCCATGAAAGTGTTTCTCGCCAGTCACTGCTTAGGGCTACATCAAGAGGAAACAAAACGTAGAGATAGAACGTGAAACTACTTTGTTGTGTCAAGTTTCAAAAAGCTAGCACAAACCGTGTTGGATTTAGAGTTCCAAATCCATCTATCAATATAGGAGAAAACAGAGTGAAACCTAAAAATTCAAACTGTTACTGGAAATGAACGCTTCGACATAGAAGAACGAAATTTGGGGAACCAAGTCGCCTTAGTGTACTGATCACTACCTGAAAGTATCATCCAGTTTGGGTGAAAAAATATTTGCTGAGATTTCTGGAGATTCGTAATTTTGGGAAGCTTGGCAACCCCTTCCCATGAAAGTGTTTCTCGCCAGTCACTGCTTAGGGCTACATCAAGAGGAAACAAAACGTAGGGATAGAACGTGAAACTACTTTGTTGTGTCAAGTTTCAAGAAGCTAGCACAAACCGTGTTGGATTTAGAGTTCCAAATACATCTATCAATATAGGAGAAAACAGAGTGAAACCTAAAAATTCAAACTGTTACTGGAAATGAACGCTTCAACATAGAAGAACGAAATTTGGGGAACCAAGTCGCCTTAGTGTACTGATCATTACCTGAAAGTATCATCCAGTTTGGGTGAAAAAATATTTGCTGAGATTTCTGGAGATTCGTAATTTTGGGAAGCTTGGCAACCCCTTCCCATGAAAGTGTTTCTCGCCAGTCACTGTTTAGGGCTACATCAAGAGGAAACAAAACGTAGAGATAGAACATGAAACTACTTTGTTGTGTCAACTTTCAAGAAGCTAGCACAAACCGTGTTGGATTTAGAGTTCCAAATACATCTATCAATATAGGAGAAAACAGAGTGAAACCTAAAAATTCAAACTGTTACTGGAAATGAACGCTTCAACATAGAAGAACGAAATTTGGGGAACCAAGTCGCCTTAGTGTACTGATCATTACCTGAAAGTATCATCTAGTTTGGGTGAAAAAATATTTGCTGAGATTTCTGGAGATTCGTAATTTTGGGAAGCTTGGCAACCCCTTCCCATGAAAGTGTTTCTCGCCAGTCACTGCTTAGGGCTACATCAAGAGGAAACAAAACGTAGAGATAGAACGTGAAACTACTTTGTTGTGTCAAGTTTCAAGAAGCTAGCACAAACCGTGTTGGATTCAGATTTCCAAATACATCTATCAATATAGGAGAAAACAGAGTGAAACCTAAAAATTCAAACTGTTACTGGAAATGAACGCTTCAACATAGAAGAACGAAATTTGGGGAACCAAGTTACCTTAGTGTACTGATCATTACCTGAAAGTATCATCCAGTTTGGGTGAAAAATTATTTGCTGAGATTTCTGGAGATTCGTAATTTTTGGAAGCTTGGCAATCCCTTCCCATGAAAGTGTTTCTCGCCAGTCACTGCTTAGGTCTACATCAAGAGGAAACAAAACGTAGAGATAGAACGTGAAACTACTTTGTTGTGTCAAGTTTCAAGAAGCTATCACAAACCGTGTTGGATTTAGAGTTTTAAATACATCTATCAATATAGGAGAAAACAGAGTGAAACCTAAAAATTCAAACTGTTACTGGAAATGAACGCTTCAACATAGAAGAACGAAATTTGGGGAACCAAGTCGCCTTAGTGTACTGATCATTACCTGAAAGTATCATCCAGTTTGGGTGAAAAAATATTTGCTGAGATTTCTGGAGATTCGTAATTGTGGGAAGCTTGGCAACCCCGTCCCATGAAAGTGTTTCTCGCCATTCACTGCTTAGGGCTACATCAAGAGGAAACAAAACGTAGAGATAGAACGTGAAACTACTTTGTTGTGTCAAGTTTCAAGAACCTAGCAAAAACCGTGTTGGATTTAGAGTTCCAAATACATCTATTAATATAGGAGAAAACAGAGTGAAACCTAAAAATTCAAACTGTTACTGGAAATGAACGCTTCAACATAGAAGAACGAAATTTGGGTAACCAAGTTACCTTAGTGTACTGATCATTACCTGAAATTATCATCCAGTTTGGGTGAAAAATTATTTGCTGAGATTTCTGGAGATTCGTAATTTTTGGAAGCTTGGCAACCCCTTCCCATGAAAGTGTTTCTCGCCAGTCACTGCTTAGGGCTACATCAAGAGGAAACAAAACGTAGAGATAGAACGTGAAACTACTTTGTTGTGTCAAGTTTCAAGAAGCTAGCACAAACCGTGTTGGATTTAGAGTTCCAAATACATCTATCAATATAGGAGAAAACAGAGTGAAACCTAAAAATTCAAACTGTTACTGGAAATGAACGCTTCAACATAGAAGAACGAAATTTGGGGAACCAAGTCGCCTTAGTGTACTGATCATTACCTGAAAGTATCATCCAGTTTGGGTGAAAAAATATTTGCTGAGATTTCTGGAGATTCGTAATTTTGGGAAGCTTGGCAACCCCTTCCCATGAAAGTGTTTCTCGCCAGTCACTGCTTAGGGCTACATCAAGAGGAAACAAAACGTAGAGATAGAACGTGAAACTACTTTGTTGTGTCAAGTTTCAAGAAGCTAGCACAAACCGTGTTGGATTTAGAGTTCCAAATACATCTATCAATATAGGAGAAAACAGAGTGAAACCTAAAAATTCAAACTGTTACTGGAAATGAACGCTTCAACATAGAAGAACGAAATTTGGGGAACCAAGTCGCCTTAGTGTACTGATCATTACCTGAAAGTATCATCCAGTTTGGGTGAAAAAATATTTGCTGAGATTTCTGGAGATTCGTAATTTTGGGAAGCTTGGCAACCCCTTCCCATGAAAGTGTTTCTCGCCAGTCACTGTTTAGGGCTACATCAAGAGGAAACAAAACGTAGAGATAGAACATGAAACTACTTTGTTGTGTCAACTTTCAAGAAGCTAGCACAAACCGTGTTGGATTTAGAGTTCCAAATACATCTATCAATATAGGAGAAAACAGAGTGAAACCTAAAAATTCAAACTGTTACTGGAAATGAACGCTTCAACATAGAAGAACGAAATTTGGGTAACCAAGTCGCCTTAGTGTACTGATCATTACCTGAAAGTATCATCCAGTTTGGGTGAAAAAATATTTGCTGAGATTTCTGGAGATTCGTAATTTTGGGAAGCTTGGCAACCCCGTTCCATGAAAGGGTTTCTCGCCAGTCACTGCTTAGGGCTACATCAAGAGGAAACAAAACATAGAGATAGAACCTGAAACTACTTTGTTGTGTCAAGTTTCAAGAAACTAGCACAAACCGTGTTGGATTTAGAGTTCCAAATACATCTATTAATATAGGAGAAAACAGAGTGAAACCTAAAAATTCAAACTGTTACTGGAAATGAACGCTTCAACATAGAAGAACGAAATTTGGGGAACCAAATTACCTTAGTGTACTGATCATTACCTGAAAGTATCATCCAGTTTGGGTGAAAAATTATTTGCTGAGATTTCTGGAGATTCGTAATTTTTGGAAGCTTGGCAATCCCTTCCCATGAATGTGTTTCTCGCCAGTCACTGCATAGGGCTACATCAAGAGGAAACAAAACGTAGAGATAGAACGTGAAACTACTTTGTTGTGTCAAGTTTCAAGAAGCTAGCACAAACCGTGTAGGATTTAGAGTTCCAAATACATCTATCAATATAGGAGAAAACAGAGTGAAACCTAAAAATTCAAACTGTTACTGGAAATGAACGCTTCAACATAGAAGAACGAAATTTGGGGAACCAAGTCGCCTTAGTGTACTGATCATTACCTGAAAGTATCATCCAGTTTGGGTGAAAAAATATTTGCTGAGATTTCTGGAGATTCGTAATTTTGGGAAGCTTGGCAACCCCTTCCCATGAAAGTGTTTCTCACCAGTCACTGCTTAGGGCTACATCAAGAGTAAACAAAACGTAGAGATAGAACGTGAAACAACTTTGTTGTGTCAAGTTACAAGAAGCTAGCACAAACCGTGTTGGATTCAGAGTTCCAAATACATCTATCAATATAGGAGAAAACAGAGTGAAACCTACAAATTCAAACTGTTACTGGAAATGAACGCTTCAACATAGAAGAACGAAATTTGGGGAACCAAGTCGCCTTAGTGTACTGATCATTACCTGAAAGTATCATCCAGTTTGGGTGAAAAAATACTTGCTGAGATTTCTGGAGATTCGTAATTTTGGGAAGCTTGGCAACCCCTTCCCATGAAAGTGTTTCTCGCCAGTCACTGCTTAGGGATACATCAAGAGGAAACAAAACGTAGAGATAGAACGTGAAACTACTTTGTTGTGTCAAGTTTCAAGAAGCTAGCACAAACCGTGTTGGATTTAGAGTTCCAAATACATCTATCTATATAGGAGAAAACAGAGTGAAACCTAAAAATTCAAACTGTTACTGGAAATGAACGCTTCAACATAGAAGAACGAAATTTGGGGAACCAAGTCGCCTTAGTGTACTGATCATTACCTGAGAGTATCATCCAGTTTGGGTGAAAAAATATTTGCTGAGATTTCTGGAGATTCGTAATTTTGGGAAGCTTGGCAACCCCTTCCCATGAAAGTGTTTCTCGCCAATCACTGCTTAGGGCTACATCAAGAGGAAACAAAACGTAGAGATAGAACGTGAAACTACTTTGTTGTGTCAACTTTCAAGAAGCTAGCACAAACCGTGTTGGATTCAGAGTTCCAAATATATCTATCAATATAGGAGAAAACAGAGTGAAACCTAAAAATTCAAACTGTTACTGGAAATGAACGCTTCAACATAGAAGAACGAAATTTGGGGAACCAAGTCGCCTTAGTGTACTGATCATTACCTGAAAGTATCATCCAGTTTGGGTGAAAAAATATTTCCTGAGATTTCTGAAGATTCGTAATTTTTGGAAGCTTGGCAACCCCTTCCCATGAAAGTGTTTCTCGCCAGTCACTGCTTAGGGCTACATCAAGAGGAAACAAAATGTAGAGATAGAACGTGAAACTACTTTGTTGTGTCAAGTTTCAAGAAGCTAGCACAAACCGTGTTGGATTTAGAGTTCCAAATACATCTATCAATATAGGAGAAAACAGAGTGAAACCTAAAAATTCAAACTGTTACTGGAAATGAACGCTTCAACATAGAAGAACGAAATTTGGGGAACCAAGTCGCCTTAGTGTACTGATCATTACCTGAGAGTATCATCCAGTTTGGGTGAAAAAATATTTGCTGAGATTTCTGGAGATTCGTAATTTTGGGAAGCTTGGCAACCCCTTCCCATGAAAGTGTTTCTCGCCAGTCACTGCTTAGGGCTACATCAAGAGGAAACAAAACGTAGAGATAGAACGTGAAACTACTTTGTTGTGTCAAGTTTCAAGAAGCTAGCACAAACCGTGTTGGATTTAGAGTTCCAAATACATCTATCTATATAGGAGAAAACAGAGTGAAACCTAAAAATTCAAACTGTTACTGGAAATGAACGCTTCAACATAGAAGAACGAAATTTGGGGAACCAAGTCGCCTTAGTGTACTGATCATTACCTGAGAGTATCATCCAGTTTGGGTGAAAATATATTTGCTGAGATTTCTGGAGATTCGTAATTTTGGGAAGCTTGGCAACCCCTTCCCATGAAAGTGTTTCTCGCCAGTCACTGCTTAGGGCTACATCAAGAGGAAACAAAACGTAGAGATAGAACCTGAAACTACTTTGTTGTGTCAAGTTTCAAGAAGCTAGCACAAACCGTGTTGGATTTAGAGTTCCAAATACATCTATCTATATAGGAGAAAACAGAGTGAAACCTAAAAATTCAAACTGTTACTGGAAATGAATGCTTCAACATAGAAGAACGAAATTTGGGGAACCAAGTCGCCTTAGTGTACTGATCATTACCTGAGAGTATCATCCAGTTTGGGTGAAAAAATATTTGCTGAGATTTCTGGAGATTCGTAATTTTGGGAAGCTTGGCAACCCCTTCCCATGAAAGTGTTTCTCGCCAGTCACTGCTTAGGGCTACATCAAGAGGAAACAAAACGTAGAGATAGAACGTGAAACTACTTTGTTGTGTCAAGTTTCAAGAAGCTAGCACAAACCGTGTTGGATTTAGAGTTCCAAATACATCTATCAATATAGGAGAAAACAGAGTGAAACCTAAAAATTCAAACTGTTACTGGAAATGAACGCTTCAACATAGAAGAACGAAATTTGGGGAACCAAGTCGCCTTAGTGTACTGATCATTACCTGAGAGTATCATCCAGTTTGGGTGAAAAAATATTTGCTGAGATTTCTGGAGATTCGTAATTTTGGGAAGCTTGGCAACCCCTTCCCATGAAAGTGTTTCTCGCCAGTCACTGCTTAGGGCTACATCAAGAGGAAACAAAACGTAGAGATAGAACGTGAAACTACTTTGTTGTGTCAACTTTCAAGAAGCTAGCACAAACCGTGTTGGATTCAGAGTTCCAAATACATCTATCAATATAGGAGAAAACAGAGTGAAACCTAAAAATTCAAACTGTTACTGGAAATGAACGCTTCAACATAGAAGAACGAAATTTGGGGAACCAAGTCGCCTTAGTGTACTGATCATTACCTGAAAGTATCATCCAGTTTGGGTGAAAAAATACTTGCTGAGATTTCTGGAGATTCGTAATTTTGGGAAGCTTGGCAACCCCTTCCCATGAAAGTGTTTCTCGCCAGTCACTGCTTAGGGCTACATCAAGAGGAATCAAAACGTAGAGATAGAACGTGAAACAACTGTGTTGTGTCAAGTTTCAAGAAGCTAGCACAAACCGTGTTGGATTCAGAGTTCCAAATACATCTATCAATATAGGAGAAAACAGAGTGAAACCTAAAAATTCAAACTGTTACTGGAAATGAACGCTTCAACATAGAAGAACGAAAATTGGGGAACCAAGTGGCCTTAGTGTACTGATCATTACCTGAAAGTATCATCCAGTTTGGGTGAAAAAATATTTGCTGAGATTTCCGGAGATTCGTAATTTTGGGAAACTTGGCAACCCCTTCCCATGAAAGTGTTTCTCGCCAGTCACTGCTTAGGGCTACATCAAGAGGAAACAAAACGTAGAGATAGAACGTGAAACTACTTTGTTGTGTCAACTTTCAAGAAGCTAGCACAAACTGTGTTGGATTCAGAGTTCCAAATACATCTATCAATATAGGAGAAAACAGAGTGAAACCTACAAATTCAAACTGTTACTGGAAATGAACGCTTCAACAAAGAAGAACGAAATTTGGGGAACCAAGTCGCCTTAGTGTACTGATCATTACCTGAAAGTATCATCCAGTTTGGGTGAAAAAATATTTGCTGAGATTTCTGGAGATTCGTAATTTTGGGAAGCTTGGCAACCCCTTCCCATGAAAGTGTTTCTCGCCAGTCACTGCTTAGGGCTACATCAGAGGAAACAAAACGTAGAGATAGAACGTGAAACTACTTTGTTGTGTCAACTTTCAAGAAGCTAGCACAAACCGTGTTGGATTCAGAGTTCCAAATACATCTATCAATATAGGAGAAAACAGAGTGAAACCTACAAATTCAAACTGTTACTGGAAATGAACGCTTCAACAAAGAAGAACGAAATTTGGGGAACCAAGTCGCCTTAGTGTACTGATCATTACCTGAAAGTATCATCCAGTTTGGGTGAAAAAATATTTGCTGAGATTTCTGGAGATTCGTAATTTTGGGAAGCTTGGCAACCCCTTCCCATGAAAGTGTTTCTCGCCAGTCACTGCTTAGGGCTACATCAAGAGGAAACAAAACGTAGAGATAGAACGTGAAACAACTTTGTTGTGTCAAGTTTCAAGAAGCTAGCACAAACCTTGTTGGATTCAGAGTTCCAAATACATCTATCAATATAGGAGAAAACAGAGTGAAACCTAAAAATTCAAACTGTTACTGGAAATGAACGCTTCAACATAGAAGAACGAAAATTGGGGAACCAAGTTGCCTTAGTGTACTGATCATTACCTGAAAGTATCATCCAGTTTGGGTGAAAAAATGTTTGCTGAGATTTCTGGAGATTCGTAATTTTGGGAAGCTTGGCAACCCCTTCCCATGAAAGTGTTTCTCGCCAGTCACTGCTTAGGGCTACATCAAGAGGAAACAAAACGTAGAGATAGAACGTGAAACTACTTTGTTGTGTCAACTTTCAAGAAGCTAGCACAAACCGTGTTGGATTCAGAGCTCCAAATACATCTATCAATATAGGAGAAAACAGAGTGAAACCTACAAATTCAAACTGTTACTGGAAATGAACGCTTCAACAAAGAAGAACGAAATTTGGGGAACCAAGTCGCCTTAGTGTACTGATCATTACCTGAAAGTATCATCCAGTTTGGGTGAAAAAATATTTGCTGAGATTTCTGGAGATTCGTAATTTTGGGAAGCTTGGCAACCCCTTCCCATGAAAGTGTTTCTCGCCAGTCACTGCTTAGGGCTACATCAAGAGGAAACAAAACGTAGAGATAGAACGTGAAACTACTTTGTTGTGTCAAGTTTCAAGAAGCTAGCACAAACCGTGTTGGATTTAGAGTTCCAAATACATCTATCAATATAGGAGAAAACAGAGTGAAACCTAAAAATTCAAACTGTTACTGGAAATGAACGCTTCAACATAGAAGAACGAAATTTGGGGAACCAAGTCGCCTTAGTGTACTGATCATTACCTGAAAGTATCATCCAGTTTGGGTGAAAAAATATTTGCTGAGATTTCTGGAGATTCGTAATGTTGGGAAGCTTGGCAACCCCTTCCCATGAAAGTGTATCTCGCCAGTCACTGCTTAGGGCTACATCAAGAGGAAACAAAACATAGAGATAGAACGTGAAACTACTTTGTTGTGTCAAGTTTCAAGAAGCTAGCACAAACCGTGTTGGATTTAGAGTTCCAAATACATCTATCAATATAGGAGAAAACAGAGTGGAACCTAAAAATTCAAACTGTTACTGGAAATGAACGCTTCAACATAGAAGAACGAAATTTGGGGAACCAAGTCGCCTTAGTGTACTGATCATTACCTGAAAGTATAATCCAGTTTGGGTGAAAAAATATTTGCTGAGATTTCTGGAGATTCGTAATTTTGGGAAGCTTGGCAACCCCTTCCCATGAAAGTGTTTCTCGGCAGTCACTGTTTAGGGCTACATCAAGAGGAAAAAAAACGTAGAGATAGAACGTGAAACTACTTTGTTGTGTCAAGTTTCAAGAAGCTAGCACAAACCGTGTTGGATTTAGAGTTCCAAATACATCTATCAATATAGGAGAAAACAGAGTGAAACCTAAAAATTCAAACTGTTACTGGAAATGAACGCTTCAACATAGAAGAACGAAATTTGGGGAACCAAGTCGCCTTAGTGTACTGATCATTACCTGAAAGTATCATCCAGTTTGGGTGAAAAAATATTTGCTGAGATTTCTGGAGATTCGTAATTTTGGGAAGCTTGGCAACCCCTTCCCATGAAAGTGTTTCTCGCCAGTCACTGCTTAGGGCTACATCAAGAGGAAACAAAACGTAGAGATAGAACGTGAAACTACTTTGTTGTGTCAAGTTTCAAGAAGCTAGCACAAACCGTGTTGGATTCAGAGTTCCAAATACATCTATCAATATAGGAGAAAACAGAGTGAAACCTAAAAATTCAAACTGTTACTGGAAATGAACGCTTCAACATAGAAGAACGAAATTTGGGGAACCAAGTCGCCTTAGTGTACTGATCATTGCCTGAGAGTATCATCCAGTTTGGGTGAAAAAATATTTGCTGAGATTTCTGGAGATTCGTAATTTTGGGAAGCTTGGCAACCCCTTCCCATGAAAGTGTTTCTCGCCAGTCACTGCTTAGGGCTACATCAAGAGGAAACAAAACGTAGAGAGAGAACGTGAAACTACTTTGTTGTGTCAAGTTTCAAGAAGCTAGCACAAACCGTGTTGGATTTAGAGTTCCAAATACATCTATCTATATAGGAGAAAACAGAGTGAAACCTAAAAATTCAAACTGTTACTGGAAATGAACGCTTCAACATAGAAGAACGAAATTTGGGGAACCAAGTCGCCTTAGTGTACTGATCATTACCTGAAAGTATCATCCAGTTTGGGCGAAAAAATATTTGCTGAGATTTCTGGAGATTCGTAATTTTGGGAAGCTTGGCAACCCCTTCCCATGAAAGTGTTTCTCGCCAGTCACTGCTTAGGGCTACATCAAGAGGAAACAAAACGTAGAGATAGAACGTGAAACAACTTTGTTGTGTCAAGTTTCAAGAAGCTAGCACAAACCGTGTTGGATTTAGAGTTCCAAATACATCTATCAATATAGGAGAAAACAGAGTGAAACCTAAAAATTCAAACTGTTACTGGAAATGAACGCTTCAACATAGAAGAACGAAATTTGGGGAACCAAGTTGCCTTAGTGTACTGATCATTACCTGAAAGTATCATCCAGTTTGGGTGAAAAAATATTTGCTGAGATTTCTGGAGATTCGTAATTTTGGGAAGCTTGGCAACCCCTTCCCATGAAAGTGTTTCTCGCCAGTCACTGCTTAGGGCTACATCAAGAGGAAACAAAACGTAGAGATAGAACGTGAAACTACTTTGTTGTGTCAACTTTCAAGAAGCTAGCACAAACCGTGTTGGATTCAGAGTTCCAAATACATCTATCAATATAGGAGAAAACAGAGTGAAACCTAAAAATTCAAACTGTTACTGGAAATGAACGCTTCAACATAGAAGAACGAAATTTGGGGAACCAAGTCGCCTTAGTGTACTGATCATTACCTGAAAGTATCATCCAGTTTGGGTGAAAAAATACTTGCTGAGATTTCTGGAGATTCGTAATTTTGGGAAGCTTGGCAACCCCTTCCCATGAAAGTGTTTCTCGCCATTCACTGCTTAGGGCTACATCAAGAGGAAACAAAACGTAGAGATAGAACGTGAAACTACTTTGTTGTGTCAAGTTTCAAGAAGCTAGCACAAACCGTGTTGGATTTAGAGTTCCAAATACATCTATCTATATTGGAGAAAACAGAGTGAAACCTAAAAATTCAAACTGTTACTGGAAATGAACGCTTCAACATAGAAGAACGAAATTTGGGGAACCAAGTCGCCTTAGTGTACTGATCATTACCTGAAAGTATCATCCAGTTTGGGTGAAAAAATATTTTCTGAGATTTCTGGAGATTCGTAATTTTGGGAAGCTTGACAACCCCTTCCCATGAAAGTGTTTCTCGCCAGTCACTGCTTAGGGCTACATCAAGAGGAAACAAAACGTAGAGATAGAACGTGAAACTACTTTGTTGTGTCAAGTTTCAAGAAGCTAGCACAAACCGTGTTGGATTTAGAGTTCCAAATACATCTATCAATATAGGAGAAAACAGAGTGAAACCTAAAAATTCAAACTGTTACTGGAAATGAACGCTTCAACATAGAAGAACGAAATTTGGGGAACCAAGTCGCCTTAGTGTACTGATCATTACCTGAAAGTATCATCCAGTTTGGGTGAAAAAATATTTGCTGAGATTTCTGGAGATTCGTAATGTTGGGAAGCTTGGCAACCCCTTCCCATGAAAGTGTATCTCGCCAGTCACTGCTTAGGGCTACATCAAGAGGAAACAAAACATAGAGATAGAACGTGAAACTACTTTGTTGTGTCAAGTTTCAAGAAGCTAGCACAAACCGTGTTGGATTTAGAGTTCCAAATACATCTATCAATATAGGAGAAAACAGAGTGAAACCTAAAAATTCAAACTGTTACTGGAAATGAACGCTTCAACATAGAAGAACGAAATTTGGGGAACCAAGTTGCCTTAGCGTACTGATCATTACCTGAAAGTATCATCCAGTTTGGGTGAAAAAATATTTGCTGAGATTTCTGGAGATTCGTAATTTTGGGAAGCTTGGCAACCCCTTCCCATGAACGTGTTTCTCGCCAGTCACTGCTTAGGGCTACATCAAGAGGAAACAAAACGTAGAGATAGAACGTGAAACTACTTTGTTGTGTCAAGTTTCAAGAAGCTAGCACAAACCGTGTTGGATTTAGAGTTCCAAATACATCTATCTATATAGGAGAAAACAGAGTGAAACCTAAAAATTCAAACTGTTACTGGAAATGAACGCTTCAACATAGAAGAACGAAATTTGGGGAACCAAGTCGCCTTAGTGTACTGATCATTACCTGAAAGTATCATCCAGTTTGGGCGAAAAAATATTTGCTGAGATTTCTGGAGATTCGTAATTTTGGGAAGCTTGGCAACCCCTTCCCATGAAAGTGTTTCTCGCCAGTCACTGCTTAGGGCTACATCAAGAGGAAACAAAACGTAGAGATAGAACGTGAAACAACTTTGTTGTGTCAAGTTTCAAGAAGCTAGCACAAACCGTGTTGGATTTAGAGTTCCAAATACATCTATCAATATAGGAGAAAACAGAGTGAAACCTAAAAATTCAAACTGTTACTGGAAATGAACGCTTCAACATAGAAGAACGAAATTTGGGGAACCAAGTCGCCTTAGTGTACTGATCATTACCTGAAAGTATCATCCAGTTTGGGTGAAAAAATATTTGCTGAGATTTCTGGAGATTCGTAATTTTGGGAAGCTTGGCAACCCCTTCCCATGAAAGTGTTTCTCGCCAGTCACTGCTTAGGGCTACATCAAGAGGAAACAAAACGTAGAGATAGAACGTGAAACTACTTTGTTGTGTCAACTTTCAAGAAGCTAGCACAAACCGTGTTGGATTCAGAGTTCCAAATACATCTATCAATATAGGAGAAAACAGAGTGAAACCTAAAAATTCAAACTGTTACTGGAAATGAACGCTTCAACATAGAAGAACGAAATTTGGGGAACCAAGTCGCCTTAGTGTACTGATCATTACCTGAAAGTATCATCCAGTTTGGGTGAAAAAATACTTGCTGAGATTTCTGGAGATTCGTAATTTTGGGAAGCTTGGCAACCCCTTCCCATGAAAGTGTTTCTCGCCATTCACTGCTTAGGGCTACATCAAGAGGAAACAAAACGTAGAGATAGAACGTGAAACTACTTTGTTGTGTCAAGTTTCAAGAAGCTAGCACAAACCGTGTTGGATTTAGAGTTCCAAATACATCTATCTATATTGGAGAAAACAGAGTGAAACCTAAAAATTCAAACTGTTACTGGAAATGAACGCTTCAACATAGAAGAACGAAATTTGGGGAACCAAGTCGCCTTAGTGTACTGATCATTACCTGAAAGTATCATCCAGTTTGGGTGAAAAAATATTTTCTGAGATTTCTGGAGATTCGTAATTTTGGGAAGCTTGACAACCCCTTCCCATGAAAGTGTTTCTCGCCAGTCACTGCTTAGGGCTACATCAAGAGGAAACAAAACGTAGAGATAGAACGTGAAACTACTTTGTTGTGTCAAGTTTCAAGAAGCTAGCACAAACCGTGTTGGATTTAGAGTTCCAAATACATCTATCAATATAGGAGAAAACAGAGTGAAACCTAAAAATTCAAACTGTTACTGGAAATGAACGCTTCAACATAGAAGAACGAAATTTGGGGAACCAAGTCGCCTTAGTGTACTGATCATTACCTGAAAGTATCATCCAGTTTGGGTGAAAAAATATTTGCTGAGATTTCTGGAGATTCGTAATGTTGGGAAGCTTGGCAACCCCTTCCCATGAAAGTGTATCTCGCCAGTCACTGCTTAGGGCTACATCAAGAGGAAACAAAACATAGAGATAGAACGTGAAACTACTTTGTTGTGTCAAGTTTCAAGAAGCTAGCACAAACCGTGTTGGATTTAGAGTTCCAAATACATCTATCAATATAGGAGAAAACAGAGTGAAACCTAAAAATTCAAACTGTTACTGGAAATGAACGCTTCAACATAGAAGAACGAAATTTGGGGAACCAAGTTGCCTTAGCGTACTGATCATTACCTGAAAGTATCATCCAGTTTGGGTGAAAAAATATTTGCTGAGATTTCTGGAGATTCGTAATTTTGGGAAGCTTGGCAACCCCTTCCCATGAACGTGTTTCTCGCCAGTCACTGCTTAGGGCTACATCAAGAGGAAACAAAACGTAGAGATAGAACGTGAAACTACTTTGTTGTGTCAACTTTCAAGAAGCTAGCACAAACCGTGTTGGATTCAGAGTTCCAAATACATCTATCAATATAGGAGAAAACAGAGTGAAACCTAAAAATTCAAACTGTTACTGGAAATGAACGCTTCAACATAGAAGAACGAAATTTGGGGAACCAAGTCGCCTTAGTGTACTGATCATTACCTGAAAGTATCATCCAGTTTGGGTGAAAAAATACTTGCTGAGATTTCTGGAGATTCGTAATTTTGGGAAGCTTGGCAACCCCTTCCCATGAAAGTGTTTCTCGCCAGTCACTGCTTAGGGCTACATCAAGAGGAAACAAAACGTAGAGATAGAACGTGAAACTACTTTGTTGTGTCAACTTTCAAGAAGCTAGCACAAACCGTGTTGGATTCAGAGTTCCAAATACATCTATCCATATAGGAGAAAACAGAGTGAAACCTAAAAATTCAAATTGTTACTGGAAATGAACGCTTCAACATAGAAGAACGAAATTTGGGGAACCAAGTCGCCTTAGTGTACTGATCATTGCCTGAGAGTATCATCCAGTTTGGGTGAAAAAATATTTGCTGAGATTTCTGGAGATTCGTAATTTTGGGAAGCTTGGCAACCCCTTCCCATGAAAATGTTTCTCGCCAGTCACTGCTTAGGGCTACATCAAGAGGAAACAAAACGTAGAGATAGAACGTGAAACTACTTTGTTGTGTCAAGTTTCAAGAAGCTAGCACAAACCGTGTTGGATTTAGAGTTCCAAATACATCTATCAATATAGGAGAAAACAGAGTGAAACCTAAAAATTCAAACTGTTACTGGAAATGAACGCTTCAACATAGAAGAACGAAATTTGGGGAACCAAGTCGCCTTAGTGTACTGATCATTACCTGAAAGTATCATCCAGTTTGGGCGAAAAAATATTTGCTGAGATTTCTGGAGATTCGTAATTTTGGGAAGCTTGGCAACCCCTTCCCATGAAATTGTTTCTCGCAAGTCACTGCTTAGGGCTACATCAAGAGGAAACAAAACGTAGAGATAGAACGTGAAACTACTTTGTTGTGTCAAGTTTCAAGAAGCTAGCACAAACCGTGTTGGATTTAGAGTTCCAAATACATCTATCAATATAGGAGAAAACAGAGTGAAACCTAAAAATTCAAACTGTTACTGGAAATGAACGCTTCAACATAGAAGAACGAAATTTGGGGAACCAAGTTGCCTTAGTGTACTGATCATTACCTGAAAGTGTCATCCAGTTTGGGTGAAAAAATATTTGCTGAGATTTCTGGAGATTCGTAATTTTGGGAAGCTTGGCAACCCCTTCCCATGAAAGTGTTTCTCGCCAGTCACTGCTTAGGGCTACATCAAGAGGAAACAAAACGTAGAGATAGAACGTGAAACTACTTTGTTGTGTCAACTTTCAAGAAGCTAGCACAAACCGTGTTGGATTCAGAGTTCCAAATACATCTATCAATATAGGAGAAAACAGAGTGAAACCTAAAAATTCAAACTGTTACTGGAAATGAACGCTTCAACATAGAAGAACGAAATTTGGGGAACCAAGTCGCCTTAGTGTACTGATCATTACCTGAAAGTATCATCCAGTTTGGGTGAAAAAATACTTGCTGAGATTTCTGGAGATTCGTAATTTTGGGAAGCTTGGCAACCCCTTCCCATGAAAGTGTTTCTCGCCATTCACTGCTTAGGGCTACATCAAGAGGAAACAAAACATAGAGATAGAACGTGAAACTACTTTGTTGTGTCAAGTTTCAAGAAGCTAGCACAAACCGTGTTGGATTTAGAGTTCCAAATACATCTATCTATATTGGAGAAAACAGAGTGAAACCTAAAAATTCAAACTGTTACTGGAAATGAACGCTTCAACATAGAAGAACGAAATTTGGGGAACCAAGTCGCCTTAGTGTACTGATCATTACCTGAAAGTATCATCCAGTTTGGGTGAAAAAATATTTGCTGAGATTTCTGGAGATTCGTAATTTTGGGAAGCTTGGCAACCCCTTCCCATGAAAGTGTTTCTCGCCAGTCACTGCTTAGGGCTACATCAAGAGGAAACAAAACGTAGAGATAGAACGTGAAACTACTTTGTTGTGTCAAGTTTCAAGAAGCTAGCACAAACCGTGTTGGATTTAGAGTTCCAAATACATCTATCAATATAGGAGAAAACAGAGTGAAACCTAAAAATTCAAACTGTTACTGCAAATGAACGCTTCAACATAGAAGAACGAAATTTGGGGAACCAAGTCGCCTTAGTGTACTGATCATTACCTGAAAGTATCATCCAGTTTGGGTGAAAAAATATTTGCTGAGATTTCTGGAGATTCGTAATTTTGGGAAGCTTGGCAACCCCTTCCCATGAAAGTGTTTCTCGCCAGTCACTGCTTAGGGCTACATCAAGAGGAAACAAAACGTAGAGATAGAACGTGAAACTACTTTGTTGTGTCAAGTTTCAAGAAGCTAGCACAAACCGTGTTGGATTTAGAGTTCCAAATACATCTATCAATATAGGAGAAAACAGAGTGAAACCTAAAAATTCAAACTGTTACTGCAAATGAACGCTTCAACATAGAAGAACGAAATTTGGGGAACCAAGTCGCCTTAGTGTACTGATCATTACCTGAAAGTATCATCCAGTTTGGGTGAAAAAATATTTGCTGAGATTTCTGGAGATTCGTAATTTTGGGAAGCTTGGCAACCCCTTCCCATGAAAGTGTTTCTCGCCAGTCACTGCTTAGGGCTACATCAAGAGGAAACAAAACGTAGAGATAGAACGTGAAACTACTTTGTTGTGTCAAGTTTCAAGAAGCTAGCATAAACCGTGTTGGATTTAGAGTTCCAAATACATCTATCAATATAGGAGAAAACAGAGTGAAACCTAAAAATTCAAACTGTTACTGGAAATGAACGCTTCAACATAGAAGAACGAAATTTGGGGAACCAAGACGCCTTAGTGTACTGATCATTACCTGAAAGTATCATCCAGTTTGGGTGAAAAAATATTTGCTGAGATTTCTGGAGATTCGTAATTTTGGGAAGCTTGGCAACCCCTTCCCATGAAAGTGTTTCTCGCCAGTCACTGCTTAGGGCTACATCAAGAGGAATCAAAACGTAGAGATAGAACGTGAAACAACTTTGTTGTGTCAAGTTTCAAGAAGCTAGCACAAACCGTGTTGGATTCAGAGTTCCAAATACATCTATCAATATAGGAGAAAACAGAGTGAAACCTAAAAATTCAAACTGTTACTGGAAATGAACGCTTCAACATAGAAGAACGAAATTTGGGGAACCAAGTCGCCTTAGTGTACTGATCATTACCTGAAAGTATCATCCAGTTTGGGCGAAAAAATATTTGCTGAGATTTCTGGAGATTCGTAATTTTGGGAAGCTTGGCAACCCCTTCCCATGAAAGTGTTTCTCGCCAGTCACTGCTTAGGGCTACATCAAGAGGAAACAAAACGTAGAGATAGAACGTGAAACTACTTTGTTGTGTCAACTTTCAAGAAGCTAGCACAAACCGTGTTGGATTCAGAGTTCCAAATACATCTATCAATATAGGAGAAAACAGAGTGAAACCTAAAAATTCAAACTGTTACTGGAAATGAATGCTTCAACATAGAAGAACGAAATTTGGGGAACCAAGTCGCCTTAGTGTACTGATCATTGCCTGAGAGTATCATCCAGTTTGGGTGAAAAAATATTTGCTGAGATTTCTGGAGATTCGTAATTTTGGGAAGCTTGGCAACCCCTTCCCATGAAAGTGTTTCTCGCCAGTCACTGCTTAGGGCTACATCAAGAGGTAACAAAACGTAGAGATAGAACGTGAAACTACTTTGTTGTGTCAAGTTTCAAGAAGCTAGCACAAACCGTGTTGGATTTAGAGTTCCAAATACATCTATCTATATAGGAGAAAACAGAGTGAAACCTAAAAATTCAAACTGTTACTGGAAATGAACGCTTCAACATAGAAGAACGAAATTTGGGGAACCAAGTCGCCTTAGTGTACTGATCATTACCTGAAAGTATCATCCAGTTTGGGCGAAAAAATATTTGCTGAGATTTCTGGAGATTCGTAATTTTGGGAAGCTTGGCAACCCCTTCCCATGAAAGTGTTTCTCGCCAGTCACTGCTTAGGGCTACATCAAGAGGAAACAAAACGTAGAGATAGAACGTGAAACTACTTTGTTGTGTCAAGTTTCAAGAAGCTAGCACAAACCGTGTTGGATTTAGAGTTCCAAATACATCTATCAATATAGGAGAAAACAGAGTGAAACCTAAAAATTCAAACTGTTACTGGAAATGAACGCTTCAACATAGAAGAACGAAATTTGGGGAACCAAGTCGCCTTAGTGTACTGATCATTACCTGAAAGTATCATCCAGTTTGGGTGAAAAAATATTTGCTGAGATTTCTGGAGATTCGTAATTTTGGGAAGCTTGGCAACCCCTTCCCATGAAAGTGTTTCTCGCCAGTCACTGCTTAGGGCTACATCAAGAGGAAACAAAACGTAGAGATAGAACGTGAAACTACTTTGTTGTGTCAACTTTCAAGAAGCTAGCACAAACCGTGTTGGATTCAGAGTTCCAAATACATCTATCAATATAGGAGAAAACAGAGTGAAACCTAAAAATTCAAACTGTTACTGGAAATGAACGCTTCAACATAGAAGAACGAAATTTGGGGAACCAAGTCGCCTTAGTGTACTGATCATTACCTGAAAGTATCATCCAGTTTGGGTGAAAAAATATTTGCTGAGATTTCTGGAGATTCGTAATTTTGGGAAGCTTGGCAACCCCTTCCCATGAAAGTGTTTCTCGCCAGTCACTGCTTAGGGCTACATCAAGAGGAAACAAAACGTAGAGATAGAACGTGAAACTACTTTGTTGTGTCAACTTTCAAGAAGCTAGCACAAACCGTGTTGGATTCAGAGTTCCAAATACATCTATCAAAATAGGAGAAAACAGAGTGAAACCTAAAAATTCAAACTGTTACTGGAAATGAACGCTTCAACATAGAAGAACGAAATTTGGGGAACCAAGTCGCCTTAGTGTACTGATCATTACCTGAAAGTATCATCCAGTTTGGGTGAAAAAATACTTGCTGAGATTTCTGGAGATTCGTAATTTTGGGAAGCTTGGCAACCCCTTCCCATGAAAGTGTTTCTCGCCATTCACTGCTTAGGGCTACATCAAGAGGAAACAAAACGTAGAGATAGAACGTGAAACTACTTTGTTGTGTCAAGTTTCAAGAAGCTAGCACAAACCGTGTTGGATTTAGAGTTCCAAATACATCTATCTATATTGGAGAAAACAGAGTGAAACCTAAAAATTCAAACTATTACTGGAAATGAACGCTTCAACATAGAAGAACGAAATTTGGGGAACCAAGTCGCCTTAGTGTACTGATCATTACCTGAAAGTATCATCCAGTTTGGGTGAAAAAATATTTGCTGAGATTTCTGGAGATTCGTAATTTTGGGAAGCTTGGCAACCCCTTCCCATGAAAGTGTTTCTCGCCAGTCACTGCTTAGGGCTACATCAAGAGGAAACAAAACGTAGAGATAGAACGTGAAACTACTTTGTTGTGTCAAGTTTCAAGAAGCTAGCACAAACCGTGTTGGATTTAGAGTTCCAAATACATCTATCAATATAGGAGAAAACAGAGTGAAACCTAAAAATTCAAACTGTTACTGGAAATGAACGCTTCAACATAGAAGAACGAAATTTGGGGAACCAAGTCGCCTTAGTGTACTGATCATTACCTGAAAGTATCATCCAGTTTGGGTGAAAAAATATTTGCTGAGATTTCTGGAGATTCGTAATTTTGGGAAGCTTGGCAACCCCTTCCCATGAAAGTGTTTCTCGCCAGTCACTGCTTAGGGCTACATCAAGAGGAAACAAAACGTAGAGATAGAACGTGAAACTACTTTGTTGTGTCAAGTTTCAAGAAGCTAGCACAAACCGTGTTGGATTCAGAGTTCCAAATACATCTATCAATATAGGAGAAAACAGAGTGAAACCTAAAAATTCAAACTGTTACTGGAAATGAACGCTTCAACATAGAAGAACGAAATTTGGGGAACCAAGTCGCCTTAGTGTACTGATCATTACCTGAAAGTATCATCCAGTTTGGGTGAAAAAATACTTGCTGAGATTTCTGGAGATTCGTAATTTTGGGAAGCTTGGCAACCCCTTCCCATGAAAGTGTTTCTCGCCAGTCACTGCTTAGGGCTACATCAAGAGGAAACAAAACGTAGAGATAGAACGTGAAACTACTTTGTTGTGTCAAGTTTCATAAAGCTAGCACAAACCGTGTTGGATTTAGAGTTCCAAATACATCTATCAATATAGGAGAAAACAGAGTGAAACCTAAAAATTTAAACTGTTACTGGAAATGAACGCTTCAACATAGAAGAACGAAATTTGGGGAACCAAGTCGCCTTAGTGTACTGATCATTACCTGAAAGTATCATCCAGTTTGGGTGAAAAAATATTTGCTGAGATTTCTGGAGATTCGTAATTTTGGGAAGCTTGGCAACCCCTTCCCATGAAAGTGTTTCTCGCCAGTCACTGCTTAGGGCTACATCAAGAGGAAACAAAACGTAGAGATAGAACGTGAAACTACTTTGTTGTGTCAAGTTTCAAGAAGCTAGCATAAACCGTGTTGGATTCAGAGTTCCAAATACATCTATCAATATAGGAGAAAACAGAGTGAAACCTAAAAATTCAAACTGTTACTGGAAATGAACGCTTCAACATAGAAGAACGAAATTTGAGGAACCAAGTCGCTTTAGTGTACTGATCATTACATGAAAGTATCATCCAGTTTGGGTGAAAAAATATTTGCTGAGATTTCTGGAGATTCGTAATTTTGGGAAGCTTGGCAACCCCTTCCCATGAAAGTGTTTCTCGCCAGTCACTGCTTAGGGCTACATCAAGAGGAATCAAAACGTAGAGATAGAACGTGAAACAACTTTGTTGTGTCAAGTTTCAAGAAGCTAGCACAAACCGTGTTGGATTCAGAGTTCCAAATACATCTATCAATATAGGAGAAAACAGAGTGAAACCTAAAAATTCAAACTGTTACTGGAAATGAACGCTTCAACATAGAAGAACGAAATTTGGGGAACCAAGTCGTCTTAGTGTACTGATCATTACCTGAAAGTATCATCCAGTTTGGGCGAAAAAATATTTGCTGAGATTTCTGGAGATTCGTAATTTTGGGAAGCTTGGCAACCCCTTCCCATGAAAGTGTTTCTCGCCAGTCACTGCTTAGGGCTACATCAAGAGGAAACAAAACGTAGAGATAGAACGTGAAACTACTTTGTTGTGTCAACTTTCAAGAAGCTAGCACAAACCGTGTTGGATTTAGAGTTCCAAATACATCTATCAATATAGGAGAAAACAGAGTGAAACCTAAAAATTCAAACTGTTACTGGAAATGAACGCTTCAACATAGAAGAACGAAATTTGGGGAACCAAGTCGCCTTAGTGTACTGATCATTACCTGAAAGTATCATCCAGTTTGGGTGAAAAAATATTTGCTGAGATTTCTGGAGATTCGTAATTTTGGGAAGCTTGGCAACCCCTTCCCATGAAAGTGTTTCTCGCCAGTCACTGCTTAGGGCTACATCAAGAGGAAACAAAACATAGAGATAGAACGTGAAACTACTTTGTTGTGTCAACTTTCAAGAAGCTAGCACAAACCGTGTTGGATTCAGAGTTCCAAATACATCTATCAATATAGGAGAAAACAGAGTGAAACCTAAAAATTCAAACTGTTACTGGAAATGAACGCTTCAACATAGAAGAACGAAATTTGGGGAACCAAGTCGCCTTAGTGTACTGATCATTACCTGAAAGTATCATCCAGTTTGGGTGAAAAAATACTTGCTGAGATTTCTGGAGATTCGTAATTTTGGGAAGCTTGGCAACCCCTTTCCATGAAAGTGTTTCTCACCAGTCACTGCTTAGGGCTACATCAAGAGGAAACAAAACGTAGAGATAGAACGTGAAACTACTTTGTTGTGTCAAGTTTCAAGAAGCTAGCACAAACCGTGTTGGATTTAGAGTTCCAAATACATCTATCTATATTGGAGAAAACAGAGTGAAACCTAAAAATTCAAACTGTTACTGGAAATGAACGCTTCAACATACAAGAACGAAATTTGGGGAACCAAGTCGCCTTAGTGTACTGATCATTACCTGAAAGTATCATCCAGTTTGGGTGAAAAAATATTTGCTGAGATTTCTGGAGATTCGTAATTTTGGGAAGCTTGGCAACCCCTTCCCATGAAAGTGTTTCTCGCCAGTCACTGCTTAGGGCTACATCAAGAGGAAACAAAACGTAGAGATAGAACGTTAAACTACTTTGTTGTGTCAAGTTTCAAGAAGCTAGCACAAACCGTGTTGGATTTAGAGTTCCAAATACATCTATCAATATAGGAGAAAACAGAGTGAAACCTAAAAATTCAAACTGTTACTGGAAATGAACGCTTCAACATAGAAGAACGAAATTTGGGGAACCAAGTCGCCTTAGTGTACTGATCATTACCTGAAAGTATCATCCAGTTTGGGTGAAAAAATATTTGCTGAGATTTCTGGAGATTCGTAATTTTTGGAAGCTTGGCAACCCCTTCCCATGAAAGTGTTTCTCGCCAGTCACTGCTTAGGGCTACATCAAGAGGAAACAAAACGTAGAGATAGAACGTGAAACTACTTTGTTGTGTCAAGTTTCAAGAAGCTAGCACAAACCGTGTTGGATTCAGAGTTCCAAATACATCTATCAATATAGGAGAAAACAGAGTGAAACCTAAAAATTCAAACTGTTACTGGAAATGAACGCTTCAACATAGAAGAACGAAATTTGGGGAACCAAGTCGCCTTAGTGTACTGATCATTACCTGAAAGTATCATCCAGTTTGGGTGAAAAAATACTTGCTGAGATTTCTGGAGATTCGTAATTTTGGGAAGCTTGGCAACCCCTTCCCATGAAAGTGTTTCTCGCCAGTCACTGCTTAGGGCTACATCAAGAGGAAACAAAACGTAGAGATAGAACGTGAAACTACTTTGTTGTGTCAAGTTTCATAAAGCTAGCACAAACCGTGTTGGATTTAGAGTTCCAAATACATCTATCTATATAGGAGAAAACAGAGTGAAACCTAAAAATTCAAACTGTTACTGGAAATGAACGCTTCAACATAGAAGAACGAAATTTGGGGAACCAAGTCGCATTAGTGTACTGATCATTACCTGAAAGTATCATCCAGTTTGGGTGAAAAAATATTTGCTGAGATTTCTGGAGATTCGTAATTTTGGGAAGCTTGGCAACCCCTTCCCATGAAAGTGTTTCTCGCCAGTCACTGCTTAGGGCTACATCAAGAGGAAACAAAACGTAGAGATAGAACGTGAAACTACTTTGTTGTGTCAAGTTTCAAGAAGCTAGCATAAACCGTGTTGGATTCAGAGTTCCAAATACATCTATCAATATAGGAGAAAACAGAGTGAAACCTAAAAATTCAAACTGTTACTGGAAATGAACGCTTCAACATAGAAGAACGAAATTTGGGGAACCAAGTCGCCTTAGTGTACTGATCATTACCTGAAAGTATCATCCAGTTTGGGTGAAAAAATATTTGCTGAGATTTCTGGAGATTCGTAATTTTTGGAAGCTTGGCAACCCCTTCCCATGAAAGTGTTTCTCGCCAGTCACTGCTTAGGGCTACATCAAGAGGAATCAAAACGTAGAGATAGAACGTGAAACAACTTTGTTGTGTCAAGTTTCAAGAAGCTAGCACAAACCGTGTTGGATTCAGAGTTCCAAATACATCTATCAATATAGGAGAAAACAGAGTGAAACCTAAAAATTCAAACTGTTACTGGAAATGAACGCTTCAACATAGAAGAACGAAATTTGGGGAACCAAGTCGCCTTAGTGTACTGATCATTACCTGAAAGTATCATCCAGTTTGGGCGAAAAAATATTTGCTGAGATTTCTGGAGATTCGTAATTTTGGGAAGCTTGGCAACCCCTTCCCATGAAAGTGTTTCTCGCCAGTCACTGCTTAGGGCTACATCAAGAGGAAACAAAACGTAGAGATAGAACGTGAAACTACTTTGTTGTGTCAACTTTCAAGAAGCTAGCACAAACCGTGTTGGATTCAGAGTTCCAAATACATCTATCAATATAGGAGAAAACAGAGTGAAACCTAAAAATTCAAACTGTTACTGGAAATGAACGCTTCAACATAGAAGAACGAAATTTGGGGAACCAAGTCGCCTTAGTGTACTGATCATTGCCTGAGAGTATCATCCAGTTTGGGTGAAAAAATATTTGCTGAGATTTCTGGAGATTCGTAATTTTGGGAAGCTTGGCAACCCCTTCCCATGAAAGTGTTTCTCGCCAGTCACTGCTTAGGGCTACATCAAGAGGAAACAAAACGTAGAGATAGAACGTGAAACTACTTTGTTGTGTCAAGTTTCAAGAAGCTAGCCCAAACCGTGTTGGATTTAGAGTTCCAAATACATCTATCTATATAGGAGAAAACAGAGTGAAACCTAAAAATTCAAACTGTTACTGGAAATGAACGCTTCAACATAGAAGAACGAAATTTGGGGAACCAAGTCGCCTTAGTGTACTGATCATTACCTGAAAGTATCATCCAGTTTGGGCGAAAAAATATTTGCTGAGATTTCTGGAGATTCGTAATTTTGGGAAGCTTGGCAACCCCTTCCCATGAAAGTGTTTCTCGCCAGTCACTGCTTAGGGCTACATCAAGAGGAAACAAAACGTAGAGATAGAACGTGAAACTACTTTGTTGTGTCAAGTTTCAAGAAGCTAGCCCAAACCGTGTTGGATTTAGAGTTCCAAATACATCTATCTATATAGGAGAAAACAGAGTGAAACCTAAAAATTCAAACTGTTACTGGAAATGAACGCTTCAACATAGAAGAACGAAATTTGGGGAACCAAGTCGCCTTAGTGTACTGATCATTACCTGAAAGTATCATCCAGTTTGGGCGAAAAAATATTTGCTGAGATTTCTGGAGATTCGTAATTTTGGGAAGCTTGGCAACCCCTTCCCATGAAAGTGTTTCTCGCCAGTCACTGCTTAGGGCTACATCAAGAGGAAACAAAACGTAGAGATAGAACGTGAAACTACTTTGTTGTGTCAAGTTTCAAGAAGCTAGCACAAACCGTGTTGGATTTAGAGTTCCAAATACATCTATCTATATAGGAGAAAACAGAGTGAAACCTAAAAATTCAAACTGTTACTGGAAATGAACGCTTCAACATAGAAGAACGAAATTTGGGGAACCAAGTCGCCTTAGTGTACTGATCATTACCTGAAAGTATCATCCAGTTTGGGCGAAAAAATATTTGCTGAGATTTCTGGAGATTCGTAATTTTGGGAAGCTTGGCAACCCCTTCCCATGAAAGTGTTTCTTGCCAGTCACTGCTTAGGGCTACATCAAGAGGAAACAAAACGTAGAGATAGAACGTGAAACTACTTTGTTGTGTCAAGTTTCAAGAAGCTAGCACAAACCGTGTTGGATTTAGAGTTCCAAATACATCTATCAATATAGGAGAAAACAGAGTGAAACCTAAAAATTCAAACTGTTACTGGAAATGAACGCTTCAACATAGAAGAACGAAATTTGGGGAACCAAGTTGCCTTAGTGTACTGATCATTACCTGAAAGTATCATCCAGTTTGGGTGAAAAAATATTTGCTGAGATTTCTGGAGATTCATAATTTTGGGAAGCTTGGCAACCCCTTCCCATGAAAGTGTTTCTCGCCAGTCACTGCTTAGGGCTACATCAAGAGGAAACAAAACGTAGAGATAGAACGTGAAACTACTTTGTTGTGTCAACTTTCAAGAAGCTAGCACAAACCGTGTTGGATTCAGAGTTCCAAATACATCTATCAATATAGGAGAAAACAGAGTGAAACCTAAAAATTCAAACTCTTACTGGAAATGAACGCTTCAACATAGAAGAACGAAATTTGGGGAACCAAGTCGCCTTAGTGTACTGATCATTACCTGAAAGTATCATCCAGTTTGGGTGAAAAAATACTTGCTGAGATTTCTGGAGATTCGTAATTTTGGGAAGCTTGGCAACCCCTTTCCATGAAAGTGTTTCTCACCAGTCACTGCTTAGGGCTACATCAAGAGGAAACAAAACGTAGAGATAGAACGTGAAACTACTTTGTTGTGTCAAGTTTCAAGAAGCTAGCACAAACCGTGTTGGATTTAGAGTTCCAAATACATCTATCTATATTGGAGAAAACAGAGTGAAACCTAAAATTTCAAACTGTTACTGGAAATGAACGCTTCAACATAGAAGAACGAAATTTGGGGAACCAAGTCGCCTTAGTGTACTGATCATTACCTGAAAGTATCATCCAGTTTGGGTGAAAAAATATTTGCTGAGATTTCTGGAGATTCGTAATTTTGGGAAGCTTGGCAACCCCTTCCCATGAAAGTGTTTCTCGCCAGTCACTGCTTAGGGCTACATCAAGAGGAAACAAAACGTAGAGATAGAACGTGAAACTACTTTGTTGTGTCAAGTTTCAAGAAGCTAGCATAAACCGTGTTGGATTCAGAGTTCCAAATACATCTATCAATATAGGAGAAAACAGAGTGAAACCTAAAAATTCAAACTGTTACTGGAAATGAACGCTTCAACATAGAAGAACGAAATTTGGGGAACCAAGTCGCCTTAGTGTACTGATCATTACCTGAAAGTATCATCCAGTTTGGGTGAAAAAATATTTGCTGAGATTTCTGGAGATTCGTAATTTTTGGAAGCTTGGCAACCCCTTCCCATGAAAGTGTTTCTCGCCAGTCACTGCTTAGGGCTACATCAAGAGGAATCAAAACGTAGAGATAGAACGTGAAACAACTTTGTTGTGTCAAGTTTCAAGAAGCTAGCACAAACCGTGTTGGATTCAGAGTTCCAAATACATCTATCAATATAGGAGAAAACAGAGTGAAACCTAAAAATTCAAACTGTTACTGGAAATGAACGCTTCAACATAGAAGAACGAAATTTGGGGAACCAAGTCGCCTTAGTGTACTGATCATTACCTGAAAGTATCATCCAGTTTGGGCGAAAAAATATTTGCTGAGATTTCTGGAGATTCGTAATTTTGGGAAGCTTGGCAACCCCTTCCCATGAAAGTGTTTCTCGCCAGTCACTGCTTAGGGCTACATCAAGAGGAAACAAAACGTAGAGATAGAACGTGAAACTACTTTGTTGTGTCAACTTTCAAGAACTTAGCACAAACCGTGTTGGATTCAGAGTTCCAAATACATCTATCAATATAGGAGAAAACAGAGTGAAACCTAAAAATTCAAACTGTTACTGGAAATGAACGCTTCAACATAGAAGAACGAAATTTGGGGAACCAAGTCGCCTTAGTGTACTGATCATTGCCTGAGAGTATCATCCAGTTTGGGTGAAAAAATATTTGCTGAGATTTCTGGAGATTCGTAATTTTGGGAAGCTTGGCAACCCCTTCCCATGAAAGTGTTTCTCGCCAGTCACTGCTTAGGGCTACATCAAGAGGAAACAAAACGTAGAGATAGAACGTGAAACTACTTTGTTGTGTCAAGTTTCAAGAAGCTAGCCCAAACCGTGTTGGATTTAGAGTTCCAAATACATCTATCTATATAGGAGAAAACAGAGTGAAACCTAAAAATTCAAACTGTTACTGGAAATGAACGCTTCAACATAGAAGAACGAAATTTGGGGAACCAAGTCGCCTTAGTGTACTGATCATTACCTGAAAGTATCATCCAGTTTGGGCGAAAAAATATTTGCTGAGATTTCTGGAGATTCGTAATTTTGGGAAGCTTGGCAACCCCTTCCCATGAAAGTGTTTCTCGCCAGTCACTGCTTAGGGCTACATCAAGAGGAAACAAAACGTAGAGATAGAACGTGAAACTACTTTGTTGTGTCAAGTTTCAAGAAGCTAGCCCAAACCGTGTTGGATTTAGAGTTCCAAATACATCTATCTATATAGGAGAAAACAGAGTGAAACCTAAAAATTCAAACTGTTACTGGAAATGAACGCTTCAACATAGAAGAACGAAATTTGGGGAACCAAGTCGCCTTAGTGTACTGATCATTACCTGAAAGTATCATCCAGTTTGGGCGAAAAAATATTTGCTGAGATTTCTGGAGATTCGTAATTTTGGGAAGCTTGGCAACCCCTTCCCATGAAAGTGTTTCTTGCCAGTCACTGCTTAGGGCTACATCAAGAGGAAACAAAACGTAGAGATAGAACGTGAAACTACTTTGTTGTGTCAAGTTTCAAGAAGCTAGCACAAACCGTGTTGGATTTAGAGTTCCAAATACATCTATCAATATAGGAGAAAACAGAGTGAAACCTAAAAATTCAAACTGTTACTGGAAATGAACGCTTCAACATAGAAGAACGAAATTTGGGGAACCAAGTTGCCTTAGTGTACTGATCATTACCTGAAAGTATCATCCAGTTTGGGTGAAAAAATATTTGCTGAGATTTCTGGAGATTCATAATTTTGGGAAGCTTGGCAACCCCTTCCCATGAAAGTGTTTCTCGCCAGTCACTGCTTAGGGCTACATCAAGAGGAAACAAAACGTAGAGATAGAACGTGAAACTACTTTGTTGTGTCAACTTTCAAGAAGCTAGCACAAACCGTGTTGGATTCAGAGTTCCAAATACATCTATCAATATAGGAGAAAACAGAGTGAAACCTAAAAATTCAAACTCTTACTGGAAATGAACGCTTCAACATAGAAGAACGAAATTTGGGGAACCAAGTCGCCTTAGTGTACTGATCATTACCTGAAAGTATCATCCAGTTTGGGTGAAAAAATACTTGCTGAGATTTCTGGAGATTCGTAATTTTGGGAAGCTTGGCAACCCCTTTCCATGAAAGTGTTTCTCACCAGTCACTGCTTAGGGCTACATCAAGAGGAAACAAAACGTAGAGATAGAACGTGAAACTACTTTGTTGTGTCAAGTTTCAAGAAGCTAGCACAAACCGTGTTGGATTTAGAGTTCCAAATACATCTATCTATATTGGAGAAAACAGAGTGAAACCTAAAAATTCAAACTGTTACTGGAAATGAACGCTTCAACATAGAAGAACGAAATTTGGGGAACCAAGTCGCCTTAGTGTACTGATCATTACCTGAAAGTATCATCCAGTTTGGGTGAAAAAATATTTGCTGAGATTTCTGGAGATTCGTAATTTTGGGAAGCTTGGCAACCCCTTCCCATGAAAGTGTTTCTCGCCAGTCACTGCTTAGGGCTACATCAAGAGGAAACAAAACGTAGAGATAGAACGTTAAACTACTTTGTTGTGTCAAGTTTCAAGAAGCTAGCACAAACCGTGTTGGATTTAGAGTTCCAAATACATCTATCAATATAGGAGAAAACAGAGTGAAACCTAAAAATTCAAACTGTTACTGGAAATGAACGCTTCAACATAGAAGAACGAAATTTGGGGAACCAAGTCGCCTTAGTGTACTGATCATTACCTGAAAGTATCATCCAGTTTGGGTGAAAAAATATTTGCTGAGATTTCTGGAGATTCGTAATTTTTGGAAGCTTGGCAACCCCTTCCCATGAAAGTGTTTCTCGCCAGTCACTGCTTAGGGCTACATCAAGAGGAAACAAAACGTAGAGATAGAACGTGAAACTACTTTGTTGTGTCAAGTTTCAAGAAGCTAGCACAAACCGTGTTGGATTCAGAGTTCCAAATACATCTATCAATATAGGAGAAAACAGAGTGAAACCTAAAAATTCAAACTGTTACTGGAAATGAACGCTTCAACATAGAAGAACGAAATTTGGGGAACCAAGTCGCCTTAGTGTACTGATCATTACCTGAAAGTATCATCCAGTTTGGGTGAAAAAATACTTGCTGAGATTTCTGGAGATTCGTAATTTTGGGAAGCTTGGCAACCCCTTCCCATGAAAGTGTTTCTCGCCAGTCACTGCTTAGGGCTACATCAAGAGGAAACAAAACGTAGAGATAGAACGTGAAACTACTTTGTTGTGTCAAGTTTCATAAAGCTAGCACAAACCGTGTTGGATTTAGAGTTCCAAATACATCTATCTATATAGGAGAAAACAGAGTGAAACCTAAAAATTCAAACTGTTACTGGAAATGAACGCTTCAACATAGAAGAACGAAATTTGGGGAACCAAGTCGCATTAGTGTACTGATCATTACCTGAAAGTATCATCCAGTTTGGGTGAAAAAATATTTGCTGAGATTTCTGGAGATTCGTAATTTTGGGAAGCTTGGCAACCCCTTCCCATGAAAGTGTTTCTCGCCAGTCACTGCTTAGGGCTACATCAAGAGGAAACAAAACGTAGAGATAGAACGTGAAACTACTTTGTTGTGTCAACTTTCAAGAAGCTAGCACAAACCGTGTTGGATTCAGAGTTCCAAATACATCTATCAATATAGGAGAAAACAGAGTGAAACCTAAAAATTCAAACTGTTACTGGAAATGAACGCTTCAACATAGAAGAACGAAATTTGGGGAACCAAGTCGCCTTAGTGTACTGATCATTACCTGAAAGTATCATCCAGTTTGGGTGAAAAAATACTTGCTGAGATTTCTGGAGATTCGTAATTTTGGGAAGCTTGGCAACCCCTTTCCATGAAAGTGTTTCTCACCAGTCACTGCTTAGGGCTACATCAAGAGGAAACAAAACGTAGAGATAGAACGTGAAACTACTTTGTTGTGTCAAGTTTCAAGAAGCTAGCACAAACCGTGTTGGATTTAGAGTTCCAAATACATCTATCTATATTGGAGAAAACAGAGTGAAACCTAAAAATTCAAACTGTTACTGGAAATGAACGCTTCAACATAGAAGAACGAAATTTGGGGAACCAAGTCGCCTTAGTGTACTGATCATTACCTGAAAGTATCATCCAGTTTGGGTGAAAAAATATTTGCTGAGATTTCTGGAGATTCGTAATTTTGGGAAGCTTGGCAACCCCTTCCCATGAAAGTGTTTCTCGCCAGTCACTGCTTAGGGCTACATCAAGAGGAAACAAAACGTAGAGATAGAACGTTAAACTACTTTGTTGTGTCAAGTTTCAAGAAGCTAGCACAAACCGTGTTGGATTTAGAGTTCCAAATACATCTATCAATATAGGAGAAAACAGAGTGAAACCTAAAAATTCAAACTGTTACTGGAAATGAACGCTTCAACATAGAAGAACGAAATTTGGGGAACCAAGTCGCCTTAGTGTACTGATCATTAACTGAAAGTATCATCCAGTTTGGGTGAAAAAATACTTGCTGAGATTTCTGGAGATTCGTAATTTTGGGAAGCTTGGCAACCCCTTTCCATGAAAGTGTATCTCACCAGTCACTGCTTAGGGCTACATCAAGAGGAAACAAAACGTAGAGATAGAACGTGAAACTACTTTGTTGTGTCAAGTTTCAAGAAGCTAGCACAAACCGTGTTGGATTTAGAGTTCCAAATACATCTATCTATATTGGAGAAAACAGAGTGAAACCTAAAAATTCAAACTGTTACTGGAAATGAACGCTTCAACATAGAAGAACGAAATTTGGGGAACCAAGTCGCCTTAGTGTACTGATCATTACCTGAAAGTATCATCCAGTTTGGGTGAAAAAATATTTGCTGAGATTTCTGGAGATTCGTAATTTTGGGAAGCTTGGCAACCCCTTCCCATGAAAGTGTTTCTCGCCAGTCACTGCTTAGGGCTACATCAAGAGGAAACAAAACGTAGAGATAGAACGTTAAACTACTTTGTTGTGTCAAGTTTCAAGAAGCTAGCACAAACCGTGTTGGATTTAGAGTTCCAAATACATCTATCAATATAGGAGAAAACAGAGTGAAACCTAAAAATTCAAACTGTTACTGGAAATGAACGCTTCAACATAGAAGAACGAAATTTGGGGAACCAAGTCGCCTTAGTGTACTGATCATTACCTGAAAGTATCATCCAGTTTGGGTGAAAAAATATTTGCTGAGATTTCTGGAGATTCGTAATTTTTGGAAGCTTGGCAACCCCTTCCCATGAAAGTGTTTCTCGCCAGTCACTGCTTAGGGCTACATCAAGAGGAAACAAAACGTAGAGATAGAACGTGAAACTACTTTGTTGTGTCAAGTTTCAAGAAGCTAGCACAAACCGTGTTGGATTCAGAGTTCCAAATACATCTATCAATATAGGAGAAAACAGAGTGAAACCTAAAAATTCAAACTGTTACTGGAAATGAACGCTTCAACATAGAAGAACGAAATTTGGGGAACCAAGTCGCCTTAGTGTACTGATCATTACCTGAAAGTATCATCCAGTTTGGGTGAAAAAATACTTGCTGAGATTTCTGGAGATTCGTAATTTTGGGAAGCTTGGCAACCCCTTCCCATGAAAGTGTTTCTCGCCAGTCACTGCTTAGGGCTACATCAAGAGGAAACAAAATGTAGAGATAGAACGTGAAACTACTTTGTTGTGTCAAGTTTCATAAAGCTAGCACAAACCGTGTTGGATTTAGAGTTCCAAATACATCTATCTATATAGGAGAAAACAGAGTGAAACCTAAAAATTCAAACTGTTACTGGAAATGAACGCTTCAACATAGAAGAACGAAATTTGGGGAACCAAGTCGCATTAGTGTACTGATCATTACCTGAAAGTATCATCCAGTTTGGGTGAAAAAATATTTGCTGAGATTTCTGGAGATTCGTAATTTTGGGAAGCTTGGCAACCCCTTCCCATGAAAGTGTTTCTCGCCAGTCACTGCTTAGGGCTACATCAAGAGGAAACAAAACGTAGAGATAGAACGTGAAACTACTTTGTTGTGTCAAGTTTCAAGAAGCTAGCATAAACCGTGTTGGATTCAGAGTTCCAAATACATCTATCAATATAGGAGAAAACAGAGTGAAACCTAAAAATTCAAACTGTTACTGGAAATGAACGCTTCAACATAGAAGAACGAAATTTGGGGAACCAAGTCGCCTTAGTGTACTGATCATTACCTGAAAGTATCATCCAGTTTGGGTGAAAAAATATTTGCTGAGATTTCTGGAGATTCGTAATTTTTGGAAGCTTGGCAACCCCTTCCCATGAAAGTGTTTCTCGCCAGTCACTGCTTAGGGCTACATCAAGAGGAATCAAAACGTAGAGATAGAACGTGAAACAACTTTGTTGTGTCAAGTTTCAAGAAGCTAGCACAAACCGTGTTGGATTCAGAGTTCCAAATACATCTATCAATATAGGAGAAAACAGAGTGAAACCTAAAAATTCAAACTGTTACTGGAAATGAACGCTTCAACATAGAAGAACGAAATTTGGGGAACCAAGTCGCCTTAGTGTACTGATCATTACCTGAAAGTATCATCCAGTTTGGGCGAAAAAATATTTGCTGAGATTTCTGGAGATTCGTAATTTTGGGAAGCTTGGCAACCCCTTCCCATGAAAGTGTTTCTCGCCAGTCACTGCTTAGGGCTACATCAAGAGGAAACAAAACGTAGAGATAGAACGTGAAACTACTTTGTTGTGTCAACTTTCAAGAAGCTAGCACAAACCGTGTTGGATTCAGAGTTCCAAATACATCTATCAATATAGGAGAAAACAGAGTGAAACCTAAAAATTCAAACTGTTACTGGAAATGAACGCTTCAACATAGAAGAACGAAATTTGGGGAACCAAGTCGCCTTAGTGTACTGATCATTGCCTGAGAGTATCATCCAGTTTGGGTGAAAAAATATTTGCTGAGATTTCTGGAGATTCGTAATTTTGGGAAGCTTGGCAACCCCTTCCCATGAAAGTGTTTCTCGCCAGTCACTGCTTAGGGCTACATCAAGAGGAAACAAAACGTAGAGATAGAACGTGAAACTACTTTGTTGTGTCAAGTTTCAAGAAGCTAGCCCAAACCGTGTTGGATTTAGAGTTCCAAATACATCTATCTATATAGGAGAAAACAGAGTGAAACCTAAAAATTCAAACTGTTACTGGAAATGAACGCTTCAACATAGAAGAACGAAATTTGGGGAACCAAGTCGCCTTAGTGTACTGATCATTACCTGAAAGTATCATCCAGTTTGGGCGAAAAAATATTTGCTGAGATTTCTGGAGATTCGTAATTTTGGGAAGCTTGGCAACCCCTTCCCATGAAAGTGTTTCTCGCCAGTCACTGCTTAGGGCTACATCAAGAGGAAAAAAAACGTAGAGATAGAACGTGAAACTACTTTGTTGTGTCAAGTTTCAAGAAGCTAGCACAAACCGTGTTGGATTTAGAGTTCCAAATACATCTATCAATATAGGAGAAAACAGAGTGAAACCTAAAAATTCAAACTGTTACTGGAAATGAACGCTTCAACATAGAAGAACGAAATTTGGGGAACCAAGTTGCCTTAGTGTACTGATCATTACCTGAAAGTATCATCCAGTTTGGGTGAAAAAATATTTGCTGAGATTTCTGGAGATTCGTAATTTTTGGAAGCTTGGCAACCCCTTCCCATGAAAGTGTTTCTCGCCAGTCACTGCTTAGGGCTACATCAAGAGGAAACAAAACGTAGAGATAGAACGTGAAACTACTTTGTTGTGTCAACTTTCAAGAAGCTAGCACAAACCGTGTTGGATTCAGAGTTCCAAATACATCTATCAATATAGGAGAAAACAGAGTGAAACCTAAAAATTCAAACTGTTACTGGAAATGAACGCTTCAACATAGAAGAACGAAATTTGGGGAACCAAGTCGCCTTAGTGTACTGATCATTACCTGAAAGTATCATCCAGTTTGGGTGAAAAAATACTTGCTGAGATTTCTGGAGATTCGTAATTTTGGGAAGCTTGGCAACCCCTTCCCATGAAAGTGTTTCTCGCCAGTCACTGCTTAGGGCTACAACAAGAGGAAACAAAACGTAGAGATAGAACGTGAAACTACTTTGTTGTGTCAAGTTTCAAGAAGCTAGCACAAACCGTGTTGGATTTAGAGTTCCAAATACATCTATCTATATTGGAGAAAACAGAGTGAAACCTAAAAATTCAAACTGTTACTGGAAATGAACGCTTCAACATAGAAGAACGAAATTTGGGGAACCAAGTCGCCTTAGTGTACTGATCATTACCTGAAAGTATCATCCAGTTTGGGTGAAAAAATATTTGCTGAGATTTCTGGAGATTCGTAGTTTTGGGAAGCTTGGCAACCCCTTCCCATGAAAGTGTTTCTCGCCAGTCACTGCTTAGGGCTACATCAAGAGGAAACAAAACGTAGAGATAGAACGTGAAACTACTTTGTTGTGTCAAGTTTCAAGAAGCTAGCACAAACCGTGTTGGATTTAGAGTTCCAAATACATCTATCAATATAGGAGAAAACAGAGTGAAACCTAAAAATTCAAACTGTTACTGGAAATGAACGCTTCAACATAGAAGAACGAAATTTGGGGAACCAAGTCGCCTTAGTGTACTGATCATTACCTGAAAGTATCATCCAGTTTGGGCGAAAAAATATTTGCTGAGATTTCTGGAGATTCGTAATTTTGGGAAGCTTGGCAACCCCTTCCCATGAAAGTGTTTCTCGCCAGTCACTGCTTAGGGCTACATCAAGAAGAAACAAAACGTAGAGATAGAACGTGAAACTACTTTGTTGTGTCAAGTTTCAAGAAGCTAGCACAAACCGTGTTGGATTCAGAGTTCCAAATACATCTATCAATATAGGAGAAAACAGAGTGAAACCTAAAAATTCAAACTGTTACTGGAAATGAACGCTTCAACATAGAAGAACGAAATTTGGGGAACCAAGTCGCCTTAGTGTACTGATCATTACCTGAAAGTATCATCCAGTTTGGGTGAAAAAATACTTGCTGAGATTTCTGGAGATTCGTAATTTTGGGAAGCTTGGCAACCCCTTCCCATGAAAGTGTTTCTCGCCAGTCACTGCTTAGGGCTACATCAAGAGGAAACAAAACGTAGAGATAGAACGTGAAACTACTTTGTTGTGTCAAGTTTCATAAAGCTAGCACAAACCGTGTTGGATTTAGAGTTCCAAATACATCTATCTATATAGGAGAAAACAGAGTGAAACCTAAAAATTCAAACTGTTACTGGAAATGAACGCTTCAACATAGAAGAACGAAATTTGGGGAACCAAGTCGCATTAGTGTACTGATCATTACCTGAAAGTATCATCCAGTTTGGGTGAAAAAATATTTGCTGAGATTTCTGGAGATTCGTAATTTTGGGAAGCTTGGCAACCCCTTCCCATGAAAGTGTTTCTCGCCAGTCACTGCTTAGGGCTACATCAAGAGGAAACAAAACGTAGAGATAGAACGTGAAACTACTTTGTTGTGTCAAGTTTCAAGAAGCTAGCATAAACCGTGTTGGATTCAGAGTTCCAAATACATCTATCAATATAGGAGAAAACAGAGTGAAACCTAAAAATTCAAACTGTTACTGGAAATGAACGCTTCAACATAGAAGAACGAAATTTGGGGAACCAAGTCGCCTTAGTGTACTGATCATTACCTGAAAGTATCATCCAGTTTGGGTGAAAAAATATTTGCTGAGATTTCTGGAGATTCGTAATTTTGGGAAGCTTGGCAACCCCTTCCCATGAAAGTGTTTCTCGCCAGTCACTGCTTAGGGCTACATCAAGAGGAATCAAAACGTAGAGATAGAACGTGAAACAACTTTGTTGTGTCAAGTTTCAAGAAGCTAGCACAAACCGTGTTGGATTCAGAGTTCCAAATACATCTATCAATATAGGAGAAAACAGAGTGAAACCTAAAAATTCAAACTGTTACTGGAAATGAACGCTTCAACATAGAAGAACGAAATTTGGGGAACCAAGTCGCCTTAGTGTACTGATCATTACCTGAAAGTATCATCCAGTTTGGGCGAAAAAATATTTGCTGAGATTTCTGGAGATTCGTAATTTTGGGAAGCTTGGCAACCCCTTCCCATGAAAGTGTTTCTCGCCAGTCACTGCTTAGGGCTACATCAAGAGGAAACAAAACGTAGAGATAGAACGTGAAACTACTTTGTTGTGTCAACTTTCAAGAAGCTAGCACAAACCGTGTTGGATTCAGAGTTCCAAATACATCTATCAATATAGGAGAAAACAGAGTGAAACCTAAAAATTCAAACTGTTACTGGAAATGAACGCTTCAACATAGAAGAACGAAATTTGGGGAACCAAGTCGCCTTAGTGTACTGATCATTGCCTGAGAGTATCATCCAGTTTGGGTGAAAAAATATTTGCTGAGATTTCTGGAGATTCGTAATTTTGGGAAGCTTGGCAACCCCTTCCCATGAAAGTGTTTCTCGCCAGTCACTGCTTAGGGCTACATCAAGAGGAAACAAAACGTAGAGATAGAACGTGAAACTACTTTGTTGTGTCAAGTTTCAAGAAGCTAGCCCAAACCGTGTTGGATTTAGAGTTCCAAATACATCTATCTATATAGGAGAAAACAGAGTGAAACCTAAAAATTCAAACTGTTACTGGAAATGAACGCTTCAACATAGAAAAACGAAATTTGGGGAACCAAGTCGCCTTAGTGTACTGATCATTACCTGAAAGTATCATCCAGTTTGGGCGAAAAAATATTTGCTGAGATTTCTGGAGATTCGTAATTTTGGGAAGCTTGGCAACCCCTTCCCATGAAAGTGTTTCTCGCCAGTCACTGCTTAGGGCTACATCAAGAGGAAACAAAACGTAGAGATAGAACGTGAAACTACTTTGTTGTGTCAAGTTTCAAGAAGCTAGCACAAACCGTGTTGGATTTAGAGTTCCAAATACATCTATCTATATAGGAGAAAACAGAGTGAAACCTAAAAATTCAAACTGTTACTGGAAATGAACGCTTCAACATAGAAGAACGAAATTTGGGGAACCAAGTCGCCTTAGTGTACTGATCATTACCTGAAAGTATCATCCAGTTTGGGCGAAAAAATATTTGCTGAGATTTCTGGAGATTCGTAATTTTGGGAAGCTTGGCAACCCCTTCCCATGAAAGTGTTTCTTGCCAGTCACTGCTTAGGGCTACATCAAGAGGAAACAAAACGTAGAGATAGAACGTGAAACTACTTTGTTGTGTCAAGTTTCAAGAAGCTAGCACAAACCGTGTTGGATTTAGAGTTCCAAATACATCTATCAATATAGGAGAAAACAGAGTGAAACCTAAAAATTCAAACTGTTACTGGAAATGAACGCTTCAACATAGAAGAACGAAATTTGGGGAACCAAGTTGCCTTAGTGTACTGATCATTACCTGAAAGTATCATCCAGTTTGGGTGAAAAAATATTTGCTGAGATTTCTGGAGATTCATAATTTTGGGAAGCTTGGCAACCCCTTCCCATGAAAGTGTTTCTCGCCAGTCACTGCTTAGGGCTACATCAAGAGGAAACAAAACGTAGAGATAGAACGTGAAACTACTTTGTTGTGTCAACTTTCAAGAAGCTAGCACAAACCGTGTTGGATTCAGAGTTCCAAATACATCTATCAATATAGGAGAAAACAGAGTGAAACCTAAAAATTCAAACTGTTACTGGAAATGAACGCTTCAACATAGAAGAACGAAATTTGGGGAACCAAGTTGCCTTAGTGTACTGATCATTACCTGAAAGTATCATCCAGTTTGGGTGAAAAAATATTTGCTGAGATTTCTTGAGATTCATAATTTTGGGAAGCTTGGCAACCCCTTCCCATGAAAGTGTTTCTCGCCAGTCACTGCTTAGGGCTACATCAAGAGGAAACAAAACGTAGAGATAGAACGTGAAACTACTTTGTTGTGTCAACTTTCAAGAAGCTAGCACAAACCGTGTTGGATTCAGAGTTCCAAATACATCTATCAATATAGGAGAAAACAGAGTGAAACCTAAAAATTCAAACTCTTACTGGAAATGAACGCTTCAACATAGAAGAACGAAATTTGGGGAACCAAGTCGCCTTAGTGTACTGATCATTACCTGAAAGTATCATCCAGTTTGGGTGAAAAAATACTTGCTGAGATTTCTGGAGATTCGTAATTTTGGGAAGCTTGGCAACCCCTTTCCATGAAAGTGTTTCTCACCAGTCACTGCTTAGGGCTACATCAAGAGGAAACAAAACGTAGAGATAGAACGTGAAACTACTTTGTTGTGTCAAGTTTCAAGAAGCTAGCACAAACCGTGTTGGATTTAGAGTTCCAAATACATCTATCTATATTGGAGAAAACAGAGTGAAACCTAAAAATTCAAACTGTTACTGGAAATGAACGCTTCAACATAGAAGAACGAAATTTGGGGAACCAAGTCGCCTTAGTGTACTGATCATTACCTGAAAGTATCATCCAGTTTGGGTGAAAAAATATTTGCTGAGATTTCTGGAGATTCGTAATTTTGGGAAGCTTGGCAACCCCTTCCCATGAAAGTGTTTCTCGCCAGTCACTGCTTAGGGCTACATCAAGAGGAAACAAAACGTAGAGATAGAACGTTAAACTACTTTGTTGTGTCAAGTTTCAAGAAGCTAGCACAAACCGTGTTGGATTTAGAGTTCCAAATACATCTATCAATATAGGAGAAAACAGAGTGAAACCTAAAAATTCAAACTGTTACTGGAAATGAACGCTTCAACATAGAAGAACGAAATTTGGGGAACCAAGTCGCCTTAGTGTACTGATCATTACCTGAAAGTATCATCCAGTTTGGGTGAAAAAATATTTGCTGAGATTTCTGGAGATTCGTAATTTTTGGAAGCTTGGCAACCCCTTCCCATGAAAGTGTTTCTCGCCAGTCACTGCTTAGGGCTACATCAAGAGGAAACAAAACGTAGAGATAGAACGTGAAACTACTTTGTTGTGTCAAGTTTCAAGAAGCTAGCACAAACCGTGTTGGATTCAGAGTTCCAAATACATCTATCAATATAGGAGAAAACAGAGTGAAACCTAAAAATTCAAACTGTTACTGGAAATGAACGCTTCAACATAGAAGAACGAAATTTGGGGAACCAAGTCGCCTTAGTGTACTGATCATTACCTGAAAGTATCATCCAGTTTGGGTGAAAAAATACTTGCTGAGATTTCTGGAGATTCGTAATTTTGGGAAGCTTGGCAACCCCTTCCCATGAAAGTGTTTCTCGCCAGTCACTGCTTAGGGCTACATCAAGAGGAAACAAAACGTAGAGATAGAACGTGAAACTACTTTGTTGTGTCAAGTTTCATAAAGCTAGCACAAACCGTGTTGGATTTAGAGTTCCAAATACATCTATCTATATAGGAGAAAACAGAGTGAAACCTAAAAATTCAAACTGTTACTGGAAATGAACGCTTCAACATAGAAGAACGAAATTTGGGGAACCAAGTCGCATTAGTGTACTGATCATTACCTGAAAGTATCATCCAGTTTGGGTGAAAAAATATTTGCTGAGATTTCTGGAGATTCGTAATTTTGGGAAGCTTGGCAACCCCTTCCCATGAAAGTGTTTCTCGCCAGTCACTGCTTAGGGCTACATCAAGAGGAAACAAAACGTAGAGATAGAACGTGAAACTACTTTGTTGTGTCAACTTTCAAGAAGCTAGCACAAACCGTGTTGGATTCAGAGTTCCAAATACATCTATCAATATAGGAGAAAACAGAGTGAAACCTAAAAATTCAAACTCTTACTGGAAATGAACGCTTCAACATAGAAGAACGAAATTTGGGGAACCAAGTCGCCTTAGTGTACTGATCATTACCTGAAAGTATCATCCAGTTTGGGTGAAAAAATACTTGCTGAGATTTCTGGAGATTCGTAATTTTGGGAAGCTTGGCAACCCCTTTCCATGAAAGTGTTTCTCACCAGTCACTGCTTAGGGCTACATCAAGAGGAAACAAAACGTAGAGATAGAACGTGAAACTACTTTGTTGTGTCAAGTTTCAAGAAGCTAGCACAAACCGTGTTGGATTTAGAGTTCCAAATACATCTATCTATATTGGAGAAAACAGAGTGAAACCTAAAAATTCAAACTGTTACTGGAAATGAACGCTTCAACATAGAAGAACGAAATTTGGGGAACCAAGTCGCCTTAGTGTACTGATCATTACCTGAAAGTATCATCCAGTTTGGGTGAAAAAATATTTGCTGAGATTTCTGGAGATTCGTAATTTTGGGAAGCTTGGCAACCCCTTCCCATGAAAGTGTTTCTCGCCAGTCACTGCTTAGGGCTACATCAAGAGGAAACAAAACGTAGAGATAGAACGTTAAACTACTTTGTTGTGTCAAGTTTCAAGAAGCTAGCACAAACCGTGTTGGATTTAGAGTTCCAAATACATCTATCAATATAGGAGAAAACAGAGTGAAACCTAAAAATTCAAACTGTTACTGGAAATGAACGCTTCAACATAGAAGAACGAAATTTGGGGAACCAAGTCGCCTTAGTGTACTGATCATTACCTGAAAGTATCATCCAGTTTGGGTGAAAAAATACTTGCTGAGATTTCTGGAGATTCGTAATTTTGGGAAGCTTGGCAACCCCTTTCCATGAAAGTGTTTCTCACCAGTCACTGCTTAGGGCTACATCAAGAGGAAACAAAACGTAGAGATAGAACGTGAAACTACTTTGTTGTGTCAAGTTTCAAGAAGCTAGCACAAACCGTGTTGGATTTAGAGTTCCAAATACATCTATCTATATTGGAGAAAACAGAGTGAAACCTAAAAATTCAAACTGTTACTGGAAATGAACGCTTCAACATAGAAGAACGAAATTTGGGGAACCAAGTCGCCTTAGTGTACTGATCATTACCTGAAAGTATCATCCAGTTTGGGTGAAAAAATATTTGCTGAGATTTCTGGAGATTCGTAATTTTGGGAAGCTTGGCAACCCCTTCCCATGAAAGTGTTTCTCGCCAGTCACTGCTTAGGGCTACATCAAGAGGAAACAAAACGTAGAGATAGAACGTTAAACTACTTTGTTGTGTCAAGTTTCAAGAAGCTAGCACAAACCGTGTTGGATTTAGAGTTCCAAATACATCTATGAATATAGGAGAAAACAGAGTGAAACCTAAAAATTCAAACTGTTACTGGAAATGAACGCTTCAACATAGAAGAACGAAATTTGGGGAACCAAGTCGCCTTAGTGTACTGATCATTACCTGAAAGTATCATCCAGTTTGGGTGAAAAAATATTTGCTGAGATTTCTGGAGATTCGTAATTTTTGGAAGCTTGGCAACCCCTTCCCATGAAAGTGTTTCTCGCCAGTCACTGCTTAGGGCTACATCAAGAGGAAACAAAACGTAGAGATAGAACGTGAAACTACTTTGTTGTGTCAAGTTTCAAGAAGCTAGCACAAACCGTGTTGGATTCAGAGTTCCAAATACATCTATCAATATAGGAGAAAACAGAGTGAAACCTAAAAATTCAAACTGTTACTGGAAATGAACGCTTCAACATAGAAGAACGAAATTTGGGGAACCAAGTCGCCTTAGTGTACTGATCATTACCTGAAAGTATCATCCAGTTTGGGTGAAAAAATACTTGCTGAGATTTCTGGAGATTCGTAATTTTGGGAAGCTTGGCAACCCCTTCCCATGAAAGTGTTTCTCGCCAGTCACTGCTTAGGGCTACATCAAGAGGAAACAAAACGTAGAGATAGAACGTGAAACTACTTTGTTGTGTCAAGTTTCATAAAGCTAGCACAAACCGTGTTGGATTTAGAGTTCCAAATACATCTATCTATATAGGAGAAAACAGAGTGAAACCTAAAAATTCAAACTGTTACTGGAAATGAACGCTTCAACATAGAAGAACGAAATTTGGGGAACCAAGTCGCATTAGTGTACTGATCATTACCTGAAAGTATCATCCAGTTTGGGTGAAAAAATATTTGCTGAGATTTCTGGAGATTCGTAATTTTGGGAAGCTTGGCAACCCCTTCCCATGAAAGTGTTTCTCGCCAGTCACTGCTTAGGGCTACATCAAGAGGAAACAAAACGTAGAGATAGAACGTGAAACTACTTTGTTGTGTCAAGTTTCAAGAAGCTAGCATAAACCGTGTTGGATTCAGAGTTCCAAATACATCTATCAATATAGGAGAAAACAGAGTGAAACCTAAAAATTCAAACTGTTACTGGAAATGAACGCTTCAACATAGAAGAACGAAATTTGGGGAACCAAGTCGCCTTAGTGTACTGATCATTACCTGAAAGTATCATCCAGTTTGGGTGAAAAAATATTTGCTGAGATTTCTGGAGATTCGTAATTTTTGGAAGCTTGGCAACCCCTTCCCATGAAAGTGTTTCTCGCCAGTCACTGCTTAGGGCTACATCAAGAGGAATCAAAACGTAGAGATAGAACGTGAAACAACTTTGTTGTGTCAAGTTTCAAGAAGCTAGCACAAACCGTGTTGGATTCAGAGTTCCAAATACATCTATCAATATAGGAGAAAACAGAGTGAAACCTAAAAATTCAAACTGTTACTGGAAATGAACGCTTCAACATAGAAGAACGAAATTTGGGGAACCAAGTCGCCTTAGTGTACTGATCATTACCTGAAAGTATCATCCAGTTTGGGCGAAAAAATATTTGCTGAGATTTCTGGAGATTCGTAATTTTGGGAAGCTTGGCAACCCCTTCCCATGAAAGTGTTTCTCGCCAGTCACTGCTTAGGGCTACATCAAGAGGAAACAAAACGTAGAGATAGAACGTGAAACTACTTTGTTGTGTCAACTTTCAAGAAGCTAGCACAAACCGTGTTGGATTCAGAGTTCCAAATACATCTATCAATATAGGAGAAAACAGAGTGAAACCTAAAAATTCAAACTGTTACTGGAAATGAACGCTTCAACATAGAAGAACGAAATTTGGGGAACCAAGTCGCCTTAGTGTACTGATCATTGCCTGAGAGTATCATCCAGTTTGGGTGAAAAAATATTTGCTGAGATTTCTGGAGATTCGTAATTTTGGGAAGCTTGGCAACCCCTTCCCATGAAAGTGTTTCTCGCCATTCACTGCTTAGGGCTACATCAAGAGGAAACAAAACGTAGAGATAGAACGTGAAACTACTTTGTTGTGTCAAGTTTCAAGAAGCTAGCCCAAACCGTGTTGGATTTAGAGTTCCAAATACATCTATCTATATAGGAGAAAACAGAGTGAAACCTAAAAATTCAAACTGTTACTGGAAATGAACGCTTCAACATAGAAGAACGAAATTTGGGGAACCAAGTCGCCTTAGTGTACTGATCATTACCTGAAAGTATCATCCAGTTTGGGCGAAAAAATATTTGCTGAGATTTCTGGAGATTCGTAATTTTGGGAAGCTTGGCAACCCCTTCCCATGAAAGTGTTTCTCGCCAGTCACTGCTTAGGGCTACATCAAGAGGAAAAAAAACGTAGAGATAGAACGTGAAACTACTTTGTTGTGTCAAGTTTCAAGAAGCTAGCACAAACCGTGTTGGATTTAGAGTTCCAAATACATCTATCAATATAGGAGAAAACAGAGTGAAACCTAAAAATTCAAACTGTTACTGGAAATGAACGCTTCAACATAGAAGAACGAAATTTGGGGAACCAAGTTGCCTTAGTGTACTGATCATTACCTGAAAGTATCATCCAGTTTGGGTGAAAAAATATTTGCTGAGATTTCTGGAGATTCGTAATTTTTGGAAGCTTGGCAACCCCTTCCCATGAAAGTGTTTCTCGCCAGTCACTGCTTAGGGCTACATCAAGAGGAAACAAAACGTAGAGATAGAACGTGAAACTACTTTGTTGTGTCAACTTTCAAGAAGCTAGCACAAACCGTGTTGGATTCAGAGTTCCAAATACATCTATCAATATAGGAGAAAACAGAGTGAAACCTAAAAATTCAAACTGTTACTGGAAATGAACGCTTCAACATAGAAGAACGAAATTTGGGGAACCAAGTCGCCTTAGTGTACTGATCATTACCTGAAAGTATCATCCAGTTTGGGTGAAAAAATACTTGCTGAGATTTCTGGAGATTCGTAATTTTGGGAAGCTTGGCAACCCCTTCCCATGAAAGTGTTTCTCGCCAGTCACTGCTTAGGGCTACAACAAGAGGAAACAAAACGTAGAGATAGAACGTGAAACTACTTTGTTGTGTCAAGTTTCAAGAAGCTAGCACAAACCGTGTTGGATTTAGAGTTCCAAATACATCTATCTATATTGGAGAAAACAGAGTGAAACCTAAAAATTCAAACTGTTACTGGAAATGAACGCTTCAACATAGAAGAACGAAATTTGGGGAACCAAGTCGCCTTAGTGTACTGATCATTACCTGAAAGTATCATCCAGTTTGGGTGAAAAAATATTTGCTGAGATTTCTGGAGATTCGTAGTTTTGGGAAGCTTGGCAACCCCTTCCCATGAAAGTGTTTCTCGCCAGTCACTGCTTAGGGCTACATCAAGAGGAAACAAAACGTAGAGATAGAACGTGAAACTACTTTGTTGTGTCAAGTTTCAAGAAGCTAGCACAAACCGTGTTGGATTTAGAGTTCCAAATACATCTATCAATATAGGAGAAAACAGAGTGAAACCTAAAAATTCAAACTGTTACTGGAAATGAACGCTTCAACATAGAAGAACGAAATTTGGGGAACCAAGTCGCCTTAGTGTACTGATCATTACCTGAAAGTATCATCCAGTTTGGGCGAAAAAATATTTGCTGAGATTTCTGGAGATTCGTAATTTTGGGAAGCTTGGCAACCCCTTCCCATGAAAGTGTTTCTCGCCAGTCACTGCTTAGGGCTACATCAAGAAGAAACAAAACGTAGAGATAGAACGTGAAACTACTTTGTTGTGTCAAGTTTCAAGAAGCTAGCACAAACCGTGTTGGATTTAGAGTTCCAAATACATCTATCAATATAGGAGAAAACAGAGTGAAACCTAAAAATTCAAACTGTTACTGGAAATGAACGCTTCAACATAGAAGAACGAAATTTGGGGAACCAAGTCGCCTTAGTGTACTGATCATTACCTGAAAGTATCGTCCAGTTTGGGTGAAAAAATACTTGCTGAGATTTCTGGAGATTCGTAATTTTGGGAAGCTTGGCAACCCCTTCCCATGAAAGTGTTTCTCGCCAGTCACTGCTTAGGGCTACATCAAGAGGAAACAAAACGTAGAGATAGAACGTGAAACTACTTTGTTGTGTCAAGTTTCATAAAGCTAGCACAAACCGTGTTGGATTTAGAGTTCCAAATACATCTATCTATATAGGAGAAAACAGAGTGAAACCTAAAAATTCAAACTGTTACTGGAAATGAACGCTTCAACATAGAAGAACGAAATTTGGGGAACCAAGTCGCCTTAGTGTACTGATCATTACCTGAAAGTATCATCCAGTTTGGGTGAAAAAATATTTGCTGAGATTTCTGGAGATTCGTAATTTTTGGAAGCTTGGCAACCCCTTCCCATGAAAGTGTTTCTCGCCAGTCACTGCTTAGGGCTACATCAAGAGGAAACAAAACGTAGAGATAGAACGTGAAACTACTTTGTTGTGTCAAGTTTCAGGAAGCTAGCATAAACCGTGTTGGATTCAGAGTTCCAAATACATCTATCAATATAGGAGAAAACAGAGTGAAACCTAAAAATTCAAACTGTTACTGGAAATGAACGCTTCAACATAGAAGAACGAAATTTGGGGAACCAAGTTGCCTTAGTGTACTGATCATTACCTGAATGTATCATCCAGTTTGGGTGAAAAAATGTTTCTTGAGATTTCTGTAGATTCGTAATTTTGGGAAGCTTGGCAACCCCTTCCCATGAAAGTGTTTCTCGCCAGTCACTGCTTAGGGCTACATCAAGAGGAAACAAAATGTAGAGATAGAACGTGAAACTACTTTGTTGTGTCAACTTTCAAGAAGCTAGCACAAACCGTGTTGGATTCAGAGTTCCAAATACATCTATCAATATAGGAGAAAACAGAGTGAAACCTACAAATTCAAACTGTTACTGGAAATGAACGCTTCAACAAAGAAGAACGAAATTTGGGGAACCAAGTCGCCTTAGTGTACTGATCATTACCTGAAAGTATCATCCAGTTTGGGTGAAAAAATATTTGCTGAGATTTCTGGAGATTCGTAATTTTGGGAAGCTTGGCAACCCCTTCCCATGAAAGTGTATCTCGCCAGTCACTGCTTAGGGCTACATCAAGAGGAAACAAAACGTAGAGATAGAACGTGAAACTACTTTGTTGTGTCAAGTTTCAAGAAGCTAGCATAAACCGTGTTGGATTCAGAGTTCCAAATACATCTATCAATATAGGAGAAAACAGAGTGAAACCTAAAAATTCAAACTGTTACTGGAAATGAACGCTTCAACATAGAAGAACGAAATTTGGGGAACCAAGTCGCCTTAGTGTACTGATCATTACCTGAAAGTATCATCCAGTTTGGGTGAAAAAATATTTGCTGAGATTTCTGGAGATTCGTAATTTTGGGAAGCTTGGCAACCCCTTCCCATGAAAGTGTTTCTCGCCAGTCACTGCTTAGGGCTACATCAAGAGGAATCAAAACGTAGAGATAGAACGTGAAACAACTTTGTTGTGTCAAGTTTCAAGAAGCTAGCACAAACCGTGTTGGATTTAGAGTTCCAAATACATCTATCAATATAGGAGAAAACAGAGTGAAACCTAAAAATTCAAACTGTTACTGGAAATGAACGCTTCAACATAGAAGAACGAAATTTGGGGAACCAAGTCGCCTTAGTGTACTGATCATTACCTGAAAGTATCATCCAGTTTGGGTGAAAAAATATTTGCTGAGATTTCTGGAGATTCGTAATTTTTGGAAGCTTGGCAACCCCTTCCCATGAAAGTGTTTCTCGCCAGTCACTGCTTAGGGCTACATCAAGAGGAAACAAAACGTAGAGATAGAACGTGAAACTACTTTGTTGTGTCAAGTTTCAAGAAGCTAGCACAAACCGTGTTGGATTCAGAGTTCCAAATACATCTATCAATATAGGAGAAAACAGAGTGAAACCTAAAAATTCAAACTGTTACTGGAAATGAACGCTTCAACATAGAAGAACGAAATTTGGGGAACCAAGTCGCCTTAGTGTACTGATCATTACCTGAAAGTATCATCCAGTTTGGGTGAAAAAATACTTGCTGAGATTTCTGGAGATTCGTAATTTTGGGAAGCTTGGCAACCCCTTCCCATGAAAGTGTTTCTCGCCAGTCACTGCTTAGGGCTACATCAAGAGGAAACAAAACGTAGAGATAGAACGTGAAACTACTTTGTTGTGTCAAGTTTCATAAAGCTAGCACAAACCGTGTTGGATTTAGAGTTCCAAATACATCTATCTATATAGGAGAAAACAGAGTGAAACCTAAAAATTCAAACTGTTACTGGAAATGAACGCTTCAACATAGAAGAACGAAATTTGGGGAACCAAGTCGCATTAGTGTACTGATCATTACCTGAAAGTATCATCCAGTTTGGGTGAAAAAATATTTGCTGAGATTTCTGGAGATTCGTAATTTTGGGAAGCTTGGCAACCCCTTCCCATGAAAGTGTTTCTCGCCAGTCACTGCTTAGGGCTACATCAAGAGGAAACAAAACGTAGAGATAGAACGTGAAACTACTTTGTTGTGTCAAGTTTCAAGAAGCTAGCATAAACCGTGTTGGATTCAGAGTTCCAAATACATCTATCAATATAGGAGAAAACAGAGTGAAACCTAAAAATTCAAACTGTTACTGGAAATGAACGCTTCAACATAGAAGAACGAAATTTGGGGAACCAAGTCGCCTTAGTGTACTGATCATTACCTGAAAGTATCATCCAGTTTGGGTGAAAAAATATTTGCTGAGATTTCTGGAGATTCGTAATTTTTGGAAGCTTGGCAACCCCTTCCCATGAAAGTGTTTCTCGCCAGTCACTGCTTAGGGCTACATCAAGAGGAATCAAAACGTAGAGATAGAACGTGAAACAACTTTGTTGTGTCAAGTTTCAAGAAGCTAGCACAAACCGTGTTGGATTCAGAGTTCCAAATACATCTATCAATATAGGAGAAAACAGAGTGAAACCTAAAAATTCAAACTGTTACTGGAAATGAACGCTTCAACATAGAAGAACGAAATTTGGGGAACCAAGTCGCCTTAGTGTACTGATCATTACCTGAAAGTATCATCCAGTTTGGGCGAAAAAATATTTGCTGAGATTTCTGGAGATTCGTAATTTTGGGAAGCTTGGCAACCCCTTCCCATGAAAGTGTTTCTCGCCAGTCACTGCTTAGGGCTACATCAAGAGGAAACAAAACGTAGAGATAGAACGTGAAACTACTTTGTTGTGTCAACTTTCAAGAAGCTAGCACAAACCGTGTTGGATTCAGAGTTCCAAATACATCTATCAATATAGGAGAAAACAGAGTGAAACCTAAAAATTCAAACTGTTACTGGAAATGAACGCTTCAACATAGAAGAACGAAATTTGGGGAACCAAGTCGCCTTAGTGTACTGATCATTGCCTGAGAGTATCATCCAGTTTGGGTGAAAAAATATTTGCTGAGATTTCTGGAGATTCGTAATTTTGGGAAGCTTGGCAACCCCTTCCCATGAAAGTGTTTCTCGCCATTCACTGCTTAGGGCTACATCAAGAGGAAACAAAACGTAGAGATAGAACGTGAAACTACTTTGTTGTGTCAAGTTTCAAGAAGCTAGCCCAAACCGTGTTGGATTTAGAGTTCCAAATACATCTATCTATATAGGAGAAAACAGAGTGAAACCTAAAAATTCAAACTGTTACTGGAAATGAACGCTTCAACATAGAAGAACGAAATTTGGGGAACCAAGTCGCCTTAGTGTACTGATCATTACCTGAAAGTATCATCCAGTTTGGGCGAAAAAATATTTGCTGAGATTTCTGGAGATTCGTAATTTTGGGAAGCTTGGCAACCCCTTCCCATGAAAGTGTTTCTCGCCAGTCACTGCTTAGGGCTACATCAAGAGGAAAAAAAACGTAGAGATAGAACGTGAAACTACTTTGTTGTGTCAAGTTTCAAGAAGCTAGCACAAACCGTGTTGGATTTAGAGTTCCAAATACATCTATCAATATAGGAGAAAACAGAGTGAAACCTAAAAATTCAAACTGTTACTGGAAATGAACGCTTCAACATAGAAGAACGAAATTTGGGGAACCAAGTTGCCTTAGTGTACTGATCATTACCTGAAAGTATCATCCAGTTTGGGTGAAAAAATATTTGCTGAGATTTCTGGAGATTCGTAATTTTTGGAAGCTTGGCAACCCCTTCCCATGAAAGTGTTTCTCGCCAGTCACTGCTTAGGGCTACATCAAGAGGAAACAAAACGTAGAGATAGAACGTGAAACTACTTTGTTGTGTCAACTTTCAAGAAGCTAGCACAAACCGTGTTGGATTCAGAGTTCCAAATACATCTATCAATATAGGAGAAAACAGAGTGAAACCTAAAAATTCAAACTGTTACTGGAAATGAACGCTTCAACATAGAAGAACGAAATTTGGGGAACCAAGTCGCCTTAGTGTACTGATCATTACCTGAAAGTATCATCCAGTTTGGGTGAAAAAATACTTGCTGAGATTTCTGGAGATTCGTAATTTTGGGAAGCTTGGCAACCCCTTCCCATGAAAGTGTTTCTCGCCAGTCACTGCTTAGGGCTACAACAAGAGGAAACAAAACGTAGAGATAGAACGTGAAACTACTTTGTTGTGTCAAGTTTCAAGAAGCTAGCACAAACCGTGTTGGATTTAGAGTTCCAAATACATCTATCTATATTGGAGAAAACAGAGTGAAACCTAAAAATTCAAACTGTTACTGGAAATGAACGCTTCAACATAGAAGAACGAAATTTGGGGAACCAAGTCGCCTTAGTGTACTGATCATTACCTGAAAGTATCATCCAGTTTGGGTGAAAAAATATTTGCTGAGATTTCTGGAGATTCGTAGTTTTGGGAAGCTTGGCAACCCCTTCCCATGAAAGTGTTTCTCGCCAGTCACTGCTTAGGGCTACATCAAGAGGAAACAAAACGTAGAGATAGAACGTGAAACTACTTTGTTGTGTCAAGTTTCAAGAAGCTAGCACAAACCGTGTTGGATTTAGAGTTCCAAATACATCTATCAATATAGGAGAAAACAGAGTGAAACCTAAAAATTCAAACTGTTACTGGAAATGAACGCTTCAACATAGAAGAACGAAATTTGGGGAACCAAGTCGCCTTAGTGTACTGATCATTACCTGAAAGTATCATCCAGTTTGGGCGAAAAAATATTTGCTGAGATTTCTGGAGATTCGTAATTTTGGGAAGCTTGGCAACCCCTTCCCATGAAAGTGTTTCTCGCCAGTCACTGCTTAGGGCTACATCAAGAAGAAACAAAACGTAGAGATAGAACGTGAAACTACTTTGTTGTGTCAAGTTTCAAGAAGCTAGCACAAACCGTGTTGGATTTAGAGTTCCAAATACATCTATCAATATAGGAGAAAACAGAGTGAAACCTAAAAATTCAAACTGTTACTGGAAATGAACGCTTCAACATAGAAGAACGAAATTTGGGGAACCAAGTCGCCTTAGTGTACTGATCATTACCTGAAAGTATCGTCCAGTTTGGGTGAAAAAATACTTGCTGAGATTTCTGGAGATTCGTAATTTTGGGAAGCTTGGCAACCCCTTCCCATGAAAGTGTTTCTCGCCAGTCACTGCTTAGGGCTACATCAAGAGGAAACAAAACGTAGAGATAGAACGTGAAACTACTTTGTTGTGTCAAGTTTCATAAAGCTAGCACAAACCGTGTTGGATTTAGAGTTCCAAATACATCTATCTATATAGGAGAAAACAGAGTGAAACCTAAAAATTCAAACTGTTACTGGAAATGAACGCTTCAACATAGAAGAACGAAATTTGGGGAACCAAGTCGCCTTAGTGTACTGATCATTACCTGAAAGTATCATCCAGTTTGGGTGAAAAAATATTTGCTGAGATTTCTGGAGATTCGTAATTTTTGGAAGCTTGGCAACCCCTTCCCATGAAAGTGTTTCTCGCCAGTCACTGCTTAGGGCTACATCAAGAGGAAACAAAACGTAGAGATAGAACGTGAAACTACTTTGTTGTGTCAAGTTTCAGGAAGCTAGCATAAACCGTGTTGGATTCAGAGTTCCAAATACATCTATCAATATAGGAGAAAACAGAGTGAAACCTAAAAATTCAAACTGTTACTGGAAATGAACGCTTCAACATAGAAGAACGAAATTTGGGGAACCAAGTTGCCTTAGTGTACTGATCATTACCTGAATGTATCATCCAGTTTGGGTGAAAAAATGTTTCTTGAGATTTCTGTAGATTCGTAATTTTGGGAAGCTTGGCAACCCCTTCCCATGAAAGTGTTTCTCGCCAGTCACTGCTTAGGGCTACATCAAGAGGAAACAAAATGTAGAGATAGAACGTGAAACTACTTTGTTGTGTCAACTTTCAAGAAGCTAGCACAAACCGTGTTGGATTCAGAGTTCCAAATACATCTATCAATATAGGAGAAAACAGAGTGAAACCTACAAATTCAAACTGTTACTGGAAATGAACGCTTCAACAAAGAAGAACGAAATTTGGGGAACCAAGTCGCCTTAGTGTACTGATCATTACCTGAAAGTATCATCCAGTTTGGGTGAAAAAATATTTGCTGAGATTTCTGGAGATTCGTAATTTTGGGAAGCTTGGCAACCCCTTCCCATGAAAGTGTATCTCGCCAGTCACTGCTTAGGGCTACATCAAGAGGAAACAAAACGTAGAGATAGAACGTGAAACTACTTTGTTGTGTCAAGTTTCAAGAAGCTAGCATAAACCGTGTTGGATTCAGAGTTCCAAATACATCTATCAATATAGGAGAAAACAGAGTGAAACCTAAAAATTCAAACTGTTACTGGAAATGAACGCTTCAACATAGAAGAACGAAATTTGGGGAACCAAGTCGCCTTAGTGTACTGATCATTACCTGAAAGTATCATCCAGTTTGGGTGAAAAAATATTTGCTGAGATTTCTGGAGATTCGTAATTTTGGGAAGCTTGGCAACCCCTTCCCATGAAAGTGTTTCTCGCCAGTCACTGCTTAGGGCTACATCAAGAGGAATCAAAACGTAGAGATAGAACGTGAAACAACTTTGTTGTGTCAAGTTTCAAGAAGCTAGCACAAACCGTGTTGGATTTAGAGTTCCAAATACATCTATCAATATAGGAGAAAACAGAGTGAAACCTAAAAATTCAAACTGTTACTGGAAATGAACGCTTCAACATAGAAGAACGAAATTTGGGGAACCAAGTCGCCTTAGTGTACTGATCATTACCTGAAAGTATCATCCAGTTTGGGTGAAAAAATATTTGCTGAGATTTCTGGAGATTCGTAATTTTGGGAAGCTTGGCAACCCCTTCCCATGAAAGTGTTTCTCGGCAGTCACTGTTTAGGGCTACATCAAGAGGAAAAAAAACGTAGAGATAGAACGTGAAACTACTTTGTTGTGTCAAGTTTCAAGAAGCTAGCACAAACCGTGTTGGATTTAGAGTTCCAAATACATCTATCTATATAGGAGAAAACAGAGTGAAACCTAAAAATTCAAACTGTTACTGGAAATGAACGCTTCAACATAGAAGAACGAAATTTGGGGAACCAAGTCGCCTTAGTGTACTGATCATGACCTGAAAGTATCATCCAGTTTGGGCGAAAAAATATTTGCTGAGATTTCTGGAGATTCGTAATTTTGGGAAGCTTGGCAACCCCTTCCCATGAAAGTGTTTCTCGCCAGTCACTGCTTAGGGCTACATCAAGAGGAAACAAAACGTAGAGATAGAACGTGAAACTACTTTGTTGTGTCAAGTTTCAAGAAGCTAGCACAAACCGTGTTGGATTTAGAGTTCCAAATACATCTATCAATATAGGAGAAAACAGAGTGAAACCTAAAAATTCAAACTGTTACTGGAAATGAACGCTTCAACATAGAAGAACGAAATTTGGGGAACCAAGTTGCCTTAGTGTACTGATCATTACCTGAAAGTATCATCCAGTTTGGGTGAAAAAATATTTGCTGAGATTTCTGGAGATTCGTAATTTTGGGAAGCTTGGCAACCCCTTCCCATGAAAGTGTTTCTCGCCAGTCACTGCTTAGGGCTACATCAAGAGGAAACAAAACGTAGAGATAGAACGTGAAACTACTTTGTTGTGTCAACTTTCAAGAAGCTAGCACAAACCGTGTTGGATTCAGAGTTCCAAATACATCTATCAATATAGGAGAAAACAGAGTGAAACCTAAAAATTCAAACTGTTACTGGAAATGAACGCTTCAACATAGAAGAACGAAATTTGGGGAACCAAGTCGCCTTAGTGTACTGATCATTACCTGAAAGTATCATCCAGTTTGGGTGAAAAAATACTTGCTGAGATTTCTGGAGATTCGTAATTTTGGGAAGCTTGGCAACCCCTTCCCATGAAAGTGTTTCTCGCCAGTCACTGCTTAGGGCTACAACAAGAGGAAACAAAACGTAGAGATAGAACGTGAAACTACTTTGTTGTGTCAAGTTTCAAGAAGCTAGCACAAACCGTGTTGGATTTAGAGTTCCAAATACATCTATCTATATTGGAGAAAACAGAGTGAAACCTAAAAATTCAAACTGTTACTGGAAATGAACGCTTCAACATAGAAGAACGAAATTTGGGGAACCAAGTCGCCTTAGTGTACTGATCATTACCTGAAAGTATCATCCAGTTTGGGTGAAAAAATATTTGCTGAGATTTCTGGAGATTCGTAGTTTTGGGAAGCTTGGCAACCCCTTCCCATGAAAGTGTTTCTCGCCAGTCACTGCTTAGGGCTACATCAAGAGGAAACAAAACGTAGAGATAGAACGTGAAACTACTTTGTTGTGTCAAGTTTCAAGAAGCTAGCACAAACCGTGTTGGATTTAGAGTTCCAAATACATCTATCAATATAGGAGAAAACAGAGTGAAACCTAAAAATTCAAACTGTTACTGGAAATGAACGCTTCAACATAGAAGAACGAAATTTGGGGAACCAAGTCGCCTTAGTGTACTGATCATTACCTGAAAGTATCATCCAGTTTGGGCGAAAAAATATTTGCTGAGATTTCTGGAGATTCGTAATTTTGGGAAGCTTGGCAACCCCTTCCCATGAAATTGTTTCTCGCCAGTCACTGCTTAGGGCTACATCAAGAAGAAACAAAACGTAGAGATAGAACGTGAAACTACTTTGTTGTGTCAAGTTTCAAGAAGCTAGCACAAACCGTGTTGGATTTAGAGTTCCAAATACATCTATCAATATAGGAGAAAACAGAGTGAAACCTAAAAATTCAAACTGTTACTGGAAATGAACGCTTCAACATAGAAGAACGAAATTTGGGGAACCAAGTCGCCTTAGTGTACTGATCATTACCTGAAAGTATCGTCCAGTTTGGGTGAAAAAATACTTGCTGAGATTTCTGGAGATTCGTAATTTTGGGAAGCTTGGCAACCCCTTCCCATGAAAGTGTTTCTCGCCAGTCACTGCTTAGGGCTACATCAAGAGGAAACAAAACGTAGAGATAGAACGTGAAACTACTTTGTTGTGTCAAGTTTCATAAAGCTAGCACAAACCGTGTTGGATTTAGAGTTCCAAATACATCTATCTATATAGGAGAAAACAGAGTGAAACCTAAAAATTCAAACTGTTACTGGAAATGAACGCTTCAACATAGAAGAACGAAATTTGGGGAACCAAGTCGCCTTAGTGTACTGATCATTACCTGAAAGTATCATCCAGTTTGGGTGAAAAAATATTTGCTGAGATTTCTGGAGATTCGTAATTTTTGGAAGCTTGGCAACCCCTTCCCATGAAAGTGTTTCTCGCCAGTCACTGCTTAGGGCTACATCAAGAGGAAACAAAACGTAGAGATAGAACGTGAAACTACTTTGTTGTGTCAAGTTTCAGGAAGCTAGCATAAACCGTGTTGGATTCAGAGTTCCAAATACATCTATCAATATAGGAGAAAACAGAGTGAAACCTAAAAATTCAAACTGTTACTGGAAATGAACGCTTCAACATAGAAGAATGAAATTTGGGGAACCAAGTTGCCTTAGTGTACTGATCATTACCTGAATGTATCATCCAGTTTGGGTGAAAAAATGTTTCTTGAGATTTCTGTAGATTCGTAATTTTGGGAAGCTTGGCAACCCCTTCCCATGAAAGTGTTTCTCGCCAGTCACTGCTTAGGGCTACATCAAGAGGAAACAAAATGTAGAGATAGAACGTGAAACTACTTTGTTGTGTCAACTTTCAAGAAGCTAGCACAAACCGTGTTGGATTCAGAGTTCCAAATACATCTATCAATATAGGAGAAAACAGAGTGAAACCTACAAATTCAAACTGTTACTGGAAATGAACGCTTCAACAAAGAAGAACGAAATTTGGGGAACCAAGTCGCCTTAGTGTACTGATCATTACCTGAAAGTATCATCCAGTTTGGGTGAAAAAATATTTGCTGAGATTTCTGGAGATTCGTAATTTTGGGAAGCTTGGCAACCCCTTCCCATGAAAGTGTATCTCGCCAGTCACTGCTTAGGGCTACATCAAGAGGAAACAAAACGTAGAGATAGAACGTGAAACTACTTTGTTGTGTCAAGTTTCAAGAAGCTAGCATAAACCGTGTTGGATTCAGAGTTCCAAATACATCTATCAATATAGGAGAAAACAGAGTGAAACCTAAAAATTCAAACTGTTACTGGAAATGAACGCTTCAACATAGAAGAACGAAATTTGGGGAACCAAGTCGCCTTAGTGTACTGATCATTACCTGAAAGTATCATCCAGTTTGGGTGAAAAAATATTTGCTGAGATTTCTGGAGATTCGTAATTTTGGGAAGCTTGGCAACCCCTTCCCATGAAAGTGTTTCTCGCCAGTCACTGCTTAGGGCTACATCAAGAGGAATCAAAACGTAGAGATAGAACGTGAAACAACTTTGTTGTGTCAAGTTTCAAGAAGCTAGCACAAACCGTGTTGGATTTAGAGTTCCAAATACATCTATCAATATAGGAGAAAACAGAGTGAAACCTAAAAATTCAAACTGTTACTGGAAATGAACGCTTCAACATAGAAGAACGAAATTTGGGGAACCAAGTCGCCTTAGTGTACTGATCATTACCTGAAAGTATCATCCAGTTTGGGTGAAAAAATATTTGCTGAGATTTCTGGAGATTCGTAATTTTGGGAAGCTTGGCAACCCCTTCCCATGAAAGTGTTTCTCGGCAGTCACTGTTTAGGGCTACATCAAGAGGAAAAAAAACGTAGAGATAGAACGTGAAACTACTTTGTTGTGTCAAGTTTCAAGAAGCTAGCACAAACCGTGTTGGATTTAGAGTTCCAAATACATCTATCAATATAGGAGAAAACAGAGTGAAACCTAAAAATTCAAACTGTTACTGGAAATGAACGCTTCAACATAGAAGAACGAAATTTGGGGAACCAAGTCGCCTTAGTGTACTGATCATTACCTGAAAGTATCATCCAGTTTGGGTGAAAAAATATTTGCTGAGATTTGTGGAGATTCGTAATTTTGGGAAGCTTGGCAACCCCTTCCCATGAAAGTGTTTCTCGCCAATCACTGCTTAGGGCTACATCAAGAGGAAACACAACGTAGAGATAGAACGTGAAACTACTTTGTTGTGTCAACTTTCAAGAAGCTAGCACAAACCGTGTTGGATTCAGAGTTCCAAATACATCTATCAATATAGGAGAAAACAGAGTGAAACCTAAAAATTCAAACTGTTACTGGAAATGAACGCTTCAACATAGAAGAACGAAATTTGGGGAACCAAGTCGCCTTAGTGTACTGATCATTACCTGAAAGTATCATCCAGTTTGGGTGAAAAAATACTTGCTGAGATTTCTGGAGATTCGTAATTTTGGGAAGCTTGGCAACCCCTTCCCATGAAAGTGTTTCTCGCCAGTCACTGCTTAGGGCTACATCAAGAGGAAACAAAACGTAGAGATAGAACATGAAACTACTTTGTTGTGTCAAGTTTCAAGAAGCTAGCACAAACAGTGTTGGATTTAGAGTTCCAAATACATCTATCTATATAGGAGAAAACAGAGTGAAACCTAAAAATTCAAACTGTTACTTGAAATGTACGCTTCAACATAGAAGAACGAAATTTGGGGAACCAAGTCGCCTTAGTGTACTGATCATTACCTGAAAGTATCATCCAGTTTGGGTGAAAAAATATTTCCTGAGATTTCTGGAGATTCGTAATTTTTGGAAGCTTGGCAACCCCTTCCCATGAAAGTGTTTCTCGCCAGTCACTGCTTAGGGCTACATCAAGAGGAAACAAAATGTAGAGATAGAACGTGAAACTACTTTGTTGTGTCAAGTTTCAAGAAGCTAGCACAAACCGTGTTGGATTTAGAGTTCCAAATACATCTATCAATATAGGAGAAAACAGAGTGAAACCTAAAAATTCAAACTGTTACTGGAAATGAACGCTTCAACATAGAAGAACGAAATTTGGGGAACCAAGTCGCCTTAGTGTACTGATCATTACCTGAGAGTATCATACAGTTTGGGTGAAAAAATATTTGCTGAGATTTCTGGAGATTCGTAATTTTGGGAAGCTTGGCAACCCCTTCCCATGAAAGTGTTTCTCGCCAATCACTGCTTCGGGCTACATCAAGAGGAAACACAACGTAGAGATAGAACGTGAAACTACTTTGTTGTGTCAACTTTCAAGAAGCTAGCACAAACCGTGTTGGATTCAGAGTTCCAAATACATCTATCAATATAGGAGAAAACAGAGTGAAACCTAAAAATTCAAACTGTTACTGGAAATGAACGCTTCAACATAGAAGAACGAAATTTGGGGAACCAAGTCGCCTTAGTGTACTGATCATTACCTGAAAGTATCATCCAGTTTGGGTGAAAAAATACTTGCTGAGATTTCTGGAGATTCGTAATTTTGGGAAGCTTGGCAACCCCTTCCCATGAAAGTGTTTCTTGCCAGTCACTGCTTAGGGCTACATCAAGAGGAAACAAAACGTAGAGATAGAACGTGAAACTACTTTGTTGTGTCAAGTTTCAAGAAGCTAGCACAAACTGTGTTGGATTTAGAGTTCCAAATACATCTATCAATATAGGAGAAAACAGAGTGAAACCTAAAAATTCAAACTGTTACTGGAAATGAATGCTTCAAAATAGAAGAACAAAATTTGGGGAACCAAGTCGCCTTAGTGTACTGATCATTACCTGAAAGTATCATCCAGTTTGGGTGAAAAAATATTTGCTGAGATTTATGGAGATTCGTAATTTTGGGAAGCTTGGCAACCCCTTCCCATGAAAGTGTTTCTCGCCAGTCACTGCTTAGGTATACATCAAGAGGAAACAAAACGTAGAGATAGAACGTGAAACTACTTTGTTGTGTCAAGTTTCAAGATGCTAGCACAAACCGTGTTGGATTTAGAGTTCCAAATACATCTATCAATATAGGAGAAAACAGAGTGAAACCTAAAAATTCAAACTGTTACTGGAAATGAACGCTTCAACATAGAAGAACGAAATTTGGGGAACCAAGTCGCCTTAGTGTACTGATCATTACCTGAAAGTATCATCCAGTTTGGGTGAAAAAATATTTGCTGAGATTTCTGGAGATTCGTAATTTTTGGAAGCTTGGCAACCCCTTCCCATGAAAGTGTTTCTCGCCAGTCACTGCTTAGGGCTACATCAAGAGGAAACAAAACGTAGAGATAGAACGTGAAACTACTTTGTTGTGTCAAGTTTCAAGAAGCTAGCACAAACCGTGTTGGATTCAGAGTTCTAAATACATCTATCAATATAGGAGAAAACAGAGTGAAACCTAAAAATTCAAACTGTTACTGGAAATGAACGCTTCAACATAGAAGAACGAAATTTGGGGAACCAAGTCGCCTTAGTGTACTGATCATTACCTGAAAGTATCATCCAGTTTGGGTGAAAAAATACTTGCTGAGATTTCTGGAGATTCGTAATTTTGGGAAGCTTGGCAACCCCTTCCCATGAAAGTGTTTCTCGCCAGTCACTGCTTAGGGCTACATCAAGAGGAAACAAAACGTAGAGATAGAACGTGAAACTACTTTGTTGTGTCAAGTTTCATAAAGCTAGCACAAACCGTGTTGGATTTAGAGTTCCAAATACATCTATCTATATAGGAGAAAACAGAGTGAAACCTAAAAATTCAAACTGTTACTGGAAATGAACGCTTCAACATAGAAGAACGAAATTTGGGGAACCAAGTCGCCTTAGTGTACTGATCATTACCTGAAAGTATCATCCAGTTTGGGTGAAAAAGTATTTGCTGAGATTTCTGGAGATTCGTAATTTTGGGAAGCTTGGCAACCCCTTCCCATGAAAGTGTTTCTCGCCAGTCACTGCTTAGGGCTACGTCAAGAGGAAACAAAACGTAGAGATAGAACGTGAAACTACTTTGTTGTGTCAAGTTTCAAGAAGCTAGCATAAACCGTGTTGGATTCAGAGTTCCAAATACATCTATCAATATAGGAGAAAACAGAGTGAAACCTAAAAATTCAAACTGTTACTGGAAATGAACGCTTCAACATAGAAGAACGAAAATTGGGGAACCAAGTTGCCTTAGTGTACTGATCATTACCTGAAAGTATCATCCAGTTTGGGTGAAAAAATGTTTCTTGAGATTTCTGTAGATTCGTAATTTTGGGAAGCTTGGCAACCCCTTCCCATGAAAGTGTTTCTCGCCAGTCACTGCTTAGGGCTACATCAAGAGGAAACAAAATGTAGAGATAGAACGTGAAACTACTTTGTTGTGTCAACTTTCAAGAAGCTAGCACAAACCGTGTTGGATTCAGAGTTCCAAATACATCTATCAATATAGGAGAAAACAGAGTGAAACCTACAAATTCAAACTGTTACTGGAAATGAACGCTTCAACAAAGAAGAACGAAATTTGGGGAACCAAGTCGCCTTAGTGTACTGATCATTACCTGAAAGTATCATCCAGTTTGGGTGAAAAAATATTTGCTGAGATTTCTGGAGATTCGTAATTTTGGGAAGCTTGGCAACCCCTTCCCATGAAAGTGTTTCTCGCCAGTCACTGCTTAGGGCTACATCAAGAGGAAACAAAACGTAGAGATAGAACGTGAAACTACTTTGTTGTGTCAAGTTTCAAGAAGCTAGCATAAACCGTGTTGGATTCAGAGTTCCAAATACATCTATCAATATAGGAGAAAACAGAGTGAAACCTAAAAATTCAAACTGTTACTGGAAATGAACGCTTCAACATAGAAGAACGAAATTTGGGGAACCAAGTCGCCTTAGTGTACTGATCATTACCTGAAAGTATCATCCAGTTTGGGTGAAAAAATATTTGCTGAGATTTCTGGAGATTCGTAATTTTTGGAAGCTTGGCAACCCCTTCCCATGAAAGTGTTTCTCGGCAGTCACTGTTTAGGGCTACATCAAGAGGAAAAAAAACGTAGAGATAGAACGTGAAACTACTTTGTTGTGTCAAGTTTCAAGAAGCTAGCACAAACCGTGTTGGATTTAGAGTTCCAAATACATCTATCAATATAGGAGAAAACAGAGTGAAACCTAAAAATTCAAACTGTTACTGGAAATGAACGCTTCAACATAGAAGAACGAAATTTGGGGAACCAAGTCGCCTTAGTGTACTGATCATTACCTGAGAGTATCATCCAGTTTGGGTGAAAAAATATTTGCTGAGATTTCTGGAGAGTCGTAATTTTGGGAAGCTTGGCAACCCCTTCCCATGAAAGTGTTTCTCGCCAATCACTGCTTAGGGCTACATCAAGAGGAAACACAACGTAGAGATAGAACGTGAAACTACTTTGTTGTGTCAACTTTCAAGAAGCTAGCACAAACCGTGTTGGATTCAGAGTTCCAAATACATCTATCAATATAGGAGAAAACAGAGTGAAACCTAAAAATTCAAACTGTTACTGGAAATGAACGCTTCAACATAGAAGAACGAAATTTGGGGAACCAAGTCGCCTTAGTGTACTGATCATTACCTGAAAGTATCATCCAGTTTGGGTGAAAAAATACTTGCTGAGATTTCTGGAGATTCGTAATTTTGGGAAGCTTGGCAACCCCTTCCCATGAAAGTGTTTCTCGCCAGTCACTGCTTAGGGCTACATCAAGAGGAAACAAAACGTAGAGATAGAACGTGAAACTACGTTGTTGTGTCTAGTTTCAAGAAGCTAGCACAAACCGTGTTGGATTTAGAGTTCCAAATACATCTATCAATATAGGAGAAAACAGAGTGAAACCTAAAAATTCAAACTGTTACTGGAAATGAACGCTTCAACATAGAAGAACGAAATTTGGGGAACCAAGTCGACTTAGTGTACTGATCATTACCTGAAAGTATCATCCAGTTTGGGTGAAAAAATATTTGCTGAGATTTCTGGAGATTCGTAATTTTGGGAAGCTTGGCAACCCCGTTCCATGAAAGGGTTTCTCGCCAGTCACTGCTTAGGGCTACATCAAGAGGAAACAAAACGTAGAGATAGAACGTGAAACTACTTTGTTGTGTCAAGTTTCAAGAAGCTAGAACAAACCGTGTTGGATTTAGAGTTCCAAATACATCTATCAATATAGGAGAAAACAGAGTGAAACCTAAAAATTCAAACTGTTACTGGAAATGAACGCTTCAACATAGAAGAACGAAATTTGGGGAACCAAGTCGCCTTAGTGTACTGATCATTACCTGAAAGTATCATCCAGTTTGGGTGAAAAAATATTTGCTGAGATTTCTGGAGATTCGTAATTTTGGGAAGCTTGGCAACCCCTTCCCATGAAAGTGTTTCTGGCCAGTCACTGTTTAGGGCTACATCAAGAGGAAACAAAACGTAGAGATAGAATGTGAAACTACTTTGTTGTGTCAAGTTTCAAGAAGCTAGCACAAACTGTGTTGGATTTAGAGTTCCAAATACATCTATCAATATAGGAGAAAACAGAGTGAAACCTAAAAATTCAAACTGTTACTGGAAATGAATGCTTCAAAATAGAAGAACAAAATTTGGGGAACCAAGTCGCCTTAGTGTACTGATCATTACCTGAAAGTATCATCCAGTTTGGGTGAAAAAATATTTGCTGAGATTTATGGAGATTCGTAATTTTGGGAAGCTTGGCAACCCCTTCCCATGAAAGTGTTTCTCGCCAGTCACTGCTTAGGTATACATCAAGAGGAAACAAAACGTAGAGATAGAACGTGAAACTACTTTGTTGTGTCAAGTTTCAAGATGCTAGCACAAACCGTGTTGGATTTAGAGTTCCAAATACATCTATCAATATAGGAGAAAACAGAGTGAAACCTAAAAATTCAAACTGTTACTGGAAATGAACGCTTCAACATAGAAGAACGAAATTTGGGGAACCAAGTCGCCTTAGTGTACTGATCATTACCTGAAAGTATCATCCAGTTTGGGTGAAAAAATATTTGCTGAGATTTCTGGAGATTCGTAATTTTTGGAAGCTTGGCAACCCCTTCCCATGAAAGTGTTTCTCGCCAGTCACTGCTTAGGGCTACATCAAGAGGAAACAAAACGTAGAGATAGAACGTGAAACTACTTTGTTGTGTCAACTTTCAAGAAGCTAGCACAAACCGTGTTGGATTCAGAGTTCTAAATACATCTATCTATATAGGAGAAAACAGAGTGAAACCTAAAAATTCAAACTGTTACTGGAAATGAACGCTTCAACATAGAAGAACGAAATTTGGGGAACCAAGTCGCCTTAGTGTACTGATCATTACCTGAAAGTATCATCCAGTTTGGGTGAAAAAATACTTGCTGAGATTTCTGGAGATTCGTAATTTTGGGAAGCTTGGCAACCCCTTCCCATGAAAGTGTTTCTCGCCAGTCACTGCTTAGGGCTACATCAAGAGGAAACAAAACGTAGAGATAGAACGTGAAACTACTTTGTTGTGTCAAGTTTCATAAAGCTAGCACAAACCGTGTTGGATTTAGAGTTCCAAATACATCTATCTATATAGGAGAAAACAGAGTGAAACCTAAAAATTCAAACTGTTACTGGAAATGAACGCTTCAACATAGAAGAACGAAATTTGGGGAACCAAGTCGCCTTAGTGTACTGATCATTACCTGAAAGTATCATCCAGTTTGGGTGAAAAAGTATTTGCTGAGATTTCTGGAGATTCGTAATTTTGGGAAGCTTGGCAACCCCTTCCCATGAAAGTGTTTCTCGCCAGTCACTGCTTAGGGCTACGTCAAGAGGAAACAAAACGTAGAGATAGAACGTGAAACTACTTTGTTGTGTCAAGTTTCAAGAAGCTAGCATAAACCGTGTTGGATTCAGAGTTCCAAATACATCTATCAATATAGGAGAAAACAGAGTGAAACCTAAAAATTCAAACTGTTACTGGAAATGAACGCTTCAACATAGAAGAACGAAAATTGGGGAACCAAGTTGCCTTAGTGTACTGATCATTACCTGAAAGTATCATCCAGTTTGGGTGAAAAAATGTTTCTTGAGATTTCTGTAGATTCGTAATTTTGGGAAGCTTGGCAACCCCTTCCCATGAAAGTGTTTCTCGCCAGTCACTGCTTAGGGCTACATCAAGAGGAAACAAAATGTAGAGATAGAACGTGAAACTACTTTGTTGTGTCAACTTTCAAGAAGCTAGCACAAACCGTGTTGGATTCAGAGTTCCAAATACATCTATCAATATAGGAGAAAACAGAGTGAAACCTACAAATTCAAACTGTTACTGGAAATGAACGCTTCAACAAAGAAGAACGAAATTTGGGGAACCAAGTCGCCTTAGTGTACTGATCATTACCTGAAAGTATCATCCAGTTTGGGTGAAAAAATATTTGCTGAGATTTCTGGAGATTCGTAATTTTGGGAAGCTTGGCAACCCCTTCCCATGAAAGTGTTTCTCGCCAGTCACTGCTTAGGGCTACATCAAGAGGAAACAAAACGTAGAGATAGAACGTGAAACTACTTTGTTGTGTCAAGTTTCAAGAAGCTAGCATAAACCGTGTTGGATTCAGAGTTCCAAATACATCTATCAATATAGGAGAAAACAGAGTGAAACCTAAAAATTCAAACTGTTACTGGAAATGAACGCTTCAACATAGAAGAACGAAATTTGGGGAACCAAGTCGCCTTAGTGTACTGATCATTACCTGAAAGTATCATCCAGTTTGGGTGAAAAAATATTTGCTGAGATTTCTGGAGATTCGTAATTTTGGGAAGCTTGGCAACCCCTTCCCATGAAAGTGTTTCTTGCCAGTCACTGCTTAGGGCTACATCAAGAGGAATCAAAACGTAGAGATAGAACGTGAAACAACTTTGTTGTGTCAAGTTTCAAGAAGCTAGCACAAACCGTGTTGGATTTAGAGTTCCAAATACATCTATCAATATAGGAGAAAACAGAGTGAAACCTAAAAATTCAAACTGTTACTGGAAATGAACGCTTCAACATAGAAGAACGAAATTTGGGGAACCAAGTCGCCTTAGTGTACTGATCATTACCTGAAAGTATCATCCAGTTTGGGTGAAAAAATATTTGCTGAGATTTCTGGAGATTCGTAATTTTGGGAAGCTTGGCAACCCCTTCCCATGAAAGTGTTTCTCGGCAGTCACTGTTTAGGGCTACATCAAGAGGAAACAAAACGTAGAGATAGAACGTGAAACTACTTTGTTGTGTCAAGTTTCAAGAAGCTAGCACAAACCGTGTTGGATTTAGAGTTCCAAATACATCTATCAATATAGGAGAAAACAGAGTGAAACCTAAAAATTCAAACTGTTACTGGAAATGAACGCTTCAACATAGAAGAACGAAATTTGGGGAACCAAGTCGCCTTAGTGTACTGATCATTACCTGAAAGTATCATCCAGTTTGGGTGAAAAAATATTTGCTGAGATTTGTGGAGATTCGTAATTTTGGGAAGCTTGGCAACCCCTTCCCATGAAAGTGTTTCTCGCCAATCACTGCTTAGGGCTACATCAAGAGGAAACAAAACGTAGAGATAGAACGTGAAACTACTTTGTTGTGTCAACTTTCAAGAAGCTAGCACAAACCGTGTTGGATTCAGAGTTCCAAATACATCTATCAATATAGGAGAAAACAGAGTGAAACCTAAAAATTCAAACTGTTACTGGAAATGAACGCTTCAACATAGAAGAACGAAATTTGGGGAACCAAGTCGGCTTAGTGTACTGATTATTACCTGAAAGTATCATCCAGTTTGGGTGAAAAAATACTTGCTGAGATTTCTGGAGATTCGTAATTTTGGGTAGCTTGGCAACCCCTTCCCATGAAAGTGTTTCTCGCCAGTCACTGCTTAGGGCTACATCAAGAGGTAACAAAACGTAGAGATAGAACGTGAAACTACTTTGTTGTGTCAAGTTTCAAGAAGCTAGCACAAACAGTGTTGGATTTAGAGTTCCAAATACATCTATCTATATAGGAGAAAACAGAGTGAAACCTAAAAATTCAAACTGTTACTTGAAATGTACGCTTCAACATAGAAGAACGAAATTTGGGGAACCAAGTCGCCTTAGTGTACTGATCATTACCTGAAAGTATCATCCAGTTTGGGTGAAAAAATATTTCCTGAGATTTCTGGAGATTCATAATTTTGGAAGCTTGGCAACCCCTTCCCATGAAAGTGTTTCTCGCCAGTCACTGCTTAGGGCTACATCAAGAGGAAACAAAATGTAGAGATAGAACGTGAAACTACTTTGTTGTGTCAAGTTTCAAGAAGCTAGCACAAACCGTGTTGGATTTAGAGTTCCAAATACATCTATCAATATAGGAGAAAACAGAGTGAAACCTAAAAATTCAAACTGTTACTGGAAATGAACGCTTCAACATAGAAGAACGAAATTTGGGGAACCAAGTCGCCTTAGTGTACTGATCATTACCTGAGAGTATCATCCAGTTTGGGTGAAAAAATATTTGCTGAGATTTCTGGAGATTCGTAATTTTGGGAAGCTTGGCAACCCCTTCCCATGAAAGTGTTTCTCGCCAGTCACTGCTTAGGGCTACATCAAGAGGAAACAAAACGTAGAGATAGAACGTGAAACTACTTTGTTGTGTCAGGTTTCAAGAAGCTAGCACAAACCGTGTTGGATTTAGAGTTCCAAATACATCTATCAATATAGGAGAAAACAGAGTGAAACCTAAAAATTCAAACTGTTACTGGAAATGAACGCTTCAACATAGAAGAACGAAATTTGGGGAACCAAGTCGCCTTAGTGTACTGATCATTACCTGAGAGTATCATCCAGTTTGGGTGAAAAAATATTTGCTGAGATTTCTGGAGATTCGTAATTTTGGGAAGCTTGGCAACCCCTTCCCATGAAAGTGTTTCTCGCCAATCACTGCTTAGGGCTACATCAAGAGGAAACACAACGTAGAGATAGAACGTGAAACTACTTTGTTGTGTCAACTTTCAAGAAGCTAGCACAAACCGTGTTGGATTCAGAGTTCCAAATACATCTATCAATATAGGAGAAAACAGAGTGAAACCTAAAAATTCAAACTGTTACTGGAAATGAACGCATCAACATAGAAGAACGAAATTTGGGGAACCAAGTCGCCTTAGTGTACTGATCATTACCTGAAAGTATCATCCAGTTTGGGTGAAAAAATACTTGCTGAGATTTCTGGAGATTCGTAGTTTTGGGAAGCTTGGCAACCCCTTCCCATGAAAGTGTTTCTCGCCAGTCACTGCTTAGGGCTACATCAAGAGGAAACAAAACGTAGAGATAGAACGTGAAACTACGTTGTTGTGTCTAGTTTCAAGAAGCTGGCACAAAACGTGTTGGATTTAGAGTTCCAAATACATCTATCAATATAGGAGAAAACAGAGTGAAACCTAAAAATTCAAACTGTTACTGGAAATGAACGCTTCAAATAGAAGAACGAAATTTGGGGAACCAAGTCGCCTTAGTGTACTGATCATTACCTGAAAGTATCATCCAGTTTGGGTGAAAAAATATTTGCTGAGATTTCTGGAGATTCGTAATTTTGGGAAGCTTGGCAACCCCTTCCCATGAAAGTGTTTCTCGCCAGTCACTGCTTAGGGCTACATCAAGAGGAAACAAAACATAGAGAGAGAACGTGAAACTACTTTGTTGTGTCAAGTTTCAAGAAGCTAGCACAAACCGTGTTGGATTCAGAGTTCCAAATACATCTATCAATATAGGAGAAAACAGAGTGAAACCTAAAAATTCAAACTGTTACTGGAAATGAACGCTTCAACATAGAAGAACGAAATTTGGGGAACCAAGTCGCCTTAGTGTACTGATCATTACCTGAGAGTATCATCCAGTTTGGGTGAAAAAATATTTGCTGAGATTTCTGGAGATTCGTAATTTTTGGAAGCTTGGCAACTCCTTCCCATGAAAGTGTTTCTCGCCAGTCACTGCTTAGGGCTACATCAAGAGGAAACAAAACGTAGAGATAGAACGGGAAACTACTTTGTTGTGTCAAGTTTCAAGAAGCTAGCACAAACCGTGTTGGATTTAGAGTTCCAAATACATCTATCAATACAGGAGAAAACAGAGTGAAACCTAAAAATTCAAACTGTTACTGGAAATGAACGCTTCAACATAGAAGAACGAAATTTGGGGAACCAAGTCGACTTAGTGTACTGATCATTACCTGAAAGTATCATCCAGTTTGGGTGAAAAAATATTTGCTGAGATTTCTGGAGATTCGTAATTTTGGGAAGCTTGGCAACCCCGTTCCATGAAAGGGTTTCTCGCCAGTCACTGCTTAGGGCTACATCAAGAGGAAACAAAACGTAGAGATAGAACGTGAAACTACTTTGTTGTGTCAAGTTTCAAGAAGCTAGAACAAACCGTGTTGGATTTAGAGTTCCAAATACATCTATCAATATAGGAGAAAACAGAGTGAAACCTAAAAATTCAAACTGTTACTGGAAATGAACGCTTCAACATAGAAGAACGAAATTTGGGGAACCAAGTCGCCTTAGTGTACTGATCATTACCTGAAAGTATCATCCAGTTTGGGTGAAAAAATGTTTGCTGAGATTTCTGGAGATTCGTAATTTTGGGAAGCTTGGCAACCCCTTCCCATGAAAGTGTTTCTCGCCAGTCACTGCTTAGGGCTACATCAAGAGGAAACAAAACGTAGAGATAGAACGTGAAACTACTTTGTTGTGTCAAGTTTCAAGAAGCTAGCACAAACTGTGTTGGATTTAGAGTTCCAAATACATCTATCAATATAGGAGAAAACAGAGTGAAACCTAAAAATTCAAACTGTTACTGGAAATGAATGCTTCAAAATAGAAGAACAAAATTTGGGGAACCAAGTCGCCTTAGTGTACTGATGATTACCTGAAAGTATCATCCAGTTTGGGTGAAAAAATATTTGCTGAGATTTATGGAGATTCGTAATTTTGGGAAGCTTGGCAACCCCTTCCCATGAAAGTGATTCTCGCCAGTCACTGCTTAGGTATACATCAAGAGGAAACAAAACGTAGAGATAGAACGTGAAACTACTTTGTTGTGTCAAGTTTCAAGATGCTAGCACAAACCGTGTTGGATTTAGAGTTCCAAATACATCTATCAATATAGGAGAAAACAGAGTGAAACCTAAAAATTCAAACTGTTACTGGAAATGAACGCTTCAACATAGAAGAACGAAATTTGGGGAACCAAGTCGCCTTAGTGTACTGATCATTACCTGAAAGTATCATCCAGTTTGGGTGAAAAAATATTTGCTGAGATTTCTGGAGATTCGTAATTTTTGGAAGCTTGGCAACCCCTTCCCATGAAAGTGTTTCTCGCTAGTCACTGCTTAGGGCTACATCAAGAGGAAACAAAACGTAGAGATAGAACGTGAAACTACTTTGTTGTGTCAAGTTTCAAGAATCTAGCACAAACCGTGTTGGATTTAGAGTTCCAAATACATCTATCAATATAGGAGAAAACAGAGTGAAAATTAAAAATTCAAACTGTTCCTGGAAATGAACGCTTCGACATAGAAGAACGAAATTTGGGGAACCAAGTCGCCTTAGTGTACTGATCACTACCTGAAAGTATCATCCAGTTTGGGTGAAAAAATATTTGCTGAGATTTCTGGAGATTCGTAATTTTGGGAAGCTTGGCAACCCCTTCCCATGAAAGTGTTTCTCGCCAGTCACTGCTTAGGGCTACATCAAGAGGAAACAAAACGTAGAGATAGAACGTGAAACTACTTTGTTGTGTCAAGTTTCAAGAAGCTAGCACAAACCGTGTTGGATTTAGAGTTCCAAATACATCTATCAATATAGGAGAAAACAGAGTGAAACCTAAAAATTCAAACTGTTACTGGAAATTAACGCTTCAACATAGAAGAACGAAATTTGGGGAACCAAGTCGCCTTAGTGTACTGATCATTACCTGAAAGTATCATCCAGTTTGGGTGAAAAAATATTTGCTGAGATTTCTGGAGATTCGTAATTTTGGGAAGCTTGGCAACCCCGTTCCATGAAAGGGTTTCTCGCCAGTCACTGCTTAGGGCTACATCAAGAGGAAACAAAACGTAGAGATAGAACGTGAAACTACTTTGTTGTGTCAAGTTTCAAGAAGCTAGCACAAACCGTGTTGGATTTAGAGTTCCAAATACATCTATCAATATAGGAGAAAACAGAGTGAAACCTAAAAATTCAAACTGTTACTGGAAATGAACGCTTCAACATATAAGAACGAAATTTGGGGAACCAAGTCGCCTTAGTGTACTGATCATTACCTGAAAGTATCATCCAGTTTGGGTGAAAAAATATTTGCTGAGATTTCTGGAGATTCGCAATTTTTGGAAGCTTGGCAACCCCTTCCCATGAAAGGGTTTCTCGCCAGTCACTGCTTAGGGCTACATCAAGAGGAAACAAAACGTAGAGATAGAACGTGAAACTACTTTGTTGTGTCAAGTTTCAAGAAGCTAGAACAAACCGTGTTGGATTTAGAGTTCCAAATACATCTATCAATATAGGAGAAAACAGAGTGAAACCTAAAAATTCAAACTGTTACTGGAAATGAACGCTTCAACATAGAAGAACGAAATTTGGGGAACCAAGTCGCCTTAGTGTACTGATCATTACCTGAGAGTATCATCCAGTTTGGGTGAAAAAATATTTGCGGAGATTTCTGGAGATTCGTAATTTTTGGAAGCATGGCAACCCCTTCCCATGAAAGTGTTTCTCGCCAGTCACTGCTTAGGGCTACATCAAGAGGAAACAAAACGTAGAGATAGAACGTGAAACTACTTTGTTGTGTCAAGTTTCAAGAAGCTAGCACAAACCGTGTTGGATTTAGAGTTCCAAATACATCTATCAATATAGGAGAAAACAGAGTGAAACCTAAAAATTCAAACTGTTACTGGAAATGAACGCTTCAACATAGAAGAACGAAATTTGGGGAACCAAGTCGCCTTAGTGTACTGATCACTACCTGAAAGTATCATCCAGTTTGGGTGAAAAAATATTTGCTGAGATTTCTGGAGATTCGTAATTTTGGGAAGCTTGGCAACCCCTTCCCATGAAAGTGTTTCTCGCCAGTCACTGCTTAGGGCTACATCAAGAGGAAACAAAACGTAGAGATAGAACGTGAAACTACTTTGTTGTGTCAAGTTTCAAGAAGCTAGCACAAACCGTGTTGGATTTAGAGTTCCAAATACATCTATCAATATAGGAGAAAACAGAGTGAAACCTAAAAATTCAAACTGTTACTGGAAATGAACGCTTCAACATAGAAGAACGAAATTTGGGGAACCAAGTCGCCTTAGTGTACTGATCATTACCTGAAAGTATCATCCAGTTTGGGTGAAAAAATATTTGCTGAGATTTCTGGAGATTCGTAATTTTGGGAAGCTTGGCAACCCCGTTCCATGAAAGGGTTTCTCGCCAGTCACTGCTTAGGGCTACATCAAGAGGAAACAAAACGTAGAGATAGGACGTGAAACTACTTTGTTGTGTCAAGTTTCAAGAAGCTAGCACAAACCGTGTTGGATTTAGAGTTCCAAATACATCTATCAATATAGGAGAAAACAGAGTGAAACCTAAAAATTCAAACTGTTACTGGAAATGAACGCTTCAACATAGAAGAACGAAATTTGGGGAACCAAGTCGCCTTAGTGTACTGATCATTACCTGAGAGTATCATCCAGTTTGGGTGAAAAAATATTTGCTGAGATTTCTGGAGATTCGTAATTTTGGGAAGCTTGGCAACCCCTTCCCATGAAAGTGTTTCTCGCCAATCACTGCTTAGGGCTACATCAAGAGGAAACACAACGTAGAGATAGAACGTGAAACTACTTTGTTGTGTCAACTTTCAAGAAGCTAGCACAAACCGTGTTGGATTCAGAGTTCCAAATACATCTATCAATATAGGAGAAAACAGAGTGAAACCTAAAAATTCAAACTGTTACTGGAAATGAACGCTTCAACATAGAAGAACGAAATTTGGGGAACCAAGTCGCCTTAGTGTACTGATCATTACCTGAGAGTATCATCCAGTTTGGGTGAAAAAATGTTTGCTGAGATTTCTGGAGATTCGTAATTTTGGGAAGCTTGGCAACCCCTTCCCATGAAAGTGTTTCTCGCCAGTCACTGCTTAGGGCTACATAAAGAGGAAACAAAACGTAGAGATAGAACGTGAAACTACTTTGTTGTGTCAAGTTTCAAGAAGCTAGCACAAACTGTGTTGGATTTAGAGTTCCAAATACATCTATCAATATAGGAGAAAACAGAGTGAAACCTAAAAATTCAAACTGTTACTGGAAATGAATGCTTCAAAATAGAAGAACAAAATTTGGGGAACCAAGTTGCCTTAGTGTACTGATCATTACCTGAAAGTATCATCCAGTTTGGGTGAAAAAATATTTGCTGAGATTTATGGAGATTCGTAATTTTGGGAAGCTTGGCAACCCCTTCCCATGAAAGTGATTCTCGCCAGTCACTGCTTAGGTATACATCAAGAGGAAACAAAACGTAGAGATAGAACGTGAAACTACTTTGTTGTGTCAAGTTTCAAGATGCTAGCACAAACCGTGTTGGATTTAGAGTTCCAAATACATCTATCAATATAGGAGAAAACAGAGTGAAACCTAAAAATTCAAACTGTTACTGGAAATGAACGCTTCAACATAGAAGAACGAAATTTGGGGAACCAAGTCGCCTTAGTGTACTGATCATTACCTGAAAGTATCATCCAGTTTGGGTGAAAAAATATTTGCTGAGATTTCTGGAGATTCGTAATTTTTGGAAGCTTGGCAACCCCTTCCCATGAAAGTGTTTCTCGCCAGTCACTGCTTAGGGCTACATCAAGAGGAAACAAAACGTAGAGATAGAACGTGAAACTACTTTGTTGTGTCAAGTTTCAAGAAGCTAGCACAAACCGTGTTGGATTTAGAGTTCCAAATACATCTATCAATATAGGAGAAAACAGAGTGAAAATTAAAAATTCAAACTGTTACTGGAAATGAACGCTTCGACATAGAAGAACGAAATTTGGGGAACCAAGTCGCCTTAGTGTACTGATCACTACCTGAAAGTATCATCCAGTTTGGGTGAAAAAATATTTGCTGAGATTTCTGGAGATTCGTAATTTTGGGAAGCTTGGCAACCCCTTCCCATGAAAGTGTTTCTCGCCAGTCACTGCTTAGGGCTACATCAAGAGGAAATAAAACGTAGAGATAGAACGTGAAACTACTTTGTTGTGTCAAGTTTCAAGAAGCTAGCACAAACCGTGTTGGATTTAGAGTTCCAAATACATCTATCAATATAGGAGAAAACAGAGTGAAACCTAAAAATTCAAACTGTTACTGGAAATGAACGCTTCAACATAGAAGAACGAAATTTGGGGAACCAAGTCGCCTTAGTGTACTGATCATTACCTGAAAGTATCATCCAGTTTGGGTGAAAAAATATTTGCTGAGATTTCTGGAGATTTGTAATTTTGGGAAGCTTGGCAACCCCGTTCCATGAAAGGGTTTCTCGCCAGTCACTGCTTAGGGCTACATCAAGAGGAAACAAAACGTAGAGATAGAACGTGAAACTACTTTGTTGTGTCAAGTTTCAAGAAGCTAGCACAAACCGTGTTGGATTTAGAGTTCCAAATACATCTATCAATATAGGAGAAAACAGAGTGAAACCTAAAAATTCAAACTGTTACTGGAAATGAACGCTTCAACATAGAAGAACGAAATTTGGGGAACCAAGTCGCCTTAGTGTACTGATCATTACCTGAAAGTATCATCCAGTTTGGGTGAAAAAATATTTGCTGAGATTTCTGGAGATTCGCAATTTTTGGAAGCTTGGCAACCCCTTCCCATGAAAGGGTTTCTCGCCAGTCACTGCTTAGGGCTACATCAAGAGGAAACAAAACGTAGAGATAGAACGTGAAACTACTTTGTTGTGTCAAGTTTCAAGAAGCTAGAACAAACCGTGTTGGATTTAGAGTTCCAAATACATCTATCAATATAGGAGAAAACAGAGTGAAACCTAAAAATTCAAACTGTTACTGGAAATGAACGCTTCAACATAGAAGAACGAAATTTGGGGAACCAAGTCGCCTTAGAGTACTGATCATTACCTGAGAGTATCATCCAGTTTGGGTGAAAAAATATTTGCTGAGATTTCTGGAGATTCGTAATTTTTGGAAGCATGGCAACCCCTTCCCATGAAAGTGTTTCTCGCCAGTCACTGCTTAGGGCTACATCAAGAGGAAACAAAACGTAGAGATAGAACGTGAAACTACTTTGTTGTGTCAAGTTTCAAGAAGCTAGCACAAACCGTGTTGGATTTAGAGTTCCAAATACATCTATCAATATAGGAGAAAACAGAGTGAAACCTAAAAATTCAAACTGTTACTGGAAATGAACGCTTCGACATAGAAGAACGAAATTTGGGGAACCAAGTCGCCTTAGTGTACTGATCACTACCTGAAAGTATCATCCAGTTTGGGTGAAAAAATATTTGCTGAGATTTCTGGAGATTCGTAATTTTGGGAAGCTTGGCAACCCCTTCCCATGAAAGTGTTTCTCGCCAGTCACTGCTTAGGGCTACATCAAGAGGAAACAAAACGTAGAGATAGAACGTGAAACTACTTTGTTGTGTCAAGTTTCAAGAAGCTAGCACAAACCGTGTTGGATTTAGAGTTCCAAATACATCTATCAATATAGGAGAAAACAGAGTGAAACCTAAAAATTCAAACTGTTACTGGAAATGAACGCTTCAACATAGAAGAACGAAATTTGGGGAACCAAGTCGCCTTAGTGTACTGATCATTACCTGAAAGTATCATCCAGTTTGGGTGAAAAAATATTTGCTGAGATTTCTGGAGATTCGTAATTTTGGGAAGCTTGGCAACCCCTTCCCATGAAAGTGTTTCTCGCCAGTCAGTGTTTAGGGCTACATCAAGAGGAAACAAAACGTAGAGATAGAACATGAAACTACATTGTTGTGTCAATTTTCAAGAAGCTAGCACAAACCGTGTTGGATTTAGAGTTCCAAATACATCTATCAATATAGGAGAAAACAGAGTGAAACCTAAAAATTCAAACTGTTACTGGAAATGAACGCTTCAACATAGAAGAACGAAATTTGGGGAACCAAGTCGCCTTAGTGTACTGATCATTACCTGAAAGTATCATCCAGTTTGGGTGAAAAAATATTTGCTGAGATTTCTGGAGATTCGTAATTTTGGGAAGCTTGGCAACCCCGTTCCATGAAAGGGTTTCTCGCCAGTCACTGCTTAGGGCTACATCAAGAGGAAACAAAACGTAGAGATAGAACGTGAAACTACTTTGTTGTGTCAAGTTTCAAGAAGCTAGCACAAACCGTGTTGGATTTAGAGTTCCAAATACATCTATTAATATAGGAGAAAACAGAGTGAAACCTAAAAATTCAAACTGTTACTGGAAATGAACGCTTCAACATAGAAGAACGAAATTTGCGGAACCAAGTTACCTTAGTGTACTGATCATTACCTGAAACTATCATCCAGTTTGGGTGAAAAATTATTTGCTGAGATTTCTGGAGATTCGTAATTTTTGGAAGCTTGGCAATCCCTTCCCATGAAAGTGTTTCTCGCCAGTCACTGCTTAGGGCTACATCAAGAGGAAACAAAACGTAGAGATAGAACGTGAAACTACTTTGTTGTGTCAAGTTTCAAGAAGCTATCACAAACCGTGTTGGATTTAGTGTTCCAAATACATCTATCAATATAGGAGAAAACAGAGTGAAACCTAAAAATTCAAACTGTTACTGGAAATGAACGCTTCAAGATAGAAGAACGAAATTTGGGGAACCAAGTCGCCTTAGTGTACTGATCATTACCTGAAAGTATCATCCAGTTTGGGTGAAAAAATATTTGCTGAGATTTCTGGAGATTCGTAATTTTGGGAAGCTTGGCAACCCCTTCCCATGAAAGTGTTTCTCGCCAGTCACTGCTTAGGGCTACATCAAGAGGAAACAAAACGTAGAGATAGAACGTGAAACTACGTTGTTGTGTCAAGTTTCAAGAAGCTAGCACAAAACGTGTAGGATTTAGAGTTCCAAATACATCTATTAATATAGGAGAAAACAGAGTGAAACCTAAAAATTCAAACTGTTACTGGAAATGAACGCTTCAACATAGAAGAACGAAATTTGGGGAACCAAGTTACCTTAGTGTACTGATCATTACCTGAAACTATCATCCAGTTTGGGTAAAAAATTATTTGCTGAGATTTCTGGAGATTCGTAATTTTTGGAAGCTTGGCAACCCCTTCCCATGAAAGTGTTTCTCGCCAATCACTGCTTAGGGCTACATCAAGAGGAAACAAAACGTAGAGATAGAACGTGAAACTACTTTGTTGTGTCAACTTTCAAGAAGCTAGCACAAACCGTGTTGGATTCAGAGTTCCAAATACATCTATCAATATAGGAGAAAACAGAGTGAAACCTAAAAATTCAAACTGTTACTGGAAATGAACGCTTCAACATAGAAGAACGAAATTTGGGGAACCAAGTCGCCTTAGTGTACTGATCATTACCTGAGAGTATCATCCAGTTTGGGTGAAAAAATATTTGCTGAGATTTCTGGAGATTCGTAATTTTGGGAAGCTTGGCAACCCCTTCCCATGAAAGTGTTTCTCGCCAGTCACTGCTTAGGGCTACATCAAGAGGAAACAAAACGTAGAGATAGAACGTGAAACTACTTTGTTGTGTCAAGTTTCAAGAAGCTAGCACAAACCGTGTTGGATTTAGAGTTCCAAATACATCTATCAATATAGGAGAAAACAGAGTGAAACCTAAAAATTCAAACTGTTACTGGAAATGAACGCTTCAACATAGAAGAACGAAATTTGGGGAACCAAGTCGCCTTAGTGTACTGATCATTACCTGAAAGTATCATCCAGTTTGGGTGAAAAAATATTTGCTGAGATTTCTGGAGATTCGTAATTTTTGGAAGCTTGGCAACCCCTTCCCATGAAAGTGTTTCTCGCCAGTCACTGCTTAGGGCTACATCAAGAGGAAACAAAACATAGAGATAGAACGTGAAACTACTTTGTTGTGTCAAGTTTCAAGAAGCTAGCACAAACCGTGTTGGATTTAGAGTTCCAAATACATCTATCAATATAGGAGAAAACAGAGTGAAACCTAAAAATTCAAACTGTTACTGGAAATGAACGCTTCAACATAGAAGAACGAAATTTGGGGAACCAAGTCGCCTTAGTGTACTGATCATTACCTGAAAGTATCATCCAGTTTGGGTGAAAAAATATTTGCTGAGATTTCTGGAGATTCGTAATTTTTGGAAGCTTGGCAACTCCTTCCCATGAAAGTGTTTCTCGCCAGTCACTGCTTAGGGCTACATCAAGAGGAAACAAAACGTAGAGATAGAACGTGAAACTACTTTGTTGTGTCAAGTTTCAAGAAGCTAGCACAAACCGTGTTGGATTTAGAGTTCCAAATACATCTATCAATATAGGAGAAAACAGAGTGAAACCTAAAAATTCAAACTGTTACTGGAAATGAACGCTTCAACATAGAAGAACGAAATTTGGGGAACCAAGTCGCCTTAGTGTACTGATCATTACCTGAAAGTATCATCCAGTTTGGGTGAAAAAATATTTGCTGAGATTTCTGGAGATTCGTAATTTTGGGAAGCTTGGCAACCCCTTCCCATGAAAGTGTTTCTCGCCAGTCACTGCTTAGGGCTACATCAAGAGGAAACAAAACGTAGAGATAGAACGTGAAACTACTTTGTTGTGTCAAGTTTCAAGAAGCTAGCACAAACCGTGTTGGATTTAGAGTTCCAAATACATCTATCAATATAGGAGAAAACAGAGTGAAACCTAAAAATTCAAACTGTTACTGGAAATGAACGCTTCAACATAGAAGAACGAAATTTGGGGAATCAAGTCGCCTTAGTGTACTGATCATTACCTGAAAGTATCATCCAGTTTGGGTGAAAAAATGTTTGCTGAGATTTCTGGAGATTCGTAATTTTGGGAAGCTTCGCAACCCCTTCCCATGAAAGTGTTTCTCGCCAGTCACTGCTTAGGCCTACATCAAGAGGAAACAAAACGTAGAGATAGAACGTGAAACTACTTTGTTGTGTCAAGTTTCAAGAAGCTAGCACAAACCGTGTTGGATTTAGAGTTCCAAATACATCTATAAATATAGGAGAAAACAGAGTGAAACCTAAAAATTCAAACTGTTACTGGAAATGAACGCTTCAACATAGAAGAACGAAATTTGGGGAACCAAGTCGCCTTAGTGTACTGATCATTACCTGAAAGTATCATCCAGTTTGGGTGAAAAAATATTTGCTGAGATTTCTGGAGATTCGTAATTTTAGGAAGCTTGGCAACCCCGTTCCATGAAAGTGTTTCTCGCCAGTCACTGCTTAGGGCTACATCAAGAGGAAACAAAACGTAGAGATAGAACGTGAAACTACTTTGTTGTGTCAAGTTTCAAGAAGCTAGAACAAACCGTGTTGGATTTAGAGTTCCAAATACATCTATCAATATAGGAGAAAACAGAGTGAAACCTAAAAATTCAAACTGTTACTGCAAATGAACGCTTCAACATAGAAGAATGAAATTTGGGGAACCAAGTCGCCTTAGTGTACTGATCATTACCTGAAAGTATCATCCAGTTTGGGTGAAAAAATGTTTGCTGAGATTTCTGGAGATTCGTAATTTTGGGAAGCTTGGCAACCCCTTCCCATGAAAGTGTTTCTCGCCAGTCACTGCTTAGGGCTACATCAAGAGGAAACAAAACGTAGAGATAGAACGTGAAACTACTTTGTTGTGTCAAGTTTCAAGAAGCTAGCACAAACCGTGTTGGATTTAGAGTTCCAAATACATCTATCAATATAGGAGAAAACAGAGTGAAACCTAAAAATTCAAACTGTTACTGGAAATGAACGCTTCAACATAGAAGAACGAAATTTGGGTAACCAAGTCGCCTTAGTGTACTGATCATTACCTGAAAGTATCATCCAGTTTGGGTGAAAAAATATTTGCTGAGATTTCTGTAGATTCGTAATTTTTGGAAGCTTGGCAACCCCTTCCCATGAAAGTGTTTCTCGCCAGTCACTGCTTAGGGCTACATCAAGAGGAAACAAAACGTAGAGATAGAACGTGAAACTACTTTGTTGTGTCAAGTTTCAAGAAGCTAGCACAAACCGTGTTGGATTTAGAGGTCCAAATACATCTATCAATATAGGAGAAAACAGAGTGAAACCTAAAAATTCAAACTGTTACTGGAAATGAACGCTTCGACATAGAAGAACGAAATTTGGGGAACCAAGTCGCCTTAGTGTACTGATCACTACCTGAAAGTATCATCCAGTTTGGGTGAAAAAATATTTGCTGAGATTTCTGGAGATTCGTAATTTTGGGAAGATTGGCAACCCCTTCCCATGAAAGTGTTTCTCGCCAGTCACTGCTTAGGGCTACATCAAGAGGAAACAAAACGTAGAGATAGAACGTGAAACTACTTTGTTGTGTCAAGTTTCAAGAAGCTAGCACAAACCGTGTTGGATTTAGAGTTCCAAATACATCTATCAATATAGGAGAAAACAGAGTGAAACCTAAAAATTCAAACTGTTACTGGAAATGAACGCTTCAACATAGAAGAACGAAATTTGGGGAACCAAGTCGCCTTAGTGTACTGATCATTACCTGAAAGTATCATCCAGTTTGGGTGAAAAAATATTTGCTGAGATTTCTGGAGATTCGTAATTTTGGGAAGCTTGGCAACCCCGTTCCATGAAAGGGTTTCTCGCCAGTCACTGCTTAGGGCTACATCAAGAGGAATTAAAACGTAGAGATAGAACGTGAAACTACTTTGTTGTGTCAAGTTTCAAGAAGCTAGAACAAACCGTGTTGGATTTAGAGTTCCAAATACATCTATCAATATAGGAGAAAACAGAGTGAAACCTAAAAATTCAAACTGTTACTGGAAATGAACGCTTCAACATAGAAGAACGAAATTTGGGGAACCAAGTCGCCTTAGTGTACTGATCATTACCTGAATGTATCATCCAGTTTGGGTGAAAAAATGTTTGCTGAGATTTCTGGAGATTCGTAATTTTTGGAAGCTTGGCAACCCCTTCCCATGAATGTGTTTCTCGCCAGTCACTGCTTAGGGCTACATCAAGAGGAAACAAAACGTAGAGATAGAACGTGAAACTACTTTGTTGTGTCAAGTTTCAAGAAGCTAGCACAAACTGTGTTGGATTTAGAGTTCCAAATACATCTATCAATATAGGAGAAAACAGAGTGAAACCTAAAAATTCAAACTGTTACTGGAAATGAACGCTTCAAAATAGAAGAACAAAATTTGGGGAACCAAGTCGCCTTAGTGTACTGATCATTACCTGAAAGTATCATCCAGTTTGGGTGAAAAAATATTTGCTGAGATTTCTGGAGATTCGTAATTTTGGGAAGCTTGGCAACCCCTTCCCATGAAAGTGTTTCTCTCCAGTCACTGCTTAGGGCTACATCAAGAGGAAACAAAACGTAGAGATAGAACGTGAAACTACTTTGTTGTGTCAAGTTTCAAGAAGCTAGCACAAACTGTGTTGGATTTAGAGTTCCAAATACATCTATCAATATAGGAGAAAACAGAGTGAAACCTAAAAATTCAAACTGTTACTGGAAATGAACGCTTCAACATAGAAGAACGAAATTTGGGGAACCAAGTTACCTTAGTGTACTGATCATTACCTGAAACTATCATCCAGTTTGGGTGAAAAAATGTTTGCTGAGATTTCTGGAGATTCGTAATTTTGGGAAGCTTGGCAACCCCTTCCCATGAAAGTGTTTCTCGCCAGTCACTGTTTAGGGCTACATCAAGAGGAAAAAAAACGTAGAGATAGAACGTGGAACTACTTTGTTGTGTCAAGTTTCAAGAAGCTAGCACAAACTGTGTTGGATTTAGAGTTCCAAATACATCTATCAATATAGGAGAAAACAGAGTGAAACCTAAAAATTCAAACTGTTACTGGAAATGAACGCTTCAAAATAGAAGAACAAAATTTGGGGAACCAAGTCGCCTTAGTGTACTGATCATTACCTGAAAGTATCATCCAGTTTGGGTGAAAAAAATATTTGCTGAGATTTATGGAGATTCGTAATTTTGGGAAGCTTGGCAACCCCTTCCCATGAAAGTGTTTCTCGCCAGTCACTGCTTAGGGCTACATCAAGAGGAAACAAAACGTAGAGATAGAACGTGAAACTACTTTGTTGTGTCAAGTTTCAAGAAGCTAGCACAAACCGTGTTGGATTTAGAGTTCCAAATACATCTATCAATATAGGAGAAAACAGAGTGAAACCTAAAAATTCAAACTGTTACTGGAAATGAACGCTTCAACATAGAAGAACGAAATTTGGGTAACCAAGTCGCCTTAGTGTACTGATCATTACCTGAAAGTATCATCCAGTTTGGGTGAAAAAATATTTGCTGAGATTTCTGGAGATTCGTAATTTTTGGAAGCTTGGCAACCCCTTCCCATGAAAGTGTTTCTCGCCAGTCACTGCTTAGGGCTACATCAAGAGGAAACAAAACGTAGAGATAGAAAGTGAAACTACTTTGTTGTGTCAAGTTTCAAGAAGCTAGCACAAACCGTGTTGGATTTAGAGGTCCAAATACATCTATCAATATAGGAGAAAACAGAGTGAAACCTAAAAATTCAAACTGTTACTGGAAATGAACGCTTCGACATAGAAGAACGAAATTTGGGGAACCAAGTCGCCTTAGTGTACTGATCACTACCTGAAAGTATCATCCAGTTTGGGTGAAAAAATATTTGCTGAGATTTCTGGAGATTCGTAATTTTGGGAAGATTGGCAACCCCTTCCCATGAAAGTGTTTCTCGCCAGTCACTGCTTAGGGCTACATCAAGAGGAAACAAAACGTAGAGATAGAACGTGAAACTACTTTGTTGTGTCAAGTTTCAAGAAGCTAGCACAAACCGTGTTGGATTTAGAGTTCCAAATACATCTATCAATATAGGAGAAAACAGAGTGAAACCTAAAAATTCAAACTGTTACTGGAAATGAACGCTTCAACATAGAAGAACGAAATTTGGGGAACCAAGTCGCCTTAGTGTACTGATCATTACCTGAAAGTATCATCCAGTTTGGGTGAAAAAATATTTGCTGAGATTTCTGGAGATTCGTAATTTTGGGAAGCTTGGCAACCCCGTTCCATGAAAGGGTTTCTCGCCAGTCACTGCTTAGGGCTACATCAAGAGGAATTAAAACGTAGAGATAGAACGTGAAACTACTTTGTTGTGTCAAGTTTCAAGAAGCTAGAACAAACCGTGTTGGATTTAGAGTTCCAAATACATCTATCAATATAGGAGAAAACAGAGTGAAACCTAAAAATTCAAACTGTTACTGGAAATGAACGCTTCAACATAGAAGAACGAAATTTGGGGAACCAAGTCGCCTTAGTGTACTGATCATTACCTGAATGTATCATCCAGTTTGGGTGAAAAAATGTTTGCTGAGATTTCTGGAGATTCGTAATTTTTGGAAGCTTGGCAACCCCTTCCCATGAATGTGTTTCTCGCCAGTCACTGCTTAGGGCTACATCAAGAGGAAACAAAACGTAGAGATAGAACGTGAAACTACTTTGTTGTGTCAAGTTTCAAGAAGCTAGCACAAACTGTGTTGGATTTAGAGTTCCAAATACATCTATCAATATAGGAGAAAACAGAGTGAAACCTAAAAATTCAAACTGTTACTGGAAATGAACGCTTCAAAATAGAAGAACAAAATTTGGGGAACCAAGTCGCCTTAGTGTACTGATCATTACCTGAAAGTATCATCCAGTTTGGGTGAAAAAAATATTTGCTGAGATTTATGGAGATTCGTAATTTTGGGAAGCCTGGCAACCCCTTCCCATGAAAGTGTTTCTCGCCAGTCACTGCTTAGGGCTACATCAAGAGGAAACAAAACGTAGAGATAGAACGTGAAACTACTTTGTTGTGTCAAGTTTCAAGAAGCTAGCACAAACCGTGTTGGATTTAGAGTTCCAAATACATCTATCAATATAGGAGAAAACAGAGTGAAACCTAAAAATTCAAACTGTTACTGGAAATGAACGCTTCAACATAGAAGAACCAAATTTGGGGAACCAAGTCGCCTTAGTGTACTGATCATTACCTGAAAGTATCATCCAGTTTGGGTGAAAAAATATTTGCTGAGATTTCTGGAGATTCGTAATTTTTGGAAGCTTGGCAACCCCTTCCCATGAAAGTGTTTCTCGCCAGTCACTGCTTAGGGCTACATCAAGAGGAAACAAAACGTAGAGATAGAACGTGAAACTACTTTGTTGTGTCAAGTTTCAAGAAGCTAGAACAAACCGTGTTGGATTTAGAGTTCCAAATACATCTATCAATATAGGAGAAAACAGCGTGAAACCTAAAAATTCAAACTGTTACTGGAAATGAACGCTTCAACATAGAAGAACGAAATTTGGGGAACCAAGTCGCCTTAGTGTACTGATCATTACCTGAAAGTATCATCCAGTTTGGGTGAAAAAATATTTGCTGAGATTTCTGGAGATTCGCAATTTTTGGAAGCTTGGCAACCCCTTCCCATGAAAGGGTTTCTCGCCAGTCACTGCTTAGGGCTACATCAAGAGGAAACAAAACGTAGAGATAGAACGTGAAACTACTTTGTTGTGTCAAGTTTCAAGAAGCTAGAACAAACCGTGTTGGATTTAGAGTTCCAAATACATCTATCAATATAGGAGAAAACAGAGTGAAACCTAAAAATTCAAACTGTTACTGGAAATGAACGCTTCAACATAGAAGAACGAAATTTGGGGAACCAAGTCGCCTTAGTGTACTGATCATTACCTGAGAGTATCATCCAGTTTGGGTGAAAAAATATTTGCTGAGATTTCTGGAGATTCGTAATTTTTGGAAGCATGGCAACCCCTTCCCATGAAAGTGTTTCTCGCCAGTCACTGCTTAGGGCTACATCAAGAGGAAACAAAACGTAGAGATAGAACGTGAAACTACTTTGTTGTGTCAAGTTTCAAGAAGCTAGCACAAACCGTGTTGGATTTAGAGTTCCAAATACATCTATCAATATAGGAGAAAACAGAGTGAAACCTAAAAATTCAAACTGTTACTGGAAATGAACGCTTCGACATAGAAGAACGAAATTTGGGGAACCAAGTCGCCTTAGTGTACTGATCACTACCTGAAAGTATCATCCAGTTTGGGTGAAAAAATATTTGTTGAGATTTCTGGAGATTCGTAATTTTGGGAAGCTTGGCAACCCCTTCCCATGAAAGTGTTTCTCGCCAGTCACTGCTTAGGGCTACATCAAGAGGAAACAAAACGTAGAGATAGAACGTGAAACTACTTTGTTGTGTCAAGTTTCAAGAAGCTAGCACAAACCGTGTTGGATTTAGAGTTCCAAATACATCTATCAATATAGGAGAAAACAGAGTGAAACCTAAAAATTCAAACTGTTACTGGAAATGAACGCTTCAACATAGAAGAACGAAATTTGGGGAACCAAGTCGCCTTAGTGTACTGATCATTACCTGAAAGTATCATCCAGTTTGGGTGAAAAAATATTTGCTGAGATTTCTGGAGATTCGTAATTTTGGGAAGCTTGGCAACCCCTTCCCATGAAAGTGTTTCTCGCCAGTCACTGTTTAGGGCTACATCAAGAGGAAACAAAACGTAGAGATAGAACATGAAACTACTTTGTTGTGTCAACTTTCAAGAAGCTAGCACAAACCGTGTTGGATTTAGAGTTCCAAATACATCTATCAATATAGGAGAAAACAGAGTGAAACCTAAAAATTCAAACTGTTACTGGAAATGAACGCTTCAACATAGAAGAACGAAATTTGGGGAACCAAGTCGCCTTAGTGTACTGATCATTACCTGAAAGTATCATCCAGTTTGGGTGAAAAAATATTTGCTGAGATTTCTGGAGATTCGTAATTTTGGGAAGCTTGGCAACCCCGTTCCATGAAAGGGTTTCTCGCCAGTCACTGCTTAGGGCTACATCAAGAGGAAACAAAACGTAGAGATAGAACGTGAAACTACTTTGTTGTGTCAAGTTTCAAGAAGCTAGCACAAACCGTGTTGGATTTAGAGTTCCAAATACATCTATTAATATAGGAGAAAACAGAGTGAAACCTAAAAATTCAAACTGTTACTGGAAATGAACGCTTCAACATAGAAGAACGAAATTTGGGGAACCAAGTTACCTTAGTGTACTGATCATTACCTGAAACTATCATCCAGTATGGGTGAAAAATTATTTGCTGAGATATCTGGAGATTCGTAATTTTTGGAAGCTTGGCAATCCCTTCCCATGAAAGTGTTTCTCGCCAGTCACTGCTTAGGGCTACATCAAGAGGAAACAAAACGTACAGATAGAACGTGAAACTACTTTGTTGTGTCAAGTTTCAAGAAGCTATCACAAACCGTGTTGGATTTAGTGTTCCAAATACATCTATCAATATAGGAGAAAACAGAGTGAAACCTAAAAATTCAAACTGTTACTGGAAATGAACGCTTCAAGATAGAAGAACGAAATTTGGGGAACCAAGTCGCCTTAGTGTACTGATCATTACCTGAAAGTATCATCCAGTTTGGGTGAAAAAATATTTGCTGAGATTTCTGGAGATTCGTAATTTTGGGAAGCTTGGCAACCCCTTCCCATGAAAGTGTTTCTCGCCAGTCACTGCTTAGGGCTACATCAAGAGGAAACAAAACGTAGAGATAGAACGTGAAACTACGTTGTTGTGTCAAGTTTCAAGAAGCTAGCACAAAACGTGTAGGATTTAGAGTTCCAAATACATCTATTAATATAGGAGAAAACAGAGTGAAACCTAAAAATTCAAACTGTTACTGGAAATGAACGCTTCAACATAGAAGAACGAAATTTGGGGAACCAAGTTACCTTAGTGTACTGATCATTACCTGAAACTATCATCCAGTTTGGGTAAAAAATTATTTGCTGAGATTTCTGGAGATTCGTAATTTTTGGAAGCTTGGCAACCCCTTCCCATGAAAGTGTTTCTCGCCAATCACTGCTTAGGGCTACATCAAGAGGAAACAAAACGTAGAGATAGAACGTGAAACTACTTTGTTGTGTCAACTTTCAAGAAGCTAGCACAAACCGTGTTGGATTCAGAGTTCCAAATACATCTATCAATATAGGAGAAAACAGAGTGAAACCTAAAAATTCAAACTGTTACTGGAAATGAACGCTTCAACATAGAAGAACGAAATTTGGGGAACCAAGTCGCCTTAGTGTACTGATCATTACCTGAGAGTATCATCCAGTTTGGGTGAAAAAATATTTGCTGAGATTTCTGGAGATTCGTAATTTTGGGAAGCTTGGCAACCCCTTCCCATGAAAGTGTTTCTCGCCAGTCACTGCTTAGGGCTACATCAAGAGGAAACAAAACGTAGAGATAGAACGTGAAACTACTTTGTTGTGTCAAGTTTCAAGAAGCTAGCACAAACCGTGTTGGATTTAGAGTTCCAAATACATCTATCAATATAGGAGAAAACAGAGTGAAACCTAAAAATTCAAACTGTTACTGGAAATGAACGCTTCAACATAGAAGAACGAAATTTGGGGAACCAAGTCGCCTTAGTGTACTGATCATTACCTGAAAGTATCATCCAGTTTGGGTGAAAAAATACTTGCTGAGATTTCTGGAGATTCGTAATTTTGGGAAGCTTGGCAACCCCTTCCCATGAAAGTGTTTCTCGCCAGTCACTGCTTAGGGCTACATCAAGAGGAAACAAAACGTAGAGATAGAACGTGAAACTACGTTGTTGTGTCTAGTTTCAAGAAGCTAGCACAAAACGTGTTGGATTTAGAGTTCCAAATACATCTATCAATATAGGAGAAAACAGAGTGAAACCTAAAAATTCAAACTGTTACTGGAAATGAACGCTTCAAATAGAAGAACGAAATTTGGGGAACCAAGTCGCCTTAGTGTACTGATCATTACCTGAGAGTATCATCCAGTTTGGGTGAAAAAATATTTGCTGAGATTTCTGGAGATTCGTAATTTTTGGAAGCTTGGCAACTCCTTCCCATGAAAGTGTTTCTCGCCAGTCACTGCTTAGGGCTACATCAAGAGGAAACAAAACGTAGAGATTGAACCGGAAACTACTTTGTTGTGTCAAGTTTCAAGAAGCTAGCACAAACCGTGTTGGATTTAGAGTTCCAAATACATCTATCAATATAGGAGAAAACAGAGTGAAACCTAAAAATTCAAACTGTTACTGGAAATGAATGCTTCAAAATAGAAGAACAAAATTTGGGGAAACAAGTCGCCTTAGTGTACTGATCATTACCTGAAAGTATCATCCAGTTTGGGTGAAAAAATATTTGCTGAGATTTATGGAGATTCGTAATTTTGGGAAGCTTGGCAACCCCTTCCCATGAAAGTGATTCTCGCCAGTCACTGCTTAGGTATACATCAAGAGGAAACAAAACGTAGAGATAGAACGTGAAACTACTTTGTTGTGTCAAGTTTCAAGATGCTAGCACAAACCGTGTTGGATTTAGAGTTCCAAATACATCTATCAATATAGGAGAAAACAGAGTGAAACCTAAAAATTCAAACTGTTACTGGAAATGAACGCTTCAACATAGAAGAACGAAATTTGGGGAACCAAGTCGCCTTAGTGTACTGATCATTACCTGAAAGTATCATCCAGTTTGGGTGAAAAAATATTTGCTGAGATTTCTGGAGATTCGTAATTTTTGGAAGCTTGGCAACCCCTTCCCATGAAAGTGTTTCTCGCTAGTCACTGCTTAGGGCTACATCAAGAGGAAACAAAACGTAGAGATAGAACGTGAAACTACTTTGTTGTGTCAAGTTTCAAGAATCTAGCACAAACCGTGTTGGATTTAGAGTTCCAAATACATCTATCAATATAGGAGAAAACAGAGTGAAAATTAAAAATTCAAACTGTTACTGGAAATGAACGCTTCGACATAGAAGAACGAAATTTGGGGAACCAAGTCGCCTTAGTGTACTGATCACTACCTGAAAGTATCATCCAGTTTGGGTGAAAAAATATTTGCTGAGATTTCTGGAGATTCGTAATTTTGGGAAGCTTGGCAACCCCTTCCCATGAAAGTGTTTCTCGCCAGTCACTGCTTAGGGCTACATCAAGAGGAAACAAAACGTAGAGATAGAACGTGAAACTACTTTGTTGTGTCAAGTTTCAAGAAGCTAGCACAAACCGTGTTGGATTTAGAGTTCCAAATACATCTATCAATATAGGAGAAAACAGAGTGAAACCTAAAAATTCAAACTGTTACTGGAAATGAACGCTTCAACATAGAAGAACGAAATTTGGGGAACCAAGTCGCCTTAGTGTACTGATCATTACCTGAAAGTATCATCCAGTTTGGGTGAAAAAATATTTGCTGAGATTTCTGGAGATTCGTAATTTTGGGAAGCTTGGCAACCCCGTTCCATGAAAGGGTTTCTCGCCAGTCACTGCTTAGGGCTACATCAAGAGGAAACAAAACGTAGAGATAGAACGTGAAACTACTTTGTTGTGTCAAGTTTCAAGAAGCTAGCACAAACCGTGTTGGATTTAGAGTTCCAAATACATCTATCAATATAGGAGAAAACAGAGTGAAACCTAAAAATTCAAACTGTTACTGGAAATGAACGCTTCAACATATAAGAACGAAATTTGGGGAACCAAGTCGCCTTAGTGTACTGATCATTACCTGAAAGTATCATCCAGTTTGGGTGAAAAAATATTTGCTGAGATTTCTGGAGATTCGCAATTTTTGGAAGCTTGGCAACCCCTTCCCATGAAAGGGTTTCTCGCCAGTCACTGCTTAGGGATACATCAAGAGGAAACAAAACGTAGAGATAGAACGTGAAACTACTTTGTTGTGTCAAGTTTCAAGAAGCTAGAACAAACCGTGTTGGATTTAGAGTTCCAAATACATCTATCAATATAGGAGAAAACAGAGTGAAACCTAAAAATTCAAACTGTTACTGGAAATGAACGCTTCAACATAGAAGAACGAAATTTGGGGAACCAAGTCGCCTTAGTGTACTGATCATTACCTGAGAGTATCATCCAGTTTGGGTGAAAAAATATTTGCTGAGATTTCTGGAGATTCGTAATTTTTGGAAGCATGGCAACCCCTTCCCATGAAAGTGTTTCTCGCCAGTCACTGCTTAGGGCTACATCAAGAGGAAACAAAACGTAGAGATAGAACGTGAAACTACTTTGTTGTGTCAAGTTTCAAGAAGCTAGCACAAACCGTGTTGGATTTAGAGTTCCAAATACATCTATCAATATAGGAGAAAACAGAGTGAAACCTAAAAATTCAAACTGTTACTGGAAATGAACGCTTCGACATAGAAGAACGAAATTTGGGGAACCAAGTCGCCTTAGTGTACTGATCACTACCTGAAAGTATCATCCAGTTTGGGTGAAAAAATATTTGCTGAGATTTCTGGAGATTCGTAATTTTGGGAAGCTTGGCAACCCCTTCCCATGAAAGTGTTTCTCGCCAGTCACTGCTTAGGGCTACATCAAGAGGAAACAAAACGTAGAGATAGAAAGTGAAACTACTTTGTTGTGTCAAGTTTCAAGAAGCTAGCACAAACCGTGTTGGATTTAGAGTTCCAAATACATCTATCAATATAGGAGAAAACAGAGTGAAACCTAAAAATTCAAACTGTTACTGGAAATGAACGCTTCAACATAGAAGAACGAAATTTGGGGAACCAAGTCGCCTTAGTGTACTGATCATTACCTGAAAGTATCATCCAGTTTGGGTGAAAAAATATTTGCTGAGATTTCTGGAGATTCGTAATTTTGGGAAGCTTGGCAACCCCTTCCCATGAAAGTGTTTCTCGCCAGTCACTGTTTAGGGCTACATCAAGAGGAAACAAAACGTAGAGATAGAACATGAAACTACTTTGTTGTGTCAACTTTCAAGAAGCTAGCACAAACCGTGTTGGATTTAGAGTTCCAAATACATCTATCAATATAGGAGAAAACAGAGTGAAACCTAAAAATTCAAACTGTTACTGGAAATGAACGCTTCAACATAGAAGAACGAAATTTGGGGAACCAAGTCGCCTTAGTGTACTGATCATTACCTGAAAGTATCATCCAGTTTGGGTGAAAAAATATTTGCTGAGATTTCTGGAGATTCGTAATTTTGGGAAGCTTGGCAACCCCGTTCCATGAAAGGGTTTCTCGCCAGTCACTGCTTAGGGCTACATCAAGAGGAAACAAAACGTAGAGATAGGACGTGAAACTACTTTGTTGTGTCAAGTTTCAAGAAGCTAGCACAAACCGTGTTGGATTTAGAGTTCCAAATACATCTATCAATATAGGAGAAAACAGAGTGAAACCTAAAAATTCAAACTGTTACTGGAAATGAACGCTTCAACATAGAAGAACGAAATTTGGGGAACCAAGTCGCCTTAGTGTACTGATCATTACCTGAGAGTATCATCCAGTTTGGGTGAAAAAATATTTGCTGAGATTTCTGGAGATTCGTAATTTTGGGAAGCTTGGCAACCCCTTCCCATGAAAGTGTTTCTCGCCAATCACTGCTTAGGGCTACATCAAGAGGAAACACAACGTAGAGATAGAACGTGAAACTACTTTGTTGTGTCAACTTTCAAGAAGCTAGCACAAACCGTGTTGGATTCAGAGTTCCAAATACATCTATCAATATAGGAGAAAACAGAGTGAAACCTAAAAATTCAAACTGTTACTGGAAATGAACGCTTCAACATAGAAGAACGAAATTTGGGGAACCAAGTCGCCTTAGTGTACTGATCATTACCTGAAAGTATCATCCAGTTTGGGTGAAAAAATACTTGCTGAGATTTCTGGAGATTCGTAATTTTGGGAAGCTTGGCAACCCCTTCCCATGAAAGTGTTTCTCGCCAGTCACTGCTTAGGGCTACATCAAGAGGAAACAAAACGTAGAGATAGAACGTGAAACTACGTTGTTGTGTCTAGTTTCAAGAAGCTAGCACAAAACGTGTTGGATTTAGAGTTCCAAATACATCTATCAATATAGGAGAAAACAGAGTGAAACCTAAAAATTCAAACTGTTACTGGAAATGAACGCTTCAAATAGAAGAACGAAATTTGGGGAACCAAGTCGCCTTAGTGTACTGATCATTACCTGAAAGTATCATCCAGTTTGGGTGAAAAAATATTTGCTGAGATTTCTGGAGATTCGTAATTTTGGGAAGCTTGGCAACCCCTTCCCATGAAAGTGTTTCTCGCCAGTCACTGCTTAGGGCTACATCAAGAGGAAACAAAACATAGAGAGAGAACGTGAAACTACTTTGTTGTGTCAAGTTTCAAGAAGCTAGCACAAACCGTGTTGGATTTAGAGTTCCAAATACATCTATCAATATAGGAGAAAACAGAGTGAAACCTAAAAATTCAAACTGTTACTGGAAATGAACGCTTCAACATAGAAGAACGAAATTTGGGGAACCAAGTCGCCTTAGTGTACTGATCATTACCTGAGAGTATCATCCAGTTTGGGTGAAAAAATATTTGCTGAGATTTCTGGAGATTCGTAATTTTTGGAAGCTTCGAAACTCCTTCCCATGAAAGTGTTTCTCGCCAGTCACTGCTTAGGGCTACATCAAGAGGAAACAAAACGTAGAGATAGAACGGGAAACTACTTTGTTGTGTCAAGTTTCAAGATGCTAGCACAAACCGTGTTGGATTTAGAGTTCCAAATACATCTATCAATATAGGAGAAAACAGAGTGAAACCTAAAAATTCAAACTGTTACTGGAAATGAACGCTTCAACATAGAAGAACGAAATTTGGGGAACCAAGTCGACTTAGTGTACTGATCATTACCTGAAAGTATCATCCAGTTTGGGTGAAAAAATATTTGCTGAGATTTCTGGAGATTCGTAATTTTGGGAAGCTTGGCAACCCCGTTCCATGAAAGGGTTTTTCGCCAGTCACTGCTTAGGGCTACATCAAGAGGAAACAAAACGTAGAGATAGAACGTGAAACTACTTTGTTGTGTCAAGTTTCAAGAAGCTAGAACAAACCGTGTTGGATTTAGAGTTCCAAATACATCTATCAATATAGGAGAAAACAGAGTGAAACCTAAAAATTCAAACTGTTACTGGAAATGAACGCTTCAACATAGAAGAACGAAATTTGGGGAACCAAGTCGCCTTAGTGTACTGATCATTACCTGAGAGTATCATCCAGTTTGGGTGAAAAAATGTTTGCTGAGATTTCTGGAGATTCGTAATTTTGGGAAGCTTGGCAACCCCTTCCCATGAAAGTGTTTCTCGCCAGTCACTGCTTAGGGCTACATAAAGAGGAAACAAAACGTAGAGATAGAACGTGAAACTACTTTGTTGTGTCAAGTTTCAAGAAGCTAGCACAAACTGTGTTGGATTTAGAGTTCCAAATACATCTATCAATATAGGAGAAAACAGAGTGAAACCTAAAAATTCAAACTGTTACTGGAAATGAATGCTTCAAAATAGAAGAACAAAATTTGGGGAACCAAGTCGCCTTAGTGTACTGATCATTACCTGAAAGTATCATCCAGTTTGGGTGAAAAAATATTTGCTGAGATTTATGGAGATTCGTAATTTTGGGAAGCTTGGCAACCCCTTCCCATGAAAGTGATTCTCGCCAGTCACTGCTTAGGTATACATCAAGAGGAAACAAAACGTAGAGATAGAACGTGAAACTACTTTGTTGTGTCAAGTTTCAAGATGCTAGCACAAACCGTGTTGGATTTAGAGTTCCAAATACATCTATCAATATAGGAGAAAACAGAGTGAAACCTAAAAATTCAAACTGTTACTGGAAATGAACGCTTCAACATAGAAGAACGAAATTTGGAGAACCAAGTCGCCTTAGTGTACTGATCATTACCTGAAAGTATCATCCAGTTTGGGTGAAAAAATATTTGCTGAGATTTCTGGAGATTCGTAATTTTTGGAAGCTTGGCAACCCCTTCCCATGAAAGTGTTTCTCGCCAGTCACTGCTTAGGGCTACATCAAGAGGAAACAAAACGTAGAGATAGAACGTGAAACTACTTTGTTGTGTCAAGTTTCAAGAAGCTAGCACAAACCGTGTTGGATTTAGAGTTCCAAATACATCTATCAATATAGGAGAAAACAGAGTGAAAATTAAAAATTCAAACTGTTACTGGAAATGAACGCTTCGACATAGAAGAACGAAATTTGGGGAACCAAGTCGCCTTAGTGTACTGATCACTACCTGAAAGTATCATCCAGTTTGGGTGAAAAAATATTTGCTGAGATTTCTGGAGATTCGTAATTTTGGGAAGCTTGGCAACCCCTTCCCATGAAAGTGTTTCTCGCCAGTCACTGCTTAGGGCTACATCAAGAGGAAATAAAACGTAGAGATAGAACGTGAAACTACTTTGTTGTGTCAAGTTTCAAGAAGCTAGCACAAACCGTGTTGGATTTAGAGTTCCAAATACATCTATCAATATAGGAGAAAACAGAGTGAAACCTAAAAATTCAAACTGTTACTGGAAATGAACGCTTCAACATAGAAGAACGAAATTTGGGGAACCAAGTCGCCTTAGTGTACTGATCATTACCTGAAAGTATCATCCAGTTTGGGTGAAAAAATATTTGCTGAGATTTCTGGAGATTCGTAATTTTGGGAAGCTTGGCAACCCCGTTCCATGAAAGGGTTTCTCGCCAGTCACTGCTTAGGGCTACATCAAGAGGAAACAAAACGTAGAGATAGAACGTGAAACTACTTTGTTGTGTCAAGTTTCAAGAAGCTAGCACAAACCGTGTTGGATTTAGAGTTCCAAATACATCTATCAATATAGGAGAAAACAGAGTGAAACCTAAAAATTCAAACTGTTACTGGAAATGAACGCTTCAACATAGAAGAACGAAATTTGGGGAACCAAGTCGCCTTAGTGTACTGATCATTACCTGAAAGTATCATCCAGTTTGGGTGAAAAAATATTTGCTGAGATTTCTGGAGATTCGCAATTTTTGGAAGCTTGGCAACCCCTTCCCATGAAAGGGTTTCTCGCCAGTCACTGCTTAGGGCTACATCAAGAGGAAACAAAACGTAGAGATAGAACGTGAAACTACTTTGTTGTGTCAAGTTTCAAGAAGCTAGAACAAACCGTGTTGGATTTAGAGTTCCAAATACATCTATCAATATAGGAGAAAACAGAGTGAAACCTAAAAATTCAAACTGTTACTGGAAATGAACGCTTCGACATAGAAGAACGAAATTTGGGGAACCAAGTCGCCTTAGTGTACTGATCACTACCTGAAAGTATCATCCAGTTTGGGTGAAAAAATATTTGCTGAGATTTCTGGAGATTCGTAATTTTGGGAAGCTTGGCAACCCCTTCCCATGAAAGTGTTTCTCGCCAGTCACTGCTTAGGGCTACATCAAGAGGAAACAAAACGTAGAGATAGAACGTGAAACTACTTTGTTGTGTCAAGTTTCAAGAAGCTAGCACAAACCGTGTTGGATTTAGAGTTCCAAATACATCTATCAATATAGGAGAAAACAGAGTGAAACCTAAAAATTCAAACTGTTACTGGAAATGAACGCTTCAACATAGAAGAACGAAATTTGGGGAACCAAGTCGCCTTAGTGTACTGATCATTACCTGAAAGTATCATCCAGTTTGGGTGAAAAAATATTTGCTGAGATTTCTGGAGATTCGTAATTTTGGGAAGCTTGGCAACCCCTTCCCATGAAAGTGTTTCTCGCCAGTCACTGTTTAGGGCTACATCAAGAGGAAACAAAACGTAGAGATAGAACATGAAACTACTTTGTTGTGTCAACTTTCAAGAAGCTAGCACAAACCGTGTTGGATTTAGAGTTCCAAATACATCTATCAATATAGGAGAAAACAGAGTGAAACCTAAAAATTCAAACTGTTACTGGAAATGAACGCTTCAACATAGAAGAACGAAATTTGGGGAACCAAGTCGCCTTAGTGTACTGATCATTACCTGAAAGTATCATCCAGTTTGGGTGAAAAAATATTTGCTGAGATTTCTGGAGATTCGTAATTTTGGGAAGCTTGGCAACCCCGTTCCATGAAAGGGTTTCTCGCCAGTCACTGCTTAGGGCTACATCAAGAGGAAACAAAACGTAGAGATAGAACGTGAAACTACTTTGTTGTGTCAAGTTTCAAGAAGCTAGCACAAACCGTGTTGGATTTAGAGTTCCAAATACATCTATTAATATAGGAGAAAACAGAGTGAAACCTAAAAATTCAAACTGTTACTGGAAATGAACGCTTCAACATAGAAGAACGAAATTTGCGGAACCAAGTTACCTTAGTGTACTGATCATTACCTGAAACTATCATCCAGTTTGGGTGAAAAATTATTTGCTGAGATTTCTGGAGATTCGTAATTTTTGGAAGCTTGGCAATCCCTTCCCATGAAAGTGTTTCTCGCCAGTCACTGCTTAGGGCTACATCAAGAGGAAACAAAACGTAGAGATAGAACGTGAAACTACTTTGTTGTGACAACTTTCAAGAAGCTAGCACAAACCGTGTTGGATTCAGAGTTCCAAATACATCTATCAATATAGGAGAAAACAGAGTGAAACCTAAAAATTCAAACTGTTACTGGAAATGAACGCTTCAACATAGAAGAACGAAATTTGGGGAACCAAGTCGCCTTAGTGTACTGATCATTACCTGAGAGTATCATCCAGTTTGGGTGAAAAAATATTTGCTGAGATTTCTGGAGATTCGTAATTTTGGGAAGCTTGGCAACCCCTTCCCATGAAAGTGTTTCTCGCCAGTCACTGCTTAGGGCTACATCAAGAGGAAACAAAACGTAGAGATAGAACGTGAAACTACTTTGTTGTGTCAAGTTTCAAGAAGCTAGCACAAACCGTGTTGGATTCAGAGTTCCAAATACATCTATCAATATAGGAGAAAACAGAGTGAAACCTAAAAATTCAAACTGTTACTGGAAATGAACGCTTCAACATAGAAGAACGAAATTTGGGGAACCAAGTCGCCTTAGTGTACTGATCATTACCTGAGAGTATCATCCAGTTTGGGTGAAAAAATATTTGCTGAGATTTCTGGAGATTCGTAATTTTGGGAAGCTTGGCAACCCCTTCCCATGAAAGTGTTTCTCGCCAGTCACTGCTTAGGGCTACATCAAGAGGAAACAAAACGTAGAGATAGAACGTGAAACTACTTTGTTGTGTCAAGTTTCAAGAAGCTAGCACAAACCGTGTTGGATTTAGAGTTCCAAATACATCTATCAATATAGGAGAAAACAGAGTGAAACCTAAAAATTCAAACTGTTACTGGAAATGAACGCTTCAACATAGAAGAACGAAATTTGGGGAACCAAGTCGCCTTAGTGTACTGATCATTACCTGAAAGTATCATCCAGTTTGGGTGAAAAAATATTTGCTGAGATTTCTGGAGATTCGTAATTTTGGGAAGCTTGGCAACCCCTTCCCATGAAAGTGTTTCTCGCCAGTCACTGCTTAGGGCTACATCAAGAGGAAACAAAACGTAGAGATAGAACGTGAAACTACTTTGTTGTGTCAAGTTTCAAGAAGCTAGCACAAACCGTGTTGGATTTAGAGTTCCAAATACATCTATCAATATAGGAGAAAACAGAGTGAAACCTAAAAATTCAAACTGTTACTGGAAATGAACGCTTCAACATAGAAGAACGAAATTTGGGGAACCAAGTCGCCTTAGTGTACTGATCATTACCTGAAAGTATCATCCAGTTTGGGTGAAAAAATGTTTGCTGAGATTTCTGGAGATTCGTAATTTTGGGAAGCTTGGCAACCCCTTCCCATGAAAGTGTTTCTCGCCAGTCACTGCTTAGGCCTACATCAAGAGGAAACAAAACGTAGAGATAGAACGTGAAACTACTTTGTTGTGTCAAGTTTCAAGAAGCTAGCACAAACCGTGTTGGATTTAGAGTTCCAAATACATCTATAAATATAGGAGAAAACAGAGTGAAACCTAAAAATTCAAACTGTTACTGGAAATGAACGCTTCAACATAGAAGAACGAAATTTGGGGAACCAAGTCGCCTTAGTGTACTGATCATTACCTGAAAGTATCATCCAGTTTGGGTGAAAAAAATATTTGCTGAGATTTCTGGAGATTCGTAATTTTAGGAAGCTTGGCAACCCCGTTCCATGAAAGTGTTTCTCGCCAGTCACTGCTTAGGGCTACATCAAGAGGAAACAAAACGTAGAGATAGAACGTGAAACTACTTTGTTGTGTCAAGTTTCAAGAAGCTAGAACAAACCGTGTTGGATTTAGAGTTCCAAATACATCTATCAATATAGGAGAAAACAGAGTGAAACCTAAAAATTCAAACTGTTACTGCAAATGAACGCTTCAACATAGAAGAATGAAATTTGGGGAACCAAGTCGCCTTAGTGTACTGATCATTACCTGAAAGTATCATCCAGTTTGGGTGAAAAAATGTTTGCTGAGATTTCTGGAGATTCGTAATTTTGGGAAGCTTGGCAACCCCTTCCCATGAAAGTGTTTCTCGCCAGTCACTGCTTAGGGCTACATCAAGAGGAAACAAAACGTAGAGATAGAACGTGAAACTACTTTGTTGTGTCAAGTTTCAAGAAGCTAGCACAAACCGTGTTGGATTTAGAGTTCCAAATACATCTATCAATATAGGAGAAAACAGAGTGAAACCTAAAAATTCAAACTGTTACTGGAAATGAACGCTTCAACATAGAAGAACGAAATTTGGGGAACCAAGTCGCCTTAGTGTACTGATCATTACCTGAAAGTATCATCCAGTTTGGGTGAAAAATATTTGCTGAGATTTCTGGAGATTCGTAATTTTTGGAAGCTTGGCAACCCCTTCCCATGAAAGTGTTTCTCGCCAGTCACTGCTTAGGGCTACATCAAGAGGAAACAAAACGTAGAGATAGAACGTGAAACTACTTTGTTGTGTCAAGTTTCAAGAAGCTAGCACAAACCGTGTTGGATTTAGAGTTCCAAATACATCTATCAATATAGGAGAAAACAGAGTGAAACCTAAAAATTCAAACTGTTACTGGAAATGAACGCTTCGACATAGAAGAACGAAATTTGGGGAACCAAGTCGCCTTAGTGTACTGATCACTACCTGAAAGTATCATCCAGTTTGGGTGAAAAAATATTTGCTGAGATTTCTGGAGATTCGTGATTTTGGGAAGATTGGCAACCCCTTCCCATGAAAGTGTTTCTCGCCAGTCACTGCTTAGGGCTACATCAAGAGGAAACAAAACGTAGAGATAGAACGTGAAACTACTTTGTGGTGTCAAGTTTCAAGAAGCTAGCACAAACCGTGTTGGATTTAGAGTTCCAAATACATCTATCAATATAGGAGAAAACAGAGTGAAACCTAAAAATTCAAACTGTTACTGGAAATGAACGCTTCAACATAGAAGAACGAAATTTGGGGAACCAAGTCGCCTTAGTGTACTTATCATTACCTGAAAGTATCATCCAGTTTGGGTGAAAAAATATTTGCTGAGATTTCTGGAGATTCGTAATTTTGGGAAGCTTGGCAACCCCGTTCCATGAAAGGGTTTCTCGCCAGTCACTGCTTAGGGCTACATCAAGAGGAATTAAAACGTAGAGATAGAACGTGAAACTACTTTGTTGTGTCAAGTTTCAAGAAGCTAGAACAAACCGTGTTGGATTTAGAGTTCCAAATACATCTATCAATATAGGAGAAAACAGCGTGAAACCTAAAAATTCAAACTGTTACTGGAAATGAACGCTTCAACATAGAAGAACGAAATTTGGGGAACCAAGTCGCCTTAGTGTACTGATCATTACCTGAATGTATCATCCAGTTTGGGTGAAAAAATGTTTGCTGAGATTTCTGGAGATTCGTAATTTTTGGAAGCTTGGCAACCCCTTCCCATGAATGTGTTTCTCGCCAGTCACTGCTTAGGGCTACATCAAGAGGAAACAAAACGTAGAGATAGAACGTGAAACTACTTTGTTGTGTCAAGTTTCAAGAAGCTAGCACAAACTGTGTTGGATTTAGAGTTCCAAATACATCTATCAATATAGGAGAAAACAGAGTGAAACCTAAAAATTCAAACTGTTACTGGAAATGAACGCTTCAAAATAGAAGAACAAAATTTGGGGAACCAAGTCGCCTTAGTGTACTGATCATTACCTGAAAGTATCATCCAGTTTGGGTGAAAAAATATTTGCTGAGATTTCTGGAGATTCGTAATTTTGGGAAGCTTGGCAACCCCTTCCCATGAAAGTGTTTCTCTCCAGTCACTGCTTAGGGCTACATCAAGAGGAAACAAAACGTAGAGATAGAACGTGAAACTACTTTGTTGTGTCAAGTTTCAAGAAGCTAGCACAAACTGTGTTGGATTTAGAGTTCCAAATACATCTATCAATATAGGAGAAAACAGAGTGAAACCTAAAAATTCAAACTGTTACTGGAAATGAACGCTTCAACATAGAAGAACGAAATTTGGGGAACCAAGTTACCTTAGTGTACTGATCATTACCTGAAACTATCATCCAGTTTGGGTGAAAAAATGTTTGCTGAGATTTCTGGAGATTCGTAATTTTGGGAAGCTTGGCAACCCCTTCCCATGAAAGTGTTTCTCGCCAGTCACTGTTTAGGGCTACATCAAGAGGAAAAAAAAACGTAGAGATAGAACGTGGAACTACTTTGTTGTGTCAAGTTTCAAGAAGCTAGCACAAACTGTGTTGGATTTAGAGTTCCAAATACATCTATCAATATAGGAGAAAACAGAGTGAAACCTAAAAATTCAAACTGTTACTGGAAATGAACGCTTCAAAATAGAAGAACAAAATTTGGGGAACCAAGTCGCCTTAGTGTACTGATCATTACCTGAAAGTATCATCCAGTTTGGGTGAAAAAATATTTGCTGAGATTTCTGGAGATTCGTAATTTTAGGAAGCTTGGCAACCCCGTTCCATGAAAGTGTTTCTCGCCAGTCACTGCTTAGGGCTACATCAAGAGGAAACAAAACGTAGAGATAGAACGTGAAACTACTTTGTTGTGTCAAGTTTCAAGAAGCTAGAACAAACCGTGTTGGATTTAGAGTTCCAAATACATCTATCAATATAGGAGAAAACAGAGTGAAACCTAAAAATTCAAACTGTTACTGCAAATGAACGCTTCAACATAGAAGAATGAAATTTGGGGAACCAAGTCGCCTTAGTGTACTGATCATTACCTGAAAGTATCATCCAGTTTGGGTGAAAAAATGTTTGCTGAGATTTCTGGAGATTCGTAATTTTGGGAAGCTTGGCAACCCCTTCCCATGAAAGTGTTTCTCGCCAGTCACTGCTTAGGGCTACATCAAGAGGAAACAAAACGTAGAGATAGAACGTGAAACTACTTTGTTGTGTCAAGTTTCAAGAAGCTAGCACAAACCGTGTTGGATTTAGAGTTCCAAATACATCTATCAATATAGGAGAAAACAGAGTGAAACCTAAAAATTCAAACTGTTACTGGAAATGAACGCTTCAACATAGAAGAACGAAATTTGGGGAACCAAGTCGCCTTAGTGTACTGATCATTACCTGAAAGTATCATCCAGTTTGGGTGAAAAATATTTGCTGAGATTTCTGGAGATTCGTAATTTTTGGAAGCTTGGCAACCCCTTCCCATGAAAGTGTTTCTCGCCAGTCACTGCTTAGGGCTACATCAAGAGGAAACAAAACGTAGAGATAGAACGTGAAACTACTTTGTTGTGTCAAGTTTCAAGAAGCTAGCACAAACCGTGTTGGATTTAGAGTTCCAAATACATCTATCAATATAGGAGAAAACAGAGTGAAACCTAAAAATTCAAACTGTTACTGGAAATGAACGCTTCGACATAGAAGAACGAAATTTGGGGAACCAAGTCGCCTTAGTGTACTGATCACTACCTGAAAGTATCATCCAGTTTGGGTGAAAAAATATTTGCTGAGATTTCTGGAGATTCGTAATTTTGGGAAGATTGGCAACCCCTTCCCATGAAAGTGTTTCTCGCCAGTCACTGCTTAGGGCTACATCAAGAGGAAACAAAACGTAGAGATAGAACGTGAAACTACTTTGTGCTGTCAAGTTTCAAGAAGCTAGCACAAACCGTGTTGGATTTAGAGTTCCAAATACATCTATCAATATAGGAGAAAACAGAGTGAAACCTAAAAATTCAAACTGTTACTGGAAATGAACGCTTCAACATAGAAGAACGAAATTTGGGGAACCAAGTCGCCTTAGTGTACTTATCATTACCTGAAAGTATCATCCAGTTTGGGTGAAAAAATATTTGCTGAGATTTCTGGAGATTCGTAATTTTGGGAAGCTTGGCAACCCCGTTCCATGAAAGGGTTTCTCGCCAGTCACTGCTTAGGGCTACATCAAGAGGAATTAAAACGTAGAGATAGAACGTGAAACTACTTTGTTGTGTCAAGTTTCAAGAAGCTAGAACAAACCGTGTTGGATTTAGAGTTCCAAATACATCTATCAATATAGGAGAAAACAGCGTGAAACCTAAAAATTCAAACTGTTACTGGAAATGAACGCTTCAACATAGAAGAACGAAATTTGGGGAACCAAGTCGCCTTAGTGTACTGATCATTACCTGAATGTATCATCCAGTTTGGGTGAAAAAATGTTTGCTGAGATTTCTGGAGATTCGTAATTTTTGGAAGCTTGGCAACCCCTTCCCATGAATGTGTTTCTCGCCAGTCACTGCTTAGGGCTACATCAAGAGGAAACAAAACGTAGAGATAGAACGTGAAACTACTTTGTTGTGTCAAGTTTCAAGAAGCTAGCACAAACTGTGTTGGATTTAGAGTTCCAAATACATCTATCAATATAGGAGAAAACAGAGTGAAACCTAAAAATTCAAACTGTTACTGGAAATGAACGCTTCAAAATAGAAGAACAAAATTTGGGGAACCAAGTCGCCTTAGTGTACTGATCATTACCTGAAAGTATCATCCAGTTTGGGTGAAAAAATATTTGCTGAGATTTCTGGAGATTCGTAATTTTGGGAAGCTTGGCAACCCCTTCCCATGAAAGTGTTTCTCTCCAGTCACTGCTTAGGGCTACATCAAGAGGAAACAAAACGTAGAGATAGAACGTGAAACTACTTTGTTGTGTCAAGTTTCAAGAAGCTAGCACAAACTGTGTTGGATTTAGAGTTCCAAATACATCTATCAATATAGGAGAAAACAGAGTGAAACCTAAAAATTCAAACTGTTACTGGAAATGAACGCTTCAACATAGAAGAACGAAATTTGGGGAACCAAGTTACCTTAGTGTACTGATCATTACCTGAAACTATCATCCAGTTTGGGTGAAAAAATGTTTGCTGAGATTTCTGGAGATTCGTAATTTTGGGAAGCTTGGCAACCCCTTCCCATGAAAGTGTTTCTCGCCAGTCACTGTTTAGGGCTACATCAAGAGGAAAAAAAAACGTAGAGATAGAACGTGGAACTACTTTGTTGTGTCAAGTTTCAAGAAGCTAGCACAAACTGTGTTGGATTTAGAGTTCCAAATACATCTATCAATATAGGAGAAAACAGAGTGAAACCTAAAAATTCAAACTGTTACTGGAAATGAACGCTTCAAAATAGAAGAACAAAATTTGGGGAACCAAGTCGCCTTAGTGTACTGATCATTACCTGAAAGTATCATCCAGTTTGGGTGAAAAAAATATTTGCTGAGATTTATGGAGATTCGTAATTTTGGGAAGCTTGGCAACCCCTTCCCATGAAAGTGTTTCTCGCCAGTCACTGCTTAGGGCTACATCAAGAGGAAACAAAACGTAGAGATAGAACGTGAAACTACTTTGTTGTGTCAAGTTTCAAGAAGCTAGCACAAACCGTGTTGGATTTAGAGTTCCAAATACATCTATCAATATAGGAGAAAACAGAGTGAAACCTAAAAATTCAAACTGTTACTGGAAATGAACGCTTCAACATAGAAGAACCAAATTTGGGGAACCAAGTCGCCTTAGTGTACTGATCATTACCTGAAAGTATCATCCAGTTTGGGTGAAAAAATATTTGCTGAGATTTCTGGAGATTCGTAATTTTTGGAAGCTTGGCAACCCCTTCCCATGAAAGTGTTTCTCGCCAGTCACTGCTTAGGGCTACATCAAGAGGAAACAAAACGTAGAGATAGAACGTGAAACTACTTTGTTGTGTCAAGTTTCAAGAAGCTAGAACAAACCGTGTTGGATTTAGAGTTCCAAATACATCTATCAATATAGGAGAAAACAGCGTGAAACCTAAAAATTCAAACTGTTACTGGAAATGAACGCTTCAACATAGAAGAACGAAATTTGGGGAACCAAGTCGCCTTAGTGTACTGATCATTACCTGAAAGTATCATCCAGTTTGGGTGAAAAAATATTTGCTGAGATTTCTGGAGATTCGCAATTTTTGGAAGCTTGGCAACCCCTTCCCATGAAAGGGTTTCTCGCCAGTCACTGCTTAGGGCTACATCAAGAGGAAACAAAACGTAGAGATAGAACGTGAAACTACTTTGTTGTGTCAAGTTTCAAGAAGCTAGAACAAACCGTGTTGGATTTAGAGTTCCAAATACATCTATCAATATAGGAGAAAACAGAGTGAAACCTAAAAATTCAAACTGTTACTGGAAATGAACGCTTCAACATAGAAGAACGAAATTTGGGGAACCAAGTCGCCTTAGTGTACTGATCATTACCTGAGAGTATCATCCAGTTTGGGTGAAAAAATATTTGCTGAGATTTCTGGAGATTCGTAATTTTTGGAAGCATGGCAACCCCTTCCCATGAAAGTGTTTCTCGCCAGTCACTGCTTAGGGCTACATCAAGAGGAAACAACACGTAGAGATAGAACGTGAAACTACTTTGTTGTGTCAAGTTTCAAGAAGCTAGCACAAACCGTGTTGGATTTAGAGTTCCAAATACATCTATCAATATAGGAGAAAACAGAGTGAAACCTAAAAATTCAAACTGTTACTGGAAATGAACGCTTCGACATAGAAGAATGAAATTTGGGGAACCAAGTCGCCTTAGTGTACTGATCACTACCTGAAAGTATCATCCAGTTGGGTGAAAAAATATTTGTTGAGATTTCTGGAGATTCGTAATTTTGGGAAGCTTGGCAACCCCTTCCCATGAAAGTGTTTCTCGCCAGTCACTGCTTAGGGCTACATCAAGAGGAAACAAAACGTAGAGATAGAACGTGAAACTACTTTGTTGTGTCAAGTTTCAAGAAGCTAGCACAAACCGTGTTGGATTCAGAGTTCCAAATACATCTATCAATATAGGAGAAAACAGAGTGAAACCTAAAAATTCAAACTGTTACTGGAAATGAACGCTTCAACATAGAAGAACGAAATTTGGGGAACCAAGTCGCCTTAGTGTACTGATCATTACCTGAAAGTATCATCCAGTTTGGGTGAAAAAATATTTGCTGAGATTTCTGGAGATTCGTAATTTTGGGAAGCTTGGCAACCCCTTCCCATGAAAGTGTTTCTCGCCAGTCACTGCTTAGGGCTACATCAAGAGGAAACAAAACGTAGAGATAGAACGTGAAACTACTTTGTTGTGTCAAGTTTCAAGAAGCTAGCACAAACCGTGTTGGATTTAGAGTTCCAAATACATCTATCAATATAGGAGAAAACAGAGTGAAACCTAAAAATTCAAACTGTTACTGGAAATGAACGCTTCAACATAGAAGAACGAAATTTGGGGAACCAAGTCGCCTTAGTGTACTGATCATTACCTGAAAGTATCATCCAGTTTGGGTGAAAAAATATTTGCTGAGATTTCTGGAGATTCGTAATTTTGGGAAGCTTGGCAACCCCTTCCCATGAAAGTGTTTCTCGCCAGTCACTGTTTAGGGCTACATCAAGAGGAAACAAAACGTAGAGATAGAACATGAAACTACTTTGTTGTGTCAACTTTCAAGAAGCTAGCACAAACCGTGTTGGATTTAGAGTTCCAAATACATCTATCAATATAGGAGAAAACAGAGTGAAACCTAAAAATTCAAACTGTTACTGGAAATGAACGCTTCAACATAGAAGAACGAAATTTGGGGAACCAAGTCGCCTTAGTGTACTGATCATTACCTGAAAGTATCATCCAGTTTGGGTGAAAAAATATTTGCTGAGATTTCTGGAGATTCGTAATTTTGGGAAGCTTGGCAACCCCGTTCCATGAAAGGGTTTCTCGCCAGTCACTGCTTAGGGCTACATCAAGAGGAAACAAAACGTAGAGATAGAACGTGAAACTACTTTGTTGTGTCAAGTTTCAAGAAGCTAGCACAAACCGTGTTGGATTTAGAGTTCCAAATACATCTATTAATATAGGAGAAAACAGAGTGAAACCTAAAAATTCAAACTGTTACTGGAAATGAACGCTTCAACATAGAAGAACGAAATTTGCGGAACCAAGTTACCTTAGTGTACTGATCATTACCTGAAACTATCATCCAGTTTGGGTGAAATATTATTTGCTGAGATTTCTGGAGATTCGTAATTTTTGGAAGCTTGGCAATCCCTTCCCATGAAAGTGTTTCTCGCCAGTCACTGCTTAGGGCTACATCAAGAGGAAACAAAACGTAGAGATAGAACGTGAAACTACTTTGTTGTGTCAACTTTCAAGAAGCTAGCACAAACCGTGTTGGATTCAGAGTTCCAAATACATCTATCAATATAGGAGAAAACAGAGTGAAACCTAAAAATTCAAACTGTTACTGGAAATGAACGCTTCAACATAGAAGAACGAAATTTGGGGAACCAAGTCGCCTTAGTGTACTGATCATTACCTGAGAGTATCATCCAGTTTGGGTGAAAAAATATTTGCTGAGATTTCTGGAGATTCGTAATTTTGGGAAGCTTGGCAACCCCTTCCCATGAAAGTGTTTCTCGCCAGTCACTGCTTAGGGCTACATCAAGAGGAAACAAAACGTAGAGATAGAACGTGAAACTACTTTGTTGTGTCAAGTTTCAAGAAGCTAGCACAAACCGTGTTGGATTCAGAGTTCCAAATACATCTATCAATATAGGAGAAAACAGAGTGAAACCTAAAAATTCAAACTGTTACTGGAAATGAACGCTTCAACATAGAAGAACGAAATTTGGGGAACCAAGTCGCCTTAGTGTACTGATCATTACCTGAGAGTATCATCCAGTTTGGGTGAAAAAATATTTGCTGAGATTTCTGGAGATTCGTAATTTTGGGAAGCTTGGCAACCCCTTCCCATGAAAGTGTTTCTCGCCAGTCACTGCTTAGGGCTACATCAAGAGGAAACAAAACGTAGAGATAGAACGTGAAACTACTTTGTTGTGTCAAGTTTCAAGAAGCTAGCACAAACCGTGTTGGATTTAGAGTTCCAAATACATCTATCAATATAGGAGAAAACAGAGTGAAACCTAAAAATTCAAACTGTTACTGGAAATGAACGCTTCAACATAGAAGAACAAAATTTGGGGAACCAAGTCGCCTTAGTGTACTGATCATTACCTGAAAGTATCATCCAGTTTGGGTGAAAAAATATTTGCTGAGATTTCTGGAGATTCGTAATTTTGGGAAGCTTGGCAACCCCTTCCCATGAAAGTGTTTCTCGCCAGTCACTGCTTAGGGCTACATCAAGAGGAAACAAAACGTAGAGATAGAACGTGAAACTACTTTGTTGTGTCAAGTTTCAAGAAGCTAGCACAAACCGTGTTGGATTTAGAGTTCCAAATACATCTATCAATATAGGAGAAAACAGAGTGAAACCTAAAAATTCAAACTGTTACTGGAAATGAACGCTTCAACATAGAAGAACGAAATTTGGGGAACCAAGTCACCTTAGTGTACTGATCATTACCTGAAAGTATCATCCAGTTTGGGTGAAAAAATGTTTGCTGAGATTTCTGGAGATTCGTAATTTTGGGAAGCTTGGCAACCCCTTCCCATGAAAGTGTTTCTCGCCAGTCACTGCTTAGGCCTACATCAAGAGGAAACAAAACGTAGAGATAGAACGTGAAACTACTTTGTTGTGTCAAGTTTCAAGAAGCTAGCACAAACCGTGTTGGATTTAGAGTTCCAAATACATCTATCAATATAGGAGAAAACAGAGTGAAACCTAAAAATTCAAACTGTTACTGGAAATGAACGCTTCAACATAGAAGAACGAAATTTGGGGAACCAAGTCGCCTTAGTGTACTGATCATTACCTGAGAGTATCATCCAGTTTGGGTGAAAAAATATTTGCTGAGATTTCTGGAGATTCGTAATTTTGGGAAGCTTGGCAACCCCTTCCCATGAAAGTGTTTCTCGCCAGTCACTGCTTAGGGCTACATCAAGAGGAAACAAAACGTAGAGATAGAACGTGAAACTACTTTGTTGTGTCAAGTTTCAAGAAGCTAGCACAAACCGTGTTGGATTTAGAGTTCCAAATACATCTATCAATATAGGAGAAAACAGAGTGAAACCTAAAAATTCAAACTGTTACTGGAAATGAACGCTTCAACATAGAAGAACGAAATTTGGGGAACCAAGTCGCCTTAGTGTACTGATCATTACCTGAAAGTATCATCCAGTTTGGGTGAAAAAATATTTGCTGAGATTTCTGGAGATTCGTAATTTTAGGAAGCTTGGCAACCCCGTTCCATGAAAGTGTTTCTCGCCAGTCACTGCTTAGGGCTACATCAAGAGGAAACAAAACGTAGAGATAGAACGTGAAACTACTTTGTTGTGTCAAGTTTCAAGAAGCTAGAACAAACCGTGTTGGATTTAGAGTTCCAAATACATCTATCAATATAGGAGAAAACAGAGTGAAACCTAAAAATTCAAACTGTTACTGCAAATGAACGCTTCAACATAGAAGAATGAAATTTGGGGAACCAAGTCGCCTTAGTGTACTGATCATTACCTGAAAGTATCATCCAGTTTGGGTGAAAAAATGTTTGCTGAGATTTCTGGAGATTCGTAATTTTGGGAAGCTTGGCAACCCCTTCCCATGAAAGTGTTTCTCGCCAGTCACTGCTTAGGGCTACATCAAGAGGAAACAAAACGTAGAGATAGAACGTGAAACTACTTTGTTGTGTCAAGTTTCAAGAAGCTAGCACAAACCGTGTTGGATTTAGAGTTCCAAATACATCTATCAATATAGGAGAAAACAGAGTGAAACCTAAAAATTCAAACTGTTACTGGAAATGAACGCTTCAACATAGAAGAACGAAATTTGGGGAACCAAGTCGCCTTAGTGTACTGATCATTACCTGAAAGTATCATCCAGTTTGGGTGAAAAAATGTTTGCTGAGATTTCTGGAGATTCGTAATTTTGGGAAGCTTGGCAACCCCTTCCCATGAAAGTGTTTCTCGCCAGTCACTGCTTAGGCCTACATCAAGAGGAAACAAAACGTAGAGATAGAACGTGAAACTACTTTGTTGTGTCAAGTTTCAAGAAGCTAGCACAAACCGTGTTGGATTTAGAGTTCCAAATACATCTATAAATATAGGAGAAAACAGAGTGAAACCTAAAAATTCAAACTGTTACTGGAAATGAACGCTTCAACATAGAAGAACGAAATTTGGGGAACCAAGTCGCCTTAGTGTACTGATCATTACCTGAAAGTATCATCCAGTTTGGGTGAAAAAATATTTGCTGAGATTTCTGGAGATTCGTAATTTTAGGAAGCTTGGCAACCCCGTTCCATGAAAGTGTTTCTCGCCAGTCACTGCTTAGGGCTACATCAAGAGGAAACAAAACGTAGAGATAGAACGTGAAACTACTTTGTTGTGTCAAGTTTCAAGAAGCTAGAACAAACCGTGTTGGATTTAGAGTTCCAAATACATCTATCAATATAGGAGAAAACAGAGTGAAACCTAAAAATTCAAACTGTTACTGCAAATGAACGCTTCAACATAGAAGAATGAAATTTGGGGAACCAAGTCGCCTTAGTGTACTGATCATTACCTGAAAGTATCATCCAGTTTGGGTGAAAAAATGTTTGCTGAGATTTCTGGAGATTCGTAATTTTGGGAAGCTTGGCAACCCCTTCCCATGAAAGTGTTTCTCGCCAGTCACTGCTTAGGGCTACATCAAGAGGAAACAAAACGTAGAGATAGAACGTGAAACTACTTTGTTGTGTCAAGTTTCAAGAAGCTAGCACAAACCGTGTTGGATTTAGAGTTCCAAATACATCTATCAATATAGGAGAAAACAGAGTGAAACCTAAAAATTCAAACTGTTACTGGAAATGAACGCTTCGACATAGAAGAACGAAATTTGGGGAACCAAGTCGCCTTAGTGTACTGATCACTACCTGAAAGTATCATCCAGTTTGGGTGAAAAAATATTTGCTGAGATTTCTGGAGATTCGTAATTTTGGGAAGATTGGCAACCCCTTCCCATGAAAGTGTTTCTCGCCAGTCACTGCTTAGGGCTACATCAAGAGGAAACAAAACGTAGAGATAGAACGTGAAACTACTTGGTGGTGTCAAGTTTCAAGAAGCTAGCACAAACCGTGTTGGATTTAGAGTTCCAAATACATCTATCAATATAGGAGAAAACAGAGTGAAACCTAAAAATTCAAACTGTTACTGGAAATGAACGCTTCAACATAGAAGAACGAAATTTGGGGAACCAAGTCGCCTTAGTGTACTGATCATTACCTGAAAGTATCATCCAGTTTGGGTGAAAAAATATTTGCTGAGATTTCTGGAGATTCGTAATTTTGGGAAGCTTGGCAACCCCTTCCCATGAAAGTGTTTCTCGCCAGTCACTGTTTAGGGCTACATCAAGAGGAAACAAAACGTAGAGATAGAACATGAAACTACTTTGTTGTGTCAACTTTCAAGAAGCTAGCACAAACCGTGTTGGATTTAGAGTTCCAAATACATCTATCAATATAGGAGAAAACAGAGTGAAACCTAAAAATTCAAACTGTTACTGGAAATGAACGCTTCAACATAGAAGAACGAAATTTGGGGAACCAAGTCGCCTTAGTGTACTGATCATTACCTGAAAGTATCATCCAGTTTGGGTGAAAAAATATTTGCTGAGATTTCTGGAGATTCGTAATTTTGGGAAGCTTGGCAACCCCGTTCCATGAAAGGGTTTCTCGCCAGTCACTGCTTAGGGCTACATCAAGAGGAAACAAAACGTAGAGATAGAACGTGAAACTACTTTGTTGTGTCAAGTTTCAAGAAGCTAGCACAAACCGTGTTGGATTTAGAGTTCCAAATACATCTATTAATATAGGAGAAAACAGAGTGAAACCTAAAAATTCAAACTGTTACTGGAAATGAACGCTTCAACATAGAAGAACGAAATTTGCGGAACCAAGTTACCTTAGTGTACTGATCATTACCTGAAACTATCATCCAGTTTGGGTGAAATATTATTTGCTGAGATTTCTGGAGATTCGTAATTTTTGGAAGCTTGGCAATCCCTTCCCATGAAAGTGTTTCTCGCCAGTCACTGCTTAGGGCTACATCAAGAGGAAACAAAACGTAGAGATAGAACGTGAAACTACTTTGTTGTGTCAACTTTCAAGAAGCTAGCACAAACCGTGTTGGATTCAGAGTTCCAAATACATCTATCAATATAGGAGAAAACAGAGTGAAACCTAAAAATTCAAACTGTTACTGGAAATGAACGCTTCAACATAGAAGAACGAAATTTGGGGAACCAAGTCGCCTTAGTGTACTGATCATTACCTGAGAGTATCATCCAGTTTGGGTGAAAAAATATTTGCTGAGATTTCTGGAGATTCGTAATTTTGGGAAGCTTGGCAACCCCTTCCCATGAAAGTGTTTCTCGCCAGTCACTGCTTAGGGCTACATCAAGAGGAAACAAAACGTAGAGATAGAACGTGAAACTACTTTGTTGTGTCAAGTTTCAAGAAGCTAGCACAAACCGTGTTGGATTCAGAGTTCCAAATACATCTATCAATATAGGAGAAAACAGAGTGAAACCTAAAAATTCAAACTGTTACTGGAAATGAACGCTTCAACATAGAAGAACGAAATTTGGGGAACCAAGTCGCCTTAGTGTACTGATCATTACCTGAGAGTATCATCCAGTTTGGGTGAAAAAATATTTGCTGAGATTTCTGGAGATTCGTAATTTTGGGAAGCTTGGCAACCCCTTCCCATGAAAGTGTTTCTCGCCAGTCACTGCTTAGGGCTACATCAAGAGGAAACAAAACGTAGAGATAGAACGTGAAACTACTTTGTTGTGTCAAGTTTCAAGAAGCTAGCACAAACCGTGTTGGATTTAGAGTTCCAAATACATCTATCAATATAGGAGAAAACAGAGTGAAACCTAAAAATTCAAACTGTTACTGGAAATGAACGCTTCAACATAGAAGAACAAAATTTGGGGAACCAAGTCGCCTTAGTGTACTGATCATTACCTGAAAGTATCATCCAGTTTGGGTGAAAAAATATTTGCTGAGATTTCTGGAGATTCGTAATTTTGGGAAGCTTGGCAACCCCTTCCCATGAAAGTGTTTCTCGCCAGTCACTGCTTAGGGCTACATCAAGAGGAAACAAAACGTAGAGATAGAACGTGAAACTACTTTGTTGTGTCAAGTTTCAAGAAGCTAGCACAAACCGTGTTGGATTTAGAGTTCCAAATACATCTATCAATATAGGAGAAAACAGAGTGAAACCTAAAAATTCAAACTGTTACTGGAAATGAACGCTTCAACATAGAAGAACGAAATTTGGGGAACCAAGTCACCTTAGTGTACTGATCATTACCTGAAAGTATCATCCAGTTTGGGTGAAAAAATGTTTGCTGAGATTTCTGGAGATTCGTAATTTTGGGAAGCTTGGCAACCCCTTCCCATGAAAGTGTTTCTCGCCAGTCACTGCTTAGGCCTACATCAAGAGGAAACAAAACGTAGAGATAGAACGTGAAACTACTTTGTTGTGTCAAGTTTCAAGAAGCTAGCACAAACCGTGTTGGATTTAGAGTTCCAAATACATCTATAAATATAGGAGAAAACAGAGTGAAACCTAAAAATTCAAACTGTTACTGGAAATGAACGCTTCAACATAGAAGAACGAAATTTGGGGAACCAAGTCGCCTTAGTGTACTGATCATTACCTGAAAGTATCATCCAGTTTGGGTGAAAAAATATTTGCTGAGATTTCTGGAGATTCGTAATTTTAGGAAGCTTGGCAACCCCGTTCCATGAAAGTGTTTCTCGCCAGTCACTGCTTAGGGCTACATCAAGAGGAAACAAAACGTAGAGATAGAACGTGAAACTACTTTGTTGTGTCAAGTTTCAAGAAGCTAGAACAAACCGTGTTGGATTTAGAGTTCCAAATACATCTATCAATATAGGAGAAAACAGAGTGAAACCTAAAAATTCAAACTGTTACTGCAAATGAACGCTTCAACATAGAAGAATGAAATTTGGGGAACCAAGTCGCCTTAGTGTACTGATCATTACCTGAAAGTATCATCCAGTTTGGGTGAAAAAATGTTTGCTGAGATTTCTGGAGATTCGTAATTTTGGGAAGCTTGGCAACCCCTTCCCATGAAAGTGTTTCTCGCCAGTCACTGCTTAGGGCTACATCAAGAGGAAACAAAACGTAGAGATAGAACGTGAAACTACTTTGTTGTGTCAAGTTTCAAGAAGCTAGCACAAACCGTGTTGGATTTAGAGTTCCAAATACATCTATCAATATAGGAGAAAACAGAGTGAAACCTAAAAATTCAAACTGTTACTGGAAATGAACGCTTCAACATAGAAGAACGAAATTTGGGGAACCAAGTCGCCTTAGTGTACTGATCATTACCTGAAAGTATCATCCAGTTTGGGTGAAAAAATGTTTGCTGAGATTTCTGGAGATTCGTAATTTTGGGAAGCTTGGCAACCCCTTCCCATGAAAGTGTTTCTCGCCAGTCACTGCTTAGGCCTACATCAAGAGGAAACAAAACGTAGAGATAGAACGTGAAACTACTTTGTTGTGTCAAGTTTCAAGAAGCTAGCACAAACCGTGTTGGATTTAGAGTTCCAAATACATCTATAAATATAGGAGAAAACAGAGTGAAACCTAAAAATTCAAACTGTTACTGGAAATGAACGCTTCAACATAGAAGAACGAAATTTGGGGAACCAAGTCGCCTTAGTGTACTGATCATTACCTGAAAGTATCATCCAGTTTGGGTGAAAAAATATTTGCTGAGATTTCTGGAGATTCGTAATTTTAGGAAGCTTGGCAACCCCGTTCCATGAAAGTGTTTCTCGCCAGTCACTGCTTAGGGCTACATCAAGAGGAAACAAAACGTAGAGATAGAACGTGAAACTACTTTGTTGTGTCAAGTTTCAAGAAGCTAGAACAAACCGTGTTGGATTTAGAGTTCCAAATACATCTATCAATATAGGAGAAAACAGAGTGAAACCTAAAAATTCAAACTGTTACTGCAAATGAACGCTTCAACATAGAAGAATGAAATTTGGGGAACCAAGTCGCCTTAGTGTACTGATCATTACCTGAAAGTATCATCCAGTTTGGGTGAAAAAATGTTTGCTGAGATTTCTGGAGATTCGTAATTTTGGGAAGCTTGGCAACCCCTTCCCATGAAAGTGTTTCTCGCCAGTCACTGCTTAGGGCTACATCAAGAGGAAACAAAACGTAGAGATAGAACGTGAAACTACTTTGTTGTGTCAAGTTTCAAGAAGCTAGCACAAACCGTGTTGGATTTAGAGTTCCAAATACATCTATCAATATAGGAGAAAACAGAGTGAAACCTAAAAATTCAAACTGTTACTGGAAATGAACGCTTCGACATAGAAGAACGAAATTTGGGGAACCAAGTCGCCTTAGTGTACTGATCACTACCTGAAAGTATCATCCAGTTTGGGTGAAAAAATATTTGCTGAGATTTCTGGAGATTCGTAATTTTGGGAAGATTGGCAACCCCTTCCCATGAAAGTGTTTCTCGCCAGTCACTGCTTAGGGCTACATCAAGAGGAAACAAAACGTAGAGATAGAACGTGAAACTACTTGGTGGTGTCAAGTTTCAAGAAGCTAGCACAAACCGTGTTGGATTTAGAGTTCCAAATACATCTATCAATATAGGAGAAAACAGAGTGAAACCTAAAAATTCAAACTGTTACTGGAAATGAACGCTTCAACATAGAAGAACGAAATTTGGGGAACCAAGTCGCCTTAGTGTACTGATCATTACCTGAAAGTATCATCCAGTTTGGGTGAAAAAATATTTGCTGAGATTTCTGGAGATTCGTAATTTTGGGAAGCTTGGCAACCCCGTTCCATGAAAGGGTTTCTCGCCAGTCACTGCTTAGGGCTACATCAAGAGGAATTAAAACGTAGAGATAGAACGTGAAACTACTTTGTTGTGTCAAGTTTCAAGAAGCTAGAACAAACCGTGTTGGATTTAGAGTTCCAAATACATCTATCAATATAGGAGAAAACAGCGTGAAACCTAAAAATTCAAACTGTTACTGGAAATGAACGCTTCAACATAGAAGAACGAAATTTGGGGAACCAAGTCGCCTTAGTGTACTGATCATTACCTGAATGTATCATCCAGTTTGGGTGAAAAAATATTTGCTGAGATTTCTGGAGATTCGTAATTTTGGGAAGCTTGGCAACCCCTTCCCATGAAAGTGTTTCTCTCCAGTCACTGCTTAGGGCTACATCAAGAGGAAACAAAACGTAGAGATAGAACGTGAAACTACTTTGTTGTGTCAAGTTTCAAGAAGCTAGCACAAACTGTGTTGGATTTAGAGTTCCAAATACATCTATCAATATAGGAGAAAACAGAGTGAAACCTAAAAATTCAAACTGTTACTGGAAATGAACGCTTCAACATAGAAGAACGAAATTTGGGGAACCAAGTTACCTTAGTGTACTGATCATTACCTGAAACTATCATCCAGTTTGGGTGAAAAAATGTTTGCTGAGATTTCTGGAGATTCGTAATTTTGGGAAGCTTGGCAACCCCTTCCCATGAAAGTGTTTCTCGCCAGTCACTGTTTAGGGCTACATCAAGAGGAAAAAAAACGTAGAGATAGAACGTGGAACTACTTTGTTGTGTCAAGTTTCAAGAAGCTAGCACAAACTGTGTTGGATTTAGAGTTCCAAATACATCTATCAATATAGGAGAAAACAGAGTGAAACCTAAAAATTCAAACTGTTACTGGAAATGAACGCTTCAAAATAGAAGAACAAAATTTGGGGAACCAAGTCGCCTTAGTGTACTGATCATTACCTGAAAGTATCATCCAGTTTGGGTGAAAAAAATATTTGCTGAGATTTATGGAGATTCGTAATTTTGGGAAGCTTGGCAACCCCTTCCCATGAAAGTGTTTCTCGCCAGTCACTGCTTAGGGCTACATCAAGAGGAAACAAAACGTAGAGATAGAACGTGAAACTACTTTGTTGTGTCAAGTTTCAAGAAGCTAGCACAAACCGTGTTGGATTTAGAGTTCCAAATACATCTATCAATATAGGAGAAAACAGAGTGAAACCTAAAAATTCAAACTGTTACTGGAAATGAACGCTTCAACATAGAAGAACCAAATTTGGGGAACCAAGTCGCCTTAGTGTACTGATCATTACCTGAAAGTATCATCCAGTTTGGGTGAAAAAATATTTGCTGAGATTTCTGGAGATTCGTAATTTTGGAAGCTTGGCAACCCCTTCCCATGAAAGTGTTTCTCGCCAGTCACTGCTTAGGGCTACATCAAGAGGAAACAAAACGTAGAGATAGAACGTGAAACTACTTTGTTGTGTCAAGTTTCAAGAAGCTAGAACAAACCGTGTTGGATTTAGAGTTCCAAATACATCTATCAATATAGGAGAAAACAGCGTGAAACCTAAAAATTCAAACTGTTACTGGAAATGAACGCTTCAACATAGAAGAACGAAATTTGGGGAACCAAGTCGCCTTAGTGTACTGATCATTACCTGAAAGTATCATCCAGTTTGGGTGAAAAAATATTTGCTGAGATTTCTGGAGATTCGCAATTTTTGGAAGCTTGGCAACCCCTTCCCATGAAAGGGTTTCTCGCCAGTCACTGCTTAGGGCTACATCAAGAGGAAACAAAACGTAGAGATAGAACGTGAAACTACTTTGTTGTGTCAAGTTTCAAGAAGCTAGAACAAACCGTGTTGGATTTAGAGTTCCAAATACATCTATCAATATAGGAGAAAACAGAGTGAAACCTAAAAATTCAAACTGTTACTGGAAATGAACGCTTCAACATAGAAGAACGAAATTTGGGGAACCAAGTCGCCTTAGTGTACTGATCATTACCTGAGAGTATCATCCAGTTTGGGTGAAAAAATATTTGCTGAGATTTCTGGAGATTCGTAATTTTTGGAAGCATGGCAACCCCTTCCCATGAAAGTGTTTCTCGCCAGTCACTGCTTAGGGCTACATCAAGAGGAAACAACACGTAGAGATAGAACGTGAAACTACTTTGTTGTGTCAAGTTTCAAGAAGCTAGCACAAACCGTGTTGGATTTAGAGTTCCAAATACATCTATCAATATAGGAGAAAACAGAGTGAAACCTAAAAATTCAAACTGTTACTGGAAATGAACGCTTCGACATAGAAGAATGAAATTTGGGGAACCAAGTCGCCTTAGTGTACTGATCACTACCTGAAAGTATCATCCAGTTTGGGTGAAAAAATATTTGTTGAGATTTCTGGAGATTCGTAATTTTGGGAAGCTTGGCAACCCCTTCCCATGAAAGTGTTTCTCGCCAGTCACTGCTTAGGGCTACATCAAGAGGAAACAAAACGTAGAGATAGAACGTGAAACTACTTTGTTGTGTCAAGTTTCAAGAAGCTAGCACAAACCGTGTTGGATTCAGAGTTCCAAATACATCTATCAATATAGGAGAAAACAGAGTGAAACCTAAAAATTCAAACTGTTACTGGAAATGAACGCTTCAACATAGAAGAACGAAATTTGGGGAACCAAGTCGCCTTAGTGTACTGATCATTACCTGAAAGTATCATCCAGTTTGGGTGAAAAAATATTTGCTGAGATTTCTGGAGATTCGTAATTTTGGGAAGCTTGGCAACCCCTTCCCATGAAAGTGTTTCTCGCCAGTCACTGTTTAGGGCTACATCAAGAGGAAACAAAACGTAGAGATAGAACATGAAACTACTTTGTTGTGTCAACTTTCAAGAAGCTAGCACAAACCGTGTTGGATTTAGAGTTCCAAATACATCTATCAATATAGGAGAAAACAGAGTGAAACCTAAAAATTCAAACTGTTACTGGAAATGAACGCTTCAACATAGAAGAACGAAATTTGGGGAACCAAGTCGCCTTAGTGTACTGATCATTACCTGAAAGTATCATCCAGTTTGGGTGAAAAAATATTTGCTGAGATTTCTGGAGATTCGTAATTTTGGGAAGCTTGGCAACCCCGTTCCATGAAAGGGTTTCTCGCCAGTCACTGCTTAGGGCTACATCAAGAGGAAACAAAACGTAGAGATAGAACGTGAAACTACTTTGTTGTGTCAAGTTTCAAGAAGCTAGCACAAACCGTGTTGGATTTAGAGTTCCAAATACATCTATTAATATAGGAGAAAACAGAGTGAAACCTAAAAATTCAAACTGTTACTGGAAATGAACGCTTCAACATAGAAGAACGAAATTTGGGGAACCAAGTTACCTTAGTGTACTGATCATTACCTGAAACTATCATCCAGTATGGGTGAAAAATTATTTGCTGAGATTTCTGGAGATTCGTAATTTTTGGAAGCTTGGCAATCCCTTCCCATGAAAGTGTTTCTCGCCAGTCACTGCTTAGGGCTACATCAAGAGGAAACAAAACGTAGAGATAGAACGTGAAACTACTTTGTTGTGTCAAGTTTCAAGAAGCTATCACAAACCGTGTTGGATTTAGTGTTCCAAATACATCTATCAATATAGGAGAAAACAGAGTGAAACCTAAAAATTCAAACTGTTACTGGAAATGAACGCTTCAAGATAGAAGAACGAAATTTGGGGAACCAAGTCGCCTTAGTGTACTGATCATTACCTGAAAGTATCATCCAGTTTGGGTGAAAAAATATTTGCTGAGATTTCTGGAGATTCGTAATTTTGGGAAGCTTGGCAACCCCTTCCCATGAAAGTGTTTCTCGCCAGTCACTGCTTAGGGCTACATCAAGAGGAAACAAAACGTAGAGATAGAACGTGAAACTACGTTGTTGTGTCAAGTTTCAAGAAGCTAGCACAAAACGTGTAGGATTTAGAGTTCCAAATACATCTATTAATATAGGAGAAAACAGAGTGAAACCTAAAAATTCAAACTGTTACTGGAAATGAACGCTTCAACATAGAAGAACGAAATTTGGGGAACCAAGTTACCTTAGTGTACTGATCATTACCTGAAACTATCATCCAGTTTGGGTAAAAAATTATTTGCTGAGATTTCTGGAGATTCGTAATTTTTGGAAGCTTGGCAACCCCTTCCCATGAAAGTGTTTCTCGCCAGTCACTGCTTAGGGCTACATCAAGAGGAAACAAAACGTAGAGATAGAACGTGAAACTACTTTGTTGTGTCAACTTTCAAGAAGCTAGCACAAACCGTGTTGGATTCAGAGTTCCAAATACATCTATCAATATAGGAGAAAACAGAGTGAAACCTAAAAATTCAAACTGTTACTGGAAATGAACGCTTCAACATAGAAGAACGAAATTTGGGGAACCAAGTCGCCTTAGTGTACTGATCATTACCTGAGAGTATCATCCAGTTTGGGTGAAAAAATATTTGCTGAGATTTCTGGAGATTCGTAATTTTTGGAAGCTTGGCAACTCCTTCCCATGAAAGTGTTTCTCGCCAGTCACTGCTTAGGGCTACATCAAGAGGAAACAAAACGTAGAGATAGAACGTGAAACTACTTTGTTGTGTCAAGTTTCAAGAAGCTAGCACAAACCGTGTTGGATTTAGAGTTCCAAATACATCTATCAATATAGGAGAAAACAGAGTGAAACCTAAAAATTCAAACTGTTACTGGAAATGAACGCTTCAACATAGAAGAACGAAATTTGGGGAACCAAGTCGCCTTAGTGTACTGATCATTACCTGAAAGTATCATCCAGTTTGGGTGAAAAAATATTTGCTGAGATTTCTGGAGATTCGTAATTTTGGGAAGCTTGGCAACCCCTTCCCATGAAAGTGTTTCTCGCCAGTCACTGCTTAGGGCTACATCAAGAGGAAACAAAACGTAGAGATAGAACGTGAAACTACTTTGTTGTGTCAAGTTTCAAGAAGCTAGCACAAACCGTGTTGGATTTAGAGTTCCAAATACATCTATCAATATAGGAGAAAACAGAGTGAAACCTAAAAATTCAAACTGTTACTGGAAATGAACGCTTCAACATAGAAGAACGAAATTTGGGGAACCAAGTCGCCTTAGTGTACTGATCATTACCTGAAAGTATCATCCAGTTTGGGTGAAAAAATGTTTGCTGAGATTTCTGGAGATTCGTAATTTTGGGAAGCTTGGCAACCCCTTCCCATGTAAGTGTTTCTCGCCAGTCACTGCTTAGGCCTACATCAAGAGGAAACAAAACGTAGAGATAGAACGTGAAACTACTTTGTTGTGTCAAGTTTCAAGAAGCTAGCACAAACCGTGTTGGATTTAGAGTTCCAAATACATCTATAAATATAGGAGAAAACAGAGTGAAACCTAAAAATTCAAACTGTTACTGGAAATGAACGCTTCAACATAGAAGAACGAAATTTGGGGAACCAAGTCGCCTTAGTGTACTGATCATTACCTGAAAGTATCATCCAGTTTGGGTGAAAAAATATTTGCTGAGATTTCTGGAGATTCGTAATTTTAGGAAGCTTGGCAACCCCGTTCCATGAAAGTGTTTCTCGCCAGTCACTGCTTAGGGCTACATCAAGAGGAAACAAAACGTAGAGATAGAACGTGAAACTACTTTGTTGTGTCAAGTTTCAAGAAGCTAGAACAAACCGTGTTGGATTTAGAGTTCCAAATACATCTATCAATATAGGAGAAAACAGAGTGAAACCTAAAAATTCAAACTGTTACTGCAAATGAACGCTTCAACATAGAAGAACGAAATTTGGGGAACCAAGTCGCCTTAGTGTACTGATCATTACCTGAAAGTATCATCCAGTTTGGGTGAAAAAATGTTTGCTGAGATTTCTGGAGATTCGTAATTTTGGGAAGCTTGGCAACCCCTTCCCATGAAAGTGTTTCTCGCCAGTCACTGCTTAGGGCTACATCAAGAGGAAACAAAACGTAGAGATAGAACGTGAAACTACTTTGTTGTGTCAAGTTTCAAGAAGCTAGCACAAACCGTGTTGGATTTAGAGTTCCAAATACATCTATCAATATAGGAGAAAACAGAGTGAAACCTAAAAATTCAAACTGTTACTGGAAATGAACGCTTCAACATAGAAGAACGAAATTTGGGGAACCAAGTCGCCTTAGTGTACTGATCATTACCTGAAAGTATCATCCAGTTTGGGTGAAAAAATATTTGCTGAGATTTCTGGAGATTCGTAATTTTTGGAAGCTTGGCAACCCCTTCCCATGAAAGTGTTTCTCGCCAGTCACTGCTTAGGGCTACATCAAGAGGAAACAAAACGTAGAGATAGAACGTGAAACTACTTTGTTGTGTCAAGTTTCAAGAAGCTAGCACAAACCGTGTTGGATTTAGAGTTCCAAATACATCTATCAATATAGGAGAAAACAGAGTGAAACCTAAAAATTCAAACTGTTACTGGAAATGAACGCTTCGACATAGAAGAACGAAATTTGGGGAACCAAGTCACCTTAGTGTACTGATCACTACCTGAAAGTATCATCCAGTTTGGGTGAAAAAATATTTGCTGAGATTTCTGGAGATTCGTAATTTTGGGAAGATTGGCAACCCCTTCCCATGAAAGTGTTTCTCGCCAGTCACTGCTTAGGGCTACATCAAGAGGAAACAAAACGTAGAGATAGAACGTGAAACTACTTTGTTGTGTCAAGTTTCAAGAAGCTAGCACAAACCGTGTTGGATTTAGAGTTCCAAATACATCTATCAATATAGGAGAAAACAGAGTGAAACCTAAAAATTCAAACTGTTACTGGAAATGAACGCTTCAACATAGAAGAACGAAATTTGGGGAACCAAGTCGCCTTAGTGTACTGATCATTACCTGAAAGTATCATCCAGTTTGGGTGAAAAAATATTTGCTGAGATTTCTGGAGATTCGTAATTTTGGGAAGCTTGGCAACCCCGTTCCATGAAAGGGTTTCTCGCCAGTCACTGCTTAGGGCTACATCAAGAGGAATTAAAACGTAGAGATAGAACGTGAAACTACTTTGTTGTGTCAAGTTTCAAGAAGCTAGAACAAACCGTGTTGGATTTAGAGTTCCAAATATATCTATCAATATAGGAGAAAACAGCGTGAAACCTAAAAATTCAAACTGTTACTGGAAATGAACGCTTCAACATAGAAGAACGAAATTTGGGGAACCAAGTCGCCTTAGTGTACTGATCATTACCTGAATGTATCATCCAGTTTGGGTGAAAAAATGTTTGCTGAGATTTCTGGAGATTCGTAATTTTTGGAAGCTTGGCAACCCCTTCCCATGAATGTGTTTCTCGCCAGTCACTGCTTAGGGCTACATCAAGAGGAAACAAAACGTAGAGATAGAACGTGAAACTACTTTGTTGTGTCAAGTTTCAAGAAGCTAGCACAAACTGTGTTGGATTTAGAGTTCCAAATACATCTATCAATATAGGAGAAAACAGAGTGAAACCTAAAAATTCAAACTGTTACTGGAAATGAACGCTTCAAAATAGAAGAACAAAATTTGGGGAACCAAGTCGCCTTAGTGTACTGATCATTACCTGAAAGTATCATCCAGTTTGGGTGAAAAAATATTTGCTGAGATTTCTGGAGATTCGTAATTTTGGGAAGCTTGGCAACCCCTTCCCATGAAAGTGTTTCTCTCCAGTCACTGCTTAGGGCTACATCAAGAGGAAACAAAACGTAGAGATAGAACGTGAAACTACTTTGTTGTGTCAAGTTTCAAGAAGCTAGCACAAACTGTGTTGGATTTAGAGTTCCAAATACATCTATCAATATAGGAGAAAACAGAGTGAAACCTAAAAATTCAAACTGTTACTGGAAATGAACGCTTCAACATAGAAGAACGAAATTTGGGGAACCAAGTTACCTTAGTGTACTGATCATTACCTGAAACTATCATCCAGTTTGGGTGAAAAAATGTTTGCTGAGATTTCTGGAGATTCGTAATTTTGGGAAGCTTGGCAACCCCTTCCCATGAAAGTGTTTCTCGCCAGTCACTGTTTAGGGCTACATCAAGAGGAAAAAAAACGTAGAGATAGAACGTGGAACTACTTTGTTGTGTCAAGTTTCAAGAAGCTAGCACAAACTGTGTTGGATTTAGAGTTCCAAATACATCTATCAATATAGGAGAAAACAGAGTGAAACCTAAAAATTCAAACTGTTACTGGAAATGAACGCTTCAAAATAGAAGAACAAAATTTGGGGAACCAAGTCGCCTTAGTGTACTGATCATTACCTGAAAGTATCATCCAGTTTGGGTGAAAAAAATATTTGCTGAGATTTATGGAGATTCGTAATTTTGGGAAGCTTGGCAACCCCTTCCCATGAAAGTGTTTCTCGCCAGTCACTGCTTAGGGCTACATCAAGAGGAAACAAAACGTAGAGATAGAACGTGAAACTACTTTGTTGTGTCAAGTTTCAAGAAGCTAGCACAAACCGTGTTGGATTTAGAGTTCCAAATACATCTATCAATATAGGAGAAAACAGAGTGAAACCTAAAAATTCAAACTGTTACTGGAAATGAACGCTTCAACATAGAAGAACCAAATTTGGGGAACCAAGTCGCCTTAGTGTACTGATCATTACCTGAAAGTATCATCCAGTTTGGGTGAAAAAATATTTGCTGAGATTTCTGGAGATTCGTAATTTTTGGAAGCTTGGCAACCCCTTCCCATGAAAGTGTTTCTCGCCAGTCACTGCTTAGGGCTACATCAAGAGGAAACAAAACGTAGAGATAGAACGTGAAACTACTTTGTTGTGTCAAGTTTCAAGAAGCTAGAACAAACCGTGTTGGATTTAGAGTTCCAAATACATCTATCAATATAGGAGAAAACAGCGTGAAACCTAAAAATTCAAACTGTTACTGGAAATGAACGCTTCAACATAGAAGAACGAAATTTGGGGAACCAAGTCGCCTTAGTGTACTGATCATTACCTGAATGTATCATCCAGTTTGGGTGAAAAAATGTTTGCTGAGATTTCTGGAGATTCGTAATTTTTGGAAGCTTGGCAACCCCTTCCCATGAATGTGTTTCTCGCCAGTCACTGCTTAGGGCTACATCAAGAGGAAACAAAACGTAGAGATAGAACGTGAAACTACTTTGTTGTGTCAAGTTTCAAGAAGCTAGCACAAACCGTGTTGGATTTAGAGTTCCAAATACATCTATCAATATAGGAGAAAACAGAGTGAAACCTAAAAATTCAAACTGTTACTGGAAATGAACGCTTCAAAATAGAAGAACAAAATTTGGGGAACCAAGTCGCCTTAGTGTACTGATCATTACCTGAAAGTATCATCCAGTTTGGGTGAAAAAATATTTGCTGAGATTTCTGGAGATTCGTAATTTTGGGAAGCTTGGCAACCCCTTCCCATGAAAGTGTTTCTCGCCAGTCACTGCTTAGGGCTACATCAAGAGGAAACAAAACGTAGAGATAGAACGTGAAACTACTTTGTTGTGTCAAGTTTCAAGAAGCTAGCACAAACCGTGTTGGATTTAGAGTTCCAAATACATCTATCAATATAGGAGAAAACAGAGTGAAACCTAAAAATTCAAACTGTTACTGGAAATGAACGCTTCAACATAGAAGAACGAAATTTGGGGAACCAAGTCGCCTTAGTGTACTGATCATTACCTGAAAGTATCATCCAGTTTGGGTGAAAAAATGTTTGCTGAGATTTCTGGAGATTCGTAATTTTGGGAAGCTTGGCAACCCCTTCCCATGAAAGTGTTTCTCGCCAGTCACTGTTTAGGGCTACATCAAGAGGAAAAAAAAACCTAGAGATAGAACGTGGAACTACTTTGTTGTGTCAAGTTTCAAGAAGCTAGCACAAACTGTGTTGGATTTAGAGTTCCAAATACATCTATCAATATAGGAGAAAACAGAGTGAAACCTAAAAATTCAAACTGTTACTGGAAATGAACGCTTCAAAATAGAAGAACGAAATTTGGGGAACCAAGTCGCCTTAGTGTACTGATCATTACCTGAAAGTATCATTCAGTTTGGGTGAAAAAATATTTGCTGAGATTTCTGGAGATTCGTAATTTTGGGAAGCTTGGCAACCACTTCCCATGAAAGTGTTTCTCGCCAGTCACTGCTTAGGGCTACATCAAGAGGAAACAAAACGTAGAGATAGAACGTGAAACTACTTTGTTGTGTCAAGTTTCAGGAAGCTAGCACAAACCGTGTTGGATTTAGAGTTCCAAATACATCTATCAATATAGGAGAAAACAGAGTGAAACCTAAAAATTCAAACTGTTACTGGAAATGAACGCTTCAACATAGAAGAACGAAATTTGGGGAACCAAGTCGCCTTAGTGTACTGATCATTACCTGAAAGTATCATCCAGTTTGGGTGAAAAAATATTTGCTGAGATTTGTGGAGATTCGTAATTTTGGGAAGCTTGGCCACCCCTTCCCATGAAAGGGTTTCTCGCCAATCACTGCTTAGGGCTACATCAAGAGGAAACAAAACGTAGAGATATAACGTGAAACTACTTTGTTGTGTCAAGTTTCAAGAAGCTAGAACAAACCGTGTTAGATTTAGAGTTCCAAATACATCTATCAATATAGGAGAAAACAGAGTGAAACCTAAAAATTCAAACTGTTACTGGAAATGAACGCTTCAACATAGAAGAACGAAATTTGGGGAACCAAGTCGCCTTAGTGTACTGATCATTACCTGAGAGTATCATCCATTTTGGGTGAAAAAATATTTGCTGAGATTTCTGGATGTTCGTAATTTTTGGAAGCATGGCAACCCCTTCCCATGAAAGTGTTTCTCGCCAGTCACTGCTTAGGGCTACATCAAGAGGAAACAAAACGTAGAGATAGAACGTGAAACTACTTTGTTGTGTCAAGTTTCAAGAAGCTAGCACAAACCGTGTTGGATTTAGAGTTCCAAATACATCTATCAATATAGGAGAAAACAGAGTGAAACCTAAAAATTCAAACTGTTACTGGAAATGAACGCTTCAACATAGAAGAACGAAATTTGGGGAACCAAGTCGCCTTAGTGTACTGATCATTACCTGAGAGTATCATCCAGTTTGGGTGAAAAAATATTTGCTGAGATTTCTGGAGATTCGTAATTTTGGGAAGCTTGGCAACCCCTTCCCATGAAAGTGTTTCTCGCCAGTCACTGCTTAGGGCTACATCAAGAGGAAACAAAACATAGAGATAGAACGTGAAACTACTTTGTTGTGTCAAGTTTCAAGAAGCTAGCACAAAACGTGTTGGATTTAGAGTTCCAAATACATCTATCAATATAGGAGAAAACAGAGTGAAACCTAAAAATTCAAACTGTTACTGGAAATGAACGCTTCGACATAGAAGAACGAAATTTGGGGAACCAAGTCGCCTTAGTGTACTGATCACTACCTGAAAGTATCATCCAGTTTGGGTGAAAAAATATTTGCTGAGATTTCTGGAGATTCGTAATTTTGGGAAGCTTGGCAACCCCTTCCCATGAAAGTGTTTCTCGCCAGTCACTGCTTAGGGCTACATCAAGAGGAAACAAAACGTAGAGATAGAACGTGAAACTACTTTGCTGTGTCAAGTTTCAAGAAGCTAGCACAAACCGTGTTGGATGTAGAGTTCCAAATACATCTATCCATATAGGAGAAAACAGAGTGAAACCTAAAAATTCAAACTGTTACTGGAAATGAACGCTTCAACATAGAAGAACGAAATTTGGGGAACCAAGTCGCCTTAGTGTACTGATCATTACCTGAAAGTATCATCCAGTTTGGGTGAAAAAATATTTGCTGAGATTTCTGGAGATTCGTAATTTTTGGAAGCTTGGCAACCCCTTCCCATAAAAGTGTTTCTCGCCAGTCACTGTTTAGGGCTACATCAAGAGGAAACAAAACGTAGAGATAGAACATGAAACTACTTTGTTGTGTCAAGTTTCAAGAAGCTAGCACAAACCGTGTTGGATTTAGAGTTCCAAATACATCTATCAATATAGGAGAAAACAGAGTGAAACCTAAAAATTCAAACTGTTACTGGAAATGAACGCTTCAACATAGAAGAACGAAATTTGGGGAACCAAGTCGCCTTAGTGTACTGATCATTACCTGAAAGTATCATCCAGTTTGGGTGAAAAAATATTTGCTGAGATTTCTGGAGATTCGTAATTTTGGGAAGCTTGGCAACCCCGTTCCATGAAAGGGTTTCTCGCCAGTCACTGCTTAGGGCTACATCAAGAGGAAACAAAACATAGAGATAGAACGTGAAACTACTTTGTTGTGTCAAGTTTCAAGAAGCTAGCACAAACCGTGTTGGATTTAGAGTTCCAAATACATCTATTAATATAGGAGAAAACAGAGTGAAACCTAAAAATTCAAACTGTTACTGGAAATGAACGCTTCAACATAGAAGAAAGAAATTTGGGGAACCAAGTTACCTTAGTGTACTGATCATTACCTGAAAGTATCATCCAGTTTGGGTGAAAAATTATTTGCTGAGATTTCTTGAGATTCGTAAATTTTGGAATCTTGGCAATCCCTTCCCATGAAAGTGTTTCTCGCCAGTCACGGCTTAGGGCTACATCAAGAGGAAACAAAACGTAGAGATAGAACGTGAAACTACTTTGTTGTGTCAAGTTTCAAGAAGCTATCACAAACCGTGTTGGATTTAGAGTTCCAAATACATCTATCAATATAGGAGAAAACAGAGTGAAACCTACAAATTCAAACTGTTACTGGAAATGAACGCTTCAACATAGAAGAACGAAATTTGGGGAACCAAGTCGCCTTAGTGTACTGATCATTACCTGAGAGTATCATCCAGTTTGGGTGAAAAAATATTTGCTGAGATTTCTGGAGATTCGTAATTTTGAGAAGCTTGGCAACCCCGTTCCATGAAAGGGTTTCTCGCCAGTCACTGCTTAGGGCTACATCAAGAGGAAACAAAACGTAGAGATAGAACGTGAAACTACTTTGTTGTGTCAAGTTTCAAGAAGCTAGCACAAACCGTGTTGGATTTAGAGTTCCAAATACATCTATCAATATAGGAGAAAACAGAGTGAAACCTAAAAATTCAAACTGTTACTGGAAATGAACGCTTCAACATAGAAGAACCAAATTTGGGGAACCAAGTCGCCTTAGTGTACTGATCATTACCTGAAAGTATCATCCAGTTTGGGTGAAAAAATATTTGCTGAGATTTCTGGAGATTCGTAATTTTTGGAAGCTTGGCAACCCCTTCCCATGAAAGTGTTTCTCGCCAGTCACTGCTTAGGGCTACATCAAGAGGAAACAAAACGTAGAGATAGAACGTGAAACTACTTTGTTGTGTCAAGTTTCAAGAAGCTAGAACAAACCGTGTTGGATTTAGAGTTCCAAATACATCTATCAATATAGGAGAAAACAGCGTGAAACCTAAAAATTCAAACTGTTACTGGAAATGAACGCTTCAACATAGAAGAACGAAATTTGGGGAACCAAGTCGCCTTAGTGTACTGATCATTACCTGAATGTATCATCCAGTTTGGGTGAAAAAATGTTTGCTGAGATTTCTGGAGATTCGTAATTTTTGGAAGCTTGGCAACCCCTTCCCATGAATGTGTTTCTCGCCAGTCACTGCTTAGGGCTACATCAAGAGGAAACAAAACGTAGAGATAGAACGTGAAACTACTTTGTTGTGTCAAGTTTCAAGAAGCTAGCACAAACCGTGTTGGATTTAGAGTTCCAAATACATCTATCAATATAGGAGAAAACAGAGTGAAACCTAAAAATTCAAACTGTTACTGGAAATGAACGCTTCAAAATAGAAGAACAAAATTTGGGGAACCAAGTCGGCTTAGTGTACTGATCATTACCTGAAAGTATCATCCAGTTTGGGTGAAAAAATATTTGCTGAGATTTCTGGAGATTCGTAATTTTGGGAAGCTTGGCAACCCCTTCCCATGAAAGTGTTTCTCGCCAGTCACTGCTTAGGGCTACATCAAGAGGAAACAAAACGTAGAGATAGAACGTGAAACTACTTTGTTGTGTCAAGTTTCAAGAAGCTAGCACAAACCGTGTTGGATTTAGAGTTCCAAATACATCTATCAATATAGGAGAAAACAGAGTGAAACCTAAAAATTCAAACTGTTACTGGAAATGAACGCTTCAACATAGAAGAACGAAATTTGGGGAACCAAGTCGCCTTAGTGTACTGATCATTACCTGAAAGTATCATCCAGTTTGGGTGAAAAAATGTTTGCTGAGATTTCTGGAGATTCGTAATTTTGGGAAGCTTGGCAACCCCTTCCCATGAAAGTGTTTCTCGCCAGTCACTGTTTAGGGCTACATCAAGAGGAAAAAAAAACCTAGAGATAGAACGTGGAACTACTTTGTTGTGTCAAGTTTCAAGAAGCTAGCACAAACTGTGTTGGATTTAGAGTTCCAAATACATCTATCAATATAGGAGAAAACAGAGTGAAACCTAAAAATTCAAACTGTTACTGGAAATGAACGCTTCAAAATAGAAGAACGAAATTTGGGGAACCAAGTCGCCTTAGTGTACTGATCATTACCTGAAAGTATCATTCAGTTTGGGTGAAAAAATATTTGCTGAGATTTCTGGAGATTCGTAATTTTGGGAAGCTTGGCAACCACTTCCCATGAAAGTGTTTCTCGCCAGTCACTGCTTAGGGCTACATCAAGAGGAAACAAAACGTAGAGATAGAACGTGAAACTACTTTGTTGTGTCAAGTTTCAGGAAGCTAGCACAAACCGTGTTGGATTTAGAGTTCCAAATACATCTATCAATATAGGAGAAAACAGAGTGAAACCTAAAAATTCAAACTGTTACTGGAAATGAACGCTTCAACATAGAAGAACGAAATTTGGGGAACCAAGTCGCCTTAGTGTACTGATCATTACCTGAAAGTATCATCCAGTTTGGGTGAAAAAATATTTGCTGAGATTTGTGGAGATTCGTAATTTTGGGAAGCTTGGCCACCCCTTCCCATGAAAGGGTTTCTCGCCAATCACTGCTTAGGGCTACATCAAGAGGAAACAAAACGTAGAGATATAACGTGAAACTACTTTGTTGTGTCAAGTTTCAAGAAGCTAGAACAAACCGTGTTAGATTTAGAGTTCCAAATACATCTATCAATATAGGAGAAAACAGAGTGAAACCTAAAAATTCAAACTGTTACTGGAAATGAACGCTTCAACATAGAAGAACGAAATTTGGGGAACCAAGTCGCCTTAGTGTACTGATCATTACCTGAGAGTATCATCCATTTTGGGTGAAAAAATATTTGCTGAGATTTCTGGATGTTCGTAATTTTTGGAAGCATGGCAACCCCTTCCCATGAAAGTGTTTCTCGCCAGTCACTGCTTAGGGCTACATCAAGAGGAAACAAAACGTAGAGATAGAACGTGAAACTACTTTGTTGTGTCAAGTTTCAAGAAGCTAGCACAAACCGTGTTGGATTTAGAGTTCCAAATACATCTATCAATATAGGAGAAAACAGAGTGAAACCTAAAAATTCAAACTGTTACTGGAAATGAACGCTTCAACATAGAAGAACGAAATTTGGGGAACCAAGTCGCCTTAGTGTACTGATCATTACCTGAGAGTATCATCCAGTTTGGGTGAAAAAATATTTGCTGAGATTTCTGGAGATTCGTAATTTTGGGAAGCTTGGCAACCCCTTCCCATGAAAGTGTTTCTCGCCAGTCACTGCTTAGGGCTACATCAAGAGGAAACAAAACATAGAGATAGAACGTGAAACTACTTTGTTGTGTCAAGTTTCAAGAAGCTAGCACAAAACGTGTTGGATTTAGAGTTCCAAATACATCTATCAATATAGGAGAAAACAGAGTGAAACCTAAAAATTCAAACTGTTACTGGAAATGAACGCTTCGACATAGAAGAACGAAATTTGGGGAACCAAGTCGCCTTAGTGTACTGATCACTACCTGAAAGTATCATCCAGTTTGGGTGAAAAAATATTTGCTGAGATTTCTGGAGATTCGTAATTTTGGGAAGCTTGGCAACCCCTTCCCATGAAAGTGTTTCTCGCCAGTCACTGCTTAGGGCTACATCAAGAGGAAACAAAACGTAGAGATAGAACGTGAAACTACTTTGCTGTGTCAAGTTTCAAGAAGCTAGCACAAACCGTGTTGGATGTAGAGTTCCAAATACATCTATCCATATAGGAGAAAACAGAGTGAAACCTAAAAATTCAAACTGTTACTGGAAATGAACGCTTCAACATAGAAGAACGAAATTTGGGGAACCAAGTCGCCTTAGTGTACTGATCATTACCTGAAAGTATCATCCAGTTTGGGTGAAAAAATATTTGCTGAGATTTCTGGAGATTCGTAATTTTTGGAAGCTTGGCAACCCCTTCCCATAAAAGTGTTTCTCGCCAGTCACTGTTTAGGGCTACATCAAGAGGAAACAAAACGTAGAGATAGAACATGAAACTACTTTGTTGTGTCAAGTTTCAAGAAGCTAGCACAAACCGTGTTGGATTTAGAGTTCCAAATACATCTATCAATATAGGAGAAAACAGAGTGAAACCTAAAAATTCAAACTGTTACTGGAAATGAACGCTTCAACATAGAAGAACGAAATTTGGGGAACCAAGTCGCCTTAGTGTACTGATCATTACCTGAAAGTATCATCCAGTTTGGGTGAAAAAATATTTGCTGAGATTTCTGGAGATTCGTAATTTTGGGAAGCTTGGCAACCCCGTTCCATGAAAGGGTTTCTCGCCAGTCACTGCTTAGGGCTACATCAAGAGGAAACAAAACATAGAGATAGAACGTGAAACTACTTTGTTGTGTCAAGTTTCAAGAAGCTAGCACAAACCGTGTTGGATTTAGAGTTCCAAATACATCTATTAATATAGGAGAAAACAGAGTGAAACCTAAAAATTCAAACTGTTACTGGAAATGAACGCTTCAACATAGAAGAAAGAAATTTGGGGAACCAAGTTACCTTAGTGTACTGATCATTACCTGAAAGTATCATCCAGTTTGGGTGAAAAATTATTTGCTGAGATTTCTTGAGATTCGTAAATTTTGGAATCTTGGCAATCCCTTCCCATGAAAGTGTTTCTCGCCAGTCACGGCTTAGGGCTACATCAAGAGGAAACAAAACGTAGAGATAGAACGTGAAACTACTTTGTTGTGTCAAGTTTCAAGAAGCTATCACAAACCGTGTTGGATTTAGAGTTCCAAATACATCTATCAATATAGGAGAAAACAGAGTGAAACCTACAAATTCAAACTGTTACTGGAAATGAACGCTTCAACATAGAAGAACGAAATTTGGGGAACCAAGTCGCCTTAGTGTACTGATCATTACCTGAGAGTATCATCCAGTTTGGGTGAAAAAATATTTGCTGAGATTTCTGGAGATTCGTAATTTTGAGAAGCTTGGCAACCCCGTTCCATGAAAGGGTTTCTCGCCAGTCACTGCTTAGGGCTACATCAAGAGGAAACAAAACGTAGAGATAGAACGTGAAACTAATTTGTTGTGTCAACTTTCAAGAAGCTAGAACAAACCATGTTGGATTTAGAGTTCCAAATACATCTATCAATATAGGAGAAAACAGAGTGAAACCTAAAAATTCAAACTGTTACTGGAAATGAACGCTTCAACATAGAAGAACGAAATTTGGGGAACCAAGTCGCCTTAGTGTACTGATCATTACCTGAAAGTATCATCCAGTTTGGGTGAAAAAATATTTGCTGAGATTTCTGGAGATTCGTAATTTTGGGAAGCTTGGCAACCCCTTCCAATGAAAGTGTTTCTCGCCAGTCACTGTTTAGGGCTACATCAAGAGGAAACAAAACGTAGAGATAGAACATGAAACTACTTTGTTGTGTCAACTTTCAAGAAGCTAGCACAAACCGTGTTGGATTTAGAGTTCCAAATACATCTATCAATATAGGAGAAAACAGAGTGAAACCTAAAAATTCAAACTGTTACTGGAAATGAACGCTTCAACATAAAAGAACGAAATTTGGGGAACCAAGTCGCCTTAGTGTACTGATCATTACCTGAAAGTATCATCCAGTTTGGGTGAAAAAATATTTGCTGTGATTTCTGGAGATTCGTAATTTTGGGAAGCTTGGCAACCCCGTTCCATGAAAGGGTTTCTCGCCAGTCACTGCTTAGGGCTACATCAAGAGGAAACAAAACATAGAGATAGAACGTGAAACTACTTTGTTGTGTCAAGTTTCAAGAAGCTAGCACAAACCGTGTTGGATTTAGAGTTCCAAATACATCTATTAATATAGGAGAAAACAGAGTGAAACCTAAAAATTCAAACTGTTACTGGAAATGAACGCTTCAACATAGAAGAACGAAATTTGGGGAACCAAGTTACCTTAGTGTACTGATCATTACCTGAAAGTATCATCCAGTTTGGGTGAAAAATTATTTGCTGAGATTACTGGAGATTCGTAATTTTTGGAAGCTTGGCAATCCCTTCCCATGAAAGTGTTTCTCGCCAGTCACTGCTTAGGGCTACATCAAGAGGAAACAAAACGTAGAGATAGAACGTGAAACTACTTTGTTGTGTCAAGTTTCAAGAAGCTATCACAAACCGTGTTGGATTTAGAGTTCCAAATACATCTATCAATATAGGAGAAAACAGAGTGAAACCTAAAAATTCAAACTGTTACTGGAAATGAACGCTTCAAAATAGAAGAACGAAATTTGGGGAACCAAGTCGCCTTAGTGTACTGATCATTACCTGAAAGTATCATCCAGTTTGGGTGAAAAAATATTTGCTGAGATTTCTGGAGATTCGTAATTTTGGGAAGCTTGGCAACCCCTTCCCATGAAAGTGTTTCTCGCCAGTCACTGCTTAGGGCTACATCAAGAGGAAACAAAACGTAGAGATAGAACGTGAAACTACGTTGTTGTGTCAAGTTTCAAGAAGCTAGCACAAAACGTGTTTAATTTAGAGTTCCAAATACATCTATCAATATAGGAGAAAACAGAGTGAAACCTAAAAATTCAAACTGTTACTGGAAATGAACGCTTCAAATAGAAGAACGAAATTTGGGGAACCAAGTCGCCTTAGTGTACTGATCATTACCTGAAAGTATCATCCAGTTTGGGTGAAAAAATATTTGCTGAGATTTCTGGAGATTCGTAATTTTGGGAAGCTTGGCAACCCCTTCCCATGAAAGTGTTTCTCGCCAGTCACTGCTTAGGGCTACATCAAGAGGAAACAAAACATAGAGATAGAACGTGAAACTACTTTGTTGTGTCAAGTTTCAAGAAGCTAGCACAAACCGTGTTGGATTTAGAGTTCCAAATACATCTATCAATATAGGAGAAAACAGAGTGAAACCTAAAAATTCAAACTGTTACTGGAAATGAACGCTTCAACATAGAAGAACGAAATTTGGGGAACCAAGTCGCCTTAGTGTACTGATCACTACCTGAGAGTATCATCCAGTTTGGGTGAAAAAATATTTACTGAGATTTCTGGAGATTCGTAATTTTGGGAAGCTTGGCAACCCCGTTCCATGAAAGGGTTTCTCGCCAGTCACTGCTTAGGGCTACATCAAGAGGAAACAAAACGTAGAGATAGAACGTGAAACTACTTTGTTGTGTCAAGTTTCAAGAAGCTAGAACAAACCGTGTTGGATTTAGAGTTCCAAATACATCTATCAATATAGGAGAAAACAGAGTGAAACCTAAAAATTCAAACTGTTACTGGAAATGAACGCTTCAACATAGAAGAACGAAATTTGGGTAACCAAGTCGCCTTAGTGTACTGATCATTACCTGAAAGTATCATCCAGTTTGGGTGAAAAAATGTTTGCTGAGATTTCTGGAGATTCGAAATTTTGGGAAGGTTGGCAACCCCTTCCCATGAAAGTGTTTCTCGCCAGTCACTGCTTAGGGCTACATCAAGAGGAAACAAAACGTAGAGATAGAACGTGAAACTACTTTGTTGTGTCAAGTTTCAAGAAGCTAGCACAAACTGTGTTGGATTTAGAGTTCCAAATACATCTATCAATATAGGAGAAAACAGAGTGAAACCTAAAAATTCAAACTGTTACTGGAAATGAACGCTTCAAAATAGAAGAACAAAATTTGGGGAACCAAGTCGCCTTAGTGTACTGATCATTACCTGAAAGTATCATCCAGTTTGGGTGAAAAAATATTTGCTGAGATTTATGGAGATTCGTAATTTTGGGAAGCTTGGCAACCCCTTCCCATGAAAGTGTTTCTCGCCAGTCACGGCTTAGGGCTACATCAAGAGGAAACAAAACGTAGAGATAGAACGTGAAACTACTTTGTTGTGTCAAGTTTCAAGAAGCTATCACAAACCGTGTTGGATTTAGAGTTCCAAATATATCTCTCAATATAGGAGAAAACAGAGTGAAACCTAAAAATTCAAACTGTTACTGGAAATGAACGCTTCAACATAGAAGAACGAAATTTGGGGAACCAAGTCGCCTTAGTGTACTGATCATTACCTGAAAGTATCATCCAGTTTGGGTGAAAAAATATTTGCTGAGATTTCTGGAGATTCGTAATTTTTGGAAGCTTGGAAACCCCTTCCCATGAAAGTGTTTCTCGCCAGTCACTGCTTAGGGCTACATCAAGAGGAAACAAAACGTAGAGATAGAACGTGAAACTACTTTGTTGTGTCAAGTTTCAAGAAGCTAGCACAAACCGTGTTGGATTTAGAGTTCCAAATCCATCTATCAATATAGGAGAAAACAGAGTGAAACCTAAAAATTCAAACTGTTACTGGAAATGAACGCTTCGAAATAGAAGAACGAAATTTGGGGAACCAAGTCGCCTTAGTGTACTGATCACTACCTGAAAGTATCATCCAGTTTGGGTGAAAAAATATTTGCTGAGATTTCTGGAGATTCGTAATTTTGGGAAGCTTGGCAACCCCTTCCCATGAAAGTGTTTCTCGCCAGTCACTGCTTAGGGCTACATCAAGAGGAAACAAAACGTAGGGATAGAACGTGAAACTACTTTGTTGTGTCAAGTTTCAAGAAGCTAGCACAAACCGTGTTGGATTTAGAGTTCCAAATACATCTATCAATATAGGAGAAAGCAGAGTGAAACCTAAAAATTCAAACTGTTACTGGAAATGAACGCTTCAACATAGAAGAACGAAATTTGGGGAACCAAGTCGCCTTAGTGTACTGATCATTACCTGAAAGTATCATCCAGTTTGGGTGAAAAAATATTTGCTGAGATTTCTGGAGATTCGTAATTTTGGGAAGCTTGGCAACCCCTTCCCATGAAAGTGTTTCTCGCCAGTCACTGCTTAGGGCTACATCAAGAGGAAACAAAACGTAGAGATAGAACGTGAAACTACTTTGTTGTGTCAAGTTTCAAGAAGCTAGCACAAACCGTGTTGGATTCAGAGTTCCAAATACATCTATCAATATAGGAGAAAACAGAGTGAAACCTAAAAATTCAAACTGTTACTGGAAATGAACGCTTCAACATAGAAGAACGAAATTTGGGGAACCAAGTCGCCTTAGTGTACTGATCATTAACTGAGAGTATCATCCTGTTTGGTTGAAAAAATATTTGCTGAGATATCTGGAGATTCGTAATTTTTGGAAGCTTGGCAACCCCTTCCCATGAAAGTGTTTCTCGCCAGTCACTGCTTAGGGCTACATCAAGAGGAAACAAAACGTAGAGATAGAACGTGAAACTACTTTGTTGTGTCAAGTTTCAAGAAGCTAGCACAAACCGTGTTGGATTTAGAGTTCCAAATACATCTATCAATATAGGAGAAAACAGAGTGAAACCAAAAATTCAAACTGTTACTGGAAATGAACGCTTCAACATAGAAGAACGAAATTTGGGGAACCAAGTCGCCTTAGTGTACTGATCATTACCTGAAAGTATCATCCAGTTTGGGTGAAAAAATATTTGCTGAGATTTCTGGAGATTCGTAATTTTGGGAAGCTTGGCAACCCCTTCCCATGAAAGTGTTTCTCGCCAGTCACTGTTTAGGGCTACATCAAGAGGAAACAAAACGTAGAGATAGAACATGAAACTACTTTGTTGTGTCAACTTTCAAGAAGCTAGCACAAACCGTGTTGGATTTAGAGTTCCAAATACATCTATCAATATAGGAGAAAACAGAGTGAAACCTAAAAATTCAAACTGTTACTGGAAATGAACGCTTCAACATAGAAGAACGAAATTTGGGGAACCAAGTTACCTTAGTGTACTGATCATTACCTGAAAGTATCATCCAGTTTGGGTGAAAAATTATTTGCTGAGATTTCTGGAGATTCGTAATTTTTGGAAGCTTGGCAATCCCTTCCCATGAAAGTGTTTCTCGCCAGTCACTGCTTAGGGCTACATCAAGAGGAAACAAAACGTAGAGATAGAACGTGAAACTACTTTGTTGTGTCAAGTTTCAAGAAGCTAGCACAAACCGTGTTGGATTTAGAGTTCCAAATACATCTATCAATATAGGAGAAAACAGAGTGAAACCTAAAAATTCAAACTGTTACTGGAAATGAACGCTTCAACATAGAAGAACGAAATTTGGGGAACCAAGTCGCCTTAGTGTACTGATCATTACCTGAAAGTATCATCCAGTTTGGGTGAAAAAATATTTGCTGAGATTTCTGGAGATTCGTAATTTTGGGAAGCTTGGCAACCCCTTCCCATGAAAGTGTTTCTCGCCAGTCACTGCTTAGGGCTACATCAAGAGGAAACAAAACGTAGAGATAGAACGTGAAACTACTTTGTTGTGTCAAGTTTCAAGAAGCTATCACAAACCGTGTTGGATTTAGAGTTCCAAATACATCTATCAATATAGGAGAAAACAGAGTGAAACCTAAAAATTCAAACTGTTACTGGAAATGAACGCTTCGACATAGAAGAACGAAATTTGGGGAACCAAGTCGCCTTAGAGTACTGATCATTACCTGAAAGTATCATCCAGTTTGGGTGAAAAAATATTTGCTGAGATTTCTGGAGATTCGTAATTTTGGGAAGCTTGGCAACCCCTTCCCATGAAAGTGTTTCTCGCCAGTCACTGCTTAGGGCTACATCAAGAGGAAACAAAACGTAGAGATAGAACGTGAAACTACTTTGTTGTGTCAAGTTTCAGGAAGCTAGCACAAACCGTGTTGGATTTAGAGTTCCAAATACATCTATCAATATAGGAGAAAACAGAGTGAAACCTAAAAATTCAAACTGTTACTGGAAATGAACGCTTCGACATAGAAGAACGAAATTTGGGGAACCAAGTCGCCTTAGTGTACTGATCACTACCTGAAAGTATCATCCAGTTTGGGTGAAAAAATATTTGCTGAGATTTCTGGAGATTCGTAATTTTGGGAAGCTTGGCAACCCCTTCCCATGAAAGTGTTTCTCGCCAGTCACTGCTTAGGGCTACATCAAGAGGAAACAAAACGTAGAGATAGAACGTGAAACTACTTTGTTGTGTCAAGTTTCAAGAAGCTAGCACAAACCGTGTTGGATTTAGAGTTCCAAATACATCTATCAATATAGGAGAAAACAGAGTGAAACCTAAAAATTCAAACTGTTACTGGAAATGAACGCTTCAACATAGAAGAACGAAATTTGGGGAACCAAGTCGCCTTAGTGTACTGATCATTACCTGAGAGTATCATCCAGTTTGGGTGAAAAAATATTTGCTGAGATTTCTGGAGATTCGTAATTTTTGGAAGCATGGCAACCCCTTCCCATGAAAGTGTTTCTCGCCAGTCACTGCTTAGGGCTACATCAAGAGGAAACAAAACGTAGAGATAGAACGTGAAACTACTTTGTTGTGTCAAGTTTCAAGAAGCTAGCACAAACCGTGTTGGATTTAGAGTTCCAAATCCATCTATCAATATAGGAGAAAACAGAGTGAAACCAAAAAATTCAAACTGTTACTGGAAATGAACGCTTCGACATAGAAGAACGAAATTTGGGGAACCAAGTCGCCTTAGTGTACTGATCACTACCTGAAAGTATCATCCAGTTTGGGTGAAAAAATATTTGCTGAGATTTCTGGAGATTCGTAATTTTGGGAAGCTTGGCAACCCCTTCCCATGAAAGTGTTTCTCGCCAGTCACTGCTTAGGGCTACATCAAGAGGAAACAAAACGTAGGGATAGAACGTGAAACTACATTGTTGTGTCAAGTTTCAAGAAGCTAGCACAAACCGTGTTGGATTTAGAGTTCCAAATACATCTATCAATATAGGAGAAAACAGAGTGAAACCTAAAAATTCAAACTGTTACTGGAAATGAACGCTTCAACATAGAAGAACGAAATTTGGGGAACCAAGTCGCCTTAGTGTACTGATCATTACCTGAAAGTATCATCCAGTTTGGGTGAAAAAATATTTGCTGAGATTTCTGGAGATTCGTAATTGTGGGAAGCTTGGCAACCCCTTCCCATGAAAGTGTTTCTCGCCAGTCACTGTTTAGGGCTACATCAAGAGGAAACAAAACGTAGAGATAGAACATGAAACTACTTTGTTGTGTCAACTTTCAAGAAGCTAGCACAAACCGTGTTGGATTTAGAGTTCCAAATACATCTATCAATATAGGAGAAAACAGAGTGAAACCTAAAAATTCAAACTGTTACTGGAAATGAACGCTTCAACATAGAAGAACGAAATTTGGGGAACCAAGTTACCTTAGTGTACTGATCATTACCTGAAAGTATCATCCAGTTTGGGTGAAAAATTATTTGCTGAGATTTCTGGAGATTCGTAATTTTTGGAAGCTTGGCAATCCCTTCCCATGAAAGTGTTTCTCGCCAGTCACTGCTTAGGGCTACATCAAGAGGAAACAAAACGTAGAGATAGAACGTGAAACTACTTTGTTGTGTCAAGTTTCAAGAAGCTAGCACAAACCATGTTGGATTTAGAGTTCCAAATACATCTATCAATATAGGAGAAAACAGAGTGAAACCTAAAAATTCAAACTGTTACTGGAAATGAACGCTTCAACATAGAAGAACGAAATTTGGGGAACCAAGTCGCCTTAGTGTACTGATCATTACCTGAAAGTATCATCCAGTTTGGGTGAAAAAATATTTGCTGAGATTTCTGGAGATTCGTAATTTTGGGAAGCTTGGCAACCCCTTCCCATGAAAGTGTTTCTCGCCAGTCACTGCTTAGGGCTACATCAAGAGGAAACAAAACGTAGAGATAGAACGTGAAACTACTTTGTTGTGTCAAGTTTCAAGAAGCTATCACAAACCGTGTTGGATTTAGAGTTCCAAATACATCTATCAATATAGGAGAAAACAGAGTGAAACCTAAAAATTCAAACTGTTACTGGAAATGAACGCTTCGACATAGAAGAACGAAATTTGGGGAACCAAGTCGCCTTAGTGTACTGATCATTACCTGAAAGTATCATCCAGTTTGGGTGAAAAAATATTTGCTGAGATTTCTGGAGATTCGTAATTTTGGGAAGCTTGGCAACCCCTTCCCATGAAAGTGTTTCTCGCCAGTCACTGCTTAGGGCTACATCAAGAGGAAACAAAACGTAGAGATAGAACGTGAAACTACTTTGTTGTGTCAAGTTTCAAGAAGCTAGCACAAACCGTGTTGGATTTAGAGTTCCAAATACATCTATCAATATAGGAGAAAACAGAGTGAAACCTAAAAATTCAAACTGTTACTGGAAATGAACGCTTCGACATAGAAGAACGAAATTTGGGGAACCAAGTCGCCTTAGTGTACTGATCACTACCTGAAAGTATCATCCAGTTTGGGTGAAAAAATATTTGCTGAGATTTCTGGAGATTCGTAATTTTGGGAAGCTTGGCAACCCCTTCCCATGAAAGTGTTTCTCGCCAGTCACTGCTTAGGGCTACATCAAGAGGAAACAAAACGTAGAGATAGAACGTGAAACTACTTTGTTGTGTCAAGTTTCAAGAAGCTAGCACAAACCGTGTTGGATTTAGAGTTCCAAATACATCTATCAATATAGGAGAAAACAGAGTGAAACCTAAAAATTCAAACTGTTACTGGAAATGAACGCTTCAACATAGAAGAACGAAATTTGGGGAACCAAGTCGCCTTAGTGTACTGATCATTACCTGAGAGTATCATCCAGTTTGGGTGAAAAAATATTTGCTGAGATTTCTGGAGATTCGTAATTTTTGGAAGCATGGCAACCCCTTCCCATGAAAGTGTTTCTCGCCAGTCACTGCTTAGGGCTACATCAAGAGGAAACAAAACGTAGAGATAGAACGTGAAACTACTTTGTTGTGTCAACTTTCAAGAAGCTAGCACAAACCGTGTTGGATTTAGAGTTCCAAATACATCTATCAATATAGGAGAAAACAGAGTGAAACCTAAAAATTCAAACTGTTACTGGAAATGAACGCTTCAACATAGAAGAACGAAATTTGGGGAACCAAGTCGCCTTAGTGTACTGATCACTACCTGAAAGTATCATCCAGTTTGGGTGAAAAAATATTTGCTGAGATTTCTGGAGATTCGTAATTTTGGGAAGCTTGGCAACCCCTTCCCATGAAAGTGTTTCTCGCCAGTCACTGCTTAGGGCTACATCAAGAGGAAACAAAACGTAGGGATAGAACGTGAAACTACTTTGTTGTGTCAAGTTTCAAGAAGCTAGCACAAACCGTGTTGGATTTAGAGTTCCAAATACATCTATCAATATAGGAGAAAACAGAGTGAAACCTAAAAATTCAAACTGTTACTGGAAATGAACGCTTCGACATAGAAGAACGAAATTTGGGGAACCAAGTCGCCTTAGTGTACTGATCATTACCTGAAAGTATCATCCAGTTTGGGTGAAAAAATATTTGCTGAGATTTCTAGAGATTCGTAATTTTGGGAAGCTTGGCAACCCCTTCCCATGAAAGTGTTTCTCGCCAGTCACTGCTTAGGGCTACATCAAGAGGAAACAAAACGTAGAGATAGAACGTGAAACTACTTTGTTGTGTCAAGTTTCAAGAAGCTAGCACAAACCGTGTTGGATTCAGAGTTCCAAATACATCTATCAATATAGGAGAAAACAGAGTGAAACCTAAAAATTCAAACTGTTACTGGAAATGAACGCTTCAACATAGAAGAACGAAATTTGGGGAACCAAGTCGCCTTAGTGTACTGATCATTAACTGAGAGTATCATCCTGTTTGGTTGAAAAAATATTTGCTGAGATATCTGGAGATTCGTAATTTTGGGAAGCTTGGCAACCCCTTCCCATGAAAGTGTTTCTCGCCAGTCACTGCTTAGGGCTACATCAAGAGGAAACAAAACGTAGAGATAGAACGTGAAACTACTTTGTTGTGTCAAGTTTCAAGAAGCTAGCACAAACCGTGTTGGATTTAGAGTTCCAAATACATCTATCAATATAGGAGAAAACAGAGTGAAACCTAAAAATTCAAACTGTTACTGGAAATGAACGCTTCAACATAGAAGAACGAAATTTGGGGAACCAAGTTACCTTAGTGTACTGATCATTACCTGAAAGTATCATCCAGTTTGGGTGAAAAATTATTTGCTGAGATTTCTGGAGATTCGTAATTTTTGGAAGCTTGGCAATCCCTTCCCATGAAAGTGTTTCTCGCCAGTCACTGCTTAGGGCTACATCAAGAGGAAACAAAACGTAGAGATAGAACGTGAAACTACTTTGTTGTGTCAACTTTCAAGAAGCTAGCACAAACCGTGTTGGATTTAGAGTTCCAAATACATCTATCAATATAGGAGAAAACAGAGTGAAACCTAAAAATTCAAACTGTTACTGGAAATGAACGCTTCAACATAGAAGAACGAAATTTGGGGAACCAAGTCGCCTTAGTGTACTGATCACTACCTGAAAGTATCATCCAGTTTGGGTGAAAAAATATTTGCTGAGATTTCTGGAGATTCGTAATTTTGGGAAGCTTGGCAACCCCTTCCCATGAAAGTGTTTCTCGCCAGTCACTGCTTAGGGCTACATCAAGAGGAAACAAAACGTAGGGATAGAACGTGAAACTACTTTGTTGTGTCAAGTTTCAAGAAGCTAGCACAAACCGTGTTGGATTTAGAGTTCCAAATACATCTATCAATATAGGAGAAAACAGAGTGAAACCTAAAAATTCAAACTGTTACTGGAAATGAACGCTTCGACATAGAAGAACGAAATTTGGGGAACCAAGTCGCCTTAGTGTACTGATCATTACCTGAAAGTATCATCCAGTTTGGGTGAAAAAATATTTGCTGAGATTTCTAGAGATTCGTAATTTTGGGAAGCTTGGCAACCCCTTCCCATGAAAGTGTTTCTCGCCAGTCACTGCTTAGGGCTACATCAAGAGGAAACAAAACGTAGAGATAGAACGTGAAACTACTTTGTTGTGTCAAGTTTCAAGAAGCTAGCACAAACCGTGTTGGATTCAGAGTTCCAAATACATCTATCAATATAGGAGAAAACAGAGTGAAACCTAAAAATTCAAACTGTTACTGGAAATGAACGCTTCAACATAGAAGAACGAAATTTGGGGAACCAAGTCGCCTTAGTGTACTGATCATTAACTGAGAGTATCATCCTGTTTGGTTGAAAAAATATTTGCTGAGATATCTGGAGATTCGTAATTTTGGGAAGCTTGGCAACCCCTTCCCATGAAAGTGTTTCTCGCCAGTCACTGCTTAGGGCTACATCAAGAGGAAACAAAACGTAGAGATAGAACGTGAAACTACTTTGTTGTGTCAAGTTTCAAGAAGCTAGCACAAACCGTGTTGGATTTAGAGTTCCAAATACATCTATCAATATAGGAGAAAACAGAGTGAAACCTAAAAATTCAAACTGTTACTGGAAATGAACGCTTCAACATAGAAGAACGAAATTTGGGGAACCAAGTTACCTTAGTGTACTGATCATTACCTGAAAGTATCATCCAGTTTGGGTGAAAAATTATTTGCTGAGATTTCTGGAGATTCGTAATTTTTGGAAGCTTGGCAATCCCTTCCCATGAAAGTGTTTCTCGCCAGTCACTGCTTAGGGCTACATCAAGAGGAAACAAAACGTAGAGATAGAACGTGAAACTACTTTGTTGTGTCAAGTTTCAAGAAGCTAGCACAAACCGTGTTGGATTTAGAGTTCCAAATACATCTATCAATATAGGAGAAAACAGAGTGAAACCTAAAAATTCAAACTGTTACTGGAAATGAACGCTTCAACATAGAAGAACGAAATTTGGGGAACCAAGTCGCCTTAGTGTACTGATCATTACCTGAGAGTATCATCCAGTTTGGGTGAAAAAATATTTGCTGAGATTTCTGGAGATTCGTAATTTTTGGAAGCATGGCAACCCCTTCCCATGAAAGTGTTTCTCGCCAGTCACTGCTTAGGGCTACATAAGAGGAAACAAAACGTAGAGATAGAACGTGAAACTACTTTGTTGTGTCAACTTTCAAGAAGCTAGCACAAACCGTGTTGGATTTAGAGTTCCAAATACATCTATCAATATAGGAGAAAACAGAGTGAAACCTAAAAATTCAAACTGTTACTGGAAATGAACGCTTCAACATAGAAGAACGAAATTTGGGGAACCAAGTCGCCTTAGTGTACTGATCACTACCTGAAAGTATCATCCAGTTTGGGTGAAAAAATATTTGCTGAGATTTCTGGAGATTCGTAATTTTGGGAAGCTTGGCAACCCCTTCCCATGAAAGTGTTTCTCGCCAGTCACTGCTTAGGGCTACATCAAGAGGAAACAAAACGTAGGGATAGAACGTGAAACTACTTTGTTGTGTCAAGTTTCAAGAAGCTAGCACAAACCGTGTTGGATTTAGAGTTCCAAATACATCTATCAATATAGGAGAAAACAGAGTGAAACCTAAAAATTCAAACTGTTACTGGAAATGAACGCTTCAACATAGAAGAACGAAATTTGGGGAACCAAGTCGCCTTAGTGTACTGATCATTACCTGAAAGTATCATCCAGTTTGGGTGAAAAAATATTTGCTGAGATTTCTGGAGATTCGTAATTTTGGGAAGCTTGGCAACCCCTTCCCATGAAAGTGTTTCTCGCCAGTCACTGCTTAGGGCTACATCAAGAGGAAACAAAACGTAGAGATAGAACGTGAAACTACTTTGTTGTGTCAAGTTTCAAGAAGCTAGCACAAACCGTGTTGGATTCAGAGTTCCAAATACATCTATCAATATAGGAGAAAACAGAGTGAAACCTAAAAATTCAAACTGTTACTGGAAATGAACGCTTCAACATAGAAGAACGAAATTAGGGGAACCAAGTCGCCTTAGTGTACTGATCATTAACTGAGAGTATCATCCTGTTTGGTTGAAAAAATATTTGCTGAGATATCTGGAGATTCGTAATTTTGGGAAGCTTGGCAACCCCTTCCCATGAAAGTGTTTCTCGCCAGTCACTGCTTAGGGCTACATCAAGAGGAAACAAAACGTAGAGATAGAACGTGAAACTACTTTGTTGTGTCAAGTTTCAAGAAGCTAGCACAAACCGTGTTGGATTTAGAGTTCCAAATACATCTATCAATATAGGAGAAAACAGAGTGAAACCTAAAAATTCAAACTGTTACTGGAAATGAACGCTTCAACATAGAAGAACGAAATTTGGGGAACCAAGTTACCTTAGTGTACTGATCATTACCTGAAAGTATCATCCAGTTTGGGTGAAAAATTATTTGCTGAGATTTCTGGAGATTCGTAATTTTTGGAAGCTTGGCAATCCCTTCCCATGAAAGTGTTTCTCGCCAGTCACTGCTTAGGGCTACATCAAGAGGAAACAAAACGTAGAGATAGAACGTGAAACTACTTTGTTGTGTCAAGTTTCAAGAAGCTAGCACAAACCGTGTTGGATTTAGAGTTCCAAATAAATCTATCAATATAGGAGAAAACAGAGTGAAACCTAAAAATTCAAACTGTTACTGGAAATGAACGCTTCAACATAGAAGAACGAAATTTGGGGAACCAAGTCGCCTTAGTGTACTGATCATTACCTGAAAGTATCATCCAGTTTGGGTGAAAAAATATTTGCTGAGATTTCTGGAGATTCGTAATTTTGGGAAGCTTGGCAACCCCTTCCCATGAAAGTGTTTCTCGCCAGTCACTGCTTAGGGCTACATCAAGAGGAAACAAAACGTAGAGATAGAACGTGAAACTACTTTGTTGTGTCAAGTTTCAAGAAGCTATCACAAACCGTGTTGGATTTAGAGTTCCAAATACATCTATCAATATAGGAGAAAACAGAGTGAAACCTAAAAATTCAAACTGTTACTGGAAATGAACGCTTCAACATAGAAGAACGAAATTTGGGGAACCAAGTCGCCTTAGTGTACTGATCATTACCTGAAAGTATCATCCAGTTTGGGTGAAAAAATATTTGCTGAGATTTCTGGAGATTCGTAATTTTGGGAAGCTTGGCAACCCCTTCCCATGAAAGTGTTTCTCGCCAGTCACTGCTTAGGGCTACATCAAGAGGAAACAAAACGTAGAGATAGAACGTGAAACTACTTTGTTGTGTCAAGTTTCAAGAAGCTAGCACAAACCGTGTTGGATTTAGAGTTCCAAATACATCTATCAATATAGGAGAAAACAGAGTGAAACCTAAAAATTCAAACTGTTACTGGAAATGAACGCTTCGACATAGAAGAACGAAATTTGGGGAACCAAGTCGCCTTAGTGTACTGATCATTACCTGAAAGTATCATCCAGTTTGGGTGAAAAAATATTTGCTGAGATTTCTGGAGATTCGTAATTTTGGGAAGCTTGGCAACCCCTTCCCATGAAAGTGTTTCCCGCCAGTCACTGCTTAGGGCTACATCAAGAGGAAACAAAACGTAGAGATAGAACGTGAAACTACTTTGTTGTGTCAAGTTTCAAGAAGCTAGCACAAACCGTGTTGGATTTAGAGTTCCAAATACATCTATCAATATAGGAGAAAACAGAGTGAAACCTAAAAATTCAAACTGTTACTGGAAATGAACGCTTCGACATAGAAGAACGAAATTTGGGGAACCAAGTCGCCTTAGTGTACTGATCACTACCTGAAAGTATCATCCAGTTTGGGTGAAAAAATATTTGCTGAGATTTCTGGAGATTCGTAATTTTGGGAAGCTTGGCAACCCCTTCCCATGAAAGTGTTTCTCGCCAGTCACTGCTTAGGGCTACATCAAGAGGAAACAAAACGTAGAGATAGAACGTGAAACTACTTTGTTGTGTCAAGTTTCAAGAAGCTAGCACAAACCGTGTTGGATTTAGAGTTCCAAATACATCTATCAATATAGGAGAAAACAGAGTGAAACCTAAAAATTCAAACTGTTACTGGAAATGAACGCTTCAACATAGAAGAACGAAATTTGGGGAACCAAGTCGCCTTAGTGTACTGATCATTACCTGAGAGTATCATCCAGTTTGGGTGAAAAAATATTTGCTGAGATTTCTGGAGATTCGTAATTTTTGGAAGCATGGCAACCCCTTCCCATGAAAGTGTTTCTCGCCAGTCACTGCTTAGGGCTACATCAAGAGGAAACAAAACGTAGAGATAGAACGTGAAACTACTTTGTTGTGTCAAGTTTCAAGAAGCTAGCACAAACCGTGTTGGATTTAGAGTTCCAAATCCATCTATCAATATAGGAGAAAACAGAGTGAAACCTAAAAATTCAAACTGTTACTGGAAATGAACGCTTCGACATAGAAGAACGAAATTTGGGGAACCAAGTCGCCTTAGTGTACTGATCACTACCTGAAAGTATCATCCAGTTTGGGTGAAAAAATATTTGCTGAGATTTCTGGAGATTCGTAATTTTGGGAAGCTTGGCAACCCCTTCCCATGAAAGTGTTTCTCGCCAGTCACTGCTTAGGGCTACATCAAGAGGAAACAAAACGTAGAGATAGAACGTGAAACTACTTTGTTGTGTCAAGTTTCAAGAAGCTAGCACAAACCGTGTTGGATTTAGAGTTCCAAATACATCTATCAATATAGGAGAAAACAGAGTGAAACCTAAAAATTCAAACTGTTACTGGAAATGAACGCTTCAACATAGAAGAACGAAATTTGGGGAACCAAGTCGCCTTAGTGTACTGATCATTACCTGAAAGTATCATCCAGTTTGGGTGAAAAAATATTTGCTGAGATTTCTGGAGATTCGTAATTTTGGGAAGCTTGGCAACCCCTTCCCATGAAAGTGTTTCTCGCCAGTCACTGTTGAGGGCTACATCAAGAGGAAACAAAACGTAGCGATAGAACATGAAACTACTTTGTTGTGTCAACTTTCAAGAAGCTAGCACAAACCGTGTTGGATTTAGAGTTCCAAATACATCTATCAATATAGGAGAAAACAGAGTGAAACCTAAAAATTCAAACTGTTACTGGAAATGAACGCTTCAACATAGAAGAACGAAATTTGGGGAATCAAGTCGCCTTAGTGTACTGATCATTACCTGAAAGTATCATCCAGTTTGGGTGAAAAAATATTTGCTGAGATTTCTGGAGATTCGTAATTTTGGGAAGCTTGGCAACCCCTTCCCATGAAAGTGTTTCTCGCCAGTCACTGCTTAGGGCTACATCAAGAGGAAACAAAACGTAGAGATAGAACGTGAAACTACTTTGTTGTGTCAAGTTTCAAGAAGCTAGCACAAACCGTGTTGGATTCAGAGTTCCAAATACATCTATCAATATAGGAGAAAACAGAGTGAAACCTAAAAATTCAAACTGTTACTGGAAATGAACGCTTCAACATAGAAGAACGAAATTTGGGGAACCAAGTCGCCTTAGTGTACTGATCATTAACTGAGAGTATCATCCTGTTTGGTTGAAAAAATATTTGCTGAGATATCTGGAGATTCGTAATTTTTGGAAGCTTGGCAACCCCTTCCCATGAAAGTGTTTCTCGCCAGTCACTGCTTAGGGCTACATCAAGAGGAAACAAAACGTAGAGATAGAACGTGAAACTACTTTGTTGTGTCAAGTTTCAAGAAGCTAGCACAAACCGTGTTGGATTTAGAGTTCCAAATACATCTATCAATATAGGAGAAAACAGAGTGAAACCTAAAAATTCAAACTGTTACTGGAAATGAACGCTTCAACATAGAAGAACGAAATTTGGGGAACCAAGTTACCTTAGTGTACTGATCATTACCTGAAAGTATCATCCAGTTTGGGTGAAAAATTATTTGCTGAGATTTCTGGAGATTCGTAATTTTTGGAAGCTTGGCAATCCCTTCCCATGAAAGTGTTTCTCGCCAGTCACTGCTTAGGGCTACATCAAGAGGAAACAAAACGTAGAGATAGAACGTGAAACTACTTTGTTGTGTCAAGTTTCAAGAAGCTAGCACAAACCGTGTTGGATTTAGAGTTCCAAATACATCTATCAATATAGGAGAAAACAGAGTGAAACCAAAAATTCAAACTGTTAGTGGAAATGAACGCTTCAACATAGAAGAACGAAATTTGGGGAACCAAGTCGCCTTAGTGTACTGATCATTACCTGAAAGTATCATCCAGTTTGGGTGAAAAAATATTTGCTGAGATTTCTGGAGATTCGTAATTTTGGGAAGCTTGGCAACCCCTTCCCATGAAAGTGTTTCTCGCCAGTCACTGCTTAGGGCTACATCAAGAGGAAACAAAACGTAGAGATAGAACGTGAAACTACTTTGTTGTGTCAAGTTTCAAGAAGCTAGCACAAACCGTGTTGGATTTAGAGTTCCAAATACATCTATCAATATAGGAGAAAACAGAGTGAAACCTAAAAATTCAAACTGTTACTGGAAAAGAACGCTTCAACATAGAAGAACGAAATTTGGGGAACCAAGTCGCCTTAGTGTACTGATCATTACCTGAAAGTATCATCCAGTTTGGGTGAAAAAATATTTGCTGAGATTTCTGGAGATTCGCAATATTTGGAAGCTTGGCAACCCCTTCCCATGAAAGTGTTTCTCGCCAGTCACTGCTTAGGGCTACATCAAGAGGAAACAAAACGTAGAGATAGAACGTGAAACTACTTTGTTGTGTCAAGTTTCAAGAAGCTATCACAAACCGTGTTGGATTTAGAGTTCCAAATACATCTATCAATATAGGAGAAAACAGAGTGAAACCTAAAAATTCAAACTGTTACTGGAAATGAACGCTTCAACATAGAAGAACGAAATTTGGGGAACCAAGTCGCCTTAGTGTACTGATCATTACCTGAGAGTATCATCCAGTTTGGGTGAAAAAATACTTGCTGAGATTTCTGGAGATTCGTAATTTTTGGAAGCATGGCAACCCCTTCCCATGAAAGTGTTTCTCGCCAGTCACTGCTTAGGGCTACATCAAGAGGAAACAAAACGTAGAGAGAGAACGTGAAACTACTTTGTTGTGTCAAGTTTCAAGAAGCTAGCACAAACCGTGTTGGATTTAGAGTTCCAAATCCATCTATCAATATAGGAGAAAACAGAGTGAAACCTAAAAATTCAAACTGTTACTGGAAATGAACGCTTCGACATAGAAGAACGAAATTTGGGGAACCAAGTCGCCTTAGTGTACTGATCACTACCTGAAAGTATCATCCAGTTTGGGTGAAAAAATATTTGCTGAGATTTCTGGAGATTCGTAATTTTGGGAAGCTTGGCAACCCCTTCCCATGAAAGTGTTTCTCGCCAGTCACTGCTTAGGGCTACATCAAGAGGAAACAAAACGTAGAGATAGAACGTGAAACTACTTTGTTGTGTCAAGTTTCAAGAAGCTAGCACAAACCGTGTTGGATTTAGAGTTCCAAATACATCTATCAATATAGGAGAAAACAGAGTGAAACCCAAAAATTCAAACTGTTACTGGAAATGAACGCTTCAACATAGAAGAACGAAATTTGGGGAACCAAGTCGCCTTAGTGTACTGATCATTAACTGAGAGTATCATCCTTTTTGGTTGAAAAAATATTTGCTGAGATATCTGGAGATTCGTAATTTTTGGAAGCTTGGCAACCCCTTCCCATGAAAGTGTTTCTCGCCAGTCACTGCTTAGGGCTACATCAAGAGGAAACAAAACGTAGAGATAGAACGTGAAACTACTTTGTTGTGTCAAGTTTCAAGAAGGTAGCACAAACCGTGTTGGATTTAGAGTTCCAAATACATCTATCAATATAGGAGAAAACAGAGTGAAACCTAAAAATTCAAACTGTTACTGGAAATGAACGCTTCAACATAAAAGAACGAAATTTGGGGAACCAAGTCGCCTTAGTGTACTGATCATTACCTGAAAGTATCATCCAGTTTGGGTGAAAAAATATTTGCTGAGATTTCTGGAGATTCGTAATTTTGGGAAGCTTGGCAACCCCGTTCCATGAAAGGGTTTCTCGCCAGTCACTGCTTAGGGCTACATCAAGAGGAAACAAAACATAGAGATAGAACCTGAAACTACTTTGTTGTGTCAAGTTTCAAGAAACTAGCACAAACCGTGTTGGATTTAGAGTTCCAAATACATCTATTAATATAGGAGAAAACAGAGTGAAACCTAAAAATTCAAACTGTTACTGGAAATGAACGCTTCAACATAGAAGAACGAAATTTGGGGAACCAAATTACCTTAGTGTACTGATCATTACCTGAAAGTATCATCCAGTTTGGGTGAAAAATTATTTGCTGAGATTTCTGGAGATTCGTAATTTTTGGAAGCTTGGCAATCCCTTCCCATGAATGTGTTTCTCGCCAGTCACTGCTTAGGGCTACATCAAGAGGAAACGAAACGTAGAGATAGAACGTGAAACTACTTTGTTGTGTCAAGTTTCAAGAAGCTATCACAAACCGTGTTGGATTTAGAGTTCCAAATACATCTATCAATATAGGAGAAAACAGAGTGAAACCTAAAAATTCAAACTGTTACTGGAAATGAACGCTTCAACATAGAAGAACGAAATTTGGGGAACCAAGTCGCCTTAGTGTACTGATCATTACCTGAAAGTATCATCCAGTTTGGGTGAAAAAATATTTGCTGAGATTTCTGGAGATTCGTAATTTTGGGAAGATTGGCATCCCCTTCACATGAAAGTGTTTCTCGCCAGTCACTGTTTAGGGCTACATCAAGAGGAAACAAAACGTAGAGATAGAACATGAAACTACTTTGTTGTGTCAACTTTCAAGAAGCTAGCACAAACCGTGTTGGATTTAGAGTTCCAAATACATCTATCAATATAGGAGAAAACAGAGTGAAACCTAAAAATTCAAACTGTTACTGGAAATGAACGCTTCAACATAAAAGAACGAAAATTGGGGAACCAAGTCGCCTTAGTGTACTGATCATTACCTGAAAGTATCATCCAGTTTGGGTGAAAAAATATTTGCTGAGATTTCTGGAGATTCGTAATTTTGGGAAGCTTGGCAACCCCGTTCCATGAAAGTGTTTCTCGCCAGTCACTGCTTAGGGCTACATCAAGAGGAAACAAAACGTAGAGATAGAACGTGAAACTACTTTGTTGTGTCAAGTTTCAAGAAGCTAGCACAAACCGTGTTGGATTCAGAGTTCCAAATACATCTATCAATATAGGAGAAAACAGAGTGAAACCTAAAAATTCAAACTGTTACTGGAAATGAACGCTTCAACATAGAAGAACGAAATTTGGGGAACCAAGTCGCCTTAGTGTACTGATCATTAACTGAGAGTATCATCCTGTTTGGTTGAAAAAATATTTGCTGAGATATCTGGAGATTCGTAATTTTTGGAAGCTTGGCAACCCCTTCCCATGAAAGTGTTTCTCGCCAGTCACTGCTTAGGGCTACATCAAGAGGAAACAAAACGTAGAGATCGAACGTGAAACTACTTTGTTGTGTCAAGTTTCAAGAAGCTAGCACAAACCGTGTTGGATTTAGAGTTCCAAATACATCTATCAATATAGGAGAAAACAGAGTGAAACCTAAAAATTCAAACTGTTACTGGAAATGAACGCTTCAACATAGAAGAACGAAATTTGGGGAACCAAGTTACCTTAGTGTACTGATCATTACCTGAAAGTATCATCCAGTTTGGGTGAAAAATTATTTGCTGAGATTTCTGGAGATTCGTAATTTTTGGAAGCTTGGCAATCCCTTCCCATGAAAGTGTTTCTCGCCAGTCACTGCTTAGGGCTACATCAAGAGGAAACAAAACGTAGAGATAGAACGTGAAACTACTTTGTTGTGTCAAGTTTCAAGAAGCTAGCACAAACCGTGTTGGATTTAGAGTTCCAAATACATCTATCAATATAGGAGAAAACAGAGTGAAACCTAAAAATTCAAACTGTTACTGGAAATGAACGCTTCAACATAGAAGAACGAAATTTGGGGAACCAAGTCGCCTTAGTGTACTGATCATTACCTGAAAGTATCATCCAGTTTGGGTGAAAAAATATTTGCTGAGATTTCTGGAGATTCGTAATTTTGGGAAGCTTGGCAACCCCTTACCATGAAAGTGTTTCTCGCCAGTCACTGTTTAGGGCTACATCAAGAGGAAACAAAACGTAGAGATAGAACATGAAACTACTTTGTTGTGTCAACTTTCAAGAAGCTAGCACAAACCGTGTTGGATTTAGAGTTCCAAATACATCTATCAATATAGGAGAAAACAGAGTGAAACCTAAAAATTCAAACTGTTACTGGAAATGAACGCTTCAACATAGAAGAACGAAATTTGGGGAACCAAGTCGCCTTAGTGTACTGATCATTACCTGAAAGTATCATCCAGTTTGGGTGAAAAAATATTTGCTGAGATTTCTGGAGATTCGTAATTTTGGGAAGCTTGGCAACCCCGTTCCATGAAAGGGTTTCTCGCCAGTCACTGCTTAGGGCTACATCAAGAGGAAACAAAACATAGAGATAGAACGTGAAACTACTTTGTTGTGTCAAGTTTCAAGAAGCTAGCACAAACCGTGTTGGATTTAGAGTTCCAAATACATCTATTAATATAGGAGAAAACAGAGTGAAACCTAAAAATTCAAACTGTTACTGGAAATGAACGCTTCAACATAGAAGAACGAAATTTGGGGAACCAAGTTACCTTAGTGTACTGATCATTACCTGAAAGTATCATCCAGTTTGGGTGAAAAATTATTTGCTGAGATTTCTGGAGATTCGTAATTTTTGGAAGCTTGGCAATCCCTTCCCATGAAAGTGTTTCTCGCCAGTCACTGCTCAGGGCTACATCAAGAGGAAACAAAACGTAGAGATAGAACGTGAAACTACTTTGTTGTGTCAAGTTTCAAGAAGCTATCACAAACCGTGTTGGATTTAGAGTTCCAAATACATCTATCAATATAGGAGAAAACAGAGTGAAACCTAAAAATTCAAACTGTTACTGGAAATGAACGCTTCAACATAGAAGAACGAAATTTGGGGAACCAAGTCGCCTTAGTGTACTGATCATTACCTGAAAGTATCATCCAGTTTGGGTGAAAAAATATTTGCTGAGATTTCTGGAGATTCGTAATTTTGGGAAGCTTGGCAACCCCTTCCCATGAAAGTGTTTCTCGCCAGTCACTGTTTAGGGCTACATCAAGAGGAAACAAAACGTAGAGATAGAACATGAAACTACTTTGTTGTGTCAACTTTCAAGAAGCTAGCACAAACCGTGTTGGATTTAGAGTTCCAAATACATCTATCAATATAGGAGAAAACAGAGTGAAACCTAAAAATTCAAACTGTTACTGGAAATGAACGCTTCAACATAGAAGAACGAAATTTGGGGAACCAAGTCGCCTTAGTGTACTGATCATTACCTGAAAGTATCATCCAGTTTGGGTGAAAAAATATTTGCTGAGATTTCTGGAGATTCGTAATTGTGGGAAGCTTGGCAACCCCTTCCCATGAAAGTGTTTCTCGCCAGTCACTGTTTAGGGCTACATCAAGAGGAAACAAAACGTAGAGATAGAACATGAAACTACTTTGTTGTGTCAACTTTCAAGAAGCTAGCACAAACCGTGTTGGATTTAGAGTTCCAAATACATCTATCAATATAGGAGAAAACAGAGTGAAACCTAAAAATTCAAACTGTTACTGGAAATGAACGCTTCAACATAGAAGAACGAAATTTGGGGAACCAAGTTACCTTAGTGTACTGATCATTACCTGAAAGTATCATCCAGTTTGGGTGAAAAATTATTTGCTGAGATTTCTGGAGATTCGTAATTTTTGGAAGCTTGGCAATCCCTTCCCATGAAAGTGTTTCTCGCCAGTCACTGCTTAGGGCTACATCAAGAGGAAACAAAACGTAGAGATAGAACGTGAAACTACTTTGTTGTGTCAAGTTTCAAGAAGCTAGCACAAACCGTGTTGGATTTAGAGTTCCAAATACATCTATCAATATAGGAGAAAACAGAGTGAAACCTAAAAATTCAAACTGTTACTGGAAATGAACGCTTCAACATAGAAGAACGAAATTTGGGGAACCAAGTCGCCTTAGTGTACTGATCATTACCTGAAAGTATCATCCAGTTTGGGTGAAAAAATATTTGCTGAGATTTCTGGAGATTCGTAATTTTGGGAAGCTTGGCAACCCCTTCCCATGAAAGTGTTTCTCGCCAGTCACTGCTTAGGGCTACATCAAGAGGAAACAAAACGTAGAGATAGAACGTGAAACTACTTTGTTGTGTCAAGTTTCAAGAAGCTAGCACAAACCGTGTTGGATTTAGAGTTCCAAATACATCTATCTATATAGGAGAAAACAGAGTGAAACCTAAAAATTCAAACTGTTACTGGAAAAGAACGCTTCAACATAGAAGAACGAAATTTGGGGAACCAAGTCACCTTAGTGTACTGATCATTACCTGAAAGTATCATCCAGTTTGGGTGAAAAAATATTTGCTGAGATTTCTGGAGATTCGCAATTTTTGGAAGCTTGGCAACCCCTTCCCATGAAAGTGTTTCTCGCCAGTCACTGCTTAGGGCTACATCAAGAGGAAACAAAACGTAGAGATAGAACGTGAAACTACTTTGTTGTGTCAAGTTTCAAGAAGCTATCACAAACCGTGTTGGATTTAGAGTTCCAAATACATCTATCAATATAGGAGAAAACAGAGTGAAACCTAAAAATTCAAACTGTTACTGGAAATGAACGCTTCAACATAGAAGAACGAAATTTTGGGAACCAAGTCGCCTTAGTGTACTGATCATTACCTGAGAGTATCATCCAGTTTGGGTGAAAAAATATTTGCTGAGATTTCTGGAGATTCGTAATTTTTGGAAGCATGGCAACCCCTTCCCATGAAAGTGTTTCTCGCCAGTCACTGCTTAGGGCTACATCAAGAGGAAACAAAACGTAGAGATAGAACGTGAAACTACTTTGTTGTGTCAAGTTTCAAGAAGCTAGCACAAACCGTGTTGGATTTAGAGTTCCAAATCCATCTATCAATATAGGAGAAAACAGAGTGAAACCTAAAAATTCAAACTGTTACTGGAAATGAACGCTTCGACATAGAAGAACGAAATTTGGGGAACCAAGTCGCCTTAGTGTACTGATCACTACCTGAAAGTATCATCCAGTTTGGGTGAAAAAATATTTGCTGAGATTTCTGGAGATTCGTAATTTTGGGAAGCTTGGCAACCCCTTCCCATGAAAGTGTTTCTCGCCAGTCACTGCTTAGGGCTACATCAAGAGGAAACAAAACGTAGAGATAGAACGTGAAACTACTTTGTTGTGTCAAGTTTCAAGAAGCTAGCACAAACCGTGTTGGATTTAGAGTTCCAAATACATCTTTCAATATAGGAGAAAACAGAGTGAAACCTAAAAATTCAAACTGTTACTGGAAATGAACGCTTCAACATAGAAGAACGAAATTTGGGGAACCAAGTCGCCTTAGTGTACTGATCATTAACTGAGAGTATCATCCTTTTTGGTTGAAAAAATATTTGCTGAGATATCTGGAGATTCGTAATTTTTGGAAGCTTGGCAACCCCTTCCCATGAAAGTGTTTCTCGCCAGTCACTGCTTAGGGCTACATCAAGAGGAAACAAAACGTAGAGATAGAACGTGAAACTACTTTGTTGTGTCAAGTTTCAAGAAGCTAGCACAAACCGTGTTGGATTTAGAGTTCCAAATACATCTATCAATATAGGAGAAAACAGAGTGAAACCTAAAAATTCAAACTGTTACTGGAAATGAACGCTTCAACATAAAAGAACGAAATTTGGGTAACCAAGTCGCCTTAGTGTACTGATCATTACCTGAAAGTATCATCCAGTTTGGGTGAAAAAATATTTGCTGAGATTTCTGGAGATTCGTAATTTTGGGAAGCTTGGCAACCCCGTTCCATGAAAGGGTTTCTCGCCAGTCACTGCTTAGGGCTACATCAAGAGGAAACAAAACATAGAGATAGAACCTGAAACTACTTTGTTGTGTCAAGTTTCAAGAAACTAGCACAAACCGTGTTGGATTTAGAGTTCCAAATACATCTATTAATATAGGAGAAAACAGAGTGAAACCTAAAAATTCAAACCCTTACTGGAAATGAACGCTTCAACATAGAAGAACGAAATTTGGGGAAGCAAATTACCTTAGTGTACTGATAATTACCTGAAAGTATCATCCAGTTTGGGTGAAAAATTATTTGCTAAGATTTCTGGAGATTCGTAATTTTTGGAAGCTTGGCAATCCCTTCCCATGAATGTGTTTCTCGCCAGTCACTGCTTAGGGCTACATCAAGAGGAAACAAAACGTAGAGATAGAACGTGAAACTACTTTGTTGTGTCAAGTTTCAAGAAGCTATCACAAACCGTGTTGGATTTAGAGTTCCAAATACATCTATCAATATAGGAGAAAACAGAGTGAAACCTAAAAATTCAAACTGTTACTGGAAATGAACGCTTCAAAATAGAAGAACGAAATTTGGGGAACCAAGTCGCCTTAGTGTACTGATCATTACCTGAAAGTATCATCCAGTTTGGGAGAAAAAATATTTGCTGAGATTTCTGGAGATTCGTAATTTTGGGAAGCTTGGCAACCCCGTTCCATGAAAGGGTTTCTCGCCAGTCACTGCTTAGGGCTACATCAAGAGGAAACAAAACATAGAGATAGAACGTGAAACTACTTTGTTGTGTCAAGTTTCAAGAAGCTAGCACAAACCGTGTTGGATTTAGAGTTCCAAATACATCTATTAATATAGGAGAAAACAGAGTGAAACCTAAAAATTCAAACTGTTACTGGAAATGAACGCTTCAACATACAAGAACGAAATTTGGGGAACCAAGTTACCTTAGTGTACTGATCATTACCTGAAAGTATCATGCAATTTGGGTGAAAAATTATTTGCTGAGATTTGTGGAGATTCGTAATTTTTGGAAGCTTGGCAATCCCTTCCCGTGAAAGTGTTTCTCGCCAGTCACTGCTTAGGGCTACATCAAGAGGAAACAAAACGTAGAGATAGAACGTGAAACTACTTTGTTGTGTCAAGTTTCAAGAAGCTAGCACAAACCGTGTTGGATTTAGAGTTCCAAATACATCTATCAATATAGGAGAAAACAGAGTGAAACCTAAAAATTCAAACTGTTACTGGAAATGAACGCTTCAACATAAAAGAACGAAATTTGGGTAACCAAGTCGCCTTAGTGTACTGATCATTACCTGAAAGTATAATCCAGTTTGGGTGAAAAATTATTTGCTGAGATTTCTGGAGATTCGTAATTTTTGGAAGCTTGGCAATCCCTTCCCATGAATGTGTTTCTCGCCAGTCACTGCTTAGGGCTACATCAAGAGTAAACAAAACATAGAGATAGAACGTGAAACTACTTTGTTGTGTCAAGTTTCAAGAAGCTATCACAAACCGTGTTGGATTTAGAGTTCCAAATACATCTATCAATATAGGAGAAAACAGAGTGAAACCTAAAAATTCAAACTGTTACTGGAAATGAACGCTTCAAAATAGAAGAACGAAATTTGGGGAACCAAGTCGCCTTAGTGTACTGATCATTACCTGAAAGTATCATCCAGTTTGGGAGAAAAAATATTTGCTGAGATTTCTGGAGATTCGTAATTTTGGGAAGCTTGGCAACCCCGTTCCATGAAAGGGTTTCTCGCCAGTCACTGCTTAGGGCTACATCAAGAGGAAACAAAACATAGAGATAGAACGTGAAACTACTTTGTTGTGTCAAGTTTCAAGAAGCTAGCACAAACCGTGTTGGATTTAGAGTTTCAAATACATCTATTAATATAGGAGAAAACAGAGTGAAACCTAAAAATTCAAACTGTTACTGGAAATGAACGCTTCAACATACAAGAACGAAATTTGGGGAACCAAGTTACCTTAGTGTACTGATCATTACCTGAAAGTATCATCCAGTTTGGGTGAAAAATTATTTGCTGAGATTTGTGGAGATTCGTAATTTTTGGAAGCTTGGCAATCCCTTCCCATGAAAGTGTTTCTCGCCAGTCACTGCTTAGGGCTACATCAAGAGGAAACAAAACGTAGAGATAGAACGTGAAACTACTTTGTTGTGTCAAGTTTCAAGAAGCTATCACAAACCGTGTTGGATTTAGAGTTCCAAATACATCTATCAATATAGGAGAAAACAGAGTGAAACCTAAAAATTCAAACTGTTACTGGAAATGAACGCTTCAACATAGAAGAACGAAATTTGGGGAACCAAGTCGCCTTAGTGTACTGATCATTACCTGAGAGTATCATCCAGTTTGGGTGAAAAAATATTTGCTGAGATTTCTGGAGATTCGTAATTTTTGGAAGCATGGCAACCCCTTCCCATGAAAGTGTTTCTCGCCAGTCACTGCTTAGGGCTACATCAAGAGGAAACAAAACGTAGAGATAGAACGTGAAACTACTTTGTTGTGTCAAGTTTCAAGAAGCTAGCACAAACCGTGTTGGATTTAGAGTTCCAAATCCATCTATCAATATAGGAGAAAACAGAGTGAAACCTAAAAATTCAAACTGTTACTGGAAATGAACGCTTCGACATAGAAGAACGAAATTTGGGGAACCAAGTCGCCTTAGTGTACTGATCACTACCTGAAAGTATCATCCAGTTTGGGTGAAAAAATATTTGCTGAGATTTCTGGAGATTCGTAATTTTGGGAAGCTTGGCAACCCCTTCCCATGAAAGTGTTTCTCGCCAGTCACTGCTTAGGGCTACATCAAGAGGAAACAAAACGTAGAGATAGAAGGTGAAACTACTTTGTTGTGTCAAGTTTCAAGAAGCTAGCACAAACCGTGTTGGATTTAGAGTTCCAAATACATCTATCAATATAGGAGAAAACAGAGTGAAACCTAAAAATTCAAACTGTTACTGGAAATGAACGCTTCAACATAGAAGAACGAAATTTGGGGAACCAAGTCGCCTTAGTGTACTGATCATTAACTGAGAGTATCATCCTTTTTGGTTGAAAAAATATTTGCTGAGATATCTGGAGATTCGTAATTTTTGGAAGCTTGGCAACCCCTTCCCATGAAAGTGTTTCTCGCCAGTCACTGCTTAGGGCTACATCAAGAGGAAACAAAACGTAGAGATAGAACGTGAAACTACTTTGTTGTGTCAAGTTTCAAGAAGCTAGCACAAACCGTGTTGGATTTAGAGTTCCAAATACATCTATCAATATAGGAGAAAACAGAGTGAAACCTAAAAATTCAAACTGTTACTGGAAATGAACGCTTCAACATAAAAGAACGAAATTTGGGTAACCAAGTCGCCTTAGTGTACTGATCATTACCTGAAAGTATCATCCAGTTTGGGTGAAAAAATATTTGCTGAGATTTCTGGAGATTCGTAATTTTGGGAAGCTTGGCAACCCCGTTCCATGAAAGGGTTTCTCGCCAGTCACTGCTTAGGGCTACATCAAGAGGAAACAAAACATAGAGATAGAACCTGAAACTACTTTGTTGTGTCAAGTTTCAAGAAACTAGCACAAACCGTGTTGGATTTAGAGTTCCAAATACATCTATTAATATAGGAGAAAACAGAGTGAAACCTAAAAATTCAAACTGTTACTGGAAATGAACGCTTCAACATAGAAGAACGAAATTTGGGGAACCAAATTACCTTAGTGTACTGATAATTACCTGAAAGTATCATCCAGTTTGGGTGAAAAATTATTTGCTGAGATTTCTGGAGATTCGTAATTTTTGGAAGCTTGGCAATCCCTTCCCATGAATGTGTTTCTCGCCAGTCACTGCTTAGGGCTACATCAAGAGGAAACAAAACGTAGAGATAGAACGTGAAACTACTTTGTTGTGTCAAGTTTCAAGAAGCTATCACAAACCGTGTTGGATTTAGAGTTCCAAATACATCTATCAATATAGGAGAAAACAGAGTGAAACCTAAAAATTCAAACTGTTACTGGAAATGAACGCTTCAAAATAGAAGAACGAAATTTGGGGAACCAAGTCGCCTTAGTGTACTGATCATTACCTGAAAGTATCATCCAGTTTGGGAGAAAAAATATTTGCTGAGATTTCTGGAGATTCGTAATTTTGGGAAGCTTGGCAACCCCGTTCCATGAAAGGGTTTCTCGCCAGTCACTGCTTAGGGCTACATCAAGAGGAAACAAAACATAGAGATAGAACGTGAAACTACTTTGTTGTGTCAAGTTTCAAGAAGCTAGCACAAACCGTGTTGGATTTAGAGTTCCAAATACATCTATTAATATAGGAGAAAACAGAGTGAAACCTAAAAATTCAAACTGTTACTGGAAATGAACGCTTCAACATACAAGAACGAAATTTGGGGAACCAAGTTACCTTAGTGTACTGATCATTACCTGAAAGTATCATCCAGTTTGGGTGAAAAATTATTTGCTGAGATTTGTGGAGATTCGTAATTTTTGGAAGCTTGGCAATCCCTTCCCATGAAAGTGTTTCTCGCCAGTCACTGCTTAGGGCTACATCAAGAGGAAACAAAACGTAGAGATAGAACGTGAAACTACTTTGTTGTGTCAAGTTTCAAGAAGCTATCACAAACCGTGTTGGATTTAGAGTTCCAAATACATCTATCAATATAGGAGAAAACAGAGTGAAACCTAAAAATTCAAACTGTTACTGGAAATGAACGCTTCAACATAGAAGAACGAAATTTGGGGAACCAAGTCGCCTTAGTGTACTGATCATTAACTGAGAGTATCATCCTTTTTGGTTGAAAAAATATTTGCTGAGATATCTGGAGATTCGTAATTTTTGGAAACTTGGCAACCCCTTCCCATGAAAGTGTTTCTCGCCAGTCACTGCTTAGGGCTACATCAAGAGGAAACAAAACGTAGAGATAGAACGTGAAACTACTTTGTTGTGTCAAGTTTCAAGAAGCTAGCACAAACCGTGTTGGATTTAGAGTTCCAAATACATCTATCAATATAGGAGAAAACAGAGTGAAACCTAAAAATTCAAACTGTTACTGGAAATGAACGCTTCAACATAAAAGAACGAAATTTGGGGAACCAAGTCACCTTAGTGTACTGATCATTACCTGAAAGTATCATCCAGTTTTGGTGAAAAATTATTTGCTGAGATTTCTGGAGATTCGTAATTTTTGGAAGCTTGGCAATCCCTTCCCATGAATGTGTTTCTCGCCAGTCACTGCTTAGGGCTACATCAAGAGGAAACAAAACGTAGAGATAGAACGTGAAACTACTTTGTTGTGTCAAGTTTCAAGAAGCTATCACAAACCGTGTTGGATTTAGAGTTCCAAATACATCTATCAATATAGGAGAAAACAGAGTGAAACCTAAAAATTCAAACTGTTACTGGAAATGAACGCTTCAAAATAGAAGAACGAAATTTGGGGAACCAAGTCGCCTTAGTGTACTGATCATTACCTGAAAGTATCATCCAGTTTGGGAGAAAAAATATTTGCTGAGATTTCTGGAGATTCGTAATTTTGGGAAGCTTGGCAACCCCGTTCCATGAAAGGGTTTCTCGCCAGTCACTGCTTAGGGCTACATCAAGAGGAAACAAAACATAGAGATAGAACGTGAAACTACTTTGTTGTGTCAAGTTTCAAGAAGCTAGCACAAACCGTGTTGGATTTAGAGTTCCAAATACATCTATTAATATAGGAGAAAACAGAGTGAAACCTAAAAATTCAAACTGTTACTGGAAATGAACGCTTCAACATACAAGAACGAAATTTGGGGAACCAAGTTACCTTAGTGTACTGATCATTACCTGAAAGTATCATCCAGTTTGGGTGAAAAATTATTTGCTGAGATTTGTGGAGATTCGTAATTTTTGGAAGCTTGGCAATCCCTTCCCATGAAAGTGTTTCTCGCCAGTCACTGCTTAGGGCTACATCAAGAGGAAACAAAACGTAGAGATAGAACGTGAAACTACTTTGTTGTGTCAAGTTTCAAGAAGCTATCACAAACCGTGTTGGATTTAGAGTTCCAAATACATCTATCAATATAGGAGAAAACAGAGTGAAACCTAAAAATTCAAACTGTTACTGGAAATGAACGCTTCAACATAGAAGAACGAAATTTGGGGAACCAAGTCGCCTTAGTGTACTGATCATTACCTGAAAGTATCATCCAGTTTGGGTGAAAAAATATTTGCTGAGAATTCTGGAGATTCGTAATTTTGGGAAGCTTGGCAACCCCTTCCCATGAAAGTGTTTCTCACCAGTCACTGCTTAGGGCTACATCAAGAGGAAACAAAACGTAGAGATAGAACGTGAAACTACTTTGTTGTGTCAAGTTTCAAGAAGCTATCACAAACCGTGTTGGATTTAGAGTTCCAAATACATCTATCAATATAGGAGAAAACAGAGTGAAACCTAAAAATTCAAACTGTTACTGGAAATGAACGCTTCAACATAGAAGAACGAAAATTGGGGAACCAAGTCGCCTTAGTGTACTGATCATTACCTGAGAGTATCCTCCAGTTTGGGTGAAAAAATATTTGCTGAGATTTCTGGAGATTCGTAATTTTTGGAAGCATGGCAACCCCTTCCCATGAAAGTGTTTCTCGCCAGTCACTGCTTAGGGCTACATCAAGAGGAAACAAAACGTAGAGATAGAACGTGAAACTACTTTGTTGTGTCAAGTTTCAAGAAGCTAGCACAAACCGTGTTGGATTTAGAGTTCCAAATACATCTATCAATATAGGAGAAAACAGAGTGAAACCTAAAAATTCAAACTGTTACTGGAAATGAACGCTTCGACATAGAAGAACGAAATTTGGGGAACCAAGTCGCCTTAGTGTACTGATCACTACCTGAAAGTATCATCCAGTTTGGGTGAAAAAATATTTGCTGAGATTTCTGGAGATTCGTAATTTTGGGAAGCTTGGCAACCCCTTCCCATGAAAGTGTTTCTCGCCAGTCACTGCTTAGGGCTACATCAAGAGGAAACAAAACGTAGGGATAGAATGTGAAACTACTTTGTTGTGTCAAGTTTCAAGAAGCTAGCACAAACCGTGTTGGATTTAGAGTTCCAAATACATCTATCAATATAGGAGAAAACAGAGTGAAACCTAAAAATTCAAACTGTTACTGGAAATGAACGCTTCAACATAGAAGAACGAAATTTGGGGAACCAAGTCGCCTTAGTGTACTGATCATTACCTGAAAGTATCATCCAGTTTGGGTGAAAAAATATTTGCTGAGATTTCTGGAGATTCGTAATTTTGGGAAGCTTGGCAACCCCTTCCCATGAAAGTGTTTCTCGCCAGTCACTGTTTAGGGCTACATCAAGAGGAAACAAAACGTAGAGATAGAACATGAAACTACTTTGTTGTGTCAACTTTCAAGAAGCTAGCACAAACCGTGTTGGATTTAGAGTTCCAAATACATCTATCAATATAGGAGAAAACAGAGTGAAACCTAAAAATTCAAACTGTTACTGGAAATGAACGCTTCAACATAGAAGAACGAAATTTGGGGAACCAAGTCGCCTTAGTGTACTGATCATTACCTGAAAGTATCATCCAGTTTGGGTGAAAAAATATTTGCTGAGATTTCTGGAGATTCGTAATTTTGGGAAGCTTGGCAACCCCGTTCCATGAAAGGGTTTCTCGCCAGTCACTGCTTAGGGCTACATCAAGAGGAAACAAAACGTAGAGATAGAACGTGAAACTACTTTGTTGTGTCAAGTTTCAAGAAGCTAGCACAAACCGTGTTGGATTCAGAGTTCCAAATACATCTATCAATATAGGAGAAAACAGAGTGAAACCTAAAAATTCAAACTGTTACTGGAAATGAACGCTTCAACATAGAAGAACGAAATTTGGGGAACCAAGTCGCCTTAGTGTACTGATCATTACCTGAAAGTATCATCTAGTTTGGGTGAAAAAATATTTGCTGAGATTTCTGGAGATTCGTAATTTTGGGAAGCTTGGCAATCCCTTCCCATGAAAGTGTTTCTCGCCAGTCACTGCTCAGGGCTACATCAAGAGGAAACAAAACGTAGAGATAGAACGTGAAACTACTTTGTTGTGTCAAGTTTCAAGAAGCTATCACAAACCGTGTTGGATTTAGAGTTCCAAATACATCTATCAATATAGGAGAAAACAGAGTGAAACCTAAAAATTCAAACTGTTACTGGAAATGAACGCTTCAACATAGAAGAACGAAATTTGGGGAACCAAGTCGCCTTAGTGTACTGATCATTACCTGAAAGTATCATCCAGTTTGGGTGAAAAAATATTTGCTGAGATTTCTGGAGATTCGTAATTTTGGGAAGATTGGCAACCCCTTCCCATGAAAGTGTTTCTCGCCAGTCACTGTTTAGGGCTACATCAAGAGGAAACAAAACGTAGAGATAGAACATGAAACTACTTTGTTGTGTCAACTTTCAAGAAGCTAGCACAAACCGTGTTGGATTTAGAGTTCCAAATACATCTATCAATATAGGAGAAAACAGAGTGAAACCTAAAAATTCAAACTGTTACTGGAAATGAACGCTTCAACATAAAAGAACGAAAATTGGGGAACCAAGTCGCCTTAGTGTTCTGATCATTACCTGAAAGTATCATCCAGTTTGGGTGAAAAAATATTTGCTGAGATTTCTGGAGATTCGTAATTTTGGGAAGCTTGGCAACCCCGTTCCATGAAAGGGTTTCTCGCCAGTCACTGCTTAGGGCTACATCAAGAGGAAACAAAACATAGAGATAGAACGTGAAACTACTTTGTTGTGTCAAGTTTCAAGAAGCTAGCACAAACCGTGTTGGATTTAGAGTTCCAAATACATCTATTAATATAGGAGAAAACAGAGTGAAACCTAAAAATTCAAACTGTTACTGGAAATGAACGCTTCAACATAGAAGAACGAAATTTGGGGAACCAAGTTACCTTAGTGTACTGATCATTACCTGAAAGTATCATCCAGTTTGGGTGAAAAATTATTTGCTGAGATTTCTGGAGATTCGTAATTTTTGGAAGCTTGGCAATCCCTTCCCATGAAAGTGTTTCTCGCCAGTCACTGCTTAGGGCTACATCAAGAGGAAACAAAACGTAGAGATAGAACGTGAAAATACTTTGTTGTGTCAAGTTTCAAGAAGCTATCACAAACCGTGTTGGATTTAGAGTTCCAAATACATCTATCAATATAGGAGAAAACAGAGTGAAACCTAAAAATTCAAACTGTTACTGGAAATGAACGCTTCAACATAGAAGAACGAAATTTGGGGAACCAAGTCGCCTTAGTGTACTGATCATTACCTGAAAGTATCATCCAGTTTGGGTGAAAAAATATTTGCTGAGATTTCTGGAGATTCGTAATTTTGGGAAGCTTGGCAACCCCGTTCCATGAAAGGGTTTCTCGCCAGTCACTGCTTAGGGCTACATCAAGAGGAAACAAAACGTACAGATAGAACGTGAAACTACTTTGTTGTGTCAAGTTTCAAGAAGCTAGCACAAACCGTGTTGGATTTAGAGTTCCAAATACATCTATTAATATAGGAGAAAACAGAGTGAAACCTAAAAATTCAAACTGTTACTGGAAATGAATGCTTCAACATAGAAGAACGAAATTTGGGGAACCAAGTTACCTTAGTGTACTGATCATTACCTGAAAGTATCATCCAGTTTGGGTGAAAAATTATTTGCTGAGATTTCTGGAGATTCGTAATTTTTGGAAGCTTGGCAATCCCTTCCCATGAAAGTGTTTCTCGCCAGTCACTGCTTAGGGCTACATCAAGAGGAAACAAAACGTAGTGATAGAACGTGAAACTACTTTGTTGTGTCAAGTTTCAAGAAGCTATCACAAACCGTGTTGGATTTAGAGTTCCAAATACATCTATCAATATAGGAGAAAACAGAGTGAAACCTAAAAATTCAAACTGTTACTGGAAATGAACGCTTCAACATAGAAGAACGAAATTTGGGGAACCAAGTCGCCTTAGTGTACTGATCATTACCTGAAAGTATCATCCAGTTTGGGTGAAAAAATATTTGCTGAGATTTCTGGAGATTCGTAATTTTGGGAAGCTTGGTAACCCCTTCCCATGAAAGTGTTTCTCGCCAGTCACTGCTTAGGGCTACATCAAGAGGAAACAAAACGTAGAGATAGAACGTGAAACTACTTTGTTGTGTCAAGTTTCAAGAAGCTAGCACAAACCGTGTTGGATTTAGAGTTCCAAATACATCTATCAATATAGGAGAAAACAGAGTGAAACCAAAAATTCAAACTGTTACTGGAAATGAATGCTTCAACATAGAAGAACGAAATTTGGGGAACCAAGTCGCCTTAGTGTACTGATCATTACCTGAAAGTATCATCCAGTTTGGGTGAAAAAATATTTGCTGAGATTTCTGGAGATTCGTAATTGTGGGAAGCTTGGCAACCCCTTCCCATGAAAGTGTTTCTCGCCAGTCACTGTTTAGGGCTACATCAAGAGGAAACAAAACGTAGAGATAGAACATGAAACTACTTTGTTGTGTCAACTTTCAAGAAGCTAGCACAAACCGTGTTGGATTTAGAGTTCCAAATACATCTATCAATATAGGAGAAAACAGAGTGAAACCTAAAAATTCAAACTGTTACTGGAAATGAACGCTTCAACATAGAAGAACGAAATTTGGGGAACCAAGTTACCTTAGTGTACTGATCATTACCTGAAAGTATCATCCAGTTTGGGTGAAAAATTATTTGCTGAGATTTCTGGAGATTCGTAATTTTTGGAAGCTTGGCAACCCCTTCCCATGAAAGTGTTTCTCGCCAGTCACTGCTTAGGGCTACATCAAGAGGAAACAAAACGTAGAGATAGAACGTGAAACTACTTTGTTGTGTCAAGTTTCAAGAAGCTAGCACAAACCGTGTTGGATTTAGAGTTCCAAATACATCTATCTATATAGGAGAAAACAGAGTGAAACCTAAAAATTCAAACTGTTACTGGAAAAGAACGCTTCAACATAGAAGAACGAAATTTGGGGAACCAAGTCACCTTAGTGTACTGATCATTACCTGAAAGTATCATCCAGTTTGGGTGAAAAAATATTTGCTGAGATTTCTGGAGATTCGCAATTTTTGGAAGCTTGGCAACCCCTTCCCATGAAAGTGTTTCTCGCCAGTCACTGCTTAGGGCTACATCAAGAGGAAACAAAACGTAGAGATAGAACGTGAAACTACTTTGTTGTGTCAAGTTTCAAGAAGCTAGCACAAACCGTGTTGGATTTAGAGTTCCAAATACATCTATCAATATAGGAGAAAACAGAGTGAAACCTAAAAATTCAAACTGTTACTGGAAATGAACGCTTCAACATAGAAGAACGAAATTTGGGGAACCAAGTCGCCTTAGTGTACTGATCATTAACTGAGAGTATCATCCTTTTTGGTTGAAAAAATATTTGCTGAGATATCTGGAGATTCGTAATTTTTGGAAGCTTGGCAACCCCTTCCCATGAAAGTGTTTCTCGCCAGTCACTGCTTAGGGCTACATCAAGAGGAAACAAAACGTAGAGATAGAACGTGAAACTACTTTGTTGTGTCAAGTTTCAAGAAGCTAGCACAAACCGTGTTGGATTTAGAGTTCCAAATACATCTATCAATATAGGAGAAAACAGAGTGAAACCTAAAAATTCAAACTGTTACTGGAAATGAACGCTTCAACATAAAAGAACGAAATTTGGGTAACCAAGTCGCCTTAGTGTACTGATCATTACCTGAAAGTATCATCCAGTTTGGGTGAAAAAATATTTGCTGAGATTTCTGGAGATTCGTAATTTTGGGAAGCTTGGCAACCCCGTTCCATGAAAGGGTTTCTCGCCAGTCACTGCTTAGGGCTACATCAAGAGGAAACAAAACATAGAGATAGAACCTGAAACTACTTTGTTGTGTCAAGTTTCAAGAAACTAGCACAAACCGTGTTGGATTTAGAGTTCAAAATACATCTATTAATATAGGAGAAAACAGAGTGAAACCTAAAAATTCAAACTGTTACTGGAAATGAACGCTTCAACATAGAAGAACGAAATTTGGGGAACCAAATTACCTTAGTGTACTGATAATTACCTGAAAGTATCATCCAGTTTGGGTGAAAAATTATTTGCTGAGATTTCTGGAGATTCGTAATTTTTGGAAGCTTGGCAATCCCTTCCCATGAATGTGTTTCTCGCCAGTCACTGCTTAGGGCTACATCAAGAGGAAACAAAACGTAGAGATAGAACGTGAAACTACTTTGTTGTGTCAAGTTTCAAGAAGCTATCACAAACCGTGTTGGATTTAGAGTTCCAAATACATCTATCAATATAGGAGAAAACAGAGTGAAACCTAAAAATTCAAACTGTTACTGGAAATGAACGCTTCAAAATAGAAGAACGAAATTTGGGGAACCAAGTCGCCTTAGTGTACTGATCATTACCTGAAAGTATCATCCAGTTTGGGAGAAAAAATATTTGCTGAGATTTCTGGAGATTCGTAATTTTGGGAAGCTTGGCAACCCCGTTCCATGAAAGGGTTTCTCGCCAGTCATTGCTTAGGGCTACATCAAGAGGAAACAAAACATAGAGATAGAACGTGAAAGTACTTTGTTGTGTCAAGTTTCAAGAAGCTAGCACAAACCGTGTTGGATTTAGAGTTCCAAATACATCTATTAATATAGGAGAAAACAGAGTGAAACCTAAAAATTCAAACTGTTACTGGAAATGAACGCTTCAACATACAAGAACGAAATTTGGGGAACCAAGTTACCTTAGTGTACTGATCATTACCTGAAAGTATCATCCAGTTTGGGTGAAAAATTATTTGCTGAGATTTGTGGAGATTCGTAATTTTTGGAAGCTTGGCAATCCCTTCCCATGAAAGTGTTTCTCGCCAGTCACTGCTTAGGGCTACATCAAGAGGAAACAAAACGTAGAGATAGAACGTGAAACTACTTTGTTGTGTCAAGTTTCAAGAAGCTATCACAAACCGTGTTGGATTTAGAGTTCCAAATACATCTATCAATATAGGAGAAAACAGAGTGAAACCTAAAAATTCAAACTGTTACTGGAAATGAACGCTTCAACATAGAAGAACGAAATTTGGGGAACCAAGTCGCCTTAGTGTACTGATCATTACCTGAAAGTATCATCCAGTTTGGGTGAAAAAATATTTGCTGAGAATTCTGGAGATTCGTAATTTTGGGAAGCTTGGCAACCCCTTCCCATGAAAGTGTTTCTCGCCAGTCACTGCTTAGGGCTACATCAAGAGGAAACAAAACGTAGAGATAGAACGTGAAACTACTTTGTTGTGTCAAGTTTCAAGAAGCTATCACAAACCGTGTTGGATTTAGAGTTCCAAATACATCTATCAATATAGGAGAAAACAGAGTGAAACCTAAAAATTCAAACTGTTACTGGAAATGAACGCTTCAACATAGAAGAACGAAAATTTGGGAACCAAGTCGCCTTAGTGTACTGATCATTACCTGAGAGTATCATCCAGTTTGGGTGAAAAAATATTTGCTGAGATTTCTGGAGATTCGTAATTTTTGGAAGCATGGCAACCCCTTCCCATGAAAGTGTTTCTCGCCAGTCACTGCTTAGGGCTACATCAAGAGGAAACAAAACGTAGAGATAGAACGTGAAACTACTTTGTTGTGTCAAGTTTCAAGAAGCTAGCACAAACCGTGTTGGATTTAGAGTTCCAAATCCATCTATCAATATAGGAGAAAACAGAGTGAAACCTAAAAATTCAAACTGTTACTGGAAATGAACGCTTCGACATAGAAGAACGAAATTTGGGGAACCAAGTCGCCTTAGTGTACTGATCACTACCTGAAAGTATCATCCAGTTTGGGTGAAAAAATATTTGCTGAGATTTCTGGAGATTCGTAATTTTGGGAAGCTTGGCAACCCCTTCCCATGAAAGTGTTTCTCGCCAGTCACTGCTTAGGGCTACATCAAGAGGAAACAAAACGTAGGGATAGAATGTGAAACTACTTTGTTGTGTCAAGTTTCAAGAAGCTAGCACAAACCGTGTTGGATTTAGAGTTCCAAATACATCTATCAATATAGGAGAAAACAGAGTGAAACCTAAAAATTCAAACTGTTACTGGAAATGAACGCTTCAACATAGAAGAACGAAATTTGGGGAACCAAGTCGCCTTAGTGTACTGATCATTACCTGAAAGTATCATCCAGTTTGGGTGAAAAAATATTTGCTGAGATTTCTGGAGATTCGTAATTTTGGGAAGCTTGGCAACCCCTTCCCATGAAAGTGTTTCTCGCCAGTCACTGCTTAGGGCTACATCAAGAGGAAACAAAACGTAGAGATAGAACGTGAAACTACTTTGTTGTGTCAAGTTTCAAGAAGCTAGCACAAACCGTGTTGGATTTAGAGTTCCAAATACATCTATCAATATAGGAGAAAACAGAGTGAAACCTAAAAATTCAAACTGTTACTGGAAATGAACGCTTCAACATAGAAGAACGAAATTTGGGGAACCAAGTCGCCTTAGTGTACTGATCATTACCTGAAAGTATCATCCAGTTTGGGTGAAAAAATATTTGCTGAGATTTCTGGAGATTCGCAATTTTTGGAAGCTTGGCAACCCCTTCCCATGAAAGTGTTTCTCGCCAGTCACTGCTTAGGGCTACATCAAGAGGAAACAAAACGTAGAGATAGAACGTGAAACTACTTTGTTGTGTCAAGTTTCAAGAAGCTAGAACAAACCGTGTTGGATTTAGAGTTCCAAATACATCTATCAATAAAGGAGAAAACAGAGTGAAACCTAAAAATTCAAACTGTTACTGGAAATGAACGCTTCAACATAGAAGAACGAAATTTGGGGAACCAAGTCGCCTTAGTGTTCTGATCATTACCTGAGAGTATCATCCAGTTTGGGTGAAAAAATATTTGCTGAGATTTCTGGAGATTCGTAATTTTTGGAAGCATGGCAACCCCTTCCCATGAAAGTGTTTCTCGCCAGTCACTGCTTAGGGCTACATCAAGAGGAAACAAAACGTAGAGATAGAACGTGAAACTACTTTGTTGTGTCAAGTTTCAAAAAGCTAGCACAAACCGTGTTGGATTTAGAGTTCCAAATCCATCTATCAATATAGGAGAAAACAGAGTGAAACCTAAAAATTCAAACTGTTACTGGAAATGAACGCTTCGACATAGAAGAACGAAATTTGGGGAACCAAGTCGCCTTAGTGTACTGATCACTACCTGAAAGTATCATCCAGTTTGGGTGAAAAAATATTTGCTGAGATTTCTGGAGATTCGTAATTTTGGGAAGCTTGGCAACCCCTTCCCATGAAAGTGTTTCTCGCCAGTCACTGCTTAGGGCTACATCAAGAGGAAACAAAACGTAGGGATAGAACGTGAAACTACTTTGTTGTGTCAAGTTTCAAGAAGCTAGCACAAACCGTGTTGGATTTAGAGTTCCAAATACATCTATCAATATAGGAGAAAACAGAGTGAAACCTAAAAATTCAAACTGTTACTGGAAATGAACGCTTCGACATAGAAGAACGAAATTTGGGGAACCAAGTCGCCTTAGTGTACTGATCATTACCTGAAAGTATCATCCAGTTTGGGTGAAAAAATATTTGCTGAGATTTCTGGAGATTCGTAATTTTGGGAAGCTTGGCAACCCCTTCCCATGAAAGTGTTTCTCGCCAGTCACTGTTTAGGGCTACATCAAGAGGAAACAAAACGTAGAGATAGAACATGAAACTACTTTGTTGTGTCAACTTTCAAGAAGCTAGCACAAACCGTGTTGGATTTAGAGTTCCAAATACATCTATCAATATAGGAGAAAACAGAGTGAAACCTAAAAATTCAAACTGTTACTGGAAATGAACGCTTCAACATAGAAGAACGAAATTTGGGGAACCAAGTCGCCTTAGTGTACTGATCATTACCTGAAAGTATCATCTAGTTTGGGTGAAAAAATATTTGCTGAGATTTCTGGAGATTCGTAATTTTGGGAAGCTTGGCAACCCCTTCCCATGAAAGTGTTTCTCGCCAGTCACTGCTTAGGGCTACATCAAGAGGAAACAAAACGTAGAGATAGAACGTGAAACTACTTTGTTGTGTCAAGTTTCAAGAAGCTAGCACAAACCGTGTTGGATTCAGATTTCCAAATACATCTATCAATATAGGAGAAAACAGAGTGAAACCTAAAAATTCAAACTGTTACTGGAAATGAACGCTTCAACATATAAGAACGAAATTTGGGGAACCAAGTCGCCTTAGTGTACTGATCATTAACTGAGAGTATCATCCTGTTTGGTTGAAAAAATATTTGCTGAGATATCTGGAGATTCGTAATTTTTGGAAGCTTGGCAACCCCTTCCCATGAAAGTGTTTCTCGCCAGTCACTGCTTAGGGCTACATCAAGAGGAAACAAAACGTAGAGATAGAACGTGAAACTACTTTGTTGTGTCAAGTTTCAAGAAGCTAGCACAAACCGTGTTGGATTTAGAGTTCCAAATACATCTATCAATATAGGAGAAAACAGAGTGAAACCTAAAAATTCAAACTGTTACTGGAAATGAACGCTTCAACATAGAAGAACGAAATTTGGGGAACCAAGTTACCTTAGTGTACTGATCATTACCTGAAAGTATCATCCAGTTTGGGTGAAAAATTATTTGCTGAGATTTCTGGAGATTCGTAATTTTTGGAAGCTTGGCAATCCCTTCCCATGAAAGTGTTTCTCGCCAGTCACTGCTTAGTGCTACATCAAGAGGAAACAAAACGTAGAGATAGAACGTGAAACTACTTTGTTGTGTCAAGTTTCAAGAAGCTAGCACAAACCGTGTTGGATTTAGAGTTCCAAATACATCTATCAATATAGGAGAAAACAGAGTGAAACCTAAAAATTCAAACTGTTACTGGAAATGAACGCTTCGACATAGAAGAACGAAATTTGGGGAACCAAGTCGCCTTAGTGTACTGATCACTACCTGAAAGTATCATCCAGTTTGGGTGAAAAAATATTTGCTGAGATTTCTGGAGATTCGTAATTTTGGGAAGCTTGGCAACCCCTTCCCATGAAAGTGTTTCTCGCCAGTCACTGCTTAGGGCTACATCAAGAGGAAACAAAACGTAGAGATAGAACGTGAAACTACTTTGTTGTGTCAAGTTTCAAGAAGCTAGCACAAACCGTGTTGGATTTAGAGTTCCAAATACATCTATCAATATAGGAGAAAACAGAGTGAAACCTAAAAATTCAAACTGTTACTGGAAATGAACGCTTCAACATAGAAGAACGAAATTTGGGGAACCAAGTCGCCTTAGTGTACTGATCATTACCTGAAAGTATCATCCAGTTTGGGTGAAAAAATATTTGCTGAGATTTCTGGAGATTCGTAATTTTGGGAAGCTTGGCAACCCCGTTCCATGAAAGGGTTTCTCGCCAGTCACTGCTTAGGGCTACATCAAGAGGAAACAAAACATAGAGATAGAACGTGAAACTACTTTGTTGTGTCAAGTTTCAAGAAGCTAGCACAAACCGTGTTGGATTTAGAGTTCCAAATACATCTATCAATATAGGAGAAAACAGAGTGAAACCTAAAAATTCAAACTGTTACTGGAAATGAACGCTTCAACATAGAAGAACGAAATTTGGGGAACCAAGTTACCTTAGTGTACTGATCATTACCTGAAAGTATCATCCAGTTTGGGTGAAAAATTATTTGCTGAGATTTCTGGAGATTCGTAATTTTTGGAAGCTTGGCAATCCCTTCCCATGAAAGTGTTTCTCGCCAGTCACTGCTTAGGTCTACATCAAGAGGAAACAAAACGTAGAGATAGAACGTGAAACTACTTTGTTGTGTCAAGTTTCAAGAAGCTATCACAAACCGTGTTGGATTTAGAGTTCCAAATACATCTATCAATATAGGAGAAAACAGAGTGAAACCTAAAAATTCAAACTGTTACTGGAAATGAACGCTTCGACATAGAAGAACGAAATTTGGGGAACCAAGTCGCCTTAGTGTACTGATCACTACCTGAAAGTATCATCCAGTTTGGGTGAAAAAATATTTGCTGAGATTTCTGGAGATTCGTAATTTTGGGAAGCTTGGCAACCCCTTCCCATGAAAGTGTTTCTCGCCAGTCACTGCTTAGGGCTACATCAAGAGGAAACAAAACGTAGAGATAGAACGTGAAACTACTTTGTTGTGTCAAGTTTCAAGAAGCTAGCACAAACCGTGTTGGATTTAGAGTTCCAAATACATCTATCAATATAGGAGAAAACAGAGTGAAACCTAAAAATTCAAACTGTTACTGGAAATGAACGCTTCAACATAGAAGAACGAAATTTGGGGAACCAACTCGCCTTAGTGTACTGATCATTATCTGAAAGTATCATCCAGTTTGGGTGAAAAAATATTTGCTGAGATTTCTGGAGATTCGTAATTTTGGGAAGCTTGGCAACCCCTTCCCATGAAAGTGTTTCTCGCCAATCACTGCTTAGGGCTACATCAAGAGGAAAGAAAACGTAGAGATAGAACGTGAAACTACTTTGTTGTGTCAACTTTCAAGAAGCTAGCACAAACCGTGTTGGATTTAGAGTTCCAAATACATCTATCAATATAGGAGAAAACAGAGTGAAACCTAAAAATTCAAACTGTTACTGGAAATGAACGCTTCAACATAGAAGAACGAAATTTGGGGAACCAAGTCGCCTTAGTGTACTGATCATTACCTGAAAGTATCATCCAGTTTGGGTGAAAAAATATTTGCTGAGATTTCTGGAGATTCGTAATTTTGGGAAGCTTGGCAACCCCGTTCCATGAAAGGGTTTCTCGCCAGTCACTGCTTAGGGCTACATCAAGAGGAAACAAAACATAGAGATAGAACGTGAAACTACTTTGTTGTGTCAAGTTTCAAGAAGCTAGCACAAACCGTGTTGGATTTAGAGTTCCAAATACATCTATCAATATAGGAGAAAACAGAGTGAAACCTAAAAATTCAAACTGTTACTGGAAATGAACGCTTCAACATAGAAGAACGAAATTTGGGGAACCAAGTTACCTTAGTGTACTGATCATTACCTGAAAGTATCATCCAGTTTGGGTGAAAAATTATTTGCTGAGATTTCTGGAGATTCGTAATTTTTGGAAGCTTGGCAATCCCTTCCCATGAAAGTGTTTCTCGCCAGTCACTGCTTAGGTCTACATCAAGAGGAAACAAAACGTAGAGATAGAACGTGAAACTACTTTGTTGTGTCAAGTTTCAAGAAGCTATCACAAACCGTGTTGGATTTAGAGTTCCAAATACATCTATCAATATAGGAGAAAACAGAGTGAAACCTAAAAATTCAAACTGTTACTGGAAATGAACGCTTCAACATAGAAGAACGAAATTTGGGGAACCAAGTCGCCTTAGTGTACTGATCATTACCTGAAAGTATCATCCAGTTTGGGTGAAAAAATATTTGCTGAGATTTCTGGAGATTTGTAATTTTGGGAAGCTTGGCAACCCCTTCCCATGAAAGTGTTTCTCGCCAGTCACTGCTTAGGGCTACATCAAGAGGAAACAAAACGTAGAGATAGAACGTGAAACTACGTTGTTGTGTCAAGTTTCAAGAAGCTAGGACAAAACGTGTTGGATTTAGAGTTCCAAATACATCTATCAATATAGGAGAAAACAGAGTGAAACCTAAAAATTCAAACTGTTACTGGAAATGAACGCTTCGACATAGAAGAACGAAATTTGGGGAACCAAGTCGCCTTAGTGTACTGATCACTACCTGAAAGTATCATCCAGTTTGGGTGAAAAAATATTTGCTGAGATTTCTGGAGATTCGTAATTTTGGGAAGCTTGGCAACCCCTTCCCATGAAAGTGTTTCTCGCCAGTCACTGCTTAGGGCTACATCAAGAGGAAACAAAACGTAGAGATAGAACGTGAAACTACTTTGTTGTGTCAAGTTTCAAGAAGCTAGCACAAACCGTGTTGGATTTAGAGTTCCAAATACATCTATCAATATAGGAGAAAACAGAGTGAAACCTAAAAATTCAAACTGTTACTGGAAATGAACGCTTCAACATAGAAGAACGAAATTTGGGGAACCAACTCGCCTTAGTGTACTGATCATTATCTGAAAGTATCATCCAGTTTGGGTGAAAAAATATTTGCTGAGATTTCTGGAGATTCGTAATTTTGGGAAGCTTGGCAACCCCTTCCCATGAAAGTGTTTCTCGCCAATCACTGCTTAGGGCTACATCAAGAGGAAAGAAAACGTAGAGATAGAACGTGAAACTACTTTGTTGTGTCAACTTTCAAGAAGCTAGCACAAACCGTGTTGGATTTAGAGTTCCAAATACATCTATCAATATAGGAGAAAACAGAGTGAAACCTAAAAATTCAAACTGTTACTGGAAATGAACGCTTCAACATAGAAGAACGAAATTTGGGTAACCAAGTCGCCTTAGTGTACTGATCATTACCTGAAAGTATCATCCAGTTTGGGTGAAAAAATATTTGCTGAGATTTCTGGAGATTCGTAATTTTGGGAAGCTTGGCAACCCCGTTCCATGAAAGGGTTTCTCGCCAGTCACTGCTTAGGGCTACATCACTAGGAAACAAAACATAGAGATAGAACCTGAAACTACTTTGTTGTGTCAAGTTTCAAGAAGCTAGCACAAAACGTGTTGGATTTAGAGTTCCAAATACATCTATCAATATAGGAGAAAACAGAGTGAAACCTAAAAATTCAAACTGTTACTGGAAATGAACGCTTCAACATAGAAGAACGAAATTTGGGGAACCAAGTCGCCTTAGTGTACTGATCATTACCTGAAAGTATCATCCTGTTTGGGTGAAAAAATATTTGCTGAGATTTCTGGAGATTCGTAATTGTGGGAAGCTTGGCAACCCCGTCCCATGAAAGTGTTTCTCGCCATTCACTGCTTAGGGCTACATCAAGAGGAAACAAAACGTAGAGATAGAACGTGAAACTACTTTGTTGTGTCAAGTTTCAAGAACCTAGCAAAAACCGTGTTGGATTTAGAGTTCCAAATACATCTATTAATATAGGAGAAAACAGAGTGAAACCTAAAAATTCAAACTGTTACTGGAAATGAACGCTTCAACATAGAAGAACGAAATTTGGGTAACCAAGTTACCTTAGTGTACTGATCATTACCTGAAATTATCATCCAGTTTGGGTGAAAAATTATTTGCTGAGATTTCTGGAGATTCGTAATTTTTGGAAGCTTGGCAACCCCTTCCCATGAAAGTGTTTCTCGCCAGTCACTGCTTAGGGCTACATCAAGAGGAAACAAAACGTAGAGATAGAACGTGAAACTACTTTGTTGTGTCAAGTTTCAAGAAGCTAGCACAAACCGTGTTGGATTTAGAGTTCCAAATACATCTATCAATATAGGAGAAAACAGAGTGAAACCTAAAAATTCAAACTGTTACTGGAAATGAACGCTTCAACATAGAAGAACGAAAATTGGGGAACCAAGTCGCCTTAGTGTACTGATCATTACCTGAAAGTATCATCCAGTTTGGGTGAAAAAATATTTGCTGAGATTTCTGGAGATTCGTAATTTTGGGAAGCTTGGCAACCCCTTCCCATGAAAGTGTTTCTCGCCAGTCACTGCTTAGGGCTACATCAAGAGGAAACAAAACGTAGAGATAGAACGTGAAACTACTTTGTTGTGTCAAGTTTCAAGAAGCTAGCACAAACCGTGTTGGATTTAGAGTTCCAAATACATCTATCAATATAGGAGAAAACAGAGTGAAACCTAAAAATTCAAACTGTTACTGGAAATGAACGCTTCAACATAGAAGAACGAAATTTGGGGAACCAAGTCGCCTTAGTGTACTGATCATTACCTGAAAGTATCATCCAGTTTGGGTGAAAAAATATTTGCTGAGATTTCTGGAGATTCGTAATTTTGGGAAGCTTGGCAACCCCTTCCCATGAAAGTGTTTCTCGCCAGTCACTGCTTAGGGCTACATCAAGAGGAAACAAAACGTAGAGATAGAACATGAAACTACTTTGTTGTGTCAACTTTCAAGAAGCTAGCACAAACCTTGTTGGATTTAGAGTTCCAAATACATCTATCAATATAGGAGAAAACAGAGTGAAACCTAAATATTCAAACTGTTACTGGAAATGAACGCTTCAACATAGAAGAACGAAATTTGGGTAACCAAGTCGCCTTAGTGTACTGATCATTACCTGAAAGTATCATCCAGTTTGGGTGAAAAAATATTTGCTGAGATTTCTGGAGATTCGTAATTTTGGGAAGCTTGGCAACCCCGTTCCATGAAAGGGTTTCTCGCCAGTCACTGCTTAGGGCTACATCAAGAGGAAACAAAACATAGAGATAGAACCTGAAACTACTTTGTTGTGTCAAGTTTCAAGAAACTAGCACAAACCGTGTTGGATTTAGAGTTCCAAATACATCTATTAATACAGGAGAAAACAGAGTGAAACCTAAAAATTCAAACTGTTACTGGAAATGAACGCTTCAACATAGAAGAACGAAATTTGGGGAACCAAATTACCTTAGTGTACTGATCATTACCTGAAAGTATCATCCAGTTTGGGTGAAAAATTATTTGCTGAGATTTCTGGAGATTCGTAATTTTGGGAAGCTTGGCAACCCCTTCCCATGAAAGTGTTTCTCGCCAGTCACTGCTTAGGGCTACATCAAGAGGAAACAAAACGTAGAGATAGAACGTGAAACTACTTTGTTGTGTCAAGTTTCAAGAAGCTAGCACAAACCGTGTAGGATTTAGAGTTCCAAATACATCTATCAATATAGGAGAAAACAGAGTGAAACCTAAAAATTCAAACTGTTACTGGAAATGAACGCTTCAACATAGAAGAACGAAATTTGGGGAACCAAGTCGCCTTAGTGTACTGATCATTACCTGAAAGTATCATCCAGTTTGGGTGAAAAAATATTTGCTGAGATTTCTGGAGATTCGTAATTTTGGGAAGCTTGGCAACCCCTTCCCATGAAAGTGTTTCTCGCCAGTCACTGCTTAGGGCTACATCAAGAGTAAACAAAACGTAGAGATAGAACGTGAAACTACTTTGTTGTGTCAAGTTTCAAGAAGCTAGCACAAACCGTGTTGGATTTAGAGTTCCAAATACATCTATCAATATAGGAGAAAACAGAGTGAAACCTAAAAATTCAAACTGTTACTGGAAATGATCGCTTCAACATAGAAGAACGAAATTTGGGGAACCAAGTCGCCTTAGTGTACTGATCATTAACTGAGAGTATCATCCAGTTTGGGTGAAAAAATATTTGCTGAGATTTCTGGAGATTCGTAATTTTTGGAAGCTTGGCAACCCCTTCCCATGAAAGTGTTTCTCGCCAGTCACTGCTTAGGGCTACATCAAGAGGAAACAAAACGTAGAGATAGAACGTGAAATTACTTTGTTGTGTCAAGTTTCAAGAAGCTAGCACAAACCGTGTTGGATTTAGAGTTCCAAATACATCTATCAATATAGGAGAAAACAGAGTGAAACCTAAAAATTCAAACTGTTACTGGAAATGAACACTTCAATATAGAAGAACGAAATTTGGGGAACCAAGTCGCCTTAGTGTACTGATCACTACCTGAAAGTATCATCCAGTTTGGGTGAAAAAATATTTGCTGAGATTTCTGGAGATTCGTAATTGTGGGAAGCTTGGCAACCCCTTCCCATGAAGGTGTTTCTCGCCAGTCACTGCTTAGGTCTACATCAAGAGGAAACAAAACGTAGAGATAGAACCTGAAACTACTTTGTTGTGTCAAGTTTCAAGAAGCTAGCACAAACCGTGTTGGATTTAGAGTTCCAAATACATCTATCAATATAGGAGAAAACAGAGTGAAACCTAAAAATTCAAACTGTTACTGGAAATGAACGCTTCAACATAGAAGAACGAAATTTGGGGAACCAAGTCGCCTTAGTGTACTGATCATTACCTGAAAGTATCATCCAGTTTGGGTGAAAAAATATTTGCTGAGATTTCTGGAGATTCGTAATTTTGGGAAGCTTGGCATCCCCTTCCCATGAAAGTGTTTCTCGCCAGTCACTGCTTAGGGCTACATCAAGAGGAAACAAAACGTAGAGATAGAACGTGAAACTACTTTGTTGTGTCAAGTTTCAAGAAGCTAGCACAAACCGTGTTTTATTTAGAGTTCCAAATACATCTATCAATATAGGAGAAAACAGAGTGAAACCTAAAAATTCAAACTGTTACTGGAAATGAACGCTTCAACATAGAAGAACGAAATTTGGGGAACCAAGTCGCCTTAGTGTACTGATCATTAACTGAGAGTATCATCCAGTTTGGGTGAAAAAATATTTGCTGAGATTTCTGGAGATTCGTAATTTTGGGAAGCTTGGCAACCCCTTCCCATGAAAGTGTTTCTCGCCAGTAACTGTTTAGGGCTACATCAAGAGGAAACAACAAAACGTAGAGATAGAACGTGAAACTACTTTGTTGTGTCAACTTTCAAGAAGCTAGCACAAACCGTGTTGGATTCAGAGTTCCAAATACATCTATCAATATAGGAGAAAACAGAGTGAAACCTAAAAATTCAAACTGTTACTGGAAATGAACGCTTCAACATAGAAGAACGAAATTTGGGGAACCAAGTCGCCTTAGTGTACTGATCATTACCTGAAAGTATCATCCAGTTTGGGTGAAAAAATATTTGCTGAGATTTCTGGAGATTCGTAATTTTGGGAAGCTTGGCAACCCCTTCCCATGAAAGTGTTTCTCGCCAGTCACTGCTTAGGGCTACATCAAGAGGAAACAAAACGTAGAGATAGAACGTGAAACTACTTTGCTGTGTCAAGTTTCAAGAAGCTAGCACAAACCGTGTTGGATTTAGAGTTCCAAATACATCTATCAATATAGGAGAAAACAGAGTGAAACCTAAAAATTCAAACTGTTACTGGAAATGAACGCTTCAACATAGAAGAACGAAATTTGGGGAACCAAGTCGCCTTAGTGTACTGATCATTACCTGAAAGTATCATCCATTTTGGGTGAAAAAATATTTGCTGAGATTTCTGGAGATTCGTAATTTTGGGAAGCTTGGCAACCCCTTCCCATGAAAGTGTTTCTCGCCAGTCACTGCTTAGGGCTACATCAAGAGGAAACAAAACGTAGAGATAGAACGTGAAACTACTTTGCTGTGTCAAGTTTCAAGAAGCTAGCACAAACCGTGTTGGATTTAGAGTTCCAAATACATCTATCCATATAGGAGAAAACAGAGTGAAACCTAAAAATTCAAACTGTTACTGGAAATGAACGCTTCAACATAGAAGAACGAAATTTGGGGAACCAAGTCGCCTTAGTGTACTGATCATTACCTGAAAGTATCATCCAGTTTGGGTGAAAAAATATTTGCTGAGATTTCTGGAGATTCGTAATTTTGGGAAGCTTGGCAACCCCGTTCCATGAAAGGGTTTCTCGCCAGTCACTGCTTAGGGCTACATCAAGAGGAAACAAAACGTAGAGATAGAACGTGAAACTACTTTGTTGTGTCAAGTTTCAAGAAGCTAGCACAAACCGTGTTGGATTTAGAGTTCCAAATACATCTATTAATATAGGGAAAAGAGAGTGAAACCTAAAAATTCAAACTCTTACTGGAAGTGAACGCTTCAACATAGAAGAACGAAATTTGATGAACCAAGTCGCCTTAGTGTACTGATCATTACCTGAAAGTATCATCCAGTTTGGGTGAAAAAATATTTGCTGAGATTTCTGGAGATTCGTAATTTTGGGAAGCTTGGCAACCCCTTCCCATGAAGGTGTTTCTCGCCAGTCACTGCTTAGGGCTACATCAAGAGGAAACAAAACGTAGAGATAGAACCTGAAACTACTTTGTTGTGTCAAGTTTCAAGAAGCTAGCACAAACCGTGTTGGATTTAGAGTTCCAAATACATCTATCAATATAGGAGAAAACAGAGTGAAACCTAAAAATTCAAACTGTTACTGGAAATGAACGCTTCAACATAGAAGAACGAAATTTGGGGAACCAAGTCGCCTTAGTGTACTGATCATTACCTGAAAGTATCATCCAGTTTGGGTGAAAAAATATTTGCTGAGATTTCTGGAGATTCGTAATTTTGGGAAGCTTGGCATCCCCTTCCCATGAAAGTGTTTCTCGCCAGTCACTGCTTAGGGCTACATCAAGAGGAAACAAAACGTAGAGATAGAACGTGAAACTACTTTGTTGTGTCAAGTTTCAAGAAGCTAGCACAAACCGTGTTGGATTTAGAGTTCCAAATACATCTATCAATATAGGAGAAAACAGAGTGAAACCTAAAAATTCAAACTGTTACTGGAAATGAACGCTTCAACATAGAAGAACGAAATTTGGGGAACCAAGTCGCCTTAGTGTACTGATCATTAACTGAGAGTATCATCCAGTTTGGGTGAAAAAATATTTGCTGAGATTTCTGGAGATTCGTAATTTTTGGAAGCTTGGCAACCCCTTCCCATGAAAGTGTTTCTCGCCAGTCACTGTTTAGGGCTACATCAAGAGGAAACAACAAAACGTAGAGATAGAACGTGAAACTACTTTGTTGTGTCAACTTTCAAGAAGCTAACACAAACCGTGTTGGATTCAGAATTCCAAATACATCTATCAATATAGGAGAAAACAGAGTGAAACCTACAAATTCAAACTGTTACTGGAAATGAACGCTTCAACATAGAAGAACGAAATTTGGGGAACCAAGAAGCCTTAGTGTACTGATCATTACCTGAAAGTATCATCCAGTTTGGGTGAAAAAATGTTTGCTGAGATTTCTGGAGATTCGTAATTTTGGGATGCTTGGCAACCCCTTCCCATGAAAGTGTTTCTCGCCAGTCACTGCTTAGGGCTACATCAAGAGGAAACAAAACGTAGGGATAGAACGTGAAACTACTTTGTTGTGTCAAGTTTCAAGAAGCTAGCACAAACCGTGTTGGATTTAGAGTTCCAAATACATCTATCAATATAGGAGAAAACAGAGTGAAACCTAAAAATTCAAACTGTTACTGGAAATGAACGCTTCGACATAGAAGAACGAAATTTGGGGAACCAAGTCGCCTTAGTGTACTGATCATTACCTGAAAGTATCATCCAGTTTGGGTGAAAAAATATTTGCTGAGATTTCTGGAGATTCGTAATATTGGGAAGCTTGGCAACCCCTTCCCATGAAAGTGTATCTCGCCAGTCACTGCTTAGGGCTACATCAAGAGGAAACAAAACGTAGAGATAGAACGTGAAACTACTTTGCTGTGTCAAGTTTCAAGAAGCTAGCACAAACCGTGTTGGATTTAGAGTTCCAAATACATCTATCCATATAGGAGAAAACAGAGTGAAACCTAAAAATTCAAACTGTTACTGGAAATGAACGCTTCAACATAGAAGAACGAAGTTTGGGGAACCAAGTCGCCTTAGTGTACTGATCATTACCTGAAAGTATCATCCAGTTTGGGTGAAAAAATATTTGCTGAGATTTCTGGAGATTCGTAATTTTGGGAAGCTTGGCAACCCCTTCCCATGAAAGTGTTTCTCGCCAGTCACTGTTTAGGGCTACATCAAGAGGAAACAAAACGTAGAGATAGAACATGAAACTACTTTGTTGTGTCAAGTTTCAAGAAGCTAGCACAAACCGTGTTGGATTTAGAGTTCCAAATACATCTATCAATATAGGAGAAAACAGAGTGAAACCTAAAAATTCAAACTGTTACTGGAAATGAACGCTTCAACATAGAAGAACGAAATTTGGGGAACCAAGTCGCCTTAGTGTACTGATCATTACCTGAAAGCATCATCCAGTTTGGGTGAAAAAATATTTGCTGAGATTTCTGGAGATTCGTAATTTTGGGAAGCTTGGCAACCCTGTTCCATGAAAGGGTTTCTCGCCAGTCACTGCTTAGGGCTACATCAAGAGTAAACAAAACGTAGAGATAGAACGTGAAACTACTTTGTTGTGTCAAGTTTCAAGAAGCTAGCACAAACCGTGTTGGATTTAGAGTTCCAAATACATCTATCAATATAGGAGAAAACAGAGTGAAACCTACAAATTCAAACTGTTACTGGAAATGAAGGCTTCAACATAGAAGAACGAAATTTGGGGAACCAAGTCGCCTTAGTGTACTGATCATTACCTGAAAGTATCATCTAGTTTGGGTGAAAAAATATTTGCTGAGATTTCTGGAGATTCGTAATTGTGGGAAGCTTGGCAACCCCGTTCCATGAAAGTGTTTCTCGCCAGTCACTGCTTAGGGCTACATCAAGAGGAATCAAAACGTAGAGATAGAACGTGAAACTACTTTGTTGTGTCAAGTTTCAAGAAGCTAGCAAAAACCGTGTTGGATTTAGAGTTCCAAATACATCTATCAATATAGGAGAAAACAGAGTGAAATCTAAAAATTCAAACTGTTACTGAAAATGAACGCTTCAACATAGAAGAACGAAATTTGGGGAACCAAGTCGCCTTAGTGTACTGATCATTACCTGAAAGTATCATCCAGTTTGGGTGAAAAAATATTTGCTGAGATTTCTGGAGATTCGTAATTTTGGGAAGCTTGGCAACCCCTTCCCATGAAAGTGTTTCTCGCCAGTCACTGTTTAGGGCTACATCAAGAGGAAACAACAAAACGTAGAGATAGAACGTGAAACTACTTTGTTGTGTCAACTTTCAAGAAGCTAGCACAAACCGTGTTGGATTCAGAGTTCCAAATACATCTATCAATATAGGAGAAAACAGAGTGAAACCTAAAAATTCAAACTGTTACTGGAAATGAACGCTTCAACATAGAAGAACGAAATTTGGGTAACCATGTCGCCTTAGTGTACTGATCATTACCTGAAAGTATCATCCAGTTTGGGTGAAAAAATATTTGCTGAGAATTCTGGAGATTCGTAATTTTGGGAAGCTTGGCATCCCCTTCCCATGAAAGTGTTTCTCGCCAGTCACTGCTTAGGGCTACATCAAGAGGAAACAAAACGTAGAGATAGAACGTGAAACTACTTTGTTGTGTCAAGTTTCAAGAAGCTAGCACAAACGGTGTTGGATTTAGAGTTCCAAATACATCTATCAATATAGGAGAAAACAGAGTGAAACCTAAAAATTCAAACTGTTACTGGAAATGAACGCTTCAACATAGAAGAACGAAATTTGGGGAACCAAGTCGCCTTAGTGTACTGATCATTACCTGAGAGTATCATCCAGTTTGGGTGAAAAAATATTTGCTGAGATTTCTGGAGATTCGTAATTTTGGAAGCTTGGCAACCCCTTCCCATGAAAGTGTTTCTCGCCAGTCACTGCTTAGGGCTACATCAAGGGGAAACAAAACGTAGAGATAGAACGTGAAACTACTTTGTTGTGTCAACTTTCAAGAAGCTAGCACAAACCGTGTTGGATTCAGAGTTCCAAATACATCTATCAATATAGGAGAAAACAGAGTGAAACCTAAAAATTCAAACTGTTACTGGAAATGAACGCTTCAACATAGAAGAACGAAATTAGGGGAACCAAGTCGCCTTAGTGTACTGATCATTACCTGAAAGTATCATCCAGTTTGGGTGAAAAAATGTTTGCTGAGATTTCTGGAGATTCGTAATTTTGGGAAGCTTGGCAACCCCTTCCGATGAAAGTGTTTCTCGCCAGTCACTGCTTAGGGCTACAACAAGAGGAAACAAAACGTAGAGATAGAACGTGAAACTACTTTGTTGTGTCAAGTTTCAAGAAGCTAGCACAAACCGTGTTGGATTTAGAGTTCCAAATACATCTATCTATATAGGAGAAAACAGAGTGAAACCTAAAAATTCAAACTGTTACTGGAAATGAACGCTTCAACATAGAAGAACGAAATTTGGGGAACCAAGTCGCCTTAGTGTACTGATCATTACCTGAAAGTATCATCCAGTTTGGGTGAAAAAATATTTGCTGAGATTTCTGGAGATTCGTAATTTTGGGAAGCTTGGCAACCCCTTCCCATGAAAGTGTTTCTCGCCAGTCACTGCTTAGGGCTACATCAAGAGGAAACAAAACGTAGAGATAGAACGTGAAACAACTTTGTTGTGTCAAGTTTCAAGAAGCTAGCACAAACCGTGTTGGATTTAGAGTTCCAAATACATCTATCTATATAGGAGAAAACAGAGTGAAACCTAAAAATTCAAACTGTTACTGGAAATGAACGCTTCAACATAGAAGAACGAAATTTGGGGAACCAAGTCGCCTTAGTGTACTGATCATTACCTGAAAGTATCATCCAGTTTGGTTGAAAAAATATTTGCTGAGATTTCTGGAGATTCGTAATTTTGGGAAGCTTGGCAACCCCTTCCCATGAAAGTGTTTCTCGCCAGTCACTGCTTAGGGCTACATCAAGAGGAAACAAAACGTAGAGATAGAACGTGAAACTACTTTGTTGTGTCAAGTTTCAAGAAGCTAGCACAAACCGTGTTGTATTTAGAGTTCCAAATACATCTATCAATATAGGAGAAAATAGAGTGAAACCTAAAAATTCAAACTGTTACTGGAAATGAACGCTTCAACATCGAAGAACGAAATTTGGGGAACCAAGTCGCCTTAGTGTACTGATCATTACCTGAAAGTATCATCCAGTTTGGGTGAAAAAATATTTGCTGAGATTTCTGGAGATTCGTAATTTTGGGAAGCTTGGCAACCCCTTCCCATGAAAGTGTTTCTCGCCAGTCACTGTTTAGGGCTACATCAAGAGGAAACAAAACGTAGAGATAGAACGTGAAACTACTTTGTTGTGTCTAGTTTCAAGAAGCTAGCACAAACCGTGTTGGATTTAGAGTTCCAAATACATCTATCAATATAGGAGAAAACAGAGTGAAACCTAAAAATTCTAACTGTTACTGGAAATGAACGCTTCAACGTAGAAGAATGAAATTTGGGGAACCAAGTCGCCTTAGTGTACTGATCATTACCTGAAAGTATCATCCAGTTTGGGTGAAAAAATGTTTGCTGAGATTTCTGGAGATTCGTAATTTTGGGAAGCTTGGCAAACCCTTCCGATGAAAGTGTTTCTCGCCAGTCACTGCTTAGGGCTACAACAAGAGGAAACAAAACGTAGAGATAGAACGTGAAACTACTTTGTTGTGTCAAGTTTCAAGAAGCTAGCACAAACCGTGTTGGATTTAGAGTTCCAAATACATCTATCTATATAGGAGAAAACAGAGTGAAACCTAAAAATTCAAACTGTTACTGGAAATGAACGCTTCAACATAGAAGAACGAAATTTGGGGAACCAAGTCGCCTTAGTGTACTGATCATTACCTGAAAGTATCATCCAGTTTGGGTGAAAAAATATTTGTTGAGATTTCTGGAGATTCGTAATTTTGGGAAGCTTGGCAACCCAGTTCCATGAAAGTGTTTCTCGCCAGTCACTGCTTAGGGCTACATCAAGAGGAAACAAAACGTAGAGATAGAACGTGAATCTACTTTGTTGTCTCAAGTTTCAAGAAGCTACTACAAACCGTGTTGGATTTAGAGTTCCAAATACATCTATTAATATAGGAGAAAAGAGAGTGATACCTAAAAATTCAAACTGTTACTGGAAATGAACGCTTCAACATAGAAGAACGAAATTTGGGGAACCAAGTCGCCTTAGTGTACTGATCATTACCTGAAAGTATCATCCAGTTTGGGTGAAAAAATATTTGCTGAGATTTCTGGAGATTCGTAATTTTGGGAAGCTTGGCAACCCCTTCCCATGAAAGTGTTTCTCGCCAGTCACTGCTTAGGGCTACATCAAGAGGAAACAAAACGTAGAGATAGAACGTGAAACTACTTTGTTGTGTCAAGTTTCAAGAAGCTAGCACAAACCGTGTTGTATTCAGAGTTCCAAATACATCTATCAATATAGGAGAAAACAGAGTGAAACCTAAAAATTCAAACTGTTACTGGAAATGAACGCTTCAATATAGAAGAACGAAATTTGGGGAACCAAGTCGCCTTAGTGTACTGATCATTACCTGAAAGTATCATCCAGTTTGGGTGAAAAAATGTTTGCTGAGATTTCTGGAGATTCGTAATTTTGGGAAGCTTGGCAACCCCTTCCCATGAAAGTGTTTCTCGCCAGTCACTGCTTAGGGCTACATCAAGAGGAAACAAAACGTAGAGATAGAACGTGAAACTACTTTGTTGTGTCAAGTTTCAAGAAGCTAGCACAAACCGTGTTGGATTCAGAGTTCCAAATACATCTATCAATATAGGAGAAAACAGAGTGAAACCTAAAAATTCAAACTGTTACTGGAAATGAACGCTTCAACATAGAAGAACGAAATTTGGGGAACCAAGTCGCCTTAGTGTACTGATCATTACCTGAAAGTATCATCCAGTTTGGGTGAAAAAATATTTGCTGAGATTTCTGGAGATTCGTAATTTTGGGAAGCTTGGCAACCCCGTTCCATGAAAGTGTTTCTCGCCAGTCACTGCTTAGGGCTACATCAAGAGGAAACAAAACGTAGAGATAGAACGTGAAACTACTTTGTTGTGTCAAGTTTCAAGAAGCTACCACAAACCGTGTTGGATTTAGAGTTCCAAATACATCTATCAATATAGGAGAAAACAGAGTGAAACCTACAAATTCAAACTGTTACTGGAAATGAACGCTTCAACATAGAAGAACGAAATTTGGGGAACCAAGTCGCCTTAGTGTACTGATCATTACCTGAAAGTATCATTCAGTTTTGGGGAAAAAATATTTGCTGAGATTTCTGGAGATTCGTAATTTTGGGAAGCTTGGCAACCCCTTCCCATGAAAGTGTTTCTCGCCAGTCACTGCTTAGGGCTACATCAAGAGGAAACAAAACGTAGAGATAGAACGTGAAACTACTTTGTTGTGTCAAGTTTCAAGAAGCTAGCACAAACCGTGTTGGATTTAGAGTTCCAAATACATCTATCAATATAGGAGAAAACAGAGTGAAACCTAAAAATTCAAACTGTTACTGGAAATGAACGCTTCAACATAGAAGAATGAAATTTGGGGAACCAAGTCGCCTTAGTGTACTCATCATTACCTGAAAGTATCATCCAGTTTGGGTGAAAAAATATTTGCTGAGATTTCTGGAGATTCGTAATTTTGGGAAGCTTGGAATCCCCTTCCCATGAAAGTGTTTCTCACCAGTCACTGCTTAGGGCTACATCAAGAGGAAACAAAACGTAGAGATAGAACGTGAAACTACTTTGTTGTGTCAAGTTTCAAGAAGCTAGCACAAACCGTGTTGGATTTGGAGTTCCAAATACATCTATCAATATAGGAGAAAACAGAGTGAAACCTAAAAATTCAAACTGTTACTGGAAATGAACGCTTCAACATCGAAGAACGAAATTTGGGGAACCAAGTAGCCTTAGTGTACTGATCATTACCTGAGAGTATCATCCAGTTTGGGTGAAAAAATATTTGCTGAGATTTCTGGAGATTCGTAATTTTTGGAAGCTTGGCAACCCCTTCCCATGAAAGTGTTTCTCGCCAGTCACTGCTTAGGGCTACATCAAGAGGAAACAAAACGTAGAGATAGAACGTGAAACTACTTTGTTGTGTCAAGTTTCAAGAAGCTAGCACAAACCGTGTTGGATTTAGAGTTCCAAATACATCTATCTATATAGGAGAAAACAGAGTGAAACCTAAAAATTCAAACTGTTACTGGAAATGAACGCTTCAACATAGAAGAACGAAATTTGGGGAACCAAGTCGCCTTAGTGTACTGATCATTACCTGAAAGTATCATCCAGTTTGGGTGAAAAAATGTTTGCTGAGATTTCTGGAGATTCGTAATTTTGGGAAGCTTGGCAACCCCTTCCCATGAAAGTGTTTCTGGCCAGTCTCTGCTTACGGCTACATCAAGAGGAAACAAAACGTAGAGATAGAACGTGAAACTACTTTGTTGTGTCAAGTTTCAAGAAGCTATCACAAACCGTGTTGGATTTAGAGTTCCAAATACATCTATCAATATAGGAGAAAACAGAGTGAAACCTAAAAATTCAAACTGTTACTGGAAATGAACGCTTCAACATAGAAGAACGAAATTTGGGGAACCAAGTCGCCTTAGTGTACTGATCATTACCTGAGAGTATCATCCAGTTTGGGTGAAAAAATATTTGCTGAGATTTCTGGAGATTCGTAATTTTTGGAAGCTTGGCAACCCCTTCCCATGAAAGTGTTTCTCGCCAGTCACTGCTTAGGGCTACATCAAGAGGAAACAAAACGTAGAGATAGAACGTGAAACTACTTTGTTTTGTCAAGTTTCAAGAAGCTAGCACAAACCGTGTTGGATTTAGAGTTCCAAATACATCTATCAATATAGGAGAAAACAGAGTGAAACCTAAAAATTCAAACTGTTACTGGAAATGAACGCTTCAACATAGAAGAACGAAATTTGGGGAACCAAGTCGCCTTAGTGTACTGATCATTACCTGAAAGTATCATCCAGTTTGGGTGAAAAAATATTTGCTGAGATTTCTGGAGATTCGTAATTTTGGGAAGCTTGGCAACCCCGTTCCATGAAAGTGTTTCTCGCCAGTCACTGCTTAGGGCTACATCAAGAGGAAACAAAACGTAGAGATAGAACGTGAAACTACTTTGTTGTGTCAAGTTTCAAGAAGCTACCACAAACCGTGTTGGATTTAGAGTTCCAAATACATCTATTAATATAGGAGAAAAGAGAGTGAAACCTAAAAATTCAAACTGTTACTGGAAATGAACGCTTCAACATAGAAGAACGAAATTTGGGGAACCAAGTCGCCTTAGTGTACTGATCATTACCTGAAAGTATCATCCAGTTTGGGTGAAAAAATATTTGCTGAGATTTCTGGAGATTTGTAATTTTGGGAAGCTTGGAAACCCCTTCCCATGAAAGTGTTTCTCGCCAGTCACTGCTTAGGGCTACATCAAGAGGAAACAAAACGTAGAGATAGAACGTGAAACTACTTGGTTGTGTCAAGTTTCAAGAAGCTAGCACAAACCGTGTTGGATTCAGAGTTCCAAATACATCTATCAATATAGGAGAAAACAGAGTGAAACCTAAAAATTCAAACTGTTACTGGAAATGAACGCTTCAACATAGAAGAACGAAATTTGGGGAACCAAGTCGCCTTAGTGTACTGATCATTACCTGAAAGTATCATCCAGTTTGGGTGAAAAAATGTTTGCTGAGATTTCTGGAGATTCGTAATTTTGGGAAGCTTGGCAACCCCTTCCCATGAAAGTGTTTCTCGCCAGTCACTGCTTAGGGCTACATCAAGAGGAAACAAAACGTAGAGATAGAACGTGAAACTACTTTGTTGTGTCAAGTTTCAAGAAGCTAGCACAAACCGTGTTGGATTCAGAGTTCCAAATACATCTATCAATATAGGAGAAAACAGAGTGAAACCTAAAAATTCAAACTGTTACTGGAAATGAACGCTTCAACATAGAAGAACGAAATTTGGGGAACCAAGTCGCCTTAGTGTACTGATCATTACCTGAAAGTATCATCCAGTTTGGGTGAAAAAATATTTGCTGAGATTTCTGGAGATTCGTAATTTTGGGAAGCTTGGCAACCCCTTCCCATGAAAGTGTTTCTCGCCAGTCACTGCTTAGGGCTACATCAAGAGGAAACAAAACGTAGAGATAGAACGTGAAACTACTTTGTTGTGTCAAGTTTCAAGAAGCTAGCACAAACCGTGTTGGATTTAGAGTTCCAAATACATCTATCAATATAGGAGAAAACAGAGTGAAACATACAAATTCAAACTGTTACTGGAAATGAACGCTTCAACATAGAAGAATGAAATTTGGGGAACCAAGTCGCCTTAGTGTACTCATCATTACCTGAAAGTATCATCCAGTTTGGGTGAAAAAATATTTGCTGAGATTTCTGGAGATTCGTAATTTTGGGAAGCTTGGAATCCCCTTCCCATGAAAGTGTTTCTCACCAGTCACTGCTTAGGGCTACATCAAGAGGAAACAAAACGTAGAGATAGAACGTGAAACTACTTTGTTGTGTCAAGTTTCAAGAAGCTAGCACAAACTGTGTTGGATTTAGAGTTCCAAATACATCTATCAATATAGGAGAAAACAGAGTGAAACCTAAAAATTCAAACTGTTACTGGAAATGAACGCTTCAACATCGAAGAACGAAATTTGGGGAACCAAGTAGCCTTAGTGTACTGATCATTACCTGAGAGTATCATCCAGTTTGGGTGAAAAAATATTTGCTGAGATTTCTGGAGATTCGTAATTTTTGGAAGCTTGGCAACCCCTTCCCATGAAAGTGTTTCTCGCCAGTCACTGCTTAGGGCTACATCAAGAGGAAACAAAACGTAGAGATAGAACGTGAAACTACTTTGTTGTGTCAAGTTTCAAGAAGCTAGCACAAACCGTGTTGGATTCAGAGTTCCAAATACATCTATCAATATAGGAGAAAACAGAGTGAAACCTAAAAATTCAAACTGTTACTGGAAATGAACGCTTCAACATAGAAGAACGAAATTTGGGGAACCAAGTCGCCTTATTGTACTGATCATTACCTTAAAGTATCATCCAGTTTGGGTGAAAAAATGTTTGCTGAGATTTCTGGAGATTCGTAATTTTGGGAAGCTTGGCAACCCCTTCCCATGAAAGTGTTTCTCGCCAGTCACTGCTTAGGGCTACAACAAGAGGAAACAAAACGTAGAGATAGAACGTGAAACTACTTTGTTGTGTCAAGTTTCAAGAAGCTAGCACAAACCGTGTTGGATTTAGAGTTCCAAATACATCTATCTATATAGGAGAAAACAGAGTGAAACCTAAAAATTCAAACTGTTACTGGAAATGAACGCTTCAACATAGAAGAACGAAATTTGGGGAACCAAGTCGCCTTAGTGTACTGATCATTACCTGAAAGTATCATCCAGTTTGGGTGAAAAAATATTTGCTGAGATTTCTGGAGATTCGTAATTTTGGGAAGCTTGGCAACCCCGTTCCATGAAAGGGTTTCTCGCCAGTCACTGCTTAGGGCTAAATCAAGAGGAAACAAAACGTAGAGATAGAACGTGAAACTACTTTGTTGTCTCAAGTTTCAAGAAGCTACTACAAACCGTGTTGGATTTAGAGTTCCAAATACATCTATTAATATAGGAGAAAAGAGAGTGATACCTAAAAATTCAAACTGTTACTGGAAATGAACGCTTCAACACAGAAGAACGAAATTTGGGGAACCAAGTCGCCTTAGTGTACTGATCATTACCTGAAAGTATCATCCAGTTTGGGTGAAAAAATATTTGCTGAGATTTCTGGAGATTCGTAATTTTGGGAAGCTTGGCAACCCCTTCCCATGAAAGTGTTTCTCGCCAGTCACTGCTTAGGGCTACATCAAGAGGAAACAAAACGTAGAGATAGAACGTGAAACTACTTTGTTGTGTCAAGTTTCAAGAAGCTAGCACAAACCGTGTTGGATTCAGAGTTCCAAATACATCTATCAATATAGGAGAAAACAGAGTGAAACCTAAAAATTCAAACTGTTACTGGAAATGAACGCTTCAACATAGAAGAACGAAATTTGGGGAACCAAGTCGCCTTAGTGTACTGATCATTACCTGAAAGTATCATCCAGTTTGGGTGAAAAAATGTTTGCTGAGATTTCTGGAGATTCGTAATTTTGGGAAGCTTGGCAACCCCTTCCCATGAAAGTGTTTCTCGCCAGTCACTGCTTAGGGCTACATCAAGAGGAAACAAAATGTAGAGATAGAACGTGAAACTACTTTGTTGTGTCAAGTTTCAAGAAGCTAGCACAAACCGTGTTGGATTCAGAGTTCCAAATACATCTATCAATATAGGAGAAAACAGAGTGAAACCTACAAATTCAAACTGTTACTGGAAATAAACGCTTCAACATAGAAGAACGAAATTTGGGGAACCAAGTCGCCTTAGTGTACTGTTCATTACCTGAAAGTATCGTCCAGTTTGGGTGAAAAAATATTTGCTGAGATTTCTGGAGATTCGTAATTTTGGGAAGCTTGGCAACCCCTTCCCATGAAAGTGTTTCTCGCCAGTCACTGCTTAGGGCTACATCAAGAGGAAACAAAATGTAGAGATAGAACGTGAAACTACTTTGTTGTGTCAAGTTTCAAGAAGCTAGCACAAACCGTGTTGGATTTAGAGTTCCAAATACATCTATCAATATAGGAGAAAACAGAGTGAAACCTAAAAATTCAAACTGTTACTGGAAATGAACGCTTCAACATAGAAGAACGAAATTTGGGGAACTAAGTCGCCTTAGTGTACTGATCATTACCTGAAAGTATCATCCAGTTTGGGTGAAAAAATATTTGCTGAGATCTCTGGAGATTCGTAATTTTGGGAAGCTTGGCAACCCCTTCCCATGAAAGTGTTTCTCGCCAGTCACTGCTTAGGGCTACATCAAGAGGAAACAAAACGTAGAGATAGAACGTGAAACTACTTTATTGTGTCAAGTTTCAAAAAGCTAGCACAAACCGTGTTGGATTTAGAGTTCCAAATACATCTATCAATATAGGAGAAAACAGAGCGTAACCTAAAAATTCAAACTGTTACTGGAAATGAACGCTTCAACATAGAAGAACGAAATTTGGGGAACCAAGTCGCCTTAGTGTACTGATCATTACCTGAAAGTATCATCCAGTTTGGGTGAAAAAATATTTGCTGAGATTTCCTGAGATTCGTAATTTTGGGAAGCTTGGCAACCCCTTCCCATGAAAGTGTTTCTCGCCAGTCACTGCTTAGGGCTACATCAAGAGGAAACAAAACGTAGAGATAGAACGTGAAACTACTTTGTTGTGTCAAGTTTCAAGAAGCTAGCACAAACCGTGTTGGATTTAGAGTTCCAACTACATCTATCAATATAGGAGAAAATAGAGTGAAACCTAAAAATTCAAACTGTTACTGGAAATGAACGCTTCAACATCGAAGAACAAAATTTGGGGAACCAAGTCGCCTTAGTGTACTGATCATTACCTGAAAGTATCATCCAGTTTGGGTGAAAAAATATTTGCTGAGATTTCTGGAGATTCGTAATTTTGGGAAGCTTGGCAACCCCTTCCCATGAAAGTGTTTCTGGCCAGTCTCTGCTTACGGCTACATCAAGAGGAAACAAAACGTAGAGATAGAACGTGAAACTACTTTGTTGTGTCAAGTTTCAAGAAGCTATCACAAACCGTGTTGGATTTAGAGTTCCAAATACATCTATCAATATAGGAGAAAACAGAGTGAAACCTAAAAATTCAAACTGTTACTGGAAATGAACGCTTCAACATAGAAGAACGAAATTTGGGGAACCAAGTCGCCTTAGTGTACTGATCATTACCTGAGAGTATCATCCAGTTTGGGTGAAAAAATATTTGCTGAGATTTCTGGAGATTCGTAATTTTTGGAAGCTTGGCAACCCCTTCCCATGAAAGTGTTTCTCGCCAGTCACTGCTTAGGGCTACATCAAGAGGAAACAAAACCTAGAGATAGAACGTGAAACTACTTTGTTGTGTCAAGTTTTAAGAAGCTAGCACAAACCGTGTTGGATTTAGAGTTCCAAATACATCTATCAATATAGGAGAAAACAGAGTGAAACCTAAAAATTCAAACTGTTACTGGAAATGAACGCTTCAACATAGAAGAACGAAATTTGGGGAACCAAGTCGCCTTAGTGTACTGATCATTACCTGAAAGTATCATCCAGTTTGGGTGAAAAAATATTTGCTGAGATTTCTGGAGATTCGTAATTTTGGGAAGCTTGGCAAACCCGTTCCATGAAAGGGTTTCTCGCCAGTCACTGCTTAGGGCTACATCAAGAGGAAACAAAACGTAGAGATAGAACGTGAAACTACTTTGTTGTGTCAAGTTTCAAGAAGCTACCACAAACCGTGTTGGATTTAGAGTTCCAAATACATCTATTAATATAGGAGAAAAGAGAGTGAAACCTAAAAATTCAAACTGTTACTGGAAATGAACGCTTCAACATAGAAGAACGAAATTTGGGGAACCAAGTCGCCTTAGTGTACTGATCATTACCTGAAAGTATCATCCAGTTTGGGTGAAAAAATATTTGCTGAGATTTCTGGAGATTCGTAATTTTGGGAAGCTTGGCAACCCCTTCCCATGAAAGTGTTTCTCGCCAGTCACTGCTTACGGCTACATCAAGAGGAAACAAAACGTAGAGATAGAACGTGAAACTACTTGGTTGTGTCAAGTTTCAAGAAGCTAGCACAAACCGTGTTGGATTCAGAGTTCCAAATACATCTATCAATATAGGAGAAAACAGAGTGAAACCTAAAAATTCAAACTGTTACTGGAAATGAACGCTTCAACATAGAAGAACGAAATTTGGGGAACCAAGTCGCCTTAGTGTACTGACCATTACCTGAAAGTATCATCCAGTTTGGGTGAAAAAATGTTTGCTGAGATTTCTGGAGATTCGTAATTTTGGGAAGCTTGGCAACCCCTTCCCATGAAAGTGTTTCTCGCCAGTCACTGCTTAGGGCTACATCAAGAGGAAACAAAACGTAGAGATAGAACGTGAAACTACTTTGTTGTGTCAAGTTTCAAGAAGCTAGCACAAACCGTGTTGGATTCAGAGTTCCAAATACACCTATCAATATAGGAGAAAACAGAGTGAAACCTACAAATTCAAACTGTTACTGGAAATAAACGCTTCAACATAGAAGAACGAAATTTGGGGAACCAAGTCGCCTTAGTGTACTGATCATTACCTGAAAGTATCGTCCAGTTTGGGTGAAAAAATATTTGCTGAGATTTCTGGAGATTCGTAATTTTGGGAAGCTTGGCAACCCCTTCCCATGAAAGTGTTTCTCGCCAGTCACTGCTTAGGGCTACATCAAGAGGAAACAAAACGTAGAGATAGAACGTGAAACTACTTTGTTGTGTCAAGTTTCAAGAAGCTAGCACAAACCGTGTTGGATTTAGAGTTCCAAATACATCTATCAATATAGGAGAAAACAGAGTGAAACCTAAAAATTCAAACTGTTACTGGAAATGAACGCTTCAACATAGAAGAACGAAATTTGGGGAACCAAGTCGCCTTAATGTACTGATCATTACCTGAAAGTATCATCCAGTTTGGTTGAAAAAATATTTGCTGAGATTTCTGGAGATTCGTAATTTTTGGAAGCTTGGCAACCCCTTCCCATGAAAGTGTTTCTCGCCAGTCACTGCTTAGGGCTACATCAAGAGGAAACAAAACGTAGAGATAGAACGTGAAACTACTTTGTTGTGTCAAGTTTCAAGAAGCTAGCACAAACCGTGTTGGATTTAGAGTTCCAACTACATCTATCAATATAGGAGAAAATAGAGTGAAACCTAAAAATTCAAACTGTTACTGGAAATGAACGCTTCAACATCGAAGAACGAAATTTGGGGAACCAAGTCGCCTTAGTGTACTGATCATTACCTGAAAGTATCATCCAGTTTGGGTGAAAAAATATTTGCTGAGATTTCTGGAGATTCGTAATTTTGGGAAGCTTGGCAACCCCTTCCCATGAAAGTGTTTCTGGCCAGTCTCTGCTTACGGCTACATCAAGAGGAAACAAAACGTAGAGATAGAACGTGAAACTACTTTGTTGTGTCAAGTTTCAAGAAGCTAGCACAAACCGTGTTGGATTTAGAGTTCCAAATACATCTATCAATATAGGAGAAAACAGAGTGAAACCTAAAAATTCAAACTGTTACTGGAAATGAACGCTTCAACATAGAAGAACGAAATTTGGGGAACCAAGTCGCCTTAGTGTACTGATCATTACCTGAGAGTATCATCCAGTTTGGGTGAAAAAATATTTGCTGAGATTTCTGGAGATTCGTAATTTTTGGAAGCTTGGCAACCCCTTCCCATGAAAGTGTTTCTCGCCAGTCACTGCTTAGGGCTACATCAAGAGGAAACAAAACGTAGAGATATAACGTGAAACTACTTTGTTGTGTCAAGTTTCAAGAAGCTAGCACAAACCGTGTTGGATTTAGAGTTCCAAATACATCTATCAATATAGGAGAAAACAGAGTGAAACCTAAAAATTCAAACTGTTACTGGAAATGAACGCTTCAACATAGAAGAACGAAATTTGGGGAACCAAGTCGCCTTAGTGTACTGATCATTACCTGAAAGTATCATCCAGTTTGGGTGAAAAAATATTTGCTGAGATTTCTGGAGATTCGTAATTTTGGGAAGCTTGGCAAACCCGTTCCATGAAAGGGTTTCTCGCCAGTCACTGCTTAGGGCTACATCAAGAGGAAACAAAACGTAGAGATAGAACGTGAAACTACTTTGTTGTGTCAAGTTTCAAGAAGCTACCACAAACCGTGTTGGATTTAGAGTTCCAAATACATCTATTAATATAGGAGAAAAGAGAGTGAAACCTAAAAATTCAAACTGTTACTGGAAATGAACGCTTCAACATAGAAGAACGAAATTTGGGGAACCAAGTCGCCTTAGTGTACTGATCATTACCTGAAAGTATCATCCAGTTTGGGTGATAAAATATTTGCTGAGATTTCTGGAGATTCGTAATTTTGGGAAGCTTGGCAACCCCTTCCCATGAAAGTGTTTCTCGCCAGTCACTGCTTACGGCTACATCAAGAGGAAACAAAACGTAGAGATAGAACGTGAAACTACTTGGTTGTGTCAAGTTTCAAGAAGCTAGCACAAACCGTGTTGGATTCAGAGTTCCAAATACATCTATCAATATAGGAGAAAACAGAGTGAAACCTAAAAATTCAAACTGTTACTGGAAATGAACGCTTCAACATAGAAGAACGAAATTTGGGGAACCAAGTCGCCTTAGTGTACTGACCATTACCTGAAAGTATCATCCAGTTTGGGTGAAAAAATGTTTGCTGAGATTTCTGGAGATTCGTAATTTTGGGAAGCTTGGCAACCCCTTCCCATGAAAGTGTTTCTCGCCAGTCACTGCTTAGGGCTACATCAAGAGGAAACAAAACGTAGAGATAGAACGTGAAACTACTTTGTTGTGTCAAGTTTCAAGAAGCTAGCACAAACCGTGTTGGATTCAGAGTTCCAAATACACCTATCAATATAGGAGAAAACAGAGTGAAACCTACAAATTCAAACTGTTACTGGAAATAAACGCTTCAACATAGAAGAACGAAATTTGGGGAACCAAGTCGCCTTAGTGTACTGATCATTACCTGAAAGTATCGTCCAGTTTGGGTGAAAAAATATTTGCTGAGATTTCTGGAGATTCGTAATTTTGGGAAGCTTGGCAACCCCTTCCCATGAAAGTGTTTCTCGCCAGTCACTGCTTAGGGCTACATCAAGAGGAAACAAAACGTAGAGATAGAACGTGAAACTACTTTGTTGTGTCAAGTTTCAAGAAGCTAGCACAAACCGTGTTGGATTTAGAGTTCCAAATACATCTATCAATATAGGAGAAAACAGAGTGAAACCTAAAAATTCAAACTGTTACTGGAAATGAACGCTTCAACATAGAAGAACGAAATTTGGGGAACCAAGTCGCCTTAGTGTACTGATCATTACCTGAAGGTATCATCCAGTTTGGGTGAAAAAATATTTGCTGAGATTTCTGGAGATTCGTAATTTTGGGAAGCTTGGCAACCCCTTCCCATGAAAGTGTTTCTCGCCAGTCACTGCTTAGGGCTACATCAAGAGGAAACAAAACGTAGAGATAGAACGTGAAACTACTTTGTTGTGTCAAGTTTCAAGAAGCTAGCACAAACCGTGTTGGATTCAGAGTTCCAAATACATCTATCAATATAGGAGAAAACAGAGTGAAACCTAAAAATTCAAACTGTTACTGGAAATGAACGCTTCAACATAGAAGAACGAAATTTGGGGAACCAAGTCGCCTTAGTGTACTGATCATTACCTGAAAGTATCATCCAGTTTGGGTGAAAAAATGTTTGCTGAGATTTCTGGAGATTCGTAATTTTGGGAAGCTTGGCAACCCCTTCCCATGAAAGTGTTTCTCGCCAGTCACTGCTTAGGGCTACATCAAGAGGAAACAAAACGTAGAGATAGAACGTGAAACTACTTTGTTGTGTCAAGTTTCAAGAAGCTAGCACAAACCGTGTTGGATTCAGAGTTCCAAATACATCTATCAATATAGGAGAAAACAGAGTGAAACATACAAATTCAAACTGTTACTGGAAATAAACGCTTCAACATAGAAGAACGAAATTTGGGGAACCAAGTCGCCTTAGTGTACTGATCATTACCTGAAAGTATCGTCCTGTTTGGGTGAAAAAATATTTGCTGAGATTTCTGGAGATTCGTAATTTTGGGAAGCTTGGCAACCCCTTCCCATGAAAGTGTTTCTCGCCAGTCACTGCTTAGGGCTACATCAAGAGGAAACAAAACGTAGAGATAGAACGTGAAACTACTTTGTTGTGTCAAGTTTCAAGAAGCTAGCACAAACCGTGTTAGATTTAGAGTTCCAAATACATCTATCTATATAGGAGAAAACAGAGTAAAACCTAAAAATTCAAACTGTTACTGGAAATGAACGCTTCAACATAGAAGAACGAAATTTGGGGAACCAAGTCGCCTTAGTGTACTGATCATTACCTGAAAGTATCATCCAGTTTGGGTGAAAAAATATTTGCTGAGATCTCTGGAGATTCGTAATTTTCGAAGCTTGGCAACACCTTCCCATGAAAGTGTATCTCGCCAGTCACTGTTTAGGGCTACATCAAGAGGAAACAAAACGTAGAGATAGAACGTGAAACTACTTTGTTGTGTCAAGTTTCAAGAAGCTAGCACAAACCGTGTTGGATTTAGAGTTCCAAATACATCTATCTATATAGGAGAAAACAGAGTGAAACCTAAATATTCAAACTGTTACTGGAAATGAACGCTTCAACATAGAAGAACGAAATTTGGGGAACCAAGTCGCCTTAATGTACTGATCATTACCTGAAAGTATCATCCAGTTTGGTTGAAAAAATATTTGCTGAGATTTCTGGAGATTCGTAATTTTGGGAAGCTTGGCAACCCCTTCCCATGAAAGTGTTTCTCGCCAGTCACTGCTTAGGGCTACATCAAGAGGAAACAAAATGTAGAGATAGAACGTGAAACTACTTTGTTGTGTCAAGTTTCAAGAAGCTAGCACAAACCGTGTTGGATTCAGAGTTCCAAATACATCTATCAATATAGGAGAAAATAGAGTGAAACCTAAAAATTCAAACTGTTACTGGAAATGAACGCTTCAACATAGAAGAACGAAATTTGGGGAACCAAGTCGCCTTAGTGTACTGATCATTACCTGAAAGTATCATCCAGTTTGGGTGAAAAAATATTTGCTGAGATTTCTGGAGATTCGTAATTTTGGGAAGCTTGGCAACCCCTTCCCATGAAAGTGTTTCTGGCCAGTCTCTGCTTAGGGCTACATCAAGAGGAAACAAAACATAGAGATAGAACGTGAAACTACTTTGTTGTGTCAAGTTTCAAGAAGCTACCACAAACCGTGTTGGATTAAGAGTTCCAAATACATCTATTAATATAGGAGAAAAGAGAGTGAAACCTAAAAATTCAAACTGTTACTGGAAATGAACGCTTCAACATAGAAGAACGAAATTTGGGGAACCAAGTCGCGTTAGTGTACTGATCATTACCTGAAAGTATCATCCAGTTTGGGTGAAAAAATATTTGCTGAGATTTCTGGAGATTCGTAATTTTGGGAAGCTTGGCAACCCCGTTCCATGAAAGGGTTTCTCGCCAGTCACTGCTTAGGGCTACATCAAGAGGAAACAAAATGTAGAGATAGAACGTGAAACTACTTTGTTGTGTCAAGTTTCAAGAAGCTACCACAAACCGTGTTGGATTTAGAGTTCCAAATACATCTATTAATATAGGAGAAAAGAGAGTGAAACCTAAAAATTCAAACTGTTACTGGAAATGAACGCTTCAACATAGAAGAACGAAATTTGGGGAACCAAGTTACCTTAGTGTACTGATCATTACCTGAAAGTATCATCCAGTTTGGGTGAAAAATTATTTGCTGAGATTTCTGGAGATTCGTAATTTTTGGAAGCTTGGCAATCCCTTCCCATGAAAGTGTTTCTCGCCAGTCACTGCTTAGGGCTACATCAAGAGGAAACAAAACGTAGAGATAGAACGTGAAACTACTTTGTTGTGTCAAGTTTCAAGAAGCTAGCACAAACCGTGTTGGATTTAGAGTTCCAAATACATCTATCAATATAGGAGAAAACAGAGTGAAACCTAAAAATTCAAACTGTTACTGGAAATGAACGCTTCAACATAGAAGAACGAAATTTGGGGAACCAAGTCGCCTTAGTGTACTGATCATTACCTGAAAGTATCATCCAGTTTGGGTGAAAAAATATTTGCTGAGATTTCTGGAGATTCGTAATTTTGGGAAGCTTGGCAACCCCTTCCCATGAAAGTGTTTCTCGCCAGTCACTGCTTAGGGCTACATCAAGAGGAAACAAAACGTAGAGATAGAACGTGAAACTACTTTGTTGTGTCAAGTTTCAAGAAGCTAGCACAAACCGTGTTGGATTTAGAGTTCCAAATACATCTATCAATATAGGAGAAAACAGAGTGAAACCTAAAAATTCAAACTGTTACTGGAAATGAACGCTTCAACATAGAAGAACGAAATGTGGGGAACCAAGTCGCCTTAGTGTACTGATCATTACCTGACAGTATCATCCAGTTTGGGTGAAAAAATATTTGCTGAGATTTCTGGAGATTCGCAATTTTTGGAAGCTTGGCAACCCCTTCCCATGAAAGTGTTTCTCGCCAGTCACTGCTTAGGGCTACATCAAGAGGAAACAAAACGTAGAGATAGAACGTGAAACTACTTTGTTGTGTCAAGTTTCAAGAAGCTATCACAAACCGTGTTGGATTTAGAGTTCCAAATACATCTATCAATATAGGAGAAAACAGAGTGAAACCTAAAAATTCAAACTGTTACTGGAAATGAACGCTTCAACATAGAAGAACGAAATTTGGGGAACCAAGTCGCCTTAGTGTACTGATCATTACCTGAGAGTATCATCCAGTTTGGGTGAAAAAATATTTGCTGAGATTTCTGGAGATTCGTAATTTTTGGAAGCATGGCAACCCCTTCCCATGAAAGTGTTTCTCGCCAGTCACTGCTTAGGGCTACATCAAGAGGAAACAAAACGTAGAGATAGAACGTGAAACTACTTTGTTGTGTCAAGTTTCAAGAAGCTAGCACAAACCGTGTTGGATTTAGAGTTCCAAATCCATCTATCAATATAGGAGAAAACAGAGTGAAACCTAAAAATTCAAACTGTTACTGGAAATGAACGCTTCGACATAGAAGAACGAAATTTGGGGAACCAAGTCGCCTTAGTGTACTGATCACTACCTGAAAGTATCATCCAGTTTGGGTGAAAAAATATTTGCTGAGATTTCTGGAGATTCGTAATTTTGGGAAGCTTGGCAACCCCTTCCCATGAAAGTGTTTCTCGCCAGTCACTGCTTAGGGCTACATCAAGAGGAAACAAAACGTAGAGATAGAACGTGAAACTACTTTGTTGTGTCAAGTTTCAAGAAGCTAGCACAAACCGTGTTGGATTTAGAGTTCCAAATACATCTATCAATATAGGAGAAAACAGAGTGAAACCTAAAAATTCAAACTGTTACTGGAAATGAACGCTTCAACATAGAAGAACGAAATTTGGGGAACCAAGTCGCCTTAGTGTACTGATCATTACCTGAAAGTATCATCCAGTTTGGGTGAAAAAATATTTGCTGAGATTTCTGGAGATTCGCAATTTTTGGAAGCTTGGCAACCCCTTCCCATGAAAGTGTTTCTCGCCAGTCACTGCTTAGGGCTACATCAAGAGGAAACAAAACGTAGAGATAGAACGTGAAACTACTTTGTTGTGTCAAGTTTCAAGAAGCTAGCACAAACCGTGTTGGATTTAGAGTTCCAAATACATCTATCAATATAGGAGAAAACAGAGTGAAACCTAAAAATTCAAACTGTTACTGGAAATGAACGCTTCAACATAGAAGAACGAAAATTGGGGAACCAAGTCGCCTTAGTGTACTGATCATTACCTGAGAGTATCATCCAGTTTGGGTGAAAAAATATTTGCTGAGATTTCTGGAGATTCGTAATTTTTGGAAGCATGGCAACCCCTTCCCATGAAAGTGTTTCTCGCCAGTCACTGCTTAGGGCTACATCAAGAGGAAACAAAACGTAGAGATAGAACGTGAAACTACTTTGTTGTGTCAAGTTTCAAGAAGCTAGCACAAACCGTGTTGGATTTAGAGTTCCAAATACATCTATCAATATAGGAGAAAACAGAGTGAAACCTAAAAATTCAAACTGTTACTGGAAATGAACGCTTCAACATAGAAGAACGAAATTTGGGGAACCAAGTCGCCTTAGTGTACTGATCATTACCTGAGAGTATCATCCAGTTTGGGTGAAAAAATATTTGCTGAGATTTCTGGAGATTCGTAATTTTTGGAAGCATGGCAACCCCTTCCCATGAAAGTGTTTCTGGCCATTCTCTGCTTACGGCTACATCAAGAGGAAACAAAACGTAGAGATAGAACGTGAAACTACTTTGTTGTGTCAAGTTTCAAGAAGCTAGCACAAACCGTGTTGGATTTAGAGTTCCAAATACATCTATCAATATAGGAGAAAACAGAGTGAAACCTAAAAATTCAAACTGTTACTGGAAATGAACGCTTCAACATAGAAGAACGAAATTTGGGGAACCAAGTCGCCTTAGTGTACTGATCATTACCTGAGAGTATCATCCAGTTTGGGTGAAAAAATATTTGCTGAGATTTCTGGAGATTCGTAATTTTGGGAAGCTTGGCAACCCCTTCCCATGAAAGTGTTTCTCGCCAGTCACTGCTTAGGGCTACATCAAGAGGAAACAAAACGTAGAGATAGAACGTGAAACTACTTTGTTGTGTCAAGTTTCAAGAAGCTAGCACAAACCGTGTTGGATTTAGAGTTCCAAATACATCTATCAATATAGGAGAAAACAGAGTGAAACCTAAAAATTCAAACTGTTACTGGAAATGAACGCTTCAACATAGAAGAACGAAATTTGGGGAACCAAGTCGCCTTAGTGTACTGATCATTACCTGAAAGTATCATCCAGTTTGGGTGAAAAAATATTTGCTGAGATTTCTGGAGATTCGCAATTTTTGGAAGCTTGGCAACCCCTTCCCATGAAAGTGTTTCTCGCCAGTCACTGCTTAGGGCTACATCAAGAGGAAACAAAACGTAGAGATAGAACGTGAAACTACTTTGTTGTGTCAAGTTTCAAGAAGCTATCACAAACCGTGTTGGATTTAGAGTTCCAAATACATCTATCAATATAGGAGAAAACAGAGTGAAACATACAAATTCAAACTGTTACTGGAAATAAACGCTTCAACATAGAAGAACGAAAATTGGGGAACCAAGTCGCCTTAGTGTACTGATCATTACCTGAAAGTATCGTCCTGTTTGGGTGAAAAAATATTTGCTGAGATTTCTGGAGATTCGTAATTTTGGGAAGCTTGGCAACCCCTTCCCATGAAAGTGTTTCTCGCCAGTCACTGCTTAGGGCTACATCAAGAGGAAACAAAACGTAGAGATAGAACGTGAAACTACTTTGTTGTGTCAAGTTTCAAGAAGCTAGCACAAACCGTGTTAGATTTAGAGTTCCAAATACATCTATCTATATAGGAGAAAACAGAGTAAAACCTAAAAATTCAAACTGTTACTGGAAATGAACGCTTCAACATAGAAGAACGAAATTTGGGGAACCAAGTCGCCTTAGTGTACTGATCATTACCTGAAAGTATCATCCAGTTTGGGTGAAAAAATATTTGCTGAGATCTCTGGAGATTCGTAATTTTCGAAGCTTGGCAACACCTTCCCATGAAAGTGTATCTCGCCAGTCACTGTTTAGGGCTACATCAAGAGGAAACAAAACGTAGAGATAGAACGTGAAACTACTTTGTTGTGTCAAGTTTCAAGAAGCTAGCACAAACCGTGTTGGATTTAGAGTTCCAAATACATCTATCTATATAGGAGAAAACAGAGTGAAACCTAAATATTCAAACTGTTACTGGAAATGAACGCTTCAACATAGAAGAACGAAATTTGGGGAACCAAGTCGCCTTAATGTACTGATCATTACCTGAAAGTATCATCCAGTTTGGTTGAAAAAATATTTGCTGAGATTTCTGGAGATTCGTAATTTTGGGAAGCTTGGCAACCCCTTCCCATGAAAGTGTTTCTCGCCAGTCACTGCTTAGGGCTACATCAAGAGGAAACAAAATGTAGAGATAGAACGTGAAACTACTTTGTTGTGTCAAGTTTCAAGAAGCTAGCACAAACCGTGTTGGATTCAGAGTTCCAAATACATCTATCAATATAGGAGAAAATAGAGTGAAACCTAAAAATTCAAACTGTTACTGGAAATGAACGCTTCAACATAGAAGAACGAAATTTGGGGAACCAAGTCGCCTTAGTGTACTGATCATTACCTGAAAGTATCATCCAGTTTGGGTGAAAAAATATTTGCTGAGATTTCTGGAGATTCGTAATTTTGGGAAGCTTGGCAACCCCTTCCCATGAAAGTGTTTCTGGCCAGTCTCTGCTTAGGGCTACATCAAGAGGAAACAAAACATAGAGATAGAACGTGAAACTACTTTGTTGTGTCAAGTTTCAAGAAGCTACCACAAACCGTGTTGGATTAAGAGTTCCAAATACATCTATTAATATAGGAGAAAAGAGAGTGAAACCTAAAAATTCAAACTGTTACTGGAAATGAACGCTTCAACATAGAAGAACGAAATTTGGGGAACCAAGTCGCGTTAGTGTACTGATCATTACCTGAAAGTATCATCCAGTTTGGGTGAAAAAATATTTGCTGAGATTTCTGGAGATTCGTAATTTTGGGAAGCTTGGCAACCCCTTCCCATGAAAGGGTTTCTCGCCAGTCACTGCTTAGGGCTACATCAAGAGGAAACAAAATGTAGAGATAGAACGTGAAACTACTTTGTTGTGTCAAGTTTCAAGAAGCTACCACAAACCGTGTTGGATTTAGAGTTCCAAATACATCTATTAATATAGGAGAAAAGAGAGTGAAACCTAAAAATTCAAACTGTTACTGGAAATGAACGCTTCAACATAGAAGAACGAAATTTGGGGAACCAAGTTACCTTAGTGTACTGATCATTACCTGAAAGTATCATCCAGTTTGGGTGAAAAATTATTTGCTGAGATTTCTGGAGATTCGTAATTTTTGGAAGCTTGGCAATCCCTTCCCATGAAAGTGTTTCTCGCCAGTCACTGCTTAGGGCTACATCAAGAGGAAACAAAACGTAGAGATAGAACGTGAAACTACTTTGTTGTGTCAAGTTTCAAGAAGCTAGCACAAACCGTGTTGGATTTAGAGTTCCAAATACATCTATCAATATAGGAGAAAACAGAGTGAAACCTAAAAATTCAAACTGTTACTGGAAATGAACGCTTCAACATAGAAGAACGAAATTTGGGGAACCAAGTCGCCTTAGTGTACTGATCATTACCTGAAAGTATCATCCAGTTTGGGTGAAAAAATATTTGCTGAGATTTCTGGAGATTCGTAATTTTGGGAAGCTTGGCAACCCCTTCCCATGAAAGTGTTTCTCGCCAGTCACTGCTTAGGGCTACATCAAGAGGAAACAAAACGTAGAGATAGAACGTGAAACTACTTTGTTGTGTCAAGTTTCAAGAAGCTAGCACAAACCGTGTTGGATTTAGAGTTCCAAATACATCTATCAATATAGGAGAAAACAGAGTGAAACCTAAAAATTCAAACTGTTACTGGAAATGAACGCTTCAACATAGAAGAACGAAATGTGGGGAACCAAGTCGCCTTAGTGTACTGATCATTACCTGACAGTATCATCCAGTTTGGGTGAAAAAATATTTGCTGAGATTTCTGGAGATTCGCAATTTTTGGAAGCTTGGCAACCCCTTCCCATGAAAGTGTTTCTCGCCAGTCACTGCTTAGGGCTACATCAAGAGGAAACAAAACGTAGAGATAGAACGTGAAACTACTTTGTTGTGTCAAGTTTCAAGAAGCTATCACAAACCGTGTTGGATTTAGAGTTCCAAATACATCTATCAATATAGGAGAAAACAGAGTGAAACCTAAAAATTCAAACTGTTACTGGAAATGAACGCTTCAACATAGAAGAACGAAATTTGGGGAACCAAGTCGCCTTAGTGTACTGATCATTACCTGAGAGTATCATCCAGTTTGGGTGAAAAAATATTTGCTGAGATTTCTGGAGATTCGTAATTTTTGGAAGCATGGCAACCCCTTCCCATGAAAGTGTTTCTCGCCAGTCACTGCTTAGGGCTACATCAAGAGGAAACAAAACGTAGAGATAGAACGTGAAACTACTTTGTTGTGTCAAGTTTCAAGAAGCTAGCACAAACCGTGTTGGATTTAGAGTTCCAAATCCATCTATCAATATAGGAGAAAACAGAGTGAAACCTAAAAATTCAAACTGTTACTGGAAATGAACGCTTCGACATAGAAGAACGAAATTTGGGGAACCAAGTCGCCTTAGTGTACTGATCACTACCTGAAAGTATCATCCAGTTTGGGTGAAAAAATATTTGCTGAGATTTCTGGAGATTCGTAATTTTGGGAAGCTTGGCAACCCCTTCCCATGAAAGTGTTTCTCGCCAGTCACTGCTTAGGGCTACATCAAGAGGAAACAAAACGTAGAGATAGAACGTGAAACTACTTTGTTGTGTCAAGTTTCAAGAAGCTAGCACAAAATGTGTTGGATTTAGAGTTCCAAATACATCTATCAATATAGGAGAAAACAGAGTGAAACCTAAAAATTCAAACTGTTACTGGAAATGAACGCTTCAACATAGAAGAACGAAATTTGGGGAACCAAGTCGCCTTAGTGTACTGATCATTACCTGAAAGTATCATCCAGTTTGGGTGAAAAAATATTTGCTGAGATTTCTGGAGATTCGCAATTTTTGGAAGCTTGGCAACCCCTTCCCATGAAAGTGTTTCTCGCCAGTCACTGCTTAGGGCTACATCAAGAGGAAACAAAACGTAGAGATAGAACGTGAAACTACTTTGTTGTGTCAAGTTTCAAGAAGCTAGCACAAACCGTGTTGGATTTAGAGTTCCAAATACATCTATCAATATAGGAGAAAACAGAGTGAAACCTAAAAATTCAAACTGTTACTGGAAATGAACGCTTCAACATAGAAGAACGAAAATTGGGGAACCAAGTCGCCTTAGTGTACTGATCATTACCTGAGAGTATCATCCAGTTTGGGTGAAAAAATATTTGCTGAGATTTCTGGAGATTCGTAATTTTTGGAAGCATGGCAACCCCTTCCCATGAAAGTGTTTCTCGCCAGTCACTGCTTAGGGCTACATCAAGAGGAAACAAAACGTAGAGATAGAACGTGAAACTACTTTGTTGTGTCAAGTTTCAAGAAGCTAGCACAAACCGTGTTGGATTTAGAGTTCCAAATACATCTATCAATATAGGAGAAAACAGAGTGAAACCTAAAAATTCAAACTGTTACTGGAAATGAACGCTTCAACATAGAAGAACGAAATTTGGGGAACCAAGTCGCCTTAGTGTACTGATCATTACCTGAGAGTATCATCCAGTTTGGGTGAAAAAATATTTGCTGAGATTTCTGGAGATTCGTAATTTTTGGAAGCATGGCAACCCCTTCCCATGAAAGTGTTTCTGGCCATTCTCTGCTTACGGCTACATCAAGAGGAAACAAAACGTAGAGATAGAACGTGAAACTACTTTGTTGTGTCAAGTTTCAAGAAGCTAGCACAAACCGTGTTGGATTTAGAGTTCCAAATACATCTATCAATATAGGAGAAAACAGAGTGAAACCTAAAAATTCAAACTGTTACTGGAAATGAACGCTTCAACATAGAAGAACGAAATTTGGGGAACCAAGTCGCCTTAGTGTACTGATCATTACCTGAGAGTATCATCCAGTTTGGGTGAAAAAATATTTGCTGAGATTTCTGGAGATTCGTAATTTTGGGAAGCTTGGCAACCCCTTCCCATGAAAGTGTTTCTCGCCAGTCACTGCTTAGGGCTACATCAAGAGGAAACAAAACGTAGAGATAGAACGTGAAACTACTTTGTTGTGTCAAGTTTCAAGAAGCTAGCACAAACCGTGTTGGATTTAGAGTTCCAAATACATCTATCAATATAGGAGAAAACAGAGTGAAACCTAAAAATTCAAACTGTTACTGGAAATGAACGCTTCAACATAGAAGAACGAAATTTGGGGAACCAAGTCGCCTTAGTGTACTGATCATTACCTGAAAGTATCATCCAGTTTGGGTGAAAAAATATTTGCTGAGATTTCTGGAGATTCGCAATTTTTGGAAGCTTGGCAACCCCTTCCCATGAAAGTGTTTCTCGCCAGTCACTGCTTAGGGCTACATCAAGAGGAAACAAAACGTAGAGATAGAACGTGAAACTACTTTGTTGTGTCAAGTTTCAAGAAGCTATCACAAACCGTGTTGGATTTAGAGTTCCAAATACATCTATCAATATAGGAGAAAACAGAGTGAAACCTAAAAATTCAAACTGTTACTGGAAATGAACGCTTCAACATAGAAGAACGAAAATTGGGGAACCAAGTCGCCTTAGTGTACTGATCATTACCTGAGAGTATCATCCAGTTTGGGTGAAAAAATATTTGCTGAGATTTCTGGAGATTCGTAATTTTTGGAAGCATGGCAACCCCTTCCCATGAAAGTGTTTCTCGCCAGTCACTGCTTAGGGCTACATCAAGAGGAAACAAAACGTAGAGATAGAACGTGAAACTACTTTGTTGTTTTAAGTTTCAAGAAGCTAGCACAAACCGTGTTGGATTTAGAGTTCCAAATCCATCTATCAATATAGGAGAAAACAGAGTGAAACCTAAAAATTCAAACTGTTTCTGGAAATGAACGCTTCGACATAGAAGAACGAAATTTGGGGAACCAAGTCGCCTTAGTGTACTGATCACTACCTGAAAGTATCATCCAGTTTGGGTGAAAAAATATTTGCTGAGATTTCTGGAGATTCGTAATTTTGGGAAGCTTGGCAACCCCTTCCCATGAAAGTGTTTCTCGCCAGTCACTGCTTAGGGCTACATCAAGAGGAAACAAAACGTAGGGATAGAATGTGAAACTACTTTGTTGTGTCAAGTTTCAAGAAGCTAGCACAAACCGTGTTGGATTTAGAGTTCCAAAAACATCTATCAATATAGGAGAAAACAGAGTGAAACCTAAAAATTCAAACTGTTACTGGAAATGAACGCTTCAACATAGAAGAACGAAATTTGGGGAACCAAGTCGCCTTAGTGTACTGATCATTACCTGAAAGTATCATCCAGTTTGGGTGAAAAAATATTTGCTGAGATTTCTGGAGATTCGTAATTTTGGGAAGCTTGGCAACCCCTTCCCATGAAAGTGTTTCTCGCCAGTCACTGTTTAGGGCTACATCAAGAGGAAACAAAACGTAGAGATAGAACATGAAACTACTTTGTTGTGTCAACTTTCAAGAAGCTAGCACAAACCGTGTTGGATTTAGAGTTCCAAATACATCTATCAATATAGGAGAAAACAGAGTGAAACCTAAAAATTCAAACTGTTACTGGAAATGAACGCTTCAACATAGAAGAACGAAATTTGGGGAACCAAGTCGCCTTAGTGTACTGATCATTACCTGAAAGTATCATCTAGTTTGGGTGAAAAAATATTTGCTGAGATTTCTGGAGATTCGTAATTTTGGGAAGCTTGGCAACCCCTTCCCATGAAAGTGTTTCTCGCCAGTCACTGCTTAGGGCTACATCAAGAGGAAACAAAACGTAGAGATAGAACGTGAAACTACTTTGTTGTGTCAAGTTTCAAGAAGCTAGCACAAACCGTGTTGGATTCAGAGTTCCAAATACATCTATCAATATAGGAGAAAACAGAGTGAAACCTAAAAATTCAAACTGTTACTGGAAATGAACGCTTCAACATAGAAGAACGAAATTTGGGGAACCAAGTCGCCTTAGTGTACTGATCATTAACTGAGAGTATCATCCTGTTTGGTTGAAAAAATATTTGCTGAGATATCTGGAGATTCGTAATTTTTGGAAGCTTGGCAACCCCTTCCCATGAAAGTGTTTCTCGCCAGTCACTGCTTAGGGCTACATCAAGAGGAAACAAAACGTAGAGATCGAACGTGAAACTACTTTGTTGTGTCAAGTTTCAAGAAGCTAGCACAAACCGTGTTGGATTTAGAGTTCCAAATACATCTATCAATATAGGAGAAAACAGAGTGAAACCTAAAAATTCAAACTGTTACTGGAAATGAACGCTTCAACATAGAAGAACGAAATTTGGGGAACCAAGTTACCTTAGTGTACTGATCATTACCTGAAAGTATCATCCAGTTTGGGTGAAAAATTATTTGCTGTGATTTCTGGAGATTCGTAATTTTTGGAAGCTTGGCAATCCCTTCCCATGAAAGTGTTTCTCGCCAGTCACTGCTTAGGGCTACATCAAGAGGAAACAAAACGTAGAGATAGAACGTGAAACTACTTTGTTGTGTCAAGTTTCAAGAAGCTAGCACAAACCGTGTTGGATTTAGAGTTCCAAATACATCTATCAATATAGGAGAAAACAGAGTGAAACCTAAAAATTCAAACTGTTACTGGAAATGAACGCTTCAACATAGAAGAACGAAATTTGGGGAACCAAGTCGCCTTAGTGTACTGATCATTACCTGAAAGTATCATCCAGTTTGGGTGAAAAAATATTTGCTGAGATTTCTGGAGATTCGTAATTTTGGGAAGCTTGGCAACCCCTTCTTATGAAAGTGTTTCTCGCCAGTCACTGTTTAGGGCTACATCAAGAGGAAACAAAACGTAGAGATAGAACATGAAACTACTTTGTTGTGTCAACTTTCAAGAAGCTAGCACAAACCGTGTTGGATTTAGAGTTCCAAATACATCTATCAATATAGGAGAAAACAGAGTGAAACCTAAAAATTCAAACTGTTACTGGAAATGAACGCTTCAACATAGAAGAACGAAATTTGGGGAACCAAGTCGCCTTAGTGTACTGATCATTACCTGAAAGTATCATCCAGTTTGGGTGAAAAAATATTTGCTGAGATTTCTGGAGATTCGTAATTTTGGGAAGCTTGGCAACCCCGTTCCATGAAAGGGTTTCTCGCCAGTCACTGCTTAGGGCTACATCAAGAGGAAACAAAACATAGAGATAGAACGTGAAACTACTTTGTTGTGTCAAGTTTCAAGAAGCTAGCACAAACCGTGTTGGATTTAGAGTTCCAAATACATCTATTAATATAGGAGAAAACAGAGTGAAACCTAAAAATTCAAACTGTTACTGGAAATGAACGCTTCAACATAGAATAACGAAATTTGGGGAACCAAGTTACCTTAGTGTACTGATCATTACCTGAAAGTATCATCCAGTTTGGGTGAAAAATTATTTGCTGAGATTTCTGGAGATTCGTAATTTTTGGAAGCTTGGCAATCCCTTCCCATGAAAGTGTTTCTCGCCAGTCACTGCTCAGGGCTACATCAAGAGGAAACAAAACGTAGAGATAGAACGTGAAACTACTTTGTTGTGTCAAGTTTCAAGAAGCTATCACAAACCGTGTTGGATTTAGAGTTCCAAATACATCTATCAATATAGGAGAAAACAGAGTGAAACCTAAAAATTCAAACTGTTACTGGAAATGAACGCTTCAACATAGAAGAACGAAATTTGGGGAACCAAGTCGCCTTAGTGTACTGATCATTACCTGAAAGTATCATCCAGTTTGGGTGAAAAAATATTTGCTGAGATTTCTGGAGATTCGTAATTTTGGGAAGATTGGCAACCCCTTCCCATGAAAGTGTTTCTCGCCAGTCACTGTTTAGGGCTACATCAAGAGGAAACAAAACGTAGAGATAGAACATGAAACTACTTTGTTGTGTCAACTTTCAAGAAGCTAGCACAAACCGTGTTGGATTTAGAGTTCCAAATACATCTATCAATATAGGAGAAAACAGAGTGAAACCTAAAAATTCAAACTGTTACTGGAAATGAACGCTTCAACATAAAAGAACGAAAATTGGGGAACCAAGTCGCCTTAGTGTTCTGATCATTACCTGAAAGTATCATCCAGTTTGGGTGAAAAAATATTTGCTGAGATTTCTGGAGATTCGTAATTTTGGGAAGCTTGGCAACCCCGTTCCATGAAAGGGTTTCTCGCCAGTCACTGCTTAGGGCTACATCAAGAGGAAACAAAACATAGAGATAGAACGTGAAACTACTTTGTTGTGTCAAGTTTCAAGAAGCTAGCACAAACCGTGTTGGATTTAGAGTTCCAAATACATCTATTAATATAGGAGAAAACAGAGTGAAACCTAAAAATTCAAACTGTTACTGGAAATGAACGCTTCAACATAGAAGAACGAAATTTGGGGAACCAAGTTACCTTAGTGTACTGATCATTACCTGAAAGTATTATCCAGTTTGGGTGAAAAATTATTTGCTGAGATTTCTGGAGATTCGTAATTTTTGGAAGCTTGGCAATCCCTTCCCATGAAAGTGTTTCTCGCCAGTCACTGCTTAGGGCTACATCAAGAGGAAACAAAACGTAGAGATAGAACGTGAAAATACTTTGTTGTGTCAAGTTTCAAGAAGCTATCACAAACCGTGTTGGATTTAGAGTTCCAAATACATCTATCAATATAGGAGAAAACAGAGTGAAACCAAAAATTCAAACTGTTACTGGAAATGAACGCTTCAACATAGAAGAACGAAATTTGGGGAACCAAGTCGCCTTAGTGTACTGATCATTACCTGAAAGTATCATCCAGTTTGGGTGAAAAAATATTTGCTGAGATTTCTGGAGATTCGTAATTGTGGGAAGCTCGGCAACCCCTTCCCATGAAAGTGTTTCTCGCCAGTCACTGTTTAGGGCTACATCAAGAGGAAACAAAACGTAGAGATAGAACATGAAACTACTTTGTTGTGTCAACTTTCAAGAAGCTAGCACAAACCGTGTTGGATTTAGAGTTCCAAATACATCTATCAATATAGGAGAAAACAGAGTGAAACCTAAAAATTCAAACTGTTACTGGAAATGAACGCTTCAACATAGAAGAACGAAATTTGGGGAACCAAGTCACCTTAGTGTACTGATCATTACCTGAAAGTATCATCCAGTTTGGGTGAAAAATTATTTGCTGAGATTTCTGGAGATTCGTAATTTTTGGAAGCTTGGCAATCCCTTCCCATGAAAGTGTTTCTCGCCAGTCACTGCTTAGGGCTACATCAAGAGGAAACAAAACGTAGAGATAGAACGTGAAACTACTTTGTTGTGTCAAGTTTCAAGAAGCTAGCACAAACCGTGTTGGATTTAGAGTTCCAAATACATCTATCAATATAGGAGAAAACAGAGTGAAACCTAAAAATTCAAACTGTTACTGGAAATGAACGCTTCAACATAGAAGAACGAAATTTGGGGAACCAAGTCGCCTTAGTGTACTGATCATTACCTGAAAGTATCATCCAGATTGGGTGAAAAAATATTTGCTGAGATTTCTGGAGATTCGTAATTTTGGGAAGCTTGGCAACCCCTTCCCATGAAAGTGTTTCTCGCCAGTCACTGCTTAGGGCTACATCAAGAGGAAACAAAACGTAGAGATAGAACGTGAAACTACTTTGTTGTGTCAAGTTTCAAGAAGCTAGCACAAACCGTGTTGGATTTAGAGTTCCAAATACATCTATCAATATAGGAGAAAACAGAGTGAAACCTAAAAATTCAAACTGTTACTGGAAATGAACGCTTCAACATAGAAGAACGAAAATTGGGGAACCAAGTCGCCTTAGTGTACTGATCATTACCTGAGAGTATCATCCAGTTTGGGTGAAAAAATATTTGCTGAGATTTCTGGAGATTCGTAATTTTTGGAAGCATGGCAACCCCTTCCCATGAAAGTGTTTCTCGCCAGTCACTGCTTAGGGCTACATCAAGAGGAAACAAAACGTAGAGATAGAACGTGAAACTACTTTGTTGTGTCAAGTTTCAAGAAGCTAGCACAAACCGTGTTGGATTTAGAGTTCCAAATCCATCTATCAATATAGGAGAAAACAGAGTGAAACCTAAAAATTCAAACTGTTACTGGAAATGAACGCTTCGACATAGAAGAACGAAATTTGGGGAACCAAGTCGCCTTAGTGTACTGATCACTACCTGAAAGTATCATCCAGTTTGGGTGAAAAAATATTTGCTGAGATTTCTGGAGATTCGTAATTTTGGGAAGCTTGGCAACCCCTTCCCATGAAAGTGTTTCTCGCCAGTCACTGCTTAGGGCTACATCAAGAGGAAACAAAACGTAGGGATAGAATGTGAAACTACTTTGTTGTGTCAAGTTTCAAGAAGCTAGCACAAACCGTGTTGGATTTAGAGTTCCAAATACATCTATCAATATAGGAGAAAACAGAGTGAAACCTAAAAATTCAAACTGTTACTGGAAATGAACGCTTCAACATAGAAGAACGAAATTTGGGGAACCAAGTCGCCTTAGTGTACTGATCATTACCTGAAAGTATCATCCAGTTTGGGTGAAAAAATATTTGCTGAGATTTCTGGAGATTCGTAATTTTGGGAAGCTTGGCAACCCCTTCCCATGAAAGTGTTTCTCGCCAGTCACTGTTTAGGGCTACATCAAGAGGAAACAAAACGTAGAGATAGAACATGAAACTACTTTGTTGTGTCAACTTTCAAGAAGCTAGCACAAACCGTGTTGGATTTAGAGTTTCAAATACATCTATCCATATAGGAGAAAACAGAGTGAAACCTAAAAATTCAAACTGTTACTGGAAATGAACGCTTCAAAATAGAAGAACGAAATTTGGGGAACCAAGTCGCCTTAGTGTACTGATCATTACCTGAAAGTATCATCTAGTTTGGGTGAAAAAATATTTGCTGAGATTTCTGGAGATTCGTAATTTTGGGAAGCTTGGCAACCCCTTCCCATGAAAGTGTTTCTCGCCAGTCACTGCTTAGGGCTACATCAAGAGGAAACAAAACGTAGAGATAGAACGTGAAACTACTTTGTTGTGTCAAGTTTCAAGAAGCTAGCACAAACCGTGTTGGATTCAGAGTTCCAAATACATCTATCAATATAGGAGAAAACAGAGTGAAACCTAAAAATTCAAACTGTTACTGGAAATGAACGCTTCAACATAGAAGAACGAAATTTGGGGAACCAAGTCGCCTTAGTGTACTGATCATTAACTGAGAGTATCATCCTGTTTGGTTGAAAAAATATTTGCTGAGATATCTGGAGATTCGTAATTTTTGGAAGCTTGGCAACCCCTTCCCATGAAAGTGTTTCTCGCCAGTCACTGCTTAGGGCTACATCAAGAGGAAACAAAACGTAGAGATCGAACGTGAAACTACTTTGTTGTGTCAAGTTTCAAGAAGCTAGCACAAACCGTGTTGCATTTAGAGTTCCAAATACATCTATCTATATAGGAGAAAACAGAGTGAAACCTAAAAATTCAAACTGTTACTGGAAATGAACGCTTCAACATAGAAGAACGAAATTTGGGGAACCAAGTCGCCTTAGTGTACTGATCATTACCTGAAAGTATCATCCAGTTTGGGTGAAAAATTATTTGCTGAGATTTCTGGAGATTCGTAATTTTTGGAAGCTTGGCAATCCCTTCCCATGAAAGTGTTTCTCGCCAGTCACTGCTTAGGGCTACATCAAGAGGAAACAAAACGTAGAGATAGAACGTGAAACTACTTTGTTGTGTCAAGTTTCAAGAAGCTAGCACAAACCGTGTTGGATTTAGAGTTCCAAATACATCTATCACTATAGGAGAAAACAGAGTGAAACCTAAAAATTCAAACTGTTACTGGAAATGAACGCTTCAACATAGAAGAACGAAATTTGGGGAACCAAGTCGCCTTAGTGTACTGATCATTACCTGAAAGTATCATCCAGTTTGGGTGAAAAAATATTTGCTGAGATTTCTGGAGATTCGTAATTTTGGGAGGCTTGGCAACCCCGTTCCATGAAAGGGTTTCTCGCCAGTCACTGCTTAGGGCTACATCAAGAGGAAACAAAACGTAGAGATAGAACGTGAAACTACTTTGTTGTGTCAAGTTTCAAGAAGCTATCACAAACCGTGTTGGATTTAGAGTTCCAAATACATCTATCAATATAGGAGAAAACAGAGTGAAACCTAAAAATTCAAACTGTTACTGGAAATGAACGCTTCAACATAGAAGAACGAAATTTGGGGAACCAAGTCGCCTTAGTGTACTGATCATTACCTGAAAGTATCATCCAGTTTGGGTGAAAAAATATTTGCTGAGATTTCTGGAGATTCGTAATTTTGGGAAGATTGGCAACCCCTTCCCATGAAAGTGTTTCTCGCCAGTCACTGTTTAGGGCTACATCAAGAGGAAACAAAACGTAGAGATAGAACGTGAAACTACTTTGTTGTGTCAAGTTTCAAGAAGCTAGCACAAACCGTGTTGGATTTAGAGTTCCAAATACATCTATCAATATAGGAGAAAACAGAGTGAAACCTAAAAATTCAAACTGTTACTGGAAATGAACGCTCCAACATAAAAGAACGAAAATTGGGGAACCAAGTCGCCTTAGTGTACTGATCATTACCTGAAAGTATCATCCAGTTTGGGTGAAAAAATATTTGCTGAGATTTCTGGAGATTCGTAATTTTGGGAAGCTTGGCAACCCCGTTCCATGAAAGGGTTTCTCGCCAGTCACTGCTTAGGGCTACATCAAGAGGAAACAAAACATAGAGATAGAACGTGAAACTACTTTGTTGTGTCAAGTTTCAAGAAGCTAGCACAAACCGTGTTGGATTTAGAGTTCCAAATACATCTATTAATATAGGAGAAAACAGAGTGAAACCTAAAAATTCAAACTGTTACTGGAAATGAACGCTTCAACATAGAAGAACGAAATTTGGGGAACCAAGTTACCTTAGTGTACTGATCATTACCTGAAAGTATCATCCAGTTTGGGTGAAAAATTATTTGCTGAGATTTCTGGAGATTCGTAATTTTTGGAAGCTTGGCAATCCCTTCCCATGAAAGTGTTTCTTGCCAGTCACTGCTTAGGGCTACATCAAGAGGAAACAAAACGTAGAGATAGAACGTGAAACTACTTTGTTGTGTCAAGTTTCAAGAAGCTAGCACAAACCGTGTTGGATTTAGAGTTCCAAATACATCTATCTATATAGGAGAAAACAGAGTGAAACCTAAAAATTCAAACTGTTACTGGAAATGAACGCTTCGACATAGAAGAACGAAATTTGGGGAACCAAGTCGCCTTAGTGTACTGATCACTACCTGAAAGTATCATCCAGTTTGGGTGAAAAAATATTTGCTGAGATTTCTGGAGATTCGTAATTTTGGGAAGCTTGGCAACCCCTTCCCATGAAAGTGTTTCTCGCCAGTCACTGCTTAGGGCTACATCAAGAGGAAACAAAACGTAGAGATAGAACGTGAAACTACTTTGTTGTGTCAACTTTCAAGAAGCTAGCACAAACCGTGTTGGATTAAGAGTTCCAAATACATCTATCAATATAGGAGAAAACAGAGTGAAACCTAAAAATTCAAACTGTTACTGGAAATGAACGCTTCAACATAGAAGAACGAAATTTGGGGAACCAAGTCGCCTTAGTGTACTGATCATTAACTGAGAGTATCATCCTTTTTGGTTGAAAAAATATTTGCTGAGATATCTGGAGATTCGTAATTTTTGGAAGCTTGGCAACCCCTTCCCATGAAAGTGTTTCTCGCCAGTCACTGCTTAGGGCTACATCAAGAGGAAACAAAACGTAGAGATAGAACGTGAAACTACTTTGTTGTGTCAAGTTTCAAGAAGCTAGCACAAACCGTGTTGGATTTAGAGTTCCAAATACATCTATCAATATAGGAGAAAACAGAGTGAAACCTAAAAATTCAAACTGTTACTGGAAATGAACGCTTCAAAATAGAAGAACGAAATTTGGGGAACCAAGTCGCCTTAGTGTACTGATCATTACCTGAAAGTATCATCCAGTTTGGGAGAAAAAATATTTGCTGAGATTTCTGGAGATTCGTAATTTTGGGAAGCTTGGCAACCCCGTTCCATGAAAGGGTTTCTCGCCAGTCACTGCTTAGGGCTACATCAAGAGGAAACAAAACATAGAGATAGAACGTGAAACTACTTTGTTGTGTCAAGTTTCAAGAAGCTAGCACAAACCGTGTTGGATTTAGAGTTCCAAATACATCTATTAATATAGGAGAAAACAGAGTGAAGCCTAAAAATTCAAACTGTTACTGGAAATGAACGCTTCAACATACAAGAACGAAATTTGGGGAACCAAGTTACCTTAGTGTACTGATCATTACCTGAAAGTATCATCCAGTTTGGGTGAAAAATTATTTGCTGAGATTTGTGGAGATTCGTAATTTTTGGAAGCTTGGCAATCCCTTCCCATGAAAGTGTTTCTCGCCAGTCACTGCTTAGGGCTACATCAAGAGGAAACAAAACGTAGAGATAGAACGTGAAACTACTTTGTTGTGTCAAGTTTCAAGAAGCTATCACAAACCGTGTTGGATTTAGAGTTCCAAATACATCTATCAATATAGGAGAAAACAGAGTGAAACCTAAAAATTCAAACTGTTACTGGAAATGAACGCTTCAACATAGAAGAACGAAATTTGGGGAACCAAGTCGCCTTAGTGTACTGATCATTACCTGAAAGTATCATCCAGTTTGGGTGAAAAAATATTTGCTGAGAATTCTGGAGATTCGTAATTTTGGGAAGCTTGGCAACCCCTTCCCATGAAAGTGTTTCTCGCCAGTCACTGCTTAGGGCTACATCAAGAGGAAACAAAACGTAGAGATAGAACGTGAAACTACTTTGTTGTGTCAAGTTTCAAGAAGCTATCACAAACCGTGTTGGATTTAGAGTTCCAAATACATCTATCAATATAGGAGAAAACAGAGTGAAACCTAAAAATTCAAACTGTTACTGGAAATGAACGCTTCAACATAGAAGAACGAAAATTGGGGAACCAAGTCGCCTTAGTGTACTGATCATTACCTGAGAGTATCATCCAGTTTGGGTGAAAAAATATTTGCTGAGATTTCTGGAGATTCGTAATTTTTGGAAGCATGGCAACCCCTTCCCATGAAAGTGTTTCTCGCCAGTCACTGCTTAGGGCTACATCAAGAGGAAACAAAACGTAGAGATAGAACGTGAAACTACTTTGTTGTGTCAAGTTTCAAGAAGCTAGCACAAACCGTGTTGGATTTAGAGTTCCAAATCCATCTATCAATATAGGAGAAAACAGAGTGAAACCTAAAAATTCAAACTGTTACTGGAAATGAACGCTTCGACATAGAAGAACGAAATTTGGGGAACCAAGTCGCCTTAGTGTACTGATCACTACCTGAAAGTATCATCCAGTTTGGGTGAAAAAATATTTGCTGAGATTTCTGGAGATTCGTAATTTTGGGAAGCTTGGCAACCCCTTCCCATGAAAGTGTTTCTCGCCAGTCACTGCTTAGGGCTACATCAAGAGGAAACAAAACGTAGGGATAGAATGTGAAACTACTTTGTTGTGTCAAGTTTCAAGAAGCTAGCACAAACCGTGTTGGATTTAGAGTTCCAAATACATCTATCAATATAGGAGAAAACAGAGTGAAACCTAAAAATTCAAACTGTTACTGGAAATGAACGCTTCAACATAGAAGAACGAAATTTGGGGAACCAAGTCGCCTTAGTGTACTGATCATTACCTGAAAGTATCATCCAGTTTGGGTGAAAAAATATTTGCTGAGATTTCTGGAGATTCGTAATTTTGGGAAGCTTGGCAACCCCTTCCCATGAAAGTGTTTCTCGCCAGTCACTGTTTAGGGCTACATCAAGAGGAAACAAAACGTAGAGATAGAACATGAAACTACTTTGTTGTGTCAACTTTCAAGAAGCTAGCACAAACCGTGTTGGATTTAGAGTTTCAAATACATCTATCCATATAGGAGAAAACAGAGTGAAACCTAAAAATTCAAACTGTTACTGGAAATGAACGCTTCAAAATAGAAGAACGAAATTTGGGGAACCAAGTCGCCTTAGTGTACTGATCATTACCTGAAAGTATCATCTAGTTTGGGTGAAAAAATATTTGCTGAGATTTCTGGAGATTCGTAATTTTGGGAAGCTTGGCAACCCCTTCCCATGAAAGTGTTTCTCGCCAGTCACTGCTTAGGGCTACATCAAGAGGAAACAAAACGTAGAGATAGAACGTGAAACTACTTTGTTGTGTCAAGTTTCAAGAAGCTAGCACAAACCGTGTTGGATTCAGAGTTCCAAATACATCTATCAATATAGGAGAAAACAGAGTGAAACCTAAAAATTCAAACTGTTACTGGAAATGAACGCTTCAACATAGAAGAACGAAATTTGGGGAACCAAGTCGCCTTAGTGTACTGATCATTAACTGAGAGTATCATCCTGTTTGGTTGAAAAAATATTTGCTGAGATATCTGGAGATTCGTAATTTTTGGAAGCTTGGCAACCCCTTCCCATGAAAGTGTTTCTCGCCAGTCACTGCTTAGGGCTACATCAAGAGGAAACAAAACGTAGAGATCGAACGTGAAACTACTTTGTTGTGTCAAGTTTCAAGAAGCTAGCACAAACCGTGTTGCATTTAGAGTTCCAAATACATCTATCTATATAGGAGAAAACAGAGTGAAACCTAAAAATTCAAACTGTTACTGGAAATGAACGCTTCAACATAGAAGAACGAAATTTGGGGAACCAAGTCGCCTTAGTGTACTGATCATTACCTGAAAGTATCATCCAGTTTGGGTGAAAAATTATTTGCTGAGATTTCTGGAGATTCGTAATTTTTGGAAGCTTGGCAATCCCTTCCCATGAAAGTGTTTCTCGCCAGTCACTGCTTAGGGCTACATCAAGAGGAAACAAAACGTAGAGATAGAACGTGAAACTACTTTGTTGTGTCAAGTTTCAAGAAGCTAGCACAAACCGTGTTGGATTTAGAGTTCCAAATACATCTATCACTATAGGAGAAAACAGAGTGAAACCTAAAAATTCAAACTGTTACTGGAAATGAACGCTTCAACATAGAAGAACGAAATTTGGGGAACCAAGTCGCCTTAGTGTACTGATCATTACCTGAAAGTATCATCCAGTTTGGGTGAAAAAATATTTGCTGAGATTTCTGGAGATTCGTAATTTTGGGAGGCTTGGCAACCCCGTTCCATGAAAGGGTTTCTCGCCAGTCACTGCTTAGGGCTACATCAAGAGGAAACAAAACGTAGAGATAGAACGTGAAACTACTTTGTTGTGTCAAGTTTCAAGAAGCTATCACAAACCGTGTTGGATTTAGAGTTCCAAATACATCTATCAATATAGGAGAAAACAGAGTGAAACCTAAAAATTCAAACTGTTACTGGAAATGAACGCTTCAACATAGAAGAACGAAATTTGGGGAACCAAGTCGCCTTAGTGTACTGATCATTACCTGAAAGTATCATCCAGTTTGGGTGAAAAAATATTTGCTGAGATTTCTGGAGATTCGTAATTTTGGGAAGATTGGCAACCCCTTCCCATGAAAGTGTTTCTCGCCAGTCACTGTTTAGGGCTACATCAAGAGGAAACAAAACGTAGAGATAGAACATGAAACTACTTTGTTGTGTCAACTTTCAAGAAGCTAGCACAAACCGTGTTGGATTTAGAGTTCCAAATACATCTATCAATATAGGAGAAAACAGAGTGAAACCTAAAAATTCAAACTGTTACTGGAAATGAACGCTCCAACATAAAAGAACGAAAATTGGGGAACCAAGTCGCCTTAGTGTACTGATCATTACCTGAAAGTATCATCCAGTTTGGGTGAAAAAATATTTGCTGAGATTTCTGGAGATTCGTAATTTTGGGAAGCTTGGCAACCCCGTTCCATGAAAGGGTTTCTCGCCAGTCACTGCTTAGGGCTACATCAAGAGGAAACAAAACATAGAGATAGAACGTGAAACTACTTTGTTGTGTCAAGTTTCAAGAAGCTAGCACAAACCGTGTTGGATTTAGAGTTCCAAATACATCTATTAATATAGGAGAAAACAGAGTGAAACCTAAAAATTCAAACTGTTACTGGAAATGAACGCTTCAACATAGAAGAACGAAATTTGGGGAACCAAGTTACCTTAGTGTACTGATCATTACCTGAAAGTATCATCCAGTTTGGGTGAAAAATTATTTGCTGAGATTTCTGGAGATTCGTAATTTTTGGAAGCTTGGCAATCCCTTCCCATGAAAGTGTTTCTCGCCAGTCACTGCTTAGGGCTACATCAAGAGGAAACAAAACGTAGAGATAGAACGTGAAAATACTTTGTTGTGTCAAGTTTCAAGAAGCTATCACAAACCGTGTTGGATTTAGAGTTCCAAATACATCTATCAATATAGGAGAAAACAGAGTGAAACCTAAAAATTCAAACTGTTACTGGAAATGAACGCTTCAACATAGAAGAACGAAATTTGGGGAACCAAGTCGCCTTAGTGTACTGATCATTACCTGAAAGTATCATCCAGTTTGGGTGAAAAAATATTTGCTGAGATTTCTGGAGATTCGTAATTTTGGGAAGCTTGGCAACCCCGTTCCATGAAAGGGTTTCTCGCCAGTCACTGCTTAGGGCTACATCAAGAGGAAACAAAACGTAGAAATAGAACGTGAAACTACTTTGTTGTGTCAAGTTTCAAGAAGCTAGCACAAACCGTGTTGGATTTAGAGTTCCAAATACATCTATTAATATAGGAGAAAACAGAGTGAAACCTAAAAATTCAAACTGTTACTGGAAATGAACGCTTCAACATAGAAGAACGAAATTTGGGGAACCAAGTTACCTTAGTGTACTGATCATTACCTGAAAGTATCATCCAGTTTGGGTGAAAAATTATTTGCTGAGATTTCTGGAGATTCGTAATTTTTGGAAGCTTGGCAATCCCTTCCCATGAAAGTGTTTCTCGCCAGTCACTGCTTAGGGCTACATCATGAGGAAACAAAACGTAGAGATAGAACGTGAAACTACTTTGTTGTGTCAAGTTTCAAGAAGCTATCACAAACCGTGTTGGATTTAGAGTTCCAAATACATCTATCAATATAGGAGAAAACAGAGTGAAACCTAAAAATTCAAACTGTTACTGGAAATGAACGCTTCAACATAGAAGAACGAAATTTGGGGAACCAAGTCGCCTTAGTGTACTGATCATTACCTGAAAGTATCATCCAGTTTGGGTGAAAAAATATTTGCTGAGATTTCTGGAGATTCGTAATTTTGGGAAGCTTGGCAACCCCTTCCCATGAAAGTGTTTCTCGCCAGTCACTGCTTAGGACTACATCAAGAGGAAACAAAACGTAGAGATAGAACGTGAAACTACTTTGTTGTGTCAAGTTTCAAGAAGCTAGCACAAACCGTGTTGGATTTAGAGTTCCAAATACATCTATCAATATAGGAGAAAACAGAGTGAAACCTAAAAATTCAAACTGTTACTGGAAATGAACGCTTCAACATAGAAGAACGAAATTTGGGGAACCAAGTCGCCTTAGTGTACTGATCATTACCTGAAAGTATCATCCAGTTTGGGTGAAAAAATATTTGCTGAGATTTCTGGAGATTCGCAATTTTTGGAAGCTTGGCAACCCCTTCCCATGAAAGTGTTTCTCGCCAGTCACTGCTTAGGGCTACATCAAGAGGAAACAAAACGTAGAGATAGAACGTGAAACTACTTTGTTGTGTCAAGTTTCAAGAAGCTAGAACAAACCGTGTTGGATTTAGAGTTCCAAATACATCTATCAATATAGGAGAAAACAGAGTGAAACCTAAAAATTCAAACTGTTACTGGAAATGAACGCTTCAACATAGAAGAACGAAATTTGGGGAACCAAGTCGCCTTAGTGTACTGATCATTACCTGAGAGTATCATCCAGTTTGGGTGAAAAAATATTTGCTGAGATTTCTGGAGATTCGTAATTTTTGGAAGCATGGCAACCCCTTCCCATGAAAGTGTTTCTCGCCAGTCACTGCTTAGGGCTACATCAAGAGGAAACAAAACGTAGAGATAGAACGTGAAACTACTTTGTTGTGTCAAGTTTCAAAAAGCTAGCACAAACCGTGTTGGATTTAGAGTTCCAAATCCATCTATCAATATAGGAGAAAACAGAGTGAAACCTAAAAATTCAAACTGTTACTGGAAATGAACGCTTCAACATAGAAGAACGAAATTTGGGGAACCAAGTCGCCTTAGTGTACTGATCACTACCTGAAAGTATCATCCAGTTTGGGTGAAAAAATATTTGCTGAGATTTCTGGAGATTCGTAATTTTGGGAAGCTTGGCAACCCCTTCCCATGAAAGTGTTTCTCGCCAGTCACTGTTTAGGGCTACATCAAGTGGAAACAAAACGTAGGGATAGAACGTGAAACTACTTTGTTGTGTCAAGTTTCAAGAAGCTAGCACAAACCGTGTTGGATTTAGAGTTCCAAATACATCTATCAATATAGGAGAAAACAGAGTGAAACCTAAAAATTCAAACTGTTACTGGAAATGAACGCTTCAACATAGAAGAACGAAATTTGGGGAACCAAGTCGCCTTAGTGTACTGATCATTACCTGAAAGTATCATCCAGTTTGGGTGAAAAAATATTTGCTGAGATTTCTGGAGATTCGTAATTTTGGGAAGCTTGGCAACCCCTTCCCATGAAAGTGTTTCTCGCCAGTCACTGTTTAGGGCTACATCAAGAGGAAACAAAACGTAGAGATAGAACATGAAACTACTTTGTTGTGTCAACTTTCAAGAAGCTAGCACAAACCGTGTTGGATTTAGAGTTCCAAATACATCTATCAATATAGGAGAAAACAGAGTGAAACCTAAAAATTCAAACTGTTACTGGAAATGAACGCTTCAACATAGAAGAACGAAATTTGGGGAACCAAGTCGCCTTAGTGTACTGATCATTACCTGAAAGTATCATCTAGTTTGGGTGAAAAAATATTTGCTGAGATTTCTGGAGATTCGTAATTTTGGGAAGCTTGGCAACCCCTTCCCATGAAAGTGTTTCTCGCCAGTCACTGCTTAGGGCTACATCAAGAGGAAACAAAACGTAGAGATAGAACGTGAAACTACTTTGTTGTGTCAAGTTTCAAGAAGCTAGCACAAACCGTGTTGGATTCAGATTTCCAAATACATCTATCAATATAGGAGAAAACAGAGTGAAACCTAAAAATTCAAACTGTTACTGGAAATGAACGCTTCAACATAGAAGAACGAAATTTGGGGAACCAAGTCGCCTTAGTGTACTGATCATTAACTGAGAGTATCATCCTGTTTGGTTGAAAAAATATTTGCTGAGATATCTGGAGATTCGTAATTTTTGGAAGCTTGGCAACCCCTTCCCATGAAAGTGTTTCTCGTCAGTCACTGCTTAGGGCTACATCAAGAGGAAACAAAACGTAGAGATAGAACGTGAAACTACTTTGTTGTGTCAAGTTTCAAGAAGCTAGCACAAACCGTGTTGGATTTAGAGTTCCAAATACATCTATCAATATAGGAGAAAACAGAGTGAAACCTAAAAATTCAAACTGTTACTGGAAATGAACGCTTCAACATAGAAGAACCAAATTTGGGGAACCAAGTTACCTTAGTGTACTGATCATTACCTGAAAGTATCATCCAGTTTGGGTGAAAAATTATTTGCTGAGATTTCTGGAGATTCGTAATTTTTGGAAGCTTGGCAATCCCTTCCCATGAAAGTGTTTCTCGCCAGTCACTGCTTAGTGCTACATCAAGAGGAAACAAAACGTAGAGATAGAACGTGAAACTACTTTGTTGTGTCAAGTTTCAAGAAGCTAGCACAAACCGTGTTGGATTTAGAGTTCCAAATACATCTATCAATATAGGAGAAAACAGAGTGAAACCTAAAAATTCAAACTGTTACTGGAAATGAACGCTTCGACATAGAAGAACGAAATTTGGGGAACCAAGTCGCCTTAGTGTACTGATCACTACCTGAAAGTATCATCCAGTTTGGGTGAAAAAATATTTGCTGAGATTTCTGGAGATTCGTAATTTTGGGAAGCTTGGCAACCCCTTCCCATGAAAGTGTTTCTCGCCAGTCACTGCTTAGGACTACATCAAGAGGAAACAAAACGTAGAGATAGAACGTGAAACTACTTTGTTGTGTCAAGTTTCAAGAAGCTAGCACAAACCGTGTTGGATTTAGAGTTCCAAATACATCTATCAATATAGGAGAAAACAGAGTGAAACCTAAAAATTCAAACTGTTACTGGAAATGAACGCTTCAAAATAGAAGAACGAAATTTGGGGAACCAAGTCGCCTTAGTGTACTGATCATTACCTGAAAGTATCATCCAGTTTGGGAGAAAAAATATTTGCTGAGATTTCTGGAGATTCGTAATTTTGGGAAGCTTGGCAACCCCGTTCCATGAAAGGGTTTCTCGCCAGTCACTGCTTAGGGCTACATCAAGAGGAAACAAAACATAGAGATAGAACGTGAAACTACTTTGTTGTGTCAAGTTTCAAGAAGCTAGCACAAACCGTGTTGGATTTAGAGTTCCAAATACATCTATTAATATAGGAGAAAACAGAGTGAAGCCTAAAAATTCAAACTGTTACTGGAAATGAACGCTTCAACATACAAGAACGAAATTTGGGGAACCAAGTTACCTTAGTGTACTGATCATTACCTGAAAGTATCATCCAGTTTGGGTGAAAAATTATTTGCTGAGATTTGTGGAGATTCGTAATTTTTGGAAGCTTGGCAATCCCTTCCCATGAAAGTGTTTCTCGCCAGTCACTGCTTAGTGCTACATCAAGAGGAAACAAAACGTAGAGATAGAACGTGAAACTACTTTGTTGTGTCAAGTTTCAAGAAGCTAGCACAAACCGTGTTGGATTTAGAGTTCCAAATACATCTATCAATATAGGAGAAAACAGAGTGAAACCTAAAAATTCAAACTGTTACTGGAAATGAACGCTTCGACATAGAAGAACGAAATTTGGGGAACCAAGTCGCCTTAGTGTACTGATCACTACCTGAAAGTATCATCCAGTTTGGGTGAAAAAATATTTGCTGAGATTTCTGGAGATTCGTAATTTTGGGAAGCTTGGCAACCCCTTCCCATGAAAGTGTTTCTCGCCAGTCACTGCTTAGGACTACATCAAGAGGAAACAAAACGTAGAGATAGAACGTGAAACTACTTTGTTGTGTCAAGTTTCAAGAAGCTAGCACAAACCGTGTTGGATTTAGAGTTCCAAATACATCTATCAATATAGGAGAAAAGAGAGTGAAACCTAAAAATTCAAACTGTTACTGGAAATGAACGCTTCAAAATAGAAGAACGAAATTTGGGGAACCAAGTCGCCTTAGTGTACTGATCATTACCTGAAAGTATCATCCAGTTTGGGAGAAAAAATATTTGCTGAGATTTCTGGAGATTCGTAATTTTGGGAAGCTTGGCAACCCCGTTCCATGAAAGGGTTTCTCGCCAGTCACTGCTTAGGGCTACATCAAGAGGAAACAAAACATAGAGATAGAACGTGAAACTACTTTGTTGTGTCAAGTTTCAAGAAGCTAGCACAAACCGTGTTGGATTTAGAGTTCCAAATACATCTATTAATATAGGAGAAAACAGAGTGAAGCCTAAAAATTCAAACTGTTACTGGAAATGAACGCTTCAACATACAAGAACGAAATTTGGGGAACCAAGTTACCTTAGTGTACTGATCATTACCTGAAAGTATCATCCAGTTTGGGTGAAAAATTATTTGCTGAGATTTGTGGAGATTCGTAATTTTTGGAAGCTTGGCAATCCCTTCCCATGAAAGTGTTTCTCGCCAGTCACTGCTTAGGGCTACATCAAGAGGAAACAAAACGTAGAGATAGAACGTGAAACTACTTTGTTGTGTCAAGTTTCAAGAAGCTATCACAAACCGTGTTGGATTTAGAGTTCCAAATACATCTATCAATATAGGAGAAAACAGAGTGAAACCTAAAAATTCAAACTGTTACTGGAAATGAACGCTTCAACATAGAAGAACGAAATTTGGGGAACCAAGTCGCCTTAGTGTACTGATCATTACCTGAAAGTATCATCCAGTTTGGGTGAAAAAATATTTGCTGAGAATTCTGGAGATTCGTAATTTTGGGAAGCTTGGCAACCCCTTCCCATGAAAGTGTTTCTCGCCAGTCACTGCTTAGGGCTACATCAAGAGGAAACAAAACGTAGAGATAGAACGTGAAACTACTTTGTTGTGTCAAGTTTCAAGAAGCTATCACAAACCGTGTTGGATTTAGAGTTCCAAATACATCTATCAATATAGGAGAAAACAGAGTGAAACCTAAAAATTCAAACTGTTACTGGAAATGAACGCTTCAACATAGAAGAACGAAAATTGGGGAACCAAGTCGCCTTAGTGTACTGATCATTACCTGAGAGTATCATCCAGTTTGGGTGAAAAAATATTTGCTGAGATTTCTGGAGATTCGTAATTTTTGGAAGCATGGCAACCCCTTCCCATGAAAGTGTTTCTCGCCAGTCACTGCTTAGGGCTACATCAAGAGGAAACAAAACGTAGAGATAGAACGTGAAACTACTTTGTTGTGTCACGTTTCAAGAAGCTAGCACAAACCGTGTTGGATTTAGAGTTCCAAATCCATCTATCAATATAGGAGAAAACAGAGTGAAACCTAAAAATTCAAACTGTTACTGGAAATGAACGCTTCGACATAGAAGAACGAAATTTGGGGAACCAAGTCGCCTTAGTGTACTGATCACTACCTGAAAGTATCATCCAGTTTGGGTGAAAAAATATTTGCTGAGATTTCTGGAGATTCGTAATTTTGGGAAGCTTGGCAACCCCTTCCCATGAAAGTGTTTCTCGCCAGTCACTGCTTAGGGCTACATCAAGAGGAAACAAAACGTAGGGATAGAATGTGAAACTACTTTGTTGTGTCAAGTTTCAAGAAGCTAGCACAAACCGTGTTGGATTTAGAGTTCCAAATACATCTATCAATATAGGAGAAAACAGAGTGAAACCTAAAAATTCAAACTGTTACTGGAAATGAACGCTTCAACATAGAAGAACGAAATTTGGGGAACCAAGTCGCCTTAGTGTACTGATCATTACCTGAAAGTATCATCCAGTTTGGGTGAAAAAATATTTGCTGAGATTTCTGGAGATTCGTAATTTTGGGAAGCTTGGCAACCCCTTCCCATGAAAGTGTTTCTCGCCAGTCACTGTTTAGGGCTACATCAAGAGGAAACAAAACGTAGAGATAGAACATGAAACTACTTTGTTGTGTCAACTTTCAAGAAGCTAGCACAAACCGTGTTGGATTTAGAGTTTCAAATACATCTATCCATATAGGAGAAAACAGAGTGAAACCTAAAAATTCAAACTGTTACTGGCAATGAACGCTTCAACATAGAAGAACGAAATTTGGGGAACCAAGTCGCCTTAGTGTACTGATCATTACCTGAAAGTATCATCTAGTTTGGGTGAAAAAATATTTGCTGAGATTTCTGGAGATTCGTAATTTTGGGAAGCTTGGCAACCCCTTCCCATGAAAGTGTTTCTCGCCAGTCACTGCTTAGGGCTACATCAAGAGGAAACAAAACGTAGAGATAGAACGTGAAACTACTTTGTTGTGTCAAGTTTCAAGAAGCTAGCACAAACCGTGTTGGATTCAGAGTTCCAAATACATCTATCAATATAGGAGAAAACAGAGTGAAACCTAAAAATTCAAACTGTTACTGGAAATGAACGCTTCAACATAGAAGAACGAAATTTGGGGAACCAAGTCGCCTTAGTGTACTGATCATTAACTGAGAGTATCATCCTGTTTGGTTGAAAAAATATTTGCTGAGATATCTGGAGATTCGTAATTTTTGGAAGCTTGGCAACCCCTTCCCATGAAAGTGTTTCTCGCCAGTCACTGCTTAGGGCTACATCAAGAGGAAACAAAACGTAGAGATCGAACGTGAAACTACTTTGTTGTGTCAAGTTTCAGAAGCTAGCACAAACCGTGTTGCATTTAGAGTTCCAAATACATCTATCTATATAGGAGAAAACAGAGTGAAACCTAAAAATTCAAACTGTTACTGGAAATGAACGCTTCAACATAGAAGAACGAAATTTGGGGAACCAAGTCGCCTTAGTGTACTGATCATTACCTGAAAGTATCATCCAGTTTGGGTGAAAAATTATTTGCTGAGATTTCTGGAGATTCGTAATTTTGGGATGCTTGGCAACCCCTTCCCATGAAAGTGTTTCTCGCCAGTCACTGCTTAGGGCTACATCAAGAGGAAACAAAACGTAGAGATAGAACGTGAAACTACTTTGTTGTGTCAAGTTTCAAGAAGCTAGCACAAACCGTGTTGGATTTAGAGTTCCAAATACATCTATCAATATAGGAGAAAACAGAGTGAAACCTAAAAATTCAAACTGTTACTGGAAATGAACGCTTCAACATAGAAGAACGAAATTTGGGGAACCAAGTCGCCTTAGTGTACTGATCATTACCTGAAAGTATCATCCAGTTTGGGTGAAAAAATATTTGCTGAGATTTCTGGAGATTCGTAATTTTGGGAAGCTTGGCAACCCCTTCCCATGAAAGTGTTTCTCGCCAGTCACTGTTTAGGGCTACATCAAGAGGAAACAAAACGTAGAGATAGAACATGAAACTACTTTGTTGTGTCAACTTTCAAGAAGCTAGCACAAACCGTGTTGGATTTAGAGTTCCAAATACATCTATCAATATAGGAGAAAACAGAGTGAAACCTAAAAATTCAAACTGTTACTGGAAATGAACGCTTCAACATAGAAGAACGAAATTTGGGGAACCAAGTCGCCTTAGTGTACTGATCATTACCTGAAAGTATCATCCAGTTTGGGTGAAAAAATATTTGCTGAGATTTCTGGAGATTCGTAATTTTGGGAGGCTTGGCAACCCCGTTCCATGAAAGGGTTTCTCGCCAGTCACTGCTTAGGGCTACATCAAGAGGAAACAAAACGTAGAGATAGAACGTGAAACTACTTTGTTGTGTCAAGTTTCAAGAAGCTATCACAAACCGTGTTGGATTTAGAGTTCCAAATACATCTATCAATATAGGAGAAAACAGAGTGAAACCTAAAAATTCAAACTGTTACTGGAAATGAACGCTTCAACATAGAAGAACGAAATTTGGGGAACCAAGTCGCCTTAGTGTACTGATCATTACCTGAAAGTATCATCCAGTTTGGGTGAAAAAATATTTGCTGAGATTTCTGGAGATTCGTAATTTTGGGAAGATTGGCAACCCCTTCCCATGAAAGTGTTTCTCGCCAGTCACTGTTTAGGGCTACATCAAGAGGAAACAAAACGTAGAGATAGAACATGAAACTACTTTGTTGTGTCAACTTTCAATAAGCTAGCACAAACCGTGTTGGATTTAGAGTTCCAAATACATCTATCAATATAGGAGAAAACAGAGTGAAACCTAAAAATTCAAACTGTTACTGGAAATGAACGCTCCAACATAAAAGAACGAAAATTGGGGAACCAAGTCGCCTTAGTGTACTGATCATTACCTGAAAGTATCATCCAGTTTGGGTGAAAAAATATTTGCTGAGATTTCTGGAGATTCGTAATTTTGGGAAGCTTGGCAACCCCGTTCCATGAAAGGGTTTCTCGCCAGTCACTGCTTAGGGCTACATCAAGAGGAAACAAAACATAGAGATAGAACGTGAAACTACTTTGTTGTGTCAAGTTTCAAGAAGCTAGCACAAACCGTGTTGGATTTAGAGTTCCAAATACATCTATTAATATAGGAGAAAACAGAGTGAAACCTAAAAATTCAAACTGTTACTGGAAATGAACGCTTCAACATAGAAGAACGAAATTTGGGGAACCAAGTTACCTTAGTGTACTGATCATTACCTGAAAGTATCATCCAGTTTGGGTGAAAAATTATTTGCTGAGATTTCTGGAGATTCGTAATTTTTGGAAGCTTGGCAATCCCTTCCCATGAAAGTGTTTCTCGCCAGTCACTGCTTAGGTCTACATCAAGAGGAAACAAAACGTAGAGATAGAACGTGAAACTACTTTGTTGTGTCAAGTTTCAAGAAGCTATCACAAACCGTGTTGGATTTAGAGTTCCAAATACATCTATCAATATAGGAGAAAACAGAGTGAAACCTAAAAATTCAAACTGTTACTGGAAATGAACGCTTCAACATAGAAGAACGAAATTTGGGGAACCAAGTCGCCTTAGTGTACTGATCATTACCTGAAAGTATCATCCAGTTTGGGTGAAAAAATATTTGCTGAGATTTCTGGAGATTCGTAATTTTGGGAAGCTTGGCAACCCCTTCCCATGAAAGTGTTTCTCGCCAGTCACTGCTTAGGGCTACATCAAGAGGAAACAAAACGTAGAGATAGAACGTGAAACTACGTTGTTGTGTCAAGTTTCAAGAAGCTAGCACAAAACGTGTTGGATTTAGAGTTCCAAATACATCTATCAATATAGGAGAAAACAGAGTGAAACCTAAAAATTCAAACTGTTACTGGAAATGAACGCTTCGACATAGAAGAACGAAATTTGGGGAACAAAGTCGCCTTAGTGTACTGATCACTACCTGAAAGTATCATCCAGTTTGGGTGAAAAAATATTTGTTGAGATTTCTGGAGATTCGTAATTTTGGGAAGCTTGGCAACCCCGTTCCATGAAAGGGTTTCTCGCCAGTCACTGCTTAGGGCTACATCAAGAGGAAACAAAACATAGAGATAGAACCTGAAACTACTTTGTTGTGTCAAGTTTCAAGAAGCTAGCACAAAACGTGTTGGATTTAGAGTTCCAAATACATCTATCAATATAGGAGAAAACAGAGTGAAACCTAAAAATTCAAACTGTTACTGGAAATGAACGCTTCAACATAGAAGAACGAAATTTGGGGAACCAAGTCGCCTTAGTGTACTGATCATTACCTGAAAGTATCATCCAGTTTGGGTGAAAAAATATTTGCTGAGATTTCTGGAGATTCGTAATTGTGGGAAGCTTGGCAACCCCGTCCCATGAAAGTGTTTCTCGCCATTCACTGCTTAGGGCTACATCAAGAGGAAACAAAACGTAGAGATAGAACGTGAAACTACTTTGTTGTGTCAAGTTTCAAGAACCTAGCAAAAACCGTGTTGGATTTAGAGTTCCAAATACATCTATTAATATAGGAGAAAACAGAGTGAAACCTAAAAATTCAAACTGTTACTGGAAATGAACGCTTCAACATAGAAGAACGAAATTTGGGTAACCAAGTTACCTTAGTGTACTGATCATTACCTGAAATTATCATCCAGTTTGGGTGAAAAATTATTTGCTGAGATTTCTGGAGATTCGTAATTTTTGGAAGCTTGGCAACCCCTTCCCATGAAAGTGTTTCTCGCCAGTCACTGCTTAGGGCTACATCAAGAGGAAACAAAACGTAGAGATAGAACGTGAAACTACTTTGTTGTGTCAAGTTTCAAGAAGCTAGCACAAACCGTGTTGGATTTAGAGTTCCAAATACATCTATCAATATAGGAGAAAACAGAGTGAAACCTAAAAATTCAAACTGTTACTGGAAATGAACGCTTCAACATAGAAGAACGAAATTTGGGGAACCAAGTCGCCTTAGTGTACTGATCATTACCTGAAAGTATCATCCAGTTTGGGTGAAAAAATATTTGCTGAGATTTCTGGAGATTCGTAATTTTGGGAAGCTTGGCAACCCCTTCCCATGAAAGTGTTTCTCGCCAGTCACTGCTTAGGGCTACATCAAGAGGAAACAAAACGTAGAGATAGAACGTGAAACTACTTTGTTGTGTCAAGTTTCAAGAAGCTAGCACAAACCGTGTTGGATTTAGAGTTCCAAATACATCTATCAATATAGGAGAAAACAGAGTGAAACCTAAAAATTCAAACTGTTACTGGAAATGAACGCTTCAACATAGAAGAACGAAATTTGGGGAACCAAGTCGCCTTAGTGTACTGATCATTACCTGAAAGTATCATCCAGTTTGGGTGAAAAAATATTTGCTGAGATTTCTGGAGATTCGTAATTTTGGGAAGCTTGGCAACCCCTTCCCATGAAAGTGTTTCTCGCCAGTCACTGCTTAGGGCTACATCAAGAGTAAACAAAACGTAGAGATAGAACGTGAAACTACTTTGTTGTGTCAAGTTTCAAGAAGCTAGCACAAACCGTGTTGGATTTAGAGTTCCAAATACATCTATCAATATAGGAGAAAACAGAGTGAAACCTAAAAATTCAAACTGTTACTGGAAATGAACGCTTCAACATAGAAGAACGAAATTTGGGGAACCAAGTCGCCTTAGTGTACTGATCATTAACTGAGAGTATCATCCAGTTTGGGTGAAAAAATATTTGCTGAGATTTCTGGAGATTCGTAATTGTGGGAAGCTTGGCAACCCCGTCCCATGAAAGTGTTTCTCGCCATTCACTGCTTAGGGCTACATCAAGAGGAAACAAAACGTAGAGATAGAACGTGAAACTACTTTGTTGTGTCAAGTTTCAAGAACCTAGCAAAAACCGTGTTGGATTTAGAGTTCCAAATACATCTATCCATATAGGAGAAAACAGAGTGAAACCTAAAAATTCAAACTGTTACTGGAAATGAACGCTTCAACATAGAAGAACGAAATTTGGGGAACCAAGTCGCCTTAGTGTACTGATCATTACCTGAAAGTATCATCCAGTTTGGGTGAAAAAATATTTGCTGAGATTTCTGGAGATTCGTAATTTTTGGAAGCTTGGCAACCCCTTCCCATGAAAGTGTTTCTCACCAGTCACTGCTTAGGGCTACATCAAGAGGAAACAAAACGTACAGATAGAACGTGAAACTACTTTGTTGTGTCAAGTTTCAAGAAGCTAGCACAAACCGTGTTGGATTTAGAGTTCCAAATACATCTATCAATATAGGAGAAAACAGAGTGAAACCTAAAAATTCAAACTGTTACTGGAAATGAACGCTTCCACATAGAAGAACGAAATTTGGGGAACCAAGTCGCCTTAGTGTACTGATCATTACCTGAGAGTATCATCCAGTTTGGGTGAAAAAATATTTGCTGAGATTTCTGGAGATTCGTAATTTTTGGAAGCTTGGCAACCCCTTCCCATGAAAGTGTTTCTCGCCAGTCACTGCTTAGGGCTACATCAAGAGGAAACAAAACGTAGAGATAGAACGTGAAAGTACTTTGTTGTGTCAAGTTTCAAGAAGCTAGCACAAACCGTGTTGGATTTAGAGGTCCAAATACATCTATCAATATAGGAGAAAACAGAGTGAAACCTAAAAATTCAAACTGTTACTGGAAATGAACGCTTCAACATAGAAGAACGAAATTTGGGGAACCAAGTCGCCTTAGTGTACTGATCATTACCTGAAAGTATCATCCAGTTTGGGTGAAAAAATATTTGCTGAGATTTCTGGAGATTCGTAATTTTGGGAAGCTTGGCAACCCCGTTCCATGAAAGGGTTTCTCGCCAGTCACTGCTTAGGGCTACATCAAGAGGAAACAAAACGTAGAGATAGAACGTGAAACTACTTTGTTGTGTCAAGTTTCAAGAAGCTAGCACAAACCGTGTTGGATTTAGAGTTCCAAATACATCTATCAATATAGGAGAAAACAGAGTGAAACCTAAAAATTCAAACTGTTACTGGAAATGAACGCTTCAACATAGAAGAACGAAATTTGGGGAACCAAGTCGCCTTAGTGTACTGATCATTAACTGAGAGTATCATCCAGTTTGGGTGAAAAAATATTTGCTGAGATTTCTGGAGATTCGTAATTTTTGGAAGCTTGGCAACCCCTTCCCATGAAAGTGTTTCTCGCCAGTCACTGTTTAGGGCTACATCAAGAGGAAACAACAAAACGTAGAGATAGAACGTGAAACTACTTTGTTGTGTCAACTTTCAAGAAGCTAGCACAAACCGTGTTGGATTCAGAGTTCCAAATACATCTATCAATATAGGAGAAAACAGAGTGAAACCTACAAATTCAAACTGTTACTGGAAATGAACGCTTCAACATAGAAGAACGAAATTTGGGGAACCAAGACGCCTTAGTGTACTGATCATTACCTGAAAGTATCATCCAGTTTGGGTGAAAAAATATTTGCTGAGATTTCTGGAGATTCGTAATTTTGGGATGCTTGGCAACCCCTTCCCATGAAAGTGTTTCTCGCCAGTCACTGCTTAGGGCTACATCAAGAGGAAACAAAACGTAGAGATAGAACGTGAAACTACTTTGTTGTGTCAAGTTTCAAGAAGCTAGCACAAACCGTGTTGGATTTAGAGTTCCAAATACATCTATCAATATAGGAGAAAACAGAGTGAAACCTAAAAATTCAAACTGTTACTGGAAATGAACGCTTCAACATAGAAGAACGAAATTTGGGGAACCAAGTCGCCTTAGTGTACTGATCATTAACTGAGAGTATCATCCAGTTTGGGTGAAAAAATATTTGCTGAGATTTCTGGAGATTCGTAATTTTGGGAAGCTTGGCAACCCCTTCCCATGAAAGTGTTTCTCGCCAGTCACTGCTTAGGGCTACATCAAGAGGAAACAAAACGTAGAGATAGAACGTGAAACTACTTTGCTGTGTCAAGTTTCAAGAAGCTAGCACAAACCGTGTTGGATTTAGAGTTCCAAATACATCTATCCATATAGGAGAAAACAGAGTGAAACCTAAAAATTCAAACTGTTACTGGAAATGAACGCTTCAACATAGAAGAACGAAATTTGGGGAACCAAGTCGCCTTAGTGTACTGATCATTACCTGAAAGTATCATCCAGTTTGGGTGAAAAAATATTTGCTGAGATTTCTGGAAATTCGTAATTTTGGGAAGCTTGGCAACCCCTTCCCATGAAAGTGTTTCTCGCCAGTCACTGTTTAGGGCTACATCAAGAGGAAACAAAACGTAGAGATAGAACATGAAACTACTTTGTTGTGTCAACTTTCAAGAAGCTAGCACAAACCGTGTTGGATTTAGAGTTCCAAATATATCTATCAATATAGGAGAAAACAGAGTGAAACCTACAAATTCAAACTGTTACTGGAAATGAACGCTTCAACATAGAAGAACGAAATTTGGGGAACCAAGACGCCTTAGTGTACTGATCATTACCTGAAAGTATCATCCAGTTTGGGTGAAAAAATGTTTGCTGAGATTTCTGGAGATTCGTAATTTTGGGATGCTTGGCAACCCCTTCCCATGAAAGTGTTTCTCGCCAGTCACTGCTTAGGGCTACATCAAGAGGAAACAAAACGTAGGGATAGAACGTGAAACTACTTTGTTGTGTCAAGTTTCAAGAAGCTAGCACAAACCGTGTTGGATTTAGAGTTCCAAATACATCTATCAATATAGGAGAAAACAGAGTGAAACCTAAAAATTCAAACTGTTACTGGAAATGAACGCTTCAACATAGAAGAACGAAATTTGGGGAACCAAGTCGCCTTAGTGTACTGATCATTACCTGAAAGTATCATCCAGTTTGGGTGAAAAAATATTTGCTGAGATTTCTGGAGATTCGTAATTTTGGGAAGCTTGGCAACCCCTTCCCATGAAAGTGTTTCTCGCCAGTCACTGCTTAGGGCTACATCAAGAGGAAACAAAACGTAGAGATAGAACGTGAAACTACTTTGCTGTGTCAAGTTTCAAGAAGCTAGCACAAACCGTGTTGGATTTAGAGTTCCAAATACATCTATCCATATAGGAGAAAACAGAGTGAAACCTAAAAATTCAAACTGTTACTGGAAATGAACGCTTCAACATAGAAGAACGAAATTTGGGGAACCAAGTCGCCTTAGTGTACTGATCATTACCTGAAAGTATCATCCAGTTTGGGTGAAAAAAATATTTGCTGAGATTTCTGGAGATTCGTAATTTTGGGAAGCTTGGCAACCCCTTCCCATGAAAGTGTTTCTCGCCAGTCACTGTTTAGGGCTACATCAAGAGGAAACAAAACGTAGAGATAGAACATGAAACTACTTTGTTGTGTCAAGTTTCAAGAAGCTAGCACAAACCGTGTTGGATTTAGAGTTCCAAATACATCTATCAATATAGGAGAAAACAGAGTGAAACCTAAAAATTCAAACTGTTACTGGAAATGAACGCTTCAACATAGAAGAACGAAATTTGGGGAACCAAGTCGCCTTAGTGTACTGATCATTACCTGAAAGTATCATCCAGTTTGGGTGAAAAAATATTTGCTGAGATTTCTGGAGATTCGTAATTTTGGGAAGCTTGGCAACCCCGTTCCATGAAAGTGTTTCTCGCCAGTCACTGCTTAGGGCTACATCAAGAGGAAACAAAACGTAGAGATAGAACGTGAAACTACTTTGTTGTGTCAAGTTTCAAGAAGCTAGCACAAACCGTGTTGGATTTAGAGTTCCAAATACATCTATTAATATAGGGAAAAGAGAGTGAAACCTAAAAATTCAAACTCTTACTGGAAGTGAACGCTTCAACATAGAAGAACGAAATTTGATGAACCAAGTCGCCTTAGTGTACTGATCATTACCTGAAAGTATCATCCAGTTTGGGTGAAAAAATATTTGCTGAGATTTCTGGAGATTCGTAATTTTGGGAAGCTTGGCAACCCCTTCCCATGAAGGTGTTTCTCGCCAGTCACTGCTTAGGGCTACATCAAGAGGAAACAAAACGTAGAGATAGAACCTGAAACTACTTTGTTGTGTCAAGTTTCAAGAAGCTAGCACAAACCGTGTTGGATTTAGAGTTCCAAATACATCTATCAATATAGGAGAAAACAGAGTGAAACCTAAAAATTCAAACTGTTACTGGAAATGAACGCTTCAACATAGAAGAACGAAATTTGGGGAACCAAGTCGCCTTAGTGTACTGATCATTACCTGAAAGTATCATCCAGTTTGGGTGAAAAAATATTTGCTGAGATTTCTGGAGATTCGTAATTTTGGGAAGCTTGGCATCCCCTTCCCATGAAAGTGTTTCTCGCCAGTCACTGCTTAGGGCTACATCAAGAGGAAACAAAACGTAGAGATAGAACGTGAAACTACTTTGTTGTGTCAAGTTTCAAGAAGCTAGCACACACCGTGTTGGATTTAGAGTTCCAAATACATCTATCAATATAGGAGAAAACAGAGTGAAACCTAAAAATTCAAACTGTTACTGGAAATGAACGCTTCAACATAGAAGAACGAAATTTGGGGAACCAAGTCGCCTTAGTGTACTGATCATTACCTGAAAGTATCATCCAGTTTGGGTGAAAAAATATTTGCTGAGATTTCTGGAGATTCGTAATTTTTGGAAGCTTGGCAACCCCTTCCCATGAAAGTGTTTCTCGCCAGTCACTGTTTAGGGCTACATCAAGAGGAAACAACAAAACGTAGAGATAGAACGTGAAACTACTTTGTTGTGTCAAGTTTCAAGAAGCTAGCACAAACCGTGTTGGATTTAGAGTTCCAAATACATCTATCAATATAGGGGAAAACAGAGTGAAACCTACAAATTCAAACTGTTACTGGAAATGAACGCTTCAACATAGAAGAACGAAATTTGGGGAACCAAGACGCCTTAGTGTACTGATCATTACCTGAAAGTATCATCCAGTTTGGGTGAAAAAATGTTTGCTGAGATTTCTGGAGATTCGTAATTTTGGGAAGCTTGGCAACCCCTTCCCATGAAAGTGTTTCTCGCCAGTCACTGCTTAGGGCTACATCAAGAGGAAACAAAACGTAGAGATAGAACCTGAAACTACTTTGTTGTGTCAAGTTTCAAGAAGCTAGCACAAACCGTGTTGGATTTAGAGTTCCAAATACATCTATCAATATAGGAGAAAACAGAGTGAAACCTAAAAATTCAAACTGTTACTGGAAATGAACGCTTCAACATAGAAGAACGAAATTTGGGGAACCAAGTCGCCTTAGTGTACTGATCATTACCTGAAAGTATCATCCAGTTTGGGTGAAAAAATATTTGCTGAGATTTCTGGAGATTCGTAATTTTGGGAAGCTTGGCATCCCCTTCCCATGAAAGTGTTTCTCGCCAGTCACTGCTTAGTGCTACATCAAGAGGAAACAAAACGTAGAGATAGAACGTGAAACTACTTTGTTGTGTCAAGTTTCAAGAAGCTAGCACAAACCGTGTTGGATTTAGAGTTCCAAATACATCTATCAATATAGGAGAAAACAGAGTGAAACCTAAAAATTCAAACTGTTACTGGAAATGAACGCTTCAACATAAAAGAACGAAATTTGGGTAACCAAGTCGCCTTAGTGTACTGATCATTACCTGAAAGTATCATCCAGTTTGGGTGAAAAAATATTTGCTGAGATTTCTGGAGATTCGTAATTTTGGGAAGCTTGGCAACCCCGTTCCATGAAAGGGTTTCTCGCCAGTCACTGCTTAGGGCTACATCAAGAGGAAACAAAACATAGAGATAGAACCTGAAACTACTTTGTTGTGTCAAGTTTCAAGAAACTAGCACAAACCGTGTTGGATTTAGAGTTCCAAATACATCTATTAATATAGGAGAAAACAGAGTGAAACCTAAAAATTCAAACTGTTACTGGAAATGAACGCTTCAACATAGAAGAACGAAATTTGGGGAACCAAATTACCTTAGTGTACTGATAATTACCTGAAAGTATCATCCAGTTTGGGTGAAAAATTATTTGCTGAGATTTCTGGAGATTCGTAATTTTTGGAAGCTTGGCAATCCCTTCCCATGAATGTGTTTCTCGCCAGTCACTGCTTAGGGCTACATCAAGAGGAAACAAAACGTAGAGATAGAACGTGAAACTACTTTGTTGTGTCAAGTTTCAAGAAGCTATCACAAACCGTGTTGGATTTAGAGTTCCAAATACATCTATCAATATAGGAGAAAACAGAGTGAAACCTAAAAATTCAAACTGTTACTGGAAATGAACGCTTCAAAATAGAAGAACGAAATTTGGGGAACCAAGTCGCCTTAGTGTACTGATCATTACCTGAAAGTATCATCCAGTTTGGGTGAAAAAATATTTGCTGAGATTTCTGGAGATTCGTAATTTTGGGAAGCTTGGCAACCCCGTTCCATGAAAGGGTTTCTCGCCAGTCACTGCTTAGGGCTACATCAAGAGGAAACAAAACATAGAGATAGAACGTGAAACTACTTTGTTGTGTCAAGTTTCAAGAAGCTAGCACAAACCGTGTTGGATTTAGAGTTCCAAATACATCTATTAATATAGGAGAAAACAGAGTGAAACCTAAAAATTCAAACTGTTACTGGAAATGAACGCTTCAACATAGAAGAACGAAATTTGGGGAACCAAGACGCCTTAGTGTACTGATCATTACCTGAAAGTATCATCCAGTTTGGGTGAAAAAATGTTTGCTGAGATTTCTGGAGATTCGTAATTTTGGGATGCTTGGCAACCCCTTCCCATGAAAGTGTTTCTCGCCAGTCACTGCTTAGGGCTACATCAAGAGGAAACAAAACGTAGGGATAGAACGTGAAACTACTTTGTTGTGTCAAGTTTCAAGAAGCTAGCACAAACCGTGTTGGATTTAGAGTTCCAAATACATCTATCAATATAGGAGAAAACAGAGTGAAACCTAAAAATTCAAACTGTTACTGGAAATGAACGCTTCAACATAGAAGAACGAAATTTGGGGAACCAAGTCGCCTTAGTGTACTGATCATTACCTGAAAGTATCATCCAGTTTGGGTGAAAAAATATTTGCTGAGATTTCTGGAGATTCGTAATTTTGGGAAGCTTGGCAACCCCTTCCCATGAAAGTGTTTCTCGCCAGTCACTGCTTAGGGCTACATCAAGAGGAAACAAAACGTAGAGATAGAACGTGAAACTACTTTGCTGTGTCAAGTTTCAAGAAGCTAGCACAAACCGTGTTGGATTTAGAGTTCCAAATACATCTATCCATATAGGAGAAAACAGAGTGAAACCTAAAAATTCAAACTGTTACTGGAAATGAACGCTTCAACATAGAAGAACGAAATTTGGGGAACCAAGTCGCCTTAGTGTACTGATCATTACCTGAAAGTATCATCCAGTTTGGGTGAAAAAAATATTTGCTGAGATTTCTGGAGATTCGTAATTTTGGGAAGCTTGGCAACCCCTTCCCATGAAAGTGTTTCTCGCCAGTCACTGTTTAGGGCTACATCAAGAGGAAACAAAACGTAGAGATAGAACATGAAACTACTTTGTTGTGTCAAGTTTCAAGAAGCTAGCACAAACCGTGTTGGATTTAGAGTTCCAAATACATCTATCAATATAGGAGAAAACAGAGTGAAACCTAAAAATTCAAACTGTTACTGGAAATGAACGCTTCAACATAGAAGAACGAAATTTGGGGAACCAAGTCGCCTTAGTGTACTGATCATTACCTGAAAGTATCATCCAGTTTGGGTGAAAAAATATTTGCTGAGATTTCTGGAGATTCGTAATTTTGGGAAGCTTGGCAACCCCGTTCCATGAAAGTGTTTCTCGCCAGTCACTGCTTAGGGCTACATCAAGAGGAAACAAAACGTAGAGATAGAACGTGAAACTACTTTGTTGTGTCAAGTTTCAAGAAGCTAGCACAAACCGTGTTGGATTTAGAGTTCCAAATACATCTATTAATATAGGGAAAAGAGAGTGAAACCTAAAAATTCAAACTCTTACTGGAAGTGAACGCTTCAACATAGAAGAACGAAATTTGATGAACCAAGTCGCCTTAGTGTACTGATCATTACCTGAAAGTATCATCCAGTTTGGGTGAAAAAATATTTGCTGAGATTTCTGGAGATTCGTAATTTTGGGAAGCTTGGCAACCCCTTCCCATGAAGGTGTTTCTCGCCAGTCACTGCTTAGGGCTACATCAAGAGGAAACAAAACGTAGAGATAGAACCTGAAACTACTTTGTTGTGTCAAGTTTCAAGAAGCTAGCACAAACCGTGTTGGATTTAGAGTTCCAAATACATCTATCAATATAGGAGAAAACAGAGTGAAACCTAAAAATTCAAACTGTTACTGGAAATGAACGCTTCAACATAGAAGAACGAAATTTGGGGAACCAAGTCGCCTTAGTGTACTGATCATTACCTGAAAGTATCATCCAGTTTGGGTGAAAAAATATTTGCTGAGATTTCTGGAGATTCGTAATTTTGGGAAGCTTGGCATCCCCTTCCCATGAAAGTGTTTCTCGCCAGTCACTGCTTAGGGCTACATCAAGAGGAAACAAAACGTAGAGATAGAACGTGAAACTACTTTGTTGTGTCAAGTTTCAAGAAGCTAGCACACACCGTGTTGGATTTAGAGTTCCAAATACATCTATCAATATAGGAGAAAACAGAGTGAAACCTAAAAATTCAAACTGTTACTGGAAATGAACGCTTCAACATAGAAGAACGAAATTTGGGGAACCAAGTCGCCTTAGTGTACTGATCATTACCTGAAAGTATCATCCAGTTTGGGTGAAAAAATATTTGCTGAGATTTCTGGAGATTCGTAATTTTTGGAAGCTTGGCAACCCCTTCCCATGAAAGTGTTTCTCGCCAGTCACTGTTTAGGGCTACATCAAGAGGAAACAACAAAACGTAGAGATAGAACGTGAAACTACTTTGTTGTGTCAAGTTTCAAGAAGCTAGCACAAACCGTGTTGGATTTAGAGTTCCAAATACATCTATCAATATAGGGGAAAACAGAGTGAAACCTACAAATTCAAACTGTTACTGGAAATGAACGCTTCAACATAGAAGAACGAAATTTGGGGAACCAAGACGCCTTAGTGTACTGATCATTACCTGAAAGTATCATCCAGTTTGGGTGAAAAAATGTTTGCTGAGATTTCTGGAGATTCGTAATTTTGGGAAGCTTGGCAACCCCTTCCCATGAAAGTGTTTCTCGCCAGTCACTGCTTAGGGCTACATCAAGAGGAAACAAAACGTAGAGATAGAACCTGAAACTACTTTGTTGTGTCAAGTTTCAAGAAGCTAGCACAAACCGTGTTGGATTTAGAGTTCCAAATACATCTATCAATATAGGAGAAAACAGAGTGAAACCTAAAAATTCAAACTGTTACTGGAAATGAACGCTTCAACATAGAAGAACGAAATTTGGGGAACCAAGTCGCCTTAGTGTACTGATCATTACCTGAAAGTATCATCCAGTTTGGGTGAAAAAATATTTGCTGAGATTTCTGGAGATTCGTAATTTTGGGAAGCTTGGCATCCCCTTCCCATGAAAGTGTTTCTCGCCAGTCACTGCTTAGTGCTACATCAAGAGGAAACAAAACGTAGAGATAGAACGTGAAACTACTTTGTTGTGTCAAGTTTCAAGAAGCTAGCACAAACCGTGTTGGATTTAGAGTTCCAAATACATCTATCAATATAGGAGAAAACAGAGTGAAACCTAAAAATTCAAACTGTTACTGGAAATGAACGCTTCAACATAAAAGAACGAAATTTGGGTAACCAAGTCGCCTTAGTGTACTGATCATTACCTGAAAGTATCATCCAGTTTGGGTGAAAAAATATTTGCTGAGATTTCTGGAGATTCGTAATTTTGGGAAGCTTGGCAACCCCGTTCCATGAAAGGGTTTCTCGCCAGTCACTGCTTAGGGCTACATCAAGAGGAAACAAAACATAGAGATAGAACCTGAAACTACTTTGTTGTGTCAAGTTTCAAGAAACTAGCACAAACCGTGTTGGATTTAGAGTTCCAAATACATCTATTAATATAGGAGAAAACAGAGTGAAACCTAAAAATTCAAACTGTTACTGGAAATGAACGCTTCAACATAGAAGAACGAAATTTGGGGAACCAAATTACCTTAGTGTACTGATAATTACCTGAAAGTATCATCCAGTTTGGGTGAAAAATTATTTGCTGAGATTTCTGGAGATTCGTAATTTTTGGAAGCTTGGCAATCCCTTCCCATGAATGTGTTTCTCGCCAGTCACTGCTTAGGGCTACATCAAGAGGAAACAAAACGTAGAGATAGAACGTGAAACTACTTTGTTGTGTCAAGTTTCAAGAAGCTATCACAAACCGTGTTGGATTTAGAGTTCCAAATACATCTATCAATATAGGAGAAAACAGAGTGAAACCTAAAAATTCAAACTGTTACTGGAAATGAACGCTTCAAAATAGAAGAACGAAATTTGGGGAACCAAGTCGCCTTAGTGTACTGATCATTACCTGAAAGTATCATCCAGTTTGGGTGAAAAAATATTTGCTGAGATTTCTGGAGATTCGTAATTTTGGGAAGCTTGGCAACCCCGTTCCATGAAAGGGTTTCTCGCCAGTCACTGCTTAGGGCTACATCAAGAGGAAACAAAACATAGAGATAGAACGTGAAACTACTTTGTTGTGTCAAGTTTCAAGAAGCTAGCACAAACCGTGTTGGATTTAGAGTTCCAAATACATCTATTAATATAGGAGAAAACAGAGTGAAACCTAAAAATTCAAACTGTTACTGGAAATGAACGCTTCAACATACAAGAACGAAATTTGGGGAACCAAGTTACCTTAGTGTACTGATCATTACCTGAAAGTATCATCCAGTTTGGGTGAAAAATTATTTGCTGAGATTTGTGGAGATTCGTAATTTTTGGAAGCTTGGCAATCCCTTCCCATGAAAGTGTTTCTCGCCAGTCACTGCTTAGGGCTACATCAAGAGGAAACAAAACGTAGAGATAGAACGTGAAACTACTTTGTTGTGTCAAGTTTCAAGAAGCTATCACAAACCGTGTTGGATTTAGAGTTCCAAATACATCTATCAATATAGGAGAAAACAGAGTGAAACCTAAAAATTCAAACTGTTACTGGAAATGAACGCTTCAACATAGAAGAACGAAATTTGGGGAACCAAGTCGCCTTAGTGTACTGATCATTACCTGAAAGTATCATCCAGTTTGGGTGAAAAAATATTTGCTGAGATATCTGGAGATTCGTAATTTTTGGAAGCTTGGCAACCCCTTCCCATGAAAGTGTTTCTCGCCAGTCACTGCTTAGGGCTACATCAAGAGGAAACAAAACGTAGAGATAGAACGTGAAACTACTTTGTTGTGTCAAGTTTCAAGAAGCTATCACAAACCGTGTTGGATTTAGAGTTCCAAATACATCTATCAATATAGGGGAAAACAGAGTGAAACCTACAAATTCAAACTGTTACTGGAAATGAACGCTTCAACATAGAAGAACGAAATTTGGGGAACCAAGTCGCCTTAGTGTACTGATCATTAACTGAGAGTATCATCCAGTTTGGGTGAAAAAATATTTGCTGAGATTTCTGGAGATTCGTAATTTTTGGAAGCTTGGCAACCCCTTCCCATGAAAGTGTTTCTCGCCAGTCACTGTTTAGGGCTACATCAAGAGGAAACAACAAAACGTAGAGATAGAACGTGAAACTACTTTGTTGTGTCAACTTTCAAGAAGCTAGCACAAACCGTGTTGGATTCAGAGTTCCAAATACATCTATCAATATAGGAGAAAACAGAGTGAAACCTACAAATTCAAACTGTTACTGGAAATGAACGCTTCAACATAGAAGAACGAAATTTGGGGAACCAAGACGCCTTAGTGTACTGATCATTACCTGAAAGTATCATCCAGTTTGGGTGAAAAAATGTTTGCTGAGATTTCTGGAGATTCGTAATTTTGGGATGCTTGGCAACCCCTTCCCATGAAAGTGTTTCTCGCCAGTCACTGCTTAGGGCTACATCAAGAGGAAACAAAACGTAGGGATAGAACGTGAAACTACTTTGTTGTGTCAAGTTTCAAGAAGCTAGCACAAACCGTGTTGGATTTAGAGTTCCAAATACATCTATCAATATAGGAGAAAACAGAGTGAAACCTAAAAATTCAAACTGTTACTGGAAATGAACGCTTCAACATAGAAGAACGAAATTTGGGGAACCAAGTCGCCTTAGTGTACTGATCATTACCTGAAAGTATCATCCAGTTTGGGTGAAAAAATATTTGCTGAGATTTCTGGAGATTCGTAATTTTGGGAAGCTTGGCAACCCCTTCCCATGAAAGTGTTTCTCGCCAGTCACTGCTTAGGGCTACATCAAGAGGAAACAAAACGTAGAGATAGAACGTGAAACTACTTTGCTGTGTCAAGTTTCAAGAAGCTAGCACAAACCGTGTTGGATTTAGAGTTCCAAATACATCTATCCATATAGGAGAAAACAGAGTGAAACCTAAAAATTCAAACTGTTACTGGAAATGAACGCTTCAACATAGAAGAACGAAATTTGGGGAACCAAGTCGCCTTAGTGTACTGATCATTACCTGAAAGTATCATCCAGTTTGGGTGAAAAAATATTTGCTGAGATTTCTGGAGATTCGTAATTTTGGGAAGCTTGGCAACCCCTTCCCATGAAAGTGTTTCTCGCCAGTCACTGTTTAGGGCTACATCAAGAGGAAACAAAACGTAGAGATAGAACATGAAACTACTTTGTTGTGTCAACTTTCAAGAAGCTAGCACAAACCGTGTTGGATTTAGAGTTCCAAATATATCTATCAATATAGGAGAAAACAGAGTGAAACCTACAAATTCAAACTGTTACTGGAAATGAACGCTTCAACATAGAAGAACGAAATTTGGGGAACCAAGACGCCTTAGTGTACTGATCATTACCTGAAAGTATCATCCAGTTTGGGTGAAAAAATGTTTGCTGAGATTTCTGGAGATTCGTAATTTTGGGATGCTTGGCAACCCCTTCCCATGAAAGTGTTTCTCGCCAGTCACTGCTTAGGGCTACATCAAGAGGAAACAAAACGTAGGGATAGAACGTGAAACTACTTTGTTGTGTCAAGTTTCAAGAAGCTAGCACAAACCGTGTTGGATTTAGAGTTCCAAATACATCTATCAATATAGGAGAAAACAGAGTGAAACCTAAAAATTCAAACTGTTACTGGAAATGAACGCTTCAACATAGAAGAACGAAATTTGGGGAACCAAGTCGCCTTAGTGTACTGATCATTACCTGAAAGTATCATCCAGTTTGGGTGAAAAAATATTTGCTGAGATTTCTGGAGATTCGTAATTTTGGGAAGCTTGGCAACCCCTTCCCATGAAAGTGTTTCTCGCCAGTCACTGCTTAGGGCTACATCAAGAGGAAACAAAACGTAGAGATAGAACGTGAAACTACTTGGTTGTGTCAAGTTTCAAGAAGCTAGCACAAACCGTGTTGGATTTAGAGTTCCAAATACATCTATCCATATAGGAGAAAACAGAGTGAAACCTAAAAATTCAAACTGTTACTGGAAATGAACGCTTCAACATAGAAGAACGAAATTTGGGGAACCAAGTCGCCTTAGTGTACTGATCATTACCTGAAAGTATCATCCAGTTTGGGTGAAAAAAATATTTGCTGAGATTTCTGGAGATTCGTAATTTTGGGAAGCTTGGCAACCCCTTCCCATGAAAGTGTTTCTCGCCAGTCACTGTTTAGGGCTACATCAAGAGGAAACAAAACGTAGAGATAGAACATGAAACTACTTTGTTGTGTCAAGTTTCAAGAAGCTAGCACAAACCGTGTTGGATTTAGAGTTCCAAATACATCTATCAATATAGGAGAAAACAGAGTGAAACCTAAAAATTCAAACTGTTACTGGAAATGAACGCTTCAACATAGAAGAACGAAATTTGGGGAACCAAGACGCCTTAGTGTACTGATCATTACCTGAAAGTATCATCCAGTTTGGGTGAAAAAAATATTTGCTGAGATTTCTGGAGATTCGTAATTTTGGGAAGCTTGGCAACCCCGTTCCATGAAAGGGTTTCTCGCCAGTCACTGCTTAGGGCTACATCAAGAGGAAACAAAACATAGAGATAGAACGTGAAACTACTTTGTTGTGTCAAGTTTCAAGAAGCTAGCACAAACCGTGTTGGATTTAGAGTTCCAAATACATCTATTAATATAGGAGAAAACAGAGTGAAACCTAAAAATTCAAACTGTTACTGGAAATGAACGCTTCAACATACAAGAACGAAATTTGGGGAACCAAGTTACCTTAGTGTACTGATCATTACCTGAAAGTATCATCCAGTTTGGGTGAAAAATTATTTGCTGAGATTTGTGGAGATTCGTAATTTTTGGAAGCTTGGCAATCCCTTCCCATGAAAGTGTTTCTCGCCAGTCACTGCTTAGGGCTACATCAAGAGGAAACAAAACGTAGAGATAGAACGTGAAACTACTTTGTTGTGTCAAGTTTCAAGAAGCTATCACAAACCGTGTTGGATTTAGAGTTCCAAATACATCTATCAATATAGGAGAAAACAGAGTGAAACCTAAAAATTCAAACTGTTACTGGAAATGAACGCTTCAACATAGAAGAACGAAATTTGGGGAACCAAGTCGCCTTAGTGTACTGATCATTACCTGAAAGTATCATCCAGTTTGGGTGAAAAAATATTTGCTGAGATATCTGGAGATTCGTAATTTTTGGAAGCTTGGCAACCCCTTCCCATGAAAGTGTTTCTCGCCAGTCACTGCTTAGGGCTACATCAAGAGGAAACAAAACGTAGAGATAGAACGTGAAACTACTTTTTTGTGTCAAGTTTCAAGAAGCTATCACAAACCGTGTTGGATTTAGAGTTCCAAATACATCTATCAATATAGGGGAAAACAGAGTGAAACCTACAAATTCAAACTGTTACTGGAAATGAACGCTTCAACATAGAAGAACGAAATTTGGGGAACCAAGTCGCCTTAGTGTACTGATCATTAACTGAGAGTATCATCCAGTTTGGGTGAAAAAATATTTGCTGAGATTTCTGGAGATTCGTAATTTTTGGAAGCTTGGCAACCCCTTCCCATGAAAGTGTTTCTCGCCAGTCACTGTTTAGGGCTACATCAAGAGGAAACAACAAAACGTAGAGATAGAACGTGAAACTACTTTGTTGTGTCAACTTTCAAGAAGCTAGCACAAACCGTGTTGGATTCAGAGTTCCAAATACATCTATCAATATAGGAGAAAACAGAGTGAAACCTACAAATTCAAACTGTTACTGGAAATGAACGCTTCAACATAGAAGAACGAAATTTGGGGAACCAAGACGCCTTAGTGTACTGATCATTACCTGAAAGTATCATCCAGTTTGGGTGAAAAAATGTTTGCTGAGATTTCTGGAGATTCGTAATTTTGGGATGCTTGGCAACCCCTTCCCATGAAAGTGTTTCTCGCCAGTCACTGCTTAGGGCTACATCAAGAGGAAACAAAACGTAGGGATAGAACGTGAAACTACTTTGTTGTGTCAAGTTTCAAGAAGCTAGCACAAACCGTGTTGGATTTAGAGTTCCAAATACATCTATCAATATAGGAGAAAACAGAGTGAAACCTAAAAATTCAAACTGTTACTGGAAATGAACGCTTCAACATAGAAGAACGAAATTTGGGGAACCAAGTCGCCTTAGTGTACTGATCATTACCTGAAAGTATCATCCAGTTTGGGTGAAAAAATATTTGCTGAGATTTCTGGAGATTCGTAATTTTGGGAAGCTTGGCAACCCCTTCCCATGAAAGTGTTTCTCGCCAGTCACTGCTTAGGGCTACATCAAGAGGAAACAAAACGTAGAGATAGAACGTGAAACTACTTTGCTGTGTCAAGTTTCAAGAAGCTAGCACAAACCGTGTTGGATTTAGAGTTCCAAATACATCTATCCATATAGGAGAAAACAGAGTGAAACCTAAAAATTCAAACTGTTACTGGAAATGAACGCTTCAACATAGAAGAACGAAATTTGGGGAACCAAGTCGCCTTAGTGTACTGATCATTACCTGAAAGTATCATCCAGTTTGGGTGAAAAAATATTTGCTGAGATTTCTGGAGATTCGTAATTTTGGGAAGCTTGGCAACCCCTTCCCATGAAAGTGTTTCTCGCCAGTCACTGTTTAGGGCTACATCAAGAGGAAACAAAACGTAGAGATAGAACATGAAACTACTTTGTTGTGTCAACTTTCAAGAAGCTAGCACAAACCGTGTTGGATTTAGAGTTCCAAATATATCTATCAATATAGGAGAAAACAGAGTGAAACCTACAAATTCAAACTGTTACTGGAAATGAACGCTTCAACATAGAAGAACGAAATTTGGGGAACCAAGACGCCTTAGTGTACTGATCATTACCTGAAAGTATCATCCAGTTTGGGTGAAAAAATGTTTGCTGAGATTTCTGGAGATTCGTAATTTTGGGATGCTTGGCAACCCCTTCCCATGAAAGTGTTTCTCGCCAGTCACTGCTTAGGGCTACATCAAGAGGAAACAAAACGTAGGGATAGAACGTGAAACTACTTTGTTGTGTCAAGTTTCAAGAAGCTAGAACAAACCGTGTTGGATTTAGAGTTCCAAATACATCTATCAATATAGGAGAAAACAGAGTGAAACCTAAAAATTCAAACTGTTACTGGAAATGAACGCTTCAACATAGAAGAACGAAATTTGGGGAACCAAGTCGCCTTAGTGTACTGATCATTACCTGAAAGTATCATCCAGTTTGGGTGAAAAAATATTTGCTGAGATTTCTGGAGATTCGTAATTTTGGGAAGCTTGGCAACCCCTTCCCATGAAAGTGTTTCTCGCCAGTCACTGCTTAGGGCTACATCAAGAGGAAACAAAACGTAGAGATAGAACGTGAAACTACTTGGTTGTGTCAAGTTTCAAGAAGCTAGCACAAACCGTGTTGGATTTAGAGTTCCAAATACATCTATCCATATAGGAGAAAACAGAGTGAAACCTAAAAATTCAAACTGTTACTGGAAATGAACGCTTCAACATAGAAGAACGAAATTTGGGGAACCAAGTCGCCTTAGTGTACTGATCATTACCTGAAAGTATCATCCAGTTTGGGTGAAAAAAATATTTGCTGAGATTTCTGGAGATTCGTAATTTTGGGAAGCTTGGCAACCCCTTCCCATGAAAGTGTTTCTCGCCAGTCACTGTTTAGGGCTACATCAAGAGGAAACAAAACGTAGAGATAGAACATGAAACTACTTTGTTGTGTCAAGTTTCAAGAAGCTAGCACAAACCGTGTTGGATTTAGAGTTCCAAATACATCTATCAATATAGGAGAAAACAGAGTGAAACCTAAAAATTCAAACTGTTACTGGAAATGAACGCTTCAACATAGAAGAACGAAATTTGGGGAACCAAGTCGCCTTAGTGTACTGATCATTACCTGAAAGTATCATCCAGTTTGGGTGAAAAAATATTTGCTGAGATTTCTGGAGATTCGTAATTTTTGGAAGCTTGGCAACCCCGTTCCATGAAAGTGTTTCTCGCCAGTCACTGCTTAGGGCTACATCAAGAGGAAACAAAACGTAGAGATAGAACGTGAAACTACTTTGTTGTGTCAAGTTTCAAGAAGCTAGCACAAACCGTGTTGGATTTAGAGTTCCAAATACATCTATTAATATAGGGAAAAGAGAGTGAAACCTAAAAATTCAAACTCTTACTGGAAGTGAACGCTTCAACATAGAAGAACGAAATTTGATGAACCAAGTCGCCTTAGTGTACTGATCATTACCTGAAAGTATCATCCAGTTTGGGTGAAAAAATATTTGCTGAGATTTCTGGAGATTCGTAATTTTGGGAAGCTTGGCAACCCCTTCCCATGAAGGTGTTTCTCGCCAGTCACTGCTTAGGGCTACATCAAGAGGAAACAAAACGTAGAGATAGAACCTGAAACTACTTTGTTGTGTCAAGTTTCAAGAAGCTAGCACAAACCGTGTTGGATTTAGAGTTCCAAATACATCTATCAATATAGGAGAAAACAGAGTGAAACCTAAAAATTCAAACTGTTACTGGAAATGAACGCTTCAACATAGAAGAACGAAATTTGGGGAACCAAGTCGCCTTAGTGTACTGATCATTACCTGAAAGTATCATCCATATTGGGTGAAAAAATATTTGCTGAGATTTCTGGAGATTCGTAATTTTGGGAAGCTTGGCATCCCCTTCCCATGAAAGTGTTTCTCGCCAGTCACTGCTTAGGGCTACATCAAGAGGAAACAAAACGTAGAGATAGAACGTGAAACTACTTTGTTGTGTCAAGTTTCAAGAAGCTAGCACACACCGTGTTGGATTTAGAGTTCCAAATACATCTATCAATATAGGAGAAAACAGAGTGAAACCTAAAAATTCAAACTGTTACTGGAAATGAACGCTTCAACATAGAAGAACGAAATTTGGGGAACCAAGTCGCCTTAGTGTACTGATCATTACCTGAAAGTATCATCCAGTTTGGGTGAAAAAATATTTGCTGAGATTTCTGGAGATTCGTAATTTTTGGAAGCTTGGCAACCCCTTCCCATGAAAGTGTTTCTCGCCAGTCACTGTTTAGGGCTACATCAAGAGGAAACAACAAAACGTAGAGATAGAACGTGAAACTACTTTGTTGTGTCAAGTTTCAAGAAGCTAGCACAAACCGTGTTGGATTTAGAGTTCCAAATACATCTATCAATATAGGGGAAAACAGAGTGAAACCTACAAATTCAAACTGTTACTGGAAATGAACGCTTCAACATAGAAGAACGAAATTTGGGGAACCAAGACGCCTTAGTGTACTGATCATTACCTGAAAGTATCATCCAGTTTGGGTGAAAAAATGTTTGCTGAGATTTCTGGAGATTCGTAATTTTGGGAAGCTTGGCAACCCCTTCCCATGAAAGTGTTTCTCGCCAGTCACTGCTTAGGGCTACATCAAGAGGAAACAAAACGTAGAGATAGAACCTGAAACTACTTTGTTGTGTCAAGTTTCAAGAAGCTAGCACAAACCGTGTTGGATTTAGAGTTCCAAATACATCTATCAATATAGGAGAAAACAGAGTGAAACCTAAAAATTCAAACTGTTACTGGAAATGAACGCTTCAACATAGAAGAACGAAATTTGGGGAACCAAGTCGCCTTAGTGTACTGATCATTACCTGAAAGTATCATCCAGTTTGGGTGAAAAAATATTTGCTGAGATTTCTGGAGATTCGTAATTTTGGGAAGCTTGGCATCCCCTTCCCATGAAAGTGTTTCTCGCCAGTCACTGCTTAGGGCTACATCAAAAGGAAACAAAACGTAGAGATAGAACGTGAAACTACTTTGTTGTGTCAAGTTTCAAGAAGCTAGCACAAACCGTGTTGGATTTAGAGTTCCAAATACATCTATCAATATAGGAGAAAACAGAGTGAAACCTAAAAATTCAAACTGTTACTGGAAATGAACGCTTCAACATAAAAGAACGAAATTTGGGTAACCAAGTCGCCTTAGTGTACTGATCATTACCTGAAAGTATCATCCAGTTTGGGTGAAAAAATATTTGCTGAGATTTCTGGAGATTCGTAATTTTGGGAAGCTTGGCAACCCCGTTCCATGAAAGGGTTTCTCGCCAGTCACTGCTTAGGGCTACATCAAGAGGAAACAAAACATAGAGATAGAACCTGAAACTACTTTGTTGTGTCAAGTTTCAAGAAACTAGCACAAACCGTGTTGGATTTAGAGTTCCAAATACATCTATTAATATAGGAGAAAACAGAGTGAAACCTAAAAATTCAAACTGTTACTGGAAATGAACGCTTCAACATAGAAGAACGAAATTTGGGGAACCAAATTACCTTAGTGTACTGATAATTACCTGAAAGTATCATCCAGTTTGGGTGAAAAATTATTTGCTGAGATTTCTGGAGATTCGTAATTTTTGGAAGCTTGGCAATCCCTTCCCATGAATGTGTTTCTCGCCAGTCACTGCTTAGGGCTACATCAAGAGGAAACAAAACGTAGAGATAGAACGTGAAACTACTTTGTTGTGTCAAGTTTCAAGAAGCTATCACAAACCGTGTTGGATTTAGAGTTCCAAATACATCTATCAATATAGGAGAAAACAGAGTGAAACCTAAAAATTCAAACTGTTACTGGAAATGAACGCTTCAAAATAGAAGAACGAAATTTGGGGAACCAAGTCGCCTTAGTGTACTGATCATTACCTGAAAGTATCATCCAGTTTGGGAGAAAAAATATTTGCTGAGATTTCTGGAGATTCGTAATTTTGGGAAGCTTGGCAACCCCGTTCCATGAAAGGGTTTCTCGCCAGTCACTGCTTAGGGCTACATCAAGAGGAAACAAAACATAGAGATAGAACGTGAAACTACTTTGTTGTGTCAAGTTTCAAGAAGCTAGCACAAACCGTGTTGGATTTAGAGTTCCAAATACATCTATTAATATAGGAGAAAACAGAGTGAAACCTAAAAATTCAAACTGTTACTGGAAATGAACGCTTCAACATACAAGAACGAAATTTGGGGAACCAAGTTACCTTAGTGTACTGATCATTACCTGAAAGTATCATCCAGTTTGGGTGAAAAATTATTTGCTGAGATTTGTGGAGATTCGTAATTTTTGGAAGCTTGGCAATCCCTTCCCATGAAAGTGTTTCTCGCCAGTCACTGCTTAGGGCTACATCAAGAGGAAACAAAACGTAGAGATAGAACGTGAAACTACTTTGTTGTGTCAAGTTTCAAGAAGCTATCACAAACCGTGTTGGATTTAGAGTTCCAAATACATCTATCAATATAGGAGAAAACAGAGTGAAACCTAAAAATTCAAACTGTTACTGGAAATGAACGCTTCAACATAGAAGAACGAAATTTGGGGAACCAAGTCGCCTTAGTGTACTGATCATTACCTGAAAGTATCATCCAGTTTGGGTGAAAAAATATTTGCTGAGATATCTGGAGATTCGTAATTTTTGGAAGCTTGGCAACCCCTTCCCATGAAAGTGTTTCTCGCCAGTCACTGCTTAGGGCTACATCAAGAGGAAACAAAACGTAGAGATAGAACGTGAAACTACTTTGTTGTGTCAAGTTTCAAGAAGCTATCACAAACCGTGTTGGATTTAGAGTTCCAAATACATCTATCAATATAGGAGAAAACAGAGTGAAACCTAAAAATTCAAACTGTTACTGGAAATGAACGCTTCAACATAAAAGAACGAAATTTGGGTAACCAAGTCGCCTTAGTGTACTGATCATTACCTGAAAGTATCATCCAGTTTGGGTGAAAAATTATTTGCTGAGATTTCTGGAGATTCGTAATTTTTGGAAGCTTGGCAATCCCTTCCCATGAATGTGTTTCTCGCCAGTCACTGCTTAGGGCTACATCAAGAGGAAACAAAACGTAGAGATAGAACGTGAAACTACTTTGTTGTGTCAAGTTTCAAGAAGCTATCACAAACCGTGTTGGATTTAGAGTTCCAAATACATCTATCAATATAGGAGAAAACAGAGTGAAACCTAAAAATTCAAACTGTTACTGGAAATGAACGCTTCAAAATAGAAGAACGAAATTTGGGGAACCAAGTCGCCTTAGTGTACTGATCATTACCTGAAAGTATCATCCAGTTTGGGAGAAAAAATATTTGCTGAGATTTCTGGAGATTCGTAATTTTGGGAAGCTTGGCAACTCCGTTCCATGAAAGGGTTTCTCGCCAGTCACTGCTTAGGGCTACATCAAGAGGAAACAAAACATAGAGATAGAACGTGAAACTACTTTGTTGTGTCAAGTTTCAAGAAGCTAGCACAAACCGTGTTGGATTTAGAGTTCCAAATACATCTATTAATATAGGAGAAAACAGAGTGAAACCTAAAAATTCAAACTGTTACTGGAAATGAACGCTTCAACATACAAGAACGAAATTTGGGGAACCAAGTTACCTTAGTGTACTGATCATTACCTGAAAGTATCATCCAGTTTGGGTGAAAAATTATTTGCTGAGATTTGTGGAGATTCGTAATTTTTGGAAGCTTGGCAATCCCTTCCCATGAAAGTGTTTCTCGCCAGTCACTGCTTAGGGCTACATCAAGAGGAAACAAAACGTAGAGATAGAACGTGAAACTACTTTGTTGTGTCAAGTTTCAAGAAGCTATCACAAACCGTGTTGGATTTAGAGTTCCAAATACATCTATCAATATAGGAGAAAACAGAGTGAAACCTAAAAATTCAAACTGTTACTGGAAATGAACGCTTCAACATAGAAGAACGAAATTTGGGGAACCAAGTCGCCTTAGTGTACTGATCATTACCTGAAAGTATCATCCAGTTTGGGTGAAAAAATATTTGCTGAGAATTCTGGAGATTCGTAATTTTGGGAAGCTTGGCAACCCCTTCCCATGAAAGTGTTTCTCGCCAGTCACTGCTTAGGGCTACATCAAGAGGAAACAAAACGTAGAGATAGAACGTGAAACTACTTTGTTGTGTCAACTTTCAAGAAGCTAGCACAAACCGTGTTGGATTTAGAGTTCCAAATACATCTATCAATATAGGAGAAAACAGAGTGAAACCTAAAAATTCAAACTGTTACTGGAAATGAACGCTTCAACATAGAAGAACGAAATTTGGGGAACCAAGTCGCCTTAGTGTACTGATCATTACCTGAAAGTATCATCTAGTTTGGGTGAAAAAATATTTGCTGAGATTTCTGGAGATTCGTAATTTTGGGAAGCTTGGCAACCCCTTCCCATGAAAGTGTTTCTCGCCAGTCACTGCTTAGGGCTACATCAAGAGGAAACAAAACGTAGAGATAGAACGTGAAACTACTTTGTTGTGTCAAGTTTCAAGAAGCTAGCACAAACCGTGTTGGATTCAGAGTTCCAAATACATCTATCAATATAGGAGAAAACAGAGTGAAACCTACAAATTCAAACTGTTACTGGAAATGAACGCTTCAACATAGAAGAACGAAATTTGGGGAACCAAGACGCCTTAGTGTACTGATCATTACCTGAAAGTATCATCCAGTTTGGGTGAAAAAATGTTTGCTGAGATTTCTGGAGATTCGTAATTTTGGGATGCTTGGCAACCCCTTCCCATGAAAGTGTTTCTCGCCAGTCACTGCTTAGGGCTACATCAAGAGGAAACAAAACGTAGGGATAGAACGTGAAACTACTTTGTTGTGTCAAGTTTCAAGAAGCTAGCACAAACCGTGTTGGATTTAGAGTTCCAAATACATCTATCAATATAGGAGAAAACAGAGTGAAACCTAAAAATTCAAACTGTTACTGGAAATGAACGCTTCAAAATAGAAGAACGAAATTTGGGGAACCAAGTCGCCTTAGTGTACTGATCATTACCTGAAAGTATCATCCAGTTTGGGAGAAAAAATATTTGCTGAGATTTCTGGAGATTCGTAATTTTGGGAAGCTTGGCAACCCCGTTCCATGAAAGGGTTTCTCGCCAGTCACTGCTTAGGGCTACATCAAGAGGAAACAAAACATAGAGATAGAACGTGAAACTACTTTGTTGTGTCAAGTTTCAAGAAGCTAGCACAAACCGTGTTGGATTTAGAGTTCCAAATACATCTATTAATATAGGAGAAAACAGAGTGAAACCTAAAAATTCAAACTGTTACTGGAAATGAACGCTTCAACATACAAGAACGAAATTTGGGGAACCAAGTTACCTTAGTGTACTGATCATTACCTGAAAGTATCATCCAGTTTGGGTGAAAAATTATTTGCTGAGATTTGTGGAGATTCGTAATTTTTGGAAGCTTGGCAATCCCTTCCCATGAAAGTGTTTCTCGCCAGTCACTGCTTAGGGCTACATCAAGAGGAAACAAAACGTAGAGATAGAACGTGAAACTACTTTGTTGTGTCAAGTTTCAAGAAGCTATCACAAACCGTGTTGGATTTAGAGTTCCAAATACATCTATCAATATAGGAGAAAACAGAGTGAAACCTAAAAATTCAAACTGTTACTGGAAATGAACGCTTCAACATAGAAGAACGAAATTTGGGGAACCAAGTCGCCTTAGTGTACTGATCATTACCTGAAAGTATCATCCAGTTTGGGTGAAAAAATATTTGCTGAGAATTCTGGAGATTCGTAATTTTGGGAAGCTTGGCAACCCCTTCCCATGAAAGTGTTTCTCGCCAGTCACTGCTTAGGGCTACATCAAGAGGAAACAAAACGTAGAGATAGAACGTGAAACTACTTTGTTGTGTCAAGTTTCAAGAAGCTATCACAAACCGTGTTGGATTTAGAGTTCCAAATACATCTATCAATATAGGAGAAAACAGAGTGAAACCTAAAAATTCAAACTGTTACTGGAAATGAACGCTTCAACATAGAAGAACGAAAATTGGGGAACCAAGTCGCCTTAGTGTACTGATCATTACCTGAGAGTATCATCCAGTTTGGGTGAAAAAATATTTGCTGAGATTTCTGGAGATTCGTAATTTTTGGAAGCATGGCAACCCCTTCCCATGAAAGTGTTTCTCGCCAGTCACTGCTTAGGGCTACATCAAGAGGAAACAAAACGTAGAGATAGAACGTGAAACTACTTTGTTGTGTCAAGTTTCAAGAAGCTAGCACAAACCGTGTTGGATTTAGAGTTCCAAATCCATCTATCAATATAGGAGAAAACAGAGTGAAACCTAAAAATTCAAACTGTTACTGGAAATGAACGCTTCGACATAGAAGAACGAAATTTGGGGAACCAAGTCGCCTTAGTGTACTGATCACTACCTGAAAGTATCATCCAGTTTGGGTGAAAAAATATTAGCTGAGATTTCTGGAGATTCGTAATTTTGGGAAGCTTGGCAACCCCTTCCCATGAAAGTGTTTCTCGCCAGTCACTGCTTAGGGCTACATCAAGAGGAAACAAAACGTAGGGATAGAATGTGAAACTACTTTGTTGTGTCAAGTTTCAAGAAGCTAGCACAAACCGTGTTGGATTTAGAGTTCCAAATACATCTATCAATATAGGAGAAAACAGAGTGAAACCTAAAAATTCAAACTGTTACTGGAAATGAACGCTTCAACATAGAAGAACGAAATTTGGGGAACCAAGTCGCCTTAGTGTACTGATCATTACCTGAAAGTATCATCCAGTTTGGGTGAAAAAATATTTGCTGAGATTTCTGGAGATTCGTAATTTTGGGAAGCTTGGCAACCCCTTCCCATGAAAGTGTTTCTCGCCAGTCACTGTTTAGGGCTACATCAAGAGGAAACAAAACGTAGAGATAGAACATGAAACTACTTTGTTGTGTCAACTTTCAAGAAGCTAGCACAAACCGTGTTGGATTTAGAGTTCCAAATACATCTATCAATATAGGAGAAAACAGAGTGAAACCTAAAAATTCAAACTGTTACTGGAAATGAACGCTTCAACATAGAAGAACGAAATTTGGGGAACCAAGTCGCCTTAGTGTACTGATCATTACCTGAAAGTATCATCTAGTTTGGGTGAAAAAATATTTGCTGAGATTTCTGGAGATTCGTAATTTTGGGAAGCTTGGCAACCCCTTCCCATGAAAGTGTTTCTCGCCAGTCACTGCTTAGGGCTACATCAAGAGGAAACAAAACGTAGAGATAGAACGTGAAACTACTTTGTTGTGTCAAGTTTCAAGAAGCTAGCACAAACCGTGTTGGATTCAGAGTTCCAAATACATCTATCAATATAGGAGAAAACAGAGTGAAACCTACAAATTCAAACTGTTACTGGAAATGAACGCTTCAACATAGAAGAACGAAATTTGGGGAACCAAGACGCCTTAGTGTACTGATCATTACCTGAAAGTATCATCCAGTTTGGGTGAAAAAATGTTTGCTGAGATTTCTGGAGATTCGTAATTTTGGGATGCTTGGCAACCCCTTCCCATGAAAGTGTTTCTCGCCAGTCACTGCTTAGGGCTACATCAAGAGGAAACAAAACGTAGGGATAGAACGTGAAACTACTTTGTTGTGTCAAGTTTCAAGAAGCTAGCACAAACCGTGTTGGATTTAGAGTTCCAAATACATCTATCAATATAGGAGAAAACAGAGTGAAACCTAAAAATTCAAACTGTTACTGGAAATGAACGCTTCGACATAGAAGAACGAAATTTGGGGAACCAAGTCGCCTTAGTGTACTGATCATTACCTGAAAGTATCATCCAGTTTGGGTGAAAAAATATTTGCTGAGATTTCTGGAGATTCGTAATATTGGGAAGCTTGGCAACCCCTTCCCATGAAAGTGTTTCTCGCCAGTCACTGCTTAGGGCTACATCAAGAGGAAACAAAACGTAGAGATAGAACGTGAAACTACTTTGCTGTGTCAAGTTTCAAGAAGCTAGCACAAACCGTGTTGGATTTAGATTTCCAAATACATCTATCCATATAGGAGAAAACAGAGTGAAACCTAAAAATTCAAACTGTTACTGGAAATGAACGCTTCAACATAGAAGAACGAAGTTTGGGGAACCAAGTCGCCTTAGTGTACTGATCATTACCTGAAAGTATCATCCAGTTTGGGTGAAAAAATATTTGCTGAGATTTCTGGAGATTCGTAATTTTGGGAAGCTTGGCAACCCCTTCCCATGAAAGTGTTTCTCGCCAGTCACTGTTTAGGGCTACATCAAGAGGAAACAAAACGTAGAGATAGAACATGAAACTACTTTGTTGTGTCAAGTTTCAAGAAGCTAGCACAAACCGTGTTGGATTTAGAGTTCCAAATACATCTATCAATATAGGAGAAAACAGAGTGAAACCTAAAAATTCAAACTGTTACTGGAAATGAACGCTTCAACATAGAAGAACGAAATTTGGGGAACCAAGTCGCCTTAGTGTACTGATCATTACCTGAAAGTATCATCCAGTTTGGGTGAAAAAATATTTGCTGAGATTTCTGGAGATTCGTAATTTTGGGAAGCTTGGCAACCCTGTTCCATGAAAGGGTTTCTCGCCAGTCACTGCTTAGGGCTACATCAAGAGTAAACAAAACGTAGAGATAGAACGTGAAACTACTTTGTTGTGTCAAGTTTCAAGAAGCTAGCACAAACCGTGTTGGATTTAGAGTTCCAAATACATCTATCAATATAGGAGAAAACAGAGTGAAACCTACAAATTCAAACTGTTACTGGAAATGAAGGCTTCAACATAGAAGAACGAAATTTGGGGAACCAAGTCGCCTTAGTGTACTGATCATTACCTGAAAGTATCATCCAGTTTGGGTGAAAAAATATTTGCTGAGATTTCTAGAGATTCGTAATTGTGGGAAGCTTGGCAACCCCGTTCCATGAAAGTGTTTCTCGCCAGTCACTGCTTAGGGCTACATCAAGAGGAAACAAAACGTAGAGATAGAACGTGAAACTACTTTGTTGTGTCAAGTTTCAAGAAGCTAGCAAAAACCGTGTTGGATTTAGAGTTCCAAATACATCTATCACTATAGGAGAAAACAGAGTGAAATCTAAAAATTCAAACTGTTACTGAAAATGAACGCTTCAACATAGAAGAACGAAATTTGGGGAACCAAGTCGCCTTAGTGTACTGATCATTACCTGAAAGTATCATCCAGTTTGGGTGAAAAAATATTTGCTGAGATTTCTGGAGATTCGTAATTTTGGGAAGCTTGGCAACCCCTTCCCATGAAAGTGTTTCTCGCCAGTCACTGTTTAGGGCTACATCAAGAGGAAACAACAAAACGTAGAGATAGAACGTGAAACTACTTTGTTGTGTCAACTTTCAAGAAGCTAGCACAAACCGTGTTGGATTCAGAGTTCCAAATACATCTATCAATATAGGAGAAAACAGAGTGAAACCTAAAGATTCAAACTGTTACTGGAAATGAACGCTTCAACATAGAAGAACGAAATTTGGGGAACCAAGTCGCCTTAGTGTACTGATCATTACCTGAAAGTATCATCCAGTTTGGGTGAAAAAATATTTGCTGAGATTTCTGGAGATTCGTAATTTTGGGAAGCTTGGCAACCCCTTCCCATGAAAGTGTTTCTCGCCAGTCACTGCTTAGGGCTACATCAAGAGGAAACAAAACGTAGAGATAGAACGTGAAACAACTTTGTTGTGTCAAGTTTCAAGAAGCTAGCACAAACCGTGTTGGATTTAGAGTTCCAAATACATCTATCTATATAGGAGAAAACAGAGTGAAACCTAAAAATTCAAACTGTTACTGGAAATGAACGCTTCAACATAGAAGAACGAAATTTGGGGAACCAAGTCGCCTTAGTGTACTGATCATTACCTGAAAGTATCATCCAGTTTGGTTGAAAAAATATTTGCTGAGATTTCTGGAGATTCGTAATTTTGGGAAGCTTGGCAACCCCTTCCCATGAAAGTGTTTCTCGCCAGTCACTGCTTAGGGCTACATCAAGAGGAAACAAAACGTAGAGATAGAACGTGAAACTACTTTGTTGTGTCAAGTTTCAAGAAGCTAGCACAAACCGTGTTGTATTTAGAGTTCCAAATACATCTATCAATATAGGAGAAAATAGAGTGAAACCTAAAAATTCAAACTGTTACTGGAAATGAACGCTTCAACATCGAAGAACGAAATTTGGGGAACCAAGTCGCCTTAGTGTACTGATTATTACCTGAAAGTATCATCCAGTTTGGGTGAAAAAATATTTGCTGAGATTTCTGGAGATTCGTAATTTTGGGAAGCTTGGCAACCCCTTCCCATGAAAGTGTTTCTCGCCAGTCACTGTTTAGGGCTACATCAAGAGGAAACAAAACGTAGAGATAGAACGTGAAACTACTTTGTTGTGTCAAGTTTCAAGAAGCTAGCACAAACCGTGTTGGATTTAGAGTTCCAAATACATCTATCAATATAGGAGAAAACAGAGTGAAACCTAAAAATTCAAACTGTTACTGGAAATGAACGCTTCAACGTAGAAGAATGAAATTTGGGGAACCAAGTCGCCTTAGTGTACTCATCATTACCTGAAAGTATCATCCAGTTTGGGTGAAAAAATATTTGCTGAGATTTCTGGAGATTCGTAATTTTGGGAAGCTTGGAATCCCCTTCCCATGAAAGTGTTTCTCACCAGTCACTGCTTAGGGCTACATCAAGAGGAAACAAAACGTAGAGATAGAACGTGAAACTACTTTGTTGTGTCAAGTTTCAAGAAGCTAGCACAAACCGTGTTGGATTTAGAGTTCCAAATACATCTATCAATATAGGAGAAAACAGAGTGAAACCTAAAAATTCAAACTGTTACTGGAAATGAACGCTTCAACATCGAAGAACGAAATTTGGGGAACCAAGTAGCCTTAGTGTACTGATCATTACCTGAGAGTATCATCCCGTTTGGGTGAAAAAATATTTGCTGAGATTTCTGGAGATTCGTAATTTTTGGAAGCTTGGCAACCCCTTCCCATGAAAGTGTTTCTCGCCAGTCACTGCTTAGGGCTACATCAAGAGGAAACAAAACGTAGAGATAGAACGTGAATCTACTTTGTTGTGTCAAGTTTCAAGAAGCTAGCACAAACCGTGTTGGATTCAGAGTTCCAAATACATCTATCAATATAGGAGAAAACAGAGTGAAACCTAAAAATTCAAACTGTTACTGGAAATGAACGCTTCAACATAGAAGAATGAAATTTGGGGAACCAAGTCGCCTTAGTGTACTGATCATTACCTGAAAGTATCATCCAGTTTGGGTGAAAAAATGTTTGCTGAGATTTCTGGAGATTCGTAATTTTGGGAAGCTTGGCAACCCCTTCCGATGAAAGTGTTTCTCGCCAGTCACTGCTTAGGGCTACAACATGAGGAAACAAAACGTAGAGATAGAACGTGAAACTACTTTGTTGTGTCAAGTTTCAAGAAGCTAGCACAAACCGTGTTGGATTTAGAGTTCCAAATACATCTATCTATATAGGAGAAAACAGAGTGAAACCTAAAAATTCAAACTGTTACTGGAAATGAACGCTTCAACATAGAAGAACGAAATTTGGGGAACCAAGTCGCCTTAGTGTACTGATCATTACCTGAAAGTATCATCCAGTTTGGGTGAAAAAATATTTGCTGAGATTTCTAGAGATTCGTAATTGTGGGAAGCTTGGCAACCCCGTTCCATGAAAGTGTTTCTCGCCAGTCACTGCTTAGGGCTACATCAAGAGGAAACAAAACGTAGAGATAGAACGTGAAACTACTTTGTTGTGTCAAGTTTCAAGAAGCTAGCAAAAACCGTGTTGGATTTAGAGTTCCAAATACATCTATCACTATAGGAGAAAACAGAGTGAAATCTAAAAATTCAAACTGTTACTGAAAATGAACGCTTCAACATAGAAGAACGAAATTTGGGGAACCAAGTCGCCTTAGTGTACTGATCATTACCTGAAAGTATCATCCAGTTTGGGTGAAAAAATATTTGCTGAGATTTCTGGAGATTCGTAATTTTGGGAAGCTTGGCAACCCCTTCCCATGAAAGTGTTTCTCGCCAGTCACTGTTTAGGGCTACATCAAGAGGAAACAACAAAACGTAGAGATAGAACGTGAAACTACTTTGTTGTGTCAACTTTCAAGAAGCTAGCACAAACCGTGTTGGATTCAGAGTTCCAAATACATCTATCAATATAGGAGAAAACAGAGTGAAACCTAAAGATTCAAACTGTTACTGGAAATGAACGCTTCAACATAGAAGAACGAAATTTGGGGAACCAAGTCGCCTTAGTGTACTGATCATTACCTGAAAGTATCATCCAGTTTGGGTGAAAAAATATTTGCTGAGATTTCTGGAGATTCGTAATTTTGGGAAGCTTGGCAACCCCTTCCCATGAAAGTGTTTCTCGCCAGTCACTGCTTAGGGCTACATCAAGAGGAAACAAAACGTAGAGATAGAACGTGAAACAACTTTGTTGTGTCAAGTTTCAAGAAGCTAGCACAAACCGTGTTGGATTTAGAGTTCCAAATACATCTATCTATATAGGAGAAAACAGAGTGAAACCTAAAAATTCAAACTGTTACTGGAAATGAACGCTTCAACATAGAAGAACGAAATTTGGGGAACCAAGTCGCCTTAGTGTACTGATCATTACCTGAAAGTATCATCCAGTTTGGTTGAAAAAATATTTGCTGAGATTTCTGGAGATTCGTAATTTTGGGAAGCTTGGCAACCCCTTCCCATGAAAGTGTTTCTCGCCAGTCACTGCTTAGGGCTACATCAAGAGGAAACAAAACGTAGAGATAGAACGTGAAACTACTTTGTTGTGTCAAGTTTCAAGAAGCTAGCACAAACCGTGTTGTATTTAGAGTTCCAAATACATCTATCAATATAGGAGAAAATAGAGTGAAACCTAAAAATTCAAACTGTTACTGGAAATGAACGCTTCAACATCGAAGAACGAAATTTGGGGAACCAAGTCGCCTTAGTGTACTGATCATTACCTGAAAGTATCATCCAGTTTGGGTGAAAAAATATTTGCTGAGATTTCTGGAGATTCGTAATTTTGGGAAGCTTGGCAACCCCTTCCCATGAAAGTGTTTCTCGCCAGTCACTGTTTAGGGCTACATCAAGAGGAAACAAAACGTAGAGATAGAACGTGAAACTACTTTGTTGTGTCAAGTTTCAAGAAGCTAGCACAAACCGTGTTGGATTTAGAGTTCCAAATACATCTATCAATATAGGAGAAAACAGAGTGAAACCTAAAAATTCAAACTGTTACTGGAAATGAACGCTTCAACGTAGAAGAATGAAATTTGGGGAACCAAGTCGCCTTAGTGTACTCATCATTACCTGAAAGTATCATCCAGTTTGGGTGAAAAAATATTTGCTGAGATTTCTGGAGATTCGTAATTTTGGGAAGCTTGGAATCCCCTTCCCATGAAAGTGTTTCTCACCAGTCACTGCTTAGGGCTACATCAAGAGGAAACAAAACGTAGAGATAGAACGTGAAACTACTTTGTTGTGTCAAGTTTCAAGAAGCTAGCACAAACCGTGTTGGATTTAGAGTTCCAAATACATCTATCAATATAGGAGAAAACAGAGTGAAACCTAAAAATTCAAACTGTTACTGGAAATGAACGCTTCAACATCGAAGAACGAAATTTGGGGAACCAAGTAGCCTTAGTGTACTGATCATTACCTGAGAGTATCATCCCGTTTGGGTGAAAAAATATTTGCTGAGATTTCTGGAGATTCGTAATTTTTGGAAGCTTGGCAACCCCTTCCCATGAAAGTGTTTCTCGCCAGTCACTGCTTAGGGCTACATCAAGAGGAAACAAAACGTAGAGATAGAACGTGAATCTACTTTGTTGTGTCAAGTTTCAAGAAGCTAGCACAAACCGTGTTGGATTCAGAGTTCCAAATACATCTATCAATATAGGAGAAAACAGAGTGAAACCTAAAATTTCAAACTGTTACTGGAAATGAACGCTTCAACATAGAAGAATGAAATTTGGGGAACCAAGTCGCCTTAGTGTACTGATCATTACCTGAAAGTATCATCCAGTTTGGGTGAAAAAATGTTTGCTGAGATTTCTGGAGATTCGTAATTTTGGGAAGCTTGGCAACCCCTTCCGATGAAAGTGTTTCTCGCCAGTCACTGCTTAGGGCTACAACATGAGGAAACAAAACGTAGAGATAGAACGTGAAACTACTTTGTTGTGTCAAGTTTCAAGAAGCTAGCACAAACCGTGTTGGATTTAGAGTTCCAAATACATCTATCAATATAGGAGAAAACAGAGTGAAACCTAAAAATTCAAACTGTTACTGGAAATGAACGCTTCAACATAGAAGAACGAAATTTGGGGAACCAAGTCGCCTTAGTGTACTGATCATTACCTGAGAGTATCATCCAGTTTGGGTGAAAAAATATTTGCTGAGATTTCTGGAGATTCGTAATTTTTGGAAGCTTGGCAACCCCTTCCCATGAAAGTGTTTCTCGCCAGTCACTGCTTAGGGCTACATCAAGAGGAAACAAAACGTAGAGATAGAACGTGAAACTACTTTGTTGTGTCAAGTTTCAAGAAGCTAGCACAAACCGTGTTGGATTCAGAGTTCCAAATACATCTATCAATATAGGAGAAAACAGAGTGAAACCTAAAAATTCAAACTGTTACTGGAAATGAACGCTTCAACATAGAAGAACGAAATTTGGGGAACCAAGTCGCCTTAGTGTACTGATCATTACCTGAAAGTATCATCCAGTTTGGGTGAAAAAATATTTGCTGAGATTTCTGGAGATTCGTAATTTTGGGAAGCTTGGCAACCCCTTCCCATGAAAGTTTTTCTCGCCAGTCACTGCTTAGGGCTACATCAAGAGGAAACAAAACGTAGAGATAGAACGTGAAACAACTTTGTTGTGTCAAGTTTCAAGAAGCTAGCACAAACCGTGTTGGATTTAGAGTTCCAAATACATCTATCTATATAGGAGAAAACAGAGTGAAACCTAAAAATTCAAACTGTTACTGGAAATGAACGCTTCAACATAGAAGAACGAAATTTGGGGAACCAAGTCGCCTTAGTGTACTGATCATTACCTGAAAGTATCATCCAGTTTGGTTGAAAAAATATTTGCTGAGATTTCTGGAGATTCGTAATTTTGGGAAGCTTGGCAACCCCTTCCCATGAAAGTGTTTCTCGCCAGTCACTGCTTAGGGCTACATCAAGAGGAAACAAAACGTAGAGATAGAACGTGAAACTACTTTGTTGTGTCAAGTTTCAAGAAGCTAGCACAAACCGTGTTGGATTTAGAGTTCCAAATACATCTATCAATATAGGAGAAAACAGAGTGAAACCTAAAAATTCAAACAGTTACTGGAAATGAACGCTTCAACATCGAAGAACGAAATTTGGGGAACCAAGTAGCCTTAGTGTACTGATCATTACCTGAGAGTATCATCCCGTTTGGGTGAAAAAATATTTGCTGAGATTTCTGGAGATTCGTAATTTTGGGAAGCTTGGCAACCCCTTCCCATGAAAGTGTTTCTCGCCAGTCACTGCTTAGGGCTACATCAAGAGGAAACAAAACGTAGAGATAGAACGTGAATCTACTTTGTTGTGTCAAGTTTCAAGTAGCTAGCACAAACCGTGTTGGATTCAGAGTTCCAAATACATCTATCAATATAGGAGAAAACAGAGTGAAACCTAAAAATTCAAACTGTTACTGGAAATGAACGCTTCAACATAGAAGAACGAAATTTGGGGAACCAAGTCGCCTTAGTGTACTGATCATTACCTGAAAGTATCATCCAGTTTGGTTGAAAAAATATTTGCTGAGATTTCTGGAGATTCGTAATTTTGGGAAGCTTGGCAACCCCTTCCCATGAAAGTGTTTCTCGCCAGTCACTGTTTAGGGCTACATCAAGAGGAAACAAAACGTAGAGATAGAACAAGAAACTACTTTGTTGTGTCAACTTTCAAGAAGCTAGCACAAACCGTGTTGGATTTAGAGTTCCAAATACATCTATCAATATAGGAGAAAACAGAGTGAAACCTAAAAATTCAAACTGTTACTGGAAATGAACGCTTCAACATAGAAGAACGAAATTTGGGGAACCAAGTCGCCTTAGTGTACTGATCATTACCTGAAAGTATCATCTAGTTTGGGTGAAAAAATATTTGCTGAGATTTCTGGAGATTCGTAATTTTGGGAAGCTTGGCAACCCCTTCCCATGAAAGTGTTTCTCGCCAGTCACTGCTTAGGGCTACATCAAGAGGAAACAAAACGTAGAGATAGAACGTGAAACTACTTTGTTGTGTCAAGTTTCAAGAAGCTAGCACAAACCGTGTTGGATTCAGAGTTCCAAATACATCTATCAATATAGGAGAAAACAGAGTGAAACCTACAAATTCAAACTGTTACTGGAAATGAACGCTTCAACATAGAAGAACGAAATTTGGGGAACCAAGACGCCTTAGTGTACTGATCATTACCTGAAAGTATCATCCAGTTTGGGTGAAAAAATGTTTGCTGAGATTTCTGGAGATTCGTAATTTTGGGATGCTTGGCAACCCCTTCCCATGAAAGTGTTTCTCGCCAGTCACTGCTTAGGGCTACATCAAGAGGAAACAAAACGTAGGGATAGAACGTGAAACTACTTTGTTGTGTCAAGTTTCAAGAAGCTAGCACAAACCGTGTTGGATTTAGAGTTCCAAATACATCTATCAATATAGGAGAAAACAGAGTGAAACCTAAAAATTCAAACTGTTACTGGAAATGAACGCTTCGACATAGAAGAACGAAATTTGGGGAACCAAGTCGCCTTAGTGTACTGATCATTACCTGAAAGTATCATCCAGTTTGGGTGAAAAAATATTTGCTGAGATTTCTGGAGATTCGTAATATTGGGAAGCTTGGCAACCCCTTCCCATGAAAGTGTTTCTCGCCAGTCACTGCTTAGGGCTACATCAAGAGGAAACAAAACGTAGAGATAGAACGTGAAACTACTTTGCTGTGTCAAGTTTCAAGAAGCTAGCACAAACCGTGTTGGATTTAGATTTCCAAATACATCTATCCATATAGGAGAAAACAGAGTGAAACCTAAAAATTCAAACTGTTACTGGAAATGAACGCTTCAACATAGAAGAACGAAGTTTGGGGAACCAAGTCGCCTTAGTGTACTGATCATTACCTGAAAGTATCATCCAGTTTGGGTGAAAAAATATTTGCTGAGATTTCTGGAGATTCGTAATTTTGGGAAGCTTGGCAACCCCTTCCCATGAAAGTGTTTCTCGCCAGTCACTGTTTAGGGCTACATCAAGAGGAAACAAAACGTAGAGATAGAACATGAAACTACTTTGTTGTGTCAAGTTTCAAGAAGCTAGCACAAACCGTGTTGGATTTAGAGTTCCAAATACATCTATCAATATAGGAGAAAACAGAGTGAAACCTAAAAATTCAAACTGTTACTGGAAATGAACGCTTCAACATAGAAGAACGAAATTTGGGGAACCAAGTCGCCTTAGTGTACTGATCATTACCTGAAAGTATCATCCAGTTTGGGTGAAAAAATATTTGCTGAGATTTCTGGAGATTCGTAATTTTGGGAAGCTTGGCAACCCTGTTCCATGAAAGGGTTTCTCGCCAGTCACTGCTTAGGGCTACATCAAGAGTAAACAAAACGTAGAGATAGAACGTGAAACTACTTTGTTGTGTCAAGTTTCAAGAAGCTAGCACAAACCGTGTTGGATTTAGAGTTCCAAATACATCTATCAATATAGGAGAAAACAGAGTGAAACCTACAAATTCAAACTGTTACTGGAAATGAAGGCTTCAACATAGAAGAACGAAATTTGGGGAACCAAGTCGCCTTAGTGTACTGATCATTACCTGAAAGTATCATCCAGTTTGGGTGAAAAAATATTTGCTGAGATTTCTGGAGATTCGTAATTGTGGGAAGCTTGGCAACCCCGTTCCATGAAAGTGTTTCTCGCCAGTCACTGCTTAGGGCTACATCAAGAGGAAACAAAACGTAGAGATAGAACGTGAAACTACTTTGTTGTGTCAAGTTTCAAGAAGCTAGCAAAAACCGTGTTGGATTTAGAGTTCCAAATACATCTATCACTATAGGAGAAAACAGAGTGAAATCTAAAAATTCAAACTGTTACTGAAAATGAACGCTTCAACATAGAAGAACGAAATTTTGGGAACCAAGTCGCCTTAGTGTACTGATCATTACCTGAAAGTATCATCCAGTTTGGGTGAAAAAATATTTGCTGAGATTTCTGGAGATTCGTAATTTTGGGAAGCTTGGCAACCCCTTCCCATGAAAGTGTTTCTCGCCAGTCACTGTTTAGGGCTACATCAAGAGGAAACAACAAAACGTAGAGATAGAACGTGAAACTACTTTGTTGTGTCAACTTTCAAGAAGCTAGCACAAACCGTGTTGGATTCAGAGTTCCAAATACATCTATCAATATAGGAGAAAACAGAGTGAAACCTAAAGATTCAAACTGTTACTGGAAATGAACGCTTCAACATAGAAGAACGAAATTTGGGGAACCAAGTCGCCTTAGTGTACTGATCATTACCTGAAAGTATCATCCAGTTTGGGTGAAAAAATATTTGCTGAGATTTCTGGAGATTCGTAATTTTGGGAAGCTTGGCAACCCCTTCCCATGAAAGTGTTTCTCGCCAGTCACTGCTTAGGGCTACATCAAGAGGAAACAAAACGTAGAGATAGAACGTGAAACAACTTTGTTGTGTCAAGTTTCAAGAAGCTAGCACAAACCGTGTTGGATTTAGAGTTCCAAATACATCTATCTATATAGGAGAAAACAGAGTGAAACCTAAAAATTCAAACTGTTACTGGAAATGAACGCTTCAACATAGAAGAATGAAATTTGGGGAACCAAGTCGCCTTAGTGTACTGATCATTACCTGAAAGTATCATCCAGTTTGGTTGAAAAAATATTTGCTGAGATTTCTGGAGATTCGTAATTTTGGGAAGCTTGGCAACCCCTTCCCATGAAAGTGTTTCTCGCCAGTCACTGCTTAGGGCTACATCAAGAGGAAACAAAACGTAGAGATAGAACGTGAAACTACTTTGTTGTGTCAAGTTTCAAGAAGCTAGCACAAACCGTGTTGTATTTAGAGTTCCAAATACATCTATCAATATAGGAGAAAATAGAGTGAAACCTAAAAATTCAAACTGTTACTGGAAATGAACGCTTCAACATCGAAGAACGAAATTTGGGGAACCAAGTCGCCTTAGTGTACTGATCATTACCTGAAAGTATCATCCAGTTTGGGTGAAAAAATATTTGCTGAGATTTCTGGAGATTCGTAATTTTGGGAAGCTTGGCAACCCCTTCCCATGAAAGTGTTTCTCGCCAGTCACTGTTTAGGGCTACATCAAGAGGAAACAAAACGTAGAGATAGAACGTGAAACTACTTTGTTGTGTCAAGTTTCAAGAAGCTAGCACAAACCGTGTTGGATTTAGAGTTCCAAATACATCTATCAATATAGGAGAAAACAGAGTGAAACCTAAAAATTCAAACTGTTACTGGAAATGAACGCTTCAACGTAGAAGAATGAAATTTGGGGAACCAAGTCGCCTTAGTGTACTCATCATTACCTGAAAGTATCATCCAGTTTGGGTGAAAAAATATTTGCTGAGATTTCTGGAGATTCGTAATTTTGGGAAGCTTGGAATCCCCTTCCCATGAAAGTGTTTCTCACCAGTCACTGCTTAGGGCTACATCAAGAGGAAACAAAACGTAGAGATAGAACGTGAAACTACTTTGTTGTGTCAAGTTTCAAGAAGCTAGCACAAACCGTGTTGGATTTAGAGTTCCAAATACATCTATCAATATAGGAGAAAACAGAGTGAAACCTAAAAATTCAAACTGTTACTGGAAATGAACGCTTCAACATCGAAGAACGAAATTTGGGGAACCAAGTAGCCTTAGTGTACTGATCATTACCTGAGAGTATCATCCCGTTTGGGTGAAAAAATATTTGCTGAGATTTCTGGAGATTCGTAATTTTTGGAAGCTTGGCAACCCCTTCCCATGAAAGTGTTTCTCGCCAGTCACTGCTTAGGGCTACATCAAGAGGAAACAAAACGTAGAGATAGAACGTGAATCTACTTTGTTGTGTCAAGTTTCAAGAAGCTAGCACAAACCGTGTTGGATTCAGAGTTCCAAATACATCTATCAATATAGGAGAAAACAGAGTGAAACCTAAAAATTCAAACTGTTACTGGAAATGAACGCTTCAACATAGAAGAATGAAATTTGGGGAACCAAGTCGCCTTAGTGTACTGATCATTACCTGAAAGTATCATCCAGTTTGGGTGAAAAAATGTTTGCTGAGATTTCTGGAGATTCGTAATTTTGGGAAGCTTGGCAACCCCTTCCGATGAAAGTGTTTCTCGCCAGTCACTGCTTAGGGCTACAACATGAGGAAACAAAACGTAGAGATAGAACGTGAAACTACTTTGTTGTGTCAAGTTTCAAGAAGCTAGCACAAACCGTGTTGGATTTAGAGTTCCAAATACATCTATCTATATAGGAGAAAACAGAGTGAAACCTAAAAATTCAAACTGTTACTGGAAATGAACGCTTCAACATAGAAGAACGAAATTTGGGGAACCAAGTCGCCTTAGTGTACTGATCATTACCTGAAAGTATCATCCAGTTTGGGTGAAAAAATATTTGTTGAGATTTCTAGAGATTCGTAATTTTGGGAAGCTTGGCAACCCAGTTCCATGAAAGTGTTTCTCGCCAGTCACTGCTTAGGGCTACATCAAGAGGAAACAAAACGTAGAGATAGAACGTGAAACTACTTTGTTGTGTCAAGTTTCAAGAAGCTAGCACAAACCGTGTTGGATTTAGAGTTCCAAATACATCTATCAATATAGGAGAAAACAGAGTGAAACCTAAAAATTCAAACTGTTACTGGAAATGAACGCTTCAACATAGAAAAATGAAATTTGGGGAACCAAGTCGCCTTAGTGTACTCATCATTACCTGAAAGTATCATCCAGTTTGGGTGAAAAAATATTTGCTGAGATTTCTGGAGATTCGTAATTTTGGGAAGCTTGGCAACCCCTTCCCATGAAAGTGTTTCTGGCCAGTCTCTGCTTACGGCTACATCAAGAGGAAACAAAACGTAGAGATAGAACGTGAAACTACTTTGTTGTGTCAAGTTTCAAGAAGCTAGCACAAACCGTGTTGGATTTAGAGTTCCAAATACATCTATCAATATAGGAGAAAACAGAGTGAAACCTAAAAATTCAAACTGTTACTGGAAATGAACGCTTCAACATAGAAGAACGAAATTTGGGGAACCAAGTCGCCTTAGTGTACTGATCATTACCTGAGAGTATCATCCAGTTTGGGTGAAAAAATATTTGCTGAGATTTCTGGAGATTCGTAATTTTTGGAAGCTTGGCAACCCCTTCCCATGAAAGTGTTTCTCGCCAGTCACTGCTTAGGGCTACATCAAGAGGAAACAAAACGTAGAGATAGAACGTGAAACTACTTTGTTGTGTCAAGTTTCAAGAAGCTAGCACAAACCGTGTTGGATTCAGAGTTCCAAATACATCTATCAATATAGGAGAAAACAGAGTGAAACCTAAAAATTCAAACTGTTACTGGAAATGAACGCTTCAACATAGAAGAACGAAATTTGGGGAACCAAGTCGCCTTAGTGTACTGATCATTACCTGAAAGTATCATCCAGTTTGGGTGAAAAAATATTTGCTGAGATTTCTGGAGATTCGTAATTTTGGGAAGCTTGGCAACCCCTTCCCATGAAAGTTTTTCTCGCCAGTCACTGCTTAGGGCTACATCAAGAGGAAACAAAACGTAGAGATAGAACGTGAAACAACTTTGTTGTGTCAAGTTTCAAGAAGCTAGCACAAACCGTGTTGGATTTAGAGTTCCAAATACATCTATCAATATAGGAGAAAACAGAGTGAAACCTAAAAATTCAAACTGTTACTGGAAATGAACGCTTCAACATAGAAGAACGAAATTTGGGGAACCAAGTCGCCTTAGTGTACTGATCATTACCTGAAAGTATCATCCAGTTTGGTTGAAAAAATATTTGCTGAGATTTCTGGAGATTCGTAATTTTGGGAAGCTTGGCAACCCCTTCCCATGAAAGTGTTTCTCGCCAGTCACTGCTTAGGGCTACATCAAGAGGAAACAAAACGTAGAGATAGAACGTGAAACTACTTTGTTGTGTCAAGTTTCAAGAAGCTAGCACAAACCGTGTTGGATTTAGAGTTCCAAATACATCTATCAATATAGGAGAAAACAGAGTGAAACCTAAAAATTCAAACTGTTACTGGAAATGAACGCTTCAACATCGAAGAACGAAATTTGGGGAACCAAGTAGCCTTAGTGTACTGATCATTACCTGAGAGTATCATCCCGTTTGGGTGAAAAAATATTTGCTGAGATTTCTGGAGATTCGTAATTTTGGGAAGCTTGGCAACCCCTTCCCATGAAAGTGTTTCTCGCCAGTCACTGCTTAGGGCTACATCAAGAGGAAACAAAACGTAGAGATAGAACGTGAATCTACTTTGTTGTGTCAAGTTTCAAGTAGCTAGCACAAACCGTGTTGGATTCAGAGTTCCAAATACATCTATCAATATAGGAGAAAACAGAGTGAAACCTAAAAATTCAAACTGTTACTGGAAATGAACGCTTCAACATAGAAGAATGAAATTTGGGGAACCAAGTCGCCTTAGTGTACTGATCATTACCTGAAAGTATCATCCAGTTTGGGTGAAAAAATGTTTGCTGAGATTTCTGGAGATTCGTAATTTTGGGAAGCTTGGCAACCCCTTCCGATGAAAGTGTTTCTCGCCAGTCACTGCTTAGGGCTACAACAAGAGGAAACAAAACGTAGAGATAGAACGTGAAACTACTTTGTTGTGTCAAGTTTCAAGAAGCTAGCACAAACCGTGTTGGATTTAGAGTTCCAAATACATCTATCTATATAGGAGAAAACAGAGTGAAACCTAAAAATTCAAACTGTTACTGGAAATGAACGCTTCAACATAGAAGAACGAAATTTGGGGAACCAAGTCGCCTTAGTGTACTGATCATTACCTGAAAGTATCATCCAGTTTGGGTGAAAAAATATTTGTTGAGATTTCTGGAGATTCGTAATTTTGGGAAGCTTGGCAACCCAGTTCCATGAAAGTGTTTCTCGCCAGTCACTGCTTAGGGCTACATCAAGAGGAAACAAAACGTAGAGATAGAACGTGAAACTACTTTGTTGTGTCAAGTTTCAAGAAGCTAGCACAAACCGTGTTGGATTTAGAGTTCCAAATACATCTATCTATATAGGAGAAAACAGAGTGAAACCTAAAAATTCAAACTGTTACTGGAAATGAACGCTTCAACATAGAAGAATGAAATTTGGGGAACCAAGTCGCCTTAGTGTACTCATCATTACCTGAAAGTATCATCCAGTTTGGGTGAAAAAATATTTGCTGAGATTTCTGGAGATTCGTAATTTTGGGAAGCTTGGAATCCCCTTCCCATGAAAGTGTTTCTCACCAGTCACTGCTTAGGGCTACATCAAGAGGAAACAAAACGTAGAGATAGAACGTGAAACTACTTTGTTGTGTCAAGTTTCAAGAAGCTAGCACAAACCGTGTTGGATTTGGAGTTCCAAATACATCTATCAATATAGGAGAAAACAGAGTGAAACCTAAAAATTCAAACTGTTACTGGAAATGAACGCTTCAACATCGAAGAACGAAATTTGGGGAACCAAGTAGCCTTAGTGTACTGATCATTACCTGAGAGTATCATCCAGTTTGGTGAAAAAATATTTGCTGAGATTTCTGGAGATTCGTAATTTTTGGAAGCTTGGCAACCCCTTCCCATGAAAGTGTTTCTCGCCAGTCACTGCTTAGGGCTACATCAAGAGGAAACAAAACGTAGAGATAGAACGTGAAACTACTTTGTTGTGTCAAGTTTCAAGAAGCTAGCACAAACCGTGTTGGATTTAGAGTTCCAAATACATCTATCTATATAGGAGAAAACAGAGTGAAACCTAAAAATTCAAACTGTTACTGGAAATGAACGCTTCAACATAGAAGAACGAAATTTGGGGAACCAAGTCGCCTTAGTGTACTGATCATTACCTGAAAGTATCATCCAGTTTGGGTGAAAAAATGTTTGCTGAGATTTCTGGAGATTCGTAATTTTGGGAAGCTTGGCAACCCCTTCCCATGAAAGTGTTTCTGGCCAGTCTCTGCTTACGGCTACATCAAGAGGAAACAAAACGTAGAGATAGAACGTGAAACTACTTTGTTGTGTCAAGTTTCAAGAAGCTAGCACAAACCGTGTTGGATTTAGAGTTCCAAATACATCTATCAATATAGGAGAAAACAGAGTGAAACCTAAAAATTCAAACTGTTACTGGAAATGAACGCTTCAACATAGAAGAACGAAATTTGGGGAACCAAGTCGCCTTAGTGTACTGATCATTACCTGAGAGTATCATCCAGTTTGGGTGAAAAAATATTTGCTGAGATTTCTGGAGATTCGTAATTTTTGGAAGCTTGGCAACCCCTTCCCATGAAAGTGTTTCTCGCCAGTCACTGCTTAGGGCTACATCAAGAGGAAACAAAACGTAGAGATAGAACGTGAAACTACTTTGTTGTGTCAAGTTTCAAGAAGCTAGCACAAACCGTGTTGGATTTAGAGTTCCAAATACATCTATCTATATAGGAGAAAACAGAGTGAAACCTAAAAATTCAAACTGTTACTGGAAATGAACGCTTCAACATAGAAGAACGAAATTTGGGGAACCAAGTCGCCTTAGTGTACTGATCATTACCTGAAAGTATCATCCAGTTTGGGTGAAAAAATGTTTGCTGAGATTTCTGGAGATTCGTAATTTTGGGAAGCTTGGCAACCCCTTCCCATGAAAGTGTTTCTGGCCAGTCTCTGCTTACGGCTACATCAAGAGGAAACAAAACGTAGAGATAGAACGTGAAACTACTTTGTTGTGTCAAGTTTCAAGAAGCTAGCACAAACCGTGTTGGATTTAGAGTTCCAAATACATCTATCAATATAGGAGAAAACAGAGTGAAACCTAAAAATTCAAACTGTTACTGGAAATGAACGCTTCAACATAGAAGAACGAAATTTGGGGAACCAAGTCGCCTTAGTGTACTGATCATTACCTGAGAGTATCATCCAGTTTGGGTGAAAAAATATTTGCTGAGATTTCTGGAGATTCGTAATTTTTGGAAGCTTGGCAACCCCTTCCCATGAAAGTGTTTCTCGCCAGTCACTGCTTAGGGCTACATCAAGAGGAAACAAAACGTAGAGATAGAACGTGAAACTACTTTGTTGTGTCAAGTTTCAAGAAGCTAGCACAAACCGTGTTGGATTTAGAGTTCCAAATACATCTATCAATATAGGAGAAAACAGAGTGAAACCTAAAAATTCAAACTGTTACTGGAAATGAACGCTTCAACATAGAAGAACGAAATTTGGGGAACCAAGTCGCCTTAGTGTACTGATCATTACCTGAAAGTTTCATCCAGTTTGGGTGAAAAAATGTTTGCTGAGATTTCTGGAGATTCGTAATTTTGGGAAGCTTGGCAACCCCTTCCCATGAAAGTGTTTCTGGCCAGTCTCTGCTTACGGCTACATCAAGAGGAAACAAAACGTAGAGATAGAATGTGAAACTACTTTGTTGTGTCAAGTTTCAAGAAGCTAATACAAACCGTGTTGGATTTAGAGTTCCAAATACATCTATCAATATAGGAGAAAACAGAGTGAAACCTAAAAATTCAAACTGTTACTGGAAATGAACGCTTCAACATAGAAGAACGAAATTTGGGGAACCAAGTCGCCTTAGTGTACTGATCATTACCTGAGAGTATCATCCAGTTTGGGTGAAAAAATGTTTGCTGAGATTTCTGGAGATTCGTAATTTTTGGAAGCTTGGCAACCCCTTCCCATGAAAGTGTTTCTCGCCAGTCACTGCTTAGGGCTACATCAAGAGGAAACAAAACGTAGAGATAGAACGTGAAACTACTTTGTTGTGTCAAGTTTCAAGAAGCTAGCACAAACCGTGTTGGATTCAGAGTTCCAAATACATCTATCAATATAGGAGAAAACAGAGTGAAACCTAAAAATTCAAACTGTTACTGGAAATGAACGCTTCAACATAGAAGAACGAAATTTGGGGAACCAAGTCGCCTTAGTGTACTGATCATTACCTGAAAGTATCATCCAGTTTGGGTGAAAAAATATTTGCTGAGATTTCTGGAGATTCGTAATTTTGGGAAGCTTGGCAACCCCTTCCCATGAAAGTTTTTCTCGCCAGTCACTGCTTAGGGCTACATCAAGAGGAAACAAAACGTAGAGATAGAACGTGAAACAACTTTGTTGTGTCAAGTTTCAAGAAGCTAGCACAAACCGTGTTGGATTCAGAGTTCCAAATACATCTATCAATATAGGAGAAAACAGAGTGAAACCTAAAAATTCAAACTGTTACTGGAAATGAACGCTTCAACATAGAAGAACGAAATTTGGGGAACCAAGTCGCCTTAGTGTACTGATCATTACCTGAAAGTATCATCCAGTTTGGGTGAAAAAATATTTGCTGAGATTTCTGGAGATTCGTAATTTTGGGAAGCTTGGCAACCCCTTCCCATGAAAGTTTTTCTCGCCAGTCACTGCTTAGGGCTACATCAAGAGGAAACAAAACGTAGAGATAGAACGTGAAACAACTTTGTTGTGTCAAGTTTCAAGAAGCTAGCACAAACCGTGTTGGATTTAGAGTTCCAAATACATCTATCTATATAGGAGAAAACAGAGTGAAACCTAAAAATTCAAACTGTTACTGGAAATGAACGCTTCAACATAGAAGAACGAAATTTGGGGAACCAAGTCGCCTTAGTGTACTGATCATTACCTGAAAGTATCATCCAGTTTGGTTGAAAAAATATTTGCTGAGATTTCTGGAGATTCGTAATTTTGGGAAGCTTGGCAACCCCTTCCCATGAAAGTGTTTCTCGCCAGTCACTGCTTAGGGCTACATCAAGAGGAAACAAAACGTAGAGATAGAACGTGAAACTACTTTGTTGTGTCAAGTTTCAAGAAGCTAGCACAAACCGTGTTGGATTTAGAGTTCCAAATACATCTATCAATATAGGAGAAAACAGAGTGAAACCTAAAAATTCAAACAGTTACTGGAAATGAACGCTTCAACATCGAAGAACGAAATTTGGGGAACCAAGTAGCCTTAGTGTACTGATCATTACCTGAGAGTATCATCCCGTTTGGGTGAAAAAATATTTGCTGAGATTTCTGGAGATTCGTAATTTTGGGAAGCTTGGCAACCCCTTCCCATGAAAGTGTTTCTCGCCAGTCACTGCTTAGGGCTACATCAAGAGGAAACAAAACGTAGAGATAGAACGTGAATCTACTTTGTTGTGTCAAGTTTCAAGTAGCTAGCACAAACCGTGTTGGATTCAGAGTTCCAAATACATCTATCAATATAGGAGAAAACAGAGTGAAACCTAAAAATTCAAACTGTTACTGGAAATGAACGCTTCAACATAGAAGAATGAAATTTGGGGAACCAAGTCGCCTTAGTGTACTGATCATTACCTGAAAGTATCATCCAGTTTGGGTGAAAAAATGTTTGCTGAGATTTCTGGAGATTCGTAATTTTGGGAAGCTTGGCAACCCCTTCCGATGAAAGTGTTTCTCGCCAGTCACTGCTTAGGGCTACAACAAGAGGAAACAAAACGTAGAGATAGAACGTGAAACTACTTTGTTGTGTCAAGTTTCAAGAAGCTAGCACAAACCGTGTTGGATTTAGAGTTCCAAATACATCTATCTATATAGGAGAAAACAGAGTGAAACCTAAAAATTCAAACTGTTACTGGAAATGAACGCTTCAACATAGAAGAACGAAATTTGGGGAACCAAGTCGCCTTAGTGTACTGATCATTACCTGAAAGTATCATCCAGTTTGGGTGAAAAAATATTTGTTGAGATTTCTGGAGATTCGTAATTTTGGGAAGCTTGGCAACCCAGTTCCATGAAAGTGTTTCTCGCCAGTCACTGCTTAGGGCTACATCAAGAGGAAACAAAACGTAGAGATAGAACGTGAAACTACTTTGTTGTGTCAAGTTTCAAGAAGCTAGCACAAACCGTGTTGGATTTAGAGTTCCAAATACATCTATCTATATAGGAGAAAACAGAGTGAAACCTAAAAATTCAAACTGTTACTGGAAATGAACGCTTCAACATAGAAGAATGAAATTTGGGGAACCAAGTCGCCTTAGTGTACTCATCATTACCTGAAAGTATCATCCAGTTTGGGTGAAAAAATATTTGCTGAGATTTCTGGAGATTCGTAATTTTGGGAAGCTTGGAATCCCCTTCCCATGAAAGTGTTTCTCACCAGTCACTGCTTAGGGCTACATCAAGAGGAAACAAAACGTAGAGATAGAACGTGAAACTACTTTGTTGTGTCAAGTTTCAAGAAGCTAGCACAAACCGTGTTGGATTTGGAGTTCCAAATACATCTATCAATATAGGAGAAAACAGAGTGAAACCTAAAAATTCAAACTGTTACTGGAAATGAACGCTTCAACATCGAAGAACGAAATTTGGGGAACCAAGTAGCCTTAGTGTACTGATCATTACCTGAGAGTATCATCCAGTTTGGTGAAAAAATATTTGCTGAGATTTCTGGAGATTCGTAATTTTTGGAAGCTTGGCAACCCCTTCCCATGAAAGTGTTTCTCGCCAGTCACTGCTTAGGGCTACATCAAGAGGAAACAAAACGTAGAGATAGAACGTGAAACTACTTTGTTGTGTCAAGTTTCAAGAAGCTAGCACAAACCGTGTTGGATTTAGAGTTCCAAATACATCTATCTATATAGGAGAAAACAGAGTGAAACCTAAAAATTCAAACTGTTACTGGAAATGAACGCTTCAACATAGAAGAACGAAATTTGGGGAACCAAGTCGCCTTAGTGTACTGATCATTACCTGAAAGTATCATCCAGTTTGGGTGAAAAAATGTTTGCTGAGATTTCTGGAGATTCGTAATTTTGGGAAGCTTGGCAACCCCTTCCCATGAAAGTGTTTCTGGCCAGTCTCTGCTTACGGCTACATCAAGAGGAAACAAAACGTAGAGATAGAACGTGAAACTACTTTGTTGTGTCAAGTTTCAAGAAGCTAGCACAAACCGTGTTGGATTTAGAGTTCCAAATACATCTATCAATATAGGAGAAAACAGAGTGAAACCTAAAAATTCAAACTGTTACTGGAAATGAACGCTTCAACATAGAAGAACGAAATTTGGGGAACCAAGTCGCCTTAGTGTACTGATCATTACCTGAGAGTATCATCCAGTTTGGGTGAAAAAATATTTGCTGAGATTTCTGGAGATTCGTAATTTTTGGAAGCTTGGCAACCCCTTCCCATGAAAGTGTTTCTCGCCAGTCACTGCTTAGGGCTACATCAAGAGGAAACAAAACGTAGAGATAGAACGTGAAACTACTTTGTTGTGTCAAGTTTCAAGAAGCTAGCACAAACCGTGTTGGATTTAGAGTTCCAAATACATCTATCTATATAGGAGAAAACAGAGTGAAACCTAAAAATTCAAACTGTTACTGGAAATGAACGCTTCAACATAGAAGAACGAAATTTGGGGAACCAAGTCGCCTTAGTGTACTGATCATTACCTGAAAGTATCATCCAGTTTGGGTGAAAAAATGTTTGCTGAGATTTCTGGAGATTCGTAATTTTGGGAAGCTTGGCAACCCCTTCCCATGAAAGTGTTTCTGGCCAGTCTCTGCTTACGGCTACATCAAGAGGAAACAAAACGTAGAGATAGAACGTGAAACTACTTTGTTGTGTCAAGTTTCAAGAAGCTAGCACAAACCGTGTTGGATTTAGAGTTCCAAATACATCTATCAATATAGGAGAAAACAGAGTGAAACCTACAAATTCAAACTGTTACTGGAAATGAACGCTTCAACATAGAAGAACGAAATTTGGGGAACCAAGTCGCCTTAGTGTACTGATCATTACCTGAGAGTATCATCCAGTTTGGGTGAAAAAATATTTGCTGAGATTTCTGGAGATTCGTAATTTTTGGAAGCTTGGCAACCCCTTCCCATGAAAGTGTTTCTCGCCAGTCACTGCTTAGGGCTACATCAAGAGGAAACAAAACGTAGAGATAGAACGTGAAACTACTTTGTTGTGTCAAGTTTCAAGAAGCTAGCACAAACCGTGTTGGATTCAGAGTTCCAAATACATCTATCAATATAGGAGAAAACAGAGTGAAACCTAAAAATTCAAACTGTTACTGGAAATGAACGCTTCAACATAGAAGAACGAAATTTGGGGAACCAAGTCGCCTTAGTGTACTGATCATTACCTGAAAGTATCATCCAGTTTGGGTGAAAAAATATTTGCTGAGATTTCTGGAGATTCGTAATTTTGGGAAGCTTGGCAACCCCTTCCCATGAAAGTTTTTCTCGCCAGTTACTGCTTAGGGCTACATCAAGAGGAAACAAAACGTAGAGATAGAACGTGAAACAACTTTGTTGTGTCAAGTTTCAAGAAGCTAGCACAAACCGTGTTGGATTTAGAGTTCCAAATACATCTATCTATATAGGAGAAAACAGAGTGAAACCTAAAAATTCAAACTGTTACTGGAAATGAACGCTTCAACATAGAAGAACGAAATTTGGGGAACCAAGTCGCCTTAGTGTACTGATCATTACCTGAAAGTATCATCCAGTTTGGTTGAAAAAATATTTGCTGAGATTTCTGGAGATTCGTAATTTTGGGAAGCTTGGCAACCCCTTCCCATGAAAGTGTTTCTCGCCAGTCACTGCTTAGGGCTACATCAAGAGGAAACAAAACGTAGAGATAGAACGTGAAACTACTTTGTTGTGTCAAGTTTCAAGAAGCTAGCACAAACCGTGTTGGATTTAGAGTTCCAAATACATCTATCAATATAGGAGAAAACAGAGTGAAACCTAAAAATTCAAACAGTTACTGGAAATGAACGCTTCAACATCGAAGAACGAAATTTGGGGAACCAAGTAGCCTTAGTGTACTGATCATTACCTGAGAGTATCATCCCGTTTGGGTGAAAAAATATTTGCTGAGATTTCTGGAGATTCGTAATTTTGGGAAGCTTGGCAACCCCTTCCCATGAAAGTGTTTCTCGCCAGTCACTGCTTAGGGCTACATCAAGAGGAAACAAAACGTAGAGATAGAACGTGAATCTACTTTGTTGTGTCAAGTTTCAAGAAGCTAGCACAAACCGTGTTGGATTCAGAGTTCCAAATACATCTATCAATATAGGAGAAAACAGAGTGAAACCTAAAAATTCAAACTGTTACTGGAAATGAACGCTTCAACATAGAAGAATGAAATTTGGGGAACCAAGTCGCCTTAGTGTACTGATCATTACCTGAAAGTATCATCCAGTTTGGGTGAAAAAATGTTTGCTGAGATTTCTGGAGATTCGTAATTTTGGGAAGCTTGGCAACCCCTTCCGATGAAAGTGTTTCTCGCCAGTCACTGCTTAGGGCTACAACAAGAGGAAACAAAACGTAGAGATAGAACGTGAAACTACTTTGTTGTGTCAAGTTTCAAGAAGCTAGCACAAACCGTGTTGGATTTAGAGTTCCAAATACATCTATCTATATAGGAGAAAACAGAGTGAAACCTAAAAATTCAAACTGTTACTGGAAATGAACGCTTCAACATAGAAGAACGAAATTTGGGGAACCAAGTCGCCTTAGTGTACTGATCATTACCTGAAAGTATCATCCAGTTTGGGTGAAAAAATATTTGTTGAGATTTCTGGAGATTCGTAATTTTGGGAAGCTTGGCAACCCAGTTCCATGAAAGTGTTTCTCGCCAGTCACTGCTTAGGGCTACATCAAGAGGAAACAAAACGTAGAGATAGAACGTGAAACTACTTTGTTGTGTCAAGTTTCAAGAAGCTAGCACAAACCGTGTTGGATTTAGAGTTCCAAATACATCTATCAATATAGGAGAAAACAGAGTGAAACCTAAAAATTCAAACTGTTACTGGAAATGAACGCTTCAACATAGAAGAATGAAATTTGGGGAACCAAGTCGCCTTAGTGTACTCATCATTACCTGAAAGTATCATCCAGTTTGGGTGAAAAAATATTTGCTGAGATTTCTGGAGATTCGTAATTTTGGGAAGCTTGGAATCCCCTTCCCATGAAAGTGTTTCTCACCAGTCACTGCTTAGGGCTACATCAAGAGGAAACAAAACGTAGAGATAGAACGTGAAACTACTTTGTTGTGTCAAGTTTCAAGAAGCTAGCACAAACCGTGTTGGATTTGGAGTTCCAAATACATCTATCAATATAGGAGAAAACAGAGTGAAACCTAAAAATTCAAACTGTTACTGGAAATGAACGCTTCAACATCGAAGTACGAAATTTGGGGAACCAAGTAGCCTTAGTGTACTGATCATTACCTGAGAGTATCATCCAGTTTGGGTGAAAAAATATTTGCTGAGATTTCTGGAGATTCGTAATTTTTGGAAGCTTGGCAACCCCTTCCCATGAAAGTGTTTCTCGCCAGTCACTGCTTAGGGCTACATCAAGAGGAAACAAAACGTAGAGATAGAACGTGAAACTACTTTGTTGTGTCAAGTTTCAAGAAGCTAGCACAAACCGTGTTGGATTTAGAGTTCCAAATACATCTATCTATATAGGAGAAAACAGAGTGAAACCTAAAAATTCAAACTGTTACTGGAAATGAACGCTTCAACATAGAAGAACGAAATTTGGGGAACCAAGTCGCCTTAGTGTACTGATCATTACCTGAAAGTATCATCCAGTTTGGGTGAAAAAATGTTTGCTGAGATTTCTGGAGATTCGTAATTTTGGGAAGCTTGGCAACCCCTTCCCATGAAAGTGTTTCTGGCCAGTCTCTGCTTACGGCTACATCAAGAGGAAACAAAACGTAGAGATAGAACGTGAAACTACTTTGTTGTGTCAAGTTTCAAGAAGCTAGCACAAACCGTGTTGGATTTAGAGTTCCAAATACATCTATCAATATAGGAGAAAACAGAGTGAAACCTAAAAATTCAAACTGTTACTGGAAATGAACGCTTCAACATAGAAGAACGAAATTTGGGGAACCAAGTCGCCTTAGTGTACTGATCATTACCTGAGAGTATCATCCAGTTTGGGTGAAAAAATATTTGCTGAGATTTCTGGAGATTCGTAATTTTTGGAAGCTTGGCAACCCCTTCCCATGAAAGTGTTTCTCGCCAGTCACTGCTTAGGGCTACATCAAGAGGAAACAAAACGTAGAGATAGAACGTGAAACTACTTTGTTGTGTCAAGTTTCAAGAAGCTAGCACAAACCGTGTTGGATTTAGAGTTCCAAATACATCTATCTATATAGGAGAAAACAGAGTGAAACCTAAAAATTCAAACTGTTACTGGAAATGAACGCTTCAACATAGAAGAACGAAATTTGGGGAACCAAGTCGCCTTAGTGTACTGATCATTACCTGAAAGTATCATCCAGTTTGGGTGAAAAAATGTTTGCTGAGATTTCTGGAGATTCGTAATTTTGGGAAGCTTGGCAACCCCTTCCCATGAAAGTGTTTCTCGCCAGTCACTGCTTAGGGCTACATCAAGAGGAAACAAAACGTAGAGATAGAACGTGAAACTACTTTGTTGTGTCAAGTTTCAAGAAGCTAGCACAAACCGTGTTGGATTCAGAGTTCCAAATACATCTATCAATATAGGAGAAAACAGAGTGAAACCTAAAAATTCAAACTGTTACTGGAAATGAACGCTTCAACATAGAAGAACGAAATTTGGGGAACCAAGTCGCCTTAGTGTACTGATCATTACCTGAAGGTATCATCCAGTTTGGGTGAAAAAATATTTGCTGAGATTTCTGGAGATTCGTAATTTTGGGAAGCTTGGCAACCCCTTCCCATGAAAGTGTTTCTCGCCAGTCACTGCTTAGGGCTACATCAAGAGGAAACAAAACGTAGAGATAGAACGTGAAACTACTTTGTTGTGTCAAGTTTCAAGAAGCTAGCACAAACCGTGTTGGATTCAGAGTTCCAAATACATCTATCAATATAGGAGAAAACAGAGTGAAACCTAAAAATTCAAACTGTTACTGGAAATGAACGCTTCAACATAGAAGAACGAAATTTGGGGAACCAAGTCGCCTTAGTGTACTGATCATTACCTGAAAGTATCATCCAGTTTGGGTGAAAAAATATTTGCTGAGATTTCTGGAGATTCGTAATTTTGGGAAGCTTGGCAACCCCTTCCCATGAAAGTGTTTCTCGCCAGTCACTGCTTAGGGCTACATCAAGAGGAAACAAAACGTAGAGATAGAACGTGAAACTACTTTGTTGTGTCAAGTTTCAAGAAGCTAGCACAAACCGTGTTGGATTTAGAGTTCCAAATACATCTATCAATATAGGAGAAAACAGAGTGAAACATACAAATTCAAACTGTTACTGGAAATGAACGCTTCAACATAGATGAATGAAATTTGGGGAACCAAGTCGCCTTAGTGTACTCATCATTACCTGAAAGTATCATCCAGTTTGGGTGAAAAAATATTTGCTGAGATTTCTGGAGATTCGTAATTTTGGGAAGCTTGGAATCCCCTTCCCATGAAAGTGTTTCTCACCAGTCACTGCTTAGGGCTACATCAAGAGGAAACAAAACGTAGAGATAGAACGTGAAACTACTTTGTTGTGTCAAGTTTCAAGAAGCTAGCACAAACCGTGTTGGATTTAGAGTTCCAAATACATCTATCAATATAGGAGAAAACAGAGTGAAACCTAAAAATTCAAACTGTTACTGGAAATGAACGCTTCAACATCGAAGAACGAAATTTGGGGAACCAAGTAGCCTTAGTGTACTGATCATTACCTGAGAGTATCATCCAGTTTGGGTGAAAAAATATTTGCTGAGATTTCTGGAGATTTGTAATTTTTGGAAGCTTGGCAACCCCTTCCCATGAAAGTGTTTCTCGCCAGTCACTGCTTAGGGCTACATCAAGAGGAAACAAAACGTAGAGATAGAACGTGAAACTACTTTGTTGTGTCAAGTTTCAAGAAGCTAGAACAAACCGTGTTGGATTCAGAGTTCCAAATACATCTATCAATATAGGAGAAAACAGAGTGAAACCTAAAAATTCAAAGTGTTACTGGAAATGAACGCTTCAACATAGAAGAACGAAATTTGGGGAACCAAGTCGCCTTATTGTACTGATCATTACCTTAAAGTATCATCCAGTTTGGGTGAAAAAATGTTTGCTGAGATTTCTGGAGATTCGTAATTTTGGGAAGCTTGGCAACCCCTTCCGATGAAAGTGTTTCTCGCCAGTCACTGCTTAGGGCTACAACAAGAGGAAACAAAACGTAGAGATAGAACGTGAAACTACTTTGTTGTGTCAAGTTTCAAGAAGCTAGCACAAACCGTGTTGGATTTAGAGTTCCAAATACATCTATCTATATAGGAGAAAACAGAGTGAAACCTAAAAATTCAAACTGTTACTGGAAATGAACGCTTCAACATAGAAGAACGAAATTTGGGGAACCAAGTCGCCTTAGTGTACTGATCATTACCTGAAAGTATCATCCAGTTTGGGTGAAAAAATATTTGCTGAGATTTCTGGAGATTCGTAATTTTGGGATGCTTGGCAACCCCGTTCCATGAAAGGGTTTCTCGCCAGTCACTGCTTAGGGCTAAATCAAGAGGAAACAAAACGTAGAGATAGAACGTGAAACTACTTTGTTGTCTCAAGTTTCAAGAAGCTACTACAAACCGTGTTGGATTTAGAGTTCCAAATACATCTATTAATATAGGAGAAAAGAGAGTGATACCTAAAAATTCAAACTGTTACTGGAAATGAACGCTTCAACATAGAAGAACGAAATTTGGGGAACCAAGTCGCCTTAGTGTACTGATCATTACCTGAAAGTATCATCCAGTTTGGGTGAAAAAATATTTGCTGAGATTTCTGGAGATTCGTAATTTTGGGAAGCTTGGCAACCCCTTCCCATGAAAGTGTTTCTCGCCAGTCACTGCTTAGGGCTACATCAAGAGGAAACAAAACGTAGAGATAGAACGTGAAACTACTTTGTTGTGTCAAGTTTCAAGAAGCTAGCACAAACCGTGTTGGATTCAGAGTTCCAAATACATCTATCAATATAGGAGAAAACAGAGTGAAACCTAAAAATTCAAACTGTTACTGGAAATGAACGCTTCAACATAGAAGAACGAAATTTGGGGAACCAAGTCGCCTTAGTGTACTGATCATTACCTGAAAGTATCATCCAGTTTGGGTGAAAAAATGTTTGCTGAGATTTCTGGAGATTCGTAATTTTGGGAAGCTTGGCAACCCCTTCCCATGAAAGTGTTTCTCGCCAGTCACTGCTTAGGGCTACATCAAGAGGAAACAAAATGTAGAGATAGAACGTGAAACTACTTTGTTGTGTCAAGTTTCAAGAAGCTAGCACAAACCGTGTTGGATTTAGAGTTCCAAATACATCAATCAATATAGGAGAAAACAGAGTGAAACCTACAAATTCAAACTGTTACTGGAAATGAACGCTTCAACATAGAAGAACGAAATTTGGGGAACCAAGTCGCCTTAGTGTACTGATCATTACCTGAAAGTATCGTCCAGTTTGGGTGAAAAAATATTTGCTGAGATTTCTGGAGATTCGTAATTTTGGGAAGCTTGGCAACCCCTTCCCATGAAAGTGTTTCTCGCCAGTCACTGCTTAGGGCTACATCAAGAGGAAACAAAATGTAGAGATAGAACGTGAAACTACTTTGTTGTGTCAAGTTTCAAGAAGCTAGCACAAACCGTGTTGGATTTAGAGTTCCAAATACATCTATCAATATAGGAGAAAACAGAGTGAAACCTAAAAATTCAAACTGTTACTGGAAATGAACGCTTCAACATAGAAGAACGAAATTTGGGGAACTAAGTCGCCTTAGTGTACTGATCATTACCTGAAAGTATCATCCAGTTTGGGTGAAAAAATATTTGCTGAGATCTCTGGAGATTCGTAATTTTGGGAAGCTTGGCAACCCCTTCCCATGAAAGTGTTTCTCGCCAGTCACTGCTTAGGGCTACATCAAGAGGAAACAAAACGTAGAGATAGAACGTGAAACTACTTTATTGTGTCAAGTTTCAAAAAGCTAGCACAAACCGTGTTGGATTTAGAGTTCCAAATACATCTATCAATATAGGAGAAAACAGAGTGAAACCTAAAAATTCAAACTGTTACTGGAAATGAACGCTTCAACATAGAAGAACGAAATTTGGGGAACCAAGTCGCCTTAGTGTACTGATCATTACCTGAAAGTATCATCCAGTTTGATGAAAAAATATTTGCTGAGATTTCTGGAGATTCGTAATTTTGGGAAGCTTGGCAACCCCTTCCCATGAAAGTGTTTCTCGCCAGTCACTGTTTAGGGCTACATCAAGAGGAAACAAAACGTAGAGATAGAACGTGAAACTACTTTGTTGTGTCAAGTTTCAAGAAGCTAGCACAAACCGTGTTGGATTTAGAGTTCCAAATACATCTATCTATATAGGAGAAAACAGAGTGAAACCTAAAAATTCAAACTGTTACTGGAAATGAACGCTTCAACATAGAAGAACGAAATTTGGGGAACCAAGTCGCCTTAATGTACTGATCATTACCTGAAAGTATCATCCAGTTTGGTTGAAAAAATATTTGCTGAGATTTCTGGAGATTCGTAATTTTGGGAAGCTTGGCAACCCCTTCCCATGAAAGTGTTTCTCGCCAGTCACTGCTTAGGGCTACATCAAGAGGAAACAAAACGTAGAGATAGAACGTGAAACTACTTTGTTGTGTCAAGTTTCAAGAAGCTTGCACAAACCGTGTTGGATTTAGAGTTCCAACTACATCTATCAATATAGGAGAAAATAGAGTGAAACCTAAAAATTCAAACTGTTACTGGAAATGAACGCTTCAACATCGAAGAACGAAATTTGGGGAACCAAGTCGCCTTAGTGTACTGATCATTACCTGAAAGTATCATCCAGTTTGGGTGAAAAAATATTTGCTGAGATTTCTGGAGATTCGTAATTTTGGGAAGCTTGGCAACCCCTTCCCATGAAAGTGTTTCTGGCCAGTCTCTGCTTACGGCTACATCAAGAGGAAACAAAACGTAGAGATAGAACGTGAAACTACTTTGTTGTGTCAAGTTTCAAGAAGCTAGCACAAACCGTGTTGGATTTAGAGTTCCAAATACATCTATCAATATAGGAGAAAACAGAGTGAAACCTAAAAATTCAAACTGTTACTGGAAATGAACGCTTCAACATAGAAGAACGAAATTTAGGGAACCAAGTCGCCTTAGTGTACTGATCATTACCTGAGAGTATCATCCAGTTTGGGTGAAAAAATATTTGCTGAGATTTCTGGAGATTCGTAATTTTTGGAAGCTTGGCAACCCCTTCCCATGAAAGTGTTTCTCGCCAGTCACTGCTTAGGGCTACATCAAGAGGAAACAAAACGTAGAGATAGAACGTGAAACTACTTTGTTGTGTCAAGTTTCAAGAAGCTAGCACAAACCGTGTTGGATTTAGAGTTCCAAATACATCTATCTATATAGGAGAAAACAGAGTGAAACCTAAAAATTCAAACTGTTACTGGAAATGAACGCTTCAACATAGAAGAACGAAATTTGGGGAACCAAGTCGCCTTAGTGTACTGATCATTACCTGAAAGTATCATCCAGTTTGGGTGAAAAAATATTTGCTGAGATTTCTGGAGATTCGTAATTTTGGGAAGCTTGGCAACCCCGTTCCATGAAAGGGTTTCTCGCCAGTCACTGCTTAGGGCTACATCAAGAGGAAACAAAACGTAGAGATAGAACGTGAAACTACTTTGTTGTGTCAAGTTTCAAGAAGCCACCACAAACCGTGTTGGATTTAGAGTTCCAAATACATCTATTAATATAGGAGAAAAGAGAGTGAAACCTAAAAATTCAAACTGTTACTGGAAATGAACGCTTCAACATAGAAGAACGAAATTTGGGGAACCAAGTCGCCTTAGTGTACTGATCATTACCTGAAAGTATCATCCAGTTTGGGTGAAAAAATATTTGCTGAGATTTCTGGAGATTCGTAATTTTGGGAAGCTTGGCAACCCCTTCCCATGAAAGTGTTTCTCGCCAGTCACTGCTTAGGGCTACATCAAGAGGAAACAAAACGTAGAGATAGAACGTGAAACTACTTTGTTGTGTCAAGTTTCAAGAAGCTAGCACAAACCGTGTTGGATTTAGAGTTCCAAATACATCTATCAATATAGGAAAAAACAGAGTGAAACCTAAAAATTCAAACTGTTACTGGAAATGAACGCTTCAACATAGAAGAACGAAATTTGGGGAACCAAGTCGCCTTAGTGTACTGATCATTACCTGAAGGTATCATCCAGTTTGGGTGAAAAAATATTTGCTGAGATTTCTGGAGATTCGTAATTTTGGGAAGCTTGGCAACCCCTTCCCATGAAAGTGTTTCTCGCCAGTCACTGCTTAGGGCTACATCAAAAGGAAACAAAATGTAGAGATAGAAGGTGAAACTACTTTGTTGTGTCAAGTTTCAAGAAGCTAGCACAAACCGTGTTGGATTTAGAGTTCCAAATACATCTATCAATATAGGAGAAAACAGAGTGAAACCTAAAAATTCAAACTGTTACTGGAAATGAACGCTTCAACATAGAAGAACGAAATTTGGGGAACCAAGTCGCCTTAGTGTACTGATCATTACCTGAAAGTATCATCCAGTTTGGGTGAAAAAATATTTGCTGAGATTTCTGGAGATTCGCAATTTTTGGAAGCTTGGCAACCCCTTCCCATGAAAGTGTTTCTTGCCAGTCACTGCTTAGGGCTACATCAAGAGGAAACAAAACGTAGAGATAGAACGTGAAACTACTTTGTTGTGTCAAGTTTCAAGAAGCTATCACAAACCGTGTTGGATTTAGAGTTCCAAATACATCTATCAATATAGGAGAAAACAGAGTGAAACCTAAAAATTCAAACTGTTACTGGAAATGAACGCTTCAACATAGAAGAACGAAATTTGGGGAACCAAGTCGCCTTAGTGTACTGATCATTACCTGAGAGTATCATCCAGTTTGGGTGAAAAAATATTTGCTGAGATTTCTGGAGATTCGTAATTTTTGGAAGCATGGCAACCCCTTCCCATGAAAGTGTTTCTCGCCAGTCACTGCTTAGGGCTACATCAAGAGGAAACAAAACGTAGAGATAGAACGTGAAACTACTTTGTTGTGTCAAGTTTCAAGAAGCTAGCACAAACCGTGTTGGATTTAGAGTTCCAAATCCATCTATCAATATAGGAGAAAACAGAGTGAAACCTAAAAATTCAAACTGTTACTGGAAATGAACGCTTCGACATAGAAGAACGAAATTTGGGGAACCAAGTCGCCTTAGTGTACTGATCACTACCTGAAAGTATCATCCAGTTTGGGTGAAAAAATATTTGCTGAGATTTCTGGAGATTCGTAATTTTGGGAAGCTTGGCAACCCCTTCCCATGAAAGTGTTTCTCGCCAGTCACTGCTTAGGGCTACATCAAGAGGAAACAAAACGTAGAGATAGAACGTGAAACTACTTTGTTGTGTCAAGTTTCAAGAAGCTAGCACAAACCGTGTTGGATTTAGAGTTCCAAATACATCTATCAATATAGGAGAAAACAGAGTGAAACCTAAAAATTCAAACTGTTACTGGAAATGAACGCTTCAACATAGAAGAACGAAATTTGGGGAACCAAGTGGCCTTAGTGTACTGATCATTAACTGAGAGTATCATCCTTTTTGGTTGAAAAAATATTTGGTGAGATATCTGGAGATTCGTAATTTTTGGAAGCTTGGCAACCCCTTCCCATGAAAGTGTTTCTCGCCAGTCACTGCTTAGGGCTACATCAAGAGGAAACAAAACGTAGAGATAGAACGTGAAACTACTTTGTTGTGTCAAGTTTCAAGAAGCTAGCACAAACCGTGTTGGATTTAGAGTTCCAAATACATCTATCAATATAGGAGAAAACAGAGTGAAACCTAAAAATTCAAACTGTTACTGGAAATGAACGCTTCAACATAAAAGAACATAATTTGGGTAACCAAGTCGCCTTAGTGTACTGATCATTACCTGAAAGTATCATCCAGTTTGGGTGAAAAAATATTTGCTGAGATTTCTGGAGATTCGTAATTTTGGGAAGCTTGGCAACCCCGTTCCATGAAAGGGTTTCTCGCCAGTCACCGCTTAGGGCTACATCAAGAGGAAACAAAACATAGAGATAGAACGTGAAACTACTTTGTTGTGTCAAGTTTCAAGAAGCTAGCACAAACCGTGTTGGATTTAGAGTTCCAAATACATCTATTAATATAGGAGAAAACAGAGTGAAACCTAAAAATTCAAACTGTTACTGGAAATGAACGCTTCAACATACAAGAACGAAATTTGGGGAACCAAGTTACCTTAGTGTACTGATCATTACCTGAAAGTATCATCCAGTTTGGGTGAAAAATTATTTGCTGAGATTTGTGGAGATTCGTAATTTTTGGAAGCTTGGCAATCCCTTCCCATGAAAGTGTTTCTCGCCAGTCACTGCTTAGGGCTACATCAAGAGGAAACAAAACGTAGAGATAGAACGTGAAACTACTTTGTTGTGTCAAGTTTCAAGAAGCTATCACAAACCGTGTTGGATTTAGAGTTCCAAATACATCTATCAATATAGGAGAAAACAGAGTGAAACCTAAAAATTCAAACTGTTACTGGAAATGAACGCTTCAACATAGAAGAACGAAATTTGGGGAACCAAGTCGCCTTAGTGTACTGATCATTACCTGAAAGTATCATCCAGTTTGGGTGAAAAAATATTTGCTGAGATTTCTGGAGATTCGTAATTTTGGGAAGCTTGGCAACCCCTTCCCATGAAAGTGTTTCTCGCCAGTCACTGCTTAGGGCTACATCAAGAGGAATCAAAACGTAGAGATAGAACGTGAAACAACTTTGTTGTGTCAAGTTTCAAGAAGCTAGCACAAACCGTGTTGGATTTAGAGTTCCAAATACATCTATCAATATAGGAGAAAACAGAGTGAAACCTAAAAATTCAAACTGTTACTGGAAATGAACGCTTCAACATAGAAGAACGAAATTTGGGGAACCAAGTCGCCTTAGTGTACTGATCATTACCTGAAAGTATCATCCAGTTTGGGTGAAAAAATATTTGCTGAGATTTCTGGAGATTCGCAATTTTTGGAAGCTTGGCAACCCCTTCCCATGAAAGTGTTTCTCGCCAGTCACTGCTTAGGGCTACATCAAGAGGAAACAAAACGTAGAGATAGAACGTGAAACTACTTTGTTGTGTCAAGTTTCAAGAAGCTAGCACAAACCGTGTTGGATTTAGAGTTCCAAATACATCTATCAATATAGGAGAAAACAGAGTGAAACCTAAAAATTCAAACTGTTACTGGAAATGAACGCTTCAACATAGAAGAACGAAATTTGGGGAACCAAGTCGCCTTAGTGTACTGATCATTACCTGAAAGTATCATCCAGTTTGGGTGAAAAAATATTTGCTGAGATTTCTGGAGATTCGTAATTTTGGGAAGCTTGGCAACCCCTTCCCATGAAAGTGTTTCTCGCCAGTCACTGCTTAGGGCTACATCAAGAGGAAACAAAACGTAGAGATAGAACGTGAAACTACTTTGTTGTGTCAAGTTTCAAGAAGCTAGCACAAACCGTGTTGGATTCAGAGTTCCAAATACATCTATCAATATAGGAGAAAACAGAGTGAAACCTAAAAATTCAAACTGTTACTGGAAATGAACGCTTCAACATAGAAGAACGAAATTTGGGGAACCAAGTCGACTTAGTGTACTGATCATTAACTGAGAGTATCATCCTGTTTGGTTGAAAAAATATTTGCTGAGATATCTGGAGATTCGTAATTTTTGGAAGCTTGGCAACCCCTTCCCATGAAAGTGTTTCTCGCCAGTCACTGCTTAGGGCTACATCAAGAGGAAACAAAATGTAGAGATCGAACGTGAAACTACTTTGTTGTGTCAAGTTTCAAGAAGCTAGCACAAACCGTGTTGGATTTAGAGTTCCAAATACATCTATCAATATAGGAGAAAACAGAGTGAAACCTAAAAATTCAAACTGTTACTGGAAATGAACGCTTCAACATAGAAGAACGAAATTTGGGGAACCAAGTTACCTTAGTGTACTGATCATTACCTGAAAGTATCATCCAGTTTGGGTGAAAAATTATTTGCTGAGATTTCTGGAGATTCGTAATTTTTGGAAGCTTGGCAATCCCTTCCCATGAAAGTGTTTCTCGCCAGTCACTGCTTAGGGCTACATCAAGAGGAAACAAAACGTAGAGATAGAACGTGAAACTACTTTGTTGTGTCAAGTTTCAAGAAGCTAGCACAAACCGTGTTGGATTTAGAGTTCCAAATACATCTATCAATATAGGAGAAAACAGAGTGAAACCTAAAAATTCAAACTGTTACTGGAAATGAACGCTTCAACATAGAAGAACGAAATTTGGGGAACCAAGTCGCCTTAGTGTACTGATCATTACCTGAAAGTATCATCCAGTTTGGGTGAAAAAATATTTGCTGAGATTTCTGGAGATTCGTAATTTTGGGAAGCTTGGCAACCCCTTCCCATGAAAGTGTTTCTCGCCAGTCACTGTTTAGGGCTACATCAAGAGGAAACAAAACGTAGAGATAGAACATGAAACTACTTTGTTGTGTCAACTTTCAAGAAGCTAGCACAAACCGTGTTGGATTTAGAGTTCCAAATACATCTATCAATATAGGAGAAAACAGAGTGAAACCTAAAAATTCAAACTGTTACTGGAAATGAACGCTTCAACATAGAAGAATGAAATTTGGGGAACCAAGTCGCCTTAGTCTACTGATCATTACCTGAAAGTATCATCCAGTTTGGGTGAAAAAATATTTGCTGAGATTTCTGGAGATTCGTAATTTTGGGAAGCTTGGCAACCCCGTTCCATGAAAGGGTTTCTCGCCAGTCACTGCTTAGGGCTACATCAAGAGGAAACAAAACATAGAGATAGAACGTGAAACTACTTTGTTGTGTCAAGTTTCAAGAAGCTAGCACAAACCGTTTTGGATTTAGAGTTCCAAATACATCTATTAATATAGGAGAAAACAGAGTGAAACCTAAAAATTCAAACTGTTACTGGAAATGAACGCTTCAACATAGAAGAACGAAATTTGGGGAACCAAGTTACCTTAGTGTACTGATCATTACCTGAAAGTATCATCCAGTTTGGGTGAAAAATTATTTGCTGAGATTTCTGGAGATTCGTAATTTTTGGAAGCTTGGCAATCCCTTCCCATGAATGTGTTTCTCGCCAGTCACTGCTCAGGGCTACATCAAGAGGAAACAAAACGTAGAGATAGAACGTGAAACTACTTTGTTGTGTCAAGTTTCAAGAAGCTATCACAAACCGTGTTGGATTTAGAGTTCCAAATACATCTATCAATATAGGAGAAAACAGAGTGAAACCTAAAAATTCAAACTGTTACTGGAAATGAACGCTTCAACATAGAAGAACGAAATTTGGGGAACCAAGTCACCTTAGTGTACTGATCATTACCTGAAAGTATCATCCAGTTTGGGTGAAAAAATATTTGCTGAGATTTCTGGAGATTCGTAATTTTGGGAAGATTGGCAACCCCTTCCCATGAAAGTGTTTCTCGCCAGTCACTGTTTAGGGCTACATCAAGAGGAAACAAAACGTAGAGATAGAACATGAAATTACTTTGTTGTGTCAACTTTCAAGAAGCTAGCACAAACCGTGTTGGATTTAGAGTTCCAAATACATCTATCAATATAGGAGAAAACAGAGTGAAACCTAAAAATTCAAACTGTTACTCGAAATGAACGCTTCAACATAAAAGATCGAAAATTGGGGAACCAAGTCGCCTTAGTGTACTGATCATTACCTGAAAGTATCATCCAGTTTGGGTGAAAAAATATTTGCTGAGATTTCTGGAGATTCGTAATTTTGGGAAGCTTGGCAACCCCGTTCCATGAAAGGGTTTCTCGCCAGTCACTGCTTAGGGCTACATCAAGAGGAAACGAAATATAGAGATAGAACGTGAAACTACTTTGTTGTGTCAAGTTTCAAGAAGCTAGCACAAACCGTGTTGGATTTAGAGTTCCAAATACATCTATTAATATAGGAGAAAACAGAGTGAAACCTAAAAATTCAAACTGTTACTGGAAATGAACGCTTCAACATAGAAGAACGAAATTTGGGGAACCAAGTTACCTTAGTGTACTGATCATTACCTGAAAGTATCATCCAGTTTGGGTGAAAAATTATTTGCTGAGATTTCTGGAGATTCGTAATTTTTGGAAGCTTGGCAATCCCTTCCCATGAAAGTGTTTCTCGCCAGTCACTGCTTAGGGCTACATCAAGAGGAAACAAAACGTAGAGATAGAACGTGAAACTACTTTGTTGTGTCAAGTTTCAAGAAGCTATCACAAACCGTGTTGGATTTAGAGTTCCAAATACATCTATCAATATAGGAGAAAACAGAGTGAAACCTAAAAATTCAAACTGTTACTGGAAATGAACGCTTCAACATAGAAGAACGAAATTTGGGGAACCAAGTCGCCTTAGTGTACTGATCATTACCTGAAAGTATCATCCAGTTTGGGTGAAAAAATATTTGCTGAGATTTCTGGAGATTCGTAATTTTGGGAAGCTTGGCAACCCCGTTCCATGAAAGGGTTTCTCGCCAGTCACTGCTTAGGGCTACATCAAGAGGAAACAAAACGTAGAGATAGAACGTGAAACTACTTTGTTGTGTCAAGTTTCAAGAAGCTAGCACAAACCGTGTTGGATTTAGAGTTCCAAATACATCTATTAATATAGGAGAAAACAGAGTGAAACCTAAAAATTCAAACTGTTACTGGAAATGAACGCTTCAACATAGAAGAACGAAATTTGGGGAACCAAGTTACCTTAGTGTACTGATCATTACCTGAAAGTATCATCCAGTTTGGGTGAAAAATTATTTGCTGAGATTTCTGGAGATTCGTAATTTTTGGAAGCTTGGCAATCCCTTCCCATGAATGTGTTTCTCGCCAGTCACTGCTTAGGGCTACATCAAGAGGAAACAAAACGTAGAGATAGAACGTGAAACTACTTTGTTGTGTCAAGTTTCAAGAAGCTAGCACAAACCGTGTTGGATTTAGAGTTCCAAATACATCTATCAATATAGGAGAAAACAGAGTGAAACCTAAAAATTCAAACTGTTACTGGAAATGAACGCTTCAACATAGAAGAACGAAATTTGGGGAACCAAGTCGCCTTAGTGTACTGATCATTACCTGAAAGTATCATCCAGTTTGGGTGAAAAAATATTTGCTGAGATTTCTGGAGATTCGCAATTTTTGGAAGCTTGGCAACCCCTTCCCATGAAAGTGTTTCTCGCCAGTCACTGCTTAGGGCTACATCAAGAGGAAACAAAACGTAGAGATAGAACGTGAAACTACTTTGTTGTGTCAAGTTTCAAGAAGCTAGAACAAACCGTGTTGGATTTAGAGTTCCAAATACATCTATCAATAACGGAGAAAACAGAGTGAAACCTAAAAATTCAAACTGTTACTGGAAATGAACGCTTCAACATAGAAGAACGAAATTTGGGGAACCAAGTCGCCTTAGTGTACTGATCATTACCTGAGAGTATCATCCAGTTTGGGTGAAAAAATATTTGCTTAGATTTCTGGAGATTCGTAATTTTTGGAAGCATGGCAACCCCTTCCCATGAAAGTGTTTCTCGCCAGTCACTGCTTAGGGCTACATCAAGAGGAAACAAAACGTAGAGATAGAACGTGAAACTACTTTGTTGTGTCAAGTTTCAAAAAGCTAGCACAGACCGTGTTGGATTTAGAGTTCCAAATCCATCTATCAATATAGGAGAAAACAGAGTGAAACCTAAAAATTCAAACTGTTACTGGAAATGAACGCTTCGACATAGAAGAACGAAATTTGGGGAACCAAGTCGCCTTAGTGTACTGATCACTACCTGAAAGTATCATCCAGTTTGGGTGAAAAAATATTTGCTGAGATTTCTGGAGATTCGTAATTTTGGGAAGCTTGGCAACCCCTTCCCATGAAAGTGTTTCTCGCCAGTCACTGCTTAGGGCTACATCAAGAGGAAACAAAACGTAGGGATAGAACGTGAAACTACTTTGTTGTGTCAAGTTTCAAGAAGCTAGCACAAACCGTGTTGGATTTAGAGTTCCAAATACATCTATCAATATAGGAGAAAACAGAGTGAAACCTAAAAATTCAAACTGTTACTGGAAATGAACGCTTCAACATAGAAGAACGAAATTTGGGGAACCAAGTCGCCTTAGTGTACTGATCATTACCTGAAAGTATCATCCAGTTTGGGTGAAAAAATATTTGCTGAGATTTCTGGAGATTCGTAATTTTTGGAAGCTTGGCAACCCCTTCCCATGAAAGTGTTTCTCGCCAGTCACTGTTTAGGGCTACATCAAGAGGAAACAAAACGTAGAGATAGAACATGAAACTACTTTGTTGTGTCAACTTTCAAGAAGCTAGCACAAACCGTGTTGGATTTAGAGTTCCAAATACATCTATCAATATAGGAGAAAACAGAGTGAAACCTAAAAATTCAAACTGTTACTGGAAATGAACGCTTCAACATAGAAGTACGAAATTTGGGGAACCAAGTCGCCTTAGTGTACTGATCATTACCTGAAAGTATCATCTAGTTTGGGTGAAAAAATATTTGCTGAGATTTCTGGAGATTCGTAATTTTGGGAAGCTTGGCAACCCCTTCCCATGAAAGTGTTTCTCGCCAGTCACTGCTTAGGGCTACATCAAGAGGAAACAAAACGTAGAGATAGAACGTGAAACTACTTTGTTGTGTCAAGTTTCAAGAAGCTAGCACAAACCGTGTTGGATTCAGATTTCCAAATACATCTATCAATATAGGAGAAAACAGAGTGAAACCTAAAAATTCAAACTGTTACTGGAAATGAACGCTTCAACATAGAAGAACGAAATTTGGGGAACCAAGTCGCCTTAGTGTACTGATCATTAACTGAGAGTATCATCCTGTTTGGTTGAAAAAATATTTGCTGAGATATCTGGAGATTCGTAATTTTTGGAAGCTTGGCAACCCCTTCCCATGAAAGTGTTTCTCGCCAGTCACTGCTTAGGGCTACATCAAGAGGAAACAAAACGTAGAGATAGAACGTGAAACTACTTTGTTGTGTCAAGTTTCAAGAAGCTAGCACAAACCGTGTTGGATTTAGAGTTCCAAATACATCTATCAATATAGGAGAAAACAGAGTGAAACCTAAAAATTCAAACTGTTACTGGAAATGAACGCTTCAACATAGAAGAACGAAATTTGGGGAACCAAGTTACCTTAGTGTACTGATCATTACCTGAAAGTATCATCCAGTTTGGGTGAAAAATTATTTGCTGAGATTTCTGGAGATTCGTAATTTTTGGAAGCTTGGCAATCCCTTCCTATGAAAGTGTTTCTCGCCAGTCACTGCTTAGTGCTACATCAAGAGGAAACAAAACGTAGAGATAGAACGTGAAACTACTTTGTTGTGTCAAGTTTCAAGAAGCTAGCACAAACCGTGTTGGATTTAGAGTTCCAAATACATCTATCAATATAGGAGAAAACAGAGTGAAACCTAAAAATTCAAACTGTTACTGGAAATGAACGCTTCGACATAGAAGAACGAAATTTGGGGAACCAAGTCACCTTAGTGTACTGATCACTACCTGAAAGTATCATCCAGTTTGGGTGAAAAAATATTTGCTGAGATTTCTGGAGATTCGTAATTTTGGGAAGCTTGGCAACCCCTTCCCATGAAAGTGTTTCTCGCCAGTCACTGCTTAGGGCTACATCAAGAGGAAACAAAACGTAGAGATAGAACGTGAAACTACTTTGTTGTGTCAAGTTTCAAGAAGCTAGCACAAACCGTGTTGGATTTAGAGTTCCAAATACATCTATCAATATAGGAGAAAACAGAGTGAAACCTAAAAATTCAAACTGTTACTGGAAATGAACGCTTCAACATAGAAGAACGAAATTTGGGGAACCAAGTCGCCTTAGTGTACTGATCATTACCTGAAAGTATCATCCAGTTTGGGTGAAAAAATATTTGCTGAGATTTCTGGAGATTCGTAATTTTGGGAAGCTTGGCAACCCCGTTCCATGAAAGGGTTTCTCGCCAGTCACTGCTTAGGGCTACATCAAGAGGAAACAAAACATAGAGATAGAACGTGAAACTACTTTGTTGTGTCAAGTTTCAAGAACCTAGCACAAACCGTGTTGGATTTAGAGTTCCAAATACATCTATTAATATAGGAGAAAACAGAGTGAAACCTAAAAATTCAAACTGTTACTGGAAATGAACGCTTCAACATAGAAGAACGAAATTTGGGGAACCAAGTTACCTTAGTGTACTGATCATTACCTGAAAGTATCATCCAGTTTGGGTGAAAAATTATTTGCTGAGATTTCTGGAGATTCGTAATTTTTGGAAGCTTGGCAATCCCTTCCCATGAAAGTGTTTCTCGCCAGTCACTGCTTAGGTCTACATCAAGAGGAAACAAAACGTAGAGATAGAACGTGAAACTACTTTGTTGTGTCAAGTTTCAAGAAGCTAGCACAAACCGTGTTGGATTTAGAGTTCCAAATACATCTATCAATATAGGAGAAAACAGAGTGAAACCTAAAAATTCAAACTGTTACTGGAAATGAACGCTTCAACATAGAAGAACGAAATTTGGGGAACCAAGTCGCCTTAGTGTACTGATCATTACCTGAAAGTATCATCCAGTTTGGGTGAAAAAATATTTGCTGAGATTTCTGGAGATTCGTAATTTTGGGAAGCTTGGCAACCCCTTCCCATGAAAGTGTTTCTCGCCAGTCACTGCTTAGGGCTACATCAAGAGGAAACAAAACGTAGAGATAGAACGTGAAACTACGTTGTTGTGTCAAGTTTCAAGAAGCTAGCACAAAACGTGATGGATTTAGAGTTCCAAATACATCTATCAATATAGGAGAAAACAGAGTGAAACCTAAAAATTCAAACTGTTACTGGAAATGAACGCTTCGACATAGAAGAACGAAATTTGGGGAACCAAGTCGCCTTAGTGTACTGATCACTACCTGAAAGTATCATCCAGTTTGGGTGAAAAAATATTTGCTGAGATTTCTGGAGATTCGTAATTTTGGGAAGCTTGGCAACCCCTTCCCATGAAAGTGTTTCTCGCCAGTCACTGCTTAGGGCTACATCAAGAGGAAACAAAACGTAGAGATAGAACGTGAAACTACTTTGTTGTGTCAAGTTTCAAGAAGCTAGCACAAACCGTGTTCGATTTAGAGTTCCAAATACATCTATCAATATAGGAGAAAACAGAGTGAAACCTAAAAATTCAAACTGTTACTGGAAATGAACGCTTCGACATAGAAGAACGAAATTTGGGGAACCAAGTCGCCTTAGTGTACTGATCATTACCTGAAAGTATCATCCAGTTTGGGTGAAAAAATATTTGCTGAGATTTCTGGAGATTCGTAATTTTGGGAAGCTTGGCAACCCCTTCCCATGAAAGTGTTTCTCGCCAGTCACTGCTTAGGGCTACATCAAGAGGAAACAAAACGTAGAGATAGAACGTGAAACTACTTTGTTGTGTCAACTTTCAAGAAGCTAGCACAAACCGTGTTGGATTTAGAGTTCCAAATACATCTATCAATATAGGAGAAAACAGAGTGAAACCTAAAAATTCAAACTGTTACTGGAAATGAACGCTTCAACATAGAAGAACGAAATTTGGGTAACCAAGTCGCCTTAGTGTACTGATCATTACCTGAAAGTATCATCCAGTTTGGGTGAAAAAATATTTGCTGAGATTTCTGGAGATTCGTAATTTTGGGAAGCTTGGCAACCCCGTTCCATGAAAGGGTTTCTCGCCAGTCACTGCTTAGGGCTACATCAAGAGGAAACAAAACATAGAGATAGAACCTGAAACTACTTTGTTGTGTCAAGTTTCAAGAAGCTAGCACAAAACGTGTTGGATTTAGAGTTCCAAATACATCTATCAATATAGGAGAAAACAGAGTGAAACCTAAAAATTCAAACTGTTACTGGAAATGAACGCTTCAACATAGAAGAACGAAATTTGGGGAACCAAGTCGCCTTAGTGTACTGATCATTACCTGAAAGTATCATCCAGTTTGGGTGAAAAAATATTTGCTGAGATTTCTGGAGATTCGTAATTGTGGGAAGCTTGGCAACCCCGTCCCATGAAAGTGTTTCTCGCCATTCACTGCTTAGGGCTACATCAAGAGGAAACAAAACGTAGAGATAGAACGTGAAACTACTTTGTTGTGTCAAGTTTCAAGAACCTAGCAAAAACCGTGTTGGATTTAGAGTTCCAAATACATCTATTAATATAGGAGAAAACAGAGTGAAACCTAAAAATTCAAACTGTTACTGGAAATGAACGCTTCAACATGGAAGAACGAAATTTGGGTAACCAAGTTACCTTAGTGTACTGATCATTACCTGAAATTATCATCCAGTTTGGGTGAAAAATTATTTGCTGAGATTTCTGGAGATTCGTAATTTTGGGAAGCTTGGCAACCCCTTCCCTTGAAAGTGTTTCTCGCCAGTCACTGCTTAGGGCTACATCAAGAGGAAACAAAACGTAGAGATAGAACGTGAAACTACTTTGTTGTGTCAAGTTTCAAGAAGCTAGCACAAACCGTGTTGGATTTAGAGTTCCAAATACATCTATCAATATAGGAGAAAACAGAGTGAAACCTAAAAATTCAAACTGTTACTGGAAATGAACGCTTCAACATAGAAGAACGAAATTTGGGGAACCAAGTCGCCTTAGTGTACTGATCATTAACTGAGAGTATCATCCTGTTTGGTTGAAAAAATATTTGCTGAGATATCTGGAGATTCGTAATTTTTGGAAGCTTGGCAACCCCTTCCCATGAAAGTGTTTCTCGCCAGTCACTGCTTAGGGCTACATCAAGAGGAAACAAAACGTAGAGATAGAACGTGAAACTACTTTGTTGTGTCAAGTTTCAAGAAGCTAGCACAAACCGTGTTGGATTTAGAGTTCCAAATACATCTATCAATATAGGAGAAAACAGAGTGAAACCTAAAAATTCAAACTGTTACTGGAAATGAACGCTTCAACATAGAAGAACGAAATTTGGGGAACCAAGTTACCTTAGTGTACTGATCATTACCTGAAAGTATCATCCAGTTTGGGTGAAAAATTATTTGCTGAGATTTCTGGAGATTCGTAATTTTTGGAAGCTTGGCAATCCCTTCCTATGAAAGTGTTTCTCGCCAGTCACTGCTTAGTGCTACATCAAGAGGAAACAAAACGTAGAGATAGAACGTGAAACTACTTTGTTGTGTCAAGTTTCAAGAAGCTAGCACAAACCGTGTTGGATTTAGAGTTCCAAATACATCTATCAATATAGGAGAAAACAGAGTGAAACCTAAAAATTCAAACTGTTACTGGAAATGAACGCTTCGACATAGAAGAACGAAATTTGGGGAACCAAGTCACCTTAGTGTACTGATCACTACCTGAAAGTATCATCCAGTTTGGGTGAAAAAATATTTGCTGAGATTTCTGGAGATTCGTAATTTTGGGAAGCTTGGCAACCCCTTCCCATGAAAGTGTTTCTCGCCAGTCACTGCTTAGGGCTACATCAAGAGGAAACAAAACGTAGAGATAGAACGTGAAACTACTTTGTTGTGTCAAGTTTCAAGAAGCTAGCACAAACCGTGTTGGATTTAGAGTTCCAAATACATCTATCAATATAGGAGAAAACAGAGTGAAACCTAAAAATTCAAACTGTTACTGGAAATGAACGCTTCAACATAGAAGAACGAAATTTGGGGAACCAAGTCGCCTTAGTGTACTGATCATTACCTGAAAGTATCATCCAGTTTGGGTGAAAAAATATTTGCTGAGATTTCTGGAGATTCGTAATTTTGGGAAGCTTGGCAACCCCGTTCCATGAAAGGGTTTCTCGCCAGTCACTGCTTAGGGCTACATCAAGAGGAAACAAAACATAGAGATAGAACGTGAAACTACTTTGTTGTGTCAAGTTTCAAGAACCTAGCACAAACCGTGTTGGATTTAGAGTTCCAAATACATCTATTAATATAGGAGAAAACAGAGTGAAACCTAAAAATTCAAACTGTTACTGGAAATGAACGCTTCAACATAGAAGAACGAAATTTGGGGAACCAAGTTACCTTAGTGTACTGATCATTACCTGAAAGTATCATCCAGTTTGGGTGAAAAATTATTTGCTGAGATTTCTGGAGATTCGTAATTTTTGGAAGCTTGGCAATCCCTTCCCATGAAAGTGTTTCTCGCCAGTCACTGCTTAGGTCTACATCAAGAGGAAACAAAACGTAGAGATAGAACGTGAAACTACTTTGTTGTGTCAAGTTTCAAGAAGCTAGCACAAACCGTGTTGGATTTAGAGTTCCAAATACATCTATCAATATAGGAGAAAACAGAGTGAAACCTAAAAATTCAAACTGTTACTGGAAATGAACGCTTCAACATAGAAGAACGAAATTTGGGGAACCAAGTCGCCTTAGTGTACTGATCATTACCTGAAAGTATCATCCAGTTTGGGTGAAAAAATATTTGCTGAGATTTCTGGAGATTCGTAATTTTGGGAAGCTTGGCAACCCCTTCCCATGAAAGTGTTTCTCGCCAGTCACTGCTTAGGGCTACATCAAGAGGAAACAAAACGTAGAGATAGAACGTGAAACTACGTTGTTGTGTCAAGTTTCAAGAAGCTAGCACAAAACGTGATGGATTTAGAGTTCCAAATACATCTATCAATATAGGAGAAAACAGAGTGAAACCTAAAAATTCAAACTGTTACTGGAAATGAACGCTTCGACATAGAAGAACGAAATTTGGGGAACCAAGTCGCCTTAGTGTACTGATCACTACCTGAAAGTATCATCCAGTTTGGGTGAAAAAATATTTGCTGAGATTTCTGGAGATTCGTAATTTTGGGAAGCTTGGCAACCCCTTCCCATGAAAGTGTTTCTCGCCAGTCACTGCTTAGGGCTACATCAAGAGGAAACAAAACGTAGAGATAGAACGTGAAACTACTTTGTTGTGTCAAGTTTCAAGAAGCTAGCACAAACCGTGTTCGATTTAGAGTTCCAAATACATCTATCAATATAGGAGAAAACAGAGTGAAACCTAAAAATTCAAACTGTTACTGGAAATGAACGCTTCGACATAGAAGAACGAAATTTGGGGAACCAAGTCGCCTTAGTGTACTGATCATTACCTGAAAGTATCATCCAGTTTGGGTGAAAAAATATTTGCTGAGATTTCTGGAGATTCGTAATTTTGGGAAGCTTGGCAACCCCTTCCCATGAAAGTGTTTCTCGCCAGTCACTGCTTAGGGCTACATCAAGAGGAAACAAAACGTAGAGATAGAACGTGAAACTACTTTGTTGTGTCAACTTTCAAGAAGCTAGCACAAACCGTGTTGGATTTAGAGTTCCAAATACATCTATCAATATAGGAGAAAACAGAGTGAAACCTAAAAATTCAAACTGTTACTGGAAATGAACGCTTCAACATAGAAGAACGAAATTTGGGTAACCAAGTCGCCTTAGTGTACTGATCATTACCTGAAAGTATCATCCAGTTTGGGTGAAAAAATATTTGCTGAGATTTCTGGAGATTCGTAATTTTGGGAAGCTTGGCAACCCCGTTCCATGAAAGGGTTTCTCGCCAGTCACTGCTTAGGGCTACATCAAGAGGAAACAAAACATAGAGATAGAACCTGAAACTACTTTGTTGTGTCAAGTTTCAAGAAGCTAGCACAAAACGTGTTGGATTTAGAGTTCCAAATACATCTATCAATATAGGAGAAAACAGAGTGAAACCTAAAAATTCAAACTGTTACTGGAAATGAACGCTTCAACATAGAAGAACGAAATTTGGGGAACCAAGTCGCCTTAGTGTACTGATCATTACCTGAAAGTATCATCCAGTTTGGGTGAAAAAATATTTGCTGAGATTTCTGGAGATTCGTAATTGTGGGAAGCTTGGCAACCCCGTCCCATGAAAGTGTTTCTCGCCATTCACTGCTTAGGGCTACATCAAGAGGAAACAAAACGTAGAGATAGAACGTGAAACTACTTTGTTGTGTCAAGTTTCAAGAACCTAGCAAAAACCGTGTTGGATTTAGAGTTCCAAATACATCTATTAATATAGGAGAAAACAGAGTGAAACCTAAAAATTCAAACTGTTACTGGAAATGAACGCTTCAACATGGAAGAACGAAATTTGGGTAACCAAGTTACCTTAGTGTACTGATCATTACCTGAAATTATCATCCAGTTTGGGTGAAAAATTATTTGCTGAGATTTCTGGAGATTCGTAATTTTGGGAAGCTTGGCAACCCCTTCCCTTGAAAGTGTTTCTCGCCAGTCACTGCTTAGGGCTACATCAAGAGGAAACAAAACGTAGAGATAGAACGTGAAACTACTTTGTTGTGTCAAGTTTCAAGAAGCTAGCACAAACCGTGTTGGATTTAGAGTTCCAAATACATCTATCAATATAGGAGAAAACAGAGTGAAACCTAAAAATTCAAACTGTTACTGGAAATGAACGCTTCGACATAGAAGAACGAAATTTGGGGAACCAAGTCGCCTTAGTGTACTGATCACTACCTGAAAGTATCATCCAGTTTGGGTGAAAAAATATTTGCTGAGATTTCTGGAGATTCGTAATTTTGGGAAGCTTGGCAACCCCTTCCCATGAAAGTGTTTCTCGCCAGTCACTGCTTAGGGCTACATCAAGAGGAAACAAAACGTAGAGATAGAACGTGAAACTACTTTGTTGTGTCAAGTTTCAAGAAGCTAGCACAAACCGTGTTGGATTTAGAGTTCCAAATACATCTATCAATATAGGAGAAAACAGAGTGAAACCTAAAAATTCAAACTGTTACTGGAAATGAACGCTTCAACATAGAAGAACGAAATTTGGGGAACCAAGTCGCCTTAGTGTACTGATCATTACCTGAAAGTATCATCCAGTTTGGGTGAAAAAATATTTGCTGAGATTTCTGGAGATTCGTAATTTTGGGAAGCTTGGCAACCCCGTTCCATGAAAGGGTTTCTCGCCAGTCACTGCTTAGGGCTACATCAAGAGGAAACAAAACATAGAGATAGAACGTGAAACTACTTTGTTGTGTCAAGTTTCAAGAACCTAGCACAAACCGTGTTGGATTTAGAGTTCCAAATACATCTATTAATATAGGAGAAAACAGAGTGAAACCTAAAAATTCAAACTGTTACTGGAAATGAACGCTTCAACATAGAAGAACGAAATTTGGGGAACCAAGTTACCTTAGTGTACTGATCATTACCTGAAAGTATCATCCAGTTTGGGTGAAAAATTATTTGCTGAGATTTCTGGAGATTCGTAATTTTTGGAAGCTTGGCAATCCCTTCCCATGAAAGTGTTTCTCGCCAGTCACTGCTTAGGTCTACATCAAGAGGAAACAAAACGTAGAGATAGAACGTGAAACTACTTTGTTGTGTCAAGTTTCAAGAAGCTAGCACAAACCGTGTTGGATTTAGAGTTCCAAATACATCTATCAATATAGGAGAAAACAGAGTGAAACCTAAAAATTCAAACTGTTACTGGAAATGAACGCTTCAACATAGAAGAACGAAATTTGGGGAACCAAGTCGCCTTAGTGTACTGATCATTACCTGAAAGTATCATCCAGTTTGGGTGAAAAAATATTTGCTGAGATTTCTGGAGATTCGTAATTTTGGGAAGCTTGGCAACCCCTTCCCATGAAAGTGTTTCTCGCCAGTCACTGCTTAGGGCTACATCAAGAGGAAACAAAACGTAGAGATAGAACGTGAAACTACGTTGTTGTGTCAAGTTTCAAGAAGCTAGCACAAAACGTGATGGATTTAGAGTTCCAAATACATCTATCAATATAGGAGAAAACAGAGTGAAACCTAAAAATTCAAACTGTTACTGGAAATGAACGCTTCGACATAGAAGAACGAAATTTGGGGAACCAAGTCGCCTTAGTGTACTGATCACTACCTGAAAGTATCATCCAGTTTGGGTGAAAAAATATTTGCTGAGATTTCTGGAGATTCGTAATTTTGGGAAGCTTGGCAACCCCTTCCCATGAAAGTGTTTCTCGCCAGTCACTGCTTAGGGCTACATCAAGAGGAAACAAAACGTAGAGATAGAACGTGAAACTACTTTGTTGTGTCAAGTTTCAAGAAGCTAGCACAAACCGTGTTGGATTTAGAGTTCCAAATACATCTATCAATATAGGAGAAAACAGAGTGAAACCTAAAAATTCAAACTGTTACTGGAAATGAACGCTTCAACATAGAAGAACGAAATTTGGGGAACCAAGTCGCCTTAGTGTACTGATCATTACCTGAAAGTATCATCTAGTTTGGGTGAAAAAATATTTGCTGAGATTTCTGGAGATTCGTAATTTTGGGAAGCTTGGCAACCCCTTCCCATGAAAGTGTTTCTCGCCAGTCACTGCTTAGGGCTACATCAAGAGGAAACAAAACGTAGAGATAGAACGTGAAACTACTTTGTTGTGTCAAGTTTCAAGAAGCTAGCACAAACCGTGTTGGATTCAGAGTTCCAAATACATCTATCAATATAGGAGAAAACAGAGTGAAACCTAAAAATTCAAACTGTTACTGGAAATGAACGCTTCAACATAGAAGAACGAAATTTGGGGAACCAAGTCGACTTAGTGTACTGATCATTAACTGAGAGTATCATCCTGTTTGGTTGAAAAAATATTTGCTGAGATATCTGGAGATTCGTAATTTTTGGAAGCTTGGCAACCCCTTCCCATGAAAGTGTTTCTCGCCAGTCACTGCTTAGGGCTACATCAAGAGGAAACAAAACGTAGAGATCGAACGTGAAACTACTTTGTTGTGTCAAGTTTCAAGAAGCTAGCACAAACCGTGTTGGATTTAGAGTTCCAAATACATCTATCAATATAGGAGAAAACAGAGTGAAACCTAAAAATTCAAACTGTTACTGGAAATGAACGCTTCAACATAGAAGAACGAAATTTGGGGAACCAAGTTACCTTAGTGTACTGATCATTACCTGAAAGTATCATCCAGTTTGGGTGAAAAATTATTTGCTGAGATTTCTGGAGATTCGTAATTTTTGGAAGCTTGGCAATCCCTTCCCATGAAAGTGTTTCTCGCCAGTCACTGCTTAGGGCTACATCAAGAGGAAACAAAACGTAGAGATAGAACGTGAAACTACTTTGTTGTGTCAAGTTTCAAGAAGCTAGCACAAACCGTGTTGGATTTAGAGTTCCAAATACATCTATCAATATAGGAGAAAACAGAGTGAAACCTAAAAATTCAAACTGTTACTGGAAATGAACGCTTCAACATAGAAGAACGAAATTTGGGGAACCAAGTCGCCTTAGTGTACTGATCATTACCTGAAAGTATCATCCAGTTTGGGTGAAAAAATATTTGCTGAGATTTCTGGAGATTCGTAATTTTGGGAAGCTTGGCAACCCCTTCCCATGAAAGTGTTTCTCGCCAGTCACTGTTTAGGGCTACATCAAGAGGAAACAAAACGTAGAGATAGAACATGAAACTACTTTGTTGTGTCAACTTTCAAGAAGCTAGCACAAACCGTGTTGGATTTAGAGTTCCAAATACATCTATCAATATAGGAGAAAACAGAGTGAAACCTAAAAATTCAAACTGTTACTGGAAATGAACGCTTCAACATAGAAGAATGAAATTTGGGGAACCAAGTCGCCTTAGTCTACTGATCATTACCTGAAAGTATCATCCAGTTTGGGTGAAAAAATATTTGCTGAGATTTCTGGAGATTCGTAATTTTGGGAAGCTTGGCAACCCCGTTCCATGAAAGGGTTTCTCGCCAGTCACTGCTTAGGGCTACATCAAGAGGAAACAAAACATAGAGATAGAACGTGAAACTACTTTGTTGTGTCAAGTTTCAAGAAGCTAGCACAAACCGTTTTGGATTTAGAGTTCCAAATACATCTATTAATATAGGAGAAAACAGAGTGAAACCTAAAAATTCAAACTGTTACTGGAAATGAACGCTTCAACATAGAAGAACGAAATTTGGGGAACCAAGTTACCTTAGTGTACTGATCATTACCTGAAAGTATCATCCAGTTTGGGTGAAAAATTATTTGCTGAGATTTCTGGAGATTCGTAATTTTTGGAAGCTTGGCAATCCCTTCCCATGAATGTGTTTCTCGCCAGTCACTGCTCAGGGCTACATCAAGAGGAAACAAAACGTAGAGATAGAACGTGAAACTACTTTGTTGTGTCAAGTTTCAAGAAGCTATCACAAACCGTGTTGGATTTAGAGTTCCAAATACATCTATCAATATAGGAGAAAACAGAGTGAAACCTAAAAATTCAAACTGTTACTGGAAATGAACGCTTCAACATAGAAGAACGAAATTTGGGGAACCAAGTCACCTTAGTGTACTGATCATTACCTGAAAGTATCATCCAGTTTGGGTGAAAAAATATTTGCTGAGATTTCTGGAGATTCGTAATTTTGGGAAGATTGGCAACCCCTTCCCATGAAAGTGTTTCTCGCCAGTCACTGTTTAGGGCTACATCAAGAGGAAACAAAACGTAGAGATAGAACATGAAACTACTTTGTTGTGTCAACTTTCAAGAAGCTAGCACAAACCGTGTTGGATTTAGAGTTCCAAATACATCTATCAATATAGGAGAAAACAGAGTGAAACCTAAAAATTCAAACTGTTACTCGAAATGAACGCTTCAACATAAAAGATCGAAAATTGGGGAACCAAGTCGCCTTAGTGTACTGATCATTACCTGAAAGTATCATCCAGTTTGGGTGAAAAAATATTTGCTGAGATTTCTGGAGATTCGTAATTTTGGGAAGCTTGGCAACCCCGTTCCATGAAAGGGTTTCTCGCCAGTCACTGCTTAGGGCTACATCAAGAGGAAACGAAATATAGAGATAGAACGTGAAACTACTTTGTTGTGTCAAGTTTCAAGAAGCTAGCACAAACCGTGTTGGATTTAGAGTTCCAAATACATCTATTAATATAGGAGAAAACAGAGTGAAACCTAAAAATTCAAACTGTTACTGGAAATGAACGCTTCAACATAGAAGAACGAAATTTGGGGAACCAAGTTACCTTAGTGTACTGATCATTACCTGAAAGTATCATCCAGTTTGGGTGAAAAATTATTTGCTGAGATTTCTGGAGATTCGTAATTTTTGGAAGCTTGGCAATCCCTTCCCATGAAAGTGTTTCTCGCCAGTCACTGCTTAGGGCTACATCAAGAGGAAACAAAACGTAGAGATAGAACGTGAAACTACTTTGTTGTGTCAAGTTTCAAGAAGCTATCACAAACCGTGTTGGATTTAGAGTTCCAAATACATCTATCAATATAGGAGAAAACAGAGTGAAACCTAAAAATTCAAACTGTTACTGGAAATGAACGCTTCAACATAGAAGAACGAAATTTGGGGAACCAAGTCGCCTTAGTGTACTGATCATTACCTGAAAGTATCATCCAGTTTGGGTGAAAAAATATTTGCTGAGATTTCTGGAGATTCGTAATTTTGGGAAGCTTGGCAACCCCGTTCCATGAAAGGGTTTCTCGCCAGTCACTGCTTAGGGCTACATCAAGAGGAAACAAAACGTAGAGATAGAACGTGAAACTACTTTGTTGTGTCAAGTTTCAAGAAGCTAGCACAAACCGTGTTGGATTTAGAGTTCCAAATACATCTATCAATATAGGAGAAAACAGAGTGAAACCTAAAAATTCAAACTGTTACTGGAAATGAACGCTTCAACATAGAAGAACGAAATTTGGGGAACCAAGTCACCTTAGTGTACTGATCATTACCTGAAAGTATCATCCAGTTTGGGTGAAAAATTATTTGCTGAGATTTCTGGAGATTCGTAATTTTTGGAAGCTTGGCAATCCCTTCCCATGAAAGTGTTTCTCGCCAGTCACTGCTTAGGGCTACATCAAGAGGAAACAAAACGTAGAGATAGAACGTGAAACTACTTTGTTGTGTCAAGTTTCAAGAAGCTAGCACAAACCGTGTTGGATTTAGAGTTCCAAATACATCTATCAATATAGGAGAAAACAGAGTGAAACCTAAAAATTCAAACTGTTACTGGAAATGAACGCTTCAACATAGAAGAACGAAATTTGGGGAACCAAGTCGCCTTAGTGTACTGATCATTACCTGAGAGTATCATCCAGTTTGGGTGAAAAAATATTTGCTTAGATTTCTGGAGATTCGTAATTTTTGGAAGCATGGCAACCCCTTCCCATGAAAGTGTTTCTCGCCAGTCACTGCTTAGGGCTACATCAAGAGGAAACAAAACGTAGAGATAGAACGTGAAACTACTTTGTTGTGTCAAGTTTCAAAAAGCTAGCACAGACCGTGTTGGATTTAGAGTTCCAAATCCATCTATCAATATAGGAGAAAACAGAGTGAAACCTAAAAATTCAAACTGTTACTGGAAATGAACGCTTCGACATAGAAGAACGAAATTTGGGGAACCAAGTCGCCTTAGTGTACTGATCACTACCTGAAAGTATCATCCAGTTTGGGTGAAAAAATATTTGCTGAGATTTCTGGAGATTCGTAATTTTGGGAAGCTTGGCAACCCCTTCCCATGAAAGTGTTTCTCGCCAGTCACTGCTTAGGGCTACATCAAGAGGAAACAAAACGTAGGGATAGAACGTGAAACTACTTTGTTGTGTCAAGTTTCAAGAAGCTAGCACAAACCGTGTTGGATTTAGAGTTCCAAATACATCTATCAATATAGGAGAAAACAGAGTGAAACCTAAAAATTCAAACTGTTACTGGAAATGAACGCTTCAACATAGAAGAACGAAATTTGGGGAACCAAGTCGCCTTAGTGTACTGATCATTACCTGAAAGTATCATCCAGTTTGGGTGAAAAAATATTTGCTGAGATTTCTGGAGATTCGTAATTTTTGGAAGCTTGGCAACCCCTTCCCATGAAAGTGTTTCTCGCCAGTCACTGTTTAGGGCTACATCAAGAGGAAACAAAACGTAGAGATAGAACATGAAACTACTTTGTTGTGTCAACTTTCAAGAAGCTAGCACAAACCGTGTTGGATTTAGAGTTCCAAATACATCTATCAATATAGGAGAAAACAGAGTGAAACCTAAAAATTCAAACTGTTACTGGAAATGAACGCTTCAACATAGAAGTACGAAATTTGGGGAACCAAGTCGCCTTAGTGTACTGATCATTACCTGAAAGTATCATCTAGTTTGGGTGAAAAAATATTTGCTGAGATTTCTGGAGATTCGTAATTTTGGGAAGCTTGGCAACCCCTTCCCATGAAAGTGTTTCTCGCCAGTCACTGCTTAGGGCTACATCAAGAGGAAACAAAACGTAGAGATAGAACGTGAAACTACTTTGTTGTGTCAAGTTTCAAGAAGCTAGCACAAACCGTGTTGGATTCAGATTTCCAAATACATCTATCAATATAGGAGAAAACAGAGTGAAACCTAAAAATTCAAACTGTTACTGGAAATGAACGCTTCAACATAGAAGAACGAAATTTGGGGAACCAAGTCGCCTTAGTGTACTGATCATTAACTGAGAGTATCATCCTGTTTGGTTGAAAAAATATTTGCTGAGATATCTGGAGATTCGTAATTTTTGGAAGCTTGGCAACCCCTTCCCATGAAAGTGTTTCTCGCCAGTCACTGCTTAGGGCTACATCAAGAGGAAACAAAACGTAGAGATAGAACGTGAAACTACTTTGTTGTGTCAAGTTTCAAGAAGCTAGCACAAACCGTGTTGGATTTAGAGTTCCAAATACATCTATCAATATAGGAGAAAACAGAGTGAAACCTAAAAATTCAAACTGTTACTGGAAATGAACGCTTCAACATAGAAGAACGAAATTTGGGGAACCAAGTTACCTTAGTGTACTGATCATTACCTGAAAGTATCATCCAGTTTGGGTGAAAAATTATTTGCTGAGATTTCTGGAGATTCGTAATTTTTGGAAGCTTGGCAATCCCTTCCCATGAAAGTGTTTCTCGCCAGTCACTGCTTAGTGCTACATCAAGAGGAAACAAAACGTAGAGATAGAACGTGAAACTACTTTGTTGTGTCAAGTTTCAAGAAGCTAGCACAAACCGTGTTGGATTTAGAGTTCCAAATACATCTATCAATATAGGAGAAAACAGAGTGAAACCTAAAAATTCAAACTGTTACTGGAAATGAACGCTTCGACATAGAAGAACGAAATTTGGGGAACCAAGTCGCCTTAGTGTACTGATCACTACCTGAAAGTATCATCCAGTTTGGGTGAAAAAATATTTGCTGAGATTTCTGGAGATTCGTAATTTTGGGAAGCTTGGCAACCCCTTCCCATGAAAGTGTTTCTCGCCAGTCACTGCTTAGGGCTACATCAAGAGGAAACAAAACGTAGAGATAGAACGTGAAACTACTTTGTTGTGTCAAGTTTCAAGAAGCTAGCACAAACCGTGTTGGATTTAGAGTTCCAAATACATCTATCAATATAGGAGAAAACAGAGTGAAACCTAAAAATTCAAACTGTTACTGGAAATGAACGCTTCAACATAGAAGAACGAAATTTGGGGAACCAAGTCGCCTTAGTGTACTGATCATTACCTGAAAGTATCATCCAGTTTGGGTGAAAAAATATTTGCTGAGATTTCTGGAGATTCGTAATTTTGGGAAGCTTGGCAACCCCGTTCCATGAAAGGGTTTCTCGCCAGTCACTGCTTAGGGCTACATCAAGAGGAAACAAAACATAGAGATAGAACGTGAAACTACTTTGTTGTGTCAAGTTTCAAGAACCTAGCACAAACCGTGTTGGATTTAGAGTTCCAAATACATCTATTAATATAGGAGAAAACAGAGTGAAACCTAAAAATTCAAACTGTTACTGGAAATGAACGCTTCAACATAGAAGAACGAAATTTGGGGAACCAAGTTACCTTAGTGTACTGATCATTACCTGAAAGTATCATCCAGTTTGGGTGAAAAATTATTTGCTGAGATTTCTGGAGATTCGTAATTTTTGGAAGCTTGGCAATCCCTTCCCATGAAAGTGTTTCTCGCCAGTCACTGCTTAGGTCTACATCAAGAGGAAACAAAACGTAGAGATAGAACGTGAAACTACTTTGTTGTGTCAAGTTTCAAGAAGCTAGCACAAACCGTGTTGGATTTAGAGTTCCAAATACATCTATCAATATAGGAGAAAACAGAGTGAAACCTAAAAATTCAAACTGTTACTGGAAATGAACGCTTCAACATAGAAGAACGAAATTTGGGGAACCAAGTCGCCTTAGTGTACTGATCATTACCTGAAAGTATCATCCAGTTTGGGTGAAAAAATATTTGCTGAGATTTCTGGAGATTCGTAATTTTGGGAAGCTTGGCAACCCCTTCCCATGAAAGTGTTTCTCGCCAGTCACTGCTTAGGGCTACATCAAGAGGAAACAAAACGTAGAGATAGAACGTGAAACTACGTTGTTGTGTCAAGTTTCAAGAAGCTAGCACAAAACGTGATGGATTTAGAGTTCCAAATACATCTATCAATATAGGAGAAAACAGAGTGAAACCTAAAAATTCAAACTGTTACTGGAAATGAACGCTTCGACATAGAAGAACGAAATTTGGGGAACCAAGTCGCCTTAGTGTACTGATCACTACCTGAAAGTATCATCCAGTTTGGGTGAAAAAATATTTGCTGAGATTTCTGGAGATTCGTAATTTTGGGAAGCTTGGCAACCCCTTCCCATGAAAGTGTTTCTCGCCAGTCACTGCTTAGGGCTACATCAAGAGGAAACAAAACGTAGAGATAGAACGTGAAACTACTTTGTTGTGTCAAGTTTCAAGAAGCTAGCACAAACCGTGTTCGATTTAGAGTTCCAAATACATCTATCAATATAGGAGAAAACAGAGTGAAACCTAAAAATTCAAACTGTTACTGGAAATGAACGCTTCAACATAGAAGAACGAAATTTGGGGAACCAAGTCGCCTTAGTGTACTGATCATTACCTGAAAGTATCATCCAGTTTGGGTGAAAAAATATTTGCTGAGATTTCTGGAGATTCGTAATTTTGGGAAGCTTGGCAACCCCTTCCCATGAAAGTGTTTCTCGCCAGTCACTGCTTAGGGCTACATCAAGAGGAAACAAAACGTAGAGATAGAACGTGAAACTACTTTGTTGTGTCAACTTTCAAGAAGCTAGCACAAACCGTGTTGGATTTAGAGTTCCAAATACATCTATCAATATAGGAGAAAACAGAGTGAAACCTAAAAATTCAAACTGTTACTGGAAATGAACGCTTCAACATAGAAGAACGAAATTTGGGTAACCAAGTCGCCTTAGTGTACTGATCATTACCTGAAAGTATCATCCAGTTTGGGTGAAAAAATATTTGCTGAGATTTCTGGAGATTCGTAATTTTGGGAAGCTTGGCAACCCCGTTCCATGAAAGGGTTTCTCGCCAGTCACTGCTTAGGGCTACATCAAGAGGAAACAAAACATAGAGATATAACCTGAAACTACTTTGTTGTGTCAAGTTTCAAGAAGCTAGCACAAAACGTGTTGGATTTAGAGTTCCAAATACATCTATCAATATAGGAGAAAACAGAGTGAAACCTAAAAATTCAAACTGTTACTGGAAATGAACGCTTCAACATAGAAGAACGAAATTTGGGGAACCAAGTCGCCTTAGTGTACTGATCATTACCTGAAAGTATCATCCAGTTTGGGTGAAAAAATATTTGCTGAGATTTCTGGAGATTCGTAATTGTGGGAAGCTTGGCAACCCCGTCCCATGAAAGTGTTTCTCGCCATTCACTGCTTAGGGCTACATCAAGAGGAAACAAAACGTAGAGATAGAACGTGAAACTACTTTGTTGTGTCAAGTTTCAAGAACCTAGCAAAAACCGTGTTGGATTTAGAGTTCCAAATACATCTATTAATATAGGAGAAAACAGAGTGAAACCTAAAAATTCAAACTGTTACTGGAAATGAACGCTTCAACATAGAAGAACGAAATTTGGGTAACCAAGTTACCTTAGTGTACTGATCATTACCTGAAATTATCATCCAGTTTGGGTGAAAAATTATTTGCTGAGATTTCTGGAGATTCGTAATTTTGGGAAGCTTGGCAACCCCTTCCCTTGAAAGTGTTTCTCGCCAGTCACTGCTTAGGGCTACATCAAGAGGAAACAAAACATAGAGATAGAACGTGAAACTACTTTGTTGTGTCAAGTTTCAAGAAGCTAGCACAAACCGTGTTGGATTTAGAGTTCCAAATACATCTATCAATATAGGAGAAAACAGAGTGAAACCTAAAAATTCAAACTGTTACTGGAAATGAACGCTTCGACATAGAAGAACGAAATTTGGGGAACCAAGTCGCCTTAGTGTACTGATCACTACCTGAAAGTATCATCCAGTTTGGGTGAAAAAATATTTGCTGAGATTTCTGGAGATTCGTAATTTTGGGAAGCTTGGCAACCCCTTCCCATGAAAGTGTTTCTCGCCAGTCACTGCTTAGGGCTACATCAAGAGGAAACAAAACGTAGAGATAGAACGTGAAACTACTTTGTTGTGTCAAGTTTCAAGAAGCTAGCACAAACCGTGTTGGATTTAGAGTTCCAAATACATCTATCAATATAGGAGAAAACAGAGTGAAACCTAAAAATTCAAACTGTTACTGGAAATGAACGCTTCAACATAGAAGAACGAAATTTGGGGAACCAAGTCGCCTTAGTGTACTGATCATTACCTGAAAGTATCATCCAGTTTGGGTGAAAAAATATTTGCTGAGATTTCTGGAGATTCGTAATTTTGGGAAGCTTGGCAACCCCGTTCCATGAAAGGGTTTCTCGCCAGTCACTGCTTAGGGCTACATCAAGAGGAAACAAAACATAGAGATAGAACGTGAAACTACTTTGTTGTGTCAAGTTTCAAGAACCTAGCACAAACCGTGTTGGATTTAGAGTTCCAAATACATCTATTAATATAGGAGAAAACAGAGTGAAACCTAAAAATTCAAACTGTTACTGGAAATGAACGCTTCAACATAGAAGAACGAAATTTGGGGAACCAAGTTACCTTAGTGTACTGATCATTACCTGAAAGTATCATCCAGTTTGGGTGAAAAATTATTTGCTGAGATTTCTGGAGATTCGTAATTTTTGGAAGCTTGGCAATCCCTTCCCATTAAAGTGTTTCTCGCCAGTCACTGCTTAGGTCTACATCAAGAGGAAACAAAACGTAGAGATAGAACGTGAAACTACTTTGTTGTGTCAAGTTTCAAGAAGCTAGCACAAACCGTGTTGGATTTAGAGTTCCAAATACATCTATCAATATAGGAGAAAACAGAGTGAAACCTAAAAATTCAAACTGTTACTGGAAATGAACGCTTCAACATAGAAGAACGAAATTTGGGGAACCAAGTCGCCTTAGTGTACTGATCATTACCTGAAAGTATCATCCAGTTTGGGTGAAAAAATATTTGCTGAGATTTCTGGAGATTCGTAATTTTGGGAAGCTTGGCAACCCCTTCCCATGAAAGTGTTTCTCGCCAGTCACTGCTTAGGGCTACATCAAGAGGAAACAAAACGTAGAGATAGAACGTGAAACTACGTTGTTGTGTCAAGTTTCAAGAAGCTAGCACAAAACGTGATGGATTTAGAGTTCCAAATACATCTATCAATATAGGAGAAAACAGAGTGAAACCTAAAAATTCAAACTGTTACTGGAAATGAACGCTTCGACATAGAAGAACGAAATTTGGGGAACCAAGTCGCCTTAGTGTACTGATCACTACCTGAAAGTATCATCCAGTTTGGGTGAAAAAATATTTGCTGAGATTTCTGGAGATTCGTAATTTTGGGAAGCTTGGCAACCCCTTCCCATGAAAGTGTTTCTCGCCAGTCACTGCTTAGGGCTACATCAAGAGGAAACAAAACGTAGAGATAGAACGTGAAACTACTTTGTTGTGTCAAGTTTCAAGAAGCTAGCACAAACCGTGTTCGATTTAGAGTTCCAAATACATCTATCAATATAGGAGAAAACAGAGTGAAACCTAAAAATTCAAACTGTTACTGGAAATGAACGCTTCAACATAGAAGAACGAAATTTGGGGAACCAAGTCGCCTTAGTGTACTGATCATTACCTGAAAGTATCATCCAGTTTGGGTGAAAAAATATTTGCTGAGATTTCTGGAGATTCGTAATTTTGGGAAGCTTGGCAACCCCTTCCCATGAAAGTGTTTCTCGCCAGTCACTGCTTAGGGCTACATCAAGAGGAAACAAAACGTAGAGATAGAACGTGAAACTACTTTGTTGTGTCAACTTTCAAGAAGCTAGCACAAACCGTGTTGGATTTAGAGTTCCAAATACATCTATCAATATAGGAGAAAACAGAGTGAAACCTAAAAATTCAAACTGTTACTGGAAATGAACGCTTCAACATAGAAGAACGAAATTTGGGTAACCAAGTCGCCTTAGTGTACTGATCATTACCTGAAAGTATCATCCAGTTTGGGTGAAAAAATATTTGCTGAGATTTCTGGAGATTCGTAATTTTGGGAAGCTTGGCAACCCCGTTCCATGAAAGGGTTTCTCGCCAGTCACTGCTTAGGGCTACATCAAGAGGAAACAAAACATAGAGATAGAACCTGAAACTACTTTGTTGTGTCAAGTTTCAAGAAGCTAGCACAAAACGTGTTGGATTTAGAGTTCCAAATACATCTATCAATATAGGAGAAAACAGAGTGAAACCTAAAAATTCAAACTGTTACTGGAAATGAACGCTTCAACATAGAAGAACGAAATTTGGGGAACCAAGTCGCCTTAGTGTACTGATCATTACCTGAAAGTATCATCCAGTTTGGGTGAAAAAATATTTGCTGAGATTTCTGGAGATTCGTAATTGTGGGAAGCTTGGCAACCCCGTCCCATGAAAGTGTTTCTCGCCATTCACTGCTTAGGGCTACATCAAGAGGAAACAAAACGTAGAGATAGAACGTGAAACTACTTTGTTGTGTCAAGTTTCAAGAACCTAGCAAAAACCGTGTTGGATTTAGAGTTCCAAATACATCTATTAATATAGGAGAAAACAGAGTGAAACCTAAAAATTCAAACTGTTACTGGAAATGAACGCTTCAACATAGAAGAACGAAATTTGGGTAACCAAGTTACCTTAGTGTACTGATCATTACCTGAAATTATCATCCAGTTTGGGTGAAAAATTATTTGCTGAGATTTCTGGAGATTCGTAATTTTGGGAAGCTTGGCAACCCCTTCCCTTGAAAGTGTTTCTCGCCAGTCACTGCTTAGGGCTACATCAAGAGGAAACAAAACGTAGAGATAGAACGTGAAACTACTTTGTTGTGTCAAGTTTCAAGAAGCTAGCACAAACCGTGTTGGATTTAGAGTTCCAAATACATCTATCAATATAGGAGAAAACAGAGTGAAACCTAAAAATTCAAACTGTTACTGGAAATGAACGCTTCAACATAGAAGAACGAAATTTGGGGAACCAAGTCGCCTTAGTGTACTGATCATTACCTGAAAGTATCATCCAGTTTGGGTGAAAAAATATTTGCTGAGATTTCTGGAGATTCGTAATTTTGGGAAGCTTGGCAACCCCTTCCCATGAAAGTGTTTCTCGCCAGTCACTGCTTAGGGCTACATCAAGAGGAAACAAAACGTAGAGATAGAACGTGAAACTACTTTGTTGTGTCAAGTTTCAAGAAGCTAGCACAAACCGTGTTGGATTTAGAGTTCCAAATACATCTATCAATATAGGAGAAAACAGAGTGAAACCTAAAAATTCAAACTGTTACTGGAAATGAACGCTTCAACATAGAAGAACGAAATTTGGGGAACCAAGTCGCCTTAGTGTACTGATCATTACCTGAAAGTATCATCCAGTTTGGGTGAAAAAATATTTGCTGAGATTTCTGGAGATTCGTAATTTTGGGAAGCTTGGCAACCCCTTCCCATGAAAGTGTTTCTCGCCAGTCACTGTTTAGGGCTACATCAAGAGGAAACAAAACGTAGAGATAGAACATGAAACTACTTTGTTGTGTCAACTTTCAAGAAGCTAGCACAAACCGTGTTGGATTTAGAGTTCCAAATACATCTATCAATATAGGAGAAAACAGAGTGAAACCTAAAAATTCAAACTGTTACTGGAAATGAACGCTTCAACATAGAAGAACGAAATTTGGGTAACCAAGTCGCCTTAGTGTACTGATCATTACCTGAAAGTATCATCCAGTTTGGGTGAAAAAATATTTGCTGAGATTTCTGGAGATTCGTAATTTTGGGAAGCTTGGCAACCCCGTTCCATGAAAGGGTTTCTCTCCAGTCACTGCTTAGGGCTACATCAAGAGGAAACAAAACATAGAGATAGAACCTGAAACTACTTTGTTGTGTCAAGTTTCAAGAAACTAGCACAAACCGTGTTGGATTTAGAGTTCCAAATACATCTATTAATATAGGAGAAAACAGAGTGAAACCTAAAAATTCAAACTGTTACTGGAAATGAACGCTTCAACATAGAAGAACGAAATTTGGGGAACCAAATTACCTTAGTGTACTGATCATTACCTGAAAGTATCATCCAGTTTGGGTGAAAAATTATTTGCTGAGATTTCTGGAGATTCGTAATTTTTGGAAGCTTGGCAATCCCTTCCCATGAATGTGTTTCTCGCCAGTCACTGCTTAGGGCTACATCAAGAGGAAACAAAACGTAGAGATAGAACGTGAAACTACTTTGTTGTGTCAAGTTTCAAGAAGCTAGCACAAACCGTGTAGGATTTAGAGTTCCAAATACATCTATCAATATAGGAGAAAACAGAGTGAAACCTAAAAATTCAAACTGTTACTGGAAATGAACGCTTCAACATAGAAGAACGAAATTTGGGGAACCAAGTCGCCTTAGTGTACTGATCATTACCTGAAAGTATCATCCAGTTTGGTTGAAAAAATATTTGCTGAGATTTCTGAAGATTCGTAATTTTGGGAAGCTTGGCAACCCCTTCCCATGAAAGTGTTTCTCGCCAGTCACTGCTTAGGGCTACATCAAGAGGAAACAAAACGTAGAGATAGAACGTGAAACTACTTTGTTGTGTCAAGTTTCAAGAACCTAGCAAAAACCGTGTTGGATTTAGAGTTCCAAATACATCTATTAATATAGGAGAAAACAGAGTGAAACCTAAAAATTCAAACTGTTACTGGAAATGAACGCTTCAACATAGAAGAACGAAATTTGGGTAACCAAGTTACCTTAGTGTACTGATCATTACCTGAAATTATCATCCAGTTTGGGTGAAAAATTATTTGCTGAGATTTCTGGAGATTCGTAATTTTGGGAAGCTTGGCAACCCCTTCCCTTGAAAGTGTTTCTCGCCAGTCACTGCTTAGGGCTACATCAAGAGGAAACAAAACGTAGAGATAGAACGTGAAACTACTTTGTTGTGTCAAGTTTCAAGAAGCTAGCACAAACCGTGTTGGATTTAGAGTTCCAAATACATCTATCAATATAGGAGAAAACAGAGTGAAACCTAAAAATTCAAACTGTTACTGGAAATGAACGCTTCAACATAGAAGAACGAAATTTGGGGAACCAAGTCGCCTTAGTGTACTGATCATTACCTGAAAGTATCATCCAGTTTGGGTGAAAAAATATTTGCTGAGATTTCTGGAGATTCGTAATTTTGGGAAGCTTGGCAACCCCTTCCCATGAAAGTGTTTCTCGCCAGTCACTGCTTAGGGCTACATCAAGAGGAAACAAAACGTAGAGATAGAACGTGAAACTACTTTGTTGTGTCAAGTTTCAAGAAGCTAGCACAAACCGTGTTGGATTTAGAGTTCCAAATACATCTATCAATATAGGAGAAAACAGAGTGAAACCTAAAAATTCAAACTGTTACTGGAAATGAACGCTTCAACATAGAAGAACGAAATTTGGGGAACCAAGTCGCCTTAGTGTACTGATCATTACCTGAAAGTATCATCCAGTTTGGGTGAAAAAATATTTGCTGAGATTTCTGGAGATTCGTAATTTTGGGAAGCTTGGCAACCCCTTCCCATGAAAGTGTTTCTCGCCAGTCACTGTTTAGGGCTACATCAAGAGGAAACAAAACGTAGAGATAGAACATGAAACTACTTTGTTGTGTCAACTTTCAAGAAGCTAGCACAAACCGTGTTGGATTTAGAGTTCCAAATACATCTATCAATATAGGAGAAAACAGAGTGAAACCTAAAAATTCAAACTGTTACTGGAAATGAACGCTTCAACATAGAAGAACGAAATTTGGGTAACCAAGTCGCCTTAGTGTACTGATCATTACCTGAAAGTATCATCCAGTTTGGGTGAAAAAATATTTGCTGAGATTTCTGGAGATTCGTAATTTTGGGAAGCTTGGCAACCCCGTTCCATGAAAGGGTTTCTCTCCAGTCACTGCTTAGGGCTACATCAAGAGGAAACAAAACATAGAGATAGAACCTGAAACTACTTTGTTGTGTCAAGTTTCAAGAAACTAGCACAAACCGTGTTGGATTTAGAGTTCCAAATACATCTATTAATATAGGAGAAAACAGAGTGAAACCTAAAAATTCAAACTGTTACTGGAAATGAACGCTTGAACATAGAAGAACGAAATTTGGGGAACCAAATTACCTTAGTGTACTGATCATTACCTGAAAGTATCATCCAGTTTGGGTGAAAAATTATTTGCTGAGATTTCTGGAGATTCGTAATTTTTGGAAGCTTGGCAATCCCTTCCCATGAATGTGTTTCTCGCCAGTCACTGCTTAGGGCTACATCAAGAGGAAACAAAACGTAGAGATAGAACGTGAAACTACTTTGTTGTGTCAAGTTTCAAGAAGCTAGCACAAACCGTGTAGGATTTAGAGTTCCAAATACATCTATCAATATAGGAGAAAACAGAGTGAAACCTAAAAATTCAAACTGTTACTGGAAATGAACGCTTCAACATAGAAGAACGAAATTTGGGGAACCAAGTCGCCTTAGTGTACTGATCATTACCTGAAAGTATCATCCAGTTTGGGTGAAAAAATATTTGCTGAGATTTCTGGAGATTCGTAATTTTGGGAAGCTTGGCAACCCCTTCCCATGAAAGTGTTTCTCGCCAGTCACTGCTTAGGGCTACATCAAGAGTAAACAAAACGTAGAGATAGAACGTGAAACTACTTTGTTGTGTCAAGTTTCAAGAAGCTAGCACAAACCGTGTTGGATTTAGAGTTCCAAATACATCTATCAATATAGGAGAAAACAGAGTGAAACCTAAAAATTCAAACTGTTACTGGAAATGAACGCTTCAACATAGAAGAACGAAATTTGGGGAACCAAGTCGCCTTAGTGTACTGATCATTACCTGAAAGTATCATCCAGTTTGGGTGAAAAAATATTTGCTGAGATTTCTGGAGATTCGTAATTGTGGGAAGCTTGGCAACCCCGTCCCATGAAAGTGTTTCTCGCCATTCACTGCTTAGGGCTACATCAAGAGTAAACAAAACGTAGAGATAGAACGTGAAACTACTTTGTTGTGTCAAGTTTCAAGAAGCTAGCACAAACCGTGTTGGATTTAGAGTTCCAAATACATCTATCAATATAGGAGAAAACAGAGTGAAACCTAAAAATTCAAACTGTTACTGGAAATGAACGCTTCAACATAGAAGAACGAAATTTGGGGAACCAAGTCGCCTTAGTGTACTGATCATTACCTGAAAGTATCATCCAGTTTGGGTGAAAAAATATTTGCTGAGATTTCTGGAGATTCGTAATTGTGGGAAGCTTGGCAACCCCGTCCCATGAAAGTGTTTCTCGCCATTCACTGCTTAGGGCTACATCAAGAGGAAACAAAACGTAGAGATAGAACGTGAAACTACTTTGTTGTGTCAAGTTTCAAGAACCTAGCAAAAACCGTGTTGGATTTAGAGTTCCAAATACATCTATTAATATAGGAGAAAACAGAGTGAAACCTAAAAATTCAAACTGTTACTGGAAATGAACGCTTCAACATAGAAGAACGAAATTTGGGTAACCAAGTTACCTTAGTGTACTGATCATTACCTGAAATTATCATCCAGTTTGGGTGAAAAATTATTTGCTGAGATTTCTGGAGATTCGTAATTTTGGGAAGCTTGGCAACCCCTTCCCTTGAAAGTGTTTCTCGCCAGTCACTGCTTAGGGCTACATCAAGAGGAAACAAAACGTAGAGATAGAACGTGAAACTACTTTGTTGTGTCAAGTTTCAAGAAGCTAGCACAAACCGTGTTGGATTTAGAGTTCCAAATACATCTATCAATATAGGAGAAAACAGAGTGAAACCTAAAAATTCAAACTGTTACTGGAAATGAACGCTTCAACATAGAAGAACGAAATTTGGGGAACCAAGTCGCCTTAGTGTACTGATCATTACCTGAAAGTATCATCCAGTTTGGGTGAAAAAATATTTGCTGAGATTTCTGGAGATTCGTAATTTTGGGAAGCTTGGCAACCCCTTCCCATGAAAGTGTTTCTCGCCAGTCACTGCTTAGGGCTACATCAAGAGGAAACAAAACGTAGAGATAGAACGTGAAACTACTTTGTTGTGTCAAGTTTCAAGAAGCTAGCACAAACCGTGTTGGATTTAGAGTTCCAAATACATCTATCAATATAGGAGAAAACAGAGTGAAACCTAAAAATTCAAACTGTTACTGGAAATGAACGCTTCAACATAGAAGAACGAAATTTGGGGAACCAAGTCGCCTTAGTGTACTGATCATTACCTGAAAGTATCATCCAGTTTGGGTGAAAAAATATTTGCTGAGATTTCTGGAGATTCGTAATTTTGGGAAGCTTGGCAACCCCTTCCCATGAAAGTGTTTCTCGCCAGTCACTGTTTAGGGCTACATCAAGAGGAAACAAAACGTAGAGATAGAACATGAAACTACTTTGTTGTGTCAACTTTCAAGAAGCTAGCACAAACCGTGTTGGATTTAGAGTTCCAAATACATCTATCAATATAGGAGAAAACAGAGTGAAACCTAAAAATTCAAACTGTTACTGGAAATGAACGCTTCAACATAGAAGAACGAAATTTGGGTAACCAAGTCGCCTTAGTGTACTGATCATTACCTGAAAGTATCATCCAGTTTGGGTGAAAAAATATTTGCTGAGATTTCTGGAGATTCGTAATTTTGGGAAGCTTGGCAACCCCGTTCCATGAAAGGGTTTCTCTCCAGTCACTGCTTAGGGCTACATCAAGAGGAAACAAAACATAGAGATAGAACCTGAAACTACTTTGTTGTGTCAAGTTTCAAGAAACTAGCACAAACCGTGTTGGATTTAGAGTTCCAAATACATCTATTAATATAGGAGAAAACAGAGTGAAACCTAAAAATTCAAACTGTTACTGGAAATGAACGCTTCAACATAGAAGAACGAAATTTGGGGAACCAAATTACCTTAGTGTACTGATCATTACCTGAAAGTATCATCCAGTTTGGGTGAAAAATTATTTGCTGAGATTTCTGGAGATTCGTAATTTTTGGAAGCTTGGCAATCCCTTCCCATGAATGTGTTTCTCGCCAGTCACTGCTTAGGGCTACATCAAGAGGAAACAAAACGTAGAGATAGAACGTGAAACTACTTTGTTGTGTCAAGTTTCAAGAAGCTAGCACAAACCGTGTAGGATTTAGAGTTCCAAATACATCTATCAATATAGGAGAAAACAGAGTGAAACCTAAAAATTCAAACTGTTACTGGAAATGAACGCTTCAACATAGAAGAACGAAATTTGGGGAACCAAGTCGCCTTAGTGTACTGATCATTACCTGAAAGTATCATCCAGTTTGGGTGAAAAAATATTTGCTGAGATTTCTGAAGATTCGTAATTTTGGGAAGCTTGGCAACCCCTTCCCATGAAAGTGTTTCTCGCCAGTCACTGCTTAGGGCTACATCAAGAGTAAACAAAACGTAGAGATAGAACGTGAAACTACTTTGTTGTGTCAAGTTTCAAGAAGCTAGCACAAACCGTGTTGGATTTAGAGTTCCAAATACATCTATCAATATAGGAGAAAACAGAGTGAAACCTAAAAATTCAAACTGTTACTGGAAATGAACGCTTCAACATAGAAGAACGAAATTTGGGGAACCAAGTCGCCTTAGTGTACTGATCATTAACTGAGAGTATCATCCAGTTTGGGTGAAAAAATATTTGCTGAGATTTCTGGAGATTCGTAATTTTTGGAAGCTTGGCAACCCCTTCCCATGAAAGTGTTTCTCGCCAGTCACTGCTTAGGGCTACATCAAGAGGAAACAAAACGTAGAGATAGAACGTGAAATTACTTTGTTGTGTCAAGTTTCAAGAAGCTAGCACAAACCGTGTTGGATTTAGAGTTCCAAATACATCTATCAATATAGGAGAAAACAGAGTGAAACCTAAAAATTCAAACTGTTACTGGAAATGAACGCTTCAATATAGAAGAACGAAATTTGGGGAACCAAGTCGCCTTAGTGTACTGATCATTACCTGAAAGTATCATCCAGTTTGGGTGAAAAAATATTTGCTGAGATTTCTGGAGATTCGTAATTGTGGGAAGCTTGGCAACCCCGTCCCATGAAAGTGTTTCTCGCCATTCACTGCTTAGGGCTACATCAAGAGGAAACAAAATGTAGAGATAGAACGTGAAACTACTTTGTTGTGTCAAGTTTCAAGAACCTAGCAAAAACCGTGTTGGATTTAGAGTTCCAAATACATCTATTAATATAGGAGAAAACAGAGTGAAACCTAAAAATTCAAACTGTTACTGGAAATGAACGCTTCAACATAGAAGAACGAAATTTGGGTAACCAAGTTACCTTAGTGTACTGATCATTACCTGAAAGTATCATCCAGTTTGGGTGAAAAATTTTTTGCTGAGATTTCTGGAGATTCGTAATTTTTGGAAGCTTGGCAACCCCTTCCCATGAAAGTGTTTCTCACCAGTCACTGCTTAGGGCTACATCAAGAGGAAACAAAAGGTACAGATAGAACGTGAAACTACTTTGTTGTGTCAAGTTTCAAGAAGCTAGCACAAACCGTGTTGGATTTAGAGTTCCAAATACATCTATCAATATAGGAGAAAACAGAGTGAAACCTAAAAATTCAAACTGTTACTGGAAATGAACGCTTCAACATAGAAGAACGAAATTTGGGGAACCAAGTCGCCTTAGTGTACTGATCATTACCTGAGAGTATCATCCAGTTTGGGTGAAAAAATATTTGCTGAGATTTCTGGAGATTCGTAATTTTTGGAAGCTTGGCAACCCCTTCCCATGAAAGTGTTTCTCGCCAGTCACTGCTTAGGGCTACATCAAGAGGAAACAAAACATAGAGATAGAACGTGAAAGTACTTTGTTGTGTCAAGTTTCAAGAAGCTAGCACAAACCGTGTTGGATTTAGAGTTCCAAATACATCTATCAATATAGGAGAAAACAGAGTGAAACCTAAAAATTCAAACTGTTACTGGAAATGAACGCTTCAACATAGAAGAACGAAATTTGGGGAACCAAGTCGCCTTAGTGTACTGATCATTACCTGAAAGTATCATCCAGTTTGGGTGAAAAAATATTTGCTGAGATTTCTGGAGATTCGTAATTTTGGGAAGCTTGGCAACCCCGTTCCATGAAAGGGTTTCTCGCCAGTCACTGCTTAGGGCTACATCAAGAGGAAACAAAACGTAGAGATAGAACGTGAAACTACTTTGTTGTGTCAAGTTTCAAGAAGCTAGCACAAACCGTGTTGGATTTAGAGTTCCAAATACATCTATTAATATAGGGAAAAGAGAGTGAAACCTAAAAATTCAAACTCTTACTGGAAGTGAACGCTTCAACATAGAAGAACGAAATTTGATGAACCAAGTCGCCTTAGTGTACTGATCATTACCTGAAAGTATCATCCAGTTTGGGTGAAAAAATATTTGCTGAGATTTCTGGAGATTCGTAATTTTGGGAAGCTTGGCAACCCCTTCCCATGAAGGTGTTTCTCGCCAGTCACTGCTTAGGGCTACATCAAGAGGAAACAAAACGTAGAGATAGAACCTGAAACTTCTTTGTTGTGTCAAGTTTCAAGAAGCTAGCACAAACTGTGTTGGATTTAGAGTTCCAAATACATCTATCAATATAGGAGAAAACAGAGTGAAACCTAAAAATTCAAACTGTTACTGGAAATGAACGCTTCAACATAGAAGAACGAAATTTGGGGAACCAAGTCGCCTTAGTGTACTGATCATTACCTGAAAGTATCATCCAGTTTGGGTGAAAAAATATTTGCTGAGATTTCTGGAGATTCGTAATTTTGGGAAGCTTGGCATCCCCTTCCCATGAAAGTGTTTCTCGCCAGTCACTGCTTAGGGCTACATCAAGAGGAAACAAAACGTAGAGATAGAACGTGAAACTACTTTGTTGTGTCAAGTTTCAAGAAGCTAGCACAAACCGTGTTGGATTTAGAGTTCCAAATACATCTATCAATATAGGAGAAAACAGAGTGAAACCTAAAAATTCAAACTGTTACTGGAAATGAACGCTTCAACATAGAAGAACGAAATTTGGGGAACCAAGTCGCCTTAGTGTACTGATCATTACCTGAAAGTATCATCCAGTTTGGGTGAAAAAATATTTGCTGAGATTTCTGGAGATTCGTAATTTTGGGAAGCTTGGCAACCCCTTCCCATGAAAGTGTTTCTCGCCAGTCACTGCTTAGGGCTACATCAAGAGGAAACAAAACGTAGAGATAGAACGTGAAACTACTTTGTTGTGTCAAGTTTCAAGAAGCTAGCACAAACCGTGTTGGATTTAGAGTTCCAAATACATCTATCAATATAGGAGAAAACAGAGTGAAACCTAAAAATTCAAACTGTTACTGGAAATGAACGCTTCAACATAGAAGAACGAAATTTGGGGAACCAAGTCGCCTTAGTGTACTGATCATTACCTGAAAGTATCATCCAGTTTGGGTGAAAAAATATTTGCTGAGATTTCTGGAGATTCGTAATTTTGGGAAGCTTGGCAACCCCTTCCCATGAAAGTGTTTCTCGCCAGTCACTGCTTAGGGCTACATCAAGAGGAAACAAAACGTAGAGATAGAACATGAAACTACTTTGTTGTGTCAACTTTCAAGAAGCTAGCACAAACCGTGTTGGATTTAGAGTTCCAAATACATCTATCAATATAGGAGAAAACAGAGTGAAACCTAAAAATTCAAACTGTTACTGGAAATGAACGCTTCAACATAGAAGAACGAAATTTGGGTAACCAAGTCGCCTTAGTGTACTGATCATTACCTGAAAGTATCATCCAGTTTGGGTGAAAAAATATTTGCTGAGATTTCTGGAGATTCGTAATTTTGGGAAGCTTGGCAACCCCGTTCCATGAAAGGGTTTCTCTCCAGTCACTGCTTAGGGCTACATCAAGAGGAAACAAAACATAGAGATAGAACCTGAAACTACTTTGTTGTGTCAAGTTTCAAGAAACTAGCACAAACCGTGTTGGATTTAGAGTTCCAAATACATCTATTAATATAGGAGAAAACAGAGTGAAACCTAAAAATTCAAACTGTTACTGGAAATGAACGCTTCAACATAGAAGAACGAAATTTGGGGAACCAAATTACCTTAGTGTACTGATCATTACCTGAAAGTATCATCCAGTTTGGGTGAAAAATTATTTGCTGAGATTTCTGGAGATTCGTAATTTTTGGAAGCTTGGCAATCCCTTCCCATGAATGTGTTTCTCGCCAGTCACTGCTTAGGGCTACATCAAGAGGAAACAAAACGTAGAGATAGAACGTGAAACTACTTTGTTGTGTCAAGTTTCAAGAAGCTAGCACAAACCGTGTAGGATTTAGAGTTCCAAATACATCTATCAATATAGGAGAAAACAGAGTGAAACCTAAAAATTCAAACTGTTACTGGAAATGAACGCTTCAACATAGAAGAACGAAATTTGGGGAACCAAGTCGCCTTAGTGTACTGATCATTACCTGAAAGTATCATCCAGTTTGGGTGAAAAAATATTTGCTGAGATTTCTGAAGATTCGTAATTTTGGGAAGCTTGGCAACCCCTTCCCATGAAAGTGTTTCTCGCCAGTCACTGCTTAGGGCTACATCAAGAGTAAACAAAACGTAGAGATAGAACGTGAAACTACTTTGTTGTGTCAAGTTTCAAGAAGCTAGCACAAACCGTGTTGGATTTAGAGTTCCAAATACATCTATCAATATAGGAGAAAACAGAGTGAAACCTAAAAATTCAAACTGTTACTGGAAATGAACGCTTCAACATAGAAGAACGAAATTTGGGGAACCAAGTCGCCTTAGTGTACTGATCATTAACTGAGAGTATCATCCAGTTTGGGTGAAAAAATATTTGCTGAGATTTCTGGAGATTCGTAATTTTTGGAAGCTTGGCAACCCCTTCCCATGAAAGTGTTTCTCGCCAGTCACTGCTTAGGGCTACATCAAGAGGAAACAAAACGTAGAGATAGAACGTGAAATTACTTTGTTGTGTCAAGTTTCAAGAAGCTAGCACAAACCGTGTTGGATTTAGAGTTCCAAATACATCTATCAATATAGGAGAAAACAGAGTGAAACCTAAAAATTCAAACTGTTACTGGAAATGAACGCTTCAATATAGAAGAACGAAATTTGGGGAACCAAGTCGCCTTAGTGTACTGATCATTACCTGAAAGTATCATCCAGTTTGGGTGAAAAAATATTTGCTGAGATTTCTGGAGATTCGTAATTGTGGGAAGCTTGGCAACCCCGTCCCATGAAAGTGTTTCTCGCCATTCACTGCTTAGGGCTACATCAAGAGGAAACAAAATGTAGAGATAGAACGTGAAACTACTTTGTTGTGTCAAGTTTCAAGAACCTAGCAAAAACCGTGTTGGATTTAGAGTTCCAAATACATCTATTAATATAGGAGAAAACAGAGTGAAACCTAAAAATTCAAACTGTTACTGGAAATGAACGCTTCAACATAGAAGAACGAAATTTGGGTAACCAAGTTACCTTAGTGTACTGATCATTACCTGAAAGTATCATCCAGTTTGGGTGAAAAATTTTTTGCTGAGATTTCTGGAGATTCGTAATTTTTGGAAGCTTGGCAACCCCTTCCCATGAAAGTGTTTCTCACCAGTCACTGCTTAGGGCTACATCAAGAGGAAACAAAAGGTACAGATAGAACGTGAAACTACTTTGTTGTGTCAAGTTTCAAGAAGCTAGCACAAACCGTGTTGGATTTAGAGTTCCAAATACATCTATCAATATAGGAGAAAACAGAGTGAAACCTAAAAATTCAAACTGTTACTGGAAATGAACGCTTCAACATAGAAGAACGAAATTTGGGGAACCAAGTCGCCTTAGTGTACTGATCATTACCTGAGAGTATCATCCAGTTTGGGTGAAAAAATATTTGCTGAGATTTCTGGAGATTCGTAATTTTTGGAAGCTTGGCAACCCCTTCCCATGAAAGTGTTTCTCGCCAGTCACTGCTTAGGGCTACATCAAGAGGAAACAAAACATAGAGATAGAACGTGAAAGTACTTTGTTGTGTCAAGTTTCAAGAAGCTAGCACAAACCGTGTTGGATTTAGAGTTCCAAATACATCTATCAATATAGGAGAAAACAGAGTGAAACCTAAAAATTCAAACTGTTACTGGAAATGAACGCTTCAACATAGAAGAACGAAATTTGGGGAACCAAGTCGCCTTAGTGTACTGATCATTACCTGAAAGTATCATCCAGTTTGGGTGAAAAAATATTTGCTGAGATTTCTGGAGATTCGTAATTTTGGGAAGCTTGGCAACCCCGTTCCATGAAAGGGTTTCTCGCCAGTCACTGCTTAGGGCTACATCAAGAGGAAACAAAACGTAGAGATAGAACGTGAAACTACTTTGTTGTGTCAAGTTTCAAGAAGCTAGCACAAACCGTGTTGGATTTAGAGTTCCAAATACATCTATTAATATAGGGAAAAGAGAGTGAAACCTAAAAATTCAAACTCTTACTGGAAGTGAACGCTTCAACATAGAAGAACGAAATTTGATGAACCAAGTCGCCTTAGTGTACTGATCATTACCTGAAAGTATCATCCAGTTTGGGTGAAAAAATATTTGCTGAGATTTCTGGAGATTCGTAATTTTGGGAAGCTTGGCAACCCCTTCCCATGAAGGTGTTTCTCGCCAGTCACTGCTTAGGGCTACATCAAGAGGAAACAAAACGTAGAGATAGAACCTGAAACTTCTTTGTTGTGTCAAGTTTCAAGAAGCTAGCACAAACTGTGTTGGATTTAGAGTTCCAAATACATCTATCAATATAGGAGAAAACAGAGTGAAACCTAAAAATTCAAACTGTTACTGGAAATGAACGCTTCAACATAGAAGAACGAAATTTGGGGAACCAAGTCGCCTTAGTGTACTGATCATTACCTGAAAGTATCATCCAGTTTGGGTGAAAAAATATTTGCTGAGATTTCTGGAGATTCGTAATTTTGGGAAGCTTGGCATCCCCTTCCCATGAAAGTGTTTCTCGCCAGTCACTGCTTAGGGCTACATCAAGAGGAAACAAAACGTAGAGATAGAACGTGAAACTACTTTGTTGTGTCAAGTTTCAAGAAGCTAGCACAAACCGTGTTGGATTTAGAGTTCCAAATACATCTATCAATATAGGAGAAAACAGAGTGAAACCTAAAAATTCAAACTGTTACTGGAAATGAACGCTTCAACATAGAAGAACGAAATTTGGGGAACCAAGTCGCCTTAGTGTACTGATCATTAACTGAGAGTATCATCCAGTTTGGGTGAAAAAATATTTGCTGAGATTTCTGGAGATTCGTAATTTTTGGAAGCTTGGCAACCCCTTCCCATGAAAGTGTTTCTCGCCAGTCACTGTTTAGGGCTACATCAAGAGGAAACAACAAAACGTAGAGATAGAACGTGAAACTACTTTGTTGTGTCAACTTTCAAGAAGCTAGCACAAACCGTGTTGGATTCAGAGTTCCAAATACATCTATCAATATAGGAGAAAACAGAGTGAAACCTACAAATTCAAACTGTTACTGGAAATGAACGCTTCAACATAGAAGAACGAAATTTGGGGAACCAAGACGCCTTAGTGTACTGATCATTACCTGAAAGTATCATCCAGTTTGGGTGAAAAAATGTTTGCTGAGATTTCTGGAGATTCGTAATTTTGGGATGCTTGGCAACCCCTTCCCATGAAAGTGTTTCTCGCCAGTCACTGCTTAGGGCTACATCAAGAGGAAACAAAACGTAGGGATAGAACGTGAAACTACTTTGTTGTGTCAAGTTTCAAGAAGCTAGCACAAACCGTGTTGGATTTAGTGTTCCAAATACATCTATCAATATAGGAGAAAACAGAGTGAAACCTAAAAATTCAAACTGTTACTGGAAATGAACGCTTCAACATAGAAGAACGAAATTTGGGGAACCAAGTCGCCTTAGTGTACTGATCATTACCTGAAAGTATCATCCAGTTTGGGTGAAAAAATATTTGCTGAGATTTCTGGAGATTCGTAATTTTGGGAAGCTTGGCAACCCCTTCCCATGAAAGTGTTTCTCGCCAGTCACTGCTTAGGGCTACATCAAGAGGAAACAAAACGTAGAGATAGAACGTGAAACTACTTTGCTGTGTCAAGTTTCAAGAAGCTAGCACAAACCGTGTTGGATTTAGAGTTCCAAATACATCTATTAATATAGGGAAAAGAGAGTGAAACCTAAAAATTCAAACTCTTACTGGAAGTGAACGCTTCAACATAGAAGAACGAAATTTGATGAATCAAGTCGCCTTAGTGTACTGATCATTCCCTGAAAGTATCATCCAGTTTGGGTGAAAAAATATTTGCTGAGATTTCTGGAGATTCGTAATTTTGGGAAGCTTGGCAACCCCTTCCCATGAAGGTGTTTCTCGCCATTCACTGCTTAGGGCTACATCAAGAGGAAACAAAACGTAGAGATAGAACCTGAAACTACTTTGTTGTGTCAAGTTTCAAGAAGCTAGCACAAACCGTGTTGGATTTAGAGTTCCAAATACATCTATCAATATAGGAGAAAACAGAGTGAAACCTAAAAATTCAAACTGTTACTGGAAATGAACGCTTCAACATAGAAGAACGAAATTTGGGGAACCAAGTCGCCTTAGTGTACTGATCATTACCTGAAAGTATCATCCAGTTTGGGTGAAAAAATATTTGCTGAGATTTCTGGAGATTCGTAATTTTGGGAAGCTTGGCATCCCCTTCCCATGAAAGTGTTTCTCGCCAGTCACTGCTTAGGGCTACATCAAGAGGAAACAAAACGTAGAGATAGAACGTGAAACTACTTTGTTGTGTCAAGTTTCAAGAAGCTAGCACAAACCGTGTTGGATTTAGAGTTCCAAATACATCTATCAATATAGGAGAAAACAGAGTGAAACCTAAAAATTCAAACTGTTACTGGAAATGAACGCTTCAACATAGAAGAACGAAATTTGGGGAACCAAGTCGCCTTAGTGTACTGATCATTAACTGAGAGTATCATCCAGTTTGGGTGAAAAAATATTTGCTGAGATTTCTGGAGATTCGTAATTTTTGGAAGCTTGGCAACCCCTTCCCATGAAAGTGTTTCTCGCCAGTCACTGTTTAGGGCTACATCAAGAGGAAACAACAAAACGTAGAGATAGAACGTGAAACTACTTTGTTGTGTCAAGTTTCAAGAAGCTAGCACAAACCGTGTTGGATTTAGAGTACCAAATACATCTATCCATATAGGAGAAAACAGAGTGAAACCTAAAAATTCAAACTGTTACTGGAAATGAACGCTTCAACATAGAAGAACGAAATTTGGGGAACCAAGTTGCCTTAGTGTACTGATCATTACCTGAAAGTATCATCCAGTTTGGGTGAAAAAATATTTGCTGAGATTTCTGGAGATTCGTAATTTTGGGAAGCTTGGCAACCCCTTCCCATGAAAGTGTTTCTCGCCAGTCACTGTTTAGGGCTACATCAATAGGAAACAAAACGTAGAGATAGAACATGAAACTACTTTGTTGTGTCAACTTTCAAGAAGCTAGCACAAACCGTGTTGGATTTAGAGTTCCAAATACATCTATCAATATAGGAGAAAACAGAGTGAAACCTACAAATTCAAACTGTTACTGGAAATGAACGCTTCAACATAGAAGAACGAAATTTGGGGAACCAAGACGCCTTAGTGTACTGATCATTACCTGAAAGTATCATCCAGTTTGGGTGAAAAAATGTTTGCTGAGATTTCTGGAGATTCGTAATTTTGGGATGCTTGGCAACCCCTCCCATGAAAGTGTTTCTCGCCAGTCACTGCTTAGGGCTACATCAAGAGGAAACAAAACGTAGAGATAGAACATGAAACTACTTTGTTGTGTCAAGTTTCAAGAAGCTAGCACAAACCGTGTTGGATTTAGAGTTCCAAATACATCTATCAATATAGGAGAAAACAGAGTGAAACCTAAAAATTCAAACTGTTACTGGAAATGAACGCTTCAACATAGAAGAACGAAATTTGGGGAACCAAGTCGCCTTAGTGTACTGATCATTACCTGAAAGTATCATCCAGTTTGGGTGAAAAAATATTTGCTGAGATTTCTGGAGATTCGTAATTTTGGGAAGCTTGGCAACCCCGTTCCATGAAAGGGTTTCTCGCCAGTCACTGCTTAGGGCTACATCAAGAGGAAACAAAACGTAGAGATAGAACGTGAAACTACTTTGTTGTGTCAAGTTTCAAGAAGCTAGCACAAACCGTGTTGGATTTAGAGTTCCAAATACATCTATTAATATAGGGAAAAGAGAGTGAAACCTAAAAATTCAAACTCTTACTGGAAGTGAACGCTTCAACATAGAAGAACGAAATTTGATGAACCAAGTCGCCTTAGTTTACTGATCATTACCTGAAAGTATCATCCAGTTTGGGTGAAAAAATATTTGCTGAGATTTTTGGAGATTCGTAATTTTGGGAAGCTTGGCAACCCCTTCCCATGAAGGTGTTTCTCGCCAGTCACTGCTTAGGGCTACATCAAGAGGAAACAAAACGTAGAGATAGAACCTGATACTACTTTGTTGTGTCAAGTTTCAAGAAGCTAGCACAAACCGTGTTGGATTTAGAGTTCCAAATACATCTATCAATATAGGAGAAAACAGAGTGAAACCTAAAAATTCAAACTGTTACTGGAAATGAACGCTTCAACATAGAAGAACGAAATTTGGGGAACCAAGTCGCCTTAGTGTACTGATCATTACCTGAAAGTATCATCCAGTTTGGGTGAAAAAATATTTGCTGAGATTTCTGGAGATTCGTAATTTTGGGAAGCTTGGCATCCCCTTCCCATGAAAGTGTTTCTCGCCAGTCACTGCTTAGGGCTACATCAAGAGGAAACAAAACGTAGAGATAGAACGTGAAACTACTTTGTTGTGTCAAGTTTCAAGAAGCTAGCACAAACCGTGTTGGATTTAGAGTTCCAAATACATCTATCAATATAGGAGAAAACAGAGTGAAACCTAAAAATTCAAACTGTTACTGGAAATGAACGCTTCAACATAGAAGAACGAAATTTGGGGAACCAAGTCGCCTTAGTGTACTGATCATTAACTGAGAGTATCATCCAGTTTGGGTGAAAAAATATTTGCTGAGATTTCTGGAGATTCGTAATTTTTGGAAGCTTGGCAACCCCTTCCCATGAAAGTGTTTCTCGCCAGTCACTGTTTAGGGCTACATCAAGAGGAAACAACAAAACGTAGAGATAGAACGTGAAACTACTTTGTTGTGTCAACTCTCAAGAAGCTAGCACAAACCGTGTTGGATTCAGAGTTCCAAATACATCTATCAATATAGGAGAAAACAGAGTGAAACCTAAAAATTCAAACTGTTACTGGAAATGAACGCTTCAACATAGAAGAACGAAATTTGGGGAACCAAGTCGCCTTAGTGTACTGATCATTACCTGAAAGTATCATCCAGTTTGGGTGAAAAAATATTTGCTGAGATTTCTGGAGATTCGTAATTTTGGGAAGCTTGGCAACCCCGTTCCATGAAAGGGTTTCTCGCCAGTCACTGCTTAGGGCTACATCAAGAGGAAACAAAACGTAGAGATAGAACGTGAAACTACTTTGTTGTGTCAAGTTTCAAGAAGCTAGCACAAACCGTGTTGGATTTAGAGTTCCAAATACATCTATCAATATAGGAGAAAACAGAGTGAAACCTAAAAATTCAAACTGTTACTGGAAATGAACGCTTCAACATAGAAGAACGAAATTTGGGGAACCAACTCGCCTTAATGTACTGATCATTACCTGAAAGTATCATCCAGTTTGGGTGAAAAAATGTTTGCTGAGATTTCTGGAGATTCGTAATTTTGGGAAGCTTGGCAACCCCTTCCGATGAAAGGGTTTCTCGCCAGTCACTGCTTAGGGCTACAACAAGGGGAAACAAAACGTAGAGATAGAACGTGAAACTACTTTGTTGTGTCAAGTTTCAAGAAGCTAGCACAAACCGTGTTGGATTTAGAGTTCCAAATACATCTATCTATATAGGAGAAAACAGAGTGAAACCTAAAAATTCAAACTGTTACTGGAAATGAACGCTTCAACATAGAAGAACGAAATTTGGGGAACCAAGTCGCCTTAGTGTACTGATCATTACCTGAAAGTATCATCCAGTTTGGGTGAAAAAATATTTGCTGAGATTTCTGGAGATTCGTAATTTTGGGAAGCTTGGCAACCCCTTCCCATGAAAGTGTTTCTCGCCAGTCACTGCTTAGGGCTACATCAAGAGGAAACAAAACGTAGAGATAGAACGTGAAACTACTTTGTTGTGTCAAGTTTCAAGAAGCTAGCACAAACCGTGTTGTATTTAGAGTTCCAAATACATCTATCAATATAGGAGAAAATAGAGTGAAACCTAAAAATTCAAACTGTTACTGGAAATGAACGCTTCAACATCGAAGAACGAAATTTGGGGAACCAATTCGCCTTAGTGTACTGATCATTACCTGAAAGTATCATCCAGTTTGGGTGAAAAAATATTTGCTGAGATTTCTGGAGATTCGTAATTTTGGGAAGCTTGGCAACCCCTTCCCATGAAAGTGTTTCTCGCCAGTCACTGTTTAGGGCTACATCTAGAGGAAACAAAACGTAGAGATAGAACGTGAAACTACTTTGTTGTGTCAAGTTTCAAGAAGCTAGCAAAAACCGTGTTGGATTTAGAGTTCCAAATACATCTATCAATATAGGAGAAAACAGAGTGAAATCTAAAAATTCAAACTGTTACTGAAAATGAACGCTTCAACATAGAAGAACGAAATTTGGGGAACCAAGTCGCCTTAGTGTACTGATCATTACCTGAAAGTATCATCCAGTTTGGGTGAAAAAATATTTGCTGAGATTTCTGGAGATTCGTAATTTTGGGAAGCTTGGCAACCCCTTCCCATGAAAGTGTTTCTCGCCAGTCACTGTTTAGGGCTACATCAAGAGGAAACAACAAAACGTAGAGATAGAACGTGAAACTACTTTGTTGTGTCAACTTTCAAGAAGCTAGCACAAACCGTGTTGGATTCAGAGTTCCAAATACATCTATCAATATAGGAGAAAACAGAGTGAAACCTACAAATTCAAACTGTTACTGGAAATGAACGCTTCAACATAGAAGAACGAAATTTGGGTAACCAAGTCGCCTTAGTGTACTGATCATTACCTGAAAGTATCATCCAGTTTGGGTGAAAAAATATTTGCTGAGATTTCTGGAGATTCGTAATTTTGGGAAGCTTGGCATCCCCTTCCCATGAAAGTGTTTCTCGCCAGTCACTGCTTAGGGCTACATCAAGAGGAAACAAAACGTAGAGATAGAACGTGAAACTACTTTGTTGTGTCAAGTTTCAAGAAGCTAGCACAAACCGTGTTGGATTTAGAGTTCCAAATACATCTATCAATATAGGAGAAAACAGAGTGAAACCTAAAAATTCAAACTGTTACTGGAAATGAACGCTTCAACATAGAAGAACGAAATTTGGGGAACCAACTCGCCTTAGTGTACTGATCATTACCTGAAAGTATCATCCAGTTTGGGTGAAAAAATGTTTGCTGAGATTTCTGGAGATTCGTAATTTTGGGAAGCTTGGCAACCCCTTCCGATGAAAGGGTTTCTCGCCAGTCACTGCTTAGGGCTACAACAAGGGGAAACAAAACGTAGAGATAGAACGTGAAACTACTTTGTTGTGTCAAGTTTCAAGAAGCTAGCACAAACCGTGTTGGATTTAGAGTTCCAAATACATCTATCTATATAGGAGAAAACAGAGTGAAACCTAAAAATTCAAACTGTTACTGGAAATGAACGCTTCAACATAGAAGAACGAAATTTGGGGAACCAAGTCGCCTTAGTGTACTGATCATTACCTGAAAGTATCATCCAGTTTGGGTGAAAAAATATTTGCTGAGATTTCTGGAGATTCGTAATTTTGGGAAGCTTGGCAACCCCTTCCCATGAAAGTGTTTCTCGCCAGTCACTGCTTAGGGCTACATCAAGAGGAAACAAAACGTAGAGATAGAACGTGAAACAACTTTGTTGTGTCAAGTTTCAAGAAGCTAGCACAAACCGTGTTGCATTTAGAGTTCCAAATACATCTATCTATATAGGAGAAAACAGAGTGAAACCTAAAAATTCAAACTGTTACTGGAAATGAACGCTTCAACATAGAAGAACGAAATTTGGGGAACCAAGTCGCCTTAGTGTACTGATCATTACCTGAAAGTATCATCCAGTTTGGTTGAAAAAATATTTGCTGAGATTTCTGGAGATTCGTAATTTTGGGAAGCTTGGCAACCCCTTCCCATGAAAGTGTTTCTCGCCAGTCACTGCTTAGGGCTACATCAAGAGGAAACAAAACGTAGAGATAGAACGTGAAACTACTTTGTTGTGTCAAGTTTCAAGAAGCTAGCACAAACCGTGTTGTATTTAGAGTTCCAAATACATCTATCAATATAGGAGAAAATAGAGTGAAACCTAAAAATTCAAACTGTTACTGGAAATGAACGCTTCAACATCGAAGAACGAAATTTGGGGAACCAATTCGCCTTAGTGTACTGATCATTACCTGAAAGTATCATCCAGTTTGGGTGAAAAAATATTTGCTGAGATTTCTGGAGATTCGTAATTTTGGGAAGCTTGGCAACCCCTTCCCATGAAAGTGTTTCTCGCCAGTCACTGTTTAGGGCTACATCTAGAGGAAACAAAACGTAGAGATAGAACGTGAAACTACTTTGTTGTGTCAAGTTTCAAGAAGCTAGCACAAACCGTGTTGGATTTAGAGTTCCAAATACATCTATCAATATAGGAGAAAACAGAGTGAAACCTAAAAATTCAAACTGTTACTGGAAATGAACGCTTCAACATCGAAGAACGAAATTTGGGGAACCAAGTAGCCTTAGTGTACTGATCATTACCTGAGAGTATCATCCCGTTTGGGTGAAAAAATATTTGCTGAGATTTCTGGAGATTCGTAATTTTTGGAAGCTTGGCAACCCCTTCCCATGAAAGTGTTTCTCGCCAGTCACTGCTTAGGGCTACATCAAGAGGAAACAAAACGTAGAGATAGAACGTGAAACTACTTTGTTGTGTCAAGTTTCAAGAAGCTAGCACAAACCGTGTTGGATTCAGAGTTCCAAATACATCTATCAATATAGGAGAAAACAGAGTGAAACCTAAAAATTCAAACTGTTACTGGAAATGAACGCTTCAACATAGAAGAATGAAATTTGGGGAACCAAGTCGCCTTAGTGTACTGATCATTACCTGAAAGTATCATCCAGTTTGGGTGAAAAAATGTTTGCTGAGATTTCTGGAGATTCGTAATTTTGGGAAGCTTGGCAACCCCTTCCGATGAAAGTGTTTCTCGCCAGTCACTGCTTAGGGCTACAACAAGAGGAAACAAAACGTAGAGATAGAACGTGAAACTACTTTGTTGTGTCAAGTTTCAAGAAGCTAGCACAAACCGTGTTGGATTTAGAGTTCCAAATACATCTATCTATATAGGAGAAAACAGAGTGAAACCTAAAAATTCAAACTGTTACTGGAAATGAACGCTTCAACATAGAAGAACGAAATTTGGGGAACCAAGTCGCCTTAGTGTACTGATCATTACCTGAAAGTATCATCCAGTTTGGGTGAAAAAATATTTGTTGAGATTTCTGGAGATTCGTAATTTTGGGAAGCTTGGCAACCCAGTTCCATGAAAGGGTTTCTCGCCAGTCACTGCTTAGGGCTACATCAAGAGGAAACAAAACATAGAGATAGAACCTGAAACTACTTTGTTGTGTCAAGTTTCAAGAAACTAGCACAAACCGTGTTGGATTTAGAGTTCCAAATACATCTATTAATATAGGAGAAAACAGAGTGAAACCTAAAAATTCAAACTGTTACTGGAAATGAACGCTTCAACATAGAAGAACGAAATTTGGGGAACCAAATTACCTTAGTGTACTGATCATTACCTGAAAGTATCATCCAGTTTGGGTGAAAAATTATTTGCTGAGATTTCTGGAGATTCGTAATTTTTGGAAGCTTGGCAATCCCTTCCCATGAATGTGTTTCTCGCCAGTCACTGCTTAGGGCTACATCAAGAGGAAACAAAACGTAGAGATAGAACGTGAAACTACTTTGTTGTGTCAAGTTTCAAGAAGCTAGCACAAACCGTGTAGGATTTAGAGTTCCAAATACATCTATCAATATAGGAGAAAACAGAGTGAAACCTAAAAATTCAAACTGTTACTGGAAATGAACGCTTCAACATAGAAGAACGAAATTTGGGGAACCAAGTCGCCTTAGTGTACTGATCATTACCTGAAAGTATCATCCAGTTTGGGTGAAAAAATATTTGCTGAGATTTCTGAAGATTCGTAATTTTGGGAAGCTTGGCAACCCCTTCCCATGAAAGTGTTTCTCGCCAGTCACTGCTTAGGGCTACATCAAGAGTAAACAAAACGTAGAGATAGAACGTGAAACTACTTTGTTGTGTCAAGTTTCAAGAAGCTAGCACAAACCGTGTTGGATTTAGAGTTCCAAATACATCTATCAATATAGGAGAAAACAGAGTGAAACCTAAAAATTCAAACTGTTACTGGAAATGAACGCTTCAACATAGAAGAACGAAATTTGGGGAACCAAGTCGCCTTAGTGTACTGATCATTAACTGAGAGTATCATCCAGTTTGGGTGAAAAAATATTTGCTGAGATTTCTGGAGATTCGTAATTTTTGGAAGCTTGGCAACCCCTTCCCATGAAAGTGTTTCTCGCCAGTCACTGCTTAGGGCTACATCAAGAGGAAACAAAACGTAGAGATAGAACGTGAAATTACTTTGTTGTGTCAAGTTTCAAGAAGCTAGCACAAACCGTGTTGGATTTAGAGTTCCAAATACATCTATCAATATAGGAGAAAACAGAGTGAAACCTAAAAATTCAAACTGTTACTGGAAATGAACGCTTCAATATAGAAGAACGAAATTTGGGGAACCAAGTCGCCTTAGTGTACTGATCATTACCTGAAAGTATCATCCAGTTTGGGTGAAAAAATATTTGCTGAGATTTCTGGAGATTCGTAATTGTGGGAAGCTTGGCAACCCCGTCCCATGAAAGTGTTTCTCGCCATTCACTGCTTAGGGCTACATCAAGAGGAAACAAAACGTAGAGATAGAACGTGAAACTACTTTGTTGTGTCAAGTTTCAAGAACCTAGCAAAAACCGTGTTGGATTTAGAGTTCCAAATACATCTATTAATATAGGAGAAAACAGAGTGAAACCTAAAAATTCAAACTGTTACTGGAAATGAACGCTTTAACATAGAAGAACGAAATTTGGGTAACCAAGTTACCTTAGTGTACTGATCATTACCTGAAAGTATCATCCAGTTTGGGTGAAAAATTATTTGCTGAGATTTCTGGAGATTCGTAATTTTTGGAAGCTTGGCAACCCCTTCCCATGAAAGTGTTTCTCACCAGTCACTGCTTAGGGCTACATCAAGAGGAAACAAAAGGTACAGATAGAACGTGAAACTACTTTGTTGTGTCAAGTTTCAAGAAGCTAGCACAAACCGTGTTGGATTTAGAGTTCCAAATACATCTATCAATATAGGAGAAAACAGAGTGAAACCTAAAAATTCAAACTGTTACTGGAAATGAACGCTTCAACATAGAAGAACGAAATTTGGGGAACCAAGTCGCCTTAGTGTACTGATCATTACCTGAGAGTATCATCCAGTTTGGGTGAAAAAATATTTGCTGAGATTTCTGGAGATTCGTAATTTTTGGAAGCTTGGCAACCCCTTCCCATGAAAGTGTTTCTCGCCAGTCACTGCTTAGGGCTACATCAAGAGGAAACAAAACGTAGAGATAGAACGTGAAAGTACTTTGTTGTGTCAAGTTTCAAGAAGCTAGCACAAACCGTGTTGGATTTAGAGTTCCAAATACATCTATCAATATAGGAGAAAACAGAGTGAAACCTAAAAATTCAAACTGTTACTGGAAATGAACGCTTCAACATAGAAGAACGAAATTTGGGGAACCAAGTCGCCTTAGTGTACTGATCATTACCTGAAAGTATCATCCAGTTTGGGTGAAAAAATATTTCCTGAGATTTCTGGAGATTCGTAATTTTGGGAAGCTTGGCAACCCCTTCCCATGAAAGTGTTTCTCGCCAGTCACTGTTTAGGGCTACATCAAGAGGAAACAAAACGTAGAGATAGAACATGAAACTACTTTGTTGTGTCAAGTTTCAAGAAGCTAGCACAAACCGTGTTGGATTTAGAGTTCCAAATACATCTATTAATATAGGGAAAAGAGAGTGAAACCTAAAAATTCAAACTCTTACTGGAAGTGAACGCTTCAACATAGAAGAACGAAATTTGATGAACCAAGTCGCCTTAGTGTACTGATCATTACCTGAAAGTATCATCCAGTTTGGGTGAAAAAATATTTGCTGAGATTTTTGGAGATTCGTAATTTTGGGAAGCTTGGCAACCCCTTCCCATGAAGGTGTTTCTCGCCAGTCACTGCTTAGGGCTACATCAAGAGGAAACAAAACGTAGAGATAGAACCTGATACTACTTTGTTGTGTCAAGTTTCAAGAAGCTAGCACAAACCGTGTTGGATTTAGAGTTCCAAATACATCTATCAATATAGGAGAAAACAGAGTGAAACCTAAAAATTCAAACTGTTACTGGAAATGAACGCTTCAACATAGAAGAACGAAATTTGGGGAACCAAGTCGCCTTAGTGTACTGATCATTACCTGAAAGTATCATCCAGTTTGGGTGAAAAAATATTTGCTGAGATTTCTGGAGATTCGTAATTTTGGGAAGCTTGGCATCCCCTTCCCATGAAAGTGTTTCTCGCCAGTCACTGCTTAGGGCTACATCAAGAGGAAACAAAACGTAGAGATAGAACGTGAAACTACTTTGTTGTGTCAAGTTTCAAGAAGCTAGCACAAACCGTGTTGGATTTAGAGTTCCAAATACATCTATCAATATAGGAGAAAACAGAGTGAAACCTAAAAATTCAAACTGTTACTGGAAATGAACGCTTCAACATAGAAGAACGAAATTTGGGGAACCAAGTCGCCTTAGTGTACTGATCATTAACTGAGAGTATCATCCAGTTTGGGTGAAAAAATATTTGCTGAGATTTCTGGAGATTCGTAATTTTTGGAAGCTTGGCAACCCCTTCCCATGAAAGTGTTTCTCGCCAGTCACTGTTTAGGGCTACATCAAGAGGAAACAACAAAACGTAGAGATAGAACGTGAAACTACTTTGTTGTGTCAACTCTCAAGAAGCTAGCACAAACCGTGTTGGATTCAGAGTTCCAAATACATCTATCAATATAGGAGAAAACAGAGTGAAACCTAAAAATTCAAACTGTTACTGGAAATGAACGCTTCAACATAGAAGAACGAAATTTGGGGAACCAAGTCGCCTTAGTGTACTGATCATTACCTGAAAGTATCATCCAGTTTGGGTGAAAAAATATTTGCTGAGATTTCTGGAGATTCGTAATTTTGGGAAGCTTGGCAACCCCGTTCCATGAAAGGGTTTCTCGCAAGTCACTGCTTAGGGCTACATCAAGAGTAAACAAAACGTAGAGATAGAACGTGAAACTACTTTGTTGTGTCAAGTGTCAAGAAGCTAGCACAAACCGTGTTGGATTTAGAGTTCCAAATACATCTATCAATATAGGAGAAAACAGAGTGAAACCTACAAATTCAAACTGTTACTGGAAATGAAGGCTTCAACATAGAAGAACGAAATTTGGGGAACCAAGTCGCCTTAGTGTACTGATCATTACCTGAAAGTATCATCCAGTTTGGGTGAAAAAATATTTGCTGAGATTTCTGGAGATTCATAATTGTGGGAAGCTTGGCAACCCCGTTCCATGAAAGTGTTTCTCGCCAGTCACTGCTTAGGGCTACATCAAGAGGAAACAAAACATAGAGATAGAACGTGAAACTACTTTGTTGTGTCAAGTTTCAAGAAGCTAGCAAAAACCGTGTTGGATTTAGAGTTCCAAATACATCTATCAATATAGGAGAAAACAGAGTGAAATCTAAAAATTCAAACTGTTACTGAAAATGAACGCTTCAACATAGAAGAACGAAATTTGGGGAACCAAGTCGCCTTAGTGTACTGATCATTACCTGAAAGTATCATCCAGTTTGGGTGAAAAAATATTTGCTGAGATTTCTGGAGATTCGTAATTTTGGGAAGCTTGGCAACCCCTTCCCATGAAAGTGTTTCTCGCCAGTCACTGTTTAGGGCTACATCAAGAGGAAACAACAAAACGTAGAGATAGAACGTGAAACTACTTTGTTGTGTCAACTTTCAAGAAGCTAGCACAAACCGTGTTGGATTCAGAGTTCCAAATACATCTATCAATATAGGAGAAAACAGAGTGAAACCTACAAATTCAAACTGTTACTGGAAATGAACGCTTCAACATAGAAGAACGAAATTTGGGGAACCAAGTCGCCTTAGTGTACTGATCATTACCTGAAAGTATCATCCAGTTTGGGTGAAAAAATATTTGCTGAGATTTCTGGAGATTCGTAATTTTGGGAAGCTTGGCATCCCCTTCCCATGAAAGTGTTTCTCGCCAGTCACTGCTTAGGGCTACATCAAGAGGAAACAAAACGTAGAGATAGAACGTGAAACTACTTTGTTGTGTCAAGTTTCAAGAAGCTAGCACAAACCGTGTTGGATTTAGAGTTCCAAATACATCTATCAATATAGGAGAAAACAGAGTGAAACCTAAAAATTCAAACTGTTACTGGAAATGAACGCTTCAACATAGAAGAACGAAATTTGGGGAACCAACTCGCCTTAGTGTACTGATCATTACCTGAGAGTATCATCCAGTTTGGGTGAAAAAATATTTGCTGAGATTTCTGGAGATTCGTAATTTTGGAAGCTTGGCAACCCCTTCCCATGAAAGTGTTTCTCGCCAGTCACTGCTTAGGGCTACATCAAGAGGAAACAAAACGTAGAGATAGAACGTGAAACTACTTTGTTGTGTCAAATTTCAAGAAGCTAGCACAAACCGTGTTGGATTCAGAGTTCCAAATACATCTATCAATATAGGAGAAAACAGAGTGAAACCTAAAAATTCAAACTGTTACTGGAAATGAACGCTTCAACATAGAAGAACGAAATTAGGGGAACCAAGTCGCCTTAGTGTACTGATCATTACCTGAAAGTATCATCCAGTTTGGGTGAAATATGTTTGCTGAGATTTCTGGAGATTCGTAATTTTGGGAAGCTTGGCAACCCCTTCCGATGAAAGGGTTTCTCGCCAGTCACTGCTTAGGGCTACAACAAGGGGAAACAAAACGTAGAGATAGAACGTGAAACTACTTTGTTGTGTCAAGTTTCAAGAAGCTAGCACAAACCGTGTTGGATTTAGAGTTCCAAATACATCTATCTATATAGGAGAAAACAGAGTGAAACCTAAAAATTCAAACTGTTACTGGAAATGAACGCTTCAACATAGAAGAACGAAATTTGGGGAACCAAGTCGCCTTAGTGTACTGATCATTACCTGAAAGTATCATCCAGTTTGGGTGAAAAAATATTTGCTGAGATTTCTGGAGATTCGTAATTTTGGGAAGCTTGGCAACCCCTTCCCATGAAAGTGTTTCTCGCCAGTCACTGCTTAGGGCTACATCAAGAGGAAACAAAACGTAGAGATAGAACGTGAAACAACTTTGTTGTGTCAAGTTTCAAGAAGCTAGCACAAACCGTGTTGCATTTAGAGTTCCAAATACATCTATCTATATAGGAGAAAACAGAGTGAAACCTAAAAATTCAAACTGTTACTGGAAATGAACGCTTCAACATAGAAGAACGAAATTTGGGGAACCAAGTCGCCTTAGTGTACTGATCATTACCTGAAAGTATCATCCAGTTTGGTTGAAAAAATATTTGCTGAGATTTCTGGAGATTCGTAATTTTGGGAAGCTTGGCAACCCCTTCCCATGAAAGTGTTTCTCGCCAGTCACTGCTTAGGGCTACATCAAGAGGAAACAAAACGTAGAGATAGAACGTGAAACTACTTTGTTGTGTCAAGTTTCAAGAAGCTAGCACAAACCGTGTTGTATTTAGAGTTCCAAATACATCTATCCATATAGGAGAAAACAGAGTGAAACCTAAAAATTCAAACTGTTACTGGAAATGAACGCTTCAACATAGAAGAACGAAATTTGGGGAACCAAGTTGCCTTAGTGTACTGATCATTACCTGAAAGTATCATCCAGTTTGGGTGAAAAAATATTTGCTGAGATTTCTGGAGATTCGTAATTTTGGGAAGCTTGGCAACCCCTTCCCATGAAAGTGTTTCTCGCCAGTCACTGTTTAGGGCTACATCTAGAGGAAACAAAACGTAGAGATAGAACGTGAAACTACTTTGTTGTGTCAAGTTTCAAGAAGCTAGCACAAACCGTGTTGGATTTAGAGTTCCAAATACATCTATCAATATAGGAGAAAACAGAGTGAAACCTAAAAATTCAAACTGTTACTGGAAATGAACGCTTCAACATCGAAGAACGAAATTTGGGGAACCAAGTAGCCTTAGTGTACTGATCATTACCTGAGAGTATCATCCCGTTTGGGTGAAAAAATATTTGCTGAGATTTCTGGAGATTCGTAATTTTTGGAAGCTTGGCAACCCCTTCCCATGAAAGTGTTTCTCGCCAGTCACTGCTTAGGGCTACATCAAGAGGAAACAAAACGTAGAGATAGAACGTGAAACTACTTTGTTGTGTCAAGTTTCAAGAAGCTAGCACAAACCGTGTTGGATTCAGAGTTCCAAATACATCTATCAATATAGGAGAAAACAGAGTGAAACCTAAAAATTCAAACTGTTACTGGAAATGAACGCTTCAACATAGAAGAATGAAATTTGGGGAACCAAGTCGCCTTAGTGTACTGATCATTACCTGAAAGTATCATCCAGTTTGGGTGAAAAAATGTTTGCTGAGATTTCTGGAGATTCGTAATTTTGGGAAGCTTGGCAACCCCTTCCGATGAAAGTGTTTCTCGCCAGTCACTGCTTAGGGCTACAACAAGAGGAAACAAAACGTAGAGATAGAACGTGAAACTACTTTGTTGTGTCAAGTTTCAAGAAGCTAGCACAAACCGTGTTGGATTTAGAGTTCCAAATACATCTATCTATATAGGAGAAAACAGAGTGAAACCTAAAAATTCAAACTGTTACTGGAAATGAACGCTTCAACATAGAAGAACGAAATTTGGGGAACCAAGTCGCCTTAGTGTACTGATCATTACCTGAAAGTATCATCCAGTTTGGGTGAAAAAATATTTGTTGAGATTTCTGGAGATTCGTAATTTTGGGAAGCTTGGCAACCCAGTTCCATGAAAGGGTTTCTCGCCAGTCACTGCTTAGGGCTACATCAAGAGGAAACAAAACGTAGAGATAGAACGTGAAACTACTTTGTTGTCTCAAGTTTCAAGAAGCTACTACAAACCGTGTTGGATTTAGAGTTCCAAATACATCTATTAATATAGGAGAAAAGAGAGTGATACCTAAAAATTCAAACTGTTACTGGAAATGAACGCTTCAACATAGAAGAACGAAATTTGGGGAACCAAGTCGCCTTAGTGTACTGATCATTACCTGAAAGTATCATCCAGTTTGGGTGAAAAAATATTTGCTGAGATTTCTGGAGATTCGTAATTTTGGGAAGCTTGGCAACCCCTTCCCATGAAAGTGTTTCTCGCCAGTCACTGCTTAGGGCTACATCAACAGGAAACAAAACGTAGAGATAGAACGTGAAACTACTTTGTTGTGTCAAGTTTCAAGAAGCTAGCACAAACCGTGTTGTATTCAGAGTTCCAAATACATCTATCAATATAGGAGAAAACAGAGTGAAACCTACAAATTCAAACTGTTACTGGAAATAAACGCTTCAACATAGAAGAACGAAATTTGGGGAACCAAGTCGCCTTAGTGTACTGATCATTACCTGAAAGTATCATCCAGTTTGGGTGAAAAAATGTTTGCTGAGATTTCTGGAGATTCGTAATTTTGGGAAGCTTGGCAACCCCTTCCCATGAAAGTGTTTCTCGCCAGTCACTGCTTAGGGCTACATCAAGAGGAAACAAAACGTAGAGATAGAACGTGAAACTACTTTGTTGTCTCAAGTTTCAAGAAGCTAGCACAAACCGTGTTGGATTCAGAGTTCCAAATACATCTATCAATATAGGAGAAAACAGAGTGAAACCTAAAAATTCAAACTGTTACTGGAAATGAACGCTTCAACATAGAAGAATGAAATTTGGGGAACCAAGTCGCCTTAGTGTACTCATCATTACCTGAAAGTATCATCCAGTTTGGGTGAAAAAATATTTGCTGAGATTTCTGGAGATTCGTAATTTTGGGAAGCTTGGAATCCCCTTCCCATGAAAGTGTTTCTCACCAGTCACTGCTTAGGGCTACATCAAGAGGAAACAAAACGTAGAGATAGAACGTGAAACTACTTTGTTGTGTCAAGTTTCAAGAAGCTAGCACAAACCGTGTTGGATTTAGAGTTCCAAATACATCTATCAATATAGGAGAAAACAGAGTGAAACCTAAAAATTCAAACTGTTACTGGAAATGAACGCTTCAACATCGAAGAACGAAATTTGGGGAACCAAGTAGCCTTAGTGTACTGATCATTACCTGAGAGTATCATCCAGTTTGGGTGAAAAAATATTTGCTGAGATTTCTGGAGATTCGTAATTTTTGGAAGCTTGGCAACCCCTTCCCATGAAAGTGTTTCTCGCCAGTCACTGCTTAGGGCTACATCAAGAGGAAACAAAACGTAGAGATAGAACGTGAAACTACTTTGTTGTGTCAAGTTTCAAGAAGCTAGCACAAACCGTGTTGGATTTAGAGTTCCAAATACATCTATCTATATAGGAGAAAACAGAGTGAAACCTAAAAATTCAAACTGTTACTGGAAATGAACGCTTCAACATAGAAGAACGAAATTTGGGGAACCAAGTCGCCTTAGTGTACTGATCATTACCTGAAAGTATCATCCAGTTTGGGTGAAAAAATGTTTGCTGAGATTTCTGGAGATTCGTAATTTTGGGAAGCTTGGCAACCCCTTCCCATGAAAGTGTTTCTGGCCAGTCTCTGCTTACGGCTACATCAAGAGGAAACAAAACGTAGAGATAGAACGTGAAACTACTTTGTTGTGTCAAGTTTCAAGAAGCTAGCACAAACCGTGTTGGATTTAGAGTTCCAAATACATCTATCAATATAGGAGAAAACAGAGTGAAACCTATAAATTCAAACTGTTACTGGAAATGAACGCTTCAACATAGAAGAACGAAATTTGGGGAACCAAGTCGCCTTAGTGTACTGATCATTACCTGAGACTATCATCCAGTTTGGGTGAAAAAATATTTGCTGAGATTTCTGGAGATTCGTAATTTTTGGAAGCTTGGCAACCCCTTCCCATGAAAGTGTTTCTCGCCAGTCACTGCTTAGGGCTACATCAAGAGGAAACAAAACGTAGAGATAGAACGTGAAACTACTTTGTTGTGTCAAGTTTCAAGAAGCTAGCACAAACCGTGTTGGATTTAGAGTTCCAAATACATCTATCAATATAGGAGAAAACAGAGTGAAACCTACAAATTCAAACTGTTACTGGAAATGAAGGCTTCAACATAGAAGAACGAAATTTGGGGAACCAAGTCGCCTTAGTGTACTGATCATTACCTGAAAGTATCATCCAGTTTGGGTGAAAAAATATTTGCTGAGATTTCTGGAGATTCGTAATTTTGGGAAGCTTGGAAACCCCTTCCCATGAAAGTGTTTCTCGCCAGTCACTGCTTAGGGCTACATCAAGAGGAAACAAAACGTAGAGATAGAACGTGAAACTACTTGGTTGTGTCAAGTTTCAAGAAGCTAGCACAAACCGTGTTGGATTCAGAGTTCCAAATACATCTATCAATATAGGAGAAAACAGAGTGAAACCTACAAATTCAAACTGTTACTGGAAATGAACGCTTCAACATAGAAGAACGAAATTTGGGGAACCAAGTCGCCTTAGTGTACTGATCATTACCTGAAAGTATCATCCAGTTTTGGGGAAAAAATATATGCTGAGATTTCTGGAGATTCGTAATTTTGGGAAGCTTGGCAACCCCTTCCCATGAAAGTGTTTCTCGCCAGTCACTGCTTAGGGCTACATCAAGAGGAAACAAAACGTAGAGATAGAACGTGAAACTACTTTGTTGTGTCAAGTTTCAAGAAGCTAGCACAAACCGTGTTGGATTTAGAGTTCCAAATACATCTATCAATATAGGAGAAAACAGAGTGAAACCTAAAAATTCAAACTGTTACTGGAAATGAACGCTTCAACATAGAAGAATGAAATTTGGGGAACCAAGTCGCCTTAGTGTACTCATCATTACCTGAACGTATCATCCAGTTTGGGTGAAAAAATATTTGCTGAGATTTCTGGAGATTCGTAATTTTGGGAAGCTTGGAATCCCCTTCCCATGAAAGTGTTTCTCACCAGTCACTGCTTAGGGCTACATCAAGAGGAAACAAAACGTAGAGATAGAACGTGAAACTACTTTGTTGTGTCAAGTTTCAAGAAGCTAGCACAAACCGTGTTGGATTTAGAGTTCCAAATACATCTATCAATATAGGAGAAAACAGAGTGAAACCTAAAAATTCAAACTGTTACTGGAAATGAACGCTTCAACATCGAAGAACGAAATTTGGGGAACCAAGTAGCCTTAGTGTACTGATCATTACCTGAGAGTATCATCCAGTTTGGGTGAAAAAATATTTGCTGAGATTTCTGGAGATTCGTAATTTTGGGAAGCTTGGCAACCCCTTCCCATGAAAGTGTTTCTCGCCAGTCACTGCTTAGGGCTACATCAAGAGGAAACAAAACGTAGAGATAGAACGTGAAACTACTTTGTTGTGTCAAGTTTCAAGAAGCTAGCACAAACCGTGTTGGATTTAGAGTTCCAAATACATCTATCTATATAGGAGAAAACACAGTGAAACCTACAAATTCAAACTGTTACTGGAAATGAACGCTTCAACATAGAAGAACGAAATGTGGGGAACCAAGTCGCCTTAGTGTACTGATCATTACCTGAAAGTATCATCCAGTTTGGGTGAAAAAATGTTTGCTGAGATTTCTGGAGATTCGTAATTTTGGGAAGCTTGGCAACCCCTTCCCATGAAAGTGTTTCTGGCCAGTCTCTGCTTACGGCTACATCAAGAGGAAACAAAACGTAGAGATAGAACGTGAAACTACTTTGTTGTGTCAAGTTTCAAGAAGCTAGCACAAACCGTGTTGGATTTAGAGTTCCAAATACATCTATCAATATAGGAGAAAACAGAGTGAAACCTAAAAATTCAAACTGTTACTGGAAATGAACGCTTCAACATAGAAGAACGAAATTTGGGGAACCAAGTCGCCTTAGTGTACTGATCATTACCTGAGACTATCATCCAGTTTGGGTGAAAAAATATTTGCTGAGATTTCTGGAGATTCGTAATTTTTGGAAGCTTGGCAACCCCTTCCCATGAAAGTGTTTCTCGCCAGTCACTGCTTAGGGCTACATCAAGAGGAAACAAAATGTAGAGATAGAACGTGAAACTACTTTGTTGTGTCAAGTTTCAAGAAGCTAGCACAAACCGTGTTGGATTTAGAGTTCCAAATACATCTATCAATATAGGAGAAAACAGAGTGAAACCTAAAAATTCAAACTGTTACTGGAAATGAACGCTTCAACATAGAAGAACGAAATTTGGGGAACCAAGTCGCCTTAGTGTACTGATCATTACCTGAAAGTATCATCCAGTTTGGGTGAAAAAATATTTGCTGAGATTTCTGGAGATTCGTAATTTTGGGAAGCTTGGAAACCCCTTCCCATGAAAGTGTTTCTCGCCAGTCACTGCTTAGGGCTACATCAAGAGGAAACAAAACGTAGAGATAGAACGTGAAACTACTTGGTTGTGTCAAGTTTCAAGAAGCTAGCACAAACCGTGTTGGATTCAGAGTTCCAAATACATCTATCAATATAGGAGAAAACAGAGTGAAACCTACAAATTCAAACTGTTACTGGAAATGAACGCTTCAACATAGAAGAACGAAATTTGGGGAACCAAGTCGCCTTAGTGTACTGATCATTACCTGAAAGTATCATCCAGTTTGGGTGAAAAAATGTTTTCTGAGATTTCTGGAGATTCGTAATTTTGGGAAGCTTGGCAACCCCTTCCCATGAAAGTGTTTCTCGCCAGTCACTGCTTAGGGCTACATCAAGAGGAAACAAAACGTAGAGATAGAACGTGAAACTACTTTGCTGTGTCAAGTTTCAAGAAGCTAGCACAAACCGTGTTGGATTTAGAGTTCCAAATACATCTATCCATATAGGAGAAAACAGAGTGAAACCTAAAAATTCAAACTGTTACTGGAAATGAACGCTTCAACATAGAAGAACGAAATTTGGGGAACCAAGTCGCCTTAGGGTACTGATCATTACCTGAAAGTATCATCCAGTTTGGGTGAAAAAATATTTGCTGAGATTTCTGGAGATTCGTAATTTTGGGAAGCTTGGCAACCCCTTCCCATGAAAGTGTTTCTCGCCAGTCACTGTTTAGGGCTACATCAAGAGGAAACAAAACGTAGAGATAGAACATGAAACTACTTTGTTGTGTCAAGTTTCAAGAAGCTAGCACAAACCGTGTTGGATTTAGAGTTCCAAATACATCTATCAATATAGGAGAAAACAGAGTGAAACCTAAAAATTCAAACTGTTACTGGAAATGAACGCTTCAACATAGAAGAACGAAATTTGGGGAACCAAGTCGCCTTAGTGTACTGATCATTACCTGAAAGTATCATCCAGTTTGGGTGAAAAAATATTTGCTGAGATTTCTGGAGATTCGTAATTTTGGGAAGCTTGGCAACCCCGTTCCATGAAAGGGTTTCTCGCCAGTCACTGCTTAGGGCTACATCAAGAGGAAACAAAACGTAGAGATAGAACGTGAAACTACTTTGTTGTGTCAAGTTTCAAGAAGCTAGCACAAACCGTGTTGGATTTAGAGTTCCAAATACATCTATTAATATAGGGAAAAGAGAGTGAAACCTAAAAATTCAAACTCTTACTGGAAGTGAACGCTTCAACATAGAAGAACGAAATTTGATGAATCAAGTCGCCTTAGTGTACTGATCATTACCTGAAAGTATCATCCAGTTTGGGTGAAAAAATATTTGCTGAGATTTCTGGAGATTCGTAATTTTGGGAAGCTTGGCAACCCCTTCCCATGAAGGTGTTTCTCGCCATTCACTGCTTAGGGCTACATCAAGAGGAAACAAAACGTAGAGATAGAACCTGAAACTACTTTGTTGTGTCAAGTTTCAAGAAGCTAGCACAAACCGTGTTGGATTTAGAGTTCCAAATACATCTATCAATATAGGAGAAAACAGAGTGAAACCTAAAAATTCAAACTGTTACTGGAAATGAACGCTTCAACATAGAAGAACGAAATTTGGGGAACCAAGTCGCCTTAGTGTACTGATCATTACCTGAAAGTATCATCCAGTTTGGGTGAAAAAATATTTGCTGAGATTTCTGGAGATTCGTAATTTTGGGAAGCTTGGCATCCCCTTCCCATGAAAGTGTTTCTGGCCAGTCACTGCTTAGGGCTACATCAAGAGGAAACAAAACGTAGAGATAGAACGTGAAACTACTTTGTTGTGTCAAGTTTCAAGAAGCTAGCACAAACCGTGTTGGATTTAGAGTTCCAAATACATCTATCAATATAGGAGAAAACAGAGTGAAACCTAAAAATTCAAACTGTTACTGGAAATGAACGCTTCAACATAGAAGAACGAAATTTGGGGAACCAAGTCGCCTTAGTGTACTGATCATTAACTGAGAGTATCATCCAGTTTGGGTGAAAAAATATTTGCTGCGATTTCTGGAGATTCGTAATTTTTGGAAGCTTGGCAACCCCTTCCCATGAAAGTGTTTCTCGCCAGTCACTGTTTAGGGCTACATCAAGAGGAAACAACAAAACGTAGAGATAGAACGTGAAACTACTTTGTTGTGTCAACTTTCAAGAAGCTAGCACAAACCGTGTTGGATTCAGAGTTCCAAATACATCTATCAATATAGGAGAAAACAGAGTGAAACCTACAAATTCAAACTGTTACTGGAAATGAACGCTTCAACATAGAAGAACGAAATTTGGGGAACCAAGACGCCTTAGTGTACTGATCATTACCTGAAAGTATCATCCAGTTTGGGTGAAAAAATGTTTGCTGAGATTTCTGGAGATTCGTAATTTTGGGATGCTTGGCAACCCCTTCCCATGAAAGTGTTTCTCGCCAGTCACTGCTTAGGGCTACATCAAGAGGAAACAAAACGTAGGGATAGAACGTGAAACTACTTTGTTGTGTCAAGTTTCAAGAAGCTAGCACAAACCGTGTTGGATTTAGAGTTCCAAATACATCTATCAATATAGGAGAAAACAGAGTGAAACCTAAAAATTCAAACTGTTACTGGAAATGAACGCTTCAACATAGAAGAACGAAATTTGGGGAACCAAGTCGCCTTAGTGTACTGATCATTACCTGAAAGTATCATCCAGTTTGGGTGAAAAAATATTTGCTGAGATTTCTGGAGATTCGTAATTTTGGGAAGCTTGGCAACCCCTTCCCATGAAAGTGTTTCTCGCCAGTCACTGCTTAGGGCTACATCAATAGGAAACAAAACGTAGAGATAGAACGTGAAACTACTTTGCTGTGTCAAGTTTCAAGAAGCTAGCACAAACCGTGTTGGATTTAGAGTTCCAAATACATCTATCCATATAGGAGAAAACAGAGTGAAACCTAAAAATTCAAACTGTTACTGGAAATGAACGCTTCAACATAGAAGAACGAAATTTGGGGAACCAAGTCGCCTTAGTGTACTGATCATTACCTGAAAGTATCATCCAGTTTGGGTGAAAAAATATTTGCTGAGATTTCTGGAGATTCGTAATTTTGGGAAGCTTGGCAACCCCTTCCCATGAAAGTGTTTCTCGCCAGTCACTGTTTAGGGCTACATCAAGAGGAAACAAAACGTAGAGATAGAACATGAAACTACTTTGTTGTGTCAACTTTCAAGAAGCTAGCACAAACCGTGTTGGATTTAGAGTTCCAAATACATCTATCAATATAGGAGAAAACAGAGTGAAACCTACAAATTCAAACTGTTACTGGAAATGAACGCTTCAACATAGAAGAACGAAATTTGGGGAACCAAGACGCCTTAGTGTACTGATCATTACCTGAAAGTATCATCCAGTTTGGGTGAAAAAATGTTTGCTGAGATTTCTGGAGATTCGTAATTTTGGGATGCTTGGCAACCCCTTCCCATGAAAGTGTTTCTCGCCAGTCACTGCTTAGGGCTACATCAAGAGGAAACAAAACGTAGGGATAGAACGTGAAACTACTTTGTTGTGTCAAGTTTCAAGAAGCTAGCACAAACCGTGTTGGATTTAGAGTTCCAAATACATCTATCAATATAGGAGAAAACAGAGTGAAACCTAAAAATTCAAACTGTTACTGGAAATGAACGCTTCAACATAGAAGAACGAAATTTGGGGAACCAAGTCGCCTTAGTGTACTGATCATTACCTGAAAGTATCATCCAGTTTGGGTGAAAAAATATTTGCTGAGATTTCTGGAGATTCGTAATTTTGGGAAGCATGGCAACCCCTTCCCATGAAAGTGTTTCTCGCCAGTCACTGCTTAGGGCTACATCAAGAGGAAACAAAACGTAGAGATAGAACGTGAAACTACTTTGCTGTGTCAAGTTTCAAGAAGCTAGCACAAACCGTGTTGGATTTAGAGTTCCAAATACATCTATCCATATAGGAGAAAACAGAGTGAAACCTAAAAATTCAAACTGTTACTGGAAATGAACGCTTCAACATAGAAGAACGAAATTTGGGGAACCAAGTCGCCTTAGTGTACTGATCATTACCTGAAAGTATCATCCAGTTTGGGTGAAAAAAATATTTCCTGAGATTTCTGGAGATTCGTAATTTTGGGAAGCTTGGCAACCCCTTCCCATGAAAGTGTTTCTCGCCAGTCACTGTTTAGGGCTACATCAAGAGGAAACAAAACGTAGAGATAGAACATGAAACTACTTTGTTGTGTCAAGTTTCAAGAAGCTAGCACAAACCGTGTTGGATTTAGAGTTCCAAATACATCTATCAATATAGGAGAAAACAGAGTGAAACCTAAAAATTCAAACTGTTACTGGAAATGAACGCTTCAACATAGAAGAACGAAATTTGGGGAACCAAGTCGCCTTAGTGTACTGATCATTACCTGAAAGTATCATCCAGTTTGGGTGAAAAAATATTTGCTGAGATTTCTGGAGATTCGTAATTTTGGGAAGCTTGGCAACCCCGTTCCATGAAAGGGTTTCTCGCCAGTCACTGCTTAGGGCTACATCAAGAGGAAACAAAACGTAGAGATAGAACGTGAAACTACTTTGTTGTGTCAAGTTTCAAGAAGCTAGCACAAACCGTGTTGGATTTAGAGTTCCAAATATATCTATTAATATAGGGAAAAGAGAGTGAAACCTAAAAATTCAAACTCTTACTGGAAGTGAACGCTTCAACATAGAAGAATGAAATTTGATGAACCAAGTCGCCTTAGTGTACTGATCATTACCTGAAAGTATCATCCAGTTTGGGTGAAAAAATATTTGCTGAGATTTCTGGAGATTCGTAATTTTGGGAAGCTTGGCAACCCCTTCCCATGAAGGTGTTTCTCGCCAGTCACTGCTTAGGGCTACATCAAGAGGAAACAAAACGTAGAGATAGAACCTGAAACTACTTTGTTGTGTCAAGTTTCAAGAAGCTAGCACAAACCGTGTTGGATTTAGAGTTCCAAATACATCTATCAATATAGGAGAAAACAGAGTGAAACCTAAAAATTCAAACTGTTACTGGAAATGAACGCTTCAACATAGAAGAACGAAATTTGGGGAACCAAGTCGCCTTAGTGTACTGATCATTACCTGAAAGTATCATCCAGTTTGGGTGAAAAAATATTTGCTGAGATTTCTGGAGATTCGTAATTTTGGGAAGCTTGGCATCCCCTTCCCATGAAAGTGTTTCTCGCCAGTCACTGCTTAGGGCTACATCAAGAGGAAACAAAACGTAGAGATAGAACGTGAAACTACTTTGTTGTGTCAAGTTTCAAGAAGCTAGCACAAACCGTGTTGGATTTAGAGTTCCAAATACATCTATCAATATAGGAGAAAACAGAGTGAAACCTAAAAATTCAAACTGTTACTGGAAATGAACGCTTCAACATAGAAGAACGAAATTTGGGGAACCAAGTCGCCTTAGTGTACTGATCATTAACTGAGAGTATCATCCTGTTTGGGTGAAAAAATATTTGCTGAGATTTCTGGAGATTCGTAATTTTTGGAAGCTTGGCAACCCCTTCCCATGAAAGTGTTTCTCGCCAGTCACTGTTTAGGGCTACATCAAGAGGAAACAACAAAATGTAGAGATAGAACGTGAAACTACTTTGTTGTGTCAACTTTCAAGAAGCTAGCACAAACCGTGTTGGATTCAGAGTTCCAAATACATCTATCAATATAGGAGAAAACAGAGTGAAGCCTACAAATTCAAACTGTTACTGGAAATGAACGCTTCAACATAGAAGAACGAAATTTGGGGAACCAAGACGCCTTAGTGTACTGATCATTACCTGAAAGTATCATCCAGTTTGGGTGAAAAAATGTTTGCTGAGATTTCTGGAGATTCGTAATTTTGGGATGCTTGGCAACCCCTTCCCATGAAAGTGTTTCTCGCCAGTCACTGCTTAGGGCTACATCAAGAGGAAACAAAACGTAGGGATAGAACGTGAAACTACTTTGTTGTGTCAAGTTTCAAGAAGCTAGCACAAACCGTGTTGGATTTAGAGTTCCAAATACATCTATCAATATAGGAGAAAACAGAGTGAAACCCAAAAATTCAAACTGTTACTGGAAATGAACGCTTCAACATAGAAGAACGAAATTTGCGGAACCAAGTCGCCTTAGTGTACTGATCATTACCTGAAAGTATCATCCAGTTTGGGTGAAAAAATATTTGCTGAGATTTCTGGAGATTCGTAATTTTGGGAAGCTTGGCAACCCCTTCCCATGAAAGTGTTTCTCGCCAGTCACTGCTTAGGGCTACATCAAGAGGAAACAAAACGTAGAGATAGAACGTGAAACTACTTTGCTGTGTCAAGTTTCAAGAAGCTAGCACAAACCGTGTTGGATTTAGAGTTCCAAATACATCTATCCATATAGGAGAAAACAGAGTGAAACCTAAAAATTCAAACTGTTACTGGAAATGAACGCTTCAACATAGAAGAACGAAATTTGGGGAACCAACTCGCCTTAGTGTACTGATCATTACCTGAGAGTATCATCCAGTTTGGGTGAAAAAATATTTGCTGAGATTTCTGGAGATTCGTAATTTTGGAAGCTTGGCAACCCCTTCCCATGAAAGTGTTTATCGCCAGTCACTGCTTAGGGCTACATCAAGAGGAAACAAAACGTAGAGATAGAACGTGAAACTACTTTGTTGTGTCAACTTTCAAGAAGCTAGCACAAACCGTGTTGGATTCAGAGTTCCAAATACATCTATCAATATAGGAGAAAACAGAGTGAAACCTAAAAATTCAAACTGTTACTGGAAATGAACGCTTCAACATAGAAGAACGAAATTAGGGGAACCAAGTCGCCTTAGTGTACTGATCATTACCTGAAAGTATCATCCAGTTTGGGTGAAAAAATGTTTGCTGAGATTTCTGGAGATTCGTAATTTTGGGAAGCTTGGCAACCCCTTCCGATGAAAGTGTTTCTCGCCAGTCACTGCTTAGGGCTACAACAAGAGGAAACAAAACGTAGAGATAGAACGTGAAACTACTTTGTTGTGTCAAGTTTCAAGAAGCTAGCACAAACCGTGTTGGATTTAGAGTTCCAAATACATCTATCAATATAGGAGAAAACAGAGTGAAACCTAAAAATTCAAACTGTTACTGGAAATGAACGCTTCAACATCGAAGAACGAAATTTGGGGAACCAAGTCGCCTTAGTGTACTGATCATTACCTGAAAGTATCATCCAGTTTGGGTGAAAAAAATATTTGCTGAGATTTCTGGAGATTCGTAATTTTGGGAAGCTTGGCAACCCCTTCCCATGAAAGTGTTTCTCGCCAGTCACTGTTTAGGGCTACATCTAGAGGAAACAAAACGTAGAGATAGAACGTGAAACTACTTTGTTGTGTCAAGTTTCAAGAAGCTAGCACAAACCGTGTTGGATTTAGAGTTCCAAATACATCTATCAATATAGGAGAAAACAGAGTGAAACCTAAAAATTCAAACTGTTACTGGAAATGAACGCTTCAACATCGAAGAACGAAATTTGGGGAACCAAGTAGCCTTAGTGTACTGATCATTACCTGAGAGTATCATCCCGTTTGGGTGAAAAAATATTTGCTGAGATTTCTGGAGATTCGTAATTTTTGGAAGCTTGGCAACCCCTTCCCATGAAAGTGTTTCTCGCCAGTCACTGCTTAGGGCTACATCAAGAGGAAACAAAACGTAGAGATAGAACGTGAAACTACTTTGTTGTGTCAAGTTTCAAGAAGCTAGCACAAACCGTGTTGGATTCAGAGTTCCAAATACATCTATCAATATAGGAGAAAACAGAGTGAAACCTAAAAATTCAAACTGTTACTGGAAATGAACGCTTCAACATAGAAGAATGAAATTTGGGGAACCAAGTCGCCTTAGTGTACTGATCATTACCTGAAAGTATCATCCAGTTTGGGTGAAAAAATGTTTGCTGAGATTTCTGGAGATTCGTAATTTTGGGAAGCTTGGCAACCCCTTCCGATGAAAGTGTTTCTCGCCAGTCACTGCTTAGGGCTACAACAAGAGGAAACAAAACGTAGAGATAGAACGTGAAACTACTTTGTTGTGTCAAGTTTCAAGAAGCTAGCACAAACCGTGTTGGATTTAGAGTTCCAAATACATCTATCTATATAGGAGAAAACAGAGTGAAACCTAAAAATTCAAACTGTTACTGGAAATGAACGCTTCAACATAGAAGAACGAAATTTGGGGAACCAAGTCGCCTTAGTGTACTGATCATTACCTGAAAGTATCATCCAGTTTTGGGTGAAAAAATATTTGCTGAGATTTCTGGAGATTCGTAATTTTGGGAAGCTTGGCAACCCCTTCCCATGAAAGTGTTTCTCGCCAGTCACTGCTTAGGGCTACATCAAGAGGAAACAAAACGTAGAGATAGAACGTGAAACTACTTTGTTGTGTCAAGTTTCAAGAAGCTAGCACAAACCGTGTTGGATTTAGAGTTCCAAATACATCTATCAATATAGGAGAAAACAGAGTGAAACCTAAAAATTCAAACTGTTACTGGAAATGAACGCTTCAACATAGAAGAACGAAATTTGGGGAACCAAGTCGCCTTAGTGTACTGATCATTACCTGAAAGTATCATCCAGTTTGGGTGAAAAAATGTTTGCTGAGATTTCTGGAGATTCGTAATTTTGGGAAGCTTGGCAACCCCTTCCCATGAAAGTGTTTCTCGCCAGTCACTGCTTAGGGCTACATCAAGAGGAAACAAAACGTAGAGATAGAACGTGAAACTACTTTGTTGTGTCAAGTTTCAAGAAGCTAGCACAAACCGTGTTGGATTTAGAGTTCCAAATACATCTATCAATATAGGAGAAAACAGAGTGAAACCTAAAAATTCAAACTGTTACTGGAAATGAACGCTTCAACATAGAAGAACGAAATTTGGGGAACCAAGTCGCCTTAGTGTACTGATCATTACCTGAAAGTATCGTCCAGTTTGGGTGAAAAAATATTTGCTGAGATTTCTGGAGATTCGTAATTTTGGGAAGCTTGGCAACCCCTTCCCATGAAAGTGTTTCTCGCCAGTCACTGCTTAGGGCTACATCAAGAGGAAACAAAACGTAGAGATAGAACGTGAAACTACTTTGTTGTGTCAAGTTTCAAGAAGCTAGCACAAACCGTGTTGGATTTAGAGTTCCAAATACATCTATCAATATAGGAGAAAACAGAGTGAAACCTAAAAATTCAAACTGTTACTGGAAATGAACGCTTCAACATAGAAGAACGAAATTTGGGGAACCAAGTCGCCTTAGTGTACTGATCATTACCTGAAAGTATCATCCAGTTTGGGTGAAAAAATATTTGCTGAGATTTCTGGAGATTCGTAATTTTGGGAAGCATGGCAACCCCTTCCCATGAAAGTGTTTCTCGCCAGTCACTGCTTAGGGCTACATCAAGAGGAAACAAAACGTAGAGATAGAACGTGAAACTACTTTGCTGTGTCAAGTTTCAAGAAGCTAGCACAAACCGTGTTGGATTTAGAGTTCCAAATACATCTATCCATATAGGAGAAAACAGAGTGAAACCTAAAAATTCAAACTGTTACTGGAAATGAACGCTTCAACATAGAAGAACGAAATTTGGGGAACCAAGTCGCCTTAGTGTACTGATCATTACCTGAAAGTATCATCCAGTTTGGGTGAAAAAATATTTCCTGAGATTTCTGGAGATTCGTAATTTTGGGAAGCTTGGCAACCCCTTCCCATGAAAGTGTTTCTCGCCAGTCACTGTTTAGGGCTACATCAAGAGGAAACAAAACGTAGAGATAGAACATGAAACTACTTTGTTGTGTCAAGTTTCAAGAAGCTAGCACAAACCGTGTTGGATTTAGAGTTCCAAATACATCTATCAATATAGGAGAAAACAGAGTGAAACCTAAAAATTCAAACTGTTACTGGAAATGAACGCTTCAACATAGAAGAACGAAATTTGGGGAACCAAGTCGCCTTAGTGTACTGATCATTACCTGAAAGTATCATCCAGTTTGGGTGAAAAAATATTTGCTGAGATTTCTGGAGATTCGTAATTTTGGGAAGCTTGGCAACCCCGTTCCATGAAAGGGTTTCTCGCCAGTCACTGCTTAGGGCTACATCAAGAGGAAACAAAACGTAGAGATAGAACGTGAAACTACTTTGTTGTGTCAAGTTTCAAGAAGCTAGCACAAACCGTGTTGGATTTAGAGTTCCAAATATATCTATTAATATAGGGAAAAGAGAGTGAAACCTAAAAATTCAAACTCTTACTGGAAGTGAACGCTTCAACATAGAAGAATGAAATTTGATGAACCAAGTCGCCTTAGTGTACTGATCATTACCTGAAAGTATCATCCAGTTTGGGTGAAAAAATATTTGCTGAGATTTCTGGAGATTCGTAATTTTGGGAAGCTTGGCAACCCCTTCCCATGAAGGTGTTTCTCGCCAGTCACTGCTTAGGGCTACATCAAGAGGAAACAAAACGTAGAGATAGAACCTGAAACTACTTTGTTGTGTCAAGTTTCAAGAAGCTAGCACAAACCGTGTTGGATTTAGAGTTCCAAATACATCTATCAATATAGGAGAAAACAGAGTGAAACCTAAAAATTCAAACTGTTACTGGAAATGAACGCTTCAACATAGAAGAACGAAATTTGGGGAACCAAGTCGCCTTAGTGTACTGATCATTACCTGAAAGTATCATCCAGTTTGGGTGAAAAAATATTTGCTGAGATTTCTGGAGATTCGTAATTTTGGGAAGCTTGGCATCCCCTTCCCATGAAAGTGTTTCTCGCCAGTCACTGCTTAGGGCTACATCAAGAGGAAACAAAACGTAGAGATAGAACGTGAAACTACTTTGTTGTGTCAAGTTTCAAGAAGCTAGCACAAACCGTGTTGGATTTAGAGTTCCAAATACATCTATCAATATAGGAGAAAACAGAGTGAAACCTAAAAATTCAAACTGTTACTGGAAATGAACGCTTCAACATAGAAGAACGAAATTTGGGGAACCAAGTCGCCTTAGTGTACTGATCATTAACTGAGAGTATCATCCTGTTTGGGTGAAAAAATATTTGCTGAGATTTCTGGAGATTCGTAATTTTTGGAAGCTTGGCAACCCCTTCCCATGAAAGTGTTTCTCGCCAGTCACTGTTTAGGGCTACATCAAGAGGAAACAACAAAATGTAGAGATAGAACGTGAAACTACTTTGTTGTGTCAACTTTCAAGAAGCTAGCACAAACCATGTTGGATTCAGAGTTCCAAATACATCTATCAATATAGGAGAAAACAGAGTGAAGCCTACAAATTCAAACTGTTACTGGAAATGAACGCTTCAACATAGAAGAACGAAATTTGGGGAACCAAGACGCCTTAGTGTACTGATCATTACCTGAAAGTATCATCCAGTTTGGGTGAAAAAATGTTTGCTGAGATTTCTGGAGATTCGTAATTTTGGGATGCTTGGCAACCCCTTCCCATGAAAGTGTTTCTCGCCAGTCACTGCTTAGGGCTACATCAAGAGGAAACAAAACGTAGGGATAGAACGTGAAACTACTTTGTTGTGTCAAGTTTCAAGAAGCTAGCACAAACCGTGTTGGATTTAGAGTTCCAAATACATCTATCAATATAGGAGAAAACAGAGTGAAACCCAAAAATTCAAACTGTTACTGGAAATGAACGCTTCAACATAGAAGAACGAAATTTGCGGAACCAAGTCGCCTTAGTGTACTGATCATTACCTGAAAGTATCATCCAGTTTGGGTGAAAAAATATTTGCTGAGATTTCTGGAGATTCGTAATTTTGGGAAGCTTGGCAACCCCTTCCCATGAAAGTGTTTCTCGCCAGTCACTGCTTAGGGCTACATCAAGAGGAAACAAAACGTAGAGATAGAACGTGAAACTACTTTGCTGTGTCAAGTTTCAAGAAGCTAGCACAAACCGTGTTGGATTTAGAGTTCCAAATACATCTATCCATATAGGAGAAAACAGAGTGAAACCTAAAAATTCAAACTGTTACTGGAAATGAACGCTTCAACATAGAAGAACGAAATTTGGGGAACCAACTCGCCTTAGTGTACTGATCATTACCTGAGAGTATCATCCAGTTTGGGTGAAAAAATATTTGCTGAGATTTCTGGAGATTCGTAATTTTGGAAGCTTGGCAACCCCTTCCCATGAAAGTGTTTATCGCCAGTCACTGCTTAGGGCTACATCAAGAGGAAACAAAACGTAGAGATAGAACGTGAAACTACTTTGTTGTGTCAACTTTCAAGAAGCTAGCACAAACCGTGTTGGATTCAGAGTTCCAAATACATCTATCAATATAGGAGAAAACAGAGTGAAACCTAAAAATTCAAACTGTTACTGGAAATGAACGCTTCAACATAGAAGAACGAAATTAGGGGAACCAAGTCGCCTTAGTGTACTGATCATTACCTGAAAGTATCATCCAGTTTGGGTGAAAAAATGTTTGCTGAGATTTCTGGAGATTCGTAATTTTGGGAAGCTTGGCAACCCCTTCCGATGAAAGTGTTTCTCGCCAGTCACTGCTTAGGGCTACAACAAGAGGAAACAAAACGTAGAGATAGAACGTGAAACTACTTTGTTGTGTCAAGTTTCAAGAAGCTAGCACAAACCGTGTTGGATTTAGAGTTCCAAATACATCTATCAATATAGGAGAAAACAGAGTGAAACCTAAAAATTCAAACTGTTACTGGAAATGAACGCTTCAACATCGAAGAACGAAATTTGGGGAACCAAGTCGCCTTAGTGTACTGATCATTACCTGAAAGTATCATCCAGTTTGGGTGAAAAAAATATTTGCTGAGATTTCTGGAGATTCGTAATTTTGGGAAGCTTGGCAACCCCTTCCCATGAAAGTGTTTCTCGCCAGTCACTGTTTAGGGCTACATCTAGAGGAAACAAAACGTAGAGATAGAACGTGAAACTACTTTGTTGTGTCAAGTTTCAAGAAGCTAGCACAAACCGTGTTGGATTTAGAGTTCCAAATACATCTATCAATATAGGAGAAAACAGAGTGAAACCTAAAAATTCAAACTGTTACTGGAAATGAACGCTTCAACATCGAAGAACGAAATTTGGGGAACCAAGTAGCCTTAGTGTACTGATCATTACCTGAGAGTATCATCCCGTTTGGGTGAAAAAATATTTGCTGAGATTTCTGGAGATTCGTAATTTTTGGAAGCTTGGCAACCCCTTCCCATGAAAGTGTTTCTCGCCAGTCACTGCTTAGGGCTACATCAAGAGGAAACAAAACGTAGAGATAGAACGTGAAACTACTTTGTTGTGTCAAGTTTCAAGAAGCTAGCACAAACCGTGTTGGATTCAGAGTTCCAAATACATCTATCAATATAGGAGAAAACAGAGTGAAACCTAAAAATTCAAACTGTTACTGGAAATGAACGCTTCAACATAGAAGAATGAAATTTGGGGAACCAAGTCGCCTTAGTGTACTGATCATTACCTGAAAGTATCATCCAGTTTGGGTGAAAAAATGTTTGCTGAGATTTCTGGAGATTCGTAATTTTGGGAAGCTTGGCAACCCCTTCCGATGAAAGTGTTTCTCGCCAGTCACTGCTTAGGGCTACAACAAGAGGAAACAAAACGTAGAGATAGAACGTGAAACTACTTTGTTGTGTCAAGTTTCAAGAAGCTAGCACAAACCGTGTTGGATTTAGAGTTCCAAATACATCTATCTATATAGGAGAAAACAGAGTGAAACCTAAAAATTCAAACTGTTACTGGAAATGAACGCTTCAACATAGAAGAACGAAATTTGGGGAACCAAGTCGCCTTAGTGTACTGATCATTACCTGAAAGTATCATCCAGTTTTGGGTGAAAAAATATTTGCTGAGATTTCTGGAGATTCGTAATTTTGGGAAGCTTGGCAACCCCTTCCCATGAAAGTGTTTCTCGCCAGTCACTGCTTAGGGCTACATCAAGAGGAAACAAAACGTAGAGATAGAACGTGAAACTACTTTGTTGTGTCAAGTTTCAAGAAGCTAGCACAAACCGTGTTGGATTTAGAGTTCCAAATACATCTATCAATATAGGAGAAAACAGAGTGAAACCTAAAAATTCAAACTGTTACTGGAAATGAACGCTTCAACATAGAAGAACGAAATTTGGGGAACCAAGTCGCCTTAGTGTACTGATCATTACCTGAAAGTATCATCCAGTTTGGGTGAAAAAATGTTTGCTGAGATTTCTGGAGATTCGTAATTTTGGGAAGCTTGGCAACCCCTTCCCATGAAAGTGTTTCTCGCCAGTCACTGCTTAGGGCTACATCAAGAGGAAACAAAACGTAGAGATAGAACGTGAAACTACTTTGTTGTGTCAAGTTTCAAGAAGCTAGCACAAACCGTGTTGGATTTAGAGTTCCAAATACATCTATCAATATAGGAGAAAACAGAGTGAAACCTAAAAATTCAAACTGTTACTGGAAATGAACGCTTCAACATAGAAGAACGAAATTTGGGGAACCAAGTCGCCTTAGTGTACTGATCATTACCTGAAAGTATCGTCCAGTTTGGGTGAAAAAATATTTGCTGAGATTTCTGGAGATTCGTAATTTTGGGAAGCTTGGCAACCCCTTCCCATGAAAGTGTTTCTCGCCAGTCACTGCTTAGGGCTACATCAAGAGGAAACAAAACGTAGAGATAGAACGTGAAACTACTTTGTTGTGTCAAGTTTCAAGAAGCTAGCACAAACCGTGTTGGATTTAGAGTTCCAAATACATCTATCAATATAGGAGAAAACAGAGTGAAACCTAAAAATTCAAACTGTTACTGGAAATGAACGCTTCAACATAGAAGAACGAAATTTGGGGAACCAAGTCGCCTTAGTGTACTGATCATTACCTGAAAGTATCATCCAGTTTGGGTGAAAAAATATTTGCTGAGATTTCTGGAGATTCGTAATTTTGGGAAGCTTGGCAACCCCGTTCCATGAAAGGGTTTCTCGCCAGTCACTGCTTAGGGCTACATCAAGAGGAAACAAAACGTAGAGATAGAACGTGAAACTACTTTGTTGTGTCAAGTTTCAAGAAGCTACCACAAACCGTGTTGGATTTAGAGTTCCAAATACATCTATCAATATAGGAGAAAACAGAGTGAAACCTACAAATTCAAACTGTTACTGGAAATGAACGCTTCAACATAGAAGAACGAAATTTGGGGAACCAAGTCGCCTTAGTGTACTGATCATTACCTGAAAGTATCATCCAGTTTTGGGGAAAAAATATTTGCTGAGATTTCTGGAGATTCGTAATTTTGGGAAGCTTGGAATCCCCTTCCCATGAAAGTGTTTCTCACCAGTCACTGCTTAGGGCTACATCAAGAGGAAACAAAACGTAGAGATAGAACGTGAAACTACTTTGTTGTGTCAAGTTTCAAGAAGCTAGCACAAACCGTGTTGGATTTAGAGTTCCAAATACATCTATCAATATAGGAGAAAACAGAGTGAAACCTACAAATTCAAACTGTTACTGGAAATGAACGCTTCAACATAGAAGAACGAAATTTGGGGAACCAAGACGCCTTAGTGTACTGATCATTACCTGAAAGTATCATCCAGTTTGGGTGAAAAAATGTTTGCTGAGATTTCTGGAGATTCGTAATTTTGGGATGCTTGGCAACCCCTTCCCATGAAAGTGTTTCTCGCCAGTCACTGCTTAGGGCTACATCAAGAGGAAACAAAACGTAGGGATAGAACGTGAAACTACTTTGTTGTGTCAAGTTTCAAGAAGCTAGCACAAACCGTGTTGGATTTAGAGTTCCAAATACATCTATCAATATAGGAGAAAACAGAGTGAAACCCAAAAATTCAAACTGTTACTGGAAATGAACGCTTCAACATAGAAGAACGAAATTTGCGGAACCAAGTCGCCTTAGTGTACTGATCATTACCTGAAAGTATCATCCAGTTTGGGTGAAAAAATATTTGCTGAGATTTCTGGAGATTCGTAATTTTGGGAAGCTTGGCAACCCCTTCCCATGAAAGTGTTTCTCGCCAGTCACTGCTTAGGGCTACATCAAGAGGAAACAAAACGTAGAGATAGAACGTGAAACTACTTTGCTGTGTCAAGTTTCAAGAAGCTAGCACAAACCGTGTTGGATTTAGAGTTCCAAATACATCTATCCATATAGGAGAAAACAGAGTGAAACCTAAAAATTCAAACTGTTACTGGAAATGAACGCTTCAACATAGAAGAACGAAATTTGGGGAACCAACTCGCCTTAGTGTACTGATCATTACCTGAGAGTATCATCCAGTTTGGGTGAAAAAATATTTGCTGAGATTTCTGGAGATTCGTAATTTTGGAAGCTTGGCAACCCCTTCCCATGAAAGTGTTTCTCGCCAGTCACTGCTTAGGGCTACATCAAGAGGAAACAAAACGTAGAGATAGAACGTGAAACTACTTTGTTGTGTCAACTTTCAAGAAGCTAGCACAAACCGTGTTGGATTCAGAGTTCCAAATACATCTATCAATATAGGAGAAAACAGAGTGAAACCTAAAAATTCAAACTGTTACTGGAAATGAACGCTTCAACATAGAAGAACGAAATTAGGGGAACCAAGTCGCCTTAGTGTACTGATCATTACCTGAAAGTATCATCCAGTTTGGGTGAAAAAATGTTTGCTGAGATTTCTGGAGATTCGTAATTTTGGGAAGCTTGGCAACCCCTTCCGATGAAAGTGTTTCTCGCCAGTCACTGCTTAGGGCTACAACAAGAGGAAACAAAACGTAGAGATAGAACGTGAAACTACTTTGTTGTGTCAAGTTTCAAGAAGCTAGCACAAACCGTGTTGGATTTAGAGTTCCAAATACATCTATCAATATAGGAGAAAACAGAGTGAAACCTAAAAATTCAAACTGTTACTGGAAATGAACGCTTCAACATCGAAGAACGAAATTTGGGGAACCAAGTCGCCTTAGTGTACTGATCATTACCTGAAAGTATCATCCAGTTTGGGTGAAAAAAATATTTGCTGAGATTTCTGGAGATTCGTAATTTTGGGAAGCTTGGCAACCCCTTCCCATGAAAGTGTTTCTCGCCAGTCACTGTTTAGGGCTACATCTAGAGGAAACAAAACGTAGAGATAGAACGTGAAACTACTTTGTTGTGTCAAGTTTCAAGAAGCTAGCACAAACCGTGTTGGATTTAGAGTTCCAAATACATCTATCAATATAGGAGAAAACAGAGTGAAACCTAAAAATTCAAACTGTTACTGGAAATGAACGCTTCAACATCGAAGAACGAAATTTGGGGAACCAAGTAGCCTTAGTGTACTGATCATTACCTGAGAGTATCATCCCGTTTGGGTGAAAAAATATTTGCTGAGATTTCTGGAGATTCGTAATTTTTGGAAGCTTGGCAACCCCTTCCCATGAAAGTGTTTCTCGCCAGTCACTGCTTAGGGCTACATCAAGAGGAAACAAAACGTAGAGATAGAACGTGAAACTACTTTGTTGTGTCAAGTTTCAAGAAGCTAGCACAAACCGTGTTGGATTCAGAGTTCCAAATACATCTATCAATATAGGAGAAAACAGAGTGAAACCTAAAAATTCAAACTGTTACTGGAAATGAACGCTTCAACATAGAAGAATGAAATTTGGGGAACCAAGTCGCCTTAGTGTACTGATCATTACCTGAAAGTATCATCCAGTTTGGGTGAAAAAATGTTTGCTGAGATTTCTGGAGATTCGTAATTTTGGGAAGCTTGGCAACCCCTTCCGATGAAAGTGTTTCTCGCCAGTCACTGCTTAGGGCTACAACAAGAGGAAACAAAACGTAGAGATAGAACGTGAAACTACTTTGTTGTGTCAAGTTTCAAGAAGCTAGCACAAACCGTGTTGGATTTAGAGTTCCAAATACATCTATCTATATAGGAGAAAACAGAGTGAAACCTAAAAATTCAAACTGTTACTGGAAATGAACGCTTCAACATAGAAGAACGAAATTTGGGGAACCAAGTCGCCTTAGTGTACTGATCATTACCTGAAAGTATCATCCAGTTTTGGGTGAAAAAATATTTGCTGAGATTTCTGGAGATTCGTAATTTTGGGAAGCTTGGCAACCCCTTCCCATGAAAGTGTTTCTCGCCAGTCACTGCTTAGGGCTACATCAAGAGGAAACAAAACGTAGAGATAGAACGTGAAACTACTTTGTTGTGTCAAGTTTCAAGAAGCTAGCACAAACCGTGTTGGATTTAGAGTTCCAAATACATCTATCAATATAGGAGAAAACAGAGTGAAACCTAAAAATTCAAACTGTTACTGGAAATGAACGCTTCAACATAGAAGAACGAAATTTGGGGAACCAAGTCGCCTTAGTGTACTGATCATTACCTGAAAGTATCATCCAGTTTGGGTGAAAAAATGTTTGCTGAGATTTCTGGAGATTCGTAATTTTGGGAAGCTTGGCAACCCCTTCCCATGAAAGTGTTTCTCGCCAGTCACTGCTTAGGGCTACATCAAGAGGAAACAAAACGTAGAGATAGAACGTGAAACTACTTTGTTGTGTCAAGTTTCAAGAAGCTAGCACAAACCGTGTTGGATTTAGAGTTCCAAATACATCTATCAATATAGGAGAAAACAGAGTGAAACCTAAAAATTCAAACTGTTACTGGAAATGAACGCTTCAACATAGAAGAACGAAATTTGGGGAACCAAGTCGCCTTAGTGTACTGATCATTACCTGAAAGTATCGTCCAGTTTGGGTGAAAAAATATTTGCTGAGATTTCTGGAGATTCGTAATTTTGGGAAGCTTGGCAACCCCTTCCCATGAAAGTGTTTCTCGCCAGTCACTGCTTAGGGCTACATCAAGAGGAAACAAAACGTAGAGATAGAACGTGAAACTACTTTGTTGTGTCAAGTTTCAAGAAGCTAGCACAAACCGTGTTGGATTTAGAGTTCCAAATACATCTATCAATATAGGAGAAAACAGAGTGAAACCTAAAAATTCAAACTGTTACTGGAAATGAACGCTTCAACATAGAAGAACGAAATTTGGGGAACCAAGTCGCCTTAGTGTACTGATCATTACCTGAAAGTATCATCCAGTTTGGGTGAAAAAATATTTGCTGAGATTTCTGGAGATTCGTAATTTTGGGAAGCTTGGCAACCCCGTTCCATGAAAGGGTTTCTCGCCAGTCACTGCTTAGGGCTACATCAAGAGGAAACAAAACGTAGAGATAGAACGTGAAACTACTTTGTTGTGTCAAGTTTCAAGAAGCTACCACAAACCGTGTTGGATTTAGAGTTCCAAATACATCTATCAATATAGGAGAAAACAGAGTGAAACCTACAAATTCAAACTGTTACTGGAAATGAACGCTTCAACATAGAAGAACGAAATTTGGGGAACCAAGTCGCCTTAGTGTACTGATCATTACCTGAAAGTATCATCCAGTTTTGGGGAAAAAATATTTGCTGAGATTTCTGGAGATTCGTAATTTTGGGAAGCTTGGAATCCCCTTCCCATGAAAGTGTTTCTCACCAGTCACTGCTTAGGGCTACATCAAGAGGAAACAAAACGTAGAGATAGAACGTGAAACTACTTTGTTGTGTCAAGTTTCAAGAAGCTAGCACAAACCGTGTTGGATTTAGAGTTCCAAATACATCTATCAATATAGGAGAAAACAGAGTGAAACCTACAAATTCAAACTGTTACTGGAAATGAACGCTTCAACATAGAAGAACGAAATTTGGGGAACCAAGACGCCTTAGTGTACTGATCATTACCTGAAAGTATCATCCAGTTTGGGTGAAAAAATGTTTGCTGAGATTTCTGGAGATTCGTAATTTTGGGATGCTTGGCAACCCCTTCCCATGAAAGTGTTTCTCGCCAGTCACTGCTTAGGGCTACATCAAGAGGAAACAAAACGTAGGGATAGAACGTGAAACTACTTTGTTGTGTCAAGTTTCAAGAAGCTAGCACAAACCGTGTTGGATTTAGAGTTCCAAATACATCTATCAATATAGGAGAAAACAGAGTGAAACCCAAAAATTCAAACTGTTACTGGAAATGAACGCTTCAACATAGAAGAACGAAATTTGCGGAACCAAGTCGCCTTAGTGTACTGATCATTACCTGAAAGTATCATCCAGTTTGGGTGAAAAAATATTTGCTGAGATTTCTGGAGATTCGTAATTTTGGGAAGCTTGGCAACCCCTTCCCATGAAAGTGTTTCTCGCCAGTCACTGCTTAGGGCTACATCAAGAGGAAACAAAACGTAGAGATAGAACGTGAAACTACTTTGCTGTGTCAAGTTTCAAGAAGCTAGCACAAACCGTGTTGGATTTAGAGTTCCAAATACATCTATCCATATAGGAGAAAACAGAGTGAAACCTAAAAATTCAAACTGTTACTGGAAATGAACGCTTCAACATAGAAGAACGAAATTTGGGGAACCAACTCGCCTTAGTGTACTGATCATTACCTGAGAGTATCATCCAGTTTGGGTGAAAAAATATTTGCTGAGATTTCTGGAGATTCGTAATTTTGGAAGCTTGGCAACCCCTTCCCATGAAAGTGTTTCTCGCCAGTCACTGCTTAGGGCTACATCAAGAGGAAACAAAACGTAGAGATAGAACGTGAAACTACTTTGTTGTGTCAACTTTCAAGAAGCTAGCACAAACCGTGTTGGATTCAGAGTTCCAAATACATCTATCAATATAGGAGAAAACAGAGTGAAACCTAAAAATTCAAACTGTTACTGGAAATGAACGCTTCAACATAGAAGAACGAAATTAGGGGAACCAAGTCGCCTTAGTGTACTGATCATTACCTGAAAGTATCATCCAGTTTGGGTGAAAAAATGTTTGCTGAGATTTCTGGAGATTCGTAATTTTGGGAAGCTTGGCAACCCCTTCCGATGAAAGTGTTTCTCGCCAGTCACTGCTTAGGGCTACAACAAGAGGAAACAAAACGTAGAGATAGAACGTGAAACTACTTTGTTGTGTCAAGTTTCAAGAAGCTAGCACAAACCGTGTTGGATTTAGAGTTCCAAATACATCTATCAATATAGGAGAAAACAGAGTGAAACCTAAAAATTCAAACTGTTACTGGAAATGAACGCTTCAACATCGAAGAACGAAATTTGGGGAACCAAGTCGCCTTAGTGTACTGATCATTACCTGAAAGTATCATCCAGTTTGGGTGAAAAAAATATTTGCTGAGATTTCTGGAGATTCGTAATTTTGGGAAGCTTGGCAACCCCTTCCCATGAAAGTGTTTCTCGCCAGTCACTGTTTAGGGCTACATCTAGAGGAAACAAAACGTAGAGATAGAACGTGAAACTACTTTGTTGTGTCAAGTTTCAAGAAGCTAGCACAAACCGTGTTGGATTTAGAGTTCCAAATACATCTATCAATATAGGAGAAAACAGAGTGAAACCTAAAAATTCAAACTGTTACTGGAAATGAACGCTTCAACATCAAAGAACGAAATTTGGGGAACCAAGTAGCCTTAGTGTACTGATCATTACCTGAGAGTATCATCCCGTTTGGGTGAAAAAATATTTGCTGAGATTTCTGGAGATTCGTAATTTTTGGAAGCTTGGCAACCCCTTCCCATGAAAGTGTTTCTCGCCAGTCACTGCTTAGGGCTACATCAAGAGGAAACAAAACGTAGAGATAGAACGTGAAACTACTTTGTTGTGTCAAGTTTCAAGAAGCTAGCACAAACCGTGTTGGATTCAGAGTTCCAAATACATCTATCAATATAGGAGAAAACAGAGTGAAACCTAAAAATTCAAACTGTTACTGGAAATGAACGCTTCAACATAGAAGAATGAAATTTGGGGAACCAAGTCGCCTTAGTGTACTGATCATTACCTGAAAGTATCATCCAGTTTGGGTGAAAAAATGTTTGCTGAGATTTCTGGAGATTCGTAATTTTGGGAAGCTTGGCAACCCCTTCCGATGAAAGTGTTTCTCGCCAGTCACTGCTTAGGGCTACAACAAGAGGAAACAAAACGTAGAGATAGAACGTGAAACTACTTTGTTGTGTCAAGTTTCAAGAAGCTAGCACAAACCGTGTTGGATTTAGAGTTCCAAATACATCTATCTATATAGGAGAAAACAGAGTGAAACCTAAAAATTCAAACTGTTACTGGAAATGAACGCTTCAACATAGAAGAACGAAATTTGGGGAACCAAGTCGCCTTAGTGTACTGATCATTACCTGAAAGTATCATCCAGTTTTGGGTGAAAAAATATTTGCTGAGATTTCTGGAGATTCGTAATTTTGGGAAGCTTGGCAACCCCTTCCCATGAAAGTGTTTCTCGCCAGTCACTGCTTAGGGCTACATCTAGAGGAAACAAAACGTAGAGATAGAACGTGAAACTACTTTGTTGTGTCAAGTTTCAAGAAGCTAGCACAAACCGTGTTGGATTTAGAGTTCCAAATACATCTATCAATATAGGAGAAAACAGAGTGAAACCTAAAAATTCAAACTGTTACTGGAAATGAACGCTTCAACATCGAAGAACGAAATTTGGGGAACCAAGTAGCCTTAGTGTACTGATCATTACCTGAGAGTATCATCCCGTTTGGGTGAAAAAATATTTGCTGAGATTTCTGGAGATTCGTAATTTTTGGAAGCTTGGCAACCCCTTCCCATGAAAGTGTTTCTCGCCAGTCACTGCTTAGGGCTACATCAAGAGGAAACAAAACGTAGAGATAGAACGTGAAACTACTTTGTTGTGTCAAGTTTCAAGAAGCTAGCACAAACCGTGTTGGATTCAGAGTTCCAAATACATCTATCAATATAGGAGAAAACAGAGTGAAACCTAAAAATTCAAACTGTTACTGGAAATGAACGCTTCAACATAGAAGAATGAAATTTGGGGAACCAAGTCGCCTTAGTGTACTGATCATTACCTGAAAGTATCATCCAGTTTGGGTGAAAAAATGTTTGCTGAGATTTCTGGAGATTCGTAATTTTGGGAAGCTTGGCAACCCCTTCCGATGAAAGTGTTTCTCGCCAGTCACTGCTTAGGGCTACAACAAGAGGAAACAAAACGTAGAGATAGAACGTGAAACTACTTTGTTGTGTCAAGTTTCAAGAAGCTAGCACAAACCGTGTTGGATTTAGAGTTCCAAATACATCTATCTATATAGGAGAAAACAGAGTGAAACCTAAAAATTCAAACTGTTACTGGAAATGAACGCTTCAACATAGAAGAACGAAATTTGGGGAACCAAGTCGCCTTAGTGTACTGATCATTACCTGAAAGTATCATCCAGTTTTGGGTGAAAAAATATTTGCTGAGATTTCTGGAGATTCGTAATTTTGGGAAGCTTGGCAACCCCTTCCCATGAAAGTGTTTCTCGCCAGTCACTGCTTAGGGCTACATCAAGAGGAAACAAAACGTAGAGATAGAACGTGAAACTACTTTGTTGTGTCAAGTTTCAAGAAGCTAGCACAAACCGTGTTGGATTTAGAGTTCCAAATACATCTATCAATATAGGAGAAAACAGAGTGAAACCTAAAAATTCAAACTGTTACTGGAAATGAACGCTTCAACATAGAAGAACGAAATTTGGGGAACCAAGTCGCCTTAGTGTACTGATCATTACCTGAAAGTATCATCCAGTTTGGGTGAAAAAATGTTTGCTGAGATTTCTGGAGATTCGTAATTTTGGGAAGCTTGGCAACCCCTTCCCATGAAAGTGTTTCTCGCCAGTCACTGCTTAGGGCTACATCAAGAGGAAACAAAACGTAGAGATAGAACGTGAAACTACTTTGTTGTGTCAAGTTTCAAGAAGCTAGCACAAACCGTGTTGGATTTAGAGTTCCAAATACATCTATCAATATAGGAGAAAACAGAGTGAAACCTAAAAATTCAAACTGTTACTGGAAATGAACGCTTCAACATAGAAGAACGAAATTTGGGGAACCAAGTCGCCTTAGTGTACTGATCATTACCTGAAAGTATCGTCCAGTTTGGGTGAAAAAATATTTGCTGAGATTTCTGGAGATTCGTAATTTTGGGAAGCTTGGCAACCCCTTCCCATGAAAGTGTTTCTCGCCAGTCACTGCTTAGGGCTACATCAAGAGGAAACAAAACGTAGAGATAGAACGTGAAACTACTTTGTTGTGTCAAGTTTCAAGAAGCTAGCACAAACCGTGTTGGATTTAGAGTTCCAAATACATCTATCAATATAGGAGAAAACAGAGTGAAACCTAAAAATTCAAACTGTTACTGGAAATGAACGCTTCAACATAGAAGAACGAAATTTGGGGAACCAAGTCGCCTTAGTGTACTGATCATTACCTGAAAGTATCATCCAGTTTGGGTGAAAAAATATTTGCTGAGATTTCTGGAGATTCGTAATTTTGGGAAGCTTGGCAACCCCGTTCCATGAAAGGGTTTCTCGCCAGTCACTGCTTAGGGCTACATCAAGAGGAAACAAAACGTAGAGATAGAACGTGAAACTACTTTGTTGTGTCAAGTTTCAAGAAGCTACCACAAACCGTGTTGGATTTAGAGTTCCAAATACATCTATCAATATAGGAGAAAACAGAGTGAAACCTACAAATTCAAACTGTTACTGGAAATGAACGCTTCAACATAGAAGAACGAAATTTGGGGAACCAAGTCGCCTTAGTGTACTGATCATTACCTGAAAGTATCATCCAGTTTTGGGGAAAAAATATTTGCTGAGATTTCTGGAGATTCGTAATTTTGGGAAGCTTGGAATCCCCTTCCCATGAAAGTGTTTCTCACCAGTCACTGCTTAGGGCTACATCAAGAGGAAACAAAACGTAGAGATAGAACGTGAAACTACTTTGTTGTGTCAAGTTTCAAGAAGCTAGCACAAACCGTGTTGGATTTAGAGTTCCAAATACATCTATCAATATAGGAGAAAACAGAGTGAAACCTACAAATTCAAACTGTTACTGGAAATGAACGCTTCAACATAGAAGAACGAAATTTGGGGAACCAAGACGCCTTAGTGTACTGATCATTACCTGAAAGTATCATCCAGTTTGGGTGAAAAAATGTTTGCTGAGATTTCTGGAGATTCGTAATTTTGGGATGCTTGGCAACCCCTTCCCATGAAAGTGTTTCTCGCCAGTCACTGCTTAGGGCTACATCAAGAGGAAACAAAACGTAGGGATAGAACGTGAAACTACTTTGTTGTGTCAAGTTTCAAGAAGCTAGCACAAACCGTGTTGGATTTAGAGTTCCAAATACATCTATCAATATAGGAGAAAACAGAGTGAAACCCAAAAATTCAAACTGTTACTGGAAATGAACGCTTCAACATAGAAGAACGAAATTTGCGGAACCAAGTCGCCTTAGTGTACTGATCATTACCTGAAAGTATCATCCAGTTTGGGTGAAAAAATATTTGCTGAGATTTCTGGAGATTCGTAATTTTGGGAAGCTTGGCAACCCCTTCCCATGAAAGTGTTTCTCGCCAGTCACTGCTTAGGGCTACATCAAGAGGAAACAAAACGTAGAGATAGAACGTGAAACTACTTTGCTGTGTCAAGTTTCAAGAAGCTAGCACAAACCGTGTTGGATTTAGAGTTCCAAATACATCTATCCATATAGGAGAAAACAGAGTGAAACCTAAAAATTCAAACTGTTACTGGAAATGAACGCTTCAACATAGAAGAACGAAATTTGGGGAACCAACTCGCCTTAGTGTACTGATCATTACCTGAGAGTATCATCCAGTTTGGGTGAAAAAATATTTGCTGAGATTTCTGGAGATTCGTAATTTTGGAAGCTTGGCAACCCCTTCCCATGAAAGTGTTTCTCGCCAGTCACTGCTTAGGGCTACATCAAGAGGAAACAAAACGTAGAGATAGAACGTGAAACTACTTTGTTGTGTCAACTTTCAAGAAGCTAGCACAAACCGTGTTGGATTCAGAGTTCCAAATACATCTATCAATATAGGAGAAAACAGAGTGAAACCTAAAAATTCAAACTGTTACTGGAAATGAACGCTTCAACATAGAAGAACGAAATTAGGGGAACCAAGTCGCCTTAGTGTACTGATCATTACCTGAAAGTATCATCCAGTTTGGGTGAAAAAATGTTTGCTGAGATTTCTGGAGATTCGTAATTTTGGGAAGCTTGGCAACCCCTTCCGATGAAAGTGTTTCTCGCCAGTCACTGCTTAGGGCTACAACAAGAGGAAACAAAACGTAGAGATAGAACGTGAAACTACTTTGTTGTGTCAAGTTTCAAGAAGCTAGCACAAACCGTGTTGGATTTAGAGTTCCAAATACATCTATCAATATAGGAGAAAACAGAGTGAAACCTAAAAATTCAAACTGTTACTGGAAATGAACGCTTCAACATCGAAGAACGAAATTTGGGGAACCAAGTCGCCTTAGTGTACTGATCATTACCTGAAAGTATCATCCAGTTTGGGTGAAAAAAATATTTGCTGAGATTTCTGGAGATTCGTAATTTTGGGAAGCTTGGCAACCCCTTCCCATGAAAGTGTTTCTCGCCAGTCACTGTTTAGGGCTACATCTAGAGGAAACAAAACGTAGAGATAGAACGTGAAACTACTTTGTTGTGTCAAGTTTCAAGAAGCTAGCACAAACCGTGTTGGATTTAGAGTTCCAAATACATCTATCAATATAGGAGAAAACAGAGTGAAACCTAAAAATTCAAACTGTTACTGGAAATGAACGCTTCAACATCGAAGAACGAAATTTGGGGAACCAAGTAGCCTTAGTGTACTGATCATTACCTGAGAGTATCATCCCGTTTGGGTGAAAAAATATTTGCTGAGATTTCTGGAGATTCGTAATTTTTGGAAGCTTGGCAACCCCTTCCCATGAAAGTGTTTCTCGCCAGTCACTGCTTAGGGCTACATCAAGAGGAAACAAAACGTAGAGATAGAACGTGAAACTACTTTGTTGTGTCAAGTTTCAAGAAGCTAGCACAAACCGTGTTGGATTCAGAGTTCCAAATACATCTATCAATATAGGAGAAAACAGAGTGAAACCTAAAAATTCAAACTGTTACTGGAAATGAACGCTTCAACATAGAAGAATGAAATTTGGGGAACCAAGTCGCCTTAGTGTACTGATCATTACCTGAAAGTATCATCCAGTTTGGGTGAAAAAATGTTTGCTGAGATTTCTGGAGATTCGTAATTTTGGGAAGCTTGGCAACCCCTTCCGATGAAAGTGTTTCTCGCCAGTCACTGCTTAGGGCTACAACAAGAGGAAACAAAACGTAGAGATAGAACGTGAAACTACTTTGTTGTGTCAAGTTTCAAGAAGCTAGCACAAACCGTGTTGGATTTAGAGTTCCAAATACATCTATCTATATAGGAGAAAACAGAGTGAAACCTAAAAATTCAAACTGTTACTGGAAATGAACGCTTCAACATAGAAGAACGAAATTTGGGGAACCAAGTCGCCTTAGTGTACTGATCATTACCTGAAAGTATCATCCAGTTTTGGGTGAAAAAATATTTGCTGAGATTTCTGGAGATTCGTAATTTTGGGAAGCTTGGCAACCCCTTCCCATGAAAGTGTTTCTCGCCAGTCACTGCTTAGGGCTACATCAAGAGGAAACAAAACGTAGAGATAGAACGTGAAACTACTTTGTTGTGTCAAGTTTCAAGAAGCTAGCACAAACCGTGTTGGATTTAGAGTTCCAAATACATCTATCAATATAGGAGAAAACAGAGTGAAACCTAAAAATTCAAACTGTTACTGGAAATGAACGCTTCAACATAGAAGAACGAAATTTGGGGAACCAAGTCGCCTTAGTGTACTGATCATTACCTGAAAGTATCATCCAGTTTGGGTGAAAAAATGTTTGCTGAGATTTCTGGAGATTCGTAATTTTGGGAAGCTTGGCAACCCCTTCCCATGAAAGTGTTTCTCGCCAGTCACTGCTTAGGGCTACATCAAGAGGAAACAAAACGTAGAGATAGAACGTGAAACTACTTTGTTGTGTCAAGTTTCAAGAAGCTAGCACAAACCGTGTTGGATTTAGAGTTCCAAATACATCTATCAATATAGGAGAAAACAGAGTGAAACCTAAAAATTCAAACTGTTACTGGAAATGAACGCTTCAACATAGAAGAACGAAATTTGGGGAACCAAGTCGCCTTAGTGTACTGATCATTACCTGAAAGTATCGTCCAGTTTGGGTGAAAAAATATTTGCTGAGATTTCTGGAGATTCGTAATTTTGGGAAGCTTGGCAACCCCTTCCCATGAAAGTGTTTCTCGCCAGTCACTGCTTAGGGCTACATCAAGAGGAAACAAAACGTAGAGATAGAACGTGAAACTACTTTGTTGTGTCAAGTTTCAAGAAGCTAGCACAAACCGTGTTGGATTTAGAGTTCCAAATACATCTATCAATATAGGAGAAAACAGAGTGAAACCTAAAAATTCAAACTGTTACTGGAAATGAACGCTTCAACATAGAAGAACGAAATTTGGGGAACCAAGTCGCCTTAGTGTACTGATCATTACCTGAAAGTATCATCCAGTTTGGGTGAAAAAATATTTGCTGAGATTTCTGGAGATTCGTAATTTTGGGAAGCTTGGCAACCCCGTTCCATGAAAGGGTTTCTCGCCAGTCACTGCTTAGGGCTACATCAAGAGGAAACAAAACGTAGAGATAGAACGTGAAACTACTTTGTTGTGTCAAGTTTCAAGAAGCTACCACAAACCGTGTTGGATTTAGAGTTCCAAATACATCTATCAATATAGGAGAAAACAGAGTGAAACCTACAAATTCAAACTGTTACTGGAAATGAACGCTTCAACATAGAAGAACGAAATTTGGGGAACCAAGTCGCCTTAGTGTACTGATCATTACCTGAAAGTATCATCCAGTTTTGGGGAAAAAATATTTGCTGAGATTTCTGGAGATTCGTAATTTTGGGAAGCTTGGAATCCCCTTCCCATGAAAGTGTTTCTCACCAGTCACTGCTTAGGGCTACATCAAGAGGAAACAAAACGTAGAGATAGAACGTGAAACTACTTTGTTGTGTCAAGTTTCAAGAAGCTAGCACAAACCTTGTTGGATTTAGAGTTCCAAATACATCTATCAATATAGGAGAAAACAGAGTGAAACCTAAAAATTCAAACTGTTACTGGAAATAAACGCTTCAACATCGAAGAACGAAATTTGGGGAACCAAGTAGCCTTAGTGTACTGATCATTACCTGAGAGTATCATCCAGTTTGGGTGAAAAAATATTTGCTGAGATTTCTGGAGATTCGTAATTTTGGGAAGCTTGGCAACCCCTTCCCATGAAAGTGTTTCTCGCCAGTCACTGCTTAGGGCTACATCAAGAGGAAACAAAACGTAGAGATAGAACGTGAAACTACTTTGTTGTGTCAAGTTTCAAGAAGCTAGCACAAACCGTGTTGGATTCAGAGTTCCAAATACATCTATCAATATAGGAGAAAACAGAGTGAAACCTAAAAATTCAAACTGTTACTGGAAATGAACGCTTCAACATAGAAGAACGAAATTTGGGGAACCAAGTCGCCTTATTGTACTGATCATTACCTTAAAGTATCATCCTGTTTGGGTGAAAAAATGTTTGCTGTGATTTCTGGAGATTCGTAATTTTGGGAAGCTTGGCAACCCCTTCCGATGAAAGTGTTTCTCGCCAGTCACTGCTTAGGGCTACAACAAGAGGAAACAAAACGTAGAGATAGAACGTGAAACTACTTTGTTGTGTCAAGTTTCAAGAAGCTAGCACAAACCGTGTTGGATTTAGAGTTCCAAATACATCTATCTATATAGGAGAAAACAGAGTGAAACCTAAAAATTCAAACTGTTACTGGAAATGAACGCTTCAACATAGAAGAACGAAATTTGGGGAACCAAGTCGCCTTAGTGTACTGATCATTACCTGAAAGTATCATCCAGTTTGGGTGAAAAAATATTTGCTGAGATTTCTGGAGATTCGTAATTTTGGGAAGCTTGGCAACCCCGTTCCATGAAAGTGTTTCTCGCCAGTCACTGCTTAGGGCTACATCAAGAGGAAACAAAACGTAGAGATAGAACGTGAAACTACTTTGTTGTCTCAAGTTTCAAGAAGCTACTACAAACCGTGTTGGATTTAGAGTTCCAAATACATCTATTAATATAGGAGAAAAGAGAGTGATACCTAAAAATTCAAACTGTTACTGGAAATGAACGCTTCAAAATAGAAGAACGAAATTTGGGGAACCAAGTCGCCTTAGTGTACTGATCATTACCTGAAGGTATCATCCAGTTTGGGTGAAAAAATATTTGCTGAGATTTCTGGAGATTCGTAATTTTGGGAAGCTTGGCAACCCCTTCCCATGAAAGTGTTTCTCGCCAGTCACTGCTTAGGGCTACATCAAGAGGAAACAAAACGTAGAGATAGAACGTGAAACTACTTTGTTGTGTCAAGTTTCAAGAAGCTAGCACAAACCGTGTTGGATTCAGAGTTCCAAATACATCTATCAATATAGGAGAAAACAGAGTGAAACCTAAAAATTCAAACTGTTACTGGAAATGAACGCTTCAACATAGAAGAACGAAATTTGGGGAACCAAGTCGCCTTATTGTACTGATCATTACCTTAAAGTATCATCCTGTTTGGGTGAAAAAATGTTTGCTGTGATTTCTGGAGATTCGTAATTTTGGGAAGCTTGGCAACCCCTTCCGATGAAAGTGTTTCTCGCCAGTCACTGCTTAGGGCTACAACAAGAGGAAACAAAACGTAGAGATAGAACGTGAAACTACTTTGTTGTGTCAAGTTTCAAGAAGCTAGCACAAACCGTGTTGGATTTAGAGTTCCAAATACATCTATCTATATAGGAGAAAACAGAGTGAAACCTAAAAATTCAAACTGTTACTGGAAATGAACGCTTCAACATAGAAGAACGAAATTTGGGGAACCAAGTCGCCTTAGTGTACTGATCATTACCTGAAAGTATCATCCAGTTTGGGTGAAAAAATATTTGCTGAGATTTCTGGAGATTCGTAATTTTGGGAAGCTTGGCAACCCCGTTCCATGAAAGTGTTTCTCGCCAGTCACTGCTTAGGGCTACATCAAGAGGAAACAAAACGTAGAGATAGAACGTGAAACTACTTTGTTGTCTCAAGTTTCAAGAAGCTACTACAAACCGTGTTGGATTTAGAGTTCCAAATACATCTATTAATATAGGAGAAAAGAGAGTGATACCTAAAAATTCAAACTGTTACTGGAAATGAACGCTTCAACATAGAAGAACGAAATTTGGGGAACCAAGTCGCCTTAGTGTACTGATCATTACCTGAAAGTATCATCCAGTTTGGGTGAAAAAATGTTTGCTGAGATTTCTGGAGATTCGTAATTTTGGGAAGCTTGGCAACCCCGTTCCATGAAAGGGTTTCTCGCCAGTCACTGCTTAGGGCTACATCAAGAGGAAACAAAACGTAGAGATAGAACGTGAAACTACTTTGTTGTGTCAAGTTTCAAGAAGCTACCACAAACCGTGTTGGATTTAGAGTTCCAAATACATCTATCAATATAGGAGAAAACAGAGTGAAACCTACAAATTCAAACTGTTACTGGAAATGAACGCTTCAACATAGAAGAACGAAATTTGGGGAACCAAGTCGCCTTAGTGTACTGATCATTACCTGAAAGTATCATCCAGTTTTGGGGAAAAAATATTTGCTGAGATTTCTGGAGATTCGTAATTTTGGGAAGCTTGGCAACCCCTTCCCATGAAAGTGTTTCTCGCCAGTCACTGCTTAGGGCTACATCAAGAGGAAACAAAACGTAGAGATAGAACGTGAAACTACTTTGTTGTGTCAAGTTTCAAGAAGCTAGCACAAACCGTGTTGGATTTAGAGTTCCAAATACATCTATCAATATAGGAGAAAACAGAGTGAAACCTAAAAATTCAAACTGTTACTGGAAATGAACGCTTCAACATAGAAGAATGAAATTTGGGGAACCAAGTCACCTTAGTGTACTCATCATTACCTGAAAGTATCATCCAGTTTGGGTGAAAAAATATTTTCTGAGATTTCTGGAGATTCGTAATTTTGGGAAGCTTGGAATCCCCTTCCCATGAAAGTGTTTCTCACCAGTCACTGCTTAGGGCTACATCAAGAGGAAACAAAACGTAGAGATAGAACGTGAAACTACTTTGTTGTGTCAAGTTTCAAGAAGCTAGCACAAACCGTGTTGGATTTAGAGTTCCAAATACATCTATCAATATAGGAGAAAACAGAGTGAAACCTAAAAATTCAAACTGTTACTGGAAATGAACGCTTCAACATCGAAGAACGAAATTTGGGGAACCAAGTAGCCTTAGTGTACTGATCATTACCTGAGAGTATCATCCAGTTTGGGTGAAAAAATATTTGCTGAGATTTCTGGAGATTCGTAATTTTTGGAAGCTTGGCAACCTCTTCCCATGAAAGTGTTTCTCGCCAGTCACTGCTTAGGGCTACATCAAGAGGAAACAAAACGTACAGATAGAATGTGAAACTACTTTGTTGTGTCAAGTTTCAAGAAGCTAGCACAAACCGTGTTGGATTCAGAGTTCCAAATACATCTATCAATATAGGAGAAAACAGAGTGAAACCTAAAAATTCAAACTGTTACTGGAAATGAACGCTTCAACATAGAAGAACGAAATTTGGGGAACCAAGTTGCCTTAGTGTACTGATCATTACCTTAAAGTATCATCCAGTTTGGGTGAAAAAATGTTTGCTGAGATTTCTGGAGATTCGTAATTTTGGGAAGCTTGGCAACCCCTTCCGATGAAAGTGTTTCTCGCCAGTCACTGCTTAGGGCTACAACAAGAGGAAACAAAACGTAGAGATAGAACGTGAAACTACTTTGTTGTGTCAAGTTTCAAGAAGCTAGCACAAACCGTGTTGGATTTAGAGTTCCAAATACATCTATCTATATAGGAGAAAACAGAGTGAAACCTAAAAATTCAAACTGTTACTGGAAATGAACGCTTCAACATAGAAGAACGAAATTTGGGGAACCAAGTCGCCTTAGTGTACTGATCATTACCTGAAAGTATCATCCAGTTTGGGTGAAAAAATATTTGCTGAGATTTCTGGAGATTCGTAATTTTGGGAAGCTTGGCAACCCCGTTCCATGAAAGGGTTTCTCGCCAGTCACTGCTTAGGGCTAAATCAAGAGGAAACAAAACGTAGAGATAGAACGTGAAACTACTTTGTTGTCTCAAGTTTCAAGAAGCTACTACAAACCGTGTTGGATTTAGAGTTCCAAATACATCTATTAATATAGGAGAAAAGAGAGTGATACCTAAAAATTCAAACTGTTACTGGAAATGAACGCTTCAACATAGAAGAACGAAATTTGGGGAACCAAGTCGCCTTAGTGTACTGATCATTACCTGAAAGTATCATCCAGTTTGGGTGAAAAAATATTTGCTGAGATTTCTGGAGATTCGTAATTTTGGGAAGCTTGGCAACCCCGTTCCATGAAAGGGTTTCTCGCCAGTCACTGCTTAGGGCTACATCAAGAGGAAACAAAACGTAGAGATAGAACGTGAAACTACTTTGTTGTGTCAACTTTCAAGAAGCTACCACAAACCGTGTTGGATTTAGAGTTCCAAATACATCTATTAATATAGGAGAAAAGAGAGTGAAACCTAAAAATTCAAACTGTTACTGGAAATGAACGCTTCAACATAGAAGAACGAAATTTGGGGAACCAAGTCGCCTTAGTGTACTGATCATTACCTGAAAGTATCATCCAGTTTGGGTGAAAAAATATTTGCTGAGATTTCTGGAGATTCGTAATTTTGGGAAGCTTGGAAACCCCTTCCCATGAAAGTGTTTCTCGCCAGTCACTGCTTAGGGCTACATCAAGAGGAAACAAAACGTAGAGATAGAACGTGAAACTACTTGGTTGTGTCAAGTTTCAAGAAGCTAGCACAAACCGTGTTGGATTCAGAGTTCCAAATACATCTATCAATATAAGAGAAAACAGAGTGAAACCTAAAAATTCAAACTGTTACTGGAAATGAACGCTTCAACATAGAAGAACGAAATTTGGGGAACCAAGTCGCCTTAGTGTACTGATCATTACCTGAAAGTATCATCCAGTTTGGGTGAAAAAATGTTTGCTGAGATTTCTGGAGATTCGTAATTTTGGGAAGCTTGGCAACCCCTTCCCATGAAAGTGTTTCTCGCCAGTCACTGCTTAGGGCTACATCAAGAGGAAACAAAACGTAGAGATAGAACGTGAAACTACTTTGTTGTGTCAAGTTTCAAGAAGCTAGCACAAACCGTGTTGGATTCAGAGTTCCAAATACATCTATCAATATAGGAGAAAACAGAGTGAAACCTACAAATTCAAACTGTTACTGGAAATAAACGCTTCAACATAGAAGAACGAAATTTGGGGAACCAAGTCGCCTTAGTGTACTGATCATTACCTGAAAGTATCGTCCAGTTTGGGTGAAAAAATATTTGCTGAGATTTCTGGAGATTCGTAATTTTGGGAAGCTTGGCAACCCCTTCCCATGAAAGTGTTTCTCGCCAGTCACTGCTTAGGGCTACATCAAGAGGAAACAAAACGTAGAGATAGAACGTGAAACTACTTTGTTGTGTCAAGTTTCAAGAAGCTAGCACAAACCGTGTTGGATTTAGAGTTCCAAATACATCTATCAATATAGGAGAAAACAGAGTGAAACCTAAAAATTCAAACTGTTACTGGAAATGAACGCTTCAACATAGAAGAACGAAATTTGGGGAACCAAGTCGCCTTAGTGTACTGATCATTACCTGAAGGTATCATCCAGTTTGGGTGAAAAAATATTTGCTGAGATTTCTGGAGATTCGTAATTTTGGGAAGCCTGGCAACCCCTTCCCATGAAAGTGTTTCTCGCCAGTCACTGCTTAGGGCTACATCAAGAGGAAACAAAACGTAGAGATAGAACGTGAAACTACTTTGTTGTGTCAAGTTTCAAGAAGCTAGCACAAACCGTGTTGGATTCAGAGTTCCAAATACATCTATCAATATAGGAGAAAACAGAGTGAAACCTAAAAATTCAAACTGTTACTGGAAATGAACGCTTCAACATCGAAGAACGAAATTTGGGGAACCAAGTAGCCTTAGTGTACTGATCATTACCTGAGAGTATCATCCAGTTTGGGTGAAAAAATATTTGCTGAGATTTCTGGAGATTCGTAATTTTTGGAAGCTTGGCAACCTCTTCCCATGAAAGTGTTTCTCGCCAGTCACTGCTTAGGGCTACATCAAGAGGAAACAAAACGTACAGATAGAATGTGAAACTACTTTGTTGTGTCAAGTTTCAAGAAGCTAGCACAAACCGTGTTGGATTCAGAGTTCCAAATACATCTATCAATATAGGAGAAAACAGAGTGAAACCTAAAAATTCAAACTGTTACTGGAAATGAACGCTTCAACATAGAAGAACGAAATTTGGGGAACCAAGTTGCCTTAGTGTACTGATCATTACCTTAAAGTATCATCCAGTTTGGGTGAAAAAATGTTTGCTGAGATTTCTGGAGATTCGTAATTTTGGGAAGCTTGGCAACCCCTTCCGATGAAAGTGTTTCTCGCCAGTCACTGCTTAGGGCTACAACAAGAGGAAACAAAACGTAGAGATAGAACGTGAAACTACTTTGTTGTGTCAAGTTTCAAGAAGCTAGCACAAACCGTGTTGGATTTAGAGTTCCAAATACATCTATCTATATAGGAGAAAACAGAGTGAAACCTAAAAATTCAAACTGTTACTGGAAATGAACGCTTCAACATAGAAGAACGAAATTTGGGGAACCAAGTCGCCTTAGTGTACTGATCATTACCTGAAAGTATCATCCAGTTTGGGTGAAAAAATATTTGCTGAGATTTCTGGAGATTCGTAATTTTGGGAAGCTTGGCAACCCCGTTCCATGAAAGGGTTTCTCGCCAGTCACTGCTTAGGGCTAAATCAAGAGGAAACAAAACGTAGAGATAGAACGTGAAACTACTTTGTTGTCTCAAGTTTCAAGAAGCTACTACAAACCGTGTTGGATTTAGAGTTCCAAATACATCTATTAATATAGGAGAAAAGAGAGTGATACCTAAAAATTCAAACTGTTACTGGAAATGAACGCTTCAACATAGAAGAACGAAATTTGGGGAACCAAGTCGCCTTAGTGTACTGATCATTACCTGAAAGTATCATCCAGTTTGGGTGAAAAAATATTTGCTGAGATTTCTGGAGATTCGTAATTTTGGGAAGCTTGGCAACCCCGTTCCATGAAAGGGTTTCTCGCCAGTCACTGCTTAGGGCTACATCAAGAGGAAACAAAACGTAGAGATAGAACGTGAAACTACTTTGTTGTGTCAACTTTCAAGAAGCTACCACAAACCGTGTTGGATTTAGAGTTCCAAATACATCTATTAATATAGGAGAAAAGAGAGTGAAACCTAAAAATTCAAACTGTTACTGGAAATGAACGCTTCAACATAGAAGAACGAAATTTGGGGAACCAAGTCGCCTTAGTGTACTGATCATTACCTGAAAGTATCATCCAGTTTGGGTGAAAAAATATTTGCTGAGATTTCTGGAGATTCGTAATTTTGGGAAGCTTGGAAACCCCTTCCCATGAAAGTGTTTCTCGCCAGTCACTGCTTAGGGCTACATCAAGAGGAAACAAAACGTAGAGATAGAACGTGAAACTACTTGGTTGTGTCAAGTTTCAAGAAGCTAGCACAAACCGTGTTGGATTCAGAGTTCCAAATACATCTATCAATATAAGAGAAAACAGAGTGAAACCTAAAAATTCAAACTGTTACTGGAAATGAACGCTTCAACATAGAAGAACGAAATTTGGGGAACCAAGTCGCCTTAGTGTACTGATCATTACCTGAAAGTATCATCCAGTTTGGGTGAAAAAATGTTTGCTGAGATTTCTGGAGATTCGTAATTTTGGGAAGCTTGGCAACCCCTTCCCATGAAAGTGTTTCTCGCCAGTCACTGCTTAGGGCTACATCAAGAGGAAACAAAACGTAGAGATAGAACGTGAAACTACTTTGTTGTGTCAAGTTTCAAGAAGCTAGCACAAACCGTGTTGGATTCAGAGTTCCAAATACATCTATCAATATAGGAGAAAACAGAGTGAAACCTACAAATTCAAACTGTTACTGGAAATAAACGCTTCAACATAGAAGAACGAAATTTGGGGAACCAAGTCGCCTTAGTGTACTGATCATTACCTGAAAGTATCGTCCAGTTTGGGTGAAAAAATATTTGCTGAGATTTCTGGAGATTCGTAATTTTGGGAAGCTTGGCAACCCCTTCCCATGAAAGTGTTTCTCGCCAGTCACTGCTTAGGGCTACATCAAGAGGAAACAAAACGTAGAGATAGAACGTGAAACTACTTTGTTGTGTCAAGTTTCAAGAAGCTAGCACAAACCGTGTTGGATTTAGAGTTCCAAATACATCTATCAATATAGGAGAAAACAGAGTGAAACCTAAAAATTCAAACTGTTACTGGAAATGAACGCTTCAACATAGAAGAACGAAATTTGGGGAACCAAGTCGCCTTAGTGTACTGATCATTACCTGAAGGTATCATCCAGTTTGGGTGAAAAAATATTTGCTGAGATTTCTGGAGATTCGTAATTTTGGGAAGCCTGGCAACCCCTTCCCATGAAAGTGTTTCTCGCCAGTCACTGCTTAGGGCTACATCAAGAGGAAACAAAACGTAGAGATAGAACGTGAAACTACTTTGTTGTGTCAAGTTTCAAGAAGCTAGCACAAACCGTGTTGGATTCAGAGTTCCAAATACATCTATCAATATAGGAGAAAACAGAGTGAAACCTAAAAATTCAAACTGTTACTGGAAATGAACGCTTCAACATCGAAGAACGAAATTTGGGGAACCAAGTCGCCTTAGTGTACTGATCATTACCTGAAAGTATCATCCAGTTTGGGTGAAAAAATGTTTGCTGAGATTTCTGGAGATTCGTAATTTTGGGAAGCTTGGCAACCCCTTCCCATGAAAGTGTTTCTCGCCAGTCACTGCTTAGGGCTACATCAAGAGGAAACAAAACGTAGAGATAGAACGTGAAACTACTTTGTTGTGTCAAGTTTCAAGAAGCTAGCACAAACCGTGTTGGATTCAGAGTTCCAAATACATCTATCAATATAGGAGAAAACAGAGTGAAACATACAAATTCAAACTGTTACTGGAAATAAACGCTTCAACATAGAAGAACGAAATTTGGGGAACCAAGTCGCCTTAGTGTACTGATCATTACCTGAAAGTATCGTCCTGTTTGGGTGAAAAAATATTTGCTGAGATTTCTGGAGATTCGTAATTTTTGGAAGCTTGGCAACCCCTTCCCATGAAAGTGTTTCTCGCCAGTCACTGCTTAGGGCTACATCAAGAGGAAACAAAACGTAGAGATAGAACGTGAAACTACTTTGTTGTGTCAAGTTTCAAGAAGCTAGCACAAACCGTGTTGGATTTAGAGTTCCAAATACATCTATCAATATAGGAGAAAACAGAGTGAAACCTAAAAATTCAAACTGTTACTGGAAATGAACGCTTCAACATAGAAGAACGAAATTTGGGGAACCAAGTCGCCTTAGTGTACTGATCATTACCTGAAAGTATCATCCAGTTTGGGTGAAAAAATATTTGCTGAGATTTCTGGAGATTCGTAATTTTGGGAAGCTTGGCAACCCCGTTCCATGAAAGGGTTTCTCGCCAGTCACTGCTTAGGGCTACATCAAGAGGAAACAAAACGTAGAGATAGAACGTGAAACTACTTTGTTGTGTCAAGTTTCAAGAAGCTACCACAAACCGTGTTGGATTTAGAGTTCCAAATACATCTATCAATATAGGAGAAAACAGAGTGAAACCTACAAATTCAAACTGTTACTGGAAATGAACGCTTCAACATAGAAGAACGAAATTTGGGGAACCAAGTCGCCTTAGTGTACTGATCATTACCTGAAAGTATCATCCAGTTTTGGGGAAAAAATATTTGCTGAGATTTCTGGAGATTCGTAATTTTGGGAAGCTTGGCAACCCCTTCCCATGAAAGTGTTTCTCGCCAGTCAGGGCTTAGGGCTACATCAAGAGGAAACAAAACGTAGAGATAGAACGTGAAACTACTTTGTTGTGTCAAGTTTCAAGAAGCTAGCACAAACCGTGTTGGATTTAGAGTTCCAAATACATCTATCAATATAGGAGAAAACAGAGTGAAACCTAAAAATTCAAACTGTTACTGGAAATGAACGCTTCAACATAGAAGAACGAAATTTGGGGAACCAAGTCGCCTTAGTGTACTCATCATTACCTGAAAGTATCATCCAGTTTGGGTGAAAAAATATTTGCTGAGATTTCTGGAGATTCGTAATTTTGGGAAGCTTGGAATCCCCTTCCCATGAAAGTGTTTCTCACCAGTCACTGCTTAGGGCTACATCAAGAGGAAACAAAACGTAGAGATAGAACGTGAAACTACTTTGTTGTGTCAAGTTTCAAGAAGCTAGCACAAACCGTGTTGGATTTAGAGTTCCAAATACATCTATCAATATAGGAGAAAACAGAGTGAAACCTAAAAATTCAAACTGTTACTGGAAATAAACGCTTCAACATCGAAGAACGAAATTTGGGGAACCAAGTAGCCTTAGTGTACTGATCATTGCCTGAGAGTATCATCCAGTTTGGGTGAAAAAATATTTGCTGAGATTTCTGGAGATTCGTAATTTTGGGAAGCTTTTCAACCCCTTCCCATGAAAGTGTTTCTCGCCAGTCACTGCTTAGGGCTACATCAAGAGGAAACAAAACGTAGAGATAGAACGTGAAACTACTTTGTTGTGTCAAGTTTCAAGAAGCTAGCACAAACCGTGTTGGATTCAGAGTTCCAAATACATCTATCAATATAGGAGAAAACAGAGTGAAACCTAAAAATTCAAACTGTTACTGGAAATGAACGCTTCAACATAGAAGAACGAAATTTGGGGAACCAAGTCGCCTTATTGTACTGATCATTACCTTAAAGTATCATCCTGTTTGGGTGAAAAAATGTTTGCTGTGATTTCTGGAGATTCGTAATTTTGGGATGCTTGGCAACCCCTTCCGATGAAAGTGTTTCTCGCCAGTCACTGCTTAGGGCTACAACAAGAGGAAACAAAACGTAGAGATAGAACGTGAAACTACTTTGTTGTGTCAAGTTTCAAGAAGCTAGCACAAACCGTGTTGGATTTAGAGTTCCAAATACATCTATCTATATAGGAGAAAACAGAGTGAAACCTAAAAATTCAAACTGTTACTGGAAATGAACGCTTCAACATAGAAGAACGAAATTTGGGGAACCAAGTCGCCTTAGTGTACTGATCATTACCTGAAAGTATCATCCAGTTTGGGTGAAAAAATATTTGCTGAGATTTCTGGAGATTCGTAATTTTGGGAAGCTTGGCAACCCCGTTCCATGAAAGTGTTTCTCGCCAGTCACTGCTTAGGGCTACATCAAGAGGAAACAAAACGTAGAGATAGAACGTGAAACTACTTTGTTGTCTCAAGTTTCAAGAAGCTACTACAAACCGTGTTGGATTTAGAGTTCCAAATACATCTATTAATATAGGAGAAAAGAGAGTGATACCTAAAAATTCAAACTGTTACTGGAAATGAACGCTTCAACATAGAAGAACGAAATTTGGGGAACCAAGTCGCCTTAGTGCACTGATCATTACCTGAAAGTATCATCCAGTTTGGGTGAAAAAATATTTGCTGAGATTTCTGGAGATTCGTAATTTTGGGAAGCTTGGCAACCCCTTCCCATGAAAGTGTTTCTCGCCAGTCACTGCTTAGGGCTACATCAAGAGGAAACAAAACGTAGAGATAGAACGTGAAACTACTTTGTTGTGTCAAGTTTCAAGAAGCTAGCACAAACCGTGTTGGATTCAGAGTTCCAAATACATCTATCAATATAGGAGAAAACAGAGTGAAACCTAAAAATTCAAACTGTTACTGGAAATGAACGCTTCAACATAGAAGAACGAAATTTGGGGAACCAAGTCGCCTTAGTGTACTGATCATTACCTGAAAGTATCATCCAGTTTGGGTGAAAAAATGTTTGCTGAGATTTCTGGAGATTCGTAATTTTGGGAAGCTTGGCAACCCCTTCCCATGAAAGTGTTTCTCGCCAGTCACTGCTTAGGGCTACATCAAGAGGAAACAAAACGTAGAGATAGAACGTGAAACTACTTTGTTGTGTCAAGTTTCAAGAAGCTAGCACAAACCGTGTTGGATTCAGAGTTCCAAATACATCTATCAATATAGGAGAAAACAGAGTGAAACCTACAAATTCAAACTGTTACTGGAAATAAACGCTTCAACATAGAAGAACGAAATTTGGGGAACCAAGTCGCCTTAGTGTACTGATCATTACCTGAAAGTATCGTCCAGTTTGGGTGAAAAAATATTTGCTGAGATTTCTGGAGATTCGTAATTTTGGGAAGCTTGGCAACCCCTTCCCATGAAAGTGTTTCTCGCCAGTCACTGCTTAGGGCTACATCAAGAGGAAACAAAACGTAGAGATAGAACGTGAAACTACTTTGTTGTGTCAAGTTTCAAGAAGCTAGCACAAACCGTGTTGGATTTAGAGTTCCAAATACATCTATCAATATAGGAGAAAACAGAGTGAAACCTAAAAATTCAAACTGTTACTGGAAATGAACGCTTCAACATAGAAGAACGAAATTTGGGGAACCAAGTCGCCTTAGTGTACTGATCATTACCTGAAGGTATCATCCAGTTTGGGTGAAAAAATATTTGCTGAGATTTCTGGAGATTCGTAATTTTGGGAAGCCTGGCAACCCCTTCCCATGAAAGTGTTTCTCGCCAGTCACTGCTTACGGCTACATCAAGAGGAAACAAAACGTAGAGATAGAACGTGAAACTACTTTGTTGTGTCAAGTTTCAAGAAGCTAGCACAAACCGTGTTGGATTCAGAGTTCCAAATACATCTATCAATATAGGAGAAAACAGAGTGAAACCTAAAAATTCAAACTGTTACTGGAAATGAACGCTTCAACATCGAAGAACGAAATTTGGGGAACCAAGTCGCCTTAGTGTACTGATCATTACCTGAAAGTATCATCCAGTTTGGGTGAAAAAATGTTTGCTGAGATTTCTGGAGATTCGTAATTTTGGGAAGCTTGGCAACCCCTTCCCATGAAAGTGTTTCTCGCCAGTCACTGCTTAGGGCTACATCAAGAGGAAACAAAACGTAGAGATAGAACGTGAAACTACTTTGTTGTTTCAAGTTTCAAGAAGCTAGCACAAACCGTGTTGGATTCAGAGTTCCAAATACATCTATCAATATAGGAGAAAACAGAGTGAAACATACAAATTCAAACTGTTACTGGAAATAAACGCTTCAACATAGAAGAACGAAATTTGGGGAACCAAGTCGCCTTAGTGTACTGATCATTACCTGAAAGTATCGTCCTGTTTGGGTGAAAAAATATTTGCTGAGATTTCTGGAGATTCGTAATTTTTGGAAGCTTGGCAACCCCTTCCCATGAAAGTGTTTCTCGCCAGTCACTGCTTAGGGCTACATCAAGAGGAAACAAAACGTAGAGATAGAACGTGAAACTACTTTGTTGTGTCAAGTTTCAAGAAGCTAGCACAAACCGTGTTGGATTTAGAGTTCCAAATACATCTATCAATATAGGAGAAAACAGAGTGAAACCTAAAAATTCAAACTGTTACTGGAAATGAACGCTTCAACATAGAAGAACGAAATTTGGGGAACCAAGTCGCCTTAGTGTACTGATCATTACCTGAAAGTATCATCCAGTTTGGGTGAAAAAATATTTGCTGAGATTTCTGGAGATTCGTAATTTTGGGAAGCTTGGCAACCCCGTTCCATGAAAGGGTTTCTCGCCAGTCACTGCTTAGGGCTACATCAAGAGGAAACAAAACGTAGAGATAGAACGTGAAACTACTTTGTTGTGTCAAGTTTCAAGAAGCTACCACAAACCGTGTTGGATTTAGAGTTCCAAATACATCTATCAATATAGGAGAAAACAGAGTGAAACCTACAAATTCAAACTGTTACTGGAAATGAACGCTTCAACATAGAAGAACGAAATTTGGGGAACCAAGTCGCCTTAGTGTACTGATCATTACCTGAAAGTATCATCCAGTTTTGGGTGAAAAAATATTTGCTGAGATTTCTGGAGATTCGTAATTTTGGGAAGCTTGGCAACCCCTTCCCATGAAAGTGTTTCTCGCCAGTCACTGCTTAGGGCTACATCAAGAGGAAACAAAACGTAGAGATAGAACGTGAAACTACTTTGTTGTGTCAAGTTTCAAGAAGCTAGCACAAACCGTGTTGGATTTAGAGTTCCAAATACATCTATCAATATAGGAGAAAACAGAGTGAAACCTAAAAATTCAAACTGTTACTGGAAATGAACGCTTCAACATAGAAGAACGAAATTTGGGGAACCAAGTCGCCTTAGTGTACTGATCATTACCTGAAAGTATCATCCAGTTTGGGTGAAAAAATGTTTGCTGAGATTTCTGGAGATTCGTAATTTTGGGAAGCTTGGCAACCCCTTCCCATGAAAGTGTTTCTCGCCAGTCACTGCTTAGGGCTACATCAAGAGGAAACAAAACGTAGAGATAGAACGTGAAACTACTTTGTTGTGTCAAGTATCAAGAAGCTAGCACAAACCGTGTTGGATTCAGAGTTCCAAGTACATCTATCAATATAGGAGAAAACAGAGTGAAACCTACAAATTCAAACTGTTACTGGAAATAAACGCTTCAACATAGAAGAACGAAATTTGGGGAACCAAGTCGCCTTAGTGTACTGATCATTACCTGAAAGTATCGTCCAGTTTGGGTGAAAAAATATTTGCTGAGATTTCTGGAGATTCGTAATTTTGGGAAGCTTGGCAACCCCTTCCCATGAAAGTGTTTCTCGCCAGTCACTGCTTAGGGCTACATCAAGAGGAAACAAAACGTAGAGATAGAACGTGAAACTACTTTGTTGTGTCAAGTTTCAAGAAGCTAGCACAAACCGTGTTGGATTTAGAGTTCCAAATACATCTATCAATATAGGAGAAAACAGAGTGAAACCTAAAAATTCAAACTGTTACTGGAAATGAACGCTTCAACATAGAAGAACGAAATTTGGGGAACCAAGTCGCCTTAGTGTACTGATCATTACCTGAAAGTATCATCCAGTTTGGGTGAAAAAATATTTGCTGAGATTTCTGGAGATTCGTAATTTTGGGAAGCTTGGCAACCCCGTTCCATGAAAGGGTTTCTCGCCAGTCACTGCTTAGGGCTACATCAAGAGGAAACAAAACGTAGAGATAGAACGTGAAACTACTTTGTTGTGTCAAGTTTCAAGAAGCTACCACAAACCGTGTTGGATTTAGAGTTCCAAATACATCTATCAATATAGGAGAAAACAGAGTGAAACCTAAAAATTCAAACTGTTACTGGAAATGAACGCTTCAACATAGAAGAACGAAATTTGGGGAACCAAGTCGCCTTAGTGTACTGATCATTACCTGAAAGTATCATCCAGTTTTGGGGAAAAAATATTTGCTGAGATTTCTGGAGATTCGTAATTTTGGGAAGCTTGGCAACCCCTTCCCATGAAAGTGTTTCTCGCCAGTCAGGGCTTAGGGCTACATCAAGAGGAAACAAAACGTAGAGATAGAACGTGAAACTACTTTGTTGTGTCAAGTTTCAAGAAGCTAGCACAAACCGTGTTGGATTTAGAGTTCCAAATACATCTATCAATATAGGAGAAAACAGAGTGAAACCTAAAAATTCAAACTGTTACTGGAAATGAACGCTTCAACATAGAAGAATGTAATTTGGGGAACCAAGTCGCCTTAGTGTACTCATCATTACCTGAAAGTATCATCCAGTTTGGGTGAAAAAATATTTGCTGAGATTTCTGGAGATTCGTAATTTTGGGAAGCTTGGAATCCCCTTCCCATGAAAGTGTTTCTCACCAGTCACTGCTTAGGGCTACATCAAGAGGAAACAAAACGTAGAGATAGAATGTGAAACTACTTTGTTGTGTCAAGTTTCAAGAAGCTAGCACAAACCGTGTTGGATTTAGAGTTCCAAATACATCTATCAATATAGGAGAAAACAGAGTGAAACCTAAAAATTCAAACTGTTACTGGAAATAAATGCTTCAACATCGAAGAACGAAATTTGGGGAACCAAGTAGCCTTAGTGTACTGATCATTACCTGAGAGTATCATCCAGTTTGGGTGAAAAAATATTTGCTGAGATTTCTGGAGATTCGTAATTTTGGGAAGCTTGGCAACCCCTTCCCATGAAAGTGTTTCTCGCCAGTCACTGCTTAGGGCTACATCAAGAGGAAACAAAACGTAGAGATAGAACGTGAAACTACTTTGTTGTGTCAAGTTTCAAGAAGCTAGCACAAACCGTGTTGGATTCAGAGTTCCAAATACATCTATCAATATAGGAGAAAACAGAGTGAAACCTAAAAATTCAAACTGTTACTGGAAATGAACGCTTCAACATAGAAGAACGAAATTTGGGGAACCAAGTCGCCTTATTGTACTGATCATTACCTTAAAGTATCATCCAGTTTGGGTGAAAAAATGTTTGCTGAGATTTCTGGAGATTCGTAATTTTGGGAAGCTTGGCAACCCCTTCCGATGAAAGTGTTTCTCGCCAGTCACTGCTTAGGGCTACAACAAGAGGAAACAAAACGTAGAGATAGAACGTGAAACTACTTTGTTGTGTCAAGTTTCAAGAAGCTAGCACAAACCGTGTTGGATTTAGAGTTCCAAATACATCTATCTATATAGGAGAAAACAGAGTGAAACCTAAAAATTCAAACTGTTACTGGAAATGAACGCTTCAACATAGAAGAACGAAATTTGGGGAACCAAGTCGCCTTAGTGTACTGATCATTACCTGAAAGTATCATCCAGTTTGGGTGAAAAAATATTTGCTGAGATTTCTGGACATTCGTAATTTTGGGAAGCTTGGCAACCCCGTTCCATGAAAGTGTTTCTCGCCAGTCACTGCTTAGGGCTACATCAAGAGGAAACAAAACGTAGAGATAGAACGTGAAACTACTTTGTTGTCTCAAGTTTCAAGAAGCTACTACAAACCGTGTTGGATTTAGAGTTCCAAATACATCTATTAATATAGGAGAAAAGAGAGTGATACCTAAAAATTCAAACTGTTACTGGAAATGAACGCTTCAACATAGAAGAACGAAATTTGGGGAACCAAGTCGCCTTAGTGTACTGATCATTACCTGAAAGTATCATCCAGTTTGGGTGAAAAAATATTTGCTGAGATTTCTGGAGATTCGTAATTTTGGGAAGCTTGGCAACCCCTTCCCATGAAAGTGTTTCTCGCCAGTCACTGCTTAGGGCTACATCAAGAGGAAACAAAACGTAGAGATAGAACGTGAAACTACTTTGTTGTGTCAAGTTTCAAGAAGCTAGCACAAACCGTGTTGGATTCAGAGTTCCAAATACATCTATCAATATAGGAGAAAACAGAGTGAAACCTAAAAATTCAAACTGTTACTGGAAATGAACGCTTCAACATAGAAGAACGAAATTTGGGGAACCAAGTCGCCTTAGTGTACTGATCATTACCTGAAAGTATCATCCAGTTTGGGTGAAAAAATGTTTGCTGAGATTTCTGGAGATTCGTAATTTTGGGAAGCTTGGCAACCCCTTCCCATGAAAGTGTTTCTCGCCAGTCACTGCTTAGGGCTACATCAAGAGGAAACAAAATGTAGAGATAGAACGTGAAACTACTTTGTTGTGTCAAGTTTCAAGAAGCTAGCACAAACCGTGTTGGATTCAGAGTTCCAAATACATCTATCAATATAGGAGAAAACAGAGTGAAACCTACAAATTCAAACTGTTACTGGAAATAAACGCTTCAACATAGAAGAACGAAATTTGGGGAACCAAGTCGCCTTAGTGTACTGATCATTACCTGAAAGTATCGTCCAGTTTGGGTGAAAAAATATTTGCTGAGATTTCTGGAGATTCGTAATTTTGGGAAGCTTGGCAACCCCTTCCCATGAAAGTGTTTCTCGCCAGTCACTGCTTAGGGCTACATCAAGAGGAAACAAAATGTAGAGATAGAACGTGAAACTACTTTGTTGTGTCAAGTTTCAAGAAGCTAGCACAAACCGTGTTGGATTTAGAGTTCCAAATACATCTATCAATATAGGAGAAAACAGAGTGAAACCTAAAAATTCAAACTGTTACTGGAAATGAACGCTTCAACATAGAAGAACGAAATTTGGGGAACTAATTCGCCTTAGTGTACTGATCATTACCTGAAAGTATCATCCAGTTTGGGTGAAAAAATATTTGCTGAGATCTCTGGAGATTCGTAATTTTGGGAAGCTTGGCAACCCCTTCCCATGAAAGTGTTTCTCGCCAGTCACTGCTTAGGGCTACATCAAGAGGAAACAAAACGTAGAGATAGAACGTGAAACTACTTTATTGTGTCAAGTTTCAAAAAGCTAGCACAAACCGTGTTGGATTTAGAGTTCCAAATACATCTATCAATATAGGAGAAAACAGAGTGAAACCTAAAAATTCAAACTGTTACTGGAAATGAACGCTTCAACATAGAAGAACGAAATTTGGGGAACCAAGTCGCCTTAGTGTACTGATCATTACCTGAAAGTATCATCCAGTTTGATGAAAAAATATTTGCTGAGATTTCTGGAGATTCGTAATTTGGGAAGCTTGGCAACCCCTTCCCATGAAAGTGTTTCTCGCCAGTCACTCTTTAGGGCTACATCAAGAGGAAACAAAACGTAGAGATAGAACGTGAAACTACTTTGTTGTGTCAAGTTTCAAGAAGCTAGCACAAACCGTGTTGGATTTAGAGTTCCAAATACATCTATCAATATAGGAGAAAACAGAGTGAAACCTAAAAATTCAAACTGTTACTGGAAATGAACGCTTCAACATAGAAGAACGAAATTTGGGGACCAAGTCGCCTTAGTGTACTGATCATTACCTGAAAGTATCATCCAGTTTGGGTGAAAAAATATTTGCTGAGATTTCTGGAGATTCGTAATTTTGGGAAGCTTGGCAACCCCATTCCATGAAAGGGTTTCTCGCCAGTCACTGCTTAGGGCTACATCAAGAGGAAACAAAACGTAGAGATAGAACGTGAAACTACTTTGTTGTGTCAAGTTTCAAGAAGCTACCACAAACCGTGTTGGATTTAGAGTTCCAAATACATCTATTAATATAGGAGAAAAGAGAGTGAAACCTAAAAATTCAAACTGTTACTGGAAATGAACGCTTCAACATAGAAGAACGAAATTTGGGGAACCAAGTCGCCTTAGTGTACTGATCATTACCTGAAAGTATCATCCAGTTTGGGTGAAAAAATATTTGCTGAGATTTCTGGAGATTCGTAATTTTGGGAAGCTTGGCAACCCCTTCCCATGAAAGTGTTTCTCGCCAGTCACTGCTTAGGGCTACATCAAGAGGAAACAAAACGTAGAGATAGAACGTGAAACTACTTGGTTGTGTCAAGTTTCAAGAAGCTAGCACAAACCGTGTTGGATTCAGAGTTCCAAATACATCTATCAATATAGGAGAAAACAGAGTGAAACCTAAAAATTCAAACTGTTACTGGAAATGAACGCTTCAACATAGAAGAACGAAATTTGGGGAACCAAGTCGCCTTAGTGTACTGACCATTACCTGAAAGTATCATCCAGTTTGGGTGAAAAAATGTTTGCTGAGATTTCTGGAGATTCGTAATTTTGGGAAGCTTGGCAACCCCTTCCCATGAAAGTGTTTCTCGCCAGTCACTGCTTAGGGCTACATCAAGAGGAAACAAAACGTAGAGATAGAACGTGAAACTACTTTGTTGTGTCAAGTTTCAAGAAGCTAGCACAAACCGTGTTGGATTCAGAGTTCCAAATACATCTATCAATATAGGAGAAAACAGAGTGAAACCTACAAATTCAAACTGTTACTGGAAATAAACGCTTCAACATAGAAGAACGAAATTTGGGGAACCAAGTCGCCTTAGTGTACTGATCATTACCTGAAAGTATCGTCCAGTTTGGGTGAAAAAATATTTGCTGAGATTTCTGGAGATTCATAATTTTGGGAAGCTTGGCAACCCCTTCCCATGAAAGTGTTTCTCGCCAGTCACTGCTTAGGGCTACATCAAGAGGAAATAAAACGTAGAGATAGAACGTGAAACTACTTTGTTGTGTCAAGTTTCAAGAAGCTAGCACAAACCGTGTTGGATTTAGAGTTCCAAATACATCTATCAATATAGGAGAAAACAGAGTGAAACCTAAAAATTCAAACTGTTACTGGAAATGAACGCTTCAACATAGAAGAACGAAATTTGGGGAACCAAGTCGCCTTAGTGTACTGATCATTACCTGAAGGTATCATCCAGTTTGGGTGAAAAAATATTTGCTGAGATTTCTGGAGATTCGTAATTTTGGGAAGCTTGGCAACCCCTTCCCATGAAAGTGTTTCTCGCCAGTCACTGCTTAGGGCTACATCAAGAGGAAACAAAACGTAGAGATAGAACGTGAAACTACTTTGTTGTGTCAAGTTTCAAGAAGCTAGCACAAACCGTGTTGGATTCAGAGTTCCAAATACATCTATCAATATAGGAGAAAACAGAGTGAAACCTAAAAATTCAAACTGTTACTGGAAATGAACGCTTCAACATAGAAGAACGAAATTTGGGGAACCAAGTCGCCTTAGTGTACTGATCATTACCTGAAAGTATCATCCAGTTTGGGTGAAAAAATGTTTGCTGAGATTTCTGGAGATTCGTAATTTTGGGAAGCTTGGCAACCCCTTCCCATGAAAGTGTTTCTCGCCAGTCACTGCTTAGGGCTACATCAAGAGGAAACAAAACGTAGAGATAGAACGTGAAACTACATTGTTGTGTCAAGTTTCAAGAGGCTAGCACAAACCGTGTTGGATTCAGAGTTCCAAATACATCTATCAATATAGGAGAAAACAGAGTGAAACATACAAATTCAAACTGTTACTGGAAATAAACGCTTCAACATAGAAGAACGAAATTTGGGGAACCAAGTCGCCTTAGTGTACTGATCATTACCTGAAAGTATCGTCCTGTTTGGGTGAAAAAATATTTGCTGAGATTTCTGGAGATTCGTAATTTTGGGAAGCTTGGCAACCCCTTCCCATGAAAGTGTTTCTCGCCAGTCACTGCTTAGGGCTACATCAAGAGGAAACAAAACGTAGAGATAGAACGTGAAACTACTTTGTTGTGTCAAGTTTCAAGAAGCTAGCACAAACCGTGTTGGATTTAGAGTTCCAAATACATCTATCAATATAGGAGAAAACAGAGTAAAACCTAAAAATTCAAACTGTTACTGGAAATGAACGCTTCAACATAGAAGAACGAAATTTGGGGAACCAAGTCGCCTTAGTGTACTGATCATTACCTGAAAGTATCATCCAGTTTGGGTGAAAAAATATTTGCTGAGATCTCTGGAGATTCGTAATTTTCGAAGCTTGGCAACCCCTTCCCATGAAAGTGTATCTCGCCAGTCACTGTTTAGGGCTACATCAAGAGGAAACAAAACGTAGAGATAGAACGTGAAACTACTTTGTTGTGTCAAGTTTCAAGAAGCTAGCACAAACCGTGTTGGATTTAGAGTTCCAAATACATCTATCTATATAGGAGAAAACAGAGTGAAACCTAAAAATTCAAACTGTTACTGGAAATGAACGCTTCAACATAGAAGAACGAAATTTGGGGAACCAAGTCGCCTTAGTGTACTGACCATTACCTGAAAGTATCATCCAGTTTGGGTGAAAAAATGTTTGCTGAGATTTCTGGAGATTCGTAATTTTGGGAAGCTTGGCAACCCCTTCCCATGAAAGTGTTTCTCGCCAGTCACTGCTTAGGGCTACATCAAGAGGAAACAAAACGTAGAGATAGAATGTGAAACTACTTTGTTGTGTCAAGTTTCAAGAAGCTAGCACAAACCGTGTTGGATTCAGAGTTCCAAATACATCTATCAATATAGGAGAAAACAGAGTGAAACCTAAAAATTCAAACTGTTACTGGAAATGAACGCTTCAACATAGAAGAACGAAATTTGGGGAACCAAGTCGCCTTAGTGTACTGATCATTACCTGAAAGTATCATCCAGTTTGGGTGAAAAAATGTTTGCTGAGATTTCTGGAGATTCGTAATTTTGGGAAGCTTGGCAACCCCTTCCCATGAAAGTGTTTCTCGCCAGTCACTGCTTAGGGCTACATCAAGAGGAAACAAAACGTAGAGATAGAACGTGAAACTACTTTGTTGTGTCAAGTTTCAAGAAGCTAGCACAAACCGTGTTGGATTCAGAGTTCCAAATACATCTATCAATATAGGAGAAAACAGAGTGAAACATACAAATTCAAACTGTTACTGGAAATAAACGCTTCAACATAGAAGAACGAAATTTGGGGAACCAAGTCGCCTTAGTGTACTGATCATTACCTGAAAGTATCGTCCTGTTTGGGTGAAAAAATATTTGCTGAGATTTCTGGAGATTCGTAATTTTGGGAAGCTTGGCAACCCCTTCCCATGAAAGTGTTTCTCGCCAGTCACTGCTTAGGGCTACATCAAGAGGAAACAAAACGTAGAGATAGAACGTGAAACTACTTTGTTGTGTCAAGTTTCAAGAAGCTAGCACAAACCGTGTTGGATTTAGAGTTCCAAATACATCTATCAATATAGGAGAAAACAGAGTAAAACCTAAAAATTCAAACTGTTACTGGAAATGAACGCTTCAACATAGAAGAACGAAATTTGGGGAACCAAGTCGCCTTAGTGTACTGATCAATACCTGAAAGTATCATCCAGTTTGGGTGAAAAAATATTTGCTGAGATCTCTTGAGATTCGTAATTTTCGAAGCTTGGCAACCCCGTCCCATGAAAGTGTATCTCGCCAGTCACTGTTTAGGGCTACATCAACAGGAAACAAAACGTAGAGATAGAACGTGAAACTACTTTGTTGTGTCAAGTTTCAAGAAGCTAGCACAAACCGTGTTGGATTTAGAGTTCCAAATACATCTATCTATATAGGAGAAAACAGAGTGAAACCTAAAAATTCAAACTGTTACTGGAAATGAACGCTTCAACATAGAAGAACGAAATTTGGGGAACCAAGTCGCCTTAATGTACTGATCATTACCTGAAAGTATCATCCAGTTTGGTTGAAAAAATATTTGCTGAGATTTCTGGAGATTCGTAATTTTGGGAAGCTTGGCAACCCCTTCCCATGAAAGTGTTTCTCGCCAGTCACTGCTTAGGGCTACATCAAGAGGAAACAAAACGTAGAGATAGAACGTGAAACTACTTTGTTGTGTCAAGTTTCAAGAAGCTAGCACAAACCGTGTTGGATTTAGAGTTCCAAATACATCTATCAATATAGGAGAAAACAGAGTAAAACCTAAAAATTCAAACTGTTACTGGAAATGAACGCTTCAACATAGAAGAACGAAATTTGGGGAACCAAGTCGCCTTAGTGTACTGATCATTACCTGAAAGTATCATCCAGTTTGGGTGAAAAAATATTTGCTGAGATCTCTGGAGATTCGTAATTTTCGAAGCTTGGCAACCCCTTCCCATGAAAGTGTATCTCGCCAGTCACTGTTTAGGGCTACATCAAGAGGAAACAAAACGTAGAGATAGAACGTGAAACTACTTTGTTGTGTCAAGTTTCAAGAAGCTAGCACAAACCGTGTTGGATTTAGAGTTCCAAATACATCTATCTATATAGGAGAAAACAGAGTGAAACCTAAAAATTCAAACTGTTACTGGAAATGAACGCTTCAACATAGAAGAACGAAATTTGGGGAACCAAGTCGCCTTAGTGTACTGACCATTACCTGAAAGTATCATCCAGTTTGGGTGAAAAAATGTTTGCTGAGATTTCTGGAGATTCGTAATTTTGGGAAGCTTGGCAACCCCTTCCCATGAAAGTGTTTCTCGCCAGTCACTGCTTAGGGCTACATCAAGAGGAAACAAAACGTAGAGATAGAATGTGAAACTACTTTGTTGTGTCAAGTTTCAAGAAGCTAGCACAAACCGTGTTGGATTCAGAGTTCCAAATACATCTATCAATATAGGAGAAAACAGAGTGAAACCTAAAAATTCAAACTGTTATTGGAAATGAACGCTTCAACATAGAAGAACGAAATTTGGGGAACCAAGTCGCCTTAGTGTACTGATCATTACCTGAAAGTATCATCCAGTTTGGGTGAAAAAATGTTTGCTGAGATTTCTGGAGATTCGTAATTTTGGGAAGCTTGGCAACCCCTTCCCATGAAAGTGTTTCTCGCCAGTCACTGCTTAGGGCTACATCAAGAGGAAACAAAACGTAGAGATAGAACGTGAAACTACTTTGTTGTGTCAAGTTTCAAGAAGCTAGCACAAACCGTGTTGGATTCAGAGTTCCAAATACATCTATCAATATAGGAGAAAACAGAGTGAAACATACAAATTCAAACTGTTACTGGAAATAAACGCTTCAACATAGAAGAACGAAATTTGGGGAACCAAGTCGCCTTAGTGTACTGATCATTACCTGAAAGTATCGTCCTGTTTGGGTGAAAAAATATTTGCTGAGATTTCTGGAGATTCGTAATTTTGGGAAGCTTGGCAACCCCTTCCCATGAAAGTGTTTCTCGCCAGTCACTGCTTAGGGCTACATCAAGAGGAAACAAAACGTAGAGATAGAACGTGAAACTACTTTGTTGTGTCAAGTTTCAAGAAGCTAGCACAAACCGTGTTGGATTTAGAGTTCCAAATACATCTATCAATATAGGAGAAAACAGAGTAAAACCTAAAAATTCAAACTGTTACTGGAAATGAACGCTTCAACATAGAAGAACGAAATTTGGGGAACCAAGTCGCCTTAGTGTACTGATCAATACCTGAAAGTATCATCCAGTTTGGGTGAAAAAATATTTGCTGAGATCTCTTGAGATTCGTAATTTTCGAAGCTTGGCAACCCCTTCCCATGAAAGTGTATCTCGCCAGTCACTGTTTAGGGCTACATCAACAGGAAACAAAACGTAGAGATAGAACGTGAAACTACTTTGTTGTGTCAAGTTTCAAGAAGCTAGCACAAACCGTGTTGGATTTAGAGTTCCAAATACATCTATCTATATAGGAGAAAACAGAGTGAAACCTAAAAATTCAAACTGTTACTGGAAATGAATGCTTCAACATAGAAGAACGAAATTTGGGGAACCAAGTCGCCTTAATGTACTGATCATTACCTGAAAGTATCATCCAGTTTGGTTGAAAAAATATTTGCTGAGATTTCTGGAGATTCGTAATTTTGGGAAGCTTGGCAACCCCTTCCCATGAAAGTGTTTCTCGCCAGTCACTGCTTAGGGCTACATCAAGAGGAAACAAAACGTAGAGATAGAACGTGAAACTACTTGGCTGTGTCAAGTTTCAAGAAGCTAGCACAAACCGTGTTGGATTCAGAGTTCCAAATACATCTATCAATATAGGAGAAAACAGAGTGAAACCTAAAAATTCAAACTGTTACTGGAAATGAACGCTTCAACATAGAAGAACGAAATTTGGGGAACCAAGTCGTCTTAGTGTACTGATCATTACCTGAATGTATCATCCAGTTTGGGTGAAAAAATGTTTGCTGAGATTTCTGGAGATTCGTAATTTTGGGAAGCTTGGCAACCCCTTCCCATGAAAGTGTTTCTCGCCAGTCACTGCTTAGGGCTACATCAAGAGGAAACAAAACGTAGAGATAGAACGTGAAACTACTTTGTTGTGTCAAGTTTCAAGAAGCTAGCACAAACCGTGTTGGATTTAGAGTTCCAAATACATCTATCAATATAGGAGAAAACAGAGTGAAACCTAAAAATTCAAACTGTTACTGGAAATGAACGCTTCAGCATAGAAGAACGAAATTTGGGGAACCAAGTCGCCTTAGTGTACTGATCATTACCTGAAAGTATCATCCAGTTTGGGTGAAAAAATATTTGCTGAGATTTCTGGAGATTCGTAATTTTTGGAAGCTTGGCAACCCCTTCCCATGAAAGTGTTTCTCGCAAGTCACTGCTTAGGGCTACATCAAGAGGAAACAAAACGTAGAGATAGAACGTGAAACTACTTTGTTGTGTCAAGTTTCAAGAAGCTACCACAAACCGTGTTGGATTTAGAGTTCCAAATACATCTATTAATATAGGAGAAAAGAGAGTGAAACCTAAAGATTCAAACTGTTACTGGAAATGAACGCTTCAACATAGAAGAACGAAATTTGGGGAACCAAGTCGCCTTAGTGTACTGATCATTACCTGAAAGTATCATCCAGTTTGATGAAAAAATATTTGCTGAGATTTCTGGAGATTCGTAATTTTGGGAAGCTTGGCAACCCCTTCCCATGAAAGTGTATCTCGCCAGTCACTGTTTAGGGCCACATCAAGAGGAAACAAAACGTAGAGATAGAACGTGAAACTACTTTGTTGTGTCAAGTTTCAAGAAGCTAGCACAAACCGTGTTGGAATTAGAGTTCCAAATACATCTATCTATATAGGAGAAAACAGAGTGAAACCTAAAAATTCAAACTGTTACTGGAAATGAACGCTTCAACATAGAAGAACGAAATTTGGGGAACCAAGTCGCCTTAATGTACTGATCATTACCTGAAAGTATCATCCAGTTTGGTTGAAAAAATCTTTGCTGAGATTTCTGGAGATTCGTAATTTTGGGAAGCTTGGCAACCCCTTCCCATGAAAGTGTTTCTCGCCAGTCACTGCTTAGGGCTACATCAAGAGGAAACAAAACGTAGAGATAGAACGTGAAACTACTTTGTTGTGTCAAGTTTCAAGAAGCTAGCACAATCCGTGTTGGATTCAGAGTTCCAAATACATCTATCAATATAGGAGAAAATAGAGTGAAACCTAAAAATTCAAACTGTTACTGGAAATGAACGCTTCAACATCGAAGAACAAAATTTGGGGAACCAAGTCGCCTTAGTGTACTGATCATTACCTGAAAGTATCATCCAGTTTGGGTGAAAAAATATTTGCTGAGATTTCTGGAGATTCGTAATTTTGGGAAGCTTGGCAACCCCTTCCCATGAAAGTGTTTCTGGCCAGTCTCTGCTTAGGGCTACATCAAGAGGAAACAAAACGTAGAGATAGAACGTGAAACTACTTTGTTGTGTCAAGTTTCAAGAAGCTAGCACAAACCATGTTGGATTTAGAGTTCCAAATACATCTATCAATATAGGAGAAAACAGAGTGAAACCTAAAAATTCAAACTGTTACTGGAAATGAACGCTTCAGCATAGAAGAACGAAATTTGGGGAACCAAGTCGCCTTAGTGTACTGATCATTACCTGAAATTATCATCCAGTTTGGGTGAAAAAATATTTGCTGAGATTTCTGGAGATTCGTAATTTTTGGAAGCTTGGCAACCCCTTCCCATGAAAGTGTTTCTCGCCAGTCACTGCTTAGGGCTACATCAAGAGGAAACAAAACGTAGAGACAGAACGTGAAACTACTTTGTTGTGTCAAGTTTCAAGAAGCTAGCACAAACCGTGTTGGATTTAGAGTTCCAAATACATCTATCAATATAGGAGAAAACAGAGTGAAACCTAAAAATTCAAACTGTTACTGGAAATGAACGCTTCAACATAGAAGAACGAAATTTGGGGAACCAAGTCGCCTTAGTGTACTGATCATTACCTGAAAGTATCATCCAGTTTGGGTGAAAAAATATTTGCTGAGATTTCTGGAGATTCGTAATTTTGGGAAGCTTGGCAACCCCGTTCCATGAAAGGGTTTCTCGCCAGTCACTGCTTAGGGCTACATCAAGAGGAAACAAAACGTAGAGATAGAACGTGAAACTACTTTGTTGTGTCAAGTTTCAAGAAGCTACCACAAACCGTGTTGGATTTAGAGTTCCAAATACATCTATTAATATAGGAGAAAAGAGAGTGAAACCTAAAAATTCAAACTGTTACTGGAAATGAACGCTTCAACATAGAAGAACGAAATTTGGGGAACCAAGTCGCCTTAGTGTACTGATCATTACCTGAAAGTATCATCCAGTTTGGGTGAAAAAATATTTGCTGAGATTTCTGGAGATTCGTAATTTTGGGAAGCTTGGCAACCCCGTTCCATGAAAGGGTTTCTCGCCAGTCACTGCTTAGGGCTACATCAAGAGGAAACAAAACGTAGAGATAGAACGTGAAACTACTTTGTTGTGTCAAGTTTCAAGAAGCTACCACAAACCGTGTTGGATTTAGAGTTCCAAATACATCTATTAATATAGGAGAAAAGAGAGTGAAACCTAAAAATTCAAACTGTTACTGGAAATGAACGCTTCAACATAGAAGAACGAAATTTGGGGAACCAAGTCGCCTTAGTGTACTGATCATTACCTGAAAGTATCATCCAGTGTGGGTGAAAAAATATTTGCTGAGATTTCTGGAGATTCGTAATTTTGGGAAGCTTGGCAACCCCTTCCCATGAAAGTGTTTCTCGCCAGTCACTGCTTAGGGCTACATCAAGAGGAAACAAAACGTAGAGATAGAACGTGAAACTACTTGGCTGTGTCAAGTTTCAAGAAGCTAGCACAAACCGTGTTGGATTCAGAGTTCCAAATACATCTATCAATATAGGAGAAAACAGAGTGAAACCTAAAAATTCAAACTGTTACTGGAAATGAACGCTTCAACATAGAAGAACGAAATTTGGGGAACCAAGTCGTCTTAGTGTACTGATCATTACCTGAATGTATCATCCAGTTTGGGTGAAAAAATGTTTGCTGAGATTTCTGGAGATTCGTAATTTTGGGAAGCTTGGCAACCCCTTCCCATGAAAGTGTTTCTCGCCAGTCACTGCTTAGGGCTACATCAAGAGGAAACAAAACGTAGAGATAGAACGTGAAACTACTTTGTTGTGTCAAGTTTCAAGAAGCTAGCACAAACCGTGTTGGATTTAGAGTTCCAAATACATCTATCAATATAGGAGAAAACAGAGTGAAACCTAAAAATTCAAACTGTTACTGGAAATGAACGCTTCAGCATAGAAGAACGAAATTTGGGGAACCAAGTCGCCTTAGTGTACTGATCATTACCTGAAAGTATCATCCAGTTTGGGTGAAAAAATATTTGCTGAGATTTCTGGAGATTCGTAATTTTTGGAAGCTTGGCAACCCCTTCCCATGAAAGTGTTTCTCGCCAGTCACTGCTTAGGGCTACATCAAGAGGAAACAAAACGTAGAGATAGAACGTGAAACTACTTTGTTGTGTCAAGTTTCAAGAAGCTAGCACAAACCGTGTTGGATTTAGACTTCCAAATACATCTATCAATATAGGAGAAAACAGAGTGAAACCTAAAAATTCAAACTGTTACTGGAAATGAACGCTTCAACATAGAAGAACGAAATTTGGGGAACCAAGTCGCCTTAGTGTACTGATCATTACCTGAAAGAATCATCCAGTTTGGGTGAAAAAATATTTGCTGAGATTTCTGGAGATTCGTAATTTTGGGAAGCTTGGCAACCCCTTCCCATGAAAGTGTTTCTCGCCAGTCACTGTTTAGGGCTACATCAAGAGGAAACAAAACGTAGAGATAGAACGTGAAACTACTTTGTTGTGTCAAGTTTCAAGAAGCTAGCACAAACCGTGTTGGATTTAGAGTTCCAAATACATCTATCAATATAGGAGAAAACAGAGTGAAACCTAAAAATTCAAACTGTTACTGGAAATGAACGATTCAACATAGAAGAACGAAATTTGGGTAACCAAGTCGCCTTAGTGTACTGATCATTACCTGAAAGTATCATCCAGTTTGGGTGAAAAAATATTTGCTGAGATTTCTGGAGATTCGTAATTTTGGGAAGCTTGGCAACCCCGTTCCATGAAAGGGTTTCTCGCCAGTCACTGCTTAGTGCTACATCAAGAGGAAACAAAACATAGAGATAGAACCTGAAACTACTTTGTTGTGTCAAGTTTCAAGAAACTAGCACAAACCGTGTTGGATTTAGAGTTCCAAAACATCTATTAATATAGGAGAAAACAGAGTGAAACCTAAAAATTCAAACTGTTACTGGAAATGAACGCTTCAACATAGAAGAACGAAATTTGGGGAACCAAGTCGCCTTAGTGTACTGATCATTAACTGAGAGTATCATCCAGTTTGGGTGAAAAAATATTTGCTGAGATTTCTGGAGATTCGTAATTTTTGGAAGCTTGGCAACCCCTTCCCATGAAAGTGTTTCTCGCCAGTCACTGCTTAGGGCTACATCAAGAGGAAACAAAACGTAGAGATAGAACGTGAAATTACTTTGTTGTGTCAAGTTTCAAGAAGATAGCACAAACCGTGTTGGATTTAGAGTTCCAAATACATCTATCAATATAGGAGAAAACAGAGTGTAACCTAAAAATTCAAACTGTTACTGGAAATGAACGCTTCAATATAGAAGAACGAAATTTGGGGAACCAAGTCGCCTTAGTGTACTGATCATTACCTGAAAGTATCATCCAGTTTGGGTGAAAAAATATTTGCTGAGATTTCTGGAGATTCGTAATTGTGGGAAGCTTGGCAACACCATCCCATGAAAGAGTTTCTCGCCATTCACTGCTTAGGGCTACATCAAGAGGAAACAAAACGTAGAGATAGAACCTGAAACTACTTTGTTGTGTCAAGTTTCAAGAAGCTAGCACAAACCGTGTTGGATTTAGAGTTCCAAATACATCTATCAATATAGGAGAAAACAGAGTGAAACCTAAAAATTCAAACTGTTACTGGAAATGAACGCTTCAACATAGAAGAACGAAATTTGGGGAACCAAGTCGCCTTAGTGTACTGATCATTACCTGAGAGTATCATCCAGTTTGGGTGAAAAAATATTTGCTGAGATTTCTGGAGATTCGTAATTTTGGGAAGCTTGGCATCCCCTTCCCATGAAAGTGTTTCTCGCCAGTCACTGCTTAGGGCTACATCAAGAGGAAACAAAACGTAGAGATAGAACGTGAAACTACTTTGTTGTGTCAAGTTTTAAGAAGCTAGCACAAACCGTGTTGGATTTAGAGTTCCAAATACATCTATCAATATAGGAGAAAACAGAGTGAAACCTAAAAATTCAAACTGTTACTGGAAATGAACGCTTCAACATAGAAGAACGAAATTTGGGGAAAAAAGTCGCCATAGTGTACTGATCATTAACTGAGAGTATCATCCAGTTTGGGTGAAAAAATATTTGCTGAGATTTCTGGAGATTCGTAATTTTTGGAAGCTTGGCAACCCCTTCCCATGAAAGTGTTTCTCGCCAGTCACTGTTTAGGGCTACATCAAGAGGAAACAACAAAACGTAGAGATAGAACGTGAAACTACTTTGTTGTGTCAACTTTCAAGAAGCTAGCACAAACCGTGTTGGATTCAGAGTTCCAAATACATCTATCAATATAGGAGAAAACAGAGTGAAACCTACAAATTCAAACTGTTACTGGAAATGAATGCTTCAACATAGAAGAACGAAATTTGGGGAACCAAGACGCCTTAGTGTACTGATCATTACCTGAAAGTATCATCCAGTTTGGGTGAAAAAATGTTTGCTGAGATTTCTGGAGATTCGTAATTTTGGGATGCTTGGCAACCCCTTCCCATGAAAGTGTTTCTCGCCAGTCACTGCTTAGGGCTACATCAAGAGGAAACAAAACGTAGGGATAGAACGTGAAACTACTTTGTTGTGTCAAGTTTCAAGAAGCTAGCACAAACCGTGTTGGATTTAGAGTTCCAAATACATCTATCAATATAGGAGAAAACAGAGTGAAACCTAAAAATTCAAACTGTTACTGGAAATGAACGCTTCAACATAGAAGAACGAAATTTGGGGAACCAAGTCGCCTTAGTGTACTGATCATTACCTGAAAGTATCATCCAGTTTGGGTGAAAAAATATTTGCTGAGATTTCTGGAGATTCGTAATTTTGGGAAGCTTGGCAACCCCTTCCCATGAAAGTGTTTCTCGCCAGTCACTGCTTAGGGCTACATCAAGAGGAAACAAAACATAGAGATAGAACGTGAAACTACTTTGCTGTGTCAAGTTTCAAGAAGCTAGCACAAACCGTGTTGGATTTAGAGTTCCAAATACATCTATCCATATAGGAGAAAACAGAGTGAAACCTAAAAATTCAAACTGTTACTGGAAATGAACGCTTCAACATAGAAGAACGAAATTTGGGGAACCAAGTCGCCTTAGTGTACTGATCATTACCTGAAAGTATCATCCAGTTTGGGTGAAAAAATATTTGCTGAGATTTCTGGAGATTCGTAATTTTTGGAAGCTTGGCAACCCCTTCCCATGAAAGTGTTTCTCGCCAGTCACTGTTTAGGGCTACATCAAGAGGAAACAAAACGTAGAGATAGAACATGAAACTACTTTGTTGTGTCAAGTTTCAAGAAGCTAGCACAAACCGTGTTGGATTTAGAGTTCCAAATACATCTATCAATATAGGAGAAAACAGAGTGAAACCTAAAAATTCAAACTGTTACTGGAAATGAACGCTTCAACATAGAAGAACGAAATTTGGGGAACCAAGTCGCCTTAGTGTACTGATCATTACCTGAAAGTATCATCCAGTTTGGGTGAAAAAATATTTGCTGAGATTTCTGGAGATTCGTAATTTTGGGAAGCTTGGCAACCCCGTTCCATGAAAGGGTTTCTCGCCAGTCACTGCTTAGGGCTACATCAAGAGGAAACAAAACGTAGAGATAGAACGTGAAACTACTTTGTTGTGTCAAGTTTCAAGAAGCTAGCACAAACCGTGTTGGATTTAGAGTTCCAAATACATCTATTAATATAGGGAAAAGAGAGTGAAACCTAAAAATTCAAACTCTTACTGGAAGTGAACGCTTCAACATAGAAGAACGAAATTTGATGAACCAAGTCGCCTTAGTGTACTGATCATTACCTGAAAGTATCATCCAGTTTGGGTGAAAAAATATTTGCTGAGATTTCTGGAGATTCGTAATTTTGGGAAGCTTGGCAACCCCTTCCCATGAAGGTGTTTCTCGCCAGTCACTGCTTAGGGCTACATCAAGAGGAAACAAAACGTAGAGATAGAACGTGAAAGTACTTTGTTGTGTCAAGTTTCAAGAAGATAGCACAAACCGTGTTGGATTTAGAGTTCCAAATACATCTATCAATATAGGAGAAAACAGAGTGTAACCTAAAAATTCAAACTGTTACTGGAAATGAACGCTTCAATATAGAAGAACGAAATTTGGGGAACCAAGTCGCCTTAGTGTACTGATCATTACCTGAAAGTATCATCCAGTTTGGGTGAAAAAATATTTGCTGAGATTTCTGGAGATTCGTAATTGTGGGAAGCTTGGCAACACCATCCCATGAAAGAGTTTCTCGCCATTCACTGCTTAGGGCTACATCAAGAGGAAACAAAACGTAGAGATAGAACGTGAAACTACTTTGTTGTGTCAAGTTTCAAGAAGCTAGCACAAACCGTGTTGGATTTAGAGTTCCAAATACATCTATTAATATAGGAGAAAACAGAGTGAAACCTAAAAATTCAAACTGTTACTGGAAATGAACGCTTCAACATAGAAGAACGAAATTTGGGTAACCAAGTTACCTTAGTGTACTGATCATTACCTGAAAGTATCATCCAGTTTGGGTGAAAAATTATTTGCTGAGATTTCTGGAGATTCGTAATTTTTGGAAGCTTGGCAACCCCTTCCCATGAAAGTGTTTCTCACCAGTCACTGCTTAGGGCTACATCAAGAGGAAACAAAACGTACAGATAGAACGTGAAACTACTTTGTTGTGTCAAGTTTCAAGAAGCTAGCACAAACCGTGTTGGATTTAGAGTTCCAAATACATCTATCAATATAGGAGAAAACAGAGTGAAACCTAAAAATTCAAACTGTTACTGGAAATGAACGCTTCAACATAGAAGAACGAAATTTGGGGAACCAAGTCGCCTTAGTGTACTGATCATTACCTGAAAGTATCATCCAGTTTGGGTGAAAAAATATTTGCTGAGATTTCTGGAGATTCGTAATTTTGGGAAGCTTGGCAACCCCTTCCCATGAAAGTGTTTCTCGCCAGTCACTGCTTAGGGCTACATCAAGAGGAAACAAAACGTAGAGATAGAACGTGAAAGTACTTTGTTGTGTCAAGTTTCAAGAAGCTAGCACAAACCGTGTTGGATTTAGAGTTCCAAATACATCTATCAATATAGGAGAAAACAGAGTGAAACCTAAAAATTCAAACTGTTACTGGAAATGAACGCTTCAACATAGAAGAACGAAATTTGGGGAACCAAGTCGCCTTAGTGTACTGATCATTACCTGAAAGTATCATCCAGTTTGGGTGAAAAAATATTTGCTGAGATTTCTGGAGATTCGTAATTTTGGGAAGCTTGGCAACCCCGTTCCATGAAAGGGTTTCTCGCCAGTCACTGCTTAGGGCTACATCAAGAGGAAACAAAACGTAGAGATAGAACGTGAAACTACTTTGTTGTGTCAAGTTTCAAGAAGCTAGCACAAACCGTGTTGGATTTAGAGTTCCAAATACATCTATTAATATAGGGAAAAGAGAGTGAAACCTAAAAATTCAAACTCTTACTGGAAGTGAACGCTTCAACATAGAAGAACGAAATTTGATGAACCAAGTCGCCTTAGTGTACTGATCATTACCGGAAAGTATCATCCAGTTTGGGTGAAAAAATATTTGCTGAGATTTCTGGAGATTCGTAATTTTGGGAAGCTTGGCAACCCCTTCCCATGAAGGTGTTTCTCGCCAGTCACTGCTTAGGGCTACATCAAGAGGAAACAAAACGTAGAGATAGAACCTGAAACTACTTTGTTGTGTCAAGTTTCAAGAAGCTAGCACAAACCGTGTTGGATTTAGAGTTCCAAATACATCTATCAATATAGGAGAAAACAGAGTGAAACCTAAAAATTCAAACTGTTACTGGAAATGAACGCTTCAACATAGAAGAACGAAATTTGGGGAACCAAGTCGCCTTAGTGTACTGATCATTACCTGAAAGTATCATCCAGTTTGGGTGAAAAAATATTTGCTGAGATTTCTGGAGATTCGTAATTTTGGGAAGCTTGGCATCCCCTTCCCATGAAAGTGTTTCTCGCCAGTCACTGCTTAGGGCTACATCAAGAGGAAACAAAACGTAGAGATAGAACGTGAAACTACTTTGTTGTGTCAAGTTTCAAGAAGCTAGCACAAACCGTGTTGGATTTAGAGTTCCAAATACATCTATCAATATAGGAGAAAACAGAGTGAAACCTAAAAATTCAAACTGTTACTGGAAATGAACGCTTCAACATAGAAGAACGAAATTTGGGGAAAAAAGTCGCCTTAGTGTACTGATCATTAACTGAGAGTATCATCCAGTTTGGGTGAAAAAATATTTGCTGAGATTTCTGGAGATTCGTAATTTTTGGAAGCTTGGCAACCCCTTCCGTTGAAAGTGTTTCTCGCCAGTCACTGTTTAGGGCTACATCAAGAGGAAACAACAAAACGTAGAGATAGAACGTGAAACTACTTTGTTGTGTCAACTTTCAAGAAGCTAGCACAAACCGTGTTGGATTCAGAGTTCCAAATACATCTATCAATATAGGAGAAAACAGAGTGAAACCTACAAATTCAAACTGTTACTGGAAATGAATGCTTCAACATAGAAGAACGAAATTTGGGGAACCAAGACGCCTTAGTGTACTGATCATTACCTGAAAGTATCATCCAGTTTGGGTGAAAAAATGTTTGCTGAGATTTCTGGAGATTCGTAATTTTGGGATGCTTGGCAACCCCTTCCCATGAAAGTGTTTCTCGCCAGTCACTGCTTAGGGCTACATCAAGAGGAAACAAAACGTAGGGATAGAACGTGAAACTACTTTGTTGTGTCAAGTTTCAAGAAGCTAGCACAAACCGTGTTGGATTTAGAGTTCCAAATACATCTATCAATATAGGAGAAAACAGAGTGAAACCTAAAAATTCAAACTGTTACTGGAAATGAACGCTTCAACATAGAAGAACGAAATTTGGGGAACCAAGTCGCCTTAGTGTACTGATCATTACCTGAAAGTATCATCCAGTTTGGGTGAAAAAATATTTGCTGAGATTTCTGGAGATTCGTAATTTTGGGAAGCTTGGCAACCCCTTCCCATGAAAGTGTTTCTCGCCAGTCACTGCTTAGGGCTACATCAAGAGGAAACAAAACGTAGAGATAGAACGTGAAACTACTTTGCTGTGTCAAGTTTCAAGAAGCTAGCACAAACCGTGTTGGATTTAGAGTTCCAAATACATCTATCCATATAGGAGAAAACAGAGTGAAACCTAAAAATTCAAACTGTTACTGGAAATGAACGCTTCAACATAGAAGAACGAAATTTGGGGAACCAAGTCGCCTTAGTGTACTGATCATTACCTGAAAGTATCATCCAGTTTGGGTGAAAAAATATTTGCTGAGATTTCTGGAGATTCGTAATTTTGGGAAGCTTGGCAACCCCTTCCCATGAAAGTGTTTCTCGCCAGTCACTGTTTAGGGCTACATCAAGAGGAAACAACAAAACGTAGAGATAGAACGTGAAACTACTTTGTTGTGTCAACTTTCAAGAAGCTAGCACAAACCGTGTTGGATTCAGAGTTCCAAATATATCTATCAATATAGGAGAAAACAGAGTGAAACCTACAAATTCAAACTGTTACTGGAAATGAACGCTTCAACATAGAAGAACGAAATTTGGGTAACCAAGTCGCCTTAGTGTACTGATCATTACCTGAAAGTATCATCCAGTTTGGGTGAAAAAATATTTGCTGAGATTTCTGGAGATTCGTAATTTTGGGAAGCTTGGCATCCCCTTCCCATGAAAGTGTTTCTCGCCAGTCACTGCTTAGGGCTACATCAAGAGGAAACAAAACGTAGAGATAGAACGTGAAACTACTTTGTTGTGTCAAGTTTCAAGAAGCTAGCACAAACCGTGTTGGATTTAGAGTTCCAAATACATCTATCAATATAGGAGAAAACAGAGTGAAACCTAAAAATTCAAACTGTTACTGGAAATGAACGCTTCAACATAGAAGAACGAAATTTGGGTAACCAAGTTACCTTAGTGTACTGATCATTACCTGAAAGTATCATCCAGTTTGGGTGAAAAATTATTTGCTGAGATTTCTGGAGATTCGTAATTTTTGGAAGCTTGGCAACCCCTTCCCATGAAAGTGTTTCTCACCAGTCACTGCTTAGGGCTACATCAAGAGGAAACAAAACGTACAGATAGAACGTGAAACTACTTTGTTGTGTCAAGTTTCAAGAAGCTAGCACAAACCGTGTTGGATTTAGAGTTCCAAATACATCTATCAATATAGGAGAAAACAGAGTGAAACCTAAAAATTCAAACTGTTACTGGAAATGAACGCTTCAACATAGAAGAACGAAATTTGGGGAACCAAGTCGCCTTAGTGTACTGATCATTACCTGAAAGTATCATCCAGTTTGGGTGAAAAAATATTTGCTGAGATTTCTGGAGATTCGTAATTTTGGGAAGCTTGGCAACCCCTTCCCATGAAAGTGTTTCTCGCCAGTCACTGCTTAGGGCTACATCAAGAGGAAACAAAACGTAGAGATAGAACGTGAAAGTACTTTGTTGTGTCAAGTTTCAAGAAGCTAGCACAAACCGTGTTGGATTTAGAGTTCCAAATACATCTATCAATATAGGAGAAAACAGAGTGAAACCTAAAAATTCAAACTGTTACTGGAAATGAACGCTTCAACATAGAAGAACGAAATTTGGGGAACCAAGTCGCCTTAGTGTACTGATCATTACCTGAAAGTATCATCCAGTTTGGGTGAAAAAATATTTGCTGAGATTTCTGGAGATTCGTAATTTTGGGAAGCTTGGCAACCCCGTTCCATGAAAGGGTTTCTCGCCAGTCACTGCTTAGGGCTACATCAAGAGGAAACAAAACGTAGAGATAGAACGTGAAACTACTTTGTTGTGTCAAGTTTCAAGAAGCTAGCACAAACCGTGTTGGATTTAGAGTTCCAAATACATCTATTAATATAGGGAAAAGAGAGTGAAACCTAAAAATTCAAACTCTTACTGGAAGTGAACGCTTCAACATAGAAGAACGAAATTTGATGAACCAAGTCGCCTTAGTGTACTGATCATTACCGGAAAGTATCATCCAGTTTGGGTGAAAAAATATTTGCTGAGATTTCTGGAGATTCGTAATTTTGGGAAGCTTGGCAACCCCTTCCCATGAAGGTGTTTCTCGCCAGTCACTGCTTAGGGCTACATCAAGAGGAAACAAAACGTAGAGATAGAACCTGAAACTACTTTGTTGTGTCAAGTTTCAAGAAGCTAGCACAAACCGTGTTGGATTTAGAGTTCCAAATACATCTATCAATATAGGAGAAAACAGAGTGAAACCTAAAAATTCAAACTGTTACTGGAAATGAACGCTTCAACATAGAAGAACGAAATTTGGGGAACCAAGTCGCCTTAGTGTACTGATCATTACCTGAAAGTATCATCCAGTTTGGGTGAAAAAATATTTGCTGAGATTTCTGGAGATTCGTAATTTTGGGAAGCTTGGCATCCCCTTCCCATGAAAGTGTTTCTCGCCAGTCACTGCTTAGGGCTACATCAAGAGGAAACAAAACGTAGAGATAGAACGTGAAACTACTTTGTTGTGTCAAGTTTCAAGAAGCTAGCACAAACCGTGTTGGATTTAGAGTTCCAAATACATCTATCAATATAGGAGAAAACAGAGTGAAACCTAAAAATTCAAACTGTTACTGGAAATGAACGCTTCAACATAGAAGAACGAAATTTGGGTAACCAAGTTACCTTAGTGTACTGATCATTACCTGAAAGTATCATCCAGTTTGGGTGAAAAATTATTTGCTGAGATTTCTGGAGATTCGTAATTTTTGGAAGCTTGGCAACCCCTTCCCATGAAAGTGTTTCTCGCCAGTCACTGTTTAGGGCTACATCAAGAGGAAACAACAAAACGTAGAGATAGAACGTGAAACTACTTTGTTGTGTCAACTTTCAAGAAGCTAGCACAAACCGTGTTGGATTCAGAGTTCCAAATACATCTATCAATATAGGAGAAAACAGAGTGAAACCTACAAATTCAAACTGTTACTGGAAATGAATGCTTCAACATAGAAGAACGAAATTTGGGGAACCAAGACGCCTTAGTGTACTGATCATTACCTGAAAGTATCATCCAGTTTGGGTGAAAAAATGTTTGCTGAGATTTCTGGAGATTCGTAATTTTGGGATGCTTGGCAACCCCTTCCCATGAAAGTGTTTCTCGCCAGTCACTGCTTAGGGCTACATCAAGAGGAAACAAAACGTAGGGATAGAACGTGAAACTACTTTGTTGTGTCAAGTTTCAAGAAGCTAGCACAAACCGTGTTGGATTTAGAGTTCCAAATACATCTATCAATATAGGAGAAAACAGAGTGAAACCTAAAAATTCAAACTGTTACTGGAAATGAACGCTTCAACATAGAAGAACGAAATTTGGGGAACCAAGTCGCCTTAGTGTACTGATCATTACCTGAAAGTATCATCCAGTTTGGGTGAAAAAATATTTGCTGAGATTTCTGGAGATTCGTAATTTTGGGAAGCTTGGCAACCCCTTCCCATGAAAGTGTTTCTCGCCAGTCACTGCTTAGGGCTACATCAAGAGGAAACAAAACGTAGAGATAGAACGTGAAACTACTTTGCTGTGTCAAGTTTCAAGAAGCTAGCACAAACCGTGTTGGATTTAGAGTTCCAAATACATCTATCCATATAGGAGAAAACAGAGTGAAACCTAAAAATTCAAACTGTTACTGGAAATGAACGCTTCAACATAGAAGAACGAAATTTGGGGAACCAAGTCGCCTTAGTGTACTGATCATTACCTGAAAGTATCATCCAGTTTGGGTGAAAAAATATTTGCTGAGATTTCTGGAGATTCGTAATTTTTGGAAGCTTGGCAACCCCTTCCCATGAAAGTGTTTCTCGCCAGTCACTGTTTAGGGCTACATCAAGAGGAAACAAAACGTAGAGATAGAACATGAAACTACTTTGTTGTGTCAAGTTTCAAGAAGCTAGCACAAACCGTGTTGGATTTAGAGTTCCAAATACATCTATCAATATAGGAGAAAACAGAGTGAAACCTAAAAATTCAAACTGTTACTGGAAATGAACGCTTCAACATAGAAGAACGAAATTTGGGGAACCAAGTCGCCTTAGTGTACTGATCATTACCTGAAAGTATCATCCAGTTTGGGTGAAAAAATATTTGCTGAGATTTCTGGAGATTCGTAATTTTGGGATGCTTGGCAACCCCTTCCCATGAAAGTGTTTCTCGCCAGTCACTGCTTAGGGCTACATCAAGAGGAAACAAAACGTAGGGATAGAACGTGAAACTACTTTGTTGTGTCAAGTTTCAAGAAGCTAGCACAAACCGTGTTGGATTTAGAGTTCCAAATACATCTATCAATATAGGAGAAAACAGAGTGAAACCTACAAATTCAAACTGTTACTGGAAATGAAGGCTTCAACATAGAAGAACGAAATTTGGGGAACCAAGTCGCCTTAGTGTACTGATCATTACCTGAAAGTATCATCCAGTTTGGGTGAAAAAATATTTGCTGAGATTTCTGGAGATTCGTAATTTTTGGAAGCTTGGCAACCCCTTCCCATGAAAGTGTTTCTCGCCAGTCACTGTTTAGGGCTACATCAAGAGGAAACAACAAAACGTAGAGATAGAACGTGAAACTACTTTGTTGTGTCAACTTTCAAGAAGCTAGCACAAACCGTGTTGGATTCAGAGTTCCAAATACATCTATCAATATAGGAGAAAACAGAGTGAAACCTACAAATTCAAACTGTTACTGGAAATGAACGCTTCAACATAGAAGAACGAAATTTGGGGAACCAAGACGCCTTAGTGTACTGATCATTACCTGAATGTATCATCCAGTTTGGGTGAAAAAATGTTTGCTGAGATTTCTGGAGATTCGTAATTTTGGGATGCTTGGCAACCCCTTCCCATGAAAGTGTTTCTCGCCAGTCACTGCTTAGGGCTACATCAAGAGGAAACAAAACGTAGGGATAGAACGTGAAACTACTTTGTTGTGTCAAGTTTCAAGAAGCTAGCACAAACCGTGTTGGATTTAGAGTTCCAAATACATCTATCAATATAGGAGAAAACAGAGTGAAACCTAAAAATTCAAACTGTTACTGGAAATGAACGCTTCAACATAGAAGAACGAAATTTGGGGAACCAAGTCGCCTTAGTGTACTGATCATTACCTGAAAGTATCATCCAGTTTGGGTGAAAAAATATTTGCTGAGATTTCTGGAGATTCGTAATTTTGGGAAGCTTGGCAACCCCTTCCCATGAAAGTGTTTCTCGCCAGTCACTGCTTAGGGCTACATCAAGAGGAAACAAAACGTAGAGATAGAACGTGAAACTACTTTGCTGTGTCAAGTTTCAAGAAGCTAGCACAAACCGTGTTGGATTTAGAGTTCCAAATACATCTATCCATATAGGAGAAAACAGAGTGAAACCTAAAAATTCAAACTGTTACTGGAAATGAACGCTTCAACATAGAAGAACGAAATTTGGGAAACCAAGTCGCCTTAGTGTACTGATCATTACCTGAAAGTATCATCCAGTTTGGGTGAAAAAATATTTGCTGAGATTTCTGGAGATTCGTAATTTTGGGAAGCTTGGCAACCCCTTCCCATGAAAGTGTTTCTCGCCAGTCACTGTTTAGGGCTACATCAAGAGGAAACAAAACGTAGAGATAGAACGTGAAACTACTTTGTTGTGTCAACTTTCAAGAAGCTAGCACAAACCGTGTTGGATTTAGAGTTCCAAATACATCTATCAATATAGGAGAAAACAGAGTGAAACCTAAAAATTCAAACTGTTACTGGAAATGAACGCTTCAACATAGAAGAACGAAATTTGGGGAACCAAGTCGCCTTAGTGTACTGATCATTACCTGAAAGTATCATCCAGTTTGGGTGAAAAAATATTTGCTGAGATTTCTGGAGATTCGTAATTTTGGGAAGCTTGGCAACCCCGTTCCATGAAAGGGTTTCTCGCCAGTCACTGCTTAGGGCTACATCAAGAGTAAACAAAACGTAGAGATAGAACGTGAAACTACTTTGTTGTGTCAAGTTTCAAGAAGCTAGCACAAACCGTGTTGGATTTAGAGTTCCAAATACATCTATCAATATAGGAGAAAACAGAGTGAAACCTACAAATTCAAACTGTTACTGGAAATGAAGGCTTCAACATAGAAGAACGAAATTTGGGGAACCAAGTCGCCTTAGTGTACTGATCATTACCTGAAAGTATCATCCAGTTTGGGTGAAAAAATATTTGCTGAGATTTCTGGAGATTCATAATTGTGGGAAGCTTGGCAACCCCGTTCCATGAAAGTGTTTTCGCCAGTCACTGCTTAGGGCTACATCAAGAGGAAACAAAACGTAGAGATAGAACGTGAAACTACTTTGTTGTGTCAAGTTTCAAGAAGCTAGCACAAACCGTGTTGGATTTAGAGTTCCAAATACATCTATTAATATAGGAGAAAACAGAGTGAAACCTAAAAATTCAATCTGTTACTGGAAATGAACGCTTCAACATAGAAGAACGAAATTTGGGGAACCAAGTCGCCTTAGTGTACTGATCATTACCTGAGAGTATCATCCAGTTTGGGTGAAAAAATATTTGCTGAGATTTCTGGAGATTCGTAATTTTGGGAAGCTTGGCAACCCCTTCCCATGAAAGTGTTTCTCGCCAGTCACTGCTTAGGGCTACATCAAGAGTAAACAAAACGTAGAGATAGAACGTGAAACTACGTTGATGTTTCAAGTTTCAAGAAGCTAGCACAAACCGTGTTGGATTTAGAGTTCCAAATAAATCTATCAATATAGGAGAAAACAGAGTGAAATCTAAAAATTCAAACTGTTACTGAAAATGAACGCTTCAACATAGAAGAACAAAATTTGGGGAACCAAGTCGCCTTAGTGTACTGATCATTACCTGAAAGTATCATCCAGTTTGGGTGAAAAAATATTTGCTGAGATTTCTGGAGATTCGTAATTTTGGGAAGCTTGGCAACCCCTTCCCATGAAAGTGTTTCTCGCCAGTCACTGTTTAGGGCTACATCAAGAGGAAACAACAAAACGTAGAGATAGAACGTGAAACTACTTTGTTGTGTCAACTTTCAAGAAGCTAGCACAAACCGTGTTGGATTCAGAGTTCCAAATACATCTATCAATATAGGAGAAAACAGAGTGAAACCTACAAATTCAAACTGTTACTGGAAATGAACGCTTCAACATAGAAGAACGAAATTTGGGTAACCAAGTCGCCTTAGTGTACTGATCATTACCTGAAAGTATCATCCAGTTTGGGTGAAAAAATATTTGCTGAGATTTCTGGAGATTCGTAATTTTGGGAAGCTTGGCATCCCCTTCCCATGAAAGTGTTTCTCGCCAGTCACTGCTTAGGGCTACATCAAGAGGAAACAAAACGTAGAGATAGAACGTGAAACTACTTTGTTGTGTCAAGTTTCAAGAAGCTAGCACAAACCGTGTTGGATTTAGAGTTCCAAATACATCTATCCATATAGGAGAAAACAGAGTGAAACCTAAAAATTCAAACTGTTACTGGAAATGAACGCTTCAACATAGAAGAACGAAATTTGGGTAACCAAGTTACCTTAGTGTACTGATCATTTCCTGAAAGTATCATCCAGTTTGGGTGAAAAATTATTTGCTGAGATTTCTGGAGATTCGTAATTTTTGGAAGCTTGGCAACCCCTTCCCATGAAAGTGTTTCTCACCAGTCACTGCTTAGGGCTACATCAAGAGGAAACAAAACGTACAGATAGAACGTGAAACTACTTTGTTGTGTCAAGTTTCAAGAAGCTAGCACAAACCGTGTTGGATTTAGAGTTCCAAATACATCTATCAATATAGGAGAAAACAGAGTGAAACCTAAAAATTCAAACTGTTACTGGAAATGAACGCTTCAACATAGAAGAACGAAATTTGGGGAACCAAGTCGCCTTAGTGTACTGATCATTACCTGAAAGTATCATCCAGTTTGGGTGAAAAAATATTTGCTGAGATTTCTGGAGATTCGTAATTTTGGGAAGCTTGGCAACCCCGTTCCATGAAAGGGTTTCTCGCCAGTCACTGCTTAGGGCTACATCAAGAGTAAACAAAACGTAGAGATAGAACGTGAAACTACTTTGTTGTGTCAAGTTTCAAGAAGCTAGCACAAACCGTGTTGGATTTAGAGTTCCAAATACATCTATCAATATAGGAGAAAACAGAGTGAAACCTACAAATTCAAACTGTTACTGGAAATGAAGGCTTCAACATAGAAGAACGAAATTTGGGGAACCAAGTCGCCTTAGTGTACTGATCATTACCTGAAAGTATCATCCAGTTTGGGTGAAAAAATATTTGCTGAGATTTCTGGAGATTCGTAATTGTGGGAAGCTTGGCAACCCCTTCCCATGAAAGTGTTTCTCGCCAGTCACTGCTTAGGGCTACATCAAGAGTAAACAAAACGTAGAGATAGAACGTGAAACTACGTTGATGTTTCAAGTTTCAAGAAGCTAGCACAAACCGTGTTGGATTTAGAGTTCCAAATAAATCTATCAATATAGGAGAAAACAGAGTGAAATCTAAAAATTCAAACTGTTACTGAAAATGAACGCTTCAACATAGAAGAACAAAATTTGGGGAACCAAGTCGCCTTAGTGTACTGATCATTACCTGAAAGTATCATCCAGTTTGGGTGAAAAAATATTTGCTGAGATTTCTGGAGATTCGTAATTTTGGGAAGCTTGGCAACCCCTTCCCATGAAAGTGTTTCTCGCCAGTCACTGTTTAGGGCTACATCAAGAGGAAACAACAAAACGTAGAGATAGAACGTGAAACTACTTTGTTGTGTCAACTTTCAAGAAGCTAGCACAAACCGTGTTGGATTCAGAGTTCCAAATACATCTATCAATATAGGAGAAAACAGAGTGAAACCTACAAATTCAAACTGTTACTGGAAATGAACGCTTCAACATAGAAGAACGAAATTTGGGTAACCAAGTCGCCTTAGTGTACTGATCATTACCTGAAAGTATCATCCAGTTTGGGTGAAAAAATATTTGCTGAGATTTCTGGAGATTCGTAATTTTGGGAAGCTTGGCATCCCCTTCCCATGAAAGTGTTTCTCGCCAGTCACTGCTTAGGGCTACATCAAGAGGAAACAAAACGTAGAGATAGAACGTGAAACTACTTTGTTGTGTCAAGTTTCAAGAAGCTAGCACAAACCGTGTTGGATTTAGAGTTCCAAATACATCTATCAATATAGGAGAAAACAGAGTGAAACCTAAAAATTCAAACTGTTACTGGAAATGAACGCTTCAACATAGAAGAACGAAATTTGGGGAACCAAGTCGCCTTAGTGTACTGATCATTACCTGAGAGTATCATCCAGTTTGGGTGAAAAAATATTTGCTGAGATTTCTGGAGATTCGTAATTTTGGGAAGCTTGGCAACCCCTTCCCATGAAAGTGTTTCTCGCCAGTCACTGCTTAGGGCTACATCAAGAGGAAACAAAACGTAGAGATAGAACGTGAAACTACTTTGTTGTGTCAACTTTCAAGAAGCTAGCACAAACCGTGTTGGATTCAGAGTTCCAAATACATCTATCAATATAGGAGAAAACAGAGTGAAACCTAAAAATTCAAACTGTTACTGGAAATGAACGCTTCAACATAGAAGAACGAAATTAGGGGAACCAAGTCGCCTTAGTGTACTGATCATTACCTGAAAGTATCATCCAGTTTGGGTGAAAAAATGTTTGCTGAGATTTCTGGAGATTCGTAATTTTGGGAAGCTTGGCAACCCCTTCCGATGAAAGTGTTTCTCGCCAGTCACTGCTTAGGGCTACAACAAGAGGAAACAAAACGTAGAGATAGAACGTGAAACTACTTTGTTGTGTCAAGTTTCAAGAAGCTAGCACAAACCGTGTTGGATTTAGAGTTCCAAATACATCTATCTATATAGGAGAAAACAGAGTGAAACCTAAAAATTCAAACTGTTACTGGAAATGAACGCTTCAACATAGAAGAACGAAATTTGGGGAACCAAGTCGCCTTAGTGTACTGATCATTACCTGAAAGTATCATCCAGTTTGGGTGAAAAAATATTTGCTGAGATTTCTGGAGATTCGTAATTTTGGGAAGCTTGGCAACCCCTTCCCATGAAAGTGTTTCTCGCCAGTCACTGCTTAGGGCTACATCAAGAGGAAACAAAACGTAGAGATAGAACGTGAAACAACTTTGTTGTGTCAAGTTTCAAGAAGCTAGCACAAACCGTGTTGGATTTAGAGTTCCAAATACATCTATCTATATAGGAGAAAACAGAGTGAAACCTAAAAATTCAAACTGTTACTGGAAATGAACGCTTCAACATAGAAGAACGAAATTTGGGGAACCAAGTCACCTTAGTGTACTGATCATTACCTGAAAGTATCATCCAGTTTGGTTGAAAAAATATTTGCTGAGATTTCTGGAGATTCGTAATTTTGGGAAGCTTGGCAACCCCTTCCCATGAAAGTGTTTCTCGCCAGTCACTGCTTAGGGCTACATCAAGAGGAAACAAAACGTAGAGATAGAACGTGAAACTACTTTGTTGTGTCAAGTTTCAAGAAGCTAGCACAAACCGTGTTGTATTTAGAGTTCCAAATACATCTATCAATATAGGAGAAAATAGAGTGAAACCTAAAAATTCAAACTGTTACTGGAAATGAACGCTTCAACATCGAAGAACGAAATTTGGGGAACCAAGTCGCCTTAGTGTACTGATCATTACCTGAAAGTATCATCCAGTTTGGGTGAAAAAATATTTGCTGAGATTTCTGGAGATTCGTAATTTTGGGAAGCTTGGCAACCCCTTCCCATGAAAGTGTTTCTCGCCAGTCACTGTTTAGGGCTACATCAAGAGGAAACAAAACGTAGAGATAGAACGTGAAACTACTTTGTTGTGTCAAGTTTCAAGAAGCTAGCACAAACCGTGTTGGATTTAGAGTTCCAAATACATCTATCAATATAGGAGAAAACAGAGTGAAACCTAAAAATTCAAACTGTTACTGGAAATGAACGTTTCAACATAGAAGAACGAAATTTGGGGAACCAAGTCGCCTTAGTGTACTGATCATTACCTGAGAGTATCATCCAGTTTGGGTGAAAAAATATTTGCTGAGATTTCTGGAGATTCGTAATTTTTGGAAACTTGGCAACCCCTTCCCATGAAAGTGTTTCTCGCCAGTCACTGCTTAGGGCTACATCAAGAGGAAACAAAACGTAGAGATAGAACGTGAAACTACTTTGTTGTGTCAAGTTTCAAGAAGCTAGCACAAACCGTGTTGGATTTAGAGTTCCAAATACATCTATCAATATAGGAGAAAACAGAGTGAAACCTAAAAATTCAAACTGTTACTGGAAATGAACGCTTCAACATAGAAGAACGAAATTTGGGGAACCAAGTCGCCTTAGTGTACTGATCATTACCTGAAAGTATCATCCAGTTTGGGTGAAAAAATATTTGCTGAGATTTCTGGAGATTCGTAATTTTGGGAAGCTTGGCAACCCCTTCCCATGAAAGTGTTTCTCGCCAGTCACTGCTTAGGGCTACATCAAGAGGAAACAAAACGTAGAGATAGAACGTGAAACTACTTTGTTGTGTCAAGTTTCAAGAAGCTAGCACAAACCGTGTTGTATTTAGAGTTCCAAATACATCTATCAATATAGGAGAAAATAGAGTGAAACCTAAAAATTCAAACTGTTACTGGAAATGAACGCTTCAACATCGAAGAACGAAATTTGGGGAACCAAGTCGCCTTAGTGTACTGATCATTACCTGAAAGTATTTTCCAGTTTGGGTGAAAAAATATTTGCTGAGATTTCTGGAGATTCGTAATTTTGGGAAGCTTGGCAACCCCTTCCCATGAAAGTGTTTCTCGCCAGTCACTGCTTAGGGCTACATCAAGAGGAAACAAAACGTAGAGATAGAACGTGAAACTACTTTGTTGTGTCAAGTTTCAAGAAGCTACCACAAACCGTGTTGGATTTAGAGTTCCAAATACATCTATCAGTATAGGAGAAAACAGAGTGAAACCTACAAATTCAAACTGTTACTGGAAATGAGAGCTTCAACATAGAAGAACGAAATTTGGAGAACCAAGTCGCCTTAGTGTACTGATCATTACCTGAAAGTATCATCCAGTTTGGGTGAAAAAATATTTGCTGAGATTTCTGGAGATTCATAATTTTGGGAAGCTTGGCAACCCTTTCCCATGAAAGTGTTTCTCGCCAGTCACTGCTTAGGGCTACATCAAGAGGAAACAAAACGTAGAGATAGAACGTGAAACTACTTTGTTGTGTCAAGTTTCAAGAAGCTAGCACAAACCGTGTTGGATTTAGAGTTCCAAATACATCTATCAATATAGGAGAAAACAGAGTGAAACCTAAAAATTCAAACTGTTACTGGAAATGAACGCTTCAACATAGAAGAACGAAATTTGGGGAACCAAGTCGCCTTAGTGTACTGATCATTACCTGAAAATAGCATCCAGTTTGGGTGAAAAAATATTTGCTGAGATTTCTGGAGAATCGTAATTTTGGGAAGCTTGGCAACCCCGTTCCATGAAAGGGTTTCTCGCCAGTCACTGCTTAGGGCTACATCAAGAGGAAACAAAACGTAGAGATAGAACGTGAAACTACTTTGTTGTGTCAAGTTTCAAGAAGCTACCACAAACCGTGTTGGATTTAGAGTTCCAAATATATCTATCAATATAGGAGAAAACAGAGTGAAACCTAAAAATTCAAACTGTTACTGGAAATGAACGCTTCAACATAGAAGAACGAAATTTGGGGAACCAAGTCGCCTTAGTGTACTGATCATTACCTGAAAGTATCATCCAGTTTTGGGGAAAAAATATTTGCTGAGATTTCTGGAGATTCGTAATTTTGGGAAGCTTGGCAACCCCTTCCCATGAAAGTGTTTCTCGCCAGTCACTGCTTAGGGCTACATCAAGAGGAAACAAAATGTAGAGATAGAACGTGAAACTACTTTGTTGTGTCAAGTTTCAAGAAGCTAGCACAAACCGTGTTGGATTTAGAGTTCCAAATACATCTATCAATATAGGAGAAAACAGAGTGAAACCTAAAAATTCAAACTGTTACTGGAAATGAACGCTTCAACGTAGAAGAATGAAATTTGGGGAACCAAGTCGCCTTAGTGTACTCATGATTACCTGAAAGTATCATCCAGTTTGGGTGAAAAAATATTTGCTGAGATTTCTGGAGATTCGTAATTTTGGGAAGCTTGGAATCCCCTTCCCATGAAAGTGTTTCTCACCAGTCACTGCTTAGGGCTACATCAAGAGGAAACAAAACGTAGAGATAGAACGTGAAACTACTTTGTTGTGTCAAGTTTCAAGAAGCTAGCACAAACCGTGTTGGATTTAGAGTTCCAAATACATCTATCAATATAGGAGAAAACAGAGTGAAACCTAAAAATTCAAACTGTTACTGGAAATGAACGCTTCAACATCGAAGAACGAAATTTGGGGAACCAAGTAGCCTTAGTGTACTGATCATTACCTGAGAGTATCATCCCGTTTGGGTGAAAAAATATTTGCTGAGATTTCTGGAGATTCGTAATTTTTGGAAGCTTGGCAACCCCTTCCCATGAAAGTGTTTCTCGCCAGTCACTGCTTAGGGCTACATCAAGAGGAAACAAAACGTAGAGATAGAACGTGAAACTACTTTGTTGTGTCAAGTTTCAAGAAGCTAGCACAAACCGTGTTGGATTCAGAGTTCCAAATACATCTATCAATATAGGAGAAAACAGAGTGAAACCTAAAAATTCAAACTGTTACTGGAAATGAACGCTTCAACATAGAAGAATGAAATTTGGGGAACCAAGTCGCCTTAGTGTACTGATCATTACCTGAAAGTATCATCCAGTTTGGGTGAAAAAATGTTTGCTGAGATTTCTGGAGATTCGTAATTTTGGGAAGCTTGGCAACCCCTTCCGATGAAAGTGTTTCTCGCCAGTCACTGCTTAGGGCTACAACAAGAGGAAACAAAACGTAGAGATAGAACGTGAAACTACTTTGTTGTGTCAAGTTTCAAGAAGCTAGCACAAACCGTGTTGGATTTAGAGTTCCAAATACATCTATCTATATAGGAGAAAACAGAGTGAAACCTAAAAATTCAAACTGTTACTGGAAATGAACGCTTCAACATAGAAGAACGAAATTTGGGGAACCAAGTCGCCTTAGTGTACTGATCATTACCTGAAAATAGCATCCAGTTTGGGTGAAAAAATATTTGCTGAGATTTCTGGAGAATCGTAATTTTGGGAAGCTTGGCAACCCCGTTCCATGAAAGGGTTTCTCGCCAGTCACTGCTTAGGGCTACATCAAGAGGAAACAAAACGTAGAGATAGAACGTGAAACTACTTTGTTGTGTCAATTTTCAAGAAGCTACCACAAACCGTGTTGGATTTAGAGTTCCAAATATATCTATCAATATAGGAGAAAACAGAGTGAAACCTAAAAATTCAAACTGTTACTGGAAATGAACGCTTCAACATAGAAGAACGAAATTTGGGGAACCAAGTCGCCTTAGTGTACTGATCATTACCTGAAAGTATCATCCAGTTTTGGGGAAAAAATATTTGCTGAGATTTCTGGAGATTCGTAATTTTGGGAAGCTTGGCAACCCCTTCCCATGAAAGTGTTTCTCGCCAGTCACTGCTTAGGGCTACATCAAGAGGAAACAAAATGTAGAGATAGAACGTGAAACTACTTTCTTGTGTCAAGTTTCAAGAAGCTAGCACAAACCGTGTTGGATTTAGAGTTCCAAATACATCTATCAATATAGGAGAAAACAGAGTGAAACCTAAAAATTCAAACTGTTACTGGAAATGAACGCTTCCACGTAGAAGAATGAAATTTGGGGAACCAAGTCGCCTTAGTGTACTCATGATTACCTGAAAGTATCATCCAGTTTGGGTGAAAAAATATTTGCTGAGATTTCTGGAGATTCGTAATTTTGGGAAGCTTGGAATCCCCTTCCCATGAAAGTGTTTCTCACCAGTCACTGCTTAGGGCTACATCAAGAGGAAACAAAACGTAGAGATAGAACGTGAAACTACTTTGTTGTGTCAAGTTTCAAGAAGCTAGCACAAACCGTGTTGGATTTAGAGTTCCAAATACATCTATCAATATAGGAGAAAACAGAGTGAAACCTAAAAATTCAAACTGTTACTGGAAATGAACGCTTCAACATCGAAGAACGAAATTTGGGGAACCAAGTCGCCTTAGTGTACCGATCATTACCTGAAAGTATCATCCAGTTTGGGTGAAAAAATATTTGCTGAGATTTCTGGAGATTCGTAATTTTGGGAAGCTTGGCAACCCCGTTCCATGAAAGGGTTTCTCGCCAGTCACTGCTTAGGGCTACATCAAGAGGAAACAAAACGTAGAGATAGAACGTGAAACTACTTTGTTGTGTCAAGTTTCAAGAAGCTACCACAAACCGTGTTGGATTTAGAGTTCCAAATACATCTATCAATATAGGAGAAAACAGAGTGAAACCTACAAATTCAAACTGTTACTGGAAATGAGCGCTTCAACATAGAAGAACGAAATTTGGAGAACCAAGTCGCCTTAGTGTACTGATCATTACCTGAAAGTATCATCCAGTTTGGGTGAAAAAATATTTGCTGAGATTTCTGGAGATTCGTAATTTTGGGAAGCTTGGCAACCCTTTCCCATGAAAGTGTTTCTCGCCAGTCACTGCTTAGGGCTACATCAAGAGGAAACAAAACGTAGAGATAGAACGTGAAACTACTTTGTTGTGTCAAGTTTCAAGAAGCTACCACAAACCGTGTTGGATTTAGAGTTCCAAATATATCTATCAATATAGGAGAAAACAGAGTGAAACCTACAAATTCAAACTGTTACTGGAAATGAACGCTTCAACATAGAAGAACGAAATTTAGGGAACCAAGTCGCCTTAGTGTACTGATCATTACCTGAAAGTATCATCCAGTTTTGGGGAAAAAATATTTGCTGAGATTTCTGGAGATTCGTAATTTTGGGAAGCTTGGCAACCCCTTCCCATGAAAGTGTTTCTCGCCAGTCACTGCTTAGGGCTACATCAAGAGGAAACAAAACGTAGAGATAGAACGTGAAACTACTTTGTTGTGTCAAGTTTCAAGAAGCTAGCACAAACCGTGTTGGATTTAGAGTTCCAAATACATCTATCAATATAGGAGAAAACAGAGTGAAACCTAAAAATTCAAACTGTTACTGGAAATGAACGCTTCAAAATAGAAGAATGAAATTTGGGGAACCAAGTCGCCTTAGTGTACTCATCATTACCTGAAAGTATCATCCAGTTTGGGTGAAAAAAATATTTGCTGAGATTTCTGGAGATTCGTAATTTTGGGAAGCTTGGACTCCCCTTCCCATGAAAGTGTTCCTCACCAGTCACTGCTTAGGGCTACATCCAGAGGAAACAAAACATAGAGATAGAACGTGAAACTACTTTGTTGTGTCAAGTTTCAAGAAGCTAGCACAAACCGTGTTGGATTTAGAGTTCCAAATACATCTATTAATATAGGAGAAAACAGAGTGATACCTAAAAATTCAAACTGTTACTGGAAATGAACGCTTCAACATAGAAAACGAAATTTGGGGAACCAAGTCACCTTAGTGTACTGATCATTACCTGAAAGTATCATCCAGTTTGGGTGAAAAAATGTTTGCTGAGATTTCTGGAGATTCGTAATTTTGGGAAGCTTGGCAACCCCTTCCCATGAAAGTGTTTCTCGCCAGTCACTGCTTAGGGCTACATCAAGAGGAAACAAAACGTAGAGATAGAACGTGAAACTACTTTGTTGTGTCAAGTTTCAAGAAGCTAGCACAAACCGTGTTGGATTCAGAGTTCCAAATACATCTATCAATATAGGAGAAAACAGAGTGAAACCTACAAATTCAAACTGTTACTGGAAATAAACGCTTCAACATAGAAGAACGAAATTTGGGGAACCAAGTCGCCTTAGTGTACTGATCATTACCTGAAAGTATCGTCCAGTTTGGGTGAAAAAATATTTGCTGAGATTTCTGGAGATTCGTAATTTTGGGAAGCTTGGCAACCCCTTCCCATGAAAGTGTTTCTCGCCAGTCACTGCTTAGGGCTACATCAAGAGGAAACAAAACGTAGAGATAGAACGTGAAACTACTTTGTTGTGTCAAGTTTCAAGAAGCTTGCACAAACCGTGTTGGATTTAGAGTTCCAAATACATCTATCAATATAGGAGAAAACAGAGTGAAACCTAAAAATTCAAACTGTTACTGGAAATGAACGCTTCAACATAGAAGAACGAAATTTGGGGAACCAAGTCGCCTTAATGTACTGATCATTACCTGAAAGTATCATCCAGTTTGGTTGAAAAAATATTTGCTGAGATTTCTGGAGATTCGTAATTTTGGGAAGCTTGGCAACCCCTTCCCATGAAAGTGTTTCTCGCCAGTCACTGCTTAGGGCTACATCAAGAGGAAACAAAACGTAGAGATAGAACGTGAAACTACTTTGTTGTGTCAAGTTTCAAGAAGCTAGCACAAACCGTGTTGGATTTAGAGTTCCAAATACATCTATCAATATAGGAGAAAACAGAGTGAAACCTAAAAATTCAAACTGTTACTGGAAATGAACGCTTCAACATAGAAGAACGAAATTTGGGGAACCAAGTCGCCTTAATGTACTGATCATTACCTGAAAGTATCATCCAGTTTGGGTGAAAAAATATTTGCTGAGATTTCTGGAGATTCGTAATTTTGGGAAGCTTGGCAACCCCTTCCCATGAAAGTGTTTCTCGCCAGTCACTGCTTAGGGCTACATCAAGAGGAAACAAAACGTAGAGAGAGAACGTGAAACTACTTTGTTGTGTCAAGTTTCAAGAAGCTAGCACAAACCGTGTTGGATTTAGAGTTCCAAATACATCTATTAATATAGGAGAAAAGAGAGTGAAACCTAAAAATTCAAACTGTTACTGGAAATGAACGCTTCAACATAGAAGAACGAAATTTGGGGAACCAAGTCGCCTTAGTGTACTGATCATTACCTGAAAGTATCATCCAGTTTGGGTGAAAAAATATTTGCTGAGATTTCTGGAGATTCGTAATTTTGGGAAGCTTGGCAACCCCTTCCCATGAAAGTGTTTCTCGCCAGTCAGTGCTTAGGGCTACATCAAGAGGAAACAAAACGTAGAGATAGAACGTGAAACTACTTGGTTGTGTCAAGTTTCAAGAAGCTAGCACAAACCGTGTTGGATTCAGAGTTCCAAATACATCTATCAATATAGGAGAAAACAGAGTGAAACCTAAAAATTCAAACTGTTACTGGAAATGAACGCTTCAACATAGAAGAACGAAATTTGGGGAACCAAGTCGCCTTAGTGTACTGATCATTACCTGAAAGTATCATCCAGTTTGGGTGAAAAAATGTTTGCTGAGATTTCTGGAGATTCGTAATTTTGGGAAGCTTGGCAACCCCTTCCCATGAAAGTGTTTCTCGCCAGTCACTGCTTAGGGCTACATCAAGAGGAAACAAAACGTAGAGATAGAACGTGAAACTACTTTGTTGTGTCAAGTTTCAAGAAGCTAGCACAAACCGTGTTGGATTCAGAGTTCCAAATACATCTATCAATATAGGAGAAAACAGAGTGAAACCTACAAATTCAAACTGTTACTGGAAATAAACGCTTCAACATAGAAGAACGAAATTTGGGGAACCAAGTCGCCTTAGTGTACTGATCATTACCTGAAAGTATCGTCCAGTTTGGGTGAAAAAATATTTGCTGAGATTTCTGGAGATTCGTAATTTTGGGAAGCTTGGCAACCCCTTCCCATGAAAGTGTTTCTCGCCAGTCACTGCTTAGGGCTACATCAAGAGGAAACAAAACGTAGAGATAGAACGTGAAACTACTTTGTTGTGTCAAGTTTCAAGAAGCTAGCACAAACCGTGTTGGATTTAGAGTTCCAAATACATCTATCAATATAGGAGAAAACAGAGTGAAACCTAAAAATTCAAACTGTTACTGGAAATGAACGCTTCAACATAGAAGAACGAAATTTGGGGAACCAAGTCGCCTTAATGTACTGATCATTACCTGAAAGTATCATCCAGTTTGGTTGAAAAAATATTTGCTGAGATTTCTGGAGATTCGTAATTTTGGGAAGCTTGGCAACCCCTTCCCATGAAAGTGTTTCTCGCCAGTCACTGCTTAGGGCTACATCAAGAGGAAACAAAACGTAGAGATAGAACGTGAAACTACTTTGTTGTGTCAAGTTTCAAGAAGCTAGTACAAACCGTGTTGGATTTAGAGTTCCAAATACATCTATCAATATAGGAGAAAACAGAGTGAAACCTAAAAATTCAAACTGTTACTGGAAATGAACGCTTCAACATAGAAGAACGAAATTTGGGGAACCAAGTCGCCTTAATGTACTGATCATTACCTGAAAGTATCATCCAGTTTGGGTGAAAAAATATTTGCTGAGATTTCTGGAGATTCGTAATTTTGGGAAGCTTGGCAACCCCTTCCCATGAAAGTGTTTCTCGCCAGTCACTGCTTAGGGCTACATCAAGAGGAAACAAAACGTAGAGATAGAACGTGAAACTACTTTGTTGTGTCAAGTTTCAAGAAGCTAGCACAAACCGTGTTGGATTTAGAGTTCCAAATACATCTATCAATATAGGAGAAAATAGAGTGAAACCTAAAAATTCAAACTGTTACTGGAAATGAACGCTTCAACATCGAAGAATGAAATTTGGGGAACCAAGTCGCCTTAGTGTACTGATCATTACCTGAAAGTATCATCCAGTTTGGGTGAAAAAATATTTGCTGAGATTTCTGGAGATTCGTAATTTTGGGAAGCTTGGCAACCCCTTCCCATGAAAGTGTTTCTGGCCAGTCTCTGCTTACGGCTACATCAAGAGGAAACAAAACGTAGAGATAGAACGTGAAACTACTTTGTTGTGTCAAGTTTCAAGAAGCTAGCACAAACCGTGTTGGATTTAGAGTTCCAAATACATCTATCAATATAGGAGAAAACAGAGTGAAACCTAAAAATTCAAACTGTTACTGGAAATGAACGCTTCAACATAGAAGAACGAAATTTGGGGAACCAAGTCGCCTTAGTGTACTGATCATTACCTGAGAGTATCATCCAGTTTGGGTGAAAAAATATTTGCTGAGATTTCTGGAGATTCGTAATTTTTGGAAGCTTGGCAACCCCTTCCCATGAAAGTGTTTCTCGCCAGTCACTGCTTAGGGCTACATCAAGAGGAAACAAAACGTAGAGATAGAACGTGAAACTACTTTGTTGTGTCAACTTTCAAGAAGCTAGCACAAACCGTGTTGGATTTAGAGTTCCAAATACATCTATCAATATAGGAGAAAACAGAGTGAAACATACAAATTCAAACTGTTACTGGAAATGAACGCTTCAACATAGAAGAACGAAATTTGGGGAACCAAGTCGCCTTAGTGTACTGATCATTACCTGAAAGTATCGTCCAGTTTGGGTGAAAAAATATTTGCTGAGATTTCTGGAGATTCGTAATTTTGGGAAGCTTGGCAACCCCTTCCCATGAAAGTGTTTCTCGCCAGTCACTGCTTAGGGCTACATCAAGAGGAAACAAAACGTAGAGATAGAACGTGAAACTACTTTGTTGTATCAAGTTTCAAGAAGCTAGCACAAACCGTGTTGGATTTAGAGTTCCAAATACATCTATCAATATAGGAGAAAACAGAGTGAAACCTAAAAATTCAAACTGTTACTGGAAATGAACGCTTCAACATAGAAGAACGAAATTTGGGGAACCAAGTCGCCTTAATGTACTGATCATTACCTGAAAGTATCATCCAGTTTGGTTGAAAAAATATTTGCTGAGATTTCTGGAGATTCGTAATTTTGGGAAGCTTGGCAACCCCTTCCCATGAAAGTGTTTCTCGCCAGTCACTGTTTAGGGCTACATCAAGAGGAAACAAAACGTAGAGATAGAACGTGAAACTACTTGGTTGTGTCAAGTTTCAAGAAGCTAGCACAAACCGTGTTGGATTTAGAGTTCCAAATACATCTATCAATATAGGAGAAAATAGAGTGAAACCTAAAAATTCAAACTGTTACTGGAAATGAACGCTTCAACATCGAAGAACGAAATTTGGGGAACCAAGTCGCCTTAGTGTACTGATCATTACCTGAAAGTATCATCCAGTTTGGGTGAAAAAATATTTGCTGAGATTTCTGGAGATTCGTAATTTTGGGAAGCTTGGCAACCCCTTCCCATGAAAGTGTTTCTGGCCAGTCTCTGCTTACGGCTACATCAAGAGGAAACAAAACGTAGAGATAGAACGTGAAACTACTTTGTTGTGTCAAGTTTCAAGAAGCTAGCACAAACCGTGTTGGATTTAGAGTTCCAAATACATCTATCAATATAGGAGAAAACAGAGTGAAACCTAAAAATTCAAACTGTTACTGGAAATGAACGCTTCAACATCGAAGAACGAAATTTGGGGAACCAAGTCGCCTTAGTGTACTGATCATTACCTGAAAGTATCATCCAGTTTGGGTGAAAAAATATTTGCTGAGATTTCTGGAGATTCGTAATTTTGGGAAGCTTGGAAACCCCTTCCCATGAAAGTGTTTCTCGCCAGTCACTGCTTAGGGCTACATCAAGAGGAAACAAAACGTAGAGATAGAACGTGAAACTACTTTGTTGTGTCAAGTTTCAAGAAGCTAGCACAAACCGTGTTGGATTCAGAGTTCCAAATACATCTATCAATATAGGAGAAAACAGAGTGAAACCTAAAAATTCAAACTGTTACTGGAAATGAACGCTTCAACATAGAAGAACGAAATTTGGGAACCAAGTCGCCTTAGTGTACTGATCATTACCTGAGAGTATCATCCAGTTTGGGTGAAAAAATGTTTGCTGAGATTTCTGGAGATTCGTAATTTTGGGAAGCTTGGCAACCCCTTCCCATGAAAGTGTTTCTCGCCAGTCACTGCTTAGGGCTACATCAAGAGGAAACAAAACGTAGAGATAGAACGTGAAACGACTTTGTTGTGTCAAGTTTCAAGAAGCTAGCACAAACCGTGTTGGATTCAGAGTTCCAAATACATCTATCAATATAGGAGAAAACAGAGTGAAACCTACAAATTCAAACTGTTACTGGAAATAAACGCTTCAACATAGAAGAACGAAATTTGGGGAACCAAGTCGCCTTAGTGTACTGATCATTACCTGAAAGTATCGTCCAGTTTGGGTGAAAAAATATTTGCTGAGATTTCTGGAGATTCGTAATTTTGGGAAGCTTGGCAACCCCTTCCCATGAAAGTGTTTCTCGCCAGTCACTGCTTAGGGCTACATCAAGAGGAAACAAAACGTAGAGATAGAACGTGTAACTACTTTGTTGTGTCAAGTTTCAAGAAGCTAGCACAAACCGTGTTGTATTCAGAGTTCCAAATACACCTATCAATATAGGAGAAAACAGAGTGAAACCTAAAAATTCAAACTGTTACTGGAAATGAACGCTTCAACATAGAAGAACGAAATTTGGGGAACCAAGTCGCCTTAGTGTACTGATCATTACCTGAAGGTATCATCCAGTTTGGGTGAAAAAATATTTGCTGAGATTTCTGGAGATTCGTAATTTTGGGAAGCTTGGCAACCCCTTCCCATGAAAGTGTTTCTCGCCAGTCACTGCTTAGGGCTACATCAAGAGGAAACAAAACGTAGAGATAGATCGTGAAACTACTTTGTTGTGTCAAGTTTCAAGAAGCTAGCACAAACCGTGTTGGATTTAGAGTTCCAAATACATCTATCAATATAGGAGAAAAGAGAGTGAAACCTAAAAATTCAAACTGTTACTGGAAATGAACGCTTCAACATAGAAGAACGAAATTTGGGGAACCAAGTCGCCTTAGTGTACTGATCATTACCTGAAAGTATCATCCAGTTTGGGTGAAAAAATATTTGCTGAGATTTCTGGAGATTCGTAATTTTGGGAAGCTTGGAAACCCCTTCCCATGAAAGTGTTTCTCGCCAGTCACTGCTTAGGGCTACATCAAGAGGAAACAAAACGTAGAGATAGAACGTGAAACTACTTGGTTGTGTCAAGTTTCAAGAAGCTAGCACAAACCGTGTTGGATTCAGAGTTCCAAATACATCTATCAATATAGGAGAAAACAGAGTGAAACCTAAAAATTCAAACTGTTACTGGAAATGAACGCTTCAACATAGAAGAACGAAATTTGGGGAACCAAGTCGCCTTAGTGTACTGATCATTACCTGAAAGTATCATCCAGTTTGGGTGAAAAAATGTTTGCTGAGATTTCTGGAGATTCGTAATTTTGGGAAGCTTGGCAACCCCTTCCCATGAAAGTGTTTCTCGCCAGTCACTGCTTAGGGCTACATCAAGAGGAAACAAAACGTAGAGATAGAACGTGAAACTACTTTGTTGTGTCAAGTTTCAAGAAGCTAGCACAAACCGTGTTGGATTCAGAGTTCCAAATACATCTATCAATATAGGAGAAAACAGAGTGAAACCTACAAATTCAAACTGTTACTGGAAATAAACGCTTCAACATAGAAGAACGAAATTTGGGGAACCAAGTCGCCTTAGTGTACTGATCATTACCTGAAAGTATCGTCCAGTTTGGGTGAAAAAATATTTGCTGAGATTTCTGGAGATTCGTAATTTTGGGAAGCTTGGCAACCCCTTCCCATGAAAGTGTTTCTCGCCAGTCACTGCTTAGGGCTACATCAAGAGGAAACAAAACGTAGAGATAGAACGTGAAACTACTTTGTTGTGTCAAGTTTCAAGAAGCTAGCACAAACCGTGTTGGATTTAGAGTTCCAAATACATCTATCAATATAGGAGAAAAGAGAGTGAAACCTAAAAATTCAAACTGTTACTGGAAATGAACGCTTCAACATAGAAGAACGAAATTTGGGGAACCAAGTCGCCTTAGTGTACTGATCATTACCTGAAAGTATCATCCAGTTTGGGTGAAAAAATATTTGCTGAGATTTCTGGAGATTCGTAATTTTGGGAAGCTTGGAAACCCCTTCCCATGAAAGTGTTTCTCGCCAGTCACTGCTTAGGGCTACATCAAGAGGAAACAAAACGTAGAGATAGAACGTGAAACTACTTGGTTGTGTCAAGTTTCAAGAAGCTAGCACAAACCGTGTTGGATTCAGAGTTCCAAATACATCTATCAATATAGGAGAAAACAGAGTGAAACCTAAAAATTCAAACTGTTACTGGAAATGAACGCTTCAACATAGAAGAACGAAATTTGGGGAACCAAGTCGCCTTAGTGTACTGATCATTACCTGAAAGTATCATCCAGTTTGGGTGAAAAAATGTTTGCTGAGATTTCTGGAGATTCGTAATTTTGGGAAGCTTGGCAACCCCTTCCCATGAAAGTGTTTCTCGCCAGTCACTGCTTAGGGCTACATCAAGAGGAAACAAAACGTAGAGATAGAACGTGAAACTACTTTGTTGTGTCAAGTTTCAAGAAGCTAGCACAAACCGTGTTGGATTCAGAGTTCCAAATACATCTATCAATATAGGAGAAAACAGAGTGAAACCTACAAATTCAAACTGTTACTGGAAATAAACGCTTCAACATAGAAGAACGAAATTTGGGGAACCAAGTCGCCTTAGTGTACTGATCATTACCTGAAAGTATCGTCCAGTTTGGGTGAAAAAATATTTGCTGAGATTTCTGGAGATTCGTAATTTTGGGAAGCTTGGCAATCCCTTCCCATGAAAGTGTTTCTCGCCAGTCACTGCTTAGGGCTACATCAAGAGGAAACAAAACGTAGAGATAGAACGTGAAACTACTTTGTTGTGTCAAGTTTCAAGAAGCTAGCACAAACCGTGTTGGATTTAGAGTTCCAAATACATCTATCAATATAGGAGAAAACAGAGTGAAACCTAAAAATTCAAACTGTTACTGGAAATGAACGCTTCAACATAGAAGAACGAAATTTGGGGAACCAAGTCGCCTTAATGTACTGATCATTACCTGAATGTATCATCCAGTTTGGTTGAAAAAATATTTGCTGAGATTTCTGGAGATTCGTAATTTTGGGAAGCTTGGCAACCCCTTCCCATGAAAGTGTTTCTCACCAGTCACTGCTTAGGGCTACATCAAGAGGAAACAAAACGTAGAGATAGAACGTGAAACTACTTTGTTGTGTCAAGTTTCAAGAAACTAGCACAAACCGTGTTGGATTTAGAGTTCCAAATACATCTATCAATATAGGAGAAAACAGAGTGAAACCTAAAAATTCAAACTGTTACTGGAAATGAACGCTTCAACATAGAAGAACGAAATTTGGGGAACCAAGTCGCCTTAATGTACTGATCTTTACCTGAGACTATCATCCAGTTTGGGTGAAAAAATATTTGCTGAGATTTCTGGAGATTCGTAATTTTTGGAAGCTTGGCAACCCCTTCCCATGAAAGTGTTTCTCGCCAGTCACTGCTTAGGGCTACATCAAGAGGAAACAAAACGTAGAGATAGAACGTGAAACTACTTTGTTGTGTCAAGTTTCAAGAAGCTAGCACAAACCGTGTTGGATTTAGAGTTCCAAATACATCTATCAATATAGGAGAAAACAGAGTGAAACCTAAAAATTCAAACTGTTACTGGAAATGAACGCTTCAACATAGAAGAACGAAATTTGGGGAACCAAGTCGCCTTAGTGTACTGATCATTACCTGAAAGTATCATCCAGTTTGGGTGAAAAAATATTTGCTGAGATTTCTGGAGATTCGTAATTTTGGGAAGCTTGGCAACCCCTTCCCATGAAAGTGTTTCTCGCCAGTCACTGCTTAGGGCTACATCAAGAGGAAACAAAACGTAGAGATAGAACGTGAAACTACTTTGTTGTGTCAAGTTTCAAGAAGCTAGCACAAACCGTGTTGGATTTAGAGTTCCAAATACATCTATCAATATAGGAGAAAATAGAGTGAAACCTAAAAATTCAAACTGTTACTGGAAATGAACGCTTCAACATCGAAGAATGAAATTTGGGGAACCAAGTCGCCTTAGTGTACTGATCATTACCTGAAAGTATCATCCAGTTTGGGTGAAAAAATATTTGCTGAGATTTCTGGAGATTCGTAATTTTGGGAAGCTTGGCAACCCCTTCCCATGAAAGTGTTTCTGGCCAGTCTCTGCTTACGGCTACATCAAGAGGAAACAAAACGTAGAGATAGAACGTGAAACTACTTTGTTGTGTCAAGTTTCAAGAAGCTAGCACAAACCGTGTTGGATTTAGAGTTCCAAATACATCTATCAATATAGGAGAAAACAGAGTGAAACCTAAAAATTCAAACTGTTACTGGAAATGAACGCTTCAACATAGAAGAACGAAATTTGGGGAACCAAGTCGCCTTAGTGTACTGATCATTACCTGAGAGTATCATCCAGTTTGGGTGAAAAAATATTTGCTGAGATTTCTGGAGATTCGTAATTTTTGGAAGCTTGGCAACCCCTTCCCATGAAAGTGTTTCTCGCCAGTCACTGCTTAGGGCTACATCAAGAGGAAACAAAACGTAGAGATAGAACGTGAAACTACTTTGTTGTGTCAACTTTCAAGAAGCTAGCACAAACCGTGTTGGATTTAGAGTTCCAAATACATCTATCAATATAGGAGAAAACAGAGTGAAACATACAAATTCAAACTGTTACTGGAAATGAACGCTTCAACATAGAAGAACGAAATTTGGGGAACCAAGTCGCCTTAGTGTACTGATCATTACCTGAAAGTATCGTCCAGTTTGGGTGAAAAAATATTTGCTGAGATTTCTGGAGATTCGTAATTTTGGGAAGCTTGGCAACCCCTTCCCATGAAAGTGTTTCTCGCCAGTCACTGCTTAGGGCTACATCAAGAGGAAACAAAACGTAGAGATAGAACGTGAAACTACTTTGTTGTATCAAGTTTCAAGAAGCTAGCACAAACCGTGTTGGATTTAGAGTTCCAAATACATCTATCAATATAGGAGAAAACAGAGTGAAACCTAAAAATTCAAACTGTTACTGGAAATGAACGCTTCAACATAGAAGAACGAAATTTGGGGAACCAAGTCGCCTTAATGTACTGATCATTACCTGAAAGTATCATCCAGTTTGGTTGAAAAAATATTTGCTGAGATTTCTGGAGATTCGTAATTTTGGGAAGCTTGGCAACCCCTTCCCATGAAAGTGTTTCTCGCCAGTCACTGTTTAGGGCTACATCAAGAGGAAACAAAACGTAGAGATAGAACGTGAAACTACTTGGTTGTGTCAAGTTTCAAGAAGCTAGCACAAACCGTGTTGGATTTAGAGTTCCAAATACATCTATCAATATAGGAGAAAATAGAGTGAAACCTAAAAATTCAAACTGTTACTGGAAATGAACGCTTCAACATCGAAGAACGAAATTTGGGGAACCAAGTCGCCTTAGTGTACTGATCATTACCTGAAAGTATCATCCAGTTTGGGTGAAAAAATATTTGCTGAGATTTCTGGAGATTCATAATTTTGGGAAGCTTGGCAACCCCTTCCCATGAAAGTGTTTCTGGCCAGTCTCTGCTTACGGCTACATCAAGAGGAAACAAAACGTAGAGATAGAACGTGAAACTACTTTGTTGTGTCAAGTTTCAAGAAGCTAGCACAAACCGTGTTGGATTTAGAGTTCCAAATACATCTATCAATATAGGAGAAAACAGAGTGAAACCTAAAAATTCAAACTGTTACTGGAAATGAACGCTTCAACATCGAAGAACGAAATTTGGGGAACCAAGTCGCCTTAGTGTACTGATCATTACCTGAAAGTATCATCCAGTTTGGGTGAAAAAATATTTGCTGAGATTTCTGGAGATTCGTAATTTTGGGAAGCTTGGAAACCCCTTCCCATGAAAGTGTTTCTCGCCAGTCACTGCTTAGGGCTACATCAAGAGGAAACAAAACGTAGAGATAGAACGTGAAACTACTTTGTTGTGTCAAGTTTCAAGAAGCTAGCACAAACCGTGTTGGATTCAGAGTTCCAAATACATCTATCAATATAGGAGAAAACAGAGTGAAACCTAAAAATTCAAACTGTTACTGGAAATGAACGCTTCAACATAGAAGAACGAAATTTGGGGAACCAAGTCGCCTTAGTGTACTGATCATTACCTGAGAGTATCATCCAGTTTGGGTGAAAAAATGTTTGCTGAGATTTCTGGAGATTCGTAATTTTGGGAAGCTTGGCAACCCCTTCCCATGAAAGTGTTTCTCGCCAGTCACTGCTTAGGGCTACATCAAGAGGAAACAAAACGTAGAGATAGAACGTGAAACGACTTTGTTGTGTCAAGTTTCAAGAAGCTAGCACAAACCGTGTTGGATTCAGAGTTCCAAATACATCTATCAATATAGGAGAAAACAGAGTGAAACCTACAAATTCAAACTGTTACTGGAAATAAACGCTTCAACATAGAAGAACGAAATTTGGGGAACCAAGTCGCCTTAGTGTACTGATCATTACCTGAAAGTATCGTCCAGTTTGGGTGAAAAAATATTTGCTGAGATTTCTGGAGATTCGTAATTTTGGGAAGCTTGGCAACCCCTTCCCATGAAAGTGTTTCTCGCCAGTCACTGCTTAGGGCTACATCAAGAGGAAACAAAACGTAGAGATAGAACGTGTAACTACTTTGTTGTGTCAAGTTTCAAGAAGCTAGCACAAACCGTGTTGTATTCAGAGTTCCAAATACATCTATCAATATAGGAGAAAACAGAGTGAAACCTACAAATTCAAACTGTTACTGGAAATAAACGCTTCAACATAGAAGAACGAAATTTGGGGAACCAAGTTGCCTTAGTGTACTGATCATTACCTGAAAGTATCATCCAGTTTGGGTGAAAAAATGTTTGCTGAGATTTCTGGAGATTCGTAATTTTGGGAAGCTTGGCAACCCCTTCCCATGAAAGTGTTTCTCGCCAGTCACTGCTTAGGGCTACATCAAGAGGAAACAAAACGTAGAGATAGAACGTGAAACTACTTTGTTGTGTCAAGTTTCAAGAAGCTAGCACAAACCGTGTTGGATTTAGAGTTCCAAATACATCTATCAATATAGGAGAAAAGAGAGTGAAACCTAAAAATTCAAACTGTTACTGGAAATGAACGCTTCAACATAGAAGAACGAAATTTGGGGAACCAAGTCGCCTTAGTGTACTGATCATTACCTGAAAGTATCATCCAGTTTGGGTGAAAAAATATTTGCTGAGATTTCTGGAGATTCGTAATTTTGGGAAGCTTGGAAACCCCTTCCCATGAAAGTGTTTCTCGCCAGTCACTGCTTAGGGCTACATCAAGAGGAAACAAAACGTAGAGATAGAACGTGAAACTACTTGGTTGTGTCAAGTTTCAAGAAGCTAGCACAAACCGTGTTGGATTCAGAGTTCCAAATACATCTATCAATATAGGAGAAAACAGAGTGAAACCTAAAAATTCAAACTGTTACTGGAAATGAACGCTTCAACATAGAAGAACGAAATTTGGGGAACCAAGTCGCCTTAGTGTACTGATCATTACCTGAAAGTATCATCCAGTTTGGGTGAAAAAATGTTTGCTGAGATTTCTGGAGATTCGTAATTTTGGGAAGCTTGGCAACCCCTTCCCATGAAAGTGTTTCTCGCCAGTCACTGCTTAGGGCTACATCAAGAGGAAACAAAACGTAGAGATAGAACGTGAAACTACTTTGTTGTGTCAAGTTTCAAGAAGCTAGCACAAACCGTGTTGGATTCAGAGTTCCAAATACATCTATCAATATAGGAGAAAACAGAGTGAAACCTACAAATTCAAACTGTTACTGGAAATAAACGCTTCAACATAGAAGAACGAAATTTGGGGAACCAAGTCGCCTTAGTGTACTGATCATTACCTGAAAGTATCGTCCAGTTTGGGTGAAAAAATATTTGCTGAGATTTCTGGAGATTCGTAATTTTGGGAAGCTTGGCAACCCCTTCCCATGAAAGTGTTTCTCGCCAGTCACTGCTTAGGGCTACATCAAGAGGAAACAAAACGTAGAGATAGAACGTGAAACTACTTTGTTGTGTCAAGTTTCAAGAAGCTAGCACAAACCGTGTTGGATTTAGAGTTCCAAATACATCTATCAATATAGGAGAAAACAGAGTGAAACCTAAAAATTCAAACTGTTACTGGAAATGAACGCTTCAACATAGAAGAACGAAATTTGGGGAACCAAGTCGCCTTAATGTACTGATCATTACCTGAATGTATCATCCAGTTTGGTTGAAAAAATATTTGCTGAGATTTCTGGAGATTCGTAATTTTGGGAAGCTTGGCAACCCCTTCCCATGAAAGTGTTTCTCACCAGTCACTGCTTAGGGCTACATCAAGAGGAAACAAAACGTAGAGATAGAACGTGAAACTACTTTGTTGTGTCAAGTTTCAAGAAACTAGCACAAACCGTGTTGGATTTAGAGTTCCAAATACATCTATCAATATAGGAGAAAACAGAGTGAAACCTAAAAATTCAAACTGTTACTGGAAATGAACGCTTCAACATAGAAGAACGAAATTTGGGGAACCAAGTCGCCTTAATGTACTGATCATTACCTGAGACTATCATCCAGTTTGGGTGAAAAAATATTTGCTGAGATTTCTGGAGATTCGTAATTTTTGGAAGCTTGGCAACCCCTTCCCATGAAAGTGTTTCTCGCCAGTCACTGCTTAGGTCTACATCAAGAGGAAACAAAACGTAGAAATAGAACGTGAAACTACTTTGTTGTGTCAAGTTTCAAGAAGCTAGCACAAACCGTGTTGGATTTAGAGTTCCAAATACATCTATCAATATAGGAGAAAACAGAGTGAAACCTAAAAATTCAAACTGTTACTGGAAATGAACGCTTCAACATAGAAGAACGAAATTTGGGGAACCAAGTCGCCTTAGTGTACTGATCATTACCTGAAAGTATCATCCAGTTTGGGTGAAAAAATGTTTGCTGAGATTTCTGGAGATTCGTAATTTTGGGAAGCTTGGCAACCCCTTCCCATGAAAGTGTTTCTCGCCAGTCACTGCTTAGGGCTACATCAAGAGGAAACAAAACGTAGAGATAGAACGTGAAACTACTTTGTTGTGTCAACTTTCAAGAAGCTAGCACAAACCGTGTTGGATTTAGAGTTCCAAATACATCTATCAATATAGGAGAAAACAGAGTGAAACATACAAATTCAAACTGTTACTGGAAATGAACGCTTCAACATAGAAGAACGAAATTTGGGGAACCAAGTCGCCTTAGTGTACTGATCATTACCTGAAAGTATCGTCCAGTTTGGGTGAAAAAATATTTGCTGAGATTTCTGGAGATTCGTAATTTTGGGAAGCTTGGCAACCCCTTCCCATGAAAGTGTTTCTCGCCAGTCACTGCTTAGGGCTACATCAAGAGGAAACAAAACGTAGAGATAGAACGTGAAACTACTTTGTTGTGTCAAGTTTCAAGAAGCTAGCACAAACCGTGTTGGATTTAGAGTTCCAAATACATCTATCAATATAGGAGAAAACAGAGTGAAACCTAAAAATTCAAACTGTTACTGGAAATGAACGCTTCAACATAGAAGAACGAAATTTGGGGAACCAAGTCGCCTTAATGTACTGATCATTACCTGAATGTATCATCCAGTTTGGTTGAAAAAATATTTGCTGAGATTTCTGGAGATTCGTAATTTTGGGAAGCTTGGCAACCCCTTCCCATGAAAGTGTTTCTCGCCAGTCACTGCTTAGGGCTACATCAAGAGGAAACAAAACGTAGAGATAGAACGTGAAACTACTTTGTTGTGTCAAGTTTCAAGAAACTAGCACAAACCGTGTTGGATTTAGAGTTCCAAATACATCTATCAATATAGGAGAAAACAGAGTGAAACCTAAAAATTCAAACTGTTACTGGAAATGAACGCTTCAACATAGAAGAACGAAATTTGGGGAACCAAGTGGCCTTAATGTACTGATCATTACCTGAAAGTATCATCCAGTTTGGTTGAAAAGATATTTGCTGAGATTTCTGGAGATTCGTAATTTTGGGAAGCTTGGCAACCCCTTCCCATGAAAGTGTTTCTCGCCAGTCACTGCTTAGGGCTACATCAAGAGGAAACAAAACGTAGAGATAGAACGTGAAACTACTTTGTTGTGTCAAGTTTCAAGAAGCTAGCACAAACCGTGTTGGATTTAGAGTTCCAAATACATCTATCAATATAGGAGAAAACAGAGTGAAACCTAAAAATTCAAACTGTTACTGGAAATGAACGCTTCAACATAGAAGAACGAAATTTGGGGAACCAAGTCGCCTTAGTGTACTGATCATTACCTGAAAGTATCATCCAGTTTGGGTGAAAAAATATTTGCTGAGATTTCTGGAGATTCGTAATTTTGGTAAGCTTGGCAACCCCGTTCCATGAAAGGGTTTCTCGCCAGTCACTGCTTAGGGCTACATCAAGAGGAAACAAAACGTAGATATAGAACGTGAAACTACTTTGTTGTGTCAAGTTTCAAGAAGCTACCACAAACCGTGTTGGATTTAAAGTTCCAAATACATCTATCAATATAGGAGAAAACAGAGTGAAACCTACAAATTCAAACTGTTACTGGAAATGAGCGCTTCAACATAGAAGAACGAAATTTGGAGAACCAAGTCGCCTTAGTGTACTGATCATTACCTGAAAGTATCATCCAGTTTGGGTGAAAAAATATTTGCTGAGATTTCTGGAGATTCGTAATTTTGGGAAGCTTGGCAACCCCTTCCCATGAAAGTGTTTCTCGCCAGTCACTGCTTAGGGCTACATCAAGAGGAAACAAAACGTAGAGATAGAACGTGAAACTACTTTGTTGGGTCAAGTTTCAAGAAGCTAGCACAAACCGTGTTGGATTTAGAGTTCCAAATACATCTATCAATATAGGAGAAAACAGAGTGAAACCTAAAAATTCAAACTGTTACTGGAAATGAACGCTTCAACATAGAAGAACGAAATTTGGGGAACCAAGTCGCCTTAGTGTACTGATCATTACCTGAAAATAGCATCCAGTTTGGGTGAAAAAATATTTGCTGAGATTTCTGGAGATTCGTAATTTTGGGAAGCTTGGCAACCCCGTTCCATGAAAGGGTTTCTCGCCAGTCACTGCTTAGGGCTACATCAAGAGGAAACAAAACGTAGAGATAGAACGTGAAACTACTTTGTTGTGTCAAGTTTCAAGAAGCTACCACAAACCGTGTTGGATTTAGAGTTCCAAATATATCTATCAATATAGGAGAAAACAGAGTGAAACCTAAAAATTCAAACTGTTACTGGAAATGAACGCTTCAACATAGAAGAACAAAATTTGGGGAACCAAGTCGCCTTAGTGTACTGATCATTACCTGAAAGTATCATCCAGTTTTGGGAAAAAAATATTTGCTGAGATTTCTGGAGATTCGTAATTTTGGGAAGCTTGGCAACCCCTTCCCATGAAAGTGTTTCTCTCCAGTCACTGCTTAGGGCTACATCAAGAGGAAACAAAACGTAGAGATAGAACGTGAAACTACTTTGTTGTGTCAAGTTTCAAGAAGCTAGCACAAACCGTGTTGGATTTAGAGTTCCAAATACATCTATCAATATAGGAGAAAACAGAGTGAAACCTAAAAATTCAAACTGTTACTGGAAATGAACGCTTCAACATAGAAGAATGAAATTTGGGGAACCAAGTCGCCTTAGTGTACTCATCATTACCTGAAAGTATCATCCAGTTTGGGTGAAAAAATATTTGCTGAGATTTCTGGAGATTCGTAATTTTGGGAAGCTTGGAATCCCCTTCCCATGAAAGTGTTTCTCACCAGTCACTGCTTAGGGCTACATCAAGAGGAAACAAAACGTAGAGATAGAACGTGAAACTACTTTGTTGTGTCAAGTTTCAAGAAGCTAGCACAAACCGTGTTGGATTTAGAGTTCCAAATACATCTATCAATATAGGAGAAAACAGAGTGAAACCTAAAAATTCAAACTGTTACTGGAAATGAACGCTTCAACATCGAAGAACGAAATTTGGGGAACCAAGTCGCCTTAGTGTACTGATCATTACCTGAAAGTATCATCCAGTTTGGGTGAAAAAATATTTGCTGAGATTTCTGGAGATTCGTAATTTTTGGAAGCTTGGCAACCCCTTCCCATGAAAGTGTTTCTCGCCAGTCACTGCTTAGGGCTACATCAAGAGGAAACAAAACGTAGAGATAGAACGTGAAACTACTTTGTTGTGTCAACTTTCAAGAAGCTAGCACAAACCGTGTTGGATTCAGAGTTCCAAATACATCTATCAATATAGGAGAAAACAGAGTGAAACCTAAAAATTCAAACTGTTACTGGAAATGAACGCTTCAACATAGAAGAACGAAATTTGGGGAACCAAGTCGCCTTAGTGTACTGATCATTACCTGAAAGTATCATCCAGTTTGGGTGAAAAAATGTTTGCTGAGATTTCTGGAGATTCGTAATTTTGGGAAGCTTGGCAACCCCTTCCGATGAAAGTGTTTCTCGCCAGTCACTGCTTAGGGCTACAACAAGAGGAAACAAAACGTAGAGATAGAACGTGAAACTACTTTGTTGTGTCAAGTTTCAAGAAGCTAGCACAAACCGTGTTGGATTTAGAGTTCCAAATACATCTTTCTATATAGGAGAAAACAGAGTGAAACCTAAAAATTCAAACTGTTACTGGAAATGAACGCTTCAACATAGAAGAACGAAATTTGGGGAACCAAGTCGCCTTAGTGTACTGATCATTACCTGAAAGTATCATCCAGTTTGGGTGAAAAAATATTTGCTGAGATTTCTGGAGATTCGTAATTTTGGGAAGCTTGGCAACCCCGTTCCATGAAAGGGTTTCTCGCCAGTCACTGCTTAGGGCTAAATCAAGAGGAAACAAAACGTAGAGATAGAACATGAAACTACTTTGTTGTCTCAAGTTTCAAGAAGCTACTACAAACCGTGTTGGATTTAGAGTTCCAAATACATCTATTAATATAGGAGAAAAGAGAGTGATACCTAAAAATTCAAACTGTTACTGGAAATGAACGCTTCAACATAGAAGAACGAAATTTGGGGAACCAAGTCGCCTTAGTGTACTGATCATTACCTGAAGGTATCATCCAGTTTGGGTGAAAAAATATTTGCTGAGATTTCTGGAGATTCGTAATTTTGGGAAGCTTGGCAACCCCTTCCCATGAAAGTGTTTCTCGCCAGTCACTGCTTAGGGCTACATCAAGAGGAAACAAAACGTAGAGATAGAACGTGAAACTACATTGTTGTGTCAAGTTTCAAGAAGCTAGCACATACCGTGTTGTATTCAGAGTTCCAAATACATCTATCAATATAGGAGAAAACAGAGTGAAACCTAAAAATTCAAACTGTTACTGGAAATGAACGCTTCAACATAGAAGAACGAAATTTGGGGAACCAAGTCGCCTTAGTGTACTGATCATTACCTGAAAGTATCATCCAGTTTGGGTGAAAAAATGTTTGCTGAGATTTCTGGAGATTCGTAATTTTGGGAAGCTTGGCAACCCCTTCCCATGAAAGTGTTTCTCGCCAGTCACTGCTTAGGGCTACATCAAGAGCAAACAAAACGTAGAGATAGAACGTGAAACTACTTTGTTGTGTCAAGTTTCAAGAAGCTAGCACAAACCGTGTTGTATTCAGAGTTCCAAATACATCTATCAATATAGGAGAAAACAGAGTGAAACCTAAAAATTCAAACTGTTACTGGAAATGAACGCTTCAACATAGAAGAACGAAATTTGGGGAACCAAGTCGCCTTAGTGTACTGATCATTACCTGAAAGTATCATCCAGTTTGGGTGAAAAAATGTTTGCTGAGATTTCTGGAGATTCGTAATTTTGGGAAGCTTGGCAACCCCTTCCCATGAAAGTGTTTCTCGCCAGTCACTGCTTAGGGCTACATCAAGAGGAAACAAAACGTAGAGATAGAACGTGAAACTACTTTGTTGTGTCAAGTTTCAAGAAGCTAGCACAAACCGTGTTGGATTCAGAGTTCCAAATACATCTATCAATATAGGAGAAAACAGAGTGAAACCTACAAATTCAAACTGTTACTGGAAATAAACGCTTCAACATAGAAGAACAAAATTTGGGGACCCAAGTCGCCTTAGTGTACTGATCATTACCTGAAAGTATCATCCAGTTTGGGTGAAAAAATATTTGCTGAGATTTCTGGAGATTCGTAATTTTGGGAAGCTTGGCAACCCCTTCCCATGAAAGTGTTTCTCGCCAGTCACTGCTTAGGGCTACATCAAGAGGAAACAAAACGTAGAGATAGAACGTGAAACTACTTTGTTGTGTCAAGTTTCAAGAAGCTAGCACAAACCGTGTTGGATTTAGAGTTCCAAATACATCTATCAATATAGGAGAAAACAGAGTGAAACCTAAAAATTCAAACTGTTACTGGAAATGAACGCTTCAACATAGAAGAACGAAATTTGGGGAACCAAGTCGCCTTAGTGTACTGATCATTACCTGAAAGTATCATCCAGTTTGGGTGAAAAAATGTTTGCTGAGATTTCTGGAGATTCGTAATTTTGGGAAGCTTGGCAACCCCTTCCCATGAAAGTGTTTCTCGCCAGTCACTGCTTAGGGCTACATCAAGAGGAAACAAAACGTAGAGATAGAACGTGAAACTACTTTGTTGTGTCAAGTTTCAAGAAGCTAGCACAAACCGTGTTGGATTCATAGTTCCAAATACATCTCTCAATATAGGAGAAAACAGAGTGAAACCTACAAATTCAAACAGTTACTGGAAATAAACGCTTCAACATAGAAGAACGAAATTTGGGGAACCAAGTCGCCTTAGTGTACTGATCATTACCTGAAAGTATCGTCCAGTTTGGGTGAAAAAATATTTGCTGAGATTTCTGGAGATTCGTAATTTTGGGAAGCTTGGCAACCCCTTCCCATGAAAGTGTTTCTCGCCAGTCACTGCTTAGGGCTACATCAAGAGGAAACAAAACGTAGAGATAGAACGTGAAACTACTTTGTTGTGTCAAGTTTCAAGAAGCTAGCACAAACCGTGTTGGATTTAGAGTTCCAAATACATCTATCAATATAGGAGAAAACAGAGTGAAACATAAAATTCAAACTGTTACTGGAAATGAACGCTTCAACATAGAAGAACGAAATTTGGGGAACTAAGTCGCCTTAGTGTACTGATCATTACCTGAAAGTATCATCCAGTTTGGGTGAAAAAATATTTGCTGAGATCTCTGGAGATTCGTAATTTTGGGAAGCTTGGCAACCCCTTCCCATGAAAGTGTTTCTCGCCAGTCACTGCTTAGGGCTACATCAAGAGGAAACAAAACGTAGAGATAGAACGTGAAACTACTTTATTGTGTCAAGTTTCAAAAAGCTAGCACAAACCGTGTTGGATTTAGAGTTCCAAATACATCTATCAATATAGGAGAAAACAGAGTGAAACCTAAAAATTCAAACTGTTACTGGAAATGAACGCTTCAACATAGAAGAACGAAATTTGGGGAACCAAGTCGCCTTAGTGTACTGATCATTACCTGAAAGTATCATCCAGTTTGATGAAAAAATATTTGCTGAGATTTCTGGAGATTCGTAATTTTGGGAAGCTTGGCAACCCCTTCCCATGAAAGTGTTTCTCGCCAGTCACTGTTTAGGGCTACATCAAGAGGAAACAAAACGTAGAGATAGAACGTGAAACTACTTTGTTGTGTCAAGTTTCAAGAAGCTAGCACAAACCGTGTTGGATTTAGAGTTCCAAATACATCTATCTATATAGGAGAAAACAGAGTGAAACCTAAAAATTCAAACTGTTACTGGAAATGAACGCTTCAACATAGAAGAACGAAATTTGGGGAACCAAGTCGCCTTAATGTACTGATCATTACCTGAAAGTATCATCCAGTTTGGGTGAAAAAATATTTGCTGAGATTTCTGGAGATTCGTAATTTTGGGAAGCTTGGCAACCCCTTCCCATGAAAGTGTTTCTCGCCAGTCACTGCTTAGGGCTACATCAAGAGGAAACAAAACGTAGAGATAGAACGTGAAACTACTTTGTTGTGTCAAGTTTCAAGAAGCTAGCACAAACCGTGTTGGATTTAGAGTTCCAAATACATCTATCAATATAGGAGAAAATAGAGTGAAACCTAAAAATTCAAACTGTTACTGGAAATGAACGCTTCAACATCGAAGAACGAAATTTGGGGAACCAAGTCGCCTTAGTGTACTGATCATTACCTGAAAGTATCATCCAGTTTGGGTGAAAAAATATTTGCTGAGATTTCTGGAGATTCGTAATTTTTGGAAGCTTGGCAACCCCTTCCCATGAAAGTGTTTCTCGCCAGTCTCTGCTTACGGCTACATCAAGAGGAAACAAAACGTAGAGATAGAACGTGAAACTACTTTCTTGTGTCAAGTTTCAAGAAGCTAGCACAAACCGTGTTGGATTTAGAGTTCCAAATACATCTATCAATATAGGAGAAAACAGAGTGAAACCTAAAAATTCAAACTGTTACTGGAAATGAACGCTTCAACATAGAAGAACGAAATTTGGGGAACCAAGTCGCCTTAGTGTACTGATCATTACCTGAGAGTATCCTCCAGTTTGGGTGAAAAAATATTTGCTGAGATTTCTGGAGATTCGTAATTTTGGGAAGCTTGGCAACCCCTTCCCATGAAAGTGTTTCTCGCCAGTCACTGCTTAGGGCTACATCAAGAGGAAACAAAACGTAGAGATAGAACGTGAAACTACTTGGTTGTGTCAAGTTTCAAGAAGCTAGCACAAACCGTGTTGGATTTAGAGTTCCAAATACATCTATCAATATAGGAGAAAACAGAGTGAAACCTAAAAATTCAAACTGTTACTGGAAATGAACGCTTCAACATAGAAGAACGAAATTTGGGGAACCAAGTCGCCATAGTGTACTGATCATTACCTGAAAGTATCATCCAGTTTGGGTGAAAAAATATTTGCTGAGATTTCTGGAGATTCGTAATTTTGGGAAGCTTGGCAACCTCGTTCCATGAAAGGGTTTCTCGCCAGTCACTGCTTAGGGCTACATCAAGAGGAAACAAAACGTAGAGATAGAACGTGAAACTACTTTGTTGTGTCAAGTTTCAAGAAGCTACCACAAACCGTGTTGGATTTAGAGTTCCAAATACATCTATTAATATAGGAGAAAAGAGAGTGAAACCTAAAAATTCAAACTGTTACTGGAAATGAACGCTTCAACATAGAAGAACGAAATTTGGGGAACCAAGTCGCCTTAGTGTACTGATCATTACCTGAAAGTATCATCCAGTTTGGGTGAAAAAATATTTGCTGAGATTTCTGGAGATTCGTAATTTTGGGAAGCTTGGCAACCCCTTCCCATGAAAGTGTTTCTCGCCAGTCACTGCTTAGGGCTACATCAAGAGGAAACAAAACGTAGAGATAGAACGTGAAACTACTTGGTTTTGTCAAGTTTCAAGAAGCTAGCACAAACCGTGTTGGATTCAGAGTTCCAAATACATCTATCAATATAGGAGAAAACAGAGTGAAACCTAAAAATTCAAACTGTTACTGGAAATGAACGCTTCAACATAGAAGAACGAAATTTGGGGAACCAAGTCGCCTTAGTGTACTGATCATTACCTGAAAGTATCATCCAGTTTGGGTGAAAAAATGTTTGCTGAGATTTCTGGAGATTCGTAATTTTGGGAAGCTTGGCAACCCCTTCCCATGAAAGTGTTTCTCGCCAGTCACTGCTTAGGGCTACATCAAGAGGAAACAAAACGTAGAGATAGAACGTGAAACTACTTTGTTGTGTCAAGTTTCAAGAAGCTAGCACAAACCGTGTTGGATTCAGAGTTCCAAATACATCTATCAATATAGGAGAAAACAGAGTGAAACCTACAAATTCAAACTGTTACTGGAAATAAACGCTTCAACATAGAAGAACGAAATTTGGGGAACCAAGTCGCCTTAGTGTACTGATCATTACCTGAAAGTATCGTCCAGTTTGGGTGAAAAAATATTTGCTGAGATTTCTGGAGATTCGTAATTTTGGGAAGCTTGGCAACCCCTTCCCATGAAAGTGTTTCTCGCCAGTCACTGCTTAGGGCTACATCAAGAGGAAACAAAACGTAGAGATAGAACGTGAAACTACTTTGTTGTGTCAAGTTTCAAGAAGCTAGCACAAACCGTGTTGGATTTAGAGTTCCAAATACATCTATCAATATAGGAGAAAACAGAGTGAAACCTAAAAATTCAAACTGTTACTGGAAATGAACGCTTCAACATAGAAGAACGAAATTTGGGGAACCAAGTCGCCTTAGTGTACTGATCATTACCTGAAGGTATCATCCAGTTTGGGTGAAAAAATATTTGCTGAGATTTCTGGAGATTCGTAATTTTGGGAAGCTTGGCAACCCCTTCCCATGAAAGTGTTTCTCGCCAGTCACTGCTTAGGGCTACATCAAGAGGAAACAAAACGTAGAGATAGAACGTGAAACTACTTTGTTGTGTCAACTTTCAAGAAGCTAGCACAAACCGTGTTGGATTCAGAGTTCCAAATACATCTATCAATATAGGAGAAAACAGAGTGAAACCTAAAAATTCAAACTGTTACTGGAAATGAACGCTTCAACATAGAAGAACGAAATTTGGGGAACCAAGTCACCTTAGTGTACTGGTCATTACCTGAAAGTATCATCCAGTTTGGGTGAAAAAATGTTTGCTGAGATTTCTGGAGATTCGTAATTTTGGGAAGCTTGGCAACCCCTTCCCATGAAAGTGTTTCTCGCCAGTCACTGCTTAGGGCTACATCAAGAGGAAACAAAACGTAGAGATAGAACGTGAAACTACTTTGTTGTGTCAAGTTTCAAGAAGCTAGCACAAACCGTGTTGGATTCAGAGTTCCAAATACATCTATCAATATAGGAGAAAACAGAGTGAAACATACAAATTCAAACTGTTACTGGAAATAAACGCTTCAACATAGAAGAACGAAATTTGGGGAACCAAGTCGCCTTAGTGTACTGATCATTACCTGAAAGTATCGTCCTGTTTGGGTGAAAAAATATTTGCTGAGATTTCTGGAGATTCGTAATTTTGGGAAGCTTGGCAACCCCTTCCCATGAAAGTGTTTCTCGCCAGTCACTGCTTAGGGCTACATCAAGAGGAAACAAAACGTAGAGATAGAACGTGAAACTACTTTGTTGTGTCAAGTTTCAAGAAGCTAGCACAAATCGTGTGGGATTCAGAGATCCAAATACATCTATCAATATAGGAGAAAATAGAGTGAAACCTAAAAATTCAAACTGTTACTGGAAATGAACGCTTCAACATCGAAGAACGAAATTTGGGGAACCAAGTCGCCTTAGTGTACTGATCATTACCTGAAAGTATCATCCAGTTTGGGTGAAAAAATATTTGCTGAGATTTCTGGAGATTCGTAATTTTGGGAAGCTTGGCAACCCCTTCCCATGAAAGTGTTTCTGGCCAGTCTCTGCTTAGGGCTACATCAAGAGGAAACAAAACGTAGAGATAGAACGTGAAACTACTTTGTTGTGTCAAGTTTCAAGAAGCTAGCACAAACCGTGTTGGATTTAGAGTTCCAAATACATCTATCAATATAGGAGAAAACAGAGTGAAACCTAAAAATTCAAACTGTTACTGGAAATGAACGCTTCAGCATAGAAGAACGAAATTTGGGGAACCAAGTCGCCTTAGTGTACTGATCATTACCTGAGAGTATCATCCAGTTTGGGTGAAAAAATATTTGCTGAGATTTCTGGAGATTCGTAATTTTTGGAAGCTTGGCAACCCCTTCCCATGAAAGTGTTTCTCGCAAGTCACTGCTTAGGGCTACATCAAGAGGAAACAAAACGTAGAGATAGAACGTGAAACTACTTTGTTGTGTCAAGTTTCAAGAAGCTAGCACAAATCGTGTTGGATTCAGAGTTCCAAATACATCTATCAATATAGGAGAAAATAGAGTGAAACCTAAAAATTCAAACTGTTACTGGAAATGAACGCTTCAACATCGAAGAACGAAATTTGGGGAACCAAGTCGCCTTAGTGTACTGATCATTACCTGAAAGTATCATCCAGTTTGGGTGAAAAAATATTTGCTGAGATTTCTGGAGATTCGTAATTTTGGGAAGCTTGGCAACCCCTTCCCATGAAAGTGTTTCTGGCCAGTCTCTGCTTAGGGCTACATCAAGAGGAAACAAAACGTAGAGATAGAACGTGAAACTACTTTGTTGTGTCAAGTTTCAAGAAGCTAGCACAAACCGTGTTGGATTTAGAGTTCCAAATACATCTATCAATATAGGAGAAAACAGAGTGAAACCTAAAAATTCAAACTGTTACTGGAAATGAACGCTTCCGCATAGAAGAACGAAATTTGGGGAACCAAGTCGCCTTAGTGTACTGATCATTACCTGAGAGTATCATCCAGTTTGGGTGAAAAAATATTTGCTGAGATTTCTGGAGATTCGTAATTTTTGGAAGCTTGGCAACCCCTTCCCATGAAAGTGTTTCTCGCAAGTCACTGCTTAGGGCTACATCAAGAGGAAACAAAACGTAGAGATAGAACGTGAAACTACTTTGTTGTGTCAAGTTTCAAGAAGCTACCACAAACCGTGTTGGATTTAGAGTTCCAAATACATCTATTAATATAGGAGAAAACAGAGTGAAACCTAAAAATTCAAACTGTTACTGGAAATGAACGCTTCAACATAGAAGAACGAAATTTGGGGAACCAAGTCGCCTTAGTGTACTGATCATTACCTGAAAGTATCATCCAGTTTGTGTGAAAAAATATTTGCTGAGATTTCTGGAGATTCGTAATTTTGGGAAGCTTGGCAACCCCTTCCCATGAAAGTGTTTCTCGCCAGTCACTGCTTAGGGCTACATCAAGAGGAAACAAAACGTAGAAATAGAACGTGAAACTACTTGGTTGTGTCAAGTTTCAAGAAGCTAGCACAAACCGTGTTGGATTCAGAGTTCCAAATACATCTATCAATATAGGAGAAAACAGAGTGAAACATAAAAATTCAAACTGTTACTGGAAATGAACGCTTCAACATAGAAGAACGAAATTTGGGGAACCAAGTCGCCTTAGTGTACTGATCATTACCTGAAAGTATAATCCAGTTTGGGTGAAAAAATGTTTGCTGAGATTTCTGGAGATTCGTAATTTTGGGAAGCTTGGCAACCCCTTCCCATGAAAGTGTTTCTCGCCAGTCACTGCTTAGGGCTACATCAAGAGGAAACAAAACGTAGAGATAGAACGTGAAACTACTTTGTTGTGTCAAGTTTCAAGAAGCTAGCACAAACCGTGTTGGATTTAGAGTTCCAAATACATCTATCAATATAGGAGAAAACAGAGTGAAACCTAAAAATTCAAACTGTTACTGGAAATGAACGCTTCAGCATAGAAGAACGAAATTTGGGGAACCAAGTCGCCTTAGTGTACTGATCATTACCTGAGAGTATCATCCAGTTTGGGTGAAAAAATATTTGCTGAGATTTCTGGAGATTCGTAATTTTTGGAAGCTTGGCAACCCCTTCCCATGAAAGTGTTTCTCGCCAGTCACTGCTTAGGGCTACATCAAGAGGAAACAAAACGTAGAGATAGAACGTGAAACTACTTTATTGTGTCAAGTTTCAAAAAGCTAGCACAAACCGTGTTGGATTTAGAGTTCCAAATACATCTATCAATATAGGAGAAAACAGAGCGAAACCTAAAAATTCAAACTGTTACTGGAAATGAACGCTTCAACATAGAAGAACGAAATTTGGGGAACCAAGTCGCCTTAGTGTACTGATCATTACCTGAAAGTATCATCCAGTTTGATGAAAAAATATTTGCTGAGATTTCTGGAGATTCGTAATTTTGGGAAGCTTGGCAACCCCTTCCCATGAAAGTGTATCTCGCCAGTCACTGTTTAGGGCCACATCAAGAGGAAACAAAACGTAGAGATAGAACATGAAACTACTTTGTTGTGTCAAGTTTCAAGAAGCTAGCACAAACCGTGTTGGATTTAGAGTTCCAAATACATCTATCTATATAGGAGAAAACAGAGTGAAACCTAAAAATTCAAACTGTTACTGGAAATGAACGCTTCAACATAGAAGAACGAAATTTGGGGAACCAAGTTGCCTTAATGTACTGATCATTACCTGAAAGTATCATCCAGTTTGGTTGAAAAAATATTTGCTGAGATTTCTGGAGATTCGTAATTTTGGGAAGCTTGGCAACCCCTTCCCATGAAAGTGTTTCTCGCCAGTCACTGCTTAGGGCTACATCAAGAGGAAACAAAACGTAGAGATAGAACGTGAAACTACTTTGTTGTGTCAAGTTTCAAGAAGCTAGCACAATCCGTGTTGGATTCAGAGTTCCAAATACATCTATCAATATAGGAGAAAATAGAGTGAAACCTAAAAATTCAAACTGTTACTGGAAATGAACGCTTCAACATCGAAGAACGAAATTTGGGGAACCAAGTCGCCTTAGAGTACTGATCATTACCTGAAAGTATCATCCAGTTTGGGTGAAAAAATATTTGCTGAGATTTCTGGAGATTCGTAATTTTGGGAAGCTTGGCAACCCCTTCCCATGAAAGTGTATCTGGCCAGTCTCTGCTTAGGGCTACATCAAGAGGAAACAAAACGTAGAGATAGAACGTGAAACTACTTTGTTGTGTCAAGTTTCAAGAAGCTAGCACAAACCGTGTTGGATTTAGAGTTCCAAATACATCTATCAATATAGGAGAAAACAGAGTGAAACCTAAAAATTCAAACTGTTACTGGAAATGAACGCTTCAGCATAGAAGAACGAAATTTGGGGAACCAAGTCGCCTTAGTGTACTGATCATTACCTGAAATTATCATCCAGTTTGGGTGAAAAAATATTTGCTGAGATTTCTGGAGATTTGTAGTTTTTGGAAGCTTGGCAACCCCTTCCCATGAAAGTGTTTCTCGCCAGTCACTGCTTAGGGCTACATCAAGAGGAAACAAAACGTAGAGATAGAACGTGAAACTACTTTGTTGTGTCAAGTTTCAAGAAGCTAGCACAAACCGTGTTGGATTTAGAGTTCCAAATACATCTATCAATATAGGAGAAAACAGAGTGAAACCTAAAAATTCAAACTGTTACTGGAAATGAACGCTTCAACATAGAAGAACGAAATTTGGGGAACCAAGTCGCCTTAGTGTACTGATCATTACCTGAAAGTATCATCCAGTTTGGGTGAAAAAATATTTGCTGAGATTTCTGGAGATTCGTAATTTTGGGAAGCTTGGCAACCCCGTTCCATGAAAGGGTTTCTCGCCAGTCACTGCTTAGGGCTACATCAAGAGGAAACAAAACGTAGAGATAGAACGTGAAACTACTTTGTTGTGTCAAGTTTCAAGAAGCTACCACAAACCGTGTTGGATTTAGAGTTCCAAATACATCTATTAATATAGGAGAAAAGAGAGTGAAACCTAAAAATTCAAACTGTTACTGGAAATGAACGCTTCAACATAGAAGAACGAAATTTGGGGAACCAAGTCGCCTTAGTGTACTGATCATTACCTGAAAGTATCATCCAGTTTGGGTGAAAAAATATTTGCTGAGATTTCTGGAGATTCGTAATTTTGGGAAGCTTGGCAACCCCGTTCCATGAAAGGGTTTCTCGCCAGTCACTGCTTAGGGCTACATCAAGAGGAAACAAAACGTAGAGATAGAACGTGAAACTACTTTGTTGTGTCAAGTTTCAAGAAGCTACCACAAACCGTGTTGGATTTAGAGTTCCAAATACATCTATTAATATAGGAGAAAACAGAGCGAAACCTAAAAATTCAAACTGTTACTGGAAATGAACGCTTCAACATAGAAGAACGAAATTTGGGGAACCAAGTCGCCTTAGTGTACTGATCATTACCTGAAAGTATCATCCAGTTTGATGAAAAAATATTTGCTGAGATTTCTGGAGATTCGTAATTTTGGGAAGCTTGGCAACCCCTTCCCATGAAAGTGTTTCTCGCCAGTCACTGTTTAGGGCTACATCAAGAGGAAACAAAACGTAGAGATAGAACGTGAAACTACTTTGTTGTGTCAAGTTTCAAGAAACTAGCACAAACCGTGTTGGATTTAGAGTTCCAAATACATCTATCAATATAAGAGAAAAAAGAGTGAAACCTAAAAATTCAAACTGTTACTGGAAATGAACGCTTCAACATAGAAGAACGAAATTTGGGGAACCAAGTCGCCTTAGTGTACTGATCATTACCTGAAAGTATCATCCACTTTGGGTGAAAAAATATTTGCTGAGATTTCTGGAGATTCCTAATTTTTGGAAGCTTGGCAACCCCTTCCCATGAAAGTGTTTCTCGCCAGTCACTGCTTAGGGCTACATCAAGAGGAAACAAAACGTAGAGATAGAACGTGAAACTACTTTGTTGTGTCAACTTTCAAGAAGCTAGCACAAACCGTGTTGGATTCAGAGTTCCAAATACATCTATCAATATAGGAGAAAACAGAGTGAAACCTACAAATTCAAACTGTTACTGGAAATGAACGCTTCAACATAGAAGAACGAAATTTGGGGAACCAAGTCGCCTTAGTGTACTGATCATTACCTGAAAGTATCATCCAGTTTGGGTGAAAAAATGTTTGCTGAGATTTCTGGAGATTCGTAATTTTGGGATGCTTGGCAACCCCTTTTCATGAAAGTGTTTCTCGCCAGTCACTGCTTAGGGCTACATCAAGAGGAAACAAAACGTAGGGATAGAACGTGAAACTACTTTGTTGTGTCAAGTTTCAAGAAGCTAGCACAAACCGTGTTGGATTTAGAGTTCCAAATACATCTATCAATATAGGAGAAAACAGAGTGAAACCTAAAAATTCAAACTGTTCCTGGAAATGAACGCTTCAACATAGAAGAACGAAATTTGGGGAACCAAGTCGCCTTAGTGTACTGATCATTACCTGAAAGTATCATCCAGTTTGGGTGAAAAAATATTTGCTGAGATTTCTGGAGATTCGTAATTTTGGGAAGCTTGGCAACCCCTTCCCATGAAAGTGTTTCTCGCCAGTCACTGCTTAGGGCTACATCAAGAGGAAACAAAACATAGAGATAGAACGTGAAACTACTTTGTTGTGTCAAGTTTCAAGAAGCTAGCACAAACCGTGTTGGATTTAGAGTTCCAAATACATCTATCAATATAGGAGAAAACAGAGTGAAACCTAAAAATTCAAACTGTTACTGGAAATGAACGCTTCGACATAGAAGAACGAAATTTGGGGAACCAAGTCGCCTTAGTGTACTGATCATTACCTGAGAGTATCATCCAGTTTGGGTGAAAAAATATTTGCTGAGATTTCTGAAGATTCGTAATTTTTGGAAGCTTGGCAACCCCTTCCCATGAAAGTGTTTCTCGCCAGTCACTGCTTAGGGCTACATCAAGAGGAAACAAAACGTAGAGATAGAACGTGAAACTACTTTGTTGTGTCAAGTTTCAAGAAGCTAGCACAAACCGTGTTGGATTTAGAGTTCCAAATACATCTATCAATATAGGAGAAAACAGAGTGAAACCTAAAAATTCAAACTGTTACTGGAAATGAACGCTTCAACATAGAAGAACGAAATTTGGGGAACCAAGTCGCCTTAGTGTACTGATCATTACCTGAAAGTATCATCCAGTTTGGGTGAAAAAATATTTGCTGAGATTTCTGGAGATTCGTAGTTTTGGGAAGCTTGGCAACCCCGTTCCATGAAAGGGTTTCTCGCCAGTCACTGCTTAGGGCTACATCAAGAGGAAACAAAACGTAGAGATAGAACGTGAAACTACTTTGTTGTGTCAAGTTTCAAAAAGCTAGCACAAACCGTGTTGGATTTAGAGTTCCAAATACATCTATCAATATAGGAGAAAACAGAGTGAAACCTAAAAATTCAAACTGTTACTGGAAATGAACGCTTCAACATAGAAGAACGAAATTTGGGGAACCAAGTCGCCTTAGTGTACTGATCATTACCTGAAAGTATCATCCAGTTTGATGAAAAAATATTTGCTGAGATTTCTGGAGATTCGTAATTTTGGGAAGCTTGGCAACCCCTTCCCATGAAAGTGTTTCTCGCCAGTCACTGTTTAGGGCTACATCAAGAGGAAACAAAACGTAGAGATAGAACGTGAAACTACTTTGTTGTGTCAAGTTTCAAGAAACTATCACAAACCGTGTTGGATTTAGAGTTCCAAATACATCTATCAATATAGGAGAAAAAAGAGTGAAACCTAAAAATTCAAACTGTTACTGGAAATGAACGCTTCAACATAGAAGAACGAAATTTGGGGAACCAAGTCGCCTTAGTGTACTGATCATTACCTGAAAGTATCATCCACTTTGGGTGAAAAAAATATTTGCTGAGATTTCTGGAGATTCGTAATTTTTGGAAGCTTGGCAACCCCTTCCCATGAAAGTGTTTCTCGCCAGTCACTGCTTAGGGCTACATCAAGAGGAAACAAAACGTAGAGATAGAACGTGAAACTACTTTGTTGTGTCAACTTTCAAGAAGCTAGCACAAACCGTGTTGGATTCAGAGTTCCAAATACATCTATCAATATAGGAGAAAACAGAGTGAAACCTACAAATTCAAACTGTTACTGGAAATGAACGCTTCAACATAGAAGAACGAAATTTGGGGAACCAAGTCGCCTTAGTGTACTGATCATTACCTGAAAGTATCATCCAGTTTGGGTGAAAAAATGTTTGCTGAGATTTCTGGAGATTCGTAATTTTGGGATGCTTGGCAACCCCTTTTCATGAAAGTGTTTCTCGCCAGTCACTGCTTAGGGCTACATCAAGAGGAAACAAAACGTAGGGATAGAACGTGAAACTACTTTGTTTTGTCAAGTTTCAAGAAGCTAGCAAAAACCGTGTTGGATTTAGAGTTCCAAATACATCTATCAATATAGGAGAAAACAGAGTGAAACCTAAAAATTCAAACTGTTACTGGAAATGAACGCTTCGACATAGAAGAACGAAATTTGGGGAACCAAGTCGCCTTAGTGTACTGATCACTACCTGAAAGTATCATCCAGTTTGGGTGAAAAAATATTTGCTGAGATTTCTGGAGATTCTTAATTTTGGGAAGCTTGGCAACCCCTTCCCATGAAAGTGTTTCTCGCCAGTCACTGCTTAGGGCTACATCAAGAGGAAACAAAACGTAGAGATAGAACGTGAAACTACTTTGTTGTGTCAAGTTTCAAGAAGCTAGCACAAACCGTGTTGGATTTAGAGTTCCAAATACATCTATCCATATAGGAGAAAACAGAGTGAAACCTAAAAATTCAAACTGTTACTGGAAATGAACGCTTCAACATAGAAGAACGAAATTTGGGGAACCAAGTCGCCTTAGTGTACTGATCATTACCTGAAAGTATCATCCAGTTTGGGTGAAAAAATATTTGCTGAGATTTCTGGAGATTCGTAATTTTGGGAAGCTTGGCAACCCCTTCCCATGAAAGTGTTTCTCGCCAGTCACTGTTTAGGGCTACATCAAGAGGAAACAAAACGTAGAGATAGAACATGAAACTACTTTGTTGTGTCAACTTTCAAGAAGCTAGCACAAACCGTGTTGGATTTAGAGTTCCAAATACATCTATCAATATAGGAGAAAACAGAGTGAAACCTAAAAATTCAAACTGTTACTGGAAATGAACGCTTCAACATAGAAGAATGAAATTTGGGGAACCAAGTCGCCTTAGTGTACTGATCATTACCTGAAAGTATCATCCAGTTTGGGTGAAAAAATATTTGCTGAGATTTCTGGAGATTCGTAATTTTGGGAAGCTTGGCAACCCCGTTCCATGAAAGGGTTTCTCGCCAGTCACTGCTTAGGGCTACATCAAGAGGAAACAAAACATAGAGATAGAACGTGAAACTACTTTGTTGTGTCAAGTTTCAAGAACCTAGCACAAACCGTGTTGGATTTAGAGTTCCAAATACATCTATTAATATAGGAGAAAACAGAGTGAAACCTAAAAATTCAAACTGTTACTGGAAATGAACGCTTCAACATAGAAGAACGAAATTTGGGGAACCAACGTACCTTAGTGTACTGATCATTACCTGAAAGTATCATCCAGTTTGGGTGAAAAATTATTTGCTGAGATTTCTGGAGATTCGTAATTTTTGGAAGCTTGGCAATCCCTTCCCATGAAAGTGTTTCTCGCCAGTCACTGCTTAGGGCTACATCAAGAGGAAACAAAACGTAGAGATAGATCGTGAAAGTACTTTGTTGTGTCAAGTTTCAAGAAGCTATCACAAACCGTGTTGGATTTAGAGTTCCAAATACATCTGTCAATATAGGAGAAAACAGAGTGAAACCTAAAAATTCAAACTGTTACTGGAAATGAACGCTTCAACATAGAAGAACGAAATTTGAGTAACCAAGTCGCCTTAGTGTACTGATCATTACCTGAAAGTATCATCCAGTTTGGGTGAAAAAATATTTGCTGAGATTTCTGGAGATTCGTAATTTTGGGAAGCTTGGCAACACCTTCCCATGAAAGTGTTTCTCGCCAGTCACTGCTTAGGGCTACATCAAGAGGAAACAAAACGTAGAGATAGAACGTGAAACTACTTTGTTGTGTCAAGTTTCAAGAAGCTAGCACAAAACGTGTTGGATTTAGAGTTCCAAATACATCTATCAATATAGGAGAAAACTGAGTGAAACCTAAAAATTCAAACTGTTACTGGAAATGAACGCTTCAACATAGAAGAACGAAATTTGGGAACCAAGTCGCCTTAGTTTACTGATCATTAACTGAGAGTATCATCCAGTTTGGGTGAAAAAATATTTGCTGAGATTTCTGGAGATTCGTAATTTTTGGAAGCTTGGCAACCCCTTCCCATGAAAGTGTTTCTCACCAGTCACTGCTTAGGGCTACATCAACAGTAAACAAAACGTAGAGATAGAACGTGAAACTACATTGTTGTGTCAAGTTTCAAGAAGCTAGCACAAACCGTGTTGGATTTAGAGTTCCAAATACATCTATCAATATAGGAGAAAACAGAGTGAAACCTAAAAATTCAAACTGTTACTGGAAATGAACGCTTCAACATAGAAGAACGAAATTTGGGGAACCAAGTCGCCTTAGTGTACTGATCTTTACCTGAAAGTATCATCCAGTTTGGGTGAAAAAATATTTGCTGAGATTTCTGGAGATTCGTAATTTTGGGAAGCTTGGCAACCCCTTCCCATGAAAGTGTTTCTCGCCAGTCACTGCTTAGGGCTACATCAAGAGGAAACAAAACGTAGAGATAGAACGTGAAACTACTTGGTTGTGTCAAGTTTCAAGAAGCTAGCACAAACCGTGTTGGATTCAGAGTTCCAAATACATCTATCAATATAGGAGAAAACAGAGTGAAACCTAAAAATTCAAACTGTTACTGGAAATGAACGCTTCAACATAGAAGAACGAAATTTGGGGAACCAAGTCGTCTTAGTGTACTGATCATTACCTGAAAGTATCATCCAGTTTGGGTGAAAAAATGTTTGCTGAGATTTCTGGAGATTCGTAATTTTGGGAAGCTTGGCAACCCCTTCCCATGAAAGTGTTTCTCGCCAGTCACTGCTTAGGGCTACATCAAGAGGAAACAAAACGTAGAGATAGAACGTGAAACTACTTTGTTGTGTCAAGTTTCAAGAAGCTAGCACAAACCGTGTTGGATTTAGAGTTCCAAATACATCTATCAATATAGGAGAAAACAGAGTGAAACCTAAAAATTCAAACTGTTACTGGAAATGAACGCTTCAGCATAGAACGAAATTTGGGGAACCAAGTCGCCTTAGTGTACTGATCATTACCTGAGAGTATCATCCAGTTTGGGTGAAAAAATATTTGCTGAGATTTCTGGAGATTCGTAATTTTTGGAAGCTTGGCAACCCCTTCCCATGAAAGTGTTTCTCGCCAGTCACTGCTTAGGGCTACATCAAGAGGAAACAAAACGTAGAGATAGAACGTGAAACTACTTTGTTGTGTCAAGTTTCAAGAAGCTAGCACAAACCGTGTTGGATTTAGAGTTCCAAATACATCTATCAATATAGGAGAAAACAGAGTGAAACCTAAAAATTCAAACTGTTACTGGAAATGAACGCTTCAACATAGAAGAACGAAATTTGGGGAACCAAGTCGCCTTAGTGTACTGATCATTACCTTAAAGTATCATCCAGTTTGGGTGAAAAAATATTTGCTGAGATTTCTGGAGATTCGTAATTTTTGGAAGCTTGGCAACCCCTTCCCATGAAAGTGTTTCTCGCCAGTCACTGCTTAGGGCTACATCAAGAGGAAACAAAACGTAGAGATAGAACGTGAAACTACTTTGTTGTGTCAAGTTTCAAGAAGCTAGCACAAACCGTGTTGGATTTAGAGTTCCAAATACATCTATCAATATAGGAGAAAACAGAGTGAAACCTAAAAATTCAAACTGTTACTGGAAATGAACGCTTCAACATAGAAGAACGAAATTTGGGGAACCAAGTCGCCTTAGTGTACTGATCATTACCTGAAAGTATCATCCAGTTTGGGTGAAAAAATATTTGCTGAGATTTCTGGAGATTCGTAATTTTTGGAAGCTTGGCAACCCCTTCCCATGAAAGTGTTTCTCGCCAGTCACTGTTTAGGGCTACATCAAGAGGAAACAACAAAACGTAGAGATAGAACGTGAAACTACTTTGTTGTGTCAACTTTCAAGAAGCTAGCACAAACCGTGTTGGATTCAGAGTTCCAAATACATCTATCAATATAGGAGAAAACAGAGTGCAACCTACAAATTCAAACTGTTACTGGAAATGAACGCTTCAACATAGAAGAACGAAATTTGGGTAACCAAGTCGCCTTAGTGTACTGATCATTACCTGAAAGTATCATCCAGTTTGGGTGAAAAAATATTTGCTGAGATTTCTGGAGATTCGTAATTTTGGGAAGCTTGGCAACCCCTTCCCATGAAAGTGTTTCTCGCCAGTCACTGCTTAGGGCTACATCAAGAGGAAACAAAACGTAGAGATAGAACGTGAAACTACTTTGTTGTGTCAAGTTTCAAGAAGCTAGCACAAACCGTGTTGGATTTAGAGTTCCAAATACATCTATCAATATAGGAGAAAACAGAGTGAAACCTAAAAATTCAAACTGTTACTGAAAATGAACGCTTCAACATAGAAGAACGAAATTTGGGGAACCAAGTCACCTTAGTGTACTGATCATTACCTGAAAGTATCATCCAGTTTGGGTGAAAAAATATTTGCTGAGATCTCTGGAGATTCGTAATTTTGGGAAGCTTGGCAACCCCTTCCCATGAAAGTGTTTCTCGCCAGTCACTGCTTAGGGCTACATCAAGAGGAAACAAAACGTAGAGATAGAACGTGAAACTACTTTGTTGTGTCAAGTTTCAAGAAGCTAGCACAAACCGTGTTGGATTTAGAGTTCCAAATACATCTATCAATATAGGAGAAAACAGAGTGAAACCTAAAAATTCAAACTGTTACTGGAAATGAACGCTTCAACATAGAAGAACGAAATTTGGGGAACCAAGTCGCCTTAGTGTACTGATCATTACCTGAAAGTATCATCCAGTTTGGGTGAAAAAATATTTGCTGAGATTTCTGGAGATTCGTAATTTTGGGAAGCTTGGCAACCCCTTCCCATGAAAGTGTTTCTCGCCAGTCACTGTTTAGGGCTACATCAAGAGGAAACAAAACATTGAGATAGAACGTGAAACTACTTTGTTGTGTCAAGTTTCAAGAAGCTAGCACAAACCGTGTTGGATTTAGAGTTCCAAATACATCTATCAATATAGGAGAAAACAGAGTGAAACCTAAAAATTCAAACTGTTACTGGAAATGAACGCTTCAACATAGAAGAACGAAATTTGGGGAACCAAGTCGCCTTAGTGTACTGATCATTACCTGAAAGTATCATCCAGTTTGGGTGAAAAAATATTTGCTGAGATCTCTGGAGATTCGTAATTTTGGGAAGCTTGGCAACCCCTTCCCATGAAAGTGTTTCTCGCCAGTCACTGCTTAGGGCTACATCAAGAGGAAACAAAACGTAGAGATAGAACGTGAAACTACTTTGTTGTGTCAAGTTTCAAGAAGCTAGCACAAACCGTGTTGGATTTAGAGTTCCAAATACATCTATCAATATAGGAGAAAACAGAGTGAAACCTAAAAATTCAAACTGTTACTGGAAATGAACGCTTCAACATAGAAGAACGAAATTTGGGGAACCAAGTCGCCTTAGTGTACTGATCATTACCTGAAAGTATCATCCAGTTTGGGTGAAAAAATATTTGCTGAGATTTCTGGAGATTCGTAATTTTTGGAAGCTTGGCAACCCCTTCCCATGAAAGTGTTTCTCGCCAGTCACTGTTTAGGGCTACATCAAGAGGAAACAAAACGTAGAGATAGAACGTGAAACTACTTTGTTGTGTCAAGTTTCAAGAAGCTAGCACAAACCGTGTTGGATTTAGAGTTCCAAATACATCTATCAATATAGGAGAAAACAGAGTGAAACCTAAAAATTCAAACTGTTACTGGAAATGAACGCTTCAACATAGAAGAACGAAATTTGGGGAACCAAGTCGCCTTAGTGTACTGATCATTACCTGAGAGTATCATCCAGTTTGGGTGAAAAAATATTTGCTGAGATTTCTGGAGATTCGTAATTTTGGAAGCTTGGCAACCCCTTCCCATGAAAGTGTTTCTCGCCAGTCACTGCTTAGGGCTACATCCAGAGGAAACAAAACGTAGAGATAGAACGTGAAACTACTTTGTTGTGTCAAGTTTCAAGAAGCTAGCACAAACCGTGTTGGATTTAGAGTTCCAAATACATCTATCTATATAGGAGAAAACAGAGTGAAACCTAAAAATTCAAACTGTTACTGGAAATGAACGCTTCAACATAGAAGAACGAAATTTGGGGAACCAAGTCGCCTTAGTGTACTGATCATTACCTGAAAGTATCATCCAGTTTGGGTGAAAAAATATTTGCTGAGATTTCTGGAGATTCGTAATTTTGGGAAGCTTGGCAACCCCTTCCCATGAAAGTGTTTCTCTCCAGTCACTGCTTAGGGCTACATCAAGAGGAAACAAAACGTAGAGATAGAACGTGAAACAACTTTGTTGTGTCAAGTTTCAAGAAGCTAGCACAAACCGTGTTGGATTTAGAGTTCCAAATACATCTATCTATATAGGAGAAAACAGAGTGAAACCTAAAAAATCAAACTGTTACTGGAAATGAACGCTTCAACATAGAAGAACGAAATTTGGGGAACCAACTTACCTTAGTGTACTGATCATTACCTGAAAGTATCATCCAGTTTGGGTGAAAAATTATTTGCTGAGATTTCTGGAGATTCGTAATTTTTGGAAGCTTGGCAATCCCTTCCCATGAAAGTGTTTCTCGCCAGTCACTGCTTAGGGCTACATCAAGAGGAAACAAAACGTAGAGATAGAACGTGAAACTACTTTGTTGTGTCAAGTTTCAAGAATCTATCACAAACCGTGTTGGATTTAGAGTTCCAAATACATCTATCAATATAGGAGAAAACAGAGTGAAACCTGAAAATTCAAACTGTTACTGGAAATGAACGCTTCAACATAGAAGAACGAAATTTGGGGAACCAAGTCGCCTTAGTGTACTGATCATTACCTGAAAGTATCATCCAGTTTGGGTGAAAAAATATTTGCTGAGATTTCTGGAGATTCGTAATTTTGGGAAGCTTGGCAACCCCTTCCCATGAAAGTGTTTCTGGCCAGTCACTGTTTAGGGCTACATCAAGAGGAAACAAAACGTAGAGATAGAACGTGAAACTACTTTGTTGTGTCAAGTTTCAAGAAGCTAGCACAAACCGTGTTGGATTTAGAGTTCCAAATACATCTATCAATATAGGAGAAAACAGAGTGAAACCTAAAAATTCAAACTGTTACTGGAAATGAACGCTTCAACATAGAAGAACGAAATTTGGGGAACCAAGTCGCCTTAGTGTACTGATCATTACCTGAGAGTATCATCCAGTTTGGGTGAAAAAATATTTGCTGAGATTTCTGGAGATTCGTAATTTTGGAAGCTTGGCAACCCCTTCCCATGAAAGTGTTTCTCGCCAGTCACTGCTTAGGGCTACATCCAGAGGAAACAAAACGTAGAGATAGAACGTGAAACTACTTTGTTGTGTCAAGTTTCAAGAAGCTAGCACAAACCGTGTTGGATTTAGAGTTCCAAATACATCTATCTATATAGGAGAAAACAGAGTGAAACCTAAAAATTCAAACTGTTACTGGAAATGAACGCTTCAACATAGAAGAACGAAATTTGGGGAACCAAGTCGCCTTAGTGTACTGATCATTACCTGAAAGTATCATCCAGTTTGGGTGAAAAAATATTTGCTGAGATTTCTGGAGATTCGTAATTTTGGGAAGCTTGGCAACCCCTTCCCATGAAAGTGTTTCTCGCCAGTCACTGCTTAGGGCTACATCAAGAGGAAACAAAACGTAGAGATAGAACGTGAAACAACTTTGTTGTGTCAAGTTTCAAGAAGCTAGCACAAACCGTGTTGGATTTAGAGTTCCAAATACATCTATCTATATAGGAGAAAACAGAGTGAAACCTAAAAAATCAAACTGTTACTGGAAATGAACGCTTCAACATAGAAGAACGAAATTTGGGGAACCAACTTACCTTAGTGTACTGATCATTACCTGAAAGTATCATCCAGTTTGGGTGAAAAATTATTTGCTGAGATTTCTGGAGATTCGTAATTTTTGGAAGCTTGGCAATCCCTTCCCATGAAAGTGTTTCTCGCCAGTCACTGCTTAGGGCTACATCAAGAGGAAACAAAACGTAGAGATAGAACGTGAAACTACTTTGTTGTGTCAAGTTTCAAGAATCTATCACAAACCGTGTTGGATTTAGAGTTCCAAATACATCTATCAATATAGGAGAAAACAGAGTGAAACCTAAAAATTCAAACTGTTACTGGAAATGAACGCTTCAACATAGAAGAACGAAATTTGGGGAACCAAGTCGCCTTAGTGTACTCATCATTACCTGAAAGTATCATCCAGTTTGGGTGAAAAAATATTTGCTGAGATTTCTGGAGATTCGTAATTTTGGGAAGCTTGGCAACCCCTTCCCATGAAAGTGTTTCTCGCCAGTCACTGCTTAGGGCTACATCAAGAGGAAACAAAACGTAGAGATTGAACGTGAAACTACTTTGTTGTGTCAAGTTTCAAGAAGCTAGCACAAAACGTGTTGGATTTAGAGTTCCAAATACATCTATCAATATAGGAGAAAACAGAGTGAAACCTACAAATTCAAACTGTTACTGGAAATGAACGCTTCAAATAGAAGAACGAAATTTGGGGAACCAAGTCGCCTTAGTGTACTGATCATTACCTGAAAGTATCATCCAGTTTGGGTGAAAAAATATTTGCTGAGATTTCTGGAGATTCGTAATTTTGGGAAGCTTGGCAACCCCTTCCCATGAAAGTGTTTCTCGCCAGTCACTGCTTAGGGCTACATCAAGAGGAAACAAAACATAGAGATAGAACGTGAAACTACTTTGTTGTGTCAAGTTTCAAGAAGCTAGCACAAACCGTGTTGGATTTAGAGTTCCAAATACATCTATCTATATAGGAGAAAACAGAGTGAAACCTAAAAATTCAAACTGTTACTGGAAATGAACGCTTCAACATAGAAGAACGAAATTTGGGGAACCAAGTCGCCTTAGTGTACTGATCATTACCTGAGAGTATCATCCAGTTTGGGTGAAAAAATATTTGCTGAGATTTCTGGAGATTCGTAATTTTTGGAAGCTTGGCAACTCCTTCCCATGAAAGTGTTTCTCGCCAGTCACTGCTTAGGGCTACATCAAGAGGAAACAAAACGTAGAGATAGAACGTGAAACTACTTTGTTGTGTCAAGTTTCAAGAAGCTAGCACAAACCGTGTTGGATTTAGAGTTCCAAATACATCTATCAATATAGGAGAAAACAGAGTGAAACCTAAAAATTCAAACTGTTACTGGAAATGAACGCTTCAACATAGAAGAACGAAATTTGGGGAACCAAGTCGCCTTAGTGTACTGATCATTACCTGAAAGTATCATCCAGTTTGGGTGAAAAAATATTTGCTGAGATTTCTGGAGATTCGTAATTTTGGGAAGCTTGGCAACCCCGTTCCATGAAAGGGTTTCTCGCCAGTCACTGCTTAGGGCTACATCAAGAGGAAACAAAACGTAGAGATAGAACCTGAAACTACTTTGTTGTGTCAAGTTTCAAGAAGCTAGAACAAACCGTGTTGGATTTAGAGTTCCAAATACATCTATCAATATAGGAGAAAACAGAGTGAAACCTAAAAATTCAAACTGATACTGGAAATGAACGCTTCAACATAGAAGAACGAAATTTGGGGAACCAAGTCGCCTTAGTGTACTGATCATTACCTGAAAGTATCATCCAGTTTGGGTGAAAAAATGTTTGCTGAGATTTCTGGAGATTCGTAATTTTGGGAAGCTTGGCAACCCCTTCCCATGAAAGTGTTTCTCGCCAGTCACTGCTTAGGGCTACATCAAGAGGAAACAAAACGTAGAGATAGAACGTGAAACTACTTTGTTGTGTCAAGTTTCAAGAAGCTAGCACAAACTGTGTTGGATTTAGAGTTCCAAATACATCTATCAATATAGGAGAAAACAGAGTGAAACCTAAAAATTCAAACTGTTACTGGAAATGAACGCTTCAAAATAGAAGAACAAAATTTGGGGAACCAAGTCGCCTTAGTGTACTGATCATTACCTGAAAGTATCATCCAGTTTGGGTGAAAAAATATTTGCTGAGATTTATGGAGATTCGTAATTTTGGGAAGCTTGGCAACCCCTTCCCATGAAAGTGTTTCTCGCCAGTCACTGCTTAGGGCTACATCAAGAGGAAACAAAACGTAGAGATAGAACGTGAAACTACTTTGTTGTGTCAAGTTTCAAGAAGCTAGCACAAACCGTGTTGGATTTAGAGTTCCAAATACATCTATCAATATAGGAGAAAACAGAGTGAAACCTAAAAATTCAAACTGTTACTGGAAATGAACGCTTCAACATAGAAGAACGAAATTTGGGGAACCAAGTCGCCTTAGTGTACTGATCATTACCTTAAAGTATCATCCAGTTTGGGTGAAAAAATATTTGCTGAGATTTCTGGAGATTCGTAATTTTTGGAAGCTTGGCAACCCCTTCCCATGAAAGTGTTTCTCGCCAGTCACTGCTTAGGGCTACATCAAGAGGAAACAAAACGTAGAGATAGAACGTGAAACTACTTTGTTGTGTCAAGTTTCAAGAAGCTAGCACAAACCGTGTTGGATTTAGAGTTCCAAATACATCTATCAATATAGGAGAAAACAGAGTGAAACCTAAAAATTCAAACTGTTACTGGAAATGAACGCTTCAACATAGAAGAACGAAATTTGGGGAACCAAGTCGCCTTAGTGTACTGATCATTACCTGAAAGTATCATCCAGTTTGGGTGAAAAAATATTTGCTGAGATTTCTGGAGATTCGTAATTTTTGGAAGCTTGGCAACCCCTTCCCATGAAAGTGTTTCTCGCCAGTCACTGTTTAGGGCTACATCAAGAGGAAACAACAAAACGTAGAGATAGAACGTGAAACTACTTTGTTGTGTCAACTTTCAAGAAGCTAGCACAAACCGTGTTGGATTCAGAGTTCCAAATACATCTATCAATATAGGAGAAAACAGAGTGCAACCTACAAATTCAAACTGTTACTGGAAATGAACGCTTCAACATAGAAGAACGAAATTTGGGTAACCAAGTCGCCTTAGTGTACTGATCATTACCTGAAAGTATCATCCAGTTTGGGTGAAAAAATATTTGCTGAGATTTCTGGAGATTCGTAATTTTGGGAAGCTTGGCAACCCCTTCCCATGAAAGTGTTTCTCGCCAGTCACTGCTTAGGGCTACATCAAGAGGAAACAAAACGTAGAGATAGAACGTGAAACTACTTTGTTGTGTCAAGTTTCAAGAAGCTAGCACAAACCGTGTTGGATTTAGAGTTCCAAATACATCTATCAATATAGGAGAAAACAGAGTGAAACCTAAAAATTCAAACTGTTACTGAAAATGAACGCTTCAACATAGAAGAACGAAATTTGGGGAACCAAGTCACCTTAGTGTACTGATCATTACCTGAAAGTATCATCCAGTTTGGGTGAAAAAATATTTGCTGAGATCTCTGGAGATTCGTAATTTTGGGAAGCTTGGCAACCCCTTCCCATGAAAGTGTTTCTCGCCAGTCACTGCTTAGGGCTACATCAAGAGGAAACAAAACGTAGAGATAGAACGTGAAACTACTTTGTTGTGTCAAGTTTCAAGAAGCTAGCACAAACCGTGTTGGATTTAGAGTTCCAAATACATCTATCAATATAGGAGAAAACAGAGTGAAACCTAAAAATTCAAACTGTTACTGGAAATGAACGCTTCAACATAGAAGAACGAAATTTGGGGAACCAAGTCGCCTTAGTGTACTGATCATTACCTGAAAGTATCATCCAGTTTGGGTGAAAAAATATTTGCTGAGATTTCTGGAGATTCGTAATTTTGGGAAGCTTGGCAACCCCTTCCCATGAAAGTGTTTCTCGCCAGTCACTGTTTAGGGCTACATTAAGAGGAAACAAAACATAGAGATAGAACGTGAAACTACTTTGTTGTGTCAAGTTTCAAGAAGCTAGCACAAACCGTGTTGGATTTAGAGTTCCAAATACATCTATCAATATAGGAGAAAACAGAGTGAAACCTAAAAATTCAAACTGTTACTGGAAATGAACGCTTCAACATAGAAGAACGAAATTTGGGGAACCAAGTCGCCTTAGTGTACTGATCATTACCTGAAAGTATCATCCAGTTTGGGTGAAAAAATATTTGCTGAGATCTCTGGAGATTCGTAATTTTGGGAAGCTTGGCAACCCCTTCCCATGAAAGTGTTTCTCGCCAGTCACTGCTTAGGGCTACATCAAGAGGAAACAAAACGTAGAGATAGAACGTGAAACTACTTTGTTGTGTCAAGTTTCAAGAAGCTAGCACAAACCGTGTTGGATTTAGAGTTCCAAATACATCTATCAATATAGGAGAAAACAGAGTGAAACCTAAAAATTCAAACTGTTACTGGAAATGAACGCTTCAACATAGAAGAACGAAATTTGGGGAACCAAGTCGCCTTAGTGTACTGATCATTACCTGAAAGTATCATCCAGTTTGGGTGAAAAAATATTTGCTGAGATTTCTGGAGATTCGTAATTTTTGGAAGCTTGGCAACCCCTTCCCATGAAAGTGTTTCTCGCCAGTCACTGTATAGGGCTACATCAAGAGGAAACAAAACGTAGAGATAGAACGTGAAACTACTTTGTTGTGTCAAGTTTCAAGAAGCTAGCACAAACCGTGTTGGATTTAGAGTTCCAAATACATCTATCAATATAGGAGAAAACAGAGTGAAACCTAAAAATTCAAACTGTTACTGGAAATGAACGCTTCAACATAGAAGAACGAAATTTGGGGAACCAAGTCGCCTTAGTGTACTGATCATTACCTGAAAGTATCATCCAGTTTGGGTGAAAAAATATTTGCTGAGATTTCTGGAGATTCGTAATTTTGGGAAGCTTGGCAACCCCTTCCCATGAAAGTGTTTCTCGCCAGTCACTGTTTAGGGCTACATCAAGAGGAAACAACAAAACGTAGAGATAGAACGTGAAACTACTTTGTTGTGTCAACTTTCAAGAAGCTAGCACAAACCGTGTTGGATTCAGAGTTCCAAATACATCTATCAATATAGGAGAAAACAGAGTGAAACCTACAAATTCAAACTGTTACTGGAAATGAACGCTTCAACATAGAAGAACGAAATTTGGGTAACCAAGTCGCCTTAGTGTACTGATCATTACCTGAAAGTATCATCCAGTTTGGGTGAAAAAATATTTGCTGAGATTTCTGGAGATTCGTAATTTTGGGAAGCTTGGCAACCCCTTCCCATGAAAGTGTTTCTCGCCAGTCACTGCTTAGGGCTACATCAAGAGGAAACAAAACGTAGAGATAGAACGTGAAACTACTTTGTTGTGTCAAGTTTCAAGAAGCTAGCACAAACCGTGTTGGATTTAGAGTTCCAAATACATCTATCAATATAGGAGAAAACAGAGTGAAACCTAAAAATTCAAACTGTTACTGAAAATGAACGCTTCAACATAGAAGAACGAAATTTGGGGAACCAAGTCACCTTAGTGTACTGATCATTACCTGAAAGTATCATCCAGTTTGGGTGAAAAAATATTTGCTGAGATCTCTGGAGATTCGTAATTTTGGGAAGCTTGGCAACCCCTTCCCATGAAAGTGTTTCTCGCCAGTCACTGCTTAGGGCTACATCAAGAGGAAACAAAACGTAGAGATAGAACGTGAAACTACTTTGTTGTGTCAAGTTTCAAGAAGCTAGCACAAACCGTGTTGGATTTAGAGTTCCAAATACATCTATCAATATAGGAGAAAACAGAGTGAAACCTAAAAATTCAAACTGTTACTGGAAATGAACGCTTCAACATAGAAGAACGAAATTTGGGGAACCAAGTCGCCTTAGTGTACTGATCATTACCTGAAAGTATCATCCAGTTTGGGTGAAAAAATATTTGCTGAGATTTCTGGAGATTCGTAATTTTGGGAAGCTTGGCAACCCCTTCCCATGAAAGTGTTTCTGGCCAGCCACTGTTTAGGGCTACATCAAGAGGAAACAAAACGTAGAGATAGAACGTGAAACTACTTTGTTGTGTCAAGTTTCAAGAAGCTAGCACAAACCGTGTTGGATTTAGAGTTCCAAATACATCTATCAATATAGGAGAAAACAGAGTGAAACCTAAAAATTCAAACTGTTACTGGAAATGAACGCTTCAACATAGAAGAACGAAATTTGGGGAACCAAGTCGCCTTAGTGTACTGATCATTACCTGAAAGTATCATCCAGTTTGGGTGGAAAAATATTTGCTGAGATCTCTGGAGATTCGTAATTTTGGGAAGCTTGGCAACCCCTTCCCATGAAAGTGTTTCTCGCCAGTCACTGCTTAGGGCTACATCAAGAGGAAACAAAACGTAGAGATAGAACGTGAAACTACTTTGTTGTGTCAAGTTTCAAGAAGCTAGCACAAACCGTGTTGGATTTAGAGTTCCAAATACATCTATCAATATAGGAGAAAACAGAGTGAAACCTAAAAATTCAAACTGTTACTGGAAATGAACGCTTCAACATAGAAGAACGAAATTTGGGGAACCAAGTCGCCTTAGTGTACTGATCATTACCTGAAAGTATCATCCAGTTTGGGTGAAAAAATATTTGCTGAGATTTCTGGAGATTCGTAATTTTGGGAAGCTTGGCAACCCCTTCCCATGAAAGTGTTTCTGGCCAGTCACTGTTTAGGGCTACATCAAGAGGAAACAAAACGTAGAGATAGAACGTGAAACTACTTTGTTGTGTCAAGTTTCAAGAAGCTACCACAAACCGTGTTGGATTTAGAGTTCCAAATACATCTATCAATATAGGAGAAAACAGAGTGAAACCTACAAATTCAAACTGTTACTGGAAATGAACGCTTCAACATAGAAGAACGAAATTTGGGGAACCAAGTCGCCTTAGTGTACTGATCATTACCTGAAAGTATCATCCAGTTTGGGTGAAAAAATATTTGCTGAGATTTCTGGAGATTCGTAATTTTGGGAAGCTTGGCATCCCCTTCCCATGAAAGTGTTTCTCGCCAGTCACTGCTTAGGACTACATCAAGAGGAAACAAAACGTAGAGATAGAATGTGAAACTACTTTGTTGTGTCAAGTTTCAAGAAGCTAGCACAAACCGTGTTGGATTTAGAGTTCCAAATACATCTATCAATATAGGAGAAAACAGAGTGAAACCTAAAAATTCAAACTGTTACTGGAAATGAACGCTTCAACATAGAAGAACGAAATTTGGGGAACCAAGTCGCCTTAGTGTACTGATCATTACCTGAGAGTATCATCCAGTTTGGGTGAAAAAATATTTGCTGAGATTTCTGGAGATTCGTAATTTTGGAAGCTTGGCAACCCCTTCCCATGAAAGTGTTTCTCGCCAGTCACTGCTTAGGGCTACAACAAGAGGAAACAAAACGTAGAGATAGAACGTGAAACTACTTTGTTGTGTCAAGTTTCAAGAAGCTAGCACAAACCGTGTTGGATTTAGAGTTCCAAATACATCTATCAATATAGGAGAAAACAGAGTGAAACCTAAAAATTCAAACTGTTACTGAAAATGAACGCTTCAACATAGAAGAACGAAATTTGGGGAACCAAGTCACCTTAGTGTACTGATCATTACCTGAAAGTATCATCCAGTTTGGGTGAAAAAATATTTGCTGAGATCTCTGGAGATTCGTAATTTTGGGAAGCTTGGCAACCCCTTCCCATGAAAGTGTTTCTCGCCAGTCACTGCTTAGGGCTACATCAAGAGGAAACAAAACGTAGAGATAGAACATGAAACTACTTTGTTGTGTCAAGTTTCAAGAAGCTAGCACAAACCGTGTTGGATTTAGAGTTCCAAATACATCTATCAATATAGGAGAAAACAGAGTGAAACCTAAAAATTCAAACTGTTACTGGAAATGAACGCTTCAACATAGAAGAACGAAATTTGGGGAACCAAGTCGCCTTAGTGTACTGATCATTACCTGAAAGTATCATCCAGTTTGGGTGAAAAAATATTTGCTGAGATATCTGGAGATTCGTAATTTTGGGAAGCTTGGCAACCCCTTCCCATGAAAGTGTTTCTCGCCAGTCACTGCTTAGGGCTACATCAAGAGGAAACAAAACGTAGAGATAGAACGTGAAACTACTTTGTTGTGTCAAGTTTCAAGAAGCTAGCACAAACCGTGTTGGATTTAGAGTTCCAAATACATCTATCAATATAGGAGAAAACAGAGTGAAACCTAAAAATTCAAACTTTTACTGGAAATGAACGCTTCAACATAGAAGAACGAAATTTGGGGAACCAAGTCGCCTTAGTGTACTGATCATTACCTGAAAGTATCATCCAGTTTGGGTGAAAAAATATTTGCTGAGATTTCTGGAGATTCGTAATTTTGGGAAGCTTGGCAACCCCTTCCCATGAAAGTGTTTCTGGCCAGTCACTGTTTAGGGCTACATCAAGAGGAAACAAAACGTAGAGATAGAACGTGAAACTACTTTGTTGTGTCAAGTTTCAAGAAGCTACCACAAACCGTGTTGGATTTAGAGTTCCAAATACATCTATCAATATAGGAGAAAACAGAGTGAAACCTACAAATTCAAACTGTTAATGGAAATGAACGCTTCAACATAGAAGAACGAAATTTGGGGAACCAAGTCGCCTTAGTGTACTGATCATTACCTGAAAGTATCATCCAGTTTGGGTGAAAAAATATTTGCTGAGATTTCTGGAGATTCGTAATTTTGGGAAGCTTGGCATCCCCTTCCCATGAAAGTGTTTCTCGCCAGTCACTGCTTAGGACTACATCAAGAGGAAACAAAACGTAGAGATAGAATGTGAAACTACTTTGTTGTGTCAAGTTTCAAGAAGCTAGCACAAACCGTGTTGGATTTAGAGTTCCAAATACATCTATCAATATAGGAGAAAACAGAGTGAAACCTAAAAATTCAAACTGTTACTGGAAATGAACGCTTCAACATAGAAGAACGAAATTTGGGGAACCAAGTCGCCTTAGTGCACTGATAATTACCTGAGAGTATCATCCAGTTTGGGTGAAAAAATATTTGCTGAGATTTCTGGAGATTCGTAATTTTGGAAGCTTGGCAACCCCTTCCCATGAAAGTGTTTCTCGCCAGTCACTGCTTAGGGCTACAACAAGAGGAAACAAAACGTAGAGATAGAACGTGAAACTACTTTGTTGTGTCAAGTTTCAAGAAGCTAGCACAAACCGTGTTGGATTTAGAGTTCCAAATACATCTATCAATATAGGAGAAAACAGAGTGAAACCTAAAAATTCAAACTGTTACTGGAAATGAACGCTTCAACATAGAAGAACGAAATTTGGGGAACCAAGTCGCCTTAGTGTACTGATCATTACCTGAGAGTATCATCCAGTTTGGATGAAAAAATGTTTGCTGAGATTTCTGGAGATTCGTAATTTTGGGAAGCTTGGCAACCCCATCCCATGAAAGTGTTTCTCGCCAGTCACTGCTTAGGGCTAAATCAAGAGGAAACAAAACGTAGAGATAGAACGTGAAACTACTTTGTTGTGTCAAGTTTCAAGAAGCTAGCACAAACTGTGTTGGATTTAGAGTTCCAAATACATCTATCAATATAGGAGAAAACAGAGTGAAACCTAAAAATTCAAACTGTTACTGGAAATGAACGCTTCAAAATAGAAGAACAAAATTTGGGGAACCAAGTCGCCTTAGTGTACTGATCATTACCTGAAAGTATCATCCAGTTTGGGTGAAAAAATATTTGCTGAGATTTATGGAGATTCGTAATTTTGGGAAGCTTGGCAACCCCTTCCCATGAAAGTGTTTCTCGCCAGTCACTGCTTAGGGCTACATCAAGAGGAAACAAAACGTAGAGATAGAACGTGAAACTACTTTGTTGTGTCAAGTTTCAAGAAGCTAGCACAAACCGTGTTGGATTTAGAGTTCCAAATACATCTATCAATATAGGAGAAAACAGAGTGAAACCTAAAAATTCAAACTGTTACTGGAAATGAACGCTTCAACATAGAAGAACGAAATTTGGGGAACCAAGTCGCCTTAGTGTACTGATCATTACCTGAAAGTATCATCCAGTTTGGGTGAAAAAATATTTGCTGAGATTTCTGGAGATTCGTAATTTTGGGAAGCTTGGAAACCCCTTCCCATGAAAGTGTTTCTCGCCAGTCACTGCTTAGGGCTACATCAAGAGGAAACAAAACGTAGAGATAGAACGTGAAACTACTTTGTTGTGTCAAGTTTCAAGAAGCTAGCACAAACCGTGTTGGATTTAGAGTTCCAAATACATCTATCAATATAGGAGAAAACAGAGTGAAACCTAAAAATTCAAACTGTTACTGGAAATGAACGCTTCAACATAGAAGAACGAAATTTGGGGAACCAAGTCGCCTTAGTGTACTGATCATTACCTGAAAGTATCATCCAGTTTGGGTGAAAAAATATTTGCTGAGATTTCTGGAGATTCGTAATTTTTGGAAGCTTGGCAACCCCTTCCCATGAAAGTGTTTCTCGCCAGTCACTGCTTAGGGCTACATCAAGAGGAAACAACAAAACGTAGAGATAGAACGTGAAACTACTTTGTTGTGTCAAGTTTCAAGAAGCTAGCACAAACCGTGTTGGATTTAGAGTTCCAAATACATCTATCAATATAGGAGAAAACAGAGTGAAACCTACAAATTCAAACTGTTACTGGAAATGAACGCTTCAACATAGAAGAACGAAATTTGGGTAACCAAGTCGCCTTAGTGTACTGATCATTACCTGAAAGTATCATCCAGTTTGGGTGAAAAAATATTTGCTGAGATTTCTGGAGATTCGTAATTTTGGGAAGCTTGGCAACCCCTTCCCATGAAAGTGTTTCTCGCCAGTCACTGCTTAGGGCTACATCAAGAGGAAACAAAACGTAGAGATAGAACGTGAAACTACTTTGTTGTGTCAAGTTTCAAGAAGCTAGCACAAACCGTGTTGGATTTAGAGTTCCAAATACATCTATCAATATAGGAGAAAACAGAGTGAAACCTAAAAATTCAAACTGTTACTGAAAATGAACGCTTCAACATAGAAGAACGAAATTTGGGGAACCAAGTCACCTTAGTGTACTGATCATTACCTGACAGTATCATCCAGTTTGGGTGAAAAAATATTTGCTGAGATCTCTGGAGATTCGTAATTTTGGAAGCTTGGCAACCCCTTCCCATGAAAGTGTTTCTCGCCAGTCACTGCTTAGGGCTACATCAAGAGGAAACAAAACGTAGAGATAGAACGTGAAACTACTTTGTTGTGTCAAGTTTCAAGAAGCTAGCACAAACCGTGTTGGATTTAGTGTTCCAAATACATCTATCAATATAGGAGAAAACAGAGTGAAACCTAAAAATTCAAACTGTTACTGGAAATGAACGCTTCAACATAGAAGAACGAAATTTGGGGAACCAAGTCGCCTTAGTGTACTGATCATTACCTGAAAGTATCATCCAGTTTGGGTGAAAAAATATTTGCTGAGATTTCTGGAGATTCGTAATTTTGGGAAGCTTGGCAACCTCGTTCCATGAAAGGGTTTCTCGCCAGTCACTGCTTAGGGCTACATCAAGAGGAAACAAAACGTAGAGATAGAACGTGAAACTACTTTGTTGTGTCAAGTTTCAAGAAGCTACCACAAACCGTGTTGGATTTAGAGTTCCAAATACATCTATTAATATAGGAGAAAAGAGAGTGAAACCTAAAAATTCAAACTGTTACTGGAAATGAACGCTTCAACATAGAAGAACGAAATTTGGGGAACCAAGTCGCCTTAGTGTACTGATCATTACCTGAAAGTATCATCCAGTTTGGGTGAAAAAATATTTGCTGAGATTTCTGGAGATTCGTAATTTTGGGAAGCTTGGCAACCCCTTCCCATGAAAGTGTTTCTCGCCAGTCACTGCTTAGGGCTACATCAAGAGGAAACAAAACGTAGAGATAGAACGTGAAACTACTTGGTTTTGTCAAGTTTCAAGAAGCTAGCACAAACCGTGTTGGATTCAGAGTTCCAAATACATCTATCAATATAGGAGAAAACAGAGTGAAACCTAAAAATTCAAACTGTTACTGGAAATGAACGCTTCAACATAGAAGAACGAAATTTGGGGAACCAAGTCGCCTTAGTGTACTCATCATTACCTGAAAGTATCATCCAGTTTGGGTGAAAAAATATTTGCTGAGATCTCTGGAGATTCGTAATTTTGGGAAGCTTGGCAACCCCTTCCCATGAAAGTGTTTCTCGCCAGTCACTGCTTAGGGCTACATCAAGAGGAAACAAAATGTAGAGATAGAACGTGAAACTACTTTGTTGTGTCAAGTTTCAAGAAGCTAGCACAAACCGTGTTGGATTTAGTGTTCCAAATACATCTATCAATATAGGAGAAAACAGAGTGAAACCTAAAAATTCAAACTGTTACTGGAAATGAACGCTTCAACATAGAAGAACGAAATTTGGGGAACCAAGTCGCATTAGTGTACTGATCATTACCTGAAAGTATCATCCAGTTTGGGTGAAAAAATATTTGCTGAGATTTCTGGAGATTCGTAATTTTGGGAAGCTTGGCAACCCCTTCCCATGAAAGTGTTTCTCGCCAGTCACTGCTTAGGGCTACATCAAGAGGAAACAAAACGTAGAGATAGAACGTGAAACTACTTTGTTGTGTCAAGTTTCAAGAAGCTAGCACAAACCGTGTTGGATTTAGAGTTCCAAATACATCTATCAATATAGGAGAAAACAGAGTGAAACCTAAAAATTCAAACTGTTACTGGAAATGAACGCTTCAACATAGAAGAACGAAATTTGGGGAACCAAGTCGCCTTAGTGTACTGATCATTACCTGAAAGTATCATCCAGTTTGGGTGAAAAAATATTTGCTGAGATTTCTGGAGATTCGTAATTTTTGGAAGCTTGGCAACCCCTTCCCATGAAAGTGTTTCTCGCCAGTCACTGCTTAGGGCTACATCAAGAGGAAACAACAAAACGTAGAGATAGAACGTGAAACTACTTTGTTGTGTCAAGTTTCAAGAAGCTAGCACAAACCGTGTTGGATTTAGAGTTCCAAATACATCTATCAATATAGGAGAAAACAGAGTGAAACCTACAAATTCAAACTGTTACTGGAAATGAACGCTTCAACATAGAAGAACGAAATTTGGGTAACCAAGTCGCCTTAGTGTACTGATCATTACCTGAAAGTATCATCCAGTTTGGGTGAAAAAATATTTGCTGAGATTTCTGGAGATTCGTAATTTTGGGAAGCTTGGCAACCCCTTCCCATGAAAGTGTTTCTCGCCAGTCACTGCTTAGGGCTACATCAAGAGGAAACAAAACGTAGAGATAGAACGTGAAACTACTTTGTTGTGTCAAGTTTCAAGAAGCTAGCACAAACCGTGTTGGATTTAGAGTTCCAAATACATCTATCAATATAGGAGAAAACAGAGTGAAACCTAAAAATTCAAACTGTTACTGAAAATGAACGCTTCAACATAGAAGAACGAAATTTGGGGAACCAAGTCACCTTAGTGTACTGATCATTACCTGAAAGTATCATCCAGTTTGGGTGAAAAAATATTTGCTGAGATCTCTGGAGATTCGTAATTTTGGGAAGCTTGGCAACCCCTTCCCATGAAAGTGTTTCTCGCCAGTCACTGCTTAGGGCTACATCAAGAGGAAACAAAACGTAGAGATAGAACGTGAAACTACTTTGTTGTGTCAACTTTCAAGAAGCTAGCACAAACCGTGTTGGATTTAGAGTTCCAAATACATCTATCAATATAGGAGAAAACAGAGTGAAACCTAAAAATTCAAACTGTTACTGGAAATGAACGCTTCAACATAGAAGAACGAAATTTGGGGAACCAAGTCGCCTTAGTGTACTGATCATTACCTGAAAGTATCATCCAGTTTGGGTGAAAAAATATTTGCTGAGATTTCTGGAGATTCGTAATTTTGGGAAGCTTGGCAACCCCTTCCCATGAAAGTGTTTCTGGCCAGTCACTGTTTAGGGCTACATCAAGAGGAAACAAAACGTAGAGATAGAACGTGAAACTACTTTGTTGTGTCAAGTTTCAAGAAGCTAGCACAAACCGTGTTGGATTTAGAGTTCCAAATACATCTATCAATATAGGAGAAAACAGAGTGAAACCTAAAAATTCAAACTGTTACTGGAAATGAACGCTTCAACATAGAAGAACGAAATTTGGGGAACCAAGTCGCCTTAGTGTACTGATCATTACCTGAAAGTATCATCCAGTTTGGGTGAAAAAATATTTGCTGAGATTTCTGGAGATTCGTAATTTTGGGAAGCTTGGCAACCCCTTCCCATGAAAGTGTTTCTGGCCAGTCACTGTTTAGGGCTACATCAAGAGGAAACAAAACGTAGAGATAGAACGTGAAACTACTTTGTTGTGTCAAGTTTCAAGAAGCTAGCACAAACCGTGTTGGATTTAGAGTTCCAAATACATCTATCCATATAGGAGAAAACAGAGTGAAACCTAAAAATTCAAACTGTTACTGGAAATGAACGCTTCAACATAGAAGAACGAAATTTGGGGAACCAAGTCGCCTTAGTGTACTGATCATTACCTGAAAGTATCATCCAGTTTGGGTGAAAAAATATTTGCTGAGATCTCTGGAGATTCGTAATTTTGGGAAGCTTGGCAACCCCTTCCCATGAAAGTGTTTCTCGCCAGTCACTGCTTAGGGCTACATCAAGAGGAAACAAAACGTAGAGATAGAACGTGAAACTACTTTGTTGTGTCAAGTTTCAAGAAGCTAGCACAAACCGTGTTGGATTTAGAGTTCCAAATACATCTATCAATATAGGAGAAAACAGAGTGAAACCTAAAAATTCAAACTGTTACTGGAAATGAACGCTTCAACATAGAAGAACGAAATTTGGGGAACCAAGTCGCCTTAGTGTACTGATCATTACCTGAAAGTATCATCCAGTTTGGGTGAAAAAATATTTGCTGAGATTTCTGGAGATTCGTAATTTTGGGAAGCTTGGCAACCCCTTCCCATGAAAGTGTTTCTGGCCAGTCACTGTTTAGGGCTACATCAAGAGGAAACAAAACGTAGAGATAGAACGTGAAACTACTTTGTTGTGTCAAGTTTCAAGAAGCTAGCACAAACCGTGTTGGATTTAGAGTTCCAAATACATCTATCAATATAGGAGAAAACAGAGTGAAACCTAAAAATTCAAACTGTTACTGGAAATGAACGCTTCAACATAGAAGAACGAAATTTGGGGAACCAAGTCGCCTTAGTGTACTGATCATTACCTGAAAGTATCATCCAGTTTGGGTGAAAAAATATTTGCTGAGATTTCTGGAGATTCGTAATTTTGGGAAGCTTGGCATCCCCTTCCCATGAAAGTGTTTCTCGCCAGTCACTGCTTAGGGCTACATCAAGAGGAAACAAAACGTAGAGATAGAACGTGAAACTACTTTGTTGTGTCAAGTTTCAAGAAGCTAGCACAAACCGTGTTGGATTTAGAGTTCCAAATACATCTATCAATATAGGAGAAAACAGAGTGAAACCTAAAAATTCAAACTGTTACTGGAAATGAACGCTTCAACATAGAAGAACGAAATTTGGGGAAACAAGTCGCCTTAGTGTACTGATCATTACCTGAGAGTATCATCCAGTTTGGGTGAAAAAATATTTGCTGAGATTTCTGGAGATTCGTAATTTTGGAAGCTTGGCAACCCCTTCCCATGAAAGTGTTTCTCGCCAGTCACTGCTTAGGGCTACAACAAGAGGAAACAAAACGTAGAGATAGAACGTGAAACTACTTTGTTGTGTCAAGTTTCAAGAAGCTAGCACAAACCGTGTTGGATTTAGAGTTCCAAATACATCTATCAATATAGGAGAAAACAGAGTGAAACCTAAAAATTCAAACTGTTACTGGAAATGAACGCTTCAACATAGAAGAACGAAATTTGGGGAACCAAGTCGCCTTAGTGTACTGATCATTACCTGAGAGTATCATCCAGTTTGGGTGAAAAAATATTTGCTGAGATTTCTGGAGATTCGTAATTTTTGGAAGCTTGGCAACCCCTTCCCATGAAAGTGTTTCTCGCCAGTCACTGCTTAGGGCTACATCAAGAGGAAACAAAACGTAGAGATAGAACGTGAAACTACTTTGTTGTGTCAAGTTTCAAGAAGCTAGCACAAACCGTGTTGGATTTAGAGTTCCAAATACATCTATCAATATAGGAGAAAACAGAGTGAAACCTACAAATTCAAACTGTTACTGGAAATGAACGCTTCAACATAGAAGAACGAAATTTGGGGAACCAAGTCGCCTTAGTGTACTGATCATTACCTGAAAGTATCATCCAGTTTGGGTGAAAAAATATTTGCTGAGATTTCTGGAGATTCGTAATTTTGGGAAGCTTGGCAACCCCTTCCCATGAAAGTGTTTCTGGCCAGTCACTGTTTAGGGCTACATCAAGAGGAAACAAAACGTAGAGATAGAACGTGAAACTACTTTGTTGTGTCAAGTTTCAAGAAGCTAGCACAAACCGTGTTGGATTTAGAGTTCCAAATACATCTATCCATATAGGAGAAAACAGAGTGAAACCTAAAAATTCAAACTGTTACTGGAAATGAACGCTTCAACATAGAAGAACGAAATTTGGGGAACCAAGTCGCCTTAGTGTACTGATCATTACCTGAAAGTATCATCCAGTTTGGGTGAAAAAATATTTGCTGAGATCTCTGGAGATTCGTAATTTTGGGAAGCTTGGCAACCCCTTCCCATGAAAGTGTTTCTCGCCAGTCACTGCTTAGGGCTACATCAAGAGGAAACAAAACGTAGAGATAGAACGTGAAACTACTTTGTTGTGTCAAGTTTCAAGAAGCTAGCACAAACCGTGTTGGATTTAGAGTTCCAAATACATCTATCAATATAGGAGAAAACAGAGTGAAACCTAAAAATTCAAACTGTTACTGGAAATGAACGCTTCAACATAGAAGAACGAAATTTGGGGAACCAAGTCGCCTTAGTGTACTCATCATTACCTGAAAGTATCATCCAGTTTGGGTGAAAAAATATTTGCTGAGATCTCTGGAGATTCGTAATTTTGGGAAGCTTGGCAACCCCTTCCCATGAAAGTGTTTCTCGCCAGTCACTGCTTAGGGCTACATCAAGAGGAAACAAAATGTAGAGATAGAACGTGAAACTACTTTGTTGTGTCAAGTTTCAAGAAGCTAGCACAAACCGTGTTGGATTTAGTGTTCCAAATACATCTATCAATATAGGAGAAAACAGAGTGAAACCTAAAAATTCAAACTGTTACTGGAAATGAACGCTTCAACATAGAAGAACGAAATTTGGGGAACCAAGTCGCATTAGTGTACTGATCATTACCTGAAAGTATCATCCAGTTTGGGTGAAAAAATATTTGCTGAGATTTCTGGAGATTCGTAATTTTGGGAAGCTTGGCAACCCCTTCCCATGAAAGTGTTTCTCGCCAGTCACTGCTTAGGGCTACATCAAGAGGAAACAAAACGTAGAGATAGAACGTGAAACTACTTTGTTGTGTCAAGTTTCAAGAAGCTAGCACAAACCGTGTTGGATTTAGAGTTCCAAATACATCTATCAATATAGGAGAAAACAGAGTGAAACCTAAAAATTCAAACTGTTACTGGAAATGAACGCTTCAACATAGAAGAACGAAATTTGGGGAAACAAGTCGCCTTAGTGTACTGATCATTACCTGAGAGTATCATCCAGTTTGGGTGAAAAAATATTTGCTGAGATTTCTGGAGATTCGTAATTTTGGAAGCTTGGCAACCCCTTCCCATGAAAGTGTTTCTCGCCAGTCACTGCTTAGGGCTACAACAAGAGGAAACAAAACGTAGAGATAGAACGTGAAACTACTTTGTTGTGTCAAGTTTCAAGAAGCTAGCACAAACCGTGTTGGATTTAGAGTTCCAAATACATCTATCAATATAGGAGAAAACAGAGTGAAACCTAAAAATTCAAACTGTTACTGGAAATGAACGCTTCAACATAGAAGAACGAAATTTGGGGAACCAAGTCGCCTTAGTGTACTGATCATTACCTGAGAGTATCATCCAGTTTGGGTGAAAAAATATTTGCTGAGATTTCTGGAGATTCGTAATTTTTGGAAGCTTGGCAACCCCTTCCCATGAAAGTGTTTCTCGCCAGTCACTGCTTAGGGCTACATCAAGAGGAAACAAAACGTAGAGATAGAACGTGAAACTACTTTGTTGTGTCAAGTTTCAAGAAGCTAGCACAAACCGTGTTGGATTTAGAGTTCCAAATACATCTATCAATATAGGAGAAAACAGAGTGAAACCTACAAATTCAAACTGTTACTGGAAATGAACGCTTCAACATAGAAGAACGAAATTTGGGTAACCAAGTCGCCTTAGTGTACTGATCATTACCTGAAAGTATCATCCAGTTTGGGTGAAAAAATATTTGCTGAGATTTCTGGAGATTCGTAATTTTGGGAAGCTTGGCAACCCCTTCCCATGAAAGTGTTTCTCGCCAGTCACTGCTTAGGGCTACATCAAGAGGAAACAAAACGTAGAGATAGAACGTGAAACTACTTTGTTGTGTCAAGTTTCAAGAAGCTAGCACAAACCGTGTTGGATTTAGAGTTCCAAATACATCTATCAATATAGGAGAAAACAGAGTGAAACCTAAAAATTCAAACTGTTACTGAAAATGAACGCTTCAACATAGAAGAACGAAATTTGGGGAACCAAGTCACCTTAGTGTACTGATCATTACCTGAAAGTATCATCCAGTTTGGGTGAAAAAATATTTGCTGAGATCTCTGGAGATTCGTAATTTTGGGAAGCTTGGCAACCCCTTCCCATGAAAGTGTTTCTCGCCAGTCACTGCTTAGGGCTACATCAAGAGGAAACAAAACGTAGAGATAGAACGTGAAACTACTTTGTTGTGTCAAGTTTCAAGAAGCTAGCACAAACCGTGTTGGATTTAGAGTTCCAAATACATCTATCAATATAGGAGAAAACAGAGTGAAACCTACAAATTCAAACTGTTACTGGAAATGAACGCTTCAACATAGAAGAACGAAATTTGGGTAACCAAGTCGCCTTAGTGTACTGATCATTACCTGAAAGTATCATCCAGTTTGGGTGAAAAAATATTTGCTGAGATTTCTGGAGATTCGTAATTTTGGGAAGCTTGGCAACCCCTTCCCATGAAAGTGTTTCTCGCCAGTCACTGCTTAGGGCTACATCAAGAGGAAACAAAACGTAGAGATAGAACGTGAAACTACTTTGTTGTGTCAAGTTTCAAGAAGCTAGCACAAACCGTGTTGGATTTAGAGTTCCAAATACATCTATCAATATAGGAGAAAACAGAGTGAAACCTAAAAATTCAAACTGTTACTGAAAATGAACGCTTCAACATAGAAGAACGAAATTTGGGGAACCAAGTCACCTTAGTGTACTGATCATTACCTGAAAGTATCATCCAGTTTGGGTGAAAAAATATTTGCTGAGATCTCTGGAGATTCGTAATTTTGGGAAGCTTGGCAACCCCTTCCCATGAAAGTGTTTCTCGCCAGTCACTGCTTAGGGCTACATCAAGAGGAAACAAAACGTAGAGATAGAACGTGAAACTACTTTGTTGTGTCAAGTTTCAAGAAGCTAGCACAAACCGTGTTGGATTTAGAGTTCCAAATACATCTATCAATATAGGAGAAAACAGAGTGAAACCTAAAAATTCAAACTGTTACTGGAAATGAACGCTTCAACATAGAAGAACGAAATTTGGGGAACCAAGTCGCCTTAGTGTACTGATCATTACCTGAAAGTATCATCCAGTTTGGGTGAAAAAATATTTGCTGAGATTTCTGGAGATTCGTAATTTTGGGAAGCTTGGCAACCCCTTCCCATGAAAGTGTTTCTGGCCAGTCACTGTTTAGGGCTACATCAAGAGGAAACAAAACGTAGAGATAGAACGTGAAACTACTTTGTTGTGTCAAGTTTCAAGAAGCTAGCACAAACCGTGTTGGATTTAGAGTTCCAAATACATCTATCAATATAGGAGAAAACAGAGTGAAACCTAAAAATTCAAACTGTTACTGGAAATGAACGCTTCAACATAGAAGAACGAAATTTGGGGAACCAAGTCGCCTTAGTGTACTGATCATTACCTGAAAGTATCATCCAGTTTGGGTGAAAAAATATTTGCTGAGATTTCTGGAGATTCGTAATTTTGGGAAGCTTGGCAACCCCTTCCCATGAAAGTGTTTCTGGCCAGTCACTGTTTAGGGCTACATCAAGAGGAAACAAAACGTAGAGATAGAACGTGAAACTACTTTGTTGTGTCAAGTTTCAAGAAGCTAGCACAAACCGTGTTGGATTTAGAGTTCCAAATACATCTATCCATATAGGAGAAAACAGAGTGAAACCTAAAAATTCAAACTGTTACTGGAAATGAACGCTTCAACATAGAAGAACGAAATTTGGGGAACCAAGTCGCCTTAGTGTACTGATCATTACCTGAAAGTATCATCCAGTTTGGGTGAAAAAATATTTGCTGAGATCTCTGGAGATTCGTAATTTTGGGAAGCTTGGCAACCCCTTCCCATGAAAGTGTTTCTCGCCAGTCACTGCTTAGGGCTACATCAAGAGGAAACAAAACGTAGAGATAGAACGTGAAACTACTTTGTTGTGTCAAGTTTCAAGAAGCTAGCACAAACCGTGTTGGATTTAGAGTTCCAAATACATCTATCAATATAGGAGAAAACAGAGTGAAACCTAAAAATTCAAACTGTTACTGGAAATGAACGCTTCAACATAGAAGAACGAAATTTGGGGAACCAAGTCGCCTTAGTGTACTCATCATTACCTGAAAGTATCATCCAGTTTGGGTGAAAAAATATTTGCTGAGATCTCTGGAGATTCGTAATTTTGGGAAGCTTGGCAACCCCTTCCCATGAAAGTGTTTCTCGCCAGTCACTGCTTAGGGCTACATCAAGAGGAAACAAAATGTAGAGATAGAACGTGAAACTACTTTGTTGTGTCAAGTTTCAAGAAGCTAGCACAAACCGTGTTGGATTTAGTGTTCCAAATACATCTATCAATATAGGAGAAAACAGAGTGAAACCTAAAAATTCAAACTGTTACTGGAAATGAACGCTTCAACATAGAAGAACGAAATTTGGGGAACCAAGTCGCATTAGTGTACTGATCATTACCTGAAAGTATCATCCAGTTTGGGTGAAAAAATATTTGCTGAGATTTCTGGAGATTCGTAATTTTGGGAAGCTTGGCAACCCCTTCCCATGAAAGTGTTTCTCGCCAGTCACTGCTTAGGGCTACATCAAGAGGAAACAAAACGTAGAGATAGAACGTGAAACTACTTTGTTGTGTCAAGTTTCAAGAAGCTAGCACAAACCGTGTTGGATTTAGAGTTCCAAATACATCTATCAATATAGGAGAAAACAGAGTGAAACCTAAAAATTCAAACTGTTACTGGAAATGAACGCTTCAACATAGAAGAACGAAATTTGGGGAACCAAGTCGCCTTAGTGTACTGATCATTACCTGAAAGTATCATCCAGTTTGGGTGAAAAAATATTTGCTGAGATTTCTGGAGATTCGTAATTTTTGGAAGCTTGGCAACCCCTTCCCATGAAAGTGTTTCTCGCCAGTCACTGCTTAGGGCTACATCAAGAGGAAACAACAAAACGTAGAGATAGAACGTGAAACTACTTTGTTGTGTCAAGTTTCAAGAAGCTAGCACAAACCGTGTTGGATTTAGAGTTCCAAATACATCTATCAATATAGGAGAAAACAGAGTGAAACCTACAAATTCAAACTGTTACTGGAAATGAACGCTTCAACATAGAAGAACGAAATTTGGGTAACCAAGTCGCCTTAGTGTACTGATCATTACCTGAAAGTATCATCCAGTTTGGGTGAAAAAATATTTGCTGAGATTTCTGGAGATTCGTAATTTTGGGAAGCTTGGCAACCCCTTCCCATGAAAGTGTTTCTCGCCAGTCACTGCTTAGGGCTACATCAAGAGGAAACAAAACGTAGAGATAGAACGTGAAACTACTTTGTTGTGTCAAGTTTCAAGAAGCTAGCACAAACCGTGTTGGATTTAGAGTTCCAAATACATCTATCAATATAGGAGAAAACAGAGTGAAACCTAAAAATTCAAACTGTTACTGAAAATGAACGCTTCAACATAGAAGAACGAAATTTGGGGAACCAAGTCACCTTAGTGTACTGATCATTACCTGAAAGTATCATCCAGTTTGGGTGAAAAAATATTTGCTGAGATCTCTGGAGATTCGTAATTTTGGGAAGCTTGGCAACCCCTTCCCATGAAAGTGTTTCTCGCCAGTCACTGCTTAGGGCTACATCAAGAGGAAACAAAACGTAGAGATAGAACGTGAAACTACTTTGTTGTGTCAACTTTCAAGAAGCTAGCACAAACCGTGTTGGATTTAGAGTTCCAAATACATCTATCAATATAGGAGAAAACAGAGTGAAACCTAAAAATTCAAACTGTTACTGGAAATGAACGCTTCAACATAGAAGAACGAAATTTGGGGAACCAAGTCGCCTTAGTGTACTGATCATTACCTGAAAGTATCATCCAGTTTGGGTGAAAAAATATTTGCTGAGATTTCTGGAGATTCGTAATTTTGGGAAGCTTGGCAACCCCTTCCCATGAAAGTGTTTCTGGCCAGTCACTGTTTAGGGCTACATCAAGAGGAAACAAAACGTAGAGATAGAACGTGAAACTACTTTGTTGTGTCAAGTTTCAAGAAGCTAGCACAAACCGTGTTGGATTTAGAGTTCCAAATACATCTATCAATATAGGAGAAAACAGAGTGAAACCTAAAAATTCAAACTGTTACTGGAAATGAACGCTTCAACATAGAAGAACGAAATTTGGGGAACCAAGTCGCCTTAGTGTACTGATCATTACCTGAAAGTATCATCCAGTTTGGGTGAAAAAATATTTGCTGAGATTTCTGGAGATTCGTAATTTTGGGAAGCTTGGCAACCCCTTCCCATGAAAGTGTTTCTGGCCAGTCACTGTTTAGGGCTACATCAAGAGGAAACAAAACGTAGAGATAGAACGTGAAACTACTTTGTTGTGTCAAGTTTCAAGAAGCTAGCACAAACCGTGTTGGATTTAGAGTTCCAAATACATCTATCCATATAGGAGAAAACAGAGTGAAACCTAAAAATTCAAACTGTTACTGGAAATGAACGCTTCAACATAGAAGAACGAAATTTGGGGAACCAAGTCGCCTTAGTGTACTGATCATTACCTGAAAGTATCATCCAGTTTGGGTGAAAAAATATTTGCTGAGATCTCTGGAGATTCGTAATTTTGGGAAGCTTGGCAACCCCTTCCCATGAAAGTGTTTCTCGCCAGTCACTGCTTAGGGCTACATCAAGAGGAAACAAAACGTAGAGATAGAACGTGAAACTACTTTGTTGTGTCAAGTTTCAAGAAGCTAGCACAAACCGTGTTGGATTTAGAGTTCCAAATACATCTATCAATATAGGAGAAAACAGAGTGAAACCTAAAAATTCAAACTGTTACTGGAAATGAACGCTTCAACATAGAAGAACGAAATTTGGGGAACCAAGTCGCCTTAGTGTACTCATCATTACCTGAAAGTATCATCCAGTTTGGGTGAAAAAATATTTGCTGAGATCTCTGGAGATTCGTAATTTTGGGAAGCTTGGCAACCCCTTCCCATGAAAGTGTTTCTCGCCAGTCACTGCTTAGGGCTACATCAAGAGGAAACAAAATGTAGAGATAGAACGTGAAACTACTTTGTTGTGTCAAGTTTCAAGAAGCTAGCACAAACCGTGTTGGATTTAGTGTTCCAAATACATCTATCAATATAGGAGAAAACAGAGTGAAACCTAAAAATTCAAACTGTTACTGGAAATGAACGCTTCAACATAGAAGAACGAAATTTGGGGAACCAAGTCGCATTAGTGTACTGATCATTACCTGAAAGTATCATCCAGTTTGGGTGAAAAAATATTTGCTGAGATTTCTGGAGATTCGTAATTTTGGGAAGCTTGGCAACCCCTTCCCATGAAAGTGTTTCTCGCCAGTCACTGCTTAGGGCTACATCAAGAGGAAACAAAACGTAGAGATAGAACGTGAAACTACTTTGTTGTGTCAAGTTTCAAGAAGCTAGCACAAACCGTGTTGGATTTAGAGTTCCAAATACATCTATCAATATAGGAGAAAACAGAGTGAAACCTAAAAATTCAAACTGTTACTGGAAATGAACGCTTCAACATAGAAGAACGAAATTTGGGGAACCAAGTCGCCTTAGTGTACTGATCATTACCTGAAAGTATCATCCAGTTTGGGTGAAAAAATATTTGCTGAGATTTCTGGAGATTCGTAATTTTTGGAAGCTTGGCAACCCCTTCCCATGAAAGTGTTTCTCGCCAGTCACTGCTTAGGGCTACATCAAGAGGAAACAACAAAACGTAGAGATAGAACGTGAAACTACTTTGTTGTGTCAAGTTTCAAGAAGCTAGCACAAACCGTGTTGGATTTAGAGTTCCAAATACATCTATCAATATAGGAGAAAACAGAGTGAAACCTACAAATTCAAACTGTTACTGGAAATGAACGCTTCAACATAGAAGAACGAAATTTGGGTAACCAAGTCGCCTTAGTGTACTGATCATTACCTGAAAGTATCATCCAGTTTGGGTGAAAAAATATTTGCTGAGATTTCTGGAGATTCGTAATTTTGGGAAGCTTGGCAACCCCTTCCCATGAAAGTGTTTCTCGCCAGTCACTGCTTAGGGCTACATCAAGAGGAAACAAAACGTAGAGATAGAACGTGAAACTACTTTGTTGTGTCAAGTTTCAAGAAGCTAGCACAAACCGTGTTGGATTTAGAGTTCCAAATACATCTATCAATATAGGAGAAAACAGAGTGAAACCTAAAAATTCAAACTGTTACTGAAAATGAACGCTTCAACATAGAAGAACGAAATTTGGGGAACCAAGTCACCTTAGTGTACTGATCATTACCTGAAAGTATCATCCAGTTTGGGTGAAAAAATATTTGCTGAGATCTCTGGAGATTCGTAATTTTGGGAAGCTTGGCAACCCCTTCCCATGAAAGTGTTTCTCGCCAGTCACTGCTTAGGGCTACATCAAGAGGAAACAAAACGTAGAGATAGAACGTGAAACTACTTTGTTGTGTCAACTTTCAAGAAGCTAGCACAAACCGTGTTGGATTTAGAGTTCCAAATACATCTATCAATATAGGAGAAAACAGAGTGAAACCTAAAAATTCAAACTGTTACTGGAAATGAACGCTTCAACATAGAAGAACGAAATTTGGGGAACCAAGTCGCCTTAGTGTACTGATCATTACCTGAAAGTATCATCCAGTTTGGGTGAAAAAATATTTGCTGAGATTTCTGGAGATTCGTAATTTTGGGAAGCTTGGCAACCCCTTCCCATGAAAGTGTTTCTGGCCAGTCACTGTTTAGGGCTACATCAAGAGGAAACAAAACGTAGAGATAGAACGTGAAACTACTTTGTTGTGTCAAGTTTCAAGAAGCTAGCACAAACCGTGTTGGATTTAGAGTTCCAAATACATCTATCAATATAGGAGAAAACAGAGTGAAACCTAAAAATTCAAACTGTTACTGGAAATGAACGCTTCAACATAGAAGAACGAAATTTGGGGAACCAAGTCGCCTTAGTGTACTGATCATTACCTGAAAGTATCATCCAGTTTGGGTGAAAAAATATTTGCTGAGATTTCTGGAGATTCGTAATTTTGGGAAGCTTGGCAACCCCTTCCCATGAAAGTGTTTCTGGCCAGTCACTGTTTAGGGCTACATCAAGAGGAAACAAAACGTAGAGATAGAACGTGAAACTACTTTGTTGTGTCAAGTTTCAAGAAGCTAGCACAAACCGTGTTGGATTTAGAGTTCCAAATACATCTATCCATATAGGAGAAAACAGAGTGAAACCTAAAAATTCAAACTGTTACTGGAAATGAACGCTTCAACATAGAAGAACGAAATTTGGGGAACCAAGTCGCCTTAGTGTACTGATCATTACCTGAAAGTATCATCCAGTTTGGGTGAAAAAATATTTGCTGAGATCTCTGGAGATTCGTAATTTTGGGAAGCTTGGCAACCCCTTCCCATGAAAGTGTTTCTCGCCAGTCACTGCTTAGGGCTACATCAAGAGGAAACAAAACGTAGAGATAGAACGTGAAACTACTTTGTTGTGTCAAGTTTCAAGAAGCTAGCACAAACCGTGTTGGATTTAGAGTTCCAAATACATCTATCCATATAGGAGAAAACAGAGTGAAACCTAAAAATTCAAACTGTTACTGGAAATGAACGCTTCAACATAGAAGAACGAAATTTGGGGAACCAAGTCGCCTTAGTGTACTGATCATTACCTGAAAGTATCATCCAGTTTGGGTGAAAAAATATTTGCTGAGATCTCTGGAGATTCGTAATTTTGGGAAGCTTGGCAACCCCTTCCCATGAAAGTGTTTCTCGCCAGTCACTGCTTAGGGCTACATTAAGAGGAAACAAAACGTAGAGATAGAACGTGAAACTACTTTGTTGTGTCAAGTTTCAAGAAGCTAGCACAAACCGTGTTGGATTTAGAGTTCCAAATACATCTATCAATATAGGAGAAAACAGAGTGAAACCTAAAAATTCAAACTGTTACTGAAAATGAACGCTTCAACATAGAAGAACGAAATTTGGGGAACCAAGTCACCTTAGTGTACTGATCATTACCTGAAAGTATCATCCAGTTTGGGTGAAAAAATATTTGCTGAGATCTCTGGAGATTCGTAATTTTGGGAAGCTTGGCAACCCCTTCCCATGAAAGTGTTTCTCGCCAGTCACTGCTTAGGGCTACATCAAGAGGAAACAAAACGTAGAGATAGAACGTGAAACTACTTTGTTGTGTCAAGTTTCAAGAAGCTAGCACAAACCGTGTTGGATTTAGAGTTCCAAATACATCTATCAATATAGGAGAAAACAGAGTGAAACCTAAAAATTCAAACTGTTACTGGAAATGAACGCTTCAACATAGAAGAACGAAATTTGGGGAACCAAGTCGCCTTAGTGTACTGATCATTACCTGAAAGTATCATCCAGTTTGGGTGAAAAAATATTTGCTGAGATTTCTGGAGATTCGTAATTTTGGGAAGCTTGGCATCCCCTTCCCATGAAAGTGTTTCTCGCCAGTCACTGCTTAGGGCTACATCAAGAGGAAACAAAACGTAGAGATAGAACGTGAAACTACTTTGTTGTGTCAAGTTTCAAGAAGCTAGCACAAACCGTGTTGGATTTAGAGTTCCAAATACATCTATCAATATAGGAGAAAACAGAGTGAAACCTAAAAATTCAAACTGTTACTGGAAATGAACGCTTCAACATAGAAGAACGAAATTTGGGGAAACAAGTCGCCTTAGTGTACTGATCATTACCTGAGAGTATCATCCAGTTTGGGTGAAAAAATATTTGCTGAGATTTCTGGAGATTCGTAATTTTGGAAGCTTGGCAACCCCTTCCCATGAAAGTGTTTCTCGCCAGTCACTGCTTAGGGCTACAACAAGAGGAAACAAAACGTAGAGATAGAACGTGAAACTACTTTGTTGTGTCAAGTTTCAAGAAGCTAGCACAAACCGTGTTGGATTTAGAGTTCCAAATACATCTATCAATATAGGAGAAAACAGAGTGAAACCTAAAAATTCAAACTGTTACTGGAAATGAACGCTTCAACATAGAAGAACGAAATTTGGGGAACCAAGTCGCCTTAGTGTACTGATCATTACCTGAGAGTATCATCCAGTTTGGGTGAAAAAATATTTGCTGAGATTTCTGGAGATTCGTAATTTTTGGAAGCTTGGCAACCCCTTCCCATGAAAGTGTTTCTCGCCAGTCACTGCTTAGGGCTACATCAAGAGGAAACAAAACGTAGAGATAGAACGTGAAACTACTTTGTTGTGTCAAGTTTCAAGAAGCTAGCACAAACCGTGTTGGATTTAGAGTTCCAAATACATCTATCAATATAGGAGAAAACAGAGTGAAACCTACAAATTCAAACTGTTACTGGAAATGAACGCTTCAACATAGAAGAACGAAATTTGGGTAACCAAGTCGCCTTAGTGTACTGATCATTACCTGAAAGTATCATCCAGTTTGGGTGAAAAAATATTTGCTGAGATTTCTGGAGATTCGTAATTTTGGGAAGCTTGGCAACCCCTTCCCATGAAAGTGTTTCTCGCCAGTCACTGCTTAGGGCTACATCAAGAGGAAACAAAACGTAGAGATAGAACGTGAAACTACTTTGTTGTGTCAAGTTTCAAGAAGCTAGCACAAACCGTGTTGGATTTAGAGTTCCAAATACATCTATCAATATAGGAGAAAACAGAGTGAAACCTAAAAATTCAAACTGTTACTGAAAATGAACGCTTCAACATAGAAGAACGAAATTTGGGGAACCAAGTCACCTTAGTGTACTGATCATTACCTGAAAGTATCATCCAGTTTGGGTGAAAAAATATTTGCTGAGATCTCTGGAGATTCGTAATTTTGGGAAGCTTGGCAACCCCTTCCCATGAAAGTGTTTCTCGCCAGTCACTGCTTAGGGCTACATCAAGAGGAAACAAAACGTAGAGATGGAACGTGAAACTACTTTGTTGTGTCAAGTTTCAAGAAGCTAGCACAAACCGTGTTGGATTTAGAGTTCCAAATACATCTATCAATATAGGAGAAAACAGAGTGAAACCTAAAAATTCAAACTGTTACTGGAAATGAACGCTTCAACATAGAAGAACGAAATTTGGGGAACCAAGTCGCCTTAGTGTACTGATCATTACCTGAAAGTATCATCCAGTTTGGGTGAAAAAATATTTGCTGAGATTTCTGGAGATTCGTAATTTTTGGAAGCTTGGCAACCCCTTCCCATGAAAGTGTTTCTCGCCAGTCACTGCTTAGGGCTACATCAAGAGGAAACAACAAAACGTAGAGATAGAACGTGAAACTACTTTGTTGTGTCAAGTTTCAAGAAGCTAGCACAAACCGTGTTGGATTTAGAGTTCCAAATACATCTATCAATATAGGAGAAAACAGAGTGAAACCTACAAATTCAAACTGTTACTGGAAATGAACGCTTCAACATAGAAGAACGAAATTTGGGTAACCAAGTCGCCTTAGTGTACTGATCATTACCTGAAAGTATCATCCAGTTTGGGTGAAAAAATATTTGCTGAGATTTCTGGAGATTCGTAATTTTGGGAAGCTTGGCAACCCCTTCCCATGAAAGTGTTTCTCGCCAGTCACTGCTTAGGGCTACATCAAGAGGAAACAAAACGTAGAGATAGAACGTGAAACTACTTTGTTGTGTCAAGTTTCAAGAAGCTAGCACAAACCGTGTTGGATTTAGAGTTCCAAATACATCTATCAATATAGGAGAAAACAGAGTGAAACCTAAAAATTCAAACTGTTACTGGAAATGAACGCTTCAACATAGAAGAACGAAATTTGGGGAACCAAGTCACCTTAGTGTACTGATCATTACCTGAAAGTATCATCCAGTTTGGGTCAAAAAATATTTGCTGAGATCTCTGGAGATTCGTAATTTTGGGAAGCTTGGCAACCCCTTCCCATGAAAGTGTTTCTCGCCAGTCACTGCTTAGGGCTACATCAAGAGGAAACAAAACGTAGAGATAGAACGTGAAACTACTTTGTTGTGTCAAGTTTCAAGAAGCTAGCACAAACCGTGTTGGATTTAGAGTTCCAAATACATCTATCAATATAGGAGAAAACAGAGTGAAACCTAAAAATTCAAACTGTTACTGGAAATGAACGCTTCAACATAGAAGAACGAAATTTGGGGAACCAAGTCGCCTTAGTGTACTGATCATTACCTGAAAGTATCATCCAGTTTGGGTGAAAAAATATTTGCTGAGATTTCTGGAGATTCGTAATTTTGGGAAGCTTGGCAACCCCTTCCCATGAAAGTGTTTCTGGCCAGTCACTGTTTAGGGCTACATCAAGAGGAAACAAAACGTAGAGATAGAACGTGAAACTACTTTGTTGTGTCAAGTTTCAAGAAGCTAGCACAAACCGTGTTGGATTTAGAGTTCCAAATACATCTATCAATATAGGAGAAAACAGAGTGAAACCTAAAAATTCAAACTGTTACTGGAAATGAACGCTTCAACATAGAAGAACGAAATTTGGGGAACCAAGTCGCCTTAGTGTACTGATCATTACCTGAAAGTATCATCCAGTTTGGGTGAAAAAATATTTGCTGAGATTTCTGGAGATTCGTAATTTTGGGAAGCTTGGCAACCCCTTCCCATGAAAGTGTTTCTGGCCAGTCACTGTTTAGGGCTACATCAAGAGGAAACAAAACGTAGAGATAGAACGTGAAACTACTTTGTTGTGTCAAGTTTCAAGAAGCTAGCACAAACCGTGTTGGATTTAGAGTTCCAAATACATCTATCCATATAGGAGAAAACAGAGTGAAACCTAAAAATTCAAACTGTTACTGGAAATGAACGCTTCAACATAGAAGAACGAAATTTGGGGAACCAAGTCGCCTTAGTGTACTGATCATTACCTGAAAGTATCATCCAGTTTGGGTGAAAAAATATTTGCTGAGATCTCTGGAGATTCGTAATTTTGGGAAGCTTGGCAACCCCTTCCCATGAAAGTGTTTCTCGCCAGTCACTGCTTAGGGCTACATCAAGAGGAAACAAAACGTAGAGATAGAACGTGAAACTACTTTGTTGTGTCAAGTTTCAAGAAGCTAGCACAAACCGTGTTGGATTTAGAGTTCCAAATACATCTATCAATATAGGAGAAAACAGAGTGAAACCTAAAAATTCAAACTGTTACTGGAAATGAACGCTTCAACATAGAAGAACGAAATTTGGGGAACCAAGTCGCCTTAGTGTACTGATCATTACCTGAAAGTATCATCCAGTTTGGGTGAAAAAATATTTGCTGAGATTTCTGGAGATTCGTAATTTTGGGAAGCTTGGCAACCCCTTCCCATGAAAGTGTTTCTGGCCAGTCACTGTTTAGGGCTACATCAAGAGGAAACAAAACGTAGAGATAGAACGTGAAACTACTTTGTTGTGTCAAGTTTCAAGAAGCTACCACAAACCGTGTTGGATTTAGAGTTCCAAATACATCTATCAATATAGGAGAAAACAGAGTGAAACCTAAAAATTCAAACTGTTACTGGAAATGAACGCTTCAACATAGAAGAACGAAATTTGGGGAACCAAGTCGCCTTAGTGTACTGATCATTACCTGAAAGTATCATCCAGTTTGGGTGAAAAAATATTTGCTGAGATTTCTGGAGATTCGTAATTTTGGGAAGCTTGGCATCCCCTTCCCATGAAAGTGTTTCTCGCCAGTCACTGCTTAGGGCTACATCAAGAGGAAACAAAACGTAGAGATAGAACGTGAAACTACTTTGTTGTGTCAAGTTTCAAGAAGCTAGCACAAACCGTGTTGGATTTAGAGTTCCAAATACATCTATCAATATAGGAGAAAACAGAGTGAAACCTAAAAATTCAAACTGTTACTGGAAATGAACGCTTCAACATAGAAGAACGAAATTTGGGGAAACAAGTCGCCTTAGTGTACTGATCATTACCTGAGAGTATCATCCAGTTTGGGTGAAAAAATATTTGCTGAGATTTCTGGAGATTCGTAATTTTGGAAGCTTGGCAACCCCTTCCCATGAAAGTGTTTCTCGCCAGTCACTGCTTAGGGCTACAACAAGAGGAAACAAAACGTAGAGATAGAACGTGAAACTACTTTGTTGTGTCAAGTTTCAAGAAGCTAGCACAAACCGTGTTGGATTTAGAGTTCCAAATACATCTATCAATATAGGAGAAAACAGAGTGAAACCTAAAAATTCAAACTGTTACTGGAAATGAACGCTTCAACATAGAAGAACGAAATTTGGGGAACCAAGTCGCCTTAGTGTACTGATCATTACCTGAGAGTATCATCCAGTTTGGGTGAAAAAATATTTGCTGAGATTTCTGGAGATTCGTAATTTTTGGAAGCTTGGCAACCCCTTCCCATGAAAGTGTTTCTCGCCAGTCACTGCTTAGGGCTACATCAAGAGGAAACAAAACGTAGAGATAGAACGTGAAACTACTTTGTTGTGTCAAGTTTCAAGAAGCTAGCACAAACCGTGTTGGATTTAGAGTTCCAAATACATCTATCAATATAGGAGAAAACAGAGTGAAACCTACAAATTCAAACTGTTACTGGAAATGAACGCTTCAACATAGAAGAACGAAATTTGGGTAACCAAGTCGCCTTAGTGTACTGATCATTACCTGAAAGTATCATCCAGTTTGGGTGAAAAAATATTTGCTGAGATTTCTGGAGATTCGTAATTTTGGGAAGCTTGGCAACCCCTTCCCATGAAAGTGTTTCTCGCCAGTCACTGCTTAGGGCTACATCAAGAGGAAACAAAACGTAGAGATAGAACGTGAAACTACTTTGTTGTGTCAAGTTTCAAGAAGCTAGCACAAACCGTGTTGGATTTAGAGTTCCAAATACATCTATCAATATAGGAGAAAACAGAGTGAAACCTAAAAATTCAAACTGTTACTGAAAATGAACGCTTCAACATAGAAGAACGAAATTTGGGGAACCAAGTCACCTTAGTGTACTGATCATTACCTGAAAGTATCATCCAGTTTGGGTGAAAAAATATTTGCTGAGATCTCTGGAGATTCGTAATTTTGGGAAGCTTGGCAACCCCTTCCCATGAAAGTGTTTCTCGCCAGTCACTGCTTAGGGCTACATCAAGAGGAAACAAAACGTAGAGATAGAACGTGAAACTACTTTGTTGTGTCAAGTTTCAAGAAGCTAGCACAAACCGTGTTGGATTTAGAGTTCCAAATACATCTATCAATATAGGAGAAAACAGAGTGAAACCTAAAAATTCAAACTGTTACTGGAAATGAACGCTTCAACATAGAAGAACGAAATTTGGGGAACCAAGTCGCCTTAGTGTACTGATCATTACCTGAAAGTATCATCCAGTTTGGGTGAAAAAATATTTGCTGAGATTTCTGGAGATTCGTAATTTTGGGAAGCTTGGCAACCCCTTCCCATGAAAGTGTTTCTGGCCAGTCACTGTTTAGGGCTACATCAAGAGGAAACAAAACGTAGAGATAGAACGTGAAACTACTTTGTTGTGTCAAGTTTCAAGAAGCTAGCACAAACCGTGTTGGATTTAGAGTTCCAAATACATCTATCAATATAGGAGAAAACAGAGTGAAACCTAAAAATTCAAACTGTTACTGGAAATGAACGCTTCAACATAGAAGAACGAAATTTGGGGAACCAAGTCGCCTTAGTGTACTCATCATTACCTGAAAGTATCATCCAGTTTGGGTGAAAAAATATTTGCTGAGATCTCTGGAGATTCGTAATTTTTGGAAGCTTGGCAACCCCTTCCCATGAAAGTGTTTCTCGCCAGTCACTGCTTAGGGCTACATCAAGAGGAAACAAAATGTAGAGATAGAACGTGAAACTACTTTGTTGTGTCAAGTTTCAAGAAGCTAGCACAAACCGTGTTGGATTTAGTGTTCCAAATACATCTATCAATATAGGAGAAAACAGAGTGAAACCTAAAAATTCAAACTGTTACTGGAAATGAATGCTTCAACATAGAAGAACGAAATTTGGGGAACCAAGTCGCATTAGTGTACTGATCATTACCTGAAAGTATCATCCAGTTTGGGTGAAAAAATATTTGCTGAGATTTCTGGAGATTCGTAATTTTGGGAAGCTTGGCAACACCGTTCCATGAAAGGGTTTCTCGCCAGTCACTGCTTAGGGCTACATCAAGAGGAAACAAAACGTAGAGATAGAACCTGAAACTACTTTGTTGTGTCAAGTTTCAAGAAGCTAGAACAAACCGTGTTGGATTTAGAGTTCCAAATACATCTATCAATATAGGAGAAAACAGAGTGAAACCTAAAAATTCAAACTGATACTGGAAATGAACGCTTCAACATAGAAGAACGAAATTTGGGGAACCAAGTCGCCTTAGTGTACTGATCATTACCTGAAAGTATCATCCAGTTTGGGTGAAAAAATGTTTGCTGAGATTTCTGGAGATTCGTAATTTTGGGAAGCTTGGCAACCCCTTCCCATGAAAGTGTTTCTCGCCAGTCACTGCTTAGGGCTACATCAAGAGGAAACAAAACGTAGAGATAGAACGTGAAACTACTTTGTTGTGTCAAGTTTCAAGAAGCTAGCACAAACTGTGTTGGATTTAGAGTTCCAAATACATCTATCAATATAGGAGAAAACAGAGTGAAACCTAAAAATTCAAACTGTTACTGGAAATGAACGCTTCAAAATAGAAGAACAAAATTTGGGGAACCAAGTCGCCTTAGTGTACTGATCATTACCTGAAAGTATCATCCAGTTTGGGTGAAAAAATATTTGCTGAGATTTATGGAGATTCGTAATTTTGGGAAGCTTGGCAACCCCTTCCCATGAAAGTGTTTCTCGCCAGTCACTGCTTAGGGCTACATCAAGAGGAAACAAAACGTAGAGATAGAACGTGAAACTACTTTGTTGTGTCAAGTTTCAAGAAGCTAGCACAAACCGTGTTGGATTTAGAGTTCCAAATACATCTATCAATATAGGAGAAAACAGAGTGAAACCTAAAAATTCAAACTGTTACTGGAAATGAACGCTTCAACATAGAAGAACGAAATTTGGGGAACCAAGTCGCCTTAGTGTACTGATCATTACCTGAAAGTATCATCCAGTTTGGGTGAAAAAATATTTGCTGAGATTTCTGGAGATTCGTAATTTTGGGAAGCTTGGCAACCCCTTCCCATGAAAGTGTTTCTCGCCAGTCACTGCTTAGGGCTACATCAAGAGGAAACAAAACGTAGAGATAGAACGTGAAACTACTTTGTTGTGTCAAGTTTCAAGAAGCTAGCACAAACCGTGTTGGATTTAGAGTTCCAAATACATCTATCAATATAGGAGAAAACAGAGTGAAACCTAAAAATTCAAACTGTTACTGGAAATGAACGCTTCAACATAGAAGAACGAAATTTGGGGAACCAAGTCGCCTTAGTGTACTGATCATTACCTGAAAGTATCATCCAGTTTGGGTGAAAAAATATTTGCTGAGATTTCTGGAGATTCGTAATTTTGGGAAGCTTGGCAACCCCTTCCCATGAAAGTGTTTCTGGCCAGTCACTGCTTAGGGCTACAACAAGAGGAAACAAAACGTAGAGATAGAACGTGAAACTACTTTGTTGTGTCAAGTTTCAAGAAGCTAGCACAAACCGTGTTGGATTTAGAGTTCCAAATACATCTATCTATATAGGAGAAAACAGAGTGAAACCTAAAAATTCAAACTGTTACTGGAAATGAACGCTTCAACATAGAAGAACGAAATTTGGGGAACCAAGTCGCCTTAGTGTACTGATCATTACCTGAAAGTATCATCCAGTTTGGGTGAAAAAATATTTGCTGAGATTTCTGGAGATTCGTAATTTTGGGAAGCTTGGCAACCCCTTCCCCTGAAAGTGTTTCTCGCCAGTCACTGCTTAGGGCTACATCAAGAGGAAACAAAACGTAGAGATAGAACGTGAAACAACTTTGTTGTGTCAAGTTTCAAGAAGCTAGCACAAACCGTGTTGGATTTAGAGTTCCAAATACATCTATCTATATAGGAGAAAACAGAGTGAAACCTAAAAATTCAAACTGTTACTGGAAATGAACGCTTCAACATAGAAGAACAAAATTTGGGGAACCAACTTACCTTAGTGTACTGATCATTACCTGAAAGTATCATCCAGTTTGGGTGAAAAATTATTTGCTGAGATTTCTGGAGATTCGTAATTTTTGGAAGCTTGGCAATCCCTTCCCATGAAAGTGTTTCTCGCCAGTCACTGCTTAGGGCTACATCAAGAGGAAACAAAACGTAGAGATAGAACGTGAAACTACTTTGTTGTGTCAAGTTTCAAGAAGCTAGCACAAACCGTGTTGGATTTAGAGTTCCAAATACATCTATCAATATAGGAGAAAACAGAGTGAAACCTAAAAATTCAAACTGTTACTGGAAATGAACGCTTCAACATAGAAGAACGAAATTTGGGGAACCAAGTCGCCTTAGTGTACTGATCATTACCTGAAAGTATCATCCAGTTTGGGTGAAAAAATATTTGCTGAGATTTCTGGAGATTCGTAATTTTGGGAAGCTTGGCAACCCCGTTCCATGAAAGGGTTTCTCGCCAGTCACTGCTTAGGGCTACATCAAGAGGAAACAAAACGTAGAGATAGAACGTGAAACTACTTTGTTGTGTCAAGTTTCAAGAAGCTACCACAAACCGTGTTGGATTTAGAGTTCCAAATACATCTATCAATATAGGAGAAAACAGAGTGAAACCTACAAATTCAAACTGTTACTGGAAATGAACGCTTCAACATAAAAGAACGAAATTTGGGGAACCAAGTCGCCTTAGTGTACTGATCATTACCTGAAAGTATCATCCAGTTTGGGTGAAAAAATATTTGCTGAGATTTCTGGAGATTCGTCATTTTGGGAAGCTTGGCAACCCCTTCCAATGAAAGTGTTTCTCGCCAGTCACTGCTTAGGGCTACATCAAGAGGAAACAAAACGTAGAGATAGAACGTGAAACTACTTTGTTGTGTCAAGTTTCAAGAAGCTAGCACAAACCGTGTTGGATTTAGAGTTCCAAATACATCTATCAATATAGGAGAAAACAGAGTGAAACCTAAAAATTCAAACTGTTACTGGAAATGAACGCTTCAACATAGAAGAACGAAATTTGGGGAACCAAGTCGCCTTAGTGTACTGATCATTACCTGAAAGTATCATCCAGTTTGGGTGAAAAAATATTTGCTGAGATTTCTGGAGATTCGTAATTTTGGGAAGCTTGGCAACCCCTTCCCATGAAAGTGTTTCTCGCCAGTCACTGTTTAGGGCTACATCAAGAGGAAACAAAACGTAGAGATAGAACGTGAAACTACTTTGTTGTGTCAAGTTTCAAGAAGCTAGCACAAACCGTGTTGGATTTAGAGTTCCAAATACATCTATCAATATAGGAGAAAACAGAGTGAAACCTAAAAATTCAAACTGTTACTGGAAATGAACGCTTCAACATAGAAGAACGAAATTTGGGGAACCAAGTCGCCTTAGTGTACTGATCATTACCTGAAAGTATCATCCAGTTTGGGTGAAAAAATATTTGCTGAGATTTCTGGAGATTCGTAATTTTGGGAAGCTTGGCAACCCCTTCCGATGAAAGTGTTTCTCGCCAGTCACTGCTTAGGGCTACAACAAGAGGAAACAAAACGTAGAGATAGAACGTGAAACTACTTTGTTGTGTCAAGTTTCAAGAAGCTAGCACAAACCGTGTTGGATTTAGAGTTCCAAATACATCTATCTATATAGGAGAAAACAGAGTGAAACCTAAAAATTCAAACTGTTACTGGAAATGAACGCTTCAACATAGAAGAACGAAATTTGGGGAACCAAGTCGCCTTAGTGTACTGATCATTACCTGAAAGTATCATCCAGTTTGGGTGAAAAAATATTTGCTGAGATTTCTGGAGATTCGTAATTTTGGGAAGCTTGGCAACCCCTTCCCATGAAAGTGTTTCTCGCCAGTCACTGCTTAGGGCTACATCAAGAGGAAACAAAACGTAGAGATAGAACGTGAAACAACTTTGTTGTGTCAAGTTTCAAGAAGCTAGCACAAACCGTGTTGGATTTAGAGTTCCAAATACATCTATCTATATAGGAGAAAACAGAGTGAAACCTAAAAATTCAAACTGTTACTGGAAATGAACGCTTCAACATAGAAGAACAAAATTTGGGGAACCAACTTACCTTAGTGTACTGATCATTACCTGAAAGTATCATCCAGTTTGGGTGAAAAATTATTTGCTGAGATTTCTGGAGATTCGTAATTTTTGGAAGCTTGGCAATCCCTTCCCATGAAAGTGTTTCTCGCCAGTCACTGCTTAGGGCTACATCAAGAGGAAACAAAACGTAGAGATAGAACGTGAAACTACTTTGTTGTGTCAAGTTTCAAGAAGCTAGCACAAACCGTGTTGGATTTAGAGTTCCAAATACATCTATCAATATAGGAGAAAACAGATTGAAACCTAAAAATTCAAACTGTTACTGGAAATGAACGCTTCAACATAGAAGAACGAAATTTGGGGAACCAAGTCGCCTTAGTGTACTGATCATTACCTGAAAGTATCATCCAGTTTGAGTGAAAAAATATTTGCTGAGATTTCTGGAGATTCGTAATTTTGGGAAGCTTGGCAACCCCTTCCCATGAAAGTGTTTCTCGCCAGTCACTGCTTAGGGCTACATCAAGAGGAAACAAAACGTAGAGATAGAACGTGAAACTACGTTGTTGTGTCAAGTTTCAAGAAGCTAGCACAAAACGTGTTGGATTTAGAGTTCCAAATACATCTATCAATATAGGAGAAAACAGAGTGAAACCTACAAATTCAAACTGTTACTGGAAATGAACGCTTCAAATAGAAGAACGAAATTTGGGGAACCAAGTCGCCTTAGTGTACTGATCATTACCTGAAAGTATCATCCAGTTTGGGTGAAAAAATATTTGCTGAGATTTCTGGAGATTCGTAATTTTGGGAAGCTTGGCAACCCCTTCCCATGAAAGTGTTTCTCGCCAGTCACTGCTTAGGGCTACATCAAGAGGAAACAAAACATAGAGATAGAACGTGAAACTACTTTGTTGTGTCAAGTTTCAAGAAGCTAGCACAAACCGTGTTGGATTTAGAGTTCCAAATACATCTATCAATATAGGAGAAAACAGAGTGAAACCTAAAAATTCAAACTGTTACTGGAAATGAACGCTTCAACATAGAAGAACGAAATTTGGGGAACCAAGTCGCCTTAGTGTACTGATCATTACCTGAAAGTATCATCCAGTTTGGGTGAAAAAATATTTGCTGAGATTTCTGGAGATTCGTAATTTTGGGAAGCTTGGCAACACCGTTCCATGAAAGGGTTTCTCGCCAGTCACTGCTTAGGGCTACATCAAGAGGAAACAAAACGTAGAGATAGAACCTGAAACTACTTTGTTGTGTCAAGTTTCAAGAAGCTAGAACAAACCGTGTTGGATTTAGAGTTCCAAATACATCTATCAATATAGGAGAAAACAGAGTGAAACCTAAAAATTCAAACTGATACTGGAAATGAACGCTTCAACATAGAAGAACGAAATTTGGGGAACCAAGTCGCCTTAGTGTACTGATCATTACCTGAAAGTATCATCCAGTTTGGGTGAAAAAATGTTTGCTGAGATTTCTGGAGATTCGTAATTTTGGGAAGCTTGGCAACCCCTTCCCATGAAAGTGTTTCTCGCCAGTCACTGCTTAGGGCTACATCAAGAGGAAACAAAACGTAGAGATAGAACGTGAAACTACTTTGTTGTGTCAAGTTTCAAGAAGCTAGCACAAACCGTGTTGGATTTAGAGTTCCAAATACATCTATCAATATAGGAGAAAACAGAGTGAAACCTAAAAATTCAAACTGTTACTGGAAATGAACGCTTCAACATAGAAGAACGAAATTTGGGGAACCAAGTCGCCTTAGTGTACTGATCATTACCTGAAAGTATCATCCAGTTTGGGTGAAAAAATATTTGCTGAGATTTCTGGAGATTCGTAATTTTGGGAAGCTTGGCAACCCCTTCCCATGAAAGTGTTTCTCGCCAGTCACTGCTTAGGGCTACATCAAGAGGAAACAACAAAACGTAGAGATAGAACGTGAAACTACTTTGTTGTGTCAACTTTCAAGAAGCTAGCACAAACCGTGTTGGATTCAGAGTTCCAAATACATCTATCCATATAGGAGAAAACAGAGTGAAACCTAAAAATTCAAACTGTTACTGGAAATGAACGCTTCAACATAGAAGAACGAAATTTGGGGAACCAAGTCGCCTTAGTGTACTGATCATTACCTGAAAGTATCATCCAGTTTGGGTGAAAAAATATTTGCTGAGATCTCTGGAGATTCGTAATTTTGGGAAGCTTGGCAACCCCTTCCCATGAAAGTGTTTCTCGCCAGTCACTGCTTAGGGCTACATCAAGAGGAAACAAAACGTAGAGATAGAACGTGAAACTACTTTGTTGTGTCAAGTTTCAAGAAGCTAGCACAAACCGTGTTGGATTTAGAGTTCCAAATACATCTATCAATATAGGAGAAAACAGAGTGAAACCTAAAAATTCAAACTGTTACTGGAAATGAACGCTTCAACATAGAAGAACGAAATTTGGGGAACCAAGTCGCCTTAGTGTACTGATCATTACCTGAAAGTATCATCCAGTTTGGGTGAAAAAATATTTGCTGAGATTTCTGGAGATTCGTAATTTTGGGAAGCTTGGCAACCCCTTCCCATGAAAGTGTTTCTGGCCAGTCACTGTTTAGGGCTACATCAAGAGGAAACAAAACGTAGAGATAGAACGTGAAACTACTTTGTTGTGTCAAGTTTCAAGAAGCTACCACAAACCGTGTTGGATTTAGAGTTCCAAATACATCTATCAATATAGGAGAAAACAGAGTGAAACCTAAAAATTCAAACTGTTACTGGAAATGAACGCTTCAACATAGAAGAACGAAATTTGGGGAACCAAGTCGCCTTAGTGTACTGATCATTACCTGAAAGTATCATCCAGTTTGGGTGAAAAAATATTTGCTGAGATTTCTGGAGATTCGTAATTTTGGGAAGCTTGGCATCCCCTTCCCATGAAAGTGTTTCTCGCCAGTCACTGCTTAGGGCTACATCAAGAGGAAACAAAACGTAGAGATAGAACGTGAAACTACTTTGTTGTGTCAAGTTTCAAGAAGCTAGCACAAACCGTGTTGGATTTAGAGTTCCAAATACATCTATCAATATAGGAGAAAACAGAGTGAAACCTAAAAATTCAAACTGTTACTGGAAATGAACGCTTCAACATAGAAGAACGAAATTTGGGGAAACAAGTCGCCTTAGTGTACTGATCATTACCTGAGAGTATCATCCAGTTTGGGTGAAAAAATATTTGCTGAGATTTCTGGAGATTCGTAATTTTGGAAGCTTGGCAACCCCTTCCCATGAAAGTGTTTCTCGTCAGTCACTGCTTAGGGCTACAACAAGAGGAAACAAAACGTAGAGATAGAACGTGAAACTACTTTGTTGTGTCAAGTTTCAAGAAGCTAGCACAAACCGTGTTGGATTTAGAGTTCCAAATACATCTATCAATATAGGAGAAAACAGAGTGAAACCTAAAAATTCAAACTGTTACTGGAAATGAACGCTTCAACATAGAAGAACGAAATTTGGGGAACCAAGTCGCCTTAGTGTACTGATCATTACCTGAGAGTATCATCCAGTTTGGGTGAAAAAATATTTGCTGAGATTTCTGGAGATTCGTAATTTTTGGAAGCTTGGCAACCCCTTCCCATGAAAGTGTTTCTCGCCAGTCACTGCTTAGGGCTACATCAAGAGGAAACAAAACGTAGAGATAGAACGTGAAACTACTTTGTTGTGTCAAGTTTCAAGAAGCTAGCACAAACCGTGTTGGATTTAGAGTTCCAAATACATCTATCAATATAGGAGAAAACAGAGTGAAACCTAAAAATTCAAACTGTTACTGGAAATGAACGCTTCAACATAGAAGAACGAAATTTGGGGAACCAAGTCGCCTTAGTGTACTGATCATTACCTGAAAGTATCATCCAGTTTGGGTGAAAAAATATTTGCTGAGATTTCTGGAGATTCGTAATTTTTGGAAGCTTGGCAACCCCTTCCCATGAAAGTGTTTCTCGCCAGTCACTGCTTAGGGCTACATCAAGAGGAAACAACAAAACGTAGAGATAGAACGTGAAACTACTTTGTTGTGTCAAGTTTCAAGAAGCTAGCACAAACCGTGTTGGATTTAGAGTTCCAAATACATCTATCAATATAGGAGAAAACAGAGTGAAACCTACAAATTCAAACTGTTACTGGAAATGAACGCTTCAACATAGAAGAACGAAATTTGGGTAACCAAGTCGCCTTAGTGTACTGATCATTACCTGAAAGTATCATCCAGTTTGGGTGAAAAAATATTTGCTGAGATTTCTGGAGATTCGTAATTTTGGGAAGCTTGGCAACCCCTTCCCATGAAAGTGTTTCTCGCCAGTCACTGCTTAGGGCTACATCAAGAGGAAACAAAACGTAGAGATAGAACGTGAAACTACTTTGTTGTGTCAAGTTTCAAGAAGCTAGCACAAACCGTGTTGGATTTAGAGTTCCAAATACATCTATCAATATAGGAGAAAACAGAGTGAAACCTAAAAATTCAAACTGTTACTGAAAATGAACGCTTCAACATAGAAGAACGAAATTTGGGGAACCAAGTCACCTTAGTGTACTGATCATTACCTGAAAGTATCATCCAGTTTGGGTGAAAAAATATTTGCTGAGATCTCTGGAGATTCGTAATTTTGGGAAGCTTGGCAACCCCTTCCCATGAAAGTGTTTCTCGCCAGTCACTGCTTAGGGCTACATCAAGAGGAAACAAAACGTAGAGATAGAACGTGAAACTACTTTGTTGTGTCAAGTTTCAAGAAGCTAGCACAAACCGTGTTGGATTTAGAGTTCCAAATACATCTATCAATATAGGAGAAAACAGAGTGAAACCTAAAAATTCAAACTGTTACTGAAAATGAACGCTTCAACATAGAAGAACGAAATTTGGGGAACCAAGTCACCTTAGTGTACTGATCATTACCTGAAAGTATCATCCAGTTTGGGTGAAAAAATATTTGCTGAGATCTCTGGAGATTCGTAATTTTGGGAAGCTTGGCAACCCCTTCCCATGAAAGTGTTTCTCGCCAGTCACTGCTTAGGGCTACATCAAGAGGAAACAAAACGTAGAGATAGAACGTGAAACTACTTTGTTGTGTCAAGTTTCAAGAAGCTAGCACAAACCGTGTTGGATTTAGAGTTCCAAATACATCTATCAATATAGGAGAAAACAGAGTGAAACCTAAAAATTCAAACTGTTACTGGAAATGAACGCTTCAACATAGAAGAACGAAATTTGGGGAACCAAGTCGCCTTAGTGTACTGATCATTACCTGAAAGTATCATCCAGTTTGGGTGAAAAAATATTTGCTGAGATTTCTGGAGATTCGTAATTTTGGGAAGCTTGGCAACCCCTTCCCATGAAAGTGTTTCTGGCCAGTCACTGTTTAGGGCTACATCAAGAGGAAACAAAACGTAGAGATAGAACGTGAAACTACTTTGTTGTGTCAAGTTTCAAGAAGCTAGCACAAACCGTGTTGGATTTAGAGTTCCAAATACATCTATCAATATAGGAGAAAACAGAGTGAAACCTAAAAATTCAAACTGTTACTGGAAATGAACGCTTCAACATAGAAGAACGAAATTTGGGGAACCAAGTCGCCTTAGTGTACTGATCATTACCTGAAAGTATCATCCAGTTTGGGTGAAAAAATATTTGCTGAGATCTCTGGAGATTCGTAATTTTGGGAAGCTTGGCAACCCCTTCCCATGAAAGTGTTTCTCGCCAGTCACTGCTTAGGGCTACATCAAGAGGAAACAAAATGTAGAGATAGAACGTGAAACTACTTTGTTGTGTCAAGTTTCAAGAAGCTAGCACAAACCGTGTTGGATTTAGTGTTCCAAATACATCTATCAATATAGGAGAAAACAGAGTGAAACCTAAAAATTCAAACTGTTACTGGAAATGAACGCTTCAACATAGAAGAACGAAATTTGGGGAACCAAGTCGCATTAGTGTACTGATCATTACCTGAAAGTATCATCCAGTTTGGGTGAAAAAATATTTGCTGAGATTTCTGGAGATTCGTAATTTTGGGAAGCTTGGCAACACCGTTCCATGAAAGGGTTTCTCGCCAGTCACTGCTTAGGGCTACATCAAGAGGAAACAGAACGTAGAGATAGAACCTGAAACTACTTTGTTGTGTCAAGTTTCAAGAAGCTAGAACAAACCGTGTTGGATTTAGAGTTCCAAATACATCTATCAATATAGGAGAAAACAGAGTGAAACCTAAAAATTCAAACTGATACTGGAAATGAACGCTTCAACATAGAAGAACGAAATTTGGGGAACCAAGTCGCCTTAGTGTACTGATCATTACCTGAAAGTATCATCCAGTTTGGGTGAAAAAATGTTTGCTGAGATTTCTGGAGATTCGTAATTTTGGGAAGCTTGGCAACCCCTTCCCATGAAAGTGTTTCTCGCCAGTCACTGCTTAGGGCTACATCAAGAGGAAACAAAACGTAGAGATAGAACGTGAAACTACTTTGTTGTGTCAAGTTTCAAGAAGCTAGCACAAACTGTGTTGGATTTAGAGTTCCAAATACATCTATCAATATAGGAGAAAACAGAGTGAAACCTAAAAATTCAAACTGTTACTGGAAATGAACGCTTCAAAATAGAAGAACAAAATTTGGGGAACCAAGTCGCCTTAGTGTACTGATCATTACCTGAAAGTATCATCCAGTTTGGGTGAAAAAATATTTGCTGAGATTTATGGAGATTCGTAATTTTGGGAAGCTTGGCAACCCCTTCCCATGAAAGTGTTTCTCGCCAGTCACTGCTTAGGGCTACATCAAGAGGAAACAAAACGTAGAGATAGAACGTGAAACTACTTTGTTGTGTCAAGTTTCAAGAAGCTAGCACAAACCGTGTTGGATTTAGAGTTCCAAATACATCTATCAATATAGGAGAAAACAGAGTGAAACCTAAAAATTCAAACTGTTACTGGAAATGAACGCTTCAACATAGAAGAACGAAATTTGGGGAACCAAGTCGCCTTAGTGTACTGATCATTACCTGAAAGTATCATCCAGTTTGGGTGAAAAAATATTTGCTGAGATTTCTGGAGATTCGTAATTTTGGGAAGCTTGGCAACCCCTTCCCATGAAAGTGTTTCTCGCCAGTCACTGCTTAGGGCTACATCAAGAGGAAACAAAACGTAGAGATAGAACGTGAAACTACTTTGTTGTGTCAAGTTTCAAGAAGCTAGCACAAACCGTGTTGGATTTAGAGTTCCAAATACATCTATCAATATAGGAGAAAACAGAGTGAAACCTAAAAATTCAAACTGTTACTGGAAATGAACGCTTCAACATAGAAGAACGAAATTTGGGGAACCAAGTCGCCTTAGTGTACTGATCATTACCTGAAAGTATCATCCAGTTTGGGTGAAAAAATATTTGCTGAGATTTCTGGAGATTCGTAATTTTGGGAAGCTTGGCAACCCCTTCCCATGAAAGTGTTTCTGGCCAGTCACTGCTTAGGGCTACAACAAGAGGAAACAAAACGTAGAGATAGAACGTGAAACTACTTTGTTGTGTCAAGTTTCAAGAAGCTAGCACAAACCGTGTTGGATTTAGAGTTCCAAATACATCTATCTATATAGGAGAAAACAGAGTGAAACCTAAAAATTCAAACTGTTACTGGAAATGAACGCTTCAACATAGAAGAACGAAATTTGGGGAACCAAGTCGCCTTAGTGTACTGATCATTACCTGAAAGTATCATCCAGTTTGGGTGAAAAAATATTTGCTGAGATTTCTGGAGATTCGTAATTTTGGGAAGCTTGGCAACCCCTTCCCCTGAAAGTGTTTCTCGCCAGTCACTGCTTAGGGCTACATCAAGAGGAAACAAAACGTAGAGATAGAACGTGAAACAACTTTGTTGTGTCAAGTTTCAAGAAGCTAGCACAAACCGTGTTGGATTTAGAGTTCCAAATACATCTATCTATATAGGAGAAAACAGAGTGAAACCTAAAAATTCAAACTGTTACTGGAAATGAACGCTTCAACATAGAAGAACAAAATTTGGGGAACCAACTTACCTTAGTGTACTGATCATTACCTGAAAGTATCATCCAGTTTGGGTGAAAAATTATTTGCTGAGATTTCTGGAGATTCGTAATTTTTGGAAGCTTGGCAATCCCTTCCCATGAAAGTGTTTCTCGCCAGTCACTGCTTAGGGCTACATCAAGAGGAAACAAAACGTAGAGATAGAACGTGAAACTACTTTGTTGTGTCAAGTTTCAAGAAGCTAGCACAAACCGTGTTGGATTTAGAGTTCCAAATACATCTATCAATATAGGAGAAAACAGAGTGAAACCTAAAAATTCAAACTGTTACTGGAAATGAACGCTTCAACATAGAAGAACGAAATTTGGGGAACCAAGTCGCCTTAGTGTACTGATCATTACCTGAAAGTATCATCCAGTTTGGGTGAAAAAATATTTGCTGAGATTTCTGGAGATTCGTAATTTTGGGAAGCTTGGCAACCCCGTTCCATGAAAGGGTTTCTCGCCAGTCACTGCTTAGGGCTACATCAAGAGGAAACAAAACGTAGAGATAGAACGTGAAACTACTTTGTTGTGTCAAGTTTCAAGAAGCTACCACAAACCGTGTTGGATTTAGAGTTCCAAATACATCTATCAATATAGGAGAAAACAGAGTGAAACCTACAAATTCAAACTGTTACTGGAAATGAACGCTTCAACATAAAAGAACGAAATTTGGGGAACCAAGTCGCCTTAGTGTACTGATCATTACCTGAAAGTATCATCCAGTTTGGGTGAAAAAATATTTGCTGAGATTTCTGGAGATTCGTCATTTTGGGAAGCTTGGCAACCCCTTCCAATGAAAGTGTTTCTCGCCAGTCACTGCTTAGGGCTACATCAAGAGGAAACAAAACGTAGAGATAGAACGTGAAACTACTTTGTTGTGTCAAGTTTCAAGAAGCTAGCACAAACCGTGTTGGATTTAGAGTTCCAAATACATCTATCAATATAGGAGAAAACAGAGTGAAACCTAAAAATTCAAACTGTTACTGGAAATGAACGCTTCAACATAGAAGAACGAAATTTGGGGAACCAAGTCGCCTTAGTGTACTGATCATTACCTGAAAGTATCATCCAGTTTGGGTGAAAAAATATTTGCTGAGATTTCTGGAGATTCGTAATTTTGGGAAGCTTGGCAACCCCTTCCCATGAAAGTGTTTCTCGCCAGTCACTGCTTAGGGCTACATCAAGAGGAAACAAAACGTAGAGATAGAACGTGAAACTACTTTGTTGTGTCAAGTTTCAAGAAGCTAGCACAAACCGTGTTGGATTTAGAGTTCCAAATACATCTATCAATATAGGAGAAAACAGAGTGAAACCTAAAAATTCAAACTGTTACTGGAAATGAACGCTTCAACATAGAAGAACGAAATTTGGGGAACCAAGTCGCCTTAGTGTACTGATCATTACCTGAAAGTATCATCCAGTTTGGGTGAAAAAATATTTGCTGAGATTTCTGGAGATTCGTAATTTTGGGAAGCTTGGCAACCCCTTCCGATGAAAGTGTATCTCGCCAGTCACTGCTTAGGGCTACAACAAGAGGAAACAAAACGTAGAGATAGAACGTGAAACTACTTTGTTGTGTCAAGTTTCAAGAAGCTAGCACAAACCGTGTTGGATTTAGAGTTCCAAATACATCTATCTATATAGGAGAAAACAGAATGAAACCTAAAAATTCAAACTGTTACTGGAAATGAACGCTTCAACATAGAAGAACGAAATTTGGGGAACCAAGTCGCCTTAGTGTACTGATCATTACCTGAAAGTATCATCCAGTTTGGGTGAAAAAATATTTGCTGAGATTTCTGGAGATTCGTAATTTTGGGAAGCTTGGCAACCCCTTCCCATGAAAGTGTTTCTCTCCAGTCACTGCTTAGGGCTACATCAAGAGGAAACAAAACGTAGAGATAGAACGTGAAACAACTTTGTTGTGTCAAGTTTCAAGAAGCTAGCACAAACCGTGTTGGATTTAGAGTTCCAAATACATCTATCTATATAGGAGAAAACAGAGTGAAACCTAAAAATTCAAACTGTTACTGGAAATGAACGCTTCAACATAGAAGAACAAAATTTGGGGAACCAACTTACCTTAGTGTACTGATCATTACCTGAAAGTATCATCCAGTTTGGGTGAAAAATTATTTGCTGAGATTTCTGGAGATTCGTAATTTTTGGAAGCTTGGCAATCCCTTCCCATGAAAGTGTTTCTCGCCAGTCACTGCTTAGGGCTACATCAAGAGGAAACAAAACGTAGAGATAGAACGTGAAACTACTTTGTTGTGTCAAGTTTCAAGAAGCTAGCACAAACCGTGTTGGATTTAGAGTTCCAAATACATCTATCAATATAGGAGAAAACAGATTGAAACCTAAAAATTCAAACTGTTACTGGAAATGAACGCTTCAACATAGAAGAACGAAATTTGGGGAACCAAGTCGCCTTAGTGTACTGATCATTACCTGAAAGTATCATCCAGTTTGAGTGAAAAAATATTTGCTGAGATTTCTGGAGATTCGTAATTTTGGGAAGCTTGGCAACCCCTTCCCATGAAAGTGTTTCTCGCCAGTCACTGCTTAGGGCTACATCAAGAGGAAACAAAACGTAGAGATAGAACGTGAAACTACGTTGTTGTGTCAAGTTTCAAGAAGCTAGCACAAAACGTGTTGGATTTAGAGTTCCAAATACATCTATCAATATAGGAGAAAACAGAGTGAAACCTACAAATTCAAACTGTTACTGGAAATGAACGCTTCAAATAGAAGAACGAAATTTGGGGAACCAAGTCGCCTTAGTGTACTGATCATTACCTGAAAGTATCATCCAGTTTGGGTGAAAAAATATTTGCTGAGATTTCTGGAGATTCGTAATTTTGGGAAGCTTGGCAACCCCTTCCCATGAAAGTGTTTCTCGCCAGTCACTGCTTAGGGCTACATCAAGAGGAAACAAAACATAGAGATAGAACGTGAAACTACTTTGTTGTGTCAAGTTTCAAGAAGCTAGCACAAACCGTGTTGGATTTAGAGTTCCAAATACATCTATCAATATAGGAGAAAACAGAGTGAAACCTAAAAATTCAAACTGTTACTGGAAATGAACGCTTCAACATAGAAGAACGAAATTTGGGGAACCAAGTCGCCTTAGTGTACTGATCATTACCTGAAAGTATCATCCAGTTTGGGTGAAAAAATATTTGCTGAGATTTCTGGAGATTCGTAATTTTGGGAAGCTTGGCAACACCGTTCCATGAAAGGGTTTCTCGCCAGTCACTGCTTAGGGCTACATCAAGAGGAAACAAAACGTAGAGATAGAACCTGAAACTACTTTGTTGTGTCAAGTTTCAAGAAGCTAGAACAAACCGTGTTGGATTTAGAGTTCCAAATACATCTATCAATATAGGAGAAAACAGAGTGAAACCTAAAAATTCAAACTGATACTGGAAATGAACGCTTCAACATAGAAGAACGAAATTTGGGGAACCAAGTCGCCTTAGTGTACTGATCATTACCTGAAAGTATCATCCAGTTTGGGTGAAAAAATGTTTGCTGAGATTTCTGGAGATTCGTAATTTTGGGAAGCTTGGCAACCCCTTCCCATGAAAGTGTTTCTCGCCAGTCACTGCTTAGGGCTACATCAAGAGGAAACAAAACGTAGAGATAGTACGTGAAACTACTTTGTTGTGTCAAGTTTCAAGAAGCTAGCACAAACTGTGTTGGATTTAGAGTTCCAAATACATCTATCAATATAGGAGAAAACAGAGTGAAACCTAAAATTTCAAACTGTTACTGGAAATGAACGCTTCAAAATAGAAGAACAAAATTTGGGGAACCAAGTCGCCTTAGTGTACTGATCATTACCTGAAAGTATCATCCAGTTTGGGTGAAAAAATATTTGCTGAGATTTATGGAGATTCGTAATTTTGGGAAGCTTGGCAACCCCTTCCCATGAAAGTGTTTCTCGCCAGTCACTGCTTAGGGCTACATCAAGAGGAAACAAAACGTAGAGATAGAACGTGAAACTACTTTGTTGTGTCAAGTTTCAAGAAGCTAGCACAAACCGTGTTGGATTTAGAGTTCCAAATACATCTATCAATATAGGAGAAAACAGAGTGAAACCTAAAAATTCAAACTGTTACTGGAAATGAACGCTTCAACATAGAAGAACGAAATTTGGGGAACCAAGTCGCCTTAGTGTACTGATCATTACCTGAAAGTATCATCCAGTTTGGGTGAAAAAATATTTGCTGAGATTTCTGGAGATTCGTAATTTTGGGAAGCTTGGCAACCCCTTCCCATGAAAGTGTTTCTCGCCAGTCACTGCTTAGGGCTACATCAAGAGGAAACAAAACGTAGAGATAGAACGTGAAACTACTTTGTTGTGTCAAGTTTCAAGAAGCTAGCACAAACCGTGTTGGATTTAGAGTTCCAAATACATCTATCAATATAGGAGAAAACAGAGTGAAACCTAAAAATTCAAACTGTTACTGGAAATGAACGCTTCAACATAGAAGAACGAAATTTGGGGAACCAAGTCGCCTTAGTGTACTGATCATTACCTGAAAGTATCATCCAGTTTGGGTGAAAAAATATTTGCTGAGATTTCTGGAGATTCGTAATTTTGGGAAGCTTGGCAACCCCTTCCCATGAAAGTGTTTCTCGCCAGTCACTGCTTAGGGCTACATCAAGAGGAAACAACAAAACGTAGAGATAGAACGTGAAACTACTTTGTTGTGTCAACTTTCAAGAAGCTAGCACAAACCGTGTTGGATTCAGAGTTCCAAATACATCTATCAATATAGGAGAAAACAGAGTGAAACCTACAAATTCAAACTGTTACTGGAAATGAACGCTTCAACATAGAAGAACGAAATTTGGGTAACCAAGTCGCCTTAGTGTACTGATCATTACCTGAAAGTATCATCCAGTTTGGGTGAAAAAATATTTGCTGAGATTTCTGGAGATTCGTAATTTTGGGAAGCTTGGCAACCCCTTCCTATGAAAGTGTTTCTCGCCAGTCACTGCTTAGGGCTACATCAAGAGGAAACAAAACGTAGAGATAGAACGTGAAACTACTTTGTTGTGTCAAGTTTCAAGAAGCTAGCACAAACCGTGTTGGATTTAGAGTTCCAAATACATCTATCAATATAGGAGAAAACAGAGTGAAACCTAAAAATTCAAACTGTTACTGAAAATGAACGCTTCAACATAGAAGAACGAAATTTGGGGAACCAAGTCACCTTAGTGTACTGATCATTACCTGAAAGTATCATCCAGTTTGGGTGAAAAAATATTTGCTGAGATCTCTGGAGATTCGTAATTTTGGGAAGCTTGGCAACCCCTTCCCATGAAAGTGTTTCTCGCCAGTCACTGTTTAGGGCTACATCAAGAGGAAACAAAACGTAGAGATAGAACGTGAAACTACTTTGTTGTGTCAAGTTTCAAGAAGCTAGCACAAACCGTGTTGGATTTAGAGTTCCAAATACATCTATCAATATAGGAGAAAACAGAGTGAAACCTAAAAATTCAAACTGTTACTGGAAATGAACGCTTCAACATAGAAGAACGAAATTTGGGGAACCAAGTCGCCTTAGTGTACTGATCATTACCTGAAAGTATCATCCAGTTTGGGTGAAAAAATATTTGCTGAGATTTCTGGAGATTCGTAATTTTGGGAAGCTTGGCAACCCCTTCCCATGAAAGTGTTTCTGGCCAGTCACTGTTTAGGGCTACATCAAGAGGAAACAAAACGTAGAGATAGAACGTGAAACTACTTTGTTGTGTCAAGTTTCAAGAAGCTAGCACAAACCGTGTTGGATTTAGAGTTCCAAATACATCTATCCATATAGGAGAAAACAGAGTGAAACCTAAAAATTCAAACTGTTACTGGAAATGAACGCTTCAACATAGAAGAACGAAATTTGGGGAACCAAGTCGCCTTAGTGTACTGATCATTACCTGAAAGTATCATCCAGTTTGGGTGAAAAAATATTTGCTGAGATCTCTGGAGATTCGTAATTTTGGGAAGCTTGGCAACCCCTTCCCATGAAAGTGTTTCTCGCCAGTCACTGCTTAGGGCTACATCAAGAGGAAACAAAACGTAGAGATAGAACGTGAAACTACTTTGTTGTGTCAAGTTTCAAGAAGCTAGCACAAACCGTGTTGGATTTAGAGTTCCAAATACATCTATCAATATAGGAGAAAACAGAGTGAAACCTAAAAATTCAAACTGTTACTGGAAATGAACGCTTCAACATAGAAGAACGAAATTTGGGGAACCAAGTCGCCTTAGTGTACTGATCATTACCTGAAAGTATCATCCAGTTTGGGTGAAAAAATATTTGCTGAGATTTCTGGAGATTCGTAATTTTGGGAAGCTTGGCAACCCCTTCCCATGAAAGTGTTTCTGGCCAGTCACTGTTTAGGGCTACATCAAGAGGAAACAAAACGTAGAGATAGAACGTGAAACTACTTTGTTGTGTCAAGTTTCAAGAAGCTACCACAAACCGTGTTGGATTTAGAGTTCCAAATACATCTATCAATATAGGAGAAAACAGAGTGAAACCTAAAAATTCAAACTGTTACTGGAAATGAACGCTTCAACATAGAAGAACGAAATTTGGGGAACCAAGTCGCCTTAGTGTACTGATCATTACCTGAAAGTATCATCCAGTTTGGGTGAAAAAATATTTGCTGAGATTTCTGGAGATTCGTAATTTTGGGAAGCTTGGCATCCCCTTCCCATGAAAGTGTTTCTCGCCAGTCACTGCTTAGGGCTACATCAAGAGGAAACAAAACGTAGAGATAGAACGTGAAACTACTTTGTTGTGTCAAGTTTCAAGAAGCTAGCACAAACCGTGTTGGATTTAGAGTTCCAAATACATCTATCAATATAGGAGAAAACAGAGTGAAACCTAAAAATTCAAACTGTTACTGGAAATGAACGCTTCAACATAGAAGAACGAAATTTGGGGAAACAAGTCGCCTTAGTGTACTGATCATTACCTGAGAGTATCATCCAGTTTGGGTGAAAAAATATTTGCTGAGATTTCTGGAGATTCGTAATTTTGGAAGCTTGGCAACCCCTTCCCATGAAAGTGTTTCTCGCCAGTCACTGCTTAGGGCTACAACAAGAGGAAACAAAACGTAGAGATAGAACGTGAAACTACTTTGTTGTGTCAAGTTTCAAGAAGCTAGCACAAACCGTGTTGGATTTAGAGTTCCAAATACATCTATCAATATAGGAGAAAACAGAGTGAAACCTAAAAATTCAAACTGTTACTGGAAATGAACGCTTCAACATAGAAGAACGAAATTTGGGGAACCAAGTCGCCTTAGTGTACTGATCATTACCTGAGAGTATCATCCAGTTTGGGTGAAAAAATATTTGCTGAGATTTCTGGAGATTCGTAATTTTTGGAAGCTTGGCAACCCCTTCCCATGAAAGTGTTTCTCGCCAGTCACTGCTTAGGGCTACATCAAGAGGAAACAAAACGTAGAGATAGAACGTGAAACTACTTTGTTGTGTCAAGTTTCAAGAAGCTAGCACAAACCGTGTTGGATTTAGAGTTCCAAATACATCTATCAATATAGGAGAAAACAGAGTGAAACCTACAAATTCAAACTGTTACTGGAAATGAACGCTTCAACATAGAAGAACGAAATTTGGGTAACCAAGTCGCCTTAGTGTACTGATCATTACCTGAAAGTATCATCCAGTTTGGGTGAAAAAATATTTGCTGAGATTTCTGGAGATTCGTAATTTTGGGAAGCTTGGCAACCCCTTCCCATGAAAGTGTTTCTCGCCAGTCACTGCTTAGGGCTACATCAAGAGGAAACAAAACGTAGAGATAGAACGTGAAACTACTTTGTTGTGTCAAGTTTCAAGAAGCTAGCACAAACCGTGTTGGATTTAGAGTTCCAAATACATCTATCAATATAGGAGAAAACAGAGTGAAACCTAAAAATTCAAACTGTTACTGAAAATGAACGCTTCAACATAGAAGAACGAAATTTGGGGAACCAAGTCACCTTAGTGTACTGATCATTACCTGAAAGTATCATCCAGTTTGGGTGAAAAAATATTTGCTGAGATCTCTGGAGATTCGTAATTTTGGGAAGCTTGGCAACCCCTTCCCATGAAAGTGTTTCTCGCCAGTCACTGCTTAGGGCTACATCAAGAGGAAACAAAACGTAGAGATAGAACGTGAAACTACTTTCTTGTGTCAAGTTTCAAGAAGCTAGCACAAACCGTTTTGGATTTAGAGTTCCAAATACATCTATCAATATAGGAGAAAACAGAGTGAAACCTAAAAATTCAAACTGTTACTGGAAATGAACGCTTCAACATAGAAGAACGAAATTTGGGGAACCAAGTCGCCTTAGTGTACTGATCATTACCTGAAAGTATCATCCAGTTTGGGTGAAAAAATATTTGCTGAGATTTCTGGAGATTCGTAATTTTGGGAAGCTTGGCAACCCCTTCCCATGAAAGTGTTTCTCGCCAGTCACTGCTTAGGGCTACAACAAGAGGAAACAAAACGTAGAGATAGAACGTGAAACTACTTTGTTGTGTCAAGTTTCAAGAAGCTAGCACAAACCGTGTTGGATTTAGAGTTCCAAATACATCTATCAATATAGGAGAAAACAGAGTGAAACCTAAAAATTCAAACTGTTACTGGAAATGAACGCTTCAACATAGAAGAACGAAATTTGGGGAACCAAGTCGCCTTAGTGTACTGATCATTACCTGAGAGTATCATCCAGTTTGGGTGAAAAAATATTTGCTGAGATTTCTGGAGATTCGTAATTTTTGGAAGCTTGGCAACCCCTTCCCATGAAAGTGTTTCTCGCCAGTCACCCCTTAGGGCTACATCAAGAGGAAACAAAACGTAGAGATAGAACGTGAAACTACTTTGTTGTGTCAAGTTTCAAGAAGCTAGCACAAACCGTGTTGGATTTAGAGTTCCAAATACATCTATCAATATAGGAGAAAACAGAGTGAAACCTAAAAATTCAAACTGTTACTGGAAATGAACGCTTCAACATAGAAGAACGAAATTTGGGGAACCAAGTCGCCTTAGTGTACTGATCATTACCTGAAAGTATCATCCAGTTTGGGTGAAAAAATATTTGCTGAGATTTCTGGAGATTCGTAATTTTTGGAAGCTTGGCAACCCCTTCCCATGAAAGTGTTTCTCGCCAGTCACTGCTTAGGGCTACATCAAGAGGAAACAACAAAACGTAGAGATAGAACGTGAAACTACTTTGTTGTGTCAAGTTTCAAGAAGCTAGCACAAACCGTGTTGGATTTAGAGTTCCAAATACATCTATCAATATAGGAGAAAACAGAGTGAAACCTACAAATTCAAACTGTTACTGGAAATGAACGCTTCAACATAGAAGAACGAAATTTGGGTAACCAAGTCGCCTTAGTGTACTGATCATTACCTGAAAGTATCATCCAGTTTGGGTGAAAAAATATTTGCTGAGATTTCTGGAGATTCGTAATTTTGGGAAGCTTGGCAACCCCTTCCCATGAAAGTGTTTCTCGCCAGTCACTGCTTAGGGCTACATCAAGAGGAAACAAAACGTAGAGATAGAACGTGAAACTACTTTGTTGTGTCAAGTTTCAAGAAGCTAGCACAAACCGTGTTGGATTTAGAGTTCCAAATACATCTATCAATATAGGAGAAAACAGAGTGAAACCTAAAAATTCAAACTGTTACTGGAAATGAACGCTTCAACATAGAAGAACGAAATTTGGGGAACCAAGTCACCTTAGTGTACTGATCATTACCTGAAAGTATCATCCAGTTTGGGTCAAAAAATATTTGCTGAGATCTCTGGAGATTCGTAATTTTGGGAAGCTTGGCAACCCCTTCCCATGAAAGTGTTTCTCGCCAGTCACTGCTTAGGGCTACATCAAGAGGAAACAAAACGTAGAGATAGAACGTGAAACTACTTTGTTGTGTCAAGTTTCAAGAAGCTAGCACAAACCGTGTTGGATTTAGAGTTCCAAATACATCTATCAATATAGGAGAAAACAGAGTGAAACCTAAAAATTCAAACTGTTACTGGAAATGAACGCTTCAACATAGAAGAACGAAATTTGGGGAACCAAGTCGCCTTAGTGTACTGATCATTACCTGAAAGTATCATCCAGTTTGGGTGAAAAAATATTTGCTGAGATTTCTGGAGATTCGTAATTTTGGGAAGCTTGGCAACCCCTTCCCATGAAAGTGTTTCTGGCCAGTCACTGTTTAGGGCTACATCAAGAGGAAACAAAACGTAGAGATAGAACGTGAAACTACTTTGTTGTGTCAAGTTTCAAGAAGCTAGCACAAACCGTGTTGGATTTAGAGTTCCAAATACATCTATCAATATAGGAGAAAACAGAGTGAAACCTAAAAATTCAAACTGTTACTGGAAATGAACGCTTCAACATAGAAGAACGAAATTTGGGGAACCAAGTCGCCTTAGTGTACTGATCATTACCTGAAAGTATCATCCAGTTTGGGTGAAAAAATATTTGCTGAGATTTCTGGAGATTCGTAATTTTGGGAAGCTTGGCAACCCCTTCCCATGAAAGTGTTTCTGGCCAGTCACTGTTTAGGGCTACATCAAGAGGAAACAAAACGTAGAGATAGAACGTGAAACTACTTTGTTGTGTCAAGTTTCAAGAAGCTAGCACAAACCGTGTTGGATTTAGAGTTCCAAATACATCTATCCATATAGGAGAAAACAGAGTGAAACCTAAAAATTCAAACTGTTACTGGAAATGAACGCTTCAACATAGAAGAACGAAATTTGGGGAACCAAGTCGCCTTAGTGTACTGATCATTACCTGAAAGTATCATCCAGTTTGGGTGAAAAAATATTTGCTGAGATCTCTGGAGATTCGTAATTTTGGGAAGCTTGGCAACCCCTTCCCATGAAAGTGTTTCTCGCCAGTCACTGCTTAGGGCTACATCAAGAGGAAACAAAACGTAGAGATAGAACGTGAAACTACTTTGTTGTGTCAAGTTTCAAGAAGCTAGCACAAACCGTGTTGGATTTAGAGTTCCAAATACATCTATCAATATAGGAGAAAACAGAGTGAAACCTAAAAATTCAAACTGTTACTGGAAATGAACGCTTCAACATAGAAGAACGAAATTTGGGGAACCAAGTCGCCTTAGTGTACTGATCATTACCTGAAAGTATCATCCAGTTTGGGTGAAAAAATATTTGCTGAGATTTCTGGAGATTCGTAATTTTGGGAAGCTTGGCAACCCCTTCCCATGAAAGTGTTTCTGGCCAGTCACTGTTTAGGGCTACATCAAGAGGAAACAAAACGTAGAGATAGAACGTGAAACTACTTTGTTGTGTCAAGTTTCAAGAAGCTACCACAAACCGTGTTGGATTTAGAGTTCCAAATACATCTATCAATATAGGAGAAAACAGAGTGAAACCTAAAAATTCAAACTGTTACTGGAAATGAACGCTTCAACATAGAAGAACGAAATTTGGGGAACCAAGTCGCCTTAGTGTACTGATCATTACCTGAAAGTATCATCCAGTTTGGGTGAAAAAATATTTGCTGAGATTTCTGGAGATTCGTAATTTTGGGAAGCTTGGCATCCCCTTCCCATGAAAGTGTTTCTCGCCAGTCACTGCTTAGGGCTACATCAAGAGGAAACAAAACGTAGAGATAGAACGTGAAACTACTTTGTTGTGTCAAGTTTCAAGAAGCTAGCACAAACCGTGTTGGATTTAGAGTTCCAAATACATCTATCAATATAGGAGAAAACAGAGTGAAACCTAAAAATTCAAACTGTTACTGGAAATGAACGCTTCAACATAGAAGAACGAAATTTGGGGAAACAAGTCGCCTTAGTGTACTGATCATTACCTGAGAGTATCATCCAGTTTGGGTGAAAAAATATTTGCTGAGATTTCTGGAGATTCGTAATTTTGGAAGCTTGGCAACCCCTTCCCATGAAAGTGTTTCTCGCCAGTCACTGCTTAGGGCTACAACAAGAGGAAACAAAACGTAGAGATAGAACGTGAAACTACTTTGTTGTGTCAAGTTTCAAGAAGCTAGCACAAACCGTGTTGGATTTAGAGTTCCAAATACATCTATCAATATAGGAGAAAACAGAGTGAAACCTAAAAATTCAAACTGTTACTGGAAATGAACGCTTCAACATAGAAGAACGAAATTTGGGGAACCAAGTCGCCTTAGTGTACTGATCATTACCTGAGAGTATCATCCAGTTTGGGTGAAAAAATATTTGCTGAGATTTCTGGAGATTCGTAATTTTTGGAAGCTTGGCAACCCCTTCCCATGAAAGTGTTTCTCGCCAGTCACTGCTTAGGGCTACATCAAGAGGAAACAAAACGTAGAGATAGAACGTGAAACTACTTTGTTGTGTCAAGTTTCAAGAAGCTAGCACAAACCGTGTTGGATTTAGAGTTCCAAATACATCTATCAATATAGGAGAAAACAGAGTGAAACCTACAAATTCAAACTGTTACTGGAAATGAACGCTTCAACATAGAAGAACGAAATTTGGGTAACCAAGTCGCCTTAGTGTACTGATCATTACCTGAAAGTATCATCCAGTTTGGGTGAAAAAATATTTGCTGAGATTTCTGGAGATTCGTAATTTTGGGAAGCTTGGCAACCCCTTCCCATGAAAGTGTTTCTCGCCAGTCACTGCTTAGGGCTACATCAAGAGGAAACAAAACGTAGAGATAGAACGTGAAACTACTTTGTTGTGTCAAGTTTCAAGAAGCTAGCACAAACCGTGTTGGATTTAGAGTTCCAAATACATCTATCAATATAGGAGAAAACAGAGTGAAACCTAAAAATTCAAACTGTTACTGAAAATGAACGCTTCAACATAGAAGAACGAAATTTGGGGAACCAAGTCACCTTAGTGTACTGATCATTACCTGAAAGTATCATCCAGTTTGGGTGAAAAAATATTTGCTGAGATCTCTGGAGATTCGTAATTTTGGGAAGCTTGGCAACCCCTTCCCATGAAAGTGTTTCTCGCCAGTCACTGCTTAGGGCTACATCAAGAGGAAACAAAACGTAGAGATAGAACGTGAAACTACTTTGTTGTGTCAAGTTTCAAGAAGCTAGCACAAACCGTGTTGGATTTAGAGTTCCAAATACATCTATCAATATAGGAGAAAACAGAGTGAAACCTAAAAATTCAAACTGTTACTGGAAATGAACGCTTCAACATAGAAGAACGAAATTTGGGGAACCAAGTCGCCTTAGTGTACTGATCATTACCTGAAAGTATCATCCAGTTTGGGTGAAAAAATATTTGCTGAGATTTCTGGAGATTCGTAATTTTGGGAAGCTTGGCAACCCCTTCCCATGAAAGTGTTTCTGGCCAGTCACTGTTTAGGGCTACATCAAGAGGAAACAAAACGTAGAGATAGAACGTGAAACTACTTTGTTGTGTCAAGTTTCAAGAAGCTAGCACAAACCGTGTTGGATTTAGAGTTCCAAATACATCTATCAATATAGGAGAAAACAGAGTGAAACCTAAAAATTCAAACTGTTACTGGAAATGAACGCTTCAACATAGAAGAACGAAATTTGGGGAACCAAGTCGCCTTAGTGTACTCATCATTACCTGAAAGTATCATCCAGTTTGGGTGAAAAAATATTTGCTGAGATCTCTGGAGATTCGTAATTTTGGGAAGCTTGGCAACCCCTTCCCATGAAAGTGTTTCTCGCCAGTCACTGCTTAGGGCTACATCAAGAGGAAACAAAATGTAGAGATAGAACGTGAAACTACTTTGTTGTGTCAAGTTTCAAGAAGCTAGCACAAACCGTGTTGGATTTAGTGTTCCAAATACATCTATCAATATAGGAGAAAACAGAGTGAAACCTAAAAATTCAAACTGTTACTGGAAATGAACGCTTCAACATAGAAGAACGAAATTTGGGGAACCAAGTCGCATTAGTGTACTGATCATTACCTGAAAGTATCATCCAGTTTGGGTGAAAAAATATTTGCTGAGATTTCTGGAGATTCGTAATTTTGGGAAGCTTGGCAACACCGTTCCATGAAAGGGTTTCTCGCCAGTCACTGCTTAGGGCTACATCAAGAGGAAACAAAACGTAGAGATAGAACCTGAAACTACTTTGTTGTGTCAAGTTTCAAGAAGCTAGAACAAACCGTGTTGGATTTAGAGTTCCAAATACATCTATCAATATAGGAGAAAACAGAGTGAAACCTAAAAATTCAAACTGATACTGGAAATGAACGCTTCAACATAGAAGAACGAAATTTGGGGAACCAAGTCGCCTTAGTGTACTGATCATTACCTGAAAGTATCATCCAGTTTGGGTGAAAAAATGTTTGCTGAGATTTCTGGAGATTCGTAATTTTGGGAAGCTTGGCAACCCCTTCCCATGAAAGTGTTTCTCGCCAGTCACTGCTTAGGGCTACATCAAGAGGAAACAAAACGTAGAGATAGAACGTGAAACTACTTTGTTGTGTCAAGTTTCAAGAAGCTAGCACAAACTGTGTTGGATTTAGAGTTCCAAATACATCTATCAATATAGGAGAAAACAGAGTGAAACCTAAAAATTCAAACTGTTACTGGAAATGAACGCTTCAAAATAGAAGAACAAAATTTGGGGAACCAAGTCGCCTTAGTGTACTGATCATTACCTGAAAGTATCATCCAGTTTGGGTGAAAAAATATTTGCTGAGATTTATGGAGATTCGTAATTTTGGGAAGCTTGGCAACCCCTTCCCATGAAAGTGTTTCTCGCCAGTCACTGCTTAGGGCTACATCAAGAGGAAACAAAACGTAGAGATAGAACGTGAAACTACTTTGTTGTGTCAAGTTTCAAGAAGCTAGCACAAACCGTGTTGGATTTAGAGTTCCAAATACATCTATCAATATAGGAGAAAACAGAGTGAAACCTAAAAATTCAAACTGTTACTGGAAATGAACGCTTCAACATAGAAGAACGAAATTTGGGGAACCAAGTCGCCTTAGTGTACTGATCATTACCTGAAAGTATCATCCAGTTTGGGTGAAAAAATATTTGCTGAGATTTCTGGAGATTCGTAATTTTGGGAAGCTTGGCAACCCCTTCCCATGAAAGTGTTTCTCGCCAGTCACTGCTTAGGGCTACATCAAGAGGAAACAAAACGTAGAGATAGAACGTGAAACTACTTTGTTGTGTCAAGTTTCAAGAAGCTAGCACAAACCGTGTTGGATTTAGAGTTCCAAATACATCTATCAATATAGGAGAAAACAGAGTGAAACCTAAAAATTCAAACTGTTACTGGAAATGAACGCTTCAACATAGAAGAACGAAATTTGGGGAACCAAGTCGCCTTAGTGTACTGATCATTACCTGAAAGTATCATCCAGTTTGGGTGAAAAAATATTTGCTGAGATTTTTGGAGATTCGTAATTTTGGGAAGCTTGGCAACCCCTTCCCATGAAAGTGTTTCTGGCCAGTCACTGCTTAGGGCTACAACAAGAGGAAACAAAACGTAGAGATAGAACGTGAAACTACTTTGTTGTGTCAAGTTTCAAGAAGCTAGCACAAACCGTGTTGGATTTAGAGTTCCAAATACATCTATCTATATAGGAGAAAACAGAGTGAAACCTAAAAATTCAAACTGTTACTGGAAATGAACGCTTCAACATAGAAGAACGAAATTTGGGGAACCAAGTCGCCTTAGTGTACTGATCATTACCTGAAAGTATCATCCAGTTTGGGTGAAAAAATATTTGCTGAGATTTCTGGAGATTCGTAATTTTGGGAAGCTTGGCAACCCCTTCCCCTGAAAGTGTTTCTCGCCAGTCACTGCTTAGGGCTACATCAAGAGGAAACAAAACGTAGAGATAGAACGTGAAACAACTTTGTTGTGTCAAGTTTCAAGAAGCTAGCACAAACCGTGTTGGATTTAGAGTTCCAAATACATCTATCTATATAGGAGAAAACAGAGTGAAACCTAAAAATTCAAACTGTTACTGGAAATGAACGCTTCAACATAGAAGAACAAAATTTGGGGAACCAACTTACCTTAGTGTACTGATCATTACCTGAAAGTATCATCCAGTTTGGGTGAAAAATTATTTGCTGAGATTTCTGGAGATTCGTAATTTTTGGAAGCTTGGCAATCCCTTCCCATGAAAGTGTTTCTCGCCAGTCACTGCTTAGGGCTACATCAAGAGGAAACAAAACGTAGAGATAGAACGTGAAACTACTTTGTTGTGTCAAGTTTCAAGAAGCTAGCACAAACCGTGTTGGATTTAGAGTTCCAAATACATCTATCAATATAGGAGAAAACAGAGTGAAACCTAAAAATTCAAACTGTTACTGGAAATGAACGCTTCAACATAGAAGAACGAAATTTGGGGAACCAAGTCGCCTTAGTGTACTGATCATTACCTGAAAGTATCATCCAGTTTGGGTGAAAAAATATTTGCTGAGATTTCTGGAGATTCGTAATTTTGGGAAGCTTGGCAACCCCGTTCCATGAAAGGGTTTCTCGCCAGTCACTGCTTAGGGCTACATCAAGAGGAAACAAAACGTAGAGATAGAACGTGAAACTACTTTGTTGTGTCAAGTTTCAAGAAGCTACCACAAACCGTGTTGGATTTAGAGTTCCAAATACATCTATCAATATAGGAGAAAACAGAGTGAAACCTACAAATTCAAACTGTTACTGGAAATGAACGCTTCAACATAAAAGAACGAAATTTGGGGAACCAAGTCGCCTTAGTGTACTGATCATTACCTGAAAGTATCATCCAGTTTGGGTGAAAAAATATTTGCTGAGATTTCTGGAGATTCGTCATTTTGGGAAGCTTGGCAACCCCTTCCAATGAAAGTGTTTCTCGCCAGTCACTGCTTAGGGCTACATCAAGAGGAAACAAAACGTAGAGATAGAACGTGAAACTACTTTGTTGTGTCAAGTTTCAAGAAGCTAGCACAAACCGTGTTGGATTTAGAGTTCCAAATACATCTATCAATATAGGAGAAAACAGAGTGAAACCTAAAAATTCAAACTGTTACTGGAAATGAACGCTTCAACATAGAAGAACGAAATTTGGGGAACCAAGTCGCCTTAGTGTACTGATCATTACCTGAAAGTATCATCCAGTTTGGGTGAAAAAATATTTGCTGAGATTTCTGGAGATTCGTAATTTTGGGAAGCTTGGCAACCCCTTCCCATGAAAGTGTTTCTCGCCAGTCACTGCTTAGGGCTACATCAAGAGGAAACAAAACGTAGAGATAGAACGTGAAACTACTTTGTTGTGTCAAGTTTCAAGAAGCTAGCACAAACCGTGTTGGATTTAGAGTTCCAAATACATCTATCAATATAGGAGAAAACAGAGTGAAACCTAAAAATTCAAACTGTTACTGGAAATGAACGCTTCAACATAGAAGAACGAAATTTGGGGAACCAAGTCGCCTTAGTGTACTGATCATTACCTGAAAGTATCATCCAGTTTGGGTGAAAAAATATTTGCTGAGATTTTTGGAGATTCGTAATTTTGGGAAGCTTGGCAACCCCTTCCCATGAAAGTGTTTCTGGCCAGTCACTGCTTAGGGCTACAACAAGAGGAAACAAAACGTAGAGATAGAACGTGAAACTACTTTGTTGTGTCAAGTTTCAAGAAGCTAGCACAAACCGTGTTGGATTTAGAGTTCCAAATACATCTATCTATATAGGAGAAAACAGAGTGAAACCTAAAAATTCAAACTGTTACTGGAAATGAACGCTTCAACATAGAAGAACGAAATTTGGGGAACCAAGTCGCCTTAGTGTACTGATCATTACCTGAAAGTATCATCCAGTTTGGGTGAAAAAATATTTGCTGAGATTTCTGGAGATTCGTAATTTTGGGAAGCTTGGCAACCCCTTCCCCTGAAAGTGTTTCTCGCCAGTCACTGCTTAGGGCTACATCAAGAGGAAACAAAACGTAGAGATAGAACGTGAAACAACTTTGTTGTGTCAAGTTTCAAGAAGCTAGCACAAACCGTGTTGGATTTAGAGTTCCAAATACATCTATCTATATAGGAGAAAACAGAGTGAAACCTAAAAATTCAAACTGTTACTGGAAATGAACGCTTCAACATAGAAGAACAAAATTTGGGGAACCAACTTACCTTAGTGTACTGATCATTACCTGAAAGTATCATCCAGTTTGGGTGAAAAATTATTTGCTGAGATTTCTGGAGATTCGTAATTTTTGGAAGCTTGGCAATCCCTTCCCATGAAAGTGTTTCTCGCCAGTCACTGCTTAGGGCTACATCAAGAGGAAACAAAACGTAGAGATAGAACGTGAAACTACTTTGTTGTGTCAAGTTTCAAGAAGCTAGCACAAACCGTGTTGGATTTAGAGTTCCAAATACATCTATCAATATAGGAGAAAACAGAGTGAAACCTAAAAATTCAAACTGTTACTGGAAATGAACGCTTCAACATAGAAGAACGAAATTTGGGGAACCAAGTCGCCTTAGTGTACTGATCATTACCTGAAAGTATCATCCAGTTTGGGTGAAAAAATATTTGCTGAGATTTCTGGAGATTCGTAATTTTGGGAAGCTTGGCAACCCCGTTCCATGAAAGGGTTTCTCGCCAGTCACTGCTTAGGGCTACATCAAGAGGAAACAAAACGTAGAGATAGAACGTGAAACTACTTTGTTGTGTCAAGTTTCAAGAAGCTACCACAAACCGTGTTGGATTTAGAGTTCCAAATACATCTATCAATATAGGAGAAAACAGAGTGAAACCTACAAATTCAAACTGTTACTGGAAATGAACGCTTCAACATAAAAGAACGAAATTTGGGGAACCAAGTCGCCTTAGTGTACTGATCATTACCTGAAAGTATCATCCAGTTTGGGTGAAAAAATATTTGCTGAGATTTCTGGAGATTCGTCATTTTGGGAAGCTTGGCAACCCCTTCCAATGAAAGTGTTTCTCGCCAGTCACTGCTTAGGGCTACATCAAGAGGAAACAAAACGTAGAGATAGAACGTGAAACTACTTTGTTGTGTCAAGTTTCAAGAAGCTAGCACAAACCGTGTTGGATTTAGAGTTCCAAATACATCTATCAATATAGGAGAAAACAGAGTGAAACCTAAAAATTCAAACTGTTACTGGAAATGAACGCTTCAACATAGAAGAACGAAATTTGGGGAACCAAGTCGCCTTAGTGTACTGATCATTACCTGAAAGTATCATCCAGTTTGGGTGAAAAAATATTTGCTGAGATTTCTGGAGATTCGTAATTTTGGGAAGCTTGGCAACCCCTTCCCATGAAAGTGTTTCTCGCCAGTCACTGTTTAGGGCTACATCAAGAGGAAACAAAACGTAGAGATAGAACGTGAAACTACTTTGTTGTGTCAAGTTTCAAGAAGCTAGCACAAACCGTGTTGGATTTAGAGTTCCAAATACATCTATCAATATAGGAGAAAACAGAGTGAAACCTAAAAATTCAAACTGTTACTGGAAATGAACGCTTCAACATAGAAGAACGAAATTTGGGGAACCAAGTCGCCTTAGTGTACTGATCATTACCTGAAAGTATCATCCAGTTTGGGTGAAAAAATATTTGCTGAGATTTCTGGAGATTCGTAATTTTGGGAAGCTTGGCAACCCCTTCCGATGAAAGTGTTTCTCGCCAGTCACTGCTTAGGGCTACAACAAGAGGAAACAAAACGTAGAGATAGAACGTGAAACTACTTTGTTGTGTCAAGTTTCAAGAAGCTAGCACAAACCGTGTTGGATTTAGAGTTCCAAATACATCTATCTATATAGGAGAAAACAGAGTGAAACCTAAAAATTCAAACTGTTACTGGAAATGAACGCTTCAACATAGAAGAACGAAATTTGGGGAACCAAGTCGCCTTAGTGTACTGATCATTACCTGAAAGTATCATCCAGTTTGGGTGAAAAAATATTTGCTGAGATTTCTGGAGATTCGTAATTTTGGGAAGCTTGGCAACCCCTTCCCATGAAAGTGTTTCTCGCCAGTCACTGCTTAGGGCTACATCAAGAGGAAACAAAACGTAGAGATAGAACGTGAAACAACTTTGTTGTGTCAAGTTTCAAGAAGCTAGCACAAACCGTGTTGGATTTAGAGTTCCAAATACATCTATCTATATAGGAGAAAACAGAGTGAAACCTAAAAATTCAAACTGTTACTGGAAATGAACGCTTCAACATAGAAGAACAAAATTTGGGGAACCAACTTACCTTAGTGTACTGATCATTACCTGAAAGTATCATCCAGTTTGGGTGAAAAATTATTTGCTGAGATTTCTGGAGATTCGTAATTTTTGGAAGCTTGGCAATCCCTTCCCATGAAAGTGTTTCTCGCCAGTCACTGCTTAGGGCTACATCAAGAGGAAACAAAACGTAGAGATAGAACGTGAAACTACTTTGTTGTGTCAAGTTTCAAGAAGCTAGCACAAACCGTGTTGGATTTAGAGTTCCAAATACATCTATCAATATAGGAGAAAAGAGATTGAAACCTAAAAATTCAAACTGTTACTGGAAATGAACGCTTCAACATAGAAGAACGAAATTTGGGGAACCAAGTCGCCTTAGTGTACTGATCATTACCTGAAAGTATCATCCAGTTTGAGTGAAAAAATATTTGCTGAGATTTCTGGAGATTCGTAATTTTGGGAAGCTTGGCAACCCCTTCCCATGAAAGTGTTTCTCGCCAGTCACTGCTTAGGGCTACATCAAGAGGAAACAAAACGTAGAGATAGAACGTGAAACTACGTTGTTGTGTCAAGTTTCAAGAAGCTAGCACAAAACGTGTTGGATTTAGAGTTCCAAATACATCTATCAATATAGGAGAAAACAGAGTGAAACCTACAAATTCAAACTGTTACTGGAAATGAACGCTTCAAATAGAAGAACGAAATTTGGGGAACCAAGTCGCCTTAGTGTACTGATCATTACCTGAAAGTATCATCCAGTTTGGGTGAAAAAATATTTGCTGAGATTTCTGGAGATTCGTAATTTTGGGAAGCTTGGCAACCCCTTCCCATGAAAGTGTTTCTCGCCAGTCACTGCTTAGGGCTACATCAAGAGGAAACAAAACATAGAGATAGAACGTGAAACTACTTTGTTGTGTCAAGTTTCAAGAAGCTAGCACAAACCGTGTTGGATTTAGAGTTCCAAATACATCTATCAATATAGGAGAAAACAGAGTGAAACCTAAAAATTCAAACTGTTACTGGAAATGAACGCTTCAACATAGAAGAACGAAATTTGGGGAACCAAGTCGCCTTAGTGTACTGATCATTACCTGAAAGTATCATCCAGTTTGGGTGAAAAAATATTTGCTGAGATTTCTGGAGATTCGTAATTTTGGGAAGCTTGGCAACACCGTTCCATGAAAGGGTTTCTCGCCAGTCACTGCTTAGGGCTACATCAAGAGGAAACAAAACGTAGAGATAGAACCTGAAACTACTTTGTTGTGTCAAGTTTCAAGAAGCTAGAACAAACCGTGTTGGATTTAGAGTTCCAAATACATCTATCAATATAGGAGAAAACAGAGTGAAACCTAAAAATTCAAACTGATACTGGAAATGAACGCTTCAACATAGAAGAACGAAATTTGGGGAACCAAGTCGCCTTAGTGTACTGATCATTACCTGAAAGTATCATCCAGTTTGGGTGAAAAAATGTTTGCTGAGATTTCTGGAGATTCGTAATTTTGGGAAGCTTGGCAACCCCTTCCCATGAAAGTGTTTCTCGCCAGTCACTGCTTAGGGCTACATCAAGAGGAAACAAAACGTAGAGATAGAACGTGAAACTACTTTGTTGTGTCAAGTTTCAAGAAGCTAGCACAAACCGTGTTGGATTTAGAGTTCCAAATACATCTATCAATATAGGAGAAAACAGAGTGAAACCTAAAAATTCAAACTGTTACTGGAAATGAACGCTTCAACATAGAAGAACGAAATTTGGGGAACCAAGTCGCCTTAGTGTACTGATCATTACCTGAAAGTATCATCCAGTTTGGGTGAAAAAATATTTGCTGAGATTTCTGGAGATTCGTAATTTTGGGAAGCTTGGCAACCCCTTCCCATGAAAGTGTTTCTCGCCAGTCACTGCTTAGGGCTACATCAAGAGGAAACAACAAAACGTAGAGATAGAACGTGAAACTACTTTGTTGTGTCAACTTTCAAGAAGCTAGCACAAACCGTGTTGGATTCAGAGTTCCAAATACATCTATCCATATAGGAGAAAACAGAGTGAAACCTAAAAATTCAAACTGTTACTGGAAATGAACGCTTCAACATAGAAGAACGAAATTTGGGGAACCAAGTCGCCTTAGTGTACTGATCATTACCTGAAAGTATCATCCAGTTTGGGTGAAAAAATATTTGCTGAGATCTCTGGAGATTCGTAATTTTGGGAAGCTTGGCAACCCCTTCCCATGAAAGTGTTTCTCGCCAGTCACTGCTTAGGGCTACATCAAGAGGAAACAAAACGTAGAGATAGAACGTGAAACTACTTTGTTGTGTCAAGTTTCAAGAAGCTAGCACAAACCGTGTTGGATTTAGAGTTCCAAATACATCTATCAATATAGGAGAAAACAGAGTGAAACCTAAAAATTCAAACTGTTACTGGAAATGAACGCTTCAACATAGAAGAACGAAATTTGGGGAACCAAGTCGCCTTAGTGTACTGATCATTACCTGAAAGTATCATCCAGTTTGGGTGAAAAAATATTTGCTGAGATTTCTGGAGATTCGTAATTTTGGGAAGCTTGGCAACCCCTTCCCATGAAAGTGTTTCTGGCCAGTCACTGTTTAGGGCTACATCAAGAGGAAACAAAACGTAGAGATAGAACGTGAAACTACTTTGTTGTGTCAAGTTTCAAGAAGCTACCACAAACCGTGTTGGATTTAGAGTTCCAAATACATCTATCAATATAGGAGAAAACAGAGTGAAACCTAAAAATTCAAACTGTTACTGGAAATGAACGCTTCAACATAGAAGAACGAAATTTGGGGAACCAAGTCGCCTTAGTGTACTGATCATTACCTGAAAGTATCATCCAGTTTGGGTGAAAAAATATTTGCTGAGATTTCTGGAGATTCGTAATTTTGGGAAGCTTGGCATCCCCTTCCCATGAAAGTGTTTCTCGCCAGTCACTGCTTAGGGCTACATCAAGAGGAAACAAAACGTAGAGATAGAACGTGAAACTACTTTGTTGTGTCAAGTTTCAAGAAGCTAGCACAAACCGTGTTGGATTTAGAGTTCCAAATACATCTATCAATATAGGAGAAAACAGAGTGAAACCTAAAAATTCAAACTGTTACTGGAAATGAACGCTTCAACATAGAAGAACGAAATTTGGGGAAACAAGTCGCCTTAGTGTACTGATCATTACCTGAGAGTATCATCCAGTTTGGGTGAAAAAATATTTGCTGAGATTTCTGGAGATTCGTAATTTTGGAAGCTTGGCAACCCCTTCCCATGAAAGTGTTTCTCGCCAGTCACTGCTTAGGGCTACAACAAGAGGAAACAAAACGTAGAGATAGAACGTGAAACTACTTTGTTGTGTCAAGTTTCAAGAAGCTAGCACAAACCGTGTTGGATTTAGAGTTCCAAATACATCTATCAATATAGGAGAAAACAGAGTGAAACCTAAAAATTCAAACTGTTACTGGAAATGAACGCTTCAACATAGAAGAACGAAATTTGGGGAACCAAGTCGCCTTAGTGTACTGATCATTACCTGAGAGTATCATCCAGTTTGGGTGAAAAAATATTTGCTGAGATTTCTGGAGATTCGTAATTTTTGGAACCTTGGCAACCCCTTCCCATGAAAGTGTTTCTCGCCAGTCACTGCTTAGGGCTACATCAAGAGGAAACAAAACGTAGAGATAGAACGTGAAACTACTTTGTTGTGTCAAGTTTCAAGAAGCTAGCACAAACCGTGTTGGATTTAGAGTTCCAAATACATCTATCAATATAGGAGAAAACAGAGTGAAACCTAAAAATTCAAACTGTTACTGGAAATGAACGCTTCAACATAGAAGAACGAAATTTGGGGAACCAAGTCGCCTTAGTGTACTGATCATTACCTGAAAGTATCATCCAGTTTGGGTGAAAAAATATTTGCTGAGATTTCTGGAGATTCGTAATTTTTGGAAGCTTGGCAACCCCTTCCCATGAAAGTGTTTCTCGCCAGTCACTGCTTAGGGCTACATCAAGAGGAAACAACAAAACGTAGAGATAGAACGTGAAACTACTTTGTTGTGTCAAGTTTCAAGAAGCTAGCACAAACCGTGTTGGATTTAGAGTTCCAAATACATCTATCAATATAGGAGAAAACAGAGTGAAACCTACAAATTCAAACTGTTACTGGAAATGAACGCTTCAACATAGAAGAACGAAATTTGGGTAACCAAGTCGCCTTAGTGTACTGATCATTACCTGAAAGTATCATCCAGTTTGGGTGAAAAAATATTTGCTGAGATTTCTGGAGATTCGTAATTTTGGGAAGCTTGGCAACCCCTTCCCATGAAAGTGTTTCTCGCCAGTCACTGCTTAGGGCTACATCAAGAGGAAACAAAACGTAGAGATAGAACGTGAAACTACTTTGTTGTGTCAAGTTTCAAGAAGCTAGCACAAACCGTGTTGGATTTAGAGTTCCAAATACATCTATCAATATAGGAGAAAACAGAGTGAAACCTAAAAATTCAAACTGTTATTGAAAATGAACGCTTCAACATAGAAGAACGAAATTTGGGGAACCAAGTCACCTTAGTGTACTGATCATTACCTGAAAGTATCATCCAGTTTGGGTGAAAAAATATTTGCTGAGATCTCTGGAGATTCGTAATTTTGGGAAGCTTGGCAACCCCTTCCCATGAAAGTGTTTCTCGCCAGTCACTGCTTAGGGCTACATCAAGAGGAAACAAAACGTAGAGATAGAACGTGAAACTACTTTGTTGTGTCAAGTTTCAAGAAGCTAGCACAAACCGTGTTGGATTTAGAGTTCCAAATACATCTATCAATATAGGAGAAAACAGAGTGAAACCTAAAAATTCAAACTGTTACTGAAAATGAACGCTTCAACATAGAAGAACGAAATTTGGGGAACCAAGTCACCTTAGTGTACTGATCATTACCTGAAAGTATCATCCAGTTTGGGTGAAAAAATATTTGCTGAGATCTCTGGAGATTCGTAATTTTGGGAAGCTTGGCAACCCCTTCCCATGAAAGTGTTTCTCGCCAGTCACTGCTTAGGGCTACATCAAGAGGAAACAAAACGTAGAGATAGAACGTGAAACTACTTTGTTGTGTCAAGTTTCAAGAAGCTAGCACAAACCGTGTTGGATTTAGAGTTCCAAATACATCTATCAATATAGGAGAAAACAGAGTGAAACCTAAAAATTCAAACTGTTACTGGAAATGAACGCTTCAACATAGAAGAACGAAATTTGGGGAACCAAGTCGCCTTAGTGTACTGATCATTACCTGAAAGTATCATCCAGTTTGGGTGAAAAAATATTTGCTGAGATTTCTGGAGATTCGTAATTTTGGGAAGCTTGGCAACCCCTTCCCATGAAAGTGTTTCTGGCCAGTCACTGTTTAGGGCTACATCAAGAGGAAACAAAACGTAGAGATAGAACGTGAAACTACTTTGTTGTGTCAAGTTTCAAGAAGCTAGCACAAACCGTGTTGGATTTAGAGTTCCAAATACATCTATCAATATAGGAGAAAACAGAGTGAAACCTAAAAATTCAAACTGTTACTGGAAATGAACGCTTCAACATAGAAGAACGAAATTTGGGGAACCAAGTCGCCTTAGTGTACTCATCATTACCTGAAAGTATCATCCAGTTTGGGTGAAAAAATATTTGCTGAGATCTCTGGAGATTCGTAATTTTGGGAAGCTTGGCAACCCCTTCCCATGAAAGTGTTTCTCGCCAGTCACTGCTTAGGGCTACATCAAGAGGAAACAAAATGTAGAGATAGAACGTGAAACTACTTTGTTGTGTCAAGTTTCAAGAAGCTAGCACAAACCGTGTTGGATTTAGTGTTCCAAATACATCTATCAATATAGGAGAAAACAGAGTGAAACCTAAAAATTCAAACTGTTACTGGAAATGAACGCTTCAACATAGAAGAACGAAATTTGGGGAACCAAGTCGCATTAGTGTACTGATCATTACCTGAAAGTATCATCCAGTTTGGGTGAAAAAATATTTGCTGAGATTTCTGGAGATTCGTAATTTTGGGAAGCTTGGCAACACCGTTCCATGAAAGGGTTTCTCGCCAGTCACTGCTTAGGGCTACATCAAGAGGAAACAAAACGTAGAGATAGAACCTGAAACTACATTGTTGTGTCAAGTTTCAAGAAGCTAGAACAAACCGTGTTGGATTTAGAGTTCCAAATACATCTATCAATATAGGAGAAAACAGAGTGAAACCTAAAAATTCAAACTGATACTGGAAATGAACGCTTCAACATAGAAGAACGAAATTTGGGGAACCAAGTCGCCTTAGTGTACTGATCATTACCTGAAAGTATCATCCAGTTTGGGTGAAAAAATGTTTGCTGAGATTTCTGGAGATTCGTAATTTTGGGAAGCTTGGCAACCCCTTCCCATGAAAGTGTTTCTCGCCAGTCACTGCTTAGGGCTACATCAAGAGGAAACAAAACGTAGAGATAGAACGTGAAACTACTTTGTTGTGTCAAGTTTCAAGAAGCTAGCACAAACTGTGTTGGATTTAGAGTTCCAAATACATCTATCAATATAGGAGAAAACAGAGTGAAACCTAAAAATTCAAACTGTTACTGGAAATGAACGCTTCAAAATAGAAGAACAAAATTTGGGGAACCAAGTCGCCTTAGTGTACTGATCATTACCTGAAAGTATCATCCAGTTTGGGTGAAAAAATATTTGCTGAGATTTATGGAGATTCGTAATTTTGGGAAGCTTGGCAACCCCTTCCCATGAAAGTGTTTCTCGCCAGTCACTGCTTAGGGCTACATCAAGAGGAAACAAAACGTAGAGATAGAACGTGAAACTACTTTGTTGTGTCAAGTTTCAAGAAGCTAGCACAAACCGTGTTGGATTTAGAGTTCCAAATACATCTATCAATATAGGAGAAAACAGAGTGAAACCTAAAAATTCAAACTGTTACTGGAAATGAACGCTTCAACATAGAAGAACGAAATTTGGGGAACCAAGTCGCCTTAGTGTACTGATCATTACCTGAAAGTATCATCCAGTTTGGGTGAAAAAATATTTGCTGAGATTTCTGGAGATTCGTAATTTTGGGAAGCTTGGCAACCCCTTCCCATGAAAGTGTTTCTCGCCAGTCACTGCTTAGGGCTACATCAAGAGGAAACAAAACGTAGAGATAGAACGTGAAACTACTTTGTTGTGTCAAGTTTCAAGAAGCTAGCACAAACCGTGTTGGATTTAGAGTTCCAAATACATCTATCAATATAGGAGAAAACAGAGTGAAACCTAAAAATTCAAACTGTTACTGGAAATGAACGCTTCAACATAGAAGAACGAAATTTGGGGAACCAAGTCGCCTTAGTGTACTGATCATTACCTGAAAGTATCATCCAGTTTGGGTGAAAAAATATTTGCTGAGATTTCTGGAGATTCGTAATTTTGGGAAGCTTGGCAACCCCTTCCCATGAAAGTGTTTCTGGCCAGTCACTGCTTAGGGCTACAACAAGAGGAAACAAAACGTAGAGATAGAACGTGAAACTACTTTGTTGTGTCAAGTTTCAAGAAGCTAGCACAAACCGTGTTGGATTTAGAGTTCCAAATACATCTATCTATATAGGAGAAAACAGAGTGAAACCTAAAAATTCAAACTGTTACTGGAAATGAACGCTTCAACATAGAAGAACGAAATTTGGGGAACCAAGTCGCCTTAGTGTACTGATCATTACCTGAAAGTATCATCCAGTTTGGGTGAAAAAATATTTGCTGAGATTTCTGGAGATTCGTAATTTTGGGAAGCTTGGCAACCCCTTCCCCTGAAAGTGTTTCTCGCCAGTCACTGCTTAGGGCTACATCAAGAGGAAACAAAACGTAGAGATAGAACGTGAAACAACTTTGTTGTGTCAAGTTTCAAGAAGCTAGCACAAACCGTGTTGGATTTAGAGTTCCAAATACATCTATCTATATAGGAGAAAACAGAGTGAAACCTAAAAATTCAAACTGTTACTGGAAATGAACGCTTCAACATAGAAGAACAAAATTTGGGGAACCAACTTACCTTAGTGTACTGATCATTACCTGAAAGTATCATCCAGTTTGGGTGAAAAATTATTTGCTGAGATTTCTGGAGATTCGTAATTTTTGGAAGCTTGGCAATCCCTTCCCATGAAAGTGTTTCTCGCCAGTCACTGCTTAGGGCTACATCAAGAGGAAACAAAACGTAGAGATAGAACGTGAAACTACTTTGTTGTGTCAAGTTTCAAGAAGCTAGCACAAACCGTGTTGGATTTAGAGTTCCAAATACATCTATCAATATAGGAGAAAACAGAGTGAAACCTAAAAATTCAAACTGTTACTGGAAATGAACGCTTCAACATAGAAGAACGAAATTTGGGGAACCAAGTCGCCTTAGTGTACTGATCATTACCTGAAAGTATCATCCAGTTTGGGTGAAAAAATATTTGCTGAGATTTCTGGAGATTCGTAATTTTGGGAAGCTTGGCAACCCCGTTCCATGAAAGGGTTTCTCGCCAGTCACTGCTTAGGGCTACATCAAGAGGAAACAAAACGTAGAGATAGAACGTGAAACTACTTTGTTGTGTCAAGTTTCAAGAAGCTACCACAAACCGTGTTGGATTTAGAGTTCCAAATACATCTATCAATATAGGAGAAAACAGAGTGAAACCTACAAATTCAAACTGTTACTGGAAATGAACGCTTCAACATAAAAGAACGAAATTTGGGGAACCAAGTCGCCTTAGTGTACTGATCATTACCTGAAAGTATCATCCAGTTTGGGTGAAAAAATATTTGCTGAGATTTCTGGAGATTCGTCATTTTGGGAAGCTTGGCAACCCCTTCCAATGAAAGTGTTTCTCGCCAGTCACTGCTTAGGGCTACATCAAGAGGAAACAAAACGTAGAGATAGAACGTGAAACTACTTTGTTGTGTCAAGTTTCAAGAAGCTAGCACAAACCGTGTTGGATTTAGAGTTCCAAATACATCTATCAATATAGGAGAAAACAGAGTGAAACCTAAAAATTCAAACTGTTACTGGAAATGAACGCTTCAACATAGAAGAACGAAATTTGGGGAACCAAGTCGCCTTAGTGTACTGATCATTACCTGAAAGTATCATCCAGTTTGGGTGAAAAAATATTTGCTGAGATTTCTGGAGATTCGTAATTTTGGGAAGCTTGGCAACCCCTTCCCATGAAAGTGTTTCTCGCCAGTCACTGCTTAGGGCTACATCAAGAGGAAACAAAACGTAGAGATAGAACGTGAAACTACTTTGTTGTGTCAAGTTTCAAGAAGCTAGCACAAACCGTGTTGGATTTAGAGTTCCAAATACATCTATCAATATAGGAGAAAACAGAGTGAAACCTAAAAATTCAAACTGTTACTGGAAATGAACGCTTCAACATAGAAGAACGAAATTTGGGGAACCAAGTCGCCTTAGTGTACTGATCATTACCTGAAAGTATCATCCAGTTTGGGTGAAAAAATATTTGCTGAGATTTCTGGAGATTCGTAATTTTGGGAAGCTTGGCAACCCCTTCCGATGAAAGTGTATCTCGCCAGTCACTGCTTAGGGCTACAACAAGAGGAAACAAAACGTAGAGATAGAACGTGAAACTACTTTGTTGTGTCAAGTTTCAAGAAGCTAGCACAAACCGTGTTGGATTTAGAGTTCCAAATACATCTATCTATATAGGAGAAAACAGAGTGAAACCTAAAAATTCAAACTGTTACTGGAAATGAACGCTTCAACATAGAAGAACGAAATTTGGGGAACCAAGTCGCCTTAGTGTACTGATCATTACCTGAAAGTATCATCCAGTTTGGGTGAAAAAATATTTGCTGAGATTTCTGGAGATTCGTAATTTTGGGAAGCTTGGCAACCCCTTCCCATGAAAGTGTTTCTCGCCAGTCACTGCTTAGGGCTACATCAAGAGGAAACAAAACGTAGAGATAGAACGTGAAACAACTTTGTTGTGTCAAGTTTCAAGAAGCTAGCACAAACCGTGTTGGATTTAGAGTTCCAAATACATCTATCTATATAGGAGAAAACAGAGTGAAACCTAAAAATTCAAACTGTTACTGGAAATGAACGCTTCAACATAGAAGAACAAAATTTGGGGAACCAACTTACCTTAGTGTACTGATCATTACCTGAAAGTATCATCCAGTTTGGGTGAAAAATTATTTGCTGAGATTTCTGGAGATTCGTAATTTTTGGAAGCTTGGCAATCCCTTCCCATGAAAGTGTTTCTCGCCAGTCACTGCTTAGGGCTACATCAAGAGGAAACAAAACGTAGAGATAGAACGTGAAACTACTTTGTTGTGTCAAGTTTCAAGAAGCTAGCACAAACCGTGTTGGATTTAGAGTTCCAAATACATCTATCAATATAGGAGAAAACAGATTGAAACCTAAAAATTCAAACTGTTACTGGAAATGAACGCTTCAACATAGAAGAACGAAATTTGGGGAACCAAGTCGCCTTAGTGTACTGATCATTACCTGAAAGTATCATCCAGTTTGAGTGAAAAAATATTTGCTGAGATTTCTGGAGATTCGTAATTTTGGGAAGCTTGGCAACCCCTTCCCATGAAAGTGTTTCTCGCCAGTCACTGCTTAGGGCTACATCAAGAGGAAACAAAACGTAGAGATAGAACGTGAAACTACGTTGTTGTGTCAAGTTTCAAGAAGCTAGCACAAAACGTGTTGGATTTAGAGTTCCAAATACATCTATCAATATAGGAGAAAACAGAGTGAAACCTACAAATTCAAACTGTTACTGGAAATGAACGCTTCAAATAGAAGAACGAAATTTGGGGAACCAAGTCGCCTTAGTGTACTGATCATTACCTGAAAGTATCATCCAGTTTGGGTGAAAAAATATTTGCTGAGATTTCTGGAGATTCGTAATTTTGGGAAGCTTGGCAACCCCTTCCCATGAAAGTGTTTCTCGCCAGTCACTGCTTAGGGCTACATCAAGAGGAAACAAAACATAGAGATAGAACGTGAAACTACTTTGTTGTGTCAAGTTTCAAGAAGCTAGCACAAACCGTGTTGGATTTAGAGTTCCAAATACATCTATCAATATAGGAGAAAACAGAGTGAAACCTAAAAATTCAAACTGTTACTGGAAATGAACGCTTCAACATAGAAGAACGAAATTTGGGGAACCAAGTCGCCTTAGTGTACTGATCATTACCTGAAAGTATCATCCAGTTTGGGTGAAAAAATATTTGCTGAGATTTCTGGAGATTCGTAATTTTGGGAAGCTTGGCAACACCGTTCCATGAAAGGGTTTCTCGCCAGTCACTGCTTAGGGCTACATCAAGAGGAAACAAAACGTAGAGATAGAACCTGAAACTACTTTGTTGTGTCAAGTTTCAAGAAGCTAGAACAAACCGTGTTGGTTTAGAGTTCCAAATACATCTATCAATATAGGAGAAAACAGAGTGAAACCTAAAAATTCAAACTGATACTGGAAATGAACGCTTCAACATAGAAGAACGAAATTTGGGGAACCAAGTCGCCTTAGTGTACTGATCATTACCTGAAAGTATCATCCAGTTTGGGTGAAAAAATGTTTGCTGAGATTTCTGGAGATTCGTAATTTTGGGAAGCTTGGCAACCCCTTCCCATGAAAGTGTTTCTCGCCAGTCACTGCTTAGGGCTACATCAAGAGGAAACAAAACGTAGAGATAGTACGTGAAACTACTTTGTTGTGTCAAGTTTCAAGAAGCTAGCACAAACTGTGTTGGATTTAGAGTTCCAAATACATCTATCAATATAGGAGAAAACAGAGTGAAACCTAAAATTTCAAACTGTTACTGGAAATGAACGCTTCAAAATAGAAGAACAAAATTTGGGGAACCAAGTCGCCTTAGTGTACTGATCATTACCTGAAAGTATCATCCAGTTTGGGTGAAAAAATATTTGCTGAGATTTATGGAGATTCGTAATTTTGGGAAGCTTGGCAACCCCTTCCCATGAAAGTGTTTCTCGCCAGTCACTGCTTAGGGCTACATCAAGAGGAAACAAAACGTAGAGATAGAACGTGAAACTACTTTGTTGTGTCAAGTTTCAAGAAGCTAGCACAAACCGTGTTGGATTTAGAGTTCCAAATACATCTATCAATATAGGAGAAAACAGAGTGAAACCTAAAAATTCAAACTGTTACTGGAAATGAACGCTTCAACATAGAAGAACGAAATTTGGGGAACCAAGTCGCCTTAGTGTACTGATCATTACCTGAAAGTATCATCCAGTTTGGGTGAAAAAATATTTGCTGAGATTTCTGGAGATTCGTAATTTTGGGAAGCTTGGCAACCCCTTCCCATGAAAGTGTTTCTCGCCAGTCACTGCTTAGGGCTACATCAAGAGGAACCAAAACGTAGAGATAGAACGTGAAACTACTTTGTTGTGTCAAGTTTCAAGAAGCTAGCACAAACCGTGTTGGATTTAGAGTTCCAAATACATCTATCAATATAGGAGAAAACAGAGTGAAACCTAAAAATTCAAACTGTTACTGGAAATGAACGCTTCAACATAGAAGAACGAAATTTGGGGAACCAAGTCGCCTTAGTGTACTGATCATTACCTGAAAGTATCATCCAGTTTGGGTGAAAAAATATTTGCTGAGATTTCTGGAGATTCGTAATTTTGGGAAGCTTGGCAACCCCTTCCCATGAAAGTGTTTCTCGCCAGTCACTGCTTAGGGCTACATCAAGAGGAAACAACAAAACGTAGAGATAGAACGTGAAACTACTTTGTTGTGTCAACTTTCAAGAAGCTAGCACAAACCGTGTTGGATTCAGAGTTCCAAATACATCTATCAATATAGGAGAAAACAGAGTGAAACCTACAAATTCAAACTGTTACTGGAAATGAACGCTTCAACATAGAAGAACGAAATTTGGGTAACCAAGTCGCCTTAGTGTACTGATCATTACCTGAAAGTATCATCCAGTTTGGGTGAAAAAATATTTGCTGAGATTTCTGGAGATTCGTAATTTTGGGAAGCTTGGCAACCCCTTCCTATGAAAGTGTTTCTCGCCAGTCACTGCTTAGGGCTACATCAAGAGGAAACAAAACGTAGAGATAGAACGTGAAACTACTTTGTTGTGTCAAGTTTCAAGAAGCTAGCACAAACCGTGTTGGATTTAGAGTTCCAAATACATCTATCAATATAGGAGAAAACAGAGTGAAACCTAAAAATTCAAACTGTTACTGAAAATGAACGCTTCAACATAGAAGAACGAAATTTGGGGAACCAAGTCACCTTAGTGTACTGATCATTACCTGAAAGTATCATCCAGTTTGGGTGAAAAAATATTTGCTGAGATCTCTGGAGATTCGTAATTTTGGGAAGCTTGGCAACCCCTTCCCATGAAAGTGTTTCTCGCCAGTCACTGCTTAGGGCTACATCAAGAGGAAACAAAACGTAGAGATAGAACGTGAAACTACTTTGTTGTGTCAAGTTTCAAGAAGCTAGCACAAACCGTGTTGGATTTAGAGTTCCAAATACATCTATCAATATAGGAGAAAACAGAGTGAAACCTAAAAATTCAAACTGTTACTGGAAATGAACGCTTCAACATAGAAGAACGAAATTTGGGGAACCAAGTCGCCTTAGTGTACTGATCATTACCTGAAAGTATCATCCAGTTTGGATGAAAAAATATTTGCTGAGATTTCTGGAGATTCGTAATTTTGGGAAGCTTGGCAACCCCTTCCCATGAAAGTGTTTCTCGCCAGTCACTGCTTAGGGCTACATCAAGAGGAAACAAAACGTAGAGATAGAACGTGAAACTACTTTGTTGTGTCAAGTTTCAAGAAGCTAGCACAAACCGTGTTGGATTTAGAGTTCCAAATACATCTATCAATATAGGAGAAAACAGAGTGAAACCTAAAAATTCAAACTGTTACTGGAAATGAACGCTTCAACATAGAAGAACGAAATTTGGGGAACCAAGTCGCCTTAGTGTACTGATCATTACCTGAAAGTATCATCCAGTTTGGGTGAAAAAATATTTGCTGAGATTTCTGGAGATTCGTAATTTTGGGAAGCTTGGCAACCCCTTCCCATGAAAGTGTTTCTGGCCAGTCACTGTTTAGGGCTACATCAAGAGGAAACAAAACGTAGAGATAGAACGTGAAACTACTTTGTTGTGTCAAGTTTCAAGAAGCTAGCACAAACCGTGTTGGATTTAGAGTTCCAAATACATCTATCAATATAGGAGAAAACAGAGTGAAACCTAAAAATTCAAACTGTTACTGGAAATGAACGCTTCAACATAGAAGAACGAAATTTGGGGAACCAAGTCGCCTTAGTGTACTGATCATTACCTGAAAGTATCATCCAGTTTGGGTGAAAAAATATTTGCTGAGATTTCTGGAGATTCGTAATTTTGGGAAGCTTGGCATCCCCTTCCCATGAAAGTGTTTCTCGCCAGTCACTGCTTAGGGCTACATCAAGAGGAAACAAAACGTAGAGATAGAACGTGAAACTACTTTGTTGTGTCAAGTTTCAAGAAGCTAGCACAAACCGTGTTGGATTTAGAGTTCCAAATACATCTATCAATATAGGAGAAAACAGAGTGAAACCTAAAAATTCAAACTGTTACTGGAAATGAACGCTTCAACATAGAAGAACGAAATTTGGGGAACCAAGTCGCCTTAGTGTACTGATCATTACCTGAAAGTATCATCCAGTTTGGGTGAAAAAATATTTGCTGAGATTTCTGGAGATTCGTAATTTTGGGAAGCTTGGCAACCCCTTCCCATGAAAGTGTTTCTCGCCAGTCACTGCTTAGGGCTACATCAAGAGGAAACAAAACGTAGAGATAGAACGTGAAACTACTTTGTTGTGTCAAGTTTCAAGAAGCTAGCACAAACCGTGTTGGATTTAGAGTTCCAAATACATCTATCAATATAGGAGAAAACAGAGTGAAACCTAAAAATTCAAACTGTTACTGGAAATGAACGCTTCAACATAGAAGAACGAAATTTGGGGAACCAAGTCGCCTTAGTGTACTGATCATTACCTGAAAGTATCATCCAGTTTGGGTGAAAAAATATTTGCTGAGATTTCTGGAGATTCGTAATTTTGGGAAGCTTGGCAACCCCGTTCCATGAAAGGGTTTCTCGCCAGTCACTGCTTAGGGCTACATCAAGAGGAAACAAAACGTAGAGATAGAACGTGAAACTACTTTGTTGTGTCAAGTTTCAAGAAGCTAGCACAAACCGTGTTGGATTTAGAGTTCCAAATACATCTATCAATATAGGAGAAAACAGAGTGAAACCTAAAAATTCAAACTGTTACTGGAAATGAACGCTTCAACATAGAAGAACGAAATTTGGGGAACCAAGTCGCCTTAGTGTACTGATCATTACCTGAAAGTATCATCCAGTTTGGGTGAAAAAATATTTGCTGAGATTTCTGGAGATTCGTAATTTTGGGAAGCTTGGCAACCCCGTTCCATGAAAGGGTTTCTCGCCAGTCACTGCTTAGGGCTACATCAAGAGGAAACAAAACGTAGAGATAGAACGTGAAACTACTTTGTTGTGTCAAGTTTCAAGAAGCTAGCACAAACCGTGTTGGATTTAGAGTTCCAAATACATCTATCAATATAGGAGAAAACAGAGTGAAACCTAAAAATTCAAACTGTTACTGGAAATGAACGCTTCAACATAGAAGAACGAAATTTGGGGAACCAAGTCGCCTTAGTGTACTGATCATTACCTGAAAGTATCATCCAGTTTGGGTGAAAAAATATTTGCTGAGATTTCTGGAGATTCGTAATTTTGGGAAGCTTGGCAACCCCGTTCCATGAAAGGGTTTCTCGCCAGTCACTGCTTAGGGCTACATCAAGAGGAAACAAAACGTAGAGATAGAACGTGAAACTACTTTGTTGTGTCAAGTTTCAAGAAGCTACCACAAACCGTGTTGGATTTAGAGTTCCAAATACATCTATCAATATAGGAGAAAACAGAGTGAAACCTACAAATACAAACTGTTACTGGAAATGAACGCTTCAACATAAAAGAACGAAATTTGGGGAACCAAGTCGCCTTAGTGTACTGATCATTACCTGAAAGTATCATCCAGTTTGGGTGAAAAAATATTTGCTGAGATTTCTGGAGATTCGTCATTTTGGGAAGCTTGGCAACCCCTTCCAATGAAAGTGTTTCTCGCCAGTCACTGCTTAGGGCTACATCAAGAGGAAACAAAACGTAGAGATAGAACGTGAAACTACTTTGTTGTGTCAAGTTTCAAGAAGCTAGCACAAACCGTGTTGGATTTAGAGTTCCAAATACATCTATCAATATAGGAGAAAACAGAGTGAAACTTAAAAATTCAAACTGTTACTGGAAATGAACGCTTCAACATAGAAGAACGAAATTTGGGGAACCAAGTCGCCTTAGTGTACTGATCATTACCTGAAAGTATCATCCAGTTTGGGTGAAAAAATATTTGCTGAGATTTCTGGAGATTCGTAATTTTGGGAAGCTTGGCAACCCCTTCCCATGAAAGTGTTTCTCGCCAGTCACTGCTTAGGGCTACATCAAGAGGAAACAAAACGTAGAGATAGAACGTGAAACTACTTTGTTGTGTCAAGTTTCAAGAAGCTAGCACAAACCGTGTTGGATTTAGAGTTCCAAATACATCTATCAATATAGGAGAAAACAGAGTGAAACCTAAAAATTCAAACTGTTACTGGAAATGAACGCTTCAACATAGAAGAACGAAATTTGGGGAACCAAGTCGCCTTAGTGTACTGATCATTACCTGAAAGTATCATCCAGTTTGGGTGAAAAAATATTTGCTGAGATTTCTGGAGATTCGTAATTTTGGGAAGCTTGGCAACCCCTTCCGATGAAAGTGTTTCTCGCCAGTCACTGCTTAGGGCTACAACAAGAGGAAACAAAACATAGAGATAGAACGTGAAACTACTTTGTTGTGTCAAGTTTCAAGAAGCTAGCACAAACCGTGTTGGATTTAGAGTTCCAAATACATCTATCTATATAGGAGAAAACAGAGTGAAACCTAAAAATTCAAACTGTTACTGGAAATGAACGCTTCAACATAGAAGAACGAAATTTGGGGAACCAAGTCGCCTTAGTGTACTGATCATTACCTGAAAGTATCATCCAGTTTGGGTGAAAAAATATTTGCTGAGATTTCTGGAGATTCGTAATTTTGGGAAGCTTGGCAACCCCTTCCCATGAAAGTGTTTCTCGCCAGTCACTGCTTAGGGCTACATCAAGAGGAAACAAAACGTAGAGATAGAACGTGAAACAACTTTGTTGTGTCAAGTTTCAAGAAGCTAGCACAAACCGTGTTGGATTTAGAGTTCCAAATACATCTATCTATATAGGAGAAAACAGAGTGAAACCTAAAAATTCAAACTGTTACTGGAAATGAACGCTTCAACATAGAAGAACGAAATATGGGGAACCAACTTACCTTAGTGTACTGATCATTACCTGAAAGTATCATCCAGTTTGGGTGAAAAATTATTTGCTGAGATTTCTGGAGATTCGTAATTTTTGGAAGCTTGGCAATCCCTTCCCATGAAAGTGTTTCTCGCCAGTCACTGCTTAGGGCTACATCAAGAGGAAACAAAACGTAGAGATAGAACGTGAAACTACTTTGTTGTGTCAAGTTTCAAGAAGCTAGCACAAACCGTGTTGGATTTAGAGTTCCAAATACATCTATCAATATAGGAGAAAACAGAGTGAAACCTAAAAATTCAAACTGTTACTGGAAATGAACGCTTCAACATAGAAGAACGAAATTTGGGGAACCAAGTCGCCTTAGTGTACTGATCATTACCTGAAAGTATCATCCAGTTTGAGTGAAAAAATATTTGCTGAGATTTCTGGAGATTCGTAATTTTGGGAAGCTTGGCAACCCCTTCCCATGAAAGTGTTTCTCGCCAGTCACTGCTTAGGGCTACATCAAGAGGAAACAAAACGTAGAGATAGAACGTGAAACTACGTTGTTGTATCAAGTTTCAAGAAGCTAGCACAAACCGTGTTGGATTTAGAGTTCCAAATACATCTATCAATATAGGAGAAAACAGAGTGAAACCTACAAATTCAAACTGTTACTGGAAATGAACGCTTCAAATAGAAGAACGAAATTTGGGGAACCAAGTCGCCTTAGTGTACTGATCATTACCTGAGAGTATCATCCAGTTTGGGTGAAAAAATATTTGCTGAGATTTCTGCAGATTCGTAATTTTTGGAAGCTTGGCAACTCCTTCCCATGAAAGTGTTTCTCGCCAGTCACTGCTTAGGGCTACATCAAGAGGAAACAAAACGTAGAGATAGAACGTGAAACTACTTTGTTGTGTCAAGTTTCAAGAAGCTAGCACAAACCGTGTTGGATTTAGAGTTCCAAATACATCTATCAATATAGGAGAAAAAAGAGTGAAACCTAAAAATTCAAACTGTTACTGGAAATGAACGCTTCAACATAGAAGAACGAAATTTGGGGAACCAAGTCGCCTTAGTGTACTGATCATTACCTGAAAGTATCATCCAGTTTGGGTGAAAAAATATTTGCTGAGATTTCTGGAGATTCGTAATTTTGGGAAGCTTGGCAACCCCGTTCCATGAAAGGGTTTCTCGCCAGTCACTGCTTAGGGCTACATCAAGAGGAAACAAAACGTAGAGATAGAACCTGAAACTACTTTGTTGTGTCAAGTTTCAGGAAGCTAGAACAAACCGTGTTGGATTTAGAGTTCCAAATACATCTATCAATATAGGAGAAAACAGAGTGAAACCTAAAAATTCAAACTGATACTGGAAATGAACGCTTCAACATAGAAGAACGAAATTTGGGGAACCAAGTCGCCTTAGTGTACTGATCATTACCTGAAAGTATCATCCAGTTTGGGTGAAAAAATATTTGCTGAGATTTCTGGAGATTCGTAATTTTGGGAAGCTTGGCAACCCCTTCCCATGAAAGTGTTTCTGGCCAGTCACTGTTTAGGGCTACATCAAGAGGAAACAAAACGTAGAGATAGAACGTGAAACTACTTTGTTGTGTCAAGTTTCAAGAAGCTAGCACAAACCGTGTTGGATTTAGAGTTCCAAATACATCTATCAATATAGGAGAAAACAGAGTGAAACCTAAAAATTCAAACTGTTACTGGAAATGAACGCTTCAACATAGAAGAACGAAATTTGGGGAACCAAGTCGCCTTAGTGTACTGATCATTACCTGAAAGTATCATCCAGTTTGGGTGAAAAAATATTTGCTGAGATTTCTGGAGATTCGTAATTTTGGGAAGCTTGGCATCCCCTTCCCATGAAAGTGTTTCTCGCCAGTCACTGCTTAGGGCTACATCAAGAGGAAACAAAACGTAGAGATAGAACGTGAAACTACTTTGTTGTGTCAAGTTTCAAGAAGCTAGCACAAACCGTGTTGGATTTAGAGTTCCAAATACATCTATCAATATAGGAGAAAACAGAGTGAAACCTAAAAATTCAAACTGTTACTGGAAATGAACGCTTCAACATAGAAGAACGAAATTTGGGGAACCAAGTCGCCTTAGTGTACTGATCATTACCTGAAAGTATCATCCAGTTTGGGTGAAAAAATATTTGCTGAGATTTCTGGAGATTCGTAATTTTGGGAAGCTTGGCAACCCCTTCCCATGAAAGTGTTTCTCGCCAGTCACTGCTTAGGGCTACATCAAGAGGAAACAAAACGTAGAGATAGAACGTGAAACAACTTTGTTGTGTCAAGTTTCAAGAAGCTAGCACAAACCGTGTTGGATTTAGAGTTCCAAATACATCTATCTATATAGGAGAAAACAGAGTGAAACCTAAAAATTCAAACTGTTACTGGAAATGAACGCTTCAACATAGAAGAACGAAATTTGGGGAACCAAGTCGCCTTAGTGTACTGATCATTACCTGAAAGTATCATCCAGTTTGGTTGAAAAAATATTTGCTGAGATTTCTGGAGATTCGTAATTTTGGGAAGCTTGGCAACCCCTTCCCATGAAAGTGTTTCTCGCCAGTCACTGCTTAGGGCTACATCAAGAGGAAACAAAACGTAGAGATAGAACGTGAAACTACTTTGTTGTGTCAAGTTTCAAGAAGCTAGCACAAACCGTGTTGGATTTAGAGTTCCAAATACATCTATCAATATAGGAGAAAACAGAGTGAAACCTAAAAATTCAAACTGTCACTGGAAATGAACGCTTCAACATAAAAGAACGAAATTTGGGGAACCAAGTCGCCTTAGTGTACTGATCATTACCTGAGAGTATCATCCAGTTTGGGTGAAAAAATATTTGCTGAGATTTCTGGAGATTCGTAATTTTTGGAAGCTTGGCAACCCCTTCCCATGAAAGTGTTTCTCGCCAGTCACTGCTTAGGGCTACATCAAGAGGAAACAAAACGTAGAGATAGAACGTGAAACTACTTTGTTGTGTCAAGTTTCAAGAAGCTAGCACAAACCGTGTTGGATTTAGAGTTCCAAATACATCTATCAATATAGGAGAAAACAGAGTGAAACCTAAAAATTCAAACTGTTACTGGAAATGAACGCTTCAACATAGAAGAACGAAATTTGGGGAACCAAGTCGCCTTAGTGTACTGATCATTACCTGAAAGTATCATCCAGTTTGGGTGAAAAAATATTTGCTGAGATTTCTGGAGATTCGTAATTTTGGGAAGCTTGGCAACCCCGTTCCATGAAAGGGTTTCTCGCCAGTCACTGCTTAGGGCTACATCAAGAGGAAACAAAACGTAGAGATAGAACGTGAAACTACTTTGTTGTGTCAAGTTTCAAGAAGCTACCACAAACCGTGTTGGATTTAGAGTTCCAAATACATCTATCAATATAGGAGAAAACAGAGTGAAACCTACAAATTCAAACTGTTACTGGAAATGAACGCTTCAACATAGAAGAACGAAATTTGGGGAACCAAGTCGCCTTAGTGTACTGATCATTACCTGAAAGTATCATCCAGTTTGGGTGAAAAAATATTTGCTGAGATTTCTGGAGATTCGTAATTTTGGGAAGCTTGGCAACCCCTTCCCATGAAAGTGTTTCTCGCCAGTCACTGCTTAGGGCTACATCAAGAGGAAACAAAACGTAGAGATAGAACGTGAAACTACTTTGTTGTGTCAAGTTTCAAGAAGCTAGCACAAACCGTGTTGGATTTAGAGTTCCAAATACATCTATCAATATAGGAGAAAACAGAGTGAAACCTAAAAATTCAAACTGTTACTGGAAATGAACGCTTCAACATAGAAGAACGAAATTTGGGGAACCAAGTCGCCTTAGTGTACTGATCATTACCTGAGTGTATCATCCAGTTTGGGTGAAAAAATATTTGCTGAGATTTCTGGAGATTCGTAATTTTGGAAGCTTGGCAACCCCTTCCCATGAAAGTGTTTCTCGCCAGTCACTGCTTAGGGCTACATCCAGAGGAAACAAAACGTAGAGATAGAACGTGAAACTACTTTGTTGTGTCAACTTTCAAGAAGCTAGCACAAACCGTGTTGGATTCAGAGTTCCAAATACATCTATCAATATAGGAGAAAACAGAGTGAAACCTAAAAATTCAAACTGTTACTGGAAATGAACGCTTCAACATAGAAGAACGAAATTAGGGGAACCAAGTCGCCTTAGTGTACTGATCATTACCTGAAAGTATCATCCAGTTTGGGTGAAAAAATATTTGCTGAGATTTCTGGAGATTCGTAATTTTGGGAAGCTTGGCAACCCCTTCCGATGAAAGTGTTTCTCGCCAGTCACTGCTTAGGGCTACAACAAGAGGAAACAAAACGTAGAGATAGAACGTGAAACTACTTTGTTGTGTCAAGTTTCAAGAAGCTAGCACAAACCGTGTTGGATTTAGAGTTCCAAATACATCTATCTATATAGGAGAAAACAGAGTGAAACCTAAAAATTCAAACTGTTACTGGAAATGAACGCTTCAACATAGAAGAACGAAATTTGGGGAACCAAGTCGCCTTAGTGTACTGATCATTACCTGAAAGTATCATCCAGTTTGGGTGAAAAAATATTTGCTGAGATTTCTGGAGATTCGTAATTTTGGGAATCTTGGCAACCCCGTTCCATGAAAGTGTTTCTCGCCAGTCACTGCTTAGGGCTACATCAAGAGGAAACAAAACGTAGAGATAGAACGTGAAACAACTTTGTTGTGTCAAGTTTCAAGAAGCTAGCACAAACCGTGTTGGATTTAGAGTTCCAAATACATCTATCTATATAGGAGAAAACAGAGTGAAACCTAAAAATTCAAACTGTTACTGGAAATGAACGCTTCAACATAGAAGAACGAAATTTGGGGAACCAACTTACCTTAGTGTACTGATCATTACCTGAAAGTATCATCCAGTTTGGGTGAAAAATTATTTGCTGAGATTTCTGGAGATTCGTAATTTTTGGAAGCTTGGCAATCCCTTCCCATGAAAGTGTTTCTCGCCAGTCACTGCTTAGGGCTACATCAAGAGGAAACAAAACGTAGAGATAGAACGTGAAACTACTTTGTTGTGTCAAGTTTCAAGAAGCTAGCACAAACCGTGTTGGATTTAGAGTTCCAAATACATCTATCAATATAGGAGAAAACAGAGTGAAACCTAAAAATTCAAACTGTTACTGGAAATGAACGCTTCAACATAGAAGAACGAAATTTGGGGAACCAAGTCGCCTTAGTGTACTGATCATTACCTGAAAGTATCATCCAGTTTGGGTGAAAAAATATTTGCTGAGATTTCTGGAGATTCGTAATTTTGGGAAGCTTGGCAACCCCGTTCCATGAAAGGGTTTCTCGCCAGTCACTGCTTAGGGCTACATCAAGAGGAAACAAAACGTAGAGATAGAACGTGAAACTACTTTGTTGTGTCAAGTTTCAAGAAGCTACCACAAACCGTGTTGGATTTAGAGTTCCAAATACATCTATCAATATAGGAGAAAACAGAGTGAAACCTACAAATTCAAACTGTTACTGGAAATGAACGCTTCAACATAGAAGAACGAAATTTGGGGAACCAAGTCGCCTTAGTGTCCTGATCATTACCTGAAAGTATCATCCAGTTTGGGTGAAAAAATATTTGCTGAGATTTCTGGAGATTCGTAATTTTGGGAAGCTTGGCAACCCCTTCCCATGAAAGTGTTTCTCGCCAGTCACTGCTTAGGGCTACATCAAGAGGAAACAAAACGTAGAGATAGAACGTGAAACTACTTTGTTGTGTCAAGTTTCAAGAAGCTAGCACAAACCGTGTTGGATTTAGAGTTCCAAATACATCTATCAATATAGGAGAAAACAGAGTGAAACCTAAAAATTCAAACTGTTACTGGAAATGAACGCTTCAACATAGAAGAACGAAATTTGGGGAACCAAGTCGCCTTAGTGTACTGATCATTACCTGAGAGTATCATCCAGTTTGGGTGAAAAAATATTTGCTGAGATTTCTGGAGATTCGTAATTTTTGGAAGCTTGGCAACTCCTTCCCATGAAAGTGTTTCTCGCCAGTCACTGCTTAGGGCTACATCAAGAGGAAACAAAACGTAGAGATAGAACGTGAAACTACTTTGTTGTGTCAAGTTTCAAGAAGCTAGCACAAACCGTGTTGGATTTAGAGTTCCAAATACATCTATCAATATAGGAGAAAACAGAGTGAAACCTAAAAATTCAAACTGTTACTGGAAATGAACGCTTCAACATAGAAGAACAAAATTTGAAGAACCAAGTCGCCTTAGTGTACTGATCATTACCTGAAAGTATCATCCAGTTTGGGTGAAAAAATATTTGCTGAGATTTCTGGAGATTCGTAATTTTGGGAAGCTTGGCAACCCCATTCCATGAAAGGGTTTCTCGCCAGTCACTGCTTAGGGCTACATCAAGAGGAAACAAAACATAGAGATAGAACCTGAAACTACTTTGTTGTGTCAAGTTTCAAGAAGCTAGAACAAACCGTGTTGGATTTAGAGTTCCAAATACATCTATCAATATAGGAGAAAACAGAGTGAAACCTAAAAATTCAAACTGATACTGGAAATGAACGCTTCAACATAGAAGAACGAAATTTGGGGAACCAAGTCGCCTTAGTGTACTGATCATTACCTGAAAGTATCATCCAGTTTGGGTGAAAAAACGTTTGCTGAGATTTCTGGAGATTCGTAATTTTGGGAAGCTTGGCAACCCCTTCCCATGAAAGTGTTTCTCGCCAGTCACTGCTTAGGGCTACATCAAGAGGAAACAAAACGTAGAGATAGAACGTGAAACTACTTTGTTGTGTCAAGTTTCAAGAAGCTAGCACAAACCGTGTTGGATTTAGAGTTCCAAATACATCTATCAATATAGGAGAAAACAGAGTGAAACCTAAAAATTCAAACTTTTACTGGAAATGAACGCTTCAACATAGAAGAACAAAATTTGAAGAACCAAGTCGCCTTAGTGTACTGATCATTACCTGAAAGTATCATCCAGTTTGGGTGAAAAAATATTTGCTGAGATTTCTGGAGATTCGTAATTTTGGGAAGCTTGGCAACCCCATTCCATGAAAGGGTTTCTCGCCAGTCACTGCTTAGGGCTACATCAAGAGGAAACAAAACATAGAGATAGAACCTGAAACTACTTTGTTGTGTCAAGTTTCAAGAAGCTAGAACAAACCGTGTTGGATTTAGAGTTCCAAATACATCTATCAATATAGGAGAAAACAGAGTGAAACCTAAAAATTCAAACTGATACTGGAAATGAACGCTTCAACATAGAAGAACGAAATTTGGGGAACCAAGTCGCCTTAGTGTACTGATCATTACCTGAAAGTATCATCCAGTTTGGGTGAAAAAACGTTTGCTGAGATTTCTGGAGATTCGTAATTTTGGGAAGCTTGGCAACCCCTTCCCATGAAAGTGTTTCTCGCCAGTCACTGCTTAGGGCTACATCAAGAGGAAACAAAACGTAGAGATAGAACGTGAAACTACTTTGTTGTGTCAAGTTTCAAGAAGCTAGCACAAACCGTGTTGGATTTAGAGTTCCAAATACATCTATCAATATAGGAGAAAACAGAGTGAAACCTAAAAATTCAAACTGTTACTGGAAATGAACGCTTCAAAATAGAAGAACAAAATTTGGGGAACCAAGTCGCCTTAGTGTACTGATCATTACCTGAAAGTATCATCCAGTTTGGGTGAAAAAATATTTGCTGAGATTTCTGGAGATTCGTAATTTTGGGAAGCTTGGCAACCCCTTCCCATGAAAGTGTTTCTCGCCAGTCACTGCTTAGGGCTACATCAAGAGGAAACAAAACGTAGAGATAGAACGTGAAACAACTTTGTTGTGTCAAGTTTCAAGAAGCTAGCACAAACCGTGTTGGATTTAGAGTTCCAAATACATCTATCTATATAGGAGAAAACAGAGTGAAACCTAAAAATTCAAACTGTTACTGGAAATGAACGCTTCAACATAGAAGAACGAAATTTGGGGAACCAACTTACCTTAGTGTACTGATCATTACCTGAAAGTATCATCCAGTTTGGGTGAAAAATTATTTGCTGAGATTTCTGGAGATTCGTAATTTTTGGAAGCTTGGCAATCCCTTCCCATGAAAGTGTTTCTCGCCAGTCACTGCTTAGGGCTACATCAAGAGGAAACAAAACGTAGAGATAGAACGTGAAACTACTTTGTTGTGTCAAGTTTCAAGAAGCTAGCACAAACCGTGTTGGATTTAGAGTTCCAAATACATCTATCAATATAGGAGAAAACAGAGTGAAACCTAAAAATTCAAACTGTTACTGGAAATGAACGCTTCAACATAGAAGAACGAAATTTGGGGAACCAAGTCGCCTTAGTGTACTGATCATTACCTGAAAGTATCATCCAGTTTGGGTGAAAAAATATTTGCTGAGATTTCTGGAGATTCGTAATTTTGGGAAGCTTGGCAACCCCGTTCCATGAAAGGGTTTCTCGCCAGTCACTGCTTAGGGCTACATCAAGAGGAAACAAAACGTAGAGATAGAACGTGAAACTACTTTGTTGTGTCAAGTTTCAAGAAGCTACCACAAACCGTGTTGGATTTAGAGTTCCAAATACATCTATCAATATAGGAGAAAACAGAGTGAAACCTAAAAATTCAAACTGTTACTGGAAATGAACGCTTCAACATAGAAGAACGAAATTTGGGGAACCAAGTCGCCTTAGTGTCCTGATCATTACCTGAAAGTATCATCCAGTTTGGGTGAAAAAATATTTGCTGAGATTTCTGGAGATTCGTAATTTTGGGAAGCTTGGCAACCCCTTCCCATGAAAGTGTTTCTCGCCAGTCACTGCTTAGGGCTACATCAAGAGGAAACAAAACGTAGAGATAGAACGTGAAACTACTTTGTTGTGTCAAGTTTCAAGAAGCTAGCACAAACCGTGTTGGATTTAGAGTTCCAAATACATCTATCAATATAGGAGAAAACAGAGTGAAACCTAAAAATTCAAACTGTTACTGGAAATGAACGCTTCAACATAGAAGAACGAAATTTGGGGAACCAAGTCGCCTTAGTGTACTGATCATTACCTGAGAGTATCATCCAGTTTGGGTGAAAAAATATTTGCTGAGATTTCTGGAGATTCGTAATTTTTGGAAGCTTGGCAACTCCTTCCCATGAAAGTGTTTCTCGCCAGTCACTGCTTAGGGCTACATCAAGAGGAAACAAAACGTAGAGATAGAACGTGAAACTACTTTGTTGTGTCAAGTTTCAAGAAGCTAGCACAAACCGTGTTGGATTTAGAGTTCCAAATACATCTATCAATATAGGAGAAAACAGAGTGAAACCTAAAAATTCAAACTGTTACTGGAAATGAACGCTTCAACATAGAAGAACAAAATTTGAAGAACCAAGTCGCCTTAGTGTACTGATCATTACCTGAAAGTATCATCCAGTTTGGGTGAAAAAATATTTGCTGAGATTTCTGGAGATTCGTAATTTTGGGAAGCTTGGCAACCCCATTCCATGAAAGGGTTTCTCGCCAGTCACTGCTTAGGGCTACATCAAGAGGAAACAAAACATAGAGATAGAACCTGAAACTACTTTGTTGTGTCAAGTTTCAAGAAGCTAGAACAAACCGTGTTGGATTTAGAGTTCCAAATACATCTATCAATATAGGAGAAAACAGAGTGAAACCTAAAAATTCAAACTGATACTGGAAATGAACGCTTCAACATAGAAGAACGAAATTTGGGGAACCAAGTCGCCTTAGTGTACTGATCATTACCTGAAAGTATCATCCAGTTTGGGTGAAAAAACGTTTGCTGAGATTTCTGGAGATTCGTAATTTTGGGAAGCTTGGCAACCCCTTCCCATGAAAGTGTTTCTCGCCAGTCACTGCTTAGGGCTACATCAAGAGGAAACAAAACGCAGAGATAGAACGTGAAACTACTTTGTTGTGTCAAGTTTCAAGAAGCTAGCACAAACCGTGTTGGATTTAGAGTTCCAAATACATCTATCAATATAGGAGAAAACAGAGTGAAACCTAAAAATTCAAACTTTTACTGGAAATGAACGCTTCAACATAGAAGAACAAAATTTGAAGAACCAAGTCGCCTTAGTGTACTGATCATTACCTGAAAGTATCATCCAGTTTGGGTGAAAAAATATTTGCTGAGATTTCTGGAGATTCGTAATTTTGGGAAGCTTGGCAACCCCATTCCATGAAAGGGTTTCTCGCCAGTCACTGCTTAGGGCTACATCAAGAGGAAACAAAACATAGAGATAGAACCTGAAACTACTTTGTTGTGTCAAGTTTCAAGAAGCTAGAACAAACCGTGTTGGATTTAGAGTTCCAAATACATCTATCAATATAGGAGAAAACAGAGTGAAACCTAAAAATTCAAACTGATACTGGAAATGAACGCTTCAACATAGAAGAACGAAATTTGGGGAACCAAGTCGCCTTAGTGTACTGATCATTACCTGAAAGTATCATCCAGTTTGGGTGAAAAAACGTTTGCTGAGATTTCTGGAGATTCGTAATTTTGGGAAGCTTGGCAACCCCTTCCCATGAAAGTGTTTCTCGCCAGTCACTGCTTAGGGCTACATCAAGAGGAAACAAAACGTAGAGATAGAACGTGAAACTACTTTGTTGTGTCAAGTTTCAAGAAGCTAGCACAAACCGTGTTGGATTTAGAGTTCCAAATACATCTATCAATATAGGAGAAAACAGAGTGAAACCTAAAAATTCAAACTGTTACTGGAAATGAACGCTTCAAAATAGAAGAACAAAATTTGGGGAACCAAGTCGCCTTAGTGTACTGATCATTACCTGAAAGTATCATCCAGTTTGGGTGAAAAAATATTTGCTGAGATTTCTGGAGATTCGTAATTTTGGGAAGCTTGGCAACCCCTTCCCATGAAAGTGTTTCTCGCCAGTCACTGCTTAGGGCTACATCAAGAGGAAACAAAACGTAGAGATAGAACGTGAAACTACTTTGTTGTGTCAAGTTTCAAGAAGCTAGCACAAACCGTGTTGGATTTAGAGTTCCAAATACATCTATCAATATAGGAGAAAACAGAGTGAAACCTAAAAATTCAAACTGTTACTGGAAATGAACGCTTCAACATAGAAGAACAAAATTTGAAGAACCAAGTCGCCTTAGTGTACTGATCATTACCTGAAAGTATCATCCAGTTTGGGTGAAAAAATATTTGCTGAGATTTCTGGAGATTCGTAATTTTGGGAAGCTTGGCAACCCCATTCCATGAAAGGGTTTCTCGCCAGTCACTGCTTAGGGCTACATCAAGAGGAAACAAAACATAGAGATAGAACCTGAAACTACTTTGTTGTGTCAAGTTTCAAGAAGCTAGAACAAACCGTGTTGGATTTAGAGTTCCAAATACATCTATCAATATAGGAGAAAACAGAGTGAAACCTAAAAATTCAAACTGATACTGGAAATGAACGCTTCAACATAGAAGAACGAAATTTGGGGAACCAAGTCGCCTTAGTGTACTGATCATTACCTGAAAGTATCATCCAGTTTGGGTGAAAAAACGTTTGCTGAGATTTCTGGAGATTCGTAATTTTGGGAAGCTTGGCAACCCCTTCCCATGAAAGTGTTTCTCGCCAGTCACTGCTTAGGGCTACATCAAGAGGAAACAAAACGTAGAGATAGAACGTGAAACTACTTTGTTGTGTCAAGTTTCAAGAAGCTAGCACAAACCGTGTTGGATTTAGAGTTCCAAATACATCTATCAATATAGGAGAAAACAGAGTGAAACCTAAAAATTCAAACTTTTACTGGAAATGAACGCTTCAACATAGAAGAACAAAATTTGAAGAACCAAGTCGCCTTAGTGTACTGATCATTACCTGAAAGTATCATCCAGTTTGGGTGAAAAAATATTTGCTGAGATTTCTGGAGATTCGTAATTTTGGGAAGCTTGGCAACCCCATTCCATGAAAGGGTTTCTCGCCAGTCACTGCTTAGGGCTACATCAAGAGGAAACAAAACATAGAGATAGAACCTGAAACTACTTTGTTGTGTCAAGTTTCAAGAAGCTAGAACAAACCGTGTTGGATTTAGAGTTCCAAATACATCTATCAATATAGGAGAAAACAGAGTGAAACCTAAAAATTCAAACTGATACTGGAAATGAACGCTTCAACATAGAAGAACGAAATTTGGGGAACCAAGTCGCCTTAGTGTACTGATCATTACCTGAAAGTATCATCCAGTTTGGGTGAAAAAACGTTTGCTGAGATTTCTGGAGATTCGTAATTTTGGGAAGCTTGGCAACCCCTTCCCATGAAAGTGTTTCTCGCCAGTCACTGCTTAGGGCTACATCAAGAGGAAACAAAACGTAGAGATAGAACGTGAAACTACTTTGTTGTGTCAAGTTTCAAGAAGCTAGCACAAACTGTGTTGGATTTAGAGTTCCAAATACATCTATCAATATAGGAGAAAACAGAGTGAAACCTAAAAATTCAAACTGTTACTGGAAATGAACGCTTCAAAATAGAAGAACAAAATTTGGGGAACCAAGTCGCCTTAGTGTACTGATCATTACCTGAAAGTATCATCCAGTTTGGGTGAAAAAATATTTGCTGAGATTTCTGGAGATTCGTAATTTTGGGAAGCTTGGCAACCCCTTCCCATGAAAGTGTTTCTCGCCAGTCACTGCTTAGGGCTACATCAAGAGGAAACAAAACGTAGAGATAGAACGTGAAACTACTTTGTTGTGTCAAGTTTCAAGAAGCTAGCACAAACCGTGTTGGATTTAGAGTTCCAAATACATCTATCAATATAGGAGAAAACAGAGTGAAACCTAAAAATTCAAACTGTTACTGGAAATGAACGCTTCAACATAGAAGAACGAAATTTGGGGAACCAAGTCGCCTTAGTGTACTGATCATTACCTGAAAGTATCATCCAGTTTGGGTGAAAAAATATTTGCTGAGATTTCTGGAGATTCGTAATTTTAGGAAGCTTGGCAACCCCTTCCCATGAAAGTGTTTCTCGCCAGTCACTGCTTAGGGCTTCATCAAGAGGAAACAAAACGTAGAGATAGAATGTGAAACTACTTTGTTGTGTCAAGTTTCAAGAAGCTAGCACAAACCGTGTTGGATTTAGAGTTCCAAATACATCTATCAATATAGGAGAAAACAGAGTGAAACCTAAAAATTCAAACTGTTACTGGAAATGAACGCTTCAATATAGAAGAACGAAATTTGGGGAACCAAGTCGCCTTAGTGTACTGATCATTACCTGAAAGTATCATCCAGTTTGGGTGAAAAAATATTTGCTGAGATTTCTGGAGATTCGTAATTTTGGGAAGCTTGGCAACCCCTTCCCATGAAAGTGTTTCTCGCCAGTCACTGTTTAGGGCTACATCAAGAGGAAACAACAAAACGTAGAGATAGAACGTGAAACTACTTTGTTGTGTCAACTTTCAAGAAGCTAGCACAAACCGTGTTGGATTCAGAGTTCCAAATACATCTATCAATATAGGAGAAAACAGAGTGAAACCTACAAATTCAAACTGTTACTGGAAATGAACGCTTCAACATAGAAGAACGAAATTTGGGTAACCAAGTCGCCTTAGTGTACTGATCATTACCTGAAAGTATCATCCAGTTTGGGTGAAAAAATATTTGCTGAGATTTCTGGAGATTCGTAATTTTGGGAAGCTTGGCAACCCCTTCCCATGAAAGTGTTTCTGGCCAGTCACTGTTTAGGGCTACATCAAGAGGAAACAAAACGTAGAGATAGAACGTGAAACTACTTTGTTGTGTCAAGTTTCAAGAAGCTAGCACAAACCGTGTTGGATTTAGAGTTCCAAATACATCTATCAATATAGGAGAAAACAGAGTGAAACCTAAAAATTCAAACTGTTACTGGAAATGAACGCTTCAACATAGAAGAACGAAATTTGGGGAACCAAGTCGCCTTAGTGTACTGATCATTACCTGAAAGTATCATCCAGTTTGGGTGAAAAAATATTTGCTGAGATCTCTGGAGATTCGTAATTTTGGGAAGCTTGGCAACCCCTTCCCATGAAAGTGTTTCTCGCCAGTCACTGCTTAGGGCTACATCAAGAGGAAACAAAACGTAGAGATAGAACGTGAAACTACTTTGTTGTGTCAAGTTTCAAGAAGCTAGCACAAACCGTGTTGGATTTAGAGTTCCAAATACATCTATCTATATAGGAGAAAACAGAGTGAAACCTAAAAATTCAAACTGTTACTGGAAATGAACGCTTCAACATAGAAGAACGAAATTTGGGGAACCAAGTCGCCTTAGTGTACTGATCATTACCTGAAAGTATCATCCAGTTTGGTTGAAAAAATATTTGCTGAGATTTCTGGAGATTCGTAATTTTGGGAAACTTGGCAACCCCTTCCCATGAAAGTGTTTCTCGCCAGTCACTGCTTAGGGCTACATCAAGAGGAAACAAAACGTAGAGATAGAACGTGAAACTACTTTGTTGTGTCAAGTTTCAAGAAGCTAGCACAAACCGTGTTGTATTTAGAGTTCCAAATACATCTATCAATATAGGAGAAAATAGAGTGAAACCTAAAAATTCAAACTGTTACTGGAAATGAACGCTTCAACATCGAAGAACGAAATTTGGGGAACCAAGTCGCCTTAGTGTACTGATCATTACCTGAAAGTATCTTCCAGTTTGGGTGAAAAAATATTTGCTGAGAGTTCTGGAGATTCTTAATTTTGTGAAGCTTGGCAACCCCTTCCCATGAAAGTGTTTCTTGCCAGTCACTGTTTAGGGCTACATCAAGAGGAAACAAAACGTAGAGATAGAACGTGAAACTACTTTGTTGTGTCAAGTTTCAAGAAGCTAGCACAAACCGTGTTGGATTTAGAGTTCCAAATACATCTATCAATATAGGAGAAAACAGAGTGAAACCTAAAAATTCAAACTGTTACTGGAAATGAACGCTTCAACATAGAAGAACGAAATTTGGGGAACCAAGTCGCCTTAGTGTACTGATCATTACCTGAGAGTATCATCGAGTTTGGGTGAAAAAATATTTGCTGAGATTTCTGGAGATTCGTAATTTTGGAAGCTTGGCAACCCCTTCCCATGAAAGTGTTTCTCGCCAGTCACTGCTTAGGGCTACATCCAGAGGAAACAAAACGTAGAGATAGAACGTGAAACTACTTTGTTGTGTCAACTTTCAAGAAGCTAGCACAAACCGTGTTGGATTTAGAGTTCCAAATACATCTATCAATATAGGAGAAAACAGAGTGAAACCTAAAAATTCAAACTGTTACTGGAAATGAACGCTTCAACATAGAAGAACGAAATTTGGGGAACCAAGTCGCCTTAGTGTACTGATCATTACCTGAAAGTATCATCCAGTTTGGGTGAAAAAATATTTGCTGAGATTTCTGGAGATTCGTAATTTTGGGAAGCTTGGCAACCCCTTCCCATGAAAGTGTTTCTGGCCAGTCACTGCTTAGGGCTACATCAAGAGGAAACAAAACGTAGAGATAGAACGTGAAACTACTTTGTTGTGTCAAGTTTCAAGAAGCTAGAACAAACCGTGTTGGATTTAGAGTTCCAAATACATCTATCAATATAGGAGAAAACAGAGTGAAACCTAAAAATTCAAACTGATACTGGAAATGAACGCTTCAACATAGAAGAACGAAATTTGGGGAACCAAGTCGCCTTAGTGTACTGATCATTACCTGAAAGTATCATCCAGTTTGGGTGAAAAAATATTTGCTGAGATTTCTGGAGATTCGTAATTTTGGGAAGCTTGGCAACCCCTTCCCATGAAAGTGTTTCTCGCCAGTCACTGCTTAGGGCTACATCAAGAGGAAACAAAACGTAGAGATAGAACGTGAAACTACTTTGTTGTGTCAAGTTTCAAGAAGCTAGCACAAACTGTGTTGGATTTAGAGTTCCAAATACATCTATCAATATAGGAGAAAACAGAGTGAAACCTAAAAATTCAAACTGTTACTGGAAATGAACGCTTCAAAATAGAAGAACAAAATTTGGGGAACCAAGTCACCTTAGTGTACTGATCATTACCTGAAAGTATCATCCAGTTTGGGTGAAAAAATATTTGCTGAGATTTATGGAGATTCGTAATTTTGGGAAGCTTGGCAACCCCTTCCCATGAAAGTGTTTCTCGCCAGTCACTGCTTAGGGCTACATCAAGAGGAAACAAAACGTAGAGATAGAACGTGAAACTACTTTGTTGTGTCAAGTTTCAAGAAGCTAGCACAAACCGTGTTGGATTTAGAGTTCCAAATACATCTATCAATATAGGAGAAAACAGAGTGAAACCTAAAAATTCAAACTGTTACTGGAAATGAACGCTTCAACATAGAAGAACGAAATTTGGGGAACCAAGTCGCCTTAGTGTACTGATCATTACCTGAAAGTATCATCCAGTTTGGGTGAAAAAATATTTGCTGAGATTTCTGGAGATTCGTAATTTTGGGAAGCTTGGCAACCCCTTCCCATGAAAGTGTTTCTCGCCAGTCACTGCTTAGGGCTACATCAAGAAGAAACAAAACGTAGAGATAGAACGTGAAACTCCTTTGTTTTGTCAAGTTTCAAGAAGCTAGCACAAACCGTGTTGGATTTAGAGTTCCAAATACATCTATCAATATAGGAGAAAACAGAGTGAAACCTAAAAATTCAAACTGTTACTGGAAATGAACGCTTCAACATAGAAGAACGAAATTTGGGAAACCAAGTCGCCTTAGTGTACTGATCATTACCTGAAAGTATCATCCAGTTTGGGTGAAAAAATATTTGCGGAGATTTCTGGAGATTCGTAATTTTGGGAAGCTTGGCAACCCCTTCCCATGAAAGTGTTTCTCGCCAGTCACTGTTTAGGGCTACATCAAGAGGAAACAACAAAACGTACAGATAGAACGTGAAACTACTTTGTTGTGTCAACTTTCAAGAAGCTAGCACAAACCGTGTTGGATTCAGAGTTCCAAATACATCTATCAATATAGGAGAAAACAGAGTGAAACCTACAAATTCAAACTGTTACTGGAAATGAACGCTTCAACATAGAAGAACGAAATTTGGGTAACCAAGTCGCCTTAGTGTACTGATCATTACCTGAAAGTATCATCCAGTTTGGGTGAAAAAATATTTGCTGAGATTTCTGGAGATTCGTAATTTTGGGAAGCTTGGCAACCCCTTCCCATGAAAGTGTTTCTCGCCAGTCACTGCTTAGGGCTACATCAAGAGGAAACAAAACGTAGAGATAGAACGTGAAACTACTTTGTTGTGTCAAGTTTCAAGAAGCTAGCACAAACCGTGTTGGATTTAGAGTTCCAAATATATCTATCAATATAGGAGAAAACAGAGTGAAACCTAAAAATTCAAACTGTTACTGAAAATGAACGCTTCAACATAGAAGAACGAAATTTGGAGAACCAAGTCACCTTAGTGTACTGATCATTACCTGAAAGTATCATCCAGTTTGGGTGAAAAAATATTTGCTGAGATCTCTGGAGATTCGTAATTTTGGGAAGCTTGGCAACCCCTTCCCATGAAAGTGTTTCTCGCAAGTCACTGCTTAGGGCTACATCAAGAGGAAACAAAACGTAGAGATAGAACGTGAAACTACTTTGTTGTGTCAAGTTTCAAGAAGCTAGCACAAACCGTGTTGGATTTAGAGTTCCAAATACATCTATCAATATAGGAGAAAACAGAGTGAAACCTAAAAATTCAAACTGTTACTGGAAATGAACGCTTCAACATAGAAGAACGAAATTTGGGGAACCAAGTCGCCTTAGTGTACTGATCATTACCTGAGAGTATCATCCAGTTTGGGTGAAAAAATATTTGCTGAGATTTCTGGAGATTCGTAATTTTGGAAGCTTGGCAACCCCTTCCCATGAAAGTGTTTCTCGCCAGTCACTGCTTAGGGCTACATCAAGAGGAAACAAAACGTAGAGATAGAACGTGAAACTACTTTGTTGTGTCAAGTTTCAAGAAGCTAGCACAAACCGTGTTGTATTTAGAGTTCCAAATACATCTATCAATATAGGAGAAAATAGAGTGAAACCTAAAAATTCAAACTGTTACTGGAAATGAACGCTTCAACATCGAAGAACAAAATTTGGGGAACCAAGTCGCCTTAGTGTACTGATCATTACCTGAAAGTATCATCCAGTTTGGGTGAAAAAATATTTGCTGAGATTTCTGGAGATTCGTAATTTTGGGAAGCTTGGCAACCCCTTCCCATGAAAGTGTTTCTCGCCAGTCACTGCTTAGGGCTACATCAAGAGGAAACAAAACGTAGAGATAGAACGTGAAACTACTTTGTTGTGTCAAGTTTCAAGAAGCTAGCACAAACCGTGTTGGATTTAGAGTTCCAAATACATCTATCAATATAGGAGAAAACAGAGTGAAACCTAAAAATTCAAACTGTTACTGGAAATGAACGCTTCAACATAGAAGAACGAAATTTGGGGAACCAAGTCGCCTTAGTGTACTGATCATTACCTGAGAGTATCATCCAGTTTGGGTGAAAAAATATTTGCTGAGATTTCTGGAGATTCGTAATTTTTGGAAGCTTGGCAACCCCTTCCCATGAAAGTGTTTCTCGCCAGTCACTGCTTAGGGCTACATCAAGAGGAAACAAAACGTAGAGATAGAACGTGAAACTACTTTGTTGTGTCAAGTTTCAAGAAGCTAGCACAAACCGTGTTGGATTTAGAGTTCCAAATACATCTATCAATATAGGAGAAAACAGAGTGAAACCTAAAAATTCAAACTGTTACTGGAAATGAACGCTTCAACATAGAAGAACGAAATTTGGGGAACCAAGTCGCCTTAGTGTACTGATCATTACCTGAAAGTATCATCCAGTTTGGGTGAAAAAATATTTGCTGAGATTTCTGGAGATTCGTAATTTTGGGAAGCTTGGCAACCCCGTTCCATGAAAGGGTTTTTCGCCAGTCACTGCTTAGGGCTACATCAAGAGGAAACAAAACGTAGAGATAGAACGGGAAACTACTTTGTTGTGTCAAGTTTCAAGAAGCTAGCACAAACCGTGTTGGATTTAGAGTTCCAAATACATCTATCAATATAGGAGAAAACAGAGTGAAACCTACAAATTCAAACTGTTACTGGAAATGAACGCTTCAACATAGAAGAACGAAATTTGGGGAACCAAGTCGCCTTAGTGTACTGATCATTACCTGAAAGTATCATCCAGTTTGGGTGACAAAATATTTGCTGAGATTTCTGGAGATTCGTCATTTTGGGAAGCTTGGCAACCCCTTCCCATGAAAGTGTTTCTCGCCAGTCACTGCTTAGGGCTACATCAAGAGGAAACAAAACGTAGAGATAGAACGTGAAACTACTTTGTTGTGTCAAGTTTCAAGAAGCTAGCACAAACCGTGTTGGATTTAGAGTTCCAAATACATCTATCAATATAGGAGAAAACAGAGTGAAACCTAAAAATTCAAACTGTTACTGGAAATGAACGCTTCAACATAGAAGAACGAAATTTGGGGAACCAAGTCGCCTTAGTGTACTGATCATTACCTGAAAGTATCATCCAGTTTGGGTGAAAAAATATTTGCTGAGATTTCTGGAGATTCGTAATTTTGGGAAGCTTGGCAACCCCTTCCCATGAAAGTGTTTCTCGCCAGTCACTGCTTAGGGCTACATCAAGAGGAAACAAAACGTAGTGATAGAACGTGAAACTACTTTGTTGTGTCAAGTTTCAAGAAGCTAGCACAAACCGTGTTGGATTTAGAGTTCCAAATACATCTATCAATATAGGAGAAAACAGAGTGAAACCTAAAAATTCAAACTGTTACTGGAAATGAACGCTTCAACATAGAAGAACGAAATTTGGGGAACCAAGTCGCCTTAGTGTACTGATCATTACCTGAGAGTATCATCCAGTTTGGGTGAAAAAATATTTGCTGAGATTTCTGGAGATTCGTAATTTTGGAAGCTTGGCAACCCCTTCCCATGAAAGTGTTTCTCGCCAGTCACTGCTTAGGGCTACATCCAGAGGAAACAAAACGTAGAGATAGAACGTGAAACTACTTTGTTGTGTCAACTTTCAAGAAGCTAGCACAAACCGTGTTGGATTTAGAGTTCCAAATACATCTATCAATATAGGAGAAAACAGAGTGAAACCTAAAAATTCAAACTGTTACTGGAAATGAACGCTTCAACATAGAAGAACGAAATTAGGGGAACCAAGTCGCCTTAGTGTACTGATCATTACCTGAAAGTATCATCCAGTTTGGGTGAAAAAATATTTGCTGAGATTTCTGGAGATTCGTAATTTTGGGAAGCTTGGCAACCCCTTCCGATGAAAGTGTTTCTCGCCAGTCACTGCTTAGGGCTACAACAAGAGGAAACAAAACGTAGAGATAGAACGTGAAACTACTTTGTTGTGTCAAGTTTCAAGAAGCTAGCACAAACCGTGTTGGATTTAGAGTTCCAAATACATCTATCAATATAGGAGAAAACAGAGTGAAACCTAAAAATTCAAACTGTTACTGGAAATGAACGCTTCAACATAGAAGAACGAAATTTGGGGAACCAAGTCGCCTTAGTGTACTGATCATTACCTGAGAGTATCATCCAGTTTGGGTGAAAAAATATTTGCTGAGATTTCTGGAGATTCGTAATTTTGGAAGCTTGGCAACCCCTTCCCATGAAAGTGTTTCTCGCCAGTCACTGCTTAGGGCTACATCAAGAGGAAACAAAACGTAGAGATAGAACGTGAAACTACTTTGTTGTGTCAAGTTTCAAGAAGCTAGCACAAACCGTGTTGTATTTAGAGTTCCAAATACATCTATCAATATAGGAGAAAATAGAGTGAAACCTAAAAATTCAAACTGTTACTGGAAATGAACGCTTCAACATCGAAGAACAAAATTTGGGGAACCAAGTCGCCTTAGTGTACTGATCATTACCTGAAAGTATCATCCAGTTTGGGTGAAAAAATATTTGCTGAGATTTCTGGAGATTCGTAATTTTGGGAAGCTTGGCAACCCCTTCCCATGAAAGTGTTTCTCGCCAGTCACTGCTTAGGGCTACATCAAGAGGAAACAAAACGTAGAGATAGAACGTGAAACTACTTTGTTGTGTCAAGTTTCAAGAAGCTAGCACAAACCGTGTTGGATTTAGAGTTCCAAATACATCTATCAATATAGGAGAAAACAGAGTGAAACCTAAAAATTCAAACTGTTACTGGAAATGAACGCTTCAACATAGAAGAACGAAATTTGGGGAACCAAGTCGCCTTAGTGTACTGATCATTACCTGAGAGTATCATCCAGTTTGGGTGAAAAAATATTTGCTGAGATTTCTGGAGATTCGTAATTTTTGGAAGCTTGGCAACCCCTTCCCATGAAAGTGTTTCTCGCCAGTCACTGCTTAGGGCTACATCAAGAGGAAACAAAACGTAGAGATAGAACGTGAAACTACTTTGTTGTGTCAAGTTTCAAGAAGCTAGCACAAACCGTGTTGGATTTAGAGTTCCAAATACATCTATCAATATAGGAGAAAACAGAGTGAAACCTAAAAATTCAAACTGTTACTGGAAATGAACGCTTCAACATAGAAGAACGAAATTTGGGGAACCAAGTCGCCTTAGTGTACTGATCATTACCTGAAAGTATCATCCAGTTTGGGTGAAAAAATATTTGCTGAGATTTCTGGAGATTCGTAATTTTGGGAAGCTTGGCAACCCCGTTCCATGAAAGGGTTTTTCGCCAGTCACTGCTTAGGGCTACATCAAGAGGAAACAAAACGTAGAGATAGAACGGGAAACTACTTTGTTGTGTCAAGTTTCAAGAAGCTAGCACAAACCGTGTTGGATTTAGAGTTCCAAATACATCTATCAATATAGGAGAAAACAGAGTGAAACCTACAAATTCAAACTGTTACTGGAAATGAACGCTTCAACATAGAAGAACGAAATTTGGGGAACCAAGTCGCCTTAGTGTACTGATCATTACCTGAAAGTATCATCCAGTTTGGGTGACAAAATATTTGCTGAGATTTCTGGAGATTCGTCATTTTGGGAAGCTTGGCAACCCCTTCCCATGAAAGTGTTTCTCGCCAGTCACTGCTTAGGGCTACATCAAGAGGAAACAAAACGTAGAGATAGAACGTGAAACTACTTTGTTGTGTCAAGTTTCAAGAAGCTAGCACAAACCGTGTTGGATTTAGAGTTCCAAATACATCTATCAATATAGGAGAAAACAGAGTGAAACCTAAAAATTCAAACTGTTACTGGAAATGAACGCTTCAACATAGAAGAACGAAATTTGGGGAACCAAGTCGCCTTAGTGTACTGATCATTACCTGAAAGTATCATCCAGTTTGGGTGAAAAAATATTTGCTGAGATTTCTGGAGATTCGTAATTTTGGGAAGCTTGGCAACCCCTTCCCATGAAAGTGTTTCTCGCCAGTCACTGCTTAGGGCTACATCAAGAGGAAACAAAACGTAGTGATAGAACGTGAAACTACTTTGTTGTGTCAAGTTTCAAGAAGCTAGCACAAACCGTGTTGGATTTAGAGTTCCAAATACATCTATCAATATAGGAGAAAACAGAGTGAAACCTAAAAATTCAAACTGTTACTGGAAATGAACGCTTCAACATAGAAGAACGAAATTTGGGGAACCAAGTCGCCTTAGTGTACTGATCATTACCTGAGAGTATCATCCAGTTTGGGTGAAAAAATATTTGCTGAGATTTCTGGAGATTCGTAATTTTGGAAGCTTGGCAACCCCTTCCCATGAAAGTGTTTCTCGCCAGTCACTGCTTAGGGCTACATCCAGAGGAAACAAAACGTAGAGATAGAACGTGAAACTACTTTGTTGTGTCAACTTTCAAGAAGCTAGCACAAACCGTGTTGGATTTAGAGTTCCAAATACATCTATCAATATAGGAGAAAACAGAGTGAAACCTAAAAATTCAAACTGTTACTGGAAATGAACGCTTCAACATAGAAGAACGAAATTAGGGGAACCAAGTCGCCTTAGTGTACTGATCATTACCTGAAAGTATCATCCAGTTTGGGTGAAAAAATATTTGCTGAGATTTCTGGAGATTCGTAATTTTGGGAAGCTTGGCAACCCCTTCCGATGAAAGTGTTTCTCGCCAGTCACTGCTTAGGGCTACAACAAGAGGAAACAAAACGTAGAGATAGAACGTGAAACTACTTTGTTGTGTCAAGTTTCAAGAAGCTAGCACAAACCGTGTTGGATTTAGAGTTCCAAATACATCTATCTATATAGGAGAAAACAGAGTGAAACCTAAAAATTCAAACTGTTACTGGAAATGAACGCTTCAACATAGAAGAACGAAATTTGGGGAACCAAGTCGCCTTAGTGTACTGATCATTACCTGAAAGTATCATCCAGTTTGGGTGAAAAAATATTTGCTGAGATTTCTGGAGATTCGTCATTTTGGAAAGCTTGGCAACCCCTTCCCATGAAAGTGTTTCTCGCCAGTCACAGCTTAGGGCTACATCAAGAGGAAACAAAACGTAGAGATAGAACGTGAAACAACTTTGTTGTGTCAAGTTTCAAGAAGCTAGCACAAACCGTGTTGGATTTAGAGTTCCAAATACATCTATCTATATAGGAGAAAACAGAGTGAAACCTAAAAATTCAAACTGTTACTGGAAATGAACGCTTCAACATAGAAGAACGAAATTTGGGGAACCAACTTACCTTAGTGTACTGATCATTACCTGAAAGTATCATCCAGTTTGGGTGAAAAATTATTTGCTGAGATTTCTGGAGATTCGTAATTTTGGGAAGCTTGGCAACCCCTTCCCATGAAAGTGTTTCTCGCCAGTCACTGCTTAGGGCTACATCAAGAGGAAACAAAACGTAGTGATAGAACGTGAAACTACTTTGTTGTGTCAAGTTTCAAGAAGCTAGCACAAACCGTGTTGGATTTAGAGTTCCAAATACATCTATCAATATAGGAGAAAACAGAGTGAAACCTAAAAATTCAAACTGTTACTGGAAATGAACGCTTCAACATAGAAGAACGAAATTTGGGGAACCAAGTCGCCTTAGTGTACTGATCATTACCTGAGAGTATCATCCAGTTTGGGTGAAAAAATATTTGCTGAGATTTCTGGAGATTCGTAATTTTGGAAGCTTGGCAACCCCTTCCCATGTAAGTGTTTCTCGCCAGTCACTGCTTAGGGCTACATCCAGAGGAAACAAAACGTAGAGATAGAACGTGAAACTACTTTGTTGTGTCAACTTTCAAGAAGCTAGCACAAACCGTGTTGGATTTAGAGTTCCAAATACATCTATCAATATAGGAGAAAACAGAGTGAAACCTAAAAATTCAAACTGTTACTGGAAATGAACGCTTCAACATAGAAGAACGAAATTAGGGGAACCAAGTCGCCTTAGTGTACTGATCATTACCTGAAAGTATCATCCAGTTTGGGTGAAAAAATATTTGCTGAGATTTCTGGAGATTCGTAATTTTGGGAAGCTTGGCAACCCCTTCCGATGAAAGTGTTTCTCGCCAGTCACTGCTTAGGGCTACAACAAGAGGAAACAAAACGTAGAGATAGAACGTGAAACTACTTTGTTGTGTCAAGTTTCAAGAAGCTAGCACAAACCGTGTTGGATTTAGAGTTCCAAATACATCTATCTATATAGGAGAAAACAGAGTGAAACCTAAAAATTCAAACTGTTACTGGAAATGAACGCTTCAACATAGAAGAACGAAATTTGGGGAACCAACTTGCCTTAGTGTACTGATCATTACCTGAAAGTATCATCCAGTTTGGGTGAAAAAATGTTTGCTGAGATTTCTGGAGATTCGTAATTTTGGGAAGCTTGGCAACCCCTTCCCATGAAAGTGTTTCTCGCCAGTCACTGCTTAGGGCTACATCAAGAGGAAACAAAACGTAGAGATAGAACGTGAAACTACTTTGTTGTGTCAAGTTTCAAGAAGCTAGCACAAACTGTGTTGGATTTAGAGTTCCAAATACATCTATCAATATAGGAGAAAACAGAGTGAAACCTAAAAATTCAAACTGTTACTGGAAATGAACGCTTCAAAATAGAAGAACAAAATTTGGGGAACCAAGTCACCTTAGTGTACTGATCATTACCTGAAAGTATCATCCAGTTTGGGTGAAAAAATATTTGCTGAGATTTATGGAGATTCGTAATTTTGGGAAGCTTGGCAACCCCTTCCCATGAAAGTGTTTCTCGCCAGTCACTGCTTAGGGCTACATCAAGAGGAAACAAAACGTAGAGATAGAACGTGAAACAACTTTGTTGTGTCAAGTTTCAAGAAGCTAGCACAAACCGTGTTGGATTTAGAGTTCCAAATACATCTATCAATATAGGAGAAAACAGAGTGAAACCTAAAAATTCAAACTGTTACTGGAAATGAACGCTTCAACATAGAAGAACGAAATTTGGGGAACCAAGTCGCCTTAGTGTACTGATCATTACCTGAAAGTATCATCCAGTTTGGGTGAAAAAATATTTGCTGAGATTTCTGGAGATTCGTAATTTTGGGAAGCTTGGCAACCCCTTCCCATGAAAGTGTTTCTCGCCAGTCACTGCTTAGGGCTACATCAAGAGGAAACAAAACGTAGAGATAGAACGTGAAACTACTTTGTTGTGTCAAGTTTCAAGAAGCTAGCACAAACCGTGTTGGATTTAGAGTTCCAAATATATCTATCAATATAGGAGAAAACAGAGTGAAACCTAAAAATTCAAACTGTTACTGAAAATGAACGCTTCAACATCGAAGAACGAAATTTGGAGAACCAAGTCACCTTAGTGTACTGATCATTACCTGAAAGTATCATCCAGTTTGGGTGAAAAAATATTTGCTGAGATCTCTGGAGATTCGTAATTTTGGGAAGCTTGGCAACCCCTTCCCATGAAAGTGTTTCTCGCAAGTCACTGCTTAGGGCTACATCAAGAGGAAACAAAACGTAGAGATAGAACGTGAAACTACTTTGTTGTGTCAAGTTTCAAGAAGCTAGCACAAACCGTGTTGGATTTAGAGTTCCAAATACATCTATCAATATAGGAGAAAACAGAGTGAAACCTAAAAATTCAAACTGTTACTGGAAATGAACGCTTCAACATAGAAGAACGAAATTTGGGGAACCAAGTCGCCTTAGTGTACTGATCATTACCTGAGAGTATCATCCAGTTTGGGTGAAAAAATATTTGCTGAGATTTCTGGAGATTCGTAATTTTGGAAGCTTGGCAACCCCTTCCCATGAAAGTGTTTCTCGCCAGTCACTGCTTAGGGCTACATCAAGAGGAAACAAAACGTAGAGATAGAACGTGAAACTACTTTGTTGTGTCAAGTTTCAAGAAGCTAGCACAAACCGTGTTGGATTTAGAGTTCCAAATACATCTATCAATATAGGAGAAAATAGAGTGAAACCTAAAAATTCAAACTGTTACTGGAAATGAACGCTTCAACATCGAAGAACAAAATTTGGGGAACCAAGTCGCCTTAGTGTACTGATCATTACCTGAAAGTATCATCCAGTTTGGGTGAAAAAATATTTGCTGAGATTTCTGGAGATTCGTAATTTTGGGAAGCTTGGCAACCCCTTCCCATGAAAGTGTTTCTCGCCAGTCACTGCTTAGGGCTACATCAAGAGGAAACAAAACGTAGAGATAGAACGTGAAACTACTTTGTTGTGTCAAGTTTCAAGAAGCTAGCACAAACCGTGTTGGATTTAGAGTTCCAAATACATCTATCAATATAGGAGAAAACAGAGTGAAACCTAAAAATTCAAACTGTTACTGGAAATGAACGCTTCAACACAGAAGAACGAAATTTGGGGAACCAAGTCGCCTTAGTGTACTGATCATTACCTGAGAGTATCATCCAGTTTGGGTGAAAAAATATTTGCTGAGATTTCTGGAGATTCGTAATTTTTGGAAGCTTGGCAACCCCTTCCCATGAAAGTGTTTCTCGCCAGTCACTGCTTAGGGCTACATCAAGAGGAAACAAAACGTAGAGATAGAACGTGAAACTACTTTGTTGTGTCAAGTTTCAAGAAGCTAGCACAAACCGTGTTGGATTTAGAGTTCCAAATACATCTATCAATATAGGAGAAAACAGAGTGAAACCTAAAAATTCAAACTGTTACTGGAAATGAACGCTTCAACATAGAAGAACGAAATTTGGGGAACCAAGTCGCCTTAGTGTACTGATCATTACCTGAAAGTATCATCCAGTTTGGGTGAAAAAATATTTGCTGAGATTTCTGGAGATTCGTAATTTTGGGAAGCTTGGCAACCCCGTTCCATGAAAGGGTTTTTCGCCAGTCACTGCTTAGGGCTACATCAAGAGGAAACAAAACGTAGAGATAGAACGGGAAACTACTTTGTTGTGTCAAGTTTCAAGAAGCTAGCACAAACCGTGTTGGATTTAGAGTTCCAAATACATCTATCAATATAGGAGAAAACAGAGTGAAACCTACAAATTCAAACTGTTACTGGAAATGAACGCTTCAACATAGAAGAACGAAATTTGGGGAACCAAGTCGCCTTAGTGTACTGATCATTACCTGAAAGTATCATCCAGTTTGGGTGAAAAAATATTTGCTGAGATTTCTGGAGATTCGTCATTTTGGGAAGCTTGGCAACCCCTTCCCATGAAAGTGTTTCTCGCCAGTCACTGCTTAGGGCTACATCAAGAGGAAACAAAACGTAGAGATAGAACGTGAAACTACTTTGTTGTGTCAAGTTTCAAGAAACTAGCACAAACCGTGTTGGATTTAGAGTTCCAAATACATCTATCAATATAGGAGAAAACAGAGTGAAACCTAAAAATTCAAACTGTTACTGGAAATGAACGCTTCAACATAGAAGAACGAAATTTGGGGAACCAAGTCGCCTTAGTGTACTGATCATTACCTGAAAGTATCATCCAGTTTGGGTGAAAAAATATTTGCTGAGATTTCTGGAGATTCGTAATTTTGGGAAGCTTGGCAACCCCTTCCCATGAAAGTGTTTCTCGCCAGTCACTGCTTAGGGCTACATCAAGAGGAAACAAAACGTAGTGATAGAACGTGAAACTACTTTGTTGTGTCAAGTTTCAAGAAGCTAGCACAAACCGTGTTGGATTTAGAGTTCCAAATACATCTATCAATATAGGAGAAAACAGAGTGAAACCTAAAAATTCAAACTGTTACTGGAAATGAACGCTTCAACATAGAAGAACGAAATTTGGGGAACCAAGTCGCCTTAGTGTACTGATCATTACCTGAGAGTATCATCCAGTTTGGGTGAAAAAATATTTGCTGAGATTTCTGGAGATTCGTAATTTTGGAAGCTTGGCAACCCCTTCCCATGAAAGTGTTTCTCGCCAGTCACTGCTTAGGGCTACATCCAGAGGAAACAAAACGTAGAGATAGAACGTGAAACTACTTTGTTGTGTCAACTTTCAAGAAGCTAGCACAAACCGTGTTGGATTTAGAGTTCCAAATACATCTATCAATATAGGAGAAAACAGAGTGAAACCTAAAAATTCAAACTGTTACTGGAAATGAACGCTTCAACATAGAAGAACGAAATTAGGGGAACCAAGTCGCCTTAGTGTACTGATCATTACCTGAAAGTATCATCCAGTTTGGGTGAAAAAATATTTGCTGAGATTTCTGGAGATTCGTAATTTTGGGAAGCTTGGCAACCCCTTCCGATGAAAGTGTTTCTCGCCAGTCACTGCTTAGGGCTACAACAAGAGGAAACAAAACGTAGAGATAGAACGTGAAACTACTTTGTTGTGTCAAGTTTCAAGAAGCTAGCACAAACCGTGTTGGATTTAGAGTTCCAAATACATCTATCTATATAGGAGAAAACAGAGTGAAACCTAAAAATTCAAACTGTTACTGGAAATGAACGCTTCAACATAGAAGAACGAAATTTGGGGAACCAAGTCGCCTTAGTGTACTGATCATTACCTGAAAGTATCATCCAGTTTGGGTGAAAAAATATTTGCTGAGATTTCTGGAGATTCGTCATTTTGGGAAGCTTGGCAACCCCTTCCCATGAAAGTGTTTCTCGCCAGTCACAGCTTAGGGCTACATCAAGAGGAAACAAAACGTAGAGATAGAACGTGAAACAACTTTGTTGTGTCAAGTTTCAAGAAGCTAGCACAAACCGTGTTGGATTTAGAGTTCCAAATACATCTATCTATATAGGAGAAAACAGAGTGAAACCTAAAAATTCAAACTGTTACTGGAAATGAACGCTTCAACATAGAAGAACGAAATTTGGGGAACCAACTTACCTTAGTGTACTGATCATTACCTGAAAGTATCATCCAGTTTGGGTGAAAAATTATTTGCTGAGATTTCTGGAGATTCGTAATTTTGGGAAGCTTGGCAACCCCTTCCCATGAAAGTGTTTCTCGCCAGTCACTGCTTAGGGCTACATCAAGAGGAAACAAAACGTAGTGATAGAACGTGAAACTACTTTGTTGTGTCAAGTTTCAAGAAGCTAGCACAAACCGTGTTGGATTTAGAGTTCCAAATACATCTATCAATATAGGAGAAAACAGAGTGAAACCTAAAAATTCAAACTGTTACTGGAAATGAACGCTTCAACATAGAAGAACGAAATTTGGGGAACCAAGTCGCCTTAGTGTACTGATCATTACCTGAGAGTATCATCCAGTTTGGGTGAAAAAATATTTGCTGAGATTTCTGGAGATTCGTAATTTTGGAAGCTTGGCAACCCCTTCCCATGAAAGTGTTTCTCGCCAGTCACTGCTTAGGGCTACATCCAGAGGAAACAAAACGTAGAGATAGAACGTGAAACTACTTTGTTGTGTCAACTTTCAAGAAGCTAGCACAAACCGTGTTGGATTTAGAGTTCCAAATACATCTATCAATATAGGAGAAAACAGAGTGAAACCTAAAAATTCAAACTGTTACTGGAAATGAACGCTTCAACATAGAAGAACGAAATTAGGGGAACCAAGTCGCCTTAGTGTGCTGATCATTACCTGAAAGTATCATCCAGTTTGGGTGAAAAAATATTTGCTGAGATTTCTGGAGATTCGTAATTTTGGGAAGCTTGGCAACCCCTTCCGATGAAAGTGTTTCTCGCCAGTCACTGCTTAGGGCTACAACAAGAGGAAACAAAACGTAGAGATAGAACGTGAAACTACTTTGTTGTGTCAAGTTTCAAGAAGCTAGCACAAACCGTGTTGGATTTAGAGTTCCAAATACATCTATCTATATAGGAGAAAACAGAGTGAAACCTAAAAATTCAAACTGTTACTGGAAATGAACGCTTCAACATAGAAGAACGAAATTTGGGGAACCAAGTCGCCTTAGTGTACTGATCATTACCTGAAAGTATCATCCAGTTTGGGTGAAAAAATATTTGCTGAGATTTCTGGAGATTCGTAATTTTGGGAAGCTTGGCAACCCCTTCCCATGAAAGTGTTTCTCGCCAGTCACAGCTTAGGGCTACATCAAGAGGAAACAAAACGTAGAGATAGAACGTGAAACAACTTTGTTGTGTCAAGTTTCAAGAAGCTAGCACAAACCGTGTTGGATTTAGAGTTCCAAATACATCTATCTATATAGGAGAAAACAGAGTGAAACCTAAAAATTCAAACTGTTACTGGAAATGAACGCTTCAACATAGAAGAACGAAATTTGGGGAACCAACTTACCTTAGTGTACTGATCATTACCTGAAAGTATCATCCAGTTTGGGTGAAAAATTATTTGCTGAGATTTCTGGAGATTCGTAATTTTTGGAAGCTTGGCAATCCCTTCCCATGAAAGTGTTTCTCGCCAGTCACTGCTTAGGGCTACATCAAGAGGAAACAAAACGTAGAGATAGAACGTGAAACTACTTTGTTGTGTCAAGTTTCAAGAAGCTATCACAAACCGTGTTGGATTTAGAGTTCCAAATACATCTATCAATATAGGAGAAAACAGAGTGAAACCTAAAAATTCAAACTGTTACTGGAAATGAACGCTTCAACATAGAAGAACGAAATTTGGGGAACCAAGTCGCCTTAGTGTACTGATCATTACCTGAAAGTATCATCCAGTTTGAGTGAAAAAATATTTGCTGAGATTTCTGGAGATTCGTAATTTTGGGAAGCTTGGCAACCCCTTCCCATGAAAGTGTTTCTCGCCAGTCACTGCTTAGGGCTACATCAAGAGGAAACAAAACGTAGAGATAGAACGTGAAACTACGTTGTTGTGTCAAGTTTCAAGAAGCTAGCACAAACCGTGTTGGATTTAGAGTTCCAAATACATCTATCAATATAGGAGAAAACAGAGTGAAACCTACAAATTCAAACTGTTACTGGAAATGAACGCTTCAAATAGAAGAACGAAATTTGGGGAACCAAGTCGCCTTAGTGTACTGATCATTACCTGAGAGTATCATCCAGTTTGGGTGAAAAAATATTTGCTGAGATTTCTGGAGATTCGTAATTTTTGGAAGCTTGGCAACTCCTTCCCATGAAAGTGTATCTCGCCAGTCACTGCTTAGGGCTACATCAAGAGGAAACAAAACGTAGAGATAGAACGTGAAACTACTTTGTTGTGTCAAGTTTCAAGAAGCTAGCACAAACCGTGTTGGATTTAGAGTTCCAAATACATCTATCAATATAGGAGAAAACAGAGTGAAACCTAAAAATTCAAACTGTTACTGGAAATGAACGCTTCAACATAGAAGAACGAAATTTGGGGAACCAAGTCGCCTTAGTGTACTGATCATTACCTGAAAGTATCATCCAGTTTGGGTGAAAAAATATTTGCTGAGATTTCTGGAGATTCGTAATTTTGGGAAGCTTGGCAACCCCGTTCCATGAAAGGGTTTCTCACCAGTCACTGCTTAGGGCTACATCAAGAGGAAACAAAACGTAGAGATAGAACCTGAAACTACTTTGTTGTGTCAAGTTTCAAGAAGCTAGAACAAACCGTGTTGGATTTAGAGTTCCAAATACATCTATCAATATAGGAGAAAACAGAGTGAAACCTAAAAATTCAAACTGATACTGGAAATGAACGCTTCAACATAGAAGAACGAAATTTGGGGAACCAAGTCGCCTTAGTGTACTGATCATTACCTGAAAGTATCATCCAGTTTGGGTGAAAAAATGTTTGCTGAGATTTCTGGAGATTCGTAATTTTGGGAAGCTTGGCAACCCCTTCCCATGAAAGTGTTTCTCGCCAGTCACTGCTTAGGGCTACATCAAGAGGAAACAAAACGTAGAGATAGAACGTGAAACTACTTTGTTGTGTCAAGTTTCAAGAAGCTAGCACAAACTGTGTTGGATTTAGAGTTCCAAATACATCTATCAATATAGGAGAAAACAGAGTGAAACCTAAAAATTCAAACTGTTACTGGAAATGAACGCTTCAAAATAGAAGAACAAAATTTGGGGAACCAAGTCACCTTAGTGTACTGATCATTACCTGAAAGTATCATCCAGTTTGGGTGAAAAATATTTGCTGAGATTTATGGAGATTCGTAATTTTGGGAAGCTTGGCAACCCCTTCCCATGAAAGTGTTTCTGGCCAGTCACTGCTTAGGGCTACATCAAGAGGAAACAAAACGTAGAGATAGAACGTGAAACTACTTTGTTGTGTCAAGTTTCAAGAAGCTAGCACAAACCGTGTTGGATTTAGAGTTCCAAATACATCTATCAATATAGGAGAAAATAGAGTGAAACCTAAAAATTCAAACTGTTACTGGAAATGAACGCTTCAACATAGAAGAACGAAATTTGGGGAACCAAGTCGCCTTAGTGTACTGATCATTACCTGAAAGTATCATCCAGTTTGGGTGAAAAAATATTTGCTGAGATTTCTGGAGATTCGTAATTTTGGGAAGCTTGGCAACCCCTTCCCATGAAAGTGTTTCTCGCCAGTCACTGCTTAGGGCTACATCAAGAAGAAACAAAACGTAGAGATAGAACGTGAAACTCCTTTGTTGTGTCAAGTTTCAAGAAGCTAGCACAAACCGTGTTGGATTTAGAGTTCCAAATACATCTATCAATATAGGAGAAAACAGAGTGAAACCTAAAAATTCAAACTGTTACTGGAAATGAACGCTTCAACATAGAAGAACGAAATTTGGGAAACCAAGTCGCCTTAGTGTACAGATCATTACCTGAAAGTATCATCCAGTTTGGGTGAAAAAATATTTGCGGAGATTTCTGGAGATTCGTAATTTTGGGAAGCTTGGCAACCCCTTCCCATGAAAGTGTTTCTCGCCAGTCACTGTTTAGGGCTACATCAAGAGGAAACAACAAAACGTAGAGATAGAACGTGAAACTACTTTGTTGTGTCAACTTTCAAGAAGCTAGCACAAACCGTGTTGGATTCAGAGTTCCAAATACATCTATCAATATAGGAGAAAACAGAGTGAAACCTACAAATTCAAACTGTTACTGGAAATGAACGCTTCAACATAGAAGAACGAAATTTGGGTAACCAAGTCGCCTTAGTGTACTGATCATTACCTGAAAGTATCATCCAGTTTGGGTGAAAAAATATTTGCTGAGATTTCTGGAGATTCGTAATTTTGGGAAGCTTGGCAACCCCTTCCCATGAAAGTGTTTCTCGCCAGTCACTGCTTAGGGCTACATCAAGAGGAAACAAAACGTAGAGATATAACGTGAAACTACTTTGTTGTGTCAAGTTTCAAGAAGCTAGCACAAACCGTGTTGGATTTAGAGTTCCAAATACATCTATCAATATAGGAGAAAACAGAGTGAAACCTAAAAATTCAAACTGTTACTGAAAATGAACGCTTCAACATAGAAGAACGAAATTTGGAGAACCAAGTCACCTTAGTGTACTGATCATTACCTGAAAGTATCATCCAGTTTGGGTGAAAAAATATTTGCTGAGATCTCTGGAGATTCGTAATTTTGGGAAGCTTGGCAACCCCTTCCCATGAAAGTGTTTCTCGCCAGTCACTGCTTAGGGCTACATCAAGAGGAAACAAAACGTAGAGATAGAACGTGAAACTACTTTGTTGTGTCAAGTTTCAAGAAGCTAGCACAAACCGTGTTGGATTTAGAGTTCCAAATACATCTATCAATATAGGAGAAAACAGAGTGAAACCTAAAAATTCAAACTGTTACTGGAAATGAACGCTTCAACATAGAAGAACGAAATTTGGGGAACCAAGTCGCCTTAGTGTACTGATCATTACCTGAAAGTATCATCCAGTTTGGGTGAAAAAATATTTGCTGAGATTTCTGGAGATTCGTAATTTTGGGAAGCTTGGCAACCCCTTCCCATGAAAGTGTTTCTGGCCAGTCACTGTTTAGGGCTACATCAAGAGGAAACAAAACGTAGAGATAGAACGTGAAACTACTTTGTTGTGTCAAGTTTCAAGAAGCTAGCACAAACTGTGTTGGATTTAGAGTTCCAAATACATCTATCAATATAGGAGAAAACAGAGTGAAACCTAAAAATTCAAACTGTTACTGGAAATGAACGCTTCAACATAGAAGAACGAAATTTGGGGAACCAAGTCGCCTTAGTGTACTGATCATTACCTGAGAGTATCATCCAGTTTGGGTGAAAAAATATTTGCTGAGATTTCTGGAGATTCGTAATTTTGGAAGCTTGGCAACCCCTTCCCATGAAAGTGTTTCTCGCCAGTCACTGCTTAGGGCTACATCAAGAGGAAACAAAACGTAGAGATAGAACGTGAAACTACTTTGTTGTGTCAACTTTCAAGAAGCTAGCACAAACCGTGTTGGATTCAGAGTTCCAAATACATCTATCAATATAGGAGAAAACAGAGTGAAACCTAAAAATTCAAACTGTTACTGGAAATGAACGCTTCAACATAGAAGAACGAAATTAGGGGAACCAAGTCGCCTTAGTGTACTGATCATTACCTGAAAGTATCATCCAGTTTGGGTGAAAAAATGTTTGCTCAGATTTCTGGAGATTCGTAATTTTGGGAAGCTTGGCAACCCCTTCCCATGAAAGTGTTTCTCGCCAGTCACTGCTTAGGGCTACAACAAGAGGAAACAAAACGTAGAGATAGAACGTGAAACTACTTTGTTGTGTCAAGTTTCAAGAAGCTAGCACAAACCGTGTTGGATTTAGAGTTCCAAATACATCTATCTATATAGGAGAAAACAGAGTGAAACCTAAAAATTCAAACTGTTACTGGAAATGAACGCTTCAACATAGAAGAACGAAATTTGGGGAACCAAGTCGCCTTAGTGTACTGATCATTACCTGAAAGTATCATCCAGTTTGGGTGAAAAAATGTTTGCTGAGATTTCTGGAGATTCGTAATTTTGGGAAGCTTGGCAACCCCTTCCCATGAAAGTGTTTCTCGCCAGTCACTGCTTAGGGCTACATCAAGAGGAAACAAAACGTAGAGATAGAACGTGAAACTACTTTGTTGTGTCAAGTTTCAAGAAGCTAGCACAAACTGTGTTGGATTTAGAGTTCCAAATACATCTATCAATATAGGAGAAAACAGAGTGAAACCTAAAAATTCAAACTGTTACTGGAAATGAACGCTTCAAAATAGAAGAACAAAATTTGGGGAACCAAGTCACCTTAGTGTACTGATCATTACCTGAAAGTATCATCCAGTTTGGGTGAAAAATATTTGCTGAGATTTATGGAGATTCGTAATTTTGGGAAGCTTGGCAACCCCTTCCCATGAAAGTGTTTCTGGCCAGTCACTGCTTAGGGCTACATCAAGAGGAAACAAAACGTAGAGATAGAACGTGAAACTACTTTGTTGTGTCAAGTTTCAAGAAGCTAGCACAAACCGTGTTGGATTTAGAGTTCCAAATACATCTATCAATATAGGAGAAAATAGAGTGAAACCTAAAAATTCAAACTGTTACTGGAAATGAACGCTTCAACATAGAAGAACGAAATTTGGGGAACCAAGTCGCCTTAGTGTACTGATCATTACCTGAAAGTATCATCCAGTTTGGGTGAAAAAATATTTGCTGAGATTTCTGGAGATTCGTAATTTTGGGAAGCTTGGCAACCCCTTCCCATGAAAGTGTTTCTCGCCAGTCACTGCTTAGGGCTACATCAAGAAGAAACAAAACGTAGAGATAGAACGTGAAACTCCTTTGTTGTGTCAAGTTTCAAGAAGCTAGCACAAACCGTGTTGGATTTAGAGTTCCAAATACATCTATCAATATAGGAGAAAACAGAGTGAAACCTAAAAATTCAAACTGTTACTGGAAATGAACGCTTCAACATAGAAGAACGAAATTTGGGAAACCAAGTCGCCTTAGTGTACTGATCATTACCTGAAAGTATCATCCAGTTTGGGTGAAAAAATATTTGAGGAGATTTCTGGAGATTCGTAATTTTGGGAAGCTTGGCAACCCCTTCCCATGAAAGTGTTTCTCGCCAGTCACTGTTTAGGGCTACATCAAGAGGAAACAACAAAACGTAGAGATAGAACGTGAAACTACTTTGTTGTGTCAACTTTCAAGAAGCTAGCACAAACCGTGTTGGATTCAGAGTTCCAAATACATCTATCAATATAGGAGAAAACAGAGTGAAACCTACAAATTCAAACTGTTACTGGAAATGAACGCTTCAACATAGAAGAACGAAATTTGGGTAACCAAGTCGCCTTAGTGTACTGATCATTACCTGAAAGTATCATCCAGTTTGGGTGAAAAAATATTTGCTGAGATTTCTGGAGATTCGTAATTTTGGGAAGCTTGGCAACCCCTTCCCATGAAAGTGTTTCTCGCCAGTCACTGCTTAGGGCTACATCAAGAGGAAACAAAACGTAGAGATAGAACGTGAAACTACTTTGTTGTGTCAAGTTTCAAGAAGCTAGCACAAACCGTGTTGGATTTAGAGTTCCAAATACATCTATCAATATAGGAGAAAACAGAGTGAAACCTAAAAATTCAAACTGTTACTGAAAATGAACGCTTCAACATAGAAGAACGAAATTTGGAGAACCAAGTCACCTTAGTGTACTGATCATTACCTGAAAGTATCATCCAGTTTGGGTGAAAAAATATTTGCTGAGATCTCTGGAGATTCGTAATTTTGGGAAGCTTGGCAACCCCTTCCCATGAAAGTGTTTCTCGCCAGTCACTGCTTAGGGCTACATCAAGAGGAAACAAAACGTAGAGATAGAACGTGAAACTACTTTGTTGTGTCAAGTTTCAAGAAGCTAGCACAAACCGTGTTGGATTTAGAGTTCCAAATACATCTATCAATATAGGAGAAAACAGAGTGAAACCTAAAAATTCAAACTGTTACTGGAAATGAACGCTTCAACATAGAAGAACGAAATTTGGGGAACCAAGTCGCCTTAGTGTACTGATCATTACCTGAAAGTATCATCCAGTTTGGGTGAAAAAATATTTGCTGAGATTTCTGGAGATTCGTAATTTTGGGAAGCTTGGCAACCCCTTCCCATGAAAGTGTTTCTGGCCAGTCACTGTTTAGGGCTACATCAAGAGGAAACAAAACGTAGAGATAGAACGTGAAACTACTTTGTTGTGTCAAGTTTCAAGAAGCTAGCACAAACTGTGTTGGATTTAGAGTTCCAAATACATCTATCAATATAGGAGAAAACAGAGTGAAACCTAAAAATTCAAACTGTTACTGGAAATGAACGCTTCAACATAGAAGAACGAAATTTGGGGAACCAAGTCGCCTTAGTGTACTGATCATTACCTGAGAGTATCATCCAGTTTGGGTGAAAAAATATTTGCTGAGATTTCTGGAGATTCGTAATTTTGGAAGCTTGGCAACCCCTTCCCATGAAAGTGTTTCTCGCCAGTCACTGCTTAGGGCTACATCAAGAGGAAACAAAACGTAGAGATAGAACGTGAAACTACTTTGTTGTGTCAACTTTCAAGAAGCTAGCACAAACCGTGTTGGATTCAGAGTTCCAAATACATCTATCAATATAGGAGAAAATAGAGTGAAACCTAAAAATTCAAACTGTTACTGGAAATGAACGCTTCAACATAGAAGAACGAAATTAGGGGAACCAAGTCGCCTTAGTGTACTGATCATTACCTGAAAGTATCATCCAGTTTGGGTGAAAAAATGTTTGCTCAGATTTCTGGAGATTCGTAATTTTGGGAAGCTTGGCAACCCCTTCCCATGAAAGTGTTTCTCGCCAGTCACTGCTTAGGGCTACAACAAGAGGAAACAAAACGTAGAGATAGAACGTGAAACTACTTTGTTGTGTCAAGTTTCAAGAAGCTAGCACAAACCGTGTTGGATTTAGAGTTCCAAATACATCTATCTATATAGGAGAAAACAGAGTGAAACCTAAAAATTCAAACTGTTACTGGAAATGAACGCTTCAACATAGAAGAACGAAATTTGGGGAACCAAGTCGCCTTAGTGTACTGATCATTACCTGAAAGTGTCATCCAGTTTGGGTGAAAAAATATTTGCTGAGATTTCTGGAGATTCGTAATTTTGGGAAGCTTGGCAACCCCTTCCCATGAAAGTGTTTCTCGCCAGTCACTGCTTAGGGCTACATCAAGAGGAAACAAAACGTAGAGATAGAACGTGAAACAACTTTGTTGTGTCAAGTTTCAAGAAGCTAGCACAAACCGTGTTGGATTTAGAGTTCCAAATATATCTATCTATATAGGAGAAAACAGAGTGAAACCTAAAAATTCAAACTGTTACTGGAAATGAACGCTTCAACATAGAAGAACGAAATTTGGGGAACCAAGTCGCCTTAGTGTACTGATCATTACCTGAAAGTATCATCCAGTTTGGTTGAAAAAATATTTGCTGAGATTTCTGGAGATTCGTAATTTTGGGAAGCTTGGCAACCCCTTCCCATGAAAGTGTTTCTCGCCAGTCACTGCTTTGGGCTACATCAAGAGGAAACAAAACGTAGAGATAGAACGTGAAACTACTTTGTTGTGTCAAGTTTCAAGAAGCTAGCACAAACCGTGTTGGATTTAGAGTTCCAAATACATCTATCAATATAGGAGAAAACAGAGTGAAACCTAAAAATTCAAACTGTTACTGGAAATGAACGCTTCAACATAGAAGAACGAAATTTGGGGAACCAAGTCGCCTTAGTGTACTGATCATTACCTGAAAGTATCATCCAGTTTGGGTGAAAAAATGTTTGCTGAGATTTCTGGAGATTCGTAATTTTGGGAAGCTTGGCAACCCCTTCCCATGAAAGTGTTTCTCGCCAGTCACTGTTTAGGGCTACATCAAGAGGAAACAAAACGTAGAGATAGAACGTGAAACTACTTTGTTGTGTCAAGTTTCAAGAAGCTAGCACAAACCGTGTTGGATTTAGAGTTCCAAATACATCTATCAATATAGGAGAAAACAGAGTGAAACCTAAAAATTCAAACTGTTACTGGAAATGAACGCTTCAACATAGAAGAACGAAATTTGGGGAACCAAGTCGCCTTAGTGTACTGATCATTACCTGAGAGTATCATCCAGTTTGGGTGAAAAAATATTTGCTGAGATTTCTGGAGATTCGTAATTTTGGGAAGCTTGGCAACCCCTTCCCATGAAAGTGTTTCTCGCCAGTCACTGCTTAGGGCTACATCAAGAGGAAACAAAACGTAGAGATAGAACGTGAAACTACTTTGTTGTGTCAAGTTTCAAGAAGCTAGCACAAACCGTGTTGGATTTAGAGTTCCAAATACATCTATCAATATAGGAGAAAACAGAGTGAAACCTAAAAATTCAAACTGTTACTGGAAATGAACGCTTCAACATAGAAGAACGAAATTTGGGGAACCAAGTCGCCTTAGTGTACTGATCATTACCTGAAAGTATCATCCAGTTTGGGTGAAAAAATGTTTGCTGAGATTTCTGGAGATTCGTAATTTTGGGAAGCTTGGCAACCCCTTCCGATGAAAGTCTTTCTCGCCAGTCACTGCTTAGGGCTACAACAAGAGGAAATAAAACGTAGAGATAGAACGTGAAACAACTTTGTTGTGTCAAGTTTCAAGAAGCTAGCACAACCCGTGTTGGATTTAGAGTTCCAAATACATCTATCAATATAGGAGAAAACAGAGTGAAACCTAAAAATTCAAACTGTTACTGGAAATGAACGCTTCAACATAGAAGAACGAAATTTGGGGAACCAAGTCGCCTTACTGTACTGATCATTACCTGAAAGTATCATCCAGTTTGGTTGAAAAAATATTTGCTGAGATTTCTGGAGATTCGTAATTTTGGGAAGCTTGGCAACCCCTTCCCATGAAAGTGTTTCTCGCCAGTCACTGCTTAGGGCTACATCAAGAGGAAACAAAACGTAGAGATAGAACGTGAAACTACTTTGTTGTGTCAAGTTTCAAGAAGCTAGCACAAACCGTGTTGTATTTAGAGTTCCAAATACATCTATCAATATAGGAGAAAATAGAGTGAAACCTAAAAATTCAAACTGTTACTGGAAATGAACGCTTCAACATCGAAGAACGAAATTTGGGGAACCAAGTCGCCTTAGTGTACTGATCATTACCTGAAAGTATCATCCAGTTTGGGTGAAAAAATATTTGCTGAGATTTCTGGAGATTCGTAATTTTGGGAAGCTTGGCAACCCCTTCCCATGAAAGTGTTTCTCGCCAGTCACTGTTTAGGGCTACATCAAGAGGAAACAAAACGTAGAGATAGAATGTGAAACTACTTTGTTGTGTCAAGTTTCAAGAAGCTAGCACAAACCGTGTTGGGTTTAGAGTTCCAAATACATCTATCAATATAGGAGAAAACAGAGTGAAACCTAAAAATTCAAACTGTTACTGGAAATGAACGCTTCAACATAGAAGAACGAAATTTGGGGAACCAAGTCGCCTTAGTGTACTGATCATTACCTGAGAGTATCATCCAGTTTGGGTGAAAAAATATTTGCTGAGATTTCTGGAGATTCGTAATTTTTGGAAGCTTGGCAACCCCTTCCCATGAAAGTGTTTCTCGCCAGTCACTGCTTAGGGCTACATCAAGAGGAAACAAAACGTAGAGATAGAACGTGAAACTACTTTGTTGTGTCAAGTTTCAAGAAGCTAGCACAAACCGTGTTGGATTTAGAGTTCCAAATACATCTATCAATATAGGAGAAAACAGAGTGAAACCTACAAATTCAAACTGTTACTGGAAATGAACGCTTCAACATAGAAGAATGAAATTTGGGGAACCAAGTCGCCTTAGTGTACTGATCATTACCTGAAAGTATCATCCAGTTTGGGTGAAAAAATATTTGCTGAGATTTCTGGAGATTCGTCATTTTGGGAAGCTTGGCAACCCCTTCCCATGAAAGTGTTTCTCGCCAGTCACTGCTTAGGGCTACATCAAGAGGAAACAAAACGTAGAGATAGAACGTGAAACTACTTTGTTGTGTCAAGTTTCAAGAAGCTAGCACAAACCGTGTTGGATTTAGAGTTCCAAATACATCTATCAATATAGGAGAAAACAGAGTGAAACCTAAAAATTCAAACTGTTACTGGAAATGAACGCTTCAACATAGAAGAACGAAATTTGGGGAACCAAGTCGCCTTAGTGTACTGATCATTACCTGAAAGTATCATCCAGTTTGGGTGAAAAAATATTTGCTGAGATTTCTGGAGATTCGTAATTTTGAGAAACTTGGCAACCCCTTCCCATGAAAGTGTTTCTCGCCAGTCACTGCTTAGGGCTACATCAAGAGGAAACAAAACGTAGAGATAGAACGTGAAACTACTTTGTTGTGTCAAGTTTCAAGAAGCTAGCACAAAAGGTGTTGGATTTAGAGTTCCAAATACATCTATCAATATAGGAGAAAACAGAGTGAAACCTAAAAATTCAAACTGTTACTGGAAATGAACGCTTCAACATAGAAGAACGAAATTTGGGGAACCAAGTCGCCTTAGTGTACTGATCATTACCTGAAAGTATCATCCAGTTTGAGTGAAAAAATATTTGCTGAGATTTCTGGAGATTCGTAATTTTGGGAAGCTTGGCAACCCCTTCCCATGAAAGTGTTTCTCGCCAGTCACTGCTTAGGGGTACATCAAGAGGAAACAAAACGTAGAGATAGAACGTGAAACTACGTTGTTGTGTCAAGTTTCAAGAAGCTAGCACAAAACGTGTTGGATTTAGAGTTCCAAATACATCTATCAATATAGGAGAAAACAGAGAGAAACCTACAAATTCAAACTGTTACTGGAAATGAACGCTTCAAATAGAAGAACGAAATTTGGGGAACCAAGTCGCCTTAGTGTACTGATCATTACCTGAAAGTATCATCCAGTTTGGGTGAAAAAATATTTGCTGAGATTTCTGGAGATTCGTAATTTTGGGAAGCTTGGCAACCCCTTCCCATGAAAGTGTTTCTCGCCAGTCACTGCTTAGGGCTACATCAAGAGGAAACAAAACATAGAGATAGAACGTGAAACTACTTTGTTGTGTCAAGTTTCAAGAAGCTAGCACAAACCGTGTTGTATTTAGAGTTCCAAATACATCTATCAATATAGGAGAAAATAGAGTGAAACCTAAAAATTCAAACTGTTACTGGAAATGAACGCTTCAACATCGAAGAACGAAATTTGGGGAACCAAGTCGCCTTAGTGTACTGATCATTACCTGAAAGTATCATCCAGTTTGGGTGAAAAAATATTTGCTGAGATTTCTGGAGATTCGTAATTTTGGGAAGCTTGGCAACCCCTTCCCATGAAAGTGTTTCTCGCCAGTCACTGTTTAGGGCTACATCAAGAGGAAACAAAACGTAGAGATAGAATGTGAAACTACTTTGTTGTGTCAAGTTTCAAGAAGCTAGCACAAACCGTGTTGGGTTTAGAGTTCCAAATACATCTATCAATATAGGAGAAAACAGAGTGAAACCTAAAAATTCAAACTGTTACTGGAAATGAACGCTTCAACATAGAAGAACGAAATTTGGGGAACCAAGTCGCCTTAGTGTACTGATCATTACCTGAGAGTATCATCCAGTTTGGGTGAAAACATATTTGCTGAGATTTCTGGAGATTCGTAATTTTTGGAAGCTTGGCAACCCCTTCCCATGAAAGTGTTTCTCGCCAGTCACTGCTTAGGGCTACATCCAGAGGAAACAAAACGTAGAGATAGAACGTGAAACTACTTTGTTGTGTCAAGTTTCAAGAAGCTAGCACAAACCGTGTTGGATTTAGAGTTCCAAATACATCTATCAATATAGGAGAAAACAGAGTGAAACCTACAAATTCAAACTGTTACTGGAAATGAACGCTTCAACATAGAAGAATGAAATTTGGGGAACCAAGTCGCCTTAGTGTACTGATCATTACCTGAAAGTATCATCCAGTTTGGGTGAAAAAATATTTGCTGAGATTTCTGGAGATTCGTCATTTTGGGAAGCTTGGCAACCCCTTCCCATGAAAGTGTTTCTCGCCAGTCACTGCTTAGGGCTACATCAAGAGGAAACAAAACGTAGAGATAGAACGTGAAACTACTTTGTTGTGTCAAGTTTCAAGAAGCTAGCACAAACCGTGTTGGATTTAGAGTTCCAAATACATCTATCAATATAGGAGAAAACAGAGTGAAACCTAAAAATTCAAACTGTTACTGGAAATGAACGCTTCAACATAGAAGAACGAAATTTGGGGAACCAAGTCGCCTTAGTGTACTGATCATTACCTGAAAGTATCATCCAGTTTGGGTGAAAAAATATTTGCTGAGATTTCTGGAGATTCGTAATTTTGGGAAGCTTGGCAACCCCTTCCCATGAAAGTGTTTCTCGCCAGTCACAGCTTAGGGCTACATCAAGAGGAAACAAAACGTAGAGATAGAACGTGAAACTACTTTGTTGTGTCAAGTTTCAAGAAGCTAGCACAAACCGTGTTGGATTTAGAGTTCCAAATACATCTATCAATATAGGAGAAAACAGAGTGAAACCTAAAAATTCAAACTGTTACTGGAAATGAACGCTTCAACATAGAAGAACGAAATTTGGGGAACCAAGTCGCCTTAGTGTACTGATCATTACCTGAGAGTATCATCCAGTTTGGGTGAAAAAATATTTGCTGAGATCTCTGGAGATTCGTAATTTTGGAAGCTTGGCAACCCCTTCCCATGAAAGTGTTTCTCGCCAGTCACTGCTTAGGGCTACATCCAGAGGAAACAAAACGTAGAGATAGAACGTGAAACTACTTTGTTGTGTCAACTTTCAAGAAGCTAGCACAAACCGTGTTGGATTCAGAGTTCCAAATACATCTATCAATATAGGAGAAAACAGAGTGAAACCAAAAAATTCAAACTGTTACTGGAAATGAACGCTTCAACATAGAAGAACGAAATTAGGGGAACCAAGTCGCCTTAGTGTACTGATCATTACCTGAAAGTATCATCCATTTTGGGTGAAAAAATATTTGCTGAGATTTCTGGAGATTCGTAATTTTGGGAAGCTTGGCAACCCCTCCCGATGAAAGTGTTTCTCGCCAGTCACTGCTTAGGGCTACAACAAGAGGAAACAAAACGTAGAGATAGAACGTGAAACTACTTTGTTGTGTCAAGTTTCAAGAAGCTAGCACAAACCGTGTTGGATTTAGAGTTCCAAATACATCTATCTATATAGGAGAAAACAGAGTGAAACCTAAAAATTCAAACTGTTACTGGAAATGAACGCTTCAACATAGAAGAACGAAATTTGGGGAACCAAGTCGCCTTAGTGTACTGATCATTACCTGAAAGTATCATCCAGTTTGGGTGAAAAAATATTTGCTGAGATTTCTGGAGATTCGTAATTTTGGGAAGCTTGGCAACCCCTTCCCATGAAAGTGTTTCTCGCCAGTCACAGCTTAGGGCTACATCAAGAGGAAACAAAACGTAGAGATAGAACGTGAAACAACTTTGTTGTGTCAAGTTTCAAGAAGCTAGCACAAACCGTGTTGGATTTAGAGTTCCAAATACATCTATCTATATAGGAGAAAACAGAGTGAAACCTAAAAATTCAAACTGTTACTGGAAATGAACGCTTCAACATAGAAGAACGAAATTTGGGGAACCAACTTACCTTAGTGTACTGATCATTACCTGAAAGTATCATCCAGTTTGGGTGAAAAATTATTTGCTGAGATTTCTGGAGATTCGTAATTTTTGGAAGCTTGGCAATCCCTTCCCATGAAAGTGTTTCTCGCCAGTCACTGCTTAGGGCTACATCAAGAGGAAACAAAACGTAGAGATAGAACGTGAAACTACTTTGTTGTGTCAAGTTTCAAGAAGCTAGCACAAACCGTGTTGGATTTAGAGTTCCAAATACATCTATCAATATAGGAGAAAACAGAGTGAAACCTAAAAATTCAAACTGTTACTGGAAATGAACGCTTCAACATAGAAGAACGAAATTTGGGGAACCAAGTCGCCTTAGTGTACTGATCATTACCTGAAAGTATCATCCAGTTTGAGTGAAAAAATATTTGCTGAGATTTCTGGAGATTCGTAATTTTGGGAAGCTTGGCAACCCCTTCCCATGAAAGTGTTTCTCGCCAGTCACTGCTTAGGGGTACATCAAGAGGAAACAAAACGTAGAGATAGAACGTGAAACTACGTTGTTGTGTCAAGTTTCAAGAAGCTAGCACAAAACGTGTTGGATTTAGAGTTCCAAATACATCTATCAATATAGGAGAAAACAGAGAGAAACCTACAAATTCAAACTGTTACTGGAAATGAACGCTTCAAATAGAAGAACGAAATTTGGGGAACCAAGTCGCCTTAGTGTACTGATCATTACCTGAAAGTATCATCCAGTTTGGGTGAAAAAATATTTGCTGAGATTTCTGGAGATTCGTAATTTTGGGAAGCTTGGCAACCCCTTCCCATGAAAGTGTTTCTCGCCAGTCACTGCTTAGGGCTACATCAAGAGGAAACAAAACATAGAGATAGAACGTGAAACTACTTTGTTGTGTCAAGTTTCAAGAAGCTAGCACAAACCGTGTTGGATTTAGAGTTCCAAATACATCTATTAATATAGGAGAAAACAGAGTGAAACCTAAAAATTCAAACTGTTACTGGAAATGAACGCTTCAACATAGAAGAACGAAATTTGGGGAACCAAGTCGCCTTAGTGTACTGATCATTACCTGAGAGTATCATCCAGTTTGGGTGAAAAAATATTTGCTGAGATTTCTGGAGATTCGTAATTTTTGGAAGCTTGGCAACTCCTTCCCATGAAAGTGTTTCTCGCCAGTCACTGCTTAGAGCTACATCAAGAGGAAACAAAACGTAGAGATAGAACGTGAAACTACTTTGTTGTGTCAAGTTTCAAGAAGCTAGCACAAACCGTGTTGGATTTAGAGTTCCAAATACATCTATCAATATAGGAGAAAACAGAGTGAAACCTAAAAATTCAAACTGTTACTGGAAATGAACGCTTCAACATAGAAGAACGAAATTTGGGGAACCAAGTCGCCTTAGTGTACTGATCATTACCTGAAAGTATCATCCAGTTTGGGTGAAAAAATATTTGCTGAGATTTCTGGAGATTCGTAATTTTGGGAAGCTTGGCAACCCCGTTCCATGAAAGGGTTTCTCGCCAGTCACTGCTTAGGGCTACATCAAGAGGAAACAAAACGTAGAGATAGAACCTGAAACTACTTTGTTGTGTCAAGTTTCAAGAAGCTAGAACAAACCGTGTTGGATTTAGAGTTCCAAATACATCTATCAATATAGGAGAAAACAGAGTGAAACCTAAAAATTCAAACTGATACTGGAAATGAACGCTTCAACATAGAAGAACGAAATTTGGGGAACCAAGTCGCCTTAGTGTACTGATCATTACCTGAAAGTATCATCCAGTTTGGGTGAAAAAATGTTTGCTGAGATTTCTGGAGATTCGTAATTTTGGGAAGCTTGGCAACCCCTTCCCATGAAAGTGTTTCTCGCCAGTCACTGCTTAGGGCTACATCAAGAGGAAACAAAACGTAGAGATAGAACGTGAAACTACTTTGTTGTGTCAAGTTTCAAGAAGCTAGCACAAACTGTGTTGGATTTAGAGTTCCAAATACATCTATCAATATAGGAGAAAACAGAGTGAAACCTAAAAATTCAAACTGTTACTGGAAATGAACGCTTCAAAATAGAAGAACAAAATTTGGGGAACCAAGTCACCTTAGTGTACTGATCATTACCTGAAAGTATCATCCAGTTTGGGTGAAAAAATATTTGCTGAGATTTATGGAGATTCGTAATTTTGGGAAGCTTGGCAACCCCTTCCCATGAAAGTGTTTCTCGCCAGTCACTGCTTAGGGCTACATCAAGAGGAAACAAAACGTAGAGATAGAACGTGAAACTACTTTGTTGTGTCAAGTTTCAAGAAGCTAGCACAAACCGTGTTGGATTTAGAGTTCCAAATACATCTATCAATATAGGAGAAAACAGAGTGAAACCTAAAAATTCAAACTGTTACTGGAAATGAACGCTTCAAAAGAGAAGAACGAAATTTGGGGAACCAAGTCACCTTAGTGTACTGATCATTACCTGAAAGTATCATCCAGTTTGGGTTAAAAAATATTTGCTGAGATTTCTGGAGATTCGTAATTTTTGGAAGCTTGGCAACCCCTTCCCATGAAAGTGTTTCTCGCCAGTCACTGCTTAGGGCTACATCAAGAGGAAACAAAACGTAGAGATAGAACGTGAAACTCCTTTGTTGTGTCAAGTTTCAAGAAGCTAGCACAAACCGTGTTGGATTTAGAGTTCCAAATACATCTATCAATATAGGAGAAAACAGAGTGAAACCTAAAAATTCAAACTGTTACTGGAAATGAACGCTTCAACATAGAAGAACGAAATTTGGGGAACCAAGTCGCCTTAGTGTACTGATCATTACCTGAAAGTATCATCCAGTTTGGGTGAAAAAATATTTGCGGAGATTTCTGGAGATTCGTAATTTTGGGAAGCTTGGCAACCCCTTCCCATGAAAGTGTTTCTCGCCAGTCACTGTTTAGGGCTACATCAAGAGGAAACAACAAAACGTAGAGATAGAACGTGAAACTACTTTGTTGTGTCAAGTTTCAAGAAGCTAGCACAAACCGTGTTGGATTTAGAGTTCCAAATACATCTATCAATATAGGAGAAAACAGAGTGAAACCTACAAATTCAAACTGTTACTGGAAATGAACGCTTCAACATAGAAGAACGAAATTTGTGTAACCAAGTCGCCTTAGTGTACTGATCATTACCTGAAAGTATCATCCAGTTTGGGTGAAAAAATATTTGCTGAGATTTCTGGAGATTCGTAATTTTGGGAAGTTTGGCAACCCCTTCCCATGAAAGTGTTTCTCGCCAGTCACTGCTTAGGGCTACATCAAGAGGAAACAAAACGTAGAGATAGAACGTGAAACTACTTTGTTGTGTCAAGTTTCAAGAAGCTAGCACAAACCGTGTTGGATTTAGAGTTCCAAATACATCTATCAATATAGGAGAAAACAGAGTGAAACCTAAAAATTCAAACTGTTACTGAAAATGAACGCTTCAACATAGAAGAACGAAATTTGGGGAACCAAGTCACCTTAGTGTACTGATCATTACCTGAAAGTATCATCCAGTTTGGGTGAAAAAATATTTGCTGAGATCTCTGGAGATTCGTAATTTTGGGAAGCTTGGCAACCCCTTCCCATGAAAGTGTTTCTCGCCAGTCACTGCTTAGGGCTACATCAAGAGGAAATAAAACGTAGAGATAGAACGTGAAACTACTTTGTTGTGTCAAGTTTCAAGAAGCTAGCACAAACCGTGTTGGATTTAGAGTTCCAAATACATCTATCAATATAGGAGAAAACAGAGTGAAACCTAAAAATTCAAACTGTTACTGGAAATGAACGCTTCAACATAGAAGAACGAAATTTGGGGAACCAAGTCGCCTTAGTGTACTGATCATTACCTGAAAGTAACATCCAGTTTGGGTGAAAAAATATTTGCTGAGATTTCTGGAGATTCGTAATTTTGGGAAGCTTAGCAACCCCTTCCCATGAAAGTGTTTCTGGCCAGTCACTGTTTAGGGCTACATCAAGAGGAAACAAAACGTAGAGATAGAACGTGAAACTACTTTGTTGTGTCAAGTTTCAAGAAGCTAGCACAAACTGTGTTGGATTTAGAGTTCCAAATACATCTATCAATATAGGAGAAAACAGAGTGAAACCTAAAAATTCAAACTGTTACTGGAAATGAACGCTTCAACATAGAAGAACGAAATTTGGGGAACCAAGTCGCCTTAGTGTACTGATCATTACCTGAGAGTATCATCCAGTTTGAGTGAAAAAATATTTGCTGAGATTTCTGGAGATTCGTAATTTTGGAAGCTTGGCAACCCCTTCCCATGAAAGTGTTTCTCGCCAGTCACTGCTTAGGGCTACATCAAGAGGAAACAAAACGTAGAGATAGAACGTGAAACTCCTTTGTTGTGTCAACTTTCAAGAAGCTAGCACAAACCGTGTTGGATTCAGAGTTCCAAATACATCTATCAATATAGGAGAAAACAGAGTGAAACCTAAAAATTCAAACTGTTACTGGAAATGAACGCTTCAACATAGAAGAACGAAATTAGGGGAACCAAGTCGCCTTAGTGTACTGATCATTACCTGAAAGTATCATCCAGTTTGGGTGAAAAAATGTTTGCTGAAATTTCTGGAGATTCGTAATTTTGGGAAGCTTGGCAACCCCTTCCCATGAAAGTGTTTCTCGCCAGTCACTGCTTAGGGCTACAACAAGAGGAAACAAAACGTAGAGATAGAACGTGAAACTACTTTGTTGTGTCAAGTTTCAAGAAGCTAGCACAAACCGTGTTGGATTTAGAGTTCCAAATACATCTATCTATATAGGAGAAAACAGAGTGAAACCTAAAAATTCAAACTGTTACTGGAAATGAACGCTTCAACAATGAAGAACGAAATTTGGGGAACCAAGTCGCCTTAGTGTATTGATCATTACCTGAAAGTATCATCCAGTTTGGGTGAAAAAATATTTGCTGAGATTTCTGGAGATTCGTAATTTTGGGAAGCTTGGCAACCCCTTCCCATGAAAGTGTTTCTCGCCCGTCACTGCTTAGGGCTACATCAAGAGGAAACAAAACGTAGAGATAGAACGTGAAACTACTTTGTTGTGTCAAGTTTCAAGAAGCTAGCACAAACCGTGTTGGATTTAGAGTTCCAAATATATCTATCTATATAGGAGAAAACAGAGTGAAACCTAAAAATTCAAACTGTTACTGGAAATGAACGCTTCAACATAGAAGAACGAAATTTGGGGAACCAAGTCGCCTTAGTGTACTGATCATTACCTGAAAGTATCATCCAGTTTGGTTGAAAAAATATTTGCTGAGATTTCTGGAGATTCGTAATTTTGGGAAGCTTGGCAACCCCTTCCCATGAAAGTGTTTCTCGCCAGTCACTGCTTAGGGGTACATCAAGAGGAAACAAAACGTAGAGATAGAACGTGAAACTACTTTGTTGTGTCAAGTTTCAAGAAGCTAGCACAAACCGTGTTGTATTTAGAGTTCCAAATACATCTATCAATATAGGAGAAAATAGAGTGAAACCTAAAAATTCAAACTGTTACTGGAAATGAACGCTTCAACATCGAAGAACGAAATTTGGGGAACCAAGTCGCCTTAGTGTACTGATCATTACCTGAAAGTATCATCCAGTTTGGGTGATAAAATATTTGCTGAGATTTCTGGAGATTCGTAATTTTGGGAAGCTTGGCAACCCCTTCCCATGAAAGTGTTTCTCGCCAGTCACTGTTTAGGGCTACATCAAGAGGAAACAAAACGTAGAGATAGAACGTGAAACTACTTTGTTGTGTCAAGTTTCAAGAAGCTAGCACAAACCGTGTTGGATTTAGAGTTCCAAATACATCTATCAATATAGGAGAAAACAGAGTGAAACCTAAAAATTCAAACTGTTACTGGAAATGAACGCTTCAACATAGAAGAACGAAATTTGGGGAACCAAGTCGCCTTAGTGTACTGATCATTACCTGAGAGTATCATCCAGTTTGGGTGAAAAAATATTTGCTGAGATTTTTGGAGATTCGTAATTTTTGGAAGCTTGGCAACCCCTTCCCATGAAAGTGTTTCTCGCCAGTCACTGCTTTGGGCTACATCAAGAGGAAACAAAACGTAGAGATAGAACGTGAAACTACTTTGTTGTGTCAAGTTTCAAGAAGCTAGCACAAACCGTGTTGGATTTAGAGTTCCAAATACATCTATCAATATAGGAGAAAACAGAGTGAAACCTAAAAATTCAAACTGTTACTGGAAATGAACGCTTCAACATAGAAGAACGAAATTTGGGGAACCAAGTCGCCTTAGTGTACTGATCATTACCTGAAAGTATCATCCAGTTTGGGTGAAAAAATGTTTGCTGAGATTTCTGGAGATTCGTAATTTTGGGAAGCTTGGCAACCCCTTCCGATGAAAGTGTTTCTCGCCAGTCACTGCTTAGGGCTACAACAAGAGGAAACAAAACGTAGAGATAGAACGTGAAACAACTTTGTTGTGTCAAGTTTCAAGAAGCTAGCACAAACCGTGTTGGATTTAGAGTTCCAAATACATCTATCAATATAGGAGAAAACAGAGTGAAACCTAAAAATTCAAACTGTTACTGGAAATGAACGCTTCAACATAGAAGAACGAAATTTGGGGAACCAAGTCGCCTTAGTGTACTGATCATTACCTGAGAGTATCATCCAGTTTGGGTGAAAAAATATTTGCTGAGATTTCTGGAGATTCGTAATTTTTGGAAGCTTGGCAACCCCTACCCATGAAAGTGTTTCTCGCCAGTCACTGCTTAGGGCTACATCAAGAGGAAACAAAACGTAGAGATAGAACGTGAAACTACTTTGTTGTGTCAAGTTTCAAGAAGCTAGCACAAACCGTGTTGGATTTAGAGTTCCAAATACATCTATCAATATAGGAGAAAACAGAGTGAAACCTAAAAATTCAAACTGTTACTGGAAATGAACGCTTCAACATAGAAGAACGAAATTTGGGGAACCAAGTCGCCTTAGTGTACTGATCATTACCTGAGAGTATCATCCAGTTTGGGTGAAAAAATGTTTGCTGAGATTTCTGGAGATTCGTAATTTTGGGAAGCTTGGTAACCCCTTCCGATGAAAGTGTTTCTCGCCAGTCACTGCTTAGGGCTACAACAAGAGGAACAAAACGTAGAGATAGAACGTGAAACTACTTTGTTGTGTCAAGTTTCAAGAAGCTAGCACAAACCGTGTTGGATTTAGAGTTCCAAATACATCTATCTATATAGGAGAAAACAGAGTGAAACCTAAAAATTCAAACTGTAACTTGAAATGAACGCTTCAACATAGAAGAACGAAATTTGGGGAACCAAGTCGCCTTAGTGTACTGATCATTACCTGAAAGTATCATCCAGTTTGGGTGAAAAAATATTTGCTGAGATTTCTGGAGATTCGTAATTTTGGGAAGCTTGGCAACCCCTTCCCATGAAAGTGTTTCTCGCCAGTCACTGCTTAGGGCTACATCAAGAGGAAACAAAACGTAGAGATAGAACGTGAAACAACTTTGTTGTGTCAAGTTTCAAGAAGCTAGCACAAACCGTGTTGGATTTAGAGTTCCAAATACATCTATCAATATAGGAGAAAATAGAGTGAAACCTAAAAATTCAAACTGTTACTGGAAATGAACGCTTCAACATCGAAGAACGAAATTTGGGGAACCAAGTCGCCTTAGTGTACTGATCATTACCTGAAAGTATCATCCAGTTTGGGTGATAAAATATTTGCTGAGATTTCTGGAGATTCGTAATTTTGGGAAGCTTGGCAACCCCTTCCCATGAAAGTGTTTCTCGCCAGTCACTGTTTAGGGCTACATCAAGAGGAAACAAAACGTAGAGATAGAACGTGAAACTACTTTGTTGTGTCAAGTTTCAAGAAGCTAGCACAAACCGTGTTGGATTTAGAGTTCCAAATACATCTATCAATATAGGAGAAAACAGAGTGAAACCTAAAAATTCAAACTGTTACTGGAAATGAACGCTTCAACATAGAAGAACGAAATTTGGGGAACCAAGTCGCCTTAGTGTACTGATCATTACCTGAGAGTATCATCCAGTTTGGGTGAAAAAATATTTGCTGAGATTTCTGGACATTCGTAATTTTTGGAAGCTTGGCAACCCCTTCCCATGAAAGTGTTTCTCGCCAGTCACTGCTTTGGGCTACATCAAGAGGAAACAAAACGTAGAGATAGAACGTGAAACTACTTTGTTGTGTCAAGTTTCAAGAAGCTAGCACAAACCGTGTTGGATTTAGAGTTCCAAATACATCTATCAATATAGGAGAAAACAGAGTGAAACCTAAAAATTCAAACTGTTACTGGAAATGAACGCTTCAACATAGAAGAACGAAATTTGGGGAACCAAGTCGCCTTAGTGTACTGATCATTACCTGAAAGTATCATCCAGTTTGGGTGAAAAAATGTTTGCTGAGATTTCTGGAGATTCGTAATTTTGGGAAGCTTGGCAACCCCTTCCGATGAAAGTGTTTCTCGCCAGTCACTGCTTAGGGCTACAACAAGAGGAAACAAAACGTAGAGATAGATCGTGAAACAACTTTGTTGTGTCAAGTTTCAAGAAGCTAGCACAAACCGTGTTGGATTTAGAGTTCCAAATACATCTATCAATATAGGAGAAAACAGAGTGAAACCTAAAAATTCAAACTGTTACTGGAAATGAACGCTTCAACATAGAAGAACGAAATTTGGGGAACCAAGTCGCCTTAGTGTACTGATCATTACCTGAGAGTATCATCCAGTTTGGGTGAAAAAATATTTGCTGAGATTTCTGGAGATTCGTAATTTTTGGAAGCTTGGCAACCCCTTCCCATGAAAGTGTTTCTCGCCAGTCACTGCTTAGGGCTACATCAAGAGGAAACAAAACGTAGAGATAGAACGTGGAACTACTTTGTTGTGTCAAGTTTCAAGAAGCTAGCACAAACCGTGTTGGATTTAGAGTTCCAAATACATCTATCAATATAGGAGAAAACAGAGTGAAACCTAAAAATTCAAACTGTTACTGGAAATGAACGCTTCAACATAGAAGAACGAAATTTGGGGAACCAAGTCGCCTTAGTGTACTGATCATTACCTGAGAGTATCATCCAGTTTGGGTGAAAAAATGTTTGCTGAGATTTCTGGAGATTCGTAATTTTGGGAAGCTTGGCAACCCCTTCCGATGAAAGTGTTTCTCGCCAGTCACTGCTTAGGGCTACAACAAGAGGAACAAAACGTAGAGATAGAACGTGAAACTACTTTGTTGTGTCAAGTTTCAAGAAGCTAGCACAAACCGTGTTGGATTTAGAGTTCCAAATACATCTATCTATATAGGAGAAAACAGAGTGAAACCTAAAAATTCAAACTGTAACTTGAAATGAACGCTTCAACATAGAAGAACGAAATTTGGGGAACCAAGTCGCCTTAGTGTACTGATCATTACCTGAAAGTATCATCCAGTTTGGGTGAAAAAATATTTGCTGAGATTTCTGGAGATTCGTAATTTTGGGAAGCTTGGCAACCCCTTCCCATGAAAGTGTTTCTCGCCAGTCACTGCTTAGGGCTACATCAAGAGGAAACAAAACGTAGAGATAGAACGTGAAACTACTTTGTTGTGTCAAGTTTCAAGAAGCTAGCACAAACCGTGTTGGATTTAGAGTTCCAAATACATCTATCTATATAGGAGAAAACAGAGTGAAACCTAAAAATTCAAACTGTTACTGGAAATGAACGCTTCAACATAGAAGAACGAAATTTGGGGAACCAAGTCGCCTTAGTGTACTGATCATTACCTGAATGTATCATCCAGTTTGCTTGAAAAAATATTTGCTGAGATTTCTGGAGATTCGTAATTTTGGGAAGCTTGGCAACCCCTTCCCATGAAAGTGTTTCTCGCCAGTCACTGCTTAGGGCTACATCAAGAGGAAACAAAACGTAGAGATAGAACGTGAAACTACTTTGTTGTGTCAAGTTTCAAGAAGCTAGCACAAACCGTGTTGTATTTAGAGTTCCAAATACATCTATCAATATAGGAGAAAATAGAGTGAAACCTAAAAATTCAAACTGTTACTGGAAATGAACGCTTCAACATCGAAGAACGAAATTTGGGGAACCAAGTCGCCTTAGTGTACTGATCATTACCTGAAAGTATCATCCAGTTTGGATGAAAAAATATTTGCTGAGATTTCTGGAGATTCGTAATTTTGGGAAGCTTGGCAACCCCTTCCCATGAAAGTGTTTCTCGCCAGTCACTGTTTAGGGCTACATCAAGAGGAAACAAAACGTAGAGATAGAACGTGAAACTACTTTGTTGTGTCAAGTTTCAAGAAGCTAGCACAAACCGTGTTGGATTTAGAGTTCCAAATACATCTATCAATATAGGAGAAAACAGAGTGAAACCTAAAAATTCAAACTGTTACTGGAAATGAACGCTTCAACATAGAAGAACGAAATTTGGGGAACCAAGTCGCCTTAGTGTACTGATCATTACCTGAAAGTATCATCCAGTTTGGGTGAAAAAATATTTGCTGAGATTTCTGGAGATTCGTAATTTTGGGAAGCTTGGCAACCCCTTCCCATGAAAGTGTTTCTCGCCAGTCACTGCTTAGGGCTACATCAAGAGGAAACAAAACGTAGAGATAGAACGTGAAACTACTTTGTTGTGTCAAGTTTCAAGAAGCTAGCACAAACTGTGTTGGATTTAGAGTTCCAAATACATCTATCAATATAGGAGAAAACAGAGTGAAACCTAAAAATTCAAACTGTTACTGGAAATGAACGCTTCAAAATAGAAGAACAAAATTTGGGGAACCAAGTCACCTTAGTGTACTGATCATTACCTGAAAGTATCATCCAGTTTGGGTTAAAAAATATTTGCTGAGATTTATGGAGATTCGTAATTTTGGGAAGCTTGGCAACCCCTTCCCATGAAAGTGTTTCTCGCCAGTCACTGCTTAGGGCTACATCAAGAGGAAACAAAACGTAGAGATAGAACGTGAAACTACTTTGTTGTGTCAAGTTTCAAGAAGCTAGCACAAACCGTGTTGGATTTAGAGTTCCAAATACATCTATCAATATAGGAGAAAACAGAGTGAAACCTAAAAATTCAAACTGTTACTGGAAATGAACGCTTCAACATAGAAGAACGAAATTTGGGGAACCAAGTCGCCTTAGTGTACTGATCATTACCTGAAAGTATCATCCAGTTTGGGTGAAAAAATATTTGCTGAGATTTCTGGAGATTCGTAATTTTTGGAAGCTTGGCAACCCCTTCCCATGAAAGTGTTTCTCGCCAGTCACTGCTTAGGGCTACATCAAGAGAAAACAAAACGTAGAGATAGAACGTGAAACTCCTTTGTTGTGTCAAGTTTCAAGAAGCTAGCACAAACCGTGTTGGATTTAGAGTTCCAAATACATCTATCAATATAGGAGAAAACAGAGTGAAACCTAAAAATTCAAACTGTTACTGGAAATGAACGCTTCAACATAGAAGAACAAAATTTGGGGAACCAAGTCGCCTTAGTGTACTGATCATTACCTGAAAGTATCATCCAGTTTGGGTGAAAAAATATTTGCTGAGATTTCTGGAGATTCGTAATTTTGGGAAGCTTGGCAACCCCTTCCCATGAAAGTGTTTCTCGCCAGTCACTGCTTAGGTCTACATCAAGAGAAAACAAAACGTAGAGATAGAACGTGAAACTACTTTGTTGTGTCAAGTTTCAAGAAGCTACCACAAACCGTGTTGGATTTAGAGTTCCAAATACATCTATCAATATAGGAGAAAACAGAGTGAAACCTAAAAATTCAAACTGTTACTGGAAATGAACGCTTCAACATAGAAGAACGAAATTTGGGGAACCAAGTCGCCTTAGTGTACTGATCATTACCTGAAAGTATCATCCAGTTTGGGTGAAAAAATATTTGCTGAGATTTCTGGAGATTCGTAATTTTGGGAAGCTTGGCAACCCCTTCCCATGAAAGTGTTTCTCGCCAGTCACTGCTTTGGGCTACATCAAGAGGAAACAAAACGTAGAGATAGAACGTGAAACTACTTTGTTGTGTCAAGTTTCAAGAAGCTAGCACAAACCGTGTTGGATTTAGAGTTCCAAATACATCTATCAATATAGGAGAAAACAGAGTGAAACCTAAAAATTCAAACTGTTACTGGAAATGAACGCTTCAACATAGAAGAACGAAATTTGGGGAACCAAGTCGCCTTAGTGTACTGATCATTACCTGAAAGTATCATCCAGTTTGGGTGAAAAAATGTTTGCTGAGATTTCTGGAGATTCGTAATTTTGGGAAGCTTGGCAACCCCTTCCGATGAAAGTGTTTCTCGCCAGTCACTGCTTAGGGCTACAACAAGAGGAAACAAAACGTAGAGATAGATCGTGAAACAACTTTGTTGTGTCAAGTTTCAAGAAGCTAGCACAAACCGTGTTGGATTTAGAGTTCCAAATACATCTATCAATATAGGAGAAAACAGAGTGAAACCTAAAAATTCAAACTGTTACTGGAAATGAACGCTTCAACATAGAAGAACGAAATTTGGGGAACCAAGTCGCCTTAGTGTACTGATCATTACCTGAGAGTATCATCCAGTTTGGGTGAAAAAATATTTGCTGAGATTTCTGGAGATTCGTAATTTTTGGAAGCTTGGCAACCCCTTCCCATGAAAGTGTTTCTCGCCAGTCACTGCTTAGGGCTACATCAAGAGGAAACAAAACGTAGAGATAGAACGTGAAACTACTTTGTTGTGTCAAGTTTCAAGAAGCTAGCACAAACCGTGTTGGATTTAGAGTTCCAAATACATCTATCAATATAGGAGAAAACAGAGTGAAACCTAAAAATTCAAACTGTTACTGGAAATGAACGCTTCAACATAGAAGAACGAAATTTGGGGAACCAAGTCGCCTTAGTGTACTGATCATTACCTGAGAGTATCATCCAGTTTGGGTGAAAAAATGTTTGCTGAGATTTCTGGAGATTCGTAATTTTGGGAAGCTTGGCAACCCCTTCCGATGAAAGTGTTTCTCGCCAGTCACTGCTTAGGGCTACAACAAGAGGAACAAAACGTAGAGATAGAACGTGAAACAACTTTGTTGTGTCAAGTTTCAAGAAGCTAGCACAAACCGTGTTGGATTTAGAGTTCCAAATACATCTATCTATATAGGAGAAAACAGAGTGAAACCTAAAAATTCAAACTGTTACTGGAAATGAACGCTTCAACATAGAAGAACGAAATTTGGGGAACCAAGTCGCCTTAGTGTACTGATCATTACCTGAAAGTATCATCCAGTTTGCTTGAAAAAATATTTGCTGAGATTTCTGGAGATTCGTAATTTTGGGAAGCTTGGCAACCCCTTCCCATGAAAGTGTTTCTCGCCAGTCACTGCTTAGGGCTACATCAAGAGGAAACAAAACGTAGAGATAGAACGTGAAACTACTTTGTTGTGTCAAGTTTCAAGAAGCTAGCACAAACCGTGTTGTATTTAGAGTTCCAAATACATCTATCAATATAGGAGAAAATAGAGTGAAACCTAAAAATTCAAACTGTTACTGGAAATGAACGCTTCAACATAGAAGAACGAAATTTGGGGAACCAAGTCGCCTTAGTGTACTGATCATTACCTGAAAGTATCATCCAGTTTGGATGAAAAAATATTTGCTGAGATTTCTGGAGATTCGTAATTTTGGGAAGCTTGGCAACCCCTTCCCATGAAAGTGTTTCTCGCCAGTCACTGTTTAGGGCTACATCAAGAGGAAACAAAACGTAGAGATAGAACGTGAAACTACTTTGTTGTGTCAAGTTTCAAGAAGCTAGCACAAACCGTGTTGGATTTAGAGTTCCAAATACATCTATCAATATAGGAGAAAACAGAGTGAAACCTAAAAATTCAAACTGTTACTGGAAATGAACGCTTCAACATAGAAGAACGAAATTTGGGGAACCAAGTCGCCTTAGTGTACTGATCATTACCTGAGAGTATCATCCAGTTTGGGTGAAAAAATATTTGCTGAGATTTCTGGAGATTCGTAATTTTGGGAAGCTTGGCAACCCCTTCCCATGAAAGTGTTTCTCGCCAGTCACTGCTTAGGGCTACATCAAGAGGAAACAAAACGTAGAGATAGAACGTGAAACTACTTTGTTGTGTCAAGTTTCAAGAAGCTAGCACAAACTGTGTTGGATTTAGAGTTCCAAATACATCTATCAATATAGGAGAAAACAGAGTGAAACCTAAAAATTCAAACTGTTACTGGAAATGAACGCTTCAAAATAGAAGAACAAAATTTGGGGAACCAAGTCACCTTAGTGTACTGATCATTACCTGAAAGTATCATCCAGTTTGGGTTAAAAAATATTTGCTGAGATTTCTGGAGATTCGTAATTTTTGGAAGCTTGGCAACCCCTTCCCATGAAAGTGTTTCTCGCCAGTCACTGCTTAGGGCTACATCAAGAGGAAACAAAACGTAGAGATAGAACGTGAAACTACTTTGTTGTGTCAAGTTTCAAGAAGCTAGCACAAACCGTGTTGGATTTAGAGTTCCAAATACATCTATCAATATAGGAGAAAACAGAGTGAAACCTAAAAATTCAAACTGTTACTGGAAATGAACGCTTCAACATAGAAGAACGAAATTTGGGGAACCAAGTCGCCTTAGTGTACTGATCATTACCTGAGAGTATCATCCAGTTTGGGTGAAAAAATATTTGCTGAGATTTCTGGAGATTCGTAATTTTGGGAAGCTTGGCAACCCCTTCCCATGAAAGTGTTTCTCGCCAGTCACTGCTTAGGGCTACATCAAGAGGAAACAAAACGTAGAGATAGAACGTGAAACTACTTTGTTGTGTCAAGTTTCAAGAAGCTAGCACAAACCGTGTTGTATTTAGAGTTCCAAATACATCTATCAATATAGGAGAAAATAGAGTGAAACCTAAAAATTCAAACTGTTACTGGAAATGAACGCTTCAACATCGAAGAACGAAATTTGGGGAACCAAGTCGCCTTAGTGTACTGATCATTACCTGAAAGTATCATCCAGTTTGGATGAAAAAATATTTGCTGAGATTTCTAGAGATTCGTAATTTTGGGAAGCTTGGCAACCCCTTCCCATGAAAGTGTTTCTCGCCAGTCACTGTTTAGGGCTACATCAAGAGGAAACAAAACGTAGAGATAGAACGTGAAACTACTTTGTTGTGTCAAGTTTCAAGAAGCTAGCACAAACCGTGTTGGATTTAGAGTTCCAAATACATCTATCAATATAGGAGAAAACAGAGTGAAACCTAAAAATTCAAACTGTTACTGGAAATGAACGCTTCAACATAGAAGAACGAAATTTGGGGAACCAAGTCGCCTTAGTGTACTGATCATTACCTGAGAGTATCATCCAGTTTGGGTGAAAAAATATTTGCTGAGATTTCTGGAGATTCGTAATTTTGGGAAGCTTGGCAACCCCTTCCCATGAAAGTGTTTCTCGCCAGTCACTGCTTAGGGCTACATCAAGAGGAAACAAAACGTAGAGATAGAACGTGAAACTACTTTGTTGTGTCAAGTTTCAAGAAGCTAGCACAAACTGTGTTGGATTTAGAGTTCCAAATACATCTATCAATATAGGAGAAAACAGAGTGAAACCTAAAAATTCAAACTGTTACTGGAAATGAACGCTTCAAAATAGAAGAACAAAATTTGGGGAACCAAGTCACCTTAGTGTACTGATCATTACCTGAAAGTATCATCCAGTTTGGGTTAAAAAATATTTGCTGAGATTTCTGGAGATTCGTAATTTTTGGAAGCTTGGCAACCCCTTCCCATGAAAGTGTTTCTCGCCAGTCACTGCTTAGGGCTACATCAAGAGGAAACAAAACGTAGAGATAGAACGTGAAACTACTTTGTTGTGTCAAGTTTCAAGAAGCTAGCACAAACCGTGTTGGATTTAGAGTTCCAAATACATCTATCAATATAGGAGAAAACAGAGTGAAACCTAAAAATTCAAACTGTTACTGGAAATGAACGCTTCAACATAGAAGAACGAAATTTGGGGAACCAAGTCGCCTTAGTGTACTGATCATTACCTGAGAGTATCATCCAGTTTGGGTGAAAAAATATTTGCTGAGATTTCTGGAGATTCGTAATTTTGGGAAGCTTGGCAACCCCTTCCCATGAAAGTGTTTCTCGCCAGTCACTGCTTAGGGCTACATCAAGAGGAAACAAAACGTAGAGATAGAACGTGAAACTACTTTGTTGTGTCAAGTTTCAAGAAGCTAGCACAAACTGTGTTGGATTTAGAGTTCCAAATACATCTATCAATATAGGAGAAAACAGAGTGAAACCTAAAAATTCAAACTGTTACTGGAAATGAACGCTTCAAAATAGAAGAACAAAATTTGGGGAACCAAGTCACCTTAGTGTACTGATCATTACCTGAAAGTATCATCCAGTTTGGGTTAAAAAATATTTGCTGAGATTTCTGGAGATTCATAATTTTGGGAAGCTTGGCAACCCCTTCCCATGAAAGTGTTTCTCGCCAGTCACTGCTTAGGGCTACATCAAGAGGAAACAAAACGTAGAGAGAGAACGTGAAACTACTTTGTTGTGTCAAGTTTCAAGAAGCTAGCACAAACCGTGTTGGATTTAGAGTTCCAAATACATCTATCAATATAGGAGAAAACAGAGTGAAACCTAAAAATTCAAACTGTTACTGGAAATGAACGCTTCAACATAGAAGAACGAAATTTGGGGAACCAAGTCGCCTTAGTGTACTGATCATTACCTGAAAGTATCATCCAGTTTGGGTGAAAAAATATTTGCTGAGATTTCTGGAGATTCGTAATTTTTGGAAGCTTGGCAACCCCTTCCCATGAAAGTGTTTCTCGCCAGTCACTGCTTAGGGCTACATCAAGAGGAAACAAAACGTAGAGATAGAACGTGAAACTCCTTTGTTGTGTCAAGTTTCAAGAAGCTAGCACAAACCGTGTTGGATTTAGAGTTCCAAATACATCTATCAATATAGGAGAAAACAGAGTGAAACCTAAAAATTCAAACTGTTACTGGAAATGAACGCTTCAACATAGAAGAACAAAATTTGGGGAACCAAGTCGCCTTAGTGTACTGATCATTACCTGAAAGTATCATCCAGTTTGGGTGAAAAAATATTTGCGGAGATTTCTGGAGATTCGTAATTTTGGGAAGCTTGGCAACCCCTTCCCATGAAAGTGTTTCTCGCCAGTCACTGTTTAGGGCTACATCAAGAGGAAACAACAAAACGTAGAGATAGAACGTGAAACTACTTTGTTGTGTCAAGTTTCAAGAAGCTAGCACAAACCGTGTTGGATTTAGAGTTTTAAATACATCTATCAATATAGGAGAAAACAGAGTGAAACCTACAAATTCAAACTGTTACTGGAAATGAACGCTTCAACATAGAAGAACGAAATTTGTGTAACCAAGTCGCCTTAGTGTACTGATCATTACCTGAAAGTATCATCCAGTTTGGGTGAAAAAATATTTGCTGAGATCTCTGGACATTCGTAATTTTTGGAAGCTTGGCAACCCCTTCCCATGAAAGTGTTTCTCGCCAGTCACTGCTTTGGGCTACATCAAGAGGAAACAAAACGTAGAGATAGAACGTGACACTACTTTGTTGTGTCAAGTTTCAAGAAGCTAGCACAAACCGTGTTGGATTTAGAGTTCCAAATACATCTATCAATATAGGAGAAAACAGAGTGAAACCTAAAAATTCAAACTGTTACTGGAAATGAACGCTTCAACATAGAAGAACGAAATTTGGGGAACCAAGTCGCCTTAGTGTACTGATCATTACCTGAAAGTATCATCCAGTTTGGGTGAAAAAATGTTTGCTGAGATTTCTGGAGATTCGTAATTTTGGGAAGCTTGGCAACCCCTTCCGATGAAAGTGTTTCTCGCCAGTCACTGCTTAGGGCTACAACAAGAGGAAACAAAACGTAGAGATAGATCGTGAAACAACTTTGTTGTGTCAAGTTTCAAGAAGCTAGCACAAACCGTGTTGGATTTAGAGTTCCAAATACATCTATCAATATAGGAGAAAACAGAGTGAAACCTAAAAATTCAAACTGTTACTGGAAATGAACGCTTCAACATAGAAGAACGAAATTTGGGGAACCAAGTCGCCTTAGTGTACTGATCATTACCTGAGAGTATCATCCAGTTTGGGTGAAAAAATATTTGCTGAGATTTCTGGAGATTCGTAATTTTTGGAAGCTTGGCAACCCCTTCCCATGAAAGTGTTTCTCGCCAGTCACTGCTTAGGGCTACATCAAGAGGAAACAAAACGTAGAGATAGAACGTGAAACTACTTTGTTGTGTCAAGTTTCAAGAAGCTAGCACAAACCGTGTTGGATTTAGAGTTCCAAATACATCTATCAATATAGGAGAAAACAGAGTGAAACCTAAAAATTCAAACTGTTACTGGAAATGAACGCTTCAACATAGAAGAACGAAATTTGGGGAACCAAGTCGCCTTAGTGTACTGATCATTACCTGAGAGTATCATCCAGTTTGGGTGAAAAAATGTTTGCTGAGATTTCTGGAGATTCGTAATTTTGGGAAGCTTGGCAACCCCTTCCGATGAAAGTGTTTCTCGCCAGTCACTGCTTAGGGCTACAACAAGAGGAACAAAACGTAGAGATAGAACGTGAAACTACTTTGTTGTGTCAAGTTTCAAGAAGCTAGCACAAACCGTGTTGGATTTAGAGTTCCAAATACATCTATCTATATAGGAGAAAACAGAGTGAAACCTAAAAATTCAAACTGTAACTTGAAATGAACGCTTCAACATAGAAGAACGAAATTTGGGGAACCAAGTCGCCTTAGTGTACTGATCATTACCTGAAAGTATCATCCAGTTTGGGTGAAAAAATATTTGCTGAGATTTCTGGAGATTCGTAATTTTGGGAAGCTTGGCAACCCCTTCCCATGAAAGTGTTTCTCGCCAGTCACTGCTTAGGGCTACATCAAGAGGAAACAAAACGTAGAGATAGAACGTGAAACAACTTTGTTGTGTCAAGTTTCAAGAAGCTAGCACAAACCGTGTTGGATTTAGAGTTCCAAATACATCTATCTATATAGGAGAAAACAGAGTGAAACCTAAAAATTCAAACTGTTACTGGAAATGAACGCTTCAACATAGAAGAACGAAATTTGGGGAACCAAGTCGCCTTAGTGTACTGATCATTACCTGAAAGTATCATCCAGTTTGCTTGAAAAAATATTTGCTGAGATTTCTGGAGATTCGTAATTTTGGGAAGCTTGGCAACCCCTTCCCATGAAAGTGTTTCTCGCCAGTCACTGCTTAGGGCTACATCAAGAGGAAACAAAACGTAGAGATAGAACGTGAAACTACTTTGTTGTGTCAAGTTTCAAGAAGCTAGCACAAACCGTGTTGTATTTAGAGTTCCAAATACATCTATCAATATAGGAGAAAATAGAGTGAAACCTAAAAATTCAAACTGTTACTGGAAATGAACGCTTCAACATCGAAGAACGAAATTTGGGGAACCAAGTCGCCTTAGTGTACTGATCATTACCTGAAAGTATCATCCAGTTTGGATGAAAAAATATTTGCTGAGATTTCTGGAGATTCGTAATTTTGGGAAGCTTGGCAACCCCTTCCCATGAAAGTGTTTCTCGCCAGTCACTGTTTAGGGCTACATCAAGAGGAAACAAAACGTAGAGATAGAACGTGAAACTACTTTGTTGTGTCAAGTTTCAAGAAGCTAGCACAAACCGTGTTGGATTTAGAGTTCCAAATACATCTATCAATATAGGAGAAAACAGAGTGAAACCTAAAAATTCAAACTGTTACTGGAAATGAACGCTTCAACATAGAAGAACGAAATTTGGGGAACCAAGTCGCCTTAGTGTACTGATCATTACCTGAGAGTATCATCCAGTTTGGGTGAAAAAATATTTGCTGAGATTTCTGGAGATTCGTAATTTTGGGAAGCTTGGCAACCCCTTCCCATGAAAGTGTTTCTCGCCAGTCACTGCTTAGGGCTACATCAAGAGGAAACAAAACGTAGAGATAGAACGTGAAACTACTTTGTTGTGTCAAGTTTCAAGAAGCTAGCACAAACTGTGTTGGATTTAGAGTTCCAAATACATCTATCAATATAGGAGAAAACAGAGTGAAACCTAAAAATTCAAACTGTTACTGGAAATGAACGCTTCAAAATAGAAGAACAAAATTTGGGGAACCAAGTCACCTTAGTGTACTGATCATTACCTGAAAGTATCATCCAGTTTGGGTTAAAAAATATTTGCTGAGATTTCTGGAGATTCATAATTTTGGGAAGCTTGGCAACCCCTTCCCATGAAAGTGTTTCTCGCCAGTCACTGCTTAGGGCTACATCAAGAGGAAACAAAACGTAGAGAGAGAACGTGAAACTACTTTGTTGTGTCAAGTTTCAAGAAGCTAGCACAAACCGTGTTGGATTTAGAGTTCCAAATACATCTATCAATATAGGAGAAAACAGAGTGAAACCTAAAAATTCAAACTGTTACTGGAAATGAACGCTTCAACATAGAAGAACGAAATTTGGGGAACCAAGTCGCCTTAGTGTACTGATCATTACCTGAAAGTATCATCCAGTTTGGGTGAAAAAATATTTGCTGAGATTTCTGGAGATTCGTAATTTTTGGAAGCTTGGCAACCCCTTCCCATGAAAGTGTTTCTCGCCAGTCACTGCTTAGGGCTACATCAAGAGGAAACAAAACGTAGAGATAGAACGTGAAACTCCTTTGTTGTGTCAAGTTTCAAGAAGCTAGCACAAACCGTGTTGGATTTAGAGTTCCAAATACATCTATCAATATAGGAGAAAACAGAGTGAAACCTAAAAATTCAAACTGTTACTGGAAATGAACGCTTCAACATAGAAGAACAAAATTTGGGGAACCAAGTCGCCTTAGTGTACTGATCATTACCTGAAAGTATCATCCAGTTTGGGTGAAAAAATATTTGCGGAGATTTCTGGAGATTCGTAATTTTGGGAAGCTTGGCAACCCCTTCCCATGAAAGTGTTTCTCGCCAGTCACTGTTTAGGGCTACATCAAGAGGAAACAACAAAACGTAGAGATAGAACGTGAAACTACTTTGTTGTGTCAAGTTTCAAGAAGCTAGCACAAACCGTGTTGGATTTAGAGTTTTAAATACATCTATCAATATAGGAGAAAACAGAGTGAAACCTACAAATTCAAACTGTTACTGGAAATGAACGCTTCAACATAGAAGAACGAAATTTGTGTAACCAAGTCGCCTTAGTGTACTGATCATTACCTGAAAGTATCATCCAGTTTGGGTGAAAAAATATTTGCTGAGATCTCTGGACATTCGTAATTTTTGGAAGCTTGGCAACCCCTTCCCATGAAAGTGTTTCTCGCCAGTCACTGCTTTGGGCTACATCAAGAGGAAACAAAACGTAGAGATAGAACGTGACACTACTTTGTTGTGTCAAGTTTCAAGAAGCTAGCACAAACCGTGTTGGATTTAGAGTTCCAAATACATCTATCAATATAGGAGAAAACAGAGTGAAACCTAAAAATTCAAACTGTTACTGGAAATGAACGCTTCAACATAGAAGAACGAAATTTGGGGAACCAAGTCGCCTTAGTGTACTGATCATTACCTGAAAGTATCATCCAGTTTGGGTGAAAAAATGTTTGCTGAGATTTCTGGAGATTCGTAATTTTGGGAAGCTTGGCAACCCCTTCCGATGAAAGTGTTTCTCGCCAGTCACTGCTTAGGGCTACAACAAGAGGAAACAAAACGTAGAGATAGATCGTGAAACAACTTTGTTGTGTCAAGTTTCAAGAAGCTAGCACAAACCGTGTTGGATTTAGAGTTCCAAATACATCTATCAATATAGGAGAAAACAGAGTGAAACCTAAAAATTCAAACTGTTACTGGAAATGAACGCTTCAACATAGAAGAACGAAATTTGGGGAACCAAGTCGCCTTAGTGTACTGATCATTACCTGAGAGTATCATCCAGTTTGGGTGAAAAAATATTTGCTGAGATTTCTGGAGATTCGTAATTTTTGGAAGCTTGGCAACCCCTTCCCATGAAAGTGTTTCTCGCCAGTCACTGCTTAGGGCTACATCAAGAGGAAACAAAACGTAGAGATAGAACGTGAAACTACTTTGTTGTGTCAAGTTTCAAGAAGCTAGCACAAACCGTGTTGGATTTAGAGTTCCAAATACATCTATCAATATAGGAGAAAACAGAGTGAAACCCAAAAATTCAAACTGTTACTGGAAATGAACGCTTCAACATAGAAGAACGAAATTTGGGGAACCAAGTCGCCTTAGTGTACTGATCATTACCTGAGAGTATCATCCAGTTTGGGTGAAAAAATGTTTGCTGAGATTTCTGGAGATTCGTAATTTTGGGAAGCTTGGCAACCCCTTCCGATGAAAGTGTTTCTCGCCAGTCACTGCTTAGGGCTACAACAAGAGGAACAAAACGTAGAGATAGAACGTGAAACTACTTTGTTGTGTCAAGTTTCAAGAAGCTAGCACAAACCGTGTTGGATTTAGAGTTCCAAATACATCTATCTATATAGGAGAAAACAGAGTGAAACCTAAAAATTCAAACTGTAACTTGAAATGAACGCTTCAACATAGAAGAACGAAATTTGGGGAACCAAGTCGCCTTAGTGTACTGATCATTACCTGAAAGTATCATCCAGTTTGGGTGAAAAAATATTTGCTGAGATTTCTGGAGATTCGTAATTTTGGGAAGCTTGGCAACCCCTTCCCATGAAAGTGTTTCTCGCCAGTCACTGCTTAGGGCTACATCAAGAGGAAACAAAACGTAGAGATAGAACGTGAAACAACTTTGTTGTGTCAAGTTTCAAGAAGCTAGCACAAACCGTGTTGGATTTAGAGTTCCAAATACATCTATCTATATAGGAGAAAACAGAGTGAAACCTAAAAATTCAAACTGTTACTGGAAATGAACGCTTCAACATAGAAGAACGAAATTTGGGGAACCAAGTCGCCTTAGTGTACTGATCATTACCTGAAAGTATCATCCAGTTTGCTTGAAAAAATATTTGCTGAGATTTCTGGAGATTCGTAATTTTGGGAAGCTTGGCAACCCCTTCCCATGAAAGTGTTTCTCGCCAGTCACTGCTTAGGGCTACATCAAGAGGAAACAAAACGTAGAGATAGAACGTGAAACTACTTTGTTGTGTCAAGTTTCAAGAAGCTAGCACAAACCGTGTTGTATTTAGAGTTCCAAATACATCTATCAATATAGGAGAAAATAGAGTGAAACCTAAAAATTCAAACTGTTACTGGAAATGAACGCTTCAACATCGAAGAACGAAATTTGGGGAACCAAGTCGCCTTAGTGTACTGATCATTACCTGAAAGTATCATCCAGTTTGGATGAAAAAATATTTGCTGAGATTTCTGGAGATTCGTAATTTTGGGAAGCTTGGCAACCCCTTCCCATGAAAGTGTTTCTCGCCAGTCACTGTTTAGGGCTACATCAAGAGGAAACAAAACGTAGAGATAGAACGTGAAACTACTTTGTTGTGTCAAGTTTCAAGAAGCTAGCACAAACCGTGTTGGATTTAGAGTTCCAAATACATCTATCAATATAGGAGAAAACAGAGTGAAACCTAAAAATTCAAACTGTTACTGGAAATGAACGCTTCAACATAGAAGAACGAAATTTGGGGAACCAAGTCGCCTTAGTGTACTGATCATTACCTGAGAGTATCATCCAGTTTGGGTGAAAAAATATTTGCTGAGATTTCTGGAGATTCGTAATTTTGGGAAGCTTGGCAACCCCTTCCCATGAAAGTGTTTCTCGCCAGTCACTGCTTAGGGCTACATCAAGAGGAAACAAAACGTAGAGATAGAACGTGAAACTACTTTGTTGTGTCAAGTTTCAAGAAGCTAGCACAAACTGTGTTGGATTTAGAGTTCCAAATACATCTATCAATATAGGAGAAAACAGAGTGAAACCTAAAAATTCAAACTGTTACTGGAAATGAACGCTTCAAAATAGAAGAACAAAATTTGGGGAACCAAGTCACCTTAGTGTACTGATCATTACCTGAAAGTATCATCCAGTTTGGGTTAAAAAATATTTGCTGAGATTTATGGAGATTCGTAATTTTGGGAAGCTTGGCAACCCCTTCCCATGAAAGTGTTTCTCGCCAGTCACTGCTTAGGGCTACATCAAGAGGAAACAAAACGTAGAGATAGAACGTGAAACTACTTTGTTGTGTCAAGTTTCAAGAAGCTAGCACAAACCGTGTTGGATTTAGAGTTCCAAATACATCTATCAATATAGGAGAAAACAGAGTGAAACCTAAAAATTCAAACTGTTACTGGAAATGAACGCTTCAACATAGAAGAACGAAATTTGGGGAACCAAGTCGCCTTAGTGTACTGATCATTACCTGAAAGTATCATCCAGTTTGGGTGAAAAAATATTTGCTGAGATTTCTGGAGATTCGTAATTTTTGGAAGCTTGGCAACCCCTTCCCATGAAAGTGTTTCTCGCCAGTCACTGCTTAGGGCTACATCAAGAGGAAACAATACGTAGAGATAGAACGTGAAACTCCTTTGTTGTGTCAAGTTTCAAGAAGCTAGCACAAACCGTGTTGGATTTAGAGTTCCAAATACATCTATCAATATAGGAGAAAACAGAGTGAAACCTAAAAATTCAAACTGTTACTGGAAATGAACGCTTCAACATAGAAGAACAAAATTTGGGGAACCAAGTCGCCTTAGTGTACTGATCATTACCTGAAAGTATCATCCAGTTTGGGTGAAAAAATATTTGCGGAGATTTCTGGAGATTCGTAATTTTGGGAAGCTTGGCAACCCCTTCCCATGAAAGTGTTTCTCGCCAGTCACTGTTTAGGGCTACATCAAGAGGAAACAACAAAACGTAGAGATAGAACGTGAAACTACTTTGTTGTGTCAAGTTTCAAGAAGCTAGCACAAACCGTGTTGGATTTAGAGTTTTAAATACATCTATCAATATAGGAGAAAACAGAGTGAAACCTACAAATTCAAACTGTTACTGGAAATGAACGCTTCAACATAGAAGAACGAAATTTGTGTAACCAAGTCGCCTTAGTGTACTGATCATTACCTGAAAGTATCATCCAGTTTGGGTGAAAAAATATTTGCTGAGATTTCTGGAGATTCGTAATTTTTGGAAGCTTGGCAACCCCTTCCCATGAAAGTGTTTCTCGCCAGTCACTGCTTAGGGCTACATCAAGAGGAAACAAAACGTAGAGATAGAACGTGAAACTACTTTGTTGTGTCAAGTTTCAAGAAGCTAGCACAAACCGTGTTGGATTTAGAGTTCCAAATACATCTATCAATATAGGAGAAAACAGAGTGAAACCTAAAAATTCAAACTGTTACTGAAAATGAACGCTTCAACATAGAAGAACGAAATTTGGGGAACCAAGTCACCTTAGTGTACTGATCATTACCTGAAAGTATCATCCAGTTTGGGTGAAAAAATATTTGCTGAGATCTCTGGAGATTCGTAATTTTGGGAAGCTTGGCAACCCCTTCCCATGAAAGTGTTTCTCGCCAGTCACTGCTTAGGGCTACATCAAGAGGAAACAAAACGTAGAGATAGAACGTGAAACTACTTTGTTGTGTCAAGTTTCAAGAAGCTAGCACAAACCGTGTTGGATTTAGATTTCCAAATACATCTATCAATATAGGAGAAAACAGAGTGAAACCTAAAAATTCAAACTGTTACTGGAAATGAACGCTTCAACATAGAAGAACGAAATTTGGGAAACCAAGTCGCCTTAGTGTACTGATCATTACCTGAAAGTATCATCCAGTTTGGGTGAAAAAATATTTGCTGAGATTTCTGGAGATTCGTAATTTTGGGAAGCTTGGCAACCCCTTCCCATGAAAGTGTTTCTGGCCAGTCACTGTTTAGGGCTACATCAAGAGGAAACAAAACGTAGAGATAGAACGTGAAACTACTTTGTTGTGTCAAGTTTCAAGAAGCTAGCACAAACTGTGTTGGATTTAGAGTTCCAAATACATCTATCTATATAGGAGAAAACAGAGTGAAACCTAAAAATTCAAACTGTTACTGGAAATGAACGCTTCAACAATGAAGAACGAAATTTGGGGAACCAAGTCGCCTTAGTGTACTGATCATTACCTGAAAGTATCATCCAGTTTGGGTGAAAAAATATTTGCTGAGATTTCTGGAGATTCGTAATTTTGGGAAGCTTGGCAACCCCTTCCCATGAAAGTGTTTCTCGCCCGTCACTGCTTAGGGCTACATCAAGAGGAAACAAAACGTAGAGATAGAACGTGAAACAACTTTGTTGTGTCAAGTTTCAAGAAGATAGCACAAACCGTGTTGGATTTAGAGTTCCAAATATATCTATCTATATAGGAGAAAACAGAGTGAAACCTAAAAATTCAAACTGTTACTGGAAATGAACGCTTCAACATAGAAGAACGAAATTTGGGGAACCAAGTCGCCTTAGTGTACTGATCATTACCTGAAAGTATCATCCAGTTTGGTTGAAAAAATATTTGCTGAGATTTCTGGAGATTCGTAATTTTGGGAAGCTTGGCAACCCCTTCCCATGAAAGTGTTTCTCGCCAGTCACTGCTTAGGGCTACATCAAGAGGAAACAAAACGTAGAGATAGAACGTGAAACTACTTTGTTGTGTCAAGTTTCAAGAAGCTAGCACAAACCGTGTTGTATTTAGAGTTCCAAATACATCTATCAATATAGGAGAAAATAGAGTGAAACCTAAAAATTCAAACTGTTACTGGAAATGAACGCTTCAACATCGAAGAACGAAATTTGGGGAACCAAGTCGCCTTAGTGTACTGATCAATACCTGAAAGTATCATCCAGTTTGGGTGATAAAATATTTGCTGAGATTTCTGGAGATTCGTAATTTTGGGAAGCTTGGCAACCCCTTCCCATGAAAGTGTTTCTCGCCAGTCACTGTTTAGGGCTACATCAAGAGGAAACAAAACGTAGAGATAGAACGTGAAACTACTTTGTTGTGTCAAGTTTCAAGAAGCTAGCACAAACCGTGTTGGATTTAGAGTTCCAAATACATCTATCAATATAGGAGAAAACAGAGTGAAACCTAAAAATTCAAACTGTTACTGGAAATGAACGCTTCAACATAGAAGAACGAAATTTGGGGAACCAAGTCGCCTTAGTGTACTGATCATTACCTGAGAGTATCATCCAGTTTGGGTGAAAAAATATTTGCTGAGATTTCTGGAGATTCGTAATTTTTGGAAGCTTGGCAACCCCTTCCCATGAAAGTGTTTCTCGCCAGTCACTGCTTAGGGCTACATCAAGAGGAAAAAAAACGTAGAGATAGAACGTGAAACTACTTTGTTGTGTCAAGTTTCAAGAAGCTAGCACAAACCGTGTTGGATTTAGAGTTCCAAATACATCTATCAATATAGGAGAAAACAGAGTGAAACCTAAAAATTCAAACTGTTACTGGAAATGAACGCTTCAACATCGAAGAACGAAATTTGGGGAACCAAGTCGCCTTAGTGTACTGATCATTACCTGAAAGTATCATCCAGTTTGGGTGATAAAATATTTGCTGAGATTTCTGGAGATTCGTAATTTTGGGAAGCTTGGCAACCCCTTCCCATGAAAGTGTTTCTCGCCAGTCACTGTTTAGGGCTACATCAAGAGGAAACAAAACGTAGAGATAGAACGTGAAACTACTTTGTTGTGTCAAGTTTCAAGAAGCTAGCACAAACCGTGTTGGATTTAGAGTTCCAAATACATCTATCAATATAGGAGAAAACAGAGTGAAACCTAAAAATTCAAACTGTTACTGGAAATGAACGCTTCAACATAGAAGAACGAAATTTGGGGAACCAAGTCGCCTTAGTGTACTGATCATTACCTGAGAGTATCATCCAGTTTGGGTGAAAAAATATTTGCTGAGATTTCTGGAGATTCGTAATTTTTGGAAGCTTGGCAACCCCTTCCCATGAAAGTGTTTCTCGGCCGTCACTGCTTAGGGCTACATCAAGAGGAAACAAAACGTAGAGATAGAACGTGAAACTACTTTGTTGTGTCAAGTTTCAAGAAGCTAGCACAAACCGTGTTGGATTTAGAGTTCCAAATACATCTATCAATATAGGAGAAAACAGAGTGAAACCTAAAAATTCAAACTGTTACTGGAAATGAACGCTTCAACATAGAAGAACGAAATTTGGGGAACCAAGTCGCCTTAGTGTACTGATCATTACCTGAAAGTATCATCCAGTTTGGGTGAAAAAATGTTTGCTGAGATTTCTGGAGATTCGTAATTTTGGGAAGCTTGGCAACCCCTTCCGATGAAAGTGTTTCTCGCCAGTCACTGCTTAGGGCTACAACAAGAGGAAACAAAACGTAGAGATAGAACGTGAAACAACTTTGTTGTGTCAAGTTTCAAGAAGCTAGCACAAACCGTGTTGGATTTAGAGTTCCAAATACATCTATCAATATAGGAGAAAACAGAGTGAAACCTAAAAATTCAAACTGTTACTGGAAATGAACGCTTCAACATAGAAGAACGAAATTTGGGGAACCAAGTCGCCTTAGTGTACTGATCATTACCTGAAAGTATCATCCAGTTTGGGTGAAAAAATATTTGCTGAGATATCTGGAGATTCGTAATTTTGGGAAGCTTGGCAACCCCTTCCCATGAAAGTGTTTCTCGCCAGTCACTGCTTAGGGCTACATCAAGAGGAAACAAAACGTAGAGATAGAACGTGAAACTACTTTGTTGTGTCAAGTTTCAAGAAGCTAGCACAAACCGTGTTGGATTTAGAGTTCCAAATACATCTATCAATATAGGAGAAAATAGAGTGAAACCTAAAAATTCAAACTGTTACTGGAAATGAACGCTTCAACATCGAAGAACGAAATTTGGGGAACCAAGTCGCCTTAGTGTACTGATCATTACCTGAAAGTATCATCCAGTTTGGGTGATAAAATATTTGCTGAGATTTCTGGAGATTCGTAATTTTGGGAAGCTTGGCAACCCCTTCCCATGAAAGTGTTTCTCGCCAGTCACTGTTTAGGGCTACATCAAGAGGAAACAAAACGTAGAGATAGAACGTGAAACTACTTTGTTGTGTCAAGTTTCAAGAAGCTAGCACAAACCGTGTTGGATTTAGAGTTCCAAATACATCTATCAATATAGGAGAAAACAGAGTGAAACCTAAAAATTCAAACTGTTACTGGAAATGAACGCTTCAACATAGAAGAACGAAATTTGGGGAACCAAGTCGCCTTAGTGTACTGATCATTACCTGAAAGTATCATCCAGTTTGGGTGAAAAAATATTTGCTGAGATTTCTGGAGATTCGTAATTTTGGGAAGCTTGGCATCCCCTTCCCATGAAAGTGTTTCTCGCCAGTCACTGCTTAGGGCTACATCAAGAGGAAACAAAACGTAGAGATAGAACGTGAAACTACTTTGTTGTGTCAAGTTTCAAGAAGCTAGCACAAACCGTGTTGGATTTAGAGTTCCAAATACATCTATCAATATAGGAGAAAACAGAGTGAAACCTAAAAATTCAAACTGTTACTGGAAATGAACGCTTCAACATAGAAGAACGAAATTTGGGGAACCAAGTCGCCTTAGTGTACTGATCATTACCTGAGAGTATCATCCAGTTTGGGTGAAAAAATGTTTTCTGAGATTTCTGGAGATTCGTAATTTTGGGAAGCTTGGCAACCCCTTCCGATGAAAGTGTTTCTCGCCAGTCACTGCTTAGGGCTACAACAAGAGGAAACAAAACGTAGAGATAGAACGTGAAACTACTTTGTTGTGTCAAGTTTCAAGAAGCTAGCACAAACCGTGTTGGATTTAGAGTTCCAAATACATCTATCTATATAGGAGAAAACAGAGTGAAACCTAAAAATTCAAACTGTAACTTGAAATGAACGCTTCAACATAGAAGAACGAAATTTGGGGAACCAAGTCGCCTTAGTGTTCTGATCATTACCTGAAAGTATCATCCAGTTTGCCTGAAAAAATATTTGCTGAGATTTCTGGAGATTCGTAATTTTGGGAAGCTTGGCAACCCCTTCCCATGAAAGTGTTTCTCGCCAGTCACTGCTTAGGGCTACATCAAGAGGAAACAAAACGTAGAGATAGAACGTGAAACTACTTTGTTGTGTCAAGTTTCAAGAAGCTAGCACAAACCGTGTTGTATTTAGAGTTCCAAATACATCTATCAATATCGGAGAAAATAGAGTGAAACCTAAAAATTCAAACTGTTACTGGAAATGAACGCTTCAACATCGAAGAACGAAATTTGGGGAACCAAGTCGCCTTAGTGTACTGATCATTACCTGAAAGTATCATCCAGTTTGGGTGAAAAAATATTTGCTGAGATTTCTGGAGATTCGTAATTTTGGGAAGCTTGGCAACCCCTTCCCATGAAAGTGTTTCTCGCCAGTCACTGTTTAGGGCTACATCAAGAGGAAACAAAACGTAGAGATAGAACGTGAAACTACTTTGTTGTGTCAAGTTTCAAGAAGCTAGCACAAACCGTGTTGGATTTAGAGTTCCAAATACATCTATCAATATAGGAGAAAACAGAGTGAAACCTAAAAATTCAAACTGTTACTGGAAATGAACGCTTCAACATAGAAGAACGAAATTTGGGGAACCAAGTCGCCTTAGTGTACTGATCATTACCTGAGAGTATCATCCAGTTTGGGTGAAAAAATATTTGCTGAGATTTCTGGAGATTCGTAATTTTGGGAAGCTTGGCAACCCCTTCCCATGAAAGTGTTTCTCGCCAGTCACTGCTTAGGGCTACATCAAGAGGAAACAAAACGTAGAGATAGAACGTGAAACTACTTTGTTGTGTCAAGTTTCAAGAAGCTAGCACAAACCGTGTTGGATTTAGAGTTCCAAATACATCTATCAATATAGGAGAAAACAGAGTGAAACCTAAAAATTCAAACTGTTACTGGAAATGAACGCTTCAACATAGAAGAACGAAATTTGGGGAACCAAGTCGCCTTAGTGTACTGATCATTACCTGAGAGTATCATCCAGTTTGGGTGAAAAAATGTTTGCTGAGATTTCTGGAGATTCGTAATTTTGGGAAGCTTGGCAACCCCTTCCGATGAAAGTGTTTCTCGCCAGTCACTGCTTAGGGCTACAACAAGAGGAAACAAAACGTAGAGATAGAACGTGAAACTACTTTGTTGTGTCAAGTTTCAAGAAGCTAGCACAAACCGTGTTGGATTTAGAGTTCCAAATACATCTATCTATATAGGAGAAAACAGAGTGAAACCTAAAAATTCAAACTGTTACTTGAAATGAACGCTTCAACATAGAAGAACGAAATTTGGGGAACCAAGTCGCCTTAGTGTACTGATCATTACCTGAAAGTATCTTCCAGTTTGGGTGAAAAAATATTTGCTTAGATTTCTGTAGATTCGTAATTTTGGGAAGCTTGGCAACCCCTTCCCATGAAAGTGTTTCTCGCCAGTCACTGCTTAGTGCTACATCAAGAGGAAACAAAACGTAGAGATAGAACGTGAAACAACTTTGTTGTGTCAAGTTTCAAGAAGCTAGCACAAACCGTGTTGTATTTAGAGTTCCAAATACATCTATCAATATAGGAGAAAATAGAGTGAAACCTAAAAATTCAAACTGTTACTGGAAATGAACGCTTCAACATCGAAGAACGAAATTTGGGGAACCAAGTCGCCTTAGTGTACTGATCATTACCTGAAAGTATCATCCAGTTTGGGTGAAAAAATATTTGCTGAGATTTCTGGAGATTCGTAATTTTGGGAAGCTTGGCAACCCCTTCCCATGAAAGTGTTTCTCGCCAGTCACTGTTTAGGGCTACATCAAGAGGAAACAAAACGTAGAGATAGAACGTGAAACTACTTTGTTGTGTCAAGTTTCAAGAAGCTAGCACAAACCGTGTTGGATTTAGAGTTCCAAATACATCTATCAATATAGGAGAAAACAGAGTGAAACCTAAAAATTCAAACTGTTACTGGAAATGAACGCTTCAACATAGAAGAACGAAATTTGGGGAACCAAGTCGCCTTAGTGTACTGATCATTACCTGAGAGTATCATCCAGTTTGGGTGAAAAAATATTTGCTGAGATTTCTGGAGATTCGTAATTTTGGGAAGCTTGGCAACCCCTTCCCATGAAAGTGTTTCTCGCCAGTCACTGTTTAGGGCTACATCAAGAGGAAACAAAACGTAGAGATAGAACGTGAAACTACTTTGTTGTGTCAACTTTCAAGAAGCTAGCACAAACCGTGTTGGATTCAGAGTTCCAAATACATCTATCAATATAGGAGAAAATAGAGTGAAACCTAAAAATTCAAACTGTTACTGGAAATGAACGCTTCAACATCGAAGAACGAAATTTGGGGAACCAAGTCGCCTTAGTGTACTGATCATTACCTGAAAGTATCATCCAGTTTGGGTGAAAAAATATTTGCTGAGATTTCTGGAGATTCGTAATTTTGGGAAGCTTGGCAACCCCTTCCCATGAAAGTGTTTCTGGCCAGTCACTGTTTAGGGCTACATCAAGAGGAAACAAAACGTAGAGATAGAACGTGAAACTACTTTGTTGTGTCAAGTTTCAAGAAGCTAGCACAAACCGTGTTGGATTTAGAGTTCCAAATACATCTATCTATATAGGAGAAAACAGAGTGAAACCTAAAAATTCAAACTGTTACTTGAAATGAACGCTTCAACATAGAAGAACGAAATTTGGGGAACCAAGTCGCCTTAGTGTACTGATCATTACCTGAAAGTATCATCCAGTTTGGGTGAAAAAATATTTGCTGAGATTTCTGGAGATTCGTAATTTTGGGAAGCTTGGCAACCCCTTCCCATGAAAGTGTTTCTCGCCAGTCACTGCTTAGGGCTACATCAAGAGGAAACAAAACGCAGATATAGAACGTGAAACAACTTTGTTGTGTCAAGTTTCAAGAAGCTAGCACAAACCGTGTTGGATTTAGAGTTCCAAATACATCTATCTATATAGGAGAAAACAGAGTGAAACCTAAAAATTCAAACTGTTACTGGAAATGAACGCTTCAACATAGAAGAACGAAATTTGGGGAACCAAGTCGCCTTAGTGTACTGATCATTACCTGAAAGTATCATCCAGTTTGGTTGAAAAAATATTTGCTGAGATTTCTGGAGATTCATAATTTTGGGAAGCTTGGCAACCCCTTCCCATGAAAGTGTTTCTCGCCAGTCACTGCTTAGGGCTACATCAAGAGGAAACAAAACGTAGAGATAGAACGTGAAACTACTTTGTTGTGTCAAGTTTCAAGAAGCTAGCACAAACCGTGTTGTATTTAGAGTTCCAAATACATCTATCAATATAGGAGAAAATAGAGTGAAACCTAAAAATTCAAACTGTTACTGGAAATGAACGCTTCAACATCGAAGAACGAAATTTGGGGAACCAAGTCGCCTTAGTGTACTGATCATTACCTGAAAGTATCATCCAGTTTGGGTGAAAAAATATTTGCTGAGATTTCTGGAGATTCGTAATTTTGGGAAGCTTGGCAACCCCTTCCCATGAAAGTGTTTCTCGCCAGTCACTGTTTAGGGCTACATCAAGAGGAAACAAAACGTAGAGATAGAACGTGAAACTACTTTGTTGTGTCAAGTTTCAAGAAGCTAGCAAAAACCGTGTTGGATTTAGAGTTCCAAATACATCTATCAATATAGGAGAAAACAGAGTGAAACCTAAAAATTCAAACTGTTACTGGAAATGAACGCTTCAACATAGAAGAACGAAATTTGGGGAACCAAGTCGCCTTAGTGTACTGATCATTACCTGAGAGTATCATCCAGTTTGGGTGAAAAAATATTTGCTGAGATTTCTGGAGATTCGTAATTTTGGGAAGCTTGGCAACCCCTTCCCATGAAAGTGTTTCTCGCCAGTCACTGCTTAGGGCTACATCAAGAGGAAACAAAACGTAGAGATAGAACATGAAACTACTTTGTTGTGTCAACTTTCAAGAAGCTAGCACAAACCGTGTTGGATTTAGAGTTCCAAATACATCTATCAATATAGGAGAAAACAGAGTGAAACCTAAAAATTCAAACTGTTACTGGAAATGAACGCTTCAACATAGAAGAACGAAATTTGGGGAACCAAGTCGCCTTAGTGTACTGATCATTACCTGAGAGTATCATCCAGTTTGGGTGAAAAAATGTTTGCTGAGATTTCTGGAGATTCGTAATTTTGGGAAGCTTGGCAACCCCTTCCGATGAAAGTGTTTCTCGCCAGTCACTGCTTAGGGCTACAACAAGAGGAAACAAAACGTAGAGATAGAACGTGAAACTACTTTGTTGTGTCAAGTTTCAAGAAGCTAGCACAAACCGTGTTGGATTTAGAGTTCCAAATACATCTATCTATATAGGAGAAAACAGAGTGAAACCTAAAAATTCAAACTGTTACTTGAAATGAACGCTTCAACATAGAAGAACGAAATTTGGGGAACCAAGTCGCCTTAGTGTACTGATCATTACCTGAAAGTATCATCCAGTTTGGGTGAAAAAATATTTGCTGAGATTTCTGGAGATTCGTAATTTTGGAAGCTTGGCAACCCCTTCCCATGAAAGTGTTTCTCGCCAGTCACTGCTTAGGGCTACATCAAGAGGAAACAAAACGTAGAGATAGAACGTGAAACAACTTTGTTGTGTCAAGTTTCAAGAAGCTAGCACAAACCGTGTTGGATTTAGAGTTCCAAATACATCTATCTATATAGGAGAAAACAGAGTGAAACCTAAAAATTCAAACTGTTACTGGAAATGAACGCTTCAACATAGAAGAACGAAATTTGGGGAACCAAGTCGCCTTAGTGTACTGATCATTACCTGAAAGTATCATCCAGTTTGGGTGAAAAAATATTTGCTGAGATTTCTGGAGATTCGTAATTTTGGGAAGCTTGGCAACCCCTTCCCATGAAAGTGTTTCTCGCCAGTCACTGTTTAGGTCTACATCAAGAGGAAACAAAACGTAGAGATAGAACGTGAAACTACTTTGTTGTGTCAAGTTTCAAGAAGCTAGCACAAACCGTGTTGGATTTAGAGTTCCAAATACATCTATCAATATAGGAGAAAACAGAGTGAAACCTAAAAATTCAAACTGTTACTGGAAATGAACGCTTCAACATAGAAGAACGAAATTTGGGGAACCAAGTCGCCTTAGTGTACTGATCATTACCTGAGAGTATCATCCAGTTTGGGTGAAAAAATATTTGCTGAGATTTCTGGAGATTCGTAATTTTGAGAAGCTTGGCAACCCCTTCCCATGAAAGTGTTTCTCGCCAGTCACTGCTTAGGGCTACATCAAGAGGAAACAAAACGTAGAGATAGAACGTGAAACTACTTTGTTGTGTCAAGTTTCAAGAAGCTAGCACAAACCGTGTTGGATTCAGAGTTCCAAATACATCTATCAATATAGGAGAAAACAGAGTGAAACCTAAAAATTCAAACTGTTACTGGAAATGAACGCTTCAACATAGAAGAACGAAATTAGGGGAACCAAGTCGCCTTAGTGTACTGATCATTACCTGAAAGTATCATCCAGTTTGGGTGAAAAAATGTTTGCTGAGATTTCTGGAGATTCGTAATTTTGGGAAGCTTGGCAACCCCTTCCGATGAAAGTGTTTCTCGCCAGTCACTGCTTAGGGCTACAACAAGAGGAAACAAAACGTAGAGATAGAACGTGAAACTACTTTGTTGTGTCAAGTTTCAAGAAGCTAGCACAAACCGTGTTGGATTTAGAGTTCCAAATACATCTATCTATATAGGAGAAAACAGAGTGAAACCTAAAAATTCAAACTGTTACTGGAAATGAACGCTTCAACATAGAAGAACGAAATTTGGGGAACCAAGTCGCCTTAGTGTACTGATCATTACCTGAAAGTGTCATCCAGTTTGGGTGAAAAAATATTTGCTGAGATTTCTGGAGATTCGTAATTTTGGGAAGCTTGGCAACCCCTTCCCATGAAAGTGTTTCTCGCCAGTCACTGCTTAGGGCTACATCAAGAGGAAACAAAACGTAGAGATAGAATGTGAAACAACTTTGTTGTGTCAAGTTTCAAGAAGCTAGCACAAACCGTGTTGGATTTAGAGTTCCAAATACATCTATCTATATAGGAGAAAACAGAGTGAAATCTAAAAATTCAAACTGTTACTGGAAATGAACGCTTCAACATAGAAGAACGAAATTTGGGGAACCAAGTCGCCTTAGTGTACTGATCATTACCTGAAAGTATCATCCAGTTTGGTTGAAAAAATATTTGCTGAGATTTCTGGAGATTCTTAATTTTGGGAAGCTTGGCAGCCCCTTCCCATGAAAGTGTTTCTCGCCAGTCACTGCTTAGGGCTACATCAAGAGGAAACAAAACGTAGAGATAGAATGTGAAACTACTTTGTTGTGTCAACTTTCAAGAAGCTAGCACAAACCGTGTTGGATTTAGAGTTCCAAATACATCTATCAATATAGGAGAAAACAGAGTGAAACCTAAAAATTCAAACTGTTACTGGAAATGAACGCTTCGACATAGAAGAACGAAATTTGGGGAACCAAGTCGCCTTAGTGTACTGATCACTACCAGAAAGTATCATCCAGTTTGGGTGAAAAAATATTTGCTGAGATTTCTGGAGATTCGTAATTTTGGGAAGCTTGGCAACCCCTTCCCATGAAAGTGTTTCTCGCCAGTCACTGCTTAGGGCTACATCAAGAGGAAACAAAACGTAGAGATAGAACGTGAAACTACGTTGTTGTGTCAAGTTTCAAGAAGCTAGCACAAAACGTGTTGGATTTAGAGTTCCAAATACATCTATCAATATAGGAGAAAACAGAGTGAAACCTAAAAATTCAAACTGTTACTGGAAATGAACGCTTCAACATAGAAGAACGAAATTTGGGGAACCAAGTCGCCTTAGTGTACTGATGATTACCTGAAAGTATCATCCAGTTTGGGTGAAAAAATATTTGCTGAGATTTCTGGAGATTTGTAATTTTGGGAAGCTTGGCAACCCCTTCCCATGAAAGTGTTTCTGGCCAGTCACTGTTTAGGGCTACATCAAGAGGAAACAAAACGTAGAGATAGAACGTGAAACTACTTTGTTGTGTCAAGTTTCAAGAAGCTAGCACAAACCGTGTTGGATTTAGAGTTCCAAATACATCTATCAATATAGGAGAAAACAGAGTGAAACCTAAAAATTCAAACTGTTACTGGAAATGAACGCTTCAACATAGAAGAACGAAATTTGGGGAACCAAGTCGCCTTAGTGTACTGATCATTACCTGAAAGTATCATCCAGTTTGGGTGAAAAAATATTTGCTGAGATTTCTGGAGATTCGTAATTTTGGGAAGCTTGGCATCCCCTTCCCATGAAAGTGTTTCTCGCCAGTCACTGCTTAGGGCTACATCAAGAGGAAACAAAACGTAGAGATAGAACGTGAAACTACTTTGTTGTGTCAAGTTTCAAGAAGCTAGCACAAACCGTGTTGGATTTAGAGTTCCAAATACATCTATCAATATAGGAGAAAACAGAGTGAAACCTAAAAATTCAAACTGTTACTGGAAATGAACGCTTCAACATAGAAGAACGAAATTTGGGGAACCAAGTCGCCTTAGTGTACTGATCATTACCTGAGAGTATCATCCAGTTTGGGTGAAAAAATATTTGCTGAGATTTATGGAGATTCGTAATTTTGGAAGCTTGGCAAACCCTTCCCATGAAAGTGTTTCTCGCCAGTCACTGCTTAGGGCTACATCAAGAGGAAACAAAACGTAGAGATAGAACGTGAAACTACTTTGTTGTGTCAAGTTTCAAGAAGCTAGCACAAACCGTGTTGGATTCAGAGTTCCAAATACATCTATCAATATAGGAGAAAACAGAGTGAAACCTAAAAATTCAAACTGTTACTGGAAATGAACGCTTCGACATAGAAGAACGAAATTTGGGGAACCAAGTCGCCTTAGTGTACTGATCATTACCTGAAAGTATCATCCAGTTTGGGTGAAAAAATGTTTGCTGAGATTTATGGAGATTCGTAATTTTGGGAAGCTTGGCAACCCCTTCCGATGAAAGTGTTTCTCGCCAGTCACTGCTTAGGGCTACAACAAGAGGAAACAAAACGTAGAGATAGAACGTGAAACTACTTTGTTGTGTCAAGTTTCAAGAAGCTAGCACAAACCGTGTTGGATTTAGAGTTCCAAATACATCTATCAATATAGGAGAAAACAGAGTGAAACCTAAAAATTCAAACTGTTACTGGAAATGAACGCTTCGACATAGAAGAACGAAATTTGGGGAACCAAGTCGCCTTAGTGTACTGATCATTACCTGAAAGTATCATCCAGTTTGGGTGAAAAAATATTTGCTGAGATTTCTGGAGATTCGTAATTTTGGGAAGCTTGGCAACCCCTTCCCATGAAAGTGTTTCTCGCCAGTCACTGCTTAGGGCTACATCAAGAGGAAACAAAACGTAGAGATAGAACATGAAACAACTTTGTTGTGTCAAGTTTCAAGAAGCTAGCACAAACCGTGTTGGATTTAGAGTTCCAAATACATCTATCTATATAGGAGAAAACAGAGTGAAACCTAAAAATTCAAACTGTTACTGGAAATGAACGCTTCAACATAGAAGAACGAAATTTGGGGAACCAAGTCGCCTTAGTGTACTGATCATTACCTGAAAGTATCATCCAGTTTGGTTGAAAAAATATTTGCTGAGATTTCTGGAGATTCGTAATTTTGGGAAGCTTGGCAACCCCTTCCCATGAAAGTGTTTCTCGCCAGTCACTGCTTAGGGCTACATCAAGAGGAAACAAATCGTAGAGATAGAATGTGAAACTACTTTGTTGTGTCAACTTTCAAGAAGCTAGCACAAACCGTGTTGGATTTAGAGTTCCAAATACATCTATCAATATAGGAGAAAACAGAGTGAAACCTAAAAATTCAAACTGTTACTGGAAATGATCGCTTCGACATAGAAGATCGAAATTTGGGGAACCAAGTCGCCTTAGTGTACTGATCACTACCTGAAAGTATCATCCAGTTTGGGTGAAAAAATATTTGCTGAGATTTCTGGAGATTCGTAATTTTGGGAAGCTTGGCAACCCCTTCCCATGAAAGTGTTTCTCGCCAGTCACTGCTTAGGGCTACATCAAGAGGAAACAAAACGTAGAGATAGAACATGAAACTACTTTGTTGTGTCAACTTTCAAGAAGCTAGCACAAACCGTGTTGGATTTAGAGTTCCAAATACATCTATTAATATAGGAGAAAACAGAGTGAAACCTAAAAATTCAAACTGTTACTGGAAATGAACGCTTCAACATAGAAGAACGAAATTTGGGGAACCAAGTTACCTTAGTGTACTGATCATTACCTGAAAGTATCATCCAGTTTGGTTGAAAAAATATTTGCTGAGATTTCTGGAGATTCGTAATTTTTGGAAGCTTGGCAATCCCTTCCCATGAAAGTGTTTCTCGCCAGTCACTGCTTAGGGCTACATCAAGAGGAAACAAAACACAGAGATAGAACGTAAAACTACTTTGTTGTGTCAAGTTTCAAGAAGCTATCACAAACCGTGCTGGATTTAGAGTTCCAAATAAATCTATCACTATAGGAGAAAACAGAGTGAAACCTACAAATTCAAACTGTTACTGGAAATGAACGCTTCAACATAGAAGAACGAAATTTGGGGAACCAAGTCGCCTTAGTGTACTGATCATTACCTGAAAGTATCATCCAGTTTGGGTGAAAAAATATTTGCTGAGATCTCTGGAGATTCGTAATTTAGGGAAGCTTGGCAACCCCTTCCCATGAAAGTGTTTCTCGCCAGTCACTGCTTAGGGCTACATCAAGAGGAAACAAAACGTAGAGATAGAACGTGAAACTACTTTGTTGTGTCAAGTTTCAAGAAGCTAGCACAAAACGTGTTGGATTTAGAGTTCCAAATACATCTATCAATATAGGAGAAAACAGAGTGAAACCTAAAAATTCAAACTGTTACTGGAAATGAACGCTTCAACATAGAAGAACGAAATTTGGGGAACCAAGTCGCCTTAGTGTACTGATGATTACCTGAAAGTATCATCCAGTTTGGGTGAAAAAATATTTGCTGAGATTTCTGGAGATTTGTAATTTTGGGAAGCTTGGCAACCCCTTCCCATGAAAGTGTTTCTGGCCAGTCACTGTTTAGGGCTACATCAAGAGGAAACAAAACGTAGAGATAGAACTTGAAACTACTTTGTTGTGTCAAGTTTCAAGAAGCTAGCACAAACCGTGTTGGATTTAGAGTTCCAAATACATCTATCAATATAGGAGAAAACAGAGTGAAACCTAAAAATTCAAACTGTTACTGGAAATGAACGCTTCAACATAGAAGAACGAAATTTGGGGAACCAAGTCGCCTTAGTGTACTGATCATTACCTGAAAGTATCATCCAGTTTGGGTGAAAAAATATTTGCTGAGATTTCTGGAGATTCGTAATTTTGGGAAGCTTGGCATCCCCTTCCCATGAAAGTGTTTCTCGCCAGTCACTGCTTAGGGCTACATCAAGAGGAAACAAAACGTAGAGATAGAACGTGAAACTACTTTGTTGTGTCAAGTTTCAAGAAGCTAGCACAAACCGTGTTGGATTTAGAGTTCCAAATACATCTATCAATATAGGAGAAAACAGAGTGAAACCTAAAAATTCAAACTGTTACTGGAAATGAACGCTTCAACATAGAAGAACGAAATTTGGGGAACCAAGTCGCCTTAGTGTACTGATCATTACCTGAGAGTATCATCCAGTTTGGGTGAAAAAATATTTGCTGAGATTTATGGAGATTCGTAATTTTGGAAGCTTGGCAAACCCTTCCCATGAAAGTGTTTCTCGCCAGTCACTGCTTAGGGCTACATCAAGAGGAAACAAAACGTAGAGATAGAACGTGAAACTACTTTGTTGTGTCAAGTTTCAAGAAGCTAGCACAAACCGTGTTGGATTCAGAGTTCCAAATACATCTATCAATATAGGAGAAAACAGAGTGAAACCTAAAAATTCAAACTGTTACTGGAAATGAACGCTTCGACATAGAAGAACGAAATTTGGGGAACCAAGTCGCCTTAGTGTACTGATCATTACCTGAAAGTATCATCCAGTTTGGGTGAAAAAATGTTTGCTGAGATTTATGGAGATTCGTAATTTTGGGAAGCTTGGCAACCCCTTCCGATGAAAGTGTTTCTCGCCAGTCACTGCTTAGGGCTACAACAAGAGGAAACAAAACGTAGAGATAGAACGTGAAACTACTTTGTTGTGTCAAGTTTCAAGAAGCTAGCACAAACCGTGTTGGATTTAGAGTTCCAAATACATCTATCTATATAGGAGAAAACAGAGTGAAACCTAAAAATTCAAACTGTTACTGGAAATGAACGCTTCGACATAGAAGAACGAAATTTGGGGAACCAAGTCGCCTTAGTGTACTGATCATTACCTGAAAGTATCATCCAGTTTGGGTGAAAAAATATTTGCTGAGATTTCTGGAGATTCGTAATTTTGGGAAGCTTGGCAACCCCTTCCCATGAAAGTGTTTCTCGCCAGTCACTGCTTAGGGCTACATCAAGAGGAAACAAAACGTAGAGATAGAACATGAAACAACTTTGTTGTGTCAAGTTTCAAGAAGCTAGCACAAACCGTGTTGGATTTAGAGTTCCAAATACATCTATCTATATAGGAGAAAACAGAGTGAAACCTAAAAATTCAAACTGTTACTGGAAATGATCGCTTCGACATAGAAGATCGAAATTTGGGGAACCAAGTCGCCTTAGTGTACTGATCACTACCTGAAAGTATCATCCAGTTTGGGTGAAAAAATATTTGCTGAGATTTCTGGAGATTCGTAATTTTGGGAAGCTTGGCAACCCCTTCCCATGAAAGTGTTTCTCGCCAGTCACTGCTTAGGGCTACATCAAGAGGAAACAAAACGTAGAGATAGAACATGAAACTACTTTGTTGTGTCAACTTTCAAGAAGCTAGCACAAACCGTGTTGGATTTAGAGTTCCAAATACATCTATTAATATAGGAGAAAACAGAGTGAAACCTAAAAATTCAAACTGTTACTGGAAATGAACGCTTCAACATAGAAGAACGAAATTTGGGGAACCAAGTTACCTTAGTGTACTGATCATTACCTGAAAGTATCATCCAGTTTGGTTGAAAAAATATTTGCTGAGATTTCTGGAGATTCGTAATTTTTGGAAGCTTGGCAATCCCTTCCCATGAAAGTGTTTCTCGCCAGTCACTGCTTAGGGCTACATCAAGAGGAAACAAAACACAGAGATAGAACGTAAAACTACTTTGTTGTGTCAAGTTTCAAGAAGCTATCACAAACCGTGCTGGATTTAGAGTTCCAAATAAATCTATCACTATAGGAGAAAACAGAGTGAAACCTACAAATTCAAACTGTTACTGGAAATGAACGCTTCAACATAGAAGAACGAAATTTGGGGAACCAAGTCGCCTTAGTGTACTGATCATTACCTGAAAGTATCATCCAGTTTGGGTGAAAAAATATTTGCTGAGATCTCTGGAGATTCGTAATTTAGGGAAGCTTGGCAACCCCTTCCCATGAAAGTGTTTCTCGCCAGTCACTGCTTAGGGCTACATCAAGAGGAAACAAAACGTAGAGATAGAACGTGAAACTACTTTGTTGTGTCAAGTTTCAAGAAGCTAGCACAAAACGTGTTGGATTTAGAGTTCCAAATACATCTATCAATATAGGAGAAAACAGAGTGAAACCTAAAAATTCAAACTGTTACTGGAAATGAACGCTTCAACATAGAAGAACGAAATTTGGGGAACCAAGTCGCCTTAGTGTACTGATGATTACCTGAAAGTATCATCCAGTTTGGGTGAAAAAATATTTGCTGAGATTTCTGGAGATTTGTAATTTTGGGAAGCTTGGCAACCCCTTCCCATGAAAGTGTTTCTGGCCAGTCACTGTTTAGGGCTACATCAAGAGGAAACAAAACGTAGAGATAGAACTTGAAACTACTTTGTTGTGTCAAGTTTCAAGAAGCTAGCACAAACCGTGTTGGATTTAGAGTTCCAAATACATCTATCAATATAGGAGAAAACAGAGTGAAACCTAAAAATTCAAACTGTTACTGGAAATGAACGCTTCAACATAGAAGAACGAAATTTGGGGAACCAAGTCGCCTTAGTGTACTGATCATTACCTGAAAGTATCATCCAGTTTGGGTGAAAAAATATTTGCTGAGATTTCTGGAGATTCGTAATTTTGGGAAGCTTGGCATCCCCTTCCCATGAAAGTGTTTCTCGCCAGTCATTGCTTAGGGCTACATCAAGAGGAAACAAAACGTAGAGATAGAACGTGAAACTACTTTGTTGTGTCAAGTTTCAAGAAGCTAGCACAAACCGTGTTGGATTTAGAGTTCCAAATACATCTATCAATATAGGAGAAAACAGAGTGAAACCTAAAAATTCAAACTGTTACTGGAAATGAACGCTTCAACATAGAAGAACGAAATTTGGGGAACCAAGTCGCCTTAGTGTACTGATCATTACCTGAGAGTATCATCCAGTTTGGGTGAAAAAATATTTGCTGAGATTTATGGAGATTCGTAATTTTGGAAGCTTGGCAAACCCTTCCCATGAAAGTGTTTCTCGCCAGTCACTGCTTAGGGCTACATCAAGAGGAAACAAAACGTAGAGATAGAACGTGAAACTACTTTGTTGTGTCAACTTTCAAGAAGCTAGCACAAACCGTGTTGGATTTAGAGTTCCAAATACATCTATCAATATAGGAGAAAACAGAGTGAAACCTAAAAATTCAAACTGTTACTGGAAATGATCGCTTCGACATAGAAGATCGAAATTTGGGGAACCAAGTCGCCTTAGTGTACTGATCACTACCTGAAAGTATCATCCAGTTTGGGTGAAAAAATATTTGCTGAGATTTCTGGAGATTCGTAATTTTGGGAAGCTTGGCAACCCCTTCCCATGAAAGTGTTTCTCGCCAGTCACTGCTTAGGGCTACATCAAGAGGAAACAAAACGTAGAGATAGAACATGAAACTACTTTGTTGTGTCAACTTTCAAGAAGCTAGCACAAACCGTGTTGGATTTAGAGTTCCAAATACATCTATTAATATAGGAGAAAACAGAGTGAAACCTAAAAATTCAAACTGTTACTGGAAATGAACGCTTCAACATAGAAGAACGAAATTTGGGGAACCAAGTTACCTTAGTGTACTGATCATTACCTGAAAGTATCATCCAGTTTGGTTGAAAAAATATTTGCTGAGATTTCTGGAGATTCGTAATTTTTGGAAGCTTGGCAATCCCTTCCCATGAAAGTGTTTCTCGCCAGTCACTGCTTAGGGCTACATCAAGAGGAAACAAAACACAGAGATAGAACGTAAAACTACTTTGTTGTGTCAAGTTTCAAGAAGCTATCACAAACCGTGCTGGATTTAGAGTTCCAAATAAATCTATCACTATAGGAGAAAACAGAGTGAAACCTACAAATTCAAACTGTTACTGGAAATGAACGCTTCAACATAGAAGAACGAAATTTGGGGAACCAAGTCGCCTTAGTGTACTGATCATTACCTGAAAGTATCATCCAGTTTGGGTGAAAAAATATTTGCTGAGATCTCTGGAGATTCGTAATTTTGGGAAGCTTGGCAACCCCTTCCCATAAAGTGTTTCTCGCCAGTCACTGCTTAGGGCTACATCAAGAGGAAACAAAACGTAGCGATAGAACGTGAAACTACTTTGTTGTGTCAAGTTTCAAGAAGCTAGCACAAACCGTGTTGGATTTAGAGTTCCAAATACATCTATCAATATAGGAGAAAACAGAGTGAAACCTAAAAATTCAAACTGTTACTGGAAATGAACGCTTCAACATAGAAGAACGAAATTTGGGGAACCAAGTCGCCTTAGTGTACTGATCATTACCTGAAAGTATCATCCAGTTTGGGTGAAAAAATATTTGCTGAGATTTCTGGAGATTCGTAATTTTGGGAAGCTTGGCATCCCCTTCCCATGAAAGTGTTTCTGGCCAGTCACTGTTTAGGGCTACATCAAGAGGAAACAAAACGTAGAGATAGAACGTGAAACTACTTTGTTGTGTCAAGTTTCAAGAAGCTAGCACAAACCGTGTTGGATTTAGAGTTCCAAATACATCTATCAATATAGGAGAAAACAGAGTGAAACCTAAAAATTCAAACTGTTACTGGAAATGAACGCTTCAACGTAGAAGAACGAAATTTGGGGAACCAAGTCGCCTTAGTGTACTGATCATTACCTGAAAGTATCACCCAGTTTGGGTGAAAAAATATTTGCTGAGATTTCTGGAGATTCGTAATTTTGGGAAGCTTGGCAACCCCTTCCCATGAAAGTGTTTCTCGCCAGTCACTGTTTAGGGCTACATCAAGAGGAAACAAAACGTAGAGATAGAACATGAAACTACTTTGTTGTGTCAACTTTCAAGAAGCTAGCACAAACCGTGTTGGATTTAGAGTTCCAAATACATCTATCAATATAGGAGAAAACAGAGTGAAACCTAAAAATTCAAACTGTTACTGGAAATGAACGCTTCAACATAAAAGAACGAAATTTGGGGAACCAAGTCGCCTTAGTGTACTGATCATTACCTGAAAGTATCATCCAGTTTGGGTGAAAAAATATTTGCTGAGATTTCTGGAGATTCGTAATTTTGGGAAGCTTGGCATCCCCTTCCCATGAAAGTGTTTCTGGCCAGTCACTGTTTAGGGCTACATCAAGAGGAAACAAAACGTAGAGATAGAACGTGAAACTACTTTGTTGTGTCAAGTTTCAAGAAGCTAGCACAAACCGTGTTGGATTTAGAGTTCCAAATACATCTATCAATATAGGAGAAAACAGAGTGAAACCTAAAAATTCAAACTGTTACTGGAAATGAACGCTTCAACGTAGAAGAACGAAATTTGGGGAACCAAGTCGCCTTAGTGTACTGATCATTACCTGAAAGTATCACCCAGTTTGGGTGAAAAAATATTTGCTGAGATTTCTGGAGATTCGTAATTTTGGGAAGCTTGGCAACCCCTTCCCATGAAAGTGTTTCTCGCCAGTCACTGTTTAGGGCTACATCAAGAGGAAACAAAACGTAGAGATAGAACATGAAACTACTTTGTTGTGTCAACTTTCAAGAAGCTAGCACAAACCGTGTTGGATTTAGAGTTCCAAATACATCTATCAATATAGGAGAAAACAGAGTGAAACCTAAAAATTCAAACTGTTACTGGAAATGAACGCTTCAACATAAAAGAACGAAATTTGGGGAACCAAGTCGCCTTAGTGTACTGATCATTACCTGAAAGTATCATCCAGTTTGGGTGAAAAAATATTTGCTGAGATTTCTGGAGATTCGTAATTTTGGGAAGCTTGGCAACCCCGTTCCATGAAAGGGTTTCTCGCCAGTCACTGCTTAGGGCTACATCAAGAGGAAACAAAACATAGAGATAGAACGTGAAACTACTTTGTTGTGTCAAGTTTCAAGAAGCTAGCACAAACCGTGTTGGATTTAGAGTTCCAAATACATCTATTAATATAGGAGAAAACAGAGTGAAACCTAAAAATTCAAACTGTTACTGGAAATGAACGCTTCAACATAGAAGAACGAAATTTGGGGAACCAAGTTACCTTAGTGTACTGATCATTACCTGAAAGTATCATCCAGTTTGGGTGAAAAATTATTTGCTGAGATTTCTGGAGATTTGTAATTTTTGGAAGCTTGGCAATCCCTTCCCATGAAAGTGTTTCTCGCCAGTCACTGCTTAGGGATACATCAAGAGGAAACAAAACGTAGAGATAGAACGTGAAACTACTTTGTTGTGTCAAGTTTCAAGAAGCTATCACAAACCGTGTTGGATTTAGAGTTCCAAATACATCTATCAATATAGGAGAAAACAGAGTGAAACCTACAAATTCAAACTGTTACTGGAAATGAACGCTTCAACATAGAAGAACGAAATTTGGGTAACCAAGTCGCCTTAGTGTACTGATCATTACCTGAAAGTATCATCCAGTTTGGGTGAAAAAATATTTGCTGAGATTTCTGGAGATTTGTAATTTTTGGAAGCTTGGCAACCCCTTCCCATGAAAGTGTTTCTCGCCAGTCACTGCTTAGGGCTACATCAAGAGGAAACAAAACGTAGAGATAGAACGTGAAACTACTTTGTTGTGTCAAGTTTCAAGAAGCTAGCACAAACCGTGTTGGATTTAGAGTTCCAAATACATCTATCAATATAGGAGAAAACAGAGTGAAACCTAAAAATTCAAACTGTTACTGGAAATGAACGCTTCAACATAGAAGAACGAAATTTGGGGAACCAAGTCGCCTTAGTGTACTGATCATTACCTGAAAGTATCATCCAGTGTGGGTGAAAAAATATTTGCTGAGATCTCTGGAGATTCGTAATTTTGGGAAGCTTGGCAACCCCTTCCCATGAAAGTGTTTCTCGCCAGTCACTGTTTAGGGCTACATCAAGAGGAAACAAAACGTAGAGATAGAACATGAAACTACTTTGTTGTGTCAACTTTCAAGAAGCTAGCACAAACCGTGTTGGATTTAGAGTTCCAAATACATCTATCAATATAGGAGAAAACAGAGTGAAACCTAAAAATTCAAACTGTTACTGGAAATGAACGCTTCAACATAAAAGAACGAAATTTGGGGAACCAAGTCGCCTTAGTGTACTGATCATTACCTGAAAGTATCATCCAGTTTGGGTGAAAAAATATTTGCTGAGATTTCTGGAGATTCGTAATTTTGGGAAGCTTGGCAACCCCGTTCCATGAAAGGGTTTCTCGCCAGTCACTGCTTAGGGCTACATCAAGAGGAAACAAAACATAGAGATAGAACGTGAAACTACTTTGTTGTGTCAAGTTTCAAGAAGCTAGCACAAACCGTGTTGGATTTAGAGTTCCAAATACATCTATTAATATAGGAGAAAACAGAGTGAAACCTAAAAATTCAAACTGTTACTGGAAATGAACGCTTCAACATAGAAGAACGAAATTTGGGGAACCAAGTTACCTTAGTGTACTGATCATTACCTGAAAGTATCATCCAGTTTGGGTGAAAAATTATTTGCTGAGATTTCTGGAGATTTGTAATTTTTGGAAGCTTGGCAATCCCTTCCCATGAAAGTGTTTCTCGCCAGTCACTGCTTAGGGATACATCAAGAGGAAACAAAACGTAGAGATAGAACGTGAAACTACTTTGTTGTGTCAAGTTTCAAGAAGCTATCACAAACCGTGTTGGATTTAGAGTTCCAAATACATCTATCAATATAGGAGAAAACAGAGTGAAACCTACAAATTCAAACTGTTACTGGAAATGAACGCTTCAACATAGAAGAACGAAATTTGGGTAACCAAGTCGCCTTAGTGTACTGATCATTACCTGAAAGTATCATCCAGTTTGGGTGAAAAAATATTTGCTGAGATTTCTGGAGATTTGTAATTTTTGGAAGCTTGGCAACCCCTTCCCATGAAAGTGTTTCTCGCCAGTCACTGCTTAGGGCTACATCAAGAGGAAACAAAACGTAGAGATAGAACGTGAAACTACTTTGTTGTGTCAAGTTTCAAGAAGCTAGCACAAACCGTGTTGGATTTAGAGTTCCAAATACATCTATCAATATAGGAGAAAACAGAGTGAAACCTAAAAATTCAAACTGTTACTGGAAATGAACGCTTCAACATAGAAGAACGAAATTTGGGGAACCAAGTCGCCTTAGTGTACTGATCATTACCTGAAAGTATCATCCAGTGTGGGTGAAAAAATATTTGCTGAGATCTCTGGAGATTCGTAATTTTGGGAAGCTTGGCAACCCCTTCCCATGAAAGTGTTTCTCGCCAGTCACTGCTTAGGGCTACATCAAGAGGAAACAAAACGTAGACATAGAACGTGAAACTACTTTGTTGTGTCAAGTTTCAAGAAGCTAGCACAAACTGTGTTGGATTTAGAGTTCCAAATACATCTATCAATATAGGAGAAAACAGAGTGAAACCTAAAAATTCAAACTGTTACTGGAAATGAACGCTTCAACATAGAAGAACGAAATTTGGGGAACCAAGTCGCCTTAGTGTACTGATCATTACCTGAAAGTATCATCCAGTTTGGGTGAAAAAATATTTGCTGAGATTTCTGGAGATTCGTAATTTTGGGAAGCTTGGCAACCCCTTCCCATGAAAGTGTTTCTGGCCAGTCACTGTTTAGGGCTACATCAAGAGGAAACAAAACGTAGAGATAGAACGTGAAACTACTTTGTTTTGTCAAGTTTCAAGAAGCTAGCACAAACCGTGTTGGATTTAGAGTTCCAAATACATCTATCAATATAGGAGAAAACAGAGTGAAACCTAAAAATTCAAACTGTTACTGGAAATGAACGCTTCAACATAGAAGAACGAAATTTGGGGAACCAAGTCGCCTTAGTGTACTGATCATTACCTGAAAGTATCATCCAGTTTGGGTGAAAAAATATTTGCTGAGATTTCTGGAGATTCGTAATTTTGGGAAGCTTGGCATCCCCTTCCCCTGAAAGTGTTTCTCGCCAGTCACTGCTTAGGGCTACATCAAGAGGAAACAAAACGTAGCGATAGAACGTGAAACTACTTTGTTGTGTCAAGTTTCAAGAAGCTAGCACAAACCGTGTTGGATTTAGAGTTCCAAATACATCTATCAATATAGGAGAAAACAGAGTGAAACCTAAAAATTCAAACTGTTACTGGAAATGAACGCTTCAACATAGAAGAACGAAATTTGGGGAACCAAGTCGCCTTAGTGTACTGATCATTACCTGAGAGTATCATCCAGTTTGGGTGAAAAAATATTTGCTGAGATTTCTGGAGATTCGTAATTTTGGAAGCTTGGCAACCCCTTCCCATGAAAGTGTTTCTCGCCAGTCACTGCTTAGGGCTACATCAAGAGGAAACAAAACGTAGAGATAGAACGTGAAACTACTTTGTTGTGTCAACTTTTAAGAAGCTAGCACAAACCGTGTTGGATTCAGAGTTCCAAATACATCTATCAATATAGGAGAAAACAGAGTGAAACCTAAAAATTCAAACTGTTACTGGAAATGAACGCTTCAACATAGAAGAACGAAATTAGGGGAACCAAGTCGCCTTAGTGTACTGATCATTACCTGAAAGTATCATCCAGTTTGGGTGAAAAAATGTTTGCTGAGATTTCTGGAGATTCGTAATTTTGGGAAGCTTGGCAACCCCTTCCGATGTAAGTGTTTCTCGCCAGTCACTGCTTAGGGCTACAACAAGAGGAAACAAAACGTAGAGATAGAACGTGAAACTACTTTGTTGTGTCAAGTTTCAAGAAGCTAGCACAAACCGTGTTGGATTTAGAGTTCCAAATACATCTATCTATATAGGAGAAAACAGAGTGAAACCTAAAAATTCAAACTGTTACTGGAAATGAACCCTTCAACATAGAAGAACGAAATTTGGGGAACCAAGTCGCCTTAGTGTACTGATCATTACCTGAAAGTATCATCCAGTTTGGGTGAAAAATTATTTGCTGAGATTTCTGGAGATTCATAATTTTGGGAAGCTTGGCAACCCCTTCCCATGAAAGTGTTTCTCGCCAGTCACTGCTTAGGGCTACATCAAGAGGAAACAAAACGTAGAGATAGAACGTGAAACTACTTTGTTGTGTCAAGTTTCAAGAAGCTAGCACAAACCGTGTTGTATTTAGAGTTCCAAATACATCTATCAATATAGGAGAAAATAGAGTGAAACCTAAAAATTCAAACTGTTACTGGAAATGAACGCTTCAACATCGAAGAACGAAATTTGGGGAACCAAGTCGCCTTAGTGTACTGATCATTACCTGAAAGTATCATCCAGTTTGGGTGAAAAAATATTTGCTGAGATTTCTGGAGATTCGTAATTTTGGGAAGCTTGGCAACCCCTTCCCATGAAAGTGTTTCTCGCCAGTCACTGTTTAGGGCTACATCAAGAGGAAACAAAACGTAGAGATAGAACGTGAAACTACTTTGTTGTGTCAAGTTTCAAGAAGCTAGCACAAACCGTGTTGGATTTAGAGTTCCAAATACATCTATCAATATAGGAGAAAACAGAGTGAAACCTAAAAATTCAAACTGTTACTGGAAATGAACGCTTCAACATAGAAGAACGAAATTTGGGGAACCAAGTCGCCTTAGTGTACTGATCATTACCTGAGAGTATCATCCAGTTTGGGTGAAAAAATATTTGCTGAGATTTCTGGAGATTCGTAATTTTGAGAAGCTTGGCAACCCCTTCCCATGAAAGTGTTTCTCGCCAGTCACTGCTTAGGGCTACATCAAGAGGAAACAAAACGTAGAGATAGAACGTGAAACAACTTTGTTGTGTCAAGTTTCAAGAAGCTAGCACAAACCGTGTTGGATTTAGAGTTCCAAATACATCTATCTATATAGGAGAAAACAGAGTGAAATCTAAAAATTCAAACTGTTACTGGAAATGAACGCTTCAACATAGAAGAACGAAATTTGGGGAACCAAGTCGCCTTAGTGTACTGATCATTACTTGAAAGTATCATCCAGTTTGGTTGAAAAAATATTTGCTGAGATTTCTGGAGATTCTTAATTTTGGGAAGCTTGGCAACCCCTTCCCATGAAAGTGTTTCTCGCCAGTCACTGCTTAGGGCTACATCAAGAGGAAACAAAACGTAGAGATAGAATGTGAAACTACTTTGTTGTGTCAACTTTCAAGAAGCTAGCACAAACCGTGTTGGATTTAGAGTTCCAAATACATCTATCAATATAGGAGAAAACAGAGTGAAACCTAAAAATTCAAACTGTTACTGGAAATGAACGCTTCGACATAGAAGAACGAAATTTGGGGAACCAAGTCGCCTTAGTGTACTGATCACTACCAGAAAGTATCATCCAGTTTGGGTGAAAAAATATTTGCTGAGATTTCTGGAGATTCGTAATTTTGGGAAGCTTGGCAACCCCTTCCCATGAAAGTGTTTCTCGCCAGTCACTGCTTAGGGCTACATCAAGAGGAAACAAAACGTAGAGATAGAACGTGAAACTACGTTGTTGTGTCAAGTTTCAAGAAGCTAGCACAAAACGTGTTGGATTTAGAGTTCCAAATACATCTATCAATATAGGAGAAAACAGAGTGAAACCTAAAAATTCAAACTGTTACTGGAAATGAACGCTTCAACATAGAAGAACGAAATTTGGGGAACCAAGTCGCCTTAGTGTACTGATGATTACCTGAAAGTATCATCCAGTTTGGGTGAAAAAATATTTGCTGAGATTTCTGGAGATTTGTAATTTTGGGAAGCTTGGCAACCCCTTCCCATGAAAATGTTTCTGGCCAGTCACTGTTTAGGGCTACATCAAGAGGAAACAAAACGTAGAGATAGAACGTGAAACTACTTTGTTGTGTCAAGTTTCAAGAAGCTAGCACAAACCGTGTTGGATTTAGAGTTCCAAATACATCTATCAATATAGGAGAAAACAGAGTGAAACCTAAAAATTCAAACTGTTACTGGAAATGAACGCTTCAACATAGAAGAACGAAATTTGGGGAACCAAGTCGCCTTAGTGTACTGATCATTACCTGAAAGTATCATCCAGTTTGGGTGAAAAAATATTTGCTGAGATTTCTGGAGATTCGTAATTTTGGGAAGCTTGGCATCCCCTTCCCATGAAAGTGTTTCTCGCCAGTCACTGCTTAGGGCTACATCAAGAGGAAACAAAACGTAGAGATAGAACGTGAAACTACTTTGTTGTGTCAAGTTTCAAGAAGCTAGCACAAACCGTGTTGGATTTAGAGTTCCAAATACATCTATCAATATAGGAGAAAACAGAGTGAAACCTAAAAATTCAAACTGTTACTGGAAATGAACGCTTCAACATAGAAGAACGAAATTTGGGGAACCAAGTCGCCTTAGTGTACTGATCATTACCTGAGAGTATCATCCAGTTTGGGTGAAAAAATATTTGCTGAGATTTATGGAGATTCGTAATTTTGGAAGCTTGGAAAACCCTTCCCATGAAAGTGTTTCTCGCCAGTCACTGCTTAGGGCTACATCAAGAGGAAACAAAACGTAGAGATAGAACGTGAAACTACTTTGTTGTGTCAAGTTTCAAGAAGCTAGCACAAACCGTGTTGGATTCAGAGTTCCAAATACATCTATCAATATAGGAGAAAACAGAGTGAAACCTAAAAATTCAAACTGTTACTGGAAATGAACGCTTCGACATAGAAGAACGAAATTTGGGGAACCAAGTCGCCTTAGTGTACTGATCATTACCTGAAAGTATCATCCAGTTTGGGTGAAAAAATGTTTGCTGAGATTTATGGAGATTCGTAATTTTGGGAAGCTTGGCAACCCCTTCCCATGAAAGTGTTTCTCGCCAGTCACTGCTTAGGGCTACAACAAGAGGAAACAAAACGTAGAGATAGAACGTGAAACTACTTTGTTGTGTCAAGTTTCAAGAAGCTAGCACAAACCGTGTTGGATTTAGAGTTCCAAATACATCTATCTATATAGGAGAAAACAGAGTGAAACCTAAAAATTCAAACTGTTACTGGAAATGAACGCTTCGACATAGAAGAACGAAATTTGGGGAACCAAGTCGCCTTAGTGTACTGATCATTACCTGAAAGTATCATCCAGTTTGGGTGAAAAAATATTTGCTGAGATTTCTGGAGATTCGTAATTTTGGGAAGCTTGGCAACCCCTTCCCATGAAAGTGTTTCTCGCCAGTCACTGCTTAGGGCTACATCAAGAGGAAACAAAACGTAGAGATAGAACATGAAACAACTTTGTTGTGTCAAGTTTCAAGAAGCTAGCACAAACCGTTTTGGATTTAGAGTTCCAAATACATCTATCTATATAGGAGAAAACAGAGTGAAACCTAAAAATTCAAACTGTTACTGGAAATGAACGCTTCAACATAGAAGAACGAAATTTGGGGAACCAAGTCGCCTTAGTGTACTGATCATTACCTGAAAGTATCATCCAGTTTGGTTGAAAAAATATTTGCTGAGATTTCTGGAGATTCGTAATTTTGGGAAGCTTGGCAACCCCTTCCCATGAAAGTGTTTCTCGCCAGTCACTGCTTAGGGCTACATCAAGAGGAAACAAAACGTAGAGATAGAATGTGAAACTACTTTGTTGTGTCAACTTTCAAGAAGCTAGCACAAACCGTGTTGGATTTAGAGTTCCAAATACATCTATCAATATAGGAGAAAACAGAGTGAAACCTAAAAATTCAAACTGTTACTGGAAATGATCGCTTCGACATAGAAGATCGAAATTTGGGGAACCAAGTCGCCTTAGTGTACTGATCACTACCTGAAAGTATCATCCAGTTTGGGTGAAAAAATATTTGCTGAGATTTCTGGAGATTCGTAATTTTGGGAAGCTTGGCAACCCCTTCCCATGAAAGTGTTTCTCGCCAGTCACTGCTTAGGGCTACATCAAGAGGAAACAAAACGTAGAGATAGAACATGAAACTACTTTGTTGTGTCAACTTTCAAGAAGCTAGCACAAACCGTGTTGGATTTAGAGTTCCAAATACATCTATTAATATAGGAGAAAACAGAGTGAAACCTAAAAATTCAAACTGTTACTGGAAATGAACGCTTCAACATAGAAGAACGAAATTTGGGGAACCAAGTTACCTTAGTGTACTGATCATTACCTGAAAGTATCATCCAGTTTGGTTGAAAAAATATTTGCTGAGATTTCTGGAGATTCGTAATTTTGGGAAGCTTGGCATCCCCTTCCCATGAAAGTGTTTCTGGCCAGTCACTGTTTAGGGCTACATCAAGAGGAAACAAAACGTAGAGATAGAACGTGAAACTACTTTGTTGTGTCAAGTTTCAAGAAGCTAGCACAAACCGTGTTGGATTTAGAGTTCCAAATACATCTATCAATATAGGAGAAAACAGAGTGAAACCTAAAAATTCAAACTGTTACTGGAAATGAACGCTTCAACGTAGAAGAACGAAATTTGGGGAACCAAGTCGCCTTAGTGTACTGATCATTACCTGAAAGTATCACCCAGTTTGGGTGAAAAAATATTTGCTGAGATTTCTGGAGATTCGTAATTTTGGGAAGCTTGGCAACCCCTTCCCATGAAAGTGTTTCTCGCCAGTCATTGTTTAGGGCTACATCAAGAGGAAACAAAACGTAGAGATAGAACATGAAACTACTTTGTTGTGTCAACTTTCAAGAAGCTAGCACAAACCGTGTTGGATTTAGAGTTCCAAATACATCTATCAATATAGGAGAAAACAGAGTGAAACCTAAAAATTCAAACTGTTACTGGAAATGAACGCTTCAACATAGAAGAACGAAATTTGGGGAACCAAGTCGCCTTAGTGTACTGATCATTACCTGAAAGTATCATCCAGTTTGGGTGAAAAAATATTTGCTGAGATTTCTGGAGATTCGTAATTTTGGGAAGCTTGGCATCCCCTTCCCATGAAAGTGTTTCTGGCCAGTCACTGTTTAGGGCTACATCAAGAGGAAACAAAACGTAGAGATAGAACGTGAAACTACTTTGTTGTGTCAAGTTTCAAGAAGCTAGCACAAACCGTGTTGGATTTAGAGTTCCAAATACATCTATCAATATAGGAGAAAACAGAGTGAAACCTAAAAATTCAAACTGTTACTGGAAATGAACGCTTCAACGTAGAAGAACGAAATTTGGGGAACCAAGTCGCCTTAGTGTACTGATCATTACCTGAAAGTATCACCCAGTTTGGGTGAAAAAATATTTGCTGAGATTTCTGGAGATTCGTAATTTTGGGAAGCTTGGCAACCCCTTCCCATGAAAGTGTTTCTCGCCAGTCATTGTTTAGGGCTACATCAAGAGGAAACAAAACGTAGAGATAGAACATGAAACTACTTTGTTGTGTCAACTTTCAAGAAGCTAGCACAAACCGTGTTGGATTTAGAGTTCCAAATACATCTATCAATATAGGAGAAAACAGAGTGAAACCTAAAAATTCAAACTGTTACTGGAAATGAACGCTTCAACATAAAAGAACGAAATTTGGGGAACCAAGTCGCCTTAGTGTACTGATCATTACCTGAAAGTATCATCCAGTTTGGGTGAAAAAATATTTGCTGAGATTTCTGGAGATTCGTAATTTTGGGAAGCTTGGCATCCCCTTCCCATGAAAGTGTTTCTGGCCAGTCACTGTTTAGGGCTACATCAAGAGGAAACAAAACGTAGAGATAGAACGTGAAACTACTTTGTTGTGTCAAGTTTCAAGAAGCTAGCACAAACCGTGTTGGATTTAGAGTTCCAAATACATCTATCAATATAGGAGAAAACAGAGTGAAACCTAAAAATTCAAACTGTTACTGGAAATGAACGCTTCAACGTAGAAGAACGAAATTTGGGGAACCAAGTCGCCTTAGTGTACTGATCATTACCTGAAAGTATCACCCAGTTTGGGTGAAAAAATATTTGCTGAGATTTCTGGAGATTCGTAATTTTGGGAAGCTTGGCAACCCCTTCCCATGAAAGTGTTTCTCGCCAGTCACTGTTTAGGGCTACATCAAGAGGAAACAAAACGTAGAGATAGAACATGAAACTACTTTGTTGTGTCAACTTTCAAGAAGCTAGCACAAACCGTGTTGGATTTAGAGTTCCAAATACATCTATCAATATAGGAGAAAACAGAGTGAAACCTAAAAATTCAAACTGTTACTGGAAATGAACGCTTCAACATAAAAGAACGAAATTTGGGGAACCAAGTCGCCTTAGTGTACTGATCATTACCTGAAAGTATCATCCAGTTTGGGTGAAAAAATATTTGCTGAGATTTCTGGAGATTCGTAATTTTGGGAAGCTTGGCAACCCCGTTCCATGAAAGGGTTTCTCGCCAGTCACTGCTTAGGGCTACATCAAGAGGAAACAAAACATAGAGATAGAACGTGAAACTACTTTGTTGTGTCAAGTTTCAAGAAGCTAGCACAAACCGTGTTGGATTTAGAGTTCCAAATACATCTATTAATATAGGAGAAAACAGAGTGAAACCTAAAAATTCAAACTGTTACTGGAAATGAACGCTTCAACATAGAAGAACGAAATTTGGGGAACCAAGTTACCTTAGTGTACTGATCATTACCTGAAAGTATCATCCAGTTTGGGTGAAAAATTATTTGCTGAGATTTCTGGAGATTTGTAATTTTTGGAAGCTTGGCAATCCCTTCCCATGAAAGTGTTTCTCGCCAGTCACTGCTTAGGGATACATCAAGAGGAAACAAAACGTAGAGATAGAACGTGAAAGTACTTTGTTGTGTCAAGTTTCAAGAAGCTATCACAAACCGTGTTGGATTTAGAGTTCCAAATACATCTATCAATATAGGAGAAAACAGAGTGAAACCTACAAATTCAAACTGTTACTGGAAATGAACGCTTCAACATAGAAGAACGAAATTTGGGTAACCAAGTCGCCTTAGTGTACTGATCATTACCTGAAAGTATCATCCAGTTTGGGTGAAAAAATATTTGCTGAGATTTCTGGAGATTTGTAATTTTTGGAAGCTTGGCAACCCCTTCCCATGAAAGTGTTTCTCGCCAGTCACTGCTTAGGGCTACATCAAGAGGAAACAAAACGTAGAGATAGAACGTGAAACTACTTTGTTGTGTCAAGTTTCAAGAAGCTAGCACAAACCGTGTTGGATTTAGAGTTCCAAATACATCTATCAATATAGGAGAAAACAGAGTGAAACCTAAAAATTCAAACTGTTACTGGAAATGAACGCTTCAACATAGAAGAACGAAATTTGGGGAACCAAGTCGCCTTAGTGTACTGATCATTACCTGAAAGTATCATCCAGTGTGGGTGAAAAAATATTTGCTGAGATCTCTGGAGATTCGTAATTTTGGGAAGCTTGGCAACCCCTTCCCATGAAAGTGTTTCTCGCCAGTCACTGCTTAGGGCTACATCAAGAGGAAACAAAACGTAGACATAGAACGTGAAACTACTTTGTTGTGTCAAGTTTCAAGAAGCTAGCACAAACTGTGTTGGATTTAGAGTTCCAAATACATCTATCAATATAGGAGAAAACAGAGTGAAACCTAAAAATTCAAACTGTTACTGGAAATGAACGCTTCAACATAGAAGAACGAAATTTGGGGAACCAAGTCGCCTTAGTGTACTGATCATTACCTGAAAGTATCATCCAGTTTGGGTGAAAAAATATTTGCTGAGATTTCTGGAGATTCGTAATTTTGGGAAGCTTGGCAACCCCTTCCCATGAAAGTGTTTCTGGCCAGTCACTGTTTAGGGCTACATCAAGAGGAAACAAAACGTAGAGATAGAACGTGAAACTACTTTGTTTTGTCAAGTTTCAAGAAGCTAGCACAAACCGTGTTGGATTTAGAGTTCCAAATACATCTATCACTATAGGAGAAAACAGAGTGAAACCTAAAAATTCAAACTGTTACTGGAAATGAACGCTTCAACATAGAAGAACGAAATTTGGGGAACCAAGTCGCCTTAGTGTACTGATCATTACCTGAAAGTATCATCCAGTTTGGGTGAAAAAATATTTGCTGAGATTTCTGGAGATTCGTAATTTTGGGAAGCTTGGCATCCCCTTCCCCTGAAAGTGTTTCTCGCCAGTCACTGCTTAGGGCTACATCAAGAGGAAACAAAACGTAGCGATAGAACGTGAAACTACTTTGTTGTGTCAAGTTTCAAGAAGCTAGCACAAACCGTGTTGGATTTAGAGTTCCAAATACATCTATCAATATAGGAGAAAACAGAGTGAAACCTAAAAATTCAAACTGTTACTGGAAATGAACGCTTCAACATAGAAGAACGAAATTTGGGGAACCAAGTCGCCTTAGTGTACTGATCATTACCTGAGAGTATCATCCAGTTTGGGTGAAAAATTATTTGCTGAGATTTCTGGAGATTCGTAATTTTGGAAGCTTGGCAACCCCTTCCCATGAAAGTGTTTCTCGCCAGTCACTGCTTAGGGCTACATCAAGAGGAAACAAAACGTAGAGATAGAACGTGAAACTACTTTGTTGTGTCAACTTTCAAGAAGCTAGCACAAACCGTGTTGGATTCAGAGTTCCAAATACATCTATCAATATAGGAGAAAACAGAGTGAAACCTAAAAATTCAAACTGTTACTGGAAATGAACGCTTCAACATAGAAGAACGAAATTAGGGGAACCAAGTCGCCTTAGTGTACTGATCATTACCTGAAAGTATCATCCAGTTTGGGTGAAAAAATGTTTGCTGAGATTTCTGGAGATTCGTAATTTTGGGAAGCTTGGCAACCCCTTCCGATGTAAGTGTTTCTCGCCAGTCACTGCTTAGGGCTACAACAAGAGGAAACAAAACGTAGAGATAGAACGTGAAACTACTTTGTTGTGTCAAGTTTCAAGAAGCTAGCACAAACCGTGTTGGATTTAGAGTTCCAAATACATCTATCTATATAGGAGAAAACAGAGTGAAACCTAAAAATTCAAACTGTTACTGGAAATGAACCCTTCAACATAGAAGAACGAAATTTGGGGAACCAAGTCGCCTTAGTGTACTGATCATTACCTGAAAGTATCATCCAGTTTGGGTGAAAAATTATTTGCTGAGATTTCTGGAGATTCATAATTTTGGGAAGCTTGGCAACCCCTTCCCATGAAAGTGTTTCTCGCCAGTCACTGCTTAGGGCTACATTAAGAGGAAACAAAACGTAGAGATAGAACGTGAAACAACTTTGTTGTGTCAAGTTTCAAGAAGCTAGCACAAACCGTGTTGGATTTAGAGTTCCAAATACATCTATCTATATAGGAGAAAACAGAGTGAAACCTAAAAATTCAAACTGTTACTGGAAATGAACGCTTCAACATAGAAGAACGAAATTTGGGGAACCAAGTCGCCTTAGTGTACTGATCATTACCTGAAAGTATCATCCAGTTTGGTTGAAAAAATATTTGCTGAGATTTCTGGAGATTCGTAATTTAGGGAAGCTTGGCAACCCCTTCCCATGAAAGTGTTTCTCGCCAGTCACTGCTTAGGGCTACATCAAGAGGAAACAAAACGTAGAGATAGAACGTGAAACTACTTTGTTGTGTCAAGTTTCAAGAAGCTAGCACAAACCGTGTTGTATTTAGAGTTCCAAATACATCTATCAATATAGGAGAAAATAGAGTGAAACCTAAAAATTCAAACTGTTACTGGAAATGAACGCTTCAACATCGAAGAACGAAATTTGGGGAACCAAGTCGCCTTAGTGTACTGATCATTACCTGAAAGTATCATCCAGTTTGGGTGAAAAAATATTTGCTGAGATTTCTGGAGATTCGTAATTTTGGGAAGCTTGGCAACCCCTTCCCATGAAAGTGTTTCTCGCCAGTCACTGTTTAGGGCTACATCAAGAGGAAACAAAACGTAGAGATAGAACGTGAAACTACTTTGTTGTGTCAAGTTTCAAGAAGCTAGCACAAACCGTGTTGGATTTAGAGTTCCAAATACATCTATCAATATAGGAGAAAACAGAGTGAAACCTAAAAATTCAAACTGTTACTGGAAATGAACGCTTCAACATAGAAGAACGAAATTTGGGGAACCAAGTCGCCTTAGTGTACTGATCATTACCTGAGAGTATCATCCAGTTTGGGTGAAAAAATATTTGCTGAGATTTCTGGAGATTCGTAATTTTGAGAAGCTTGGCAACCCCTTCCCATGAAAGTGTTTCTCGCCAGTCACTGCTTAGGGCTACATCAAGAGGAAACAAAACGTAGAGATAGAACGTGAAACAACTTTGTTGTGTCAAGTTTCAAGAAGCTAGCACAAACCGTGTTGGATTTAGAGTTCCAAATACATCTATCAATATAGGAGAAAACAGAGTGAAACCTAAAAATTCAAACTGTTACTGGAAATGAACGCTTCAACATAGAAGAACGAAATTTGGGGAACCAAGTCGCCTTAGTGTACTGATCATTACCTGAGAGTATCATCCAGTTTGGGTGAAAAAATATTTGCTGAGATTTCTGGAGATTCGTAATTTTGGAAGCTTGGCAACCCCTTCCCATGAAAGTGTTTCTCGCCAGTCACTGCTTAGGGCTACATCAAGAGGAAACAAAACGTAGAGATAGAACGTGAAACTACTTTGTTGTGTCAAGTTTCAAGAAGCTAGCACAAACCGTGTTGGATTCAGAGTTCCAAATACATCTATCAATATAGGAGAAAACAGAGTGAAACCTAAAAATTCAAACTGTTACTGGAAATGAACGCTTCAACATAGAAGAACGAAATTAGGGGAACCAAGTCGCCTTAGTGTACTGATCATTACCTGAAAGTATCATCCAGTTTGGGTGAAAAAATGTTTGCTGAGATTTCTGGAGATTCGTAATTTTGGGAAGCTTGGCAACCCCTTCCGATGAAAGTGTTTCTCGCCAGTCACTGCTTAGGGCTACAACAAGAGGAAACAAAACGTAGAGATAGAACGTGAAACTACTTTGTTGTGTCAAGTTTCAAGAAGCTAGCACAAACCGTGTTGGATTTAGAGTTCCAAATACATCTATCTATATAGGAGAAAACAGAGTGAAACCTAAAAATTCAAACTGTTACTGGAAATGAACGCTTCAACATAGAAGAACGAAATTTGGGGAACCAAGTCGCCTTAGTGTACTGATCATTACCTGAAAGTGTCATCCAGTTTGGGTGAAAAAATATTTGCTGAGATTTCTGGAGATTCGTAATTTTGGGAAGCTTGGCAACCCCTTCCCATGAAAGTGTTTCTCGCCAGTCACTGCTTAGGGCTACATCAAGAGGAAACAAAACGTAGAGATAGAACGTGAAACAACTTTGTTGTGTCAAGTTTCAAGAAGCTAGCACAAACCGTGTTGGATTTAGAGTTCCAAATACATCTATCTATATAGGAGAAAACAGAGTGAAATCTAAAAATTCAAACTGTTACTGGAAATGAACGCTTCAACATAGAAGAACGAAATTTGGGGAACCAAGTCGCCTTAGTGTACTGATCATTACCTGAAAGTATCATCCAGTTTGGTTGAAAAAATATTTGCTGAGATTTCTGGAGATTCTTAATTTTGGGAAGCTTGGCAACCCCTTCCCATGAAAGTGTTTCTCGCCAGTCACTGCTTAGGGCTACATCAAGAGGAAACAAAACGTAGAGATAGAATGTGAAACTACTTTGTTGTGTCAACTTTCAAGAAGCTAGCACAAACCGTGTTGGATTTAGAGTTCCAAATACATCTATCAATATAGGAGAAAACAGAGTGAAACCTAAAAATTCAAACTGTTACTGGAAATGAACGCTTCAACATAGAAGAACGAAATTTGGGGAACCAAGTCGCCTTAGTGTACTGATCATTACCTGAGAGTATCATCCAGTTTGGGTGAAAAAATATTTGCTGAGATTTATGGAGATTCGTAATTTTGGAAGCTTGGCAAACCCTTCCCATGAAAGTGTTTCTCGCCAGTCACTGCTTAGGGCTACATCAAGAGGAAACAAAACGTAGAGATAGAACGTGAAACTACTTTGTTGTGTCAAGTTTCAAGAAGCTAGCACAAACCGTGTTGGATTCAGAGTTCCAAATACATCTATCAATATAGGAGAAAACAGAGTGAAACCTAAAAATTCAAACTGTTACTGGAAATGAACGCTTCGACATAGAAGAACGAAATTTGGGGAACCAAGTCGCCTTAGTGTACTGATCATTACCTGAAAGTATCATCCAGTTTGGGTGAAAAAATGTTTGCTGAGATTTATGGAGATTCGTAATTTTGGGAAGCTTGGCAACCCCTTCCCATGAAAGTGTTTCTCGCCAGTCACTGCTTAGGGCTACAACAAGAGGAAACAAAACGTAGAGATAGAACGTGAAACTACTTTGTTGTGTCAAGTTTCAAGAAGCTAGCACAAACCGTGTTGGATTTAGAGTTCCAAATACATCTATCTATATAGGAGAAAACAGAGTGAAACCTAAAAATTCAAACTGTTACTGGAAATGAACGCTTCGACATAGAAGAACGAAATTTGGGGAACCAAGTCGCCTTAGTGTACTGATCATTACCTGAAAGTATCATCCAGTTTGGGTGAAAAAATATTTGCTGAGATTTCTGGAGATTCGTAATTTTGGGAAGCTTGGCAACCCCTTCCCATGAAAGTGTTTCTCGCCAGTCACTGCTTAGGGCTACATCAAGAGGAAACAAAACGTAGAGATAGAACATGAAACAACTTTGTTGTGTCAAGTTTCAAGAAGCTAGCACAAACCGTGTTGGATTTAGAGTTCCAAATACATCTATCTATATAGGAGAAAACAGAGTGAAACCTAAAAATTCAAACTGTTACTGGAAATGAACGCTTCAACATAGAAGAACGAAATTTGGGGAACCAAGTCGCCTTAGTGTACTGATCATTACCTGAAAGTATCATCCAGTTTGGTTGAAAAAATATTTGCTGAGATTTCTGGAGATTCGTAATTTTGGGAAGCTTGGCAACCCCTTCCCATGAAAGTGTTTCTCGCCAGTCACTGCTTAGGGCTACATCAAGAGGAAACAAAACGTAGAGATAGAATGTGAAACTACTTTGTTGTGTCAACTTTCAAGAAGCTAGCACAAACCGTGTTGGATTTAGAGTTCCAAATACATCTATCAATATAGGAGAAAACAGAGTGAAACCTAAAAATTCAAACTGTTACTGGAAATGATCGCTTCGACATAGAAGATCGAAATTTGGGGAACCAAGTCGCCTTAGTGTACTGATCACTACCTGAAAGTATCATCCAGTTTGGGTGAAAAAATATTTGCTGAGATTTCTGGAGATTCGTAATTTTGGGAAGCTTGGCAACCCCTTCCCATGAAAGTGTTTCTCGCCAGTCACTGCTTAGGGCTACATCAAGAGGAAACAAAACGTAGAGATAGAACATGAAACTACTTTGTTGTGTCAACTTTCAAGAAGCTAGCACAAACCGTGTTGGATTTAGAGTTCCAAATACATCTATTAATATAGGAGAAAACAGAGTGAAACCTAAAAATTCAAACTGTTACTGGAAATGAACGCTTCAACATAGAAGAACGAAATTTGGGGAACCAAGTTACCTTAGTGTACTGATCATTACCTGAAAGTATCATCCAGTTTGGTTGAAAAAATATTTGCTGAGATTTCTGGAGATTCGTAATTTTTGGAAGCTTGGCAATCCCTTCCCATGAAAGTGTTTCTCGCCAGTCACTGCTTAGGGCTACATCAAGAGGAAACAAAACACAGAGATAGAACGTAAAACTACTTTGTTGTGTCAAGTTTCAAGAAGCTATCACAAACCGTGCTGGATTTAGAGTTCCAAATAAATCTATCACTATAGGAGAAAACAGAGTGAAACCTACAAATTCAAACTGTTACTGGAAATGAACGCTTCAACATAGAAGAACGAAATTTGGGGAACCAAGTCGCCTTAGTGTACTGATCATTACCTGAAAGTATCATCCAGTTTGGGTGAAAAAATATTTGCTGAGATCTCTGGAGATTCGTAATTTTGGGAAGCTTGGCAACCCCTTCCCATAAAGTGTTTCTCGCCAGTCACTGCTTAGGGCTACATCAAGAGGAAACAAAACGTAGCGATAGAACGTGAAACTACTTTGTTGTGTCAAGTTTCAAGAAGCTAGCACAAACCGTGTTGGATTTAGAGTTCCAAATACATCTATCAATATAGGAGAAAACAGAGTGAAACCTAAAAATTCAAACTGTTACTGGAAATGAACGCTTCAACATAGAAGAACGAAATTTGGGGAACCAAGTCGCCTTAGTGTACTGATCATTACCTGAAAGTATCATCCAGTTTGGGTGAAAAAATATTTGCTGAGATTTCTGGAGATTCGTAATTTTGGGAAGCTTGGCATCCCCTTCCCATGAAAGTGTTTCTGGCCAGTCACTGTTTAGGGCTACATCAAGAGGAAACAAAACGTAGAGATAGAACGTGAAACTACTTTGTTGTGTCAAGTTTCAAGAAGCTAGCACAAACCGTGTTGGATTTAGAGTTCCAAATACATCTATCAATATAGGAGAAAACAGAGTGAAACCTAAAAATTCAAACTGTTACTGGAAATGAACGCTTCAACGTAGAAGAACGAAATTTGGGGAACCAAGTCGCCTTAGTGTACTGATCATTACCTGAAAGTATCACCCAGTTTGGGTGAAAAAATATTTGCTGAGATTTCTGGAGATTCGTAATTTTGGGAAGCTTGGCAACCCCTTCCCATGAAAGTGTTTCTCGCCAGTCATTGTTTAGGGCTACATCAAGAGGAAACAAAACGTAGAGATAGAACATGAAACTACTTTGTTGTGTCAACTTTCAAGAAGCTAGCACAAACCGTGTTGGATTTAGAGTTCCAAATACATCTATCAATATAGGAGAAAACAGAGTGAAACCTAAAAATTCAAACTGTTACAGGAAATGAACGCTTCAACATAAAAGAACGAAATTTGGGGAACCAAGTCGCCTTAGTGTACTGATCATTACCTGAAAGTATCATCCAGTTTGGGTGAAAAAATATTTGCTGAGATTTCTGGAGATTCGTAATTTTGGGAAGCTTGGCATCCCCTTCCCATGAAAGTGTTTCTGGCCAGTCACTGTTTAGGGCTACATCAAGAGGAAACAAAACGTAGAGATAGAACGTGAAACTACTTTGTTGTGTCAAGTTTCAAGAAGCTAGCACAAACCGTGTTGGATTTAGAGTTCCAAATACATCTATCAATATAGGAGAAAACAGAGTGAAACCTAAAAATTCAAACTGTTACTGGAAATGAACGCTTCAACGTAGAAGAACGAAATTTGGGGAACCAAGTCGCCTTAGTGTACTGATCATTACCTGAAAGTATCACCCAGTTTGGGTGAAAAAATATTTGCTGAGATTTCTGGAGATTCGTAATTTTGGGAAGCTTGGCAACCCCTTCCCATGAAAGTGTTTCTCGCCAGTCACTGTTTAGGGCTACATCAAGAGGAAACAAAACGTAGAGATAGAACATGAAACTACTTTGTTGTGTCAACTTTCAAGAAGCTAGCACAAACCGTGTTGGATTTAGAGTTCCAAATACATCTATCAATATAGGAGAAAACAGAGTGAAACCTAAAAATTCAAACTGTTACTGGAAATGAACGCTTCAACATAAAAGAACGAAATTTGGGGAACCAAGTCGCCTTAGTGTACTGATCATTACCTGAAAGTATCATCCAGTTTGGGTGAAAAAATATTTGCTGAGATTTCTGGAGATTCGTAATTTTGGGAAGCTTGGCAACCCCGTTCCATGAAAGGGTTTCTCGCCAGTCACTGCTTAGGGCTACATCAAGAGGAAACAAAACATAGAGATAGAACGTGAAACTACTTTGTTGTGTCAAGTTTCAAGAAGCTAGCACAAACCGTGTTGGATTTAGAGTTCCAAATACATCTATTAATATAGGAGAAAACAGAGTGAAACCTAAAAATTCAAACTGTTACTGGAAATGAACGCTTCAACATAGAAGAACGAAATTTGGGGAACCAAGTTACCTTAGTGTACTGATCATTACCTGAAAGTATCATCCAGTTTGGGTGAAAAATTATTTGCTGAGATTTCTGGAGATTTGTAATTTTTGGAAGCTTGGCAATCCCTTCCCATGAAAGTGTTTCTCGCCAGTCACTGCTTAGGGATACATCAAGAGGAAACAAAACGTAGAGATAGAACGTGAAACTACTTTGTTGTGTCAAGTTTCAAGAAGCTATCACAAACCGTGTTGGATTTAGAGTTCCAAATACATCTATCAATATAGGAGAAAACAGAGTGAAACCTACAAATTCAAACTGTTACTGGAAATGAACGCTTCAACATAGAAGAACGAAATTTGGGTAACCAAGTCGCCTTAGTGTACTGATCATTACCTGAAAGTATCATCCAGTTTGGGTGAAAAAATATTTGCTGAGATTTCTTGAGATTTGTAATTTTTGGAAGCTTGGCAACCCCTTCCCATGAAAGTGTTTCTCGCCAGTCACTGCTTAGGGCTACATCAAGAGGAAACAAAACGTAGAGATAGAACGTGAAACTACTTTGTTGTGTCAAGTTTCAAGAAGCTAGCACAAACCGTGTTGGATTTAGAGTTCCAAATACATCTATCAATATAGGAGAAAACAGAGTGAAACCTAAAAATTCAAACTGTTACTGGAAATGAACGCTTCAACATAGAAGAACGAAATTTGGGGAACCAAGTCGCCTTAGTGTACTGATCATTACCTGAAAGTATCATCCAGTGTGGGTGAAAAAATATTTGCTGAGATCTCTGGAGATTCGTAATTTTGGGAAGCTTGGCAACCCCTTCCCATGAAAGTGTTTCTCGCCAGTCACTGCTTAGGGCTACATCAAGAGGAAACAAAACGTAGACATAGAACGTGAAACTACTTTGTTGTGTCAAGTTTCAAGAAGCTAGCACAAACTGTGTTGGATTTAGAGTTCCAAATACATCTATCAATATAGGAGAAAACAGAGTGAAACCTAAAAATTCAAACTGTTACTGGAAATGAACGCTTCAACATAGAAGAACGAAATTTGGGGAACCAAGTCGCCTTAGTGTACTGATCATTACCTGAAAGTATCATCCAGTGTGGGTGAAAAAATATTTGCTGAGATTTCTGGAGATTCGTAATTTTGGGAAGCTTGGCAACCCCTTCCCATGAAAGTGTTTCTGGCCAGTCACTGTTTAGGGCTACATCAAGAGGAAACAAAACGTAGAGATAGAACGTGAAACTACTTTGTTTTGTCAAGTTTCAAGAAGCTAGCACAAACCGTGTTGGATTTAGAGTTCCAAATACATCTATCACTATAGGAGAAAACAGAGTGAAACCTAAAAATTCAAACTGTTACTGGAAATGAACGCTTCAACATAGAAGAACGAAATTTGGGGAACCAAGTCGCCTTAGTGTACTGATCATTACCTGAAAGTATCATCCAGTTTGGGTGAAAAAATATTTGCTGAGATTTCTGGAGATTCGTAATTTTGGGAAGCTTGGCATCCCCTTCCCCTGAAAGTGTTTCTCGCCAGTCACTGCTTAGGGCTACATCAAGAGGAAACAAAACGTAGCGATAGAACGTGAAACTACTTTGTTGTGTCAAGTTTCAAGAAGCTAGCACAAACCGTGTTGGATTTAGAGTTCCAAATACATCTATCAATATAGGAGAAAACAGAGTGAAACCTAAAAATTCAAACTGTTACTGGAAATGAACGCTTCAACATAGAAGAACGAAATTTGGGGAACCAAGTCGCCTTAGTGTACTGATCATTACCTGAGAGTATCATCCAGTTTGGGTGAAAAATTATTTGCTGAGATTTCTGGAGATTCGTAATTTTGGAAGCTTGGCAACCCCTTCCCATGAAAGTGTTTCTCGCCAGTCACTGCTTAGGGCTACATCAAGAGGAAACAAAACGTAGAGATAGAACGTGAAACTACTTTGTTGTGTCAACTTTCAAGAAGCTAGCACAAACCGTGTTGGATTCAGAGTTCCAAATACATCTATCAATATAGGAGAAAACAGAGTGAAACCTAAAAATTCAAACTGTTACTGGAAATGAACGCTTCAACATAGAAGAACGAAATTAGGGGAACCAAGTCGCCTTAGTGTACTGATCATTACCTGAAAGTATCATCCAGTTTGGGTGAAAAAATGTTTGCTGAGATTTCTGGAGATTCGTAATTTTGGGAAGCTTGGCAACCCCTTCCGATGTAAGTGTTTCTCGCCAGTCACTGCTTAGGGCTACAACAAGAGGAAACAAAACGTAGAGATAGAACGTGAAACTACTTTGTTGTGTCAAGTTTCAAGAAGCTAGCACAAACCGTGTTGGATTTAGAGTTCCAAATACATCTATCTATATAGGAGAAAACAGAGTGAAACCTAAAAATTCAAACTGTTACTGGAAATGAACCCTTCAACATAGAAGAACGAAATTTGGGGAACCAAGTCGCCTTAGTGTACTGATCATTACCTGAAAGTATCATCCAGTTTGGGTGAAAAATTATTTGCTGAGATTTCTGGAGATTCATAATTTTGGGAAGCTTGGCAACCCCTTCCCATGAAAGTGTTTCTCGCCAGTCACTGCTTAGGGCTACATTAAGAGGAAACAAAACGTAGAGATAGAACGTGAAACAACTTTGTTGTGTCAAGTTTCAAGAAGCTAGCACAAACCGTGTTGGATTTAGAGTTCCAAATACATCTATCTATATAGGAGAAAACAGAGTGAAACCTAAAAATTCAAACTGTTACTGGAAATGAACGCTTCAACATAGAAGAACGAAATTTGGGGAACCAAGTCGCCTTAGTGTACTGATCATTACCTGAAAGTATCATCCAGTGTGGGTGAAAAAATATTTGCTGAGATTTCTGGAGATTCGTAATTTAGGGAAGCTTGGCAACCCCTTCCCATGAAAGTGTTTCTCGCCAGTCACTGCTTAGGGCTACATCAAGAGGAAACAAAACGTAGAGATAGAACGTGAAACTACTTTGTTGTGTCAAGTTTCAAGAAGCTAGCACAAACCGTGTTGTATTTAGAGTTCCAAATACATCTATCAATATAGGAGAAAATAGAGTGAAACCTAAAAATTCAAACTGTTACTGGAAATGAACGCTTCAACATCGAAGAACGAAATTTGGGGAACCAAGTCGCCTTAGTGTACTGATCATTACCTGAAAGTATCATCCAGTTTGGGTGAAAAAATATTTGCTGAGATTTCTGGAGATTCGTAATTTTGGGAAGCTTGGCAACCCCTTCCCATGAAAGTGTTTCTCGCCAGTCACTGTTTAGGGCTACATCAAGAGGAAACAAAACGTAGAGATAGAACGTGAAACTACTTTGTTGTGTCAAGTTTCAAGAAGCTAGCACAAACCGTGTTGGATTTAGAGTTCCAAATACATCTATCAATATAGGAGAAAACAGAGTGAAACCTAAAAATTCAAACTGTTACTGGAAATGAACGCTTCAACATAGAAGAACGAAATTTGGGGAACCAAGTCGCCTTAGTGTACTGATCATTACCTGAGAGTATCATCCAGTTTGGGTGAAAAAATATTTGCTGAGATTTCTGGAGATTCGTAATTTTGAGAAGCTTGGCAACCCCTTCCCATGAAAGTGTTTCTCGCCAGTCACTGCTTAGGGCTACATCAAGAGGAAACAAAACGTAGAGATAGAACGTGAAACAACTTTGTTGTGTCAAGTTTCAAGAAGCTAGCACAAACCGTGTTGGATTTAGAGTTCCAAATACATCTATCAATATAGGAGAAAACAGAGTGAAACCTAAAAATTCAAACTGTTACTGGAAATGAACGCTTCAACATAGAAGAACGAAATTTGGGGAACCAAGTCGCCTTAGTGTACTGATCATTACCTGAGAGTATCATCCAGTTTGGGTGAAAAAATATTTGCTGAGATTTCTGGAGATTCGTAATTTTGGAAGCTTGGCAACCCCTTCCCATGAAAGTGTTTCTCGCCAGTCACTGCTTAGGGCTACATCAAGAGGAAACAAAACGTAGAGATAGAACGTGAAACTACTTTGTTGTGTCAAGTTTCAAGAAGCTAGCACAAACCGTGTTGGATTCAGAGTTCCAAATACATCTATCAATATAGGAGAAAACAGAGTGAAACCTAAAAATTCAAACTGTTACTGGAAATGAACGCTTCAACATAGAAGAACGAAATTAGGGGAACCAAGTCGCCTTAGTGTACTGATCATTACCTGAAAGTATCATCCAGTTTGGGTGAAAAAATGTTTGCTGAGATTTCTGGAGATTCGTAATTTTGGGAAGCTTGGCAACCCCTTCCGATGAAAGTGTTTCTCGCCAGTCACTGCTTAGGGCTACAACAAGAGGAAACAAAACGTAGAGATAGAACGTGAAACTACTTTGTTGTGTCAAGTTTCAAGAAGCTAGCACAAACCGTGTTGGATTTAGAGTTCCAAATACATCTATCTATATAGGAGAAAACAGAGTGAAACCTAAAAATTCAAACTGTTACTGGAAATGAACGCTTCAACATAGAAGAACGAAATTTGGGGAACCAAGTCGCCTTAGTGTACTGATCATTACCTGAAAGTGTCATCCAGTTTGGGTGAAAAAATATTTGCTGAGATTTCTGGAGATTCGTAATTTTGGGAAGCTTGGCAACCCCTTCCCATGAAAGTGTTTCTCGCCAGTCACTGCTTAGGGCTACATCAAGAGGAAACAAAACGTAGAGATAGAACGTGAAACAACTTTGTTGTGTCAAGTTTCAAGAAGCTAGCACAAACCGTGTTGGATTTAGAGTTCCAAATACATCTATCTATATAGGAGAAAACAGAGTGAAATCTAAAAATTCAAACTGTTACTGGAAATGAACGCTTCAACATAGAAGAACGAAATTTGGGGAACCAAGTCGCCTTAGTGTACTGATCATTACCTGAAAGTATCATCCAGTTTGGTTGAAAAAATATTTGCTGAGATTTCTGGAGATTCTTAATTTTGGGAAGCTTGGCAACCCCTTCCCATGAAAGTGTTTCTCGCCAGTCACTGCTTAGGGCTACATCAAGAGGAAACAAAACGTAGAGATAGAATGTGAAACTACTTTGTTGTGTCAACTTTCAAGAAGCTAGCACAAACCGTGTTGGATTTAGAGTTCCAAATACATCTATCAATATAGGAGAAAACAGAGTGAAACCTAAAAATTCAAACTGTTACTGGAAATGAACGCTTCGACATAGAAGAACGAAATTTGGGGAACCAAGTCGCCTTAGTGTACTGATCACTACCAGAAAGTATCATCCAGTTTGGGTGAAAAAATATTTGCTGAGATTTCTGGAGATTCGTAATTTTGGGAAGCTTGGCAACCCCTTCCCATGAAAGTGTTTCTCGCCAGTCACTGCTTAGGGCTACATCAAGAGGAAACAAAACGTAGAGATAGAACGTGAAACTACGTTGTTGTGTCAAGTTTCAAGAAGCTAGCACAAAACGTGTTGGATTTAGAGTTCCAAATACATCTATCAATATAGGAGAAAACAGAGTGAAACCTAAAAATTCAAACTGTTACTGGAAATGAACGCTTCAACATAGAAGAACGAAATTTGGGGAACCAAGTCGCCTTAGTGTACTGATGATTACCTGAAAGTATCATCCAGTTTGGGTGAAAAAATATTTGCTGAGATTTCTGGAGATTTGTAATTTTGGGAAGCTTGGCAACCCCTTCCCATGAAAGTGTTTCTGGCCAGTCACTGTTTAGGGCTACATCAAGAGGAAACAAAACGTAGAGATAGAACGTGAAACTACTTTGTTGTGTCAAGTTTCAAGAAGCTAGCACAAACCGTGTTGGATTCAGAGTTCCAAATACATCTATCAATATAGGAGAAAACAGAGTGAAACCTAAAAATTCAAACTGTTACTGGAAATGAACGCTTCGACATAGAAGAACGAAATTTGGGGAACCAAGTCGCCTTAGTGTACTGATCATTACCTGAAAGTATCATCCAGTTTGGGTGAAAAAATGTTTGCTGAGATTTATGGAGATTCGTAATTTTGGGAAGCTTGGCAACCCCTTCCGATGAAAGTGTTTCTCGCCAGTCACTGCTTAGGGCTACAACAAGAGGAAACAAAACGTAGAGATAGAACGTGAAACTACTTTGTTGTGTCAAGTTTCAAGAAGCTAGCACAAACCGTGTTGGATTTAGAGTTCCAAATACATCTATCTATATAGGAGAAAACAGAGTGAAACCTAAAAATTCAAACTGTTACTGGAAATGAACGCTTCGACATAGAAGAACGAAATTTGGGGAACCAAGTCGCCTTAGTGTACTGATCATTACCTGAAAGTATCATCCAGTTTGGGTGAAAAAATATTTGCTGAGATTTCTGGAGATTCGTAATTTTGGGAAGCTTGGCAACCCCTTCCCATGAAAGTGTTTCTCGCCAGTCACTGCTTAGGGCTACATCAAGAGGAAACAAAACGTAGAGATAGAACATGAAACAAGTTTGTTGTGTCAAGTTTCAAGAAGCTAGCACAAACCGTGTTGGATTTAGAGTTCCAAATACATCTATCTATATAGGAGAAAACAGAGTGAAACCTAAAAATTCAAACTGTTACTGGAAATGAACGCTTCAACATAGAAGAACGAAATTTGGGGAACCAAGTCGCCTTAGTGTACTGATCATTACCTGAAAGTATCATCCAGTTTGGGTGAAAAAATATTTGCTGAGATTTCTGGAGATTCGTAATTTTGGGAAGCTTGGCAACCCCTTCCCATGAAAGTGTTTCTCGCCAGTCACTGCTTAGGGCTACATCAAGAGGAAACAAAACGTAGAGATAGAATGTGAAACTACTTTGTTGTGTCAACTTTCAAGAAGCTAGCACAAACCGTGTTGGATTTAGAGTTCCAAATACATCTATCAATATAGGAGAAAACAGAGTGAAACCTAAAAATTCAAACTGTTACTGGAAATGATCGCTTCGACATAGAAGAACGAAATTTGAGGAACCAAGTCGCCTTAGTGTACTGATCACTACCTGAAAGTATCATCCAGTTTGGGTGAAAAAATATTTGCTGAGATTTCTGGAGATTCGTAATTTTGGGAAGCTTGGCAACCCCTTCCCATGAAAGTGTTTCTCGCCAGTCACTGCTTAGGGCTACATCAAGAGGAAACAAAACGTAGAGATAGAACATGAAACTACTTTGTTGTGTCAACTTTCAAGAAACTAGCACAAACCGTGTTGGATTTAGAGTTCCAAATACATCTATTAATATAGGAGAAAACAGAGTGAAACCTAAAAATTCAAACTGTTACTGGAAATGAACGCTTCAACATAGAAGAACGAAATTTGGGGAACCAAGTTACCTTAGTGTACTGATCATTACCTGAAAGTATCATCCAGTTTGGTTGAAAAAATATTTGCTGAGATTTCTGGAGATTCGTAATTTTTGGAAGCTTGGCAATCCCTTCCCATGAAAGTGTTTCTCGCCAGTCACTGCTTAGGGCTACATCAAGAGGAAACAAAACACAGAGATAGAACGTGAAACTACTTTGTTGTGTCAAGTTTCAAGAAGCTATCACAAACCGTGCTGGATTTAGAGTTCCAAATAAATCTATCACTATAGGAGAAAACAGAGTGAAACCTACAAATTCAAACTGTTACTGGAAATGAACGCTTCAACATAGAAGAACGAAATTTGGGGAACCAAGTCGCCTTAGTGTACTGATCATTACCTGAAAGTATCATCCAGTTTGGGTGAAAAAATATTTGCTGAGATCTCTGGAGATTCGTAATTTTGGGAAGCTTGGCAACCCCTTCCCATAAAGTGTTTCTCGCCAGTCACTGCTTAGGGATACATCAAGAGGAAACAAAACGTAGAGATAGAACGTGAAACTACTTTGTTGTGTCAAGTTTCAAGAAGCTATCACAAACCGTGTTGGATTTAGAGTTCCAAATACATCTATCAATATAGGAGAAAACAGAGTGAAACCTACAAATTCAAACTGTTACTGGAAATGAACGCTTCAACATAGAAGAACGAAATTTGGGTAACCAAGTCGCCTTAGTGTACTGATCATTACCTGAAAGTATCATCCAGTTTGGGTGAAAAAATATTTGCTGAGATTTCTGGAGATTTGTAATTTTTGGAAGCTTGGCAACCCCTTCCCATGAAAGTGTTTCTCGCCAGTCACTGCTTAGGGCTACATCAAGAGGAAACAAAACGTAGAGATAGAACGTGAAACTACTTTGTTGTGTCAAGTTTCAAGAAGCTAGCACAAACCGTGTTGGATTTAGAGTTCCAAATACATCTATCAATATAGGAGAAAACAGAGTGAAACCTAAAAATTCAAACTGTTACTGGAAATGAACGCTTCAACATAGAAGAACGAAATTTGGGGAACCAAGTCGCCTTAGTGTACTGATCATTACCTGAAAGTATCATCCAGTGTGGGTGAAAAAATATTTGCTGAGATCTCTGGAGATTCGTAATTTTGGGAAGCTTGGCAACCCCTTCCCATGAAAGTGTTTCTCGCCAGTCACTGCTTAGGGCTACATCAAGAGGAAACAAAACGTAGACATAGAACGTGAAACTACTTTGTTGTGTCAAGTTTCAAGAAGCTAGCACAAACTGTGTTGGATTTAGAGTTCCAAATACATCTATCAATATAGGAGAAAACAGAGTGAAACCTAAAAATTCAAACTGTTACTGGAAATGAACGCTTCAACATAGAAGAACGAAATTTGGGGAACCAAGTCGCCTTAGTGTACTGATCATTACCTGAAAGTATCATCCAGTTTGGGTGAAAAAATATTTGCTGAGATTTCTGGAGATTCGTAATTTTGGGAAGCTTGGCAACCCCTTCCCATGAAAGTGTTTCTGGCCAGTCACTGTTTAGGGCTACATCAAGAGGAAACAAAACGTAGAGATAGAACGTGAAACTACTTTGTTTTGTCAAGTTTCAAGAAGCTAGCACAAACCGTGTTGGATTTAGAGTTCCAAATACATCTATCAATATAGGAGAAAACAGAGTGAAACCTAAAAATTCAAACTGTTACTGGAAATGAACGCTTCAACGTAGAAGAACGAAATTTGGGGAACCAAGTCGCCTTAGTGTACTGATCATTACCTGAAAGTATCATCCAGTTTGGGTGAAAAAATATTTGCTGAGATTTCTGGAGATTCGTAATTTTGGGAAGCTTGGCATCCCCTTCCCCTGAAAGTGTTTCTCGCCAGTCACTGCTTAGGGCTACATCAAGAGGAAACAAAACGTAGCGATAGAACGTGAAACTACTTTGTTGTGTCAAGTTTCAAGAAGCTAGCACAAACCGTGTTGGATTTAGAGTTCCAAATACATCTATCAATATAGGAGAAAACAGAGTGAAACCTAAAAATTCAAACTGTTACTGGAAATGAACGCTTCAACATAGAAGAACGAAATTTGGGGAACCAAGTCGCCTTAGTGTACTGATCATTACCTGAGAGTATCATCCAGTTTGGGTGAAAAAATATTTGCTGAGATTTCTGGAGATTCGTAATTTTGGAAGCTTGGCAACCCCTTCCCATGAAAGTGTTTCTCGCCAGTCACTGCTTAGGGCTACATCAAGAGGAAACAAAACGTAGAGATAGAACGTGAAACTACTTTGTTGTGTCAACTTTCAAGAAGCTAGCACAAACCGTGTTGGATTCAGAGTTCCAAATACATCTATCAATATAGGAGAAAACAGAGTGAAACCTAAAAATTCAAACTGTTACTGGAAATGAACGCTTCAACATAGAAGAACGAAATTTGGGGAACCAAGTTACCTTAGTGTACTGATCATTACCTGAAAGTATCATCCAGTTTGGGTGAAAAATTATTTGCTGAGATTTCTGGAGATTCGTAATTTTTGGAAGCTTGGCAATCCCTTCCCATGAAAGTGTTTCTCGCCAGTCACTGCTTAGGGCTACATCAAGAGGAAACAAAACACAGAGATAGAACGTGAAACTACTTTGTTGTGTCAAGTTTCAAGAAGCTATCACAAACCGTGTTGGATTTAGAGTTCCAAATACATCTATCAATATAGGAGAAAACAGAGTGAAACCTAAAAATTCAAACTGTTACTGGAAATGAACGCTTCAACATAGAAGAACGAAATTTGGTGAACCAAGTCGCCTTAGTGTACTGATCATTACCTGAAAGTATCATCCAGTTTGGGTGAAAAAATAATTGCTGAGATTTCTGGAGATTCGTAATTTTGGGAAGCTTGGCAACCCCTTCCCATGAAAGTGTTTCTCGCCAGTCACTGCTTAGGGCTACATCAAGAGGAAACAAAACGTAGAGATAGAACGTGAAACTACGTTGTTGTGTCAAGTTTCAAGAAGCTAGCACAAAACGTGTTGGATTTAGAGTTCCAAATACATCTATCAATATAGGAGAAAACAGAGTGAAACCTAAAAATTCAAACTGTTACTGGAAATGAACGCTTCAACATAGAAGAACGAAATTTGGGGAACCAAGTCGCCTTAGTGTACTGATCATTACCTGAAAGTATCATCCAGTTTGGGTGAAAAAATATTTGCTGAGATTTCTGGAGATTCGTAATTTTGGGAAGCTTGGCAACCCCTTCCCATGAAAGTGTTTCTGGCCAGTCACTGTTTAGGGCTACATCAAGAGGAAACAAAACGTAGAGATAGAACGTGAAACTACTTTGTTGTGTCAAGTTTCAAGAAGCTAGCACAAACCGTGTTGGATTTAGAGTTCCAAATACATCTATCAATATAGGAAAAAACAGAGTGAAACCTAAAAATTCAAACTGTTACTGGAAATGAACGCTTCAACATAGAAGAACGAAATTTGGGGAACCAAGTCGCCTTAGTGTACTGATCATTACCTGAAAGTATCACCCAGTTTGGGTGAAAAAATATTTGCTGAGATTTCTGGAGATTCGTAATTTTGGGAAGCTTGGCAACCCCTTCCCATGAAAGGGTTTCTCGCCAGTCACTGTTTAGGGCTACATCAAGAGGAAACAAAACGTAGAGATAGAACATGAAACTACTTTGTTGTGTCAACTTTCAAGAAGCTAGCACAAACCGTGTTGGATTTAGAGTTCCAAATACATCTATCAATATAGGAGAAAACAGAGTGAAACCTAAAAATTCAAACTGTTACTGGAAATGAACGCTTCAACATAAAAGAACGAAATTTGGGGAACCAAGTCGCCTTAGTGTACTGATCATTACCTGAAAGTATCATCCAGTTTGGGTGAAAAAATATTTGCTGAGATTTCTGGAGATTCGTAATTTTGGGAAGCTTGGCAACCCCTTCCCATGAAAGGGTTTCTCGCCAGTCACTGCTTAGGGCTACATCAAGAGGAAACAAAACATAGAGATAGAACGTGAAACTACTTTGTTGTGTCAAGTTTCAAGAAGCTAGCACAAACCGTGTTGGATTTAGAGTTCCAAATACATCTATTAATGTAGGAGAAAACAGAGTGAAACCTAAAAATTCAAACTGTTACTGGAAATGAACGCTTCAACATAGAAGAACGAAATTTGGGGAACCAAGTTACCTTAGTGTACTGATCATTACCTGAAAGTATCATCCAGTTTGGGTGAAAAATTATTTGCTGAGATTTCTGGAGATTTGTAATTTTTGGAAGCTTGGCAATCCCTTCCCATGAAAGTGTTTCTCGCCAGTCACTGCTTAGGGATACATCAAGAGGAAACAAAACGTAGAGATAGAACGTGAAACTACTTTGTTGTGTCAAGTTTCAAGAAGCTATCACAAACCGTGTTGGATTTAGAGTTCCAAATACATCTATCAATATAGGAGAAAACAGAGTGAAACCTACAAATTCAAACTGTTACTGGAAATGAACGCTTCAACATAGAAGAACGAAATTTGGGTAACCAAGTCGCCTTAGTGTACTGATCATTACCTGAAAGTATCATCCAGTTTGGGTGAAAAAATATTTGCTGAGATTTCTGGAGATTCGTAATTTTGGGAAGCTTGGCAACCCCTTCCCATGAAAGTGTTTCTCGCCAGTCACTGCTTAGGGCTACATCAAGAGGAAACAAAACGTAGAGATAGAACGTGAAACTACTTTGTTGTGTCAAGTTTCAAGAAGCTAGCACAAACCGTGTTGTATTTAGAGTTCCAAATACATCTATCAATATAGGAGAAAACAGAGTGAAACCTAAAAATTCAAACTGTTACTCCAATGAACGCTTCAACATAGAAGAACGAAATTTGGGGAACCAAGTCGCCTTAGTGTACTATATCATTACCTGAAAGTATCATCCAGTGTGGGTGAAAAAATATTTGCTGAGATCTCTGGAGATTCGTAATTTTGGGAAGCTTGGCAACCCCTTCCCATGAAAGTGTTTCTCGCCAGTCACTGCTTAGGGCTACATCAAGAGGAAACAAAACGTAGACATAGAACGTGAAACTACTTTGTTGTGTCAAGTTTCAAGAAGCTAGCACAAACCGTGTTGGATTTAGAGTTCCAAATACATCTATCAATATAGGAGAAAACAGAGTGAAACCTAAAAATTCAAACTGTTACTGGAAATGAACGCTTCAACATAGAAGAACGAAATTTGGGGAACCAAGTCGCCTTAGTGTACTGATCATTACCTGAAAGTATCATCCAGTTTGGGTGAAAAAATATTTGCTGAGATTTCTGGAGATTAGTAATTTTGGGAAGCTTGGCAACCCCTTCCCATGAAAGTGTTTCTGGCCAGTCACTGTTTAGGGCTACATCAAGAGGAAACAAAACGTAGAGATAGAACGTGAAACTACTTTGTTGTGTCAAGTTTCAAGAAGCTAGCACAAACCGTGTTGGATTTAGAGTTCCAAATACATCTATCAATATAGGAGAAAACACAGTGAAACCTAAAAATTCAAACTGTTACTGGAAATGAACGCTTCAACATAGAAGAACGAAATTTGGGGAACCAAGTCGCCTTAGTGTACTGATCATTACCTGAAAGTATCATCCATTTTGGGTGAAAAAATATTTGCTGAGATTTCTGGAGATTCGTAATTTTGGGAAGCTTGGCATCCCCTTCCCCTGAAAGTGTTTCTCGCCAGTCACTGCTTAGGGCTACATCAAGAGGAAACAAAACGTAGCGATAGAACGTGAAACTACTTTGTTGTGTCAACTTTCAAGAAGCTAGCACAAACCGTGTTGGATTCAGAGTTCCAAATACATCTATCAATATAGGAGAAAACAGAGTGAAACCTAAAAATTCAAACTGTTACTGGAAATGAACGCTTCAACATAGAAGAACGAAATTTGGGGAACCAAGTCGCCTTAGTGTACTGATCATTACCTGAGAGTATCATCCAGTTTGGGTGAAAAAATATTTGCTGAGATTTCTGGAGATTCGTAATTTTGGAAGCTTGGCAACCCCTTCCCATGAAAGTGTTTCTCGCCAGTCACTGCTTAGAGCTACATCAAGAGGAAACAAAACTTAGAGATAGAACGTGAAACTACTTTGTTGTGTCAATTTTCAAGAAGCTAGCACAAACCGTGTTGGATTCAGAGTTCCAAATACATCTATCAATATAGGAGAAAACAGAGTGAAACCTAAAAATTCAAACTGTTACTGGAAATGAACGCTTCAACATAGAAGAACGAAATTAGGGGAACCAAGTCGCCTTAGTGTACTGATCATTACCTGAAAGTATCATCCAGTTTGGGTGAAAAAATGTTTGCTGAGATTTCTGGAGATTCGTAATTTTGGGAAGCTTGGCAACCCCTTCCGATGTAAGTGTTTCTCGCCAGTCACTGCTTAGGGCTACAACAAGAGGAAACAAAATGTAGAGATAGAACGTGAAACAACTTTGTTGTGTCAAGTTTCAAGAAGCTAGCACAAACCGTGTTGGATTTAGAGTTCCAAATACATCTATCTATATAGGAGAAAACAGAGTGAAACCTAAAAATTCAAACTGTTACTGGAAATGAACCCTTCAACATAGAAGAACGAAATTTGGGGAACCAAGTCGCCTTAGTGTACTGATCATTACCTGAAAGTATCATCCAGTTTGGGTGAAAAAATATTTGCTGAGATTTCTGGAGATTCGTAATTTTGGGAAGCTTGGCAACCCCTTCCCATGAAAGTGTTTCTCGCCAGTCACTGCTTAGGGCTACATCAAGAGGAAACAAAACGTAGAGATAGAACGTGAAACAAATTTGTTGTGTCAAGTTTCAAGAAGCTAGCACAAACCGTGTTGGATTTACAGTTCCAAATACATCTATCTATATAGGAGAAAACAGAGTGTAACCTAAAAATTCAAACTGTTACTGGAAATGAACGCTTCAACATAGAAGAACGAAATTTGGGGAACCAAGTCGCCTTAGTGTACTGATCATTACCTGAAAGTATCATCCAGTTTGGTTGAAAAAATATTTGCTGAGATTTCTGGAGATTCGTAATTTAGGGAAGCTTGGCAACCCCTTCCCATGAAAGTGTTTCTCGCCAGTCACTGCTTAGGGCTACATCAAGAGGAAACAAAACGTAGAGATAGAACGTGAAACTACTTTGTTGTGTCAAGTTTCAAGAAGCTAGCACAAACCGTGTTGTATTTAGAGTTCCAAATACATCTATCAATATAGGAGAAAATAGAGTGAAACCTAAAAATTCAAACTGTTACTGGAAATGAACGCTTCAACATCGAAGAACGAAATTTGGGGAACCAAGTCGCCTTAGTGTACTGATCATTACCTGAAAGTATCATCCAGTTTGGGTGAAAAAATATTTGCTGAGATTTCTGGAGATTCGTAATTTTGGGAAGCTTGGCAACCCCTTCCCATGAAAGTGTTTCTCGCCAGTCACTGTTTAGGGCTACATCAAGAGGAAACAATACGTAGAGATAGAACGTGAAACTACTTTGTTGTGTCAAGTTTCAAGAAGCTAGCACAAACCGTGTTGGATTTAGAGTTCCAAATACATCTATCAATATAGGAGAAAACAGAGTGAAACCTAAAAATTCAAACTGTTACTGGAAATGAACGCTTCAACACAGAAGAACGAAATTTGGGGAACCAAGTCGCCTTAGTGTACTGATCATTACCTGAGAGTATCATCCAGTTTGGGTGAAAAAATATTTGCTGAGATTTCTGGAGATTCGTAATTTTTGGAAGCTTGGCAACCCCTTCCCATGAAAGTGTTTCTCGCCAGTCACTGCTTAGGGCTACATCAAGAGGAAACAAAACGTAGAGATAGAACGTGAAACTACTTTGTTGTGTCAAGTTTCAAGAAGCTAGCACAAACCGTGTTGGATTTAGAGTTCCAAATACATCTACCAATATAGGAGAAAACAGAGTGAAACCTAAAAATTCAAACTGTTACTGGAAATGAACGCTTCAACATAGAAGAACGAAATTTGGGGAACCAAGTCGCCTTAGTGTACTGATCATTACCTGAAAGTATCATCCAGTTTGGGTGAAAAAATATTTGCTGAGATTTCTGGAGATTCGTAATTTTGGGAAGCTTGGCAACCCCTTCCCATGAAAGTGTTTCTCGCCAGTCACTGCTTAGGGCTACATCAAGAGGAAACAAAACGTAGAGATAGAACGTGAAACTACGTTGTTGTGTCAAGTTTCAAGAAGCTAGCACAAAACGTGTTGGATTTAGAGTTCCAAATACATCTATCAATATAGGAGAAAACAGAGTGAAACCTAAAAATTCAAACTGTTACTGGAAATGAACGCTTCAAATAGAAGAACGAAATTTGGGGAACCAAGTCGCCTTAGTGTACTGATCATTACCTGAAAGTATCATCCAGTTTGGGTGAAAAAATATTTGCTGAGATCTCTGGAGATTCGTAATTTTGGGAAGCTTGGCAACCCCTTCCCATGAAAGTGTTTCTCGCCAGTCACTGCTTAGGGCTACATCAAGAGGAAACAAAACGTAGAGATAGAACGTGAAACTACTTTGTTGTGTCAAGTTTCAAGAAGCTAGCACATACCGTGTTGGATTTAGAGTTCCAAATATATCTATCAATATAGGAGAAAACAGAGTGAAACCTAAAAATTCAAACTGTTACTGGAAATGAACGCTTCAACATAGAACAACGAAATTTGGGGAACCAAGTCGCCTTAGTGTACTGATCATTACCTGAAAGTATCATCCAGTTTGGGTGAAAAAATATTTGCTGAGATTTCTGGAGATTCGTAATTTTGGGAAGCTTGGCAACCCCTTCCCATGAAAGTGTTTCTGGCCAGTCACTGCTTAGGGCTACATCAAGAGGAAACAAAACGTAGAGATAGAACGTGAAACTACTTTGTTGTGTCAAGTTTCAAGAAGCTAGCACAAACCGTGTTGGATTTAGAGTTCCAAATACATCTATCAATATAGGAGAAAACAGAGTGAAACCTAAAAATTCAAACTGTTACTGGAAATGAACGCTTCAACATAGAAGAACGAAATTTGGGGAACCAAGTCGCCTTAGTGTACTGATCACTACCTGAAAGTATCATCCAGTTTGGGTGAACAAATATTTGCTGAGATTTCTGGAGATTCGTAATTTTGGGAAGCTTGGCAACCCCTTCCCATGAAAGTGTTTCTCGCCAGTCACTGCTTAGGGCTACATCAAGAGGAAACAAAACGTAGAGATAGAACGTGAAACTACTTTGTTGTGTCAAGTTTCAAGAAGCTAGCACAAACCGTGTTGGATTTAGAGTTCCAAATACATCTATCAATATAGGAGAAAACAGAGTGAAACCTAAAAATTCAAACTGTTACTGGAAATGAACGCTTCAACATAGAAGAACAAAATTTGAAGAACCAAGTCGCCTTAGTGTACTGATCATTACCTGAGAGTATCATCCAGTTTGGGTGAAAAAATATTTGCTGAGATTTCTGGAGATTCGTAATTTTTGGAAGCATGGCAACCCCTTCCCATGAAAGTGTTTCTCGCCAGTCACTGCTTAGGGCTACATCAAGAGGAAACAAAATGTAGAGATAGAACGTGAAACTACTTTGTTGTGTCAAGTTTCAAGAAGCTAGCACAAACCGTGTTGGATTTAGAGTTCCAAATACATCTATCAATATAGGAGAAAACAGAGTGAAACCTAAAAATTCAAACTGTTACTGGAAATGAACGCTTCGACATAGAAGAACGAAATTTGGGGAACCAAGTCGCCTTAGTGTACTGATCACTACCTGAAAGTATCATCCAGTTTGGGTGAAAAAATATTTGCTGAGATTTCTGGAGATTCGTAATTTTGGGAAGCTTGGCAACCCCTTCCCATGAAAGTGTTTCTCGCCAGTCACTGCTTAGGGCTACATCAAGAGGAAACAAAACGTAGAGATAGAACGTGAAACTACTTTGTTGTGTCAAGTTTCAAGAAGCTAGCACAAACCGTGTTGGATTTAGAGTTCCAAATACATCTATCAATATAGGAGAAAACAGAGTGAAACCTAAAAATTCAAACTGTTACTGGAAATGAACGCTTCAACATAGAAGAACGAAATTTGGGGAACCAAGTCGCCTTAGTGTACTGATCATTACCTGAAAGTATCATCCAGTTTGGGTGAAAAAATATTTGCTGAGATTTCTGGAGATTCGTAATTTTGGGAAGCTTGGCAACCCCGTTCCATGAAAGGGTTTCTCGCCAGTCACTGCTTAGGGCTACATCAAGAGGAAACAAAACATAGAGATAGAACGTGAAACTACTTTGTTGTGTCAAGTTTCAAGAAGCTAGCACAAACCGTGTTGGATTTAGAGTTCCAAATACATCTATTAATATAGGAGAAAACAGAGTGAAACCTAAAAATTCAAACTGTTACTGGAAATGAACGCTTCAACATAGAAGAACGAAATTTGGGGAACCAAGTTACCTTAGTGTACTGATCATTACCTGAAAGTATCATCCAGTTTGGGTGAAAAATTATTTGCTGAGATTTCTGGAGATTCGTAATTTTTGGAAGCTTGGCAATCCCTTCCCATGAAAGTGTTTCTCGCCAGTCACTGCTTAGGGCTACATCAAGAGGAAACAAAACGTAGAGATAGAACGTGAAACTACTTTGTTGTGTCAAGTTTCAAGAAGCTAGCACAAACCGTGTTGGATTTAGAGTTCCAAATACATCTATCAATATAGGAGAAAACAGAGTGAAACCTAAAAATTCAAACTGTTACTGGAAATGAACGCTTCAAATTAGAAGAACGAAATTTGGGGAACCAAGTCGCCTTAGTGTACTGATCATTACCTGAGAGTATCATCCAGTTTGGGTGAAAAAATATTTGCTGAGATTTCTGGAGATTCGTAATTTTGGGAAGCTTGGCAACCCCGTTCCATGAAAGGGTTTCTCGCCAGTCACTGCTTAGGGCTACATCAAGAGGAAACAAAACGTAGAGATAGAACGTGAAACTACTTTGTTGTGTCAAGTTTCAAGAAGCTAGAACAAACCGTGTTGGATTTAGAGTTCCAAATACATCTATCAATATAGGAGAAAACAGAGTGAAACCAAAAATTCAAACTGTTACTGGAAATGAACGCTTCAACATAGAAGAACGAAATTTGGGGAACCAAGTCGCCTTAGTGTACTGATCATTACCTGAAAGTATCATCCAGTTGGGTGAAAAAATGTTTGCTGAGATTTCTGCAGATTCGTAATTTTGGGAAGCTTGGCAACCCCTTCCCATGAAAGTGTTTCTCGCCAGTAACTGCTTAGGGCTACATCAAGAGGAAACAAAACGTAGAGATAGAACGTGAAACTACTTTGTTGTGTCAAGTTTCAAGAAGCTAGCACAAACTGTGTTGGATTTAGAGTTCCAAATACATCTATCAATATAGGAGAAAACAGAGTGAAACCTAAAAATTCAAACTGTTACTGGAAATGAACGCTTCAAAATAGAAGAACAAAATTTGGGGAACCAAGTCGCCTTAGTGTACTGATCATTACCTGAAAGTATCATCCAGTTTGGGTGAAAAAATATTTGCTGAGATTTCTGGAGATTCGTAATTTTGGGAAGCTTGGCAACCCCTTCCCATGAAAGTGTTTCTCGCCAGTCACTGCTTAGGGCTACATCAAGAGGAAACAAAACGTAGAGATAGAACGTGAAACTACTTTGTTGTGTCAAGTTTCAAGAAGCTAGCAAAAACCGTGTTGGATTTAGAGTTCCAAATACATCTATCAATATAGGAGAAAACAGAGTGAAACCTAAAAATTCAAACTGTTACTGGAAATGAACGCTTCGACATAGAAGAACGAACTTTGGGGAACCAAGTCGCCTTAGTGTACTGATCACTACCTGAAAGTATCATCCAGTTTGGGTGAAAAAATATTTGCTGAGATTTCTGGAGATTCGTAATTTTGGGAAGCTTGGCAACCCCTTCCCATGAAAGTGTTTCTCGCCAGTCACTGCTTAGGGCTACATCAAGAGGAAACTAAACGTAGAGATAGAACGTGAAACTACTTTGTTGTGTCAAGTTTCAAGAAGCTAGCACAAACCGTGTTGGATTTAGAGTTCCAAATACATCTATCAATATAGGAGAAAACAGAGTGAAACCTAAAAATTCAAACTGTTACTGGAAATGAACGCTTCAACATAGAAGAACGAAATTTGGGGAACCAAGTCGCCTTAGTGTACTGATCACTACCTGAAAGTATCATCCAGTTTGGGTGAAAAAATATTTGCTGAGATATCTGGAGATTCGTAATTTTGGGAAGCTTGGCAACCCCGTTCCATGAAAGGGTTTCTCGCCAGTCACTGCTTAGGGCTACATCAAGAGGAAACAAAACGTAGAGATAGAACGTGAAACTACTTTGTTGTGTCAAGTTTCAAGAAGCTAGCACAAACCGTGTTGGATTTAGAGTTCCAAATACATCTATTAATATAGGAGATAACAGAGTGAAACCTAAAAATTCAAACTGTTACTGGAAATGAACGCTTCAACATAGAAGAACGAAATTTGGGGAACCAAGTTACCTTAGTGTACTGATCATTACCTGAAAGTATCATCCAGTTTGGGTGAAAAATTATTTGCTGAGATTTCTGGAGATTCGTAATTTTGGGAAGCTTGGCAACCCCGTTAAATGAAAGGGTTTCTCGCCAGTCACTGCTTAGGGCTACATCAAGAGGAAACAAAACGTAGAGATAGAACGTGAAACTACTTTGTTGTGTCAAGTTTCAAGAAGCTAGAACAAACCGTGTTGGATTTAGAGTTCCAAATACATCTATCAATATAGGAGAAAACAGAGTGAAACCTAAAAATTCAAACTGTTACTGGAAATGAACGCTTCAACATAGAAGAACGAAATTTGGGGAACCAAGTCGCCTTAGTGTACTGATCATTACCTGAAAGTATCATCCAGTTTGGGTGAAAAAATGTTTGCTGAGATATCTGGAGATTCGTAATTTTGGGAAGCTTGGCAACCCCTTCCCATGAAAGTGTTTCTCACCAGTCACTGCTTAGGGCTACATCAAGAGGAAACAAAACGTAGAGATAGAACGTGAAACTACTTTGTTGTGTCAAGTTTCAAGAAGCTAGCACAAACTGTGTTGGATTTAGCGTTCCAAATACATCTATCAATATAGGAGAAAACAGAGTGAAACCTAAAAATTCAAACTGTTACTGGAAATGAACGCTTCAAAATAGAAGAACAAAATTTGGGGAACCAAGTCGCCTTAGTGTACTGATCATTACCTGAAAGTATCATCCAGTTTGGGTGAAAAAATATTTGCTGAGATTTATGGAGATTCGTAATTTTGGGAAGCTTGGCAACCCCTTCCCATGAAAGTGTTTCTCGCCAGTCACTGCTTAGGGCTACATCAAGAGGAAACAAAACGTAGAGATAGAACGTGAAACTACTTTGTTGTGTCAAGTTTCAAGAAGCTAGCACAAACCGTGTTGGATTTAGAGTTCCAAATACATCTATCAATATAGGAGAAAACAGAGTGAAACCTAAAAATTCAAACTGTTACTGGAAATGAACGCTTGAACATAGAAGAACGAAATTTGGGGAACCAAGTCGCCTTAGTGTACTGATCATTACCTGAAAGTATCATCCAGTTTGGGTGAAAAAATATTTGCTGAGATTCCTGGAGATTCGCAATTTTTGGAATCTTGGCAACCCCTTCCCATGAAAGTGTTTCTCGCCAGTCACTGCTTAGGGCTACATCAAGAGGAAACAAAACGTAGAGATAGAACGTGAAACTACTTTGTTGTGTCAAGTTTCAAGAAGCTAGAACAAACCGTGTTGGATTTAGAGTTCCAAATACATCTATCAATATAGGAGAAAACAGAGTGAAACCTAAAAATTCAAACTGTTACTGGAAATGAACGCTTCGACATAGAAGAACGAAATTTGGGGAACCAAGTCGCCTTAGTGTACTGATCACTACGTGAAAGTATCATCCAGTTTGGGTGAACAAATATTTGCTGAGATTTCTGGAGATTCATAATTTTGGGAAGCTTGGCAACCCCTTCCCATGAAAGTGTTTCTCGCCAGTCACTGCTTAGGGCTACATCAAGAGGAAACAAAACGTAGAGATAGAACGTGAAACTACTTTGTTGTGTCAAGTTTCAAGAAGCTAGCACAAACCGTGTTGGATTTAGAGTTCCAAATACATCTATCAATATAGGAGAAAACAGAGTGAAACCTAAAAATTCAAACTGTTACTGGAAATGAACGCTTCAACATAGAAGAACAAAATTTGGGGAACCAAGTCGCCTTAGTGTACTGATCATTACCTGAAAGTATCATCCAGTTTGGATGAAAAAATATTTGCTGAGATTTCTGGAGATTCGTAATTTTGGGAAGCTTGGCAACCCCTTCCCATGAAAGTGTTTCTCGCCAGTCACTGTTTAGGGCTACATCAAGAGGAAACAAAACGTAGAGATAGAACATGAAACTACTTTGTTGTGTCAACTTTCAAGAAGCTAGCACAAACCGTGTTGGATTTAGAGTTCCAAATACATCTATCAATATAGGAGAAAACAGAGTGAAACCTAAAAATTCAAACTGTTACTGGAAATGAACGCTTCAACATAGAAGAACGAAATTTGGGGAACCAAGTCGCCTTAGTGTACTGATCATTACCTGAAAGTATCATCCAGTTTGGGTGAAAAAATATTTGCTGAGATTTCTGGAGATTCGTAATTTTGGGAAGCTTGGCAACCCCGTTCCATGAAAGGGTTTCTCGCCAGTCACTGCTTAGGGCTACATCAAGTGGAAACAAAACGTAGAGATAGAACGTGAAACTACTTTGTTGTGTCAAGTTTCAAGAAGCTAGCACAAACCGTGTTGGATTTAGAGTTCCAAATACATCTATTAATATAGGAGAAAACAGAGTGAAACATAAAAATTCAAACTGTTACTGGAAATGAACGCCTCAACATAGAAGAACGAAATTTGGGGAACCAAGTTACCTTAGTGTACTGATCATTACCTGAAAGTATCATCCAGTTTGGGTGAAAAATTATTTGCTGAGATTTCTGGAGATTCGTAATTTTGGGAAGCTTGGCAACCCCGTTAAATGAAAGGGTTTCTCGCCAGTCACTGCTTAGGGCTACATCAAGAGGAAACAAAACGTAGAGATAGAACGTGAAACTACTTTGTTGTGTCAAGTTTCAAGAAGCTAGAACAAACCGTGTTGGATTTAGAGTTCCAAATACATCTATCAATATAGGAGAAAACAGAGTGAAACCTAAAAATTCAAACTGTTACTGGAAATGAACGCTTCAACATAGAAGAACGAAATTTGGGGAACCAAGTCGCCTTAGTGTACTGATCATTACCTGAAAGTATCATCCAGTTTGGGTGAAAAAATGTTTGCTGAGATATCTGGAGATTCGTAATTTTGGGAAGCTTGGCAACCCCTTCCCATGAAAGTGTTTCTCACCAGTCACTGCTTAGGGCTACATCAAGAGGAAACAAAACGTAGAGATAGAACGTGAAACTACTTTGTTGTGTCAAGTTTCAAGAAGCTAGCACAAACTGTGTTGGATTTAGCGTTCCAAATACATCTATCAATATAGGAGAAAACAGAGTGAAACCTAAAAATTCAAACTGTTACTGGAAATGAACGCTTCAAAATAGAAGAACAAAATTTGGGGAACCAAGTCGCCTTAGTGTACTGATCATTACCTGAAAGTATCATCCAGTTTGGGTGAAAAAATATTTGCTGAGATTTATGGAGATTCGTAATTTTGGGAAGCTTGGCAACCCCTTCCCATGAAAGTGTTTCTCGCCAGTCACTGCTTAGGGCTACATCAAGAGGAAACAAAACGTAGAGATAGAACGTGAAACTACTTTGTTGTGTCAAGTTTCAAGAAGCTAGCACAAACCGTGTTGGATTTAGAGTTCCAAATACATCTATCAATATAGGAGAAAACAGAGTGAAACCTAAAAATTCAAACTGTTACTGGAAATGAACGCTTCAACATAGAAGAACGAAATTTGGGGAACCAAGTCGCCTTAGTGTACTGATCATTACCTGAAAGTATCATCCAGTTTGGGTGAAAAAATATTTGCTGAGATTTCTGGAGATTCGTAATTTTTGGAAGCTTGGCAACCCCTTCCCATGAAAGTGTTTCTCGCCAGTCACTGCTTAGGGCTACATCAAGAGGAAACAAAACGTAGAGATAGAACGTGAAACTACTTTGTTGTGTCAAGTTTCAAGAAGCTAGAACAAACCGTGTTGGATTTAGAGTTCCAAATACATCTATCAATATAGGAGAAAACAGAGTGAAACCTAAAAATTCAAACTGTTACTGGAAATGAACGCTTCGACATAGAAGAACGAAATTTGGGGAACCAAGTCGCCTTAGTGTACTGATCACTACCTGAAAGTATCATCCAGTTTGGGTGAAAAAATATTTGCTGAGATTTCTGGAGATTCGTAATTTTGGGAAGCTTGGCAACCCCTTCCCATGAAAGTGTTTCTCGCCAGTCACTGCTTAGGGCTACATCAAGAGGAAACTAAACGTAGAGATAGAACGTGAAACTACTTTGTTGTGTCAAGTTTCAAGAAGCTAGCACAAACCGTGTTGGATTTAGAGTTCCAAATACATCTATCAATATAGGAGAAAACAGAGTGAAACCTAAAAATTCAAACTGTTACTGGAAATGAACGCTTCAACATAGAAGAACGAAATTTGGGGAACCAAGTCGCCTTAGAGTACTGATCATTACCTGAAAGTATCATCCAGTTTGGGTGAAAAAATATTTGCTGAGATTTCTGGAGATTCGTAATTTTGGGAAGCTTGGCAACCACGTTCCATGAAAGGGTTTCTCGCCAGTCACTGCTTAGGGCTACATCAAGAGGAAACAAAACGTAGAGATAGAACGTGAAACTACTTTGTTGTGTCAAGTTTCAAGAAGCTAGCACAAACCGTGTTGGATTTAGAGTTCCAAATACATCTATTAATATAGGAGAAAACAGAGTGAAACCTAAAAATTCAAACTGTTACTGGAAATGAACGCTTCAACATAGAAGAACGAAATTTGGGGAACCAAGTTACCTTAGTGTACTGATCATTACCTGAAAGTATCATCCAGTTTGGGTGAAAAATTATTTGCTGAGATTTCTGGAGATTCGTAATTTTTGGAAGCTTGGCAATCCCTTCCCATGAAAGTGTTTCTCACCAGTCACTGCTTAGGGCTACATCAAGAGGAAACAAAACGTAGAGATAGAACGTGAAACTACTTTGTTGTGTCAAGTTTCAAGAAGCTATCACAAACCGTGTTGGATTTAGAGTTCCAAATACATCTATCAATATAGGAGAAAACAGAGTGAAACCTAAAAATTCAAACTGTTACTGGTAATGAACGCTTCGACATAGAAGAACGAAATTTGGGGAACCAAGTCGCCTTAGTGTACTGATCATTACCTGAAAGTATCATCCAGTTTGGGTGAAAAAATATTTGCTGAGATTTCTGGAGATTCGTAATTTTGGGAAGCTTGGCAACCCCTTCCCATGAAAGTGTTTCTCGCCAGTCACTGCTTAGGGCTACATCAAGAGGAAACAAAACGTAGAGATAGAACGTGAAACTACTTTGTTGTGTCAAGTTTCAAGAAGCTAGCACAAACCGTGTTGGATTTAGAGTTCCAAATACATCTATCAATATAGGAGAAAACAGAGTGAAACCTAAAAATTCAAACTGTTACTGGAAATGAACGCTTCAACATAGAAGAACGAAATTTGGGGAACCAAGTCGCCTTAGTGTACTGATCATTACCTGAAAGTATCATCCAGTTTGGGTGAAAAAATATTTGCTGAGATTTCTGGAGATTCGTAATTTTGGGAAGCTTGGCACCCCCGTTCCATGAAATGGTTTCTCGCCAGTCACTGCTTAGGGCTACACCAAGAGGAAACAAAACATAGAGATAGAACGTGAAACTACTTTGTTGTGTCAAGTTTCAAGAAGCTATCACAAACCGTGTTGGGTTTAGAGTTCCAAATACATCTATCAATATAGGAGAAAACAGAGTGAAACCTAAAAATTCAAACTGTTACTGGAAATGAACGCTTCAACATAGAAGAACGAAATTTGGGGAACCAAGTCGCCTTAGTGTACTGATCATTACCTGAAAGTATCATCCAGTTTGGGTGAAAAAATATTTGCTGAGATTTCTGGAGATTCGTAATTTTGGGAAGCGTGGCAACCCTGTCCCATGAAAGTGTTTCTCGCCAGTCACTGCTTAGGGCTACATCAAGAGGAAACAAAATGTAGAGATAGAACGTGAAACTACTTTGTTGTGTCAAGTTTCAAGAAGCTAGCAAAAACCGTGTTGGATTTAGAGTTCCAAATACATCTATTAATATAGGAGAAAACAGAGTGAAACCTAAAAATTCAAACTGTTACTGGAAATGAACGCTTCAACATAGAAGAACGAAATTTGGGGAACCAAGTTACCTTAGTGTACTGATCATTACCTGAAAGTATCATCCAGTTTGGGTGAAAAATTATTTGCTGAGATTTCTGGAGATTCGTAATTTTTGGAAGCTTGGCAACCCCTTCCCATGAAAGTGTTTCTCGCCAGTCACTGCTTAGGGCTACATCAAGAGGAAACAAAATGTAGAGATAGAACGTGAAACTACTTTGTTGTGTCAAGTTTCAAGAAGCTAGCACAAACCGTGTTGGATTTAGAGTTCCAAATACATCTATCAATATAGGAGAAAACAGAGTGAAACCTAAAAATTCAAACTGTTACTGGAAATGAACGCTTCAACATAGAAGAACGAAATTTGGGGAACCAAGTCGCCTTAGTGTACTGATCATTACCTGACAGTATCATCCAGTTTGGGTGAAAAAATATTTGCTGAGATTTCTGGAGATTCGTAATTTTGGGAAGCTTGGAAACCCCTTCCCATGAAAGTGTTTCTCGCCAGTCACTGCTTAGGGCTACATCAAGAGGAATCAAAACGTAGAGATAGAACGTGAAACAACTTTGTTGTGTCAAGTTTCAAGAAGCTATCACAAACCGTGTTGGATTTAGAGTTCCAAATACATCTATCAATATAGGAGAAAACAGAGTGAAACCTAAAAATTCAAACTGTTACTGGAAATGAACGCTTCAACATAGAAGAACAAAATTTGGGGAACCAAGTCGCCTTAGTGTACTGATCATTACCTGAAAGTATCATCCAGTTTGGGTGAAAAAATATTTGCTGAGATTTCTGGAGATTCGTAATTTTGGGAAGCTTGGCAACCCCTTCCCATGAAAGTGTTTCTCGCCAGTCACTGTTTAGGGCTACATCAAGAGGAAACAAAATGTAGAGATAGAACGTGAAACTACTTTGTTGTGTCAAGTTTCAAGAAGCTAGCACAAAACGTGTTGGATTTAGAGTTCCAAATACATCTATCAATATAGGAGAAAACAGAGTGAAACCTAAAAATTCAAACTGTTACTGGAAATGAACGCTTCAACATAGAAGAACGAAATTTGGGGAACCAAGTCGCCTTAGTGTACTGATCATTAACTGAGAGTATCATCCAGTTTGGGTGAAAAAATATTTGCTGAGATTTCTGGAGATTCGTAATTTTTGGAAGCTTGGCAACCCCTTCCCATGAAAGTGTTTCTCGCCAGTCACTGCTTAGGGCTACATCAAGAGGAAACAAAACGTAGAGATAGAACGTGAAACTACTTTGTTGTGTCAAGTTTCAAGAAGCTAGCACAAACCGTGTTGGATTTAGAGTTCCAAATACATCTATCAATATAGGAGAAAACAGAGTGAAACCTAAAAATTCAAACTGTTACTGGAAATGAACGCTTCAACATAGAAGAACGAAATTTGGGGAACCAAGTCGCCTTAGTGTACTGATCATTACCTGACAGTATCATCCAGTTTGGGTGAAAAAATATTTGCTGAGATTTCTGGAGATTGGTAATTTTGGGAAGCTTGGAAACCCCTTCCCATGAAAGTGTTTCTCGCCAGTCACTGCTTAGGGCTACATCAAGAGGAATCAAAACGTACAGATAGAACGTGAAACAACTTTGTTGTGTCAAGTTTCAAGAAGCTATCACAAACCGTGTTGGATTTAGAGTTCCAAATACATCTATCAATATAGGAGAAAACAGAGTGAAACCTAAAAATTCAAACTGTTACTGGAAATGAACGCTTCAACATAGAAGAACAAAATTTGGGGAACCAAGTCGCCTTAGTGTACTGATCATTACCTGAAAGTATCATCCAGTTTGGGTGAAAAAATATTTGCTGAGATTTCTGGAGATTCGTAATTTTGGGAAGCTTGGCAACCCCTTCCCATGAAAGTGTTTCTCGCCAGTCACTGCTTAGGGCTACATCAAGAGGAAACATAATGTAGAGATAGAACGTGAAACTACTTTGTTGTGTCAAGTTTCAAGAAGCTAGCACAAAACGTGTTGGATTTAGAGTTCCAAATACATCTATCAATATAGGAGAAAACAGAGTGAAACCTAAAAATTCAAACTGTTACTGGAAATGAACGCTTCAACATAGAAGAACGAAATTTGGGGAACCAAGTCGCCTTAGTGTACTGATCATTAACTGAGAGTATCATCCAGTTTGGGTGAAAAAATATTTGCTGAGATTTCTGGAGATTCGTAATTTTTGGAAGCTTGGCAACCCCTTCCCATGAAAGTGTTTCTCGCCAGTCACTGCTTAGGGCTACATCAAGAGGAAACAAAACGTAGAGATAGAACGTGAAACTACTTTGTTGTGTCAAGTTTCAAGAAGCTAGCACAAACCGTGTTGGATTTAGAGTTCCAAATACATCTATCAATATAGGAGAAAACAGAGTGAAACCTAAAAATTCAAACTGTTACTGGAAATGAACGCTTCAACATAGAAGAACGAAATTTGGGGAACCAAGTCGCCTTAGTGTACTGATCATTACCTGAAAGTATCATCCAGTTTGGGTGAAAAAATATTTGCTGAGATTTCTGGAGATTCGTAATTTTGGGAAGCTTGGCAACCCCTTCCCATGAAAGTGTTTCTCGCCAGTCACTGCTTAGGGCTACCTCAAGAGGAAACAAAACGTAGAGATAGAACGTGAAACTACTTTGTTGTGTCAAGTTTCAAGAAGCTAGCACAAACCGTGTTGGATTCAGAGTTCCAAATACATCTATCAATATAGGAGAAAACAGAGTGAAACCTAAAAATTCAAACTGTTACTGGAAATGAACGCATCAACATAGAAGAACGAAATTTGGGGAACCAAGTCGCCTTAGTGTACTGATCATTAAATGAGAGTATCATCCAGTTTGGGTGAAAAAAATATTTGCTGAGATTTCTGGAGATTCGTAATTTTGGGAAGCGTGGCAACCCCTTCCCATGAAAGTGTTTCTCGCCAGTCACTGATTAGGGCTACATCAAGAGGAAACAAAACGTGGAGATAGAACGTGAAACTACTTTGTTGTGTCAAGTTTCAAGAAGCTAGCACAAACCGTGTTGGATTTAGAGTTCCAAATACATCTATCAATATAGGAGAAAACAGAGTGAAACCTAAAAATTCAAACTGTTACTGGAAATGAACGCTTCAACATAGAAGAACGAAATTTGGGGAACCAAGTCGCCTTAGTGTACTGATCATTACCTGACAGTATCATCCAGTTTGGGTGAAAAAATATTTGCTGAGATTTCTGGAGATTCGTAATTTTGGGAAGCTTGGAAACCCCTTCCCATGAAAGTGTTTCTCGCCAGTCACTGCTTAGGGCTACATCAAGAGGAAACAAAACGTAGAGATAGAACGTGAAACTACTTTGTTGTGTCAAGTTTCAAGAAGCTAGCAAAAACCGTGTTGGATTTAGAGTTCCAAATACATCTATTAATATAGGAGAAAACAGAGTGAAACCTAAAAATTCAAACTGTTACTGGAAATGAACGCTTCAACATAGAAGAACGAAATTTGGGGAACCAAGTTACCTTAGTGTACTGATCATTACCTGAAAGTATCATCCAGTTTGGGTGAAAAATTATTTGCTGAGATTTCTGGAGATTCGTAATTTTTGGAAGCTTGGCAACCCCTTCCCATGAAAGTGTTTCTCGCCAGTCACTGCTTAGGGCTACATCAAGAGGAAACAAAACGTAGAGATAGAACGTGAAACTACTTTGTTGTGTCAAGTTTCAAGAAGCTAGCACAAACCGTGTTGGATTTAGAGTTCCAAATACATCTATCAATATAGGAGAAAACAGAGTGAAACCTAAAAATTCAAACTGTTACTGGAAATGAACGCTTCAACATAGAAGAACGAAATTTGGGGAACCAAGTCGCCTTAGTGTACTGATCATTACCTGACAGTATCATCCAGTTTGGGTGAAAAAATATTTGCTGAGATTTCTGGAGATTCGTAATTTTGGGAAGCTTGGAAACCCCTTCCCATGAAAGTGTTTCTCGCCAGTCACTGCTTAGGGCTACATCAAGAGGAAACAAAATGTAGAGATAGAACGTGAAACTACTTTGTTGTGTCAAGTTTCAAGAAGCTAGCACAAAACGTGTTGGATTTAGAGTTCCAAATACATCTATCAATATAGGAGAAAACAGAGTGAAACCTAAAAATTCAAACTGTTACTGGAAATGAACGCTTCAACATAGAAGAACGAAATTTGGGGAACCAAGTCGCCTTAGTGTACTGATCATTAACTGAGAGTATCATCCAGTTTGGGTGAAAAAATATTTGCTGAGATTTCTGGAGATTCGTAATTTTGGGAAGCTTGGCAACCCCTTCCCATGAAAGTGTTTCTCGCCAGTCACTGCTTAGGGCTACATCAAGAGGAAACAAAACGTAGAGATAGAACGTGAAACTACTTTGTTGTGTCAAGTTTCAAGAAGCTAGCACAAACCGTGTTGGATTTAGAGTTCCAAATACATCTATCAATATAGGAGAAAACAGAGTGAAACCTAAAAATTCAAACTGTTACTGGAAATGAACGCTTCAACATAGAAGAACGAAATTTGGGGAACCAAGTCGCCTTAGTGTACTGATCATTACCTGACAGTATCATCCAGTTTGGGTGAAAAAATATTTGCTGAGATTTCTGGAGATTGGTAATTTTGGGAAGCTTGGAAACCCCTTCCCATGAAAGTGTTTCTCGCCAGTCACTGCTTAGGGCTACATCAAGAGGAATCAAAACGTACAGATAGAACGTGAAACAACTTTGTTGTGTCAAGTTTCAAGAAGCTAGCACAAACCGTGTTGGATTTAGAGTTCCAAATACATCTATCAATATAGGAGAAAACAGAGTGAAACCTAAAAATTCAAACTGTTACTGGAAATGAACGCTTCAACATAGAAGAACAAAATTTGGGGAACCAAGTCGCCTTAGTGTACTGATCATTACCTGAAAGTATCATCCAGTTTGGGTGAAAAAATATTTGCTGAGATTTCTGGAGATTCGTAATTTTGGGAAGCTTGGCAACCCCTTCCCATGAAAGTGTTTCTCGCCAGTCACTGCTTAGGGCTACATCAAGAGGAAACAAAATGTAGAGATAGAACGTGAAACTACTTTGTTGTGTCAAGTTTCAAGAAGCTAGCACAAAACGTGTTGGATTTAGAGTTCCAAATACATCTATCAATATAGGAGAAAACAGAGTGAAACCTAAAAATTCAAACTGTTACTGGAAATGAACGCTTCAACATAGAAGAACGAAATTTGGGGAACCAAGTCGCCTTAGTGTACTGATCATTAACTGAGAGTATCATCCAGTTTGGGTGAAAAAATATTTGCTGAGATTTCTGGAGATTCGTAATTTTTGGAAGCTTGGCAACCCCTTCCCATGAAAGTGTTTCTCGCCAGTCACTGCTTAGGGCTACATCAAGAGGAAACAAAACGTAGAGATAGAACGTGAAACTACTTTGTTGTGTCAAGTTTCAAGAAGCTAGCACAAACCGTGTTGGATTTAGAGTTCCAAATACATCTATCAATATAGGAGAAAACAGAGTGAAACCTAAAAATTCAAACTGTTACTGGAAATGAACGCTTCAACATAGAAGAACGAAATTTGGGGAACCAAGTCGCCTTAGTGTACTGATCATTACCTGAAAGTATCATCCAGTTTGGGTGAAAAAATATTTGCTGAGATTTCTGGAGATTCGTAATTTTGGGAAGCTTGGCAACCCCTTCCCATGAAAGTGTTTCTCGCCAGTCACTGCTTAGGGCTACCTCAAGAGGAAACAAAACGTAGAGATAGAACGTGAAACTACTTTGTTGTGTCAAGTTTCAAGAAGCTAGCACAAACCGTGTTGGATTCAGAGTTCCAAATACATCTATCAATATAGGAGAAAACAGAGTGAAACCTAAAAATTCAAACTGTTACTGGAAATGAACGCATCAACATAGAAGAACGAAATTTGGGGAACCAAGTCGCCTTAGTGTACTGATCATTAAATGAGAGTATCATCCAGTTTGGGTGAAAAAAATATTTGCTGAGATTTCTGGAGATTCGTAATTTTGGGAAGCGTGGCAACCCCTTCCCATGAAAGTGTTTCTCGCCAGTCACTGATTAGGGCTACATCAAGAGGAAACAAAACGTGGAGATAGAATGTGAAACTACTTTGTTGTGTCAAGTTTCAAGAAGCTAGCACAAACCGTGTTGGATTTAGAGTTCCAAATACATCTATCAATATAGGAGAAAACAGAGTGAAACCTAAAAATTCAAACTGTTACTGGAAATGAACGCTTCAACATAGAAGAACGAAATTTGGGGAACCAAGTCGCCTTAGTGTACTGATCATTACCTGACAGTATCATCCAGTTTGGGTGAAAAAATATTTGCTGAGATTTCTGGAGATTCGTAATTTTGGGAAGCTTGGAAACCCCTTCCCATGAAAGTGTTTCTCGCCAGTCACTGCTTAGGGCTACATCAAGAGGAATCAAAACGTAGAGATAGAACGTGAAACAACTTTGTTGTGTCAAGTTTCAAGAAGCTATCACAAACCGTGTTGGATTTAGAGTTCCAAATACATCTATCAATATAGGAGAAAACAGAGTGAAACCTAAAAATTCAAACTGTTACTGGAAATGAACGCTTCAACATAGAAGAACAAAATTTGGGGAACCAAGTCGCCTTAGTGTACTGATCATTACCTGAAAGTATCATCCAGTTTGGGTGAAAAAATATTTGCTGAGATTTCTGGAGTTTCGTAATTTTGGGAAGCTTGGCAACCCCTTCCCATGAAAGTGTTTCTCGCCAGTCACTGCTTAGGGCTACATCAAGAGGAAACAAAACGTAGAGATAGAACGTGAAACTACTTTGTTGTGTCAAGTTTCAAGAAGCTAGCACAAAACGTGTTGGATTTAGAGTTCCAAATACATCTATCAATATAGGAGAAAACAGAGTGAAACCTAAAAATTCAAACTGTTACTGGAAATGAACGCTTCAACATAGAAGAACGAAATTTGGGGAACCAAGTCGCCTTAGTGTACTGATCATTAACTGAGAGTATCATCCAGTTTGGGTGAAAAAATATTTGCTGAGATTTCTGGAGATTCGTAATTTTTGGAAGCTTGGCAACCCCTTCCCATGAAAGTGTTTCTCGCCAGTCACTGCTTAGGGCTACATCAAGAGGAAACAAAACGTAGAGATAGAACGTGAAACTACTTTGTTGTGTCAAGTTTCAAGAAGCTAGCACAAACCGTGTTGGATTTAGAGTTCCAAATACATCAATCAATATAGGAGAAAACAGAGTGAAACCTAAAAATTCAAACTGTTACTGGAAATGAACGCTTCAACATAGAAGAACGAAATTTGGGGAACCAAGTCGCCTTAGTGTACTGATCATTACCAGAAAGTATCATCCAGTTTGGGTGAAAAAATATTTGCTGAGATTTCTGGAGATTCGTAATTTTGGGAAGCTTGGCAACCCCTTCCCATGAAAGTGTTTCTCGCCAGTCACTGCTTAGGGCTACATCAAGAGGAAACAAAACGTAGAGATAGAACGTGAAACTACTTTGTTGTGTCAAGTTTCAAGAAGCTAGCACAAACCGTGTTGGATTTAGAGTTCCAAATACATCTATCTATATAGGAGAAAACAGAGTGAAACCTAAAAATTCAAACTGTTACTGGAAATGAACGCTTCAACATAGAAGAACGAAATTTGGGGAACCAAGTTACCTTAGTGTATTGATCATTACCTGAAAGTATCATCCAGTTTGGGTGAAAAATTATTTGCTGAGATTTCTGGAGATTCGTAATTTTTGGAAGCTTGGCAACCCCTTCCCATGAAAGTGTTTCTCGCCAGTCACTGCTTAGGGCTACATCAAGAGGAAACAAAACGTAGAGATAGAACGTGAAACTACTTTGTTGTGTCAAGTTTCAAGAAGCTAGCACAAACCGTGTTGGATTTAGAGTTCCAAATACATCTATCAATATAGGAGAAAACAGAGTGAAACCTAAAAATTCAAACTGTTACTGGAAATGAACGCTTCAACATAGAAGAACGAAATTTGGGGAACCAAGTCGCCTTAGTGTACTGATCATTACCTGAAAGTATCATCCAGTTTGGGTGAAAAAATATTTGCTGAGATTTCTGGAGATTCGTAATTTTTGGAAGCTTGGCAACCCCTTCCCATGAAAGTGTTTCTCGCCAGTCACTGCTTAGGGCTACATCAAGAGGAAACAAAACGTAGAGATAGAACGTGAAACTACTTTGTTGTGTCAAGTTTCAAGAAGCTAGAACAAACCGTGTTGGATTTAGAGTTCCAAATACATCTATCAATATAGGAGAAAACAGAGTGAAACCTAAAAATTCAAACTGTTACTGGAAATGAACGCTTCGACATAGAAGAACGAAATTTGGGGAACCAAGTCGCCTTAGTGTACTGATCACTACCTGAAAGTATCATCCAGTTTGGGTGAAAAAATATTTGCTGAGATTTCTGGAGATTCGTAATTTTGGGAAGCTTGGCAACCCCTTCCCATGAAAGTGTTTCTCGCCAGTCACTGCTTAGGGCTACATCAAGAGGAAACTAAACGTAGAGATAGAACGTGAAACTACTTTGTTGTGTCAAGTTTCAAGAAGCTAGCACAAACCGTGTTGGATTTAGAGTTCCAAATACATCTATCAATATAGGAGAAAACAGAGTGAAACCTAAAAATTCAAACTGTTACTGGAAATGAACGCTTCAACATAGAAGAACGAAATTTGGGGAACCAAGTCGCCTTAGAGTACTGATCATTACCTGAAAGTATCATCCAGTTTGGGTGAAAAAATATTTGCTGAGATTTCTGGAGATTCGTAATTTTGGGAAGCTTGGCAACCACGTTCCATGAAAGGGTTTCTCGCCAGTCACTGCTTAGGGCTACATCAAGAGGAAACAAAACGTAGAGATAGAACGTGAAACTACTTTGTTGTGTCAAGTTTCAAGAAGCTAGCACAAACCGTGTTGGATTTAGAGTTCCAAATACATCTATTAATATAGGAGAAAACAGAGTGAAACCTAAAAATTCAAACTGTTACTGGAAATGAACGCTTCAACATAGAAGAACGAAATTTGGGGAACCAAGTTACCTTAGTGTACTGATCATTACCTGAAAGTATCATCCAGTTTGGGTGAAAAATTATTTGCTGAGATTTCTGGAGATTCGTAATTTTTGGAAGCTTGGCAATCCCTTCCCATGAAAGTGTTTCTCACCAGTCACTGCTTAGGGCTACATCAAGAGGAAACAAAACGTAGAGATAGAACGTGAAACTACTTTGTTGTGTCAAGTTTCAAGAAGCTATCACAAACCGTGTTGGATTTAGAGTTCCAAATACATCTATCAATATAGGAGAAAACAGAGTGAAACCTAAAAATTCAAACTGTTACTGGTAATGAACGCTTCGACATAGAAGAACGAAATTTGGGGAACCAAGTCGCCTTAGTGTACTGATCATTACCTGAAAGTATCATCCAGTTTGGGTGAAAAAATATTTGCTGAGATTTCTGGAGATTCGTAATTTTGGGAAGCTTGGCAACCCCTTCCCATGAAAGTGTTTCTCGCCAGTCACTGCTTAGGGCTACATCAAGAGGAAACAAAACGTAGAGATAGAACGTGAAACTACTTTGTTGTGTCAAGTTTCAAGAAGCTAGCACAAACCGTGTTGGATTTAGAGTTCCAAATACATCTATCAATATAGGAGAAAACAGAGTGAAACCTAAAAATTCAAACTGTTACTGGAAATGAACGCTTCAACATAGAAGAACGAAATTTGGGGAACCAAGTCGCCTTAGTGTACTGATCATTACCTGAAAGTATCATCCAGTTTGGGTGAAAAAATATTTGCTGAGATTTCTGGAGATTCGTAATTTTGGGAAGCTTGGCACCCCCGTTCCATGAAATGGTTTCTCGCCAGTCACTGCTTAGGGCTACACCAAGAGGAAACAAAACATAGAGATAGAACGTGAAACTACTTTGTTGTGTCAAGTTTCAAGAAGCTATCACAAACCGTGTTGGGTTTAGAGTTCCAAATACATCTATCAATATAGGAGAAAACAGAGTGAAACCTAAAAATTCAAACTGTTACTGGAAATGAACGCTTCAACATAGAAGAACGAAATTTGGGGAACCAAGTCGCCTTAGTGTACTGATCATTACCTGAAAGTATCATCCAGTTTGGGTGAAAAAATATTTGCTGAGATTTCTGGAGATTCGTAATTTTGGGAAGCGTGGCAACCCTGTCCCATGAAAGTGTTTCTCGCCAGTCACTGCTTAGGGCTACATCAAGAGGAAACAAAATGTAGAGATAGAACGTGAAACTACTTTGTTGTGTCAAGTTTCAAGAAGCTAGCAAAAACCGTGTTGGATTTAGAGTTCCAAATACATCTATTAATATAGGAGAAAACAGAGTGAAACCTAAAAATTCAAACTGTTACTGGAAATGAACGCTTCAACATAGAAGAACGAAATTTGGGGAACCAAGTTACCTTAGTGTACTGATCATTACCTGAAAGTATCATCCAGTTTGGGTGAAAAATTATTTGCTGAGATTTCTGGAGATTCGTAATTTTTGGAAGCTTGGCAACCCCTTCCCATGAAAGTGTTTCTCGCCAGTCACTGCTTAGGGCTACATCAAGAGGAAACAAAATGTAGAGATAGAACGTGAAACTACTTTGTTGTGTCAAGTTTCAAGAAGCTAGCACAAACCGTGTTGGATTTAGAGTTCCAAATACATCTATCAATATAGGAGAAAACAGAGTGAAACCTAAAAATTCAAACTGTTACTGGAAATGAACGCTTCAACATAGAAGAACGAAATTTGGGGAACCAAGTCGCCTTAGTGTACTGATCATTACCTGACAGTATCATCCAGTTTGGGTGAAAAAATATTTGCTGAGATTTCTGGAGATTCGTAATTTTGGGAAGCTTGGCAACCCCTTCCCATGAAAGTGTTTCTCGCCAGTCACTGCTTAGGGCTACATCAAGAGGAATCAAAACGTAGAGATAGAACGTGAAACAACTTTGTTGTGTCAAGTTTCAAGAAGCTATCACAAACCGTGTTGGATTTAGAGTTCCAAATACATCTATCAATATAGGAGAAAACAGAGTGAAACCTAAAAATTCAAACTGTTACTGGAAATGAACGCTTCAACATAGAAGAACAAAATTTGGGGAACCAAGTCGCCTTAGTGTACTGATCATTACCTGAAAGTATCATCCAGTTTGGGTGAAAAAATATTTGCTGAGATTTCTGGAGATTCGTAATTTTGGGAAGCTTGGCAACCCCTTCCCATGAAAGTGTTTCTCGCCAGTCACTGTTTAGGGCTACATCAAGAGGAAACAAAATGTAGAGATAGAACGTGAAACTACTTTGTTGTGTCAAGTTTCAAGAAGCTAGCACAAAACGTGTTGGATTTAGAGTTCCAAATACATCTATCAATATAGGAGAAAACAGAGTGAAACCTAAAAATTCAAACTGTTACTGGAAATGAACGCTTCAACATAGAAGAACGAAATTTGGGGAACCAAGTCGCCTTAGTGTACTGATCATTAACTGAGAGTATCATCCAGTTTGGGTGAAAAAATATTTGCTGAGATTTCTGGAGATTCGTAATTTTTGGAAGCTTGGCAACCCCTTCCCATGAAAGTGTTTCTCGCCAGTCACTGCTTAGGGCTACATCAAGAGGAAACAAAACGTAGAGATAGAACGTGAAACTACTTTGTTGTGTCAAGTTTCAAGAAGCTAGCACAAACCGTGTTGGATTTAGAGTTCCAAATACATCTATCAATATAGGAGAAAACAGAGTGAAACCTAAAAATTCAAACTGTTACTGGAAATGAACGCTTCAACATAGAAGAACGAAATTTGGGGAACCAAGTCGCCTTAGTGTACTGATCATTACCTGACAGTATCATCCAGTTTGGGTGAAAAAATATTTGCTGAGATTTCTGGAGATTGGTAATTTTGGGAAGCTTGGAAACCCCTTCCCATGAAAGTGTTTCTCGCCAGTCACTGCTTAGGGCTACATCAAGAGGAATCAAAACGTACAGATAGAACGTGAAACAACTATGTTGTGTCAAGTTTCAAGAAGCTATCACAAACCGTGTTGGATTTAGAGTTCCAAATACATCTATCAATATAGGAGAAAACAGAGTGAAACCTAAAAATTCAAACTGTTACTGGAAATGAACGCTTCAACATAGAAGAACAAAATTTGGGGAACCAAGTCGCCTTAGTGTACTGATCATTACCTGAAAGTATCATCCAGTTTGGGTGAAAAAATATTTGCTGAGATTTCTGGAGATTCGTAATTTTGGGAAGCTTGGCAACCCCTTCCCATGAAAGTGTTTCTCGCCAGTCACTGCTTAGGGCTACATCAAGAGGAAACAAAATGTAGAGATAGAACGTGAAACTACTTTGTTGTGTCAAGTTTCAAGAAGCTAGCACAAAACGTGTTGGATTTAGAGTTCCAAATACATCTATCAATATAGGAGAAAACAGAGTGAAACCTAAAAATTCAAACTGTTACTGGAAATGAACGCTTCAACATAGAAGAACGAAATTTGGGGAACCAAGTCGCCTTAGTGTACTGATCATTAACTGAGAGTATCATCCAGTTTGGGTGAAAAAATATTTGCTGAGATTTCTGGAGATTCGTAATTTTTGGAAGCTTGGCAACCCCTTCCCATGAAAGTGTTTCTCGCCAGTCACTGCTTAGGGCTACATCAAGAGGAAACAAAACGTAGAGATAGAACGTGAAACTACTTTGTTGTGTCAAGTTTCAAGAAGCTAGCACAAACCGTGTTGGATTTAGAGTTCCAAATACATCTATCAATATAGGAGAAAACAGAGTGAAACCTAAAAATTCAAACTGTTACTGGAAATGAACGCTTCAACATAGAAGAACGAAATTTGGGGAACCAAGTCGCCTTAGTGTACTGATCATTACCTGAAAGTATCATCCAGTTTGGGTGAAAAAATATTTGCTGAGATTTCTGGAGATTCGTAATTTTGGGAAGCTTGGCAACCCCTTCCCATGAAAGTGTTTCTCGCCAGTCACTGCTTAGGGCTACCTCAAGAGGAAACAAAACGTAGAGATAGAACGTGAAACTACTTTGTTGTGTCAAGTTTCAAGAAGCTAGCACAAACCGTGTTGGATTCAGAGTTCCAAATACATCTATCAATATAGGAGAAAACAGAGTGAAACCTAAAAATTCAAACTGTTACTGGAAATGAACGCATCAACATAGAAGAACGAAATTTGGGGAACCAAGTCGCCTTAGTGTACTGATCATTAAATGAGAGTATCATCCAGTTTGGGTGAAAAAAATATTTGCTGAGATTTCTGGAGATTCGTAATTTTGGGAAGCGTGGCAACCCCTTCCCATGAAAGTGTTTCTCGCCAGTCACTGATTAGGGCTACATCAAGAGGAAACAAAACGTGGAGATAGAACGTGAAACTACTTTGTTGTGTCAAGTTTCAAGAAGCTAGCACAAACCGTGTTGGATTTAGAGTTCCAAATACATCTATCAATATAGGAGAAAACAGAGTGAAACCTAAAAATTCAAACTGTTACTGGAAATGAACGCTTCAACATAGAAGAACGAAATTTGGGGAACCAAGTCGCCTTAGTGTACTGATCATTACCTGACAGTATCATCCAGTTTGGGTGAAAAAATATTTGCTGAGATTTCTGGAGATTCGTAATTTTGGGAAGCTTGGAAACCCCTTCCCATGAAAGTGTTTCTCGCCAGTCACTGCTTAGGGCTACATCAAGAGGAAACAAAACGTAGAGATAGAACGTGAAACTACTTTGTTGTGTCAAGTTTCAAGAAGCTAGCAAAAACCGTGTTGGATTTAGAGTTCCAAATACATCTATTAATATAGGAGAAAACAGAGTGAAACCTAAAAATTCAAACTGTTACTGGAAATGAACGCTTCAACATAGAAGAACGAAATTTGGGGAACCAAGTTACCTTAGTGTACTGATCATTACCTGAAAGTATCATCCAGTTTGGGTGAAAAATTATTTGCTGAGATTTCTGGAGATTCGTAATTTTTGGAAGCTTGGCAACCCCTTCCCATGAAAGTGTTTCTCGCCAGTCACTGCTTAGGGCTACATCAAGAGGAAACAAAACGTAGAGATAGAACGTGAAACTACTTTGTTGTGTCAAGTTTCAAGAAGCTAGCACAAACCGTGTTGGATTTAGAGTTCCAAATACATCTATCAATATAGGAGAAAACAGAGTGAAACCTAAAAATTCAAACTGTTACTGGAAATGAACGCTTCAACATAGAAGAACGAAATTTGGGGAACCAAGTCGCCTTAGTGTACTGATCATTACCTGACAGTATCATCCAGTTTGGGTGAAAAAATATTTGCTGAGATTTCTGGAGATTCGTAATTTTGGGAAGCTTGGAAACCCCTTCCCATGAAAGTGTTTCTCGCCAGTCACTGCTTAGGGCTACATCAAGAGGAATCAAAACGTAGAGATAGAACGTGAAACAACTTTGTTGTGTCAAGTTTCAAGAAGCTATCACAAACCGTGTTGGATTTAGAGTTCCAAATACATCTATCAATATAGGAGAAAACAGAGTGAAACCTAAAAATTCAAACTGTTACTGGAAATGAACGCTTCAACATAGAAGAACAAAATTTGGGGAACCAAGTCGCCTTAGTGTACTGATCATTACCTGAAAGTATCATCCAGTTTGGGTGAAAAAATATTTGCTGAGATTTCTGGAGATTCGTAATTTTGGGAAGCTTGGCAACCCCTTCCCATGAAAGTGTTTCTCGCCAGTCACTGCTTAGGGCTACATCAAGAGGAAACAAAATGTAGAGATAGAACGTGAAACTACTTTGTTGTGTCAAGTTTCAAGAAGCTAGCACAAAACGTGTTGGATTTAGAGTTCCAAATACATCTATCAATATAGGAGAAAACAGAGTGAAACCTAAAAATTCAAACTGTTACTGGAAATGAACGCTTCAACATAGAAGAACGAAATTTGGGGAACCAAGTCGCCTTAGTGTACTGATCATTAACTGAGAGTATCATCCAGTTTGGGTGAAAAAATATTTGCTGAGATTTCTGGAGATTCGTAATTTTGGGAAGCTTGGCAACCCCTTCCCATGAAAGTGTTTCTCGCCAGTCACTGCTTAGGGCTACATCAAGAGGAAACAAAACGTAGAGATAGAACGTGAAACTACTTTGTTGTGTCAAGTTTCAAGAAGCTAGCACAAACCGTGTTGGATTTAGAGTTCCAAATACATCTATCAATATAGGAGAAAACAGAGTGAAACCTAAAAATTCAAACTGTTACTGGAAATGAACGCTTCAACATAGAAGAACGAAATTTGGGGAACCAAGTCGCCTTAGTGTACTGATCATTACCTGACAGTATCATCCAGTTTGGGTGAAAAAATATTTGCTGAGATTTCTGGAGATTGGTAATTTTGGGAAGCTTGGAAACCCCTTCCCATGAAAGTGTTTCTCGCCAGTCACTGCTTAGGGCTACATCAAGAGGAATCAAAACGTACAGATAGAACGTGAAACAACTTTGTTGTGTCAAGTTTCAAGAAGCTATCACAAACCGTGTTGGATTTAGAGTTCCAAATACATCTATCAATATAGGAGAAAACAGAGTGAAACCTAAAAATTCAAACTGTTACTGGAAATGAACGCTTCAACATAGAAGAACAAAATTTGGGGAACCAAGTCGCCTTAGTGTACTGATCATTACCTGAAAGTATCATCCAGTTTGGGTGAAAAAATATTTGCTGAGATTTCTGGAGATTCGTAATTTTGGGAAGCTTGGCAACCCCTTCCCATGAAAGTGTTTCTCGCCAGTCACTGCTTAGGGCTACATCAAGAGGAAACAAAATGTAGAGATAGAACGTGAAACTACTTTGTTGTGTCAAGTTTCAAGAAGCTAGCACAAAACGTGTTGGATTTAGAGTTCCAAATACATCTATCAATATAGGAGAAAACAGAGTGAAACCTAAAAATTCAAACTGTTACTGGAAATGAACGCTTCAACATAGAAGAACGAAATTTGGGGAACCAAGTCGCCTTAGTGTACTGATCATTAACTGAGAGTATCATCCAGTTTGGGTGAAAAAATATTTGCTGAGATTTCTGGAGATTCGTAATTTTTGGAAGCTTGGCAACCCCTTCCCATGAAAGTGTTTCTCGCCAGTCACTGCTTAGGGCTACATCAAGAGGAAACAAAACGTAGAGATAGAACGTGAAACTACTTTGTTGTGTCAAGTTTCAAGAAGCTAGCACAAACCGTGTTGGATTTAGAGTTCCAAATACATCTATCAATATAGGAGAAAACAGAGTGAAACGTAAAAATTCAAACTGTTACTGGAAATGAACGCTTCAACATAGAAGAACGAAATTTGGGGAACCAAGTCGCCTTAGTGTACTGATCATTACCTGAAAGTATCATCCAGTTTGGGTGAAAAAATATTTGCTGAGATTTCTGGAGATTCGTAATTTTGGGAAGCTTGGCAACCCCTTCCCATGAAAGTGTTTCTCGCCAGTCACTGCTTAGGGCTACCTCAAGAGGAAACAAAACGTAGAGATAGAACGTGAAACTACTTTGTTGTGTCAAGTTTCAAGAAGCTAGCACAAACCGTGTTGGATTCAGAGTTCCAAATACATCTATCAATATAGGAGAAAACAGAGTGAAACCTAAAAATTCAAACTGTTACTGGAAATGAACGCATCAACATAGAAGAACGAAATTTGGGGAACCAAGTCGCCTTAGTGTACTGATCATTAAATGAGAGTATCATCCAGTTTGGGTGAAAAAAATATTTGCTGAGATTTCTGGAGATTCGTAATTTTGGGAAGCGTGGCAACCCCTTCCCATGAAAGTGTTTCTCGCCAGTCACTGATTAGGGCTACATCAAGAGGAAACAAAACGTGGAGATAGAACGTGAAACTACTTTGTTGTGTCAAGTTTCAAGAAGCTAGCACAAACCGTGTTGGATTTAGAGTTCCAAATACATCTATCAATATAGGAGAAAACAGAGTGAAACCTAAAAATTCAAACTGTTACTGGAAATGAACGCTTCAACATAGAAGAACGAAATTTGGGGAACCAAGTCGCCTTAGTGTACTGATCATTACCTGACAGTATCATCCAGTTTGGGTGAAAAAATATTTGCTGAGATTTCTGGAGATTCGTAATTTTGGGAAGCTTGGAAACCCCTTCCCATGAAAGTGTTTCTCGCCAGTCACTGCTTAGGGCTACATCAAGAGGAAACAAAACGTAGAGATAGAACGTGAAACTACTTTGTTGTGTCAAGTTTCAAGAAGCTAGCAAAAACCGTGTTGGATTTAGAGTTCCAAATACATCTATTAATATAGGAGAAAACAGAGTGAAACCTAAAAATTCAAACTGTTACTGGAAATGAACGCTTCAACATAGAAGAACGAAATTTGGGGAACCAAGTCACCTTAGTGTACTGATCATTACCTGAAAGTATCATCCAGTTTGGGTGAAAAATTATTTGCTGAGATTTCTGGAGATTCGTAATTTTTGGAAGCTTGGCAACCCCTTCCCATGAAAGTGTTTCTCGCCAGTCACTGCTTAGGGCTACATCAAGAGGAAACAAAACGTAGAGATAGAACGTGAAACTACTTTGTTGTGTCAAGTTTCAAGAAGCTAGCACAAACCGTGTTGGATTTAGAGTTCCAAATACATCTATCAATATAGGAGAAAACAGAGTGAAACCTAAAAATTCAAACTGTTACTGGAAATGAACGCTTCAACATAGAAGAACGAAATTTGGGGAACCAAGTCGCCTTAGTGTACTGATCATTACCTGACAGTATCATCCAGTTTGGGTGAAAAAATATTTGCTGAGATTTCTGGAGATTCGTAATTTTGGGAAGCTTGGAAACCCCTTCCCATGAAAGTGTTTCTCGCCAGTCACTGCTTAGGGCTACATAAAGAGGAATCAAAACGTAGAGATAGAACGTGAAACAACTTTGTTGTGTCAAGTTTCAAGAAGCTATCACAAACCGTGTTGGATTTAGAGTTCCAAATACATCTATCAATATAGGAGAAAACAGAGTGAAACCTAAAAATTCAAACTGTTACTGGAAATGAACGCTTCAACATAGAAGAACAAAATTTGGGGAACCAAGTCGCCTTAGTGTACTGATCATTACCTGAAAGTATCATCCAGTTTGGGTGAAAAAATATTTGCTGAGATTTCTGGAGATTCGTAATTTTGGGAAGCTTGGCAACCCCTTCCCATGAAAGTGTTTCTCGCCAGTCACTGCTTAGGGCTACATCAAGAGGAAACAAAATGTAGAGATAGAACGTGAAACTACTTTGTTGTGTCAAGTTTCAAGAAGCTAGCACAAAACGTGTTGGATTTAGAGTTCCAAATACATCTATCAATATAGGAGAAAACAGAGTGAAACCTAAAAATTCAAACTGTTACTGGAAATGAACGCTTCAACATAGAAGAACGAAATTTGGGGAACCAAGTCGCCTTAGTGTACTGATCATTAACTGAGAGTATCATCCAGTTTGGGTGAAAAAATATTTGCTGAGATTTCTGGAGATTCGTAATTTTGGGAAGCTTGGCAACCCCTTCCCATGAAAGTGTTTCTCGCCAGTCACTGCTTAGGGCTACATCAAGAGGAAACAAAACGTAGAGATAGAACGTGAAACTACTTTGTTGTGTCAAGTTTCAAGAAGCTAGCACAAACCGTGTTGGATTTAGAGTTCCAAATACATCTATCAATATAGGAGAAAACAGAGTGAAACCTAAAAATTCAAACTGTTACTGGAAATGAACGCTTCAACATAGAAGAACGAAATTTGGGGAACCAAGTCGCCTTAGTGTACTGATCATTACCTGACAGTATCATCCAGTTTGGGTGAAAAAATATTTGCTGAGATTTCTGGAGATTGGTAATTTTGGGAAGCTTGGAAACCCCTTCCCATGAAAGTGTTTCTCGCCAGTCACTGCTTAGGGCTACATCAAGAGGAATCAAAACGTACAGATAGAACGTGAAACAACTTTGTTGTGTCAAGATTCAAGAAGCTATCACAAACCGTGTTGGATTTAGAGTTCCAAATACATCTATCAATATAGGAGAAAACAGAGTGAAACCTAAAAATTCAAACTGTTACTGGAAATGAACGCTTCAACATAGAAGAACAAAATTTGGGGAACCAAGTCGCCTTAGTGTACTGATCATTACCTGAAAGTATCATCCAGTTTGGGTGAAAAAATATTTGCTGAGATTTCTGGAGATTCGTAATTTTGGGAAGCTTGGCAACCCCTTCCCATGAAAGTGTTTCTCGCCAGTCACTGCTTAGGGCTACATCAAGAGGAAACAAAATGTAGAGATAGAACGTGAAACTACTTTGTTGTGTCAAGTTTCAAGAAGCTAGCACAAAACGTGTTGGATTTAGAGTTCCAAATACATCTATCAATATAGGAGAAAACAGAGTGAAACCTAAAAATTCAAACTGTTACTGGAAATGAACGCTTCAACATAGAAGAACGAAATTTGGGGAACCAAGTCGCCTTAGTGTACTGATCATTAACTGAGAGTATCATCCAGTTTGGGTGAAAAAATATTTGCTGAGATTTCTGGAGATTCGTAATTTTTGGAAGCTTGGCAACCCCTTCCCATGAAAGTGTTTCTCGCCAGTCACTGCTTAGGGCTACATCAAGAGGAAACAAAACGTAGAGATAGAACGTGAAACTACTTTGTTGTGTCAAGTTTCAAGAAGCTAGCACAAACCGTGTTGGATTTAGAGTTCCAAATACATCTATCAATATAGGAGAAAACAGAGTGAAACCTAAAAATTCAAACTGTTACTGGAAATGAACGCTTCAACATAGAAGAACGAAATTTGGGGAACCAAGTTGCCTTAGTGTACTGATCATTACCTGAAAGTATCATCCAGTTTGGGTGAAAAAATATTTGCTGAGATTTCTGGAGATTCGTAATTTTGGGAAGCTTGGCAACCCCTTCCCATGAAAGTGTTTCTCGCCAGTCACTGCTTAGGGCTACCTCAAGAGGAAACAAAACGTAGAGATAGAACGTGAAACTACTTTGTTGTGTCAAGTTTCAAGAAGCTAGCACAAACCGTGTTGGATTCAGAGTTCCAAATACATCTATCAATATAGGAGAAAACAGAGTGAAACCTAAAAATTCAAACTGTTACTGGAAATGAACGCATCAACATAGAAGAACGAAATTTGGGGAACCAAGTCGCCTTAGTGTACTGATCATTAAATGAGAGTATCATCCAGTTTGGGTGAAAAAAATATTTGCTGAGATTTCTGGAGATTCGTAATTTTGGGAAGCGTGGCAACCCCTTCCCATGAAAGTGTTTCTCGCCAGTCACTGATTAGGGCTACATCAAGAGGAAACAAAACGTGGAGATAGAACGTGAAACTACTTTGTTGTGTCAAGTTTCAAGAAGCTAGCACAAACCGTGTTGGATTTAGAGTTCCAAATACATCTATCAATATAGGAGAAAACAGAGTGAAACCTAAAAATTCAAACTGTTACTGGAAATGAACGCTTCAACATAGAAGAACGAAATTTGGGGAACCAAGTCGCCTTAGTGTACTGATCATTACCTGACAGTATCATCCAGTTTGGGTGAAAAAATATTTGCTGAGATTTCTGGAGATTCGTAATTTTGGGAAGCTTGGAAACCCCTTCCCATGAAAGTGTTTCTCGCCAGTCACTGCTTAGGGCTACATCAAGAGGAATCAAAACGTAGAGATAGAACGTGAAACAACTTTGTTGTGTCAAGTTTCAAGAAGCTATCACAAACCGTGTTGGATTTAGAGTTCCAAATACATCTATCAATATAGGAGAAAACAGAGTGAAACCTAAAAATTCAAACTGTTACTGGAAATGAACGCTTCAACATAGAAGAACAAAATTTGGGGAACCAAGTCGCCTTAGTGTACTGATCATTACCTGAAAGTATCATCCAGTTTGGGTGAAAAAATATTTGCTGAGATTTCTGGAGTTTCGTAATTTTGGGAAGCTTGGCAACCCCTTCCCATGAAAGTGTTTCTCGCCAGTCACTGCTTAGGGCTACATCAAGAGGAAACAAAACGTAGAGATAGAACGTGAAACTACTTTGTTGTGTCAAGTTTCAAGAAGCTAGCACAAAACGTGTTGGATTTAGAGTTCCAAATACATCTATCAATATAGGAGAAAACAGAGTGAAACCTAAAAATTCAAACTGTTACTGGAAATGAACGCTTCAACATAGAAGAACGAAATTTGGGGAACCAAGTCGCCTTAGTGTACTGATCATTAACTGAGAGTATCATCCAGTTTGGGTGAAAAAATATTTGCTGAGATTTCTGGAGATTCGTAATTTTTGGAAGCTTGGCAACCCCTTCCCATGAAAGTGTTTCTCGCCAGTCACTGCTTAGGGCTACATCAAGAGGAAACAAAACGTAGAGATAGAACGTGAAACTACTTTGTTGTGTCAAGTTTCAAGAAGCTAGCACAAACCGTGTTGGATTTAGAGTTCCAAATACATCAATCAATATAGGAGAAAACAGAGTGAAACCTAAAAATTCAAACTGTTACTGGAAATGAACGCTTCAACATAGAAGAACAAAATTTGGGGAACCAAGTCGCCTTAGTGTACTGATCATTACCAGAAAGTATCATCCAGTTTGGGTGAAAAAATATTTGCTGAGATTTCTGGAGATTCGTAATTTTGGGAAGCTTGGCAACCCCTTCCCATGAAAGTGTTTCTCGCCAGTCACTGCTTAGGGCTACATCAAGAGGAAACAAAACGTAGAGATAGAACGTGAAACTACTTTGTTGTGTCAAGTTTCAAGAAGCTAGCACAAACCGTGTTGGATTTAGAGTTCCAAATACATCTATCTATATAGGAGAAAACAGAGTGAAACCTAAAAATTCAAACTGTTACTGGAAATGAACGCTTCAACATAGAAGAACGAAATTTGGGGAACCAAGTTACCTTAGTGTACTGATCATTACCTGAAAGTATCATCCAGTTTGGGTGAAAAATTATTTGCTGAGATTTCTGGAGATTCGTAATTTTTGGAAGCTTGGCAACCCCTTCCCATGAAAGTGTTTCTCGCCAGTCACTGCTTAGGGCTACATCAAGAGGAAACAAAACGTAGAGATAGAACGTGAAACTACTTTGTTGTGTCAAGTTTCAAGAAGCTAGCACAAACCGTGTTGGATTTAGAGTTCCAAATACATCTATCAATATAGGAGAAAACAGAGTGAAACCTAAAAATTCAAACTGTTACTGGAAATGAACGCTTCAACATAGAAGAACGAAATTTGGGGAACCAAGTCGCCTTAGTGTACTGATCATTACCTGAAAGTATCATCCAGTTTGGGTGAAAAAATATTTGCTGAGATTTCTGGAGATTCATAATTTTGGGAAGCTTGGAAACCCCTTCCCATGAAAGTGTTTCTCGACAGTCACTGCTTAGGGCTACATCAAGAGGAATCAAAACGTAGAGATAGAACGTGAAACAACTTTGTTGTGTCAAGTTTCAAGAAGCTATCACAAACCGTGTTGGATTTAGAGTTCCAAATACATCTATCAATATAGGAGAAAACAGAGTGAAACCTAAAAATTCAAACTGTTACTGGAAATGAACGCATCAACATAGAAGAACGAAATTTGGGGAACCAAGTCGCCTTAGTGTACTGATCATTAAATGAGAGTATCATCCAGTTTGGGTGAAAAAAATATTTGCTGAGATTTCTGGAGATTCGTAATTTTGGGAAGCGTGGCAACCCCTTCCCATGAAAGTGTTTCTCGCCAGTCACTGCTTAGGGCTACATCAAGAGGAAACAAAATGTAGAGATAGAACGTGAAACTACTTTGTTGTGTCAAGTTTCAAGAAGCTAGCACAAAACGTGTTGGATTTAGAGTTCCAAATACATCTATCAATATAGGAGAAAACAGAGTGAAACCTAAAAATTCAAACTGTTACTGGAAATGAACGCTTCAACATAGAAGAACGAAATTTGGGGAACCAAGTCGCCTTAGTGTACTGATCATTACCTGACAGTATCATCCAGTTTGGGTGAAAAAATATTTGCTGAGATTTCTGGAGATTCGTAATTTTGGGAAGCTTGGAAACCCCTTCCCATGAAAGTGTTTCTCGCCAGTCACTGCTTAGGGCTACATCAAGAGGAATCAAAACGTAGAGATAGAACGTGAAACAACTTAGTTGTGTCAAGTTTCAAGAAGCTATCACAAACCGTGTTGGATTTAGAGTTCCAAATACATCTATCAATATAGGAGAAAACAGAGTGAAACCTAAAAATTCAAACTGTTACTGGAAATGAACGCTTCAACATAGAAGTACAAAATTTGGGGAACCAAGTCGCCTTTTTGTACTGATCATTACCTGAAAGTATCATCCAGTTTGGGTGAAAAAATATTTGCTGAGATTTCTGGAGTTTCGTAATTTTGGGAAGCTTGGCAACCCCTTCCCATGAAAGTGTTTCTCGCCAGTCACTGCTTAGGGCTACATCAAGAGGAAACAAAACGTAGAGATAGAACGTGAAACTACTTTGTTGTGTCAAGTTTCAAGAAGCTAGCACAAAACGTGTTGGATTTAGAGTTCCAAATACATCTATCAATATAGGAGAAAACAGAGTGAAACCTAAAAATTCAAACTGTTACTGGAAATGAACGCTTCAACATAGAAGAACGAAATTTGGGGAACCAAGTCGCCTTAGTGTACTGATCATTAACTGAGAGTATCATCCAGTTTGGGTGAAAAAATATTTGCTGAGATTTCTGGAGATTCGTAATTTTTGGAAGCTTGGCAATCCCTTCCCATGAAAGTGTTTCTCGCCAGTCACTGCTTAGGGCTACATCAAGAGGAAACAAAACGTAGAGATAGAACGTGAAACTACTTTGTTGTGTCAAGTTTCAAGAAGCTAGCACAAACCGTGTTGGATTTAGAGTTCCAAATACATCTATCAATATAGGAGAAAACAGAGTGAAACCTAAAAATTCAAACTGTTACTGGAAATGAACGCTTCAACATAGAAGAACGAAATTTGGGGAACCAAGTCGCCTTAGTGTACTGATCATTACCTGAAAGTATCATCCAGTTTGGGTGAAAAAATATTTGCTGAGATTTCTGGAGATTCGTAATTTTGGGAAGCTTGGCAACCCCTTCCCATGAAAGTGTTTCTCGCCAGTCACTGCTTAGGGCTACATCAAGAGGAAACAAAACGTAGAGATAGAACGTGAAACTACTTTGTTGTGTCAAGTTTCAAGAAGCTAGCACAAACCGTGTTGGATTTAGAGTTCCAAATACATCTATCAATATAGGAGAAAACAGAGTGAAACCTAAAAATTCAAACTGTTACTGGAAATGAACGCTTCAACATAGAAGAACGAAATTTGGGGAACCAAGTCGCCTTAGTGTACTGATCATTAACTGAGAGTATCATCCAGTTTGGGTGAAAAAATATTTGCTGAGATTTCTGGAGATTCGTAATTTTTGGAAGCTTGGCAACCCCTTCCCATGAAAGTGTTTCTCGCCAGTCACTGCTTAGGGCTACATCAAGAGGAAACAAAACGTAGAGATAGAACGTGAAACTACTTTGTTGTGTCAAGTTTCAAGAAGCTAGCACAAAACGTGTTGGATTTAGAGTTCCAAATACATCTATCAATATAGGAGAAAACAGAGTGAAACCTAAAAATTCAAACTGTTACTGGAAATGAACGCTTCAACATAGAAGAACGAAATTTGGGGAACCAAGTCGCCTTAGTGTACTGATCATTACCTGAGAGTATCATCCAGTTTGGGTGAAAAAATATTTGCTGAGATTTCTGGAGATTCGTAATTTTTGGAAGCTTGGCAACCCCGTCCCATGGAAGTGTTTCTCGCCAGTCACTGCTTAGGGCTACATCAAGAGGAAACAAAACGTAGAGATAGAACGTGAAACTACTTTGTTGTGTCAAGTTTCAAGAAGCTAGCACAAACCGTGTTGGATTTAGAGTTCCAAATACATCTATCAATATAGGAGAAAACAGAGTGAAACCTAAAAATTCAAACTGTTACTGGAAATGAACGCTTCAACATAGAAGAACGAAATTTGGGGAACCAAGTCGCCTTAGTGTACTGATCATTACCTGAGAGTATCATCCAGTTTGGGTGAAAAAATATTTACTGAGATTTCTGGAGATTCATAATTGTGGGAAGCTTGGCAACCCCAAACCATGAAAGTGTTTCTCGCCAGTCACTGCTTAGGGCTACATCAAGAGGAAACAAAACGTAGAGATAGAACGTGAAACTACTTTGTTGTGTCAAGTTTCAAGAAGCTAGAACAAACCGTGTTGGATTTAGAGTTCCAAATACCTCTATCAATATAGGAGAAAACAGAGTGAAACCTAAAAATTCAAACTGTTACTGGAAATGAACGCTTCAACATAGAAGAACGAAATTTGGGGAACCAAGTCGCCTTAGAGTACTGATCATTACCTGAAAGTATCATCCAGTTTGGGTGAAAAAATGTTTGCTGAGATATCTGGAGATTCGTAATTTTGGGAAGCTTGGCAACCCCTTCCCATGAAAGTGTTTCTCGCCAGTCACTGCTTAGGGCTACATCAAGAGGAAACAAAACGTAGAGATAGAACGTGAAACTACTTTGTTGTGTCAAGTTTCAAGAAGCTAGCACAAACTGTGTTGGATTTAGCGTTCCAAATACATCTATCAATATAGGAGAAAACAGAGTGAAACCTAAAAATTCAAACTGTTACTGGAAATGAATGCTTCAAAATAGAAGAACAAAATTTGGGGAACCAAGTCGCCTTAGTGTGCTGATCATTACCTGAAAGTATCATCCAGTTTGGGTGAAAAAATATTTGCTGAGATTTATGGAGATTCGTAATTTTGGGAAGCTTGGCAACCCCTTCCCATGAAAGTGTTTCTCGCCAGTCACTGCTTAGGGCTACATCAAGAGGAAACTAAACGTAGAGATAGAACGTGAAACTACTTTGTTGTGTCAAGTTTCAAGAAGCTAGCACAAACCGGGTTGGATTTAGAGTTCCAAATACATCTATCAATATAGGAGAAAACAGAGTGAAACCTAAAAATTCAAACTGTTACTGGAAATGAACGCTTCAACATAGAAGAACGAAATTTGGGGAACCAAGTCGCCTTAGTGTACTGATCATTACCTGAAAGTATCATCCAGTTTGGGTGAAAAAATATTTGCTGAGATTTCTGGAGATTCGTAATTTTGGGAAGCTTGGCAACCCCGTTCCATGAAAGTGTTTCTCGCCAGTCACTGCTTAGGGCTACATCAAGAGGAAACAAAACGTAGAGATAGAACGTGAAACTACTTTGTTGTGTCAAGTTTCAAGAAGCTAGCACAAACCGTGTTGGATTTAGAGTTCCAAATACATCTATTAATATAGGAGAAAACAGAGTGAAACCTAAAAATTCAAACTGTTACTGGAAATGAACGCTTCAACATAGAAGAACGAAATTTGGGGAACCAAGTTACCTTAGTGTACTGATCATTACCTGAAAGTATCATCCAGTTTGGGTGAAAAAATATTTGCTGAGATTTCTGGAGATTCGTAATTTTTGGAAGCTTGGCAATCCCTTCCCATGAAAGTGTTTCTCACCAGTCACTGCTTAGGGCTACATCAAGAGGAAACAAAACGTAGAGATAGAACGTGAAACTACTTTGTTGTGTCAAGTTTCAAGAAGCTAGCACAAACCGTGTTGGATTTAGAGTTCCAAATACATCTATCAATATAGGAGAAAACAGAGTGAAACCTAAAAATTCAAACTGTTACTGGAAATGAACGCTTCAACATAGAAGAACGAAATTTGGGGAACCAAGTCGCCTTAGTTTACTGATCATTACCTGAAAGTATCATCCAGTTTGGGTGAAAAAATATTTGCTGAGATTTCTGGAGATTCGTAATTTTGGGAAGCTTGGCAACCCCGTTCCATGAAATGGTTTCTCGCCAGTCACTGCTTAGGGCTACACCAAGAGGAAACAAAACATAGAGATAGAACGTGAAACTACTTTGTTGTGTCAAGTTTCAAGAAGCTATCACAAACCGTGTTGGGTTTAGAGTTCCAAATACATCTATCAATATAGGAGAAAACAGAGTGAAACCTAAAAATTCAAACTGTTATTGGAAATGAACGCTTCAACATAGAAGAACGAAATTTGGGGAACCAAGTCGCCTTAGTGTACTGATCATTACCTGAAAGTATCATCCAGTTTGGGTGAAAAAATATTTGCTGAGATTTCTGGAGATTCGTAATTTTGGGAAGCTTGGCAACCTCTTCCCATGAAAGTGTTTCTCGCCAGTCACTGCTTAGGGCTACATCAAGAGGAAACAAAACGTAGAGATAGAACGTGAAACTACTTTGTTGTGTCAAGTTTCAAGAAGCTAGCACAAACCGTGTTGGATTCAGAGTTCCAAATACATCTATCAATATAGGAGAAAACAGAGTGAAACCTAAAAATTCAAACTGTTACTGGAAATGAACGCTTCAACATAGAAGAACGAAATTTGGGGAACCAAGTCGCCTTAGTGTACTGATCATTACCTGAAAGTATCATCCAGTTTGGGTGAAAAAATATTTGCTGAGATTTCTGGAGATTCGTAATTTTGGGAAGCTTGGCAACCCCTTCCCATGAAAGTGTTTCTCGCCAGTCACTGCTTAGGGCTACATCAAGAGGAAACAAAACGTAGAGATAGAACGTGAAACTACTTTGTTGTGTCAAGTTTCAAGAAGCTAGCACAAACCGTGTTGGATTCAGAGTTCCAAATACATCTATCAATATAGGAGAAAACAGAGTGAAACCTAAAAATTCAAACTGTTACTGGAAATGAACGCTTCAACATAGAAGAACGAAATTTGGGGAACCAAGTCGCCTTAGTGTACTGATCATTAACTGAGAGTATCATCCAGTTTGGGTGAAAAAATATTTGCTGAGATATCTGGAGATTCGTAATTTTTGGAAGCTTGGCAACCCCTTCCCATGAAAGTGTTTCTCGCCAGTCACTGCTTAGGGCTACATCAAGAGGAAACAAAACCTAGAGATAGAACGTGAAACTACTTTGTTGTGTCAAGTTTCAAGAAGCTAGCACAAACCGTGTTGGATTCAGAGTTCCAAATTCATCTATCAATATAGGAGAAAACAGAGTGAAACCTAAAAATTCAAACTGTTACTGGAAATGAACGCTTCAACATAGAAGAACGAAATTTGGGGAACCAAGTTACCTTAGTGTACTGATCATTACCTGAAAGTATCATCCAGTTTGGGTGAAAAAATATTTGCTGAGATTTCTGGAGTTTCGTAATTTTGGGAAGCTTGGCAACCCCTTCCCATGAAAGTGTTTCTCGCCAGTCACTGCTTAGGGCTACATCAAGAGGAAACAAAACGTAGAGATAGAACGTGAAACTACTTTGTTGTGTCAAGTTTCAAGAAGCTAGCACAAAACGTGTTGGATTTAGAGTTCCAAATACATCTATCAATATAGGAGAAAACAGAGTGAAACCTAAAAATTCAAACTGTTACTGGAAATGAACGCTTCAACATAGAAGAACGAAATTTGGGGAACCAAGTCGCCTTAGTGTACTGATCATTAACTGAGAGTATCATCCAGTTTGGGTGAAAAAATATTTGCTGAGATTTCTGGAGATTTGTAATTTTTGGAAGCTTGGCAATCCCTTCCCATGAAAGTGTTTCTCGCCAGTCACTGCTTAGGGCTACATCAAGAGGAAACAAAACGTAGAGATAGAACGTGAAACTACTTTGTTGTGTCAAGTTTCAAGAAGCTAGCACAAACCGTGTTGGATTTAGAGTTCCAAATACATCTATCAATATAGGAGAAAACAGAGTGAAACCTAAAAATTCAAACTGTTACTGGAAATGAACGCTTCAACATAGAAGAACGAAATTTGGGGAACCAAGTCGCCTTAGTGTACTGATCATTACCTGAAAGTATCATCCAGTTTGGGTGAAAAAATATTTGCTGAGATTTCTGGAGATTCGTAATTTTGGGAAGCTTGGCAACCCCTTCCCATGAAAGTGTTTCTCGCCAGTCACTGCTTAGGGCTACATCAAGAGGAAACAAAACGTAGAGATAGAACGTGAAACTACTTTGTTGTGTCAAGTTTCAAGAAGCTAGCACAAACCGTGTTGGATTTAGAGTTCCAAATACATCTATCAATATAGGAGAAAACAGAGTGAAACCTAAAAATTCAAACTGTTACTGGAAATGAACGCTTCAACATAGAAGAACGAAATTTGGGGAACAAAGTCGCCTTAGTGTACTGATCATTAACTGAGAGTATCATCCAGTTTGGGTGAAAAAATATTTGCTGAGATTTCTGGAGATTCGTAATTTTTGGAAGCTTGGCAACCCCTTCCCATGAAAGTGTTTCTCGCCAGTCACTGCTTAGGGCTACATCAAGAGGAAACAAAACGTAGAGATAGAACGTGAAACTACTTTGTTGTGTCAAGTTTCAAGAAGCTAGCACAAAACGTGTTGGATTTAGAGTTCCAAATACATCTATCAATATAGGAGAAAACAGAGTGAAACCTAAAAATTCAAACTGTTACTGGAAATGAACGCTTCAACATAGAAGAACGAAATTTGGGGAACCAAGTCGCCTTAGTGTACTGATCATTACCTGAGAGTATCATCCAGTTTGGGTGAAAAAATATTTGCTGAGATTTCTGGAGATTCGTAATTGTGGGAAGCTTGGCAACCCCGTCCCATGAAAGTGTTTCTCGCCAGTCACTGCTTAGGGCTACATCAAGAGGAAACAAAACGTAGAGATAGAACGTGAAACTACTTTGTTGTGTCAAGTTTCAAGAAGCTAGCAAAAACCGTGTTGGATTTAGAGTTCCAAATACATCTATTAATATAGGAGAAAACAGAGTGAAACCTAAAAATTCAAACTGTTACTGGAAATGAACGCTTCAACATAGAAGAACGAAATTTGGGGAACCAAGTCACCTTAGTGTACTGATCATTACCTGAAAGTATCATCCAGTTTGGGTGAAAAATTATTTGCTGAGATTTCTGGAGATTCGTAATTTTTGGAAGCTTGGCAACCCCTTCCCATGAAAGTATTTCTCGCCAGTCACTGCTTAGGGCTACATCAAGAGGAAACAAAACGTAGAGATAGAACGTGAAACTACTTTGTTGTGTCAAGTTTCAAGAAGCTAGCACAAACCGTGTTGGATTTAGAGTTCCAAATACATCTATCAATATAGGAGAAAACAGAGTGAAACCTAAAAATTCAAACTGTTACTGGAAATGAACGCTTCAACATAGAAGAACGAAATTTGGGGAACCAAGTCGCCTTAGTGTACTGATCATTACCTGAGAGTATCATCCAGTTTGGGTGAAAAAATATTTGCTGAGATTTCTGGAGATTCATAATTGTGGGAAGCTTGGCAACCCCGTCCCATGAAAGTGTTTCTCGCCAGTCACTGCTTAGGGCTACATCAAGAGGAAACAAAACGTAGAGATAGAACGTGAAACTACTTTGTTGTGTCAAGTTTCAAGAAGCTAGAACAAACCGTGTTGGATTTAGAGTTCCAAATACCTCTATCAATATAGGAGAAAACAGAGTGAAACCTAAAAATTCAAACTGTTACTGGAAATGAACGCTTCAACATAGAAGAACGAAATTTGGGGAACCAAGTCGCCTTAGAGTACTGATCATTACCTGAAAGTATCATCCAGTTTGGGTGAAAAAATGTTTGCTGAGATATCTGGAGATTCGTAATTTTGGGAAGCTTGGCAACCCCTTCCCATGAAAGTGTTTCTCGCCAGTCACTGCTTAGGGCTACATCAAGAGGAAACAAAACGTAGAGATAGAACGTGAAACTACTTTGTTGTGTCAAGTTTCAAGAAGCTAGCACAAACTGTGTTGGATTTAGCGTTCCAAATACATCTATCAATATAGGAGAAAACAGAGTGAAACCTAAAAATTCAAACTGTTACTGGAAATGAATGCTTCAAAATAGAAGAACAAAATTTGGGGAACCAAGTCGCCTTAGTGTGCTGATCATTACCTGAAAGTATCATCCAGTTTGGGTGAAAAAATATTTGCTGAGATTTATGGAGATTCGTAATTTTGGGAAGCTTGGCAACCCCTTCCCATGAAAGTGTTTCTCGCCAGTCACTGCTTAGGGCTACATCAAGAGGAAACTAAACGTAGAGATAGAACGTGAAACTACTTTGTTGTGTCAAGTTTCAAGAAGCTAGCACAAACCGTGTTGGATTTAGAGTTCCAAATACATCTATCAATATAGGAGAAAACAGAGTGAAACCTAAAAATTCAAACTGTTACTGGAAATGAACGCTTCAACATAGAAGAACGAAATTTGGGGAACCAAGTCGCCTTAGTGTACTGATCATTACCTGAAAGTATCATCCAGTTTGGGTGAAAAAATATTTGCTGAGATTTCTGGAGTTTCGTAATTTTGGGAAGCTTGGCAACCCCGTTCCATGAAAGTGTTTCTCGCCAGTCACTGCTTAGGGCTACATCAAGAGGAAACAAAACGTAGAGATAGAACGTGAAACTACTTTGTTGTGTCAAGTATCAAGAAGCTAGCACAAACCGTGTTGGATTTAGAGTTCCAAATACATCTATTAATATAGGAGAAAACAGAGTGAAACCTAAAAATTCAAACTGTTACTGGAAATGAACGCTTCAACATAGAAGAACGAAATTTGGGGAACCAAGTTACCTTAGTGTACTGATCATTACCTGAAAGTATCATCCAGTTTGGGTGAAAAAATATTTGCTGAGATTTCTGGAGATTCGTAATTTTTGGAAGCTTGGCAATCCCTTCCCATGAAAGTGTTTCTCACCAGTCACTGCTTAGGGCTACATCAAGAGGAAACAAAACGTAGAGATAGAACGTGAAACTACTTTGTTGTGTCAAGTTTCAAGAAGCTAGCACAAACCGTGTTGGATTTAGAGTTCCAAATACATCTATCAATATAGGAGAAAACAGAGTGAAACCTAAAAATTCAAACTGTTACTGGAAATGAACGCTTCAACATAGAAGAACGAAATTTGGGGAACCAAATCGCCTTAGTTTACTGATCATTACCTGAAAGTATCATCCAGTTTGGGTGAAAAAATATTTGCTGAGATTTCTGGAGATTCGTAATTTTGGGAAGCTTGGCAACCCCGTTCCATGAAATGGTTTCTCGCCAGTCACTGCTTAGGGCTACACCAAGAGGAAACAAAACATAGAGATAGAACGTGAAACTACTTTGTTGTGTCAAGTTTCAAGAAGCTATCACAAACCGTGTTGGGTTTAGAGTTCCAAATACATCTATCAATATAGGAGAAAACAGAGTGAAACCTAAAAATTCAAACTGTTACTGGAAATGAACGCTTCAACATAGAAGAACGAAATTTGGGGAACCAAGTCGCCTTAGTGTACTGATCATTACCTGAAAGTATCATCCAGTTTGGGTGAAAAAATATTTGCTGATATTTCTGGAGATTCGTAATTTTGGGAAGCTTGGCAACCCCTTCCCATGAAAGTGTTTCTCGCCAGTCACTGCTTAGGGCTACATCAAGAGGAAACAAAACGTAGAGATAGAACGTGAAACTACTTTGTTGTGTCAAGTTTCAAGAAGCTAGCACAAACCGTGTTGGATTCAGAGTTCCAAATACATCTATCAATATAGGAGAAAACAGAGTGAAACCTAAAAATTCAAACTGTTACTGGAAATGAACGCTTCAACATAGAAGAACGAAATTTGGGGAACCAAGTCGCCTTAGTGTACTGATCATTACCTGAAAGTATCATCCAGTTTGGGTGAAAAAATATTTGCTGAGATTTCTGGAGATTCGTAATTTTGGGAAGCTTGGCAACCCCTTCCCATGAAAGTGTTTCTCGCCAGTCACTGCTTAGGGCTACATCAAGAGGAAACAAAACGTAGAGATAGAACGTGAAACTACTTTGTTGTGTCAAGTTTCAAGAAGCTAGCACAAACCGTGTTGGATTCAGAGTTCCAAATACATCTATCAATATAGGAGAAAACAGAGTGAAACCTAAAAATTCAAACTGTTACTGGAAATGAACGCATCAACATAGAAGAACGAAATTTGGGGAACCAAGTCGCCTTAGTGTACTGATCATTAAATGAGAGTATCATCCAGATTGGGTGAAAAAATATTTGCTGAGATTTCTGGAGATTCGTAATTTTGGGAAGCGTGGCATCCCCTTCCCATGAAAGTGTTTCTCGCCAGTCACTGCTTAGGGCTACATCAAGAGGAAACAAAACGTAGAGATAGAACGTGAAACTACTTTGTTGTGTCAAGTTTCAAGAAGCTAGCACAAACCGTGTTGGATTTAGAGTTCCAAATACATCTATCAATATAGGAGAAAACAGAGTGAAACCTAAAAATTCAAACTGTTACTGGAAATGAACGCTTCAACATAGAAGAACGAAATTTGGGGAACCAAGTCGCCTTAGTGTACTGATCATTACCTGAAAGTATCATCCAGTTTGGGTGAAAAAATATTTGCTGAGATTTCTGGAGATTCGTAATTTTTGGAAGCTTGGCAACCCCTTCCCATGAAAGTGTTTCTCGCCAGTCACTGCTTAGGGCTACATCAAGAGGAAACAAAACGTAGAGATAGAACGTGAAACTACTTTGTTGTGTCAAGTTTCAAGAAGCTAGCAAAAACCGTGTTGGATTTAGAGTTCCAAATACATCTATCAATATAGGAGAAAACAGAGTGAAACCTAAAAATTCAAACTGTTACTGGAAATGAACGCTTCGACATAGAAGAACGAAATTTGGGGAACCAAGTCGCCTTAGTGTACTGATCACTACCTGAAAGTATCATCCAGTTTGGGTGAAAAAATATTTGCTGAGATTTCTGGAGATTCGTAATTTTGGGAAGCTTGGCAACCCCTTCCCATGAAAGTGTTTCTCGCCAGTCACTGCTTAGGGCTACATCAAGAGGAAACTAAACGTAGAGATAGAACGTGAAACTACTTTGTTGTGTCAAGTTTCAAGAAGCTAGCACAAACCGTGTTGGATTTAGAGTTCCAAATACATCTATCAATATAGGAGAAAACAGAGTGAAACCTAAAAATTCAAACTGTTACTGGAAATGAACGCTTCAACATAGAAGAACGAAATTTGGGGAACCAAGTCGCCTTAGTGTACTGATCATTAACTGAAAGTATCATCCAGTTTGGGTGAAAAAATATTTGCTGAGATTTCTGGAGATTCGTAATTTTTGGAAGCTTGGCAACCCCTTCCCATGAAAGTGTTTCTCGCCAGTCACTGCTTAGGGCTACATCAAGAGGAAACAAAACGTAGAGATAGAACGTGAAACTACTTTGTTGTGTCAACTTTCAAGAAGCTAGCACAAACCGTGTTGGATTCAGAGTGCCAAATACATCTATCAATATAGGAGAAAACAGAGTGAAACCTAAAAATTCAAACTGTTACTGGAAATGAACGCTTCAACATAGAAGAACGAAATTTGGGGAACCAAGTCGCCTTAGTGTACTGATCATTACCTGAAAGTATCATCCAGTTTGGGTGAAAAAATATTTGCTGAGATTTCAGGAGATTCGTAATTTTGGGAAGCTTGGCAATCCCTTCCCATGAAAGTGTTTCTCGCCAGTCACTGCTTAGGGCTACATCAAGAGGAAACAAAACGTAGAGATAGAACGTGAAACTACTTTGTTGTGTCAAGTTTCAAGAAGCTATCACAAACCGTGTTGGATTTAGAGTTCCAAATACATCTATCAATATAGGAGAAAACAGAGTGAAACCTAAAAATTCAAACTGTTACTGGAAATGAACGCTTCAACATAGAAGAACGAAATTTGGGGAACCAAGTCGCCTTAGTGTACTGATCATTACCTGAAAGTATCATCCAGTTTGGGTGAAAAAATATTTGCTGAGATTTCTGGAGATTCGTAATTTTGGGAAGCTTGGCAACCCCTTCCCATGAAAGTGTTTCTCGCCAGTCACTGCTTAGGGCTACATCAAGAGGAAACAAAACGTAGAGATAGAACGTGAAACTACTTTGTTGTGTCAAGTTTCAAGAAGCTAGCACAAACCGTGTTGGATTTAGAGTTCCAAATACATCTATCAATATAGGAGAAAACAGAGTGAAACCTAAAAATTCAAACTGTTACTGGAAATGAACGCTTCAACATAGAAGAACGAAATTGGGGAACCAAGTCACCTTAGTGTACTGATCATTACCTGAAAGTATCATCCAGTTTGGGTGAAAAAATATTTGCTGAGATTTCTGGAGATTCGTAATTTTGGGAAGCTTGGCAACCCCGTTCCATGAAATGGTTTCTCGCCAGTCACTGCTTAGGGCTACACCAAGAGGAAACAAAACATAGAGATAGAACGTGAAACTACTTTGTTGTGTCAAGTTTCAAGAAGCTATCACAAACCGTGTTGGGTTTAGAGTTCCAAATACATCTATCAATATAGGAGAAAACAGAGTGAAACCTAAAAATTCAAACTGTTACTGGAAATGAACGCTTCAACATAGAAGAACGAAATTTGGGGAACCAAGTCGCCTTAGTGTACTGATCATTACCTGAAAGTATCATCCAGTTTGGGTGAAAAAATATTTGCTGAGATTTCTGGAGATTCGTAATTTTGGGAAGCTTGGCAACCCCTTCCCATGAAAGTGTTTCTCGCCAGTCACTGCTTAGGGCTACATCAAGAGGAAACAAAACATAGAGATAGAACGTGAAACTACTTTGTTGTGTCAAGTTTCAAGAAGCTAGCACAAACCGTGTTGGATTCAGAGTTCCAAATACATCTATCAATATAGGAGAAAACAGAGTGAAACCTAAAAATTCAAACTGTTACTGGAAATGAACGCTTCAACATAGAAGAACGAAATTTGGGGAACCAAGTCGCCTTAGTGTACTGATCATTAACTGAGAGTATCATCCAGTTTGGGTGAAAAAATATTTGCTGAGATATCTGGAGATTCGTAATTTTTGGAAGCTTGGCAACCCCTTCCCATGAAAGTGTTTCTCGCCAGTCACTGCTTAGGGCTACATCAAGAGGAAACAAAACGTAGAGATAGAACGTGAAACTACTTTGTTGTGTCAAGTTTCAAGAAGCTAGCACAAACCGTGTTGGATTCAGAGTTCCAAATATATCTATCAATATAGGAGAAAACAGAGTGAAACCTAAAAATTCAAACTGTTACTGGAAATGAACGCTTCAACATAGAAGAACGAAATTTGGGGAACCAAGTTACCTTAGTGTACTGATCATTACCTGAAAGTATCATCCAGTTTGGGTGAAAAATTATTTGCTGAGATTTCTGGAGATTCGTAATTTTTGGAAGCTTGGCAATCCCTTCCCATGAAAGTGTTTCTCGCCAGTCACTGCTTAGGGCTACATCAAGAGGAAACAAAACGTAGAGATAGAACGTGAAACTACTTTGTTGTGTCAAGTTTCAAGAAGCTATCACAAACCGTGTTGGATTTAGAGTTCCAAATACATCTATCAATATAGGAGAAAACAGAGTGAAACCTAAAAATTCAAACTGTTACTGGAAATGAACGCTTCAACATAGAAGAACGAAATTTGGGGAACCAAGTCGCCTTAGTGTACTGATCATTACCTGAAAGTATCATCCAGTTTGGGTGAAAAAATATTTGCTGAGATTTCTGGAGATTCGTAATTTTGGGAAGCTTGGCAACCCCTTCTTATGAAAGTGTTTCTCGCCAGTCACTGCTTAGGGCTACATCAAGAGGAAACAAAACGTAGAGATAGAACGTGAAACTACTTTGTTGTGTCAAGTTTCAAGAAGCTAGCACAAACCGTGTTGGATTCAGAGTTCCAAATACATCTATCAATATAGGAGAAAACAGAGTGAAACCTAAAAATTCAAACTGTTACTGGAAATGAACGCATCAACATAGAAGAACGAAATTTGGGGAACCAAGTCGCCTTAGTGTACTGATCATTAAATGAGAGTATCATCCAGTTTGGGTGAAAAAATATTTGCTGAGATTTCTGGAGATTCGTAATTTTGGGAAGCGTGGCAATCCCTTCCCATGAAAGTGTTTCTCGCCAGTCACTGCTTAGGGCTACATCAAGAGGAAACAAAACGTAGAGATAGAACGTGAAACTACTTTGTTGTGTCAAGTTTCAAGAAGCTAGCACAAACCGTGTTGGATTTAGAGTTCCAAATACATCTATCAATATAGGAGAAAACAGAGTGAAACCTAAAAATTCAAACTGTTACTGGAAATGAACGCTTCAACATAGAAGAACGAAATTTGGGGAACCAAGTCGCCTTAGTGTACTGATCATTACCTGAAAGTATCATCCAGTTTGGGTGAAAAAATATTTGCTGAGATTTCTGGAGATTCGTAATTTTTGGAAGCTTGGCAACCCCGTCCCATGAAAGTGTTTCTCGCCAGTCACTGCTTAGGGCTACATCAAGAGGAAACAAAACGTAGAGATAGAACGTGAAACTACTTTGTTGTGTCAAGTTTCAAGAAGCTAGCAAAAACCGTGTTGGATTTAGAGTTCCAAATACATCTATTAATATAGGAGAAAACAGAGTGAAACCTAAAAATTCAAACTGTTACTGGAAATGAACGCTTCAACATAGAAGAACGAAATTTGGGGAACCAAGTTACCTTAGTGTACTGATCATTACCTGAAAGTATCATCCAGTTTGGGTGAAAAATTATTTGCTGAGATTTCTGGAGATTCGTAATTTTGGGAAGCTTGGCAACCCCTTCCCATGAAAGTGTTTCTCGCCAGTCACTGCTTAGGGCTACATCAAGAGGAAACAAAACGTAGAGATAGAACATGAAACTACTTTGTTGTGTCAAGTTTCAAGAAGCTAGCACAAACCGTGTTTGATTTAGAGTTCCAAATACATCTATCAATATAGGAGAAAACAGAGTGAAACCTAAAAATTCAAACTGTTACTGGAAATGAACGCTTCAACATAGAAGAACGAAATTTGGGGAACCAAGTCGCCTTAGTGTACTGATCATTACCTGAAAGTATCATCCAGTTTGGGTGAAAAAATATTTGCTGAGATTTCTGGAGATTCGTAATTTTGGGAAGCTTGGAAACCCCTTCCCATGAAAGTGTTTCTCGCCAGTCACTGCTTAGGGCTACATCAAGAGGAATCAAAACGTAGAGATAGAACGTGAAACAACTTTGTTGTGTCAAGTTTCAAGAAGCTATCACAAACCGTGTTGGATTTAGAGTTCCAAATACATCTATCAATATAGGAGAAAACAGAGTGAAACCTAACAATTCAAACTGTTACTGGAAATGAACGCTTCAACATAGAAGAACAAAATTTGGGGAACCAAGTCGCCTTAGTGTACTGATCATTACCTGAAAGTATCATCCAGTTTGGGTGAAAAAATATTTGCTGAGATATCTGGAGATTCGTAATTTTGGGAAGCTTGGCAACCCCTTCCCATGAAAGTGTTTCTCGCAAGTCACTGCTTAGGGCTACATCAAGAGGAAACAAAACGTAGAGATAGAACGTGAAACTACTTTGTTGTGTCAAGTTTCAAGAAGCTAGCACAAACCGTGTTGGATTCAGAGTTCCAAATACATCTATCAATATAGGAGAAAACAGAGTGAAACCTAAAAATTCAAACTGTTACTGGAAATGAACGCTTCAACATAGAAGAACGAAATTTGGGGAACCAAGTCGCCTTAGTGTACTGATCATTACCTGAAAGTATCATCCAGTTTGGGTGAAAAAATTTTTGCTGAGATTTCTGGAGATTCGTAATTTTGGGAAACTTGGCAACCCCTTCCCATGAAAGTGTTTCTCGCCAGTCACTGCTTAGGGCTACATCAAGAGGAAACAAAACGTAGAGATAGAACATGAAACTACTTTGTTGTGTCAAGTTTCAAGAAGCTACCACAAACCGTGTTGGATTTAGAGTTCCAAATACATCTATCAATACAGGAGAAAACAGAGTGAAACCTAAAAATTCAAACTGTTACTGGAAATGAACGCTTCAACATAGAAGAACGAAATTTGGGGAAGCAAGTCGCCTTAGTGTACTGATCATTAACTGAGAGTATCATCCAGTTTGGGTGAAAAAATATTCGCTGAGATTTCTGGAGATTCGTAATTTTTGGAAGCTTGGCAATCCCTTCCCATGAAAGTGTTTCTCGCCAGTCACTGCTTAGGGCTACATCAAGAGTAAACAAAACGTAGAGATAGAACGTGAAACTACTTTGTTGTGTCAAGTTTCAAGAAGCTACCACAAACCGTGTTGGATTCAGAGTTCCAAATACATCTATCAATATAAAAGAAAACAGAGTGAAACCTAAAAATTCAAACTGTTACTGGAAATGAACGCATCAACATAGAAGAACGAAATTTGGGGAACCAAGTCGCCTTAGTGTACTGATCATTAAATGAGAGTATCATCCAGTTTCGGTGAAAAAATATTTGCTGAGATTTCTGGAGATTCGTAATTTTGGGAAGCGTGGCAACCCCTTCCCATGAAAGTGTTTCTCGCCAGTCACTGCTTAGGGCTACATCAAGAGGAAACAAAACGTAGAGATAGAACGTGAAACTACTTTGTTGTGTCAAGTTTCAAGAAGCTAGCACAAACCGTGTTGGATTTAGAGTTCCAAATACATCTATCAATATAGGAGAAAACAGAGTGAAACCTAAAAATTCAAACTGTTACTGGAAATGAACGCTTCAACATAGAAGAACGAAATTTGGGGAACCAAGTCGCCTTAGTGTACTGATCATTACCTGAAAGTATCATCCAGTTTGGGTGAAAAAATATTTGCTGAGATTTCTGGAGATTCGTAATTTTTGGAAGCTTGGCAATCCCTTCCCATGAAAGTGTTTCTCGCCAGTCACTGCTTAGGGCTACATCAAGAGGAAACAAAACGTAGAGATAGAACGTGAAACTACTTTGTTGTGTCAAGTTTCAAGAAGCTAGCACAAACCGTGTTGGATTTAAAATTCCAAATACATCTATCAATGTAGGAGAAAACAGAGTGAAACCTAAAAATTCAAACTGTTACTGGAAATGAATGCTTCAACATAGAAGAACGAAATTTGGGGAACCAAGTCGCCTTAGTGTACTGATCATTACCTGAAAGTATCATCCAGTTTGGGTGAAAAAATATTTGCTGAGATTTCTGGAGATTCGTAATTTTGGGAAGCTTGGCGACCCCTTCCCATGAAAGTGTTTCTCGCCAGTCACTGCTTAGGGCTACATCAAGAGGAAACAAAACGTAGAGATAGAACGTGAAACTACTTTGTTGTGTCAAGTTTCAAGAAGCTAGCACAAACCGTGTTGGATTTAGAGTTCCAAATACATCTATCAATATAGGAGAAAACAGAGTGAAACCTAAAATTTCAAACTGTTACTGGAAATGAACGCTTCAACATAGAAGAACGAAATTTGGGGAACCAAGTCGCCTTAGTGTACTGATCATTACCTGAAAGTATCATCCAGTTTGGCTGAAAAAATATTTGCTGAGATTTCTGGAGATTCGTAATTTTGGGAAGCTTGGCAACCCCTTCCCATGAAAGTGTTTCTCGCCAGTCACTGCTTAGGGCTACATCAAGAGGAAACAAAACGTAGAGATAGAACGTGAAACTACTTTGTTGTGTCAAGTTTCAAGAAACTATCACAAACCGTGTTGGATTTAGAGTTCCAAATATATCTATCAATATAGGAGAAAACAGAGTGAAACCTAAAAATTCAAACTGTTACTGGAAATGAACGCTTCAACATAGAAGAACGAAATTTGGGGAACCAAGTCGCCTTAGTGTACTGATCATTACCTGAAAGTATCATCCAGTTTGGGTGAAAAAATATTTGCTGAGATTTCTGGAGATTCGTAATTGTGGGAAGCTTGGCAACCCCGTCCCATGAAAGTGTTTCTCGCCAGTCACTGCTTAGGGCTACATCAAGAGGAAACAAAACGTAGAGATAGAACGTGAAACTACTTTGTTGTGTCAAGTTTCAAGAAGCTAGCAAAAACCGTGTTGGATTTAGAGTTCCAAATACATCTATTAATATAGGAGAAAACAGAGTGAAACCTAAAAATTCAAACTGTTACTGGAAATGAACGCTTCAAAATAGAAGAACGAAATTTGGGGAACCAAGTTACCTTAGTGTACTGATCATTACCTGAAAGTATCATCCAGTTTAGGTGAAAAATTATTTGCTGAGATTTCTGGAGATTCGTAATTTTTGGAAGCTTGGCAACCCCTTCCCATGAAAGTGTTTCTCGCCAGTCACTGCTTAGGGCTACATCAAGAGGAAACAAAACGTAGAGATAGAACATGAAACTACTTTGTTGTGTCAAGTTTCAAGAAGCTAGCACAAACCGTGTTGGATTCAGAGTTCCAAATACATCTATCAATATAGGAGAAAACAGAGTGAAACCTAAAAATTCAAACTGTTACTGGAAATGAACGCTTCAACATAGAAGAACGAAATTTGGGGAACCAAGTCGCCTTAGTGTACTGATCATTACCTGAAAGTATCATCCAGTTTGGGTGAAAAAATATTTGCTGAGATTTCAGGAGATTCGTAATTTTGGGAAGCTTGGCAATCCCTTCCCATGAAAGTGTTTCTCGCAGGTCACTGCTTAGGGCTACATCAAGAGGAAACAAAACGTAGAGATAGAACGTGAAACTACTTTGTTGTGTCAAGTTTCAAGAAGCTATCACAAACCGTGTTGGATTTAGAGTTCCAAATACATCTATCAATATAGGAGAAAACAGAGTGAAACCTAAAAATTCAAACTGTTACTGGAAATGAACGCTTCAACATAGAAGAACGAAATTTGGGGAACCAAGTCGCCTTAGTGTACTGATCATTACCTGAAAGTATCATCCAGTTTGGGTGAAAAAATATTTGCTGAGATTTCTGGAGATTCGTAATTTTGGGAAGCTTGGCAACCCCTTCCCATGAAAGTGTTTCTCGCCAGTCACTGCTTAGGGCTACATCAAGAGGAAACAAAACGTAGAGATAGAACGTGAAACTACTTTGTTGTGTCAAGTTTCAAGAAGCTAGCACAAACCGTGTTGGATTTAGAGTTCCAAATACATCTATCAATATAGGAGAAAACAGAGTGAAACCTAAAAATTCAAACTGTTACTGGAAATGAACGCTTCAACATAGAAGAACGAAATTGGGGAACCAAGTCACCTTAGTGTACTGATCATTACCTGAAAGTATCATCCAGTTTGGGTGAAAAAATATTTGCTGAGATTTCTGGAGATTCGTAATTTTGGGAAGCTTGGCAACCCCGTTCCATGAAATGGTTTCTCGCCAGTCACTGCTTAGGGCTACACCAAGAGGAAACAAAACATAGAGATAGAACGTGAAACTACTTTGTTGTGTCAAGTTTCAAGAAGCTATCACAAACCGTGTTGGGTTTAGAGTTCCAAATACATCTATCAATAAAGGAGAAAACAGAGTGAAACCTAAAAATTCAAACTGTTACTGGAAATGAACGCTTCAACATAGAAGAACGAAATTTGGGGAACCAAGTCGCCTTAGTGTACTGATCATTACCTGAAAGTATCATCCAGTTTGGGTGAAAAAATATTTGCTGAGATTTCTGGAGATTCGTAATTTTGGGAAGCTTGGCAACCCCTTCCCATGAAAGTGTTTCTCGCCAGTCACTGCTTAGGGCTACATCAAGAGGAAACAAAACGTAGAGATAGAACGTGAAACTACTTTGTTGTGTCAAGTTTCAAGAAGCTAGCACAAACCGTGTTGGATTCAGAGTTCCAAATACATCTATCAATATAGGAGAAAACAGAGTGAAACCTAAAAATTCAAACTGTTACTGGAAATGAACGCTTCAACATAGAAGAACGAAATTTGGGGAACCAAGTCGCCTTAGTGTACTGATCATTAACTGAGAGTATCATCCAGTTTGGGTGAAAAAATATTTGCTGAGATATCTGGAGATTCGTAATTTTTGGAAGCTTGGCAACCCCTTCCCATGAAAGTGTTTCTCGCCAGTCACTGCTTAGGGCTACATCAAGAGGAAACAAAACGTAGAGATAGAACGTGAAACTACTTTGTTGTGTCAAGTTTCAAGAAGCTAGCACAAACCGTGTTGGATTCAGAGTTCCAAATACATCTATCAATATAGGAGAAAACAGAGTGAAACCTAAAAATTCAAACTGTTACTGGAAATGAACGCTTCAACATAGAAGAACGAAATTTGGGGAACCAAGTTACCTTAGTGTACTGATCATTACCTGAAAGTATCATCCAGTTTGGGTGAAAAATTATTTGCTGAGATTTCTGGAGATTCGTAATTTTTGGAAGCTTGGCAATCCCTTCCCATGAAAGTGTTTCTCGCCAGTCACTGCTTAGGGCTACATCAAGAGGAAACAAAACGTAGAGATAGAACGTGAAACTACTTTGTTGTGTCAAGTTTCAAGAAGCTATCACAAACCGTGTTGGATTTAGAGTTCCAAATACATCTATCAATATAGGAGAAAACAGAGTGAAACCTAAAAATTCAAACTGTTACTGGAAATGAACGCTTCAACATAGAAGAACGAAATTTGGGGAACCAAGTCGCCTTAGTGTACTGATCATTACCTGAAAGTATCATCCAGTTTGGGTGAAAAAATATTTGCTGAGATTTCTGGAGATTCGTAATTTTGGGAAGCTTGGCAACCCCTTCCCATGAAAGTGTTTCTCGCCAGTCACTGCTTAGGGCTACATCAAGAGGAAACAAAACGTAGAGATAGAACGTGAAACTACTTTGTTGTGTCAAGTTTCAAGAAGCTAGCACAAACCGTGTTGGATTCAGAGTTCCAAATACATCTATCAATATAGGAGAAAACAGAGTGAAACCTAAAAATTCAAACTGTTACTGGAAATGAACGCATCAACATAGAAGAACGAAATTTGGGGAACCAAGTCGCCTTAGTGTACTGATCATTAAATGAGAGTATCATCCAGTTTGGGTGAAAAAATATTTGCTGAGATTTCTGGAGATTCGTAATTTTGGGAAGCGTGGCAATCCCTTCCCATGAAAGTGTTTCTCGCCAGTCACTGCTTAGGGCTACATCAAGAGGAAACAAAACGTAGAGATAGAACGTGAAACTACTTTGTTGTGTCAAGTTTCAAGAAGCTAGCACAAACCGTGTTGGATTTAGAGTTCCAAATACATCTATCAATATAGGAGAAAACAGAGTGAAACCTAAAAATTCAAACTGTTACTGGAAATGAACGCTTCAACATAGAAGAACGAAATTTGGGGAACCAAGTCGCCTTAGTGTACTGATCATTACCTGAAAGTATCATCCAGTTTGGGTGAAAAAATATTTGCTGAGATTTCTGGAGATTCGTAATTTTTGGAAGCTTGGCAACCCCGTCCCATGAAAGTGTTTCTCGCCAGTCACTGCTTAGGGCTACATCAAGAGGAAACAAAACGTAGAGATAGAACGTGAAACTACTTTGTTGTGTCAAGTTTCAAGAAGCTAGCAAAAACCGTGTTGGATTTAGAGTTCCAAATACATCTATTAATATAGGAGAAAACAGAGTGAAACCTAAAAATTCAAACTGTTACTGGAAATGAACGCTTCAACATAGAAGAACGAAATTTGGGGATCCAAGTTACCTTAGTGTACTGATCATTACCTGAAAGTATCATCCAGTTTGGGTGAAAAATTATTTGCTGAGATTTCTGGAGATTCGTAATTTTGGGAAGCTTGGCAACCCCTTCCCATGAAAGTGTTTCTCGCCAGTCACTGCTTAGGGCTACAACAAGAGGAAACAAAACGTAGAGATAGAACATGAAACTACTTTGTTGTGTCAAGTTTCAAGAAGCTAGCACAAACCGTGTTTGATTTAGAGTTCCAAATACATCTATCAATATAGGAGAAAACAGAGTGAAACCTAAAAATTCAAACTGTTACTGGAAATGAACGGTTCAACATAGAAGAACGAAATTTGGGGAACCAAGTCGCCTTAGTGTACTGATCATTACCTGAAAGTATCATCCAGTTTGGGTGAAAAAATATTTGCTGAGATTTCTGGAGATTCGTAATTTTGGGAAGCTTGGAAACCCCTTCCCATGAAAGTGTTTCTCGCCAGTCACTGCTTAGGGCTACATCAAGAGGAATCAAAACGTAGAGATAGAACGTGAAACAACTTTGTTGTGTCAAGTTTCAAGAAGCTATCACAAACCGTGTTGGATTTAGAGTTCCAAATACATCTATCAATATAGGAGAAAACAGAGTGAAACCTAACAATTCAAACTGTTACTGGAAATGAACGCTTCAACATAGAAGAACAAAATTTGGGGAACCAAGTCGCCTTAGTGTACTGATCATTACCTGAAAGTATCATCCAGTTTGGGTGAAAAAATATTTGCTGAGATATCTGGAGATTCGTAATTTTGGGAAGCTTGGCAACCCCTTCCCATGAAAGTGTTTCTCGCAAGTCACTGCTTAGGGCTACATCAAGAGGAAACAAAACGTAGAGATAGAACGTGAAACTACTTTATTGTGTCAAGTTTCAAGAAGCTAGCACAAACCGTGTTGGATTCAGAGTTCCAAATACATCTATCAATATAGGAGAAAACAGAGTGAAACCTAAAAATTCAAACTGTTACTGGAAATGAACGCTTCAACATAGAAGAACGAAATTTGGGGAACCAAGTCGCCTTAGTGTACTGATCATTACCTGAAAGTATCATCCAGTTTGGCTGAAAAAATATTTGCTGAGATTTCTGGAGATTCGTAATTTTGGGAAGCTTGGCAACCCCTTCCCATGAAAGTGTTTCTCGCCAGTCACTGCTTAGGGCTACATCAAGAGGAAACAAAACGTAGAGATAGAACGTGAAACTACTTTGTTGTGTCAAGTTTCAAGAAACTATCACAAACCGTGTTGGATTTAGAGTTCCAAATATATCTATCAATATAGGAGAAAACAGAGTGAAACCTAAAAATTCAAACTGTTACTGGAAATGAACGCTTCAACATAGAAGAACGAAATTTGGGGAACCAAGTCGCCTTAGTGTACTGATCATTACCTGAAAGTATCATCCAGTTTGGGTGAAAAAATATTTGCTGAGATTTCTGGAGATTCGTAATTGTGGGAAGCTTGGCAACCCCGTCCCATGAAAGTGTTTCTCGCCAGTCACTGCTTAGGGCTACATCAAGAGGAAACAAAACGTAGAGATAGAACGTGAAACTACTTTGTTGTGTCAAGTTTCAAGAAGCTAGCAAAAACCGTGTTGGATTTAGAGTTCCAAATACATCTATTAATATAGGAGAAAACAGAGTGAAACCTAAAAATTCAAACTGTTACTGGAAATGAACGCTTCAAAATAGAAGAACGAAATTTGGGGAACCAAGTTACATTAGTGTACTGATCATTACCTGAAAGTATCATCCAGTTTAGGTGAAAAATTATTTGCTGAGATTTCTGGAGATTCGTAATTTTTGGAAGCTTGGCAACCCCTTCCCATGAAAGTGTTTCTCGCCAGTCACTGCTTAGGGCTACATCAAGAGGAAACAAAACGTAGAGATAGAACATGAAACTACTTTGTTGTGTCAAGTTTCAAGAAGCTAGCACAAACCGTGTTGGATTCAGAGTTCCAAATACATCTATCAATATAGGAGAAAACAGAGTGAAACCTAAAAATTCAAACTGTTACTGGAAATGAACGCTTCAACATAGAAGAACGAAATTTGGGGAACCAAGTCGCCTTAGTGTACTGATCATTACCTGAAAGTATCATCCAGTTTGGGTGAAAAAATATTTGCTGAGATTTCAGGAGATTCGTAATTTTGGGAAGCTTGGCAATCCCTTCCCATGAAAGTGTTTCTCGCCAGTCACTGCTTAGGGCTACATCAAGAGGAAACAAAACGTAGAGATAGAACGTGAAACTACTTTGTTGTGTCAAGTTTCAAGAAGCTATCACAAACCGTGTTGGATTTAGAGTTCCAAATACATCTATCAATATAGGAGAAAACAGAGTGAAACCTAAAAATTCAAACTGTTACTGGAAATGAACGCTTCAACATAGAAGAACGAAATTTGGGGAACCAAGTCGCCTTAGTGTACTGATCATTACCTGAAAGTATCATCCAGTTTGGGTGAAAAATTATTTGCTGAGATTTCTGGAGATTCGTAATTTTGGGAAGCTTGGCAACCCCTTCCCATGAAAGTGTTTCTCGCCAGTCACTGCTTAGGGCTACATCAAGAGGAAACAAAACGTAGAGATAGAACATGAAACTACTTTGTTGTGTCAAGTTTCAAGAAGCTAGCACAAACCGTGTTTGATTTAGAGTTCCAAATACATCTATCAATATAGGAGAAAACAGAGTGAAACCTAAAAATTCAAACTGTTACTGGAAATGAACGGTTCAACATAGAAGAACGAAATTTGGGGAACCAAGTCGCCTTAGTGTACTGATCATTACCTGAAAGTATCATCCAGTTTGGGTGAAAAAATATTTGCTGAGATTTCTGGAGATTCGTAATTTTGGGAAGCTTGGAAACCCCTTCCCATGAAAGTGTTTCTCGCCAGTCACTGCTTAGGGCTACATCAAGAGGAATCAAAACGTAGAGATAGAACGTGAAACAACTTTGTTGTGTCAAGTTTCAAGAAGCTATCACAAACCGTGTTGGATTTAGAGTTCCAAATACATCTATCAATATAGGAGAAAACAGAGTGAAACCTAACAATTCAAACTGTTACTGGAAATGAACGCTTCAACATAGAAGAACAAAATTTGGGGAACCAAGTCGCCTTAGTGTACTGATCATTACCTGAAAGTATCATCCAGTTTGGGTGAAAAAATATTTGCTGAGATATCTGGAGATTCGTAATTTTGGGAAGCTTGGCAACCCCTTCCCATGAAAGTGTTTCTCGCAAGTCACTGCTTAGGGCTACATCAAGAGGAAACAAAACGTAGAGATAGAACGTGAAACTACTTTGTTGTGTCAAGTTTCAAGAAGCTAGCACAAACCGTGTTGGATTCAGAGTTCCAAATACATCTATCAATATAGGAGAAAACAGAGTGAAACCTAAAAATTCAAACTGTTACTGGAAATGAACGCTTCAACATAGAAGAACGAAATTTGGGGAACCAAGTCGCCTTAGTGTACTGATCATTACCTGAAAGTATCATCCAGTTTGGGTGAAAAAATTTTTGCTGAGATTTCTGGAGATTCGTAATTTTGGGAAACTTGGCAACCCCTTCCCATGAAAGTGTTTATCGCCAGTCACTGCTTAGGGCTACATCAAGAGGAAACAAAACGTAGAGATAGAACATGAAACTACTTTGTTGTGTCAAGTTTCAAGAAGCTACCACAAACCGTGTTGGATTTAGAGTTCCAAATACATCTATCAATACAGGAGAAAACAGAGTGAAACCTAAAAATTCAAACTGTTACTGGAAATGAACGCTTCAACATAGAAGAACGAAATTTGGGGAACCAAGTCGCCTTAGTGTACTGATCATTAACTGAGAGTATCATCCAGTTTGGGTGAAAAAATATTTGCTGAGATTTCTGGAGATTCGTAATTTTTGGAAGCTTGGCAACCCCTTCCCATGAAAGTGTTTCTCGCCAGTCACTGCTTAGGGCTACATCAAGAGTAAACAAAACGTAGAGATAGAACGTGAAACTACTTTGTTGTGTCAAGTTTCAAGAAGCTACCACAAACCGTGTTGGATTCAGAGTTCCAAATACATCTATCAATATAAAAGAAAACAGAGTGAAACCTAAAAATTCAAACTGTTACTGGAAATGAACGCATCAACATAGAAGAACGAAATTTGGGGAACCAAGTCGCCTTAGTGTACTGATCATTAAATGAGAGTATCATCCAGTTTGGGTGAAAAAATATTTGCTGAGATTTCTGGAGATTCGTAATTTTGGGAAGCGTGGCAACCCCTTCCCATGAAAGTGTTTCTCGCCAGTCACTGCTTAGGGCTACATCAAGAGGAAACAAAACGTAGAGATAGAACGTGAAACTACTTTGTTGTGTCAAGTTTCAAGAAGCTAGCACAAACCGTGTTGGATTTAGAGTTCCAAATACATCTATCAATATAGGAGAAAACAGAGTGAAACCTAAAAATTCAAACTGTTACTGGAAATGAACGCTTCAACATAGAAGAACGAAATTTGGGGAACCAAGTCGCCTTAGTGTACTGATCATTACCTGAAAGTATCATCCAGTTTGGGTGAAAAAATATTTGCTGAGATTTCTGGAGATTCGTAATTTTTGGAAGCTTGGCAATCCCTTCCCATGAAAGTGTTTCTCGCCAGTCACTGCTTAGGGCTACATCAAGAGGAAACAAAACGTAGAGATAGAACGTGAAACTACTTTGTTGTGTCAAGTTTCAAGAAGCTAGCACAAACCGTGTTGGATTTAAAGTTCCAAATACATCTATCAATGTAGGAGAAAACAGAGTGAAACCTAAAAATTCAAACTGTTACTGGAAATGAATGCTTCAACATAGAAGAACGAAATTTGGGGAACCAAGTCGCCTTAGTGTACTGATCATTACCTGAAAGTATCATCCAGTTTGGGTGAAAAAATATTTGCTGAGATTTCTGGAGATTCGTAATTTTGGGAAGCTTGGCGACCCCTTCCCATGAAAGTGTTTCTCGCCAGTCACTGCTTACGGCTACATCAAGAGGAAACAAAACGTAGAGATAGAACGTGAAACTACTTTGTTGTGTCAAGTTTCAAGAAGCTAGCACAAACCGTGTTGGATTTAGAGTTCCAAATACATCTATCAATATAGGAGAAAACAGAGTGAAACCTAAAATTTCAAACTGTTACTGGAAATGAACGCTTCAACATAGAAGAACGAAATTTGGGGAACCAAGTCGCCTTAGTGTACTGATCATTACCTGAAAGTATCATCCAGTTTGGCTGAAAAAATATTTGCTGAGATTTCTGGAGATTCGTAATTTTGGGAAGCTTGGCAACCCCTTCCCATGAAAGTGTTTCTCGCCAGTCACTGCTTAGGGCTACATCAATAGGAAACAAAACGTAGAGATAGAACGTGAAACTACTTTGTTGTGTCAAGTTTCAAGAAACTATCACAAACCGTGTTGGATTTAGAGTTCCAAATATATCTATCAATATAGGAGAAAACAGAGTGAAACCTAAAAATTCAAACTGTTACTGGAAATGAACGCTTCAACATAGAAGAACGAAATTTGGGGAACCAAGTCGCCTTAGTGTACTGATCATTACCTGAAAGTATCATCCAGTTTGGGTGAAAAAATATTTGCTGAGATTTCTGGAGATTCGTAATTGTGGGAAGCTTGGCAACCCCGTCCCATGAAAGTGTTTCTCGCCAGTCACTGCTTAGGGCTACATCAAGACGAAACAAAACGTAGAGATAGAACGTGAAACTACTTTGTTGTGTCAAGTTTCAAGAAGCTAGCAAAAACCGTGTTGGATTTAGAGTTCCAAATACATCTATTAATATAGGAGAAAACAGAGTGAAACCTAAAAATTCAAACTGTTACTGGAAATGAACGCTTCAAAATAGAAGAACGAAATTTGGGGAACCAAGTTACCTTAGTGTACTGATCATTACCTGAAAATATCATCCAGTTTAGGTGAAAAATTATTTGCTGAGATTTCTGGAGATTCGTAATTTTTGGAAGCTTGGCAACCCCTTCCCATGAAAGTGTTTCTCGCCAGTCACTGCTTAGGGCTACATCAAGAGGAAACAAAACGTAGAGATAGAACATGAAACTACTTTGTTGTGTCAAGTTTCAAGAAGCTAGCACAAACCGTGTTGGATTCAGAGTTCCAAATACATCTATCAATATAGGAGAAAACAGAGTGAAACCTAAAAATTCAAACTGTTACTGGAAATGAACGCTTCAACATAGAAGAACGAAATTTGGGGAACCAAGTCGCCTTAGTGTACTGATCATTACCTGAAAGTATCATCCAGTTTGGGTGAAAAAATTTTTGCTGAGATTTCTGGAGATTCGTAATTTTGGGAAACTTGGCAACCCCTTCCCATGAAAGTGTTTCTCGCCAGTCACTGCTTAGGGCTACATCAAGAGGAAACAAAACGTAGAGATAGAACATGAAACTACTTTGTTGTGTCAAGTTTCAAGAAGCTACCAAAAACCGTGTTGGATTTAGAGTTCCAAATACATCTATCAATACAGGAGAAAACAGAGTGAAACCTAAAAATTCAAACTGTTACTGGAAATGAACGCTTCAACATAGAAGAACGAAATTTGGGGAACCAAGTCGCCTTAGTGTACTGATCATTACCTGAAAGTATCATCCAGTTTGGGTGAAAAAATATTTGCTGAGATTTCTGGAGATTCGTAATTGTGGGAAGCTTGGCAACCCCGTCCCATGAAAGTGTTTCTCGCCAGTCACTGCTTAGGGCTACATCAAGAGGAAACAAAACGTAGAGATAGAACGTGAAACTACTTTGTTGTGTCAAGTTTCAAGAAGCTAGCAAAAACCGTGTTGGATTTAGAGTTCCAAATACATCTATTAATATAGGAGAAAACAGAGTGAAACCTAAAAATTCAAACTGTTACTGGAAATGAACGCTTCAACATAGAAGAACGAAATTTGGGGAACCAAGTTACCTTAGTGTACTGATCATTACCTGAAAGTATCATCAAGTTTAGGTGAAAAATTATTTGCTGAGATTTCTGGAGATTCGTAATTTTTGGAAGCTTGGCAACCCCTTCCCATGAAAGTGTTTCTCGCCAGTCACTGCTTAGGGCTACATCAAGAGGAAACAAAACGTAGAGATAGAACATGAAACTACTTTGTTGTGTCAAGTTTCAAGAAGCTAGCACAAACCGTGTTGGATTCAGAGTTCCAAATACATCTATCAATATAGGAGAAAACAGAGTGAAACCTAAAAATTCAAACTGTTACTGGAAATGAACGCATCAACATAGAAGAACGAAATTTGGGGAACCAAGTCGCCTTAGTGTACTGATCATTACCTGAAAGTATCATCCAGTTTGGGTGAAAAAATATTTGCTGAGATTTCTGGAGATTCGTAATTTTTGGAAGCTTGGCAATCCCTTCCCATGAAAGTGTTTCTCGCCAGTCACTGCTTAGGGCTACATCAAGAGGAAACAAAACGTAGAGATAGAACGTGAAACTACTTTGTTGTGTCAAGTTTCAAGAAGCTAGCACAAACCGTGTTGGATTTAAAGTTCCAAATACATCTATCAATGTAGGAGAAAACAGAGTGAAACCTAAAAATTCAAACTGTTACTGGAAATGAATGCTTCAACATAGAAGAACGAAATTTGGGGAACCAAGTCGCCTTAGTGTACTGATCATTACCTGAAAGTATCATCCAGTTTGGGTGAAAAAATATTTGCTGAGATTTCTGGAGATTCGTAATTTTGGGAAGCTTGGCGACCCCTTCCCATGAAAGTGTTTCTCGCCAGTCACTGCTTATGGCTACATCAAGAGGAAACAAAACGTAGAGATAGAACGTGAAACTACTTTGTTGTGTCAAGTTTCAAGAAGCTAGCACAAACCGTGTTGGATTTAGAGTTCCAAATACATCTATCAATATAGGAGAAAACAGAGTGAAACCTAAAATTTCAAACTGTTACTGGAAATGAACGCTTCAACATAGAAGAACGAAATTTGGGGAACCAAGTCGCCTTAGTGTACTGATCATTACCTGAAAGTATCATCCAGTTTGGCTGAAAAAATATTTGCTGAGATTTCTGGAGATTCGTAATTTTGGGAAGCTTGGCAACCCCTTCCCATGAAAGTGTTTCTCGCCAGTCACTGCTTAGGGCTACATCAAGAGGAAACAAAACGTAGAGATAGAACGTGAAACTACTTTGTTGTGTCAAGTTTCAAGAAACTATCACAAACCGTGTTGGATTTAGAGTTCCAAATATATCTATCAATATAGGAGAAAACAGAGTGAAACCTAAAAATTCAAACTGTTACTGGAAATGAACGCTTCAACATAGAAGAACGAAATTTGGGGAACCAAGTCGCCTTAGTGTACTGATCATTACCTGAAAGTATCATCCAGTTTGGGTGAAAAAATATTTGCTGAGATTTCTGGAGATTCGTAATTGTGGGAAGCTTGGCAACCCCTTCCCATGAAAGTGTTTCTCGCCAGTCACTGCTTAGGGCTACATCAAGAGGAAACAAAACGTAGAGATAGAACGTGAAACTACTTTGTTGTGTCAAGTTTCAAGAAGCTAGCACAAACCGTGTTGGATTTAGAGTTCCAAATACATCTATCAATATAGGAGGAAACAGAGTGAAACCTAAAAATTCAAACTGTTACTGGAAATGAACGCTTCAACATAGAAGAATGAAATTTGGGTAACCAAGTCGCCTTAGTGTACTGATCATTACCTGAAAGTATCATCCAGTTTGGGTGAAAAAATGTTTGCTGAGATTTCTGGAGATTCGTAATTTTGGGAAGCTTGGCAACCCCTTCCCATGAAAGTGTTTCTCGCCAGTCACTGCTTAGGGCTACATCAAGAGGAAACAAAACGTAGAGATAGAACGTGAAACTACTTTGTTGTGTCAAGTTTCAAGAAGCTAGCACAAACCGTGTTGGATTCAGAGTTCCAAATACATCTATCAATATAGGAGAAAACAGAGTGAAACCTACAAATTCAAACTGTTACTGGAAATAAACGCTTCAACATAGAAGAACGAAATTTGAGGAACCAAGTCGCCTTAGTGTACTGATCATTACCTGAAAGTGTCGTCCAGTTTGGGTGAAAAAATATTTGCTGAGATTTCTGGAGATTCGTAATTTTGGGAAGCTTGGCAACCCCTTCCCATGAAAGTGTTTCTCGCCAGTCACTGCTTAGGGCTACATCAAGAGGAAACAAAACGTAGAGATAGAACGTGAAACTACTTTGTTGTGTCAAGTTTCAAGAAGCTAGCACAAACCGTGTTGGATTTAGAGTTCCAAATACATCTATCAATATAGGAGAAAACAGATTGAAACCTAAAAATTCAAACTGTTACTGGAAATGAACGCTTCAACATAGAAGAATGAAATTTGGGGAACCAAGTCGCCTTAGTGTACTGATCATTACCTGAAAGTATCATCCAGTTTGGGTGAAAAAATATTTGCTGAGATTTCTGGAGATTCGTAATTTTGGGAAGCTTGGCAACCCCTTCCCATGAAAGGGTTTCTCGCCAGTCACTGCTTAGGGCTACATCAAGAGGAAACAAAACGTAGAGATAGAACGTGAAACTACTTTGTTGTGTCAAGTTTCAAGAAACTATCACAAACCGTGTTGGATTTAGAGTTCCAAATATATCTATCAATATAGGAGAAAACAGAGTGAAACCTAAAAATTCAAACTGTTACTGGAAATGAACGCTTCAACATAGAAGAACGAAATTTGGGGAACCAAGTCGCCTTAGTGTACTGATCATTACCTGAAAGTATCATCCAGTTTGGGTGAAAAAATATTTGCTGAGATTTCTGGAGATTCGTAATTGTGGGAAGCTTGGCAACCCCGTCCCATGAAAGTGTTTCTCGCCAGTCACTGCTTAGGGCTACATCAAGAGGAAACAAAACGTAGAGATAGAACGTGAAACTACTTTGTTGTGTCAAGTTTCAAGAAGCTAGCACAAACCGTGTTGGATTTAGCGTTCCAAATACATCTATCAATATAGGAGAAAACAGAGTGAAACCTAAAATTTCAAACTGTTACTGGAAATGAACGCTTCAACATAGAAGAACGAAATTTGGGGAACCAAGTCGCCTTAGTGTACTGATCATTACCTGAAAGTATCATCCAGTTTGGCAGAAAAAATATTTGCTGAGATTTCTGGAGATTCGTAATTTTGGGAAGCTTGGCAACCCCTTCCCATGAAAGTGTTTCTCGCCAGTCACTGCTTAGGGCTACATCAAGAGGAAACAAAACGTAGAGATAGAACGTGAAACTACTTTGTTGTGTCAAGTTTCAAGAAACTATCACAAACCGTGTTGGATTTAGAGTTCCAAATATATCTATCAATATAGGAGAAAACAGAGTGAAACCTAAAAATTCAAACTGTTACTGGAAATGAACGCTTCAACATAGAAGAACGAAATTTGGGGAACCAAGTCGCCTTAGTGTACTGATCATTACCTGAAAGTATCATCCAGTTTGGGTGAACAAATATTTGCTGAGATTTCTGGAGATTCGTAATTGTGGGAAGCTTGGCAACCCCGTCCCATGAAAGTGTTTCTCGCCAGTCACTGCTTAGGGCTACATCAAGAGGAAACAAAACGTAGAGATAGAACATGAAACTACTTTGTTGTGTCAAGTTTCAAGAAGCTAGCACAAACCGTGTTGGATTCAGAGTTCCAAATACATCTATCAATATAGGAGAAAACAGAGTGAAACCTAAAAATTCAAACTGTTACTGGAAATGAACGCTTCAACATAGAAGAACGAAATTTGGGGAACCAAGTCGCCTTAGTGTACTGATCATTACCTGAAAGTATCATCCAGTTTGGGTGAAAAAATTTTTGCTGAGATTTCTGGAGATTCGTAATTTTGGGAAACTTGGCAACCCCTTCCCATGAAAGTGTTTCTCGCCAGTCACTGCTTAGGGCTACATCAAGAGGAAACAAAACGTAGAGATAGAACATGAAACTACTTTGTTGTGTCAAGTTTCAAGAAGCTACCACAAACCGTGTTGGATTTAGAGTTCCAAATACATCTATCAATACAGGAGAAAACAGAGTGAAACCTAAAAATTCAAACTGTTACTGGAAATGAACGCTTCAACATAGAAGAACGAAATTTGGGGAACCAAGTCGCCTTAGTGTACTGATCATAACCTGAAAGTATCATCCAGTTTGGGTGAAAAAATATTTGCTGAGATTTCTGGAGATTCGTAATTTTGGGAAGCTTGGCAACCCCTTCCCATGAAAGTGTTTCTCGCCAGTCACTGCTTAGGGCTACATCAAGAGGAAACAAAACGTAGAGATAGAACGTGAAACTACTTTGTTGTTTCAAATTTCAAGAAGCTAGCACAAACCGTGTTGGATTTAGAGTTCCAAATACATCTATCAATATAGGAGGAAACAGAGTGAAACCTAAAAATTCAAACTGTTACTGGAAATGAACGCTTCAACATAGAAGAACGAAATTTGGGTAACCAAGTCGCCTTAGTGTACTGATCATTACCTGAAAGTATCATCCAGTTTGGGTGAAAAAATGTTTGCTGAGATTTCTGGAGATTCGTAATTTGGGAAGCTTGGCAACCCCTTCCCATGAAAGTGTTTCTCGCCAGTCACTGCTTAGGGCTACATCAAGAGGAAACAAAACGTAGAGATAGAACGTGAAACTACTTTGTTGTGTCAAGTTTCAAGAAGCTAGCACAAACCGTGTTGGATTCAGAGTTCCAAATACATCTATCAATATAGGAGAAAACAGAGTGAAACCTACAAATTAAAACTGTTACTGGAAATAAACGCTTCAACATAGAAGAACGAAATTTGGGGAACCAAGTCGCCTTAGTGTACTGATCATTACCTGAAAGTGTCGTCCAGTTTGGGTGAAAAAATATTTGCTGAGATTTCTGGAGATTCGTAATTTTGGGAAGCTTGGCAACCCCTTCCCATGAAAGTGTTTCTCGCCAGTCACTGCTTAGGGCTACATCAAGAGGAAACAAAACGTAGAGATAGAACGTGAAACTACTTTGTTGTGTCAAGTTTCAAGAAGCTAGCACAAACCGTGTTGGATTTAGAGTTCCAAATACATCTATCAATATAGGAGAAAACAGAGTGAAACCTAAAATTTCAAACTGTTACTGGAAATGAACGCTTCAACATAGAAGAACGAAATTTGGGGAACCAAGTCGCCTTAGTGTACTGATCATTACCTGAAAGTATCATCCAGTTTGGCTGAAAAAATATTTGCTGAGATTTCTGGAGATTCGTAATTTTGGGAAGCTTGGCGACCCCTTCCCATGAAAGTGTTTCTCGCCAGTCACTGCTTACGGCTACATCAAGAGGAAACAAAACGTAGAGATAGAACGTGAAACTACTTTGTTGTGTCAAGTTTCAAGAAGCTAGCACAAACCGTGTTGGATTTAGAGTTCCAAATACATCTATCAATATAGGAGAAAACAGAGTGAAACCTAAAATTTCAAACTGTTACTGGAAATGAACGCTTCAACATAGAAGAACGAAATTTGGGGAACCAAGTCGCCTTAGTGTACTGATCATTACCTGAAAGTATCATCCAGTTTGGCTGAAAAAATATTTGCTGAGATTTCTGGAGATTCGTAATTTTGGGAAGCTTGGCAACCCCTTCCCATGAAAGTGTTTCTCGCCAGTCACTGCTTAGGGCTACATCAAGAGGAAACAAAACGTAGAGATAGAACGTGAAACTACTTTGTTGTGTCAAGTTTCAAGAAACTATCACAAACCGTGTTGGATTTAGAGTTCCAAATATATCTATCAATATAGGAGAAAACAGAGTGAAACCTAAAAATTCAAACTGTTACTGGAAATGAACGCTTCAACATAGAAGAACGAAATTTGGGGAACCAAGTCGCCTTAGTGTACTGATCATTACCTGAAAGTATCATCCAGTTTGGGTGAAAAAATATTTGCTGAGATTTCTGGAGATTCGTAATTGTGGGAAGCTTGGCAACCCCGTCCCATGAAAGTGTTTCTCGCCAGTCACTGCTTAGGGCTACATCAAGAGGAAACAAAACATAGAGATAGAACGTGAAACTACTTTGTTGTGTCAAGTTTCAAGAAGCTAGCAAAAACCGTGTTGGATTTAGAGTTCCAAATACATCTATTAATATAGGAGAAAACAGAGTGAAACCTAAAAATTCAAACTGTTACTGGAAATGAACGCTTCAACATAGAAGAACGAAATTTGGGGAACCAAGTTACCTTAGTGTACTGATCATTACCTGAAAGTATCATCCAGTTTAGGTGAAAAATTATTTGCTGAGATTTCTGGAGATTCGTAATTTTTGGAAGCTTGGCAACCCCTTCCCATGAAAGTGTTTCTCGCCAGTCACTGCTTAGGGCTACATCAAGAGGAAACAAAACGTAGAGATAGAACATGAAACTACTTTGTTGTGTCAAGTTTCAAGAAGCTAGCACAAACCGTGTTGGATTCAGAGTTCCAAATACATCTATCAATATAGGAGAAAACAGAGTGAAACCTAAAAATTCAAACTGTTACTGGAAATGAACGCTTCAACATAGAAGAACGAAATTTGGGGAACCTAGTCGCCTTAGTGTACTGATCATTACCTGAAAGTATCATCCAGTTTGGGTGAAAAAATTTTTGCTGAGATTTCTGGAGATTCGTAATTTTGGGAAACTTGGCAACCCCTTCCCATGAAAGTGTTTCTCGCCAGTCACTGCTTAGGGCTACATCAAGAGGAAACAAAACGTAGAGATAGAACATGAAACTACTTTGTTGTGTCAAGTTTCAAGAAGCTACCACAAACCGTGTTGGATTTAGAGTTCCAAATACATCTATCAATACAGGAGAAAACAGAGTGAAACCTAAAAATTCAAACTGTTACTGGAAATGAGCGCTTCAACATAGAAGAACTAAATTTGGGGAACCAAGTCGCCTTAGTGTACTGATCATTACCTGAAAGTATCATCCAGTTTGGGTGAAAAAATATTTGCTGAGATTTCTGGAGATTCGTAATTTTGGGAAGCTTGGCAACCCCTTCCCATGAAAGTGTTTCTCGCCAGTCACTGCTTAGGGCTACATCAAGAGGAAACAAAACGTAGAGATAGAACGTGAAACTACTTTGTTGTTTCAAGTTTCAAGAAGCTAGCACAAACCGTGTTGGATTTAGAGTTCCAAATACATCTATCAATATAGGAGGAAACAGAGTGAAACCTAAAAATTCAAACTGTTACTGGAAATGAACGCTTCAACATAGAAGAACGAAATTTGGGTAACCAAGTCGCCTTAGTGTACTGATCATTACCTGAAAGTATCATCCAGTTTGAGTGAAAAAATGTTTGCTGAGATTTCTGGAGATTCGTAATTTTGGGAAGCTTGGCAACCCCTTCCCATGAAAGTGTTTCTCGCCAGTCACTGCTTAGGGCTACATCAAGAGGAAACAAAACGTAGAGATAGAACGTGAAACTACTTTGTTGTGTCAAGTTTCAAGAAGCTAGCAAAAACCGTGTTGGATTTAGAGTTCCAAATACATCTATTAATATAGGAGAAAACAGAGTGAAACCTAAAAATTCAAACTGTTACTGGAAATGAACGCTTCAACATAGAAGAACGAAATTTGGGGAACCAAGTTACCTTAGTGTACTGATCATTACCTGAAAGTATCATCCAGTTTAGGTGAAAAATTATTTGCTGAGATTTCTGGAGATACGTAATTTTTGGAAGCTTGGCCACCCCTTCCCATGAAAGTGTTTCTCGCCAGTCACTGCTTAGGGCTACATCAAGAGGAAACAAAACGTAGAGATAGAACATGAAACTACTTTGTTGTGTCAAGTTTCAAGAAGCTAGCACAAACCGTGTTGGATTCAGAGTTCCAAATACATCTATCAATATAGGAGAAAACAGAGTGAAACCTAAAAATTCAAACTGTTACTGGAAATGAACGCTTCAACATAGAAGAACGAAATTTGGGGAACCAAGTCGCCTTAGTGTACTGATCATTACCTGAAAGTATCATCCAGTTTGGGTGAAAAAATTTTTGCTGAGATTTCTGGAGATTCGTAATTTTGGGAAACTTGGCAACCCCTTCCCATGAAAGTGTTTCTCGCCAGTCACTGCTTAGGGCTACATCAAGAGGAAACAAAACGTAGAGATAGAACATGAAACTACTTTGTTGTGTCAAGTTTCAAGAAGCTACCACAAACCGTGTTCGATTTAGAGTTCCAAATACATCTATCAATACAGGAGAAAACAGAGTGAAACCTAAAAATTCAAACTGTTACTGGAAATGAACGCTTCAACATAGAAGAACTAAATTTGGGGAACCAAGTCGCCTTAGTGTACTGATCATTACCTGAAAGTATCATCCAGTTTGGGTGAAAAAATATTTGCTGAGATTTCTGGAGATTCGTAATTTTGGGAAGCTTGGCAACCCCTTCCCATGAAAGTGTTTCTCGCCAGTCACTGCTTAGGGCTACATCAAGAGGAAACAAAACGTAGAGATAGAACGTGAAACTACTTTGTTGTTTCAAGTTTCAAGAAGCTATCACAAACCGTGTTGGATTTAGAGTTCCAAATACATCTATCAATATAGGAGGAAACAGAGTGAAACCTAAAAATTCAAACTGTTACTGGAAATGAACGCTTCAACATAGAAGAACGAAATTTGGGTAACCAAGTCGCCTTAGTGTACTGATCATTACCTGAAAGTATCATCCAGTTTGGGTGAAAAAATGTTTGCTGAGATTTCTGGAGATTCGTAATTTTGGGAAGCTTGGCAACCCCTTCCCATGAAAGTGTTTCTCGCCAGTCACTGCTTAGGGCTACATCAAGAGGAAACAAAACGTAGAGATAGAACGTGAAACTACTTTGTTGTGTCAAGTTTCAAGAAGCTAGCACAAACCGTGTTGGATTCAGAGTTCCAAATACATCTATCAATATAGGAGAAAACAGAGTGAAACCTAAAAATTCAAACTGTTACTGGAAATGAACGCTTCAACATAGAAGAATGAAATTTGGGGAACCAAGTCGCGTTAGTGTACTGATCATTACCTGAAAGTATCATCCAGTTTGGGTGAAAAAATATTTGCTGAGATTTCTGGAGATTCGTAATTTTGGGAAGCTTGGCAACCCCTTCCCATGAAAGGGTTTCTCGCCAGTCACTGTTTAGGGCTACATCAAGAGGAAACAAAACGTAGAGATAGAACGTGAAACTACTTTGTTGTGTCAAGTTTCAAGAAACTATCACAAACCGTGTTGGATTTAGAGTTCCAAATATATCTATCAATATAGGAGAAAACAGAGTGAAACCTAAAAATTCAAACTGTTACTGGAAATGAACGCTTCAACATAGAAGAACGAAATTTGGGGAACCAAGTCGCCTTAGTGTACAGATCTTTACCTGAAAGTATCATCCAGTTTGTGTGAAAAAATATTTGCTGAGATTTCTGGAGATTCGTAATTGTGGGAAGCTTGGCAACCCCGTCCCATGAAAGTGTTTCTCGCCAGTCACTGCTTAGGGCTACATCAAGAGGAAACAAAACGTAGAGATAGAACGTGAAACTACTTTGTTGTGTCAACTTTCAAGAAGCTAGCACAAACCGTGTTGGATTTAGAGTTCCAAATACATCTATCAATACAGGAGAAAACAGAGTGAAACCTAAAAATTCAAACTGTTACTGGGAATGAACGCTTTAACATAGAAGAACTAAATTTGGGGAACCAAGTCGCCTTAGTGTACTGATCATTACCTGAAAGTATCATCCAGTTTGGGTGAAAAAATATTTGCTGAGATTTCTGGAGATTCGTAATTTTGGGAAGCTTGGCAACCCCTTCCCATGAAAGTGTTTCTCGCCAGTCACTGCTTAGGGCTACATCAAGAGGAAACAAAACGTAGAGATAGAACGTGAAACTACTTTGTTGTGTCAAGTTTCAAGAAGCTAGCACAAACCGTGTTGGATATAGAGTTCCAAATACATCTATCAATATAGGAGAAAACAGAGTGAAACCTAAAAATTCAAACTGTTACTGGAAATGAACGCTTCAACATAGAAGAACGAAATTTGGGGAACCAAGTCGCCTTAGTGTACTGATCATTACCTGAAAGTATCATCCAGTTTGGGTGAAAAAATATTTGCTGAGATTTCTGGAGATTCGTAATTTTGGGAAGCTTGGCAACCCCGTTCCATGAAAGGGTTTCTCGCCAGTCACTGCTTAGGGCTACATCAAGAGGAAACAAAACTTAGAGATAGAACGTGAAACCACTTTGTTGTGTCAAGTTTCAAGAAGCTAGCACAAACCGTGTTGGATTTAGAGTTCCAAATACATCTATTAATATAGGAGAAAACAGAGTGAAACCTAAAAATTCAAACTGTTACTGGAAATGAACGCTTCAACATAGAAGAACGAAATTTGGGGAACCAAGTTACCTTAGTGTACTGATCATTACCTGAAAGTATCATCCAGTTTGGGTGAAAAATTATTTGCTGAGATTTCTGGAGATTCGTAATTTTTGGAAGCTTGGCAACCCCTTCCGATGTAAGTGAATCTCGCCAGTCACTGCTTAGGGCTACATCAAGAGGAAACAAAACGTAGCGATAGAACGTGAAACTACTTTGTTGTGTCAACTTTCAAGAAGCTAGCACAAACCGTGTTGGATTTAGAGTTCCAAATACATCTATCAATATAGGAGAAAACAGAGTGAAACCTAAAAATTCAAACTGTTACTGGAAATGAACGCTTCAACATAGAAGAACGAAATTTGGGGAACCAAGTCGCCTTAGTGTACTGATCATTACCTGAAAGTATCATCCAGTTTGGGTGAAAAAATATTTGCTGAGATTTCTGGAGATTCGTAATTTTGGGAAGCTTGGCAACCCCTTCCCATGAAAGTGTTTCTCGCCAGTCACTGCTTAGGGCTACATCAAGAGGAAACAAAACGTAGAGATAGAACGTGAAACTACTTTGTTGTGTCAAGTTTCAAGAAGCTAGCACAAACCGTGTTGGATTCAGAGTTCCAAATACATCTATCAATATAAAAGAAAACAGAGTGAAACCTAAAAATTCAAACTGTTACTGGAAATGAACGCATCAACATAGAAGAACGAAATTTGGGGAACCAAGTCGCCTTAGTGTACTGATCATTAAATGAGAGTATCATCCAGTTTGGGTGAAAAAATATTTGCTGAGATTTCTGGAGATTCGTAATTTTGGGAAGCGTGGCAACCCCTTCCCATGAAAGTGTTTCTCGCCAGTCACTGCTTAGGGCTACATCAAGAGGAAACAAAACGTAGAGATAGAACGTGAAACTACTTTGTTGTGTCAAGTTTCAAGAAGCTAGCACAAACCGTGTTGGATTTAGAGTTCCAAATACATCTATCAATATAGGAGAAAACAGAGTGAAACCTAAAAATTCAAACTGTTACTGGAAATGAACGCTTCAACATAGAAGAACGAAATTTGGGGAACCAAGTCGCCTTAGTGTACTGATCATTACCTGAAAGTATCATCCAGTTTGGGTGAAAAAATATTTGCTGAGATTTCTGGAGATTCGTAATTTTGGGAAGCTTGGCGACCCCTTCCCATGAAAGTGTTTCTCGCCAGTCACTGCTTAGGGCTACATCAAGAGGAAACAAAACGTAGAGATAGAACGTGAAACTATTTTGTTGTGTCAAGTTTCAAGAAGCTAGCACAAACCGTGTTGGATTTAGAGTTCCAAATACATCTATCAATATAGGAGAAAACAGAGTGAAACCTAAAATTTCAAACTGTTACTGGAAATGAACGCTTCAACATAGAAGAACGAAATTTGGGGAACCAAGTCGCCTTAGTGTACTGATCATTACCTGAAAGTATCATCCAGTTTGGGTGAAAAAATATTTGCTGAGATTTCTGGAGATTCGTAATTTTGGGAAGCTTGGCAACCCCTTCCCATGAAAGGGTTTCTCGCCAGTCACTGTTTAGGGCTACATCAAGAGGAAACAAAACGTAGAGATAGAACGTGAAACTACTTTGTTGTGTCAAGTTTCAAGAAACTATCACAAACCGTGTTGGATTTAGAGTTCCAAATATATCTATCAATATAGGAGAAAACAGAGTGAAACCTAAAAATTCAAACTGTTACTGGAAATGAACGCTTCAACATAGAAGAACGAAATTTGGGGAACCAAGTCGCCTTAGTGTACTGATCTTTACCTGAAAGTATCATCCAGTTTGGCTGAAAAAATATTTGCTGAGATTTCTGGAGATTCGTAATTGTGGGAAGCTTGGCAACCCCGTCCCATGAAAGTGTTTCTCGCCAGTCACTGCTTAGGGCTACATCAAGAGGAAACAACACGTAGAGATAGAACGTGAAACTACTTTGTTGTGTCAAGTTTCAAGAAGCTAGCACAAACCGTGTTGGATTCAGAGTTCCAAATACATCTATCAATATAAAAGAAAACAGAGTGAAACCTAAAAATTCAAACTGTTACTGGAAATGAACGCTACAACATAGAAGAACTAAATTTGGGGAACCAAGTCGCCTTAGTGTACTGATCATTACCTGAAAGTATCATCCAGTTTGGGTGAAAAAATATTTGCTGAGATTTCTGGAGATTCGTAATTTTGGGAAGCTTGGCAACCCCGTTCCATGAAAGTGTTTCTCGCCAGTCACTGCTTAGGGCTACATCAAGAGGAAACAAAACGTAGAGATAGAACGTGAAACCACTTTGTTGTGTCAAGTTTCAAGAAGCTAGCACAAACCGTGTTGGATTTAGAGTTCCAAATACATCTATTAATATAGGAGAAAACAGAGTGAAACCTAAAAATTCAAACTGTTACTGGAAATGAACGCTTCAACATAGAAGAACGAAATTTGGGGAACCAAGTTACCTTAGTGTACTGATCATTACCTGAAAGTATCATCCAGTTTGGGTGAAAAATTATTTGCTGAGATTTCTGGAGATTCGTAATATTTGGAAGCTTGGCAACCCCTTCCGATGTAAGTGAATCTCGCCAGTCACTGCTTAGGGCTACATCAAGAGGAAACAAAACGTAGAGATAGAACGTGAAACTACTTTGTTGTGTCAACTTTCAAGAAGCTAGCACAAACCGTGTTGGATTTAGAGTTCCAAATACATCTATCAATATAGGAGAAAACAGAGTGAAACCTAAAAATTCAAACTGTTACTGGAAATGAACGCTTCAACATAGAAGAACGAAATTTGGGGAACCAAGTCGCCTTAGTGTACTGATCATTACCTGAAAGTATCATCCAGTTTGGGTGAAAAAATATTTGCTGAGATTTCTGGAGATTCGTAATTTTGGGAAGCTTGGCAACCCCTTCCCATGAAAGTGTTTCTCGCCAGTCACTGCTTAGGGCTACATCAAGAGGAAACAAAATGTAGAGATAGAACGTGAAACTACTTTGTTGTGTCAAGTTTCAAGAAGCTAGCACAAACCGTGTTGGATTCAGAGTTCCAAATACATCTATCAATATAAAAGAAAACAGAGTGAAACCTAAAAATTCAAACTGTTACTGGAAATGAACGCATCAACATAGAAGAACGAAATTTGGGGAACCAAGTCGCCTTAGTGTACTGATCATTAAATGAGAGTATCATCCAGTTTGGGTGAAAAAATATTTGCTGAGATTTCTGGAGATTCGTAATTTTGGGAAGCGTGGCAACCCCTTCCCATGAAAGTGTTTCTCGCCAGTCACTGCTTAGGGCTACATCAAGAGGAAACAAAACGTAGAGATAGAACGTGAAACTACTTTGTTGTGTCAAGTTTCAAGAAACTAGCACAAACCGTGTTGGATTTAGAGTTCCAAATACATCTATCAATATAGGAGAAAACAGAGGGAAACCTAAAAATTCAAACTGTTACTGGAAATGAACGCTTCAACATAGAAGAACGAAATTTGGGGAACCAAGTCGCCTTAGTGTACTGATCATTACCTGAAAGTATCATCCAGTTTGGGTGAAAAAATATTTGCTGAGATTTCTGGAGATTCGTAATTTTGGGAAGCTTGGCAACCCCTTCCCATGAAAGTGTTTCTCGCCAGTCACTGCTTAGGGCTACATCAAGAGGAAACAAAACGTAGAGATAGAACGTGAAACTACTTTGTTGTGTCAAGTTTCAAGAAGCTAGCACAAACCGTGTTGGATTTAGAGTTCCAAATACATCTATCAATGTAGGAGAAAACAGAGTGAAACCTAAAAATTCAAACTGTTACTGGAAATGAACGCTTCAACATAGAAGAACGAAATTTGGGGAACCAAGTCGCCTTAGTGTACTGATCATTACCTGAAAGTATCATCCAGTTTGGGTGAAAAAATATTTGCTGAGATTTCTGGAGATTCGTAATTTTGGGAAGCTTGGCGACCCCTTCCCATGAAAGTGTGTCTCGCCAGTCACTGCTTAGGGCTACATCAAGAGGAAACAAAACGTAGAGATAGAACGTGAAACTACTTTGTTGTGTCAAGTTTCAAGAAGCTAGCACAAACCGTGTTGGATTTAGAGTTCCAAATACATCTATCAATATAGGAGAAAACAGAGTGAAACCTAAAATTTCAAACTGTTACTGGAAATGAACGCTTCAACATAGAAGAACGAAATTTGGGGAACCAAGTCGCCTTAGTGTACTGATCATTACCTGAAAGTATCATCCAGTTTGGGTGAAAAAATATTTGCTGAGATTTCTGGAGATTCGTAATTTTGGGAAGCTTGGCAACCCCTTCCCATGAAAGTGTTTCTCGCCAGTCACTGCTTAGGGCTACATCAAGAGGAAACAAAACGTAGAGATAGAACGTGAAACTACTTTGTTGTGTCAAGTTTCAAGAAACTATCACAAACCGTGTTGGATTTAGAGTTCCAAATATATCTATCAATATAGGAGAAAACAGAGTGAAACCTAAAAATTCAAACTGTTACTGGAAATGAACGCTTCAACATAGAAGAACGAAATTTGGGGAACCAAGTCGCCTTAGTGTACTGATCTTTACCTGAAAGTATCATCCAGTTTGGCTGAAAAAATATTTGCTGAGATTTCTGGAGATTCGTAATTGTGGGAAGCTTGGCAACCCCGTCCCATGAAAGTGTTTCTCGCCAGTCACTGCTTAGGGCTACATCAAGAGGAAACAACACGTAGAGATAGAACGTGAAACTACTTTGTTGTGTCAAGTTTCAAGAAGCTAGCACAAACCGTGTTGGATTCAGAGTTCCAAATACATCTATCAATATAAAAGAAAACAGAGTGAAACCTAAAAATTCAAACTGTTACTGGAAATGAACGCTACAACATAGAAGAACTAAATTTGGGGAACCAAGTCGCCTTAGTGTACTGATCATTACCTGAAAGTATCATCCAGTTTGGGTGAAAAAATATTTGCTGAGATTTCTGGAGATTCGTAATTTTGGGAAGCTTGGCAACCCCGTTCCATGAAAGTGTTTCTCGCCAGTCACTGCTTAGGGCTACATCAAGAGGAAACAAAACGTAGAGATAGAACGTGAAACCACTTTGTTGTGTCAAGTTTCAAGAAGCTAGCACAAACCGTGTTGGATTTAGAGTTCCAAATACATCTATTAATATAGGAGAAAACAGAGTGAAACCTAAAAATTCAAACTGTTACTGGAAATGAACGCTTCAACATAGAAGAACGAAATTTGGGGAACCAAGTTACCTTAGTGTACTGATCATTACCTGAAAGTATCATCCAGTTTGGGTGAAAAATTATTTGCTGAGATTTCTGGAGATTCGTAATTTTTGGAAGCTTGGCAACCCCTTCCGATGTAAGTGAATCTCGCCAGTCACTGCTTAGGGCTACATCAAGAGGAAACAAAACGTAGAGATAGAACGTGAAACTACTTTGTTGTGTCAACTTTCAAGAAGCTAGCACAAACCGTGTTGGATTTAGAGTTCCAAATACATCTATCAATATAGGAGAAAACAGAGTGAAACCTAAAAATTCAAACTGTTACTGGAAATGAACGCTTCAACATAGAAGAACGAAATTTGGGGAACCAAGTCGCCTTAGTGTACTGATCATTACCTGAAAGTATCATCCAGTTTGGGTGAAAAAATATTTGCTGAGATTTCTGGAGATTCGTAATTTTGGGAAGCTTGGCAACCCCTTCCCATGAAAGTGTTTCTCGCCAGTCACTGCTTAGGGCTACATCAAGAGGAAACAAAATGTAGAGATAGAACGTGAAACTACTTTGTTGTGTCAAGTTTCAAGAAGCTAGCACAAACCGTGTTGGATTCAAAGTTCCAAATACATCTATCAATATAAAAGAAAACAGAGTGAAACCTAAAAATTCAAACTGTTACTGGAAATGAACGCATCAACATAGAAGAACGAAATTTGGGGAACCAAGTCGCCTTAGTGTACTGATCATTAAATGAGAGTATCATCCAGTTTGGGTGAAAAAATATTTGCTGAGATTTCTGGAGATTCGTAATTTTGGGAAGCGTGGCAACCCCTTCCCATGAAAGTGTTTCTCGCCAGTCACTGCTTAGGGCTACATCAAGAGGAAACAAAACGTAGAGATAGAACGTGAAACTACTTTGTTGTGTCAAGTTTCAAGAAACTAGCACAAACCGTGTTGGATTTAGAGTTCCAAATACATCTATCAATATAGGAGAAAACAGAGGGAAACCTAAAAATTCAAACTGTTACTGGAAATGAACGCTTCAACATAGAAGAACGAAATTTGGGGAACCAAGTCGCCTTAGTGTACTGATCATTACCTGAAAGTATCATCCAGTTTGGGTGAAAAAATATTTGCTGAGATTTCTGGAGATTCGTAATTTTGGGAAGCTTGGCAACCCCTTCCCATGAAAGTGTTTCTCGCCAGTCACTGCTTAGGGCTACATCAAGAGGAAACAAAACGTAGAGATAGAACGTGAAACTACTTTGTTGTGTCAAGTTTCAAGAAGCTAGCACAAACCGTGTTGGATTTAGAGTTCCAAATACATCTATCAATGTAGGAGAAAACAGAGTGAAACCTAAAAATTCAAACTGTTACTGGAAATGAACGCTTCAACATAGAAGAACGAAATTTGGGGAACCAAGTCGCCTTAGTGTACTGATCATTACCTGAAAGTATCATCCAGTTTGGGTGAAAAAATATTTGCTGAGATTTCTGGAGATTCGTAATTTTGGGAAGCTTGGCGACCCCTTCCCATGAAAGTGTGTCTCGCCAGTCACTGCTTAGGGCTACATCAAGAGGAAACAAAACGTAGAGATAGAACGTGAAACTACTTTGTTGTGTCAAGTTTCAAGAAGCTAGCACAAACCGTGTTGGATTTAGAGTTCCAAATACATCTATCAATATAGGAGAAAACAGAGTGAAACCTAAAATTTCAAACTGTTACTGGAAATGAACGCTTCAACATAGAAGAACGAAATTTGGGGAACCAAGTCGCCTTAGTGTACTGATCATTACCTGAAAGTATCATCCAGTTTGGGTGAAAAAATATTTGCTGAGATTTCTGGAGATTCGTAATTTTGGGAAGCTTGGCAACCCCTTCCCATGAAAGTGTTTCTCGCCAGTCACTGCTTAGGGCTACATCAAGAGGAAACAAAACGTAGAGATAGAACGTGAAACTACTTTGTTGTGTCAAGTTTCAAGAAACTATCACAAACCGTGTTGGATTTAGAGTTCCAAATATATCTATCAATATAGGAGAAAACAGAGTGAAACCTAAAAATTCAAACTGTTACTGGAAATGAACGCTTCAACATAGAAGAACGAAATTTGGGGAACCAAGTCGCCTTAGTGTACTGATCATTACCTGAAAGTATCATCCAGTTTGGGTGAAAAAATATTTGCTGAGATTTCTGGAGATTCGTAATTGTGGGAAGCTTGGCAACCCCGTCCCATGAAAGTGTTTCTCGCCAGTCACTGCTTAGGGCTACATCAAGAGGAAACAAAACGTAGAGATAGAACGTGAAACTACTTTGTTGTGTCAAGTTTCAAGAAGCTAGCAAAAACCGTGTTGGATTTAGAGTTCCAAATACATCTATTAATATAGGAGAAAACAGAGTGAAACCTAAAAATTCAAACTGTTACTGGAAATGAACGCTTCAACATAGAAGAACGAAATTTGGGGAACCAAGTTCCCTTAGTGTACTGATCATTACCTGAAAGTATCATCCAGTTTAGGTGAAAAATTATTTGCTGAGATTTCTGGAGATTCGTAATTTTTGGAAGCTTGGCAACCCCTTCCCATGAAAGTGTTTCTCGCCAGTCACTGCTTAGGGCTACATCAAGAGGAAACAAAACGTAGAGATAGAACATGAAACTACTTTGTTGTGTCAAGTTTCAAGAAGCTAGCACAAACCGTGTTGGATTCAGAGTTCCAAATACATCTATCAATATAGGAGAAAACAGAGTGAAACCTAAAAATTCAAACTGTTACTGGAAATGAACGCTTCAACATAGAAGAACGAAATTTGGGGAACCAAGTCGCCTTAGTGTACTGATCATTACCTGAAAGTATCATCCAGTTTGGGTGAAAAAATATTTGCTGAGATTTCTGGAGATTCGTAATTTTGGGAAACTTGGCAACCCCTTCCCATGAAAGTGTTTCTCGCCAGTCACTGCTTAGGGCTACATCAAGAGGAAACAAAACATAGAGATAGAACATGAAACTACTTTGTTGTGTCAAGTTTCAAGAAGCTAGCACAAACCGTGTTGGATTTAGAGTTCCAAATACATCTATCAATACAGGAGAAAACAGAGTGAAACCTAAAAATTCAAACAGTTACTGGAAATGAACGCTTCAACATAGAAGAACGAAATTTGGGTAACCAAGTCGCCTTAGTGTACTGATCATTACCTGAAAGTATCATCCAGTTTGGGTGAAAAAATATTTGCTGAGATTTCTGGAGATTCGTAATTTTGGGAAGCTTGGCAACCCCTTCCCATGAAAGTGTTTCTCGCCAGTCACTGCTTAGGGCTACATCAAGAGGAAACACAACGTAGAGATAGAACGTGAAACTACTTTGTTGTGTCAAGTTTCAAGAAGCTAGCACAAGCCGTGTTGGATTTAGAGTTCCAAATACATCTATCAATATAGGAGAAAACAGAGTGAAACCTAAAAATTCAAACTGTTACTGGAAATGAACGCTTCAACATAGAAGAACGAAATTTGGGGAACCAAGTCGCCTTAGTGTACTGACCATTACCTGAAAGTATCATCCAGTTTGGGTGAAAAAATTTTTGCTGAGATTTCTGGAGATTCGTAATTTTGGGAAACTTGGCAACCCCTTCCCATGAAAGTGTTTCTCGCCAGTCACTGCTTAGGGCTACATCAAGAGGAAACAAAACGTAGAGATAGAACATGAAACTACTTTGTTGTGTCAAGTTTCAAGAAGCTAGCACAAACCGTGTTGGAATTAGAGTTCCAAATACATCTATCAATATAGGAGAAAACAGAGTGAAACCTAAAAATTCAAACTGTTACTGGAATGAACGCTTCAACATAGAAGAACGAAATTTGGGGAACCAAGTCGCCTTAGTGTACTGATCATTACCTGAGAGTATCATCCAGTTTGGGTGAAAAAATATTTGCTGAGATTTCTGGAGATTCGTAATTTTGGGAAGCTTGGCAACCCCTTCCCATGAAAGTGTTTCTCGCCAGTCACTGCTTAGGGCTACATCAAGAGGAAACAAAACGTAGAGATAGAACATGAAACTACTTTGTTGTGTCAAGTTTCAAGAAGCTAGCACAAACCGTGTTGGAATTAGAGTTCCAAATACATCTATCAATATAGGAGAAAACAGAGTGAAACCTAAAAATTCAAACTGTTACTGGAAATGAACGCTTCAACATAGAAGAACGAAATTTGGGGAACCAAGTCGCCTTAGTGTACTGATCATTACCTGAAAGTATCATCCAGTTTGGGTGAAAAAATATTTGCTGAGATTTCTGGAGATTCGTAATTTTGGGAAGCTTGGCAACCCCTTCCCATGAAAGTGTTTCTCGCCAGTCACTGTTTAGGGCTACATCAATAGGAAACAACAAAACGTAGAGATAGAACGTGAAACTACTTTGTTGTGTCAACTTTCAAGAAGCTAGCACAAACCGTGTTGGATTCAGAGTTCCAAATACATCTATCAATATAGGAGAAAACAGAGTGAAACCTACAAATTCAAACTGTTACTGGAAATGAACGCTTCAACATAGAAGAACGAAATTTGGGTAACCAAGTCGACTTAGTGTACTGATCATTACCTGAAAGTATCATCCAGTTTGGGTGAAAAAATATTTGCTGAGATTTCTGGAGATTCGTAATTTTGGGAAGCTTGGCAACCCCTTCCCATGAAAGTGTTTCTCGCCAGTCACTGCTTAGGGCTACATCAAGAGGAAACAAAACGTAGAGATAGAACGTGGAACTACTTTGTTGTGTCAAGTTTCAAGAAGCTAGCACAAACCGTGTTGGATTTAGAGTTCCAAATACATCTATCAATATAGGAGAAAACAGAGTGAAACCTAAAAATTCAAACTGTTACTGGAAATGAACGCTTCAACATAGAAGAACGAAATTTGGGGAACCAAGTCGCCTTAGTGTACTGATCATTACCTGAAAGTATCATCCAGTTTGGGTAAAAAAATATTTGCTGAGATTTCTGGAGATTCGTAATTTTTGGAAGCTTGGCAACCCCTTCCCATGAAAGTGTTTCTCGCCAGTCACTGCTTAGGGCTACATCAAGAGGAAACAAAACGTAGAGATAGAACGTGAAACTACTTTGATGTGTCAAGTTTCAAGAAGCTAGCACAAACCGTGTTGGATTTAGAGTTCCAAATACATCTATCAATATAGGAGAAAACAGAGTGAAATCTAAAAATTCAAACTGTTACTGAAAATGAACGCTTCAACATAGAAGAACGAAATTTGGGGAACCAAGTCGCCTTAGTGTACTGATCATTACCTGAAAGTATCATCCAGTTTGGGTGAAAAAATATTTGCTGAGATTTCTGGAGATTCGTAATTTTGGGAAGCTTGGCAGCCCCTTCCCATGAAAGTGTTTCTCGCCAGTCACTGCTTAGGGCTACATCAAGAGGAAACAAAACGTAGAGATAGAACGTGAAACTACTTTGTTGTGTCAAGTTTCAAGAAGCTAGCACAAACCGTGTTGGATTTAGAGTTCCAAATACATCTATCAATATAGGAGAAAACAGAGTGAAACCTAAAAATTCAAACTGTTACTGGAAATGAACGCTTCAACATAGAAGAACGAAATTTGGGGAACCAAGTCGCCTTAGTGTACTGATCATTACCTGAAAGTATCATCCAGTTTGGGTGAAAAAATATTTGCTGAGATTTCTGGAGATTCGTAATTTTGGGAAGCTTGGCAACCCCTTCCCATGAAAGTGTTTCTCGCCAGTCACTGTTTAGGGCTACATCAAGAGGAAACAACAAAACGTAGAGAGAGAAAGTGAAACTACTTTGTTGTGTCAACTTTCAAGAAGCTAGCACAAACCGTGTTGGATTCAGAGTTCCAAATACATCTATCAATATAGGAGAAAACAGAGTGAAACCTACAAATTCAAACTGTTACTGGAAATGAACGCTTCAACATAGAAGAACGAAATTTGGGGAACCAAGTCGCCTTAGTGTACTGATCATTACCTGAAAGTATCATCCAGTTTGGGTGAAAAAATATTTGCTGAGATTTCTGGAGATTCGTAATTTTGGGAAGCTTGGCGACCCCTTCCCATGAAAGTGTGTCTCGCCAGTCACTGCTTAGGGCTACATCAAGAGGAAACAAAACGTAGAGATAGAACGTGAAACTACTTTGTTGTGTCAAGTTTCAAGAAGCTAGCACAAACCGTGTTGGATTTAGAGTTCCAAATACATCTATCAATATAGGAGAAAACAGAGTGAAACCTAAAATTTCAAACTGTTACTGGAAATGAACGCTTCAACATAGAAGAACGAAATTTGGGGAACCAAGTCGCCTTAGTGTACTGATCATTACCTGAAAGTATCATCCAGTTTGGGTGAAAAAATATTTGCTGAGATTTCTGGAGATTCGTAATTTTGGGAAGCTTGGCAACCCCTTCCCATGAAAGTGTTTCTCGCCAGTCACTGCTTAGGGCTACATCAAGAGGAAACAAAACGTAGAGATAGAACGTGAAACTACTTTGTTGTGTCAAGTTTCAAGAAACTATCACAAACCGTGTTGGATTTAGAGTTCCAAATATATCTATCAATATAGGAGAAAACAGAGTGAAACCTACAAATTCAAACTGTTACTGGAAATGAACGCTTCAACATAGAAGAACGAAATTTGGGGAACCAAGTCGCCTTAGTGTACTGATCATTACCTGAAAGTATCATCCAGTTTGGGTGAAAAAATATTTGCTGAGATTTCTGGAGATTCGTAATTGTGGGAAGCTTGGCAACCCCGTCCCATGAAAGTGTTTCTCGCCAGTCACTGCTTAGGGCTACATCAAGAGGAAACAAAACGTAGAGATAGAACGTGAAACTACTTTGTTGTGTCAAGTTTCAAGAAGCTAGCAAAAACCGTGTTGGATTTAGAGTTCCAAATACATCTATTAATATAGGAGAAAACAGAGTGAAACCTAAAAATTCAAACTGTTACTGGAAATGAACGCTTCAACATAGAAGAACGAAATTTGGGGAACCAAGTTCCCTTAGTGTACTGATCATTACCTGAAAGTATCATCCAGTTTAGGTGAAAAATTATTTGCTGAGATTTCTGGAGATTCGTAATTTTTGGAAGCTTGGCAACCCCTTCCCATGAAAGTGTTTCTCGCCAGTCACTGCTTAGGGCTACATCAAGAGGAAACAAAACGTAGAGATAGAACATGAAACTACTTTGTTGTGTCAAGTTTCAAGAAGCTAGCACAAACCGTGTTGGATTCAGAGTTCCAAATACATCTATCAATATAGGAGAAAACAGAGTGAAACCTAAAAATTCAAACTGTTACTGGAAATGAACGCTTCAACATAGAAGAACGAAATTTGGGGAACCAAGTCGCCTTAGTGTACTGATCATTACCTGAAAGTATCATCCAGTTTGGGTGAAAAAATATTTGCTGAGATTTCTGGAGATTCGTAATTTTGGGAAACTTGGCAACCCCTTCCCATGAAAGTGTTTCTCGCCAGTCACTGCTTAGGGCTACATCAAGAGGAAACAAAACGTAGAGATAGAACATGAAACTACTTTGTTGTGTCAAGTTTCAAGAAGCTAGCACAAACCGTGTTGGATTTAGAGTTCCAAATACATCTATCAATACAGGAGAAAACAGAGTGAAACCTAAAAATTCAAACAGTTACTGGAAATGAACGCTTCAACATAGAAGAACGAAATTTGGGTAACCAAGTCGCCTTAGTGTACTGATCATTACCTGAAAGTATCATCCAGTTTGGGTGAAAAAATATTTGCTGAGATTTCTGGAGATTCGTAATTTTGGGAAGCTTGGCAACCCCTTCCCATGAAAGTGTTTCTCGCCAGTCACTGCTTAGGGCTACATCAAGAGGAAACACAACGTAGAGATAGAACGTGAAACTACTTTGTTGTGTCAAGTTTCAAGAAGCTAGCACAAGCCGTGTTGGATTTAGAGTTCCAAATACATCTATCAATATAGGAGAAAACAGAGTGAAACCTAAAAATTCAAACTGTTACTGGAAATGAACGCTTCAACATAGAAGAACGAAATTTGGGGAACCAAGTCGCCTTAGTGTACTGACCATTACCTGAAAGTATCATCCAGTTTGGGTGAAAAAATTTTTGCTGAGATTTCTGGAGATTCGTAATTTTGGGAAACTTGGCAACCCCTTCCCATGAAAGTGTTTCTCGCCAGTCACTGCTTAGGGCTACATCAAGAGGAAACAAAACGTAGAGATAGAACATGAAACTACTTTGTTGTGTCAAGTTTCAAGAAGCTAGCACAAACCGTGTTGGAATTAGAGTTCCAAATACATCTATCAATATAGGAGAAAACAGAGTGAAACCTAAAAATTCAAACTGTTACTGGAATGAACGCTTCAACATAGAAGAACGAAATTTGGGGAACCAAGTCGCCTTAGTGTACTGATCATTACCTGAGAGTATCATCCAGTTTGGGTGAAAAAATATTTGCTGAGATTTCTGGAGATTCGTAATTTTGGGAAGCTTGGCAACCCCTTCCCATGAAAGTGTTTCTCGCCAGTCACTGCTTAGGGCTACATCAAGAGGAAACAAAACGTAGAGATAGAACATGAAACTACTTTGTTGTGTCAAGTTTCAAGAAGCTAGCACAAACCGTGTTGGAATTAGAGTTCCAAATACATCTATCAATATAGGAGAAAACAGAGTGAAACCTAAAAATTCAAACTGTTACTGGAAATGAACGCTTCAACATAGAAGAACGAAATTTGGGGAACCAAGTCGCCTTAGTGTACTGATCATTACCTGAAAGTATCATCCAGTTTGGGTGAAAAAATATTTGCTGAGATTTCTGGAGATTCGTAATTTTGGGAAGCTTGGCAACCCCTTCCCATGAAAGTGTTTCTCGCCAGTCACTGTTTAGGGCTACATCAATAGGAAACAACAAAACGTAGAGATAGAACGTGAAACTACTTTGTTGTGTCAACTTTCAAGAAGCTAGCACAAACCGTGTTGGATTCAGAGTTCCAAATACATCTATCAATATAGGAGAAAACAGAGTGAAACCTACAAATTCAAACTGTTACTGGAAATGAACGCTTCAACATAGAAGAACGAAATTTGGGTAACCAAGTCGACTTAGTGTACTGATCATTACCTGAAAGTATCATCCAGTTTGGGTGAAAAAATATTTGCTGAGATTTCTGGAGATTCGTAATTTTGGGAAGCTTGGCAACCCCTTCCCATGAAAGTGTTTCTCGCCAGTCACTGCTTAGGGCTACATCAAGAGGAAACAAAACGTAGAGATAGAACGTGGAACTACTTTGTTGTGTCAAGTTTCAAGAAGCTAGCACAAACCGTGTTGGATTTAGAGTTCCAAATACATCTATCAATATAGGAGAAAACAGAGTGAAACCTAAAAATTCAAACTGTTACTGGAAATGAACGCTTCAACATAGAAGAACGAAATTTGGGGAACCAAGTCGCCTTAGTGTACTGATCATTACCTGAAAGTATCATCCAGTTTGGGTAAAAAAATATTTGCTGAGATTTCTGGAGATTCGTAATTTTTGGAAGCTTGGCAACCCCTTCCCATGAAAGTGTTTCTCGCCAGTCACTGCTTAGGGCTACATCAAGAGGAAACAAAACGTAGAGATAGAACGTGAAACTACTTTGATGTGTCAAGTTTCAAGAAGCTAGCACAAACCGTGTTGGATTTAGAGTTCCAAATACATCTATCAATATAGGAGAAAACAGAGTGAAATCTAAAAATTCAAACTGTTACTGAAAATGAACGCTTCAACATAGAAGAACGAAATTTGGGGAACCAAGTCGCCTTAGTGTACTGATCATTACCTGAAAGTATCATCCAGTTTGGGTGAAAAAATATTTGCTGAGATTTCTGGAGATTCGTAATTTTGGGAAGCTTGGCAGCCCCTTCCCATGAAAGTGTTTCTCGCCAGTCACTGCTTAGGGCTACATCAAGAGGAAACAAAACGTAGAGATAGAACGTGAAACTACTTTGTTGTGTCAAGTTTCAAGAAGCTAGCACAAACCGTGTTGGATTTAGAGTTCCAAATACATCTATCAATATAGGAGAAAACAGAGTGAAACCTAAAAATTCAAACTGTTACTGGAAATGAACGCTTCAACATAGAAGAACGAAATTTGGGGAACCAAGTCGCCTTAGTGTACTGATCATTACCTGAAAGTATCATCCAGTTTGGGTGAAAAAATATTTGCTGAGATTTCTGGAGATTCGTAATTTTGGGAAGCTTGGCAACCCCTTCCCATGAAAGTGTTTCTCGCCAGTCACTGTTTAGGGCTACATCAAGAGGAAACAACAAAACGTAGAGAGAGAAAGTGAAACTACTTTGTTGTGTCAACTTTCAAGAAGCTAGCACAAACCGTGTTGGATTCAGAGTTCCAAATACATCTATCAATATAGGAGAAAACAGAGTGAAACCTACAAATTCAAACTGTTACTGGAAATGAACGCTTCAACATAGAAGAACGAAATTTGGGGAACCAAGTCGCCTTAGTGTACTGATCATTACCTGAAAGTATCATCCAGTTTGGGTGAAAAAATATTTGCTGAGATTTCTGGAGATTCGTAATTTTGGGAAGCTTGGCGACCCCTTCCCATGAAAGTGTGTCTCGCCAGTCACTGCTTAGGGCTACATCAAGAGGAAACAAAACGTAGAGATAGAACGTGAAACTACTTTGTTGTGTCAAGTTTCAAGAAGCTAGCACAAACCGTGTTGGATTTAGAGTTCCAAATACATCTATCAATATAGGAGAAAACAGAGTGAAACCTAAAATTTCAAACTGTTACTGGAAATGAACGCTTCAACATAGAAGAACGAAATTTGGGGAACCAAGTCGCCTTAGTGTACTGATCATTACCTGAAAGTATCATCCAGTTTGGGTGAAAAAATATTTGCTGAGATTTCTGGAGATTCGTAATTTTGGGAAGCTTGGCAACCCCTTCCCATGAAAGTGTTTCTCGCCAGTCACTGCTTAGGGCTACATCAAGAGGAAACAAAACGTAGAGATAGAACGTGAAACTACTTTGTTGTGTCAAGTTTCAAGAAACTATCACAAACCGTGTTGGATTTAGAGTTCCAAATATATCTATCAATATAGGAGAAAACAGAGTGAAACCTACAAATTCAAACTGTTACTGGAAATGAACGCTTCAACATAGAAGAACGAAATTTGGGGAACCAAGTCGCCTTAGTGTACTGATCATTACCTGAAAGTATCATCCAGTTTGGGTGAAAAAATATTTGCTGAGATTTCTGGAGATTCGTAATTGTGGGAAGCTTGGCAACCCCGTCCCATGAAAGTGTTTCTCGCCAGTCACTGCTTAGGGCTACATCAAGAGGAAACAAAACGTAGAGATAGAACGTGAAACTACTTTGTTGTGTCAAGTTTCAAGAAGCTAGCAAAAACCGTGTTGGATTTAGAGTTCCAAATACATCTATTAATATAGGAGAAAACAGAGTGAAACCTAAAAATTCAAACTGTTACTGGAAATGAACGCTTCAACATAGAAGAACGAAATTTGGGGAACCAAGTTCCCTTAGTGTACTGATCATTACCTGAAAGTATCATCCAGTTTAGGTGAAAAATTATTTGCTGAGATTTCTGGAGATTCGTAATTTTTGGAAGCTTGGCAACCCCTTCCCATGAAAGTGTTTCTCGCCAGTCACTGCTTAGGGCTACATCAAGAGGAAACAAAACGTAGAGATAGAACATGAAACTACTTTGTTGTGTCAAGTTTCAAGAAGCTAGCACAAACCGTGTTGGATTCAGAGTTCCAAATACATCTATCAATATAGGAGAAAACAGAGTGAAACCTAAAAATTCAAACTGTTACTGGAAATGAACGCTTCAACATAGAAGAACGAAATTTGGGGAACCAAGTCGCCTTAGTGTACTGATCATTACCTGAAAGTATCATCCAGTTTGGGTGAAAAAATATTTGCTGAGATTTCTGGAGATTCGTAATTTTGGGAAACTTGGCAACCCCTTCCCATGAAAGTGTTTCTCGCCAGTCACTGCTTAGGGCTACATCAAGAGGAAACAAAACGTAGAGATAGAACATGAAACTACTTTGTTGTGTCAAGTTTCAAGAAGCTAGCACAAACCGTGTTGGATTTAGAGTTCCAAATACATCTATCAATACAGGAGAAAACAGAGTGAAACCTAAAAATTCAAACAGTTACTGGAAATGAACGCTTCAACATAGAAGAACGAAATTTGGGTAACCAAGTCGCCTTAGTGTACTGATCATTACCTGAAAGTATCATCCAGTTTGGGTGAAAAAATATTTGCTGAGATTTCTGGAGATTCGTAATTTTGGGAAGCTTGGCAACCCCTTCCCATGAAAGTGTTTCTCGCCAGTCACTGCTTAGGGCTACATCAAGAGGAAACACAACGTAGAGATAGAACGTGAAACTACTTTGTTGTGTCAAGTTTCAAGAAGCTAGCACAAGCCGTGTTGGATTTAGAGTTCCAAATACATCTATCAATATAGGAGAAAACAGAGTGAAACCTAAAAATTCAAACTGTTACTGGAAATGAACGCTTCAACATAGAAGAACGAAATTTGGGGAACCAAGTCGCCTTAGTGTACTGACCATTACCTGAAAGTATCATCCAGTTTGGGTGAAAAAATTTTTGCTGAGATTTCTGGAGATTCGTAATTTTGGGAAACTTGGCAACCCCTTCCCATGAAAGTGTTTCTCGCCAGTCACTGCTTAGGGCTACATCAAGAGGAAACAAAACGTAGAGATAGAACATGAAACTACTTTGTTGTGTCAAGTTTCAAGAAGCTAGCACAAACCGTGTTGGAATTAGAGTTCCAAATACATCTATCAATATAGGAGAAAACAGAGTGAAACCTAAAAATTCAAACTGTTACTGGAATGAACGCTTCAACATAGAAGAACGAAATTTGGGGAACCAAGTCGCCTTAGTGTACTGATCATTACCTGAGAGTATCATCCAGTTTGGGTGAAAAAATATTTGCTGAGATTTCTGGAGATTCGTAATTTTGGGAAGCTTGGCAACCCCTTCCCATGAAAGTGTTTCTCGCCAGTCACTGCTTAGGGCTACATCAAGAGGAAACAAAACGTAGAGATAGAACATGAAACTACTTTGTTGTGTCAAGTTTCAAGAAGCTAGCACAAACCGTGTTGGAATTAGAGTTCCAAATACATCTATCAATATAGGAGAAAACAGAGTGAAACCTAAAAATTCAAACTGTTACTGGAAATGAACGCTTCAACATAGAAGAACGAAATTTGGGGAACCAAGTCGCCTTAGTGTACTGATCATTACCTGAAAGTATCATCCAGTTTGGGTGAAAAAATATTTGCTGAGATTTCTGGAGATTCGTAATTTTGGGAAGCTTGGCAACCCCTTCCCATGAAAGTGTTTCTCGCCAGTCACTGTTTAGGGCTACATCAATAGGAAACAACAAAACGTAGAGATAGAACGTGAAACTACTTTGTTGTGTCAACTTTCAAGAAGCTAGCACAAACCGTGTTGGATTCAGAGTTCCAAATACATCTATCAATATAGGAGAAAACAGAGTGAAACCTACAAATTCAAACTGTTACTGGAAATGAACGCTTCAACATAGAAGAACGAAATTTGGGTAACCAAGTCGACTTAGTGTACTGATCATTACCTGAAAGTATCATCCAGTTTGGGTGAAAAAATATTTGCTGAGATTTCTGGAGATTCGTAATTTTGGGAAGCTTGGCAACCCCTTCCCATGAAAGTGTTTCTCGCCAGTCACTGCTTAGGGCTACATCAAGAGGAAACAAAACGTAGAGATAGAACGTGGAACTACTTTGTTGTGTCAAGTTTCAAGAAGCTAGCACAAACCGTGTTGGATTTAGAGTTCCAAATACATCTATCAATATAGGAGAAAACAGAGTGAAACCTAAAAATTCAAACTGTTACTGGAAATGAACGCTTCAACATAGAAGAACGAAATTTGGGGAACCAAGTTCCCTTAGTGTACTGATCATTACCTGAAAGTATCATCCAGTTTAGGTGAAAAATTATTTGCTGAGATTTCTGGAGATTCGTAATTTTTGGAAGCTTGGCAACCCCTTCCCATGAAAGTGTTTCTCGCCAGTCACTGCTTAGGGCTACATCAAGAGGAAACAAAACGTAGAGATAGAACATGAAACTACTTTGTTGTGTCAAGTTTCAAGAAGCTAGCACAAACCGTGTTGGATTCAGAGTTCCAAATACATCTATCAATATAGGAGAAAACAGAGTGAAACCTAAAAATTCAAACTGTTACTGGAAATGAACGCTTCAACATAGAAGAACGAAATTTGGGGAACCAAGTCGCCTTAGTGTACTGATCATTACCTGAAAGTATCATCCAGTTTGGGTGAAAAAATATTTGCTGAGATTTCTGGAGATTCGTAATTTTGGGAAACTTGGCAACCCCTTCCCATGAAAGTGTTTCTCGCCAGTCACTGCTTAGGGCTACATCAAGAGGAAACAAAACGTAGAGATAGAACATGAAACTACTTTGTTGTGTCAAGTTTCAAGAAGCTAGCACAAACCGTGTTGGATTTAGAGTTCCAAATACATCTATCAATACAGGAGAAAACAGAGTGAAACCTAAAAATTCAAACAGTTACTGGAAATGAACGCTTCAACATAGAAGAACGAAATTTGGGTAACCAAGTCGCCTTAGTGTACTGATCATTACCTGAAAGTATCATCCAGTTTGGGTGAAAAAATATTTGCTGAGATTTCTGGAGATTCGTAATTTTGGGAAGCTTGGCAACCCCTTCCCATGAAAGTGTTTCTCGCCAGTCACTGCTTAGGGCTACATCAAGAGGAAACACAACGTAGAGATAGAACGTGAAACTACTTTGTTGTGTCAAGTTTCAAGAAGCTAGCACAAGCCGTGTTGGATTTAGAGTTCCAAATACATCTATCAATATAGGAGAAAACAGAGTGAAACCTAAAAATTCAAACTGTTACTGGAAATGAACGCTTCAACATAGAAGAACGAAATTTGGGGAACCAAGTCGCCTTAGTGTACTGACCATTACCTGAAAGTATCATCCAGTTTGGGTGAAAAAATTTTTGCTGAGATTTCTGGAGATTCGTAATTTTGGGAAACTTGGCAACCCCTTCCCATGAAAGTGTTTCTCGCCAGTCACTGCTTAGGGCTACATCAAGAGGAAACAAAACGTAGAGATAGAACATGAAACTACTTTGTTGTGTCAAGTTTCAAGAAGCTAGCACAAACCGTGTTGGAATTAGAGTTCCAAATACATCTATCAATATAGGAGAAAACAGAGTGAAACCTAAAAATTCAAACTGTTACTGGAATGAACGCTTCAACATAGAAGAACGAAATTTGGGGAACCAAGTCGCCTTAGTGTACTGATCATTACCTGAGAGTATCATCCAGTTTGGGTGAAAAAATATTTGCTGAGATTTCTGGAGATTCGTAATTTTGGGAAGCTTGGCAACCCCTTCCCATGAAAGTGTTTCTCGCCAGTCACTGCTTAGGGCTACATCAAGAGGAAACAAAACGTAGAGATAGAACATGAAACTACTTTGTTGTGTCAAGTTTCAAGAAGCTAGCACAAACCGTGTTGGAATTAGAGTTCCAAATACATCTATCAATATAGGAGAAAACAGAGTGAAACCTAAAAATTCAAACTGTTACTGGAAATAACGCTTCAACATAGAAGAACGAAATTTGGGGAACCAAGTCGCCTTAGTGTACTGATCATTACCTGAAAGTATCATCCAGTTTGGGTGAAAAAATATTTGCTGAGATTTCTGGAGATTCGTAATTTTGGGAAGCTTGGCAACCCCTTCCCATGAAAGTGTTTCTCGCCAGTCACTGTTTAGGGCTACATCAATAGGAAACAACAAAACGTAGAGATAGAACGTGAAACTACTTTGTTGTGTCAACTTTCAAGAAGCTAGCACAAACCGTGTTGGATTCAGAGTTCCAAATACATCTATCAATATAGGAGAAAACAGAGTGAAACCTACAAATTCAAACTGTTACTGGAAATGAACGCTTCAACATAGAAGAACGAAATTTGGGTAACCAAGTCGACTTAGTGTACTGATCATTACCTGAAAGTATCATCCAGTTTGGGTGAAAAAATATTTGCTGAGATTTCTGGAGATTCGTAATTTTGGGAAGCTTGGCAACCCCTTCCCATGAAAGTGTTTCTCGCCAGTCACTGCTTAGGGCTACATCAAGAGGAAACAAAACGTAGAGATAGAACGTGGAACTACTTTGTTGTGTCAAGTTTCAAGAAGCTAGCACAAACCGTGTTGGATTTAGAGTTCCAAATACATCTATCAATATAGGAGAAAACAGAGTGAAACCTAAAAATTCAAACTGTTACTGGAAATGAACGCTTCAACATAGAAGAACGAAATTTGGGGAACCAAGTCGCCTTAGTGTACTGATCATTACCTGAAAGTATCATCCAGTTTGGGTAAAAAAATATTTGCTGAGATTTCTGGAGATTCGTAATTTTTGGAAGCTTGGCAACCCCTTCCCATGAAAGTGTTTCTCGCCAGTCACTGCTTAGAGCTACATCAAGAGGAAACAAAACGTAGAGATAGAACGTGAAACTACTTTGATGTGTCAAGTTTCAAGAAGCTAGCACAAACCGTGTTGGATTTAGAGTTCCAAATACATCTATCAATATAGGAGAAAACAGAGTGAAATCTAAAAATTCAAACTGTTACTGAAAATGAACGCTTCAACATAGAAGAACGAAATTTGGGGAACCAAGTCGCCTTAGTGTACTGATCATTACCTGAAAGTATCATCCAGTTTGGGTGAAAAAATATTTGCTGAGATTTCTGGAGATTCGTAATTTTGGGAAGCTTGGCAGCCCCTTCCCATGAAAGTGTTTCTCGCCAGTCACTGCTTAGGGCTACATCAAGAGGAAACAAAACGTAGAGATAGAACGTGAAACTACTTTGTTGTGTCAAGTTTCAAGAAGCTAGCACAAACCGTGTTGGATTTAGAGTTCCAAATACATCTATCAATATAGGAGAAAACAGAGTGAAACCTAAAAATTCAAACTGTTACTGGAAATGAACGCTTCAACATAGAAGAACGAAATTTGGGGAACCAAGTCGCCTTAGTGTACTGATCATTACCTGAAAGTATCATCCAGTTTGGGTGAAAAAATATTTGCTGAGATTTCTGGAGATTCGTAATTTTGGGAAGCTTGGCAACCCCTTCCCATGAAAGTGTTTCTCGCCAGTCACTGTTTAGGGCTACATCAAGAGGAAACAACAAAACGTAGAGAGAGAAAGTGAAACTACTTTGTTGTGTCAACTTTCAAGAAGCTAGCACAAACCGTGTTGGATTCCGAGTTCCAAATACATCTATCAATATAGGAGAAAACAGAGTGAAACCTACAAATTCAAACTGTTACTGGAAATGAACGCTTCAACATAGAAGAACGAAATTTGGGGAACCAAGTCGCCTTAGTGTACTGATCATTACCTGAAAGTATCATCCAGTTTGGGTGAAAAAATGTTTCCTGAGATTTCTGGAGATTCGTAATTTTGGGATGTTTGGCAACCCCTTCCCATGAAAGTGTTTCTCGCCAGTCACTGCTTAGGGCTACATCAAGAGGAAACAACAAAACGTAGAGATAGAACGTGAAACTACTTTGTTGTGTCAAGTTTCAAGAAGCTAGCACAAACCGTGTTGGATTTAGAGTTCCAAATACATCTATCAATATAGGAGAAAACAGAGTGAAACCTAAAAATTCAAACTGTTACTGGAAATGAACGCTTCAACATAGAAGAACGAAATTTGGGGAACCAAGTCGCCTTAGTGTACTGATCATTACCTGAAAGTATCATCCAGTTTGGGTGAAAAAATATTTGCTGAGATTTCTGGAGATTCGTAATTTTGGGAAGCTTGGCAACCCCTTCCCATGAAAGTGTTTCTCGCCAGTCACTGCTTAGGGCTACATCAAGAGGAAACAAAACGTAGAGATACAACGTGAAACTACTTTGTTGTGTCAAGTTTCAAGAAGCTAGCACAAACCGTGTTGGATTTAGAGTTCCAAATACATCTATCAATATAGGAGAAAACAGAGTGAAACCTAAAAATTCAAACTGTTACTGGAAATGAACGCTTCGACATAGAAGAACGAAATTTGGGGAACCAAGTCGCCTTAGTGTACTGATCATTACCTGAAAGTATCATCCAGTTTGGGTGAAAAAATATTTGCTGAGATTTCTGGAGATTCGTAATTTTGGGAAGCTTGGCAACCCCTTCCCATGAAAGTGTTTCTCGCCAGTCACTGCTTAGGGCTACATCAAGAGGAAACAACAAAACGTAGAGATAGAACGTGAAACTACTTTGTTGTGTCAAGTTTCAAGAAGCTAGCACAAACCGTGTTGGATTTAGAGTTCCAAATACATCTATCAATATAGGAGAAAACAGAGTGAAACCTAAAAATTCAAACTGTTACTGGAAATGAACGCTTCAACATAGAAGAATGAAATTTGGGGAACCAAGTCGCCTTAGTGTACTGACCATTACCTGAAAGTATCATCCAGTTTGGGTGAAAAATTTTTTGCTGAGATTTCTGGAGATTCGTAATTTTGGGAAACTTGGCAACCCCTTCCCATGAAAGTGTTTCTCGCCAGTCACTGCTTAGGGCTACATCAAGAGGAAACAAAACGTAGAGATAGAACATGAAACTACTTTGTTGTGTCAAGTTTCATGAAGCTAGCACAAACCGTGTTGGATTTAGAGTTCCAAATACATCTATCAATACAGGAGAAAACAGAGTGAAACCTAAAAATTCAAACTGTTACTGGAATGAACGCTTCAACATAGAAGAACGAAATTTGGGGAACCAAGTCGCCTTAGTGTACTGATCATTACCTGAAAGTATCATCCAGTTTGGGTGAAAAAATATTTGCTGAGATTTCTGGAGATTCGTAATTTTGGGAAGCTTGGCAACCCCTTCCCATGAAAGTGTTTCTCGCCAGTCACTGCTTAGGGCTACATCAAGAGGAAACAAAATGTAGAGATAGAATGTGAAACTACTTTGTTGTGTCAAGTTTCAAGAAGCTAGCACAAAACGTGTTGGATTTAGAGTTCCAAATACATCTATCAATATAGGAGAAAACAGAGTGAAACCTAAAAATTCAAACTGTTACTGGAAATGAACGCTTCAACATAGAAGAACGAAATTTGGGGAACCAAGTCGCCTTAGTGTACTGATCATTACCTGAAAGTATCATCCAGTTTGGGTGAAAAAATATTTGCTGAGATTTCTGGAGATTCGTAATTTTGGGAAGCTTGGCAACCCCTTCCCATGAAAGTGTTTCTCGCCAGTCACTGCTTAGGGCTACATCAAGAGGAAACAAAACGTAGAGATAGAACGTGAAACTACTTTGTTGTGTCAAGTTTCAAGAAGCTAGCACAAACCGTGTTGGATTTAGAGTTCCAAATACATCTATCAATATAGGAGAAAACAGAGTGAAACCTAAAAATTCAAACTGTTACTGGAAATGAACGCTTCGACATAGAAGAACGAAATTTGGGGAACCAAGTCGCCTTAGTGTACTGATCATTACCTGAGAGTATCATCCAGTTTGGGTGAAAAAATATTTGCTGAGATTTCTGGAGATTCGTAATTTTTGGAAGCTTGGCAACCCCTTCCCATGAAAGTGTTTCTCGCCAGTCACTGCTTAGGGCTACATCAAGAGGAAACAAAACGTAGAGATAGAACGTGAAACTTCTTTGATGTGTGAAGTTTCAAGAAGCTAGCACAAACCGTGTTGGATTTAGAGTTCCAAATACATCTATCAATATAGTAGAAAACAGATTGAAATCTAAAAATTGAAACTGTTACTGAAAATGAACGCTTCAACATAGAAGAACGAAATTTGGGGAACCAAGTCGCCTTAGTGTACTGATCATTACCTGAAAGTATCATCCAGTTTGGGTGAAAAAATATTTGCTGAGATTTCTGGAGATTCGTAATTTTGGGAAGCTTGGCAACCCCGTTCCATGAAAGGGTTTCTCGCCAGTCACTGCTTAGGGCTACATCAAGAGGAAACAAAACGTAGAGATAGAACGTGAAACTAATTTGTTGTGTCAAGTTTCAAGAAGCTAGCACAAACCGTGTTGGATTTAGTGTTCCAAATACATCTATTAATATAGGAGAAAAGACAGTGAAACCTAAAAATTCAAACTGTTACTGGAAATGAACGCTTCAACATAGAAGAACGAAATTTGGGGAACCAAGTCGCCTTAGTGTACTGATCATTACCTGAAAGTATCATCCAGTTTGGGTGAAAAAATATTTGCTGAGATTTCTGGAGATTCGTAATTTTGGGAAGCTTGGCAACCCCTTCCCATGAAAGTGTTTCTCGCCAGTCACTGCTTAGGGCTACATCAAGAGGAAACAAAACGTAGAGATAGAACGTGAAACTACTTTGTTGTGTCAAGTTTCAAGAAGCTAGCACAAACCGTGTTGGATTTAGAGTTCCAAATACATCTATCAATATAGGAGAAAACAGAGTGAAACCTAAAAATTCAAACTGTTACTGGAAATGAACGCTTCAACATAGAAGAACGAAATTTGGGGAACCAAGTCGCCTTAGTGTACTGATCATTACCTGAAAGTATCATCCAGTTTGGGTGAAAAAATATTTGCTGAGATTTCTGGAGATTCGTAATTTTGGGAAGCTTGGCAACCCCTTCCCATGAAAGTGTTTCTCGCCAGTCACTGTTTAGGGCTACATCAATAGGAAACAACAAAACGTAGAGATAGAACGTGAAACTACTTTGTTGTGTCAACTTTCAAGAAGCTAGCACAAACCGTGTTGGATTCAGAGTTCCAAATACATCTATCAATATAGGAGAAAACAGAGTGAAACCTACAAATTCAAACTGTTACTGGAAATGAACGCTTCAACATAGAAGAACGAAATTTGGGTAACCAAGTCGCCTTAGTGTACTGATCATTACCTGAAAGTATCATCCAGTTTGGGTGAAAAAATATTTGCTGAGATTTCTGGAGATTCGTAATTTTGGGAAGCTTGGCAACCCCTTCCCATGAAAGTGTTTCTCGCCAGTCACTGCTTAGGGCTACATCAAGAGGAAACAAAACGTAGAGATAGAACGTGGAACTACTTTGTTGTGTCAAGTTTCAAGAAGCTAGAACAAACCGTGTTGGATTTAGAGTTCCAAATACATCTATCAATATAGGAGAAAACAGAGTGAAACCTAAAAATTCAAACAGTTACTGGAAATGAACGCTTCAACATAGAAGAACGAAATTTGGGGAACCAAGTCGCCTTAGTGTACTAATCATTACCTGAAAGTATCATCCAGTTTGGGTAAAAAAATATTTGCTGAGATTTCTGGAGATTCTTAATTTTTGGAAGCTTGGCAACCCCTTCCCATGAAAGTGTTTCTCGCCAGTCACTGCTTAGGGCTACATCAAGAGGAAACAAAACGTAGAGATAGAACGTGAAACTACTTTGATGTGTCAAGTTTCAAGAAGCTAGCACAAACCGTGTTGGATTTAGAGTTCCAAATACATCTATCAATATAGGAGAAAACAGAGTGAAATCTAAAAATTCAAACTGTTACTGAAAATGAACGCTTCAACATAGAAGAACGAAATTTGGGGAACCAAGTCGCCTTAGTGTACTGATCATTACCTGAAAGTATCATCCAGTTTGGGTGAAAAAATATTTGCTGAGATTTCTGGAGATTCGTAATTTTGGGAAGCTTGGCAGCCCCTTCCCATGAAAGTGTTTCTCCCCAGTCACTGCTTAGGGCTACATCAAGAGGAAACAAAACGTAGAGATAGAACGTGAAACTACTTTGTTGTGTCAAGTTTCAAGAAGCTAGCACAAACCGTGTTGGATTTAGAGTTCCAAATACATCTATCAATATAGGAGAAAACAGAGAGTAACCTAAAAATTCAAACTGTTACTGGAAATGAACGCTTCAACATAGAAGAACGAAATTTGGGGAACCAAGTCGCCTTAGTGTACTGATCATTACCTGAAAGTATCATCCAGTTTGGGTGAAAAAATATTTGCTGAGATTTCTGTAGATTCGTAATTTTGGGAAGCTTGGCAACCCCTTCCCATGAAAGTGTTTCTCGCCAGTCACTGTTTAGGGCTACATCAAGAGGAAACAACAAAACGTAGAGAGAGAAAGTGAAACTACTTTGTTGTGTCAACTTTCAAGAAGCTAGCACAAACCGTGTTGGATTCAGAGTTCCAAATACATCTATCAATATAGGAGAAAACAGAGTGAAACCTACAAATTCAAACTGTTACTGGAAATGAACGCTTCAACATAGAAGAACGAAATTTGGGGAACCAAGTCGCCTTAGTGTACTGATCATTACCTGAAAGTATCATCCAGTTTGGGTGAAAAAATGTTTCCTGAGATTTCTGGAGATTCGTAATTTTGGGATGTTTGGCAACCCCTTCCCATGAAAGTGTTTCTCGCCAGTCACTGCTTAGGGCTACATCAAGAGGAAACAACAAAACGTAGAGATAGAACATGAAACTTCTTTGTTGTGTCAAGTTTCAAGAAGCTAGCACAAACCGTGTTGGATTTAGAGTTCCAAATACATCTATCAATATAGGAGAAAACAGAGTGAAACCTAAAAATTCAAACTGTTACTGGAAATGAATGCTTCAACATAGAAGAACGAAATTTGGGGAACCAAGTCGCCTTAGTGTACTGATCATTACCTGAAAGTATCATCCAGTTTGGGTGAAAAAATATTTGCTGAGATTTCTGGAGATTCGTAATTTTGGGAAGCTTGGCAACCCCTTCCCATGAAAGTGTTTCTCGCCAGTCACTGCTTAGGGCTACATCAAGAGGAAACAAAACGTAGAGATACAACGTGAAACTACTTTGTTGTGTCAAGTTTCAAGAAGCTAGCACAAACCGTGTTGGATTTAGAGTTCCAAATACATCTATCAATATAGGAGAAAACAGAGTGAAACCTAAAAATTCAAACTGTTACTGGAAATGAACGCTTCGACATAGAAGAACGAAATTTGGGGAACCAAGTCGCCTTAGTGTACTGATCACTACCTGAAAGTATCATCCAGTTTGGGTGAAAAAATATTTGCTGAGATTTCTGGAGATTCGTAATTTTGGGAAGCTTGGCAACCCCTTCCCATGAAAGTGTTTCTCGCCAGTCACTGCTTAGGGCTACATCAAGAGGAAACAAAACGTAGAGATAGAACGTGAAACTACTTTGTTGTGTCAAGTTTCAAGAAGCTAGCACAAACCGTGTTGGATTTAGAGTTCCAAATACCTCTATCCATATAGGATAAAACAGAGTGAAACCTAAAAATTCAAACTGTTACTGGAAATGAACGCTTCAACATAGAAGAACGAAATTTGGGGAACCAAGTCGCCTTAGTGTACTGATCATTACCTGAAAGTATCATCCAGTTTGGGTGAAAAAATATTTGCTGAGATTTCTGGAGATTCGTAATTTTGGGAAGCTTGGCAACCCCTTCCCATGAAAGTGTTTCTCGCCAGTCACTGTTTAGGGCTACAGCAAGAGGAAGCAAAACGTAGAGATAGAACATGAAACTACTTTGTTGTGTCAACTTTCAAGAAGCTAGCACAAACCGTGTTGGATTTAGAGTTCCAAATACATCTATCAATATAGGAGAAAACAGAGTGAAACCTAAAAATTCAAACTGTTACTGGAAATGAACGCTTCAACATAGAAGAACGAAATTTGGGGAACCAACGTACCTTAGTGTACTGATCATTACCTGAAAGTATCATCCAGTTTGGGTAAAAAATTATTTGCTGAGATTTCTGGAGATTCGTAATTTTTGGAAGCTTGGCAATCCCTTCCCATGAAAGTGTTTCTCGCCAGTCACTCTTTAGGGCTACATCAAGAGGAAACAAAACGTAGAGATAGAACGTGAAACTACTTTGTTGTGTCAAGTTTCAAGAAGCTATCACAAACCGTGTTGGATTTAGAGTTCCAAATACATCTGTCAATATACGAGAAAACAGAGTGAAACCTAAAAATTCAAACTGTTACTGGAAATGAACGCTTCAACATAGAAGAACGAAATTTGGGGAACCAAGTCGCCTTAGTGTACTGATCATTACCTGAAAGTATCATCCAGTTTGGGTGAAAAAATATTTGCTGAGATTTCTGGAGATTCGTAATTTTGGGAAGCTTGGCAACACCTTCCCATGAAAGTGTTTCTCGCCAGTCACTGCTTAGGGCTACATCAAGAGGAAACAAAACGTAGAGATAGAACGTGAAACTACTTTGTTGTGTCAAGTTTCAAGAAGCTAGCACAAAACGTGTTGGATTTAGAGTTCCAAATACATCTATCAATATAGGAGAAAACAGAGTGAAACCTAAAAATTCAAACTGTTACTGGAAATGAACGCTTCAACATAGAAGAACGAAATTTGGGGAACCAAGTCGCCTTAGTGTACTGATCATTACCTGAAAGTATCATCCAGTTTGGGTGAAAAAATATTTGCTGAGATTTCTGGAGATTCGTAATTGTGGGAAGCTTGGCAACCCCGTTCCATGAAAGTGTTTCTCGCCAGTCACTGCTTAGGGCTACATCAAGAGGAAACAAAACGTAGAGATAGAACGTTAAACTACTTTGTTGTGTCAAGTTTCAAGAAGCTAGCAAAAACCGTGTTGGATTTAGAGCTCCAAATACATCTATTAATATAGGAGAAAACAGAGTGAAACCTAAAAATTCAAACTGTTACTGGAAATGAACGCTTCAACATAGAAGAACGAAATTGGGGAACCAAGTCGCCTTAGTGTACTGATCATTACCTGAAAGTATCATCCAGTTTGGGTGAAAAAATATTTGCTGAGATTTCTGGAGATTCGTAATTTTGGGAAGCTTGGCAACCCCTTCCCATGAAAGTGTTTCTCGCCAGTCACTGCTTAGGGCTACATCAAGAGGAAACAAAACGTAGAGATAGAACGTGAAACTACTTTGTTGTGTCAAGTTTCAAGAAGCTAGCACAAACCGTGTTGGATTTAGAGTTCCAAATACATCTATCAATATAGGAGAAAACAGAGTGAAACCTAAAAATTCAAACTGTTACTGGAAATGAACGCTTCAACATAGAAGAACGAAATTTGTGGAACCAACGTACCTTAGTGTACTGATCATTACCTGAAAGTATCATCCAGTTTGGGTGAAAAATTATTTGCTGAGATTTCTGGAGATTCGTAATTTTTGGAAGCTTGGCAATCCCTTCCCATGAAAGTGTTTCTCGCCAGTCACTGCTTAGGGCTACATCAAGAGGAAACAAAACGTAGAGATAGAACGTGAAACTACTTTGTTGTGTCAAGTTTCAAGAAGCTATCACAAACCGTGTTGGATTTAGAGTTCCAAATACATCTGTCAATATACGAGAAAACAGAGTGAAACCTAAAAATTCAAACTGTTACTGGAAATGAACGCTTCAACATAGAAGAACGAAATTTGGGGAACCAAGTCGCCTTAGTGTACTGATCATTACCTGAAAGTATCATCCAGTTTGGGTGAAAAAATATTTGCTGAGATTTCTGGAGATTCGTAATTTTGGGAAGCTTGGCAACACCTTCCAATGAAAGTGTTTCTCGCCAGTCACTGCTTAGGGCTACATCAAGAGGAAACAAAACGTAGAGATAGAACGTGAAACTACTTTGTTGTGTCAAGTTTCAAGAAGCTAGCACAAAACGTGTTGGATTCAGCGTTCCAAATACATCTATCAATATAGGAGAAAACAGAGTGAAACCTAAAAATTCAAACTGTTACTGGAAATGAACGCTTCAACATAGAAGAACGAAATTTGGGGAACCAAGTCGCCTTAGTGTACTGATCATTAACTGAGAGTATCATCCAGTTTGGGTGAAAAAATATTTGCTGAGATTTCTGGAGATTCGTAATTTTTGGAAGCTTGGCAACCCCTTCCCATGAAAGTGTTTCTCGCCAGTCACTGCTTAGGGCTACATCAAGAGTAAACAAAACGTAGAGATAGAACGTGAAACTACTTTGTTGTGTCAAGTTTCAAGAAGCTAGCACAAACCGTGTTGGATTTAGAGTTCCAAATACATCTATCAATATAGGAGAAAACAGAGTGAAACCTAAAAATTCAAACTGTTACTGGAAATGAACGCTTCAACATAGAAGAACGAAATTTGGGGAACCAAGTCGCCTTAGTGTACTGATCATTACCTGAAAGTATCATCCAGTTTGGGTGAAAAAATTTTTGCTGAGATTTCTGGAGATTCGTAATTGTGGGAAGCTTGGCAACCCCGTTCCATGAAAGTGTTTCTCGCCAGTCACTGCTTAGGGCTACATCAAGAGGAAACAAAACGTAGAGATAGAACGTGAGACTACTTTGTTGTGTCAAGTTTCAAGAAGCTAGCAAAAACCGTGTTGGATTTAGAGCTCCAAATACATCTATTAATATAGGAGAAAACAGAGTGAAACCTAAAAATTCAAACTGTTACTGGAAATGAACACTTCGACATAGAAGAACGAAATTTGGGGAACCAAGTCGCCTTAGTGTACTGATCATTACCTGAAAGTATCATCCAGTTTGGGTGAAAAAATATTTGCTGAGATTTCTGGAGATTCGTAATTTTGGGAAGCTTGGCAGCCCCTTCCCATGAAAGTGTTTCTCGCCAGTCACTGCTTAGGGCTACATCAAGAGGAAACAAAACGTAGAGATAGAACGTGAAACTACTTTGTTGTGTCAAGTTTCAAGAAGCTAGCACAAACCGTGTTGGATTTAGAGTTCCAAATACATCTATCAATATAGGAGAAAACAGAGTGAAACCTAAAAATTCAAACTGTTACTGGAAATGAACGCTTCAACATAGAAGAACGAAATTTGGGGAACCAAGTCGCCTTAGTGTACTGATCATTACCTGAAAGTATCATCCAGTTTGGGTGAAAAAATATTTGCTGAGATTTCTGGAGATTCGTAATTTTGGGAAGCTTGGCAACCCCTTCCCATGAAAGTGTTTCTCGCCAGTCACTGTTTAGGGCTACATCAAGAGGAAACAACAAAACGTAGAGATAGAAAGTGAAACTACTTTGTTGTGTCAACTTTCAAGAAGCTAGCACAAACCGTGTTGGATTCAGAGTTCCAAATACATCTATCAATATAGGAGAAAAAAGAGTGAAACCTACAAATTCAAACTGTTACTGGAAATGAACGCTTCAACATAGAAGAACGAAATTTGGGGAACCAAGTCGCCTTAGTGTACTGATCATTACCTGAAAGTATCATCCAGTTTGGGTGAAAAAATATTTGCTGAGATTTCTGGAGATTCGTAATTTTGGGAAGCTTGGCAACCCCTTCCCATGAAAGTGTTTCTCGCCAGTCACTGCTTAGGGCTACATCAAGAGGAAACAAAACGTAGAGATAGAACGTGAAACTACTTTGTTGTGTCAAGTTTCAAGAAGCTAGCACAAACCGTGTTGGATTTAGAGTTCCAAATACATCTATCAATATAGGAGAAAACAGAGTGAAACCTAAAAATTCAAACTGTTACTGGAAATGAACGCTTCAACATAGAAGAACGAAATTTGGGGAACCAAGTCGCCTTAGTGTACTGATCATTACCTGAGAGTATCATCCAGTTTGGGTGAAAAAATATTTGCTGAGATTTCTGGAGATTCGTAATTTTGGGAAGCTTGGCAGCCCCTTCCCATGAAAGTGTTTCTCGCCAGTCACTGCTTAGGGCTACATCAAGAGGAAACAAAACGTAGAGATAGAACGTGAAACTACTTTGTTGTGTCAAGTTTCAAGAAGCTAGCACAAACCGTGTTGGATTTAGAGTTCCAAATACATCTATCAATATAGGAGAAAACAGAGTGAAACCTAAAAATTCAAACTGTTACTGGAAATGAACGCTTCAACATAGAAGAACGAAATTTGGGGAACCAAGTCGCCTTAGTGTACTGATCATTACCTGAAAGTATCATCCAGTTTGGGTGAAAAAATATTTGCTGAGATTTCTGGAGATTCGTAATTTTGGGAAGCTTGGCAGCCCCTTCCCATGAAAGTGTTTCTCGCCAGTCACTGCTTAGGGCTACATCAAGAGGAAACAAAACGTAGAGATAGAACGTGAAACTACTTTGTTGTGTCAAGTTTCATGAAGCTAGCACAAACCGTGTTGGATTTAGAGTTCCAAATACATCTATTAATATAGGAGAAAACAGAGTGAAACCTAAAAATTCAAACTGTTACTGGAAATGAACGCTTCAACATAGAAGAACGAAATTTGGGGAACCAAGTCGCCTTAGTGTACTGATCATTACCTGAAAGTATCATCCAGTTTGGGTGAAAAAATATTTGCTGAGATTTCTGGAGATTCGTAATTTTGGGAAGCTTGGCAACCCCTTCCCATGAAAGTGTTTCTCGCCAGTCACTGTTTAGGGCTACATCAAGAGGAAACAACAAAACGTAGAGATAGAACGTGAAACTACTTTGTTGTGTCAACTTTCAAGAAGCTAGCACAAACCGTGTTGGATTCAGAGTTCCAAATACATCTATCAATATAGGAGAAAACAGAGTGAAACCTAAAAATTCAAACTGTTACTGGAAATGAACGCTTCAACATAGAAGAACGAAATTTGGGGAACCAAGTCGCCTTAGTGTACTGATCATTACCTGAAAGTATCATCCAGTTTGGGTGAAAAAATATTTGCTGAGATTTCTGGAGATTCGTAATTGTGGGAAGCTTGGCAACCCCGTTCCATGAAAGTGTTTCTCGCCAGTCACTGCTTAGGGCTACATCAAGAGGAAACAAAACGTAGAGATAGAACGTGAGACTACTTTGTTGTGTCAAGTTTCAAGAAGCTAGCAAAAACCGTGTTGGATTTAGAGCTCCAAATACATCTATCAATATAGGAGAAAACAGAGTGAAACCTAAAAATTCAAACTGTTACTGGAAATGAACGCTTCAACATAGAAGAACGAAATTTGGGGAACCAAGTCGCCTTAGTGTACTGATCATTACCTGAAAGTATCATCCAGTTTGGGTGAAAAAATATTTGCTGAGATTTCTGGAGATTCGTAATTTTGGGAAGCTTGGCAACCCCTTCCCATGAAAGTGTTTCTCGCCAGTCACTGCTTAGGGCTACATCAAGAGGAAACAAAACGTAGAGATACAACGTGAAACTACTTTGTTGTGTCAAGTTTCAAGAAGCTAGCACAAACCGTGTTGGATTTAGAGTTCCAAATACATCTATCAATATAGGAGAAAACAGAGTGAAACCTAAAAATTCAAACTGTTACTGGAAATGAACGCTTCGACATAGAAGAACGAAATTTGGGGAACCAAGTCGCCTTAGTGTACTGATCACTACCTGAAAGTATCATCCAGTTTGGGTGAAAAAATATTTGCTGAGATTTCTGGAGATTCGTAATTTTGGGAAGCTTGGCAACCCCTTCCCATGAAAGTGTTTCTCGCCAGTCACTGCTTAGGGCTACATCAAGAGGAAACAAAACGTAGAGATACAACGTGAAACTACTTTGTTGTGTCAAGTTTCAAGAAGCTAGCACAAACCGTGTTGGATTTAGAGTTCCAAATACATCTATCAATATAGGAGAAAACAGAGTGAAACCTAAAAATTCAAACTGTTACTGGAAATGAACGCTTCGACATAGAAGAACGAAATTTGGGGAACCAAGTCGCCTTAGTGTACTGATCATTACCTGAAAGTATCATCCAGTTTGGGTGAAAAAATATTTGCTGAGATTTCTGGAGATTCGTAATTTTGGGAAGCTTGGCAACCCCTTCCCATGAAAGTGTTTCTCGCCAGTCACTGTTTAGGGCTACAGCAAGAGGAAACAAAACGTAGAGATAGAACATGAAACTACTTTGTTGTGTCAACTTTCAAGAAGCTAGCACAAACCGTGTTGGATTTAGAGTTCCAAATACATCTATCAATATAGGAGAAAACAGAGTGAAACCTAAAAATTCAAACTGTTACTGGAAATGAACGCTTCAACATAGAAGAACGAAATTTGGGGAACCAACGTACCTTAGTGTACTGATCATTACCTGAAAGTATCATCCAGTTTGGGTGAAAAATTATTTGCTGAGATTTCTGGAGATTCGTAATTTTTGGAAGCTTGGCAGCCCCTTCCCATGAAAGTGTTTCTCGCCAGTCACTGCTTAGGGCTACATCAAGAGGAAACAAAACGTAGAGATAGAACGTGAAACTACTTTGTTGTGTCAAGTTTCAAGAAGCTATCACAAACCGTGTTGGATTTAGAGTTCCAAATACATCTGTCAATATACGAGAAAACAGAGTGAAACCTAAAAATTCAAACTGTTACTGGAAATGAACGCTTCAACATAGAAGAACGAAATTTGGGGAACCAAGTCGCCTTAGTGTACTGATCATTACCTGAAAGTATCATCCAGTTTGGGTGAAAAAATATTTGCTGAGATTTCTGGAGATTCGTAATTTTGGGAAGCTTGGCGACCCCTTCCCATGAAAGTGTTTCTCGCCAGTCACTGCTTAGGGCTACATCAAGAGGAAACAAAACGTAGAGATAGAACGTGAAACTACTTTGTTGTGTCAAGTTTCAAGAAGCTAGCACAAAACGTGTTGGATTTAGAGTTCCAAATACATCTATCAATATAGGAGAAAACAGAGTGAAACCTAAAAATTCAAACTGTTACTGGAAATGAACGCTTCAACATAGAAGAACGAAATTTGGGGAACCAAGTAGCCTTAGTGTACTGATCATTACCTGAGAGTATCATCCAGTTTGGGTGAAAAAATATTTGCTGAGATTTCTGGAGATTCGTAATTTTTGGAAGCTTGGCAACCCCTTCCCATGAAAGTGTTTCTCGCCAGTCACTGCTTAGGGCTACATCAAGAGGAAACAAAACGTAGAGATAGAACGTGAAACTACTTTGTTGTGTCAAGTTTCAAGAAGCTAGCACAAACCGTGTTGGATTTAGATTTCCAAATACATCTATCAATATAGGAGAAAACAGAGTGAAACCTAAAAATTCAAACTGTTACTGGAAATGAACGCTTCAACATAGAAGAACGAAATTTGGGGAACCAAGTCGCCTTAGTGTACTGATCATTACCTGAAAGTATCATCCAGTTTGGGTGAAAAAATATTTGCTGAGATTTCTGGAGATTCGTAATTGTGGGAAGCTTGGCAACCCCGTTCCATGAAAGTGTTTCTCGCCAGTCACTGCTTAGGGCTACATCAAGAGGAAACAAAACGTAGAGATAGAACGTGAAACTACTTTGTTGTGTCAAGTTTCAAGAAGCTAGCAAAAACCGTGTTGGATTTAGAGCTCCAAATACATCTATCAATATAGGAGAAAACAGAGTGAAACCTAAAAATTCAAACTGTTACTGGAAATGAACGCTTCAACATAGAAGAACGAAATTGGGGAACCAAGTCGCCTTAGTGTACTGATCATTACCTGAAAGTATCATCCAGTTTGGGTGAAAAAATATTTGCTGAGATTTCTGGAGATTCGTAATTTTGGGAAGCTTGGCAACCCCTTCCCATGAAAGTGTTTCTCGCCAGTCACTGCTTAGGGCTACATCAAGAGGAAACAAAACGTAGAGATAGAACGTGAAACTACTTTGTTGTGTCAAGTTTCAACAAGCTAGCACAAACCGTGTTGGATTTAGAGTTCCAAATACATCTATCAATATAGGAGAAAACAGAGTGAAACCTAAAAATTCAAACTGTTACTGGAAATGAACGCTTCAACATAGAAGAACGAAATTTGGGGAACCAAGTCGCCTTAGTGTACTGATCATTACCTGAGAGTATCATCCAGTTTGGGTGAAAAAATGTTTGCTGAGATTTCTGGAGATTCGTAATTTTGGGAAGCTTGGCAACCCCTTCCGATGAAAGTGTTTCTCGCCAGTCACTGCTTAGGGCTACAACAAGAGGAAACAAAACGTAGAGATAGGACGTGAAACTACTTTGTTGTGTCAAGTTTCAAGAAGCTAGCACAAACCGTGTTGGATTTAGAGTTCCAAATACATCTATCTATATAGGAGAAAACAGAGTGAAACCTAAAAATTCAAACTGTTACTGGAAATGAAAGCTTCAACATAGAAGAACGAAATTTGGGGAACCAACGTACCTTAGTGTACTGATCATTACCTGAAAGTATCATCCAGTTTGGGTGAAAAAATATTTGCTGTGATTTCTGGAGATTCGTAATTTTGGGAAGCTTGGCAACCCCTTCCCATGAAAGTGTTTCTCGCCAGTCACTGTTTAGGGCTACAGCAAGAGGAAACAAAACGTAGAGATAGAACATGAAACTACTTTGTTGTGTCAAGTTTCAAGAAGCTAGCACAAACCGTGTTGGATTTAGAGTTCCAAATACATCTATCAATATAGGAGAAAACAGAGTGAAACCTAAAAATTAAAACTGTTACTGGAAATGAACGCTTCAACATAGAAGAACGAAATTTGGGGAACCAACGTACCTTAGTGTACTGATCATTACCTGAAAGTATCATCCAGTTTGGGTGAAAAATTATTTGCTGAGATTTCTGGAGATTCGTAATTTTTGGAAGGTTGGCAATCCCTTCCCATGAAAGTGTTTCTCGCCAGTCACTGCTTAGGGCTACATCAAGAGGAAACAAAACGTAGAGATAGAACGTGAAACTACTTTGTTGTGTCAAGTTTCAAGAAGCTATCACAAACCGTGTTGGATTTAGAGTTCCAAATACATCTGTCAATATACGAGAAAACAGAGTGAAACCTAAAAATTCAAACTGTTACTGGAAATGAACGCTTCAACATAGAAGAACGAAATTTGGGGAACCAAGTCGCCTTAGTGTACTGATCATTACCTGAAAGTATCATCCAGTTTGGGTGAAAAAATATTTGCTGAGATTTCTGGAGATTCGTAATTTTGGGAAGCTTGGCGACCCCTTCCCATGAAAGTGTTTCTCGCCAGTCACTGCTTAGGGCTACATCAAGAGGAAACAAAACGTAGAGATAGAACGTGAAACTACTTTGTTGTGTCAAGTTTCAAGAAGCTAGCACAAAACGTGTTGGATTTAGAGTTCCAAATACATCTATCAATATAGGAGAAAACAGAGTGAAACCTAAAAATTCAAACTGTTACTGGAAATGAACGCTTCAACATAGAAGAACGAAATTTGGGGAACCAAGTCGCCTTAGTGTACTGATCATTACCTGAGAGTATCATCCAGTTTGGGTGAAAAAATATTTGCTGAGATTTCTGGAGATTCGTAATTTTTGGAAGCTTGGCAACCCCTTCCCATGAAAGTGTTTCTCGCCAGTCACTGTTTAGGGCTACAGCAAGAGGAAACAAAACGTAGAGATAGAACATGAAACTACTTTGTTGTGTCAACTTTCAAGAAGCTAGCACAAACCGTGTTGGATTTAGAGTTCCAAATATATCTATCAATATAGGAGAAAACAGAGTGAAACCTAAAAATTCAAACTATTACTGGAAATGAACGCTTCGACATAGAAGAACGAAATTTGGGGAACCAACGTACCTTAGTGTACTGATCATTACCTGAAAGTATCATCCAGTTTGGGTGAAAAATTATTTGCTGAGATTTCTGGAGATTCGTAATTTTTGGAAGCTTGGCAATCCCTTCCCATGAAAGTGTTTCTCGCCAGTAACTGCTTAGGGCTACATCAAGAGGAAACAAAACGTAGAGATAGAAGGTGAAACTACTTTGTTGTGTCAAGTTTCAAGAAGCTATCACAAACCGTGTTGGATTTAGAGTTCCAAATACATCTGTCAATATACGAGAAAACAGAGTGAAACCTAAAAATTCAAACTGTTACTGGAAATGAACGCTTCAACATAGAAGAACGAAATTTGGGGAACCAAGTCGCCTTAGTGTACTGATCATTACCTGAAAGTATCATCCAGTTTGGGTGAAAAAATATTTGCTGAGATTTCTGGAGATTCGTAATTTTGGGAAGCTTGGCAACACCTTCCCATGAAAGTGTTTCTCGCCAGTCACTGCTTAGGGCTACATCAAGAGGAAACAAACGTAGAGATAGAACGTGAAACTACTTTGTTGTGTCAAGTTTCAAGAAGCTAGCACAAAACGTGTTGGATTTAGAGTTCCAAATACATCTATCAATATAGGAGAAAACAGAGTGAAACCTAAAAATTCAAACTGTTACTGGAAATGAACGCTTCAACATAGAAGAACGAAATTTGGGGAACCAAGTCGCCTTAGTGTACTGATCATTAACTGAGAGTATCATCCAGTTTGGGTGAAAAAATATTTGCTGAGATTTCTGGAGATTCGTAATTTTGGGAAGCTTGGCAACCCCTTCCCATGAAAGTGTTTCTCGCCAGTCACTGCTTAGGGCTACATCAAGAGGAAACAAAACGTAGAGATAGAACGTGAAACTACTTTGTTGTGTCAAGTTTCAAGAAGCTAGCACAAACCGTGTTGGATTTAGAGTTCCAAATACATCTATCAACATAGGAGAAAACAGAGTGAAACCTAAAAATTCAAACTGTTACTGGAAATGAACGCTTCAACATAGAAGAACGAAATTTGGGGAACCAAGTCGCCTTAGTGTACTGATCATTACCTGAAAGTATCATCCAGTTTGGGTGAAAAAATATTTGCTGAGATTTCTGGAGATTCGTAATTGTGGGAAGCTTGGCAACCCCGTTCCATGAAAGTGTTTCTCGCCAGTCACTGCTTAGGGCTACATCAAGAGGAAACAAAACGTAGAGATAGAACGTGAGACTACTTTGTTGTGTCAAGTTTCAAGAAGCTAGCAAAAACCGTGTTGGATTTAGAGCTCCAAATACATCTATCAATATAGGAGAAAACAGAGTGAAACCTAAAAATTCAAACTGTTACTGGAAATGAACGCTTCAACATAGAAGAACGAAATTTGGGGAACCAAGTCGCCTTAGTGTACTGATCATTACCTGAAAGTATCATCCAGTTTGGGTGAAAAAATATTTGCTGAGATTTCTGGAGATTCGTAATTTTGGGAAGCTTGGCAACCCCTTCCCATGAAAGTGTTTCTCGCCAGTCACTGTTTAGGGCTACATCAAGAGGAAACAACAAAACGTAGAGATAGAAAGTGAAACTACTTTGTTGTGTCAACTTTCAAGAAGCTAGCACAAACCGTGTTGGATTCAGAGTTCCAAATACATCTATCAATATAGAAGAAAACAGAGTGAAACCTACAAATTCAAACTGTTACTGGAAATGAACGCTTCAACATAGAAGAACGAAATTTGGGGAACCAAGTCGCCTTAGTGTACTGATCATTACCTGAAAGTATCATCCAGTTTGGGTGAAAAAATATTTGCTGAGATTTCTGGAGATTCGTAATTTTGGGAAGCTTGGCAACCCCTTCCCATGAAAGTGTTTCTCGCCAGTCACTGCTTAGGGCTACATCAAGAGGAAACAAAACGTAGAGATAGAACGTGAAACTACTTTGTTGTGTCAAGTTTCAAGAAGCTATCACAAACCGTGTTGGATTTAGAGTTCCAAATACATCTGTCAATATACGAGAAAACAGAGTGAAACCTAAAAATTCAAACTGTTACTGGAAATGAACGCTTCAACATAGAAGAATGAAATTTGGGGAACCAAGTCGCCTTAGTGTACTGATCATTACCTGAAAGTATCATCCAGTTTGGGTGAAAAAATATTTGCTGAGATTTCTGGAGATTCGTAATTTTGGGAAGCTTGGCGACCCCTTCCCATGAAAGTGTTTCTCGCCAGTCACTGCTTAGGGCTACATCAAGAGGAAACAAAACGTAGAGATAGAACGTGAAACTACTTTGTTGTGTCAAGTTTCAAGAAGCTAGCACAAAACGTGTTGGATTTAGAGTTCCAAATACATCTATCAATATAGGAGAAAACAGAGTGAAACCTAAAAATTCAAACTGTTACTGGAAATGAACGCTTCAACATAGAAGAACGAAATTTGGGGAACCAAGTCGCCTTAGTGTACTGATCATTAACTGAGAGTATCATCCAGTTTGGGTGAAAAAATATTTGCTGAGATTTCTGGAGATTCGTAATTTTTGGAAGCTTGGCAACCCCTTCCCATGAAAGTGTTTCTCGCCAGTCACTGCTTAGGGCTACATCAAGAGTAAACAAAACGTAGAGATAGAACGTGAAACTACTTTGTTGTGTCAAGTTTCAAGAAGCTAGCACAAACCGTGTTGGATTTAGATTTCCAAATACATCTATCAATATAGGAGAAAACAGAGTGAAACCTAAAAATTCAAACTGTTACTGGAAATGAACGCTTCAACATAGAAGAATGAAATTTGGGGAACCAAGTCGCCTTAGTGTACTGATCATTACCTGAAAGTATCATCCAGTTTGGGTGAAAAAATATTTGCTGAGATTTCTGGAGATTCGTAATTGTGGGAAGCTTGGCAACCCCGTTCCATGAAAGTGTTTCTCGCCAGTCACTGCTTAGGGCTACATCAAGAGGAAACAAAACGTAGAGATAGAACGTGAAACTACTTTGTTGTGTCAAGTTTCAAGAAGCTAGCAAAAACCGTGTTGGATTTAGAGCTCCAAATACATCTATTAATATAGGAGAAAACAGAGTGAAACCTAAAAATTCAAACTGTTACTGGAAATGAACGCTTCAACATAGAAGAACGAAATTGGGGAACCAGGTCGCCTTAGTGTACTGATCATTACCTGAAAGTATCATCCAGTTTGGGTGAAAAAATATTTGCTGAGATTTCTGGAGATTCGTAATTTTGATAAGCTTGGCAACCCCTTCCCATGAAAGTGTTTCTCGCCAGTCACTGCTTAGGGCTACATCAAGAGGAAACAAAACGTAGAGATAGACCGTGAAACTACTTTGTTGTGTCAAGTTTCAAGAAGCTAGCACAAACCGTGTTGGATTTAGAGTTCCAAATACATCTATCAATATAGGAGAAAACAGAGTGAAACCTAAAAATTCAAACTGTTACTGGAAATGAACGCTTCAACATAGAAGAACGAAATTTGGGGAACCAAGTCGCCTTATTGTACTGATCATTACCTGAGAGTATCATCCAGTTTGGGTGAAAAAATATTTGCTGAGATTTCTGGAGATTCGTAATTTTTGGAAGCTTGGCAACCCCTTCCCATGAAAGTGTTTCTCGCCAGTCACTGTTTAGGGCTACAGCAAGAGGAAACAAAACGTAGAGATAGAACATGAAACTACTTTGTTGTGTCAAGTTTCAAGAAGCTAGCACAAACCGTGTTGGATTTAGAGTTCCAAATACATCTATCAATATAGGAGAAAACAGAGTGAAACCTAAAAATTCAAACTGTTACTGGAAATGAACGCTTCAACATAGAAGAACGAAATTTGGGGAACCAAGTCGCCTTAGTGTACTGATCATTACCTGAAAGTATCATCCAGTTTGGGTGAAAAAATATTTGCTGAGATTTCTGGAGATTCGTAATTTTGGGAAGCTTGGCAACACCTTCCCATGAAAGTGTTTCTCGCCAGTCACTGCTTAGGGCTACATCAAGAGGAAACAAAACGTAGAGATAGAACGTGAAACTACTTTGTTGTGTCAAGTTTCAAGAAGCTAGCACAAAACGTGTTGGATTTAGAGTTCCAAATACATCTATCAATATAGGAGAAAACAGAGTGAAACCTAAAAATTCAAACTGTTACTGGAAATGAACGCTTCAACATAGAAGAACGAAATTTGGGGAACCAAGTCGCCTTAGTGTACTGATCATTAACTGAGAGTATCATCCAGTTTGGGTGAAAAAATATTTGCTGAGATTTCTGGAGATTCGTAATTTTTGGAAGCTTGGCAACCCCTTCCCATGAAAGTGTTTCTCGCCAGTCACTGCTTAGGGCTACATCAAGAGTAAACAAAACGTAGAGATAGAACGTGAAACTACTTTGTTGTGTCAAGTTTCAAGAAGCTAGCACAAACCGTGTTGGATTTAGAGTTCCAAATACATCTATCAATATAGGAGAAAACAGAGTGAAACCTAAAAATTCAAACTGTTACTGGAAATGAACGCTTCAACATAGAAGAACGAAATTTGGGGAACCAAGTCGCCTTAGTGTACTGATCATTACCTGAAAGTATCATCCAGTTTGGGTGAAAAAATATTTGCTGAGATTTCTGGAGATTCGTAATTTTGGGAAGCTTGGCGACCCCTTCCCATGAAAGTGTTTCTCGCCAGTCACTGCTTAGGGCTACATCAAGAGGAAACAAAACGTAGAGATAGAACGTGAAACTACTTTGTTGTGTCAAGTTTCAAGAAGCTAGCACAAACCGTGTTGGATTTAGAGTTCCAAATACCTCTATCCATATAGGATAAAACAGAGTGAAACCTAAAAATTCAAACTGTTACTGGAAATGAACGCTTCAACATCGAAGAACGAAATTTGGGGAACCAAGTCGCCTTAGTGTACTGATCATTACCTGAGAGTATCATCCAGTTTGGGTGAAAAAATATTTGCTGAGATTTCTGGAGATTCGTAATTTTGGGAAGCTTGGCAACACCTTCCCATGAAAGTGTTTCTCGCCAGTCACTGCTTAGGGCTACATCAAGAGGAAACAAAACGTAGAGATAGAACGTGAAACTACTTTGTTGTGTCAAGTTTCAAGAAGCTAGCACAAACCGTGTTGGATTTAGAGTTCCAAATACATCTATCAATATAGGAGAAAACAGAGTGAAACCTAAAAATTCAAACTGTTACTGGAAATGAACGCTTCAACATAGAAGAACGAAATTTGGGGAACCAAGTCGCCTTAGTGTACTGATCATTACCTGAAAGTATCATCCAGTTTGGGTGAAAAAATATTTGCTGAGATTTCTGGAGATTCGTAATTTTGGGGAGCTTGGCAACCCCTTCCCATGAAAGTGTTTCTCGCCAGTCACTGTTTAGGGCTACAGCAAGAGGAAACAAAACGTAGAGATAGAACATGAAACTACTTTGTTGTGTCAACTTTCAAGAAGCTAGCACAAACCGTGTTGGATTTAGAGTTCCAAATACATCTATCAATATAGGAGAAAACAGAGTGAAACCTAAAAATTCAAACTGTTACTGGAAATGAACGCTTCAACATAGAAGAACGAAATTTGGGGAACCAACGTACCTTAGTGTACTGATCATTACCTGAAAGTATCATCCAGTTTGGGTGAAAAATTATTTGCTGAGATTTCTGGAGATTCGTAATTTTTGGAAGCTTGGCAGCCCCTTCCCATGAAAGTGTTTCTCGCCAGTCACTGCTTAGGGCTACATCAAGAGGAAACAAAACGTAGAGATAGAACGTGAAACTACTTTGTTGTGTCAAGTTTCAAGAAGCTAGCAAAAACCGTGTTGGATTTAGAGCTCCAAATACATCTATTAATATAGGAGAAAACAGAGTGAAACCTAAAAATTCAAACTGTTACTGGAAATGAACGCTTCAACATAGAAGAACGAAATTGGGGAACCAAGTCGCCTTAGTGTACTGATCATTACCTGAAAGTATCATCCAGTTTGGGTGAAAAAATATTTGCTGAGATTTCTGGAGATTCGTAATTTTGATAAGCTTGGCAACCCCTTCCCATGAAAGTGTTTCTCGCCAGTCACTGCTTAGGGCTACATCAAGAGGAAACAAAACGTAGAGATAGACCGTGAAACTACTTTGTTGTGTCAAGTTTCAAGAAGCTAGCACAAACCGTGTTGGATTTAGAGTTCCAAATACATCTATCAATATAGGAGAAAACAGAGTGAAACCTAAAAATTCAAACTGTTACTGGAAATGAACGCTTCAACATAGAAGAACGAAATTTGGGGAACCAAGTCGCCTTAGTGTACTGATCATTACCTGAGAGTATCATCCAGTTTGGGTGAAAAAATATTTGCTGAGATTTCTGGAGATTCGTAATTTTTGGAAGCTTGGCAACCCCTTCCCATGAAAGTGTTTCTCGCCAGTCACTGTTTAGGGCTACAGCAAGAGGAAACAAAACGTAGAGATAGAACATGAAACTACTTTGTTGTGTCAAGTTTCAAGAAGCTAGCACAAACCGTGTTGGATTTAGAGTTCCAAATACATCTATCAATATAGGAGAAAACAGAGTGAAACCTAAAAATTCAAACTGTTACTGGAAATGAACGCTTCAACATAGAAGAACGAAATTTGGGGAACCAAGTCGCCTTAGTGTACTGATCATTACCTGAAAGTATCATCCAGTTTGGGTGAAAAAATATTTGCTGAGATTTCTGGAGATTCGTAATTTTGGGAAGCTTGGCAACACCTTCCCATGAAAGTGTTTCTCGCCAGTCACTGCTTAGGGCTACATCAAGAGGAAACAAAACGTAGAGATAGAACGTGAAACTACTTTGTTGTGTCAAGTTTCAAGAAGCTAGCACAAAACGTGTTGGATTTAGAGTTCCAAATACATCTATCAATATAGGAGAAAACAGAGTGAAACCTAAAAATTCAAACTGTTACTGGAAATGAACGCTTCAACATAGAAGAACGAAATTTGGGGAACCAAGTCGCCTTAGTGTACTGATCATTAACTGAGAGTATCATCCAGTTTGGGTGAAAAAATATTTGCTGAGATTTCAGGAGATTCGTAATTTTTGGAAGCTTGGCAACCCCTTCCCATGAAAGTGTTTCTCGCCAGTCACTGCTTAGGGCTACATCAAGAGTAAACAAAACGTAGAGATAGAACGTGAAACTACTTTGTTGTGTCAAGTTTCAAGAAGCTAGCACAAACCGTGTTGGATTTAGAGTTCCAAATACATCTATCAATATAGGAGAAAACAGAGTGAAACCTAAAAATTCAAACTGTTACTGGAAATGAACGCTTCAACATAGAAGAACGAAATTTGGGGAACCAAGTCGCCTTAGTGTACTGATCATTACCTGAAAGTATCATCCAGTTTGGGTGAAAAAATATTTGCTGAGATTTCTGGAGATTCGTAATTTTGGGAAGCTTGGCGACCCCTTCCCATGAAAGTGTTTCTCGCCAGTCACTGCTTAGGGCTACATCAAGAGGAAACAAAACGTAGAGATAGAACGTGAAACTACTTTGTTGTGTCAAGTTTCAAGAAGCTAGCACAAACCGTGTTGGATTTAGAGTTCCAAATACCTCTATCCATATAGGAGAAAACAGAGTGAAACCTAAAAATTCAAACTGTTACTGGAAATGAACGCTTCAACATAGAAGAACGAAATTTGGGGAACCAAGTCGCCTTAGTGTACTGATCATTACCTGAGAGTATCATCCAGTTTGGGTGAAAAAATATTTGCTGAGATTTCTGGAGATTCGTAATTTTGGGAAGCTTGGCAACACCTTCCCATGAAAGTGTTTCTCGCCAGTCACTGCTTAGGGCTACATCAAGAGGAAACAAAACGTAGAGATAGAACGTGAAACTACTTTGTTGTGTCAAGTTTCAAGAAGCTAGCACAAACCGTGTTGGATTTAGAGTTCCAAATACATCTATCAATATAGGAGAAAACAGAGTGAAACCTAAAAATTCAAACTGTTACTGGAAATGAACGCTTCAACATAGAAGAACGAAATTTGGGGAACCAAGTCGCCTTAGTGTACTGATCATTACCTGAAAGTATCATCCAGTTTGGGTGAAAAAATATTTGCTGAGATTTCTGGAGATTCGTAATTTTTGGAAGCTTGGCAACCCCTTCCCATGAAAGTGTTTCTCGCCAGACACTGTTTAGGGCTACAGCAAGAGGAAACAAAACGTAGAGATAGAACATGAAACTACTTTGTTGTGTCAACTTTCAAGAAGCTAGCACAAACCGTGTTGGATTTAGAGTTCCAAATACATCTATCAATATAGGAGAAAACAGAGTGAAACCTAAAAATTAAAACTGTTACTGGAAATGAACGCTTCAACATAGAAGAACGAAATTTGGGGAACCAACGTACCTTAGTGTACTGATCATTACCTGAAAGTATCATCCAGTTTGGGTGAAAAATTATTTGCTGAGATTTCTGGAGATTCGTAATTTTTGGAAGCTTGGCAATCCCTTCCCATGAAAGTGTTTCTCGCCAGTCACTGCTTAGGGCTACATCAAGAGGAAACAAAACGTAGAGATAGAACGTGAAACTACTTTGTTGTGTCAAGTTTCAAGAAGCTATCACAAACCGTGTTGGATTTAGAGTTCCAAATACATCTGTCAATATACGAGAAAACAGAGTGAAACCTAAAAATTCAAACTGTTACTGGAAATGAACGCTTCAACATAGAAGAACGAAATTTGGGGAACCAAGTCGCCTTAGTGTACTGATCATTACCTGAAAGTATCATCCAGTTTGGGTGAAAAAATATTTGCTGAGATTTCTGGAGATTCGTAATTTTGGGAAGCTTGGCGACCCCTTCCCATGAAAGTGTTTCACGCCAGTCACTGCTTAGGGCTACATCAAGAGGAAACAAAACGTAGAGATAGAACGTGAAACTACTTTGTTGTGTCAAGTTTCAAGAAGCTAGCACAAAACGTGTTGGATTTAGAGTTCCAAATACATCTATCAATATAGGAGAAAACAGAGTGAAACCTAAAAATTCAAACTGTTACTGGAAATGAACGCTTCAACATAGAAGAACGAAATTTGGGGAACCAAGTCGCCTTAGTGTACTGATCATTAACTGAGAGTATCATCCAGTTTGGGTGAAAAAATATTTGCTGAGATTTCTGGAGATTCGTAATTTTTGGAAGCTTGGCAACCCCTTCCCATGAAAGTGTTTCTCGCCAGTCACTGCTTAGGGCTACATCAAGAGTAAACAAAACGTAGAGATAGAACGTGAAACTACTTTGTTGTGTCAATTTTCAAGAAGCTAGCACAAACCGTGTTGGATTTAGATTTCCAAATACATCTATCAATATAGGAGAAAACAGAGTGAAACCTAAAAATTCAAACTGTTACTGGAAATGAACGCTTCAACATAGAAGAACGAAATTTGGGGAACCAAGTCGCCTTAGTGTACTGATCATTACCTGAAAGTATCATCCAGTTTGGGTGAAAAAATATTTGCTGAGATTTCTGGAGATTCGTAATTTTGGGAAGCTTGGCGACCCCTTCCCATGAAAGTGTTTCTCGCCAGTCACTGCTTAGGGCTACATCAAGAGGAAACAAAACGTAGAGATAGAACGTGAAACTACTTTGTTGTGTCAAGTTTCAAGAAGCTAGCACAAACCGTGTTGGATTTAGAGTTCCAAATACCTCTATCCATATAGGAGAAAACAGAGTGAAACCTAAAAATTCAAACTGTTACTGGAAATGAACGCTTCAACATAGAAGAACGAAATTTGGGGAACCAAGTCGCCTTAGTGTACTGATCATTACCTGAGAGTATCATCCAGTTTGGGTGAAAAAATATTTGCTGAGATTTCTGGAGATTCGTAATTTTGGGAAGCTTGGCAACACCTTCCCATGAAAGTGTTTCTCGCCAGTCACTGCTTAGGGCTACATCAAGAGGAAACAAAACGTAGAGATAGAACGTGAAACTACTTTGTTGTGTCAAGTTTCAAGAAGCTAGCACAAACCGTGTTGGATTTAGAGTTCCAAATACATCTATCAATATAGGAGAAAACAGAGTGAAACCTAAAAATTCAAACTGTTACTGGAAATGAACGCTTCAACATAGAAGAACGAAATTTGGGGAACCAAGTCGCCTTAGTGTACTGATCATTACCTGAAAGTATCATCCAGTTTGGGTGAAAAAATATTTGCTGAGATTTCTGGAGATTCGTAATTTTTGGAAGCTTGGCAACCCCTTCCCATGAAAGTGTTTCTCGCCAGTCACTGTTTAGGGCTACAGCAAGAACAAACAAAACGTAGAGATAGAACATGAAACTACTTTGTTGTGTCAACTTTCAAGAAGCTAGCACAAACCGTGTTGGATTTAGAGTTCCAAATACATCTATCAATATAGGAGAAAACAGAGTGAAACCTAAAAATTAAAACTGTTACTGGAAATGAACGCTTCAACATAGAAGAACGAAATTTGGGGAACCAACGTACCTTAGTGTACTGATCATTACCTGAAAGTATCATCCAGTTTGGGTGAAAAATTATTTGCTGAGATTTCTGGAGATTCGTAATTTTTGGAAGCTTGGCAATCCCTTCCCATGAAAGTGTTTCTCGCCAGTCACTGCTTAGGGCTACATCAAGAGGAAACAAAACGTAGAGATAGAACGTGAAACTACTTTGTTGTGTCAAGTTTCAAGAAGCTATCACAAACCGTGTTGGATTTAGAGTTCCAAATACATCTGTCAATATACGAGAAAACAGAGTGAAACCTAAAAATTCAAACTGTTACTGGAAATGAACGCTTCAACATAGAAGAACGAAATTTGGGGAACCAAGTCGCCTTAGTGTACTGATCATTACCTGAAAGTATCATCCAGTTTGGGTGAAAAAATATTTGCTGAGATTTCTGGAGATTCGTAATTTTGGGAAGCTTGGCGACCCCTTCCCATGAAAGTGTTTCTCGCCAGTCACTGCTTAGGGCTACATCAAGAGGAAACAAAACGTAGAGATAGAACGTGAAACTACTTTGTTGTGTCAAGTTTCAAGAAGCTAGCACAAAACGTGTTGGATTTAGAGTTCCAAATACATCTATCAATATAGGAGAAAACAGAGTGAAACCTAAAAATTGAAACTGTTACTGGAAATGAACGCTTCAACATAGAAGAACGAAATTTGGGGAACCAAGTCGCCTTAGTGTACTGATCATTAACTGAGAGTATCATCCAGTTTGGGTGAAAAAATATTTGCTGAGATTTCTGGAGATTCGTAATTTTTGGAAGCTTGGCAACCCCTTCCCATGAAAGTGTTTCTCGCCAGTCACTGCTTAGGGCTACATCAAGAGTAAACAAAACGTAGAGATAGAACGTGAAACTACTTTGTTGTGTCAATTTTCAAGAAGCTAGCACAAACCGTGTTGGATTTAGAGTTCCAAATACATCTATCAATATAGGAGAAAACAGAGTGAAACCTAAAAATTCAAACTGTTACTGGAAATGAACGCTTCAACATAGAAGAACGAAATTTGGGGAACCAACGTACCTTAGTGTACTGATCATTACCTGAAAGTATCATCCAGTTTGGGTGAAAAATTATTTGCTGAGATTTCTGGAGATTCGTAATTTTTGGAAGCTTGGCAATCCCTTCCCATGAAAGTGTTTCTCGCCAGTCACTGCTTAGGGCTACATCAAGAGGAAACAAAACGTAGAGATAGAACGTGAAACTACTTTGTTGTGTCAAGTTTCAAGAAGCTATCACAAACCGTGTTGGATTTAGAGTTCCAAATACATCTGTCAATATACGAGAAAACAGAGTGAAACCTAAAAATTCAAACTGTTACTGGAAATGAACGCTTCAACATAGAAGAACGAAATTTGGGGAACCAAGTCGCCTTAGTGTACTGATCATTACCTGAAAGTATCATCCAGTTTGGGTGAAAAAATATTTGCTGAGATTTCTGGAGATTCGTAATTTTGGGAAGCTTGGCGACCCCTTCCCTTGAAAGTGTTTCTCGCCAGTCACTGCTTAGGGCTACATCAAGAGGAAACAAAATGTAGAGATAGAACGTGAAACTACTTTGTTGTGTCAAGTTTCAAGAAGCTAGCACAAAACGTGTTGGATTTAGAGTTCCAAATACATCTATCAATATAGGAGAAAACAGAGTGAAACCTAAAAATTCAAACTGTTACTGGAAATGAACGCTTCAACATAGAAGAACGAAATTTGGGGAACCAAGTCGCCTTAGTGTACTGATCATTAACTGAGAGTATCATCCAGTTTGGGTGAAAAAATATTTGCTGAGATTTCTGGAGATTCGTAATTTTTGGAAGCTTGGCAACCCCTTCCCATGAAAGTGTTTCTCGCCAGTCACTGCTTAGGGCTACATCAAGAGTAAACAAAACGTAGAGATAGAACGTGAAACTACTTTGTTGTGTCAAGTTTCAAGAAGCTAGCACAAACCGTGTTGGATTTAGAGTTCCAAATACCTCTATCCATATAGGAGAAAACAGAGTGAAACCTAAAAATTCAAACTGTTACTGGAAATGAACGCTTCAACATAGAAGAACGAAATTTGGGGAACCAAGTCGCCTTAGTGTACTGATCATTACCTGAAAGTATCATCCAGTTTGGGTGAAAAAATATTTGCTGAGATTTCTGGAGATTCGTAATTTTGGGAAGCTTGGCAACCCCTTCCCATGAAAGTGTTTCTCGCCAGTCACTGTTTAGGGCTACATCAAGAGGAAACAACAAAACGTAGAGATAGAAAGTGAAACTACTTTGTTGTGTCAACTTTCAAGAAGCTAGCACAAACCGTGTTGGATTCAGAGTTCCAAATACATCTATCAATATAGGAGAAAACAGAGTGAAACCTACAAATTCAAACTGTTACTGGAAATGAACTCTTCAACATAGAAGAACGAAATTTGGGGAACCAAGTCGCCTTAGTGTACTGATCATTACCTGAAAGTATCATCCAGTTTGGGTGAAAAAATATTTGCTGAGATTTCTGGAGATTCGTAATTTTGGGAAGCTTGGCAACCCCTTCCCATGAAAGTGTTTCTCGCCAGTCACTGCTTAGGGCTACATCAAGAGGAAACAAAACGTAGAGATAGAACGTGAAACTACTTTGTTGTGTCAAGTTTCAAGAAGCTAGCACAAACCGTGTTGGATTTAGAGTTCCAAATACATCTATCAATATAGGAGAAAACAGAGTGAAACCTAAAAATTCAAACTGTTACTGGAAATGAACGCTTCAACATAGAAGAACGAAATTTGGGGAACCAAGTCGCCTTAGTGTACTGATCATTACCTGAAAGTATCATCCAGTTTGGGTGAAAAAATGTTTGCTGAGATTTCTGGAGATTCGTAATTTTGGGAAGCTTGGCAACCCCTTCCGATGAAAGTGTTTCTCGCCAGTCACTGCTTAGGGCTACAACAAGAGGAAACAAAACGTAGAGATAGGACGTGAAACTACTTTGTTGTGTCAAGTTTCAAGAAGCTAGCACAAACCGTGTTGGATTTAGAGTTCCAAATACATCTATCTATATAGGAGAAAACAGAGTGAAACCTAAAAATTCAAACTGTTACTGGAAATGAACGCTTCAACATAGAAGAACGAAATTTGGGGAACCAAGTCGCCTTAGTGTACTGATCATTACCTGAGAGTATCATCCAGTTTGGGTGAAAAAATATTTGCTGAGATTTCTGGAGATTCGTAATTTTTGGAAGCTTGGCAACCCCTTCCCATGAAAGTGTTTCTCGCCAGTCACTGTTTAGGGCTACAGCAAGAGGAAACAAAACGTAGAGATAGAACATGAAACTACTTTGTTGTGTCAACTTTCAAGAAGCTAGCACAAACCGTGTTGGATTTAGAGTTCCAAATACATCTATCAATATAGGAGAAAACAGAGTGAAACCTAAAAATTCAAACTGTTACTGGAAATGAACGCTTCAACATAGAAGAACGAAATTTGGGGAACCAACGTACCTTAGTGTACTGATCATTACCTGAAAGTATCATCCAGTTTGGGTGAAAAATTATTTGCTGAGATTTCTGGAGATTCGTAATTTTTGGAAGCTTGGCAATCCCTTCCCATGAAAGTGTTTCTCGCCAGTCACTGCTTAGGGCTACATCAAGAGGAAACAAAACGTAGAGATAGAACGTGAAACTACTTTGTTGTGTCAAGTTTCAAGAAGCTATCACAAACCGTGTTGGATTTAGAGTTCCAAATACATCTGTCAATATACGAGAAAACAGAGTGAAACCTAAAAATTCAAACTGTTACTGGAAATGAACGCTTCAACATAGAAGAACGAAATTTGGGGAACCAAGTCGCCTTAGTGTACTGATCATTACCTGAAAGTATCATCCAGTTTGGGTGAAAAAATATTTGCTGAGATTTCTGGAGATTCGTAATTTTGGGAAGCTTGGCGACCCCTTCCCATGAAAGTGTTTCTCGCCAGTCACTGCTTAGGGCTACATCAAGAGGAAACAAAACGTAGAGATAGAACGTGAAACTACTTTGTTGTGTCAAGTTTCAAGAAGCTAGCACAAAACGTGTTGGATTTAGAGTTCCAAATACATCTATCAATATAGGAGAAAACAGAGTGAAACCTAAAAATTCAAACTGTTACTGGAAATGAACGCTTCAACATAGAAGAACGAAATTTGGGGAACCAAGTCGCCTTAGTGTACTGATCATTAACTGAGAGTATCATCCAGTTTGGGTGAAAAAATATTTGCTGAGATTTCTGGAGATTCGTAATTTTTGGAAGCTTGGCAACCCCTTCCCATGAAAGTGTTTCTCGCCAGTCACTGCTTAGGGCTACATCAAGAGTAAACAAAACGTAGAGATAGAACGTGAAACTACTTTGTTGTGTCAAGTTTCAAGAAGCTAGCACAAACCGTGTTGGATTTAGAGTTCCAAATACCTCTATCCATATAGGAGAAAACAGAGTGAAACCTAAAAATTCAAACTGTTACTGGAAATGAACGCTTCAACATAGAAGAACGAAATTTGGGGAACCAAGTCGCCTTAGTGTACTGATCATTACCTGAAAGTATCATCCAGTTTGGGTGAAAAAATATTTGCTGAGATTTCTGGAGATTCGTAATTTTGGGAAGCTTGGCAACCCCTTCCCATGAAAGTGTTTCTCGCCAGTCACTGTTTAGGGCTACATCAAGAGGAAACAACAAAACGTAGAGATAGAAAGTGAAACTACTTTGTTGTGTCAACTTTCAAGAAGCTAGCACAAACCGTGTTGGATTCAGAGTTCCAAATACATCTATCAATATAGGAGAAAACAGAGTGAAACCTACAAATTCAAACTGTTACTGGAAATGAACGCTTCAACATAGAAGAACGAAATTTGGGGAACCAAGTCGCCTTAGTGTACTGATCATTACCTGAAAGTATCATCCAGTTTGGGTGAAAAAATATTTGCTGAGATTTCTGGAGATTCGTAATTTTGGGAAGCTTGGCAACCCCTTCCCATGAAAGTGTTTCTCGCCAGTCACTGCTTAGGGCTACATCAAGAGGAAACAAAACGTAGAGATAGAACGTGAAACTACTTTGTTGTGTCAAGTTTCAAGAAGCTAGCACAAACCGTGTTGGATTTAGAGTTCCAAATACATCTATCAATATAGGAGAAAACAGAGTGAAACCTAAAAATTCAAACTGTTACTGGAAATGAACGCTTCAACATAGAAGAACGAAATTTGGGGAACCAAGTCGCCTTAGTGTACTGATCATTACCTGAAAGTATCATCCAGTTTGGGTGAAAAAATGTTTGCTGCGATTTCTGGAGATTCGTAATTTTGGGAAGCTTGGCAACCCCTTCCGATGAAAGTGTTTCTCGCCAGTCACTGCTTAGGGCTACAACAAGAGGAAACAAAACGTAGAGATAGGACGTGAAACTACTTTGTTGTGTCAAGTTTCAAGAAGCTAGCACAAACCGTGTTGGATTTAGAGTTCCAAATACATCTATCTATATAGGAGAAAACAGAGTGAAACCTAAAAATTCAAACTGTTACTGGAAATGAACGCTTCAACATAGAAGAACGAAATTTGGGGAACCAAGTCGCCTTAGTGTACTGATCATTACCTGAGAGTATCATCCAGTTTGGGTGAAAAAATATTTGCTGAGATTTCTGGAGATTCGTAATTTTTGGAAGCTTGGCAACCCCTTCCCATGAAAGTGTTTCTCGCCAGTCACTGTTTAGGGCTACAGCAAGAGGAAACAAAACGTAGAGATAGAACATGAAACTACTTTGTTGTGTCAACTTTCAAGAAGCTAGCACAAACCGTGTTGGATTTAGAGTTCCAAATACATCTATCAATATAGGAGAAAACAGAGTGAAACCTAAAAATTCAAACTGTTACTGGAAATGAACGCTTCAACATAGAAGAACGAAATTTGGGGAACCAACGTACCTTAGTGTACTGATCATTACCTGAAAGTATCATCCAGTTTGGGTGAAAAATTATTTGCTGAGATTTCTGGAGATTCGTAATTTTTGGAAGCTTGGCAATCCCTTCCCATGAAAGTGTTTCTCGCCAGTCACTGCTTAGGGCTACATCAAGAGGAAACAAAACGTAGAGATAGAACGTGAAACTACTTTGTTGTGTCAAGTTTCAAGAAGCTATCACAAACCGTGTTGGATTTAGAGTTCCAAATACATCTGTCAATATACGAGAAAACAGAGTGAAACCTAAAAATTCAAACTGTTACTGGAAATGAACGCTTCAACATAGAAGAACGAAATTTGGGGAACCAAGTCGCCTTAGTGTACTGATCATTACCTGAAAGTATCATCCAGTTTGGGTGAAAAAATATTTGCTGAGATTTCTGGAGATTCGTAATTTTGGGAAGCTTGGCGACCCCTTCCCATGAAAGTGTTTCTCGCCAGTCACTGCTTAGGGCTACATCAAGAGGAAACAAAACGTAGAGATAGAACGTGAAACTACTTTGTTGTGTCAAGTTTCAAGAAGCTAGCACAAAACGTGTTGGATTTAGAGTTCCAAATACATCTATCAATATAGGAGAAAACAGAGTGAAACCTAAAAATTCAAACTGTTACTGGAAATGAACGCTTCAACATAGAAGAACGAAATTTGGGGAACCAAGTCGCCTTAGTGTACTGATCATTAACTGAGAGTATCATCCAGTTTGGGTGAAAAAATATTTGCTGAGATTTCTGGAGATTCGTAATTTTTGGAAGCTTGGCAACCCCTTCCCATGAAAGTGTTTCTCGCCAGTCACTGCTTAGGGCTACATCAAGAGTAAACAAAACGTAGAGATAGAACGTGAAACTACTTTGTTGTGTCAAGTTTCAAGAAGCTAGCACAAACCGTGTTGGATTTAGAGTTCCAAATACCTCTATCCATATAGGAGAAAACAGAGTGAAACCTAAAAATTCAAACTGTTACTGGAAATGAACGCTTCAACATAGAAGAACGAAATTTGGGGAACCAAGTCGCCTTAGTGTACTGATCATTACCTGAAAGTATCATCCAGTTTGGGTGAAAAAATATTTGCTGAGATTTCTGGAGATTCGTAATTTTGGGAAGCTTGGCAACCCCTTCCCATGAAAGTGTTTCTCGCCAGTCACTGTTTAGGGCTACATCAAGAGGAAACAACAAAACGTAGAGATAGAAAGTGAAACTACTTTGTTGTGTCAACTTTCAAGAAGCTAGCACAAACCGTGTTGGATTCAGAGTTCCAAATACATCTATCAATATAGGAGAAAACAGAGTGAAACCTACAAATTCAAACTGTTACTGGAAATGAACGCTTCAACATAGAAGAACGAAATTTGGGGAACCAAGTCGCCTTAGTGTACTGATCATTACCTGAAAGTATCATCCAGTTTGGGTGAAAAAATATTTGCTGAGATTTCTGGAGATTCGTAATTTTGGGAAGCTTGGCAACCCCTTCCCATGAAAGTGTTTCTCGCCAGTCACTGCTTAGGGCTACATCAAGAGGAAACAAAATGTAGAGATAGAACGTGAAACTACTTTGTTGTGTCAAGTTTCAAGAAGCTAGCACAAACCGTGTTGGATTTAGAGTTCCAAATACATCTATCAATATAGGAGAAAACAGAGTGAAACCTAAAAATTCAAACTGTTACTGGAAATGAACGCTTCAACATAGAAGAACGAAATTTGGGGAACCAAGTCGCCTTAGTGTACTGATCATTACCTGAAAGTATCATCCAGTTTGGGTGAAAAAATGTTTGCTGAGATTTCTGGAGATTCGTAATTTTGGGAAGCTTGGCAACCCCTTCCGATGAAAGTGTTTCTCGCCAGTCACTGCTTAGGGCTACAACAAGAGGAAACAAAACGTAGAGATAGGACGTGAAACTACTTTGTTGTGTCAAGTTTCAAGAAGCTAGCACAAACCGTGTTGGATTTAGAGTTCCAAATACATCTATCTATATAGGAGAAAACAGAGTGAAACCTAAAAATTCAAACTGTTACTGGAAATGAACGCTTCAACATAGAAGAACGAAATTTGGGGAACCAAGTCGCCTTAGTGTACTGATCATTACCTGAGAGTATCATCCAGTTTGGGTGAAAAAATATTTGCTGAGATTTCTGGAGATTCGTAATTTTTGGAAGCTTGGCAACCCCTTCCCATGAAAGTGTTTCTCGCCAGTCACTGTTTAGGGCTACAGCAAGAGGAAACAAAACGTAGAGATAGAACATGAAACTACTTTGTTGTGTCAACTTTCAAGAAGCTAGCACAAACCGTGTTGGATTTAGAGTTCCAAATACATCTATCAATATAGGAGAAAACAGAGTGAAACCTAAAAATTCAAACTGTTACTGGAAATGAACGCTTCAACATAGAAGAACGAAATTTGGGGAACCAACGTACCTTAGTGTACTGATCATTACCTGAAAGTATCATCCAGTTTGGGTGAAAAATTATTTGCTGAGATTTCTGGAGATTCGTAATTTTTGGAAGCTTGGCAATCCCTTCCCATGAAAGTGTTTCTCGCCAGTCACTGCTTAGGGCTACATCAAGAGGAAACAAAACGTAGAGATAGAACGTGAAACTACTTTGTTGTGTCAAGTTTCAAGAAGCTATCACAAACCGTGTTGGATTTAGAGTTCCAAATACATCTGTCAATATACGAGAAAACAGAGTGAAACCTAAAAATTCAAACTGTTACTGGAAATGAACGCTTCAACATAGAAGAACGAAATTTGGGGAACCAAGTCGCCTTAGTGTACTGATCATTACCTGAAAGTATCATCCAGTTTGGGTGAAAAAATATTTGCTGAGATTTCTGGAGATTCGTAATTTTGGGAAGCTTGGCGACCCCTTCCCATGAAAGTGTTTCTCGCCAGTCACTGCTTAGGGCTACATCAAGAGGAAACAAAACGTAGAGATAGAACGTGAAACTACTTTGTTGTGTCAAGTTTCAAGAAGCTAGCACAAAACGTGTTGGATTTAGAGTTCCAAATACATCTATCAATATAGGAGAAAACAGAGTGAAACCTAAAAATTCAAACTGTTACTGGAAATGAACGCTTCAACATAGAAGAACGAAATTTGGGGAACCAAGTCGCCTTAGTGTACTGATCATTAACTGAGAGTATCATCCAGTTTGGGTGAAAAAATATTTGCTGAGATTTCTGGAGATTCGTAATTTTTGGAAGCTTGGCAACCCCTTCCCATGAAAGTGTTTCTCGCCAGTCACTGCTTAGGGCTACATCAAGAGTAAACAAAACGTAGAGATAGAACGTGAAACTACTTTGTTGTGTCAAGTTTCAAGAAGCTAGCACAAACCGTGTTGGATTTAGAGTTCCAAATACCTCTATCCATATAGGAGAAAACAGAGTGAAACCTAAAAATTCAAACTGTTACTGGAAATGAACGCTTCAACATAGAAGAACGAAATTTGGGGAACCAAGTCGCCTTAGTGTACTGATCATTACCTGAAAGTATCATCCAGTTTGGGTGAAAAAATATTTGCTGAGATTTCTGGAGATTCGTAATTTTGGGAAGCTTGGCAACCCCTTCCCATGAAAGTGTTTCTCGCCAGTCACTGTTTAGGGCTACATCAAGAGGAAACAACAAAACGTAGAGATAGAAAGTGAAACTACTTTGTTGTGTCAACTTTCAAGAAGCTAGCACAAACCGTGTTGGATTCAGAGTTCCAAATACATCTATCAATATAGGAGAAAACAGAGTGAAACCTACAAATTCAAACTGTTACTGGAAATGAACGCTTCAACATAGAAGAACGAAATTTGGGGAACCAAGTCGCCTTAGTGTACTGATCATTACCTGAAAGTATCATCCAGTTTGGGTGAAAAAATATTTGCTGAGATTTCTGGAGATTCGTAATTTTGGGAAGCTTGGCAACCCCTTCCCATGAAAGTGTTTCTCGCCAGTCACTGCTTAGGGCTACATCAAGAGGAAACAAAACGTAGAGATAGAACGTGAAACTACTTTGTTGTGTCAAGTTTCAAGAAGCTAGCACAAACCGTGTTGGATTTAGAGTTCCAAATACATCTATCAATATAGGAGAAAACAGAGTGAAACCTAAAAATTCAAACTGTTACTGGAAATGAACGCTTCAACATAGAAGAACGAAATTTGGGGAACCAAGTCGCCTTAGTGTACTGATCATTACCTGAAAGTATCATCCAGTTTGGGTGAAAAAATGTTTGCTGAGATTTCTGGAGATTCGTAATTTTGGGAAGCTTGGCAACCCCTTCCGATGAAAGTGTTTCTCGCCAGTCACTGCTTAGGGCTACAACAAGAGGAAACAAAACGTAGAGATAGGACGTGAAACTACTTTGTTGTGTCAAGTTTCAAGAAGCTAGCACAAACCGTGTTGGATTTAGAGTTCCAAATACATCTATCTATATAGGAGAAAACAGAGTGAAACCTAAAAATTCAAACTGTTACTGGAAATGAACGCTTCAACATAGAAGAACGAAATTTGGGGAACCAAGTCGCCTTAGTGTACTGATCATTACCTGAAAGTATCATCCAGTTTGGGTGAAAAAATATTTGCTGAGATTTCTGGAGATTCGTAATTTTGGGAAGCTTGGCAACCCCTTCCCATGAAAGTGTTTCTCGCCAGTCACTGTTTAGGGCTACAGCAAGAGGAAACAAAACGTAGAGATAGAACATGAAACTACTTTGTTGTGTCAACTTTCAAGAAGCTAGCACAAACCGTGTTGGATTTAGAGTTCCAAATACATCTATCAATATAGGAGAAAACAGAGTGAAACCTAAAAATTCAAACTGTTACTGGAAATGAACGCTTCAACATAGAAGAACGAAATTTGGGGAACCAACGTACCTTAGTGTACTGATCATTACCTGAAAGTATCATCCAGTTTGGGTGAAAAATTATTTGCTGAGATTTCTGGAGATTCGTAATTTTTGGAAGCTTGGCAATCCCTTCCCATGAAAGTGTTTCTCGCCAGTCACTGCTTAGGGCTACATCAAGAGGAAACAAAACGTAGAGATAGAACGTGAAACTACTTTGTTGTGTCAAGTTTCAAGAAGCTATCACAAACCGTGTTGGATTTAGAGTTCCAAATACATCTGTCAATATACGAGAAAACAGAGTGAAACCTAAAAATTCAAACTGTTACTGGAAATGAACGCTTCAACATAGAAGAACGAAATTTGGGGAACCAAGTCGCCTTAGTGTACTGATCATTACCTGAAAGTATCATCCAGTTTGGGTGAAAAAATATTTGCTGAGATTTCTGGAGATTCGTAATTTTGGGAAGCTTGGCGACCCCTTCCCATGAAAGTGTTTCTCGCCAGTCACTGCTTAGGGCTACATCAAGAGGAAACAAAACGTAGAGATAGAACGTGAAACTACTTTGTTGTGTCAAGTTTCAAGAAGCTAGCACAAAACGTGTTGGATTTAGAGTTCCAAATACATCTATCAATATAGGAGAAAACAGAGTGAAACCTAAAAATTCAAACTGTTACTGGAAATGAACGCTTCAACATAGAAGAACGAAATTTGGGGAACCAAGTCGCCTTAGTGTACTGATCATTAACTGAGAGTATCATCCAGTTTGGGTGAAAAAATATTTGCTGAGATTTCTGGAGATTCGTAATTTTTGGAAGCTTGGCAACCCCTTCCCATGAAAGTGTTTCTCGCCAGTCACTGCTTAGGGCTACATCAAGAGTAAACAAAACGTAGAGATAGAACGTGAAACTACTTTGTTGTGTCAATTTTCAAGAAGCTAGCACAAACCGTGTTGGATTTAGATTTCCAAATACATCTATCAATATAGGAGAAAACAGAGTGAAACCTAAAAATTCAAACTGTTACTGGAAATGAACGCTTCAACATAGAAGAATGAAATTTGGGGAACCAAGTCGCCTTAGTGTACTGATCATTACCTGAAAGTACCATCCAGTTTGGGTGAAAAAATATTTGCTGAGATTTCTGGAGATTCGTAATTGTGGGAAGCTTGGCAACCCCGTTCCATGAAAGTGTTTCTCGCCAGTCACTGCTTAGGGCTACATCAAGAGGAAACAAAACGTAGAGATAGAACGTGAAACTACTTTGTTGTGTCAAGTTTCAAGAAGCTAGCAAAAACCGTGTTGGATTTAGAGCTCCAAATACATCTATTAATATAGGAGAAAACAGAGTGAAACCTAAAAATTCAAACTGTTACTGGAAATGAACGCTTCAACATAGAAGAACGAAATTGGGGAACCAAGTCGCCTTAGTGTACTGATCATTACCTGAAAGTATCATCCAGTTTGGGTGAAAAAATATTTGCTGAGATTTCTGGAGATTCGTAATTTTGGGAAGCTTGGCAACCCCTTCCCATGAAAGTGTTTCTCGCCAGTCACTGCTTAGGGCTACATCAAGAGGAAACAAAACGTAGAGATAGAACGTGAAACTACTTTGTTGTGTCAAGTTTCAAGAAGCTAGCACAAACCGTGTTGGATTTAGAGTTCCAAATACATCTATCAATATAGGAGAAAACAGAGTGAAACCTAAAAATTCAAACTGTTACTGGAAATGAACGCTTCAACATAGAAGAACGAAATTTGGGGAACCAAGTCGCCTTAGTGTACTGATCATTACCTGAGAGTATCATCCAGTTTGGGTGAAAAAATATTTGCTGAGATTTCTGGAGATTCGTAATTTTTGGAAGCTTGGCAACCCCTTCCCATGAAAGTGTTTCTCGCCAGTCACTGTTTAGGGCTACAGCAAGAGGAAACAAAACGTAGAGATAGAACATGAAACTACTTTGTTGTGTCAACTTTCAAGAAGCTAGCACAAACCGTGTTGGATTTAGAGTTCCAAATACATCTGTCAATATACGAGAAAACAGAGTGAAACCTAAAAATTCAAACTGTTACTGGAAATGAACGCTTCAACATAGAAGAACGAAATTTGGGGAACCAAGTCGCCTTAGTGTACTGATCATTACCTGAAAGTATAATCCAGTTTGGGTGAAAAAATATTTGCTGAGATTTCTGGAGATTCGTAATTTTGGGAAGCTTGGCAACACCTTCCCATGAAAGTGTTTCTCGCCAGTCACTGCTTAGGGCTACATCAAGAGGAAACAAAACGTAGAGATAGAACGTGAAACTACTTTGTTGTGTCAAGTTTCAAGAAGCTAGCACAAAACGTGTTGGATTTAGAGTTCCAAATACATCTATCAATATAGGAGAAAACAGAGTGAAACCTAAAAATTCAAACTGTTACTGGAAATGAACGCTTCAACATAGAAGAACGAAATTTGGGGAACCAAGTCGCCTTAGTGTACTGATCATTAACTGAGAGTATCATCCAGTTTGGGTGAAAAAATATTTGCTGAGATTTCTGGAGATTCGTAATTTTTGGAAGCTTGGCAACCCCTTCCCATGAAAGTGTTTCTCGCCAGTCACTGCTTAGGGCTACATCAAGAGTAAACAAAACGTAGAGATAGAACGTGAAACTACTTTGTTGTGTCAAGTTTCAAGAAGCTAGCACAAACCGTGTTGGATTTAGAGTTCCAAATACATCTATCAATATAGGAGAAAACAGAGTGAAACCTAAAAATTCAAACTGTTACTGGAAATGAACGCTTCAACATAGAAGAACGAAATTTGGGGAACCAAGTCGCCTTAGTGTACTGATCATTACCTGAAAGTATCATCCAGTTTGGGTGAAAAAATATTTGCTGAGATTTCTGGAGATTCGTAATTTTGGGAAGCTTGGCAACCCCTTCCCATGAAAGTGTTTCTCGCCAGTCACTGCTTAGGGCTACATCAAGAGGAAACAAAACGTAGAGATAGAACGTGAAACTACTTTGTTGTGTCAAGTTTCAAGAAGCTAGCACAAACCGTGTTGGATTTAGAGTTCCAAATACATCTATCAATATAGGAGAAAACAGAGTGAAACCTAAAAATTCAAACTGTTACTGGAAATGAACGCTTCAACATAGAAGAACGAAATTTGGGGAACCAAGTCGCCTTAGTGTACTGATCATTACCTGAAAGTATCATCCAGTTTGGGTGAAAAAATGTTTGCTGAGATTTCTGGAGATTCGTAATTTTGGGAAGCTTGGCAACCCCTTCCGATGAAAGTGTTTCTCGCCAGTCACTGCTTAGGGCTACAACAAGAGGAAACAAAACGTAGAGATAGGACGTGAAACTACTTTGTTGTGTCAAGTTTCAAGAAGCTAGCACAAACCGTGTTGGATTTAGAGTTCCAAATACATCTATCTATATAGGAGAAAACAGAGTGAAACCTAAAAATTCAAACTGTTACTGGAAATGAACGCTTCAACATAGAAGAACGAAATTTGGGGAACCAAGTCGCCTTAGTGTACTGATCATTACCTGAAAGTATCATCCAGTTTGGGTGAAAAAATATTTGCTGAGATTTCTGGAGATTCGTAATTTTGGGAAGCTTGGCAACCCCTTCCCATGAAAGTGTTTCTCGCCAGTCACTGTTTAGGGCTACAGCAAGAGGAAACAAAACGTAGAGATAGAACATGAAACTACTTTGTTGTGTCAACTTTCAAGAAGCTAGCACAAACCGTGTTGGATTTAGAGTTCCAAATACATCTATCAATATAGGAGAAAACAGAGTGAAACCTAAAAATTCAAACTGTTACTGGAAATGAACGCTTCAACATAGAAGAACGAAATTTGGGGAACCAACGTACCTTAGTGTACTGATCATTACCTGAAAGTATCATCCAGTTTGGGTGAAAAATTATTTGCTGAGATTTCTGGAGATTCGTAATTTTTGGAAGCTTGGCAATCCCTTCCCATGAAAGTGTTTCTCGCCAGTCACTGCTTAGGGCTACATCAAGAGGAAACAAAACGTAGAGATAGAACGTGAAACTACTTTGTTGTGTCAAGTTTCAAGAAGCTATCACAAACCGTGTTGGATTTAGAGTTCCAAATACATCTGTCAATATACGAGAAAACAGAGTGAAACCTAAAAATTCAAACTGTTACTGGAAATGAACGCTTCAACATAGAAGAACGAAATTTGGGGAACCAAGTCGCCTTAGTGTACTGATCATTACCTGAAAGTATCATCCAGTTTGGGTGAAAAAATATTTGCTGAGATTTCTGGAGATTCGTAATTTTGGGAAGCTTGGCGACCCCTTCCCATGAAAGTGTTTCTCGCCAGTCACTGCTTAGGGCTACATCAAGAGGAAACAAAACGTAGAGATAGAACGTGAAACTACTTTGTTGTGTCAAGTTTCAAGAAGCTAGCACAAAACGTGTTGGATTTAGAGTTCCAAATACATCTATCAATATAGGAGAAAACAGAGTGAAACCTAAAAATTCAAACTGTTACTGGAAATGAACGCTTCAACATAGAAGAACGAAATTTGGGGAACCAAGTCGCCTTAGTGTACTGATCATTAAATGAGAGTATCATCCAGTTTGGGTGAAAAAATATTTGCTGAGATTTCTGGAGATTCGTAATTTTTGGAAGCTTGGCAACCCCTTCCCATGAAAGTGTTTCTCGCCAGTCACTGCTTAGGGCTACATCAAGAGTAAACAAAACGTAGAGATAGAACGTGAAACTACTTTGTTGTGTCAATTTTCAAGAAGCTAGCACAAACCGTGTTGGATTTAGATTTCCAAATACATCTATCAATATAGGAGAAAACAGAGTGAAACCTAAAAATTCAAACTGTTACTGGAAATGAACGCTTCAACATAGAAGAATGAAATTTGGGGAACCAAGTCGCCTTAGTGTACTGATCATTACCTGAAAGTACCATCCAGTTTGGGTGAAAAAATATTTGCTGAGATTTCTGGAGATTCGTAATTGTGGGAAGCTTGGCAACCCCGTTCCATGAAAGTGTTTCTCGCCAGTCACTGCTTAGGGCTACATCAAGAGGAAACAAAACGTAGAGATAGAACGTGAAACTACTTTGTTGTGTCAAGTTTCAAGAAGCTAGCAAAAACCGTGTTGGATTTAGAGCTCCAAATACATCTATTAATATAGGAGAAAACAGAGTGAAACCTAAAAATTCAAACTGTTACTGGAAATGAACGCTTCAACATAGAAGAACGAAATTGGGGAACCAAGTCGCCTTAGTGTACTGATCATTACCTGAAAGTATCATCCAGTTTGGGTGAAAAAATATTTGCTGAGATTTCTGGAGATTCGTAATTTTGGGAAGCTTGGCAACCCCTTCCCATGAAAGTGTTTCTCGCCAGTCACTGCTTAGGGCTACATCAAGAGGAAACAAAACGTAGAGATAGAACGTGAAACTACTTTGTTGTGTCAAGTTTCAAGAAGCTAGCACAAACCGTGTTGGATTTAGAGTTCCAAATACATCTATCAATATAGGAGAAAACAGAGTGAAACCTAAAAATTCAAACTGTTACTGGAAATGAACGCTTCAACATAGAAGAACGAAATTTGGGGAACCAAGTCGCCTTAGTGTACTGATCATTACCTGAGAGTATCATCCAGTTTGGGTGAAAAAATATTTGCTGAGATTTCTGGAGATTCGTAATTTTTGGAAGCTTGGCAACCCCTTCCCATGAAAGTGTTTCTCGCCAGTCACTGTTTAGGGCTACAGCAAGAGGAAACAAAACGTAGAGATAGAACATGAAACTACTTTGTTGTGTCAACTTTCAAGAAGCTAGCACAAACCATGTTGGATTTAGAGTTCCAAATACATCTGTCAATATACGAGAAAACAGAGTGAAACCTAAAAATTCAAACTGTTACTGGAAATGAACGCTTCAACATAGAAGAACGAAATTTGGGGAACCAAGTCGCCTTAGTGTACTGATCATTACCTGAAAGTATCATCCAGTTTGGGTGAAAAAATATTTGCTGAGATTTCTGGAGATTCGTAATTTTGGGAAGCTTGGCAACACCTTCCCATGAAAGTGTTTCTCGCCAGTCACTGCTTAGGGCTACATCAAGAGGAAACAAAACGTAGAGATAGAACGTGAAACTACTTTGTTGTGTCAAGTTTCAAGAAGCTAGCACAAAACGTGTTGGATTTAGAGTTCCAAATACATCTATCAATATAGGAGAAAACAGAGTGAAACCTAAAAATTCAAACTGTTACTGGAAATGAACGCTTCAACATAGAAGAACGAAATTTGGGGAACCAAGTCGCCTTAGTGTACTGATCATTAACTGAGAGTATCATCCAGTTTGGGTGAAAAAATATTTGCTGAGATTTCTGGAGATTCGTAATTTTTGGAAGCTTGGCAACCCCTTCCCATGAAAGTGTTTCTCGCCAGTCACTGCTTAGGGCTACATCAAGAGTAAACAAAACGTAGAGATAGAACGTGAAACTACTTTGTTGTGTCAAGTTTCAAGAAGCTAGCACAAACCGTGTTGGATTTAGAGTTCCAAATACATCTATCAATATAGGAGAAAACAGAGTGAAACCTAAAAATTCAAACTGTTACTGGAAATGAACGCTTCAACATAGAAGAACGAAATTTGGGGAACCAAGTCGCCTTAGTGTACTGATCATTACCTGAAAGTATCATCCAGTTTGGGTGAAAAAATATTTGCTGAGATTTCTGGAGATTCGTAATTGTGGGAAGCTTGGCAACCCCGTTCCATGAAAGTGTTTCTCGCCAGTCACTGCTTAGGGCTACATCAAGAGGAAACAAAACGTAGAGATAGAACGTGAGACTACTTTGTTGTGTCAAGTTTCAAGAAGCTAGCAAAAACCGTGTTGGATTTAGAGCTCCAAATACATCTATTAATATAGGAGAAAACAGAGTGAAACCTAAAAATTCAAACTGTTACTGGAAATGAACGCTTCATCATAGAAGAACGAAATTTGGGGAACCAAGTCGCCTTAGTGTACTGATCATTACCTGAGAGTATCATCCAGTTTGGGTGAAAAAATATTTGCTGAGATTTCTGGAGATTCGTAATTTTGGGAAGCTTGGCAACACCTTCCCATGAAAGTGTTTCTCGCCAGTCACTGCTTATGGCTACATCAAGAGGAAACAAAACGTAGAGATAGAACGTGAAACTACTTTGTTGTGTCAAGTTTCAAGAAGCTAGCACAAACCGTGTTGGATTTAGAGTTCCAAATACCTCTATCCATATAGGAGAAAACAGAGTGAAACCTAAAAATTCAAACTGTTACTGGAAATGAACGCTTCAACATAGAAGAACGAAATTTGGGGAACCAAGTCGCCTTAGTGTACTGATCATTACCTGAAAGTATCATCCAGTTTGGGTGAAAAAATATTTGCTGAGATTTCTGGAGATTCGTAATTTTGGGAAGCTTGGCAACCCCTTCCCATGAAAGTGTTTCTCGCCAGTCACTGTTTAGGGCTACATCAAGAGGAAACAACAAAACGTAGAGATAGAAAGTGAAACTACTTTGTCGTGTCAACTTTCAAGAAGCTAGCACAAACCGTGTTGGATTCAGAGTTCCAAATACATCTATCAATATAGGAGAAAACAGAGTGAAACCTACAAATTCAAACTGTTACTGGAAATGAACGCTTCAACATAGAAGAACGAAATTTGGGGAACCAAGTCGCCTTAGTGTACTGATCATTACCTGAAAGTATCATCCAGTTTGGGTGAAAAAATATTTGCTGAGATTTCTGGAGATTCGTAATTTTGGGAAGCTTGGCAACCCCTTCCCATGAAAGTGTTTCTCGCCAGTCACTGCTTAGGGCTACATCAAGAGGAAACAAAACGTAGAGATAGAACGTGAAACTACTTTGTTGTGTCAAGTTTCAAGAAGCTAGCACAAACCGTGTTGGATTTAGAGTTCCAAATACATCTATCAATATAGGAGAAAACAGAGTGAAACCTAAAAATTCAAACTGTTACTGGAAATGAACGCTTCAACATAGAAGAACGAAATTTGGGGAACCAAGTCGCCTTATTGTACTGATCATTACCTGAAAGTATCATCCAGTTTGGGTGAAAAAATGTTTGCTGAGATTTCTGGAGATTCGTAATTTTGGGAAGCTTGGCAACCCCTTCCGATGAAAGTGTTTCTCGCCAGTCACTGCTTAGGGCTACAACAAGAGGAAACAAAACGTAGAGATAGGACGTGAAACTACTTTGTTGTGTCAAGTTTCAAGAAGCTAGCACAAACCGTGTTGGATTTAGAGTTCCAAATACATCTATCTATATAGGAGAAAACAGAGTGAAACCTAAAAATTCAAACTGTTACTGGAAATGAACGCTTCAACATAGAAGAACGAAATTTGGGGAACCAAGTCGCCTTAGTGTACTGATCATTACCTGAGAGTATCATCCAGTTTGGGTGAAAAAATATTTGCTGAGATTTCTGGAGATTCGTAATTTTGGGAAGCTTGGCAACCCCTTCCCATGAAAGTGTTTCTCGCCAGTCACTGCTTAGGGCTACATCAAGAGGAAACAAAACGTAGAGATAGAACGTGAAACTACTTTGTTGTGTCAACTTTCAAGAAGCTAGCAGAAACTGTGTTGGATTCAGAGTTCCAAATACATCTATCAATATAGGAGAAAACAGAGTGAAACCTAAAAATTCAAACTGTTACTGGAAATGAACGCTTCAACATCGAAGAACGAAATTTGGGGAACCAAGTCGCCTTAGTGTACTGATCATTACCTGAGAGTATCATCCAGTTTGGGTGAAAAAATATTTGCTGTGATTTCTGGAGATTCGTAATTTTGGGAAGCTTGGCAACCCCTTCCGATGAAAGTGTTTCTCGCCAGTCACTGTTTAGGGCTACATCAAGAGGAAACAAAACGTAGAGATAGAACGTGAAACTACTTTGTTGTGTCAAGTTTCAAGAAGCTAGCACAAAACGTGTTGGATTTAGAGTTCCAAATACATCTATCAATATAGGAGAAAACAGAGTGAAACCTAAAAATTCAAACTGTTACTGGAAATGAACGCTTCAACATAGAAGAACGAAATTTGGGGAACCAAGTCGCCTTAGTGTACTGATCATTAACTGAGAGTATCATCCAGTTTGGGTGAAAAAATATTTGCTGAGATTTCTGGAGATTCGTAATTTTTGGAAGCTTGGCAACCCCTTCCCATGAAAGTGTTTCTCGCCAGTCACTGCTTAGGGCTACATCAAGAGTAAACAAAACGTAGAGATAGACCGTGAAACTACTTTGTTGTGTCAAGTTTCAAGAATCTAGCACAAACCGTGTTGGATTTAGATTTCCAAATACATCTATCAATATAGGAGAAAACAGAGTGAAACCTAAAAATTCAAACTGTTACTGGAAATGAACGCTTCAACATAGAAGAATGAAATTTGGGGAACCAAGTCGCCTTAGTGTACTGATCATTACCTGAAAGTATCATCCAGTTTGGGTGAAAAAATATTTGCTGAGATTTCTGGAGATTCGTAATTGTGGGAAGCTTGGCAACCCCGTTCCATGAAAGTGTTTCTCGCCAGTCACTGCTTAGGGCTACATCAAGAGGAAACAAAACGTAGAGATAGAACGTGAAACTACTTTGTTGTGTCAAGTTTCAAGAAGCTAGCAAAAACCGTGTTGGATTTAGAGCTCCAAATACATCTATTAATATAGGAGAAAACAGAGTGAAACCTAAAAATTCAAAATGTTACTGGAAATGAACGCTTCAACATAGAAGAACGAAATTGGGGAACCAAGTCGCCTTAGTGTACTGATCATTACCTGAAAGTATCATCCAGTTTGGGTGAAAAAATATTTGCTGAGATTTCTGGAGATTCGTAATTTTGGGAAGCTTGACAACCCCTTCCCATGAAAGTGTTTCTCGCCAGTCACTGCTTAGGGCTACATCAAGAGGAAACAAAACGTAGAGATAGAACGTGAAACTACTTTGTTGTGTCAAGTTTCAAGAAGCTAGCACAAACCGTGTTGGATTTAGAGTTCCAAATACATCTATCAATATAGGAGAAAACAGAGTGAAACCTAAAAATTCAAACTGTTACTGGAAATGAACGCTTCAACATAGAAGAACGAAATTTGGGGAACCAAGTCGCCTTAGTGTACTGATCATTACCTGAGAGTATCATCCAGTTTGGGTGAAAAAATATTTGCTGAGATTTCTGGAGATTCGTAATTTTTGGAAGCTTGGCAACCCCTTCCCATGAAAGTGTTTCTCGCCAGTCACTGTTTAGGGCTACAGCAAGAGGAAACAAAACGTAGAGATAGAACATGAAACTACTTTGTTGTGTCAACTTTCAAGAAGCTAGCACAAACCGTGTTGGATTTAGAGTTCCAAATACATCTATCAATATAGGAGAAAACAGAGTGAAACCTAAAAATTCAAACTGTTACTGGAAATGAACGCTTCAACATAGAAGAACGAAATTTGGGGAACCAACGTACCTTAGTGTACTGATCATTACCTGAAAGTATCATCCAGTTTGGGTGAAAAATTATTTGCTGAGATTTCTGGAGATTCGTAATTTTTGGAAGCTTGGCAATCCCTTCCCATGAAAGTGTTTCTCGCCAGTCACTGCTTAGGGCTACATCAAGAGGAAACAAAACGTAGAGATAGAACGTGAAACTACTTTGTTGTGTCAAGTTTCAAGAAGCTATCACAAACCGTGTTGGATTTAGAGTTCCAAATACATCTGTCAATATACGAGAAAACAGAGTGAAACCTAAAAATTCAAACTGTTACTGGAAATGAACGCTTCAACATAGAAGAACGAAATTTGGGGAACCAAGTCGCCTTAGTGTACTGATCATTACCTGAAAGTATCATCCAGTTTGGGTGAAAAAATATTTGCTGAGATTTCTGGAGATTCGTAATTTTGGGAAGCTTGGCGACCCCTTCCCATGAAAGTGTTTCTCGCCAGTCACTGCTTAGGGCTACATCAAGAGGAAACAAAACGTAGAGATAGAACGTGAAACTACTTTGTTGTGTCAAGTTTCAAGAAGCTAGCACAAAACGTGTTGGATTTAGAGTTCCAAATACATCTATCAATATAGGAGAAAACAGAGTGAAACCTAAAAATTCAAACTGTTACTGGAAATGAACGCTTCAACATAGAAGAACGAAATTTGGGGAACCAAGTCGCCTTAGTGTACTGATCATTAACTGAGAGTATCATCCAGTTTGGGTGAAAAAATATTTGCTGAGATTTCTGGAGATTCGTAATTTTGGGAAGCTTGGCAACCCCTTCCCATGAAAGTGTTTCTCGCCAGTCACTGCTTAGGGCTACATCAAGAGTAAACAAAACGTAGAGATAGAACGTGAAACTACTTTGTTGTGTCAAGTTTCAAGAAGCTAGCACAAACCGTGTTGGATTTAGAGTTCCAAATACATCTATCAATATAGGAGAAAACAGAGTGAAACCTAAAAATTCAAACTGTTACTGGAAATGAACGCTTCAACATAGAAGAACGAAATTTGGGGAACCAAGTCGCCTTAGTGTACTGATCATTACCTGAAAGTATCATCCAGTTTGGGTGAAAAAATATTTGCTGAGATTTCTGGAGATTCGTAATTGTGGGAAGCTTTCAACCCCGTTCCATGAAAGTGTTTCTCGCCAGTCACTGCTTAGGGCTACATCAAGAGGAAACAAAACGTAGAGATAGAACGTGAGACTACTTTGTTGTGTCAAGTTTCAAGAAGCTAGCAAAAACCGTGTTGGATTTAGAGCTCCAAATACATCTATTAATATAGGAGAAAACAGAGTGAAACCTAAAAATTCAAACTGTTACTGGAAATGAACGCTTCGACATAGAAGAACGAAATTTGGGGAACCAAGTCGCCTTAGTGTACTGATCATTACCTGAAAGTATCATCCAGTTTGGGTGAAAAAATATTTGCTGAGATTACTGGAGATTCGTAATTTTGGGAAGCTTGGCAGCCCCTTCCCATGAAAGTGTTTCTCGCCAGTCACTGCTTAGGGCTACATCAAGAGGAAACAAAACGTAGAGATAGAACGTGAAACTACTTTGTTGTGTCAAGTTTCAAGAAGCTAGCACAAACCGTGTTGGATTTAGAGTTCCAAATACATCTATCAATATAGGAGAAAACAGAGTGAAACCTAAAAATTCACACTGTTACTGGAAATGAACGCTTCAACATAGAAGAACGAAATTTGGGGAACCAAGTCGCCTCAGTGTACTGATCATTACCTGAAAGTATCATCCAGTTTGGGTGAAAAAATATTTGCTGAGATTTCTGGAGATTCGTAATTTTGGGAAGCTTGGCAACCCCTTCCCATGAAAGTGTTTCTCGCCAGTCACTGTTTAGGGCTACATCAAGAGGAAACAACAAAACGTAGAGATAGAAAGTGAAACTACTTTGTTGTGCCAACTTTCAAGAAGCTAGCACAAACCGTGTTGGATTCAGAGTTCCAAATACATCTATCAATATAGGAGAAAACAGAGTGAAACCTACAAATTCAAACTGTTACTGGAAATGAACGCTTCAACATAGAAGAACGAAATTTGGGGAACCAAGTCGCCTTAGTGTACTGATCATTACCTGAAAGTATCATCCAGTTTGGGTGAAAAAATATTTGCTGAGATTTCTGGAGATTCGTAATTTTGGGAAGCTTGGCAACCCCTTCCCATGAAAGTGTTTCTCGCCAGTCACTGCTTAGGGCTACATCAAGAGGAAACAAAACGTAGAGATAGAACGTGAAACTACTTTGTTGTGTCAAGTTTCAAGAAGCTAGCACAAACCGTGTTGGATTTAGAGTTCCAAATACATCTATCAATATAGGAGAAAACAGAGTGAAACCTAAAAATTCAAACTGTTACTGGAAATGAACGCTTCAACATAGAAGAACGAAATTTGGGGAACCAAGTCGCCTTAGTGTACTGATCATTACCTGAAAGTATCATCCAGTTTGGGTGAAAAAATGTTTGCTGAGATTTCTGGAGATTCGTAATTTTGGGAAGCTTGGCAACCCCTTCCGATGAAAGTGTTTCTCGCCAGTCACTGCTTAGGGCTACAACAAGAGGAAACAAAACGTAGAGATAGGACGTGAAACTACTTTGTTGTGTCAAGTTTCAAGAAGCTAGCACAAACCGTGTTGGATTTAGAGTTCCAAATACATCTATCTATATAGGAGAAAACAGAGTGAAACCTAAAAATTCAAACTGTTACTGGAAATGAACGCTTCAACATCGAAGAACGAAATTTGGGGAACCAAGTCGCCTTAGTGTCCTGATCATTACCTGAAAGTATCATCCAGTTTGGGTGAAAAAATATTTGCTGTGATTTCTGGAGATTCGTAATTTTGGGAAGCTTGGCAACCCCTTCCGATGAAAGTGTTTCTCGCCAGTCACTGTTTAGGGCTACATCAAGAGGAAACAAAACGTAGAGATAGAACGTGAAACTACTTTGTTGTGTCAAGTTTCAAGAAGCTAGCACAAACCGTGTTGGATTTAGAGTTCCAAATACATCTATCAATATAGGAGAAAACAGAGTGAAACCTAAAAATTCAAACTGTTACTGGAAATGAACGCTTCAACATAGAAGAACGAAATTTGGGGAACCAAGTCGCCTTAGTGTACTGATCATTACCTGAGAGTATCATCCAGTTTGGGTGAAAAAATATTTGCTGAGATTTCTGGAGATTCGTAATTTTTGGAAGCTTGGCAACCCCTTCCCATGAAAGTGTTTCTCGCCAGTCACTGCTTAGGGCTACATCAAGAGGATACAAAACGTAGAGATAGAACGTGAAACTACTTTGTTGTGTCAAGTTTCAAGAAGCTAGCACAAACCGTGTTGGATTTAGAGTTCCAAATACATCTATCAATATAGGAGAAAACAGAGTGAAACCTAAAAATTCAAACTGTTACTGGAAATGAACGCTTCAACATACAAGAACGAAATTTGGGGAACCAAGTCGCCTTAGTGTACTGATCATTACCTGAAAGTATCATCCAGTTTGGGTGAAAAAATATTTGCTGAGATTTCTGGAGATTCGTAATTTTGGGGAGCTTGGCAACCCCGTTCCATGAAAGGGTTTCTCGCCAATCACTGCTTAGGGCTACATCAAGAGGAAACAAAACGTAGAGATAGAACGTGAAACTACTTTGTTGTGTCAAGTTTCAAGAAGCTACCACAAACCGTGTTGGATTTAGAGTTCCAAATACATCTATCAATATAGGAGAAAACAGAGTGAAACCTAAAAATTCAAACTGTTACTGGAAATGAACGCTTCAACATAGAAGAACGAAATTTGGGGAACCAAGTCGCCTTAGTGTACTGATCATTACCTGAGAGTATCATCCAGTTTGCGTGAAAAAATATTTGCTGAGATTTCTGGAGATTCGTAATTTTGGGAAGCTTGGCAACCCCTTCCCATGAAAGTGTTTCTCGCCAGTCACTGCTTAGGGCTACATCAAGAGGAAACAAAACTTAGGGATAGAACGTGAAACTACTTTGTTGTGTCAAGTTTCAAGAAGCTACCACAAACCGTGTTGGATTTAGAGTTCCAAATATATCTATCAATATAGGAGAAAACAGAGTGAAATCTAAAAATTCAAACTGTTACTGAAAATGAACGCTTCAACATAGAAGAACGAAATTTGGGGAACCAAGTCGCCTTAGTGTACTGATCATTACCTGAAAGTATCATCCAGTTTGGGTGAAAAAATATTTGCAGAGATTTCTGGAGATTCGTAATTTTGGGAAGCTTGGCAACCCCGTTCCATGAAAGGGTTTCTCGCCAGTCACTGCTTAGGGCTACATCAAGAGGAAACAAAACGTAGAGATAGAACGTGAAACTACTTTGTTGTGTCAAGTTTCAAGAAGCTAGCACAAACCGTGTTGGATTTAGTGTTCCAAATACATCTATTAATATAGGAGAAAAGAGAGTGAAACCTAAAAATTCAAACTGTTACTGGAAATGAACGCTTCAACATAGAAGAACGAAATTTGGGGAACCAAGTCGCCTTAGTGTACTGATCATTACCTGAAAGTATCATCCAGTTTGGGTGAAAAAATATTTGCTGAGATTTCTGGAGATTCGTAATTTTGGGAAGCTTGGCAACCCCTTCCCATGAAAGTGTTTCTCGCCAGTCACTGCTTAGGGCTACATCAAGAGGAAACAAAACGTAGAGATAGAACGTGAAACTACTTTGTTGTGTCAAGTTTCAAGAAGCTAGCACAAACCGTGTTGGATTTAGAGTTCCAAATACATCTATCAATATAGGAGAAAACAGAGTGAAACCTAAAAATTCAAACTGTTACTGGAAATGAACGCTTCAACATAGAAGAACGAAATTTGGGGAACCAAGTCGCCTTAGTGTACTGATCATTACCTGAAAGTATCATCCAGTTTGGGTGAAAAAATATTTGCTGAGATTTCTGGAGATTCGTAATTTTGGGAAGCTTGGCAACCCCTTCCCATGAAAGTGTTTCTCGCCAGTCACTGTTTAGGGCTACATCAATAGGAAACAACAAAATGTAGAGATAGAACGTGAAACTACTTTGTTGTGTCAACTTTCAAGAAGCTAGCACAAACCGTGTTGGATTCAGAGTTCCAAATACATCTATCAATATAGGAGAAAACAGAGTGAAACCTACAAATTCAAACTGTTACTGGAAATGAACGCTTCAACATAGAAGAACGAAATTTGGGTAACCAAGTCGCCTTAGTGTACTGATCATTACCTGAAAGTATCATCCAGTTTGTGTGAAAAAATATTTGCTGAGATTTCTGGAGATTCGTAATTTTGGGAAGCTTGGCAACCCCTTCCCATGAAAGTGTTTCTCGCCAGTCACTGCTTAGGGCTACATCAAGAGGAAACAAAACGTAGAGATAGAACGTGGAACTACTTTGTTGTGTCAAGTTTCAAGAAGCTAGCACAAACCGTGTTGGATTTAGAGTTCCAAATACATCTATCAATATAGGAGAAAACAGAGTGAAACCTAAAAATTCAAACTGTTACTGAAAATGAACGCTTCAACATAGAAGAACGAAATTTGGGGAACCAATTCGCCTTAGTGTACTGATCATTACCTGAGAGTATCATCCAGTTTGGGTGAAAAAATATTTGCTGAGATTTCTGGAGATTCGTAATTTTGGGAAGCTTGGCAGCCCCTTCCCATGAAAGTGTTTCTCGCCAGTCACTGCTTAGGGCTACATCAAGAGGAAACAAAACGTAGAGATAGAACGTGAAACTACTTTGTTGTGTCAAGTTTCAAGAAGCTAGCACAAACCGTGTTGGATTTAGAGTTCCAAATACATCTATCAATATAGGAGAAAACAGAGTGAAACCTAAAAATTCAAACTGTTACTGGAAATGAACGCTTCAACATAGAAGAACGAAATTTGGGGAACCAAGTCGCCTTAGTGTACTGATCATTACCTGAAAGTATCATCCAGTTTGGGTGAAAAAATATTTGCTGAGATTTCTGGAGATTCGTAATTTTGGGAAGCTTGGCAACCCCTTCCCATGAAAGTGTTTCTCGCCAGTCACTGTTTAGGGCTACATCAAGAGGAAACAACAAAACGTAGAAATAGAAAGTGAAACTACTTTGTTGTGTCAACTTTCAAGAAGCTAGCACAAACCATGTTGGATTCAGAGTTCCAAATACATCTATCAATATAGGAGAAAACAGAGTGAAACCTACAAATTCAAACTGTTACTGGAAATGAACGCTTCAACATAGAAGAACGAAATTTGGGGAACCAAGTCGCCTTAGTGTACTGATCATTACCTGAAAGTATCATCCAGTTCGGGTGAAAAAATTATTGCTGAGATTTCTGGAGATTCGTAATTTTGGGAAGCTTGGCAACCCCTTCCCATGAAAGTGTTTCTCGCCAGTCACTGCTTAGGGCTACATCAAGAGGAAACAAAACGTAGAGATACAACGTGAAACTACTTTGTTGTGTCAAGTTTCAAGAAGCTAGCACAAACCGTGTTGGATTTAGAGTTCCAAATACATCTATCAATATAGGAGAAAACAGAGTGAAACCTAAAAATTCAAACTGTTACTGGAAATGAACGCTTCGACATAGAAGAACGAAATTTGGGGAACCAAGTCGCCTTAGTGTACTGATCACTACCTGAAAGTATCATCCAGTTTGGGTGAAAAAATATTTGCTGAGATTTCTGGAGATTCGTAATTTTGGGAAGCTTGGCAACCCCTTCCCATGAAAGTGTTTCTCGCCAGTCACTGCTTAGGGCTACATCAAGAGGAAACAAAACGTAGAGATAGAACGTGAAACTACTTTGTTGTGTCAAGTTTCAAGAAGCTAGCACAAACCGTGTTGGATTTAGAGTTCCAAATACCTCTATCCATATAGGATAAAACAGAGTGAAACCTAAAAATTCAAACTGTTACTGGAAATGAACGCTTCAAAATAGAACAACGAAATTTGGGGAACCAAGTCGCCTTAGTGTACTGATCATTACCTGAAAGTATCATCCAGTTTGGGTGAAAAAATATTTGCTGAGATTTCTGGAGATTCGTAATTTTTGGAAGCTTGGCAACCCCTTCCCATGAAAGTGTTTCTCGCCAGTCACTGTTTAGGGCTACAGCAAGAGGAAACAAAACGTAGACATAGAACATGAAACTACTTTGTTGTGTCAACTTTCAAGAAGGTAGCACAAACCGTGTTGGATTTAGAGTTCCAAATACATCTATCAATATAGGAGAAAACAGAGTGAAACCTAAAAATTCAAACTGTTACTGGAAATGAACGCTTCAACATAGAAGAACGAAATTTGGGGAACCAACGTACCTTAGTGTACTGATCATTACCTGAAAGTATCATCCAGTTTGGGTGAAAAATTATTTGCTGAGATTTCTGGAGTTTCGTAATTTTTGGAAGCTTGGCAATCCCTTCCCATGAAAGTGTTTCTCGCCAGTCACTGCTTAGGGCTACATCAAGAGGAAACAAAACGTAGAGATAGAACGTGAAACTACTTTGTTGTGTCAAGTTTCAAGAAGCTATCACAAACCGTGTTGGATTTAGAGTTCCAAATACATCTGTCAATATACGAGAAAACAGAGTGAAACCTAAAAATTCAAACTGTTACTGGAAATGAACGCTTCAACATAGAAGAACGAAATTTGGGGAACCAAGTCGCCTTAGTGTACTGATCATTACCTGAAAGTATCATCCAGTTTGGGTGAAAAAATATTTGCTGAGATTTCTGGAGATTCGTAATTTTGGGAAGCTTGGCGACCCCTTCCCATGAAAGTGTTTCTCGCCAGTCACTGCTTAGGGCTACATCAAGAGGAAACAAAACGTAGAGATAGAACGTGAAACTACTTTGTTGTGTCAAGTTTCAAGAAGCTAGCACAAAACGTGTTGGATTTAGAGTTCCAAATACATCTATCAATATAGGAGAAAACAGAGTGAAACCTAAAAATTCAAACTGTTACTGGAAATGAACGCTTCAACATAGAAGAACGAAATTTGGGGAACCAAGTCGCCTTAGTGTACTGATCATTAACTGAGAGTATCATCCAGTTTGGGTGAAAAAATATTTGCTGAGATTTCTGGAGATTCGTAATTTTGGGAAGCTTGGCAACCCCTTCCCATGAAAGTGTTTCTCGCCAGTCACTGCTTAGGGCTACATCAAGAGTAAACAAAACGTAGAGATAGAACGTGAAACTACTTTGTTGTGTCAAGTTTCAAGAAGCTAGCACAAACCGTGTTGGATTTAGATTTCCAAATACATCTATCAATATTGGAGAAAACAGAGTGAAACCTAAAAATTCAAACTGTTACTGGAAATGAACGCTTCAACATAGAAGAACGAAATTTGGGGAACCAAGTCGCCTTAGTGTACTGATCAGTACCTGAAAGTATCATCCAGTTTGGGTGAAAAAATATTTGCTGAGATTTCTGGAGATTCGTAATTGTGGGAAGCTTGGCAACCCCGTTCCATGAAAGTGTTTCTCGCCAGTCACTGCTTAGGGCTACATCAAGAGGAAACAAAACGTAGAGATAGAACGTGAAACTACTTTGTTGTGTCAAGTTTCAAGAAGCTAGCAAAAACCGTGTTGGATTTAGAGCTCCAAATACATCTATTAATATAGGAGAAAACAGAGTGAAACCTAAAAATTCAAACTGTTACTGGAAATGAACGCTTCAACATAGAAGAACGAAATTGGGGAACCAAGTCGCCTTAGTGTACTGATCATTACCTGAAAGTATCATCCAGTTTGGGTGAAAAAATATTTGCTGAGATTTCTGGAGATTCGTAATTTTGGGAAGCTTGGCAACCCCTTCCCATGAAAGTGTTTCTCGCCAGTCACTGCTTAGGGCTACATCAAGAGGAAACAAAACGTAGAGATAGAACGTGAAACTACTTTGTTGTGTCAAGTTTCAAGAAGCTAGCACAAACCGTGTTGGATTTAGAGTTCCAAATACATCTATCAATATAGGAGAAAACAGAGTGAAACCTAAAAATTCAAACTGTTACTGGAAATGAACGCTTCAACATAGAAGAACGAAATTTGGGGAACCAAGTCGCCTTAGTGTACTGATCATTACCTGAGAGTATCATCCAGTTTGGGTGAAAAAATATTTGCTGAGATTTCTGGAGATTCGTAATTTTTGGAAGCTTGGCAACCCCTTCCCATGAAAGTGTTTCTCGCCAGTCACTGTTTAGGGCTACAGCAAGAGGAAACAAAACGTAGAGATAGAACATGAAACTACTTTGTTGTGTCAACTTTCAAGAAGCTAGCACAAACCGTGTTGGATTTAGAGTTCCAAATACATCTATGAATATAGGAGAAAACAGAGTGAAATCTAAAAATTCAAACTGTTACTGGAAATGAACGCTTCAACATAGAAGAACGAAATTTGGGGAACCAACGTACCTTAGTGTACTGATCATTACCTGAAAGTATCATCCAGTTTGGGTGAAAAATTATTTGCTGAGATTTCTGGAGATTCGTAATTTTTGGAAGCTTGGCAATCCCTTCCCATGAAAGTGTTTCTCGCAAGTCACTGCTTAGGGCTACATCAAGAGGAAACAAAACGTAGAGATAGAACGAGAAACTACTTTGTTGTGTCAAGTTTCAAGAAGCTATCACAAACCGTGTTGGATTTAGAGTTCCAAATACATCTGTCAATATACGAGAAAACAGAGTGAAACCTAAAAATTCAAACTGTTACTGGAAATGAACGCTTCAACATAGAAGAACGAAATTTGGGGAACCAAGTCGCCTTAGTGTACTGATCATTACCTGAAAGTATCATCCAGTTTGGGTGAAAAAATATTTGCTGAGATTTCTGGAGATTCGTAATTTTGGGAAGCTTGGCAACCCCTTCCCATGAAAGTGTTTCTCGCCAGTCACTGCTTAGGGCTACATCAAGAGGAAACAAAACGTAGAGATAGAACGTGAAACTACTTTGTTGTGTCAAGTTTCAAGAAGCTAGCACAAAACGTGTTGGATTTAGAGTTCCAAATACATCTATCAATATAGGAGAAAACAGAGTGAAACCTAAAAATTCAAACTGTTACTGGAAATGAACGCTTCAACATAGAAAAACGAAATTTGGGGAACCAAGTCGCCTTAGTGTACTGATCATTAACTAAGAGTATCATCCAGTTTGGGTGAAAAAATATTTGCTGAGATTTCTGGAGATTCGTAATTTTTGGAAGCTTGGCAACCCCTTCCCATGAAAGTGTTTCTCGCCAGTCACTGCTTAGGGCTACATCAAGAGTAAACAAAACGTAGAGATAGAACGTGAAACTACTTTGTTGTGTCAAGTTTCAAGAAGCTAGCACAAACCGTGTTGGATTTAGAGTTCCAAATACATCTATCAATATAGGAGAAAACAGAGTGAAACCTAAAAATTCAAACTGTTACTGGAAATGAACGCTTCAACATAGAAGAACGAAATTTGGGGAACCAAGTCGCCTTAGTGTACTGATCATTACCTGAAAGTATCATCCAGTTTGGGTGAAAAAATATTTGCTGAGATTTCTGGAGATTCGTAATTGTGGGAAGGTTGGCAACCCCGTTCCATGAAAGTGTTTCTCGCCAGTCACTGCTTAGGGCTACATCAAGAGGAAACAAAACGTAGAGATAGAACGTGAGACTACTTTGTTGTGTCAAGTTTCAAGAAGCTAGCAAAAACCGTGTTGGATTTAGAGCTCCAAATACATCTATTAATATAGGAGAAAACACAGTGAAACCTAAAAATTCAAACTGTTACTGGAAATGAACGCTTCGACATAGAAGAACGAAATTTGGGGAACCAAGTCGCCTTAGTGTACTGATCATTACCTTAAAGTATCATCCAGTTTGGGTGAAAAAATATTTGCTGAGATTTCTGGAGATTCGTAATTTTGGGAAGCTTGGCAGCCCCTTCCCATGAAAGTGTTTCTCGCCAGTCACTGCTTAGGGCTACATCAAGAGGAAACAAAACGTAGAGATAGAACGTGAAACTACTTTGTTGTGTCAACTTTCAAGAAGCTAGCACAAACCGTGTTGGATTCAGAGTTCCAAATACATCTATCAATATAGGAGAAAACAGAGTGAAACCTAAAAATTCAAACTGTTACTGGAAATGAACGCTTCAACATCGAAGAACAAAATTTGGGGAACCAAGTCGCCTTAGTGTACTGATCATTACCTGAAAGTATCATCCAGTTTGGGTGAAAAAATATTTGCTGAGATTTCTGGAGATTCGTAATTTTGGGAAGCTTGGCAACCCCTTCCGATGAAAGTGTTTCTCGCCAGTCACTGTTTAGGGCTACATCAAGAGGAAACAAAACGTAGAGATAGAACGTGAAACTACTTTGTTGTGTCAAGTTTCAAGAAGCTAGCACAAACCGTGTTGGATTTAGAGTTCCAAATACATCTATCAATATAGGAGAAAACAGAGTGAAACCTAAAAATTCAAACTGTTACTGGAAATGAACGCTTCAACATAGAAGAACGAAATTTGGGGAACCAAGTCGCCTTAGTGTACTGATCATTACCTGAGAGTATCATCCAGTTTGGGTGAAAAAATATTTGCTGAGATTTCTGGAGATTCGTAATTTTTGGAAGCTTGGCAACCCCTTCCCATGAAAGTGTTTCTCGCCAGTCACTGCTTAGGGCTACATCAAGAGGAAACAAAACGTAGAGATAGAACGTGAAACTACTTTGTTGTGTCAAGTTTCAAGAAGCTAGCACAAACCGTGTTGGATTTAGAGTTCCAAATACATCTATCAATATAGGAGAAAACAGAGTGAAACCTAAAAATTCAAACTGTTACTGGAAATGAACGCTTCAACATAGAAGAACGAAATTTGGGGAACCAAGTCGCCTTAGTGTACTGATCATTACCTGAAAGTATCATCCAGTTTGGGTGAAAAAATATTTGCTGAGATTTCTGGAGATTCGTAATTTTGGGGAGCTTGGCAACCCCGTTCCATGAAAGGGTTTCTCGCCAATAACTGCTTAGGGCTACATCAAGAGGAAACAAAACGTAGAGATAGAACGTGAAACTACTTTGTTGTGTCAAGTTTCAAGAAGCTACCACAAACCGTGTTGGATTTAGAGTTCCAAATACATCTATCAATATAGGAGAAAACAGAGTGAAACCTAAAAATTCAAACTGTTACTGGAAATGAACGCTTCAACATAGAAGAACGAAATTTGGGGAACCAAGTCGCCTTAGTGTACTGATCATTACCTGAGAGTATCATCCAGTTTGCGTGAAAAAATATTTGCTGAGATTTCTGGAGATTCATAATTTTGGGAAGCTTGGCAACCCCTTCCCATGAAAGTGTTTCTCGCCGTCACTGCTTAGGGCTACATCAAGAGGAAACAAAACGTAGAGATAGAACGTGAAACTACTTTGTTGTGTCAAGTTTCAAGAAGCTACCACAAACCATGTTGGATTTAGAGTTCCAAATATATCTATCAATATAGGAGAAAACAGAGTGAAACCTAAAAATTCAAACTGTTACTGGAAATGAACGCTTCAACATAGAAGAACGAAATTTGGGGAACCAAGTCGCCTTAGTGTACTGATCATTACCTGAAAGTATCATCCAGTTTGGGGGAAAAAATATTTGCTGAGATTTCTGGAGATTCGTAATTTTGGGAAGCTTGGCAACCCATTCCCATGAAAGTGTTTCTCGCCAGTCACTGCTTAGGGCTACATCAAGAGGAAACAAAACGTAGAGATAGAACGTGAAACTACTTTGTTGTGTCAAGTTTCAAGAAGCTAGCACAAACCGTGTTGGATTTAGAGTTCCAAATACATCTATCAATATAGGAGAAAACAGAGTGAAACCTAAAAATTCAAACTGTTACTGGAAATGAACGCTTCAACATAGAAGAACGAAATTTGGGGAACCAAGTCGCCTTAGTGTACTGATCATTACCTGAAAGTATCATCCAGTTTGGGTGAAAAAATATTTGCTGAGATTTCTGGAGATTCGTAATTTTGGGAAGCTTGGCAACCCCGTTCCATGAAAGTGTTTCTCGCCAGTCACTGCTTAGGGCTACATCAAGAGGAAACAAAACGTAGAGATAGAACGTGAAACTACTTTGTTGTGTCAAGTTTCAAGAAGCTACCACAAACCGTGTTGGATTTAGAGTTCCAAATATATCTATCAATATAGGAGAAAACAGAGTGAAACCTACAAATTCAAACTGTTACTGGAAATGAACGCTTCAACATAGAAGAACGAAATTTGGGGAACCAAGTCGCCTTAGTGTACTGATCATTACCTGAAAGTATCATCCAGTTTGGGGGAAAAAATATTTGCTGAGATTTCTGTAGATACGTAATTTTGGGAAGCTTGACAACCCCTTCCCATGAAAGTGTTTCTCGCCAGTCACTGCTTAGGGCTACATCAAGAGGAAACAAAACGTAGAGATAGAACGTGAAACTACTTTGTTGTGTCAAGTTTCAAGAAGCTAGCACAAACCGTGTTGGATTTAGAGTTCCAAATACATCTATCAATATAGGAGAAAACAGAGTGAAACCTAAAAATTCAAACTGTTACTGGAAATGAACGCTTCAACATAGAAGAACGAAATTTGGGGAACCAAGTCGCCTTAGTGTAATGATCATTACCTGAAAGTATCATCCAGTTTGGGTGAAAAAATATTTGCTGAGATTTCTGGAGATTCGTAATTTTGGGAAGCTTGGAATCCCCTTCCCGTGAAAGTGTTTCTCACCAGTCACTGCTTAGGGCTACATCAAGAGGAAACAAAACGTAGAGATAGAACGTGAAACTACTTTTTTGTGTCAAGTTTCAAGAAGCTACCACAAACCGTGTTGGATTTAGAGTTCCAAATACATCTATCAATATAGGAGAAAACAGAGTGAAACCTACAAATTCAAACTGTTACTGGAAATGAACGCTTCAACATCGAAGAACGAAATTTGGGGAACCAAGTAGCCTTAGTGTACAGATCATTACCTGAGAGTATCATCCAGTTTGGGTGAAAAAATATTTGCTGAGATTTCTGGAGATTCGTAATTTTGGGAAGCTTGGCAACCCCTTCCCATGAAAGTGTTTCTCGCCAGTCACTGCTTAGGGCTACATCAAGAGGAAACAAAACGTAGAGATAGAACGTGAAACTACTTTGTTGTGTCAACTTTCAAGAAGCTAGCACAAACCGTGTTGGATTCAGAGTTCCAAATACATCTATCAATATAGGAGAAAACAGAGTGAAACCTAAAAATTCAAACTGTTACTGGAAATGAACGCTTCAACATAGAAGAACGAAATTAGGGGAACCAAGTCGCCTTAGTGTACTGATCATTTCCTGAAAGTATCATCCAGTTTGGGTGAAAAAATGTATGCTGAGATTTCTGGAGATTCGTAATTTTGGGAAGCTTGGCAACCCCTTCCGATGAATGTGTTTCTCGCCAGTCACTGCTTAGGGCTACAACAAGAGGAAACAAAACGTAGAGATAGAACGTGAAACTACTTTGTTGTGTCAAGTTTCAAGAAGCTAGCACAAACCGTGTTGGATTTAGAGTTCCAAATACATCTATCTATATAGGAGAAAACAGAGTGAAACCTAAAAATTCAAACTGTTACTGGAAATGAACGCTTCACCATAGAAGAACGAAATTTGGGGAACCAAGTCGCCTTAGTGTACTGATCATTACCTGAAAGTATCATCCAGTTTGTGTGAAAAAATATTTGCTGAGATTTCTGGAGATTCGTAATTTTGGGAAGCTTGGCAACCCCTTCCCCTGAAAGTGTTTCTCGCCAGTCACTGTTTAGGGCTACATCAAGAGGAAACAAAACGTAGAGATAGAACGTGAAACTACTTTGTTGTGTCAAGTTTCAAGAAGCTAGCACAAACCGTGTTGGATTTAGAGTTCCAAATACATCTATCAATATAGGAGAAAACAGAGTGAAACCTAAAAATTCAAACTGTTACTGGAAATGAACGCTTCAACATAGAAGAACGAAATTTGGGGAACCAAGTCGCCTTAGTGTACTGATCATTACCTGAAAGTATCATCCAGTTTGGGTGAAAAAATATTTGCTGAGATTTCTGGAGATTCGTAATTTTGGGAAGCTTGGCAACCCCGTTCCACGAAAGGGTTTCTCGCCAGTCACTGCTTAGGGCTACATCAAGAGGAAACAAAACGTAGAGATAGAACGTGAAACTACTTTGTTGTGTCAAGTTTCAAGAAGCTACCACAAACCGTGTTGGATTTAGAGTTCCAAATATATCTATCAATATAGGAGAAAACAGAGTGAAACCTACAAATTCAAACTGTTACTGGAAATGAACGCTTCAACATAGAAGAACGAAATTTGGGGAACCAAGTCGCCTTAGTGTACTGATCATTACCTGAAAGTATCATGCAGTTTGGGGGAAAAAATATTTGCTGAGATTTCTGGAGATTCGTAATTTTGGGAAGCTTGGCAACCCCTTCCCATGAAAGTGTTTCTCGCCAGTCACTGCTTAGGGCTACATCAAGAGGAAACAAAACATAGAGATAGAACGTGAAACTTCTTTGTTGTGTCAAGTTTCAAGAAGCTAGCACAAACCGTGTTGGATTTAGAGTTCCAAATACATCTATCAATATAGGAGAAAACAGAGTGAAACCTAAAAATTCAAACTGTTACTGGAAATGAACGCTTCAACATAGAAGAACGAAATTTGGGGAACCAAGTCGCCTTAGTGTACTGATCATTACCTGAAAGTATCATCCAGTTTGGGTGAAAAAATATTTGCTGAGATTTCTGGAGATTCGTAATTTTGGGAAGCTTGGAATCCCCTTCCCATGAAAGTGTTTCTCACCAGTCACTGCTTAGGGCTACATCAAGAGGAAACAAAACGTAGAGATAGAACGTGAAACTACTTTGTTGTGTCAAGTTTCAAGAAGCTAGCACAAACCGTGTTGGATTTAGAGTTCCAAATACATCTATCAATATAGGAGAAAACAGAGTGAAACCTAAAAATTCAAACTGTTACTGGAAATGAACGCTTCAACATCGAAGAACGAAATTTGGGGAACCAAGTAGCCATAGTGTACTGATCATTACCTGAGAGTATCATCCAGTTTGGGTGAAAAAATATTTGCTGAGATTTCTGGAGATTCGTAATTTTTGGAAGCGTGGCAACCCCTTCCCATGAAAGTGTTTCTCGCCAGTCACTGCTTAGGGCTACATCAAGAGGAAACAAAACGTAGAGATAGAACGTGAAACTACTTTGTTGTGTCAAGTTTCAAGAAGCTAGCACAAACCGTGTTGGATTCAGTGTTCCAAATACATCTATCAATATAGGAGAAAACAGAGTGAAACCTAAAAATTCAAACTGTTACTGGAAATGAACGCTTCAACATAGAAGAACGAAATTTGGGGAACCAAGTCGCCTTAGTGTACTGATCATTACCTGAAAGTATCATCCAGTTTGGGTGAAAAAATGTTTGCTGAGATTTCTGAAGATTCGTAATTTTGGGAAGCTTGGCAACCCCTTCCGATGAAAGTGTTTCTCGCCAGTCACTGCTTAGGGCTACAACAAGAGGAAACAAAACGTAGAGATAGAACGTGAAACTACTTTGTTGTGTCAAGTTTCAAGAAGCTAGCACAAACCGTGTTGGATTTAGAGTTCCAAATACATCTATCTATATAGGAGAAAACAGAGTGAAACCTAAAAATTCAAACTGTTACTGGAAATGAACGCTTCAACATAGAAGAACGAAATTTGGGGAACCAAGTCGCCTTAGTGTACTGATCATTACCTGAAAGTATCATCCAGTTTGGTTGAAAAAATATTTGCTGAGATTTCTGGAGATTCGTAATTTTGGGAAGCTTGGCAACCCCTTCCCATGAAAGTGTTTCTCGCCAGTCACTGCTTAGGGCTACATCAAGAGGAAACAAAACGTCTAGATAGAACGTGAAACTACTTTGTTCTGTCAAGTTTCAAGAAGCTAGCACAAACCGTGTTGGATTTAGAGTTCCAAATACATCTGTCAATATACGAGAAAACAGAGTGAAACCTAAAAATTCAAACTGTTACTGGAAATGAACGCTTCAACATAGAAGAACGAAATTTGGGGAACCAAGTCGCCTTAGTGTACTGATCATTACCTGAAAGTATCATCCAGTTTGGGTGAAAAAATATTTGCTGAGATTTCTGGAGATTCGTAATTTTGGGAAGCTTGGCGACCCCTTCCCATGAAAGTGTTTCTCGCCAGTCACTGCTTAGGGCTACATCAAGAGGAAACAAAACGTAGAGATAGAACGTGAAACTACTTTGTTGTGTCAAGTTTCAAGAAGCTAGCACAAAACGTGTTGGATTTAGAGTTCCAAATACATCTATCAATATAGGAGAAAACAGAGTGAAACCTAAAAATTCAAACTGTTACTGGAAATGAACGCTTCAACATAGAAGAACGAAATTTGGGGAACCAAGTCGCCTTAGTGTACTGATCATTAACTGAGAGTATCATCCAGTTTGGGTGAAAAAATATTTGCTGAGATTTCTGGAGATTCGTAATTTTTGGAAGCTTGGCAACCCCTTCCCATGAAAGTGTTTCTCGCCAGTCACTGCTTAGGGCTACATCAAGAGTAAACAAAACGTAGAGATAGAACGTGAAACTACTTTGTTGTGTCAAGTTTCAAGAAGCTAGCACAAACCGTGTTGGATTTAGATTTCCAAATACATCTATCAATATAGGAGAAAACAGAGTGAAACCTAAAAATTCAAACTGTTACTGGAAATGAACGCTTCAACATAGAAGAACGAAATTTGGGGAACCAAGTCGCCTTAGTGTACTGATCATTACCTGAAAGTATCATCCAGTTTGGGTGAAAAAATATTTGCTGAGATTTCTGGAGATTCGTAATTGTGGGAAGCTTGGCAACCCCGTTCCATGAAAGTGTTTCTCGCCAGTCACTGCTTAGGGCTACATCAAGAGGAAACAAAACGTAGAGATAGAACGTGAAACTACTTTGTTGTGTCAAGTTTCAAGAAGCTAGCAAAAACCGTGTTGGATTTAGAGCTCCAAATACATCTATTAATATAGGAGAAAACAGAGTGAAACCTAAAAATTCAAACTGTTACTGGAAATGAACGCTTCAACATAGAAGAACGAAATTGGGGAACCAAGTCGCCTTAGTGTACTGATCATTACCTGAAAGTATCATCCAGTTTGGGTGAAAAAATATTTGCTGAGATTTCTGGAGATTCGTAATTTTGGGAAGCTTGGCAACCCCTTCCCATGAAAGTGTTTCTCGCCAGTCACTGCTTAGGGCTACATCAAGAGGAAACAAAACGTAGAGATAGAACGTGAAACTACTTTGTTGTGTCAAGTTTCAAGAAGCTAGCACAAACCGTGTTGGATTTAGAGTTCCAAATACATCTATCAATATAGGAGAAAACAGAGTGAAACCTAAAAATTCAAACTGTTACTGGAAATGAACGCTTCAACATAGAAGAACGAAATTTGGGGAACCAAGTCGCCTTAGTGTACTTATCATTACCTGAGAGTATCATCCAGTTTGGGTGAAAAAATATTTGCTGAGATTTCTGGAGATTCGTAATTTTTGGAAGCTTGGCAACCCCTTCCCATGAAAGTGTTTCTCGCCAGTCACTGTTTAGGGCTACAGCAAGAGGAAACAAAACGTAGAGATAGAACATGAAACTACTTTGTTGTGTCAACTTTCAAGAAGCTAGCACAAACCGTGTTGGATTTAGAGTTCCAAATACATCTATCAATATAGGAGAAAACAGAGTGAAACCTAAAAATTCAAACTGTTACTGGAAATGAACGCTTCAACATAGAAGAACGAAATTTGGGGAACCAAGTCGCCTTAGTGTACTGATCATTAACTGAGAGTATCATCCAGTTTGGGTGAAAAAATATTTGCTGAGATTTCTGGAGATTCGTAATTTTTGGAAGCTTGGCAACCCCTTCCCATGAAAGTGTTTCTCGCCAGTCACTGCTTAGGGCTACATCAAGAGGAAACAAAACGTAGAGATAGAACGTGAAACTACTTTGTTGTGTCAAGTTTCAAGAAGCTAGCACAAACCGTGTTGGATTTAGAGTTCCAAATACATCTATCAATATAGGAGAAAACAGAGTGAAACCTAAAAATTCAAACTGTTACTGGAAATGAACGCTTCAACATAGAAGAACGAAATTTGGGGAACCAAGTCGCCTTAGTGTACTGATCATTACCTGAAAGTATCATCCAGTTTGGGTGAAAAAATATTTGCTGAGATTTCTGGAGATTCGTAATTTTGGGAAGCTTGGAATCCCCTTCCCATGAAAGTGTTTCTCACCAGTCACTGCTTAGGGCTACATCAAGAGGAAACAAAACGTAGAGATAGAACGTGAAACTACTTTGTTGTGTCAAGTTTCAAGAAGCTAGCACAAACCGTGTTGGATTTAGAGTTCCAAATACATCTATCAATATAGGAGAAAACAGAGTGAAACCTAAAAATTCAAACTGTTACTGGAAATGAACGCTTCAACATCGAAGAACGAAATTTGGGGAACCAAGTAGCCTTAGTGTACTGATCATTACCTGAGAGTATCATCCAGTTTGGGTGAAAAAATATTTGCTGAGATTTCTGGAAATTCGTAATTTTTGGAAGCGTGGCAACCCCTTCCCATGAAAGTGTTTCTCGCCAGTCACTGCTTAGGGCTACATCAAGAGGAAACAAAACGTAGAGATAGAACGTGAAACTACTTTGTTGTGTCAAGTTTCAAGAAGCTAGCACAAACCGTGTTGGATTCAGAGTTCCAAATACATCTATCAATATAGGAGATAACAGAGTGAAACCTAAAAATTCAAACTGTTACTGGAAATGAACGCTTCAACATAGAAGAACGAAATTTGGGGAACCAAGTCGCCTTAGTGTACTGATCATTACCTGAAAGTATCATCCAGTTTGGGTGAAAAAATGTTTGCTGAGATTTCTGAAGATTCGTAATTTTGGGAAGCTTGGCAACCCCTTCCGATGAAAGTGTTTCTTGCCAGTCACTGCTTAGGGCTACAACAAGAGGAAACAAAACGTAGAGATAGAACGTGAAACTACTTTGTTGTGTCAAGTTTCAATTAGCTAGCACAAACCGTGTTGGATTTAGAGTTCCAAATACATCTATCTATATAGGAGAAAACAGAGTGAAACCTAAAAATTCAAACTGTTACTGGAAATGAACGCTTCAACATAGAAGAACGAAATTTGGGGAACCAAGTCGCCTTAGTGTACTGATCATTACCTGAAAGTATCATCCAGTTTGGTTGAAAAAATATTTGCTGAGATTTCTGGAGATTCGTAATTTTGGGAAGCTTGGCAACCCCTTCCCATGAAAGTGTTTCTCGCCAGTCACTGCTTAGGGCTACATCAAGAGGAAACAAAACGTCTAGATAGAACGTGAAACTACTTTGTTCTGTCAAGTTTCAAGAAGCTAGCACAAACCGTGTTGGATTTAGAGTTCCAAATACATCTGTCAATATACGAGAAAACAGAGTGAAACCTAAAAATTCAAACTGTTACTGGAAATGAACGCTTCAACATAGAAGAACGAAATTTGGGGAACCAAGTCGCCTTAGTGTACTGATCATTACCTGAGAGTATCATCCAGTTTGGGTGAAAAAATATTTGCTGAGATTTCTGAAGATTCGTAATTTTTGGAAGCTTGGCAACCCCTTCCCATGAAAGTGTTTCTCGCCAGTCACTGTTTAGGGCTACAGCAAGAGGAAACAAAACGTAGAGATAGAACATGAAACTACTTTGTTGTGTCAACTTTCAAGAAGCTAGCACAAACCGTGTTGGATTTAGAGTTCCAAATACATCTATCAATATAGTAGAAAACAGAGTGAAACCTAAAAATTCAAACTGTTACTGGAAATGAACGCTTCAACATAGAAGAACGAAATTTGGGGAACCAACGTACCTTAGTGTACTGATCATTACCTGAAAGTATCATCCAGTTTGGGTGAAAAATTATTTGCTGAGATTTCTGGAGATTCGTAATTTTTGGAAGCTTGGCAATCCCTTCCCATGAAAGTGTTTCTCGCCAGTCACTGCTTAGGGCTACATCAAGAGGAAACAAAACGTAGAGATAGAACGTGAAACTACTTTGTTGTGTCAAGTTTCAAGAAGCTATCACAAACCGTGTTGGATTTAGAGTTCCAAATACATCTGTCAATATACGAGAAAACAGAGTGAAACCTAAAAATTCAAACTGTTCCTGGAAATGAACGCTTCAACATAGAAGAACGAAATTTGGGGAACCAAGTCGCCTTAGTGTACTGATCATTACCTGAAAGTATCATCCAGTTTGGGTGAAAAAATATTTGCTGAGATTTCTGGAGATTCGTAATTTTGGGAAGCTTGGCAACCCCTTCCCATGAAAGTGTTTCTCGCCAGTCACTGCTTAGGGCTACATCAAGAGGAAACAAAACGTAGAGATAGAACGTGAAACTACTTTGTTGTGTCAAGTTTCAAGAAGCTAGCACAAACCGTGTTGGATTCAGAGTTCCAAATACATCTATCAATATAGGAGAAAACAGAGTGAAACCTAAAAATTCAAACTGTTACTGGAAATGAACGCTTCAACATAGAAGAACGAAATTTGGGGAACCAAGTCGCCTTAGTGTACTGATCATTAACTGAGAGTATCATCCAGTTTGGGTGAAAAAATATTTGCTGAGATTTCTGGAGATTCGTAATTTTTGGAAGCTTGGCAACCCCTTCCCATGAAAGTGTTTCTCGCCAGTCACTGCTTAGGGCTACATCAAGAGGAAACAAAACGTAGAGATAGAACGTGAAACTACTTTGTTGTGTCAAGTTTCAAGAAGCTAGCACAAACCGTGTTGGATTTAGAGTTCCAAATACATCTATCAATATAGGAGAAAACAGAGTGAAACCTAAAAATTCAAACTGTTACTGGAAATGAACGCTTCAACATAGAAGAACGAAATTTGGGGAACCAAGTCGCCTTAGTGTACTGATCATTACCTGAAAGTATCATCCAGTTTGGGTGAAAAAATATTTGCTGAGATTTCTGGAGATTCGTAATTTTGGGAAGCTTGGAATCCCCTTCCCATGAAAGTGTTTCTCACCAGTCACTGCTTAGGGCTACATAAAGAGGAAACAAAACGTAGAGATAGAACGTGAAACTACTTTGTTGTGTCAAGTTTCAAGAAGCTAGCACAAACCGTGTTGGATTTAGAGTTCCAAATACATCTATCAATATAGGAGAAAACAGAGTGAAACCTAAAAATTCAAACTGTTACTGGAAATGAACGCTTCAACATCGAAGAACGAAATTTGGGGAACCAAGTAGCCTTAGTGTACTGATCATTACCTGAGAGTATCATCCAGTTTGGGTGAAAAAATATTTGCTGAGATTTCTGGAAATTCGTAATTTTTGGAAGCGTGGCAACCCCTTCCCATGAAAGTGTTTCTCGCCAGTCACTGCTTAGGGCTACATCAAGAGGAAACAAAACGTAGAGATAGAACGTGAAACTACTTTGTTGTGTCAAGTTTCAAGAAGCTAGCACAAACCGTGTTGGATTCAGAGTTCCAAATACATCTATCAATATAGGAGAAAACAGAGTGAAACCTAAAAATTCAAACTGTTACTGGAAATGAACGCTTCAACATAGAAGAACGAAATTTGGGGAACCAAGTCGCCTTAGTGTACTGATCATTACCTGAAAGTATCATCCAGTTTGGGTGAAAAAATGTTTGCTGAGATTTCTGAAGATTCGTAATTTTGGGAAGCTTGGCAACCCCTTCCGATGAAAGTGTTTCTCGCCAGTCACTGCTTAGGGCTACAACAAGAGGAAACAAAACGTAGAGATAGAACGTGAAACTACTTTGTTGTGTCAAGTTTCAATTAGCTAGCACAAACCGTGTTGGATTTAGAGTTCCAAATACATCTATCTATATAGGAGAAAACAGAGTGAAACCTAAAAATTCAAACTGTTACTGGAAATGAACGCTTCAACATAGAAGAACGAAATTTGGGGAACCAAGTCGCCTTAGTGTACTGATCATTACCTGAAAGTATCATCCAGTTTGGTTGAAAAAATATTTGCTGAGATTTCTGGAGATTCGTAATTTTGGGAAGCTTGGCAACCCCTTCCCATGAAAGTGTTTCTCGCCAGTCACTGCTTAGGGCTACATCAAGAGGAAACAAAACGTCTAGATAGAACGTGAAACTACTTTGTTCTGTCAAGTTTCAAGAAGCTAGCACAAACCGTGTTGGATTTAGAGTTCCAAATACATCTGTCAATATACGAGAAAACAGAGTGAAACCTAAAAATTCAAACTGTTACTGGAAATGAACGCTTCAACATAGAAGAACGAAATTTGGGGAACCAAGTCGCCTTAGTGTACTGATCATTACCTGAAAGTATCATCCAGTTTGGGTGAAAAAATATTTGCTGAGATTTCTGGAGATTCGTAATTTTGGGAAGCTTGGCGACCCCTTCCCATGAAAGTGTTTCTCGCCAGTCACTGCTTAGGGCTACATCAAGAGGAAACAAAACGTAGAGATAGAACGTGAAACTACTTTGTTGTGTCAAGTTTCAAGAAGCTAGCACAAAACGTGTTGGATTTAGAGTTCCAAATACATCTATCAATATAGGAGAAAACAGAGTGAAACCTAAAAATTCAAACTGTTACTGGAAATGAACGCTTCAACATAGAAGAACGAAATTTGGGGAACCAAGTCGCCTTAGTGTACTGATCATTAACTGAGAGTATCATCCAGTTTGGGTGAAAAAATATTTGCTGAGATTTCTGGAGATTCGTAATTTTTGGAAGCTTGGCAACCCCTTCCCATGAAAGTGTTTCTCGCCAGTCACTGCTTAGGGCTACATCAAGAGTAAACCAAACGTAGAGATAGAACGTGAAACTACTTTGTTGTGTCAAGTTTCAAGAAGCTAGCACAAACCGTGTTGGATTTAGATTTCCAAATACATCTATCAATATAGGAGAAAACAGAGTGAAACCTAAAAATTCAAACTGTTACTGGAAATGAACGCTTCAACATAGAAGAACGAAATTTGGGGAACCAAGTCGCCTTAGTGTACTGATCATTACCTGAAAGTATCATCCAGTTTGGGTGAAAAAATATTTGCTGAGATTTCTGGAGATTCGTAATTGTGGGAAGCTTGGCAACCCCGTTCCATGAAAGTGTTTCTCGCCAGTCACTGCTTAGGGCTACATCAAGAGGAAACAAAACGTAGAGATAGAACGTGAAACTACTTTGTTGTGTCAAGTTTCAAGAAGCTAGCAAAAACCGTGTTGGATTTAGAGCTCCAAATACATCTATTAATATAGGAGAAAACAGAGTGAAACCTAAAAATTCAAACTGTTACTGGAAATGAACGCTTCGACATAGAAGAACGAAATTGGGGAACCAAGTCGCCTTAGTGTACTGATCATTACCTGAAAGTATCATCCAGTTTGGGTGAAAAAATATTTGCTGAGATTTCTGGAGATTCGTAATTTTGGGAAGCTTGGCAACCCCTTCCCATGAAAGTGTTTCTCGCCAGTCACTGCTTAGGGCTACATCAAGAGGAAACAAAACGTAGAGATAGAACGTGAAACTACTTTGTTGTGTCAAGTTTCAAGAAGCTAGCACAAACCGTGTTGGATTTAGAGTTCCAAATACATCTATCAATATAGGAGAAAACAGAGTGAAACCTAAAAATTCAAACTGTTACTGGAAATGAACGCTTCAACATAGAAGAACGAAATTTGGGGAACCAAGTCACCTTAGTGTACTTATCATTACCTGAGAGTATCATCCAGTTTGGGTGAAAAAATATTTGCTGAGATTTCTGGAGATTCGTAATTTTTGGAAGCTTGGCAACCCCTTCCCATGAAAGTGTTTCTCGCCAGTCACTGTTTAGGGCTACAGCAAGAGGAAACAAAACGTAGAGATAGAACATGAAACTACTTTGTTGTGTCAACTTTCAAGAAGCTAGCACAAACCGTGTTGGATTTAGAGTTCCAAATACATCTATCAATATAGGAGAAAACAGAGTGAAACCTAAAAATTCAAACTGTTACTGGAAATGAACGCTTCAACATAGAAGAACGAAATTTGGGGAACCAACGTACCTTAGTGTACTGATCATTACCTGAAAGTATCATCCAGTTTGGGTGAAAAATTATTTGCTGAGATTTCTGGAGATTCGTAATTTTTGGAAGCTTGGCAATCCCTTCCCATGAAAGTGTTTCTCGCCAGTCACTGCTTAGGGCTACATCAAGAGGAAACAAAACGTAGAGATAGAACGTGAAACTACTTTGTTGTGTCAAGTTTCAAGAAGCTATCACAAACCGTGTTGGATTTAGAGTTCCAAATACATCTGTCAATATACGAGAAAACAGAGTGAAACCTAAAAATTCAAACTGTTACTGGAAATGAACGCTTCAACATAGAAGAACGAAATTTGGGGAACCAAGTCGCCTTAGTGTACTGATCATTACCTGAAAGTATCATCCAGTTTGGGTGAAAAAATATTTGCTGAGATTTCTGGAGATTCGTAATTTTGGGAAGCTTGGCAACCCCTTCCGATGAAAGTGTTTCTCGCCAGTCACTGCTTACGGCTACATCAAGAGGAAACAAAACGTAGAGATAGAACGTGAAACTACTTTGTTGTGTCAAGTTTCAAGAAGCTAGCACAAACCGTGTTGGATTCAGAGTTCCAAATACATCTATCAATATAGGAGAAAACAGAGTGAAACCTAAAAATTCAAACTGTTACTGGAAATGAACGCTTCAACATAGAAGAACGAAATTTGGGGAACCAAGTCGCCTTAGTGTACTGATCATTAACTGAGAGTATCATCCAGTTTGGGTGAAAAAATATTTGCTGAGATTTCTGGAGATTCGTAATTTTTGGAAGCTTGGCAACCCCTTCCCATGAAAGTGTTTCTCGCCAGTCACTGCTTAGGGCTACATCAAGAGTAAACAAAACGTAGAGATAGAACGTGAAACTACTTTGTTGTGTCAAGTTTCAAGAAGCTAGCACAAACCGTGTTGGATTTAGAGTTCCAAATACATCTATCAATATAGGAGAAAACAGAGTGAAACCTAAAAATTCAAACTGTTACTGGAAATGAACGCTTCAACATAGAAGAACGAAATTTGGGGAACCAAGTCGCCTTAGTGTACTGATCATTACCTGAAAGTATCATCCAGTTTGGGTGAAAAAATATTTGCTGAGATTTCTGGAGATTCGTAATTGTGGGAAGCTTGGCAACCCCGTTCCATGAAAGTGTTTCTCGCCAGTCACTGCTTAGGGCTACATCAAGAGGAAACAAAACGTAGAGATAGAACGTGAAACTACTTTGTTGTGTCAAGTTTCAAGAAGCTAGCAAAAACCGTGTTGGATTTAGAGCTCCAAATACACCTATTAATATAGGAGAAAACAGAGTGAAACCTAAAAATTCAAACTGTTACTGGAAATGAACGCTTCGACATAGAAGAACGAAATTGGGGAACCAAGTCGCCTTAGTGTACTGATCATTACCTGAAAGTATCATCCAGTTTGGGTGAAAAAATATTTGCTGAGATTTCTGGAGATTCGTAATTTTGGGAAGCTTGGCAACCCCTTCCCATGAAAGTGTTTCTCGCCAGTCACTGCTTAGGGCTACATCAAGAGGAAACAAAACGTAGAGATAGAACGTGAAACTACTTTGTTGTGTCAAGTTTCAAGAAGCTAGCACAAACCGTGTTGGATTTAGAGTTCCAAATACATCTATCAATATAGGAGAAAACAGAGTGAAACCTAAAAATTCAAACTGTTACTGGAAATGAACGCTTCAACATAGAAGAACGAAATTTGGGGAACCAAGTCACCTTAGTGTACTTATCATTACCTGAGAGTATCATCCAGTTTGGGTGAAAAAATATTTGCTGAGATTTCTGGAGATTCGTAATTTTTGGAAGCTTGGCAACCCCTTCCCATGAAAGTGTTTCTCGCCAGTCACTGTTTAGGGCTACAGCAAGAGGAAACAAAACGTAGAGATAGAACATGAAACTACTTTGTTGTGTCAACTTTCAAGAAGCTAGCACAAACCGTGTTGGATTTAGAGTTCCAAATACATCTATCAATATAGGAGAAAACAGAGTGAAACCTAAAAATTCAAACTGTTACTGGAAATGAACGCTTCAACATAGAAGAACGAAATTTGGGGAACCAACGTACCTTAGTGTACTGATCATTACCTGAAAGTATCATCCAGTTTGGGTGAAAAATTATTTGCTGAGATTTCTGGAGATTCGTAATTTTTGGAAGCTTGGCAATCCCTTCCCATGAAAGTGTTTCTCGCCAGTCACTGCTTAGGGCTACATCAAGAGGAAACAAAACGTAGAGATAGAACGTGAAACTACTTTGTTGTGTCAAGTTTCAAGAAGCTATCACAAACCGTGTTGGATTTAGAGTTCCAAATACATCTGTCAATATACGAGAAAACAGAGTGAAACCTAAAAATTCAAACTGTTACTGGAAATGAACGCTTCAACATAGAAGAACGAAATTTGGGGAACCAAGTCGCCTTAGTGTACTGATCATTACCTGAAAGTATCATCCAGTTTGGGTGAAAAAATATTTGCTGAGATTTCTGGAGATTCGTAATTTTGGGAAGCTTGGCAACCCCTTCCGATGAAAGTGTTTCTCGCCAGTCACTGCTTAGGGCTACATCAAGAGGAAACAAAACGTAGAGATAGAACGTGAAACTACTTTGTTGTGTCAAGTTTCAAGAAGCTAGCACAAACCGTGTTGGATTCAGAGTTCCAAATACATCTATCAATATAGGAGAAAACAGAGTGAAACCTAAAAATTCAAACTGTTACTGGAAATGAACGCTTCAACATAGAAGAACGAAATTTGGGGAACCAAGTCGCCTTAGTGTACTGATCATTAACTGAGAGTATCATCCAGTTTGGGTGAAAAAATATTTGCTGAGATTTCTGGAGATTCGTAATTTTTGGAAGCTTGGCAACCCCTTCCCATGAAAGTGTTTCTCGCCAGTCACTGCTTAGGGCTACATCAAGAGTAAACAAAACGTAGAGATAGAACGTGAAACTACTTTGTTGTGTCAAGTTTCAAGAAGCTAGCACAAACCGTGTTGGATTTAGAGTTCCAAATACATCTATCAATATAGGAGAAAACAGAGTGAAACCTAAAAATTCAAACTGTTACTGGAAATGAACGCTTCAACATAGAAGAACGAAATTTGGGGAACCAAGTCGCCTTAGTGTACTGATCATTACCTGAAAGTATCATCCAGTTTGGGTGAAAAAATATTTGCTGAGATTTCTGGAGATTCGTAATTGTGGGAAGCTTGGCAACCCCGTTCCATGAAAGTGTTTCTCGCCAGTCACTGCTTAGGGCTACATCAAGAGGAAACAAAACGTAGAGATAGAACGTGAGACTACTTTGTTGTGTCAAGTTTCAAGAAGCTAGCAAAAACCGTGTTGGATTTAGAGCTCCAAATACATCTATTAATATAGGAGAAAACAGAGTGAAACCTAAAAATTCAAACTGTTACTGGAAATGAACGCTTCGACATAGAAGAACGAAATTTGGGGAACCAAGTCGCCTTAGTGTACTGATCATTACCTGAAAGTATCATCCAGTTTGGGTGAAAAAATATTTGCTGAGATTTCTGGAGATTCGTAATTTTGGGAAGCTTGGCAGCCCCTTCCCATGAAAGTGTTTCTCGCCAGTCACTGCTTAGGGCTACATCAAGAGGAAACAAAACGTAGGGATAGAACGTGAAACTACTTTGTTGTGTCAAGTTTCAAGAAGCTAGCACAAACCGTGTTGGATTTAGAGTTCCAAATACATCTATCAATATAGGAGAAAACAGAGTGAAACCTAAAAATTCAAACTGTTACTGGAAATGAACGCTTCAACATAGAAGAACGAAATTTGGGGAACCAAGTCGCCTTAGTGTACTGATCATTACCTGAAAGTATCATCCAGTTTGGGTGAAAAAATATTTGCTGAGATTTCTGGAGATTCGTAATTTTGGGAAGCTTGGCAACCCCTTCCCATGAAAGTGTTTCTCGCCAGTCACTGTTTAGGGCTACATCAAGAGGAAACAACAAAACGTAGAGATAGAAAGTGAAACTACTTTGTTGTGTCAACTTTCAATAAGCTAGCACAAACCGTGTTGGATTCAGAGTTCCAAATACATCTATCAATATAGGAGAAAACAGAGTGAAACCTACAAATTCAAACTGTTACTGGAAATGAACGCTTCAACATAGAAGAACGAAATTTGGGGAACCAAGTCGCCTTAGTGTACTGATCATTACCTGAAAGTATCATCCAGTTTGGGTGAAAAAATATTTGCTGAGATTTCTGGAGATTCGTAATTTTGGGAAGCTTGGCAACCCCTTCCCATGAAAGTGTTTCTCGCCAGTCACTGCTTAGGGCTACATCAAGAGGAAACAAAACGTCTAGATAGAACGTGAAACTACTTTGTTCTGTCAAGTTTCAAGAAGCTAGCACAAACCGTGTTGGATGTAGAGTTCCAAATACATCTGTCAATATACGAGAAAACAGAGTGAAACCTAAAAATTCAAACTGTTACTGGAAATGAACGCTTCAACATAGAAGAACGAAATTTGGGGAACCAAGTCGCCTTAGTGTACTGATCATTACCTGAAAGTATCATCCAGTTTGGGTGAAAAAATATTTGCTGAGATTTCTGGAGATTCGTAATTTTGGGAAGCTTGGCGACCCCTTCCCATGAAAGTGTTTCTCGCCAGTCACTGCTTAGGGCTACATCAAGAGGAAACAAAACGTAGAGATAGAACGTGAAACTACTTTGTTGTGTCAAGTTTCAAGAAGCTAGCACAAAACGTGTTGGATTTAGAGTTCCAAATACATCTATCAATATAGGAGAAAACAGAGTGAAACCTAAAAATTCAAACTGTTACTGGAAATGAACGCTTCAACATAGAAGAACGAAATTTGGGGAACCAAGTCGCCTTAGTGTACTTATCATTACCTGAGAGTATCATCCAGTTTGGGTGAAAAAATATTTGCTGAGATTTCTGGAGATTCGTAATTTTTGGAAGCTTGGCAACCCCTTCCCATGAAAGTGTTTCTCGCCAGTCACTGCTTAGGGCTACATCAAGAGTAAACAAAACGTAGAGATAGAACGTGAAACTACTTTGTTGTGTCAAGTTTCAAGAAGCTAGCACAAACCGTGTTGGATTTAGATTTCCAAATACATCTATCAATATAGGAGAAAACAGAGTGAAACCTAAAAATTCAAACTGTTACTGGAAATGAACGCATCAACATAGAAGAACGAAATTTGGGGAACCAAGTCGCCTTAGTGTACTGATCATTACCTGAAAGTATCATCCAGTTTGGGTGAAAAAATATTTGCTGAGATTTCTGGAGATTCGTAATTGTGGGAAGCTTGGCAACCCCGTTCCATGAAAGTGTTTCTCGCCAGTCACTGCTTAGGGCTACATCAAGAGGAAACAAAACGTAGAGATAGAACGTGAAACTACTTTGTTGTGTCAAGTTTCAAGAAGCTAGCAAAAACCGTGTTGGATTTAGTGCTCCAAATACATCTATTAATATAGGAGAAAACAGAGTGAAACCTAAAAATTCAAATTGTTACTGGAAATGAACGCTTCAACATAGAAGAACGAAATTGGGGAACCAAGTCGCCTTAGTGTACTGATCATTACCTGAAAGTATCATCCAGTTTGGGTGAAAAAATATTTGCTGAGATTTCTGGAGATTCGTAATTTTGGGAAGCTTGGCAACCCCTTCCCATGAAAGTGTTTCTCGCCAGTCACTGCTTAGGGCTACATCAAGAGGAAACAAAACGTAGAGATAGAACGTGAAACTACTTTGTTGTGTCAAGTTTCAAGAAGCTAGCACAAACCGTGTTGGATTTAGAGTTCCAAATACATCTATCAATATAGGAGAAAACAGAGTGAAACCTAAAAATTCAAACTGTTACTGGAAATGAACGCTTCAACATAGAAGAACGAAATTTGTGGAACCAAGTCGCCTTAGTGTACTTATCATTACCTGAGAGTATCATCCAGTTTGGGTGAAAAAATATTTGCTGAGATTTCTGGAGATTCGTAATTTTTGGAGGCTTGGCAACCCCTTCCCATGAAAGTGTTTCTCGCCAGTCACTGTTTAGGGCTACAGCAAGAGGAAACAAAACGTAGAGATAGAACATGAAACTACTTTGTTGTGTCAACTTTCAAGAAGCTAGCACAAACCGTGTTGGATTTAGAGTTCCAAATACATCTATCAATATAGGAGAAAACAGAGTGAAACCTAAAAATTCAAACTGTTACTGGAAATGAACGCTTCAACATAGAAGAACGAAATTTGGGGAACCAACGTACCTTAGTGTACTGATCATTACCTGAAAGTATCATCCAGTTTGGGTGAAAAATTATTTGCTGAGATTTCTGGAGATTCGTAATTTTTGGAAGCTTGGCAATCCCTTCCCATGAAAGTGTTTCTCGCCAGTCACTGCTTAGGGCTACATCAAGAGGAAACAAAACGTAGAGATAGAACGTGAAACTACTTTGTTGTGTCAAGTTTCAAGAAGCTATCACAAACCGTGTTGGATTTAGAGTTCCAAATACATCTGTCAATATACGAGAAAACAGAGTGAAACCTAAAAATTCAAACTGTTACTGGAAATGAACGCTTCAACATAGAAGAACGAAATTTGGGGAACCAAGTCGCCTTAGTGTACTGATCATTACCTGAAAGTATCATCCAGTTTGGGTGAAAAAATATTTGCTGAGATTTCTGGAGATTCGTAATTTTTGGAAGCTTGGCAATCCCTTCCCATGAAAGTGTTTCTCGCCAGTCACTGCTTAGGGCTACAACAAGAGGAAACAAAACGTAGAGATAGAACGTGAAACTACTTTGTTGTGTCAAGTTTCAAGAAGCTAGCACAAAACGTGTTGGATTTAGAGTTCCAAATACATCTATCAATATAGGAGAATACTGAGTGAAACCTAAAAATTCAAACTGTTACTGGAAATGAACGCTTCAACATAGAAGAACGAAATTTGGGGAACCAAGTCGCCTTAGTGTACTGATCATTAACTGAGAGTATCATCCAGTTTGGGTGAAAAAATATTTGCTGAGATTTCTGGAGATTCGTAATTTTTGGAAGCTTGGCAACCCCTTCCCATGAAAGTGTTTCTCGCCAGTCACTGTTTAGGGCTACAGCAAGAGGAAACAAAACGTAGAGATAGAACGTGAAACTACTTTGTTGTGTCAAGTTTCAAGAAGCTAGCACAAACCGTGTTGGATTTAGAGTTCCAAATACATCTATCTATATAGGAGAAAACAGAGTGAAACCTAAAAATTCAAACTGTTACTGGAAATGAACGCTTCAACATAGAAGAACGAAATTTGGGGAACCAAGTCGCCTTAGTGTACTGATCATTACCTGAAAGTATCATCCAGTTTGGGTGAAAAAATATTTGCTGAGATTTCTGGAGATTCGTAATTTTGGGAAGCTTGGCGACCCCTTCCCATGAAAGTGTTTCTCGCCAGTCACTGCTTAGGGCTACATCAAGAGGAAACAAAACGTAGAGATAGAACGTGAAACTACTTTGTTGTGTCAAGTTTCAAGAAGCTAGCACAAAACGTGTTGGATTTAGAGTTCCAAATACATCTATCAATATAGGAGAAAACAGAGTGAAACCTAAAAATTCAAACTGTTACTGGAAATGAACGCTTCAACATAGAAGAACGAAATTTGGGGAACCAAGTCGCCTTAGTGTACTTATCATTACCTGAGAGTATCATCCAGTTTGGGTGAAAAAATATTTGCTGAGATTTCTGGAGATTCGTAATTTTTGGAAGCTTGGCAACCCCTTCCCATGAAAGTGTTTCTCGCCAGTCACTGCTTAGGGCTACATCAAGAGTAAACAAAACGTAGAGATAGAACGTGAAACTACTTTGTTGTGTCAAGTTTCAAGAAGCTAGCACAAACCGTGTTGGATTTAGATTTCCAAATACATCTATCAATATAGGAGAAAACAGAGTGAAACCTAAAAATTCAAACTGTTACTGGAAATGAACGCATCAACATAGAAGAACGAAATTTGGGGAACCAAGTCGCCTTAGTGTACTGATCATTACCTGAAAGTATCATCCAGTTTGGGTGAAAAAATATTTGCTGAGATTTCTGGAGATTCGTAATTGTGGGAAGCTTGGCAACCCCGTTCCATGAAAGTGTTTCTCGCCAGTCACTGCTTAGGGCTACATCAAGAGGAAACAAAACGTAGAGATAGAACGTGAAACTACTTTGTTGTGTCAAGTTTCAAGAAGCTAGCAAAAACCGTGTTGGATTTAGTGCTCCAAATACATCTATTAATATAGGAGAAAACAGAGTGAAACCTAAAAATTCAAATTGTTACTGGAAATGAACGCTTCAACATAGAAGAACGAAATTGGGGAACCAAGTCGCCTTAGTGTACTGATCATTACCTGAAAGTATCATCCAGTTTGGGTGAAAAAATATTTGCTGAGATTTCTGGAGATTCGTAATTTTGGGAAGCTTGGCAACCCCTTCCCATGAAAGTGTTTCTCGCCAGTCACTGCTTAGGGCTACATCAAGAGGAAACAAAACGTAGAGATAGAACGTGAAACTACTTTGTTGTGTCAAGTTTCAAGAAGCTAGCACAAACCGTGTTGGATTTAGAGTTCCAAATACATCTATCAATATAGGAGAAAACAGAGTGAAACCTAAAAATTCAAACTGTTACTGGAAATGAACGCTTCAACATAGAAGAACGAAATTTGTGGAACCAAGTCGCCTTAGTGTACTTATCATTACCTGAGAGTATCATCCAGTTTGGGTGAAAAAATATTTGCTGAGATTTCTGGAGATTCGTAATTTTTGGAGGCTTGGCAACCCCTTCCCATGAAAGTGTTTCTCGCCAGTCACTGTTTAGGGCTACAGCAAGAGGAAACAAAACGTAGAGATAGAACATGAAACTACTTTGTTGTGTCAACTTTCAAGAAGCTAGCACAAACCGTGTTGGATTTAGAGTTCCAAATACATCTATCAATATAGGAGAAAACAGAGTGAAACCTAAAAATTCAAACTGTTACTGGAAATGAACGCTTCAACATAGAAGAACGAAATTTGGGGAACCAACGTACCTTAGTGTACTGATCATTACCTGAAAGTATCATCCAGTTTGGGTGAAAAATTATTTGCTGAGATTTCTGGAGATTCGTAATTTTTGGAAGCTTGGCAATCCCTTCCCATGAAAGTGTTTCTCGCCAGTCACTGCTTAGGGCTACATCAAGAGGAAACAAAACGTAGAGATAGAACGTGAAACTACTTTGTTGTGTCAAGTTTCAAGAAGCTATCACAAACCGTGTTGGATTTAGAGTTCCAAATACATCTGTCAATATACGAGAAAACAGAGTGAAACCTAAAAATTCAAACTGTTACTGGAAATGAACGCTTCAACATAGAAGAACGAAATTTGGGGAACCAAGTCGCCTTAGTGTACTGATCATTACCTGAAAGTATCATCCAGTTTGGGTGAAAAAATATTTGCTGAGATTTCTGGAGATTCGTAATTTTTGGAAGCTTGGCAATCCCTTCCCATGAAAGTGTTTCTCGCCAGTCACTGCTTAGGGCTACAACAAGAGGAAACAAAACGTAGAGATAGAACGTGAAACTACTTTGTTGTGTCAAGTTTCAAGAAGCTAGCACAAAACGTGTTGGATTTAGAGTTCCAAATACATCTATCAATATAGGAGAATACTGAGTGAAACCTAAAAATTCAAACTGTTACTGGAAATGAACGCTTCAACATAGAAGAACGAAATTTGGGGAACCAAGTCGCCTTAGTGTACTGATCATTAACTGAGAGTATCATCCAGTTTGGGTGAAAAAATATTTGCTGAGATTTCTGGAGATTCGTAATTTTTGGAAGCTTGGCAACCCCTTCCCATGAAAGTGTTTCTCGCCAGTCACTGTTTAGGGCTACAGCAAGAGGAAACAAAACGTAGAGATAGAACATGAAACTACTTTGTTGTGTCAACTTTCAAGAAGCTAGCACAAACCGTGTTGGATTTAGAGTTCCAAATACATCTATCAATATAGGAGAAAACAGAGTGAAACCTAAAAATTCAAACTGTTACTGGAAATGAACGCTTCAACATAGAAGAACGAAATTTGGGGAACCAACGTACCTTAGTGTACTGATCATTACCTGAAAGTATCATCCAGTTTGGGTGAAAAATTATTTGCTGAGATTTCTGGAGATTCGTAATTTTTGGAAGCTTGGCAATCCCTTCCCATGAAAGTGTTTCTCGCCAGTCACTGCTTAGGGCTACATCAAGAGGAAACAAAACGTAGAGATAGAACGTGAAACTACTTTGTTGTGTCAAGTTTCAAGATGCTATCACAAACCGTGTTGGATTTAGAGTTCCAAATACATCTGTCAATATACGAGAAAACAGAGTGAAACCTAAAAATTCAAACTGTTACTGGAAATGAACGCTTCAACATAGAAGAACGAAATTTGGGGAACCCAGTCGCCTTAGTGTACTGATCATTACCTGAAAGTATCATCCAGTTTGGGTGAAAAAATATTTGCTGAGATTTCTGGAGATTCGTAATTTTGGGAAGCTTGGCAACCCCTTCCGATGAAAGTGTTTCTCGCCAGTCACTGCTTAGGGCTACATCAAGAGGAAACACAACGTAGAGATAGTACGTGAAACTACTTTGTTGTGTCAAGTTTCAAGAAGCTAGCACAAACCGTGTTGGATTCAGAGTTCCAAATACATCTATCAATATAGGAGAAAACAGAGTGAAACCTAAAAATTCAAACTGTTACTGGAAATGAACGCTTCAACATAGAAGAACGAAATTTGGGGAACCAAGTCGCCTTAGTGTACTGATCATTAACTGAGAGTATCATCCAGTTTGGGTGAAAAAATATTTGCTGAGATTTCTGGAGATTCGTAATTTTTGGAAGCTTGGCAACCCCTTCCCATGAAAGTGTTTCTCGCCAGTCACTGCTTAGGGCTACATCAAGAGTAAACAAAATGTAGAGATAGAACGTGAAACTACTTTGTTGTGTCAAGTTTCAAGAAGCTAGCACAAACCGTGTTGGATTTAGTGTTCCAAATACATCTATCAATATAGGAGAAAACAGAGTGAAACCTAAAAATTCAAACTGTTACTGGAAATGAACGCTTCAACATAGAAGAACGAAATTTGGGGAACCAAGTCGCCTTAGTGTACTGATCATTACCTGAAAGTATCATCCAGTTTGGGTGAAAAAATATTTGCTGAGATTTCTGGAGATTCGTAATTGTGGGAAGCTTGGCAACCCCGTTCCATGAAAGTGTTTCTCGCCAGTCACTGCTTAGGGCTACATCAAGAGGAAACAAAACGTAGAGATAGAACGTGAGACTACTTTGTTGTGTCAAGTTTCAAGAAGCTAGCAAAAACCGTGTTGGATTTAGAGCTCCAAATACATCTATTAATATAGGAGAAAACAGAGTGAAACCTAAAAATTCAAACTGTTACTGGAAATGAACGCTTCGACATAGAAGAACGAAATTTGGGGAACCAAGTCGCCTTAGTGTACTGATCATTACCTGAAAGTATCATCCAGTTTGGGTGAAAAAATATTTGCTGAGATTTCTGGAGATTCGTAATTTTGGGAAGCTTGGCAGCCCCTTCCCATGAAAGTGTTTCTCGCCAGTCACTGCTTAGGGCTACATCAAGAGGAAACAAAACGTAGGGATAGAACGTGAAACTACTTTGTTGTGTCAAGTTTCAAGAAGCTAGCACAAACCGTGTTGGATTTAGAGTTCCAAATACATCTATCAATATAGGAGAAAACAGAGTGAAACCTAAAAATTCAAACTGTTACTGGAAATGAACGCTTCAACATAGAAGAACGAAATTTGGGGAACCAAGTCGCCTTAGTGTACTGATCATTACCTGAAAGTATCATCCAGTTTGGGTGAAAAAATATTTGCTGAGATTTCTGGAGATTCGTAATTTTGGGAAGCTTGGCAACCCCTTCCCATGAAAGTGTTTCTCGCCAGTCACTGTTTAGGGCTACATCAAGAGGAAACAACAAAACGTAGAGATAGAAAGTGAAACTACTTTGTTGTGTCAACTTTCAATAAGCTAGCACAAACCGTGTTGGATTCAGAGTTCCAAATACATCTATCAATATAGGAGAAAACAGAGTGAAACCTACAAATTCAAACTGTTACTGGAAATGAACGCTTCAACATAGAAGAACGAAATTTGGGGAACCAAGTCGCCTTAGTGTACTGATCATTACCTGAAAGTATCATCCAGTTTGGGTGAAAAAATATTTGCTGAGATTTCTGGAGATTCGTAATTTTGGGAAGCTTGGCAACCCCTTCCCATGAAAGTGTTTCTCGCCAGTCACTGCTTAGGGCTACATCAAGAGGAAACAAAACGTAGGGATAGAACGTGAAACTACTTTGTTCTGTCAAGTTTCAAGAAGCTAGCACAAACCGTGTTGGATGTAGAGTTCCAAATACATCTGTCAATATACGAGAAAACAGAGTGAAACCTAAAAATTCAAACTGTTACTGGAAATGAACGCTTCAACATAGAAGAACGAAATTTGGGGAACCAAGTCGCCTTAGTGTACTGATCATTACCTGAAAGTATCATCCAGTTTGGGTGAAAAAATATTTGCTGAGATTTCTGGAGATTCGTAATTTTGGGAAGCTTGGCGACCCCTTCCCATGAAAGTGTTTCTCGCCAGTCACTGCTTAGGGCTACATCAAGAGGAAACAAAACGTAGAGATAGAACGTGAAACTACTTTGTTGTGTCAAGTTTCAATAAGCTAGCACAAACCGTGTTGGATTCAGAGTTCCAAATACATCTATCAATATAGGAGAAAACAGAGTGAAACCTACAAATTCAAACTGTTACTGGAAATGAACGCTTCAACATAGAAGAACGAAATTTGGGGAACCAAGTCGCCTTAGTGTACTGATCATTACCTGAAAGTATCATCCAGTTTGGGTGAAAAAATATTTGCTGAGATTTCTGGAGATTCGTAATTTTGGGAAGCTTGGCAACCCCTTCCCATGAAAGTGTTTCTCGCCAGTCACTGCTTAGGGCTACATCAAGAGGAAACAAAACGTAGGGATAGAACGTGAAACTACTTTGTTCTGTCAAGTTTCAAGAAGCTAGCACAAACCGTGTTGGATGTAGAGTTCCAAATACATCTGTCAATATACGAGAAAACAGAGTGAAACCTAAAAATTCAAACTGTTACTGGAAATGAACGCTTCAACATAGAAGAACGAAATTTGGGGAACCAAGTCGCCTTAGTGTACTGATCATTACCTGAAAGTATCATCCAGTTTGGGTGAAAAAATATTTGCTGAGATTTCTGGAGATTCGTAATTTTGGGAAGCTTGGCGACCCCTTCCCATGAAAGTGTTTCTCGCCAGTCACTGCTTAGGGCTACATCAAGAGGAAACAAAACGTAGAGATAGAACGTGAAACTACTTTGTTGTGTCAAGTTTCAAGAAGCTAGCACAAAACGTGTTGGATTTAGAGTTCCAAATACATCTATCAATATAGGAGAAAACAGAGTGAAACCTAAAAATTCAAACTGTTACTGGAAATGAACGCTTCAACATAGAAGAACGAAATTTGGGGAACCAAGTCGCCTTAGTGTACTTATCATTACCTGAGAGTATCATCCAGTTTGGGTGAAAAAATATTTGCTGAGATTTCTGGAGATTCGTAATTTTTGGAAGCTTGGCAACCCCTTCCCATGAAAGTGTTTCTCGCCAGTCACTGCTTAGGGCTACATCAAGAGTAAACAAAACGTAGAGATAGAACGTGAAACTACTTTGTTGTGTCAAGTTTCAAGAAGCTAGCACAAACCGTGTTGGATTTAGATTTCCAAATACATCTATCAATATAGGAGAAAACAGAGTGAAACCTAAAAATTCAAACTGTTACTGGAAATGAACGCTTCAACATAGAAGAACGAAATTTGGGGAACCAAGTCGCCTTAGTGTACTGATCATTACCTGAAAGTATCATCCAGTTTGGGTGAAAAAATATTTGCTGAGATTTCTGGAGATTCGTAATTGTGGGAAGCTTGGCAACCACGTTCCATGAAAGTGTTTCTCGCCAGTCACTGCTTAGGGCTACATCAAGAGGAAACAAAACGTAGAGATAGAACGTGAAACTACTTTGTTGTGTCAAGTTTCAAGAAGCTAGCAAAAACCGTGTTGGATTTAGTGCTCCAAATACATCTATTAATATAGGAGAAAACAGAGTGAAACCTAAAAATTCAAAATGTTACTGGAAATGAACGCTTCAACATAGAAGAACGAAATTGGGGAACCAAGTCGCCTTAGTGTACTGATCATTACCTGAAAGTATCATCCAGTTTGGGTGAAAAAATATTTGCTGAGATTTCTGGAGATTCGTAATTTTGGGAAGCTTGGCAACCCCTTCCCATGAAAGTGTTTCTCGCCAGTCACTGCTTAGGGCTACATCAAGAGGAAACAAAACGTAGAGATAGAACGTGAAACTACTTTGTTGTGTCAAGTTTCAAGAAGCTAGCACAAACCGTGTTGGATTTAGAGTTCCAAATACATCTATCAATATAGGAGAAAACAGAGTGAAACCTAAAAATTCAAACTGTTACTGGAAATGAACGCTTCGACATAGAAGAACGAAATTTGGGGAACCAAGTCGCCTTAGTGTACTGATCATTACCTGAAAGTATCATCCAGTTTGGGTGAAAAAATATTTGCTGAGATTTCTGGAGATTCGTAATTTTGGGAAGCTTGGCAGCCCCTTCCCATGAAAGTGTTTCTCGCCAGTCACTGCTTAGGGCTACATCAAGAGGAAACAAAACGTAGAGATAGAACGTGAAACTACTTTGTTGTGTCAAGTTTCAAGAAGCTAGCACAAACCGTGTTGGATTTAGAGTTCCAAATACATCTATCAATATAGGAGAAAACAGAGTGAAACCAAAAAATTCAAACTGTTACTGGAAATGAACGCTTCAACATAGAAGAACGAAATTTGGGGAACCAAGTCGCCTTAGTGTACTGATCATTACCTGAAAGTATCATCCAGTTTGGGTGAAAAAATATTTGCTGAGATTTCTGGAGATTCGTAATTTTGGGAAGCTTGGCAACCCCTTCCCATGAAAGTGTTTCTCGCCAGTCACTGTTTAGGGCTACATCAAGAGGAAACAACAAAACGTAGAGATAGAAAGTGAAACTACTTTGTTGTGTCAACTTTCAAGAAGCTAGCACAAACCGTGTTGGATTCAGAGTTCCAAATACATCTATCAATATAGGAGAAAACAGAGTGAAACCTACAAATTCAAACTGTTACTGGAAATGAACGCTTCAACATAGAAGAACGAAATTTGGGGAACCAAGTAGCCTTAGTGTACTGATCATTACCTGAAAGTATCATCCAGTTTGGGTGAAAAAATATTTGCTGAGATTTCTGGAGATTCGTAATTTTGGGAAGCTTGGCAACCCCTTCCCATGAAAGTGTTTCTCGCCAGTCACTGCTTAGGGCTACATCAAGAGGAAACAAAACGTCTAGATAGAACGTGAAACTACTTTGTTCTGTCAAGTTTCAAGAAGCTAGCACAAACCGTGTTGGATTTAGAGTTCCAAATACATCTGTCAATATACGAGAAAACAGAGTGAAACCTAAAAATTCAAACTGTTACTGGAAATGAACGCTTCAACATAGAAGAACGAAATTTGGGGAACCAAGTCGCCTTAGTGTACTGATCATTACCTGAAAGTATCATCCAGTTTGGGTGAAAAAATATTTGCTGAGATTTCTGGAGATTCGTAATTTTGGGAAGCTTGGCGACCCCTTCCCATGAAAGTGTTTCTCGCCAGTCACTGCTTAGGGCTACATCAAGAGGAAACAAAACGTAGAGATAGAACGTGAAACTACTTTGTTGTGTCAACTTTCAAGAAGCTAGCACAAACCGTGTTGGATTTAGAGTTCCAAATACATCTGTCAATATACGAGAAAACAGAGTGAAACCTAAAAATTCAAACTGTTACTGGAAATGAACGCTTCAACATAGAAGAACGAAATTTGGGGAACCAAGTCGCCTTAGTGTACTGATCATTACCTGAAAGTATCATCCAGTTTGGGTGAAAAATTATTTGCTGAGATTTCTGGAGATTCGTAATTTTTGGAAGCTTGGCAATCCCTTCCCATGAAAGTGTTTCTCGCCAGTCACTGCTTAGGGCTACATCAAGAGGAAACAAAACGTAGAGATAGAACGTGAAACTACTTTGTTGTGTCAAGTTTCAAGAAGCTATCACAAACCGTGTTGGATTTAGAGTTCCAAATACATCTGTCAATATACGAGAAAACAGAGTGAAACCTAAAAATTCAAACTGTTACTGGAAATGAACGCTTCAACATAGAAGAACGAAATTTGGGGAACCAAGTCGCCTTAGTGTACTGATCATTACCTGAAAGTATCATCCAGTTTGGGTGAAAAAATATTTGCTGAGATTTCTGGAGATTCGTAATTTTGGGAAGCTTGGCAACCCCTTCCGATGAAAGTGTTTCTCGCCAGTCACTGCTTAGGGCTACATCAAGAGGAAACAAAACGTAGAGATAGAACGTGAAACTACTTTGTTGTGTCAAGTTTCAAGAAGCTAGCACAAACCGTGTTGGATTCAGAGTTCCAAATACATCTATCAATATAGGAGAAAACAGAGTGAAACCTAAAAATTCAAACTGTTACTGGAAATGAACGCTTCAACATAGAAGAACGAAATTTGGGGAACCAAGTCGCCTTAGTGTACTGATCATTAACTGAGAGTATCATCCAGTTTGGGTGAAAAAATATTTGCTGAGATTTCTGGAGATTCGTAATTTTTGGAAGCTTGGCAACCCCTTCCCATGAAAGTGTTTCTCGCCAGTCACTGCTTAGGGCTACATCAAGAGTAAACAAAACGTAGAGATAGAACGTGAAACTACTTTGTTGTGTCAAGTTTCAAGAAGCTAGCACAAACCGTGTTGGATTTAGAGTTCCAAATACATCTATCAATATAGGAGAAAACAGAGTGAAACCTAAAAATTCAAACTGTTACTGGAAATGAACGCTTCAACATAGAAGAACGAAATTTGGGGAACCAAGTCGCCTTAGTGTACTGATCATTACCTGAAAGTATCATCCAGTTTGGGTGAAAAAATATTTGCTGAGATTTCTGGAGATTCGTAATTGTGGGAAGCTTGGCAACCCCGTTCCATGAAAGTGTTTCTCGCCAGTCACTGCTTAGGGCTACATCAAGAGGAAACAAAACGTAGAGATAGAACGTGAGACTACTTTGTTGTGTCAAGTTTCAAGAAGCTAGCACAAACCGTGTTGGATTTAGAGTTCCAAATACATCTATCAATATAGGAGAAAACAGAGTGAAACCTAAAAATTCAAACTGTTACTGGAAATGAACGCTTCGACATAGAAGAACGAAATTTGGGGAACCAAGTCACCTTAGTGTACTTATCATTACCTGAGAGTATCATCCCGTTTGGGTGAAAAAATATTTGCTGAGATTTCTGGAGATTCGTAATTTTTGGAAGCTTGGCAACCCCTTCCCATGATAGTGTTTTTCGCCAGTCACTGTTTAGGGCTACAGCAAGAGGAAACAAAACGTAGAGATAGAATATGAAACTACTTTGTTGTGTCAACTTTCAAGAAGCTAGCACAAACCGTGTTGGATTTAGAGTTCCAAATACATCTATCAATATAGGAGAAAACAGAGTGAAACCTAAAAATTCAAACTGTTACTGGAAATGAACACTTCAACATAGAAGAACGAAATTTGGGGAACCAACGTACCTTAGTGTACTGATCATTACCTGAAAGTATCATCCAGTTTGGGTGAAAAATTATTTGCTGAGATTTCTGGAGATTCGTAATTTTTGGAAGCTTGGCAATCCCTTCCCATGAAAGTGTTTCTCGCCAGTCACTGCTTAGGGCTACATCAAGAGGAAACAAAACGTAGAGATAGAACGTGAAACTACTTTGTTGTGTCAAGTTTCAAGAAGCTATCACAAACCGTGTTGGATTCAGAGTTCCAAATACATCTATCAATATAGGAGAAAACAGAGTGAAACCTACAAATTCAAACTGTTACTGGAAATGAACGCTTCAACATAGAAGAACGAAATTTGGGGAACCAAGTAGCCTTAGTGTACTGATCATTACCTGAAAGTATCATCCAGTTTGGGTGAAAAAATATTTGCTGAGATTTCTGGAGATTCGTAATTTTGGGAAGCTTGGCAACCCCTTCCCATGAAAGTGTTTCTCGCCAGTCACTGCTTAGGGCTACATCAAGAGGAAACAAAACGTCTAGATAGAACGTGAAACTACTTTGTTCTGTCAAGTTTCAAGAAGCTAGCACAAACCGTGTTGGATTTAGAGTTCCAAATACATCTGTCAATATACGAGAAAACAGAGTGAAACCTAAAAATTCAAACTGTTACTGGAAATGAACGCTTCAACATAGAAGAACGAAATTTGGGGAACCAAGTCGCCTTAGTGTACTGATCATTACCTGAAAGTATCATCCAGTTTGGGTGAAAAAATATTTGCTGAGATTTCTGGAGATTCGTAATTTTGGGAAGCTTGGCGACCCCTTCCCATGAAAGTGTTTCTCGCCAGTCACTGCTTAGGGCTACATCAAGAGGAAACAAAACGTAGAGATAGAACGTGAAACTTCTTTGTTGTGTCAACTTTCAAGAAGCTAGCACAAACCGTGTTGGATTTAGAGTTCCAAATACATCTATCAATATAGGAGAAAACAGAGTGAAACCTAAAAATTCAAACTGTTACTGGAAATGAACGCTTCAACATAGAAGAACGAAATTTGGGGAACCAACGTACCTTAGTGTACTGATCATTACCTGAAAGTATCATCCAGTTTGGGTGAAAAATTATTTGCTGAGATTTCTGGAGATTCGTAATTTTTGGAAGCTTGGCAATCCCTTCCCATGAAAGTGTTTCTCGCCAGTCACTGCTTAGGGCTACATCAAGAGGAAACAAAACGTAGAGATAGAACGTGAAACTACTTTGTTGTGTCAAGTTTCAAGAAGCTATCACAAACCGTGTTGGATTTAGAGTTCCAAATACATCTGTCAATATACGAGAAAACAGAGTGAAACCTAAAAATTCAAACTGTTACTGGAAATGAACGCTTCAACATAGAAGAACGAAATTTGGGGAACCAAGTCGCCTTAGTGTACTGATCATTACCTGAAAGTATCATCCAGTTTGGGTGAAAAAATATTTGCTGAGATTTCTGGAGATTCGTAATTTTGGGAAGCTTGGCAACCCCTTCCGATGAAAGTGTTTCTCGCCAGTCACTGCTTAGGGCTACATCAAGAGGAAACAAAACGTAGAGATAGAACGTGAAACTACTTTGTTGTGTCAAGTTTCAAGAAGCTAGCACAAACCGTGTTGGATTCAGAGTTCCAAATACATCTATCAATATAGGAGAAAACAGAGTGAAACCTAAAAATTCAAACTGTTACTGGAAATGAACGCTTCAACATAGAAGAACGAAATTTGGGGAACCAAGTCGCCTTAGTGTACTGATCATTAACTGAGAGTATCATCCAGTTTGGGTGAAAAAATATTTGCTGAGATTTCTGGAGATTCGTAATTTTTGGAAGCTTGGCAACCCCTTCCCATGAAAGTGTTTCTCGCCAGTCACTGCTTAGGGCTACATCAAGAGTAAACAAAACGTAGAGATAGAACGTGAAACTACTTTGTTGTGTCAAGTTTCAAGAAGCTAGCACAAACCGTGTTGGATTTAGAGTTCCAAATACATCTATCAATATAGGAGAAAACAGAGTGAAACCTAAAAATTCAAACTGTTACTGGAAATGAACGCTTCAACATAGAAGAACGAAATTTGGGGAACCAAGTCGCCTTAGTGTACTGATCATTACCTGAAAGTATCATCCAGTTTGGGTGAAAAAATATTTGCTGAGATTTCTGGAGATTCGTAATTGTGGGAAGCTTGGCAACCCCGTTCCATGAAAGTGTTTCTCGCCAGTCACTGCTTAGGGCTACATCAAGAGGAAACAAAACGTAGAGATAGAACGTGAGACTACTTTGTTGTGTCAAGTTTCAAGAAGCTAGCAAAAACCGTGTTGGATTTAGAGCTCCAAATACATCTATTAATATAGGAGAAAACAGAGTGAAACCTAAAAATTCAAACTGTTACTGGAAATGAACGCTTCGACATAGAAGAACGAAATTTGGGGAACCAAGTCTCCTTAGTGTACTGATCATTACCTGAAAGTATCATCCAGTTTGGGTGAAAAAATATTTGCTGAGATTTCTGGAGATTCGTAATTTTGGGAAGCTTGGCAGCCCCTTCCCATGAAAGTGTTTCTCGCCAGTCACTGCTTAGGGCTACATCAAGAGGAAACAAAACGTAGAGATAGAACGTGAAACTACTTTGTTGTGTCAAGTTTCAAGAAGCTAGCACAAACCGTGTTGGATTTAGAGTTCCAAATACATCTATCAATATAGGAGAAAACAGAGTGAAACCAAAAAATTCAAACTGTTACTGGAAATGAACGCTTCAACATAGAAGAACGAAATTTGGGGAACCAAGTCGCCTTAGTGTACTGATCATTACCTGAAAGTATCATCCAGTTTGGGTGAAAAAATATTTGCTGAGATTTCTGGAGATTCGTAATTTTGGGAAGCTTGGCAACCCCTTCCCATGAAAGTGTTTCTCGCCAGTCACTGTTTAGGGCTACATCAAGAGGAAACAACAAAACGTAGAGATAGAAAGTGAAACTACTTTGTTGTGTCAACTTTCAAGAAGCTAGCACAAACCGTGTTGGATTCAGAGTTCCAAATACATCTATCAATATAGGAGAAAACAGAGTGAAACCTACAAATTCAAACTGTTACTGGAAATGAACGCTTCAACATAGAAGAACGAAATTTGGGGAACCAAGTAGCCTTAGTGTACTGATCATTACCTGAAAGTATCATCCAGTTTGGGTGAAAAAATATTTGCTGAGATTTCTGGAGATTCGTAATTTTGGGAAGCTTGGCAACCCCTTCCCATGAAAGTGTTTCTCGCCGGTCACTGCTTAGGGCTACATCAAGAGGAAACAAAACGTCTAGATAGAACGTGAAACTACTTTGTTCTGTCAAGTTTCAAGAAGCTAGCACAAACCGTGTTGGATTTAGAGTTCCAAATACATCTGTCAATATACGAGAAAACAGAGTGAAACCTAAAAATTCAAACTGTTACTGGAAATGAACGCTTCAACATAGAAGAACGAAATTTGGGGAACCAAGTCGCCTTAGTGTACTGATCATTACCTGAAAGTATCATCCAGTTTGGGTGAAAAAATATTTGCTGAGATTTCTGGAGATTCGTAATTTTGGGAAGCTTGGCGACCCCTTCCCATGAAAGTGTTTCTCGCCAGTCACTGCTTAGGGCTACATCAAGAGGAAACAAAACGTAGAGATAGAACGTGAAACTACTTTGTTGTGTCAAGTTTCAAGAAGCTAGCACAAAACGTGTTGGATTTAGAGTTCCAAATACATCTATCAATATAGGAGAAAACAGAGTGAAACCTAAAAATTCAAACTGTTACTGGAAATGAACGCTTCAACATAGAAGAACGAAATTTGGGGAACCAAGTCGCCTTAGTGTACTTATCATTACCTGAGAGTATCATCCAGTTTGGGTGAAAAAATATTTGCTGAGATTTCTGGAGATTCGTAATTTTTGGAAGCTTGGCAACCCCTTCCCATGAAAGTGTTTCTCGCCAGTCACTGCTTAGGGCTACATCAAGAGTAAACAAAACGTAGAGATAGAACGTGAAACTACTTTGTTGTGTCAAGTTTCAAGAAGCTAGCACAAACCGTGTTGGATTTAGATTTCCAAATACATCTATCAATATAGGAGAAAACAGAGTGAAACCTAAAAATTCAAACTGTTACTGGAAATGAACGCTTCAACATAGAAGAACGAAATTTGGGGAACCAAGTCGCCTTAGTGTACTGATCATTACCTGAAAGTATCATCCAGTTTGGGTGAAAAAATATTTGCTGAGATTTCTGGAGATTCGTAATTGTGGGAAGCTTGGCAACCCCGTTCCATGAAAGTGTTTCTCGCCAGTCACTGCTTAGGGCTACATCAAGAGGAAACAAAACGTAGAGATAGAACGTGAAACTACTTTGTTGTGTCAAGTTTCAAGAAGCTAGCAAAAACCGTGTTGGATTTAGTGCTCCAAATACATCTATTAATATAGGAGAAAACAGAGTGAAACCTAAAAATTCAAACTGTTACTGGAAATGAACGCTTCAACATAGAAGAACGAAATTGGGGAACCAAGTCGCCTTAGTGTACTGATCATTACCTGAAAGTATCATCCAGTTTGGGTGAAAAAATATTTGCTGAGATTTCTGGAGATTCGTAATTTTGGGAAGCTTGGCAACCCCTTCCCATGAAAGTGTTTCTCGCCAGTCACTGCTTAGGGCTACATCAAGAGGAAACAAAACGTAGAGATAGAACGTGAAACTACTTTGTTGTGTCAAGTTTCAAGAAGCTAGCACAAACCGTGTTGGATTTAGAGTTCCAAATACATCTATCAATATAGGAGAAAACAGAGTGAAACCTAAAAATTCAAACTGTTACTGGAAATGAACGCTTCAACATAGAAGAACGAAATTTGGGGAACCAAGTCGCCTTAGTGTACTTATCATTACCTGAGAGTATCATCCAGTTTGGGTGAAAAATATTTGCTGAGATTTCTGGAGATTCGTAATTTTTGGAGGCTTGGCAACCCCTTCCCATGAAAGTGTTTCTCGCCAGTCACTGTTTAGGGCTACAGCAAGAGGAAACAAAACGTAGAGATAGAACATGAAACTACTTTGTTGTGTCAACTTTCAAGAAGCTAGCACAAACCGTGTTGGATTTAGAGTTCCAAATACATCTATCAATATAGGAGAAAACAGAGTGAAACCTAAAAATTCAAACTGTTACTGGAAATGAACGCTTCAACATAGAAGAACGAAATTTGGGGAACCAACGTACCTTAGTGTACTGATCATTACCTGAAAGTATCATCCAGTTTGGGTGAAAAATTATTTGCTGAGATTTCTGGAGATTCGTAATTTTTGGAAGCTTGGCAATCCCTTCCCATGAAAGTGTTCCTCGCCAGTCACTGCTTAGGGCTACATCAAGAGGAAACAAAACGTAGAGATAGAACGTGAAACTACTTTGTTGTGTCAAGTTTCAAGAAGCTATCACAAACCGTGTTGGATTTAGAGTTCCAAATACATCTGTCAATATACGAGAAAACAGAGTGAAACCTAAAAATTCAAACTGTTACTGGAAATGAACGCTTCAACATAGAAGAACGAAATTTGGGGAACCAAGTCGCCTTAGTGTACTGATCATTACCTGAAAGTATCATCCAGTTTGGGTGAAAAAATATTTGCTGAGATTTCTGGAGATTCGTAATTTTGGGAAGCTTGGCAACCCCTTCCGATGAAAGTGTTTCTCGCCAGTCACTGCTTAGGGCTACATCAAGAGGAAACAAAACGTAGAGATAGAACGTGAAACTACTTTGTTGTGTCAAGTTTCAAGAAGCTAGCACAAACCGTGTTGGATTCAGAGTTCCAAATACATCTATCAATATAGGAGAAAACAGAGTGAAACCTAAAAATTCAAACTGTTACTGGAAATGAACGCTTCAACATAGAAGAACGAAATTTGGGGAACCAAGTCGCCTTAGTGTACTGATCATTAACTGAGAGTATCATCCAGTTTGGGTGAAAAAATATTTGCTGAGATTTCTGGAGATTCGTAATTTTTGGAAGCTTGGCAACCCCTTCCCATGAAAGTGTTTCTCGCCAGTCACTGCTTAGGGCTACATCAAGAGTAAACAAAACGTAGAGATAGAACGTGAAACTACTTTGTTGTGTCAAGTTTCAAGAAGCTAGCACAAACCGTGTTGGATTTAGAGTTCCAAATACATCTATCAATATAGGAGAAAACAGAGTGAAACCTAAAAATTCAAACTGTTACTGGAAATGAACGCTTCAACATAGAAGAACGAAATTTGGGGAACCAAGTCGCCTTAGTGTACTGATCATTACCTGAAAGTATCATCCAGTTTGGGTGAAAAAATATTTGCTGAGATTTCTGGAGATTCGTAATTGTGGGAAGCTTGGCAACCCCGTTCCATGAAAGTGTTTCTCGCCAGTCACTGCTTAGGGCTACATCAAGAGGAAACAAAACGTAGAGATAGAACGTGAGACTACTTTGTTGTGTCAAGTTTCAAGAAGCTAGCAAAAACCGTGTTGGATTTAGAGCTCCAAATACATCTATTAATATAGGAGAAAACAGAGTGAAACCTAAAAATTCAAACTGTTACTGGAAATGAACGCTTCGACATAGAAGAACGAAATTTGGGGAACCAAGTCTCCTTAGTGTACTGATCATTACCTGAAAGTATCATCCAGTTTGGGTGAAAAAATATTTGCTGAGATTTCTGGAGATTCGTAATTTTGGGAAGCTTGGCAGCCCCTTCCCATGAAAGTGTTTCTCGCCAGTCACTGCTTAGGGCTACATCAAGAGGAAACAAAACGTAGAGATAGAACGTGAAACTACTTTGTTGTGTCAAGTTTCAAGAAGCTAGCACAAACCGTGTTGGATTTAGAGTTCCAAATACATCTATCAATATAGGAGAAAACAGAGTGAAACCAAAAAATTCAAACTGTTACTGGAAATGAACGCTTCAACATAGAAGAACGAAATTTGGGGAACCAAGTCGCCTTAGTGTACTGATCATTACCTGAAAGTATCATCCAGTTTGGGTGAAAAAATATTTGCTGAGATTTCTGGAGATTCGTAATTTTGGGAAGCTTGGCAACCCCTTCCCATGAAAGTGTTTCTCGCCAGTCACTGTTTAGGGCTACATCAAGAGGAAACAACAAAACGTAGAGATAGAAAGTGAAACTACTTTGTTGTGTCAACTTTCAAGAAGCTAGCACAAACCGTGTTGGATTCAGAGTTCCAAATACATCTATCAATATAGGAGAAAACAGAGTGAAACCTACAAATTCAAACTGTTACTGGAAATGAACGCTTCAACATAGAAGAACGAAATTTGGGGAACCAAGTAGCCTTAGTGTACTGATCATTACCTGAAAGTATCATCCAGTTTGGGTGAAAAAATATTTGCTGAGATTTCTGGAGATTCGTAATTTTGGGAAGCTTGGCAACCCCTTCCCATGAAAGTGTTTCTCGCCGGTCACTGCTTAGGGCTACATCAAGAGGAAACAAAACGTCTAGATAGAACGTGAAACTACTTTGTTCTGTCAAGTTTCAAGAAGCTAGCACAAACCGTGTTGGATTTAGAGTTCCAAATACATCTGTCAATATACGAGAAAACAGAGTGAAACCTAAAAATTCAAACTGTTACTGGAAATGAACGCTTCAACATAGAAGAACGAAATTTGGGGAACCAAGTCGCCTTAGTGTACTGATCATTACCTGAAAGTATCATCCAGTTTGGGTGAAAAAATATTTGCTGAGATTTCTGGAGATTCGTAATTTTGGGAAGCTTGGCGACCCCTTCCCATGAAAGTGTTTCTCGCCAGTCACTGCTTAGGGCTACATCAAGAGGAAACAAAACGTAGAGATAGAACGTGAAACTACTTTGTTGTGTCAAGTTTCAAGAAGCTAGCACAAAACGTGTTGGATTTAGAGTTCCAAATACATCTATCAATATAGGAGAAAACAGAGTGAAACCTAAAAATTCAAACTGTTACTGGAAATGAACGCTTCAACATAGAAGAACGAAATTTGGGGAACCAAGTCGCCTTAGTGTACTTATCATTACCTGAGAGTATCATCCAGTTTGGGTGAAAAAATATTTGCTGAGATTTCTGGAGATTCGTAATTTTTGGAAGCTTGGCAACCCCTTCCCATGAAAGTGTTTCTCGCCAGTCACTGCTTAGGGCTACATCAAGAGTAAACAAAACGTAGAGATAGAACGTGAAACTACTTTGTTGTGTCAAGTTTCAAGAAGCTAGCACAAACCGTGTTGGATTTAGATTTCCAAATACATCTATCAATATAGGAGAAAACAGAGTGAAACCTAAAAATTCAAACTGTTACTGGAAATGAACGCTTCAACATAGAAGAACGAAATTTGGGGAACCAAGTCGCCTTAGTGTACTGATCATTACCTGAAAGTATCATCCAGTTTGGGTGAAAAAATATTTGCTGAGATTTCTGGAGATTCGTAATTGTGGGAAGCTTGGCAACCCCGTTCCATGAAAGTGTTTCTCGCCAGTCACTGCTTAGGGCTACATCAAGAGGAAACAAAACGTAGAGATAGAACGTGAAACTACTTTGTTGTGTCAAGTTTCAAGAAGCTAGCAAAAACCGTGTTGGATTTAGTGCTCCAAATACATCTATTAATATAGGAGAAAACAGAGTGAAACCTAAAAATTCAAACTGTTACTGGAAATGAACGCTTCAACATAGAAGAACGAAATTGGGGAACCAAGTCGCCTTAGTGTACTGATCATTACCTGAAAGTATCATCCAGTTTGGGTGAAAAAATATTTGCTGAGATTTCTGGAGATTCGTAATTTTGGGAAGCTTGGCAACCCCTTCCCATGAAAGTGTTTCTCGCCAGTCACTGCTTAGGGCTACATCAAGAGGAAACAAAACGTAGAGATAGAACGTGAAACTACTTTGTTGTGTCAAGTTTCAAGAAGCTAGCACAAACCGTGTTGGATTTAGAGTTCCAAATACATCTATCAATATAGGAGAAAACAGAGTGAAACCTAAAAATTCAAACTGTTACTGGAAATGAACGCTTCAACATAGAAGAACGAAATTTGGGGAACCAAGTCGCCTTAGTGTACTTATCATTACCTGAGAGTATCATCCAGTTTGGGTGAAAAATATTTGCTGAGATTTCTGGAGATTCGTAATTTTTGGAGGCTTGGCAACCCCTTCCCATGAAAGTGTTTCTCGCCAGTCACTGTTTAGGGCTACAGCAAGAGGAAACAAAACGTAGAGATAGAACATGAAACTACTTTGTTGTGTCAACTTTCAAGAAGCTAGCACAAACCGTGTTGGATTTAGAGTTCCAAATACATCTATCAATATAGGAGAAAACAGAGTGAAACCTAAAAATTCAAACTGTTACTGGAAATGAACGCTTCAACATAGAAGAACGAAATTTGGGGAACCAACGTACCTTAGTGTACTGATCATTACCTGAAAGTATCATCCAGTTTGGGTGAAAAATTATTTGCTGAGATTTCTGGAGATTCGTAATTTTTGGAAGCTTGGCAATCCCTTCCCATGAAAGTGTTCCTCGCCAGTCACTGCTTAGGGCTACATCAAGAGGAAACAAAACGTAGAGATAGAACGTGAAACTACTTTGTTGTGTCAAGTTTCAAGAAGCTATCACAAACCGTGTTGGATTTAGAGTTCCAAATACATCTGTCAATATACGAGAAAACAGAGTGAAACCTAAAAATTCAAACTGTTACTGGAAATGAACGCTTCAACATAGAAGAACGAAATTTGGGGAACCAAGTCGCCTTAGTGTACTGATCATTACCTGAAAGTATCATCCAGTTTGGGTGAAAAAATATTTGCTGAGATTTCTGGAGATTCGTAATTTTTGGAAGCTTGGCAATCCCTTCCCATGAAAGTGTTTCTCGCCAGTCACTGCTTAGGGCTACAACAAGAGGAAACAAAACGTAGAGATAGAACGTGAAACTACTTTGTTGTGTCAAGTTTCAAGAAGCTAGCACAAAACGTGTTGGATTTAGAGTTCCAAATACATCTATCAATATATGAGAAAACTGAGTGAAACCTAAAAATTCAAACTGTTACTGGAAATGAACGCTTCAACATAGAAGAACGAAATTTGGGGAACCAAGTCGCCTTAGTGTACTGATCATTAACTGAGAGTATCATCCAGTTTGGGTGAAAAAATATTTGCTGAGATTTCTGGAGATTCGTAATTTTTGGAAGCTTGGCAACCCCTTCCCATGAAAGTGTTTCTCGCCAGTCACTGCTTAGGGCTACATCAAGAGGAAACAAAACGTAGAGATAGAACGTGAAACTACTTTGTTGTGTCAAGTTTCAAGAAGCTAGCACAAACCGTGTTGGATTTAGAGTTCCAAATACATCTATCAATATAGGAGAAAACAGAGTGAAACCTAAAAATTCAAACTGTTACTGGAAATGAACGCTTCAACATAGAAGAACGAAATTTGGGGAACCAAGTCGCCTTAGTGTACTGATCATTACCTGAAAGTATCATCCAGTTTGGGTGAAAAAATATTTGCTGAGATTTCTGGAGATTCGTAATTGTGGGAAGCTTGGCAACCCCGTTCCATGAAAGTGTTTCTCGCCAGTCACTGCTTAGGGCTACATCAAGAGGAAACAAAACGTAGAGATAGAACGTGAGACTACTTTGTTGTGTCAAGTTTCAAGAAGCTAGCAAAAACCGTGTTGGATTTAGAGCTCCAAATACATCTATTAATATAGGAGAAAACAGAGTGAAACCTAAAAATTCAAACTGTTACTGGAAATGAACGCTTCGACATAGAAGAACGAAATTTGGGGAACCAAGTCGCCTTAGTGTACTGATCATTACCTGAAAGTATCATCCAGTTTGGGTGAAAAAATATTTGCTGAGATTTCTGGAGATTCGTAATTTTGGGAAGCTTGGCAGCCCCTTCCCATGAAAGTGTTTCTCGCCAGTCACTGCTTAGGGCTACATCAAGAGGAAACAAAACGTAGAGATAGAACGTGAAACTACTTTGTTGTGTCAAGTTTCAAGAAGCTAGCACAAACCGTGTTGGATTTAGAGTTCCAAATACATCTATCAATATAGGAGAAAACAGAGTGAAACCTAAAAATTCAAACTGTTACTGGAAATGAACGCTTCAACATAGAAGAACGAAATTTGGGGAACCAAGTCGCCTTAGTGTACTGATCATTACCTGAAAGTATCATCCAGTTTGGGTGAAAAAATATTTGCTGAGATTTCTGGAGATTCGTAATTTTGGGAAGCTTGGCAACCCCTTCCCATGAAAGTGTTTCTCGCCAGTCACTGTTTAGGGCTACATCAAGAGGAAACAACAAAACGTAGAGATAGAAAGTGAAACTACTTTGTTGTGTCAACTTTCAAGGAGCTAGCACAAACCGTGTTGGATTCAGAGTTCCAAATACATCTATCAATATAGGAGAAAACAGAGTGAAACCTACAAATTCAAACTGTTACTGGAAATGAACGCTTCAACATAGAAGAACGAAATTTGGGGAACCAAGTCGCCTTAGTGTACTGATCATTACCTGAAAGTATCATCCAGTTTGGGTGAAAAAATATTTGCTGAGATTTCTGGAGATTCGTAATTTTGGGAAGCTTGGCAACCCCTTCCCATGAAAGTGTTTCTCGCCAGTCACTGCTTAGGGCTACATCAAGAGGAAACAAAACGTAGAGATAGAACGTGAAACTACTTTGTTGTGTCAAGTTTCAAGAAGCTAGCACAAACCGTGTTGGATTTAGAGTTCCAAATACATCTATCAATATAGGAGAAAACAGAGTGAAACCTAAAAATTCAAACTGTTACTGGAAATGAACGCTTCAACATAGAAGAACGAAATTTGGGGAACCAAGTCGCCTTAGTGTACTGATCATTACCTGAAAGTATCATTCAGTTTGGGTGAAAAAATGTTTGCTGAGATTTCTGGAGATTCGTAATTTTGGGAAGCTTGGCAACCCCTTCCGATGAAAGTGTTTCTCGCCAGTCACTGCTTAGGACTACAACAAGAGGAAACAAAACGTAGAGATAGGACGTGAAACTACTTTGTTGTGTCAAGTTTCAAGAAGCTAGCACAAACCGTGTTGGATTTAGAGTTCCAAATACATCTATCTATATAGGAGAAAACAGAGTGAAACCTAAAAATTCAAACTGTTACTGGAAATGAACGCTTCAACATAGAAGAACGAAATTTGGGGAACCAAGTCGCCTTAGTGTACTGATCATTACCTGAGAGTATCATCCAGTTTGGGTGAAAAAATATTTGCTGAGATTTCTGGAGATTCGTAATTTTGGGAAGCTTGGCAACCCCTTCCCATGAAAGTGTTTCTCGCCAGTCACTGCTTAGGGCTACATCAAGAGGAAACAAAACGTAGAGATAGAACGTGAAACTACTTTGTTGTGTCAACTTTCAAGAAGCTAGCACAAACCGTGTTGGATTCAGAGTTCCAAATACATCTATCAATATAGGAGAAAACAGAGTGAAACCTAAAAATTCAAACTGTTACTGGAAATGAACGCTTCAACATCGAAGAACGAAATTTGGGGAACCAAGTCGCCTTAGTGTACTGATCATTACCTGAAAGTATCATCCAGTTTGGGTGAAAAAATATTTGCTGAGATTTCTGGAGATTCGTAATTTTGGGAAGCTTGGCAGCCCCTTCCCATGAAAGTGTTTCTCCCCAGTCACTGCTTAGGGCTACATCAAGAGGAAACAAAACGTAGAGATAGAACGTGAAACTACTTTGTTGTGTCAAGTTTCAAGAAGCTAGCACAAACCGTGTTGGATTTAGAGTTCCAAATACATCTATCTATATAGGAGAAAACAGAGTGAAACCTAAAAATTCAAACTGTTACTGGAAATGAACGCTTCAACATAGAAGAACGAAATTTGGGGAACCAAGTCGCCTTAGTGTACTGATCATTACCTGAGAGTATCATCCAGTTTGGGTGAAAAAATATTTGCTGAGATTTCTGGAGATTCGTAATTTTGGGAAGCTTGGCAACCCCTTCCCATGAAAGTGTTTCTCGCCAGTCACTGCTTAGGGCTACATCAAGAGGAAACAAAACGTAGAGATAGAACGTGAAACTACTTTGTTGTGTCAACTTTCAAGAAGCTAGCACAAACCGTGTTGGATTCAGAGTTCCAAATACATCTATCAATATAGGAGAAAACAGAGTGAAACCTAAAAATTCAAACTGTTACTGGAAATGAACGCTTCAACATCGAAGAACGAAATTTGGGGAACCAAGTCGCCTTAGTGTACTGATCATTACCTGAAAGTATCATCCAGTTTGGGTGAAAAAATATTTGCTGAGATTTCTGGAGATTCGTAATTTTGGGAAGCTTGGCAACCCCTTCCGATGAAAGTGTATCTCGCCAGTCACTGTTTAGGGCTACATCAAGAGGAAACAAAACGTAGAGATAGAACGTGAAACTACTTTGTTGTGTCAAGTTTCAAGAAGCTAGCACAAACCGTGTTGGATTTAGAGTTCCAAATACATCTATCAATATAGGAGAAAACAGAGTGAAACCTAAAAATTCAAACTGTTACTGGAAATGAACGCTTCAACATAGAAGAACGAAATTTGGGGAACCAAGTCGCCTTAGTGTACTGATCATTACCTGAGAGTATCATCCAGTTTGGGTGAAAAAATATTTGCTGAGATTTCTGGAGATTCGTAATTTTTGGAAGCTTGGCAACCCCTTCCCATGAAAGTGTTTCTCGCCAGTCACTGCTTAGGGCTACATCAAGAGGAAACAAAACGTAGAGATAGAACGTGAAACTACTTTGTTGTGTCAAGTTTCAAGAAGCTAGCACAAACCGTGTTGGATTTAGAGTTCCAAATACATCTATCAATATAGGAGAAAACAGAGTGAAACCTAAAAATTCAAACTGTTACTGGAAATGAACGCTTCAACATAGAAGAACGAAATTTGGGGAACCAAGTCGCCTTAGTGTACTGATCATTACCTGAAAGTATCATCCAGTTTGGGTGAAAAAATATTTGCTGAGATTTCTGGAGATTCGTAATTTTGGGGAGCTTGGCAACCCCGTTCCATGAAAGGGTTTCTCGCCAATCACTGCTTAGGGCTACATCAAGAGGAAACAAAACGTAGAGATAGAACGTGAAACTACTTTGTTGTGTCAAGTTTCAAGAAGCTACCACAAACCGTGTTGGATTTAGAGTTCCAAATACATCTATCAATATAGGAGAAAACAGAGTGAAACCTAAAAATTCAAACTGTTACTGGAAATGAACGCTTCAACATAGAAGAACGAAATTTGGGGAACCAAGTCGGCTTAGTGTACTGATCATTACCTGAGAGTATCATCCAGTTTGCGTGAAAAAATATTTGCTGAGATTTCTGGAGATTCGTAATTTTGGGAAGCTTGGCAACCCCTTCCCATGAAAGTGTTTCTCGCCAGTCACTGCTTAGGGCTACATCAAGAGGAAACAAAACGTAGAGATAGAACGTGAAACTACTTTGTTGTGTCAAGTTTCAAGAAGCTAGCAAAAACCGTGTTGGATTTAGAGCTCCAAATACATCTATCAATATAGGAGAAAACAGAGTGAAACCTAAAAATTCAAACTGTTACTGGAAATGAACGCTTCAACATAGAAGAACGAAATTTGGGGAACCAAGTCGCCTTAGTGTACTGATCATTACCTGAAAGTATCATCCAGTTTGCGTGAAAAAATATTTGCTGAGATTTCTGGAGATTCGTAATTTTGGGAAGCTTGGCAACCCCTTCCCATGAAAGTGTTTCTCGCCAGTCACTGCTTAGGGCTACATCAAGAGGAAACAAAACGTAGAGATAGAACGTGAAACTACTTTGTTGTGTCAAGTTTCAAGAAGCTAGCACAAACCATGTTGGATTTAGAGTTCCAAATACATCTATCAATATAGGAGAAAACAGAGTGAAACCTAAAAATTCAAACTGTTACTGGAAATGAACGCTTCAACATAGAAGAACGAAATTTGGGGAACCAAGTCGCCTTAGTGTACTGATCATTACCTGAAAGTATCATCCAGTTTGGGTGAAAAAATATTTGCTGAGATTTCTGGAGATTCGTAATTTTGGGAAGCTTGGCAACCCCGTTCCATGAAAGGGTTTCTCGCCAGTCACTGCTTAGGGCTACATCAAGAGGAAACAAAACGTAGAGATAGAACGTGAAACTACTTTGTTGTGTCAAGTTTCAAGAAGCTACCACAAACCGTGTTGGATTTAGAGTTCCAAATATATCTATCAATATAGGAGAAAACAGAGTGAAACCTACAAATTCAAACTGTTACTGGAAATGAACGCTTCAACATAGAAGAACGAAATTTGGGGAACCAAGTCGCCTTAGTGTACTGATCATTACCTGAAAGTATCATCCAGTTTGGGTGAAAAAATATTTGCTGAGATTTCTGGAGATTCGTAATTTTGGGAAGCTTGGAATCCCCTTCCCATGAAAGTGTTTCTCACCAGTCACTGCTTAGGGCTACATCAAGAGGAAACAAAACGTAGAGATAGAACGTGAAACTACTTTGTTGTGTCAAGTTTCAAGAAGCTAGCACAAACCGTGTTGGATTTAGAGTTCCAAATACATCTATCAATATAGGAGAAAACAGAGTGAAACCTACAAATTCAAACTGTTACTGGAAATGAACGCTTCAACATCGAAGAACGAAATTTGGGGAACCAAGTCGCCTTAGTGTACTGATCATTACCTGAGAGTATCATCCAGTTTGGGTGAAAAAATATTTGCTGAGATTTCTGGAGATTCGTAATTTTTGGAAGCTTGGCAACCCCTTCCCATGAAAGTGTTTCTCGCCAGTCACTGCTTAGGGCTACATCAAGAGGAAACAAAACGTAGAGATAGAACGTGAAACTACTTTGTTGTGTCAAGTTTCAAGAAGCTAGCACAAACCGTGTTGGATTCAGAGTTTCAAATACATCTATCAATATAGGAGAAAACAGAGTGAAACCTAAAAATTCAAACTGTTACTGGAAATGAACGCTTCAACATAGAAGAACGAAATTTGGGCAACCAAGTCGCCTTAGTGTACTGATCATTACCTGAAAGTATCATCCAGTTTGGGTGAAAAAATGTTTGCTGAGATTTCTGAAGATTCGTAATTTTGGGAAGCTTGGCAACCCCTTCCGATGAAAGTGTTTCTCGCCAGTCACTGCTTAGGGCTACAACAAGAGGAAACAAAACGTAGAGATAGAACGTGAAACTACTTTGTTGTGTCAAGTTTCAAGAAGCTAGCACAAACCGTGTTGGATTTAGAGTTCCAAATACATCTATCAATATAGGAGAAAACAGAGTGAAACCTACAAATTCAAACTGTTACTGGAAATGAACGCTTCAACATAGAAGAACGAAATTTGGGGAACCAAGTCGCCTTAGTGTACTGATCATTACCTGAAAGTATCATCCAGTTTGGGGGAAAAAATATTTGCTGAGATTTCTGGAGATTCGTAATTTTTGGAAGCTTGGCAACCCCTTCCCATGAAAGTGTTTCTCGCCAGTCACTGCTTAGGGCTACATCAAGAGGAAACAAAACATAGAGATAGAACGTGAAACTTCTTTGTTGTGTCAAGTTTCAAGAAGCTAGCACAAACCGTTTTGGATTTTGAGTTCCAAATATATCTATCAATATAGGAGAAAACAGAGTGAAACCTAAAAATTCAAACTGTTACTGGAAATGAACGCTTCAACATAGAAGAACGAAATTTGGGGAACCAAGTCGCCTTAGTGTACTGATCATTACCTGAAAGTATCATCCAGTTTGGGTGAAAAAATATTTGCTGAGATTTCTGGAGATTCGTAATTTTGGGAAGCTTGGCAACCCCTTCCTATGAAAGTGTTTCTCGCCAGTCACTGCTTAGGGCTACATCAAGAGGAAACAAAACGTCTAGATAGAACGTGAAACAACTTTGTTCTGTCAAGTTTCAAGAAGCTAGCACAAACCGTGTTGGATTTAGAGTTCCAAATACATCTGTCAATATACGAGAAAACAGAGTGAAACCTAAAAATTCAAACTGTTACTGGAAATGAACGCTTCAACATAGAAGAACGAAATTTGGGGAACCAAGTCGCCTTAGTGTACTGATCATTACCTGAAAGTATCATCCAGTTTGGGTGAAAAAATATTTGCTGAGATTTCTGGAGATTCGTAATTTTGGGAAGCTTGGCGACCCCTTCCCATGAAAGTGTTTCTCGCCAGTCACTGCTTAGGGCTACATCAAGAGGAAACAAAACGTAGAGATAGAACGTGAAACTACTTTGTTGTGTCAAGTTTCAAGAAGCTAGCACAAAACGTGTTGGATTTAGAGTTCCAAATACATCTATCAATATAGGAGAAAACAGAGTGAAACCTAAAAATTCAAACTGTTACTGGAAATGAACGCTTCAACATAGAAGAACGAAATTTGGGGAACCAAGTCGCCTTAGTGTACTGATCATTAACTGAGAGTATCATCCAGTTTGGGTGAAAAAATATTTGCTGAGATTTCTGGAGATTCGTAATTTTTGGAAGCTTGGCAACCCCTTCCCATGAAAGTGTTTCTCGCCAGTCACTGCTTAGGGCTACATCAAGAGTAAACAAAACGTAGAGATAGAACGTGAAACTACTTTGTTGTGTCAAGTTTCAAGAAGCTAGCACAAACCGTGTTGGATTTAGATTTCCAAATACATCTATCAATATAGGAGAAAACAGAGTGAAACCTAAAAATTCAAACTGTTACTGGAAATGAACGCTTCAACATAGAAGAACGAAATTTGGGGAACCAAGTCGCCTTAGTGTACTGATCATTACCTGAAAGTATCATCCAGTTTGGGTGAAAAAATATTTGCTGAGATTTCTGGAGATTCGTAATTTTGGGAAGCTTGGCGACCCCTTCCCATGAAAGTGTTTCTCGCCAGTCACTGCTTAGGGCTACATCAAGAGGAAACAAAACGTAGAGATAGAATGTGAAACTACTTTGTTGTGTCAAGTTTCAAGAAGCTAGCACAAAACGTGTTGGATTTAGAGTTCCAAATACATCTATCAATATAGGAGAAAACAGAGTGAAACCTAAAAATTCAAACTGTTACTGGAAATGAACGCTTCAACATAGAAGAACGAAATTTGGGGAACCAAGTCGCCTTAGTGTACTGATCATTAACTGAGAGTATCATCCAGTTTGGGTGAAAAAATATTTGCTGAGATTTCTGGAGATTCGTAATTTTTGGAAGCTTGGCAACCCCTTCCCATGAAAGTGTTTCTCGCCAGTCACTGCTTAGGGCTACATCAAGAGTAAACAAAACGTAGAGATAGAACGTGAAACTACTTTGTTGTGTCAAGTTTCAAGAAGCTAGCACAAACCGTGTTGGATTTAGATTTCCAAATACATCTATCAATATAGGAGAAAACAGAGTGAAACCTAAAAATTCAAACTGTTACTGGAAATGAACGCTTCAACATAGAAGAACGAAATTTGGGGAACCAAGTCGCCTTAGTGTACTGATCATTACCTGAAAGTATCATCCAGTTTGGGTGAAAAAATATTTGCTGAGATTTCTGGAGATTCGTAATTGTGGGAAGCTTGGCAACCCCGTTCCATGAAAGTGTTTCTCGCCAGTCACTGCTTAGGGCTACATCAAGAGGAAACAAAACGTAGAGATAGAACGTGAAACTACTTTGTTGTGTCAAGTTTCAAGAAGCTAGCAAAAACCGTGTTGGATTTAGAGCTCCAAATACATCTATTAATATAGGAGAAAACAGAGTGAAACCTAAAAATTCAAACTGTTACTGGAAATGAACACTTCAACATAGAAGAACGAAATTGGGGAACCAAGTCGCCTTAGTGTACTGATCGTTACCTGAAAGTATCATCCAGTTTGGGTGAAAAAATATTTGCTGAGATTTCTGGAGATTCGTAATTTTGGGAAGCTTGGCAACCCCTTCCCATGAAAGTGTTTCTCGCCAGTCACTGCTTAGGGCTACATCAAGAGGAAACAAAACGTAGAGATAGAACGTGAAACTACTTTGTTGTGTCAAGTTTCAAGAAGCTAGCACAAACCGTGTTGGATTTAGAGTTCCAAATACATCTATCAATATAGGAGAAAACAGAGTGAAACCTAAAAATTCAAACTGTTACTGGAAATGAACGCTTCAACATAGAAGAACGAAATTTGGGGAACCAAGTCGCCTTAGTGTACTTATCATTACCTGAGAGTATCATCCAGTTTGGGTGAAAAAATATTTGCTGAGATTTCTGGAGATTCGTAATTTTTGGAAGCTTGGCAACCCCTTCCCATGAAAGTGTTTCTCGCCAGTCACTGTTTAGGGCTACAGCAAGAGGAAACAAAACGTAGAGATAGAACATGAAACTACTTTGTTGTGTCAACTTTCAAGAAGCTAGCACAAACCGTGTTGGATTTAGAGTTCCAAATACATCTATCAATATAGGAGAAAACAGAGTGAAACCTAAAAATTCAAACTGTTACTGGAAATGAACGCTTCAACATAGAAGAACGAAATTTGGGGAACCAACATACCTTAGTGTACTGATCATTACCTGAAAGTATCATCCAGTTTGGGTGAAAAATTATTTGCTGAGATTTCTGGAGATTCGTAATTTTTGGAAGCTTGGCAATCCCTTCCCATGAAAGTGTTTCTCGCCAGTCACTGCTTAGGGCTACATCAAGAGGAAACAAAACGTAGAGATAGAACGTGAAACTACTTTGTTGTGTCAAGTTTCAAGAAGCTATCACAAACCGTGTTGGATTTAGAGTTCCAAATACATCTGTCAATATACGAGAAAACAGAGTGAAACCTAAAAATTCAAACTGTTACTGGAAATGAACGCTTCAACATAGAAGAACGAAATTTGGGGAACCAAGTCGCCTTAGTGTACTGATCATTACCTGAAAGTATCATCCAGTTTGGGTGAAAAAATATTTGCTGAGATTTCTGGAGATTCGTAATTTTGGGAAGCTTGGCAACACCTTCCCATGAAAGTGTTTCTCGCCAGTCACTGCTTAGGGCTACATCAAGAGGAAACAAAACGTAGAGATAGAACGTGAAACTACTTTGTTGTGTCAAGTTTCAAGAAGCTAGCACAAAACGTGTTGGATTTAGAGTTCCAAATACATCTATCAATATAGGAGAAAACAGAGTGAAACCTAAAAATTCAAACTGTTACTGGAAATGAACGCTTCAACATAGAAGAACGAAATTTGGGGAACCAAGTCGCCTTAGTGTACTGATCATTAACTGAGAGTATCATCCAGTTTGGGTGAAAAAATATTTGCTGAGATTTCTGGAGATTCGTAATTTTTGGAAGCTTGGCAACCCCTTCCCATGAAAGTGTTTCTCGCCAGTAACTGCTTAGGGCTACATCAAGAGTAAACAAAACGTAGAGATAGAACGTGAAACTACTTTGTTGTGTCAAGTTTCAAGAAGCTAGCACAAACCGTGTTGGATTTAGAGTTCCAAATACATCTATCAATATAGGAGAAAACAGAGTGAAACCTAAAAATTCAAACTGTTACTGGAAATGAACGCTTCAACATAGAAGAACGAAATTTGGGGAACCAAGTCGCCTTAGTGTACTGATCATTACCTGAAAGTATCATCCAGTTTGGGTGAAAAAATATTTGCTGAGATTTCTGGAGATTCGTAATTGTGGGAAGCTTGGCAACCCCGTTCCATGAAAGTGTTTCTCGCCAGTCACTGCTTAGGGCTACATCAAGAGGAAACAAAACGTAGAGATAGAACGTGAGACTACTTTGTTGTGTCAAGTTTCAAGAAGCTAGCAAAAACCGTGTTGGATTTAGAGCTCCAAATACATCTATTAATATAGGAGAAAACAGAGTGAAACCTAAAAATTCAAACTGTTACTGGAAATGAACGCTTCGACATAGAAGAACGAAATTTGGGGAACCAAGTCGCCTTAGTGTACTGATCATTACCTGAAAGTATCATCCAGTTTGGGTGAAAAAATATTTGCTGAGATTTCTGGAGATTTGTAATTTTGGGAAGCTTGGCAGCCCCTTCCCATGAAAGTGTTTCTCGCCAGTCACTGCTTAGGGCTACATCAAGAGGAAACAAAACGTAGAGATAGAACGTGAAACTACTATGTTGTGTCAAGTTTCAAGAAGCTAGCACAAACCGTGTTGGATTTAGAGTTCCAAATACATCTATCAATATAGGAGAAAACAGAGTGAAACCTAAAAATTCAAACTGTTACTGGAAATGAACGCTTCAACATAGAAGAACGAAATTTGGGGAACCAAGTCGCCTTAGTGTACTGATCATTACCTGAAAGTATCATCCAGTTTGGGTGAAAAAATATTTGCTGAGATTTCTGGAGATTCGTAATTTTGGGAAGCTTGGCAACCCCTTCCCATGAAAGTGTTTCTCGCCAGTCACTGTTTAGGGCTACATCAAGAGGAAACAACAAAACGTAGAGATAGAAAGTGAAACTACTTTGTTGTGTCAACTTTCAAGAAGCTAGCACAAACCGTGTTGGATTCAGAGTTCCAAATACATCTATCAATATAGGAGAAAACAGAGTGAAACCTACAAATTCAAACTGTTACTGGAAATGAACGCTTCAACATAGAAGAACGAAGTTTGGGGAACCAAGTCGCCTTAGTGTACTGATCATTACCTGAAAGTATCATCCAGTTTGGGTGAAAAAATATTTGCTGAGATTTCTGGAGATTCGTAATTTTGGGAAGCTTGGCAACCCCTTCCCATGAAAGTGTTTCTCGCCAGTCACTGCTTAGGGCTACATCAAGAGGAAACAAAACGTAGAGATAGAACGTGAAACTACTTTGTTGTGTCAAGTTTCAAGAAGCTAGCACAAACCGTGTTGGATTTAGAGTTCCAAATACATCTATCAATATAGGAGAAAACAGAGTGAAACCTAAAAATTCAAACTGTTACTGGAAATGAACGCTTCAACATAGAAGAACGAAATTTGGGGAACCAAGTCGCCTTAGTGTACTGATCATTACCTGAAAGTATCATCCAGTTTGGGTGAAAAAAATGTTTGCTGAGATTTCTGGAGATTCGTAATTTTGGGAAGCTTGGCAACCCCTTCCGATGAAAGTGTTTCTCGCCAGTCACTGTTTAGGGCTACATCAAGAGGAAACAAAACGTAGAGATAGAACGTGAAACTACTTTGTTGTGTCAACTTTCAAGAAGCTAGCACAAACCGTGTTGGATTCAGAGTTCCAAATACATCTATCAATATAGGAGAAAACAGAGTGAAACCTAAAAATTCAAACTGTTACTGGAAATGAACGCTTCAACATCGAAGAACGAAATTTGGGGAACCAAGTCGCCTTAGTGTACTGATCATTACCTGAGAGTATCATCCAGTTTGGGTGAAAAAATATTTGCTGAGATTTCTGGAGATTCGTAATTTTGGGAAGCTTGGCAACCCCTTCCGATGAAAGTGTTTCTCGCCAGTCACTGTTTAGGGCTACATCAAGAGGAAACAAAACGTAGAGATAGAACGTGAAACTACTTTGTTGTGTCAAGTTTCAAGAAGCTAGCACAAACCGTGTTGGATTTAGAGTTCCAAATACATCTATCAATATAGGAGAAAACAGAGTGAAACCTAAAAAATCAAACTGTTACTGGAAATGAACGCTTCAACATAGAAGAACGAAATTTGGGGAACCAAGTCGCCTTAGTGTACTGATCATTACCTGAGAGTATCATCCAGTTTGGGTGAAAAAATATTTGCTGAGATTTCTGGAGATTCGTAATTTTTGGAAGCTTGGCAACCCCTTCCCATGAAAGTGTTTCTCGCCAGTCACTGCTTAGGGCTACATCAAGAGGAAACAAAACGTAGAGATAGAACGTGAAACTACTTTGTTGTGTCAAGTTTCAAGAAGCTAGCACAAACCGTGTTGGATTTAGAGTTCCAAATACATCTATCAATATAGGAGAAAACAGAGTGAAACCTAAAAATTCAAACTGTTACTGGAAATGAACGCTTCAACATAGAAGAACGAAATTTGGGGAACCAAGTCGCCTTAGTGTACTGATCATTACCTGAAAGTATCATCCAGTTTGGGTGAAAAAATATTTGCTGAGATTTCTGGAGATTCGTAATTTTGGGGAGCTTGGCAACCCCGTTCCATGAAAGGGTTTCTCGCCAATCACTGCTTAGGGCTACATCAAGAGGAAACAAAACGTAGAGATAGAACGTGAAACTACTTTGTTGTGTCAAGTTTCAAGAAGCTACCACAAACCGTGTTGGATTTAGAGTTCCAAATACATCTATCAATATAGGAGAAAACAGAGTGAAACCTAAAAATTCAAACTGTTACTGGAAATGAACGCTTCAACATAGAAGAACGAAATTTGGGGAACCAAGTCGCCTTAGTGTACTGATCATTACCTGAGAGTATCATCCAGTTTGCGTGAAAAAATATTTGCTGAGATTTCTGGAGATTCGTAAATTTGGGAAGCTTGGCAACCCCTTCCCATGAAAGTGTTTCTCGCCAGTCACTGCTTAGGGCTACATCAAGAGGAAACAAAACATAGAGATAGAACGTGAAACTACTTTGTTGTGTCAAGTTTCAAGAAGCTACCACAAACCGTGTTGGATTTAGAGTTCCAAATATATCTATCAATATAGGAGAAAACAGAGTGAAACCTAAAAATTCAAACTGTTACTGGAAATGAACGCTTCAACATAGAAGAACAAAATTTGGGGAACCAAGTCGCCTTAGTGTACTGATCATTACCTGAAAGTATCATCCAGTTTGGGGGAAAAAATATTTGCTGAGATTTCTGGAGATTCGTAATTTTGGGAAGCTTGGCAACCCATTCCCATGAAAGTGTTTCTCGCCAGTCACTGCTTAGGGCTACATCAAGAGGAAACAAAACGTAGAGATAGAACGTGAAACTACTTTGTTGTGTCAAGTTTCAAGAAGCTAGCACAAACCGTGTTGGATTTAGAGTTCCAAATACATCTATCAATATAGGAGAAAACAGAGTGAAACCTAAAAATTCAAACTGTTACTGGAAATGAACGCTTCAACATAGAAGAACGAAATTTGGGGAACCAAGTCGCCTTAGTGTACTGATCATTACCTGAAAGTATCATCCAGTTTGGGTGAAAAAATATTTGCTGAGATTTCTGGAGATTCGTAATTTTGGGAAGCTTGGCAACACCTTCCCATGAAAGTGTTTCTCGCCAGTCACTGCTTAGGGCTACATCAAGAGGAAACAAAACGTAGAGATAGAACGTGAAACTACTTTGTTGTGTCAAGTTTCAAGAAGCTAGCACAAAACGTGTTGGATTTAGAGTTCCAAATACATCTATCAATATAGGAGAAAACAGAGTGAAACCTAAAAATTCAAACTGTTACTGGAAATGAACGCTTCAACATAGAAGAACGGAATTTGGGGAACCAAGTCGCCTTAGTGTACTGATCATTAACTGAGAGTATCATCCAGTTTGGGTGAAAAAATATTTGCTGAGATTTCTGGAGATTCGTAATTTTTGGAAGCTTGGCAACCCCTTCCCATGAAAGTGTTTCTCGCCAGTCACTGCTTAGGGCTACATCAAGAGTAAACAAAACGTAGAGATAGAACGTGAAACTACTTTGTTGTGTCAAGTTTCAAGAAGCTACCACAAACCGTGTTGGATTTAGAGTTCCAAATACATCTATCAATATAGGAGAAAACAGAGTGAAACCTAAAAATTCAAACTGTTACTGGAAATGAACGCTTCAACATAGAAGAACGAAATTTGGGGAACCAAGTCGCCTTAGTGTACTGATCATTACCTGAGAGTATCATCCAGTTTGCGTGAAAAAATATTTGCTGAGATTTCTGGAGATTCGTAATTTTGGGAAGCTTGGCAACCCCTTCCCATGAAAGTGTTTCTCGCCAGTCACTGCTTAGGGCTACATCAAGAGAAAACAAAACGTAGAGATAGAACGTGAAACTACTTTGTTGTGTCAAGTTTCAAGAAGCTACCACAAACCGTGTTGGATTTAGAGTTCCAAATATATCTATCAATATAGGAGAAAACAGAGTGAAACCTAAAAATTCAAACTGTTACTGGAAATGAACGCTTCAACATAGAAGAACAAAATTTGGGGAACCAAGTCGCCTTAGTGTACTGATCATTACCTGAAAGTATCATCCAGTTTGGGGGAAAAAATATTTGCTGAGATTTCTGGAGATTCGTAATTTTGGGAAGCTTGGCAACCCATTCCCATGAAAGTGTTTCTCGCCAGTCACTGCTTAGGGCTACATCAAGAGGAAACAAAACGTAGAGATAGAACGTGAAACTACTTTGTTGTGTCAAGTTTCAAGAAGCTAGCACAAACCGTGTTGGATTTAGAGTTCCAAATACATCTATCAATATAGGAGAAAACAGAGTGAAACCTAAAAATTCAAACTGTTACTGGAAATGAACGCTTCAACATAGAAGAACGAAATTTGGGGAACCAAGTCGCCTTAGTGTACTGATCATTACCTGAAAGTATCATCCAGTTTGGGTGAAAAAATATTTGCTGAGATTTCTGGAGATTTGTAATTTTGGGAAGCTTGGCAGCCCCTTCCCATGAAAGTGTTTCTCGCCAGTCACTGCTTAGGGCTACATCAAGAGGAAACAAAACGTAGAGATAGAACGTGAAACTACTATGTTGTGTCAAGTTTCAAGAAGCTAGCACAAACCGTGTTGGATTTAGAGTTCCAAATACATCTATCAATATAGGAGAAAACAGAGTGAAACCTAAAAATTCAAACTGTTACTGGAAATGAACGCTTCAACATAGAAGAACGAAATTTGGGGAACCAAGTCGCCTTAGTGTACTGATCATTACCTGAAAGTATCATCCAGTTTGGGTGAAAAAATATTTGCTGAGATTTCTGGAGATTCGTAATTTTGGGAAGCTTGGCAACCCCTTCCCATGAAAGTGTTTCTCGCCAGTCACTGTTTAGGGCTACATCAAGAGGAAACAACAAAACGTAGAGATAGAAAGTGAAACTACTTTGTTGTGTCAACTTTCAAGAAGCTAGCACAAACCGTGTTGGATTCAGAGTTCCAAATACATCTATCAATATAGGAGAAAACAGAGTGAAACCTACAAATTCAAACTGTTACTGGAAATGAACGCTTCAACATAGAAGAACGAAATTTGGGGAACCAAGTCGCCTTAGTGTACTGATCATTACCTGAAAGTATCATCCAGTTTGGGTGAAAAAATATTTGCTGAGATTTCTGGAGATTCGTAATTTTGGGAAGCTTGGCAACCCCTTCCCATGAAAGTGTTTCTCGCCAGTCACTGCTTAGGGCTACATCAAGAGGAAACAAAACGTAGAGATAGAACGTGAAACTACTTTGTTGTGTCAAGTTTCAAGAAGCTAGCACAAACCGTGTTGGATTTAGAGTTCCAAATACATCTATCAATATAGGAGAAAACAGAGTGAAACCTAAAAATTCAAACTGTTACTGGAAATGAACGCTTCAACATAGAAGAACGAAATTTGGGGAACCAAGTCGCCTTAGTGTACTGATCATTACCTGAAAGTATCATCCAGTTTGGGTGAAAAAAATGTTTGCTGAGATTTCTGGAGATTCGTAATTTTGGGAAGCTTGGCAACCCCTTCCGATGAAAGTGTTTCTCGCCAGTCACTGTTTAGGGCTACATCAAGAGGAAACAAAACGTAGAGATAGAACGTGAAACTACTTTGTTGTGTCAACTTTCAAGAAGCTAGCACAAACCGTGTTGGATTCAGAGTTCCAAATACATCTATCAATATAGGAGAAAACAGAGTGAAACCTAAAAATTCAAACTGTTACTGGAAATGAACGCTTCAACATCGAAGAACGAAATTTGGGGAACCAAGTCGCCTTAGTGTACTGATCATTACCTGAGAGTATCATCCAGTTTGGGTGAAAAAATATTTGCTGAGATTTCTGGAGATTCGTAATTTTGGGAAGCTTGGTAACCCCTTCCGATGAAAGTGTTTCTCGCCAGTCACTGTTTAGGGCTACATCAAGAGGAAACAAAACGTAGAGATAGAACGTGAAACTACTTTGTTGTGTCAAGTTTCAAGAAGCTAGCACAAACCGTGTTGGATTTAGAGTTCCAAATACATCTATCAATATAGGAGAAAACAGAGTGAAACCTAAAAAATCAAACTGTTACTGGAAATGAACGCTTCAACATAGAAGAACGAAATTTGGGGAACCAAGTCGCCTTAGTGTACTGATCATTACCTGAGAGTATCATCCAGTTTGGGTGAAAAAATATTTGCTGAGATTTCTGGAGATTCGTAATTTTTGGAAGCTTGGCAACCCCTTCCCATGAAAGTGTTTCTCGCCAGTCACTGCTTAGGGCTACATCAAGAGGAAACAAAACGTAGAGATAGAACGTGAAACTACTTTGTTGTGTCAAGTTTCAAGAAGCTAGCACAAACCGTGTTGGATTTAGAGTTCCAAATACATCTATCAATATAGGAGAAAACAGAGTGAAACCTAAAAATTCAAACTGTTACTGGAAATGAACGCTTCAACATAGAAGAACGAAATTTGGGGAACCAAGTCGCCTTAGTGTACTGATCATTACCTGAAAGTATCATCCAGTTTGGGTGAAAAAATATTTGCTGAGATTTCTGGAGATTCGTAATTTTGGGGAGCTTGGCAACCCCGTTCCATGAAAGGGTTTCTCGCCAATCACTGCTTAGGGCTACATCAAGAGGAAACAAAACGTAGAGATAGAACGTGAAACTACTTTGTTGTGTCAAGTTTCAAGAAGCTACCACAAACCGTGTTGGATTTAGAGTTCCAAATACATCTATCAATATAGGAGAAAACAGAGTGAAACCTAAAAATTCAAACTGTTACTGGAAATGAACGCTTCAACATAGAAGAACGAAATTTGGGGAACCAAGTCGCCTTAGTGTACTGATCATTACCTGAGAGTATCATCCAGTTTGCGTGAAAAAATATTTGCTGAGATTTCTGGAGATTCGTAATTTTGGGAAGCTTGGCAACCCCTTCCCATGAAAGTGTTTCTCGCCAGTCACTGCTTAGGGCTACATCAAGAGGAAACAAAACATAGAGATAGAACGTGAAACTACTTTGTTGTGTCAAGTTTCAAGAAGCTACCACAAACCGTGTTGGATTTAGAGTTCCAAATATATCTATCAATATAGGAGAAAACAGAGTGAAACCTAAAAATTCAAACTGTTACTGGAAATGAACGCTTCAACATAGAAGAACAAAATTTGGGGAACCAAGTCGCCTTAGTGTACTGATCATTACCTGAAAGTATCATCCAGTTTGGGGGAAAAAATATTTGCTGAGATTTCTGGAGATTCGTAATTTTGGGAAGCTTGGCAACCCATTCCCATGAAAGTGTTTCTCGCCAGTCACTGCTTAGGGCTACATCAAGAGGAAACAAAACGTAGAGATAGAACGTGAAACTACTTTGTTGTGTCAAGTTTCAAGAAGCTAGCACAAACCGTGTTGGATTTAGAGTTCCAAATACATCTATCAATATAGGAGAAAACAGAGTGAAACCTAAAAATTCAAACTGTTACTGGAAATGAACGCTTCAACATAGAAGAACGAAATTTGGGGAACCAAGTCGCCTTAGTGTACTGATCATTACCTGAAAGTATCATCCAGTTTGGGTGAAAAAATATTTGCTGAGATTTCTGGAGATTCGTAATTTTGGGAAGCTTGGCAACACCTTCCCATGAAAGTGTTTCTCGCCAGTCACTGCTTAGGGCTACATCAAGAGGAAACAAAACGTAGAGATAGAACGTGAAACTACTTTGTTGTGTCAAGTTTCAAGAAGCTAGCACAAAACGTGTTGGATTTAGAGTTCCAAATACATCTATCAATATAGGAGAAAACAGAGTGAAACCTAAAAATTCAAACTGTTACTGGAAATGAACGCTTCAACATAGAAGAACGGAATTTGGGGAACCAAGTCGCCTTAGTGTACTGATCATTAACTGAGAGTATCATCCAGTTTGGGTGAAAAAATATTTGCTGAGATTTCTGGAGATTCGTAATTTTTGGAAGCTTGGCAACCCCTTCCCATGAAAGTGTTTCTCGCCAGTCACTGCTTAGGGCTACATCAAGAGTAAACAAAACGTAGAGATAGAACGTGAAACTACTTTGTTGTGTCAAGTTTCAAGAAGCTACCACAAACCGTGTTGGATTTAGAGTTCCAAATACATCTATCAATATAGGAGAAAACAGAGTGAAACCTAAAAATTCAAACTGTTACTGGAAATGAACGCTTCAACATAGAAGAACGAAATTTGGGGAACCAAGTCGCCTTAGTGTACTGATCATTACCTGAGAGTATCATCCAGTTTGCGTGAAAAAATATTTGCTGAGATTTCTGGAGATTCGTAATTTTGGGAAGCTTGGCAACCCCTTCCCATGAAAGTGTTTCTCGCCAGTCACTGCTTAGGGCTACATCAAGAGAAAACAAAACGTAGAGATAGAACGTGAAACTACTTTGTTGTGTCAAGTTTCAAGAAGCTACCACAAACCGTGTTGGATTTAGAGTTCCAAATATATCTATCAATATAGGAGAAAACAGAGTGAAACCTACAAATTCAAACTGTTACTGGAAATGAACGCTTCAACATAGAAGAACAAAATTTGGGGAACCAAGTCGCCTTAGTGTACTGATCATTACCTGAAAGTATCATCCAGTTTGGGGGAAAAAATATTTGCTGAGATTTCTGGAGATTCGTAATTTTGGGAAGCTTGGCAACCCATTCCCATGAAAGTGTTTCTCGCCAGTCACTGCTTAGGGCTACATCAAGAGGAAACAAAACGTAGAGATAGAACGTGAAACTACTTTGTTGTGTCAAGTTTCAAGAAGCTAGCACAAACCGTGTTGGATTTAGAGTTCCAAATACATCTATCAATATAGGAGAAAACAGAGTGAAACCTAAAAATTCAAACTGTTACTGGAAATGAACGCTTCAACATAGAAGAACGAAATTTGGGGAACCAAGTCGCCTTAGTGTACTGATCATTACCTGAAAGTATCATCCAGTTTGGGTGAAAAAATATTTGCTGAGATTTCTGGAGATTCGTAATTTTGGGAAGCTTGGCAACACCTTCCCATGAAAGTGTTTCTCGCCAGTCACTGCTTAGGGCTACATCAAGAGGAAACAAAACGTAGAGATAGAACGTGAAACTACTTTGTTGTGTCAAGTTTCAAGAAGCTAGCACAAAACGTGTTGGATTTAGAGTTCCAAATACATCTATCAATATAGGAGAAAACAGAGTGAAACCTAAAAATTCAAACTGTTACTGGAAATGAACGCTTCAACATAGAAGAACGGAATTTGGGGAACCAAGTCGCCTTAGTGTACTGATCATTAACTGAGAGTATCATCCAGTTTGGGTGAAAAAATATTTGCTGAGATTTCTGGAGATTCGTAATTTTTGGAAGCTTGGCAACCCCTTCCGATGAAAGTGTTTCTCGCCAGTCACTGCTTAGGGCTACAACAAGAGGAAACAAAACGTAGAGATAGAACGTGAAACTACTTTGTTGTGTCAAGTTTCAAGAAGCTAGCACAAACCGTGTTGGATTTAGAGTTCCAAATACATCTATCTATATAGGAGAAAACAGAGTGAAACCTAAAAATTCAAACTGTTACTGGAAATGAACGCTTCAACATAGAAGAATGAAATTTGGGGAACCAAGTCGCCTTAGTGTACTGATCATTACCTGAAAGTATCATCCAGTTTGGGTGAAAAAATATTTGCTGAGATTTCTGGAGATTCGTAATTTTGGGAAGCTTGGCAACCCCTTCCCATGAAAGTGTTTCTCGCCAGTCACTGTTTAGGGCTACATCAAGAGGAAACAAAACGTAGAGATAGAACGTGAAACTACTTTGTTGTGTCAAGTTTCAAGAAGCTAGCACAAACCGTGTTGGATTTAGAGTTCCAAATACATCTATCAATATAGGAGAAAACAGAGTGAAACCTAAAAATTCAAACTGTTACTGGAAATGAACGCTTCAACATAGAAGAACGAAATTTGGGGAACCAAGTCGCCTTAGTGTACTGATCATTACCTGAGAGTATCATCCAGTTTGGGTGAAAAAATATTTGCTGAGATTTCTGGAGATTCGTAATTTTTGGAAGCTTGGCAACCCCTTCCCATGAAAGTGTTTCTCGCCAGTCACTGCTTAGGGCTACATCAAGAGGAAACAAAACGTAGAGATAGAACGTGAAACTACTTTGTTGTGTCAAGTTTCAAGAAGCTAGCACAAACCGTGTTGGATTTAGAGTTCCAAATACATCTATCAATATAGGAGAAAACAGAGTGAAACCTAAAAATTCAAACTGTTACTGGAAATGAACGCTTCAACATAGAAGAACGAAATTTGGGGAACCAAGTCGCCTTAGTGTACTGATCATTACCTGAAAGTATCATCCAGTTTGGGTGAAAAAAATATTTGCTGAGATTTCTGGAGATTCGTAATTTTGGGAAGCTTGGCAACCCCGTTCCATGAAAGGGTTTCTCGCCAGTCACTGCTTAGGGCTACATCAAGAGGAAACAAAACGTAGAGATAGAACGTGAAACTACTTTGTTGTGTCAAGTTTCAAGAAGCAACCACAAACCGTGTTGGATTTAGAGTTCCAAATACATCTATCAATATAGGAGAAAACAGAGTGAAACCTACAAATTCAAACTGTTACTGTAAATGAACGCTTCAACATAGAAGAACGAAATTTGGGGAACCAAGTCGCCTTAGTGTACTGATCATTACCTGAAAGTATCATCCAGTTTGCGTGAAAAAATATTTGCTGAGATTTCTGGAGATTCGTAATTTTGGGAAGCTTGGCAACCACTTCCCATGAAAGTGTTTCTCGCCAGTCACTGCTTAGGGCTACATCAAGAGGAAACAAAACGTAGAGATAGAACGTGAAACTACTTTGTTGTGTCAAGTTTCAAGAAGCTAGCACAAACCGTGTTGGATTTAGAGTTCCAAATACATCTATCAATATAGGAGAAAACAGAGTGAAACCTAAAAATTCAAACTCTTACTGGAAATGAACGCTTCAACATAGAAGAACGAAATTTGGGGAACCAAGTCGCCTTAGTGTACTGATCATTACCTGAAAGTATCATCCAGTTTGGGTGAAAAAATATTTGCTGAGATTTCTGGAGATTCGTAATTTTGGGAAGCTTGGCAACCCCGTTCCATGAAAGGGTTTCTCGCCAGTCACTGCTTAGGGCTACATCAAGAGGAAACAAAACGTAGAGATAGAACGTGAAACTACTTTGTTGTGTCAAGTTTCAAGAAGCTACCACAAACCGTGTTGGATTTAGAGTTCCAAATATATCTATCAATATAGGAGAAAACAGAGTGAAACCTACAAATTCAAACTGTTACTGGAAATGAACGCTTCAACATAGAAGAACGAAATTTGGGGAACCAAGTCGCCTTAGTGTACTGATCATTACCTGAAAGTATCATCCAGTTTGGGTGAAAAAATATTTGCTGAGATTTCTGGAGATTCGTAATTTTGGGAAGCTTGGAATCCCCTTCCCATGAAAGTGTTTCTCACCAGTCACTGCTTAGGGCTACATCAAGAGGAAACAAAACGTAGAGATAGAACGTGAAACTACTTTGTTGTGTCAAGTTTCAAGAAGCTAGCACAAACCGTGTTGGATTTAGAGTTCCAAATACATCTATCAATATAGGAGAAAACAGAGTGAAACCTAAAAATTCAAACTGTTACTGGAAATGAACGCTTCAACATCGAAGAACGAAATTTGGGGAACCAAGTAGCCTTAGTGTACTGATCATTACCTGAGAGTATCATCCAGTTTGGGTGAAAAAATATTTGCTGAGATTTCTGGAGATTCGTAATTTTTGGAAGCTTGGCAACCCCTTCCCATGAAAGTGTTTCTCGCCAGTCACTGCTTAGGGCTACATCAAGAGGAAACAAAACGTAGAGATAGAACGTGAAACTACTTTGTTGTGTCAAGTTTCAAGAAGCTAGCACAAACCGTGTTGGATTCAGAGTTCCAAATACATCTATCAATATAGGAGAAAACAGAGTGAAACCTAAAAATTCAAACTGTTACTGGAAATGAACGCTTCAACATAGAAGAACGAAATTTGGGGAACCAAGTCGCCTTAGTGTACTGATCATTACCTGAAAGTATCATCCAGTTTGGGTGAAAAAATGTTTGCTGAGATTTCTGAAGATTCGTAATTTTGGGAAGCTTGGCAACCCCTTCCGATGAAAGTGTTTCTCGCCAGTCACTGCTTAGGGCTACAACAAGAGGAAACAAAACGTAGAGATAGAACGTGAAACTACTTTGTTGTGTCAAGTTTCAAGAAGCTAGCACAAACCGTGTTGGATTTAGAGTTCCAAATACATCTATCTATATAGAAGAAAACAGAGTGAAACCTAAAAATTCAAACTGTTACTGGAAATGAACGCTTCAACATAGAAGAACGAAATTTGGGGAACTAAGTCGCCTTAATGTACTGATCATTACCTGAAAGTATCATCCAGTTTGGTTGAAAAAATATTTGCTGAGATTTCTGGAGATTCGTAATTTTGGGAAGCTTGGCAACCCCTTCCCATGAGAGTGTTTCTCGCCAGTCACTGCTTAGGGCTACATCAAGAGGAAACAAAACGTCTAGATAGAACGTGAAACTACTTTGTTCTGTCAAGTTTCAAGAAGCTAGCACAAACCGTGTTGGATTTAGAGTTCCAAATACATCTATCAATATAGGAGAAAACAGAGTGAAACCTACATATTCAAACTGTTACTGGAAATGAACGCTTCAACATAGAAGAACGAAATTTGGGGAACCAAGTCGCCTTAGTGTACTGATCATTACCTGAAAGTATCATCCAGTTTGGGGGAAAAAATATTTGCTGAGATTTCTGGAGATTCGTAATTTTGGGAAGCTTGGCAACCCCTTCCCATGAAAGTGTTTCTCGCCAGTCACTGCTTAGGGCTACATCAAGAGGAAACAAAACATAGAGATAGAACGTGAAACTTCTTTGTTGTGTCAAGTTTCAAGAAGCTAGCACAAACCGTGTTGGATTTTGAGTTCCAAATATATCTATCAATATAGGAGAAAACAGAGTGAAACCTAAAAATTCAAACTGTTACTGGAAATGAACGCTTCAACATAGAAGAACGAAATTTGGGGAACCAAGTCACCTTAGTGTACTGATCATTACCTGAAAGTATCATCCAGTTTGGGTGAAAAAATATTTGCTGAGATTTCTGGAGATTCGTAATTTTGGGAAGCTTGGAATCCCCTTCCCATGAAAGTGTTTCTCACCAGTCACTGCTTAGGGCTACATCAAGAGGAAACAAAACGTAGAGATAGAACGTGAAACTACTTTGTTGTGTCAAGTTTCAAGAAGCTAGCACAAACCGTGTTGGATTTAGAGTTCAAATACATCTATCAATATAGGAGAAAACAGAGTGAAACTTAAAAATTCAAACTGTTACTGGAAATGAACGCTTCAACATCGAAGAACGAAATTTGGGGAACCAAGTAGCCTTAGTGTACTGATCATTACCTGAGAGTATCATCCAGTTTGGGTGAAGAAATATTTGCTGAGATTTCTGGAGATTCGTAATTTTTGGAAGCTTGGCAACCCCTTCCCAAGAAAGTGTTTCTCGCCAGTCACTGCTTAGGGCTACATCAAGAGGAAACAAAACGTAGAGATAGAACGTGAAACTACTTTGTTGTGTCAAGTTTCAAGAAGCTAGCACAAACCGTGTTGGATTCAGATTTCCAAATACATCTATCAATATAGGAGAAAACAGAGTGAAACCTAAAAATTCAAACTGTTACTGGAAATGAACGCTTCAACATAGAAGAACGAAATTTGGGGAACCAAGTCGCCTTAGTGTACTGATCATTACCTGAAAGTATCATCCAGTTTGGGTGAAAAAATGTTTGCTGAGATTTCTGGAGATTCGTAATTTTGGGAAGCTTGGCAACCCCTTCCGATGAAAGTGTTTCTCGCCAGTCACTGCTTAGGGCTACAACAAGAGGAAACAAAACGTAGAGATAGAACTTGAAACTACTTTGTTGTGTCAAGTTTCAAGAAGCTAGCACAAACCGTGTTGGATTTAGAGTTCCAAATACATCTATCTATATAGGAGAAAACAGAGTGAAACCTAAAAATTCAAACTGTTACTGGAAATGAACGCTTCGACATAGAAGAACGAAATTTGGGGAACCAAGTCACCTTAATGTACTGATCATTACCTGAAAGTATCATCCAGTTTGGTTGAAAAAATATTTGCTGAGATTTCTGGAGATTCGTAATTTTGGGAAGCTTGGCAACCCCTTCCCATGAAAGTGTTTCTCGCCAGTCACTGCTTAGGGCTACATCAAGAGGAAACAAAACGTCTAGATAGAACGTGAAACTACTTTGTTCTGTCAAGTTTCAAGAAGCTAGCACAAACCGTGTTGGATTTAGAGTTCCAAATACATCTATCAATATAGGAGAAAACAGAGTGAAACCTACAAATTCAAACTGTTACTGGAAATGAACGCTTCAACATAGAAGAACGAAATTTGGGGAACCAAGTCGCCTTAGTGTACTGATCATTACCTGAAAGTATCATCCAGTTTGGGTGAAAAAATATTTGCTGAGATTTCTGGAGATTCGTAATTTTTGGAAGCTTGGCAACCCCTTCCCATGAAAGTGTTTCTCGCCAGTCACTGCTTAGGGCTACAACAAGAGGAAACAAAACGTAGAGATAGAACGTGAAACTACTTTGTTGTGTCAAGTTTCAAGAAGCTAGCACAAACCGTGTTGGATTTAGAGTTCCAAATACATGTATCAATATAGGAGAAAACAGAGTGAAACCTAAAAATTCAAACTGTTACTGGAAATGAACGCTTCAACATAGAAGAACGAAATTTGGGGAACCAAGTCGCCTTAATGTACTGATCATTACCTGAAAGTGTCATCCAGTTTGGTTGAAAAAATGTTTGCTGAGATTTCTGGAGATTCGTAATTTTGGGAAGCTTGGCAACCCCTTCCCATGAAAGTGTTTCTCGCCAGTCACTGCTTAGGGCTACATCAAGAGGAAACAAAACGTAGAGATAGAACGTGAAACTACTTTGTTGTGTCAAGTTTCAAGAAGCTAGCACAAACCGTGTTGGATTCAGAGTTCCAAATACATCTATCAATATAGGAGAAAACAGAGTGAAACCTACAAATTCAAACTGTTACTGGAAATAAACGCTTCAACATAGAAGAACGAAATTTGGGGAACCAAGTCGCCTTAGTGTACTGATCATTACCTGAAAGTATCGTCCAGTTTGGGTGAAAAAATATTTGCTGAGATTTCTGGAGATTCGTAATTTTGGGAAGCTTGGCAACCCCTTCCCATGAAAGTGTTTCTCGCCAGTCACTGCTTAGGGCTACATCAAGAGGAAACAAAACGTAGAGATAGAACGTGAAACTACTTTGTTGTGTCAAGTTTCAAGAAGCTAGCACAAACCGTGTTGGATTTAGAGTTCCAAATACATCTATCTATATAGGAGAAAACAGAGTGAAACCTAAAAATTCAAACTGTTACTGGAAATGAACGCTTCAACATAGAAGAACGAAATTTGGGGAACCAAGTCGCCTTAATGTACTGATCATTACCTGAAAGTATCATCCAGTTTGGTTGAAAAAATATTTGCTGAGATTTCTGGAGATTCGTAATTTTGGGAAGCTTGGCAACCCCTTCCCATGAAAGTGTTTCTCGCCAGTCACTGCTTAGGGCTACATCAAGAGGAAACAAAACGTCTAGATAGAACGTGAAAGTACTTTGTTCTGTCAAGTTTCAAGAAGCTAGCACAAACCGTGTTGGATTTAGAGTTCCAAATACATCTATCAATATAGGAGAAAACAGAGTGAAACCTACATATTCAAACTGTTACTGGAAATGAACGCTTCAACATAGAAGAACGAAATTTGGGGAACCAAGTCGCCTTAGTGTACTGATCATTACCTGAAAGTATCATCCAGTTTGGGGGAAAAAATATTTGCTGAGATTTCTGGAGATTCGTAATTTTGGGAAGCTTGGCAACCCCTTCCCATGAAAGTGTTTCTCGCCAGTCACTGCTTAGGGCTACATCAAGAGGAAACAAAACATAGAGATAGAACGTGAAACTTCTTTGTTGTGTCAAGTTTCAAGAAGCTAGCACAAACCGTGTTGGATTTTGAGTTCCAAATATATCTATCAATATAGGAGAAAACAGAGTGAAACCTAAAAATTCAAACTGTTACTGGAAATGAACGCTTCAACATAGAAGAACGAAATTTGGGGAACCAAGTCACCTTAGTGTACTGATCATTACCTGAAAGTATCATCCAGTTTGGGTGAAAAAATATTTGCTGAGATTTCTGGAGATTCGTAATTTTGGGAAGCTTGGAATCCCCTTCCCATGAAAGTGTTTCTCACCAGTCACTGCTTAGGGCTACATCAAGAGGAAACAAAACGTAGAGATAGAACGTGAAACTACTTTGTTGTGTCAAGTTTCAAGAAGCTAGCACAAACCGTGTTGGATTTAGAGTTCCAAATACATCTATCAATATAGGAGAAAACAGAGTGAAACCTAAAAATTCAAACTGTTACTGGAAATGAACGCTTCGACATAGAAGAACGAAATTTGGGGAACCAAGTCGCCTTAATGTACTGATCATTACCTGAAAGTATCATCCAGTTTGGTTGAAAAAATATTTGCTGAGATTTCTGGAGATTCGTAATTTTGGGAAGCTTGGCAACCCCTTCCCATGAAAGTGTTTCTCGCCAGTCACTGCTTAGGGCTACATCAAGAGGAAACAAAACGTCTAGATAGAACGTGAAACTACTTTGTTCTGTCAAGTTTCAAGAAGCTAGCACAAACCGTGTTGGATTTAGAGTTCCAAATACATCTATCAATATAGGAGAAAACAGAGTGAAACCTACAAATTCAAACTGTTACTGGAAATGAACGCTTCAACATAGAAGAACGAAATTTGGGGAACCAAGTCGCCTTAGTGTACTGATCATTACCTGAAAGTATCGTCCAGTTTGGGGGAAAAAATATTTGCTGAGATTTCTGGAGATTCGTAATTTTGGGAAGCTTGGCAACCCCTTCCCATGAAAGTGTTTCTCGCCAGTCACTGCTTAGGGCTACATCAAGAGGAAACAAAACATAGAGATAGAACGTGAAACTTCTTTGTTGTGTCAAGTTTCAAGAAGCTAGCACAAACCGTGTTGGATTTATAGTTCCAAATATATCTATCAATATAGGAGAAAACAGAGTGAAACCTAAAAATTCAAACTGTTACTGGAAATGAACGCTTCAACATAGAAGAACGAAATTTGGGGAACCAAGTCGCCTTAATGTACTGATCATTACCTGAAAGTATCATCCAGTTTGGGTGAAAAAATATTTGCTGAGATTTCTGGAGATTCGTAATTTTGGGAAGCTTGGAATCCCCTTCCCATGAAAGTGTTTCTCACCAGTCACTGCTTAGGGCTACATCAAGAGGAAACAAAACGTAGAGATAGTACGTGAAACTACTTTGTTGTGTCAAGTTTCAAGAAGCTAGCACAAACCGTGTTGGATTTAGAGTTCCAAATACATCTATCAATATAGGAGAAAACAGAGTGAAACCTAAAAATTCAAACTGTTACTGGAAATGAGCGCTTCAACATCGAAGAACGAAATTTGGGGAACCAAGTAGCCTTAGTGTACTGATCATTACCTGAGAGTATCATCCAGTTTGGGTGAAAAAATATTTGCTGTGATTTCTGGAGATTCGTAATTTTTGGAAGCTTGGCAACCCCTTCCCATGAAAGTGTTTCTCGCCAGTCACTGCTTAGGGCTACATCAAGAGGAAACAAAACGTAGAGATAGAACGTGAAACTACTTTGTTGTGTCAAGTTTCAAGAAGCTAGCACAAACCGTGTTGGATTCAGAGTTCCAAATACATCTATCAATATAGGAGAAAACAGAGTGAAACCTAAAAATTCAAACTGTTACTGGAAATGAACGCTTCAACATAGAAGAACGAAATTTGGGGAACCAAGTCGCCTTAGTGTACTGATCATTACCTGAAAGTATCATCCAGTTTGGGTTTAAAAATGTTTGCTGAGATTTCTGGAGATTCGTAATTTTGGGAAGCTTGGCAACCCCTTCCGATGAAAGTGTTTCTCGCCAGTCACTGCTTAGGGCTACAACAAGAGGAAACAAAACGTAGAGATAGAACGTGAAACTACTTTGTTGTGTCAAGTTTCAAGAAGCTAGCACAAACCGTGTTGGATTTAGAGTTCCAAATACATCTATCTATATAGGAGAAAACAGAGTGAAACCTAAAAATTCAAACTGTTACTGGAAATGAACGCTTCAACATAGAAGAACGAAATTTGGGGAACCAAGTCGCCTTAATGTACTGATCATTACCTGAAAGTATCATCCAGTTTGGTTGAAAAAATGTTTGCTGAGATTTCTGGAGATTCGTAATTTTGGGAAGCTTGGCAACCCCTTCCCATGAAAGTGTTTCTCGCCAGTCACTGCTTAGGGCTACATCAAGAGGAAACAAAACGTAGAGATAGAACGTGAAACTACTTTGTTGTGTCAAGTTTCAAGAAGCTAGCACAAACCGTGTTGGATTCAGAGTTCCAAATACATCTATCAATATAGGAGAAAACAGAGTGAAACCTACAAATTCAAACTGTTACTGGAAATAAACGCTTCAACATAGAAGAACGAAATTTGGGGAACCAAGTCGCCTTAGTGTACTGATCATTACCTGAAAGTATCGTCCAGTTTGGGTGAGAAAATATTTGCTGAGATTTCTGGAGATTCGTAATTTTGGGAAGCTTGGCAACCCCTTCCCATGAAAGTGTTTCTCGCCAGTCACTGCTTAGGGCTACATCAAGAGGAAACAAAACGTAGAGATAGAACGTGAAACTACTTTGTTGTGTCAAGTTTCAAGAAGCTAGCACAAACCGTGTTGGATTTAGAGTTCCAAATACATCTATCAATATAGGAGAAAACAGAGTGAAACCTAAAAATTCAAACTGTTACTGGAAATGAACGCTTCAACATAGAAGAACGAAATTTGGGGAAACAAGTCGCCTTAGTGTACTGATCATTACCTGAAAGTATCATCCAGTTTGGGTGAAAAAATGTTTGCTGAGATTTCTGGAGATTCGTAATTTTGGGAAGCTTGGCAACCCCTTCCGATGAAAGTGTTTCTCGCCAGTCACTGCTTAGGGCTACAACAAGAGGAAACAAAACGTAGAGATAGAACGTGAAACTACTTTGTTGTGTCAAGTTTCAAGAAGCTAGCACAAACCGTGTTGGATTTAGAGTTCCAAATACATCTATCTATATAGGAGAAAACAGAGTGAAACCTAAAAATTCAAACTGTTACTGGAAATGAACGCTTCAACATAGAAGAACGAAATTTGGGGAACCAAGTCGCCTTAATGTACTGATCATTACCTGAAAGTATCATCCAGTTTGGTTGAAAAAATATTTGCTGAGATTTCTGGAGATTCGTAATTTTGGGAAGCTTGGCAACCCCTTCCCATGAAAGTGTTTCTCGCCAGTCACTGCTTAGGGCTACATCAAGAGGAAACAAAACGTCTAGATAGAATGAGAAACTACTTTGTTCTGTCAAGTTTCAAGAAGCTAGCACAAACCGTGTTGGATTTAGAGTTCCAAATACATCTATCAATATAGGAGAAAACAGAGTGAAACCTAAAAATTCAAACTGTTACTGGAAATGAACGCTTCAACATAGAAGAACGAAATTTGGGGAACCAAGTCGCCTTAGTGTACTGATCATTACCTGAAAGTATCGTCCAGTTTGGGGGAAAAAATATTTGCTGAGATTTCTGGAGATTCGTAATTTTGGGAAGCTTGGCAACCCCTTCCCATGAAAGTGTTTCTCGCCAGTCACTGCTTAGGGCTACATCAAGAGGAAACAAAACATAGAGATAGAACGTGAAACTTCTTTGTTGTGTCAAGTTTCAAGAAGCTAGCACAAACCGTGTTGGATTTATAGTTCCAAATATATCTATCAATATAGGAGAAAACAGAGTGAAACCTAAAAATTCAAACTGTTACTGGAAATGAACGCTTCAACATAGAAGAACGAAATTTGGGGAACCAAGTCGCCTTAATATACTGATCATTACCTGAAAGTATCATCCAGTTTGGGTGAAAAAATATTTGCTGAGATTTCTGGAGATTCGTAATTTTGGGAAGCTTGGAATCCCCTTCCCATGAAAGTGTTTCTCACCAGTCACTGCTTAGGGCTACATCAAGAGGAAACAAAACGTAGAGATAGTACGTGAAACTACTTTGTTGTGTCAAGTTTCAAGAAGCTAGCACAAACCGTGTTGGATTTAGAGTTACAAATACATCTATCAATATAGGAGAAAACAGAGTGAAACCTAAAAATTCAAACTGTTACTGGAAATGAGCGCTTCAACATCGAAGAACGAAATTTGGGGAACCAAGTAGCCTTAGTGTACTGATCATTACCTGAAAGTATCATCCAGTTTGGGTTTAAAAATGTTTGCTGAGATTTCTGGAGATTCGTAATTTTGGGAAGCTTGGCAACCCCTTCCGATGAAAGTGTTTCTCGCCAGTCACTGCTTAGGGCTACAACAAGAGGAAACAAAACGTAGAGATAGAACGTGAAACTACTTTGTTGTGTCAAGTTTCAAGAAGCTAGCACAAACCGTGTTGGATTTAGAGTTCCAAATACATCTATCTATATAGGAGAAAACAGAGTGAAACCTAAAAATTCAAACTGTTACTGGAAATGAACGCTTCAACATAGAAGAACGAAATTTGGGGAACCAAGTCGCCTTAATGTACTGATCATTACCTGAAAGTATCATCCAGTTTGGTTGAAAAAATATTTGCTGAGATTTCTGGAGATTCGTAATTTTGGGAAGCTTGGCAACCCCTTCCCATGAAAGTGTTTCTCGCCAGTCACTGCTTAGGGCTACATCAAGAGGAAACAAAACGTCTAGATAGAACGAGAAACTACTTTGTTCTGTCAAGTTTCAAGAAGCTAGCACAAACCGTGTTGGATTTAGAGTTCCAAATACATCTATCAATATAGGAGAAAACAGAGTGAAACCTACAAATTCAAACTGTTACTGGAAATGAACGCTTCAACATAGAAGAACGAAATTTGGGGAACCAAGTCGCCTTAGTGTACTGATCATTACCTGAAAGTATCATCCAGTTTGGGGGAAAAAATATTTGCTGAGATTTCTGGAGATTCGTAATTTTGGGAAGCTTGGCAACCCCTTCCCATGAAAGTGTTTCTCGCCAGTCACTGCTTAGGGCTACATCAAGAGGAAACAAAACATAGAGATAGAACGTGAAACTTCTTTGTTGTGTCAAGTTTCAAGAAGCTAGCACAAACCGTGTTGGATTTAGAGTTCCAAATATATCTATCAATATAGGAGAAAACAGAGTGAAACCTAAAAATTCAAACTGTTACTGGAAATGAACGCTTCAACATAGAAGAACGAAATTTGGGGAACCAAGTCGCCTTAATGTACTGATCATTACCTGAAAGTATCATCCAGTTTGGGTGAAAAAATATTTGCTGAGATTTCTGGAGATTCGTAATTTTGGGAAGCTTGGAATCCCCTTCCCATGAAAGTGTTTCTCACCAGTCACTGCTTAGGGCTACATCAAGAGGAAACAAAACGTAGAGATAGTACGTGAAACTACTTTGTTGTGTCAAGTTTCAAGAAGCTAGCACAAACCGTGTTGGATTTAGAGTTCCAAATACATCTATCAATATAGGAGAAAACAGAGTGAAACCTAAAAATTCAAACTGTTACTGGAAATGAGCGCTTCAACATCGAAGAACGAAATTTGGGGAACCAAGTAGCCTTAGTGTACTGATCATTACCTGAGAGTATCATCCAGTTTGGGTGAAAAAATATTTGCTGTGATTTCTGGAGATTCGTAATTTTTGGAAGCTTGGCAACCCCTTCCCATGAAAGTGTTTCTCGCCAGTCACTGCTTAGGGCTACATCAAGAGGAAACAAAACGTAGAGATAGAACGTGAAACTACTTTGTTGTGTCAAGTTTCAAGAAGCTAGCACAAACCGTGTTGGATTCAGAGTTCCAAATACATCTATCAATATAGGAGAAAACAGAGTGAAACCTAAAAATTCAAACTGTTACTGGAAATGAACGCTTCAACATAGAAGAACGAAATTTGGGGAACCAAGTCGCCTTAGTGTACTGATCATTACCTGAAAGTATCATCCAGTTTGGGTTTAAAAATGTTTGCTGAGATTTCTGGAGATTCGTAATTTTGGGAAGCTTGGCAACCCCTTCCGATGAAAGTGTTTCTCGCCAGTCACTGCTTAGGGCTACAACAAGAGGAAACAAAACGTAGAGATAGAACGTGAAACTACTTTGTTGTGTCAAGTTTCAAGAAGCTAGCACAAACCGTGTTGGATTTAGAGTTCCAAATACATCTATCTATATAGGAGAAAACAGAGTGAAACCTAAAAATTCAAACTGTTACTGGAAATGAACGCTTCAACATAGAAGAACGAAATTTGGGGAACCAAGTCGCCTTAATGTACTGATCATTACCTGAAAGTATCATCCAGTTTGGTTGAAAAAATGTTTGCTGAGATTTCTGGAGATTCGTAATTTTGGGAAGCTTGGCAACCCCTTCCCATGAAAGTGTTTCTCGCCAGTCACTGCTTAGGGCTACATCAAGAGGAAACAAAACGTAGAGATAGAACGTGAAACTACTTTGTTGTGTCAAGTTTCAAGAAGCTAGCACAAACCGTGTTGGATTCAGAGTTCCAAATACATCTATCAATATAGGAGAAAACAGAGTGAAACCTACAAATTCAAACTGTTACTGGAAATAAACGCTTCAACATAGAAGAACGAAATTTGGGGAACCAAGTCGCCTTAGTGTACTGATCATTACCTGAAAGTATCATCCAGTTTGGGTTTAAAAATGTTTGCTGAGATTTCTGGAGATTCGTAATTTTGGGAAGCTTGGCAACCCCTTCCGATGAAAGTGTTTCTCGCCAGTCACTGCTTAGGGCTACAACAAGAGGAAACAAAACGTAGAGATAGAACGTGAAACTACTTTGTTGTGTCAAGTTTCAAGAAGCTAGCACAAACCGTGTTGGATTTAGAGTTCCAAATACATCTATCTATATAGGAGAAAACAGAGTGAAACCTAAAAATTCAAACTGTTACTGGAAATGAACGCTTCAACATAGAAGAACGAAATTTGGGGAACCAAGTCGCCTTAATGTACTGATCATTACCTGAAAGTATCATCCAGTTTGGTTGAAAAAATATTTGCTGAGATTTCTGGAGATTCGTAATTTTGGGAAGCTTGGCAACCCCTTCCCATGAAAGTGTTTCTCGCCAGTCACTGCTTAGGGCTACATCAAGAGGAAACAAAACGTCTAGATAGAACGAGAAACTACTTTGTTCTGTCAAGTTTCAAGAAGCTAGCACAAACCGTGTTGGATTTAGAGTTCCAAATACATCTATCAATATAGGAGAAAACAGAGTGAAACCTACAAATTCAAACTGTTACTGGAAATGAACGCTTCAACATAGAAGAACGAAATTTGGGGAACCAAGTCGCCTTAGTGTACTGATCATTACCTGAAAGTATCATCCAGTTTGGGGGAAAAAATATTTGCTGAGATTTCTGGAGATTCGTAATTTTGGGAAGCTTGGCAACCCCTTCCCATGAAAGTGTTTCTCGCCAGTCACTGCTTAGGGCTACATCAAGAGGAAACAAAACATAGAGATAGAACGTGAAACTTCTTTGTTGTGTCAAGTTTCAAGAAGCTAGCACAAACCGTGTTGGATTTAGAGTTCCAAATATATCTATCAATATAGGAGAAAACAGAGTGAAACCTAAAAATTCAAACTGTTACTGGAAATGAACGCTTCAACATAGAAGAACGAAATTTGGGGAACCAAGTCGCCTTAATGTACTGATCATTACCTGAAAGTATCATCCAGTTTGGGTGAAAAAATATTTGCTGAGATTTCTGGAGATTCGTAATTTTGGGAAGCTTGGAATCCCCTTCCCATGAAAGTGTTTCTCACCAGTCACTGCTTAGGGCTACATCAAGAGGAAACAAAACGTAGAGATAGTACGTGAAACTACTTTGTTGTGTCAAGTTTCAAGAAGCTAGCACAAACCGTGTTGGATTTAGAGTTCCAAATACATCTATCAATATAGGAGAAAACAGAGTGAAACCTAAAAATTCAAACTGTTACTGGAAATGAGCGCTTCAACATCGAAGAACGAAATTTGGGGAACCAAGTAGCCTTAGTGTACTGATCATTACCTGAGAGTATCATCCAGTTTGGGTGAAAAAATATTTGCTGTGATTTCTGGAGATTCGTAATTTTTGGAAGCTTGGCAACCCCTTCCCATGAAAGTGTTTCTCGCCAGTCACTGCTTAGGGCTACATCAAGAGGAAACAAAACGTAGAGATAGAACGTGAAACTACTTTGTTGTGTCAAGTTTCAAGAAGCTAGCACAAACCGTGTTGGATTCAGAGTTCCAAATACATCTATCAATATACGAGAAAACAGAGTGAAACCTAAAAATTCAAACTGTTACTGGAAATGAACGCTTCAACATAGAAGAACGAAATTTGGGGAACCAAGTCGCCTTAGTGTACTGATCATTACCTGAAAGTATCATCCAGTTTGGGTTTAAAAATGTTTGCTGAGATTTCTGGAGATTCGTAATTTTGGGAAGCTTGGCAACCCCTTCCGATGAAAGTGTTTCTCGCCAGTCACTGCTTAGGGCTACAACAAGAGGAAACAAAACGTAGAGATAGAACGTGAAACTACTTTGTTGTGTCAAGTTTCAAGAAGCTAGCACAAACCGTGTTGGATTTAGAGTTCCAAATACATCTATCTATATAGGAGAAAACAGAGTGAAACCTAAAAATTCAAACTGTTACTGGAAATGAACGCTTCAACATAGAAGAACGAAATTTGGGGAACCAAGTCGCCTTAATGTACTGATCATTACCTGAAAGTATCATCCAGTTTGGTTGAAAAAATGTTTGCTGAGATTTCTGGAGATTCGTAATTTTGGGAAGCTTGGCAACCCCTTCCCATGAAAGTGTTTCTCGCCAGTCACTGCTTAGGGCTACATCAAGAGGAAACAAAACGTAGAGATAGAACGTGAAACTACTTTGTTGTGTCAAGTTTCAAGAAGCTAGCACAAACCGTGTTGGATTCAGAGTTCCAAATACATCTATCAATATAGGAGAAAACAGAGTGAAACCTACAAATTCAAACTGTTACTGGAAATAAACGCTTCAACATAGAAGAACGAAATTTGGGGAACCAAGTCGCCTTAGTGTACTGATCATTACCTGAAAGTATCGTCCAGTTTGGGTGAAAAAATATTTGCTGAGATTTCTGGAGATTCGTAATTTTGGGAAGCTTGGCAACCCCTTCCCATGAAAGTGTTTCTCGCCAGTCACTGCTTAGGGCTACATCAAGAGGAAACAAAACGTAGAGATAGAACGTGAAACTACTTTGCTGTGTCAAGTTTCAAGAAGCTAGCACAAACCGTGTTGGATTTAGAGTTCCAAATACATCTATCAATATAGGAGAAAACAGAGTGAAACCTAAAAATTCAAACTGTTACTGGAAATGAACGCTTCAACATAGAAGAACGAAATTTGGGGAACCAAGTCGCCTTAGTGTACTGATCATTACCTGAAAGTATCATCCAGTTTGGGTGAAAAAATGTTTGCTGAGATTTCTGGAGATTCGTAATTTTGGGAAGCTTGGCAACCCCTTCCGATGAAAGTGTTTCTCGCCAGTCACTGCTTAGGGCTACAACAAGAGGAAACAAAACGTAGAGATAGAACGTGAAACTACTTTGTTGTGTCAAGTTTCAAGAAGCTAGCACAAACCGTGTTGGATTTAGAGTTCCAAATACATCTATCTATATAGGAGAAAACAGAGTGAAACCTAAAAATTCAAACTGTTACTGGAAATGAACGCTTCAACATAGAAGAACGAAATTTGGGGAACCAAGTCGCCTTAATGTACTGATCATTACCTGAAAGTATCATCCAGTTTGGTTGAAAAAATATTTGCTGAGATTTCTGGAGATTCGTAATTTTGGGAAGCTTGGCAACCCGTTCCCATGAAAGTGTTTCTCGCCAGTCACTGCTTAGGGCTACATCAAGAGGAAACAAAACGTAGAGATAGAACGTGAAACTACTTTGTTGTGTCAAGTTTCAAGAAGCTAGCACAAACCGTGTTGGATTCAGAGTTCCAAATACATCTATCAATATAGGAGAAAACAGAGTGAAACCTACAAATTCAAACTGTTACTGGAAATGAACGCTTCAACATAGAAGAACGAAATTTGGGGAACCAAGTCGCCTTAGTGTACTGATCATTACCTGAAAGTATCATCCAGTTTGGGGGAAAAAATATTTGCTGAGATTTCTGGAGATTCGTAATTTTGGGAAGCTTGGCAACCCCTTCCCATGAAATTGTTTCTCGCCAGTCACTGCTTAGGGCTACATCAAGAGGAAACAAAACGTAGAGATAGAACGTGAAACTACTTTGTTGTGTCAAGTTTCAAGAAGCTAGCACAAACCGTGTTGGATTTAGAGTTCCAAATACATCTATCAATATAGGAGAAAACAGAGTGAAACCTAAAAATTCAAACTGTTACTGGAAATGAACGCTTCAACATAGAAGAACGAAATTTGGGGAACCAAGTCGCCTTAATGTACTGATCATTACCTGAAAGTATCATCCAGTTTGGGTGAAAAAATATTTGCTGAGATTTCTGGAGATTCGTAATTTTGGGAAGCTTGGAATCCCCTTCCCATGAAAGTGTTTCTCACCAGTCACTGCTTAGGGCTACATCAAGAGGAAACAAAACGTAGAGATAGTACGTGAAACTACTTTGTTGTGTCAAGTTTCAAGAAGCTAGCACAAACCGTGTTGGATTTAGAGTTCCAAATACATCTAACAATATAGGAGAAAACAGAGTGAAACCTAAAAATTCAAACTGTTACTGGAAATGAGCGCTTCAACATCGAAGAACGAAATTTGGGGAACCAAGTAGCCTTAGTGTACTGATCATTACCTGAGAGTATCATCCAGTTTGGGTGAAAAAATATTTGCTGTGATTTCTGGAGATTCGTAATTTTTGGAAGCTTGGCAACCCCTTCCCATGAAAGTGTTTCTCGCCAGTCACTGCTTAGGGCTACATCAAGAGGAAACAAAACGTAGAGATAGAACGTGAAACTACTTTGTTGTGTCAAGTTTCAAGAAGCTAGCACAAACCGTGTTGGATTCAGAGTTCCAAATACATCTATCAATATAGGAGAAAACAGAGTGAAACCTAAAAATTCAAACTGTTACTGGAAATGAACGCTTCAACATAGAAGAACGAAATTTGGGGAACCAAGTCGCCTTAGTGTACTGATCATTACCTGAAAGTATCATCCAGTTTGGGTTTAAAAATGTTTGCTGAGATTTCTGGAGATTCGTAATTTTGGGAAGCTTGGCAACCCCTTCCGATGAAAGTGTTTCTCGCCAGTCACTGCTTAGGGCTACATCAAGAGGAAACAAAACGTAGAGATAGAACGTGAAACTACTTTGTTGTGTCAAGTTTCAAGAAGCTAGAACAAACCGTGTTGGATTTAGAGTTCCAAATACATCTATCTATATAGGAGAAAACAGAGTGAAACCTAAAAATTCAAACTGTTACTGGAAATGAACGCTTCAACATAGAAGAACGAAATTTGGGGAACCAAGTCGCCTTAATGTACTGATCATTACCTGAAAGTATCATCCAGTTTGGTTGAAAAAATATTTGCTGAGATTTCTGGAGATTCGTAATTTTGGGAAGCTTGGCAACCCCTTCCCATGAAAGTGTTTCTCGCCAGTCACTGCTTAGGGCTACATCAAGAGGAAACAAAACGTCTAGATAGAACGTGAAACTACTTTGTTCTGTCAAGTTTCAAGAAGCTAGCACAAACCGTGTTGGATTTAGAGTTCCAAATACATCTATCAATATAGGAGAAAACAGAGTGAAACCTACAAATTCAAACTGTTACTGGAAATGAACGCTTCAACATAGAAGAACGAAATTTGGGGAACCAAGTCGCCTTAGTGTACTGATCATTACCTGAAAGTATCATCCAGTTTGGGGGAAAAAATATTTGCTGAGATTTCTGGAGATTCGTAATTTTGGGAAGCTTGGCAACCCCTTCCCATGAAAGTGTTTCTCGCCAGTCACTGCTTAGGGCTACATCAAGAGGAAACAAAACATAGAGATAGAATGTGAAACTTCTTTGTTGTGTCAAGTTTCAAGAAGCTAGCACAAACCGTGTTGGATTTTGAGTTCCAAATATATCTATCAATATAGGAGAAAACAGAGTGAAACCTAAAAATTCAAACTGTTACTGGAAATGAACGCTTCAACATAGAAGAACGAAATTTGGGGAACCAAGTCGCCTTAGTGTACTGATCATTACCTGAAAGTATCATCCAGTTTGGGTGAAAAAATATTTGCTGAGATTTCTGGAGATTCGTAATTTTGGGAAGCTTGGAATCCCCTTCCCATGAAAGTGTTTCTCACCAGTCACTGCTTAGGGCTACATCAAGAGGAAACAAAACGTAGAGATAGAACGTGAAACTACTTTGTTGTGTCAAGTTTCAAGAAGCTAGCACAAACCGTGTTGGATTTAGAGTTCCAAATACATCTATCAATATAGGAGAAAACAGAGTGAAACCTAAAAATTCAAACTGTTACTGGAAATGAACGCTTCAACATCGAAGAACGAAATTTGGGGAACCAAGTAGCCTTAGTGTACTGATCATTACCTGAGAGTATCATCCAGTTTGGGTGAAAAAATATTTGCTGAGATTTCTGGAGATTCGTAATTTTTGGAAGCTTGGCAACCCCTTCCCATGAAAGTGTTTCTCGCCAGTCACTGCTTAGGGCTACATCAAGAGGAAACAAAACGTAGAGATAGAACGTGAAACTACTTTGTTGTGTCAAGTTTCAAGAAGCTAGCACAAACCGTGTTGGATTCAGAGTTCCAAATACATCTATCAATATAGGAGAAAACAGAGTGAAACCTAAAAATTCAAACTGTTACTGGAAATGAACGCTTCAACATAGAAGAACGAAATTTGGGGAACCAAGTCGCCTTAGTGTACTGATCATTACCTGAAAGTATCATCCAGTTTGGGTGAAAAAATGTTTGCTGAGATTTCTGGAGATTCGTAATTTTGGGAAGCTTGGCAACCCCTTCCGATGAAAGTGTTTCTCGCCAGTCACTGCTTACGGCTACAACAAGAGGAAACAAAACGTAGAGATAGAACGTGAAACTACTTTGTTGTGTCAAGTTTCAAGAAGCTAGCACAAACCGTGTTGGATTTAGAGTTCCAAATACATCTATCTATATAGGAGAAAACAGAGTGAAACCTAAAAATTCAAACTGTTACTGGAAATGAACGCTTCAACATAGAAGAACGAAATTTGGGGAACCAAGTCGCCTTAATGTACTGATCATTACCTGAAAGTATCATCCAGTTTGGTTGAAAAAATATTTGCTGAGATTTCTGGAGATTCGTAATTTTGGGAAGCTTGGCAACCCCTTCCCATGAAAGTGTTTCTCGCCAGTCACTGCTTAGGGCTACATCAAGAGGAAACAAAACGTCTAGATAGAACGTGAAACTACTTTGTTCTGTCAAGTTTCAAGAAGCTAGCACAAACCGTGTTGGATTTAGAGTTCCAAATACATCTATCAATATAGGAGAAAACAGAGTGAAACCTACAAATTCAAACTGTTACTAGAAATGAACGCTTCAACATAGAAGAACGAAATTTGGGGAACCAAGTCGCCTTAGTGTACTGATCATTACCTGAAAGTATCATCCAGTTTGGGGGAAAAAATATTTGCTGAGATTTCTGGAGATTCGTAATTTTGGGAAGCTTGGCAACCCCTTCCCATGAAAGTGTTTCTCGCCAGTCACTGCTTAGGGCTACATCAAGAGGAAACAAAACATAGAGATAGAACGTGAAACTTCTTTGTTGTGTCAAGTTTCAAGAAGCTAGCACAAACCGTGTTGGATTTAGAGTTCCAAATATATCTATCAATATAGGAGAAAACAGAGTGAAACCTAAAAATTCAAACTGTTACTGGAAATGAACGCTTCAACATAGAAGAACGAAATTTGGGGAACAAAGTCGCCTTAATGTACTGATCATTACCTGAAAGTATCATCCAGTTTGGGTGAAAAAATATTTGCTGAGATTTCTGGAGATTCGTAATTTTGGGAAGCTTGGAATCCCCTTCCCATGAAAGTGTTTCTCACCAGTCACTGCTTAGGGCTACATCAAGAGGAAACAAAACGTAGAGATAGAACGTGAAACTACTTTGTTGTGTCAAGTTTCAAGAAGCTAGCACAAACCGTGTTGGATTTAGAGTTCCAAATACATCTATCAATATAGGAGAAAACAGAGTGAAACCTAAAAATTCAAACTGTTACTGGAAATGAGCGCTTCAACATCGAAGAACGAAATTTGGGGAACCAAGTAGCCTTAGTGTACTGATCATTACCTGAGAGTATCATCCAGTTTGGGTGAAAAAATATTTGCTGAGATTTCTGGAGATTCGTAATTTTTGGAAGCTTGGCAACCCCTTCCCATGAAAGTGTTTCTCGCCAGTCACTGCTTAGGGCTACATCAAGAGGAAACAAAACGTAGAGATAGAACGTGAAACTACTTTGTTGTGTCAAGTTTCAAGAAGCTAGCACAAACCGTGTTGGATTCAGAGTTCCAAATACATCTATCAATATAGGAGAAAACAGAGTGAAACCTAAAAATTCAAACTGTTACTGGAAATGAACGCTTCAACATAGAAGAACGAAATTTGGGGAACCAAGTCGCCTTAGTGTACTGATCATTACCTGAAAGTATCATCCAGTTTGGGTGAAAAAATGTTTGCTGAGATTTCTGGAGATTCGTAATTTTGGGAAGCTTGGCAACCCCTTCTGATGAAAGTGTTTCTCGCCAGTCACTGCTTAGGGCTACAACAAGAGGAAACAAAACGTAGAGATAGAACGTGAAACTACTTTGTTGTGTCAAGTTTCAAGAAGCTAGCACAAACCGTGTTGGATTTAGAGTTCCAAATACATCTATCTATATAGGAGAAAACAGAGTGAAACCTAAAAATTCAAACTGTTACTGGAAATGAACGCTTCAACATAGAAGAACGAAATTTGGGGAACCAAGTCGCCTTAATGTACTGATCATTACCTGAAAGTATCATCCAGTTTGGTTGAAAAAATGTTTGCTGAGATTTCTGGAGATTCGTAATTTTGGGAAGCTTGGCAACCCCTTCCCATGAAAGTGTTTCTCGCCAGTCACTGCTTAGGGCTACATCAAGAGGAAACAAAACGTAGAGATAGAACGTGAAACTACTTTGTTGTGTCAAGTTTCAAGAAGCTAGCACAAACCGTGTTGGATTCAGAGTTCCAAATACATCTATCAATATAGGAGAAAACAGAGTGAAACCTACAAATTCAAACTGTTACTGGAAATAAACGCTTCAACATAGAAGAACGAAATTTGGGGAACCAAGTCGCCTTAGTGTACTGATCATTACCTGAAAGTATCGTCCAGTTTGGGTGAAAAAATATTTGCTGAGATTTCTGGAGATTCGTAATTTTGGGAAGCTTGGCAACCCCTTCCCATGAAAGTGTTTCTCGCCAGTCACTGCTTAGGGCTACATCAAGAGGAAACAATACGTAGAGATAGAACGTGAAACTACTTTGTTGTGTCAAGTTTCAAGAAGCTAGCACAAACCGTGTTGGATTTAGAGTTCCAAATACATCTATCAATATAGGAGAAAACAGAGTGAAACCTAAAAATTCAAACTGTTACTGGAAATGAACGCTTCAACATAGAAGAACGAAATTTGGGGAACCAAGTCGCCTTAGTGTACTGATCATTACCTGAAAGTATCATCCAGTTTGGGTGAAAAAATATTTGCTGAGATTTCTGGAGATTCGTAATTGTGGGAAGCTTGGCAACCCCTTCCCATGAAAGTGTTTCTCGCCAGTCACTTCTTAGGGCTACATCAAGAGGAAACAAAACGTAGAGATAGAACGTGAAACTTCTTTGTTGTGTCAAGTTTCAAGAAGCTAGCACAAACCGTGTTGGATTTAGAGTTCCAAATACATCTATCAATATAGGAGAAAACAGAGCGAAACCTACAAATTCAAACTGTTACTGGAAATGAACGCTTCAACATAGAAGAACGAAATTTGGGGAACCAAGTCGCCTTAGTGTACTGATCATTACCTGAAAGTATCATCCAGTTTGGGTGAAAAAATGTTTGCTGAGATTTCTGGAGATTCGTAATTTTGGGAAGCTTGGCAACCCCTTCCGATGAAAGTGTTTCTCGCCAGTCACTGCTTAGGGCTACAACAAGAGGAAACAAAACGTAGAGATAGAACGTGAAACTACTTTGTTGTGTCAAGTTTCAAGAAGCTAGCACAAACCGTGTTGGATTTAGAGTTCCAAATACATCTATCTATATAGGAGAAAAGAGAGTGAAACCTAAAAATTCAAACTGTTACTGGAAATGAACGCTTCAACATAGAAGAACGAAATTTGGGGAACCAAGTCGCCTTAGTGTACTGATCATTACCTGAAAGTATCATCCAGTTTGGTTGAAAAAATATTTGCTGAGATTTCTGGAGATTCGTAATTTTTGGAAGCTTGGCAACCCCTTCCCATGAAAGTGTTTCTCGCCAGTCACTGCTTAGGGCTACATCAAGAGGAAACAAAACGTAGAGATAGAACGTGAAACTACTTTGTTGTGTCAAGTTTCAAGAAGCTAGCACAAACCGTGTTGGATTTAGAGTTCCAAATACATCTATCAATATAGGAGAAAACAGAGTGAAACCTAAAAATTCAAACTGTTACTGGAAATGAACGCTTCAACATAGAAGAACGAAATTTGGGGAACCAAGTCGCCTTAGTGTACTGATCATTACCTGAAAGTATCATCCAGTTTGGGTGAAAAAATATTTGCTGAGATCTCTAGAGATTAGTAATTTTGGGAAGCTTGGCAACCCCTTCCCATGAAAGTGTTTCTCGCCAGTCACTTCTTAGGGCTACATCAAGAGGAAACAAAACGTAGAGATAGAACGTGAAACTACTTTATTGTGTCAAGTTTCAAAAAGCTAGCACAAACCGTGTTGGATTTAGAGTACCAAATACATCTATCAATATAGGAGAAAACAGAGCGAAACCTAAAAATTCAAACTGTTATTGGAAATGAACGCTTCAACATAGAAGAACGAAATTTGGGGAACCAAGTCGCCTTAGTGTACTGATCATTACCTGAAAGTATCATCCAGTTTGATGAAAAAATATTTGCTGAGATTTCTGGAGATTCGTAATTTTGGGAAGCTTGGCAACCCCTTCCCATGAAAGTGTTTCTCGCCAGTCACTGTTTAGGGCTACATCAAGAGGAAACAAAACGTAGAGATAGAACGTGAAACTACTTTGTTGTGTCAAGTTTCAAGAAACTAGCACAAACCGTGTTGGATTTAGAGTTCCAAATACATCTATCAATATAGGAGAAAACAGAGTGAAACCTAAAAATTCAAACTGTTACTGGAAATAAACGCTTCAACATAGAAGAACGAAATTTGGGGAACCAAGTCGCCTTAGTGTACTGATCATTACCTGAAAGTATCATCCAGTTTGGGTGAAAAAATATTTGCTGAGATTTCTGGAGATTCGTAATTTTTGGAAGCTTGGCAACCCCTTCCCATGAAAGTGTTTCTCGCCAGTCACTGCTTAGGGCTACATCAAGAGGAAACAAAACGTAGAGATAGAACGTGAAACTACTTTATTGTGTCAAGTTTCAAGAAGCTAGCACAAACCGTGTTGGATTTAGAGTTCCAAATACATCTATCAATATAGGAGAAAACAGAGCGAAACCTAAAAATTCAAACTGTTACTGGAAATGAACGCTTCAACATAGAAGAACGAAATTTGGGGAACCAAGTCGCCTTAGTGTACTGATCATTACCTGAAAGTATCATCCAGTTTGATGAAAAAATATTTGCTGAGATTTCTGGAGATTCGTAATTTTGGGAAGCTTGGCAACCCCTTCCCATGAAAGTGTTTCTCGCCAGTCACTGTTTAGGGCTATATCAAGAGGAAACAAAACGTAGAGAGAGAACGTGAAACTACTTTTTTGTGTCAAGTTTCAAGAAACTAGCACAAACCGTGTTGGATTTAGAGTTCCAAATACATCTATAAATATAGGAGAAAACAGAGTGAAACCTAAAAATTCAAACTGTTACTGGAAATAAACGCTTCAACATAGAAGAACGAAATTTGGGGAACCAAGTCGCCTTAGTGTACTGATCATTACCTGAAAGTATCATCCAGTTTGGGTGAAAAAATATTTGCTGAGATTTCTGGAGATTCGTAATTTTTGGAAGCTTGGCAACCCCTTCCCATGAAAGTGTTTCTCGCCAGTCACTGCTTAGGGCTACATCAAGAGGAAACAAAACGTAGAGATAGAACGTGAAACTACTTTGTTGTGTCAACTTTCAAGAAGCTAGCACAAACCGTGTTGGATTCAGAGTGCCAAATACATCTATCAATATAGGAGAAAACAGAGTGAAACCTAAAAATTCAAACTGTTACTGGAAATGAACGCTTCAACATAGAAGAACGAAATTTGGGGAACCAAGTCGCCTTAGTGTACTGATCATTACCTGAAAGTATCATCCAATTTGGGTGAAAAAATATTTGCTGAGATTTCTGGAGATTCGTAATTTTGGGAAGCTTGGCAACCCCTTCCCATGAAAGTGTTTCTCGCCAGTCACTGCTTAGGGCTACATCAAGAGGAAACAAAACGTAGAGATAGAACGTGAAACTATTTTGTTGTGTCAAGTTTCAAGAAGCTAGCACAAACCGTGTTGGATTCAGAGTTCCAAATACATCTATCAATATAGGAGAAAATAGAGTGAAACCTAAAAATTCAGACTGTTACAGGAAATGAACGCTTCAACATCGAAGAACGAAATTTGGGGAACCAAGTTGCCTTAGTGTACTGATCATTACCTGAAAGTATCATCCAGTTTGGGTGAAAAAATATTTGCTGAGATTTCTGGAGATTCGTAATTTTGGGAAGCTTGGCAACCCCTTCCCATGAAAGTGTTTCTCGCCAGTCTCTGATTAGGGCTACATCAAGAGGAAACAAAACGTAGAGATAGAACGTGAAACTACTTTGTTGTGTCAAGTTTCAAGAAGCTAGCACAAACCGTGTTGGATTTAGAGTTCCAAATACATCTATCAATATAGGAGAAAACAGAGTGAAACCTAAAAATTCAAACTGTTACTGGAAATGAACGCTTCAACATAGAAGAACGAAATTTGGGGAACCAAGTCGCCTTAGTGTACTGATCATTACCTGAGAGTATCATCCAGTTTGGGTGAAAAAATATTTGCTGAGATTTCTGGAGATTCGTAATTTTGGGAAGCTTGGCAACCCCGTTCCATGAAAGGGTTTCTCGCCAGTCACTGCTTAGGGCTACATCAAGAGGAAACAAAACGTAGAGATAGAACGTGAAACTACTTTGTTGTGTCAAGTTTCAAGAAGCTACCACAAACCGTGTTGGATTTAGAGTTCCAAATACATCTATTAATATAGGAGAAAACAGAGTGAAACCTAAAAATTCAAACTGTTACTGGAAATGAACGCTTCAACATAGAAGAACGAAATTTGGGGAACCAAGTCGCCTTAGTGTACTGATCATTACCTGAAAGTATCATCCAGTTTGGGTGAAAAAATATTTGCTGAGATTTCTGGAGATTCGTAATTTTGGGAAGCTTGGCAACCCCTTCCCATGAAAGTGTTTCTCGCCAGTCACTGCTTAGGGCTACATCAAGAGGAAACAAAACGTAGAGATAGAACGTGAAACTACTTTGTTGTGTCAAGTTTCAAGAAGCTAGCACAAACCGTGTTGGATTCAGAGTTCCAAATACATCTATCAATATAGGAGAAAACAGAGTGAAACCTACAAATTCAAACTGTTACTGGAAAGAAACGCTTCAACATAGAAGAACGAAATTTGGGGAACCAAGTCGCCTTAGTGTACTGATCATTACCTGAAAGTATCGTCCAGTTTGGGTGAAAAAATATTTGCTGAGATTTCTGGAGATTCGTAATTTTGGGAAGTTTGGCAACCCCGTTCCATGAAAGTGTTTCTCGCCAGTCACTGCTTAGGGCTACATCAAGAGGAAACAAAACGTAGAGATAGAACGTGAAACTACTTTGTTGTGTCAAGTTTCAAGAACCTAGCACAAACCGTGTTGGATTTAGAGTTCCAAATACATCTATCAATATAGGAGAAAACAGAGTGAAACCTAAAAATTCAAACTGTTACTGGTAATGAACGCTTCAACATAGAAGAACGAAATTTGGGGAACCAAGTCGCCTTAGTGTACTGATCATTACCTGAAAGTATCATCCAGTTTGGGTGAAAAAATATTTGCTGAGATCTCTGGAGATTCGTAATTTTGGGAAGCTTGGCAACCCCTTCCCATGAAAGTGTTTCTCGCCAGTCACTTCTTAGGGCTACATCAAGAGGAAACAAAACGTAGAGATAGAACGTGAAACTACTTTATTGTGTCAAGTTTCAAAAAGCTAGCACAAACCGTGTTGGATTTAGAGTTCCAAATACATCTATCAATATAGGAGAAAACAGAGCGAAACCTAAAAATTCAAACTGTTACTGGAAATGAACGCTTCAACATAGAAGAACGAAATTTGGGGAACCAAGTCGCCTTAGTGTACTGATCATTACCTGAAAGTATCATCCAGTTTGATGAAAAAATATTTGCTGAGATTTCTGGAGATTCGTAATTTTGGGAAGCTTGGCAACCCCTTCCCATGAAAGTGTTTCTCGCCAGTCACTGTTTAGGGCTACATCAAGAGGAAACAAAACGTAGAGATAGAACGTGAAACTACTTTGTTGTGTCAAGTTTCAAGAAGCTACCACAAACCGTGTTGGATTCAGAGTTCCAAATACATCTATCAATATAGGAGAAAACAGAGTGAAACCTAAAAATTCAAACTGTTACTGGAAATGAACGCTTCAACATAGAAGAACGAAATTTGGGGAACCAAGTCGCCTTAGTGTACTGATCATTACCTGAAAGTATCATCCAGTTTGGGTGAAAAAATGTTTGCTGAGATTTCTGGAGATTCGTAATTTTGGGAAGCTTGGCAACCCCTTCCCATGAAAGTGTTTCTCGCCAGTCACTGCTTAGGGCTACATCAAGAGGAAACAAAACGTAGAGATAGAACGTGAAACTACTTTGTTGTGTCAAGTTTCAAGAAGCTAGCACAAACCGTGTTGGATTTAGAGTTCCAAATACATCTATCAATATAGGAGAAAACAGAGTGAAACCTAAAAATTCAAACTGTTACTGGAAATGAGCGCTTCAACATCGAAGAACGAAATTTGGGGAACCAAGTAGCCTTAGTGTACTGATCATTACCTGAGAGTATCATCCAGTTTGGGTGAAAAAATATTTGCTGTGATTTCTGGAGATTCGTAATTTTTGGAAGCTTGGCAACCCCTTCCCATGAAAGTGTTTCTCGCCAGTCACTGCTTAGGGCTACATCAAGAGGAAACAAAACGTAGAGATAGAACGTGAAACTACTTTGTTGTGTCAAGTTTCAAGAAGCTAGCACAAACCGTGTTGGATTCAGAGTTCCAAATACATCTATCAATATAGGAGAAAACAGAGTGAAACCTAAAAATTCAAACTGTTACTGGAAATGAACGCTTCAACATAGAAGAACGAAATTTGGGGAACCAAGTCGCCTTAGTGTACTGATCATTACCTGAAAGTATCATCCAGTTTGGGTTTAAAAATGTTTGCTGAGATTTCTGGAGATTCGTAATTTTGGGAAGCTTGGCAACCCCTTCCGATGAAAGTGTTTCTCGCCAGTCACTGCTTAGGGCTACATCAAGAGGAAACAAAACGTAGAGATAGAACGTGAAACTACTTTGTTGTGTCAAGTTTCAAGAAGCTAGAACAAACCGTGTTGGATTTAGAGTTCCAAATACATCTATCTATATAGGAGAAAACAGAGTGAAACCTAAAAATTCAAACTGTTACTGGAAATGAACGCTTCAACATAGAAGAACGAAATTTGGGGAACCAAGTCGCCTTAATGTACTGATCATTACCTGAAAGTATCATCCAGTTTGGTTGAAAAAATATTTGCTGAGATTTCTGGAGATTCGTAATTTTGGGAAGCTTGGCAACCCCTTCCCATGAAAGTGTTTCTCGCCAGTCACTGCTTAGGGCTACATCAAGAGGAAACAAAACGTCTAGATAGAACGTGAAACTACTTTGTTCTGTCAAGTTTCAAGAAGCTAGCACAAACCGTGTTGGATTTAGAGTTCCAAATACATCTATCAATATAGGAGAAAACAGAGTGAAACCTACAAATTCAAACTGTTACTGGAAATGAACGCTTCAACATAGAAGAACGAAATTTGGGGAACCAAGTCGCCTTAGTGTACTGATCATTACCTGAAAGTATCATCCAGTTTGGGGGAAAAAATATTTGCTGAGATTTCTGGAGATTCGTAATTTTGGGAAGCTTGGCAACCCCTTCCCATGAAAGTGTTTCTCGCCAGTCACTGCTTAGGGCTACATCAAGAGGAAACAAAACATAGAGATAGAATGTGAAACTTCTTTGTTGTGTCAAGTTTCAAGAAGCTAGCACAAACCGTGTTGGATTTTGAGTTCCAAATATATCTATCAATATAGGAGAAAACAGAGTGAAACCTAAAAATTCAAACTGTTACTGGAAATGAACGCTTCAACATAGAAGAACGAAATTTGGGGAACCAAGTCGCCTTAGTGTACTGATCATTACCTGAAAGTATCATCCAGTTTGGGTGAAAAAATATTTGCTGAGATTTCTGGAGATTCGTAATTTTGGGAAGCTTGGAATCCCCTTCCCATGAAAGTGTTTCTCACCAGTCACTGCTTAGGGCTACATCAAGAGGAAACAAAACGTAGAGATAGAACGTGAAACTACTTTGTTGTGTCAAGTTTCAAGAAGCTAGCACAAACCGTGTTGGATTTAGAGTTCCAAATACATCTATCAATATAGGAGAAAACAGAGTGAAACCTAAAAATTCAAACTGTTACTGGAAATGAACGCTTCAACATCGAAGAACGAAATTTGGGGAACCAAGTAGCCTTAGTGTACTGATCATTACCTGAGAGTATCATCCAGTTTGGGTGAAAAAATATTTGCTGAGATTTCTGGAGATTCGTAATTTTTGGAAGCTTGGCAACCCCTTCCCATGAAAGTGTTTCTCGCCAGTCACTGCTTAGGGCTACATCAAGAGGAAACAAAACGTAGAGATAGAACGTGAAACTACTTTGTTGTGTCAAGTTTCAAGAAGCTAGCACAAACCGTGTTGGATTCAGAGTTCCAAATACATCTATCAATATAGGAGAAAACAGAGTGAAACCTAAAAATTCAAACTGTTACTGGAAATGAACGCTTCAACATAGAAGAACGAAATTTGGGGAACCAAGTCGCCTTAGTGTACTGATCATTACCTGAAAGTATCATCCAGTTTGGGTGAAAAAATGTTTGCTGAGATTTCTGGAGATTCGTAATTTTGGGAAGCTTGGCAACCCCTTCCGATGAAAGTGTTTCTCGCCAGTCACTGCTTACGGCTACAACAAGAGGAAACAAAACGTAGAGATAGAACGTGAAACTACTTTGTTGTGTCAAGTTTCAAGAAGCTAGCACAAACCGTGTTGGATTTAGAGTTCCAAATACATCTATCTATATAGGAGAAAACAGAGTGAAACCTAAAAATTCAAACTGTTACTGGAAATGAACGCTTCAACATAGAAGAACGAAATTTGGGGAACCAAGTCGCCTTAATGTACTGATCATTACCTGAAAGTATCATCCAGTTTGGTTGAAAAAATATTTGCTGAGATTTCTGGAGATTCGTAATTTTGGGAAGCTTGGCAACCCCTTCCCATGAAAGTGTTTCTCGCCAGTCACTGCTTAGGGCTACATCAAGAGGAAACAAAACGTCTAGATAGAACGTGAAACTACTTTGTTCTGTCAAGTTTCAAGAAGCTAGCACAAACCGTGTTGGATTTAGAGTTCCAAATACATCTATCAATATAGGAGAAAACAGAGTGAAACCTACAAATTCAAACTGTTACTGGAAATGAACGCTTCAACATAGAAGAACGAAATTTGGGGAACCAAGTCGCCTTAGTGTACTGATCATTACCTGAAAGTATCATCCAGTTTGGGGGAAAAAATATTTGCTGAGATTTCTGGAGATTCGTAATTTTGGGAAGCTTGGCAACCCCTTCCCATGAAAGTGTTTCTCGCCAGTCACTGCTTAGGGCTACATCAAGAGGAAACAAAACATAGAGATAGAACGTGAAACTTCTTTGTTGTGTCAAGTTTCAAGAAGCTAGCACAAACCGTGTTGGATTTAGAGTTCCAAATATATCTATCAATATAGGAGAAAACAGAGTGAAACCTAAAAATTCAAACTGTTACTGGAAATGAACGCTTCAACATAGAAGAACGAAATTTGGGGAACAAAGTCGCCTTAATGTACTGATCATTACCTGAAAGTATCATCCAGTTTGGGTGAAAAAATATTTGCTGAGATTTCTGGAGATTCGTAATTTTGGGAAGCTTGGAATCCCCTTCCCATGAAAGTGTTTCTCACCAGTCACTGCTTAGGGCTACATCAAGAGGAAACAAAACGTAGAGATAGAACGTGAAACTACTTTGTTGTGTCAAGTTTCAAGAAGCTAGCACAAACCGTGTTGGATTTAGAGTTCCAAATACATCTATCAATATAGGAGAAAACAGAGTGAAACCTAAAAATTCAAACTGTTACTGGAAATGAGCGCTTCAACATCGAAGAACGAAATTTGGGGAACCAAGTAGCCTTAGTGTACTGATCATTACCTGAGAGTATCATCCAGTTTGGGTGAAAAAATATTTGCTGAGATTTCTGGAGATTCGTAATTTTTGGAAGCTTGGCAACCCCTTCCCATGAAAGTGTTTCTCGCCAGTCACTGCTTAGGGCTACATCAAGAGGAAACAAAACGTAGAGATAGAACGTGAAACTACTTTGTTGTGTCAAGTTTCAAGAAGCTAGCACAAACCGTGTTGGATTCAGAGTTCCAAATACATCTATCAATATAGGAGAAAACAGAGTGAAACCTAAAAATTCAAACTGTTACTGGAAATGAACGCTTCAACATAGAAGAACGAAATTTGGGGAACCAAGTCGCCTTAGTGTACTGATCATTACCTGAAAGTATCATCCAGTTTGGGTGAAAAAATGTTTGCTGAGATTTCTGGAGATTCGTAATTTTGGGAAGCTTGGCAACCCCTTCTGATGAAAGTGTTTCTCGCCAGTCACTGCTTAGGGCTACAACAAGAGGAAACAAAACGTAGAGATAGAACGTGAAACTACTTTGTTGTGTCAAGTTTCAAGAAGCTAGCACAAACCGTGTTGGATTTAGAGTTCCAAATACATCTATCTATATAGGAGAAAACAGAGTGAAACCTAAAAATTCAAACTGTTACTGGAAATGAACGCTTCAACATAGAAGAACGAAATTTGGGGAACCAAGTCGCCTTAATGTACTGATCATTACCTGAAAGTATCATCCAGTTTGGTTGAAAAAATGTTTGCTGAGATTTCTGGAGATTCGTAATTTTGGGAAGCTTGGCAACCCCTTCCCATGAAAGTGTTTCTCGCCAGTCACTGCTTAGGGCTACATCAAGAGGAAACAAAACGTAGAGATAGAACGTGAAACTACTTTGTTGTGTCAAGTTTCAAGAAGCTAGCACAAACCGTGTTGGATTCAGAGTTCCAAATACATCTATCAATATAGGAGAAAACAGAGTGAAACCTACAAATTCAAACTGTTACTGGAAATAAACGCTTCAACATAGAAGAACGAAATTTGGGGAACCAAGTCGCCTTAGTGTACTGATCATTACCTGAAAGTATCGTCCAGTTTGGGTGAAAAAATATTTGCTGAGATTTCTGGAGATTCGTAATTTTGGGAAGCTTGGCAACCCCTTCCCATGAAAGTGTTTCTCGCCAGTCACTGCTTAGGGCTACATCAAGAGGAAACAATACGTAGAGATAGAACGTGAAACTACTTTGTTGTGTCAAGTTTCAAGAAGCTAGCACAAACCGTGTTGGATTTAGAGTTCCAAATACATCTATCAATATAGGAGAAAACAGAGTGAAACCTAAAAATTCAAACTGTTACTGGAAATGAACGCTTCAACATAGAAGAACGAAATTTGGGGAACCAAGTCGCCTTAGTGTACTGATCATTACCTGAAAGTATCATCCAGTTTGGGTGAAAAAATATTTGCTGAGATTTCTGGAGATTCGTAATTGTGGGAAGCTTGGCAACCCCTTCCCATGAAAGTGTTTCTCGCCAGTCACTTCTTAGGGCTACATCAAGAGGAAACAAAACGTAGAGATAGAACGTGAAACTTCTTTGTTGTGTCAAGTTTCAAGAAGCTAGCACAAACCGTGTTGGATTTAGAGTTCCAAATACATCTATCAATATAGGAGAAAACAGAGCGAAACCTACAAATTCAAACTGTTACTGGAAATGAACGCTTCAACATAGAAGAACGAAATTTGGGGAACCAAGTCGCCTTAGTGTACTGATCATTACCTGAAAGTATCATCCAGTTTGGGTGAAAAAATGTTTGCTGAGATTTCTGGAGATTCGTAATTTTGGGAAGCTTGGCAACCCCTTCCGATGAAAGTGTTTCTCGCCAGTCACTGCTTAGGGCTACAACAAGAGGAAACAAAACGTAGAGATAGAACGTGAAACTACTTTGTTGTGTCAAGTTTCAAGAAGCTAGCACAAACCGTGTTGGATTTAGAGTTCCAAATACATCTATCTATATAGGAGAAAAGAGAGTGAAACCTAAAAATTCAAACTGTTACTGGAAATGAACGCTTCAACATAGAAGAACGAAATTTGGGGAACCAAGTCGCCTTAGTGTACTGATCATTACCTGAAAGTATCATCCAGTTTGGTTGAAAAAATATTTGCTGAGATTTCTGGAGATTCGTAATTTTTGGAAGCTTGGCAACCCCTTCCCATGAAAGTGTTTCTCGCCAGTCACTGCTTAGGGCTACATCAAGAGGAAACAAAACGTAGAGATAGAACGTGAAACTACTTTGTTGTGTCAAGTTTCAAGAAGCTAGCACAAACCGTGTTGGATTTAGAGTTCCAAATACATCTATCAATATAGGAGAAAACAGAGTGAAACCTAAAAATTCAAACTGTTACTGGAAATGAACGCTTCAACATAGAAGAACGAAATTTGGGGAACCAAGTCGCCTTAGTGTACTGATCATTACCTGAAAGTATCATCCAGTTTGGGTGAAAAAATATTTGCTGAGATCTCTAGAGATTAGTAATTTTGGGAAGCTTGGCAACCCCTTCCCATGAAAGTGTTTCTCGCCAGTCACTTCTTAGGGCTACATCAAGAGGAAACAAAACGTAGAGATAGAACGTGAAACTACTTTATTGTGTCAAGTTTCAAAAAGCTAGCACAAACCGTGTTGGATTTAGAGTACCAAATACATCTATCAATATAGGAGAAAACAGAGCGAAACCTAAAAATTCAAACTGTTATTGGAAATGAACGCTTCAACATAGAAGAACGAAATTTGGGGAACCAAGTCGCCTTAGTGTACTGATCATTACCTGAAAGTATCATCCAGTTTGATGAAAAAATATTTGCTGAGATTTCTGGAGATTCGTAATTTTGGGAAGCTTGGCAACCCCTTCCCATGAAAGTGTTTCTCGCCAGTCACTGTTTAGGGCTACATCAAGAGGAAACAAAACGTAGAGATAGAACGTGAAACTACTTTGTTGTGTCAAGTTTCAAGAAACTAGCACAAACCGTGTTGGATTTAGAGTTCCAAATACATCTATCAATATAGGAGAAAACAGAGTGAAACCTAAAAATTCAAACTGTTACTGGAAATAAACGCTTCAACATAGAAGAACGAAATTTGGGGAACCAAGTCGCCTTAGTGTACTGATCATTACCTGAAAGTATCATCCAGTTTGGGTGAAAAAATATTTGCTGAGATTTCTGGAGATTCGTAATTTTTGGAAGCTTGGCAACCCCTTCCCATGAAAGTGTTTCTCGCCAGTCACTGCTTAGGGCTACATCAAGAGGAAACAAAACGTAGAGATAGAACGTGAAACTACTTTATTGTGTCAAGTTTCAAGAAGCTAGCACAAACCGTGTTGGATTTAGAGTTCCAAATACATCTATCAATATAGGAGAAAACAGAGCGAAACCTAAAAATTCAAACTGTTACTGGAAATGAACGCTTCAACATAGAAGAACGAAATTTGGGGAACCAAGTCGCCTTAGTGTACTGATCATTACCTGAAAGTATCATCCAGTTTGATGAAAAAATATTTGCTGAGATTTCTGGAGATTCGTAATTTTGGGAAGCTTGGCAACCCCTTCCCATGAAAGTGTTTCTCGCCAGTCACTGTTTAGGGCTATATCAAGAGGAAACAAAACGTAGAGAGAGAACGTGAAACTACTTTTTTGTGTCAAGTTTCAAGAAACTAGCACAAACCGTGTTGGATTTAGAGTTCCAAATACATCTATAAATATAGGAGAAAACAGAGTGAAACCTAAAAATTCAAACTGTTACTGGAAATAAACGCTTCAACATAGAAGAACGAAATTTGGGGAACCAAGTCGCCTTAGTGTACTGATCATTACCTGAAAGTATCATCCAGTTTGGGTGAAAAAATATTTGCTGAGATTTCTGGAGATTCGTAATTTTTGGAAGCTTGGCAACCCCTTCCCATGAAAGTGTTTCTCGCCAGTCACTGCTTAGGGCTACATCAAGAGGAAACAAAACGTAGAGATAGAACGTGAAACTACTTTGTTGTGTCAACTTTCAAGAAGCTAGCACAAACCGTGTTGGATTCAGAGTGCCAAATACATCTATCAATATAGGAGAAAACAGAGTGAAACCTAAAAATTCAAACTGTTACTGGAAATGAACGCTTCAACATAGAAGAACGAAATTTGGGGAACCAAGTCGCCTTAGTGTACTGATCATTACCTGAAAGTATCATCCAATTTGGGTGAAAAAATATTTGCTGAGATTTCTGGAGATTCGTAATTTTGGGAAGCTTGGCAACCCCTTCCCATGAAAGTGTTTCTCGCCAGTCACTGCTTAGGGCTACATCAAGAGGAAACAAAACGTAGAGATAGAACGTGAAACTATTTTGTTGTGTCAAGTTTCAAGAAGCTAGCACAAACCGTGTTGGATTCAGAGTTCCAAATACATCTATCAATATAGGAGAAAATAGAGTGAAACCTAAAAATTCAGACTGTTACAGGAAATGAACGCTTCAACATCGAAGAACGAAATTTGGGGAACCAAGTTGCCTTAGTGTACTGATCATTACCTGAAAGTATCATCCAGTTTGGGTGAAAAAATATTTGCTGAGATTTCTGGAGATTCGTAATTTTGGGAAGCTTGGCAACCCCTTCCCATGAAAGTGTTTCTCGCCAGTCTCTGATTAGGGCTACATCAAGAGGAAACAAAACGTAGAGATAGAACGTGAAACTACTTTGTTGTGTCAAGTTTCAAGAAGCTAGCACAAACCGTGTTGGATTTAGAGTTCCAAATACATCTATCAATATAGGAGAAAACAGAGTGAAACCTAAAAATTCAAACTGTTACTGGAAATGAACGCTTCAACATAGAAGAACGAAATTTGGGGAACCAAGTCGCCTTAGTGTACTGATCATTACCTGAGAGTATCATCCAGTTTGGGTGAAAAAATATTTGCTGAGATTTCTGGAGATTCGTAATTTTGGGAAGCTTGGCAACCCCGTTCCATGAAAGGGTTTCTCGCCAGTCACTGCTTAGGGCTACATCAAGAGGAAACAAAACGTAGAGATAGAACGTGAAACTACTTTGTTGTGTCAAGTTTCAAGAAGCTAGCACAAACCGTGTTGGATTCAGAGTTCCAAATACATCTATCAATATAGGAGAAAACAGAGTGAAACCTACAAATTCAAACTGTTACTGGAAATAAACGCTTCAACATAGAAGAACGAAATTTGGGGAACCAAGTCGCCTTAGTGTACTGATCATTACCTGAAAGTATCGTCCAGTTTGGGTAAAAAAATATTTGCTGAGATTTCTGGAGATTCGTAATTTTGGGAAGCTTGGCAACCCCGTTCCATGAAAGTGTTTCTCGCCAGTCACTGCTTAGGGCTACATCAAGAGGAAACAAAACGTAGAGATAGAACGTGAAACTACTTTGTTGTGTCAAGTTTCAAGAACCTAGCACAAACCGTGTTGGATTTAGAGTTCCAAATACATCTATCAATATAGGAGAAAACAGAGTGAAACCTAAAAATTCAAACTGTTACTGGAAATGAACGCTTCAACATAGAAGAACGAAATTTGGGGAACCAAGTCGCCTTAGTGTACTGATCATTACCTGAAAGTATCATCCAGTTTGGGTGAAAAAATATTTGCTGAGATCTCTGGAGATTCGTAATTTTGGGAAGCTTGGCAACCCCTTCCCATGAAAGTGTTTCTCGCCAGTCACTTCTTAGGGCTACATCAAGAGGAAACAAAACGTAGAGATAGAACGTGAAACTACTTTATTGTGTCAAGTTTCAAAAAGCTAGCACAAACCGTGTTGGATTTAGAGTTCCAAATACATCTATCAATATAGGAGAAAACAGAGCGAAACCTAAAAATTCAAACTGTTACTGGAAATGAACGCTTCAACATAGAAGAACGAAATTTGGGGAACCAAGTCGCCTTAGTGTACTGATCATTACCTGAAAGTATCATCCAGTTTGATGAAAAAATATTTGCTGAGATTTCTGGAGATTCGTAATTTTGGGAAGCTTGGCAACCCCTTCCCATGAAAGTGTTTCTCGCCAGTCACTGTTTAGGGCTACATCAAGAGGAAACAAAACGTAGAGATAGAACGTGAAACTACTTTGTTGTGTCAAGTTTCAAGAAGCTAGCACAAACCGTGTTGGATTTAGAGTTCCAAATACATCTATCAATATAGGAGAAAACAGAGTGAAACCTAAAAATTCAAACTGTTACTGGAAATAAACGCTTCAACATAGAAGAACGAAATTTGGGGAACCAAGTCGCCTTAGTGTACTGATCATTACCTGAAAGTATCATCCAGTTTGGGTGAAAAAATATTTGCTGAGATTTCTGGAGATTCATAATTTTTGGAAGCTTGGCAACCCCTTCCCATGAAAGTGTTTCTCGCCAGTCACTGCTTAGGGCTACATCAAGAGGAAACAAAACGTAGAGATAGAACGTGAAACTACTTTGTTGTGTCAACTTTCAAAAAGCTAGCACAAACCGTGTTGGATTCAGAGTGCCAAATACATCTATCAATATAGGAGAAAACAGAGTGAAACCTAAAAATTCAAACTGTTACTGGAAATGAACGCTTCAACATAGAAGAACGAAATTTGGGGAACCAAGTCGCCTTAGTGTACTGATCATTACCTGAAAGTATCATCCAGTTTGGGTGAAAAAATATTTGCTGAGATTTCTGGAGATTCGTAATTTTGGGAATCTTGGCAACCCCTTCCCATGAAAGTGTTTCTCGCCAGTCTCTGCTTAGGGCTACATCAAGAGGAAACAAAACGTAGAGATAGAACGTGAAACTACTTTGTTGTGTCAAGTTTCAAGAAGCTAGCACAAATCGTGTTGGATTTAGAGTTCCAAATACATCTATCAATATAGGAGAAAACAGAGTGAAACCTAAAAATTCAAACTGTTACTGGAAATGAACGCTTCAACATAGAAGAACGAAATTTGGGGAACCAAGTCACCTTAATGTACTGATCATTACCTGAAAGTATCATCCAGTTTGGGTGAAAAAATATTTGCTGAGATTTCTGGAGATTCGTAATTTTGGGAAGCTTGGCAACCCCTTCCCATGAAAGTGTTTCTCGCCAGTCACTGCTTAGGGCTACATCAAGAGGAAACAAAACGTAGAGATAGAACGTGAAACTACTTTGTTGTGTCAAGTTTCAAGAAGCTAGCACAAACCGTGTTGGATTCAGAGTTCCAAATACATCTATCAATATAGGAGAAAATAGAGTGAAACCTAAAAATTCAAACTGTTACTGGAAATGAACGCTTCAACATCGAAGAACGAAATTTGGGGAACCAAGTTGCCTTAGTGTACTGATCATTACCTGAAAGTATCATCCAGTTTGGGTGAAAAAATATTTGCTGAGATTTCTGGAGATTCGTAATTTTGGGAAGCTTGGCAACCCCTTCCCATGAAAGTGTTTCTCGCCAGTCTCTGCTTAGGGCTACATCAAGAGGAAACAAAACGTAGAGATAGAACGTGAAACTACTTTGTTGTGTCAAGTTTCAAGAAGCTAGCACAAACCGTGTTGGATTTAGAGTTCCAAATACATCTATCAATATAGGAGAAAACAGAGTGAAACCTAAAAATTCAAACTGTTACTGGAAATGAACGCTTCAACATAGAAGAACGAAATTTGGGGAACCAAGTCGCCTTAGTGTACTGATCATTACCTGAGAGTATCATCCAGTTTGGGTGAAAAAATATTTGCTGAGATTTCTGGAGATTCGTAATTTTGGGAAGCTTGGCAACCCCTTCCCATGAAAGTGTTTCTCGCCAGTCACTGCTTAGGGCTACATCAAGAGGAAACAAAACGTAGAGATAGAACGTGAAACTACTTTGTTGTGTCAACTTTCAAAAAGCTAGCACAAACCGTGTTGGATTCAGAGTGCCAAATACATCTATCAATATAGGAGAAAACAGAGTGAAACCTAAAAATTCAAACTGTTACTGGAAATGAACGCTTCAACATAGAAGAACGAAATTTGGGGAACCAAGTCGCCTTAGTGTACTGATCATTACCTGAAAGTATCATCCAGTTTGGGTGAAAAAATGTTTGCTGAGATTTCTGGAGATTCGTAATTTTGGGAAGCTTGGCAACCCCTTCCGATGAAAGTGTTTCTCGCCAGTCACTGCTTAGGGCTACAACAAGAGGAAACAAAACGTAGAGATAGAACGTGAAACTACTTTGTTGTGTCAAGTTTCAAGAAGCTAGCACAAACCGTGTTGGATTTAGAGTTCCAAATACATCTATCTATATAGGAGAAAACAGAGTGAAACCTAAAAATTCAAACTGTTACTGGAAATGAACGCTTCAACATAGAAGAACGAAATTTGGGGAACCAAGTCACCTTAATGTACTGATCATTACCTGAAAGTATCATCCAGTTTGGGTGAAAAAATATTTGCTGAGATTTCTGGAGATTCGTAATTTTGGGAAGCTTGGCAACCCCTTCCCATGAAAGTGTTTCTCGCCAGTCACTGCTTAGGGCTACATCAAGAGGAAACAAAACGTAGAGATAGAACGTGAAACTACTTTGTTGTGTCAAGTTTCAAGAAGCTAGCACAAACCGTGTTGGATTCAGAGTTCCAAATACATCTATCAATATAGGAGAAAATAGAGTGAAACCTAAAAATTCAAACTGTTACTGGAAATGAACGCTTCAACATCGAAGAACGACATTTGGGGAACCAAGTTGCCTTAGTGTACTGATCATTACCTGAAAGTATCATCCAGTTTGGGTGAAAAAATATTTGCTGAGATTTCTGGAGATTCGTAATTTTGGGAAGCTTGGCAACCCCTTCCCATGAAAGTGTTTCTCGCCAGTCTCTGCTTAGGGCTACATCAAGAGGAAACAAAACGTAGAGATAGAACGTGAAACTACTTTGTTGTGTCAAGTTTCAAGAAGCTAGCACAAACCGTGTTGGATTTAGAGTTCCAAATACATCTATCAATATAGGAGAAAACAGAGTGAAACCTAAAAATTCAAACTGTTACTGGAAATGAACGCTTCAACATAGAAGAACGAAATTCGGGGAACCAAGTCGCCTTAGTGTACTGATCATTACCTGAGAGTATCATCCAGTTTGGGTGAAAAAATATTTGCTGAGATTTCTGGAGATTCGTAATTTTGGGAAGCTTGGCAACCCCTTCCCATGAAAGTGTTTCTCGCCAGTCACTGCTTAGGGCTACATCAAGAGGAAACAAAACGTAGAGATAGAACGTGAAACTACTTTGTTGTGTCAAGTTTCAAGAAGCTAGCACAAACCGTGTTGGATTTAGAGTTCCAAATACATCTATCAATATAGGAGAAAACAGAGTGAAACCTAAAAATTCAAACTGTTACTGGAAATGAACGCTTCAACATAGAAGAACGAAATTTGGGGAACCAAGTCGCCTTAGTGTACTGATCATTACCTGAAAGTATCATCCCGTTTGGGTGAAAAAATATTTGCTGAGATTTCTGGAGATTCGTAATTTTGGGAAGCTTGGCAACCCTGTTCCATGAAAGGGTTTCTCGCCAGTCACTGCTTAGGGGTACATCAAGAGGAAAAAAAACGTAGAGATAGAGCGTGAAACTACTTTGTTGTGTCAAGTTTCAAGAAGCTACCACAAACCGTGTTGGATTTAGAGTTCCAAATACATCTATTAATATAGGAGAAAAGAGAGTGAAACCTAAAAATTCAAACTGTTACTGGAAATGAACGCTTCAACATAGAAGAACGAAATTTGGGGAACCAAGTCGCCTTAGTGTACTGATCATTACCTGAAAGTATCATCCAGTTTGGGTGAAAAAATATTTGCTGAGATTTCTGGAGATTCGTAATTTTGGGAAGCTAGGCAACCCCTTCCCATGAAAGTGTTTCTCGCCAGTCACTGCTTAGGGCTACATCAAGAGGAAACAAAACGTAGAGATAGAACGTGAAACTACTTTGTTGTGTCAAGTTTCAAGAAGCTAGCACAAACCGTGTTGGATTCAGAGTTCCAAATACATCTATCAATATAGGAGAAAACAGAGTGAAACCTAAAAATTCAAACTGTTACTGGAAATGAACGCTTCAACATAGAAGAACGAAATTTGGGGAACCAAGTCGCCTTAGTGTACTGATCATTACCTGAAAGTATCATCCAGTTTGGGTGAAAAAATGTTTGCTGAGATTTCTGAAGATTCGTAATTTTGGGAAGCTTGGCAACCCCTTCCCATGAAAGTGTTTCTCGCCAGTCACTGCTTAGGGCTACATCAAGAGGAAACAAAACGTAGAGATAGAACGTGAAACTACTTTGTTGTGTCAAGTTTCAAGAAGCTAGCACAAACCGTGTTGGATTCAGAGTTCCAAATACATCTATCAATATAGGAGAAAACAGAGTGAAACCTAAAAATTCAAACTGTTACTGGAAATAAACGCTTCAACATAGAAGAACGAAATTTGGGGAACCAAGTCGCCTCAGTGTACTGATCATTACCTGAAAGTATCGTCCAGTTTGGGTGAAAAAATATTTGCTGAGATTTCTGGAGATTCGTAATTTTGGGAAGCTTGGCAACCCCTTCCCATGAAAGTGTTTCTCGCCAGTCACTGCTTAGGGCTACATCAAGAGGAAACAAAACGTAGAGATAGAACGTGAAACTACTTTGTTGTGTCAAGTTTCAAGAAGCTAGCACAAACCGTGTTGGATTTAGAGTTCCAAATACATCTATCAATATAGGAGAAAACAGCGTGAAACCTAAAAATTCAAACTGTTACTGGAAATGAACACTTCAACATAGAAGAACGAAATTTAGGGAACCAAGTCGCCTTAGTGTACTGATCATTACCTGAAAGTATCATCCAGTTTGGGTGAAAAAATGTTTGCTGAGATCTCTGGAGATTCGTAATTTTGGGAAGCTTGGCAACCCCTTCCCATGAAAGTGTTTCTCGCCAGTCACTGCTTAGGGCTACATCAAGCGGAAACAAAACGTAGAGATAGAACGTGAAACTACTTTATTGTGTCAAGTTTCAAAAAGCTAGCACAAACCGTGTTGGATTTAGAGTTCCAAATACATCTATCAATATAGGAGAAAACAGAGTGAAACCTAAAAATTCAAACTGTTACTGGAAATGAACGCTTCAACATAGAAGAACGAAATTTGGGGAACCAAGTCGCCTTAGTGTACTGATCATTACCTGAAAGTATCATCCAGTTTGATGAAAAAATATTTGCTGAGATTTCTGGAGATTCGTAATTTTGGGAAGCTTGGCAACCCCTTCCCATGAAAGTGTTTCTCGCCAGTCACTGCTTAGGGCTACATCAAGAGGAAACAAAACGTAGAGATAGAACGTGAAACTACTTTGTTGTGTCAAGTTTCAAGAAACTAGCACAAACCGTGTTGGATTTAGAGTTCCAAATACATCTATCAATATAGGAGAAAACAGAGTGAAACCTAAAAATTCAAACTGTTACTGGAAATAAACGCTTCAACATAGAAGAACGAAATTTGGGGAATCAAGTCGCCTTAGTGTACTGATCATTCCCTGAAAGTATCATCCAGTTTGGGTGAAAAAATATTTGCTGAGATTTCAGGAGATTCGTAATTTTGGGAAGCTTGGCAACCCCTTCCCATGAAAGTGTTTCTCGCCAGTCACTGCTTAGGGCTACATCAAGAGGAAACAAAACGTAGAGATAGAACGTGAAACTACTTTGTTGTGTCAAGTTTCAAGAAGCTAGCACAAACCGTGTTGGATTTAGAGTTCCAAATACATCTATCAATATAGGAGAAAACAGAGTGAAACCTAAAAATTCAAACTGTTACTGGAAATGAACGCTTCAACATAGAAGAACGAAATTTGGGGAACCAAGTCGCCTTAGTGTACTGATCATTACCTGAAAGTATCATCCAGTTTGGGTGAAAAAATATTTGCTGAGATTTCTGGAGATTCGTAATTTTGGGAAGCTTGGCAACCCCTTCCCATGAAAGTGTTTCTCGCCAGTCACTGTTTAGGGCTACATCAAGAGGAAACAACAAAACGTAGAGATAGAACGTGAAACTACTTTGTTGTGTCAACTTTCAAGAAGCTAGCACAAACCGTGTTGGATTCAGAGTTCCAAATACATCTATCAATATAGGAGAAAACAGAGTGAAACCTACAAATTCAAACTGTTACTGGAAATGAACGCTTCAACATAGAAGAACGAAATTTGGGTAACCAAGTCGCCTTAGTGTACTGATCATTACCTGAAAGTATCATCCAGTTTGGGTGAAAAAATATTTGCTGAGATTTCTGGAGATTCGTAATTTTGGGAAGCTTGGCAACCCCTTCCCATGAAAGTGTTTCTCGCCAGTCACTGCTTAGGGCTACATCAAGAGGAAACAAAACGTAGAGATAGAACGTGAAACTACTTTGTTGTGTCAAGTTTCAAGAAGCTAGCACAAACCGTGTTGGATTTAGAGTTCCAAATACATCTATCAATATAGGAGAAAACAGAGTGAAACCTAAAAATTCAAACTGTTACTGGAAATGAACGCTTCAACATAGAAGAAAGAAATTTGGGGAACCAAGTCGCCTTAGTGTACTGATCATTACCTGAAAGTATCATCCAGTTTGGGTGAAAAAATATTTGCTGAGATCTCTGGAGATTCGTAATTTTGGGAAGCTTGGCAACCCCTTCCCATGAAATTGTTTCTCGCCAGTCACTGTTTAGGGCTACATCAAGAGGAAACAAAACGTAGAGATAGAACGTGAAACTACTTTGTTGTGTCAAGTTTCAAGAAACTAGCACAAACCGTGTTGGATTTAGAGTTCCAAATACATCTATCAATATAGGAGAAAACAGAGTGAAACCTAAAAATTCAAACTGTTACTGGAAATAAACGCTTCAAAATAGAAGAACGAAATTTGGGGAACCAAGTCGCCTTAGTGTACTGATCATTACCTGAAAGTATCATCCAGTTTGGGTGAAAAAATATTTGCTGAGATTTCTGGAGATTCGTAATTTTGGGAAGCTTGGCAACCCTGTTCCATGAAAGGGTTTCTCGCCAGTCACTGCTTAGGGCTACATCAAGAGGAAACAAAACGTAGAGATATAACGTGAAACTACTTTGTTGTGTCAAGTTTCAAGAAGCTACCACAAACCGTGTTGGATTTAGAGTTCCAAATACATCTATTAATATAGGAGAAAAGAGAGTGAAACCTAAAAATTCAAACTGTTACTGGAAATGAACGCTTCAACATAGAAGAACGAAATTTGGGGAACCAAGTCGCCTTAGTGTACTGATCATTACCTGAAAGTATCATCCAGTTTGGGTGAAAAAATATTTGCTGAGATCTCTGGAGATTCGTAATTTTGGGAAGCTTGGCAACCCCTTCCCATGAAAGTGTTTCTCGCCAGTCACTGCTTAGGGCTACATCAAGCGGAAACAAAACGTAGAGATAGAACGTGAAACTACTTTATTGTGTCAAGTTTCAAAAAGCTAGCACAAACCGTGTTGGATTTAGAGTTCCAAATACATCTATCAATATAGGAGAAAACAGAGCGAAACCTAAAAATTCAAACTGTTACTGGAAATGAACGCTTCAACATAGAAGAACGAAATTTGGGGAACCAAGTCGCCTTAGTGTACTGATCATTACCTGAAAGTATCATCCAGTTTGATGAAAAAATATTTGCTGAGATTTCTGGAGATTCGAAATTTTGGGAAGCTTGGCAACCCCTTCCCATGAAAGTGTTTCTCGCCAGTCACTGTTTAGGGCTACATCAAGAGGAAACAAAACGTAGAGATAGAACGTGAAACTACTTTGTTGTGTCAAGTTTCAAGAAAGTAGCACAAACCGTGTTGTATTTAGAGTTCCAAATACATCTATCAATATAGGAGAAAATAGAGTGAAACCTAAAAATTCAAACTGTTACTGGAAATAAACGCTTCAACATAGAAGAACGAAATTTGGGGAACCAAGTCGCCTTAGTGTACTGATCATTCCCTGAAAGTATCATCCAGTTTGGGTGAAAAAATATTTGCTGAGATTTCTGGAGATTCGTAATTTTGGGAAGCTTGGCAACCCCTTCCGATGAAAGTGTTTCTCGCCAGTCACTGCTTAGGGCTACATCAAGAGGAAACAAAACGTAGAGATAGAACGTGAAACTACTTTGTTGTGTCAAGTTTCAAGAAGGTAGCACAAACCGTGTTGGATTTAGAGTTCCAAATACATCTATCAATATAGGAGAAAACAGAGTGAAACCTAAAAATTCAAACTGTTACTGGAAATGAACGCTTCAACATAGAAGAACGAAATTTGGGGAACCAAGTCGCCTTAGTGTACTGATCATTACCTGAAAGTATCATCCAGTTTGGGTGAAAAAATATTTGCTGAGATTTCTGGAGATTCGTAATTTTGGGAAGCTTGGCAACCCCTTCCCATGAAAGTGTTTCTCCCCAGTCACTGTTTAGGGCTACATCAAGAGGAAACAACAAAACGTAGAGATAGAACGTGAAACTACTTTGTTGTGTCAACTTTCAAGAAGCTAGCACAAACCGTGTTGGATTCAGAGTTCCAAATACATCTATCAATATAGGAGAAAACAGAGTGAAACCTAAAAATTCAAACTGTTACTGGAAATAAACGCTTCAACATAGAAGAACGAAATTTGGGGAACCAAGTCGCCTCAGTGTACTGATCATTACCTGAAAGTATCGTCCAGTTTGGGTGAAAAAATATTTGCTGAGATTTCTGGAGATTCGTAATTTTGGGAAGCTTGGCAACCCCTTCCCATGAAAGTGTTTCTCGCCAGTCACTGCTTAGGGCTACATCAAGAGGAAACAAAACGTAGAGATAGAACGTGAAACTACTTTGTTGTGTCAAGTTTCAAGAAGCTAGCACAAACCGTGTTGGATTTAGAGTTCCAAATACATCTATCAATATAGGAGAAAACAGCGTGAAACCTAAAAATTCAAACTGTTACTGGAAATGAACACTTCAACATAGAAGAACGAAATTTAGGGAACCAAGTCGCCTTAGTGTACTGATCATTACCTGAAAGTATCATCCAGTTTGGGTGAAAAAATGTTTGCTGAGATCTCTGGAGATTCGTAATTTTGGGAAGCTTGGCAACCCCTTCCCATGAAAGTGTTTCTCGCCAGTCACTGCTTAGGGCTACATCAAGCGGAAACAAAACGTAGAGATAGAACGTGAAACTACTTTATTGTGTCAAGTTTCAAAAAGCTAGCACAAACCGTGTTGGATTTAGAGTTCCAAATACATCTATCAATATAGGAGAAAACAGAGTGAAACCTAAAAATTCAAACTGTTACTGGAAATGAACGCTTCAACATAGAAGAACGAAATTTGGGGAACCAAGTCGCCTTAGTGTACTGATCATTACCTGAAAGTATCATCCAGTTTGATGAAAAAATATTTGCTGAGATTTCTGGAGATTCGTAATTTTGGGAAGCTTGGCAACCCCTTCCCATGAAAGTGTTTCTCGCCAGTCACTGCTTAGGGCTACATCAAGAGGAAACAAAACGTAGAGATAGAACGTGAAACTACTTTGTTGTGTCAAGTTTCAAGAAACTAGCACAAACCGTGTTGGATTTAGAGTTCCAAATACATCTATCAATATAGGAGAAAACAGAGTGAAACCTAAAAATTCAAACTGTTACTGGAAATAAACGCTTCAACATAGAAGAACGAAATTTGGGGAATCAAGTCGCCTTAGTGTACTGATCATTCCCTGAAAGTATCATCCAGTTTGGGTGAAAAAATATTTGCTGAGATTTCAGGAGATTCGTAATTTTGGGAAGCTTGGCAACCCCTTCCCATGAAAGTGTTTCTCGCCAGTCACTGCTTAGGGCTACATCAAGAGGAAACAAAACGTAGAGATAGAACGTGAAACTACTTTGTTGTGTCAAGTTTCAAGAAGCTAGCACAAACCGTGTTGGATTTAGAGTTCCAAATACATCTATCAATATAGGAGAAAACAGAGTGAAACCTAAAAATTCAAACTGTTACTGGAAATGAACGCTTCAACATAGAAGAACGAAATTTGGGGAACCAAGTCGCCTTAGTGTACTGATCATTACCTGAAAGTATCATCCAGTTTGGGTGAAAAAATATTTGCTGAGATTTCTGGAGATTCGTAATTTTGGGAAGCTTGGCAACCCCTTCCCATGAAAGTGTTTCTCGCCAGTCACTGTTTAGGGCTACATCAAGAGGAAACAACAAAACGTAGAGATAGAACGTGAAACTACTTTGTTGTGTCAACTTTCAAGAAGCTAGCACAAACCGTGTTGGATTCAGAGTTCCAAATACATCTATCAATATAGGAGAAAACAGAGTGAAACCTACAAATTCAAACTGTTACTGGAAATGAACGCTTCAACATAGAAGAACGAAATTTGGGTAACCAAGTCGCCTTAGTGTACTGATCATTACCTGAAAGTATCATCCAGTTTGGGTGAAAAAATATTTGCTGAGATTTCTGGAGATTCGTAATTTTGGGAAGCTTGGCAACCCCTTCCCATGAAAGTGTTTCTCGCCAGTCACTGCTTAGGGCTACATCAAGAGGAAACAAAACGTAGAGATAGAACGTGAAACTACTTTGTTGTGTCAAGTTTCAAGAAGCTAGCACAAACCGTGTTGGATTTAGAGTTCCAAATACATCTATCAATACAGGAGAAAACAGAGTGAAACCTAAAAATTCAAACTGTTACTGGAAATGAACGCTTCAACATAGAAGAAAGAAATTTGGGGAACCAAGTCGCCTTAGTGTACTGATCATTACCTGAAAGTATCATCCAGTTTGGGTGAAAAAATATTTGCTGAGATCTCTGGAGATTCGTAATTTTGGGAAGCTTGGCAACCCCTTCCCATGAAATTGTTTCTCGCCAGTCACTGTTTAGGGCTACATCAAGAGGAAACAAAACGTAGAGATAGAACGTGAAACTACTTTGTTGTGTCAAGTTTCAAGAAACTAGCACAAACCGTGTTGGATTTAGAGTTCCAAATACATCTATCAATATAGGAGAAAACAGAGTGAAACCTAAAAATTCAAACTGTTACTGGAAATAAACGCTTCAAAATAGAAGAACGAAATTTGGGGAACCAAGTCGCCTTAGTGTACTGATCATTACCTGAAAGTATCATCCAGTTTGGGTGAAAAAATATTTGCTGAGATTTCTGGAGATTCGTAATTTTGGGAAGCTTGGCAACCCTGTTCCATGAAAGGGTTTCTCGCCAGTCACTGCTTAGGGCTACATCAAGAGGAAACAAAACGTAGAGATATAACGTGAAACTACTTTGTTGTGTCAAGTTTCAAGAAGCTACCACAAACCGTGTTGGATTTAGAGTTCCAAATACATCTATTAATATAGGAGAAAAGAGAGTGAAACCTAAAAATTCAAACTGTTACTGGAAATGAACGCTTCAACATAGAAGAACGAAATTTGGGGAACCAAGTCGCCTTAGTGTACTGATCATTACCTGAAAGTATCATCCAGTTTGGGTGAAAAAATATTTGCTGAGATCTCTGGAGATTCGTAATTTTGGGAAGCTTGGCAACCCCTTCCCATGAAAGTGTTTCTCGCCAGTCACTGCTTAGGGCTACATCAAGCGGAAACAAAACGTAGAGATAGAACGTGAAACTACTTTATTGTGTCAAGTTTCAAAAAGCTAGCACAAACCGTGTTGGATTTAGAGTTCCAAATACATCTATCAATATAGGAGAAAACAGAGCGAAACCTAAAAATTCAAACTGTTACTGGAAATGAACGCTTCAACATAGAAGAACGAAATTTGGGGAACCAAGTCGCCTTAGTGTACTGATCATTACCTGAAAGTATCATCCAGTTTGATGAAAAAATATTTGCTGAGATTTCTGGAGATTCGAAATTTTGGGAAGCTTGGCAACCCCTTCCCATGAAAGTGTTTCTCGCCAGTCACTGTTTAGGGCTACATCAAGAGGAAACAAAACGTAGAGTTAGAACGTGAAACTACTTTGTTGTGTCAAGTTTCAAGAAAGTAGCACAAACCGTGTTGTATTTAGAGTTCCAAATACATCTATCAATATAGGAGAAAATAGAGTGAAACCTAAAAATTCAAACTGTTACTAGAAATAAACGCTTCAACATAGAAGAACGAAATTTGGGGAACCAAGTCGCCTTAGTGTACTGATCATTCCCTGAAAGTATCATCCAGTTTGGGTGAAAAAATATTTGCTGAGATTTCTGGAGATTCGTAATTTTGGGAAGCTTGGCAACCCCTTCCGATGAAAGTGTTTCTCGCCAGTCACTGCTTAGGGCTACATCAAGAGGAAACAAAACGTAGAGATAGAACGTGAAACTACTTTGTTGTGTCAAGTTTCAAGAAGGTAGCACAAACCGTGTTGGATTTAGAGTTCCAAATACATCTATCAATATAGGAGAAAACAGAGTGAAACCTAAAAATTCAAACTGTTACTGGAAATGAACGCTTCAACATAGAAGAACGAAATTTGGGGAACCAAGTCGCCTTAGTGTACTGATCATTACCTGAAAGTATCATCCAGTTTGGGTGAAAAAATATTTGCTGAGATTTCTGGAGATTCGTAATTTTGGGAAGCTTGGCAACCCCTTCCCATGAAAGTGTTTCTCCCCAGTCACTGTTTAGGGCTACATCAAGAGGAAACAACAAAACGTAGAGATAGAACGTGAAACTACTTTGTTGTGTCAACTTTCAAGAAGCTAGCACAAACCGTGTTGGATTCAGAGTTCCAAATACATCTATCAATATAGGAGAAAACAGAGTGAAACCTACAAATTCAAACTGTTACTGGAAATGAACGCTTCAACATAGAAGAACGAAATTTGGGTAACCAAGTCGCCTTAGTGTACTGATCATTACCTGAAAGTATCATCCAGTTTGGGTGAAAAAATATTTGCTGAGATTTCTGGAGATTCGTAATTTTGGGAAGCTTGGCAACCCCTTCCCATGAAAGTGTTTCTCGCCAGTCACTGCTTAGGGCTACATCAAGAGGAAACAAAACGTAGAGATAGAACATGAAACTACTTTGTTGTGTCAAGTTTCAAGAAGCTAGCACAAACCGTGTTGGATTTAGAGTTCCAAATACATCTATCAATATAGGAGAAAACAGAGTGAAACCTAAAAATTCAAACTGTTACTGGAAATGAACGCTTCAACATAGAAGAACGAAATTTGGGGAACCAAGTCGCCTTAGTGTACTGATCATTACCTGAAAGTATCATCCAGTTTGGGTGAAAAAATATTTGCTGAGATTTCTGGAGATTCGTAATTTTGGGGAGCTTGGCAACCCCGTTCCATGAAAGGATTTCTCGCCAATCACTGCTTAGTGCTACATCAAGAGGAAACAAAACGTAGAGATAGAACGTGAAACTACTTTGTGTGTCAAGTTTCAAGAAGCTACCACAAACCGTGTTGGATTTAGAGTTCCAAATACATCTATCAATATAGGAGAAAACAGAGTGAAACCTAAAAATTCAAACTGTTACTGGAAATGAACGCTTCAACATAGAAGAACGAAATTTGGGGAACCAAGTCGCCTTAGTGTACTGATCATTACCTGAGAGTATCATCCAGTTTGCGTGAAAAAATATTTGCTGAGATTTCTGGAGATTCGTAATTTTGGGAAGCTTGGCAACCCCTTCCCATGAAAGTGTTTCTCGCCAGTCACTGCTTAGGGCTACATCAAGAGGAAACAAAACGTAGAGATAGAACGTGAAACTGCTTTGTTGTGTCAAGTTTCAAGAAGCTACCACAAACCGTGTTGGATTTAGAGTTCCAAATATATCTATCAATATAGGAGAAAACAGAGTGAAACCTAAAAATTCAAACTGTTACTGGAAATGAACGCTTCAACATAGAAGAACGAAATTTGGGGAACCAAGTCGCCTTAGTGTACTGATCATTACCTGAAAGTATCATCCAGTTTGGGGGAAAAAATATTTGCTGAGATTTCTGGAGATTCGTAATTTTGGGAAGCTTGGCAACCCATTCCCATGAAAGTGTTTCTCGCCAGTCACTGCTTAGGGCTACATCAAGAGGAAACAAAACGTAGAGATAGAACGTGAAACTACTTTGTTGTGTCAAGTTTCAAGAAGCTAGCACAAACCGTGTTGGATTTAGAGTTCCAAATACATCTATCAATATAGGAGAAAACAGAGTGAAACCTAAAAATTCAAACTGTTACTGGAAATGAACGCTTCAACATAGAAGAACGAAATTTGGGGAACCAAGTCGCCTTAGTGTACTGATCATTACCTGAAAGTATCATCCAGTTTGGGTGAAAAAATATTTGCTGAGATTTCTGGAGATTCGTAATTTTGGGAAGCTTGGCAACACCTTCCCATGAAAGTGTTTCTCGCCAGTCACTGCTTAGGGCTACATCAAGAGGAAACAAAACGTAGAGATAGAACGTGAAACTACTTTGTTGTGTCAAGTTTCAAGAAGCTAGCACAAAACGTGTTGGATTTAGAGTTCCAAATACATCTATCAATATAGGAGAAAACAGAGTGAAACCTAAAAATTCAAACTGTTACTGGAAATGAACGCTTCAACATAGAAGAACGAAATTTGGGGAACCAAGTCGCCTTAGTGTACTGATCATTAACTGAGAGTATCATCCAGTTTGGGTGAAAAAATATTTGCTGAGATTTCTGGAGATTCGTAATTTTTGGAAGCTTGGCAACCCCTTCCCATGAAAGTGTTTCTCGCCAGTCACTGCTTAGGGCTACATCAAGAGTAAACAAAACGTAGAGATAGAACGTGAAACTACTTTGTTGTGTCAAGTTTCAAGAAGCTAGCACAAACCGTGTTGGATTTAGAGTTCCAAATACATCTATCAATATAGGAGAAAACAGAGTGAAACCTAAAAATTCAAACTGTTACTGGAAATGAACGCTTCAACATAGAAGAACGAAATTTGGGGAACCAAGTCGCCTTAGTGTACTGATCATTACCTGAAAGTATCATCCAGTTTGGGTGAAAAAATATTTGCTGAGATTTCTGGAGATTCGTAATTTTGGGAAGCTTGGCAACCCCGTTCCATGAAAGTGTTTCTCGCCAGTCACTGCTTAGGGCTACATCAAGAGGAAACAAAACGTAGAGATAGAACGTAAAACTACTTTGTTGTGTCAAGTTTCAAGAAGCTACCACAAACCGTGTTGGATTTAGAGTTCCAAATATATCTATCAATATAGGAGAAAACAGAGTGAAACCTACAAATTCAAACTGTTACTGGAAATGAACGCTTCAACATAGAAGAACGAAATTTGGGGAACCAAGTCGCCTTAGTGTACTGATCATTACCTGAAAGTATCATCCAGTTTGGGGGAAAAAATATTTGCTGAGATTTCTGTAGATTCGTAATTTTGGGAAGCTTGGCAACCCCTTCCCATGAAAGTGTTTCTCGCCAGTCACTGCTTAGGGCTACATCAAGAGGAAACAAAACGTAGAGATAGAACGTGAAACTACTTTGTTGTGTCAAGTTTCAAGAAGCTAGCACAAACCGTGTTGGATTTAGAGTTCCAAATACATCTATCAATATAGGAGAAAACAGAGTGAAACCTAAAAATTCAAACTGTTACTGGAAATGAACGCTTCAACATAGAAGAACGAAATTTGGGGAACCAAGTCGCCTTAGTGTACTGATCATTACCTGAAAGTATCATCCAATTTGGGTGAAAAAATATTTGCTGAGATTTCTGGAGATTCGTAATTTTGGGAAGCTTGGAATCCCCTTCCCGTGAAAGTGTTTCTCACCAGTCACTGCTTAGGGCTACATCAAGAGGAAACAAAACGTAGAGATAGAACGTGAAACTACTTTTTTGTGTCAAGTTTCAAGAAGCTACCACAAACCGTGTTGGATTTAGAGTTCCAAATACATCTATCAATATAGGAGAAAACAGAGTGAAACCTACAAATTCAAACTGTTACTGGAAATGAACGCTTCAACATCGAAGAACGAAATTTGGGGAACCAAGTAGCCTTAGTGTACTGATCATTACCTGAGAGTATCATCCAGTTTGGGTGAAAAAATATTTGCTGAGATTTCTGGAGATTCGTAATTTTGGGAAGCTTGGTAACCCCTTCCCATGAAAGTGTTTCTCGCCAGTCACTGCTTAGGGCTACATCAAGAGGAAACAAAACGTAGAGATAGAACGTGAAACTACTTTGTTGTGTCAACTTTCAAGAAGCTAGCACAAACCGTGTTGGATTCAGAGTTCCAAATACATCTATCAATATAGGAGAAAACAGAGTGAAACCTAAAAATTCAAACTGTTACTGGAAATGAACGCTTCAACATAGAAGAACGAAATTAGGGGAACCAAGTCGCCTTAGTGTACTGATCATTACCTGAAAGTATCATCCAGTTTGGGTGAAAAAATGTATGCTGAGATTTCTGGAGATTCGTAATTTTGGGAAGCTTGGCAACCCCTTCCGATGAAAGTGTTTCTCGCCAGTCACTGCTTAGGGCTACAACAAGAGGAAACAAAACGTAGAGATAGAACGTGAAACTACTTTGTTGTGTCAAGTTTCAAGAAGCTAGCACAAACCGTGTTGGATTTAGAGTTCCAAATACATCTATCTATATAGGAGAAAACAGAGTGAAACCTAAAAATTCAAACTGTTACTGGAAATGAACGCTTCAACATAGAAGAACGAAATTTGGGGAACCAAGTCGCCTTAGTGTACTGATCATTACCTGAAAGTATCATCCAGTTTGGGTGAAAAAATATTTGCTGAGATTTCTGGAGATTCGTAATTTTGGGAAGCTTGGCAACCCCTTCCCATGAAAGTGTTTCTCGCCAGTCACTGCTTAGGGCTACATCAAGAGGAAACAAAACGTAGAGATAGAACATGAAACTACTTTGTTGTGTCAAGTTTCAAGAAGCTAGCACAAACCGTGTTGGATTTAGAGTTCCAAATACATCTATCAATATAGGAGAAAACAGAGTGAAACCTAAAAATTCAAACTGTTACTGGAAATGAACGCTTCAACATAGAAGAACGAAATTTGGGGAACCAAGTCGCCTTAGTGTACTGATCATTACCTGAAAGTATCATCCAGTTTGGGTGAAAAAATATTTGCTGAGATTTCTGGAGATTCGTAATTGTGGGAAGCTTGGCAACCCCTTCCCATGAAAGTGTTTCTCGCCAGTCACTGCTTAGGGCTACATCAAGAGGAAACAAAACGTAGAGATAGAACGTGAAACTACTTTGTTGTGTCAGTTTCAAGAAGCTAGCACAAACCGTGTTGGATTTAGAGTTCCAAATACATCTATCAATATAGGAGGAAACAGAGTGAAACCTAAAAATTCAAACTGTTACTGGAAATGAACGCTTCAACATAGAAGAATGAAATTTGGGTAACCAAGTCGCCTTAGTGTACTGATCATTACCTGAAAGTATCATCCAGTTTGGGTGAAAAAATGTTTGCTGAGATTTCTGGAGATTCGTAATTTTGGGAAGCTTGGCAACCCCTTCCCATGAAAGTGTTTCTCGCCAGTCACTGCTTAGGGCTACATCAAGAGGAAACAAAACGTAGAGATAGAACGTGAAACTACTTTGTTGTGTCAAGTTTCAAGAAGCTAGCACAAACCGTGTTGGATTTAGAGTTCCAAAAACATCTATCAATATAGGAGAAAACAGAGTGAAACCTAAAAATTCAAACTGTTACTGGAAATGAACGCTTCAACATCGAAGAACGAAATTTGGGGAACCAAGTAGCCTTAGTGTACTGATCATTACCTGAGAGTATCATCCAGTTTGGGTGAAAAAATATTTGCTGAGATTTCTGGAGATTCGTAATTTTTGGAAGCTTGGCAACCCCTTCCCATGAAAGTGTTTCTCGCCAGTCACTGCTTAGGGCTACATCAAGAGGAAACAAAACGTAGAGATAGAACGTGAAACTACTTTGTTGTGTCAAGTTTCAAGAAGCTAGCACAAACCGTGTTGGATTCAGAGTTCCAAATACATCTATCAATATAGGAGAAAACAGAGTGAAACCTAAAAATTCAAACTGTTACTGGAAATGAACGCTTCAACATAGAAGAACGAAATTTGGGGAACCAAGTCGCCTTAGTGTACTGATCATTACCTGAAAGTATCATCCAGTTTGGGTGAAAAAATGTTTGCTGAGATTTCTGAAGATTCGTAATTTTGGGAAGCTTGGCAACCCCTTCCGATGAAAGTGTTTCTCGCCAGTCACTGCTTAGGGCTACAACAAGAGGAAACAAAACGTAGAGATAGAACGTGAAACTACTTTGTTGTGTCAAGTTTCAAGAAGCTAGCACAAACCGTGTTGGATTTAGAGTTCCAAATACATCTATCTATATAGAAGAAAACAGAGTGAAACCTAAAAATTCAAACTGTTACTGTAAATGAACTCTTCAACATAGAAGAACGAAATTTGGGGAACTAAGTCGCCTTAATGTACTGATCATTACCTGAAAGTATCATCCAGTTTGGTTGAAAAAATATTTGCTGAGATTTCTGGAGATTCGTAATTTTGGGAAGCTTGGCAACCCCTTCCCATGAAAGTGTTTCTCGCCAGTCACTGCTTAGGGCTACATCAAGAGGAAACAAAACGTCTAGATAGAACGTGAAACTACTTTGTTCTGTCAAGTTTCAAGAAGCTAGCACAAACCGTGTTGGATTTAGAGTTCCAAATACATCTATCAATATAGGAGAAAACAGAGTGAAACCTACATATTCAAACTGTTACTGGAAATGAACGCTTCAACATAGAAGAACGAAATTTGGGGAACCAAGTCGCCTTAGTGTACTGATCATTACCTGAAAGTATCATCCAGTTTGGGGGAAAAAATATTTGCTGAGATTTCTGGAGATTCGTAATTTTGGGAAGCTTGGCAACCCCTTCCCATGAAAGTGTTTCTCGCCAGTCACTGCTTAGGGCTACATCAAGAGGAAACAAAACGTAGAGATAGAACGTGAAACTTCTTTGTTGTGTCAAGTTTCAAGAAGCTAGCACAAACCGTGTTGGATTTTGAGTTCCAAATATATCTATCAATATAGGAGAAAACAGAGTGAAACCTAAAAATTCAAACTGTTACTGGAAATGAACGCTTCAACATAGAAGAACGAAATTTGGGGAACCAAGTCACCTTAGTGTACTGATCATTACCTGAAAGTATCATCCAGTTTGGGTGAAAAAATATTTGCTGAGATTTCTGGAGATTCGTAATTTTGGGAAGCTTGGAATCCCCTTCCCATGAAAGTGTTTCTCACCAGTCACTGCTTAGGGCTACATCAAGAGGAAACAAAACGTAGAGATAGAACGTGAAACTACTTTGTTGTGTCAAGTTTCAAGAAGCTAGCACAAACCGTGTTGGATTTAGAGTTCCAAATACATCTATCAATATAGGAGAAAACAGAGTGAAACTTAAAAATTCAAACTGTTACTGGAAATGAACGCTTCAACATCGAAGAACGAAATTTGGGGAACCAAGTAGCCTTAGTGTACTGATCATTACCTGAGAGTATCATCCAGTTTGGGTGAAAAAATATTTGCTGAGATTTCTGGAGATTCGTAATTTTTGGAAGCTTGGCAACCCCTTCCCATGAAAGTGTTTCTCGCCAGTCACTGCTTAGGGCTACATCAAGAGGAAACAAAACGTAGAGATAGAACGTGAAACTACTTTGTTGTGTCAAGTTTCAAGAAGCTAGCACAAACCGTGTTGGATTCATTGTTCCAAATACATCTATCAATATAGGAGAAAACAGAGTGAAACCTAAAAATTCAAACTGTTACTGGAAATGAACGCTTCAACATAGAAGAACGAAATTTGGGGAACCAAGTCGCCTTAGTGTACTGATCATTACCTGAAAGTATCATCCAGTTTGGGTGAAAAAATGTTTGCTGAGATTTCTGGAGATTCGTAATTTTGGGAAGCTTGGCAACCCCTTCCGATGAAAGTGTTTCTCGCCAGTCACTGCTTAGGGCTACAACAAGAGGAAACAAAACGTAGAGATAGAACTTGAAACTACTTTGTTGTGTCAAGTTTCAAGAAGCTAGCACAAACCGTGTTGGATTTAGAGTTCCAAATACATCTATCTATATAGGAGAAAACAGAGTGAAACCTAAAAATTCAAACTGTTACTGGAAATGAACGCTTCAACATAGAAGAACGAAATTTGGGGAACCAAGTCGCCTTAATGTACTGATCATTACCTGAAAGTATCATCCAGTTTGGTTGAAAAAATATTTGCTGAGATTTCTGGAGATTCGTAATTTTGGGAAGCTTGGCAACCCCTTCCCATGAAAGTGTTTCTCGCCAGTCACTGCTTAGGGCTACATCAAGAGGAAACAAAACGTAGAGATAGAACGTGAAACTACTTTGTTGTGTCAAGTTTCAAGAAGCTAGCACAAACCATGTTGGATTCAGAGTTCCAAATACATCTATCAATATAGGAGAAAACAGAGTGAAACCTACAAATTCAAACTGTTACTGGAAATAAACGCTTCAACATAGAAGAACGAAATTTGGGGAACCAAGTCGCCTTAGTGTACTGATCATTACCTGAAAGTATCGTCCAGTTTGGGTGAAAAAATATTTGCTGAGATTTCTGGAGATTCGTAATTTTGGGAAGCTTGGCAACCCCTTCCCATGAAAGTGTTTCTCGCCAGTCACTGCTTAGGGCTACATCAAGAGGAAACAAAACGTAGAGATAGAACGTGAAACTACTTTGTTGTGTCAAGTTTCAAGAAGCTAGCACAAACCGTGTTGGATTTAGAGTTCCAAATACATCTATCAATATAGGAGAAAACAGAGTGAAACCTAAAAATTCAAACTGTTACTGGAAATGAACGCTTCAACATAGAAGAACGAAATTTGGGGAACCAAGTCGCCTTAGTGTACTGATCATTACCTGAAAGTATCATCCAGTTTGGGTGAAAAAATGTTTGCTGAGATTTCTGGAGATTCGTAATTTTGGGAAGCTTGGCAACCCCTTCCGATGAAAGTGTTTCTCGCCAGTCACTGCTTAGGGCTACAACAAGAGGAAACAAAACGTAGAGATAGAACGTGAAACTACTTTGTTGTGTCAAGTTTCAAGAAGCTAGCACAAACCGTGTTGGATTTAGAGTTCCAAATACATCTATCTATATAGGAGAAAACAGAGTGAAACCTAAAAATTCAAACTGTTACTGGAAATGAACGCTTCAACATAGAAGAACGAAATTTGGGGAACCAAGTCGCCTTAATGTACTGATCATGACCTGAAAGTATCATCCAGTTTGGTTGAAAAAATATTTGCTGAGATTTCTGGAGATTCGTAATTTTGGGAAGCTTGGCAACCCGTTCCCATGAAAGTGTTTCTCGCCAGTCACTGCTTAGGGCTACATCAAGAGGAAAAAAAACGTAGAGATAGAACGTGAAACTACTTTGTTGTGTCAAGTTTCAAGAAGCTAGCACAAACCGTGTTGGATTCAGAGTTCCAAATACATCTATCAATATAGGAGAAAACAGAGTGAAACCTAAAAATTCAAACTGTTACTGGAAATGAACGCTTCAACATAGAAGAACGAAATTTGGGGAACCAAGTCGCCTTAGTGTACTGATCATTACCTGAAAGTATCGTCCAGTTTGGGTGAAAAAATATTTGCTGAGATTTCTGGAGATTCGTAATTTTGGGAAGCTTGGCAACCCCTTCCCATGAAAGTGTTTCTCGCCAGTCACTGCTTAGGGCTACATCAAGAGGAAACAAAACGTAGAGATAGAACATGAAACTACTTTGTTGTGTCAAGTTTCAAGAAGCTAGCACAAACCGTGTTGGATTTAGAGTTCCAAATACATCTATCAGTATAGGAGAAAACAGAGTGAAACCTAAAAATTCAAACTGTTACTGGAAATGAACGCTTCAACATAGAAGAACGAAATTTGGGGAACCAAGTCGCCTTAGTGTACTGATCATTACCTGAAAGTATCATCCAGTTTGGGTGAAAAAATATTTGCTGAGATCTCTGGAGATTCGTAATTTTGGGAAGCTTGGCAACCCCTTCCCATGAAAGTGTTTCTCGCCAGTCACTTCTTAGGGCTACATCAAGAGGAAACAAAACGTAGAGATAGAACGTGAAACTACTTTGTTGTGTCAAGTTTCAAGAAGCTAGCACAAACCGTGTTGGATTTAGAGTTCCAAATACATCTATCAATATAGGAGAAAACAGAGCGAAACCTAAAAATTCAAACTGTTACTGGAAATGAACGCTTCAACATAGAAGAACGAAATTTGGGGAACCAAGTCGCCTTAGTGTACTGATCATTACCTGAAAGTATCATCCAGTTTGATGAAAAAATATTTGCTGAGATTTCTGGAGATTCGTAATTTTGGGAAGCTTGGCAACCCCTTCCCATGAAAGTGTTTCTTGCCAGTCACTGTTTAGGGCTACATCAAGAGGAAACAAAACGTAGAGATAGAACGTGAAACTACTTTGTTGTGTCAAGTTTCAAGAAACTAGCACAAACCGTGTTGGATTTAGAGTTCCAAATACATCTATCAATATAGGAGAAAACATAGTGAAACCTAAAAATTCAAACTGTTACTGGAAATGAACGCTTCACCATCGAAGAACGAAATTTGGGGAACCAAGTCGCCTTAGTGTACTGATCATTACCTGAAAGTATCATCCAGTTTGGGTGAAAAAATGTTTGCTGAGATTTCTGGAGATTCGTAATTTTGGGAAGCTTGGCAACCCCATCCGATGAAAGTGTTTCTCGCCAGTCACTGCTTAGGGCTACAACAAGAGGAAACAAAAGGTAGAGATAGAACGTGAAACTACTTTGTTGTGTCAAGTTTCAAGAAGCTAGCACAAACCGTGTTGGATTTAGAGTTCCAAATACATCTATCTATATAGGAGAAAAGAGAGTGAAACCTAAAAATTCAAACTGTTACTGGAAATGAACGCTTCAACATAGAAGAACGAAATTTGGGGAACCAAGTCGCCTTAGTGTACTGATCATTACCTGAAAGTATCATCCAGTTTGGTTGAAAAAATATTTGCTGAGATTTCTGGAGATTCGTAATTTTTGGAAGCTTGGCAACCCCTTCCCATGAAAGTGTTTCTCGCCAGTCACTGCTTAGGGCTACATCAAGAGGAAACAAAACGTAGAGACAGAACGTGAAACTACTTTGTTGTGTCAAGTTTCAAGAAGCTAGCACAAACCGTGTTGGATTTAGAGTTCCAAATACATCTATCAATATAGGAGAAAACAGAGTGAAACCTAAAAATTCAAACTGTTACTGGAAATGAACGCTTCAACATAGAAGAACGAAATTTGGGGAACCAAGTCGCCTTAGTGTACTGATCATTACCTGAAAGTATCATCCAGTTTGGGTGAAAAAATATTTGCTGAGATCTCTAGAGATTAGTAATTTTGGGAAGCTTGGCAACCCCTTCCCATGAAAGTGTTTCTCGCCAGTCACTTCTTAGGGCTACATCAAGAGGAAACAAAACGTAGAGATAGAACGTGAAACTACTTTATTGTGTCAAGTTTCAAAAAGCTAGCACAAACCGTGTTGGATTTAGAGTTCCAAATACATCTATCTATATAGGAGAAAACAGAGTGAAACCTAAAAATTCAAACTGTTACTGGAAATGAACGCTTCAACATAGAAGAACGAAATTTGGGGAACTAAGTCGCCTTAATGTACTGATCATTACCTGAAAGTATCATCCAGTTTGGTTGAAAAAATATTTGCTGAGATTTCTGGAGATTCGTAATTTTGGGAAGCTTGGCAACCCCTTCCCATGAAAGTGTTTCTCGCCAGTCACTGCTTAGGGCTACATCAAGAGGAAACAAAACGTCTAGATAGAACGTGAAACTACTTTGTTCTGTCAAGTTTCAAGAAGCTAGCACAAACCGTGTTGGATTTAGAGTTCCAAATACATCTATCAATATAGGAGAAAACAGAGTGAAACCTACAAATTCAAACTGTTACTGGAAATGAACGCTTCAACATAGAAGAACGAAATTTGGGGAACCAAGTCGCCTTAGTGTACTGATCATTACCTGAAAGTATCATCCAGTTTGGGGGAAAAAATATTTGCTGAGATTTCTGGAGATTCGTAATTTTGGGAAGCTTGGCAACCCCTTCCCATGAAAGTGTTTCTCGCCAGTCACTGCTAGGGCTACATCAAGAGGAAACAAAACATAGAGATAGAACGTGAAACTTCTTTGTTTTGTCAAGTTTCAAGAAGCTAGCACAAACCGTGTTGGATTTTGAGTTCCAAATATATCTATCAATATAGGAGAAAACAGAGTGAAACCTAAAAATTCAAACTGTTACTGGAAATGAACGCTTCAACATAGAAGAACGAAATTTGGGGAACCAAGTCGCCTTAGTGTACTGATCATTACCTGAAAGTATCATCCAGTTTGGGTGAAAAAATATTTGCTGAGATTTCTGGAGATTCGTAATTTTGGGAAGCTTGGCAACCCCTTCCCATGAAAGTGTTTCTCGCCAGTCACTGCTTAGGGCTACATCAAGAGGAAACAAAACGTAGAGATAGAACGTGAAACTACTTTGTTGTGTCAAGTTCCAAGAAGCTAGCACAAACCGTGTTGGATTTAGAGTTCCAAATACATCTATCAATATAGGAGAAAACAGAGTGAAACCTAAAAATTCAAACTGTTACTGGAAATGAACGCTTCAACATAGAAGAACGAAATTTGGGGAACCAAGTCGCCTTAGTGTACTGATCATTACCTGAACGTATCATCCAGTTTGGGTGAAGAAATATTTGCTGAGATCTCGGGAGATTCGTAATTTTGGGAAGCTTGGCAACCCCTTCCCATGAAAGTGTTTCTCGCCAGTCACTGCTTAGGGCTACATCAAGAGGAAACAAAACGTAGAGATAGAACGTGAAACTACTTTGTTGTGTCAAGTTTCAAGAAGCTAGCACAAACCGTGTTGGATTTAGAGTTCCAAATACATCTATCAATATAGGAGAAAACAGAGTGAAACCTAAAAATTCAAACTGTTACTGGAAATGAACGCTTCAACATAGAAGAACGAAATTTGGCGAACCAAGTCGCCTTAGTGTACTGATCATTACCTGAAAGTATCATCCAGTTTGGGTGAAAAAATATTTGCTGAGATTTCTGGAGATTCGTAATTTTGGGAAGCTTGGCAACCCCTTCCCATGAAAGTGTTTCTCGCCAGTCACTGTTTAGGGCTACATCAAGAGGAAACAAAACGTAGAGATAGAACGTGAAACTACTTTGTTGTGTCAAGTTTCAAGAAACTAGCACAAACCGTGTTGGATTTAGAGTTCCAAATACATCTATCAATATAGGAGAAAAGAGAGTGAAACCTAAAAATTCAAACTGTTACTGGAAATAAACGCTTCAACATCGAAGAACGAAATTTGGGGAACCAAGTCGCCTTAGTGTACTGATCATTACCTGAAAGTATCATCCAGTTTGGGTGAAAAAATATTTGCTGAGATTTCTGGAGATTCGTAATTTTGGGAAGCTTGGCAACCCCTTCCCATGAAAGTGTTTCTCACCAGTCACTGCATAGGGCTACATCAAGAGGAAACAAAACGTAGAGATAGAACGTGAAACTACTTTGTTGTGTCAACTTTCAAGAAGCTAGCACAAACCGTGTTGGATTCAGAGTTCCAAATACATCTATCAATATAGGAGAAAACAGAGTGAAACCTACAAATTCAAACTGTTACTGGAAATGAACGCTTCAACATAGAAGAACGAAATTTGGGGAACCAAGTCGACTTAGTGTACTGATCATTACCTGAAAGTATCATCCAGTTTGGGTGAAAAAATATTTGCTGAGATTTCTGGAGATTCGTAATTTTGGGAAGCTTGGCAACCCCTTCCCATGAAAGTGTTTCTCGCCAGTCACTGCTTAGGGCTACATCAAGAGGAAACAAAACGTAGAGATAGAACGTGAAACTACTTTGTTGTGTCAAGTTTCAAGAAGCTAGCACAAACCGTGTTGGATTTAGAGTTCCAAATACATCTATCTATATAGGAGAAAACAGAGTGAAACCTAAAAATTCAAACTGTTACTGGAAATGAACGCTTCAACATAGAAGAACGAAATTTGGGGAACCAAGTCGCCTTAGTGTACTGATCATTACCTGAAAGTATCATCCAGTTTGGGTGAAAAAATATTTGCTGAGATTTCTGGAGATTCGTAATTTTGGGAAGCTTGGCAACCCCTTCCCATGAAAGTGTTTCTCGCCAGTCACTGCTTAGGGCTACATCAAGAGGAAACAAAACGTAGAGATAGAACGTGAAACTACTTTGTTGTGTCAAGTTTCAAGAAGCTAGCACAAACCGTGTTGGATTTAGAGTTCCAAATACATCTATCAATATAGGAGAAAACAGAGTGAAACCTAAAAATTCAAACTGTTACTGGAAATGAACGCTTCAACATAGAAGAACAAAATTTGGGGAACCAAGTCGCCTTAGTGTACTGATCATTACCTGAAAGTATCATCCAGTTTGGGTGAAAAAATATTTGCTGAGATTTCTGGAGATTCGTAATTTTGGGAATCTTGGCAACCCCTTCCCATGAAAGTGTTTCTCGCCAGTCACTGCTTAGGGCTACATCAAGAGGAAACAAAACGTAGAGATAGAACGTGAAACTACTTTGTTGTGTCAAGTTTCAAGAAGCTAGCACAAACCGTGTTGGATTTAGAGTTCCAAATACATCTATCAATATAGGAGAAAATAGAGTGAAACCTAAAAATTCAAACTGTTACTGGAAATGAACGCTTCAACATAGAAGAACGAAATTTGGGGAACCAAGTCGCCTTAGTGTACTGATCATTACCTGAAAGTATCATCCAGTTTGGGTGAAAAAATATTTGCTGAGATTTCTGGAGATTCGTAATTTTGGGAAGCTTGGCAACCCCTTCCCATGAAAGTGTTTCTCGCCAGTCACTGCTTAGGGCTACATCAAGAGGAAACAAAACGTAGAGATAGAAAGTGAAACTACTTTGTTGTGTCAAGTTTCAAGAAGCTAGCACAAACCGTGTTGGATTTAGAGTTCCAAATACATCTATCAATGTAGGAGAAAACAGAGTGAAACCTAAAAATTCAAACTGTTACGGGAAATGAACGCTTCAACATCGAAGAACGAAATTTGGGGAACAAAGTAGCCTTAGTGTACTGATCATTACCTGAAAGTATCATCTAGTTTGGGTGAAAAAATATTTGCTGAGATTTCTGGAGATTCATAATTTTGGGAAGCTTGGCAACCCCTTCCCATGAAAGTGTTTCTCGCCAGTCACTGCTTAGGGCTACATCAAGAGGAAACAAAACGTAGAGATAGAACGTGAAACTACTTTGTTGTGTCAAGTTTCAAGAAGCTAGCACAAACCGTGTTGGATTTAGAGTTCCAAATACATCTATCAATATAGGAGAAAAGAGAGTGAAACCCAAAAATTCAAACTGTTACTGGAAATGAACGCTTCAACATCGAAGGACGAAATTTGGGGAACCAAGTCGCCTTAGTGTACTGATCATTACCTGAAAGTATCATCCAGTTTGGGTGAAAAAATATTTGCTGAGATTCCTGGAGATTCGTAATTTTGGGAAGCTTGGCAACCCCTTCCCATGAAAGTGTTTCTCGCCAGTCACTGCTTAGGGCTACATCAAGAGGAAACAAAACGTAGAGATAGAACGTGAAACTACTTTGTTGTGTCAAGTTTCAAGAAGCTAGCACAAACCGTGTTGGATTTAGAGTTCCAAATACATCTATCAATGTAGGAGAAAACAGAGTGAAACCTAAAAATTCAAACTGTTACTGGAAATGAACGCTTCAACATAGAAGAACAAAATTTGGGGAACCAAGTCGCCTTAGTGTACTGATCATTACCTGAAAGTATCATCCAGTTTGGGTGAAAAAATATTTGCTGAGATTTCTGGAGATTCGTAATTTTGGGAAGATTGGCAACCCCTTCCCATGAAAGTGTTTCTCGCCAGTCACTGCTTAGGGCTACATCAAGAGGAAACAAAACGTAGAGATAGAACGTGAAACTACTTTGTTGTGTCAAGTTTCAAGAATCTAGCACAAACCGTGTTGGATTTAGAGTTCCAAATACATCTATCTATATAGGAGAAAACAGAGTGAAACCTAAAAATTCAAACTGTTACGGGAAATGAACGCTTCAACATAGAAGAACGAAATTTGGGGAACCAAGTCGCCTTAGTGTACTGATCATTACCTGAAAGTATCATCCAGTTTGGGTGAAAAAATATTTGCTGAGATTTCTGGAGATTCGTAATTTTGGGAAGCTTGGCAACCCATTCCCATGAAAGTGTTTCTCGCCAGTCACTGCTTAGCGCTACATCAAGAGGAAACAAAACGTAGAGATAGAACGTGAAACTACTTTGTTGTGTCAAGTTTCAAGAAGCTAGCACAAACCGTGTTGGATTTAGAGTTCCAAATACATCTATCAATATAGGAGAAAACAGAGTGAAATCTAAAAATTCAAACTGTTACTGGAAATGAACGCTTCAACATAGAAGAACAAAATTTGGGGAACCAAGTCGCCTTAGTGTACTGATCATTACCTGAAAGTATCATCCAGTTTGGGTGAAAAAATATTTGCTGAGATTTCTGGAGATTCATAATTTTGGGAAGCTTGGCAACCCCTTCCCATGAAAGTGTTTCTCGCCAGTCACTGCTTAGGGCTACATCAAGAGGAAACAAAACGTAGAGATAGAACGTGAAACTACTTTGTTGTGTCAAGTTTCAAGAAGCTAGCACAAACCGTGTTGGATTTAGAGTTCCAAATACATCTATCAATATAGGAGAAAATAGAGTGAAACCTAAAAATTCAAACTGTTACTGGAAATGAACGCTTCAACATCGAAGAACGAAATTTGGGGAACCAAGTCGCCTTAGTGTACTGATCATTACCTGAAAGTATCATCCAGTTTGGGTGAAAAAATATTTGCTGAGATTTCTGGAGATTCGTAATTTTGGGAAGCTTGGCAACCCCTTCCCATGAAAGTGTTTCTCGCCAGTCACTGCTTAGGGCTACATCAAGAGGAAACAAAACGTAGAGATAGAAAGTGAAACTACTTTGTTGTGTCAAGTTTCAAGAAGCTAGCACAAACCGTGTTGGATTTAGAGTTCCAAATACATCTATCAATGTAGGAGAAAACAGAGTGAAACCTAAAAATTCAAACTGTTACTGGAAATGAACGCTTCAACATCGAAGAACGAAATTTGGGGAACCAAGTCGCCTTAGTGTACTGATCATTACCTGAAAGTATCATCCAGTTTCGGTGAAAAAATGTTTGCTGAGATTTCTGGAGATTCGTAATTTTGGGAAGCTTGGCAACCCCTTCCCATGAAAGTGTTTCTCGCCAGTCACTGCTTAGGGCTACATCAAGAGGAAACAAAACGTAGAGATAGAACGTGAAACTACTTTGTTGTGTCAAGTTTCAAGAAGCTAGCACAAACCGTGTTGGATTTAGAGTTCCAAATACATCTATCTATATAGGAGAAAACAGAGTGAAACCTAAAAATTCAAACTGTTACTGGAAATGAACGCTTCAACATAGAAGAACGAAATTTGGGGAACCAAGTCGCCTTAGTGTACTGATCATTACCTGAGAGTATAATCCAGTTTGGGTGAAAAAATATTTGCTGAGATTTCTGGAGATTCGTAATTTTTGGAAGCTTGGCAACCCCTTCCCATTAAAGTGTTTCTCGCCAGTCACTGCTTAGGGCTACATCAATAGGAAACAAAACGTAGAGATAGAACGTGAAACTACTTTGTTGTGTCAACTTTCAAGAAGCTAGCACAAACCGTGTTGGATTCAGAGTTCCAAATACATCTATCAATATAGGAGAAAACAGAGTGAAACCTAAAAATTCAAACTGTTACTGGAAATGAACGCTTCAACATAGAAGAACGAAATTTGGGGAACCAAGTCGACTTAGTGTACTGATCATTACCTGAAAGTATCATCCAGTTTCGGTGAAAAAATGTTTGCTGAGATTTCTGGAGATTCGTAATTTTGGGAAGCTTGGCAACCCCTTCCCATGAAAGTGTTTCTCGCCAGTCACTGCTTAGGGCTACATCAAGAGGAAACAAAACGTAGAGATAGAACGTGAAACTACTTTGTTGTGTCAACTTTCAAGAAGCTAGCACAAACCGTGTTGGATTTAGAGTTCCAAATACATCTATCAATATAGGAGAAAATAGAGTGAAACCTAAAAATTCAAACTGTTACTGGAAATGAACGCTTCAACATAGAAGAACGAAATTTGGGGAACCAAGTCGCCTTAGTGTACTGATCATTACCTGAAAGTATCATCCAGTTTGGGTGAAAAAATGTTTGCTGAGATTTCTGGAGATTCGTAATTTTGGGAAGCTTGGCAACCCCTTCCCATGAAAGTGTTTCTCGCCAGTCACTGCTTAGGGCTACATCAAGAGGAAACAAAACGTAGAGATAGAACGTGAAACTACTTTGTTGTGTCAAGTTTCAAGAAGCTAGCACAAACCGTGTTGGATTTAGAGTTCCAAATACATCTATCAATATAGGAGAAAACAGAGTGAAACCTAAAAATTCAAACTGTTACTGGAAATGAACGCTTCAACATAGAAGAACGAAATTTGGGGAACCAAGTCGCCTTAGTGTACTGATCATTACCTGAGAGTATCATCCAGTTTGGGTGAAAAAATATTTGCTGAGATTTCTGGAGATTCGTAATTTTTGGAAGCTTGGCAACCCCTTCCCATGAAAGTGTTTCTCGCCAGTCACTGCTTAGGGCTACATCAAGAGGAAACAAAACGTAGAGATAGAACGTGAAACTACATTGTTGTGTCAAGTTTCAAGAAGCTAGCACAAACCGTGTTGGATTTAGAGTTCCAAATACATCTATCAATATAGGAGAAAACAGAGTGAAACCTAAAAATTCAAACTGTTACTGGAAATGAACGCTTCAACATAGAAGAACGAAATTTGGGGAACCAAGTCGCCTTAGTGTACTGATCATTACCTGAAAGTATCATCCAGTTTGGGTGAAAAAATATTTGCTGAGATTTCTGGAGATTCGTAATTTTGGGAAGCTTGGCAACCCCTTCCCATGAAAGAGTTTCTCGCCAGTCACTGCTTAGGGCTACATCAAGAGGAAACAAAACGTAGAGATAGAACGTGAAACTACTTTGTTGTGTCAAGTTTCAAGAAGCTAGCAAAAACCGTGTTGGATTTAGAGTTCCAAATACATGTATCAATATAGGAGAAAACAGAGTGAAACCTAAAAATTCAAACTGTTACTGGAAATGAACGCTTCAACATAGAAGAACGAAATTTGGGGAACCAAGTTGCCTTAGTGTACTGATCATTACCTGAAAGTATCATCCAGTTTGGGTGAAAAAATATTTGCTGAGATTTCTGGAGATTCGTAATTTTGGGAAGCTTGGCAACCCCTTCCCATGAAAGTGTTTCTCACCAGTCACTGCTTAGGGCTACATCAAGAGGAAACAAAACGTAGAGATAGAACGTGAAACTACTTTGTTGTGTCAACTTTCAAGAAGCTAGCACAAACCGTGTTGGATTCAGAGTTCCAAATACATCTATCAATATAGGAGAAAACAGAGTGAAACCTAAAAATTCAAACTGTTACTGGAAATGAACGCTTCAACATAGAAGAACGAAATTTGGGGAACCAAGTCGCCTTAGTGTACTGATCATTACCTGAAAGTATCATCCAGTTTGGGTGAAAAAATATTTGCTGAGATTTCTGGAGATTCGTAATTTTGGGAAGCTTGGCAACCCCTTCCCATGAAAGTGTTTCTCGCCAGTCACTGCTTAGGGCTACATCAAGAGGAAACAAAACGTAGAGATAGAACGTGAAACTACTTTGTTGTGTCAACTTTCAAGAAGCTAGCACAAACCGTGTTGGATTTAGAGTTCCAAATACATCTATCAATATAGGAGAAAATAGAGTGAAACCTAAAAATTCAAACTGTTACTGGAAATGAACGTTTCAACATCGAAGAACGAAATTTGGGGAACCAAGTCGCCTTAGTGTACTGATCATTACCTGAAAGTATCATCCAGTTTCGGTGAAAAAATGTTTGCTGAGATTTCTGGAGATTCGTAATTTTGGGAAGCTTGGCAACCCCTTCCCATGAAAGTGTTTCTCGCCAGTCACTGCTTAGGGCTACATCAAGAGGAAACAAAACGTAGAGATAGAACGTGAAACTACTTTGTTGTGTCAACTTTCAAGAAGCTAGCACAAACCGTGTTGGATTTAGAGTTCCAAATACATCTATCAATATAGGAGAAAACAGAGTGAAACCTAAAAATTCAAACTGTTACTGGAAATGAACGCTTCAACATAGAAGAACGAAATTTGGGGAACCAAGTCGACTTAGTGTACTGATCATTACCTGAAAGTATCATCCAGTTTGGGTGAAAAAATATTTGCTGAGATTTCTGGAGATTCGTAATTTTGGGAAGCTTGGCAACCCCTTCCCATGAAAGAGTTTCTCGCCAGTCACTGCTTAGGGCTACATCAAGAGGAAACAAAACGTAGAGATAGAACGTGAAACTACTTTGTTGTGTCAACTTTCAAGAAGCTAGCACAAACCGTGTTGGATTTAGAGTTCCAAATACATCTATCAATATAGGAGAAAATAGAGTGAAACCTAAAAATTCAAACTGTTACTGGAAATGAACGCTTCAACATAGAAGAACGAAATTTGGGGAACCAAGTCGCCTTAGTGTACTGATCATTACCTGAAAGTATCATCCAGTTTGGGTGAAAAAATGTTTGCTGAGATTTCTGGAGATTCGTAATTTTGGGAAGCTTGGCAACCCCTTCCCATGAAAGTGTTTCTCGCCAGTCACTGCTTAGGGCTACATCAAGAGGAAACAAAACGTAGAGATAGAACGTGAAACTACTTTGTTGTGTCAAGTTTCAAGAAGCTAGCACAAACCGTGTTGGATTTAGAGTTCCAAATACATCTATCAATATAGGAGAAAACAGAGTGAAACCTAAAAATTCAAACTGTTACTGGAAATGAACGCTTCAACATAGAAGAACGAAATTTGGGGAACCAAGTCGCCTTAGTGTACTGATCATTACCTGAGAGTATCATCCAGTTTGGGTGAAAAAATATTTGCTGAGATTTCTGGAGATTCGTAATTTTTGGAAGCTTGGCAACCCCTTCCCATGAAAGTGTTTCTCGCCAGTCACTGCTTAGGGCTACATCAAGAGGAAACAAAACGTAGAGATAGAACGTGAAACTACATTGTTGTGTCAAGTTTCAAGAAGCTAGCACAAACCGTGTTGGATTTAGAGTTCCAAATACATCTATCAATATAGGAGAAAACAGAGTGAAACCTAAAAATTCAAACTGTTACTGGAAATGAACGCTTCAACATAGAAGAACGAAATTTGGGGAACCAAGTCGCCTTAGTGTACTGATCATTACCTGAACATATCATCCAGTTTGGGTGAAGAAATATTTGCTGAGATCTCGGGAGATTCGTAATTTTGGGAAGCTTGGCAACCCCTTCCCATGAAAGAGTTTCTCGCCAGTCACTGCTTAGGGCTACATCAAGAGGAAACAAAACGTAGAGATAGAACGTGAAACTACTTTGTTGTGTCAAGTTTCAAGAAGCTAGCAAAAACCGTGTTGGATTTAGAGTTCCAAATACATGTATCAATATAGGAGAAAACAGAGTGAAACCTAAAAATTCAAACTGTTACTGGAAATGAACGCTTCAACATAGAAGAACGAAATTTGGGGAACCAAGTCGCCTTAGTGTACTGATCATTACCTGAAAGTATCATCCAGTTTGGGTGAAAAAATATTTGCTGAGATTTCTGGAGATTCGTAATTTTGGGAAGCTTGGCAACCCCTTCCCATGAAAGTGTTTCTCACCAGTCACTGCTTAGGGCTACATCAAGAGGAAACAAAACGTAGAGATAGAACGTGAAACTACTTTGTTGTGTCAACTTTCAAGAAGCTAGCACAAACCGTGTTGGATTCAGAGTTCCAAATACATCTATCAATATAGGAGAAAACAGAGTGAAACCTAAAAATTCAAACTGTTACTGGAAATGAACGCTTCAACATAGAAGAACGAAATTTGGGGAACCAAGTCGCCTTAGTGTACTGATCATTACCTGAAAGTATCATCCAGTTTGGGTGAAAAAATATTTGCTGAGATTTCTGGAGATTCGTAATTTTGGGAAGCTTGGCAACCCCTTCCCATGAAAGTGTTTCTCGCCAGTCACTGCTTAGGGCTACATCAAGAGGAAACAAAACGTAGAGATAGAACGTGAAACTACTTTGTTGTGTCAACTTTCAAGAAGCTAGCACAAACCGTGTTGGATTTAGAGTTCCAAATACATCTATCAATATAGGAGAAAATAGAGTGAAACCTAAAAATTCAAACTGTTACTGGAAATGAACGCTTCAACATCGAAGAACGAAATTTGGGGAACCAAGTCGCCTTAGTGTACTGATCATTACCTGAAAGTATCATCCAGTTTCGGTGAAAAAATGTTTGCTGAGATTTCTGGAGATTCGTAATTTTGGGAAGCTTGGCAACCCCTTCCCATGAAAGAGTTTCTCGCCAGTCACTGCTTAGGGCTACATCAAGAGGAAACAAAACGTAGAGATAGAACGTGAAACTACTTTGTTGTGTCAAGTTTCAAGAAGCTAGCAAAAACCGTGTTGGATTTAGAGTTCCAAATACATGTATCAATATAGGAGAAAACAGAGTGAAACCTAAAAATTCAAACTGTTACTGGAAATGAACGCTTCAACATAGAAGAACGAAATTTGGGGAACCAAGTTGCCTTAGTGTACTGATCATTACCTGAAAGTATCATCCAGTTTGGGTGAAAAAATATTTGCTGAGATTTCTGGAGATTCGTAATTTTGGGAAGCTTGGCAACCCCTTCCCATGAAAGTGTTTCTCACCAGTCACTGCTTAGGGCTACATCAAGAGGAAACAAAACGTAGAGATAGAACGTGAAACTACTTTGTTGTGTCAACTTTCAAGAAGCTAGCACAAACCGTGTTGGATTCAGAGTTCCAAATACATCTATCAATATAGGAGAAAACAGAGTGAAACCTAAAAATTCAAACTGTTACTGGAAATGAACGCTTCAACATAGAAGAACGAAATTTGGGGAACCAAGTCGCCTTAGTGTACTGATCATTACCTGAAAGTATCATCCAGTTTGGGTGAAAAAATATTTGCTGAGATTTCTGGAGATTCGTAATTTTGGGAAGCTTGGCAACCCCTTCCCATGAAAGTGTTTCTCGCCAGTCACTGCTTAGGGCTACATCAAGAGGAAACAAAACGTAGAGATAGAACGTGAAACTACTTTGTTGTGTCAACTTTCAAGAAGCTAGCACAAACCGTGTTGGATTTAGAGTTCCAAATACATCTATCAATATAGGAGAAAATAGAGTGAAACCTAAAAATTCAAACTGTTACTGGAAATGAACGTTTCAACATCGAAGAACGAAATTTGGGGAACCAAGTCGCCTTAGTGTACTGATCATTACCTGAAAGTATCATCCAGTTTCGGTGAAAAAATGTTTGCTGAGATTTCTGGAGATTCGTAATTTTGGGAAGCTTGGCAACCCCTTCCCATGAAAGTGTTTCTCGCCAGTCACTGCTTAGGGCTACATCAAGAGGAAACAAAACGTAGAGATAGAACGTGAAACTACTTTGTTGTGTCAACTTTCAAGAAGCTAGCACAAACCGTGTTGGATTTAGAGTTCCAAATACATCTATCAATATAGGAGAAAACAGAGTGAAACCTAAAAATTCAAACTGTTACTGGAAATGAACGCTTCAACATAGAAGAACGAAATTTGGGGAACCAAGTCGACTTAGTGTACTGATCATTACCTGAAAGTATCATCCAGTTTGGGTGAAAAAATATTTGCTGAGATTTCTGGAGATTCGTAATTTTGGGAAGCTTGGCAACCCCTTCCCATGAAAGAGTTTCTCGCCAGTCACTGCTTAGGGCTACATCAAGAGGAAACAAAACGTAGAGATAGAACGTGAAACTACTTTGTTGTGTCAACTTTCAAGAAGCTAGCACAAACCGTGTTGGATTTAGAGTTCCAAATACATCTATCAATATAGGAGAAAATAGAGTGAAACCTAAAAATTCAAACTGTTACTGGAAATGAACGCTTCAACATAGAAGAACGAAATTTGGGGAACCAAGTCGCCTTAGTGTACTGATCATTACCTGAAAGTATCATCCAGTTTGGGTGAAAAAATGTTTGCTGAGATTTCTGGAGATTCGTAATTTTGGGAAGCTTGGCAACCCCTTCCCATGAAAGTGTTTCTCGCCAGTCACTGCTTAGGGCTACATCAAGAGGAAACAAAACGTAGAGATAGAACGTGAAACTACTTTGTTGTGTCAAGTTTCAAGAAGCTAGCACAAACCGTGTTGGATTTAGAGTTCCAAATACATCTATCAATATAGGAGAAAACAGAGTGAAACCTAAAAATTCAAACTGTTACTGGAAATGAACGCTTCAACATAGAAGAACGAAATTTGGGGAACCAAGTCGCCTTAGTGTACTGATCATTACCTGAGAGTATCATCCAGTTTGGGTGAAAAAATATTTGCTGAGATTTCTGGAGATTCGTAATTTTTGGAAGCTTGGCAACCCCTTCCCATGAAAGTGTTTCTCGCCAGTCACTGCTTAGGGCTACATCAAGAGGAAACAAAACGTAGAGATAGAACGTGAAACTACATTGTTGTGTCAAGTTTCAAGAAGCTAGCACAAACCGTGTTGGATTTAGAGTTCCAAATACATCTATCAATATAGGAGAAAACAGAGTGAAACCTAAAAATTCAAACTGTTACTGGAAATGAACGCTTCAACATAGAAGAACGAAATTTGGGGAACCAAGTCGCCTTAGTGTACTGATCATTACCTGAACATATCATCCAGTTTGGGTGAAGAAATATTTGCTGAGATCTCGGGAGATTCGTAATTTTGGGAAGCTTGGCAACCCCTTCCCATGAAAGAGTTTCTCGCCAGTCACTGCTTAGGGCTACATCAAGAGGAAACAAAACGTAGAGATAGAACGTGAAACTACTTTGTTGTGTCAAGTTTCAAGAAGCTAGCAAAAACCGTGTTGGATTTAGAGTTCCAAATACATGTATCAATATAGGAGAAAACAGAGTGAAACCTAAAAATTCAAACTGTTACTGGAAATGAACGCTTCAACATAGAAGAACGAAATTTGGGGAACCAAGTCGCCTTAGTGTACTGATCATTACCTGAAAGTATCATCCAGTTTGGGTGAAAAAATATTTGCTGAGATTTCTGGAGATTCGTAATTTTGGGAAGCTTGGCAACCCCTTCCCATGAAAGTGTTTCTCACCAGTCACTGCTTAGGGCTACATCAAGAGGAAACAAAACGTAGAGATAGAACGTGAAACTACTTTGTTGTGTCAACTTTCAAGAAGCTAGCACAAACCGTGTTGGATTCAGAGTTCCAAATACATCTATCAATATAGGAGAAAACAGAGTGAAACCTAAAAATTCAAACTGTTACTGGAAATGAACGCTTCAACATAGAAGAACGAAATTTGGGGAACCAAGTCGCCTTAGTGTACTGATCATTACCTGAAAGTATCATCCAGTTTGGGTGAAAAAATATTTGCTGAGATTTCTGGAGATTCGTAATTTTGGGAAGCTTGGCAACCCCTTCCCATGAAAGTGTTTCTCGCCAGTCACTGCTTAGGGCTACATCAAGAGGAAACAAAACGTAGAGATAGAACGTGAAACTACTTTGTTGTGTCAACTTTCAAGAAGCTAGCACAAACCGTGTTGGATTTAGAGTTCCAAATACATCTATCAATATAGGAGAAAATAGAGTGAAACCTAAAAATTCAAACTGTTACTGGAAATGAACGCTTCAACATCGAAGAACGAAATTTGGGGAACCAAGTCGCCTTAGTGTACTGATCATTACCTGAAAGTATCATCCAGTTTCGGTGAAAAAATGTTTGCTGAGATTTCTGGAGATTCGTAATTTTGGGAATCTTGGCAACCCCTTCCCATGAAAGTGTTTCTCGCCAGTCACTGCTTAGGGCTACATCAAGAGGAAACAAAACGTAGAGATAGAACGTGAAACTACTTTGTTGTGTCAACTTTCAAGAAGCTAGCACAAACCGTGTTGGATTTAGAGTTCCAAATACATCTATCTATATAGGAGAAAACAGAGTGAAACCTAAAAATTCAAACTGTTACTGGAAATGAACGCTTCAACATAGAAGAACGAAATTTGGGGAACCAAGTCGCCTTAGTGTACTGATCATTACCTGAAAGTATCATCCAGTTTGGGTGAAAAAATATTTGCTGAGATTTCTGGAGATTCGTAATTTTGGGAAGCTTGGCAACCCCTTCCCATGAAAGTGTTTCTCACCAGTCACTGCTTAGGGCTACATCAAGAGGAAACAAAACGTAGAGATAGAACGTGAAACTACTTTGTTGTGTCAACTTTCAAGAAGCTAGCACAAACCGTGTTGGATTCAGAGTTCCAAATACATCTATCAATATAGGAGAAAACAGAGTGAAACCTAAAAATTCAAACTGTTACTGGAAATGAACGCTTCAACATAGAAGAACGAAATTTGGGGAACCAAGTCGACTTAGTGTACTGATCATTACCTGAAAGTATCATCCAGTTTGGGTGAAAAAATATTTGCTGAGATTTCTGGAGATTCGTAATTTTGGGAAGCTTGGCAACCCCTTCCCATGAAAGTGTTTCTCGCCAGTCACTGCTTAGGGCTACATCAAGAGGAAACAAAACGTAGAGATAGAACGTGAAACTACTTTGTTGTGTCAACTTTCAAGAAGCTAGCACAAACCGTGTTGGATTTAGAGTTCCAAAAACATCTATCAATATAGGAGAAAATAGAGTGAAACCTAAAAATTCAAACTGTTACTGGAAATGAACGCTTCAACATCGAAGAACGAAATTTGGGGAACCAAGTCGCCTTAGTGTACTGATCATTACCTGAAAGTATCATCCAGTTTCGGTGAAAAAATGTTTGCTGAGATTTCTGGAGATTCGTAATTTTGGGAAGCTTGGCAACCCCTTCCCATGAAAGTGTTTCTCGCCAGTCACTGCTTAGGGCTACATCAAGAGGAAACAAAACGTAGAGATAGAACGTGAAACTACTTTGTTGTGTCAAGTTTCAAGAAGCTAGCACAAACCGTGTTGGATTTAGAGTTCCAAATACATCTATCTATATAGGAGAAAACAGAGTGAAACCTAAAAATTCAAACTGTTACTGGAAATGAACGCTTCAACATAGAAGAACGAAATTTGGGGAACCAAGTCGCCTTAGTGTACTGATCATTACCTGAAAGTATCATCCAGTTTGGGTGAAAAAATATTTGCTGAGATTTCTGGAGATTCGTAATTTTGGGAAGCTTGGCAACCCCTTCCCATGAAAGTGTTTCTCACCAGTCACTGCTTAGGGCTACATCAAGAGGAAACAAAACGTAGAGATAGAACGTGAAACTACTTTGTTGTGTCAACTTTCAAGAAGCTAGCACAAACTGTGTTGGATTCAGAGTTCCAAATACATCTATCAATATAGGAGAAAACAGAGTGAAACCTAAAAATTCAAACTGTTACTGGAAATGAACGCTTCAACATAGAAGAACGAAATTTGGGGAACCAAGTCGACTTAGTGTACTGATCATTACCTGAAAGTATCATCCAGTTTGGGTGAAAAAATATTTGCTGAGATTTCTGGAGATTCGTAATTTTGGGAAGCTTGGCAACCCCTTCCCATGAAAGTGTTTCTCGCCGGTCACTGCTTAGGGCTACATCAAGAGGAAACAAAACGTAGAGATAGAACGTGAAACTACTTTGTTGTGTCAACTTTCAAGAAGCTAGCACAAACCGTGTTGGATTCAGAGCTCCAAATACATCTATCAATATAGGAGAAAACAGAGTGAAACCTAAAAATTCAAACTGTTACTGGAAATGAACGCTTCAACATCGAAGAACGAAATTTGGGGAACCAAGTCGCCTTAGTGTACTGATCATTACCTGAAAGTATCATCCACTTTGGGTGAAAATATATTTGCTGAGATTTCTGGAGATTCGTAATTTTGGGAAGCTTGGCAACCCCTTCCCATGAAAGTGTTTCTCGCCAGTCACTGCTTAGGGCTACATCAAGAGGAAACAAAACGTAGAGATAGAAGGTGAAACTACTTTGTTGTGTCAAGTTTCAAGAAGCTAGCACAAACCGTGTTGGATTCAGAGCTCCAAATACATCTATCAATGTAAGAGAATACAGAGTGAAACCTAAAAATTCAAACTGTTACTGGAAATGAACGCTTCAACATAGAAGAACGAAATTTGGGGAACCAAGTCGCCTTAGTGTACTGATCATTACCTGAAAGTATCATCCAGTTTGGGTGAAAAAATGTTTGTTGAGATTTCTGGAGATTCGTAATTTTGGGAAGCTTGGCAACCCCTTCCCATGAAAGTGTTTCTCGCCAGTCACTGCTTAGGGCTACATCAAGAGGAAACAAAACGTAGAGATAGAACGTGAAACTACTTTGTTGTGTCAAGTTTCAAGAAGCTAGCACAAACCGTGTTGGATTTAGAGTTCCAAATACATCTATCAATATAGGAGAAAACAGAGTGAAACCTAAAAATTCAAACTGTTACTGGAAATGAACGCTTCACCATCGAAGAACGAAATTTGGGGAACCAAGTCGCCTTAGTGTACTGATCATTACCTGAAAGTAACATCCAGTTTCGGTGAAAAAATGTTTGCTGAGATTTCTGGAGATTCGTAATTTTGGGAAGCTTGGCAACCCCTTCCCATGAAAGTGTTTCTCGCCAGTCACTGCTTAGGGCTACATCAAGAGGAAACAAAACGTAGAGATAGAACGTGAAACTACTTTGTTGTGTCAAGTTTCAAGAAGCTAGCACAAACCGTGTTGGATTTAGAGTTCCAAATACATCTATCAATATAGGAGAAAACAGAGTGAAACCTAAAAATTCAAACTGTTACTGGAAATGAACGCTTCAACATAGAAGAACGAAATTTGGGGAACCAAGTCGCCTTAGTGTACTGATCATTACCTGAAAGTATCATCCAGTTTGGGTGAAAAAATATTTGCTGAGATTTCTGGAGATTCGTAATTTTGGGAAGCTTGGCAACCCCTTCCCATGAAAGTGTTTCTCGCCAGTCACTGTTTAGGGCTACATCAAGACGAAACAAAACGTAGAGATAGAACGTGAAACTACTTTGTTGTGTCAACTTTCAAGAAGCTAGCACAAACCGTGTTGGATTCAGAGCTCCAAATACATCTATCAATATAGGAGAAAACAGAGTGAAACCTAAAAATTCAAACTGTTACTGGAAATGAACGCTTCAACATCGAAGAACGAAATTTGGGGAACCAAGTCGCCTTAGTGTACTGATCATTACCTGAAAGTATCATCCACTTTGGGTGAAAATATATTTGCTGAGATTTCTGGAGATTCGTAATTTTGGGAAGCTTGGCAACCCCTTCCCATGAAAGTGTTTCTCGCCAGTCACTGCTTAGTGCTACATCAAGAGGAAACAAAACGTAGAGATAGAAGGTGAAACTACTTTGTTGTGTCAAGTTTCAAGAAGCTAGCACAAACCGTGTTGGATTCAGAGCTCCAAATACATCTATCAATGTAGGAGAATACAGAGTGAAACCTAAAAATTCAAACTGTTACTGGAAATGAACGCTTCAACATAGAAGAACGAAATTTGGGGAACCAAGTCGCCTTAGTGTACTGATCATTACCTGAAAGTATCATCCAGTTTGGGTGAAAAAATGTTTGCTGAGATTTCTGGAGATTCGTAATTTTGGGAAGCTTGGCAACCCCTTCCCATGAAAGTGTTTCTCGCCAGTCACTGCTTAGGGCTACATCAAGAGGAAACAAAACGTAGAGATAGAACGTGAAACTACTTTGTTGTGTCAAGTTTCAAGAAGCTAGCACAAACCGTGTTGGATTTAGAGTTCCAAATACATCTATCAATATAGGAGAAAACAGAGTGAAACCTAAAAATTCAAACTGTTACTGGAAATGAACGCTTCAACATCGAAGAACGAAATTTGGGGAACCAAGTCGCCTTAGTGTACTGATCATTACCTGAAAGTAACATCCAGTTTCGGTGAAAAAATGTTTGCTGAGATTTCTGGAGATTCGTAATTTTGGGAAGCTTGGCAACCCCTTCCCATGAAAGTGTTTCTCGCCAGTCACTGCTTAGGGCTACATCAAGAGGAAACAAAACGTAGAGATAGAACGTGAAACTACTTTGTTGTGTCAAGTTTCAAGAAGCTAGCACAAACCGTGTTGGATTTAGAGTTCCAAATACATCTATCAATATAGGAGAAAACAGAGTGAAACCTAAAAATTCAAACTGTTACTGGAAATGAACGCTTCAACATAGAAGAACGAAATTTGGGGAACCAAGTCGCCTTAGTGTACTGATCATTACCTGAAAGTATCATCCAGTTTGGGTGAAAAAATATTTGCTGAGATTTCTGGAGATTCGTAATTTTGGGAAGCTTGGCAACTCCTTCCCATGAAAGTGTTTCCCGCCAGTCACTGTTTAGGGCTACATCAAGAGGAAACAAAACGTAGAGATAGAACGTGAAACTACTTTGTTGTGTCAAGTTTCACGAAACTAGCACAAACCGTGTTGGATTTAGAGTTCCAAATACATCTATCAATATAGGAGAAAACAGAGTGAAACCTAAAAATTCAAACTGTTACTGGAAATAAACGCTTCAACATCGAAGAACGAAATTTGGGGAACCAAGTCGCCTTAGTGTACTGATCATTACCTGAGAGTATAATCCAGTTTGGGTGAAAAAATATTTGCTGAGATTCCTGGAGATTCGTAATTTTTGGAAGCTTGGCAACCCCTTCCCATGAAAGTGTTTCTCGCCAGTCACTGCTTAGGGCTACATCAAGAGGAAACAAAACGTAGAGATAGAACGTGAAACTACTTTGTTGTGTCAACTTTCAAGAAGCTAGCACAAACCGTGTTGGATTCAGAGTTCCAAATACATCTATCAATATAGGAGAAAACAGAGTGAAACCTAAAAATTCAAACTGCTACTGGAAATGAACGCTTCAACATAGAAGAACGAAATTTGGGGAACCAAGTCGACTTAGTGTACTGATCATTACCTGAAAGTATCATCCAGTTTGGGTGAAAAAATATTTGCTGAGATTTCTGGAGATTCGTAATTTTGGGAAGCTTGGCAACCCCTTCCCATGAAAGTGTTTCTCGCCAGTCACTGCTTAGGGCTACATCAAGAGGAAACAAAACGTAGAGATAGAACGTGAAACTACTTTGTTGTGTCAACTTTCAAGAAGCTAGCACAAACCGTGTTGGATTCAGAGTTCCAAATACATCTATCAATATAGGAGAAAATAGAGTGAAACCTAAAAATTCAAACTGTTACTGGAAATGAACGCTTCAACATAGAAGAACGAAATTTGGGGAACCAAGTCGCCTTAGTGTACTGATCATTACCTGAATGTATCATCCAGTTTGGGTGAAAAAATGTTTGCTGAGATTTCTGGAGATTCGTAATTTTGGGAAGCTTGGCAACCCCTTCCCATGAAAGTGTTTCTCGCCAGTCACTGCTTAGGGCTACATCAAGAGGAAACAAAACGTAGAGATAGAACGTGAAACTACTTTGTTGTGTCAAGTTTCAAGAAGCTAGCACAAACCGTGTTGGATTTAGAGTTCCAAATACATCTATCAATATAGGAGAAAACAGAGTGAAACCTAAAAATTCAAACTGTTACTGGAAATGAACGCTTCAACATAGAAGAACGAAATTTGGGGAACCAAGTCGCCTTAGTGTACTGATCATTACCTGAGAGTATCATCCAGTTTGGGTGAAAAAATATTTGCTGAGATTTCTGGAGATTCGTAATTTTTGGAAGCTTGGCAACCCCTTCCCATGAAAGTGTTTCTCGCCAGTCACTGCTTAGGGCTACATCAAGAGGAAACAAAACGTAGAGATAGAACGTGAAACTACTTTGTTGTGTCAAGTTTCAAGAAGCTAGCACAAACCGTGTTGGATTTAGAGTTCCAAATACATCTATCAATATAGGAGAAAACAGAGTGAAACCTAAAAATTCAAACTGTTACTGGAAATGAACGCTTCAACATAGAAGAACGAAATTTGGGGAACCAAGTCGCCTTAGTGTACTGATCATTACCTGAAAGTATCATCCAGTTTGGGTGAAAAAATATTTGCTGAGATTTCTGGAGATTCGTAATTTTGGGAAGCTTGGCAACCCCTTCCCATGAAAGTGTTTCTCGCCAGTCACTGCTTAGGGCTACATCAAGAGGAAACAAAACGTAGAGATAGAACGTGAAACTACTTTGTTGTGTCAAGTTTCAAGAAGCTAGCACAAACCGTGTTGGATTTAGAGTTCCAAATACATCTATCAATATAGGAGAAAACAGAGTGAAACCTAAAAATTCAAACTGTTACTGGAAATGAACGCTTCAACATAGAAGAACGAAATTTGGGGAACCAAGTCGCCTTAGTGTACTGATCATTACCTGAACGTATCATCCAGTTTGGGTGAAGAAATATTTGCTGAGATCTCAGGAGATTCGTAATTTTGGGAAGCTTGGCAACCCCTTCCCATGAAAGTGTTTCTCGCCAGTCACTGCTTAGGGCTACATCAAGAGGAAACAAAACGTAGAGATAGAACGTGAAACTACTTTGTTGTGTCAAGTTTCAAGAAGCTAGCAAAAACCGTGTTGGATTTAGAGTTCCAAATACATCTATCAATATAGGAGAAAACAGAGTGAAACCTAAAAATTCAAACTGTTACTGGAAATGAACGCTTCAACATAGAAGAACGAAATTTGGGGAACCAAGTCGCCTTAGTGTACTGATCATTACCTGAAAGTATCATCCAGTTTGGGTGAAAAAATATTTGCTGAGATTTCTGGAGATTCGTAATTTTGGGAAGCTTGGCAACCCCTTCCCATGAAAGTGTTACTCACCAGTCACTGCTTAGGGCTACATCAAGAGGAAACAAAACGTAGAGATAGAACGTGAAACTACTTTGCTATGTCAACTTTCAAGAAGCTAGCACAAACCGTGTTGGATTCAGAGTTCCAAATACATCTATCAATATAGGAGAAAACAGAGTGAAACCTAAAAATTCAAACTGTTACTGGAAATGAACGCTTCAACATAGAAGAACGAAATTTGGGGAACCAAGTCGACTTAGTGTACTGATCATTACCTGAAAGTATCATCCAGTTTGGGTGAAAAAATATTTGCTGAGATTTCTGGAGATTCGTAATTTTGGGAAGCTTGGCAACCCCTTCCCATGAAAGTGTTTCTCGCCAGTCACTGCTTAGGGCTACATCAAGAGGAAACAAAACGTAGAGATAGAACGTGAAACTACTTTGTTGTGTCAACTTTCAAGAAGCTAGCACAAACCGTGTTGGATTTAGAGTTCCAAAAACATCTATCAATATAGGAGAAAATAGAGTGAAACCTAAAAATTCAAACTGTTACTGGAAATGAACGCTTCAACATCGAAGAACGAAATTTGGGGAACCAAGTCGCCTTAGTGTACTGATCATTACCTGAAAGTATCATCCAGTTTCGGTGAAAAAATGTTTGCTGAGATTTCTGGAGATTCGTAATTTTGGGAAGCTTGGCAACCCCTTCCCATGAAAGTGTTTCTCGCCAGTCACTGCTTAGGGCTACATCAAGAGGAAACAAAACGTAGAGATAGAACGTGAAACTACTTTGTTGTGTCAAGTTTCAAGAAGCTAGCACAAACCGTGTTGGATTTAGAGTTCCAAATACATCTATCTATATAGGAGAAAACAGAGTGAAACCTAAAAATTCAAACTGTTACTGGAAATGAACGCTTCAACATAGAAGAACGAAATTTGGGGAACCAAGTCGCCTTAGTGTACTGATCATTACCTGAAAGTATCATCCAGTTTGGGTGAAAAAATATTTGCTGAGATTTCTGGAGATTCGTAATTTTGGGAAGCTTGGCAACCCCTTCCCATGAAAGTGTTTCTCACCAGTCACTGCTTAGGGCTACATCAAGAGGAAACAAAACGTAGAGATAGAACGTGAAACTACTTTGTTGTGTCAACTTTCAAGAAGCTAGCACAAACTGTGTTGGATTCAGAGTTCCAAATACATCTATCAATATAGGAGAAAACAGAGTGAAACCTAAAAATTCAAACTGTTACTGGAAATGAACGCTTCAACATAGAAGAACGAAATTTGGGGAACCAAGTCGACTTAGTGTACTGATCATTACCTGAAAGTATCATCCAGTTTGGGTGAAAAAATATTTGCTGAGATTTCTGGAGATTCGTAATTTTGGGAAGCTTGGCAACCCCTTCCCATGAAAGTGTTTCTCGCCGGTCACTGCTTAGGGCTACATCAAGAGGAAACAAAACGTAGAGATAGAACGTGAAACTACTTTGTTGTGTCAACTTTCAAGAAGCTAGCACAAACCGTGTTGGATTCAGAGCTCCAAATACATCTATCAATATAGGAGAAAACAGAGTGAAACCTAAAAATTCAAACTGTTACTGGAAATGAACGCTTCAACATCGAAGAACGAAATTTGGGGAACCAAGTCGCCTTAGTGTACTGATCATTACCTGAAAGTATCATCCACTTTGGGTGAAAATATATTTGCTGAGATTTCTGGAGATTCGTAATTTTGGGAAGCTTGGCAACCCCTTCCCATGAAAGTGTTTCTCGCCAGTCACTGCTTAGGGCTACATCAAGAGGAAACAAAACGTAGAGATAGAAGGTGAAACTACTTTGTTGTGTCAAGTTTCAAGAAGCTAGCACAAACCGTGTTGGATTCAGAGCTCCAAATACATCTATCAATGTAGGAGAATACAGAGTGAAACCTAAAAATTCAAACTGTTACTGGAAATGAACGCTTCAACATAGAAGAACGAAATTTGGGGAACCAAGTCGCCTTAGTGTACTGATCATTACCTGAAAGTATCATCCAGTTTGGGTGAAAAAATGTTTGTTGAGATTTCTGGAGATTCGTAATTTTGGGAAGCTTGGCAACCCCTTCCCATGAAAGTGTTTCTCGCCAGTCACTGCTTAGGGCTACATCAAGAGGAAACAAAACGTAGAGATAGAACGTGAAACTACTTTGTTGTGTCAAGTTTCAAGAAGCTAGCACAAACCGTGTTGGATTTAGAGTTCCAAATACATCTATCAATATAGGAGAAAACAGAGTGAAACCTAAAAATTCAAACTGTTACTGGAAATGAACGCTTCACCATCGAAGAACGAAATTTGGGGAACCAAGTCGCCTTAGTGTACTGATCATTACCTGAAAGTAACATCCAGTTTCGGTGAAAAAATGTTTGCTGAGATTTCTGGAGATTCGTAATTTTGGGAAGCTTGGCAACCCCTTCCCATGAAAGTGTTTCTCGCCAGTCACTGCTTAGGGCTACATCAAGAGGAAACAAAACGTAGAGATAGAACGTGAAACTACTTTGTTGTGTCAAGTTTCAAGAAGCTAGCACAAACCGTGTTGGATTTAGAGTTCCAAATACATCTATCAATATAGGAGAAAACAGAGTGAAACCTAAAAATTCAAACTGTTACTGGAAATGAACGCTTCAACATAGAAGAACGAAATTTGGGGAACCAAGTCGCCTTAGTGTACTGATCATTACCTGAAAGTATCATCCAGTTTGGGTGAAAAAATATTTGCTGAGATTTCTGGAGATTCGTAATTTTGGGAAGCTTGGCAACCCCTTCCCATGAAAGTGTTTCTCGCCAGTCACTGTTTAGGGCTACATCAAGACGAAACAAAACGTAGAGATAGAACGTGAAACTACTTTGTTGTGTCAACTTTCAAGAAGCTAGCACAAACCGTGTTGGATTCAGAGCTCCAAATACATCTATCAATATAGGAGAAAACAGAGTGAAACCTAAAAATTCAAACTGTTACTGGAAATGAACGCTTCAACATCGAAGAACGAAATTTGGGGAACCAAGTCGCCTTAGTGTACTGATCATTACCTGAAAGTATCATCCACTTTGGGTGAAAATATATTTGCTGAGATTTCTGGAGATTCGTAATTTTGGGAAGCTTGGCAACCCCTTCCCATGAAAGTGTTTCTCGCCAGTCACTGCTTAGTGCTACATCAAGAGGAAACAAAACGTAGAGATAGAAGGTGAAACTACTTTGTTGTGTCAAGTTTCAAGAAGCTAGCACAAACCGTGTTGGATTCAGAGCTCCAAATACATCTATCAATGTAGGAGAATACAGAGTGAAACCTAAAAATTCAAACTGTTACTGGAAATGAACGCTTCAACATAGAAGAACGAAATTTGGGGAACCAAGTCGCCTTAGTGTACTGATCATTACCTGAAAGTATCATCCAGTTTGGGTGAAAAAATGTTTGCTGAGATTTCTGGAGATTCGTAATTTTGGGAAGCTTGGCAACCCCTTCCCATGAAAGTGTTTCTCGCCAGTCACTGCTTAGGGCTACATCAAGAGGAAACAAAACGTAGAGATAGAACGTGAAACTACTTTGTTGTGTCAAGTTTCAAGAAGCTAGCACAAACCGTGTTGGATTTAGAGTTCCAAATACATCTATCAATATAGGAGAAAACAGAGTGAAACCTAAAAATTCAAACTGTTACTGGAAATGAACGCTTCAACATCGAAGAACGAAATTTGGGGAACCAAGTCGCCTTAGTGTACTGATCATTACCTGAAAGTAACATCCAGTTTCGGTGAAAAAATGTTTGCTGAGATTTCTGGAGATTCGTAATTTTGGGAAGCTTGGCAACCCCTTCCCATGAAAGTGTTTCTCGCCAGTCACTGCTTAGGGCTACATCAAGAGGAAACAAAACGTAGAGATAGAACGTGAAACTACTTTGTTGTGTCAAGTTTCAAGAAGCTAGCACAAACCGTGTTGGATTTAGAGTTCCAAATACATCTATCAATATAGGAGAAAACAGAGTGAAACCTAAAAATTCAAACTGTTACTGGAAATGAACGCTTCAACATAGAAGAACGAAATTTGGGGAACCAAGTCGCCTTAGTGTACTGATCATTACCTGAAAGTATCATCCAGTTTGGGTGAAAAAATATTTGCTGAGATTTCTGGAGATTCGTAATTTTGGGAAGCTTGGCAACTCCTTCCCATGAAAGTGTTTCCCGCCAGTCACTGTTTAGGGCTACATCAAGAGGAAACAAAACGTAGAGATAGAACGTGAAACTACTTTGTTGTGTCAAGTTTCACGAAACTAGCACAAACCGTGTTGGATTTAGAGTTCCAAATACATCTATCAATATAGGAGAAAACAGAGTGAAACCTAAAAATTCAAACTGTTACTGGAAATAAACGCTTCAACATCGAAGAACGAAATTTGGGGAACCAAGTCGCCTTAGTGTACTGATCATTACCTGAGAGTATAATCCAGTTTGGGTGAAAAAATATTTGCTGAGATTCCTGGAGATTCGTAATTTTTGGAAGCTTGGCAACCCCTTCCCATGAAAGTGTTTCTCGCCAGTCACTGCTTAGGGCTACATCAAGAGGAAACAAAACGTAGAGATAGAACGTGAAACTACTTTGTTGTGTCAACTTTCAAGAAGCTAGCACAAACCGTGTTGGATTCAGAGTTCCAAATACATCTATCAATATAGGAGAAAACAGAGTGAAACCTAAAAATTCAAACTGCTACTGGAAATGAACGCTTCAACATAGAAGAACGAAATTTGGGGAACCAAGTCGACTTAGTGTACTGATCATTACCTGAAAGTATCATCCAGTTTGGGTGAAAAAATATTTGCTGAGATTTCTGGAGATTCGTAATTTTGGGAAGCTTGGCAACCCCTTCCCATGAAAGTGTTTCTCGCCAGTCACTGCTTAGGGCTACATCAAGAGGAAACAAAACGTAGAGATAGAACGTGAAACTACTTTGTTGTGTCAACTTTCAAGAAGCTAGCACAAACCGTGTTGGATTCAGAGTTCCAAATACATCTATCAATATAGGAGAAAATAGAGTGAAACCTAAAAATTCAAACTGTTACTGGAAATGAACGCTTCAACATAGAAGAACGAAATTTGGGGAACCAAGTCGCCTTAGTGTACTGATCATTACCTGAAAGTATCATCCAGTTTGGGTGAAAAAATGTTTGCTGAGATTTCTGGAGATTCGTAATTTTGGGAAGCTTGGCAACCCCTTCCCATGAAAGTGTTTCTCGCCAGTCACTGCTTAGGGCTACATCAAGAGGAAACAAAACGTAGAGATAGAACGTGAAACTACTTTGTTGTGTCAAGTTTCAAGAAGCTAGCACAAACCGTGTTGGATTTAGAGTTCCAAATACATCTATCAATATAGGAGAAAACAGAGTGAAACCTAAAAATTCAAACTGTTACTGGAAATGAACGCTTCAACATAGAAGAACGAAATTTGGGGAACCAAGTCGCCTTAGTGTACTGATCATTACCTGAGAGTATCATCCAGTTTGGGTGAAAAAATATTTGCTGAGATTTCTGGAGATTCGTAATTTTTGGAAGCTTGGCAACCCCTTCCCATGAAAGTGTTTCTCGCCAGTCACTGCTTAGGGCTACATCAAGAGGAAACAAAACGTAGAGATAGAACGTGAAACTACTTTGTTGTGTCAAGTTTCAAGAAGCTAGCACAAACCGTGTTGGATTTAGAGTTCCAAATACATCTATCAATATAGGAGAAAACAGAGTGAAACCTAAAAATTCAAACTGTTACTGGAAATGAACGCTTCAACATAGAAGAACGAAATTTGGGGAACCAAGTCGCCTTAGTGTACTGATCATTACCTGAAAGTATCATCCAGTTTGGGTGAAAAAATATTTGCTGAGATTTCTGGAGATTCGTAATTTTGGGAAGCTTGGCAACCCCTTCCCATGAAAGTGTTTCTCGCCAGTCACTGCTTAGGGCTACATCAAGAGGAAACAAAACGTAGAGATAGAACGTGAAACTACTTTGTTGTGTCAAGTTTCAAGAAGCTAGCACAAACCGTGTTGGATTTAGAGTTCCAAATACATCTATCAATATAGGAGAAAACAGAGTGAAACCTAAAAATTCAAACTGTTACTGGAAATGAACGCTTCAACATAGAAGAACGAAATTTGGGGAACCAAGTCGCCTTAGTGTACTGATCATTACCTGAACGTATCATCCAGTTTGGGTGAAGAAATATTTGCTGAGATCTCAGGAGATTCGTAATTTTGGGAAGCTTGGCAACCCCTTCCCATGAAAGTGTTTCTCGCCAGTCACTGCTTAGGGCTACATCAAGAGGAAACAAAACGTAGAGATAGAACGTGAAACTACTTTGTTGTGTCAAGTTTCAAGAAGCTAGCAAAAACCGTGTTGGATTTAGAGTTCCAAATACATCTATCAATATAGGAGAAAACAGAGTGAAACCTAAAAATTCAAACTGTTACTGGAAATGAACGCTTCAACATAGAAGAACGAAATTTGGGGAACCAAGTCGCCTTAGTGTACTGATCATTACCTGAAAGTATCATCCAGTTTGGGTGAAAAAATATTTGCTGAGATTTCTGGAGATTCGTAATTTTGGGAAGCTTGGCAACCCCTTCCCATGAAAGTGTTACTCACCAGTCACTGCTTAGGGCTACATCAAGAGGAAACAAAACGTAGAGATAGAACGTGAAACTACTTTGCTATGTCAACTTTCAAGAAGCTAGCACAAACCGTGTTGGATTCAGAGTTCCAAATACATCTATCAATATAGGAGAAAACAGAGTGAAACCTAAAAATTCAAACTGTTACTGGAAATGAACGCTTCAACATAGAAGAACGAAATTTGGGGAACCAAGTCGACTTAGTGTACTGATCATTACCTGAAAGTATCATCCAGTTTCGGTGAAAAAATATTTGCTGAGATTTCTGGAGATTCGTAATTTTGGGAAGCTTGGCAACCCCTTCCCATGAAAGTGTTTCTCGCCAGTCACTGCTTAGGGCTACATCAAGAGGAAACAAAACGTAGAGATAGAACGTGAAACTACTTTGTTGTGTCAAGTTTCAAGAAGCTAGCACAAACCGTGTTGGATTTAGAGTTCCAAATACATCTATCAATATAGGAGAAAATAGAGTGAAACCTAAAAATTCAAACTGTTACTGGAAATGAACGCTTCAACATCGAAGAACGAAATTTGGGGAACCAAGTCGCCTTAGTGTACTGATCATTACCTGAAAGTATCATCCAGTTTGGGTGAAAAAATGTTTGCTGAGATTTCTGGAGATTCGTAATTTTGGGAAGCTTGGCAACCCCTTCCCATGAAAGTGTTTCTCGCCAGTCACTGCTTAGGGCTACATCAAGAGGAAACAAAACGTAGAGATAGAACGTGAAACTACTTTGTTGTGTCAAGTTTCAAGAAGCTAGCACAAACCGTGTTGGATTTAGAGTTCCAAATACATCTATCTATATAGGAGAAAACAGAGTGAAACCTAAAAATTCAAACTGTTACTGGAAATGAACGCTTCAACATAGAAGAACGAAATTTGGGGAACCAAGTCGCCTTAGTGTACTGATCATTACCTGAGAGTATAATCCAGTTTGGGTGAAAAAATATTTGCTGAGATTTCTGGAGATTCGTAATTTTTGGAAGCTTGGCAACCCCTTCCCATGAAAGTGTTTCTCGCCAGTCACTGCTTAGGGCTACATCAAGAGGAAACAAAACGTAGAGATAGAACGTGAAACTACTTTGCTGTGTCAAGTTTCAAGAAGCTAGCACAAACCGTGTTGGATTCAGAGTTCCAAATACATCTATCAATATAGGAGAAAACAGAGTGAAACCTAAAAATTCAAACTGTTACTGGAAATGAACGCTTCAACATAGAAGAACGAAATTTGGGGAACCAAGTCGACTTAGTGTACTGATCATTACCTGAAAGTATCATCCAGTTTGGGTGAAAAAAATATTTGCTGAGATTTCTGGAGATTCGTAATTTTGGGAAGCTTGGCAACCCCTTCCCATGAAAATGTTTCTCGCCAGTCACTGCTTAGGGCTACATCAAGAGGAAACAAAACGTAGAGATAGAACGTGAAACTACTTTGTTGTGTCAAGTTTCAAGAAGCTAGCACAAACCGTGTTGGATTTAGAGTTCCAAATACATCTATCAATATAGGAGAAAACAGAGTGAAACCTAAAAATTCAAACTGTTACTGGAAATGAACGCTTCAACATAGAAGAACGAAATTTGGGGAACCAAGTCGCCTTAGTGTACTGATCATTACCTGAAAGTATCATCCAGTTTGGGTGAAAAAATATTTGCTGAGATTTCTGGAGATTCGTAATTTTGGGAAGCTTGGCAACCCCTTCCCATGAAAGTGTTTCTCACCAGTCACTGCTTAGGGCTACATCAAGAGGAAACAAAACGTAGAGATAGAACGTGAAACTACTTTGTTGTGTCAAGTTTCAAGAAGCTAGCACAAACCGTGTTGGATTTAGAGTTCCAAATACATCTATCTATATAGGAGAAAACAGAGTGAAACCTAAAAATTCAAACTGTTACTGGAAATGAACGCTTCAACATAGAAGAACGAAATTTGGGGAACCAAGTCGCCTTAGTGTACTGATCATTACCTGAGAGTATAATCCAGTTTGGGTGAAAAAATATTTGCTGAGATTTCTGGAGATTCGTAATTTTTGGAAGCTTGGCAACCCCTTCCCATGAAAGTGTTTCTCGCCAGTCACTGCTTAGGGCTACATCAAGAGGAAACAAAACGTAGAGATAGAACGTGAAACTACTTTGCTGTGTCAACTTTCAAGAAGCTAGCACAAACCGTGTTGGATTCAGAGTTCCAAATACATCTATCAATATAGGAGAAAACAGAGTGAAACCTAAAAATTCAAACTGTTACTGGAAATGAACGCTTCAACATAGAAGAACGAAATTTGGGGAACCAAGTCGACTTAGTGTACTGATCATTACCTGAAAGTATCATCCAGTTTGGGTGAAAAAATATTTGCTGAGATTTCTGGAGATTCGTAATATTGGGAAGCTTGGCAACCCCTTCCCATGAAAGTGTTTCTCGCCAGTCACTGCTTAGGGCTACATCAAGAGGAAACAAAACGTAGAGATAGAATGTGAAACTACTTTGTTGTGTCAAGTTTCAAGAATCTAGCACAAACCGTGTTGGATTTAGAGTTCCAAATACATCTATCAATATAGGAGAAAATAGAGTGAAACCTAAAAATTCAAACTGTTACTGGAAATGAACGCTTCAACATAGAAGAACGAAATTTGGGGAACCAAGTCGCCTTAGTGTACTGATCATTACCTGAAAGTATCATCCAGTTTGGGTGAAAAAATGTTTGCTGAGATTTCTGGAGATTCGTAATTTTGGGAAGCTTGGCAACCCCTTCCCATGAAAGTGTTTCTCGCCAGTCACTGCTTAGGGCTACATCAAGAGGAAACAAAACGTAGAGATAGAACGTGAAACTACTTTGTTGTGTCAAGTTTCAAGAAGCTAGCACAAACCGTGTTGGATTTAGAGTTCCAAATACATCTATCAATATAGGAGAAAACAGAGTGAAACCTAAAAATTCAAACTGTTACTGGAAATGAACGCTTCAACATAGAAGAACGAAATTTGGGGAACCAAGTCGACTTAGTGTACTGATCATTACCTGAGAGTATCATCCAGTTTGGGTGAAAAAATATTTGCTGAGATTTCTGGAGATTCGTAATTTTGGGAAGCTTGGCAACCCCTTCCCATGAAAGTGTTTCTCGCCAGTCACTGCTTAGGGCTACATCAAGAGGAAACAAAACGTAGAGATAGAACGTGAAACTACTTTGTTGTGTCAAGTTTCAAGAAGCTAGCACAAACCGTGTTGGATTTAGAGTTCCAAATACATCTATCAATATAGGAGAAAACAGAGTGAAACCTAAAAATTCAAACTGTTACTGGAAATGAACGCTTCAACATAGAAGAACGAAATTTGGGGAACCAAGTCGCCTTAGTGTACTGATCATTACCTGAAAGTATCATCCAGTTTGGGTGAAAAAATATTTGCTGAGATTTCTGGAGATTCATAATTTTGGGAAGCTTGGCAACCCCTTCCCATGAAAGTGTTTCTCGCCAGTCACTGCTTAGGGCTACATCAAGAGGAAACAAAACGTAGAGATAGAACGTGAAACTACTTTGTTGTGTCAAGTTTCAAGAAGCTAGCACAAACCGTGTTGGATTTAGAGTTCCAAATACATCTATCAATATAGGAGAAAACAGAGTGAAACCTAAAAATTCAAACTGTTACTGGAAATGAACGCTTCAACATAGAAGAAAGAAATTTGGGGAACCAAGTCGCCTTAGTGTACTGATCATTACCTGAAAGTATCATCCAGTTTGGGTGAAAAAATGTTTGCTGAGATTTCTGGAGATTCGTAATTTTGGGAAGCTTGGCAACCCCTTCCCATGAAAGTGTTTCTCGCCAGTCACTGCTTAGGGCTACATCAAGAGGAAACAAAACGTAGAGATAGAACGTGAAACTACTTTGTTGTGTCAACTTTCAAGAAGCTAGCACAAACCGTGTTGGATTCAGAGTTCCAAATACATCTATCAATATAGGAGAAAACAGAGTGAAACCTAAAAATTCAAACTGTTACTGGAAATGAACGCTTCAACATAGAAGAACGAAATTTGGGGAACCAAGTCGCCTTAGTGTACTGATCATTACCTGAAAGTATCATCCACTTTGGGTGAAAAAATATTTGCTGAGATTTCTGGAGATTCGTAATTTTGGGAAGCTTGGCAACCCCTTCCCATGAAAGTGTTTCTCGCCAGTCACTGCTTAGGGCTACATCAAGAGGAAACAAAACGTAGAGATAGAACGTGAAACTACTTTGTTGTGTCAACTTTCAAGAAGCTAGCACAAACCGTGTTGGATTTAGAGTTCCAAATACATCTATCAATATAGGAGAAAATAGAGTGAAACCTAAAAATTCAAACTGTTACTGGAAATGAACGCTTCAACATCGAAGAACGAAATTTGGGGAACCAAGTCGCCTTAGTGTACTGATCATTACCTGAAAGTATCATCCAGTTTGGGTGAAAAAATATTTGCTGAGATTTCTGGAGATTCGTAATTTTGGGAAGCTTGGCAACCCCTTCCCATGAAAGTGTTTCTCGCCATTCACTGCTTAGGGCTACATCAAGAGGAAACAAAACGTAGAGATAGAACGTGAAACTACTTTGTTGTGTCAAGTTTCAAGAAGCTAGCACAAACCGTGTTGGATTTAGAGTTCCAAATACATCTATCATTGTAGGAGAAAACAGAGTGAAACCTACAAATTCAAACTGTTACTGGAAATGAACGCTTCAACATAGAAGAACGAAATTTGGGGAACCAAGTCGCCTTAGTGTACTGATCATTACCTGAGAGTATAATCCAGTTTGGGTGAAAAAATATTTGCTGAGATTTCTGGAGATTCGTAATTTTTGGAAGCTTGGCAACCCCTTCCCATGAAAGTGTTTCTCGCCAGTCACTGCTTAGGGCTACATCAAGAGGAAACAAAACGTAGAGATAGAACATGAAACTACTTTGCTGTGTCAACTTTCAAGAAGCTAGCACAAACCGTGTTGGATTCAGAGTTCCAAATACATCTATCAATATAGGAGAAAACAGAGTGAAACCTAAAAATTCAAACTGTTACTGGAAATGAACGCTTCAACATAGAAGAACGAAATTTGGGGAACCAAGTCGACTTAGTGTACTGATCATTACCTGAAAGTATCATCCAGTTTGGGTGAAAAAATATTTGCTGAGATTTCTGGAGATTCGTAATTTTGGGAAGCTTGGCAACCCCTTCCCATGAAAGTGTTTCTCGCCAGTCACTGCTTAGGGCTACATCAAGAGGAAACAAAACGTAGAGATAGAACGTGAAACTACTTTGTTGTGTCAAGTTTCAAGAATCTAGCACAAACCGTGTTGGATTTAGAGTTCCAAATACATCTATCAATATAGGAGAAAATAGAGTGAAACCTAAAAATTCAAACTGTTACTGGAAATGAACGCTTCAACATAGAAGAACGAAATTTGGGGAACCAAGTCAACTTAGTGTACTGATCATTACCTGAAAGTATCATCCAGTTTGGGTGAAAAAATATTTGCTGAGATTTCTGGAGATTCGTAATTTTGGGAAGCTTGGCAACCCCTTCCCATGAAAGTGTTTCTCGCCAGTCACTGCTTAGGGCTACATCAAGAGGAAACAAAACGTAGAGATAGAACGTGAAACTACTTTGTTGTGTCAAGTTTCAAGAAGCTAGCACAAACCGTGTTGGATTTAGAGTTCCAAATACATCTATCTATATAGGAGAAAACAGAGTGAAACCTAAAAATTCAAACTGTTACTGGAAATGAACGCTTCAACATAGAAGAACGAAATTTGGGGAACCAAGTCGCCTTAGTGTACTGATCATTACCTGAGAGTATCATCCAGTTTGGGTGAAAAAATATTTGCTGAGATTTCTGGAGATTCGTAATTTTGGGAAGCTTGGCAACCCCTTCCCATGAAAGTGTTTCTCGCCAGTCACTGCTTAGGGCTACATCAAGAGGAAACAAAACGTAGAGATAGAACGTGAAACTACTTTGTTGTGTCAAGTTTCAAGAAGCTAGCACAAACCGTGTTGGATTTAGAGTTCCAAATACATCTATCAATATAGGAGAAAACAGAGTGAAACCTAAAAATTCAAACTGTTACTGGAAATGAACGCTTCAACATAGAAGAACGAAATTTGGGGAACCAAGTCGCCTTAGTGTACTGATCATTACCTGAAAGTATCATCCAGTTTGGGTGAAAAAATATTTGCTGAGATTTCTGGAGATTCGTAATTTTGGGAAGCTTGGCAACCCCTTCCCATGAAAGTGTTTCTCGCCAGTCACTGCTTAGGGCTACATCAAGAGGAAACAAAACGTAGAGATAGAACGTGAAACTACTTTGTTGTGTCAAGTTTCAAGAAGCTAGCACAAACCGTGTTGGATTTAGAGTTCCAAATACATCTATCAATATAGGAGAAAACAGAGTGAAACCTAAAAATTCAAACTGTTACTGGAAATGAACGCTTCAACATAGAAGAAAGAAATTTGGGGAACCAAGTCGCCTTAGTGTACTGATCATTACCTGAAAGTATCATCCAGTTTGGGTGAAAAAATGTTTGCTGAGATTTCTGGAGATTCGTAATTTTGGGAAGCTTGGCAACCCCTTCCCATGAAAGTGTTTCTCGCCAGTCACTGCTTAGGGCTACATCAAGAGGAAACAAAACGTAGAGATAGAACGTGAAACTACTTTGTTGTGTCAACTTTCAAGAAGCTAGCACAAACCGTGTTGGATTCAGAGTTCCAAATACATCTATCAATATAGGAGAAAACAGAGTGAAACCTAAAAATTCAAACTGTTACTGGAAATGAACGCTTCAACATAGAAGAACGAAATTTGGGGAACCAAGTCGCCTTAGTGTACTGATCATTACCTGAAAGTATCATCCACTTTGGGTGAAAAAATATTTGCTGAGATTTCTGGAGATTCGTAATTTTGGGAAGCTTGGCAACCCCTTCCCATGAAAGTGTTTCTCGCCAGTCACTGCTTAGGGCTACATCAAGAGGAAACAAAACGTAGAGATAGAACGTGAAACTACTTTGTTGTGTCAACTTTCAAGAAGCTAGCACAAACCGTGTTGGATTTAGAGTTCCAAATACATCTATCAATATAGGAGAAAATAGAGTGAAACCTAAAAATTCAAACTGTTACTGGAAATGAACGCTTCAACATCGAAGAACGAAATTTGGGGAACCAAGTCGCCTTAGTGTACTGATCATTACCTGAAAGTATCATCCAGTTTGGGTGAAAAAATATTTGCTGAGATTTCTGGAGATTCGTAATTTTGGGAAGCTTGGCAACCCCTTCCCATGAAAGTGTTTCTCGCCATTCACTGCTTAGGGCTACATCAAGAGGAAACAAAACGTAGAGATAGAACGTGAAACTACTTTGTTGTGTCAAGTTTCAAGAAGCTAGCACAAACCGTGTTGGATTTAGAGTTCCAAATACATCTATCATTGTAGGAGAATACAGAGTGAAACCTACAAATTCAAACTGTTACTGGAAATGAACGCTTCAACATAGAAGAACGAAATTTGGGGAACCAAGTCGCCTTAGTGTACTGATCATTACCTGAAACTATCATCCAGTTTGGGTGAAAAAATATTTGCTGAGATTTCTGGAGATTCATAATTTTGGGAAGCTTGGCAACCCCTTCCCATGAAAGTGTTTCTCGCCAGTCACTGCTTAGGGCTACATCAAGAGGAAACAAAACGTAGAGATAGAACGTGAAACTACTTTGTTGTGTCAAGTTTCAAGAAGCTAGCACAAACCGTGTTGGATTTAGAGTTCCAAATACATCTATCAATATAGGAGAAAACAGAGTGAAACCTAAAAATTCAAACTGTTACTGGAAATGAACGCTTCAACATAGAAGAACGAAATTTGGGGAACCAAGTCGCCTTAGAGTACTGATCATTACCTGAGTATCATCCAGTTTGGGTGAAAAAATATTTGCTGAGATTTCTGGAGATTCGTAATTTTTGGAAGCTTGGCAACCCCTTCCCATGAAAGTGTTTCTCGCCAGTCACTGCTTAGGGCTACATCAAGAGGAAACAAAACGTAGAGATAGAACGTGAAACTACTTTGTTGTGTGAACTTTCAAGAAGCTAGCACAAACCGTGTTGGATTCAGAGTTCCAAATACATCTATCAATATAGGAGAAAACAGAGTGAAACCTAAAAATTCAAACTGTTACTGGAAATGAACGCTTCAACATAGAAGAACGAAATTTGGGGAACCAAGTCAACTTAGTGTACTGATCATTACCTGAAAGTATCATCCAGTTTGGGTGAAAAAATATTTGCTGAGATTTCTGGAGATTCGTAATTTTGGGAAGCTTGGCAACCCCTTCCCATGAAAGTGTTTCTCGCCAGTCACTGCTTAGGGCTACATCAAGAGGAAACAAAACGTAGAGATAGAACGTGAAACTACTTTGTTGTGTCAAGTTTCAAGAAGCTAGCACAAACCGTGTTGGATTTAGAGTTCCAAATACATCTATCAATATAGGAGAAAACAGAGTGAAACCTAAAAATTCAAACTGTTACTGGAAATGAACGCTTCAACATAGAAGAAAGAAATTTGGGGAACCAAGTCGCCTTAGTGTACTGATCATTACCTGAAAGTATCATCCAGTTTGGGTGAAAAAATGTTTGCTGAGATTTCTGGAGATTCGTAATTTTGGGAAGCTTGGCAACCCCTTCCCATGAAAGTGTTTCTCGCCAGTCACTGCTTAGGGCTACATCAAGAGGAAACAAAACGTAGAGATAGAACGTGAAACTACTTTGTTGTGTCAACTTTCAAGAAGCTAGCACAAACCGTGTTGGATTCAGAGTTCCAAATACATCTATCAATATAGGAGAAAACAGAGTGAAACCTAAAAATTCAAACTGTTACTGGAAATGAACGCTTCAACATAGAAGAACGAAATTTGGGGAACCAAGTCGCCTTAGTGTACTGATCATTACCTGAAAGTATCATCCACTTTGGGTGAAAAAATATTTGCTGAGATTTCTGGAGATTCGTAATTTTGGGAAGCTTGGCAACCCCTTCCCATGAAAGTGTTTCTCGCCAGTCACTGCTTAGGGCTACATCAAGAGGAAACAAAACGTAGAGATAGAACGTGAAACTACTTTGTTGTGTCAACTTTCAAGAAGCTAGCACAAACCGTGTTGGATTTAGAGTTCCAAATACATCTATCAATATAGGAGAAAATAGAGTGAAACCTAAAAATTCAAACTGTTACTGGAAATGAACGCTTCAACATCGAAGAACGAAATTTGGGGAACCAAGTCGCCTTAGTGTACTGATCATTACCTGAAAGTATCATCCAGTTTGGGTGAAAAAATATTTGCTGAGATTTCTGGAGATTCATAATTTTGGGAAGCTTGGCAACCCCTTCCCATGAAAGTGTTTCTCGCCAGTCACTGCTTAGGGCTACATCAAGAGGAAACAAAACGTAGAGATAGAACGTGAAACTACTTTGTTGTGTCAAATTCAAGAAGCTAGCACAAACCGTGTTGGATTTAGAGTTCCAAATACATCTATCAATATAGGAGAAAACAGAGTGAAACCTAAAAATTCAAACTGTTACTGGAAATGAACGCTTCAACATAGAAGAAAGAAATTTGGGGAACCAAGTCGCCTTAGTGTACTGATCATTACCTGAAAGTATCATCCAGTTTGGGTGAAAAAATGTTTGCTGAGATTTCTGGAGATTCGTAATTTTGGGAAGCTTGGCAACCCCTTCCCATGAAAGTGTTTCTCGCCAGTCACTGCTTAGGGCTACATCAAGAGGAAACAAAACGTAGAGATAGAACGTGAAACTACTTTGTTGTGTCAACTTTCAAGAAGCTAGCACAAACCGTGTTGGATTCAGAGTTCCAAATACATCTATCAATATAGGAGAAAACAGAGTGAAACCTAAAAATTCAAACTGTTACTGGAAATGAACGCTTCAACATAGAAGAACGAAATTTGGGGAACCAAGTCGCCTTAGTGTACTGATCATTACCTGAAAGTATCATCCACTTTGGGTGAAAAAATATTTGCTGAGATTTCTGGAGATTCGTAATTTTGGGAAGCTTGGCAACCCCTTCCCATGAAAGTGTTTCTCGCCAGTCACTGCTTAGGGCTACATCAAGAGGAATCAAAACGTAGAGATAGAACGTGAAACTACTTTGTTGTGTCAAGTTTCAAGAAGCTAGCACAAACCGTGTTGGATTTAGAGTTCCAAATACATCTATCAATATAGGAGAAAATAGAGTGAAACCTAAAAATTCAAACTGTTACTGGAAATGAACGCTTCAACATAGAAGAACGAAATTTGGGGAACCAAGTCGCCTTAGTGTACTGATCATTACCTGAAAGTATCATCCAGTTTGGGTGAAAAAATATTTGCTGAGATTTCTGGAGATTCGTAATTTTGGGAAGCTTGGCAACCCCTTCCCATGAAAGTGTTTCTCGCCATTCACTGCTTAGGGCTACATCAAGAGGAAACAAAACGTAGAGATAGAACGTGAAACTACTTTGTTGTGTCAAGTTTCAAGAAGCTAGCACAAACCGTGTTGGATTTAGAGTTCCAAATACATCTATCATTGTAGGAGAAAACAGAGTGAAACCTACAAATTCAAACTGTTACTGGAAATGAACGCTTCAACATAGAAGAACGAAATTTGGGGAACCAAGTCGCCTTAGTGTACTGATCATTACCTGAAACTATCATCCAGTTTGGGTGAAAAAATATTTGCTGAGATTTCTGGAGATTCATAATTTTGGGAAGCTTGGCAACCCCTTCCCATGAAAGTGTTTCTCGCCAGTCACTGCTTAGGGCTACATCAAGAGGAAACAAAACGTAGAGATAGAACGTGAAACTACTTTGTTGTGTCAAGTTTCAAGAAGCTAGCACAAACCGTGTTGGATTTAGAGTTCCAAATACATCTATCAATATAGGAGAAAACAGAGTGAAACCTAAAAATTCAAACTGTTACTGGAAATGAACGCTTCAACATAGAAGAACGAAATTTGGGGAACCAAGTCGCCTTAGAGTACTGATCATTACCTGAGTATCATCCAGTTTGGGTGAAAAAATATTTGCTGAGATTTCTGGAGATTCGTAATTTTTGGAAGCTTGGCAACCCCTTCCCATGAAAGTGTTTCTCGCCAGTCACTGCTTAGGGCTACATCAAGAGGAAACAAAACGTAGAGATAGAACGTGAAACTACTTTGTTGTGTGAACTTTCAAGAAGCTAGCACAAACCGTGTTGGATTCAGAGTTCCAAATACATCTATCAATATAGGAGAAAACAGAGTGAAACCTAAAAATTCAAACTGTTACTGGAAATGAACGCTTCAACATAGAAGAACAAAATTTGGGGAACCAAGTCGCCTTAGTGTACTGATCATTACCTGAAAGTATCATCCAGTTTGGGTGAAAAAATATTTGCTGAGATTTCTGGAGATTCGTAATTTTGGGAAGCTTGGCAACCCCTTCCCATGAAAGTGTTTCTCGCCAGTCACTGCTTAGGGCTACATCAAGAGGAAACAAAACGTAGAGATAGAACGTGAAACTACTTTGTTGTGTCAAGTTTCAAGAAGCTAGCACAAACCGTGTTGGATTTAGAGTTCCAAATACATCTATCTATATAGGAGAAAACAGAGTGAAACCTAAAAATTCAAACTGTTACTGGAAATGAACGCTTCAACATAGAAGAACGAAATTTGGGGAACCAAGTCGCCTTAGTGTACTGATCATTACCTGAGAGTATCATCCAGTTTGGGTGAAAAAATATTTGCTGAGATTTCTGGAGATTCGTAATTTTGGGAAGCTTGGCAACCCCTTCCCATGAAAGTGTTTCTCGCCAGTCACTGCTTAGGGCTACATCAAGAGGAAACAAAACGTAGAGATAGAACGTGAAACTACTTTGTTGTGTCAAGTTTCAAGAAGCTAGCACAAACCGTGTTGGATTTAGAGTTCCAAATACATCTATCAATATAGGAGAAAACAGAGTGAAACCTAAAAATTCAAACTGTTACTGGAAATGAACGCTTCAACATAGAAGAACGAAATTTGGGGAACCAAGTCGCCTTAGTGTACTGATCATTACCTGAAAGTATCATCCAGTTTGGGTGAAAAAATATTTGCTGAGATTTCTGGAGATTCGTAATTTTGGGAAGCTTGGCAACCCCTTCCCATGAAAGTGTTTCTCGCCAGTCACTGCTTAGGGCTACATCAAGAGGAAACAAAACGTAGAGATAGAACGTGAAACTACTTTGTTGTGTCAAGTTTCAAGAAGCTAGCACAAACCGTGTTGGATTTAGAGTTCCAAATACATCTATCAATATAGGAGAAAACAGAGTGAAACCTAAAAATTCAAACTGTTACTGGAAATGAACGCTTCAACATAGAAGAAAGAAATTTGGGGAACCAAGTCGCCTTAGTGTACTGATCATTACCTGAAAGTATCATCCAGTTTGGGTGAAAAAATGTTTGCTGAGATTTCTGGAGATTCGTAATTTTGGGAAGCTTGGCAACCCCTTCCCATGAAAGTGTTTCTCGCCAGTCACTGCTTAGGGCTACATCAAGAGGAAACAAAACGTAGAGATAGAACGTGAAACTACTTTGTTGTGTCAACTTTCAAGAAGCTAGCACAAACCGTGTTGGATTCAGAGTTCCAAATACATCTATCAATATAGGAGAAAACAGAGTGAAACCTAAAAATTCAAACTGTTACTGGAAATGAACGCTTCAACATAGAAGAACGAAATTTGGGGAACCAAGTCGCCTTAGTGTACTGATCATTACCTGAAAGTATCATCCACTTTGGGTGAAAAAATATTTGCTGAGATTTCTGGAGATTCGTAATTTTGGGAAGCTTGGCAACCCCTTCCCATGAAAGTGTTTCTCGCCAGTCACTGCTTAGGGCTACATCAAGAGGAAACAAAACGTAGAGATAGAACGTGAAACTACTTTGTTGTGTCAACTTTCAAGAAGCTAGCACAAACCGTGTTGGATTTAGAGTTCCAAATACATCTATCAATATAGGAGAAAATAGAGTGAAACCTAAAAATTCAAACTGTTACTGGAAATGAACGCTTCAACATCGAAGAACGAAATTTGGGGAACCAAGTCGCCTTAGTGTACTGATCATTACCTGAAAGTATCATCCAGTTTGGGTGAAAAAATATTTGCTGAGATTTCTGGAGATTCGTAATTTTGGGAAGCTTGGCAACCCCTTCCCATGAAAGTGTTTCTCGCCATTCACTGCTTAGGGCTACATCAAGAGGAAACAAAACGTAGAGATAGAACGTGAAACTACTTTGTTGTGTCAAGTTTCAAGAAGCTAGCACAAACCGTGTTGGATTTAGAGTTCCAAATACATCTATCATTGTAGGAGAATACAGAGTGAAACCTACAAATTCAAACTGTTACTGGAAATGAACGCTTCAACATAGAAGAACGAAATTTGGGGAACCAAGTCGCCTTAGTGTACTGATCATTACCTGAAACTATCATCCAGTTTGGGTGAAAAAATATTTGCTGAGATTTCTGGAGATTCATAATTTTGGGAAGCTTGGCAACCCCTTCCCATGAAAGTGTTTCTCGCCAGTCACTGCTTAGGGCTACATCAAGAGGAAACAAAACGTAGAGATAGAACGTGAAACTACTTTGTTGTGTCAAGTTTCAAGAAGCTAGCACAAACCGTGTTGGATTTAGAGTTCCAAATACATCTATCAATATAGGAGAAAACAGAGTGAAACCTAAAAATTCAAACTGTTACTGGAAATGAACGCTTCAACATAGAAGAACGAAATTTGGGGAACCAAGTCGCCTTAGAGTACTGATCATTACCTGAGTATCATCCAGTTTGGGTGAAAAAATATTTGCTGAGATTTCTGGAGATTCGTAATTTTTGGAAGCTTGGCAACCCCTTCCCATGAAAGTGTTTCTCGCCAGTCACTGCTTAGGGCTACATCAAGAGGAAACAAAACGTAGAGATAGAACGTGAAACTACTTTGTTGTGTGAACTTTCAAGAAGCTAGCACAAACCGTGTTGGATTCAGAGTTCCAAATACATCTATCAATATAGGAGAAAACAGAGTGAAACCTAAAAATTCAAACTGTTACTGGAAATGAACGCTTCAACATAGAAGAACGAAATTTGGGGAACCAAGTCAACTTAGTGTACTGATCATTACCTGAAAGTATCATCCAGTTTGGGTGAAAAAATATTTGCTGAGATTTCTGGAGATTCGTAATTTTGGGAAGCTTGGCAACCCCTTCCCATGAAAGTGTTTCTCGCCAGTCACTGCTTAGGGCTACATCAAGAGGAAACAAAACGTAGAGATAGAACGTGAAACTACTTTGTTGTGTCAAGTTTCAAGAAGCTAGCACAAACCGTGTTGGATTTAGAGTTCCAAATACATCTATCAATATAGGAGAAAACAGAGTGAAACCTAAAAATTCAAACTGTTACTGGAAATGAACGCTTCAACATAGAAGAAAGAAATTTGGGGAACCAAGTCGCCTTAGTGTACTGATCATTACCTGAAAGTATCATCCAGTTTGGGTGAAAAAATGTTTGCTGAGATTTCTGGAGATTCGTAATTTTGGGAAGCTTGGCAACCCCTTCCCATGAAAGTGTTTCTCGCCAGTCACTGCTTAGGGCTACATCAAGAGGAAACAAAACGTAGAGATAGAACGTGAAACTACTTTGTTGTGTCAACTTTCAAGAAGCTAGCACAAACCGTGTTGGATTCAGAGTTCCAAATACATCTATCAATATAGGAGAAAACAGAGTGAAACCTAAAAATTCAAACTGTTACTGGAAATGAACGCTTCAACATAGAAGAACGAAATTTGGGGAACCAAGTCGCCTTAGTGTACTGATCATTACCTGAAAGTATCATCCACTTTGGGTGAAAAAATATTTGCTGAGATTTCTGGAGATTCGTAATTTTGGGAAGCTTGGCAACCCCTTCCCATGAAAGTGTTTCTCGCCAGTCACTGCTTAGGGCTACATCAAGAGGAAACAAAACGTAGAGATAGAACGTGAAACTACTTTGTTGTGTCAACTTTCAAGAAGCTAGCACAAACCGTGTTGGATTTAGAGTTCCAAATACATCTATCAATATAGGAGAAAATAGAGTGAAACCTAAAAATTCAAACTGTTACTGGAAATGAACGCTTCAACATCGAAGAACGAAATTTGGGGAACCAAGTCGCCTTAGTGTACTGATCATTACCTGAAAGTATCATCCAGTTTGGGTGAAAAAATATTTGCTGAGATTTCTGGAGATTCGTAATTTTGGGAAGCTTGGCAACCCCTTCCCATGAAAGTGTTTCTCGCCATTCACTGCTTAGGGCTACATCAAGAGGAAACAAAACGTAGAGATAGAACGTGAAACTACTTTGTTGTGTCAAGTTTCAAGAAGCTAGCACAAACCGTGTTGGATTTAGAGTTCCAAATACATCTATCATTGTAGGAGAAAACAGAGTGAAACCTACAAATTCAAACTGTTACTGGAAATGAACGCTTCAACATAGAAGAACGAAATTTGGGGAACCAAGTCGCCTTAGTGTACTGATCATTACCTGAAACTATCATCCAGTTTGGGTGAAAAAATATTTGCTGAGATTTCTGGAGATTCATAATTTTGGGAAGCTTGGCAACCCCTTCCCATGAAAGTGTTTCTCGCCAGTCACTGCTTAGGGCTACATCAAGAGGAAACAAAACGTAGAGATAGAACGTGAAACTACTTTGTTGTGTCAAGTTTCAAGAAGCTAGCACAAACCGTGTTGGATTTAGAGTTCCAAATACATCTATCAATATAGGAGAAAACAGAGTGAAACCTAAAAATTCAAACTGTTACTGGAAATGAACGCTTCAACATAGAAGAACGAAATTTGGGGAACCAAGTCGCCTTAGAGTACTGATCATTACCTGAGTATCATCCAGTTTGGGTGAAAAAATATTTGCTGAGATTTCTGGAGATTCGTAATTTTTGGAAGCTTGGCAACCCCTTCCCATGAAAGTGTTTCTCGCCAGTCACTGCTTAGGGCTACATCAAGAGGAAACAAAACGTAGAGATAGAACGTGAAACTACTTTGTTGTGTGAACTTTCAAGAAGCTAGCACAAACCGTGTTGGATTCAGAGTTCCAAATACATCTATCAATATAGGAGAAAACAGAGTGAAACCTAAAAATTCAAACTGTTACTGGAAATGAACGCTTCAACATAGAAGAACGAAATTTGGGGAACCAAGTCAACTTAGTGTACTGATCATTACCTGAAAGTATCATCCAGTTTGGGTGAAAAAATATTTGCTGAGATTTCTGGAGATTCGTAATTTTGGGAAGCTTGGCAACCCCTTCCCATGAAAGTGTTTCTCGCCAGTCACTGCTTAGGGCTACATCAAGAGGAAACAAAACGTAGAGATAGAACGTGAAACTACTTTGTTGTGTCAAGTTTCAAGAAGCTAGCACAAACCGTGTTGGATTTAGAGTTCCAAATACATCTATCTATATAGGAGAAAACAGAGTGAAACCTAAAAATTCAAACTGTTACTGGAAATGAACGATTCAACATAGAAGAACGAAATTTGGGGAACCAAGTCACCTTAGTGTACTGATCATTACCTGAAAGTATCATCCAGTTTGGGTGAAAAAATATTTGCTGAGATTTCTGGAGATTCGTAATTTTGGGAAGCTTGGCAACCCCTTCCCATGAAAGTGTTTCTCGCCAGTCACTGTTTAGGGCTACATCAAGAGGAAACAAAACGTAGAGATAGAACGTGAAACTACTTTGTTGTGTCAAGTTTCAAGAAACTAGCACAAACCGTGTTGGATTTAGAGTTCCAAATACATCTATCAATATAGGAGAAAACAGAGTGAAACCTAAAAATTCAAACTGTTACTGGAAATAAACGCTTGAACATAGAAGAACGAAATTTGGGGAACCAAGTCTCCTTAGTGTACTGATCATTACCTGAAAGTATCATCCAGTTTGGGTGAAAAAATATTTGCTGAGATTTCTGGAGATTCGTAATTTTGGGAAGCTTGGCAACCCCTTCCCATGAAAGTGTTTCTCGCCAGTCACTGCTTAGGGCTACATCAAGAGGAAACAAAACGTAGAGATAGAACGTGAAACTACTTTGTTGTGTCAAGTTTCAAGAAGCTAGCACAAACCGTGTTGGATTTAGAGTTCCAAATACATCTATCTATATAGGAGAAAACAGAGTGAAACCTAAAAATTCGAACTGTTACTGGAAATGAACGCTTCAACATAGAAGAACGAAATTTGGGGAACCAAGTCACCTTAGTGTACTGATCATTACCTGAAAGTATCATCCAGTTTGGGTGAAAAAATATTTGCTGAGATTTCTGGAGATTCGTAATTTTGGGAAGCTTGGCAACCCCTTCCCATGAAAGTGTTTCTCGCCAGTCACTGCTTAGGGCTACATCAAGAGGAAACAAAACGTAGAGATAGAACATGAAACTACTTTGTTGTGTCAAGTTTCAAGAAGCTAGCACAAACCGTGTTGGATTTAGAGTTCCAAATACATCTATCAATATAGGAGAAAACAGAGTGAAACCTAAAAATTCAAACTGTTACTGGAAATAAACGCTTCAACATAGAAGAACGAAATTTGGGGAACCAAGTCGCCTTAGTGTACTGATCATTACCTGAAAGTATCATCCAGTTTGGGTGAAAAAATATTTGCTGAGATTTCTGGTGATTCGTAATTTTGGGAAGCTTGGCAACCCCTTCCCATGAAAGTGTTTCTCGCCAGTCACTGCTTAGGGCTACATCAAGAGGAAACAAAACGTAGAGATAGAACGTGAAACTAGTTTATTGTGTCAAGTTTCAAGAAGCTAGCACAAACCGTGTTGGATTTAGAGTTCCAAATACATCTATCAATATAGGAGAAAACAGAGTGAAACCTAAAAATTCAAACTGTTACTGGAAATGAACGCTTCAACATCGAAGAACGAAATTTGGGGAACCAAGTCGCCTTAGTGTACTGATCATTACCTGAAAGTATCATCCAGTTTGGGTGAAAAAATATTTGCTGAGATTTCTGGAGATTCGTAATTTTGGGAAGCTTGGAAACCCCTTCCCATGAAAGTGTTTCTCGCCAGTCACTGCTTAGGGCTACATCAAGAGGAAACAAAACGTAGAGATAGAACGTGAAACTACTTTGTTGTGTCAAGTTTCAAGAAGCTAGCACAAACCGTGTTGGATTTAGAGTTCCAAATATATCTATCTATATAGGAGAAAACAGAGTGAAACCTAAAAATTCAAACTGTTACTGGAAATGAACGCTTCAACATAGAAGAACGAAATTTGGGGAACCAAGTCACCTTAGTGTACTGATCATTACCTGAAAGTATCATCCAGTTTGGGTGAAAAAATATTTGCTGAGATTTCTGGAGATTCGTAATTTTGGGAAGCTTGGCAACCCCTTCCCATGAAAGTGTTTCTCGCCAGTCACTGTTTAGGGCTACATCAAGAGGAAACAAAACGTAGAGATAGAACGTGAAACTACTTTGTTGTGTCAAGTTTCAAGAAACTAGCACAAACCGTGTTGGATTTAGAGTTCCAAATACATCTATCAATATAGGAGAAAACAGAGTGAAACCTAAAAATTCAAACTGTTACTGGAAATAAACGCTTCAACATAGAAGAACGAAATTTGGGGAACCAAGTCTCCTTAGTGTACTGATCATTACCTGAAAGTATCATCCAGTTTGGGTGAAAAAATATTTGCTGAGATTTCTGGAGATTCGTAATTTTGGGAAGCTTGGCAACCCCTTCCCATGAAAGTGTTTCTCGCCAGTCACTGCTTAGGGCTACATCAAGAGGAAACAAAACGTAGAGATAGAACGTGAAACTACTTTGTTGTGTCAAGTTTAAAGAAGCTAGCACAAACCGTGTTGGATTTAGAGTTCCAAATACATCTATCTATATAGGAGAAAACAGAGTGAAACCTAAAAATTCGAACTGTTACTGGAAATGAACGCTTCAACATAGAAGAACGAAATTTGGGGAACCAAGTCACCTTAGTGTACTGATCATTACCTGAAAGTATCATCCAGTTTGGGTGAAAAAATATTTGCTGAGATTTCTGGAGATTCGTAATTTTGGGAAGCTTGGCAACCCCTTCCCATGAAAGTGTTTCTCGCCAGTCACTGCTTAGGGCTACATCAAGAGGAAACAAAACGTAGAGATAGAACATGAAACTACTTTGTTGTGTCAAGTTTCAAGAAGCTAGCACAAACCGTGTTGGATTTAGAGTTCCAAATACATCTATCAATATAGGAGAAAACAGAGTGAAACCTAAAAATTCAAACTGTTACTGGAAATAAACGCTTCAACATAGAAGAACGAAATTTGGGGAACCAAGTCGCCTTAGTGTACTGATCATTACCTGAAAGTATCATCCAGTTTGGGTGAAAAAATATTTGCTGAGATTTCTGGTGATTCGTAATTTTGGGAAGCTTGGCAACCCCTTCCCATGAAAGTGTTTCTCGCCAGTCACTGCTTAGGGCTACATCAAGAGGAAACAAAACGTAGAGATAGAACGTGAAACTAGTTTATTGTGTCAAGTTTCAAGAAGCTAGCACAAACCGTGTTGGATTTAGAGTTCCAAATACATCTATCAATATAGGAGAAAACAGAGTGAAACCTAAAAATTCAAACTGTTACTGGAAATGAACGCTTCAACATCGAAGAACGAAATTTGGGGAACCAAGTCGCCTTAGTGTACTGATCATTACCTGAAAGTATCATCCAGTTTGGGTGAAAAAATATTTGCTGAGATTTCTGGAGATTCGTAATTTTGGGAAGCTTGGAAACCCCTTCCCATGAAAGTGTTTCTCGCCAGTCACTGCTTAGGGCTACATCAAGAGGAAACAAAACGTAGAGATAGAACATGAAACTACTTTGTTGTGTCAAGTTTCAAGAAGCTAGCACAAACCGTGTTGGATTTAGAGTTCCAAATATATCTATCTATATAGGAGAAAACAGAGTGAAACCTAAAAATTCAAACTGTTACTGGAAATGAACGCTTCAACATAGAAGAACGAAATTTGGGGAACCAAGTCACCTTAGTGTACTGATCATTACCTGAAAGTATCATCCAGTTTGGGTGAAAAAATATTTGCTGAGATTTCTGGAGATTCGTAATTTTGGGAAGCTTGGCAACCCCTTCCCATGAAAGTGTTTCTCGCCAGTCACTGTTTAGGGCTACATCAAGAGGAAACAAAACGTAGAGATAGAACGTGAAACTACTTTGTTGTGTCAAGTTTCAAGAAACTAGCACAAACCGTGTTGGATTTAGAGTTCCAAATACATCTATCAATATAGGAGAAAACAGAGTGAAACCTAAAAATTCAAACTGTTACTGGAAATAAACGCTTCAACATAGAAGAACGAAATTTGGGGAACCAAGTCTCCTTAGTGTACTGATCATTACCTGAAAGTATCATCCAGTTTGGGTGAAAAAATATTTGCTGAGATTTCTGGAGATTCGTAATTTTGGGAAGCTTGGCAACCCCTTCCCATGAAAGTGTTTCTCGCCAGTCACTGCTTAGGGCTACATCAAGAGGAAACAAATGGTAGAGATAGAACGTGAAACTACTTTGTTGTGTCAAGTTTCAAGAAGCTAGCACAAACCGTGTTGGATTTAGAGTTCCAAATACATCTATCTATATAGGAGAAAACAGAGTGAAACCTAAAAATTCAAACTGTTACTGGAAATGAACGCTTCAACATAGAAGAACGAAATTTGGGGAACCAAGTCGCCTTAGTGTACTGATCATTACCTGAAAGTATCATCCAGTTTGGGTGAAAAAATATTTACTGAGATTTCTGGAGATTCGTAATTTTGGGAAGCTTGGCAACCCCTTCCCATGAAAGTGTTTCTCGCCAGTCACTGCTTAGGGCTACATCAAGAGGAAAAAAAACGTAGAGATAGAACGTGAAACTACTTTGTTGTGTCAAGTTTCAAGAAGCTAGCACAAACCGTGTTGGATTTAGAGTTCCAAATACATCTATCAATATAGGAGAAAACAGAGTGAAACCTACAAATTCAAACTGTTACTGGAAATGAACGCTTCAACATAGAAGAACGAAATTTGGGGAACCAAGTCACCTTAGTGTACTGATCATTACCTGAAAGTATCATCCAGTTTGGGTGAAAAAATATTTGCTGAGATTTCTGGAGATTCGTAATTTTGGGAAGCTTGGCAACCCCTTCCCATGAAAGTGTTTCTCGCCAGTCACTGCTTAGGGCTACATCAAGAGGAAACAAAACGTAGAGACAGAACATGAAACTACTTTGTTGTGTCAAGTTTCAAGAAGCTAGCACAAACCGTGTTGGATTTAGAGTTCCAAATACATCTATCAATATAGGAGAAAACAGAGTGAAACCTTAAAATTCAAACTGTTACTGGAAATAAACGCTTCAACATAGAAGAACGAAATTTGGGGAACCAAGTCGCCTTAGTGTACTGATCATTACCTGAAAGTATCATCCAGTTTGGGTGAAAAAATATTTGCTGAGATTTCTGGTGATTCGTAATTTTGGGAAGCTTGGCAACCCCTTCCCATGAAAGTGTTTCTCGCCAGTCACTGCTTAGGGCTACATCAAGAGGAAACAAAACGTAGAGATAGAACGTGAAACTAGTTTATTGTGTCAAGTTTCAAGAAGCTAGCACAAACCGTGTTGGATTTAGAGTTCCAAATACATCTATCAATATAGGAGAAAACAGAGTGAAACCTAAAAATTCAAACTGTTACTGGAAATGAACGCTTCAACATCGAAGAACGAAATTTGGGGAACCAAGTCGCCTTAGTGTACTGATCATTACCTGAAAGTATCATCCAGTTTGGGTGAAAAAATATTTGCTGAGATTTCTGGAGATTCGTAATTTTGGGAAGCTTGGAAACCCCTTCCCATGAAAGTGTTTCTCGCCAGTCACTGCTTAGGGCTACATCAAGAGGAAACAAAACGTAGAGATAGAACGTGAAACTACTTTGTTGTGTCAAGTTTCAAGAAGCTAGCACAAACCGTGTTGGATTTAGAGTTCCAAATATATCTATCTATATAGGAGAAAACAGAGTGAAACCTAAAAATTCAAACTGTTACTGGAAATGAACGCTTCAACATAGAAGAACGAAATTTGGGGAACCAAGTCACCTTAGTGTACTGATCATTACCTGAAAGTATCATCCAGTTTGGGTGAAAAAATATTTGCTGAGATTTCTGGAGATTCGTAATTTTGGGAAGCTTGGCAACCCCTTCCCATGAAAGTGTTTCTCGCCAGTCACTGTTTAGGGCTACATCAAGAGGAAACAAAACGTAGAGATAGAACGTGAAACTACTTTGTTGTGTCAAGTTTCAAGAAACTAGCACAAACCGTGTTGGATTTAGAGTTCCAAATACATCTATCAATATAGGAGAAAACAGAGTGAAACCTAAAAATTCAAACTGTTACTGGAAATAAACGCTTCAACATAGAAGAACGAAATTTGGGGAACCAAGTCTCCTTAGTGTACTGATCATTACCTGAAAGTATCATCCAGTTTGGGTGAAAAAATATTTGCTGAGATTTCTGGAGATTCGTAATTTTGGGAAGCTTGGCAACCCCTTCCCATGAAAGTGTTTCTCGCCAGTCACTGCTTAGGGCTACATCAAGAGGAAACAAATGGTAGAGATAGAACGTGAAACTACTTTGTTGTGTCAAGTTTCAAGAAGCTAGCACAAACCGTGTTGGATTTAGAGTTCCAAATACATCTATCTATATAGGAGAAAACAGAGTGAAACCTAAAAATTCAAACTGTTACTGGAAATGAACGCTTCAACATAGAAGAACGAAATTTGGGGAACCAAGTCGCCTTAGTGTACTGATCATTACCTGAAAGTATCATCCAGTTTGGGTGAAAAAATATTTACTGAGATTTCTGGAGATTCGTAATTTTGGGAAGCTTGGCAACCCCTTCCCATGAAAGTGTTTCTCGCCAGTCACTGCTTAGGGCTACATCAAGAGGAAAAAAAACGTAGAGATAGAACGTGAAACTACTTTGTTGTGTCAAGTTTCAAGAAGCTAGCACAAACCGTGTTGGATTTAGAGTTCCAAATACATCTATCAATATAGGAGAAAACAGAGTGAAACCTACAAATTCAAACTGTTACTGGAAATGAACGCTTCAACATAGAAGAACGAAATTTGGGGAACCAAGTCGCCTTAGTGTACTGATCATTACATGAAAGTATCATCCAGTTTGGGTGAAAAAATATTTGCTGAGATTTCTGGAGATTCGTAATTTTTGGAAGCTTGGCAACCCCTTCCCATGAAAGTGTTTCTCGCCAGTCACTGCTTAGGGCTACATCAAGAGGAAACAAAACGTAGAGATAGAACGTGAAACTATTTGTTGTGTCAAGTTTCAAGAAGCTAGCACAAACCGTGTTGGATTTAGAGTTCCAAATACATCTATCTATATAGGAGAAAACAGAGTGAAACCTAAAAATTCAAACTGTTACTGGAAATGAACGCTTCAACATAGAAGAACGAAATTTGGGGAACCAAGTCGCCTTAGTGTACTGATCATTACCTGAAAGTATCATCCAGTTTGGGTGAAAAAATATTTACTGAGATTTCTGGAGATTCGTAATTTCGGGAAGCTTGGCAACCCCTTCCCATGAAAGTGTTTCTCGCCAGTCACTGCTTAGGGCTACATCAAGAGGAAACAAAACGTAGAGATAGAACGTGAAACTACTTTGTTGTGTCAAGTTTCAAGAAGCTAGCACAAACCGTGTTGGATTTAGAGTTCCAAATACATCTATCAATATAGGAGAAAACAGAGTGAAACCTAAAAATTCAAACTGTTACTGGAAATGAACGCTTCAACATCGAAGAACGAAATTTGGGGAACCAAGTCGCCTTAGTGTACTGATCATTACCTGAAAGTATCATCCAGTTTGGGTGAAAAAATATTTGCTGAGATTTCTGGAGATTCGTAATTTTGGGAAGCTTGGCAACCCCTTCCCATGAAAGTGTTTCTCGCCAGTCACTGCTTAGGGCTACATCAAGAGGAAACAAAACGTAGAGATAGAACGTGAAACTACTTTGTTGTGTCAAGTTTCAAGAAGCTAGCACAAACCGTGTTGGATTTAGAGTTCCAAATACATCTATCAATGTAGGAGAAAACAGAGTGAAACCTAAAAATTCAAACTGTTACTGGAAATGAACGCTTCAACATAGAAGAACGAAATTTGGGGAACCAAGTCGCCTTAGTGTACTGATCATTACCTGAAAGTATCATCCAGTTTGGGTGAAAAAATATTTGCTGAGATTTCTGGAGATTCGTAATTTTGGGAAGCTTGGCAACCCCTTCCCATGAAAGTGTTTCTCGCCAGTCACTGCTTAGGGCTACATCAAGAGGAAACAAAACGTAGAGATAGAACGTGAAACTACTTTGTTGTGTCAAGTTTCAAGAAGCTAGCACAAACCGTGTTGGATTTAGAGTTCCAAATACATCTATCTATATAGGAGAAAACAGAGTGAAACCTAAAAATTCAAACTGTTACTGGAAATGAACGCTTCAACATCAAAGAACGAAATTTGGGGAACCAAGTCACCTTAGTGTACTGATCATTACCTGAAAGTATCATCCAGTTTGGGTGAAAAAATATTTGCTGAGATTTCTGGAGATTCGTAATTTTGGGAAGCTTGGCAACCCCTTCCCATGAAAGTGTTTCTCGCCAGTCACTGCTTAGGGCTACATCAAGAGGAAACAAAACGTAGAGATAGAACGTGAAACTACTTTGTTGTGTCAAGTTTCAAGAAGCTAGCACAAACCGTGTTGGATTTAGAGTTCCAAATACATCTATCAATATAGGAGAAAACAGAGTGAAACCTAAAAATTCAAACTGTTACTGGAAATGAACGCTTCAACATAGAAGAACGAAATTTGGGGAACCAAGTCGCCTTAGTGTACTGATCATTACCTGAAAGTATCATCCAGTTTGGGTGAAAAAAATATTTGCTGAGATTTCTGGAGATTCGTAATTTTGGGAAGCTTGGCAACCCCTTCCCATGAAAGTGTTTCTCGCCAGTCACTGCTTAGGGCTACATCAAGAGGAAACAAAACGTAGAGATAGAACGTGAAACTACGTTGTTGTGTCAAGTTTCAAGAAGCTAGCACAAACCGTGTTGGATTTAGAGTTCCAAATACATCTATCAATGTAGGAGAAAACAGAGTGAAACCTAAAAATTCAAACTGTTACTGGAAATGAACGCTTCAACATAGAAGAACGAAATTTGGGGAACCAAGTCGCCTTAGTGTACTGATCATTACCTGAGAGTATCATCCAGTTTGGGTGAAAAAATATTTGCTGAGATTTCTGGAGATTCGTAATTTTGGGAAGCTTGGCAACCCCTTCCCATGAAAGTGTTTCTCGCCAGTCACTGCTTAGGGCTACATCAAGAGGAAACAAAACGTAGAGATAGAACGTGAAACTACTTTGTTGTGTCAAGTTTCAAGAAGCTAGCACAAACCGTGTTGGATTTAGAGTTCCAAATACATCTATCAATATAGGAGAAAACAGAGTGAAACCTAAAAATTCAAACTGTTACTGGAAATGAACGCTTCAACATAGAAGAACAAAATTTGGGGAACCAAGTCGCCTTAGTGTACTGATCATAACCTGAAAGTATCATCCAGTTTGGGTGAAAAAATATTTGCTGAGATTTCTGGAGATTCGTAATTTTGGGAAGCTTGGCAACCCCTTCCCATGAAAGTGTTTCTCGCCAGTCACTGCTTAGGGCTACATCAAGAGGAAACAAAACGTAGAGATAGAACGTGAAACTACTTTGTTGTGTCAAGTTTCAAGAAGCTAGCACAAACCGTGTTGGATTTAGAGTTCCAAATACATCTATCAATATAGGAGAAAACAGAGTGAAACCTAAAAATTCAAACTGTTACTGGAAATGAACGCTTCAACATAGAAGAACGAAATTTGGGGAACCAAGTCGCCTTAGTGTACTGATCATTACCTGAAAGTATCATCCAGTTTGGGTGAAAAAAATATTTGCTGAGATTTCTGGAGATTCGTAATTTTGGGAAGCTTGGCAACCCCTTCCCATGAAAGTGTTTCTCGCCAGTCACTGCTTAGGGCTACATCAAGAGGAAACAAAACGTAGAGATAGAACGTGAAACTACGTTGTTGTGTCAAGTTTCAAGAAGCTAGCACAAACCGTGTTGGATTTAGAGTTCCAAATACATCTATCAATGTAGGAGAAAACAGAGTGAAACCTAAAAATTCAAACTGTTACTGGAAATGAACGCTTCAACATAGAAGAACGAAATTTGGGGAACCAAGTCGCCTTAGTGTACTGATCATTACCTGAGAGTATCATCCAGTTTGGGTGAAAAAATATTTGCTGAGATTTCTGGAGATTCGTAATTTTGGGAAGCTTGGCAACCCCTTCCCATGAAAGTGTTTCTCGCCAGTCACTGCTTAGGGCTACATCAAGAGGAAACAAAACGTAGAGATAGAACGTGAAACTACTTTGTTGTGTCAAGTTTCAAGAAGCTAGCACAAACCGTGTTGGATTTAGAGTTCCAAATACATCTATCAATATAGGAGAAAACAGAGTGAAACCTAAAAATTCAAACTGTTACTGGAAATGAACGCTTCAACATAGAAGAACAAAATTTGGGGAACCAAGTCGCCTTAGTGTACTGATCATAACCTGAAAGTATCATCCAGTTTGGGTGAAAAAATATTTGCTGAGATTTCTGGAGATTCGTAATTTTGGGAAGCTTGGCAACCCCTTCCCATGAAAGTGTTTCTCGCCAGTCACTGCTTAGGGCTACATCAAGAGGAAACAAAACGTAGAGATAGAACGTGAAACTACTTTGTTGTGTCAAGTTTCAAGAAGCTAGCACAAACCGTGTTGGATTTAGAGTTCCAAATACATCTATCAATATAGGAGAAAATAGAGTGAAACCTAAAAATTCAAACTGTTACTGGAAATGAACGCTTCAACATCGAAGAACGAAATTTGGGGAACCAAGTCGCCTTAGTGTACTGATCATTACCTGAAAGTATCATCCAGTTTGGGTGAAAAAATATTTGCTGAGATTTCTGGAGATTCGTAATTTTGGGAAGCTTGGCAACCCCTTCCCTTGAAAGTGTTTCTCGCCAGTCACTGCATAGGGCTACATCAAGAGGAAACAAAACGTAGAGATAGAACGTGAAACTACTTTGTTGTGTCAAGTTTCAAGAAGCTAGCACAAACCGTGTTGGATTTAGAGTTCCAAATACATCTATCAATGTAGGAGAAAACAGAGTGAAACCTAAAAATTCAAACTGTTACTGGAATTGAACGCTTCAACATAGAAGAACGAAATTTGGGGAACCAAGTCGCCTTAGTGTACTGATCATTACCTGAAAGTATCATCCAGTTTGGGTGAAAAAATATTTGCTGAGATTTCTGGAGATTCGTAATTTTGGGAAGCTTGGCAACCCCTTCCCATGAAAGTGTTTCTCGCCAGTCACTGTTTAGGGCTACATCAAGCGGAAACAAAACGTAGAGATAGAACGTGAAACTACTTTGTTGTGTCAAGTTTCAAGAAACTAGCACAAACCGTGTTGGATTTAGAGTTCCAAATACATCTATCAATATAGGAGAAAACAGAGTGAAACCTAAAAATTCAAACTGTTACTGGAAATAAACGCTTCAACATAGAAGAACGAAATTTGGGGAACCAAGTCTCCTTAGTGTACTGATCATTACCTGAAAGTATCATCCAGTTTGGGTGAAAAAATATTTGCTGAGATTTCTGGAGATTCGTAATTTTGGGAAGCTTGGCAACCCCTTCCCATGAAAGTGTTTCTCGCCAGTCACTGCTTAGGGCTACATCAAGAGGAATCAAAACGTAGAGATAGAACGTGAAACTACTTTGTTTTGTCAAGTTTCAAGAAGCTAGCACAAACCGTGTTGGATTTAGAGTTCCAAATACATCTATCTATATAGGAGAAAACAGAGTGAAACCTAAAAATTCAAACTGTTACTGGAAATGAACGCTTCAACATAGAAGAACGAAATTTGGGGAACCAAGTCGCCTTAGTGTACTGATCATTACCTGAAAGTATCATCCAGTTTGGGTGAAAAAATATTTGCTGAGATTTCTGGAGATTCGTAATTTTGGGAAGCTTGGCAACCCCTTCCCATGAAAGTGTTTCTCGCCAGTCACTGCTTAGGGCTACATCAAGAGGAAACAAAACGTAGAGATAGAACGTGAAACTACTTTGTTGTGTCAAGTTTCAAGAAGCTAGCACAAACCGTGTTGGATTTAGAGTTCCAAATACATCTATCAATATAGGAGAAAACAGAGTGAAACCTAAAAATTCAAACTGTTACTGGAAATGAACGCTTCAACATAGAAGAACAAAATTTGGGGAACCAAGTCGCCTTAGTGTACTGATCATTACCTGAAAGTATCATCCAGTTTGGGTGAAAAAATATTTGCTGAGATTTCTGGAGATTCGTAATTCTGGGAAGCTTGGCAACCCCTTCCCATGAAAGTGTTTCTCGCCAGTCACTGCTTAGGGCTACATCAAGAGGAAACAAAACGTAGAGATAGAACGTGAAACTACTTTGTTGTGTCAAGTTTCAAGAAGCTAGCACAAACCGTGTTGGATTTAGAGTTCCAAATACATCTATCAATATAGGAGAAAACAGAGTGAAACCTAAAAATTCAAACTGTTACTGGAAATGAACGCTTCAACATCGAAGAATGAAATTTGGGGAACCAAGTCGCCTTAGTGTACTGATCATTACCTGAGAGTATCATCCAGTTTGGGTGAAAAAATATTTGCTGAGATTTCTGGAGATTCGTAATTTTGGGAAGCTTGGCAACCCCTTCCCATGAAAGTGTTTCTCGCCAGTCACTGCTTAGGGCTACATCAAGAGGAAACAAAACGTAGAGATAGAACGTGAAACTACTTTGTTGTGTCAAGTTTCAAGAAGCTAGCACAAACCGTGTTGGATTTAGAGTTCCAAATACATCTATCAATATAGGAGAAAAAAGAGTGAAACCTAAAAATTCAAACTGTTACTGGAAATGAACGCTTCAACATAGAAGAACAAAATTTGGGGAACCAAGTCGCCTTAGTGTACTGATCATTACCTGAAAGTATCATCCAGTTTGGGTGAAAAAATATTTGCTGAGATTTCTGGAGATTCGTAATTTTGGGAAGCTTGGCAACCCCTTCCCATGAAAGTGTTTCTCGCCAGTCACTGCTTAGGGCTACATCAAGAGGAAACAAAACGTAGAGATAGAACGTGAAACTACTTTGTTGTGTCAAGTTTCAAGAAGCTAGCACAAACCGTGTTGGATTTAGAGTTCCAAATACATCTATCAATATAGGAGAAAATAGAGTGAAACCTAAAAATTCAAACTGTTACTGGAAATGAACGCTTCAACATCGAAGAACGAAATTTGGGGAACCAAGTCGCCTTAGTGTACTGATCATTACCTGAAAGTATCATCCAGTTTGGGTGAAAAAATATTTGCTGAGATTTCTGGAGATTCGTAATTTTGGGAAGCTTGGCAACCCCTTCCCATGAAAGTGTTTCTCGCCAGTCACTGCTTAGGGCTACATCAAGAGGAAACAAAACGTAGAGATAGAACGTGAAACTACTTTGTTGTGTCAAGTTTCAAGAAGCTAGCACAAACCGTGTTGGATTTAGAGTTCCAAATACATCTATCAATGTAGGAGAAAACAGAGTGAAACCTAAAAATTCAAACTGTTACTGGAAATGAACGCTTCAACATAGAAGAACGAAATTTGGGGAACTAAGTCGCCTTAGTGTACTGATCATTACCTGAGAGTATCATCCAGTTTGGGTGAAAAAATATTTGCTGAGATTTCTGGAGATTCGTAATTTTGGGAAGCTTGGCAACCCCTTCCCATGAAAGTGTTTCTCGCCAGTCACTGCTTAGGGCTACATCAAGAGGAAACAAAACGTAGAGATAGAACGTGAAACTTCTTTGTTGTGTCAAGTTTCAAGAAGCTAGCACAAACCGTGTTGGATTTAGAGTTCCAAATACATCTATCAATGTAGGAGAAAACAGAGTGAAACCTAAAAATTCAAACTGTTACTGGAAATGAACGCTTCAACATAGAAGAACGAAATTTGGGGAACCAAGTCGCCTTAGTGTACTGATCATTACCTGAAAGTATCATCCAGTTTGGGTGAAAAAATGTTTGCTGAGATTTCTGGAGATTCGTAATTTTGGGAAGCTTGGCAACCCCTTCCGATGAAAGTGTTTCTCGCCAGTCACTGCTTAGGGCTACAACAAGAGGAAACAAAACGTAGAGATAGAACGTGAAACTACTTTGTTGTGTCAAGTTTCAAGAAGCTAGCACAAACCGTGTTGGATTTAGAGTTCCAAATACATCTATCTATATAGGAGAAAACAGAGTGAAACCTAAAAATTCAAACTGTTACTGGAAATGAACGCTTCAACATAGAAGAACGAAATTTGGGGAACCAAGTTGCCTTAGTGTACTGATCATTACCTGAAAGTATCATCCAGTTTGGGTGAAAAAATATTTGCTGAGATTTCTGGAGATTCGTAATTTTGGGAAGCTTGGCAACCCCTTCCCATGAAAGTGTTTCTCGCCAGTCACTGTTTAGGGCTACATCAAGAGGAAACAAAACGTAGAGATAGAACGTGAAACTACTTTGTTGTGTCAAGTTTCAAGAAACTAGCACAAACCGTGTTGGATTTAGAGTTCCAAATACATCGATCAATATAGGAGAAAACAGAGTGAAACCTAAAAATTCAAACTGTTACTGGAAATAAACGCTTCAACATAGAAGAACGAAATTTGGGGAACCAAGTCGCCTTAGTGTACTGATCAATACCTGAAAGTATCATCCAGTTTGGGTGAAAAAATATTTGCTGAGATTTCTGGAGATTCATAATTTTGGGAAGCTTGGCAACCCCTTCCCATGAAAGTGTTTCTCGCCAGTCACTGCTTAGGGCTACATCAAGAGGAAACAAAACGTAGAGATAGAACGTGAAACTACTTTGTTGTGTCAAGTTTCAAGAAGCTAGCACAAACCGTGTTGGATTTAGAGTTCCAAATACATCTATCAATATAGGAGAAAACAGAGTGAAACCTAAAAATTCAAACTGTTACTGGAAATGAACGCTTCAACATAGAAGAACAAAATTTAAGGAACCAAGTCGCCTTAGTGTACTGATCATTACCTGAAAGTATCATCCAGTTTGGGTGAAAAAATATTTGCTGAGATTTCTGGAGATTCGTAATTTTGGGAAGCTTGGCAACCCCTTCCCATGAAAGTGTTTCTCGCCAGTCACTGCTTAGGGCTACATCAAGAGGAAACAAAACGTAGAGATAGAACGTGAAACTACTTTGTTGTGTCAAGTTTCAAGAAGCTAGCACAAACCGTGTTGGATTTAGAGTTCCAAATACATCTATCAATGTAGGAGAAAACAGAGTGAAACCTAAAAATTCAAACTGTTACTGGAAATGAACGCTTCAACATAGAAGAACGAAATTTGGGGAACCAAGTCGCCTTAGTGTACTGATCATTACCTGAAAGTATCATCCAGTTTGGGTGAAAAAATGTTTGCTGAGATTTCTGGAGATTCGTAATTTTGGGAAGCTTGGCAACCCCTTCCGATGAAAGGGTTTCTCGCCAGTCACTGCTTAGGGCTACAACAAGAGGAAACAAAACGTAGAGATAGAACGTGAAACTACTTTGTTGTGTCAAGTTTCAAGAAGCTAGCACAAACCGTGTTGGATTTAGAGTTCCAAATACATCTATCTATATAGGAGAAAACAGAGTGAAACCTAAAAATTCAAACTGTTACTGGAAATGAACGCTTCAACATAGAAGAACGAAATTTGGGGAACCAAGTTGCCTTAGTGTACTGATCATTACCTGAAAGTATCATCCAGTTTGGGTGAAAAAATATTTGCTGAGATTTCTGGAGATTCGTAATTTTGGGAAGCTTGGCAACCCCTTCCCATGAAAGTGTTTCTCGCCAGTCACTGTTTAGGGCTACATCAAGAGGAAACAAAACGTAGAGATAGAACGTGAAACTACTTTGTTGTGTCAAGTTTCAAGAAACTAGCACAAACCGTGTTGGATTTAGAGTTCCAAATACATCGATCAATATAGGAGAAAACAGAGTGAAACCTAAAAATTCAAACTGTTACTGGAAATAAACGCTTCAACATAGAAGAACGAAATTTGGGGAACCAAGTCGCCTTAGTGTACTTATCATTACCTGAAAGTATCATCCAGTTTGGGTGAAAAAATATTTGCTGAGATTTCTGGAGATTTGTAATTTTGGGAAGCTTGGCAACCCCTTCCCATGAAAGTGTTTCTCGCCAGTCACTGCTTAGGGCTACATCAAGAGGAAACAAAACGTAGAGATAGAACGTGAAACTACTTTGTTGTGTCAAGTTTCAAGAAGCTAGCACAAACCGTGTTGGATTTAGAGTTCCAAATACATCTATCAATATAGGAGAAAATAGAGTGAAACCTAAAAATTCAAACTGTTACTGGAAATGAACGCTTCAACATAGAAGAACGAAATTTGGGGAACCAAGTCGCCTTAGTGTACTGATCATTACCTGAAAGTATCATCCAGTTTGGGTGAAAAAATATTTGCTGAAATTTCTGGAGATTCGTAATTTTGGGAAGCTTGGCAACCCCTTCCCATGAAAGTGTTTCTCGCCAGTCACTGCTTAGTGCTACATCAAGAGGAAACAAAACGTAGAGATAGAACGTGAAACTACTTTGTTGTGTCAAGTTTCAAGAAGCTAGCACAAACCGTGTTGGATTTAGAGTTCCAAATACATCTATCAATATAGGAGAAAACAGAGTGAAACCTAAAAATTCAAACTGTTACTGGAAATGAACGCTTCAACATAGAAGAACGAAATTTGGGGAACCAAGTCGCCTTAGTGTACTGATCATTACCTGAGAGTATCATCCAGTTTGGGTGAAAAAATATTTGCTGAGATTTCTGGAGATTCGTAATTTTTGGAAGCTTGGCAACCCCTTCCCATGAAAGTGTTTCTCGCCAGTCACTGCTTAGGGCTACATCAAGAGGAAACAAAACGTAGAGATAGAACGTGAAACTACTTTGTTGTGTCAAGTTTCAAGAAGCTAGCACAAACCGTGTTGGATTTAGAGTTCCAAATACATCTATCAATATAGGAGAAAACAGAGTGAAACCTAAAAATTCAAACTGTTACTGGAAATGAACGCTTCAACATAGAAGAACGAAATTTGGGGAACCAAGTCGCCTTAGTGGACTGATCATTACCTGAAAGTATCATCCAGTTTGGGTGAAAAAATATTTGCTGAGATTTCTGGAGATTCGTAATTTTGGGAAGCTTGGCAACCCCTTCCCATGAAAGTGTTTCTCGCCAGTCACTGCTTAGGGCTACATCAAGAGGAAACAAAACGTAGAGATAGAACGTGAAACTACTTTGTTGTGTCAAGTTTCAAGAAACTAGCACAAACCGTGTTGGATTTAGAGTTCCAAATACATCTATCAATATAGGAGAAAACAGAGTGAAACCTAAAAATTCAAACTGTTACTGGAAATAAACGCTTCAACATCGAAGAACGAAATTTGGGGAACCAAGTCGCATTAGTGTACTGATCATTACCTGAAAGTATCATCCAGTTTGGGTGAAAAAATATTTGCTGAGATTTCTGGAGATTCGTAATTTTGGGAAGCTTGGCAACCCCTTCCCATGAAAGTGTTTCTCGCCAGTCACTGCTTAGGGCTACATCAAGAGGAAACAAAACATAGAGATAGAACGTGAAACTACTTTGTTGTGTCAAGTTTCAAGAAGCTAGCACAAACCGTGTTGGATTTAGAGTTCCAAATACATCTATCAATGTAGGAGAAAACAGAGTGAAACCTAAAAATTCAAACTGTTACTGGAAATGAACGCTTCAACATAGAAGAACGAAATTTGGGGAACCAAGTCGCCTTAGTGTACTGATCATTACCTGAGAGTATCATCCAGTTTGGGTGAAAAAATATTTGCTGAGATTTCTGGAGATTCATAATTTTGGGAAGCTTGGCAACCCCTTCCCATGAAAGTGTTTCTCGCCAGTCACTGCTTAGGGCTACATCAAGAGGAAACAAAACGTAGAGATAGAACGTGAAACTACTTTGTTGTGTCAAGTTTCAAGAAGCTAGCACAAACCGTGTTGGATTTAGAGTTCCAAATACATCTATCAATATAGGAGAAAACAGAGTGAAACCTAAAAATTCAAACTGTTACTGGAAATGAACGCTTCAACATAGAAGAACAAAATTTGGGGAACCAAGTCGCCTTAGTGTACTGATCATTACCTGAAAGTATCATCCAGTTTGGGTGAAAAAATATTTGCTGAGATTTCTGGAGATTCGTAATTTTGGGAAGCTTGGCAACCCCTTCCCATGAAAGTGTTTCTCGCCAGTCACTGCTTAGGGCTACATCAAGAGGAAACAAAACGTAGAGATAGAACGTGAAACTACTTTGTTGTGTCAAGTTTCAAGAAGCTAGCACAAACCGTGTTGGATTTAGAGTTCCAAATACATCTATCAATATAGGAGAAAATAGAGTGAAACCTAAAAATTCAAACTGTTACTGGAAATGAACGCTTCAACATCGAAGAACGAAATTTGGGGAACCAAGTCGCCTTAGTGTACTGATCATTACCTGAAAGTATCATCCAGTTTGGGTGAAAAAATATTTGCTGAGAATTCTGGAGATTCGTAATTTTGGGAAGCTTGGCAACCCCTTCCCATGAAAGTGTTTCTCGCCAGTCACTGCTTAGGGCTACATCAAGAGGAAACAAAACGTAGAGATAGAACGTGAAACTACTTTGTTGTGTCAAGTTTCAAGAAGCTAGCACAAACCGTGTTGGATTTAGAGTTCCAAATACATCTATCAATGTAGGAGAAAACAGAGTGAAACCTAAAAATTCAAACTGTTACTGGAAATGAACGCTTCAACATAGAAGAACGAAATTTGGGGAACCAAGTCGCCTTAGTGTACTGATCATTACCTGAAAGTATCATCCAGTTTGGGTGAAAAAATATTTGCTGAGATTTCTGGAGATTCGTAATTTTGGGAAGCTTGGCAACCCCTTCCCATGAAAGTGTTTCTCGCCAGTCACTGTTTAGGGCTACATCAAGAGGAAACAAAACGTAGAGATAGAAGGTGAAACTACTTTGTTGTGTCAAGTTTCAAGAAACTAGCACAAACCGTGTTGGATTTAGAGTTCCAAATACATCTATCAATATAGGAGAAAACAGAGTGAAACCTAAAAATTCAAACTGTTACTGGAAATAAACGCTTCAACATAGAAGAACGAAATTTGGGGAACCAAGTCTCCTTAGTGTACTGATCATTACCTGAAAGTATCATCCAGTTTGGGTGAAAAAATATTTGCTGAGATTTCTGGAGATTCGTAATTTTGGGAAGCTTGGCAACCCCTTCCCATGAAAGTGTTTCTCGCCAGTCACTGCTTAGGGCTACATCAAGAGGAATCAAAACGTAGAGATAGAACGTGAAACTACTTTGTTGTGTCAAGTTTCAAGAAGCTAGCACAAACCGTGTTGGATTTAGAGTTCCAAATACATCTATCTATATAGGAGAAAACAGAGTGAAACCTAAAAATTCAAACTGTTACTGGAAATGAACGCTTCAACATAGAAGAACGAAATTTGGGGAACCAAGTCGCCTTAGTGTACTGATCATTACCTGAAAGTATCATCCAGTTTGGGTGAAAAAATATTTGCTGAGATTTCTGGAGATTCGTAATTTTGGGAAGCTTGGCAACCCCTTCCCATGAAAGTGTTTCTCGCCAGTCACTGCTAAGGGCTACATCAAGAGGAAACAAAACGTAGAGATAGAACGTGAAACTACTTTGTTGTGTCAAGTTTCAAGAAGCTAGCACAAACCGTGTTGGATTTAGAGTTCCAAATACATCTATCAATGTAGGAGAAAACAGAGTGAAACCTAAAAATTCAAACTGTTACTGGAAATGAACGCTTCAACATAGAAGAACGAAATTTGGGGAACCAATTCGCCTTAGTGTACTGATCATTACCTGAAAGTATCATCCAGTTTGGGTGAAAAAATATTTGCTGAGATTTCTGGAGATTCATAATTTTGGGAAGCTTGGCAACCCCTTCCCATGAAAGTGTTTCTCGCCAGTCACTGCTTAGGGCTACATCAAGAGGAAACAAAACGTAGAGATAGAACGTGAAACTACTTTGTTGTGTCAAGTTTCAAGAAGCTAGCACAAACCGTGTTGGATTTAGAGTTCCAAATACATCTATCAATATAGGAGAAAACAGAGTGAAACCTAAAAATTCAAACTGTTACTGGAAATGAACGCTTCAACATAGAAGAACGAAATTTGGGGAACCAAGTCGCCTTAGTGTACTGATCATTACCTGAGTATCATCCAGTTTGGGTGAAAAAATATTTGCTGAGATTTCTGGAGATTCGTAATTTTGGGAAGCTTGGCAACCCCTTCCCATGAAAGTGTTTCTCGCCAGTCACTGCTTAGGGCTACATCAAGAGGAAACAAAACGTAGAGATAGAACGTGAAACTACTTTGTTGTGTCAAGTTTCAAGAAGCTAGCACAAACCGTGTTGGATTTAGAGTTCCAAATACATCTATCAATATAGGAGAAAACAGAGTGAAACCTAAAAATTCAAACTGTTACTGGAAATGAACGCTTCAACATAGAAGAACAAAATTTGGGGAACCAAGTCGCCTTAGTGTACTGATCATTACCTGAAAGTATCATCCAGTTTGGGTGAAAAAATATTTGCTGAGATTTCTGGAGATTCGTAATTTTGGGAAGCTTGGCAACCCCTTCCCATGAAAGTGTTTCTCGCCAGTCACTGCTTAGGGCTACATCAAGAGGAAACAAAACGTAGAGATAGAACGTGAAACTACTTTGTTGTGTCAACTTTCAAGAAGCTAGCACAAACCGTGTTGGATTTAGAGTTCCAAATACATCTATCAATATAGGAGAAAATAGAGTGAAACCTAAAAATTCAAACTGTTACTGGAAATGAATGCTTCAACATCGAAGAACGAAATTTGGGGAACCAAGTCGCCTTAGTGTACTGATCATTACCTGAAAGTATCATCCAGTTTGGGTGAAAAAATATTTGCTGAGATTTCTGGAGATTCGTAATTTTGGGAAGCTTGGCAACCCCTTCCCATGAAAGTGTTTCTCGCCAGTCACTGCTTAGGGCTACATCAAGAGGAAACAAAACGTAGAGATAGAACGTGAAACTACTTTGTTGTGTCAAGTTTCAAGAAGCTAGCACAAACCGTGTTGGATTTAGAGTTCCAAAAACATCTATCAATGTAGGAGAAAACAGAGTGAAACCTAAAAATTCAAACTGTTACTGGAAATGAACGCTTCAACATAGAAGAACGAAATTTGGGGAACCAAGTCGCCTTAGTGTACTGATCATTACCTGAAAGTATCATCCAGTTTGGGTGAAAAAATATTTGCTGAGATTTCTGGAGATTCGTAATTTTGGGAAGCTTGGCAACCCCTTCCCATGAAAGTGTTTCTCGCCAGTCACTGCTTAGGGCTACATCAAGAGGAAACAAAACGTAGAGATAGAACGTGAAACTAGTTTATTGTGTCAAGTTTCAAGAAGCTAGCACAAACCGTGTTGGATTTAGAGTTCCAAATACATCTATCAATGTAGGAGAAAACAGAGTGAAACCTAAAAATTCAAACTGTTACTGGAAATGAACGCTTCAACATAGAAGAACGAAATTTGGGGAACCAAGTCGCCTTAGTGTACTGATCATTACCTGAAAGTATCATCCAGTTTGGGTGAAAAAATATTTGCTGAGATTTCTGGAGATTCGTAATTTTTGGAAGCTTGGCAACCCCTTCTAATGAAAGTGTTTCTCGCCAGTCACTGCTTAGGGCTACATCAAGAGGAAAAAAAACGTAGAGATAGAACGTGAAACTACTTTGTTGTGTCAAGTTTCAAGAAGCTAGCACAAACCGTGTTGGATTTAGAGTTCCAAATACATCTATCAATATAGGAGAAAACAGAGTGAAACCTAAAAATTCAAACTGTTACTGGAAATGAACGCTTCAACATAGAAGAACGAAATTTGGGGAACCAAGTCGCCTTAGTGTACTGATCATTACCTGAAAGTATCATCCAGTTTGGGTGAAAAAATATTTGCTGAGATTTCTGGAGATTCGTAATTTTGGGAAGCTTGGCAACCCCTTCCCATGAAAGTGTTTCTCGCCAGTCACTGCTTAGGGCTACATCAAGAGGAAACAAAACGTAGAGATAGAACGTGAAACTACTTTGTTGTGTCAAGTTTCAAGAAGCTAGCACAAACCGTGTTGGATTTAGAGTTCCAAATACATCTATCAATATAGGAGAAAACAGAGTGAAACCTAAAAATTCAAACTGTTACTGGAAATGAACGCTTCAACATAGAAGAACGAAATTTGGGGAACCAAGTCGCCTTAGTGTACTGATCATTACCTGAAAGTATCATCCAGTTTGGGTGAAAAAATATTTGCTGAGATCTCGGGAGATTCGTAATTTTGGGAAGCTTGGCAACCCCTTCCCATGAAAGTGTTTCTCGCCAGTCACTGCTTAGGGCTACATCAAGAGGAAACAAAACGTAGAGATAGAACGTGAAACTACTTTGTTGTGTCAAGTTTTAAGAAGCTAGCACAAACCGTGTTGGATTTAGAGTTCCAAATACATCTATCAATATAGGAGAAAACAGAGTGAAACCTAAAAATTCAAACTGTTACTGGAAATGAACGCTTCAACATAGAAGAACGAAATTTGGGGAACCAAGTCGCCTTAGTGTACTGATCATTACCTGAAAGTATCATCCAGTTTGGGTGAAAAAATATTTGCTGAGATTTCTGGAGATTCGTAATTTTGGGAAGCTTGGCAACCCCTTCCCATGAAAGTGTTTCTCGCCAGTCACTGTTTAGGGCTACATCAAGAGGAAACAAAACGTAGAGGTAGAACGTGAAACTACTTTATTGTGTCAAGTTTCAAGAAGCTAGCACAAACCGTGTTGGATTTAGAGTTCCAAATACATCTATCAATATAGGAGAAAACAGAGTGAAACCTAAAAATTCAAACTGTTACTGGAAATAAACGCTTCAACATAGAAGAACGAAATTTGGGGAACCAAGTCGCCTTAGTGTACTGATCATTACCTGAAAGTATCATCCAGTTTGGGTGAAAAAATATTTGCTGAGATTTCTGGAGATTCGTAATTTTGGGAAGCTTGGCAACCCCTTCCCATGAAAGTGTTTCTCGCCAGTCACTGCTTAGGGCTACATCAAGAGGAAACAAAACGTAGAGATAGAACGTGAAACTACTTTGTTGTGTCAAGTTTCAAGAAGCTAGCACAAACCGTGTTGGATTTAGAGTTCCAAATACATCTATCAATGTAGGAGAAAACAGAGTGAAACCTAAAAATTCAAACTGTTACTGGAAATGAACGCTTCAACATAGAAGAACGAAATTTGGGGAACCAAGTCGCCTTAGTGTACTGATCATTACCTGAAAGTATCATCCAGTTTGGGTGAAAAAATATTTGCTGAGATTTCTGGAGATTCGTAATTTTGGGAAGCTTGGCAACCCCTTCCCATGAAAGTGTTTCTCGCCAGTCACTGTTTAGGGCTATATCAAGAGGAAACAAAACGTAGAGATAGAACGTGAAACTACTTTGTTGTGTCAAGTTTCAAGAAACTAGCACAAACCGTGTTGGATTTAGAGTTCCAAATACATCTATCAATATAGGAGAAAACAGAGTGAAACCTAAAAATTCAAACTGTTACTGGAAATAAACGCTTCAACATAGAAGAACGAAATTTGGGGAACCAAGTCTCCTTAGTGTACTGATCATTACCTGAAAGTATCATCCAGTTTGGGTGAAAAAATATTTGCTGAGATTTCTGGAGATTCGTAATTTTGGGAAGCTTGGCAACCCCTTCCCATGAAAGTGTTTCTCGCCAGTCACTGCTTAGGGCTACATCAAGAGGAAACAAAACGTAGAGATAGAACGTGAAACTACTTTGTTGTGTCAAGTTTCAAGAAGCTAGCACAAACCGTGTTGGATTTAGAGTTCCAAATACATCTATCAATATAGGAGAAAACAGAGTGAAACCTAAAAATTCAAACTGTTACTGGAAATGAACGCTTCAACATAGAAGAACGAAATTTGGGGAACCAAGTCGCCTTAGTGTACTGATCATTACCTGAAAGTATCATCCAGTTTGGGTGAAAAACTATTTGCTGAGATTTCTGGAGATTCGTAATTTTGGGAAGCTTGGCAACCCCTTCCCATGAAAGTGTTTCTCGCCAGTCACTGCTTAGGGCTACATCAAGAGGAAACAAAACGTAGAGATAGAACGTGAAACTACTTTGTTGTGTCAAGTTTCAAGAAGCTAGCACAAACCGTGTTGGATTTAGAGTTCCAAATACATCTATCAATATAGGAGAAAACAGAGTGAAACCTAAAAATTCAAACTGTTACTGGAAATGAACGCTTCAACATAGAAGAACGAAATTTGGGGAACCAAGTCGCCTTAGTGTACTGATCATTACCTGAAAGTATCATCCAGTTTGGGTGAAAAAATATTTGCTGAGATTTCTGGAGATTCGTAATTTTGGGAAGCTTGGCAACCCCTTCCCATGAAAGTGTTTCTCGCCAGTCACTGCTTAGGGCTACATCAAGAGGAAACAAAACGTAGAGATAGAACGTGAAACTACTTTGTTGTGTCAAGTTTCAAGAAGCTAGCACAAACCGTGTTGGATTTAGAGTTCCAAATACATCTATCAATATAGGAGAAAACAGAGTGAAACCTAAAAATTCAAACTGTTACTGGAAATGAACGCTTCAACATAGAAGAACGAAATTTGGGGAACCAAGTCGCCTTAGTGTACTGATCATTACCTGAGAGTATCATCCAGTTTGGGTGAAAAAATATTTGCTGAAATTTCTGGAGATTCGTAATTTTGGGAAGCTTGGCAACCCCTTCCCATGAAAGTGTTTCTCGCCAGTCACTGCTTAGGGCTACATCAAGAGGAAACAAAACATAGAGATAGAACGTGAAACTACTTTGTTGTGTCAAGTTTCAAGAAGCTAGCACAAACCGTGTTGGATTTAGAGTTCCAAATACATCTATCAATATAGGAGAAAACAGAGTGAAACCTAAAAATTCAAACTGTTACTGGAAATGAACGCTTCAACATAGAAGAACGAAATTTGGGGAACCAAGTCGCCTTAGTGTACTGATCATTACCTGAAAGTATCATCCAGTTTGGGTGAAAAAATATTTGCTGAGATCTCGGGAGATTCGTAATTTTGGGAAGCTTGGCAACCCCTTCCCATGAAAGTGTTTCTCGCCAGTCACTGCTTAGGGCTACATCAAGAGGAAACAAAACGTAGAGATAGAACGTGAAACTACTTTGTTGTGTCAAGTTTCAAGAAGCTAGCACAAACCGTGTTGGATTTAGAGTTCCAAATACATCTATCAATATAGGAGAAAACAGAGTGAAACCTAAAAATTCAAACTGTTACTGGAAATGAACGCTTCAACATAGAAGAACGAAATTTGGGGAACCAAGTCGCCTTAGTGTACTGATCATTACCTGAAAGTATCATCCAGTTTGGGTGAAAAAATATTTGCTGAGATTTCTGGAGATTCGTAATTTTGGGAAGCTTGGCAACCCCTTCCCATGAAAGTGTTTCTCGCCAGTCACTGTTTAGGGCTACATCAAGAGGAAACAAAACGTAGAGGTAGAACGTGAAACTACTTTATTGTGTCAAGTTTCAAGAAGCTAGCACAAACCGTGTTGGATTTAGAGTTCCAAATACATCTATCAATATAGGAGAAAACAGAGTGAAACCTAAAAATTCAAACTGTTACTGGAAATAAACGCTTCAACATAGAAGAACGAAATTTGGGGAACCAAGTCGCCTTAGTGTACTGATCATTACCTGAAAGTATCATCCAGTTTGGGTGAAAAAATATTTGCTGAGATTTCTGGAGATTCGTAATTTTGGGAAGCTTGGCAACCCCTTCCCATGAAAGTGTTTCTCGCCAGTCACTGCTTAGGGCTACATCAAGAGGAAACAAAACGTAGAGATAGAACGTGAAACTACTTTGTTGTGTCAAGTTTCAAGAAGCTAGCACAAACCGTGTTGGATTTAGAGTTCCAAATACATCTATCAATGTAGGAGAAAACAGAGTGAAACCTAAAAATTCAAACTGTTACTGGAAATGAACGCTTCAACATAGAAGAACGAAATTTGGGGAACCAAGTCGCCTTAGTGTACTGATCATTACCTGAAAGTATCATCCAGTTTGGGTGAAAAAATATTTGCTGAGATTTCTGGAGATTCGTAATTTTGGGAAGCTTGGCAACCCCTTCCCATGAAAGTGTTTCTCGCCAGTCACTGTTTAGGGCTATATCAAGAGGAAACAAAACGTAGAGATAGAACGTGAAACTACTTTGTTGTGTCAAGTTTCAAGAAACTAGCACAAACCGTGTTGGATTTAGAGTTCCAAATACATCTATCAATATAGGAGAAAACAGAGTGAAACCTAAAAATTCAAACTGTTACTGGAAATAAACGCTTCAACATAGAAGAACGAAATTTGGGGAACCAAGTCTCCTTAGTGTACTGATCATTACCTGAAAGTATCATCCAGTTTGGGTGAAAAAATATTTGCTGAGATTTCTGGAGATTCGTAATTTTGGGAAGCTTGGCAACCCCTTCCCATGAAAGTGTTTCTCGCCAGTCACTGCTTAGGGCTACATCAAGAGGAAACAAAACGTAGAGATAGAACGTGAAACTACTTTGTTGTGTCAAGTTTCAAGAAGCTAGCACAAACCGTGTTGGATTTAGAGTTCCAAATACATCTATCAATATAGGAGAAAACAGAGTGAAACCTAAAAATTCAAACTGTTACTGGAAATGAACGCTTCAACATAGAAGAACGAAATTTGGGGAACCAAGTCGCCTTAGTGTACTGATCATTACCTGAAAGTATCATCCAGTTTGGGTGAAAAACTATTTGCTGAGATTTCTGGAGATTCGTAATTTTGGGAAGCTTGGCAACCCCTTCCCATGAAAGTGTTTCTCGCCAGTCACTGCTTAGGGCTACATCAAGAGGAAACAAAACGTAGAGATAGAACGTGAAACTACTTTGTTGTGTCAAGTTTCAAGAAGCTAGCACAAACCGTGTTGGATTTAGAGTTCCAAATACATCTATCAATATAGGAGAAAACAGAGTGAAACCTAAAAATTCAAACTGTTACTGGAAATGAACGCTTCAACATAGAAGAACGAAATTTGGGGAACCAAGTCGCCTTAGTGTACTGATCATTACCTGAAAGTATCATCCAGTTTGGGTGAAAAAATATTTGCTGAGATTTCTGGAGATTCGTAATTTTGGGAAGCTTGGCAACCCCTTCCCATGAAAGTGTTTCTCGCCAGTCACTGCTTAGGGCTACATCAAGAGGAAACAAAACGTAGAGATAGAACGTGAAACTACTTTGTTGTGTCAAGTTTCAAGAAGCTAGCACAAACCGTGTTGGATTTAGAGTTCCAAATACATCTATCAATATAGGAGAAAACAGAGTGAAACCTAAAAATTCAAACTGTTACTGGAAATGAACGCTTCAACATAGAAGAACGAAATTTGGGGAACCAAGTCGCCTTAGTGTACTGATCATTACCTGAAAGTATCATCCAGTTTGGGTGAAAAAATATTTGCTGAGATTTCTGGAGATTCGTAATTTTGGGAAGCTTGGCAACCCCTTCCCATGAAAGTGTTTCTCGCCAGTCACTGCTTAGGGCTACATCAAGAGGAAACAAAACGTAGAGATAGAACGTGAAACTACTTTGTTGTGTCAAGTTTCAAGAAGCTAGCACAAACCGTGTTGGATTTAGAGTTCCAAATACATCTATCAATATAGGAGAAAACAGAGTGAAACCTAAAAATTCAAACTGTTACTGGAAATGAACGCTTCAACATAGAAGAACGAAATTTGGGGAACCAAGTCGCCTTAGTGTACTGATCATTACCTGAAAGTATCATCCAGTTTGGGTGAAAAACTATTTGCTGAGATTTCTGGAGATTCGTAATTTTGGGAAGCTTGGCAACCCCTTCCCATGAAAGTGTTTCTCGCCAGTCACTGCTTAGGGCTACATCAAGAGGAAACAAAACGTAGAGATAGAACGTGAAACTACTTTGTTGTGTCAAGTTTCAAGAAGCTAGCACAAACCGTGTTGGATTTAGAGTTCCAAATACATCTATCAATATAGGAGAAAACAGAGTGAAACCTAAAAATTCAAACTGTTACTGGAAATGAACGCTTCAACATAGAAGAACGAAATTTGGGGAACCAAGTCGCCTTAGTGTACTGATCATTACCTGAAAGTATCATCCAGTTTGGGTGAAAAAATATTTGCTGAGATTTCTGGAGATTCGTAATTTTGGGAAGCTTGGCAACCCCTTCCCATGAAAGTGTTTCTCGCCAGTCACTGCTTAGGGCTACATCAAGAGGAAACAAAACGTAGAGATAGAACGTGAAACTACTTTGTTGTGTCAAGTTTCAAGAAGCTAGCACAAACCGTGTTGGATTTAGAGTTCCAAATACATCTATCAATATAGGAGAAAACAGAGTGAAACCTAAAAATTCAAACTGTTACTGGAAATGAACGCTTCAACATAGAAGAACGAAATTTGGGGAACCAAGTCGCCTTAGTGTACTGATCATTACCTGAGAGTATCATCCAGTTTGGGTGAAAAAATATTTGCTGAAATTTCTGGAGATTCGTAATTTTGGGAAGCTTGGCAACCCCTTCCCATGAAAGTGTTTCTCGCCAGTCACTGCTTAGGGCTACATCAAGAGGAAACAAAACGTAGAGATAGAACGTGAAACTACTTTGTTGTGTCAAGTTTCAAGAAGCTAGCAGAAACCGTGTTGGATTTAGAGTTCCAAATACATCTATCAATATAGGAGAAAACAGAGTGAAACCTAAAAATTCAAACTGTTACTGGAAATGAACGCTTCAACATAGAAGAACGAAATTTGGGGAACCAAGTCGCCTTAGTGTACTGATCATTACCTGAAAGTATCATCCAGTTTGGGTGAAAAAATATTTGCTGAGATTTCTGGAGATTCGTAATTTTGGGAAGCTTGGCAACCCCTTCCCATGAAAGTGTTTCTCGCCAGTCACTGCTTAGGGCTACATCAAGATGAAACAAAACGTAGAGATAGAACGTGAAACTACTTTGTTGTGTCAAGTTTCAAGAAGCTAGCACAAACCGTGTTGGATTTAGAGTTCCAAATACATCTATCAATATAGGAGAAAACAGAGTGAAACCTAAAAATTCAAACTGTTACTGGAAATGAACGCTTCAACATAGAAGAACGAAATTTGGGGAACCAAGTCGCCTTAGTGTACTGATCATTACCTGAAAGTATCATCCAGTTTGGGTGAAAAAATATTTGCTGAGATTTCTGGAGATTCGTAATTTTTGGAAGCTTGGCAACCCCTTCCCATGAAAGTGTTTCTCGCCAGTCACTGCTTAGGGCTACATCAAGAGGAAACAAAACGTAGAGATAGAACGTGAAACTACTTTGTTGTGTCAAGTTTCAAGAAGCTAGCACAAACCGTGTTGGATTTAGAGTTCCAAATACATCTATCAATATAGGAGAAAACAGAGTGAAACCTAAAAATTCAAACTGTTACTGGAAATGAACGCTTCAACATAGAAGAACGAAATTTGGGGAACCAAGTCGCCTTAGTGTACTGATCATTACCTGAGAGTATCATCCAGTTTGGGTGAAAAAATATTTGCTGAAATTTCTGGAGATTCGTAATTTTGGGAAGCTTGGCAACCCCTTCCCATGAAAGTGTTTCTCGCCAGTCACTGCTTAGGGCTACATCAAGAGGAAACAAAACGTAGAGATAGAACGTGAAACTACTTTGTTGTGTCAAGTTTCAAGAAGCTAGCACAAACCGTGTTGGATTTAGAGTTCCAAATACATCTATCAATATAGGAGAAAACAGAGTGAAACCTAAAAATTCAAACTGTTACTGGAAATGAACGCTTCAACATAGAAGAACGAAATTTGGGGAACCAAGTCGCCTTAGTGTACTGATCATTACCTGAAAGTATCATCCAGTTTGGGTGAAAAAATATTTGCTGAGATTTCTGGAGATTCGTAATTTTGGGAAGCTTGGCAACCCCTTCCCATGAAAGTGTTTCTCGCCAGTCACTGCTTAGGGCTACATCAAGAGGAAACAAAACGTAGAGATAGAACGTGAAACTAGTTTATTGTGTCAAGTTTCAAGAAGCTAGCACAAACCGTGTTGGATTTAGAGTTCCAAATACATCTATCAATGTAGGAGAAAACAGAGTGAAACCTAAAAATTCAAACTGTTACTGGAAATGAACGCTTCAACATAGAAGAACGAAATTTTGGGAACCAAGTCGCCTTAGTGTACTGATCATTACCTGAAAGTATCATCCAGTTTGGGTGAAAAAATATTTGCTGAGATTTCTGGAGATTCGTAATTTTGGGAAGCTTGGCAACCCCTTCCCATGAAAGTGTTTCTCGCCAGTCACTGCTTAGGGCTACATCAAGAGGAAACAAAACGTAGAGAAAGAAAGTGAAACTACTTTGTTGTGTCAACTTTCAAGAAGCTAGCACAAACCGTGTTGGATTTAGAGTTCCAAATACATCTATCTATATAGGAGAAAACAGAGTGAAACCTAAAAATTCAAACTGTTACTGGAAATGAACGCTTCAACATCGAAGAACGAAATTTGGGGAACCAAGTCGCCTTAGTGTACTGATCATTACCTGAAAGTATCATCCAGTTTGGGTGAAAAAATATTTGCTGAGATTTCTGGAGATTCGTAATTTTGGGAAGCTTGGCAACCCCTTCCCATGAAAGTTTTTCTCGCCAGTCACTGTTTAGGGCTACATCAAGAGGAAACAAAACGTAGAGATAGAACGTGAAACTACTTTGTTGTGTCAAGTTTCAAGAAACTAGCACAAACCGTGTTGGATTTAGAGTTCCAAATACATCGATCAATATACGAGAAAACAGAGTGAAACCTAAAAATTCAAACTGTTACTGGAAATAAACGCTTCAACATAGAAGAACGAAATTTGGGGAACCAAGTCGCCTTAGTGTACTGATCATTACCTGAAAGTATCATCCAGTTTGGGTGAAAAAATATTTGCTGAGATTTCTGGAGATTCGTAATTTTGGGAAGCTTGGCAACCCCTTCCCATGAAAGTGTTTCTCGCCAGTCACTGCTTAGGGCTACATCAAGAGGAAACAAAACGTAGAGATAGAACGTGAAACTACTTTGTTGTGTCAAGTTTCAAGAAGCTAGCACAAACCGTGTTGGATTTAGAGTTCCAAATACATCTATCAATATAGGAGAAAACAGAGTGAAACCTAAAAATTCAAACTGTTACTGGAAATGAACGCTTCAACATAGAAGAACAAAATTTGGGGAACCAAGTCGCCTTAGTGTACTGATCATTACCTGAAAGTATCATCCAGTTTGGGTGAAAAAATATTTGCTGAGATTTCTGGAGATTCGTAATTTTGGGAAGCTTGGCAACCCCTTCCCATGAAAGTGTTTCTCGCCAGTCACTGCTTAGGGCTACATCAAGAGGAAACAAAACGTAGAGATAGAACGTGAAACTACTTTGTTGTGTCAAGTTTCAAGAAGCTAGCACAAACCGTGTTGGATTTAGAGTTCCAAATACATCTATCAATATAGGAGAAAATAGAGTGAAACCTAAAAATTCAAACTGTTACTGGAAATGAACGCTTCAACATCGAAGAACGAAATTTGGGGAACCAAGTCGCCTTAGTGTACTGATCATTACCTGAAAGTATCATCCAGTTTGGGTGAAAAAATATTTGCTGAGATTTCTGGAGATTCGTAATTTTGGGAAGCTTGGCAACCCCTTCCCATGAAAGTGTTTCTCGCCAGTCACTGCTTAGGGCTACATCAAGAGGAAACAAAACGTAGAGATAGAACGTGAAACTACTTTGTTGTGTCAAGTTTCAAGAAGCTAGCACAAACCGTGTTGGATTTAGAGTTCCAAATACATCTATCAATATAGGAGAAAACAGAGTGAAACCTAAAAATTCAAACTGTTACTGGAAATGAACGCTTCAACATAGAAGAACGAAATTTGGGGAACCAAGTCGCCTTAGTGTACTGATCATTACCTGAGAGTATCATCCAGTTTGGGTGAAAAAATATTTGCTGAGATTTCTGGAGATTCGTAATTTTTGGAAGCTTGGCAACCCCTTCCCATGAAAGTGTTTCTCGCCAGTCACTGCTTAGGGCTACATCAAGAGGAAAAAAAACGTAGAGATAGAACGTGAAACTACTTTGTTGTGTCAAGTTTCAAGAAGCTAGCACAAACCGTGTTGGATTTAGAGTTCCAAATACATCTATCAATATAGGAGAAAACAGAGTGAACCCTAAAAATTCAAACTGTTACTGGAAATGAACGCTTCAACATCGAAGAACCAAATTTGGGGAACCAAGTCGCCTTAGTGTACTGATCATTACCTGAAAGTATCATCCAGTTTGGGTGAAAAAATATTTGCTGAGATTTCTGGAGATTCGTAATTTTGGGAAGCTTGGCAACCCCTTCCCATGAAAGTGTTTCTCGCCAGTCACTGTTTAGGGCTACATCAAGAGGAAACAAAACGTAGAGATAGAACGTGAAACTACTTTGTTGTGTCAAGTTTCAAGAAGCTAGCACAAACCGTGTTGGATTTAGAGTTCCAAATACATCTATCAATATAGGAGAAAACAGAGTGAAACCTAAAAATTCAAACTGTTACTGGAAATAAACGCTTCAACATAGAAGAACGAAATTTGGGGAACCAAGTCGCCTTAGTGTACTGATCATTACCTGAAAGTATCATCCAGTTTGGGTGAAAAAATATTTGCTGAGATTTCTGGAGATTCGTAATTTTGGGAAGCTTGGCAACCCCTTCCCATGAAAGTGTTTCTCGCCAGTCACTGCTTAGGGCTACATCAAGAGGAAACAAAACGTAGAGATAGAACGTGAAACTACTTTGTTGTGTCAAGTTTCAAGAAGCTAGCACAAACCGTGTTGGATTTAGAGTTCCAAATACATCTATCAATGTAGGAGAAAACAGAGTGAAACCTAAAAATTCAAACTGTTACTGGAAATGAACGCTTCAACATAGAAGAACGAAATTTGGGGAACCAAGTCGCCTTAGTGTACTGATCATTACCTGAAAGTATCATCCAGTTTGGGTGAAAAAATATTTGCTGAGATTTCTGGAGATTCGTAATTTTGGGAAGCTTGGCAACCCCTTCCCATGAAAGTGTTTCTCGCCAGTCACTGTTTAGGGCTATATCAAGAGGAAACAAAACGTAGAGATAGAACGTGAAACTACTTTGTTGTGTCAAGTTTCAAGAAACTAGCACAAACTGTGTTGGATTTAGAGTTCCAAATACATCTATCAATATAGGAGAAAACAGAGTGAAACCTAAAAATTCAAACTGTTACTATAAATAAACGCTTCAACATAGAAGAACGAAATTTGGGGAACCAAGTCTCCTTAGTGTACTGATCATTACCTGAAAGTATCATCCAGTTTGGGTGAAAAAATATTTGCTGAGATTTCTGGAGATTCGTAATTTTGGGAAGCTTGGCAACCCCTTCCCATGAAAGTGTTTCTCGCCAGTCACTGCTTAGGGCTACATCAAGAGGAAACAAAACGTAGAGATAGAACGTGAAACTACTTTGTTGTGTCAAGTTTCAAGAAGCTAGCACAAACCGTGTTGGATTTAGAGTTCCAAATATATCTATCAATATAGGAGAAAACAGAGTGAAACCTAAAAATTCAAACTGTTACTGGAAATGAACGCTTCAACATAGAAGAACGAAATTTGGGGAACCAAGTCGCCTTAGTGTACTGATCATTACCTGAAAGTATCATCCAGTTTGGGTGAAAAAATATTTGCTGAGATTTCTGGAGATTCGTAATTTTGGGAAGCTTGGCAACCCCTTCCCATGAAAGTGTTTCTCGCCAGTCACTGCTTAGGGCTACATCAAGAGGAAACAAAACGTAGAGATAGAACGTGAAACTACTTTGTTGTGTCAAGTTTCAAGAAGCTAGCACAAACCGTGTTGGATTTAGAGTTCCAAATACATCTATCAATATAGGAGAAAACAGAGTGAAACCTAAAAATTCAAACTGTTACTGGAAATGAACGCTTCAACATAGAAGAACGAAATTTGGGGAACCAAGTCGCCTTAGTGTACTGATCATTACCTGAAAGTATCATCCAGTTTGGGTGAAAAAATATTTGCTGAGATTTCTGGAGATTCGTAATTTTGGGAAGCTTGGCAACCCCTTCCCATGAAAGTGTTTCTCGCCAGTCACTGCTTAGGGCTACATCAAGAGGAAACAAAACTTAGAGATAGAACGTGAAACTACTTTGTTGTGTCAAGTTTCAAGAAGCTAGCACAAACCGTGTTGGATTTAGAGTTCCAAATACATCTATCAATATAGGAGAAAACAGAGTGAAACCTAAAAATTCAAACTGTTACTGGAAATGAACGCTTCAACATAGAAGAACGAAATTTGGGGAACCAAGTCGCCTTAGTGTACTGATCATTACCTGAAAGTATCATCCAGTTTGGGTGAAAAAATATTTGCTGAGATTTCTGGAGATTCGTAATTTTGGGAAGCTTGGCAACCCCTTCCCATGAAAGTGTTTCTTGCCAGTCACTGCTTAGGGCTACATCAAGAGGAAACAAAACGTAGAGATAGAACGTGAAACTACTTTGTTGTGTCAAGTTTCAAGAAGCTAGCACAAACCGTGTTGGATTTAGAGTTCCAAATACATCTATCAATATAGGAGAAAACAGAGTGAAACCTAAAAATTCAAACTGTTACTGGAAATGAACGCTTCAACATAGAAGAACGAAATTTGGGGAACCAAGTCGCCTTAGTGCACTGATCATTACCTGAAAGTATCATCCAGTTTGGGTGAAAAAATATTTGCTGAGATTTCTGGAGATTCGTAATTTTGGGAAGCTTGGCAACCCCTTCCCATGAAAGTGTTTCTCGCCAGTCACTGCTTAGGGCTACATCAAGAGGAAACAAAACGTAGAGATAGAACGTGAAACTACTTTGTTGTGTCAAGTTTCAAGAAGCTAGCACAAACCGTGTTGGATTTAGAGTTCCAAATACATCTATCAATATAGGAGAAAACAGAGTGAAACCTAAAAATTCAAACTGTTACTGGAAATGAACGCTTCAACATAGAAGAACGAAATTTGGGGAACCAAGTCGCCTTAGTGTACTGATCATTACCTGAAAGTATCATCCAGTTTGGGTGAAAAAATATTTGCTGAGATTTCTGGAGATTCGTAATTTTGGGAAGCTTGGCAACCCCTTCCCATGAAAGTGTTTCTCGCCAGTCACTGTTTAGGGCTACATCAAGAGGAAACAAAACGTAGAGATAGAACGTGAAACTACTTTGTTGTGTCAAGTTTCAAGAAGCTAGCACAAACCGTGTTGGATTTAGAGTTCCAAATACATCTATCAATATAGGAGAAAACAGAGTGAAACCTAAAAATTCAAACTGTTACTGGAAATAAACGCTTCAACATAGAAGAACGAAATTTGGGGAACCAAGTCTCCTTAGTGTACTGATCATTACCTGAAAGTATCATCCAGTTTGGGTGAAAAAATATTTGCTGAGATTTCTGGAGATTCATAATTTTTGGAAGCTTGGCAACACCTTCCCATGAAAGTGTTTCTCGCCAGTCACTGCTTAGGGCTACATCAAGAGGAAACAAAACGTAGAGATAGAACGTGAAACTACTTTGTTGTGTCAACTTTCATGAAGCTAGCACAAACCGTGTTGGATTCAGAGTTCCAAATACATCTATCAATATAGGAGAAAACAGAGTGAAACCTAAAAATTCAAACTGTTACTGGAAATGAACGCTTCAACATAGAAGAACGAAATTTGGGGAACCAAGTCGACTTAGTGTACTGATCATTACCTGAAAGTATCATCCAGTTTGGGTGAAAAAATATTTGCTGAGATTTCTGGAGATTCGTAATTTTGGGAAGCTTGGCAACCCTTTCCCATGAAAGTGTTTATCGCCAGTCACTGCTTAGGGCTACATCAAGAGGAAACAAAACGTAGAGATAGAACGTGAAACTACTTTGTTGTGTCAACTTTCAAGAAGCTAGCACAAACCGTGTTGCATTTAGAGTTCCAAATACATCTATCAATATAGGAGAAAACAGAGTGAAACCTAAAAATTCAAACTGTTACTGGAAATGAACGCTTCAACATCGAAGAACGAAATTTGGGGAACCAAGTCGCCTTAGTGTACTGATCATTACCTGAAAGTATCATCCAGTTCGGGTGAAAAAATATTTGCTGAGATTTCTGGAGATTCGTAATTTTGGGAAGCTTGGCAACCCCTTCCCATGAAAGTGTTTCTCGCCAGTCACTGCTTAGGGCTACATCAAGAGGAAACAAAACGTAGAGATAGAACGTGAAACTACTTTGTTGTGTCAAGTTTCAAGAAGCTAGCACAAACCGTGTTGGATTTAGAGTTCCAAATACATCTATCAATATAGGAGAAAACAGAGTGAAACCTAAAAATTCAAACTGTTACTGGAAATAAACGCTTCAACATAGAAGAACGAAATTTGGGGAACCAAGTCGCCTTAGTGTACTGATCATTACCTGAAAGTATCATCCAGTTTGGGTGAAAAAATATTTGCTGAGATTTCTGGAGATTCGTAATTTTGGGAAGCTTGGCAACCCCTTCCCATGAAAGTGTTTCTCGCCAGTCACTGCTTAGGGCTACATCAAGAGGAAACAAAACGTAGAGATAGAACGTGAAACTACTTTGTTGTGTCAAGTTTCAAGAAGCTAGCACAAACCGTGTTGGATTTAGAGTTCCAAATACATCTATCAATGTAGGAGAAAACAGAGTGAAACCTAAAAATTCAAACTGTTACTGGAAATGAACGCTTCAACATAGAAGAACGAAATTTGGGGAACCAAGTCGCCTTAGTGTACTGATCATTACCTGAAAGTATCATCCAGTTTGGGTGAAAAAATATTTGCTGAGATTTCTGGAGATTCGTAATTTTGGGAAGCTTGGCAACCCCTTCCCATGAAAGTGTTTCTCGCCAGTCACTGTTTAGGGCTATATCAAGAGGAAACAAAACGTAGAGATAGAACGTGAAACTACTTTGTTGTGTCAAGTTTCAAGAAGCTAGCACAAACTGTGTTGGATTTAGAGTTCCAAATACATCTATCAATATAGGAGAAAACAGAGTGAAACCTAAAAATTCAAACTGTTACTATAAATAAACGCTTCAACATAGAAGAACGAAATTTGGGGAACCAAGTCTCCTTAGTGTACTGATCATTACCTGAAAGTATCATCCAGTTTGGGTGAAAAAATATTTGCTGAGATTTCTGGAGATTCGTAATTTTGGGAAGCTTGGCAACCCCTTCCCATGAAAGTGTTTCTCGCCAGTCACTGCTTAGGGCTACATCAAGAGGAAACAAAACGTAGAGATAGAACGTGAAACTACTTTGTTGTGTCAAGTTTCAAGAAGCTAGCACAAACCGTGTTGGATTTAGAGTTCCAAATACATCTATCAATATAGGAGAAAACAGAGTGAAACCTAAAAATTCAAACTGTTACTGGAAATAAACGCTTCAACATAGAAGAACGAAATTTGGGGAACCAAGTCGCCTTAGTGTACTGATCATTACCTGAAAGTATCATCCAGTTTGGGTGAAAAAATATTTGCTGAGATTTCTGGAGATTCGTAATTTTTGGAAGCTTGGCAACACCTTCCCATGAAAGTGTTTCTCGCCAGTCACTGCTTAGGGCTACATCAAGAGGAAACAAAACGTAGAGATAGAACGTGAAACTACTTTGTTGTGTCAACTTTCATGAAGCTAGCACAAACCGTGTTGGATTCAGAGTTCCAAATACATCTATCAATATAGGAGAAAACAGAGTGAAACCTAAAAATTCAAACTGTTACTGGAAATGAACGCTTCAACATAGAAGAACGAAATTTGGGGAACCAAGTCGACTTAGTGTACTGATCATTACCTGAAAGTATCATCCAGTTTGGGTGAAAAAATATTTGCTGAGATTTCTGGAGATTCGTAATTTTGGGAAGCTTGGCAACCCTTTCCCATGAAAGTGTTTATCGCCAGTCACTGCTTAGGGCTACATCAAGAGGAAACAAAACGTAGAGATAGAACGTGAAACTACTTTGTTGTGTCAACTTTCAAGAAGCTAGCACAAACCGTGTTGCATTTAGAGTTCCAAATACATCTATCAATATAGGAGAAAACAGAGTGAAACCTAAAAATTCAAACTGTTACTGGAAATGAACGCTTCAACATCGAAGAACGAAATTTGGGGAACCAAGTCGCCTTAGTGTACTGATCATTACCTGAAAGTATCATCCAGTTTGGGTGAAAAAATATTTGCTGAGATTTCTGGAGATTCGTAATTTTGGGAAGCTTGGCAACCCCTTCCCATGAAAGTGTTTCTCGCCAGTCACTGTTTAGGGCTATATCAAGAGGAAACAAAACGTAGAGATAGAACGTGAAACTACTTTGTTGTGTCAAGTTTCAAGAAGCTAGCACAAACTGTGTTGGATTTAGAGTTCCAAATACATCTATCAATATAGGAGAAAACAGAGTGAAACCTAAAAATTCAAACTGTTACTATAAATAAACGCTTCAACATAGAAGAACGAAATTTGGGGAACCAAGTCTCCTTAGTGTACTGATCATTACCTGAAAGTATCATCCAGTTTGGGTGAAAAAATATTTGCTGAGATTTCTGGAGATTCGTAATTTTGGGAAGCTTGGCAACCCCTTCCCATGAAAGTGTTTCTCGCCAGTCACTGCTTAGGGCTACATCAAGAGGAAACAAAACGTAGAGATAGAACGTGAAACTACTTTGTTGTGTCAACTTTCAAGAAGCTAGCACAAACCGTGTTGGATTTAGAGTTCCAAATACATCTATCAATATAGGAGAAAACAGAGTGAAACCTAAAAATTCAAACTGTTACTGGAAATGAACGCTTCAACATAGAAGAACGAAATTTGGGGAACCAAGTCGCTTTAGTGTACTGATCATTACCTGAAAGTATCATCCAGTTTGGGTGAAAAAATATTTGCTGAGATTTCTGGAGATTCGTAATTTTGGGAAGCTTGGCAACCCCTTCCCATGAAAGTGTTTCTCGCCAGTCACTGCTTAGGGCTACATCAAGAGGAAACAAAACGTAGAGATAGAACGTGAAACTACTTTGTTGTGTCAAGTTTCAAGAAGCTAGCACAAACCGTGTTGGATTTAGAGTTCCAAATATATCTATCAATATAGGAGAAAACAGAGTGAAACCTAAAAATTCAAACTGTTACTGGAAATGAACGCTTCAACATAGAAGAACGAAATTTGGGGAACCAAGTCGCCTTAGTGTACTGATCATTACCTGAAAGTATCATCCAGTTTGGGTGAAAAAATATTTGCTGAGATTTCTGGAGATTCGTAATTTTGGGAAGCTTGGCAACCCCTTCCCATGAAAGTGTTTATCGCCAGTCACTGTTTAGGGCTACATCAAGAGGAAACAAAACGTAGAGATAGAACGTGAAACTACTTTGTTGTGTCAAGTATCAAGAAACTAGCACAAACCGTGTTGGATTTAGAGTTCCAAATACATCTATCAATATAGGAGAAAACAGAGTGAAACCTAAAAATTCAAACTGTTACTGGAAATGAACGCTTCAACATCGAAGAACGAAATTTGGGGAACCAAGTCGCCTTAGTGTACTGATCATTACCTGAAAGTATCATCCAGTTCGGGTGAAAAAATATTTGCTGAGATCTCTGGAGATTCGTAATTTTGGGAAGCTTGGCAACCCCTTCCCATGAAAGTGTTTCTCGCCAGTCACTGCTTAGGGCTACATCAAGAGGAAACAAAACGTAGAGATAGAACGTGAAACTACTTTGTTGTGTCAAGTTTCAAGAAGCTAGCACAAACCGTGTTGGATTTAGAGTTCCAAATACATCTATCAATATAGGAGAAAACAGAGTGAAACCTAAAAATTCAAACTGTTACTGGAAATAAACGCTTCAACATAGAAGAACGAAATTTGGGGAACCAAGTCGCCTTAGTGTACTGATCATTACCTGAAAGTATCATCCAGTTCGGGTGAAAAAATATTTGCTGAGATTTCTGGAGATTCGTAATTTTGGGAAGCTTGGCAACCCCTTCCCATGAAAGTGTTTCTCGCCAGTCACTGCTTAGGGCTACATCAAGAGGAAACAAAACGTAGAGATAGAACGTGAAACTACTTTGTTGTGTCAAGTTTCAAGAAGCTAGCACAAACCGTGTTGGATTTAGAGTTCCAAATACATCTATCTATATAGGAGAAAACTGAGTGAAACCTAAAAATTCAAACTGTTACTGGAAATGAACGCTTCAACATAGAAGAACGAAATTTGGGGAACCAAGTGTCCTTAGTGTACTGATCATTACCTGAAAGTATCATCCAGTTTGGGTGAAAAAATATTTGCTGAGATCTCTGGAGATTCGTAATTTTGGGAAGCTTGGCAACCCCTTCCCATGAAAGTGTTTCTCGCCAGTCACTGCTTAGGGCTACATCAAGAGGAAACAAAACGTAGAGATTGAACGTGAAACTACTTTGTTGTGTCAAGTGTCAAGAAACTAGCACAAACCGTGTTGGATTTAGAGTTCCAAATACATCTATCAATATAGGAGAAAACAGAGTGAAACCTAAAAATTCAAACTGTTACTGGAAATGAACGCTTCAACATAGAAGAACGAAATTTGGGGAACCAAGTCGCCTTAGTGTACTGATCATTACCTGAAAGTATCATCCAGTTTGGGTGAAAAAATATTTGCTGAGATCTCTGGAGATTCGTAATTTTGGGAAGCTTGGCAACCCCTTCCCATGAAAGTGTTTCTCGCCAGTCACTGCTTAGGGCTACATCAAGAGGAAACAAAACGTAGAGATAGAACGTGAAACTACTTTGTTGTGTCAAGTTTCAAGAAGCTAGCACAAACCGTGTTGGATTTAGAGTTCCAAATACATCTATCAATATAGGAGAAAACAGAGTGAAACCTAAAAATTCAAACTGTTACTGGAAATGAACGCTTCAACATAGAAGAACGAAATTTGGGCAACCAAGTCGCCTTAGTGTACTGATCATTACCTGAAAGTATCATCCAGTTTGGGTGAAAAAATATTTGCTGAGATTTCTGGAGATTCGTAATTTTGGGAAGCTTGGCAACCCCTTCCCATGAAAGTGTTTCTCGCCAGTCACTGCTTAGGGCTACATCAAGAGGAAACAAAACGTAGAGATAGAACGTGAAACTACTTTGTTGTGTCAAGTATCAAGAAGCTAGCACAAACCGTGTTAGATTTAGAGTTCCAAATACATCTATCAATATAGGAGAAAAGAGAGTGAAACCCAAAAATTCAAACTGTTACTGGAAATGAACGCTTCAACATCGAAGAACGAAATTTGGGGAACCAAGTCGCCTTAGTGTACTGATCATTACCTGAAAGTATCATCCAGTTTGGGTGAAAAAATATTTGCTGAGATTTCTGGAGATTCGTAATTTTGGGAAGCTTGGCAACCCCTTCCCATGAAAGTGTTTCTCGCCAGTCACTGCTTAGGGCTACATCAAGAAGAAACAAAACGTAGAGATAGAACGTGAAACTACTTTGTTGTGTCAAGTTTCAAGAAGCTAGCACAAACCGTGTTGGATTTAGAGTTCCAAATACATCTATCTATATAGGAGAAAACAGAGTGAAACCTAAAAATTCAAACTGTTACTGGAAATGAACGCTTCAACATCGAAGAACGAAATTTGGGGAACCAAGTCGCCTTAGTGTACTGATCATTACCTGAAAGTATCATCCAGTTTGGGTGAAAAAATATTTGCTGAGATTTCTGGAGATTCGTAATTTTGGGAAGCTTGGCAACCCCTTCCCATGAAAGTGTTTCTCGCCAGTCACTGCTTAGGGCTACATCAAGAGGAAACAAAACGTAGAGATAGAACGTGAAAGTACTTTGTTGTGTCAAGTTTCAAGAAGCTAGCACAAACCGTGTTGGATTTAGAGTTCCAAATACATCTATCAATGTAGGAGAAAACAGAGTGAAACCTAAAAATTCAAACTGTTACTGGAAATGAACGCTTCAACATAGAAGAACGAAATTTGGGGAACCAAGTCGCCTTAGTGTACTGATCATTACCTGAAAGTATCATCCAGTTTGGGTGAAAAAATATTTGCTGAGATTTCTGGAGATTCGTAATTTTGGGAAGCTTGGCAACCCCTTCCCATGAAAGTGTTTCTCGCCAGTCACTGCTTAGGGCTACATAAAGAGGAAACAAAACATAGAGATAGAACGTGAAACTACTTTGTTGTGTCAAGTTTCAAGAAGCTAGCACAAACCGTGTTGGATTTAGAGTTCCAAATACATCTATCTATATAGGAGAAAACAGAGTGAAACCTAAAAATTCAAACTGTTACTGGAAATGAACGCTTCAACATAGAAGAACGAAATTTGGGGAACCAAGTCGCCTTAGTGTACTGATCATTACCTGAAAGTATCATCCAGTTTGGGTGAAAAAATATTTGCTGAGATTTCTGGAGATTCGTAATTTTGGGAAGCTTGGCAACCCCTTCCCATGCAAGTGTTTCCCGCCAGTCACTGCTTAGGGCTACATCAAGAGGAAACAAAACGTAGAGATAGAACGTGAAACTACTTTGTTGTGTCAAGTTTCAAGAAGCTAGCACAAACCGTGTTGGATTTAGAGTTCCAAATACATCTATCTATATAGGAGAAAACTGAGTGAAACCTAAAAATTCAAACTGTTACTGGAAATGAACGCTTCAACATAGAAGAACGAAATTTGGGGAACCAAGTGTCCTTAGTGTACTGATCATTACCTGAAAGTATCATCCAGTTTGGGTGAAAAAATATTTGCTGAGATCTCTGGAGATTCGTAATTTTGGGAAGCTTGGCAACCCCTTCCCATGAAAGTGTTTCTCGCCAGTCACTGTTTAGGGCTACATCAAGAGGAAACAAAACGTAGAGATAGAACGTGAAACTACTTTGTTGTGTCAAGTTTCAAGAAACTAGCACAAACCGTGTTGGATTTAGAGTTCCAAATACATCTATCAATATAGGAGAAAACAGAGTGAAACCTAAAAATTCAAACTGTTACTGGAAATGAACGCTTCAACATAGAAGAACGAAATTTGGGGAACCAAGTCGCCTTAGTGTACTGATCATTACCTGAAAGTATCATCCAGTTTGGGTGAAAAAATATTTGCTGAGATCTCTGGAGATTCGTAATTTTGGGAAGCTTGGCAACCCCTTCCCATGAAAGTCTTTCTCGCCAGTCACTGCTTAGGGCTACATCAAGAGGAAACAAAACGTAGAGATAGAACGTGAAACTACTTTGTTGTGTCAAGTTTCAAGAAGCTAGCACAAACCGTGTTGGATTTAGAGTTCCAAATACATCTATCAATATAGGAGAAAACAGAGTGAAACCTAAAAATTCAAACTGTTACTGGAAATGAACGCTTCAACATAGAAGAACGAAATTTGGGGAACCAAGTCGCCTTAGTGTACTGATCATTACCTGAAAGTATCATCCAGTTTGGGTGAAAAAATATTTGCTGAGATCTCTGGAGATTCGTAATTTTGGGAAGCTTGGCAACCCCTTCCCATGAAAGTGTTTCTCGCCAGTCACTGCTTAGGGCTACATCAAGAGGAAACAAAACGTAGAGATAGAACGTGAAACTACTTTGTTGTGTCAAGTTTCAAGAAGCTAGCACAAACCGTGTTGGATTTAGAGTTCCAAATACATCTATCAATATAGGAGAAAACAGAGTGAAACCTAAAAATTCAAACTGTTACTGGAAATGAACGCTTCAACATAGAAGAACAAAATTTGGGCAACCAAGTCGCCTTAGTGTACTGATAATTACCTGAAAGTATCATCCAGTTTGGGTGAAAAAATATTTGCTGAGATTTCTGGAGATTCGTAATTTTGGGAAGCTTGGCAACCCCTTCCCATGAAAGTGTTTCTCGCCAGTCACTGCTTAGGGCTACATCAAGAGGAAACAAAACGTAGAGATAGAACGTGAAACTACTTTGTTGTGTCAAGTATCAAGAAGCTAGCACAAACCGTGTTAGATTTAGAGTTCCAAATACATCTATCAATATAGGAGAAAAGAGAGTGAAACCCAAAAATTCAAACTGTTACTGGAAATGAACGCTTCAACATCGAAGAACGAAATTTGGGGAACCAAGTCGCCTTAGTGTACTGATCATTACCTGAAAGTATCATCCAGTTTGGGTGAAAAAATATTTGCTGAGATTTCTGGAGATTCGTAATTTTGGGAAGCTTGGCAACCCCTTCCCATGAAAGTGTTTCTCACCAGTCACTGCTTAGGGCTACATCAAGAAGAAACAAAACGTAGAGATAGAACGTGAAACTACTTTGTTGTGTCAAGTTTCAAGAAGCTAGCACAAACCGTGTTGGATTTAGAGTTCCAAATACATCTATCTATATAGGAGAAAACAGAGTGAAACCTAAAAATTCAAACTGTTACTGGAAATGAACGCTTCAACATAGAAGAACGAAATTTGGGGAACCAAGTCGCCTTAGTGTACTGATCATTACCTGAAAGTATCATCCAGTTTGGGTGAAAAAATATTTGCTGAGATTTCTGGAGATTCGTAATTTTGGGAAGCTTGGCAACCCCTTCCCATGCAAGTGTTTCTCGCCAGTCACTGCTTAGGGCTACATCAAGAGGAAACAAAACGTAGAGATAGAACGTGAAACTACTTTGTTGTGTCAAGTTTCAAGAAGCTAGCACAAACCGTGTTGGATTTAGAGTTCCAAATACATCTATCTATATAGGAGAAAACTGAGTGAAACCTAAAAATTCAAACTGTTACTGGAAATGAACGCTTCAACATAGAAGAACGAAATTTGGGGAACCAAGTGTCCTTAGTGTACTGATCATTACCTGAAAGTATCATCCAGTTTGGGTGAAAAAATATTTGCTGAGATCTCTGGAGATTCGTAATTTTGGGAAGCTTGGCAACCCCTTCCCATGAAAGTGTTTCTCGCCAGTCACTGTTTAGGGCTACATCAAGAGGAAACAAAACGTAGAGATAGAACGTGAAACTACTTTGTTGTGTCAAGTTTCAAGAAACTAGCACAAACCGTGTTGGATTTAGAGTTCCAAATACATCTATCAATATAGGAGAAAACAGAGTGAAACCTAAAAATTCAAACTGTTACTGGAAATGAACGCTTCAACATAGAAGAACGAAATTTGGGGAACCAAGTCGCCTTAGTGTACTGATCATTACCTGAAAGTATCATCCAGTTTGGGTGAAAAAATATTTGCTGAGATCTCTGGAGATTCGTAATTTTGGGAAGCTTGGCAACCCCTTCCCATGAAAGTCTTTCTCGCCAGTCACTGCTTAGGGCTACATCAAGAGGAAACAAAACGTAGAGATAGAACGTGAAACTACTTTGTTGTGTCAAGTTTCAAGAAGCTAGCACAAACCGTGTTGGATTTAGAGTTCCAAATACATCTATCAATATAGGAGAAAACAGAGTGAAACCTAAAAATTCAAACTGTTACTGGAAATGAACGCTTTAACATAGAAGAACAAAATTTGGGCAACCAAGTCGCCTTAGTGTACTGATCATTACCTGAAAGTATCATCCAGTTTGGGTGAAAAAATATTTGCTGAGATTTCTGGAGATTCGTAATTTTGGGAAGCTTGGCAACCCCTTCCCATGAAAGTGTTTCTCGCCAGTCACTGTTTAGGGCTACATCAAGAGGAAACAAAAAGTAGAGATAGAACGTGAAACTACTTTGTTGTGTCAAGTATCAAGAAGCTAGCACAAACCGTGTTGGATTTAGAGTTCCAAATACATCTATCAATATAGGAGAAAAGAGAGTGAAACCCAAAAATTCAAACTGTTACTGGAAATGAACGCTTCAACATCGAAGAACGAAAATTGGGGAACCAAGTCGCCTTAGTGTACTGATCATTACCTGAAAGTATCATCCAGTTTGGGTGAAAAAATATTTGCTGAGATTTCTGGAGATTCGTAATTTTGGGAAGCTTGGCAACCCCTTCCCATGAAAGTGTTTCTCGCCAGTCACTGCTTAGGGCTACATCAAGAGGAAACAAAACGTAGAGATAGAACGTGAAACTACTTTGTTGTGTCAAGTTTCAAGAAGCTAGCACAAACCGTGTTGGATTTAGAGTTCCAAATACATCTATCAATGTAGGAGAAAACAGAGTGAAACCTAAAAATTCAAACTGTTACTGGAAATGAACGCTTCAACATAGAAGAACGAAATTTGGGGAACCAAGTCGCCTTAGTGTACTGATCATTACCTGAAAGTATCATCCAGTTTGGGTGAAAAAATATTTGCTGAGATTTCTGGAGATTCGTAATTTTGGGAAGATTGGCAACCCCTTCCCATGAAAGTGTTTCTCGCCAGTCACTGCTTAGGGCTACATCAAGAGGAAACAAAACGTAGAGATAGAATGTGAAACTACTTTGTTGTGTCAAGTTTCAAGAATCTAGCACAAACCGTGTTGGATTTAGAGTTCCAAATACATCTATCTATATAGGAGAAAACAGAGTGAAACCTAAAAATTCAAACTGTTACTGGAAATGAACGCTTCAACATAGAAGAACGAAATTTGGGGAACCAAGTCGCCTTAGTGTACTGATCATTACCTGAAAGTATCATCCAGTTTGGGTGAAAAAATATTTGCTGAGATTTCTGGAGATTCGTAATTTTGGGAAGCTTGGCAACCCCTTCCCATGAAAGTGTTTCTCGCCAGTCACTGCTTAGGGCTACATCAAGAGGAAACAAAACGTAGAGATAGAACGTGAAACTACTTTGTTGTGTCAAGTTTCAAGAAGCTAGCACAAACCGTGTTGGATTTAGAGTTCCAAATACATCTATCAATATAGGAGAAAACAGAGTGAAACCTAAAAATTCAAACTGTTACTGGAAATGAACGCTTCAACATAGAAGAACAAAATTTGGGGAACCAAGTCGCCTTAGTGTACTGATCATTACCTGAAAGTATCATCCAGTTTGGGTGAAAAAATATTTGCTGAGATTTCTGGAGATTCGTAATTTTGGGAAGCTTGGCAACCCCTTCCCATGAAAGTGTTTCTCGCCAGTCACTGCTTAGGGCTACATCAAGAGGAAACAAAACGTAGAGATAGAAAGTGAAACTACTTTGTTGTGTCAAGTTTCAAGAAGCTAGCACAAACCGTGTTGGATTTAGAGTTCCAAATACATCTATCAATGTAGGAGAAAACAGAGTGAAACCTAAAAATTCAAACTGTTACTGGAAATGAACGCTTCAACATCGAAGAACGAAATTTGGGGAACAAAGTCGCCTTAGTGTACTGATCATTACCTGAAAGTATCATCCAGTTTGGGTGAAAAAATATTTGCTGAGATTTCTGGAGATTCATAATTTTGGGAAGCTTGGCAACCCCTTCCCATGAAAGTGTTTCTCGCCAGTCACTGCTTAGGGCTACATCAAGAGGAAACAAAACGTAGAGATAGAACGTGAAACTACTTTGTTGTGTCAAGTTTCAAGAAGCTAGCACAAACCGTGTTGGATTTAGAGTTCCAAATACATCTATCAATATAGGAGAAAAGAGAGTGAAACCCAAAAATTCAAACTGTTACTGGAAATGAACGCTTCAACATCGAAGAACGAAATTTGGGGAACCAAGTCGCCTTAGTGTACTGATCATTACCTGAAAGTATCATCCAGTTTGGGTGAAAAAATATTTGCTGAGATTTCTGGAGATTCGTAATTTTGGGAAGCTTGGCAACCCCTTCCCATGAAAGTGTTTCTCGCCAGTCACTGCTTAGGGCTACATCAAGAGGAAACAAAACGTAGAGATAGAACGTGAAACTACTTTGTTGTGTCAAGTTTCAAGAAGCTAGCACAAACCGTGTTGGATTTAGAGTTCCAAATACATCTATCAATGTAGGAGAAAACAGAGTGAAACCTAAAAATTCAAACTGTTACTGGAAATGAACGCTTCAACATAGAAGAACGAAATTTGGGGAACCAAGTCGCCTTAGTGTACTGATCATTACCTGAAAGTATCATCCAGTTTGGGTGAAAAAATATTTGCTGAGATTTCTGGAGATTCGTAATTTTGGGAAGATTGGCAACCCCTTCCCATGAAAGTGTTTCTCGCCAGTCACTGCTTAGGGCTACATCAAGAGGAAACAAAACGTAGAGATAGAACGTGAAACTACTTTGTTGTGTCAAGTTTCAAGAATCTAGCACAAACCGTGTTGGATTTAGAGTTCCAAATACATCTATCTATATAGGAGAAAACAGAGTGAAACCTAAAAATTCAAACTGTTACGGGAAATGAACGCTTCAACATAGAAGAACGAAATTTGGGGAACCAAGTCGCCTTAGTGTACTGATCATTACCTGAAAGTATCATCCAGTTTGGGTGAAAAAATATTTGCTGAGATTTCTGGAGATTCGTAATTTTGGGAAGCTTGGCAACCCCTTCCCATGAAAGTGTTTCTCGCCAGTCACTGCTTAGCGCTACATCAAGAGGAAACAAAACGTAGAGATAGAACGTGAAACTACTTTGTTGTGTCAAGTTTCAAGAAGCTAGCACAAACCGTGTTGGATTTAGAGTTCCAAATACATCTATCAATATAGGAGAAAACAGAGTGAAATCTAAAAATTCAAACTGTTACAGGAAATGAACGCTTCAACATAGAAGAACAAAATTTGGGGAACCAAGTCGCCTTAGTGTACTGATCATTACCTGAAAGTATCATCCAGTTTGGGTGAAAAAATATTTGCTGAGATTTCTGGAGATTCATAATTTTGGGAAGCTTGGCAACCCCTTCCCATGAAAGTGTTTCTCGCCAGTCACTGCTTAGGGCTACATCAAGAGGAAACAAAACGTAGAGATAGAACGTGAAACTACTTTGTTGTGTCAAGTTTCAAGAAGCTAGCACAAACCGTGTTGGATTTAGAGTTCCAAATACATCTATCAATATAGGAGAAAATAGAGTGAAACCTAAAAATTCAAACTGTTACTGGAAATGAACGCTTCAACATCGAAGAACGAAATTTGGGGAACCAAGTCGCCTTAGTGTACTGATCATTACCTGAAAGTATCATCCAGTTTGGGTGAAAAAATATTTGCTGAGATTTCTGGAGATTCGTAATTTTGGGAAGCTTGGCAACCCCTTCCCATGAAAGTGTTTCTCGCCAGTCACTGCTTAGGGCTACATCAAGAGGAAACAAAACGTAGAGATAGAAAGTGAAACTACTTTGTTGTGTCAAGTTTCAAGAAGCTAGCACAAACCGTGTTGGATTTAGAGTTCCAAATACATCTATCAATGTAGGAGAAAACAGAGTGAAACCTAAAAATTCAAACTGTTACTGGAAATGAACGCTTCAACATCGAAGAACGAAATTTGGGGAACAAAGTCGCCTTAGTGTACTGATCATTACCTGAAAGTATCATCCAGTTTGGGTGAAAAAATATTTGCTGAGATTTCTGGAGATTCATAATTTTGGGAAGCTTGGCAACCCCTTCCCATGAAAGTGTTTCTCGCCAGTCACTGCTTAGGGCTACATCAAGAGGAAACAAAACGTAGAGATAGAACGTGAAACTACTTTGTTGTGTCAAGTTTCAAGAAGCTAGCACAAACCGTGTTGGATTTAGAGTTCCAAATACATCTATCAATATAGGAGAAAACAGAGTGAAACCTAAAAATTCAAACTGTTACTGGAAATGAACGCTTCAACATAGAAGAACGAAATTTGGGGAACCAATTCGCCTTAGTGTACTGATCATTACCTGAGTATCTTCCAGTTTGGGTGAAAAAATATTTGCTGAGATTTCTGGAGATTCGTAATTTTGGGAAGCTTGGCAACCCCTTCCCATGAAAGTGTTTCTCGCCAGTCACTGTTTAGGGCTACATCAAGAGGAAACAAAACGTAGAGATAGAACGTGAAACTAATTTGTTGTGTCAAGTTTCAAGAAACTAGCACAAACCGTGTTGGATTTAGAGTTCCAAATACATCTATCAATATAGGAGAAAACAGAGTGAAACCTAAAAATTCAAACTGTTACTGGAAATAAACGCTTCAACATAGAAGAACGAAATTTGGGGAACCAAGTCGCCTTAGTGTACTGTTCATTACCTGAAAGTATCATCCAGTTTGGGTGAAAAAATATTTGCTGAGATTTCTGGAGATTCGTAATTTTGGGAAGCTTGGCAACCCCTTCCCATGAAAGTGTTTCTCGCCAGTCACTGCTTAGGGCTACATCAAGAGGAAACAAAACGTAGAGATAGAACGTGAAACTAGTTTATTGTGTCAAGTTTCAAGAAGCTAGCACAAACCGTGTTGGATTTAGAGTTCCAAATACATCTATCAATGTAGGAGAAAACAAAGTGAAACCTAAAAATTCAAACTGTTACTGGAAATGAACGCTTCAACATAGAAGAACGAAATTTGGGGAACCAAGTCGCCTTAGTGTACTGATCATTACCTGAAAGTATCATCCAGTTTGGGTGAAAAAATATTTGCTGAGATTTCTGGAGATTCGTAATTTTGGGAAGCTTGGCAACCCCTTCCCATGAAAGTGTTTCTCGCCAGTCACTGCTTAGGGCTACATCAAGAGGAAACAAAACGTAGAGATAGAACGTGAAACTACTTTGTTGTGTCAAGTTTCAAGAAGCTAGCACAAACCGTGTTGGATTTAGAGTTCCAAATACATCTATCTATATAGGAGAAAACAGAGTGAAACCTAAAAATTCAAACTGTTACTGGAAATGAACGCTTCAACATAGAAGAACGAAATTTGGGGACCCAAGTCTCCTTAGTGTACTGATCATTACCTGAAAGTATCATCCAGTTTCGGTGAAAAAATATTTGCTGAGATTTCTGGAGATTCGTAATTTTGGGAAGCTTGGCAACCCCTTGACATGAAAGTGTTTCTCGCCAGTCACTGCTTAGGGCTACATCAAGAGGAAACAAAACATAGAGATAGAACGTGAAACTACTTTGTTGTGTCAAGTTTCAAGAAGCTAGCACAAACCGTGTTGGATTTAGAGTTCCAAATACATCTATCTATATAGGAGAAAACAGAGTGAAACCTAAAAATTTAAACTGTTACTGGAAATGAACGCTTCAACATAGAAGAACGAAATTTGGGGAACCAAGTCGCCTTAGTGTACTGATCATTACCTGAAAGTATCATCGAGTTTGGGTGAAAAAATATTTGCTGAGATTTCTGGAGATTCGTAATTTTGGGAAGCTTGGCAACCCCTTCCCATGAAAGTGTTTCTTGCCAGTCACTGCTTAGGGCTACATCAAGAGGAAACAAAACATAGAGATAGAACGTGAAACTACTTTGTTGTGTCAAGTGTCAAGAAGCTAGCACAAACCGTGTTGGATTTAGAGTTCCAAATACATCTATCAATATAGGAGAAAATAGAGTGAAACCTAAAAATTCAAACTGTTACTGGAAATGAACGCTTCAACATCGAAGAACGAAATTTGGGGAACCAAGTCGCCTTAGTGTACTGATCATTACCTGAAAGTATCATCCAGTTTGGGTGAAAAAATATTTGCTGAGATTTCTGGAGATTCGTAATTTTGGGAAGCTTGGCAACCCCTTCCCATGAAAGTGTTTCTCGCCAGTCACTGCTTAGGGCTACATCAAGAGGAAACAAAACGTAGAGATAGAACGTGAAACTACTTTGTTGTGTCAAGTTTCAAGAAGCTAGCACAAACCGTGTTGGATTTAGAGTTCCAAATACATCTATCAATATAGGAGAAAATAGAGTGAAACCTAAAAATTCAAACTGTTACTGGAAATGAACGCTTCAACATAGAAGAACGAAATTTGGGGAACCAAGTCGCCTTAGTGTACTGATCATTACCTGAAAGTATCATCCAGTTTGGGTGAAAAAATATTTGCTGAGATTTCTGGAGATTCGTAATTTTTGGAAGCTTGGCAACCCCTTCCCATGAAAGTGTTTCTCGCCAGTCACTGCTTAGGGCTACATCAAGAGGAAACAAAACGTAGAGATAGAACGTGAAACTTCTTTGTTGTGTCAAGTTTCAAGAAGCTAGCACAAACCGTGTTGGATTTAGAGTTCCAAATACATCTATCAATATAGGAGAAAACAGAGTGAAACCTAAAAATTCAAACTGTTACTGGAAATGAACGCTTCAACATAGAAGAACGAAATTTGGGGAACCAAGTCGCCTTAGAGTACTGATCATTACCTGAGTATCATCCAGTTTGGGTGAAAAAATATTTGCTGAGATTTCTGGAGATTCGTAATTTTGGGAAGCTTGGCAACCCCTTCCCATGAAAGTGTTTCTCGCCAGTCACTGCTTAGGGCTACATCAAGAGGAAACAAAACGTAGAGATAGAACGTGAAACTACTTTGTTGTGTCAAGTTTCAAAAAACTAGCACAAACCGTGTTGGATTTAGAGTTCCAAATACATCTATCAATATAGGAGAAAACAGAGTGAAACCTAAAAATTCAAACTGTTACTGGAAATGAACGCTTCAACATAGAAGAACGAAATTTGGGGAACCAAGTCGCCTTAGTGTACTGATCATTACCTGAAAGTATCATCCAGTTTGGGTGAAAAAATATTTGCTGAGATTTCTGGAGATTCGTAATTTTGGGAAGCTTGGCAACCCCTTCCCATGAAAGTGTTTCTCGCCAGTCACTGCTTAGGGCTACATCAAGAGGAAACAAAACGTAGAGATAGAACGTGAAACTACTTTGTTGTGTCAAGTTTCAAGAAGCTAGCACAAACCGTGTTGGATTTAGAGTTCCAAATACATCTATCAATATAGGAGAAAACAGAGTGAAACCTAAAAATTCAAACTGTTACTGGAAATGAACGCTTCAACATAGAAGAACGAAATTTGGGGAACCAAGTCGCCTTAGTGTACTGATCATTACCTGAGTATCATCCAGTTTGGGTGAAAAAATATGTGCTGAGATTTCTGGAGATTCGTAATTTTGGGAAGCTTGGCAACCCCTTCCCATGAAAGTGTTTCTCGCCAGTCACTGCTTAGGGCTACATCAAGAGGAAACAAAACGTAGACATAGAACGTGAAACTACTTTGTTGTGTCAAGTTTCAAGAAGCTAGCACAAACCGTGTTGGATTCAGAGTTCCAAATACATCTATCAATATAGGAGAAAACAGAGTGAAACCTACAAATTCAAACTGTTACTGGAAATGAACGCTTCAACATAGAAGAACGAAATTTGGGGAACCAAGTCGCCTTAGTGTACTGATCATTACCTGAAAGTATCATCCAGTTTGGGTGAAAAAATATTTGCTGAGATTTCTGGAGATTCGTAATTTTTGGAACCTTGGCAACCCCTTCCCATGAAACTGTTTCTCGCCAGTCACTGCTTAGGGCTACATCAAGAGGAAACAAAACGTAGAGATAGAACATGAAACTACTTTGTTGTGTCAAGTTTCAAGAAGCTAGCACAAACCGTGTTGGATTTAGAGTTCCAAATACATCTATGTATATAGGAGAAAACAGAGTGAAACCTAAAAATTCAAACTGTTACTGGAAATGAACGCTTCAACATAGAAGAACGAAATTTGGGGAACCAAGTCGCCTTAGTGTACTGATCATTACCTGAAAGTATCATCCAGTTTGGGTGAAAAAATATTTGCTGAGATTTCTGGAGATTCATAATTTTGGGAAGCTTGGCAACCCCTTCCCATGAAAGTGTTTCTCGCCAGTCACTGCTTAGGGCTACATCAAGAGGAAACAAAACGTAGAGATAGAACGTAAAACTACTTTGTTGTGTCAACTTTCAAGAAGCTAGCACAAACCGTGTTGGATTCAGAGTTCCAAATACATCTATCAATATAGGAGAAAACAGAGTGAAACCTACAAATTCAAACTGTTACTGGAAATGAACGCTTCAACATAGAAGAACGAAATTTGGGGAACCAAGTCGCCTTAGTGTACTGATCATTACCTGAAAGTATCATCCAGTTTGGGTGAAAAAATATTTGCTGAGATTTCTGGAGATTCGTAATTTTGGGAAGCTTGGCAACCCCTTCCCATGAAAGTGTTTCTTGCCAGTCACTGTTTAGGGCTACATCAAGAGGAAACAAAACGTAGAGATAGAACATGAAACTACTTTGTTGTGTCAAGTTTCAAGAAGCTAGCACAAACCGTGTTGGATTTAGAGTTCCAAATACATCTATCTATATAGGAGAAAACAGAGTGAAACCTAAAAATTCAAACTGTTACTGGAAATGAACGCTTCAACATAGAAGAACGAAATTTGGGGAACCAAGTCGCCTTAGTGTACTGATCATTACCTGAAAGTATCATCCAGTTTGGGTGAAAAAATATTTGCTGAGATTTCTGGAGATTCATAATTTTGGGAAGCTTGGCAACCCCTTCCCATGAAAGTGTTTCTCGCCAGTCACTGCTTAGGGCTACATCAAGAGGAAACAAAACGTAGAGATAGAACGTAAAACTACTTTGTTGTGTCAACTTTCAAGAAGCTAGCACAAACCGTGTTGGATTCAGAGTTCCAAATACATCTATCAATATAGGAGAAAACAGAGTGAAACCTACAAATTCAAACTGTTACTGGAAATGAACGCTTCAACATAGAAGAACGAAATTTGGGGAACCAAGTCGCCTTAGTGTACTGATCATTACCTGAAAGTATCATCCAGTTTGGGTGAAAAAATATTTGCTGAGATTTCTGGAGATTCGTAATTTTGGGAAGCTTGGCAACCCCTTCCCATGAAAGTGTTTCTTGCCAGTCACTGTTTAGGGCTACATCAAGAGGAAACAAAACGTAGAGATAGAACATGAAACTACTTTGTTGTGTCAAGTTTCAAGAAGCTAGCACAAACCGTGTTGGATTTAGAGTTCCAAATACATCTATCTATATAGGAGAAAACAGAGTGAAACCTAAAAATTCAAACTGTTACTGGAAATGAACGCTTCAACATAGAAGAACGAAATTTGGGGAACCAAGTCGCCTTAGTGTACTGATCATTACCTGAAAGTATCATCCAGTTTGGGTGAAAAAATATTTGCTGAGATTTCTAGAGATTCGTAATTTTTGGAAGCTTGGCAACCCCTTCCCATGAAAGTGTTTCTCGCCAGTCACTGCTTAGGGCTACATCAAGAGGAAACAAAACGTAGAGATAGAACGTGAAACTACTTTGTTGTGTCAAGTTTCAAGAAGCTAGCACAAACCGTGTTGGATTTAGAGTTCCAAATACATCTATCAATGTAGGAGAAAACAGAGTGAAACCTAAAAATTCAAACTGTTACTGGAAATAAATGCTTCAACATAGAAGAACGAAATTTGGGGAACCAAGTCGCCTTAGTGTACTGATCATTACCTGAAAGTATCATCCAGTTTGGGTGAAAAAATATTTGCTGAGATTTCTGGAGATTCGTAATTTTGGGAAGATTGGCAACCCCTTCCCATGAAAGTGTTTCTCGCCAGTCACTGCTTAGGGCTACATCAAGAGGAAACAAAACGTAGAGATAGAACGTGAAACTAGTTTATTGTGTCAAGTTTCAAGAAGCTAGCACAAACCGTGTTGGATTTAGAGTTCCAAATACATCTATCAATGTAGGAGAAAACAGAGTGAAACCTAAAAATTCAAACTGTTACTGGAAATGAACGCTTCAACATAGAAGAACGAAATTTGGGGAACCAAGTCGCCTTAGTGTACTGATCATTACCTGAAAGTATCATCCAGTTTCGGTGAAAAAATATTTGCTGAGATTTCTGGAGATTCGTAATTTTGGGAAGCTTGGCAACCCCTTCCCATGAAAGTGTTTCTCGCCAGTCACTGCTTAGGGCTACATCAAGAGGAAACAAAACGTAGGGATAGAACGTGAAACTACTTTGTTGTGTCAAGTTTCAAGAAGCTAGCACAAACCGTGTTGAATTTAGAGTTCCAAATACATCTATCTATATAGGAGAAAAAAGAGTGAAACCTAAAAATTCAAACTGTTACTGGAAATGAACGCTTCAACATAGAAGAACGAAATTTGGGGAACCAAGTCGCCTTAGTGTACTGATCATTACCTGAAAGTATCATCCAGTTTGGGTGAAAAAATATTTGCTGAGATTTCTGGAGATTCGTAATTTTGGGAAGCTTGGCAACCCCTTCCCATGAAAGTGTTTCTCGCCAGTCACTGCTTAGGGCTACATCAAGAGGAAACAAAACGTAGAGATAGAACGTGAAACTACTTTGTTGTGTCAAGTGTCAAGAAGCTAGCACAAACCGTGTTGGATTTAGAGTTCCAAATACATCTATCAATATAGGAGAAAACAGAGTGAAACCTAAAAATTCAAACTGTTACTGGAAATGAACGCTTCAACATCGAAGAACGAAATTTGGGGAACCAAGTCGCCTTAGTGTACTGATCATTACCTGAAAGTATCATCCAGTTTGGGTGAAAAAATATTTGCTGAGATTTCTGGAGATTCGTAATTTTGGGAAGCTTGGCAACCCCTTCCCATGAAAGTGTTTCTCGCCAGTCACTGCTTAGGGCTACATCAAGAGGAAACAAAACATAGAGATAGAACGTGAAACTACTTTGTTGTGTCAAGTTTCAAGAAGCTAGCACAAACCGTGTTGGATTTAGAGTTCCAAATACATCTATCAATGTAGGAGAAAACAGAGTGAAACCTAAAAATTCAAACTGTTACTGGAAATGAACGCTTCAACATAGAAGAACGAAATTTGGGGAACCAAGTCGCCTTAGTGTACTGATCATTACCTGAAAGTATCATCCAGTTTGGGTGAAAAAATATTTGCTGAGATTTCTGGAGATTCATAATTTTGGGAAGCTTGGCAACCCCTTCCCATGAAAGTGTTTCTCGCCAGTCACTGCTTAGGGCTACATCAAGTGGAAACAAAACGTAGAGATAGAACGTGAAACTACTTTGTTGTGTCAAGTTTCAAGAAGCTAGCACAAACCGTGTTGGATTTAGAGTTCCAAATACATCTATCAATATAGGAGAAAACAGAGTGAAACCTAAAAATTCAAACTGTTACTGGAAATAAACGCTTCAACATAGAAGAACGAAATTTGGGGAACCAAGTCGCCTTAGTGTACTGATCATTACCTGAGTATCATCCAGTTTGGGTGAAAAAATATTTGCTGAGATTTCTGGAGATTCGTAATTTTGGGAAGCTTGGCAACCCCTTCCCATGAAAGTGTTTCTTGCCAGTCACTGTTTAGGGCTACATCAAGAGGATACAAAACGTAGAGATAGAACGTGAAACTACATTCTTGTGTCAAGTTTCAAGAAACTAGCACAAACCGTGTTGGATTTAGAGTTCCAAATACATCTATCAATATAGGAGAAAACAGAGTGAAACCTAAAAATTCAAACTGTTACTGGAAATGAACGCTTCAACATAGAAGAACGAAATTTGGGGAACCAAGTCGCCTTAGTGTACTGATCATTACCTGAAAGTATCATCCAGTTTGGGTGAAAAAATATTTGCTGAGATTTCTGGAGATTCGTAATTTTGGGAAGCTTGGCAACCCCTTCCCATGAAAGTGTTTCTCGCCAGTCACTGCTTAGGGCTACATCAAGAGGAAACAAAACGTAGAGATAGAACGTGAAACTACTTTGTTGTGTCAAGTTTCAAGAAGCTAGCACAAACCGTGTTGGATTTAGAGTTCCAAATACATCTATCAATATAGGAGAAAACAGAGTGAAACCTAAAAATTCAAACTGTTACTGGAAATGAACGCTTCAACATAGAAGAACAAAATTTGGGGAACCAAGTCGCCTTAGTGTACTGATCATTACCTGAAAGTATCATCCAGTTTGGGTGAAAAAATATTTGCTGAGATTTCTGGAGATTCGTAATTTTGGGAAGCTTGGCAACCCCTTCCCATGAAAGTGTTTCTCGCCAGTCACTGTTTAGGGCTACATCAAGAGGAAACAAAACGTAGAGATAGAACGTGAAACTACTTTGTTGTGTCAACTTTCAAGAAGCTAGCACAAACCGTGTTGGATTCAGAGTTCCAAATACATCTATCAATATAGGAGAAAACAGAGTGAAACCTAAAAATTCAAACTGTTACTGGAAATGAACGCTTCAACATAGAAGAACGAAATTTGGGGAACCAAGTCGCCTTAGTGTACTGATCATTACCTGAAAGTATCATCCAGTTTCGGTGAAAAAATATTTGCTGAGATTTCTGGAGATTCGTAATTTTGGGAAGCTTGGCAACCCCTTCCCATGAAAGTGTTTCTCGCCAGTCACTGCTTAGGGCTACATCAAGAGGAAACAAAACGTAGAGATAGAACGTGAAACTACTTTGTTGGGTCAAGTTTCAAGAAGCTAGCACAAACCGTGTTGGATTTAGAGTTCCAAATACATCTATCTATATAGGAGAAAACAGAGTGAAACCTAAAAATTCAAACTGTTACTGGAAATGAACGCTTCAACATAGAAGAACGAAATTTGGGGAACCAAGTCGCCTTAGTGACTGATCATTACCTGAAAGTATCATCCAGTTTGGGTGAAAAAATATTTGCTGAGATTTCTGGAGATTCGTAATTTTGGGAAGCTTGGCAACCCCTTCCCATGAAAGTGTTTCTCGCCAGTCACTGCTTAGGGCTACATCAAGAGGAAACAAAACGTAGAGATAGAACGTGAAACTACTTTGTTGTGTCGAGTGTCAAGAAGCTAGCACAAACCGTGTTGGATTTAGAGTTCCAAATACATCTATCAATATAGGAGAAAATAGAGTGAAACCTAAAAATTCAAACTGTTACTGGAAATGAACGCTTCAACATCGAAGAACGAAATTTGGGGAACCAAGTCGCCTTAGTGTACTGATCATTACATGAAAGTATCATCCAGTTTGGGTGAAAAAATATTTGCTGAGATTTCTGGAGATTCGTAATTTTGGGAAGCTTGGCAACCCCTTCCCATGAAAGTGTTTCTCGCCAGTCACTGTTTAGGGCTACATCAAGAGGAAACAAAACGTAGAAATAGAACATGAAACTACTTTGTTGTGTCAAGTTTCAAGAAGCTAGCACAAACCGTGTTGGATTTAGAGTTCCAAATACATCTATCAATATAGGAGAAAACAGAGTGAAACCTAAAAATTCAAACTGTTACTGGAAATGAACGCTTCAACATAGAAGAACGAAATTTGGGGAACCAAGTCGCCTTAGTGTACTGATCATTACCTGAAAGTATCATCCAGTTTGGGTGAAAGAATATTTGCTGAGATTTCTGGAGATTCGTAATTTTGGGAAGCTTGGCAACCCCTTCCCATGAAAGTGTTTCTCGCCAGTCACTGCTTAGGGCTACATCAAGAGGAAACAAAACGTAGAGATAGAACGTGAAACTACTTTGTTGTGTCAAGTTTCAAGAAGCTAGCACAAACCGTGTTGGATTTAGAGTTCCAAATACATCTATCAATATAGGAGAAAACAGAGTGAAACCTAAAAATTCAAACTGTTACTGGAAATGAACGCTTCAACATAGAAGAACGAAATTTGGGGAACCAAGTCGCCTTAGTGTACTGATCATTACCTGAAAGTATCATCCAGTTTGGGTGAAAAAATATTTGCTGAGATTTCTGGAGATTCGTAATTTTGGGAAGCTTGGCAACCCCTTCCCATGAAAGTGTTTCTCGCCAGTCACTGCTTAGGGCTACATCAAGAGGAAACAAAACGTAGAGATAGAACGTGAAACTACTTTGTTGTGTCAACTTTCAAGAAGCTAGCACAAACCGTGTTGGATTCAGAGTTCCAAATACATCTATCAATATAGGAGAAAACAGAGTGAAACCTAAAAATTCAAACTGTTACTGGAAATGAACGCTTCAACATAGAAGAACGAAATTTGGGGAACCAAGTCGCCTTAGTGTACTGATCATTACCTGAAAGTATCATCCAGTTTCGGTGAAAAAATATTTGCTGAGATTTCTGGAGATTCGTAATTTTGGGAAGCTTGGCAACCCCTTCCCATGAAAGTGTTTCTCGCCAGTCACTGCTTAGGGCTACATCAAGAGGAAACAAAACGTAGAGATAGAACGTGAAACTACTTTGTTGGGTCAAGTTTCAAGAAGCTAGCACAAACCGTGTTGGATTCAGAGTTCCAAATACATCTATCAATATAGGAGAAAACAGAGTGAAACCTAAAAATTCAAACTGTTACTGGAAATGAACGCTTCAACATAGAAGAACGAAATTTGGGGAACCAAGTCGCCTTAGTGTACTGATCATTACCTGAAAGTATCATCCAGTTTGGGTGAAAAAATATTTGCTGAGATTTCTGGAGATTCGTAATTTTGGGAAGCTTGGCAACCCCTTCCCATGAAAGTGTTTCTCGCCAGTCACTGCTTAGGGCTACATCAAGAGGAAACAAAACGTAGAGATAGAACGTGAAACTACTTTGTTGGGTCAAGTTTCAAGAAGCTAGCACAAACCGTGTTGGATTTAGAGTTCCAAATACATCTATCTATATAGGAGAAAATAGAGTGAAACCTAAAAATTCAAACTGTTACTGGAAATGAACGCTTCAACATAGAAGAACGAAATTTGGGGAACCAAGTCGCCTTAGTGTACTGATCATTACCTGAAAGTATCATCCAGTTTGGGTGAAAAAATATTTGCTGAGATTTCTGGAGATTCGTAATTTTGGGAAGCTTGGCAACCCCTTCCCATGAAAGTGTTTCTCGCCAGTCACTGCTTAGGGCTACATCAAGAGGAAACAAAACGTAGAGATAGAACGTGAAACTACTTTGTTGTGTCAAGTTTCAAGAAGCTAGCACAAACCGTGTTGGATTTAGAGTTCCAAATACATCTATCAATATAGGAGAAAACAGAGTGAAACCTAAAAATTCAAACTGTTACTGGAAATGAACGCTTCAACATAGAAGAACGAAATTTGGGGAACCAAGTCGCCTTAGTGTACTGATCATTACCTGAAAGTATCATCCAGTTTGGGTGAAAAAATATTTGCTGAGATTTCTGGAGATTCGTAATTTTGGGAAGCTTGGCAACCCCTTCCCATGAAAGTGTTTCTTGCCAGTCACTGTTTAGGGCTACATCAAGAGGAAACAAAACGTAGAGATAGAACGTGAAACTACTTTGTTGTGTCAAGTTTCAAGAAACTAGCACAAACCGTGTTGGATTTAGAGTTCCAAATACATCTATCAATATAGGAGAAAACAGAGTGAAACCTAAAAATTCAAACTGTTACTGGAAATGAACGCTTCAACATAGAAGAACGAAATTTGGGGAACCAAGTCGCCTTAGTGTACTGATCATTACCTGAAAGTATCATCCAGTTTGGGTGAAAAAATATTTGCTGAGATTTCTGGAGATTCGTAATTTTGGGAAGCTTGGCAACCCCTTCCCATGAAAGTGTTTCTCGCCAGTCACTGCTTAGGGCTACATCAAGAGGAAACAAAACGTAGAGATAGAACGTGAAACTACTTTGTTGTGTCAAGTTTCAAGAAGCTAGCACAAACCGTGTTGGATTCAGAGTTCCAAATACATCTATCAATATAGGAGAAAACAGAGTGAAACCTACAAATTCAAACTGTTACTGGAAATGAACGCTTCAACATAGAAGAACGAAATTTGGGGAACCAAGTCGCCTTAGTGTACTGATCATTACCTGAAAGTATCATCCAGTTTGGCTGAAAAAATATTTGCTGAGATTTCTGGAGATTCGTAATTTTGGGAAGCTTGGCAACCCCTTCCCATGAAAGTGTTTCTCGCCAGTCACTGTTTAGGGCTACATCAAGAGGAAACAAAACGTAGAGATAGAACGTGAAACTACTTTGTTGTGTCAACTTTCAAGAAGCTAGCACAAACCGTGTTGGATTCAGAGTTCCAAATACATCTATCAATATAGGAGAAAACAGAGTGAAACCTAAAAATTCAAACTGTTACTGGAAATGAATGCTTCAACATAGAAGAACGAAATTTGGGGAACCAAGTCGCCTTAGTGTACTGATCATTACCTGAGTATCATCCAGTTTGGCTGAAAAAATATTTGCTGAGATTTCTGGAGATTCGTAATTTTGGGAAGCTTGGCAACCCCTTCCCATGAAAGTGTTTCTTGCCAGTCACTGTTTAGGGCTACATCAAGAGGAAACAAAACGTAGAGATAGAACGTGAAACTACTTTGTTGTGTCAAGTTTCAAGAAACTAGCACAAACCGTGTTGCATTTAGATTTCCAAATACATCTATCAATATAGGAGAAAACAGAGTGAAACCTAAAAATTCAAACAGTTACTGGAAATGAATGCTTCAACATAGAAGAACGAAATTTGGGGAACCAAGTCGCCTTAGTGTACTGATCATTACCTGAAAGTATCATCCAGTTTGGGTGAAAACATATTTGCTGAGATTTCTGGAGATTCGTAATTTTGGGAAGCTTGGCAACCCCTTCCCATGAAAGTGTTTCTCGCCAGTCACTGCTTAGGGCTACATCAAGAGGAAACAAAACGTAGAGATAGAACGTGAAACTACTTTGTTGTGTCAAGTTTCAAGAAGCTAGCACAAACCGTGTTGGATTCAGAGTTCCAAATACATCTATCAATATAGGAGAAAACAGAGTGAAACCTACAAATTCAAACTGTTACTGGAAATGAACGCTTCAACATAGAAGAACGAAATTTGGGGAACCAAGTCGCCTTAGTGTACTGATCATTACCTGAAAGTTTCATCCAGTTTGGGTGAAAAAATATTTGCTGAGATTTCTGGAGATTCGTAATTTTGGGAAGCTTGGCAACACCTTCCCATGAAAGTGTTTCTCGCCAGTCACTGCTTAGGGCTACATCAAGAGGAAACAAAACGTAGAGATAGAACGTGAAACTACTTTGTTGTGTCAAGTTTCAAGAAGCTAGCACAAACCGTGTTGGATTCAGAGTTCCAAATACATCTATCAATATAGGAGAAAACAGAGTGAAACCTACAAATTCAAACTGTTACTGGAAATGAACGCTTCAACATAGAAGAACGAAATTTGGGGAACCAAGTCGCCTTAGTGTACTGATCATTACCTGAAAGTATCATCCAGTTTGGCTGAAAAAATATTTGCTGAGATTTCTGGAGATTCGTAATTTTGGGAAGCTTGGCAACCCCTTCCCATGAAAGTGTTTCTCGCCAGTCACTGTTTAGGGCTACATCAAGAGGAAACAAAACGTAGAGATAGAACGTGAAACTACTTTGTTGTGTCAACTTTCAAGAAGCTAGCACAAACCGTGTTGGATTCAGAGTTCCAAATACATCTATCAATATAGGAGAAAACAGAGTGAAACCTAAAAATTCAAACTGTTACTGGAAATGAATGCTTCAACATAGAAGAACGAAATTTGGGGAACCAAGTCGCCTTAGTGTACTGATCATTACCTGAGTATCATCCAGTTTGGCTGAAAAAATATTTGCTGAGATTTCTGGAGATTCGTAATTTTGGGAAGCTTGGCAACCCCTTCCCATGAAAGTGTTTCTTGCCAGTCACTGTTTAGGGCTACATCAAGAGGAAACAAAACGTAGAGATAGAACGTGAAACTACTTTGTTGTGTCAAGTTTCAAGAAACTAGCACAAACCGTGTTGCATTTAGATTTCCAAATACATCTATCAATATAGGAGAAAACAGAGTGAAACCTAAAAATTCAAACAGTTACTGGAAATGAATGCTTCAACATAGAAGAACGAAATTTGGGGAACCAAGTCGCCTTAGTGTACTGATCATTACCTGAAAGTGTCATCCAGTTTGGGTGAAAAAATATTTGCTGAGATTTCTGGAGATTCGTAATTTTGGGAAGCTTGGCAACCCCTTCCCATGAAAGTGTTTCTCGCCAGTCACTGCTTAGGGCTACATCAAGAGGAAACAAAACGTAGAGATAGAACGTGAAACTACTTTGTTGTGTCAAGTTTCAAGAAGCTAGCACAAACCGTGTTGGATTCAGAGTTCCAAATACATCTATCAATATAGGAGAAAACAGAGTGAAACCTAAAAATTCAAACTGTTACTGGAAATGAACGCTTCAACATAGAAGAACGAAATTTGGGGAACCAAGTCGCCTTAGTGTACTGATCATTACCTGAAAGTATCATCCAGTTTGGGTGAAAAAATATTTGCTGAGATTTCTTGAGATTCGTAATTTTGGGAAGATTGGCAACCCCTTCCCATGAAAGTGTTTCTCGCCAGTCACTGCTTAGGGCTACATCAAGAGGAAACAAAACGTAGAGATAGAACGTGAAACTACTTTGTTGTGTCAAGTTTCAAGAATCTAGCACAAACCGTGTTGGATTTAGAGTTCCAAATACATCTATCTATATAGGAGAAAACAGAGTGAAACCTAAAAATTCAAACTGTTACTGGAAATGAACGCTTCAACATAGAAGAACGAAATTTGGGGAACCAAGTCGCCTTAGTGTACTGATCATTACCTGAAAGTATCATCCAGTTTGGGTGAAAAAATATTTGCTGAGATTTCTGGAGATTCGTAATTTTGGGAAGCTTGGCAACCCCTTCCCATGAAAGTGTTTCTCGCCAGTCACTGCTTAGGGCTACATCAAGAGGAAACAAAACGTAGAGATAGAACGTGAAACTACTTTGTTGTGTCAAGTTTCAAGAAGCTAGCACAAACCGTGTTGGATTTAGAGTTCCAAATACATCTATCAATATAGGAGAAAACAGAGTGAAACCTAAAAATTCAAACTGTTACTGGAAATGAACGCTTCAACATAGAAGAACAAAATTTGGGGAACCAAGTCGCCTTAGTGTACTGATCATTACCTGAAAGTATCATCCAGTTTGGGTGAAAAAATATTTGCTGAGATTTCTGGAGATTCGTAATTTTGGGAAGCTTGGCAACCCCTTCCCATGAAAGTGTTTCTCGCCAGTCACTGCTTAGGGCTACATCAAGAGGAAACAAAACGTAGAGATAGAAAGTGAAACTACTTTGTTGTGTCAAGTTTCAAGAAGCTAGCACAAACCGTGTTGGATTCAGAGTTCCAAATACATCTATCAATGTAGGAGAAAACAGAGTGAAACCTAAAAATTCAAACTGTTACTGGAAATGAACGCTTCAACATCGAAGAACGAAATTTGGGGAACAAAGTCGCCTTAGTGTACTGATCATTACCTGAAAGTATCATCCAGTTTGGGTGAAAAAATATTTGCTGAGATTTCTGGAGATTCATAATTTTGGGAAGCTTGGCAACCCCTTCCCATGAAAGTGTTTCTCGCCAGTCACTGCTTAGGGCTACATCAAGAGGAAACAAAACGTAGAGATAGAACGTGAAACTACTTTGTTGTGTCAAGTTTCAAGAAGCTAGCACAAACCGTGTTGGATTTAGAGTTCCAAATACATCTATCAATATAGGAGAAAAGAGAGTGAAACCCAAAAATTCAAACTGTTACTGGAAATGAACGCTTCAACATCGAAGAACGAAATTTGGGGAACCAAGTCGCCTTAGTGTACTGATCATTACCTGAAAGTATCATCCAGTTTGGGTGAAAAAATATTTGCTGAGATTTCTGGAGATTCGTAATTTTGGGAAGCTTGGCAACCCCTTCCCATGAAAGTGTTTCTCGCCAGTCACTGCTTAGGGCTACATCAAGAGGAAACAAAACGTAGAGATAGAACGTGAAACTACTTTGTTGTGTCAAGTTTCAAGAAGCTAGCACAAACCGTGTTGGATTTAGAGTTCCAAATACATCTATCAATGTAGGAGAAAACAGAGTGAAACCTAAAAATTCAAACTGTTACTGGAAATGAACGCTTCAACATAGAAGAACGAAATTTGGGGAACCAAGTCGCCTTAGTGTACTGATCATTACCTGAAAGTATCATCCAGTTTGGGTGAAAAAATATTTGCTGAGATTTCTGGAGATTCGTAATTTTGGGAAGATTGGCAACCCCTTCCCATGAAAGTGTTTCTCGCCAGTCACTGCTTAGGGCTACATCAAGAGGAAACAAAACGTAGAGATAGAACGTGAAACTACTTTGTTGTGTCAAGTTTCAAGAATCTAGCACAAACCGTGTTGGATTTAGAGTTCCAAATACATCTATCTATATAGGAGAAAACAGAGTGAAACCTAAAAATTCAAACTGTTACGGGAAATGAACGCTTCAACATAGAAGAACGAAATTTGGGGAACCAAGTCGCCTTAGTGTACTGATCATTACCTGAAAGTATCATCCAGTTTGGGTGAAAAAATATTTGCTGAGATTTCTGGAGATTCGTAATTTTGGGAAGCTTGGCAACCCCTTCCCATGAAAGTGTTTCTCGCCAGTCACTGCTTAGCGCTACATCAAGAGGAAACAAAACGTAGAGATAGAACGTGAAACTACTTTGTTGTGTCAAGTTTCAAGAAGCTAGCACAAACCGTGTTGGATTTAGAGTTCCAAATACATCTATCAATATAGGAGAAAACAGAGTGAAATCTAAAAATTCAAACTGTTACTGGAAATGAACGCTTCAACATAGAAGAACAAAATTTGGGGAACCAAGTCGCCTTAGTGTACTGATCATTACCTGAAAGTATCATCCAGTTTGGGTGAAAAAATATTTGCTGAGATTTCTGGAGATTCATAATTTTGGGAAGCTTGGCAACCCCTTCCCATGAAAGTGTTTCTCGCCAGTCACTGCTTAGGGCTACATCAAGAGGAAACAAAACGTAGAGATAGAACGTGAAACTACTTTGTTGTGTCAAGTTTCAAGAAGCTAGCACAAACCGTGTTGGATTTAGAGTTCCAAATACATCTATCAATATAGGAGAAAATAGAGTGAAACCTAAAAATTCAAACTGTTACTGGAAATGAACGCTTCAACATCGAAGAACGAAATTTGGGGAACCAAGTCGCCTTAGTGTACTGATCATTACCTGAAAGTATCATCCAGTTTGGGTGAAAAAATATTTGCTGAGATTTCTGGAGATTCGTAATTTTGGGAAGCTTGGCAACCCCTTCCCATGAAAGTGTTTCTCGCCAGTCACTGCTTAGGGCTACATCAAGAGGAAACAAAACGTAGAGATAGAAAGTGAAACTACTTTGTTGTGTCAAGTTTCAAGAAGCTAGCACAAACCGTGTTGGATTTAGAGTTCCAAATACATCTATCAATGTAGGAGAAAACAGAGTGAAACCTAAAAATTCAAACTGTTACTGGAAATGAACGCTTCAACATCGAAGAACGAAATTTGGGGAACAAAGTCGCCTTAGTGTACTGATCATTACCTGAAAGTATCATCCAGTTTGGGTGAAAAAATATTTGCTGAGATTTCTGGAGATTCATAATTTTGGGAAGCTTGGCAACCCCTTCCCATGAAAGTGTTTCTCGCCAGTCACTGCTTAGGGCTACATCAAGAGGAAACAAAACGTAGAGATAGAACGTGAAACTACTTTGTTGTGTCAAGTTTCAAGAAGCTAGCACAAACCGTGTTGGATTTAGAGTTCCAAATACATCTATCAATATAGGAGAAAACAGAGTGAAACCTAAAAATTCAAACTGTTACTGGAAATGAACGCTTCAACATAGAAGAACGAAATTTGGGGAACCAATTCGCCTTAGTGTACTGATCATTACCTGAGTATCTTCCAGTTTGGGTGAAAAAATATTTGCTGAGATTTCTGGAGATTCGTAATTTTGGGAAGCTTGGCAACCCCTTCCCATGAAAGTGTTTCTCGCCAGTCACTGTTTAGGGCTACATCAAGAGGAAACAAAACGTAGAGATAGAACGTGAAACTAATTTGTTGTGTCAAGTTTCAAGAAACTAGCACAAACCGTGTTGGATTTAGAGTTCCAAATACATCTATCAATATAGGAGAAAACAGAGTGAAACCTAAAAATTCAAACTGTTACTGGAAATAAACGCTTCAACATAGAAGAACGAAATTTGGGGAACCAAGTCGCCTTAGTGTACTGTTCATTACCTGAAAGTATCATCCAGTTTGGGTGAAAAAATATTTGCTGAGATTTCTGGAGATTCGTAATTTTGGGAAGCTTGGCAACCCCTTCCCATGAAAGTGTTTCTCGCCAGTCACTGCTTAGGGCTACATCAAGAGGAAACAAAACGTAGAGATAGAACGTGAAACTAGTTTATTGTGTCAAGTTTCAAGAAGCTAGCACAAACCGTGTTGGATTTAGAGTTCCAAATACATCTATCAATGTAGGAGAAAACAAAGTGAAACCTAAAAATTCAAACTGTTACTGGAAATGAACGCTTCAACATAGAAGAACGAAATTTGGGGAACCAAGTCGCCTTAGTGTACTGATCATTACCTGAAAGTATCATCCAGTTTGGGTGAAAAAATATTTGCTGAGATTTCTGGAGATTCGTAATTTTGGGAAGCTTGGCAACCCCTTCCCATGAAAGTGTTTCTCGCCAGTCACTGCTTAGGGCTACATCAAGAGGAAACAAAACGTAGAGATAGAACGTGAAACTACTTTGTTGTGTCAAGTTTCAAGAAGCTAGCACAAACCGTGTTGGATTTAGAGTTCCAAATACATCTATCTATATAGGAGAAAACAGAGTGAAACCTAAAAATTCAAACTGTTACTGGAAATGAACGCTTCAACATAGAAGAACGAAATTTGGGGAACCAAGTCTCCTTAGTGTACTGATCATTACCTGAAAGTATCATCCAGTTTCGGTGAAAAAATATTTGCTGAGATTTCTGGAGATTCGTAATTTTGGGAAGCTTGGCAACCCCTTGACATGAAAGTGTTTCTCGCCAGTCACTGCTTAGGGCTACATCAAGAGGAAACAAAACATAGAGATAGAACGTGAAACTACTTTGTTGTGTCAAGTTTCAAGAAGCTAGCACAAACCGTGTTGGATTTAGAGTTCCAAATACATCTATCTATATAGGAGAAAACAGAGTGAAACCTAAAAATTTAAACTGTTACTGGAAATGAACGCTTCAACATAGAAGAACGAAATTTGGGGAACCAAGTCGCCTTAGTGTACTGATCATTACCTGAAAGTATCATCCAGTTTGGGTGAAAAAATATTTGCTGAGATTTCTGGAGATTCGTAATTTTGGGAAGCTTGGCAACCCCTTCCCATGAAAGTGTTTCTTGCCAGTCACTGCTTAGGGCTACATCAAGAGGAAACAAAACATAGAGATAGAACGTGAAACTACTTTGTTGTGTCAAGTGTCAAGAAGCTAGCACAAACCGTGTTGGATTTAGAGTTCCAAATACATCTATCAATATAGGAGAAAATAGAGTGAAACCTAAAAATTCAAACTGTTACTGGAAATGAACGCTTCAACATCGAAGAACGAAATTTGGGGAACCAAGTCGCCTTAGTGTACTGATCATTACCTGAAAGTATCATCCAGTTTGGGTGAAAAAATATTTGCTGAGATTTCTGGAGATTCGTAATTTTGGGAAGATTGGCAACCCCTTCCCATGAAAGTGTTTCTCGCCAGTCACTGCTTAGGGCTACATCAAGAGGAAACAAAACGTAGAGATAGAACGTGAAACTACTTTGTTGTGTCAAGTTTCAAGAATCTAGCACAAACCGTGTTGGATTTAGAGTTCCAAATACATCTATCTATATAGGAGAAAACAGAGTGAAACCTAAAAATTCAAACTGTTACGGGAAATGAACGCTTCAACATAGAAGAACGAAATTTGGGGAACCAAGTCGCCTTAGTGTACTGATCATTACCTGAAAGTATCATCCAGTTTGGGTGAAAAAATATTTGCTGAGATTTCTGGAGATTCGTAATTTTGGGAAGCTTGGCAACCCCTTCCCATGAAAGTGTTTCTCGCCAGTCACTGCTTAGCGCTACATCAAGAGGAAACAAAACGTAGAGATAGAACGTGAAACTACTTTGTTGTGTCAAGTTTCAAGAAGCTAGCACAAACCGTGTTGGATTTAGAGTTCCAAATACATCTATCAATATAGGAGAAAACAGAGTGAAATCTAAAAATTCAAACTGTTACTGGAAATGAACGCTTCAACATAGAAGAACAAAATTTGGGGAACCAAGTCGCCTTAGTGTACTGATCATTACCTGAAAGTATCATCCAGTTTGGGTGAAAAAATATTTGCTGAGATTTCTGGAGATTCATAATTTTGGGAAGCTTGGCAACCCCTTCCCATGAAAGTGTTTCTCGCCAGTCACTGCTTAGGGCTACATCAAGAGGAAACAAAACGTAGAGATAGAACGTGAAACTACTTTGTTGTGTCAAGTTTCAAGAAGCTAGCACAAACCGTGTTGGATTTAGAGTTCCAAATACATCTATCAATATAGGAGAAAATAGAGTGAAACCTAAAAATTCAAACTGTTACTGGAAATGAACGCTTCAACATCGAAGAACGAAATTTGGGGAACCAAGTCGCCTTAGTGTACTGATCATTACCTGAAAGTATCATCCAGTTTGGGTGAAAAAATATTTGCTGAGATTTCTGGAGATTCGTAATTTTGGGAAGCTTGGCAACCCCTTCCCATGAAAGTGTTTCTCGCCAGTCACTGCTTAGGGCTACATCAAGAGGAAACAAAACGTAGAGATAGAAAGTGAAACTACTTTGTTGTGTCAAGTTTCAAGAAGCTAGCACAAACCGTGTTGGATTTAGAGTTCCAAATACATCTATCAATGTAGGAGAAAACAGAGTGAAACCTAAAAATTCAAACTGTTACTGGAAATGAACGCTTCAACATAGAAGAACGAAATTTGGGGAACCAATTCGCCTTAGTGTACTGATCATTACCTGAGTATCTTCCAGTTTGGGTGAAAAAATATTTGCTGAGATTTCTGGAGATTCGTAATTTTGGGAAGCTTGGCAACCCCTTCCCATGAAAGTGTTTCTCGCCAGTCACTGTTTAGGGCTACATCAAGAGGAAACAAAACGTAGAGATAGAACGTGAAACTAATTTGTTGTGTCAAGTTTCAAGAAACTAGCACAAACCGTGTTGGATTTAGAGTTCCAAATACATCTATCAATATAGGAGAAAACAGAGTGAAACCTAAAAATTCAAACTGTTACTGGAAATAAACGCTTCAACATAGAAGAACGAAATTTGGGGAACCAAGTCGCCTTAGTGTACTGTTCATTACCTGAAAGTATCATCCAGTTTGGGTGAAAAAATATTTGCTGAGATTTCTGGAGATTCGTAATTTTGGGAAGCTTGGCAACCCCTTCCCATGAAAGTGTTTCTCGCCAGTCACTGCTTAGGGCTACATCAAGAGGAAACAAAACGTAGAGATAGAACGTGAAACTAGTTTATTGTGTCAAGTTTCAAGAAGCTAGCACAAACCGTGTTGGATTTAGAGTTCCAAATACATCTATCAATGTAGGAGAAAACAAAGTGAAACCTAAAAATTCAAACTGTTACTGGAAATGAACGCTTCAACATAGAAGAACGAAATTTGGGGAACCAAGTCGCCTTAGTGTACTGATCATTACCTGAAAGTATCATCCAGTTTGGGTGAAAAAATATTTGCTGAGATTTCTGGAGATTCGTAATTTTGGGAAGCTTGGCAACCCCTTCCCATGAAAGTGTTTCTCGCCAGTCACTGCTTAGGGCTACATCAAGAGGAAACAAAACGTAGAGATAGAACGTGAAACTACTTTGTTGTGTCAAGTTTCAAGAAGCTAGCACAAACCGTGTTGGATTTAGAGTTCCAAATACATCTATCTATATAGGAGAAAACAGAGTGAAACCTAAAAATTCAAACTGTTACTGGAAATGAACGCTTCAACATAGAAGAACGAAATTTGGGGAACCAAGTCTCCTTAGTGTACTGATCATTACCTGAAAGTATCATCCAGTTTCGGTGAAAAAATATTTGCTGAGATTTCTGGAGATTCGTAATTTTGGTAAGCTTGGCAACCCCTTGACATGAAAGTGTTTCTCGCCAGTCACTGCTTAGGGCTACATCAAGAGGAAACAAAACATAGAGATAGAACGTGAAACTACTTTGTTGTGTCAAGTTTCAAGAAGCTAGCACAAACCGTGTTGGATTTAGAGTTCCAAATACATCTATCTATATAGGAGAAAACAGAGTGAAACCTAAAAATTTAAACTGTTACTGGAAATGAACGCTTCAACATAGAAGAACGAAATTTGGGGAACCAAGTCGCCTTAGTGTACTGATCATTACCTGAAAGTATCATCCAGTTTGGGTGAAAAAATATTTGCTGAGATTTCTGGAGATTCGTAATTTTGGGAAGCTTGGCAACCCCTTCCCATGAAAGTGTTTCTTGCCAGTCACTGCTTAGGGCTACATCAAGAGGAAACAAAACATAGAGATAGAACGTGAAACTACTTTGTTGTGTCAAGTGTCAAGAAGCTAGCACAAACCGTGTTGGATTTAGAGTTCCAAATACATCTATCAATATAGGAGAAAATAGAGTGAAACCTAAAAATTCAAACTGTTACTGGAAATGAACGCTTCAACATCGAAGAACGAAATTTGGGGAACCAAGTCGCCTTAGTGTACTGATCATTACCTGAAAGTATCATCCAGTTTGGGTGAAAAAATATTTGCTGAGATTTCTGGAGATTCGTAATTTTGGGAAGCTTGGCAACCCCTTCCCATGAAAGTGTTTCTCGCCAGTCACTGCTTAGGGCTACATCAAGAGGAAACAAAACGTAGAGATAGAACGTGAAACTACTTTGTTGTGTCAAGTTTCAAGAAGCTAGCACAAACCGTGTTGGATTTAGAGTTCCAAATACATCTATCAATATAGGAGAAAATAGAGTGAAACCTAAAAATTCAAACTGTTACTGGAAATGAACGCTTCAACATAGAAGAACGAAATTTGGGGAACCAAGTCGCCTTAGTGTACTGATCATTACCTGAAAGTATCATCCAGTTTGGGTGAAAAAATATTTGCTGAGATTTCTGGAGATTCGTAATTTTGGGAAGCTTGGCAACCCCTTCCCATGAAAGTGTTTCTCGCCAGTCACTGCTTAGGGCTACAACAAGAGGAAACAAAACGTAGAGATAGAACGTGAAACTTCTTTGTTGTGTCAAGTTTCAAGAAGCTAGCACAAACCGTGTTGGATTTAGAGTTCCAAATACATCTATCAATATAGGAGAAAACAGAGTGAAACCTAAAAATTCAAACTGTTACTGGAAATGAACGCTTCAACATAGAAGAACGAAATTTGGGGAACCAAGTCGCCTTAGAGTACTGATCATTACCTGAGTATCATCCAGTTTGGGTGAAAAAATATTTGCTGAGATTTCTGGAGATTCGTAATTTTGGGAAGCTTGGCAACCCCTTCCCATGAAAGTGTTTCTCGCCAGTCACTGCTTAGGGCTACATCAAGAGGAAACAAAACGTAGAGATAGAACGTGAAACTACTTTGTTGTGTCAAGTTTCAAAAAACTAGCACAAACCGTGTTGGATTTAGAGTTCCAAATACATCTATCAATATAGGAGAAAACAGAGTGAAACCTAAAAATTCAAACTGTTACTGGAAATGAACGCTTCAACATAGAAGAACGAAATTTGGGGAACCAAGTCGCCTTAGTGTACTGATCATTACCTGAAAGTATCATCCAGTTTGGGTGAAAAAATATTTGCTGAGATTTCTGGAGATTCGTAATTTTGGGAAGCTTGGCAACCCCTTCCCATGAAAGTGTTTCTCGCCAGTCACTGCTTAGGGCTACATCAAGAGGAAACAAAACGTAGAGATAGAACGTGAAACTACTTTGTTGTGTCAAGTTTCAAGAAGCTAGCACAAACCGTGTTGGATTTAGAGTTCCAAATACATCTATCAATATAGGAGAAAACAGAGTGAAACCTAAAAATTCAAACTGTTACTGGAAATGAACGCTTCAACATAGAAGAACGAAATTTGGGGAACCAAGTCGCCTTAGTGTACTGATCATTACCTGAGTATCATCCAGTTTGGGTGAAAAAATATTTGCTGAGATTTCTGGAGATTCGTAATTTTGGGAAGCTTGGCAACCCCTTCCCATGAAAGTGTTTCTCGCCAGTCACTGCTTAGGGCTACATCAAGAGGAAACAAAACGTAGACATAGAACGTGAAACTACTTTGTTGTGTCAAGTTTCAAGAAGCTAGCACAAACCGTGTTGGATTCAGAGTTCCAAATACATCTATCAATATAGGAGAAAACAGAGTGAAACCTACAAATTCAAACTGTTACTGGAAATGAACGCTTCAACATAGAAGAACGAAATTTGGGGAACCAAGTCGCCTTAGTGTACTGATCATTACCTGAAAGTATCATCCAGTTTGGGTGAAAAAATATTTGCTGAGATTTCTGGAGATTCGTAATTTTTGGAACCTTGGCAACCCCTTCCCATGAAACTGTTTCTCGCCAGTCACTGCTTAGGGCTACATCAAGAGGAAACAAAACGTAGAGATAGAACATGAAACTACTTTGTTGTGTCAAGTTTCAAGAAGCTAGCACAAACCGTGTTGGATTTAGAGTTCCAAATACATCTATGTATATAGGAGAAAACAGAGTGAAACCTAAAAATTCAAACTGTTACTGGAAATGAACGCTTCAACATAGAAGAACGAAATTTGGGGAACCAAGTCGCCTTAGTGTACTGATCATTACCTGAAAGTATCATCCAGTTTGGGTGAAAAAATATTTGCTGAGATTTCTGGAGATTCATAATTTTGGGAAGCTTGGCAACCCCTTCCCATGAAAGTGTTTCTCGCCAGTCACTGCTTAGGGCTACATCAAGAGGAAACAAAACGTAGAGATAGAACGTAAAACTACTTTGTTGTGTCAACTTTCAAGAAGCTAGCACAAACCGTGTTGGATTCAGAGTTCCAAATACATCTATCAATATAGGAGAAAACAGAGTGAAACCTACAAATTCAAACTGTTACTGGAAATGAACGCTTCAACATAGAAGAACGAAATTTGGGGAACCAAGTCGCCTTAGTGTACTGATCATTACCTGAAAGTATCATCCAGTTTGGGTGAAAAAATATTTGCTGAGATTTCTGGAGATTCGTAATTTTGGGAAGCTTGGCAACCCCTTCCCATGAAAGTGTTTCTTGCCAGTCACTGTTTAGGGCTACATCAAGAGGAAACAAAACGTAGAGATAGAACATGAAACTACTTTGTTGTGTCAAGTTTCAAGAAGCTAGCACAAACCGTGTTGGATTTAGAGTTCCAAATACATCTATCTATATAGGAGAAAACAGAGTGAAACCTAAAAATTCAAACTGTTACTGGAAATGAACGCTTCAACATAGAAGAACGAAATTTGGGGAACCAAGTCGCCTTAGTGTACTGATCATTACCTGAAAGTATCATCCAGTTTGGGTGAAAAAATATTTGCTGAGATTTCTAGAGATTCGTAATTTTTGGAAGCTTGGCAACCCCTTCCCATGAAAGTGTTTCTCGCCAGTCACTGCTTAGGGCTACATCAAGAGGAAACAAAACGTAGAGATAGAACGTGAAACTACTTTGTTGTGTCAAGTTTCAAGAAGCTAGCACAAACCGTGTTGGATTTAGAGTTCCAAATACATCTATCAATGTAGGAGAAAACAGAGTGAAACCTAAAAATTCAAACTGTTACTGGAAATAAATGCTTCAACATAGAAGAACGAAATTTGGGGAACCAAGTCGCCTTAGTGTACTGATCATTACCTGAAAGTATCATCCAGTTTGGGTGAAAAAATATTTGCTGAGATTTCTGGAGATTCGTAATTTTGGGAAGATTGGCAACCCCTTCCCATGAAAGTGTTTCTCGCCAGTCACTGCTTAGGGCTACATCAAGAGGAAACAAAACGTAGAGATAGAACGTGAAACTAGTTTATTGTGTCAAGTTTCAAGAAGCTAGCACAAACCGTGTTGGATTTAGAGTTCCAAATACATCTATCAATGTAGGAGAAAACAGAGTGAAACCTAAAAATTCAAACTGTTACTGGAAATGAACGCTTCAACATAGAAGAACGAAATTTGGGGAACCAAGTCGCCTTAGTGTACTGATCATTACCTGAAAGTATCATCCAGTTTCGGTGAAAAAATATTTGCTGAGATTTCTGGAGATTCGTAATTTTGGGAAGCTTGGCAACCCCTTCCCATGAAAGTGTTTCTCGCCAGTCACTGCTTAGGGCTACATCAAGAGGAAACAAAACGTAGGGATAGAACGTGAAACTACTTTGTTGTGTCAAGTTTCAAGAAGCTAGCACAAACCGTGTTGAATTTAGAGTTCCAAATACATCTATCTATATAGGAGAAAAAAGAGTGAAACCTAAAAATTCAAACTGTTACTGGAAATGAACGCTTCAACATAGAAGAACGAAATTTGGGGAACCAAGTCGCCTTAGTGTACTGATCATTACCTGAAAGTATCATCCAGTTTGGGTGAAAAAATATTTGCTGAGATTTCTGGAGATTCGTAATTTTGGGAAGCTTGGCAACCCCTTCCCATGAAAGTGTTTCTCGCCAGTCACTGCTTAGGGCTACATCAAGAGGAAACAAAACGTAGAGATAGAACGTGAAACTACTTTGTTGTGTCAAGTGTCAAGAAGCTAGCACAAACCGTGTTGGATTTAGAGTTCCAAATACATCTATCAATATAGGAGAAAACAGAGTGAAACCTAAAAATTCAAACTGTTACTGGAAATGAACGCTTCAACATCGAAGAACGAAATTTGGGGAACCAAGTCGCCTTAGTGTACTGATCATTACCTGAAAGTATCATCCAGTTTGGGTGAAAAAATATTTGCTGAGATTTCTGGAGATTCGTAATTTTGGGAAGCTTGGCAACCCCTTCCCATGAAAGTGTTTCTCGCCAGTCACTGCTTAGGGCTACATCAAGAGGAAACAAAACGTAGAGATAGAACGTGAAACTACTTTGTTGTGTCAAGTTTCAAGAAGCTAGCACAAACCGTGTTGGATTTAGAGTTCCAAATACATCTATCAATGTAGGAGAAAACAGAGTGAAACCTAAAAATTCAAACTGTTACTGGAAATGAACGCTTCAACATAGAAGAACGAAATTTGGGGAACCAAGTCGCCTTAGTGTACTGATCATTACCTGAAAGTATCATCCAGTTTGGGTGAAAAAATATTTGCTGAGATTTCTGGAGATTCATAATTTTGGGAAGCTTGGCAACCCCTTCCCATGAAAGTGTTTCTCGCCAGTCACTGCTTAGGGCTACATCAAGTGGAAACAAAACGTAGAGATAGAACGTGAAACTACTTTGTTGTGTCAAGTTTCAAGAAGCTAGCACAAACCGTGTTGGATTTAGAGTTCCAAATACATCTATCAATATAGGAGAAAACAGAGTGAAACCTAAAAATTCAAACTGTTACTGGAAATAAACGCTTCAACATAGAAGAACGAAATTTGGGGAACCAAGTCGCCTTAGTGTACTGATCATTACCTGAGTATCATCCAGTTTGGGTGAAAAAATATTTGCTGAGATTTCTGGAGATTCGTAATTTTGGGAAGCTTGGCAACCCCTTCCCATGAAAGTGTTTCTTGCCAGTCACTGTTTAGGGCTACATCAAGAGGAAACAAAACGTAGAGATAGAACGTGAAACTACATTCTTGTGTCAAGTTTCAAGAAACTAGCACAAACCGTGTTGGATTTAGAGTTCCAAATACATCTATCAATATAGGAGAAAACAGAGTGAAACCTAAAAATTCAAACTGTTACTGGAAATGAACGCTTCAACATAGAAGAACGAAATTTGGGGAACCAAGTCGCCTTAGTGTACTGATCATTACCTGAAAGTATCATCCAGTTTGGGTGAAAAAATATTTGCTGAGATTTCTGGAGATTCGTAATTTTGGGAAGCTTGGCAACCCCTTCCCATGAAAGTGTTTCTCGCCAGTCACTGCTTAGGGCTACATCAAGAGGAAACAAAACGTAGAGATAGAACGTGAAACTACTTTGTTGTGTCAAGTTTCAAGAAGCTAGCACAAACCGTGTTGGATTTAGAGTTCCAAATACATCTATCAATATAGGAGAAAACAGAGTGAAACCTAAAAATTCAAACTGTTACTGGAAATGAACGCTTCAACATAGAAGAACAAAATTTGGGGAACCAAGTCGCCTTAGTGTACTGATCATTACCTGAAAGTATCATCCAGTTTGGGTGAAAAAATATTTGCTGAGATTTCTGGAGATTCGTAATTTTGGGAAGCTTGGCAACCCCTTCCCATGAAAGTGTTTCTCGCCAGTCACTGTTTAGGGCTACATCAAGAGGAAACAAAACGTAGAGATAGAACGTGAAACTACTTTGTTGTGTCAACTTTCAAGAAGCTAGCACAAACCGTGTTGGATTCAGAGTTCCAAATACATCTATCAATATAGGAGAAAACAGAGTGAAACCTAAAAATTCAAACTGTTACTGGAAATGAACGCTTCAACATAGAAGAACGAAATTTGGGGAACCAAGTCGCCTTAGTGTACTGATCATTACCTGAAAGTATCATCCAGTTTTGGTGAAAAAATATTTGCTGAGATTTCTGGAGATTCGTAATTTTGGGAAGCTTGGCAACCCCTTCCCATGAAAGTGTTTCTCGCCAGTCACTGCTTAGGGCTACATCAAGAGGAAACAAAACGTAGAGATAGAACGTGAAACTACTTTGTTGGGTCAAGTTTCAAGAAGCTAGCACAAACCGTGTTGGATTTAGAGTTCCAAATACATCTATCTATATAGGAGAAAACAGAGTGAAACCTAAAAATTCAAACTGTTACTGGAAATGAACGCTTCAACATAGAAGAACGAAATTTGGGGAACCAAGTCGCCTTAGTGACTGATCATTACCTGAAAGTATCATCCAGTTTGGGTGAAAAAATATTTGCTGAGATTTCTGGAGATTCGTAATTTTGGGAAGCTTGGCAACCCCTTCCCATGAAAGTGTTTCTCGCCAGTCACTGCTTAGGGCTACATCAAGAGGAAACAAAACGTAGAGATAGAACGTGAAACTACTTTGTTGTGTCGAGTGTCAAGAAGCTAGCACAAACCGTGTTGGATTTAGAGTTCCAAATACATCTATCAATATAGGAGAAAATAGAGTGAAACCTAAAAATTCAAACTGTTACTGGAAATGAACGCTTCAACATCGAAGAACGAAATTTGGGGAACCAAGTTGCCTTAGTGTACTGATCATTACCTGAAAGTATCATCCAGTTTGGGTGAAAAAATATTTGCTGAGATTTCTGGAGATTCGTAATTTTGGGAAGCTTGGCAACCCCTTCCCATGAAAGTGTTTCTCGCCAGTCACTGTTTAGGGCTACATCAAGAGGAAACAAAATGTAGAAATAGAACATGAAACTACTTTGTTGTGTCAAGTTTCAAGAAGCTAGCACAAACCGTGTTGGATTTAGAGTTCCAAATACATCTATCAATATAGGAGAAAACAGAGTGAAACCTAAAAATTCAAACTGTTACTGGAAATGAACGCTTCAACATAGAAGAACGAAATTTGGGGAACCAAGTCGCCTTAGTGTACTGATCATTACCTGAAAGTATCATCCAGTTTGGGTGAAAGAATATTTGCTGAGATTTCTGGAGATTCGTAATTTTGGGAAGCTTGGCAACCCCTTCCCATGAAAGTGTTTCTCGCCAGTCACTGCTTAGGGCTACATCAAGAGGAAACAAAACGTAGAGATAGAACGTGAAACTACTTTGTTCTGTCAAGTTTCAAGAAGCTAGCACAAACCGTGTTGGATTTAGAGTTCCAAATACATCTATCAATATAGGAGAAAACAGAGTGAAACCTAAAAATTCAAACTGTTACTGGAAATGAACGCTTCAACATAGAAGAACGAAATTTGGGGAACCAAGTCGCCTTAGTGTACTGATCATTACCTGAAAGTATCATCCAGTTTGGGTGAAAAAATATTTGCTGAGATTTCTGGAGATTCGTAATTTTGGGAAGCTTGGCAACCCCTTCCCATGAAAGTGTTTCTCGCCAGTCACTGCTTAGGGCTACATCAAGAGGAAACAAAACGTAGAGATAGAACGTGAAACTACTTTGTTGTGTCAACTTTCAAGAAGCTAGCACAAACCGTGTTGGATTCAGAGTTCCAAATACATCTATCAATATAGGAGAAAACAGAGTGAAACCTACAAATTCAAACTGTTACTGGAAATGAACGCTTCAACATAGAAGAACGAAATTTGGGGAACCAAGTCGCCTTAGTGTACTGATCATTACCTGAAAGTATCATCCAGTTTCGGTGAAAAAATATTTGCTGAGATTTCTGGAGATTCGTAATTTTGGGAAGCTTGGCAACCCCTTCCCATGAAAGTGTTTCTCGCCAGTCACTGCTTAGGGCTACATCAAGAGGAAACAAAACGTAGAGATAGAACGTGAAACTACTTTGTTGGGTCAAGTTTCAAGAAGCTAGCACAAACCGTGTTGGATTCAGAGTTCCAAATACATCTATCAATATAGGAGAAAACAGAGTGAAACCTAAAAATTCAAACTGTTACTGGAAATGAACGCTTCAACATAGAAGAACGAAATTTGGGGAACCAAGTCGCCTTAGTGTACTGATCATTACCTGAAAGTATCATCCAGTTTGGGTGAAAAAATATTTGCTGAGATTTCTGGAGATTCGTAATTTTGGGAAGCTTGGCAACCCCTTCCCATGAAAGTGTTTCTCGCCAGTCACTGCTTAGGGCTACATCAAGAGGAAACAAAACGTAGAGATAGAACGTGAAACTACTTTGTTGGGTCAAGTTTCAAGAAGCTAGCACAAACCGTGTTGGATTTAGAGTTCCAAATACATCTATCTATATAGGAGAAAATAGAGTGAAACCTAAAAATTCAAACTGTTACTGGAAATGAACGCTTCAACATAGAAGAACGAAATTTGGGGAACCAAGTCGCCTTAGTGTACTGATCATTACCTGAAAGTATCATCCAGTTTGGGTGAAAAAATATTTGCTGAGATTTCTGGAGATTCGTAATTTTGGGAAGCTTGGCAACCCCTTCCCATGAAAGTGTTTCTCGCCAGTCACTGCTTAGGGCTACATCAAGAGGAAACAAAACGTAGAGATAGAACGTGAAACTACTTTGTTGTGTCAAGTTTCAAGAAGCTAGCACAAACCGTGTTGGATTTAGAGTTCCAAATACATCTATCAATATAGGAGAAAACAGAGTGAAACCTAAAAATTCAAACTGTTACTGGAAATGAACGCTTCAACATAGAAGAACGAAATTTGGGGAACCAAGTCGCCTTAGTGTACTGATCATTACCTGAAAGTATCATCCAGTTTGGGTGAAAAAATATTTGCTGAGATTTCTGGAGATTCGTAATTTTGGGAAGCTTGGCAACCCCTTCCCATGAAAGTGTTTCTTGCCAGTCACTGTTTAGGGCTACATCAAGAGGAAACAAAACGTAGAGATAGAACGTGAAACTACTTTGTTGTGTCAAGTTTCAAGAAACTAGCACAAACCGTGTTGGATGAAGAGTTCCAAATACATCTATCAATATAGGAGAAAACAGAGTGAAACCTAAAAATTCAAACTGTTACTGGAAATGAACGCTTCAACATAGAAGAACGAAATTTGGGGAACCAAGTCGCCTTAGTGTACTGATCATTACCTGAAAGTATCATCCAGTTTGGGTGAAAAAATATTTGCTGAGATTTCTGGAGATTCGTAATTTTGGGAAGCTTGGCAACCCCTTCCCATGAAAGTGTTTCTCGCCAGTCACTGCTTAGGGCTACATCAAGAGGAAACAAAACGTAGAGATAGAACGTGAAACTACTTTGTTGTGTCAAGTTTCAAGAAGCTAGCACAAACCGTGTTGGATTCAGAGTTCCAAATACATCTATCAATATAGGAGAAAACAGAGTGAAACCTACAAATTCAAACTGTTACTGGAAATGAACGCTTCAACATAGAAGAACGAAATTTGGGGAACCAAGTCGCCTTAGTGTACTGATCATTACCTGAAAGTATCATCCAGTTTGGCTGAAAAAATATTTGCTGAGATTTCTGGAGATTCGTAATTTTGGGAAGCTTGGCAACCCCTTCCCATGAAAGTGTTTCTCGCCAGTCACTGTTTAGGGCTACATCAAGAGGAAACAAAACGTAGAGATAGAACGTGAAACTACTTTGTTGTGTCAACTTTCAAGAAGCTAGCACAAACCGTGTTGGATTCAGAGTTCCAAATACATCTATCAATATAGGAGAAAACAGAGTGAAACCTAAAAATTCAAACTGTTACTGGAAATGAATGCTTCAACATAGAAGAACGAAATTTGGGGAACCAAGTCGCCTTAGTGTACTGATCATTACCTGAGTATCATCCAGTTTGGCTGAAAAAATATTTGCTGAGATTTCTGGAGATTCGTAATTTTGGGAAGCTTGGCAACCCCTTCCCATGAAAGTGTTTCTTGCCAGTCACTGTTTAGGGCTACATCAAGAGGAAACAAAACGTAGAGATAGAACGTGAAACTACTTTGTTGTGTCAAGTTTCAAGAAACTAGCACAAACCGTGTTGCATTTAGATTTCCAAATACATCTATCAATATAGGAGAAAACAGAGTGAAACCTAAAAATTCAAACAGTTACTGGAAATGAATGCTTCAACATAGAAGAACGAAATTTGGGGAACCAAGTCGCCTTAGTGTACTGATCATTACCTGAAAGTATCATCCAGTTTGGGTGAAAACATATTTGCTGAGATTTCTGGAGATTCGTAATTTTGGGAAGCTTGGCAACCCCTTCCCATGAAAGTGTTTCTCGCCAGTCACTGCTTAGGGCTACATCAAGAGGAAACAAAACGTAGAGATAGAACGTGAAACTACTTTGTTGTGTCAAGTTTCAAGAAGCTAGCACAAACCGTGTTGGATTCAAAGTTCCAAATACATCTATCAATATAGGAGAAAACAGAGTGAAACCTACAAATTCAAACTGTTACTGGAAATGAACGCTTCAACATAGAAGAACGAAATTTGGGGAACCAAGTCGCCTTAGTGTACTGATCATTACCTGAAAGTATCATCCAGTTTGGCTGAAAAAATATTTGCTGAGATTTCTGGAGATTCGTAATTTTGGGAAGCTTGGCAACCCCTTCCCATGAAAGTGTTTCTCGCCAGTCACTGTTTAGGGCTACATCAAGAGGAAACAAAACGTAGAGATAGAACGTGAAACTACTTTGTTGTGTCAACTTTCAAGAAGCTAGCACAAACCGTGTTGGATTCAGAGTTCCAAATACATCTATCAATATAGGAGAAAACAGAGTGAAACCTAAAAATTCAAACTGTTACTGGAAATGAATGCTTCAACATAGAAGAACGAAATTTGGGGAACCAAGTCGCCTTAGTGTACTGATCATTACCTGAGTATCATCCAGTTTGGCTGAAAAAATATTTGCTGAGATTTCTGGAGATTCGTAATTTTGGGAAGCTTGGCAACCCCTTCCCATGAAAGTGTTTCTTGCCAGTCACTGTTTAGGGCTACATCAAGAGGAAACAAAACGTAGAGATAGAACGTGAAACTACTTTGTTGTGTCAAGTTTCAAGAAACTAGCACAAACCGTGTTGCATTTAGATTTCCAAATACATCTATCAATATAGGAGAAAACAGAGTGAAACCTAAAAATTCAAACAGTTACTGGAAATGAATGCTTCAACATAGAAGAACGAAATTTGGGGAACCAAGTCGCCTTAGTGTACTGATCATTACCTGAAAGTGTCATCCAGTTTGGGTGAAAAAATATTTGCTGAGATTTCTGGAGATTCGTAATTTTGGGAAGCTTGGCAACCCCTTCCCATGAAAGTGTTTCTCGCCAGTCACTGCTTAGGGCTACATCAAGAGGAAACAAAACGTAGAGATAGAACGTGAAACTACTTTGTTGTGTCAAGTTTCAAGAAGCTAGCACAAACCGTGTTGGATTCAGAGTTCCAAATACATCTATCAATATAGGAGAAAACAGAGTGAAACCTAAAAATTCAAACTGTTACTGGAAATGAACGCTTCAACATAGAAGAACGAAATTTGGGGAACCAAGTCGCCTTAGTGTACTGATCATTACCTGAAAGTTTCATCCAGTTTGTGTGAAAAAATATTTGCTGAGATTTCTGGAGATTCGTAATTTTGGGAAGCTTGGCAACCCCTTCCCATGAAAGTGTTTCTCGCCAGTCACTGTTTAGGGCTACATCAAGAGGAAACAAAACGTAGAGATAGAACGTGAAACTACTTTGTTGTGTCAACTTTCAAGAAGCTAGCACAAACCGTGTTGGATTCAGAGTTCCAAATACATCTATCAATATAGGAGAAAACAGAGTGAAACCTAAAAATTCAAACTGTTACTGGAAATGAACGCTTCAACATAGAAGAACGAAATTTGGGGAACCAAGTCGCCTTAGTGTACTGATCATTACCTGAAAGTATCATCCAGTTTCGGTGAAAAAATATTTGCTGAGATTTCTGGAGATTCGTAATTTTGGGAAGCTTGGCAACCCCTTCCCATGAAAGTGTTTCTCGCCAGTCACTGCTTAGGGCTACATCAAGAGGAAACAAAACGTAGAGATAGAACGTGAAACTACTTTGTTGTGTCAACTTTCAAGAAGCTAGCACAAACCGTGTTGGATTCAGAGTTCCAAATACATCTATCAATATAGGAGAAAACAGAGTGAAACCTAAAATTTCAAACTGTTACTGGAAATGAACGCTTCAACATAGAAGAACGAAATTTGGGGAACCAAGTCGCCTTAGTGTACTGATCATTACCTGAAAGTATCATCCAGTTTCGGTGAAAAAATATTTGCTGAGATTTCTGGAGATTCGTAATTTTGGGAAGCTTGGCAACCCCTTCCCATGAAAGTGTTTCTCGCCAGTCACTGCTTAGGGCTACATCAAGAGGAAACAAAACGTAGAGATAGAACGTGAAACTACTTTGTTGGGTCAAGTTTCAAGAAGCTAGCACAAACCGTGTTGGATTTAGAGTTCCAAATACATCTATCTATATAGGAGAAAACAGAGTGAAACCTAAAAATTCAAACTGTTACTGGAAATGAACGCATCAACATAGAAGAACGAAATTTGGGGAACCAAGTCGCCTTAGTGTACTGATCATTACCTGAAAGTATCATCCAGTTTGGGTGAAAAAATATTTGCTGAGATTTCTGGAGATTCGTAATTTTGGGAAGCTTGGCAACCCCTTCCCATGAAAGTGTTTCTCGCCAGTCACTGCTTAGGGCTACATCAAGAGGAAACAAAACGTAGAGATAGAACGTGAAACTACTTTGTTGTGTCAAGTGTCAAGAAGCTAGCACAAACCGTGTTGGATTTAGAGGTCCAAATACATCTATCAATATAGGAGAAAATAGAGTGAAACCTAAAAATTCAAACTGTTACTGGAAATGAACGCTTCAACATAGAAGAACGAAATTTGGGGAACCAAGTCGCCTTAGTGTACTGATCATTACCTGAAAGTATCATCCAGTTTCGGTGAAAAAATATTTGCTGAGATTTCTGGAGATTCGTAATTTTGGGAAGCTTGGCAACCCCTTCCCATGAAAGTGTTTCTCGCCAGTCACTGCTTAGGGCTACATCAAGAGGAAACAAAACGTAGAGATAGAACGTGAAACTACTTTGTTGGGTCAAGTTTCAAGAAGCTAGCACAAACCGTGTTGGATTTAGAGTTCCAAATACATCTATCTATATAGGAGAAAACAGAGTGAAACCTAAAAATTCAAACTGTTACTGGAAATGAACGCATCAACATAGAAGAACGAAATTTGGGGAACCAAGTCGCCTTAGTGTACTGATCATTACCTGAAAGTATCATCCAGTTTGGGTGAAAAAATATTTGCTGAGATTTCTGGAGATTCGTAATTTTGGGAAGCTTGGCAACCCCTTCCCATGAAAGTGTTTCTCGCCAGTCACTGCTTAGGGCTACATCAAGAGGAAACAAAACGTAGAGATAGAACGTGAAACTACTTTGTTGTGTCAAGTGTCAAGAAGCTAGCACAAACCGTGTTGGATTTAGAGGTCCAAATACATCTATCAATATAGGAGAAAATAGAGTGAAACCTAAAAATTCAAACTGTTACTGGAAATGAACGCTTCAACATCGAAGAACGAAATTTGGGGAACCAAGTCGCCTTAGTGTACTGATCATTACCTGAAAGTATCATCCAGTTTGGGTGAAAAAATATTTGCTGAGATTTCTGGAGATTCGTAATTTTGGGAAGCTTGGCAACCCCTTCCCATGAAAGTGTTTCTCGCCAGTCACTGCTTAGGGCTACATCAAGAGGAAACAAAACGTAGAGATAGAACGTGAAACTACTTTGTTGTGTCAAGTTTCAAGAAGCTAGCACAAACCGTGTTGGATTTAGAGTTCCAAATACATCTATCAATATAGGAGAAAACAGAGTGAAACCTAAAAATTCAAACTGTTACTGGAAATGAACGCTTCAACATAGAAGAACGAAATTTGGGGAACCAAGTCGCCTTAGTGTACTGATCATTACCTGAGTATCATCCAGTTTGGCTGAAAAAATATTTGCTGAGATTTCTGGAGATTCGTAATTTTGGGAAGCTTGGCAACCCCTTCCCATGAAAGTGTTTCTTGCCAGTCACTGTTTAGGGCTACATCAAGAAGAAACAAAACGTAGAGATAGAACGTGAAACTACTTTGTTGTGTCAAGTTTCAAGAAACTAGCACAAACCGTGTTGGATTTAGATTTCCAAATACATCTATCAATATAGGAGAAAACAGAGTGAAACCTAAAAATTCAAACTGTTACTGGAAATAAACGCTTCAACATAGAAGAACGAAATTTGGGGAACCAAGTCGCCTTAGTGTACTGATCATTACCTGAAAGTATCATCCAGTTTGGGTGAAAAAATATTTGCTGAGATTTCTGGAGATTCGTAATTTTGGGAAGCTTGGCAACCCCTTCCCATGAAAGTGTTTCTCGCCAGTCACTGCTTAGGGCTACATCAAGAGGAAACAAAACGTAGAGATAGAAAGTGAAACTACTTTGTTGTGTCAAGTTTCAAGAAGCTAGCACAAACCGTGTTGGATTTAGAGTTCCAAATACATCTATCAATATAGGAGAAAACAGAGTGAAACCTACAAATTCAAACTGTTACTGGAAATGAACACTTCAACATAGAAGAACGAAATTTGGGGAACCAAGTCGCCTTAGTGTACTGATCATTACCTGAAAGTATCATCCAGTTTGGGTGAAAAAATATTTGCTGAGATTTCTGGAGATTCGTAATTTTGGGAAGCTTGGCAACCCCTTTCCATGAAAGTGTTTCTCGCCAGTCACTGTTTAGGGCTACATCAAGAGGAAACAAAACGTAGAGATAGAACGTGAAACTACTTTGTTTTGTCAACTTTCAAGAAGCTAGCACAAACCGTGTTGGATTCAGAGTTCCAAATACATCTATCAATATAGGAGAAAACAGAGTGAAACCTACAAATTCAAACTGTTACTGGAAATGAACGCTTCAACATAGAAGAACGAAATTTGGGGAACCAAGTCGCCTTAGTGTACTGATCATTACCTGAGTATCATCCAGTTTGGCTGAAAAAATATTTGCTGAGATTTCTGGAGATTCGTAATTTTGGGAAGCTTGGCAACCCCTTCCCATGAAAGTGTTTCTCGCCAGTCACTGCTTAGGGCTACATCAAGAGGAAACAAAACGTAGAGATAGAACGTGAAACTACTTTGTTGTGTCAAGTTTCAAGAAACTAGCACAAACCGTGTTGGATTTAGATTTCCAAATACATCTATCAATATAGGAGAAAACAGAGTGAAACCTAAAAATTCAAACTGTTACTGGAAATGAATGCTTCAACATAGAAGAACGAAATTTGGGGAACCAAGTCGCCTTAGTGTACTGATCATTACCTGAAAGTATCATCCAGTTTGGGTGAAAAAATATTTGCTGAGATTTCTGGAGATTCGTAATTTTGGGAAGCTTGGCAACCCCTTCCCATGAAAGTGTTTCTCGCCAGTCACTGCTTAGGGCTACATCAAGAGGAAACAAAACGTAGAGATAGAACGTGAAACTACTTTGTTGTGTCAAGTTTCAAGAAGCTAGCACAAACCGTGTTGGATTTAGAGTTCCAAATACATCTATCAATATAGGAGAAAACAGAGTGAAACCTAAAAATTCAAACTGTTACTGGAAATGAACGCTTCAACATAGAAGAACGAAATTTGGGGAACCAAGTCGCCTTAGTGTACTGATCATTACCTGAAAGTATCATCCAGTTTCGGTGAAAAAATATTTGCTGAGATTTCTGGAGATTCGTAATTTTGGGAAGCTTGGCAACCCCTTCCCATGAAAGTGTTTCTCGCCAGTCACTGTTTAGGGCTACATCAAGAGGAAACAAAACGTAGAGATAGAACGTGAAACTACTTTGTTGTGTCAACTTTCAAGAAGCTAGCACAAACCGTGTTGGATTTAGAGTTCCAAATACATCTATCAATATAGGAGAAAACAGAGTGAAACCTACAAATTCAAACTGTTACTGGAAATGAACGCTTCAACATAGAAGAACGAAATTTGGGGAACCAAGTCGCCTTAGTGTACTGATCATTACCTGAGTATCATCCAGTTTGGGTGAAAAAATATTTGCTGAGATTTCTGGAGATTCGTAATTTTGGGAAGCTTGGCAACCCCTTCCCATGAAAGTGTTTCTTGCCAGTCACTGTTTAGGGCTACATCAAGAGGAAACAAAACGTAGAGATAGAACGTGAAACTACTTTGTTGTGTCAAGTTTCAAGAAACTAGCACAAACCGTGTTGGATTTAGAGTTCCAAATACATCTATCAATATAGGAGAAAACAGAGTGAAACCTAAAAATTCAAACTGTTACTGGAAATGAACGCTTCAACATAGAAGAACGAAATTTGGGGAACCAAGTCGCCTTAGTGTACTGATCATTACCTGAAAGTATCATCCAGTTTGGGTGAAAAAATATTTGCTGAGATTTCTGGAGATTCGTAATTTTGGGAAGCTTGGCAACCCCTTCCCATGAAAGTGTTTCTCGCCAGTCACTGCTTAGGGCTACATCAAGAGGAAACAAAACGTAGAGATAGAACGTGAAACTACTTTGTTGTGTCAAGTTTCAAGAAGCTAGCACAAACCGTGTTGGATTTAGAGTTCCAAATACATCTATCAATATAGGAGAAAACAGAGTGAAACCTAAAAATTCAAACTGTTACTGGAAATGAACGCTTCAACATAGAAGAACGAAATTTGGGGAACCAAGTCGCCTTAGTGTACTGATCATTACCTGAAAGTATCATCCAGTTTGGGTGAAAAAACATTTGCTGAGATTTCTGGAGATTCGTAATTTTGGGAAGCTTGGCAACCCCTTCCCATGAAAGTGTTTCTCGCCAGTCACTGCTTAGGGCTACATCAAGAGGAAACAAAACGTAGAGATAGAACGTGAAACTACTTTGTTGTGTCAAGTTTCAAGAAGCTAGCACAAACCGTGTTGGATTTAGAGTTCCAAATACATCTATCAATGTAGGAGAAAACAAAGTGAAACCTAAAAATTCAAACTGTTACTGGAAATGAACGCTTCAACATAGAAGAACGAAATTTGGGGAACCAAGTCGCCTTAGTGTACTGATCATTACCTGAAAGTATCATCCAGTTTGGGTGAAAAAATATTTGCTGAGATTTCTGGAGATTCATAATTTTGGGAAGCTTGGCAACCCCTTCCCATGAAAGTGTTTCTCGCCAGTCACTGCTTAGGGCTACATCAAGAGGAAACAAAACGTTGAGATAGAACGTGAAACTACTTTGTTGTGTCAAGTTTCAAGAAGCTAGCACAAACCGTGTTGGATTTAGAGTTCCAAATACATCTATCAATATAGGAGAAAACAGAGTGAAACCTAAAAATTCAAACTGTTACTGGAAATGAACGCTTCAACATAGAAGAACGAAATTTGGGGAACCAAGTCGCCTTAGTGTACTGATCATTACCTGAGTATCATCCAGTTTGGCTGAAAAAATATTTGCTGAGATTTCTGGAGATTCGTAATTTTGGGAAGCTTGGCAACCCCTTCCCATGAAAGTGTTTCTTGCCAGTCACTGTTTAGGGCTACATCAAGAGGAAACAAAACGTAGAGATAGAACGTGAAACTACTTTGTTGTGTCAAGTTTCAAGAAACTAGCACAAACCGTGTTGGATTTAGAGTTCCAAATACATCTATCAATATAGGAGAAAACAGAGTGAAACCTAAAAATTCAAACTGTTACTGGAAATGAACGCTTCAACATAGAAGAACGAAATTTGGGGAACCAAGTCGCCTTAGTGTACTGATCATTACCTGAAAGTATCATCCAGTTTGGGTGAAAAAATATTTGCTGAGATTTCTGGAGATTCGTAATTTTGGGAAGCTTGGCAACCCCTTCCCATGAAAGTGTTTCTCGCCAGTCACTGCTTAGGGCTACATCAAGAGGAAACAAAACGTAGAGATAGAACGTGAAACTACTTTGTTGTGTCAAGTTTCAAGAAGCTAGCACAAACCGTGTTGGATTTAGAGTTCCAAATACATCTATCAATGTAGGAGAAAACAAAGTGAAACCTAAAAATTCAAACTGTTACTGGAAATGAACGCTTCAACATAGAAGAACGAAATTTGGGGAACCAAGTCGCCTTAGTGTACTGATCATTACCTGAAAGTATCATCCAGTTTGGGTGAAAAAATATTTGCTGAGATTTCTGGAGATTCATAATTTTGGGAAGCTTGGCAACCCCTTCCCATGAAAGTGTTTCTCGCCAGTCACTGCTTAGGGCTACATCAAGAGGAAACAAAACGTTGAGATAGAACGTGAAACTACTTTGTTGTGTCAAGTTTCAAGAAGCTAGCACAAACCGTGTTGGATTTAGAGTTCCAAATACATCTATCAATATAGGAGAAAACAGAGTGAAACCTAAAAATTCAAACTGTTACTGGAAATGAACGCTTCAACATAGAAGAACGAAATTTGGGGAACCAAGTCGCCTTAGTGTACTGATCATTACCTGAGTATCATCCAGTTTGGCTGAAAAAATATTTGCTGAGATTTCTGGAGATTCGTAATTTTGGGAAGCTTGGCAACCCCTTCCCATGAAAGTGTTTCTTGCCAGTCACTGTTTAGGGCTACATCAAGAGGAAACAAAACGTAGAGATAGAACGTGAAACTACTTTGTTGTGTCAAGTTTCAAGAAACTAGCACAAACCGTGTTGGATTTAGAGTTCCAAATACATCTATCAATATAGGAGAAAACAGAGTGAAACCTAAAAATTCAAACTGTTACTGGAAATGAACGCTTCAACATAGAAGAACGAAATTTGGGGAACCAAGTCGCCTTAGTGTACTGATCATTACCTGAAAGTATCATCCAGTTTGGGTGAAAAAATATTTGCTGAGATTTCTGGAGATTCGTAATTTTGGGAAGCTTGGCAACCCCTTCCCATGAAAGTGTTTCTCGCCAGTCACTGCTTAGGGCTACATCAAGAGGAAACAAAACGTAGAGATAGAACGTGAAACTACTTTGTTGTGTCAAGTTTCAAGAAGCTAGCACAAACCGTGTTGGATTTAGAGTTCCAAATATATCTATCTATATAGGAGAAAACAGAGTGAAACCTAAAAATTCAAACTGTTACTGGAAATGAACGCTTCAACATAGAAGAACGAAATTTGGGGAACCAAGTCGCCTTAGTGTACTGATCATTACCTGAAAGTATCATCCAGTTTGGGTGAAAAAATATTTGCTGAGATTTCTGGAGATTCGTAATTTTGGGAAGCTTGGCAACCCCTTCCCATGAAAGTGTTTCTCGCCAGTCACTGTTTAGGGCTACATCAAGAGGAAACAAAACGTAGCGATAGAACGTGAAACTACTTTGTTGTGTCAACTTTCAAGAAGCTAGCACAAACCGTGTTGGATTCAGAGTTCCAAATACATCTATCAATATAGGAGAAAACAGAGTGAAACCTACAAATTCAAACTGTTACTGGAAATGAACGCTTCAACATAGAAGAACGAAATTTGGGGAACCAAGTCGCCTTAGTGTACTGATCATTACCTGAAAGTATCATCCAGTTTGGGTGAAAAAATATTTGCTGAGATTTCTGGAGATTCGTAATTTTGGGAAGCTTGGCAACCCCTTCCCATGAAAGTGTTCCTCGCCAGTCACTGCTTAGGGCTACATCAAGAGGAAACAAAACGTAGAGATAGAACGTGAAACTACTTTGTTGTGTCAAGTTTCAAGAAGCTAGCACAAACCGTGTTGGATTTAGAGTTCCAAATACATCTATCAATGTAGGAGAAAACAAAGTGAAACCTAAAAATTCAAACTGTTACTGGAAATGAACGCTTCAACATAGAAGAACGAAATTTGGGGAACCAAGTCGCCTTAGTGTACTGATCATTACCTGAACGTATCATCCAGTTTGGGTGAAAAAATATTTGCTGAGATTTCTGGAGATTCATAATTTTGGGAAGCTTGGCAACCCCTTCCCATGAAAGTGTTTCTCGCCAGTCACTGCTTAGGGCTACATCAAGAGGAAACAAAACGTAGAGATAGAACGTGAAACTACTTTGTTGTGTCAAGTTTCAAGAAGCTAGCACAAACCGTGTTGGATTTAGAGTTCCAAATACATCTATCAATATAGGAGAAAACAGAGTGAAACCTAAAAATTCAAACTGTTACTGGAAATGAACGCTTCAACATAGAAGAACGAAATTTGGGGAACCAAGTCGCCTTAGTGTACTGATCATTACCTGAGTATCATCCAGTTTGGCTGAAAAAATATTTGCTGAGATTTCTGGAGATTCGTAATTTTGGGAAGCTTGGCAACCCCTTCCCATGAAAGTGTTTCTTGCCAGTCACTGTTTAGGGCTACATCAAGAGGAAACAAAACGTAGAGATAGAACGTGAAACTACTTTGTTGTGTCAAGTTTCAAGAAACTAGCACAAACCGTGTTGGATTTAGAGTTCCAAATACATCTATCAATATAGGAGAAAACAGAGTGAAACCTAAAAATTCAAACTGTTACTGGAAATGAACGCTTCAACATCGAAGAACGAAATTTGGGGAACCAAGTCGCCTTAGTGTACTGATCATTACCTGAAAGTATCATCCAGTTTGGGTGAAAAAATATTTGCTGAGATTTCTGGAGATTCGTAATTTTGGGAAGCTTGGCAACCACTTCCCATGAAAGTGTTTCTCGCCAGTCACTGCTTAGGGCTACATCAAGAGGAAACAAAACGTAGAGATAGAACGTGAAACTACTTTGTTGTGTCAAGTTTCAAGAAGCTAGCACAAACCGTGTTGGATTTAGAGTTCCAAATATATCTATCTATATAGGAGAAAACAGAGTGAAACCTAAAAATTCAAACTGTTACTGGAAATGAACGCTTCAACATAGAAGAACGAAATTTGGGGAACCAAGTCGCCTTAGTGTACTGATCATTACCTGAAAGTATCATCCAGTTTGGGTGAAAAAATATTTGCTGAGATTTCTGGAGATTCGTAATTTTGGGAAGCTTGGCAACCCCTTCCCATGAAAGTGTTTCTCGCCAGTCACTGCTTAGGGCTACATCAAGAGGAAACAAAACGTAGAGATAGAACGTGAAACTACTTTGTTGTGTCAAGTTTCAAGAAGCTAGCACAAACCGTGTTGGATTTAGAGTTCCAAATATATCTATCTATATAGGAGAAAACAGAGTGAAACCTAAAAATTCAAACTGTTACTGGAAATGAACGCTTCAACATAGAAGAACGAAATTTGGGGAACCAAGTCGCCTTAGTGTACTGATCATTACCTGAAAGTATCATCCAGTTTGGGTGAAAAAATATTTGCTGAGATTTCTGGAGATTCGTAATTTTGGGAAGCTTGGCAACCCCTTCCCATGAAAGTGTTTCTCGCCAGTCACTGTTTAGGGCTACATCAAGAGGAAACAAAACGTAGCGATAGAACGTGAAACTACTTTGTTGTGTCAAGTTTCAAGAAGCTAGCACAAACCGTGTTTGATTCAGAGTTCCAAATACATCTATCAATATAGGAGAAAACAGAGTGAAACCTACAAATTCAAACTGTTACTGGAAATGAACGCTTCAACATAGAAGAACGAAATTTGGGGAACCAAGTCGCCTTAGTGTACTGATCATTACCTGAAAGTATCATCCAGTTTGGGTGAAAAAATATTTGCTGAGATTTCTGGAGATTCGTAATTTTGGGAAGCTTGGCAACCCCTTCCCATGAAAGTGTTCCTCGCCAGTCACTGCTTAGGGCTACATCAAGAGGAAACAAAACGTAGAGATAGAACGTGAAACTACTTTGTTGTGTCAAGTTTCAAGAAGCTAGCACAAACCGTGTTGGATTTAGAGTTCCAAATACATCTATCAATGTAGGAGAAAACAAAGTGAAACCTAAAAATTCAAACTGTTACTGGAAATGAACGCTTCAACATAGAAGAACGAAATTTGGGGAACCAAGTCGCCTTAGTGTACTGATCATTACCTGAACGTATCATCCAGTTTGGGTGAAAAAATATTTGCTGAGATTTCTGGAGATTCATAATTTTGGGAAGCTTGGCAACCCCTTCCCATGAAAGTGTTTCTCGCCAGTCACTGCTTAGGGCTACATCAAGAGGAAACAAAACGTAGAGATAGAACGTGAAACTACTTTGTTGTGTCAAGTTTCAAGAAGCTAGCACAAACCGTGTTGGATTTAGAGTTCCAAATACATCTATCAATATAGGAGAAAACAGAGTGAAACCTAAAAATTCAAACTGTTACTGGAAATGAACGCTTCAACATAGAAGAACGAAATTTGGGGAACCAAGTCGCCTTAGTGTACTGATCATTACCTGAGTATCATCCAGTTTGGCTGAAAAAATATTTGCTGAGATTTCTGGAGATTCGTAATTTTGGGAAGCTTGGCAACCCCTTCCCATGAAAGTGTTTCTTGCCAGTCACTGTTTAGGGCTACATCAAGAGGAAACAAAACGTAGAGATAGAACGTGAAACTACTTTGTTGTGTCAAGTTTCAAGAAACTAGCACAAACCGTGTTGGATTTAGAGTTCCAAATACATCTATCAATATAGGAGAAAACAGAGTGAAACCTAAAAATTCAAACTGTTACTGGAAATGAACGCTTCAACATCGAAGAACGAAATTTGGGGAACCAAGTCGCCTTAGTGTACTGATCATTACCTGAAAGTATCATCCAGTTTGGGTGAAAAAATATTTGCTGAGATTTCTGGAGATTCGTAATTTTGGGAAGCTTGGCAACCACTTCCCATGAAAGTGTTTCTCGCCAGTCACTGCTTAGGGCTACATCAAGAGGAAACAAAACGTAGAGATAGAACGTGAAACTACTTTGTTGTGTCAAGTTTCAAGAAGCTAGCACAAACCGTGTTGGATTTAGAGTTCCAAATATATCTATCTATATAGGAGAAAACAGAGTGAAACCTAAAAATTCAAACTGTTACTGGAAATGAACGCTTCAACATAGAAGAACGAAATTTGGGGAACCAAGTCGCCTTAGTGTACTGATCATTACCTGAAAGTATCATCCAGTTTGGGTGAAAAAATATTTGCTGAGATTTCTGGAGATTCGTAATTTTGGGAAGCTTGGCAACCCCTTCCCATGAAAGTGTTTCTCGCCAGTCACTGTTTAGGGCTACATCAAGAGGAAACAAAACGTAGAGATAGAACGTGAAACTACTTTGTTGTGTCAAGTTTCAAGAAGCTAGCACAAACCGTGTTGGATTCAGAGTTCCAAATATATCTATCAATATAGGAGAAAACAGAGTGAAACCTACAAATTCAAACTGTTACTGGAAATGAACGCTTCAACATAGAAGAACGAAATTTGGGGAACCAAGTCGCCTTAGTGTACTGTTCATTACCTGAAAGTATCATCCAGTTTGGGTGAAAAAATATTTGCTGAGATTTCTGGAGATTCGTAATTTTTGGAAGCTTGGCAACCCCTTCCCATGAAAGTGTTTCTCGCCAGTCACTGCTTAGGGCTACATCAAGAGGAAACAAAACATAGAGATAGAACATGAAACTACTTTGTTGTGTCAAGTTTCAAGAAGCTAGCACAAACCGTGTTGGATTTAGAGTTCCAAATACATCTATGTATATAGGAGAAAACAGAGTGAAACCTACAAATTCAAACTGTTACTGGAAATGAACGCTTCAACATAGAAGAACGAAATTTGGGGAACCAAGTCGCCTTAGTGTACTGATCATTACCTGAAAGTATCATCCAGTTTGGGTGAAAAAATATTTGCTGAGATTTCTGGAGATTCGTAATTTTTGGAAGCTTGGCAACCCCTTCCCATGAAAGTGTTTCTCGCCAGTCACTGCTTAGGGCTACATCAAGAGGAAACAAAACATAGAGATAGAACATGAAACTACTTTGTTGTGTCAAGTTTCAAGAAGCTAGCACAAACCGTGTTGGATTTAGAGTTCCAAATACATCTATGTATATAGGAGAAAACAGAGTTAAACCTAAAAATTCAAACTGTTACTGGAAATGAACGCTTCAACATAGAAGAACGAAATTTGGGGAACCAAGTCGCCTTAGTGTACTGATCATTACCTGAAAGTATCATCCAGTTTGGGTGAAAAAATATTTGCTGAGATTTCTGGAGATTCGTAATTTTTGGAAGCTTGGCAACCCCTTCCAATGAAAGTGTTTCTCGCCAGTCACTGCTTAGGGCTACATCAAGAGGAAACAAAACGTAGAGATAGAACGTGAAACTACTTTGTTGTGTCAAGTTTCAAGAAGCTAGCACAAACCGTGTTGGATTTAGAGTTCCAAATACATCAATCAATATAGGAGAAAACAGAGTGAAACCTAAAAATTCAAACTGTTACTGGAAATGAACGCTTCAACATAGAAGAACGAAATTTGGGGAACCAAGTCGCCTTAGTGTACTGATCATTACCTGAAAGTATCATCCAGTTTGGGTGAAAAAATATTTGCTGAGATTTCTGGAGATTCGTAATTTTGGGAAGCTTGGCAACCCCTTCCCATGAAAGTGTTTCTCGCCAGTCACTGTTTAGGGCTACATCAAGAGGAAACAAAACGTAGAGATAGAACGTGAAACTACTTTGTTGTGTCAACTTTCAAGAAGCTAGCACAAACCGTGTTGGATTCAGAGTTCCAAATACATCTATCAATATAGGAGAAAACAGAGTGAAACCTACAAATTCAAACTGTTACTGGAAATGAACGCTTCAACATAGAAGAACGAAATTTGGGGAACCAAGTCGCCTTAGTGTACTGATCATTACCTGAAAGTATCATCCAGTTTGGGTGAAAAAATATTTGCTGAGATTTCTGGAGATTCGTAATTTTTGGAAGCTTGGCAACCCCTTCCAATGAAAGTGTTTCTCGCCAGTCACTGCTTAGGGCTACATCAAGAGGAAACAAAACGTAGAGATAGAACGTGAAACTACTTTGTTGTGTCAAGTTTCAAGAAGCTAGCACAAACCGTGTTGGATTTAGAGTTCCAAATACATCTATCAATATAGGAGAAAACAGAGTGAAACCTAAAAATTCAAACTGTTACTGGAAATGAACGCTTCAACATAGAAGAACGAAATTTGGGGAACCAAGTCGCCTTAGTGTACTGATCATTACCTGAAAGTATCATCCAGTTTGGGTGAAAAAATATTTGCTGAGATTTCTGGAGATTCGTAATTTTGGGAAGCTTGGCAACCCCTTCCCATGAAAGTGTTTCTCGCCAGTCACTGCTTAGGGCTACATCAAGAAGAAACAAAACGTAGAGATAGAACGTGAAACTACTTTGTTGTGTCAAGTTTCAAGAAGCTAGCACAAACCGTGTTGGATTTAGAGTTCCAAATACATCTATCAATATAGGAGAAAACAGAGTGAAACCTACAAATTCAAACTGTTACTGGAAATGAACGCTTCAACATAGAAGAACGAAATTTGGGGAACCAAGTCGCCTTAGTGTACTGATCATTACCTGAGTATCATCCAGTTTGGCTGAAAAAATATTTGCTGAGATTTCTGGAGATTCGTAATTTTGGGAAGCTTGGCAACCCCTTCCCATTAAAGTGTTTCTTGCCAGTCACTGTTTAGGGCTACATCAAGAGGAAACAAAACGTAGAGATAGAACGTGAAACTACTTTGTTGTGTCAAGTTTCAAGAAACTAGCACAAACCGTGTTGGATTTAGAGTTCCAAATACATCTATCAATATAGGAGAAAACAGAGTGAAACCTAAAAATTCAAACTGTTACTGGAAATGAACGCTTCAACATAGAAGAACGAAATTTGGGGAACCAAGTCGCCTGAGTGTACTGATCATTACCTGAAAGTATCATCCAGTTTGGGTGAAAAAATATTTGCTGAGATTTCTGGAGATTCGTAATTTTGGGAAGCTTGGCAACCCCTTCCCATGAAAGTGTTTCTCGCCAGTCACTGCTTAGGGCTACATCAAGAGGAAACAAAACGTAGAGATAGAACGTGAAACTACTTTGTTGTGTCAAGTTAAAAGAAGCTAGCACAAACCGTGTTGGATTTAGAGTTCCAAATACATCTATCAATATAGGAGAAAACAGAGTGAAACCTAAAAATTCAAACTGTTCCTGGAAATGAACGCTTCAACATAGAAGAACGAAATTTGGGGAACCAAGTCGCCTTAGTGTACTGATCATTACCTGAAAGTATCATCCAGTTTGGGTGAAAAAATATTTGCTGAGATTTCTGGAGATTCGTAATTTTGGGAAGCTTGGCAACCCCTTCCCATGAAAGTGTTTCTCGCCAGTCACTGCTTAGGGCTACATCAAGAGGAAACAAAACGTAGAGATAGAACGTGAAACTACTTTGTTGTGTCAAGTTTCAAGAAGCTAGCACAAACCGTGTTGGATTTAGAGTTCCAAATACATCTATCAATGTAGGAGAAAACAAAGTGAAACCTAAAAATTCAAACTGTTACTGGAAATGAACGCTTCAACATAGAAGAACGAAATTTGGGGAACCAAGTCGCCTCAGTGTACTGATCATTACCTGAAAGTATCATCCAGTTTGGGTGAAAAAATATTTGCTGAGATTTCTGGAGATTCGTAATTTTGGGAAGCTTGGCAACCCCTTCCCATGAAAGTGTTTCTCGCCAGTCACTGTTTAGGGCTACATCAAGAGGAAACAAAACGTAGAGATAGAACGTGAAACTACTTTGTTGTGTCAACTTTCAAGAAGCTAGCACAAACCGTGTTGGATTTAGAGTTCCAAATACATCTATGTATATAGGAGAAAACAGAGTGAAACCTACAAATTCAAACTGTTACTGGAAATGAACGCTTCAACATAGAAGAACGAAATTTGGGGAACCAAGTCGCCTTAGTGTACTGATCATTACCTGAAAGTATCATCCAGTTTGGGTGAAAAAATATTTGCTGAGATTTCTGGAGATTCGTAATTTTTGGAAGCTTGGCAACCCCTTCCCATGAAAGTGTTTCTCGCCAGTCACTGCTTAGGGCTACATCAAGAAGAAACAAAACGTAGAGATAGAACGTGAAACTACTTTGTTGTGTAAGTTTCAAGAAGCTAGCACAAACCGTGTTGGATTTAGAGTTCCAAATACATCTATCAATATAGGAGAAAACAGAGTGAAACCTACAACTTCAAACTGTTACTGGAAATGAACGCTTCAACATAGAAGAACGAAATTTGGGGAACCAAGTCGCCTTAGTGTACTGATCATTACCTGAGTATCATCCAGTTTGGCTGAAAAAATATTTGCTGAGATTTCTGGAGATTCGTAATTTTGGGAAGCTTGGCAACCCCTTCCCATGAAAGTGTTTCTTGCCAGTCACTGTTTAGGGCTACATCAAGAGGAAACAAAACGTAGAGATAGAACGTGAAACTACTTTGTTGTGTCAAGTTTCAAGAAACTAGCACAAACCGTGTTGGATTTAGAGTTCCAAATACATCTATCAATGTAGGAGAAAACAAAGTGAAACCTAAAAATTCAAACTGTTACTGGAAATGAACGCTTCAACATAGAAGAACGAAATTTGGGGAACCAAGTCGCCTTAGTGTACTGATCATTACCTGAAAGTATCATCCAGTTTGGGTGAAAAAATATTTGCTGAGATTTCTGGAGATTCATAATTTTGGGAAGCTTGGCAACCCCTTCCCATGAAAGTGTTTCTCGCCAGTCACTGCTTAGGGCTACATCAAGAGGAAACAAAACGTAGAGATAGAACGTGAAACTACTTTGTTGTGTCAAGTTTCAAGAAGCTAGCAGAAACCGTGTTGGATTTAGAGTTCCAAATACATCTATCAATATAGGAGAAAACAGAGTGAAACCTAAAAATTCAAACTGTTACTGGAAATGAACGCTTCAACATAGAAGAACGAAATTTGGGGAACCAAGTCGCCTTAGTGTACTGATCATTACCTGAGTATCATCCAGTTTGGCTGAAAAAATATTTGCTGAGATTTCTGGAGATTCGTAATTTTGGGAAGCTTGGCAACCCCTTCCCATGAAAGTGTTTCTTGCCAGTCACTGTTTAGGGCTACATCAAGAGGAAACAAAACGTAGAGATAGAACGTGAAACTACTTTGTTGTGTCAAGTTTCAAGAAACTAGCACAAACCGTGTTGGATTTAGAGTTCCAAATACATCTATCAATATAGGAGAAAACAGAGTGAAACCTAAAAATTCAAACTGTTACTGGAAATGAACGCTTCAACATCGAAGAACAAAATTTGGGGAACCAAGTCGCCTTAGTGTACTGATCATTACCTGAAAGTATCATCCAGTTTGGGTGAAAAAATATTTGCTGAGATTTCTGGAGATTCGTAATTTTGGGAAGCTTGGCAACCCCTTCCCATGAAAGTGTTTCTCGCCAGTCACTGCTTAGGGCTACATCAAGAGGAAACAAAACGTAGAGATAGAACGTGAAACTACTTTGTTGTGTCAAGTTTCAAGAAGCTAGCACAAACCGTGTTGGATTTAGAGTTCCAAATATATCTATCTATATAGGAGAAAACAGAGTGAAACCTAAAAATTCAAACTGTTACTGGAAATGAACGCTTCAACATAGAAGAACGAAATTTGGGGAACCAAGTCGCCTTAGTGTACTGATCATTACCTGAAAGTATCATCCAGTTTGGGTAAAAAAATATTTGCTGAGATTTCTGGAGATTCGTAATTTTGGGAAGCTTGGCAACCCCTTCCCATGAAAGTGTTTCTCGCCAGTCACTGTTTAGGGCTACATCAAGAGGAAACAAAACGTAGAGATAGAACGTGAAACTACTTTGTTGTGTCAACTTTCAAGAAGCTAGCACAAACCGTGTTGGATTCAGAGTTCCAAATACATCTATCAATATAGGAGAAAACAGAGTGAAACCTACAAATTCAAACTGTTACTGGAAATGAACGCTTCAACATAGAAGAACGAAATTTGGGGAACCAAGTCGCCTTAGTGTACTGATCATTACCTGAAAGTATCATCCAGTTTGGGTGAAAAAATATTTGCTGAGATTTCTGGAGATTCGTAATTTTGGGAAGCTTGGCAACCCCTTCCCATGAAAGTGTTCCTCGCCAGTCACTGCTTAGGGCTACATCAAGAGGAAACAAAACGTAGAGATAGAACGTGAAACTACTTTGTTGTGTCAAGTTTCAAGAAGCTAGCACAAACCGTGTTGGATTTAGAGTTCCAAATACATCTATCAATGTAGGAGAAAACAAAGTGAAACCTAAAAATTCAAACTGTTACTGGAAATGAACGCTTCAACATAGAAGAACGAAATTTGGGGAAACAAGTCGCCTTAGTGTACTGATCATTACCTGAAAGTATCATCCAGTTTGGGTGAAAAAATATTTGCTGAGATTTCTGGAGATTCATAATTTTGGGAAGCTTGGCAACCCCTTCCCATGAAAGTGTTTCTCGCCAGTCACTGCTTAGGGCTACATCAAGAGGAAACAAAACGTAGAGATAGAACGTGAAACTACTTTGTTGTGTCAAGTTTCAAGAAGCTAGCACAAACCGTGTTGGATTTAGAGTTCCAAATACATCTATCAATATAGGAGAAAACAGAGTGAAACCTAAAAATTCAAACTGTTACTGGAAATGAACGCTTCAACATAGAAGAACGAAATTTGGGGAACCAAGTCGCCTTAGTGTACTGATCATTACCTGAGTATCATCCAGTTTGGCTGAAAAAATATTTGCTGAGATTTCTGGAGATTCGTAATTTTGGGAAGCTTGGCAACCCCTTCCCATGAAAGTGTTTCTTGCCAGTCACTGTTTAGGGCTACATCAAGAGGAAACAAAACGTAGAGATAGAACGTGAAACTACTTTGTTGTGTCAAGTTTCAAGAAACTAGCACAAACCGTGTTGGATTTAGAGTTCCAAATACATCTATCAATATAGGAGAAAACAGAGTGAAACCTAAAAATTCAAACTGTTACTGGAAATGAACGCTTCAACATCGAAGAACGAAATTTGGGGAACCAAGTCGCCTTAGTGTACTGATCATTACCTGAAAGTATCATCCAGTTTGGGTGAAAAAATATTTGCTGAGATTTCTGGAGATTCGTAATTTTGGGAAGCTTGGCAACCCCTTCCCATGAAAGTGTTTCTCGCCAGTCACTGCTTAGGGCTACATCAAGAGGAAACAAAACGTAGAGATAGAACGTGAAACTACTTTGTTGTGTCAAGTTTCAAGAAGCTAGCACAAACCGTGTTGGATTTAGAGTTCCAAATATATCTATCTATATAGGAGAAAACAGAGTGAAACCTAAAAATTCAAACTGTTACTGAAAATGAACGCTTCAACATAGAAGAACGAAATTTGGGGAACCAAGTCGCCTTAGTGTACTGATCATTACCTGAAAGTATCATCCAGTTTGGGTAAAAAAATATTTGCTGAGATTTCTGGAGATTCGTAATTTTGGGAAGCTTGGCAACCCCTTCCCATGAAAGTGTTTCTCGCCAGTCACTGTTTAGGGCTACATCAAGAGGAAACAAAACGTAGAGATAGAACGTGAAACTACTTTGTTGTGTCAACTTTCAAGAAGGTAGCAGAAACCGTGTTGGATTCAGAGTTCCAAATACATCTATCAATATAGGAGAAAACAGAGTGAAACCTACAAATTCAAACTGTTACTGGAAATGAACGCTTCAACATAGAAGAACGAAATTTGGGGAACCAAGTCGCCTTAGTGTACTGATCATTACCTGAAAGTATCATCCAGTTTGGGTGAAAAAATATTTGCTGAGATTTCTGGAGATTCGTAATTTTGGGAAGCTTGGCAACCCCTTCCCATGAAAGTGTTCCTCGCCAGTCACTGCTTAGGGCTACATCAAGAGGAAACAAAACGTAGAGATAGAACGTGAAACTACTTTGTTGTGTCAAGTTTCAAGAAGCTAGCACAAACCGTGTTGGATTTAGAGTTCCAAATACATCTATCAATGTAGGAGAAAACAAAGTGAAACCTAAAAATTCAAACTGTTACTGGAAATGAACGCTTCAACATAGAAGAACGAAATTTGGGGAACCAAGTCGCCTTAGTGTACTGATCATTACCTGAAAGTATCATCCAGTTTGGGTGAAAAAATATTTGCTGAGATTTCTGGAGATTCATAATTTTGGGAAGCTTGGCAACCCCTTCCCATGAAAGTGTTTCTCGCCAGTCACTGCTTAGGGCTACATCAAGAGGAAACAAAACGTAGAGATAGAACGTGAAACTACTTTGTTGTGTCAAGTTTCAAGAAGCTAGCACAAACCGTGTTGGATTTAGAGTTCCAAATACATCTATCAATATAGGAGAAAACAGAGTGAAACCTAAAAATTCAAACTGTTACTGGAAATGAACGCTTCAACATAGAAGAACGAAATTTGGGGAACCAAGTCGCGTTAGTGTACTGATCATTACCTGAGTATCATCCAGTTTGGGTGAAAAAATATTTGCTGAGATTTCTGGAGATTCGTAATTTTGGGAAGCTTGGCAACCCCTTCCCATGAAAGTGTTTCTTGCCAGTCACTGTTTAGGGCTACATCAAGAGGAAACAAAACGTAGAGATAGAACGTGAAACTACTTTGTTGTGTCAAGTTTCAAGAAACTAGCACAAACCGTGTTGGATTTAGAGTTCCAAATACATCTATCAATATAGGAGAAAACAGAGTGAAACCTAAAAATTCAAACTGTTACTGGAAATGAACGCTTCAACATCGAAGAACGAAATTTGGGGAACCAAGTCGCCTTAGTGTACTGATCATTACCTGAAAGTATCATCCAGTTTGGGTGAAAAAATATTTGCTGAGATTTCTGGAGATTCGTAATTTTGGGAAGCTTGGCAACCCCTTCCCATGAAAGTGTTTCTCGCCAGTCACTGCTTAGGGCTACATCAAGAGGAAACAAAACGTAGAGATAGAACGTGAAACTACTTTGTTGTGTCAAGTTTCAAGAAGCTAGCACAAACCGTGTTGGATTTAGAGTTCCAAATACATCTATCAATATAGGAGAAAACAGAGTGAAACCTAAAAATTCAAACTGTTACTGGAAATGAACGCTTCAACATAGAAGAACAAAATTTGGGGAACCAAGTCGCCTTAGTGTACTGATCATTACCTGAAAGTATCATCCAGTTTGGGTGAAAAAATATTTGCTGAGATTTCTGGAGATTCGTAATTTTGGGAAGCTTGGCAACCCCTTCCCATGAAAGTGTTTCTCGCCAGTCACTGTTTAGGGCTACATCAAGAGGAAACAAAACGTAGAGATAGAACGTGAAACTACTTTGTTGTGTCAACTTTCAAGAAGCTAGCACAAACCGTGTTGGATTCAGAGTTCCAAATACATCTATCAATATAGGAGAAAACAGAGTGAAACCTACAAATTCAAACTGTTACTGGAAATGAACGCTTCAACATAGAAGAACGAAATTTGGGGAACCAAGTCGCCTTAGTGTACTGATCATTACCTGAAAGTATCATCCAGTTTGGGTGAAAAAATATTTGCTGAGATTTCTGGAGATTCGTAATTTTGGGAAGCTTGGCAACCCCTTCCCATGAAAGTGTTCCTCGCCAGTCACTGCTTAGGGCTACATCAAGAGGAAACAAAACGTAGAGATAGAACGTGAAACTACTTTGTTGTGTCAAGTTTCAAGAAGCTAGCACAAACCGTGTTGGATTTAGAGTTCCAAATACATCTATCAATGTAGGAGAAAACAAAGTGAAACCTAAAAATTCAAACTGTTACTGGAAATGAACGCTTCAACATAGAAGAACGAAATTTGGGGAACCAAGTCGCCTTAGTGTACTGATCATTACCTGAAAGTATCATCCAGTTTGGGTGAAAAAATATTTGCTGAGATTTCTGGAGATTCATAATTTTGGGAAGCTTGGCAACCCCTTCCCATGAAAGTGTTTCTCGCCAGTCACTGCTTAGGGCTACATCAAGAGGAAACAAAACGTAGAGATAGAACGTGAAACTACTTTGTTGTGTCAAGTTTCAAGAAGCTAGCACAAACCGTGTTGGATTTAGAGTTCCAAATACATCTATCAATATAGGAGAAAACAGAGTGAAACCTAAAAATTCAAACTGTTACTGGAAATGAACGCTTCAACATAGAAGAACGAAATTTGGGGAACCAAGTCGCCTTAGTGTACTGATCATTACCTGAGTATCATCCAGTTTGGCTGAAAAAATATTTGCTGAGATTTCTGGAGATTCGTAATTTTGGGAAGCTTGGCAACCCCTTCCCATGAAAGTGTTTCTTGCCAGTCACTGTTTAGGGCTACATCAAGAGGAAACAAAACGTAGAGATAGAACGTGAAACTACTTTGTTGTGTCAACTTTCAAGAAGGTAGCAGAAACCGTGTTGGATTCAGAGTTCCAAATACATCTATCAATATAGGAGAAAACAGAGTGAAACCTACAAATTCAAACTGTTACTGGAAATGAACGCTTCAACATAGAAGAACGAAATTTGGGGAACCAAGTCGCCTTAGTGTACTGATCATTACCTGAAAGTATCATCCAGTTTGGGTGAAAAAATATTTGCTGAGATTTCTGGAGATTCGTAATTTTGGGAAGCTTGGCAACCCCTTCCCATGAAAGTGTTCCTCGCCAGTCACTGCTTAGGGCTACATCAAGAGGAAACAAAACGTAGAGATAGAACGTGAAACTACTTTGTTGTGTCAAGTTTCAAGAAGCTAGCACAAACCGTGTTGGATTTAGAGTTCCAAATACATCTATCAATGTAGGAGAAAACAAAGTGAAACCTAAAAATTCAAACTGTTACTGGAAATGAACGCTTCAACATAGAAGAACGAAATTTGGGGAACCAAGTCGCCTTAGTGTACTGATCATTACCTGAAAGTATCATCCAGTTTGGGTGAAAAAATATTTGCTGAGATTTCTGGAGATTCATAATTTTGGGAAGCTTGGCAACCCCTTCCCATGAAAGTGTTTCTCGCCAGTCACTGCTTAGGGCTACATCAAGAGGAAACAAAACGTAGAGATAGAACGTGAAACTACTTTGTTGTGTCAAGTTTCAAGAAGCTAGCACAAACCGTGTTGGATTTAGAGTTCCAAATACATCTATCAATATAGGAGAAAACAGAGTGAAACCTAAAAATTCAAACTGTTACTGGAAATGAACGCTTCAACATAGAAGAACGAAATTTGGGGAACCAAGTCGCCTTAGTGTACTGATCATTACCTGAGTATCATCCAGTTTGGGTGAAAAAATATTTGCTGAGATTTCTGGAGATTCGTAATTTTGGGAAGCTTGGCAACCCCTTCCCATGAAAGTGTTTCTTGCCAGTCACTGTTTAGGGCTACATCAAGAGGAAACAAAACGTAGAGATAGAACGTGAAACTACTTTGTTGTGTCAAGTTTCAAGAAACTAGCACAAACCGTGTTGGATTTAGAGTTCCAAATACATCTATCAATATAGGAGAAAACAGAGTGAAACCTAAAAATTCAAACTGTTACTGGAAATGAACGCTTCAACATCGAAGAACGAAATTTGGGGAACCAAGTCACCTTAGTGTACTGATCATTACCTGAAAGTATCATCCAGTTTGGGTGAAAAAATATTTGCTGAGATTTCTGGAGATTCGTAATTTTGGGAAGCTTGGCAACCCCTTCCCATGAAAGTGTTTCTCGCCAGTCACTGCTTAGGGCTACATCAAGAGGAAACAAAACGTAGAGATAGAACGTGAAACTACTTTGTTGTGTCAAGTTTCAAGAAGCTAGCACAAACCGTGTTGGATTTAGAGTTCCAAATACATCTATCAATATAGGAGAAAACAGAGTGAAACCTAAAAATTCAAACTGTTACTGGAAATGAACGCTTCAACATAGAAGAACAAAATTTGGGGAACCAAGTCGCCTTAGTGTACTGATCATTACCTGAAAGTATCATCCAGTTTGGGTGAAAAAATATTTGCTGAGATTTCTGGAGATTCGTAATTTTTGGAAGCTTGGCAACCCCTTCCCATGAAAGTGTTTCTCGCCAGTCACTGCTTAGGGCTACATCAAGAGGAAACAAAACATAGAGATAGAACATGAAACTACTTTGTTGTGTCAAGTTTCAAGAAGCTAGCACAAACCGTGTTGGATTTAGAGTTCCAAATACATCTATGTATATAGGAGAAAACAGAGTGAAACCTACAAATTCAAACTGTTACTGGAAATGAACGCTTCAACATAGAAGAACGAAATTTGGGGAACCAAGTCGCCTTAGTGTACTGATCATTACCTGAAAGTATCATCCAGTTTGGGTGAAAAAATATTTGCTGAGATTTCTGGAGATTCGTAATTTTGGGAAGCTTGGCAACCCCTTCCCATGAAAGTGTTTCTCGCCAGTCACTGCTTAGGGCTACATCAAGAGGAAACAAAACGTAGAGATAGAACGTGAAACTACTTTGTTGTGTCAAGTTTCAAGAAGCTAGCACAAACCGTGTTGGATTTAGAGTTCCAAATACATCTATCAATATAGGAGAAAACAGAGTGAAACCTAAAAATTCAAACTGTTACTGGAAATGAACGCTTCAACATAGAAGAACGAAATTTGGGGAACCAAGTCGCCTTAGTGTACTGATCATTACCTGAGTATCATCCAGTTTGGCTGAAAAAATATTTGCTGAGATTTCTGGAGATTCGTAATTTTGGAAAGCTTGGCAACCCCTTCCCATGAAAGTGTTTCTTGCCAGTCACTGTTTAGGGCTACATCAAGAGGAAACAAAACGTAGATATAGAACGTGAAACTACTTTGTTGTGTCAAGTTTCAAGAAACTAGCACAAACCGTGTTGGATTTAGAGTTCCAAATACATCTATCAATATAGGAGAAAACAGAGTGAAACCTAAAAATTCAAACTGTTACTGGAAATGAACGCTTCAACATAGAAGAACGAAATTTGGGGAACCAAGTCGCCTTAGTGTACTGATCATTACCTGAAAGTATCATCCAGTTTGGGTGAAAAAATATTTGCTGAGATTTCTGGAGATTCGTAATTTTTGGAAGCTTGGCAACCCCTTCCCATGACAGTGTTTCTCGCCAGTCACTGCTTAGGGCTACATCAAGAGGAAACAAAACGTAGAGATAGAACATGAAACTACTTTGTTGTGTCAAGTTTCAGGAAGCTAGCACAAACCGTGTTGGATTTAGAGTTCCAAATACATCTATGTATATAGGAGAAAACAGAGTGAAACCTAAAAATTCAAACTGTTACTGGAAATGAACGCTTCAACATAGAAGAACGAAATTTGGGGAACCAAGTCGCCTTAGTGTACTGATCATTACCTGAAAGTATCATCCAGTTTGGGTGAAAAAATATTTGCTGAGATTTCTGGAGATTCATAATTTTGGGAAGCTTGGCAACCCCTTCCCATGAAAGTGTTTCTCGCCAGTCACTGCTTAGGGCTACATCAAGAGGAAACAAAACGTAGAGATAGAACGTGAAACTACTTTGTTGTGTCAACTTTCAAGAAGCTAGCACAAACCGTGTTGGATTCAGAGTTCCAAATACATCTATCAATATAGGAGAAAACAGAGTGAAACCTACAAATTCAAACTGTTACTCGAAATGAACGCTTCAACATAGAAGAACGAAATTTGGGGAACCAAGTCGCCTTAGTGTACTGATCATTACCTGAAAGTATCATCCACTTTGGGTGAAAAAATATTTGCTGAGATTTCTGGAGATTCGTAATTTTGGGAAGCTTGGCAACCCCTTCCCATGAAAGTGTTTCTCGCCAGTCACTGCTTAGGGCTACATCAAGAGGAAACAAAACGTAGAGATAGAACATGAAACTACTTTGTTGTGTCAAGTTTCAAGAAGCTAGCACAAACCGTGTTGGATTTAGAGTTCCAAATACATCTATCTATATAGGAGAAAACAGAGTGAAACCTAAAAATTCAAACTGTTACTGGAAATGAACGCTTCAACATAGAAGAACGAAATTTGGGGAACCAAGTCGCCTTAGTGTACTGATCATTACCTGAAAGTATCATCCAGTTTGGGTGAAAAAATATTTGCTGAGATTTCTGGAGATTCGTAATTTTTGGAAGCTTGGCAACCCCTTCCAATGAAAGTGTTTCTCGCCAGTCACTGCTTAGGGCTACATCAAGAGGAAACAAAACGTAGAGATAGAACGTGAAACTACTTTGTTGTGTCAAGTTTCAAGAAGCTAGCACAAACTGTGTTGGATTTAGAGTTCCAAATACATCTATCAATATAGGAGAAAACAGAGTGAAACCTAAAAATTCAAACTGTTACTGGAAATGAACGCTTCAACATAGAAGAACGAAATTTGGGGAACCAAGTCGCCTTAGTGTACTGATCATTACCTGAAAGTATCATCCAGTTTGGGTGAAAAAATATTTGCTGAGATTTCTGGAGATTCGTAATTTTGGGAAGCTTGGCAACCCCTTCCCATGAAAGTGTTTCTCGCCAGTCACTGTTTAGGGCTACATCAAGAGGAAACAAAACGTAGAGATAGAACGTGAAACTACTTTGTTGTGTCAACTTTCAAGAAGCTAGCACAAACCGTGTTGGATTCAGAGTTCCAAATACATCTATCAATATAGGAGAAAACAGAGTGAAACCTACAAATTCAAACTGTTACTGGAAATGAACGCTTCAACATAGAAGAACGAAATTTGGGGAACCAATTCGCCTTAGTGTACTGATCATTACCTGAAAGTATCATTCAGTTTGGGTGAAAAAATATTTGCTGAGATTTCTGGAGATTCGTAATTTTTGGAAGCTTGGCAACCCCTTCCAATGAAAGTGTTTCTCGCCAGTCACTGCTTAGGGCTACATCAAGAGGAAACAAAACGTAGAGATAGAACGTGAAACTACTTTGTTGTGTCAAGTTTCAAGAAGCTAGCACAAACCGTGTTGGATTTAGAGTTCCAAATACATCTATCAATATAGGAGAAAACAGAGTGAAACCTAAAAATTCAAACTGTTACTGGAAATGAACGCTTCAACATAGAAGAACGAAATTTGGGGAACCAAGTCGCCTTAGTGTACTGATCATTACCTGAAAGTATCATCCAGTTTGGGTGAAAAAATATTTGCTGAGATTTCTGGAGATTCGTAATTTTGGGAAGCTTGGCAACCCCTTCCCATGAAAGTGTTTCTCGCCAGTCACTGCTTAGGGCTACATCAAGAGGAAACAAAACGTAGAGATAGAACGTGAAACTACTTTGTTGTGTCAAGTTTCAAGAAGCTAGCACAAACCGTGTTGGATTTAGAGTTCCAAATACATCTATCAATATAGGAGAAAACAGAGTGAAACCTAAAAATTCAAACTGTTACTGGAAATGAACGCTTCAACATAGAAGAACGAAATTTGGGGAACCAAGTCGCCTTAGTGTACTGATCATTACCTGAAAGTATCATCCAGTTTGGGTGAAAAAATATTTGCTGAGATTTCTGGAGATTCGTAATTTTGGGAAGCTTGGCAACCCCTTCCCATGAAAGTGTTTCTCGCCAGTCACTGTTTAGGGCTACATCAAGAGGAAACAAAACGTAGAGATAGAACGTGAAACTACTTTGTTGTGTCAAGTTTCAAGAAGCTAGCACAAACCGTGTTGGATTTAGAGTTCCAAATACATCTATCAATGTAGGAGAAAACAGAGTGAAACCTAAAAATTCAAACTGTTACTGGAAATGAACGCTTCAACATAGAAGAACGAAATTTGGGGAACCAAGTCGCCTTAGTGTACTGATCATTACCTGAAAGTATCATCCAGTTTGGGTGAAAAAATATTTGCTGAGATTTCTGGAGATTCATAATTTTGGGAAGCTTGGCAACCCCTTCCCATGAAAGTGTTTCTCGCCAGTCACTGCTTAGGGCTACATCAAGAGGAAACAAAACGTAGAGATAGAACGTGAAACTACTTTGTTGTGTCAAGTTTCAAGAAGCTAGCACAAACCGTGTTGGATTTAGAGTTCCAAATACATCTATCAATATAGGAGAAAACAGAGTGAAACCTAAAAATTCAAACTGTTACTGGAAATGAACGCTTCAACATAGAAGAACGAAATTTGGGGAACCAAGTCGCCATAGTGTACTGATCATTACCTGAGTATCATCCAGTTTGGCTGAAAAAATATTTGCTGAGATTTCTGGAGATTCGTAATTTTGGGAAGCTTGGCAACCCCTTCCCATGAAAGTGTTTCTTGCCAGTCACTGTTTAGGGCTACATCAAGAGGAAACAAAACGTAGAGATAGAACGTGAAACTACTTTGTTGTGTCAAGTTTCAAGAAACTAGCACAAACCGTGTTGGATTTAGAGTTCCAAATACATCTATCAATATAGGAGAAAACAGAGTGAAACCTAAAAATTCAAACTGTTACTGGAAATGAACGCTTCAACATAGAAGAACAAAATTTGGGGAACCAAGTCGCCTTAGTGTACTGATCATTACCTGAAAGTATCATCCAGTTTGGGTGAAAAAATATTTGCTGAGATTTCTGGAGATTCGTAATTTTGGGAAGCTTGGCAACCCCTTCCCATGAAAGTGTTTCTCGCCAGTCACTGCTTAGGGCTACATCAAGAGGAAACAAAACGTAGAGATAGAACGTGAAACTACTTTGTTGTGTCAAGTTTCAAGAAGCTAGCACAAACCGTGTTGGATTTAGAGTTCCAAATACATCTATCTATATAGGAGAAAACAGAGTGAAACCTAAAAATTCAAACTGTTACTGGAAATGAACGCTTCAACATAGAAGAACGAAATTTGGGGAACCAAGTCGCCTTAGTGTACTGATCATTACCTGAAAGTATCATCCAGTTTGGGTGAAAAAATATTTGCTGAGATTTCTGGAGATTCGTAATTTTGGGAAGCTTGGCAACCCCTTCCCATGAAAGTGTTTCTCGCCAGTCACTGTTTAGGGCTACATCAAGAGGAAACAAAACGTAGAGATAGAACGTGAAACTACTTTGTTGTGTCAACTTTCAAGAAGCTAGCACAAACCGTGTTGGATTCAGAGTTCCAAATACATCTATCAATATAGGAGAAAACAGAGTGAAACCTACAAATTCAAACTGTTACTGGAAATGAACGCTTCAACATAGAAGAACGAAATTTGGGGAACCAAGTCGCCTTAGTGTACTGATCATTACCTGAAAGTATCATCCAGTTTGGGTGAAAAAATATTTGCTGAGATTTCTGGAGATTCGTAATTTTGGGAAGCTTGGCAACCCCTTCCCATGAAAGTGTTCCTCGCCAGTCACTGCTTAGGGCTACATCAAGAGGAAACAAAACGTAGAGATAGAACGTGAAACTACTTTGTTGTGTCAAGTTTCAAGAAGCTAGCACAAACCGTGTTGGATTTAGAGTTCCAAATACATCTATCAATGTAGGAGAAAACAAAGTGAAACCTAAAAATTCAAACTGTTACTGGAAATGAACGCTTCAACATAGAAGAACGAAATTTGGGGAACCAAGTCGCCTTAGTGTACTGATCATTACCTGAAAGTATCATCCAGTTTGGGTGAAAAAATATTTGCTGAGATTTCTGGAGATTCATAACTTTGGGAAGCTTGGCAACCCCTTCCCATGAAAGTGTTTCTCGCCAGTCACTGCTTAGGGCTACATCTAGAGGAAACAAAACGTAGAGATAGAACGTGAAACTACTTTGTTGTGTCAACTTTCAAGAAGCTAGCACAAACCGTGTTGGATTCAGAGTTCCAAATACATCTATCAATATAGGAGAAAACAGAGTGAAACCTACAAATTCAAACTGTTACTGGAAATGAACGCTTCAACATAGAAGAACGAAATTTGGGGAACCAAGTCGCCTTAGTGTACTGATCATTACCTGAAAGTATCATCCACTTTGGGTGAAAAAATATTTGCTGAGATTTCTGGAGATTCGTAATTTTGGGAAGCTTGGCAACCCCTTCCCATGAAAGTGTTTCTCGCCAGTCACTGCTTAGGGCTACATCAAGAGGAAACAAAACGTAGAGATAGAACATGAAACTACTTTGTTGTGTCAAGTTTCAAGAAGCTAGAACAAACCGTGTTGGATTTAGAGTTCCAAATACATCTATCTATATAGGAGAAAACAGAGTGAAACCTAAAAATTCAAACTGTTACTGCAAATGAACGCTTCAACATAGAAGAACGAAATTTGGGGAACCAAGTCGCCTTAGTGTACTGATCATTACCTGAAAGTATCATCCAGTTTGGGTGAAAAAATATTTGCTGAGATTTCTGGAGATTCGTAATTTTTGGAAGCTTGGCAACCCCTTCCAATGAAAGTGTTTCTCGCCAGTCACTGCTTAGGGCTACATCAAGAGGAAACAAAACGTAGAGATAGAACGTGAAACTACTTTGTTGTGTCAAGTTTCAAGAAGCTAGCACAAACCGTGTTGGATTTAGAGTTCCAAATACATCTATCAATATAGGAGAAAACAGAGTGAAACCTAAAAATTCAAACTGTTACTGGAAATGAACGCTTCAACATAGAAGAACGAAATTTGGGGAACCAAGTCGCCTTAGTGTACTGATCATTACCTGAAAGTATCATCCAGTTTGGGTGAAAAAATATTTGCTGAGATTTCTGGAGATTCGTAATTTTGGGAAGCTTGGCAACCCCTTCCCATGAAAGTGTTTCTCGCCAGTCACTGTTTAGGGCTACATCAAGAGGAAAAAAAACGTAGAGATAGAACGTGAAACTACTTTGTTGTGTCAACTTTCAAGAAGCTAGCACAAACCGTGTTGGATTCAGAGTTCCAAATACATCTATCAATATAGGAGAAAACAGAGTGAAACCTACAAATTCAAACTGTTACTGGAAATGAACGCTTCAACATAGAAGAACGAAATTTGGGGAACCAATTCGCCTTAGTGTACTGATCATTACCTGAATGTATCATTCAGTTTGGGTGAAAAAATATTTGCTGAGATTTCTGGAGATTCGTAATTTTTGGAAGCTTGGCAACCCCTTCCAATGAAAGTGTTTCTCGCCAGTCACTGCTTAGGGCTACATCAAGAGGAAACAAAACGTAGAGATAGAACGTGAAACTACTTTGTTGTGTCAAGTTTCAAGAAGCTAGCACAAACCGTGTTGGATTTAGAGTTCCAAATACATCTATCAATATAGGAGAAAACAGAGTGAAACCTAAAAATTCAAACTGTTACTGGAAATGAACGCTTCAACATAGAAGAACGAAATTTGGGGAACCAAGTCGCCTTAGTGTACTGATCATTACCTGAAAGTATCATCCAGTTTGGGTGAAAAAATATTTGCTGAGATTTCTGGAGATTCGTAATTTTGGGAAGCTTGGCAACCCCTTCCCATGAAAGTGTTTCTCGCCAGTCACTGCTTAGGGCTACATCAAGAGGAAACAAAACGTAGAGATAGAACGTGAAACTACTTTGTTGTGTCAAGTTTCAAGAAGCTAGCACAAACCGTGTTGGATTTAGAGTTCCAAATACATCTATCAATATAGGAGAAAACAGAGTGAAACCTACAAATTCAAACTGTTACTGGAAATGAACGCTTCAACATAGAAGAACGAAATTTGGGGAACCAAGTCGCCTTAGTGTACTGATCATTACCTGAAAGTATCATCCAGTTTGGGTGAAAAAATATTTGCTGAGATTTCTGGAGATTCGTAATTTTGGGAAGCTTGGCAACCCCTTCCCATGAAAGTGTTTCTCGCCAGTCACTGTTTAGGGCTACATCAAGAGGAAACAAAACGTAGAGATAGAACGTGAAACTACTTTGTTGTGTCAAGTTTCAAGAAGCTAGCACAAACCGTGTTGGATTTAGAGTTCCAAATACATCTATCAATGTAGGAGAAAACAGAGTGAAACCTAAAAATTCAAACTGTTACTGGAAATGAACGCTTCAACATAGAAGAACGAAATTTGGGGAACCAAGTCGCCTTAGTGTACTGATCATTACCTGAAAGTATCATCCAGTTTGGGTGAAAAAATATTTGCTGAGATTTCTGGAGATTCATAATTTTGGGAAGCTTGGCAACCCCTTCCCATGAAAGTGTTTCTCGCCAGTCACTGCTTAGGGCTACATCAAGAGGAAACAAAACGTAGAGATAGAACGTGAAACTACTTTGTTGTGTCAAGTTTCAAGAAGCTAGCACAAACCGTGTTGGATTTAGAGTTCCAAATACATCTATCAATATAGGAGAAAACAGAGTGAAACCTAAAAATTCAAACTGTTACTGGAAATGAACGCTTCAACATAGAAGAACGAAATTTGGGGAACCAAGTCGCCTTAGTGTACTGATCATTACCTGAGTATCATCCAGTTTGACTGAAAAAATATTTGCTGAGATTTCTGGAGATTCGTAATTTTGGGAAGCTTGGCAACCCCTTCCCATGAAAGTGTTTCTTGCCAGTCACTGTCTAGGGCTACATCAAGAGGAAACAAAACGTAGAGATAGAACGTGAAACTACTTTGTTGTGTCAAGTTTCAAGAAACTAGCACAAACCGTGTTGGATTTAGAGTTCCAAATACATCTATCAATATAGGAGAAAACAGAGTGAAACCTACAAATTCAAACTGTTACTGGAAATGAACGCTTCAACATAGAAGAACGAAATTTGGGGAACCAAGTCGCCTTAGTGTACTGATCATTACCTGAAAGTATCATCCAGTTTGGGTGAAAAAATATTTGCTGAGATTTCTGGAGATTCGTAATTTTGGGAAGCTTGGCAACCCCTTCCCATGAAAGTGTTTCTTGCCAGTCACTGCTTAGGGCTACATCAAGAGGAAACAAAACGTAGAGATAGAACGTGAAACTACTTTGTTGTGTCAAGTTTCAAGAAGCTAGCACAAACCGTGTTGGATTTAGAGTTCCAAATACATCTATCTATATAGGAGAAAACAGAGTGAAACCTAAAAATTCAAACTGTTACTGGAAATGAACGCTTCAACATAGAAGAACGAAATTTGGGGAACCAAGTCGCCTTAGTGTACTGATCATTACCTGAAAGTATCATCCAGTTTGGGTGAAAAAATATTTGCTGAGATATCTGGAGATTCGTAATTTTGGGAAGCTTGGCAACTCCTTCCCATGAAAGTGTTTCTCGCCAGTCACTGCTTAGGGCTACATCAAGAGGAAACAAAACGTAGAGATAGAACGTGAAACTACTTTGTTGTGTCAAGTTTCAAGAAGCTAGCACAAACCGTGTTGGATTTAGAGTTCCAAATACATCTATCAATATAGGAGAAAACAGAGTGAAACCTAAAAATTCAAACTGTTACTGGAAATGAACGCTTCAACATAGAAGAACGAAATTTGGGGAACCAAGTCGCCTTAGTGTACTGATCATTACCTGAAAGTATCATCCAGTTTGGGTGAAAAAATATTTGCTGAGATTTCTGGAGATTCGTAATTTTGGGAAGCTTGGCAACCCCTTCCCATGAAAGTGTTTCTCGCCAGTCACTGCTTAGGGCTACATCAAGAGGAAACAAAACGTAGAGATAGAACGTGAAACTACTTTGTTGTGTCAAGTTTCAAGAAGCTAGCACAAACCGTGTTGGATTTAGAGTTCCAAATACATCTATCAATATAGGAGAAAACAGAGTGAAACCTAAAAATTCAAACTGTTACTGGAAATGAACGCTTCAACATAGAAGAACGAAAGTTGGGGAACCAAGTCGCCTTAGTGTACTGATCATTACCTGAAAGTATCATCCAGTTTGGGTGAAAAAATATTTGCTGAGATTTCTGGAGATTCGTAATTTTGGGAAGCTTGGCAACCCCTTCCCATGAAAATGTTTCTCGCCAGTCACTGCTTAGGGCTACATCAAGAGGAAACAAAACGTAGAGATAGAACATGAAACTACTTTGTTGTGTCAAGTTTCAAGAAGCTAGCACAAACCGTGTTGGATTTAGAGTTCCAAATACACCTATGTATATAGGAGAAAACAGAGTGAAACCTAAAAATTCAAACTGTTACTGGAAATGAACGCTTCAACATAGAAGAACGAAATTTGGGGAACCAAGTCGCCTTAGTGTACTGATCATTACCTGAAAGTATCATCCAGTTTGGGTGAAAAAATATTTGCTGAGATTTCTGGAGATTCATAATTTTGGGAAGCTTGGCAACCCCTTCCCATGAAAGTGTTTCTCGCCAGTCACTGCTTAGGGCTACATCAAGAGGAAACAAAACGTAGAGATAGAACGTGAAAATACTTTGTTGTGTCAACTTTCAAGAAGCTAGCACAAACCGTGTTGGATTCAGAGTTCCAAATACATCTATCAATATAGGAGAAAACAGAGTGAAACCTACAAATTCAAACTGTTACTGGAAATGAACGCTTCAACATAGAAGAACGAAATTTGGGGAACCAAGTCGCCTTAGTGTACTGATCATTACCTGAAAGTATCATCCAGTTTGGGTGAAAAAATATTTGCTGAGATTTCTGGAGATTCGTAATTTTTGGAAGCTTGGCAACCCCTTCCCATTAAAGTGTTTCTCGCCAGTCACTGCTTAGGGCTACATCAAGAGGAACCAAAACGTAGAGATAGAACATGAAACTACTTTGTTGTGTCAAGTTTCAAGAAGCTAGCACAAACCGTGTTGGATTTAGAGTTCCAAATACATCTATCTATATAGGAGAAAACAGAGTGAAACCTAAAAATTCAAACTGTTACTGGAAATGAACGCTTCAACATAGAAGAACGAAATTTGGGGAACCAAGTCGCCTTAGTGTACTGATCATTACCTGAAAGTATCATCCAGTTTGGCTGAAAAATATATTTGCTGAGATTTCTGGAGATTCGTAATTTTGGGAAGCTTGGCAACCCCTTCCCATGAAAGTGTTTCTCGCCAGTCACTGTTTAGGGCTACATCAAGAGGAAACAAAACGTAGAGATAGAACGTGAAACTACTTTGTTGTGTCAACTTTCAAGAAGCTAGCACAAACCGTGTTGGATTCAGAGTTCCAAATACATCTATCAATATAGGAGAAAACAGAGTGAAACCTACAAATTCAAACTGTTACTGGAAATGAACGCTTCAACATAGAAGAACGAAATTTGGGGAACCAAGTCGCCTTAGTGTACTGATCATTACCTGAAAGTATCATCCAGTTTGGGTGAAAAAATATTTGCTGAGATTTCTGGAGATTCGTAATTTTTGGAAGCTTGGCAACCCCTTCCAATGAAAGTGTTTCTCGCCAGTCACTGCTTAGGGCTACATCAAGAGGAAACAAAACATAGAGATAGAACGTGAAACTACTTTGTTGTGTCAAGTTTCAAGAAGCTAGCACAAACCGTGTTGGATTTAGAGTTCCAAATACATCTATCAATATAGGAGAAAACAGAGTGAAACCTAAAAATTCAAACTGTTACTGGAAATGAACGCTTCAACATAGAAGAACGAAATTTGGGGAACCAAGTCACCTTAGTGTACTGATCATTACCTGAAAGTATCATCCAGTTTGGGTGAAAAAATATTTGCTGAGATTTCTGGAGATTCGTAATTTTGGGAAGCTTGGCAACCCCTTCCCATGAAAGTGTTTCTCGCCAGTCACTGCTTAGGGCTACATCAAGAGGAAACAAAACGTAGAGATAGAACGTGAAACTACTTTGTTGTGTCAACTTTCAAGAAGGTAGCAGAAACCGAGTTGGATTTAGAGTTCCAAATACATCTATCAATATAGGAGAAAACAGAGTGAAACCTAAAAATTCAAACTGTTACTGGAAATGAACGCTTCAACATAGAAGAACGAAATTTGGGGAACCAAGTCGCCTTAGTGTACTGATCATTACCTGAGTATCATCCAGTTTGGGTGAAAAAATATTTGCTGAGATTTCTGGAGATTCGTAATTTTGGGAAGCTTGGCAACCCCTTCCCATGAAAGTGTTTCTCGCCAGTCACTGCTTAGGGCTACATCAAGAGGAAACAAAACGTAGAGATAGAACGTGAAACTACTTTGTTGTGTCAAGTTTCAAGAAGCTAGCACAAACCGTGTTGGATTTAGAGTTCCAAATACATCTATCAATATAGGAGAAAACAGAGTGAAACCTAAAAATTCAAACTGTTACTGGAAATGAACGCTTCAACATAGAAGAACGAAATTTGGGGAACCAAGTCGCCTTAGTGTACTGATCATTACCTGAAAGTATCATCCAGTTTAGGTGAAAAAATATTTGCTGAGATTTCTGGAGATTCGTAATTTTGGGAAGCTTGGCAACCCCTTCCCATGAAAGTGTTTCTCGCCAGTCACTGTTTAGGGCTACATCAAGAGGAAACAAAACGTAGATATAGAACGTGAAACTACTTTGTTGTGTCAACTTTCAAGAAGCTAGTACAAACCGTGTTGGATTCAGAGTTCCAAATACATCTATCAATATAGGAGAAAACAGAGTGAAACCTACAAATTCAAACTGTTACTGGAAATGAACGCTTCAACATAGAAGAACGAAATTTGGGGAACCAAGTCGCCTTAGTGTACTGATCATTACCTGAAAGTATCATCCAGTTTGGGTGAAAAAATATTTGCTGAGATTTCTGGAGATTCGTAATTTTGGGAAGCTTGGCAACCCCTTCCAATGAAAGTGTTTCTCGCCAGTCACTGCTTAGGGCTACATCAAGAGGAAACAAAACGTAGAGATAGAACGTGAAACTACTTTGTTGTGTCAAGTTTCAAGAAGCTAGCACAAACCGTGTTGGATTTAGAGTTCCAAATACATCTATCAATGTAGGAGAAAACAGAGTGAAACCTAAAAATTCAAACTGTTACTGGAAATAAACGCTTCAACATAGAAGAACGAAATTTGGGGAACCAAGTCGCCTTAGTGTACTGATCATTACCTGAAAGTATCATCCAGTTTGGGTGAAAAAATATTTGCTGAGATTTCTGGAGATTCGTAATTTTGGGAAGCTTGGCAACCCCTTCCCATGAAAGTGTTTCTCGCCAGTCACTGCTTAGGGCTACATCAAGAGGAAACAAAACGTAGAGATAGAACGTGAAACTAGTTTATTGTGTCAAGTTTCAAGAAGCTAGCACAAACCGTGTTGGATTTAGAGTTCCAAATACATCTATCAATGTAGGAGAAAACAGAGTGAAACCTAAAAATTCAAACTGTTACTGGAAATGAACGCTTCAACATAGAAGAACGAAATTTGGGGAACCAAGTCGCCTTAGTGTACTGATCATTCCCTGAAAGTATCATCCAGTTTGGGTGAAAAAATATTTGCTGAGATTTCTGGAGATTCGTAATTTTGGGAAGCTTGGCAACCCCTTCCCATGAAAGTGTTTCTCGCCAGTCACTGCATAGGGCTACATCAAGAGGAAACAAAACGTAGAGATAGAACGTGAAACTACTTTGTTGTGTCAAGTTTCAAGAAGCTAGCACAAACCGTGTTGGATTTAGAGTTCCAAATACATCTATGTATATAGGAGAAAACAGAGTGAAACCTAAAAATTCAAACTGTTACTGGAAATGAACGCTTCAACATAGAAGAACGAAATTTGGGGAACCAAGTCGCCTTAGTGTACTGATCATTACCTGAAAGTATCATCCAGTTTGGGTGAAAAAATATTTGCTGAGATTTCTGGAGATTCATAATTTTGGGAAGCTTGGCAACCCCTTCCCATGAAAGTGTTTCTCGCCAGTCACTGCTTAGGGCTACATCAAGAGGAAACAAAACGTAGAGATAGAACGTGAAACTACTTTGTTGTGTCAACTTTCAAGAAGCTAGCACAAACCGTGTTGGATTCAGAGTTCCAAATACATCTATCAATATAGGAGAAAACAGAGTGAAACCTACAAATTCAAACTGTTACTGGAAATGAACGCTTCAACATAGAAGAACGAAATTTGGGGAACCAAGTCGCCTTAGTGTACTGATCATTACCTGAAAGTATCATCCAGTTTGGGTGAAAAAATATTTGCTGAGATTTCTGGAGATTCGTAATTTTTGGAAGCTTGGCAACCCCTTCCCATTAAAGTGTTTCTCGCCAGTCACTGCTTAGGGCTACATCAAGAGGAACCAAAACGTAGAGATAGAACATGAAACTACTTTGTTGTGTCAAGTTTCAAGAAGCTAGCACAAACCGTGTTGGATTTAGAGTTCCAAATACATCTATCTATATAGGAGAAAACAGAGTGAAACCTAAAAATTCAAACTGTTACTGGAAATGAACGCTTCAACATAGAAGAACGAAATTTGGGGAACCAAGTCGCCTTAGTGTACTGATCATTACCTGAAAGTATCATCCAGTTTGGGTGAAAAAATATTTGCTGAGATTTCTGGAGATTCGTAATTTTGGGAAGCTTGGCAACCCCTTCCAATGAAAGTGTTTCTCGCCAGTCACTGCTTAGGGCTACATCAAGAGGAAACAAAACGTAGAGATAGAACGTGAAACTACTTTGTTGTGTCAAGTTTCAAGAAGCTAGCACAAACCGTGTTGGATTTAGAGTTCCAAATACATCTATCAATATAGGAGAAAACAGAGTGAAACCTAAAAATTCAAACTGTTACTGGAAATGAACGCTTCAAAATAGAAGAACGAAATTTGGGGAACCAAGTCGCCTTAGTGTACTGATCATTACCTGAAAGTATCATCCAGTTTGGCTGAAAAAATATTTGCTGAGATTTCTGGAGATTCGTAATTTTGGGAAGCTTGGCAACCCCTTCCCATGAAAGTGTTTCTCGCCAGTCACTGTTTAGGGCTACATCAAGAGGAAACAAAACGTAGAGATAGAACGTGAAACTACTTTGTTGTGTCAACTTTCAAGAAGCTAGCACAAACCGTGTTGGATTCAGAGTTCCAAATACATCTATCAATATAGGAGAAAACAGAGTGAAACCTACAAATTCAAACTGTTACTGGAAATGAACGCTTCAACATAGAAGAACGAAATTTGGGGAACCAAGTCGCCTTAGTGTACTGATCATTACCTGAAAGTATCATCCAGTTTGGGTGAAAAAATATTTGCTGAGATTTCTGGAGATTCGTAATTTTTGGAAGCTTGGCAACCCCTTCCAATGAAAGTGTTTCTCGCCAGTCACTGCTTAGGGCTACATCAAGAGGAAACAAAACATAGAGATAGAACGTGAAACTACTTTGTTGTGTCAAGTTTCAAGAAGCTAGCACAAACCGTGTTGGATTTAGAGTTCCAAATACATCTATCAATATAGGAGAAAACAGAGTGAAACCTAAAAATTCAAACTGTTACTGGAAATGAACGCTTCAACATAGAAGAACGAAATTTGGGGAACCAAGTCACCTTAGTGTACTGATCATTACCTGAAAGTATCATCCAGTTTGGGTGAAAAAATATTTGCTGAGATTTCTGGAGATTCGTAATTTTGGGAAGCTTGGCAACCCCTTCCCATGAAAGTGTTTCTCGCCAGTCACTGCTTAGGGCTACATCAAGAGGAAACAAAACGTAGAGATAGAACGTGAAACTACTTTGTTGTGTCAACTTTCAAGAAGGTAGCAGAAACCGAGTTGGATTTAGAGTTCCAAATACATCTATCAATATAGGAGAAAACAGAGTGAAACCTAAAAATTCAAACTGTTACTGGAAATGAACGCTTCAACATAGAAGAACGAAATTTGGGGAACCAAGTCGCCTTAGTGTACTGATCATTACCTGAGTATCATCCAGTTTGGGTGAAAAAATATTTGCTGAGATTTCTGGAGATTCGTAATTTTGGGAAGCTTGGCAACCCCTTCCCATGAAAGTGTTTCTCGCCAGTCACTGCTTAGGGCTACATCAAGAGGAAACAAAACGTAGAGATAGAACGTGAAACTACTTTGTTGTGTCAAGTTTCAAGAAGCTAGCACAAACCGTGTTGGATTTAGAGTTCCAAATACATCTATCAATATAGGAGAAAACAGAGTGAAACCTAAAAATTCAAACTGTTACTGGAAATGAACGCTTCAACATAGAAGAACGAAATTTGGGGAACCAAGTCGCCTTAGTGTACTGATCATTACCTGAAAGTATCATCCAGTTTAGGTGAAAAAATATTTGCTGAGATTTCTGGAGATTCGTAATTTTGGGAAGCTTGGCAACCCCTTCCCATGAAAGTGTTTCTCGCCAGTCACTGTTTAGGGCTACATCAAGAGGAAACAAAACGTAGATATAGAACGTGAAACTACTTTGTTGTGTCAACTTTCAAGAAGCTAGTACAAACCGTGTTGGATTCAGAGTTCCAAATACATCTATCAATATAGGAGAAAACAGAGTGAAACCTACAAATTCAAACTGTTACTGGAAATGAACGCTTCAACATAGAAGAACGAAATTTGGGGAACCAAGTCGCCTTAGTGTACTGATCATTACCTGAAAGTATCATCCAGTTTGGGTGAAAAAATATTTGCTGAGATTTCTGGAGATTCGTAATTTTGGGAAGCTTGGCAACCCCTTCCAATGAAAGTGTTTCTCGCCAGTCACTGCTTAGGGCTACATCAAGAGGAAACAAAACGTAGAGATAGAACGTGAAACTACTTTGTTGTGTCAAGTTTCAAGAAGCTAGCACAAACCGTGTTGGATTTAGAGTTCCAAATACATCTATCAATGTAGGAGAAAACAGAGTGAAACCTAAAAATTCAAACTGTTACTGGAAATAAACGCTTCAACATAGAAGAACGAAATTTGGGGAACCAAGTCGCCTTAGTGTACTGATCATTACCTGAAAGTATCATCCAGTTTGGGTGAAAAAATATTTGCTGAGATTTCTGGAGATTCGTAATTTTGGGAAGCTTGGCAACCCCTTCCCATGAAAGTGTTTCTCGCCAGTCACTGCTTAGGGCTACATCAAGAGGAAACAAAACGTAGAGATAGAACGTGAAACTAGTTTATTGTGTCAAGTTTCAAGAAGCTAGCACAAACCGTGTTGGATTTAGAGTTCCAAATACATCTATCAATGTAGGAGAAAACAGAGTGAAACCTACAAATTCAAACTGTTACTGGAAATGAACGCTTCAACATAGAAGAACGAAATTTGGGGAACCAAGTCGCCTTAGTGTACTGATCATTCCCTGAAAGTATCATCCAGTTTGGGTGAAAAAATATTTGCTGAGATTTCTGGAGATTCGTAATTTTTGGAAGCTTGGCAACCCCTTCCCATGAAAGTGTTTCTCGCCAGTCACTGCTTAGGGCTACATCAAGAGGAAACAAAACGTAGAGATAGAACGTGAAACTACTTTGTTGTGTCAAGTTTCAAGAAGCTAGCACAAACCGTGTTTGATTTAGAGTTTCAAATACATCTATCAATATAGGAGAAAACAGAGTGAAACCTAAAAATTCAAACTGTTACTGGAAATGAACGCTTCAACATAGAAGAACGAAATTTGGGGAACCAAGTCACCTTAGTGTACTGATCATTACCTGAAAGTATCATCCAGTTTGGGTGAAAAAATATTTGCTGAGATTTCTGGAGATTCGTAATTTTGGGAAGCTTGGCAACCCCTTCCCATGAAAGTGTTTCTCGCCAGTCACTGCTTAGGGCTACATCAAGAGGAAACAAAACGTAGAGATAGAACGTGAAACTACTTTGTTGTGTCAACTTTCAAGAAGGTAGCAGAAACCGAGTTGGATTTAGAGTTCCAAATACATCTATCAATATAGGAGAAAACAGAGTGAAACCTAAAAATTCAAACTGTTACTGGAAATGAACGCTTCAACATAGAAGAACGAAATTTGGGGAACCAAGTCGCCTTAGTGTACTGATCATTACCTGAGTATCATCCAGTTTGGGTGAAAAAATATTTGCTGAGATTTCTGGAGATTCGTAATTTTGGGAAGCTTGGCAACCCCTTCCCATGAAAGTGTTTCTCGCCAGTCACTGCTTAGGGCTACATCAAGAGGAAACAAAACGTAGAGATAGAACGTGAAACTACTTTGTTGTGTCAAGTTTCAAGAAGCTAGCACAAACCGTGTTGGATTTAGAGTTCCAAATACATCTATCAATATAGGAGAAAACAGAGTGAAACCTAAAAATTCAAACTGTTACTGGAAATGAACGCTTCAACATAGAAGAACGAAATTTGGGGAACCAAGTCGCCTTAGTGTACTGATCATTACCTGAAAGTATCATCCAGTTTAGGTGAAAAAATATTTGCTGAGATTTCTGGAGATTCGTAATTTTGGGAAGCTTGGCAACCCCTTCCCATGAAAGTGTTTCTCGCCAGTCACTGTTTAGGGCTACATCAAGAGGAAACAAAACGTAGATATAGAACGTGAAACTACTTTGTTGTGTCAACTTTCAAGAAGCTAGTACAAACCGTGTTGGATTCAGAGTTCCAAATACATCTATCAATATAGGAGAAAACAGAGTGAAACCTACAAATTCAAACTGTTACTGGAAATGAACGCTTCAACATAGAAGAACGAAATTTGGGGAACCAAGTCGCCTTAGTGTACTGATCATTACCTGAAAGTATCATCCAGTTTGGGTGAAAAAATATTTGCTGAGATTTCTGGAGATTCGTAATTTTGGGAAGCTTGGCAACCCCTTCCAATGAAAGTGTTTCTCGCCAGTCACTGCTTAGGGCTACATCAAGAGGAAACAAAACGTAGAGATAGAACGTGAAACTACTTTGTTGTGTCAAGTTTCAAGAAGCTAGCACAAACCGTGTTGGATTTAGAGTTCCAAATACATCTATCAATGTAGGAGAAAACAGAGTGAAACCTAAAAATTCAAACTGTTACTGGAAATAAACGCTTCAACATAGAAGAACGAAATTTGGGGAACCAAGTCGCCTTAGTGTACTGATCATTACCTGAAAGTATCATCCAGTTTGGGTGAAAAAATATTTGCTGAGATTTCTGGAGATTCGTAATTTTGGGAAGCTTGGCAACCCCTTCCCATGAAAGTGTTTCTCGCCAGTCACTGCTTAGGGCTACATCAAGAGGAAACAAAACGTAGAGATAGAACGTGAAACTAGTTTATTGTGTCAAGTTTCAAGAAGCTAGCACAAACCGTGTTGGATTTAGAGTTCCAAATACATCTATCAATGTAGGAGAAAACAGAGTGAAACCTAAAAATTCAAACTGTTACTGGAAATGAACGCTTCAACATAGAAGAACGAAATTTGGGGAACCAAGTCGCCTTAGTGTACTGATCATTCCCTGAAAGTATCATCCAGTTTGGGTGAAAAAATATTTGCTGAGATTTCTGGAGATTCGTAATTTTGGGAAGCTTGGCAACCCCTTCCCATGAAAGTGTTTCTCGCCAGTCACTGCATAGGGCTACATCAAGAGGAAACAAAACGTAGAGATAGAACGTGAAACTACTTTGTTGTGTCAAGTTTCAAGAAGCTAGCACAAACCGTGTTGGATTTAGAGTTCCAAATACATCTATGTATATAGGAGAAAACAGAGTGAAACCTAAAAATTCAAACTGTTACTGGAAATGAACGCTTCAACATAGAAGAACGAAATTTGGGGAACCAAGTCGCCTTAGTGTACTGATCATTACCTGAAAGTATCATCCAGTTTGGGTGAAAAAATATTTGCTGAGATTTCTGGAGATTCATAATTTTGGGAAGCTTGGCAACCCCTTCCCATGAAAGTGTTTCTCGCCAGTCACTGCTTAGGGCTACATCAAGAGGAAACAAAACGTAGAGATAGAACGTGAAACTACTTTGTTGTGTCAACTTTCAAGAAGCTAGCACAAACCGTGTTGGATTCAGAGTTCCAAATACATCTATCAATATAGGAGAAAACAGAGTGAAACCTACAAATTCAAACTGTTACTGGAAATGAACGCTTCAACATAGAAGAACGAAATTTGGGGAACCAAGTCGCCTTAGTGTACTGATCATTACCTGAAAGTATCATCCAGTTTGGGTGAAAAAATATTTGCTGAGATTTCTGGAGATTCGTAATTTTTGGAAGCTTGGCAACCCCTTCCCATTAAAGTGTTTCTCGCCAGTCACTGCTTAGGGCTACATCAAGAGGAACCAAAACGTAGAGATAGAACATGAAACTACTTTGTTGTGTCAAGTTTCAAGAAGCTAGCACAAACCGTGTTGGATTTAGAGTTCCAAATACATCTATCTATATAGGAGAAAACAGAGTGAAACCTAAAAATTCAAACTGTTACTGGAAATGAACGCTTCAACATAGAAGAACGAAATTTGGGGAACCAAGTCGCCTTAGTGTACTGATCATTACCTGAAAGTATCATCCAGTTTGGGTGAAAAAATATTTGCTGAGATTTCTGGAGATTCGTAATTTTGGGAAGCTTGGCAACCCCTTCCAATGAAAGTGTTTCTCGCCAGTCACTGCTTAGGGCTACATCAAGAGGAAACAAAACGTAGAGATAGAACGTGAAACTACTTTGTTGTGTCAAGTTTCAAGAAGCTAGCACAAACCGTGTTGGATTTAGAGTTCCAAATACATCTATCAATATAGGAGAAAACAGAGTGAAACCTAAAAATTCAAACTGTTACTGGAAATGAACGCTTCAACATAGAAGAACGAAATTTGGGGAACCAAGTCGCCTTAGTGTACTGATCATTACCTGAAAGTATCATCCAGTTTGGCTGAAAAAATATTTGCTGAGATTTCTGGAGATTCGTAATTTTGGGAAGCTTGGCAACCCCTTCCCATGAAAGTGTTTCTCGCCAGTCACTGTTTAGGGCTACATCAAGAGGAAACAAAACGTAGAGATAGAACGTGAAACTACTTTGTTGTGTCAACTTTCAAGAAGCTAGCACAAACCGTGTTGGATTCAGAGTTCCAAATACATCTATCAATATAGGAGAAAACAGAGTGAAACCTACAAATTCAAACTGTTACTGGAAATGAACGCTTCAACATAGAAGAACGAAATTTGGGGAACCAAGTCGCCTTAGTGTACTGATCATTACCTGAAAGTATCATCCAGTTTGGGTGAAAAAATATTTGCTGAGATTTCTGGAGATTCGTAATTTTTGGAAGCTTGGCAACCCCTTCCAATGAAAGTGTTTCTCGCCAGTCACTGCTTAGGGCTACATCAAGAGGAAACAAAACATAGAGATAGAACGTGAAACTACTTTGTTGTGTCAAGTTTCAAGAAGCTAGCACAAACCGTGTTGGATTTAGAGTTCCAAATACATCTATCAATATAGGAGAAAACAGAGTGAAACCTAAAAATTCAAACTGTTACTGGAAATGAACGCTTCAACATAGAAGAACGAAATTTGGGGAACCAAGTCACCTTAGTGTACTGATCATTACCTGAAAGTATCATCCAGTTTGGGTGAAAAAATATTTGCTGAGATTTCTGGAGATTCGTAATTTTGGGAAGCTTGGCAACCCCTTCCCATGAAAGTGTTTCTCGCCAGTCACTGCTTAGGGCTACATCAAGAGGAAACAAAACGTAGAGATAGAACGTGAAACTACTTTGTTGTGTCAACTTTCAAGAAGGTAGCAGAAACCGAGTTGGATTTAGAGTTCCAAATACATCTATCAATATAGGAGAAAACAGAGTGAAACCTAAAAATTCAAACTGTTACTGGAAATGAACGCTTCAACATAGAAGAACGAAATTTGGGGAACCAAGTCGCCTTAGTGTACTGATCATTACCTGAGTATCATCCAGTTTGGGTGAAAAAATATTTGCTGAGATTTCTGGAGATTCGTAATTTTGGGAAGCTTGGCAACCCCTTCCCATGAAAGTGTTTCTCGCCAGTCACTGCTTAGGGCTACATCAAGAGGAAACAAAACGTAGAGATAGAACGTGAAACTACTTTGTTGTGTCAAGTTTCAAGAAGCTAGCACAAACCGTGTTGGATTTAGAGTTCCAAATACATCTATCAATATAGGAGAAAACAGAGTGAAACCTAAAAATTCAAACTGTTACTGGAAATGAACGCTTCAACATAGAAGAACGAAATTTGGGGAACCAAGTCGCCTTAGTGTACTGATCATTACCTGAAAGTATCATCCAGTTTAGGTGAAAAAATATTTGCTGAGATTTCTGGAGATTCGTAATTTTGGGAAGCTTGGCAACCCCTTCCCATGAAAGTGTTTCTCGCCAGTCACTGTTTAGGGCTACATCAAGAGGAAACAAAACGTAGATATAGAACGTGAAACTACTTTGTTGTGTCAACTTTCAAGAAGCTAGTACAAACCGTGTTGGATTCAGAGTTCCAAATACATCTATCAATATAGGAGAAAACAGAGTGAAACCTACAAATTCAAACTGTTACTGGAAATGAACGCTTCAACATAGAAGAACGAAATTTGGGGAACCAAGTCGCCTTAGTGTACTGATCATTACCTGAAAGTATCATCCAGTTTGGGTGAAAAAATATTTGCTGAGATTTCTGGAGATTCGTAATTTTGGGAAGCTTGGCAACCCCTTCCAATGAAAGTGTTTCTCGCCAGTCACTGCTTAGGGCTACATCAAGAGGAAACAAAACGTAGAGATAGAACGTGAAACTACTTTGTTGTGTCAAGTTTCAAGAAGCTAGCACAAACCGTGTTGGATTTAGAGTTCCAAATACATCTATCAATGTAGGAGAAAACAGAGTGAAACCTAAAAATTCAAACTGTTACTGGAAATAAACGCTTCAACATAGAAGAACGAAATTTGGGGAACCAAGTCGCCTTAGTGTACTGATCATTACCTGAAAGTATCATCCAGTTTGGGTGAAAAAATATTTGCTGAGATTTCTGGAGATTCGTAATTTTGGGAAGCTTGGCAACCCCTTCCCATGAAAGTGTTTCTCGCCAGTCACTGCTTAGGGCTACATCAAGAGGAAACAAAACGTAGAGATAGAACGTGAAACTAGTTTATTGTGTCAAGTTTCAAGAAGCTAGCACAAACCGTGTTGGATTTAGAGTTCCAAATACATCTATCAATGTAGGAGAAAACAGAGTGAAACCTACAAATTCAAACTGTTACTGGAAATGAACGCTTCAACATAGAAGAACGAAATTTGGGGAACCAAGTCGCCTTAGTGTACTGATCATTCCCTGAAAGTATCATCCAGTTTGGGTGAAAAAATATTTGCTGAGATTTCTGGAGATTCGTAATTTTTGGAAGCTTGGCAACCCCTTCCCATGAAAGTGTTTCTCGCCAGTCACTGCTTAGGGCTACATCAAGAGGAAACCAAACGTAGAGATAGAACGTGAAACTACTTTGTTGTGTCAAGTTTCAAGAAGCTAGCACAAACCGTGTTGGATTTAGAGTTTCAAATACATCTATCTATATAGGAGAAAACCGAGTGAAACCTAAAAATTCAAACTGTTACTGGAAATGAACGCTTCAACATAGAAGAACGAAATTTGGGGAACCAAGTCGCCTTAGTGTACTGATCATTACCTGAAAGTATCATCCAGTTTCGGTGAAAAAATATTTGCTGAGATTTCTGGAGATTCGTAATTTTGGGAAGCTTGGCAACCCCTTCCCATGAAAGTGTTTCTCGCCAGTCACTGCTTAGGGCTACATCAAGAGGAAACAAAACGTAGAGATAGAACGTGAAACTACTTTGTTGTGTCAACTTTCAAGAAGCTAGCACAAACCGTGTTGGATTCAGAGTTCCAAATACATCTATCAATATAGGAGAAAACAGAGTGAAACCTAAAAATTCAAACTGTTACTGGAAATAAACGCTTCAACATAGAAGAACGAAATTTGGGGAACCAAGTCGCCTTAGTGTACTGATCATTACCTGAAAGTATCATCCAGTTTAGGTGAAAAAATATTTGCTGAGATTTCTGGAGATTCGTAATTTTGGGAAGCTTGGCAACCCCTTCCCATGAAAGTGTTTCTCGCCAGTCACTGTTTAGGGCTACATCAAGAGGAAACAAAACGTAGATATAGAACGTGAAACTACTTTGTTGTGTCAACTTTCAAGAAGCTAGTACAAACCGTGTTGGATTTAGAGTTCCAAATACATCTATCAATATAGGAGAAAACAGAGTGAAACCTACAAATTCAAACTGTTACTGGAAATGAACGCTTCAACATAGAAGAACGAAATTTGGGGAACCAAGTCGCCTTAGTGTACTGATCATTACCTGAAAGTATCATCCAGTTTGGGTGAAAAAATATTTGCTGAGATTTCTGGAGATTCGTAATTTTGGGAAGCTTGGCAACCCCTTCCAATGAAAGTGTTTCTCGCCAGTCACTGCTTAGGGCTACATCAAGAGGAAACAAAACGTAGAGATAGAACGTGAAACTACTTTGTTGTGTCAAGTTTCAAGAAGCTAGCACAAACCGTGTTGGATTTAGAGTTCCAAATACATCTATCAATGTAGGAGAAAACAGAGTGAAACCTAAAAATTCAAACTGTTACTGGAAATAAACGCTTCAACATAGAAGAACGAAATTTGGGGAACCAAGTCGCCTTAGTGTACTGATCATTACCTGAAAGTATCATCCAGTTTGGGTGAAAAAATATTTGCTGAGATTTCTGGAGATTCGTAATTTTGGGAAGCTTGGCAACCCCTTCCCATGAAAGTGTTTCTCGCCAGTCACTGCTTAGGGCTACATCAAGAGGAAACAAAACGTAGAGATAGAACGTGAAACTAGTTTATTGTGTCAAGTTTCAAGAAGCTAGCACAAACCGTGTTGGATTTAGAGTTCCAAATACATCTATCAATGTAGGAGAAAACAGAGTGAAACCTAAAAATTCAAACTGTTACTGGAAATGAACGCTTCAACATAGAAGAACGAAATTTGGGGAACCAAGTCGCCTTAGTGTACTGATCATTCCCTGAAAGTATCATCCAGTTTGGGTGAAAAAATATTTGCTGAGATTTCTGGAGATTCGTAATTTTTGGAAGCTTGGCAACCCCTTCCCATGAAAGTGTTTCTCGCCAGTCACTGCTTAGGGCTACATCAAGAGGAAACCAAACGTAGAGATAGAACGTGAAACTACTTTGTTGTGTCAAGTTTCAAGAAGCTAGCACAAACCGTGTTTGATTTAGAGTTTCAAATACATCTATCTATATAGGAGAAAACCGAGTGAAACCTAAAAATTCAAACTGTTACTGGAAATGAACGCTTCAACATAGAAGAACGAAATTTGGGGAACCAAGTCGCCTTAGTGTACTGATCATTACCTGAAAGTATCATCCAGTTTCGGTGAAAAAATATTTGCTGAGATTTCTGGAGATTCGTAATTTTGGGAAGCTTGGCAACCCCTTCCCATGAAAGTGTTTCTCGCCAGTCACTGCTTAGGGCTACATCAAGAGGAAACAAAACGTAGAGATAGAACGTGAAACTACTTTGTTGTGTCAACTTTCAAGAAGCTAGCACAAACCGTGTTGGATTCAGAGTTCCAAATACATCTATCAATATAGGAGAAAACAGAGTGAAACCTACAAATTCAAACTGTTACTGGAAATGAACGCTTCAACATAGAAGAACGAAATTTGGGGAACCAAGTCGCCTTAGTGTACTGATCATTACCTGAAAGTATCATCCAGTTTGGGTGAAAAAATATTTGCTGAGATTTCTGGAGATTCGTAATTTTGGGAAGCTTGGCAACCCCTTCCAATGAAAGTGTTTCTCGCCAGTCACTGCTTAGGGCTACATCAAGAGGAAACAAAACGTAGAGATAGAACGTGAAACTACTTTGTTGTGTCAAGTTTCAAGAAGCTAGCACAAACCGTGTTGGATTTAGAGTTCCAAATACATCTATCAATGTAGGAGAAAACAGAGTGAAACCTAAAAATTCAAACTGTTACTGGAAATAAACGCTTCAACATAGAAGAACGAAATTTGGGGAACCAAGTCGCCTTAGTGTACTGATCATTACCTGAAAGTATCATCCAGTTTGGGTGAAAAAATATTTGCTGAGATTTCTGGAGATTCGTAATTTTGGGAAGCTTGGCAACCCCTTCCCATGAAAGTGTTTCTCGCCAGTCACTGCTTAGGGCTACATCAAGAGGAAACAAAACGTAGAGATAGAACGTGAAACTAGTTTATTGTGTCAAGTTTCAAGAAGCTAGCACAAACCGTGTTGGATTTAGAGTTCCAAATACATCTATCAATGTAGGAGAAAACAGAGTGAAACCTAAAAATTCAAACTGTTACTGGAAATGAACGCTTCAACATAGAAGAACGAAATTTGGGGAACCAAGTCGCCTTAGTGTACTGATCATTACCTGAAAGTATCATCCAGTTTGGGTGAAAAAATATTTGCTGAGATTTCTGGAGATTCGTAATTTTGGGAAGCTTGGCAACCCCTTCCCATGAAAGTGTTTCTCGCCAGTCACTGCTTAGGGCTACATCAAGAGGAAACAAAACGTAGAGATAGAACGTGAAACTACTTTGTTGTGTCAAGTTTCAAGAAGCTAGCACAAACCGTGTTGGATTTAGAGTTCCAAATACATCTATCTATATAGGAGAAAACAGAGTGAAACCTAAAAATTCAAACTGTTACTGGAAATGAACGCTTCAACATAGAAGAACGAAATTTGGGGAACCAAGTCGCCTTAGTGTACTGATCATTACCTGAAAGTATCATCCAGTTTGGGTGAAAAAATATTTGCTGAGATTTCTGGAGATTCGTAATTTTGGGAAGCTTGGCAACCCCTTCCCATGAAAGTGTTTCTCACCAGTCACTGCTTAGGGCTACATCAAGAGGAAACAAAACGTAGAGATAGAACGTGAAACTACTTTGTTGTGTCAAGTGTCAAGAAGCTAGCACAAACCGTGTTGGATTTAGAGTTCCAAATACATCTATCAATATAGGAGAAAATAGAGTGAAACCTAAAAATTCAAACTGTTACTGGAAATGAACGCTTCAACATCGAAGAACGAAATTTGGGGAACCAAGTCGCCTTAGTGTACTGATCATTAACTGAAAGTATCATCCAGTTTGGGTGAAAAAATATTTGCTGAGATTTCTGGAGATTCGTAATTTTGGGAAGCTTGGCAACCCCTTCCCATGAAAGTGTTTCTCGCCAGTCACTGCTTAGGGCTACATCAAGAGGAAACAAAACGTAGAGATAGAACGTGAAACTACTTTGTTGTGTCAAGTTTCAAGAAGCTAGCACAAACCGTGTTGGATTTAGAGTTCCAAATACATCTATCAATGTAGGAGAAAACAGAGTGAAACCTAAAAATTCAAACTGTTACTGGAAATGAACGCTTCAACATAGAAGAACGAAATTTGGGGAACCAAGTCGCCTTAGTGTACTGATCATTACCTGAAAGTATCATCCAGTTTGGGTGAAAAAATATTTGCTGAGATTTCTGGAGATTCATAATTTTGGGAAGCTTGGCAACCCCTTCCCATAAAAGTGTTTCTCGCCAGTCACTGCTTAGGGCTACATCAAGAGGAAACAAAACGTAGAGATAGAACGTGAAACTACTTTGTTGTGTCAAGTTTCAAGAAGCTAGCACAAACCGTGTTGGATTTAGAGTTCCAAATACATCTATCAATATAGGAGAAAACAGAGTGAAACCTAAAAATTCAAACTGTTACTGGAAATGAACGCTTCAACATAGAAGAACGAAATTTGGGGAACCAAGTCGCCTTAGTGTACTGATCATTCCCTGAAAGTATCATCCAGTTTGGGTGAAAAAATATTTGCTGAGATTTCTGGAGATTCGTAATTTTTGGAAGCTTGGCAACCCCTTCCCATGAAAGTGTTTCTCGCCAGTCACTGCTTAGGGCTACATCAAGAGGAAACCAAACGTAGAGATAGAACGTGAAACTACTTTGTTGTGTCAAGTTTCAAGAAGCTAGCACAAACCGTGTTTGATTTAGAGTTTCAAATACATCTATCTATATAGGAGAAAACCGAGTGAAACCTAAAAATTCAAACTGTTACTGGAAATGAACGCTTCAACATCGAAGAACGAAATTTGGGGAACCAAGTCGCCTTAGTGTACTGATCATTACCTGAAAGTATCATCCAGTTTCGGTGAAAAAATATTTGCTGAGATTTCTGGAGATTCGTAATTTTGGGAAGCTTGGCAACCCCTTCCCATGAAAGTGTTTCTCGCCAGTCACTGCTTAGGGCTACATCAAGAGGAAACAAAACGTAGAGATAGAACGTGAAACTACTTTGTTGTGTCAACTTTCAAGAAGCTAGCACAAACCGTGTTGGATTCAGAGTTCCAAATACATCTATCAATATAGGAGAAAACAGAGTGAAACCTACAAATTCAAACTGTTACTGGAAATGAACGCTTCAACATAGAAGAACGAAATTTGGGGAACCAAGTCGCCTTAGTGTACTGATCATTACCTGAAAGTATCATCCAGTTTGGGTGAAAAAATATTTGCTGAGATTTCTGGAGATTCGTAATTTTGGGAAGCTTGGCAACCCCTTCCAATGAAAGTGTTTCTCGCCAGTCACTGCTTAGGGCTACATCAAGAGGAAACAAAACGTAGAGATAGAACGTGAAACTACTTTGTTGTGTCAAGTTTCAAGAAGCTAGCACAAACCGTGTTGGATTTAGAGTTCCAAATACATCTATCAATGTAGGAGAAAACAGAGTGAAACCTAAAAATTCAAACTGTTACTGGAAATAAACGCTTCAACATAGAAGAACGAAATTTGGGGAACCAAGTCGCCTTAGTGTACTGATCATTACCTGAAAGTATCATCCAGTTTGGGTGAAAAAATATTTGCTGAGATTTCTGGAGATTCGTAATTTTGGGAAGCTTGGCAACCCCTTCCCATGAAAGTGTTTCTCGCCAGTCACTGCTTAGGGCTACATCAAGAGGAAACAAAACGTAGAGATAGAACGTGAAACTACTTTGTTGTGTCAAGTTTCAAGAAGCTAGCACAAACCGTGTTGGATTTAGAGTTCCAAATACATCTATCAATGTAGGAGAAAACAGAGTGAAACCTAAAAATTCAAACTGTTACTGGAAATGAACGCTTCAACATAGAAGAACGAAATTTGGGGAACCAAGTCGCCTTAGTGTACTGATCATTACCTGAAAGTATCATCCAGTTTGGGTGAAAAAATATTTGCTGAGATTTCTGGAGATTCGTAATTTTGGGAAGCTTGGCAACCCCTTCCCATGAAAGTGTTTCTCGCCAGTCACTGCTTAGGGCTACATCAAGAGGAAACAAAACGTAGAGATAGAACGTGAAACTACTTTGTTGTGTCAAGTTTCAAGAAGCTAGCACAAACCGTGTTGGATTTAGAGTTCCAAATACATCTATCTATATAGGAGAAAACAGAGTGAAACCTAAAAATTCAAACTGTTACTGGAAATGAACGCTTCAACATAGAAGAACGAAATTTGGGGAACCAAGTCGCCTTAGTGTACTGATCATTACCTGAAAGTATCATCCAGTTTCGGTGAAAAAATATTTGCTGAGATTTCTGGAGATTCGTAATTTTGGGAAGCTTGGCAACCCCTTCCCATGAAAGTGTTTCTCGCCAGTCACTGCTTAGGGCTACATCAAGAGGAAACAAAACGTATAGATAGAACGTGAAACTACTTTGTTGTGTGAAGTTTCAAGAAGCTAGCACAAACCGTGTTGGATTTAGAGTTCCAAATACATCTATCTATATAGGAGAAAACAGAGTGAAACCTAAGAATTCAAACTGTTACTGGAAATGAACGCTTCAACATAGAAGAACGAAATTTGGGGAACCAAGTCGCCTTAGTGTACTGATCATTACCTGAAAGTATCATCCAGTTTGGGTGAAAAAATATTTGCTGAGATTTCTGGAGATTCGTAATTTTGGGAAGCTTGGCAACCCCTTCCCATGAAAGTGTTTCTCACCAGTCACTGCTTAGGGCTACATCAAGAGGAAACAAAACGTAGAGATAGAACGTGAAACTACTTTGTTGTGTCAAGTGTCAAGAAGCTAGCACAAACCGTGTTGGATTTAGAGTTCCAAATACATCTATCAATATAGGAGAAAATAGAGTGAAACCTAAAAATTCAAACTGTTACTGGAAATGAACGCTTCAACATCGAAGAACGAAATTTGGGGAACCAAGTCGCCTTAGTGTACTGATCATTAACTGAAAGTATCATCCAGTTTGGGTGAAAAAATATTTGCTGAGATTTCTGGAGATTCGTAATTTTGGGAAGCTTGGCAACCCCTTCCCATGAAAGTGTTTCTCGCCAGTCACTGCTTAGGGCTACATCAAGAGGAAACAAAACGTAGAGATAGAACGTGAAACTACTTTGTTGTGTCAAGTTTCAAGAAGCTAGCACAAACCGTGTTGGATTTAGAGTTCCAAATACATCTATCAATGTAGGAGAAAACAGAGTGAAACCTAAAAATTCAAACTGTTACTGGAAATGAACGCTTCAACATAGAAGAACGAAATTTGGGGAACCAAGTCGCCTTAGTGTACTGATCATTACCTGAAAGTATCATCCAGTTTGGGTGAAAAAATATTTGCTGAGATTTCTGGAGATTCATAATTTTGGGAAGCTTGGCAACCCCTTCCCATAAAAGTGTTTCTTGCCAGTCACTGCTTAGGGCTACATCAAGAGGAAACAAAACGTAGAGATAGAACGTGAAACTACTTTGTTGTGTCAAGTTTCAAGAAGCTAGCACAAACCGTGTTGGATTTAGAGTTCCAAATACATCTATCAATATAGGAGAAAACAGAGTGAAACCTAAAAATTCAAACTGTTACTGGAAATGAACGCTTCAACATAGAAGAACGAAATTTGGGGAACCAAGTCGCCTTAGTGTACTGATCATTACCTGAGTATCATCCAGTTTGGCTGAAAAAATATTTGCTGAGATTTCTGGAGATTCGTAATTTTGGGAAGCTTGGCAACCCCTTCCCATGAAAGTGTTTCTTGCCAGTCACTGTTTAGGGCTACATCAAGAGGAAACAAAACGTAGAGATAGAACGTGAAACTACTTTGTTGTGTCAAGTGTCAAGAAGCTAGCACAAACCGTGTTGGATTTAGAGTTCCAAATACATCTATCAATATAGGAGAAAATAGAGTGAAACCTAAAAATTCAAACTGTTACTGGAAATGAACGCTTCAACATCGAAGAACGAAATTTGGGGAACCAAGTCGCCTTAGTGTACTGATCATTAACTGAAAGTATCATCCAGTTTGGGTGAAAAAATATTTGCTGAGATTTCTGGAGATTCGTAATTTTGGGAAGCTTGGCAACCCCTTCCCATGAAAGTGTTTCTCGCCAGTCACTGCTTAGGGCTACATCAAGAGGAAACAAAACGTAGAGATAGAACGTGAAACTACTTTGTTGTGTCAAGTTTCAAGAAGCTAGCACAAACCGTGTTGGATTTAGAGTTCCAAATACATCTATCAATGTAGGAGAAAACAGAGTGAAACCTAAAAATTCAAACTGTTACTGGAAATGAACGCTTCAACATAGAAGAACGAAATTTGGGGAACCAAGTCGCCTTAGTGTACTGATCATTACCTGAAAGTATCATCCAGTTTGGGTGAAAAAATATTTGCTGAGATTTCTGGAGATTCATAATTTTGGGAAGCTTGGCAACCCCTTCCCATAAAAGTGTTTCTCGCCAGTCACTGCTTAGGGCTACATCAAGAGGAAACAAAACGTAGAGATAGAACGTGAAACTACTTTGTTGTGTCAAGTTTCAAGAAGCTAGCACAAACCGTGTTGGATTTAGAGTTCCAAATACATCTATCAATATAGGAGAAAACAGAGTGAAACCTAAAAATTCAAACTGTTACTGGAAATGAACGCTTCAACATAGAAGAACGAAATTTGGGGAACCAAGTCGCCTTAGTGTACTGATCATTACCTGAGTATCATCCAGTTTGGCTGAAAAAATATTTGCTGAGATTTCTGGAGATTCGTAATTTTGGGAAGCTTGGCAACCCCTTCCCATGAAAGTGTTTCTTGCCAGTCACTGTTTAGGGCTACATCAAGAGGAAACAAAACGTAGAGATAGAACGTGAAACTACTTTGTTGTGTCATGTTTCAAGAAACTAGCACAAACCGTGTTGGATTTAGAGTTCCAAATACATCTATCAATATAGGAGAAAACAGAGTGAAACCTAAAAATTCAAACTGTTACTGGAAATGAACGCTTCAACATAGAAGAACGAAATTTGGGGAACCAAGTCGCCTTAGTGTACTGATCATTACCTGAAAGTATCATCCAGTTTGGGTGAAAAAATATTTGCTGAGATTTCTGGAGATTCGTAATTTTGGGAAGCTTGGCAACCCCTTCCCATGAAAGTGTTTCTCGCCAGTCACTGCTTAGGGCTACATCAAGAGGAAACAAAACGTAGAGATAGAACGTGAAACTAGTTTATTGTGTCAAGTTTCAAGAAGCTAGCACAAACCGTGTTGGATTTAGAGTTCCAAATACATCTATCAATGTAGGAGAAAACAGAGTGAAACCTAAAAATTCAAACTGTTACTGGAAATGAACGCTTCAACATAGAAGAACGAAATTTGGGGAACCAAGTCGCCTTAGTGTACTGAAAATTACCTGAAAGTATCATCCAGTTTGGGTGAAAAAATATTTGCTGAGATTTCTGGAGATTCGTAATTTTTGGAAGCTTGGCAACCCCTTCCCATGAAAGTGTTTCTCGCCAGTCACTGCTTAGGGCTACATCAAGAGGAAACAAAACGTAGAGATAGAACGTGAAACTACTTTGTTGTGTCAAGTTTCAAGAAGCTAGCACAAACCGTGTTTGATTTAGAGTTCCAAATACATCTATCTATATAGGAGAAAACCGAGTGAAACCTAAAAATTCAAACTGTTACTGGAAATGAACGCTTCAACATAGAAGAACGAAATTTGGGGAACCAAGTCGCCTTAGTGTACTGATCATTACCTGAAAGTATCATCCAGTTTCGGTGAAAAAATATTTGCTGAGATTTCTGGAGATTCGTAATTTTGGGAAGCTTGGCAACCCCTTCCCATGAAAGTGTTTCTCGCCAGTCACTGCTTAGGGCTACATCAAGAGGAAACAAAACGTAGAGATAGAACGTGAAACTACTTTGTTGTGTCAAGTTTCAAGAAGCTAGCACAAACCGTGTTGGATTTAGAGTTCCAAATACATCTATCAATATAGGAGAAAACAGAGTGAAACCTAAAAATTCAAACTGTTACTGGAAATGAACGCTTCAACATAGAAGAACGAAATTTGGGGAACCAAGTCGCCTTAGTGTACTGATCATTACCTGAAAGTATCATCCAGTTTGGGTGAAAAAATATTTGCTGAGATTTCTGGAGATTCGTAATTTTTGGAAGCTTGGCAACCCCTTCCAATGAAAGTGTTTCTCGCCAGTCACTGCTTAGGGCTACATCAAGAGGAAACAAAACGTAGAGATAGAACGTGAAACTACTTTGTTGTGTCAAGTTTCAAGAAGCTAGCACAAACCGTGTTGGATTTAGAGTTCCAAATACATCTATCAATGTAGGAGAAAACAGAGTGAAACCTAAAAATTCAAACTGTTACTGGAAATAAACGCTTCAACATAGAAGAACGAAATTTGGGGAACCAAGTCGCCTTAGTGTACTGATCATTACCTGAAAGTATCATCCAGTTTGGGTGAAAAAATATTTGCTGAGATTTCTGGAGATTCGTAATTTTGGGAAGCTTGGCAACCCCTTCCCATGAAAGTGTTTCTCGCCAGTCACTGCTTAGGGCTACATCAAGAGGAAACAAAACGTAGAGATAGAACGTGAAACTAGTTTATTGTGTCAAGTTTCAAGAAGCTAGCACAAACCGTGTTGGATTTAGAGTTCCAAATACATCTATCAATGTAGGAGAAAACAGAGTGAAACCTAAAAATTCAAACTGTTACTGGAAATGAACGCTTCAACATAGAAGAACGAAATTTGGGGAACCAAGTCGCCTTAGTGTACTGATCATTACCTGAAAGTATCATCCAGTTTGGGTGAAAAAATATTTGCTGAGATTTCTGGAGATTCGTAATTTTGGGAAGCTTGGCAACCCCTTCCCATGAAAGTGTTTCTCGCCAGTCACTGCTTAGGGCTACATCAAGAGGAAACAAAACGTAGAGATAGAACGTGAAACTACTTTGTTGTGTCAAGTTTCAAGAAGCTAGCACAAACCGTGTTGGATTTAGAGTTCCAAATATATCTATCTATATAGGAGAAAACAGAGTGAAACCTAAAAATTCAAACTGTTACTGGAAATGAACGCTTCAACATAGAAGAACGAAATTTGGGGAACCAAGTCGCCTTAGTGTACTGATCATTACCTGAAAGTATCATCCAGTTTCGGTGAAAAAATATTTGCTGAGATTTCTGGAGATTCGTAATTTTGGGAAGCTTGGCAACCCCTTCCCATGAAAGTGTTTCTCGCCAGTCACTGCTTAGGGCTACATCAAGAGGAAACAAAACGTAGAGATAGAACGTGAAACTACTTTGTTGTGTCAAGTTTCAAGAAGCTAGCACAAACCGTGTTGGATTTAGAGTTCCAAATACATCTATCTATATAGGAGAAAACAGAGTGAAACCTAAGAATTCAAACTGTTACTGGAAATGAACGCTTCAACATCGAAGAACGAAATTTGGGGAACCAAGTCGCCTTAGTGTACTGATCATTAACTGAAAGTATCATCCAGTTTGGGTGAAAAAATATTTGCTGAGATTTCTGGAGATTCGTAATTTTGGGAAGCTTGGCAACCCCTTCCCATGAAAGTGTTTCTCGCCAGTCACTGCTTAGGGCTACATCAAGAGGAAACAAAACGTAGAGATAGAACGTGAAACTACTTTGTTGTGTCAAGTTTCAAGAAGCTAGCACAAACCGTGTTGGATTTAGAGTTCCAAATACATCTATCAATGTAGGAGAAAACAGAGTGAAACCTAAAAATTCAAACTGTTACTGGAAATGAACGCTTCAACATAGAAGAACGAAATTTGGGGAACCAAGTCGCCTTAGTGTACTGATCATTACCTGAAAGTATCATCCAGTTTGGGTGAAAAAATATTTGCTGAGATTTCTGGAGATTCATAATTTTGGGAAGCTTGGCAACCCCTTCCCATAAAAGTGTTTCTCGCCAGTCACTGCTTAGGGCTACATCAAGAGGAAACAAAACGTAGAGATAGAACGTGAAACTACTTTGTTGTGTCAAGTTTCAAGAAGCTAGCACAAACCGTGTTGGATTTAGAGTTCCAAATACATCTATCAATATAGGAGAAAACAGAGTGAAACCTAAAAATTCAAACTGTTACTGGAAATGAACGCTTCAACATAGAAGAACGAAATTTGGGGAACCAAGTCGCCTTAGTGTACTGATCATTACCTGAGTATCATCCAGTTTGGCTGAAAAAATATTTGCTGAGATTTCTGGAGATTCGTAATTTTGGGAAGCTTTGCAACCCCTTCCCATGAAAGTGTTTCTTGCCAGTCACTGTTTAGGGCTACATCAAGAGGAAACAAAACGTAGAGATAGAACGTGAAACTACTTTGTTGTGTCATGTTTCAAGAAACTAGCACAAACCGTGTTGGATTTAGAGTTCCAAATACATCTATCAATATAGGAGAAAACAGAGTGAAACCTAAAAATTCAAACTGTTACTGGAAATGAACGCTTCAACATAGAAGAACGAAATTTGGGGAACCAAGTCGCCTTAGTGTACTGATCATTACCTGAAAGTATCATCCAGTTTGGGTGAAAAAATATTTGCTGAGATTTCTGGAGATTCGTAATTTTGGGAAGCTTGGCAACCCCTTCCAATGAAAGTGTTTCTCGCCAGTCACTGCTTAGGCCTCATCAAGAGGAAACAAAACGTAGAGATAGAACGTGAAACTACTTTGTTGTGTCAAGTTTCAAGAAGCTAGCACAAACCGTGTTGGATTTAGAGTTCCAAATACATCTATCAATGTAGGAGAAAACAGAGTGAAACCTAAAAATTCAAACTGTTACTGGAAATAAACGCTTCAACATAGAAGAACGAAATTTGGGGAACCAAGTCGCCTTAGTGTACTGATCATTACCTGAAAGTATCATCCAGTTTGGGTGAAAAAATATTTGCTGAGATTTCTGGAGATTCGTAATTTTGGGAAGCTTGGCAACCCCTTCCCATGAAAGTGTTTCTCGCCAGTCACTGCTTAGGGCTACATCAAGAGGAAACAAAACGTAGAGATAGAACGTGAAACTAGTTTATTGTGTCAAGTTTCAAGAAGCTAGCACAAACCGTGTTGGATTTAGAGTTCCAAATACATCTATCAATGTAGGAGAAAACAGAGTGAAACCTAAAAATTCAAACTGTTACTGGAAATGAACGCTTCAACATAGAAGAACGAAATTTGGGGAACCAAGTCGCCTTAGTGTACTGAAAATTACCTGAAAGTATCATCCAGTTTGGGTGAAAAAATATTTGCTGAGATTTCTGGAGATTCGTAATTTTTGGAAGCTTGGCAACCCCTTCCCATGAAAGTGTTTCTCGCCAGTCACTGCTTAGGGCTACATCAAGAGGAAACAAAACGTAGAGATAGAACGTGAAACTACTTTGTTGTGTCAAGTTTCAAGAAGCTAGCACAAACCGTGTTTGATTTAGAGTTCCAAATACATCTATCTATATAGGAGAAAACCGAGTGAAACCTAAAAATTCAAACTGTTACTGGAAATGAACGCTTCAACATAGAAGAACGAAATTTGGGGAACCAAGTCGCCTTAGTGTACTGATCATTACCTGAAAGTATCATCCAGTTTCGGTGAAAAAATATTTGCTGAGATTTCTGGAGATTCGTAATTTTGGGAAGCTTGGCAACCCCTTCCCATGAAAGTGTTTCTCGCCAGTCACTGCTTAGGGCTACATCAAGAGGCAACAAAACGTAGAGATAGAACGTGAAACTACTTTGTTGTGTCAAGTTTCAAGAAGCTAGCACAAACCGTGTTGGATTTAGAGTTCCAAATACATCTATCAATATAGGAGAAAACAGAGTGAAACCTAAAAATTCAAACTGTTACTGGAAATGAACGCTTCAACATAGAAGAACGAAATTTGGGGAACCAAGTCGCCTTAGTGTACTGATCATTACCTGAAAGTATCATCCAGTTTGGGTGAAAAAATATTTGCTGAGATTTCTGGAGATTCGTAATTTTGGGAAGCTTGGCAACCCCTTCCCATGAAAGTGTTTCTCGCCAGTCACTGCTTAGGGCTACATCAAGAGGAAACAAAACGTAGAGATAGAACGTGAAACTACTTTGTTGTGTCAACATTCAAGAAGCTAGCACAAACCGTGTTGGATTCAGAGTTCCAAATACATCTATCAATATAGGAGAAAACAGAGTGAAACCTACAAATTCAAACTGTTACTGGAAATGAACGCTTCAACATAGAAGAACGAAATTTGGGGAACCAAGTCGCCTTAGTGTACTGATCATTACCTGAAAGTATCATCCAGTTTGGGTGAAAAAATATTTGCTGAGATTTCTGGAGATTCGTAATTTTTGGAAGCTTGGCAACCCCTTCCAATGAAAGTGTTTCTCGCCAGTCACTGCTTAGGGCTACATCAAGAGGAAACAAAACGTAGAGATAGAACGTGAAACTACTTTGTTGTGTCAAGTTTCAAGAAGCTAGCACAAACCGTGTTGGATTTAGAGTTCCAAATACATCTATCAATGTAGGAGAAAACAGAGTGAAACCTAAAAATTCAAACTGTTACTGGAAATAAACGCTTCAACATAGAAGAACGAAATTTGGGGAACCAAGTCGCCTTAGTGTACTGATCATTACCTGAAAGTATCATCCAGTTTGGGTGAAAAAATATTTGCTGAGATTTCTGGAGATTCGTAATTTTGGGAGGTTGGCAACCCCTTCCCATGAAAGTGTTTCTCGCCAGTCACTGCTTAGGGCTACATCAAGAGGAAACAAAACGTAGAGATAGAACGTGAAACTAGTTTATTGTGTCAAGTTTCAAGAAGCTAGCACAAACCGTGTTGGATTTAGAGTTCCAAATACATCTATCAATGTAGGAGAAAACAGAGTGAAACCTAAAAATTCAAACTGTTACTGGAAATGAACGCTTCAACATAGAAGAACGAAATTTGGGGAACCAAGTCGCCTTAGTGTACTGATCATTACCTGAAAGTATCATCCAGTTTGGGTGAAAAAATATTTGCTGAGATTTCTGGAGATTCGTAATTTTGGGAAGCTTGGCAACCCCTTCCCATGAAAGTGTTTCTCGCCAGTCACTGCTTAGGGCTACATCAAGAGGAAACAAAACGTAGAGATAGAACGTGAAACTACTTTGTTGTGTCAAGTTTCAAGAAGCTAGCACAAACCGTGTTGGATTTAGAGTTCCAAATACATCTATCTATATAGGAGAAAACAGAGTGAAACCTAAAAATTCAAACTGTTACTGGAAATGAACGCTTCAACATAGAAGAACGAAATTTGGGGAACCAAGTCGCCTTAGTGTACTGATCATTACCTGAAAGTATCATCCAGTTTCGGTGAAAAAATATTTGCTGAGATTTCTGGAGATTCGTAATTTTGGGAAGCTTGGCAACCCCTTCCCATGAAAGTGTTTCTCGCCAGTCACTGCTTAGGGCTACATCAAGAGGAAACAAAACGTAGAGATAGAACGTGAAACTACTTTGTTGTGTCAAGTTTCAAGAAGCTAGCACAAACCGTGTTGGATTTAGAGTTCCAAATACATCTATCTATATAGGAGAAAACAGAGTGAAACCTAAGAATTCAAACTGTTACTGGAAATGAACGCTTCAACATCGAAGAACGAAATTTGGGGAACCAAGTCGCCTTAGTGTACTGATCATTAACTGAAAGTATCATCCAGTTTGGGTGAAAAAATATTTGCTGAGATTTCTGGAGATTCGTAATTTTGGGAAGCTTGGCAACCCCTTCCCATGAAAGTGTTTCTCGCCAGTCACTGCTTAGGGCTACATCAAGAGGAAACAAAACGTAGAGATAGAACGTGAAACTACTTTGTTGTGTCAAGTTTCAAGAAGCTAGCACAAACCGTGTTGGATTTAGAGTTCCAAATACATCTATCAATGTAGGAGAAAACAGAGTGAAACCTAAAAATTCAAACTGTTACTGGAAATGAACGCTTCAACATAGAAGAACGAAATTTGGGGAACCAAGTCGCCTTAGTGTACTGATCATTACCTGAAAGTATCATCCAGTTTGGGTGAAAAAATATTTGCTGAGATTTCTGGAGATTCATAATTTTGGGAAGCTTGGCAACCCCTTCCCATAAAAGTGTTTCTCGCCAGTCACTGCTTAGGGCTACATCAAGAGGAAACAAAACGTAGAGATAGAACGTGAAACTACTTTGTTGTGTCAAGTTTCAAGAAGCTAGCACAAACCGTGTTGGATTTAGAGTTCCAAATACATCTATCAATATAGGAGAAAACAGAGTGAAACCTAAAAATTCAAACTGTTACTGGAAATGAACGCTTCAACATAGAAGAACAAAATTTGGGGAACCAAGTCGCCTTAGTGTACTGATCATTACCTGAGTATCATCCAGTTTGGCTGAAAAAATATTTGCTGAGATTTCTGGAGATTCGTAATTTTGGGAAGCTTGGCAACCCCTTCCCATGAAAGTGTTTCTTGCCAGTCACTGTTTAGGGCTACATCAAGAGGAAACAAAACGTAGAGATAGAACGTGAAACTACTTTGTTGTGTCATGTTTCAAGAAACTAGCACAAACCGTGTTGGATTTAGAGTTCCAAATACATCTATCAATATAGGAGAAAACAGAGTGAAACCTAAAAATTCAAACTGTTACTGGAAATGAACGCTTCAACATAGAAGAACGAAATTTGGGGAACCAAGTCGCCTTAGTGTACTGATCATTACCTGAAAGTATCATCCAGTTTGGGTGAAAAAATATTTGCTGAGATTTCTGGAGATTCGTAATTTTGGGAATCTTGGCAACCCCTTCCCATGAAAGTGTTTCTCGCCAGTCACTGCTTAGGGCTACATCAAGAGGAAACAAAACGTAGAGATAGAACGTGAAACTAGTTTATTGTGTCAAGTTTCAAGAAGCTAGCACAAACCGTGTTGGATTTAGAGTTCCAAATACATCTATCAATGTAGGAGAAAACAGAGTGAAACCTAAAAATTCAAACTGTTACTGGAAATGAACGCTTCAACATAGAAGAACGAAATTTGGGGAACCAAGTCGCCTTAGTGTACTGATCATTACCTGAAAGTATCATCCAGTTTGGGTGAAAAAATATTTGCTGAGATTTCTGGAGATTCGTAATTTTGGGAAGCTTGGCAACCCCTTCCCATGAAAGTGTTTCTCGCCAGTCACTGCTTAGGGCTACATCAAGAGGAAACAAAACGTAGAGATAGAACGTGAAACTACTTTGTTGTGTCAAGTTTCAGGAAGCTAGCACAAACCGTGTTGGATTTAGAGTTCCAAATACATCTATCTATATAGGAGAAAACAGAGTGAAACCTAAAAATTCAAACTGTTACTGGAAATGAACGCTTCAACATAGAAGAACGAAATTTGGGGAACCAAGTCGCCTTAGTGTACTGATCATTACCTGAAAGTATCATCCAGTTTCGGTGAAAAAATATTTGCTGAGATTTCTGGAGATTCGTAATTTTGGGAAGCTTGGCAACCCCTTCCCATGAAAGTGTTTCTCGCCAGTCACTGCTTAGGGCTACATCAAGAGGAAACAAAACGTAGAGATAGAACGTGAAACTACTTTGTTGTGTCAAGTTTCAAGAAGCTAGCACAAACCGTGTTGGATTTAGAGTTCCAAATACATCTATCTATATAGGAGAAAACAGAGTGAAACCTAAGAATTCAAACTGTTACTGGAAATGAACGCTTCAACATAGAAGAACGAAATTTGGGGAACCAAGTCGCCTTAGTGTACTGATCATTACCTGAAAGTATCATCCAGTTTGGGTGAAAAAATATTTGCTGTGATTTCTGGAGATTCGTAATTTTGGGAAGCTTGGCAACCCCTTCCCATGAAAGTGTTTCTCACCAGTCACTGCTTAGGGCTACATCAAGAGGAAACAAAACGTAGAGATAGAACGTGAAACTACTTTGTTGTGTCAAGTGTCAAGAAGCTAGCACAAACCGTGTTGGATTTAGAGTTCCAAATACATCTATCAATATAGGAGAAAATAGAGTGAAACCTAAAAATTCAAACTGTTACTGGATATGAACGCTTCAACATCGAAGAACGAAATTTGGGGAACCAAGTCGCCTTAGTGTACTGATCATTAACTGAAAGTATCATCCAGTTTGGGTGAAAAAATATTTGCTGAGATTTCTGGAGATTCGTAATTTTGGGAAGCTTGGCAACCCCTTCCCATGAAAGTGTTTCTCGCCAGTCACTGCTTAGGGCTACATCAAGAGGAAACAAAACGTAGAGATAGAACGTGAAACTACTTTGTTGTGTCAAGTTTCAAGAAGCTAGCACAAACCGTGTTGGATTTAGAGTTCCAAATACATCTATCAATGTAGGAGAAAACAGAGTGAAACCTAAAAATTCAAACTGTTACTGGAAATGAACGCTTCAACATAGAAGAACGAAATTTGGGGAACCAAGTCGCCTTAGTGTACTGATCATTACCTGAAAGTATCATCCAGTTTGGGTGAAAAAATATTTGCTGAGATTTCTGGAGATTCATAATTTTGGGAAGCTTGGCAACCCCTTCCCATAAAAGTGTTTCTCGCCAGTCACTGCTTAGGGCTACATCAAGAGGAAACAAAACGTAGAGATAGAACGTGAAACTACTTTGTTGTGTCAAGTTTCAAGAAGCTAGCACAAACCGTGTTGGATTTAGAGTTCCAAATACATCTATCAATATAGGAGAAAACAGAGTGAAACCTAAAAATTCAAACTGTTACTGGAAATGAACGCTTCAACATAGAAGAACGAAATTTGGGGAACCAAGTCGCCTTAGTGTACTGATCATTACCTGAGTATCATCCAGTTTGGCTGAAAAAATATTTGCTGAGATTTCTGGAGATTCGTAATTTTGGGAAGCTTGGCAACCCCTTCCCATGAAAGTGTTTCTTGCCAGTCACTGTTTAGGGCTACATCAAGAGGAAACAAAACGTAGAGATAGAACGTGAAACTACTTTGTTGTGTCATGTTTCAAGAAACTAGCACAAACCGTGTTGGATTTAGAGTTCCAAATACATCTATCAATATAGGAGAAAACAGAGTGAAACCTAAAAATTCAAACTGTTACTGGAAATGAACGCTTCAACATAGAAGAACGAAATTTGGGGAACCAAGTCGCCTTAGTGTACTGATCATTACCTGAAAGTATCATCCAGTTTGGGTGAAAAAATATTTGCTGAGATTTCTGGAGATTCGTAATTTTGGGAATCTTGGCAACCCCTTCCCATGAAAGTGTTTCTCGCCAGTCACTGTTTAGGGCTACATCAAGAGGAAACAAAACGTAGAGATAGAACGTGAAACTACTTTGTTGTGTCAACTTTCAAGAAGCTAGCACAAACCGTGTTGGATTCAGAGTTCCAAATACATCTATCAATATAGGAGAAAACAGAGTGAAACCTACAAATTCAAACTGTTACTGGAAATGAACGCTTCAACATAGAAGAACGAAATTTGGGGAACCAAGTCGCCTTAGTGTACTGATCATTACCTGAAAGTATCATCCAGTTTGGGTGAAAAAATATTTGCTGAGATTTCTGGAGATTCGTAATTTTTGGAAGCTTGGCAACCCCTTCCAATGAAAGTGTTTCTCGCCAGTCACTGCTTAGGGCTACATCAAGAGGAAACAAAACGTAGAGATAGAACGTGAAACTACTTTGTTGTGTCAAGTTTCAAGAAGCTAGCACAAACCGTGTTGGATTTAGAGTTCCAAATACATCTATCAATGTAGGAGAAAACAGAGTGAAACCTAAAAATTCAAACTGTTACTGGAAATAAACGCTTCAACATAGAAGAACGAAATTTGGGGAACCAAGTCGCCTTAGTGTACTGATCATTACCTGAAAGTATCATCCAGTTTGGGTGAAAAAATATTTGCTGAGATTTCTGGAGATTCGTAATTTTTGGAAGCTTGGCAACCCCTTCCCATGAAAGTGTTTCTCGCCAGTCACTGCTTAGGGCTACATCAAGAGGAAACAAAACGTAGAGATAGAACGTGAAACTAGTTTATTGTGTCAAGTTTCAAGAAGCTAGCACAAACCGTGTTGGATTTAGAGTTCCAAATACATCTATCAATGTAGGAGAAAACAGAGTGAAACCTAAAAATTCAAACTATTACTGGAAATGAACGCTTCAACATAGAAGAACGAAATTTGGGGAACCAAGTCGCCTTAGTGTACTGATCATTACCTGAAAGTATCATCCTGTTTGGGTGAAAAAATATTTGCTGAGATTTCTGGAGATTCGTAATTTTGGGAAGCTTGGCAACCCCATCCCATAAAAGTGTTTCTCGCCAGTCACTGCTTAGGGCTACATCAAGAGGAAACAAAACGTAGAGATAGAACGTGAAACTACTTTGTTGTGTCAAGTTTCAAGAAGCTAGCACAAACCGTGTTGGATTTAGAGTTCCAAATACATCTATCTATATAGGAGAAAACAGAGTGAAACCTAAAAATTCAAACTGTTACTGGAAATGAACGCTTCAACATAGAAGAACGAAATTTGGGGAACCAAGTCGCCTTAGTGTACTGATCATTACCTGAAAGTATCATCCAGTTTGGGTGAAAAAATATTTGCTGAGATTTCTGGAGATTCGTAATTTTGGGAAGCTTGGCAACCCCTTCCCATGAAAGTGTTTCTCGCCAGTCACTGCTTAGGGCTAATTCAGAGGAAACAAAACGTAGAGATAGAACGTGAAACTACTTTGTTGTGTCAAGTTTCAAGAAGCTAGCACAAACCGTGTTGGATTTAGAGTTCCAAATACATCTATCTATATAGGAGAAAACAGAGTGAAACCTAAAAATTCAAACTGTTACTGGAAATGAACGCTTCAACATAGAAGAACGAAATTTGGGGAACCAAGTCGCCTTAGTGTACTGATCATTACCTGAAAGTATCATCCAGTTTGGGTGAAAAAATATTTGCTGAGATTTCTGGAGATTCGTAATTTTGGGAAGCTTGGCAACCCCTTCCCATGAAAGTGTTTCTCGCCAGTCACTGCTTAGGGCTACATCAAGAGGAAACAAAACGTAGAGATAGAACGTGAAACTACTTTGTTGGGTCAAGTGTCAAGAAGCTAGCACAAACTGTGTTGGATTTAGAGTTCCAAATACATCTATCAATATAGGAGAAAATAGAGTGAAACCTAAAAATTCAAACTGTTACTGGAAATGAACGCTTCAACATCGAAGAACGAAATTTGGGGAACCAAGTCGCCTTAGTGTACTGATCATTACCTGAAAGTATCATCCAGTTTGGGTGAAAAAATATTTGCTGAGATTTCTGGAGATTCGTAATTTTGGGAAGCTTGCCAACCCCTTCCCATGAAAGTGTTTCTCGCCAGTCACTGCTTAGGGCTACATCAAGAGGAAACAAAACGTAGAGATAGAACGTGAAACTACTTTGTTGTGTCAAGTTTCAAGAAGCTAGCACAAACCGTGTTGGATTTAGAGTTCCAAATACATCTATCAATGTAGGAGAAAACAGAGTGAAACCTAAAAATTCAAACTGTTACTGGAAATGAACGCTTCAACATAGAAGAACGAAATTTGGGGAACCAAGTCGCCTTAGTGTACTGATCATTACCTGAAAGTATCATCCAGTTTGGGTGAAAAAATATTTGCTGAGATTTCTGGAGATTCGTAATTTTTGGAAGCTTGGCAACCCCTTCCAATGAAAGTGTTTCTCGCCAGTCACTGCTTAGGGCTACATCAAGAGGAAACAAAACGTAGAGATAGAACGTGAAACTACTTTGTTGTGTCAAGTTTCAAGAAGCTAGCACAAACCGTGTTGGATTTAGAGTTCCAAATACATCTATCAATGTAGGAGAAAACAGAGTGAAACCTAAAAATTCAAACTGTTACTGGAAATAAACGCTTCAACATAGAAGAACGAAATTTGGGGAACCAAGTCGCCTTAGTGTACTGATCATTACCTGAAAGTATCATCCAGTTTGGGTGAAAAAATATTTGCTGAGATTTCTGGAGATTCGTAATTTTTGGAAGCTTGGCAACCCCTTCCCATGAAAGTGTTTCTCGCCAGTCACTGCTTAGGGCTACATCAAGAGGAAACAAAACGTAGAGATAGAACGTGAAACTAGTTTATTGTGTCAAGTTTCAAGAAGCTAGCACAAACCGTGTTGGATTTAGAGTTCCAAATACATCTATCAATGTAGGAGAAAACAGAGTGAAACCTAAAAATTCAAACTATTACTGGAAATGAACGCTTCAACATAGAAGAACGAAATTTGGGGAACCAAGTCGCCTTAGTGTACTGATCATTACCTGAAAGTATCATCCTGTTTGGGTGAAAAAATATTTGCTGAGATTTCTGGAGATTCGTAATTTTGGGAAGCTTGGCAACCCCATCCCATAAAAGTGTTTCTCGCCAGTCACTGCTTAGGGCTACATCAAGAGGAAACAAAACGTAGAGATAGAACGTGAAACTACTTTGTTGTGTCAAGTTTCAAGAAGCTAGCACAAACCGTGTTGGATTTAGAGTTCCAAATACATCTATCTATATAGGAGAAAACAGAGTGAAACCTAAAAATTCAAACTGTTACTGGAAATGAACGCTTCAACATAGAAGAACGAAATTTGGGGAACCAAGTCGCCTTAGTGTACTGATCATTACCTGAAAGTATCATCCAGTTTGGGTGAAAAAATATTTGCTGAGATTTCTGGAGATTCGTAATTTTGGGAAGCTTGGCAACCCCTTCCCATGAAAGTGTTTCTCGCCAGTCACTGCTTAGGGCTACATCAAGAGGAAACAAAACGTAGAGATAGAACGTGAAACTACTTTGTTGTGTCAAGTTTCAAGAAGCTAGCACAAACCGTGTTGGATTTAGAGTTCCAAATACATCTATCTATATAGGAGAAAACAGAGTGAAACCTAAAAATTCAAACTGTTACTGGAAATGAACGCTTCAACATAGAAGAACGAAATTTGGGGAACCAAGTCGCCTTAGTGTACTGATCATTACCTGAAAGTATCATCCAGTTTGGGTGAAAAAATATTTGCTGAGATTTCTGGAGATTCGTAATTTTGGGAAGCTTGGCAACCCCTTCCCATGAAAGTGTTTCTCGCCAGTCACTGCTTAGGGCTACATCAAGAGGAAACAAAACGTAGAGATAGAACGTGAAACTACTTTGTTGGGTCAAGTGTCAAGAAGCTAGCACAAACTGTGTTGGATTTAGAGTTCCAAATACATCTATCAATATAGGAGAAAATAGAGTGAAACCTAAAAATTCAAACTGTTACTGGAAATGAACGCTTCAACATCGAAGAACGAAATTTGGGGAACCAAGTCGCCTTAGTGTACTGATCATTACCTGAAAGTATCATCCAGTTTGGGTGAAAAAATATTTGCTGAGATTTCTGGAGATTCGTAATTTTGGGAAGCTTGCCAACCCCTTCCCATGAAAGTGTTTCTCGCCAGTCACTGCTTAGGGCTACATCAAGAGGAAACAAAACGTAGAGATAGAACGTGAAACTACTTTGTTGTGTCAAGTTTCAAGAAGCTAGCACAAACCGTGTTGGATTTAGAGTTCCAAATACATCTATCAATGTAGGAGAAAACAGAGTGAAACCTAAAAATTCAAACTGTTACTGGAAATGAACGCTTCAACATAGAAGAACGAAATTTGGGGAACCAAGTCGCCTTAGTGTACTGATCATTACCTGAAAGTATCATCCAGTTTGGGTGAAAAAATATTTGCTGAGATTTCTGGAGATTCATAATTTTGGGAAGCTTGGCAACCCCTTCCCATGAAAGTGTTTCTCGCCAGTCACTGCTTAGGGCTACATCAAGAGGAAACAAAACGTAGAGATAGAACGTGAAACTACTTTGTTGTGTCAAGTTTCAAGAAGCTAGCACAAACCGTGTTGGATTTAGAGTTCCAAATACATCTATCAATATAGGAGAAAACAGAGTGAAACCTAAAAATTCAAACTGTTACTGGAAATGAACGCTTCAACATAGAAGAACGAAATTTGGGGAACCAAGTCGCCTTAGTGTACTGATCATTACCTGAAAGTATCATCCAGTTTGGGTGAAAAAATATTTGCTGAGATTTCTGGAGATTCGTAATTTTGGGAAGCTTGGCAACCCCTTCCCATGAAAGTGTTTCTCGCCAGTCACTGCTTAGGGCTACATCAAGAGGAAACAAAACGTAGAGATAGAACATGAAACTACTTTGTTGTGTCAAGTTATGAGAAGCTAGCACAAACCGTGTTGGATTTAGAGTTCCAAATACATCTATCTATATAGGAGAAAACAGAGTGAAACCTAAAAATTCAAACTGTTACTGGAAATGAACGCTTCAACATAGAAGAACGAAATTTGGGGAACCAAGTCGCCTTAGTGTACTGATCATTACCTGAAAGTATCATCCAGCTTGGGTGAAAAAATATTTGCTGAGATTTCTGGAGATTCGTAATTTTTGGAAGCTTGGCAACCCCTTCCAATGAAAGTGTTTCTCGCCAGTCACTGCTTAGGGCTACATCAAGAGGAAACAAAACGTAGAGATAGAACGTGAAACTACTTTGTTGTGTCAAGTTTCAAGAAGCTAGCACAAACCGTGTTGGATTCAGAGTTCCAAATACATCTATCAATATAGGAGAAAACAGAGTGAAACCTACAAATTCAAACTGTTACTGGAAATGAACGCTTCAACATAGAAGAACGAAATTTGGGGAACCAAGTCGCCTTAGTGTACTGATCATTACCTGAAAGTATCATGCAGTTTGGGTGAAAAAATATTTGCTGAGATTTCTGGAGATTCGTAATTTTTGGAAGCTTGGCAACCCCTTCCAATGAAAGTGTTTCTCGCCAGTCACTGCTTAGGGCTACATCAAGAGGAAACAAAACGTAGAGATAGAACGTGAAACTACTTTGTTGTGTCAAGTTTCAAGAAGCTAGCACAAACCGTGTTGGATTTAGTGTTCCAAATACATCTATCAATATAGGAGAAAACAGAGTGAAACCTAAAAATTCAAACTGTTACTGGAAATGAACGCTTCAACATAGAAGAACGAAATTTGGGGAACCAAGTCGCCTTAGTGTACTGATCATTACCTGAAAGTATCATCCAGTTTGGGTGAAAAAATATTTGCTGAGATTTCTGGAGATTCGTAATTTTTGGAAGCTTGGCAACCCCTTCCCATGAAAGTGTTTCTCGCCAGTCACTGCTTAGGGCTACATCAAGAGGAAACAAAACGTAGAGATAGAACGTGAAACTACTTTGTTGTGTCAAGTTTCAAGAAGCTAGCACAAACCGTGTTGGATTTAGAGTTCCAAATACATCTATCAATATAGGAGAAAACAGAGTGAAACCTAAAAATTCAAACTGTTACTGGAAATGAACGCTTCAACATAGAAGAACGAAATTTGGGGAACCAAGTCGCCTTAGTGTACTGATCATTACCTGAAAGTATCATCCAGTTTGGGTGAAAAAATATTTGCTGAGATTTCTGGAGATTCGTAATTTTGGGAAGCTTGGCAACCCCTTCCCATGAAAGTGTTTCTCGCTAGTCACTGTTTAGGGCTACATCAAGAGGAAACAAAACGTAGAGATAGAACGTGAAACTACTTTGTTGTGTCAAGTTTCAAGAAGCTAGCACAAACCGTGTTGGATTTAGAGTTCCAAATACATCTATCTATATAGGAGAAAACAGAGTGAAACCTAAAAATTCAAACTGTTACTGGAAATAAACGCTTCAACATAGAAGAACGAAATTTGGGGAACCAAGTCGCCTTAGTGTACTGATCATTACCTGAAAGTATCATCCACTTTGGGTGAAAAAATATTTGCTGAGATTTCTGGAGATTCGTAATTTTTGGAAGCTTGGCAACCCCTTCCCATGAAAGTGTTTCTCGCCAGTCACTGCTTAGGGCTACATCAAGAGGAAACAAAACGTAGAGATAGAACGTGAAACTACTTTGTTGTGTCAACTTTCAAGAAGGTAGCAGAAACCGTGTTGGATTCAGAGTTCCAAATACATCTATCAATATAGGAGAAAACAGAGTGAAACCTAAAAATTCAAACTGTTACTGGAAATGAACGATTCAACATAGAAGAACGAAATTTGGAGAACCAAGTCGCCTTAGTGTACTGATCATTACCTGAAAGTATCATCCAGTTTGGGTGAAAAAATATTTGCTGAGATTTCTGGAGATTCATAATTTTTGGAAGCTTGGCAACCCCTTCCCATGAAAGTGTTTCTCGCCAGTCACTGCTTAGGGCTACATCAAGAGGAAACAAAACGTAGAGATAGAACATGAAACTACTTTGTTGTGTCAAGTTTCAAGAAGCTAGCACAAACCGTGTTGGATTTAGAGTTCCAAATACATCTATCAATATAGGAGAAAACAGAGTGAAACCTAAAAATTCAAACTGTTACTGGAAATGAACGCTTCAACATAGAAGAACAAAATTTGGGGAACCAAGTCGCCTTAGTGTACTGATCATTACCTGAAAGTATCATCCAGTTTGGGTGAAAAAATATTTGCTGAGATTTCTGGAGATTCGTAATTTTGGGAAGCTTGGCAACCCCTTCCCATGAAAGTGTTTCTCGCCAGTCACTGTTTAGGGCTACATCAAGAGGAAACAAAACGTAGAGATATAACGTGAAACTACTTTTTTGTGTCAACTTTCAAGAAGCTAGCACAAACCGTGTTGGATTCAGAGTTCCAAATACATCTATCAATATAGGAGAAAACAGAGTGAAACCTAAAAATTCAAACTGTTACTGGAAATGAACGCTTCAACATAGAAGAACGAAATTTGGGGAACCAAGTCGCCTTAGTGTACTGATCATTACCTGAAAGTATAATCCAGTTTGGGTGAAAAAATATTTGCTGAGATTTCTGGAGATTCGTAATTTTGGGAAGCTTGGCAACCCCTTCCCATGAAAGTGTTTCTCGCCAGTCACTGTTTAGGGCTACATCAAGAGGAAACAAAACGTAGAGATAGAACGTGAAACTACTTTGTTGTGTCAAGTTTCAAGAAGCTAGCACAAACCGTGTTGGATTTAGAGTTCCAAATACATCTATCTATATAGGAGAAAACAGAGTGAAACCTAAAAATTCAAACTGTTACTGGAAATGAACGCTTCAACATAGAAGAACGAAATTTGGGGAACCAAGTCGCCTTAGTGTACTGATCATTACCTGAAAGTATCATCCAGTTTGGGTGAATAAATATTTGCTGAGATTTCTTGAGATTCGTAATTTTGGGAAGCTTGGCAACCCCTTCCCATGAAAGTGTTTCTCGCCAGTCACTGCTTAGGGCTACATCAAGAGGAAACAAAACGTAGAGATAGAACGTGAAACTACTTTGTTGTGTCAACTTTCAAGAAGCTAGCACAAACCGTGTTGGATTCAGAGTTCCAAATACATCTATCAATATAGGAGAAAACAGAGTGAAACCTACAAATTCAAACTGTTACTGGAAATGAACGCTTCAACATAGAAGAACAAAATTTGGGGAACCAAGTCGCCTTAGTGTACTGATCATTACCTGAAAGTATCATCCAGTTTGGGTGAAAAAATATTTGCTGAGATTTCTGGAGATTCGTAATTTTTGGAAGCTTGGCAACCCCTTCCAATGAAAGTGTTTCTCGCCAGTCACTGCTTAGGGCTACATCAAGAGGAAACAAAACGTAGAGATAGAACGTGAAACTACTTTGTTGTGTCAAGTTTCAAGAAGCTAGCACAAACCGTGTTGGATTTAGAGTTCCAAATACATCTATCAATGTAGGAGAAAACAGAGTGAAACCTAAAAATTCAAACTGTTACTGGAAATAAACGCTTCAACATAGAAAAACGAAATTTGGGGAACCAAGTCGCCTTAGTGTACTGATCATTACCTGAAAGTATCATCCAGTTTGGGTGAAAAAATATTTGCTGAGATTTCTGGAGATTCGTAATTTTTGGAAGCTTGGCAACCCCTTCCCATGAAAGTGTTTCTCGCCAGTCACTGCTTAGGGCTACATCAAGAGGAAACAAAACGTAGAGATAGAACGTGAAACTAGTTTATTGTGTCAAGTTTCAAGAAGCTAGCACAAACCGTGTTGGATTTAGAGTTCCAAATACATCTATCAATGTAGGAGAAAACAGAGTGAAACCTAAAAATTCAAACTATTACTGGAAATGAACGCTTCAACATAGAAGAACGAAATTTGGGGAACCAAGTCGCCTTAGTGTACTGATCATTACCTGAAAGTATCATCCTGTTTGGGTGAAAAAATATTTGCTGAGATTTCTGGAGATTCGTAATTTTGGGAAGCTTGGCAACCCCATCCCATAAAAGTGTTTCTCGCCAGTCACTGCTTAGGGCTACATCAAGAGGAAACAAAACGTAGAGATAGAACGTGAAACTACTTTGTTGTGTCAAGTTTCAAGAAGCTAGCACAAACCGTGTTGGATTTAGAGTTCCAAATACATCTATCTATATAGGAGAAAACAGAGTGAAACCTAAAAATTCAAACTGTTACTGGAAATGAACGCTTCAACATAGAAGAACGAAATTTGGGGAACCAAGTCGCCTTAGTGTACTGATCATTACCTGAAAGTATCATCCAGTTTGGGTGAAAAAATATTTGCTGAGATTTCTGGAGATTCGTAATTTTGGGAAGCTTGGCAACCCCTTCCCATGAAAGTGTTTCTCGCCAGTCACTGCTTAGGGCTACATCAAGAGGAAACAAAACGTAGAGATAGAACGTGAAACTACTTTGTTGTGTCAAGTTTCAAGAAGCTAGCACAAACCGTGTTGGATTTAGAGTTCCAAATACATCTATCTATATAGGAGAAAACAGAGTGAAACCTAAAAATTCAAACTGTTACTGGAAATGAACGCTTCAACATAGAAGAACGAAATTTGGGGAACCAAGTCGCCTTAGTGTACTGATCATTACCTGAAAGTATCATCCAGTTTGGGTGAATAAATATTTGCTGAGATTTCTTGAGATTCGTAATTTTGGGAAGCTTGGCAACCCCTTCCCATGAAAGTGTTTCTCGCCAGTCACTGCTTAGGGCTACATCAAGAGGAAACGAAACATAGAGATAGAACGTGAAACTACTTTGTTGTGTCAACTTTCAAGAAGCTAGCACAAACCGTGTTGGATTCAGAGTTCCAAATACATCTATCAATATAGGAGAAAACAGAGTGAAACCTACAAATTCAAACTGTTACTGGAAATGAACGCTTCAACATAGAAGAACGAAATTTGGGGAACCAAGTCGCCTTAGTGTACTGATCATTACCTGAAAGTATCATCCAGTTTGGGTGAAAAAATATTTGCTGAGATTTCTGGAGATTCGTAATTTTTGGAAGCTTGGCAACCCCTTCCAATGAAAGTGTTTCTCGCCAGTCACTGCTTAGGGCTACATCAAGAGGAAACAAAACGTAGAGATAGAACGTGAAACTACTTTGTTGTGTCAAGTTTCAAGAAGCTAGCACAAACCGTGTTGGATTTAGAGTTCCAAATACATCTATCAATGTAGGAGAAAACAGAGTGAAACCTAAAAATTCAAACTGTTACTGGAAATAAACGCTTCAACATAGAAAAACGAAATTTGGGGAACCAAGTCGCCTTAGTGTACTGATCATTACCTGAAAGTATCATCCAGTTTGGGTGAAAAAATATTTGCTGAGATTTCTGGAGATTCGTAATTTTTGGAAGCTTGGCAACCCCTTCCCATGAAAGTGTTTCTCGCCAGTCACTGCTTAGGGCTACATCAAGAGGAAACAAAACGTAGAGATAGAACGTGAAACTAGTTTATTGTGTCAAGTTTCAAGAAGCTAGCACAAACCGTGTTGGATTTAGAGTTCCAAATACATCTATCAATGTAGGAGAAAACAGAGTGAAACCTAAAAATTCAAACTATTACTGGAAATGAACGCTTCAACATAGAAGAACGAAATTTGGGGAACCAAGTCGCCTTAGTGTACTGATCATTACCTGAAAGTATCATCCTGTTTGGGTGAAAAAATATTTGCTGAGATTTCTGGAGATTCGTAATTTTGGGAAGCTTGGCAACCCCATCCCATAAAAGTGTTTCTCGCCAGTCACTGCTTAGGGCTACATCAAGAGGAAACAAAACGTAGAGATAGAACGTGAAACTACTTTGTTGTGTCAAGTTTCAAGAAGCTAGCACAAACCGTGTTGGATTTAGAGTTCCAAATACATCTATCTATATAGGAGAAAACAGAGTGAAACCTAAAAATTCAAACTGTTACTGGAAATGAACGCTTCAACATAGAAGAACGAAATTTGGGGAACCAAGTCGCCTTAGTGTACTGATCATTACCTGAAAGTATCATCCAGTTTGGGTGAAAAAATATTTGCTGAGATTTCTGGAGATTCGTAATTTTGGGAAGCTTGGCAACCCCTTCCCATGAAAGTGTTTCTCGCCAGTCACTGCTTAGGGCTACATCAAGAGGAAACAAAACGTAGAGATAGAACGTGAAACTACTTTGTTGTGTCAAGTTTCAAGAAGCTAGCACAAACCGTGTTGGATTTAGAGTTCCAAATACATCTATCAATGTAGGAGAAAACAGAGTGAAACCTAAAAATTCAAACTGTTACTGGAAATGAACGCTTCAACATAGAAGAACGAAATTTGGGGAACCAAGTCGCCTTAGTGTACTGATCATTACCTGAAAGTATCATCCAGTTTGGGTGAAAAAATATTTGCTGAGATTTCTGGAGATTCATAATTTTGGGAAGCTTGGCAACCCCTTCCCATAAAAGTGTTTCTCGCCAGTCACTGCTTAGGGCTACATCAAGAGGAAACAAAACGTAGAGATAGAACGTGAAACTACTTTGTTGTGTCAAGTTTCAAGAAGCTAGCACAAACCGTGTTGGATTTAGAGTTCCAAATACATCTATCAATATAGGAGAAAACAGAGTGAAACCTAAAAATTCAAACTGTTACTGGAAATGAACGCTTCAACATAGAAGAACAAAATTTGGGGAACCAAGTCGCCTTAGTGTACTGATCATTACCTGAGTATCATCCAGATTGGCTGAAAAAATATTTGCTGAGATTTCTGGAGATTCGTAATTTTGGGAAGCTTGGCAACCCCTTCCCATGAAAGTGTTTCTTGCCAGTCACTGTTTAGGGCTACATCAAGAGGAAACAAAACGTAGAGATAGAACGTGAAACTACTTTGTTGTGTCATGTTTCAAGAAACTAGCACAAACCGTGTTGGATTTAGAGTTCCAAATACATCTATCAATATAGGAGAAAACAGAGTGAAACCTAAAAATTCAAACTGTTACTGGAAATGAACGCTTCAACATAGAAGAACGAAATTTGGGGAACCAAGTCGCCTTAGTGTACTGATCATTACCTGAAAGTATCATCCAGTTTGGGTGAAAAAATATTTGCTGAGATTTCTGGAGATTCGTAATTTTGGGAATCTTGGCAACCCCTTCCCATGAAAGTGTTTCTCGCCAGTCACTGCTTAGGGCTACATCAAGAGGAAACAAAACGTAGAGATAGAACGTGAAACTAGTTTATTGTGTCAAGTTTCAAGAAGCTAGCACAAACCGTGTTGGATTTAGAGTTCCAAATACATCTATCAATGTAGGAGAAAACAGAGTGAAACCTAAAAATTCAAACTGTTACTGGAAATGAACGCTTCAACATAGAAGAACGAAATTTGGGGAACCAAGTCGCCTTAGTGTACTGATCATTACCTGAAAGTATCATCCAGTTCGGGTGAAAAAATATTTGCTGAGATTTCTGGAGATTCGTAATTTTGGGAAGCTTGGCAACCCCTTCCCATGAAAGTGTTTCTCGCCAGTCACTGCTTAGGGCTACATCAAGAGGAAACAAAACGTAGAGATAGAACGTGAAACTACTTTGTTGTGTCAAGTTTCAAGAAGCTAGCACAAACCGTGTTGGATTTAGAGTTCCAAATACATCTATCTATATAGGAGAAAACAGAGTGAAACCTAAAAATTCAAACTGTTACTGGAAATGAACGCTTCAACATAGAAGAACGAAATTTGGGGAACCAAGTCGCCTTAGTGTACTGATCATTACCTGAAAGTATCATCCAGTTTCGGTGAAAAAATATTTGCTGAGATTTCTGGAGATTCGTAATTTTGGGAAGCTTGGCAACCCCTTCCCATGAAAGTGTTTCTCGCCAGTCACTGCTTAGGGCTACATCAAGAGGAAACAAAACGTAGAGATAGAACGTGAAACTACTTTGTTGTGTCAAGTTTCAAGAAGCTAGCACAAACCGTGTTGGATTTAGAGTTCCAAATACATCTATCTATATAGGAGAAAACAGAGTGAAACCTAAGAATTCAAACTGTTACTGGAAATGAACGCTTCAACATAGAAGAACGAAATTTGGGGAACCAAGTCGCCTTAGTGTACTGATCATTACCTGAAAGTATCATCCAGTTTGGGTGAAAAAATATTTGCTGTGATTTCTGGAGATTCGTAATTTTGGGAAGCTTGGCAACCCCTTCCCATGAAAGTGTTTCTCACCAGTCACTGCTTAGGGCTACATCAAGAGGAAACAAAACGTAGAGATAGAACGTGAAACTACTTTGTTGTGTCAAGTGTCAAGAAGCTAGCACAAACCGTGTTGGATTTAGAGTTCCAAATACATCTATCAATATAGGAGAAAATAGAGTGAAACCTAAAAATTCAAACTGTTACTGGATATGAACGCTTCAACATCGAAGAACGAAATTTGGGGAACCAAGTCGCCTTAGTGTACTGATCATTAACTGAAAGTATCATCCAGTTTGGGTGAAAAAATATTTGCTGAGATTTCTGGAGATTCGTAATTTTGGGAAGCTTGGCAACCCCTTCCCATGAAAGTGTTTCTCGCCAGTCACTGCTTAGGGCTACATCAAGAGGAAACAAAACGTAGAGATAGAACGTGAAACTACTTTGTTGTGTCAAGTTTCAAGAAGCTAGCACAAACCGTGTTGGATTTACAGTTCCAAATACATCTATCAATGTAGGAGAAAACAGAGTGAAACCTAAAAATTCAAACTGTTACTGGAAATGAACGCTTCAACATAGAAGAACGAAATTTGGGGAACCAAGTCGCCTTAGTGTACTGATCATTACCTGAAAGTATCATCCAGTTTGGGTGAAAAAATATTTGCTGAGATTTCTGGAGATTCATAATTTTGGGAAGCTTGGCAACCCCTTCCCATAAAAGTGTTTCTCGCCAGTCACTGCTTAGGGCTACATCAAGAGGAAACAAAACGTAGAGATAGAACGTGAAACTACTTTGTTGTGTCAAGTTTCAAGAAGCTAGCACAAACCGTGTTGGATTTAGAGTTCCAAATACATCTATCAATATAGGAGAAAACAGAGTGAAACCTAAAAATTCAAACTGTTACTGGAAATGAACGCTTCAACATAGAAGAACGAAATTTGGGGAACCAAGTCGCCTTAGTGTACTGATCATTACCTGAGTATCATCCAGTTTGGCTGAAAAAATATTTGCTGAGATTTCTGGAGATTCGTAATTTTGGGAAGCTTGGCAACCCCTTCCCATGAAAGTGTTTCTTGCCAGTCACTGTTTAGGGCTACATCAAGAGGAAACAAAACGTAGAGATAGAACGTGAAACTACTTTGTTGTGTCATGTTTCAAGAAACTAGCACAAACCGTGTTGGATTTAGAGTTCCAAATACATCTATCAATATAGGAGAAAACAGAGTGAAACCTAAAAATTCAAACTGTTACTGGAAATGAACGCTTCAACATAGAAGAACGAAATTTGGGGATCCAAGTCGCCTTAGTGTACTGATCATTACCTGAAAGTATCATCCAGTTTGGGTGAAAAAATATTTGCTGAGATTTCTGGAGATTCGTAATTTTGGGAATCTTGGCAACCCCTTCCCATGAAAGTGTTTCTCGCCAGTCACTGTTTAGGGCTACATCAAGAGGAAACAAAACGTAGAGATAGAACGTGAAACTACTTTGTTGTGTCCACTTTCAAGAAGCTAGCACAAACCGTGTTGGATTCAGAGTTCCAAATACATCTATCAATATAGGAGAAAACAGAGTGAAACCTACAAATTCAAACTGTTACTGGAAATGAACGCTTCAACATAGAAGAACGAAATTTGGGGAACCAAGTCGCCTTAGTGTACTGATCATTACCTGAAAGTATCATCCAGTTTGGGTGAAAAAATATTTGCTGAGATTTCTGGAGATTCGTAATTTTTGGAAGCTTGGCAACCCCTTCCAATGAAAGTGTTTCTCGCCAGTCACTGCTTAGGGCTACATCAAGAGGAAACAAAACGTAGAGATAGAACGTGAAACTACTTTGTTGTGTCAAGTTTCAAGAAGCTAGCACAAACCGTGTTGGATTTAGAGTTCCAAATACATCTATCAATGTAGGAGAAAACAGAGTGAAACCTAAAAATTCAAACTGTTACTGGAAATAAACGCTTCAACATAGAAGAACGAAATTTGGGGAACCAAGTCGCCTTAGTGTACTGATCATTACCTGAAAGTATCATCCAGTTTGGGTGAAAAAATATTTGCTGAGATTTCTGGAGATTCGTAATTTTTGGAAGCTTGGCAACCCCTTCCCATGAAAGTGTTTCTCGCCAGTCACTGCTTAGGGCTACATCAAGAGGAAACAAAACGTAGAGTTAGAACGTGAAACTAGTTTATTGTGTCAAGTTTCAAGAAGCTAGCACAAACCGTGTTGGATTTAGAGTTCCAAATACATCTATCAATGTAGGAGAAAACAGAGTGAAACCTAAAAATTCAAACTATTACTGGAAATGAACGCTTCAACATAGAAGAACGAAATTTGGGGAACCAAGTCGCCTTAGTGTACTGATCATTACCTGAAAGTATCATCCTGTTTGGGTGAAAAAATATTTGCTGAGATTTCTGGAGATTCGTAATTTTGGGAAGCTTGGCAACCCCATCCCATAAAAGTGTTTCTCGCCAGTCACTGCTTAGGGCTACATCAAGAGGAAACAAAACGTAGAGATAGAACGTGAAACTACTTTGTTGTGTCAAGTTTCAAGAAGCTAGCACAAACCGTGTTGGATTTAGAGTTCCAAATACATCTATCTATATAGGAGAAAACAGAGTGAAACCTAAAAATTCAAACTGTTACTGGAAATGAACGCTTCAACATAGAAGAACGAAATTTGGGGAACCAAGTCGCCTTAGTGTACTGATCATTACCTGAAAGTATCATCCAGTTTGGGTGAAAAAATATTTGCTGAGATTTCTGGAGATTCGTAATTTTGGGAAGCTTGGCAACCCCTTCCCATGAAAGTGTTTCTCGCCAGTCACTGCTTAGGGCTACATCAAGAGGAAACAAAACGTAGAGATAGAACGTGAAACTACTTTGTTGTGTCAAGTTTCAAGAAGCTAGCACAAACCGTGTTGGATTTAGAGTTCCAAATACATCTATCTATATAGGAGAAAACAGAGTGAAACCTAAAAATTCAAACTGTTACTGGAAATGAACGCTTCAACATAGAAGAACGAAATTTGGGGAACCAAGTCGCCTTAGTGTACTGATCATTACCTGAAAGTATCATCCAGTTTGGGTGAAAAAATATTTGCTGAGATTTCTGGAGATTCGTAATTTTGGGAAGCTTGGCAACCCCTTCCCATGAAAGTGTTTCTCGCCAGTCACTGCTTAGGGCTACATCAAGAGGAAACAAAACGTAGAGATAGAACGTGAAACTACTTTGTTGGGTCAAGTGTCAAGAAGCTAGCACAAACTGTGTTGGATTTAGAGTTCCAAATACATCTATCAATATAGGAGAAAATAGAGTGAAACCTAAAAATTCAAACTGTTACTGGAAATGAACGCTTCAACATCGAAGAACGAAATTTGGGGAACCAAGTCGCCTTAGTGTACTGATCATTACCTGAAAGTATCATCCAGTTTGGGTGAAAAAATATTTGCTGAGATTTCTGGAGATTCGTAATTTTGGGAAGCTTGCCAACCCCTTCCCATGAAAGTGTTTCTCGCCAGTCACTGCTTAGGGCTACATCAAGAGGAAACAAAACGTAGAGATAGAACGTGAAACTACTTTGTTGTGTCAAGTTTCAAGAAGCTAGCACAAACCGTGTTGGATTTAGAGTTCCAAATACATCTATCAATGTAGGAGAAAACAGAGTGAAACCTAAAAATTCAAACTGTTACTGGAAATGAACGCTTCAACATAGAAGAACGAAATTTGGGGAACCAAGTCGCCTTAGTGTACTGATCATTACCTGAAAGTATCATCCAGTTTGGGTGAAAAAATATTTGCTGAGATTTCTGGAGATTCGTAATTTTTGGAAGCTTGGCAACCCCTTCCCATGAAAGTGTTTCTCGCCAGTCACTGCTTAGGGCTACATCAAGAGGAAACAAAACGTAGAGATAGAACGTGAAACTACTTTGTTGTGTCAACTTTCAAGAAGGTAGCAGAAACCGTGTTGGATTCAGAGTTCCAAATACATCTATCAATATAGGAGAAAACAGAGTGAAACCTAAAAATTCAAACTGTTACTGGAAATGAACGCTTCAACATAGAAGAACGAAATTTGGAGAACCAAGTCGCCTTAGTGTACTGATCATTACCTGAAAGTATCATCCAGTTTGGGTGAAAAAATATTTGCTGAGATTTCTGGAGATTCGTAATTTTGGGAAGCTTGGCAACCCCTTCCCATGAAAGTGTTTCTCGCCAGTCACTGCTTAGGGCTACATCAAGAGGAAACAAAACGTAGAGATAGAACATGAAACTACTTTGTTGTGTCAAGTTTCAAGAAGCTAGCACAAACCGTGTTGGATTTAGAGTTCCAAATACATCTATCAATATAGGAGAAAACAGAGTGAAACCTAAAAATTCAAACTGTTACTGGAAATGAACGCTTCAACATAGAAGAACAAAATTTGGGGAACCAAGTCGCCTTAGTGTACTGATCATTACCTGAAAGTATCATCCAGTTTGGGTGAAAAAATATTTGCTGAGATTTCTGGAGATTCGTAATTTTGGGAAGCTTGGCAACCCCTTCCCATGAAAGTGTTTCTCGCGAGTCACTGTTTAGGGCTACATCAAGAGGAAACAAAACGTAGAGATATAACGTGAAACTACTTTTTTGTGTCAACTTTCAAGAAGCTAGCACAAACCGTGTTGGATTCAGAGTTCCAAATACATCTATCAATATAGGAGAAAACAGAGTGAAACCTAAAAATTCAAACTGTTACTGGAAATGAACGCTTCAACATAGAAGAACGAAATTTGGGGAACCAAGTCGCCTTAGTGTACTGATCATTACCTGAAAGTATAATCCAGTTTGGGTGAAAAAATATTTGCTGAGATTTCTGGAGATTCGTAATTTTGGGAAGCTTGGCAACCCCTTCCCATGAAAGTGTTTCTCGCCAGTCACTGTTTAGGGCTACATCAAGAGGAAACAAAACGTAGAGATAGAACGTGAAACTACTTTGTTGTGTCAAGTTTCAAGAAGCTAGCACAAACCGTGTTGGATTTAGAGTTCCAAATACATCTATCTATATAGGAGAAAACAGAGTGAAACCTAAAAATTCAAACTGTTACTGGAAATGAACGCTTCAACATAGAAGAACGAAATTTGGGGAACCAAGTCGCCTTAGTGTACTGATCATTACCTGAAAGTATCATCCAGTTTGGGTGAATAAATATTTGCTGAGATTTCTGGAGATTCGTAATTTTGGGAAGCTTGGCAACCCCTTCCCATGAAAGTGTTTCTCGCCAGTCACTGCTTAGGGCTACATCAAGAGGAAACAAAACGTAGAGATAGAACGTGAAACTACTTTGTTGTGTCAACTTTCAAGAAGCTAGCACAAACCGTGTTGGATTCAGAGTTCCAAATACATCTATCAATATAGGAGAAAACAGAGTGAAACCTACAAATTCAAACTGTTACTGGAAATGCACGCTTCAACATAGAAGAACGAAATTTGGGGAACCAAGTCGCCTTAGTGTACTGATCATTACCTGAAAGTATCATCCAGTTTGGGTGAAAAAATATTTGCTGAGATTTCTGGAGATTCGTAATTTTTGGAAGCTTGGCAACCCCTTCCAATGAAAGTGTTTCTCGCCAGTCACTGCTTAGGGCTACATCAAGAGGAAACAAAACGTAGAGATAGAACGTGAAACTACTTTGTTGTGTCAAGTTTCAAGAAGCTAGCACAAACCGTGTTGGATTTAGAGTTCCAAATACATCTATCAATGTAGGAGAAAACAGAGTGAAACCTAAAAATTCAAACTGTTACTGGAAATAAACGCTTCAACATAGAAGAACGAAATTTGGGGAACCAAGTCGCCTTAGTGTACTGATCATTACCTGAAAGTATCATCCAGTTTGGGTGAAAAAATATTTGCTGAGATTTCTGGAGATTCGTAATTTTTGGAAGCTTGGCAACCCCTTCCCATGAAAGTGTTTCTCGCCAGTCACTGCTTAGGGCTACATCAAGAGGAAACAAAACGTAGAGATAGAACGTGAAACTAGTTTATTGTGTCAAGTTTCAAGAAGCTAGCACAAACCGTGTTGGATTTAGAGTTCCAAATACATCTATCAATGTAGGAGAAAACAGAGTGAAACCTAAAAATTCAAACTATTACTGGAAATGAACGCTTCAACATAGAAGAACGAAATTTGGGGAACCAAGTCGCCTTAGTGTACTGATCATTACCTGAAAGTATCATCCTGTTTGGGTGAAAAAATATTTGCTGAGATTTCTGGAGATTCGTAATTTTGGGAAGCTTGGCAACCCCATCCCATAAAAGTGTTTCTCGCCAGTCACTGCTTAGGGCTACATCAAGAGGAAACAAAACGTAGAGATAGAACGTGAAACTACTTTGTTGTGTCAAGTTTCAAGAAGCTAGCACAAACCGTGTTGGATTTAGAGTTCCAAATACATCTATCTATATAGGAGAAAACAGAGTGAAACCTAAAAATTCAAACTGTTACTGGAAATGAACGCTTCAACATAGAAGAACGAAATTTGGGGAACCAAGTCGCCTTAGTGTACTGATCATTACCTGAAAGTATCATCCAGTTTGGGTGAAAAAATATTTGCTGAGATTTCTGGAGATTCGTAATTTTGGGAAGCTTGGCAACCCCTTCCCATGAAAGTGTTTCTCGCCAGTCACTGCTTAGGGCTACATCAAGAGGAAACAAAACGTAGAGATAGAACGTGAAACTACTTTGTTGTGTCAAGTTTCAAGAAGCTAGCACAAACCGTGTTGGATTTAGAGTTCCAAATACATCTATCTATATAGGAGAAAACAGAGTGAAACCTAAAAATTCAAACTGTTACTGGAAATGAACGCTTCAACATAGAAGAACGAAATTTGGGGAACCAAGTCGCCTTAGTGTACTGATCATTACCTGAAAGTATCATCCAGTTTGGGTGAAAAAATATTTGCTGAGATTTCTGGAGATTCGTAATTTTGGGAAGCTTGGCAACCCCTTCCCATGAAAGTGTTTCTCGCCAGTCACTGCTTAGGGCTACATCAAGAGGAAACAAAACGTAGAGATAGAACGTGAAACTACTTTGTTGTGTCAAGTGTCAAGAAGCTAGCACAAACTGTGTTGGATTTAGAGTTCCAAATACATCTATCAATATAGGAGAAAATAGAGTGAAACCTAAAAATTCAAACTGTTACTGGAAATGAACGCTTCAACATCGAAGAACGAAATTTGGGGAACCAAGTCGCCTTAGTGTACTGATCATTACCTGAAAGTATCATCCAGTTTGGGTGAAAAAATATTTGCTGAGATTTCTGGAGATTCGTAATTTTGGGAAGCTTGCCAACCCCTTCCCATGAAAGTGTTTCTCGCCAGTCACTGCTTAGGGCTACATCAAGAGGAAACAAAACGTAGAGATAGAACGTGAAACTACTTTGTTGTGTCAAGTTTCAAGAAGCTAGCACAAACCGTGTTGGATTTAGAGTTCCAAATACATCTATCTATATAGGAGAAAACAGAGTGAAACCTAAAAATTCAAACTGTTACTGGAAATGAACGCTTCAACATAGAAGAACGAAATTTGGGGAACCAAGTCGCCTTAGTGTACTGATCATTACCTGAAAGTATCATCCAGTTTGGGTGAAAAAATATTTGCTGAGATTTCTGGAGATTCGTAATTTTGGGAAGCTTGGCAACCCCTTCCCATGAAAGTGTTTCTCGCCAGTCACTGCTTAGGGCTACATCAAGAGGAAACAAAACGTAGAGATAGAACGTGAAACTACTTTGTTGTGTCAAGTTTCAAGAAGCTAGCACAAACCGTGTTGGATTTAGAGTTCCAAATACATCTATCTATATAGGAGAAAACAGAGTGAAACCTAAAAATTCAAACTGTTACTGGAAATGAACGCTTCAACATAGAAGAACGAAATTTGGGGAACCAAGTCGCCTTAGTGTACTGATCATTACCTGAAAGTATCATCCAGTTTGGGTGAAAAAATATTTGCTGAGATTTCTGGAGATTCGTAATTTTGGGAAGCTTGGCAACCCCTTCCCATGAAAGTGTTTCTCGCCAGTCACTGCTTAGGGCTACATCAAGAGGAAACAAAACGTAGAGATAGAACGTGAAACTACTTTGTTGGGTCAAGTGTCAAGAAGCTAGCACAAACTGTGTTGGATTTAGAGTTCCAAATACATCTATCAATATAGGAGAAAATAGAGTGAAACCTAAAAATTCAAACTGTTACTGGAAATGAACGCTTCAACATCGAAGAACGAAATTTGGGGAACCAAGTCGCCTTAGTGTACTGATCATTACCTGAAAGTATCATCCAGTTTGGGTGAAAAAATATTTGCTGAGATTTCTGGAGATTCGTAATTTTGGGAAGCTTGCCAACCCCTTCCCATGAAAGTGTTTCTCGCCAGTCACTGCTTAGGGCTACATCAAGAGGAAACAAAACGTAGAGATAGAACGTGAAACTACTTTGTTGTGTCAAGTTTCAAGAAGCTAGCACAAACCGTGTTGGATTTAGAGTTCCAAATACATCTATCAATGTAGGAGAAAACAGAGTGAAACCTAAAAATTCAAACTGTTACTGGAAATGAACGCTTCAACATAGAAGAACGAAATTTGGGGAACCAAGTCGCCTTAGTGTACTGATCATTACCTGAAAGTATCATCCAGTTTGGGTGAAAAAATATTTGCTGAGATTTCTGGAGATTCATAATTTTGGGAAGCTTGGCAACCCCTTCCCATGAAAGTGTTTCTCGCCAGTCACTGCTTAGGGCTACATCAAGAGGAAACAAAACGTAGAGATAGAACGTGAAACTACTTTGTTGTGTCAAGTTTCAAGAAGCTAGCACAAACCGTGTTGGATTTAGAGTTCCAAATACATCTATCAATATAGGAGAAAACAGAGTGAAACCTAAAAATTCAAACTGTTACTGGAAATGAACGCTTCAACATAGAAGAACGAAATTTGGGGAACCAAGTCGCCTTAGTGTACTGATCATTACCTGAAAGTATCATCCAGTTTGGGTGAAAAAATATTTGCTGAGATTTCTGGAGATTCGTAATTTTGGGAAGCTTGGCAACCCCTTCCCATGAAAGTGTTTCTCGCCAGTCACTGCTTAGGGCTACATCAAGAGGAAACAAAACGTAGAGATAGAACATGAAACTACTTTGTTGTGTCAAGTTATGAGAAGCTAGCACAAACCGTGTTGGATTTAGAGTTCCAAATACATCTATCTATATAGGAGAAAACAGAGTGAAACCTAAAAATTCAAAGTGTTACTGGAAATGAACGCTTCAACATAGAAGAACGAAATTTGGGGAACCAAGTCGCCTTAGTGTACTGATCATTACCTGAAAGTATCATCCAGCTTGGGTGAAAAAATATTTGCTGAGATTTCTGGAGATTCGTAATTTTTGGAAGCTTGGCAACCCCTTCCAATGAAAGTGTTTCTCGCCAGTCACTGCTTAGGGCTACATCAAGAGGAAACAAAACGTAGAGATAGAACGTGAAACTACTTTGTTGTGTCAAGTTTCAAGAAGCTAGCACAAACCGTGTTGGATTCAGAGTTCCAAATACATCTATCAATATAGGAGAAAACAGAGTGAAACCTACAAATTCAAACTGTTACTGGAAATGAACGCTTCAACATAGAAGAACGAAATTTGGGGAACCAAGTCGCCTTAGTGTACTGATCATTACCTGAAAGTATCATGCAGTTTGGGTGAAAAAATATTTGCTGAGATTTCTGGAGATTCGTAATTTTTGGAAGCTTGGCAACCCCTTCCAATGAAAGTGTTTCTCGCCAGTCACTGCTTAGGGCTACATCAAGAGGAAACAAAACGTAGAGATAGAACGTGAAACTACTTTGTTGTGTCAAGTTTCAAGAAGCTAGCACAAACCGTGTTTTATTTAGTGTTCCAAATACATCTATCAATATAGGAGAAAACAGAGTGAAACCTAAAAATTCAAACTGTTACTGGAAATGAACGCTTCAACATAGAAGAACGAAATTTGGGGAACCAAGTCGCCTTAGTGTACTGATCATTACCTGAAAGTATCATCCAGTTTGGGTGAAAAAATATTTGCTGAGATTTCTGGAGATTCGTAATTTTTGGAAGCTTGGCAACCCCTTCCCATGAAAGTGTTTCTCGCCAGTCACTGCTTAGGGCTACATCAAGAGGAAACAAAACGTAGAGATAGAACGTGAAACTACTTTGTTGTGTCAAGTTTCAAGAAGCTAGCACAAACCGTGTTGGATTTAGAGTTCCAAATACATCTATCAATATAGGAGAAAACAGAGTGAAACCTAAAAATTCAAACTGTTACTGGAAATGAACGCTTCAACATAGAAGAACGAAATTTGGGGAACCAAGTCGCCTTAGTGTACTGATCATTACCTGAAAGTATCATCCAGTTTGGGTGAAAAAATATTTGCTGAGATTTCTGGAGATTCGTAATTTTGGGAAGCTTGGCAACCCCTTCCCATGAAAGTGTTTCTCGCTAGTCACTGTTTAGGGCTACATCAAGAGGAAACAAAACGTAGAGATAGAACGTGAAACTACTTTGTTGTGTCAAGTTTCAAGAAGCTAGCACAAACCGTGTTGGATTTAGAGTTCCAAATACATCTATCTATATAGGAGAAAACAGAGTGAAACCTAAAAATTCAAACTGTTACTGGAAATAAACGCTTCAACATAGAAGAACGAAATTTGGGGAACCAAGTCGCCTTAGTGTACTGATCATTACCTGAAAGTATCATCCACTTTGGGTGAAAAAATATTTGCTGAGATTTCTGGAGATTCGTAATTTTTGGAAGCTTGGCAACCCCTTCCCATGAAAGTGTTTCTCGCCAGTCACTGCTTAGGGCTACATCAAGAGGAAACAAAACGTAGAGATAGAACGTGAAACTACTTTGTTGTGTCAACTTTCAAGAAGGTAGCAGAAACCGTGTTGGATTCAGAGTTCCAAATACATCTATCAATATAGGAGAAAACAGAGTGAAACCTAAAAATTCAAACTGTTACTGGAAATGAACGCTTCAACATAGAAGAACGAAATTTGGAGAACCAAGTCGCCTTAGTGTACTGATCATTACCTGAAAGTATCATCCAGTTTGGGTGAAAAAATATTTGCTGAGATTTCTGGAGATTCGTAATTTTGGGAAGCTTGGCAACCCCTTCCCATGAAAGTGTTTCTCGCTAGTCACTGTTTAGGGCTACATCAAGAGGAAACAAAACGTAGAGATAGAACGTGAAACTACTTTGTTGTGTCAAGTTTCAAGAAGCTAGCACAAACCGTGTTGGATTTAGAGTTCCAAATACATCTATCTATATAGGAGAAAACAGAGTGAAACCTAAAAATTCAAACTGTTACTGGAAATAAACGCTTCAACATAGAAGAACGAAATTTGGGGAACCAAGTCGCCTTAGTGTACTGATCATTACCTGAAAGTATCATCCACTTTGGGTGAAAAAATATTTGCTGAGATTTCTGGAGATTCGTAATTTTTGGAAGCTTGGCAACCCCTTCCCATGAAAGTGTTTCTCGCCAGTCACTGCTTAGGGCTACATCAAGAGGAAACAAAACGTAGAGATAGAACGTGAAACTACTTTGTTGTGTCAACTTTCAAGAAGGTAGCAGAAACCGTGTTGGATTCAGAGTTCCAAATACATCTATCAATATAGGAGAAAACAGAGTGAAACCTAAAAATTCAAACTGTTACTGGAAATGAACGCTTCAACATAGAAGAACGAAATTTGGAGAACCAAGTCGCCTTAGTGTACTGATCATTACCTGAAAGTATCATCCAGTTTGGGTGAAAAAATATTTGCTGAGATTTCTGGAGATTCATAATTTTTGGAAGCTTGGCAACCCCTTCCCATGAAAGTGTTTCTCGCCAGTCACTGCTTAGGGCTACATCAAGAGGAAACAAAACGTAGAGATAGAACATGAAACTACTTTGTTGTGTCAAGTTTCAAGAAGCTAGCACAAACCGTGTTGGATTTAGAGTTCCAAATACATCTATCAATATAGGAGAAAACAGAGTGAAACCTAAAAATTCAAACTGTTACTGGAAATGAACGCTTCAACATAGAAGAACAAAATTTGGGGAACCAAGTCGCCTTAGTGTACTGATCATTACCTGAAAGTATCATCCAGTTTGGGTGAAAAAATATTTGCTGAGATTTCTGGAGATTCGTAATTTTGGGAAGCTTGGCAACCCCTTCCCATGAAAGTGTTTCTCGCGAGTCACTGTTTAGGGCTACATCAAGAGGAAACAAAACGTAGAGATATAACGTGAAACTACTTTTTTGTGTCAACTTTCAAGAAGCTAGCACAAACCGTGTTGGATTCAGAGTTCCAAATACATCTATCAATATAGGAGAAAACAGAGTGAAACCTAAAAATTCAAACTGTTACTGGAAATGAACGCTTCAACATAGAAGAACGAAATTTGGGGAACCAAGTCGCCTTAGTGTACTGATCATTACCTGAAAGTATAATCCAGTTTGGGTGAAAAAATATTTGCTGAGATTTCTGGAGATTCGTAATTTTGGGAAGCTTGGCAACCCCTTCCCATGAAAGTGTTTCTCGCCAGTCACTGTTTAGGGCTACATCAAGAGGAAACAAAACGTAGAGATAGAACGTGAAACTACTTTGTTGTGTCAAGTTTCAAGAAGCTAGCACAAACCGTGTTGGATTTAGAGTTCCAAATACATCTATCTATATAGGAGAAAACAGAGTGAAACCTAAAAATTCAAACTGTTACTGGAAATGAACGCTTCAACATAGAAGAACGAAATTTGGGGAACCAAGTCGCCTTAGTGTACTGATCATTACCTGAAAGTATCATCCAGTTTGGGTGAATAAATATTTGCTGAGATTTCTTGAGATTCGTAATTTTGGGAAGCTTGGCAACCCCTTCCCATGAAAGTGTTTCTCGCCAGTCACTGCTTAGGGCTACATCAAGAGGAAACAAAACGTAGAGATAGAACGTGAAACTACTTTGTTGTGTCAAGTGTCAAGAAGCTAGCACAAACCGTTTTGGATTTAGAGTTCCAAATACATCTATCAATATAGGAGAAAATAGAGTGAAACCTAAAAATTCAAACTGTTACTGGAAATGAACGCTTCAACATCGAAGAACGAAATTTGGGGAACCAAGTCGCCTTAGTGTACTGATCATTACCTGAAAGTATCATCCAGTTTGGGTGAAAAAATATTTGCTGAGATTTCTGGAGATTCGTAATTTTGGGAAGCTTGGCAACCCCTTCCCATGAAAGTGTTTCTCGCCAGTCACTGCTTAGGGCTACATCAAGAGGAAACAAAACGTAGAGATATAACGTGAAACTACTTTTTTGTGTCAACTTTCAAGAAGCTAGCACAAACCGTGTTGGATTCAGAGTTCCAAATACATCTATCAATATAGGAGAAAACAGAGTGAAACCTAAAAATTCAAACTGTTACTGGAAATGAACGCTTCAACATAGAAGAACGAAATTTGGGGAACCAAGTCGCCTTAGTGTACTGATCATTACCTGAGTATCATCCAGTTTGGCTGAAAAAATATTTGCTGAGATTTCTGGAGATTCGTAATTTTGGGAAGCTTGGCAACCCCTTCCCATGAAAGTGTTTCTCGCCAGTCACTGCTTAGGGCTACATCAAGAGGAAACAAAACGTAGAGATAGAACATGAAACTACTTTGTTGTGTCAAGTTATAAGAAGCTAGCACAAACCGTGTTGGATTTAGAGTTCCAAATACATCTATCTATATAGGAGAAAACAGAGTGAAACCTAAAAATTCAAACTGTTACTGGAAATGAACGCTTCAACATAGAAGAACGAAATTTGGGGAACCAAGTCGCCTTAGTGTACTGATCATTACCTGAAAGTATCATCCAGTTTGGGTGAAAAAATATTTGCTGAGATTTCTGGAGATTCGTAATTTTTGGAAGCTTGGCAACCCCTTCCAATGAAAGTGTTTCTCGCCAGTCACTGCTTAGGGCTACATCAAGAGGAAACAAAACGTAGAGATAGAACGTGAAACTACTTTGTTGTGTCAAGTTTCAAGAAGCTAGCACAAACCGTGTTGGATTTAGAGTTCCAAATACATCTATCAATATAGGAGAAAACAGAGTGAAACCTACAAATTCAAACTGTTACTGGAAATGAACGCTTCAACATAGAAGAACGAAATTTGGGGAACCAAGTCGCCTTAGTGGACTGATCATTACCTGAAAGTATCATCCAGTTTGGGTGAAAAAATATTTGCTGAGATTTCTGGAGATTCGTAATTTTGGGAAGCTTGGCAACCCCTTCCCATGAAAGTGTTTCTCGCCAGTCACTGCTTAGGGCTACATCAAGAGGAAACAAAACGTAGAGATAGAACGTGAAACTACTTTGTTGTGTCAAGTTTCAAGAAGCTAGCACAAACCGTGTTGGATTTAGAGTTCCAAATACATCTATCAATATAGGAGAAAACAGAGTGAAACCTAAAAATTCAAACTGTTACTGGAAATGAACGCTTCAACATAGAAGAACGAAATTTGGGGAACCAAGTCGCCTTAGTGTACTGATCATTACCTGAAAGTATCATCCAGTTTGGGTGAAAAAATATTTGCTGAGATTTCTGGAGATTCGTAATTTTTGGAAGCTTGGCAACCCCTTCCCATGAAAGTGTTTCTCGCCAGTCACTGCTTAGGGCTACATCAAGAGGAAACAAAACGTAGAGATAGAACGTGAAACTACTTTGTTGTGTCAAGTTTCAAGAAGCTAGCACAAACCGTGTTGGATTTAGAGTTCCAAATACATCTATCAATATAGGAGAAAACAGAGTGAAACCTAAAAATTCAAACTGTTACTGGAAATGAACGCTTCAACATAGAAGAACGAAATTTGGGGAACCAAGTCGCCTTAGTGTACTGATCATTACCTGAAAGTATCATCCAGTTTGGGTGAAAAAATATTTGCTGAGATTTCTGGAGATTCGTAATTTTGGGAAGCTTGGCAACCCCTTCCCATGAAAGTGTTTCTCGCCAGTCACTGTTTAGGGCTAAATCAAGAGGAAACAAAACGTAGAGATAGAACGTGAAACTACTTTTTTGTGTCAACTTTCAAGAAGCTAGCACAAACCGTGTTGGATTCAGAGTTCCAAATACATCTATCAATATAGGAGAAAACAGAGTGAAACCTAAAAATTCAAACTGTTACTGGAAATGAACGCTTCAACATAGAAGAACGAAATTTGGGGAACCAAGTCGCCTTAGTGTACTGATCATTACCTGAAAGTATCATCCAGTTTGGGTGAAAAAATATTTGCTGAGATTTCTGGAGATTCGTAATTTTTGGAAGCTTGGCAACCCCTTCCCATGAAAGTGTTTCTCGCCAGTCACTGCTTAGGGCTACATCAAGAGGAAACAAAACGTAGAGATAGAACATGAAACTACTTTGTTGTGTCAAGTTTCAAGAAGCTAGCACAAACCGTGTTGGATTTAGAGTTCCAAATACATCTATCAATATAGGAGAAAACAGAGTGAAACCTAAAAATTCAAACTGTTACTGGAAATGAACACTTCAACATAGAAGAACAAAATTTGGGGAACCAAGTCGCCTTAGTGTACTGATCATTACCTGAAAGTATCATCCAGTTTGGGTGAAAAAATATTTGCTGAGATTTCTGGAGATTCGTAATTTTGGGAAGCTTGGCAACCCCTTCCCATGAAAGTGTTTCTCGCCAGTCACTGTTTAGGGCTACATCAAGAGGAAACAAAACGTAGAGATATAACGTGAAACTACTTTTTTGTGTCAACTTTCAAGAAGCTAGCACAAACCGTGTTGGATTCAGAGTTCCAAATACATCTATCAATATAGGAGAAAACAGAGTGAAACCTAAAAATTCAAACTGTTACTGGAAATGAACGCTTCAACATAGAAGAACGAAATTTGGGGAACCAAGTCGCCTTAGTGTACTGATCATTACCTGAAAGTATCATCCACTTTGGGTGAAAAAATATTTGCTGAGATTTCTGGAGATTCGTAATTTTGGGAAGCTTGGCAACCCCTTCCCATGAAAGTGTTTCTCGCCAGTCACTGTTTAGGGCTACATCAAGAGGAAACAAAACGTAGAGATAGAACGTGAAACTACTTTGTTGTGTCAAGTTTCAAGAAGCTAGCACAAACCGTGTTGGATTTAGAGTTCCAAATACATCTATCTATATAGGAGAAAACAGAGTGAAACCTAAAAATTCAAACTGTTACTGGAAATAAACGCTTCAACATAGAAGAACGAAATTTGGGGAACCAAGTCGCCTTAGTGTACTGATCATTACCTGAAAGTATCATCCACTTTGGGTGAAAAAATATTTGCTGAGATTTCTGGAGATTCGTAATTTTTGGAAGCTTGGCAACCCCTTCCCATGAAAGTGTTTCTCGCCAGTCACTGCTTAGGGCTACATCAAGAGGAAACAAAACGTAGAGATAGAACGTGAAACTACTTTGTTGTGTCAAGTTTCAAGAAGCTAGCACAAACCGTGTTGGATTTAGAGTTCCAAATACATCTATCTATATAGGAGAAAACAGAGTGAAACCTAAAAATTCAAACTGTTACTGGAAATGAACGCTTCAACATAGAAGAACGAAATTTGGGGAACCAAGTCGCCTTAGTGTACTGATCATTACCTGAAAGTATCATCCAGTTTGGGTGAAAAAATATTTGCTGAGATTTCTGGAGATTCGTAATTTTGGGAAGCTTGGCAACCCCTTCCCATGAAAGTGTTTCTCGCCAGTCACTGCTTAGGGCTACATCAAGAGGAAACAAAACCTAGAGATAGAACGTGAAACTACTTTGTTGTGTCAAGTTTCAAGAAGCTAGAACAAACCGTGTTGGATTTAGAGTTCCAAATACATCTATCAATATAGGAGAAAACAGAGTGAAACCTAAAAATTCAAACTGTTACTGGAAATGAACGCTTCAACATAGAAGAACGAAATTTGGGGAACCAAGTCGCCTTAGTGTACTGATCATTACCTGAAAGTATCATCCAGTTTTGGGGAAAAAAATATTTGCTGAGATTTCTGGAGATTTGTAATTTTTGGAAGCTTGGCAACCACTTCCAATGAAAGTGTTTCTCGCCAGTCACTGCTTAGGGCTACATCAAGAGGAAACAAAACGTAGAGATAGAACGTGAAACTTCTTTGTTGTGTCAAGTTTCAAGAAGCTAGCACAAACCGTGTTGGATTTAGAGTTCCAAATACATCTATCAATATAGGAGAAAACAGAGTGAAACCTAAAAATTCAAACTGTTACTGGAAATGAACGCTTCAACATAGAAGAACGAAATTTGGGGAACCAAGTCGCCTTAGTGTACTGATCATTACCTGAAAGTATCATCCAGTTTGGGTGAGAAAATATTTGCTGAGATCTCTGGAGATTCGTAATTTTGGGAAGCTTGGCAACCCCTTCCCATGAAAGTGTTTCTCGCCAGTCACTGCTTAGGGCTACATCAAGAGGAAACAAAACATAGAGATAGAACGTGAAACTACTTTGTTGTGTCAAGTTTCAAGAAGCTAGCACAAACCGTGTTGGATTTAGGGTTCCAAATACATCTATCAATGTAGGAGAAAATAGAGTGAAACCTAAAAATTCAAACTGTTACTGGAAATGAACGCTTCAATATAGAAGAACGAAATTTAGGGAACCAAGTCGCCTTAGTGTACTGATCATTACCTGACAGTATCATCCAGTTTGGGTGAAAAAATATTTGCTGAGATTTCTGGAGATTCGTAATTTTTGGAAGCTTGGCAACCCCTTGCCATGAAAGTGTTTCTCGCCAGTCACTGCTAAGGGCTACATCAAGAGGAAATAAAACGTAGAGATAGAACGTGAAACTACTTTGTTGTGTCAACTTTCAAGAAGCTAGCACAAACCGTGTTGGATTCAGAGTTCCAAATACATCTATCAATATAGGAGAAAACAGAGTGAAACCTAAAAATTCAAACTGTTACTGGAAATGAACGCTTCAACATAGAAGAACGAAATTTGGGGAACGAAGTCGCCTTAGTGTACTGATCATTACCTGAAAGTATCATCCAGTTTGGGTGAAAAAATATTTGCTGAGATTTCTGGAGATTCGTAATTTTTGGAAGCTTGGCAACCCCTTCCCATGAAAGTGTTTCTCGCCAGTCACTGCTTAGGGCTACATCAAGAGGAAACAAAACGTAGAGATAGAACGTGAAACTACTTTGTTGTGTCAAGTTTCAAGAAGCTAGCACAAACCGTGTTGGATTTAGAGTTCCAAATACATCTATCAATATAGGAGAAAACAGAGTGAAACCTAAAAATTCAAACTGTTACTGGAAATGAACGCTTCAACATAGAAGAACGAAATTTGGGGAACCAAGTCGCCTTAGTGTACTGATCATTACCTGAAAGTATCATCCAGTTTGGGTGAAAAAATATTTGCTGAGATTTCTGGAGATTCGTAATTTTGGGAAGCTTGGCAACCCCTTCCCATGAAAGTGTTTCTCGCCAGTCACTGCTTAGGGCTACATCAAGAGGAAACAAAACGTAGAGATAGAACGTGAAACTACTTTGTTGTGTCAAGTTTCAAGAAGCTAACACAAACCGTGTTGGATTTAGAGTTCCAAATACATCTATCAATATAGGAGAAAACAGAGTGAAACCTAAAAATTCAAACTGTTACTGGAAATGAACGCTTCAACATAGAAGAACGAAATTTGGGGAACCAAGTCGCCTTAGTGTACTGATCATTACCTGAAAGTATCATCCAGTTTGGGTGAAAAAATATTTGCTGAGATTTCTGGAGATTCGTAATTTTGGGAAGCTTGGCAACCCCTTCCCATGAAAGTGTTTCTCGCCAGTCACTGCTTAGGGCTACATCAAGAGGAAACAAAACGTAGAGATAGAACGTGAAACTACTTTGTTGTGTCAAGTTTCAAGAAGCTAACACAAACCGTGTTGGATTTAGAGTTCCAAATACATCTATCAATATAGGAGAAAACAGAGTGAAACCTAAAAATTCAAACTGTTACTGGAAATGAACGCTTCAACATAGAAGAACGAAATTTGGGGAACCAAGTCACCTTAGTGTACTGATCATTACCTGAAAGTATCATCCAGTTTGGGTGAAAAAATATTTGCTGAGATTTCTGGAGATTCGTAATTTTGGGAAGCTTGGCAACCCCTTCCCATGAAAGTGTTTCTCGCCAGTCACTGCTTAGGGCTACATCAAGAGGAAACAAAACGTAGAGATAGAACGTGAAACTACTTTGTTGTGTCAAGTTTCAAGAAGCTAGCACAAACCGTGTTGGATTTAGAGTTCCAAATACATCTATCAATATAGGAGAAAACAGAGTGAAACCTAAAAATTCAAACTGTTACTGGAAATGAACGCTTCAACATAGAAGAACGAAATTTGGGGAACCAAGTCGCCTTAGTGTACTGATCATTACCGGAAAGTATCATCCACGTTGGGTGAAAAAATATTTGCTGAGATTTCTGGAGATTCGTAATTTTGGGAAGCTTGGCAACCCCTTCCAATGAAAGTGTTTCTCGCCAGTCACTGCTTAGGGCTACATCAAGAGGAAACAAAACGTAGAGATAGAACGTGAAACTACTTTGTTGTTTCAAGTTTCAAGAAGCTAGCACAAACCATGTTGGATTTAGAGTTCCAAATACATCTATCAATATAGGAGAAAACAGAGTGAAACCTAAAAATTCAAACTGTTACTGGAAATGAAGGCTTCAACATAGAAGAACGAAATTTGGGGAACCAAGTCGCCTTAGTGTACTGATCATTACCTGAAAGTATCATCCACTTTGGGTGAAAAAATATTTGCTGAGATTTCTGGAGATTCGTAATTTTGGGAAGCTTGGCAACCCCTTCCCATGAAAGTGTTTCTCGCCAGTCACTGCTTAGGGCTACATCAAGAGGAAACAAAACGTAGAGATAGAACGTGAAACTACTTTGTTGTGTCAAGTTTCAAGAAGCTAGCACAAACCGTGTTGGATTTAGAGTTCCAAATACATCTATCTATATAGGAGAAAACAGAGTGAAACCTAAAAATTCAAACTGTTACTGGAAATGAACGCTTCAACATAGAAGAACGAAATTTGGGGAACCAAGTCACCTTAGTGTACTGATCATTACCTGAAAGTATCATCCAGTTTGGGTGAAAAAATATTTGCTGAGATTTCTGGAGATTCGTAATTTTGGGAAGCTTGGCAACCCCTTCCCATGAAAGTGTTTCTCGCCAGTCACTGCTTAGGGCTACATCAAGAGGAAACAAAACGTAGAGATAGAAAGTGAAACTACTTTGTTGTGTCAAGTTTGAAGAAGCTAGCACAAACCGTGTTGGATTTAGAGTTCCAAATACATCTATCAATGTAGGAGAAAATAGAGTGAAACCTAAAAATTCAAACTGTTACTGGAAATGAACGCTTCAACATAGAAGAACGAAATTTGGGGAACCAAGTCGCCTTAGTGTACTGATCATTACCTGAAAGTATCATCCAGTTTGGGTGAAAAAATATTTGCTGAGATTTCTGGAGATTCGTAATTTTGGGAAGCTTGGCAACCCCTTCCCATGAAAGTGTTTCTCGCCAATCACTGCTTAGGGCTACATCAAGAGGAAACAAAACGTAGAGATAGAACGTGAAACTACTTTGTTGTTTCAAGTTTCAAGAAGCTAGCAAAAACCGTGTTGGATTTAGAGTTCCAAATACATCTATCAATATAGGAGAAAACAGAGTGAAACCTAAAAATTCAAACTGTTACTGGAAATGAACGCTTCAACATAGAAGAACGAAATTTGGGGAACCAAGTCGCCTTAGTGTACTGATCATTACCTGAAAGTATCATCCACTTTGGGTGAAAAAATATTTGCTGAGATTTCTGGAGATTCGTAATTTTGGGAAGCTTGGCAACCCCTTCCCATGAAAGTGTTTCTCGCCAGTCACTGCTTAGGGCTACATCAAGAGGAAACAAAACGTAGAGATAGAACGTGAAACTACTTTGTTGTGTCAAGTTTCAAGAAGCTAGCACAAACCATGTTGGATTTAGAGTTCCAAATACATCTATCTATATAGGAGAAAACAGAGTGAAACCTAAAAATTCAAACTGTTACTGGAAATGAACGCTTCAACATAGAAGAACGAAATTTGGGGAACCAAGTCGCCTTAGTGTACTGATCATTACCTGAAAGTATCATCCACTTTGGGTGAAAAAATATTTGCTGAGATTTCTGGAGATTCGTAATTTTGGGAAGCTTGGCAACCCCTTCCCATGAAAGTGTTTCTCGCCAGTCACTGCTTAGGGCTACATCAAGAGGAAACAAAACGTAGAGATAGAACGTGAAACTACTTTGTTGTGTCAAGTTTCAAGAAGCTAGCACAAACCGTGTTGGATTTAGAGTTCCAAATACATCTATCAATATAGGAGAAAACAGAGTGAAACCTAAAAATTCAAACTGTTACTGGAAATGAACGCTTCAACATAGAAGAACGAAATTTGGGGAACCAAGTCGCCTTAGTGTACTGATCATTACCTGAAAGTATCATCCAGTTTGGGTGAAAAAATATTTGCTGAGATTTCTGGAGATTCGTAATTTTGGGAAGCTTGGCAACCCCTTCCCATGAAAGTGTTTCTCGCCAGTCACTGCTTAGGGCTACATCAAGAGGAAACAAAACGTAGAGATAGAACGTGAAACTACTTTGTTGTGTCAAGTTTCAAGAAGCTAGCAAAAACCGTGTTGGATTTAGAGTTCCAAATACATCTATCTATATAGGAGAAAACAGAGTGAAACCTAAAAATTCAAACTGTTACTGGAAATGAACGCTTCAACATAGAAGAACGAAATTTGGGGAACCAAGTCGCCTTAGTGTACTGATCATTACCTGAAAGTATCATCCAGTTTGGGTGAAAAAATATTTGCTGAGATCTCTGGAGATTCGTAATTTTGGGAAGCTTGGCAACCCCTTCCCATGAAAGTGTTTCTCGCCAGTCACTGCTTAGGGCTACATCAAGAGGAAACAAAACGTAGAGATAGAACGTGAAACTACTTTGTTGTGTCAAGTTTCAAGAAGCTAGCACAAACCGTGTTGGATTTAGAGTTCCAAATACATCTATCAATATAGGAGAAAACAGAGTGAAACCTAAAAATTCAAACTGCTACTGGAAATGAACGCTTCAACATAGAAGAACGAAATTTGGGGAACCAAGTCGCCTTAGTGTACTGATCATTACCTGAAAGTATCATCCACTTTGGGTGAAAAAATATTTGCTGAGATTTCTGGAGATTCGTAATTTTGGGAAGCTTGGCAACACCTTCCCATGAAAGTGTTTCTCGCCAGTCACTGCTTAGGGCTACAACAAGAGGAAACAAAACGTAGAGATAGAACGTGAAACTACTTTGTTGTGTCAAGTTTCAAGAAGCTAGCACAAACCGTGTTGGATTTAGAGTTCCAAATACATCTATCAATGTAGGAGAAAACAGAGTGAAACCTAAAAATTCAAACTGTTACTGGATATGAACACTTCAACATAGAAGAACGAAATTTGGGGAACCAAGTCGCCTTAGTGTACTGATCATTACCTGAAAGTATCATCCAGTTTGTGTGAAAAAATATTTGCTGAGATTTCTGGAGATTCGTAATTTTGGGAAGCTTGGCAACCCCTTCCCATGAAAGTGTTTCTCGCCAGTCACTGCTTAAGGCTACATCAATAGGAAACAAAACGTAGAGATAGAACGTGAAACTACTTTGTTGTGTCAAGTTTCAAGAAGCTAGCACAAACCGTGTTGGATTTAGAGTTCCAAATACATCTATCAATGTAGGAGAAAACAGAGTGAAACCTAAAAATTCAAACTGTTACTGGAAATGAACGCTTCAACATAGAAGAACGAAATTTGGGGAACCAAGTCGCCTTAGTGTACTGATCATTACCTGAAAGTATCATCCAGTTTGGGTGAAAAAATATTTGCTGAGATTTCTGGAGATTCGTAATTTTGGGAAGCTTGGCAACCCCTTCCCATGAAAGTGTTTCTCGCCAGTCACTGCTTAGGGCTACATCAAGAGGAAACAAAACGTAGAGATAGAACGTGAAACTACTTTGTTGTGTCAAGTTTCAAGAAGCTAGCACAAACCGTGTTGGATTTAGAGTTCCAAATACATCTATCAATATAGGAGAAAACAGAGTGAAACCTAAAAATTCAAACTGTTACTGGAAATGAACGCTTCAACATAGAAGAACGAAATTTGGGGAACCAAGTCGCCTTAGTGTACTGATCATTACCTGAAAGTATCATCCAGTTTGGGTGAAAAAATGTTTGCTGAGATTTCTGGAGATTCGTAATTTTGGGAAGCTTGGCAACCCCTTCCCATGAAAGTGTTTCTCGCCAGTCACTGCTTAGGGCTACATCAAGAGGAAACAAAACGTAGAGATAGAACGTGAAACTACTTTGTTGTGTCAAGTTTCAAGAAGCTAGCACAAACCGTGTTGGATTTAGAGTTCCAAATACATCTATCAATATAGGAGAAAACAGAGTGAAACCTAAAAATTCAAACTGTTACTGGAAATGAACGCTTCAACATAGAAGAACGAAATTTGGGGAACCAAGTCGCCTTAGTGTACTGATCATTACCTGAAAGTATCATCCAGTTTGGGTGAAAAAATATTTGCTGAGATTTCTGGTGATTCGTAATTTTGGGAAGCTTGGCAACCCCTTCCCATGAAAGTGTTTCTCGCCAGTCACTGCTTAGGGCTACATCAAGAGGAAACAAAACGTAGAGATAGAACGTGAAACTACTTTGTTGTGTCAAGTTTCAAGAAGCTAGCACAAACCGTTTGGATTTAGAGTTCCAAATACATCTATCAATATAGGAGAAAACAGAGTGAAACCTAAAAATTCAAACTGTTACTGGAAATGGACGCTTCAACATAGAAGAACGAAATTTGGGGAACCAAGTCGCCTTAGTGTACTGATCATTACCTGAAAGTATCATCCAGTTTGGGTGAAAAAATATTTGCTGAGATTTCTGGAGATTCGTAATTTTGGGAAGCTTGGCAACCCCTTCCCATGAAAGTGTTTCTCGCCAGTCACTGCTTAGGGCTACAACAAGAGGAAACAAAACGTAGAGATAGAACGTGAAACTACTTTGTTGTGTCAAGTTTCAAGAAGCTAGCACAAACCGTGTTGGATTTAGAGTTCCAAATACATCTATCAATGTAGGAGAAAACAGAGTGAAACCTAAAAATTCAAACTGTTACTGGAAATGAACGCTTCAACATAGAAGAACGAAATTTGGGGAACCAAGTCGCCTTAGTGTACTGATCATTACCTGAAAGTATCATCCAGTTTGGGTGAAAAAATATTTGCTGAGATTTCTGGAGATTTGTAATTTTGGGAAGCTTGGCAACCCCTTCCCATGAAAGTGTTTCTCGCCAGTCACTGCTTAGGGCTACATCAAGAGGAAACAAAACGTAGAGATAGAACGTGAGACTACTTTGTTGTGTCAAGTTTCAAGAAGCTAGCACAAACCGTGTTGGATTTAGAGTTCCAAATACATCTATCAATGTAGGAGAAAACAGAGTGAAACCTAAAAATTCAAACTGTTACTGGAAATGAACGCTTCAACATAGAAGAACGAAATTTGGGGAACCATGTCGCCTTAGTGTACTGATCATTACCTGAAAGTATCATCCAGTTTGGGTGAAAAAATATTTGCTGAGATTTCTGGAGATTCGTAATTTTGGGAAGCTTGGCAACCCCTTCCCATGAAAGTGTTTCTCGCCAGTCACTGCTTAGGGCTACATCAAGAGGAAACAAAACGTAGAGATAGAACGTGAAACTACTTTGTTGTGTCAAGTTTCAAGAAGCTAGCACAAACCGTGTTGGATTTAGAGTTCCAAATACATCTATCAATGTAGGAGAAAACAGAGTGAAACCTAAAAATTCAAACTGTTACTGGAAATGAACGCTTCAACATAGAAGAACGAAATTTGGGGAACCAAGTCGCCTTAGTGTACTGATCATTACCTGAAAGTATCATCCAGTTTGGGTGAAAAAATATTTGCTGAGATTTCTGGAGATTCGTAATTTTGGGAAGCTTGGCAACCCCTTCCCATGAAAGTGTTTCTCGCCAGTCACTGCTTAGGGCTACATCAAGAGGAAACAAAACGTAGAGATAGAACGTGAAACTACTTTGTTGTGTCAAGTTTCAAGAAGCTAGAACAAACCGTGTTGGATTTAGAGTTCCAAATACATCTATCAATATAGGAGAAAACAGAGTGAAACCTAAAAATTCAAACTGTTACTGGAAATGAACGCTTCAACATAGAAGAACGAAATTTGGGGAACCAAGTCGCCTTAGTGTACTGATCATTACCTGAAAGTATCATCCAGTTTGGGTGAAAAAATGTTTGCTGAGATTTCTGGAGATTCGTAATTTTGGGAAGCATGGCAACTCCTTCCCATGAAAGTGTTTCTCGCCAGTCACTGCTTAGGGCTACATCAAGAGGAAACAAAACGTAGAGATAGAACGTGAAACTACTTTGTTGTGTCAAGTTTCAAGAAGCTAGCACAAACCGTGTTGGATTTAGAGTTCCAAATACATCTATTAATATAGGAGAAAACAGAGTGAAACCTAAAAATTCAAACTGTTACTGGAAATGAACGCTTCAACATAGAAGAACGAAATTTGGGGAACCAAGTCGCCTTAGTGTACTGATCATTACCTGAAAGTATCATCCAGTTTGGGTGAAAAAATATTTGCTGAGATTTCTGGAGATTCGTAATTTTGGGAAGCTTGGCAACCCCTTCCCATGAAAGTGTTTCTCGCCAGTCACTGCTTAGGGCTACATCAAGAGGAAACAAAACGTAGAGATAGAACGTGAAACTACTTTGTTGTGTCAAGTTTCAAGAAGCTAGCACAAACCGTGTTGGATTTAGAGTTCCAAATACATCTATCAATATAGGAGAAAACAGAGTGAAACCTAAAAATTCAAACTGTTACTGGAAATGAACGCTTCAACATAGAAGAACGAAATTTGGGGAACCAAGTCGCCTTAGTGTACTGATCATTACCTGAAAGTATCATCCAGTTTGGGTGAAAAAATATTTGCTGAGATTTCTGGAGATTCGTAATTTTGGGAAGCTTGGCAACCCCTTCCCATGAAAGTGTTTCTCGCCAGTCACTGCTTAGGGCTACATCAAGAGGAAACAAAACGTAGAGATAGAACGTGAAACTACTTTGTTGTGTCAAGTTTCAAGAAGCTAGCACAAACCGTGTTGGATTTAGAGTTCCAAATACATCTATCAATATAGGAGAAAACAGAGTGAAACCTAAAAATTCAAACTGTTACTGGGAATGAACGCTTCAACATAGAAGAACGAAATTTGGGGAACCAAGTCGCCTTAGTGTACTGATCATTACCTGAAATTATCATCCAGTTTGGGTGAAAAAATATTTGCTGAGATTTCTGGAGATTCGTAATTTTGGGAAGCTTGGCAACCCCTTCCCATGAAAGTGTTTCTCGCCAGTCACTGCTTAGGGCTACATCAAGAGGAAACAAAACGTAGAGATAGAACGTGAAACTACTTTGTTGTGTCAAGTTTCAAGAAGCTAGCACAAACCGTGTTGGATTTAGAGTTCCAAATACATCTATCAATATAGGAGAACACAGAGTGAAACCTAAAAATTCAAACTGTTACTGGAAATGAACGCTTCAACATAGAAGAACGAAATTTGGGGAACCAAGTCGCCTTAGTGTACTGATCATTACCTGAAAGTATCATCCAGTTTGGGTGAAAAAATATTTGCTGAGATTTCTGGAGATTCGTAATTTTGGGAAGCTTGGCAACCCCTTCCCATGAAAGTGTTTCTCGCCAGTCACTGCTTAGGGCTACATCAAGAGGAAACAAAACGTAGAGATAGAACGTGAAACTACTTTGTTGTGTCAAGTTTCAAGAAGCTAGCACAAACCGTGTTGGATTTAGAGTTCCAAATACATCTATCAATATAGGAGAAAACAGAGTGAAACCTAAAAATTCAAACTGTTACTGGAAATGAACGCTTCAACATAGAAGAACGAAATTTGGGGAACCAAGTCGCCTTAGTGTACTGATCATTACCTGAAAGTAACATCCAGTTTGGGTGAAAAAATATTTGCTGAGATCTCTGGAGATTCGTAATTTTGGGAAGCTTGGCAACCCCTTCCCATGAAAGTGTTTCTCGCCAGTCACTGCTTAGGGCTACATCAAGAGGAAACAAAACGTAGAGATAGAACGTGAAACTACTTTGTTGTGTCAAGTTTCAAGAAGCTAGCACAAACCGTGTTGGATTTAGAGTTCCAAATGCATCTATCAATATAGGAGAAAATAGAGTGAAACCTAAAAATTCAAACTGTTACTGGAAATGAACACTTCAACATAGAAGAACGAAATTTGGGGAACCAAGTCGCCTTAGTGTACTGATCATTACCTGAAAGTATCATCCAGTTTGGGTGAAAAAATATTTGCTGAGATTTCTGGAGATTCGTAATTTTGGGAAGCTTGGCAACCCCTTCCCATGAAAGTGTTTCTCGCCAGTCACTGTTTAGGGCTACATCAAGAGGAAACAAAACGTAGAGATAGAACGTGAAACTACTTTGTTGTGTCAAGTTTCAAGAAGCTAGCACAAACCGTGTTGGATTTAGAGTTCCAAATACATCTATCAATATAGGAGAAAACAGAGTGAAACCTAAAAATTCAAACTGTTACTGGAAATGAACGCTTCAACATAGAAGAACGAAATTTGGGGAACCAAGTCGCCTTAGTGTACTCATCATTACCTGAAAGTATCATCCAGTTTGGGTGAAAAAATATTTGCTGAGATTTCTGGAGATTCGTAATTTTGGGAAGCTTGGCAACCCCTTCCCATGAAAGTGTTTCTCGCCAGTCACTGTTTAGGGCTACATCAAGAGGAAACAAAACGTAGAGATAGAACGTGAAACTACTTTGTTGTGTCAAGTTTCAAGAAGCTAGCACAAACCGTGTTGGATTTAGAGTTCCAAATACATCTATCAATATAGGAGAAAACAGAGTGAAACCTAAAAATTCAAACTGTTACTGGAAATGAACGCTTCAACATAGAAGAACGAAATTTGGGGAACCAAGTCGCCTTAGTGTACTGATCATTACCTGAAAGTATCATCCAGTTTGGGTGAAAAAATATTTGCTGAGATTTCTGGAGATTCGTAATTTTGGGAAGCTTGGCAACCCCTTCCCATGAAAGTGTTTCTCGCCAGTCACTGCTTAGGGCTACATCAAGAGGAAACAAAACGTAGAGATAGAACGTGAAACTACTTTGTTGTGTCAAGTTTCAAGAAGCTAGCACAAACCGTGTTGGATTTAGAGTTCCAAATACATCTATCAATATAGGAGAAAACAGAGTGAAACCTAAAAATTCAAACTGTTACTGGAAATGAACGCTTCAACATAGAAGAACGAAATTTGGGGAACCAAGTCGCCTTAGTGTACTGATCATTACCTGAAAGTATCATCCACTTTGGGTGAAAAAATATTTGCTGAGATTTCTGGAGATTCATAATTTTGGGAAGCTTGGCAACCCCTTCCCATGAAAGTGTTTCTCGCCAGTCACTGCTTAGGGCTACATCAAGAGGAAACAAAACGTAGAGATAGAACGTGAAACTACTTTGTTGTGTCAAGTTTCAAGAAGCTAGCACAAACCGTGTTGGATTTAGAGTTCCAAATACATCTATCAATGTAGGAGAAAACAGAGTGAAACCTAAAAATTCAAACTGTTACTGGAAATGAACGCTTCAACATAGAAGAACGAAATTTGGGGAACCAAGTCGCCTTAGTGTACTGATCATTACCTGAAAGTATCATCCAGTTTGGGTGAAAAAATATTTGCTGAGATTTCTGGAGATTCGTAATTTTGGGAAGCTTGGCAACCCCTTCCCATGAAAGTGTTTCTCGCCAGTCACTGCTTAGGGCTACATCAAGAGGAAACAAAACGTAGAGATAGAACGTGAAACTACTTTGTTGTGTCAAGTTTCAAGAAGCTAGCACAAACCGTGTTGGATTTAGAGTTCCAAATACATCTATCTATATAGGAGAAAACAGAGTGAAACCTAAAAATTCAAACTGTTACTGGAAATGAACGCTTCAACATAGAAGAACGAAATTTGGGGAACCAAGTCGCCTTAGTGTACTGATCATTACCTGAAAGTATCATCCAGTTTGGGTGAAAAAATATTTGCTGAGATTTCTGGAGATTCGTAATTTTGGGAAGCTTGGCAACCCCTTCCCATGAAAGTGTTTCTCGCCAGTCACTGCTTAGGGCTACATCAAGAGGAAACAAAACGTAGAGATAGAACGTGAAACTACTTTGTTGTGTCAAGTTTCAAGAAGCTAGCACAAACCGTGTTGGATTTAGAGTTCCAAATGCATCTATCAATATAGGAGAAAACAGAGTGAAACCTAAAAATTCAAACTGTTACTGGAAATGAACGCTTCAACATAGAAGAACGAAATTTGGGGAACCAAGTCGCCTTAGTGTACTGATCATTACCTGAAAGTATCATCCAGTTTGGGTGAAAAAATATTTGCTGAGATTTCTGGAGATTCGTAATTTTGGGAAGCTTGGCAACCCCTTCCCATGAAAGTGTTTCTCGCCAGTCACTGTTTAGGGCTACATCAAGAGGAAACAAAACGTAGAGATAGAACGTGAAACTACTTTGTTGTGTCAAGTTTCAAGAAGCTAGCACAAACCGTGTTGGATTTAGAGTTCCAAATACATCTATCAATATAGGAGAAAACAGAGTGAAACCTAAAAATTCAAACTGTTACTGGAAATAAACGCTTCAATATAGAAGAACGAAATTTGGGGAACCAAGTCGCCTTAGTGTACTGATCATTACCTGACAGTATCATCCAGTTTGGGTGAAAAAATATTTGCTGAGATTTCTGGAGATTCGTAATTTTTGGAAGCTTGGCAACCCCTTGCCATGAAAGTGTTTCTCGCCAGTCACTGCTAAGGGCTACATCAAGAGGAAACAAAACGTAGAGATAGAACGTGAAACTACTTTGTTGTGTCAACTTTCAAGAAGCTAGCACAAACCGTGTTGGATTCAGAGTTCCAAATACATCTATCAATATAGGAGAAAACAGAGTGAAACCTAAAAATTCAAACTGTTACTGGAAATGAACGCTTCAACATAAAAGAACGAAATTTGGGGAACCAAGTCGCCTTAGTGTACTGATCATTACCTGAAAGTATCATCCAGTTTGGGTGAAAAAATATTTGCTGAGATTTCTGGAGATTCGTAATTTTGGGAAGCTTGGCAACCCCTTCCCATGAAAGTGTTTCTCGCCAGTCACTGCTTAGGGCTACATCAAGAGGAAACAAAACGTATAGATAGAACGTGAAACTACTTTGTTGTGTCAAGTTTCAAGAAGCTAGCACAAACCGTGTTGGATTTAGAGTTCCAAATACATCTATCAATATAGGAGAAAACAGAGTGAAACCTAAAAATTCAAACTGTTACTGGAAATGAACGCTTCAACATAGAAGAACGAAATTTGGGGAATCAAGTCGCCTTAGTGTACTGATCATTACCTGAAAGTATCATCCAGTTTGGGTTAAAAAAATATTTGCTGAGATTTCTGGAGATTCGTAATTTTGGGAAGCTTGGCAACCCCTTCCCATGAAAGTGTTTCTCGCCAGTCACTGCTTAGGGCTACATCAAGAGGAAACAAAACGTAGAGATAGAACGTGAAACTACTGTGTTGTGTCAAGTTTCAAGAAGCTAGCACAAACCGTGTTGGATTTAGAGTTCCAAATATATCTATCTATATAGGAGAAAACAGAGTGAAACCTAAAAATTCAAACTGTTACTGGAAATGAACGCTTCAACATAGAAGAACGAAATTTGGGGAACCAAGTCGCCTTAGTGTACTGATCATTACCTGAAAGTATCATCCAGTTTGGGTGAAAAAATATTTGCTGAGATCTCTGGAGATTCGTAATTTTGGGAAGCTTGGCAACCCCTTCCCATGAAAGTGTTTCTCGCCAGTCACTGCTTAGGGCTACATCAAGAGGAAACAAAACGTAGAGATAGAACGTGAAACTACTTTGTTGTGTCAAGTTTCAAGAAGCTAGCACAAACCGTGTTGGATTTAGAGTTCCAAATACATCTATCAATGTAGGAGAAAATAGAGTGAAACCTAAAAATTCAAACTGTTACTGGAAATGAACGCTTCAACATAGAAGAACGAAATTTGGGGAACCAAGTCGCCTTAGTGTACTGATCATTACCTGAAAGTATCATCCAGTTTGGGTGAAAAAATATTTGCTGAGATTTCTGGAGATTCGTAATTTTCGGAAGCTTGGCAACCCCTTCCCATGAAAGTGTTTCTCGCCAGTCACTGCTTAGGGCTACATCAAGAGGAAACAAAACGTAGAGATAGAACGTGAAACTACTTTGTTGTGTCAAGTTTCAAGAAGCTAGCACAAACCCTGTTGGATTTAGAGTTCCAAATACATCTATCAATATAGGAGAAAACAGAGTGAAACCTAAAAATTCAAACTGTTACTGGAAATGAACGCTTCAACATAGAAGAACGAAATTTGGGGAACCAAGTCGCCTTAGTGTACTGATCATTACCTGAAAGTATCATCCAGTTTGGGTGAAAAAATATTTGCTGAGATTTCTGGAGATTCGTAATTTTGGGAAGCTTGGCAACCCCTTCCCATGAAAGTGTTTCTCGCCAGTCACTGCTTAGGGCTACATCAAGAGGAAACAAAACGTAGAGATAGAACGTGAAACTACTTTGTTGTGTCAAGTTTCAAGAAGCTAGCACAAACCGTGTTGGATTTAGAGTTCCAAATACATCTATCAATATAGGAGAAAACAGAGTGAAACCTAAAAATTCAAACTGTTACTGGAAATGAACGCTTCAACATAGAAGAACGAAATTTGGGGAACCAAGTCGCCTTAGTGTACTGATCATTACCTGAAAGTATCATCCACTTTGGGTGAAAAAATATTTGCTGAGATTTCTGGAGATTCATAATTTTGGGAAGCTTGGCAACCCCTTCCCATGAAAGTGTTTCTCGCCAGTCACTGTTTAGGGCTACATCAAGAGGAAACAAAACGTAGAGATAGAACGTGAAACTACTTTGTTGTGTCAAGTTTCAAGAAGCTAGCACAAACCGTGTTGGATTTAGAGTTCCAAATACATCTATCTATATAGGAGAAAACAGAGTGAAACCTAAAAATTCAAACTGTTACTGGAAATGAACGCTTCAACATAGAAGAACGAAATTTGGGGAACCAAGTCGCCTTAGTGTACTGATCATTACCTGAAAGTATCATCCAGTTTGGGTGAAAAAATATTTGCTGAGATCTCTGGAGATTCGTAATTTTGGTAAGCTTGGCAACTCCTTCCCATGAAAGTGTTTCTCGCCAGTCACTGCTTAGGGCTACATCAAGAGGGAACAAAACGTAGAGATAGAACGTGAAACTACTTTGTTGTGTCAAGTTTCAAGAAGCTAGCACAAACCGTGTTGGATTTAGAGTTCCAAATACATCTATCAATATACGAGAAAACAGAGTGAAACCTAAAAATTCAAACTGTTACTGGAAATGAACGCTTCAACATAGAAGAACGAAATTTGGGGAACCAAGTCGCCTTAGTGTACTGATCATTACCTGAAAGTATCATCCAGTTTGGGTGAAAAAATATTTGCTGAGATTTCTGGAGATTCGTAATTTTGGGAAGCTTGGCAACCCCTTCCCATGAAAGTGTTTCTCGCCAGTCACTGCTTAGGGCTACATCAAGAGGAAACAAAACGTAGAGATAGAACGTGAAACTACTGTGTTGTGTCAAGTTTCAAGAAGCTAGCACAAACCGTGTTGGATTTAGAGTTCCAAATACATCTATCTATATAGGAGAAAACAGAGTGAAACCTAAAAATTCAAACTGTTACTGGAAATGAACGCTTCAACATAGAAGAACGAAATTTGGGGAACCAAGTCGCCTTAGTGTACTGATCATTACCTGAAAGTATCATCCAGTTTGGGTGAAAAAATATTTGCTGAGATCTCTGGAGATTCGTAATTTTGGGAAGCTTGGCAACCCCTTCCCATGAAAGTGTTTCTCGCCAGTCACTGCTTAGGGCTACATCAAGAGGAAACAAAACGTAGAGATAGAACGTGAAACTACTTTGTTGTGTCAAGTTTCAAGAAGCTAGCACAAACCGTGTTGGATTTAGAGTTCCAAATACATCTATCAATGTAGGAGAAAATAGAGTGAAACCTAAAAATTCAAACTGTTACTGGAAATGAACGCTTCAACATAGAAGAACGAAATTTGGGGAACCAAGTCGCCTTAGTGTACTGATCATTACCTGAAAGTATCATCCAGTTTGGGTGAAAAAATATTTGCTGAGATTTCTGGAGATTCGTAATTTTGGGAAGCTTGGCAACCCCTTCCCATGAAAGTGTTTCTCGCCAGTAACTGCTTAGGGCTACATCAAGAGGAAACAAAACGTATAGATAGAACGTGAAACTACTTTGTTGTGTGAAGTTTCAAGAAGCTAGCACAAACCGTGTTGGATTTAGAGTTCCAAATACATCTATCAATATAGGAGAAAACAGAGTGAAACCTAAAAATTCAAACTGTTACTGGAAATGAACGCTTCAACATAGAAGAACGAAATTTGGGGAACCAAGTCGCCTTAGTGTACTGATCATTACCTGAAAGTATCATCCAGTTTGGGTGAAAAAATATTTGCTGAGATTTCTGGAGATTCGTAATTTTGGGAAGCTTGGCAACCCCTTCCCATGAAAGTGTTTCTCGCCAGTCACTGCTTACTGCTACATCAAGAGGAAACAAAACGTAGAGATAGAACGTGAAACTACTTTGTTGTGTCAAGTTTCAAGAAGCTAGCACAAACCGTGTTGGATTTAGAGTTCCAAATACATCTATCAATATAGGAGAAAACAGAGTGAAACCTAAAAATTCAAACTGTTACTGGAAATGAACGCTTCAACATAGAAGAACGAAATTTGGGGAACCAAGTCGCCTTAGTGTACTGATCATTACCTGAAAGTATCATCCACTTTGGGTGAAAAAATATTTGCTGAGATTTCTGGAGATTCGTAATTTTGGGAAGCTTGGCAACCCCTTCCCATGAAAGTGTTTCTCGCCAGTCACTGCTTAGGGCTACATCAAGAGGAAACAAAACGTAGAGATAGAACGTGAAACTACTTTGTTGTGTCAAGTTTCAAGAAGCTAGCACAAACCGTGTTGGATTTAGAGTTCCAAATACATCTATCAATATAGGAGAAAACAGAGTGAAACCTAAAAATTCAAACTGTTACTGGAAATGAACGCTTCAACATAGAAGAACGAAATTTGGGGAACCAAGTCGCCTTAGTGTACAGATCATTACCTGAAAGTATCATCCACTTTGGGTGAAAAAATATTTGCTGAGATTTCTGGAGATTCGTAATTTTGGGAAGCTTGGCAACCCCTACCCATGAAAGTGTTTCTCGCCAGTCACTGCTTAGGGCTACATCAAGAGGAAACAAAACGTAGAGATAGAACGTGAAACTACTTTGTTGTGTCAAGTTTCAAGAAGCTAGCACAAACCGTGTTGGATTTAGAGTTCCAAATACATCTATCTATATAGGAGAAAACAGAGTGAAACCTAAAAATTCAAACTGTTACTGGAAATGAACGCTTCAACATAGAAGAAAGAAATTTGGGGAACCAAGTCGCCTTAGTGTACTGATCATTACCTGAAAGTATCATCCAGTTTGGGTGAAAAAATATTTGCTGAGATCTCTGGAGATTCGTAATTTTGGGAAGCTTGGCAACCCCTTCCCATGAAAGTGTTTCTCGCCAGTCACTGCTTAGGGCTACATCAAGAGGAAACAAAACGTAGAGATAGAACGTGAAACTACTTTGTTGTGTCAAGTTTCAAGAAGCTAGCACAAACCGTGTTGGATTTAGAGTTCCAAATACATCTATCAATGTAGGAGAAAATAGAGTGAAACCTAAAAATTCAAACTGTTACTGGAAATGAACGCTTCAACATAGAAGAACGAAATTTGGGGAACCAAGTCGCCTTAGTGTACTGATCATTACCTGAAAGTATCATCCACTTTGGGTGAAAAAATATTTGCTGAGATTTCTGGAGATTCGTAATTTTGGGAAGCTTGGCAACCCCTTCCCATGAAAGTGTTTCTCGCCAGTCACTGCTTAGGGCTACATCAAGAGGAAACAAAACGTAGAGATAGAACGTGAAACTACTATGTTGTGTCAAGTTTCAAGAAGCTAGCACAAACCGTGTTGGATTTAGAGTTCCAAATACATCTATCAATATAGGAGAAAACAGAGTGAAACCTAAAAATTCAAACTGTTACTGGAAATGAACGCTTCAACATAGAAGAATGAAATTTGGGGAACCAAGTCGCCTTAGTGTACTGATCATTACCTGAAAGTATCATCCACTTTGGGTGAAAAAATATTTGCTGAGATTTCTGGAGATTCGTAATTTTGGGAAGCTTGGCAACCCCTTCCCATGAAAGTGTTTCTCGCCAGTCACTGCTTAGTGCTACATCAAGAGGAAACAAAACGTAGAGATAGAACGTGAAACTACTTTGTTGTGTCAAGTTTCAAGAAGCTAGCACAAACCGTGTTGGATTTAGAGTTCCAAATACATCTATCTATATAGGAGAAAAAAGAGTGAAACCTAAAAATTCAAACTGTTACTGGAAATGAACGCTTCAACATAGAAGAACGAAATTTGGGGAACCAAGTCGCCTTAGTGTACTGATCATTACCTGAAAGTATCATCCAGTTTGGGTGAAAAAATATTTGCTGAGATCTCTGGAGATTCGTAATTTTGGGAAGCTTGGCAACTCCTTCCCATGAAAGTGTTTCTCGCCAGTCACTGCTTAGGGCTACATCAAGAGGGAACAAAACGTAGAGATAGAACGTGAAACTACTTTGTTGTGTCAAGTTTCAAGAAGCTAGCACAAACCGTGTTGGATTTAGAGTTCCAAATACATCTATCAATATAGGAGAAAACAGAGTGAAACCTAAAAATTCAAACTGTTACTGGAAATGAACGCTTCAACATAGAAGAACGAAATTTGGGGAACCAAGTCGCCTTAGTGTACTGATCATTACCTGAAAGTATCATCCAGTTTGGGTGAAAAAATATTTGCTGAGATTTCTGGAGATTCGTAATTTTGGGAAGCTTGGCAACCCCTTCCCATGAAAGTGTTTCTCGCCAGTCACTGCTTAGGGCTACATCAAGAGGAAACAAAACGTAGAGATAGAACGTGAAACTACTGTGTTGTGTCAAGTTTCAAGAAGCTAGCACAAACCGTGTTGGATTTAGAGTTCCAAATACATCTATCTATATAGGAGAAAACAGAGTGAAACCTAAAAATTCAAACTGTTACTGGAAATGAACGCTTCAACATAGAAGAACGAAATTTGGGGAACAAAGTCGCCTTAGTGTACTGATCATTACCTGAAAGTATCATCCAGTTTGGGTGAAAAAATATTTGCTGAGATCTCTGGAGATTCGTAATTTTGGGAAGCTTGGCAACCCCTTCCCATGAAAGTGTTTCTCGCCAGTCACTGCTTAGGGCTACATCAAGAGGAAACAAAACGTAGAGATAGAACGTGAAACTACTTTGTTGTGTCAAGTTTCAAGAAGCTAGCACAAACCGTGTTGGATTTAGAGTTCCAAATACATCTATCAATGTAGGAGAAAATAGAGTGAAACCTAAAAATTCAAACTCTTACTGGAAATGAACGCTTCAACATAGAAGAACGAAATTTGGGGAACCAAGTCGCCTTAGTGTACTGATCATTACCTGAAAGTATCATCCAGTTTGGGTGAAAAAATATTTGCTGAGATTTCTGGAGATTCGTAATTTTGGGAAGCTTGGCAACCCCTTCCCATGAAAGTGTTTCTCGCCAGTAACTGCTTAGGGCTACATCAAGAGGAAACAAAACGTATAGATAGAACGTGAAACTACTTTGTTGTGTCAAGTTTCAAGAAGCTAGCACAAACCGTGTTGGATTTAGAGTTCCAAATACATCTATCAATATAGGAGAAAACAGAGTGAAACCTAAAAATTCAAACTGTTACTGGAAATGAACGCTTCAACATAGAAGAACGAAATTTGGGGAACCAAGTCGCCTTAGTGTACTGATCATTACCTGAAAGTATCATCCAGTTTGGGTGAAAAAATATTTGCTGAGATTTCTGGAGATTCGTAATTTTGGGAAGCTTGGCAACCCCTTCCCATGAAAGTGTTTCTCGCCAGTCACTGCTTACTGCTACATCAAGAGGAAACAAAACGTAGAGATAGAACGTGAAACTACTTTGTTGTGTCAAGTTTCAAGAAGCTAGCACAAACCGTGTTGGATTTAGAGTTCCAAATACATCTATCAATATAGGAGAAAACAGAGTGAAACCTAAAAATTCAAACTGTTACTGGAAATGAACGCTTCAACATAGAAGAACGAAATTTGGGGAACCAAGTCGCCTTAGTGTACTGATCATTACCTGAAAGTATCATCCACTTTGGGTGAAAAAATATTTGCTGAGATTTCTGGAGATTCGTAATTTTGGGAAGCTTGGCAACCCCTTCCCATGAAAGTGTTTCTCGCCAGTCACTGCTTAGGGCTACATCAAGAGGAAACAAAACGTAGAGATAGAACGTGAAACTACTTTGTTGTGTCAAGTTTCAAGAAGCTAGCACAAACCGTGTTGGATTTAGAGTTCCAAATACATCTATCAATATAGGAGAAAACAGAGTGAAACCTAAAAATTCAAACTGTTACTGGAAATGAACGCTTCAACATAGAAGAACGAAATTTGGGGAACCAAGTCGCCTTAGTGTACAGATCATTACCTGAAAGTATCATCCACTTTGGGTGAAAAAATATTTGCTGAGATTTCTGGAGATTCGTAATTTTGGGAAGCTTGGCAACCCCTACCCATGAAAGTGTTTCTCGCCAGTCACTGCTTAGGGCTACATCAAGAGGAAACAAAACGTAGAGATAGAACGTGAAACTACTTTGTTGTGTCAAGTTTCAAGAAGCTAGCACAAACCGTGTTGGATTTAGAGTTCCAAATACATCTATCTATATAGGAGAAAACAGAGTGAAACCTAAAAATTCAAACTGTTACTGGAAATGAACGCTTCAACATAAAAGAAAGAAATTTGGGGAACCAAGTCGCCTTAGTGTACTGATCATTACCTGAAAGTATCATCCAGTTTGGGTGAAAAAATATTTGCTGAGATCTCTGGAGATTCGTAATTTTGGGAAGCTTGGCAACCCCTTCCCATGAAAGTGTTTCTCGCCAGTCACTGCTTAGGGCTACATCAAGAGGAAACAAAACGTAGAGATAGAACGTGAAACTACTTTGTTGTGTCAAGTTTCAAGAAGCTAGCACAAACCGTGTTGGATTTAGAGTTCCAAATACATCTATCAATGTAGGAGAAAATAGAGTGAAACCTAAAAATTCAAACTGTTACTGGAAATGAACGCTTCAACATAGAAGAACGAAATTTGGGGAACCAAGTCGCCTTAGTGTACTGATCATTACCTGAAAGTATCATCCAGTTTGGGTGAAAAAATATTTGCTGAGATTTCTGGAGATTCGTAATTTTGGGAAGCTTGGCAACCCCTTCCCATGAAAGTGTTTCTCGCCAGTCACTGCTTAGGGCTACATCAAGAGGAAACAAAACGTAGAGATAGAACGTGAAACTACTTTGTTGTGTCAAGTTTCAAGAAGCTAGCACAAACCGTGTTGGATTTAGAGTTCCAAATACATCTATCAATATAGGAGAAAACAGAGTGAAACCTAAAAATTCAAACTGTTACTGGAAATGAACGCTTCAACATAGAAGAATGAAATTTGGGGAAACAAGTCGCCTTAGTGTACTGATCATTACCTGAAAGTATCATCCACTTTGGGTGAAAAAATATTTGCTGAGATTTCTGGAGATTCGTAATTTTGGGAAGCTTGGCAACCCCTTCCCATGAAAGTGTTTCTCGCCAGTCACTGCTTAGTGCTACATCAAGAGGAAACAAAACGTAGAGATAGAACGTGAAACTACTTTGTTGTGTCAAGTTTCAAGAAGCTAGCACAAACCGTGTTGGATTTAGAGTTCCAAATACATCTATCTATAAAGGAGAAAAAAGAGTGAAACCTAAAAATTCAAACTGTTACTGGAAATGAACGCTTCAACATAGAAGAACGAAATTTGGGGAACCAAGTCGCCTTAGTGTACTGATCATTACCTGAAAGTATCATCCAGTTTGGGTGAAAAAATATTTGCTGAGATTTCTGGAGATTCGTAATTTTGGGAAGCTTGGCAACCCCTTCCCATGAAAGTCTTTCTCGCCAGTCACTGCTTAGGGCTACATCAAGAGGAAACAAAACGTAGAGATAGAACGTGAAACTACTTTGTTGTGTCAAGTTTCAAGAAGCTAGCACAAACCGTGTTGGATTTAGAGTTCCAAATACATCTATCAATGTAGGAGAAAATACAGTGAAACCTAAAAATTCAAACTGTTACTGGAAATGAACGCTTCAACATAGAAGAACGAAATTTGGGGAACCAAGTCGCCTTAGTGTACTGATCATTACCTGAAAGTATCATCCAGTTTGGGTGAAAAAATATTTGCTGAGATTTCTGGAGATTCGTAATTTTGGGAAGCTTGGCAACCCCTTCCCATGAAAGTGTTTCTCGCCAGTCACTGCTTAGGGCTACATCAAGAGGAAACAAAACGTAGAGATAGAACGTGAAACTACTTTGTTGTGTCAAGTTTCAAGAAGCTAGCACAAACCGTGTTGGATTTAGAGTTCCAAATACATCTATCTATATAGGAGAAAACAGAGTGAAACCTAAAAATTCAAACTGTTACTGGAAATGAACGCTTCAACATAGAAGAACGAAATTTGGGGAACCAAGTCTCCTTAGTGTACTGATCATTACCTGAAAGTATCATCCAGTTTGGGTGAAAAAATATTTGTTGAGATCTCTGGAGATTCGTAATTTTGGGAAGCTTGGCAACCCCTTCCCATGAAAGTGTTTCTCGCCAGTCACTGCTTAGGGCTACATCAAGAGGAAACAAAACGTAGAGATAGAACGTGAAACTACTTTGTTGTGTCAAGTTTCAAGAAGCTAGCACAAACCGTGTTGGATTTAGAGTTCCAAATACATCTATCAATGTAGGAGAAAATACAGTGAAACCTAAAAATTCAAACTGTTACTGGAAATGAACGCTTCAACATAGAAGAACGAAATTTGGGGAACCAAGTCGCCTTAGTGTACTGATCATTACCTGAAAGTATCATCCACTTTGGGTGAAAAAATATTTGCTGAGATTTCTGGAGATTCGTAATTTTGGGAAGCTTGGCAACCCCTTCCCATGAAAGTGTTTCTCGCCAGTCACTGCTTAGGGCTACATCAAGAGGAAACAAAACGTAGAGATAGAACGTGAAACTACTTTGTTGTGTCAAGTTTCAAGAAGCTAGCACAAACCGTGTTGGATTTAGAGTTCCAAATACATCTATCAATATAGGAGAAAACAGAGTGAAACCTAAAAATTCAAACTGTTACTGGAAATGAACGCTTCAACATAGAATAACGAAATTTGGGGAACCAAGTCGCCTTAGTGTACTGATCATTACCTGAAAGTATCATCCAGTTTGGGTGAAAAAATATTTGCTGAGATTTCTGGAGATTCGTAATTTTGGGAAGCTTGGCAACCCCGTTCCATGAAAGGGATTCTCGCCAGTCACTGCTTAGGGCTACATCAAGAGGAAACCAAACGTAGAGATAGAACGTGAAACTACTTTGTTGTGTCAAGTTTCAAGAAGCTAGCACAAACCGTGTTGGATTTAGAGTTCCAAATACATCTATTAATATAGGAGAAAACAGAGTGAAACCTAAAAATTCAAACTGTTACTGGAAATGACCGCTTCAACATAGAAGAACGAAATTTGGGGAACCAAGTCGCCTTAGTGTACTGATCATTACCTGAAAGTATCATCCAGTTTGGGTGAAAAAATATTTGCTGAGATTTCTGGAGATTCGTAATTTTGGGAAGCTTGGCAACCCCTTCCCATGAAAGTGTTTCTCGCCAGTCACTTCTTAGGGCTACAACAAGAGGAAACAAAACATACAGATAGAACGTGAAACTACTTTGTTGTGTCAAGTTTCAAGAAGCTAGCACAAACCGTGTTGGATTTAGAGTTCCAAATACATCTATCAATGTAGGAGAAAATAGAGTGAAACCTAAAAATTCAAACTGTTACTGGAAATGAACACTTCAAGATAGAAGAACGAAATTTGGGGAACCAAGTCGCCTTAGTGTACTGATCATTACCTGAAAGTATCATCCAGTTTGGGTGAAAAAATATTTGCTGAGATTTCTGGAGATTCGTAATTTTGGGAAGCTTGGCAACCCCTTCCCATGAAAGTGTTTCTCGCCAGTCACTGCTTAGGGCTACATCAAGAGGAAACAAAACGTAGAGATAGAACGTGAAACTACTTTGTTGTGTCAAGTTTCAAGAAGCTAGCACAAACCGTGTTGGATTTAGAGTTCCAAATACATCTATCAATGTAGGAGAAAACAGAGTGAAACCTAAAAATTCAAACTGTTACTGGAAATGCACTTCTCAACATTGAAGAACGAAATTTGGGGAACCAAGTCGCCTTAGTGTACTGATCATTACCTGAAAGTATCATCCACTTTGGGTGAAAAAATATTTGCTGAGATTTCTGGAGATTCGTAATTTTGGGAAGCTTGGCAACCCCTTCCCATGAAAGTGTTTCTCCCCAGTCAGTGCTTAGGGCTACATCAAGAGGAAACAAAACGTAGAGATAGAACGTGAAACTACTTTGTTGTGTCAAGTTTCAAGAAGCTAGAACAAACCGTGTTGGATTTAGAGTTCCAAATACATCTATCAATATAGGAGAAAACAGAGTGAAACCTAAAAATTCAAACTGTTACTGGAAATGAACGCTTCAACATAGAAGAACGAAATTTGGGGAACCAAGTCGCCTTAGTGTACTGATCATTACCTGAAAGTATCATCCAGTTTGGGTGAAAAAATGTTTGCTGAGATTTCTGGAGATTCGTAATTTTGGGAAGCTTGGCAACCCCTTCCCATGAAAGTGTTTCTCGCCAGTCACTGCTTAGGGCTACATCAAGAGGAAACAAAACGTAGAGATAGAACGTGAAACTACTTTGTTGTGTCAAGTTTCAAGAAGCTAACACAAACCGTGTTGGATTTAGAGTTCCAAATACATGTATCAATATAGGAGAAAACAGAGTGAAACCTAAAAATTCAAACTGTTACTGGAAATGAACGCTTCAACATAGAAGAACGAAATTTGGGGAACCAAGTCGCCTTAGTGTACTGATCATTACCTGAAAGTATCATCCAGTTTGGGTGAAAAAATATTTGCTGAGATTTCTGGAGATTCGTAATTTTGGGAAGCTTGGCAACCCCTTCCCATGAAAGTGTTTCTCGCCAGTCACTGCTTAGGGCTACATCAAGAGGAAACAAAACGTAGAGATAGAACGTGAAACTACTTTGTTGTGTCAAGTTTCAAGAAGCTAGCACAAACCGTGTTGGATTTAGAGTTCCAAATACATCTATCTATATAGGAGAAAACAGAGTGAAACCTAAAAATTCAAACTGTTACTGGAAATGGACGCTTCAACATAGAAGAACGAAATTTGGGGAACCAAGTCGCCTTAGTGTACTGATCATTACCTGAAAGTATCATCCAGTTTGGGTGAAAAAATATTTGCTGAGATTTCTGGAGATTCGTAATTTTGGGAAGCTTGGCAACCCCTTCCCATGAAAGTGTTTCTCGCCAGTCACTACTTAGGGCTACAACAAGAGGAAAGAAAACGTAGAGATAGAACGTGAAACTACTTTGTTGTGTCAAGTTTCAAAGAGCTAGCACAAACCGTGTTGGATTTAGAGTTCCAAATACATCTATCAATGTAGGAGAAAACAGAGTGAAACCTAAAAATTCAAACTGTTACTGGAAATGAACGCTTCAACATAGAAGAACGAAATTTGGGGAACCAAGTCGCCTTAGTGTACTGATCATTACCTGAAAGTATCATCCACTTTGGGTGAAAAAGTATTTGCTGAGATCTCTGGAGATTCGTAATTTTGGGAAGCTTGGCAACCCCTTCCCATGAAAGTGTTTCTCGCCAGTCACTGCTTAGGGCTACATCAAGAGGAAACAAAACGTAGAGATAGAACGTGAAACTACTTTGTTGTGTCAAGTTTCAAGAAGCTAGCACAAACCGTGTTGGATTTAGAGTTCCAAATACATCTATCTATGTAGGAGAAAACAGAGTGAAACCTAAAAATTCAAACTGTTACTGGAAATGAACGCTTCAACATAGAAGAACGAAATTTGGGGAACCAAGTCGCCTTAGTGTACTGATCATTACCTGAAAGTATCATCCAGTTTGGGTGAAAAAATATTTGCTGAGATTTCTGGAGATTCGTAATTTTGGGAAGCTTGGCAACCCCTTCCCATGAAAGTGTTTCTCGCCAGTCACTGCTTAGGGCTACATCAAGAGGAAACAAAACGTAGAGATAGAACGTGAAACTACTTTGTTGTGTCAAGTTTCAAGAAGCTAGCACAAACCGTGTTGGATTTAGAGTTCCAAATACATCTATTAATATAGGAGAAAACAGAGTGAAACCTAAAAATTCAAACTGTTACTGGAAATGAACGCTTCAACATAGAAGAACGAAATTTGGGGAACCAAGTCGCCTTAGTGTACTGATCATTACCTGAAAGTATCATCCAGTTTGGGTGAAAAAATATTTGCTGAGATTTCTGGAGATTCGTAATTTTGGGAAGCTTGGCAACCCCTTCCCATGAAAGTCTTTCTCGCCAGTCACTGCTTAGGGCTACATCAAGAGGAAACAAAACGTAGAGATAGAACGTGAAACTACTTTGTTGTGTCAAGTTTCAAGAAGCTAGCACAAACCGTGTTGGATTTAGAGTTCCAAATACATCTATCAATGTAGGAGAAAATACAGTGAAACCTAAAAATTCAAACTGTTACTGGAAATGAACGCTTCAACATAGAAGAACGAAATTTGGGGAACCAAGTCGCCTTAGTGTACTGATCATTACCTGAAAGTATCATCCACTTTGGGTGAAAAAATATTTGCTGAGATTTCTGGAGATTCGTAATTTTGGGAAGCTTGGCAACCCCTTCCCATGAAAGTGTTTCTCGCCAGTCACTGCTTAGGGCTACATCAAGAGGAAACAAAACGTAGAGATAGAACGTGAAACTACTTTGTTGTGTCAAGTTTCAAGAAGCTAGCACAAACCGTGTTGGATTTAGAGTTCCAAATACATCTATCTATATAGGAGAAAACAGAGTGAAACCTAAAAATTCAAACTGTTACTGGAAATGAACGCTTCAACATAGAAGAACGAAATTTGGGGAACCAAGTCTCCTTAGTGTACTGATCATTACCTGAAAGTATCATCCAGTTTGGGTGAAAAAATATTTGTTGAGATCTCTGGAGATTCGTAATTTTGGGAAGCTTGGCAACCCCTTCCCATGAAAGTGTTTCTCGCCAGTCACTGCTTAGGGCTACATCAAGAGGAAACAAAACGTAGAGATAGAACGTGAAACTACTTTGTTGTGTCAAGTTTCAAGAAGCTAGCACAAACCGTGTTGGATTTAGAGTTCCAAATACATCTATCAATGTAGGAGAAAATACAGTGAAACCTAAAAATTCAAACTGTTACTGGAAATGAACGCTTCAACATAGAAGAACGAAATTTGGGGAACCAAGTCGCCTTAGTGTACTGATCATTACCTGAAAGTATCATCCACTTTGGGTGAAAAAATATTTGCTGAGATTTCTGGAGATTCGTAATTTTGGGAAGCTTGGCAACCCCTTCCCATGAAAGTGTTTCTCGCCAGTCACTGCTTAGGGCTACATCAAGAGGAAACAAAACGTAGAGATAGAACGTGAAACTACTTTGTTGTGTCAAGTTTCAAGAAGCTAGCACAAACCGTGTTGGATTTAGAGTTCCAAATACATCTATCAATATAGGAGAAAACAGAGTGAAACCTAAAAATTCAAACTGTTACTGGAAATGAACGCTTCAACATAGAATAACGAAATTTGGGGAACCAAGTCGCCTTAGTGTACTGATCATTACCTGAAAGTATCATCCAGTTTGGGTGAAAAAATATTTGCTGAGATTTCTGGAGATTCGTAATTTTGGGAAGCTTGGCAACCCCGTTCCATGAAAGGGATTCTCGCCAGTCACTGCTTAGGGCTACATCAAGAGGAAACCAAACGTAGAGATAGAACGTGAAACTACTTTGTTGTGTCAAGTTTCAAGAAGCTAGCACAAACCGTGTTGGATTTAGAGTTCCAAATACATCTATTAATATAGGAGAAAACAGAGTGAAACCTAAAAATTCAAACTGTTACTGGAAATGACCGCTTCAACATAGAAGAACGAAATTTGGGGAACCAAGTCGCCTTAGTGTACTGATCATTACCTGAAAGTATCATCCAGTTTGGGTGAAAAAATATTTGCTGAGATTTCTGGAGATTCGTAATTTTGGGAAGCTTGGCAACCCCTTCCCATGAAAGTGTTTCTCGCCAGTCACTTCTTAGGGCTACAACAAGAGGAAACAAAACATACAGATAGAACGTGAAACTACTTTGTTGTGTCAAGTTTCAAGAAGCTAGCACAAACCGTGTTGGATTTAGAGTTCCAAATACATCTATCAATGTAGGAGAAAATAGAGTGAAACCTAAAAATTCAAACTGTTACTGGAAATGAACACTTCAAGATAGAAGAACGAAATTTGGGGAACCAAGTCGCCTTAGTGTACTGATCATTACCTGAAAGTATCATCCAGTTTGGGTGAAAAAATATTTGCTGAGATTTCTGGAGATTCGTAATTTTGGGAAGCTTGGCAACCCCTTCCCATGAAAGTGTTTCTCGCCAGTCACTGCTTAGGGCTACATCAAGAGGAAACAAAACGTAGAGATAGAACGTGAAACTACTTTGTTGTGTCAAGTTTCAAGAAGCTAGCACAAACCGTGTTGGATTTAGAGTTCCAAATACATCTATCAATGTAGGAGAAAACAGAGTGAAACCTAAAAATTCAAACTGTTACTGGAAATGCACTTCTCAACATTGAAGAACGAAATTTGGGGAACCAAGTCGCCTTAGTGTACTGATCATTACCTGAAAGTATCATCCACTTTGGGTGAAAAAATATTTGCTGAGATTTCTGGAGATTCGTAATTTTGGGAAGCTTGGCAACCCCTTCCCATGAAAGTGTTTCTCCCCAGTCACTGCTTAGGGCTACATCAAGAGGAAACAAAACGTAGAGATAGAACGTGAAACTACTTTGTTGTGTCAAGTTTCAAGAAGCTAGAACAAACCGTGTTGGATTTAGAGTTCCAAATACATCTATCAATATAGGAGAAAACAGAGTGAAACCTAAAAATTCAAACTGTTACTGGAAATGAACGCTTCAACATAGAAGAACGAAATTTGGGGAACCAAGTCGCCTTAGTGTACTGATCATTACCTGAAAGTATCATCCAGTTTGGGTGAAAAAATGTTTGCTGAGATTTCTGGAGATTCGTAATTTTGGGAAGCTTGGCAACCCCTTCCCATGAAAGTGTTTCTCGCCAGTCACTGCTTAGGGCTACATCAAGAGGAAACAAAACGTAGAGATAGAACGTGAAACTACTTTGTTGTGTCAAGTTTCAAGAAGCTAACACAAACCGTGTTGGATTTAGAGTTCCAAATACATGTATCAATATAGGAGAAAACAGAGTGAAACCTAAAAATTCAAACTGTTACTGGAAATGAACGCTTCAACATAGAAGAACGAAATTTGGGGAACCAAGTCGCCTTAGTGTACTGATCATTACCTGAAAGTATCATCCAGTTTGGGTGAAAAAATATTTGCTGAGATTTCTGGAGATTCGTAATTTTGGGAAGCTTGGCAACCCCTTCCCATGAAAGTGTTTCTCGCCAGTCACTGCTTAGGGCTACATCAAGAGGAAACAAAACGTAGAGATAGAACGTGAAACTACTTTGTTGTGTCAAGTTTCAAGAAGCTAGCACAAACCGTGTTGGATTTAGAGTTCCAAATACATCTATCTATATAGGAGAAAACAGAGTGAAACATAAAAATTCAAACTGTTACTGGAAATGGACGCTTCAACATAGAAGAACGAAATTTGGGGAACCAAGTCGCCTTAGTGTACTGATCATTACCTGAAAGTATCATCCAGTTTGGGTGAAAAAATATTTGCTGAGATTTCTGGAGATTCGTAATTTTGGGAAGCTTGGCAACCCCTTCCCATGAAAGTGTTTCTCGCCAGTCACTACTTAGGGCTACAACAAGAGGAAAGAAAACGTAGAGATAGAACGTGAAACTACTTTGTTGTGTCAAGTTTCAAAGAGCTAGCACAAACCGTGTTGGATTTAGAGTTCCAAATACATCTATCAATGTAGGAGAAAACAGAGTGAAACCTAAAAATTCAAACTGTTACTGGAAATGAACGCTTCAACATAGAAGAACGAAATTTGGGGAACCAAGTCGCCTTAGTGTACTGATCATTACCTGAAAGTATCATCCACTTTGGGTGAAAAAGTATTTGCTGAGATCTCTGGAGATTCGTAATTTTGGGAAGCTTGGCAACCCCTTCCCATGAAAGTGTTTCTCGCCAGTCACTGCTTAGGGCTACATCAAGAGGAAACAAAACGTAGAGATAGAACGTGAAACTACTTTGTTGTGTCAAGTTTCAAGAAGCTAGCACAAACCGTGTTGGATTTAGAGTTCCAAATACATCTATCTATGTAGGAGAAAACAGAGTGAAACCTAAAAATTCAAACTGTTACTGGAAATGAACGCTTCAACATAGAAGAACGAAATTTGGGGAACCAAGTCGCCTTAGTGTACTGATCATTACCTGAAAGTATCATCCAGTTTGGGTGAAAAAATATTTGCTGAGATTTCTGGAGATTCGTAATTTTGGGAAGCTTGGCAACCCCTTCCCATGAAAGTGTTTCTCGCCAGTCACTGCTTAGGGCTACATCAAGAGGAAACAAAACGTAGAGATAGAACGTGAAACTACTTTGTTGTGTCAAGTTTCAAGAAGCTAGCACAAACCGTGTTGGATTTAGAGTTCCAAATACATCTATCAATATAGGAGAAAACAGAGTGAAACCTAAAAATTCAAACTGTTACTGGAAATGAACGCTTCAACATAGAAGAACGAAATTTGGGGAACCAAGTCGCCTTAGTGTACAGATCATTACCTGAAAGTATCATCCACTTTGGGTGAAAAAATATTTGCTGAGATTTCTGGAGATTCGTAATTTTGGGAAGCTTGGCAACCCCTACCCATGAAAGTGTTTCTCGCCAGTCACTGCTTAGGGCTACATCAAGAGGAAACAAAACGTAGAGATAGAACGTGAAACTACTTTGTTGTGTCAAGTTTCAAGAAGCTAGCACAAACCGTGTTGGATTTAGAGTTCCAAATACATCTATCTATATAGGAGAAAACAGAGTGAAACCTAAAAATTCAAACTGTTACTGGAAATGAACGCTTCAACATAGAAGAAAGAAATTTGGGGAACCAAGTCGCCTTAGTGTACTGATCATTACCTGAAAGTATCATCCAGTTTGGGTGAAAAAATATTTGCTGAGATCTCTGGAGATTCGTAATTTTGGGAAGCTTGGCAACCCCTTCCCATGAAAGTGTTTCTCGCCAGTCACTGCTTAGGGCTACATCAAGAGGAAACAAAACGTAGAGATAGAACGTGAAACTACTTTGTTGTGTCAAGTTTCAAGAAGCTAGCACAAACCGTGTTGGATTTAGAGTTCCAAATACATCTATCAATGTAGGAGAAAATAGAGTGAAACCTAAAAATTCAAACTGTTACTGGAAATGAACGCTTCAACAGAGAAGAACGAAATTTGGGGAACCAAGTCGCCTTAGTGTACTGATCATTACCTGAAAGTATCATCCAGTTTGGGTGAAAAAATATTTGCTGAGATTTCTGGAGATTCGTAATTTTGGGAAGCTTGGCAACCCCTTCCCATGAAAGTGTTTCTCGCCAGTCACTGCTTAGGGCTACATCAAGAGGAAACAAAACGTAGAGATAGAACGTGAAACTACTTTGTTGTGTCAAGTTTCAAGAAGCTAGCACAAACCGTGTTGGATTTAGAGTTCCAAATACATCTATCAATGTAGGAGAAAATACAGTGAAACCTAAAAATTCAAACTGTTACTGGAAATGAACGCTTCAACATAGAAGAACGAAATTTGGGGAACCAAGTCGCCTTAGTGTACTGATCATTACCTGAAAGTATCATCCAGTTTGGGTGAAAAAATATTTGCTGAGATTTCTGGAGATTCGTAATTTTGGGAAGCTTGGCAACCCCTTCCCATGAAAGTGTTTCTCGCCAGTCACTGCTTAGGGCTACATCAAGAGGAAACAAAACGTAGAGATAGAACGTGAAACTACTTTGTTGTGTCAAGTTTCAAGAAGCTAGCACAAACCGTGTTGGATTTAGAGTTCCAAATACATCTATCTATATAGGAGAAAACAGAGTGAAACCTAAAAATTCAAACTGTTACTGGAAATGGACGCTTCAACATAGAAGAACGAAATTTGGGGAACCAAGTCGCCTTAGTGTACTGATCATTACCTGAAAGTATCATCCAGTTTGGGTGAAAAAATATTTGCTGAGATTTCTGGAGATTCGTAATTTTGGGAAGCTTGGCAACCCCTTCCCATGAAAGTGTTTCTCGCCAGTCACTACTTAGGGCTACAACAAGAGGAAAGAAAACGTAGAGATAGAACGTGAAACTACTTTGTTGTGTCAAGTTTCAAAGAGCTAGCACAAACCGTGTTGGATTTAGAGTTCCAAATACATCTATCAATGTAGGAGAAAACAGAGTGAAACCTAAAAATTCAAACTGTTACTGGAAATGAACGCTTCAACATAGAAGAACGAAATTTGGGGAACCAAGTCGCCTTAGTGTACTGATCATTACCTGAAAGTATCATCCACTTTGGGTGAAAAAGTATTTGCTGAGATCTCTGGAGATTCGTAATTTTGGGAAGCTTGGCAACCCCTTCCCATGAAAGTGTTTCTCGCCAGTCACTGCTTAGGGCTACATCAAGAGGAAACAAAACGTAGAGATAGAACGTGAAACTACTTTGTTGTGTCAAGTTTCAAGAAGCTAGCACAAACCGTGTTGGATTTAGAGTTCCAAATACATCTATCTATATAGGAGAAAACAGAGTGAAACCTAAAAATTCAAACTGTTACTGGAAATGAACGCTTCAACATAGAAGAACGAAATTTGGGGAACCAAGTCGCCTTAGTGTACTGATCATTACCTGAAAGTATCATCCACTTTGGGTGAAAAAATATTTGCTGAGATTTCTGGAGATTCGTAATTTTGGGAAGCTTGGCAACCCCTTCCCATGAAAGTGTTTCTCGCCAGTCACTGCTTAGGGCTACATCAAGAGGAAACAAAACGTAGAGATAGAACGTGAAACTACTTTGTTGTGTCAAGTTTCAAGAAGCTAGCACAAACCGTGTTGGATTTAGAGTTCCAAATACATCTATCAATATAGGAGAAAACAGAGTGAAACCTAAAAATTCAAACTGTTACTGGAAATGAACGCTTCAACATAGAAGAACGAAATTTGGGGAACCAAGTCGCCTTAGTGTACAGATCATTACCTGAAAGTATCATCCACTTTGGGTGAAAAAATATTTGCTGAGATTTCTGGAGATTCGTAATTTTGGGAAGCTTGGCAACCCCTACCCATGAAAGTGTTTCTCGCCAGTCACTGCTTAGGGCTACATCAAGAGGAAACAAAACGTAGAGATAGAACGTGAAACTACTTTGTTGTGTCAAGTTTCAAGAAGCTAGCACAAACCGTGTTGGATTTAGAGTTCCAAATACATCTATCTATATAGGAGAAAACAGAGTGAAACCTAAAAATTCAAACTGTTACTGGAAATGAACGCTTCAACATAGAAGAAAGAAATTTGGGGAACCAAGTCGCCTTAGTGTACTGATCATTACCTGAAAGTATCATCCAGTTTGGGTGAAAAAATATTTGCTGAGATCTCTGGAGATTCGTAATTTTGGGAAGCTTGGCAACCCCTTCCCATGAAAGTGTTTCTCGCCAGTCACTGCTTAGGGCTACATCAAGAGGAAACAAAACGTAGAGATAGAACGTGAAACTACTTTGTTGTGTCAAGTTTCAAGAAGCTAGCACAAACCGTGTTGGATTTAGAGTTCCAAATACATCTATCAATGTAGGAGAAAATAGAGTGAAACCTAAAAATTCAAACTGTTACTGGAAATGAACGCTTCAACAGAGAAGAACGAAATTTGGGGAACCAAGTCGCCTTAGTGTACTGATCATTACCTGAAAGTATCATCCAGTTTGGGTGAAAAAATATTTGCTGAGATTTCTGGAGATTCGTAATTTTGGGAAGCTTGGCAACCCCTTCCCATGAAAGTGTTTCTCGCCAGTCACTGCTTAGGGCTACATCAAGAGGAAACAAAACGTAGAGATAGAACGTGAAACTACTTTGTTGTGTCAAGTTTCAAGAAGCTAGCACAAACCGTGTTGGATTTAGAGTTCCAAATACATCTATCAATGTAGGAGAAAATACAGTGAAACCTAAAAATTCAAACTGTTACTGGAAATGAACGCTTCAACATAGAAGAACGAAATTTGGGGAACCAAGTCGCCTTAGTGTACTGATCATTACCTGAAAGTATCATCCACTTTGGGTGAAAAAATATTTGCTGAGATTTCTGGAGATTCGTAATTTTGGGAAGCTTGGCAACCCCTTCCCATGAAAGTGTTTCTCGCCAGTCACTGCTTAGGGCTACATCAAGAGGAAACAAAACGTAGAGATAGAACGTGAAACTACTTTGTTGTGTCAAGTTTCAAGAAGCTAGCACAAACCGTGTTGGATTTAGAGTTCCAAATACATCTATCTATATAGGAGAAAACAGAGTGAAACCTAAAAATTCAAACTGTTACTGGAAATGAACGCTTCAACATAGAAGAACGAAATTTGGGGAACCAAGTCGCCTTAGTGTACTGATCATTACCTGAAAGTATCATCCAGTTTGGGTGAAAAAATATTTGTTGAGATCTCTGGAGATTCGTAATTTTGGGAAGCTTGGCAACCCCTTCCCATGAAAGTGTTTCTCGCCAGTCACTGCTTAGGGCTACATCAAGAGGAAACAAAACGTAGAGATAGAACGTAAAACTACTTTGTTGTGTCAAGTTTCAAGAAGCTAGCACAAACCGTGTTGGATTTAGAGTTCCAAATACATCTATCAATGTAGGAGAAAATACAGTGAAACCTAAAAATTCAAACTGTTACTGGAAATGAACGCTTCAACATAGAAGAACGAAATTTGGGGAACCAAGTCGCCTTAGTGTACTGATCATTACCTGAAAGTATCATCCACTTTGGGTGAAAAAATATTTGCTGAGATTTCTGGAGATTCGTAATTTTGGGAAGCTTGGCAACCCCTTCCCATGAAAGTGTTTCTCGCCAGTCACTGCTTAGGGCTACATCAAGAGGAAACAAAACCTAGAGATAGAACGTGAAACTACTTTGTTGTGTCAAGTTTCAAGAAGCTAGCACAAACCGTGTTGGATTTAGAGTTCCAAATACATCTATCAATATAGGAGAAAACAGAGTGAAACCTAAAAATTCAAACTGTTACTGGAAATGAACGCTTCAACATAGAAGAACGAAATTTGGGGAACCAAGTCGCCTTAGTGTACTGATCATTACCTGAAAGTATCATCCAGTTTGGGTGAAAAAATATTTGCTGAGATTTCTGGAGATTCGTAATATTGGGAAGCTTGGCAACCCCGTTCCATGAAAGGGATTCTCGCCAGTCACTGCTTAGGGCTACATCAAGAGGAAACAAAACGTAGAGATAGAACGTGAAACTACTTTGTTGTGTCAAGTTTCAAGAAGCTAGCACAAACCGTGTTGGATTTAGAGTTCCAAATACATCTATTAATATAGGAGAAAACAGAGTGAAACCTAAAAATTCAAACTGTTACTGGAAATGACCGCTTCAACATAGAAGAACGAAATTTGGGGAACCAAGTCGCCTTAGTGTACTGATCATTACCTGAAAGTATCATCCAGTTTGGGTGAAAAAATATTTGCTGAGATTTCTGGAGATTCGTAATTTTGGGAAGCTTGGCAACCCCTTCCCATGAAAGCGTTTCTCGCCAGTCACTTCTTAGGGCTACAACAAGAGGAAACAAAACATACAGATAGAACGTGAAACTACTTTGTTGTGTCAAGTTTCAAGAAGCTAGCACAAACCGTGTTGGATTTAGAGTTCCAAATACATCTATCAATGTAGGAGAAAATAGAGTGAAACCTAAAAATTCAAACTGTTACTGGAAATGAACACTTCAACATAGAAGAACGAAATTTGGGGAACCAAGTCGCCTTAGTGTACTGATCATTACCTGAAAGTATCATCCAGTTTGGGTGAAAAAATATTTGCTGAGATTTCTGGAGATTCGTAATTTTGGGAAGCTTGGCAACCCCTTCCCATGAAAGTGTTTCTCGCCAGTCACTGCTTAGGGCTACATCAAGAGGAAACAAAACGTAGAGATAGAACGTGAAACTACTTTGTTGTGTCAAGTTTCAAGAAGCTAGCACAAACCGTGTTGGATTTAGAGTTCCAAATATATCTATCAATGTAGGAGAAAACAGAGTGAAACCTAAAAATTCAAACTGTTACTGGAAATGCACTTCTCAACATTGAAGAACGAAATTTGGGGAACCAAGTCGCCTTAGTGTACTGATCATTACCTGAAAGTATCATCCACTTTGGGTGAAAAAATATTTGCTGAGATTTCTGGAGATTCGTAATTTTGGGAAGCTTGGCAACCCCTTCCCATGAAAGTGTTTCTCGCCAGTCACTGCTTAGGGCTACATCAAGAGGAAACAAAACGTAGAGATAGAACGTGAAACTACTTTGTTGTGTCAAGTTTCAAGAAGCTAGAACAAACCGTGTTGGATTTAGAGTTCCAAATACATCTATCAATATAGGAGAAAACAGAGTGAAACCTAAAAATTCAAACTGTTACTGGAAATGAACGCTTCAACATAGAAGAACGAAATTTGGGGAACCAAGTCGCCTTAGTGTACTGATCATTACCTGAAAGTATCATCCAGTTTGGGTGAAAAAATGTTTGCTGAGATTTCTGGAGATTCGTAATTTTGGGAAGCTTGGCAACCCCTTCCCATGAAAGTGTTTCTCGCCAGTCACTGCTTAGGGCTACATCAAGAGGAAACAAAACGTAGAGATAGAACGTGAAACTACTTTGTTGTGTCAAGTTTCAAGAAGCTAACACAAACCGTGTTGGATTTAGAGTTCCAAATACATGTATCAATATAGGAGAAAACAGAGTGAAACCTAAAAATTCAAACTGTTACTGGAAATGAACGCTTCAACATAGAAGAACGAAATTTGGGGAACCAAGTCGCCTTAGTGTACTGATCATTACCTGAAAGTATCATCCAGTTTGGGTGAAAAAATATTTGCTGAGATTTCTGGAGATTCGTAATTTTGGGAAGCTTGGCAACCCCTTCCCATGAAAGTGTTTCTCGCCAGTCACTGCTTAGGGCTACATCAAGAGGAAACAAAACGTAGAGATAGAACGTGAAACTACTTTGTTGTGTCAAGTTTCAAGAAGCTAGCACAAACCGTGTTGGATTTAGAGTTCCAAATACATCTATCTATATAGGAGAAAACAGAGTGAAACCTAAAAATTCAAACTGTTACTGGAAATGGACGCTTCAACATAGAAGAACGAAATTTGGGGAACCAAGTCGCCTTAGTGTACTGATCATTACCTGAAAGTATCATCCAGTTTGGGTGAAAAAATATTTGCTGAGATTTCTGGAGATTCGTAATTTTGGGAAGCTTGGCAACCCCTTCCCATGAAAGTGTTTCTCGCCAGTCACTACTTAGGGCTACAACAAGAGGAAAGAAAACGTAGAGATAGAACGTGAGACTACTTTGTTGTGTCAAGTTTCAAAGAGCTAGCACAAACCGTGTTGCATTTAGAGTTCCAAATACATCTATCAATGTAGGAGAAAACAGAGTGAAACCTAAAAATTCAAACTGTTACTGGAAATGAACGCTTCAACATAGAAGAACGAAATTTGGGGAACCAAGTCGCCTTAGTGTACTGATCATTACCTGAAAGTATCATCCAGTTTGGGTGAAAAAGTATTTGCTGAGATCTCTGGAGATTCGTAATTTTGGGAAGCTTGGCAACCCCTTCCCATGAAAGTGTTTCTCGCCAGTCACTGCTTAGGGCTACATCAAGAGGAAACAAAACGTAGAGATAGAAGGTGAAACTACTTTGTTGTGTCAAGTTTCAAGAAGCTAGCACAAACCGTGTTGGATTTAGAGTTCCAAATACATCTATCAATATAGGAGAAAACAGAGTGAAACCTAAAAATTCAAACTGTTACTGGAAATGAACGCTTCAACATAGAAGAACGAAATTTGGGGAACCAAGTCGCCTTAGTGTACTGATCATTACCTGAAAGTATCATCCACTTTGGGTGAAAAAATATTTGCTGAGATTTCTGGAGATTCGTAATTTTGGGAAGCTTGGCAACCCCTTCCCATGAAAGTGTTTCTCGCCAGTCACTGCTTAGGGCTACATCAAGAGGAAACAAAACGTAGAGATAGAACGTGAAACTACTTTGTTGTGTCAAGTTTCAAGAAGCTAGCACAAACCGTGTTGGATTTAGAGTTCCAAATACATCTATCAATATAGGAGAAAACAGAGTGAAACCTAAAAATTCAAACTGTTACTGGAAATGAACGCTTCAACATAGAAGAACGAAATTTGGGGAACCAAGTCGCCTTAGTGTACAGATCATTACCTGAAAGTATCATCCACTTTGGGTGAAAAAATATTTGCTGAGATTTCTGGAGATTCGTAATTTTGGGAAGCTTGGCAACCCCTACCCATGAAAGTGTTTCTCGCCAGTCACTGCTTAGGGCTACATCAAGAGGAAACAAAACGTAGAGATAGAACGTGAAACTACTTTGTTGTGTCAAGTTTCAAGAAGCTAGCACAAACCGTGTTGGATTTAGAGTTCCAAATACATCAATCTATATAGGAGAAAACAGAGTGAAACCTAAAAATTCAAACTGTTACTGGAAATGAACGCTTCAACATAGAAGAAAGAAATTTGGGGAACCAAGTCGCCTTAGTGTACTGATCATTACCTGAAAGTATCATCCAGTTTGGGTGAAAAAATATTTGCTGAGATCTCTGGAGATTCGTAATTTTGGGAAGCTTGGCAACCCCTTCCCATGAAAGTGTTTCTCGCCAGTCACTGCTTAGGGCTACATCAAGAGGAAACAAAACGTAGAGATAGAACGTGAAACTACTTTGTTGTGTCAAGTTTCAAGAAGCTAGCACAAACCGTGTTGGATTTAGAGTTCCAAATACATCTATCAATGTAGGAGAAAATAGAGTGAAACCTAAAAATTCAAACTGTTACTGGAAATGAACGCTTCAACAGAGAAGAACGAAATTTGGGGAACCAAGTCGCCTTAGTGTACTGATCATTACCTGAAAGTATCATCCAGTTTGGGTGAAAAAATATTTGCTGAGATTTCTGGAGATTCGTAATTTTGGGAAGCTTGGCAACCCCTTCCCATGAAAGTGTTTCTCGCCAGTCACTGCTTAGGGCTACATCAAGAGGAAACAAAACGTAGAGATAGAACGTGAAACTACTTTGTTGTGTCAAGTTTCAAGAAGCTAGCACAAACCGTGTTGGATTTAGAGTTCCAAATACATCTATCAATATAGGAGAAAACAGAGTGAAACCTAAAAATTCAAACTGTTACTGGAAATGAACGCTTCAACATAGAAGAATGAAATTTGGGGAACCAAGTCGCCTTAGTGTACTGATCATTACCTGAAAGTATCATCCACTTTGGGTGAAAAAATATTTGCTGAGATTTCTGGAGATTCGTAATTTTGGGAAGCTTGGCAACCCCTTCCCATGAAAGTGTTTCTCGCCAGTCACTGCTTAGTGCTACATCAAGAGGAAACAAAACGTAGAGATAGAACGTGAAACTACTTTGTTGTGTCAAGTTTCAAGAAGCTAGCACAAACCGTGTTGGATTTAGAGTTCCAAATACATCTATCTATATAGGAGAAAACAGAGTGAAACCTAAAAATTCAAACTGTTACTGGAAATGAACGCTTCAACATAGAAGAACGAAATTTGGGGAACCAAGTCGCCTTAGTGTACTGATCATTACCTGAAAGTATCATCCAGTTTGGGTGAAAAAATATTTGCTGAGATCTCTGGAGATTCGTAATTTTGGGAAGCTTGGCAACCCCTTCCCATGAAAGTGTTTCTCGCCAGTCACTGCTTAGGGCTACATCAAGAGGAAACAAAACGTAGAGATAGAACATGAAACTACTTTATTGTGTCAAGTTTCAAGAAGCTAGCACAAACCGTGTTGGATTTATAGTTCCAAATACATCTATCAATATAGGAGAAAACAGAGTGAAACCTAAAAATTCAAACTGTTACTGGAAATGAACGCTTCAACATAGAAGAACAAAATTTGGGGAACCAAGTCGCCTTAGTGTACTGATCATTACCTGAAAGTATCATCCAGTTTGGGTGAAAAAATATTTGCTGAGATTTCTGGAGATACGTAATTTTGGGAAGCTTGGCAACCCCGTTCCATGAAAGGGATTCTCGCCAGTCACTGCTTAGGGCTACATCAAGAGGAAACAAAACGTAGAGATAGAACGTGAAACTACTTTGTTGTGTCAAGTTTCAAGAAGCTAGCACAAACCGTGTTGGATTTAGAGTTCCAAATACATCTATTAATATAGGAGAAAACAGAGTGAAACCTAAAAATTCAAACTGTTACTGGAAATGAACGCTTCAACATAGAAGAACGAAATTTGGGGAACCAAGTCGCCTTAGTGTACTGATCATTACCTGAAAGTATCATCCAGTTTGGGTGAAAAAATATTTGCTGAGATTTCTGGAGATTCGTAATTTTGGGAAGCTTGGCAACCCCTTCCCATGAAAGTCTTTCTCGCCAGTCACTGCTTAGGGCTACATCAAGAGGAAACAAAACGTAGAGATAGAATGTGAAACTACTTTGTTGTGTCAAGTTTCAAGAAGCTAGCACAAACCGTGTTGGATTTAGAGTTCCAAATACATCCATCAATGTAGGAGAAAATACAGTGAAACCTAAAAATTCAAACTGTTACTGGAAATGAACGCTTCAACATAGAAGAACGAAATTTGGGGAACCAAGTCGCCTTAGTGTACTGATCATTACCTGAAAGTATCATCCACTTTGGGTGAAAAAATATTTGCTGAGATTTCTGGAGATTCGTAATTTTGGGAAGCTTGGCAACCCCTTCCCATGAAAGTGTTTCTCGCCAGTCACTGCTTAGGGCTACATCAAGAGGAAACAAAACGTAGAGATAGAACGTGAAACTACTTTGTTGTGTCAAGTTTCAAGAAGCTAGCACAAACCGTGTTGGATTTAGAGTTCCAAATACATCTATCTATATAGGAGAAAACAGAGTGAAACCTAAAAATTCAAACTGTTACTGGAAATGAACGCTTCAACATAGAAGAACGAAATTTGGGGAACCAAGTCGCCTTAGTGTACTGATCATTACCTGAAAGTATCATCCAGTTTGGGTGAAAAAATATTTGTTGAGATCTCTGGAGATTCGTAATTTTGGGAAGCTTGGCAACCCCTTCCCATGAAAGTGTTTCTCGCCAGTCACTGCTTAGGGCTACATCAAGAGGAAACAAAACGTAGAGATAGAACGTGAAACTACTTTGTTGTGTCAAGTTTCAAGAAGCTAGCACAAACCGTGTTGGATTTAGAGTTCCAAATACATCTATCAATGTAGGAGAAAATACAGTGAAACCTAAAAATTCAAACTGTTACTGGAAATGAACGCTTCAACATAGAAGAACGAAATTTGGGGAACCAAGTCGCCTTAGTGTACTGATCATTACCTGAAAGTATCATCCACTTTGGGTGAAAAAATATTTGCTGAGATTTCTGGAGATTCGTAATTTTGGGAAGTTTGGCAACCCCTTCCCATGAAAGTGTTTCTCGCCAGTCACTGCTTAGGGCTACATCAAGAGGAAACAAAACGTAGAGATAGAACGTGAAACTACTTTGTTGTGTCAAGTTTCAAGAAGCTAGCACAAACCGTGTTGGATTTAGAGTTCCAAATACATCTATCAATATAGGAGAAAACAGAGTGAAACCTAAAAATTCAAACTGTTACTGGAAATGAACGCTTCAACATAGAAGAACGAAATTTGGGGAACCAAGTCGCCTTAGTGTACTGATCATTACCTGAAAGTATCATCCAGTTTGGGTGAAAAAATATTTGCTGAGATTTCTGGAGATTCGTAATTTTGGGAAGCTTGGCAACCCCGTTCCATGAAAGGGATTCTCGCCAGTCACTGCTTAGGGCTACATCAAGAGGAAACAAAACGTAGAGATAGAACGTGAAACTACTTTGTTGTGTCAAGTTTCAAGAAGCTAGCACAAACCGTGTTGGATTTAGAGTTCCAAATACATCTATTAATATAGGAGAAAACAGAGTGAAACCTAAAAATTCAAACTGTTACTGGAAATGAACGCTTCAACATAGAAGAACGAAATTTGGGGAACCAAGTCGCCTTAGTGTACTGATCATTACCTGAAAGTATCATCCAGTTTGGGTGAAAAAATATTTGCTGAGATTTCTGGAGATTCGTAATTTTGGGAAGCTTGGCAACCCCTTCCCATGAAAGTGTTTCTCGCCAGTCACTTCTTAGGGCTACAACAAGAGGAAACAAAACATACAGATAGAACGTGAAACTACTTTGTTGTGTCAAGTTTCAAGAAGCTAGCACAAACCGTGTTGGATTTAGAGTTCCAAATACATCTATCAATGTAGGAGAAAATAGAGTGAAACCTAAAAATTCAAACTGTTACTGGAAATGAACACTTCAACATAGAAGAACGAAATTTGGGGAACCAAGTCGCCTTAGTGTACTGATCATTACCTGAAAGTATCATGCAGTTTGGGTGAAAAAATATTTGCTGGGATTTCTGGAGATTCGTAATTTTGGGAAGCTTGGCAACCCCTTCCCATGAAAGTGTTTCTCGCCAGTCACTGCTTAGGGCTACATCAAGAGGAAACAAAACGTAGAGATAGAACGTGAAACTACTTTGTTGTGTCAAGTTTCAAGAAGCTAGCACAAACCGTGTTGGATTTAGAGTTCCAAATACATCTATCAATGTAGGAGAAAACAGAGTGAAACCTAAAAATTCAAACTGTTACTGGAAATGGACGCTTCAACATAGAAGAACGAAATTTGGGGAACCAAGTCGCCTTAGTGTACTGATCATTACCTGAAAGTATCATCCAGTTTGGGTGAAAAAATATTTGCTGAGATTTCTGGAGATTCGTAATTTTGGGAAGCTTGGCAACCCCTTCCCATGAAAGTGTTTCTCGCCAGTCACTACTTAGGGCTACAACAAGAGGAAACAAAACGTAGAGATAGAACGTGAAACTACTTTGTTGTGTCAAGTTTCAAAGAGCTAGCACAAACCGTGTTGGATTTAGAGTTCCAAATACATCTATCAATGTAGGAGAAAACAGAGTGAAACCTAAAAATTCAAACTGTTACTGGAAATGAACGCTTCAACATAGAAGAACGAAATTTGGGGAACCAAGTCGCCTTAGTGTACTGATCATTACCTGAAAGTATCATCCAGTTTGGGTGAAAAAGTATTTGCTGAGATCTCTGGAGATTCGTAATTTTGGGAAGCTTGGCAACCCCTTCCCATGAAAGTGTTTCTCGCCAGTCACTGCTTAGGGCTACATCAAGAGGAAACAAAACGTAGAGATAGAACGTGAAACTACTTTGTTGTGTCAAGTTTCAAGAAGCTAGCACAAACCGTGTTGGATTTAGAGTTCCAAATACATCTATCAATATAGGAGAAAACAGAGTGAAACCTAAAAATTCAAACTGTTACTGGAAATGAACGCTTCAACATAGAAGAACGAAATTTGGGGAACCAAGTCGCCTTAGTGTACTGATCATTACCTGAAAGTATCATCCAGTTTGGGTGAAAAAATATTTGCTGAGATTTCTGGAGATTCGTAATTTTGGGAAGCTTGGCAACCCCTTCCCATGAAAGTGTTTCTCGCCAGTCACTGCTTAGGGCTACATCAAGAGGAAACAAAACGTAGAGATAGAACGTGAAACTACTTTGTTGTGTCAAGTTTCAAGAAGCTAGCACAAACCGTGTTGGATTTAGAGTTCCAAATACATCTATCTATATAGGAGAAAACAGAGTGAAACCTAAAAATTCAAACTGTTACTGGAAATGAACGCTTCAACATAGAAGAACGAAATTTGGGGAACCAAGTCGCCTTAGTGTACTGATCATTACCTGAAAGTATCATCCAGTTTGGGTGAAAAAATATTTGCTGAGATCTCTGGAGATTCGTAATTTTGGGAAGCTTGGCAACCCCTTCCCATGAAAGTCTTTCTCGCCAGTCACTGCTTAGGGCTACATCAAGAGGAAACAAAACGTAGAGATAGAACGTGAAACTACTTTGTTGTGTCAAGTTTCAAGAAGCTAGAACAAACCGTGTTGGATTTAGAGTTCCAAATACATCTATCAATATAGGAGAAAACAGAGTGAAACCTAAAAATTCAAACTGTTACTGGAAATGAACGCTTCAACATAGAAGAACGAAATTTGGGGAACCAAGTCGCCTTAGTGTACTGATCATTACCTGAAAGTATCATCCAGTTTGGGTGAAAAAATGTTTGCTGAGATTTCTGGAGATTCGTAATTTTGGGAAGCTTGGCAACCCCTTCCCATGAAAGTGTTTCTCGCCAGTCACTGCTTAGGGCTACATCAAGAGGAAACAAAACGTAGAGATAGAACGTGAAACTACTTTGTTGTGTCAAGTTTCAAGAAGCTAACACAAACCGTGTTGGATTTAGAGTTCCAAATACATCTATCAATATAGGAGAAAACAGAGTGAAACCTAAAAATTCAAACTGTTACTGGAAATGAACGCTTCAACATAGAAGAACGAAATTTGGGGAACCAAGTCGCCTTAGTGTACTGATCATTACCTGAAAGTATCATCCAGTTTGGGTGAAAAAATATTTGCTGAGATTTCTGGAGATTCGTAATTTTAGGAAGCTTGGCAACCCCTTCCCATGAAAGTGTTTCTCGCCAGTCACTGCTTAGGGCTACATCAAGAGGAAACAAAACGTAGAGATAGAACGTGAAACTACTTTGTTGTGTCAAGTTTCAAGAAGCTAGCACAAACCGTGTTGGATTTAGAGTTCCAAATACATCTATCTATATAGGAGAAAACAGAGTGAAACCTAAAAATTCAAACTGTTACTGGAAATGGACGCTTCAACATAGAAGAACGAAATTTGGGGAACCAAGTCGCCTTAGTGTACTGATCATTACCTGAAAGTATCATCCAGTTTGGGTGAAAAAATATTTGCTGAGATTTCTGGAGATTCGTAATTTTGGGAAGCTTGGCAAACCCTTCCCATGAAAGTGTTTCTCGCCAGTCACTACTTAGGGCTACAACAAGAGGAAACAAAACGTAGAGATAGAACGTGAAACTACTTTGTTGTGTCAAGTTTCAAAGAGCTAGCACAAACCGTGTTGGATTTAGAGTTCCAAATACATCTATCAATGTAGGAGAAAACAGAGTGAAACCTAAAAATTCAAACTGTTACTGGAAATGAACGCTTCAACATAGAAGAACGAAATTTGGGGAACCAAGTCGCCTTAGTGTACTGATCATTACCTGAAAGTATCATCCAGTTTGGGTGAAAAAATATTTGCTGAGATTTCTGGAGATTCGTAATTTTGGGAAGCTTGGCAACCCCTTCCCATGAAAGTGTTTCTCGCCAGTCACTGCTTAGGGCTACATCAAGAGGAAACAAAACGTAGAGATAGAACGTGAAACTACTTTGTTGTGTCAAGTTTCAAGAAGCTAGCACAAACCGTGTTGGATTTAGAGTTCCAAATACATCTATCTATATAGGAGAAAACAGAGTGAAACCTAAAAATTCAAACTGTTACTGGAAATGAACGCTTCAACATAGAAGAACGAAATTTGGGGAACCAAGTCGCCTTAGTGTACTGATCATTACCTGAAAGTATCATCCACTTTGGGTGAAAAAATATTTGCTGAGATTTCTGGAGATTCGTAATTTTGGGAAGTTTGGCAACCCCTTCCCATGAAAGTGTTTCTCGCCAGTCACTGCTTAGGGCTACATCAAGAGGAAACAAAACGTAGAGATAGAACGTGAAACTACTTTGTTGTGTCAAGTTTCAAGAAGCTAGCACAAACCGTGTTGGATTTAGAGTTCCAAATACATCTATCAATATAGGAGAAAACAGAGTGAAACCTAAAAATTCAAACTGTTACTGGAAATGAACGCTTCAACATAGAAGAACGAAATTTGGGGAACCAAGTCGCCTTAGTGTACTGATCATTACCTGAAAGTATCATCCAGTTTGGGTGAAAAAATATTTGCTGAGATTTCTGGAGATTCGTAATTTTGGGAAGCTTGGCAACCCCGTTCCATGAAAGGGATTCTCGCCAGTCACTGCTTAGGGCTACATCAAGAGGAAACAAAATGTAGAGATAGAACGTGAAACTACTTTGTTGTGTCAAGTTTCAAGAAGCTAGCACAAACCGTGTTGGATTTAGAGTTCCAAATACATCTATTAATATAGGAGAAAACAGAGTGAAACCTAAAAATTCAAACTGTTACTGGAAATGAACGCTTCAACATAGAAGAACGAAATTTGGGGAACCAAGTCGCCTTAGTGTACTGATCATTACCTGAAAGTATCATCCAGTTTGGGTGAAAAAATATTTGCTGAGATTTCTGGAGATTCGTAATTTTGGGAAGCTTGGCAACCCCTTCCCATGAAAGTGTTTCTCGCCAGTCACTTCTTAGAGCTACAACAAGAGGAAACAAAACATACAGATAGAACGTGAAACTACTTTGTTGTTTCAAGTTTCAAGAAGCTAGCACAAACCGTGTTGGATTTAGAGTTCCAAATACATCTATCAATGTAGGAGAAAATAGAGTGAAACCTAAAAATTCAAACTGTTACTGGAAATGAACACTTCAACATAGAAGAACGAAATTTGGGGAACCAAGTCGCCTTAGTGTACTGATCATTACCTGAAAGTATCATGCAGTTTGGGTGAAAAAATATTTGCTGAGATTTCTGGAGATTCGTAATTTTGGGAAGCTTGGCAACCCCTTCCCATGAAAGTGTTTCTCGCCAGTCACTGCTTACGGCTACATCAAGAGGAAACAAAACGTAGAGATAGAACGTGAAACTACTTTGTTGTGTCAAGTTTCAAGAAGCTAGCACAAACCGTGTTGGATTTAGAGTTCCAAATACATCTATCAATGTAGGAGAAAACAGAGTGAAACCTAAAAATTCAAACTGTTACTGGAAATGAACGCTTCAACATAGAAGAACGAAATTTGGGGAACCAAGTCGCCTTAGTGTACTGATCATTACCTGAAAGTATCATCCACTTTGGGTGAAAAAATATTTGCTGAGATTTCTGGAGATTCGTAATTTTGGGAAGCTTGGCAACCCCTTCCCATGAAAGTGTTTCTCGCCAGTCACTGCTTAGGGCTACATCAAGAGGAAACAAAACGTAGAGATAGAACGTGAAACTACTTTGTTGTGTCAAGTTTCAAGAAGCTAGAACAAACCGTGTTGGATTTAGAGTTCCAAATACATCTATCACTATAGGAGAAAACAGAGTGAAACCTAAAAATTCAAACTGTTACTGGAAATGAACGCTTCAACATAGAAGAACGAAATTTGGGGAACCAAGTCGCCTTAGTGTACTGATCATTACCTGAAAGTATCATCCAGTTTGGGTGAAAAAATGTTTGCTGAGATTTCTGGAGATTCGTAATTTTGGGAAGCTTGGCAACCCCTTCCCATGAAAGTCTTTCTCGCCAGTCACTGCTTAGGGCTACATCAAGAGGAAACAAAACGTAGAGATAGAACGTGAAACTACTTTGTTGTGTCAAGTTTCAAGAAGCTAACACAAACCGTGTTGGATTTAGAGTTCCAAATACATCTATCAATATAGGAGAAAACAGAGTGAAACCTAAAAATTCAAACTGTTACTGGAAATGAACGCTTCAACATAGAAGAACGAAATTTGGGGAACCAAGTCGCCTTAGTGTACTGATCATTACCTGAAAGTATCATCCAGTTTGGGTGAAAAAATATTTGCTGAGATTTCTGGAGATTCGTAATTTTGGGAAGCTTGGCAACCCCTTCCCATGAAAGTGTTTCTCGCCAGTCACTGCTTAGGGCTACATCAAGAGGAAACAAAACGTAGAGATAGAACGTGAAACTACTTTGTTGTGTCAAGTTTCAAGAAGCTAGCACAAACCGTGTTGGATTTAGAGTTCCAAATACATCTATCTATATAGGAGAAAACAGAGTGAAACCTAAAAATTCAAACTGTTACTGGAAATGGACGCTTCAACATAGAAGAACGAAATTTGGGGAACCAAGTCGCCTTAGTGTACTGATCATTACCTGAAAGTATCATCCAGTTTGGGTGAAAAAATATTTGCTGTGATTTCTGGAGATTCGTAATTTTGGGAAGCTTGGCAACCCCTTCCCATGAAAGTGTTTCTCGCCAGTCACTACTTAGGGCTACAACAAGAGGAAACAAAACGTAGAGATAGAACGTGAAACTACTTTGTTGTGTCAAGTTTCAAAGAGCTAGCACAAACCGTGTTGGATTTAGAGTTCCAAATACATCTATCAATGTAGGAGAAAACAGAGTGAAACCTAAAAATTCAAACTGTTACTGGAAATGAACGCTTCAACATAGAAGAACGAAATTTGGGGAACCAAGTCGCCTTAGTGTACTGATCATTACCTGAAAGTATCATCCAGTTTGGGTGAAAAAGTATTTGCTGAGATCTCTGGAGATTCGTAATTTTGGGAAGCTTGGCAACCCCTTCCCATGAAAGTGTTTCTCGCCAGTCACTGCTTAGGGCTACATCAAGAGGAAACAAAACGTAGAGATAGAACGTGAAACTACTTTGTTGTGTCAAGTTTCAAGAAGCTAGCACAAACCGTGTTGGATTTAGAGTTCCAAATACATCTATCAATATAGGAGAAAACAGAGTGAAACCTAAAAATTCAAACTGTTACTGGAAATGAACGCTTCAACATAGAAGAACGAAATTTGGGGAACCAAGTCGCCTTAGTGTACTGATCATTACCTGAAAGTATCATCCAGTTTGGGTGAAAAAGTATTTGCTGAGATCTCTGGAGATTCGTAATTTTGGGAAGCTTGGCAACCCCTTCCCATGAAAGTGTTTCTCGCCAGTCACTGCTTAGGGCTACATCAAGAGGAAACAAAACGTAGAGATAGAACGTGAAACTACTTTGTTGTGTCAAGTTTCAAGAAGCTAGCACAAACCGTGTTGGATTTAGAGTTCCAAATACATCTATCAATATAGGAGAAAACAGAGTGAAACCTAAAAATTCAAACTGTTACTGGAAATGAACGCTTCAACATAGAAGAACGAAATTTGGGGAACCAAGTCGCCTTAGTGTACTGATCATTACCTGAAAGTATCATCCAGTTTGGGTGAAAAAATATTTGCTGAGATTTCTGGAGATTCGTAATTTTGGGAAGCTTGGCAACCCCTTCCCATGAAAGTGTTTCTCGCCAGTCACTGCTTAGGGCTACATCAAGAGGAAACAAAACGTAGAGATAGAACGTGAAACTACTTTGTTGTGTCAAGTTTCAAGAAGCTAGCACAAACCGTGTTGGATTTAGAGTTCCAAATACATCTATCTATATAGGAGAAAACAGAGTGAAACCTAAAAATTCAAACTGTTACTGGAAATGAACGCTTCAACATAGAAGAACGAAATTTGGGGAACCAAGTCGCCTTAGTGTACTGATCATTACCTGAAAGTATCATCCAGTTTGGGTGAAAAAATATTTGCTGAGATCTCTGGAGATTCGTAATTTTGGGAAGCTTGGCAACCCCTTCCCATGAAAGTCTTTCTCGCCAGTCACTGCTTAGGGCTACATCAAGAGGAAACAAAACGTAGAGATAGAACGTGAAACTACTTTGTTGTGTCAAGTTTCAAGAAGCTAGAACAAACCGTGTTGGATTTAGAGTTCCAAATACATCTATCAATATAGGAGAAAACAGAGTGAAACCTAAAAATTCAAACTGTTACTGGAAATGAACGCTTCAACATAGAGGAACGAAATTTGGGGAACCAAGTCGCCTTAGTGTACTGATCATTACCTGAAAGTATCATCCAGTTGGGGTGAAAAAATGTTTGCTGAGATTTCTGGAGATTCGTAATTTTGGGAAGCTTGGCAACCCCTTCCCATGAAAGTGTTTCTCGCCAGTCACTGCTTAGGGCTACATCAAGAGGAAACAAAACGTAGAGATAGAACGTGAAACTACTTTGTTGTGTCAAGTTTCAAGAAGCTAACACAAACCGTGTTGGATTTAGAGTTCCAAATACATCTATCAATATAGGAGAAAACAGAGTGAAACCTAAAAATTCAAACTGTTACTGGAAATGAACGCTTCAACATAGAAGAACGAAATTTGGGGAACCAAGTCGCCTTAGTGTACTGATCATTACCTGAAAGTATCATCCAGTTTGGGTGAAAAAATATTTGCTGAGATTTCTGGAGATTCGTAATTTTAGGAAGCTTGGCAACCCCTTCCCATGAAAGTGTTTCTCGCCAGTCACTGCTTAGGGCTACATCAAGAGGAAACAAAACGTAGAGATAGAACGTGAAACTACTTTGTTGTGTCAAGTTTCAAGAAGCTAGCACAAACCGTGTTGGATTTAGAGTTCCAAATACATCTATCTATATAGGAGAAAACAGAGTGAAACCTAAAAATTCAAACTGTTACTGGAAATGGACGCTTCAACATAGAAGAACGAAATTTGGGGAACCAAGTCGCCTTAGTGTACTGATCATTACCTGAAAGTATCATCCAGTTTGGGTGAAAAAATATTTGCTGAGATTTCTGGAGATTCGTAATTTTGGGAAGCTTGGCAACCCCTTCCCATGAAAGTGTTTCTCGCCAGTCACTACTTAGGGCTACAACAAGAGGAAACAAAACGTAGAGATAGAACGTGAAACTACTTTGTTGTGTCAAGTTTCAAAGAGCTAGCACAAACCGTGTTGGATTTAGTGTTCCAAATACATCTATCAATGTAGGAGAAAACAGAGTGAAAACTAAAAATTCAAACTGTTACTGGAAATGAACGCTTCAACATAGAAGAACGAAATTTGGGGAACCAAGTCGCCTTAGTGTACTGATCATTACCTGAAAGTATCATCCAGTTTGGGTGAAAAAGTATTTGCTGAGATCTCTGGAGATTCGTAATTTTGGGAAGCTTGGCAACCCCTTCCCATGAAAGTGTTTCTCGCCAATCACTGCTTAGGGCTACATCAAGAGGAAACAAAACGTAGAGATAGAACGTGAAACTACTTTGTTGTGTCAAGTTTCAAGAAGCTAGCACAAACCGTGTTGGATTTAGAGTTCCAAATACATCTATCAATATAGGAGAAAACAGAGTGAAACCTAAAAATTCAAACTGTTACTGGAAATGAACGCTTCAACATAGAAGAACGAAATTTGGGGAACCAAGTCGCCTTAGTGTACTGATCATTACCTGAAAGTATCATCCAGTTTGGGTGAAAAAATATTTGCTGAGATTTCTGGAGATTCGTAATTTTGGGAAGCTTGGCAACCCCTTCCCATGAAAGTGTTTCTCGCCAGTCACTGCTTAGGGCTACATCAAGAGGAAACAAAACGTAGAGATAGAACATGAAACTACTTTGTTGTGTCAAGTTTCAAGAAGCTAGCACAAACCGTGTTGGATTTAGAGTTCCAAATACATCTATCTATATAGGAGAAAACAGAGTGAAACCTAAAAATTCAAACTGTTACTGGAAATGAACGCTTCAACATAGAGGAACGAAATTTGGGGAACCAAGTCGCCTTAGTGTACTGATCATTACCTGAAAGTATCATCCAGATTGGGTGAAAAAATATTTGCTGAGATCTCTGGAGATTCGTAATTTTGGGAAGCTTGGCAACCCCTTCCCATGAAAGTCTTTCTCGCCAGTCACTGCTTAGGGCTACATCAAGAGGAAACAAAACGTAGAGATAGAACGTGAAACTACTTTGTTGTGTCAAGTTTCAAGAAGCTAGCACAAACCGTGTTGGATTTAGAGTTCCAAATACATCTATCTATATAGGAGAAAACAGAGTGAAACCTAAAAATTCAAACTGTTACTGGAAATGAACGCTTCAACATAGAAGAACGAAATTTGGGGAACCAAGTCGCCTTAGTGTACTGATCATTACCTGAAAGTATCATCCAGTTTGGGTGAAAAAATATTTGCTGAGATCTCTGGAGATTCGTAATTTTGGGAAGCTTGGCAACCCCTTCCCATGAAAGTGTTTCTCGCCAGTCACTGCTTAGGGCTACATCAAGAGGAAACAAAACGTAGAGATAGAACGTGAAACTACTTTGTTGTGTCAAGTTTCAAGAAGCTAGCACAAACCGTGTTGGATTTAGAGTTCCAAATACATCTATCAATGTAGGAGAAAACAGAGTGAAACCTAAAAATTCAAACTGTTACTGGAAATGAACGCTTAAACATAGAAGAACGAAATTTGGGGAACCAAGTCGCCTTAGTGTACTGATCATTACCTGAAAGTATCATCCACTTTGGGTGAAAAAATATTTGCTGAGATTTCTGGAGATTCGTAATTTTGGGAAGCTTGGCAACCCCTTCCCATGAAAGTGTTTCTCGCCAGTCACAGCTTAGGGCTACATCAAGAGGAAACAAAACGTAGAGATAGAACGTGAAACTACTTTGTTGTGTCAAGTTTCAAGAAGCTAGCACAAACCGTGTTGGATTTAGAGTTCCAAATACATCTATCAATATAGGAGAAAACAGAGTGAAACCTAAAAATTCAAACTGTTACTGGAAATGAACGCTTCAACATAGAAGAACGAAATTTGGGGAACCAAGTCGCCTTAGTGTACTGATCATTACCTGAAAGTATCATCCACTTTGGGTGAAAAAATATTTGCTGAGATTTCTGGAGATTCGTAATTTTGGGAAGCTTGGCAACCCCTTCCCATGAAAGTCTTTCTCGCCAGTCACTGCTTAGGGCTACATCAAGAGGAAACAAAACGTAGAGATAGAACGTGAAACTACTTTGTTGTGTCAAGTTTCAAGAAGCTAGCACAAACCGTGTTGGATTTAGAGTTCCAAATACATCTATCAATGTAGGAGAAAATACAGTGAAACCTAAAAATTCAAACTGTTACTGGAAATGAACGCTTCAACATAGAAGAACGAAATTTGGGGAACCAAGTCGCCTTAGTGTACTGATCATTACCTGAAAGTATCATCCAGTTTGGGTGAAAAAATATTTGCTGAGATTTCTGGAGATTCGTAATTTTGGGAAGCTTGGCAACCCCTTCCCATGAAAGTGTTTCTCGCCAATCACTGCTTAGGGCTACATCAAGAGGAAACAAAACGTAGAGATAGAACGTGAAACTACTTTGTTGTGTCAAGTTTCAAGAAGCTAGCACAAACCGTGTTGGATTTAGAGTTCCAAATACATCTATCAATATAGGAGAAAACAGAGTGAAACCTAAAAATTCAAACTGTTACTGGAAATGAACGCTTCAACATAGAAGAACGAAATTTGGGGAACCAAGTCGCATTAGTGTACTGATCATTACCTGAAAGTATCATCGAGTTTGGGTGAAAAAATATTTGCTGAGATTTCTGGAGATTCGTAATTTTGGGAAGCTTGGCAACCCCTTCCCATGAAAGTGTTTCTCGCCAGTCACTGCTTAGGGCTACATCAAGAGGAAACAAAACGTAGAGATAGAACATGAAACTACTTTGTTGTGTCAAGTTTCAAGAAGCTAGCACAAACCGTGTTGGATTTAGAGTTCCAAATACATCTATCTATATAGGAGAAAACAGAGTGAAACCTAAAAATTCAAACTGTTACTGGAAATGAACGCATCAACATAGAGGAACGAAATTTGGGGAACCAAGTCGCCTTAGTGTACTGATCATTACCTGAAAGTATCATCCAGATTGGGTGAAAAAATATTTGCTGAGATCTCTGGAGATTCGTAATTTTGGGAAGCTTGGCAACCCCTTCCCATGAAAGTCTTTCTCGCCAGTCACTGCTTAGGGCTACATCAAGAGGAAACAAAACGTAGAGATAGAACGTGAAACTACTTTGTTGTGTCAAGTTTCAAGAAGCTAGCACAAACCGTGTTGGATTTAGAGTTCCAAATACATCTATCTATATAGGAGAAAACAGAGTGAAACCTAAAAATTCAAACTGTTACTGGAAATGAACGCTTCAACATAGAAGAACGAAATTTGGGGAACCAAGTCGCCTTAGTGTACTGATCATTACCTGAAAGTATCATCCAGTTTGGGTGAAAAAATATTTGCTGAGATCTCTGGAGATTCGTAATTTTGGGAAGCTTGGCAACCCCTTCCCATGAAAGTGTTTCTCGCCAGTCACTGCTTAGGGCTACATCAAGAGGAAACAAAACGTAGAGATAGAACTTGAAACTACTTTGTTGTGTCAAGTTTCAAGAAGCTAGCACAAACCGTGTTGGATTTAGAGTTCCAAATACATCTATCAATGTAGGAGAAAACAGAGTGAAACCTAAAAATTCAAACTGTTACTGGAAATGAACGCTTCAACATAGAAGAACGAAATTTGGGGAACCAAGTCGCCTTAGTGTACTGATCATTACCTGAAAGTATCATCCACTTTGGGTGAAAAAATATTTGCTGAGATTTCTGGAGATTCGTAATTTTGGGAAGCTTGGCAACCCCTTCCCATGAAAGTGTTTCTCGCCAGTCACAGCTTAGGGCTACATCAAGAGGAAACAAAACGTAGAGATAGAACGTGAAACTACTTTGTTGTGTCAAGTTTCAAGAAGCTAGCACAAACCGTGTTGGATTTAGAGTTCCAAATACATCTATCAATATAGGAGAAAACAGAGTGAAACCTAAAAATTCAAACTGTTACTGGAAATGAACGCTTCAACATAGAAGAACGAAATTTGGGGAACCAAGTCGCCTTAGTGTACTGATCATTACCTGAAAGTATCATCCACTTTGGGTGAAAAAATATTTGCTGAGATTTCTGGAGATTCGTAATTTTGGGAAGCTTGGCAACCCCTTCCCATGAAAGTCTTTCTCGCCAGTCACTGCTTAGGGCTACATCAAGAGGAAACAAAACGTAGAGATAGAACGTGAAACTACTTTGTTGTGTCAAGTTTCAAGAAGCTAGCACAAACCGTGTTGGATTTAGAGTTCCAAATACATCTATCAATGTAGGAGAAAATACAGTGAAACCTAAAAATTCAAACTGTTACTGGAAATGAACGCTTCAACATAGAAGAACGAAATTTGGGGAACCAAGTCGCCTTAGTGTACTGATCATTACCTGAAAGTATCATCCAGTTTGGGTGAAAAAATATTTGCTGAGATTTCTGGAGATTCGTAATTTTGGGAAGCTTGGCAACCCCTTCCCATGAAAGTGTTTCTCGCCAGTCACTGCTTAGGGCTACATCAAGAGGAAACAAAACGTAGAGATAGAACGTGAAACTACTTTGTTGTGTCAAGTTTCAAGAAGCTAGCACAAACCGTGTTGGATTTAGAGTTCCAAATACATCTATCAATATAGGAGAAAACAGAGTGAAACCTAAAAATTCAAACTGTTACTGGAAATGAACGCTTCAACATAGAAGAACGAAATTTGGGGAACCAAGTCGCCTTAGTGTACTGATCATTACCTGAAAGTATCATCCACTTTGGGTGAAAAAATATTTGCTGAGATTTCTGGAGATTCGTAATTTTGGGAAGCTTGGCAACCCCTTCCCATGAAAGTGTTTCTCGCCAGTCACAGCTTAGGGCTACATCAAGAGGAAACAAAACGTAGAGATAGAACGTGAAACTACTTTGTTGTGTCAAGTTTCAAGAAGCTAGCACAAACCGTGTTGGATTTAGAGTTCCAAATACATCTATCTATATAGGAGAAAACAGAGTGAAACCTAAAAATTCAAACTGTTACTGGAAATGAACGCTTCAACATAGAAGAACGAAATTTGGGGAACCAAGTCGCCTTAGTGTACTGATCATTACCTGAAAGTATCATCCACTTTGGGTGAAAAAATATTTGCTGAGATCTCTGGAGATTCGTAATTTTGGGAAGCTTGGCAACCCCTTCCCATGAAAGTGTTTCTCGCCAGTCACTGCTTAGGGCTACATCAAGAGGAAACAAAACGTAGAGATAGAACGTGAAACTACTTTGTTGTGTCAAGTTTCAAGAAGCTAGCACAAACCGTGTTGGATTTAGAGTTCCAAATACATCTATCTATATAGGAGAAAACAGAGTGAAACCTAAAAATTCAAACTGTTACTGGAAATGAACGCTTCAACATAGAAGAACGAAATTTGGGGAACCAAGTCGCCTTAGTGTACTGATCATTACCTGAAAGTATCATCCAGTTTGGGTGAAAAAATATTTGCTGAGATCTCTGGAGATTCGTAATTTTGGGAAGCTTGGCAACCCCTTCCCATGAAAGTCTTTCTCGCCAGTCACTGCTTAGGGCTACATCAAGAGGAAACAAAACGTAGAGATAGAACGTGAAACTACTTTGTTGTGTCAAGTTTCAAGAAGCTAGCACAAACCGTGTTGGATTTAGAGTTCCAAATACATCTATCAATGTAGGAGAAAATACAGTGAAACCTAAAAATTCAAACTGTTACTGGAAATGAACGCTTCAACATAGAAGAACGAAATTTGGGGAACCAAGTCGCCTTAGTGTACTGATCATTACCTGAAAGTATCATCCAGTTTGGGTGAAAAAATATTTGCTGAGATTTCTGGAGATTCGTAATTTTGGGAAGCTTGGCAACCCCTTCCCATGAAAGTGTTTCTCGCCAGTCACTGCTTAGGGCTACATCAAGAGGAAACAAAACGTAGAGATAGAACGTGAAACTACTTTGTTGTGTCAAGTTTCAAGAAGCTAGCACAAACCGTGTTGGATTTAGAGTTCCAAATACATCTATCAATATAGGAGAAAACAGAGTGAAACCTAAAAATTCAAACTGTTACTGGAAATGAACGCTTCAACATAGAAGAACGAAATTTGGGGAACCAAGTCGCCTTAGTGTACTGATCATTACCTGAAAGTATCATCCAGTTTGGGTGAAAAAATATTTGCTGAGATTTCTGGAGATTCGTAATTTTGGGAAGCTTGGCAACCCCTTCCCATGAAAGTGTTTCTCGCCAGTCACTGCTTAGGGCTACATCAAGAGGAAACAAAACGTAGAGATAGAACGTGAAACTACTTTGTTGTGTCAAGTTTCAAGAAGCTAGCACAAACCGTGTTGGATTTAGAGTTCCAAATACATCTATCAATATAGGAGAAAACAGAGTGAAACCTAAAAATTCAAACTGTTACTGGAAATGAACGCTTCAACATAGAAGAACGAAATTTGGGGAACCAAGTCGCCTTAGTGTACTGATCATTACCTGAAAGTATCATCCAGTTTGGGTGAAAAAATATTTGCTGAGATTTCTGGAGATTCGTAATTTTGGGAAGCTTGGCAACCCCTTCCCATGAAAGTGTTTCTCGCCAGTCACTGCTTAGGGCTACATCAAGAGGAAACAAAACGTAGAGATAGAACGTGAAACTACTTTGTTGTGTCAAGTTTCAAGAAGCTAGCACAAACCGTGTTGGATTTAGAGTTCCAAATACATCTATCAATATAGGAGAAAACAGAGTGAAACCTAAAAATTCAAACTGTTACTGGAAATGAACGCTTCAACATAGAAGAACGAAATTTGGGGAACCAAGTCGCCTTAGTGTACAGATCATTACCTGAAAGTATCATCCACTTTGGGTGAAAAAATATTTGCTGAGATTTCTGGAGATTCGTAATTTTGGGAAGCTTGGCAACCCCTTCCCATGAAAGTGTTTCTCGCCAGTCACTGCTTAGGGCTACATCAAGAGGAAACAAAACGTAGAGATAGAACGTGAAACTACTTTGTTGTGTCAAGTTTCAAGAAGCTAGCACAAACCGTGTTGGATTTAGAGTTCCAAATACATCTATCTATATAGGAGAAAACAGAGTAAAACCTAAAAATTCAAACTGTTACTGGAAATGAACGCTTCAACATAGAAGAACGAAATTTGGGGAACCAAGTCGCCTTAGTGTACTGATCATTACCTGAAAGTATCATCCAGTTTGGGTGAAAAAATATTTGCTGAGATCTCTGGAGATTCGTAATTTTGGGAAGCTTGGCAACCCCTTCCAATGAAAGTCTTTCTCGCCAGTCACTGCTTAGGGCTACATCAAGAGGAAACAAAACGTAGAGATAGAACGTGAAACTACTTTGTTGTGTCAAGTTTCAAGAAGCTAGCACAAACCGTGTTGGATTTAGAGTTCCAAATACATCTATCAATGTAGGAGAAAATACAGTGAAACCTAAAAATTCAAACTGTTACTGGAAATGAACGCTTCAACATAGAAGAACGAAATTTGGGGAACCAAGTCGCCTTAGTGTACTGATCATTACCTGAAAGTATCATCCACTTTGGGTGAAAAAATATTTGCTGAGATTTCTGGAGATTCGTAATTTTGGGAAGCTTGGCAACCCCTTCCCATGAAAGTGTTTCAGGCCAGTCACTGCTTAGGGCTACATCAAGAGGAAACAAAACGTAGAGATAGAACGTGAAACTACTTTGTTGTGTCAAGTTTCAAGAAGCTAGCACAAACTGTGTTGGATTTAGAGTTCCAAATACATCTATCAATATAGGAGAAAACAGAGTGAAACCTAAAAATTCAAACTGTTACTGGAAATGAACGCTTCAACATAGAAGAACGAAATTTGGGGAACCAAGTCGCCTTAGTGTACTGATCATTACCTGAAAGTATCATCCACTTTGGGTGAAAAAATATTTGCTGAGATTTCTGGAGATTCGTAATTTTGGGAAGCTTGGCAACCCCTTCCCATGAAAGTGTTTCTCGCCAGTCACTGCTTAGGGCTACATCAAGAGGAAACAAAACGTAGAGATAGAACGTGAAACTACTTTGTTGTGTCAAGTTTCAAGAAGCTAGCACAAACCGTGTTGGATTTAGAGTTCCAAATACATCTATCTATATAGGAGAAAACAGAGTGAAACCTAAAAATTCAAACTGTTACTGGAAATGAACGCTTCAACATAGAAGAACGAAATTTGGGGAACCAAGTCGCCTTAGTGTACTGATCATTACCTGAAAGTATCATCCAGTTTGGGTGAAAAAATATTTGCTGAGATCTCTGGAGATTCGTAATTTTGGGAAGCTTGGCAACCCCTTCCCATGAAAGTGTTTCTCGCCAGTCACTGCTTAGGGCTACATCAAGAGGAAACAAAACGTAGAGATAGAACGTGAAACTACTTTGTTGTGTCAAGTTTCAAGAAGCTAGAACAAACCGTGTTGGATTTAGAGTTCCAAATACATCTATCAATGTAGGAGAAAATACAGTGAAACCTAAAAATTCAAACTGTTACTGGAAATGAACGCTTCAACATAGAAGAACGAAATTTGGGGAACCAAGTCGCCTTAGTGTACTGATCATTACCTGAAAGTATCATCCAGTTTGGGTGAAAAAATATTTGCTGAGATTTCTGGAGATTCGTAATTTTGGGAAGCTTGGCAACCCCTTCCCATGAAAGTGTTTCTCGCCAGTCACTGCTTAGGGCTACATCAAGAGGAAACAAAACGTAGAGATAGAACGTGAAACTACTTTGTTGTGTCAAGTTTCAAGAAGCTAGCACAAACCGTGTTGGATTTAGAGTTCCAAATACATCTATCAATGTAGGAGAAAAGAGAGTGAAACCTAAAAATTCAAACTGTTACTGGAAATGAACGCTTCAACATAGAAGAACGAAATTTGGGGAACCAAGTCGCCTTAGTGTACTGATCATTACCTGAAAGTATCATCCAGTTTGGGTGAAAAAATATTTGCTGAGATCTCTGGAGATTCGTAATTTTGGGAAGCTTGGCAACCCCTTCCAATGAAAGTCTTTCTCGCCAGTCACTGCTTAGGGCTACATCAAGAGGAAACAAAACGTAGAGATAGAACGTGAAACTACTTTGTTGTGTCAAGTTTCAAGAAGCTAGCACAAACCGTGTTGGATTTAGAGTTCCAAATACATCTATCAATGTAGGAGAAAATACAGTGAAACCTAAAAATTCAAACTGTTACTGGAAATGAACGCTTCAACATAGAAGAACGAAATTTGGGGAACCAAGTCGCCTTAGTGTACTGATCATTACCTGAAAGTATCATCCACTTTGGGTGAAAAAATATTTGCTGAGATTTCTGGAGATTCGTAATTTTGGGAAGCTTGGCAACCCCTTCCCATGAAAGTGTTTCTCGCCAGTCACTGCTTAGGGCTACATCAAGAGGAAACAAAACGTAGAGATAGAACGTGAAACTACTTTGTTGTGTCAAGTTTCAAGAAGCTAGCACAAACCGTGTTGGATTTAGAGTTCCAAATACATCTATCAATATAGGAGAAAACAGAGTGAAACCTAAAAATTCAAACTGTTACTGGAAATGAACGCTTCAACATAGAAGAACGAAATTTGGGGAACCAAGTCGCCTTAGTGTACTGATCATTACCTGAAAGTATCATCCACTTTGGGTGAAAAAATATTTGCTGAGATTTCTGGAGATTCGTAATTTTGGGAAGCTTGGCAACCCCTTCCCATGAAAGTCTTTCTCGCCAGTCACTGCTTAGGGCTACATCAAGAGGAAACAAAACGTAGAGATAGAACGTGAAACTACTTTGTTGTGTCAAGTTTCAAGAAGCTAGCACAAACCGTGTTGGATTTAGAGTTCCAAATACATCTATCAATGTAGGAGAAAATACAGTGAAACCTAAAAATTCAAACTGTTACTGGAAATGAACGCTTCAACATAGAAGAACGAAATTTGGGGAACCAAGTCGCCTTAGTGTACTGATCATTACCTGAAAGTATCATCCAGTTTGGGTGAAAAAATATTTGCTGAGATTTCTGGAGATTCGTAATTTTGGGAAGCTTGGCAACCCCTTCCCATGAAAGTGTTTCTCGCCAGTCACTGCTTAGGGCTACATCAAGAGGAAACAAAACGTAGAGATAGAACGTGAAACTACTTTGTTGTGTCAAGTTTCAAGAAGCTAGCACAAACCGTGTTGGATTTAGAGTTCCAAATACATCTATCAATATAGGAGAAAACAGAGTGAAACCTAAAAATTCAAACTGTTACTGGAAATGAACGCTTCAACATAGAAGAACGAAATTTGGGGAACCAAGTCGCCTTAGTGTACTGATCATTACCTGAAAGTATCATCCACTTTGGGTGAAAAAATATTTGCTGAGATTTCTGGAGATTCGTAATTTTGGGAAGCTTGGCAACCCCTTCCCATGAAAGTGTTTCTCGCCAGTCACAGCTTAGGGCTACATCAAGAGGAAACAAAACGTAGAGATAGAACGTGAAACTACTTTGTTGTGTCAAGTTTCAAGAAGCTAGCACAAACCGTGTTGGATTTAGAGTTCCAAATACATCTATCTATATAGGAGAAAACAGAGTGAAACCTAAAAATTCAAACTGTTACTGGAAATGAACGCTTCAACATAGAAGAACGAAATTTGGGGAACCAAGTCGCCTTAGTGTACTGATCATTACCTGAAAGTATCATCCACTTTGGGTGAAAAAATATTTGCTGAGATCTCTGGAGATTCGTAATTTTGGGAAGCTTGGCAACCCCTTCCCATGAAAGTGTTTCTCGCCAGTCACTGCTTAGGGCTACATCAAGAGGAAACAAAACGTAGAGATAGAACGTGAAACTACTTTGTTGTGTCAAGTTTCAAGAAGCTAGCACAAACCGTGTTGGATTTAGAGTTCCAAATACATCTATCTATATAGGAGAAAACAGAGTGAAACCTAAAAATTCAAACTGTTACTGGAAATGAACGCTTCAACATAGAAGAACGAAATTTGGGGAACCAAGTCGCCTTAGTGTACTGATCATTACCTGAAAGTATCATCCAGTTTGGGTGAAAAAATATTTGCTGAGATCTCTGGAGATTCGTAATTTTGGGAAGCTTGGCAACCCCTTCCCATGAAAGTCTTTCTCGCCAGTCACTGCTTAGGGCTACATCAAGAGGAAACAAAACGTAGAGATAGAACGTGAAACTACTTTGTTGTGTCAAGTTTCAAGAAGCTAGCACAAACCGTGTTGGATTTAGAGTTCCAAATACATCTATCAATGTAGGAGAAAATACAGTGAAACCTAAAAATTCAAACTGTTACTGGAAATGAACGCTTCAACATAGAAGAACGAAATTTGGGGAACCAAGTCGCCTTAGTGTACTGATCATTACCTGAAAGTATCATCCAGTTTGGGTGAAAAAATATTTGCTGAGATTTCTGGAGATTCGTAATTTTGGGAAGCTTGGCAACCCCTTCCCATGAAAGTGTTTCTCGCCAGTCACTGCTTAGGGCTACATCAAGAGGAAACAAAACGTAGAGATAGAACGTGAAACTACTTTGTTGTGTCAAGTTTCAAGAAGCTAGCACAAACCGTGTTGGATTTAGAGTTCCAAATACATCTATCAATATAGGAGAAAACAGAGTGAAACCTAAAAATTCAAACTGTTACTGGAAATGAACGCTTCAACATAGAAGAACGAAATTTGGGGAACCAAGTCGCCTTAGTGTACTGATCATTACCTGAAAGTATCATCCAGTTTGGGTGAAAAAATATTTGCTGAGATTTCTGGAGATTCGTAATTTTGGGAAGCTTGGCAACCCCTTCCCATGAAAGTGTTTCTCGCCAGTCACTGCTTAGGGCTACATCAAGAGGAAACAAAACGTAGAGATAGAACGTGAAACTACTTTGTTGTGTCAAGTTTCAAGAAGCTAGCACAAACCGTGTTGGATTTAGAGTTCCAAATACATCTATCAATATAGGAGAAAACAGAGTGAAACCTAAAAATTCAAACTGTTACTGGAAATGAACGCTTCAACATAGAAGAACGAAATTTGGGGAACCAAGTCGCCTTAGTGTACAGATCATTACCTGAAAGTATCATCCACTTTGGGTGAAAAAATATTTGCTGAGATTTCTGGAGATTCGTAATTTTGGGAAGCTTGGCAACCCCTTCCCATGAAAGTGTTTCTCGCCAGTCACTGCTTAGGGCTACATCAAGAGGAAACAAAACGTAGAGATAGAACGTGAAACTACTTTGTTGTGTCAAGTTTCAAGAAGCTAGCACAAACCGTGTTGGATTTAGAGTTCCAAATACATCTATCTATATAGGAGAAAACAGAGTAAAACCTAAAAATTCAAACTGTTACTGGAAATGAACGCTTCAACATAGAAGAACGAAATTTGGGGAACCAAGTCGCCTTAGTGTACTGATCATTACCTGAAAGTATCATCCAGTTTGGGTGAAAAAATATTTGCTGAGATCTCTGGAGATTCGTAATTTTGGGAAGCTTGGCAACCCCTTCCAATGAAAGTCTTTCTCGCCAGTCACTGCTTAGGGCTACATCAAGAGGAAACAAAACGTAGAGATAGAACGTGAAACTACTTTGTTGTGTCAAGTTTCAAGAAGCTAGCACAAACCGTGTTGGATTTAGAGTTCCAAATACATCTATCAATGTAGGAGAAAATACAGTGAAACCTAAAAATTCAAACTGTTACTGGAAATGAACGCTTCAACATAGAAGAACGAAATTTGGGGAACCAAGTCGCCTTAGTGTACTGATCATTACCTGAAAGTATCATCCACTTTGGGTGAAAAAATATTTGCTGAGATTTCTGGAGATTCGTAATTTTGGGAAGCTTGGCAACCCCTTCCCATGAAAGTGTTTCAGGCCAGTCACTGCTTAGGGCTACATCAAGAGGAAACAAAACGTAGAGATAGAACGTGAAACTACTTTGTTGTGTCAAGTTTCAAGAAGCTAGCACAAACTGTGTTGGATTTAGAGTTCCAAATACATCTATCAATATAGGAGAAAACAGAGTGAAACCTAAAAATTCAAACTGTTACTGGAAATGAACGCTTCAACATAGAAGAACGAAATTTGGGGAACCAAGTCGCCTTAGTGTACTGATCATTACCTGAAAGTATCATCCACTTTGGGTGAAAAAATATTTGCTGAGATTTCTGGAGATTCGTAATTTTGGGAAGCTTGGCAACCCCTTCCCATGAAAGTGTTTCTCGCCAGTCACTGCTTAGGGCTACATCAAGAGGAAACAAAACGTAGAGATAGAACGTGAAACTACTTTGTTGTGTCAAGTTTCAAGAAGCTAGCACAAACCGTGTTGGATTTAGAGTTCCAAATACATCTATCTATATAGGAGAAAACAGAGTGAAACCTAAAAATTCAAACTGTTACTGGAAATGAACGCTTCAACATAGAAGAACGAAATTTGGGGAACCAAGTCGCCTTAGTGTACTGATCATTACCTGAAAGTATCATCCAGTTTGGGTGAAAAAATATTTGCTGAGATCTCTGGAGATTCGTAATTTTGGGAAGCTTGGCAACCCCTTCCCATGAAAGTGTTTCTCGCCAGTCACTGCTTAGGGCTACATCAAGAGGAAACAAAACGTAGAGATAGAACGTGAAACTACTTTGTTGTGTCAAGTTTCAAGAAGCTAGAACAAACCGTGTTGGATTTAGAGTTCCAAATACATCTATCAATGTAGGAGAAAATACAGTGAAACCTAAAAATTCAAACTGTTACTGGAAATGAACGCTTCAACATAGAAGAACGAAATTTGGGGAACCAAGTCGCCTTAGTGTACTGATCATTACCTGAAAGTATCATCCAGTTTGGGTGAAAAAATATTTGCTGAGATTTCTGGAGATTCGTAATTTTGGGAAGCTTGGCAACCCCTTCCCATGAAAGTGTTTCTCGCCAGTCACTGCTTAGGGCTACATCAAGAGGAAACAAAACGTAGAGATAGAACGTGAAACTACTTTGTTGTGTCAAGTTTCAAGAAGCTAGCACAAACCGTGTTGGATTTAGAGTTCCAAATACATCTATCAATGTAGGAGAAAAGAGAGTGAAACCTAAAAATTCAAACTGTTACTGGAAATGAACGCTTCAACATAGAAGAACGAAATTTGGGGAACCAAGTCGCCTTAGTGTACTGATCATTACCTGAAAGTATCATCCAGTTTGGGTGAAAAAATATTTGCTGAGATCTCTGGAGATTCGTAATTTTGGGAAGCTTGGCAACCCCTTCCAATGAAAGTCTTTCTCGCCAGTCACTGCTTAGGGCTACATCAAGAGGAAACAAAACGTAGAGATAGAACGTGAAACTACTTTGTTGTGTCAAGTTTCAAGAAGCTAGCACAAACCGTGTTGGATTTAGAGTTCCAAATACATCTATCAATGTAGGAGAAAATACAGTGAAACCTAAAAATTCAAACTGTTACTGGAAATGAACGCTTCAACATAGAAGAACGAAATTTGGGGAACCAAGTCGCCTTAGTGTACTGATCATTACCTGAAAGTATCATCCACTTTGGGTGAAAAAATATTTGCTGAGATTTCTGGAGATTCGTAATTTTGGGAAGCTTGGCAACCCCTTCCCATGAAAGTGTTTCTCGCCAGTCACTGCTTAGGGCTACATCAAGAGGAAACAAAACGTAGAGATAGAACGTGAAACTACTTTGTTGTGTCAAGTTTCAAGAAGCTAGCACAAACCGTGTTGGATTTAGAGTTCCAAATACATCTATCAATATAGGAGAAAACAGAGTGAAACCTAAAAATTCAAACTGTTACTGGAAATGAACGCTTCAACATAGAAGAACGAAATTTGGGGAACCAAGTCGCCTTAGTGTACTGATCATTACCTGAAAGTATCATCCACTTTGGGTGAAAAAATATTTGCTGAGATTTCTGGAGATTCGTAATTTTGGGAAGCTTGGCAACCCCTTCCCATGAAAGTGTTTCTCGCCAGTCACTGCTTAGGGCTACATCAAGAGGAAACAAAACGTAGAGATAGAACGTGAAACTACTTTGTTGTGTCAAGTTTCAAGAAGCTAGCACAAACCGTGTTGGATTTAGAGTTCCAAATACATCTATCTATATAGGAGAAAACAGAGTGAAACCTAAAAATTCAAACTGTTACTGGAAATGAACGCTTCAACATAGAAGAACGAAATTTGGGGAACCAAGTCGCCTTAGTGTACTGATCATTACCTGAAAGTATCATCCAGTTTGGGTGAAAAAATATTTGCTGAGATCTCTGGAGATTCGTAATTTTGGGAAGCTTGGCAACCCCTTCCCATGAAAGTGTTTCTCGCCAGTCACTGCTTAGGGCTACATCAAGAGGAAACAAAACGTAGAGATAGAACGTGAAACTACTTTGTTGTGTCAAGTTTCAAGAAGCTAGCACAAACCGTGTTGGATTTAGAGTTCCAAATACATCTATCAATGTAGGAGAAAATACAGTGAAACCTAAAAATTCAAACTGTTACTGGAAATGAACGCTTCAACATAGAAGAACGAAATTTGGGGAACCAAGTCGCCTTAGTGTACTGATCATTACCTGAAAGTATCATCCACTTTGGGTGAAAAAATATTTGCTGAGATTTCTGGAGATTCGTAATTTTGGGAAGTTTGGCAACCCCTTCCCATGAAAGTGTTTCTCGCCAGTCACTGCTTAGGGCTACATCAAGAGGAAACAAAACGTAGAGATAGAACGTGAAACTACTTTGTTGTGTCAAGTTTCAAGAAGCTAGCACAAACCGTGTTGGATTTAGAGTTCCAAATACATCTATCAATGTAGGAGAAAATACAGTGAAACCTAAAAATTCAAACTGTTACTGGAAATGAACGCTTCAACATAGAAGAACGAAATTTGGGGAACCAAGTCGCCTTAGTGTACTGATCATTACCTGAAAGTATCATCCAGTTTGGGTGAAAAAATATTTGCTGAGATTTCTGGAGATTCGTAATTTTGGGAAGCTTGGCAACCCCTTCCCATGAAAGTGTTTCTCGCCAGTCACTGCTTAGGGCTACATCAAGAGGAAACAAAACGTAGAGATAGAACGTGAAACTACTTTGTTGTGTCAAGTTTCAAGAAGCTAGCACAAACCGTGTTGGATTTAGAGTTCCAAATACATCTATCAATATAGGAGAAAACAGAGTGAAACCTAAAAATTCAAACTGTTACTGGAAATGAACGCTTCAACATAGAAGAACGAAATTTGGGGAACCAAGTCGCCTTAGTGTACTGATCATTACCTGAAAGTATCATCCAGTTTGGGTGAAAAAATATTTGCTGAGATTTCTGGAGATTCGTAATTTTGGGAAGCTTGGCAACCCCTTCCCATGAAAGTGTTTCTCGCCAGTCACTGCTTAGGGCTACATCAAGAGGAAACAAAACGTAGAGATAGAACGTGAAACTACTTTGTTGTGTCAAGTTTCAAGAAGCTAGCACAAACCGTGTTGGATTTAGAGTTCCAAATACATCTATCAATATAGGAGAAAACAGAGTGAAACCTAAAAATTCAAACTGTTACTGGAAATGAACGCTTCAACATAGAAGAACGAAATTTGGGGAACCAAGTCGCCTTAGTGTACAGATCATTACCTGAAAGTATCATCCACTTTGGGTGAAAAAATATTTGCTGAGATTTCTGGAGATTCGTAATTTTGGGAAGCTTGGCAACCCCTTCCCATGAAAGTGTTTCTCGCCAGTCACTGCTTAGGGCTACATCAAGAGGAAACAAAACGTAGAGATAGAACGTGAAACTACTTTGTTGTGTCAAGTTTCAAGAAGCTAGCACAAACCGTGTTGGATTTAGAGTTCCAAATACATCTATCAATATAGGAGAAAACAGAGTGAAACCTAAAAATTCAAACTGTTACTGGAAATGAACGCTTCAACATAGAAGAACGAAATTTGGGGAACCAAGTCGCCTTAGTGTACAGATCATTACCTGAAAGTATCATCCACTTTGGGTGAAAAAATATTTGCTGAGATTTCTGGAGATTCGTAATTTTGGGAAGCTTGGCAACCCCTTCCCATGAAAGTGTTTCTCGCCAGTCACTGCTTAGGGCTACATCAAGAGGAAACAAAACGTAGAGATAGAACGTGAAACTACTTTGTTGTGTCAAGTTTCAAGAAGCTAGCACAAACCGTGTTGGATTTAGAGTTCCAAATACATCTATCTATATAGGAGAAAACAGAGTAAAACCTAAAAATTCAAACTGTTACTGGAAATGAACGCTTCAACATAGAAGAACGAAATTTGGGGAACCAAGTCGCCTTAGTGTACTGATCATTACCTGAAAGTATCATCCAGTTTGGGTGAAAAAATATTTGCTGAGATCTCTGGAGATTCGTAATTTTGGGAAGCTTGGCAACCCCTTCCAATGAAAGTCTTTCTCGCCAGTCACTGCTTAGGGCTACATCAAGAGGAAACAAAACGTAGAGATAGAACGTGAAACTACTTTGTTGTGTCAAGTTTCAAGAAGCTAGCACAAACCGTGTTGGATTTAGAGTTCCAAATACATCTATCAATGTAGGAGAAAATACAGTGAAACCTAAAAATTCAAACTGTTACTGGAAATGAACGCTTCAACATAGAAGAACGAAATTTGGGGAACCAAGTCGCCTTAGTGTACTGATCATTACCTGAAAGTATCATCCACTTTGGGTGAAAAAATATTTGCTGAGATTTCTGGAGATTCGTAATTTTGGGAAGCTTGGCAACCCCTTCCCATGAAAGTGTTTCAGGCCAGTCACTGCTTAGGGCTACATCAAGAGGAAACAAAACGTAGAGATAGAACGTGAAACTACTTTGTTGTGTCAAGTTTCAAGAAGCTAGCACAAACCGTGTTGGATTTAGAGTTCCAAATACATCTATCTATATAGGAGAAAACAGAGTGAAACCTAAAAATTCAAACTGTTACTGGAAATGAACGCTTCAACATAGAAGAACGAAATTTGGGGAACCAAGTCGCCTTAGTGTACTGATCATTACCTGAAAGTATCATCCAGTTTGGGTGAAAAAATATTTGCTGAGATCTCTGGAGATTCGTAATTTTGGGAAGCTTGGCAACCCCTTCCCATGAAAGTGTTTCTCGCCAGTCACTGCTTAGGGCTACATCAAGAGGAAACAAAACGTAGAGATAGAACGTGAAACTACTTTGTTGTGTCAAGTTTCAAGAAGCTAGAACAAACCGTGTTGGATTTAGAGTTCCAAATACATCTATCAATGTAGGAGAAAATACAGTGAAACCTAAAAATTCAAACTGTTACTGGAAATGAACGCTTCAACATAGAAGAACGAAATTTGGGGAACCAAGTCGCCTTAGTGTACTGATCATTACCTGAAAGTATCATCCAGTTTGGGTGAAAAAATATTTGCTGAGATTTCTGGAGATTCGTAATTTTGGGAAGCTTGGCAACCCCTTCCCATGAAAGTGTTTTCTCGCCAGTCACTGCTTAGGGCTACATCAAGAGGAAACAAAACGTAGAGATAGAACGTGAAACTACTTTGTTGTGTCAAGTTTCAAGAAGCTAGCACAAACCGTGTTGGATTTAGAGTTCCAAATACATCTATCAATGTAGGAGAAAAGAGAGTGAAACCTAAAAATTCAAACTGTTACTGGAAATGAACGCTTCAACATAGAAGAACGAAATTTGGGGAACCAAGTCGCCTTAGTGTACTGATCATTACCTGAAAGTATCATCCAGTTTGGGTGAAAAAATATTTGCTGAGATCTCTGGAGATTCGTAATTTTGGGAAGCTTGGCAACCCCTTCCAATGAAAGTCTTTCTCGCCAGTCACTGCTTAGGGCTACATCAAGAGGAAACAAAACGTAGAGATAGAACGTGAAACTACTTTGTTGTGTCAAGTTTCAAGAAGCTAGCACAAACCGTGTTGGATTTAGAGTTCCAAATACATCTATCAATGTAGGAGAAAATACAGTGAAACCTAAAAATTCAAACTGTTACTGGAAATGAACGCTTCAACATAGAAGAACGAAATTTGGGGAACCAAGTCGCCTTAGTGTACTGATCATTACCTGAAAGTATCATCCACTTTGGGTGAAAAAATATTTGCTGAGATTTCTGGAGATTCGTAATTTTGGGAAGCTTGGCAACCCCTTCCCATGAAAGTGTTTCTCGCCAGTCACTGCTTAGGGCTACATCAAGAGGAAACAAAACGTAGAGATAGAACGTGAAACTACTTTGTTGTGTCAAGTTTCAAGAAGCTAGCACAAACCGTGTTGGATTTAGAGTTCCAAATACATCTATCAATATAGGAGAAAACAGAGTGAAACCTAAAAATTCAAACTGTTACTGGAAATGAACGCTTCAACATAGAAGAACGAAATTTGGGGAACCAAGTCGCCTTAGTGTACTGATCATTACCTGAAAGTATCATCCACTTTGGGTGAAAAAATATTTGCTGAGATTTCTGGAGATTCGTAATTTTGGGAAGCTTGGCAACCCCTTCCCATGAAAGTGTTTCTCGCCAGTCACTGCTTAGGGCTACATCAAGAGGAAACAAAACGTAGAGATAGAACGTGAAACTACTTTGTTGTGTCAAGTTTCAAGAAGCTAGCACAAACCGTGTTGGATTTAGAGTTCCAAATACATCTATCTATATAGGAGAAAACAGAGTGAAACCTAAAAATTCAAACTGTTACTGGAAATGAACGCTTCAACATAGAAGAACGAAATTTGGGGAACCAAGTCGCCTTAGTGTACTGATCATTACCTGAAAGTATCATCCAGTTTGGGTGAAAAAATATTTGCTGAGATCTCTGGAGATTCGTAATTTTGGGAAGCTTGGCAACCCCTTCCCATGAAAGTGTTTCTCGCCAGTCACTGCTTAGGGCTACATCAAGAGGAAACAAAACGTAGAGATAGAACGTGAAACTACTTTGTTGTGTCAAGTTTCAAGAAGCTAGCACAAACCGTGTTGGATTTAGAGTTCCAAATACATCTATCAATGTAGGAGAAAATACAGTGAAACCTAAAAATTCAAACTGTTACTGGAAATGAACGCTTCAACATAGAAGAACGAAATTTGGGGAACCAAGTCGCCTTAGTGTACTGATCATTACCTGAAAGTATCATCCACTTTGGGTGAAAAAATATTTGCTGAGATTTCTGGAGATTCGTAATTTTGGGAAGTTTGGCAACCCCTTCCCATGAAAGTGTTTCTCGCCAGTCACTGCTTAGGGCTACATCAAGAGGAAACAAAACGTAGAGATAGAACGTGAAACTACTTTGTTGTGTCAAGTTTCAAGAAGCTAGCACAAACCGTGTTGGATTTAGAGTTCCAAATACATCTATCAATGTAGGAGAAAATACAGTGAAACCTAAAAATTCAAACTGTTACTGGAAATGAACGCTTCAACATAGAAGAACGAAATTTGGGGAACCAAGTCGCCTTAGTGTACTGATCATTACCTGAAAGTATCATCCAGTTTGGGTGAAAAAATATTTGCTGAGATTTCTGGAGATTCGTAATTTTGGGAAGCTTGGCAACCCCTTCCCATGAAAGTGTTTCTCGCCAGTCACTGCTTAGGGCTACATCAAGAGGAAACAAAACGTAGAGATAGAACGTGAAACTACTTTGTTGTGTCAAGTTTCAAGAAGCTAGCACAAACCGTGTTGGATTTAGAGTTCCAAATACATCTATCAATATAGGAGAAAACAGAGTGAAACCTAAAAATTCAAACTGTTACTGGAAATGAACGCTTCAACATAGAAGAACGAAATTTGGGGAACCAAGTCGCCTTAGTGTACTGATCATTACCTGAAAGTATCATCCAGTTTGGGTGAAAAAATATTTGCTGAGATCTCTGGAGATTCGTAATTTTGGGAAGCTTGGCAACCCCTTCCAATGAAAGTCTTTCTCGCCAGTCACTGCTTAGGGCTACATCAAGAGGAAACAAAACGTAGAGATAGAACGTGAAACTACTTTGTTGTGTCAAGTTTCAAGAAGCTAGCACAAACCGTGTTGGATTTAGAGTTCCAAATACATCTATCAATGTAGGAGAAAATACAGTGAAACCTAAAAATTCAAACTGTTACTGGAAATGAACGCTTCAACATAGAAGAACGAAATTTGGGGAACCAAGTCGCCTTAGTGTACTGATCATTACCTGAAAGTATCATCCACTTTGGGTGAAAAAATATTTGCTGAGATTTCTGGAGATTCGTAATTTTGGGAAGCTTGGCAACCCCTTCCCATGAAAGTGTTTCTCGCCAGTCACTGCTTAGGGCTACATCAAGAGGAAACAAAACGTAGAGATAGAACGTGAAACTACTTTGTTGTGTCAAGTTTCAAGAAGCTAGCACAAACCGTGTTGGATTTAGAGTTCCAAATACATCTATCAATATAGGAGAAAACAGAGTGAAACCTAAAAATTCAAACTGTTACTGGAAATGAACGCTTCAACATAGAAGAACGAAATTTGGGGAACCAAGTCGCCTTAGTGTACTGATCATTACCTGAAAGTATCATCCACTTTGGGTGAAAAAATATTTGCTGAGATTTCTGGAGATTCGTAATTTTGGGAAGCTTGGCAACCCCTTCCCATGAAAGTGTTTCTCGCCAGTCACTGCTTAGGGCTACATCAAGAGGAAACAAAACGTAGAGATAGAACGTGAAACTACTTTGTTGTGTCAAGTTTCAAGAAGCTAGCACAAACCGTGTTGGATTTAGAGTTCCAAATACATCTATCTATATAGGAGAAAACAGAGTGAAACCTAAAAATTCAAACTGTTACTGGAAATGAACGCTTCAACATAGAAGAACGAAATTTGGGGAACCAAGTCGCCTTAGTGTACTGATCATTACCTGAAAGTATCATCCAGTTTGGGTGAAAAAATATTTGCTGAGATCTCTGGAGATTCGTAATTTTGGGAAGCTTGGCAACCCCTTCCCATGAAAGTGTTTCTCGCCAGTCACTGCTTAGGGCTACATCAAGAGGAAACAAAACGTAGAGATAGAACGTGAAACTACTTTGTTGTGTCAAGTTTCAAGAAGCTAGCACAAACCGTGTTGGATTTAGAGTTCCAAATACATCTATCAATGTAGGAGAAAATACAGTGAAACCTAAAAATTCAAACTGTTACTGGAAATGAACGCTTCAACATAGAAGAACGAAATTTGGGGAACCAAGTCGCCTTAGTGTACTGATCATTACCTGAAAGTATCATCCACTTTGGGTGAAAAAATATTTGCTGAGATTTCTGGAGATTCGTAATTTTGGGAAGCTTGGCAACCCCTTCCCATGAAAGTGTTTCAGGCCAGTCACTGCTTAGGGCTACATCAAGAGGAAACAAAACGTAGAGATAGAACGTGAAACTACTTTGTTGTGTCAAGTTTCAAGAAGCTAGCACAAACTGTGTTGGATTTAGAGTTCCAAATACATCTATCAATATAGGAGAAAACAGAGTGAAACCTAAAAATTCAAACTGTTACTGGAAATGAACGCTTCAACATAGAAGAACGAAATTTGGGGAACCAAGTCGCCTTAGTGTACTGATCATTACCTGAAAGTATCATCCACTTTGGGTGAAAAAATATTTGCTGAGATTTCTGGAGATTCGTAATTTTGGGAAGCTTGGCAACCCCTTCCCATGAAAGTGTTTCTCGCCAGTCACTGCTTAGGGCTACATCAAGAGGAAACAAAACGTAGAGATAGAACGTGAAACTACTTTGTTGTGTCAAGTTTCAAGAAGCTAGCACAAACCGTGTTGGATTTAGAGTTCCAAATACATCTATCAATATAGGAGAAAACAGAGTGAAACCTAAAAATTCAAACTGTTACTGGAAATGAACGCTTCAACATAGAAGAACGAAATTTGGGGAACCAAGTCGCCTTAGTGTACTGATCATTACCTGAAAGTATCATCCACTTTGGGTGAAAAAATATTTGCTGAGATTTCTGGAGATTCGTAATTTTGGGAAGCTTGGCAACCCCTTCCCATGAAAGTGTTTCTCGCCAGTCACTGCTTAGGGCTACATCAAGAGGAAACAAAACGTAGAGATAGAACGTGAAACTACTTTGTTGTGTCAAGTTTCAAGAAGCTAGCACAAACCGTGTTGGATTTAGAGTTCCAAATACATCTATCTATATAGGAGAAAACAGAGTGAAACCTAAAAATTCAAACTGTTACTGGAAATGAACGCTTCAACATAGAAGAACGAAATTTGGGGAACCAAGTCGCCTTAGTGTACTGATCATTACCTGAAAGTATCATCCAGTTTGGGTGAAAAAATATTTGCTGAGATCTCTGGAGATTCGTAATTTTGGGAAGCTTGGCAACCCCTTCCCATGAAAGTGTTTCTCGCCAGTCACTGCTTAGGGCTACATCAAGAGGAAACAAAACGTAGAGATAGAACGTGAAACTACTTTGTTGTGTCAAGTTTCAAGAAGCTAGCACAAACCGTGTTGGATTTAGAGTTCCAAATACATCTATCAATGTAGGAGAAAATACAGTGAAACCTAAAAATTCAAACTGTTACTGGAAATGAACGCTTCAACATAGAAGAACGAAATTTGGGGAACCAAGTCGCCTTAGTGTACTGATCATTACCTGAAAGTATCATCCACTTTGGGTGAAAAAATATTTGCTGAGATTTCTGGAGATTCGTAATTTTGGGAAGTTTGGCAACCCCTTCCCATGAAAGTGTTTCTCGCCAGTCACTGCTTAGGGCTACATCAAGAGGAAACAAAACGTAGAGATAGAACGTGAAACTACTTTGTTGTGTCAAGTTTCAAGAAGCTAGCACAAACCGTGTTGGATTTAGAGTTCCAAATACATCTATCAATATAGGAGAAAACAGAGTGAAACCTAAAAATTCAAACTGTTACTGGAAATGAACGCTTCAACATAGAAGAACGAAATTTGGGGAACCAAGTCGCCTTAGTGTACTGATCATTACCTGAAAGTATCATCCACTTTGGGTGAAAAAATATTTGCTGAGATTTCTGGAAATTCGTAATTTTGGGAAGCTTGGCAACCCCTTCCCATGAAAGTGTTTCTCGCCAGTCACTGCTTAGGGCTACATCAAGAGGAAACAAAACGTAGAGATAGAACGTGAAACTACTTTGTTGTGTCAAGTTTCAAGAAGCTAGCACAAACCGTGTTGGATTTAGAGTTCCAAATACATCTATCTATATAGGAGAAAACAGAGTGAAACCTAAAAATTCAAACTGTTACTGGAAATGAACGCTTCAACATAGAAGAACGAAATTTGGGGAACCAAGTCGCCTTAGTGTACTGATCATTACCTGAAAGTATCATCCACTTTGGGTGAAAAAATATTTGCTGAGATTTCTGGAGATTCGTAATTTTGGGAAGCTTGGCAACCCCTTCCCATGAAAGTGTTTCTCGCCAGTCACTGCTTAGGGCTACATCAAGAGGAAACAAAACGTAGAGATAGAACGTGAAACTACTTTGTTGTGTCAAGTTTCAAGAAGCTAGCACAAACCGTGTTGGATTTAGAGTTCCAAATACATCTATCTATATAGGAGAAAACAGAGTGAAACCTAAAAATTCAAACTGTTACTGGAAATGAACGCTTCAACATAGAAGAACGAAATTTGGGGAACCAAGTCGCCTTAGTGTACTGATCATTACCTGAAAGTATCATCCAGTTTGGGTGAAAAAATATTTGCTGAGATCTCTGGAGATTCGTAATTTTGGGAAGCTTGGCAACCCCTTCCCATGAAAGTGTTTCTCGCCAGTCACTGCTTAGGGCTACATCACGAGGAAACAAAACGTAGAGATAGAACGTGAAACTACTTTGTTGTGTCAAGTTTCAAGAAGCTAGAACAAACCGTGTTGGATTTAGAGTTCCAAATACATCTATCAATGTAGGAGAAAATACAGTGAGACCTAAAAATTCAAACTGTTACTGGAAATGAACGCTTCAACATAGAAGAACGAAATTTGGGGAACCAAGTCGCCTTAGTGTACTGATCATTACCTGAAAGTATCATCCAGTTTGGGTGAAAAAATATTTGCTGAGATTTCTGGAGATTCGTAATTTTGGGAAGCTTGGCAACCCCTTCCCATGAAAGTGTTTCTCGCCAGTCACTGCTTAGGGCTACATCAAGAGGAAACAAAACGTAGAGATAGAACGTGAAACTACTTTGTTGTGTCAAGTTTCAAGAAGCTAGCACAAACCGTGTTGGATTTAGAGTTCCAAATACATCTATCAATATAGGAGAAAACAGAGTGAAACCTAAAAATTCAAACTGTTACTGGAAATGAACGCTTCAACATAGAAGAACGAAATTTGGGGAACCAAGTCGCCTTAGTGTACTGATCATTACCTGAAAGTATCATCCACTTTGGGTGAAAAAATATTTGCTGAGATTTCTGGAGATTCGTAATTTTGGGAAGCTTGGCAACCCCTTCCCATGAAAGTGTTTCTCGCCAGTCACTGCTTAGGGCTACATCAAGAGGAAACAAAATGTAGAGATAGAACGTGAAACTACTTTGTTGTGTCAAGTTTCAAGAAGCTAGCACAAACCGTGTTGGATTTAGAGTTCCAAATACATCTATCTATATAGGAGAAAACAGAGTGAAACCTAAAAATTCAAACTGTTACTGGAAATGAACGCTTCAACATAGAAGAACGAAATTTGGGGAACCAAGTCGCCTTAGTGTACTGATCATTACCTGAAAGTATCATCCAGTTTGGGTGAAAAAATATTTGCTGAGATCTCTGGAGATTCGTAATTTTGGGAAGCTTGGCAACCCCTTCCCATGAAAGTGTTTCTCGCCAGTCACTGCTTAGGGCTACATCAAGAGGAAACAAAACGTAGAGATAGAACGTGAAACTACTTTGTTGTGTCAAGTTTCAAGAAGCTAGCACAAACCGTGTTGGATTTAGAGTTCCAAATACATCTATCAATGTAGGAGAAAATACAGTGAAACCTAAAAATTCAAACTGTTACTGGAAATGAACGCTTCAACATAGAAGAACGAAATTTGGGGAACCAAGTCGCCTTAGTGTACTGATCATTACCTGAAAGTATCATCCACTTTGGGTGAAAAAATATTTGCTGAGATTTCTGGAGATTCGTAATTTTGGGAAGTTTGGCAACCCCTTCCCATGAAAGTGTTTCTCGCCAGTCACTGCTTAGGGCTACATCAAGAGGAAACAAAACGTAGAGATAGAACGTGAAACTACTTTGTTGTGTCAAGTTTCAAGAAGCTAGCACAAACCGTGTTGGATTTAGAGTTCCAAATACATCTATCAATATAGGAGAAAACAGAGTGAAACCTAAAAATTCAAACTGTTACTGGAAATGAACGCTTCAACATAGAAGAACGAAATTTGGGGAACCAAGTCGCCTTAGTGTACTGATCATTACCTGAAAGTATCATCCAGTTTGGGTGAAAAAATATTTGCTGAGATCTCTGGAGATTCGTAATTTTGGGAAGCTTGGCAACCCCTTCCCATGAAAGTGTTTCTCGCCAGTCACTGCTTAGGGCTACATCAAGAGGAAACAAAACGTAGAGATAGAACGTGAAACTACTTTGTTGTGTCAAGTTTCAAGAAGCTAGCACAAACCGTGTTGGATTTAGAGTTCCAAATACATCTATCAATATAGGAGAAAACAGAGTGAAACCTAAAAATTCAAACTGTTACTGGAAATGAACGCTTCAACATAGAAGAACGAAATTTGGGGAACCAAGTCGCCTTAGTGTACAGATCATTACCTGAAAGTATCATCCACTTTGGGTGAAAAAATATTTGCTGAGATTTCTGGAGATTCGTAATTTTGGGAAGCTTGGCAACCCCTTCCCATGAAAGTGTTTCTCGCCAGTCACTGCTTAGGGCTACATCAAGAGGAAACAAAACGTAGAGATAGAACGTGAAACTACTTTGTTGTGTCAAGTTTCAAGAAGCTAGCACAAACCGTGTTGGATTTAGAGTTCCAAATACATCTATCTATATAGGAGAAAACAGAGTGAAACCTAAAAATTCAAACTGTTACTGGAAATGAACGCTTCAACATAGAAGAACGAAATTTGGGGAACCAAGTCGCCTTAGTGTACTGATCATTACCTGAAAGTATCATCCAGTTTGGGTGAAAAAATATTTGCTGAGATCTCTGGAGATTCGTAATTTTGGGAAGCTTGGCAACCCCTTCCCATGAAAGTGTTTCTCGCCAGTCACTGCTTGGGGCTACATCAAGAGGAAACAAAACGTAGAGATAGAACGTGAAACTACTTTGTTGTGTCAAGTTTCAAGAAGCTAGAACAAACCGTGTTGGATTTAGAGTTCCAAATACATCTATCAATGTAGGAGAAAATACAGTGAAACCTAAAAATTCAAACTGTTACTGGAAATGAACGCTTCAACATAGAAGAACGAAATTTGGGGAACCAAGTCGCCTTAGTGTACTGATCATTACCTGAAAGTATCATCCAGTTTGGGTGAAAAAATATTTGCTGAGATTTCTGGAGATTCGTAATTTTGGGAAGCTTGGCAACCCCTTCCCATGAAAGTGTTTCTCGCCAGTCACTGCTTAGGGCTACATCAAGAGGAAACAAAACGTAGAGATAGAACGTGAAACTACTTTGTTGTGTCAAGTTTCAAGAAGCTAGCACAAACCGTGTTGGATTTAGAGTTCCAAATACATCTATCAATATAGGAGAAAACAGAGTGAAACCTAAAAATTCAAACTGTTACTGGAAATGAACGCTTCAACATAGAAGAACGAAATTTGGGGAACCAAGTCGCCTTAGTGTACTGATCATTACCTGAAAGTATCATCCACTTTGGGTGAAAAAATATTTGCTGAGATTTCTGGAGATTCGTAATTTTGGGAAGCTTGGCAACCCCTTCCCATGAAAGTGTTTCTCGCCAGTCACTGCTTAGGGCTACATCAAGAGGAAACAAAATGTAGAGATAGAACGTGAAACTACTTTGTTGTGTCAAGTTTCAAGAAGCTAGCACAAACCGTGTTGGATTTAGAGTTCCAAATACATCTATCTATATAGGAGAAAACAGAGTGAAACCTAAAAATTCAAACTGTTACTGGAAATGAACGCTTCAACATAGAAGAACGAAATTTGGGGAACCAAGTCGCCTTAGTGTACTGATCATTACCTGAAAGTATCATCCAGTTTGGGTGAAAAAATATTTGCTGAGATCTCTGGAGATTCGTAATTTTGGGAAGCTTGGCAACCCCTTCCCATGAAAGTGTTTCTCGCCAGTCACTGCTTAGGGCTACATCAAGAGGAAACAAAACGTAGAGATAGAACGTGAAACTACTTTGTTGTGTCAAGTTTCAAGAAGCTAGCACAAACCGTGTTGGATTTAGAGTTCCAAATACATCTATCAATGTAGGAGAAAATACAGTGAAACCTAAAAATTCAAACTGTTACTGGAAATGAACGCTTCAACATAGAAGAACGAAATTTGGGGAACCAAGTCGCCTTAGTGTACTGATCATTACCTGAAAGTATCATCCACTTTGGGTGAAAAAATATTTGCTGAGATTTCTGGAGATTCGTAATTTTGGGAAGTTTGGCAACCCCTTCCCATGAAAGTGTTTCTCGCCAGTCACTGCTTAGGGCTACATCAAGAGGAAACAAAACGTAGAGATAGAACGTGAAACTACTTTGTTGTGTCAAGTTTCAAGAAGCTAGCACAAACCGTGTTGGATTTAGAGTTCCAAATACATCTATCAATATAGGAGAAAACAGAGTGAAACCTAAAAATTCAAACTGTTACTGGAAATGAACGCTTCAACATAGAAGAACGAAATTTGGGGAACCAAGTCGCCTTAGTGTACTGATCATTACCTGAAAGTATCATCCACTTTGGGTGAAAAAATATTTGCTGAGATTTCTGGAGATTCGTAATTTTGGGAAGCTTGGCAACCCCTTCCCATGAAAGTGTTTCTCGGCAGTCACTGCTTTGGGCTACATCAAGAGGAAACAAAACGTAGAGATAGAACGTGAAACTACTTTGTTGTGTCAAGTTTCAAGAAGCTAGCACAAACCGTGTTGGATTTAGAGTTCCAAATACATCTATCTATATAGGAGAAAACAGAGTGAAACCTAAAAATTCAAACTGTTACTGGAAATGAACGCTTCAACATAGAAGAACGAAATTTGGGGAACCAAGTCGCCTTAGTGTACTGATCATTACCTGAAAGTATCATCCAGTTTGGGTGAAAAAATATTTGCTGAGATCTCTGGAGATTCGTAATTTTGGGAAGCTTGGCAACCCCTTCCCATGAAAGTGTTTCTCGCCAGTCACTGCTTAGGGCTACATCAAGAGGAAACAAAACGTAGAGATAGAACGTGAAACTGCTTTGTTGTGTCAAGTTTCAAGAAGCTAGAACAAACCGTGTTGGATTTAGAGTTCCAAATACATCTATCAATGTAGGAGAAAATAGAGTGAAACCCAAAAATTCAAACTGTTACTGGAAATGAACGCTTCAACATAGAAGAACGAAATTTGGGGAACCAAGTCGCCTTAGTGTACTGATCATTACCTGAAAGTATCATCCAGTTTGGGTGAAAAAATATTTGCTGAGATTTCTGGAGATTCGTAATTTTGGGAAGCTTGGCAACCCCTTCCCATGAAAGTGTTTCTCGCCAGTCACTGCTTAGGGCTACATCAAGAGGAAAGAAAACGTAGAGATAGAACGTGAAACTACTTTGTTGTGTCAAGTTTCAAGAAGCTAGCACAAACCGTGTTGGATTTAGAGTTCCAAATACATCTATCAATATAGGAGAAAACAGAGTGAAACCTAAAAATTCAAACTGTTACTGGAAATGAACGCTTCAACATAGAAGAACGAAATTTGGGGAACCAAGTCGCCTTAGTGTACTGATCATTACCTGAAAGTATCATCCAGTTTGGGTGAAAAAATATTTGCTGAGATTTCTGGAGATTCGTAATTTTGGGAAGCTTGGCAACCCCTTCCCATGAAAGTGTTTCTCGCCAGTCACTGCTTAGGGCTACATCAAGAGGAAACAAAACGTAGAGATAGAACGTGAAACTACTTTGTTGTGTCAAGTTTCAAGAAGCTAGCACAAACCGTGTTGGATTTAGAGTTCCAAATACATCTATCAATATAGGAGAAAACAGAGTGAAACCTAAAAATTCAAACTGTTACTGGAAATGAACGCTTCAACATAGAAGAACGAAATTTGGGGAACCAAGTCGCCTTAGTGTACAGATCATTACCTGAAAGTATCATCCACTTTGGGTGAAAAAATATTTGCTGAGATTTCTGGAGATTCGTAATTTTGGGAAGCTTGGCAACCCCTTCCCATGAAAGTGTTTCTCGCCAGTCACTGCTTAGGGCTACATCAAGAGGAAACAAAACGTAGAGATAGAACGTGAAACTACTTTGTTGTGTCAAGTTTCAAGAAGCTAGCACAAACCGTGTTGGATTTAGAGTTCCAAATACATCTATCTATATAGGAGAAAACAGAGTGAAACCTAAAAATTCAAACTGTTACTGGAAATGAACGCTTCAACATAGAAGAACGAAATTTGGGGAACCAAGTCGCCTTAGTGTACTGATCATTACCTGAAAGTATCATCCAGTTTGGGTGAAAAAATATTTGCTGAGATCTCTGGAGATTCGTAATTTTGGGAAGCTTGGCAACCCCTTCCCATGAAAGTCTTTCTCGCCAGTCACTGCTTAGGGCTACATCAAGAGGAAACAAAACGTAGAGATAGAACGTGAAACTACTTTGTTGTGTAAAGTTTCAAGAAGCTAGCACAAACCGTGTTGGATTTAGAGTTCCAAATACATCTATCAATGTAGGAGAAAATACAGTGAAACCTAAAAATTCAAACTGTTACTGGAAATGAACGCTTCAACATAGAAGAACGAAATTTGGGGAACCAAGTCGCCTTAGTGTACTGATCATTACCTGAAAGTATCATCCAGTTTGGGTGAAAAAATATTTGCTGAGATTTCTGGAGATTCATAATTTTGGGAAGCTTGGCAACCCCTTCCCATGAAAGTGTTTCTCGCCAGTCACTGCTTAGGGCTACATCAAGAGGAAACAAAACGTAGAGATAGAACGTGAAACTACTTTGTTGTGTCAAGTTTCAAGAAGCTAGCACAAACCGTGTTGGATTTAGAGTTCCAAATACATCTATCTATATAGGAGAAAACAGAGTGAAACCTAAAAATTCAAACTGTTACTGGAAATGAACGCTTCAACATAGAAGAACGAAATTTGGGGAACCAAGTCGCCTTAGTGTACTGATCATTACCTGAAAGTATCATCCACTTTGGGTGAAAAAATATTTGCTGAGATTTCTGGAGATTCGTAATTTTGGGAAGTTTGGCAACCCCTTCCCATGAAAGTGTTTCTCGCCAGTCACTGCTTAGGGCTACATCAAGAGGAAACAAAACGTAGAGATAGAACGTGAAACTACTTTGTTGTGTCAAGTTTCAAGAAGCTAGCACAAACCGTGTTGGATTTAGAGTTCCAAATACATCTATCAATATAGGAGAAAACAGAGTGAAACCTAAAAATTCAAACTGTTACTGGAAATGAACGCTTCAACATAGAAGAACGAAATTTGGGGAACCAAGTCGCCTTAGTGTACTGATCATTACCTGAAAGTATCATCCAGTTTGGGTGAAAAAATATTTGCTGAGATTTCTGGAGATTCGTAATTTTGGGAAGCTTGGCAACCCCGTTCCATGAAAGGGATTCTCGCCAGTCACTGCTTAGGGCTACATCAAGAGGAAACAAAACGTAGAGATAGAACGTGAAACTACTTTGTTGTGTCAAGTTTCAAGAAGCTAGCACAAACCGTGTTGGATTTAGAGTTCCAAATACATCTATTAATATAGGAGAAAACAGAGTGAAACCTAAAAATTCAAACTGTTACTGGAAATGAACGCTTCAACATAGAAGAACGAAATTTGGGGAACCAAGTCGCCTTAGTGTACTGATCATTACCTGAAAGTATCATCCAGTTTGGGTGAAAAAATATTTGCTGAGATTTCTGGAGATTCGTAATTTTGGGAAGCTTGGCAACCCCTTCCCATGAAAGTGTTTCTCGCCAGTCACTTCTTAGGGCTACAACAAGAGGAAACAAAACATACAGATAGAACGTGAAACTACTTTGTTGTGTCAAGTTTCAAGAAGCTAGCACAAACCGTGTTGGATTTAGAGTTCCAAATACATCTATCAATGTAGGAGAAAATAGAGTGAAACCTAAAAATTCAAACTGTTACTGGAAATGAACACTTCAACATAGAAGAACGAAATTTGGGGAACCAAGTCGCCTTAGTGTACTGATCATTACCTGAAAGTATCATGCAGTTTGGGTGAAAAAATATTTGCTGAGATTTCTGGAGATTCGTAATTTTGGGAAGCTTGGCAACCCCTTCCCATGAAAGTGTTTCTCGCCAGTCACTGCTTAGGGCTACATCAAGAGGAAACAAAACGTAGAGATAGAACGTGAAACTACTTTGTTGTGTCAAGTTTCAAGAAGCTAGCACAAACCGTGTTGGATTTAGAGTTCCAAATACATCTATCAATGTAGGAGAAAACAGAGTGAAACCTAAAAATTCAAACTGTTACTGGAAATGAACGCTTCAACATAGAAGAACGAAATTTGGGGAACCAAGTCGCCTTAGTGTACTGATCATTACCTGAAAGTATCATCCACTTTGGGTGAAAAAATATTTGCTGAGATTTCTGGAGATTCGTAATTTTGGGAAGCTTGGCAACCCCTTCCCATGAAAGTGTTTCTCGCCAGTCACTGCTTAGGGCTACATCAAGAGGAAACAAAACGTAGAGATAGAACGTGAAACTACTTTGTTGTGTCAAGTTTCAACAAGCTAGAACAAACCGTGTTGGATTTAGAGTTCCAAATACATCTATCACTATAGGAGAAAACAGAGTGAAACCTAAAAATTCAAACTGTTACTGGAAATGAACGCTTCAACATAGAAGAACGAAATTTGGGGAACCAAGTCGCCTTAGTGTACAGATCATTACCTGAAAGTATCATCCACTTTGGGTGAAAAAATATTTGCTGAGATTTCTGGAGATTCGTAATTTTGGGAAGCTTGGCAACCCCTTCCCATGAAAGTGTTTCTCGCCAGTCACTGCTTAGGGCTACATCAAGAGGAAACAAAACGTAGAGATAGAACGTGAAACTACTTTGTTGTGTCAAGTTTCAAGAAGCTAACACAAACCGTGTTGGATTTAGAGTTCCAAATACATCTATCAATATAGGAGAAAACAGAGTGAAACCTAAAAATTCAAACTGTTACTGGAAATGAACGCTTCAACATAGAAGAACGAAATTTGGGGAACCAAGTCGCCTTAGTGTACTGATCATTACCTGAAAGTATCATCCAGTTTGGGTGAAAAAATATTTGCTGAGATTTCTGGAGATTCGTAATTTTGGGAAGCTTGGCAACCCCTTCCCATGAAAGTGTTTCTCGCCAGTCACTGCTTAGGGCTACATCAAGAGGAAACAAAACGTAGAGATAGAACGTGAAACTACTTTGTTGTGTCAAGTTTCAAGAAGCTAGCACAAACCGTGTTGGATTTAGAGTTCCAAATACATCTATCTATATAGGAGAAAACAGAGTGAAACCTAAAAATTCAAACTGTTACTGGAAATGGACGCTTCAACATAGAAGAACGAAATTTGGGGAACCAAGTCGCCTTAGTGTACTGATCATTACCTGAAAGTATCATCCAGTTTGGGTGAAAAAATATTTGCTGAGATTTCTGGAGATTCGTAATTTTGGGAAGCTTGGCAACCCCTTCCCATGAAAGTGTTTCTCGCCAGTCACTACTTAGGGCTACAACAAGAGGAAACAAAACGTAGAGATAGAACGTGAAACTACTTTGTTGTGTCAAGTTTCAAAGAGCTAGCACAAACCGTGTTGGATTTAGAGTTCCAAATACATCTATCAATGTAGGAGAAAACAGAGTGAAACCTAAAAATAAAAACTGTTACTGGAAATGAACGCTTCAACATAGAAGAACGAAATTTGGGGAACCAAGTCGCCTTAGTGTACTGATCATTACCTGAAAGTATCATCCAGTTTGGGTGAAAAAGTATTTGCTGAGATCTCTGGAGATTCGTAATTTTGGGAAGCTTGGCAACCCCTTCCCATGAAAGTGTTTCTCGCCAGTCACTGCTTAGGGCTACATCAAGAGGAAACAAAACGTAGAGATAGAACGTGAAACTACTTTGTTGTGTCAAGTTTCAAGAAGCTAGCACAAACCGTGTTGGATTTAGAGTTCCAAATACATCTATCAATATAGGAGAAAACAGAGTGAAACCTAAAAATTCAAACTGTTACTGGAAATGAACGCTTCAACATAGAAGAACGAAATTTGGGGAACCAAGTCGCCTTAGTGTACTGATCATTACCTGAAAGTATCATCCAGTTTGGGTGAAAAAATATTTGCTGAGATTTCTGGAGATTCGTAATTTTGGGAAGCTTGGCAACCCCTTCCCATGAAAGTGTTTCTCGCCAGTCACTGCTTAGGGCTACATCAAGAGGAAACAAAACGTAGAGATAGAACGTGAAACTACTTTGTTTTGTCAAGTTTCAAGAAGCTAGCACAAACCGTGTTGGATTTAGAGTTCCAAATACATCTATCTATATAGGAGAAAACAGAGTGAAACCTAAAAATTCAAACTGTTACTGGAAATGAACGCTTCAACATAGAAGAACGAAATTTGGGGAACCAAGTCGCCTTAGTGTACTGATCATTACCTGAAAGTATCATCCAGTTTGGGTGAAAAAATATTTGCTGAGATCTCTGGAGATTCGTAATTTTGGGAAGCTTGGCAACCCCTTCCAATGAAAGTCTTTCTCACCAGTCACTGCTTAGGGCTACATCAAGAGGAAACAAAACGTAGAGATAGAACGTGAAACTACTTTGTTGTGTCAAGTTTCAAGAAGCTAGAACAAACCGTGTTGGATTTAGAGTTCCAAATACATCTATCAATATAGGAGAAAACAGAGTGAAACCTAAAAATTCAAACTGTTACTGGAAATGAACGCTTCAACATAGAGGAACGAAATTTGGGGAACCAAGTCGCCTTAGTGTACTGATCATTACCTGAAAGTATCATCCAGTTTGGGTGAAAAAATGTTTGCTGAGATTTCTGGAGATTCGTAATTTTGGGAAGCTTGGCAACCCCTTCCCATGAAAGTGTTTCTCGCCAGTCACTGCTTAGGGCTACATCAAGAGGAAACAAAACGTAGAGATAGAACGTGAAACTACTTTGTTGTGTCAAGTTTCAAGAAGCTAACACAAACCGTGTTGGATTTAGAGTTCCAAATACATCTATCAATATAGGAGAAAACAGAGTGAAACCTAAAAATTCAAACTGTTACTGGAAATGAACGCTTCAACATAGAAGAACGAAATTTGGGGAACCAAGTCGCCTTAGTGTACTGATCATTACCTGAAAGTATCATCCAGTTTGGGTGAAAAAATATTTGCTGAGATTTCTGGAGATTCGTAATTTTAGGAAGCTTGGCAACCCCTTCCCATGAAAGTGTTTCTCGCCAGTCACTGCTTAGGGCTACATCAAGAGGAAACAAAACGTAGAGATAGAACGTGAAACTACTTTGTTGTGTCAAGTTTCAAGAAGCTAGCACAAACCGTGTTGGATTTAGAGTTCCAAATACATCTATCTATATAGGAGAAAACAGAGTGAAACCTAAAAATTCAAACTGTTTCTGGAAATGGACGCTTCAACATAGAAGAACGAAATTTGGGGAACCAAGTCGCCTTAGTGTACTGATCATTACCTGAAAGTATCATCCAGTTTGGGTGAAAAAATATTTGCTGAGATTTCTGGAGATTCGTAATTTTGGGAAGCTTGGCAACCCCTTCCCATGAAAGTGTTTCTCGCCAGTCACTACTTAGGGCTACAACAAGAGGAAACAAAACGTAGAGATAGAACGTGAAACTACTTTGTTGTGTCAAGTTTCAAAGAGCTAGCACAAACCGTGTTGGATTTAGAGTTCCAAATACATCTATCAATGTAGGAGAAAACAGAGTGAAACCTAAAAATTCAAACTGTTACTGGAAATGAACGCTTCAACATAGAAGAACGAAATTTGGGGAACCAAGTCGCCTTAGTGTACTGATCATTACCTGAAAGTATCATCCAGTTTGGGTGAAAAAGTATTTGCTGAGATCTCTGGAGATTCGTAATTTTGGGAAGCTTGGCAACCCCTTCCCATGAAAGTGTTTCTCGCCAATCACTGCTTAGGGCTACATCAAGAGGAAACAAAACATAGAGATAGAACGTGAAACTACTTTGTTGTGTCAAGTTTCAAGAAGCTAGCACAAACCGTGTTGGATTTAGAGTTCCAAATACATCTATCAATATAGGAGAAAACAGAGTGAAACCTAAAAATTCAAACTGTTACTGGAAATGAACGCTTCAACATAGAAGAACGAAATTTGGGGAACCAAGTCGCCTTAGTGTACTGATCATTACCTGAAAGTATCATCCAGTTTGGGTGAAAAAATATTTGCTGAGATTTCTGGAGATTCGTAATTTTGGGAAGCTTGGCAACCCCTTCCCATGAAAGTGTTTCTCGCCAGTCACTGCTTAGGGCTACATCAAGAGGAAACAAAACGTAGAGATAGAACATGAAACTACTTTGTTGTGTCAAGTTTCAAGAAGCTAGCACAAACCGTGTTGGATTTAGAGTTCCAAATACATCTATCTATATAGGAGAAAACAGAGTGAAACCTAAAAATTCAAACTGTTACTGGAAATGAACGCTTCAACATAGAGGAACGAAATTTGGGGAACCAAGTCGCCTTAGTGTACTGATCATTACCTGAAAGTATCATCCAGATTGGGTGAAAAAATATTTGCTGAGATCTCTGGAGATTCGTAATTTTGGGAAGCTTGGCAACCCCTTCCCATGAAAGTCTTTCTCGCCAGTCACTGCTTAGGGCTACATCAAGAGGAAACAAAACGTAGAGATAGAACGTGAAACTACTTTGTTGTGTCAAGTTTCAAGAAGCTAGCACAAACCGTGTTGGATTTAGAGTTCCAAATACATCTATCTATATAGGAGAAAACAGAGTGAAACCTAAAAACTCAAACTGTTACTGGAAATGAACGCTTCAACATAGAAGAACGAAATTTGGAGAACCAAGTCGCCTTAGTGTACTGATCATTACCTGAAAGTATCATCCAGTTTGGGTGAAAAAATATTTGCTGAGATCTCTGGAGATTCGTAATTTTGGGAAGCTTGGCAACCCCTTCCCATGAAAGTCTTTCTCGCCAGTCACTGCTTAGGGCTACATCAAGAGGAAACAAAACGTAGAGATAGAACGTGAAACTACTTTGTTGTGTCAAGTTTCAAGAAGCTAGCACAAACCGTGTTGGATTTAGAGTTCCAAATACATCTATCAATGTAGGAGAAAACAGAGTGAAACCTAAAAATTCAAACTGTTACTGGAAATGAACGCTTCAACATAGAAGAACGAAATTTGGGGAACCAAGTCGCCTTAGTGTACTGATCATTACCTGAAAGTATCATCCACTTTGGGTGAAAAAATATTTGCTGAGATTTCTGGAGATTCGTAATTTTGGGAAGCTTGGCAACCCCTTCCCATGAAAGTGTTTCTCGCCAGTCACAGCTTAGGGCTACATCAAGAGGAAACAAAACGTAGAGATAGAACGTGAAACTACTTTGTTGTGTCAAGTTTCAAGAAGCTAGCACAAACCGTGTTGGATTTAGAGTTCCAAATACATCTATCTATATAGGAGAAAACAGAGTGAAACCTAAAAATTCAAACTGTTACTGGAAATGAACGCTTCAACATAGAAGAACGAAATTTGGGGAACCAAGTCGCCTTAGTGTACTGATCATTACCTGAAAGTATCATCCACTTTGGGTGAAAAAATATTTGCTGAGATCTCTGGAGATTCGTAATTTTGGGAAGCTTGGCAACCCCTTCCCATGAAAGTCTTTCTCGCCAGTCACTGCTTAGGGCTACATCAAGAGGAAACAAAACGTAGAGATAGAACGTGAAACTACTTTGTTGTGTCAAGTTTCAAGAAGCTCTCACAAACCGTGTTGGATTTAGAGTTCCAAATACATCTATCAATGTAGGAGAAAATACAGTGAAACCTAAAAATTCAAACTGTTACTGGAAATGAACGCTTCAACATAGAAGAACGAAATTTGGGGAACCAAGTCGCCTTAGTGTACTGATCATTACCTGAAAGTATCATCCAGTTTGGGTGAAAAAATATTTGCTGAGATTTCTGGAGATTCGTAATTTTGGGAAGCTTGGCAACCCCTTCCCATGAAAGTGTTTCTCGCCAGTCACTGCTTAGGGCTACATCAAGAGGAAACAAAACGTAGAGATAGAACGTGAAACTACTTTGTTGTGTCAAGTTTCAAGAAGCTAGCACAAACCGTGTTGGATTTAGAGTTCCAAATACATCTATCAATATAGGAGAAAACAGAGTGAAACCTAAAAATTCAAACTGTTACTGGAAATGAACGCTTCAACATAGAAGAACGAAATTTGGGGAACCAAGTCGCCTTAGTGTACTGATCATTACCTGAAAGTATCATCCACTTTGGGTGAAAAAATATTTGCTGAGATTTCTGGAGATTCGTAATTTTGGGAAGCTTGGCAACCCCTTCCCTTGAAAGTGTTTCTCGCCAGTCACAGCTTAGGGCTACATCAAGAGGAAACAAAACGTAGAGATAGAACGTGAAACTACTTTGTTGTGTCAAGTTTCAAGAAGCTAGCACAAACCGTGTTGGATTTAGAGTTCCAAATACATCTATCTATATAGGAGAAAACAGAGTGAAACCTAAAAATTCAAACTGTTACTGGAAATGAACGCTTCAACATAGAAGAACGAAATTTGGGGAACCAAGTCGCCTTAGTGTACTGATCATTACCTGAAAGTATCATCCACTTTGGGTGAAAAAATATTTGCTGAGATCTCTGGAGATTCGTAATTTTGGGAAGCTTGGCAACCCCTTCCCATGAAAGTCTTTCTCGCCAGTCACTGCTTAGGGCTACATCAAGAGGAAACAAAACGTAGAGATAGAACGTGAAACTACTTTGTTGTGTCAAGTTTCAAGAAGCTAGCACAAACCGTGTTGGATTTAGAGTTCCAAATACATCTATCTATATAGGAGAAAACAGAGTGAAACCTAAAAATTCAAACTGTTACTGGAAATGAACGCTTCAACATAGAAGAACGAAATTTGGGGAACCAAGTCGCCTTAGTGTACTGATCATTACCTGAAAGTATCATCCAGTTTGGGTGAAAAAATATTTGCTGAGATCTCTGGAGATTCGTAATTTTGGGAAGCTTGGCAACCCCTTCCCATGAAAGTCTTTCTCGCCAGTCACTGCTTAGGGCTACATCAAGAGGAAACAAAACGTAGAGATAGAACGTGAAACTACTTTGTTGTGTCAAGTTTCAAGAAGCTAGCACAAACCGTGTTGGATTTAGAGTTCCAAATACATCTATCAATGTAGGAGAAAATACAGTGAAACCTAAAAATTCAAACTGTTACTGGAAATGAACGCTTCAACATAGAAGAACGAAATTTGGGGAACCAAGTCGCCTTAGTGTACTGATCATTACCTGAAAGTATCATCCAGTTTGGGTGAAAAAATATTTGCTGAGATTTCTGGAGATTCGTAATTTTGGGAAGCTTGGCAACCCCTTCCCATGAAAGTGTTTCTCGCCAGTCACTGCTTAGGGCTACATCAAGAGGAAACAAAACGTAGAGATAGAACGTGAAACTACTTTGTTGTGTCAAGTTTCAAGAAGCTAGCACAAACCGTGTTGGATTTAGAGTTCCAAATACATCTATCAATATAGGAGAAAACAGAGTGAAACCTAAAAATTCAAACTGTTACTGGAAATGAACGCTTCAACATAGAAGAACGAAATTTGGGGAACCAAGTCGCCTTAGTGTACTGATCATTACCTGAAAGTATCATCCAGTTTGGGTGAAAAAATATTTGCTGAGATTTCTGGAGATTCGTAATTTTGGGAAGCTTGGCAACCCCTTCCCATGAAAGTGTTTCTCGCCAGTCACTGCTTAGGGCTACATCAAGAGGAAACAAAACGTAGAGATAGAACGTGAAACTACTTTGTTGTGTCAAGTTTCAAGAAGCTAGCACAAACCGTGTTGGATTTAGAGTTCCAAATACATCTATCAATATAGGAGAAAACAGAGTGAAACCTAAAAATTCAAACTGTTACTGGAAATGAACGCTTCAACATAGAAGAACGAAATTTGGGGAACCAAGTCGCCTTAGTGTACAGATCATTACCTGAAAGTATCATCCACTTTGGGTGAAAAAATATTTGCTGAGATTTCTGGAGATTCGTAATTTTGGGAAGCTTGGCAACCCCTTCCCATGAAAGTGTTTCTCGCCAGTCACTGCTTAGGGCTACATCAAGAGGAAACAAAACGTAGAGATAGAACGTGAAACTACTTTGTTGTGTCAAGTTTCAAGAAGCTAGCACAAACCGTGTTGGATTTAGAGTTCCAAATACATCTATCTATATAGGAGAAAACAGAGTAAAACCTAAAAATTCAAACTGTTACTGGAAATGAACGCTTCAACATAGAAGAACGAAATTTGGGGAACCAAGTCGCCTTAGTGTACTGATCATTACCTGAAAGTATCATCCAGTTTGGGTGAAAAAATATTTGCTGAGATCTCTGGAGATTCGTAATTTTGGGAAGCTTGGCAACCCCTTCCAATGAAAGTCTTTCTCGCCAGTCACTGCTTAGGGCTACATCAAGAGGAAACAAAACGTAGAGATAGAACGTGAAACTACTTTGTTGTGTCAAGTTTCAAGAAGCTAGCACAAACCGTGTTGGATTTAGAGTTCCAAATACATCTATCAATGTAGGAGAAAATACAGTGAAACCTAAAAATTCAAACTGTTACTGGAAATGAACGCTTCAACATAGAAGAACGAAATTTGGGGAACCAAGTCGCCTTAGTGTACTGATCATTACCTGAAAGTATCATCCACTTTGGGTGAAAAAATATTTGCTGAGATTTCTGGAGATTCGTAATTTTGGGAAGCTTGGCAACCCCTTCCCATGAATGTGTTTCAGGCCAGTCACTGCTTAGGGCTACATCAAGAGGAAACAAAACGTAGAGATAGAACGTGAAACTACTTTGTTGTGTCAAGTTTCAAGAAGCTAGCACAAACTGTGTTGGATTTAGAGTTCCAAATACATCTATCAATATAGGAGAAAACAGAGTGAAACCTAAAAATTCAAACTGTTACTGGAAATGAACGCTTCAACATAGAAGAACGAAATTTGGGGAACCAAGTCGCCTTAGTGTACTGATCATTACCTGAAAGTATCATCCAGTTTGGGTGAAAAAATATTTGCTGAGATTTCTGGAGATTCGTAATTTTGGGAAGCTTGGCAACCCCTTCCCATGAAAGTGTTTCTCGCCAGTCACTGCTTAGGGCTACATCAAGAGGAAACAAAATGTAGAGATAGAACGTGAAACTACTTTGTTGTGTCAAGTTTCAAGAAGCTAGCACAAACCGTGTTGGATTTAGAGTTCCAAATACATCTATCTATATAGGAGAAAACAGAGTGAAACCTAAAAATTCAAACTGTTACTGGAAATGAACGCTTCAACATAGAAGAACGAAATTTGGGGAACCAAGTCGCCTTAGTGTACTGATCATTACCTGAAAGTATCATCCAGTTTGGGTGAAAAAATATTTGCTGAGATCTCTGGAGATTCGTAATTTTGGGAAGCTTGGCAACCCCTTCCCATGAAAGTGTTTCTCGCCAGTCACTGCTTAGGGCTACATCAAGAGGAAACAAAACGTAGAGATAGAACGTGAAACTACTTTGTTGTGTCAAGTTTCAAGAAGCTAGCACAAACCGTGTTGGATTTAGAGTTCCAAATACATCTATCAATGTAGGAGAAAATACAGTGAAACCTAAAAATTCAAACTGTTACTGGAAATGAACGCTTCAACATAGAAGAACGAAATTTGGGGAACCAAGTCGCCTTAGTGTACTGATCATTACCTGAAAGTATCATCCACTTTGGGTGAAAAAATATTTGCTGAGATTTCTGGAGATTCGTAATTTTGGGAAGTTTGGCAACCCCTTCCCATGAAAGTGTTTCTCGCCAGTCACTGCTTAGGGCTACATCAAGAGGAAACAAAACGTAGAGATAGAACGTGAAACTACTTTGTTGTGTCAAGTTTCAAGAAGCTAGCACAAACCGTGTTGGATTTAGAGTTCCAAATACATCTATCAATATAGGAGAAAACAGAGTGAAACCTAAAAATTCAAACTGTTACTGGAAATGAACGCTTCAACATAGAAGAACGAAATTTGGGGAACCAAGTCGCCTTAGTGTACTGATCATTACCTGAAAGTATCATCCAGTTTGGGTGAAAAAATATTTGCTGAGATCTCTGGAGATTCGTAATTTTGGGAAGCTTGGCAACCCCTTCCCATGAAAGTGTTTCTCGCCAGTCACTGCTTAGGGCTACATCAAGAGGAAACAAAACGTAGAGATAGAACGTGAAACTACTTTGTTGTGTCAAGTTTCAAGAAGCTAGCACAAACCGTGTTGGATTTAGAGTTCCAAATACATCTATCAATATAGGAGAAAACAGAGTGAAACCTAAAAATTCAAACTGTTACTGGAAATGAACGCTTCAACATAGAAGAACGAAATTTGGGGAACCAAGTCGCCTTAGTGTACAGATCATTACCTGAAAGTATCATCCACTTTGGGTGAAAAAATATTTGCTGAGATTTCTGGAGATTCGTAATTTTGGGAAGCTTGGCAACCCCTTCCCATGAAAGTGTTTCTCGCCAGTCACTGCTTAGGGCTACATCAAGAGGAAACAAAACGTAGAGATAGAACGTGAAACTACTTTGTTGTGTCAAGTTTCAAGAAGCTAGCACAAACCGTGTTGGATTTAGAGTTCCAAATACATCTATCTATATAGGAGAAAACAGAGTGAAACCTAAAAATTCAAACTGTTACTGGAAATGAACGCTTCAACATAGAAGAACGAAATTTGGGGAACCAAGTCGCCTTAGTGTACTGATCATTACCTGAAAGTATCATCCAGTTTGGGTGAAAAAATATTTGCTGAGATCTCTGGAGATTCGTAATTTTGGGAAGCTTGGCAACCCCTTCCCATGAAAGTGTTTCTCGCCAGTCACTGCTTGGGGCTACATCAAGAGGAAACAAAACGTAGAGATAGAACGTGAAACTACTTTGTTGTGTCAAGTTTCAAGAAGCTAGAACAAACCGTGTTGGATTTAGAGTTCCAAATACATCTATCAATGTAGGAGAAAATACAGTGAAACCTAAAAATTCAAACTGTTACTGGAAATGAACGCTTCAACATAGAAGAACGAAATTTGGGGAACCAAGTCGCCTTAGTGTACTGATCATTACCTGAAAGTATCATCCAGTTTGGGTGAAAAAATATTTGCTGAGATTTCTGGAGATTCGTAATTTTGGGAAGCTTGGCAACCCCTTCCCATGAAAGTGTTTCTCGCCAGTCACTGCTTAGGGCTACATCAAGAGGAAACAAAACGTAGAGATAGAACGTGAAACTACTTTGTTGTGTCAAGTTTCAAGAAGCTAGCACAAACCGTGTTGGATTTAGAGTTCCAAATACATCTATCAATATAGGAGAAAACAGAGTGAAACCTAAAAATTCAAACTGTTACTGGAAATGAACGCTTCAACATAGAAGAACGAAATTTGGGGAACCAAGTCGCCTTAGTGTACTGATCATTACCTGAAAGTATCATCCACTTTGGGTGAAAAAATATTTGCTGAGATTTCTGGAGATTCGTAATTTTGGGAAGCTTGGCAACCCCTTCCCATGAAAGTGTTTCTCGCCAGTCACTGCTTAGGGCTACATCAAGAGGAAACAAAATGTAGAGATAGAACGTGAAACTACTTTGTTGTGTCAAGTTTCAAGAAGCTAGCACAAACCGTGTTGGATTTAGAGTTCCAAATACATCTATCTATATAGGAGAAAACAGAGTGAAACCTAAAAATTCAAACTGTTACTGGAAATGAACGCTTCAACATAGAAGAACGAAATTTGGGGAACCAAGTCGCCTTAGTGTACTGATCATTACCTGAAAGTATCATCCAGTTTGGGTGAAAAAATATTTGCTGAGATCTCTGGAGATTCGTAATTTTGGGAAGCTTGGCAACCCCTTCCCATGAAAGTGTTTCTCGCCAGTCACTGCTTAGGGCTACATCAAGAGGAAACAAAACGTAGAGATAGAACGTGAAACTACTTTGTTGTGTCAAGTTTCAAGAAGCTAGCACAAACCGTGTTGGATTTAGAGTTCCAAATACATCTATCAATGTAGGAGAAAATACAGTGAAACCTAAAAATTCAAACTGTTACTGGAAATGAACGCTTCAACATAGAAGAACGAAATTTGGGGAACCAAGTCGCCTTAGTGTACTGATCATTACCTGAAAGTATCATCCACTTTGGGTGAAAAAATATTTGCTGAGATTTCTGGAGATTCGTAATTTTGGGAAGTTTGGCAACCCCTTCCCATGAAAGTGTTTCTCGCCAGTCACTGCTTAGGGCTACATCAAGAGGAAACAAAACGTAGAGATAGAACGTGAAACTACTTTGTTGTGTCAAGTTTCAAGAAGCTAGCACAAACCGTGTTGGATTTAGAGTTCCAAATACATCTATCAATATAGGAGAAAACAGAGTGAAACCTAAAAATTCAAACTGTTACTGGAAATGAACGCTTCAACATAGAAGAACGAAATTTGGGGAACCAAGTCGCCTTAGTGTACTGATCATTACCTGAAAGTATCATCCACTTTGGGTGAAAAAATATTTGCTGAGATTTCTGGAGATTCGTAATTTTGGGAAGCTTGGCAACCCCTTCCCATGAAAGTGTTTCTCGGCAGTCACTGCTTTGGGCTACATCAAGAGGAAACAAAACGTAGAGATAGAACGTGAAACTACTTTGTTGTGTCAAGTTTCAAGAAGCTAGCACAAACCGTGTTGGATTTAGAGTTCCAAATACATCTATCTATATAGGAGAAAACAGAGTGAAACCTAAAAATTCAAACTGTTACTGGAAATGAACGCTTCAACATAGAAGAACGAAATTTGGGGAACCAAGTCGCCTTAGTGTACTGATCATTACCTGAAAGTATCATCCAGTTTGGGTGAAAAAATATTTGCTGAGATCTCTGGAGATTCGTAATTTTGGGAAGCTTGGCAACCCCTTCCCATGAAAGTGTTTCTCGCCAGTCACTGCTTAGGGCTACATCAAGAGGAAACAAAACGTAGAGATAGAACGTGAAACTGCTTTGTTGTGTCAAGTTTCAAGAAGCTAGAACAAACCGTGTTGGATTTAGAGTTCCAAATACATCTATCAATGTAGGAGAAAATAGAGTGAAACCCAAAAATTCAAACTGTTACTGGAAATGAACGCTTCAACATAGAAGAACGAAATTTGGGGAACCAAGTCGCCTTAGTGTACTGATCATTACCTGAAAGTATCATCCAGTTTGGGTGAAAAAATATTTGCTGAGATTTCTGGAGATTCGTAATTTTGGGAAGCTTGGCAACCCCTTCCCATGAAAGTGTTTCTCGCCAGTCACTGCTTAGGGCTACATCAAGAGGAAAGAAAACGTAGAGATAGAACGTGAAACTACTTTGTTGTGTCAAGTTTCAAGAAGCTAGCACAAACCGTGTTGGATTTAGAGTTCCAAATACATCTATCAATATAGGAGAAAACAGAGTGAAACCTAAAAATTCAAACTGTTACTGGAAATGAACGCTTCAACATAGAAGAACGAAATTTGGGGAACCAAGTCGCCTTAGTGTACTGATCATTACCTGAAAGTATCATCCAGTTTGGGTGAAAAAATATTTGCTGAGATTTCTGGAGATTCGTAATTTTGGGAAGCTTGGCAACCCCTTCCCATGAAAGTGTTTCTCGCCAGTCACTGCTTAGGGCTACATCAAGAGGAAACAAAACGTAGAGATAGAACGTGAAACTACTTTGTTGTGTCAAGTTTCAAGAAGCTAGCACAAACCGTGTTGGATTTAGAGTTCCAAATACATCTATCAATATAGGAGAAAACAGAGTGAAACCTAAAAATTCAAACTGTTACTGGAAATGAACGCTTCAACATAGAAGAACGAAATTTGGGGAACCAAGTCGCCTTAGTGTACAGATCATTACCTGAAAGTATCATCCACTTTGGGTGAAAAAATATTTGCTGAGATTTCTGGAGATTCGTAATTTTGGGAAGCTTGGCAACCCCTTCCCATGAAAGTGTTTCTCGCCAGTCACTGCTTAGGGCTACATCAAGAGGAAACAAAACGTAGAGATAGAACGTGAAACTACTTTGTTGTGTCAAGTTTCAAGAAGCTAGCACAAACCGTGTTGGATTTAGAGTTCCAAATACATCTATCTATATAGGAGAAAACAGAGTGAAACCTAAAAATTCAAACTGTTACTGGAAATGAACGCTTCAACATAGAAGAACGAAATTTGGGGAACCAAGTCGCCTTAGTGTACTGATCATTACCTGAAAGTATCATCCAGTTTGGGTGAAAAAATATTTGCTGAGATCTCTGGAGATTCGTAATTTTGGGAAGCTTGGCAACCCCTTCCCATGAAAGTCTTTCTCGCCAGTCACTGCTTAGGGCTACATCAAGAGGAAACAAAACGTAGAGATAGAACGTGAAACTACTTTGTTGTGTAAAGTTTCAAGAAGCTAGCACAAACCGTGTTGGATTTAGAGTTCCAAATACATCTATCAATGTAGGAGAAAATACAGTGAAACCTAAAAATTCAAACTGTTACTGGAAATGAACGCTTCAACATAGAAGAACGAAATTTGGGGAACCAAGTCGCCTTAGTGTACTGATCATTACCTGAAAGTATCATCCAGTTTGGGTGAAAAAATATTTGCTGAGATTTCTGGAGATTCATAATTTTGGGAAGCTTGGCAACCCCTTCCCATGAAAGTGTTTCTCGCCAGTCACTGCTTAGGGCTACATCAAGAGGAAACAAAACGTAGAGATAGAACGTGAAACTACTTTGTTGTGTCAAGTTTCAAGAAGCTAGCACAAACCGTGTTGGATTTAGAGTTCCAAATACATCTATCTATATAGGAGAAAACAGAGTGAAACCTAAAAATTCAAACTGTTACTGGAAATGAACGCTTCAACATAGAAGAACGAAATTTGGGGAACCAAGTCGCCTTAGTGTACTGATCATTACCTGAAAGTATCATCCACTTTGGGTGAAAAAATATTTGCTGAGATTTCTGGAGATTCGTAATTTTGGGAAGTTTGGCAACCCCTTCCCATGAAAGTGTTTCTCGCCAGTCACTGCTTAGGGCTACATCAAGAGGAAACAAAACGTAGAGATAGAACGTGAAACTACTTTGTTGTGTCAAGTTTCAAGAAGCTAGCACAAACCGTGTTGGATTTAGAGTTCCAAATACATCTATCAATATAGGAGAAAACAGAGTGAAACCTAAAAATTCAAACTGTTACTGGAAATGAACGCTTCAACATAGAAGAACGAAATTTGGGGAACCAAGTCGCCTTAGTGTACTGATCATTACCTGAAAGTATCATCCAGTTTGGGTGAAAAAATATTTGCTGAGATTTCTGGAGATTCGTAATTTTGGGAAGCTTGGCAACCCCGTTCCATGAAAGGGATTCTCGCCAGTCACTGCTTAGGGCTACATCAAGAGGAAACAAAACGTAGAGATAGAACGTGAAACTACTTTGTTGTGTCAAGTTTCAAGAAGCTAGCACAAACCGTGTTGGATTTAGAGTTCCAAATACATCTATTAATATAGGAGAAAACAGAGTGAAACCTAAAAATTCAAACTGTTACTGGAAATGAACGCTTCAACATAGAAGAACGAAATTTGGGGAACCAAGTCGCCTTAGTGTACTGATCATTACCTGAAAGTATCATCCAGTTTGGGTGAAAAAATATTTGCTGAGATTTCTGGAGATTCGTAATTTTGGGAAGCTTGGCAACCCCTTCCCATGAAAGTGTTTCTCGCCAGTCACTTCTTAGGGCTACAACAAGAGGAAACAAAACATACAGATAGAACGTGAAACTACTTTGTTGTGTCAAGTTTCAAGAAGCTAGCACAAACCGTGTTGGATTTAGAGTTCCAAATACATCTATCAATGTAGGAGAAAATAGAGTGAAACCTAAAAATTCAAACTGTTACTGGAAATGAACACTTCAACATAGAAGAACGAAATTTGGGGAACCAAGTCGCCTTAGTGTACTGATCATTACCTGAAAGTATCATGCAGTTTGGGTGAAAAAATATTTGCTGAGATTTCTGGAGATTCGTAATTTTGGGAAGCTTGGCAACCCCTTCCCATGAAAGTGTTTCTCGCCAGTCACTGCTTAGGGCTACATCAAGAGGAAACAAAACGTAGAGATAGAACGTGAAACTACTTTGTTGTGTCAAGTTTCAAGAAGCTAGCACAAACCGTGTTGGATTTAGAGTTCCAAATACATCTATCAATGTAGGAGAAAACAGAGTGAAACCTAAAAATTCAAACTGTTACTGGAAATGAACGCTTCAACATAGAAGAACGAAATTTGGGGAACCAAGTCGCCTTAGTGTACTGATCATTACCTGAAAGTATCATCCACTTTGGGTGAAAAAATATTTGCTGAGATTTCTGGAGATTCGTAATTTTGGGAAGCTTGGCAACCCCTTCCCATGAAAGTGTTTCTCGCCAGTCACTGCTTAGGGCTACATCAAGAGGAAACAAAACGTAGAGATAGAACGTGAAACTACTTTGTTGTGTCAAGTTTCAACAAGCTAGAACAAACCGTGTTGGATTTAGAGTTCCAAATACATCTATCACTATAGGAGAAAACAGAGTGAAACCTAAAAATTCAAACTGTTACTGGAAATGAACGCTTCAACATAGAAGAACGAAATTTGGGGAACCAAGTCGCCTTAGTGTACAGATCATTACCTGAAAGTATCATCCACTTTGGGTGAAAAAATATTTGCTGAGATTTCTGGAGATTCGTAATTTTGGGAAGCTTGGCAACCCCTTCCCATGAAAGTGTTTCTCGCCAGTCACTGCTTAGGGCTACATCAAGAGGAAACAAAACGTAGAGATAGAACGTGAAACTACTTTGTTGTGTCAAGTTTCAAGAAGCTAACACAAACCGTGTTGGATTTAGAGTTCCAAATACATCTATCAATATAGGAGAAAACAGAGTGAAACCTAAAAATTCAAACTGTTACTGGAAATGAACGCTTCAACATAGAAGAACGAAATTTGGGGAACCAAGTCGCCTTAGTGTACTGATCATTACCTGAAAGTATCATGCAGTTTGGGTGAAAAAATATTTGCTGAGATTTCTGGAGATTCGTAATTTTGGGAAGCTTGGCAACCCCTTCCCATGAAAGTGTTTCTCGCCAGTCACTGCTTAGGGCTACATCAAGAGGAAACAAAACGTAGAGATAGAACGTGAAACTACTTTGTTGTGTCAAGTTTCAAGAAGCTAGCACAAACCGTGTTGGATTTAGAGTTCCAAATACATCTATCAATGTAGGAGAAAACAGAGTGAAACCTAAAAATTCAAACTGTTACTGGAAATGAACGCTTCAACATAGAAGAACGAAATTTGGGGAACCAAGTCGCCTTAGTGTACTGATCATTACCTGAAAGTATCATCCACTTTGGGTGAAAAAATATTTGCTGAGATTTCTGGAGATTCGTAATTTTGGGAAGCTTGGCAACCCCTTCCCATGAAAGTGTTTCTCGCCAGTCACTGCTTAGGGCTACATCAAGAGGAAACAAAACGTAGAGATAGAACGTGAAACTACTTTGTTGTGTCAAGTTTCAACAAGCTAGAACAAACCGTGTTGGATTTAGAGTTCCAAATACATCTATCACTATAGGAGAAAACAGAGTGAAACCTAAAAATTCAAACTGTTACTGGAAATGAACGCTTCAACATAGAAGAACGAAATTTGGGGAACCAAGTCGCCTTAGTGTACAGATCATTACCTGAAAGTATCATCCACTTTGGGTGAAAAAATATTTGCTGAGATTTCTGGAGATTCGTAATTTTGGGAAGCTTGGCAACCCCTTCCCATGAAAGTGTTTCTCGCCAGTCACTGCTTAGGGCTACATCAAGAGGAAACAAAACGTAGAGATAGAACGTGAAACTACTTTGTTGTGTCAAGTTTCAAGAAGCTAACACAAACCGTGTTGGATTTAGAGTTCCAAATACATCTATCAATATAGGAGAAAACAGAGTGAAACCTAAAAATTCAAACTGTTACTGGAAATGAACGCTTCAACATAGAAGAACGAAATTTGGGGAACCAAGTCGCCTTAGTGTACTGATCATTACCTGAAAGTATCATCCAGTTTGGGTGAAAAAATATTTGCTGAGATTTCTGGAGATTCGTAATTTTGGGAAGCTTGGCAACCCCTTCCCATGAAAGTGTTTCTCGCCAGTCACTGCTTAGGGCTACATCAAGAGGAAACAAAACGTAGAGATAGAACGTGAAACTACTTTGTTGTGTCAAGTTTCAAGAAGCTAGCACAAACCGTGTTGGATTTAGAGTTCCAAATACATCTATCTATATAGGAGAAAACAGAGTGAAACCTAAAAATTCAAACTGTTACTGGAAATGGACGCTTCAACATAGAAGAACGAAATTTGGGGAACCAAGTCGCCTTAGTGTACTGATCATTACCTGAAAGTATCATCCAGTTTGGGTGAAAAAATATTTGCTGAGATTTCTGGAGATTCGTAATTTTGGGAAGCTTGGCAACCCCTTCCCATGAAAGTGTTTCTCGCCAGTCACTACTTAGGGCTACAACAAGAGGAAACAAAACGTAGAGATAGAACGTGAAACTACTTTGTTGTGTCAAGTTTCAAAGAGCTAGCACAAACCGTGTTGGATTTAGAGTTCCAAATACATCTATCAATGTAGGAGAAAACAGAGTGAAACCTAAAAATAAAAACTGTTACTGGAAATGAACGCTTCAACATAGAAGAACGAAATTTGGGGAACCAAGTCGCCTTAGTGTACTGATCATTACCTGAAAGTATCATCCAGTTTGGGTGAAAAAGTATTTGCTGAGATCTCTGGAGATTCGTAATTTTGGGAAGCTTGGCAACCCCTTCCCATGAAAGTGTTTCTCGCCAGTCACTGCTTAGGGCTACATCAAGAGGAAACAAAACGTAGAGATAGAACTTGAAACTACTTTGTTGTGTCAAGTTTCAAGAAGCTAGCACAAACCGTGTTGGATTTAGAGTTCCAAATACATCTATCAATATAGGAGAAAACAGAGTGAAACCTAAAAATTCAAACTGTTACTGGAAATGAACGCTTCAACATAGAAGAACGAAATTTGGGGAACCAAGTCGCCTTAGTGTACTGATCATTACCTGAAAGTATCATCCAGTTTGGGTGAAAAAATATTTGCTGAGATTTCTGGAGATTCGTAATTTTGGGAAGCTTGGCAACCCCTTCCCATGAAAGTGTTTCTCGCCAGTCACTGCTTAGGGCTACATCAAGAGGAAACAAAACGTAGAGATAGAACGTGAAACTACTTTGTTTTGTCAAGTTTCAAGAAGCTAGCACAAACCGTGTTGGATTTAGAGTTCCAAATACATCTATCTATATAGGAGAAAACAGAGTGAAACCTAAAAATTCAAACTGTTACTGGAAATGAACGCTTCAACATAGAAGAACGAAATTTGGGGAACCAAGTCGCCTTAGTGTACTGATCATTACCTGAAAGTATCATCCAGTTTGGGTGAAAAAATATTTGCTGAGATCTCTGGAGATTCGTAATTTTGGGAAGCTTGGCAACCCCTTCCAATGAAAGTCTTTCTCACCAGTCACTGCTTAGGGCTACATCAAGAGGAAACAAAACGTAGAGATAGAACGTGAAACTACTTTGTTGTGTCAAGTTTCAAGAAGCTAGAACAAACCGTGTTGGATTTAGAGTTCCAAATACATCTATCAATATAGGAGAAAACAGAGTGAAACCTAAAAATTCAAACTGTTACTGGAAATGAACGCTTCAACATAGAGGAACGAAATTTGGGGAACCAAGTCGCCTTAGTGTACTGATCATTACCTGAAAGTATCATCCAGTTTGGGTGAAAAAATGTTTGCTGAGATTTCTGGAGATTCGTAATTTTGGGAAGCTTGGCAACCCCTTCCCATGAAAGTGTTTCTCGCCAGTCACTGCTTAGGGCTACATCAAGAGGAAACAAAACGTAGAGATAGAACGTGAAACTACTTTGTTGTGTCAAGTTTCAAGAAGCTAACACAAACCGTGTTGGATTTAGAGTTCCAAATACATCTATCAATATAGGAGAAAACAGAGTGAAACCTAAAAATTCAAACTGTTACTGGAAATGAACGCTTCAACATAGAAGAACGAAATTTGGGGAACCAAGTCGCCTTAGTGTACTGATCATTACCTGAAAGTATCATCCAGTTTGGGTGAAAAAATATTTGCTGAGATTTCTGGAGATTCGTAATTTTAGGAAGCTTGGCAACCCCTTCCCATGAAAGTGTTTCTCGCCAGTCACTGCTTAGGGCTACATCAAGAGGAAACAAAACGTAGAGATAGAACGTGAAACTACTTTGTTGTGTCAAGTTTCAAGAAGCTAGCACAAACCGTGTTGGATTTAGAGTTCCAAATACATCTATCTATATAGGAGAAAACAGAGTGAAACCTAAAAATTCAAACTGTTTCTGGAAATGGACGCTTCAACATAGAAGAACGAAATTTGGGGAACCAAGTCGCCTTAGTGTACTGATCATTACCTGAAAGTATCATCCAGTTTGGGTGAAAAAATATTTGCTGAGATTTCTGGAGATTCGTAATTTTGGGAAGCTTGGCAACCCCTTCCCATGAAAGTGTTTCTCGCCAGTCACTACTTAGGGCTACAACAAGAGGAAACAAAACGTAGAGATAGAACGTGAAACTACTTTGTTGTGTCAAGTTTCAAAGAGCTAGCACAAACCGTGTTGGATTTAGAGTTCCAAATACATCTATCAATGTAGGAGAAAACAGAGTGAAACCTAAAAATTCAAACTGTTACTGGAAATGAACGCTTCAACATAGAAGAACGAAATTTGGGGAACCAAGTCGCCTTAGTGTACTGATCATTACCTGAAAGTATCATCCAGTTTGGGTGAAAAAGTATTTGCTGAGATCTCTGGAGATTCGTAATTTTGGGAAGCTTGGCAACCCCTTCCCATGAAAGTGTTTCTCGCCAATCACTGCTTAGGGCTACATCAAGAGGAAACAAAACATAGAGATAGAACGTGAAACTACTTTGTTGTGTCAAGTTTCAAGAAGCTAGCACAAACCGTGTTGGATTTAGAGTTCCAAATACATCTATCAATATAGGAGAAAACAGAGTGAAACCTAAAAATTCAAACTGTTACTGGAAATGAACGCTTCAACATAGAAGAACGAAATTTGGGGAACCAAGTCGCCTTAGTGTACTGATCATTACCTGAAAGTATCATCCAGTTTGGGTGAAAAAATATTTGCTGAGATTTCTGGAGATTCGTAATTTTGGGAAGCTTGGCAACCCCTTCCCATGAAAGTGTTTCTCGCCAGTCACTGCTTAGGGCTACATCAAGAGGAAACAAAACGTAGAGATAGAACATGAAACTACTTTGTTGTGTCAAGTTTCAAGAAGCTAGCACAAACCGTGTTGGATTTAGAGTTCCAAATACATCTATCTATATAGGAGAAAACAGAGTGAAACCTAAAAATTCAAACTGTTACTGGAAATGAACGCTTCAACATAGAGGAACGAAATTTGGGGAACCAAGTCGCCTTAGTGTACTGATCATTACCTGAAAGTATCATCCAGATTGGGTGAAAAAATATTTGCTGAGATCTCTGGAGATTCGTAATTTTGGGAAGCTTGGCAACCCCTTCCCATGAAAGTCTTTCTCGCCAGTCACTGCTTAGGGCTACATCAAGAGGAAACAAAACGTAGAGATAGAACGTGAAACTACTTTGTTGTGTCAAGTTTCAAGAAGCTAGCACAAACCGTGTTGGATTTAGAGTTCCAAATACATCTATCTATATAGGAGAAAACAGAGTGAAACCTAAAAACTCAAACTGTTACTGGAAATGAACGCTTCAACATAGAAGAACGAAATTTGGAGAACCAAGTCGCCTTAGTGTACTGATCATTACCTGAAAGTATCATCCAGTTTGGGTGAAAAAATATTTGCTGAGATCTCTGGAGATTCGTAATTTTGGGAAGCTTGGCAACCCCTTCCCATGAAAGTCTTTCTCGCCAGTCACTGCTTAGGGCTACATCAAGAGGAAACAAAACGTAGAGATAGAACGTGAAACTACTTTGTTGTGTCAAGTTTCAAGAAGCTAGCACAAACCGTGTTGGATTTAGAGTTCCAAATACATCTATCAATGTAGGAGAAAACAGAGTGAAACCTAAAAATTCAAACTGTTACTGGAAATGAACGCTTCAACATAGAAGAACGAAATTTGGGGAACCAAGTCGCCTTAGTGTACTGATCATTACCTGAAAGTATCATCCACTTTGGGTGAAAAAATATTTGCTGAGATTTCTGGAGATTCGTAATTTTGGGACGCTTGGCAACCCCTTCCCATGAAAGTGTTTCTCGCCAGTCACAGCTTAGGGCTACATCAAGAGGAAACAAAACGTAGAGATAGAACGTGAAACTACTTTGTTGTGTCAAGTTTCAAGAAGCTAGCACAAACCGTGTTGGATTTAGAGTTCCAAATACATCTATCTATATAGGAGAAAACAGAGTGAAACCTAAAAATTCAAACTGTTACTGGAAATGAACGCTTCAACATAGAAGAACGAAATTTGGGGAACCAAGTCGCCTTAGTGTACTGATCATTACCTGAAAGTATCATCCACTTTGGGTGAAAAAATATTTGCTGAGATCTCTGGAGATTCGTAATTTTGGGAAGCTTGGCAACCCCTTCCCATGAAAGTCTTTCTCGCCAGTCACTGCTTAGGGCTACATCAAGAGGAAACAAAACGTAGAGATAGAACGTGAAACTACTTTGTTGTGTCAAGTTTCAAGAAGCTCTCACAAACCGTGTTGGATTTAGAGTTCCAAATACATCTATCAATGTAGGAGAAAATACAGTGAAACCTAAAAATTCAAACTGTTACTGGAAATGAACGCTTCAACATAGAAGAACGAAATTTGGGGAACCAAGTCGCCTTAGTGTACTGATCATTACCTGAAAGTATCATCCAGTTTGGGTGAAAAAATATTTGCTGAGATTTCTGGAGATTCGTAATTTTGGGAAGCTTGGCAACCCCTTCCCATGAAAGTGTTTCTCGCCAGTCACTGCTTAGGGCTACATCAAGAGGAAACAAAACGTAGAGATAGAACGTGAAACTACTTTGTTGTGTCAAGTTTCAAGAAGCTAGCACAAACCGTGTTGGATTTAGAGTTCCAAATACATCTATCAATATAGGAGAAAACAGAGTGAAACCTAAAAATTCAAACTGTTACTGGAAATGAACGCTTCAACATAGAAGAACGAAATTTGGGGAACCAAGTCGCCTTAGTGTACTGATCATTACCTGAAAGTATCATCCACTTTGGGTGAAAAAATATTTGCTGAGATTTCTGGAGATTCGTAATTTTGGGAAGCTTGGCAACCCCTTCCCTTGAAAGTGTTTCTCGCCAGTCACAGCTTAGGGCTACATCAAGAGGAAACAAAACGTAGAGATAGAACGTGAAACTACTTTGTTGTGTCAAGTTTCAAGAAGCTAGCACAAACCGTGTTGGATTTAGAGTTCCAAATACATCTATCTATATAGGAGAAAACAGAGTGAAACCTAAAAATTCAAACTGTTACTGGAAATGAACGCTTCAACATAGAAGAACGAAATTTGGGGAACCAAGTCGCCTTAGTGTACTGATCATTACCTGAAAGTATCATCCACTTTGGGTGAAAAAATATTTGCTGAGATCTCTGGAGATTCGTAATTTTGGGAAGCTTGGCAACCCCTTCCCATGAAAGTCTTTCTCGCCAGTCACTGCTTAGGGCTACATCAAGAGGAAACAAAACGTAGAGATAGAACGTGAAACTACTTTGTTGTGTCAAGTTTCAAGAAGCTAGCACAAACCGTGTTGGATTTAGAGTTCCAAATACATCTATCTATATAGGAGAAAACAGAGTGAAACCTAAAAATTCAAACTGTTACTGGAAATGAACGCTTCAACATAGAAGAACGAAATTTGGGGAACCAAGTCGCCTTAGTGTACTGATCATTACCTGAAAGTATCATCCAGTTTGGGTGAAAAAATATTTGCTGAGATCTCTGGAGATTCGTAATTTTGGGAAGCTTGGCAACCCCTTCCCATGAAAGTCTTTCTCGCCAGTCACTGCTTAGGGCTACATCAAGAGGAAACAAAACGTAGAGATAGAACGTGAAACTACTTTGTTGTGTCAAGTTTCAAGAAGCTAGCACAAACCGTGTTGGATTTAGAGTTCCAAATACATCTATCAATGTAGGAGAAAATACAGTGAAACCTAAAAATTCAAACTGTTACTGGAAATGAACGCTTCAACATAGAAGAACGAAATTTGGGGAACCAAGTCGCCTTAGTGTACTGATCATTACCTGAAAGTATCATCCAGTTTGGGTGAAAAAATATTTGCTGAGATTTCTGGAGATTCGTAATTTTGGGAAGCTTGGCAACCCCTTCCCATGAAAGTGTTTCTCGCCAGTCACTGCTTAGGGCTACATCAAGAGGAAACAAAACGTAGAGATAGAACGTGAAACTACTTTGTTGTGTCAAGTTTCAAGAAGCTAGCACAAACCGTGTTGGATTTAGAGTTCCAAATACATCTATCAATATAGGAGAAAACAGAGTGAAACCTAAAAATTCAAACTGTTACTGGAAATGAACGCTTCAACATAGAAGAACGAAATTTGGGGAACCAAGTCGCCTTAGTGTACTGATCATTACCTGAAAGTATCATCCAGTTTGGGTGAAAAAATATTTGCTGAGATTTCTGGAGATTCGTAATTTTGGGAAGCTTGGCAACCCCTTCCCATGAAAGTGTTTCTCGCCAGTCACTGCTTAGGGCTACATCAAGAGGAAACAAAACGTAGAGATAGAACGTGAAACTACTTTGTTGTGTCAAGTTTCAAGAAGCTAGCACAAACCGTGTTGGATTTAGAGTTCCAAATACATCTATCAATATAGGAGAAAACAGAGTGAAACCTAAAAATTCAAACTGTTACTGGAAATGAACGCTTCAACATAGAAGAACGAAATTTGGGGAACCAAGTCGCCTTAGTGTACAGATCATTACCTGAAAGTATCATCCACTTTGGGTGAAAAAATATTTGCTGAGATTTCTGGAGATTCGTAATTTTGGGAAGCTTGGCAACCCCTTCCCATGAAAGTGTTTCTCGCCAGTCACTGCTTAGGGCTACATCAAGAGGAAACAAAACGTAGAGATAGAACGTGAAACTACTTTGTTGTGTCAAGTTTCAAGAAGCTAGCACAAACCGTGTTGGATTTAGAGTTCCAAATACATCTATCTATATAGGAGAAAACAGAGTAAAACCTAAAAATTCAAACTGTTACTGGAAATGAACGCTTCAACATAGAAGAACGAAATTTGGGGAACCAAGTCGCCTTAGTGTACTGATCATTACCTGAAAGTATCATCCAGTTTGGGTGAAAAAATATTTGCTGAGATCTCTGGAGATTCGTAATTTTGGGAAGCTTGGCAACCCCTTCCAATGAAAGTCTTTCTCGCCAGTCACTGCTTAGGGCTACATCAAGAGGAAACAAAACGTAGAGATAGAACGTGAAACTACTTTGTTGTGTCAAGTTTCAAGAAGCTAGCACAAACCGTGTTGGATTTAGAGTTCCAAATACATCTATCAATGTAGGAGAAAATACAGTGAAACCTAAAAATTCAAACTGTTACTGGAAATGAACGCTTCAACATAGAAGAACGAAATTTGGGGAACCAAGTCGCCTTAGTGTACTGATCATTACCTGAAAGTATCATCCACTTTGGGTGAAAAAATATTTGCTGAGATTTCTGGAGATTCGTAATTTTGGGAAGCTTGGCAACCCCTTCCCATGAATGTGTTTCAGGCCAGTCACTGCTTAGGGCTACATCAAGAGGAAACAAAACGTAGAGATAGAACGTGAAACTACTTTGTTGTGTCAAGTTTCAAGAAGCTAGCACAAACTGTGTTGGATTTAGAGTTCCAAATACATCTATCAATATAGGAGAAAACAGAGTGAAACCTAAAAATTCAAACTGTTACTGGAAATGAACGCTTCAACATAGAAGAACGAAATTTGGGGAACCAAGTCGCCTTAGTGTACTGATCATTACCTGAAAGTATCATCCAGTTTGGGTGAAAAAATATTTGCTGAGATTTCTGGAGATTCGTAATTTTGGGAAGCTTGGCAACCCCTTCCCATGAAAGTGTTTCTCGCCAGTCACTGCTTAGGGCTACATCAAGAGGAAACAAAACGTAGAGATAGAACGTGAAACTACTTTGTTGTGTCAAGTTTCAAGAAGCTAGCACAAACCGTGTTGGATTTAGAGTTCCAAATACATCTATCTATATAGGAGAAAACAGAGTGAAACCTAAAAATTCAAACTGTTACTGGAAATGAACGCTTCAACATAGAAGAACGAAATTTGGGGAACCAAGTCGCCTTAGTGTACTGATCATTACCTGAAAGTATCATCCAGTTTGGGTGAAAAAATATTTGCTGAGATCTCTGGAGATTCGTAATTTTGGGAAGCTTGGCAACCCCTTCCCATGAAAGTGTTTCTCGCCAGTCACTGCTTAGGGCTACATCAAGAGGAAACAAAACGTAGAGATAGAACGTGAAACTACTTTGTTGTGTCAAGTTTCAAGAAGCTAGAACAAACCGTGTTGGATTTAGAGTTCCAAATACATCTATCAATGTAGGAGAAAATACAGTGAAACCTAAAAATTCAAACTGTTACTGGAAATGAACGCTTCAACATAGAAGAACGAAATTTGGGGAACCAAGTCGCCTTAGTGTACTGATCATTACCTGAAAGTATCATCCAGTTTGGGTGAAAAAATATTTGCTGAGATTTCTGGAGATTCGTAATTTTGGGAAGCTTGGCAACCCCTTCCCATGAAAGTGTTTCTCGCCAGTCACTGCTTAGGGCTACATCAAGAGGAAACAAAACGTAGAGATAGAACGTGAAACTACTTTGTTGTGTCAAGTTTCAAGAAGCTAGCACAAACCGTGTTGGATTTAGAGTTCCAAATACATCTATCAATGTAGGAGAAAACAGAGTGAAACCTAAAAATTCAAACTGTTACTGGAAATGAACGCTTCAACATAGAAGAACGAAATTTGGGGAACCAAGTCGCCTTAGTGTACTGATCATTACCTGAAAGTATCATCCAGTTTGGGTGAAAAAATATTTGCTGAGATCTCTGGAGATTCGTAATTTTGGGAAGCTTGGCAACCCCTTCCCATGAAAGTCTTTCTCGCCAGTCACTGCTTAGGGCTACATCAAGAGGAAACAAAACGTAGAGATAGAACGTGAAACTACTTTGTTGTGTCAAGTTTCAAGAAGCTAGCACAAACCGTGTTGGATTTAGAGTTCCAAATACATCTATCAATGTAGGAGAAAATACAGTGAAACCTAAAAATTCAAACTGTTACTGGAAATGAACGCTTCAACATAGAAGAACGAAATTTGGGGAACCAAGTCGCCTTAGTGTACTGATCATTACCTGAAAGTATCATCCACTTTGGGTGAAAAAATATTTGCTGAGATTTCTGGAGATTCGTAATTTTGGGAAGCTTGGCAACCCCTTCCCATGAAAGTGTTTCTCGCCAGTCACTGCTTAGGGCTACATCAAGAGGAAACAAAACGTAGAGATAGAACGTGAAACTACTTTGTTGTGTCAAGTTTCAAGAAGCTAGCACAAACCGTGTTGGATTTAGAGTTCCAAATACATCTATCAATATAGGAGAAAACAGAGTGAAACCTAAAAATTCAAACTGTTACTGGAAATGAACGCTTCAACATAGAAGAACGAAATTTGGGGAACCAAGTCGCCTTAGTGTACTGATCATTACCTGAAAGTATCATCCACTTTGGGTGAAAAAATATTTGCTGAGATTTCTGGAGATTCGTAATTTTGGGAAGCTTGGCAACCCCTTCCCATGAAAGTGTTTCTCGCCAGTCACTGCTTAGGGCTACATCAAGAGGAAACAAAACGTAGAGATAGAACGTGAAACTACTTTGTTGTGTCAAGTTTCAAGAAGCTAGCACAAACCGTGTTGGATTTAGAGTTCCAAATACATCTATCTATATAGGAGAAAACAGAGTGAAACCTAAAAATTCAAACTGTTACTGGAAATGAACGCTTCAACATAGAAGAACGAAATTTGGGGAACCAAGTCGCCTTAGTGTACTGATCATTACCTGAAAGTATCATCCAGTTTGGGTGAAAAAATATTTGCTGAGATCTCTGGAGATTCGTAATTTTGGGAAGCTTGGCAACCCCTTCCCATGAAAGTGTTTCTCGCCAGTCACTGCTTAGGGCTACATCAAGAGGAAACAAAACGTAGAGATAGAACGTGAAACTACTTTGTTGTGTCAAGTTTCAAGAAGCTAGCACAAACCGTGTTGGATTTAGAGTTCCAAATACATCTATCAATATAGGAGAAAACAGAGTGAAACCTAAAAATTCAAACTGTTACTGGAAATGAACGCTTCAACATAGAAGAACAAAATTTGGGGAACCAAGTCGCCTTAGTGTACTGATCATTACCTGAAAGTATCATCCACTTTGGGTGAAAAAATATTTGCTGAGATTTCTGGAGATTCGTAATTTTGGGAAGCTTGGCAACCCCTTCCCATGAAAGTGTTTCTCGCCAGTCACTGCTTAGGGCTACATCAAGAGGAAACAAAACGTAGAGATAGAACGTGAAACTACTTTGTTGTGTCAAGTTTCAAGAAGCTAGCACAAACCGTGTTGGATTTAGAGTTCCAAATACATCTATCTATATAGGAGAAAACAGAGTGAAACCTAAAAATTCAAACTGTTACTGGAAATGAACGCTTCAACATAGAAGAACGAAATTTGGGGAACCAAGTCGCCTTAGTGTACTGATCATTACCTGAAAGTATCATCCACTTTGGGTGAAAAAATATTTGCTGAGATTTCTGGAGATTCGTAATTTTGGGAAGCTTGGCAACCCCTTCCCATGAAAGTGTTTCTCGCCAGTCACTGCTTAGGGCTACATCAAGAGGAAACAAAACGTAGAGATAGAACGTGAAACTACTTTGTTGTGTCAAGTTTCAAGAAGCTAGCACAAACCGTGTTGGATTTAGAGTTCCAAATACATCTATCTATATAGGAGAAAACAGAGTGAAACCTAAAAATTCAAACTGTTACTGGAAATGAACGCTTCAACATAGAAGAACGAAATTTGGGGAACCAAGTCGCCTTAGTGTACTGATCATTACCTGAAAGTATCATCCAGTTTGGGTGAAAAAATATTTGCTGAGATTTCTGGAGATTCGTAATTTTGGGAAGCTTGGCAACCCCTTCCCATGAAAGTGTTTCTCGCCAGTCACTGCTTAGGGCTACATCAAGAGGAAACAAAACGTAGAGATAGAACGTGAAACTACTTTGTTGTGTCAAGTTTCAAGAAGCTAGCACAAACCGTGTTGGATTTAGAGTTCCAAATACATCTATCAATGTAGGAGAAAACAGAGTGAAACCTAAAAATTCAAACTGTTACTGGAAATGAACGCTTCAACATAGAAGAACGAAATTTGGGGAACCAAGTCGCCTTAGTGTACTGATCATTACCTGAAAGTATCATCCACTTTGGGTGAAAAAATATTTGCTGAGATTTCTGGAGATTCGTAATTTTGGGAAGCTTGGCAACCCCTTCCCATGAAAGTGTTTCTCGCCAGTCACTGCTTAGGGCTACATCAAGAGGAAACAAAACGTAGAGATAGAACGTGAAACTACTTTGTTGTGTCAAGTTTCAAGAAGCTAGCACAAACCGTGTTGGATTTAGAGTTCCAAATACATCTATCTATATAGGAGAAAACAGAGTGAAACCTAAAAATTCAAACTGTTACTGGAAATGAACGCTTCAACATAGAAGAACGAAATTTGGGGAACCAAGTCGCCTTAGTGTACTGATCATTACCTGAAAGTATCATCCAGTTTGGGTGAAAAAATATTTGCTGAGATCTCTGGAGATTCGTAATTTTGGGAAGCTTGGCAACCCCTTCCCATGAAAGTGTTTCTCGCCAGTCACTGCTTAGGGCTACATCAAGAGGAAACAAAACGTAGAGATAGAACGTGAAACTACTTTGTTGTGTCAAGTTTCAAGAAGCTAGCACAAACCGTGTTGGATTTAGAGTTCCAAATACATCTATCAATGTAGGAGAAAATACAGTGAAACCTAAAAATTCAAACTGTTACTGGAAATGAACGCTTCAACATAGAAGAACGAAATTTGGGGAACCAAGTCGCCTTAGTGTACTGATCATTACCTGAAAGTATCATCCACTTTGGGTGAAAAAATATTTGCTGAGATTTCTGGAGATTCGTAATTTTGGGAAGTTTGGCAACCCCTTCCCATGAAAGTGTTTCTCGCCAGTCACTGCTTAGGGCTACATCAAGAGGAAACAAAACGTAGAGATAGAACGTGAAACTACTTTGTTGTGTCAAGTTTCAAGAAGCTAGCACAAACCGTGTTGGCTTTAGAGTTCCAAATACATCTATCAATATAGGAGAAAACAGAGTGAAACCTAAAAATTCAAACTGTTACTGGAAATGAACGCTTCAACATAGAAGAACGAAATTTGGGGAACCAAGTCGCCTTAGTGTACTGATCATTACCTGAAAGTATCATCCACTTTGGGTGAAAAAATATTTGCTGAGATTTCTGGAGATTCGTAATTTTGGGAAGCTTGGCAACCCCTTCCCATGAAAGTGTTTCTCGCCAGTCACTGCTTAGGGCTACATCAAGAGGAAACAAAACGTAGAGATAGAACGTGAAACTACTTTGTTGTGTCAAGTTTCAAGAAGCTAGCACAAACCGTGTTGGATTTAGAGTTCCAAATACATCTATCTATATAGGAGAAAACAGAGTGAAACCTAAAAATTCAAACTGTTACTGGAAATGAACGCTTCAACATAGAAGAACGAAATTTGGGGAACCAAGTCGCCTTAGTGTACTGATCATTACCTGAAAGTATCATCCACTTTGGGTGAAAAAATATTTGCTGAGATTTCTGGAGATTCGTAATTTTGGGAAGCTTGGCAACCCCTTCCCATGAAAGTGTTTCTCGCCAGTCACTGCTTAGGGCTACATCAAGAGGAAACAAAACGTAGAGATAGAACGTGAAACTACTTTGTTGTGTCAAGTTTCAAGAAGCTAGCACAAACCGTGTTGGATTTAGAGTTCCAAATACATCTATCTATATAGGAGAAAACAGAGTGAAACCTAAAAATTCAAACTGTTACTGGAAATGAACGCTTCAACATAGAAGAACGAAATTTGGGGAACCAAGTCGCCTTAGTGTACTGATCATTACCTGAAAGTATCATCCAGTTTGGGTGAAAAAATATTTGCTGAGATCTCTGGAGATTCGTAATTTTGGGAAGCTTGGCAACCCCTTCCCATGAAAGTGTTTCTCGCCAGTCACTGCTTAGGGCTACATCAAGAGGAAACAAAACGTAGAGATAGAACGTGAAACTACTTTGTTGTGTCAAGTTTCAAGAAGCTAGAACAAACCGTGTTGGATTTAGAGTTCCAAATACATCTATCAATGTAGGAGAAAATACAGTGAAACCTAAAAATTCAAACTGTTACTGGAAATGAACGCTTCAACATAGAAGAACGAAATTTGGGGAACCAAGTCGCCTTAGTGTACTGATCATTACCTGAAAGTATCATCCAGTTTGGGTGAAAAAATATTTGCTGAGATTTCTGGAGATTCGTAATTTTGGGAAGCTTGGCAACCCCTTCCCATGAAAGTGTTTCTCGCCAGTCACTGCTTAGGGCTACATCAAGAGGAAACAAAACGTAGAGATAGAACGTGAAACTACTTTGTTGTGTCAAGTTTCAAGAAGCTAGCACAAACCGTGTTGGATTTAGAGTTCCAAATACATCTATCAATATAGGAGAAAACAGAGTGAAACCTAAAAATTCAAACTGTTACTGGAAATGATCGCTTCAACATAGAAGAACGAAATTTGGGGAACCAAGTCGCCTTAGTGTACTGATCATTACCTGAAAGTATCATCCACTTTGGGTGAAAAAATATTTGCTGAGATTTCTGGAGATTCGTAATTTTGGGAAGCTTGGCAACCCCTTCCCATGAAAGTGTTTCTCGCCAGTCACTGCTTAGGGCTACATCAAGAGGAAACAAAATGTAGAGATAGAACGTGAAACTACTTTGTTGTGTCAAGTTTCAAGAAGCTAGCACAAACCGTGTTGGATTTAGAGTTCCAAATACATCTATCTATATAGGAGAAAACAGAGTGAAACCTAAAAATTCAAACTGTTACTGGAAATGAACGCTTCAACATAGAAGAACGAAATTTGGGGAACCAAGTCGCCTTAGTGTACTGATCATTACCTGAAAGTATCATCCAGTTTGGGTGAAAAAATATTTGCTGAGATCTCTGGAGATTCGTAATTTTGGGAAGCTTGGCAACCCCTTCCCATGAAAGTGTTTCTCGCCAGTCACTGCTTAGGGCTACATCAAGAGGAAACAAAACGTACAGATAGAACGTGAAACTACTTTGTTGTGTCAAGTTTCAAGAAGCTAGCACAAACCGTGTTGGATTTAGAGTTCCAAATACATCTATCAATGTAGGAGAAAATACAGTGAAACCTAAAAATTCAAACTGTTACTGGAAATGAACGCTTCAACTTAGAAGAACGAAATTTGGGGAACCAAGTCGCCTTAGTGTACTGATCATTACCTGAAAGTATCATCCACTTTGGGTGAAAAAATATTTGCTGAGATTTCTGGAGATTCGTAATTTTGGGAAGTTTGGCAACCCCTTCCCATGAAAGTGTTTCTCGCCAGTCACTGCTTAGGGCTACATCAAGAGGAAACAAAACGTAGAGATAGAACGTGAAACTACTTTGTTGTGTCAAGTTTCAAGAAGCTAGCACAAACCGTGTTGGATTTAGAGTTCCAAATACATCTATCAATATAGGAGAAAACAGAGTGAAACCTAAAAATTCAAACTGTTACTGGAAATGAACGCTTCAACATAGAAGAACGAAATTTGGGGAACCAAGTCGCCTTAGTGTACTGATCATTACCTGAAAGTATCATCCACTTTGGGTGAAAAAATATTTGCTGAGATTTCTGGAGATTCGTAATTTTGGGAAGCTTGGCAACCCCTTCCCATGAAAGTGTTTCTCGGCAGTCACTGCTTTGGGCTACATCAAGAGGAAACAAAACGTAGAGATAGAACGTGAAACTACTTTGTTGTGTCAAGTTTCAAGAAGCTAGCACAAACCGTGTTGGATTTAGAGTTCCAAATACATCTATCTATATAGGAGAAAACAGAGTGAAACCTAAAAATTCAAACTGTTACTGGAAATGAACGCTTCAACATAGAAGAACGAAATTTGGGGAACCAAGTCGCCTTAGTGTACTGATCATTACCTGAAAGTATCATCCAGTTTGGGTGAAAAAATATTTGCTGAGATCTCTGGAGATTCGTAATTTTGGGAAGCTTGGCAACCCCTTCCCATGAAAGTGTTTCTCGCCAGTCACTGCTTAGGGCTACATCAAGAGGAAACAAAACGTAGAGATAGAACGTGAAACTGCTTTGTTGTGTCAAGTTTCAAGAAGCTAGAACAAACCGTGTTGGATTTAGAGTTCCAAATACATCTATCAATGTAGGAGAAAATAGAGTGAAACCCAAAAATTCAAACTGTTACTGGAAATGAACGCTTCAACATAGAAGAACGAAATTTGGGGAACCAAGTCGCCTTAGTGTACTGATCATTACCTGAAAGTATCATCCAGTTTGGGTGAAAAAATATTTGCTGAGATTTCTGGAGATTCGTAATTTTGGGAAGCTTGGCAACCCCTTCCCATGAAAGTGTTTCTCGCCAGTCACTGCTTAGGGCTACATCAAGAGGAAACAAAACGTAGAGATAGAACGTGAAACTACTTTGTTGTGTCAAGTTTCAAGAAGCTAGCACAAACCGTGTTGGATTTAGAGTTCCAAATACATCTATCAATATAGGAGAAAACAGAGTGAAACCTAAAAATTCAAACTGTTACTGGAAATGAACGCTTCAACATAGAAGAACGAAATTTGGGGAACCAAGTCGCCTTAGTGTACTGATCATTACCTGAAAGTATCATCCACTTTGGGTGAAAAAATATTTGCTGAGATTTCTGGAGATTCGTAATTTTGGGAAGCTTGGCAACCCCTTCCCATGAAAGTGTTTCTCGCCAGTCACTGCTTAGGGCTACATCAAGAGGAAACAAAACGTAGAGATAGAACGTGAAACTACTTTGTTGTGTCAAGTTTCAAGAAGCTAGCACAAACCGTGTTGGATTTAGAGTTCCAAATACATCTATCTATATAGGAGAAAACAGAGTGAAACCTAAAAATTCAAACTGTTACTGGAAATGAACGCTTCAACATAGAAGAACGAAATTTGGGGAACCAAGTCGCCTTAGTGTACTGATCATTACCTGAAAGTATCATCCAGTTTGGGTGAAAAAATATTTGCTGAGATCTCTGGAGATTCGTAATTTTGGGAAGCTTGGCAACCCCTTCCCATGAAAGTGTTTCTCGCCAGTCACTGCTTAGGGCTACATCAAGAGGAAACAAAACGTAGAGATAGAACGTGAAACTACTTTGTTGTGTCAAGTTTCAAGAAGCTAGAACAAACCGTGTTGGATTTAGAGTTCCAAATACATCTATCAATGTAGGAGAAAATAGAGTGAAACCTAAAAATTCAAACTGTTACTGGAAATGAACGCTTCAACATAGAAGAACGAAATTTGGGGAACCAAGTCGCCTTAGTGTACTGATCATTACCTGAAAGTATCATCCAGTTTGGGTGAAAAAATATTTGCTGAGATTTCTGGAGATTCGTAATTTTGGGAAGCTTGGCAACCCCTTCCCATGAAAGTGTTTCTCGCCAGTCACTGCTTAGGGCTACATCAAGAGGAAACAAAACGTAGAGATAGAACGTGAAACTACTTTGTTGTGTCAAGTTTCAAGAAGCTAGCACAAACCGTGTTGGATTTAGAGTTCCAAATACATCTATCAATATAGGAGAAAACAGAGTGAAACCTAAAAATTCAAACTGTTACTGGAAATGAACGCTTCAACATAGAAGAACGAAATTTGGGGAACCAAGTCGCCTTAGTGTACTGATCATTACCTGAAAGTATCATCCAGTTTGGGTGAAAAAATATTTGCTGAGATTTCTGGAGATTCGTAATTTTGGGAAGCTTGGCAACCCCTTCCCATGAAAGTGTTTCTCGCCAGTCACTGCTTAGGGCTACATCAAGAGGAAACAAAACGTAGAGATAGAACGTGAAACTACTTTGTTGTGTCAAGTTTCAAGAAGCTAGCACAAACCGTGTTGGATTTAGAGTTCCAAATACATCTATCAATATAGGAGAAAACAGAGTGAAACCTAAAAATTCAAACTGTTACTGGAAATGAACGCTTCAACATAGAAGAACGAAATTTGGGGAACCAAGTCGCCTTAGTGTACTGATCATTACCTGAAAGTATCATCCACTTTGGGTGAAAAAATATTTGCTGAGATTTCTGGAGATTCGTAATTTTGGGAAGCTTGGCAACCCCTTCCCATGAAAGTGTTTCGCGCCAGTCACTGCTTAGGGCTACATCAAGAGGAAACAAAACGTAGAGATAGAACGTGAAACTACTTTGTTGTGTCAAGTTTCAAGAAGCTAGCACAAACCGTGTTGGATTTAGAGTTCCAAATACATCTATCTATATAGGAGAAAACAGAGTGAAACCTAAAAATTCAAACTGTTACTGGAAATGAACGCTTCAACATAGAAGAACGAAATTTGGGGAACCAAGTCGCCTTAGTGTACTGATCATTACCTGAAAGTATCATCAAGTTTGGGTGAAAAAATATTTGCTGAGATCTCTGGAGATTCGTAATTTTGGGAAGCTTGGCAACCCCTTCCCATGAAAGAGTTTCTCGCCAGTCACTGCTTAGGGCTACATCAAGAGGAAACAAAACATAGAGATAGAACGTGAAACTACTTTGTTGTGTCAAGTTTCAAGAAGCTAGCACAAACCGTGTTGGATTTAGAGTTCCAAATACATCTATCAATATAGGAGAAAACAGAGTGAAACCTAAAAATTCAAACTGTTACTGGAAATGAACGCTTCAACATAGAAGAACGAAATTTGGGGAACCAAGTCGCCTTAGTGTACTGATCATTACCTGAAAGTTTCATCCAGTTTGGGTGAAAAAATATTTGCTGAGATTTCTGGAGATTCGTAATTTTGGGAAGCTTGGGAACCACGTTCCATGAAAGGGATTCTCGCCAGTCACTGCTTAGGGCTACATCAAGAGGAAACAAAACGTAGAGATAGAACGTGAAACTACTTTGTTGTGTCAAGTTTCAAGAAGCTAGCACAAACCGTGTTGGATTTAGAGTTCCAAATACATCTATTAATATAGGAGAAAACAGAGTGAAACCTAAAAATTCAAACTGTTACTGGAAATGAACGCTTCAACATAGAAGAACGAAATTTGGGGAACCAAGTCGCCTTAGTGTACTGATCATTACCTGAAAGTATCATCCAGTTTGGGTGAAAAAATATTTGCTGAGATTTCTGGAGATTTGTAATTTTGGGAAGCTTGGCAACCCCTTCCCATGAAAGTGTTTCTCGCCAGTCACTGCTTAGGGCTACAACAAGAGGAAACAAAACGTAGAGATAGAACGTGAAACTACTTTGTTGTGTCATGTTTCAAGAAGCTAGCACAAACCGTGTTGGATTTAGAGTTCCAAATACATCTATCAATGTAGGAGAAAATAGAGTGAAACCTAAAAATTCAATCTGTTACTGGAAATGAACACTTTAACATAGAAGAACGAAATTTGGGGAACCAAGTCGCCTTAGTGTACTGATCATTACCTGAAAGTATCATCCAGTTTGGGTGAAAAAATATTTGCTGAGATTTCTGGAGATTCGTAATTTTGGGAAGCTTGGCAACCCCTTCCCATGAAAGTGTTTCTCGCCAGTCACTGCTTAGGGCTACATCAAGAGGAAACAAAACGTAGAGATAGAACGTGAAACTACTTTGTTGTGTCAAGTTTCAAGAAGCTAGCACAAACCGTGTTGGATTTAGAGTTCCAAATACATCTATCAATGTAGGAGAAAACAGAGTGAAACCTAAAAATTCAAACTGTTACTGGAAATGAACGCTTCAACATAGAAGAACGAAATTTGGGGAACCAAGTCGCCTTAGTGTACTGATCATTACCTGAAAGTATCATCCAGTTTGGGTGAAAAAATGTTTGCTGAGATTTCTGGAGATTCTTAATTTTGGGAAGCTTGGCAACCCCTTCACATGAAAGTGTTTCTCGCCAGTCACTGCTAGGGCTACATCAAGAGGAAACAAAACGTAGAGATAGAACGTGAAACTACTTTGTTGTGTCAAGTTTCAAGAAGGTAACACAAACCGTGTTGGATTTAGAGTTCCAAATACATCTATCAATATAGGAGAAAACAGAGTGAAACCTAAAAATTCAAACTGTTACTGGAAATGAACGCTTCAACATAGAAGAACGAAATTTGGGGAACCAAGTCGCCTTAGTGTACTGATCATTACCTGAAAGTATCATCCAGTTTGGGTGAAAAAACATTTGCTGAGATTTCTGGAGATTCGTAATTTTGGAAAGCTTGGCAACCCCTTCCCATGAAAGTGTTTCTCGCCAGTCACTGCTTAGGGCTACATCAAGAGGAAACAAAACGTAGAGATAGAACGTGAAACTACTTTGTTGCGTCAAGTTTCAAGAAGCTAGCACAAACTGTGTTGGATTTAGAGTTCCAAATACATCTATCAATGTAGGAGAAAATAGAGTGAAACCTAAAAATTCAAACTCTTACTGGAAATGAACGCTTCAACATAGAAGAACGAAATTTGGGGAACCAAGTCGCCTTAGTGTACTGATCATTACCTGAAAGTATCATCCAGTTTGGGTGAAAAAATATTTGCTGAGATTTCTGGAGATTCGTAATTTTGGGAAGCTTGGCAACCCCTTCCCATGAAAGTGTTTCTCGCCAGTCACTGCTTAGGGCTACATCAAGAGGAAACAAAACGTAGAGATAGAACGTGAAACTACTTTGTTGTGTCAAGTTTCAAGAAGCTAGCACAAACCGTGTTGGATTTAGAGTTCCAAATACATCTATCAATATAGGAGAAAACAGAGTGAAACCTAAAAATTCAAACTGTTACTGGAAATGAACGCTTCAACATAGAAGAACGAAATTTGGGGAACCAAGTCGCCTTAGTGTACTGATCATTACCTGAAAGTATCATCCAGTTTGGGTGAAAAAATATTTGCTGATATTTCTGGAGATTCGTAATTTTGGTAAGCTTGGCAACCCCGTTCCATGAAAGGGATTCTCGCCAGTCACTGCTTAGGGCTACATCAAGAGGAAACAAAACGTAGAGATAGAACGTGAAACTACATTGTTGTGTCAAGTTTCAAGAAGCTAGCACAAACCGTGTGGGATTTAGAGTTCCAAATACATCTAACAATGTAGGAGAAAACAGAGTGAAACCTAAAAATTCAAACTGTTACTGGAAATGAACGCTTCAACATAGAAGAACGAAATTTGGGGAACCAAGTCGCCTTAGTGTACTGATCATTACCTGAAAGTATCATCCAGTTTGGGTGAAAAAATATTTGCTGAGATCTCTGGAGATTCGTAATTTTGGGAAGCTTGGCAACCCCTTCCCATGAAAGTGTTTCTCGCCAGTCACTGCTTAGGGGTACATCAAGAGGAAACAAAACGTAGAGATAGAACGTGAAACTACTTTGTTGGGTCAAGTTTCAAGAAGCTAGCACAAACCGTGTTGGATTTAGAGTTCCAAATACATCTATCAATGTAGGAGAAAATAGAGTGAAACCTAAAAATTCAAACTGTTACTGGAAATGAACGCTTCAACATAGAAGAACGAAATTTGGGGAACCAAGTCGCCTTAGTGTACTGATCATTACCTGAAAGTATCATCCAGTTTGGGTGAAAAAATATTTGCTGAGATTTCTGGAGATTCGTAATTTTGGGAAGCTTGGCAACCCCTTCCCATGAAAGTGTTTCTCGCCAGTCACTGCTTAGGGCTACATCAAGAGGAAACAAAACATAGAGATAGAACGTGAAACTACTTTGTTGTGTCAAGTTTCAAGAAGCTAGCACAAACCGTGTTGGATTTAGAGTTCCAAATACATCTATCAATATAGGAGAAAACAGAGTGAAACCTAAAAATTCAAACTGTTACTGGAAATGAACGCTTCAACATAGAAGAACGAAATTTGGGGAACCAAGTCGCCTTAGTGTACTGATCATTACCTGAAAGTATCATCCAGTTTGGGTGAAAAAATATTTGCTGAGATTTCTGGAGATTCGTAATTTTGGGAAGCTTGGCAACCCCTTCCCATGAAAGTGTTTCTCGCCAGTCACTGCTTAGGGCTACATCAAGAGGAAACAAAACGTAGAGATATAACGTGAAACTACTTTGTTGTGTCAAGTTTCAAGAAGCTAGCACAAACCGTGTTGGATTTAGAGTTCCAAATATATCTATCAATATAGGAGAAAACAGAGTGAAACCTAAAAATTCAAACTGTTACTGGAAATGAACGCTTCAACATAGAAGAACGAAATTTGGGGAACCAAGTCGCCTTAGTGTACAGATCATTACCTGAAAGTATCATCCACTTTGGGTGAAAAAATATTTGCTGAGATTTCTGGAGATTCGTAATTTTGGGAAGCTTGGCAACCCCTTCCCGTGAAAGTGTTTCTCGCCAGTCACTGCTTAGGGCTACATCAAGAGGAAACAAAACGTAGAGATAGAACGTGAAACTACTTTGTTGTGTCAAGTTTCAAGAAGCTAGCACAAACCGTGTTGGATTTAGAGTTCCAAATACATCTATCAATATAGGAGAAAACAGAGTGAAACCTAAAAATTCAAACTGTTACTGGAAATGAACGCTTCAACATAGAAGAACGAAATTTGGGGAACCAAGTCGCCTTAGTGTACTGATCATTACCTGAAAGTATCATCCACTTTGGGTGAAAAAATATTTGCTGAGATTTCTGGAGATTCGTAATTTTGGGAAGCTTGGCAACCCCTTCCCATGAAAGTGTTTCTCGCCAGTCACTGCTTAGGGCTACATCAAGAGGAAACAAAACGTAGAGATAGAACGTGAAACTACTTTGTTGTGTCAAGTTTCAAGAAGCTAGCACAAACCGTGTTGGATTTAGAGTTCCAAATACATCTATCTATATAGGAGAAAACAGAGTGAAACCTAAAAATTCAAACTGTTACTGGAAATGAACGCTTCAACATAGAAGAACGAAATTTGGGGAACCAAGTCGCCCTAGTGTACTGATCATTACCTGAAAGTATCATCCAGTTTGGGTGAAAAAATATTTGCTGAGATCTCTGGAGATTCGTAATTTTGGGAAGCTTGGCAACCCCTTCCCATGAAAGTGTTTCTCGCCAGTCACTGCTTAGGGCTACATCAAGAGGAAACAAAACGTAGAGATAGAACGTGAAACTACTTTGTTGTGTCAAGTTTCAAGAAGCTAGAACAAACCGTGTTGGATTTAGAGTTCCAAATACATCTATCAATATAGGAGAAAACAGAGTGAAACCTAAAAATTCAAACTGTTACTGGAAATGAACGCTTCAACATAGAAGAACGAAATTTGGGGAACCAAGTCGCCTTAGTGTACTGATCATTACCTGAAAGTATCATCCAGTTTGGGTGAAAAAATGTTTGCTGAGATTTCTGGAGATTCGTAATTTTGGGAAGCTTGGCAACCCCTTCCCATGAAAGTGTTTCTCGCCAGTCACTGCTTAGGGCTACATCAAGAGGAAACAAAACGTAGAGATAGAACGTGAAACTACTTTGTTGTGTCAAGTTTCAAGAAGCTAGAACAAACCGTGTTGGATTTAGAGTTCCAAATACATCTATCAATATAGGAGAAAACAGAGTGAAACCTAAAAATTCAAACTGTTACTGGAAATGAACGCTTCAACATAGAAGAACGAAATTTGGGGAACCAAGTCGCCTTAGTGTACTGATCATTACCTGAAAGTATCATCCAGTTTGGGTGAAAAAATATTTGCTGAGATTTCTGGAGATTCGTAATTTTGGGAAGCTTGGCAACCCCTTCCCATGAAAGTGTTTCTCGCCAGTCACTGATTAGGGCTACATCAAGAGGAAACAAAACGTAGAGATAGAACGTGAAACTACTTTGTTGTGTCAAGTTTCAAGAAGCTAGCACAAACCGTGTTGGATTTAGAGTTCCAAATACATCTATCAATATAGGAGAAAACAGAGTGAAACCTAAAAATTCAAACTGTTACTGGAAATGAACGCTTCAACATAGAAGAACGAAATTTGGGGAACCAAGTCGCCTTAGTGTACTGATCATTACCTGAAAGTATCATCCAGTTTGGGTGAAAAAATATTTGCTGATATTTCTGGAGATTCGTAATTTTGGGAAGCTTGGCAACCCCGTTCCATGAAAGGGATTCTCGCCAGTCACTGCTTAGGGCTACATCAAGAGGAAACAAAGCATAGAGATAGAACGTGAAAAAACTTTGTTGTGTCAAGTTTCAAGTAGCTAGCACAAACCGTGTGGGATTTAGAGTTCCAAATACATCTATCTATATAGGAGAAAACAGAGTGAAACCTAAAAATTCAAACTGTTACTGGAAATGAACGCTTCAACATAGAAGAACGAAATTTGGGGAACCAAGTCGCCTTAGTGTACTGATCATTACCTGAAAGTATCATCCAGTTTGGGTGAAAAAATATTTGCTGAGATCTCTGGAGATTCGTAATTTTGGGAAGCTTGGCAACCCCTTCCCATGAAAGTGTTTCTCGCCAGTCACTGCTTAGGGCTACATCAAGAGGAAACAAAACGTAGAGATAGAATGTGAAACTACTTTGTTGTGTCAAGTTTCAAGAAGCTAGCACAAACCGTGTTGGATTTAGAGTTCCAAATACATCTATCAATATAGGAGAAAACAGAGTGAAACCTAAAAATTCAAACTGTTACTGGAAATGAACGCTTCAACATAGAAGAACGAAATTTGGGGAACCAAGTCGCCTTAGTGTACTGATCATTACCTGAAAGTATCATCCAGTTTGGGTGAAAAAATATTTGCTGAGATTTCTGGAGATTCGTAATTTTCGGAAGCTTGGCAACCCCTTCCCATGAAAGTGTTTCTCGCCAGTCACTGCTTAGGGCTACATCAAGAGGAAACAAAACGTAGAGATATAACGTGAAACTACTTTGTTGTGTCAAGTTTCAATAAGCTAGCACAAACCGTGTTGGATTTAGAGTTCCAAATACATCTATCAATATAGGAGAAAACAGAGTGAAACCTAAAAATTCAAACTGTTACTGGAAATGAACGCTTCAACATAGAAGAACGAAATTTGGGGAACCAAGTCGCCTTAGTGTACAGATCATTACCTGAAAGTATCATCCACTTTGGGTGAAAAAATATTTGCTGAGATTTCTGGAGATTCGTAATTTTGGGAAGCTTGGCAACCCCTTCCCGTGAAAGTGTTTCTCGCCAGTCACTGCTTAGGGCTACATCAAGAGGAAACAAAACGTAGAGATAGAACGTGAAACTACTTTGTTGTGTCAAGTTTCAAGAAGCTAGCACAAACCGTGTTGGATTTAGAGTTCCAAATACATCTATCAATATAGGAGAAAACAGAGTGAAACCTAAAAATTCAAACTGTTACTGGAAATGAACGCTTCAACATAGAAGAACGAAATTTGGGGAACCAAGTCGCCTTAGTGTACTGATCATTACCTGAAAGTATCATCCACTTTGGGTGAAAAAATATTTGCTGAGATTTCTGGAGATTCGTAATTTTGGGAAGCTTGGCAACCCCTTCCCATGAAAGTGTTTCTCGCCAGTCACTGCTTAGGGCTACATCAAGAGGAAACAAAACGTAGAGATAGAACGTGAAACTACTTTGTTGTGTCAAGTTTCAAGAAGCTAGCACAAACCGTGTTGGATTTAGAGTTCCAAATACATCTATCTATATAGGAGAAAACAGAGTGAAACCTAAAAATTCAAACTGTTACTGGAAATGAACGCTTCAACATAGAAGAACGAAATTTGGGGAACCAAGTCGCCCTAGTGTACTGATCATTACCTGAAAGTATCATCCAGTTTGGGTGAAAAAATATTTGCTGAGATCTCTGGAGATTCGTAATTTTGGGAAGCTTGGCAACCCCTTCCCATGAAAGTGTTTCTCGCCAGTCACTGCTTAGGGCTACATCAAGAGGAAACAAAACGTAGAGATAGAACGTGAAACTACTTTGTTGTGTCAAGTTTCAAGAAGCTAGAACAAACCGTGTTGGATTTAGAGTTCCAAATACATCTATCAATATAGGAGAAAACAGAGTGAAACCTAAAAATTCAAACTGTTACTGGAAATGAACGCTTCAACATAGAAGAACGAAATTTGGGGAACCAAGTCGCCTTAGTGTACTGATCATTACCTGAAAGTATCATCCAGTTTGGGTGAAAAAATGTTTGCTGAGATTTCTGGAGATTCGTAATTTTGGGAAGCTTGGCAACCCCTTCCCATGAAAGTGTTTCTCGCCAGTCACTGCTTAGGGCTACATCAAGAGGAAACAAAACGTAGAGATAGAACGTGAAACTACTTTGTTGTGTCAAGTTTCAAGAAGCTAGAACAAACCGTGTTGGATTTAGAGTTCCAAATACATCTATCAATATAGGAGAAAACAGAGTGAAACCTAAAAATTCAAACTGTTACTGGAAATGAACGCTTCAACATAGAAGAACGAAATTTGGGGAACCAAGTCGCCTTAGTGTACTGATCATTACCTGAAAGTATCATCCAGTTTGGGTGAAAAAATATTTGCTGAGATTTCTGGAGATTCGTAATTTTGGGAAGCTTGGCAACCCCTTCCCATGAAAGTGTTTCTCGCCAGTCACTGCTTAGGGCTACATCAAGAGGAAACAAAACGTAGAGATAGAACGTGAAACTACTTTGTTGTGTCAAGTTTCAAGAAGCTAGCACAAACCGTGTTGGATTTAGAGTTCCAAATACATCTATCAATATAGGAGAAAACACAGTGAAACCTAAAAATTCAAACTGTTACTGGAAATGAACGCTTCAACATAGAAGAACGAAATTTGGGGAACCAAGTCGCCTTAGTGTACTGATCATTACCTGAAAGTATCATCCAGTTTGGGTGAAAAAATATTTGCTGATATTTCTGGAGATTCGTAATTTTGGGAAGCTTGGCAACCCCGTTCCATGAAAGGGATTCTCGCCAGTCACTGCTTAGGGCTACATCAAGAGGAAACAAAGCATAGAGATAGAACGTGAAAAAACGTTGTTGTGTCAAGTTTCAAGAAGCTAGCACAAACCGTGTGGGATTTAGAGTTCCAAATACATCTATCTATATAGGAGAAAACAGAGTGAAACCTAAAAATTCAAATTGTTACTGGAAATGAACGCTTCAACATAGAAGAACGAAATTTGGGGAACCAAGTCGCCTTAGTGTACTGATCATTACCTGAAAGTATCATCCAGTTTGGGTGAAAAAATATTTGCTGAGATCTCTGGAGATTCGTAATTTTGGGAAGCTTGGCAACCCCTTCCCATGAAAGTGTTTCTCGCCAGTCACTGCTTAGGGCTACATCAAGAGGAAACAAAACGTATAGAAAGAATGTGAAACTACTTTGTTGTGTCAAGTTTCAAGAAGCTAGCACAAACCGTGTTGGATTTAGAGTTCCAAATACATCTATCAATATAGGAGAAAACAGAGTGAAACCTAAAAATTCAAACTGTTACTGGAAATGAACGCTTCAACATAGAAGAACGAAATTTGGGGAACCAAGTCGCCTTAGTGTACTGATCATTACCTGAAAGTATCATCCAGTTTGGGTGAAAAAATATTTGCTGAGATTTCTGGAGATTCGTAATTTTGGGAAGCTTGGCAACCCCTTCCCATGAAAGTGTTTCTCGCCAGTCACTGCTTAGGGCTACATCAAGAGGAAACAAAACGTAGAGATATAACGTGAAACTACTTTGTTGTGTCAAGTTTCAAGAAGCTAGCACAAACCGTGTTGGATTTAGAGTTCCAAATACATCTATCAATATAGGAGAAAACACAGTGAAACCTAAAAATTCAAACTGTTACTGGAAATGAACGCTTCAACATAGAAGAACGAAATTTGGGGAACCAAGTCGCCTTAGTGTACAGATCATTACCTGAAAGTATCATCCAGTTTGGGTGAAAAAATATTTGCTGAGATTTCTGGAGATTCGTAATTTTGGGAAGCTTGGCAACCCCTTCCCATGAAAGTGTTTCTCGCCAGTCACTGCTTAGGGCTACATCAAGAGGAAACAAAACGTAGAGATAGAACGTGAAACTACTTTGTTGTGTCAAGTTTCAAGAAGCTAGCACAAACCGTGTTGGATTTAGAGTTCCAAATACATCTATCAATATAGGAGAAAACAGAGTGAAACCTACAAATTCAAACTGTTACTGGAAATGAACGCTTCAACATAGAAGAACGAAATTTGGGGAACCAAGTCGCCTTAGTGTACTGATCATTACCTGAAAGTATCATCCACTTTGGGTGAAAAAATATTTGCTGAGATTTCTGGAGATTCGTAATTTTGGGAAGCTTGGCAACCCCTTCCCATGAAAGTGTTTCTCGCCAGTCACTGCTTAGGGCTACATCAAGAGGAAACAAAACGTAGAGATAGAACGTGAAACTACTTTGTTGTGTCAAGTTTCAAGAAGCTAGCACAAACCGTGTTGGATTTAGAGTTCCAAATACATCTATCTATATAGGAGAAAACAGAGTGAAACCTAAAAATTCAAACTGTTACTGGAAATGAACGCTTCAACATAGAAGAACGAAATTTGGGGAACCAAGTCGCCTTAGTGTACTGATCATTACCTGAAAGTATCATCCAGTTTGGGTGAAAAAATATTTGCTGAGATCTCTGGAGATTCGTAATTTTGGGAAGCTTGGCAACCCCTTCCCATGAAAGTGTTTCTCGCCAGTCACTGCTTAGGGCTACATCAAGAGGAAACAAAACGTAGAGATAGAACGTGAAACTACTTTGTTGTGTCAAGTTTCAAGAAGCTAGAACAAACCGTGTTGGATTTAGAGTTCCAAATACATCTATCAATGTAGGAGAAAACAGAGTGAAACCTAAAAATTCAAACTGTTACTGGAAATGAACGCTTCAACATAGAAGAACGAAATTTGGGGAACCAAGTCGCCTTAGTGTACTGATCATTACCTGAAAGTATCATCCAGTTTGGGTGAAAAAATATTTGCTGAGATTTCTGGAGATTCGTAATTTTGGGAAGCTTGGCAACCCCTTCCCATGAAAGGGTTTCTCGCCAGTCACTGCTTAGGGCTACATCAAGAGGAAACAAAACGTAGAGATAGAACGTGAAACTACTTTGTTGTGTCAAGTTTCAAGAAGCTAGCACAAACCGTGTTGGATTTAGAGTTCCAAATACATCTATCAATATAGGAGAAAACAGAGTGAAACCTAAAAATTCAAACTGTTACTGGAAATGAACGCTTCAACATAGAAGAACGAAATTTGGGGAACCAAGTCGCCTTAGTGTACTGATCATTACCTGAAAGTATCATCCAGTTTGGGTGAAAAAATGTTTGCTGAGATTTCTGGAGATTCGTAATTTTGGGAAGCTTGGCAACCCCTTCCCATGAAAGTGTTTCTCGCCAGTCACTGCTTAGGGCTACATCAAGAGGAAACAAAACGTAGAGATAGAACGTGAAACTACTTTGTTGTGTCAAGTTTCAAGAAGCTAGAACAAACCGTGTTGGATTTAGAGTTCCAAATACATCTATCAATATAGGAGAAAACAGAGTGAAACCTAAAAATTCAAACTGTTACTGGAAATGAACGCTTCAACATAGAAGAACGAAATTTGGGGAACCAAGTCGCCTTAGTGTACTGATCATTACCTGAAAGTATCATCCAGTTTGGGTGAAAAAATATTTGCTGAGATTTCTGGAGATTCGTAATTTTGGGAAGCTTGGCAACCCCTTCCCATGAAAGTGTTTCTCGCCAGTCACTGCTTAGGGCTACATCAAGAGGAAACAAAACGTAGAGATAGAACGTGAAACTACTTTGTTGTGTCAAGTTTCAAGAAGCTAGCACAAACCGTGTTGGATTTAGAGTTCCAAATACATCTATCAATATAGGAGAAAACAGAGTGAAACCTAAAAATTCAAACTGTTACTGGAAATGAACGCTTCAACATAGAAGAACGAAATTTGGGGAACCAAGTCGCCTTAGTGTACTGATCATTACTTGAAAGTATCATCCAGTTTGGGTGAAAAAATATTTGCTGATATTTCTGGAGATTCGTAATTTTGGGAAGCTTGGCAACCCCGTTCCATGAAAGGGATTCTCGCCAGTCACTGCTTAGGGCTACATCAAGAGGAAACAAAGCATAGAGATAGAACGTGAAAAAACTTTGTTGTGTCAAGTTTCAAGAAGCTAGCACAAACCGTGTGGGATTTAGAGTTCCAAATACATCTATCTATATAGGAGAAAACAGAGTGAAACCTAAAAATTCAAACTGTTACTGGAAATGAACGCTTCAACATAGAAGAACGAAATTTGGGGAACCAAGTCGCCTTAGTGTACTGATCATTACCTGAAAGTATCATCCAGTTTGGGTGAAAAAATATTTGCTGAGATCTCTGGAGATTCGTAATTTTGGGAAGCTTGGCAACCCCTTCCCATGAAAGTGTTTCTCGCCAGTCACTGCTTAGGGCTACATCAAGAGGAAACAAAACGTAGAGATAGAATGTGAAACTACTTTGTTGTGTCAAGTTTCAAGAAGCTAGCACAAACCGTGTTGGATTTAGAGTTCCAAATACATCTATCAATATAGGAGAAAACAGAGTGAAACCTAAAAATTCAAACTGTTACTGGAAATGAACGCTTCAACATAGAAGAACGAAATTTGGGGAACCAAGTCGCCTTAGTGTACTGATCATTACCTGAAAGTATCATCCAGTTTGGGTGAAAAAATATTTGCTGAGATTTCTGGAGATTCGTAATTTTGGGAAGCTTGGCAACCCCTTCCCATGAAAGTGTTTCTCGCCAGTCACTGCTTAGGGCTACATCAAGAGGAAACAAAACGTAGAGATATAACGTGAAACTACTTTGTTGTGTCAAGTTTCAAGAAGCTAGCACAAACCGTGTTGGATTTAGAGTTCCAAATACATCTATCAATATAGGAGAAAACACAGTGAAACCTAAAAATTCAAACTGTTACTGGAAATGAACGCTTCAACATAGAAGAACGAAATTTGGGGAACCAAGTCGCCTTAGTGTACAGATCATTACCTGAAAGTATCATCCACTTTGGGTGAAAAAATATTTGCTGAGATTTCTGGAGATACGTAATTTTGGGAAGCTTGGCAACCCCTTCCCATGAAAGTGTTTCTCGCCAGTCACTGCTTAGGGCTACATCAAGAGGAAACAAAACGTAGAGATATAACGTGAAACTACTTTGTTGTGTCAAGTTTCAAGAAGCTAGCACAAACCGTGTTGGATTTAGAGTTCCAAATACATCTATCAATATAGGAGAAAACAGAGTGAAACCTAAAAATTCAAACTGTTACTGGAAATGAACGCTTCAACATAGAAGAACGAAATTTGGGGAACCAAGTCGCCTTAGTGTACTGATCATTACCTGAAAGTATCATCCACTTTGGGTGAAAAAATATTTGCTGAGATTTCTGGAGATTCGTAATTTTGGGAAGCTTGGCAACCCCTTCCCATGAAAGTGTTTCTCGCCAGTCACTGCTTAGGGCTACATCAAGAGGAAACAAAACGTAGAGATAGAACGTGAAACTACTTTGTTGTGTCAAGTTTCAAGAAGCTAGCACAAACCGTGTTGGATTTAGAGTTCCAAATACATCTATCTATATAGGAGAAAACAGAGTGAAACCTAAAAATTCAAACTGTTACTGGAAATGAACGCTTCAACATAGAAGAACGAAATTTGGGGAACCAAGTCGCCTTAGTGTACTGATCATTACCTGAAAGTATCATCCAGTTTGGGTGAAAAAATATTTGCTGAGATCTCTGGAGATTCGTAATTTTGGGAAGCTTGGCAACCCCTTCCCATGAAAGTGTTTCTCGCCAGTCACTGCTTAGGGCTACATCAAGAGGAAACAAAACGTAGAGATAGAACGTGAAACTACTTTGTTGTGTCAAGTTTCAAGAAGCTAGAACAAACCGTGTTGGATTTAGAGTTCCAAATACATCTATCAATGTAGGAGAAAATAGAGTGAAACCTAAAAATTCAAACTGTTACTGGAAATGAACGCTTCAACATAGAAGAACGAAATTTGGGGAACCAAGTCGCCTTAGTGTACTGATCATTACCTGAAAGTATCATCCAGTTTGGGTGAAAAAATATTTGCTGAGATTTCTGGAGATTCGTAATTTTGGGAAGCTTGGCAACCCCTTCCCATGAAAGGGTTTCTCGCCAGTCACTGCTTAGGGCTACATCAAGAGGAAACAAAACGTAGAGATAGAACGTGAAACTACTTTGTTGTGTCAAGTTTCAAGAAGCTAGCACAAACCGTGTTGGATTTAGAGTTCCAAATACATCTATCAATATAGGAGAAAACAGAGTGAAACCTAAAAATTCAAACTGTTACTGGAAATGAACGCTTCAACATAGAAGAACGAAATTTGGGGAACCAAGTCGCCTTAGTGTACTGATCATTACCTGAAAGTATCATCCACTTTGGGTGAAAAAATATTTGCTGAGATTTCTGGAGATTCGTAATTTTGGGAAGCTTGGCAACCCCTTCCCATGAAAGTGTTTCTCGCCAGTCACTGCTTAGGGCTACATCAAGAGGAAACAAAACGTAGAGATAGAACGTGAAACTACTTTGTTGTGTCAAGTTTCAAGAAGCTAGCACAAACCGTGTTGGATTTAGAGTTCCAAATACATCTATCTATATAGGAGAAAACAGAGTGAAACCTAAAAATTCAAACTGTTACTGGAAATGAACGCTTCAACATAGAAGAACGAAATTTGGGGAACCAAGTCGCCTTAGTGTACTGATCATTACCTGAAAGTATCATCCAGTTTGGGTGAAAAAATATTTGCTGAGATCTCTGGAGATTCGTAATTTTGGGAAGCTTGGCAACCCCTTCCCATGAAAGTGTTTCTCGCCAGTCACTGCTTAGGGCTACATCAAGAGGAAACAAAACGTAGAGATAGAACGTGAAACTACTTTGTTGTGTCAAGTTTCAAGAAGCTAGAACAAACCGTGTTGGATTTAGAGTTCCAAATACATCTATCAATGTAGGAGAAAATAGAGTGAAACCTAAAAATTCAAACTGTTACTGGAAATGAACGCTTCAACATAGAAGAACGAAATTTGGGGAACCAAGTCGCCTTAGTGTACTGATCATTACCTGAAAGTATCATCCAGTTTGGGTGAAAAAATATTTGCTGAGATTTCTGGAGATTCGTAATTTTGGGAAGCTTGGCAACCCCTTCCCATGAAAGGGTTTCTCGCCAGTCACTGCTTAGGGCTACATCAAGAGGAAACAAAACGTAGAGATAGAACGTGAAACTACTTTGTTGTGTCAAGATTCAAGAAGCTAGCACAAACCGTGTTGGATTTAGAGTTCCAAATACATCTATCAATATAGGAGAAAACAGAGTGAAACCTAAAAATTCAAACTGTTACTGGAAATGAACGCTTCAACATAGAAGAACGAAATTTGGGGAACCAAGTCGCCTTAGTGTACTGATCATTACCTGAAAGTATCATCCAGTTTGGGTGAAAAAATGTTTGCTGAGATTTCTGGAGATTCGTAATTTTGGGAAGCTTGGCAACCCCTTCCCATGAAAGTGTTTCTCGCCAGTCACTGCTTAGGGCTACATCAAGAGGAAACAAAACGTAGAGATAGAACGTGAAACTACTTTGTTGTGTCAAGTTTCAAGAAGCTAGCACAAACCGTGTTGGATTTAGAGTTCCAAATACATCTATCAATATAGGAGAAAACAGAGTGAAACCTAAAAATTCAAACTGTTACTGGAAATGAACGCTTCAACATAGAAGAACGAAATTTGGGGAACCAAGTCGCCTTAGTGTACTGATCATTACCTGAAAGTATCATCCAGTTTGGGTGAAAAAATATTTGCTGATATTTCTGGAGATTCGTAATTTTGGGAAGCTTGGCAACCCCGTTCCATGAAAGGGATTCTCGCCAGTCACTGCTTAGGGCTACATCAAGAGGAAACAAAGCATAGAGATAGAACGTGAAAAAACTTTGTTGTGTCAAGTTTCAAGAAGCTAGCACAAACCGTGTGGGATTTAGAGTTCCAAATACATCTATCTATATAGGAGAAAACAGAGTGAAACCTAAAAATTCAAACTGTTACTGGAAATGAACGCTTCAACATAGAAGAACGAAATTTGGGGAACCAAGTCGCCTTAGTGTACTGATCATTACCTGAAAGTATCATCCAGTTTGGGTGAAAAAATATTTGCTGAGATCTCTGGAGATTCGTAATTTTGGGAAGCTTGGCAACCCCTTCCCATGAAAGTGTTTCTCGCCAGTCACTGCTTAGGGCTACATCAAGAGGAAACAAAACGTAGAGATAGAATGTGAAACTACTTTGTTGTGTCAAGTTTCAAGAAGCTAGCACAAACCGTGTTGGATTTAGAGTTCCAAATACATCTATCAATATAGGAGAAAACAGAGTGAAACCTAAAAATTCAAACTGTTACTGGAAATGAACGCTTCAACATAGAAGAACGAAATTTGGGGAACCAAGTCGCCTTAGTGTACTGATCATTACCTGAAAGTATCATCCAGTTTGGGTGAAAAAATATTTGCTGAGATTTCTGGAGATTCGTAATTTTGGGAAGCTTGGCAACCCCTTCCCATGAAAGTGTTTCTCGCCAGTCACTGCTTAGGGCTACATCAAGAGGAAACAAAACGTAGAGATATAACGTGAAACTACTTTGTTGTGTCAAGTTTCAAGAAGCTAGCACAAACCGTGTTGGATTTAGAGTTCCAAATACATCTATCAATATAGGAGAAAACACAGTGAAACCTAAAAATTCAAACTGTTACTGGAAATGAACGCTTCAACATAGAAGAACGAAATTTGGGGAACCAAGTCGCCTTAGTGTACAGATCATTACCTGAAAGTATCATCCACTTTGGGTGAAAAAATATTTGCTGAGATTTCTGGAGATTCGTAATTTTGGGAAGCTTGGCAACCCCTTCCCATGAAAGTGTTTCTCGCCAGTCACTGCTTAGGGCTACATCAAGAGGAAACAAAACGTAGAGATATAACGTGAAACTACTTTGTTGTGTCAAGTTTCAAGAAGCTAGCACAAACCGTGTTGGATTTAGAGTTCCAAATACATCTATCAATATAGGAGAAAACAGAGTGAAACCTAAAAATTCAAACTGTTACTGGAAATGAACGCTTCAACATAGAAGAACGAAATTTGGGGAACCAAGTCGCCTTAGTGTACTGATCATTACCTGAAAGTATCATCCACTTTGGGTGAAAAAATATTTGCTGAGATTTCTGGAGATTCGTAATTTTGGGAAGCTTGGCAACCCCTTCCCATGAAAGTGTTTCTCGCCAGTCACTGCTTAGGGCTACATCAAGAGGAAACAAAACGTAGAGATAGAACGTGAAACTACTTTGTTGTGTCAAGTTTCAAGAAGCTAGCACAAACCGTGTTGGATTTAGAGTTCCAAATACATCTATCTATATAGGAGAAAACAGAGTGAAACCTAAAAATTCAAACTGTTACTGGAAATGAACGCTTCAACATAGAAGAACGAAATTTGGGGAACCAAGTCGCCTTAGTGTACTGATCATTACCTGAAAGTATCATCCAGTTTGGGTGAAAAAATATTTGCTGAGATCTCTGGAGATTCGTAATTTTGGGAAGCTTGGCAACCCCTTCCCATGAAAGTGTTTCTCGCCAGTCACTGCTTAGGGCTACATCAAGAGGAAACAAAACGTAGAGATAGAACGTGAAACTACTTTGTTGTGTCAAGTTTCAAGAAGCTAGAACAAACCGTGTTGGATTTAGAGTTCCAAATACATCTATCAATGTAGGAGAAAATAGAGTGAAACCTAAAAATTCAAACTGTTACTGGAAATGAACGCTTCAACATAGAAGAACGAAATTTGGGGAACCAAGTCGCCTTAGTGTACTGATCATTACCTGAAAGTATCATCCAGTTTGGGTGAAAAAATATTTGCTGAGATTTCTGGAGATTCGTAATTTTGGGAAGCTTGGCAACCCCTTCCCATGAAAGGGTTTCTCGCCAGTCACTGCTTAGGGCTACATCAAGAGGAAACAAAACGTAGAGATAGAACGTGAAACTACTTTGTTGTGTCAAGTTTCAAGAAGCTAGCACAAACCGTGTTGGATTTAGAGTTCCAAATACATCTATCAATATAGGAGAAAACAGAGTGAAACCTAAAAATTCAAACTGTTACTGGAAATGAACGCTTCAACATAGAAGAACGAAATTTGGGGAACCAAGTCGCCTTAGTGTACTGATCATTACCTGAAAGTATCATCCAGTTTGGGTGAAAAAATGTTTGCTGAGATTTCTGGAGATTCGTAATTTTGGGAAGCTTGGCAACCCCTTCCCATGAAAGTGTTTCTCGCCAGTCACTGCTTAGGGCTACATCAAGAGGAAACAAAACGTAGAGATAGAACGTGAAACTACTTTGTTGTGTCAAGTTTCAAGAAGCTAGCACAAACCGTGTTGGATTTAGAGTTCCAAATACATCTATCTATATAAGAGAAAACAGAGTGAAACCTAAAAATTCAAACTGTTACTGGAAATGAACGCTTCAACATAGAAGAACGAAATTTGGGGAACCAAGTCGCCTTAGTGTACTGATCATTACCTGAAAGTATCATCCACTTTGGGTGAAAAAATATTTGCTGAGATCTCTGGAGATTCGTAATTTTGGGAAGCTTGGCAACCCCTTCCCATGAAAGTGTTTCTCGCCAGTCACTGCTTAGGGCTACATCAAGAGGAAACAAAACGTAGAGATAGAACGTGAAACTACTTTGTTGTGTCAAGTTTCAAGAAGCTAGCACAAACCGTGTTGGATTTAGAGTTCCAAATACATCTATCTATATAGGAGAAAACAGAGTGAAACCTAAAAATTCAAACTGTTACTGGAAATGAACGCTTCAACATAGAAGAACGAAATTTGGGGAACCAAGTCGCCTTAGTGTACTGATCATTACCTGAAAGTATCATCCAGTTTGGGTGAAAAAATATTTGCTGAGATCTCTGGAGATTCGTAATTTTGGGAAGCTTGGCAACCCCTTCCCATGAAAGTGTTTCTCGCCAGTCACTGCTTAGGGCTACATCAAGAGGAAACAAAACGTAGAGATAGAACGTGAAACTACTTTGTTGTGTCAAGTTTCAAGAAGCTAGCACAAACCGTGTTGGATTTAGAGTTCCAAATACATCTATCAATATAGGAGAAAACAGAGTGAAACCTAAAAATTCAAACTGTTACTGGAAATGAACGCTTCAACATAGAAGAACGAAATTTGGGGAACCAAGTCGCCTTAGTGTACTGATCATTACCTGAAAGTATCATCCAGTTTGGGTGAAAAAATATTTGCTGAGATTTCTGGAGATTCGTAATTTTGGGAAGCTTGGCAACCCCTTCCCATGAAAGTGTTTCTCGCCAGTCACTGCTTAGGGCTACATCAAGAGGAAACAAAACGTAGAGATAGAACGTGAAACTACTTTGTTGTGTCAAGTTTCAAGAAGCTAGCACAAACCGTGTTGGATTTAGAGTTCCAAATACATCTATCAATATAGGAGAAAACAGAGTGAAACCTAAAAATTCAAACTGTTACTGGAAATGAACGCTTCAACATAGAAGAACGAAATTTGGGGAACCAAGTCGCCTTAGTGTACTGATCATTACCTGAAAGTATCATCCAGTTTGGGTGAAAAAATATTTGCTGATATTTCTGGAGATTCGTAATTTTGGGAAGCTTGGCAACCCCGTTCCATGAAAGGGATTCTCGCCAGTCACTGCTTAGGGCTACATCAAGAGGAAACAAAACGTAGAGATAGAACGTGAAACTACATTGTTGTGTCAAGTTTCAAGAAGCTAGCACAAACCGTGTGGGATTTAGAGTTCCAAATACATCTAACAATGTAGGAGAAAACAGAGTGAAACCTAAAAATTCAAACTGTTACTGGAAATGAACGCTTCAACATAGAAGAACGAAATTTGGGGAACCAAGTCGCCTTAGTGTACTGATCATTACCTGAAAGTATCATCCAGTTTGGGTGAAAAAATATTTGCTGAGATCTCTGGAGATTCGTAATTTTGGGAAGCTTGGCAACCCCTTCCCATGAAAGTGTTTCTCGCCAGTCACTGCTTAGGGCTACATCAAGAGGAAACAAAACGTAGAGATAGAACGTGAAACTACTTTGTTGGGTCAAGTTTCAAGAAGCTAGCACAAACCGTGTTGGATTTAGAGTTCCAAATACATCTATCAATGTAGGAGAAAATAGAGTGAAACCTAAAAATTCAAACTGTTACTGGAAATGAACGCTTCAACATAGAAGAACGAAATTTGGGGAACCAAGTCGCCTTAGTGTACTGATCATTACCTGAAAGTATCATCCAGTTTGGGTGAAAAAATATTTGCTGAGATTTCTGGAGATTCGTAATTTTGGGAAGCTTGGCAACCCCTTCCCATGAAAGTGTTTCTCGCCAGTCACTGCTTAGGGCTACATCAAGAGGAAACAAAACGTAGAGATAGAACGTGAAACTACTTTGTTGTGTCAAGTTTCAAGAAGCTAGCACAAACCGTGTTGGATTTAGAGTTCCAAATACATCTATCAATATAGGAGAAAACAGAGTGAAACCTAAAAATTCAAACTGTTACTGGAAATGAACGCTTCAACATAGAAGAACGAAATTTGGGGAACCAAGTCGCCTTAGTGTACTGATCATTACCTGAAAGTATCATCCAGTTTGGGTGAAAAAATATTTGCTGAGATTTCTGGAGATTCGTAATTTTGGGAAGCTTGGCAACCCCTTCCCATGAAAGTGTTTCTCGCCAGTCACTGCTTAGGGCTACATCAAGAGGAAACAAAACGTAGAGATATAACGTGAAACTACTTTGTTGTGTCAAGTTTCAAGAAGCTAGCACAAACCGTGTTGGATTTAGAGTTCCAAATACATCTATCAATATAGGAGAAAACAGAGTGAAACCTAAAAATTCAAACTGTTACTGGAAATGAACGCTTCAACAGAGAAGAACGAAATTTGGGGAACCAAGTCGCCTTAGTGTACAGATCATTACCTGAAAGTATCATCCACTTTGGGTGAAAAAATATTTGCTGAGATTTCTGGAGATTCGTAATTTTGGGAAGCTTGGCAACCCCTTCCCGTGAAAGTGTTTCTCGCCAGTCACTGCTTAGGGCTACATCAAGAGGAAACAAAACGTAGAGATAGAACGTGAAACTACTTTGTTGTGTCAAGTTTCAAGAAGCTAGCACAAACCGTGTTGGATTTAGAGTTCCAAATACATCTATCAATATAGGAGAAAACAGAGTGAAACCTAAAAATTCAAACTGTTACTGGAAATGAACGCTTCAACATAGAAGAACGAAATTTGGGGAACCAAGTCGCCTTAGTGTACTGATCATTACCTGAAAGTATCATCCACTTTGGGTGAAAAAATATTTGCTGAGATTTCTGGAGATTCGTAATTTTGGGAAGCTTGGCAACCCCTTCCCATGAAAGTGTTTCTCGCCAGTCACTGCTTAGGGCTACATCAAGAGGAAACAAAACGTAGAGATAGAACGTGAAACTACTTTGTTGTGTCAAGTTTCAAGAAGCTAGCACAAACCGTGTTGGATTTAGAGTTCCAAATACATCTATCTATATAGGAGAAAACAGAGTGAAACCTAAAAATTCAAACTGTTACTGGAAATGAACGCTTCAACATAGAAGAACGAAATTTGGGGAACCAAGTCGCCCTAGTGTACTGATCATTACCTGAAAGTATCATCCAGTTTGGGTGAAAAAATATTTGCTGAGATCTCTGGAGATTCGTAATTTTGGGAAGCTTGGCAACCCCTTCCCATGAAAGTGTTTCTCGCCAGTCACTGCTTAGGGCTACATCAAGAGGAAACAAAACGTAGAGATAGAACGTGAAACTACTTTGTTGTGTCAAGTTTCAAGAAGCTAGAACAAACCGTGTTGGATTTAGAGTTCCAAATACATCTATCAATATAGGAGAAAACAGAGTGAAACCTAAAAATTCAAACTGTTACTGGAAATGAACGCTTCAACATAGAAGAACGAAATTTGGGGAACCAAGTCGCCTTAGTGTACTGATCATTACCTGAAAGTATCATCCAGTTTGGGTGAAAAAATGTTTGCTGAGATTTCTGGAGATTCGTAATTTTGGGAAGCTTGGCAACCCCTTCCCATGAAAGTGTTCCTCGCCAGTCACTGCTTAGGGCTACATCAAGAGGAAACAAAACGTAGAGATAGAACGTGAAACTACTTTGTTGTGTCAAGTTTCAAGAAGCTAGCACAAACCGTGTTGGATTTAGAGTTCCAAATACATCTATCAATATAGGAGAAAACAGAGTGAAACCTAAAAATTCAAACTGTTACTGGAAATGAATGCTTCAACATAGAAGAACGAAATTTGGGGAACCAAGTCGCCTTAGTGTACTGATCATTACCTGAAAGTATCATCCAGTTTGGGTGAAAAAATATTTGCTGATATTTCTGGAGATTCGTAATTTTGGGAAGCTTGGCAACCCCGTTCCATGAAAGGGATTCTCGCCAGTCACTGCTTAGGGCTACATCAAGAGGAAACAAAGCATAGAGATAGAACGTGAAAAAACTTTGTTGTGTCAAGTTTCAAGAAGCTAGCACAAACCGTGTGGGATTTAGAGTTCCAAATACATCTATCTATATAGGAGAAAACAGAGTGAAACCTAAAAATTCAAACTGTTACTGGAAATGAACGCTTCAACATAGAAGAACGAAATTTGGGGAACCAAGTCGCCTTAGTGTACTGATCATTACCTGAAAGTATCATCCAGTTTGGGTGAAAAAATATTTGCTGAGATCTCTGGAGATTCGTAATTTTGGGAAGCTTGGCAACCCCTTCCCATGAAAGTGTTTCTCGCCAGTCACTGCTTAGGGCTACATCAAGAGGAAACAAAACGTAGAGATAGAATGTGAAACTACTTTGTTGTGTCAAGTTTCAAGAAGGTAGCACAAACCGTGTTGGATTTAGAGTTCCAAATACATCTATCAATATAGGAGAAAACAGAGTGAAACCTAAAAATTCAAACTGTTACTGGAAATGAACGCTTCAACATAGAAGAACGAAATTTGGGGAACCAAGTCGCCTTAGTGTACTGATCATTACCTGAAAGTATCATCCAGTTTGGGTGAAAAAATATTTGCTGAGATTTCTGGAGATTCGTAATTTTGGGAAGCTTGGCAACCCCTTCCCATGAAAGTGTTTCTCGCCAGTCACTGCTTAGGGCTACATCAAGAGGAAACAAAACGTAGAGATAGAATGTGAAACTACTTTGTTGTGTCAAGTTTCAAGAAGCTAGCACAAACCGTGTTGGATTTAGAGTTCCAAATACATCTATCAATATAGGAGAAAACAGAGTGAAACCTAAAAATTCAAACTGTTACTGGAAATGAACGCTTCAACATAGAAGAACGAAATTTGGGGAACCAAGTCGCCTTAGTGTACTGATCATTACCTGAAAGTATCATCCAGTTTGGGTGAAAAAATATTTGCTGATATTTCTGGAGATTCGTAATTTTGGGAAGCTTGGCAACCCCGTTCCATGAAAGGGATTCTCGCCAGTCACTGCTTAGGGCTACATCAAGAGGAAACAAAGCATAGAGATAGAACGTGAAAAAACTTTGTTGTGTCAAGTTTCAAGAAGCTAGCACAAACCGTGTGGGATTTAGAGTTCCAAATACATCTATCTATATAGGAGAAAACAGAGTGAAACCTAAAAATTCAAACTGTTACTGGAAATGAACGCTTCAACATAGAAGAACGAAATTTGGGGAACCAAGTCGCCTTAGTGTACTGATCATTACCTGAAAGTATCATCCAGTTTGGGTGAAAAAATATTTGCTGAGATCTCTGGAGATTCGTAATTTTGGGAAGCTTGGCAACCCCTTCCCATGAAAGTGTTTCTCGCCAGTCACTGCTTAGGGCTACATCAAGAGGAAACAAAACGTAGAGATAGAATGTGAAACTACTTTGTTGTGTCAAGTTTCAAGAAGCTAGCACAAACCGTGTTGGATTTAGAGTTCCAAATACATCTATCAATATAGGAGAAAACAGAGTGAAACCTAAAAATTCAAACTGTTACTGGAAATGAACGCTTCAACATAGAAGAACGAAATTTGGGGAACCAAGTCGCCTTAGTGTACTGATCATTACCTGAAAGTATCATCCAGTTTGGGTGAAAAAATATTTGCTGAGATTTCTGGAGATTCGTAATTTTGGGAAGCTTGGCAACCCCTTCCCATGAAAGTGTTTCTCGCCAGTCACTGCTTAGGGCTACATCAAGAGGAAACAAAACGTAGAGATATAACGTGAAACTACTTTGTTGTGTCAAGTTTCAAGAAGCTAGCACAAACCGTGTTGGATTTAGAGTTCCAAATACATCTATCAATATAGGAGAAAACACAGTGAAACCTAAAAATTCAAACTGTTACTGGAAATGAACGCTTCAACATAGAAGAACGAAATTTGGGGAACCAAGTCGCCTTAGTGTACAGATCATTACCTGAAAGTATCATCCACTTTGGGTGAAAAAATATTTGCTATGATTTCTGGAGATTCGTAATTTTGGGAAGCTTGGCAACCCCTTCCCATGAAAGTGTTTCTCGCCAGTCACTGCTTAGGGCTACATCAAGAGGAAACAAAACGTAGAGATATAACGTGAAACTACTTTGTTGTGTCAAGTTTCAAGAAGCTAGCACAAACCGTGTTGGATTTAGAGTTCCAAATACATCTATCAATATAGGAGAAAACAGAGTGAAACCTAAAAATTCAAACTGTTACTGGAAATGAACGCTTCAACATAGAAGAACGAAATTTGGGGAACCAAGTCGCCTTAGTGTACTGATCATTACCTGAAAGTATCATCCACTTTGGGTGAAAAAATATTTGCTGAGATTTCTGGAGATTCGTAATTTTGGGAAGCTTGGCAACCCCTTCCCATGAAAGTGTTTCTCGCCAGTCACTGCTTAGGGCTACATCAAGAGGAAACAAAACGTAGAGATAGAACGTGAAACTACTTTGTTGTGTCAAGTTTCAAGAAGCTAGCACAAACCGTGTTGGATTTAGAGTTCCAAATACATCTATCTATATAGGAGAAAACAGAGTGAAACCTAAAAATTCAAACTGTTACTGGAAATGAACGCTTCAACATAGAAGAACGAAATTTGGGGAACCAAGTCGCCTTAGTGTACTGATCATTACCTGAAAGTATCATCCAGTTTGGGTGAAAAAATATTTGCTGAGATCTCTGGAGATTCGTAATTTTGGGAAGCTTGGCAACCCCTTCCCATGAAAGTGTTTCTCGCCAGTCACTGCTTAGGGCTACATCAAGAGGAAACAAAACGTAGAGATAGAACGTGAAACTACTTTGTTGTGTCAAGTTTCAAGAAGCTAGAACAAACCGTGTTGGATTTAGAGTTCCAAATACATCTATCAATGTAGGAGAAAATAGAGTGAAACCTAAAAATTCAAACTGTTACTGGAAATGAACGCTTCAACATAGAAGAACGAAATTTGGGGAACCAAGTCGCCTTAGTGTACTGATCATTACCTGAAAGTATCATCCAGTTTGGGTGAAAAAATATTTGCTGAGATCTCTGGAGATTCGTAATTTTGGGAAGCTTGGCAACCCCTTCCCATGAAAGTGTTTCTCGCCAGTCACTGCTTAGGGCTACATCAAGAGGAAACAAAACGTAGAGATAGAATGTGAAACTACTTTGTTGTGTCAAGTTTCAAGAAGGTAGCACAAACCGTGTTGGATTTAGAGTTCCAAATACATCTATCAATATAGGAGAAAACAGAGTGAAACCTAAAAATTCAAACTGTTACTGGAAATGAACGCTTCAACATAGAAGAACGAAATTTGGGGAACCAAGTCGCCTTAGTGTACTGATCATTACCTGAAAGTATCATCCAGTTTGGGTGAAAAAATATTTGCTGAGATTTCTGGAGATTCGTAATTTTGGGAAGCTTGGCAACCCCTTCCCATGAAAGTGTTTCTCGCCAGTCACTGCTTAGGGCTACATCAAGAGGAAACAAAACGTAGAGATAGAATGTGAAACTACTTTGTTGTGTCAAGTTTCAAGAAGCTAGCACAAACCGTGTTGGATTTAGAGTTCCAAATACATCTATCAATATAGGAGAAAACAGAGTGAAACCTAAAAATTCAAACTGTTACTGGAAATGAACGCTTCAACATAGAAGAACGAAATTTGGGGAACCAAGTCGCCTTAGTGTACTGATCATTACCTGAAAGTATCATCCAGTTTGGGTGAAAAAATATTTGCTGATATTTCTGGAGATTCGTAATTTTGGGAAGCTTGGCAACCCCGTTCCATGAAAGGGATTCTCGCCAGTCACTGCTTAGGGCTACATCAAGAGGAAACAAAGCATAGAGATAGAACGTGAAAAAACTTTGTTGTGTCAAGTTTCAAGAAGCTAGCACAAACCGTGTGGGATTTAGAGTTCCAAATACATCTATCTATATAGGAGAAAACAGAGTGAAACCTAAAAATTCAAACTGTTACTGGAAATGAACGCTTCAACATAGAAGAACGAAATTTGGGGAACCAAGTCGCCTTAGTGTACTGATCATTACCTGAAAGTATCATCCAGTTTGGGTGAAAAAATATTTGCTGAGATCTCTGGAGATTCGTAATTTTGGGAAGCTTGGCAACCCCTTCCCATGAAAGTGTTTCTCGCCAGTCACTGCTTAGGGCTACATCAAGAGGAAACAAAACGTAGAGATAGAATGTGAAACTACTTTGTTGTGTCAAGTTTCAAGAAGCTAGCACAAACCGTGTTGGATTTAGAGTTCCAAATACATCTATCAATATAGGAGAAAACAGAGTGAAACCTAAAAATTCAAACTGTTACTGGAAATGAACGCTTCAACATAGAAGAACGAAATTTGGGGAACCAAGTCGCCTTAGTGTACTGATCATTACCTGAAAGTATCATCCAGTTTGGGTGAAAAAATATTTGCTGAGATTTCTGGAGATTCGTAATTTTGGGAAGCTTGGCAACCCCTTCCCATGAAAGTGTTTCTCGCCAGTCACTGCTTAGGGCTACATCAAGAGGAAACAAAACGTAGAGATATAACGTGAAACTACTTTGTTGTGTCAAGTTTCAAGAAGCTAGCACAAACCGTGTTGGATTTAGAGTTCCAAATACATCTATCAATATAGGAGAAAACACAGTGAAACCTAAAAATTCAAACTGTTACTGGAAATGAACGCTTCAACATAGAAGAACGAAATTTGGGGAACCAAGTCGCCTTAGTGTACAGATCATTACCTGAAAGTATCATCCACTTTGGGTGAAAAAATATTTGCTATGATTTCTGGAGATTCGTAATTTTGGGAAGCTTGGCAACCCCTTCCCATGAAAGTGTTTCTCGCCAGTCACTGCTTAGGGCTACATCAAGAGGAAACAAAACGTAGAGATATAACGTGAAACTACTTTGTTGTGTCAAGTTTCAAGAAGCTAGCACAAACCGTGTTGGATTTAGAGTTCCAAATACATCTATCAATATAGGAGAAAACAGAGTGAAACCTAAAAATTCAAACTGTTACTGGAAATGAACGCTTCAACATAGAAGAACGAAATTTGGGGAACCAAGTCGCCTTAGTGTACTGATCATTACCTGAAAGTATCATCCACTTTGGGTGAAAAAATATTTGCTGAGATTTCTGGAGATTCGTAATTTTGGGAAGCTTGGCAACCCCTTCCCATGAAAGTGTTTCTCGCCAGTCACTGCTTAGGGCTACATCAAGAGGAAACAAAACGTAGAGATAGAACGTGAAACTACTTTGTTGTGTCAAGTTTCAAGAAGCTAGCACAAACCGTGTTGGATTTAGAGTTCCAAATACATCTATCTATATAGGAGAAAACAGAGTGAAACCTAAAAATTCAAACTGTTACTGGAAATGAACGCTTCAACATAGAAGAACGAAATTTGGGGAACCAAGTCGCCTTAGTGTACTGATCATTACCTGAAAGTATCATCCAGTTTGGGTGAAAAAATATTTGCTGAGATCTCTGGAGATTCGTAATTTTGGGAAGCTTGGCAACCCCTTCCCATGAAAGTGTTTCTCGCCAGTCACTGCTTAGGGCTACATCAAGAGGAAACAAAACGTAGAGATAGAACGTGAAACTACTTTGTTGTGTCAAGTTTCAAGAAGCTAGAACAAACCGTGTTGGATTTAGAGTTCCAAATACATCTATCAATGTAGGAGAAAATAGAGTGAAACCTAAAAATTCAAACTGTTACTGGAAATGAACGCTTCAACATAGAAGAACGAAATTTGGGGAACCAAGTCGCCTTAGTGTACTGATCATTACCTGAAAGTATCATCCAGTTTGGGTGAAAAAATATTTGCTGAGATTTCTGGAGATTCGTAATTTTGGGAAGCTTGGCAACCCCTTCCCATGAAAGGGTTTCTCGCCAGTCACTGCTTAGGGCTACATCAAGAGGAAACAAAACGTAGAGATAGAACGTGAAACTACTTTGTTGTGTCAAGTTTCAAGAAGCTAGCACAAACCGTGTTGGATTTAGAGTTCCAAATACATCTATCAATATAGGAGAAAACAGAGTGAAACCTAAAAATTCAAACTGTTACTGGAAATGAACGCTTCAACATAGAAGAACGAAATTTGGGGAACCAAGTCGCCTTAGTGTACTGATCATTACCTGAAAGTATCATCCAGTTTGGGTGAAAAAATGTTTGCTGAGATTTCTGGAGATTCGTAATTTTGGGAAGCTTGGCAACCCCTTCCCATGAAAGTGTTTCTCGCCAGTCACTGCTTAGGGCTACATCAAGAGGAAACAAAACGTAGAGATAGAACGTGAAACTACTTTGTTGTGTCAAGTTTCAAGAAGCTAGCACAAACCGTGTTGGATTTAGAGTTCCAAATACATCTATCTATATAAGAGAAAACAGAGTGAAACCTAAAAATTCAAACTGTTACTGGAAATGAACGCTTCAACATAGAAGAACGAAATTTGGGGAACCAAGTCGCCTTAGTGTACTGATCATTACCTGAAAGTATCATCCACTTTGGGTGAAAAAATATTTGCTGAGATTTCTGGAGATTCGTAATTTTGGGAAGCTTGGCAACCCCTTCCCATGAAAGTGTTTCTCGCCAGTCACTGCTTAGGGCTACATCAAGAGGAAACAAAACGTAGAGATAGAACGTGAAACTACTTTGTTGTGTCAAGTTTCAAGAAGCTAGCACAAACCGTGTTGGATTTAGAGTTCCAAATACATCTATCTATATAGGAGAAAACAGAGTGAAACCTAAAAATTCAAACTGTTACTGGAAATGAACGCTTCAACATAGAAGAACGAAATTTGGGGAACCAAGTCGCCTTAGTGTACTGATCATTACCTGAAAGTATCATCCAGTTTGGGTGAAAAAATATTTGCTGAGATCTCTGGAGATTCGTAATTTTGGGAAGCTTGGCAACCCCTTCCCATGAAAGTGTTTCTCGCCAGTCACTGCTTAGGGCTACATCAAGAGGAAACAAAACGTAGAGATAGAACGTGAAACTACTTTGTTGTGTCAAGTTTCAAGAAGCTAGCACAAACCGTGTTGGATTTAGAGTTCCAAATACATCTATCAATATAGGAGAAAACAGAGTGAAACCTAAAAATTCAAACTGTTACTGGAAATGAACGCTTCAACATAGAAGAACGAAATTTGGGGAACCAAGTCGCCTTAGTGTACTGATCATTACCTGAAAGTATCATCCAGTTTGGGTGAAAAAATATTTGCTGAGATTTCTGGAGATTCGTAATTTTGGGAAGCTTGGCAACCCCTTCCCATGAAAGTGTTTCTCGCCAGTCACTGCTTAGGGCTACATCAAGAGGAAACAAAACGTAGAGATAGAACGTGAAACTACTTTGTTGTGTCAAGTTTCAAGAAGCTAGCACAAACCGTGTTGGATTTAGAGTTCCAAATACATCTATCAATATAGGAGAAAACAGAGTGAAACCTAAAAATTCAAACTGTTACTGGAAATGAACGCTTCAACATAGAAGAACGAAATTTGGGGAACCAAGTCGCCTTAGTGTACTGATCATTACCTGAAAGTATCATCCAGTTTGGGTGAAAAAATATTTGCTGATATTTCTGGAGATTCGTAATTTTGGGAAGCTTGGCAACCCCGTTCCATGAAAGGGATTCTCGCCAGTCACTGCTTAGGGCTACATCAAGAGGAAACAAAACGTAGAGATAGAACGTGAAACTACATTGTTGTGTCAAGTTTCAAGAAGCTAGCACAAACCGTGTGGGATTTAGAGTTCCAAATACATCTAACAATGTAGGAGAAAACAGAGTGAAACCTAAAAATTCAAACTGTTACTGGAAATGAACGCTTCAACATAGAAGAACGAAATTTGGGGAACCAAGTCGCCTTAGTGTACTGATCATTACCTGAAAGTATCATCCAGTTTGGGTGAAAAAATATTTGCTGAGATCTCTGGAGATTCGTAATTTTGGGAAGCTTGGCAACCCCTTCCCATGAAAGTGTTTCTCGCCAGTCACTGCTTAGGGCTACATCAAGAGGAAACAAAACGTAGAGATAGAACGTGAAACTACTTTGTTGGGTCAAGTTTCAAGAAGCTAGCACAAACCGTGTTGGATTTAGAGTTCCAAATACATCTATCAATGTAGGAGAAAATAGAGTGAAACCTAAAAATTCAAACTGTTACTGGAAATGAACGCTTCAACATAGAAGAACGAAATTTGGGGAACCAAGTCGCCTTAGTGTACTGATCATTACCTGAAAGTATCATCCAGTTTGGGTGAAAAAATATTTGCTGAGATTTCTGGAGATTCGTAATTTTGGGAAGCTTGGCAACCCCTTCCCATGAAAGTGTTTCTCGCCAGTCACTGCTTAGGGCTACATCAAGAGGAAACAAAACGTAGAGATAGAACGTGAAACTACTTTGTTGTGTCAAGTTTCAAGAAGCTAGCACAAACCGTGTTGGATTTAGAGTTCCAAATACATCTATCAATATAGGAGAAAACAGAGTGAAACCTAAAAATTCAAACTGTTACTGGAAATGAACGCTTCAACATAGAAGAACGAAATTTGGGGAACCAAGTCGCCTTAGTGTACTGATCATTACCTGAAAGTATCATCCAGTTTGGGTGAAAAAATATTTGCTGAGATTTCTGGAGATTCGTAATTTTGGGAAGCTTGGCAACCCCTTCCCATGAAAGTGTTTCTCGCCAGTCACTGCTTAGGGCTACATCAAGAGGAAACAAAACGTAGAGATATAACGTGAAACTACTTTGTTGTGTCAAGTTTCAAGAAGCTAGCACAAACCGTGTTGGATTTAGAGTTCCAAATACATCTATCAATATAGGAGAAAACAGAGTGAAACCTAAAAATTCAAACTGTTACTGGAAATGAACGCTTCAACATAGAAGAACGAAATTTGGGGAACCAAGTCGCCTTAGTGTACAGATCATTACCTGAAAGTATCATCCACTTTGGGTGAAAAAATATTTGCTGAGATTTCTGGAGATTCGTAATTTTGGGAAGCTTGGCAACCCCTTCCCGTGAAAGTGTTTCTCGCCAGTCACTGCTTAGGGCTACATCAAGAGGAAACAAAACGTAGAGATAGAACGTGAAACTACTTTGTTGTGTCAAGTTTCAAGAAGCTAGCACAAACCGTGTTGGATTTAGAGTTCCAAATACATCTATCAATATAGGAGAAAACAGAGTGAAACCTAAAAATTCAAACTGTTACTGGAAATGAACGCTTCAACATAGAAGAACGAAATTTGGGGAACCAAGTCGCCTTAGTGTACTGATCATTACCTGAAAGTATCATCCACTTTGGGTGAAAAAATATTTGCTGAGATTTCTGGAGATTCGTAATTTTGGGAAGCTTGGCAACCCCTTCCCATGAAAGTGTTTCTCGCCAGTCACTGCTTAGGGCTACATCAAGAGGAAACAAAACGTAGAGATAGAACGTGAAACTACTTTGTTGTGTCAAGTTTCAAGAAGCTAGCACAAACCGTGTTGGATTTAGAGTTCCAAATACATCTATCTATATAGGAGAAAACAGAGTGAAACCTAAAAATTCAAACTGTTACTGGAAATGAACGCTTCAACATAGAAGAACGAAATTTGGGGAACCAAGTCGCCCTAGTGTACTGATCATTACCTGAAAGTATCATCCAGTTTGGGTGAAAAAATATTTGCTGAGATCTCTGGAGATTCGTAATTTTGGGAAGCTTGGCAACCCCTTCCCATGAAAGTGTTTCTCGCCAGTCACTGCTTAGGGCTACATCAAGAGGAAACAAAACGTAGAGATAGAACGTGAAACTACTTTGTTGTGTCAAGTTTCAAGAAGCTAGAACAAACCGTGTTGGATTTAGAGTTCCAAATACATCTATCAATATAGGAGAAAACAGAGTGAAACCTAAAAATTCAAACTGTTACTGGAAATGAACGCTTCAACATAGAAGAACGAAATTTGGGGAACCAAGTCGCCTTAGTGTACTGATCATTACCTGAAAGTATCATCCAGTTTGGGTGAAAAAATGTTTGCTGAGATTTCTGGAGATTCGTAATTTTGGGAAGCTTGGCAACCCCTTCCCATGAAAGTGTTCCTCGCCAGTCACTGCTTAGGGCTACATCAAGAGGAAACAAAACGTAGAGATAGAACGTGAAACTACTTTGTTGTGTCAAGTTTCAAGAAGCTAGCACAAACCGTGTTGGATTTAGAGTTCCAAATACATCTATCAATATAGGAGAAAACAGAGTGAAACCTAAAAATTCAAACTGTTACTGGAAATGAACGCTTCAACATAGAAGAACGAAATTTGGGGAACCAAGTCGCCTTAGTGTACTGATCATTACCTGAAAGTATCATCCAGTTTGGGTGAAAAAATATTTGCTGATATTTCTGGAGATTCGTAATTTTGGGAAGCTTGGCAACCCCGTTCCATGAAAGGGATTCTCGCCAGTCACTGCTTAGGGCTACATCAAGAGGAAACAAAGCATAGAGATAGAACGTGAAAAAACTTTGTTGTGTCAAGTTTCAAGAAGCTAGCACAAACCGTGTGGGATTTAGAGTTCCAAATACATCTATCTATATAGGAGAAAACAGAGTGAAACCTAAAAATTCAAACTGTTACTGGAAATGAACGCTTCAACATAGAAGAACGAAATTTGGGGAACCAAGTCGCCTTAGTGTACTGATCATTACCTGAAAGTATCATCCAGTTTGGGTGAAAAAATATTTGCTGAGATTTCTGGAGATTCGTAATTTTGGGAAGCTTGGCAACCCCTTCCCATGAAAGTGTTTCTCGCCAGTCACTGCTTAGGGCTACATCAAGAGGAAACAAAACGTAGAGATAGAATGTGAAACTACTTTGTTGTGTCAAGTTTCAAGAAGCTAGCACAAACCGTGTTGGATTTAGAGTTCCAAATACATCTATCTATATAGGAGAAAACAGAGTGAAACCTAAAAATTCAAACTGTTACTGGAAATGAACGCTTCAACATAGAAGAACGAAATTTGGGGAACCAAGTCGCCTTAGTGTACTGATCATTACCTGAAAGTATCATCCAGTTTGGGTGAAAAAATATTTGCTGAGATTTCTGGAGATTCGTAATTTTGGGAAGCTTGGCAACCCCTTCCCATGAAAGTGTTTCTCGCCAGTCACTGCTTAGGGCTACATCAAGAGGAAACAAAACGTAGAGATAGAACGTGAAACTACTTTGTTGTGTCAAGTTTCAAGAAGCTAGCACAAACCGTGTTGGATTTAGAGTTCCAAATACATCTATCAATATAGGAGAAAACACAGTGAAACCTAAAAATTCAAACTGTTACTGGAAATGAACGCTTCAACATAGAAGAACGAAATTTGGGGAACCAAGTCGCCTTAGTGTACAGATCATTACCTGAAAGTATCATCCACTTTGGGTGAAAAAATATTTGCTGAGATTTCTGGAGATTCGTAATTTTGGGAAGCTTGGCAACCCCTTCCCATGAAAGTGTTTCTCGCCAGTCACTGCTTAGGGCTACATCAAGAGGAAACAAAACGTAGAGATAGAACGTGAAACTACTTTGTTGTGTCAAGTTTCAAGAAGCTAGCACAAACCGTGTTGGATTTAGAGTTCCAAATACATCTATCAATATAGGAGAAAACAGAGTGAAACCTAAAAATTCAAACTGTTACTGGAAATGAACGCTTCAACATAGAAGAACGAAATTTGGGGAACCAAGTCGCCTTAGTGTACTGATCATTACCTGAAAGTATCATCCACTTTGGGTCAAAAAATATTTGCTGAGATTTCTGGAGATTCGTAATTTTGGGAAGCTTGGCAACCCCTTCCCATGAAAGTGTTTCTCGCCAGTCACTGCTTAGGGCTACATCAAGAGGAAACAAAACGTAGAGATAGAACGTGAAACTACTTTGTTGTGTCAAGTTTCAAGAAGCTAGCACAAACCGTGTTGGATTTAGAGTTCCAAATACATCTATCTATATAGGAGAAAACAGAGTGAAACCTAAAAATTCAAACTGTTACTGGAAATGAACGCTTCAACATAGAAGAACGAAATTTGGGGAACCAAGTCGCCTTAGTGTACTGATCATTACCTGAAAGTATCATCCAGTTTGGGTGAAAAAATATTTGCTGAGATCTCTGGAGATTCGTAATTTTGGGAAGCTTGGCAACCCCTTCCCATGAAAGTGTTTCTCGCCAGTCACTGCTTAGGGCTACATCAAGAGGAAACAAAACGTAGAGATAGAACGTGAAACTACTTTGTTGTGTCAAGTTTCAAGAAGCTAGCACAAACCGTGTTGGATTTAGAGTTCCAAATACATCTATCAATATAGGAGAAAACAGAGTGAAACCTAAAAATTCAAACTGTTACTGGAAATGAACGCTTCAACATAGAAGAACGAAATTTGGGGAACCAAGTCGCCTTAGTGTACTGATCATTACCTGAAAGTATCATCCAGTTTGGGTGAAAAAATATTTGCTGAGATTTCTGGAGATTCGTAATTTTGGGAAGCTTGGCATCCCCGTTCCATGAAAGGGATTCTCGCCAGTCACTGCTTAGGGCTACATCAAGAGGAAACAAAACGTAGAGAAAGAACGTGAAACTACTTTGTTGTGTCAAGTTTCAAGAAGCTAGCACAAACCGTGTTGGATTTAGAGTTCCAAATACATCTATTAATATAGGAGAAAACAGACTGAAACCTAAAAATTCAAACTGTTACTGGAAATGAACGCTTCAACATAGAAGAACGAAATTTGGGGAACCTAGTCGCCTTAGTGTACTGATCATTACCTGAAAGTATCATCCAGTTTGGGTGAAAAAATATTTGCTGAGATTTCTGGAGATTCGTAATTTTGGGAAGCTTGGCAACCCCTTCCCATGAAAGTGTTTCTCGCCAGTCACTGCTTAGGGCTACAACAAGAGGAAACAAAACGTAGAGATAGAACGTGAAACTACTTTGTTGTGTCAAGTTTCAAGAAGCTAGCACAAACAGTGTTGGATTTAGAGTTCCAAATACATCTATCAATGTATGAGAAAACAGAGTGAAACCTAAAAATTCAAACTGTTACTGGAAATGAACGCTTCAACATAGAAGAACGAAATTTGGGGAACCAAGTCGCCTTAGTGTACTGATCATTACCTGAAAGTATCATCCAGTTTGGGTGAAAAAATATTTGCTGAGATTTCTGGAGATTCGTAATTTTGGGAAGCTTGGCAACCCCTTCCCATGAAAGTGTTTCTCGCCAGTCACTGCTTAGGGCTACATCAAGAGGAAACAAAACGTAGAGATAGAACGTGAAACTACTTTGTTGTGTCAAGTTTCAAGAAGCTAGCACAAACCGTGTTGGATTTAGAGTTCCAAATACATCTATCAATATAGGAGAAAACAGAGTGAAACCTAAAAATTCAAACTGTTACTGGAAATGAACGCTTCAACATAGAAGAACGAAATTTGGGGAACCAAGTCGCCTTAGTGTACTGATCATTACCTGAAAGTATCATCCAGTTTGGGTGAAAAAATGTTTGCTGAGATTTCTGGAGATTCGTAATTTTGGGAAGCTTGGCAACCCCTTCCCATGAAAGTGTTTCTCGCCAGTCACTGCTTAGGGCTACATCAAGAGGAAACAAAACGTAGAGATAGAACGTGAAACTACTTTGTTGTGTCAAATTTCAAGAAGCTAACACAAACCGTGTTGGATTTAGAGTTCCAAATACATCTATCAATATAGGAGAAAACAGAGTGAAACCTAAAAATTCAAACTGTTACTGGAAATGAACGCTTCAACATAGAAGAAGGAAATTTGGGGAACCAAGTCGCCTTAGTGTACTGATCATTACCTGAAAGTATCATCCAGTTTGGGTGAAAAAATATTTGCTGAGATTTCTGGAGATTCGTAATTTTGGGAAGCTTGGCAACCCCTTCCCATGAAAGTGTTTCTCGCCAGTCACTGCTTAGGGCTACATCAAGAGGAAACAAAACGTAGAGATAGAACGTGAAACTACTTTGTTGTGTCAAGTTTCAAGAAGCTAGCACAAACCGTGTTGGATTTAGAGTTCCAAATACATCTATCTATATAAGAGAAAACAGAGTGAAACCTAAAAATTCAAACTGTTACTGGAAATGAACGCTTCAACATAGAAGAACGAAATTTGGGGAACCAAGTCGCCTTAGTGTACTGATCATTACCTGAAAGTATCATCCAGTTTGGGTGAAAAAATATTTGCTGAGATTTCTGGAGATTCGTAATTTTGGGAAGCTTGGCAACCCCTTCCCATGAAAGTGTTTCTCGCCAGTCACTGCTTAGGGCTACATCAAGAGGAAACAAAACGTAGAGATAGAACGTGAAACTACTTTGTTGTGTCAAGTTTCAAGAAGCTAGCACAAACCGTGTTGGATTTAGAGTTCCAAATACATCTATCAATATAGGAGAAAACAGAGTGAAACCTAAAAATTCAAACTGTTACTGGAAATGAACGCTTCAACATAGAAGAACGAAATTTGGGGAACCAAGTCGCCTTAGTGTACTGATCATTACCTGAAAGTATCATCCAGTTTGGGTGAAAAAATATTTGCTGAGATTTCTGGAGATTCGTAATTTTGGGAAGCTTGGCAACCCCTTCACATGAAAGTGTTTCTCGCCAGTCACTGTTTAGGGCTACATCAAGAGGAAACAAAACGTAGAGATAGAACGTGAAACTACTTTGTTGTGTCAAGTTTCAAGAAGCTAGCACAAACCGTGTTGGATTTAGAGTTCCAAATACATCTATCAATATACGAGAAAACAGAGTGAAACCTAAAAATTCAAACTGTTACTGGAAATAAACGCTTCAACATAGAAGAAGGAAATTTGGGGAACCAAGTCGCCTTAGTGTACTGATCATTACCTGACAGTATCATCCAGTTTGGGTGAAAAAATATTTGCTGAGATTTCTGGAGATTCGTAATTTTGGGAAGCTTGGCAACCCCTTCCCATGAAAGTGTTTCTCGCCAGTCACTGCTTAGGGCTACATCAAGAGGAAACAAAACGTAGAGATACAACGTGAAACTACTTTGTTGTGTCAAGTTTCAAGAAGCTAGCACAAACCGTGTTGGATTTAGAGTTCCAAATACATCTATCAATGTAGGAGAAAACAGAGTGAAACCTAAAAACTCAAACTGTTACTGGAAATGAACGCTTCAACATAGAAGAACGAAATTTGGGGAACCAAGTCGCCTTAGTGTACTGATCATTACCTGAAAGTATCATCCAGTTTGGGTGAAAAAATATTTGCTGAGATTTCTGGAGATTCGTAATTTTGGGAAGCTTGGCAACCCCTTCCCATGAAAGTGTTTCTCGCCAGTCACTGCTTAGGGCTACATCAAGAGGAAACAAAACGTAGAGATAGAACGTGAAACTACTTTTTTGTGTCAAGTTTCAAGAAGCTAGCACAAACCGTGTTGGATTTAGAGTTCCAAATACATCTATCAATATAGGAGAAAACAGAGTGAAACCTAAAAATTCAAACTGTTACTGGAAATGAACGCTTCAACATAGAAGAACGAAATTTGGGGAACCAAGTCGCCTTAGTGTACTGATCATTACCTGAAAGTATCATCCAGTTTGGGTGAAAAAATATTTGCTGAGATTTCTGGAGATTCGTAATTTTGGGAAGCTTGGCATCCCCGTTCCATGAAAGGGATCCTCGCCAGTCACTGCTTAGGGCTACATCAAGAGGAAACAAAACGTAGAGATAGAACGTGAAACTACTTTGTTGTGTCAAGTTTCAAGAAGCTAGCACAAACCGTGTTGGATTTAGAGTTCCAAATACATCTATTAATATAGGAGAAAACAGACTGAAACCTAAAAATTCAAACTGTTACTGGAAATGAACGCTTCAACATAGAAGAACGAAATTTGGGGAACCAAGTCGCCTTAGTGTACTGATCATTACCTGAAAGTATCATCCAGTTTGGGTGAAAAAATATTTGCTGAGATTTCTGGAGATTCGTAATTTTGGGAAGCTTGGCAACCCCTTCCCATGAAAGTGTTTCTCGCCAGTCACTGCTTAGGGCTACAACAAGAGGAAACAAAATGTAGAGATAGAACGTGAAACTACTTTGTTATGTCAAGTTTCAAGAAGCTAGCACAAACCGTGTTGGATTTAGAGTTCCAAATACATCTATCAATGTATGAGAAAACAGAGTGAAACCTAAAAATTCAAACTGTTACTGGAAATGAACGCTTCAACATAGAAGAACGAAATTTGGGGAACCAAGTCGCCTTAGTGTACTGATCATTACCTGAAAGTATCATCCAGTTTGGGTGAAAAAATATTTGCTGAGATTTCTGGAGATTCGTAATTTTGGGAAGCTTGGCAACCCCTTCCCATGAAAGTGTTTCTCGCCAGTCACTGCTTAGGGCTACATCAAGAGGAAACAAAACGTAGAGATAGAACGTGAAACTACTTTGTTGTGTCGAGTTTCAAGAAGCTAGCACAAACCGTGTTGGATTTAGAGTTCCAAATACATCTATCAATGTAGGAGAAAACAGAGTGAAACCTAAAAATTCAAACTGTTACTGGAAATGAACGCTTCAACATAGAAGAACGAAATTTGGGGAACCAAGTCGCCTTAGTGTACTGATCATTACCTGAAAGTATCATCCAGTTTGGGTGAAAAAATGTTTGCTGAGATTTCTGGAGATTCGTAATTTTGGGAAGCTTGGCAACCCCTTCCCATGAAAGTGTTTCTCGCCAGTCACTGCTTAGGGCTACATCAAGAGGAAACAAAACGTAGAGATAGAACGTGAAACTACTTTGTTGTGTCAAGTTTCAAGAAGCTAACACAAACCGTGTTGGATTTAGAGTTCCAAATACATCTATCAATATAGGAGAAAACAGAGTGAAACCTAAAAATTCAAACTGTTACTGGAAATGAACGCTTCAACATAGAAGAAGGAAATTTGGGGAACCAAGTCGCCTTAGTGTACTGATCATTACCTGAAAGTATCATCCAGTTTGGGTGAAAAAATATTTGCTGAGATTTCTGGAGATTCGTAATTTTGGGAAGCTTGGCAACCCCTTCCCATGAAAGTGTTTCTCGCCAGTCACTGCTTAGGGCTACATCAAGAGGAAACAAAACGTAGAGATAGAACGTGAAACTACTTTGTTGTGTCGAGTTTCAAGAAGCTAGCACAAACCGTGTTGGATTTAGAGTTCCAAATACATCTATCTATATAGGAGAAAACAGAGTGAAACCTAAAAATTCAAACTGTTACTGGAAATGAACGCTTCAACATAGAAGAACGAAATTTGGGGAACCAAGTCGCCTTAGTGTACTGATCATTACCTGAAAGTATCATCCAGTTTGGGTGAAAAAATATTTGCTGAGATTTCTGGAGATTCGTAATTTTGGGAAGCTTGGCAACCCCTTCCCATGAAAGTGTTTCTCGCCAGTCACTGCTTAGGGCTACATCAAGAGGAAACAAAACGTAGAGATAGAACGTGAAACTACTTTGTTGTGTCAAGTTTCAAGAAGCTAGCACAAACCGTGTTGGATTTAGAGTTCCAAATACATCTATCAATATAGGAGAAAACAGAGTGAAACCTAAAAATTCAAACTGTTACTGGAAATGAACGCTTCAACATAGAAGAACGAAATTTGGGGAACCAAGTCGCCTTAGTGTACTGATCATTACCTGAAATATCATCCAGTTTGGGTGAAAAAATATTTGCTGAGATTTCTGGAGATTCGTAATTTTGGGAAGCTTGGCAACCCCTTCCCATGAAAGTGTTTCTCGCCAGTCACTGTTTAGGGCTACATCAAGAGGAAACAAAACGTAGAGATAGAACGTGAAACTACTTTGTTGTGTCAAGTTTCAAGAAGCTAGCACAAACCGTGTTGGATTTAGAGTTCCAAATACATCTATCAATATAGGAGAAAACAGAGTGAAACCTAAAAATTCAAACTGTTACTGGAAATAAACGCTTCAACATAGAAGAAGGAAATTTGGGGAACCAAGTCGCCTTAGTGTACTGATCATTACCTGACAGTATCATCCAGTTTGGGTGAAAAAATATTTGCTGAGATTTCTGGAGATTCGTAATTTTTGGAAGCTTGGCAACCCCTTGCCATGAAAGTGTTTCTCGCCAGTCACTGCTAAGGGCTACATCAAGAGGAAACAAAACGTAGAGATAGAACGTGAAACTACTTTGTTGTGTCAACTTTCAAGAAGCTAGCACAAACCGTGTTGGATTCAGAGTTCCAAATACATCTATCAATATAGGAGAATACAGAATGAAACCTAAAAATTCAAACTGTTACTGGAAATGAACGCTTCAACATAGAAGAACGAAATTTGGGGAACCAAGTCGCCTTAGTGTACTGATCATTACCTGAAAGTATCATCCAGTTTGGGTGAAAAAATATTTGCTGAGATTTCTGGAGATTCGTAATTTTGGGAAGCTTGGCAACCCCTTCCCATGAAAGTGTTTCTCGCCAGTCACTGCTTAGGGCTACATCTAGAGGAAACAAAACGTAGAGATAGAACGTGAAACTACTTTGTTGTGTCAAGTTTCAAGAAGCTAGCACAAACCGTGTTGGATTTAGAGTTCCAAATACATCTATCAATATAGGAGAAAACAGAGTGAAACCTAAAAATTCAAACTGTTACTGGAAATGAACGCTTCAACATAGAAGAACGAAATTTGGGGAACCAAGTTGCCTTAGTGTACTGATCATTACCTGAAAGTATCATCCAGTTTGGGTGAAAAAATATTTGCTGAGATTTCTGGAGATTCGTAATTTTGGGAAGCTTGGCAACCCCTTCCCATGAAAGTGTTTCTCGCCAGTCACTGCTTAGGGCTACATCAAGAGGAAACAAAACCTAGAGATAGAACGTGAAACTACTTTGTTGTGTCAAGTTTCAAGAAGCTAGCACAAACCGTGTTGGATTTAGAGTTCCAAATACATCTATCTATATAGGAGAAAACAGAGTGAAACCTAAAAATTCAAACTGTTACTGGAAATGAACGCTTCAACATAGAAGAACGAAATTTGGGGAACCAAGTCGCCTTAGTGTACTGATCATTACCTGAAAGTATCATCCAGTTTGGGTGAAAAAATATTTGCTGAGATCTCTGGAGATTCGTAATTTTGGGAAGCTTGGCAACCCCTTCCCATGAAAGTGTTTCTCGCCAGTCACTGCTTAGGGCTACATCAAGAGGAAACAAAACGTAGAGATAGAACGTGAAACTACTTTGTTGTGTCGAGTTTCAAGAAGCTAGCACAAACCGTGTTGGATTTAGAGTTCCAAATACATCTATCAATGTAGGAGAAAATAGAGTGAAACCTAAAAATTCAAACTGTTACTGGAAATGAACGCTTCAACATAGAAGAACGAAATTTGGGGAACCAAGTCGCCTTAGTGTACTGATCATTACCTGAAAGTATCATCCAGTTTGGGTGAAAAAATATTTGCTGAGATTTCTGGAGATTCGTAATTTTGGGAAGCTTGGCAACCCCTTCCCATGAAAGTGTTTCTCGCCAGTCACTGCTTAGGGCTACATCAAGAGGAAACAAAACGTAGAGATAGAACGTGAAACTACTTTGTTGTGTCAAGTTTCAAGAAGCTAGCACAAACCGTGTTGGATTTAGAGTTCCAAATACATCTATCAATATAGGAGAAAACAGAGTGAAACCTAAAAATTCAAACTGTTACTGGAAATGAACGCTTCAACATAGAAGAACGAAATTTGGGGAACCAAGTCGCCTTAGTGTACTGATCATTACCTGAAAGTATCATCCACTTTGGGTGAAAAAATATTTGCTGAGATTTCTGGAGATTCGTAATTTTGGGAAGCTTGGCAACCCCTTCCCATGAAAGTGTTTCTCGCCAGTCACTGATTAGGGCTACATCAAGAGGAAACAAAACGTAGAGATAGAACGTGAAACTACTTTGTTGTGTCAAGTTTCAAGAAGCTAGCACAAACCGTGTTGGATTTAGAGTTCCAAATACATCTATCAATATAGGAGAAAACAGAGTGAAACCTAAAAATTCAAACTGTTACTGGAAATGAACGCTTCAACATAGAAGAACGAAATTTGGGGAACCAAGTCGCCTTAGTGTACTGATCATTACCTGAAAGTATCATCCACTTTGGGTGAAAAAATATTTGCTGAGATTTCTGGAGATTCGTAATTTTGGGAAGCTTGGCAACCCCTTCCCATGAAAGTGTTTCTCGCCAGTCACTGCTTAGGGCTACATCAAGAGGAAACACAACGTAGAGATAGAACGTGAAACTACTTTGTTGTGTCAAGTTTCAAGAAGCTAGCACAAACCGTGTTGGATTTAGAGTTCCAAATACATCTATCTATATAGGAGAAAACAGAGTGAAACCTAAAAATTCAAACTGTTACTGGAAATGAACGCTTCAACATAGAAGAACGAAATTTGGGGAACCAAGTCGCATTAGTGTACTGATCATTACCTGAAAGTATCATCCAGTTTGGGTGAAAAAATATTTGCTGAGATCTCTGGAGACTCGTAATTTTGGGAAGCTTGGCAACCCCTTCCCATGAAAGTGTTTCTCGCCAGTCACTGCTTAGGGCTACATCAAGAGGAAACAAAACGTAGAGATAGAACGTGAAACTACTTTGTTGTGTCAAGTTTCAAGAAGCTAGCACAAACCGTGTTGGATTTAGAGTTCCAAATACATCTATCAATGTAGGAGAAAATAGAGTGAAACCTAAAAATTCAAACTGTTACTGGAAATGAACGCTTCAACATAGAAGAACGAAATTTGGGGAACCAAGTCGCCTTAGTGTACTGATCATTACCTGAAAGTATCATCCAGTTTGGGTGAGAAAATATTTGCTGAGATTTCTGGAGATTCATAATTTTGGGAAGCTTGGCAACCCCTTCCCATGAAAGTGTTTCTCGCCAGTCACTGCTTAGGGCTACATCAAGAGGAAACAAAACGTAGAGATAGAACGTGAAACTACTTTGTTGTGTCAAGTTTCAAGAAGCTAGCACAAACCGTGTTGGATTTAGAGTTCCAAATACATCTATCAATATAGGAGAAAACAGAGTGAAACCTAAAAATTCAAACTGTTACTGGAAATGAACGCTTCAACATAGAAGAACGAAATTTGGGGAACCAAGTCGCCTTAGTGTACTGATCATTACCTGAAAGTATCATCCACTTTGGGTGAAAAAATATTTGCTGAGATTTCTGGAGATTCGTAATTTTGGGAAGCTTGGCAACCCCTTCCCATGAAAGTGTTTCTCGCCAGTCACTGCTTAGGGCTACATCAAGAGGAAACAAAACGTAGAGATAGAACGTGAAACTACTTTGTTGTGTCAAGTTTCAAGAAGCTAGCACAAACCGTGTTGGATTTAGAGTTCCAAATACATCTATCAATATAGGAGAAAACAGAGTGAAACCTAAAAATTCAAACTGTTACTGGAAATGAACGCTTCAACATAGAAGAACGAAATTTGGGGAACCAAGTCGCCTTAGTGTACTGATCATTACCTGAAAGTATCATCCACTTTGGGTGAAAAAATATTTGCTGAGATTTCTGGAGATTCGTAATTTTGGGAAGCTTGGCAACCCCTTCCCATGAAAGTGTTTCTCGCCAGTCACTGCTTAGGGCTACATCAAGAGGAAACAAAACGTAGAGATAGAACGTGAAACTACTTTGTTGTGTCAAGTTTCAAGAAGCTAGCACAAACCGTGTTGGATTTAGAGTTCCAAATACATCTATCTATATAGGAGAAAACAGAGTGAAACCTAAAAATTCAAACTGTTACTGGAAATGAACGCTTCAACATAGAAGAACGAAATTTGGGGAACCAAGTCGCATTAGTGTACTGATCATTACCTGAAAGTATCATCCAGTTTGGGTGAAAAAATATTTGCTGAGATCTCTGGAGACTCGTAATTTTGGGAAGCTTGGCAACCCCTTCCCATGAAAGTGTTTCTCGCCAGTCACTGCTTAGGGCTACATCAAGAGGAAACAAAACGTAGAGATAGAACGTGAAACTACTTTGTTGTGTCAAGTTTCAAGAAGCTAGCACAAACCGTGTTGGATTTAGAGTTCCAAATACATCTATCAATGTAGGAGAAAATAGAGTGAAACCTAAAAATTCAAACTGTTACTGGAAATGAACGCTTCAACATAGAAGAACGAAATTTGGGGAACCAAGTCGCCTTAGTGTACTGATCATTACCTGAAAGTATCATCCAGTTTGGGTGAAAAAATATTTGCTGAGATTTCTGGAGATTCGTAATTTTGGGAAGCTTGGCAACCCCTTCCCATGAAAGTGTTTCTCGCCAGTCACTGCTTAGGGCTACATCAAGAGGAAACAAAACGTAGAGATAGAACGTGAAACTACTTTGTTGTGTCAAGTTTCAAGAAGCTAGCACAAACCGTGTTGGATTTAGAGTTCCAAATACATCTATCAATATAGGAGAAAACAGAGTGAAACCTAAAAATTCAAACTGTTACTGGAAATGAACGCTTCAACATAGAAGAAGGAAATTTGGGGAACCAAGTCGCCTTAGTGTACTGATCATTACCTGAAAGTATCATCCAGTTTGGGTGAAAAAATATTTGCTGAGATTTCTGGAGATTCGTAATTTTGGGAAGCTTGGCAACCCCTTCCCATGAAAGTGTTTCTCGCCAGTCACTGTTTAGGGCTACATCAAGAGGAAACAAAACGTAGAGATAGAACGTGAAACTACTTTGTGGTGTCAAGTTTCAAGAAGCTAGCACAAACCGTGTTGGATTTAGAGTTCCAAATACATCTATCAATATACGAGAAAACAGAGTGAAACCTAAAAATTCAAACTGTTACTGGAAATAAACGCTTCAACATAGAAGAAGGAAATTTGGGGAACCAAGTCGCCTTAGTGTACTGATCATTACCTGACAGTATCATCCAGTTTGGGTGAAAAAATATTTGCTGAGATTTCTGGAGATTCGTAATTTTTGGAAGCTTGGCAACCCCTTGCCATGAAAGTGTTTCTCGCCAGTCACTGCTAAGGGCTACATCAAGAGGAAACAAAACGTAGAGATAGAACGTGAAACTACTTTGTTGTGTCAACTTTCAAGAAGCTAGCACAAACCGTGTTGGATTCAGAGTTCCAAATACATCTATCAATATAGGAGAAAACAGAATGAAACCTAAAAATTCAAACTGTTACTGGAAATGAACGCTTCAACATAGAAGAACGAAATTTGGGGAACCAAGTCGCCTTAGTGTACTGATCATTACCTGATAGTATCATCCACTTTGGGTGAAAAAATATTTGCTGAGATTTCTGGAGATTCGTAATTTTGGGAAGCTTGGCAACCCCTTCCCATGAAAGTGTTTCTCGCCAGTCACTGCTTAGGGCTACATCTAGAGGAAACAAAACGTAGAGATAGAACGTGAAACTACTTTGTTGTGTCAAGTTTCAAGAAGCTAGCACAAACCGTGTTGGATTTAGAGTTCCAAATACATCTATCAATATAGGAGAAAACAGAGTGAAACCTAAAAATTCAAACTGTTACTGGAAATGAACGCTTCAACATAGAAGAACGAAATTTGGGGAACCAAGTTGCCTTAGTGTACTGATCATTACCTGAAAGTATCATCCAGTTTGGGTGAAAAAATATTTGCTGAGATTTCTGGAGATTCGTAATTTTGGGAAGCTTGGCAACCCCTTCCCATGAAAGTGTTTCTCGCCAGTCACTGCTTAGGGCTACATCAAGAGGAAACAAAACGTAGAGATAGAACGTGAAACTACTTTGTTGTGTCAAGTTTCAAGAAGCTAGCACAAACCGTGTTGGATTTAGAGTTCCAAATACATCTATCTATATAGGAGAAAACAGAGTGAAACCTAAAAATTCAAACTGTTACTGGAAATGAACGCTTCAACATAGAAGAACGAAATTTGGGGAACCAAGTCGCATTAGTGTACTGATCATTACCTGAAAGTATCATCCAGTTTGGGTGAAAAAATATTTGCTGAGATCTCTGGAGACTCGTAATTTTGGGAAGCTTGGCAACCCCTTCCCATGAAAGTGTTTCTCGCCAGTCACTGCTTAGGGCTACATCAAGAGGAAACAAAACGTAGAGATAGAACGTGAAACTACTTTGTTGTGTCAAGTTTCAAGAAGCTAGCACAAACCGTGTTGGATTTAGAGTTCCAAATACATCTATCAATGTAGGAGAAAATAGAGTGAAACCTAAAAATTCAAACTGTTACTGGAAATGAACGCTTCAACATAGAAGAACGAAATTTGGGGAACCAAGTCGCCTTAGTGTACTGATCATTACCTGAAAGTATCATCCAGTTTGGGTGAAAAAATATTTGCTGAGATTTCTGGAGATTCGTAATTTTGGGAAGCTTGGCAACCCCTTCCCATGAAAGTGTTTCTCGCCAGTCACTGCTTAGGGCTACATCAAGAGGAAACAAAACGTAGAGATAGAACGTGAAACTACTTTGTTGTGTCAAGTTTCAAGAAGCTAGCACAAACCGTGTTGGATTTAGAGTTCCAAATACATCTATCAATATAGGAGAAAACAGAGTGAAACCTAAAAATTCAAACTGTTACTGGAAATGAACGCTTCAACATAGAAGAAGGAAATTTGGGGAACCAAGTCGCCTTAGTGTACTGATCATTACCTGAAAGTATCATCCAGTTTGGGTGAAAAAATATTTGCTGAGATTTCTGGAGATTCGTAATTTTGGGAAGCTTGGCAACCCCTTCCCATGAAAGTGTTTCTCGCCAGTCACTGTTTAGGGCTACATCAAGAGGAAACAAAACGTAGAGATAGAACGTGAAACTACTTTGTGGTGTCAAGTTTCAAGAAGCTAGCACAAACCGTGTTGGATTTAGAGTTCCAAATACATCTATCAATATACGAGAAAACAGAGTGAAACCTAAAAATTCAAACTGTTACTGGAAATAAACGCTTCAACATAGAAGAAGGAAATTTGGGGAACCAAGTCGCCTTAGTGTACTGATCATTACCTGACAGTATCATCCAGTTTGGGTGAAAAAATATTTGCTGAGATTTCTGGAGATTCGTAATTTTTGGAAGCTTGGCAACCCCTTGCCATGAAAGTGTTTCTCGCCAGTCACTGCTAAGGGCTACATCAAGAGGAAACAAAACGTAGAGATAGAACGTGAAACTACTTTGTTGTGTCAACTTTCAAGAAGCTAGCACAAACCGTGTTGGATTCAGAGTTCCAAATACATCTATCAATATAGGAGAAAACAGAATGAAACCTAAAAATTCAAACTGTTACTGGAAATGAACGCTTCAACATAGAAGAACGAAATTTGGGGAACCAAGTCGCCTTAGTGTACTGATCATTACCTGATAGTATCATCCACTTTGGGTGAAAAAATATTTGCTGAGATTTCTGGAGATTCGTAATTTTGGGAAGCTTGGCAACCCCTTCCCATGAAAGTGTTTCTCGCCAGTCACTGCTTAGGGCTACATCTAGAGGAAACAAAACGTAGAGATAGAACGTGAAACTACTTTGTTGTGTCAAGTTTCAAGAAGCTAGCACAAACCGTGTTGGATTTAGAGTTCCAAATACATCTATCAATATAGGAGAAAACAGAGTGAAACCTAAAAATTCAAACTGTTACTGGAAATGAACGCTTCAACATAGAAGAACGAAATTTGGGGAACCAAGTTGCCTTAGTGTACTGATCATTACCTGAAAGTATCATCCAGTTTGGGTGAAAAAATATTTGCTGAGATTTCTGGAGATTCGTAATTTTGGGAAGCTTGGCAACCCCTTCCCATGAAAGTGTTTCTCGCCAGTCACTGCTTAGGGCTACATCAAGAGGAAACAAAACCTAGAGATAGAACGTGAAACTACTTTGTTGTGTCAAGTTTCAAGAAGCTAGCACAAACCGTGTTGGATTTAGAGTTCCAAATACATCTATCTATATAGGAGAAAACAGAGTGAAACCTAAAAATTCAAACTGTTACTGGAAATGAACGCTTCAACATAGAAGAACGAAATTTGGGGAACCAAGTCGCCTTAGTGTACTGATCATTACCTGAAAGTATCATCCAGTTTGGGTGAAAAAATATTTGCTGAGATCTCTGGAGATTCGTAATTTTGGGAAGCTTGGCAACCCCTTCCCATGAAAGTGTTTCTCGCCAGTCACTGCTTAGTGCTACATCAAGAGGAAACAAAACGTAGAGATAGAACGTGAAACTACTTTGTTGTGTCGAGTTTCAAGAAGCTAGCACAAACCGTGTTGGATTTAGAGTTCCAAATACATCTATCAATGTAGGAGAAAATAGAGTGAAACCTAAAAATTCAAACTGTTACTGGAAATGAATGCTTCAACATAGAAGAACGAAATTTGGGGAACCAAGTCGCCTTAGTGTACTGATCATTACCTGAAAGTATCATCCAGTTTGGGTGAAAAAATATTTGCTGAGATTTCTGGAGATTCGTAATTTTGGGAAGCTTGGCAACCCCTTCCCATGAAAGTGTTTCTCGCCAGTCACTGCTTAGGGCTACATCAAGAGGAAACAAAACGTAGAGATAGAACGTGAAACTACTTTGTTGTGTCAAGTTTCAAGAAGCTAGCACAAACCGTGTTGGATTTAGAGTTCCAAATACATCTATCAATATAGGAGAAAACAGAGTGAAACCTAAAAATTCAAACTGTTACTGGAAATGAACGCTTCAACATAGAAGAACGAAATTTGGGGAACCAAGTCGCCTTAGTGTACTGATCATTACCTGAAAGTATCATCCACTTTGGGTGAAAAAATATTTGCTGAGATTTCTGGAGATTCGTAATTTTGGGAAGCTTGGCAACCCCGTCCCATGAAAGTGTTTCTCGCCAGTCACTGCTTAGGGCTACATCAAGAGGAAACAAAACGTAGAGATAGAACGTGAAACTACTTTGTTGTGTCAAGTTTCAAGAAGCTAGCACAAACCGTGTTGGATTTAGAGTTCCAAATACATCTATCAATATAGGAGAAAACAGAGTGAAACCTAAAAATTCAAACTGTTACTGGAAATGAACGCTTCAACATAGAAGAACGAAATTTGGGGAACCAAGTCGCCTTAGTGTACTGATCATTACCTGAAAGTATCATCCACTTTGGGTGAAAAAATATTTGCTGAGATTTCTGGAGATTCGTAATTTTGGGAAGCTTGGCAACCCCTTCCCATGAAAGTGTTTCTCGCCAGTCACTGCTTAGGGCTACATCAAGAGGAAACAAAACGTAGAGATAGAACGTGAAACTACTTTGTTGTGTCAAGTTTCAAGAAGCTAGCACAAACCGTGTTGGATTTAGAGTTCCAAATACATCTATCAATATAGGAGAAAACAGAGTGAAACCTAAAAATTCAAACTGTTACTGGAAATGAACGCTTCAACATAGAAGAACGAAATTTGGGGAACCAAGTCGCCTTAGTGTACTGATCATTACCTGAAAGTATCATCCACTTTGGGTGAAAAAATATTTGCTGAGATTTCTGGAGATTCGTAATTTTGGGAAGCTTGGCAACCCCTTCCCATGAAAGTGTTTCTCGCCAGTCACTGCTTAGGGCTACATCAAGAGGAAACAAAACGTAGAGATAGAACGTGAAACTACTTTGTTGTGTCAAGTTTCAAGAAGCTAGCACAAACCGTGTTGGATTTAGAGTTCCAAATACATCTATCTATATAGGAGAAAACAGAGTGAAACCTAAAAATTCAAACTGTTACTGGAAATGAACGCTTCAACATAGAAGAACGAAATTTGGGGAACCAAGTCGCATTAGTGTACTGATCATTACCTGAAAGTATCATCCAGTTTGGGTGAAAAAATATTTGCTGAGATCTCTGGAGACTCGTAATTTTGGGAAGCTTGGCAACCCCTTCCCATGAAAGTGTTTCTCGCCAGTCACTGCTTAGGGCTACATCAAGAGGAAACAAAACGTAGAGATAGAACGTGAAACTACTTTGTTGTGTCAAGTTTCAAGAAGCTAGCACAAACCGTGTTGGATTTAGAGTTCCAAATACATCTATCAATGTAGGAGAAAATAGAGTGAAACCTAAAAATTCAAACTGTTACTGGAAATGAACGCTTCAACATAGAAGAACGAAATTTGGGGAACCAAGTCGCCTTAGTGTACTGATCATTACCTGAAAGTATCATCCAGTTTGGGTGAAAAAATATTTGCTGAGATTTCTGGAGATTCATAATTTTGGGAAGCTTGGCAACCCCTTCCCATGAAAGTGTTTCTCGCCAGTCACTGCTTAGGGCTACATCAAGAGGAAACAAAACGTAGAGATAGAACGTGAAACTACTTTGTTGTGTCAAGTTTCAAGAAGCTAGCACAAACCGTGTTGGATTTAGAGTTCCAAATACATCTATCAATATAGGAGAAAACAGAGTGAAACCTAAAAATTCAAACTGTTACTGGAAATGAACGCTTCAACATAGAAGAACGAAATTTGGGGAACCAAGTCGCCTTAGTGTACTGATCATTACCTGAAAGTATCATCCAGTTTGGGTGAAAAAATATTTGCTGAGATTTCTGGAGATTCGTAATTTTGGGAAGCTTGGCAACCCCTTCCCATGAAAGTGTTTCTCGCCAGTCACTGCTTAGGGCTACATCAAGAGGAAACAAAACGTAGAGATAGAACGTGAAACTACTTTGTGGTGTCAAGTTTCAAGAAGCTAGCACAAACCGTGTTGGATTTAGAGTTCCAAATACATCTATCAATATACGAGAAAACAGAGTGAAACCTAAAAATTCAAACTGTTACTGGAAATAAACGCTTCAACATAGAAGAAGGAAATTTGGGGAACCAAGTCGCCTTAGTGTACTGATCATTACCTGACAGTATCATCCAGTTTGGGTGAAAAAATATTTGCTGAGATTTCTGGAGATTCGTAATTTTTGGAAGCTTGGCAACCCCTTGCCATGAAAGTGTTTCTCGCCAGTCACTGCTAAGGGCTACATCAAGAGGAAACAAAACGTAGAGATAGAACGTGAAACTACTTTGTTGTGTCAACTTTCAAGAAGCTAGCACAAACCGTGTTGGATTCAGAGTTCCAAATACATCTATCAATATAGGAGAAAACAGAATGAAACCTAAAAATTCAAACTGTTACTGGAAATGAACGCTTCAACATAGAAGAACGAAATTTGGGGAACCAAGTCGCCTTAGTGTACTGATCATTACCTGAAAGTATCATCCAGTTTGGGTGAAAAAATATTTGCTGAGATTTCTGGAGATTCGTAATTTTGGGAAGCTTGGCAACCCCTTCCCATGAAAGTGTTTCTCGCCAGTCACTGCTTAGGGCTACATCTAGAGGAAACAAAACGTAGAGATAGAACGTGAAACTACTTTGTTGTGTCAAGTTTCAAGAAGCTAGCACAAACCGTGTTGGATTTAGAGTTCCAAATACATCTATCAATATAGGAGAAAACAGAGTGAAACCTAAAAATTCAAACTGTTACTGGAAATGAACGCTTCAACATAGAAGAACGAAATTTGGGGAACCAAGTTGCCTTAGTGTACTGATCATTACCTGAAAGTATCATCCAGTTTCGGTGAAAAAATATTTGCTGAGATTTCTGGAGATTCGTAATTTTGGGAAGCTTGGCAACCCCTTCCCATGAAAGTGTTTCTCGCCAGTCACTGCTTAGGGCTACATCAAGAGGAAACAAAACCTAGAGATAGAACGTGAAACTACTTTGTTGTGTCAAGTTTCAAGAAGCTAGCATAAACCGTGTTGGATTTAGAGTTCCAAATACATCTATCTATATAGGAGAAAACAGAGTGAAACCTAAAAATTCAAACTGTTACTGGAAATGAACGCTTCAACATAGAAGAACGAAATTTGGGGAACCAAGTCGCCTTAGTGTACTGATTATTACCTGAAAGTATCATCCAGTTTGGGTGAAAAAATATTTGCTGAGATCTCTGGAGATTCGTAATTTTGGGAAGCTTGGCAACCCCTTCCCATGAAAGTGTTTCTCGCCAGTTACTGCTTAGGGCTACATCAAGAGGAAACAAAACGTAGAGATAGAACGTGAAACTACTTTGTTGTGTCGAGTTTCAAGAAGCTAGCACAAACCGTGTTGGATTTAGAGTTCCAAATACATCTATCAATGTAGGAGAAAATAGAGTGAAACCTAAAAATTCAAACTGTTACTGGAAATGAACGCTTCAACATAGAAGAACGAAATTTGGGGAACCAAGTCGCCTTAGTGTACTGATCATTACCTGAAAGTATCATCCAGTTTGGGTGAAAAAATATTTGCTGAGATTTCTGGAGATTCGTAATTTTGGGAAGCTTGGCAACCCCTTCCCATGAAAGTGTTTCTCGCCAGTCACTGCTTAGGGCTACATCAAGAGGAAACAAAACGTAGAGATAGAACGTGAAACTACTTTGTTGTGTCAAGTTTCAAGAAGCTAGCACAAACCGTGTTGGATTTAGAGTTCCAAATACATCTATCAATATAGGAGAAAACAGAGTGAAACCTAAAAATTCAAACTGTTACTGGAAATGAACGCTTCAACATAGAAAAACGAAATTTGGGGAACCAAGTCGCCTTAGTGTACTGATCATTACCTGAAAGTATCATCCACTTTGGGTGAAAAAATATTTGCTGAGATTTCTGGAGATTCGTAATTTTGGGAAGCTTGGCAACCCCGTCCCATGAAAGTGTTTCTCGCCAGTCACTGCTTAGGGCTACATCAAGAGGAAACAAAACGTAGAGATAGAACGTGAAACTACTTTGTTGTGTCAAGTTTCAAGAAGCTAGCACAAACCGTGTTGGATTTAGAGTTCCAAATACATCTATCAATATAGGAGAAAACAGAGTGAAACCTAAAAATTCAAACTGTTACTGGAAATGAACGCTTCAACATAGAAGAACGAAATTTGGGGAACCAAGTCGCCTTAGTGTACTGATCATTACCTGAAAGTATCATCCACTTTGGGTGAAAAAATATTTGCTGAGATTTCTGGAGATTCGTAATTTTGGGAAGCTTGGCAACCCCTTCCCATGAAAGTGTTTCTCGCCAGTCACTGCTTAGGGCTACATCAAGAGGAAACAAAACGTAGAGATAGAACGTGAAACTACTTTGTTGTGTCAAGTTTCAAGAAGCTAGCACAAACCGTGTTGGATTTAGAGTTCCAAATACATCTATATATATAGGAGAAAACAGAGTGAAACCTAAAAATTCAAACTGTTACTGGAAATGAACGCTTCAACATAGAAGAACGAAATTTGGGGAACCAAGTCGCATTAGTGTACTGATGACTACCTGAAAGTATCATCCAGTTTGGGTGAAAAAATATTTGCTGAGATCTCTGGAGACTCGTAATTTTGGGAAGCTTGGCAACCCCTTCCCATGAAAGTGTTTCTCGCCAGTCACTGCTTAGGGCTACATCAAGAGGAAACAAAACATAGAGATAGAACGTGAAACTACTTTGTTGTGTCAAGTTTCAAGAAGCTAGCACAAACCGTGTTGGATTTAGAGTTCCAAATACATCTATCAATGTAGGAGAAAATAGAGTGAAACCTAAAAATTCAAACTGTTACTGGAAATGAACGCTTCAACATAGAAGAACGAAATTTGGGGAACCAAGTCGCCTTAGTGTACTGATCATTACCTGAAAGTATCATCCAGTTTGGGTGAAAAAATATTTGCTGAGATTTCTGGAGATTCATAATTTTGGGAAGCTTGGCAACCCCTTCCCATGAAAGTGTTTCTCGCCAGTCACTGCTTAGGGCTACATCAAGAGGAAACAAAACGTAGAGATAGAACGTGAAACTACTTTGTTGTGTCAAGTTTCAAGAAGCTAGCACAAACCGTGTTGGATTTAGAGTTCCAAATACATCTATCAATATAGGAGAAAACAGAGTGAAACCTAAAAATTCAAACTGTTACTGGAAATGAACGCTTCAACATAGAAGAACGAAATTTGGGGAACCAAGTCGCCTTAGTGTACTGATCATTACCTGAAAGTATCATCCACTTTGGGTGAAAAAATATTTGCTGAGATTTCTGGAGATTCGTAATTTTGGGAAGCTTGGCAACCCCTTCCCATGAAAGTGTTTCTCGCCAGTCACTGCTTAGGGCTACATCAAGAGGAAACAAAACGTAGAGATAGAACGTGAAACTACTTTGTTGTGTCAAGTTTCAAGAAGCTAGAACAAACCGTGTTGGATTTAGAGTTCCAAATACATCTATCAATATAGGAGAAAACAGAGTGAAACCTAAAAATTCAAACTGTTACTGGAAATGAACGCTTCAACATAGAAGAACGAAATTTGGGGAACCAAGTCGCCTTAGTGTACTGATCATTACCTGAAAGTATCATCCAGTTTGGGTGAAAAAATATTTGCTGAGATTTCTGGAGATTCGTAATTTTGGGAAGCTTGGCAACCCCTTCCCATGAAAGTGTTTCTCGCCAGTCACTGCTTAGGGCTACATCAAGAGGAAACAAAACGTAGAGATAGAACGTGAAACTACTTTGTTGTGTCAAGTTTCAAGAAGCTAGCACAAACCGTGTTGGATTTAGAGTTCCAAATACATCTATCAATATAGGAGAAAACAGAGTGAAACCTAAAAATTCAAACTGTTACTGGAAATGAACGCTTCAACATAGAAGAACGAAATTTGGGGAACCAAGTCGCCTTAGTGTACTGATCATTACCTGAAAGTATAATCCAGTTTGGGTGAAAAAATATTTGCTGAAATTTCTGGAGATTCGTAATTTTGGGAAGCTTGGCAACCCCTTCCCATGAAAGTGTTTCTCGCCAGTCACTGCTTAGGGCTACATCAAGAGGAAACAAAACGTAGAGATAGAACGTGAAACTACTTTGTTGTGTCAAGTTTCAAGAAGCTAGCACAAACCGTGTTGGATTTAGAGTTCCAAATACATCTATCTATATAGGAGAAAACAGAGTGAAACCTAAAAATTCAAACTGTTACTGGAAATGAACGCTTCAACATAGAAGAACGAAATTTGGGGAACCAAGTCGCCTTAGTGTACTGATCATTACCTGAAAGTATCATCCAGTTTGGGTGAAAAAATATTTGCTGAGATCTCTGGAGATTCGTAATTTTGGGAAGCTTGGCAACCCCTTCCCATGAAAGTGTTTCTCGCCAGTCACTGCTTAGGGCTACATCAAGAGGAAACAAAACGTAGAGATAGAACGTGAAACTACTTTGTTGTGTCAAGTTTCAAGAAGCTAGCACAAACCGTGTTGGATTTAGAGTTCCAAATACATCTATCAATATAGGAGAAAACAGAGTGAAACCTAAAAATTCAAACTGTTACTGGAAATGAACGCTTCAACATAGAAGAACGAAATTTGGGGAACCAAGTTGCCTTAGTGTACTGATCATTACCTGAAAGTATCATCCAGTTTGGGTGAAAAAATATTTGCTGAGATTTCTGGAGATTCGTAATTTTGGGAAGCTTGGCAACCCCTTCCCATGAAAGTGTTTCTCGCCAGTCACTGCTTAGGGCTACATCAAGAGGAAACAAAACCTAGAGATAGAACGTGAAACTACTTTGTTGTGTCAAGTTTCAAGAAGCTAGCACAAACCGTGTTGGATTTAGAGTTCCAAATACATCTATCTATATAGGAGAAAACAGAGTGAAACCTAAAAATTCAAACTGTTACTGGAAATGAACGCTTCAACATAGAAGAACGAAATTTGGGGAACCAAGTCGCCTTAGTGTACTGATCATTACCTGAAAGTATCATCCAGTTTGGGTGAAAAAATATTTGCTGAGATCTCTGGAGATTCGTAATTTTGGGAAGCTTGGCAACCCCTTCCCATGAAAGTGTTTCTCGCCAGTCACTGCTTAGGGCTACATCAAGAGGAAACAAAACGTAGAGATAGAACGTGAAACTACTTTGTTGTGTCGAGTTTCAAGAAGCTAGCACAAACCGTGTTGGATTTAGAGTTCCAAATACATCTATCAATGTAGGAGAAAATAGAGTGAAACCTAAAAATTCAAACTGTTACTGGAAATGAACGCTTCAACATAGAAGAACGAAATTTGGGGAACCAAGTCGCCTTAGTGTACTGATCATTACCTGAAAGTATCATCCAGTTTGGGTGAAAAAATATTTGCTGAGATTTCTGGAGATTCGTAATTTTGGGAAGCTTGGCAACCCCTTCCCATGAAAGTGTTTCTCGCCAGTCACTGCTTAGGGCTACATCAAGAGGAAACAAAACGTAGAGATAGAACGTGAAACTACTTTGTTGTGTCAAGTTTCAAGAAGCTAGCACAAACCGTGTTGGATTTAGAGTTCCAAATACATCTATCAATATAGGAGAAAACAGAGTGAAACCTAAAAATTCAAACTGTTACTGGAAATGAACGCTTCAACATAGAAGAACGAAATTTGGGGAACCAAGTCGCCTTAGTGTACTGATCAGTACCTGAAAGTATCATCCACTTTGGGTGAAAAAATATTTGCTGAGATTTCTGGAGATTCGTAATTTTGGGAAGCTTGGCAACCCCGTCCCATGAAAGTGTTTCTCGCCAGTCACTGCTTAGGGCTACATCAAGAGGAAACAAAACGTAGAGATAGAACGTGAAACTACTTTGTTGTGTCAAGTTTCAAGAAGCTAGCACAAACCGTGTTGGATTTAGAGTTCCAAATACATCTATCAATATAGGAGAAAACAGAGTGAAACCTAAAAATTCAAACTGTTACTGGAAATGAACGCTTCAACATAGAAGAACGAAATTTGGGGAACCAAGTCGCCTTAGTGTACTGATCATTACCTGAAAGTATCATCCACTTTGGGTGAAAAAATATTTGCTGAGATTTCTGGAGATTCGTAATTTTGGGAAGCTTGGCAACCCCTTCCCATGAAAGTGTTTCTCGCCAGTCACTGCTTAGGGCTACATCAAGAGGAAACAAAACGTAGAGATAGAACGTGAAACTACTTTGTTGTGTCAAGTTTCAAGAAGCTAGCACAAACCGTGTTGGATTTAGAGTTCCAAATACATCTATCTATATAGGAGAAAACAGAGTGAAACCTAAAAATTCAAACTGTTACTGGAAATGAACGCTTCAACATAGAAGAACGAAATTTGGGGAACCAAGTCGCATTAGTGTACTGATCATTACCTGAAAGTATCATCCAGTGTGGGTGAAAAAATATTTGCTGAGATCTCTGGAGACTCGTAATTTTGGGAAGCTTGGCAACCCCTTCCCATGAAAGTGTTTCTCGCCAGTCACTGCTTAGGGCTACATCAAGAGGAAACAAAACGTAGAGATAGAACGTGAAACTACTTTGTTGTGTCAAGTTTCAAGAAGCTAGCACAAACCGTGTTGGATTTAGAGTTCCAAATACATCTATCAATGTAGGAGAAAATAGAGTGAAACCTAAAAATTCAAACTGTTACTGGAAATGAACGCTTCAACATAGAAGAACGAAATTTGGGGAACCAAGTCGCCTTAGTGTACTGATCATTACCTGAAAGTATCATCCAGTTTGGGTGAAAAAATATTTGCTGAGATTTCTGGAGATTCATAATTTTGGGAAGCTTGGCAACCCCTTCCCATGAAAGTGTTTCTCGCCAGTCACTGCTTAGGGCTACATCAAGAGGAAACAAAACGTAGAGATAGAACGTGAAACTACTTTGTTGTGTCAAGTTTCAAGAAGCTAGCACAAACCGTGTTGGATTTAGAGTTCCAAATACATCTATCAATATAGGAGAAAACAGAGTGAAACCTAAAAATTCAAACTGTTACTGGAAATGAACGCTTCAACATAGAAGAACGAAATTTGGGGAACCAAGTCGCCTTAGTGTACTGATCATTACCTGAAAGTATCATCCAGTTTGGGTGAAAAAATATTTGCTGAGATTTCTGGAGATTCGTAATTTTGGGAAGCTTGGCAACCCCTTCCCATGAAAGTGTTTCTCGCCAGTCACTGCTTAGGGCTACATCAAGAGGAAACAAAACGTAGAGATAGAACGTGAAACTACTTTGTTGTGTCAAGTTTCAAGAAGCTAGCACAAACCGTGTTGGATTTAGAGTTCCAAATACATCTATCAATATAGGAGAAAACAGAGTGAAACCTAAAAATTCAAACTGTTACTGGAAATGAACGCTTCAACATAGAAGAACGAAATTTGGGGAACCAAGTCGCCTTAGTGTACTGATCATTACCTGAAAGTATCATCCAGTTTGGGTGAAAAAATATTTGCTGAAATTTCTGGAGATTCGTAATTTTGGGAAGCTTGGCAACCCCTTCCCATGAAAGTGTTTCTCGCCAGTCACTGCTTAGGGCTACATCAAGAGGAAACAAAACGTACAGATAGAACGTGAAACTACTTTGTTGTGTCAAGTTTCAAGAAGCTAGCACAAACCGTGTTGGATTTAGAGTTCCAAATACATCTATCTATATAGGAGAAAACAGAGTGAAACCTAAAAATTCAAACTGTTACTGGAAATGAACGCTTCAACATAGAAGAACGAAATTTGGGGAACCAAGTCGCCTTAGTGTACTGATCATTACCTGAAAGTATCATCCACTTTGGGTGAAAAAATATTTGCTGAGATCTCTGGAGATTCGTAATTTTGGGAAGCTTGGCAACCCCTTCCCATGAAAGTGTTTCTCGCCAGTCACTGCTTAGGGCTACATCAAGAGGAAACAAAACGTAGAGATAGAACGTGAAACTACTTTGTTGTGTCAAGTTTCAAGAAGCTAGCACAAACCGTGTTGGATTTAGAGTTCCAAATACATCTATCAATGTAGGAGAAAACAGAGTGAAACCTAAAAATTCAAACTGTTACTGGAAATGAACGCTTCAACATAGAAGAACGAAATTTGGGGAACCAAGTCGCCTTAGTGTACTGATCATTACCTGAAAGTATCATCCAGTTTGGGTGAAAAAATATTTGCTGAGATTTCTGGAGATTCGTAATTTTGGGAAGCTTGGCAACCCCTTCCCATGAAAGTGTTTCTCGCCAGTCACTGCTTAGGGCTACATCAAGAGGAAACAAAACGTAGAGATAGAACGTGAAACTACTTTGTTGTGTCAAGTTTCAAGAAGCTAGCACAAACCGTGTTGGATTTAGAGTTCCAAATACATCTATCAATGTAGGAGAAAATAGAGTGAAACCTAAAAATTCAAACTGTTACTGGAAATGAACGCTTCAACATAGAAGAACAAAATTTGGGGAACCAAGTCGCCTTAGTGTACTGATTATTACCTGAAAGTATCATCCAGTTTGGGTGAAAAAATATTTGCTGAGATTTCTGGAGATTCGTAATTTTGGGAAGCTTGGCAACCCCTTCCCATGAAAGAGTTTCTCGCCAGTCACTGCTTAGGGCTACATCAAGAGGAAACAAAACGTAGAGATAGAACGTGAAACTACTTTGTTGTGTCAACTTTCAAGAAGCTAGCACAAACCGTGTTGGATTTAGAGTTCCAAATACATCTATCAATATAGGAGAAAACAGAGTGAAACCTAAAAATTCAAACTGTTACTGGAAATGAACGGTTCAACATAGAAGAACGAAATTTGGGGAACCAAGTCGCCTTAGTGTACTGATCATTACCTGAAAGTATCATCCAGTTTGGGTGAAAAAATATTTGCTGAGATTTCTGGAGATTCGTAATTTTGGGAAGCTTGGCAACCGCTTCCCATGAAAGTGTTTCTCGCCAGTCACTGCTTAGGGCTACATCAAGAGGAAACAAAACGTAGAGATAGAACGTGAAACTACTTTGTTGTGTCAAGTTTCAAGAAGCTAGCACAAACCGTGTTGGATTTAGAGTTCCAAATACATCTATCTATATAGGAGAAAACAGAGTGAAACCTAAAAATTCAAACTGTTACTGGAAATGAACGCTTCAACATAGAAGAACGAAATTTGGGGAACCAAGTCGCCTTAGTGTACTGATCATTACCTGAAAGTATCATCCAGTTTGGGTGAAAAAATATTTGCTGAGATCTCTGGAGATTCGTAATTTTGGGAAGCTTGGCAACCCCTTCCCATGAAAGTGTTTCTCGCCAGTCACTGCTTAGGGCTACATCAAGAGGAAACAAAACGTAGAGATAGAACGTGAAACTACTTTGTTGTGTCAAGTTTCAAGAAGCTAGCACAAACCGTGTTGGATTTAGAGTTCCAAATACATCTATCAATATAGGAGAAAACAGAGTGAAACCTAAAAATTCAAACTGTTACTGGAAATGAACGCTTCAACATAGAAGAACGAAATTTGGGGAACCAAGTTGCCTTAGTGTACTGATCATTACCTGAAAGTATCATCCAGTTTGGGTGAAAAAATATTTGCTGAGATTTCTGGAGATTCGTAATTTTGGGAAGCTTGGCAACCCCTTCCCATGAAAGTGTTTCTCGCCAGTCACTGCTTAGGGCTACATCAAGAGGAAACAAAACCTAGAGATAGAACGTGAAACTACTTTGTTGTGTCAAGTTTCAAGAAGCTAGCACAAACCGTGTTGGATTTAGAGTTCCAAATACATCTATCTATATAGGAGAAAACAGAGTGAAACCTAAAAATTCAAACTGTTACTGGAAATGAACGCTTCAACATAGAAGAACGAAATTTGGGGAACCAAGTCGCCTTAGTGTACTGATCATTACCTGAAAGTATCATCCAGTTTGGGTGAAAAAATATTTGCTGAGATCTCTGGAGATTCGTAATTTTGGGAAGCTTGGCAACCCCTTCCCATGAAAGTGTTTCTCGCCAGTCACTGCTTAGGGCTACATCAAGAGGAAACAAAACGTAGAGATAGAACGTGAAACTACTTTGTTGTGTCGAGTTTCAAGAAGCTAGCACAAACCGTGTTGGATTTAGAGTTCCAAATACATCTATCAATGTAGGAGAAAATAGAGTGAAACCTAAAAATTCAAACTGTTACTGGAAATGAACGCTTCAACATAGAAGAACGAAATTTGGGGAACCAAGTCGCCTTAGTGTACTGATCATTACCTGAAAGTATCATCCAGTTTGGGTGAAAAAATATTTGCTGAGATTTCTGGAGATTCGTAATTTTGGGAAGCTTGGCAACCCCTTCCCATGAAAGTGTTTCTCGCCAGTCACTGCTTAGGGCTACATCAAGAGGAAACAAAACGTAGAGATAGAACGTGAAACTACTTTGTTGTGTCAAGTTTCAAGAAGCTAGCACAAACCGTGTTGGATTTAGAGTTCCAAATACATCTATCAATATAGGAGAAAACAGAGTGAAACCTAAAAATTCAAACTGTTACTGGAAATGAACGCTTCAACATAGAAGAACGAAATTTGGGGAACCAAGTCGCCTTAGTGTACTGATCAGTACCTGAAAGTATCATCCACTTTGGGTGAAAAAATATTTGCTGAGATTTCTGGAGATTCGTAATTTTGGGAAGCTTGGCAACCCCGTCCCATGAAAGTGTTTCTCGCCAGTCACTGCTTAGGGCTACATCAAGAGGAAACAAAACGTAGAGATAGAACGTGAAACTACTTTGTTGTGTCAAGTTTCAAGAAGCTAGCACAAACCGTGTTGGATTTAGAGTTCCAAATACATCTATCAATATAGGAGAAAACAGAGTGAAACCTAAAAATTCAAACTGTTACTGGAAATGAACGCTTCAACATAGAAGAACGAAATTTGGGGAACCAAGTCGCCTTAGTGTACTGATCATTACCTGAAAGTATCATCCACTTTGGGTGAAAAAATATTTGCTGAGATTTCTGGAGATTCGTAATTTTGGGAAGCTTGGCAACCCCTTCCCATGAAAGTGTTTCTCGCCAGTCACTGCTTAGGGCTACATCAAGAGGAAACAAAACGTAGAGATAGAACGTGAAACTACTTTGTTGTGTCAAGTTTCAAGAAGCTAGCACAAACCGTGTTGGATTTAGAGTTCCAAATACATCTATCTATATAGGAGAAAACAGAGTGAAACCTAAAAATTCAAACTGTTACTGGAAATGAACGCTTCAACATAGAAGAACGAAATTTGGGGAACCAAGTCGCATTAGTGTACTGATCATTACCTGAAAGTATCATCCAGTGTGGGTGAAAAAATATTTGCTGAGATCTCTGGAGACTCGTAATTTTGGGAAGCTTGGCAACCCCTTCCCATGAAAGTGTTTCTCGCCAGTCACTGCTTAGGGCTACATCAAGAGGAAACAAAACGTAGAGATAGAACGTGAAACTACTTTGTTGTGTCAAGTTTCAAGAAGCTAGCACAAACCGTGTTGGATTTAGAGTTCCAAATACATCTATCAATGTAGGAGAAAATAGAGTGAAACCTAAAAATTCAAACTGTTACTGGAAATGAACGCTTCAACATAGAAGAACGAAATTTGGGGAACCAAGTCGCCTTAGTGTACTGATCATTACCTGAAAGTATCATCCAGTTTGGGTGAAAAAATATTTGCTGAGATTTCTGGAGATTCATAATTTTGGGAAGCTTGGCAACCCCTTCCCATGAAAGTGTTTCTCGCCAGTCACTGCTTAGGGCTACATCAAGAGGAAACAAAACGTAGAGATAGAACGTGAAACTACTTTGTTGTGTCAAGTTTCAAGAAGCTAGCACAAACCGTGTTGGATTTAGAGTTCCAAATACATCTATCAATATAGGAGAAAACAGAGTGAAACCTAAAAATTCAAACTGTTACTGGAAATGAACGCTTCAACATAGAAGAACGAAATTTGGGGAACCAAGTCGCCTTAGTGTACTGATCATTACCTGAAAGTATCATCCAGTTTGGGTGAAAAAATATTTGCTGAGATTTCTGGAGATTCGTAATTTTGGGAAGCTTGGCAACCCCTTCCCATGAAAGTGTTTCTCGCCAGTCACTGCTTAGGGCTACATCAAGAGGAAACAAAACGTAGAGATAGAACGTGAAACTACTTTGTTGTGTCAAGTTTCAAGAAGCTAGCACAAACCGTGTTGGATTTAGAGTTCCAAATACATCTATCAATATAGGAGAAAACAGAGTGAAACCTAAAAATTCAAACTGTTACTGGAAATGAACGCTTCAACATAGAAGAACGAAATTTGGGGAACCAAGTCGCCTTAGTGTACTGATCATTACCTGAAAGTATCATCCAGTTTGGGTGAAAAAATATTTGCTGAAATTTCTGGAGATTCGTAATTTTGGGAAGCTTGGCAACCCCTTCCCATGAAAGTGTTTCTCGCCAGTCACTGCTTAGGGCTACATCAAGAGGAAACAAAACGTACAGATAGAACGTGAAACTACTTTGTTGTGTCAAGTTTCAAGAAGCTAGCACAAACCGTGTTGGATTTAGAGTTCCAAATACATCTATCTATATAGGAGAAAACAGAGTGAAACCTAAAAATTCAAACTGTTACTGGAAATGAACGCTTCAACATAGAAGAACGAAATTTGGGGAACCAAGTCGCCTTAGTGTACTGATCATTACCTGAAAGTATCATCCACTTTGGGTGAAAAAATATTTGCTGAGATCTCTGGAGATTCGTAATTTTGGGAAGCTTGGCAACCCCTTCCCATGAAAGTGTTTCTCGCCAGTCACTGCTTAGGGCTACATCAAGAGGAAACAAAACGTAGAGATAGAACGTGAAACTACTTTGTTGTGTCAAGTTTCAAGAAGCTAGCACAAACCGTGTTGGATTTAGAGTTCCAAATACATCTATCAATGTAGGAGAAAACAGAGTGAAACCTAAAAATTCAAACTGTTACTGGAAATGAACGCTTCAACATAGAAGAACGAAATTTGGGGAACCAAGTCGCCTTAGTGTACTGATCATTACCTGAAAGTATCATCCAGTTTGGGTGAAAAAATATTTGCTGAGATTTCTGGAGATTCGTAATTTTGGGAAGCTTGGCAACCCCTTCCCATGAAAGTGTTTCTCGCCAGTCACTGCTTAGGGCTACATCAAGAGGAAACAAAACGTAGAGATAGAACGTGAAACTACTTTGTTGTGTCAAGTTTCAAGAAGCTAGCACAAACCGTGTTGGATTTAGAGTTCCAAATACATCTATCAATGTAGGAGAAAATAGAGTGAAACCTAAAAATTCAAACTGTTACTGGAAATGAACGCTTCAACATAGAAGAACAAAATTTGGGGAACCAAGTCGCCTTAGTGTACTGATTATTACCTGAAAGTATCATCCAGTTTGGGTGAAAAAATATTTGCTGAGATTTCTGGAGATTCGTAATTTTGGGAAGCTTGGCAACCCCTTCCCATGAAAGAGTTTCTCGCCAGTCACTGCTTAGGGCTACATCAAGAGGAAACAAAACGTAGAGATAGAACGTGAAACTACTTTGTTGTGTCAACTTTCAAGAAGCTAGCACAAACCGTGTTGGATTTAGAGTTCCAAATACATCTATCAATATAGGAGAAAACAGAGTGAAACCTAAAAATTCAAACTGTTACTGGAAATGAACGGTTCAACATAGAAGAACGAAATTTGGGGAACCAAGTCGCCTTAGTGTACTGATCATTACCTGAAAGTATCATCCAGTTTGGGTGAAAAAATATTTGCTGAGATTTCTGGAGATTCGTAATTTTGGGAAGCTTGGCAACCGCTTCCCATGAAAGTGTTTCTCGCCAGTCACTGCTTAGGGCTACATCAAGAGGAAACAAAACGTAGAGATAGAACGTGAAACTACTTTGTTGTGTCAAGTTTCAAGAAGCTAGAACAAACCGTGTTGGATTTAGAGTTCCAAATACATCTATCAATATAGGAGAAAACAGAGTGAAACCTAAAAATTCAAACTGTTACTGGAAATGAACGCTTCAACATAGAATAACGAAATTGGGGGAACCAAGTCGCCTTAGTGTACTGATCATTACCTGAAAGTATCATCCAGTTTGGATGAAAAAATATTTGCTGAGATTTCTGGAGATTCGTAATTTTGGGAAGCTTGGCAACCCCTTCCCATGAAAGTGTTTCTCGCCAGTCACTGCTTAGGGCTACATCAAGAGGAAACAAAACGTAGAGATAGAACGTGAAACTACTTTGTTGTGTCAAGTTTCAAGAAGCTAGCACAAACCGTGTTGGATTTAGAGTTCCAAATACATCTATCAATGTAGGAGAAAACAGAGTGAAACCTAAAAATTCAAACTGTTACTGGAAATGAACGCTTCAACATAGAAGAACGAAATTTGGGGAACCAAGTCGCCTTAGTGTACTGATCATTACCTGAAAGTATCATCCAGTTTGGGTGAAAAAATATTTGCTGAGATTTCTGGAGATTCGTAATTTTGGGAAGCTTGGCAACCCCTTCCCATGAAAGTGTTTCTCGCCAGTCACTGCTTAGGGCTACATCAAGAGGAAACAAAACGTAGAGATAGAACATGAAACTACTTTGTTGTGTCAAGTTTCAAGAAGCTAGCACAAACCGTGTTGGATTTAGAGTTCCAAATACATCTATCAATGTAGGAGAAAATAGAGTGAAACCTAAAAATTCAAACTGTTACTGGAAATAAATGCTTCAACATAGAAGAACAAAATTTGGGGAACCAAGTCGCCTTAGTGTACTGATCATTACCTGAAAGTATCATCCAGTTTGGGTGAAAAAATATTTGCTGAGATTTCTGGAGATTCGTAATTTTGGGAAGCTTGGCAACCCCTTCCCATGAAAGTGTTTCTCGCCAGTCACTGCTTAGGGCTACATCAAGAGGAAACAAAACGTAGAGATAGAACGTGAAACTACTTTGTTGTGTCAAGTTTCAAGAAGCTAGCACAAACCGTGTTGGATTTAGAGTTCCAAATACATCTATCAATGTAGGAGAAAATAGAGTGAAACCTAAAAATTCAAACTGTTACTGGAAATGAACGCTTCAACATAGAAGAACAAAATTTGGGGAACCAAGTCGCCTTAGTGTACTGATCATTACCTGAAAGTATCATCCAGTTTGGGTGAAAAAATATTTGCTGAGATTTCTGGAGATTCGTAATTTTGGGAAGCTTGGCAACCCCTTCCCATGAAAGTGTTTCTCGCCAGTCACTGCTTAGGGCTACATCAAGAGGAAACAAAACGTAGAGATAGAACGTGAAACTACTTTGTTGTGTCAAGTTTCAAGAAGCTAGCACAAACCGTGTTGGATTTAGAGTTCCAAATACATCTATCAATATAGGAGAAAACAGAGTGAAACCTAAAAATTCAAACTGTTACTGGAAATGAACGCTTCAACATAGAAGAACGAAATTTGGGGAACCAAGTCGCCTTAGTGTACTGATCATTACCTGAAAGTATCATCCAGTTTGGGTGAAAAAATATTTGCTGAGATCTCTGGAGATTCGTAATTTTGGGAAGCTTGGCAACCCCTTCCCATGAAAGTGTTTCTCGCCAGTCACTGCTTAGGGCTACATCAAGAGGAAACAAAACGTAGAGATAGAACGTGAAACTACTTTGTTGTGTCAAGTTTCAAGAAGCTAGCACAAACCATGTTGGATTTAGAGTTCCAAATACATCTATCAATGTAGGAGAAAATAGAGTGAAACCTAAAAATTCAAACTGTTACTGGAAATGAACGCTTCAACATAGAAGAACGAAATTTGGGGAACCAAGTCGCCTTAGTGTACTGATCATTACCTGAAAGTATCATCCAGTTTGGGTGAAAAAATATTTGCTGAGATTTCTGGAGATTCGTAATTTTGGGAAGCTTGGCAACCCCTTCCCATGAAAGTGTTTCTCGCCAGTCACTGCTTAGGGCTACATCAAGAGGAAACAAAACGTAGAGATAGAACGTGAAACTACTTTGTTGTGTCAAGTTTCAAGAAGCTAGCACAAACCGTGTTGGATTTAGAGTTCCAAATACATCTATCAATATAGGAGAAAACAGAGTGAAACCTAAAAATTCAAACTGTTACTGGAAATGAACGCTTCAACATAGAAGAACGAAATTTGGGGAACCAAGTCGCCTTAGTGTACTGATCATTACCTGAAAGTATCATCCAGTTTGGGTGAAAAAATATTTGCTGAGATTTCTGGAGATTCGTAATTTTGGGAAGCTTGGCAACCCCTTCCCATGAAAGTGTTTCTCGCCAGTCACTGCTTAGGGCTACATCAAGAGGAAACAAAACGTAGAGATAGAACGTGAAACTACTTTGTTGTGTCAAGTTTCAAGAAGCTAGCACAAACCGTGTTGGATTTAGAGTTCCAAATACATCTATCAATATAGGAGAAAACAGAGTGAAACCTAAAAATTCAAACTGTTACTGGAAATGAACGCTTCAACATAGAAGAACGAAATTTGGGGAACCAAGTCGCCTTAGTGTACTGATCATTACCTGAAAGTATCATCCACTTTGGGTGAAAAAATATTTGCTGAGATTTCTGGAGATTCGTAATTTTGGGAAGCTTGGCAACCCCTTCCCATGAAAGTGTTTCTCGCCATTCACTGCTTAGGGCTACATCAAGAGGAAACAAAACGTAGAGATAGAACGTGAAACTATTTTGTTGTGTCAAGTTTCAAGAAGCTAGCACAAACCGTGTTGGATTTAGAGTTCCAAATACATCTATCTATATAGGAGAAAACAGAGTGAAACCTAAAAATTCAAACTGTTACTGGAAATGAACGCTTCAACATAGAAGAACGAAATTTGGGGAACCAAGTCGCCTTAGTGTACTGATCATTACCTGAAAGTATCATCCAGTTTGGGTGAAAAAATATTTGCTGAGATCTCTGGAGATTCGTAATTTTGGGAAGCTTGGCAACCCCTTCCCATGAAAGTGTTTCTCGCCAGTCACTGCTTAGGGCTACATCAAGAGGAAACAAAACGTAGAGATAGAACGTGAAACTACTTTGTTGTGTCAAGTTTCAAGAAGCTAGCACAAACCGTGTTGGATTTAGAGTTCCAAATACATCTATCTATATAGGAGAAAACAGAGTGAAACCTAAAAATTCAAAGTTACTGGAAATGAACGCTTCAACATAGAAGAACGAAATTTGGGGAACCAAGTCGCCTTAGTGTACTGATCATTACCTGAAAGTATCATCCAGTTTGGGTGAAAAAATATTTGCTGAGATCTCTGGAGATTCGTAATTTTGGGAAGCTTGGCAACCCCTTCCCATGAAAGTGTTTCTCGCCAGTCACTGCTTAGGGCTACATCAAGAGGAAACAAAACGTAGAGATAGAACGTGAAACTACTTTGTTGTGTCAAGTTTCAAGAAGCTAGCACAAACCGTGTTAGATTTAGTGTTCCAAATACATCTATCAATGTAGGAGAAAATAGAGTGAAACCTAAAAATTCAAACTGTTACTGGAAATGAACGCTTCAACATAGAAGAACGAAATTTGGCGAACCAAGTCGCCTTAGTGTACTGATCATTACCTGAAAGTATCATCCACTTTGGGTAAAAAAATATTTGCTGAGATTTCTGGAGATTCGTAATTTTGGGAAGCTTGGCAACCCCTTCCCATGAAAGTGTTTCTCGCCAGTCACTGCTTAGGGCTACATCAAGAGGAAACAAAACGTAGAGATAGAACGTGAAACTACTTTGTTGTGTCAAGTTTCAAGAAGCTAGCACAAACCGTGTTGGATTTAGAGTTCCAAATACATCTATCAATATAGGAGAAAACAGAGTGAAACCTAAAAATTCAAACTGTTACTGGAAATGAACGCTTCAACATAGAAGAACGAAATTTGGGGAACCAAGTCGCCTTAGTGTACTGATCATTACCTGAAAGTATCATCCACTTTGGGTTAAAAAATATTTGCTGAGATCTCTGGAGATTCGTAATTTTGGGAAGCTTGGCAACCCCTTCCCATGAAAGTGTTTCTCGCCAGTCACTGCTTAGGGCTACATCAAGAGGAAACAAAACCTAGAGATAGAACGTGAAACTACTTTGTTGTGTCAAGTTTCAAGAAGCTAGCACAAACCGTGTTGGATTTAGAGTTCCAAATACATCTATCTATATAGGAGAAAACAGAGTGAAACCTAAAAATTCAAACTGTTACTGGAAATGAACGCTTCAACATAGAAGAACGAAATTTGGGGAACCAAGTCGCCTTAGTGTACTGATCATTACCTGAAAGTATCATCAAGTTTGGGTGAAAAAATATTTGCTGAGATTTCTGGAGATTCGTAATTTTGGGAAGCTTGGCAACCCCTTCCCATGAAAGTGTTTCTCGCCAGTCACTGCTTAGGGCTACATCAAGAGGAAACAAAACGTAGAGATAGAACGTGAAACTACTTTGTTGTGTCAAGTTTCAAGAAGCTAGCACAAACCGTGTTGGATTTAGAGTTCCAAATACATCTATCAATATAGGAGAAAACAGAGTGAAACCTAAAAATTCAAACTGTTACTGGAAATGAACGCTTCAACATAGAAGAACGAAATTTGGGGAACCAAGTCGCCTTAGTGTACTGATCATTACCTGAAAGTATCATCCAGTTTGGGTGAAAAAATATTTGCTGAGATTTCTGGAGATTCGTAATTTTGGGAAGCTTGGCAACCCCTTCCCATGAAAGTGTTTCTCGCCAGTCACTGCTTAGGGCTACATCAGGAGGAAACAAAACGTAGAGATAGAACGTGAAACTACTTTGTTGTGTCAAGTTTCAAGAAGCTAGCACAAACCGTGTTGGATTTAGAGTTCCAAATACATCTATCTATATAGGAGAAAACAGAGTGAAACCTAAAAATTCAAACTGTTACTGGAAATGAACGCTTCAACATAGAAGAACGAAATTTGGGGAACCAAGTCGCCTTAGTGTACTGATCATTACCTGAAAGTATCATCCAGTTTGGGTGAAAAAATATTTGCTGAGATCTCTGGAGATTCGTAATTTTGGGAAGCTTGGCAACCCCTTCCCATGAAAGTGTTTCTCGCCAGTCACTGCTTAGGGCTACATCAAGAGGAAACAAAACGTAGAGATAGAACGTGAAACTACTTTGTTGTGTCAAGTTTCAAGAAGCTAGCACAAACCATGTTGGATTTAGAGTTCCAAATACATCTATCAATGTAGGAGAAAATAGAGTGAAACCTAAAAATTCAAACTGTTACTGGAAATGAACGCTTCAACATAGAAGAACGAAATTTGGGGAACCAAGTCGCCTTAGTGTACTGATCATTACCTGAAAGTATCATCCAGTTTGGGTGAAAAAATATTTGCTGAGATTTCTGGAGATTCGTAATTTTGGGAAGCTTGGCAACCCCTTCCCATGAAAGTGTTTCTCGCCAGTCACTGCTTAGGGCTACATCAAGAGGAAACAAAACGTAGAGATAGAACGTGAAACTACTTTGTTGTGTCAAGTTTCAAGAAGCTAGCACAAACCGTGTTGGATTTAGAGTTCCAAATACATCTATCAATATAGGAGAAAACAGAGTGAAACCTAAAAATTCAAACTGTTACTGGAAATGAACGCTTCAACATAGAAGAACGAAATTTGGGGAACCAAGTCGCCTTAGTGTACTGATCATTACCTGAAAGTATCATCCAGTTTGGGTGAAAAAATATTTGCTGAGATTTCTGGAGATTCGTAATTTTGGGAAGCTTGGCAACCCCTTCCCATGAAAGTGTTTCTCGCCAGTCACTGCTTAGGGCTACATCAAGAGGAAACAAAACGTAGAGATAGAACGTGAAACTACTTTGTTGTGTCAAGTTTCAAGAAGCTAGCACAAACCGTGTTGGATTTAGAGTTCCAAATACATCTATCAATATAGGAGAAAACAGAGTGAAACCTAAAAATTCAAACTGTTACTGGAAATGAACGCTTCAACATAGAAGAACGAAATTTGGGGAACCAAGTCGCCTTAGTGTACTGATCATTACCTGAAAGTATCATCCACTTTGGGTGAAAAAATATTTGCTGAGATTTCTGGAGATTCGTAATTTTGGGAAGCTTGGCAACCCCTTCCCATGAAAGTGTTTCTCGCCAGTCACTGCTTAGGGCTACATCAAGAGGAAACAAAACGTAGAGATAGAACGTGAAACTATTTTGTTGTGTCAAGTTTCAAGAAGCTAGCACAAACCGTGTTGGATTTAGAGTTCCAAATACATCTATCTATATAGGAGAAAACAGAGTGAAACCTAAAAATTCAAACTGTTACTGGAAATGAACGCTTCAACATAGAAGAACGAAATTTGGGGAACCAAGTCGCCTTAGTGTACTGATCATTACCTGAAAGTATCATCCAGTTTGGGTGAAAAAATATTTGCTGAGATCTCTGGAGATTCGTAATTTTGGGAAGCTTGGCAACCCCTTCCCATGAAAGTGTTTCTCGCCAGTCACTGCTTAGGGCTACATCAAGAGGAAACAAAACGTAGAGATAGAACGTGAAACTACTTTGTTGTGTCAAGTTTCAAGAAGCTAGCACAAACCGTGTTGGATTTAGAGTTCCAAATACATCTATCTATATAGGAGAAAACAGAGTGAAACCTAAAAATTCAAAGTTACTGGAAATGAACGCTTCAACATAGAAGAACGAAATTTGGGGAACCAAGTCGCCTTAGTGTACTGATCATTACCTGAAAGTATCATCCAGTTTGGGTGAAAAAATATTTGCTGAGATCTCTGGAGATTCGTAATTTTGGGAAGCTTGGCAACCCCTTCCCATGAAAGTGTTTCTCGCCAGTCACTGCTTAGGGCTACATCAAGAGGAAACAAAACGTAGAGATAGAACGTGAAACTACTTTGTTGTGTCAAGTTTCAAGAAGCTAGCACAAACCGTGTTAGATTTAGTGTTCCAAATACATCTATCAATGTAGGAGAAAATAGAGTGAAACCTAAAAATTCAAACTGTTACTGGAAATGAACGCTTCAACATAGAAGAACGAAATTTGGGGAACCAAGTCGCCTTAGTGTACTGATCATTACCTGAAAGTATCATCCACTTTGGGTAAAAAAATATTTGCTGAGATTTCTGGAGATTCGTAATTTTGGGAAGCTTGGCAACCCCTTCCCATGAAAGTGTTTCTCGCCAGTCACTGCTTAGGGCTACATCAAGAGGAAACAAAACGTAGAGATAGAACGTGAAACTACTTTGTTGTGTCAAGTTTCAAGAAGCTAGCACAAACCGTGTTGGATTTAGAGTTCCAAATACATCTATCAATATAGGAGAAAACAGAGTGAAACCTAAAAATTCAAACTGTTACTGGAAATGAACGCTTCAACATAGAAGAACGAAATTTGGGGAACCAAGTCGCCTTAGTGTACTGATCATTACCTGAAAGTATCATCCAGTTTGGGTGAAAAAATATTTGCTGAGATTTCTGGAGATTCGTAATTTTGGGAAGCTTGGCAACCCCTTCCCATGAAAGTGTTTCTCGCCAGTCACTGCTTAGGGCTACATCAAGAGGAAACAAAACGTAGAGATAGAACGTGAAACTACTTTGTTGTGTCAAATTTCAAGAAGCTAGCACAAACCGTGTTGGATTTAGAGTTCCAAATACATCTATCAATATAGGAGAAAACAGAGTGAAACCTAAAAATTCAAACTGTTACTGGAAATGAACGCTTCAACATAGAAGAACGAAATTTGGGGAACCAAGTCGCCTTAGTGTACTGATCATTACCTGAAAGTATCATCCAGTTTGGGTGAAAAAATATTTGCTGAGATTTCTGGAGATTCGTAATTTTGGGAAGCTTGGCAACCCCTTCCCATGAAAGTGTTTCTCGCCAGTCACTGCTTAGGGCTACATCAAGAGGAAACAAAACGTAGAGATAGAACGTGAAACTACTTTGTTGTGTCAAGTTTCAAAAAGCTAGCACAAACCGTGTTGGATTTAGAGTTCCAAATACATCTATCTATATAGGAGAAAACAGAGTGAAACCTAAAAATTCAAACTGTTACTGGAAATGAACGCTTCAACATAGAAGAACGAAATTTGGGGAACCAAGTCGCCTTAGTGTACTGATCATTACCTGAAAGTATCATCCACTTTGGGTTAAAAAATATTTGCTGAGATCTCTGGAGATTCGTAATTTTGGGAAGCTTGGCAACCCCTTCCCATGAAAGTGTTTCTCGCCAGTCACTGCTTAGGGCTACATCAAGAGGAAACAAAACCTAGAGATAGAACGTGAAACTACTTTGTTGTGTCAAGTTTCAAGAAGCTAGCACAAACCGTGTTGGATTTAGAGTTCCAAATACATCTATCTATATAGGAGAAAACAGAGTGAAACCTAAAAATTCAAACTGTTACTGGAAATGAACGCTTCAACATAGAAGAACGAAATTTGGGGAACCAAGTCGCCTTAGTGTACTGATCATTACCTGAAAGTATCATCCAGTTTGGGTGAAAAAATATTTGCTGAGATCTCTGGAGATTCGTAATTTTGGGAAGCTTGGCAACCCCTTCCCATGAAAGTGTTTCTCGCCAGTCACTGCTTAGGGCTACATCAAGAGGAAACAAAACGTAGAGATAGAACGTGAAACTACTTTGTTGTGTCAAGTTTCAAGAAGCTAGCACAAACCGTCTTGGATTTAGAGTTCCAAATACATCTATCAATGTAGGAGAAAATAGAGTGAAACCTAAAAATTCAAACTGTTACTGGAAATGAACGCTTCAACATAGAAGAACGAAATTTGGGGAACCAAGTCGCCTTAGTGTACTGATCATTACCTGAAAGTATCATCCAGTTTGGGTGAAAAAATATTTGCTGAGATTTCTGGAGATTCGTAATTTTGGGAAGCTTGGCAACCCCTTCCCATGAAAGTGTTTCTCGCCAGTCACTGCTTAGGGCTACATCAAGAGGAAACAAAACGTAGAGATAGAACGTGAAACTACTTTGTTGTGTCAAGTTTCAAGAAGCTAGCACAAACCGTGTTGGATTTAGAGTTCCAAATACATCTATCAATATAGGAGAAAACAGAGTGAAACCTAAAAATTCAAACTGTTACTGGAAATGAACGCTTCAACATAGAAGAACGAAATTTGGGGAACCAAGTCGCCTTAGTGTACTGATCATTACCTGAAAGTATCATCCAGTTTGGGTGAAAAAATATTTGCTGAGATTTCTGGAGATTCGTAATTTTGGGAAGCTTGGCAACCCCTTCCCATGAAAGTGTTTCTCGCCAGTCACTGCTTAGGGCTACATCAGGAGGAAACAAAACGTAGAGATAGAACGTGAAACTACTTTGTTGTGTCAAGTTTCAAGAAGCTAGCACAAACCGTGTTGGATTTAGAGTTCCAAATACATCTATCTATATAGGAGAAAACAGAGTGAAACCTAAAAATTCAAACTGTTACTGGAAATGAACGCTTCAACATAGAAGAACGAAATTTGGGGAACCAAGTCGCCTTAGTGTACTGATCATTACCTGAAAGTATCATCCAGTTTGGGTGAAAAAATATTTGCTGAGATCTCTGGAGATTCGTAATTTTGGGAAGCTTGGCAACCCCTTCCCATGAAAGTGTTTCTCGCCAGTCACTGCTTAGGGCTACATCAAGAGGAAACAAAACGTAGAGATAGAACGTGAAACTACTTTGTTGTGTCAAGTTTCAAGAAGCTAGCACAAACCATGTTGGATTTAGAGTTCCAAATACATCTATCAATGTAGGAGAAAATAGAGTGAAACCTAAAAATTCAAACTGTTACTGGAAATGAACGCTTCAACATAGAAGAACGAAATTTGGGGAACCAAGTCGCCTTAGTGTACTGATCATTTCCTGAAAGTATCATCCAGTTTGGGTGAAAAAATATTTGCTGAGATTTCTGGAGATTCGTAATTTTGGGAAGCTTGGCAACCCCTTCCCATGAAAGTGTTTCTCGCCAGTCACTGCTTAGGGCTACATCAAGAGGAAACAAAACGTAGAGATAGAACGTGAAACTACTTTGTTGTGTCAAGTTTCAAGAAGCTAGCACAAACCGTGTTGGATTTAGAGTTCCAAATACATCTATCAATATAGGAGAAAACAGAGTGAAACCTAAAAATTCAAACTGTTACTGGAAATGAACGCTTCAACATAGAAGAACGAAATTTGGGGAACCAAGTCGCCTTAGTGTACTGATCATTACCTGAAAGTATCATCCAGTTTGGGTGAAAAAATATTTGCTGAGATTTCTGGAGATTCGTAATTTTGGGAAGCTTGGCAACCCCTTCCCATGAAAGTGTTTCTCGCCAGTCACTGCTTAGGGCTACATCAAGAGGAAACAAAACGTAGAGATAGAACGTGAAACTACTTTGTTGTGTCAAGTTTCAAGAAGCTAGCACAAACCGTGTTGGATTTAGAGTTCCAAATACATCTATCAATATAGGAGAAAACAGAGTGAAACCTAAAAATTCAAACTGTTACTGGAAATGAACGCTTCAGCATAGAAGAACGAAATTTGGGGAACCAAGTCGCCTTAGTGTACTGATCATTACCTGAAAGTATCATCCACTTTGGGTGAAAAAATATTTGCTGAGATTTCTGGAGATTCGTAATTTTGGGAAGCTTGGCAACCCCTTCCCATGAAAGTGTTTCTCGCCATTCACTGCTTAGGGCTACATCAAGAGGAAACAAAACGTAGAGATAGAACGTGAAACTATTTTGTTGTGTCAAGTTTCAAGAAGCTAGCACAAACCGTGTTGGATTTAGAGTTCCAAATACATCTATCTATATAGGAGAAAACAGAGTGAAACCTAAAAATTCAAACTGTTACTGGAAATGAACGCTTCAACATAGAAGAACGAAATTTGGGGAACCAAGTCGCCTTAGTGTACTGATCATTACCTGAAAGTATCATCCAGTTTGGGTGAAAAAATATTTGCTGAGATCTCTGGAGATTCGTAATTTTGGGAAGCTTGGCAACCCCTTCCCATGAAAGTGTTTCTCGCCAGTCACTGCTTAGGGCTACATCAGGAGGAAACAAAACGTAGAGATAGAACGTGAAACTACTTTGTTGTGTCAAGTTTCAAGAAGCTAGCACAAACCGTGTTGGATTTAGAGTTCCAAATACATCTATCAATGTAGGAGAAAATAGAGTGAAACCTAAAAATTCAAACTGTTACTGGAAATGAATGCTTCAACATAGAAGAACGAAATTTGGGGAACCAAGTCGCCTTAGTGTACTGATCATTACCTGAAAGTATCATCCAGTTTGGGTGAAAAAATATTTGCTGAGATCTCTGGAGATTCGTAATTTTGGGAAGCTTGGCAACCCCTTCCCATGAAAGTGTTTCTCGCCAGTCACTGCTTAGGGCTACATCAAGAGGAAACAAAACGTAGAGATAGAACGTGAAACTACTTTATTGTGTCAAGTTTCAAGAAGCTAGCACAAACCGTGTTAGATTTAGTGTTCCAAATACATCTATCAATGTAGGAGAAAATAGAGTGAAACCTAAAAATTCAAACTGTTACTGGAAATGAACGCTTCAACATAGAAGAACGAAATTTGGGGAACCAAGTCGCCTTAGTGTACTGATCATTACCTGAAAGTATCATCCACTTTGGGTAAAAAAATATTTGCTGAGATTTCTGGAGATTCGTAATTTTGGGAAGCTTGGCAACCCCTTCCCATGAAAGTGTTTCTCGCCAGTCACTGCTTAGGGCTACATCAAGAGGAAACAAAACGTAGAGATAGAACGTGAAACTACTTTGTTGTGTCAAGTTTCAAGAAGCTAGCACAAACCGTGTTGGATTTAGAGTTCCAAATACATCTATCAATATAGGAGAAAACAGAGTGAAACCTAAAAATTCAAACTGTTACTGGAAATGAACGCTTCAACATAGAAGAACGAAATTTGGGGAACCAAGTCGCCTTAGTGTACTGATCATTACCTGAAAGTATCATCCAGTTTGGGTGAAAAAATATTTGCTGAGATTTCTGGAGATTCGTAATTTTGGGAAGCTTGGCAACCCCTTCCCATGAAAGTGTTTCTCGCCAGTCACTGCTTAGGGCTACATCAAGAGGAAACAAAACGTAGAGATAGAACGTGAAACTACTTTGTTGTGTCAAGTTTCAAGAAGCTAGCACAAACCGTGTTGGATTTAGAGTTCCAAATACATCTATCTATATAGGAGAAAACAGAGTGAAACCTAAAAATTCAAACTGTTACTGGAAATGAACGCTTCAACATAGAAGAACGAAATTTGGGAAACCAAGTCGCCTTAGTGTACTGATCATTACCTGAAAGTATCATCCACTTTGGGTTAAAAAATATTTGCTGAGATCTCTGGAGATTCGTAATTTTGGGAAGCTTGGCAACCCCTTCCCATGAAAGTGTTTCTCGCCAGTCACTGCTTAGGGCTACATCAAGAGGAAACAAAACCTAGAGATAGAACGTGAAACTACTTTGTTGTGTCAAGTTTCAAGAAGCTAGCACAAACCGTGTTGGATTTAGAGTTCCAAATACATCTATCTATATAGGAGAAAACAGAGTGAAACCTAAAAATTCAAACTGTTACTGGAAATGAACGCTTCAACATAGAAGAACGAAATTTGGGGAACCAAGTCGCCTTAGTGTACTGATCATTACCTGAAAGTATCATCCAGTTTGGGTGAAAAAATATTTGCTGAGATCTCTGGAGATTCGTAATTTTGGGAAGCTTGGCAACCCCTTCCCATGAAAGTGTTTCTCGCCAGTCACTGCTTAGGGCTACATCAAGAGGAAACAAAACGTAGAGATAGAACGTGAAACTACTTTGTTGTGTCAAGTTTCAAGAAGCTAGCACAAACCGTGTTGGATTTAGAGTTCCAAATACATCTATCAATGTAGGAGAAAATAGAGTGAAACCTAAAAATTCAAACTGTTACTGGAAATGAACGCTTCAACATAGAAGAACGAAATTTGGGGAACCAAGTCGCCTTAGTGTACTGATCATTACCTGAAAGTATCATCCAGTTTGGGTGAAAAAATATTTGCTGAGATTTCTGGAGATTCGTAATTTTGGGAAGCTTGGCAACCCCTTCCCATGAAAGTGTTTCTCGCCAGTCACTGCTTAGGGCTACATCAAGAGGAAACAAAACGTAGAGATAGAACGTGAAACTACTTTGTTGTGTCAAGTTTCAAGAAGCTAGCACAAACCGTGTTGGATTTAGAGTTCCAAATACATCTATCAATATAGGAGAAAACAGAGTGAAACCTAAAAATTCAAACTGTTACTGGAAATGAACGCTTCAACATAGAAGAACGAAATTTGGGGAACCAAGTCGCCTTAGTGTACTGATCATTACCTGAAAGTATCATCCAGTTTGGGTGAAAAAATATTTGCTGAGATTTCTGGAGATTCGTAATTTTGGGAAGCTTGGCAACCCCTTCCCATGAAAGTGTTTCTCGCCAGTCACTGCTTAGGGCTACATCAAGAGGAAACAAAACGTAGAGATAGAACGTGAAACTACTTTGTTGTGTCAAGTTTCAAGAAGCTAGCACAAACCGTGTTGGATTTAGAGTTCCAAATACATCTATCAATATAGGAGAAAACAGAGTGAAACCTAAAAATTCAAACTGTTACTGGAAATGAACGCTTCAACATAGAAGAACGAAATTTGGGGAACCAAGTCGCCTTAGTGTACTGATCATTACCTGAAAGTATCATCCACTTTGGGTGAAAAAATATTTGCTGAGATTTCTGGAGATTCGTAATTTTGGGAAGCTTGGCAACCCCTTCCCATGAAAGTGTTTCTCGCCATTCACTGCTTAGGGCTACATCAAGAGGAAACAAAACGTAGAGATAGAACGTGAAACTATTTTGTTGTGTCAAGTTTCAAGAAGCTAGCACAAACCGTGTTGGATTTAGAGTTCCAAATACATCTATCTATATAGGAGAAAACAGAGTGAAACCTAAAAATTCAAACTGTTACTGGAAATGAACGCTTCAACATAGAAGAACGAAATTTGGGGAACCAAGTCGCCTTAGTGTACTGATCATTACCTGAAAGTATCATCCAGTTTGGGTGAAAAAATATTTGCTGAGATCTCTGGAGATTCGTAATTTTGGGAAGCTTGGCAACCCCTTCCCATGAAAGTGTTTCTCACCAGTCACTGCTTAGGGCTACATCAAGAGGAAACCAAACGTAGAGATAGAACGTGAAACTACTTTGTTGTGTCAAGTTTCAAGAAGCTAGCACAAACCGTGTTGGATTTAGAGTTCCAAATACATCTATCTATATAGGAGAAAACAGAGTGAAACCTAAAAATTCAAAGTTACTGGAAATGAACGCTTCAACATAGAAGAACGAAATTTGGGGAACCAAGTCGCCTTAGTGTACTGATCATTACCTGAAAGTATCATCCAGTTTGGGTGAAAAAAATATTTGCTGAGATCTCTGGAGATTCGTAATTTTGGGAAGCTTGGCAACCCCTTCCCATGAAAGTGTTTCTCGCCAGTCACTGCTTAGGGCTACATCAAGAGGAAACAAAACGTAGAGATAGAACGTGAAACTACTTTGTTGTGTCAAGTTTCAAGAAGCTAGCACAAACCGTGTTAGATTTAGTGTTCCAAATACATCTATCAATGTAGGAGAAAACAGAGTGAAACCTAAAAATTCAAACTGTTACTGGAAATGAACGCTTCAACATAGAAGAACGAAATTTGGGGAACCAAGTCGCCTTAGTGTACTGATCATTACCTGAAAGTATCATCCACTTTGGGTAAAAAAATATTTGCTGAGATTTCTGGAGATTCGTAATTTTGGGAAGCTTGGCAACCCCTTCCCATGAAAGTGTTTCTCGCCAGTCACTGCTTAGGGCTACATCAAGAGGAAACAAAACGTAGAGATAGAACGTGAAACTACTTTGTTGTGTCAAGTTTCAAGAAGCTAGCACAAACCGTGTTGGATTTAGAGTTCCAAATACATCTATCAATATAGGAGAAAACAGAGTGAAACCTAAAAATTCAAACTGTTACTGGAAATGAACGCTTCAACATAGAAGAACGAAATTTGGGGAACCAAGTCGCCTTAGTGTACTGATCATTACCTGAAAGTATCATCCAGTTTGGGTGAAAAAATATTTGCTGAGATTTCTGGAGATTCGTAATTTTGGGAAGCTTGGCAACCCCTTCCCATGAAAGTGTTTCTCGCCAGTCACTGCTTAGGGCTACATCAAGAGGAAACGAAACGTAGAGATAGAACGTGAAACTACTTTGTTGTGTCAAGTTTCAAGAAGCTAGCACAAACCGTGTTGGATTTAGAGTTCCAAATACATCTATCAATATAGGAGAAAACAGAGTGAAACCTAAAAATTCAAACTGTTACTGGAAATGAACGCTTCAACATAGAAGAACGAAATTTGGGGAACCAAGTCGCCTTAGTGTACTGATCATTACCTGAAATTATCATCCAGTTTGGGTGAAAAAATATTTGCTGAGATTTCTGGAGATTCGTAATTTTGGGAAGCTTGGCAACCCCTTCCCATGAAAGTGTTTCTCGCCATTCACTGCTTAGGGCTACATCAAGAGGAAACAAAACGTAGAGATAGAACGTGAAACTACTTTGTTGTGTCAAGTTTCAAGAAACTAGCACAAACCGTGTTGGATTTAGAGTTCCAAATACATCTATCTATATAGGAGAAAACAGTGAAACCTAAAAATTCAAACTGTTACTGGAAATGAACGCTTCAACATAGAAGAACGAAATTTGGGGAACCAAGTCGCCTTAGTGTACTGATCATTACCTGAAAGTATCATCCAGTTTGGGTGAAAAAATATTTGCTGAGATCACTGGAGATTCGTAATTTTGGGAAGCTTGGCAACCCCTTCCCATGAAAGTGTTTCTCGCCAGTCACTGCTTAGGGCTACATCAAGAGGAAACAAAACGTAGAGATAGAACGTGAAACTACTTTGTTGTGTCAAGTTTCAAGAAGCTAGCACAAACCGTGTTGGATTTAGAGTTCCAAATACATCTATCAATGTAGGAGAAAATAGAGTGAAACCTAAAAATTCAAACTTTTACTGGAAATGAACGCTTCAACATAGAAGAACGAAATTTGGGGAACCAAGTCTCCTTAGTGTACTGATCATTACCTGAAAGTATCATCCAGTTTGGGTGAAAAAATATTTGCTGAGATTTCTGGAGATTCGTAATTTTGGGAAGCTTGGCAACCCCTTCCCATGAAAGTGTTTCTCGCCAGTCACTGCTTAGGGCTACATCAAGAGGAAACAAAACGTAGAGATAGAACGTGAAACTACTTTGTTGTGTCAAGTTTCAAGAAGCTAGCACAAACCGTGTTGGATTTAGAGTTCCAAATACATCTATCAATATAGGAGAAAACAGAGTGAAACCTAAAAATTCAAACTGTTACTGGAAATGAACGCTTCAACATAGAAGAACGAAATTTGGGGAACCAAGTCGCCTTAGTGTACTGATCATTACCTGAAAGTATCATCCAGTTTGGGTGAAAAAATATTTGCTGAGATCTCTGGAGATTCGTAATTTTGGGAAGCTTGGCAACCCCTTCCCATGAAAGTGTTTCTCGCCAGTCACTGCTTAGGGCTACATCAAGAGGAAACAAAACGTAGAGATAGAACGTGAAACTACTTTGTTGTGTCAAGTTTCAAGAAGCTAGCACAAACCGTGTTGGATGTAGAGTTCCAAATACATCTATCTATATAGGAGAAAACAGAGTGAAACCTAAAAATTCAAACTGTTACTGGAAATGAACGCTTCAACATAGAAGAACGAAATTTGGGGAACCAAGTCGCCTTAGTGTACTGATCATTACCTGAAAGTATCATCCAGTTTGGGTGAAAAAATATTTGCTGAGATCTCTGGAGATTCGTAATTTTGGGAAGCTTGGCAACCCCTTCCCATGAAAGTGTTTCTCGCCAGTCACTGCTTAGGGCTACATCAAGAGGAAACAAAACGTAGAGATAGAACGTGAAACTACTTTGTTGTGTCAAGTTTCAAGAAGCTAGCACAAACCGTGTTGGATTTAGAGTTCCAAATACATCTATCTATATAGGAGAAAACAGAGTGAAACCTAAAAATTCAAACTGTTACTGGAAATGAACGCTTCAACATAGAAGAACGAAATTTGGGGAACCAAGTCGCCTTAGTGTACTGATCATTACCTGAAAGTATCATCCACTTTGGGTAAAAAAATATTTGCTGAGATTTCTGGAGATTCGTAATTTTGGGAAGCTTGGCAACCCCTTCCCATGAAAGTGTTTCTCGCCAGTCACTGCTTAGGGCTACATCAAGAGGAAACAAAACGTAGAGATAGAACGTGAAACTACTTTGTTGTGTCAAGTTTCAAGAAGCTAGCACAAACCGTGTTGGATTTAGAGTTCCAAATACATCTATCAATATAGGAGAAAACAGAGTGAAACCTAAAAATTCAAACTGTTACTGGAAATGAACGCTTCAACATAGAAGAACGAAATTTGGGGAACCAAGTCGCCTTAGTGTACTGATCATTACCTGAAAGTATCATCCAGTTTGGGTGAAAAAATATTTGCTGAGATTTCTGGAGATTCGTAATTTTGGGAAGCTTGGCAACCCCTTCCCATGAAAGTGTTTCTCGCCAGTCACTGCTTAGGGCTACATCAAGAGGAAACAAAACGTAGAGATAGAACGTGAAACTACTTTGTTGTGTCAAATTTCAAGAAGCTAGCACAAACCGTGTTGGATTTAGAGTTCCAAATACATCTATCAATATAGGAGAAAACAGAGTGAAACCTAAAAATTCAAACTGTTACTGGAAATGAACGCTTCAACATAGAAGAACGAAATTTGGGGAACCAAGTCGCCTTAGTGTACTGATCATTACCTGAAATTATCATCCAGTTTGGGTGAAAAAATATTTGCTGAGATTTCTGGAGATTCGTAATTTTGGGAAGCTTGGCAACCCCTTCCCATGAAAGTGTTTCTCGCCATTCACTGCTTAGGGCTACATCAAGAGGAAACAAAACGTAGAGATAGAACGTGAAACTACTTTGTTGTGTCAAGTTTCAAGAAACTAGCACAAACCGTGTTGGATTTAGAGTTCCAAATACATCTATCTATATAGGAGAAAACAGAGTGAAACCTAAAAATTCAAACTGTTACTGGAAATGAACGCTTCAACATAGAAGAACGAAATTTGGGGAACCAAGTCGCCTTAGTGTACTGATCATTACCTGAAAGTATCATCCAGTTTGGGTGAAAAAATATTTGCTGAGATCACTGGAGATTCGTGATTTTGGGAAGCTTGGCAACCCCTTCCCATGAAAGTGTTTCTCGCCAGTCACTGCTTAGGGCTACATCAAGAGGAAACAAAACGTAGAGATAGAACGTGAAACTACTTTGTTGTGTCAAGTTTCAAGAAGCTAGCACAAACCGTGTTGGATTTAGAGTTCCAAATACATCTATCAATGTAGGAGAAAATAGAGTGAAACCTAAAAATTCAAACTTTTACTGGAAATGAACGCTTCAACATAGAAGAACGAAATTTGGGGAACCAAGTCGCCTTAGTGTACTGATCATTACCTGAAAGTATCATCCAGTTTGGGTGAAAAAATATTTGCTGAGATTTCTGGAGATTCGTAATTTTGGGAAGCTTGGCAACCCCTTCCCATGAAAGTGTTTCTCGCCAGTCACTGCTTAGGGCTACATCAAGAGGAAACAAAACGTAGAGATAGAACGTGAAACTACTTTGTTGTGTCAAGTTTCAAGAAGCTAGCACAAACCGTGTTGGATTTAGAGTTCCAAATACATCTATCAATATAGGAGAAAACAGAGTGAAACCTAAAAATTCAAACTGTTACTGGAAATGAACGCTTCAACATAGAAGAACGAAATTTGGGGAACCAAGTCGCCTTAGTGTACTGATCATTACCTGAAAGTATCATCCAGTTTGGGTGAAAAAATATTTGCTGAGATCTCTGGAGATTCGTAATTTTGGGAAGCTTGGCAACCCCTTCCCATGAAAGTGTTTCTCGCCAGTCACTGCTTAGGGCTACATCAAGAGGAAACAAAACGTAGAGATAGAACGTGAAACTACTTTGTTGTGTCAAGTTTCAAGAAGCTAGCACAAACCGTGTTGGATGTAGAGTTCCAAATACATCTATCTATATAGGAGAAAACAGAGTGAAACCTAAAAATTCAAACTGTTACTGGAAATGAACGCTTCAACATAGAAGAACGAAATTTGGGGAACCAAGTCGCCTTAGTGTACTGATCATTACCTGAAAGTATCATCCAGTTTGGGTGAAAAAATATTTGCTGAGATCTCTGGAGATTCGTAATTTTGGCAAGCTTGGCAACCCCTTCCCATGAAAGTGTTTCTCGCCAGTCACTGCTTAGGGCTACATCAAGAGGAAACAAAACGTAGAGATAGAACGTGAAACTACTTTGTTGTGTCAAGTTTCAAGAAGCTAGCACAAACCGTGTTAGATTTAGTGTTCCAAATACATCTATCAATATAGGAGAAAACAGAGTGAAACCAAAATTCAAACTGTTACTGGAAATGAACGCTTCAACATAGAAGAACGAAATTTGGGGAACCAAGTCGCCTTAGTGTACTGATCATTACCTGAAAGTATCATCCAGTTTGGGTGAAAAAATATTTGCTGAGATCTCTGGAGATTCGTAATTTTGGGAAGCTTGGCAACCCCTTCCCATGAAAGTGTTTCTCGCCAGTCACTGCTTAGGGCTACATCAAGAGGAAACAAAACGTAGAGATAGAACGTGAAACTACTTTGTTGTGTCAAGTTTCAAGAAGCTAGCACAAACCGTGTTGGATTTAGAGTTCCAAATACATCTATCAATATAGGAGAAAACAGAGTGAAACCTAAAAATTCAAACTGTTACTGGAAATGAACGCTTCAACATAGAAGAACGAAATTTGGGGAACCAAGTCGCCTTAGTGTACTGATCATTACCTGAAAGTATCATCCAGTTTGGGTGAAAAAATATTTGCTGAGATCTCTGGAGATTCGTAATTTTGGGAAGCTTGGCAACCCCTTCCCATGAAAGTGTTTCTCGCCAGTCACTGCTTAGGGCTACATCAAGAGGAAACAAAACGTAGAGATAGAACGTGAAACTACTTTGTTGTGTCAAGTTTCAAGAAGCTAGCACAAACCGTGTTGGATGTAGAGTTCCAAATACATCTATCTATATAGGAGAAAACAGAGTGAAACCTAAAAATTCAAACTGTTACTGGAAATGAACGCTTCAACATAGAAGAACGAAATTTGGGGAACCAAGTCGCCTTAGTGTACTGATCATTACCTGAAAGTATCATCCAGTTTGGGTGAAAAAATATTTGCTGAGATCTCTGGAGATTCGTAATTTTGGCAAGCTTGGCAACCCCTTCCCATGAAAGTGTTTCTCGCCAGTCACTGCTTAGGGCTACATCAAGAGGAAACAAAACGTAGAGATAGAACGTGAAACTACTTTGTTGTGTCAAGTTTCAAGAAGCTAGCACAAACCGTGTTAGATTTAGTGTTCCAAATACATCTATCAATATAGGAGAAAACAGAGTGAAACCAAAATTCAAACTGTTACTGGAAATGAACGCTTCAACATAGAAGAACGAAATTTGGGGAACCAAGTCGCCTTAGTGTACTGATCATTACCTGAAAGTATCATCCAGTTTGGGTGAAAAAATATTTGCTGAGATCTCTGGAGATTCGTAATTTTGGGAAGCTTGGCAACCCCTTCCCATGAAAGTGTTTCTCGCCAGTCACTGCTTAGGGCTACATCAAGAGGAAACAAAACGTAGAGATAGAACGTGAAACTACTTTGTTGTGTCAAGTTTCAAGAAGCTAGCACAAACCGTGTTGGATTTAGAGTTCCAAATACATCTATCAATATAGGAGAAAACAGAGTGAAACCTAAAAATTCAAACTGTTACTGGAAATGAACGCTTCAACATAGAAGAACGAAATTTGGGGAACCAAGTCGCCTTAGTGTACTGATCATTACCTGAAATTATCATCCAGTTTGGGTGAAAAAATATTTGCTGAGATTTCTGGAGATTCGTAATTTTGGGAAGCTTGGCAACCCCTTCCCATGAAAGTGTTTCTCGCCATTCACTGCTTAGGGCTACATCAAGAGGAAACAAAACGTAGAGATAGAACGTGAAACTACTTTGTTGTGTCAAGTTTCAAGAAACTAGCACAAACCGTGTTGGATTTAGAGTTCCAAATACATCTATCTATATAGGAGAAAACAGAGTGAAACCTAAAAATTCAAACTGTTACTGGAAATGAACGCTTCAACATAGAAGAACGAAATTTGGGGAACCAAGTCGCCTTAGTGTACTGATCATTACCTGAAAGTATCATCCAGTTTGGGTGAAAAAATATTTGCTGAGATTTCTGGAGATTCGTAATTTTGGGAAGCTTGGCAACCCCGTTCCATTAAAGGGTTTCTCACCAGTCACTGCTTAGGGCTACATCAAGAGGAAACACAACGTAGAGAGAGAACGTGAAACTACTTTGTTGTGTCAAGTTTCAAGAAGCTAGCACAAACCGTGTTGGATTTAGAGTTCCAAATACATCTAACAATGTAGGAGAAAACAGAGTGAAACCTAAAAATTCAAACTGTTACTGGAAATGAACGCTTCAACATAGAAGAACGAAATTTGGGGAACCAAGTCGCCTTAGTGTACTGATCAATACCTGAAAGTATCATCCACTTTGGGTGAAAAAATATATGCTGAGATCTCTGGAGATTCGTAATTTTGGGAAGCTTGGCAACCCCTTCCCATGAAAGTGTTTCTCGCCAGTCACTGCTTAGGGCTACATCAAGAGGAAACAAAACGTAGAGATAGAACGTGAAACTACTTTGTTGTGTCAAGTTTCAAGAAGCTAGCACAAACCGTGTTGGATTTAGAGTTCCAAATACATCTATCTATATAGGAGAAAACAGAGTGAAACCTAAAAATTCAAACTGTTACTGGAAATGAACGCTTCAACATAGAAGAACGAAATTTGGGGAACCAAGTCGCCTTAGTGTACTGATCATTACCTGAAAGTATCATCCAGTTTGGGTGAAAAAATATTTGCTGAGATCTCTGGAGATTCGTAATTTTGGGAAGCTTGGCAACCCCTTCCCATGAAAGTGTTTCTCGCCAGTCACTGCTTAGGGCTACATCAAGAGGAAACAAAACGTAGAGATAGAACGTGAAACTACTTTGTTGTGTCAAGTTTCAAGAAGCTAGCACAAACCGTGTTAGATTTAGTGTTCCAAATACATCTATCAATGTAGGAGAAAATAGAGTGAAACCTAAAAATTCAAACTGTTACTGGAAATGAACGCTTCAACATAGAAGAACGAAATTTGGGGAACCAAGTCGCCTTAGTGTACTGATCATTACCTGAAAGTATCATCCACTTTGGGTAAAAAAATATTTGCTGAGATTTCTGGAGATTCGTAATTTTGGGAAGCTTGGCAACCCCTTCCCATGAAAGTGTTTCTCGCCAGTCACTGCTTAGGGCTACATCAAGAGGAAACAAAACGTAGAGATAGAACGTGAAACTACTTTGTTGTGTCAAGTTTCAAGAAGCTAGCACAAACCGTGTTGGATTTAGAGTTCCAAATACATCTATCAATATAGGAGAAAACAGAGTGAAACCTAAAAATTCAAACTGTTACTGGAAATGAACGCTTCAACATAGAAGAACGAAATTTGGGGAACCAAGTCGCCTTAGTGTACTGATCATTACCTGAAAGTATCATCCAGTTTGGGTGAAAAAATATTTGCTGAGATTTCTGGAGATTCGTAATTTTGGGAAGCTTGGCAACCCCTTCCCATGAAAGTGTTTCTCGCCAGTCACTGCTTAGGGCTACATCAAGAGGAAACAAAACGTAGAGATAGAACGTGAAACTACTTTGTTGTGTCAAATTTCAAGAAGCTAGCACAAACCGTGTTGGATTTAGAGTTCCAAATACATCTATCAATATAGGAGAAAACAGAGTGAAACCTAAAAATTCAAACTGTTACTGGAAATGAACGCTTCAACATAGAAGAACGAAATTTGGGGAACCAAGTCGCCTTAGTGTACTGATCATTACCTGAAAGTATCATCCAGTTTGGGTGAAAAAATATTTGCTGAGATTTCTGGAGATTCGTAATTTTGGGAAGCTTGGCAACCCCGTTCCATTAAAGGGTTTCTCACCAGTCACTGCTTAGGGCTACATCAAGAGGAAACACAACGTAGAGAGAGAACGTGAAACTACTTTGTTGTGTCAAGTTTCAAGAAGCTAGCACAAACCGTGTTCGATTTAGAGTTCCAAATACATCTAACAATGTAGGAGAAAACAGAGTGAAACCTAAAAATTCAAACTGTTACTGGAAATGAACGCTTCAACATAGAAGAACGAAATTTGGGGAACCAAGTCGCCTTAGTGTACTGATCAATACCTGAAAGTATCATCCACTTTGGGTGAAAAAATATATGCTGAGATCTCTGGAGATTCGTAATTTTGGGAAGCTTGGCAACCCCTTCCCATGAAAGTGTTTCTCGCCAGTCACTGCTTAGGGCTACATCAAGAGGAAACAAAACGTAGAGATAGAACGTGAAACTACTTTGTTGTGTCAAGTTTCAAGAAGCTAGCACAAACCGTGTTGGATTTAGAGTTCCAAATACATCTATCTATATAGGAGAAAACAGAGTGAAACCTAAAAATTCAAAGTTACTGGAAATGAACGCTTCAACATAGAAGAACGAAATTTGGGGAACCAAGTCGCCTTAGTGTACTGATCATTACCTGAAAGTATCATCCAGTTTGGGTGAAAAAATATTTGCTGAGATCTCTGGAGATTCGTAATTTTGGGAAGCTTGGCAACCCCTTCCCATGAAAGTGTTTCTCGCCAGTCACTGCTTAGGGCTACATCAAGAGGAAACAAAACGTAGAGATAGAACGTGAAACTACTTTGTTGTGTCAAGTTTCAAGAAGCTAGCACAAACCGTGTTAGATTTAGTGTTCCAAATACATCTATCAATGTAGGAGAAAATAGAGTGAAACCTAAAAATTCAAACTGTTACTGGAAATGAACGCTTCAACATAGAAGAACGAAATTTGGGGAACCAAGTCGCCTTAGTGTACTGATCATTACCTGAAAGTATCATCCACTTTGGGTAAAAAAATATTTGCTGAGATTTCTGGAGATTCGTAATTTTGGGAAGCTTGGCAACCCCTTCCCATGAAAGTGTTTCTCGCCAGTCACTGCTTAGGGCTACATCAAGAGGAAACAAAACGTAGAGATAGAACGTGAAACTACTTTGTTGTGTCAAGTTTCAAGAAGCTAGCACAAACCGTGTTGGATTTAGAGTTCCAAATACATCTATCAATATAGGAGAAAACAGAGTGAAACCTAAAAATTCAAACTGTTACTGGAAATGAACGCTTCAACATAGAAGAACAAAATTTGGGGAACCAAGTCGCCTTAGTGTACTGATCATTACCTGAAAGTATCATCCAGTTTGGGTGAAAAAATATTTGCTGAGATTTCTGGAGATTCGTAATTTTGGGAAGCTTGGCAACCCCTTCCCATGAAAGTGTTTCTCGCCAGTCACTGCTTAGGGCTACATCAAGAGGAAACAAAACGTAGAGATAGAACGTGAAACTACTTTGTTGTGTCAAATTTCAAGAAGCTAGCACAAACCGTGTTGGATTTAGAGTTCCAAATACATCTATCAATATAGGAGAAAACAGAGTGAAACCTAAAAATTCAAACTGTTACTGGAAATGAACGCTTCAACATAGAAGAACGAAATTTGGGGAACCAAGTCGCCTTAGTGTACTGATCATTACCTGAAAGTATCATCCAGTTTGGGTGAAAAAATATTTGCTGAGATTTCTGGAGATTCGTAATTTTGGGAAGCTTGGCAACCCCTTCCCATGAAAGTGTTTCTCGCCAGTCACTGCTTAGGGCTACATCAAGAGGAAACAAAACGTAGAGATAGAACGTGAAACTACTTTGTTGTGTCAAGTTTCAAGAAGCTAGCACAAACCGTGTTGGATTTAGAGTTCCAAATACATCTATCTATATAGGAGAAAACAGAGTGAAACCTAAAAATTCAAACTGTTACTGGAAATGAACGCTTCAACATAGAAGAACGAAATTTGGGGAACCAAGTCGCCTTAGTGTACTGATCATTACCTGAAAGTATCATCCACTTTGGGTTAAAAAATATTTGCTGAGATCTCTGGAGATTCGTAATTTTGGGAAGCTTGGCAACCCCTTCCCATGAAAGTGTTTCTCGCCAGTCACTGCTTAGGGCTACATCAAGAGGAAACAAAACCTAGAGATAGAACGTGAAACTACTTTGTTGTGTCAAGTTTCAAGAAGCTAGCACAAACCGTGTTGGATTTAGAGTTCCAAATACATCTATCTATATAGGAGAAAACAGAGTGAAACCTAAAAATTCAAACTGTTACTGGAAATGAACGCTTCAACATAGAAGAACGAAATTTGGGGAACCAAGTCGCCTTAGTGTACTGATCATTATCTGAAAGTATCATCCAGTTTGGGTGAAAAAATATTTGCTGAGATCTCTGGAGATTCGTAATTTTGGGAAGCTTGGCAACCCCTTCCCATGAAAGTGTTTCTCGCCAGTCACTGCTTAGGGCTACATCAAGAGGAAACAAAACGTAGAGATAGAACGTGAAACTACTTTGTTGTGTCAAGTTTCAAGAAGCTAGCACAAACCGTGTTGGATTTAGAGTTCCAAATACATCTATCAATGTAGGAGAAAATAGAGTGAAACCTAAAAATTCAAACTGTTACTGGAAATGAACGCTTCAACATAGAAGAACGAAATTTGGGGAACCAAGTCGCCTTAGTGTACTGATCATTACCTGAAAGTATCATCCAGTTTGGGTGAAAAAATATTTGCTGAGATTTCTGGAGATTCGTAATTTTGGGAAGCTTGGCAACCCCTTCCCATGAAAGTGTTTCTCGCCAGTCACTGCTTAGGGCTACATCAAGAGGAAACAAAACGTAGAGATAGAACGTGAAACTACTTTGTTGTGTCAAGTTTCAAGAAGCTAGCACAAACCGTGTTGGATTTAGAGTTCCAAATACATCTATCAATATAGGAGAAAACAGAGTGAAACCTAAAAATTCAAACTGTTACTGGAAATGAACGCTTCAACATAGAAGAACGAAATTTGGGGAACCAAGTCGCCTTAGTGTACTGATCATTACCTGAAAGTATCATCCAGTTTGGGTGAAAAAATATTTGCTGAGATTTCTGGAGATTCGTAATTTTGGGAAGCTTGGCAACCCCTTCCCATGAAAGTGTTTCTCGCCAGTCACTGCTTAGGGCTACATCAGGAGGAAACAAAACGTAGAGATAGAACGTGAAACTACTTTGTTGTGTCAAGTTTCAAGAAGCTAGCACAAACCGTGTTGGATTTAGAGTTCCAAATACATCTATCTATATAGGAGAAAACAGAGTGAAACCTAAAAATTCAAACTGTTACTGGAAATGAACGCTTCAACATAGAAGAACGAAATTTGGGGAACCAAGTCGCCTTAGTGTACTGATCATTACCTGAAAGTATCATCCAGTTTGGGTGAGAAAATATTTGCTGAGATCTCTGGAGATTCGTAATTTTGGGAAGCTTGGCAACCCCTTCCCATGAAAGTGTTTCTCGCCAGTCACTGCTTAGGGCTACATCAAGAGGAAACAAAACGTAGAGATAGAACGTGAAACTACTTTGTTGTGTCAAGTTTCAAGAAGCTAGCACAAACCATGTTGGATTTAGAGTTCCAAATACATCTATCAATGTAGGAGAAAATAGAGTGAAACCTAAAAATTCAAACTGTTACTGGAAATGAACGCTTCAACATAGAAGAACGAAATTTGGGGAACCAAGTCGCCTTAGTGTACTGATCATTTCCTGAAAGTATCATCCAGTTTGGGTGAAAAAATATTTGCTGAGATTTCTGGAGATTCGTAATTTTGGGAAGCTTGGCAACCCCTTCCCATGAAAGTGTTTCTCGCCAGTCACTGCTTAGGGCTACATCAAGAGGAAACAAAACGTAGAGATAGAACGTGAAACTACTTTGTTGTGTCAAGTTTCAAGAAGCTAGCACAAACCGTGTTGGATTTAGAGTTCCAAATACATCTATCAATATAGGAGAAAACAGAGTGAAACCTAAAAATTCAAACTGTTACTGGAAATGAACGCTTCAACATAGAAGAACGAAATTTGGGGAACCAAGTCGCCTTAGTGTACTGATCATTACCTGAAAGTATCATCCAGTTTGGGTGAAAAAATATTTGCTGAGATTTCTGGAGATTCGTAATTTTGGGAAGCTTGGCAACCCCTTCCCATGAAAGTGTTTCTCGCCAGTCACTGCTTAGGGCTACATCAAGAGGAAACAAAACGTAGAGATAGAACGTGAAACTACTTTGTTGTGTCAAGTTTCAAGAAGCTAGCACAAACCGTGTTGGATTTAGAGTTCCAAATACATCTATCAATATAGGAGAAAACAGAGTGAAACCTAAAAATTCAAACTGTTACTGGAAATGAACGCTTCAACATAGAAGAACGAAATTTGGGGAACCAAGTCGCCTTAGTGTACTGATCATTACCTGAAAGTATCATCCACTTTGGGTGAAAAAATATTTGCTGAGATTTCTGGAGATTCGTAATTTTGGGAAGCTTGGCAACCCCTTCCCATGAAAGTGTTTCTCGCCATTCACTGCTTAGGGCTACATCAAGAGGAAACAAAACGTAGAGATAGAACGTGAAACTATTTTGTTGTGTCAAGTTTCAAGAAGCTAGCACAAACCGTGTTGGATTTAGAGTTCCAAATACATCTATCTATATAGGAGAAAACAGAGTGAAACCTAAAAATTCAAACTGTTACTGGAAATGAACGCTTCAACATAGAAGAACGAAATTTGGGGAACCAAGTCGCCTTAGTGTACTGATCATTACCTGAAAGTATCATCCAGTTTGGGTGAAAAAATATTTGCTGAGATCTCTGGAGATTCGTAATTTTGGGAAGCTTGGCAACCCCTTCCCATGAAAGTGTTTCTCGCCAGTCACTGCTTAGGGCTACATCAAGAGGAAACAAAACGTAGAGATAGAACGTGAAACTACTTTGTTGTGTCAAGTTTCAAGAAGCTAGCACAAACCGTGTTAGATTTAGTGTTCCAAATACATCTATCAATGTAGGAGAAAATAGAGTGAAACCTAAAAATTCAAACTGTTACTGGAAATGAACGCTTCAACATAGAAGAACGAAATTTGGGGAACCAAGTCGCCTTAGTGTACTGATCATTACCTGAAAGTATCATCCACTTTGGGTAAAAAAATATTTGCTGAGATTTCTGGAGATTCGTAATTTTGGGAAGCTTGGCAACCCCTTCCCATGAAAGTGTTTCTCGCCAGTCACTGCTTAGGGCTACATCAAGAGGAAACAAAACGTAGAGATAGAACGTGAAACTATTTTGTTGTGTCAAGTTTCAAGAAGCTAGCACAAACCGTGTTGGATTTAGTGTTCCAAATACATCTATCTATATAGGAGAAAACAGAGTGAAACCTAAAAATTCAAACTGTTACTGGAAATGAACGCTTCAACATAGAAGAACGAAATTTGGGGAACCAAGTCGCCTTAGTGTACTGATCATTACCTGAAAGTATCATCCAGTTTGGGTGAAAAAATATTTGCTGAGATCTCTGGAGATTCGTAATTTTGGGAAGCTTGGCAACCCCTTCCCATGAAAGTGTTTCTCGCCAGTCACTGCTTAGGGCTACATCAAGAGGAAACAAAACGTAGAGATAGAACGTGAAACTACTTTATTGTGTCAAGTTTCAAGAAGCTAGCACAAACCGTGTTAGATTTAGTGTTCCAAATACATCTATCAATGTAGGAGAAAATAGAGTGAAACCTAAAAATTCAAACTGTTACTGGAAATGAACGCTTCAACATAGAAGAACGAAATTTGGGGAACCAAGTCGCCTTAGTGTACTGATCATTACCTGAAAGTATCATCCACTTTGGGTAAAAAAATATTTGCTGAGATTTCTGGAGATTCGTAATTTTGGGAAGCTTGGCAACCCCTTCCCATGAAAGTGTTTCTCGCCAGTCACTGCTTAGGGCTACATCAAGAGGAAACAAAACGTAGAGATAGAACGTGAAACTACTTTGTTGTGTCAAGTTTCAAGAAGCTAGCACAAACCGTGTTGGATTTAGAGTTCCAAATACATCTATCAATATAGGAGAAAACAGAGTGAAACCTAAAAATTCAAACTGTTACTGGAAATGAACGCTTCAACATAGAAGAACGAAATTTGGGAAACCAAGTCGCCTTAGTGTACTGATCATTACCTGAAAGTATCATCCACTTTGGGTTAAAAAATATTTGCTGAGATCTCTGGAGATTCGTAATTTTGGGAAGCTTGGCAACCCCTTCCCATGAAAGTGTTTCTCGCCAGTCACTGCTTAGGGCTACATCAAGAGGAAACAAAACCTAGATATAGAACGTGAAACTACTTTGTTGTGTCAAGTTTCAAGAAGCTAGCACAAACCGTGTTGGATTTAGAGTTCCAAATACATCTATCTATATAGGAGAAAACAGAGTGAAACCTAAAAATTCAAACTGTTACTGGAAATGAACGCTTCAACATAGAAGAACGAAATTTGGGGAACCAAGTCGCCTTAGTGTACTGATCATTACCTGAAAGTATCATCCAGTTTGGGTGAAAAAATATTTGCTGAGATCTCTGGAGATTCGTAATTTTGGGAAGCTTGGCAACCCCTTCCCATGAAAGTGTTTCTCGCCAGTCACTGCTTAGGGCTACATCAAGAGGAAACAAAACGTAGAGATAGAACGTGAAACTACTTTGTTGTGTCAAGTTTCAAGAAGCTAGCACAAACCGTGTTGGATTTAGAGTTCCAAATACATCTATCAATGTAGGAGAAAATAGAGTGAAACCTAAAAATTCAAACTGTTACTGGAAATGAACGCTTCAACATAGAAGAACGAAATTTGGGGAACCAAGTCGCCTTAGTGTACTGATCATTACCTGAAAGTATCATCCAGTTTGGGTGAAAAAATATTTGCTGAGATTTCTGGAGATTCGTAATTTTGGGAAGCTTGGCAACCCCTTCCCATGAAAGTGTTTCTCGCCAGTCACTGCTTAGGGCTACATCAAGAGGAAACAAAACGTAGAGATAGAACGTGAAACTACTTTGTTGTGTCAAGTTTCAAGAAGCTAGCACAAACCGTGTTGGATTTAGAGTTCCAAATACATCTATCAATATAGGAGAAAACAGAGTGAAACCTAAAAATTCAAACTGTTACTGGAAATGAACGCTTCAACATAGAAGAACGAAATTTGGGGAACCAAGTCGCCTTAGTGTACTGATCATTACCTGAAAGTATCATCCAGTTTGGGTGAAAAAATATTTGCTGAGATTTCTGGAGATTCGTAATTTTGGGAAGCTTGGCAACCCCTTCCCATGAAAGTGTTTCTCGCCAGTCACTGCTTAGGGCTACATCAAGAGGAAACAAAACGTAGAGATAGAACGTGAAACTACTTTGTTGTGTCAAGTTTCAAGAAGCTAGCACAAACCGTGTTGGATTTAGAGTTCCAAATACATCTATCAATATAGGAGAAAACAGAGTGAAACCTAAAAATTCAAACTGTTACTGGAAATGAACGCTTCAACATAGAAGAACGAAATTTGGGGAACCAAGTCGCCTTAGTGTACTGATCATTACCTGAAAGTATCATCCACTTTGGGTAAAAAAATATTTGCTGAGATTTCTGGAGATTCGTAATTTTGGGAAGCTTGGCAACCCCTTCCCATGAAAGTGTTTCTCGCCAGTCACTGCTTAGGGCTACATCAAGAGGAAACAAAACGTAGAGATAGAACGTGAAACTATTTTGTTGTGTCAAGTTTCAAGAAGCTAGCACAAACCGTGTTGGATTTAGTGTTCCAAATACATCTATCTATATAGGAGAAAACAGAGTGAAACCTAAAAATTCAAACTGTTACTGGAAATGAACGCTTCAACATAGAAGAACGAAATTTGGGGAACCAAGTCGCCTTAGTGTACTGATCATTACCTGAAAGTATCATCCAGTTTGGGTGAAAAAATATTTGCTGAGATCTCTGGAGATTCGTAATTTTGGGAAGCTTGGCAACCCCTTCCCATGAAAGTGTTTCTCGCCAGTCACTGCTTAGGGCTACATCAAGAGGAAACAAAACGTAGAGATAGAACGTGAAACTACTTTATTGTGTCAAGTTTCAAGAAGCTAGCACAAACCGTGTTAGATTTAGTGTTCCAAATACATCTATCAATGTAGGAGAAAATAGAGTGAAACCTAAAAATTCAAACTGTTACTGGAAATGAACGCTTCAACATAGAAGAACGAAATTTGGGGAACCAAGTCGCCTTAGTGTACTGATCATTACCTGAAAGTATCATCCACTTTGGGTAAAAAAATATTTGCTGAGATTTCTGGAGATTCGTAATTTTGGGAAGCTTGGCAACCCCTTCCCATGAAAGTGTTTCTCGCCAGTCACTGCTTAGGGCTACATCAAGAGGAAACAAAACGTAGAGATAGAACGTGAAACTACTTTGTTGTGTCAAGTTTCAAGAAGCTAGCACAAACCGTGTTGGATTTAGAGTTCCAAATACATCTATCAATATAGGAGAAAACAGAGTGAAACCTAAAAATTCAAACTGTTACTGGAAATGAACGCTTCAACATAGAAGAACGAAATTTGGGAAACCAAGTCGCCTTAGTGTACTGATCATTACCTGAAAGTATCATCCACTTTGGGTTAAAAAATATTTGCTGAGATCTCTGGAGATTCGTAATTTTGGGAAGCTTGGCAACCCCTTCCCATGAAAGTGTTTCTCGCCAGTCACTGCTTAGGGCTACATCAAGAGGAAACAAAACCTAGATATAGAACGTGAAACTACTTTGTTGTGTCAAGTTTCAAGAAGCTAGCACAAACCGTGTTGGATTTAGAGTTCCAAATACATCTATCTATATAGGAGAAAACAGAGTGAAACCTAAAAATTCAAACTGTTACTGGAAATGAACGCTTCAACATAGAAGAACGAAATTTGGGGAACCAAGTCGCCTTAGTGTACTGATCATTACCTGAAAGTATCATCCAGTTTGGGTGAAAAAATATTTGCTGAGATCTCTGGAGATTCGTAATTTTGGGAAGCTTGGCAACCCCTTCCCATGAAAGTGTTTCTCGCCAGTCACTGCTTAGGGCTACATCAAGAGGAAACAAAACGTAGAGATAGAACGTGAAACTACTTTGTTGTGTCAAGTTTCAAGAAGCTAGCACAAACCGTGTTGGATTTAGAGTTCCAAATACATCTATCAATGTAGGAGAAAATAGAGTGAAACCTAAAAATTCAAACTGTTACTGGAAATGAACGCTTCAACATAGAAGAACGAAATTTGGGGAACCAAGTCGCCTTAGTGTACTGATCATTACCTGAAAGTATCATCCAGTTTGGGTGAAAAAATATTTGCTGAGATTTCTGGAGATTCGTAATTTTGGGAAGCTTGGCAACCCCTTCCCATGAAAGTGTTTCTCGCCAGTCACTGCTTAGGGCTACATCAAGAGGAAACAAAACGTAGAGATAGAACGTGAAACTACTTTGTTGTGTCAAGTTTCAAGAAGCTAGCACAAACCGTGTTGGATTTAGAGTTCCAAATACATCTATCAATATAGGAGAAAAGAGAGTGAAACCTAAAAATTCAAACTGTTACTGGAAATGAACGCTTCAACATAGAAGAACGAAATTTGGGGAACCAAGTCGCCTTAGTGTACTGATCATTACCTGAAAGTATCATCCAGTTTGGGTGAAAAAATATTTGCTGAGATTTCTGGAGATTCGTAATTTTGGGAAGCTTGGCAACCCCTTCCCATGAAAGTGTTTCTCGCCAGTCACTGCTTAGGGCTACATCAAGAGGAAACAAAACGTAGAGATAGAACGTGAAACTACTTTGTTGTGTCAAGTTTCAAGAAGCTAGCACAAACCGTGTTGGATTTAGAGTTCCAAATACATCTATCAATATAGGAGAAAACAGAGTGAAACCTAAAAATTCAAACTGTTACTGGAAATGAACGCTTCAACATAGAAGAACGAAATTTGGGGAACCAAGTCGCCTTAGTGTACTGATCATTACCTGAAAGTATCATCCACTTTGGGTGAAAAAATATTTGCTGAGATTTCTGGAGATTCGTAATTTTGGGAAGCTTGGCAACCCCTTCCCATGAAAGTGTTTCTCGCCATTCACTGCTTAGGGCTACATCAAGAGGAAACAAAACGTAGAGATAGAACGTGAAACTATTTTGTTGTGTCAAGTTTCAAGAAGCTAGCACAAACCGTGTTGGATTTAGAGTTCCAAATACATCTATCTATATAGGAGAAAACAGAGTGAAACCTAAAAATTCAAACTGTTACTGGAAATGAACGCTTCAACATAGAAGAACGAAATTTGGGGAACCAAGTCGCCTTAGTGTACTGATCATTACCTGAAAGTATCATCCAGTTTGGGTGAAAAAATATTTGCTGAGATCTCTGGAGATTCGTAATTTTGGGAAGCTTGGCAACCCCTTCCCATGAAAGTGTTTCTCACCAGTCACTGCTTAGGGCTACATCAAGAGGAAACCAAACGTAGAGATAGAACGTGAAACTACTTTGTTGTGTCAAGTTTCAAGAAGCTAGCACAAACCGTGTTGGATTTAGAGTTCCAAATACATCTATCTATATAGGAGAAAACAGAGTGAAACCTAAAAATTCAAAGTTACTGGAAATGAACGCTTCAACATAGAAGAACGAAATTTGGGGAACCAAGTCGCCTTAGTGTACTGATCATTACCTGAAAGTATCATCCAGTTTGGGTGAAAAAAATATTTGCTGAGATCTCTGGAGATTCGTAATTTTGGGAAGCTTGGCAACCCCTTCCCATGAAAGTGTTTCTCGCCAGTCACTGCTTAGGGCTACATCAAGAGGAAACAAAACGTAGAGATAGAACGTGAAACTACTTTGTTGTGTCAAGTTTCAAGAAGCTAGCACAAACCGTGTTAGATTTAGTGTTCCAAATACATCTATCAATGTAGGAGAAAACAGAGTGAAACCTAAAAATTCAAACTGTTACTGGAAATGAACGCTTCAACATAGAAGAACGAAATTTGGGGAACCAAGTCGCCTTAGTGTACTGATCATTACCTGAAAGTATCATCCACTTTGGGTAAAAAAATATTTGCTGAGATTTCTGGAGATTCGTAATTTTGGGAAGCTTGGCAACCCCTTCCCATGAAAGTGTTTCTCGCCAGTCACTGCTTAGGGCTACATCAAGAGGAAACAAAACGTAGAGATAGAACGTGAAACTACTTTGTTGTGTCAAGTTTCAAGAAGCTAGCACAAACCGTGTTGGATTTAGAGTTCCAAATACATCTATCAATATAGGAGAAAACAGAGTGAAACCTAAAAATTCAAACTGTTACTGGAAATGAACGCTTCAACATAGAAGAACGAAATTTGGGGAACCAAGTCGCCTTAGTGTACTGATCATTACCTGAAAGTATCATCCAGTTTGGGTGAAAAAATATTTGCTGAGATTTCTGGAGATTCGTAATTTTGGGAAGCTTGGCAACCCCTTCCCATGAAAGTGTTTCTCGCCAGTCACTGCTTAGGGCTACATCAAGAGGAAACAAAACGTAGAGATAGAACGTGAAACTACTTTGTTGTGTCAAATTTCAAGAAGCTAGCACAAACCGTGTTGGATTTAGAGTTCCAAATACATCTATCAATATAGGAGAAAACAGAGTGAAACCTAAAAATTCAAACTGTTACTGGAAATGAACGCTTCAACATAGAAGAACGAAATTTGGGGAACCAAGTCGCCTTAGTGTACTGATCATTACCTGAAATTATCATCCAGTTTGGGTGAAAAAATATTTGCTGAGATTTCTGGAGATTCGTAATTTTGGGAAGCTTGGCAACCCCTTCCCATGAAAGTGTTTCTCGCCATTCACTGCTTAGGGCTACATCAAGAGGAAACAAAACGTAGAGATAGAACGTGAAACTACTTTGTTGTGTCAAGTTTCAAGAAACTAGCACAAACCGTGTTGGATTTAGAGTTCCAAATACATCTATCTATATAGGAGAAAACAGTGAAACCTAAAAATTCAAACTGTTACTGGAAATGAACGCTTCAACATAGAAGAACGAAATTTGGGGAACCAAGTCGCCTTAGTGTACTGATCATTACCTGAAAGTATCATCCAGTTTGGGTGAAAAAATATTTGCTGAGATCACTGGAGATTCGTAATTTTGGGAAGCTTGGCAACCCCTTCCCATGAAAGTGTTTCTCGCCAGTCACTGCTTAGGGCTACATCAAGAGGAAACAAAACGTAGAGATAGAACGTGAAACTACTTTGTTGTGTCAAGTTTCAAGAAGCTAGCACAAACCGTGTTGGATTTAGAGTTCCAAATACATCTATCAATGTAGGAGAAAATAGAGTGAAACCTAAAAATTCAAACTTTTACTGGAAATGAACGCTTCAACATAGAAGAACGAAATTTGGGGAACCAAGTCGCCTTAGTGTACTGATCATTACCTGAAAGTATCATCCAGTTTGGGTGAAAAAATATTTGCTGAGATTTCTGGAGATTCGTAATTTTGGGAAGCTTGGCAACCCCTTCCCATGAAAGTGTTTCTCGCCAGTCACTGCTTAGGGCTACATCAAGAGGAAACAAAACGTAGAGATAGAACGTGAAACTACTTTGTTGTGTCAAGTTTCAAGAAGCTAGCACAAACCGTGTTGGATTTAGAGTTCCAAATACATCTATCAATATAGGAGAAAACAGAGTGAAACCTAAAAATTCAAACTGTTACTGGAAATGAACGCTTCAACATAGAAGAACGAAATTTGGGGAACCAAGTCGCCTTAGTGTACTGATCATTACCTGAAAGTATCATCCAGTTTGGGTGAAAAAATATTTGCTGAGATCTCTGGAGATTCGTAATTTTGGGAAGCTTGGCAACCCCTTCCCATGAAAGTGTTTCTCGCCAGTCACTGCTTAGGGCTACATCAAGAGGAAACAAAACGTAGAGATAGAACGTGAAACTACTTTGTTGTGTCAAGTTTCAAGAAGCTAGCACAAACCGTGTTGGATGTAGAGTTCCAAATACATCTATCTATATAGGAGAAAACAGAGTGAAACCTAAAAATTCAAACTGTTACTGGAAATGAACGCTTCAACATAGAAGAACGAAATTTGGGGAACCAAGTCGCCTTAGTGTACTGATCATTACCTGAAAGTATCATCCAGTTTGGGTGAAAAAATATTTGCTGAGATCTCTGGAGATTCGTAATTTTGGGAAGCTTGGCAACCCCTTCCCATGAAAGTGTTTCTCGCCAGTCACTGCTTAGGGCTACATCAAGAGGAAACAAAACGTAGAGATAGAACGTGAAACTACTTTGTTGTGTCAAGTTTCAAGAAGCTAGCACAAACCGTGTTGGATTTAGAGTTCCAAATACATCTATCTATATAGGAGAAAACAGAGTGAAACCTAAAAATTCAAACTGTTACTGGAAATGAACGCTTCAACATAGAAGAACGAAATTTGGGGAACCAAGTCGCCTTAGTGTACTGATCATTACCTGAAAGTATCATCCAGTTTGGGTGAAAAAAATATTTGCTGAGATCTCTGGAGATTCGTAATTTTGGGAAGCTTGGCAACCCCTTCCCATGAAAGTGTTTCTCGCCAGTCACTGCTTAGGGCTACATCAAGAGGAAACAAAACGTAGAGATAGAACGTGAAACTACTTTGTTGTGTCAAGTTTCAAGAAGCTAGCACAAACCGTGTTAGATTTAGTGTTCCAAATACATCTATCAATGTAGGAGAAAACAGAGTGAAACCTAAAAATTCAAACTGTTACTGGAAATGAACGCTTCAACATAGAAGAACGAAATTTGGGGAACCAAGTCGCCTTAGTGTACTGATCATTACCTGAAAGTATCATCCACTTTGGGTAAAAAAATATTTGCTGAGATTTCTGGAGATTCGTAATTTTGGGAAGCTTGGCAACCCCTTCCCATGAAAGTGTTTCTCGCCAGTCACTGCTTAGGGCTACATCAAGAGGAAACAAAACGTAGAGATAGAACGTGAAACTACTTTGTTGTGTCAAGTTTCAAGAAGCTAGCACAAACCGTGTTGGATTTAGAGTTCCAAATACATCTATCAATATAGGAGAAAACAGAGTGAAACCTAAAAATTCAAACTGTTACTGGAAATGAACGCTTCAACATAGAAGAACGAAATTTGGGGAACCAAGTCGCCTTAGTGTACTGATCATTACCTGAAAGTATCATCCAGTTTGGGTGAAAAAATATTTGCTGAGATTTCTGGAGATTCGTAATTTTGGGAAGCTTGGCAACCCCTTCCCATGAAAGTGTTTCTCGCCAGTCACTGCTTAGGGCTACATCAAGAGGAAACAAAACGTAGAGATAGAACGTGAAACTACTTTGTTGTGTCAAATTTCAAGAAGCTAGCACAAACCGTGTTGGATTTAGAGTTCCAAATACATCTATCAATATAGGAGAAAACAGAGTGAAACCTAAAAATTCAAACTGTTACTGGAAATGAACGCTTCAACATAGAAGAACGAAATTTGGGGAACCAAGTCGCCTTAGTGTACTGATCATTACCTGAAATTATCATCCAGTTTGGGTGAAAAAATATTTGCTGAGATTTCTGGAGATTCGTAATTTTGGGAAGCTTGGCAACCCCTTCCCATGAAAGTGTTTCTCGCCATTCACTGCTTAGGGCTACATCAAGAGGAAACAAAACGTAGAGATAGAACGTGAAACTACTTTGTTGTGTCAAGTTTCAAGAAACTAGCACAAACCGTGTTGGATTTAGAGTTCCAAATACATCTATCTATATAGGAGAAAACAGAGTGAAACCTAAAAATTCAAACTGTTACTGGAAATGAACGCTTCAACATAGAAGAACGAAATTTGGGGAACCAAGTCGCCTTAGTGTACTGATCATTACCTGAAAGTATCATCCAGTTTGGGTGAAAAAATATTTGCTGAGATCACTGGAGATTCGTAATTTTGGGAAGCTTGGCAACCCCTTCCCATGAAAGTGTTTCTCGCCAGTCACTGCTTAGGGCTACATCAAGAGGAAACAAAACGTAGAGATAGAACGTGAAACTACTTTGTTGTGTCAAGTTTCAAGAAGCTAGCACAAACCGTGTTGGATTTAGAGTTCCAAATACATCTATCAATGTAGGAGAAAATAGAGTGAAACCTAAAAATTCAAACTTTTACTGGAAATGAACGCTTCAACATAGAAGAACGAAATTTGGGGAACCAAGTCGCCTTAGTGTACTGATCATTACCTGAAAGTATCATCCAGTTTGGGTGAAAAAATATTTGCTGAGATTTCTGGAGATTCGTAATTTTGGGAAGCTTGGCAACCCCTTCCCATGAAAGTGTTTCTCGCCAGTCACTGCTTAGGGCTACATCAAGAGGAAACAAAATGTAGAGATAGAACGTGAAACTACTTTGTTGTGTCAAGTTTCAAGAAGCTAGCACAAACCGTGTTGGATTTAGAGTTCCAAATACATCTATCAATATAGGAGAAAACAGAGTGAAACCTAAAAATTCAAACTGTTACTGGAAATGAACGCTTCAACATAGAAGAACGAAATTTGGGGAACCAAGTCGCCTTAGTGTACTGATCATTACCTGAAAGTATCATCCAGTTTGGGTGAAAAAATATTTGCTGAGATCTCTGGAGATTCGTAATTTTGGGAAGCTTGGCAACCCCTTCCCATGAAAGTGTTTCTCGCCAGTCACTGCTTAGGGCTACATCAAGAGGAAACAAAACGTAGAGATAGAACGTGAAACTACTTTGTTGTGTCAAGTTTCAAGAAGCTAGCACAAACCGTGTTGGATGTAGAGTTCCAAATACATCTATCTATATAGGAGAAAACAGAGTGAAACCTAAAAATTCAAACTGTTACTGGAAATGAACGCTTCAACATAGAAGAACGAAATTTGGGGAACCAAGTCGCCTTAGTGTACTGATCATTACCTGAAAGTATCATCCAGTTTGGGTGAAAAAATATTTGCTGAGATCTCTGGAGATTCGTAATTTTGGCAAGCTTGGCAACCCCTTCCCATGAAAGTGTTTCTCGCCAGTCACTGCTTAGGGCTACATCAAGAGGAAACAAAACGTAGAGATAGAACGTGAAACTACTTTGTTGTGTCAAGTTTCAAGAAGCTAGCACAAACCGTGTTAGATTTAGTGTTCCAAATACATCTATCTATATAGGAGAAAACAGAGTGAAACCAAAATTCAAACTGTTACTGGAAATGAACGCTTCAACATAGAAGAACGAAATTTGGGGAACCAAGTCGCCTTAGTGTACTGATCATTACCTGAAAGTATCATCCAGTTTGGGTGAAAAAATATTTGCTGAGATTTCTGGAGATTCGTAATTTTGGGAAGCTTGGCAACCCCTTCCCATGAAAGTGTTTCTCGCCAGTCACTGCTTAGGGCTACATCAAGAGGAAACAAAACGTAGAGATAGAACGTGAAACTACTTTGTTGTGTCAAGTTTCAAGAAGCTAGCACAAACCGTGTTGGATTTAGAGTTCCAAATACATCTATCAATATAGGAGAAAACAGAGTGAAACCTAAAAATTCAAACTGTTACTGGAAATGAACGCTTCAACATAGAAGAACGAAATTTGGGGAACCAAGTCGCCTTAGTGTACTGATCATTACCTGAAATTATCATCCAGTTTGGGTGAAAAAATATTTGCTGAGATTTCTGGAGATTCGTAATTTTGGGAAGCTTGGCAACCCCTTCCCATGAAAGTGTTTCTCGCCATTCACTGCTTAGGGCTACATCAAGAGGAAACAAAACGTAGAGATAGAACGTGAAACTACTTTGTTGTGTCAAGTTTCAAGAAACTAGCACAAACCGTGTTGGATTTAGAGTTCCAAATACATCTATCTATATAGGAGAAAACAGAGTGAAACCTAAAAATTCAAACTGTTACTGGAAATGAACGCTTCAACATAGAAGAACGAAATTTGGGGAACCAAGTCGCCTTAGTGTACTGATCATTACCTGAAAGTATCATCCAGTTTGGGTGAAAAAATATTTGCTGAGATCACTGGAGATTCGTAATTTTGGGAAGCTTGGCAACCCCTTCCCATGAAAGTGTTTCTCGCCAGTCACTGCTTAGGGCTACATCAAGAGGAAACAAAACGTAGAGATAGAACGTGAAACTACTTTGTTGTGTCAAGTTTCAAGAAGCTAGCACAAACCGTGTTGGATTTAGAGTTCCAAATACATCTATCAATGTAGGAGAAAATAGAGTGAAACCTAAAAATTCAAACTTTTACTGGAAATGAACGCTTCAACATAGAAGAACGAAATTTGGGGAACCAAGTCGCCTTAGTGTACTGATCATTACCTGAAAGTATCATCCAGTTTGGGTGAAAAAATATTTGCTGAGATTTCTGGAGATTCGTAATTTTGGGAAGCTTGGCAACCCCTTCCCATGAAAGTGTTTCTCGCCAGTCACTGCTTAGGGCTACATCAAGAGGAAACAAAATGTAGAGATAGAACGTGAAACTACTTTGTTGTGTCAAGTTTCAAGAAGCTAGCACAAACCGTGTTGGATTTAGAGTTCCAAATACATCTATCAATATAGGAGAAAACAGAGTGAAACCTAAAAATTCAAACTGTTACTGGAAATGAACGCTTCAACATAGAAGAACGAAATTTGGGGAACCAAGTCGCCTTAGTGTACTGATCATTACCTGAAAGTATCATCCAGTTTGGGTGAAAAAATATTTGCTGAGATCTCTGGAGATTCGTAATTTTGGGAAGCTTGGCAACCCCTTCCCATGAAAGTGTTTCTCGCCAGTCACTGCTTAGGGCTACATCAAGAGGAAACAAAACGTAGAGATAGAACGTGAAACTACTTTGTTGTGTCAAGTTTCAAGAAGCTAGCACAAACCGTGTTGGATGTAGAGTTCCAAATACATCTATCTATATAGGAGAAAACAGAGTGAAACCTAAAAATTCAAACTGTTACTGGAAATGAACGCTTCAACATAGAAGAACGAAATTTGGGGAACCAAGTCGCCTTAGTGTACTGATCATTACCTGAAAGTATCATCCAGTTTGGGTGAAAAAATATTTGCTGAGATCTCTGGAGATTCGTAATTTTGGCAAGCTTGGCAACCCCTTCCCATGAAAGTGTTTCTCGCCAGTCACTGCTTAGGGCTACATCAAGAGGAAACAAAACGTAGAGATAGAACGTGAAACTACTTTGTTGTGTCAAGTTTCAAGAAGCTAGCACAAACCGTGTTAGATTTAGTGTTCCAAATACATCTATCAATATAGGAGAAAACAGAGTGAAACCAAAATTCAAACTGTTACTGGAAATGAACGCTTCAACATAGAAGAACGAAATTTGGGGAACCAAGTCGCCTTAGTGTACTGATCATTACCTGAAAGTATCATCCAGTTTGGGTGAAAAAATATTTGCTGAGATTTCTGGAGATTCGTAATTTTGGGAAGCTTGGCAACTCCTTCCCATGAAAGTGTTTCTCGCCAGTCACTGCTTAGGGCTACATCAAGAGGAAACAAAACGTAGAGATAGAACGTGAAACTACTTTGTTGTGTCAAGTTTCAAGAAGCTAGCACAAACCGTGTTGGATTTAGAGTTCCAAATACATCTATCAATATAGGAGAAAACAGAGTGAAACCTAAAAATTCAAACTGTTACTGGAAATGAACGCTTCAACATAGAAGAACGAAATTTGGGGAACCAAGTCGCCTTAGTGTACTGATCATTACCTGAAAGTATCATCCAGTTTGGGTGAAAAAATATTTGCTGAGATTTCTGGAGATTCGTAATTTTGGGAAGCTTGGCAACCCCTTCCCATGAAAGTGTTTCTCGCCAGTCACTGCTTAGGGCTACATCAAGAGGAAACAAAACGTAGAGATAGAACGTGAAACTACTTTGTTGTGTCAAGTTTCAAGAAGCTAGCACAAACCGTGTTGGATTTAGAGTTCCAAATACATCTATCTATATAGGAGAAAACAGAGTGAAACCTAAAAATTCAAACTGTTACTGGAAATGAACGCTTCAACATAGAAGAACGAAATTTGGGGAACCAAGTCGCCTTAGTGTACTGATCATTACCTGAAAGTATCATCCAGTTTGGGTGAAAAAATATTTGCTGAGATCTCTGGAGATTCGTAATTTTGGGAAGCTTGGCAACCCCTTCCCATGAAAGTGTTTTTCGCCAGTCACTGCTTAGGGCTACATCAAGAGGAAACAAAACGTAGAGATAGAACGTGAAACTACTTTGTTGTGTCAAGTTTCAAGAAGCTAGCACAAACCGTGTTGGATGTAGAGTTCCAAATACATCTATCTATATAGGAGAAAACAGAGTGAAACCTAAAAATTCAAACTGTTACTGGAAATGAACGCTTCAACATAGAAGAACGAAATTTGGGGAACCAAGTCGCCTTAGTGTACTGATCATTACCTGAAAGTATCATCCAGTTTGGGTGAAAAAATATTTGCTGAGATCTCTGGAGATTCGTAATTTTGGCAAGCTTGGCAACCCCTTCCCATGAAAGTGTTTCTCGCCAGTCACTGCTTAGGGCTACATCAAGAGGAAACAAAACGTAGAGATAGAACGTGAAACTACTTTGTTGTGTCAAGTTTCAAGAAGCTAGCACAAACCGTGTTAGATTTAGTGTTCCAAATACATCTATCAATATAGGAGAAAACAGAGTGAAACCAAAATTCAAACTGTTACTGGAAATGAACGCTTCAACATAGAAGAACGAAATTTGGGGAACCAAGTCGCCTTAGTGTACTGATCATTACCTGAAAGTATCATCCAGTTTGGGTGAAAAAATATTTGCTGAGATTTCTGGAGATTCGTAATTTTGGGAAGCTTGGCAACCCCTTCCCATGAAAGTGTTTCTCGCCAGTCACTGCTTAGGGCTACATCAAGAGGAAACAAAACGTAGAGATAGAACGTGAAACTACTTTGTTGTGTCAAGTTTCAAGAAGCTAGCACAAACCGTGTTGGATTTAGAGTTCCAAATACATCTATCAATATAGGAGAAAACAGAGTGAAACCTAAAAATTCAAACTGTTACTGGAAATGAACGCTTCAACATAGAAGAACGAAATTTGGGGAACCAAGTCGCCTTAGTGTACTGATCATTACCTGAAAGTATCATCCAGTTTGGGTGAAAAAATATTTGCTGAGATTTCTGGAGATTCGTAATTTTGGGAAGCTTGGCAACCCCGTTCCATTAAAGGGTTTCTCACCAGTCACTGCTTAGGGCTACATCAAGAGGAAACACAACGTAGAGAGAGAACGTGAAACTACTTTGTTGTGTCAAGTTTCAAGAAGCTAGCACAAACCGTGTTGGATTTAGAGTTCCAAATACATCTAACAATGTAGGAGAAAACAGAGTGAAACCTAAAAATTCAAACTGTTACTGGAAATGAACGCTTCAACATAGAAGAACGAAATTTGGGGAACCAAGTCGCCTTAGTGTACTGATCATTACCTGAAAGTATCATCCACTTTGGGTGAAAAAATATTTGCTGAGATTTCTGGAGATTCGTAATTTTGGGAAGCTTGGCAACCCCTTCCCATGAAAGTGTTTCTCGCCAGTCACTGCTTAGGGCTACATCAAGAGGAAACCAAACGTAGAGATAGAACGTGAAACTACTTTGTTGTGTCAAGTTTCAAGAAGCTAGCACAAACCGTGTTGGATTTAGAGTTCCAAATACATCTATCAATATAGGAGAAAACAGAGTGAAACCTAAAAATTCAAACTGTTACTGGAAATGAACGCTTCAACATAGAAGAACGAAATTTGGGGAACCAAGTTGCCTTAGTGTACTGATCATTACCTGAAAGTATCATCCAGTTTGGGTGAAAAAATATTTGCTGAGATTTCTGGAGATTCGTAATTTTGGGAAGCTTGGCAACCCCTTCCCATGAAAGTGTTTCTCGCCAGTCACTGCTTAGGGCTACATCAAGAGGAAACAAAACGTAGAGATAGAACGTGAAACTACTTTGTTGTGTCAAGTTTCAAGAAGCTAGCACAAACCGTGTTGGATTTAGAGTTCCAAATACATCTATCAATATAGGAGAAAACAGAGTGAAACCTAAAAATTCAAACTGTTACTGGAAATGAACGCTTCAACATAGAAGAACGAAATTTGGGGAACCAAGTCGCCTTAGTGTACTGATCATTACCTGAAAGTATCATCCAGTTTGGGTGAAAAAATATTTGCTGAGATTTCTGGAGATTCGTAATTTTTGGAAGCTTGGCAACCCCTTCCCATGAAAGTGTTTCTCGCCAGTCACTGCTTAGGGCTACATCAAGAGGAAACAAAACGTAGAGATAGAACGTGAAACTACTTTGTTGTGTCAAGTTTCAAGAAGCTAGCACAAACCGTGTTGGATTTAGAGTTCCAAATACATCTATCAATATAGGAGAAAACAGAGTGAAACCTAAAAATTCAAACTGTTACTGGAAATGAACGCTTCAACATAGAAGAACGAAATTTGGGGAACCAAGTCGCCTTAGTGTACTGATCATTACCTGAAAGTATCATCCAGTTTGGGTGAAAAAATATTTGCTGAGATCTCTGGAGATTCGTAATTTTGGGAAGCTTGGCAACCCCTTCCCATGAAAGTGTTTCTCGCCAGTCACTGCTTAGGGCTACATCAAGAGGAAACAAAACGTAGAGATAGAACGTGAAACTACTTTGTTGTGTCAAGTTTCAAGAAGCTAGCACAAACCGTGTTGGATTTAGAGTTCCAAATACATCTATCAATGTAGGAGAAAATAGAGTGAAACCTAAAAATTCAAACTGTTACTGGAAATGAACGCTTCAACATAGAAGAACGAAATTTGGGGAACCAAGTCGCCTTAGTGTACTGATCATTACCTGAAAGTATCATCCAGTTTGGGTGAAAAAATATTTGCTGAGATTTCTGGAGATTCGTAATTTTGGGAAGCTTGGCAACCCCTTCCCATGAAAGTGTTTCTCGCCAGTCACTGCTTAGGGCTACATCAAGAGGAAACAAAACGTAGAGATAGAACGTGAAACTACTTTGTTGTGTCAAGTTTCAAGAAGCTAGCACAAACCGTGTTGGATTTAGAGTTCCAAATACATCTATCAATATAGGAGAAAACAGAGTGAAACCTAAAAATTCAAACTGTTACTGGAAATGAACGCTTCAACATAGAAGAACGAAATTTGGGGAACCAAGTCGCCTTAGTGTACTGATCATTACCTGAAAGTATCATCCAGTTTGGGTGAAAAAATATTTGCTGAGATTTCTGGAGATTCGTAATTTTGGGAAGCTTGGCAACCCCTTCCCATGAAAGTGTTTCTCGCCAGTCACTGCTTAGGGCTACATCAAGAGGAAACAAAACGTAGAGATAGAACGTGAAACTACTTTGTTGTGTCAAGTTTCAAGAAGCTAGCACAAACCGTGTTGGATTTAGAGTTCCAAATACATCTATCTATATAGGAGAAAACAGAGTGAAACCTAAAAATTCAAACTGTTACTGGAAATGAACGCTTCAACATAGAAGAACGAAATTTGGGGAACCAAGTCGCCTTAGTGTACTGATCATTACCTGAAAGTATCATCCACTTTGGGTGAAAAAATATTTGCTGAGATTTCTGGAGATTCGTAATTTTGGGAAGCTTGGCAACCCCTTCCCATGAAAGTGTTTCTCGCCAGTCACTGCTTAGGGCTACATCAAGAGGAAACAAAACGTAGAGATAGAACGTGAAACTATTTTGTTGTGTCAAGTTTCAAGAAGCTAGCACAAACCGTGTTGGATTTAGAGTTCCAAATACATCTATCTATATAGGAGAAAACAGAGTGAAACCTAAAAATTCAAACTGTTACTGGAAATGAACGCTTCAACATAGAAGAACGAAATTTGGGGAACCAAGTCGCCTTAGTGTACTGATCATTACCTGAAAGTATCATCCAGTTTGGGTGAAAAAATATTTGCTGAGATCTCTGGAGATTCGTAATTTTGGGAAGCTTGGCAACCCCTTCCCATGAAAGTGTTTCTCGCCAGTCACTGCTTAGGGCTACATCAAGAGGAAACAAAACGTAGAGATAGAACGTGAAACTACTTTGTTGTGTCAAGTTTCAAGAAGCTAGCACAAACCGTGTTGGATTTAGAGTTCCAAATACATCTATCTATATAGGAGAAAACAGAGTGAAACCTAAAAATTCAAAGTTACTGGAAATGAACGCTTCAACATAGAAGAACGAAATTTGGGAAACCAAGTCGACTTAGTGTACTGATCATTACCTGAAAGTATCATCCAGTTTGGGTGAAAAAATATTTGCTGAGATCTCTGGAGATTCGTAATTTTGGGAAGCTTGGCAACCCCTTCCCATGAAAGTGTTTCTCGCCAGTCACTGATTAGGGCTACATCAAGAGGAAACAAAACGTAGAGATAGAACGTGAAACTACTTTGTTGTGTCAAGTTTCAAGAAGCTAGCACAAACCGTGTTAGATTAGTGTTCCAAATACATCTATCAATGTAGGAGAAAATAGAGTGAAACCTAAAAATTCAAACTGTTACTGGAAATGAACGCTTCAACATAGAAGAACGAAATTTGGGGAACCAAGTCGCCTTAGTGTACTGATCATTACCTGAAAGTATCATCCACTTTGGGTAAAAAAATATTTGCTGAGATTTCTGGAGATTCGTAATTTTGGGAAGCTTGGCAACCCCTTCCCATGAAAGTGTTTCTCGCCAGTCACTGCTTAGGGCTACATCAAGAGGAAACAAAACGTAGAGATAGAACGTGAAACTACTTTGTTGTGTCAAGTTTCAAGAAGCTAGCACAAACCGTGTTGGATTTAGAGTTCCAAATACATCTATCAATATAGGAGAAAACAGAGTGAAACCTAAAAATTCAAACTGTTACTGGAAATGAACGCTTCAACATAGAAGAACGAAATTTGGGGAACCAAGTCGCCTTAGTGTACTGATCATTACCTGAAAGTATCATCCAGTTTGGGTGAAAAAATATTTGCTGAGATTTCTGGAGATTCGTAATTTTTGGAAGCTTGGCAACCCCTTCCCATGAAAGTGTTTCTCGCCAGTCACTGCTTAGGGCTACATCAAGAGGAAACAAAACGTAGAGATAGAACGTGAAACTACTTTGTTGTGTCAAATTTCAAGAAGCTAGCACAAACCGTGTTGGATTTAGAGTTCCAAATACATCTATCAATATAGGAGAAAACAGAGTGAAACCTAAAAATTCAAACTGCTACTGGAAATGAACGCTTCAACATAGAAAAACGAAATTTGGGGAACCAAGTCGCCTTAGTGTACTGATCATTACCTGAAAGTATCATCCAGTTTGGGTGAAAAAATATTTGCTGAGATTTCTGGAGATTCGTAATTTTGGGAAGCTTGGCAACCCCTTCCCATGAAAGTGTTTCTCGCCAGTCACTGCTTAGGGCTACATCAAGAGGAAACAAAACGTAGAGATAGAACGTGAAACTACTTTGTTGTGTCAAGTTTCAAGAAGCTAGCACAAACCGTGTTGGATTTAGAGTTCCAAATACATCTATCAATATAGGAGAAAACAGAGTGAAACCTAAAAATTCAAACTGTTACTGGAAATGAACGCTTCAACATAGAAGAACGAAATTTGGGGAACCAAGTCGCCTTAGTGTACTGATCATTACCTGAAAGTATCATCCAGTTTGGGTGAAAAAATATTTGCTGAGATTTCTGGAGATTCGTAATTTTGGGAAGCTTGGCAACCCCGTTCCATTAAAGGGTTTCTCACCAGTCACTGCTTAGGGCTACATCAAGAGGAAACAAAACGTAGAGAGAGAACGTGAAACTACTTTGTTGTGTCAAGTTTCAAGAAGCTAGCACAAACCGTGTTGGATTTAGAGTTCCAAATACATCTAACAATGTAGGAGAAAACAGAGTGAAACCTAAAAATTCAAACTGTTACTGGAAATGAACGCTTCAACATAGAAGAACGAAATTTGGGGAACCAAGTCGCCTTAGTGTACTGATCATTACCTGAAAGTATCATCCAGTTTGGGTGAAAAAATATTTGCTGAGATTTCTGGAGATTCGTAATTTTTGGAAGCTTGGCAACCCCTTCCCATGAAAGTGTTTCTCGCCAGTCACTGCTTAGGGCTACATCAAGAGGAAACCAAACGTAGAGATAGAACGTGAAACTACTTTGTTGTGTCAAGTTTCAAGAAGCTAGCACAAACCGTGTTGGATTTAGAGTTCCAAATACATCTATCAATATAGGAGAAAACAGAGTGAAACCTAAAAATTCAAACTGTTACTGGAAATGAACGCTTCAACATAGAAGAACGAAATTTGGGGAACCAAGTCGCCTTAGTGTACTGATCATTACCTGAAAGTATCATCCAGTTTGGGTGAAAAAATATTTGCTGAGATTTCTGGAGATTCGTAATTTTGGGAAGCTTGGCAACCCCTTCCCATGAAAGTGTTTCTCGCCAGTCACTGCTTAGGGCTACATCAAGAGGAAACAAAACGTAGAGATAGAACGTGAAACTACTTTGTTGTGTCAAGTTTCAAGAAGCTAGCACAAACCGTGTTGGATTTAGAGTTCCAAATACATCTATCAATATAGGAGAAAACAGAGTGAAACCTACAAATTCAAACTGTTACTGGAAATGAACGCTTCAACATAGAAGAACGAAATTTGGGGAACCAAGTCGCCTTAGTGTACTGATCATTACCTGAAAGTATCATCCAGTTTGGGTGAAAAAATATTTGCTGAGATTTCTGGAGATTCGTAATTTTGGGAAGCTTGGCAACCCCTTCCCATGAAAGTGTTTCTCGCCAGTCACTGCTTAGGGCTACATCAAGAGGAAACAAAACGTAGAGATAGAACGTGAAACTACTTTGTTGTGTCAAGTTTCAAGAAGCTAGCACAAACCGTGTTGGATTTAGAGTTCCAAATACATCTATCAATATAGGAGAAAACAGAGTGAAACCTAAAAATTCAAACTGTTACTGGAAATGAACGCTTCAACATAGAAGAACGAAATTTGGGGAACCAAGTCGCCTTAGTGTACTGATCATTACCTGAAAGTATCATCCAGTTTGGGTGAAAAAATATTTGCTGAGATTTCTGGAGATTCGTAATTTTGGGAAGCTTGGCAACCCCTTCCCATGAAAGTGTTTCTCGCCAGTCACTGCTTAGGGCTACATCAAGAGGAAACAAAACGTAGAGATAGAACGTGAAACTACTTTGTTGTGTCAAGTTTCAAGAAGCTAGCACAAACCGTGTTGGATTTAGAGTTCCAAATACATCTATCAATATAGGAGAAAACAGAGTGAAACCTAAAAATTCAAACTGTTACTGGAAATGAACGCTTCAACATAGAAGAACGAAATTTGGGGAACCAAGTCACCTTAGTGTACTGATCATTACCTGAAAGTATCATCCAGTTTGGGTGAAAACATATTTGCTGAGATTTCTGGAGATTCGTAATTTTGGGAAGCTTGGCAACCCCTTCCCATGAAAGTGTTTCTCGCCAGTCACTGCTTAGGGCTACATCAAGAGGAAACAAAACGTAGAGATAGAACATGAAACTACTTTGTTGTGTCAAGTTTCAAGAAGCTAGCACAAACCGTGTTGGATTTAGAGTTCCAAATACATCTAACAATGTAGGAGAAAACAGAGTGAAACCTAAAAATTCAAACTGTTACTGGAAATGAACGCTTCAACATAGAAGAACGAAATTTGGGGAACCAAGTCGCCTTAGTGTACTGATCATTACCTGAAAGTATCATCCAGTTTGGGTGAAAAAATATTTGCTGAGATTTCTGGAGATTCGTAATTTTGGGAAGCTTGGCAACCCCTTCCCATGAAAGTGTTTCTCGCCAGTCACTGCTTAGGGCTACATCAAGAGGAAACAAAACGTAGAGATAGAACGTGAAACTACTTTGTTGTGTCAAGTTTCAAGAAGCTAGCACAAACCGTGTTGGATTTAGAGTTCCAAATACATCTATCAATATAGGAGAAAACAGAGTGAAACCTACAAATTCAAACTGTTACTGGAAATGAACGCTTCAACATAGAAGAACGAAATTTGGGGAACCAAGTCGCCTTAGTGTACTGATCATTACCTGAAAGTATCATCCAGTTTGGGTGAAAAAATATTTGCTGAGATTTCTGGAGATTCGTAATTTTGGGAAGCTTGGCAACCCCTTCCCATGAAAGTGTTTCTCGCCAGTCACTGCTTAGGGCTACATCAAGAGGAAACCAAACGTAGAGATAGAACGTGAAACTACTTTGTTGTGTCAAGTTTCAAGAAGCTAGCACAAACCGTGTTGGATTTAGAGTTCCAAATACATCTATCAATATAGGAGAAAACAGAGTGAAACCTAAAAATTCAAACTGTTACTGGAAATGAACGCTTCAACATAGAAGAACGAAATTTGGGGAACCAAGTCGCCTTAGTGTACTGATCATTACCTGAAAGTATCATCCAGTTTGGGTCAAAAAATATTTGCTGAGATTTCTGGAGATTCGTAATTTTGGGAAGCTTGGCAACCCCTTCCCATGAAAGTGTTTCTCGCCAGTCACTGCTTAGGGCTACATCAAGAGGAAACAAAACGTAGAGATAGAACGTGAAACTACTTTGTTGTGTCAAGTTTCAAGAAGCTAGCACAAACCGTGTTGGATTTAGAGTTCCAAATACATCTATCAATATAGGAGAAAACAGAGTGAAACCTACAAATTCAAACTGTTACTGGAAATGAACGCTTCAACATAGAAGAACGAAATTTGGGGAACCAAGTCGCCTTAGTGTACTGATCATTACCTGAAAGTATCATCCAGTTTGGGTGAAAAAATGTTTGCTGAGATTTCTGGAGATTCGTAATTTTGGGAAGCTTGGCAACCCCTTCCCATGAAAGTGTTTCTCGCCAGTCACTGCTTAGGGCTACATCAAGAGGAAACAAAACGTAGAGATAGAACGTGAAACTACTTTGTTGTGTCAAGTTTCAAGAAGCTAGCACAAACCGTGTTGGATTTAGAGTTCCAAATACATCTATCAATATAGGAGAAAACAGAGTGAAACCTAAAAATTCAAACTGTTACTGGAAATGAACGCTTCAACATAGAAGAACGAAATTTGGGGAACCAAGTCGCCTTAGTGTACTGATCATTACCTGAAAGTATCATCCACTTTGGGTGAAAAAATATTTGCTAAGATTTCTGGAGATTCGTAATTTTGGGAAGCTTGGCAACCCCGTTCCATTAAAGGGTTTCTCACCAGTCACTGCTTAGGGCTACATCAAGAGGAAACAAAACGTAGAGAGAGAACGTGAAACTACTTTGTTGTGTCAAGTTTCAAGAAGCTAGCACAAACCGTGTTGGATTTAGAGTTCCAAATACATCTAACAATGTAGGAGAAAACAGAGTGAAACCTAAAAATTCAAACTGTTACTGGAAATGAACGCTTCAACATAGAAGAAACAAATTTGGGGAACCAAGTCGCCTTCGTGTACTGATCATTACCTGAAAGTATCATCCAGTTTGGGTGAAAAAATGTTTGCTGAGATTTCTGGAGATTCGTAATTTTGGGAAGCTTGGCAACCCCTTCCCATGATAGTGTTTCTCGCCAGTCACTGCTTAGGGCTACATCAAGAGGAAACAAAACGTAGAGAGAGAACGTGAAACTACTTTGTTGTGTCAAGTTTCAAGAAGCTAGCACAAACCGTGTTGGATTTAGAGTTCCAAATACATCTATCAATATAGGAGAAAACAGAGTGAAACCTAAAAATTCAAACTGTTACTGGAAATGAACGCTTCAACATAGAAGAACGAAATTTGGGGAACCAAGTCGCCTTAGTGTACTGATCATTACCTGAAAGTATCATCCAGTTTGGGTGAAAAAATATTTGCTGAGATTTCTGGAGATTCGTAATTTTGGGAAGCTTGGCAACCCCTTCCCATGAAAGTGTTTCTCGCCAGTCACTGCTTAGGGCTACATCAAGAGGAAACAAAACGTAGAGATAGAACGTGAAACTACTTTGTTGTGTCAAATTTCAAGAAGCTAGCACAAACCGTGTTGGATTTAGAGTTCCAAATACATCTATCAATATAGGAGAAAACAGAGTGAAACCTAAAAATTCAAACTGCTACTGGAAATGAACGCTTCAACATAGAAAAACGAAATTTGGGGAACGAAGTCGCCTTAGTGTACTGATCATTACCTGAAAGTATCATCCAGTTTGGGTGAAAAAATATTTGCTGAGATTTCTGGAGATTCGTAATTTTGGGAAGCTTGGCAACCCCTTCCCATGAAAGTGTTTCTCGCCAGTCACTGCTTAGGGCTACATCAAGAGGAAACAAAACGTAGAGATAGAACGTGAAACTACTTTGTTGTGTCAAGTTTCAAGAAGCTAGCACAAACCGTGTTGGATTTAGAGTTCCAAATACATCTATCAATATAGGAGAAAACAGAGTGAAACCTAAAAATTCAAACTGTTACTGGAAATGAACGCTTCAACATAGAAGAACGAAATTTGGGGAACCAAGTCGCCTTAGTGTACTGATCATTACCTGAAAGTATCATCCAGTTTGGGTGAAAAAATATTTGCTGAGATTTCTGGAGATTCGTAATTTTGGGAAGCTTGGCAACCCCGTTCCATTAAAGGGTTTCTCACCAGTCACTGCTTAGGGCTACATCAAGAGGAAACAAAACGTAGAGAGAGAACGTGAAACTACTTTGTTGTGTCAAGTTTCAAGAAGCTAGCACAAACCGTGTTGGATTTAGAGTTCCAAATACATCTAACAATGTAGGAGAAAACAGAGTGAAACCTAAAAATTCAAACTGTTACTGGAAATGAACGCTTCAACATAGAAGAACGAAATTTGGGGAACCAAGTCGCCTTAGTGTACTGATCATTACCTGAAAGTATCATCCAGTTTGGGTGAAAAAATATTTGCTGAGATTTCTGGAGATTCGTAATTTTTGGAAGCTTGGCAACCCCTTCCCATGAAAGTGTTTCTCGCCAGTCACTGCTTAGGGCTACATCAAGAGGAAACCAAACGTAGAGATAGAACGTGAAACTACTTTGTTGTGTCAAGTTTCAAGAAGCTAGCACAAACCGTGTTGGATTTAGAGTTCCAAATACATCTATCAATATAGGAGAAAACAGAGTGAAACCTAAAAATTCAAACTGTTACTGGAAATGAACGCTTCAACATAGAAGAACGAAATTTGGGGAACCAAGTCGCCTTAGTGTACTGATCATTACCTGAAAGTATCATCCAGTTTGGGTGAAAAAATATTTGCTGAGATTTCTGGAGATTCGTAATTTTTGGAAGCTTGGCAACCCCTTCCCATGAAAGTGTTTCTCGCCAGTCACTGCTTAGGGCTACATCAAGAGGAAACCAAACGTAGAGATAGAACGTGAAACTACTTTGTTGTGTCAAGTTTCAAGAAGCTAGCACAAACCGTGTTGGATTTAGAGTTCCAAATACATCTATCAATATAGGAGAAAACAGAGTGAAACCTAAAAATTCAAACTGTTACTGGAAATGAACGCTTCAACATAGAAGAACGAAATTTGGGGAACCAAGTCGCCTTAGTGTACTGATCATTACCTGAAAGTATCATCCAGTTTGGGTGAAAAAATATTTGCTGAGATTTCTGGAGATTCGTAATTTTGGGAAGCTTGGCAACCCCTTCCCATGAAAGTGTTTCTCGCCAGTCACTGCTTAGGGCTACATCAAGAGGAAACAAAACGTAGAGATAGAACGTGAAACTACTTTGTTGTGTCAAGTTTCAAGAAGCTAGCACAAACCGTGTTGGATTTAGAGTTCCAAATACATCTATCAATATAGGAGAAAACAGAGTGAAACCTAAAAATTCAAACTGTTACTGGAAATGAACGCTTCAACATAGAAGAACGAAATTTGGGGAACCAAGTCGCCTTAGTGTACTGATCATTACCTGAAAGTATCATCCAGTTTGGGTGAAAAAATATTTGCTGAGATTTCTGGAGATTCGTAATTTTGGGAAGCTTGGCAACCCCTTCCCATGAAAGTGTTTCTCGCCAGTCACTGCTTAGGGCTACATCAAGAGGAAACAAAACGTAGAGATAGAACGTGAAACTACTTTGTTGTGTCAAGTTTCAAGAAGCTAGCACAAACCGTGTTGGATTTAGAGTTCCAAATACATCTATCAATATAGGAGAAAACAGAGTGAAACCTAAAAATTCAAACTGTTACTGGAAATGAACGCTTCAACATAGAAGAACGAAATTTGGGGAACCAAGTCACCTTAGTGTACTGATCATTACCTGAAAGTATCATCCAGTTTGGGTGAAAACATATTTGCTGAGATTTCTGGAGATTCGTAATTTTGGGAAGCTTGGCAGCCCCTTCCCATGAAAGTGTTTCTCGCCAGTCACTGCTTAGGGCTACATCAAGAGGAAACAAAACGTAGAGATAGAACGTGAAACTACTTTGTTGTGTCAAGTTTCAAGAAGCTAGCACAAACCGTGTTGGATTTAGAGTTCCAAATACATCTAACAATGTAGGAGAAAACAGAGTGAAACCTAAAAATTCAAACTGTTACTGGAAATGAACGCTTCAACATAGAAGAACGAAATTTGGGGAACCAAGTCGCCTTAGTGTACTGATCATTACCTGAAAGTATCATCCAGTTTGGGTGAAAAAATATTTGCTGAGATTTCTGGAGATTCGTAATTTTGGGAAGCTTGGCAACCCCTTCCCATGAAAGTGTTTCTCGCCAGTCACTGCTTAGGGCTACATCAAGAGGAAACAAAACGTAGAGATAGAACGTGAAACTACTTTGTTGTGTCAAGTTTCAAGAAGCTAGCACAAACCGTGTTGGATTTAGAGTTCCAAATACATCTATCAATATAGGAGAAAACAGAGTGAAACCTAAAAATTCAAACTGTTACTGGAAATGAACGCTTCAACATAGAAGAACGAAATTTGGGGAACCAAGTCGCCTTAGTGTACTGATCATTACCTGAAAGTATCATCCAGTTTGGGTGAAAAAATATTTGCTGAGATTTCTGGAGATTCGTAATTTTGGGAAGCTTGGCAACCCCTTCCCATGAAAGTGTTTCTCGCCAGTCACTGCTTAGGGCTACATCAAGAGGAAACAAAACGTAGAGATAGAACGTGAAACTACTTTGTTGTGTCAAGTTTCAAGGAGCTAGAACAAACCGTGTTGGATTTAGACTTCCAAATACATCTATCAGTATAGGAGAAAACAGAGTGAAACCAAAATTCAAACTGTTACTGGAAATGAACGCTTCAACATAGAAGAACGAAATTTGGGGAACCAAGTCGCCTTTGTGTACTGATCATTACCTGAAAGTATCATCCAGTTTGGGTGAAAAAATGTTTGCTGAGATTTCTGGAGATTCGTAATTTTGGGAAGCTTGGCAACCCCTTCCCATGAAAGTGTTTCTCGCCAGTCACTGCTTAGGGCTACATCAAGAGGAAACAAAACGTAGAGATAGAACGTGAAACTACTTTGTTGTGTCAAGTTTCAAGAAGCTAGCACAAACCGTGTTGGATTTAGAGTTCCAAATACATCTATCAATATAGGAGAAAACAGAGTGAAACCTAAAAATTCAAACTGTTACTGGAAATGAACGCTTCAACATAGAAGAACGAAATTTGGGGAACCAAGTCGCCTTAGTGTACTGATCATTACCTGAAAGTATCATCCAGTTTGGGTGAAAAAATATTTGCTGAGATTTCTGGAGATTCGTAATTTTGGGAAGCTTGGCAACCCCGTTCCATTAAAGGGTTTCTCACAAGTCACTGCTTAGGGCTACATCAAGAGGAAACAAAACGTAGAGAGAGAACGTGAAACTACTTTGTTATGTCAAGTTTCAAGAAGCTAGCACAAACCGTGTTGGATTTAGAGTTCCAAATACATCTAACAATGTAGGAGAAAACAGAGTGAAACCTAAAAATTCAAACTGTTACTGGAAATGAACGCTTCAACATAGAAGAACGAAATTTGGGGAACCAAGTCGCCTTAGTGTACTGATCATTACCTGAAAGTATCATCCAGTTTGGGTGAAAAAATATTTGCTGAGATTTCTGGAGATTCGTAATTTTTGGAAGCTTGGCAACCCCGTTCCATTAAAGGGTTTCTCACCAGTCACTGCTTAGGGCTACATCAAGAGGAAACAAAAAGTAGAGAGAGAACGTGAAACTACTTTGTTGTGTCAAGTTTCAAGAAGCTAGCACAAACCGTGTTGGATTTAGAGTTCCAAATACATCTAACAATGTAGGAGAAAACAGAGTGAAACCTAAAAATTCAAACTGTTACTGGAAATGAACGCTTCAACATAGAAGAACCAAATTTGGGGAACCAAGTCGCCTTAGTGTACTGATCATTACCTGAAAGTATCATCCAGTTTGGGTGAAAAAATGTTTGCTGAGATTTCTGGAGATTCGTAATTTTGGGAAGCTTGGCAACCCCTTCCCATGATAGTGTTTCTCGCCAGTCACTGCTTAGGGCTACATCAAGAGGAAACAAAACGTAGAGATAGAACGTGAAACTACTTTGTTGTGTCAAGTTTCAAGAAGCTAGCACAAACCGTGTTGGATTTAGAGTTCCAAATACATCTATCAATATAGGAGAAAACAGAGTGAAACCTAAAAATTCAAACTGTTACTGGAAATGAACGCTTCAACATAGAAGAACGAAATTTGGGGAACCAAGTCGCCTTAGTGTACTGATCATTACCTGAAAGTATCATCCAGTTTGGGTGAAAAAATATTTGCTGAGATTTCTGGAGATTCGTAATTTTGGGAAGCTTGGCAACCCCTTCCCATGAAAGTGTTTCTCGCCAGTCACTGCTTAGGGCTACATCAAGAGGAAACAAAACGTAGAGATAGAACGTGAAACTACTTTGTTGTGTCAAGTTTCAAGAAGCTAGCACAAACCGTGTTGGATTTAGAGTTCCAAATACATCTAACAATGTAGGAGAAAACAGAGTGAAACCTAAAAATTCAAACTGTTACTGGAAATGAACGCTTCAACATAGAAGAACGAAATTTGGGGAACCAAGTCGCCTTAGTGTACTGATCATTACCTGAAAGTATCATCCAGTTTGGGTGAAAAAATATTTGCTGAGATTTTTGGAGATTCGTAATTTTTGGAAGCTTGGCAACCCCTTCCCATGAAAGTGTTTCTCGCCAGTCACTGCTTAGGGCTACATCAAGAGGAAACCAAACGTAGAGATAGAACGTGAAACTACTTTGTTGTGTCAAGTTTCAAGAAGCTAGCACAAACCGTGTTGGATTTAGAGTTCCAAATACATCTATCAATATAGGAGAAAACAGAGTGTAACCTAAAAATTCAAACTGTTACTGGAAATGAACGCTTCAACATAGAAGAACGAAATTTGGGGAACCAAGTCGCCTTAGTGTACTGATCATTACCTGAAAGTATCATCCAGTTTGGGTGAAAAAATATTTGCTGAGATTTCTGGAGATTCGTAATTTTGGGAAGCTTGGCAACCCCTTCCCATGAAAGTGTTTCTCGCCAGTCACTGCTTAGGGCTACATCAAGAGGAAACAAAACGTAGAGATAGAACGTGAAACTACTTTGTTGTGTCAAGTTTCAAGAAGCTAGCACAAACCGTGTTGGATTTAGAGTTCCAAATACATCTATCAATATAGGAGAAAACAGAGTGAAACCTAAAAATTCAAACTGTTACTGGAAATGAACGCTTCAACATAGAAGAACGAAATTTGGGGAACCAAGTCGCCTTAGTGTACTGATCATTACCTGAAAGTATCATCCAGTTTGGGTGAAAAAATGTTTGCTGAGATTTCTGGAGATTCGTAATTTTGGGAAGCTTGGCAACCCCTTCCCATGAAAGTGTTTCTCGCCAGTCACTGCTTAGGGCTACATCAAGAGGAAACAAAACGTAGAGATAGAACGTGAAACTACTTTGTTGTGTCAAGTTTCAAGAAGCTAGCACAAACCGTGTTGGATTTAGAGTTCCAAATACATCTATCAATATAGGAGAAAACAGAGTGAAACCTACAAATTCAAACTGTTACTGGAAATGAACGCTTCAACATAGAAGAACGAAATTTGGGGAACCAAGTCGCCTTAGTGTACTGATCATTACCTGAAAGTATCATCCACTTTGGGTGAAAAAATATTTGCTAAGATTTTTGGAGATTCGTAATTTTGGGAAGCTTGGCAACCCCGTTCCATTAAAGGGTTTCTCACCAGTCACTGCTTAGGGCTACATCAAGAGGAAACAAAACGTAGAGAGAGAACGTGAAACTACTTTGTTGTGTCAAGTTTCAAGAAGCTAGCACAAACCGTGTTGGATTTAGAGTTCCAAATACATCTAACAATGTAGGAGAAAACAGAGTGAAACCTAAAAATTCAAACTGTTACTGGAAATGAACGCTTCAACATAGAAGAACGAAATTTGGGGAACCAAGTCGCCTTAGTGTACTGATCATTACCTGAAAGTATCATCCAGTTTGGGTGAAAAAATGTTTGCTGAGATTTCTGGAGATTCGTAATTTTGGGAAGCTTGGCAACCCCTTCCCATGAAAGTGTTTCTCGCCAGTCACTGCTTAGGGCTACATCAAGAGGAAACAAAACGTAGAGATAGAACGTGAAACTACTTTGTTGTGTCAAGTTTCAAGAAGCTAGCACAAACCGTGTTGGATGTAGAGTTCCAAATACATCTATCTATATAGGAGAAAACAGAGTGAAACCTAAAAATTCAAACTGTTACTGGAAATGAACGCTTCAACATAGAAGAACGAAATTTGGGGAACCAAGTCGCCTTAGTGTACTGATCATTACCTGAAAGTATCATCCAGTTTGGGTGAAAAAATATTTGCTGAGATCTCTGGAGATTCGTAATTTTGGCAAGCTTGGCAACCACTTCCCATGAAAGTGTTTCTCGCCAGTCACTGCTTAGGGCTACATCAAGAGGAAACAAAACGTAGAGATAGAACGTGAAACTACTTTGTTGTGTCAAGTTTCAAGAATCTAGCACAAACCGTGTTAGATTTAGTGTTCCAAATACATCTATCAATATAGGAGAAAACAGAGTGAAACCAAAATTCAAACTGTTACTGGAAATGAACGCTTCAACATAGAAGAACAAAATTTGGGGAACCAAGTCGCCTTAGTGTACTGATCATTACCTGAAAGTATCATCCAGTTTGGGTGAAAAAATATTTGCTGAGATTTCTGGAGATTCGTAATTTTGGGAAGCTTGGCAACCCCTTCCCATGAAAGTGTTTCTCGCCAGTCACTGCTTAGGGCTACATCAAGAGGAAACAAAACGTAGAGATAGAACGTGAAACTACTTTGTTGTGTCAAGTTTCAAGAAGCTAGCACAAACCGTGTTGGATTTAGAGTTCCAAATACATCTATCAATATAGGAGAAAACAGAGTGAAACCTAAAAATTCAAACTGTTACTGGAAATGAACGCTTCAACATAGAAGAACGAAATTTGGGGAACCAAGTCGCCTTAGTGTACTGATCATTACCTGAAAGTATCATCCAGTTTGGGTGAAAAAATATTTGCTGAGATTTCTGGAGATTCGTAATTTTGGGAAGCTTGGCAACCCCGTTCCATTAAAGGGTTTCTCACCAGTCACTGCTTAGGGCTACATCAAGAGGAAACAAAACGTAGAGAGAGAACGTGAAACTACTTTGTTGTGTCAAGTTTCAAGAAGCTAGCACAAACCGTGTTGGATTTAGAGTTCCAAATACATCTAACAATGTAGGAGAAAACAGAGTGAAACCTAAAAATTCAAACTGTTACTGGAAATGAACGCTTCAACATAGAAGAACGAAATTTGGGGAACCAAGTCGCCTTAGTGTACTGATCATTACCTGAAAGTATCATCCACTTTGGGTGAAAAAATATTTGCTGAGATTTCTGGAGATTCGTAATTTTGGGAAGCTTGGCAACCCCTTCCCATGAAAGTGTTTCTCGCCAGTCACTGCTTAGGGCTACATCAAGAGGAAACCAAACGTAGAGATAGAACGTGAAACTACTTTGTTGTGTCAAGTTTCAAGAAGCTAGCACAAACCGTGTTGGATTTAGAGTTCCAAATACATCTATCAATATAGGAGAAAACAGAGTGTAACCTAAAAATTCAAACTGTTACTGGAAATGAACGCTTCAACATAGAAGAACGAAATTTGGGGAACCAAGTCGCCTTAGTGTACTGATCATTACCTGAAAGTATCATCCAGTTTGGGTGAAAAAATATTTGCTGAGATTTCTGGAGATTCGTAATTTTGGGAAGCTTGGCAACCCCTTCCCATGAAAGTGTTTCTCGCCAGTCACTGCTTAGGGCTACATCAAGAGGAAACAAAACGTAGAGATAGAACGTGAAACTACTTTGTTGTGTCAAGTTTCAAGAAGGTAGCAAAAACCGTGTTGGATTTAGAGTTCCAAATACATCTATCAATATAGGAGAAAACAGAGTGAAACCTAAAAATTCAAACTGTTACTGGAAATGAACGCTTCAACATAGAAGAAAGAAATTTGGGGATCCACGTCGCCTTAGTGTACTGATCATTACCTGAAAGTATCATCCAGTTTGGGTGAAAAAATATTTGCTGAGATTTCTGGAGATTCGTAATTTTTGGAAGCTTGGCAACCCCGTTCCATGAAAGTGTTTCTCGCCAGTCACTGCTTAGGGCTACATCAAGAGGAAACAAAACGTAGAGATAGAACGTGAAACTACTTTGTTGTGTCAAGTTTCAAGAAGCTAGCACAAACCGTGTTGGATTTAGAGTTCCAAATACATCTAACAATGTAGGAGAAAACAGAGTGAAACCTAAAAATTCAAACTGTTACTGGAAATGAAAGCTTCAACATAGAAGAACGAAATTTGGGGAACCAAGTCGCCTTAGTGTACTGATCATTACCTGAAAGTATCATCCAGTTTGGGTGAAAAAATATTTGCTGAGATTTCTGGAGATTCGTAATTTTGGGAAGCTTGGCAACCCCTTCCCATGAAAGTGTTTCTCGCCAGTCACTGCTTAGGGCTACATCAAGAGGAAACAAAACGTAGAGATAGAACGTGAAACTACTTTGTTGTGTCAAGTTTCAAGAAGCTAGCACAAACCGTGTTGGATTTAGAGTTCCAAATACATCTATCAATATAGGAGAAAACAGAGTGAAACCTAAAAATTCAAACTGTTACTGGAAATGAACGCTTCAACATAGAAGAACGAAATTTGGGGAACCAAGTCGCCTTAGTGTACTGATCATTACCTGAAAGTATCATCCAGTTTGGGTGAAAAAATGTTTGCTGAGATTTCTGGAGATTCGTAATTTTGGGAAGCTTGGCAACCCCTTCCCATGAAAGTGTTTCTCGCCAGTCACTGCTTAGGGCTACATCAAGAGGAAACAAAACGTAGAGATAGAACGTGAAACTACTTTGTTGTGTCAAGTTTCAAGAAGCTAGCACAAACCGTGTTGGATGTAGAGTTCCAAATACATCTATCTATATAGGAGAAAACAGAGTGAAACCTAAAAATTCAAACTGTTACTGGAAATGAACGCTTCAACATAGAAGAACGAAATTTGGGGAACCAAGTCGCCTTAGTGTACTGATCATTACCTGAAAGTATCATCCAGTTTGGGTGAAAAAATATTTGCTGAGATCTCTGGAGATTCGTAATTTTGGCAAGCTTGGCAACCACTTCCCATGAAAGTGTTTCTCGCCAGTCACTGCTTAGGGCTACATCAAGAGGAAACAAAACGTAGAGATAGAACGTGAAACTACTTTGTTGTGTCAAGTTTCAAGAATCTAGCACAAACCGTGTTAGATTTAGTGTTCCAAATACATCTATCAATATAGGAGAAAACAGAGTGAAACCAAAATTCAAACTGTTACTGGAAATGAACGCTTCAACATAGAAGAACAAAATTTGGGGAACCAAGTCGCCTTAGTGTACTGATCATTACCTGAAAGTATCATCCAGTTTGGGTGAAAAAATATTTGCTGAGATTTCTGGAGATTCGTAATTTTGGGAAGCTTGGCAACCCCTTCCCATGAAAGTGTTTCTCGCCAGTCACTGCTTAGGGCTACATCAAGAGGAAACAAAACGTAGAGATAGAACGTGAAACTACTTTGTTGTGTCAAGTTTCAAGAAGCTAGCACAAACCGTGTTGGATTTAGAGTTCCAAATACATCTATCAATATAGGAGAAAACAGAGTGAAACCTAAAAATTCAAACTGTTACTGGAAATGAACGCTTCAACATAGAAGAACGAAATTTGGGGAACCAAGTCGCCTTAGTGTACTGATCATTACCTGAAAGTATCATCCAGTTTGGGTGAAAAAATATTTGCTGAGATTTCTGGAGATTCGTAATTTTGGGAAGCTTGGCAACCCCGTTCCATTAAAGGGTTTCTCACCAGTCACTGCTTAGGGCTACATCAAGAGGAAACAAAACGTAGAGAGAGAACGTGAAACTACTTTGTTGTGTCAAGTTTCAAGAAGCTAGCACAAACCGTGTTGGATTTAGAGTTCCAAATACATCTAACAATGTAGGAGAAAACAGAGTGAAACCTAAAAATTCAAACTGTTACTGGAAATGAACGCTTCAACATAGAAGAACGAAATTTGGGGAACCAAGTCGCCTTAGTGTACTGATCATTACCTGAAAGTATCATCCACTTTGGGTGAAAAAATATTTGCTGAGATTTCTGGAGATTCGTAATTTTGGGAAGCTTGGCAACCCCTTCCCATGAAAGTGTTTCTCGCCAGTCACTGCTTAGGGCTACATCAAGAGGAAACAAAACGTAGAGATAGAACGTGAAACTACTTTGTTGTGTCAAGTTTCAAGAAGCTAGCACAAACCGTGTTGGATTTAGAGTTCCAAATACATCTATCAATATAGGAGAAAACAGAGTGAAACCTAAAAATTCAAACTGTTACTGGAAATGAACGCTTCAACATAGAAGAACGAAATTTGGGGAACCAAGTCGCCTTAGTGTACTGATCATTACCTGAAAGTATCATCCAGTTTGGGTGAAAAAATATTTGCTGAGATTTCTGGAGATTCGTAATTTTGGGAAGCTTGGCAACCCCGTTCCATGAAAGTGTTTCTCGCCAGTCACTGCTTAGGGCTACATCAAGAGGAAACAAAACGTAGAGATAGAACGTGAAACTACTTTGTTGTGTCAAGTTTCAAGAAGCTAGCACAAACCGTGTTGGATTTAGAGTTCCAAATACATCTAACAATGTAGGAGAAAACAGAGTGAAACCTAAAAATTCAAACTGTTACTGGAAATGAACGCTTCAACATAGAAGAACGAAATTTGGGGAACCAAGTCGCCTTAGTGTACTGATCATTACCTGAAAGTATCATCCACTTTGGGTGAAAAAATATTTGCTGAGATTTCTGGAGATTCGTAATTTTGGGAAGCTTGGCAACCCCTTCCCATGAAAGTGTTTCTCGCCAGTCACTGCTTAGGGCTACATCAAGAGGAAACCAAACGTAGAGATAGAACGTGAAACTACTTTGTTGTGTCAAGTTTCAAGAAGCTAGCACAAACCGTGTTGGATTTAGAGTTCCAAATACATCTATCAATATAGGAGAAAACAGAGTGAAACCTAAAAATTCAAACTGTTACTGGAAATGAACGCTTCAACATAGAATAACGAAATTTGGGGAACCAAGTCGCCTTAGTGTACTGATCATTACCTGAAAGTATCATCCAGTTTGGGTGAAAAAATATTTGCTGAGATTTCTGGAGATTCGTAATTTTGGGAAGCTTGGCAACCCCTTCCCATGAAAGTGTTTCTCGCCAGTCACTGCTTAGGGCTACATCAAGAGGAAACAAAACGTAGAGATAGAACGTGAAACTACTTTGTTGTGTCAAGTTTCAAGAAGCTAGCACAAACCGTGTTGGATTTAGAGTTCCAAATACATCTAACAATGTAGGAGAAAACAGAGTGAAACCTAAAAATTCAAACTGTTACTGGAAATGAACGCTTCAACATAGAAGAACGAAATTTGGGGAACCAAGTCGCCTTAGTGTACTGATCATTACCTGAAAGTATCATCCAGTTTGGGTGAAAAAATATTTGCTGAGATTTCTGGAGATTCGTAATTTTTGGAAGCTTGGCAACCCCTTCCCATGAAAGTGTTTCTCGCCAGTCACTGCTTAGGGCTACATCAAGAGGAAACCAAACGTAGAGATAGAACGTGAAACTACTTTGTTGTGTCAAGTTTCAAGAAGCTAGCACAAACCGTGTTGGATTTAGAGTTCCAAATACATCTATCAATATAGGAGAAAACAGAGTGTAACCTAAAAATTCAAACTGTTACTGGAAATGAACGCTTCAACATAGAAGAACGAAATTTGGGGAACCAAGTCGCCTTAGTGTACTGATCATTACCTGAAAGTATCATCCAGTTTGGGTGAAAAAATGTTTGCTGAGATTTCTGGAGATTCGTAATTTTGGGAAGCTTGGCAACCCCTTCCCATGAAAGTGTTTCTCGCCAGTCACTGCTTAGGGCTACATCAAGAGGAAACAAAACGTAGAGATAGAACGTGAAACTACTTTGTTGTGTCAAGTTTCAAGAAGCTAGCACAAACCGTGTTGGATTTAGAGTTCCAAATACATCTATCAATATAGGAGAAAACAGAGTGAAACCTAAAAATTCAAACTGTTACTGGAAATGAACGCTTCAACATAGAAGAACGAAATTTGGGGAACCAAGTCGCCTTAGTGTACTGATCATTACCTGAAAGTATCATCCACTTTGGGTGAAAAAATATTTGCTAAGATTTTTGGAGATTCGTAATTTTGGGAAGCTTGGCAACCCCGTTCCATTAAAGGGTTTCTCACCAGTCACTGCTTAGGGCTACATCAAGAGGAAACAAAACGTAGAGAGAGAACGTGAAACTACTTTGTTGTGTCAAGTTTCAAGAAGCTAGCACAAACCGTGTTGGATTTAGAGTTCCAAATACATCTAACAATGTAGGAGAAAACAGAGTGAAACCTAAAAATTCAAACTGTTACTGGAAATGAACGCTTCAACATAGAAGAACGAAATTTGGGGAACCAAGTCGCCTTAGTGTACTGATCATTACCTGAAAGTATCATCCAGTTTGGGTGAAAAAATGTTTGCTGAGAATTCTGGAGATTCGTAATTTTGGGAAGCTTGGCAACCCCTTCCCATGAAAGTGTTTCTCGCCAGTCACTGCTTAGGGCTACATCAAGAGGAAACAAAACGTAGAGATAGAACGTGAAACTACTTTGTTGTGTCAAGTTTCAAGAAGCTAGCACAAACCGTGTTGGATGTAGAGTTCCAAATACATCTATCTATATAGGAGAAAACAGAGTGAAACCTAAAAATTCAAACTGTTACTGGAAATGAACGCTTCAACATAGAAGAACGAAATTTGGGGAACCAAGTCGCCTTAGTGTACTGATCATTACCTGAAAGTATCATCCAGTTTGGGTGAAAAAATATTTGCTGAGATCTCTGGAGATTCGTAATTTTGGCAAGCTTGGCAACCACTTCCCATGAAAGTGTTTCTCGCCAGTCACTGCTTAGGGCTACATCAAGAGGAAACAAAACGTAGAGATAGAACGTGAAACTACTTTGTTGTGTCAAGTTTCAAGAAGCTAGCACAAACCGTGTTAGATTTAGTGTTCCAAATACATCTATCAATATAGGAGAAAACAGAGTGAAACCAAAATTCAAACTGTTACTGGAAATGAACGCTTCAACATAGAAGAACAAAATTTGGGGAACCAAGTCGCCTTAGTGTACTGATCATTACCTGAAAGTATCATCCAGTTTGGGTGAAAAAATATTTGCTGAGATTTCTGGAGATTCGTAATTTTGGGAAGCTTGGCAACCCCTTCCCATGAAAGTGTTTCTCGCCAGTCACTGCTTAGGGCTACATCAAGAGGAAACAAAACGTAGAGATAGAACGTGAAACTACTTTGTTGTGTCAAGTTTCAAGAAGCTAGCACAAACCGTGTTGGATTTAGAGTTCCAAATACATCTATCAATATAGGAGAAAACAGAGTGAAACCTAAAAATTCAAACTGTTACTGGAAATGAACGCTTCAACATAGAAGAACGAAATTTGGGGAACCAAGTCGCCTTAGTGTACTGATCATTACCTGAAAGTATCATCCAGTTTGGGTGAAAAAATATTTGCTGAGATTTCTGGAGATTCGTAATTTTGGGAAGCTTGGCAACCCCGTTCCATGAAAGTGTTTCTCGCCAGTCACTGCTTAGGGCTACATCAAGAGGAAACAAAACGTAGAGATAGAACGTGAAACTACTTTGTTGTGTCAAGTTTCAAGAAGCTAGCACAAACCGTGTTGGATTTAGAGTTCCAAATACATCTAACAATGTAGGAGAAAACAGAGTGAAACCTAAAAATTCAAACTGTTACTGGAAATGAACGCTTCAACATAGAAGAACGAAATTTGGGGAACCAAGTCGCCTTAGTGTACTGATCATTACCTGAAAGTATCATCCACTTTGGGTGAAAAAATATTTGCTGAGATTTCTGGAGATTCGTAATTTTGGGAAGCTTGGCAACCCCTTCCCATGAAAGTGTTTCTCGCCAGTCACTGCTTAGGGCTACATCAAGAGGAAACCAAACGTAGAGATAGAACGTGAAACTACTTTGTTGTGTCAAGTTTCAAGAAGCTAGCACAAACCGTGTTGGATTTAGAGTTCCAAATACATCTATCAATATAGGAGAAAACAGAGTGAAACCTAAAAATTCAAACTGTTACTGGAAATGAACGCTTCAACATAGAATAACGAAATTTGGGGAACCAAGTCGCCTTAGTGTACTGATCATTACCTGAAAGTATCATCCAGTTTGGGTGAAAAAATATTTGCTGAGATTTCTGGAGATTCGTAATTTTGGGAAGCTTGGCAACCCCTTCCCATGAAAGTGTTTCTCGCCAGTCACTGCTTAGGGCTACATCAAGAGGAAACAAAACGTAGAGATAGAACGTGAAACTACTTTGTTGTGTCAAGTTTCAAGAAGCTAGCACAAACCGTGTTGGATTTAGAGTTCCAAATACATCTAACAATGTAGGAGAAAACAGAGTGAAACCTAAAAATTCAAACTGTTACTGGAAATGAACGCTTCAACATAGAAGAACGAAATTTGGGGAACCAAGTCGCCTTAGTGTACTGATCATTACCTGAAAGTATCATCCAGTTTGGGTGAAAAAATATTTGCTGAGATTTCTGGAGATTCGTAATTTTTGGAAGCTTGGCAACCCCTTCCCATGAAAGTGTTTCTCGCCAGTCACTGCTTAGGGCTACATCAAGAGGAAACCAAACGTAGAGATAGAACGTGAAACTACTTTGTTGTGTCAAGTTTCAAGAAGCTAGCACAAACCGTGTTGGATTTAGAGTTCCAAATACATCTATCAATATAGGAGAAAACAGAGTGTAACCTAAAAATTCAAACTGTTACTGGAAATGAACGCTTCAACATAGAAGAACGAAATTTGGGGAACCAAGTCGCCTTAGTGTACTGATCATTACCTGAAAGTATCATCCAGTTTGGGTGAAAAAATGTTTGCTGAGATTTCTGGAGATTCGTAATTTTGGGAAGCTTGGCAACCCCTTCCCATGAAAGTGTTTCTCGCCAGTCACTGCTTAGGGCTACATCAAGAGGAAACAAAACGTAGAGATAGAACGTGAAACTACTTTGTTGTGTCAAGTTTCAAGAAGCTAGCACAAACCGTGTTGGATTTAGAGTTCCAAATACATCTATCAATATAGGAGAAAACAGAGTGAAACCTAAAAATTCAAACTGTTACTGGAAATGAACGCTTCAACATAGAAGAACGAAATTTGGGGAACCAAGTCGCCTTAGTATACTGATCATTACCTGAAAGTATCATCCACTTTGGGTGAAAAAATATTTGCTAAGATTTTTGGAGATTCGTAATTTTGGGAAGCTTGGCAACCCCGTTCCATTAAAGGGTTTCTCACCAGTCACTGCTTAGGGCTACATCAAGAGGAAACAAAACGTAGAGAGAGAACGTGAAACTACTTTGTTGTGTCAAGTTTCAAGAAGCTAGCACAAACCGTGTTGGATTTAGAGTTCCAAATACATCTAACAATGTAGGAGAAAACAGAGTGAAACCTAAAAATTCAAACTGTTACTGGAAATGAACGCTTCAACATAGAAGAACGAAATTTGGGGAACCAAGTCGCCTTAGTGTACTGATCATTACCTGAAAGTATCATCCAGTTTGGGTGAAAAAATGTTTGCTGAGATTTCTGGAGATTCGTAATTTTGGGAAGCTTGGCAACCCCTTCCCATGAAAGTGTTTCTCGCCAGTCACTGCTTAGGGCTACATCAAGAGGAAACAAAACGTAGAGATAGAACGTGAAACTACTTTGTTGTGTCAAGTTTCAAGAAGCTAGCACAAACCGTGTTGGATGTAGAGTTCCAAATACATCTATCTATATAGGAGAAAACAGAGTGAAACCTAAAAATTCAAACTGTTACTGGAAATGAACGCTTCAACATAGAAGAACGAAATTTGGGGAACCAAGTCGCCTTAGTGTACTGATCATTACCTGAAAGTATCATCCAGTTTGGGTGAAAAAATATTTGCTGAGATCTCTGGAGATTCGTAATTTTGGCAAGCTTGGCAACCACTTCCCATGAAAGTGTTTCTCGCCAGTCACTGCTTAGGGCTACATCAAGAGGAAACAAAACGTAGAGATAGAACGTGAAACTACTTTGTTGTGTCAAGTTTCAAGAAGCTAGCACAAACCGTGTTAGATTTAGTGTTCCAAATACATCTATCAATATAGGAGAAAACAGAGTGAAACCAAAATTCAAACTGTTACTGGAAATGAACGCTTCAACATAGAAGAACAAAATTTGGGGAACCAAGTCGCCTTAGTGTACTGATCATTACCTGAAAGTATCATCCAGTTTGGGTGAAAAAATATTTGCTGAGATTTCTGGAGATTCGTAATTTTGGGAAGCTTGGCAACCCCTTCCCATGAAAGTGTTTCTCACCAGTCACTGCTTAGGGCTACATCAAGAGGAAACAAAACGTAGAGATAGAACGTGAAACTACTTTGTTGTGTCAAGTTTCAAGAAGCTAGCACAAACCGTGTTGGATTTAGAGTTCCAAATACATCTATCAATATAGGAGAAAACAGAGTGAAACCTAAAAATTCAAACTGTTACTGGAAATGAACGCTTCAACATAGAAGAACGAAATTTGGGGAACCAAGTCGCCTTAGTGTACTGATCATTACCTGAAAGTATCATCCAGTTTGGGTGAAAAAATATTTGCTGAGATTTCTGGAGATTCGTAATTTTGGGAAGCTTGGCAACCCCGTTCCATTAAAGGGTTTCTCACCAGTCACTGCTTAGGGCTACATCAAGAGGAAACAAAACGTAGAGAGAGAACGTGAAACTACTTTGTTGTGTCAAGTTTCAAGAAGCTAGCACAAACCGTGTTGGATTTAGAGTTCCAAATACATCTAACAATGTAGGAGAAAACAGAGTGAAACCTAAAAATTCAAACTGTTACTGGAAATGAACGCTTCAACATAGAAGAACGAAATTTGGGGAACCAAGTCGCCTTAGTGTACTGATCATTACCTGAAAGTATCATCCACTTTGGGTGAAAAAATATTTGCTGAGATTTCTGGAGATTCGTAATTTTGGGAAGCTTGGCAACCCCTTCCCATGAAAGTGTTTCTCGCCAGTCACTGCTTAGGGCTACATCAAGAGGAAACCAAACGTAGAGATAGAACGTGAAACTACTTTGTTGTGTCAAGTTTCAAGAAGCTAGCACAAACCGTGTTGGATTTAGAGTTCCAAATACATCTATCAATATAGGAGAAAACAGAGTGAAACCTAAAAATTCAAACTGTTACTGGAAATGAACGCTTCAACATAGAATAACGAAATTTGGGGAACCAAGTCGCCTTAGTGTACTGATCATTACCTGAAAGTATCATCCAGTTTGGGTGAAAAAATATTTGCTGAGATTTCTGGAGATTCGTAATTTTGGGAAGCTTGGCAACCCCTTCCCATGAAAGTGTTTCTCGCCAGTCACTGCTTAGGGCTACATCAAGAGGAAACAAAACGTAGAGATAGAACGTGAAACTACTTTGTTGTGTCAAGTTTCAAGAAGCTAGCACAAACCGTGTTGGATTTAGAGTTCCAAATACATCTATCAATATAGGAGAAAACAGAGTGAAACCTAAAAATTCAAACTGTTACTGGAAATGAACGCTTCAACATAGAAGAACGAAATTTGGGGAACCAAGTCGCCTTAGTGTACTGATCATTACCTGAAAGTATCATCCAGTTTGGGTGAAAAAATGTTTGCTGAGATTTCTGGAGATTCGTAATTTTGGGAAGCTTGGCAACCCCTTCCCATGAAAGTGTTTCTCGCCAGTCACTGCTTAGGGCTACATCAAGAGGAAACAAAACGTAGAGATAGAACGTGAAACTACTTTGTTGTGTCAAGTTTCAAGAAGCTAGCACAAACCGTGTTGGATTTAGAGTTCCAAATACATCTATCAATATAGGAGAAAACAGAGTGAAACCTAAAAATTCAAACTGTTACTGGAAATGAACGCTTCAACATAGAAGAACGAAATTTGGGGAACCAAGTCGCGTTAGTGTACTGATCATTACCTGAAAGTATCATCCACTTTGGGTGAAAAAATATTTGCTAAGATTTTTGGAGATTCGTAATTTTGGGAAGCTTGGCAACCCCGTTCCATTAAAGGGTTTCTCACCAGTCACTGCTTAGGGCTACATCAAGAGGAAACAAAACGTAGAGAGAGAACGTGAAACTACTTTGTTGTGTCAAGTTTCAAGAAGCTAGCACAAACCGTGTTGGATTTAGAGTTCCAAATACATCTAACAATGTAGGAGAAAACAGAGTGAAACCTAAAAATTCAAACTGTTACTGGAAATTAACGCTTCAACATAGAAGAACCAAATTTGGGGAACCAAGTCGCCTTAGTGTACTGATCATTACCTGAAAGTATCATCCAGTTTGGGTGAAAAAATGTTTGCTGAGATTTCTGGAGATTCGTAATTTTGGGAAGCTTGGCAACCCCTTCCCATGATAGTGTTTCTCGCCAGTCACTGCTTAGGGCTACATCAAGAGGAAACAAAACGTAGAGATAGAACGTGAAACTACTTTGTTGTGTCAAGTTTCAAGAAGCTAGCACAAACCGTGTTGGATTTAGAGTTCCAAATACATCTATCAATATAGGAGAAAACAGAGTGAAACCTAAAAATTCAAACTGTTACTGGAAATGAACGCTTCAACATAGAAGAACGAAATTTGGGGAACCAAGTCGCCTTAGTGTACTGATCATTACCTGAAAGTATCATCCAGTTTGGGTGAAAAAATATTTGCTGAGATTTCTGGAGATTCGTAATTTTGGGAAGCTTGGCAACCCCTTCCCATGAAAGTGTTTCTCGCCAGTCACTGCTTAGGGCTACATCAAGAGGAAAAAAAACGTAGAGATAGAACGTGAAACTACTTTGTTGTGTCAAGTTTCAAGAAGCTAGCACAAACCGTGTTGGATTTAGAGTTCCAAATACATCTAACAATGTAGGAGAAAACAGAGTGAAACCTAAAAATTCAAACTGTTACTGGAAATGAACGCTTCAACATAGAAGAACGAAATTTGGGGAACCAAGTCGCCTTAGTGTACTGATCATTACCTGAAAGTATCATCCAGTTTGGGTGAAAAAATATTTGCTGAGATTTCTGGAGATTCGTAATTTTTGGAAGCTTGGCAACCCCTTCCCATGAAAGTGTTTCTCGCCAGTCACTGCTTAGGGCTACATCAAGAGGAAACCAAACGTAGAGATAGAACGTGAAACTACTTTGTTGTGTCAAGTTTCAAGAAGCTAGCACAAACCGTGTTGGATTTAGAGTTCCAAATACATCTATCAATATAGGAGAAAACAGAGTGTAACCTAAAAATTCAAACTGTTACTGGAAATGAACGCTTCAACATAGAAGAACGAAATTTGGGGAACCAAGTCGCCTTAGTGTACTGATCATTACCTGAAAGTATCATCCAGTTTGGGTGAAAAAATATTTGCTGAGATTTCTGGAGATTCGTAATTTTGGGAAGCTTGGCAACCCCTTCCCATGAAAGTGTTTCTCGCCAGTCACTGCTTAGGGCTACATCAAGAGGAAACAAAACGTAGAGATAGAACGTGAAACTACTTTGTTGTGTCAAGTTTCAAGAAGCTAGCACAAACCGTGTTGGATTTAGAGTTCCAAATACATCTATCAATATAGGAGAAAACAGAGTGAAACCTAAAAATTCAAACTGTTACTGGAAATGAACGCTTCAACATAGAAGAACGAAATTTGGGGAACCAAGTCGCCTTAGTGTACTGATCATTACCTGAAAGTATCATCCAGTTTGGGTGAAAAAATGTTTGCTGAGATTTCTGGAGATTCGTAATTTTGGGAAGCTTGGCAACCCCTTCCCATGAAAGTGTTTCTCGCCAGTCACTGCTTAGGGCTACATCAAGAGGAAACAAAACGTAGAGATAGAACGTGAAACTACTTTGTTGTGTCAAGTTTCAAGAAGCTAGCACAAACCGTGTTGGATTTAGAGTTCCAAATACATCTATCAATATAAGAGAAAACAGAGTGAAACCTAAAAATTCAAACTGTTACTGGAAATGAACGCTTCAACATAGAAGAACGAAATTTGGGGAACCAAGTCGCCTTAGTGTACTGATCATTACCTGAAAGTATCATCCACTTTGGGTGAAAAAATATTTGCTAAGATTTTTGGAGATTCGTAATTTTGGGAAGCTTGGCAACCCCGTTCCATTAAAGGGTTTCTCACCAGTCACTGCTTAGGGCTACATCAAGAGGAAACAAAACGTAGAGAGAGAACGTGAAACTACTTTGTTGTGTCAAGTTTCAAGAAGCTAGCACAAACCGTGTTGGATTTAGAGTTCCAAATACATCTAACAATGTAGGAGAAAACAGAGTGAAACCTAAAAATTCAAACTGTTACTGGAAATGAACGCTTCAACATAGAAGAACGAAATTTGGGGAACCAAGTCGCCTTAGTGTACTGATCATTACCTGAAAGTATCATCCAGTTTGGGTGAAAAAATGTTTGCTGAGATTTCTGGAGATTCGTAATTTTGGGAAGCTTGGCAACCCCTTCCCATGATAGTGTTTCTCGCCAGTCACTGCTTAGGGCTACATCAAGAGGAAACAAAACGTAGAGATAGAACGTGAAACTACTTTGTTGTGTCAAGTTTCAAGAAGCTAGCACAAACCGTGTTGGATTTAGAGTTCCAAATACATCTAACAATGTAGGAGAAAACAGAGTGAAACCTAAAAATTCAAACTGTTACTGGAAATGAACGCTTCAACATAGAAGAACGAAATTTGGGGAACCAAGTCGCCTTAGTGTACTGATCATTACCTGAAAGTATCATCCAGTTTGGGTGAAAAAATGTTTGCTGAGATTTCTGGAGATTCGTAATTTTGGGAAGCTTGGCAACCCCTTCCCATGATAGTGTTTCTCGCCAGTCACTGCTTAGGGCTACATCAAGAGGAAACAAAACGTAGAGATAGAACGTGAAACTACTTTGTTGTGTCAAGTTTCAAGAAGCTAGCACAAACCGTGTTGGATTTAGAGTTCCAAATACATCTATCAATATAGGAGAAAACAGAGTGAAACCTAAAAATTCAAACTGTTACTGGAAATGAACGCTTCAACATAGAAGAACGAAATTTGGGGAACCAAGTCGCCTTAGTGTACTGATCATTACCTGAAAGTATCATCCAGTTTGGGTGAAAAAATGTTTGCTGAGATTTCTGGAGATTCGTAATTTTGGGAAGCTTGGCAACCCCTTCCCATGAAAGTGTTTCTCGCCAGTCACTGCTTAGGGCTACATCAAGAGGAAACAAAACGTAGAGATAGAACGTGAAACTACTTTGTTGTGTCAAGTTTCAAGAAGCTAGCACAAACCGTGTTGGATTTAGAGTTCCAAATACATCTATCAATATAGGAGAAAACAGAGTGAAACCTAAAAATTCAAACTGTTACTGGAAATGAACGCTTCAACATAGAAGAACGAAATTTGGGGAACCAAGTCGCCTTAGTGTACTGATCATTACCTGAAAGTATCATCCACTTTGGGTGAAAAAATATTTGCTAAGATTTTTGGAGATTCGTAATTTTGGGAAGCTTGGCAACCCCGTTCCATGAAAGTGTTTCTCACCAGTCACTGCTTAGGGCTACATCAAGAGGAAACAAAACGTAGAGAGAGAACGTGAAACTACTTTGTTGTGTCAAGTTTCAAGAAGCTAGCACAAACCGTGTTGGATTTAGAGTTCCAAATACATCTATCAATATAGGAGAAAACAGAGTGAAACCTAAAAATTCAAACTGTTACAGGAAATGAACGCTTCAACATAGAAGAACGAAATTTGGGGAACCAAGTCGCCTTAGTGTACTGATCATTACCTGAAAGTATCATCCAGTTTGGGTGAAAAAATATTTGCTGAGATTTCTGGAGATTCGTAATTTTGGGAAGCTTGGCAACCCCTTCCCATGAAAGTGTTTCTCGCCAGTCACTGCTTAGGGCTACATCAAGAGGAAACAAAACGTAGAGATAGAACGTGAAACTACTTTGTTGTGTCAAGTTTCAAGAAGCTAGCACAAACCGTGTTGGATTTAGAGTTCCAAATACATCTATCAATATAGGAGAAAACAGAGTGAAACCTAAAAATTCAAACTGTTACTGGAAATGAACGCTTCAACATAGAAGAACGAAATTTGGGGAACCAAGTCGCCTTAGTGTACTGATCATTACCTGAAAGTATCATCCAGTTTGGGTGAAAAAATATTTGCTGAGATTTCTGGAGATTCGTAATTTTGGGAAGCTTGGCAACCCCTTCCCATGAAAGTGTTTCTCGCCAGTCACTGCTTAGGGCTACATCAAGAGGAAACAAAACGTAGAGATAGAACGTGAAACTACTTTGTTGTGTCAAGTTTCAAGAAGCTAGCACAAACCGTGTTGGATTTAGAGTTCCAAATACATCTATCAATATAGGAGAAAACACAGTGAAACCTAAAAATTCAAACTGTTACTGGAAATGAACGCTTCAACATAGAAGAACGAAATTTGGGGAACCAAGTCGCCTTAGTGTACTGATCATTACCTGAAAGTATCATCCAGTTTGGGTGAAAAAATGTTTGCTGAGATTTCTGGAGATTCGTAATTTTGGGAAGCTTGGCAACCCCTTCCCATGAAAGTGTTTCTCGCCAGTCACTGCTTAGGGCTACATCAAGAGGAAACAAAACGTAGAGATAGAACGTGAAACTACTTTGTTGTGTCAAGTTTCAAGAAGCTAGCACAAACCGTGTTGGATTTAGAGTTCCAAATACATCTAACAATGTAGGAGAAAACAGAGTGAAACCTAAAAATTCAAACTGTTACTGGAAATGAACGCTTCAACATAGAAGAACGAAATTTGGGGAACCAAGTCGCCTTAGTGTACTGATCATTACCTGAAAGTATCATCCAGTTTGGGTGAAAAAATATTTGCTGAGATTTCTGGAGATTCGTAATTTTGGGAAGCTTGGCAACCCCTTCCCATGAAAGTGTTTCTCGCCAGTCACTGCTTAGGGCTACATCAAGAGGAAACAAAACGTAGAGATAGAACGTGAAACTACTTTGTTGTTTCAAGTTTCAAGAAGCTAGCACAAACCGTGTTGGATTTAGAGTTCCAAATATATCTATCAATATAGGAGAAAACAGAGTGTAACCTAAAAATTCAAACTGTTACTGGAAATGAACGCTTCAACATAGAAGAACAAAATTTGGGGAACCAAGTCGCCTTAGTGTACTGATCATTACCTGAAAGTATCATCCACTTTGGGTGAAAAAATATTTGCTGAGATTTCTGGAGATTCGTAATTTTGGGAAGCTTGGCAACCCCTTCCCATGAAAGTGTTTCTCGCCAGTCACTGCTTAGGGCTACATCAAGAGGAAACAAAACGTAGAGATAGAACGTGAAACTACTTTGTTGTGTCAAGTTTCAAGAAGCTAGCACAAACCGTGTTGGATTTAGAGTTCCAAATACATCTATCAATATAGGAGAAAACAGAGTGAAACCTAAAAATTCAAACTGTTACTGGAAATGAACGCTTCAACATAGAAGAACGAAATTTGGGGAACCAAGTCGCCTTAGTGTACTGATCATTACCTGAAAGTATCATCCAGTTTGGGTGAAAAAATATTTGCTGAGATTTCTGGAGATTCATAATTTTGGGAAGCTTGGCAACCCCTTCCCATGAAAGTGTTTCTCGCCAGTCACTGCTTAGGGCTACATCAAGAGGAAACCAAACGTAGAGATAGAACGTGATACTACTTTGTTGTGTCAAGTTTCAAGAAGTTAGCACAAACCGTGTTGGATTTAGAGTTCCAAATACATCTATCAATATAGGAGAAAACAGAGTGAAACCTAAAAATTCAAACTGTTACTGGAAATGAACGCTTCAACATAGAAGAACGAAATTTGGGGAACCAAGTCACCTTAGTGTACTGATCATTACCTGAAAGTATCATCCAGTTTGGGTGAAAAAATATTTGCTGAGATTTCTGGAGATTCGTAATTTTTGGAAGCTTGGCAACCCCTTCCCATGAAAGTGTTTCTCGCCAGTCACTGCTTAGGGCTACATCAAGAGGAAACAAAACGTAGAGATAGAACGTGAAACTACTTTGTTGTGTCAAGTTTCAAGAAGCTAGCACAAACCGTGTTGGATTTAGAGTTCCAAATACATCTATCAATATAGGAGAAAACAGAGTGAAACCTAAAAATTCAAACTGTTACTTTAAATGAACGCTTCAACATAGAAGAACGAAATTTGGGGAACCAAGTCGCCTTAGTGTACTGATCATTACCTGAAAGTATCATCCAGTTTGGGTGAAAAAATATTTGCTGAGATTTCTGGAGATTCGTAATTTTGGGAAGCTTGGCAACCCCTTCCCATGAAAGTGTTTCTCGCCAGTCACTGCTTAGGGCTACATCAAGAGGAAACAAAACGTAGAGATAGAACGTGAAACTACTTTGTTGTGTCAAGTTTCAAGAAGCTAGCACAAACCGTGTTGGATTTAGAGTTCCAAATACATCTATCAATATAGGAGAAAACAGAGTGAAACCTAAAAATTCAAACTGTTACTGGAAATGAACGCTTCAACATAGAAGAACGAAATTTGGGCAACCAAGTCGCCTTAGTGTACTGATCATTACCTGAAAGTATCATCCAGTTTGGGTGAAAAAATATTTGCTGAGATTTCTGGAGATTCATAATTTTGGGAAGCTTGGCAACCCCTTCCCATGAAAGTGTTTCTCGCCAGTCACTGCTTAGGGCTACATCAAGAGGAAACCAAACGTAGAGATAGAACGTGAAACTACTTTGTTGTGTCAAGTTTCAAGAAGTTAGCACAAACCGTGTTGGATTTAGAGTTCCAAATACATCTATCAATATAGGAGAAAACAGAGTGAAACCTAAAAATTCAAACTGTTACTGGAAATGAACGCTTCAACATAGAAGAACGAAATTTGGGGAACCAAGTCGCCTTAGTGTACTGATCATTACCTGAAAGTATCATCCAGTTTGGGTGAAAAAATATTTGCTGAGATTTCTGGAGATTCGTAATTTTGGGAAGCTTGGCAACCCCTTCCCATGAAAGTGTTTCTCGCCAGTCACTGCTTAGGGCTACATCAAGAGGAAACAAAACGTAGAGATAGAACGTGAAACTACTTTGTTGTGTCAAGTTTCAAGAAGCTAGCACAAACCGTGTTGAATTTAGAGTTCCAAATACATCTATCAATATAGGAGAAAACAGAGTGAAACCTAAAAATTCAAACTGTTACTGGAAATGAACGCTTCAACATAGAAGAACGAAATTTGGGCAACCAAGTCGCCTTAGTGTACTGATCATTACCTGAAAGTATCATCCAGTTTGGGTGAAAAAATATTTGCTGAGATTTCTGGAGATTCGTAATTTTGGGAAGCTTGGCAACCCCTTCCCATGAAAGTGTTTCTCGCCAGTCACTGCTTAGGGCTACATCAAGAGGAAACAAAACGTAGAGATAGAACGTGAAACTACTTTGTTGTGTCAAGTTTCAAGAAGCTAGCACAAACCGTGTTGGATTTAGAGTTCCAAATACATCTATCAATATAGGAGAAAACACAGTGAAACCTAAAAATTCAAACTGTTACTGGAAATGAACGCTTCAACATAGAAGAACGAAATTTGGGGAACCAAGTCGCCTTAGTGTACTGATCATTACCTGAAAGTATCATCCAGTTTGGGTGAAAAAATGTTTGCTGAGATTTCTGGAGATTCGTAATTTTGGGAAGCTTGGCAACCCCTTCCCATGAAAGTGTTTCTCGCCAGTCACTGCTTAGGGCTACATCAAGAGGAAACAAAACGTAGAGATAGAACGTGAAACTACTTTGTTGTGTCAAGTTTCAAGAAGCTAGCACAAACCGTGTTGGATTTAGAGTTCCAAATACATCTATCAATATAGGAGAAAACAGAGTGAAACCTAAAAATTCAAACTGTTACTGGAAATGAACGCTTCAACATAGAAGAACGAAATTTGGGGAACCAAGTCGCCTTAGTGTACTGATCATTACCTGAAAGTATCATCCAGTTTGGGTGAAAAAATATTTGCTGAGATTTCTGGAGATTCGTAATTTTGGGAAGCTTGGCAACCCCTTCCCATGAAAGTGTTTCTCGCCAGTCACTGCTTAGGGCTACATCAAGAGGAAACAAAACGTAGAGATAGAACGTGAAACTACTTTGTTGTTTCAAGTTTCAAGAAGCTAGCACAAACCGTGTTGGATTTAGAGTTCCAAATATATCTATCAATATAGGAGAAAACAGAGTGTAACCTAAAAATTCAAACTGTTACTGGAAATGAACGCTTCAACATAGAAGAACAAAATTTGGGGAACCAAGTCGCCTTAGTGTACTGATCATTACCTGAAAGTATCATCCACTTTGGGTGAAAAAATATTTGCTGAGATTTCTGGAGATTCGTAATTTTGGGAAGCTTGGCAACCCCTTTCATAAAAGTGTTTCTCGCCAGTCACTGCTTAGGGCTACATCAAGAGGAAACAAAACGTAGAGATAGAACGTGAAACTACTTTGTTGTGTCAAGTTTCAAGAAGCTAGCACAAACCGTGTTGGATTTAGAGTTCCAAATACATCTATCAATATAGGAGAAAACAGAGTGAAACCTAAAAATTCAAACTGTTACTGGAAATGAACGCTTCAACATAGAAGAACGAAATTTGGGGAACCAAGTCGCCTTAGTGTACTGATCATTACCTGAAAGTATCATCCAGTTTGGGTGAAAAAATATTTGCTGAGATTTCTGGAGATTCATAATTTTGGGAAGCTTGGCAACCCCTTCCCATGAAAGTGTTTCTCGCCAGTCACTGCTTAGGGCTACATCAAGAGGAAACCAAACGTAGAGATAGAACGTGATACTACTTTGTTGTGTCAAGTTTCAAGAAGTTAGCACAAACCGTGTTGGATTTAGAGTTCCAAATACATCTATCAATATAGGAGAAAACAGAGTGAAACCTAAAAATTCAAACTGTTACTGGAAATGAACGCTTCAACATAGAAGAACGAAATTTGGGGAACCAAGTCACCTTAGTGTACTGATCATTACCTGAAAGTATCATCCAGTTTGGGTGAAAAAATATTTGCTGAGATTTCTGGAGATTCGTAATTTTTGGAAGCTTGGCAACCCCTTCCCATGAAAGTGTTTCTCGCCAGTCACTGCTTAGGGCTACATCAAGAGGAAACAAAACGTAGAGATAGAACGTGAAACTACTTTGTTGTGTCAAGTTTCAAGAAGCTAGCACAAACCGTGTTGGATTTAGAGTTCCAAATACATCTATCAATATAGGAGAAAACAGAGTGAAACCTAAAAATTCAAACTGTTACTTTAAATGAACGCTTCAACATAGAAGAACGAAATTTGGGGAACCAAGTCGCCTTAGTGTACTGATCATTACCTGAAAGTATCATCCAGTTTGGGTGAAAAAATATTTGCTGAGATTTCTGGAGATTCGTAATTTTGGGAAGCTTGGCAACCGCTTCCCATGAAAGTGTTTCTCGCCAGTCACTGCTTAGGGCTACATCAAGAGGAAACAAAACGTAGAGATAGAACGTGAAACTACTTTGTTGTGTCAAGTTTCAAGAAGCTAGCACAAACCGTGTTGGATTTAGAGTTCCAAATACATCTATCAATATAGGAGAAAACAGAGTGAAACCTAAAAATTCAAACTGTTACTGGAAATGAACGCTTCAACATAGAAGAACGAAATTTGGGCAACCAAGTCGCCTTAGTGTACTGATCATTACCTGAAAGTATCATCCAGTTTGGGTGAAAAAATATTTGCTGAGATTTCTGGAGATTCATAATTTTGGGAAGCTTGGCAACCCCTTCCCATGAAAGTGTTTCTCGCCAGTCACTGCTTAGGGCTACATCAAGAGGAAACCAAACGTAGAGATAGAACGTGAAACTACTTTGTTGTGTCAAGTTTCAAGAAGTTAGCACAAACCGTGTTGGATTTAGAGTTCCAAATACATCTATCAATATAGGAGAAAACAGAGTGAAACCTAAAAATTCAAACTGTTACTGGAAATGAACGCTTCAACATAGAAGAACGAAATTTGGGGAACCAAGTCGCCTTAGTGTACTGATCATTACCTGAAAGTATCATCCAGTTTGGGTGAAAAAATATTTGCTGAGATTTCTGGAGATTCGTAATTTTGGGAAGCTTGGCAACCCCTTCCCATGAAAGTGTTTCTCGCCAGTCACTGCTTAGGGCTACATCAAGAGGAAACAAAACGTAGAGATAGAACGTGAAACTACTTTGTTGTGTCAAGTTTCAAGAAGCTAGCACAAACCGTGTTGAATTTAGAGTTCCAAATACATCTATCAATATAGGAGAAAACAGAGTGAAACCTAAAAATTCAAACTGTTACTGGAAATGAACGCTTCAACATAGAAGAACGAAATTTGGGCAACCAAGTCGCCTTAGTGTACTGATCATTACCTGAAAGTATCATCCAGTTTGGGTGAAAAAATATTTGCTGAGATTTCTGGAGATTCATAATTTTGGGAAGCTTGGCAACCCCTTCCCATGAAAGTGTTTCTCGCCAGTCACTGCTTAGGGCTACATCAAGAGGAAACCAAACGTAGAGATAGAACGTGAAACTACTTTGTTGTGTCAAGTTTCAAGAAGTTAGCACAAACCGTGTTGGATTTAGAGTTCCAAATACATCTATCAATATAGGAGAAAACAGAGTGAAACCTAAAAATTCAAACTGTTACTGGAAATGAACGCTTCAACATAGAAGAACGAAATTTGGGGAACCAAGTCGCCTTAGTGTACTGATCATTACCTGAAAGTATCATCCAGTTTGGGTGAAAAAATATTTGCTGAGATTTCTGGAGATTCATAATTTTGGGAAGCTTGGCAACCCCTTACCATGAAAGTGTTTCTCGCCAGTCACTGCTTAGGGCTACATCAAGAGGAAACCAAACGTAGAGATAGAACGTGAAACTACTTTGTTGTGTCAAGTTCAAGAAGTTAGCACAAACCGTGTTGGATTTAGAGTTCCAAATACATCTATCAATATAGGAGAAAACAGAGTGAAACCTAAAAATTCAAACTGCTACTGGAAATGAACGCTTCAACATAGAAGAACGAAATTTGGGGAACCAAGTCGCCTTAGTGTACTGATCATTACCTGAGAGTATCATCCAGTTTGGGTGAAAAAATATTTGCTGAGATTTCTGGAGATTCGTAATTTTTGGAAGCTTGGCAACCCCTTCCCATGAAAGTGTTTCTCGCCAGTCACTGCTTAGGGCTACATCTAGAGGAAACAAAACGTAGAGATAGAACGTGAAACTACTTTGTTGTGTCAAGTTTCAAGAAGCTAGCACAAACCGTGTTGGATTTAGAGTTCCAAATACATCTATCAATATAGGAGAAAACAGAGTGAAACCTAAAAATTCAAACTGTTACTGGAAATGAACGCTTCAACATAGAAGAACGAAATTTGGGGAACCAAGTCGCCTTAGTGTACTGATCATTACCTGAAAGTATCATCCAGTTTGGGTGAAAAAATATTTGCTGAGATTTCTGGAGATTCGTAATTTTGGGAAGCTTGGCAACCCCTTCCCATGAAAGTGTTTCTCGCCAGTCACTGCTTAGGGCTACATCAAGAGGAAACAAAACGTAGAGATAGAAGGTGAAACTACTTTGTTGTGTCAAGTTTCAAGAAGCTAGCACAAACCGTGTTGGATTTAGAGTTCCAAATACATCTATCAATATAGGAGAAAACAGAGTGAAACCTAAAAATTCAAACTGTTACTGGGAATGAACGCTTCAACATAGAAGAACGAAATTTGGGGAACCAAGTCGCCTTAGTGTACTGATCATTACCTGAAAGTATCATCCAGTTTGGGTGAAAAAATATTTGCTGAGATTTCTGGAGATTCGTAATTTTTGGAAGCTTGGCAACCCCTTCCCATGAAAGTGTTTCTCGCCAGTCACTGCTTAGGGCTACATCAAGAGGAAACAAAACGTAGAGATAGAACGTGAAACTACTTTGTTGTGTCAAGTTTCAAGAAGTTAGCACAAACCGTGTTGGATTTAGAGTTCCAAATACATCTATCAATATAGGAGAAAACAGAGTGAAACCTAAAAATTCAAACTGCTACTGGAAATGAACGCTTCAACATAGAAGAACGAAATTTGGGGAACCAAGTCGCCTTAGTGTACTGATCATTACCAGAGAGTATCATCCAGTTTGGGTGAAAAAATATTTGCTGAGATTTCTGGAGATTCGTAATTTTTGGAAGCTTGGCAACCCCTTCCCATGAAAGTGTTTCTCGCCAGTCACTGCTTAGGGCTACATCTAGAGGAAACAAAACGTAGAGATAGAACGTGAAACTACTTTGTTGTGTCAAGTTTCAAGAAGCTAGCACAAACCGTGTTGGATTTAGAGTTCCAAATACATCTATCAATATAGGAGAAAACAGAGTGAAACCTAAAAATTCAAACTGTTACTGGAAATGAACGCTTCAACATAGAAGAACGAAATTTGGGGAACCAAGTCGCCTTAGTGTACTGATCATTACCTGAAAGTATCATCCAGTTTGGGTGAAAAAATATTTGCTGAGATTTCTGGAGATTCGTAATTTTGGGAAGCTTGGCAACCCCTTCCCATGAAAGTGTTTCTCGCCAGTCACTGCTTAGGGCTACATCAAGAGGAAACAAAACGTAGAGATAGAACGTGAAACTACTTTGTTGTGTCAAGTTTCAAGAAGCTAGCACAAACCGTGTTGGATTTAGAGTTCCAAATACATCTATCAATATAGGAGAAAACAGAGTGAAACCTAAAAATTCAAACTGTTACTGGAAATGAACGCTTCAACATAGAAGAACGAAATTTGGGGAACCAAGTCGCCTTAGTGTACAGATCATTACCTGAAAGTATCATCCAGTTTGGGTGAAAAAATATTTGCTGAGATTTCTGGAGATTCGTAATTTTGGGAAGCTTGGCAACCCCTTCCCATGAAAGTGTTTCTCGCCAGTCACTGCTTAGGGCTACATCAAGAGGAAACAAAACGTAGAGATAGAACGTGAAACTACTTTGTTGTGTCAAGTTTCAAGAAGCTAGCACAAACCGTGTTGGATTTAGAGTTCCAAATACATCTATCAATATAGGAGAAAACAGAGTGAAACCTAAAAATTCAAACTGTTACTGGAAATGAACGCTTCAACATAGAAGAACGAAATTTGGGGAACCAAGTCGCCTTAGTGTACTGATCATTACCTGAAAGTATCATCCACTTTGGGTGAAAAAATATTTGCTAAGATTTTTGGAGATTCGTAATTTTGGGAAGCTTGGCAACCCCGTTCCATTAAAGGGTTTCTCACCAGTCACTGCTTAGGGCTACATCAAGAGGAAACAAAACGTAGAGAGAGAACGTGAAACTACTTTGTTGTGTCAAGTTTCAAGAAGCTAGCACAAACCGTGTTGGATTTAGAGTTCCAAATACATCTATCAATATAGGAGAAAACAGAGTGAAACCTAAAAATTCAAACTGTTACAGGAAATGAACGCTTCAACATAGAAGAACGAAATTTGGGGAACCAAGTCGCCTTAGTGTACTGATCATTACCTGAAAGTATCATCCAGTTTGGGTGAAAAAATATTTGCTGAGATTTCTGGAGATTCGTAATTTTTGGAAGCTTGGCAACCCCTTCCCATGAAAGTGTTTCTCGCCAGTCACTGCTTAGGGCTACATCAAGAGGAAACAAAACGTAGAGATAGAACGTGAAACTACTTTGTTGTGTCAAGTTTCAAGAAGCTAGCACAAACCGTGTTGGATTTAGAGTTCCAAATACATCTATCAATATAGGAGAAAACAGAGTGAAACCTAAAAATTCAAACTGTTACTGGAAATGAACGCTTCAACATAGAAGAACGAAATTTGGGGAACCAAGTCGCCTTAGTGTACTGATCATTACCTGAAAGTATCATCCAGTTTGGGTGAAAAAATATTTGCTGAGATTTCTGGAGATTCGTAATTTTGGGAAGCTTGGCAACCCCTTCCCATGAAAGTGTTTCTCGCCAGTCACTGCTTAGGGCTACATCAAGAGGAAACAAAACGTAGAGATAGAACGTGAAACTACTTTGTTGTGTCAAGTTTCAAGAAGCTAGCACAAACCGTGTTGGATTTAGAGTTCCAAATACATCTATCAATATAGGAGAAAACACAGTGAAACCTAAAAATTCAAACTGTTACTGGAAATGAACGCTTCAACATAGAAGAACGAAATTTGGGGAACCAAGTCGCCTTAGTGTACTGATCATTACCTGAAAGTATCATCCAGTTTGGGTGAAAAAATGTTTGCTGAGATTTCTGGAGATTCGTAATTTTGGGAAGCTTGGCAACCCCTTCCCATGAAAGTGTTTCTCGCCAGTCACTGCTTAGGGCTACATCAAGAGGAAACAAAACGTAGAGATAGAACGTGAAACTACTTTGTTGTGTCAAGTTTCAAGAAGCTAGCACAAACCGTGTTGGATTTAGAGTTCCAAATACATCTATCAATATAGGAGAAAACAGAGTGAAACCTAAAAATTCAAACTGTTACTGGAAATGAACGCTTCAACATAGAAGAACGAAATTTGGGGAACCAAGTCGCCTTAGTGTACTGATCATTACCTGAAAGTATCATCCAGTTTGGGTGAAAAAATATTTGCTGAGATTTCTGGAGATTCGTAATTTTTGGAAGCTTGGCAACCCCTTCCCATGAAAGTGTTTCTCGCCAGTCACTGCTTAGGGCTACATCAAGAGGAAACAAAACGTAGAGATAGAACGTGAAACTACTTTGTTGTGTCAAGTTTCAAGAAGCTAGCACAAACCGTGTTGAATTTAGAGTTCCAAATACATCTATCAATATAGGAGAAAACAGAGTGAAACCTAAAAATTCAAACTGTTACTGGAAATGAACGCTTCAACATAGAAGAACGAAATTTGGGCAACCAAGTCGCCTTAGTGTACTGATCATTACCTGAAAGTATCATCCAGTTTGGGTGAAAAAATATTTGCTGAGATTTCTGGAGATTCATAATTTTGGGAAGCTTGGCAACCCCTTCCCATGAAAGTGTTTCTCGCCAGTCACTGCTTAGGGCTACATCAAGAGGAAACCAAACGTAGAGATAGAACGTGAAACTACTTTGTTGTGTCAAGTTTCAAGAAGTTAGCACAAACCGTGTTGGATTTAGAGTTCCAAATACATCTATCAATATAGGAGAAAACAGAGTGAAACCTAAAAATTCAAACTGTTACTGGAAATGAACGCTTCAACATAGAAGAACGAAATTTGGGGAACCAAGTCGCCTTAGTGTACTGATCATTACCTGAAAGTATCATCCAGTTTGGGTGAAAAAATATTTGCTGAGATTTCTGGAGATTCATAATTTTGGGAAGCTTGGCAACCCCTTACCATGAAAGTGTTTCTCGCCAGTCACTGCTTAGGGCTACATCAAGAGGAAACCAAACGTAGAGATAGAACGTGAAACTACTTTGTTGTGTCAAGTTCAAGAAGTTAGCACAAACCGTGTTGGATTTAGAGTTCCAAATACATCTATCAATATAGGAGAAAACAGAGTGAAACCTAAAAATTCAAACTGCTACTGGAAATGAACGCTTCAACATAGAAGAACGAAATTTGGGGAACCAAGTCGCCTTAGTGTACTGATCATTACCTGAGAGTATCATCCAGTTTGGGTGAAAAAATATTTGCTGAGATTTCTGGAGATTCGTAATTTTTGGAAGCTTGGCAACCCCTTCCCATGAAAGTGTTTCTCGCCAGTCACTGCTTAGGGCTACATCTAGAGGAAACAAAACGTAGAGATAGAACGTGAAACTACTTTGTTGTGTCAAGTTTCAAGAAGCTAGCACAAACCGTGTTGGATTTAGAGTTCCAAATACATCTATCAATATAGGAGAAAACAGAGTGAAACCTAAAAATTCAAACTGTTACTGGAAATGAACGCTTCAACATAGAAGAACGAAATTTGGGGAACCAAGTCGCCTTAGTGTACTGATCATTACCTGAAAGTATCATCCAGTTTGGGTGAAAAAATATTTGCTGAGATTTCTGGAGATTCGTAATTTTGGGAAGCTTGGCAACCCCTTCCCATGAAAGTGTTTCTCGCCAGTCACTGCTTAGGGCTACATCAAGAGGAAACAAAACGTAGAGATAGAAGGTGAAACTACTTTGTTGTGTCAAGTTTCAAGAAGCTAGCACAAACCGTGTTGGATTTAGAGTTCCAAATACATCTATCAATATAGGAGAAAACAGAGTGAAACCTAAAAATTCAAACTGTTACTGGGAATGAACGCTTCAACATAGAAGAACGAAATTTGGGGAACCAAGTCGCCTTAGTGTACTGATCATTACCTGAAAGTATCATCCAGTTTGGGTGAAAAAATATTTGCTGAGATTTCTGGAGATTCGTAATTTTTGGAAGCTTGGCAACCCCTTCCCATGAAAGTGTTTCTCGCCAGTCACTGCTTAGGGCTACATCAAGAGGAAACAAAACGTAGAGATAGAACGTGAAACTACTTTGTTGTGTCAAGTTTCAAGAAGTTAGCACAAACCGTGTTGGATTTAGAGTTCCAAATACATCTATCAATATAGGAGAAAACAGAGTGAAACCTAAAAATTCAAACTGCTACTGGAAATGAACGCTTCAACATAGAAGAACGAAATTTGGGGAACCAAGTCGCCTTAGTGTACTGATCATTACCAGAGAGTATCATCCAGTTTGGGTGAAAAAATATTTGCTGAGATTTCTGGAGATTCGTAATTTTTGGAAGCTTGGCAACCCCTTCCCATGAAAGTGTTTCTCGCCAGTCACTGCTTAGGGCTACATCTAGAGGAAACAAAACGTAGAGATAGAACGTGAAACTACTTTGTTGTGTCAAGTTTCAAGAAGCTAGCACAAACCGTGTTGGATTTAGAGTTCCAAATACATCTATCAATATAGGAGAAAACAGAGTGAAACCTAAAAATTCAAACTGTTACTGGAAATGAACGCTTCAACATAGAAGAACGAAATTTGGGGAACCAAGTCGCCTTAGTGTACTGATCATTACCTGAAAGTATCATCCAGTTTGGGTGAAAAAATATTTGCTGAGATTTCTGGAGATTCGTAATTTTGGGAAGCTTGGCAACCCCTTCCCATGAAAGTGTTTCTCGCCAGTCACTGCTTAGGGCTACATCAAGAGGAAACAAAACGTAGAGATAGAACGTGAAACTACTTTGTTGTGTCAAGTTTCAAGAAGCTAGCACAAACCGTGTTGGATTTAGAGTTCCAAATACATCTATCAATATAGGAGAAAACAGAGTGAAACCTAAAAATTCAAACTGTTACTGGAAATGAACGCTTCAACATAGAAGAACGAAATTTGGGGAACCAAGTCGCCTTAGTGTACAGATCATTACCTGAAAGTATCATCCAGTTTGGGTGAAAAAATATTTGCTGAGATTTCTGGAGATTCGTAATTTTGGGAAGCTTGGCAACCCCTTCCCATGAAAGTGTTTCTCGCCAGTCACTGCTTAGGGCTACATCAAGAGGAAACAAAACGTAGAGATAGAACGTGAAACTACTTTGTTGTGTCAAGTTTCAAGAAGCTAGCACAAACCGTGTTGGATTTAGAGTTCCAAATACATCTATCAATATAGGAGAAAACAGAGTGAAACCTACAAATTCAAACTGTTACTGGAAATGAACGCTTCAACATAGAAGAACGAAATTTGGGGAACCAAGTCGCCTTAGTGTACTGATCATTACCTGAAAGTATCATCCAGTTTGGGTGAAAAAATGTTTGCTGAGATTTCTGGAGATTCGTAATTTTGGGAAGCTTGGCAACCCCTTCCCATGAAAGTGTTTCTCGCCAGTCACTGCTTAGGGCTACATCAAGAGGAAACAAAACGTAGAGATAGAACGTGAAACTACTTTGTTGTGTCAAGTTTCAAGAAGCTAGCACAAACCGTGTTGGATTTAGAGTTCCAAATACATCTATCAATATAGGAGAAAACAGAGTGAAACCTAAAAATTCAAACTGTTACTGGAAATGAACGCTTCAACATAGAAGAACGAAATTTGGGGAACCAAGTCGCCTTAGTGTACAGATCATTACCTGAAAGTATCATCCAGTTTGGGTGAAAAAATATTTGCTGAGATTTCTGGAGATTCGTAATTTTGGGAAGCTTGGCAACCCCTTCCCATGAAAGTGTTTCTCGCCAGTCACTGCTTAGGGCTACATCAAGAGGAAACAAAACGTAGAGATAGAACGTGAAACTACTTTGTTGTGTCAAGTTTCAAGAAGCTAGCACAAACCGTGTTGGATTTAGAGTTCCAAATACATCTATCAATATAGGAGAAAACAGAGTGAAACCTACAAATTCAAACTGTTACTGGAAATGAACGCTTCAACATAGAAGAACGAAATTTGGGGAACCAAGTCGCCTTAGTGTACTGATCATTACCTGAAAGTATCATCCAGTTTGGGTGAAAAAATGTTTGCTGAGATTTCTGGAGATTCGTAATTTTGGGAAGCTTGGCAACCCCTTCCCATGAAAGTATTTCTCGCCAGTCACTGCTTAGGGCTACATCAAGAGGAAACAAAACGTAGAGATAGAACGTGAAACTACTTTGTTGTGTCAAGTTTCAAGAAGCTAGCACAAACCGTGTTGGATTTAGAGTTCCAAATACATCTATCAATATAGGAGAAAACAGAGTGAAACCTAAAAATTCAAACTGTTACTGGAAATGAACGCTTCAACATAGAAGAACGAAATTTGGGGAACCAAGTCGCCTTAGTGTACTGATCATTACCTGAAAGTATCATCCAGTTTGGGTGAAAAAATATTTGCTGAGATTTCTGGAGATTCGTAATTTTGGGAAGCTTGGCAACCCCTTCCCATGAAAGTGTTTCTCGCCAGTCACTGCTTAGGGCTACATCAAGAGGAAACAAAACATAGAGATAGAACGTGAAACTACTTTGTTGTTTCAAGTTTCAAGAAGCTAGCACAAACCGTGTTGGATTTAGAGTTCCAAATACATCTATCAATATAGGAGAAAACAGAGTGTAACCTAAAAATTCAAACTGTTACTGGAAATGAACGCTTCAACATAGAAGAACGAAATTTGGGGAACCAAGTCGCCTTAGTGTACTGATCATTACCTGAGAGTATCATCCAGTTTGGGTGAAAAAATATTTGCTGAGATTTCTGGAGATTCGTAATTTTTGGAAGCTTGGCAACCCCTTCCCATGAAAGTGTTTCTCGCCAGTCACTGCTTAGGGCTACATCAAGAGGAAACAAAACGTAGAGATAGAACGTGAAACTACTTTGTTGTGTCAAGTTTCAAGAAGCTAGCACAAACCGTGTTGGATTTAGAGTTCCAAATACATCTATCAATATAGGAGAAAACAGAGTGAAACCTAAAAATTCAAACTGTTACTGGAAATGAACGCTTCAACATAGAAGAACGAAATTTGGGGAACCAAGTCGCCTTAGTGTACTGATCATTACCTGAAAGTATCATCCAGTTTGGGTGAAAAAATATTTGCTGAGATTTCTGGAGATTCGTAATTTTGGGAAGCTTGGCAACCCCTTCCCATGAAAGTGTTTCTCGCCAGTCACTGCTTAGGGCTACATCAAGAGGAAACAAAACGTAGAGATAGAACGTGAAACTACTTTGTTGTGTCAAGTTTCAAGAAGCTAGCACAAACCGTGTTGGATTTAGAGTTCCAAATACATCTATCAATATAGGAGAAAACAGAGTGAAACCTAAAAATTCAAACTGTTACTGGAAATGAACGCTTCAACATAGAAGAACGAAATTTGGGGAACCAAGTCGCCTTAGTGTACTGATCATTACCTGAAAGTATCATCCAGTTTGGGTGAAAAAATATTTGCTGAGATTTCTGGAGATTCGTAATTTTGGGAAGCTTGGCAACCCCTTCCCATGAAAGTGTTTCTCGCCAGTCACTGCTTAGGGCTACATCAAGAGGAAACAAAACGTAGAGATAGAACGTGAAACTACTTTGTTGTGTCAAGTTTCAAGAAGCTAGCACAAACCGTGTTGGATTTATAGTTCCAAATACATCTATCAATATAGGAGAAAACAGAGTGAAACCTAAAAATTCAAACTGTTACTGGGAATGAACGCTTCAACATAGAAGAACGAAATTTGGGGAACCAAGTCGCCTTAGTGTACTGATCATTACCTGAAAGTATCATCCAGTTTGGGTGAAAAAATATTTGCTGAGATTTCTGGAGATTCGTAATTTTGGGAAGCTTGGCAACCCCTTCCCATGAAAGTGTTTCTCGCCAGTCACTGCTTAGGGCTACATCAAGAGGAAACAAAACGTAGAGATAGAACGTGAAACTACTTTGTTGTGTCAAGTTTCAAGAAGCTAGCACAAACCGTGTTGGATTTAGTGTTCCAAATACATCTATCAATATAGGAGAAAACAGAGTGAAACCTAAAAATTCAAACTGTTACTGGAAATGAACGCTTCAACATAGAAGAACGAAATTTGGGCAACCAAGTCGCCTTAGTGTACTGATCATTACCTGAAAGTATCATCCAGTTTGGGTGAAAAAATATTTGCTGAGATTTCTGGAGATTCATAATTTTGGGAAGCTTGGCAACCCCTTCCCATGAAAGTGTTTCTCGCCAGTCACTGCTTAGGGCTACATCAAGAGGAAACCAAACGTAGAGATAGAACGTGAAACTACTTTGTTGTGTCAAGTTTCAAGAAGTTAGCACAAACCGTGTTGGATTTAGAGTTCCAAATACATCTATCAATATAGGAGAAAACAGAGTGAAACCTAAAAATTCAAACTGTTACTGGAAATGAACGCTTCAACATAGAAGAACGAAATTTGGGGAACCAAGTCGCCTTAGTGTACTGATCATTACCTGAAAGTATCATCCAGTTTGGGTGAAAAAATATTTGCTGAGATTTCTGGAGATTCGTAATTTTGGGAAGCTTGGCAACCCCTTCCCATGAAAGTGTTTCTCGCCAGTCACTGCTTAGGGCTACATCAAGAGGAAACAAAACGTAGAGATAGAACGTGAAACTACTTTGTTGTGTCAAGTTTCAAGAAGCTAGCACAAACCGTGTTGAATTTAGAGTTCCAAATACATCTATCAATATAGGAGAAAACAGAGTGAAACCTAAAAATTCAAACTGTTACTGGAAATGAACGCTTCAACATAGAAGAACGAAATTTGGGCAACCAAGTCGCCTTAGTGTACTGATCATTACCTGAAAGTATCATCCAGTTTGGGTGAAAAAATATTTGCTGAGATTTCTGGAGATTCATAATTTTGGGAAGCTTGGCAACCCCTTCCCATGAAAGTGTTTCTCGCCAGTCACTGCTTAGGGCTACATCAAGAGGAAACCAAACGTAGAGATAGAACGTGAAACTACTTTGTTGTGTCAAGTTTCAAGAAGTTAGCACAAACCGTGTTGGATTTAGAGTTCCAAATACATCTATCAATATAGGAGAAAACAGAGTGAAACCTAAAAATTCAAACTGTTACTGGAAATGAACGCTTCAACATAGAAGAACGAAATTTGGGGAACCAAGTCGCCTTAGTGTACTGATCATTACCTGAAAGTATCATCCAGTTTGGGTGAAAAAATATTTGCTGAGATTTCTGGAGATTCATAATTTTGGGAAGCTTGGCAACCCCTTACCATGAAAGTGTTTCTCGCCAGTCACTGCTTAGGGCTACATCAAGAGGAAACCAAACGTAGAGATAGAACGTGAAACTACTTTGTTGTGTCAAGTTTCAAGAAGTTAGCACAAACCGTGTTGGATTTAGAGTTCCAAATACATCTATCAATATAGGAGAAAACAGAGTGAAACCTAAAAATTCAAACTGCTACTGGAAATGAACGCTTCAACATAGAAGAACGAAATTTGGGGAACCAAGTCGCCTTAGTGTACTGATCATTACCTGAGAGTATCATCCAGTTTGGGTGAAAAAATATTTGCTGAGATTTCTGGAGATTCGTAATTTTTGGAAGCTTGGCAACCCCTTCCCATGAAAGTGTTTCTCGCCAGTCACTGCTTAGGGCTACATCTAGAGGAAACAAAACGTAGAGATAGAACGTGAAACTACTTTGTTGTGTCAAGTTTCAAGAAGCTAGCACAAACCGTGTTGGATTTAGAGTTCCAAATACATCTATCAATATAGGAGAAAACAGAGTGAAACCTAAAAATTCAAACTGTTACTGGAAATGAACGCTTCAACATAGAAGAACGAAATTTGGGGAACCAAGTCGCCTTAGTGTACTGATCATTACCTGAAAGTATCATCCAGTTTGGGTGAAAAAATATTTGCTGAGATTTCTGGAGATTCGTAATTTTGGGAAGCTTGGCAACCCCTTCCCATGAAAGTGTTTCTCGCCAGTCACTGCTTAGGGCTACATCAAGAGGAAACAAAACGTAGAGATAGAAGGTGAAACTACTTTGTTGTGTCAAGTTTCAAGAAGCTAGCACAAACCGTGTTGGATTTAGAGTTCCAAATACATCTATCAATATAGGAGAAAACAGAGTGAAACCTAAAAATTCAAACTGTTACTGGGAATGAACGCTTCAACATAGAAGAACGAAATTTGGGGAACCAAGTCGCCTTAGTGTACTGATCATTACCTGAAAGTATCATCCAGTTTGGGTGAAAAAATATTTGCTGAGATTTCTGGAGATTCGTAATTTTTGGAAGCTTGGCAACCCCTTCCCATGAAAATGTTTCTCGCCAGTCACTGCTTAGGGCTACATCAAGAGGAAACCAAACGTAGAGATAGAACGTGAAACTACTTTGTTGTGTCAAGTTTCAAGAAGTTAGCACAAACCGTGTTGGATTTAGAGTTCCAAATACATCTATCAATATAGGAGAAAACAGAGTGAAACCTAAAAATTCAAACTGCTACTGGAAATGAACGCTTCAACATAGAAGAACGAAATTTGGGGAACCAAGTCGCCTTAGTGTACTGATCATTACCTGAGAGTATCATCCAGTTTGGGTGAAAAAATATTTGCTGAGATTTCTGGAGATTCGTAATTTTGGGAAGCTTGGCAACCCCTTCCCATGAAAGTGTTTCTCGCCAGTCACTGCTTAGGGCTACATCTAGAGGAAACAAAACGTAGAGATAGAACGTGAAACTACTTTGTTGTGTCAAGTTTCAAGAAGCTAGCACAAACCGTGTTGGATTTAGAGTTCCAAATACATCTATCAATATAGGAGAAAACAGAGTGAAACCTAAAAATTCAAACTGTTACTGGAAATGAACGCTTCAACATAGAAGAACGAAATTTGGGGAACCAAGTCGCCTTAGTGTACTGATCATTACCTGAAAGTATCATCCAGTTTGGGTGAAAAAATATTTGCTGAGATTTCTGGAGATTCGTAATTTTGGGAAGCTTGGCAACCCCTTCCCATGAAAGTGTTTCTCGCCAGTCACTGCTTAGGGCTACATCAAGAGGAAACAAAACGTAGAGATAGAAGGTGAAACTACTTTGTTGTGTCAAGTTTCAAGAAGCTAGCACAAACCGTGTTGGATTTAGAGTTCCAAATACATCTATCAATATAGGAGAAAACAGAGTGAAACCTAAAAATTCAAACTGTTACTGGGAATGAACGCTTCAACATAGAAGAACGAAATTTGGGGAACCAAGTCGCCTTAGTGTACTGATCATTACCTGAAAGTATCATCCAGTTTGGGTGAAAAAATATTTGCTGAGATTTCTGGAGATTCGTAATTTTTGGAAGCTTGGCAACCCCTTCCCATGAAAATGTTTCTCGCCAGTCACTGCTTAGGGCTACATCAAGAGGAAACCAAACGTAGAGATAGAACGTGAAACTACTTTGTTGTGTCAAGTTTCAAGAAGTTAGCACAAACCGTGTTGGATTTAGAGTTCCAAATACATCTATCAATATAGGAGAAAACAGAGTGAAACCTAAAAATTCAAACTGCTACTGGAAATGAACGCTTCAACATAGAAGAACGAAATTTGGGGAACCAAGTCCCCTTAGTGTACTGATCATTACCTGAGAGTATCATCCAGTTTGGGTGAAAAAATATTTGCTGAGATTTCTGGAGATTCGTAATTTTGGGAAGCTTGGCAACCCCTTCCCATGAAAGTGTTTCTCGCCAGTCACTGCTTAGGGCTACATCTAGAGGAAACAAAACGTAGAGATAGAACGTGAAACTACTTTGTTGTGTCAAGTTTCAAGAAGCTAGCACAAACCGTGTTGGATTTAGAGTTCCAAATACATCTATCAATATAGGAGAAAACAGAGTGAAACCTAAAAATTCAAACTGTTACTGGAAATGAACGCTTCAACATAGAAGAACGAAATTTGGGGAACCAAGTCGCCTTAGTGTACTGATCATTACCTGAAAGTATCATCCAGTTTGGGTGAAAAAATATTTGCTGAGATTTCTGGAGATTCGTAATTTTGGGAAGCTTGGCAACCCCTTCCCATGAAAGTGTTTCTCGCCAGTCACTGCTTAGGGCTACATCAAGAGGAAACAAAACGTAGAGATAGAACGTGAAACTACTTTGTTGTGTCAAGTTTCAAGAAGCTAGCACAAACCGTGTTGGATTTAGAGTTCCAAATACATCTATCAATATAGGAGAAAACAGAGTGAAACCTAAAAATTCAAACTGTTACTGGAAATGAACGCTTCAACATAGAAGAACGAAATTTGGGGAACCAAGTCGCCTTAGTGTACTGATCATTACCTGAAAGTATCATCCAGTTTGGGTGAAAAAATATTTGCTGAGATTTCTGGAGATTCGTAATTTTGGGAAGCTTGGCAACCCCTTCCCATGAAAGTGTTTCTCGCCAGTCACTGCTTAGGGCTACATCAAGAGGAAACAAAACGTAGAGATAGAACGTGAAACTACTTTGTTGTGTCAAGTTTCAAGAAGCTAGCACAAACCGTGTTGGATTTAGAGTTCCAAATACATCTATCAATATAGGAGAAAACAGAGTGAAACCTACAAATTCAAACTGTTACTGGAAATGAACGCTTCAACATAGAAGAACGAAATTTGGGGAACCAAGTCGCCTTAGTGTACTGATCATTACCTGAAAGTATCATCCAGTTTGGGTGAAAAAATGTTTGCTGAGATTTCTGGAGATTCGTAATTTTGGGAAGCTTGGCAACCCCTTCCCATGAAAGTATTTCTCGCCAGTCACTGCTTAGGGCTACATCAAGAGGAAACAAAACGTAGAGATAGAACGTGAAACTACTTTGTTGTGTCAAGTTTCAAGAAGCTAGCACAAACCGTGTTGGATTTAGAGTTCCAAATACATCTATCAATATAGGAGAAAACAGAGTGAAACCTAAAAATTCAAACTGTTACTGGAAATGAACGCTTCAACATAGAAGAACGAAATTTGGGGAACCAAGTCGCCTTAGTGTACTGATCATTACCTGAAAGTATCATCCAGTTTGGGTGAAAAAATATTTGCTGAGATTTCTGGAGATTCGTAATTTTGGGAAGCTTGGCAACCCCTTCCCATGAAAGTGTTTCTCGCCAGTCACTGCTTAGGGCTACATCAAGAGGAAACAAAACATAGAGATAGAACGTGAAACTACTTTGTTGTTTCAAGTTTCAAGAAGCTAGCACAAACCGTGTTGGATTTAGAGTTCCAAATACATCTATCAATATAGGAGAAAACAGAGTGTAACCTAAAAATTCAAACTGTTACTGGAAATGAACGCTTCAACATAGAAGAACGAAATTTGGGGAACCAAGTCGCCTTAGTGTACTGATCATTACCTGAGAGTATCATCCAGTTTGGGTGAAAAAATATTTGCTGAGATTTCTGGAGATTCGTAATTTTTGGAAGCTTGGCAACCCCTTCCCATGAAAGTGTTTCTCGCCAGTCACTGCTTAGGGCTACATCAAGAGGAAACAAAACATAGAGATAGAACGTGAAACTACTTTGTTGTGTCAAGTTTCAAGAAGCTAGCACAAACCGTGTTGGATTTAGAGTTCCAAATACATCTATCAATATAGGAGAAAACAGAGTGAAACCTAAAAATTCAAACTGTTACTGGAAATGAACGCTTCAACATAGAAGAACGAAATTTGGGGAACCAAGTCGCCTTAGTGTACTGATCATTACCTGAAAGTATCATCCAGTTTGGGTGAAAAAATATTTGCTGAGATTTCTGGAGATTCGTAATTTTGGGAAGCTTGGCAACCCCTTCCCATGAAAGTGTTTCTCGCCAGTCACTGCTTAGGGCTACATCAAGAGGAAACAAAACGTAGAGATAGAACGTGAAACTACTTTGTTGTGTCAAGTTTCAAGAAGCTAGCACAAACCGTGTTGGATTTAGAGTTCCAAATACATCTATCAATATAGGAGAAAACAGAGTGAAACCTAAAAATTCAAACTGTTACTGGGAATGAACGCTTCAACATAGAAGAACGAAATTTGGGGAACCAAGTCGCCTTAGTGTACTGATCATTACCTGAAAGTATCATCCAGTTTGGGTGAAAAAATATTTGCTGAGATTTCTGGAGATTCGTAATTTTGGGAAGCTTGGCAACCCCTTCCCATGAAAGTGTTTCTCGCCAGTCACTGCTTAGGGCTACATCAAGAGGAAACAAAACGTAGAGATAGAAGGTGAAACTACTTTGTTGTGTCAAGTTTCAAGAAGCTAGCACAAACCGTGTTGGATTTAGAGTTCCAAATACATCTATCAATATAGGAGAAAACAGAGTGAAACCTAAAAATTCAAACTGTTACTGGAAATGAACGCTTCAACATAGAAGAACGAAATTTGGGGAACCAAGTCGCCTTAGTGTACTGATCATTACCTGAAAGTATCATCCAGTTTGGGTGAAAAAATATTTGCTGAGATTTCTGGAGATTCGTAATTTTGGGAAGCTTGGCAACCCCTTCCCATGAAAGTGTTTCTCGCCAGTCACTGCTTAGGGCTACATCAAGAGGAAACAAAACGTAGAGATAGAACGTGAAACTACTTTGTTGTGTCAACTTTCAAGAAGCTAGCACAAACCGTGTTGGATTTAGAGTTCCAAATACATCTATCAATATAGGAGAAAACAGAGTGAAACCTAAAAATTCAAACTGTTACTGGAAATGAACGCTTCAACATAGAAGAACGAAATTTGGGGAACCAAGTCGCCTTAGTGTACTGATCATTACCTGAAAGTATCATCCAGTTTGGGTGAAAAAATATTTGCTGAGATTTCTGGAGATTCGTAATTTTGGGAAGCTTGGCAACCCCTTCCCATGAAAGTGTTTCTCGCCAGTCACTGCTTAGGGCTACATCAAGAGGAAACAAAACGTAGAGATAGAACGTGAAACTACTTTGTTGTGTCAAGTTTCAAGAAGTTAGCACAAACCGTGTTGGATTTAGAGTTCCAAATACATCTATCAATATAGGAGAAAACAGAGTGAAACCTAAAAATTCAAACTGTTACTGGAAATGAACGCTTCAACATAGAAGAACGAAATTTGGGGAACCAAGTCGCCTTAGTGTACTGATCATTACCTGAAAGTATCATCCAGTTTGGGTGAAAAAATATTTGCTGAGATTTCTGGAGATTCGTAATTTTGGGAAGCTTGGCAACCCCTTCCCATGAAAGTGTTTCTCGCCAGTCACTGCTTAGGGCTACATCAAGAGGAAACAAAACGTAGAGATAGAACGTGAAACTACTTTGTTGTGTCAAGTTTCAAGAAGCTAGCACAAACCGTGTTGAATTTAGAGTTCCAAATACATCTATCAATATAGGAGAAAACAGAGTGAAACCTAAAAATTCAAACTGTTACTGGAAATGAACGCTTCAACATAGAAGAACGAAATTTGGGCAACCAAGTCGCCTTAGTGTACTGATCATTACCTGAAAGTATCATCCAGTTTGGGTGAAAAAATATTTGCTGAGATTTCTGGAGATTCATAATTTTGGGAAGCTTGGCAACCCCTTCCCATGAAAGTGTTTCTCGCCAGTCACTGCTTAGGGCTACATCAAGAGGAAACCAAACGTAGAGATAGAACGTGAAACTACTTTGTTGTGTCAAGTTTCAAGAAGTTAGCACAAACCGTGTTGGATTTAGAGTTCCAAATACATCTATCAATATAGGAGAAAACAGAGTGAAACCTAAAAATTCAAACTGTTACTGGAAATGAACGCTTCAACATAGAAGAACGAAATTTGGGGAACCAAGTCGCCTTAGTGTACTGATCATTACCTGAAAGTATCATCCAGTTTGGGTGAAAAAATATTTGCTGAGATTTCTGGAGATTCATAATTTTGGGAAGCTTGGCAACCCCTTACCATGAAAGTGTTTCTCGCCAGTCACTGCTTAGGGCTACATCAAGAGGAAACCAAACGTAGAGATAGAACGTGAAACTACTTTGTTGTGTCAAGTTTCAAGAAGTTAGCACAAACCGTGTTGGATTTAGAGTTCCAAATACATCTATCAATATAGGAGAAAACAGAGTGAAACCTAAAAATTCAAACTGCTACTGGAAATGAACGCTTCAACATAGAAGAACGAAATTTGGGGAACCAAGTCGCCTTAGTGTACTGATCATTACCTGAGAGTATCATCCAGTTTGGGTGAAAAAATATTTGCTGAGATTTCTGGAGATTCGTAATTTTTGGAAGCTTGGCAACCCCTTCCCATGAAAGTGTTTCTCGCCAGTCACTGCTTAGGGCTACATCTAGAGGAAACAAAACGTAGAGATAGAACGTGAAACTACTTTGTTGTGTCAAGTTTCAAGAAGCTAGCACAAACCGTGTTGGATTTAGAGTTCCAAATACATCTATCAATATAGGAGAAAACAGAGTGAAACCTAAAAATTCAAACTGTTACTGGAAATGAACGCTTCAACATAGAAGAACGAAATTTGGGGAACCAAGTCGCCTTAGTGTACTGATCATTACCTGAAAGTATCATCCAGTTTGGGTGAAAAAATATTTGCTGAGATTTCTGGAGATTCGTAATTTTGGGAAGCTTGGCAACCCCTTCCCATGAAAGTGTTTCTCGCCAGTCACTGCTTAGGGCTACATCAAGAGGAAACAAAACGTAGAGATAGAAGGTGAAACTACTTTGTTGTGTCAAGTTTCAAGAAGCTAGCACAAACCGTGTTGGATTTAGAGTTCCAAATACATCTATCAATATAGGAGAAAACAGAGTGAAACCTAAAAATTCAAACTGTTACTGGGAATGAACGCTTCAACATAGAAGAACGAAATTTGGGGAACCAAGTCGCCTTAGTGTACTGATCATTACCTGAAAGTATCATCCAGTTTGGGTGAAAAAATATTTGCTGAGATTTCTGGAGATTCGTAATTTTTGGAAGCTTGGCAACCCCTTCCCATGAAAATGTTTCTCGCCAGTCACTGCTTAGGGCTACATCAAGAGGAAACCAAACGTAGAGATAGAACGTGAAACTACTTTGTTGTGTCAAGTTTCAAGAAGTTAGCACAAACCGTGTTGGATTTAGAGTTCCAAATACATCTATCAATATAGGAGAAAACAGAGTGAAACCTAAAAATTCAAACTGCTACTGGAAATGAACGCTTCAACATAGAAGAACGAAATTTGGGGAACCAAGTCGCCTTAGTGTACTGATCATTACCTGAGAGTATCATCCAGTTTGGGTGAAAAAATATTTGCTGAGATTTCTGGAGATTCGTAATTTTGGGAAGCTTGGCAACCCCTTCCCATGAAAGTGTTTCTCGCCAGTCACTGCTTAGGGCTACATCTAGAGGAAACAAAACGTAGAGATAGAACGTGAAACTACTTTGTTGTGTCAAGTTTCAAGAAGCTAGCACAAACCGTGTTGGATTTAGAGTTCCAAATACATCTATCAATATAGGAGAAAACAGAGTGAAACCTAAAAATTCAAACTGTTACTGGAAATGAACGCTTCAACATAGAAGAACGAAATTTGGGGAACCAAGTCGCCTTAGTGTACTGATCATTACCTGAAAGTATCATCCAGTTTGGGTGAAAAAATATTTGCTGAGATTTCTGGAGATTCGTAATTTTGGGAAGCTTGGCAACCCCTTCCCATGAAAGTGTTTCTCGCCAGTCACTGCTTAGGGCTACATCAAGAGGAAACAAAACGTAGAGATAGAAGGTGAAACTACTTTGTTGTGTCAAGTTTCAAGAAGCTAGCACAAACCGTGTTGGATTTAGAGTTCCAAATACATCTATCAATATAGGAGAAAACAGAGTGAAACCTAAAAATTCAAACTGTTACTGGGAATGAACGCTTCAACATAGAAGAACGAAATTTGGGGAACCAAGTCGCCTTAGTGTACTGATCATTACCTGAAAGTATCATCCAGTTTGGGTGAAAAAATATTTGCTGAGATTTCTGGAGATTCGTAATTTTTGGAAGCTTGGCAACCCCTTCCCATGAAAATGTTTCTCGCCAGTCACTGCTTAGGGCTACATCAAGAGGAAACCAAACGTAGAGATAGAACGTGAAACTACTTTGTTGTGTCAAGTTTCAAGAAGTTAGCACAAACCGTGTTGGATTTAGAGTTCCAAATACATCTATCAATATAGGAGAAAACAGAGTGAAACCTAAAAATTCAAACTGCTACTGGAAATGAACGCTTCAACATAGAAGAACGAAATTTGGGGAACCAAGTCCCCTTAGTGTACTGATCATTACCTGAGAGTATCATCCAGTTTGGGTGAAAAAATATTTGCTGAGATTTCTGGAGATTCGTAATTTTGGGAAGCTTGGCAACCCCTTCCCATGAAAGTGTTTCTCGCCAGTCACTGCTTAGGGCTACATCTAGAGGAAACAAAACGTAGAGATAGAACGTGAAACTACTTTGTTGTGTCAAGTTTCAAGAAGCTAGCACAAACCGTGTTGGATTTAGAGTTCCAAATACATCTATCAATATAGGAGAAAACAGAGTGAAACCTAAAAATTCAAACTGTTACTGGAAATGAACGCTTCAACATAGAAGAACGAAATTTGGGGAACCAAGTCGCCTTAGTGTACTGATCATTACCTGAAAGTATCATCCAGTTTGGGTGAAAAAATATTTGCTGAGATTTCTGGAGATTCGTAATTTTGGGAAGCTTGGCAACCCCTTCCCATGAAAGTGTTTCTCGCCAGTCACTGCTTAGGGCTACATCAAGAGGAAACAAAACGTAGAGATAGAACGTGAAACTACTTTGTTGTGTCAAGTTTCAAGAAGCTAGCACAAACCGTGTTGGATTTAGAGTTCCAAATACATCTATCAATATAGGAGAAAACAGAGTGAAACCTAAAAATTCAAACTGTTACTGGAAATGAACGCTTCAACATAGAAGAACGAAATTTGGGGAACCAAGTCGCCTTAGTGTACTGATCATTACCTGAAAGTATCATCCAGTTTGGGTGAAAAAATATTTGCTGAGATTTCTGGAGATTCGTAATTTTGGGAAGCTTGGCAACCCCTTCCCATGAAAGTGTTTCTCGCCAGTCACTGCTTAGGGCTACATCAAGAGGAAACAAAACGTAGAGATAGAACGTGAAACTACTTTGTTGTGTCAAGTTTCAAGAAGCTAGCACAAACCGTGTTGGATTTAGAGTTCCAAATACATCTATCAATATAGGAGAAAACAGAGTGAAACCTACAAATTCAAACTGTTACTGGAAATGAACGCTTCAACATAGAAGAACGAAATTTGGGGAACCAAGTCGCCTTAGTGTACTGATCATTACCTGAAAGTATCATCCAGTTTGGGTGAAAAAATGTTTGCTGAGATTTCTGGAGATTCGTAATTTTGGGAAGCTTGGCAACCCCTTCCCATGAAAGTATTTCTCGCCAGTCACTGCTTAGGGCTACATCAAGAGGAAACAAAACGTAGAGATAGAACGTGAAACTACTTTGTTGTGTCAAGTTTCAAGAAGCTAGCACAAACCGTGTTGGATTTAGAGTTCCAAATACATCTATCAATATAGGAGAAAACAGAGTGAAACCTAAAAATTCAAACTGTTACTGGAAATGAACGCTTCAACATAGAAGAACGAAATTTGGGGAACCAAGTCGCCTTAGTGTACTGATCATTACCTGAAAGTATCATCCAGTTTGGGTGAAAAAATATTTGCTGAGATTTCTGGAGATTCGTAATTTTGGGAAGCTTGGCAACCCCTTCCCATGAAAGTGTTTCTCGCCAGTCACTGCTTAGGGCTACATCAAGAGGAAACAAAACATAGAGATAGAACGTGAAACTACTTTGTTGTTTCAAGTTTCAAGAAGCTAGCACAAACCGTGTTGGATTTAGAGTTCCAAATACATCTATCAATATAGGAGAAAACAGAGTGTAACCTAAAAATTCAAACTGTTACTGGAAATGAACGCTTCAACATAGAAGAACGAAATTTGGGGAACCAAGTCGCCTTAGTGTACTGATCATTACCTGAGAGTATCATCCAGTTTGGGTGAAAAAATATTTGCTGAGATTTCTGGAGATTCGTAATTTTTGGAAGCTTGGCAACCCCTTCCCATGAAAGTGTTTCTCGCCAGTCACTGCTTAGGGCTACATCAAGAGGAAACAAAACGTAGAGATAGAACGTGAAACTACTTTGTTGTGTCAAGTTTCAAGAAGCTAGCACAAACCGTGTTGGATTTAGAGTTCCAAATACATCTATCAATATAGGAGAAAACAGAGTGAAACCTAAAAATTCAAACTGTTACTGGGAATGAACGCTTCAACATAGAAGAACGAAATTTGGGGAACCAAGTCGCCTTAGTGTACTGATCATTACCTGAAAGTATCATCCAGTTTGGGTGAAAAAATATTTGCTGAGATTTCTGGAGATTCGTAATTTTGGGAAGCTTGGCAACCCCTTACCATGAAAGTGTTTCTCGCCAGTCACTGCTTAGGGCTACATCAAGAGGAAACAAAACGTAGAGATAGAAGGTGAAACTACTTTGTTGTGTCAAGTTTCAAGAAGCTAGCACAAACCGTGTTGGATTTAGAGTTCCAAATACATCTATCAATATAGGAGAAAACAGAGTGAAACCTAAAAATTCAAACTGTTACTGGAAATGAACGCTTCAACATAGAAGAACGAAATTTGGGGAACCAAGTCGCCTTAGTGTACTGATCATTACCTGAAAGTATCATCCAGTTTGGGTGAAAAAATATTTGCTGAGATTTCTGGAGATTCGTAATTTTGGGAAGCTTGGCAACCCCTTCCCATGAAAGTGTTTCTCGCCAGTCACTGCTTAGGGCTACATCAAGAGGAAACAAAACGTAGAGATAGAACGTGAAACTACTTTGTTGTGTCAACTTTCAAGAAGCTAGCACAAACCGTGTTGGATTTAGAGTTCCAAATACATCTATCAATATAGGAGAAAACAGAGTGAAACCTAAAAATTCAAACTGTTACTGGAAATGAACGCTTCAACATAGAAGAACGAAATTTGGGGAACCAAGTCGCCTTAGTGTACTGATCATTACCTGAAAGTATCATCCAGTTTGGGTGAAAAAATATTTGCTGAGATTTCTGGAGATTCGTAATTTTGGGAAGCTTGGCAACCCCTTCCCATGAAAGTGTTTCTCGCCAGTCACTGCTTAGGGCTACATCAAGAGGAAACAAAACGTAGAGATAGAACGTGAAACTACTTTGTTGTGTCAAGTTTCAAGAAGCTAACACAAACCGTGTTGGATTTAGAGTTCCAAATACATCTATCAATATAGGAGAAAACAGAGTGAAACCTAAAAATTCAAACTGTTACTGGAAATGAACGCTTCAACATAGAAGAACGAAATTTGGGGAACCAAGTCGCCTTAGTGTACTGATCATTACCTGAAAGTATCATCCAGTTTGGGTGAAAAAATATTTGCTGAGATTTCTGGAGATTCATAATTTTGGGAAGCTTGGCAACCCCTTCCCATGAAAGTGTTTCTCGCCAGTCACTGCTTAGGGCTACATCAAGAGGAAACCAAACGTAGAGATAGAACGTGAAACTACTTTGTTGTGTCAAGTTTCAAGAAGTTAGCACAAACCGTGTTGGATTTAGAGTTCCAAATACATCTATCAATATAGGAGAAAACAGAGTGAAACCTAAAAATTCAAACTGCTACTGGAAATGAACGCTTCAACATAGAAGAACGAAATTTGGGGAACCAAGTCGCCTTAGTGTACTGATCATTACCTGAGAGTATCATCCAGTTTGGGTGAAAAAATATTTGCTGAGATTTCTGGAGATTCGTAATTTTTGGAAGCTTGGCAACCCCTTCCCATGAAAGTGTTTCTCGCCAGTCACTGCTTAGGGCTACATCAAGAGGAAACCAAACGTAGAGATAGAACGTGAAACTACTTTGTTGTGTCAAGTTTCAAGAAGCTAGCACAAACCGTGTTGGATTTAGAGTTCCAAATACATCTATCAATATAGGAGAAAACAGAGTGAAACCTAAAAATTCAAACTGTTACTGGAAATGAACGCTTCAACATAGAAGAACGAAATTTGGGGAACCAAGTCGCCTTAGTGTACTGATCATTACGTGAAAGTATCATCCAGTTTGGGTGAAAAAATATTTGCTGAGATTTCTGGAGATTCGTAATTTTGGGAAGCTTGGCAACCCCTTCCCATGAAAGTGTTTCTCGCCAGTCACTGCTTAGGGCTACATCAAGAGGAAACAAAACGTAGAGATAGAACGTGAAACTACTTTGTTGTGTCAAGTTTCAAGAAGCTAGCACAAACCGTGTTGGATTTAGAGTTCCAAATACATCTATCAATATAGGAGAAAACAGAGTGAAACCTACAAATTCAAACTGTTACTGGAAATGAACGCTTCAACATAGAAGAACGAAATTTGGGGAACCAAGTCGCCTTAGTGTACTGATCATTACCTGAAAGTATCATCCAGTTTGGGTGAAAAAATGTTTGCTGAGATTTCTGGAGATTCGTAATTTTGGGAAGCTTGGCAACCCCTTCCCATGAAAGTGTTTCTCGCCAGTCACTGCTTAGGGCTACATCAAGAGGAAACAAAACGTAGAGATAGAACGTGAAACTACTTTGTTGTGTCAAGTTCAAGAAGCTAGCACAAACCGTGTTGGATTTAGAGTTCCAAATACATCTATCAATATAGGAGAAAACAGAGTGAAACCTAAAAATTCAAACTGTTACTGGAAATGAACGCTTCAACATAGAAGAACGAAATTTGGGGAACCAAGTCGCCTTAGTGTACTGATCATTACCTGAAAGTATCATCCAGTTTGGGTGAAAAAATATTTGCTGAGATTTCTGGAGATTCGTAATTTTGGGAAGCTTGGCAACCCCTTCCCATGAAAGTGTTTCTCGCCAGTCACTGCTTAGAGCTACATCAAGAGGAAACAAAACGTAGAGATAGAACGTGAAACTACTTTGTTGTTTCAAGTTTCAAGAAGCTAGCACAAACCGTGTTGGATTTAGAGTTCCAAATACATCTATCAATATAGGAGAAAACAGAGTGTAACCTAAAAATTCAAACTGTTACTGGAAATGAACGCTTCAACATAGAAGAACGAAATTTGGGGAACCAAGTCGCCTTAGTGTACTGATCATTACCTGAAAGTATCATCCAGTTTGGGTGAAAAAATATTTGCTGAGATTTCTGGAGATTCGTAATTTTGGGAAGCTTGGCAACCCCTTCCCATGAAAGTGTTTCTCGCCAGTCACTGCTTAGGGCTACATCAAGAGGAAACCAAACGTAGAGATAGAACGTGAAACTACTTTGTTGTGTCAAGTTTCAAGAAGTTAGCACAAACCGTGTTGGATTTAGAGTTCCAAATACATCTATCAATATAGGAGAAAACAGAGTGAAACCTAAAAATTCAAACTGCTACTGGAAATGAACGCTTCAACATAGAAGAACGAAATTTGGGGAACCAAGTCGCCTTAGTGTACTGATCATTACCTGAGAGTATCATCCAGTTTGGGTGAAAAAATATTTGCTGAGATTTCTGGAGATTCGTAATTTTGGGAAGCTTGGCAACCCCTTCCCATGAAAGTGTTTCTCGCCAGTCACTGCTTAGGGCTACATCAAGAGGAAACAAAACGTAGAGATAGAACGTGAAACTACTTTGTTGTGTCAAGTTTCAAGAAGCTAGCACAAACCGTGTTGGATTTAGAGTTCCAAATACATCTATCAATATAGGAGAAAACAGAGTGAAACCTAAAAATTCAAACTGTTACTGGAAATGAACGCTTCAACATAGAAGAACGAAATTTGGGGAACCAAGTCGCCTTAGTGTACTGATCATTACCTGAAAGTATCATCCAGTTTGGGTGAAAAAATATTTGCTGAGATTTCTGGAGATTCGTAATTTTGGGAAGCTTGGCAACCCCTTCCCATGAAAGTGTTTCTCGCCAGTCACTGCTTAGGGCTACATCAAGAGGAAACAAAACGTAGAGATAGAACGTGAAACTACTTTGTTGTGTCAAGTTTCAAGAAGCTAGCACAAACCGTGTTGGATTTAGAGTTCCAAATACATCTATCAATATAGGAGAAAACAGAGTGAAACCTAAAAATTCAAACTGTTACTGGAAATGAACGCTTCAACATAGAAGAACGAAATTTGGGGAACCAAGTCGCCTTAGTGTACTGATCATTACCTGAAAGTATCATCCAGTTTGGGTGAAAAAATATTTGCTGAGATTTCTGGAGATTCGTAATTTTGGGAAGCTTGGCAACCCCTTCCCATGAAAGTGTTTCTCGCCAGTCACTGCTTAGGGCTACATCAAGAGGAAACAAAACGTAGAGATAGAACGTGAAACTACTTTGTTGTGTCAAGTTTCAAGAAGCTAGCACAAACCGTGTTGGATTTAGAGTTCCAAATACATCTATCAATATAGGAGAAAACAGAGTGAAACCTACAAATTCAAACTGTTACTGGAAATGAACGCTTCAACATAGAAGAACGAAATTTGGGGAACCAAGTCGCCTTAGTGTACTGATCATTACCTGAAAGTATCATCCAGTTTGGGTGAAAAAATGTTTGCTGAGATTTCTGGAGATTCGTAATTTTGGGAAGATTGGCAACCCCTTCCCATGAAAGTATTTCTCGCCAGTCACTGCTTAGGGCTACATCAAGAGGAAACAAAACGTAGAGATAGAACGTGAAACTACTTTGTTGTGTCAAGTTTCAAGAAGCTAGCACAAACCGTGTTGGATTTAGAGTTCCAAATACATCTATCAATATAGGAGAAAACAGAGTGAAACCTAAAAATTCAAACTGTTACTGGAAATGAACGCTTCAACATAGAAGAACGAAATTTGGGGAACCAAGTCGCCTTAGTGTACTGATCATTACCTGAAAGTATCATCCAGTTTGGGTGAAAAAATATTTGCTGAGATTTCTGGAGATTCGTAATTTTGGGAAGCTTGGCAACCCCTTCCCATGAAAGTGTTTCTCGCCAGTCACTGCTTAGGGCTACATCAAGAGGAAACAAAACATAGAGATAGAACGTGAAACTACTTTGTTGTTTCAAGTTTCAAGAAGCTAGCACAAACCGTGTTGGATTTAGAGTTCCAAATACATCTATCAATATAGGAGAAAACAGAGTGTAACCTAAAAATTCAAACTGTTACTGGAAATGAACGCTTCAACATAGAAGAACGAAATTTGGGGAACCAAGTCGCCTTAGTGTACTGATCATTACCTGAGAGTATCATCCAGTTTGGGTGAAAAAATATTTGCTGAGATTTCTGGAGATTCGTAATTTTTGGAAGCTTGGCAACCCCTTCCCATGAAAGTGTTTCTCGCCAGTCACTGCTTAGGGCTACATCAAGAGGAAACAAAACATAGAGATAGAACGTGAAACTACTTTGTTGTGTCAAGTTTCAAGAAGCTAGCACAAACCGTGTTGGATTTAGAGTTCCAAATACATCTATCAATATAGGAGAAAACAGAGTGAAACCTAAAAATTCAAACTGTTACTGGAAATGAACGCTTCAACATAGAAGAACGAAATTTGGGGAACCAAGTCGCCTTAGTGTACTGATCATTACCTGAAAGTATCATCCAGTTTGGGTGAAAAAATATTTGCTGAGATTTCTGGAGATTCGTAATTTTGGGAAGCTTGGCAACCCCTTCCCATGAAAGTGTTTCTCGCCAGTCACTGCTTAGGGCTACATCAAGAGGAAACAAAACGTAGAGATAGAACGTGAAACTACTTTGTTGTGTCAAGTTTCAAGAAGCTAGCACAAACCGTGTTGGATTTAGAGTTCCAAATACATCTATCAATATAGGAGAAAACAGAGTGAAACCTACAAATTCAAACTGTTACTGGAAATGAACGCTTCAACATAGAAGAACGAAATTTGGGGAACCAAGTCGCCTTAGTGTACTGATCATTACCTGAAAGTATCATCCAGTTTGGGTGAAAAAATGTTTGCTGAGATTTCTGGAGATTCGTAATTTTGGGAAGCTTGGCAACCCCTTCCCATGAAAGTGTTTCTCGCCAGTCACTGCTTAGGGCTACATCAAGAGGAAACAAAACGTAGAGATAGAACGTGAAACTACTTTGTTGTGTCAAGTTCAAGAAGCTAGCACAAACCGTGTTGGATTTAGAGTTCCAAATACATCTATCAATATAGGAGAAAACAGAGTGAAACCTAAAAATTCAAACTGTTACTGGAAATGAACGCTTCAACATAGAAGAACGAAATTTGGGGAACCAAGTCGCCTTAGTGTACTGATCATTACCTGAAAGTATCATCCAGTTTGGGTGAAAAAATATTTGCTGAGATTTCTGGAGATTCGTAATTTTGGGAAGCTTGGCAACCCCTTCCCATGAAAGTGTTTCTCGCCAGTCACTGCTTAGGGCTACATCAAGAGGAAACAAAACGTAGAGATAGAACGTGAAACTACTTTGTTGTGTCAAGTTTCAAGAAGCTAACACAAACCGTGTTGGATTTAGAGTTCCAAATACATCTATCAATATAGGAGAAAACAGAGTGAAACCTAAAAATTCAAACTGTTACTGGAAATGAACGCTTCAACATAGAAGAACGAAATTTGGGGAACCAAGTCGCCTTAGTGTACTGATCATTACCTGAAAGTATCATCCAGTTTGGGTGAAAAAATATTTGCTGAGATTTCTGGAGATTCATAATTTTGGGAAGCTTGGCAACCCCTTCCCATGAAAGTGTTTCTCGCCAGTCACTGCTTAGGGCTACATCAAGAGGAAACCAAACGTAGAGATAGAACGTGAAACTACTTTGTTGTGTCAAGTTTCAAGAAGTTAGCACAAACCGTGTTGGATTTAGAGTTCCAAATACATCTATCAATATAGGAGAAAACAGAGTGAAACCTAAAAATTCAAACTGCTACTGGAAATGAACGCTTCAACATAGAAGAACGAAATTTGGGGAACCAAGTCGCCTTAGTGTACTGATCATTACCTGAGAGTATCATCCAGTTTGGGTGAAAAAATATTTGCTGAGATTTCTGGAGATTCGTAATTTTTGGAAGCTTGGCAACCCCTTCCCATGAAAGTGTTTCTCGCCAGTCACTGCTTAGGGCTACATCAAGAGGAAACCAAACGTAGAGATAGAACGTGAAACTACTTTGTTGTGTCAAGTTTCAAGAAGCTAGCACAAACCGTGTTGGATTTAGAGTTCCAAATACATCTATCAATATAGGAGAAAACAGAGTGAAACCTAAAAATTCAAACTGTTACTGGAAATGAACGCTTCAACATAGAAGAACGAAATTTGGGGAACCAAGTCGCCTTAGTGTACTGATCATTACGTGAAAGTATCATCCAGTTTGGGTGAAAAAATATTTGCTGAGATTTCTGGAGATTCGTAATTTTGGGAAGCTTGGCAACCCCTTCCCATGAAAGTGTTTCTCGCCAGTCACTGCTTAGGGCTACATCAAGAGGAAACAAAACGTAGAGATAGAACGTGAAACTACTTTGTTGTGTCAAGTTTCAAGAAGCTAGCACAAACCGTGTTGGATTTAGAGTTCCAAATACATCTATCAATATAGGAGAAAACAGAGTGAAACCTACAAATTCAAACTGTTACTGGAAATGAACGCTTCAACATAGAAGAACGAAATTTGGGGAACCAAGTCGCCTTAGTGTACTGATCATTACCTGAAAGTATCATCCAGTTTGGGTGAAAAAATGTTTGCTGAGATTTCTGGAGATTCGTAATTTTGGGAAGCTTGGCAACCCCTTCCCATGAAAGTGTTTCTCGCCAGTCACTGCTTAGGGCTACATCAAGAGGAAACAAAACGTAGAGATAGAACGTGAAACTACTTTGTTGTGTCAAGTTCAAGAAGCTAGCACAAACCGTGTTGGATTTAGAGTTCCAAATACATCTATCAATATAGGAGAAAACAGAGTGAAACCTAAAAATTCAAACTGTTACTGGAAATGAACGCTTCAACATAGAAGAACGAAATTTGGGGAACCAAGTCGCCTTAGTGTACTGATCATTACCTGAAAGTATCATCCAGTTTGGGTGAAAAAATATTTGCTGAGATTTCTGGAGATTCGTAATTTTGGGAAGCTTGGCAACCCCTTCCCATGAAAGTGTTTCTCGCCAGTCACTGCTTAGAGCTACATCAAGAGGAAACAAAACGTAGAGATAGAACGTGAAACTACTTTGTTGTTTCAAGTTTCAAGAAGCTAGCACAAACCGTGTTGGATTTAGAGTTCCAAATACATCTATCAATATAGGAGAAAACAGAGTGTAACCTAAAAATTCAAACTGTTACTGGAAATGAACGCTTCAACATAGAAGAACGAAATTTGGGGAACCAAGTCGCCTTAGTGTACTGATCATTACCTGAAAGTATCATCCAGTTTGGGTGAAAAAATATTTGCTGAGATTTCTGGAGATTCGTAATTTTGGGAAGCTTGGCAACCCCTTCCCATGAAAGTGTTTCTCGCCAGTCACTGCTTAGGGCTACATCAAGAGGAAACCAAACGTAGAGATAGAACGTGAAACTACTTTGTTGTGTCAAGTTTCAAGAAGTTAGCACAAACCGTGTTGGATTTAGAGTTCCAAATACATCTATCAATATAGGAGAAAACAGAGTGAAACCTAAAAATTCAAACTGCTACTGGAAATGAACGCTTCAACATAGAAGAACGAAATTTGGGGAACCAAGTCGCCTTAGTGTACTGATCATTACCTGAGAGTATCATCCAGTTTGGGTGAAAAAATATTTGCTGAGATTTCTGGAGATTCGTAATTTTGGGAAGCTTGGCAACCCCTTCCCATGAAAGTGTTTCTCGCCAGTCACTGCTTAGGGCTACATCAAGAGGAAACAAAACGTAGAGATAGAACGTGAAACTACTTTGTTGTGTCAAGTTTCAAGAAGCTAGCACAAACCGTGTTGGATTTAGAGTTCCAAATACATCTATCAATATAGGAGAAAACAGAGTGAAACCTAAAAATTCAAACTGTTACTGGAAATGAACGCTTCAACATAGAAGAACGAAATTTGGGGAACCAAGTCGCCTTAGTGTACTGATCATTACCTGAAAGTATCATCCAGTTTGGGTGAAAAAATATTTGCTGAGATTTCTGGAGATTCGTAATTTTGGGAAGCTTGGCAACCCCTTCCCATGAAAGTGTTTCTCGCCAGTCACTGCTTAGGGCTACATCAAGAGGAAACAAAACGTAGAGATAGAACGTGAAACTACTTTGTTGTGTCAAGTTTCAAGAAGCTAGCACAAACCGTGTTGGATTTAGAGTTCCAAATACATCTATCAATATAGGAGAAAACAGAGTGAAACCTAAAAATTCAAACTGTTACTGGAAATGAACGCTTCAACATAGAAGAACGAAATTTGGGGAACCAAGTCGCCTTAGTGTACTGATCATTACCTGAAAGTATCATCCAGTTTGGGTGAAAAAATGTTTGCTGAGATTTCTGGAGATTCGTAATTTTGGGAAGCTTGGCAACCCCTTCCCATGAAAGTGTTTCTCGCCAGTCACTGCTTAGGGCTACATCAAGAGGAAACGAAACGTAGAGATAGAACGTGAAACTACTTTGTTGTGTCAAGTTTCAAGAAGCTAGCACAAACCGTGTTGGATTTAGAGTTCCAAATACATCTATCAATATAGGAGAAAACAGAGTGAAACCTACAAATTCAAACTGTTACTGGAAATGAACGCTTCAACATAGAAGAACGAAATTTGGGGAACCAAGTCGCCTTAGTGTACTGATCATTACCTGAAAGTATCATCCAGTTTGGGTGAAAAAATGTTTGCTGAGATTTCTGGAGATTCGTAATTTTGGGAAGCTTGGCAACCCCTTCCCATGAAAGTATTTCTCGCCAGTCACTGCTTAGGGCTACATCAAGAGGAAACAAAACGTAGAGATAGAACGTGAAACTACTTTGTTGTGTCAAGTTTCAAGAAGCTAGCACAAACCGTGTTGGATTTAGAGTTCCAAATACATCTATCAATATAGGAGAAAACAGAGTGTAACCTAAAAATTCAAACTGTTACTGGAAATGAACGCTTCAACATAGAAGAACGAAATTTGGGGAACCAAGTCGCCTTAGTGTACTGATCATTACCTGAGAGTATCATCCAGTTTGGGTGAAAAAATATTTGCTGAGATTTCTGGAGATTCGTAATTTTGGGAAGCTTGGCAACCCCTTCCCATGAAAGTGTTTCTCGCCAGTCACTGCTTAGGGCTACATCAAGAGGAAACAAAACGTAGAGATAGAACGTGAAACTACTTTGTTGTGTCAAGTTTCAAGAAGCTAGCACAAACCGTGTTGGATTTAGAGTTCCAAATACATCTATCAATATAGGAGAAAACAGAGTGAAACCTAAAAATTCAAACTGTTACTGGAAATGAACGCTTCAACATAGAAGAACGAAATTTGGGGAACCATGTCGCCTTAGTGTACTGATCATTACCTGAAAGTATCATCCAGTTTGGGTGAAAAAATATTTGCTGAGATTTCTGGAGATTCGTAATTTTGGGAAGCTTGGCAACCCCTTCCCATGAAAGTGTTTCTCGCCAGTGACTGCTTAGGGCTACATCAAGAGGAAACAAAACGTAGAGATAGAACGTGAAACTACTTTGTTGTGTCAAGTTTCAAGAAGCTAGCACAAACCGTGTTGGATTTAGAGTTCCAAATACATCTATCAATATAGGAGAAAACAGAGTGAAACCTAAAAATTCAAACTGTTACTGGAAATGAACGCTTCAACATAGAAGAACGAAATTTGGGGAACCAAGTCGCCTTAGTGTACTGATCATTACCTGAAAGTATCATCCAGTTTGGGTGAAAAAATATTTGCTGAGATTTCTGGAGATTCGTAATTTTGGGAAGCTTGGCAACCCCTTCCCATGAAAGTGTTTCTCGCCAGTCACTGCTTAGGGCTACATCAAGAGGAAACGAAACGTAGAGATAGAACGTGAAACTACTTTGTTGTTTCAAGTTTCAAGAAGCTAGCACAAACCGTGTTGGATTTAGAGTTCCAAATACATCTATCAATATAGGAGAAAACAGAGTGTAACCTAAAAATTCAAACTGTTACTGGAAATGAACGCTTCAACATAGAAGAACGAAATTTGGGGAACCAAGTCGCCTTAGTGTACTGATCATTACCTGAAAGTATCATCCAGTTTGGGTGAAAAAATATTTGCTGAGATTTCTGGAGATTCGTAATTTTGGGAAGCTTGGCAACCCCTTCCCATGAAAGTGTTTCTCGCCAGTCACTGCTTAGGGCTACATCAAGAGGAAACCAAACGTAGAGATAGAACGTGAAACTACTTTGTTGTGTCAAGTTTCAAGAAGTTAGCACAAACCGTGTTGGATTTAGAGTTCCAAATACATCTATCAATATAGGAGAAAACAGAGTGAAACCTAAAAATTCAAACTGCTACTGGAAATGAACGCTTCAACATAGAAGAACGAAATTTGCGGAACCAAGTCGCCTTAGTGTACTGATCATTACCTGAGAGTATCATCCAGTTTGGGTGAAAAAATATTTGCTGAGATTTCTGGAGATTCGTAATTTTGGGAAGCTTGGCAACCCCTTCCCATGAAAGTGTTTCTCGCCAGTCACTGCTTAGGGCTACATCAAGAGGAAACAAAACGTAGAGATAGAACGTGAAACTACTTTGTTGTGTCAAGTTTCAAGAAGCTAGCACAAACCGTGTTGGATTTAGAGTTCCAAATACATCTATCTATATAGGAGAAAACAGAGTGAAACCTAAAAATTCAAACTGTTACTGGAAATGAAGGCTTCAACATAGAAGAACGAAATTTGGGGAACCAAGTCGCCTTAGTGTACTGATCATTACCTGAAAGTATCATCCAGTTTGGGTGAAAAAATATTTGCTGAGATTTCGGGGGATTCGTAATTTTGGGAAGCTTGGCAACCCCTTCCCATGAAAGTGTTTCTCGCCAGTCACTGTTTAGGGCTACATCAAGAGGAAACAAAACGTAGAGATAGAACGTGAAACTACTTTGTTGTGTCAAGTTTCAAGAAGCTAGCACAAACCGTGTTGGATTTAGAGTTCCAAATACATCTATCAATATAGGAGAAAACAGAGTGAAACCTAAAAATTCAAACTGTTACTGGAAATGAACGCTTCAACATAGAAGAACGAAATTTGGGGAACCAAGTCGCCTTAGTGTACTGATCATTACCTGAAAGTATCATCCAGTTTGGGTGAAAAAATGTTTGCTGAGATTTCTGGAGATTCGTAATTTTGGGAAGCTTGGCAACCCCTTCCCATGAAAGTGTTTCTCGCCAGTCACTGCTTAGGGCTACATCAAGAGGAAACGAAACGTAGAGATAGAACGTGAAACTACTTTGTTGTGTCAAGTTTCAAGAAGCTAGCACAAACCGTGTTGGATTTAGAGTTCCAAATACATCTATCAATATAGGAGAAAACAGAGTGAAACCTACAAATTCAAACTGTTACTGGAAATGAACGCTTCAACATAGAAGAACGAAATTTGGGGAACCAAGTCGCCTTAGTGTACTGATCATTACCTGAAAGTATCATCCAGTTTGGGTGAAAAAATGTTTGCTGAGATTTCTGGAGATTCGTAATTTTGGGAAGCTTGGCAACCCCTTCCCATGAAAGTATTTCTCGCCAGTCACTGCTTAGGGCTACATCAAGAGGAAACAAAACGTAGAGATAGAACGTGAAACTACTTTGTTGTGTCAAGTTTCAAGAAGCTAGCACAAACCGTGTTGGATTTAGAGTTCCAAATACATCTATCAATATAGGAGAAAACAGAGTGAAACCTAAAAATTCAAACTGTTACTGGAAATGAACGCTTCAACATAGAAGAACGAAATTTGGGGAACCAAGTCGCCTTAGTGTACTGATCATTACCTGAAAGTATCATCCACTTTGGGTGAAAAAATATTTGCTGAGATTTCTGGAGATTCGTAATTTTGGGAAGCTTGGCAACCCCTTCCCATGAAAGTGTTTCTCGCCAGTCACTGCTTAGGGCTACATCAAGAGGAAACAAAACGTAGAGATAGAACGTGAAACTACTTTGTTGTTTCAAGTTTCAAGAAGCTAGCACAAACCGTGTTGGATTTAGAGTTCCAAATACATCTATCAATATAGGAGAAAACAGAGTGTAACCTAAAAATTCAAACTGTTACTGGAAATGAACGCTTCAACATAGAAGAACGAAATTTGGGGAACCAAGTCGCCTTAGTGTACTGATCATTACCTGAGAGTATCATCCAGTTTGGGTGAAAAAATATTTGCTGAGATTTCTGGAGATTCGTAATTTTTGGAAGCTTGGCAACCCCTTCCCATGAAAGTGTTTCTCGCCAGTCACTGCTTAGGGCTACATCAAGAGGAAACAAAACGTAGAGATAGAACGTGAAACTACTTTGTTGTGTCAAGTTTCAAGAAGCTAGCACAAACCGTGTTGGATTTAGAGTTCCAAATACATCTATCAATATAGGAGAAAACAGAGTGAAACCTAAAAATTCAAACTGTTACTGGAAATGAACGCTTCAACATAGAAGAACGAAATTTGGGGAACCAAGTCGCCTTAGTGTACTGATCATTACCTGAAAGTATCATCCAGTTTGGGTGAAAAAATATTTGCTGAGATTTCTGGAGATTCGTAATTTTTGGAAGCTTGGCAACCCCTTCCCATGAAAGTGTTTCTCGCCAGTCACTGCTTAGGGCTACATCAAGAGGAAACCAAACGTAGAGATAGAACGTGAGACTACTTTGTTGTGTCAAGTTTCAAGAAGCTAGCACAAACCGTGTTGGATTTAGAGTTCCAAATACATCTATCAATATAGGAGAAAACAGAGTGAAACCTAAAATTTCAAACTGTTACTGGAAATGAACGCTTCAACATAGAAGAACGAAATTTGGGGAACCAAGTCGCCTTAGTGTACTGATCATTACCTGAAAGTATCATCCAGTTTGGGTGAAAAAATATTTGCTGAGATTTCTGGAGATTCGTAATTTTGGGAAGCTTGGCAACCCCTTCCCATGAAAGTGTTTCTCGCCAGTCACTGCTTAGGGCTACATCAAGAGGAAACAAAACGTAGAGATAGAACGTGAAACTACTTTGTTGTGTCAAGTTTCAAGAAGCTAGCACAAACCGTGTTGGATTTAGAGTTCCAAATACATCTATCAATATAGGAGAAAACAGAGTGTAACCTAAAAATTCAAACTGTTACTGGAAATGAACGCTTCAACATAGAAGAACGAAATTTGGGGAACCAAGTCGCCTTAGTGTACTGATCATTACCTGAAAGTATCATCCAGTTTGGGTGAAAAAATATTTGCTGAGATTTCGGGGGATTCGTAATTTTGGGAAGCTTGGCAACCCCTTCCCATGAAAGTGTTTCTCGCCAGTCACTGCTTAGGGCTACATCAAGAGGAAACCAAACGTAGAGATAGAACGTGAAACTACTTTGTTGTGTCAAGTTTCAAGAAGTTAGCACAAACCGTGTTGGATTTAGAGTTCCAAATACATCTATCAATATAGGAGAAAACAGAGTGAAACCTAAAAATTCAAACTGCTACTGGAAATGAACGCTTCAACATAGAAGAACGAAATTTGCGGAACCAAGTCGCCTTAGTGTACTGATCATTACCTGAGAGTATCATCCAGTTTGGGTGAAAAAATATTTGCTGAGATTTCTGGAGATTCGTAATTTTGGGAAGCTTGGCAACCCCTTCCCATGAAAGTGTTTCTCGCCAGTCACTGCTTAGGGCTACATCAAGAGGAAACAAAACGTAGAGATAGAACGTGAAACTACTTTGTTGTGTCAAGTTTCAAGAAGCTAGCACAAACCGTGTTGGATTTAGAGTTCCAAATACATCTATCAATATAGGAGAAAACAGAGTGAAACCTAAAAATTCAAACTGTTACTGGAAATGAAGGCTTCAACATAGAAGAACGAAATTTGGGGAACCAAGTCGCCTTAGTGTACTGATCATTACCTGAAAGTATCATCCAGTTTGGGTGAAAAAATATTTGCTGAGATTTCTGGAGATTCGTAATTTTGGGAAGCTTGGCAACCCCTTCCCATGAAAGTGTTTCTCGCCAGTCACTGCTTAGGGCTACATCAAGAGGAAACAAAACGTAGAGATAGAACGTGAAACTACTTTGTTGTGTCAAGTTTCAAGAAGCTAGCACAAACCGTGTTGGATTTAGAGTTCCAAATACATCTATCAATATAGGAGAAAACAGAGTGAAACCTAAAAATTCAAACTGTTACTGGAAATGAACGCTTCAACATAGAAGAACGAAATTTGGGGAACCAAGTCGCCTTAGTGTACTGATCATTACCTGAAAGTATCATCCAGTTTGGGTGAAAAAATGTTTGCTGAGATTTCTGGAGATTCGTAATTTTGGGAAGCTTGGCAACCCCTTCCCATGAAAGTGTTTCTCGCCAGTCACTGCTTTGGGCTACATCAAGAGGAAACGAAACGTAGAGATAGAACGTGAAACTACTTTGTTGTGTCAAGTTTCAAGAAGCTAGCACAAACCGTGTTGGATTTAGAGTTCCAAATACATCTATCAATATAGGAGAAAACAGAGTGAAACCTACAAATTCAAACTGTTACTGGAAATGAACGCTTCAACATAGAAGAACGAAATTTGGGGAACCAAGTCGCCTTAGTGTACTGATCATTACCTGAAAGTATCATCCAGTTTGGGTGAAAAAATGTTTGCTGAGATTTCTGGAGATTCGTAATTTTGGGAAGCTTGGCAACCCCTTCCCATGAAAGTATTTCTCGCCAGTCACTGCTTAGGGCTACATCAAGAGGAAACAAAACGTAGAGATAGAACGTGAAACTACTTTGTTGTGTCAAGTTTCAAGAAGCTAGCACAAACCGTGTTGGATTTAGAGTTCCAAATACATCTATCAATATAGGAGAAAACAGAGTGAAACCTAAAAATTCAAACTGTTACTGGAAATGAACGCTTCAACATAGAAGAACGAAATTTGGGGAACCAAGTCGCCTTAGTGTACTGATCATTACCTGAAAGTATCATCCACTTTGGGTGAAAAAATATTTGCTGAGATTTCTGGAGATTCGTAATTTTGGGAAGCTTGGCAACCCCTTCCCATGAAAGTGTTTCTCGCCAGTCACTGCTTAGGGCTACATCAAGAGGAAATAAAACGTAGAGATAGAACGTGAAACTACTTTGTTGTTTCAAGTTTCAAGAAGCTAGCACAAACCGTGTTGGATTTAGAGTTCCAAATACATCTATCAATATAGGAGAAAACAGAGTGTAACCTAAAAATTCAAACTGTTACTGGAAATGAACGCTTCAACATAGAAGAACGAAATTTGGGGAACCAAGTCGCCTTAGTGTACTGATCATTACCTGAGAGTATCATCCAGTTTGGGTGAAAAAATATTTGCTGAGATTTCTGGAGATTCGTAATTTTTGGAAGCTTGGCAACCCCTTCCCATGAAAGTGTTTCTCGCCAGTCACTGCTTAGGGCTACATCAAGAGGAAACAAAACGTAGAGATAGAACGTGAAACTACTTTGTTGTGTCAAGTTTCAAGAAGCTAGCACAAACCGTGTTGGATTTAGAGTTCCAAATACATCTATCAATATAGGAGAAAACAGAGTGAAACCTAAAAATTCAAACTGTTACTGGAAATGAACGCTTCAACATAGAAGAACGAAATTTGGGGAACCAAGTCGCCTTAGTGTACTGATCATTACCTGAAAGTATCATCCAGTTTGGGTGAAAAAATATTTGCTGAGATTTCTGGAGATTCGTAATTTTTGGAAGCTTGGCAACCCCTTCCCATGAAAGTGTTTCTCGCCAGTCACTGCTTAGGGCTACATCAAGAGGAAACAAAACGTAGAGATAGAACGTGAAACTACTTTGTTGTGTCAAGTTTCAAGAAGCTAGCACAAACCGTGTTGGATTTAGAGTTCCAAATACATCTATCAATATAGGAGAAAACAGAGTGAAACCTAAAAATTCAAACTGTTACTGGAAATGAACGCTTCAACATAGAAGAACGAAATTTGGGGAACCAAGTCGCCTTAGTGTACTGATCATTACCTGAAAGTATCATCCAGTTTGGGTGAAAAAATATTTGCTGAGATTTCTGGAGATTCGTAATTTTGGGAAGCTTGGCAACCCCTTCCCATGAAAGTGTTTCTCGCCAGTCACTGCTTAGGGCTACATCAAGAGGAAACGAAACGTAGAGATAGAACGTGAAACTACTTTGTTGTGTCAAGTTTCAAGAAGCTAGCACAAACCGTGTTGGATTTAGAGTTCCAAATACATCTATCAATATAGGAGAAAACAGAGTGAAACCTACAAATTCAAACTGTTACTGGAAATGAACGCTTCAACATAGAAGAACGAAATTTGGGGAACCAAGTCGCCTTAGTGTACTGATCATTACCTGAAAGTATCATCCAGTTTGGGTGAAAAAATGTTTGCTGAGATTTCTGGAGATTCGTAATTTTGGGAAGCTTGGCAACCCCTTCCCATGAAAGTATTTCTCGCCAGTCACTGCTTAGGGCTACATCAAGAGGAAACAAAACGTAGAGATAGAACGTGAAACTACTTTGTTGTGTCAAGTTTCAAGAAGCTAGCACAAACCGTGTTGGATTTAGAGTTCCAAATACATCTATCAATATAGGAGAAAACAGAGTGAAACCTAAAAATTCAAACTGTTACTGGAAATGAACGCTTCAACATAGAAGAACGAAATTTGGGGAACCAAGTCGCCTTAGTGTACTGATCATTACCTGAAAGTATCATCCACTTTGGGTGAAAAAATATTTGCTGAGATTTCTGGAGATTCGTAATTTTGGGAAGCTTGGCAACCCCTTCCCATGAAAGTGTTTCTCGCCAGTCACTGCTTAGGGCTACATCAAGAGGAAACAAAACGTAGAGATAGAACGTGAAACTACTTTGTTGTTTCAAGTTTCAAGAAGCTAGCACAAACCGTGTTGGATTTAGAGTTCCAAATACATCTATCAATATAGGAGAAAACAGAGTGTAACCTAAAAATTCAAACTGTTACTGGAAATGAACGCTTCAACATAGAAGAACGAAATTTGGGGAACCAAGTCGCCTTAGTGTACTGATCATTACCTGAAAGTATCATCCAGTTTGGGTGAAAAAATGTTTGCTGAGATTTCTGGAGATTCGTAATTTTGGGAAGCTTGGCAACCCCTTCCCATGAAAGTGTTTCTCGCCAGTCACTGCTTAGGGCTACATCAAGAGGAAACAAAACGTAGAGATAGAACGTGAAACTACTTTGTTGTGTCAAGTTTCAAGAAGCTAGCACAAACCGTGTTGGATTTAGAGTTCCAAATACATCTATCAATATAGGAGAAAACAGAGTGAAACCTAAAAATTCAAACTGTTACTGGAAATGAACGCTTCAACATAGAAGAACGAAATTTGGGGAACCAAGTCGCCTTAGTGTACTGATCATTACCTGAAAGTATCATCCAGTTTGGGTGAAAAAATATTTGCTGAGATTTCTGGAGATTCGTAATTTTTGGAAGCTTGGCAACCCCTTCCCATGAAAGTGTTTCTCGCCAGTCACTGCTTAGGGCTACATCAAGAGGAAACAAAACGTAGAGATAGAACGTGAAACTACTTTGTTGTGTCAAGTTTCAAGAAGCTAGCACAAACCGTGTTGGATTTAGAGTTCCAAATACATCTATCAATATAGGAGAAAACAGAGTGAAACCTAAAAATTCAAACTGTTACTGGAAATGAACGCTTCAACATAGAAGAACGAAATTTGGGGAACCAAGTCGCCTTAGTGTACTGATCATTACCTGAAAGTATCATCCAGTTTGGGTGAAAAAATATTTGCTGAGATTTCTGGAGATTCGTAATTTTGGGAAGCTTGGCAACCCCTTCCCATGAAAGTGTTTCTCGCCAGTCACTGCTTAGGGCTACATCAAGAGGAAACGAAACGTAGAGATAGAACGTGAAACTACTTTGTTGTTTCAAGTTTCAAGAAGCTAGCACAAACCGTGTTGGATTTAGAGTTCCAAATACATCTATCAATATAGGAGAAAACAGAGTGTAACCTAAAAATTCAAACTGTTACTGGAAATGAACGCTTCAACATAGAAGAACGAAATTTGGGGAACCAAGTCGCCTTAGTGTACTGATCATTACCTGAGAGTATCATCCAGTTTGGGTGAAAAAATATTTGCTGAGATTTCTGGAGATTCGTAATTTTTGGAAACTTGGCAACCCCTTCCCATGAAAGTGTTTCTCGCCAGTCACTGCTTAGGGCTACATCAAGAGGAAACAAAACGTAGAGATAGAACGTGAAACTACTTTGTTGTGTCAAGTTTCAAGAAGCTAGCACAAACCGTGTTGGATTTAGAGTTCCAAATACATCTATCAATATAGGAGAAAACAGAGTGAAACCTAAAAATTCAAACTGTTACTGGAAATGAACGCTTCAACATAGAAGAACGAAATTTGGGGAACCAAGTCGCCTTAGTGTACTGATCATTACCTGAAAGTATCATCCAGTTTGGGTGAAAAAATATTTGCTGAGATTTCTGGAGATTCGTAATTTTGGGAAGCTTGGCAACCCCTTCCCATGAAAGTGTTTCTCGCCAGTCACTGCTTAGGGCTACATCAAGAGGAAACAAAACGTAGAGATAGAACGTGAAACTACTTTGTTGTGTCAAGTTTCAAGAAGCTAGCACAAACCGTGTTGGATTTAGAGTTCCAAATACATCTATCAATATAGGAGAAAACAGAGTGAAACCTAAAAATTCAAACTGTTACTGGGAATGAACGCTTCAACATAGAAGAACGAAATTTGGGGAACCAAGTCGCCTTAGTGTACTGATCATTACCTGAAAGTATCATCCAGTTTGGGTGAAAAAATATTTGCTGAGATTTCTGGAGATTCGTAATTTTGGGAAGCTTGGCAACCCCTTCCCATGAAAGTGTTTCTCGCCAGTCACTGCTTAGGGCTACATCAAGAGGAAACAAAACGTAGAGATAGAACGTGAAACTACTTTGTTGTGTCAAGTTTCAAGAAGCTAGCACAAACCGTGTTGGATTTAGAGTTCCAAATACATCTATCAATATAGGAGAACACAGAGTGAAACCTAAAAATTCAAACTGTTACTGGAAATGAACGCTTCAACATAGAAGAACGAAATTTGGGGAACCAAGTCGCCTTAGTGTACTGATCATTACCTGAAAGTATCATCCAGTTTGGGTGAAAAAATATTTGCTGAGATTTCTGGAGATTCGTAATTTTGGGAAGCTTGGCAACCCCTTCCCATGAAAGTGTTTCTCGCCAGTCACTGCTTAGGGCTACATCAAGAGGAAACCAAACGTAGAGATAGAACGTGAAACTACTTTGTTGTGTCAAGTTTCAATAGCTAGCACAAACCGTGTTGGATTTAGAGTTCCAAATACATCTATCAATATAGGAGAAAACAGAGTGAAACCTAAAAATTCAAACTGTTACTGGAAATGAACGCTTCAACATAGAAGAACGAAATTTGGGGAACCAAGTCGACTTAGTGTACTGATCATTACCTGAAAGTATCATCCAGTTTGGGTGAAAAAATATTTGCTGAGATTTCTGGAGATTCGTAATTTTGGGAAGCTTGGCAACCCCTTCCCATGAAAGTGTTTCTCGCCAGTCACTGCTTAGGGCTACATCAAGAGGAAACAAAACGTAGAGATCGAACGTGAAACTACTTTGTTGTGTCAAGTTTCAAGAACCTAGCACAAACCGTGTTGGATTTAGAGTTCCAAATACATCTATCAATATAGGAGAAAACAGAGTGAAACCTAAAAATTCAAACTGTTACTGGAAATGAACGCTTCAACATAGAAGAACGAAATTTGGGGAACCAAGTCGCCTTAGTGTACTGATCATTACCTGAAAGTATCATCCAGTTTGGGTGAAAAAATATTTGCTGAGATTTCTGGAGATTCATAATTTTGGGAAGCTTGGCAACCCCTTCCCATGAAAGTGTTTCTCGCCAGTCACTGCTTAGGGCTACATCAAGAGGAAACCAAACGTAGAGATAGAACGTGAAACTACTTTGTTGTGTCATGTTTCAAGAAGTTAGCACAAACCGTGTTGGATTTAGAGTTCCAAATACATCTATCAATATAGGAGAAAACAGAGTGAAACCTAAAAATTCAAACTGCTACTGGAAATGAACGCTTCAACATAGAAGAACGAAATTTGGGGAACCAAGTCGCCTTAGTGTACTGATCATTACCTGAGAGTATCATCCAGTTTGGGTGAAAAAATATTTGTGAGATTTCTGGAGATTCGTAATTTTTGGAAGCTTGGCAACCCCTTCCCATGAAAGTGTTTCTCGCCAGTCACTGCTTAGGGCTACATCAAGAGGAAACCAAACGTAGAGATAGAACGTGAAACTACTTTGTTGTGTCAAGTTTCAAGAAGCTAGCACAAACCGTGTTGGATTTAGAGTTCCAAATACATCTATCAATATAGGAGAAAACAGAGTGAAACCTAAAAATTCAAACTGTTACTGGAAATGAACGCTTCAACATAGAAGAACGAAATTTGGGGAACCAAGTCGCCTTAGTGTACTGATCATTACCTGAAAGTATCTTCCAGTTTGGGTGAAAAAATATTTGCTGAGATTTCTGGAGATTCGTAATTTTTGGAAGCTTGGCAACCCCTTCCCATGAAAGTGTTTCTCGCCAGTCACTGCTTAGGGCTACATCAAGAGGAAACAAAACGTAGAGATAGAACGTGAAACTACTTTGTTGTGTCAAGTTTCAAGAAGCTAGCACAAACCGTGTTGGATTTAGAGTTCCAAATACATCTATCAATATAGGAGAAAACAGAGTGAAACCTAAAAATTCAAACTGTTACTGGAAATGAACGCTTCAACATAGAAGAACGAAATTTGGGGAACCAAGTCGCCTTAGTGTACTGATCATTACCTGAAAGTATCATCCAGTTTGGGTGAAAAAATATTTGCTGAGATTTCTGGAGATTCGTAATTTTTGGAAGCTTGGCAACCCCTTCCCATGAAAGTGTTTCTCGCCAGTCACTGCTTAGGGCTACATCAAGAGGAAACAAAACGTAGAGATAGAACGTGAAACTACTTTGTTGTGTCAAGTTTCAAGAAGCTAGCACAAACCGTGTTGGATTTAGAGTTCCAAATACATCTATCAATATAGGAGAAAACAGAGTGAAACCTAAAAATTCAAACTGTTACTGGAAATGAACGCTTCAACATAGAAGAACGAAATTTGGGGAACCAAGTCGCCTTAGTGTACTGATCATTACCTGAAAGTATCATCCAGTTTGGGTGAAAAAATATTTGCTGAGATTTCTGGAGATTCGTAATTTTGGGAAGCTTGGCAACCCCTTCCCATGAAAGTGTTTCTCGCCAGTCACTGCTTAGGGCTACATCAAGAGGAAACAAAACGTAGAGATAGAACGTGAAACTACTTTGTTGTGTCAAGTTTCAAGAAGCTAGCACAAACCGTGTTGGATTTAGAGTTCCAAATACATCTATCAATATAGGAGAAAACAGAGTGAAACCTACAAATTCAAACTGTTACTGGAAATGAACGCTTCAACATAGAAGAACGAAATTTGGGGAACCAAGTCGCCGTAGTGTACTGATCATTACCTGAAAGTATCATCCAGTTTGGGTGAAAAAATGTTTGCTGAGATTTCTGGAGATTCGTAATTTTGGGAAGCTTGGCAACCCCTTCCCATGAAAGTATTTCTCGCCAGTCACTGCTTAGGGCTACATCAAGAGGAAACAAAACGTAGAGATAGAACGTGAAACTACTTTGTTGTGTCAAGTTTCAAGAAGCTAGCACAAACCGTGTTGGATTTAGAGTTCCAAATACATCTATCAATATAGGAGAAAACAGAGTGAAACCTAAAAATTCAAACTGTTACTGGAAATGAACGCTTCAACATAGAAGAACGAAATTTGGGGAACCAAGTCGCCTTAGTGTACTGATCATTACCTGAAAGTATCATCCACTTTGGGTGAAAAAATATTTGCTGAGATTTCTGGAGATTCGTAATTTTGGGAAGCTTGGCAACCCCTTCCCATGAAAGTGTTTCTCGCCAGTCACTGCTTAGGGCTACATCAAGAGGAAACAAAACGTAGAGATAGAACGTGAAACTACTTTGTTGTTTCAAGTTTCAAGAAGCTAGCACAAACCGTGTTGGATTTAGAGTTCCAAATACATCTATCAATATAGGAGAAAACAGAGTGAAACCTAAAAATTCAAACTGTTACTGGAAATGAACGCTTCAACATAGAAGAACGAAATTTGGGGAACCAAGTCGCCTTAGTGTACTGATCATTACCTGAGAGTATCATCCAGTTTGGGTGAAAAAATATTTGCTGAGATTTCTGGAGATTCGTAATTTTTGGAAGCTTGGCAACCCCTTCCCATGAAAGTGTTTCTCGCCAGTCACTGCTTAGGGCTACATCAAGAGGAAACAAAACGTAGAGATAGAAGGTGAAACTACTTTGTTGTGTCAAGTTTCAAGAAGCTAGCACAAACCGTGTTGGATTTAGAGTTCCAAATACATCTATCAATATAGGAGAAAACAGAGTGAAACCTAAAAATTCAAACTGTTACTGGAAATGAACGCTTCAACATAGAAGAACGAAATTTGGGGAACCAAGTTGCCTTAGTTTACTGATCATTACCTGAAAGTATCATCCAGTTTGGGTGAAAAAATATTTGCTGAGATTTCTGGAGATTCGTAATTTTGGGAAGCTTGGCAACCCCTTCCCATGAAAGTGTTTCTCGCCAGTCACTGCTTAGGGCTACATCAAGAGAAAACCAAACGTAGAGATAGAACGTGAAACTACTTTGTTGTGTCAAGTTTCAAGAAGCTAGCACAAACCGTGTTGGATTTAGAGTTCCAAATACATCTATCAATATAGGAGAAAACAGAGTGAAACCTAAAAATTCAAACTGTTACTGGAAATGAACGCTTCAACATAGAAGAACGAAATTTGGGGAACCAAGTCGCCTTAGTGTACTGATCATTACCTGAAAGTATCATCCAGTTTGGGTGAAAAAATATTTGCTGAGATTTCTGGAGATTCGTAATTTTGGGAAGCTTGGCAACCCCTTCCCATGAAAGTGTTTCTCGCCAGTCACTGCTTAGGGCTACATCAAGAGGAAACAAAACGTAGAGATCGAACGTGAAACTACTTTGTTGTGTCAAGTTTCAAGAAGCTAACACAAACCGTGTTGGATTTAGAGTTCCAAATACATCTATCAATATAGGAGAAAACAGAGTGAAACCTAAAAATTCAAACTGTTACTGGATATGAACGCTTCAACATAGAAGAACGAAATTTGGGGAACCAAGTCGCCTTAGTGTACTGATCATTACCTGAAAGTATCATCCAGTTTGGGTGAAAAAATATTTGCTGAGATTTCTGGAGATTCATAATTTTGGGAAGCTTGGCAACCCCTTCCCATGAAAGTGTTTCTCGCCAGTCACTGCTTAGGGCTACATCAAGAGGAAACCAAACGTAGAGATAGAACGTGAAACTACTTTGTTGTGTCAAGTTTCAAGAATTTAGCACAAACCGTGTTGGATTTAGAGTTCCAAATACATCTATCAATATAGGAGAAAACAGAGTGAAACCTAAAAATTCAAACTGCTACTGGAAATGAACGCTTCAACATAGAAGAACGAAATTTGGGGAACCAAGTCGCCTTAGTGTACTGATCATTACCTGAGAGTATCATCCAGTTTGGGTGAAAAAATATTTGCTGAGATTTCTGGAGATTCGTAATTTTGGGAAGCTTGGCAACCCCTTCCCATGAAAGTGTTTCTCGCCAGTCACTGCTTAGGGCTACATCAAGAGGAAACAAAACGTAGAGATAGAACGTGAAACTACTTTGTTGTGTCAAGTTTCAAGAAGCTAGCACAAACCGTGTTGGATTTAGAGTTCCAAATACATCTATCAATATAGGAGAAAACAGAGTGAAACCTAAAAATTCAAACTGTTACTGGAAATGAACGCTTCAACATAGAAGAACGAAATTTGGGGAACCAAGTCGCCTTAGTGTACTGATCATTACCTGAAAGTATCATCCAGTTTGGGTGAAAAAATATTTGCTGAGATTTCTGGAGATTCGTAATTTTGGGAAGCTTGGCAACCCCTTCCCATGAAAGTGTTTCTCGCCAGTCACTGCTTAGGGCTACATCAAGAGGAAACAAAACGTAGAGATAGAACGTGAAACTACTTTGTTGTGTCAAGTTTCAAGAAGCTAGCACAAACCGTGTTGGATTTAGAGTTCCAAATACATCTATCAATATAGGAGAAAACAGAGTGAAACCTAAAAATTCAAACTGTTACTTTAAATGAACGCTTCAACATAGAAGAACGAAATTTGGGGAACCAAGTCGCCTTAGTGTACTGATCATTACCTGAAAGTATCATCCAGTTTGGGTGAAAAAATATTTGCTGAGATTTCTGGAGATTCGTAATTTTGGGAAGCTTGGCAACCCCTTCCCATGAAAGTGTTTCTCGCCAGTCACTGCTTAGGGCTACATCAAGAGGAAACAAAACGTAGAGATAGAACGTGAAACTACTTTGTTGTGTCAAGTTTCAAGAAGCTAGCACAAACCGTGTTGGATTTAGAGTTCCAAATACATCTATCAATATAGGAGAAAACAGAGTGAAACCTAAAAATTCAAACTGTTACTGGAAATGAACGCTTCAACATAGAAGAACGAAATTTGGGCAACCAAGTCGCCTTAGTGTACTGATCATTACCTGAAAGTATCATCCAGTTTGGGTGAAAAAATATTTGCTGAGATTTCTGTAGATTCATAATTTTGGGAAGCTTGGCAACCCCTTCCCATGAAAGTGTTTCTCGCCAGTCACTGCTTAGGGCTACATCAAGAGGAAACCAAACGTAGAGATAGAACGTGAAACTACTTTGTTGTGTCAAGTTTCAAGAAGTTAGCACAAACCGTGTTGGATTTAGAGTTCCAAATACATCTATCAATATAGGAGAAAACAGAGTGAAACCTAAAAATTCAAACTGTTACTGGAAATGAACGCTTCAACATAGAAGAACGAAATTTGGGGAACCAAGTCGCCTTAGTGTACTGATCATTACCTGAAAGTATCATCCAGTTTGGGTGAAAAAATATTTGCTGAGATTTCTGGAGATTCGTAATTTTGGGAAGCTTGGCAACCCCTTCCCATGAAAGTGTTTCTCGCCAGTCACTGCTTAGGGCTACATCAAGAGGAAACAAAACGTAGAGATAGAACGTGAAACTACTTTGTTGTGTCAAGTTTCAAGAAGCTAGCACAAACCGTGTTGAATTTAGAGTTCCAAATACATCTATCAATATAGGAGAAAACAGAGTGAAACCTAAAAATTCAAACTGTTACTGGAAATGAACGCTTCAACATAGAAGAACGAAATTTGGGCAACCAAGTCGCCTTAGTGTACTGATCATTACCTGAAAGTATCATCCAGTTTGGGTGAAAAAATATTTGCTGAGATTTCTGGAGATTCATAATTTTGGGAAGCTTGGCAACCCCTTCCCATGAAAGTGTTTCTCGCCAGTCACTGCTTAGGGCTACATCAAGAGGAAACCAAACGTAGAGATAGAACGTGAAACTACTTTGTTGTGTCAAGTTTCAAGAAGTTAGCACAAACCGTGTTGGATTTAGAGTTCCAAATACATCTATCAATATAGGAGAAAACAGAGTGAAACCTAAAAATTCAAACTGTTACTGGAAATGAACGCTTCAACATAGAAGAACGAAATTTGGGGAACCAAGTCGCCTTAGTGTACTGATCATTACCTGAAAGTATCATCCAGTTTGGGTGAAAAAATATTTGCTGAGATTTCTGGAGATTCATAATTTTGGGAAGCTTGGCAACCCCTTACCATGAAAGTGTTTCTCGCCAGTCACTGCTTAGGGCTACATCAAGAGGAAACCAAACGTAGAGATAGAACGTGAAACTACTTTGTTGTGTCAAGTTCAAGAAGTTAGCACAAACCGTGTTGGATTTAGAGTTCCAAATACATCTATCAATATAGGAGAAAACAGAGTGAAACCTAAAAATTCAAACTGCTACTGGAAATGAACGCTTCAACATAGAAGAACGAAATTTGGGGAACCAAGTCGCCTTAGTGTACTGATCATTACCTGAGAGTATCATCCAGTTTGGGTGAAAAAATATTTGCTGAGATTTCTGGAGATTCGTAATTTTTGGAAGCTTGGCAACCCCTTCCCATGAAAGTGTTTCTCGCCAGTCACTGCTTAGGGCTACATCTAGAGGAAACAAAACGTAGAGATAGAACGTGAAACTACTTTGTTGTGTCAAGTTTCAAGAAGCTAGCACAAACCGTGTTGGATTTAGAGTTCCAAATACATCTATCAATATAGGAGAAAACAGAGTGAAACCTAAAAATTCAAACTGTTACTGGAAATGAACGCTTCAACATAGAAGAACGAAATTTGGGGAACCAAGTCGCCTTAGTGTACTGATCATTACCTGAAAGTATCATCCAGTTTGGGTGAAAAAATATTTGCTGAGATTTCTGGAGATTCGTAATTTTGGGAAGCTTGGCAACCCCTTCCCATGAAAGTGTTTCTCGCCAGTCACTGCTTAGGGCTACATCAAGAGGAAACAAAACGTAGAGATAGAAGGTGAAACTACTTTGTTGTGTCAAGTTTCAAGAAGCTAGCACAAACCGTGTTGGATTTAGAGTTCCAAATACATCTATCAATATAGGAGAAAACAGAGTGAAACCTAAAAATTCAAACTGTTACTGGGAATGAACGCTTCAACATAGAAGAACGAAATTTGGGGAACCAAGTCGCCTTAGTGTACTGATCATTACCTGAAAGTATCATCCAGTTTGGGTGAAAAAATATTTGCTGAGATTTCTGGAGATTCGTAATTTTGGGAAGCTTGGCAACCCCTTCCCATGAAAGTGTTTCTCGCCAGTCACTGCTTAGGGCTACATCAAGAGGAAACAAAACGTAGAGATAGAAGGTGAAACTACTTTGTTGTGTCAAGTTTCAAGAAGCTAACACAAACCGTGTTGGATTTAGAGTTCCAAATACATCTATCAATATAGGAGAAAACAGAGTGAAACCTAAAAATTCAAACTGTTACTGGAAATGAACGCTTCAACATAGAAGAACGAAATTTGGGGAACCAAGTCGCCTTAGTGTACTGATCATTACCTGAAAGTATCATCCAGTTTGGGTGAAAAAATATTTGCTGAGATTTCTGGAGATTCATAATTTTGGGAAGCTTGGCAACCCCTTCCCATGAAAGTGTTTCTCGCCAGTCACTGCTTAGGGCTACATCAAGAGGAAACAAAACGTAGAGATAGAAGGTGAAACTACTTTGTTGTGTCAAGTTTCAAGAAGCTAGCACAAACCGTGTTGGATTTAGAGTTCCAAATACATCTATCAATATAGGAGAAAACAGAGTGAAACCTAAAAATTCAAACTGTTACTGGGAATGAACGCTTCAACATAGAAGAACGAAATTTGGGGAACCAAGTCGCCTTAGTGTACTGATCATTACCTGAAAGTATCATCCAGTTTGGGTGAAAAAATATTTGCTGAGATTTCTGGAGATTCGTAATTTTGGGAAGCTTGGCAACCCCTTCCCATGAAAGTGTTTCTCGCCAGTCACTGCTTAGGGCTACATCAAGAGGAAACAAAACGTAGAGATAGAAGGTGAAACTACTTTGTTGTGTCAAGTTTCAAGAAGCTAACACAAACCGTGTTGGATTTAGAGTTCCAAATACATCTATCAATATAGGAGAAAACAGAGTGAAACCTAAAAATTCAAACTGTTACTGGAAATGAACGCTTCAACATAGAAGAACGAAATTTGGGGAACCAAGTCGCCTTAGTGTACTGATCATTACCTGAAAGTATCATCCAGTTTGGGTGAAAAAATATTTGCTGAGATTTCTGGAGATTCATAATTTTGGGAAGCTTGGCAACCCCTTCCCATGAAAGTGTTTCTCGCCAGTCACTGCTTAGGGCTACATCAAGAGGAAACCAAACGTAGAGATAGAACGTGAAACTACTTTGTTGTGTCAAGTTTCAAGAAGTTAGCACAAACCGTGTTGGATTTAGAGTTCCAAATACATCTATCAATATAGGAGAAAACAGAGTGAAACCTAAAAATTCAAACTGCTACTGGAAATGAACGCTTCAACATAGAAGAACGAAATTTGGGGAACCAAGTCGCCTTAGTGTACTGATCATTACCTGAGAGTATCATCCAGTTTGGGTGAAAAAATATTTGCTGAGATTTCTGGAGATTCGTAATTTTTGGAAGCTTGGCAACCCCTTCCCATGAAAGTGTTTCTCGCCAGTCACTGCTTAGGGCTACATCAAGAGGAAACCAAACGTAGAGATAGAACGTGAAACTACTTTGTTGTGTCAAGTTTCAAGAAGCTAGCACAAACCGTGTTGGATTTAGAGTTCCAAATACATCTATCAATATAGGAGAAAACAGAGTGAAACCTAAAAATTCAAACTGTTACTGGAAATGAACGCTTCAACATAGAAGAACGAAATTTGGGGAACCAAGTCGCCTTAGTGTACTGATCATTACGTGAAAGTATCATCCAGTTTGGGTGAAAAAATATTTGCTGAGATTTCTGGAGATTCGTAATTTTGGGAAGCTTGGCAACCCCTTCCCATGAAAGTGTTTCTCGCCAGTCACTGCTTAGGGCTACATCAAGAGGAAACAAAACGTAGAGATAGAACGTGAAACTACTTTGTTGTGTCAAGTTTCAAGAAGCTAGCACAAACCGTGTTGGATTTAGAGTTCCAAATACATCTATCAATATAGGAGAAAACAGAGTGAAACCTAAAAATTCAAACTGTTACTGGAAATGAACGCTTCAACATAGAAGAACGAAATTTGGGGAACCAAGTCGCCTTAGTGTACTGATCATTACCTGAAAGTATCATCCAGTTTGGGTGAAAAAATGTTTGCTGAGATTTCTGGAGATTCGTAATTTTGGGAAGCTTGGCAACCCCTTCCCATGAAAGTGTTTCTCGCCAGTCACTGCTTAGGGCTACATCAAGAGGAAACAAAACGTAGAGATAGAACGTGAAACTACTTTGTTGTGTCAAGTTCAAGAAGCTAGCACAAACCGTGTTGGATTTAGAGTTCCAAATACATCTATCAATATAGGAGAAAACAGAGTGAAACCTAAAAATTCAAACTGTTACTGGAAATGAACGCTTCAACATAGAAGAACGAAATTTGGGGAACCAAGTCGCCTTAGTGTACTGATCATTACCTGAAAGTATCATCCAGTTTGGGTGAAAAAATATTTGCTGAGATTTCTGGAGATTCGTAATTTTGGGAAGCTTGGCAACCCCTTCCCATGAAAGTGTTTCTCGCCAGTCACTGCTTAGAGCTACATCAAGAGGAAACAAAACGTAGAGATAGAACGTGAAACTACTTTGTTGTTTCAAGTTTCAAGAAGCTAGCACAAACCGTGTTGGATTTAGAGTTCCAAATACATCTATCAATATAGGAGAAAACAGAGTGTAACCTAAAAATTCAAACTGTTACTGGAAATGAACGCTTCAACATAGAAGAACGAAATTTGGGGAACCAAGTCGCCTTAGTGTACTGATCATTACCTGAAAGTATCATCCAGTTTGGGTGAAAAAATATTTGCTGAGATTTCTGGAGATTCGTAATTTTGGGAAGCTTGGCAACCCCTTCCCATGAAAGTGTTTCTCGCCAGTCACTGCTTAGGGCTACATCAAGAGGAAACCAAACGTAGAGATAGAACGTGAAACTACTTTGTTGTGTCAAGTTTCAAGAAGTTAGCACAAACCGTGTTGGATTTAGAGTTCCAAATACATCTATCAATATAGGAGAAAACAGAGTGAAACCTAAAAATTCAAACTGCTACTGGAAATGAACGCTTCAACATAGAAGAACGAAATTTGGGGAACCAAGTCGCCTTAGTGTACTGATCATTACCTGAAAGTATCATCCAGTTTGGGTGAAAAAATATTTGCTGAGATTTCTGGAGATTCGTAATTTTGGGAAGCTTGGCAACCCCTTCCCATGAAAGTGTTTCTCGCCAGTCACTGCTTAGAGCTACATCAAGAGGAAACAAAACGTAGAGATAGAACGTGAAACTACTTTGTTGTTTCAAGTTTCAAGAAGCTAGCACAAACCGTGTTGGATTTAGAGTTCCAAATACATCTATCAATATAGGAGAAAACAGAGTGTAACCTAAAAATTCAAACTGTTACTGGAAATGAACGCTTCAACATAGAAGAACGAAATTTGGGGAACCAAGTCGCCTTAGTGTACTGATCATTACCTGAAAGTATCATCCAGTTTGGGTGAAAAAATATTTGCTGAGATTTCTGGAGATTCGTAATTTTGGGAAGCTTGGCAACCCCTTCCCATGAAAGTGTTTCTCGCCAGTCACTGCTTAGGGCTACATCAAGAGGAAACCAAACGTAGAGATAGAACGTGAAACTACTTTGTTGTGTCAAGTTTCAAGAAGTTAGCACAAACCGTGTTGGATTTAGAGTTCCAAATACATCTATCAATATAGGAGAAAACAGAGTGAAACCTAAAAATTCAAACTGCTACTGGAAATGAACGCTTCAACATAGAAGAACGAAATTTGGGGAACCAAGTCGCCTTAGTGTACTGATCATTACCTGAGAGTATCATCCAGTTTGGGTGAAAAAATATTTGCTGAGATTTCTGGAGATTCGTAATTTTGGGAAGCTTGGCAACCCCTTCCCATGAAAGTGTTTCTCGCCAGTCACTGCTTAGGGCTACATCAAGAGGAAACAAAACGTAGAGATAGAACGTGAAACTACTTTGTTGTGTCAAGTTTCAAGAAGCTAGCACAAACCGTGTTGGATTTAGAGTTCCAAATACATCTATCAATATAGGAGAAAACAGAGTGAAACCTAAAAATTCAAACTGTTACTGGAAATGAACGCTTCAACATAGAAGAACGAAATTTGGGGAACCAAGTCGCCTTAGTGTACTGATCATTACCTGAAAGTATCATCCAGTTTGGGTGAAAAAATGTTTGCTGAGATTTCTGGAGATTCGTAATTTTGGGAAGCTTGGCAACCCCTTCCCATGAAAGTGTTTCTCGCCAGTCACTGCTTAGGGCTACATCAAGAGGAAACGAAACGTAGAGATAGAACGTGAAACTACTTTGTTGTGTCAAGTTTCAAGAAGCTAGCACAAACCGTGTTGGATTTAGAGTTCCAAATACATCTATCAATATAGGAGAAAACAGAGTGAAACCTACAAATTCAAACTGTTACTGGAAATGAACGCTTCAACATAGAAGAACGAAATTTGGGGAACCAAGTCGCCTTAGTGTACTGATCATTACCTGAAAGTATCATCCAGTTTGGGTGAAAAAATGTTTGCTGAGATTTCTGGAGATTCGTAATTTTGGGAAGCTTGGCAACCCCTTCCCATGAAAGTGTTTCTCGCCAGTCACTGCTTAGGGCTACATCAAGAGGAAACGAAACGTAGAGATAGAACGTGAAACTACTTTGTTGTGTCAAGTTTCAAGAAGCTAGCACAAACCGTGTTGGATTTAGAGTTCCAAATACATCTATCAATATAGGAGAAAACAGAGTGAAACCTACAAATTCAAACTGTTACTGGAAATGAACGCTTCAACATAGAAGAACGAAATTTGGGGAACCAAGTCGCCTTAGTGTACTGATCATTACCTGAAAGTATCATCCAGTTTGGGTGAAAAAATGTTTGCTGAGATTTCTGGAGATTCGTAATTTTGGGAAGCTTGGCAACCCCTTCCCATGAAAGTATTTCTCGCCAGTCACTGCTTAGGGCTACATCAAGAGGAAACAAAACGTAGAGATAGAACGTGAAACTACTTTGTTGTGTCAAGTTTCAAGAAGCTAGCACAAACCGTGTTGGATTTAGAGTTCCAAATACATCTATCAATATAGGAGAAAACAGAGTGAAACCTAAAAATTCAAACTGTTACTGGAAATGAACGCTTCAACATAGAAGAACGAAATTTGGGGAACCAAGTCGCCTTAGTGTACTGATCATTACCTGAAAGTATCATCCACTTTGGGTGAAAAAATATTTGCTGAGATTTCTGGAGATTCGTAATTTTGGGAAGCTTGGGAACCCCTTCCCATGAAAGTGTTTCTCGCCAGTCACTGCTTAGGGCTACATCAAGAGGAAAAAAAACGTAGAGATAGAACGTGAAACTACTTTGTTGTTTCAAGTTTCAAGAAGCTAGCACAAACCGTGTTGGATTTAGAGTTCCAAATACATCTATCAATATAGGAGAAAACAGAGTGTAACCTAAAAATTCAAACTGTTACTGGAAATGAACGCTTCAACATAGAAGAACGAAATTTGGGGAACCAAGTCGCCTTAGTGTACTGATCATTACCTGAGAGTATCATCCAGTTTGGGTGAAAAAATATTTGCTGAGATTTCTGGAGATTCGTAATTTTTGGAAGCTTGGCAACCCCTTCCCATGAAAGTGTTTCTCGCCAGTCACTGCTTAGGGCTACATCAAGAGGAAACAAAACGTAGAGATAGAACGTGAAACTACTTTGTTGTGTCAAGTTTCAAGAAGCTAGCACAAACCGTGTTGGATTTAGAGTTCCAAATACATCTATCAATATAGGAGAAAACAGAGTGAAACCTAAAAATTCAAACTGTTACTGGAAATGAACGCTTCAACATAGAAGAACGAAATTTGGGGAACCAAGTCGCCTTAGTGTACTGATCATTACCTGAAAGTATCATCCAGTTTGGGTGAAAAAATATTTGCTGAGATTTCTGGAGATTCGTAATTTTGGGAAGCTTGGCAACCCCTTCCCATGAAAGTGTTTCTCGCCAGTGACTGCTTAGGGCTACATCAAGAGGAAACAAAACGTAGAGATAGAACGTGAAACTACTTTGTTGTGTCAAGTTTCAAGAAGCTAGCACAAACCGTGTTGGATTTAGAGTTCCAAATACATCTATCAATATAGGAGAAAACAGAGTGAAACCTAAAAATTCAAACTGTTACTGGAAATGAACGCTTCAACATAGAAGAACGAAATTTGGGGAACCAAGTCGCCTTAGTGTACTGATCATTACCTGAAAGTATCATCCAGTTTGGGTGAAAAAATATTTGCTGAGATTTCTGGAGATTCGTAATTTTGGGAAGCTTGGCAACCCCTTCCCATGAAAGTGTTTCTCGCCAGTCACTGCTTAGGGCTACATCAAGAGGCAACGAAACGTAGAGATAGAACGTGAAACTACTTTGTTGTTTCAAGTTTCAAGAAGCTAGCACAAACCGTGTTGGATTTAGAGTTCCAAATACATCTATCAATATAGGAGAAAACAGAGTGTAACCTAAAAATTCACTTGTTACTGGAAATGAACGCTTCAACATAGAAGAACGAAATTTGGGGAACCAAGTCGCCTTAGTGTACTGATCATTACCTGAAAGTATCATCCAGTTTGGGTGAAAAAATATTTGCTGAGATTTCTGGAGATTCGTAATTTTGGGAAGCTTGGCAACCCCTTCCCATGAAAGTGTTTCTCGCCAGTCACTGCTTAGGGCTACATCAAGAGGAAACCAAACGTAGAGATAGAACGTGAAACTACTTTGTTGTGTCAAGTTTCAAGAAGTTAGCACAAACCGTGTTGGATTTAGAGTTCCAAATACATCTATCAATATAGGAGAAAACAGAGTGAAACCTAAAAATTCAAACTGCTACTGGAAATGAACGCTTCAACATAGAAGAACGAAATTTGCGGAACCAAGTCGCCTTAGTGTACTGATCATTACCTGAGAGTATCATCCAGTTTGGGTGAAAAAATATTTGCTGAGATTTCTGGAGATTCGTAATTTTGGGAAGCTTGGCAACCCCTTCCCATGAAAGTGTTTCTCGCCAGTCACTGCTTAGGGCTACATCAAGAGGAAACAAAACGTAGAGATAGAACGTGAAACTACTTTGTTGTGTCAAGTTTCAAGAAGCTAGCACAAACCGTGTTGGATTTAGAGTTCCAAATACATCTATCTATATAGGAGAAAACAGAGTGAAACCTAAAAATTCAAACTGTTACTGGAAATGAAGGCTTCAACATAGAAGAACGAAATTTGGGGAACCAAGTCGCCTTAGTGTACTGATCATTACCTGAAAGTATCATCCAGTTTGGGTGAAAAAATATTTGCTGAGATTTCTGGAGATTCGTAATTTTGGGAAGCTTGGCAACCCCTTCCCATGAAAGTGTTTCTCGCCAGTCACTGCTTAGGGCTACATCAAGAGGAAACAAAACGTAGAGATAGAACGTGAAACTACTTTGTTGTGTCAAGTTTCAAGAAGCTAGCACAAACCGTGTTGGATTTAGAGTTCCAAATACATCTATCAATATAGGAGAAAACAGAGTGAAACCTAAAAATTCAAACTGTTACTGGAAATGAACGCTTCAACATAGAAGAACGAAATTTGGGGAACCAAGTCGCCTTAGTGTACTGATCATTACCTGAAAGTATCATCCAGTTTGGGTGAAAAAATGTTTGCTGAGATTTCTGGAGATTCGTAATTTTGGGAAGCTTGGCAACCCCTTCCCATGAAAGTGTTTCTCGCCAGTCACTGCTTAGGGCTACATCAAGAGGAAACGAAACGTAGAGATAGAACGTGAAACTACTTTGTTGTGTCAAGTTTCAAGAAGCTAGCACAAACCGTGTTGGATTTAGAGTTCCAAATACATCTATCAATATAGGAGAAAACAGAGTGAAACCTACAAATTCAAACTGTTACTGGAAATGAACGCTTCAACATAGAAGAACGAAATTTGGGGAACCAAGTCGCCTTAGTGTACTGATCATTACCTGAAAGTATCATCCAGTTTGGGTGAAAAAATGTTTGCTGAGATTTCTGGAGATTTGTAATTTTGGGAAGCTTGGCAACCCCTTCCCATGAAAGTATTTCTCGCCAGTCACTGCTTAGGGCTACATCAAGAGGAAACAAAACGTAGAGATAGAACGTGAAACTACTTTGTTGTGTCAAGTTTCAAGAAGCTAGCACAAACCGTGTTGGATTTAGAGTTCCAAATACATCTATCAATATAGGAGAAAACAGAGTGAAACCTAAAAATTCAAACTGTTACTGGAAATGAACGCTTCAACATAGAAGAACGAAATTTGGGGAACCAAGTCGCCTTAGTGTACTGATCATTACCTGAAAGTATCATCCACTTTGGGTGAAAAAATATTTGCTGAGATTTCTGGAGATTCGTAATTTTGGGAAGCTTGGCAACCCCTTCCCATGAAAGTGTTTCTCGCCAGTCACTGCTTAGGGCTACATCAAGAGGAAACAAAACGTAGAGATAGAACGTGAAACTACTTTGTTGTGTCAAGTTTCAAGAAGCTAGCACAAACCGTGTTGGATTTAGAGTTCCAAATACATCTATCAATATAGGAGAAAACAGAGTGAAACCTAAAAATTCAAACTGTTACTGGAAATGAACGCTTCAACATAGAAGAACGAAATTTGGGGAACCAAGTCGCCTTAGTGTACTGATCATTACCTGAAAGTATCATCCAGTTTGGGTGAAAAAATGTTTGCTGAGATTTCTGGAGATTCGTAATTTTTGGAAGCTTGGCAACCCCTTCCCATGAAAGTGTTTCTCGCCAGTCACTGCTTAGGGCTACATCAAGAGGAAACGAAACGTAGAGATAGAACGTGAAACTACTTTGTTGTGTCAAGTTTCAAGAAGCTAGCACAAACCGTGTTGGATTTAGAGTTCCAAATACATCTATCAATATAGGAGAAAACAGAGTGAAACCTAAAAATTCAAACTGTTACTGGAAATGAAGGCTTCAACATAGAAGAACGAAATTTGGGGAACCAAGTCGCCTTAGTGTACTGATCATTACCTGAAAGTATCATCCAGTTTGGGTGAAAAAATATTTGCTGAGATTTCTGGAGATTCGTAATTTTGGGAAGCTTGGCAACCCCTTCCCATGAAAGTGTTTCTCGCCAGTCACTGCTTAGGGCTACATCAAGAGGAAACAAAACGTAGAGATAGAACGTGAAACTACTTTGTTGTGTCAAGTTTCAAGAAGCTAGCACAAACCGTGTTGGATTTAGAGTTCCAAATACATCTATCAATATAGGAGAAAACAGAGTGAAACCTAAAAATTCAAACTGTTACTGGAAATGAACGCTTCAACATAGAAGAACGAAATTTGGGGAACCAAGTCGCCTTAGTGTACTGATCATTACCTGAAAGTATCATCCAGTTTGGGTGAAAAAATGTTTGCTGAGATTTCTGGAGATTCGTAATTTTGGGAAGCTTGGCAACCCCTTCCCATGAAAGTGTTTCTCGCCAGTCACTGCTTAGGGCTACATCAAGAGGAAACGAAACGTAGAGATAGAACGTGAAACTACTTTGTTGTGTCAAGTTTCAAGAAGCTAGCACAAACCGTGTTGGATTTAGAGTTCCAAATACATCTATCAATATAGGAGAAAACAGAGTGAAACCTAAAAATTCAAACTGTTACTGGAAATGAAGGCTTCAACATAGAAGAACGAAATTTGGGGAACCAAGTCGCCTTAGTGTACTGATCATTACCTGAAAGTATCATCCAGTTTGGGTGAAAAAATATTTGCTGAGATTTCTGGAGATTCGTAATTTTGGGAAGCTTGGCAACCCCTTCCCATGAAAGTGTTTCTCGCCAGTCACTGCTTAGGGCTACATCAAGAGGAAACAAAACGTAGAGATAGAACGTGAAACTACTTTGTTGTGTCAAGTTTCAAGAAGCTAGCACAAACCGTGTTGGATTTAGAGTTCCAAATACATCTATCAATATAGGAGAAAACAGAGTGAAACCTAAAAATTCAAACTGTTACTGGAAATGAACGCTTCAACATAGAAGAACGAAATTTGGGGAACCAAGTCGCCTTAGTGTACTGATCATTACCTGAAAGTATCATCCAGTTTGGGTGAAAAAATGTTTGCTGAGATTTCTGGAGATTCGTAATTTTGGGAAGCTTGGCAACCCCTTCCCATGAAAGTGTTTCTCGCCAGTCACTGCTTAGGGCTACATCAAGAGGAAACGAAACGTAGAGATAGAACGTGAAACTACTTTGTTGTGTCAAGTTTCAAGAAGCTAGCACAAACCGTGTTGGATTTAGAGTTCCAAATACATCTATCAATATAGGAGAAAACAGAGTGAAACCTACAAATTCAAACTGTTACTGGAAATGAACGCTTCAACATAGAAGAACGAAATTTGGGGAACCAAGTCGCCTTAGTGTACTGATCATTACCTGAAAGTATCATCCAGTTTGGGTGAAAAAATGTTTGCTGAGATTTCTGGAGATTCGTAATTTTGGGAAGCTTGGCAACCCCTTCCCATGAAAGTATTTCTCGCCAGTCACTGCTTAGGGCTACATCAAGAGGAAACAAAACGTAGAGATAGAACGTGAAACTACTTTGTTGTGTCAAGTTTCAAGAAGCTAGCACAAACCGTGTTGGATTTAGAGTTCCAAATACATCTATCAATATAGGAGAAAACAGAGTGAAACCTAAAAATTCAAACTGTTACTGGAAATGAACGCTTCAACATAGAAGAACGAAATTTGGGGAACCAAGTCGCCTTAGTGTACTGATCATTACCTGAAAGTATCATCCACTTTGGGTGAAAAAATATTTGCTGAGATTTCTGGAGATTCGTAATTTTGGGAAGCTTGGCAACCCCTTCCCATGAAAGTGTTTCTCGCCAGTCACTGCTTAGGGCTACATCAAGAGGAAACAAAACGTAGAGATAGAACGTGAAACTACTTTGTTGTGTCAAGTTTCAAGAAGCTAGCACAAACCGTGTTGGATTTAGAGTTCCAAATACATCTATCAATATAGGAGAAAACAGAGTGAAACCTAAAAATTCAAACTGTTACTGGAAATGAACGCTTCAACATAGAAGAACGAAATTTGGGGAACCAAGTCGCCTTAGTGTACTGATCATTACCTGAAAGTATCATCCAGTTTGGGTGAAAAAATATTTGCTGAGATTTCTGGAGATTCGTAATTTTTGGAAGCTTGGCAACCCCTTCCCATGAAAGTGTTTCTCGCCAGTCACTGCTTAGGGCTACATCAAGAGGAAACAAAACGTAGAGATAGAACGTGAAACTACTTTGTTGTGTCAAGTTTCAAGAAGCTAGCACAAACCGTGTTGGATTTAGAGTTCCAAATACATCTATCAATATAGGAGAAAACAGAGTGAAACCTAAAAATTCAAACTGTTACTGGAAATGAACGCTTCAACATAGAAGAACGAAATTTGGGGAACCAAGTCGCCTTAGTGTACTGATCATTACCTGAAAGTATCATCCAGTTTGGGTGAAAAAATATTTGCTGAGATTTCTGGAGATTCGTAATTTTGGGAAGCTTGGCAACCCCTTCCCATGAAAGTGTTTCTCGCCAGTCACTGCTTAGGGCTACATCAAGAGGAAACCAAACGTAGAGATAGAACGTGAAACTACTTTGTTGTGTCAAGTTTCAAGAAGCTAGCACAAACCGTGTTGGATTTAGAGTTCCAAATACATCTATCAATATAGGAGAAAACAGAGTGAAACCTAAAAATTCAAACTGTTACTGGAAATGAACGCTTCAACATAGAAGAACGAAATTTGGGGAACCAAGTCGCCTTAGTGTACTGATCATTACCTGAAAGTATCATCCAGTTTGGGTGAAAAAATATTTGCTGAGATTTCTGGAGATTCGTAATTTTGGGAAGCTTGGCAACCCCTTCCCATGAAAGTGTTTCTCGCCAGTCACTGCTTAGGGCTACATCAAGAGGAAACAAAACGTAGAGATAGAACGTGAAACTACTTTGTTGTGTCAACTTTCAAGAAGCTAGCACAAACCGTGTTGGATTTAGAGTTCCAAATACATCTATCAATATAGGAGAAAACAGAGTGAAACCTAAAAATTCAAACTGTTACTGGAAATGAACGCTTCAACATAGAAGAACGAAATTTGGGGAACCAAGTCGCCTTAGTGTACTGATCATTACCTGAAAGTATCATCCAGTTTGGGTGAAAAAATATTTGCTGAGATTTCTGGAGATTCGTAATTTTGGGAAGCTTGGCAACCCCTTCCCATGAAAGTGTTTCTCGCCAGTCACTGCTTAGGGCTACATCAAGAGGAAACAAAACGTAGAGATAGAACGTGAAACTACTTTGTTGTGTCAAGTTTCAAGAAGCTAACACAAACCGTGTTGGATTTAGAGTTCCAAATACATCTATCAATATAGGAGAAAACAGAGTGAAACCTAAAAATTCAAACTGTTACTGGAAATGAACGCTTCAACATAGAAGAACGAAATTTGGGGAACCAAGTCGCCTTAGTGTACTGATCATTACCTGAAAGTATCATCCAGTTTGGGTGAAAAAATATTTGCTGAGATTTCTGGAGATTCATAATTTTGGGAAGCTTGGCAACCCCTTCCCATGAAAGTGTTTCTCGCCAGTCACTGCTTAGGGCTACATCAAGAGGAAACCAAACGTAGAGATAGAACGTGAAACTACTTTGTTGTGTCAAGTTTCAAGAAGTTAGCACAAACCGTGTTGGATTTAGAGTTCCAAATACATCTATCAATATAGGAGAAAACAGAGTGAAACCTAAAAATTCAAACTGCTACTGGAAATGAACGCTTCAACATAGAAGAACGAAATTTGGGGAACCAAGTCGCCTTAGTGTACTGATCATTACCTGAGAGTATCATCCAGTTTGGGTGAAAAAATATTTGCTGAGATTTCTGGAGATTCGTAATTTTTGGAAGCTTGGCAACCCCTTCCCATGAAAGTGTTTCTCGCCAGTCACTGCTTAGGGCTACATCAAGAGGAAACCAAACGTAGAGATAGAACGTGAAACTACTTTGTTGTGTCAAGTTTCAAGAAGCTAGCACAAACCGTGTTGGATTTAGAGTTCCAAATACATCTATCAATATAGGAGAAAACAGAGTGAAACCTAAAAATTCAAACTGTTACTGGAAATGAACGCTTCAACATAGAAGAACGAAATTTGGGGAACCAAGTCGCCTTAGTGTACTGATCATTACGTGAGAGTATCATCCAGTTTGGGTGAAAAAATATTTGCTGAGATTTCTGGAGATTCGTAATTTTGGGAAGCTTGGCAACCCCTTCCCATGAAAGTGTTTCTCGCCAGTCACTGCTTAGGGCTACATCAAGAGGAAACAAAACGTAGAGATAGAACGTGAAACTACTTTGTTGTGTCAAGTTTCAAGAAGCTAGCACAAACCGTGTTGGATTTAGAGTTCCAAATACATCTATCAATATAGGAGAAAACAGAGTGAAACCTACAAATTCAAACTGTTACTGGAAATGAACGCTTCAACATAGAAGAACGAAATTTGGGGAACCAAGTCGCCTTAGTGTACTGATCATTACCTGAAAGTATCATCCAGTTTGGGTGAAAAAATGTTTGCTGAGATTTCTGGAGATTCGTAATTTTGGGAAGCTTGGCAACCCCTTCCCATGAAAGTGTTTCTCGCCAGTCACTGCTTAGGGCTACATCAAGAGGAAACAAAACGTAGAGATAGAACGTGAAACTACTTTGTTGTGTCAAGTTCAAGAAGCTAGCACAAACCGTGTTGGATTTAGAGTTCCAAATACATCTATCAATATAGGAGAAAACAGAGTGAAACCTAAAAATTCAAACTGTTACTGGAAATGAACGCTTCAACATAGAAGAACGAAATTTGGGGAACCAAGTCGCCTTAGTGTACTGATCATTACCTGAAAGTATCATCCAGTTTGGGTGAAAAAATATTTGCTGAGATTTCTGGAGATTCGTAATTTTGGGAAGCTTGGCAACCCCTTCCCATGAAAGTGTTTCTCGCCAGTCACTGCTTAGAGCTACATCAAGAGGAAACAAAACGTAGAGATAGAACGTGAAACTACTTTGTTGTTTCAAGTTTCAAGAAGCTAGCACAAACCGTGTTGGATTTAGAGTTCCAAATACATCTATCAATATAGGAGAAAACAGAGTGTAACCTAAAAATTCAAACTGTTACTGGAAATGAACGCTTCAACATAGAAGAACGAAATTTGGGGAACCAAGTCGCCTTAGTGTACTGATCATTACCTGAAAGTATCATCCAGTTTGGGTGAAAAAATATTTGCTGAGATTTCTGGAGATTCGTAATTTTGGGAAGCTTGGCAACCCCTTCCCATGAAAGTGTTTCTCGCCAGTCACTGCTTAGGGCTACATCAAGAGGAAACAAAACGTAGAGATAGAACGTGAAACTACTTTGTTGTGTCAAGTTTCAAGAAGTTAGCACAAACCGTGTTGGATTTAGAGTTCCAAATACATCTATCAATATAGGAGAAAACAGAGTGAAACCTAAAAATTCAAACTGCTACTGGAAATGAACGCTTCAACATAGAAGAACGAAATTTGGGGAACCAAGTCGCCTTAGTGTACTGATCATTACCTGAGAGTATCATCCAGTTTGGGTGAAAAAATATTTGCTGAGATTTCTGGAGATTCGTAATTTTGGGAAGCTTGGCAACCCCTTCCCATGAAAGTGTTTCTCGCCAGTCACTGCTTAGGGCTACATCAAGAGGAAACAAAACGTAGAGATAGAACGTGAAACTACTTTGTTGTGTCAAGTTTCAAGAAGCTAGCACAAACCGTGTTGGATTTAGAGTTCCAAATACATCTATCAATATAGGAGAAAACAGAGTGAAACCTAAAAATTCAAACTGTTACTGGAAATGAACGCTTCAACATAGAAGAACGAAATTTGGGGAACCAAGTCGCCTTAGTGTACTGATCATTACCTGAAAGTATCATCCAGTTTGGGTGAAAAAATATTTGCTGAGATTTCTGGAGATTCGTAATTTTGGGAAGCTTGGCAACCCCTTCCCATGAAAGTGTTTCTCGCCAGTCACTGCTTAGGGCTACATCAAGAGGAAACAAAACGTAGAGATAGAACGTGAAACTACTTTGTTGTGTCAAGTTTCAAGAAGCTAGCACAAACCGTGTTGGATTTAGAGTTCCAAATACATCTATCAATATAGGAGAAAACAGAGTGAAACCTAAAAATTCAAACTGTTACTGGAAATGAACGCTTCAACATAGAAGAACGAAATTTGGGGAACCAAGTCGCCTTAGTGTACTGATCATTACCTGAAAGTATCATCCAGTTTGGGTGAAAAAATATTTGCTGAGATTTCTGGAGATTCATAATTTTGGGAAGCTTGGCAACCCCTTCCCATGAAAGTGTTTCTCGCCAGTCACTGCTTAGGGCTACATCAAGAGGAAACCAAACGTAGAGATAGAACGTGAAACTACTTTGTTGTGTCAAGTTTCAAGAAGTTAGCACAAACCGTGTTGGATTTAGAGTTCCAAATACATCTATCAATATAGGAGAAAACAGAGTGAAACCTAAAAATTCAAACTGTTACTGGAAATGAACGCTTCAACATAGAAGAACGAAATTTGGGGAACCAAGTCGCCTTAGTGTACTGATCATTACCTGAAAGTATCATCCAGTTTGGGTGAAAAAATATTTGCTGAGATTTCTGGAGATTCATAATTTTGGGAAGCTTGGCAACCCCTTACCATGAAAGTGTTTCTCGCCAGTCACTGCTTAGGGCTACATCAAGAGGAAACCAAACGTAGAGATAGAACGTGAAACTACTTTGTTGTGTCAAGTTTCAAGAAGTTAGCACAAACCGTGTTGGATTTAGAGTTCCAAATACATCTATCAATATAGGAGAAAACAGAGTGAAACCTAAAAATTCAAACTGCTACTGGAAATGAACGCTTCAACATAGAAGAACGAAATTTGGGGAACCAAGTCGCCTTAGTGTACTGATCATTACCTGAGAGTATCATCCAGTTTGGGTGAAAAAATATTTGCTGAGATTTCTGGAGATTCGTAATTTTTGGAAGCTTGGCAACCCCTTCCCATGAAAGTGTTTCTCGCCAGTCACTGCTTAGGGCTACATCTAGAGGAAACAAAACGTAGAGATAGAACGTGAAACTACTTTGTTGTGTCAAGTTTCAAGAAGCTAGCACAAACCGTGTTGGATTTAGAGTTCCAAATACATCTATCAATATAGGAGAAAACAGAGTGAAACCTAAAAATTCAAACTGTTACTGGAAATGAACGCTTCAACATAGAAGAACGAAATTTGGGGAACCAAGTCGCCTTAGTGTACTGATCATTACCTGAAAGTATCATCCAGTTTGGGTGAAAAAATATTTGCTGAGATTTCTGGAGATTCGTAATTTTGGGAAGCTTGGCAACCCCTTCCCATGAAAGTGTTTCTCGCCAGTCACTGCTTAGGGCTACATCAAGAGGAAACAAAACGTAGAGATAGAAGGTGAAACTACTTTGTTGTGTCAAGTTTCAAGAAGCTAGCACAAACCGTGTTGGATTTAGAGTTCCAAATACATCTATCAATATAGGAGAAAACAGAGTGAAACCTAAAAATTCAAACTGTTACTGGGAATGAACGCTTCAACATAGAAGAACGAAATTTGGGGAACCAAGTCGCCTTAGTGTACTGATCATTACCTGAAAGTATCATCCAGTTTGGGTGAAAAAATATTTGCTGAGATTTCTGGAGATTCGTAATTTTTGGAAGCTTGGCAACCCCTTCCCATGAAAGTGTTTCTCGCCAGTCACTGCTTAGGGCTACATCAAGAGGAAACCAAACGTAGAGATAGAACGTGAAACTACTTTGTTGTGTCAAGTTTCAAGAAGTTAGCACAAACCGTGTTGGATTTAGAGTTCCAAATACATCTATCAATATAGGAGAAAACAGAGTGAAACCTAAAAATTCAAACTGCTACTGGAAATGAACGCTTCAACATAGAAGAACGAAATTTGGGGAACCAAGTCGCCTTAGTGTACTGATCATTACCTGAGAGTATCATCCAGTTTGGGTGAAAAAATATTTGCTGAGATTTCTGGAGATTCGTAATTTTGGGAAGCTTGGCAACCCCTTCCCATGAAAGTGTTTCTCGCCAGTCACTGCTTAGGGCTACATCTAGAGGAAACAAAACGTAGAGATAGAACGTGAAACTACTTTGTTGTGTCAAGTTTCAAGAAGCTAGCACAAACCGTGTTGGATTTAGAGTTCCAAATACATCTATCAATATAGGAGAAAACAGAGTGAAACCTAAAAATTCAAACTGTTACTGGAAATGAACGCTTCAACATAGAAGAACGAAATTTGGGGAACCAAGTCGCCTTAGTGTACTGATCATTACCTGAAAGTATCATCCAGTTTGGGTGAAAAAATATTTGCTGAGATTTCTGGAGATTCGTAATTTTGGGAAGCTTGGCAACCCCTTCCCATGAAAGTGTTTCTCGCCAGTCACTGCTTAGGGCTACATCAAGAGGAAACAAAACGTAGAGATAGAACGTGAAACTACTTTGTTGTGTCAAGTTTCAAGAAGCTAGCACAAACCGTGTTGGATTTAGAGTTCCAAATACATCTATCAATATAGGAGAAAACAGAGTGAAACCTAAAAATTCAAACTGTTACTGGAAATGAACGCTTCAACATAGAAGAACGAAATTTGGGGAACCAAGTCGCCTTAGTGTACTGATCATTACCTGAAAGTATCATCCAGTTTGGGTGAAAAAATATTTGCTGAGATTTCTGGAGATTCGTAATTTTGGGAAGCTTGGCAACCCCTTCCCATGAAAGTGTTTCTCGCCAGTCACTGCTTAGGGCTACATCAAGAGGAAACAAAACGTAGAGATAGAACGTGAAACTACTTTGTTGTGTCAAGTTTCAAGAAGCTAGCACAAACCGTGTTGGATTTAGAGTTCCAAATACATCTATCAATATAGGAGAAAACAGAGTGAAACCTACAAATTCAAACTGTTACTGGAAATGAACGCTTCAACATAGAAGAACGAAATTTGGGGAACCAAGTCGCCTTAGTGTACTGATCATTACCTGAAAGTATCATCCAGTTTGGGTGAAAAAATGTTTGCTGAGATTTCTGGAGATTCGTAATTTTGGGAAGCTTGGCAACCCCTTCCCATGAAAGTATTTCTCGCCAGTCACTGCTTAGGGCTACATCAAGAGGAAACAAAACGTAGAGATAGAACGTGAAACTACTTTGTTGTGTCAAGTTTCAAGAAGCTAGCACAAACCGTGTTGGATTTAGAGTTCCAAATACATCTATCAATATAGGAGAAAACAGAGTGAAACCTAAAAATTCAAACTGTTACTGGAAATGAACGCTTCAACATAGAAGAACGAAATTTGGGGAACCAAGTCGCCTTAGTGTACTGATCATTACCTGAAAGTATCATCCAGTTTGGGTGAAAAAATATTTGCTGAGATTTCTGGAGATTCGTAATTTTGGGAAGCTTGGCAACCCCTTCCCATGAAAGTGTTTCTCGCCAGTCACTGCTTAGGGCTACATCAAGAGGAAACAAAACATAGAGATAGAACGTGAAACTACTTTGTTGTTTCAAGTTTCAAGAAGCTAGCACAAACCGTGTTGGATTTAGAGTTCCAAATACATCTATCAATATAGGAGAAAACAGAGTGTAACCTAAAAATTCAAACTGTTACTGGAAATGAACGCTTCAACATAGAAGAACGAAATTTGGGGAACCAAGTCGCCTTAGTGTACTGATCATTACCTGAGAGTATCATCCAGTTTGGGTGAAAAAATATTTGCTGAGATTTCTGGAGATTCGTAATTTTTGGAAGCTTGGCAACCCCTTCCCATGAAAGTGTTTCTCGCCAGTCACTGCTTAGGGCTACATCAAGAGGAAACAAAACATAGAGATAGAACGTGAAACTACTTTGTTGTGTCAAGTTTCAAGAAGCTAGCACAAACCGTGTTGGATTTAGAGTTCCAAATACATCTATCAATATAGGAGAAAACAGAGTGAAACCTAAAAATTCAAACTGTTACTGGAAATGAACGCTTCAACATAGAAGAACGAAATTTGGGGAACCAAGTCGCCTTAGTGTACTGATCATTACCTGAAAGTATCATCCAGTTTGGGTGAAAAAATATTTGCTGAGATTTCTGGAGATTCGTAATTTTGGGAAGCTTGGCAACCCCTTCCCATGAAAGTGTTTCTCGCCAGTCACTGCTTAGGGCTACATCAAGAGGAAACAAAACGTAGAGATAGAACGTGAAACTACTTTGTTGTGTCAAGTTTCAAGAAGCTAGCACAAACCGTGTTGGATTTAGAGTTCCAAATACATCTATCAATATAGGAGAAAACAGAGTGAAACCTAAAAATTCAAACTGTTACTGGGAATGAACGCTTCAACATAGAAGAACGAAATTTGGGGAACCAAGTCGCCTTAGTGTACTGATCATTACCTGAAAGTATCATCCAGTTTGGGTGAAAAAATATTTGCTGAGATTTCTGGAGATTCGTAATTTTGGGAAGCTTGGCAACCCCTTCCCATGAAAGTGTTTCTCGCCAGTCACTGCTTAGGGCTACATCAAGAGGAAACCAAACGTAGAGATAGAAGGTGAAACTACTTTGTTGTGTCAAGTTTCAAGAAGCTAGCACAAACCGTGTTGGATTTAGAGTTCCAAATACATCTATCAATATAGGAGAAAACAGAGTGAAACCTAAAAATTCAAACTGTTACTGGAAATGAACGCTTCAACATAGAAGAACGAAATTTGGGGAACCAAGTCGCCTTAGTGTACTGATCATTACCTGAAAGTATCATCCAGTTTGGGTGAAAAAATATTTGCTGAGATTTCTGGAGATTCGTAATTTTGGGAAGCTTGGCAACCCCTTCCCATGAAAGTGTTTCTCGCCAGTCACTGCTTAGGGCTACATCAAGAGGAAACAAAACGTAGAGATAGAACGTGAAACTACTTTGTTGTGTCAACTTTCAAGAAGCTAGCACAAACCGTGTTGGATTTAGAGTTCCAAATACATCTATCAATATAGGAGAAAACAGAGTGAAACCTAAAAATTCAAACTGTTACTGGAAATGAACGCTTCAACATAGAAGAACGAAATTTGGGGAACCAAGTCGCCTTAGTGTACTGATCATTACCTGAAAGTATCATCCAGTTTGGGTGAAAAAATATTTGCTGAGATTTCTGGAGATTCGTAATTTTGGGAAGCTTGGCAACCCCTTCCCATGAAAGTGTTTCTCGCCAGTCACTGCTTAGGGCTACATCAAGAGGAAACAAAACGTAGAGATAGAACGTGAAACTACTTTGTTGTGTCAAGTTTCAAGAAGCTAACACAAACCGTGTTGGATTTAGAGTTCCAAATACATCTATCAATATAGGAGAAAACAGAGTGAAACCTAAAAATTCAAACTGTTACTGGAAATGAACGCTTCAACATAGAAGAACGAAATTTGGGGAACCAAGTCGCCTTAGTGTACTGATCATTACCTGAAAGTATCATCCAGTTTGGGTGAAAAAATATTTGCTGAGATTTCTGGAGATTCATAATTTTGGGAAGCTTGGCAACCCCTTCCCATGAAAGTGTTTCTCGCCAGTCACTGCTTAGGGCTACATCAAGAGGAAACCAAACGTAGAGATAGAACGTGAAACTACTTTGTTGTGTCAAGTTTCAAGAAGTTAGCACAAACCGTGTTGGATTTAGAGTTCCAAATACATCTATCAATATAGGAGAAAACAGAGTGAAACCTAAAAATTCAAACTGCTACTGGAAATGAACGCTTCAACATAGAAGAACGAAATTTGGGGAACCAAGTCGCCTTAGTGTACTGATCATTACCTGAGAGTATCATCCAGTTTGGGTGAAAAAATATTTGCTGAGATTTCTGGAGATTCGTAATTTTTGGAAGCTTGGCAACCCCTTCCCATGAAAGTGTTTCTCGCCAGTCACTGCTTAGGGCTACATCAAGAGGAAACCAAACGTAGAGATAGAACGTGAAACTACTTTGTTGTGTCAAGTTTCAAGAAGCTAGCACAAACCGTGTTGGATTTAGAGTTCCAAATACATCTATCAATATAGGAGAAAACAGAGTGAAACCTAAAAATTCAAACTGTTACTGGAAATGAACGCTTCAACATAGAAGAACGAAATTTGGGGAACCAAGTCGCCTTAGTGTACTGATCATTACGTGAAAGTATCATCCAGTTTGGGTGAAAAAATATTTGCTGAGATTTCTGGAGATTCGTAATTTTGGGAAGCTTGGCAACCCCTTCCCATGAAAGTGTTTCTCGCCAGTCACTGCTTAGGGCTACATCAAGAGGAAACAAAACGTAGAGATAGAACGTGAAACTACTTTGTTGTGTCAAGTTTCAAGAAGCTAGCACAAACCGTGTTGGATTTAGAGTTCCAAATACATCTATCAATATAGGAGAAAACAGAGTGAAACCTACAAATTCAAACTGTTACTGGAAATGAACGCTTCAACATAGAAGAACGAAATTTGGGGAACCAAGTCGCCTTAGTGTACTGATCATTACCTGAAAGTATCATCCAGTTTGGGTGAAAAAATGTTTGCTGAGATTTCTGGAGATTCGTAATTTTGGGAAGCTTGGCAACCCCTTCCCATGAAAGTGTTTCTCGCCAGTCACTGCTTAGGGCTACATCAAGAGGAAACAAAACGTAGAGATAGAACGTGAAACTACTTTGTTGTGTCAAGTTCAAGAAGCTAGCACAAACCGTGTTGGATTTAGAGTTCCAAATACATCTATCAATATAGGAGAAAACAGAGTGAAACCTAAAAATTCAAACTGTTACTGGAAATGAACGCTTCAACATAGAAGAACGAAATTTGGGGAACCAAGTCGCCTTAGTGTACTGATCATTACCTGAAAGTATCATCCAGTTTGGGTGAAAAAATATTTGCTGAGATTTCTGGAGATTCGTAATTTTGGGAAGCTTGGCAACCCCTTCCCATGAAAGTGTTTCTCGCCAGTCACTGCTTAGAGCTACATCAAGAGGAAACAAAACGTAGAGATAGAACGTGAAACTACTTTGTTGTTTCAAGTTTCAAGAAGCTAGCACAAACCGTGTTGGATTTAGAGTTCCAAATACATCTATCAATATAGGAGAAAACAGAGTGTAACCTAAAAATTCAAACTGTTACTGGAAATGAACGCTTCAACATAGAAGAACGAAATTTGGGGAACCAAGTCGCCTTAGTGTACTGATCATTACCTGAAAGTATCATCCAGTTTGGGTGAAAAAATATTTGCTGAGATTTCTGGAGATTCGTAATTTTGGGAAGCTTGGCAACCCCTTCCCATGAAAGTGTTTCTCGCCAGTCACTGCTTAGGGCTACATCAAGAGGAAACCAAACGTAGAGATAGAACGTGAAACTACTTTGTTGTGTCAAGTTTCAAGAAGTTAGCACAAACCGTGTTGGATTTAGAGTTCCAAATACATCTATCAATATAGGAGAAAACAGAGTGAAACCTAAAAATTCAAACTGCTACTGGAAATGAACGCTTCAACATAGAAGAACGAAATTTGGGGAACCAAGTCGCCTTAGTGTACTGATCATTACCTGAGAGTATCATCCAGTTTGGGTGAAAAAATATTTGCTGAGATTTCTGGAGATTCGTAATTTTGGGAAGCTTGGCAACCCCTTCCCATGAAAGTGTTTCTCGCCAGTCACTGCTTAGGGCTACATCAAGAGGAAACAAAACGTAGAGATAGAACGTGAAACTACTTTGTTGTGTCAAGTTTCAAGAAGCTAGCACAAACCGTGTTGGATTTAGAGTTCCAAATACATCTATCAATATAGGAGAAAACAGAGTGAAACCTAAAAATTCAAACTGTTACTGGAAATGAACGCTTCAACATAGAAGAACGAAATTTGGGGAACCAAGTCGCCTTAGTGTACTGATCATTACCTGAAAGTATCATCCAGTTTGGGTGAAAAAATATTTGCTGAGATTTCTGGAGATTCGTAATTTTGGGAAGCTTGGCAACCCCTTCCCATGAAAGTGTTTCTCGCCAGTCACTGCTTAGGGCTACATCAAGAGGAAACAAAACGTAGAGATAGAACGTGAAACTACTTTGTTGTGTCAAGTTTCAAGAAGCTAGCACAAACCGTGTTGGATTTAGAGTTCCAAATACATCTATCAATATAGGAGAAAACAGAGTGAAACCTAAAAATTCAAACTGTTACTGGAAATGAACGCTTCAACATAGAAGAACGAAATTTGGGGAACCAAGTCGCCTTAGTGTACTGATCATTACCTGAAAGTATCATCCAGTTTGGGTGAAAAAATGTTTGCTGAGATTTCTGGAGATTCGTAATTTTGGGAAGCTTGGCAACCCCTTCCCATGAAAGTGTTTCTCGCCAGTCACTGCTTAGGGCTACATCAAGAGGAAACGAAACGTAGAGATAGAACGTGAAACTACTTTGTTGTGTCAAGTTTCAAGAAGCTAGCACAAACCGTGTTGGATTTAGAGTTCCAAATACATCTATCAATATAGGAGAAAACAGAGTGAAACCTACAAATTCAAACTGTTACTGGAAATGAACGCTTCAACATAGAAGAACGAAATTTGGGGAACCAAGTCGCCTTAGTGTACTGATCATTACCTGAAAGTATCATCCAGTTTGGGTGAAAAAATGTTTGCTGAGATTTCTGGAGATTCGTAATTTTGGGAAGCTTGGCAACCCCTTCCCATGAAAGTATTTCTCGCCAGTCACTGCTTAGGGCTACATCAAGAGGAAACAAAACGTAGAGATAGAACGTGAAACTACTTTGTTGTGTCAAGTTTCAAGAAGCTAGCACAAACCGTGTTGGATTTAGAGTTCCAAATACATCTATCAATATAGGAGAAAACAGAGTGAAACCTAAAAATTCAAACTGTTACTGGAAATGAACGCTTCAACATAGAAGAACGAAATTTGGGGAACCAAGTCGCCTTAGTGTACTGATCATTACCTGAAAGTATCATCCACTTTGGGTGAAAAAATATTTGCTGAGATTTCTGGAGATTCGTAATTTTGGGAAGCTTGGCAACCCCTTCCCATGAAAGTGTTTCTCGCCAGTCACTGCTTAGGGCTACATCAAGAGGAAAAAAAACGTAGAGATAGAACGTGAAACTACTTTGTTGTTTCAAGTTTCAAGAAGCTAGCACAAACCGTGTTGGATTTAGAGTTCCAAATACATCTATCAATATAGGAGAAAACAGAGTGTAACCTAAAAATTCAAACTGTTACTGGAAATGAACGCTTCAACATTGAAGAACGAAATTTGGGGAACCAAGTCGCCTTAGTGTACTGATCATTACCTGAGAGTATCATCCAGTTTGGGTGAAAAAATATTTGCTGAGATTTCTGGAGATTCGTAATTTTTGGAAGCTTGGCAACCCCTTCCCATGAAAGTGTTTCTCGCCAGTCACTGCTTAGGGCTACATCAAGAGGAAACAAAACGTAGAGATAGAACGTGAAACTACTTTGTTGTGTCAAGTTTCAAGAAGCTAGCACAAACCGTGTTGGATTTAGAGTTCCAAATACATCTATCAATATAGGAGAAAACAGAGTGAAACCTAAAAATTCAAACTGTTACTGGAAATGAACGCTTCAACATAGAAGAACGAAATTTGGGGAACCAAGTCGCCTTAGTGTACTGATCATTACCTGAAAGTATCATCCAGTTTGGGTGAAAAAATATTTGCTGAGATTTCTGGAGATTCGTAATTTTGGGAAGCTTGGCAACCCCTTCCCATGAAAGTGTTTCTCGCCAGTGACTGCTTAGGGCTACATCAAGAGGAAACAAAACGTAGAGATAGAACGTGAAACTACTTTGTTGTGTCAAGTTTCAAGAAGCTAGCACAAACCGTGTTGGATTTAGAGTTCCAAATACATCTATCAATATAGGAGAAAACAGAGTGAAACCTAAAAATTCAAACTGTTACTGGAAATGAACGCTTCAACATAGAAGAACGAAATTTGGGGAACCAAGTCGCCTTAGTGTACTGATCATTACCTGAAAGTATCATCCAGTTTGGGTGAAAAAATATTTGCTGAGATTTCTGGATATTCGTAATTTTGGGAAGCTTGGCAACCCCTTCCCATGAAAGTGTTTCTCGCCAGTCACTGCTTAGGGCTACATCAAGAGGAAACGAAACGTAGAGATAGAACGTGAAACTACTTTGTTGTTTCAAGTTTCAAGAAGCTAGCACAAACCGTGTTGGATTTAGAGTTCCAAATACATCTATCAATATAGGAGAAAACAGAGTGTAACCTAAAAATTCACTTGTTACTGGAAATGAACGCTTCAACATAGAAGAACGAAATTTGGGGAACCAAGTCGCCTTAGTGTACTGATCATTACCTGAAAGTATCATCCAGTTTGGGTGAAAAAATATTTGCTGAGATTTCTGGAGATTCGTAATTTTGGGAAGCTTGGCAACCCCTTCCCATGAAAGTGTTTCTCGCCAGTCACTGCTTAGGGCTACATCAAGAGGAAACCAAACGTAGAGATAGAACGTGAAACTACTTTGTTGTGTCAAGTTTCAAGAAGTTAGCACAAACCGTGTTGGATTTAGAGTTCCAAATACATCTATCAATATAGGAGAAAACAGAGTGAAACCTAAAAATTCAAACTGCTACTGGAAATGAACGCTTCAACATAGAAGAACGAAATTTGCGGAACCAAGTCGCCTTAGTGTACTGATCATTACCTGAGAGTATCATCCAGTTTGGGTGAAAAAATATTTGCTGAGATTTCTGGAGATTCGTAATTTTGGGAAGCTTGGCAACCCCTTCCCATGAAAGTGTTTCTCGCCAGTCACTGCTTAGGGCTACATCAAGAGGAAACAAAACGTAGAGATAGAACGTGAAACTACTTTGTTGTGTCAAGTTTCAAGAAGCTAGCACAAACCGTGTTGGATTTAGAGTTCCAAATACATCTATCTATATAGGAGAAAACAGAGTGAAACCTAAAAATTCAAACTGTTACTGGAAATGAAGGCTTCAACATAGAAGAACGAAATTTGGGGAACCAAGTCGCCTTAGTGTACTGATCATTACCTGAAAGTATCATCCAGTTTGGGTGAAAAAATATTTGCTGAGATTTCTGGAGATTCGTAATTTTGGGAAGCTTGGCAACCCCTTCCCATGAAAGTGTTTCTCGCCAGTCACTGCTTAGGGCTACATCAAGAGGAAACAAAACGTAGAGATAGAACGTGAAACTACTTTGTTGTGTCAAGTTTCAAGAAGCTAGCACAAACCGTGTTGGATTTAGAGTTCCAAATACATCTATCAATATAGGAGAAAACAGAGTGAAACCTAAAAATTCAAACTGTTACTGGAAATGAACGCTTCAACATAGAAGAACGAAATTTGGGGAACCAAGTCGCCTTAGTGTACTGATCATTACCTGAAAGTATCATCCAGTTTGGGTGAAAAAATGTTTGCTGAGATTTCTGGAGATTCGTAATTTTGGGAAGCTTGGCAACCCCTTCCCATGAAAGTGTTTCTCGCCAGTCACTGCTTAGGGCTACATCAAGAGGAAACGAAACGTAGAGATAGAACGTGAAACTACTTTGTTGTGTCAAGTTTCAAGAAGCTAGCACAAACCGTGTTGGATTTAGAGTTCCAAATACATCTATCAATATAGGAGAAAACAGAGTGAAACCTACAAATTCAAACTGTTACTGGAAATGAACGCTTCAACATAGAAGAACGAAATTTGGGGTACCAAGTCGCCTTAGTGTACTGATCATTACCTGAAAGTATCATCCAGTTTGGGTGAAAAAATGTTTGCTGAGATTTCTGGAGATTCGTAATTTTGGGAAGCTTGGCAACCCCTTCCCATGAAAGTATTTCTCGCCAGTCACTGCTTAGGGCTACATCAAGAGGAAACAAAACGTAGAGATAGAACGTGAAACTACTTTGTTGTGTCAAGTTTCAAGAAGCTAGCACAAACCGTGTTGGATTTAGAGTTCCAAATACATCTATCAATATAGGAGAAAACAGAGTGAAACCTAAAAATTCAAACTGTTACTGGAAATGAACGCTTCAACATAGAAGAACGAAATTTGGGGAACCAAGTCGCCTTAGTGTACTGATCATTACCTGAAAGTATCATCCACTTTGGGTGAAAAAATATTTGCAGAGATTTCTGGAGATTCGTAATTTTGGGAAGCTTGGCAACCCCTTCCCATGAAAGTGTTTCTCGCCAGTCACTGCTTAGGGCTACATCAAGAGGAAACAAAACGTAGAGATAGAACGTGAAACTACTTTGTTGTTTCAAGTTTCAAGAAGCTAGCACAAACCGTGTTGGATTTAGAGTTCCAAATACATCTATCAATATAGGAGAAAACAGAGTGTAACCTAAAAATTCAAACTGTTACTGGAAATGAACGCTTCAACATAGAAGAACGAAATTTGGGGAACCAAGTCGCCTTAGTGTACTGATCATTACCTGAGAGTATCATCCAGTTTGGGTGAAAAAATATTTGCTGAGATTTCTGGAGATTCGTAATTTTTGGAAGCTTGGCAACCCCTTCCCATGAAAGTGTTTCTCGCCAGTCACTGCTTAGGGCTACATCAAGAGGAAACAAAACGTAGAGATAGAACGTGAAACTACTTTGTTGTGTCAAGTTTCAAGAAGCTAGCACAAACCGTGTTGGATTTAGAGTTCCAAATACATCTATCAATATAGGAGAAAACAGAGTGAAACCTAAAAATTCAAACTGTTACTGGAAATGAACGCTTCAACATAGAAGAACGAAATTTGGGGAACCAAGTCGCCTTAGTGTACTGATCATTACCTGAAAGTATCATCCAGTTTGGGTGAAAAAATATTTGCTGAGATTTCTGGAGATTCGTAATTTTTGGAAGCTTGGCAACCCCTTCCCATGAAAGTGTTTCTCGCCAGTCACTGCTTAGGGCTACATCAAGAGGAAACCAAACGTAGAGATAGAACGTGAAACTACTTTGTTGTGTCAAGTTTCAAGAAGCTAGCACAAACCGTGTTGGATTTAGAGTTCCAAATACATCTATCAATATAGGAGAAAACAGAGTGAAACCTAAAAATTCAAACTGTTACTGGAAATGAACGCTTCAACATAGAAGAACGAAATTTGGGGAACCAAGTCGCCTTAGTGTACTGATCATTACGTGAAAGTATCATCCAGTTTGGGTGAAAAAATATTTGCTGAGATTTCTGGAGATTCGTAATTTTGGGAAGCTTGGCAACCCCTTCCCATGAAAGTGTTTCTCGCCAGTCACTGCTTAGGGCTACATCAAGAGGAAACAAAACGTAGAGATAGAACGTGAAACTACTTTGTTGTGTCAAGTTTCAAGAAGCTAGCACAAACCGTGTTGGATTTAGAGTTCCAAATACATCTATCAATATAGGAGAAAACAGAGTGTAACCTAAAAATTCAAACTGTTACTGGAAATGAACGCTTCAACATAGAAGAACGAAATTTGGGGAACCAAGTCGCCTTAGTGTACTGATCATTACCTGAAAGTATCATCCAGTTTGGGTGAAAAAATATTTGCTGAGATTTCGGGGGATTCGTAATTTTGGGAAGCTTGGCAACCCCTTCCCATGAAAGTGTTTCTCGCCAGTCACTGCTTAGGGCTACATCAAGAGGAAACCAAACGTAGAGATAGAACGTGAAACTACTTTGTTGTGTCAAGTTTCAAGAAGTTAGCACAAACCGTGTTGGATTTAGAGTTCCAAATACATCTATCAATATAGGAGAAAACAGAGTGAAACCTAAAAATTCAAACTGCTACTGGAAATGAACGCTTCAACATAGAAGAACGAAATTTGCGGAACCAAGTCGCCTTAGTGTACTGATCATTACCTGAGAGTATCATCCAGTTTGGGTGAAAAAATATTTGCTGAGATTTCTGGAGATTCGTAATTTTGGGAAGCTTGGCAACCCCTTCCCATGAAAGTGTTTCTCGCCAGTCACTGCTTAGGGCTACATCAAGAGGAAACAAAACGTAGAGATAGAACGTGAAACTACTTTGTTGTGTCAAGTTTCAAGAAGCTAGCACAAACCGTGTTGGATTTAGAGTTCCAAATACATCTATCAATATAGGAGAAAACAGAGTGAAACCTAAAAATTCAAACTGTTACTGGAAATGAAGGCTTCAACATAGAAGAACGAAATTTGGGGAACCAAGTCGCCTTAGTGTACTGATCATTACCTGAAAGTATCATCCAGTTTGGGTGAAAAAATATTTGCTGAGATTTCTGGAGATTCGTAATTTTGGGAAGCTTGGCAACCCCTTCCCATGAAAGTGTTTCTCGCCAGTCACTGCTTAGGGCTACATCAAGAGGAAACAAAACGTAGAGATAGAACGTGAAACTACTTTGTTGTGTCAAGTTTCAAGAAGCTAGCACAAACCGTGTTGGATTTAGAGTTCCAAATACATCTATCAATATAGGAGAAAACAGAGTGAAACCTAAAAATTCAAACTGTTACTGGAAATGAACGCTTCAACATAGAAGAACGAAATTTGGGGAACCAAGTCGCCTTAGTGTACTGATCATTACCTGAAAGTATCATCCAGTTTGGGTGAAAAAATGTTTGCTGAGATTTCTGGAGATTCGTAATTTTGGGAAGCTTGGCAACCCCTTCCCATGAAAGTGTTTCTCGCCAGTCACTGCTTTGGGCTACATCAAGAGGAAACGAAACGTAGAGATAGAACGTGAAACTACTTTGTTGTGTCAAGTTTCAAGAAGCTAGCACAAACCGTGTTGGATTTAGAGTTCCAAATACATCTATCAATATAGGAGAAAACAGAGTGAAACCTACAAATTCAAACTGTTACTGGAAATGAACGCTTCAACATAGAAGAACGAAATTTGGGGAACCAAGTCGCCTTAGTGTACTGATCATTACCTGAAAGTATCATCCAGTTTGGGTGAAAAAATGTTTGCTGAGATTTCTGGAGATTCGTAATTTTGGGAAGCTTGGCAACCCCTTCCCATGAAAGTATTTCTCGCCAGTCACTGCTTAGGGCTACATCAAGAGGAAACAAAACGTAGAGATAGAACGTGAAACTACTTTGTTGTGTCAAGTTTCAAGAAGCTAGCACAAACCGTGTTGGATTTAGAGTTCCAAATACATCTATCAATATAGGAGAAAACAGAGTGAAACCTAAAAATTCAAACTGTTACTGGAAATGAACGCTTCAACATAGAAGAACGAAATTTGGGGAACCAAGTCGCATTAGTGTACTGATCATTACCTGAAAGTATCATCCACTTTGGGTGAAAAAATATTTGCTGAGATTTCTGGAGATTCGTAATTTTGGGAAGCTTGGCAACCCCTTCCCATGAAAGTGTTTCTCGCCAGTCACTGCTTAGGGCTACATCAAGAGGAAACAAAACGTAGAGATAGAACGTGAAACTACTTTGTTGTTTCAAGTTTCAAGAAGCTAGCACAAACCGTGTTGGATTTAGAGTTCCAAATACATCTATCAATATAGGAGAAAACAGAGTGTAACCTAAAAATTCAAACTGTTACTGGAAATGAACGCTTCAACATAGAAGAACGAAATTTGGGGAACCAAGTCGCCTTAGTGTACTGATCATTACCTGAGAGTATCATCCAGTTTGGGTGAAAAAATATTTGCTGAGATTTCTGGAGATTCGTAATTTTTGGAAGCTTGGCAACCCCTTCCCATGAAAGTGTTTCTCGCCAGTCACTGCTTAGGGCTACATCAAGAGGAAACAAAACGTAGAGATAGAACGTGAAACTACTTTGTTGTGTCAAGTTTCAAGAAGCTAGCACAAACCGTGTTGGATTTAGAGTTCCAAATACATCTATCAATATAGGAGAAAACAGAGTGAAACCTAAAAATTCAAACTGTTACTGGAAATGAACGCTTCAACATAGAAGAACGAAATTTGGGGAACCAAGTCGCCTTAGTGTACTGATCATTACCTGAAAGTATCATCCAGTTTGGGTGAAAAAATATTTGCTGAGATTTCTGGAGATTCGTAATTTTTGGAAGCTTGGCAACCCCTTCCCATGAAAGTGTTTCTCGCCAGTCACTGCTTAGGGCTACATCAAGAGGAAACAAAACGTAGAGATAGAACGTGAAACTACTTTGTTGTGTCAAGTTTCAAGAAGCTAGCACAAACCGTGTTGGATTTAGAGTTCCAAATACATCTATCAATATAGGAGAAAACAGAGTGAAACCTAAAAATTCAAACTGTTACTGGAAATGAACGCTTCAACATAGAAGAACGAAATTTGGGGAACCAAGTCGCCTTAGTGTACTGATCATTACCTGAAAGTATCATCCAGTTTGGGTGAAAAAATATTTGCTGAGATTTCTGGAGATTCGTAATTTTGGGAAGCTTGGCAACCCCTTCCCATGAAAGTGTTTCTCGCCAGTCACTGCTTAGGGCTACATCAAGAGGAAACGAAACGTAGAGATAGAACGTGAAACTACTTTGTTGTGTCAAGTTTCAAGAAGCTAGCACAAACCGTGTTGGATTTAGAGTTCCAAATACATCTATCAATATAGGAGAAAACAGAGTGAAACCTACAAATTCAAACTGTTACTGGAAATGAACGCTTCAACATAGAAGAACGAAATTTGGGGAACCAAGTCGCCTTAGTGTACTGATCATTACCTGAAAGTATCATCCAGTTTGGGTGAAAAAATGTTTGCTGAGATTTCTGGAGATTCGTAATTTTGGGAAGCTTGGCAACCCCTTCCCATGAAAGTATTTCTCGCCAGTCACTGCTTAGGGCTACATCAAGAGGAAACAAAACGTAGAGATAGAACGTGAAACTACTTTGTTGTGTCAAGTTTCAAGAAGCTAGCACAAACCGTGTTGGATTTAGAGTTCCAAATACATCTATCAATATAGGAGAAAACAGAGTGAAACCTAAAAATTCAAACTGTTACTGGAAATGAACGCTTAAACATAGAAGAACGAAATTTGGGGAACCAAGTCGCCTTAGTGTACTGATCATTACCTGAAAGTATCATCCACTTTGGGTGAAAAAATATTTGCTGAGATTTCTGGAGATTCGTAATTTTGGGAAGCTTGGCAACCCCTTCCCATGAAAGTGTTTCTCGCCAGTCACTGCTTAGGGCTACATCAAGAGGAAACAAAACGTAGAGATAGAACGTGAAACTACTTTGTTGTTTCAAGTTTCAAGAAGCTAGCACAAACCGTGTTGGATTTAGAGTTCCAAATACATCTATCAATATAGGAGAAAACAGAGTGTAACCTAAAAATTCAAACTGTTACTGGAAATGAACGCTTCAACATAGAAGAACGAAATTTGGGGAACCAAGTCGCCTTAGTGTACTGATCATTACCTGAAAGTATCATCCAGTTTGGGTGAAAAAATATTTGCTGAGATTTCTGGAGATTCATAATTTTGGGAAGCTTGGCAACCCCTTCCCATGAAAGTGTTTCTCGCCAGTCACTGCTTAGGGCTACATCAAGAGGAAACCAAACGTAGAGATAGAACGTGAAACTACTTTGTTGTGTCATGTTTCAAGAAGTTAGCACAAACCGTGTTGGATTTAGAGTTCCAAATACATCTATCAATATAGGAGAAAACAGAGTGAAACCTAAAAATTCAAACTGCTACTGGAAATGAACGCTTCAACATAGAAGAACGAAATTTGGGGAACCAAGTCGCCTTAGTGTACTGATCATTACCTGAGAGTATCATCCAGTTTGGGTGAAAAAATATTTGCTGAGATTTCTGGAGATTCGTAATTTTTGGAAGCTTGGCAACCCCTTCCCATGAAAGTGTTTCTCGCCAGTCACTGCTTAGGGCTACATCAAGAGGAAACCAAACGTAGAGATAGAACGTGAAACTACTTTGTTGTGTCAAGTTTCAAGAAGCTAGCACAAACCGTGTTGGATTTAGAGTTCCAAATACATCTATCAATATAGGAGAAAACAGAGTGAAACCTAAAAATTCAAACTGTTACTGGAAATGAACGCTTCAACATAGAAGAACGAAATTTGGGGAACCAAGTCGCCTTAGTGTACTGATCATTACCTGAAAGTATCTTCCAGTTTGGGTGAAAAAATATTTGCTGAGATTTCTGGAGATTCGTAATTTTTGGAAGCTTGGCAACCCCTTCCCATGAAAGTGTTTCTCGCCAGTCACTGCTTAGGGCTACATCAAGAGGAAACAAAACGTAGAGATAGAACGTGAAACTACTTTGTTGTGTCAAGTTTCAAGAAGCTAGCACAAACCGTGTTGGATTTAGAGTTCCAAATACATCTATCAATATAGGAGAAAACAGAGTGAAACCTAAAAATTCAAACTGTTACTGGAAATGAACGCTTCAACATAGAAGAACGAAATTTGGGGAACCAAGTCGCCTTAGTGTACTGATCATTACCTGAAAGTATCATCCAGTTTGGGTGAAAAAATATTTGCTGAGATTTCTGGAGATTCGTAATTTTTGGAAGCTTGGCAACCCCTTCCCATGAAAGTGTTTCTCGCCAGTCACTGCTTAGGGCTACATCAAGAGGAAACAAAACGTAGAGATAGAACGTGAAACTACTTTGTTGTGTCAAGTTTCAAGAAGCTAGCACAAACCGTGTTGGATTTAGAGTTCCAAATACATCTATCAATATAGGAGAAAACAGAGTGAAACCTAAAAATTCAAACTGTTACTGGAAATGAACGCTTCAACATAGAAGAACGAAATTTGGGGAACCAAGTCGCCTTAGTGTACTGATCATTACCTGAAAGTATCATCCAGTTTGGGTGAAAAAATATTTGCTGAGATTTCTGGAGATTCGTAATTTTGGGAAGCTTGGCAACCCCTTCCCATGAAAGTGTTTCTCGCCAGTCACTGCTTAGGGCTACATCAAGAGGAAACAAAACGTAGAGATAGAACGTGAAACTACTTTGTTGTGTCAAGTTTCAAGAAGCTAGCACAAACCGTGTTGGATTTAGAGTTCCAAATACATCTATCAATATAGGAGAAAACAGAGTGAAACCTACAAATTCAAACTGTTACTGGAAATGAACGCTTCAACATAGAAGAACGAAATTTGGGGAACCAAGTCGCCGTAGTGTACTGATCATTACCTGAAAGTATCATCCAGTTTGGGTGAAAAAATGTTTGCTGAGATTTCTGGAGATTCGTAATTTTGGGAAGCTTGGCAACCCCTTCCCATGAAAGTATTTCTCGCCAGTCACTGCTTAGGGCTACATCAAGAGGAAACAAAACGTAGAGATAGAACGTGAAACTACTTTGTTGTGTCAAGTTTCAAGAAGCTAGCACAAACCGTGTTGGATTTAGAGTTCCAAATACATCTATCAATATAGGAGAAAACAGAGTGAAACCTAAAAATTCAAACTGTTACTGGAAATGAACGCTTCAACATAGAAGAACGAAATTTGGGGAACCAAGTCGCCTTAGTGTACTGATCATTACCTGAAAGTATCATCCACTTTGGGTGAAAAAATATTTGCTGAGATTTCTGGAGATTCGTAATTTTGGGAAGCTTGGCAACCCCTTCCCATGAAAGTGTTTCTCTCCAGTCACTGCTTAGGGCTACATCAAGAGGAAACAAAACGTAGAGATAGAACGTGAAACTACTTTGTTGTTTCAAGTTTCAAGAAGCTAGCACAAACCGTGTTGGATTTAGAGTTCCAAATACATCTATCAATATAGGAGAAAACAGAGTGAAACCTAAAAATTCAAACTGCTACTGGAAATGAACGCTTCAACATAGAAGAACGAAATTTGGGGAACCAAGTCGCCTTAGTGTACTGATCATTACCTGAGAGTATCATCCAGTTTGGGTGAAAAAATATTTGCTGAGATTTCTGGAGATTCGTAATTTTTGGAAGCTTGGCAACCCCTTCCCATGAAAGTGTTTCTCGCCAGTCACTGCTTAGGGCTACATCAAGAGGAAACCAAACGTAGAGATAGAACGTGAAACTACTTTGTTGTGTCAAGTTTCAAGAAGCTAGCACAAACCGTGTTGGATTTAGAGTTCCAAATACATCTATCAATATAGGAGAAAACAGAGTGAAACCTAAAAATTCAAACTGTTACTGGAAATGAACGCTTCAACATAGAAGAACGAAATTTGGGGAACCAAGTCGCCTTAGTGTACTGATCATTACCTGAAAGTATCTTCCAGTTTGGGTGAAAAAATATTTGCTGAGATTTCTGGAGATTCGTAATTTTTGGAAGCTTGGCAACCCCTTCCCATGAAAGTGTTTCTCGCCAGTCACTGCTTAGGGCTACATCAAGAGGAAACAAAACGTAGAGATAGAACGTGAAACTACTTTGTTGTGTCAAGTTTCAAGAAGCTAGCACAAACCGTGTTGGATTTAGAGTTCCAAATACATCTATCAATATAGGAGAAAACAGAGTGAAACCTAAAAATTCAAACTGTTACTGGAAATGAACGCTTCAACATAGAAGAACGAAATTTGGGGAACCAAGTCGCCTTAGTGTACTGATCATTACCTGAAAGTATCATCCAGTTTGGGTGAAAAAATATTTGCTGAGATTTCTGGAGATTCGTAATTTTTGGAAGCTTGGCAACCCCTTCCCATGAAAGTGTTTCTCGCCAGTCACTGCTTAGGGCTACATCAAGAGGAAACAAAACGTAGAGATAGAACGTGAAACTACTTTGTTGTGTCAAGTTTCAAGAAGCTAGCACAAACCGTGTTGGATTTAGAGTTCCAAATACATCTATCAATATAGGAGAAAACAGAGTGAAACCTAAAAATTCAAACTGTTACTGGAAATGAACGCTTCAACATAGAAGAACGAAATTTGGGGAACCAAGTCGCCTTAGTGTACTGATCATTACCTGAAAGTATCATCCAGTTTGGGTGAAAAAATATTTGCTGAGATTTCTGGAGATTCGTAATTTTGGGAAGCTTGGCAACCCCTTCCCATGAAAGTGTTTCTCGCCAGTCACTGCTTAGGGCTACATCAAGAGGAAACCAAACGTAGAGATAGAACGTGAAACTACTTTGTTGTGTCAAGTTTCAAGAAGCTAGCACAAACCGTGTTGGATTTAGAGTTCCAAATACATCTATCAATATAGGAGAAAACAGAGTGAAACCTAAAAATTCAAACTGTTACTGGAAATGAACGCTTCAACATAGAAGAACGAAATTTGGGGAACCAAGTCGCCTTAGTGTACTGATCATTACCTGAAAGTATCATCCAGTTTGGGTGAAAAAATATTTGCTGAGATTTCTGGAGATTCGTAATTTTGGGAAGCTTGGCAACCCCTTCCCATGAAAGTGTTTCTCGCCAGTCACTGCTTAGGGCTACATCAAGAGGAAACCAAACATACAGATAGAACGTGAAACTACTTTGTTGTGTCAAGTTTCAAGAAGCTAGCACAAACCGTGTTGGATTTAGAGTTCCAAATACATCTATCAATATAGGAGAAAACAGAGTGAAACCTACAAATTCAAACTGTTACTGGAAATGAACGCTTCAACATAGAAGAACGAAATTTGGGGAACCAAGTCGCCTTAGTGTACTGATCATTACCTGAAAGTATCATCCAGTTTGGGTGAAAAAATATTTGCTGAGATTTCTGGAGATTCGTAATTTTGGAAAGCTTGGCAACCCCTTCCCATGAAAGTGTTTCTCGCCAGTCACTGCTTAGGGCTACATCAAGAGGAAACCAAACGTAGAGATAGAACGTGAAACTACTTTGTTGTGTCAAGTTTCAAGAAGCTAGCACAAACCGTGTTGGATTTAGAGTTCCAAATACATCTATCAATATAGGAGAAAACAGAGTGAAACCTAAAAATTCAAACTGTTACTGGAAATGAACGCTTCAACATAGAAGAACAAAATTTGGGGAACCAAGTCGCCTTAGTGTACTGATCATTACCTGAAAGTATCATCCAGTTTGGGTGAAAAAATATTTGCTGAGATTTCTGGAGATTCGTAATTTTGGGAAGCTTGGCAACCCCTTCCCATGAAAGTGTTTCTCGCCAGTCACTGCTTAGGGCTACATCAAGAGGAAACAAAACGTAGAGATAGAACGTGAAACTACTTTGTTGTGTCAAGTTTCAAGAAGCTAGCACAAACCGTGTTGGATTTAGAGTTCCAAATACATCTATCAATATAGGAGAAAACAGAGTGAAACCTACAAATTCAAACTGTTACTGGAAATGAACGCTTCAACATAGAAGAACGAAATTTGGGGAACCAAGTCGCCGTAGTGTACTGATCATTACCTGAAAGTATCATCCAGTTTGGGTGAAAAAATGTTTGCTGAGATTTCTGGAGATTCGTAATTTTGGGAAGCTTGGCAACCCCTTCCCATGAAAGTATTTCTCGCCAGTCACTGCTTAGGGCTACATCAAGAGGAAACAAAACGTAGAGATAGAACGTGAAACTACTTTGTTGTGTCAAGTTTCAAGAAGCTAGCACAAACCGTGTTGGATTTAGAGTTCCAAATACATCTATCAATATAGGAGAAAACAGAGTGAAACCTAAAAATTCAAACTGTTACTGGAAATGAACGCTTCAACATAGAAGAACGAAATTTGGGGAACCAAGTCGCCTTAGTGTACTGATCATTACCTGAAAGTATCATCCACTTTGGGTGAAAAAATATTTGCTGAGATTTCTGGAGATTCGTAATTTTGGGAAGCTTGGCAACCCCTTCCCATGAAAGTGTTTCTCTCCAGTCACTGCTTAGGGCTACATCAAGAGGAAACAAAACGTAGAGATAGAACGTGAAACTACTTTGTTGTTTCAAGTTTCAAGAAGCTAGCACAAACCGTGTTGGATTTAGAGTTCCAAATACATCTATCAATATAGGAGAAAACAGAGTGTAACCTAAAAATTCAAACTGTTACTGGAAATGAACGCTTCAACATAGAAGAACGAAATTTGGGGAACCAAGTCGCCTTAGTGTACTGATCATTACCTGAGAGTATCATCCAGTTTGGGTGAAAAAATATTTGCTGAGATTTCTGGAGATTCGTAATTTTTGGAAGCTTGGCAACCCCTTCCCATGAAAGTGTTTCTCGCCAGTCACTGCTTAGGGCTACATCAAGAGGAAACAAAACGTAGAGATAGAAGGTGAAACTACTTTGTTGTGTCAAGTTTCAAGAAGCTAGCACAAACCGTGTTGGATTTAGAGTTCCAAATACATCTATCAATATAGGAGAAAACAGAGTGAAACCTAAAAATTCAAACTGTTACTGGAAATGAACGCTTCAACATAGAAGAACGAAATTTGGGGAACCAAGTCGCCTTAGTGTACTGATCATTACCTGAAAGTATCATCCAGTTTGGGTGAAAAAATATTTGCTGAGATTTCTGGAGATTCGTAATTTTGGGAAGCTTGGCAACCCCTTCCCATGAAAGTGTTTCTCGCCAGTCACTGCTTAGGGCTACATCAAGAGGAAACAAAACGTAGAGATAGAACGTGAAACTACTTTGTTGTGTCAAGTTTCAAGAAGCTAGCACAAACCGTGTTGGATTTAGAGTTCCAAATACATCTATCAATATAGGAGAAAACAGAGTGAAACCTACAAATTCAAACTGTTACTGGAAATGAACGCTTCAACATAGAAGAACGAAATTTGGGGAACCAAGTCGCCGTAGTGTACTGATCATTACCTGAAAGTATCATCCAGTTTGGGTGAAAAAATGTTTGCTGAGATTTCTGGAGATTCGTAATTTTGGGAAGCTTGGCAACCCCTTCCCATGAAAGTATTTCTCGCCAGTCACTGCTTAGGGCTACATCAAGAGGAAACAAAACGTAGAGATAGAACGTGAAACTACTTTGTTGTGTCAAGTTTCAAGAAGCTAGCACAAACCGTGTTGGATTTAGAGTTCCAAATACATCTATCAATATAGGAGAAAACAGAGTGAAACCTAAAAATTCAAACTGTTACTGGAAATGAACGCTTCAACATAGAAGAACGAAATTTGGGGAACCAAGTCGCCTTAGTGTACTGATCATTACCTGAAAGTATCATCCACTTTGGGTGAAAAAATATTTGCTGAGATTTCTGGAGATTCGTAATTTTGGGAAGCTTGGCAACCCCTTCCCATGAAAGTGTTTCTCTCCAGTCACTGCTTAGGGCTACATCAAGAGGAAACAAAACGTAGAGATAGAACGTGAAACTACTTTGTTGTTTCAAGTTTCAAGAAGCTAGCACAAACCGTGTTGGATTTAGAGTTCCAAATACATCTATCAATATAGGAGAAAACAGAGTGTAACCTAAAAATTCAAACTGTTACTGGAAATGAACGCTTCAACATAGAAGAACGAAATTTGGGGAACCAAGTCGCCTTAGTGTACTGATCATTACCTGAGAGTATCATCCAGTTTGGGTGAAAAAATATTTGCTGAGATTTCTGGAGATTCGTAATTTTTGGAAGCTTGGCAACCCCTTCCCATGAAAGTGTTTCTCGCCAGTCACTGCTTAGGGCTACATCAAGAGGAAACAAAACGTAGAGATAGAAGGTGAAACTACTTTGTTGTGTCAAGTTTCAAGAAGCTAGCACAAACCGTGTTGGATTTAGAGTTCCAAATACATCTATCAATATAGGAGAAAACAGAGTGAAACCTAAAAATTCAAACTGTTACTGGAAATGAACGCTTCAACATAGAAGAACGAAATTTGGGGAACCAAGTCGCCTTAGTGTACTGATCATTACCTGAAAGTATCATCCAGTTTGGGTGAAAAAATATTTGCTGAGATTTCTGGAGATTCGTAATTTTGGGAAGCTTGGCAACCCCTTCCCATGAAAGTGTTTCTCGCCAGTCACTGCTTAGGGCTACATCAAGAGGAAACAAAACGTAGAGATAGAACGTGAAACTACTTTGTTGTGTCAAGTTTCAAGAAGCTAGCACAAACCGTGTTGGATTTAGAGTTCCAAATACATCTATCAATATAGGAGAAAACAGAGTGAAACCTAAAAATTCAAACTGTTACTGGGAATGAACGCTTCAACATAGAAGAACGAAATTTGGGGAACCAAGTCGCCTTAGTGTACTGATCATTACCTGAAAGTATCATCCAGTTTGGGTGAAAAAATATTTGCTGAGATTTCTGGAGATTCGTAATTTTGGGAAGCTTGGCAACCCCTTCCCATGAAAGTGTTTCTCGCCAGTCACTGCTTAGGGCTATATCAAGAGGAAACAAAACGTAGAGATAGAACGTGAAACTACTTTGTTGTGTCAAGTTTCAAGAAGCTAGCACAAACCGTGTTGGATTTAGAGTTCCAAATACATCTATCAATATAGGAGAAAACAGAGTGAAACCTAAAAATTCAAACTGTTACTGGAAATGAACGCTTCAACATAGAAGAACGAAATTTGGGGAACCAAGTCGCCTTAGTGTACTGATCATTACCTGAAAGTATCATCCAGTTTGGGTGAAAAAATATTTGCTGAGATTTCTGGAGATTCGTAATTTTGGGAAGCTTGGCAACCCCTTCCCATGAAAGTGTTTCTCGCCAGTCACTGCTTAGGGCTACATCAAGAGAAAACCAAACGTAGAGATAGAACGTGAAACTACTTTGTTGTGTCAAGTTTCCAGAAGCTAGCACAAACCGTGTTGGATTTAGAGTTCCAAATACATCTATCAATATAGGAGAAAACAGAGTGAAACCTAAAAATTCAAACTGTTACTGGAAATGAACGCTTCAACATAGAAGAACGAAATTTGGGGAACCAAGTCGCCTTAGAGTACTGATCATTACCTGAAAGTATCATCCAGTTTGGGTGAAAAAATATTTGCTGAGATTTCTGGAGATTCGTAATTTTGGGAAGCTTGGCAACCCCTTCCCATGAAAGTGTTTCTCGCCAGTCACTGCTTAGGGCTACATCAAGAGGAAACAAAACGTAGAGATCGAACGTGAAACTACTTTGTTGTGTCAAGTTTCAAGAAGCTAACACAAACCGTGTTGGATTTAGAGTTCCAAATACATCTATCAATATAGGAGAAAACAGAGTGAAACCTAAAAATTCAAACTGTTACTGGATATGAACGCTTCAACATAGAAGAACGAAATTTGGGGAACCAAGTCGCCTTAGTGTACTGATCATTACCTGAAAGTATCATCCAGTTTGGGTGAAAAAATATTTGCAGAGATTTCTGGAGATTCATAATTTTGGGAAGCTTGGCAACCCCTTCCCATGAAAGTGTTTCTCGCCAGTCACTGCTTAGGGCTACATCAAGAGGAAACCAAACGTAGAGATAGAACGTGAAACTACTTTGTTGTGTCAAGTTTCAAGAATTTAGCACAAACCGTGTTGGATTTAGAGTTCCAAATACATCTATCAATATAGGAGAAAACAGAGTGAAACCTAAAAATTCAAACTGCTACTGGAAATGAACGCTTCAACATAGAAGAACGAAATTTGGGGAACCAAGTCGCCTTAGTGTACTGATCATTACCTGAGAGTATCATCCAGTTTGGGTGAAAAAATATTTGCTGAGATTTCTGGAGATTCATAATTTTGGGAAGCTTGGCAACCCCTTCCCATGAAAGTGTTTCTCGCCAGTCACTGCTTAGGGCTACATCAAGAGGAAACAAAACGTAGAGATAGAACGTGAAACTACTTTGTTGTGTCAAGTTTCAAGAAGCTAGCACAAACCGTGTTGGATTTAGAGTTCCAAATACATCTATCAATATAGGAGAAAACAGAGTGAAACCTAAAAATTCAAACTGTTACTGGAAATGAACGCTTCAACATAGAAGAACGAAATTTGGGGAACCAAGTCGCCTTAGTGTACTGATCATTACCTGAAAGTATCATCCAGTTTGGGTGAAAAAATATTTGCTGAGATTTCTGGAGATTCGTAATTTTGGGAAGCTTGGCAACCCCTTCCCATGAAAGTGTTTCTCGCCAGTCACTGCTTAGGGCTACATCAAGAGGAAACAAAACGTAGAGATAGAACGTGAAACTACTTTGTTGTGTCAAGTTTCAAGAAGCTAGCACAAACCGTGTTGGATTTAGAGTTCCAAATACATCTATCAATATAGGAGAAAACAGAGTGAAACCTACAAATTCAAACTGTTACTGGAAATGAACGCTTCAACATAGAAGAACGAAATTTGGGGAACCAAGTCGCCTTAGTGTACTGATCATTACCTGAAAGTATCATCCAGTTTGGGTGAAAAAATATTTGCTGAGATTTCTGGAGATTCGTAATTTTGGGAAGCTTGGCAACCCCTTCCCATGAAAGTGTTTCTCGCCAGTCACTGCTTAGGGCTACATCAAGAGGAAACAAAACGTAGAGATAGAACGTGAAACTACTTTGTTGTGTCAAGTTTCAAGAAGCTAGCACAAACCGTGTTGGATTTAGAGTTCCAAATACATCTATCAATATAGGAGAAAACAGAGTGAAACCTAAAAATTCAAACTGTTACTGGAAATGAACGCTTCAACATAGAAGAACGAAATTTGGGGAACCAAGTCGCCTTAGTGTACTGATCATTACCTGAAAGTATCATCCAGTTTGGGTGAAAAAATGTTTGCTGAGATTTCTGGAGATTCGTAATTTTTGGAAGCTTGGCAACCCCTTCCCATGAAAGTGTTTCTCGCCAGTCACTGCTTAGGGCTACATCAAGAGGAAACAAAACGTAGAGATAGAACGTGAAACTACTTTGTTGTGTCAAGTTTCAAGAAGCTAGCACAAACCGTGTTGGATTTAGAGTTCCAAATACATCTATCAATATAGGAGAAAACAGAGTGAAACCTAAAAATTCAAACTGTTACTGGAAATGAACGCTTCAACATAGAAGAACGAAATTTGGGGAACCAAGTCGCCTTAGTGTACTGATCATTACCTGAAAGTATCATCCAGTTTGGGTGAAAAAATATTTGCTGAGATTTCTGGAGATTCGTAATTTTGGGAAGCTTGGCAACCCCTTCCCATGAAAGTGTTTCTCGCCAGTCACTGCTTAGGGCTACATCAAGAGGAAACAAAACGTAGAGATAGAACGTGAAACTACTTTGTTGTTTCAAGTTTCAAGAAGCTAGCACAAACCGTGTTGGATTTAGAGTTCCAAATACATCTATCAATATAGGAGAAAACAGAGTGTAACCTAAAAATTCAAACTGTTACTGGAAATGAACGCTTCAACATAGAAGAACGAAATTTGGGGAACCAAGTCGCCTTAGTGTACTGATCATTACCTGAAAGTATCATCCAGTTTGGGTGAAAAAATATTTGCTGAGATTTCTGGAGATTCGTAATTTTGGGAAGCTTGGCAACCCCTTCCCATGAAAGTGTTTCTCGCCAGTCACTGCTTAGGGCTACATCAAGAGGAAACCAAACGTAGAGATAGAACGTGAAACTACTTTGTTGTGTCAAGTTTCAAGAAGTTAGCACAAACCGTGTTGGATTTAGAGTTCCAAATACATCTATCAATATAGGAGAAAACAGAGTGAAACCTAAAAATTCAAACTGTTACTGGAAATGAACGCTTCAACATAGAAGAACGAAATTTGGGGAACCAAGTCGCCTTAGTGTACTGATCATTACCTGAGAGTATCATCCAGTTTGGGTGAAAAAATATTTGCTGAGATTTCTGGAGATTCGTAATTTTGGGAAGCTTGGCAACCCCTTCCCATGAAAGTGTTTCTCGCCAGTCACTGCTTAGGGCTACATCAAGAGGAAACAAAACGTAGAGATAGAACGTGAAACTACTTTGTTGTGTCAAGTTTCAAGAAGCTAGCACAAACCGTGTTGGATTTAGAGTTCCAAATACATCTATCAATATAGGAGAAAACAGAGTGAAACCTAAAAATTCAAACTGTTACTGGAAATGAACGCTTCAACATAGAAGAACGAAATTTGGGGAACCAAGTCGCCTTAGTGTACTGATCATTACCTGAAAGTATCATCCAGTTTGGGTGAAAAAATATTTGCTGAGATTTCTGGAGATTCGTAATTTTGGGAAGCTTGGCAACCCCTTCCCATGAAAGTGTTTCTCGCCAGTCACTGCTTAGGGCTACATCAAGAGGAAACAAAACGTAGAGATAGAACGTGAAACTACTTTGTTGTGTCAAGTTTCAAGAAGCTAGCACAAACCGTGTTGGATTTAGAGTTCCAAATACATCTATCAATATAGGAGAAAACAGAGTGAAACCTACAAATTCAAACTGTTACTGGAAATGAACGCTTCAACATAGAAGAACGAAATTTGGGGAACCAAGTCGCCTTAGTGTACTGATCATTACCTGAAAGTATCATCCAGTTTGGGTGAAAAAATATTTGCTGAGATTTCTGGAGATTCGTAATTTTGGGAAGCTTGGCAACCCCTTCCCATGAAAGTGTTTCTCGCCAGTCACTGCTTAGGGCTACATCAAGAGGAAACAAAACGTAGAGATAGAACGTGAAACTACTTTGTTGTGTCAAGTTTCAAGAAGCTAGCACAAACCGTGTTGGATTTAGAGTTCCAAATACATCTATCAATATAGGAGAAAACAGAGTGAAACCTAAAAATTCAAACTGTTACTGGAAATGAACGCTTCAACATAGAAGAACGAAATTTGGGGAACCAAGTCGCCTTAGTGTACTGATCATTACCTGAAAGTATCATCCAGTTTGGGTGAAAAAATGTTTGCTGAGATTTCTGGAGATTCGTAATTTTGGGAAGCTTGGCAACCCCTTCCCATGAAAGTGTTTCTCGCCAGTCACTGCTTAGGGCTACATCAAGAGGAAACAAAACGTAGAGATAGAACGTGAAACTACTTTGTTGTGTCAAGTTTCAATAGCTAGCACAAACCGTGTTGGATTTAGAGTTCCAAATACATCTATCAATATAGGAGAAAACAGAGTGAAACCTAAAAATTCAAACTGTTACTGGAAATGAACGCTTCAACATAGAAGAACGAAATTTGGGGAACCAAGTCGCCTTAGTGTACTGATCATTACCTGAAAGTATCATCCAGTTTGGGTGAAAAAATATTTGCTGAGATTTCTGGAGATTCGTAATTTTGGGAAGCTTGGCAACCCCTTCCCATGAAAGTGTTTCTCGCCAGTCACTGCTTAGGGCTACATCAAGAGGAAACAAAACGTAGAGATAGAACGTGAAACTACTTTGTTGTTTCAAGTTTCAAGAAGCTAGCACAAACCGTGTTGGATTTAGAGTTCCAAATACATCTATCAATATAGGAGAAAACAGAGTGTAACCTAAAAATTCAAACTGTTACTGGAAATGAACGCTTCAACATAGAAGAACGAAATTTGGGGAACCAAGTCGCCTTAGTGTACTGATCATTACCTGAAAGTATCATCCAGTTTGGGTGAAAAAATATTTGCTGAGATTTCTGGAGATTCGTAATTTTGGGAAGCTTGGCAACCCCTTCCCATGAAAGTGTTTCTCGCCAGTCACTGCTTAGGGCTACATCAAGAGGAAACCAAACGTAGAGATAGAACGTGAAACTACTTTGTTGTGTCAAGTTTCAAGAAGTTAGCACAAACCGTGTTGGATTTAGAGTTCCAAATACATCTATCAATATAGGAGAAAACAGAGTGAAACCTAAAAATTCAAACTGTTACTGGAAATGAACGCTTCAACATAGAAGAACGAAATTTGGGGAACCAAGTCGCCTTAGTGTACTGATCATTACCTGAGAGTATCATCCAGTTTGGGTGAAAAAATATTTGCTGAGATTTCTGGAGATTCGTAATTTTGGGAAGCTTGGCAACCCCTTCCCATGAAAGTGTTTCTCGCCAGTCACTGCTTAGGGCTACATCAAGAGGAAACAAAACGTAGAGATAGAACGTGAAACTACTTTGTTGTGTCAAGTTTCAAGAAGCTAGCACAAACCGTGTTGGATTTAGAGTTCCAAATACATCTATCAATATAGGAGAAAACAGAGTGAAACCTAAAAATTCAAACTGTTACTGGAAATGAACGCTTCAACATAGAAGAACGAAATTTGGGGAACCAAGTCGCCTTAGTGTACTGATCATTACCTGAAAGTATCATCCAGTTTGGGTGAAAAAATATTTGCTGAGATTTCTGGAGATTCGTAATTTTGGGAAGCTTGGCAACCCCTTCCCATGAAAGTGTTTCTCGCCAGTCACTGCTTAGGGCTACATCAAGAGGAAACAAAACGTAGAGATAGAACGTGAAACTACTTTGTTGTGTCAAGTTTCAAGAAGCTAGCACAAACCGTGTTGGATTTAGAGTTCCAAATACATCTATCAATATAGGAGAAAACAGAGTGAAACCTACAAATTCAAACTGTTACTGGAAATGAACGCTTCAACATAGAAGAACGAAATTTGGGGAACCAAGTCGCCTTAGTGTACTGATCATTACCTGAAAGTATCATCCAGTTTGGGTGAAAAAATATTTGCTGAGATTTCTGGAGATTCGTAATTTTGGGAAGCTTGGCAACCCCTTCCCATGAAAGTGTTTCTCGCCAGTCACTGCTTAGGGCTACATCAAGAGGAAACAAAACGTAGAGATAGAACGTGAAACTACTTTGTTGTGTCAAGTTTCAAGAAGCTAGCACAAACCGTGTTGGATTTAGAGTTCCAAATACATCTATCAATATAGGAGAAAACAGAGTGAAACCTAAAAATTCAAACTGTTACTGGAAATGAACGCTTCAACATAGAAGAACGAAATTTGGGGAACCAAGTCGCCTTAGTGTACTGATCATTACCTGAAAGTATCATCCAGTTTGGGTGAAAAAATGTTTGCTGAGATTTCTGGAGATTCGTAATTTTGGGAAGCTTGGCAACCCCTTCCCATGAAAGTGTTTCTCGCCAGTCACTGCTTAGGGCTACATCAAGAGGAAACAAAACGTAGAGATAGAAGGTGAAACTACTTTGTTGTGTCAAGTTTCAAGAAGCTAGCACAAACCGTGTTGGATTTAGAGTTCCAAATACATCTATCAATATAGGAGAAAACAGAGTGAAACCTAAAAATTCAAACTGTTACTGGGAATGAACGCTTCAACATAGAAGAACGAAATTTGGGGAACCAAGTCGCCTTAGTGTACTGATCATTACCTGAAAGTATCATCCAGTTTGGGTGAAAAAATATTTGCTGAGATTTCTGGAGATTCGTAATTTTGGGAAGCTTGGCATCCCCTTCCCATGAAAGTGTTTCTCGCCAGTCACTGCTTAGGGCTACATCAAGAGGAAACAAAACGTAGAGATAGAACGTGAAAGTACTTTGTTGTGTCAAGTTTCAAGAAGCTAGCACAAACCGTGTTGGATTTAGAGTTCCAAATACATCTATCAATATAGGAGAAAACAGAGTGAAACCTAAAAATTCAAACTGTTACTGGAAATAAACGCTTCAACATAGAAGAACGAAATTTGGGGAACCAAGTCGCCTTAGTGTACTGATCATTACCTGAAAGTATCATCCAGTTTGGGTGAAAAAATGTTTGCTGAGATTTCTGGAGATTCGTAATTTTGGGAAGCTTGGCAACCCCTTCCCATGAAAGTGTTTCTCGCCAGTCACTGCTTAGGGCTACATCAAGAGGAAACAAAACGTAGAGATAGAACGTGAAACTACTTTGTTGTGTCAAGTTTCAAGAAGCTAGCACAAACCGTGTTGGATGTAGAGTTCCAAATACATCTATCAATATAGGAGAAAACAGAGTGAAACCTAAAAATTCAAACTGTTACTGGAAATGAACGCTTCAACATAGAAGAACGAAATTTGGGGAACCAAGTCGCCTGAGTGTACTGATCATTACCTGAAAGTATCATCCAGTTTGGGTGAAAAAATATTTGCTGAGATTTCTGGAGATTCGTAATTTTGGGAAGCTTGGCAACCCCTTCCCATGAAAGTGTTTCTCGCCAGTCACTGCTTAGGGCTACATCAAGAGGAAACCAAACGTAGAGATAGAACGTGAACCTACTTTGTTGTGTCAAGTTTCAAGAAGCTAGCACAAACCGTGTTGGATTTAGAGTTCCAAATACATCTATCAATATAGGAGAAAACAGAGTGAAACCTAAAAATTCAAACTGTTACTGGAAATGAACGCTTCAACATAGAAGAACGAAATTTGGGGAACCAAGTCGCCTTAGTGTACTGATCATTACCTGAAAGTATCATCCAGTTTGGGTGAAAAAATATTTGCTGAGATTTCTGGAGATTCATAATTTTGGGAAGCTTGGCAACCCCTTCCCATGAAAGTGTTTCTCGCCAGTCACTGCTTAGGGCTACATCAAGAGGAAACCAAACGTAGAGATAGAACGTGAAACTACTTTGTTGTGTCAAGTTTCAAGAAGCTAGCACAAACCGTGTTGGATTTAGAGTTCCAAATACATCTATCAATATAGGAGAAAACAGAGTGAAACCTACAAATTCAAACTGTTACTGGAAATGAACGCTTCAACATAGAAGAACGAAATTTGGGGAACCAAGTCGCCTTAGTGTACTGATCATTACCTGAAAGTATCATCCAGTTTGGGTGAAAAAATGTTTGCTGAGATTTCTGGAGATTCGTAATTTTGGGAAGCTTGGCAACCCCTTCCCATGAAAGTGTTTCTCGCCAGTCACTGCTTAGGGCTACATCAAGAGGAAACAAAACGTAGAGATAGAACGTGAAACTACTTTGTTGTGTCAAGTTTCAAGAAGCTAGCACAAACCGTGTTGGATGTAGAGTTCCAAATACATCTATCAATATAGGAGAAAACAGAGTGAAACGTAAAAATTCAAACTGTTACTGGAAATGAACGCTTCAACATAGAAGAACGAAATTTGGGGAACCAAGTCGCCTTAGTGTACTGATCATTACCTGAAAGTATCATCCAGTTTGGGTGAAAAAATATTTGCTGAGATTTCTGGAGTTTCGTAATTTTGGGAAGCTTGGCAACCCCTTCCCATGAAAGTGTTTCTCGCCAGTCACTGCTTAGGGCTACATCAAGAGGAAACAAAACGTAGAGATAGAAGGTGAAACTACTTTGTTGTGTCAAGTTTCAAGAAGCTAGCACAAACCGTGTTGGATTTAGAGTTCCAAATACATCTATCAATATAGGAGAAAACAGAGTGAAACCTAAAAATTCAAACTGTTACTGGGAATGAACGCTTCAACATAGAAGAACGAAATTTGGGGAACCAAGTCGCCTTAGTGTACTGATCATTACCTGAAAGTATCATCCAGTTTGGGTGAAAAAATATTTGCTGAGATTTCTGGAGATTCGTAATTTTGGGAAGCTTGGCAACCCCTTCCCATGAAAGTGTTTCTCGCCAGTCACTGCTTAGGGCTACATCAAGAGGAAACAAAACGTAGAGATAGAACGTGAAACTACTTTGTTGTGTCAAGTTTCAAGAAGCTAGCGCAAACCGTGTTGGATTTAGAGTTCCAAATACATCTATCAATATAGGAGAAAATAGAGTGAAACCTAAAAATTCAAACTGTTACTGGAAATGAACGCTTCAACATAGAAGAACGAAATTTGGGGAACCAAGTCGCCTTAGTGTACTGATCATTACCTGAAAGTATCATCCAGTTTGGGTGAAAAAATGTTTGCTGAGATTTCTGGAGATTCGTAATTTTGGGAAGCTTGGCAACCCCTTCCCATGAAAGTGTTTCTCGCCAGTCACTGCTTAGGGCTACATCAAGATGAAACCAAACGTAGAGATAGAACGTGAAACTACTTTGTTGTGTCAAGTTTCAAGAAGCTAGCACAAACCGTGTTGGATTTAGAGTTCCAAATACATCTATCAATATAGGAGAAAACAGAGTGAAACCTACAAATTCAAACTGTTACTGGAAATGAACGCTTCAACATAGAAGAACGAAATTTGGGGAACCAAGTTGCCTTAGTGTACTGATCATTACCTGAAAGTATCATCCAGTTTGGGTGAAAAAATGTTTGCTGAGATTTCTGGAGATTCGTAATTTTGGGAAGCTTGGCAACCCCTTCCCATGAAAGTGTTTCTCGCCAGTCACTGCTTAGGGCTACATCAAGAGGAAACAAAACGTAGAGATAGAACGTGAAACTACTTTGTTGTGTCAAGTTTCAAGAAGCTAGCACAAACCGTGTTGGATTTAGAGTTCCAAATACATCTATCAATATAGGAGAAAACAGAGTGAAACCTAAAAATTCAAACTGTTACTGGAAATGAACGCTTCAACATAGAAGTACGAAATTTGGGGAACCAAGTCGCCTTAGTGTACTGATCATTACCTGAAAGTATCATCCAGTTTGGGTGAAAAAATATTTGCTGAGATTTCTGGAGATTCGTAATTTTGGGAAGCTTGGCAACCCCTTCCCATGAAAGTGTTTCTCGCCAGTCACTGCTTAGGGCTACATCAAGTGGAAACAAAACGTAGAGATAGAACGTGAAACTACTTTTTTGTTTAAAGTTTCAAGAAGCTAGCACAAACCGTGTTGGATTTAGAGTTCCAAATACATCTATCAATATAGGAGAAAACAGAGTGAAACCTACAAATTCAAACTGTTACTGGAAATGAACGCTTCAACATAGAAGAACGAAATTTGGGGAACCAAGTCGCCTTAGTGTACTGATCATTACCTGAAAGTATCATCCAGTTTGGGTGAAAAAATATTTGCTGAGATTTCTGGAGATTCGTAATTTTGGGAAGCTTGGCAACCCCTTCCCATGAAAGTGTTTCTCTCCAGTCACTGCTTAGGGCTACATCAAGAGGAAACCAAACGTAGAGATAGAACGTGAAACTACTTTGTTGTGTCAAGTTTCAAGAAGCTAGCACAAACCGTGTTGGATTTAGAGTTCCAAATACATCTATCAATATAGGAGAAAACAGAGTGAAACCTAAAAATTCAAACTGTTACTGGAAATGAACGCTTCAACATAGAAGAACGAAATTTGGGGAACCAAGTCGCCTTAGTGTACTGATCATTACCTGAAAGTATCATCCAGTTTGGGTGAAAAAATATTTGCTGAGATTTCTGGAGATTCGTAATTTTGGGAAGCTTGGCAACCCCTTCCCATGAAAGTGTTTCTCGCCAGTCACTGCTTAGGACTACATCAAGAGGAAACAAAACGTAGAGATAGAACGTGAATCTACTTTGTTGTGTCAAGTTTCAAGAAGCTAGCACAAACCGTGTTGGATTTAGAGTTCCAAATACATCTATCAATATAGGAGAAAACAGAGTGTAACCTAAAAATTCAAACTGTTACTGGAAATGAACGCTTCAACATAGAAGAACGAAATTTGGGGAACCAAGTCGCCTTAGTGTACTGATCATTACCTGAAAGTATCATCCAGTTTGGGTGAAAAAATATTTGCTGAGATTTCTGGAGATTCGTAATTTTTGTAAGCTTGGCAACCCCTTCCCATGAAAGTGTTTCTCGCCAGTCACTGCTTAGGGCTACATCAAGTGGAAACAAAACGTAGAGATAGAACGTGAAACTACTTTGTTGTTTCAAGTTTCAAGAAGCTAGCACAAACCGTGTTGGATTTAGTTTTCCAAATACATCTATCAATATAGGAGAAAACAGAGTGTAACCTAAAAATTCAAACTGTTACTGGAAATGAACGCTTCAACATAGAAGAACGAAATTTGGGGAACCAAGTCGCCTTAGTGTACTGATCATTACCTGAAAGTATCATCCAGTTTGGGTGAAAAAATATTTGCTGAGATTTCTGGAGATTCGTAATTTTGGGAAGCTTGGCAACCCCTTCCCATGAAAGTGTTTCTCGCCAGTCACTGCTTAGGGCTACATCAAGAGGAAACAAAACGTAGAGATAGAACGTGAAACTACTTTGTTGTTTCAAGTTTCAAGAAGCTAGCACAAACCGTGTTGGATTTAGAGTTCCAAATACATCTATCAATATAGGAGAAAACAGAGTGTAACCTAAAAATTCAAACTGTTACTGGAAATGAACGCTTCAACATAGAAGAACGAAATTTGGGGAACCAAGTCGCCTTAGTGTACTGATCATTACCTGAAAGTATCATCCAGTTTGGGTGAAAAAATATTTGCTGAGATTTCTGGATATTCGTAATTTTGGGAAGCTTGGCAACCCCTTCCCATGAAAGTGTTTCTCGCCAGTCACTGCTTAGGGCTACATCAAGAGGAAACAAAACGTAGAGATAGAACGTGAAACTACTTTGTTGTGTCAAGTTTCAAGAAGCTAGCACAAACCGTGTTGGATTTAGAGTTCCAAATACATCTATCAATATAGGAGAAAACAGAGTGAAACCTAAAAATTCAAACTGTTACTGGAAATGAACGCTTCAACATAGAAGAACGAAATTTGGGGAACCAAGTCGCCTTAGTGTACTGATCATTACCTGAAAGTATCATCCAGTTTGGGTGAAAAAATATTTGCTGAGATTTCTGGAGATTCGTAATTTTGGGAAGCTTGGCAACCCCTTCCCATGAAAGTGTTTCTCGCCAGTCACTGCTTAGGGCTACATCAAGAGGAAACCAAACGTAGAGATAGAACGTGAAACTACTTTGTTGTGTCAAGTTTCAAGAAGTTAGCACAAACCGTGTTGGATTTAGAGTTCCAAATACATCTATCAATATAGGAGAAAACAGAGTGAAACCTACAAATTCAAACTGCTACTGGAAATGAACGCTTCAACATAGAAGAACGAAATTTGGGGAACCAAGTCGCCTTAGTGTACTGATCATTACCTGAGAGTATCATCCAGTTTGGGTGAAAAAATATTTGCTAAGATTTCTGAAGATTCGTAATTTTTGGAAGCTTGGCAACCCCTTCCCATGAAAGTGTTTCTCGCCAGTCACTCCTAGGGCTACATCAAGAGGAAACAAAACGTAGAGATAGAACGTGAAACTACTTTGTTGTGTCAAGTTTCAAGAAGCTAGCACAAACCGTGTTGGATTTAGAGTTCCAAATACATCTATCAATATAGGAGAAAACAGAGTGAAACCTAAAAATTCAAACTGTTACTGGAAATGAACGCTTCAACATAGAAGAACGAAATTTGGGGAACCAAGTCGCCTTAATGTACTGATCATTACCTGAAAGTATCATCCAGTTTGGGTGAAAAAATATTTGCTGAGATTTCTGGAGATTCGTAATTTTGGGAAGCTTGGCAACCCCTTCCCATGAAAGTGTTTCTCGCCAGTCACTGCTTAGGGCTACATCAAGAGGAAACAAAACGTAGAGATAGAACGTGAAACTACTTTGTTGTGTCAAGTTTCAAGAAGCTAGCACAAACCGTGTTGGATTTAGAGTTCCAAATACATCTATCAATATAGGAGAAAACAGAGTGAAACCTACAAATTCAAACTGTTACTGGAAATGAACGCTTCAACATAGAAGAACGAAATTTGGGGAACCAAGTCGCCTTAGTGTACTGATCATTACCTGAAAGTATCATCCAGTTTGGGTGAAAAAATATTTGCTGAGATTTCTGGAGATTCGTAATTTTGGGAAGCTTGGCAACCCCTTCCCATGAAAGTGTTTCTCGCCAGTCACTGCTTAGGGCTACATCAAGAGGAAACAAAACGTAGAGATAGAACGTGAAACTACTTTGTTGTGTCAAGTTTCAAGAAGCTAGCACAAACCGTGTTGGATTTAGACTTCCAAATACATCTATCAATATAGGAGAAAACAGAGTGAAACCTACAAATTCAAACTGTTACTGGAAATGAACGCTTCAACATAGAAGAACGAAATTTGGGGAACCAAGTCGCCTTAGTGTACTGATCATTACCTGAAAGTATCATCCAGTTTGGGTGAAAAAATATTTGCTGAGATTTCTGGAGATTCGTAATTTTGGGAAGCTTGGCAACACCTTCCCATGAAAGGGTTTCTCGCCAGTCACTGCTTAGGGCTACATCAAGAGGAAACAAAACGTAGAGATAGAACGTGAAACTACTTTGTTGTGTCAAGTTTCAAGAAGCTAGCACAAACCGTGTTGGATTTAGAGTTCCAAATACATCTATCAATATAGGAGAAAACAGAGTGAAACCTAAAAATTCAAACTGTTACTGGAAATGAACGCTTCAACATAGAAGAACGAAATTTGGGGAACCAAGTCGCCTTAGTGTACTGATCATTACCTGAAAGTATCATCCAGTTTGGGTGAAAAAATATTTGCTGAGATTTCTGGAGATTCGTAATTTTGGGAAGCTTGGCAACCCCTTCCCATGAAAGTGTTTCTCGCCAGTCACTGCTTAGGGCTACATCAAGAGGAAACGAAACGTAGAGATAGAACGTGAAACTACTTTGTTGTGTCAAGTTTCAAGAAGCTAGCACAAACCGTGTTGGATTTAGAGTTCCAAATACATCTATCAATATAGGAGAAAACAGAGTGAAACCTAAAAATTCAAACTGTTACTGGAAATGAACGCTTCAACATAGAAGTACGAAATTTGGGGAACCAAGTCGCCTTAGTGTACTGATCATTACCTGAAAGTATCATCCAGTTTGGGTGAAAAAATATTTGCTGAGATTTCTGGAGATTCGTAATTTTGGGAAGCTTGGCAACCCCTTCCCATGAAAGTGTTTCTCGCCAGTCACTGCTTAGGGCTACATCAAGTGGAAACAAAACGTAGAGATAGAACGTGAAACTACTTTTTTGTTTAAAGTTTCAAGAAGCTAGCACAAACCGTGTTGGATTTAGAGTTCCAAATACATCTATCAATATAGGAGAAAACAGAGTGAAACCTACAAATTCAAACTGTTACTGGAAATGAACGCTTCAACATAGAAGAACGAAATTTGGGGAACCAAGTCGCCTTAGTGTACTGATCATTACCTGAAAGTATCATCCAGTTTGGGTGAAAAAATATTTGCTGAGATTTCTGGAGATTCGTAATTTTTGTAAGCTTGGCAACCCCTTCCCATGAAAGTGTTTCTCTCCAGTCACTGCTTAGGGCTACATCAAGAGGAAACCAAACGTAGAGATAGAACGTGAAACTACTTTGTTGTGTCAAGTTTCAAGAAGCTAGCACAAACCGTGTTGGATTTAGAGTTCCAAATACATCTATCAATATAGGAGAAAACAGAGTGAAACCTAAAAATTCAAACTGTTACTGGAAATGAACGCTTCAACATAGAAGAACGAAATTTGGGGAACCAAGTCGCCTTAGTGTACTGATCATTACCTGAAAGTATCATCCAGTTTGGGTGAAAAAATATTTGCTGAGATTTCTGGAGATTCGTAATTTTGGGAAGCTTGGCAACCCCTTCCCATGAAAGTGTTTCTCGCCAGTCACTGCTTAGGGCTACATCAAGAGGAAACAAAACGTAGAGATAGAACGTGAATCTACTTTGTTGTGTCAAGTTTCAAGAAGCTAGCACAAACCGTGTTGGATTTAGAGTTCCAAATACATCTATCAATATAGGAGAAAACAGAGTGTAACCTAAAAATTCAAACTGTTACTGGAAATGAACGCTTCAACATAGAAGAACGAAATTTGGGGAACCAAGTCGCCTTAGTGTACTGATCATTACCTGAAAGTATCATCCAGTTTGGGTGAAAAAATATTTGCTGAGATTTCTGGAGATTCGTAATTTTTGTAAGCTTGGCAACCCCTTCCCATGAAAGTGTTTCTCGCCAGTCACTGCTTAGGGCTACATCAAGTGGAAACAAAACGTAGAGATAGAACGTGAAACTACTTTGTTGTTTCAAGTTTCAAGAAGCTAGCACAAACCGTGTTGGATTTAGTTTTCCAAATACATCTATCAATATAGGAGAAAACAGAGTGTAACCTAAAAATTCAAACTGTTACTGGAAATGAACGCTTCAACATAGAAGAACGAAATTTGGGGAACCAAGTCGCCTTAGTGTACTGATCATTACCTGAAAGTATCATCCAGTTTGGGTGAAAAAATATTTGCTGAGATTTCTGGAGATTCGTAATTTTGGGAAGCTTGGCAACCCCTTCCCATGAAAGTGTTTCTCGCCAGTCACTGCTTAGGGCTACATCAAGAGGAAACAAAACGTAGAGATAGAACGTGAAACTACTTTGTTGTTTCAAGTTTCAAGAAGCTAGCACAAACCGTGTTGGATTTAGAGTTCCAAATACATCTATCAATATAGGAGAAAACAGAGTGTAACCTAAAAATTCAAACTGTTACTGGAAATGAACGCTTCAACATAGAAGAACGAAATTTGGGGAACCAAGTCGCCTTAGTGTACTGATCATTACCTGAAAGTATCATCCAGTTTGGGTGAAAAAATATTTGCTGAGATTTCTGGAGATTCGTAATTTTGGGAAGCTTGGCAACCCCTTCCCATGAAAGTGTTTCTCGCCAGTCACTGCTTAGGGCTACATCAAGAGGAAACAAAACGTAGAGATAGAACGTGAAACTACTTTGTTGTGTCAAGTTTCAAGAAGCTAGCACAAACCGTGTTGGATTTAGAGTTCCAAATACATCTATCAATATAGGAGAAAACAGAGTGAAACCTAAAAATTCAAACTGTTACTGGAAATGAACGCTTCAACATAGAAGAACGAAATTTGGGGAACCAAGTCGCCTTAGTGTACTGATCATTACCTGAAAGTATCATCCAGTTTGGGTGAAAAAATATTTGCTGAGATTTCTGGAGATTCGTAATTTTGGGAAGCTTGGCAACCCCTTCCCATGAAAGTGTTTCTCGCCAGTCACTGCTTAGGGCTACATCAAGAGGAAACCAAACGTAGAGATAGAACGTGAAACTACTTTGTTGTGTCAAGTTTCAAGAAGTTAGCACAAACCGTGTTGGATTTAGAGTTCCAAATACATCTATCAATATAGGAGAAAACAGAGTGAAACCTACAAATTCAAACTGCTACTGGAAATGAACGCTTCAACATAGAAGAACGAAATTTGGGGAACCAAGTCGCCTTAGTGTACTGATCATTACCTGAGAGTATCATCCAGTTTGGGTGAAAAAATATTTGCTGAGATTTCTGAAGATTCGTAATTTTTGGAAGCTTGGCAACCCCTTCCCATGAAAGTGTTTCTCGCCAGTCACTCCTAGGGCTACATCAAGAGGAAACAAAACGTAGAGATAGAACGTGAAACTACTTTGTTGTGTCAAGTTTCAAGAAGCTAGCACAAACCGTGTTGGATTTAGAGTTCCAAATACATCTATCAATATAGGAGAAAACAGAGTGAAACCTAAAAATTCAAACTGTTACTGGAAATGAACGCTTCAACATAGAAGAACGAAATTTGGGGAACCAAGTCGCCTTAGTGTACTGATCATTACCTGAAAGTATTATCCAGTTTGGGTGAAAAAATATTTGCTGAGATTTCTGGAGATTCGTAATTTTGGGAAGCTTGGCAACCCCTTCCCATGAAAGTGTTTCTCGCCAGTCACTGCTTAGGGCTACATCAAGAGGAAACAAAACGTAGAGATAGAACGTGAAACTACTTTGTTGTGTCAAGTTTCAAGAAGCTAGCACAAACCGTGTTGGATTTAGAGTTCCAAATACATCTATCAATATAGGAGAAAACAGAGTGAAACCTACAAATTCAAACTGTTACTGGAAATGAACGCTTCAACATAGAAGAACGAAATTTGGGGAACCAAGTCGCCTTAGTGTACTGATCATTACCTGAAAGTATCATCCAGTTTGGGTGAAAAAATATTTGCTGAGATTTCTGGAGATTCGTAATTTTGGGAAGCTTGGCAACCCCTTCCCATGAAAGTGTTTCTCGCCAGTCACTGCTTAGGGCTACATCAAGAGGAAACAAAACGTAGAGATAGAACGTGAAACTACTTTGTTGTGTCAAGTTTCAAGAAGCTAGCACAAACTGTGTTGGATTTAGACTTCCAAATACATCTATCAATATAGGAGAAAACAGAGTGAAACCTACAAATTCAAACTGTTACTGGAAATGAACGCTTCAACATAGAAGAACGAAATTTGGGGAACCAAGTCGCCTTAGTGTACTGATCATTACCTGAAAGTATCATCCAGTTTGGGTGAAAAAATATTTGCTGAGATTTCTGGAGATTCGTAATTTTTGGAAGCTTGGCAACACCTTCCCATGAAAGGGTTTCTCGCCAGTCACTGCTTAGGGCTACATCAAGAGGAAACAAAACGTAGAGATAGAACGTGAAACTACTTTGTTGTGTCAAGTTTCAAGAAGCTAGCACAAACCGTGTTGGATTTAGAGTTCCAAATACATCTATCAATATAGGAGAAAACAGAGTGAAACCTAAAAATTCAAACTGCTACTGGAAATGAACGCTTCAACATAGAAGTACGAAATTTGGGGAACCAAGTCGCCTTAGTGTACTGATCATTACCTGAAAGTATCATCCAGTTTGGGTGAAAAAATATTTGCTGAGATTTCTGGAGATTCGTAATTTTGGGAAGCATGGCAACCCCTTCCCATGAAAGTGTTTCTCGCCAGTCACTGCTTAGGGCTACATCAAGTGGAAACAAAACGTAGAGATAGAACTTGAAACTACTTTTTTGTTTAAAGTTTCAAGAAGCTAGCACAAACCGTGTTGGATTTAGAGTTCCAAATACATCTATCAATATAGGAGAAAACAGAGTGAAACCTACAAATTCAAACTGTTACTGGAAATGAACGCTTCAACATAGAAGAACGAAATTTGGGGAACCAAGTCGCCTAGTGTACTGATCATTACCTGAAAGTATCATCCAGTTTGGGTGAAAAAATATTTGCTGAGATTTCTGGAGATTCGTAATTTTGGGAAGCTTGGCAACCCCTTCCCATGAAAGTGTTTCTCGCCAGTCACTGCTTAGGGCTACATCAAGAGGAAACCAAACGTAGAGATAGAACGTGAAACTACTTTGTTGTGTCAAGTTTCAAGAAGCTAGCACAAACCGTGTTGGATTTAGAGTTCCAAATACATCTATCAATATAGGAGAAAACAGAGTGAAACCTAAAAATTCAAACTGTTACTGGAAATGAACGCTTCAACATAGAAGAACGAAATTTGGGGAACCAAGTCGCCTTAGTGTACTGATCATTACCTGAAAGTATCATCCAGTTTGGGTGAAAAAATATTTGCTGAGATTTCTGGAGATTCGTAATTTTGGGAAGCTTGGCAACCCCTTCCCATGAAAGTGTTTCTCGCCAGTCACTGCTTAGGGCTACATCAAGAGGAAACAAAACGTAGAGATAGAACGTGAAACTACTTTGTTGTGTCAAGTTTCAAGAAGCTAGCACAAACCGTGTTGGATTTAGAGTTCCAAATACATCTATCAATATAGGAGAAAACAGAGTGTAACCTAAAAATTCAAACTGTTACTGGAAATGAACGCTTCAACATAGAAGATCGAAATTTGGGGAACCAAGTCGCCTTAGTGTACTGATCATTACCTGAAAGTATCATCCAGTTTGGGTGAAAAAATATTTGCTGAGATTTCTGGAGATTCGTAATTTTTGGAAGCTTGGCAACCCCTTCCCATGAAAGTGTTTCTCGCCAGTCACTGCTTAGGGCTACATCAAGTGGAAACCAAACGTAGAGATAGAACGTGAAACTACTTTGTTGTTTCAAGTTTCAAGAAGCTAGCACAAACCGTGTTGGATTTAGAGTTCCAAACACATCTATCAATATAGGAGAAAACAGAGTGAAACCTACAAATTCAAACTGTTACTGGAAATGAACGCTTCAACATAGAAGAACGAAATTTGGGGAACCAAGTCGCCTTAGTGTACTGATCATTACCTGAAAGTATCATCCAGTTTGGGTGAAAAAATGTTTGCTGAGATTTCTGGAGATTCGTAATTTTGGGAAGCTTGGCAACCCCTTCCCATGAAAGTGTTTCTCGCCAGTCACTGCTTAGTGCTACATCAAGAGGAAACAAAACGTAGAGATAGAACGTGAAACTACTTTGTTGTGTCAAGTTTCAAGAAGCTAGCACAAACCGTGTTGGATTTAGAGTTCCAAATACATCTATCAATATAGGAGAAAACAGAGTGAAACCTAAAAATTCAAACTGTTACTGGAAATGAACGCTTCAACATAGAAGTACGAAATTTGGGGAACCAAGTCGCCTTAGTGTACTGATCATTACCTGAAAGTATCATCCAGTTTGGGTGAAAAAATATTTGCTGAGATTTCTGGAGATTCGTAATTTTGGGAAGCATGGCAACCCCTTCCCATGAAAGTGTTTCTCGCCAGTCACTGCTTAGGGCTACATCAAGTGGAAACAAAACGTAGAGATAGAACGTGAAACTACTTTTTTGTTTAAAGTTTCAAGAAGCTAGCACAAACCGTGTTGGATTTAGAGTTCCAAATACATCTATCAATATAGGAGAAAACAGAGTGAAACCTACAAATTCAAACTGTTACTGGAAATGAACGCTTCAACATAGAAGAACGAAATTTGGGGAACCAAGTCGCCTAGTGTACTGATCATTACCTGAAAGTATCATCCAGTTTGGGTGAAAAAATATTTGCTGAGATTTCTGGAGATTCGTAATTTTGGGAAGCTTGGCAACCCCTTCCCATGAAAGTGTTTCTCGCCAGTCACTGCTTAGGGCTACATCAAGAGGAAACCAAACGTAGAGATAGAACGTGAAACTACTTTGTTGTGTCAAGTTTCAAGAAGCTAGCACAAACCGTGTTGGATTTAGAGTTCCAAATACATCTATCAATATAGGAGAAAACAGAGTGAAACCTAAAAATTCAAACTGTTACTGGAAATGAACGCTTCAACATAGAAGAACGAAATTTGGGGAACCAAGTCGCCTTAGTGTACTGATCATTACCTGAAAGTATCATCCAGTTTGGGTGAAAAAATATTTGCTGAGATTTCTGGAGATTCGTAATTTTGGGAAGCTTGGCAACCCCTTCCCATGAAAGTGTTTCTCGCCAGTCACTGCTTAGGGCTACATCAAGAGGAAACAAAACGTAGAGATAGAACGTGAAACTACTTTGTTGTGTCAAGTTTCAAGAAGCTAGCACAAACCGTGTTGGATTTAGAGTTCCAAATACATCTATCAATATAGGAGAAAACAGAGTGTAACCTAAAAATTCAAACTGTTACTGGAAATGAACGCTTCAACATAGAAGATCAAAATTTGGGGAACCAAGTCGCCTTAGTGTACTGATCATTACCTGAAAGTATCAACCAGTTTGGGTGAAAAAATATTTGCTGAGATTTCTGGAGATTCGTAATTTTTGGAAGCTTGGCAACCCCTTCCCATGAAAGTGTTTCTCGCCAGTCACTGCTTAGGGCTACATCAAGTGGAAACCAAACGTAGAGATAGAACGTGAAACTACTTTGTTGTTTCAAGTTTCAAGAAGCTAGCACAAACCGTGTTGGATTTAGAGTTCCAAATACATCTATCAATATAGGAGAAAACAGAGTGTAACCTAAAAATTCAAACTGTTACTGGAAATGAACGCTTCAACATAGAAGAACGAAATTTGGGGAACCAAGTCGCCTTAGTGTACTGATCATTACCTGAAAGTATCATCCAGTTTGGGTGAAAAAATATTTGCTGAGATTTCTGGAGATTCGTAATTTTGGGAAGCTTGGCAACCCCTTCCCATGAAAGTGTTTCTCGCCAGTCACTGCTTAGGGCTACATCAAGAGGAAACAAAACGTAGAGATAGAACGTGAAACTACTTTGTTGTTTCAAGTTTCAAGAAGCTAGCACAAACCGTGTTGGATTTAGAGTTCCAAATACATCTATCAATATAGGAGAAAACAGAGTGTAACCTAAAAATTCAAACTGTTACTGGAAATGCACGCTTCAACATAGAAGAACGAAATTTGGGGAACCAAGTCGCCTTAGTGTACTGATCATTACCTGAAAGTATCATCCAGTTTGGGTGAAAAAATATTTGCTGAGATTTCTGGAGATTCGTAATTTTGGGAAGCTTGGCAACCCCTTCCCATGAAAGTGTTTCTCGCCAGTCACTGCTTAGGGCTACATCAAGAGGAAACAAAACGTAGAGATAGAACGTGAAACTACTTTGTTGTGTCAAGTTTCAAGAAGCTAGCACAAACCGTGTTGGATTTAGAGTTCCAAATACATCTATCAATATAGGAGAAAACAGAGTGAAACCTAAAAATTCAAACTGTTACTGGAAATGAACGCTTCAACATAGAAGTACGAAATTTGGGGAACCAAGTCGCCTTAGTGTACTGATCATTACCTGAAAGTATCATCCAGTTTGGGTGAAAAAATATTTGCTGAGATTTCTGGAGATTCGTAATTTTGGGAAGCATGGCAACCCCTTCCCATGAAAGTGTTTCTCGCCAGTCACTGCTTAGGGCTACATCAAGTGGAAACAAAACGTAGAGATAGAACGTGAAACTACTTTTTTGTTTAAAGTTTCAAGAAGCTAGCACAAACCGTGTTGGATTTAGAGTTCCAAATACATCTATCAATATAGGAGAAAACAGAGTGAAACCTACAAATTCAAACTGTTACTGGAAATGAACGCTTCAACATAGAAGAACGAAATTTGGGGAACCAAGTCGCCTAGTGTACTGATCATTACCTGAAAGTATCATCCAGTTTGGGTGAAAAAATATTTGCTGAGATTTCTGGAGATTCGTAATTTTGGGAAGCTTGGCAACCCCTTCCCATGAAAGTGTTTCTCGCCAGTCACTGCTTAGGGCTACATCAAGAGGAAACCAAACGTAGAGATAGAACGTGAAACTACTTTGTTGTGTCAAGTTTCAAGAAGCTAGCACAAACCGTGTTGGATTTAGAGTTCCAAATACATCTATCAATATAGGAGAAAACAGAGTGAAACCTAAAAATTCAAACTGTTACTGGAAATGAACGCTTCAACATAGAAGAACGAAATTTGGGGAACCAAGTCACCTTAGTGTACTGATCATTACCTGAAAGTATCATCCAGTTTGGGTGAAAAAATATTTGCTGAGATTTCTGGAGATTCGTAATTTTGGGAAGCTTGGCAACCCCTTCCCATGAAAGTGTTTCTCGCCAGTCACTGCTTAGGGCTACATCAAGAGGAAACAAAACGTAGAGATAGAACGTGAAACTACTTTGTTGTGTCAAGTTTCAAGAAGCTAGCACAAACCGTGTTGGATTTAGAGTTCCAAATACATCTATCAATATAGGAGAAAACAGAGTGTAACCTAAAAATTCAAACTGTTACTGGAAATGAACGCTTCAACATAGAAGATCAAAATTTGGGGAACCAAGTCGCCTTAGTGTACTGATCATTACCTGAAAGTATCAACCAGTTTGGGTGAAAAAATATTTGCTGAGATTTCTGGAGATTCGTAATTTTTGGAAGCTTGGCAACCCCTTCCCATGAAAGTGTTTCTCGCCAGTCACTGCTTAGGGCTACATCAAGTGGAAACCAAACGTAGAGATAGAACGTGAAACTACTTTGTTGTTTCAAGTTTCAAGAAGCTAGCACAAACCGTGTTGGATTTAGAGTTCCAAATACATCTATCAATATAGGAGAAAACAGAGTGTAACCTAAAAATTCAAACTGTTACTGGAAATGAACGCTTCAACATAGAAGAACGAAATTTGGGGAACCAAGTCGCCTTAGTGTACTGATCATTACCTGAAAGTATCATCCAGTTTGGGTGAAAAAATATTTGCTGAGATTTCTGGAGATTCGTAATTTTGGGAAGCTTGGCAACCCCTTCCCATGAAAGTGTTTCTCGCCAGTCACTGCTTAGGGCTACATCAAGAGGAAACAAAACGTAGAGATAGAACGTGAAACTACTTTGTTGTTTCAAGTTTCAAGAAGCTAGCACAAACCGTGTTGGATTTAGAGTTCCAAATACATCTATCAATATAGGAGAAAACAGAGTGTAACCTAAAAATTCAAACTGTTACTGGAAATGCACGCTTCAACATAGAAGAACGAAATTTGGGGAACCAAGTCGCCTTAGTGTACTGATCATTACCTGAAAGTATCATCCAGTTTGGGTGAAAAAATATTTGCTGAGATTTCTGGAGATTCGTAATTTTGGGAAGCTTGGCAACCCCTTCCCATGAAAGTGTTTCTCGCCAGTCACTGCTTAGGGCTACATCAAGAGGAAACAAAACGTAGAGATAGAACGTGAAACTACTTTGTTGTGTCAAGTTTCAAGAAGCTAGCACAAACCGTGTTGGATTTAGAGTTCCAAATACATCTATCAATATAGGAGAAAACAGAGTGAAACCTAAAAATTCAAACTGTTACTGGAAATGAACGCTTCAACATAGAAGAACGAAATTTGGGGAACCAAGTCGCCTTAGTGTACTGATCATTACCTGAAAGTATCATCCAGTTTGGGTGAAAAAATATTTGCTGAGATTTCTGGAGATTCGTAATTTTGGGAAGCTTGGCAACCCCTTCCCATGAAAGTGTTTCTCGCCAGTCACTGCTTAGGGCTACATCAAGAGGAAACCAAACGTAGAGATAGAACGTGAAACTACTTTGTTGTGTCAAGTTTCAAGAAGTTAGCACAAACCGTGTTGGATTTAGAGTTCCAAATACATCTATCAATATAGGAGAAAACAGAGTGAAACCTACAAATTCAAACTGCTACTGGAAATGAACGCTTCAACATAGAAGAACGAAATTTGGGGAACCAAGTCGCCTTAGTGTACTGATCATTACCTGAGAGTATCATCCAGTTTGGGTGAAAAAATATTTGCTGAGATTTCTGAAGATTCGTAATTTTTGGAAGCTTGGCAACCCCTTCCCATGAAAGTGTTTCTCGCCAGTCACTCCTAGGGCTACATCAAGAGGAAACAAAACGTAGAGATAGAACGTGAAACTACTTTGTTGTGTCAAGTTTCAAGAAGCTAGCACAAACCGTGTTGGATTTAGAGTTCCAAATACATCTATCAATATAGGAGAAAACAGAGTGAAACCTAAAAATTCAAACTGTTACTGGAAATGAACGCTTCAACATAGAAGAACGAAATTTGGGGAACCAAGTCGCCTTAGTGTACTGATCATTACCTGAAAGTATCATCCAGTTTGGGTGAAAAAATATTTGCTGAGATTTCTGGAGATTCGTAATTTTGGGAAGCTTGGCAACCCCTTCCCATGAAAGTGTTTCTCGCCAGTCACTGCTTAGGGCTACATCAAGAGGAAACCAAACGTAGAGATAGAACGTGAAACTACTTTGTTGTGTCAAGTTTCAAGAAGCTAGCACAAACCGTGTTGGATTTAGAGTTCCAAATACATCTATCAATATAGGAGAAAACAGAGTGAAACCTAAAAATTCAAACTGTTACTGGAAATGAACGCTTCAACATAGAAGAACGAAATTTGGGGAACCAAGTCGCCTTAGTGTACTGATCATTACCTGAAAGTATCATCCAGTTTGGGTGAAAAAATATTTGCTGAGATTTCTGGAGATTCGTAATTTTGGGAAGCTTGGCAACCCCTTCCCATGAAAGTGTTTCTCGCCAGTCACTGCTTAGGGCTACATCAAGAGGAAACAAAACGTAGAGATAGAACGTGAAACTACTTTGTTGTGTCAAGTTTCAAGAAGCTAGCACAAACCGTGTTGGATTTAGAGTTCCAAATACATCTATCAATATAGGAGAAAACAGAGTGAAACCTACAAATTCAAACTGTTACTGGAAATGAACGCTTCAACATAGAAGAACGAAATTTGGGGAACCAAGTCGCCTTAGTGTACTGATCATTACCTGAAAGTATCATCCAGTTTGGGTGAAAAAATATTTGCTGAGATTTCTGGAGATTCGTAATTTTTGGAAGCTTGGCAACACCTTCCCTTGAAAGGGTTTCTCGCCAGTCACTGCTTAGGGCTACATCAAGAGGAAACAAAACGTAGAGATAGAACGTGAAACTACTTTGTTGTGTCAAGTTTCAAGAAGCTAGCACAAACCGTGTTGGATTTAGAGTTCCAAATACATCTATCAATATAGGAGAAAACAGAGTGAAACCTAAAAATTCAAACTGTTACTGGAAATGAACGCTTCAACATAGAAGAACGAAATTTGGGGAACCAAGTCGCCTTAGTGTACTGATCATTACCTGAAAGTATCATCCAGTTTGGGTGAAAAAATATTTGCTGAGATTTCTGGAGATTCGTAATTTTGGGAAGCTTGGCAACCCCTTCCCATGAAAGTGTTTCTCGCCAGTCACTGCTTAGGGCTACATCAAGAGGAAACAAAATGTAGTGATAGAACGTGAAACTACTTTGTTGTTTCAAGTTTCAAGAAGCTAGCACAAACCGTGTTGGATTTAGAGTTCCAAATACATCTATCAATATAGGAGAAAACAGAGTGAAACCTAAAAATTCAAACTGCTACTGGAAATGAACGCTTCAACATAGAAGAACGAAATTTGGGGAACCAAGTCGCCTTAGTGTACTGATCATTACCTGAAAGTATCATCCAGTTTGGGTGAAAAAATATTTGCTGAGATTTCTGGAGATTCGTAATTTTGGGAAGCTTGGCAACCCCTTCCCATGAAAGTGTTTCTCGCCAGTCACTGCTTAGGGCTACATCAAGAGGAAACAAAACGTAGAGATAGAACGTGAAACTACTTTGTTGTGTCAAGTTTCAAGAAGCTAGCACAAACCGTGTTGGATTTAGAGTTCCAAATACATCTATCAATATAGGAGAAAACAGAGTGAAACCTACAAATTCAAACTGTTACTGGAAATGAACGCTTCAACATAGAAGAACGAAATTTGGGGAACCAAGTCGCCTTAGTGTACTGATCATTACCTGAAAGTATCATCCAGTTTGGGTGAAAAAATATTTGCTGAGATTTCTGGAGATTCATAATTTTGGGAAGCTTGGCAACCCCTTCCCATGAAAGTGTTTCTCGCCAGTCACTGCTTAGGGCTACATCAAGAGGAAACAAAACGTAGAGATAGAACGTGAAACTACTTTGTTGTGTCAAGTTTCAAGAAGTTAGCACAAACCGTGTTGGATTTAGAGTTCCAAATACATCTATCAATATAGGAGAAAACAGAGTGAAACCTAAAAATTCAAACTGCTACTGGAAATGAACGCTTCAACATAGAAGAACGAAATTTGGGGAACCAAGTCGCCTTAGTGTACTGATCATTACCTGAGAGTATCATCCAGTTTGGGTGAAAAAATATTTGCTGAGATTTCTGGAGATTCGTAATTTTTGGAAGCTTGGCAACCCCTTCCCATTAAAGTGTTTCTCGCCAGTCACTGCTTAGGGCTACATCAAGAGGAAACAAAACGTAGAGATAGAACGTGAAACTACTTTGTTGTGTCAAGTTTCAAGAAGCTAGCACAAACCGTGTTGGATTTAGAGTTCCAAATACATCTATCAATATAGGAGAAAACAGAGTGAAACCTAAAAATTCAAACTGCTACTGGAAATGAACGCTTCAACATAGAAGAACGAAATTTGGCGAACCAAGTCGCCTTAGTGTACTGATCATTACCTGAAAGTATCATCCAGTTTGGGTGAAAAAATATTTGCTGAGATTTCTGGAGATTCGTAATTTTTGGAAGCTTGGCAACCCCTTCCCATGAAAGTGTTTCTCGCCAGTCACTGCTTAGGGCTACATCAAGAGGAAACAAAACGTAGAGATAGAACGTGAAACTACTTTGTTGTGTCAAGTTTCAAGAAGCTAGCACAAACCGTGTTGGATTTAGAGTTCCAAATACATCTATCAATATAGGAGAAAACAGAGTGAAACCTACAAATTCAAACTGTTACTGGAAATGAACGCTTCAACATAGAAGAACGAAATTTGGGGAACCAAGTCGCCTTAGTGTACTGATCATTACCTGAAAGTATCATCCAGTTTGGGTGAAAAAATATTTGCTGAGATTTCTGGAGATTCGTAATTTTTGGAAGCTTGGCAACCCCTTCCCATGAAAGTGTTTCTCGCCAGTCACTGCTTAGGGCTACATCAAGAGGAAACCAAACGTAGAGATAGAACGTGAAACTACTTTGTTGTGTCAAGTTTCAAGAAGTTAGCACAAACCGTGTTGGATTTAGAGTTCCAAATACATCTATCAATATAGGAGAAAACAGAGTGAAACCTACAAATTCAAACTGCTACTGGAAATGAACGCTTCAACATAGAAGAACGAAATTTGGGGAACCAAGTCGCCTTAGTGTACTGATCATTACCTGAGAGTATCATCCAGTTTGGGTGAAAAAATATTTGCTGAGATTTCTGAAGATTCGTAATTTTTGGAAGCTTGGCAACCCCTTCCCATGAAAGTGTTTCTCGCCAGTCACTCCTAGGGCTACATCAAGAGGAAACAAAACGTAGAGATAGAACGTGAAACTACTTTGTTGTGTCAAGTTTCAAGAAGCTAGCACAAACCGTGTTGGATTTAGAGTTCCAAATACATCTATCAATATAGGAGAAAACAGAGTGAAACCTAAAAATTCAAACTGTTACTGGAAATGAACGCTTCAACATAGAAGAACGAAATTTGGGGAACCAAGTCGCCTTAGTGTACTGATCATTACCTGAGAGTATCATCCAGTTTGGGTGAAAAAATATTTGCTGAGATTTCTGAAGATTCGTAATTTTTGGAAGCTTGGCAACCCCTTCCCATGAAAGTGTTTCTCGCCAGTCACTCCTAGGGCTACATCAAGAGGAAACAAAACGTAGAGATAGAACGTGAAACTACTTTGTTGTGTCAAGTTTCAAGAAGCTAGCACAAACCGTGTTGGATTTAGAGTTCCAAATACATCTATCAATATAGGAGAAAACTGAGTGAAACCTACAAATTCAAACTGTTACTGGAAATGAACGCTTCAACATAGAAGAACGAAATTTGGGGAACCAAGTCGCCTTAGTGTACTGATCATTACCTGAAAGTATCATCCAGTTTGGGTGAAAAAATATTTGCTGAGATTTCTGGAGATTCGTAATTTTGGGAAGCTTGGCAACCCCTTCCCATGAAAGTGTTTCTCGCCAGTCACTGCTTAGGGCTACATCAAGAGGAAACCAAACGTAGAGATAGAACGTGAAACTACTTTGTTGTGTCAAGTTTCAAGAAGTTAGCACAAACCGTGTTGGATTTAGAGTTCCAAATACATCTATCAATATAGGAGAAAACAGAGTGAAACCTAAAAATTCAAACTGTTACTGGAAATGAACGCTTCAACATAGAAGAACGAAATTTGGGGAACCAAGTCGCCTTAGTGTAGTGATCATTACCTGAAAGTATCATCCAGTTTGGGTGAAAAAATATTTGCTGAGATTTCTGGAGATTCGTAATTTTGGGAAGCTTGGCAACCCCTTCCCATGAAAGTGTTTCTCGCCAGTCACTGCTTAGGGCTACATCAAGAGGAAACAAAATGTAGAGATAGAACGTGAAACTACTTTGTTGTTTCAAGTTTCAAGAAGCTAGCACAAACCGTGTTGGATTTAGAGTTCCAAATACATCTATCAATATAGGAGAAAACAGAGTGAAACCTAAAAATTCAAACTGCTACTGGAAATGAACGCTTCAACATAGAAGAACGAAATTTGGGGAACCAAGTCGCCTTAGTGTAGTGATCATTACCTGAAAGTATCATCCAGTTTGGGTGAAAAAATATTTGCTGAGATTTCTGGAGATTCGTAATTTTGGGAAGCTTGGCAACCCCTTCCCATGAAAGTGTTTCTCGCCAGTCACTGCTTAGGGCTACATCAAGAGGAAACAAAATGTAGAGATAGAACGTGAAACTACTTTGTTGTTTCAAGTTTCAAGAAGCTAGCACAAACCGTGTTGGATTTAGAGTTCCAAATACATCTATCAATATAGGAGAAAACAGAGTGAAACCTAAAAATTCAAACTGCTACTGGAAATGAACGCTTCAACATAGAAGAACGAAATTTGGGGAACCAAGTCGCCTTAGTGTACTGATCATTACCTGAAAGTATCATCCAGTTTGGGTGAAAAAATATTTGCTGAGATTTCTGGAGATTCGTAATTTTGGGAAGCTTGGCAACCCCTTCCCATGAAAGTGTTTCTCGCCAGTCACTGCTTAGGGCTACATCAAGAGGAAACAAAATGTAGAGATAGAACGTGAAACTACTTTGTTGTGTCAAGTTTCAAGAAGCTAGCACAAACCGTGTTGGATTTAGAGTTCCAAATACATCTATCAATATAGGAGAAAACAGAGTGAAACCTACAAATTCAAACTGTTACTGGAAATGAACGCTTCAACATAGAAGAACGAAATTTGGGGAACCAAGTCGCCTTAGTGTACTGATCATTACCTGAAAGTATCATCCAGTTTGGGTGAAAAAAATGTTTGCTGAGATTTCTGGAGATTCGTAATTTTTGGAAGCTTGGCAACACCTTCCCATGAAAGGGTTTCTCGCCAGTCACTGCTTAGGGCTACATCAAGAGGAAACAAAACGTAGAGATAGAACGTGAAACTACTTTGTTGTGTCAAGTTTCAAGAAGCTAGCACAAACCGTGTTGGATTTAGAGTTCCAAATACATCTATCAATATAGGAGAAAACAGAGTGAAACCTAAAAATTCAAACTGTTACTGGAAATGAACGCTTCAACATAGAAGAACGAAATTTGGGGAACCAAGTCGCCTTAGTGTACTGATCATTACCTGAAAGTATCATCCAGTTTGGGTGAAAAAATATTTGCTGAGATTTCTGGAGATTCGTAATTTTGGGAAGCTTGGCAACCCCTTCCCATGAAAGTGTTTCTCGCCAGTCACTGCTTAGGGCTACATCAAGAGGAAACAAAACGTAGAGATAGAACGTGAAACTACTTTGTTGTGTCAAGTTTCAAGAAGCTAGCACAAACCGTGTTGGATTTAGAGTTCCAAATACATCTATCAATATAGGAGAAAACAGAGTGTAACCTAAAAATTCAAACTGTTACTGGAAATGAACGCTTCAACATAGAAGAACGAAATTTGGGGAACCAAGTCGCCTTAGTGTACTGATCATTACCTGAAAGTATCATCCAGTTTGGGTGAAAAAATATTTGCTGAGATTTCTGGAGATTCGTAATTTTGGGAAGCTTGGCAACCCCTTCCCATGAAAGTGTTTCTCGCCAGTCACTGCTTAGGGCTACATCAAGAGGAAACAAAACGTAGAGATAGAACGTGAAACTACTTTGTTGTGTCAAGTTTCAAGAAGCTAGCACAAACCGTGTTGGATTTAGAGTTCCAAATACATCTATCAATATAGGAGAAAACAGAGTGAAACCTAAAAATTCAAACTGTTACTGGAAATGAACGCTTCAACATAGAAGAACGAAATTTGGGGAACCAAGTCGCCTTAGTGTACTGATCATTACCTGAAAGTATCATCCAGTTTGGGTGAAAAAATATTTGCTGAGATTTCTGGAGATTCATAATTTTGGGAAGCTTGGCAACCCCTTCCCATGAAAGTGTTTCTCGCCAGTCACTGCTTAGGGCTACATCTAGAGGAAACAAAACGTAGAGATAGAACGTGAAACTACTTTGTTGTGTCAAGTTTCAAGAAGCTAGCACAAACCGTGTTGGATTTAGAGTTCCAAATACATCTATCAATATAGGAGAAAACAGAGTGAAACCTAAAAATTCAAACTGTTACTGGAAATGAACGCTTCAACATAGAAGAACGAAATTTGGGGAACCAAGTCGCCTTAGTGTACTGATCATTACCTGAAAGTATCATCCAGTTTGGGTGAAAAAATATTTGCTGAGATTTCTGGAGATTCGTAATTTTGGGAAGCTTGGCAACCCCTTCCCATGAAAGTGTTTCTCGCCAGTCACTGCTTAGGGCTACATCAAGAGGAAACAAAACGTAGATATAGAAGGTGAAACTACTTTGTTGTGTCAAGTTTCAAGAAGCTAGCACAAACCGTGTTGGATTTAGAGTTCCAAATACATCTATCAATATAGGAGAAAACAGAGTGAAACCTAAAAATTCAAACTGTTACTGGGAATGAACGCTTCAACATAGAAGAACGAAATTTGGGGAACCAAGTCGCCTTAGTGTACTGATCATTACCTGAAAGTATCATCCAGTTTGGGTGAAAAAAATGTTTGCTGAGATTTCTGGAGATTCGTAATTTTTGGAAGCTTGGCAACACCTTCCCATGAAAGGGTTTCTCGCCAGTCACTGCTTAGGGCTACATCAAGAGGAAACAAAACGTAGAGATAGAACGTGAAACTACTTTGTTGTGTCAAGTTTCAAGAAGCTAGCACAAACCGTGTTGGATTTAGAGTTCCAAATACATCTATCAATATAGGAGAAAACAGAGTGAAACCTAAAAATTCAAACTGTTACTGGAAATGAACGCTTCAACATAGAAGAACGAAATTTGGGGAACCAAGTCGCCTTAGTGTACTGATCATTACCTGAAAGTATCATCCAGTTTGGGTGAAAAAATATTTGCTGAGATTTCTGGAGATTCGTAATTTTGGGAAGCTTGGCAACCCCTTCCCATGAAAGTGTTTCTCGCCAGTCACTGCTTAGGGCTACATCAAGAGGAAACAAAACGTAGAGATAGAACGTGAAACTACTTTGTTGTGTCAAGTTTCAAGAAGCTAGCACAAACCGTGTTGGATTTAGAGTTCCAAATACATCTATCAATATAGGAGAAAACAGAGTGTAACCTAAAAATTCAAACTGTTACTGGAAATGAACGCTTCAACATAGAAGAACGAAATTTGGGGAACCAAGTCGCCTTAGTGTACTGATCATTACCTGAAAGTATCATCCAGTTTGGGTGAAAAAATATTTGCTGAGATTTCTGGAGATTCGTAATTTTGGGAAGCTTGGCAACCCCTTCCCATGAAAGTGTTTCTCGCCAGTCACTGCTTAGGGCTACATCAAGAGGAAACAAAACGTAGAGATAGAACGTGAAACTACTTTGTTGTGTCAAGTTTCAAGAAGCTAGCACAAACCGTGTTGGATTTAGAGTTCCAAATACATCTATCAATATAGGAGAAAACAGAGTGAAACCTAAAAATTCAAACTGTTACTGGAAATGAACGCTTCAACATAGAAGAACGAAATTTGGGGAACCAAGTCGCCTTAGTGTACTGATCATTACCTGAAAGTATCATCCAGTTTGGGTGAAAAAATATTTGCTGAGATTTCTGGAGATTCATAATTTTGGGAAGCTTGGCAACCCCTTCCCATGAAAGTGTTTCTCGCCAGTCACTGCTTAGGGCTACATCTAGAGGAAACAAAACGTAGAGATAGAACGTGAAACTACTTTGTTGTGTCAAGTTTCAAGAAGCTAGCACAAACCGTGTTGGATTTAGAGTTCCAAATACATCTATCAATATAGGAGAAAACAGAGTGAAACCTAAAAATTCAAACTGTTACTGGAAATGAACGCTTCAACATAGAAGAACGAAATTTGGGGAACCAAGTCGCCTTAGTGTACTGATCATTACCTGAAAGTATCATCCAGTTTGGGTGAAAAAATATTTGCTGAGATTTCTGGAGATTCGTAATTTTGGGAAGCTTGGCAACCCCTTCCCATGAAAGTGTTTCTCGCCAGTCACTGCTTAGGGCTACATCAAGAGGAAACAAAACGTAGATATAGAAGGTGAAACTACTTTGTTGTGTCAAGTTTCAAGAAGCTAGCACAAACCGTGTTGGATTTAGAGTTCCAAATACATCTATCAATATAGGAGAAAACAGAGTGAAACCTAAAAATTCAAACTGTTACTGGGAATGAACGCTTCAACATAGAAGAACGAAATTTGGGGAACCAAGTCGCCTTAGTGTACTGATCATTACCTGAGAGTATCATCCAGTTTGGGTGAAAAAATATTTGCTGAGATTTCTGGAGATTCGTAATTTTTGGAAGCTTGGCAACCCCTTCCCATGAAAGTGTTTCTCGCCAGTCACTGCTTAGGGCTACATCTAGAGGAAACAAAACGTAGAGATAGAACGTGAAACTACTTTGTTGTGTCAAGTTTCAAGAAGCTAGCACAAACCGTGTTGGATTTAGAGTTCCAAATACATCTATCAATATAGGAGAAAACAGAGTGAAACCTAAAAATTCAAACTGTTACTGGAAATGAACGCTTCAACATAGAAGAACGAAATTTGGGGAACCAAGTCGCCTTAGTGTAGTGATCATTACCTGAAAGTATCATCCAGTTTGGGTGAAAAAATATTTGCTGAGATTTCTGGAGATTCGTAATTTTGGGAAGCTTGGCAACCCCTTCCCATGAAAGTGTTTCTCGCCAGTCACTGCTTAGGGCTACATCAAGAGGAAACAAAACGTAGAGATAGAACGTGAAACTACTTTGTTGTGTCAAGTTTCAAGAAGCTAGCACAAACCGTGTTGGATTTAGAGTTCCAAATACATCTATCAATATAGGAGAAAACAGAGTGAAACCTAAAAATTCAAACTGTTACTGGGAATGAACGCTTCAACATAGAAGAACGAAATTTGGGGAACCAAGTCGCCTTAGTGTACTGATCATTACCTGAGAGTATCATCCAGTTTGGGTGAAAAAATATTTGCTGAGATTTCTGGAGATTCGTAATTTTGGGAAGCTTGGCAACCCCTTCCCATGAAAGTGTTTCTCGCCAGTCACTGCTTAGGGCTACATCAAGAGGAAACAAAACGTAGAGATAGAACGTGAAACTACTTTGTTGTGTCAAGTTTCAAGAAGCTAGCACAAACCGTGTTGGATTTAGAGTTCCAAATACATCTATCAATATAGGAGAAAACAGAGTGAAACCTAAAAATTCAAACTGTTACTGGAAATGAACGCTTCAACATAGAAGAACGAAATTTGGGGAACCAAGTCGCCTTAGTGTACTGATCATTACCTGAAAGTATCATCCAGTTTGGGTGAAAAAATGTTTGCTGAGATTTCTGGAGATTCGTAATTTTGGGAAGCTTGGCAACCCCTTCCCATGAAAGTGTTTCTCGCCAGTCACTGCTTAGGGCTACATCAAGAGGAAACAAAACGTAGAGATAGAACGTGAAACTACTTTGTTGTGTCAAGTTTCAAGAAGCTAGCACAAACCGTGTTGGATTTAGAGTTCCAAATACATCTATCAATATAGGAGAAAACAGAGTGAAACCTAAAAATTCAAACTGTTACTGGGAATGAACGCTTCAACATAGAAGAACGAAATTTGGGGAACCAAGTCGCCTTAGTGTACTGATCATTACCTGAAAGTATCATCCAGTTTGGGTGAAAAAATATTTGCTGAGATTTCTGGAGATTCGTAATTTTGGGAAGCTTGGCAACCCCTTCCCATGAAAGTGTTTCTCGCCAGTCACTGCTTAGGGCTACATCAAGAGGAAACAAAACGTAGAGATAGAACGTGAAACTACTTTGTTGTGTCAAGTTTCAAGAAGCTAGCACAAACCGTGTTGGATTTAGAGTTCCAAATACATCTATCAATATAGGAGAAAACAGAGTGAAACCTAAAAATTCAAACTGTTACTGGAAATGAACGCTTCAACATAGAAGAACGAAATTTGGGGAACCAAGTCGCCTTAGTGTACTGATCATTACCTGAAAGTATCATCCAGTTTGGGTGAAAAAATGTTTGCTGAGATTTCTGGAGATTCGTAATTTTGGGAAGCTTGGCAACCCCTTCCCATGAAAGTGTTTCTCGCCAGTCACTGCTTAGGGCTACATCAAGAGGAAACAAAACGTAGAGATAGAACGTGAAACTACTTTGTTGTGTCAAGTTTCAAGAAGCTAGCACAAACCGTGTTGGATTTAGAGTTCCAAATACATCTATCAATATAGGAGAAAACAGAGTGAAACCTAAAAATTCAAACTGTTACTGGAAATGAACGCTTCAACATAGAAGAACGAAATTTGGGGAACCAAGTCGCCTTAGTGTACTGATCATTACCTGAAAGTATCATCCAGTTTGGGTGAAAAAATATTTGCTGAGATTTCTGGAGATTCATAATTTTGGGAAGCTTGGCAACCCCTTCCCATGAAAGTGTTTCTCGCCAGTCACTGCTTAGGGCTACATCAAGAGGAAACCAAACGTAGAGATAGAACGTGAAACTACTTTGTTGTGTCAAGTTTCAAGAAGCTAGCACAAACCGTGTTGGATTTAGAGTTCCAAATACATCTATCAATATAGGAGAAAACAGAGTGAAACCTAAAAATTCAAACTGTTACTGGAAATGAACGCTTCAACATAGAAGAACGAAATTTGGGGAACCAAGTCGCCTGAGTGTACTGATCATTACCTGAAAGTATCATCCAGTTTGGGTGAAAAAATATTTGCTGAGATTTCTGGAGATTCGTAATTTTTGGAAGCTTGGCAACCCCTTCCCATGAAAGTGTTTCTCGCCAGTCACTGCTTAGGGCTACATCAAGAGGAAACAAAACGTAGAGATAGAACGTGAAACTACTTTGTTGTGTCAAGTTTCAAGAAGCTAGCACAAACCGTGTTGGATTTAGAGTTCCAAATACATCTATCAATATAGGAGAAAACAGAGTGAAACCTAAAAATTCAAACTGTTACTGGAAATGAACGCTTCAACATAGAAGAACGAAATTTGGGGAACCAAGTCGCCTTAGTGTACTGATCATTACCTGAAAGTATCATCCAGTTTGGGTGAAAAAATATTTGCTGAGATTTCTGGAGATTCGTAATTTTTGGAAGCTTGGCAACCCCTTCCCATGAAAGTGTTTCTCGCCAGTCACTGCTTAGGGCTACATCAAGAGGAAACAAAACGTAGAGATAGAACGTGAAACTACTTTGTTGTGTCAAGTTTCAAGAAGCTAGCACAAACCGTGTTGGATTTAGAGTTCCAAATACATCTATCAATATAGGAGAAAACAGAGTGAAACCTAAAAATTCAAACTGTTACTGGAAATGAACGCTTCAACATAGAAGAACGAAATTTGGGGAACCAAGTCGCCTTAGTGTACTGATCATTACCTGAAAGTATCATCCACTTTGGGTGAAAAAATATTTGCTGAGATTTCTGGAGATTCGTAATTTTGGGAAGCTTGGCAACCCCTTCCCATGAAAGTGTTTCTCGCCAGTCACTGCTTAGGGCTACATCAAGAGGAAACAAAACGTAGAGATAGAACGTGAAACTACTTTGTTGTTTCAAGTTTCAAGAAGCTAGCACAAACCGTGTTGGATTTAGAGTTCCAAATACATCTATCAATATAGGAGAAAACAGAGTGTAACCTAAAAATTCAAACTGTTACTGGAAATGAACGCTTCAACATAGAAGAACGAAATTTGGGGAACCAAGTCGCCTTAGTGTACTGATCATTACCTGAAAGTATCATCCAGTTTGGGTGAAAAAATGTTTGCTGAGATTTCTGGAGATTCGTAATTTTGGGAAGCTTGGCAACCCCTTCCCATGAAAGTGTTTCTCGCCAGTCACTGCTTAGGGCTACATCAAGAGGAAACAAAACGTAGAGATAGAACGTGAAACTACTTTGTTGTGTCAAGTTTCAAGAAGCTAGCACAAACCGTGTTGGATTTAGAGTTCCAAATACATCTATCAATATAGGAGAAAACAGAGTGAAACCTAAAAATTCAAACTGTTACTGGAAATGAACGCTTCAACATAGAAGAACGAAATTTGGGGAACCAAGTCGCCTTAGTGTACTGATCATTACCTGAAAGTATCATCCACTTTGGGTGAAAAAATATTTGCTGAGATTTCTGGAGATTCGTAATTTTGGGAAGCTTGGCAACCCCTTCCCATGAAAGTGTTTCTCGCCAGTCACTGCTTAGGGCTACATCAAGAGGAAACAAAACGTAGAGATAGAACGTGAAACTACTTTGTTGTTTCAAGTTTCAAGAAGCTAGCACAAACCGTGTTGGATTTAGAGTTCCAAATACATCTATCAATATAGGAGAAAACAGAGTGTAACCTAAAAATTCAAACTGTTACTGGAAATGAACGCTTCAACATAGAAGAACGAAATTTGGGGAACCAAGTCGCCTTAGTGTACTGATCATTACCTGAGAGTATCATCCAGTTTGGGTGAAAAAATATTTGCTGAGATTTCTGGAGATTCGTAATTTTTGGAAGCTTGGCAACCCCTTCCCATGAAAGTGTTTCTCGCCAGTCACTGCTTAGGGCTACATCAAGAGGAAACAAAACGTAGAGATAGAACGTGAAACTACTTTGTTGTGTCAAGTTTCAAGAAGCTAGCACAAACCGTGTTGGATTTAGAGTTCCAAATACATCTATCAATATAGGAGAAAACAGAGTGAAACCTAAAAATTCAAACTGTTACTGGAAATGAACGCTTCAACATAGAAGAACGAAATTTGGGGAACCAAGTCGCCTTATTGTACTGATCATTACCTGAAAGTATCATCCAGTTTGGGTGAAAAAATATTTGCTGAGATTTCTGGAGATTCGTAATTTTGGGAAGCTTGGCAACCCCTTCCCATGAAAGTGTTTCTCGCCAGTCACTGCTTAGGGCTACATCAAGAGGAAACAAAACGTAGAGATAGAACTTGAAACTACTTTGTTGTGTCAAGTTTCAAGAAGCTAGCACAAACCGTGTTGGATTTAGAGTTCCAAATACATCTATCAATATAGGAGAAAACAGAGTGAAACCTAAAAATTCAAACTGTTACTGGAAATGAACGCTTCAACATAGAAGAACGAAATTTGGGGAACCAAGTCGCCTTAGTGTACTGATCATTACCTGAAAGTATCATCCAGTTTGGGTGAAAAAATATTTGCTGAGATTTCTGGAGATTAATAATTTTGGGAAGCTTGGCAACCCCTTCCCATGAAAGTGTTTCTCGCCAGTCACTGCTTAGGGCTACATCAAGAGGAAACCAAACGTAGAGATAGAACGTGAAACTACTTTGTTGTGTCAAGTTTCAAGAAGCTAGCACAAACCGTGTTGGATTTAGAGTTCCAAATACATCTATCAATATAGGAGAAAACAGAGTGAAACCTAAAAATTCAAACTGCTACTGGAAATGAACGCTTCAACATAGAAGAACGAAATTTGGGGAACCAAGTCGCCTTAGTGTACTGATCATTACCTGAGAGTATCATCCAGTTTGGGTGAAAAAATATTTGCTGAGATTTCTGGAGATTCGTAATTTTTGGAAGCTTGGCAACCCCTTCCCATGAAAGTGTTTCTCGCCAGTCACTGCTTAGGGCTACATCAAGAGGAAACAAAACGTAGAGATAGAACGTGAAACTACTTTGTTGTGTCAAGTTTCAAGAAGCTAGCACAAACCGTGTTGGATTTAGAGTTCCAAATACATCTATCAATATAGGAGAAAACAGAGTGAAACCTAAAAATTCAAACTGTTACTGGAAATGAACGCTTCAACATAGAAGAACGAAATTTGGGGAACCAAGTCGCCTTATTGTACTGATCATTACCTGAAAGTATCATCCAGTTTGGGTGAAAAAATATTTGCTGAGATTTCTGGAGATTCGTAATTTTGGGAAGCTTGGCAACCCCTTCCCATGAAAGTGTTTCTCGCCAGTCACTGCTTAGGGCTACATCAAGAGGAAACAAAACGTAGAGATAGAACGTGAAACTACTTTGTTGTGTCAAGTTTCAAGAAGCTAGCACAAACCGTGTTGGATTTAGAGTTCCAAATACATCTATCAATATAGGAGAAAACAGAGTGAAACCTAAAAATTCAAACTGTTACTGGAAATGAACGCTTCAACATAGAAGAACGAAATTTGGGGAACCAAGTCGCCTTAGTGTACTGATCATTACCTGAAAGTATCATCCAGTTTGGGTGAAAAAATATTTGCTGAGATTTCTGGAGATTCATAATTTTGGGAAGCTTGGCAACCCCTTCCCATGAAAGTGTTTCTCGCCAGTCACTGCTTAGGGCTACATCAAGAGGAAACCAAACGTAGAGATAGAACGTGAAACTACTTTGTTGTGTCAAGTTTCAAGAAGCTAGCACAAACCGTGTTGGATTTAGAGTTCCAAATACATCTATCAATATAGGAGAAAACAGAGTGTAACCTAAAAATTCAAACTGTTACTGGAAATGAACGCTTCAACATAGAAGAACGAAATTTAGGGAACCAAGTCGCCTTAGTGTACTGATCATTACCTGAAAGTATCATCCAGTTTGGGTGAAAAAAATGTTTGCTGAGATTTCTGGAGATTCGTAATTTTTGGAAGCTTGGCAACACCTTCCCATGAAAGGGTTTCTCGCCAGTCACTGCTTAGGGCTACATCAAGAGGAAACAAAACGTAGAGATAGAACGTGAAACTACTTTGTTGTGTCAAGTTTCAAGAAGCTAGCACAAACCGTGTTGGATTTAGAGTTCCAAATACATCTATCAATATAGGAGAAAACAGAGTGAAACCTAAAAATTCAAACTGTTACTGGAAATGAACGCTTCAACATAGAAGAACGAAATTTGGGGAACCAAGTCGCCTTAGTGTACTGATCATTACCTGAAAGTATCATCCAGTTTGGGTGAAAAAATATTTGCTGAGATTTCTGGAGATTCGTAATTTTGGGAAGCTTGGCAACCCCTTCCCATGAAAGTGTTTCTCGCCAGTCACTGCTTAGGGCTACATCAAGAGGAAACAAAACATAGAGATAGAACGTGAAACTACTTTGTTGTTTCAAGTTTCAAGAAGCTAGCACAAACCGTGTTGGATTTAGAGTTCCAAATACATCTATCAATATAGGAGAAAACAGAGTGTAACCTAAAAATTCAAACTGTTACTGGAAATGAACGCTTCAACATAGAAGAACGAAATTTGGGGAACCAAGTCGCCTTAGTGTACTGATCATTACCTGAAAGTATCATCCAGTTTGGGTGAAAAAATATTTGCTGAGATTTCTGGAGATTCGTAATTTTGGGAAGCTTGGCAACCCCTTCCCATGAAAGTGTTTCTCGCCAGTCACTGCTTAGGGCTACATCAAGAGGAAACAAAACGTAGAGATAGAACGTGAAACTACTTTGTTGTGTCAAGTTTCAAGAAGCTAGCACAAACCGTGTTGGATTTAGAGTTCCAAATACATCTATCAATATAGGAGAAAACAGAGTGAAACCTAAAAATTCAAACTGTTACTGGAAATGAACGCTTCAACATAGAAGAACGAAATTTGGGGAACCAAGTCGCCTTAGTGTACTGATCATTACCTGAAAGTATCATCCAGTTTGGGTGAAAAAATATTTGCTGAGATTTCTGGAGATTCATAATTTTGGGAAGCTTGGCAACCCCTTCCCATGAAAGTGTTTCTCGCCAGTCACTGCTTAGGGCTACATCTAGAGGAAACAAAACGTAGAGATAGAACGTGAAACTACTTTGTTGTGTCAAGTTTCAAGAAGCTAGCACAAACCGTGTTGGATTTAGAGTTCCAAATACATCTATCAATATAGGAGAAAACAGAGTGAAACCTAAAAATTCAAACTGTTACTGGAAATGAACGCTTCAACATAGAAGAACGAAATTTGGGGAACCAAGTCGCCTTAGTGTACTGATCATTACCTGAAAGTATCATCCAGTTTGGGTGAAAAAATATTTGCTGAGATTTCTGGAGATTCGTAATTTTGGGAAGCTTGGCAACCCCTTCCCATGAAAGTGTTTCTCGCCAGTCACTGCTTAGGGCTACATCAAGAGGAAACAAAACATAGAGATAGAACGTGAAACTACTTTGTTGTGTCAAGTTTCAAGAAGCTAGCACAAACCGTGTTGGATTTAGAGTTCCAAATACATCTATCAATATAGGAGAAAACAGAGTGAAACCTAAAAATTCAAACTGTTACTGGGAATGAACGCTTCAACATAGAAGAACGAAATTTGGGGAACCAAGTCGCCTTAGTGTACTGATCATTACCTGAGAGTATCATCCAGTTTGGGTGAAAAAATATTTGCTGAGATTTCTGGAGATTCGTAATTTTGGGAAGCTTGGCAACCCCTTCCCATGAAAGTGTTTCTCGCCAGTCACTGCTTAGGGCTACATCAAGAGGAAACAAAACGTAGAGATAGAACGTGAAACTACTTTGTTGTTTCAAGTTTCAAGAAGCTAGCACAAACCGTGTTGGATTTAGAGTTCCAAATACATCTATCAATATAGGAGAAAACAGAGTGAAACCTAAAAATTCAAACTGTTACTGGAAATGAACGCTTCAACATAGAAGAACGAAATTTGGGGAACCAAGTCGCCTTAGTGTACTGATCATTACCTGAAAGTATCATCCAGTTTGGGTGAAAAAATGTTTGCTGAGATTTCTGGAGATTCGTAATTTTGGGAAGCTTGGCAACCCCTTCCCATGAAAGTGTTTCTCGCCAGTCACTGCTTAGGGCTACATCAAGAGGAAACAAAACGTAGAGATAGAACGTGAAACTACTTTGTTGTGTCAAGTTTCAAGAAGCTAGCACAAACCGTGTTGGATTTAGAGTTCCAAATACATCTATCAATATAGGAGAAAACAGAGTGAAACCTAAAAATTCAAACTGTTACTGGGAATGAACGCTTCAACATAGAAGAACGAAATTTGGGGAACCAAGTCGCCTTAGTGTACTGATCATTACCTGAAAGTATCATCCAGTTTGGGTGAAAAAATATTTGCTGAGATTTCTGGAGATTCGTAATTTTGGGAAGCGTGGCAACCCCTTCCCATGAAAGTGTTTCTCGCCAGTCACTGCTTAGGGCTACATCAAGAGGAAACAAAACGTAGAGAGAGAACGTGAAACTACTTTGTTGTGTCAAGTTTCAAGAAGCTAGCACAAACCGTGTTGGATTTAGAGTTCCAAATACATCTATCAATATAGGAGAAAACAGAGTGAAACCTAAAAATTCAAACTGTTACTGGAAATGAACGCTTCAACATAGAAGAACGAAATTTGGGGAACCAAGTCGCCTTAGTGTACTGATCATTACCTGAAAGTATCATCCAGTTTGGGTGAAAAAATGTTTGCTGAGATTTCTGGAGATTCGTAATTTTTGGAAGCTTGGCAACCCCTTCCCATGAAAGTGTTTCTCGCCAGTCACTGCTTAGGGCTACATCAAGAGGAAACAAAACGTAGAGATAGAACGTGAAACTACTTTGTTGTGTCAAGTTTCAAGAAGCTAGCACAAACCGTGTTGGATTTAGAGTTCCAAATACATCTATCAATATAGGAGAAAACAGAGTGAAACCTAAAAATTCAAACTGTTACTGGAAATGAACGCTTCAACATAGAAGAACGAAATTTGGGGAACCAAGTCGCCTTAGTGTACTGATCATTACCTGAAAGTATCATCCAGTTTGGGTGAAAAAATATTTGCTGAGATTTCTGGAGATTCATAATTTTGGGAAGCTTGGCAACCCCTTCCCATGAAAGTGTTTCTCGCCAGTCACTGCTTAGGGCTACATCAAGAGGAAACCAAACGTAGAGATAGAACGTGAAACTACTTTGTTGTGTCAAGTTTCAAGAAGCTAGCACAAACCGTGTTGGATTTAGAGTTCCAAATACATCTATCAATATAGGAGAAAACAGAGTGAAACCTAAAAATTCAAACTGTTACTGGAAATGAACGCTTCAACATAGAAGAACGAAATTTGGGGAACCAAGTCGCCTTAGTGTACTGATCATTACCTGAAAGTATCATCCAGTTTGGGTGAAAAAATATTTGCTGAGATTTCTGGAGATTCGTAATTTTGGGAAGCTTGGCAACCCCTTCCCATGAAAGTGTTTCTCGCCAGTCACTGCTTAGGGCTACATCAAGAGGAAACAAAACGTAGAGATAGAACGTGAAACTACTTTGTTGTGTCAAGTTTCAAGAAGCTAGCACAAACCGTGTTGGATTTAGAGTTCCAAATACATCTATCAATATAGGAGAAAACAGAGTGAAACCTAAAAATTCAAACTGTTACTGGGAATGAACGCTTCAACATAGAAGAACGAAATTTGGGGAACCAAGTCGCCTTAGTGTACTGATCATTACCTGAAAGTATCATCCAGTTTGGGTGAAAAAATATTTGCTGAGATTTCTGGAGATTCGTAATTTTTGGAAGCTTGGCAACCCCTTCCCATGAAAGTGTTTCTCGCCAGTCACTGCTTAGGGCTACATCAAGTGGAAACAAAACGTAGAGATAGAACGTGAAACTACTTTGTTGTTTCAAGTTTCAAGAAGCTAGCACAATCCGTGTTGGATTTAGAGTTCCAAATACATCTATCAATATAGGAGAAAACAGAGTGTAACCTAAAAATTCAAACTGTTACTGGAAATGAACGCTTCAACATAGAAGAACGAAATTTGGGGAACCAAGTCGCCTTAGTGTACTGATCATTACCTGAAAGTATCATCCAGTTTGGGTGAAAAAATATTTGCTGAGATTTCTGGAGATTCGTAATTTTGGGAAGCTTGGCAACCCCTTCCCATGAAAGTGTTTCTCGCCAGTCACTGCTTAGGGCTACATCAAGAGGAAACAAAACGTAGAGATAGAACGTGAAACTACTTTGTTGTTTCAAGTTTCAAGAAGCTAGCACAAACCGTGTTGGATTTAGAGTTCCAAATACATCTATCAATATAGGAGAAAACAGAGTGTAACCTAAAAATTCAAACTGTTACTGGAAATGAACGCTTCAACATAGAAGAACGAAATTTGGGGAACCAAGTCGCCTTAGTGTACTGATCATTACCTGAAAGTATCATCCAGTTTGGGTGAAAAAATGTTTGCTGAGATTTCTGGAGATTCGTAATTTTGGGAAGCTTGGCAACCCCTTCCCATGAAAGTGTTTCTCGCCAGTCACTGCTTAGGGCTACATCAAGAGGAAACAAAACGTAGAGATAGAACGTGAAACTACTTTGTTGTGTCAAGTTTCAAGAAGCTAGCACAAACCGTGTTGGATTTAGAGTTCCAAATACATCTATCAATATAGGAGAAAACAGAGTGAAACCTAAAAATTCAAACTGTTACTGGGAATGAACGCTTCAACATAGAAGAACGAAATTTGGGGAACCAAGTCGCCTTAGTGTACTGATCATTACCTGAAAGTATCATCCAGTTTGGGTGAAAAAATATTTGCTGAGATTTCTGGAGATTCGTAATTTTGGGAAGCGTGGCAACCCCTTCCCATGAAAGTGTTTCTCGCCAGTCACTGCTTAGGGCTACATCAAGAGGAAACAAAACGTAGAGAGAGAACGTGAAACTACTTTGTTGTGTCAAGTTTCAAGAAGCTAGCACAAACCGTGTTGGATTTAGAGTTCCAAATACATCTATCAATATAGGAGAAAACAGAGTGAAACCTAAAAATTCAAACTGTTACTGGAAATGAACGCTTCAACATAGAAGAACGAAATTTGGGGAACCAAGTCGCCTTAGTGTACTGATCATTACCTGAAAGTATCATCCAGTTTGGGTGAAAAAATGTTTGCTGAGATTTCTGGAGATTCGTAATTTTGGGAAGCTTGGCAACCCCTTCCCATGAAAGTGTTTCTCGCCAGTCACTGCTTAGGGCTACATCAAGAGGAAACAAAACGTAGAGATAGAACGTGAAACTACTTTGTTGTGTCAAGTTTCAAGAAGCTAGCACAAACCGTGTTGGATTTAGAGTTCCAAATACATCTATCAATATAGGAGAAAACAGAGTGAAACCTAAAAATTCAAACTGTTACTGGAAATGAACGCTTCAACATAGAAGAACGAAATTTGGGGAACCAAGTCGCCTTAGTGTACTGATCATTACCTGAAAGTATCATCCAGTTTGGGTGAAAAAATATTTGCTGAGATTTCTGGAGATTCATAATTTTGGGAAGCTTGGCAACCCCTTCCCATGAAAGTGTTTCTCGCCAGTCACTGCTTAGGGCTACATCAAGAGGAAACCAAACGTAGAGATAGAACGTGAAACTACTTTGTTGTGTCAAGTTTCAAGAAGCTAGCACAAACCGTGTTGGATTTAGAGTTCCAAATACATCTATCAATATAGGAGAAAACAGAGTGTAACCTAAAAATTCAAACTGTTACTGGAAATGAACGCTTCAACATAGAAGAACGAAATTTAGGGAACCAAGTCGCCTTAGTGTACTGATCATTACCTGAAAGTATCATCCAGTTTGGGTGAAAAAAATGTTTGCTGAGATTTCTGGAGATTCGTAATTTTTGGAAGCTTGGCAACACCTTCCCATGAAAGGGTTTCTCGCCAGTCACTGCTTAGGGCTACATCAAGAGGAAACAAAACGTAGAGATAGAACGTGAAACTACTTTGTTGTGTCAAGTTTCAAGAAGCTAGCACAAACCGTGTTGGATTTAGAGTTCCAAATACATCTATCAATATAGGAGAAAACAGAGTGAAACCTAAAAATTCAAACTGTTACTGGAAATGAACGCTTCAACATAGAAGAACGAAATTTGGGGAACCAAGTCGCCTTAGTGTACTGATCATTACCTGAAAGTATCATCCAGTTTGGGTGAAAAAATATTTGCTGAGATTTCTGGAGATTCGTAATTTTGGGAAGCTTGGCAACCCCTTCCCATGAAAGTGTTTCTCGCCAGTCACTGCTTAGGGCTACATCAAGAGGAAACAAAACATAGAGATAGAACGTGAAACTACTTTGTTGTTTCAAGTTTCAAGAAGCTAGCACAAACCGTGTTGGATTTAGAGTTCCAAATACATCTATCAATATAGGAGAAAACAGAGTGTAACCTAAAAATTCAAACTGTTACTGGAAATGAACGCTTCAACATAGAAGAACGAAATTTGGGGAACCAAGTCGCCTTAGTGTACTGATCATTACCTGAAAGTATCATCCAGTTTGGGTGAAAAAATATTTGCTGAGATTTCTGGAGATTCGTAATTTTGGGAAGCTTGGCAACCCCTTCCCATGAAAGTGTTTCTCGCCAGTCACTGCTTAGGGCTACATCAAGAGGAAACAAAACGTAGAGGTAGAACGTGAAACTACTTTGTTGTGTCAAGTTTCAAGAAGCTAGCACAAACCGTGTTGGATTTAGAGTTCCAAATACATCTATCAATATAGGAGAAAACGGAGTGAAACCTAAAAATTCAAACTGTTACTGGAAATGAACGCTTCAACATAGAAGAACGAAATTTGGGGAACCAAGTCGCCTTAGTGTACTGATCATTACCTGAAAGTATCATCCAGTTTGGGTGAAAAAATATTTGCTGAGATTTCTGGAGATTCATAATTTTGGGAAGCTTGGCAACCCCTTCCCATGAAAGTGTTTCTCGCCAGTCACTGCTTAGGGCTACATCTAGAGGAAACAAAACGTAGAGATAGAACGTGAAACTACTTTGTTGTGTCAAGTTTCAAGAAGCTAGCACAAACCGTGTTGGATTTAGAGTTCCAAATACATCTATCAATATAGGAGAAAACAGAGTGAAACCTAAAAATTCAAACTGTTACTGGAAATGAACGCTTCAACATAGAAGAACGAAATTTGGGGAACCAAGTCGCCTTAGTGTACTGATCATTACCTGAAAGTATCATCCAGTTTGGGTGAAAAAATATTTGCTGAGATTTCTGGAGATTCGTAATTTTGGGAAGCTTGGCAACCCCTTCCCATGAAAGTGTTTCTCGCCAGTCACTGCTTAGGGCTACATCAAGAGGAAACAAAACGTAGAGATAGAACGTGAAACTACTTTGTTGTGTCAAGTTTCAAGAAGCTAGCACAAACCGTGTTGGATTTAGAGTTCCAAATACATCTATCAATATAGGAGAAAACAGAGTGAAACCTAAAAATTCAAACTGTTACTGGGAATGAACGCTTCAACATAGAAGAACGAAATTTGGGGAACCAAGTCGCCTTAGTGTACTGATCATTACCTGAGAGTATCATCCAGTTTGGGTGAAAAAATATTTGCTGAGATTTCTGGAGATTCGTAATTTTTGGAAGCTTGGCAACCCCTTCCCATGAAAGTGTTTCTCGCCAGTCACTGCTTAGGGCTACATCAAGAGGAAACAAAACGTAGAGATAGAACGTGAAACTACTTTGTTGTGTCAAGTTTCAAGAAGCTAGCACAAACCGTGTTGGATTTAGAGTTCCAAATACATCTATCAATATAGGAGAAAACAGAGTGAAACCTAAAAATTCAAACTGTTACTGGAAATGAACGCTTCAACATAGAAGAACGAAATTTGGGGAACCAAGTCGCCTTAGTGTACTGATCATTACCTGAAAGTATCATCCAGTTTGGGTGAAAAAATGTTTGCTGAGATTTCTGGAGATTCGTAATTTTGGGAAGCTTGGCAACCCCTTCCCATGAAAGTGTTTCTCGCCAGTCACTGCTTAGGGCTACATCAAGAGGAAACAAAACGTAGAGATAGAACGTGAAACTACTTTGTTGTGTCAAGTTTCAAGAAGCTAGCACAAACCGTGTTGGATTTAGAGTTCCAAATACATCTATCAATATAGGAGAAAACAGAGTGAAACCTAAAAATTCAAACTGTTACTGGGAATGAACGCTTCAACATAGAAGAACGAAATTTGGGGAACCAAGTCGCCTTAGTGTACTGATCATTACCTGAAAGTATCATCCAGTTTGGGTGAAAAAATATTTGCTGAGATTTCTGGAGATTCGTAATTTTGGGAAGCGTGGCAACCCCTTCCCATGAAAGTGTTTCTCGCCAGTCACTGCTTAGGGCTACATCAAGAGGAAACAAAACGTAGAGAGAGAACGTGAAACTACTTTGTTGTGTCAAGTTTCAAGAAGCTAGCACAAACCGTGTTGGATTTAGAGTTCCAAATACATCTATCAATATAGGAGAAAACAGAGTGAAACCTAAAAATTCAAACTGTTACTGGAAATGAACGCTTCAACATAGAAGAACGAAATTTGGGGAACCAAGTCGCCTTAGTGTACTGATCATTACCTGAAAGTATCATCCAGTTTGGGTGAAAAAATGTTTGCTGAGATTTCTGGAGATTCGTAATTTTGGGAAGCTTGGCAACCCCTTCCCATGAAAGTGTTTCTCGCCAGTCACTGCTTAGGGCTACATCAAGAGGAAACAAAACGTAGAGATAGAACGTGAAACTACTTTGTTGTGTCAAGTTTCAAGAAGCTAGCACAAACCGTGTTGGATTTAGAGTTCCAAATACATCTATCAATATAGGAGAAAACAGAGTGAAACCTAAAAATTCAAACTGTTACTGGAAATGAACGCTTCAACATAGAAGAACGAAATTTGGGGAACCAAGTCGCCTTAGTGTACTGATCATTACCTGAAAGTATCATCCAGTTTGGGTGAAAAAATATTTGCTGAGATTTCTGGAGATTCATAATTTTGGGAAGCTTGGCAACCCCTTCCCATGAAAGTGTTTCTCGCCAGTCACTGCTTAGGGCTACATCAAGAGGAAACCAAACGTAGAGATAGAACGTGAAACTACTTTGTTGTGTCAAGTTTCAAGAAGCTAGCACAAACCGTGTTGGATTTAGAGTTCCAAATACATCTATCAATATAGGAGAAAACAGAGTGAAACCTAAAAATTCAAACTGTTACTGGAAATGAACGCTTCAACATAGAAGAACGAAATTTGGGGAACCAAGTCGCCTTAGTGTACTGATCATTACCTGAAAGTATCATCCAGTTTGGGTGAAAAAATATTTGCTGAGATTTCTGGAGATTCGTAATTTTGGGAAGCTTGGCAACCCCTTCCCATGAAAGTGTTTCTCGCCAGTCACTGCTTAGGGCTACATCAAGAGGAAACAAAACGTAGAGATAGAACGTGAAACTACTTTGTTGTGTCAAGTTTCAAGAAGCTAGCACAAACCGTGTTGGATTTAGAGTTCCAAATACATCTATCAATATAGGAGAAAACAGAGTGAAACCTAAAAATTCAAACTGTTACTGGGAATGAACGCTTCAACATAGAAGAACGAAATTTGGGGAACCAAGTCGCCTTAGTGTACTGATCATTACCTGAAAGTATCATCCAGTTTGGCTGAAAAAATATTTGCTGAGATTTCTGGAGATTCGTAATTTTTGGAAGCTTGGCAACCCCTTCCCATGAAAGTGTTTCTCGCCAGTCACTGCTTAGGGCTACATCAAGTGGAAACAAAACGTAGAGATAGAACGTGAAACTACTTTGTTGTTTCAAGTTTCAAGAAGCTAGCACAAACCGTGTTGGATTTAGAGTTCCAAATACATCTATCAATATAGGAGAAAACAGAGTGTAACCTAAAAATTCAAACTGTTACTGGAAATGAACGCTTCAACATAGAAGAACGAAATTTGGGGAACCAAGTCGCCTTAGTGTACTGATCATTACCTGAAAGTATCATCCAGTTTGGGTGAAAAAATATTTGCTGAGATTTCTGGAGATTCGTAATTTTGGGAAGCTTGGCAACCCCTTCCCATGAAAGTGTTTCTCGCCAGTCACTGCTTAGGGCTACATCAAGAGGAAACAAAACGTAGAGATAGAACGTGAAACTACTTTGTTGTTTCAAGTTTCAAGAAGCTAGCACAAACCGTGTTGGATTTAGAGTTCCAAATACATCTATCAATATAGGAGAAAACAGAGTGTAACCTAAAAATTCAAACTGTTACTGGAAATGAACGCTTCAACATAGAAGAACGAAATTTGGGGAACCAAGTCGCCTTAGTGTACTGATCATTACCTGAAAGTATCATCCAGTTTGGGTGAAAAAATATTTGCTGAGATTTCTGGAGATTCGTAATTTTGGGAAGCTTGGCAACCCCTTCCCATGAAAGTGTTTCTCGCCAGTCACTGCTTAGGGCTACATCAAGAGGAAACAAAACGTAGAGATAGAACGTGAAACTACTTTGTTGTGTCAAGTTTCAAGAAGCTAGCACAAACCGTGTTGGATTTAGAGTTCCAAATACATCTATCAATATAGGAGAAAACAGAGTGAAACCTACAAATTCAAACTGTTACTGGAAATGAACGCTTCAACATAGAAGAACGAAATTTGGGGAACCAAGTCGCCTTAGTGTACTGATCATTACCTGAAAGTATCATCCAGTTTGGGTGAAAAAATATTTGCTGAGATTTCTGGAGATTCGTAATTTTGGGAAGCTTGGCAACCCCTTCCCATGAAAGTGTTTCTCGCCAGTCACTGCTTAGGGCTACATCAAGAGGAAACCAAACGTAGAGATAGAACGTGAAACTACTTTGTTGTGTCAAGTTTCAAGAAGTTAGCACAAACCGTGTTGGATTTAGAGTTCCAAATACATCTATCAATATAGGAGAAAACAGAGTGAAACCTACAAATTCAAACTGCTACTGGAAATGAACGCTTCAACATAGAAGAACGAAATTTGGGGAACCAAGTCGCCTTAGTGTACTGATCATTACCTGAGAGTATCATCCAGTTTGGGTGAAAAAATATTTGCTGAGATTTCTGAAGATTCGTAATTTTTGGAAGCTTGGCAACCCCTTCCCATGAAAGTGTTTCTCGCCAGTCACTCCTAGGGCTACATCAAGAGGAAACAAAACGTAGAGATAGAACGTGAAACTACTTTGTTGTGTCAAGTTTCAAGAAGCTAGCACAAACCGTGTTGGATTTAGAGTTCCAAATACATCTATCAATATAGGAGAAAACAGAGTGAAACCTAAAAATTCAAACTGTTACTGGAAATGAACGCTTCAACATAGAAGAACGAAATTTGGGGAACCAAGTCGCCTTAGTGTACTGATCATTACCTGAAAGTATCATCCAGTTTGGGTGAAAAAATATTTGCTGAGATTTCTGGAGATTCGTAATTTTGGGAAGCTTGGCAACCCCTTCCCATGAAAGTGTTTCTCGCCAGTCACTGCTTAGGGCTACATCAAGAGGAAACAAAACGTAGAGATAGAACGTGAAACTACTTTGTTGTGTCAAGTTTCAAGAAGCTAGCACAAACCGTGTTGGATTTAGAGTTCCAAATACATCTATCAATATAGGAGAAAACAGAGTGAAACCTAAAAATTCAAACTGTTACTGGGAATGAACGCTTCAACATAGAAGAACGAAATTTGGGGAACCAAGTCGCCTTAGTGTACTGATCATTACCTGAAAGTATCATCCAGTTTGGGTGAAAAAATATTTGCTGAGATTTCTGGAGATTCGTAATTTTGGGAAGCTTGGCAACCCCTTCCCATGAAAGTGTTTCTCGCCAGTCACTGCTTAGGGCTACATCAAGAGGAAACAAAACGTAGAGATAGAACGTGAAACTACTTTGTTGTGTCAAGTTTCAAGAAGCTAGCACAAACCGTGTTGGATTTAGAGTTCCAAATACATCTATCAATATAGGAGAAAACAGAGTGAAACCTAAAAATTCAAACTGTTACTGGAAATGAACGCTTCAACATAGAAGAACGAAATTTGGGGAACCAAGTCGCCTTAGTGTACTGATCATTACCTGAAAGTATCATCCAGTTTGGGTGAAAAAATATTTGCTGAGATTTCTGGAGATTCGTAATTTTGGGAAGCTTGGCAACCCCTTCCCATGAAAGTGTTTCTCGCCAGTCACTGCTTAGGGCTACATCAAGAGGAAACAAAACGTAGAGATAGAACGTGAAACTACTTTGTTGTTTCAAGTTTCAAGAAGCTAGCACAAACCGTGTTGGATTTAGAGTTCCAAATACATCTATGAATATAGGAGAAAACAGAGTGTAACCTAAAAATTCAAACTGTTACTGGAAATGAACGCTTCAACATAGAAGAACGAAATTTGGGGAACCAAGTCGCCTTAGTGTACTGATCATTACCTGAAAGTATCATCCAGTTTGGGTGAAAAAATATTTGCTGAGATTTCTGGAGATTCGTAATTTTGGGAAGCTTGGCAACCCCTTCCCATGAAAGTGTTTCTCGCCAGTCACTGCTTAGGGCTACATCAAGAGGAAACAAAACGTAGAGATAGAACGTGAAACTACTTTGTTGTGTCAAGTTTCAAGAAGCTAGCACAAACCGTGTTGGATTTAGAGTTCCAAATACATCTATCAATATAGGAGAAAACAGAGTGAAACCTAAAAATTCAAACTGTTACTGGAAATGAACGCTTCAACATAGAAGAACGAAATTTGGGGAACCAAGTCGCCTTAGTGTACTGATCATTACCTGAAAGTATCATCCAGTTTGGGTGAAAAAATATTTGCTGAGATTTCTGGAGATTCGTAATTTTGGGAAGCTTGGCAACCCCTTCCCATGAAAGTGTTTCTCGCCAGTCACTGCTTAGGGCTACATCAAGAGGAAACCAAACGTAGAGATAGAACGTGAAACTACTTTGTTGTGTCAAGTTTCAAGAAGTTAGCACAAACCGTGTTGGATTTAGAGTTCCAAATACATCTATCAATATAGGAGAAAACAGAGTGAAACCTACAAATTCAAACTGCTACTGGAAATGAACGCTTCAACATAGAAGAACGAAATTTGGGGAACCAAGTCGCCTTAGTGTACTGATCATTACCTGAGAGTATCATCCAGTTTGGGTGAAAAAATATTTGCTGAGATTTCTGAAGATTCGTAATTTTTGGAAGCTTGGCAACCCCTTCCCATGAAAGTGTTTCTCGCCAGTCACTCCTAGGGCTACATCAAGAGGAAACAAAACGTAGAGATAGAACGTGAAACTACTTTGTTGTGTCAAGTTTCAAGAAGCTAGCACAAACCGTGTTGGATTTAGAGTTCCAAATACATCTGTCAATATAGGAGAAAACAGAGTGAAACCTAAAAATTCAAACTGTTACTGGAAATGAACGCTTCAACATAGAAGAACGAAATTTGGGGAACCAAGTCGCCTTAGTGTACTGATCATTACCTGAAAGTATCATCCAGTTTGGGTGAAAAAATATTTGCTGAGATTTCTGGAGATTCGTAATTTTGGGAAGCTTGGCAACCCCTTCCCATGAAAGTGTTTCTCGCCAGTCACTGCTTAGGGCTACATCAAGAGGAAACCAAACGTAGAGATAGAACGTGAAACTACTTTGTTGTGTCAAGTTTCAAGAAGCTAGCACAAACCGTGTTGGATTTAGAGTTCCAAATACATCTATCAATATAGGAGAAAACAGAGTGAAACCTAAAAATTCAAACTGTTACTGGAAATGAACGCTTCAACATAGAAGAACGAAATTTGGGGAACCAAGTCGCCTTAGTGTACTGATCATTACCTGAAAGTATCATCCAGTTTGGGTGAAAAAATATTTGCTGAGATTTCTGGAGATTCGTAATTTTGGGAAGCTTGGCAACCCCTTCCCATGAAAGTGTTTCTCGCCAGTCACTGCTTAGGGCTACATCAAGAGGAAACAAAACGTAGAGATAGAACGTGAAACTACTTTGTTGTGTCAAGTTTCAAGAAGCTAGCACAAACCGTGTTGGATTTAGAGTTCCAAATACATCTATCAATATAGGAGAAAACAGAGTGAAACCTAAAAATTCAAACTGTTACTGGGAATGAACGCTTCAACATAGAAGAACGAAATTTGGGGAACCAAGTCGCCTTAGTGTACTGATCATTACCTGAAAGTATCATCCAGTTTGGGTGAAAAAATATTTGCTGAGATTTCTGGAGATTCGTAATTTTGGGAAGCTTGGCAACCCCTTCCCATGAAAGTGTTTCTCGCCAGTCACTGCTTAGGGCTACATCAAGAGGAAACCAAACGTAGAGATAGAACGTGAAACTACTTTGTTGGGTCAAGTTTCAAGAAGTTAGCACAAACCGTGTTGGATTTAGAGTTCCAAATACATCTATCAATATAGGAGAAAACAGAGTGAAACCTACAAATTCAAACTGCTACTGGAAATGAACGCTTCAACATAGAAGAACGAAATTTGGGGAACCAAGTCGCCTTAGTGTACTGATCATTACCTGAGAGTATCATCCAGTTTGGGTGAAAAAATATTTGCTGAGATTTCTGAAGATTCGTAATTTTTGGAAGCTTGGCAACCCCTTCCCATGAAAGTGTTTCTCGCCAGTCACTCCTAGGGCTACATCAAGAGGAAACAAAACGTAGAGATAGAACGTGAAACTACTTTGTTGTGTCAAGTTTCAAGAAGCTAGCACAAACCGTGTTGGATTTAGAGTTCCAAATACATCTATCAATATAGGAGAAAACAGAGTGAAACCTAAAAATTCAAACTGTTACTGGAAATGAACGCTTCAACATAGAAGAACGAAATTTGGGGAACCAAGTCGCCTTAGTGTACTGATCATTACCTGAAAGTATCATCCAGTTTGGGTGAAAAAATATTTGCTGAGATTTCTGGAGATTCGTAATTTTGGGAAGCTTGGCAACCCCTTCCCATGAAAGTGTTTCTCGCCAGTCACTGCTTAGGGCTACATCAAGAGGAAACAAAACGTAGAGATAGAACGTGAAACTACTTTGTTGTGTCAAGTTTCAAGAAGCTAGCACAAACCGTGTTGGATTTAGAGTTCCAAATACATCTATCAATATAGGAGAAAACAGAGTGAAACCTAAAAATTCAAACTGTTACTGGGAATGAACGCTTCAACATAGAAGAACGAAATTTGGGGAACCAAGTCGCCTTAGTGTACTGATCATTACCTGAAAGTATCATCCAGTTTGGGTGAAAAAATATTTGCTGAGATTTCTGGAGATTCGTAATTTTGGGAAGCTTGGCAACCCCTTCCCATGAAAGTGTTTCTCGCCAGTCACTGCTTAGGGCTACATCAAGAGGAAACAAAACGTAGAGATAGAACGTGAAACTACTTTGTTGTGTCAAGTTTCAAGAAGCTAGCACAAACCGTGTTGGATTTAGAGTTCCAAATACATCTATCAATATAGGAGAAAACAGAGTGAAACCTAAAAATTCAAACTGTTACTGGAAATGAACGCTTCAACATAGAAGAACGAAATTTGGGGAACCAAGTCGCCTTAGTGTACTGATCATTACCTGAAAGTATCATCCAGTTTGGGTGAAAAAATATTTGCTGAGATTTCTGGAGATTCGTAATTTTGGGAAGCTTGGCAACCCCTTCCCATGAAAGTGTTTCTCGCCAGTCACTGCTTAGGGCTACATCAAGAGGAAACAAAACGTAGAGATAGAACGTGAAACTACTTTGTTGTTTCAAGTTTCAAGAAGCTAGCACAAACCGTGTTGGATTTAGAGTTCCAAATACATCTATCAATATAGGAGAAAACAGAGTGTAACCTAAAAATTCAAACTGTTACTGGAAATGAACGCTTCAACATAGAAGAACGAAATTTGGGGAACCAAGTCGCCTTAGTGTACTGATCATTACCTGAAAGTATCATCCAGTTTGGGTGAAAAAATATTTGCTGAGATTTCTGGAGATTCGTAATTTTGGGAAGCTTGGCAACCCCTTCCCATGAAAGTGTTTCTCGCCAGTCACTGCTTAGGGCTACATCAAGAGGAAACAAAACGTAGAGATAGAACGTGAAACTACTTTGTTGTGTCAAGTTTCAAGAAGCTAGCACAAACCGTGTTGGATTTAGAGTTCCAAATACATCTATCAATATAGGAGAAAACAGAGTGAAACCTAAAAATTCAAACTGTTACTGGAAATGAACGCTTCAACATAGAAGAACGAAATTTGGGGAACCAAGTCGCCTTAGTGTACTGATCATTACCTGAAAGTATCATCCAGTTTGGGTGAAAAAATATTTGCTGAGATTTCTGGAGATTCGTAATTTTGGGAAGCTTGGCAACCCCTTCCCATGAAAGTGTTTCTCGCCAGTCACTGCTTAGGGCTACATCAAGAGGAAACCAAACGTAGAGATAGAACGTGAAACTACTTTGTTGTGTCAAGTTTCAAGAAGTTAGCACAAACCGTGTTGGATTTAGAGTTCCAAATACATCTATCAATATAGGAGAAAACAGAGTGAAACCTACAAATTCAAACTGCTACTGGAAATGAACGCTTCAACATAGAAGAACGAAATTTGGGGAACCAAGTCGCCTTAGTGTACTGATCATTACCTGAGAGTATCATCCAGTTTGGGTGAAAAAATATTTGCTGAGATTTCTGAAGATTCGTAATTTTTGGAAGCTTGGCAACCCCTTCCCATGAAAGTGTTTCTCGCCAGTCACTCCTAGGGCTACATCAAGAGGAAACAAAACGTAGAGATAGAACGTGAAACTACTTTGTTGTGTCAAGTTTCAAGAAGCTAGCACAAACCGTGTTGGATTTAGAGTTCCAAATACATCTATCAATATAGGAGAAAACAGAGTGAAACCTAAAAATTCAAACTGTTACTGGAAATGAACGCTTCAACATAGAAGAACGAAATTTGGGGAACCAAGTCGCCTTAGTGTACTGATCATTACCTGAAAGTATCATCCAGTTTGGGTGAAAAAATATTTGCTGAGATTTCTGGAGATTCGTAATTTTGGGAAGCTTGGCAACCCCTTCCCATGAAAGTGTTTCTCGCCAGTCACTGCTTAGGGCTACATCAAGAGGAAACCAAACGTAGAGATAGAACGTGAAACTACTTTGTTGTGTCAAGTTTCAAGAAGCTAGCACAAACCGTGTTGGATTTAGAGTTCCAAATACATCTATCAATATAGGAGAAAACAGAGTGTAACCTAAAAATTCAAACTGTTACTGGAAATGAACGCTTCAACATAGAAGAACGAAATTTGGGGAACCAAGTCGCCTTAGTGTACTGATCATTACCTGAAAGTATCATCCAGTTTGGGTGAAAAAATATTTGCTGAGATTTCTGGAGATTCGTAATTTTGGGAAGCTTGGCAACCCCTTCCCATGAAAGTGTTTCTCGCCAGTCACTGCTTAGGGCTACATCAAGAGGAAACAAAACGTAGAGATAGAACGTGAAACTACTTTGTTGTGTCAAGTTTCAAGAAGCTAGCACAAACCGTGTTGGATTTAGAGTTCCAAATACATCTATCAATATAGGAGAAAACAGAGTGAAACCTAAAAATTCAAACTGTTACTGGAAATGAACGCTTCAACATAGAAGAACGAAATTTGGGGAACCAAGTCGCCTTAGTGTACTGATCATTACCTGAAAGTATCATCCAGTTTGGGTGAAAAAATATTTGCTGAGATTTCTGGAGATTCGTAATTTTGGGAAGCTTGGCAACCCCTTCCCATGAAAGTGTTTCTCGCCAGTCACTGCTTAGGGCTACATCAAGAGGAAACCAAACGTAGAGATAGAACGTGAAACTACTTTGTTGTGTCAAGTTTCAAGAAGTTAGCACAAACCGTGTTGGATTTAGAGTTCCAAATACATCTATCAATATAGGAGAAAACAGAGTGAAACCTACAAATTCAAACTGCTACTGGAAATGAACGCTTCAACATAGAAGAACGAAATTTGGGGAACCAAGTCGCCTTAGTGTACTGATCATTACCTGAGAGTATCATCCAGTTTGGGTGAAAAAATATTTGCTGAGATTTCTGAAGATTCGTAATTTTTGGAAGCTTGGCAACCCCTTCCCATGAAAGTGTTTCTCGCCAGTCACTCCTAGGGCTACATCAAGAGGAAACAAAACGTAGAGATAGAACGTGAAACTACTTTGTTGTGTCAAGTTTCAAGAAGCTAGCACAAACCGTGTTGGATTTAGAGTTCCAAATACATCTGTCAATATAGGAGAAAACAGAGTGAAACCTAAAAATTCAAACTGTTACTGGAAATGAACGCTTCAACATAGAAGAACGAAATTTGGGGAACCAAGTCGCCTTAGTGTACTGATCATTACCTGAAAGTATCATCCAGTTTGGGTGAAAAAATATTTGCTGAGATTTCTGGAGATTCGTAATTTTGGGAAGCTTGGCAACCCCTTCCCATGAAAGTGTTTCTCGCCAGTCACTGCTTAGGGCTACATCAAGAGGAAACCAAACGTAGAGATAGAACGTGAAACTACTTTGTTGTGTCAAGTTTCAAGAAGCTAGCACAAACCGTGTTGGATTTAGAGTTCCAAATACATCTATCAATATAGGAGAAAACAGAGTGAAACCTAAAAATTCAAACTGTTACTGGAAATGAACGCTTCAACATAGAAGAACGAAATTTGGGGAACCAAGTCGCCTTAGTGTACTGATCATTACCTGAAAGTATCATCCAGTTTGGGTGAAAAAATATTTGCTGAGATTTCTGGAGATTCGTAATTTTGGGAAGCTTGGCAACCCCTTCCCATGAAAGTGTTTCTCGCCAGTCACTGCTTAGGGCTACATCAAGAGGAAACAAAACGTAGAGATAGAACGTGAAACTACTTTGTTGTGTCAAGTTTCAAGAAGCTAGCACAAACCGTGTTGGATTTAGAGTTCCAAATACATCTATCAATATAGGAGAAAACAGAGTGAAACCTAAAAATTCAAACTGTTACTGGGAATGAACGCTTCAACATAGAAGAACGAAATTTGGGGAACCAAGTCGCCTTAGTGTACTGATCATTACCTGAAAGTATCATCCAGTTTGGGTGAAAAAATATTTGCTGAGATTTCTGGAGATTCGTAATTTTGGGAAGCTTGGCAACCCCTTCCCATGAAAGTGTTTCTCGCCAGTCACTGCTTAGGGCTACATCAAGAGGAAACCAAACGTAGAGATAGAACGTGAAACTACTTTGTTGGGTCAAGTTTCAAGAAGTTAGCACAAACCGTGTTGGATTTAGAGTTCCAAATACATCTATCAATATAGGAGAAAACAGAGTGAAACCTACAAATTCAAACTGCTACTGGAAATGAACGCTTCAACATAGAAGAACGAAATTTGGGGAACCAAGTCGCCTTAGTGTACTGATCATTACCTGAGAGTATCATCCAGTTTGGGTGAAAAAATATTTGCTGAGATTTCTGAAGATTCGTAATTTTTGGAAGCTTGGCAACCCCTTCCCATGAAAGTGTTTCTCGCCAGTCACTCCTAGGGCTACATCAAGAGGAAACAAAACGTAGAGATAGAACGTGAAACTACTTTGTTGTGTCAAGTTTCAAGAAGCTAGCACAAACCGTGTTGGATTTAGAGTTCCAAATACATCTATCAATATAGGAGAAAACAGAGTGAAACCTAAAAATTCAAACTGTTACTGGAAATGAACGCTTCAACATAGAAGAACGAAATTTGGGGAACCAAGTCGCCTTAGTGTACTGATCATTACCTGAAAGTATCATCCAGTTTGGGTGAAAAAATATTTGCTGAGATTTCTGGAGATTCGTAATTTTGGGAAGCTTGGCAACCCCTTCCCATGAAAGTGTTTCTCGCCAGTCACTGCTTAGGGCTACATCAAGAGGAAACAAAACGTAGAGATAGAACGTGAAACTACTTTGTTGTGTCAAGTTTCAAGAAGCTAGCACAAACCGTGTTGGATTTAGAGTTCCAAATACATCTATCAATATAGGAGAAAACAGAGTGAAACCTAAAAATTCAAACTGTTACTGGGAATGAACGCTTCAACATAGAAGAACGAAATTTGGGGAACCAAGTCGCCTTAGTGTACTGATCATTACCTGAAAGTATCATCCAGTTTGGGTGAAAAAATATTTGCTGAGATTTCTGGAGATTCGTAATTTTGGGAAGCTTGGCAACCCCTTCCCATGAAAGTGTTTCTCGCCAGTCACTGCTTAGGGCTACATCAAGAGGAAACAAAACGTAGAGATAGAACGTGAAACTACTTTGTTGTGTCAAGTTTCAAGAAGCTAGCACAAACCGTGTTGGATTTAGAGTTCCAAATACATCTATCAATATAGGAGAAAACAGAGTGAAACCTAAAAATTCAAACTGTTACTGGAAATGAACGCTTCAACATAGAAGAACGAAATTTGGGGAACCAAGTCGCCTTAGTGTACTGATCATTACCTGAAAGTATCATCCAGTTTGGGTGAAAAAATATTTGCTGAGATTTCTGGAGATTCGTAATTTTGGGAAGCTTGGCAACCCCTTCCCATGAAAGTGTTTCTCGCCAGTCACTGCTTAGGGCTACATCAAGAGGAAACAAAACGTAGAGATAGAACGTGAAACTACTTTGTTGTTTCAAGTTTCAAGAAGCTAGCACAAACCGTGTTGGATTTAGAGTTCCAAATACATCTATCAATATAGGAGAAAACAGAGTGTAACCTAAAAATTCAAACTGTTACTGGAAATGAACGCTTCAACATAGAAGAACGAAATTTGGGGAACCAAGTCGCCTTAGTGTACTGATCATTACCTGAAAGTATCATCCAGTTTGGGTGAAAAAATATTTGCTGAGATTTCTGGAGATTCGTAATTTTGGGAAGCTTGGCAACCCCTTCCCATGAAAGTGTTTCTCGCCAGTCACTGCTTAGGGCTACATCAAGAGGAAACCAAACGTAGAGATAGAACGTGAAACTACTTTGTTGTGTCAAGTTTCAAGAAGCTAGCACAAACCGTGTTGGATTTAGAGTTCCAAATACATCTATCAATATAGGAGAAAACAGAGTGAAACCTACAAATTCAAACTGTTACTGGAAATGAACGCTTCAACATAGAAGAACGAAATTTGGGGAACCAAGTCGCCTTAGTGTACTGATCATTACCTGAAAGTATCATCCAGTTTGGGTGAAAAAATATTTGCTGAGATTTCTGGAGATTCGTAATTTTGGGAAGCTTGGCAACCCCTTCCCATGAAAGTGTTTCTCGCCAGTCACTGCTTAGGGCTACATCAAGAGGAAACCAAACGTAGAGATAGAACGTGAAACTACTTTGTTGTGTCAAGTTTCAAGAAGTTAGCACAAACCGTGTTGGATTTAGAGTTCCAAATACATCTATCAATATAGGAGAAAACAGAGTGAAACCTACAAATTCAAACTGCTACTGGAAATGAACGCTTCAACATAGAAGAACGAAATTTGGGGAACCAAGTCGCCTTAGTGTACTGATCATTACCTGAGAGTATCATCCAGTTTGGGTGAAAAAATATTTGCTGAGATTTCTGAAGATTCGTAATTTTTGGAAGCTTGGCAACCCCTTCCCATGAAAGTGTTTCTCGCCAGTCACTCCTAGGGCTACATCAAGAGGAAACAAAACGTAGAGATAGAACGTGAAACTACTTTGTTGTGTCAAGTTTCAAGAAGCTAGCACAAACCGTGTTGGATTTAGAGTTCCAAATACATCTATCAATATAGGAGAAAACAGAGTGAAACCTAAAAATTCAAACTGTTACTGGAAATGAACGCTTCAACATAGAAGAACGAAATTTGGGGAACCAAGTCGCCTTAGTGTACTGATCATTACCTGAAAGTATCATCCAGTTTGGGTGAAAAAATATTTGCTGAGATTTCTGGAGATTCGTAATTTTGGGAAGCTTGGCAACCCCTTCCCATGAAAGTGTTTCTCGCCAGTCACTGCTTAGGGCTACATCAAGAGGAAACCAAACGTAGAGATAGAACGTGAAACTACTTTGTTGTGTCAAGTTTCAAGAAGCTAGCACAAACCGTGTTGGATTTAGAGTTCCAAATACATCTATCAATATAGGAGAAAACAGAGTGAAACCTAAAAATTCAAACTGTTACTGGAAATGAACGCTTCAACATAGAAGAACGAAATTTGGGGAACCAAGTCGCCTTAGTGTACTGATCATTACCTGAAAGTATCATCCAGTTTGGGTGAAAAAATATTTGCTGAGATTTCTGGAGATTCGTAATTTTTGGAAGCTTGGCAACCCCTTCCCATGAAAGTGTTTCTCGCCAGTCACTGCTTAGGGCTACATCAAGAGGAAACAAAACGTAGAGATAGAACGTGAAACTACTTTGTTGTGTCAAGTTTCAAGAAGCTAGCACAAACCGTGTTGGATTTAGAGTTCCAAATACATCTATCAATATAGGAGAAAACAGAGTGAAACCTAAAAATTCAAACTGTTACTGGAAATGAACGCTTCAACATAGAAGAACGAAATTTGGGGAACCAAGTCGCCTTAGTGTACTGATCATTACCTGAAAGTATCATCCAGTTTGGGTGAAAAAATATTTGCTGAGATTTCTGGAGATTCGTAATTTTTGGAAGCTTGGCAACACCTTCCCATGAAAGGGTTTCTCGCCAGTCACTGCTTAGGGCTACATCAAGAGGAAACAAAACGTAGAGATAGAACGTGAAACTACTTTGTTGTGTCAAGTTTCAAGAAGCTAGCACAAACCGTGTTGGATTTAGAGTTCCAAATACATCTATCAATATAGGAGAAAACAGAGTGAAACCTAAAAATTCAAACTGTTACTGGAAATGAACGCTTCAACATAGAAGAACGAAATTTGGGGAACCAAGTCGCCTTAGTGTACTGATCATTACCTGAAAGTATCATCTAGTTTGGGTGAAAAAATATTTGCTGAGATTTCTGGAGATTCGTAATTTTGGGAAGCTTGGCAACCCCTTCCCATGAAAGTGTTTCTCGCCAGTCACTGCTTAGGGCTACATCAAGAGGAAACAAAATGTAGAGATAGAACGTGAAACTACTTTGTTGTTTCAAGTTTCAAGAAGCTAGCACAAACCGTGTTGGATTTAGAGTTCCAAATACATCTATCAATATAGGAGAAAACAGAGTGAAACCTAAAAATTCAAACTGCTACTGGAAATGAACGCTTCAACATAGAAGAACGAAATTTGGGGAACCAAGTCGCCTTAGTGTACTGATCATTACCTGAAAGTATCATCCAGTTTGGGTGAAAAAATATTTGCTGAAATTTCTGGAGATTCGTAATTTTGGGAAGCTTGGCAACCCCTTCCCATGAAAGTGTTTCTCGCCAGTCACTGCTTAGGGCTACATCAAGAGGAAACAAAACGTAGAAATAGAACGTGAAACTACTTTGTTGTGTCAAGTTTCAAGAAGCTAGCACAAACCGTGTTGGATTTAGAGTTCCAAATACATCTATCAATATAGGAGAAAACAGAGTGAAACCTACAAATTCAAACTGTTACTGGAAATGAACGCTTCAACATAGAAGAACGAAATTTGGGGAACCAAGTCGCCTTAGTGTACTGATCATTACCTGAAAGTATCATCCAGTTTGGGTGAAAAAATATTTGCTGAGATTTCTGGAGATTCATAATTTTGGGAAGCTTGGCAACCCCTTCCCATGAAAGTGTTTCTCGCCAGTCACTGCTTAGGGCTACATCAAGAGGAAACCAAACTTAGAGATACAACGTGAAACTACTTTGTTGTGTCAAGTTTCAAGAAGTTAGCACAAACCGTGTTGGATTTAGAGTTCCAAATACATCTATCAATATAGGAGAAAACAGAGTGAAACCTAAAAATTCAAACTGCTACTGGAAATGAACGCTTCAACATAGAAGAACGAAATTTGGGGAACCAAGTCGCCTTAGTGTACTGATCATTACCTGAGAGTATCATCCAGTTTGGGTGAAAAAATATTTGCTGAGATTTCTGGAGATTCGTAATTTTTGGAAGCTTGGCAACCCCTTCCCATTAAAGTGTTTCTCGCCAGTCACTGCTTAGGGCTACATCAAGAGGAAACAAAACGTAGAGATAGAACGTGAAACTACTTTGTTGTGTCAAGTTTCAAGAAGCTAGCACAAACCGTGTTGGATTTAGAGTTCCAAATACATCTAACAATATAGGAGAAAACAGAGTGAAACCTAAAAATTCAAACTGCTACTGGAAATGAACGCTTCAACATAGAAGAACGAAATTTGGGGAACCAAGTCGCCTTAGTGTACTGATCATTACCTGAAAGTATCATCCAGTTTGGGTGAAAAAATATTTGCTGAGATTTCTGGAGATTCGTAATTTTGGGAAGCTTGGCAACCCCTTCCCATGAAAGTGTTTCTCGCCAGTCACTGCTTAGGGCTACATCAAGAGGAAACAAAACGTAGAGATAGAACGTGAAACTACTTTGTTGTGTCAAGTTTCAAGAAGCTAGCACAAACCGTGTTGGATTTAGAGTTCCAAATACATCTATCAATATAGGAGAAAACAGAGTGAAACCTACAAATTCAAACTGTTACTGGAAATGAACGCTTCAACATAGAAGAACGAAATTTGGGGAACCAAGTCGCCTTAGTGTACTGATCATTACCTGAAAGTATCATCCAGTTTGGGTGAAAAAATATTTGCTGAGATTTCTGGAGATTCATAATTTTGGGAAGCTTGGCAACCCCTTCCCATGAAAGTGTTTCTCGCCAGTCACTGCTTAGGGCTACATCAAGAGGAAACCAAACTTAGAGATAGAACGTGAAACTACTTTGTTGTGTCAAGTTTCAAGAAGTTAGCACAAACCGTGTTGGATTTAGAGTTCCAAATACATCTATCAATATAGGAGAAAACAGAGTGAAACCTAAAAATTCAAACTGCTACTGGAAATGAACGCTTCAACATAGAAGAACGAAATTTGGGGAACCAAGTCGCCTTAGTGTACTGATCATTACCTGAGAGTATCATCCAGTTTGGGTGAAAAAATATTTGCTGAGATTTCTGGAGATTCGTAATTTTTGGAAGCTTGGCAACCCCTTCCCATGAAAGTGTTTCTCGCCAGTCACTGCTTAGGGCTACATCAAGAGGAAACAAAACGTAGAGATAGAACGTGAAACTACTTTGTTGTGTCAAGTTTCAAGAAGCTAGCACAAACCGTGTTGGATTTAGAGTTCCAAATACATCTATCAATATAGGAGAAAACAGAGTGAAACCTAAAAATTCAAACTGTTACTGGAAATGAACGCTTCAACATAGAAGAACGAAATTTGGGGAACCAAGTCGCCTTAGTGTACTGATCATTACCTGAAAGTATCATCCAGTTTGGGTGAAAAAATATTTGCTGAGATTTCTGGAGATTCGTAATTTTGGGAAGCTTGGCAACCCCTTCCCATGAAAGTGTTTCTCGCCAGTCACTGCTTAGGGCTACATCAAGAGGAAACCAAACATACAGATAGAACGTGAAACTACTTTGTTGTGTCAAGTTTCAAGAAGCTAGCACAAACCGTGTTGGATTTAGAGTTCCAAATACATCTATCAATATAGGAGAAAACAGAGTGAAACCTACAAATTCAAACTGTTACTGGAAATGAACGCTTCAACATAGAAGAACGAAATTTGGGGAACCAAGTCGCCTTAGTGTACTGATCATTACCTGAAAGTATCATCCAGTTTGGGTGAAAAAATATTTGCTGAGATTTCTGGAGATTCATAATTTTGGGAAGCTTGGCAACCCCTTCCCATGAAAGTGTTTCTCGCCAGTCACTGCTTAGGGCTACATCAAGAGGAAACCAAACTTAGAGATACAACGTGAAACTACTTTGTTGTGTCAAGTTTCAAGAAGTTAGCACAAACCGTGTTGGATTTAGAGTTCCAAATACATCTATCAATATAGGAGAAAACAGAGTGAAACCTAAAAATTCAAACTGTTACTGGAAATGAACGCTTCAACATAGAAGAACGAAATTTGGGGAACCAAGTCGCCTTAGTGTACTGATCATTACCTGAAAGTATCATCCAGTTTGGGTGAAAAAATATTTGCTGAGATTTCTGGAGATTCGTAATTTTTGGAAGCTTGGCAACCCCTTCCCATGAAAGTGTTTCTCGCCAGTCACTCCTAGGGCTACATCAAGAGGAAACAAAACGTAGAGATATAACGTGAAACTACTTTGTTGTGTCAAGTTTCAAGAAGCTAGCACAAACCGTGTTGGATTTAGAGTTCCAAATACATCTATCAATATAGGAGAAAACAGAGTGAAACCTAAAAATTCAAACTGTTACTGGAAATGAACGCTTCAACATAGAAGAACGAAATTTGGGGAACCAAGTCGCCTTAGTGTACTGATCATTACCTGAAAGTATCATCCAGTTTGGGTGAAAAAATATTTGCTGAGATTTCTGGAGATTCGTAATTTTGGGAAGCTTGGCAACCCCTTCCCATGAAAGTGTTTCTCGCCAGTCACTGCTTAGGGCTACATCAAGAGGAAACCAAACATACAGATAGAACGTGAAACTACTTTGTTGTGTCAAGTTTCAAGAAGCTAGCACAAACCGTGTTGGATTTAGAGTTCCAAATACATCTATCAATATAGGAGAAAACAGAGTGAAACCTAAAAATTCAAACTGTTACTGGAAATGAACGCTTCAACATAGAAGAACGAAATTTGGGGAACCAAGTCGCCTTAGTGTACTGATCATTACCTGAAAGTATCATCCAGTTTGGGTGAAAAAATATTTGCTGAGATTTCTGGAGATTCATAATTTTGGGAAGCTTGGCAACCCCTTCCCATGAAAGTGTTTCTCGCCAGTCACTGCTTAGGGCTACATCAAGAGGAAACCAAACTTAGAGATACAACGTGAAACTACTTTGTTGTGTCAAGTTTCAAGAAGTTAGCACAAACCGTGTTGGATTTAGAGTTCCAAATACATCTATCAATATAGGAGAAAACAGAGTGAAACCTAAAAATTCAAACTGCTACTGGAAATGAACGCTTCAACATAGAAGAACGAAATTTGGGGAACCAAGTCGCCTTAGTGTACTGATCATTACCTGAAAGTATCATCCAGTTTGGTTGAAAAAATATTTGCTGAGATTTCTGGAGATTCGTAATTTTGGGAAGCTTGGCAACCCCTTCCCATGAAAGTGTTTCTCGCCAGTCACTGCTTAGGGCTACATCAAGAGGAAACAAAACGTAGAGATAGAACGTGAAACTACTTTGTTGTGTCAAGTTTCAAGAAGCTAGCACAAACCGTGTTGGATTTAGAGTTCCAAATACATCTATCAATATAGGAGAAAACAGAGTGAAACCTACAAATTCAAACTGTTACTGGAAATGAACGCTTCAACATAGAAGAACGAAATTTGGGGAACCAAGTCGCCTTAGTGTACTGATCATTACCTGAAAGTATCATCCAGTTTGGGTGAAAAAATATTTGCTGAGATTTCTGGAGATTCGTAATTTTGGGAAGCTTGGCAACCCCTTCCCATGAAAGTGTTTCTCGCCAGTCACTGCTTAGGGCTACATCAAGAGGAAACCAAACGTAGAGATAGAACGTGAAACTACTTTGTTGTGTCAAGTTTCAAGAAGTTAGCACAAACCGTGTTGGATTTAGAGTTCCAAATACATCTATCCATATAGGAGAAAACAGAGTGAAACCTACAAATTCAAACTGCTACTGCAAAATGAACGCTTCAACATAGAAGAACGAAATTTGGGGAACCAAGTCGCCTTAGTGTACTGATCATTACCTGAGAGTATCATCCAGTTTGGGTGAAAAAATATTTGCTGAGATTTCTGAAGATTCGTAATTTTTGGAAGCTTGGCAACCCCTTCCCATGAAAGTGTTTCTCGCCAGTCACTCCTAGGGCTACATCAAGAGGAAACAAAACGTAGAGATATAACGTGAAACTACTTTGTTGTGTCAAGTTTCAAGAAGCTAGCACAAACCGTGTTGGATTTAGAGTTCCAAATACATCTATCAATATAGGAGAAAACAGAGTGAAACCTAAAAATTCAAACTGTTACTGGAAATGAACGCTTCAACATAGAAGAACGAAATTTGGGGAACCAAGTCGCCTTAGTGTACTGATCATTACCTGAAAGTATCATCCAGTTTGGGTGAAAAAATATTTGCTGAGATTTCTGGAGATTCGTAATTTTGGGAAGCTTGGCAACCCCTTCCCATGAAAGTGTTTCTCGCCAGTCACTGCTTAGGGCTACATCAAGAGGAAACAAAACGTAGAGATAGAACGTGAAACTACTTTGTTGTGTCAAGTTTCAAGAAGCTAGCACAAACCGTGTTGGATTTAGAGTTCCAAATACATCTATCAATATAGGAGAAAACAGAGTGAAACCTAAAAATTCAAACTGTTACTGGAAATGAACGCTTCAACATAGAAGAACGAAATTTGGGGAACCAAGTCGCCTTAGTGTACTGATCATTACCTGAAAGTATCATCCAGTTTGGGTGAAAAAATATTTGCTGAGATTTCTGGAGATTCATAATTTTGGGAAGCTTGGCAACCCCTTCCCATGAAAGTGTTTCTCGCCAGTCACTGCTTAGGGCTACATCAAGAGGAAACCAAACTTAGAGATACAACGTGAAACTACTTTGTTGTGTCAAGTTTCAAGAAGTTAGCACAAACCGTGTTGGATTTAGAGTTCCAAATACATCTATCAATATAGGAGAAAACAGAGTGAAACCTAAAAATTCAAACTGTTACTGGAAATGAACGCTTCAACATAGAAGAACGAAATTTGGGGAACCAAGTCGCCTTAGTGTACTGATCATTACCTGAAAGTATCATCCAGTTTGGGTGAAAAAATATTTGCTGAGATTTCTGGAGATTCGTAATTTTTGGAAGCTTGGCAACCCCTTCCCATGAAAGTGTTTCTCGCCAGTCACTCCTAGGGCTACATCAAGAGGAAACAAAACGTAGAGATATAACGTGAAACTACTTTGTTGTGTCAAGTTTCAAGAAGCTAGCACAAACCGTGTTGGATTTAGAGTTCCAAATACATCTATCAATATAGGAGAAAACAGAGTGAAACCTAAAAATTCAAACTGTTACTGGAAATGAACGCTTCAACATAGAAGAACGAAATTTGGGGAACCAAGTCGCCTTAGTGTACTGATCATTACCTGAAAGTATCATCCAGTTTGGGTGAAAAAATATTTGCTGAGATTTCTGGAGATTCGTAATTTTGGGAAGCTTGGCAACCCCTTCCCATGAAAGTGTTTCTCGCCAGTCACTGCTTAGGGCTACATCAAGAGGAAACCAAACATACAGATAGAACGTGAAACTACTTTGTTGTGTCAAGTTTCAAGAAGCTAGCACAAACCGTGTTGGATTTAGAGTTCCAAATACATCTATCAATATAGGAGAAAACAGAGTGAAACCTACAAATTCAAACTGTTACTGGAAATGAACGCTTCAACATAGAAGAACGAAATTTGGGGAACCAAGTCGCCTTAGTGTACTGATCATTACCTGAAAGTATCATCCAGTTTGGGTGAAAAAATATTTGCTGAGATTTCTGGAGATTCATAATTTTGGGAAGCTTGGCAACCCCTTCCCATGAAAGTGTTTCTCGCCAGTCACTGCTTAGGGCTACATCAAGAGGAAACCAAACTTAGAGATACAACGTGAAACTACTTTGTTGTGTCAAGTTTCAAGAAGTTAGCACAAACCGTGTTGGATTTAGAGTTCCAAATACATCTATCAATATAGGAGAAAACAGAGTGAAACCTAAAAATTCAAACTGCTACTGGAAATGAACGCTTCAACATAGAAGAACGAAATTTGGGGAACCAAGTCGCCTTAGTGTACTGATCATTACCTGAGAGTATCATCCAGTTTGGGTGAAAAAATATTTGCTGAGATTTCTGGAGATTCGTAATTTTTGGAAGCTTGGCAACCCCTTCCCATTAAAGTGTTTCTCGCCAGTCACTGCTTAGGGCTACATCAAGAGGAAACAAAACGTAGAGATAGAACGTGAAACTACTTTGTTGTGTCAAGTTTCAAGAAGCTAGCACAAACCGTGTTGGATTTAGAGTTCCAAATACATCTATCAATATAGGAGAAAACAGAGTGAAACTTAAAAATTCAAACTGCTACTGGAAATGAACGCTTCAACATAGAAGAACGAAATTTGGGGAACCAAGTCGCCTTAGTGTACTGATCATTACCTGAAAGTATCATCCAGTTTGGGTGAAAAAATATTTGCTGAGATTTCTGGAGATTCGTAATTTTGGGAAGCTTGGCAACCCCTTCCCATGAAAGTGTTTCTCGCCAGTCACTGCTTAGGGCTACATCAAGAGGAAACCAAACATACAGATAGAACGTGAAACTACTTTGTTGTGTCAAGTTTCAAGAAGCTAGCACAAACCGTGTTGGATTTAGAGTTCCAAATACATCTATCAATATAGGAGAAAACAGAGTGAAACCTACAAATTCAAACTGTTACTGGAAATGAACGCTTCAACATAGAAGAACGAAATTTGGGGAACCAAGTCGCCTTAGTGTACTGATCATTACCTGAAAGTATCATCCAGTTTGGGTGAAAAAATATTTGCTGAGATTTCTGGAGATTCATAATTTTGGGAAGCTTGGCAACCCCTTCCCATGAAAGTGTTTCTCGCCAGTCACTGCTTAGGGCTACATCAAGAGGAAACCAAACTTAGAGATACAACGTGAAACTACTTTGTTGTGTCAAGTTTCAAGAAGTTAGCACAAACCGTGTTGGATTTAGAGTTCCAAATACATCTATCAATATAGGAGAAAACAGAGTGAAACCTAAAAATTCAAACTGCTACTGGAAATGAACGCTTCAACATAGAAGAACGAAATTTGGGGAACCAAGTCGCCTTAGTGTACTGATCATTACCTGAGAGTATCATCCAGTTTGGGTGAAAAAATATTTGCTGAGATTTCTGGAGATTCGTAATTTTTGGAAGCTTGGCAACCCCTTCCCATTAAAGTGTTTCTCGCCAGTCACTGCTTAGGGCTACATCAAGAGGAAACAAAACGTAGAGATAGAACGTGAAACTACTTTGTTGTGTCAAGTTTCAAGAAGCTAGCACAAACCGTGTTGGATTTAGAGTTCCAAATACATCTATCAATATAGGAGAAAACAGAGTGAAACTTAAAAATTCAAACTGCTACTGGAAATGAACGCTTCAACATAGAAGAACGAAATTTGGGGAACCAAGTCGCCTTAGTGTACTGATCATTACCTGAAAGTATCATCCAGTTTGGGTGAAAAAATATTTGCTGAGATTTCTGGAGATTCGTAATTTTTGGAAGCTTGGCAACCCCTTCCCATGAAAGTGTTTCTCGCCAGTCACTCCTAGGGCTACATCAAGAGGAAACAAAACGTAGAGATATAACGTGAAACTACTTTGTTGTGTCAAGTTTCAAGAAGCTAGCACAAACCGTGTTGGATTTAGAGTTCCAAATACATCTATCAATATAGGAGAAAACAGAGTGAAACCTAAAAATTCAAACTGTTACTGGAAATGAACGCTTCAACATAGAAGAACGAAATTTGGGGAACCAAGTCGCCTTAGTGTACTGATCATTACCTGAAAGTATCATCCAGTTTGGGTGAAAAAATATTTGCTGAGATTTCTGGAGATTCGTAATTTTGGGAAGCTTGGCAACCCCTTCCCATGAAAGTGTTTCTCGCCAGTCACTGCTTAGGGCTACATCAAGAGGAAACCAAACATACAGATAGAACGTGAAACTACTTTGTTGTGTCAAGTTTCAAGAAGCTAGCACAAACCGTGTTGGATTTAGAGTTCCAAATACATCTATCAATATAGGAGAAAACAGAGTGAAACCTAAAAATTCAAACTGTTACTGGAAATGAACGCTTCAACATAGAAGAACGAAATTTGGGGAACCAAGTCGCCTTAGTGTACTGATCATTACCTGAGAGTATCATCCAGTTTGGGTGAAAAAATATTTGCTGAGATTTCTGGAGATTCGTAATTTTTGGAAGCTTGGCAACCCCTTCCCATGAAAGTGTTTCTCGCCAGTCACTCCTAGGGCTACATCAAGAGGAAACAAAACGTAGAGATATAACGTGAAACTACTTTGTTGTGTCAAGTTTCAAGAAGCTAGCACAAACCGTGTTGGATTTAGAGTTCCAAATACATCTATCAATATAGGAGAAAACAGAGTGAAACCTAAAAATTCAAACTGTTACTGGAAATGAACGCTTCAACATAGAAGAACGAAATTTGGGGAACCAAGTCGCCTTAGTGTACTGATCATTACCTGAAAGTATCATCCAGTTTGGGTGAAAAAATATTTGCTGAGATTTCTGGAGATTCGTAATTTTGGGAAGCTTGGCAACCCCTTCCCATGAAAGTGTTTCTCGCCAGTCACTGCTTAGGGCTACATCAAGAGGAAACAAAACGTAGAGATAGAACGTGAAACTACTTTGTTGTGTCAAGTTTCAAGAAGCTAGCACAAACCGTGTTGGATTTAGAGTTCCAAATACATCTATCAATATAGGAGAAAACAGAGTGAAACCTACAAATTCAAACTGTTACTGGAAATGAACGCTTCAACATAGAAGAACGAAATTTGGGGAACCAAGTCGCCTTAGTGTACTGATCATTACCTGAAAGTATCATCCAGTTTGGGTGAAAAAATATTTGCTGAGATTTCTGGAGATTCGTAATTTTTGGAAGCTTGGCAACACCTTCCCATGAAAGGGTTTCTCGCCAGTCACTGCTTAGGGCTACATCAAGAGGAAACAAAACGTAGAGATAGAACGTGAAACTACTTTGTTGTGTCAAGTTTCAAGAAGCTAGCACAAACCGTGTTGGATTTAGAGTTCCAAATTCATCTATCAATATAGGAGAAAACAGAGTGAAACCTACAAATTCAAACTGTTACTGGAAATGAACGCTTCAACATAGAAGAACGAAATTTGGGGAACCAAGTCGCCTTAGTGTACTGATCATTACCTGAAAGTATCATCCAGTTTGGGTGAAAAAATATTTGCTGAGATTTCTGGAGATTCGTAATTTTGGGAAGCTTGGCAACCCCTTCCCATGAAAGTGTTTCTCGCCAGTCACTGCTTAGGGCTACATCAAGAGGAAACAAAATGTAGAGATAGAACGTGAAACTACGTTGTTGTTTCAAGTTTCAAGAAGCTAGCACAAACCGTGTTGGATTTAGAGTTCCAAATACATCTATCAATATAGGAGAAAACAGAGTGAAACCTAAAAATTCAAACTGCTACTGGAAATGAACGCTTCAACATAGAAGAACGAAATTTGGGGAACCAAGTCGCCTTAGTGTACTGATCATTACCTGAAAGTATCATCCAGTTTGGGTGAAAAAATATTTGCTGAGATTTCTGGAGATTCATAATTTTGGGAAGCTTGGCAACCCCTTCCCATGAAAGTGTTTCTCGCCAGTCACTGCTTAGGGCTACATCAAGAGGAAACAAAATGTAGAGATAGAACGTGAAACTACTTTGTTGTGTCAAGTTTCAAGAAGCTAGCACAAACCGTGTTGGATTTAGAGTTCCAAATACATCTATCAATATAGGAGAAAACAGAGTGAAACCTACAAATTCAAACTGTTACTGGAAATGAACGCTTCAACATAGAAGAACGAAATTTGGGGAACCAAGTCGCCTTAGTGTACTGATCATTACCTGAAAGTATCATCCAGTTTGGGTGAAAAAAATGTTTGCTGAGATTTCTGGAGATTCGTAATTTTTGGAAGCTTGGCAACACCTTCCCATGAAAGGGTTTCTCGCCAGTCACTGCTTAGGGCTACATCAAGAGGAAACAAAACGTAGAGATAGAACGTGAAACTACTTTGTTGTGTCAAGTTTCAAGAAGCTAGCACAAACCGTGTTGGATTTAGAGTTCCAAATACATCTATCAATATAGGAGAAAACAGAGTGAAACCTAAAAATTCAAACTGTTACTGGAAATGAACGCTTCAACATAGAAGAACGAAATTTGGGGAACCAAGTCGCCTTAGTGTACTGATCATTACCTGAAAGTATCATCCAGTTTGGGTGAAAAAATATTTGCTGAGATTTCTGGAGATTCGTAATTTTGGGAAGCTTGGCAACCCCTTCCCATGAAAGTGTTTCTCGCCAGTCACTGCTTAGGGCTACATCAGGAGGAAACAAAACATAGAGATAGAACGTGAAACTACTTTGTTGTTTCAAGTTTCAAGAAGCTAGCACAAACCGTGTTGGATTTAGAGTTCCAAATACATCTATCAATATAGGAGAAAACAGAGTGTAACCTAAAAATTCAAACTGTTACTGGAAATGAACGCTTCAACATAGAAGAACGAAATTTGGGGAACCAAGTCGCCTTAGTGTACTGATCATTACCTGAAAGTATCATCCAGTTTGGGTGAAAAAATATTTGCTGAGATTTCTGGAGATTCGTAATTTTGGGAAGCTTGGCAACCCCTTCCCATGAAAGTGTTTCTCGCCAGTCACTGCTTAGGGCTACATCAAGAGGAAACCAAACATACAGATAGAACGTGAAACTACTTTGTTGTGTCAAGTTTCAAGAAGCTAGCACAAACCGTGTTGGATTTAGAGTTCCAAATACATCTATCAATATAGGAGAAAACAGAGTGAAACCTAAAAATTCAAACTGTTACTGGAAATGAACGCTTCAACATAGAAGAACGAAATTTGGGGAACCAAGTCGCCTTAGTGTACTGATCATTACCTGAAAGTATCATCCAGTTTGGGTGAAAAAATATTTGCTGAGATTTCTGGAGATTCATAATTTTGGGAAGCTTGTCAACACCTTCCCATGAAAGTGTTTCTCGCCAGTCACTGCTTAGGGCTACATCTAGAGGAAACAAAACGTAGAGATAGAACGTGAAACTACTTTGTTGTGTCAAGTTTCAAGAAGCTAGCACAAACCGTGTTGGATTTAGAGTTCCAAATACATCTATCAATATAGGAGAAAACAGAGTGAAACCTAAAAATTCAAACTGTTACTGGAAATGAACGCTTCAACATAGAAGAACGAAATTTGGGGAACCAAGTCGCCTTAGTGTACTGATCATTACCTGAAAGTATCATCCAGTTTGGGTGAAAAAATATTTGCTGAGATTTCTGGAGATTCGTAATTTTGGGAAGCTTGGCAACCCCTTCCCATGAAAGTGTTTCTCGCCAGTCACTGCTTAGGGCTACATCAAGAGGAAACAAAACGTAGATATAGAAGGTGAAACTACTTTGTTGTGTCAAGTTTCAAGAAGCTAGCACAAACCGTGTTGGATTTAGAGTTCCAAATACATCTATCAATATAGGAGAAAACAGAGTGAAACCTAAAAATTCAAACTGTTACTGGGAATGAACGCTTCAACATAGAAGAACGAAATTTGGGGAACCAAGTCGCCTTAGTGTACTGATCATTACCTGAGAGTATCATCCAGTTTGGGTGAAAAAATATTTGCTGAGATTTCTGGAGATTCGTAATTTTTGGAAGCTTGGCAACCCCTTCCCATGAAAGTGTTTCTCGCCAGTCACTGCTTAGGGCTACATCTAGAGGAAACAAAACGTAGAGATAGAACGTGAAACTACTTTGTTGTGTCAAGTTTCAAGAAGCTAGCACAAACCGTGTTGGATTTAGAGTTCCAAATACATCTATCAATATAGGAGAAAACAGAGTGAAACCTAAAAATTCAAACTGTTACTGGAAATGAACGCTTCAACATAGAAGAACGAAATTTGGGGAACCAAGTCGCCTTAGTGTACTGATCATTACCTGAAAGTATCATCCAGTTTGGGTGAAAAAATATTTGCTGAGATTTCTGGAGATTCGTAATTTTGGGAAGCTTGGCAACCCCTTCCCATGAAAGTGTTTCTCGCCAGTCACTGCTTAGGGCTACATCAAGAGGAAACAAAACGTAAAGATAGAACGTGAAACTACTTTGTTGTGTCAAGTTTCAAGAAGCTAGCACAAACCGTGTTGGATTTAGAGTTCCAAATACATCTATCAATATAGGAGAAAACAGAGTGAAACCTAAAAATTCAAACTGTTACTGGGAATGAACGCTTCAACATAGAAGAACGAAATTTGGGGAACCAAGTCGCCTTAGTGTACTGATCATTACCTGAGAGTATCATCCAGTTTGGGTGAAAAAATATTTGCTGAGATTTCTGGAGATTCGTAATTTTGGGAAGCTTGGCAACCCCTTCCCATGAAAGTGTTTCTCGCCAGTCACTGCTTAGGGCTACATCAAGAGGAAACAAAACGTAGAGATAGAACGTGAAACTACTTTGTTGTGTCAAGTTTCAAGAAGCTAGCACAAACCGTGTTGGATTTAGAGTTCCAAATACATCTATCAATATAGGAGAAAACAGAGTGAAACCTAAAAATTCAAACTGTTACTGGAAATGAACGCTTCAACATAGAAGAACGAAATTTGGGGAACCAAGTCGCCTTAGTGTACTGATCATTACCTGAAACTATCATCCAGTTTGGGTGAAAAAATGTTTGCTGAGATTTCTGGAGATTCGTAATTTTGGGAAGCTTGGCAACCCCTTCCCATGAAAGTGTTTCTTGCCAGTCACTGCTTAGGGCTACATCAAGAGGAAACAAAACGTAGAGATAGAACGTGAAACTACTTTGTTGTGTCAAGTTTCAAGAAGCTAGCACAAACCGTGTTGGATTTAGAGTTCCAAATACATCTATCAATATAGGAGAAAACAGAGTGAAACCTAAAAATTCAAACTGTTACTGGGAATGAACGCTTCAACATAGAAGAACGAAATTTGGGGAACCAAGTCGCCTTAGTGTACTGATCATTACCTGAAAGTATCATCCAGTTTGGGTGAAAAAATATTTGCTGAGATTTCTGGAGATTCGTAATTTTGGGAAGCTTGGCAACCCCTTCCCATGAAAGTGTTTCTCGCCAGTCACTGCTTAGGGCTACATCAAGAGGAAACAAAACGTAGAGATAGAACGTGAAACTACTTTGTTGTGTCAAGTTTCAAGAAGCTAGCACAAACCGTGTTGGATTTAGAGTTCCAAATACATCTATCAATATAGGAGAAAACAGAGTGAAACCTAAAAATTCAAACTGTTACTGGAAATGAACGCTTCAACATAGAAGAACGAAATTTGGGGAACCAAGTCGCCTTAGTGTACTGATCATTACCTGAAAGTATCATCCAGTTTGGGTGAAAAAATGTTTGCTGAGATTTCTGGAGATTCGTAATTTTGGGAAGCTTGGCAACCCCTTCCCATGAAAGTGTTTCTCGCCAGTCACTGCTTAGGGCTACATCAAGAGGAAACAAAACGTAGAGATAGAACGTGAAACTACTTTGTTGTGTCAAGTTTCAAGAAGCTAGCACAAACCGTGTTGGATTTAGAGTTCCAAATACATCTATCAATATAGGAGAAAACAGAGTGAAACCTAAAAATTCAAACTGTTACTGGAAATGAACGCTTCAACATAGAAGAACGAAATTTGGGGAACCAAGTCGCCTTAGTGTACTGATCATTACCTGAAAGTATCATCCAGTTTGGGTGAAAAAATATTTGCTGAGATTTCTGGAGATTCATAATTTTGGGAAGCTTGGCAACCCCTTCCCATGAAAGTGTTTCTCGCCAGTCACTGCTTAGGGCTACATCAAGAGGAAACCAAACGTAGAGATAGAACGTGAAACTACTTTGTTGTGTCAAGTTTCAAGAAGCTAGCACAAACCGTGTTGGATTTAGAGTTCCAAATACATCTATCAATATAGGAGAAAACAGAGTGAAACCTAAAAATTCAAACTGTTACTGGAAATGAACGCTTCAACATAGAAGAACGAAATTTGGGGAACCAAGTCGCCTTAGTGTACTGATCATTACCTGAAAGTATCATCCAGTTTGGGTGAAAAAATATTTGCTGAGATTTCTGGAGATTCGTAATTTTTGGAAGCTTGGCAACCCCTTCCCATGAAAGTGTTTCTCGCCAGTCACTGCTTAGGGCTACATCAAGAGGAAACAAAACGTAGAGATAGAACGTGAAACTACTTTGTTGTGTCAAGTTTCAAGAAGCTAGCACAAACCGTGTTGGATTTAGAGTTCCAAATACATCTATCAATATAGGAGAAAACAGAGTGAAACCTAAAAATTCAAACTGTTACTGGAAATGAACGCTTCAACATAGAAGAACGAAATTTGGGGAACCAAGTCGCCTTAGTGTACTGATCATTACCTGAAAGTATCATCCAGTTTGGGTGAAAAAATATTTGCTGAGATTTCTGGAGATTCGTAATTTTTGGAAGCTTGGCAACCCCTTCCCATGAAAGTGTTTCTCGCCAGTCACTGCTTAGGGCTACATCAAGAGGAAACCAAACGTAGAGATAGAACGTGAAACTACTTTGTTGTGTCAAGTTTCAAGAAGCTAGCACAAACCGTGTTGGATTTAGAGTTCCAAATACATCTATCAATATAGGAGAAAACAGAGTGAAACCTAAAAATTCAAACTGCTACTGGAAATGAACGCTTCAACATAGAAGAACGAAATTTGGGGAACCAAGTCGCCTTCGTGTACTGATCATTACCTGAGAGGATCATCCAGTTTGGGTGAAAAAATATTTGCTGAGATTTCTGGAGATTCGTAATTTTTGGAAGCTTGGCAACCCCTTCCCATGAAAGTGTTTCTCGCCAGTCACTGCTTAGGGCTACATCAAGAGGAAACAAAACGTAGAGATAGAACGTGAAACTACTTTGTTGTGTCAAGTTTCAAGAAGCTAGCACAAACCGTGTTGGATTTAGAGTTCCAAATACATCTATCAATATAGGAGAAAACAGAGTGAAACCTAAAAATTCAAACTGTTACTGGAAATGAACGCTTCAACATAGAAGAACGAAATTTGGGGAACCAAGTCGCCTTAGTGTACTGATCATTACCTGAAAGTATCATCCAGTTTGGGTGAAAAAATATTTGCTGAGATTTCTGGAGATTCGTAATTTTGGGAAGCTTGGCAACCCCTTCCCATGAAAGTGTTTCTCGCCAGTCACTGCTTAGGGCTACATCAAGAGGAAACAAAACGTAGAGATAGAACGTGAAACTACTTTGTTGTGTCAAGTTTCAAGAAGCTAGCACAAACCGTGTTGGATTTAGAGTTCCAAATACATCTATCAATATAGGAGAAAACAGAGTGAAACCTAAAAATTCAAACTGTTACTGGAAATGAACGCTTCAACATAGAAGAACGAAATTTGGGGAACCAAGTCGCCTTAGTGTACTGATCATTACCTGAAAGTATCATCCAGTTTGGGTGAAAAAATATTTGCTGAGATTTCTGGAGATTCATAATTTTGGGAAGCTTGGCAACCCCTTCCCATGAAAGTGTTTCTCGCCAGTCACTGCTTAGGGCTACATCAAGAGGAAACCAAACGTAGAGATAGAACGTGAAACTACTTTGTTGTGTCAAGTTTCAAGAAGCTAGCACAAACCGTGTTGGATTTAGAGTTCCAAATACATCTATCAATATAGGAGAAAACAGAGTGAAACCTAAAAATTCAAACTGCTACTGGAAATGAACGCTTCAACATAGAAGAACGAAATTTGGGGTACCAAGTCGCCTTAGTGTACTGATCATTACCTGAGAGTATCATCCAGTTTGGGTGAAAAAATATTTGCTGAGATTTCTGGAGATTCGTAATTTTTGGAAGCTTGGCAACCCCTTCCCATGAAAGTGTTTCTCGCCAGTCACTGCTTAGGGCTACATCAAGAGGAAACAAAACGTAGAGATAGAACGTGAAACTACTTTGTTGTGTCAAGTTTCAAGAAGCTAGCACAAACCGTGTTGGATTTAGAGTTCCAAATACATCTATCAATATAGGAGAAAACAGAGTGAAACCTAAAAATTCAAACTGTTACTGGAAATGAACGCTTCAACATAGAAGAACGAAATTTGGGGAACCAAGTCGCCTTATTGTACTGATCATTACCTGAAAGTATCATCCAGTTTGGGTGAAAAAATATTTGCTGAGATTTCTGGAGATTCGTAATTTTGGGAAGCTTGGCAACCCCTTCCCATGAAAGTGTTTCTCGCCAGTCACTGCTTAGGGCTACATCAAGAGGAAACAAAACGTAGAGATAGAACGTGAAACTACTTTGTTGTGTCAAGTTTCAAGAAGCTAGCACAAACCTTGTTGGATTTAGAGTTCCAAATACATCTATCAATATAGGAGAAAACAGAGTGAAACCTAAAAATTCAAACTGTTACTGGAAATGAACGCTTCAACATAGAAAAACGAAATTTGGGGAACCAAGTCGCCTTAGTGTACTGATCATTACCTGAAAGTATCATCCAGTTTGGGTGAAAAAATATTTGCTGAGATTTCTGGAGATTCATAATTTTGGGAAGCTTGGCAACCCCTTCCCATGAAAGTGTTTCTCGCCAGTCACTGCTTAGGGCTACATCAAGAGGAAACCAAACGTAGAGATAGAACGTGAAACTACTTTGTTGTGTCAAGTTTCAAGAAGCTAGCACAAACCGTGTTGGATTTAGAGTTCCAAATACATCTATCAATATAGGAGAAAACAGAGTGTAACCTAAAAATTCAAACTGTTACTGGAAATGAACGCTTCAACATAGAAGAACGAAATTTGGGGAACCAAGTCGCCTTAGTGTACTGATCATTACCTGAAAGTATCATCCAGTTTGGGTGAAAAAAATGTTTGCTGAGATTTCTGGAGATTCGTAATTTTTGGAAGCTTGGCAACACCTTCCCATGAAAGGGTTTCTCGCCAGTCACTGCTTTGGGCTACATCAAGAGGAAACAAAACGTAGAGATAGAACGTGAAACTACTTTGTTGTGTCAAGTTTCAAGAAGCTAGCACAAACCGTGTTGGATTTAGAGTTCCAAATACATCTATCAATATAGGAGAAAACAGAGTGAAACCTAAAAATTCAAACTGTTACTGGAAATGAACGCTTCAACATAGAAGAACGAAATTTGGGGAACCAAGTCGCCTTAGTGTACTGATCATTACCTGAAAGTATCATCCAGTTTGGGTGAAAAAATATTTGCTGAGATTTCTGGAGATTCGTAATTTTGGGAAGCTTGGCAACCCCTTCCCATGAAAGTGTTTCTCGCCAGTCACTGCTTAGGGCTACATCAAGAGGAAACAAAACATAGAGATAGAACGTGAAACTACTTTGTTGTTTCAAGTTTCAAGAAGCTAGCACAAACCGTGTTGGATTTAGAGTTCCAAATACATCTATCAATATAGGAGAAAACAGAGTGTAACCTAAAAATTCAAACTGTTACTGGAAATGAACGCTTCAACATAGAAGAACGAAATTTGGGGAACCAAGTCGCCTTAGTGTACTGATCATTACCTGAAAGTATCATCCAGTTTGGGTGAAAAAATATTTGCTGAGATTTCTGGAGATTCGTAATTTTGGGAAGCTTGGCAACCCCTTCCCATGAAAGTGTTTCTCGCCAGTCACTGCTTAGGGCTACATCAAGAGGAAACAAAACGTAGAGATAGAACGTGAAACTACTTTGTTGTGTCAAGTTTCAAGAAGCTAGCACAAACCGTGTTGGATTTAGAGTTCCAAATACATCTATCAATATAGGAGAAAACAGAGTGAAACCTAAAAATTCAAACTGTTACTGGAAATGAACGCTTCAACATAGAAGAACGAAATTTGGGGAACCAAGTCGCCTTAGTGTACTGATCATTACCTGAAAGTATCATCCAGTTTGGGTGAAAAAATATTTGCTGAGATTTCTGGAGATTCATAATTTTGGGAAGCTTGGCAACCCCTTCCCATGAAAGTGTTTCTCGCCAGTCACTGCTTAGGGCTACATCTAGAGGAAACAAAACGTAGAGATAGAACGTGAAACTACTTTGTTGTGTCAAGTTTCAAGAAGCTAGCACAAACCGTGTTGGATTTAGAGTTCCAAATACATCTATCAATATAGGAGAAAACAGAGTGAAACCTAAAAATTCAAACTGTTACTGGAAATGAACGCTTCAACATAGAAGAACGAAATTTGGGGAACCAAGTCGCCTTAGTGTACTGATCATTACCTGAAAGTATCATCCAGTTTGGGTGAAAAAATATTTGCTGAGATTTCTGGAGATTCGTAATTTTGGGAAGCTTGGCAACCCCTTCCCATGAAAGTGTTTCTCGCCAGTCACTGCTTAGGGCTACATCAAGAGGAAACAAAACGTAGAGATAGAACGTGAAACTACTTTGTTGTGTCAAGTTTCAAGAAGCTAGCACAAACCGTGTTGGATTTAGAGTTCCAAATACATCTATCAATATAGGAGAAAACAGAGTGAAACCTAAAAATTCAAACTGTTACTGGGAATGAACGCTTCAACATAGAAGAACGAAATTTGGGGAACCAAGTCGCCTTAGTGTACTGATCATTACCTGAAAGTATCATCCAGTTTGGGTGAAAAAATATTTGCTGAGATTTCTGGAGATTCGTAATTTTGGGAAGCTTGGCAACCCCTTCCCATGAAAGTGTTTCTCGCCAGTCACTGCTTAGGGCTACATCAAGAGGAAACAAAACGTAGAGATAGAACGTGAAACTACTTTGTTGTGTCAAGTTTCAAGAAGCTAGCACAAACCGTGTTGGATTTAGAGTTCCAAATACATCTATCAATATAGGAGAAAACAGAGTGAAACCTAAAAACTCAAACTGTTACTGGAAATGAACGCTTCAACATAGAAGAACGAAATTTGGGGAACCAAGTCGCCTTAGTGTACTGATCATTACCTGAAAGTATCATCCAGTTTGGGTGAAAAAATGTTTGCTGAGATTTCTGGAGATTCATAATTTTGGGAAGCTTGGCAACCCCTTCCCATGAAAGTGTTTCTCGCCAGTCACTGCTTAGGGCTACATCAAGAGGAAACCAAACGTAGAGATAGAACGTGAAACTACTTTGTTGTGTCAAGTTTCAAGAAGCTAGCACAAACCGTGTTGGATTTAGAGTTCCAAATACATCTATCAATATAGGAGAAAACAGAGTGTAACCTAAAAATTCAAACTGTTACTGGAAATGAACGCTTCAACATAGAAGAACGAAATTTGGGGAACCAAGTCGCCTTAGTGTACTGATCATTACCTGAAAGTATCATCCAGTTTGGGTGAAAAAAATGTTTGCTGAGATTTCTGGAGATTCGTAATTTTTGGAAGCTTGGCAACACCTTCCCATGAAAGGGTTTCTCGCCAGTCACTGCTTTGGGCTACATCAAGAGGAAACAAAACGTAGAGATAGAACGTGAAACTACTTTGTTGTGTCAAGTTTCAAGAAGCTAGCACAAACCGTGTTGGATTTAGAGTTCCAAATACATCTATCAATATAGGAGAAAACAGAGTGAAACCTAAAAATTCAAACTGTTACTGGAAATGAACGCTTCAACATAGAAGAACGAAATTTGGGGAACCAAGTCGCCTTAGTGTACTGATCATTACCTGAAAGTATCATCCAGTTTGGGTGAAAAAATATTTGCTGAGATTTCTGGAGATTCGTAATTTTGGGAAGCTTGGCAACCCCTTCCCATGAAAGTGTTTCTCGCCAGTCACTGCTTAGGGCTACATCAAGAGGAAACAAAACATAGAGATAGAACGTGAAACTACTTTGTTGTTTCAAGTTTCAAGAAGCTAGCACAAACCGTGTTGGATTTAGAGTTCCAAATACATCTATCAATATAGGAGAAAACAGAGTGTAACCTAAAAATTCAAACTGTTACTGGAAATGAACGCTTCAACATAGAAGAACGAAATTTGGGGAACCAAGTCGCCTTAGTGTACTGATCATTACCTGAAAGTATCATCCAGTTTGGGTGAAAAAATATTTGCTGAGATTTCTGGAGATTCGTAATTTTGGGAAGCTTGGCAACCCCTTCCCATGAAAGTGTTTCTCGCCAGTCACTGCTTAGGGCTACATCAAGAGGAAACAAAACGTAGAGATAGAACGTGAAACTACTTTGTTGTGTCAAGTTTCAAGAAGCTAGCACAAACCGTGTTGGATTTAGAGTTCCAAATACATCTATCAATATAGGAGAAAACAGAGTGAAACCTAAAAATTCAAACTGTTACTGGAAATGAACGCTTCAACATAGAAGAACGAAATTTGGGGAACCAAGTCGCCTTAGTGTACTGATCATTACCTGAAAGTATCATCCAGTTTGGGTGAAAAAATATTTGCTGAGATTTCTGGAGATTCATAATTTTGGGAAGCTTGGCAACCCCTTCCCATGAAAGTGTTTCTCGCCAGTCACTGCTTAGGGCTACATCTAGAGGAAACAAAACGTAGAGATAGAACGTGAAACTACTTTGTTGTGTCAAGTTTCAAGAAGCTAGCACAAACCGTGTTGGATTTAGAGTTCCAAATACATCTATCAATATAGGAGAAAACAGAGTGAAACCTAAAAATTCAAACTGTTACTGGAAATGAACGCTTCAACATAGAAGAACGAAATTTGGGGAACCAAGTCGCCTTAGTGTACTGATCATTACCTGAAAGTATCATCCAGTTTGGGTGAAAAAATATTTGCTGAGATTTCTGGAGATTCGTAATTTTGGGAAGCTTGGCAACCCCTTCCCATGAAAGTGTTTCTCGCCAGTCACTGCTTAGGGCTACATCAAGAGGAAACAAAACGTAGAGATAGAACGTGAAACTACTTTGTTGTGTCAAGTTTCAAGAAGCTAGCACAAACCGTGTTGGATTTAGAGTTCCAAATACATCTATCAATATAGGAGAAAACAGAGTGAAACCTAAAAATTCAAACTGTTACTGGGAATGAACGCTTCAACATAGAAGAACGAAATTTGGGGAACCAAGTCGCCTTAGTGTACTGATCATTACCTGAAAGTATCATCCAGTTTGGGTGAAAAAATATTTGCTGAGATTTCTGGAGATTCGTAATTTTGGGAAGCTTGGCAACCCCTTCCCATGAAAGTGTTTCTCGCCAGTCACTGCTTAGGGCTACATCAAGAGGAAACAAAACGTAGAGATAGAACGTGAAACTACTTTGTTGTGTCAAGTTTCAAGAAGCTAGCACAAACCGTGTTGGATTTAGAGTTCCAAATACATCTATCAATATAGGAGAAAACAGAGTGAAACCTAAAAACTCAAACTGTTACTGGAAATGAACGCTTCAACATAGAAGAACGAAATTTGGGGAACCAAGTCGCCTTAGTGTACTGATCATTACCTGAAAGTATCATCCAGTTTGGGTGAAAAAATGTTTGCTGAGATTTCTGGAGATTCGTAATTTTGGGAAGCTTGGCAACCCCTTCCCATGAAAGTGTTTCTCGCCAGTCACTGCTTAGGGCTACATCAAGAGGAAACAAAACGTAGAGATAGAACGTGAAACTACTTTGTTGTGTCAAGTTTCAAGAAGCTAGCACAAACCGTGTTGGATTTAGAGTTCCAAATACATCTATCAATATAGGAGAAAACAGAGTGAAACCTAAAAATTCAAACTGTTACTGGGAATGAACGCTTCAACATAGAAGAACGAAATTTGGGGAACCAATTCGCCTTAGTGTACTGATCATTACCTGAAAGTATCATCCAGTTTGGGTGAAAAAATATTTGCTGAGATTTCTGGAGATTCGTAATTTTGGGAAGCTTGGCAACCCCTTCCCATGAAAGTGTTTCTCGCCAGTCACTGCTTAGGGCTACATCAAGAGGAAACAAAACGTAGAGATAGAACGTGAAACTACTTTGTTGTGTCAAGTTTCAAGAAGCTAGCACAAACAGTGTTGGATTTAGAGTTCCAAATACATCTATCAATATAGGAGAAAACAGAGTGAAACCTAAAAATTCAAACTGTTACTGGAAATGAACGCTTCAACATAGAAGAACGAAATTTGGGGAACCAAGTCGCCTTAGTGTACTTATCATTACCTGAAAGTATCATCCAGTTTGGGTGAAAAAATGTTTGCTGAGATTTCTGGAGATTCGTAATTTTGGGAAGCTTGGCAACCCCTTCCCATGAAAGTGTTTCTCGCCAGTCACTGCTTAGGGCTACATCAAGAGGAAACAAAACGTAGAGATAGAACGTGAAACTACTTTGTTGTGTCAAGTTTCAAGAAGCTAGCACAAACCGTGTTGGATTTAGAGTTCCAAATACATCTATCAATATAGGAGAAAACAGAGTGAAACCTAAAAATTCAAACTGTTACTGGAAATGAACGCTTCAACATAGAAGAACGAAATTTGGGGAACCAAGTCGCCTTAGTGTACTGATCATTACCTGAAAGTATCATCCAGTTTGGGTGAAAAAATATTTGCTGAGATTTCTGGAGATTCATAATTTTGGGAAGCTTGGCAACCCCTTCCCATGAAAGTGTTTCTCGCCAGTCACTGCTTAGGGCTACATCAAGAGGAAACCAAACGTAGAGATAGAACGTGAAACTACTTTGTTGTGTCAAGTTTCAAGAAGCTAGCACAAACCGTGTTGGATTTAGAGTTCCAAATACATCTATCAATATAGGAGAAAACAGAGTGAAACCTAAAAATTCAAACTGTTACTGGAAATGAACGCTTCAACATAGAAGAACGAAATTTGGGGAACCAAGTCGCCTTAGTGTACTGATCATTACCTGAAAGTATCATCCAGTTTGGGTGAAAAAATATTTGCTGAGATTTCTGGAGATTCGTAATTTTGGGAAGCTTGGCAACCCCTTCCCATGAAAGTGTTTCTCGCCAGTCACTGCTTAGGGCTACAACAAGAGGAAACAAAACATAGAGATAGAACGTGAAACTACTTTGTTGTTTCAAGTTTCAAGAAGCTAGCACAAACCGTGTTGGATTTAGAGTTCCAAATACATCTATCAATATAGGAGAAAACAGAGTGTAACCTAAAAATTCAAACTGTTACTGGAAATGAACGCTTCAACATAGAAGAACGAAATTTGGGGAACCAAGTCGCCTTAGTGTACTGATCATTACCTGAAAGTATCATCCAGTTTGGGTGAAAAAATATTTGCTGAGATTTCTGGAGATTCGTAATTTTTGGAAGCTTGGCAACCCCTTCCCATGAAAGTGTTTCTCGCCAGTCACTGCTTAGGGCTACATCTAGAGGAAACAAAACGTAGAGATAGAACGTGAATCTACTTTGTTGTGTCAAGTTTCAAGAAGCTAGCACAAACCGTGTTGGATTTAGAGTTCCAAATACATCTATCAATATAGGAGAAAACAGAGTGAAACCTAAAAATTCAAACTGTTACTGGAAATGAACGCTTCAACATAGAAGAACGAAATTTGGGGAACCAAGTCGCCTTAGTGTACTGATCATTACCTGAAAGTATCATCCAGTTTGGGTGAAAAAATATTTGCTGAGATTTCTGGAGATTCATAATTTTGGGAAGCTTGGCAACCCCTTCCCATGAAAGTGTTTCTCGCCAGTCACTGCTTAGGGCTACATCAAGAGGAAACAAAACGTAGAGATAGAACGTGAAACTACTTTGTTGTGTCAAGTTTCAAGAAGCTAGCACAAACCGTGTTGGATTTAGAGTTCCAAATACATCTATCAATATAGGAGAAAACAGAGTGAAACCTAAAAATTCAAACTGTTACTGGGAATGAGCGCTTCAACATAGAAGAACGAAATTTGGGGAACCAAGTCGCCTTAGTGTACTGATCATTACCTGAGAGTATCATCCAGTTTGGGTGAAAAAATATTTGCTGAGATTTCTGGAGATTCGTAATTTTGGGAAGCTTGGCAACCCCTTCCCATGAAAGTGTTTCTCGCCAGTCACTGCTTAGGGCTACATCAAGAGGAAACAAAACGTAGAGATAGAACGTGAAACTACTTTGTTGTGTCAAGTTTCAAGAAGCTAGCACAAACCGTGTTGGATTTAGAGTTCCAAATACATCTATCAATATAGGAGAAAACAGAGTGAAACCTAAAAATTCAAACTGTTACTGGAAATGAACGCTTCAACATAGAAGAACGAAATTTGGGGAACCAAGTCGCCTTAGTGTACTGATCATTACCTGAAAGTATCATCCAGTTTGGGTGAAAAAATGTTTGCTGAGATTTCTGGAGATTCGTAATTTTGGGAAGCTTGGCAACCCCTTCCCATGAAAGTGTTTCTCGCCAGTCACTGCTTAGGGCTACATCAAGAGGAAACAAAACGTAGAGATAGAACGTGAAACTACTTTGTTGTGTCAAGTTTCAAGAAGCTAGCACAAACCGTGTTGGATTTAGAGTTCCAAATACATCTATCAATATAGGAGAAAACAGAGTGAAACCTAAAAATTCAAACTGTTACTGGGAATGAACGCTTCAACATAGAAGAACGAAATTTGGGGAACCAAGTCGCCTTAGTGTACTGATCATTACCTGAAAGTATCATCCAGTTTGGGTGAAAAAATATTTGCTGAGATTTCTGGAGATTCGTAATTTTGGGAAGCTTGGCAACCCCTTCCCATGAAAGTGTTTCTCGCCAGTCACTGCTTAGGGCTACATCAAGAGGAAACAAAACGTAGAGATAGAACGTGAAACTACTTTGTTGTGTCAAGTTTCAAGAAGCTAGCACAAACCGTGTTGGATTTAGAGTTCCAAATACATCTATCAATATAGGAGAAAACAGAGTGAAACCTAAAAATTCAAACTGTTACTGGAAATGAACGCTTCAACATAGAAGAACGAAATTTGGGGAACCAAGTCGCCTTAGTGTACTGATCATTACCTGAAAGTATCATCCAGTTTGGGTGAAAAAATGTTTGCTGAGATTTCTGGAGATTCGTAATTTTGGGAAGCTTGGCAACCCCTTCCCATGAAAGTGTTTCTCGCCAGTCACTGCTTAGGGCTACATCAAGAGGAAACAAAACGTAGAGATAGAACGTGAAACTACTTTGTTGTGTCAAGTTTCAAGAAGCTAGCACAAACCGTGTTGGATTTAGAGTTCCAAATACATCTATCAATATAGGAGAAAACAGAGTGAAACCTAAAAATTCAAACTGTTACTGGAAATGAACGCTTCAACATAGAAGAACGAAATTTGGGGAACCAAGTCGCCTTAGTGTACTGATCATTACCTGAAAGTATCATCCAGTTTGGGTGAAAAAATATTTGCTGAGATTTCTGGAGATTCATAATTTTGGGAAGCTTGGCAACCCCTTCCCATGAAAGTGTTTCTCGCCAGTCACTGCTTAGGGCTACATCAAGAGGAAACCAAACGTAGAGATAGAACGTGAAACTACTTTGTTGTGTCAAGTTTCAAGAAGCTAGCACAAACCGTGTTGGATTTAGAGTTCCAAATACATCTATCAATATAGGAGAAAACAGAGTGAAACCTAAAAATTCAAACTGTTACTGGAAATGAACGCTTCAACATAGAAGAACGAAATTTGGGGAACCAAGTCGCCTTAGTGTACTGATCATTACCTGAAAGTATCATCCAGTTTGGGTGAAAAAATATTTGCTGAGATTTCTGGAGATTCGTAATTTTGGGAAGCTTGGCAACCCCTTCCCATGAAAGTGTTTCTCGCCAGTCACTGCTTAGGGCTACATCAAGAGGAAACAAAACGTAGAGATAGAACGTGAAACTACTTTGTTGTGTCAAGTTTCAAGAAGCTAGCACAAACCGTGTTGGATTTAGAGTTCCAAATACATCTATCAATATAGGAGAAAACAGAGTGAAACCTAAAAATTCAAACTGTTACTGGAAATGAACGCTTCAACATAGAAGAACGAAATTTGGGGAACCAAGTCGCCTTAGTGTACTGATCATTACCTGAAAGTATCATCCAGTTTGGGTGAAAAAATATTTGCTGAGATTTCTGGAGATTCGTAATTTTTGGAAGCTTGGCAACCCCTTCCCATGAAAGTGTTTCTCGCCAGTCACTGCTTAGGGCTACATCAAGAGGAAACCAAACATAGAGATAGAACGTGAAACTACTTTGTTGTGTCAAGTTTCAAGAAGCTAGCACAAACCGTGTTGGATTTAGAGTTCCAAATACATCTATCAATATAGGAGAAAACAGAGTGAAACCTAAAAATTCAAACTGCTACTGGAAATGAACGCTTCAACATAGAAGAACGAAATTTGGGGAACCAAGTCGCCTTAGTGTACTGATCATTACCTGAGAGTATCATCCAGTTTGGGTGAAAAAATATTTGCTGAGATTTCTGGAGATTCGTAATTTTTGGAAGCTTGGCAACCCCTTCCCATGAAAGTGTTTCTCGCCAGTCACTGCTTAGGGCTACATCAAGAGGAAACAAAACGTAGAGATAGAACGTGAAACTACTTTGTTGTGTCAAGTTTCAAGAAGCTAGCACAAACCGTGTTGGATTTAGAGTTCCAAATACATCTATCAATATAGGAGAAAACAGAGTGAAACCTAAAAATTCAAACTGTTACTGGAAATGAACGCTTCAACATAGAAGAACGAAATTTGGGGAACCAAGTCGCCTTATTGTACTGATCATTACCTGAAAGTATCATCCAGTTTGGGTGAAAAAATATTTGCTGAGATTTCTGGAGATTCGTAATTTTGGGAAGCTTGGCAACCCCTTCCCATGAAAGTGTTTCTCGCCAGTCACTGCTTAGGGCTACATCAAGAGGAAACAAAACGTAGAGATAGAACGTGAAACTACTTTGTTGTGTCAAGTTTCAAGAAGCTAGCACAAACCGTGTTGGATTTAGAGTTCCAAATACATCTATCAATATAGGAGAAAACAGAGTGAAACCTAAAAATTCAAACTGTTACTGGAAATGAACGCTTCAACATAGAAGAACGAAATTTGGGGAACCAAGTCGCCTTAGTGTACTGATCATTACCTGAAAGTATCATCCAGTTTGGGTGAAAAAATATTTGCTGAGATTTCTGGAGATTCATAATTTTGGGAAGCTTGGCAACCCCTTCCCATGAAAGTGTTTCTCGCCAGTCACTGCTTAGGGCTACATCAAGAGGAAACCAAACGTAGAGATAGAACGTGAAACTACTTTGTTGTGTCAAGTTTCAAGAAGCTAGCACAAACCGTGTTGGATTTAGAGTTCCAAATACATCTATCAATATAGGAGAAAACAGAGTGAAACCTAAAAATTCAAACTGCTACTGGAAATGAACGCTTCAACATAGAAGAACGAAATTTGGGGAACCAAGTCGCCTTAGTGTACTGATCATTACCTGAGAGTATCATCCAGTTTGGGTGAAAAAATATTTGCTGAGATTTCTGGAGATTCGTAATTTTTGGAAGCTTGGCAACCCCTTCCCATGAAAGTGTTTCTCGCCAGTCACTGCTTAGGGCTACATCAAGAGGAAACAAAACGTAGAGATAGAACGTGAAACTACTTTGTTGTGTCAAGTTTCAAGAAGCTAGCACAAACCGTGTTGGATTTAGAGTTCCAAATACATCTATCAATATAGGAGAAAACAGAGTGAAACCTAAAAATTCAAACTGTTACTGTAAATGAACGCTTCAACATAGAAGAACGAAATTTGGGGAACCAAGTCGCCTTATTGTACTGATCATTACCTGAAAGTATCATCCAGTTTGGGTGAAAAAATATTTGCTGAGATTTCTGGAGATTCGTAATTTTGGGAAGCTTGGCAACCCCTTCCCATGAAAGTGTTTCTCGCCAGTCACTGCTTAGGGCTACATCAAGAGGAAACAAAACGTAGAGATAGAACGTGAAACTACTTTGTTGTGTCAAGTTTCAAGAAGCTAGCACAAACCGTGTTGGATTTAGAGTTCCAAATACATCTATCAATATAGGAGAAAACAGAGTGAAACCTAAAAATTCAAACTGTTACTGGAAATGAACGCTTCAACATAGAAGAACGAAATTTGGGGAACCAAGTCGCCTTAGTGTACTGATCATTACCTGAAAGTATCATCCAGTTTGGGTGAAAAAATATTTGCTGAGATTTCTGGAGATTCATAATTTTGGGAAGCTTGGCAACCCCTTCCCATGAAAGTGTTTCTCGCCAGTCACTGCTTAGGGCTACATCAAGAGGAAACCAAACGTAGAGATAGAACGTGAAACTACTTTGTTGTGTCAAGTTTCAAGAAGCTAGCACAAACCGTGTTGGATTTAGCGTTCCAAATACATCTATCAATATAGGAGAAAACAGAGTGTAACCTAAAAATTCAAACTGTTACTGGAAATGAACGCTTCAACATAGAAGAACGAAATTTGGGGAACCAAGTCGCCTTAGTGTACTGATCATTACCTGAAAGTATCATCCAGTTTGGGTGAAAAAAATGTTTGCTGAGATTTCTGGAGATTCGTAATTTTTGGAAACTTGGCAACACCTTCCCATGAAAGGGTTTCTCGCCAGTCACTGCTTAGGGCTACATCAAGAGGAAACAAAACGTAGAGATAGAACGTGAAACTACTTTGTTGTGTCAAGTTTCAAGAAGCTAGCACAAACCGTGTTGGATTTAGAGTTCCAAATACATCTATCAATATAGGAGAAAACAGAGTGAAACCTACAAATTCAAACTGTTACTGGAAATGAACGCTTCAACATAGAAGAACGAAATTTGGGGAACCAAGTCGCCTTAGTGTACTGATCATTACCTGAAAGTATCATCCAGTTTGGGTGAAAAAATATTTGCTGAGATTTCTGGAGATTCGTAATTTTGGGAAGCTTGGCAACCCCTTCCCATGAAAGTGTTTCTCGCCAGTCACTGCTTAGGGCTACATCAAGAGGAAACAAAACATAGAGATAGAACGTGAAACTACTTTGTTGTTTCAAGTTTCAAGAAGCTAGCACAAACCGTGTTGGATTTAGAGTTCCAAATACATCTATCAATATAGGAGAAAACAGAGTGAAACCTAAAAATTCAAACTGTTACTGGAAATGAACGCTTCAACATAGAAGAACGAAATTTGGGGAACCAAGTCGCCTTAGTGTACTGATCATTACCTGAAAGTATCATCCAGTTTGGGTGAAAAAATATTTGCTGAGATTTCTGGAGATTCGTAATTTTGGGAAGCTTGGCAACCCCTTCCCATGAAAGTGTTTCTCGCCAGTCACTGCTTAGGGCTACATCAAGAGGAAACAAAACGTAGAGATAGAACGTGAAACTACTTTGTTGTGTCAAGTTTCAAGAAGCTAGCACAAACCGTGTTGGATTTAGAGTTCCAAATACATCTATCAATATAGGAGAAAACAGAGTGAAACCTAAAAATTCAAACTGTTACTGGAAATGAACGCTTCAACATAGAAGAACGAAATTTGGGGAACCAAGTCGCCTTAGTGTACTGATCATTACCTGAAAGTATCATCCAGTTTGGGTGAAAAAATATTTGCTGAGATTTCTGGAGATTCATAATTTTGGGAAGCTTGGCAACCCCTTCCCATGAAAGTGTTTCTCGCCAGTCACTGCTTAGGGCTACATCTAGAGGAAACAAAACGTAGAGATAGAACGTGAAACTACTTTGTTGTGTCAAGTTTCAAGAAGCTAGCACAAACCGTGTTGGATTTAGAGTTCCAAATACATCTATCAATATAGGAGAAAACAGAGTGAAACCTAAAAATTCAAACTGTTACTGGAAATGAACGCTTCAACATAGAAGAACGAAATTTGGGGAACCAAGTCGCCTTAGTGTACTGATCATTACCTGAAAGTATCATCCAGTTTGGGTGAAAAAATATTTGCTGAGATTTCTGGAGATTCGTAATTTTGGGAAGCTTGGCAACCCCTTCCCATGAAAGTGTTTCTCGCCAGTCACTGCTTAGGGATACATCAAGAGGAAACAAAACATAGATATAGAAGGTGAAACTACTTTGTTGTGTCAAGTTTCAAGAAGCTAGCACAAACCGTGTTGGATTTAGAGTTCCAAATACATCTATCAATATAGGAGAAAACAGAGTGAAACCTAAAAATTCAAACTGTTACTGGGAATGAACGCTTCAACATAGAAGAACGAAATTTGGGGAACCAAGTCGCCTTAGTGTACTGATCATTACCTGAGAGTATCATCCAGTTTGGGTGAAAAAATATTTGCTGAGATTTCTGGAGATTCGTAATTTTTGGAAGCTTGGCAACCCCTTCCCATGAAAGTGTTTCTCGCCAGTCACTGCTTAGGGCTACATCAAGAGGAAACAAAACGTAGAGATAGAACGTGAAACTACTTTGTTGTGTCAAGTTTCAAGAAGCTAGCACAAACCGTGTTGGATTTAGAGTTCCAAATACATCTATCAATATAGGAGAAAACAGAGTGAAACCTAAAAATTCAAACTGTTACTGGAAATGAACGCTTCAACATAGAAGAACGAAATTTGGGGAACCAAGTCGCCTTAGTGTACTGATCATTACCTGAAAGTATCATCCAGTTTGGGTGAAAAAATATTTGCTGAGATTTCTGGAGATTCGTAATTTTGGGAAGCTTGGCAACCCCTTCCCATGAAAGTGTTTCTCGCCAGTCACTGCTTAGGGCTACATCAAGAGGAAACAAAACGTAGAGATAGAACGTGAAACTACTTTGTTGTGTCAAGTTTCAAGAAGCTAGCACAAACCGTGTTGGATTTAGAGTTCCAAATACATCTATCAATATAGGAGAAAACAGAGTGAAACCTAAAAATTCAAACTGTTACTGGGAATGAACGCTTCAACATAGAAGAACGAAATTTGGGGAACCAAGTCGCCTTAGTGTACTGATCATTACCTGAGAGTATCATCCAGTTTGGGTGAAAAAATATTTGCTGAGATTTCTGGAGATTCGTAATTTTGGGAAGCTTGGCAACCCCTTCCCATGAAAGTGTTTCTCGCCAGTCACTGCTTAGGGCTACATCAAGAGGAAACAAAACGTAGAGATAGAACGTGAAACTACTTTGTTGTGTCAAGTTTCAAGAAGCTAGCACAAACCGTGTTGGATTTAGAGTTCCAAATACATCTATCAATATAGGAGAAAACAGAGTGAAACCTAAAAATTCAAACTGTTACTGGAAATGAACGCTTCAACATAGAAGAACGAAATTTGGGGAACCAAGTCGCCTTAGTGTACTGATCATTACCTGAAAGTATCATCCAGTTTGGGTGAAAAAATGTTTGCTGAGATTTCTGGAGATTCGTAATTTTGGGAAGCTTGGCAACCCCTTCCCATGAAAGTGTTTCTCGCCAGTCACTGCTTAGGGCTACATCAAGAGGAAACAAAACGTAGAGATAGAACGTGAAACTACTTTGTTGTGTCAAGTTTCAAGAAGCTAGCACAAACCGTGTTGGATTTAGAGTTCCAAATACATCTATCAATATAGGAGAAAACAGAGTGAAACCTAAAAATTCAAACTGCTACTGGAAATGAACGCTTCAACATAGAAGAACGAAATTTGGGGAACCAAGTCGCCTTAGTGTACTGATCATTACCTGAGAGTATCATCCAGTTTGGGTGAAAAAATATTTGCTGAGATTTCTGGAGATTCGTAATTTTTGGAAGCTTGGCAACCCCTTCCCATGAAAGTGTTTCTCGCCAGTCACTGCTTAGGGCTACATCAAGAGGAAACAAAACGTAGAGATAGAACGTGAAACTACTTTGTTGTGTCAAGTTTCAAGAAGCTAGCACAAACCGTGTTGGATTTAGAGTTCCAAATACATCTATCAATATAGGAGAAAACAGAGTGAAACCTAAAAATTCAAACTGTTACTGGAAATGAACGCTTCAACATAGAAGAACGAAATTTGGGGAACCAAGTCGCCTTAGTGTACTGATCATTACCTGAAAGTATCATCCAGTTTGGGTGAAAAAATATTTGCTGAGATTTCTGGAGATTCGTAATTTTGGGAAGCTTGGCAACCCCTTCCCATGAAAGTGTTTCTCGCCAGTCACTGCTTAGGGCTACATCAAGAGGAAACAAAACGTAGAGATAGAACGTGAAACTACTTTGTTGTGTCAAGTTTCAAGAAGCTAGCACAAACCGTGTTGGATTTAGAGTTCCAAATACATCTATCAATATAGGAGAAAACAGAGTGAAACCTACAAATTCAAACTGTTACTGGAAATGAACGCTTCAACATAGAAGAACGAAATTTGGGGAACCAAGTCGCCTTAGTGTACTGATCATTCCCTGAAAGTATCATCCAGTTTGGGTGAAAAAATGTTTGCTGAGATTTCTGGAGATTCGTAATTTTGGGAAGCTTGGCAACCCCTTCCCATGAAAGTGTTTCTCGCCAGTCACTGCTTAGGGCTACATCAAGAGGAAACAAAACGTAGAGATAGAACGTGAAACTACTTTGTTGTGTCAAGTTTCAAGAAGCTAGCACAAACCGTGTTGGATTTAGAGTTCCAAATACATCTATCAATATAGGAGAAAACAGAGTGAAACCTAAAAATTCAAACTGTTACTGGAAATGAACGCTTCAACATAGAAGAACGAAATTTGGGGAACCAAGTCGCCTTAGTGTACTGATCATTACCTGAAAGTATCATCCAGTTTGGGTGAAAAAATATTTGCTGAGATTTCTGGAGATTCGTAATTTTGGGAAGCTTGGCAACCCCTTCCCATGAAAGTGTTTCTCGCCAGTCACTGCTTAGGGCTACATCAAGAGGAAACAAAACGTAGAGATAGAACGTGAAACTACTTTGTTGTGTCAAGTTTCAAGAAGCTAGCACAAACCGTGTTGGATTTAGAGTTCCAAATACATCTATCAATATAGGAGAAAACAGAGTGAAACCTAAAAATTCAAACTGTTACTGGAAATGAACGCTTCAACATAGAAGAACGAAATTTGGGGAACCAAGTCGCCTTAGTGTACTGATCATTACCTGAAAGTATCATCCAGTTTGGGTGAAAAAATGTTTGCTGAGATTTCTGGAGATTCGTAATTTTGGGAAGCTTGGCAACCCCTTCCCATGAAAGTGTTTCTCGCCAGTCACTGCTTAGGGCTACATCAAGAGGAAACAAAACGTAGAGATAGAACGTGAAACTACTTTGTTGTGTCAAGTTTCAAGAAGCTAGCACAAACCGTGTTGGATTTAGAGTTCCAAATACATCTATCAATATAGGAGAAAACAGAGTGAAACCTAAAAATTCAAACTGTTACTGGAAATGAACGCTTCAACATAGAAGAACGAAATTTGGGGAACCAAGTCGCCTTAGTGTACTGATCATTACCTGAAAGTATCATCCAGTTTGGGTGAAAAAATATTTGCTGAGATTTCTGGAGATTCATAATTTTGGGAAGCTTGGCAACCCCTTCCCATGAAAGTGTTTCTCGCCAGTCACTTCTTAGGGCTACATCAAGAGGAAACCAAACGTAGAGATAGAACGTGAAACTACTTTGTTGTGTCAAGTTTCAAGAAGCTAGCACAAACCGTGTTGGATTTAGAGTTCCAAATACATCTATCAATATAGGAGAAAACAGAGTGAAACCTAAAAATTCAAACTGCTACTGGAAATGAACGCTTCAACATAGAAGAACGAAATTTGGGGAACCAAGTCGCCTTAGTGTACTGATCATTACCTGAGAGTATCATCCAGTTTGGGTGAAAAAATATTTGCTGAGATTTCTGGAGATTCGTAATTTTTGGAAGCTTGGCAACCCCTTCCCATGAAAGTGTTTCTCGCCAGTCACTGCTTAGGGCTACATCAAGAGGAAACAAAACGTAGAGATAGAACGTGAAACTACTTTGTTGTGTCAAGTTTCAAGAAGCTAGCACAAACCGTGTTGGATTTAGAGTTCCAAATACATCTATCAATATAGGAGAAAACAGAGTGAAACCTAAAAATTCAAACTGTTACTGGAAATGAACGCTTCAACATAGAAGAACGAAATTTGGGGAACCAAGTCGCCTTATTGTACTGATCATTACCTGAAAGTATCATCCAGTTTGGGTGAAAAAATATTTGCTGAGATTTCTGGAGATTCGTAATTTTGGGAAGCTTGGCAACCCCTTCCCATGAAAGTGTTTCTCGCCAGTCACTGCTTAGGGCTACATCAAGAGGAAACAAAACGTAGAGATAGAACGTGAAACTACTTTGTTGTGTCAAGTTTCAAGAAGCTAGCACAAACCGTGTTGGATTTAGAGTTCCAAATACATCTATCAATATAGGAGAAAACGGAGTGAAACCTAAAAATTCAAACTGTTACTGGAAATGAACGCTTCAACATAGAAGAACGAAATTTGGGGAACCAAGTCGCCTTAGTGTACTGATCATTACCTGAAAGTATCATCCAGTTTGGGTGAAAAAATATTTGCTGAGATTTCTGGAGATTCATAATTTTGGGAAGCTTGGCAACCCCTTCCCATGAAAGTGTTTCTCGCCAGTCACTGCTTAGGGCTACATCAAGAGGAAACCAAACGTAGAGATAGAACGTGAAACTACTTTGTTGTGTCAAGTTTCAAGAAGCTAGCACAAACCGTGTTGGATTTAGAGTTCCAAATACATCTATCAATATAGGAGAAAACAGAGTGAAACCTAAAAATTCAAACTGCTACTGGAAATGAACGCTTCAACATAGAAGAACGAAATTTGGGGAACCAAGTCGCCTTAGTGTACTGATCATTACCTGAGAGTATCATCCAGTTTGGGTGAAAAAATATTTGCTGAGATTTCTGGAGATTCGTAATTTTTGGAAGCTTGGCAACCCCTTCCCATGAAAGTGTTTCTCGCCAGTCACTGCTTAGGGCTACATTTAGAGGAAACAAAACGTAGAGATAGAACGTGAAACTACTTTGTTGTGTCAAGTTTCAAGAAGCTAGCACAAACCGTGTTGGATTTAGAGTTCCAAATACATCTATCAATATAGGAGAAAACAGAGTGAAACCTAAAAATTCAAACTGTTACTGGAAATGAACGCTTCAACATAGAAGAACGAAATTTGGGGAACCAAGTCGCCTTAGTGTACTGATCATTACCTGAAAGTATCATCCAGTTTGGGTGAAAAAATATTTGCTGAGATTTCTGGAGATTCGTAATTTTGGGAAGCTTGGCAACCCCTTCCCATGAAAGTGTTTCTCGCCAGTCACTGCTTAGGGCTACATCAAGAGGAAACAAAACGTAGAGATAGAACGTGAAACTACTTTGTTGTGTCAAGTTTCAAGAAGCTAGCACAAACCGTGTTGGATTTAGAGTTCCAAATACATCTATCAATATAGGAGAAAACAGAGTGAAACCTACAAATTCAAACTGTTACTGGAAATGAACGCTTCAACATAGAAGAACGAAATTTGGGGAACCAAGTCGCCTTAGTGTACTGATCATTACCTGAAAGTATCATCCAGTTTGGGTGAAAAAATGTTTGCTGAGATTTCTGGAGATTCGTAATTTTGGGAAGCTTGGCAACCCCTTCCCATGAAAGTGTTTCTCGCCAGTCACTGCTTAGGGCTACATCAAGAGGAAACAAAACGTAGAGATAGAACGTGAAACTACTTTGTTGTGTCAAGTTTCAAGAAGCTAGCACAAACCGTGTTGGATTTAGAGTTCCAAATACATCTATCAATATAGGAGAAAACACAGTGAAACCTAAAAATTCAAACTGTTACTGGAAATGAACGCTTCAACATAGAAGAACGAAATTTGGGGAACCAAGTCGCCTTAGTGTACTGATCATTACCTGAAAGTATCATCCAGTTTGGGTGAAAAAATATTTGCTGAGATTTCTGGAGATTCGTAATTTTGGGAAGCTTGGCAACCCCTTCCCATGAAAGTGTTTCTCGCCAGTCACTGCTTAGGGCTACATCAAGAGGAAACAAAACGTAGAGATAGAAGGTGAAACTACTTTGTTGTGTCAAGTTTCAAGAAGCTAGCACAAACCGTGTTGTATTTAGAGTTCCAAATACATCTATCAATATAGGAGAAAACAGAGTGAAACCTAAAAATTCAAACTGTTACTGGGAATGAACGCTTCAACATAGAAGAACGAAATTTGGGGAACCAAGTCGCCTTAGTGTACTGATCATTACCTGAAAGTATCATCCAGTTTGGGTGAAAAAATATTTGCTGAGATTTCTGGAGATTCGTAATTTTGGGAAGCTTGGCAACCCCTTCCCATGAAAGTGTTTCTCGCCAGTCACTGCTTAGGGCTACATCAAGAGGAAACAAAACGTAGAGATAGAACGTGAAACTACTTTGTTGTGTCAAGTTTCAAGAAGCTAGCACAAACCGTGTTGGATTTAGAGTTCCAAATACATCTATCAATATAGGAGAAAACAGAGTGAAACCTAAAAATTCAAACTGTTACTGGAAATGAACGCTTCAACATAGAAGAACGAAATTTGGGGAACCAAGTCGCCTTATTGTACTGATCATTACCTGAAAGTATCATCCAGTTTGGGTGAAAAAATATTTGCTGAGATTTCTGGAGATTCGTAATTTTGGGAAGCTTGGCAACCCCTTCCCATGAAAGTGTTTCTCGCCAGTCACTGCTTAGGGCTACATCAAGAGGAAACAAAACGTAGAGATAGAACGTGAAACTACTTTGTTGTGTCAAGTTTCAAGAAGCTAGCACAAACCGTGTTGGATTTAGAGTTCCAAATACATCTATCAATATAGGAGAAAACGGAGTGAAACCTAAAAATTCAAACTGTTACTGGAAATGAACGCTTCAACATAGAAGAACGAAATTTGGGGAACCAAGTCGCCTTAGTGTACTGATCATTACCTGAAAGTATCATCCAGTTTGGGTGAAAAAATATTTGCTGAGATTTCTGGAGATTCATAATTTTGGGAAGCTTGGCAACCCCTTCCCATGAAAGTGTTTCTCGCCAGTCACTGCTTAGGGCTACATCAAGAGGAAACCAAACGTAGAGATAGAACGTGAAACTACTTTGTTGTGTCAAGTTTCAAGAAGCTAGCACAAACCGTGTTGGATTTAGAGTTCCAAATACATCTATCAATATAGGAGAAAACAGAGTGAAACCTAAAAATTCAAACTGCTACTGGAAATGAACGCTTCAACATAGAAGAACGAAATTTGGGGAACCAAGTCGCCTTAGTGTACTGATCATTACCTGAGAGTATCATCCAGTTTGGGTGAAAAAATATTTGCTGAGATTTCTGGAGATTCGTAATTTTTGGAAGCTTGGCAACCCCTTCCCATGAAAGTGTTTCTCGCCAGTCACTGCTTAGGGCTACATTTAGAGGAAACAAAACGTAGAGATAGAACGTGAAACTACTTTGTTGTGTCAAGTTTCAAGAAGCTAGCACAAACCGTGTTGGATTTAGAGTTCCAAATACATCTATCAATATAGGAGAAAACAGAGTGAAACCTAAAAATTCAAACTGTTACTGGAAATGAACGCTTCAACATAGAAGAACGAAATTTGGGGAACCAAGTCGCCTTAGTGTACTGATCATTACCTGAAAGTATCATCCAGTTTGGGTGAAAAAATATTTGCTGAGATTTCTGGAGATTCGTAATTTTGGGAAGCTTGGCAACCCCTTCCCATGAAAGTGTTTCTCGCCAGTCACTGCTTAGGGCTACATCAAGAGGAAACAAAACGTAGAGATAGAACGTGAAACTACTTTGTTGTGTCAAGTTTCAAGAAGCTAGCACAAACCGTGTTGGATTTAGAGTTCCAAATACATCTATCAATATAGGAGAAAACAGAGTGAAACCTACAAATTCAAACTGTTACTGGAAATGAACGCTTCAACATAGAAGAACGAAATTTGGGGAACCAAGTCGCCTTAGTGTACTGATCATTACCTGAAAGTATCATCCAGTTTGGGTGAAAAAATGTTTGCTGAGATTTCTGGAGATTCGTAATTTTGGGAAGCTTGGCAACCCCTTCCCATGAAAGTGTTTCTCGCCAGTCACTGCTTAGGGCTACATCAAGAGGAAACAAAACGTAGAGATAGAACGTGAAACTACTTTGTTGTGTCAAGTTTCAAGAAGCTAGCACAAACCGTGTTGGATTTAGAGTTCCAAATACATCTATCAATATAGGAGAAAACAGAGTGAAACCTAAAAATTCAAACTGTTACTGGAAATGAACGCTTCAACATAGAAGAACGAAATTTGGGGAACCAAGTCGCCTTAGTGTACTGATCATTACCTGAAAGTATCATCCAGTTTGGGTGAAAAAATATTTGCTGAGATTTCTGGAGATTCGTAATTTTGGGAAGCTTGGCAACCCCTTCCCATGAAAGTGTTTCTCGCCAGTCACTGCTTAGGGCTACATCAAGAGGAAACAAAACGTAGAGATAGAAGGTGAAACTACTTTGTTGTGTCAAGTTTCAAGAAGCTAGCACAAACCGTGTTGTATTTAGAGTTCCAAATACATCTATCAATATAGGAGAAAACAGAGTGAAACCTAAAAATTCAAACTGTTACTGGGAATGAACGCTTCAACATAGAAGAACGAAATTTGGGGAACCAAGTCGCCTTAGTGTACTGATCATTACCTGAAAGTATCATCCAGTTTGGGTGAAAAAATATTTGCTGAGATTTCTGGAGATTCGTAATTTTGGGAAGCTTGGCAACCCCTTCCCATGAAAGTGTTTCTCGCCAGTCACTGCTTAGGGCTACATCAAGAGGAAACAAAACGTAGAGATAGAACGTGAAACTACTTTGTTGTGTCAAGTTTCAAGAAGCTAGCACAAACCGTGTTGGATTTAGAGTTCCAAATACATCTATCAATATAGGAGAAAACAGAGTGAAACCTAAAAATTCAAACTGCTACTGGAAATGAACGCTTCAACATAGAAGAACGAAATTTGGGGAACCAAGTCGCCTTAGTGTACTGATCATTACCTGAGAGTATCATCCAGTTTGGGTGAAAAAATATTTGCTGAGATTTCTGGAGATTCGTAATTTTTGGAAGCTTGGCAACCCCTTCCCAAGAAAGTGTTTCTCGCCAGTCACTGCTTAGGGCTACATCAAGAGGAAACAAAACGTAGAGATAGAACGTGAAACTACTTTGTTGTGTCAAGTTTCAAGAAGCTAGCACAAACCGTGTTGGATTTAGAGTTCCAAATACATCTATCAATATAGGAGAAAACAGAGTGAAACCTAAAAATTCAAACTGTTACTGGAAATGAACGCTTCAACATAGAAGAACGAAATTTGGGGAACCAAGTCGCCTTAGTGTACTGATCATTACCTGAAAGTATCATCCAGTTTGGGTGAAAAAATATTTGCTGAGATTTCTGGAGATTCGTAATTTTGGGAAGCTTGGCAACCCCTTCCCATGAAAGTGTTTCTCGCCAGTCACTGCTTAGGGCTACATCAAGAGGAAACCAAACGTAGAGATAGAACGTGAAACTACTTTGTTGTGTCAAGTTTCAAGAAGCTAGCACAAACCGTGTTGGATTTAGAGTTCCAAATACATCTATCAATATAGGAGAAAACAGAGTGAAACCTACAAATTCAAACTGTTACTGGAAATGAACGCTTCAACATAGAAGAACGAAATTTGGGGAACCAAGTCGCCTTAGTGTACTGATCATTACCTGAAAGTATCATCCAGTTTGGGTGAAAAAATGTTTGCTGAGATTTCTGGAGATTCGTAATTTTGGGAAGCTTGGCAACCCCTTCCCATGAAAGTGTTTCTCGCCAGTCACTGCTTAGGGCTACATCAAGAGGAAACCAAACGTAGAGATAGAACGTGAAACTACTTTGTTGTGTCAAGTTTCAAGAAGCTAGCACAAACCGTGTTGGATTTAGAGTTCCAAATACATCTATCAATATAGGAGAAAACAGAGTGAAACCTAAAAATTCAAACTGTTACTGGAAATGAACGCTTCAACATAGAAGAACGAAATTTGGGGAACCAAGTCGCCTTAGTGTACTGATCATTACCTGAAAGTATCATCCAGTTTGGGTGAAAAAATGTTTGCTGAGATTTCTGGAGATTCGTAATTTTGGGAAGCTTGGCAACCCCTTCCCATGAAAGTGTTTCTCGCCAGTCACTGCTTAGGGCTACATCAAGAGGAAACAAAACGTAGAGATAGAACGTGAAACTACTTTGTTGTGTCAAGTTTCAAGAAGCTAGCACAAACCGTGTTGGATTTAGAGTTCCAAATACATCTATCAATATAGGAGAAAACAGAGTGAAACCTAAAAATTCAAACTGTTACTGGAAATGAACGCTTCAACATAGAAGAACGAAATTTGGGGAACCAAGTCGCCTTAGTGTACTGATCATTACCTGAAAGTATCATCCAGTTTGGGTGAAAAAATATTTGCTGAGATTTCTGGAGATTCGTAATTTTGGGAAGCTTGGCAACCCCTTCCCATGAAAGTGTTTCTCGCCAGTCACTGCTTAGGGCTACATCAAGAGGAAACAAAACGTAGAGATAGAACGTGAAACTACTTTGTTGTTTCAAGTTTCAAGAAGCTAGCACAAACCGTGTTGGATTTAGAGTTCCAAATACATCTATCAATATAGGAGAAAACAGAGTGTAACCTAAAAATTCAAACTGTTACTGGAAATGAACGCTTCAACATAGAAGAACGAAATTTGGGGAACCAAGTCGCCTTAGTGTACTGATCATTACCTGAAAGTATCATCCAGTTTGGGTGAAAAAATATTTGCTGAGATTTCTGGAGATTCGTAATTTTGGGAAGCTTGGCAACCCCTTCCCATGAAAGTGTTTCTCGCCAGTCACTGCTTAGGGCTACATCAAGAGGAAACAAAACGTAGAGATAGAACGTGAAACTACTTTGTTGTGTCAAGTTTCAAGAAGCTAGCACAAACCGTGTTGGATTTAGAGTTCCAAATACATCTATCAATATAGGAGAAAACAGAGTGAAACCTACAAATTCAAACTGTTACTGGAAATGAACGCTTCAACATAGAAGAACGAAATTTGGGGAACCAAGTCGCCTTAGTGTACTGATCATTACCTGAAAGTATCATCCAGTTTGGGTGAAAAAATATTTGCTGAGATTTCTGGAGATTCATAATTTTGGGAAGCTTGGCCACCCCTTCACATGAAAGCGTTTCTCGCCAGTCACTGCTTAGGGCTACATCAAGAGGAAACCAAACGTAGAGATAGAACGTGAAACTACTTTGTTGTGTCAAGTTTCAAGAAGTTAGCACAAACCGTGTTGGATTTAGAGTTCCAAATACATCTATCAATATAGGAGAAAACAGAGTGAAACCTAAAAATTCAAACTGCTACTGGAAATGAACGCTTCAACATAGAAGAACGAAATTTGGGGAACCAAGTCGCCTTAGTGTACTGATCATTACCTGAGAGTATCATCCAGTTTGGGTGAAAAAATATTTGCTGAGATTTCTGGAGATTCGTAATTTTTGGAAGCTTGGCAACCCCTTCCCATGAAAGTGTTTCTCGCCAGTCACTGCTTAGGGCTACATCAAGAGGAAACAAAACGTAGAGATAGAACGTGAAACTACTTTGTTGTGTCAAGTTTCAAGAAGCTAGCACAAACCGTGTTGGATTTAGAGTTCCAAATACATCTATCAATATAGGAGAAAACAGAGTGAAACCTAAAAATTCAAACTGTTACTGGAAATGAACGCTTCAACATAGAAGAACGAAATTTGGGGAACCAAGTCGCCTTAGTGTACTGATCATTACCTGAAAGTATCATCCAGTTTGGGTGAAAAAATATTTGCTGAGATTTCTGGAGATTCGTAATTTTGGGAAGCTTGGCAACCCCTTCCCATGAAAGTGTTTCTCGCCAGTCACTGCTTAGGGCTACATCAAGAGGAAACAAAACGTAGAGATAGAACGTGAAACTACTTTGTTGTGTCAAGTTTCAAGAAGCTAGCACAAACCGTGTTGGATTTAGAGTTCCAAATACATCTATCAATATAGGAGAAAACAGAGTGAAACCTAAAAATTCAAACTGTTACTGGAAATGAACGCTTCAACATAGAAGAACGAAATTTGGGGAACCAAGTCGCCTTAGTGTACTGATCATTACCTGAAAGTATCATCCAGTTTGGGTGAAAAAATATTTGCTGAGATTTCTGGAGATTCGTAATTTTGGGAAGCTTGGCAACCCCTTCCCATGAAAGTGTTTCTCGCCAGTCACTGCTTAGGGCTACATCAAGAGGAAACCAAACGTAGAGATAGAACGTGAAACTACTTTGTTGTGTCAAGTTTCAAGAAGCTAGCACAAACCGTGTTGGATTTAGAGTTCCAAATACATCTATCAATATAGGAGAAAACAGAGTGAAACCTACAAATTCAAACTGTTACTGGAAATGAACGCTTCAACATAGAAGAACGAAATTTGGGGAACCAAGTCGCCTTAGTGTACTGATCATTACCTGAAAGTATCATCCAGTTTGGGTGAAAAAATGTTTGCTGAGATTTCTGGAGATTCGTAATTTTGGGAAGCTTGGCAACCCCTTCCCATGAAAGTGTTTCTCGCCAGTCACTGCTTAGGGCTACATCAAGAGGAAACAAAACGTAGAGATAGAACGTGAAACTACTTTGTTGTGTCAAGTTTCAAGAAGCTAGCACAAACCGTGTTGGATTTAGAGTTCCAAATACATCTATCAATATAGGAGAAAACAGAGTGAAACCTAAAAATTCAAACTGTTACTGGAAATGAACGCTTCAACATAGAAGAACGAAATTTGGGGAACCAAGTCGCCTTAGTGTACTGATCATTACCTGAAAGTATCATCCAGTTTGGGTGAAAAAATATTTGCTGAGATTTCTGGAGATTCGTAATTTTTGGAAGCTTGGCAACCCCTTCCCATGAAAGTGTTTCTCGCCAGTCACTGCTTAGGGCTACATCAAGAGGAAACAAAACGTAGAGATAGAACGTGAAACTACTTTGTTGTGTCAAGTTTCAAGAAGCTAGCACAAACCGTGTTGGATTTAGAGTTCCAAATACATCTATCAATATAGGAGAAAACAGAGTGAAACCTAAAAATTCAAACTGTTACTGGAAATGAACGCTTCAACATAGAAGAACGAAATTTGGGGAACCAAGTCGCCTTAGTGTACTGATCATTACCTGAAAGTATCATCCAGTTTGGGTGAAAAAATATTTGCTGAGATTTCTGGAGATTCATAATTTTGGGAAGCTTGGCAACCCCTTCCCATGAAAGTGTTTCTCGCCAGTAACTGCTTAGGGCTACATCAAGAGGAAACCAAACGTAGAGATAGAACGTGAAACTACTTTCTTGTGTCAAGTTTCAAGAAGCTAGCACAAACCGTGTTGGATTTAGAGTTCCAAATACATCTATCAATATAGGAGAAAACAGAGTGAAACCTAAAAATTCAAACTGTTACTGGAAATGAACGCTTCAACATAGAAGAACGAAATTTGGGGAACCAAGTCGCCTTAGTGTACTGATCATTACCTGAAAGTATCATCCAGTTTGGGTGAAAAAATATTTGCTGAGATTTCTGGAGATTCGTAATTTTGGGAAGCTTGGCAACCCCTTCCCATGAAAGTGTTTCTCGCCAGTCACTGCTTAGGGCTACATCAAGAGGAAACCAAACATACAGATAGAACGTGAAACTACTTTGTTGTGTCAAGTTTCAAGAAGCTAGCACAAACCGTGTTGGATTTAGAGTTCCAAATACATCTATCAATATAGGAGAAAACAGAGTGAAACCTAAAAATTCAAACTGTTACTGGAAATGAACGCTTCAACATAGAAGAACGAAATTTGGGGAACCAAGTCGCCTTAGTGTACTGATCATTACCTGAAAGTATCATCCAGTTTGGGTGAAAAAATATTTGCTGAGATTTTTGGAGATTCGTAATTTTGGGAAGCTTGGCAACCCCTTCCCATGAAAGTGTTTCTCGCCAGTCACTGCTTAGGGCTACATCAAGAGGAAACAAAACGTAGAGATAGAACGTGAAACTACTTTGTTGTGTCAAGTTTCAAGAAGCTAGCACAAACCGTGTTGGATTTAGAGTTCCAAATACATCTATCAATATAGGAGAAAACAGAGTGAAACCTAAAAATTCAAACTGTTACTGGAAATGAACGCTTCAACATAGAAGAACGAAATTTGGGGAACCAAGTCGCCTTAGTGTACTGATCATTACCTGAAAGTATCATCCAGTTTGGGTGAAAAAATATTTGCTGAGATTTCTGGAGATTCGTAATTTTGGGAAGCTTGGCAACCCCTTCCCATGAAAGTGTTTCTCGCCAGTCACTGCTTAGGGCTACATCTAGAGGAAACAAAACGTAGAGATAGAACGTGAAACTACTTTGTTGTGTCAAGTTTCAAGAAGCTAGCACAAACCGTGTTGGATTTAGAGTTCCAAATACATCTATCAATATAGGAGAAAACAGAGTGAAACCTAAAAATTCAAACTGTTACTGGAAATGAACGCTTCAACATAGAAGAACGAAATTTGGGGAACCAAGTCGCCTTAGTGTACTGATCATTACCTGAAAGTATCATCCAGTTTGGGTGAAAAAATATTTGCTGAGATTTCTGGAGATTCGTAATTTTGGGAAGCTTGGCAACCCCTTCCCATGAAAGTGTTTCTCGCCAGTCACTGCTTAGGGCTACATCAAGAGGAAACCAAACTTAGAGATAGAACGTGAAACTACTTTGTTGTGTCAAGTTTCAAGAAGTTAGCACAAACCGTGTTGGATGTAGAGTTCCAAATACATCTATCAATATAGGAGAAAACAGAGTGAAACCTAAAAATTCAAACTGCTACTGGAAATGAATGCTTCAACATAGAAGAACGAAATTTGGGGAACCAAGTCGCCTTAGTGTACTGATCATTACCTGAGAGTATCATCCAGTTTGGGTGAAAAAATATTTGCTGAGATTTCTGGAGATTCGTAATTTTGGGAAGCTTGGCAACCCCTTCCCATGAAAGTGTTTCTCGCCAGTCACTGCTTAGGGCTACATCAAGAGGAAACAAAACGTAGAGATAGAACGTGAAACTACTTTGTTGTGTCAAGTTTCAAGAAGCTAGCACAAACCGTGTTGGATTTAGAGTTCCAAATACATCTATCAATATAGGAGAAAACAGAGTGAAACCTAAAAATTCAAACTGTTACTGGAAATGAACGCTTCAACATAGAAGAACGAAATTTGGGGAACCAAGTCGCCTTAGTGTACTGATCATTACCTGAAAGTATCATCCAGTTTGGGTGAAAAAATATTTGCTGAGATTTCTGGAGATTCATAATTTTGGGAAGCTTGGCAACCCCTTCCCATGAAAGTGTTTCTCGCCAGTCACTGCTTAGGGCTACATCAAGAGGAAACCAAACGTAGAGATAGAACGTGAAACTACTTTGTTGTGTCAAGTTTCAAGAAGTTAGCACAAACCGTGTTGGATTTAGAGTTCCAAATACATCTATCAATATAGGAGAAAACAGAGTGAAACCTAAAAATTCAAACTGTTACTGGAAATGAACGCTTCAACATAGAAGAACGAAATTTGGGGAACCAAGTCGCCTTAGTGTACTGATCATTACCTGAAAGTATCATCCAGTTTGGGTGAAAAAATATTTGCTGAGATTTCTGGAGATTCGTAATTTTGGGAAGCTTGGCAACCCCTTCCCATGAAAGTGTTTCTCGCCAGTCACTGCTTAGGGCTACATCAAGAGGAAACAAAACGTAGAGATAGAACGTGAAACTACTTTGTTGTGTCAAGTTTCAAGAAGCTAGCACAAACCGTGTTGGATTTAGAGTTCCAAATACATCTATCAATATAGGAGAAAACAGAGTGAAACCTAAAAATTCAAACTGTTACTGGAAATGAACGCTTCAACATAGAAGAACGAAATTTGGGGAACCAAGTCGCCTTAGTGTACTGATCATTACCTGAAAGTATCATCCAGTTTGGGTGAAAAAATATTTGCTGAGATTTCTGGAGATTTGTAATTTTGGGAAGCTTGGCAACCCCTTCCCATGAAAGTGTTTCTCGCCAGTCACTGCTTAGGGCTACATCAAGAGGAAACACAACGTAGAGATAGAACGTGAAACTACTTTGTTGTGTCAAGTTTCAAGAAGCTAGCACAAACCGTGTTGGATTTAGAGTTCCAAATACATCTATCAATATAGGAGAAAACAGAGTGAAACCTAAAAATTCAAACTGTTACTGGGAATGAACGCTTCAACATAGAAGAACGAAATTTGGGGAACCAAGTCGCCTTAGTGTACTGATCATTACCTGAAAGTATCATCCAGTTTGGGTGAAAAAATATTTGCTGAGATTTCTGGAGATTCGTAATTTTGGGAAGCTTGGCAACCCCTTCCCATGAAAGTGTTTCTCGCCAGTCACTGCTTAGGGCTACATCAAGAGGAAACAAAACGTAGAGATAGAACGTGAAACTACTTTGTTGTGTCAAGTTTCAAGAAGCTAGCACAAACCGTGTTGGATTTAGAGTTCCAAATACATCTATCAATATAGGAGAAAACAGAGTGAAACCTAAAAATTCAAACTGTTACTGGAAATGAACGCTTCAACATAGAAGAACGAAATTTGGGGAACCAAGTCGCCTTAGTGTACTGATCATTACCTGAAAGTATCATCCAGTTTGGGTGAAAAAATATTTGCTGAGATTTCTGGAGATTCGTAATTTTGGGAAGCTTGGCAACCCCTTCCCATGAAAGTGTTTCTCGCCAGTCACTGCTTAGGGCTACATCAAGAGGAAACAAAACGTAGAGATAGAACGTGAAACTACTTTGTTGTGTCAAGTTTCAAGAAGCTAGCACAAACCGTGTTGGATTTAGAGTTCCAAATACATCTATCAATATAGGAGAAAACAGAGTGAAACCTAAAAATTCAAACTGTTACTGGGAATGAACGCTTCAACATAGAAGAACGAAATTTGGGGAACCAAGTCGCCTTAGTGTACTGATCATTACCTGAAAGTATCATCCAGTTTGGGTGAAAAAATATTTGCTGAGATTTCTGGAGATTCGTAATTTTGGGAAGCTTGGCAACCCCTTCCCATGAAAGTGTTTCTCGCCAGTCACTGCTTAGGGCTACATCAAGAGGAAACAAAACGTAGAGATAGAACGTGAAACTACTTTGTTGTGTCAAGTTTCAAGAAGCTAGCACAAACCGTGTTGGATTTAGAGTTCCAAATACATCTATCAATATAGGAGAAAACAGAGTGAAACCTAAAAATTCAAACTGTTACTGGAAATGAACGCTTCAACATAGAAGAACGAAATTTGGGGAACCAAGTCGCCTTAGTGTACTGATCATTACCTGAAAGTATCATCCAGTTTGGGTGAAAAAATATTTGCTGAGATTTCTGGAGATTCATAATTTTGGGAAGCTTGGCAACCCCTTCCCATGAAAGTGTTTCTCGCCAGTCACTGCTTAGGGCTACATCAAGAGGAAACCAAACGTAGAGATAGAACGTGAAACTACTTTGTTGTGTCAAGTTTCAAGAAGTTAGCACAAACCGTGTTGGATTTAGAGTTCCAAATACATCTATCAATATAGGAGAAAACAGAGTGAAACCTAAAAATTCAAACTGTTACTGGAAATGAACGCTTCAACATAGAAGAACGAAATTTGGGGAACCAAGTCGCCTTAGTGTACTGATCATTACCTGAAAGTATCATCCAGTTTGGGTGAAAAAATATTTGCTGAGATTTCTGGAGATTCGTAATTTTGGGAAGCTTGGCAACCCCTTCCCATGAAAGTGTTTCTCGCCAGTCACTGCTTAGGGCTACATCAAGAGGAAACAAAACGTAGAGATAGAACGTGAAACTACTTTGTTGTGTCAAGTTTCAAGAAGCTAGCACAAACCGTGTTGGATTTAGAGTTCCAAATACATCTATCAATATAGGAGAAAACAGAGTGAAACCTAAAAATTCAAACTGTTACTGGAAATGAACGCTTCAACATAGAAGAACGAAATTTGGGGAACCAAGTCGCCTTAGTGTACTGATCATTACCTGAAAGTATCATCCAGTTTGGGTGAAAAAATATTTGCTGAGATTTCTGGAGATTCGTAATTTTGGGAAGCTTGGCAACCCCTTCCCATGAAAGTGTTTCTCGCCAGTCACTGCTTAGGGCTACATCAAGAGGAAACGAAACGTAGAGATAGAACGTGAAACTACTTTGTTGTGTCAAGTTTCAAGAAGCTAGCACAAACCGTGTTGGATTTAGAGTTCCAAATACATCTATCAATATAGGAGAAAACAGAGTGAAACCTACAAATTCAAACTGTTACTGGAAATGAACGCTTCAACATAGAAGAACGAAATTTGGGGAACCAAGTCGCCTTAGTGTACTGATCATTACCTGAAAGTATCATCCAGTTTGGGTGAAAAAATGTTTGCTGAGATTTCTGGAGATTCGTAATTTTGGGAAGCTTGGCAACCCCTTCCCATGAAAGTGTTTCTCGCCAGTCACTGCTTAGGGCTACATCAAGAGGAAACAAAACGTAGAGATAGAACGTGAAACTACTTTGTTGTGTCAAGTTTCAAGAAGCTAGCACAAACCGTGTTGGATGTAGAGTGCCAAATACATCTATCAATATAGGAGAAAACAGAGTGAAACCTAAAAATTCAAACTGTTACTGGAAATGAACGCTTCAACATAGAAGAACGAAATTTGGGGAACCAAGTCGCCTTAGTGTACTGATCATTACCTGAAAGTATCATCCAGTTTGGGTGAAAAAAATATTTGCTGAGATTTCTGGAGATTCGTAATTTTTGGAAGCTTGGCAACCCCTTCCCATGAAAGTGTTTCTCGCCAGTCACTGCTTAGGGCTACATCAAGAGGAAACAAAACGTAGAGATAGAACGTGAAACTACTTTGTTGTGTCAAGTTTCAAGAAGCTAGCACAAACCGTGTTGGATTTAGAGTTCCAAATACATCTATCAATATAGGAGAAAACAGAGTGAAACCTAAAAATTCAAACTGTTACTGGAAATGAACGCTTCAACATAGAAGAACGAAATTTGGGGAACCAAGTCGCCTTAGTGTACTGATCATTACCTGAAAGTATCATCCAGTTTGGGTGAAAAAATATTTGCTGAGATTTCTGGAGATTCATAATTTTGGGAAGCTTGGCAACCCCTTCCCATGAAAGTGTTTCTCGCCAGTCACTGCTTAGGGCTACATCAAGAGGAAACCAAACGTAGAGATAGAACGTGAAACTACTTTCTTGTGTCAAGTTTCAAGAAGCTAGCACAAACCGTGTTGGATTTAGAGTTCCAAATACATCTATCAATATAGGAGAAAACAGAGTGAAACCTAAAAATTCAAACTGTTACTGGAAATGAACGCTTCAACATAGAAGAACGAAATTTGGGGAACCAAGTCGCCTTAGTGTACTGATCATTACCTGAAAGTATCATCCAGTTTGGGTGAAAAAATATTTGCTGAGATTTCTGGAGATTCGTAATTTTGGGAAGCTTGGCAACCCCTTCCCATGAAAGTGTTTCTCGCCAGTCACTGCTTAGGGCTACATCAAGAGGAAACCAAACATACAGATAGAACGTGAAACTACTTTGTTGTGTCAAGTTTCAAGAAGCTAGCACAAACCGTGTTGGATTTAGAGTTCCAAATACATCTATCAATATAGGAGAAAACAGAGTGAAACCTAAAAATTCAAACTGTTACTGGAAATGAACGCTTCAACATAGAAGAACGAAATTAGGGGAACCAAGTCGCCTTAGTGTACTGATCATTACCTGAAAGTATCATCCAGTTTGGGTGAAAAAATATTTGCTGAGATTTCTGGAGATTCGTAATTTTGGGAAGCTTGGCAACCCCTTCCCATGAAAGTGTTTCTCGCCAGTCACTGCTTAGGGCTACATCAAGAGGAAACAAAACGTAGAGATAGAACGTGAAACTACTTTGTTGTGTCAAGTTTCAAGAAGCTAGCACAAACCGTGTTGGATTTAGAGTTCCAAATACATCTATCAATATAGGAGAAAACAGAGTGAAACCTAAAAATTCAAACTGTTACTGGAAATGAACGCTTCAACATAGAAGAACGAAATTTGGGGAACCAAGTCGCCTTAGTGTACTGATCATTACCTGAAAGTATCATCCAGTTTGGGTGAAAAAATATTTGCTGAGATTTCTGGAGATTCGTAATTTTGGGAAGCTTGGCAACCCCTTCCCATGAAAGTGTTTCTCGCCAGTCACTGCTTAGGGCTACATCTAGAGGAAACAAAACGTAGAGATAGAACGTGAAACTACTTTGTTGTGTCAAGTTTCAAGAAGCTAGCACAAACCGTGTTGGATTTAGAGTTCCAAATACATCTATCAATATAGGAGAAAACAGAGTGAAACCTAAAAATTCAAACTGCTACTGGAAATGAACGCTTCAACATAGAAGAACGAAATTTGGGGAACCAAGTCGCCTTAGTGTACTGATCATTACCTGAGAGTATCATCCAGTTTGGGTGAAAAAATATTTGCTGAGATTTCTGGAGATTCGTAATTTTTGGAAGCTTGGCAACCCCTTCCCATTAAAGTGTTTCTCGCCAGTCACTGCTTAGGGCTACATCAAGAGGAAACAAAACGTAGAGATAGAACGTGAAACTACTTTGTTGTGTCAAGTTTCAAGAAGCTAGCACAAACCGTGTTGGATTTAGAGTTCCAAATACATCTATCAATATAGGAGAAAACAGAGTGAAACCTAAAAATTCAAACTGTTACTGGAAATGAACGCTTCAACATAGAAGAACGAAATTTGGGGAACCAAGTCGCCTTAGTGTACTGATCATTACCTGAAAGTATCATCCAGTTTGGGTGAAAAAATATTTGCTGAGATTTCTGGAGATTCGTAATTTTGGGAAGCTTGGCAACCCCTTCCCATGAAAGTGTTTCTCGCCAGTCACTGCTTAGGGCTACATCAAGAGGAAACAAAACGTAGAGATAGAACGTGAAACTACTTTGTTGTGTCAAGTTTCAAGAAGCTAGCACAAACCGTGTTGGATTTAGAGTTCCAAATACATCTATCAATATAGGAGAAAACAGAGTGAAACCTAAAAATTCAAACTGTTACTGGAAATGAACGCTTCAACATAGAAGAACGAAATTTGGGGAACCAAGTCGCCTTAGTGTACTGATCATTACCTGAAAGTATCATCCAGTTTGGGTGAAAAAATATTTGCTGAGATTTCTGGAGATTCGTAATTTTGGGAAGCTTGGCAACCCCTTCCCATGAAAGTGTTTCTCGCCAGTCACTGCTTAGGGCTACATCAAGAGGAAACAAAACATAGAGATAGAACGTGAAACTACTTTGTTGTGTCAAGTTTCAAGAAGCTAGCACAAACCGTGTTGGATTTAGAGTTCCAAATACATCTATCAATATAGGAGAAAACAGAGTGTAACCTAAAAATTCAAACTGTTACTGGAAATGAACGCTTCAACATAGAAGAACGAAATTTGGGGAACCAAGTCGCCTTAGTGTACTGATCATTACCTGAAAGTATCATCCAGTTTGGGTGAAAAAATATTTGCTGAGATTTCTGGAGATTCGTAATTTTGGGAAGCTTGGCAACCCCTTCCCATGAAAGTGTTTCTCGCCAGTCACTGCTTAGGGCTACATCAAGAGGAAACAAAACGTAGAGATAGAACGTGAAACTACTTTGTTGTGTCAAGTTTCAAGAAGCTAGCACAAACCGTGTTGGATTTAGAGTTCCAAATACATCTATCAATATAGGAGAAAACAGAGTGAAACCTAAAAATTCAAACTGTTACTGGAAATGAACGCTTCAACATAGAAGAACGAAATTTGGGGAACCAAGTCGCCTTAGTGTACTGATCATTACCTGAAAGTATCATCCAGTATGGGTGAAAAAATATTTGCTGAGATTTCTGGAGATTCATAATTTTGGGAAGCTTGGCAACCCCTTCCCATGAAAGTGTTTCTCGCCAGTCACTGCTTAGGGCTACATCAAGAGGAAACCAAACGTAGAGATAGAACGTGAAACTACTTTGTTGTGTCAAGTTTCAAGAAGCTAGCACAAACCGTGTTGGATTTAGAGTTCCAAATACATCTATCAATATAGGAGAAAACAGAGTGAAACCTAAAAATTCAAACTGCTACTGGAAATGAACGCTTCAACATAGAAGAACGAAATTTGGGGAACCAAGTCGCCTTATTGTACTGATCATTACCTGAAAGTATCATCCAGTTTGGGTGAAAAAATATTTGCTGAGATTTCTGGAGATTCGTAATTTTGGGAAGCTTGGCAACCCCTTCCCATGAAAGTGTTTCTCGCCAGTCACTGCTTAGGGCTACATCAAGAGGAAACAAAACGTAGATATAGAAGGTGAAACTACTTTGTTGTGTCAAGTTTCAAGAAGCTAGCACAAACCGTGTTGGATTTAGAGTTCCAAATACATCTATCAATATAGGAGAAAACAGAGTGAAACCTAAAAATTCAAACTGTTACTGGGAATGAACGCTTCAACATAGAAGAACGAAATTTGGGGAACCAAGTCGCCTTAGTGTACTGATCATTACCTGAAAGTATCATCCAGTTTGGGTGAAAAAATATTTGCTGAGATTTCTGGAGATTCGTAATTTTGGGAAGCTTGGCAACCCCTTCCCATGAAAGTGTTTCTCGCCAGTCACTGCTTAGGGCTACATCAAGAGGAAACAAAACGTAGAGATAGAACGTGAAACTACTTTGTTCTGTCAAGTTTCAAGAAGCTAGCACAAACCGTGTTGGATTTAGAGTTCCAAATACATCTATCAATATAGGAGAAAACAGAGTGAAACCTAAAAATTCAAACTGTTACTGGAATTGAACGCTTCAACATAGAAGAACGAAATTTGGGGAACCAAGTCGCCTTAGTGTACTGATCATTACCTGAAAGTATCATCCAGTTTGGGTGAAAAAATATTTGCTGAGATTTCTGGAGATTCGTAATTTTGGGAAGCTTGGCAACCCCTTCCCATGAAAGTGTTTCTCGCCAGTCACTGCTTAGGGCTACATCTAGAGGAAACAAAACGTAGAGATAGAACGTGAAACTACTTTGTTGTGTCAAGTTTCAAGAAGCTAGCACAAACCGTGTTGGATTTAGAGTTCCAAATACATCTATCAATATAGGAGAAAACAGAGTGAAACCTAAAAATTCAAACTGTTACTGGAATTGAACGCTTCAACATAGAAGAACGAAATTTGGGGAACCAAGTCGCCTTAGTGTACTGATCATTACCTGAAAGTATCATCCAGTTTGGGTGAAAAAATATTTGCTGAGATTTCTGGAGATTCATAATTTTGGGAAGCTTGGCAACCCCTTCCCATGAAAGTGTTTCTCGCCAGTCACTGCTTAGGGCTACATCAAGAGGAAACCAAACGTAGAGATAGAACGTGAAACTACTTTGTTGTGTCAAGTTTCAAGAAGTTAGCACAAACCCTGTTGGATTTAGAGTTCCAAATACATCTATCAATATAGGAGAAAACAGAGTGAAACCTAAAAATTCAAACTGCTACTGGAAATGAACGCTTCAAAATAGAAGAATGAAATTTGGGGAACCAAGTCGCCTTAGTGTACTGATCATTACCTGAGAGTATCATCCAGTTTGGGTGAAAAAATATTTGCTGAGATTTCTGGAGATTCGTAATTTTGGGAAGCTTGGCAACCCCTTCCCATGAAAGTGTTTCTCGCCAGTCACTGCTTAGGGCTACATCTAGAGGAAACAAAACGTAGAGATAGAACGTGAAACTACTTTGTTGTGTCAAGTTTCAAGAAGCTAGCACAAACCGTGTTGGATTTAGAGTTCCAAATACATCTATCAATATAGGAGAAAACAGAGTGAAACCTAAAAATTCAAACTGTTACTGGAAATGAACGCTTCAACATAGAAGAACGAAATTTGGGGAACCAAGTCGCCTTAGTGTACTGATCATTACCTGAAAGTATCATCCAGTTTGGGTGAAAAAATATTTGCTGAGATTTCTGGAGATTCGTAATTTTGGGAAGCTTGGCAACCCCTTCCCATGAAAGTGTTTCTCGCCAGTCACTGCTTAGGGCTACATCAAGAGGAAAAAAAACGTAGAGATAGAACGTGAAACTACTTTGTTGTGTCAAGTTTCAAGAAGCTAGCACAAACCGTGTTGGATTTAGAGTTCCAAATACATCTATCAATATAGGAGAAAACAGAGTGAAACCTAAAAATTCAAACTGTTAGTGGGAATGAACGCTTCAACATAGAAGAACGAAATTTGGGGAACCAAGTCGCCTTAGTGTACTGATCATTACCTGAAAGTATCATCCAGTTTGGGTGAAAAAATATTTGCTGAATTTTCTGGAGATTCGTAATTTTGGGAAGCTTGGCAACCCCTTCCCATGAAAGTGTTTCTCGCCAGTCACTGCTTAGGGCTACATCAAGAGGAAACCAAACGTAGAGATAGAACGTGAAACTACTTTGTTGTGTCAAGTTTCAAGAAGCTAGCACAAACCGTGTTGGATTTAGAGTTCCAAATACATCTATCAATATAGGAGAAAACAGAGTGAAACCTAAAAATTCAAACTGTTACTGGAAATGAACGCTTCAACATAGAAGAACGAAATTTGGGGAACCAAGTCGCCTTAGTGTACTGATCATTACCTGAAAGTATCATCCAGTTTGGGTGAAAAAATATTTGCTGAGATTTCTGGAGATTCGTAATTTTTGGAAGCTTGGCAACCCCTTCCCATGAAAGTGTTTCTCGCCAGTCACTGCTTAGGGCTACATCAAGAGGAAACAAAACGTAGAGATAGAACGTGAAACTACTTTGTTGTGTCAAGTTTCAAGAAGCTAGCACAAACCGTGTTGGATTTAGAGTTCCAAATACATCTATCAATATAGGAGAAAACAGAGTGAAACCTAAAAATTCAAACTGTTACTGGAAATGAACGCTTCAACATAGAAGAACGAAATTTGGGGAACGAAGTCGCCTTAGTGTACTGATCATTACCTGAAAGTATCATCCAGTTTGGGTGAAAAAATATTTTCTGAGATTTCTGGAGATTCGTAATTTTGGGAAGCTTGGCAACCCCTTCCCATGAAAGTGTTTCTCGCCAGTCACTGCTTAGGGCTACATCAAGAGGAAACAAAACGTAGAGATAGAACGTGAAACTACTTTGTTGTGTCAAGTTTCAAGAAGCTAGCACAAACCGTGTTGGATTTAGAGTTCCAAATACATCTATCAATATAGGAGAAAACAGAGTGAAACCTAAAAATTCAAACTGCTACTGGAAATGAACGCTTCAACATAGAAGAACGAAATTTGGGGAACCAAGTCGCCTTAGTGTACTGATCATTACCTGAGAGTATCATCCAGTTTGGGTGAAAAAATATTTGCTGAGATTTCTGGAGATTCGTAATTTTTGGAAGCTTGGCAACCCATTCCCATAAAGTGTTTCTCGCCAGTCACTGCTTAGGGCTACATCAAGAGGAAACAAAACGTAGAGATAGAACGTGAAACTACTTTGTTGTGTCAAGTTTCAAGAAGCTAGCACAAACCGTGTTGGATTTAGAGTTACAAATACATCTATCAATATAGGAGAAAACAGAGTGAAACCTAAAAATTCAAACTGTTACTGGAAATGAACGCTTCAACATAGAAGAACGAAATTTGGGGAACCAAGTCGCCTTAGTGTACTGATCATTACCTGAAAGTATCATCCACTTTGGGTGAAAAAATATTTGCTGAGATTTCTGGAGATTCGTAATTTTTGGAAGCTTGGCAACCCCTTCCCATGAAAGTGTTTCTCGCCAGTCACTGCTTAGGGCTACACCAAGAGGAAACCAAACGTAGAGATAGAACGTGAAACTACTTTGTTGTGTCAAGTTTCAAGAAGCTAGCACAAACCGTGTTGGATTTAGAGTTCCAAATACATCTATCAATATAGGAGAAAACAGAGTGAAACCTAAAAATTCAAACTGTTACTGGAAATGAACGCTTCAACATAGAACAACGAAATTTGGGGAACCAAGTCGCCTTAGTGTACTGATCATTACCTGAAAGTATCATCCAGATTGGGTGAAAAAATGTTTGCTGAGATTTCTGGAGATTCGTAATTTTGGGAAGCTTGGCAACCCCTTCCCATGAAAGTGTTTCTCGCCAGTCACTGCTTAGGGCTACATCAAGAGGAAACAAAACGTAGAGATAGAACGTGAAACTACTTTGTTGTGTCAAGTTTCAAGAAGCTAGCACAAACCGTGTTGGATTTAGACTTCCAAATACATCTATCAATATAGGAGAAAACAGAGTGAAACCTAAAAATTCAAACTGTTACTGGAAATGAACGCTTCAACATAGAAGAACGAAATTTGGGGAACCAAGTCGCCTTAGTGTACTGATCATTACCTGAAAGTATCATCCAGTTTGGGTGAAAAAATATTTGCTGAGATTTCTGGAGATTCATAATTTTGGGAAGCTTGGCAACCCCTTCCCATGAAAGTGTTTCTCGCCAGTCACTGCTTAGGGCTACATCAAGAGGAAACCAAACGTAGAGATAGAACGTGAAACTACTTTGTTGTGTCAAGTTTCAAGAAGCTAGCACAAACCGTGTTGGATTTAGAGTTCCAAATACATCTATCAATATAGGAGAAAACAGAGTGAAACCTAAAAATTCAAACTGTTACTGGGAATGAACGCTTCAACATAGAAGAACGAAATTTGGGGAACCAAGTCGCCTTAGTGTACTGATCATTACCTGAAAGTATCATCCAGTTTGGGTGAAAAAATATTTGCTGAGATTTCTGGAGATTCGTAATTTTGGGAAGCTTGGCAACCCCTTCCCATGAAAGTGTTTCTCGCCAGTCACTGCTTAGGGCTACATCAAGAGGAAACAAAACGTAGAGATAGAACGTGAAACTACTTTGTTGTGTCAAGTTTCAAGAAGCTAGCACAAACCGTGTTGGATTTAGAGTTCCAAATACATCTATCAATATAGGAGAAAACAGAGTGAAACCTAAAAATTCAAACTGTTACTGGAATTGAACGCTTCAACATAGAAGAACGAAATTTGGGGAACCAAGTCGCCTTAGTGTACTGATCATTACCTGAAAGTATCATCCAGTTTGGGTGAAAAAATATTTGCTGAGATTTCTGGAGATTCATAATTTTGGGAAGCTTGGCAACCCCTTCCCATGAAAGTGTTTCTCGCCAGTCACTGCTTAGGGCTACATCAAGAGGAAACCAAACGTAGAGATAGAACGTGAAACTACTTTGTTGTGTCAAGTTTCAAGAAGTTAGCACAAACCGTGTTGGATTTAGAGTTCCAAATACATCTATCAATATAGGAGAAAACAGAGTGAAACCTAAAAATTCAAACTGTTACTGGGAATGAACGCTTCAACATAGAAGAACGAAATTTGGGGAACCAAGTCGCCTTAGTGTACTGATCATTACCTGAAAGTATCATCCAGTTTGGGTGAAAAAATATTTGCTGAGATTTCTGGAGATTCGTAATTTTGGGAAGCTTGGCAACCCCTTCCCATGAAAGTGTTTCTCGCCAGTCACTGCTTAGGGCTACATCAAGAGGAAACAAAACGTAGAGATAGAAGGTGAAACTACTTTGTTGTGTCAAGTTTCAAGAAGCTAGCACAAACCGTGTTGGATTTAGAGTTCCAAATACATCTATCAATATAGGAGAAAACAGAGTGAAACCTAAAAATTCAAACTGTTACTGGAAATGAACGCTTCAACATAGAAGAACGAAATTTGGAGAACCAAGTCGCCTTAGTGTACTGATCATTACCTGAAAGTATCATCCAGTTTGGGTGAAAAAATATTTGCTGAGATTTCTGGAGATTCGTAATTTTGGGAAGCTTGGCAACCCCTTCCCATGAAAGTGTTTCTCGCCAGTCACTGCTTAGGGCTACATCAAGAGGAAACAAAACGTAGAGATAGAACGTGAAACTACTTTGTTGTGTCAAGTTTCAAGAAGCTAGCACAAACCGTGTTGGATTTAGAGTTCCAAATACATCTATCAATATAGGAGAAAACAGAGTGAAACCTAAAAATTCAAACTGTTACTGGAAATGAACGCTTCAACATAGAAGAACGAAATTTGGGGAACCAAGTCGCCTTAGTGTACTGATCATTACCTGAAAGTATCATCCAGTTTGGGTGAAAAAATGTTTGCTGAGATTTCTGGAGATTCGTAATTTTGGGAAGCTTGGCAACCCCTTCCCATGAAAGTGTTTCTCGCCAGTCACTGCTTAGGGCTACATCAAGAGGAAACAAAACGTAGAGATAGAACGTGAAACTTCTTTGTTGTGTCAAGTTTCAAGAAGCTAGCACAAACCGTGTTGGATTTAGAGTTCCAAATACATCTATCTATATAGGAGAAAACAGAGTGAAACCTAAAAATTCAAACTGTTACTGGAAATGAACGCTTCAACATAGAAGAACGAAATTTGGGGAACCAAGTCGCCTTAGTGTACTGATCATTACCTGAAAGTATCATCCAGTTTGGGTGAAAAAATATTTGCTGAGATTTCTGGAGATTCGTAATTTTTGGAAGCTTGGCAACCCCTTCCCATGAAAGTGTTTCTCGCCAGTCACTGCTTAGGGCTACATCAAGAGGAAACAAAACGTAGAGATAGAACGTGAAACTACTTTGTTGTGTCAAGTTTCAAGAAGGTAGCACAAACCGTGTTGTATTTAGAGTTCCAAATACATCTATCAATATAGGAGAAAACAGAGTGAAACCTAAAAATTCAAACTGTTACTGGAAATGAACGCTTCAACATAGAAGAACGAAATTTGGGGAACCAAGTCGCCTTAGTGTACTGATAATTACCTGAAAGTATCATCCAGTTTGGGTGAAAAAATATTTGCTGAGATTTCTGGAGATTCGTAATTTTGGGAAGCTTGGCAACCCCTTCCCATGAAAGTGTTTCTCGCCAGTCACTGCTTAGGGCTACATCAAGAGGAAACAAAACGTAGAGATAGAACGTGAAACTACTTTGTTGTGTCAAGTTTCAAGAAGCTAGCACAAACCGTGTTGGATTTAGAGTTCCAAATACATCTATCAATATAGGAGAAAACAGAGTGAAACCTACAAATTCAAACTGTTACTGGAAATGAACGCTTCAACATAGAAGAACGAAATTTGGGGAACCAAGTCGCCTTAGTGTACTGATCATTACCTGAAAGTATCATCCAGTTTGGGTGAAAAAATGTTTGCTGAGATTTCTGGAGATTCGTAATTTTGGGAAGCTTGGCAACCCCTTCCCATGAAAGTGTTTCTCGCCAGTCACTGCTTAGGGCTACATCAAGAGGAAACAAAACGTAGAGATAGAACGTGAAACTACTTTGTTGTGTCAAGTTTCAAGAAGCTAGCACAAACCGTGTTGGATTTAGAGTTCCAAATACATCTATCAATATAGGAGAAAACAGAGTGTAACCTAAAAATTCAAACTGTTACTGGAAATGAAAGCTTCAACATAGAAGAACGAAATTTGGGGAACCAAGTCGCCTTAGTGTACTGATCATTACCTGAAAGTATCATCCAGTTTGGGAGAAAAAATATTTGCTGAGATTTCTGGAGATTCGTAATTTTGGGAAGCTTGGCAACCCCTTCCCATGAAAGTGTTTCTCGCCAGTCACTGCTTAGGGCTACATCAAGAGGAAACAAAACGTAGAGATAGAACGTGAAACTACTTTGTTGTGTCAAGTTTCAATTAGCTAGCACAAACCGTGTTGGATTTAGAGTTCCAAATACATCTATCAATATAGGAGAAAACAGAGTGAAACCTAAAAATTCAAACTGTTACTGGAAATGAACGCTTCAACATAGAAGAACGAAATTTGGGGAACCAAGTCGCCTTAGTGTACTGATCATTACCTGAAAGTATCATCCAGTTTGGGTGAAAAAATATTTGCTGAGATTTCTGGAGATTCATAATTTTGGGAAGCTTGGCAACCCCTTCACATGAAAGCGTTTCTCGCCAGTCACTGCTTAGGGCTACATCAAGAGGAAACCAAACGTAGAGACAGAACGTGAAACTACTTTGTTGTGTCAAGTTTCAAGAAGTTAGCACAAACCGTGTTGGATTTAGAGTTCCAAATACATCTATCAATATAGGAGAAAACAGAGTGAAACCTAAAAATTCAAACTGCTACTGGAAATGAACGCTTCAACAAAGAAGAACGAAATTTGGGGAACCAAGTCGCCTTAGTGTACTGATCATTACCTGAGAGTATCATCCAGTTTGGGTGAAAAAATATTTGCTGAGATTTCTGGAGATTCGTAATTTTGGGAAGCTTGGCAACCCCTTCCCATGAAAGTGTTTCTCGCCAGTCACTGCTTAGGGCTACATCAAGAGGAAACAAAACGTAGAGATAGAAGGTGAAACTAATTTTTGTGTCAAGTTTCAAGAAGCTAGCACAAACCGTGTTGAATTTAGAGGTCCAAATACATCTATCAATATAGGAGAAAACAGAGTGAAACCTAAAAATTCAAACTGTTACTGGGAATGAACGCTTCAACATAGAAGAACGAAATTTGGGGAACCAAGTCGCCTTAGTGTACTGATCATTACCTGAAAGTATCATCCAGTTTGGGTGAAAAAATATTTGCTGAGATTTCTGGAGATTCGTAATTTTGGGAAGCTTGGCAACCCCTTCCCATGAAAGTGTTTCTCGCCAGTCACTGCTTAGGGCTACATCAAGAGGAAACAAAACGTAGAGATAGAACGTGAAACTACTTTGTTGTGTCAAGTTTCAAGAAGCTAGCACAAACCGTGTTGGATTTAGAGTTCCAAATACATCTATCAATATAGGAGAAAACAGAGTGAAACCTAAAAATTCAACTGTTACTGGAAATGAACGCTTCAACATAGAAGAACGAAATTTGGGGAACCAAGTCGCCTTAGTGTACTGATCATTACCTGAAAGTATCATCCAGTTTGGGTGAAAAAATATTTGCTGAGATTTCTGGAGATTCATAATTTTGGGAAGCTTGGCAACCCCTTCCCATGAAAGTGTTTCTCGCCAGTCACTGCTTAGGGCTACATCAAGAGGAAACCAAACGTAGAGATAGAACGTGAAACTACTTTGTTGTGTCAAGTTTCAAGAAGTTAGCACAAACCGTGTTGGATTTAGAGTTCCAAATACATCTATCAATATAGGAGAAAACAGAGTGAAACCTAAAAATTCAAACTGCTACTGGAAATGAACGCTTCAACATAGAAGAACGAAATTTGGGGAACCAAGTCGCCTTAGTGTACTGATCATTACCTGAGAGTATCATCCAGTTTGGGTGAAAAAATATTTGCTGAGATTTCTGGAGATTCGTAATTTTGGGAAGCTTGGCAACCCCTTCCCATGAAAGTGTTTCTCGCCAGTCACTGCTTAGGGCTACATCAAGAGGAAACAAAACGTAGAGATAGAACGTGAAACTACTTTGTTGTGTCAAGTTTCAAGAAGCTAGCACAAACCGTGTTGGATTTAGAGTTCCAAATACATCTATCAATATAGGAGAAAACAGAGTGAAACCTAAAAATTCAAACTGTTACTGGAAATGAACGCTTCAACATAGAAGAACGAAATTTGGGGAACCAAGTCTCCTTAGTGTACTGATCATTACCTGAAAGTATCATCCAGTTTGGGTGAAAAAATATTTGCTGAGATTTCTGGAGATTCGTAATTTTGGGAAGCTTGGCAACCCCTTCCCATGAAAGTGTTTCTCGCCAGTCACTGCTTAGGGCTACATCAAGAGGAAACAAAACGTAGAGATAGAAGGTGAAACTACTTTGTTGTGTCAAGTTTCAAGAAGCTAGCACAAACCGTGTTGGATTTAGAGTTCCAAATACATCTATCAATATAGGAGAAAACAGAGTGAAACCTACAAATTCAAACTGTTACTGGGAATGAACGCTTCAACATAGAAGAACGAAATTTGGGGAACCATGTCGCCTTAGTGTACTGATCATTACCTGAAAGTATCATCCAGTTTGGGTGAAAAAATATTTGCTGAGATTTCTGGAGATTCGTAATTTTTGGAAGCTTGGCAACCCCTTCCCATGAAAGTGTTTCTCGCCAGTCACTGCTTAGGGCTACATCAAGAGGAAACAAAACGTAGAGATAGAACGTGAAACTACTTTGTTGTGTCAAGTTTCAAGAAGCTAGCACAAACCGTGTTGGATTTAGACTTCCAAATACATCTATCAATATAGGAGAAAACAGAGTGAAACCTAAAAATTCAAACTGTTACTGGAAATGAACGCTTCAACATAGAAGAACGAAATTTGGGGAACCAAGTCGCCTTAGTGTACTGATCATTACCTGAAAGTATCATCCAGTTTGGGTGAAAAAATAATTGCTGAGATTTCTGGAGATTTGTAATTTTGGGAAGCTTGGCAACCCCTTCCCATGAAAGTGTTTCTCGCCAGTCACTGCTTAGGGCTACATCAAGAGGAAACAAAACGTAGAGATAGAACGTGAAACTACTTTGTTGTTTCAAGTTTCAAGAAGCTAGCACAAACCGTGTTGGATTTAGAGTTCCAAATACATCTATCAATATAGGAGAAAACAGAGTGTAACCTAAAAATTCAAACTGTTACTGGAAATGAACGCTTCAACATAGAAGAACGAAATTTGGGGAACCAAGTCGCCTTAGTGTACTGATCATTACCTGAAAGTATCATCCAGTTTGGGTGAAAAAATATTTGCTGAGATTTCTGGAGATTCGTAATTTTGGGAAGCTTGGCAACCCCTTCCCATGAAAGTGTTTCTCGCCAGTCACTGCTTAGGGCTACATCAAGAGGAAACAAAACGTAGAGATAGAACGTGAAACTACTTTGTTGTGTCAAGTTTCAAGAAGCTAGCACAAACCGTGTTGGATTTAGAGTTCCAAATACATCTATCAATATAGGAGAAAACAGAGTGAAACCTAAAAATTCAAACTGTTACTGGAAATGAACGCTTCAACATAGAAGAACGAAATTTGGGGAACCAAGTCGCCTTAGTGTACTGATCATTACCTGAAAGTATCATCCAGTTTGGGTGAAAAAATATTTGCTGAGATTTCTGGAGATTCGTAATTTTGGGAAGCTTGGCAACCCCTTCCCATGAAAGTGTTTCTCGCCAGTCACTGCTTAGGGCTACATCAAGAGGAAACCAAACGTAGAGATAGAACGTGAAACTACTTTGTTGTGTCAAGTTTCAAGAAGCTAGCACAAACCGTGTTGGATTTAGAGTTCCAAATACATCTATCAATATAGGAGAAAACAGAGTGAAACCTAAAAATTCAACTGTTACTGGAAATGAACGCTTCAACATAGAAGAACGAAATTTGGGGAACCAAGTCGCCTTAGTGTACTGATCATTACCTGAAAGTATCATCCAGTTTGGGTGAAAAAATATTTGCTGAGATTTCTGGAGATTCATAATTTTGGGAAGCTTGGCAACCCCTTCCCATGAAAGTGTTTCTCGCCAGTCACTGCTTAGGGCTACATCAAGAGGAAACCAAACGTAGAGATAGAACGTGAAACTACTTTGTTGTGTCAAGTTTCAAGAAGCTAGCACAAACCGTGTTGGATTTAGAGTTCCAAATACATCTATCAATATAGGAGAAAACAGAGTGAAACCTAAAAATTCAAACTGTTACTGGAAATGAACGCTTCAACATAGAAGAACGAAATTTGGGGAACCAAGTCGCCTTAGTGTACTGATCATTACCTGAAAGTATCATCCAGTTTGGGTGAAAAAATGTTTGCTGAGATTTCTGGAGATTCGTAATTTTGGGAAGCTTGGCAACCCCTTCCCATGAAAGTGTTTCTCGCCAGTCACTGCTTAGGGCTACATCAAGAGGAAACCAAACGTAGAGATAGAACGTGAAACTACTTTGTTGTGTCAAGTTTCAAGAAGCTAGCACAAACCGTGTTGGATTTAGAGTTCCAAATACATCTATCAATATAGGAGAAAACAGAGTGAAACCTACAAATTCAAACTGTTACTGGAAATGAACGCTTCAACATAGAAGAACGAAATTTGGGGAACCAAGTCGCCTTAGTGTACTGATCATTACCTGAAAGTATCATCCAGTTTGGGTGAAAAAATGTTTGCTGAGATTTCTGGAGATTCGTAATTTTGGGAAGCTTGGCAACCCCTTCCCATGAAAGTGTTTCTCGCCAGTCACTGCTTAGGGCTACATCAAGAGGAAACAAAACGTAGAGATAGAAGGTGAAACTACTTTGTTGTGTCAAGTTTCAAGAAGCTAGCACAAACCGTGTTGGATTTAGAGTTCCAAATACATCTATCAATATAGGAGAAAACAGAGTGAAACCTACAAATTCAAACTGTTACTGGGAATGAACGCTTCAACATAGAAGAACGAAATTTGGGGAACCATGTCGCCTTAGTGTACTGATCATTACCTGAAAGTATCATCCAGTTTGGGTGAAAAAATATTTGCTGAGATTTCTGGAGATTCGTAATTTTTGGAAGCTTGGCAACCCCTTCCCATGAAAGCGTTTCTCGCCAGTCACTGCTTAGGGCTACATCTAGAGGAAACAAAACGTAGAGATAGAACGTGAAACTACTTTGTTGTGTCAAGTTTCAAGAAGCTAGCACAAACCGTGTTGGATTTAGACTTCCAAATACATCTATCAATATAGGAGAAAACAGAGTGAAACCTAAAAATTCAAACTGTTACTGGAAATGAACGCTTCAACATAGAAGAACGAAATTTGGGGAACCAAGTCGCCTTAGTGTACTGATCATTACCTGAAAGTATCATCCAGTTTGGGTGAAAAAATAATTGCTGAGATTTCTGGAGATTTGTAATTTTGGGAAGCTTGGCAACCCCTTCCCATGAAAGTGTTTCTCGCCAGTCACTGCTTAGGGCTACATCAAGAGGAAACAAAACGTAGAGATAGAACGTGAAACTACTTTGTTGTTTCAAGTTTCAAGAAGCTAGCACAAACCGTGTTGGATTTAGAGTTCCAAATACATCTATCAATATAGGAGAAAACAGAGTGTAACCTAAAAATTCAAACTGTTACTGGAAATGAACGCTTCAACATAGAAGAACGAAATTTGGGGAACCAAGTCGCCTTAGTGTACTGATCATTACCTGAAAGTATCATCCAGTTTGGGTGAAAAAATATTTGCTGAGATTTCTGGAGATTCGTAATTTTGGGAAGCTTGGCAACCCCTTCCCATGAAAGTGTTTCTCGCCAGTCACTGCTTAGGGCTACATCAAGAGGAAACAAAACGTAGAGATAGAACGTGAAACTACTTTGTTGTGTCAAGTTTCAAGAAGCTAGCACAAACCGTGTTGGATTTAGAGTTCCAAATACATCTATCAATATAGGAGAAAACAGAGTGAAACCTAAAAATTCAAACTGTTACTGGAAATGAACGCTTCAACATAGAAGAACAAAATTTGGGGAACCAAGTCGCCTTAGTGTACTGATCATTACCTGAAAGTATCATCCAGTTTGGGTGAAAAAATATTTGCTGAGATTTCTGGAGATTCGTAATTTTGGGAAGCTTGGCAACCCCTTCCCATGAAAGTGTTTCTCGCCAGTCACTGCTTAGGGCTACATCAAGAGGAAACCAAACGTAGAGATAGAACGTGAAACTACTTTGTTGTGTCAAGTTTCAAGAAGCTAGCACAAACCGTGTTGGATTTAGAGTTCCAAATACATCTATCAATATAGGAGAAAACAGAGTGAAACCTAAAAATTCAACTGTTACTGGAAATGAACGCTTCAACATAGAAGAACGAAATTTGGGGAACCAAGTCGCCTTAGTGTACTGATCATTACCTGAAAGTATCATCCAGTTTGGGTGAAAAAATATTTGCTGAGATTTCTGGAGATTCATAATTTTGGGAAGCTTGGCAACCCCTTCCCATGAAAGTGTTTCTCGCCAGTCACTGCTTAGGGCTACATCAAGAGGAAACCAAACGTAGAGATAGAACGTGAAACTACTTTGTTGTGTCAAGTTTCAAGAAGCTAGCACAAACCGTGTTGGATTTAGAGTTCCAAATACATCTATCAATATAGGAGAAAACAGAGTGAAACCTAAAAATTCAAACTGTTACTGGAAATGAACGCTTCAACATAGAAGAACGAAATTTGGGGAACCAAGTCGCCTTAGTGTACTGATCATTACCTGAAAGTATCATCCAGTTTGGGTGAAAAAATGTTTGCTGAGATTTCTGGAGATTCGTAATTTTGGGAAGCTTGGCAACCCCTTCCCATGAAAGTGTTTCTCGCCAGTCACTGCTTAGGGCTACATCAAGAGGAAACCAAACGTAGAGATAGAACGTGAAACTACTTTGTTGTGTCAAGTTTCAAGAAGCTAGCACAAACCGTGTTGGATTTAGAGTTCCAAATACATCTATCAATATAGGAGAAAACAGAGTGAAACCTACAAATTCAAACTGTTACTGGAAATGAACGCTTCAACATAGAAGAACGAAATTTGGGGAACCAAGTCGCCTTAGTGTACTGATCATTACCTGAAAGTATCATCCAGTTTGGGTGAAAAAATGTTTGCTGAGATTTCTGGAGATTCGTAATTTTGGGAAGCTTGGCAACCCCTTCCCATGAAAGTGTTTCTCGCCAGTCACTGCTTAGGGCTACATCAAGAGGAAACAAAACGTAGAGATAGAACGTGAAACTACTTTGTTGTGTCAAGTTTCAAGAAGCTAGCACAAACCGTGTTGGATTTAGAGTTCCAAATACATCTATCAATATAGGAGAAAACAGAGTGAAACCTAAAAATTCAAACTGTTACTGGAAATGAAAGCTTCAACATAGAAGAACGAAATTTGGGGAACCAAGTCGCCTTAGTGTACTGATCATTACCTGAAAGTATCATCCAGTTTGGGAGAAAAAATATTTGCTGAGATTTCTGGAGATTCGTAATTTTGGGAAGCTTGGCAACCCCTTCCCATGAAAGTGTTTCTCGCCAGTCACTGCTTAGGGCTACATCAAGAGGAAACAAAACGTAGAGATAGAACGTGAAACTACTTTGTTGTGTCAAGTTTCAAGAAGCTAGCACAAACCGTGTTGGATTTAGAGTTCCAAATACATCTATCAATATAGGAGAAAACAGAGTGTAACCTAAAAATTCAAACTGTTACTGGAAATGAAAGCTTCAACATAGAAGAACGAAATTTGGGGAACCAAGTCGCCTTAGTGTACTGATCATTACCTGAAAGTATCATCCAGTTTGGGTGAAAAAATATTTGCTGAGATTTCTGGAGATTCGTAATTTTGGGAAGCTTGGCAACCCCTTCCCATGAAAGTGTTTCTCGCCAGTCACTGCTTAGGGCTACATCAAGAGGAAACAAAACGTAGAGATAGAACGTGAAACTACTTTGTTGTGTCAAGTTTCAAGAAGCTAGCACAAACCGTGTTGGATTTAGAGTTCCAAATACATCTATCAATATAGGAGAAAACAGAGTGAAACCTAAAAATTCAAACTGCTACTGGAAATGAACGCTTCAACATAGAAGAACGAAATTTGGGGAACCAAGTCGCCTTAGTGTACTGATCATTACCTGAGAGTATCATCCAGTTTGGGTGAAAAAATATTTGCTGAGATTTCTGGAGATTCATAATTTTGGGAAGCTTGGCAACCCCTTCCCATGAAAGCGTTTCTCGCCAGTCACTGCTTAGGGCTACATCTAGAGGAAACCAAACCTAGAGATAGAACGTGAAACTACTTTGTTGTGTCAAGTTTCAAGAAGCTAGCACAAACCGTGTTGGATTTAGAGTTCCAAATACATCTATCAATATAGGAGAAAACAGAGTGAAACCTAAAAATTCAAACTGCTACTGGAAATGAACGCTTCAACATAGAAGAACGAAATTTGGGGAACCAAGTCGCCTTAGTGTACTGATCATTACCTGAGAGTATCATCCAGTTTGGGTGAAAAAATATTTGCTGAGATTTCTGGAGATTCGTAATTTTGGGAAGCTTGGCAACCCCTTCCCATGAAAGTGTTTCTCGCCAGTCACTGCTTAGGGCTACATCTAGAGGAAACAAAACGTAGAGATAGAAGGTGAAACTACTTTTTGTGTCAAGTTTCAAGAAGCTAGCACAAACCGTGTTGGATTTAGAGTTCCAAATACATCTATCAATATAGGAGAAAACAGAGTGAAACCTAAAAATTCAAACTGTTACTGGAAATGAACGCTTCAACATAGAAGAACGAAATTTGGGGAACCAAGTCGCCTTAGTGTACTGATCATTACCTGAAAGTATCATCCAGTTTGGGTGAAAAAATATTTGCTGAGATTTCTGGAGATTCGTAATTTTGGGAAGCTTGGCAACCCCTTCCCATGAAAGTGTTTCTCGCCAGTCACTGCTTAGGGCTACATCAAGAGGAAACAAAACGTAGAGATAGAACGTGAAACTACTTTGTTGTGTCAAGTTTCAAGAAGCTAGCACAAACCGTGTTGGATTTAGAGTTCCAAATACATCTATCAATATAGGAGAAAACAGAGTGAAACCTAAAAATTCAACTGTTACTGGAAATGAACGCTTCAACATAGAAGAACGAAATTTGGGGAACCAAGTCGCCTTAGTGTACTGATCATTACCTGAAAGTATCATCCAGTTTGGGTGAAAAAATATTTGCTGAGATTTCTGGAGATTCGTAATTTTGGGAAGCTTGGCAACCCCTTCCCATGAAAGTGTTTCTCGCCAGTCACTGCTTAGGGCTACATCAAGAGGAAACAAAACGTAGAGATAGAACGTGAAACTACTTTGTTGTGTCAAGTTTCAAGAAGTTAGCACAAACCGTGTTGGATTTAGAGTTCCAAATACATCTATCAATATAGGAGAAAACAGAGTGAAACCTAAAAATTCAAACTGCTACTGGAAATGAACGCTTCAACATAGAAGAACGAAATTTGGGGAACCAAGTCGCCTTAGTGTACTGATCATTACCTGAAAGTATCATCCAGTTTGGGTGAAAAAATATTTGCTGAGATTTCTGGAGATTCGTAATTTTGGGAAGCTTGGCAACCCCTTCCCATGAAAGTGTTTCTCGCCAGTCACTGCTTAGGGCTACATTTAGAGGAAACAAAAGGTAGAGATAGAACGTGAAACTACTTTGTTGTGTCAAGTTTCAAGAAGCTAGCACAAACCGTGTTGGATTTAGAGTTCCAAATACATCTATCAATATAGGAGAAAACACAGTGAAACCTAAAAATTCAAACTGCTACTGGAAATGAACGCTTCAACATAGAAGAACGAAATTTGGGGAACCAAGTTGCCTTAGTGTACTGATCATTACCTGAGAGTATCATCCAGTTTGGGTGAAAAAATATTTGCTGAGATTTCTGGAGATTCGTAATTTTGGGAAGCTTGGCAACCCCTTCCCATGAAAGTGTTTCTCGCCAGTCACTGCTTAGGGCTACATTTAGAGGAAACAAAAGGTAGAGATAGAACGTGAAACTACTTTGTTGTGTCAAGTTTCAAGAAGCTAGCACAAACCGTGTTGGATTTAGAGTTCCAAATACATCTATCAATATAGGAGAAAACAGAGTGAAACCTAAAAATTCAAACTGTTACTGGGAATGAACGCTTCAACATAGAAGAACGAAATTTGGGGAACCAAGTCGCCTTAGTGTACTGATCATTACCTGAAAGTATCATCCAGTTTGGGTGAAAAAATATTTGCTGAGATTTCTGGAGATTCGTAATTTTGGGAAGCTTGGCAACCCCTTCCCATGAAAGTGTTTCTCGCCAGTCACTGCTTAGGGCTACATCAAGAGGAAACAAAACGTAGAGATAGAAGGTGAAACTACTTTGTTGTGTCAAGTTTCAAGAAGCTAGCACAAACCGTGTTGGATTTAGAGTTCCAAATACATCTATCAATATAGGAGAAAACAGAGTGAAACCTAAAAATTCAAACTGTTACTGGGAATGAACGCTTCAACATAGAAGAACGAAATTTGGGGAACCATGTCGCCTTAGTGTACTGATCATTACCTGAAAGTATCATCCAGTTTGGGTGAAAAAATATTTGCTGAGATTTCTGGAGATTCGTAATTTTTGGAAGCTTGGCAACCCCTTCCCATGAAAGTGTTTCTCGCCAGTCACTGCTTAGGGCTACATCAAGAGGAAACAAAACGTAGAGATAGAACGTAAAACTACTTTGTTGTGTCAAGTTTCAAGAAGCTAGCACAAACCGTGTTGGATTTAGACTTCCAAATACATCTATCAATATAGGAGAAAACAGAGTGAAACCTACAAATTCAAACTGTTACTGGAAATGAACGCTTCAACATAGAAGAACGAAATTTGGGGAACCAAGTCGCCTTAGTGTACTGATCATTACCTGAAAGTATCATCCAGTTTGGGTGAATAAATATTTGCTGAGATTTCTGGAGATTCGTAATTTTGGGAAGCTTGGCAACCCCTTCCCATGAAAGTGTTTCTCGCCAGTCACTGCTTAGGGCTACATCAAGAGGAAACCAAACGTAGAGATAGAACGTGAAACTACTTTGTTGTGTCAAGTTTCAAGAAGCTAGCACAAACCGTGTTGGATTTAGAGTTCCAAATACATCTATCAATATAGGAGAAAACAGAGTGAAACCTACAAATTCAAACTGTTACTGGAAATGAACGCTTCAACATAGAAGAACGAAATTTGGGGAACCAAGTCGCCTTAGTGTACTGATCATTACCTGAAAGTATCATCCAGTTTGGGTGAAAAAATGTTTGCTGAGATTTCTGGAGATTCGTAATTTTGGGAAGCTTGGCAACCCCTTCCCATGAAAGTGTTTCTCGCCAGTCACTGCTTAGGGCTACATCAAGAGGAAACCAAACGTAGAGATAGAACGTGAAACTACTTTGTTGTGTCAAGTTTCAAGAAGCTAGCACAAACCGTGTTGGATTTAGAGTTCCAAATACATCTATCAATATAGGAGAAAACAGAGTGAAACCTACAAATTCAAACTGTTACTGGAAATGAACGCTTCAACATAGAAGAACGAAATTTGGGGAACCAAGTCGCCTTAGTGTACTGATCATTACCTGAAAGTATCATCCAGTTTGGGTGAAAAAATGTTTGCTGAGATTTCTGGAGATTCGTAATTTTGGGAAGCTTGGCAACCCCTTCCCATGAAAGTGTTTCTCGCCAGTCACTGCTTAGGGCTACATCAAGAGGAAACAAAACGTAGAGATAGAACGTGAAACTACTTTGTTGTGTCAAGTTTCAAGAAGCTAGCACAAACCGTGTTGGATTTAGAGTTCCAAATACATCTATCAATATAGGAGAAAACAGAGTGAAACCTAAAAATTCAAACTGTTACTGGAAATGAACGCTTCAACATAGAAGAACGAAATTTGGGGAACCAAGTCGCCTTAGTGTACTGATCATTACCTGAAAGTATCATCCAGTTTGGGTGAAAAAATAATTGCTGAGATTTCTGGAGATTCGTAATTTTGGGAAGCTTGGCAACCCCTTCCCATGAAAGTGTTTCTCGCCAGTCACTGCTTAGGGCTACATCAAGAGGAAACAAAACGTAGAGATAGAACGTGAAACTACTTTGTTGTTTCAAGTTTCAAGAAGCTAGCACAAACCGTGTTGGATTTAGAGTTCCAAATACATCTATCAATATAGGAGAAAACAGAGTGTAACCTAAAAATTCAAACTGTTACTGGAAATGAACGCTTCAACATAGAAGAACGAAATTTGGGGAAACAAGTCGCCTTAGTGTACTGATCATTACCTGAAAGTATCATCCAGTTTGGGTGAAAAAATATTTGCTGAGATTTCTGGAGATTCGTAATTTTGGGAAGCTTGGCAACCCCTTCCCATGAAAGTGTTTCTCGCCAGTCACTGCTTAGGGCTACATCAAGAGGAAACAAAACGTAGAGATAGAACGTGAAACTACTTTGTTGTGTCAAGTTTCAAGAAGCTAGCACAAACCGTGTTGGATTTAGAGTTCCAAATACATCTATCAATATAGGAGAAAACAGAGTGAAACCTAAAAATTCAAACTGTTACTGGAAATGAACGCTTCAACATAGAAGAACGAATTTTGGGGAACCAAGTCGCCTTAGTGTACTGATCATTACCTGAAAGTATCATCCAGTTTGGGTGAAAAAATATTTGCTGAGATTTCTGGAGATTCATAATTTTGGGAAGCTTGGCCACCCCTTCACATGAAAGCGTTTCTCGCCAGTCACTGCTTAGGGCTACATCAAGAGGAAACCAAACGTAGAGATAGAACGTGAAACTACTTTGTTGTGTCAAGTTTCAAGAAGTTAGCACAAACCGTGTTGGATTTAGAGTTCCAAATACATCTATCAATATAGGAGAAAACAGAGTGAAACCTAAAAATTCAAACTGCTACTGGAAATGAACGCTTCAACATAGAAGAACGAAATTTGGGGAACCAAGTCGCCTTAGTGTACTGATCATTACCTGAGAGTATCATCCAGTTTGGGTGAAAAAATATTTGCTGAGATTTCTGGAGATTCGTAATTTTTGGAAGCTTGGCAACCCCTTCCCATGAAAGTGTTTCTCGCCAGTCACTGCTTAGGGCTACATCTAGTGGAAACAAAACGTAGAGATAGAACGTGAAACTACTTTGTTGTGTCAAGTTTCAAGAAGCTAGCACAAACCGTGTTGGATGTAGAGTTCCAAATACATCTATCAATATAGGAGAAAACAGAGTGAAACCTAAAAATTCAAACTGTTACTGGAAATGAACGCTTCAACATAGAAGAACGAAATTTGGGGAACCAAGTCGCCTTAGTGTACTGATCATTACCTGAAAGTATCATCCAGTTTGGGTGAAAAAATATTTGCTGAGATTTCTGGAGATTCGTAATTTTGGGAAGCTTGGCAACCCCTTCCCATGAAAGTGTTTCTCGCCAGTCACTGCTTAGGGCTACATCAAGAGGAAACAAAACGTAGAGATAGAACGTGAAACTACTTTGTTGTGTCAAGTTTCAAGAAGCTAGCACAAACCGTGTTGGATTTAGAGTTCCAAATACATCTATCAATATAGGAGAAAACAGAGTGAAACCTAAAAATTCAAACTGTTACTGGGAATGAACGCTTCAACATAGAAGAACGAAATCTGGGGAACCAAGTCGCCTTAGTGTACTGATCATTACCTGAAAGTATCATCCAGTTTGGGTGAAAAAATATTTGCTGAGATTTCTGGAGATTCGTAATTTTGGGAAGCTTGGCAACCCCTTCCCATGAAAGTGTTTCTGGCCAGTCACTGCTTAGGGCTACATCAAGAGGAAACCAAACGTAGAGATAGAACGTGAAACTACTTTGTTGTGTCAAGTTTCAAGAAGCTAGCACAAACCGTGTTGGATTTAGAGTTCCAAATACATCTATCAATATAGGAGAAAACAGAGTGAAACCTAAAAATTCAAACTGTTACTGGAAATGAACGCTTCAACATAGAAGAACGAAATTTGGGGAACCAAGTCGCCTTAGTGTACTGATCATTACCTGAAAGTATCATCCAGTTTGGGTGAAAAAATGTTTGCTGAGATTTCTGGAGATTCGTAATTTTGGGAAGCTTGGCAACCCCTTCCCATGAAAGTGTTTCTCGCCAGTCACTGCTTAGGGCTACATCAAGAGGAAACAAAACGTAGAGATAGAACGTGAAACTACTTTGTTGTGTCAAGTTTCAAGAAGCTAGCACAAACCGTGTTGGATGTAGAGTTCCAAATACATCTATCAATATAGGAGAAAACAGAGTGAAACCTAAAAATTCAAACTGTTACTGGAAATGAACGCTTCAACATAGAAGAACGAAATTTGGGGAACCAAGTCGCCTTAGTGTACTGATCATTACCTGAAAGTATCATCCAGTTTGGGTGAAAAAATATTTGCTGAGATTTCTGGAGATTCGTAATTTTTGGAAGCTTGGCAACCCCTTCCCATGAAAGTGTTTCTCGCCAGTCACTGCTTAGGGCTACATCAAGAGGAAACAAAACGTAGAGATAGAACGTGAAACTACTTTGTTGTGTCAAGTTTCAAGAAGCTAGCACAAACCGTGTTGGATGTAGAGTTCCAAATACATCTATCAATATAGGAGAAAACAGAGTGAAACCTAAAAATTCAAACTGTTACTGGAAATGAACGCTTCAACATAGAAGAACGAAATTTGGGGAACCAAGTCGCCTTAGTGTACTGATCATTACCTGAAAGTATCATCCAGTTTGGGTGAAAAAATATTTGCTGAGATTTCTGGAGATTCGTAATTTTTGGAAGCTTGGCAACCCCTTCCCATGAAAGTGTTTCTCGCCAGTCACTGCTTAGGGCTACATCAAGAGGAAACCAAACGTAGAGATAGAACGTGAAACTACTTTGTTGTGTCAAGTTTCAAGAAGCTAGCACAAACCGTGTTGGATTTAGAGTTCCAAATACATCTATCAATATAGGAGAAAACAGAGTGAAACCTAAAAATTCAAACTGTTACTGGAAATGAACGCTTCAACATAGAAGAACGAAATTTGGGGAACCAAGTCGCCTTAGTGTACTGATCATTACCTGAAAGTATCATCCAGTTTGGGTGAAAAAATATTTGCTGAGATTTCTGGAGATTCGTAATTTTGGGAAGCTTGGCAACCCCTTCCCATGAAAGTGTTTCTCGCCAGTCACTGCTTAGGGCTACATCAAGAGGAAACCAAACATACAGATAGAACGTGAAACTACTTTGTTGTGTCAAGTTTCAAGAAGCTAGCACAAACCGTGTTGGATTTAGAGTTCCAAATACATCTATCAATATAGGAGAAAACAGAGTGAAACCTAAAAATTCAAACTGTTACTGGAAATGAACGCTTCAACATAGAAGAACAAAATTTGGGGAACCAAGTCGCCTTAGTGTACTGATCATTACCTGAAAGTATCATCCAGTTTGGGTGAAAAAATATTTGCTGAGATTTCTGGAGATTCGTAATTTTGGGAAGCTTGGCAACCCCTTCCCATGAAAGTGTTTCTCGCCAGTCACTGCTTAGGGCTACATCTAGAAGAAACCAAACGTAGAGATAGAACGTGAAACTACTTTGTTGTGTCAAGTTTCAAGAAGCTAGCACAAACCGTGTTGGATTTAGAGTTCCAAATACATCTATCAATATAGGAGAAAACAGAGTGAAACCTAAAAATTCAAACTGTTACTGGAAATGAACGCTTCAACATAGAAGAACGAAATTTGGGGAACCAAGTCGCCTTAGTGTACTGATCATTACCTGAAAGTATCATCCAGTTTGGGTGAAAAAATATTTGCTGAGATTTCTGGAGATTCGTAATTTTGGGAAGCTTGGCAACCCCTTCCCATGAAAGTGTTTCTCGCCAGTCACTGCTTAGGGCTACATCAAGAGGAAACCAAACGTAGAGATAGAACGTGAAACTACTTTGTTGTGTCAAGTTTCAAGAAGCTAGCACAAACCGTGTTGGATTTAGAGTTCCAAATACATCGATCAATATAGGAGAAAACAGAGTGAAACCTAAAAATTCAAACTGTTACTGGAAATGAACGCTTCAACATAGAAGAACGAAATTTGGGGAACCAAGTCGCCTTAGTGTACTGATCATTACCTGAAAGTATCATCCAGTTTGGGTGAAAAAATATTTGCTGAGATTTCTGGAGATTCATAATTTTGGGAAGCTTGGCAACCCCTTCCCATGAAAGTGTTTCTCGCCAGTCACTGCTTAGGGCTACATCAAGAGGAAACCAAACGTAGAGATAGAACGTGAAACTACTTTGTTGTGTCAAGTTTCAAGAAGTTAGCACAAACCGTGTTGGATTTAGAGTTCCAAATACATCTATCAATATAGGAGAAAACAGAGTGAAACCTAAAAATTCAAACTGCTACTGGAAATGAACGCTTCAACATAGAAGAACGAAATTTGGGGAACCAAGTCGCCTTAGTGTACTGATCATTACCTGAGAGTATCATCCAGTTTGGGTGAAAAAATATTTGCTGAGATTTCTGGAGATTCGTAATTTTGGGAAGCTTGGCAACCCCTTCCCATGAAAGTGTTTCTCGCCAGTCACTGCTTAGGGCTACATCAAGAGGAAACAAAACGTAGAGATAGAACGTGAAACTACTTTGTTGTGTCAAGTTTCAAGAAGCTAGCACAAACCGTGTTGGATTTAGAGTTCCAAATACATCTATCAATATAGGAGAAAACAGAGTGAAACCTAAAAATTCAAACTGTTACTGGAAATGAACGCTTCAACATAGAAGAACGAAATTTGGGGAACCAAGTCGCCTTAGTGTACTGATCATTACCTGAAAGTATCATCCAGTTTGGGTGAAAAAATATTTGCTGAGATTTCTGGAGATTCGTAATTTTGGGAAGCTTGGCAAGCCCTTCCCTTGAAAGTGTTTCTCGCCAGTCACTGCTTAGGGCTACATCAAAAGGAAACAAAACGTAGAGATAGAACGTGAAACTACTTTGTTGTGTCAAGTTTCAAGAAGCTAGCACAAACCGTGTTGGATGTAGAGTTCCAAATACATCTATCAATATAGGAGAAAACAGAGTGAAACCTAAAAATTCAAACTGTTACTGGAAATGAACGCTTCAACATAGAAGAACGAAATTTGGGGAACCAAGTCGCCTTAGTGTACTGATCATTACCTGAAAGTATCATCCAGTTTGGGTGAAAAAATATTTGCTGAGATTTCTGGAGATTCGTAATTTTTGGAAGCTTGGCAACCCCTTCCCATGAAAGTGTTTCTCGCCAGTCACTGCTTAGGGCTACATCAAGAGGAAACAAAACGTAGAGATAGAACGTGAAACTACTTTGTTGTGTCAAGTTTCAAGAAGCTAGCACAAACCGTGTTGGATTTAGAGTTCCAAATACATCTATCAATATAGGAGAAAACAGAGTGAAACCTAAAAATTCAAACTGTTACTGGAAATGAACGCTTCAACATAGAAGAACGAAATTTGGGGAACCAAGTCGCCTTAGTGTACTGATCATTACCTGAAAGTATCATCCAGTTTGGGTGAAAAAATATTTGCTGAGATTTCTGGAGATTCGTAATTTTGGGAAGCTTGGCAACCCCTTCCCATGAAAGTGTTTCTCGCCAGTCACTGCTTAGGGCTACATCAAGAGGAAACCAAACGTAGAGATAGAACGTGAAACTACTTTGTTGTGTCAAGTTTCAAGAAGCTAGCACAAACCGTGTTGGATTTAGAGTTCCAAATACATCTATCAATATAGGAGAAAACAGAGTGAAACCTAAAAATTCAAACTGTTACTGGGAATGAACGCTTCAACATAGAAGAACGAAATTTGGGGAACCAAGTCGCCTTAGTGTACTGATCATTACCTGAAAGTATCATCCAGTTTGGGTGAAAAAATATTTGCTGAGATTTCTGGAGATTCGTAATTTTGGGAAGCTTGGCAACCCCTTCCCATGAAAGTGTTTCTGGCCAGTCACTGCTTAGGGCTACATCAAGAGGAAACCAAACGTAGAGATAGAACGTGAAACTACTTTGTTGTGTCAAGTTTCAAGAAGCTAGCACAAACCGTGTTGGATTTAGAGTTCCAAATACATCTATCAATATAGGAGAAAACAGAGTGAAACCTAAAAATTCAAACTGTTACTGGAAATGAACGCTTCAACATAGAAGAACGAAATTTGGGGAACCAAGTCGCCTTAGTGTACTGATCATTACCTGAAAGTATCATCCAGTTTGGGTGAAAAAATGTTTGCTGAGATTTCTGGAGATTCGTAATTTTGGGAAGCTTGGCAACCCCTTCCCATGAAAGTGTTTCTCGCCAGTCACTGCTTAGGGCTACATCAAGAGGAAACAAAACGTAGAGATAGAACGTGAAACTACTTTGTTGTGTCAAGTTTCAAGAAGCTAGCACAAACCGTGTTGGATGTAGAGTTCCAAATACATCTATCAATATAGGAGAAAACAGAGTGAAACCTAAAAATTCAAACTGTTACTGGAAATGAACGCTTCAACATAGAAGAACGAAATTTGGGGAACCAAGTCGCCTTAGTGTACTGATCATTACCTGAAAGTATCATCCAGTTTGGGTGAAAAAATATTTGCTGAGATTTCTGGAGATTCGTAATTTTTGGAAGCTTGGCAACCCCTTCCCATGAAAGTGTTTCTCGCCAGTCACTGCTTAGGGCTACATCAAGAGGAAACAAAACGTAGAGATAGAACGTGAAACTACTTTGTTGTGTCAAGTTTCAAGAAGCTAGCACAAACCGTGTTGGATGTAGAGTTCCAAATACATCTATCAATATAGGAGAAAACAGAGTGAAACCTAAAAATTCAAACTGTTACTGGAAATGAACGCTTCAACATAGAAGAACGAAATTTGGGGAACCAAGTCGCCTTAGTGTACTGATCATTACCTGAAAGTATCATCCAGTTTGGGTGAAAAAATATTTGCTGAGATTTCTGGAGATTCGTAATTTTTGGAAGCTTGGCAACCCCTTCCCATGAAAGTGTTTCTCGCCAGTCACTGCTTAGGGCTACATCAAGAGGAAACCAAACGTAGAGATAGAACGTGAAACTACTTTGTTGTGTCAAGTTTCAAGAAGCTAGCACAAACCGTGTTGGATTTAGAGTTCCAAATACATCTATCAATATAGGAGAAAACAGAGTGAAACCTAAAAATTCAAACTGTTACTGGAAATGAACGCTTCAACATAGAAGAACGAAATTTGGGGAACCAAGTCGCCTTAGTGTACTGATCATTACCTGAAAGTATCATCCAGTTTGGGTGAAAAAATATTTGCTGAGATTTCTGGAGATTCGTAATTTTGGGAAGCTTGGCAACCCCTTCCCATGAAAGTGTTTCTCGCCAGTCACTGCTTAGGGCTACATCAAGAGGAAACCAAACATACAGATAGAACGTGAAACTACTTTGTTGTGTCAAGTTTCAAGAAGCTAGCACAAACCGTGTTGGATTTAGAGTTCCAAATACATCTATCAATATAGGAGAAAACAGAGTGAAACCTAAAAATTCAAACTGTTACTGGAAATGAACGCTTCAACATAGAAGAACGAAATTTGGGGAACCAAGTCGCCTTAGTGTACTGATCATTACCTGAAAGTATCATCCAGTTTGGGTGAAAAAATATTTGCTGAGATTTCTGGAGATTCGTAATTTTGGGAAGCTTGGCAACCCCTTCCCATGAAAGTGTTTCTCGCCAGTCACTGCTTAGGGCTACATCAAGAGGAAACCAAACGTAGAGATAGAACGTGAAACTACTTTGTTGTGTCAAGTTTCAAGAAGCTAGCACAAACCGTGTTGGATTTAGAGTTCCAAATACATCTATCAATATAGGAGAAAACAGAGTGAAACCTAAAAATTCAAACTGTTACTGGAAATGAACGCTTCAACATAGAAGAACAAAATTTGGGGAACCAAGTCGCCTTAGTGTACTGATCATTACCTGAAAGTATCATCCAGTTTGGGTGAAAAAATATTTGCTGAGATTTCTGGAGATTCGTAATTTTGGGAAGCTTGGCAACCCCTTCCCATGAAAGTGTTTCTCGCCAGTCACTGCTTAGGGCTACATCTAGAGGAAACCAAACGTAGAGATAGAACGTGAAACTACTTTGTTGTGTCAAGTTTCAAGAAGCTAGCACAAACCGTGTTGGATTTAGAGTTCCAAATACATCTATCAATATAGGAGAAAACAGAGTGAAACCTAAAAATTCAAACTGTTACTGGAAATGAACGCTTCAACATAGAAGAACGAAATTTGGGGAACCAAGTCGCCTTAGTGTACTGATCATTACCTGAAAGTATCATCCAGTTTGGGTGAAAAAATATTTGCTGAGATTTCTGGAGATTCGTAATTTTGGGAAGCTTGGCAACCCCTTCCCATGAAAGTGTTTCTCGCCAGTCACTGCTTAGGGCTACATCAAGAGGAAACCAAACGTAGAGATAGAACGTGAAACTACTTTGTTGTGTCAAGTTTCAAGAAGCTAGCACAAACCGTGTTGGATTTAGAGTTCCAAATACATCGATCAATATAGGAGAAAACAGAGTGAAACCTAAAAATTCAAACTGTTACTGGAAATGAACGCTTCAACATAGAAGAACGAAATTTGGGGAACCAAGTCGCCTTAGTGTACTGATCATTACCTGAAAGTATCATCCAGTTTGGGTGAAAAAATATTTGCTGAGATTTCTGGAGATTCGTAATTTTGGGAAGCTTGGCAACCCCTTCCCATGAAAGTGTTTCTCGCCAGTCACTGCTTAGGGCTACATCAAGAGGAAACCAAACGTAGAGATAGAACGTGAAACTACTTTGTTGTGTCAAGTTTCAAGAAGTTAGCACAAACCGTGTTGGATTTAGAGTTCCAAATACATCTATCAATATAGGAGAAAACAGAGTGAAACCTAAAAATTCAAACTGCTACTGGAAATGAACGCTTCAACATAGAAGAACGAAATTTGGGGAACCAAGTCGCCTTAGTGTACTGATCATTACCTGAGAGTATCATCCAGTTTGGGTGAAAAAATATTTGCTGAGATTTCTGGAGATTCGTAATTTTGGGAAGCTTGGCAACCCCTTCCCATGAAAGTGTTTCTCGCCAGTCACTGCTTAGGGCTACATCAAGAGGAAACAAAACGTAGAGATAGAACGTGAAACTACTTTGTTGTGTCAAGTTTCAAGAAGCTAGCACAAACCGTGTTGGATTTAGAGTTCCAAATACATCTATCAATATAGGAGAAAACAGAGTGAAACCTAAAAATTCAAACTGTTACTGGAAATGAACGCTTCAACATAGAAGAACGAAATTTGGGGAACCAAGTCGCCTTAGTGTACTGATCATTACCTGAAAGTATCATCCAGTTTGGGTGAAAAAATATTTGCTGAGATTTCTGGAGATTCGTAATTTTGGGAAGCTTGGCAAGCCCTTCCCTTGAAAGTGTTTCTCGCCAGTCACTGCTTAGGGCTACATCAAAAGGAAACAAAACGTAGAGATAGAACGTGAAACTACTTTGTTGTGTCAAGTTTCAAGAAGCTAGCACAAACCGTGTTGGATGTAGAGTTCCAAATACATCTATCAATATAGGAGAAAACAGAGTGAAACCTAAAAATTCAAACTGTTACTGGAAATGAACGCTTCAACATAGAAGAACGAAATTTGGGGAACCAAGTCGCCTTAGTGTACTGATCATTACCTGAAAGTATCATCCAGTTTGGGTGAAAAAATATTTGCTGAGATTTCTGGAGATTCGTAATTTTTGGAAGCTTGGCAACCCCTTCCCATGAAAGTGTTTCTCGCCAGTCACTGCTTAGGGCTACATCAAGAGGAAACAAAACGTAGAGATAGAACGTGAAACTACTTTGTTGTGTCAAGTTTCAAGAAGCTAGCACAAACCGTGTTGGATTTAGAGTTCCAAATACATCTATCAATATAGGAGAAAACAGAGTGAAACCTAAAAATTCAAACTGTTACTGGAAATGAACGCTTCAACATAGAAGAACGAAATTTGGGGAACCAAGTCGCCTTAGTGTACTGATCATTACCTGAAAGTATCATCCAGTTTGGGTGAAAAAATATTTGCTGAGATTTCTGGAGATTCGTAATTTTGGGAAGCTTGGCAACCCCTTCCCATGAAAGTGTTTCTCGCCAGTCACTGCTTAGGGCTACATCAAGAGGAAACCAAACGTAGAGATAGAACGTGAAACTACTTTGTTGTGTCAAGTTTCAAGAAGCTAGCACAAACCGTGTTGGATTTAGAGTTCCAAATACATCTATCAATATAGGAGAAAACAGAGTGAAACCTAAAAATTCAAACTGTTACTGGAAATGAACGCTTCAACATAGAAGAACGAAATTTGGGGAACCAAGTCGCCTTAGTGTACTGATCATTACCTGAAAGTATCATCCAGTTTGGGTGAAAAAATATTTGCTGAGATTTCTGGAGATTCGTAATTTTGGGAAGCTTGGCAACCCCTTCCCATGAAAGTGTTTCTCGCCAGTCACTGCTTAGGGCTACATCAAGAGGAAACCAAACATACAGATAGAACGTGAAACTACTTTGTTGTGTCAAGTTTCAAGAAGCTAGCACAAACCGTGTTGGATTTAGAGTTCCAAATACATCTATCAATATAGGAGAAAACAGAGTGAAACCTAAAAATTCAAACTGTTACTGGAAATGAACGCTTCAACATAGAAGAACGAAATTTGGGGAACCAAGTCGCCTTAGTGTACTGATCATTACCTGAAAGTATCATCCAGTTTGGGTGAAAAAATATTTGCTGAGATTTCTGGAGATTCGTAATTTTGGGAAGCTTGGCAACCCCTTCCCATGAAAGTGTTTCTCGCCAGTCACTGCTTAGGGCTACATCAAGAGGAAACAAAACGTAGAGATAGAACGTGAAACTACTTTGTTGTGTCAAGTTTCAAGAAGCTAGCACAAACCGTGTTGGATTTAGAGTTCCAAATACATCTATCAATATAGGAGAAAACAGAGTGAAACCTAAAAATTCAAACTGTTACTGGAAATGAACGCTTCAACATAGAAGAACGAAATTTGGGGAACCAAGTCGCCTTAGTGTACTGATCATTACCTGAAAGTATCATCCAGTTTGGGTGAAAAAATATTTGCTGAGATTTCTGGAGATTCGTAATTTTGGGAAGCTTGGCAACCCCTTCCCATGAAAGTGTTTCTCGCCAGTCACTGCTTAGGGCTACATCAAGAGGAAACCAAACATACAGATAGAACGTGAAACTACTTTGTTGTGTCAAGTTTCAAGAAGCTAGCACAAACCGTGTTGGATTTAGAGTTCCAAATACATCTATCAATATAGGAGAAAACAGAGTGAAACCTACAAATTCAAACTGTTACTGGAAATGAACGCTTCAACATAGAAGAACGAAATTTGGGGAACCAAGTCGCCTTAGTGTACTGATCATTACCTGAAAGTATCATCCAGTTTGGGTGAAAAAATGTTTGCTGAGATTTCTGGAGATTCGTAATTTTGGGAAGCTTGGCAACCCCTTCCCATGAAAGTGTTTCTCGCCAGTCACTGCTTAGGGCTACATCAAGAGGAAACAAAACGTAGAGATAGAACGTGAAACTACTTTGTTGTGTCAAGTTTCAAGAAGCTAGCACAAACCGTGTTGGATTTAGAGTTCCAAATACATCTATCAATATAGGAGAAAACACAGTGAAACCTAAAAATTCAAACTGTTACTGGAAATGAACGCTTCAACATAGAAGAACGAAATTTGGGGAACCAAGTCGCCTTAGTGTACTGATCATTACCTGAAAGTATCATCCAGTTTGGGTGAAAAAATATTTGCTGAGATTTCTGGAGATTCGTAATTTTGGGAAGCTTGGCAACCCCTTCCCATGAAAGTGTTTCTCGCCAGTCACTGCTTAGGGCTACATCAAGAGGAAACAAAACGTAGAGATAGAAGGTGAAACTACTTTGTTGTGTCAAGTTTCAAGAAGCTAGCACAAACCGTGTTGTATTTAGAGTTCCAAATACATCTATCAATATAGGAGAAAACAGAGTGAAACCTAAAAATTCAAACTGTTACTGGGAATGAACGCTTCAACATAGAAGAACGAAATTTGGGGAACCAAGTCGCCTTAGTGTACTGATCATTACCTGAAAGTATCATCCAGTTTGGGTGAAAAAATATTTGCTGAGATTTCTGGAGATTCGTAATTTTGGGAAGCTTGGCAACCCCTTCCCATGAAAGTGTTTCTCGCCAGTCACTGCTTAGGGCTACATCAAGAGGAAACAAAACGTAGAGATAGAACGTGAAACTACTTTGTTGTGTCAAGTTTCAAGAAGCTAGCACAAACCGTGTTGGATTTAGAGTTCCAAATACATCTATCAATATAGGAGAAAACAGAGTGAAACCTAAAAATTCAAACTGCTACTGGAAATGAACGCTTCAACATAGAAGAACGAAATTTGGGGAACCAAGTCGCCTTAGTGTACTGATCATTACCTGAGAGTATCATCCAGTTTGGGTGAAAAAATATTTGCTGAGATTTCTGGAGATTCGTAATTTTTGGAAGCTTGGCAACCCCTTCCCAAGAAAGTGTTTCTCGCCAGTCACTGCTTAGGGCTACATCAAGAGGAAACAAAACGTAGAGATAGAACGTGAAACTACTTTGTTGTGTCAAGTTTCAAGAAGCTAGCACAAACCGTGTTGGATTTAGAGTTCCAAATACATCTATCAATATAGGAGAAAACAGAGTGAAACCTAAAAATTCAAACTGTTACTGGAAATGAACGCTTCAACATAGAAGAACGAAATTTGGGGAACCAAGTCGCCTTAGTGTACTGATCATTACCTGAAAGTATCATCCAGTTTGGGTGAAAAAATATTTGCTGAGATTTCTGGAGATTCGTAATTTTGGGAAGCTTGGCAACCCCTTCCCATGAAAGTGTTTCTCGCCAGTCACTGCTTAGGGCTACATCAAGAGGAAACCAAACGTAGAGATAGAACGTGAAACTACTTTGTTGTGTCAAGTTTCAAGAAGCTAGCACAAACCGTGTTGGATTTAGAGTTCCAAATACATCTATCAATATAGGAGAAAACAGAGTGAAACCTACAAATTCAAACTGTTACTGGAAATGAACGCTTCAACATAGAAGAACGAAATTTGGGGAACCAAGTAGCCTTAGTGTACTGATCATTACCTGAAAGTATCATCCAGTTTGGGTGAAAAAATGTTTGCTGAGATTTCTGGAGATTCGTAATTTTGGGAAGCTTGGCAACCCCTTCCCATGAAAGTGTTTCTCGCCAGTCACTGCTTAGGGCTACATCAAGAGGAAACCAAACGTAGAGATAGAACGTGAAACTACTTTGTTGTGTCAAGTTTCAAGAAGCTAGCACAAACCGTGTTGGATTTAGAGTTCCAAATACATCTATCAATATAGGAGAAAACAGAGTGAAACCTACAAATTCAAACTGTTACTGGAAATGAACGCTTCAACATAGAAGAACGAAATTTGGGGAACCAAGTCGCCTTAGTGTACTGATCATTACCTGAAAGTATCATCCAGTTTGGGTGAAAAAATGTTTGCTGAGATTTCTGGAGATTCGTAATTTTGGGAAGCTTGGCAACCCCTTCCCATGAAAGTGTTTCTCGCCAGTCACTGCTTAGGGCTACATCAAGAGGAAACAAAACGTAGAGATAGAACGTGAAAGTACTTTGTTGTGTCAAGTTTCAAGAAGCTAGCACAAACCGTGTTGGATTTAGAGTTCCAAATACATCTATCAATATAGGAGAAAACAGAGTGAAACCTAAAAATTCAAACTGTTACTGGAAATGAACGCTTCAACATAGAAGAACGAAATTTGGGGAACCAAGTCGCCTTAGTGTACTGATCATTACCTGAAAGTATCATCCAGTTTGGGTGAAAAAATATTTGCTGAGATTTCTGGAGATTCGTAATTTTGGGAAGCTTGGCAACCCCTTCCCATGAAAGTGTTTCTCGCCAGTCACTGCTTAGGGCTACATCAAGAGGAAACAAAACGTAGAGATAGAACGTGAAACTACTTTGTTGTTTCAAGTTTCAAGAAGCTAGCACAAACCGTGTTGGATTTAGAGTTCCAAATACATCTATCAATATAGGAGAAAACAGAGTGTAACCTAAAAATTCAAACTGTTACTGGAAATGAACGCTTCAACATAGAAGAACGAAATTTGGGGAACCAAGTCGCCTTAGTGTACTGATCATTACCTGAAAGTATCATCCAGTTTGGGTGAAAAAATATTTGCTGAGATTTCTGGAGATTCGAAATTTTGGGAAGCTTGGCAACCCCTTCCCATGAAAGTGTTTCTCGCCAGTCACTGCTTAGGGCTACATCAAGAGGAAACAAAACGTAGAGATAGAACGTGAAACTACTTTGTTGTGTCAAGTTTCAAGAAGCTAGCACAAACCGTGTTGGATTTAGAGTTCCAAATACATCTATCAATATAGGAGAAAACAGAGTGAAACCTTTAAAATTCAAACTGTTACTGGAAATGAACGCTTCAACATAGAAGAACGAAATTTGGGGAACCAAGTCGCCTTAGTGTACTGATCATTACCTGAAAGTATCATCCAGTTTGGGTGAAAAAATATTTGCTGAGATTTCTGGAGATTCATAATTTTGGGAAGCTTGGCCACCCCTTCACATGAAAGTGTTTCTCGCCAGTCACTGCTTAGGGCTACATCAAGAGGAAACCAAACGTAGAGATAGAACGTGAAACTACTTTGTTGTGTCAAGTTTCAAGAAGTTAGCACAAACCGTGTTGGATTTAGAGTTCCAAATACATCTATCAATATAGGAGAAAACAGAGTGAAACCTAAAAATTCAAACTGCTACTGGAAATGAACGCTTCAACATAGAAGAACGAAATTTGGGGAACCAAGTCGCCTTAGTGTACTGATCATTACCTGAGAGTATCATCCAGTTTGGGTGAAAAAATATTTGCTGAGATTTCTGGAGATTCGTAATTTTTGGAAGCTTGGCAACCCCTTCCCATGAAAGTGTTTCTCGCCAGTCACTGCTTAGGGCTACATCAAGAGGAAACAAAACGTAGAGATAGAACGTGAAACTACTTTGTTGTGTCAAGTTTCAAGAAGCTAGCACAAACCGTGTTGGATTTAGAGTTCCAAATACATCTATCAATATAGGAGAAAACAGAGTGAAACCTAAAAATTCAAATTGTTACTGGAAATGAACGCTTCAACATAGAAGAACGAAATTTGGGGAACCAAGTCGCCTTAGTGTACTGATCATTACCTGAAAGTATCATCCAGTTTGGGTGAAAAAATATTTGCTGAGATTTCTGGAGATTCGTAATTTTGGGAAGCTTGGCAACCCCTTCCCATGAAAGTGTTTCTCGCCAGTCACTGCTTAGGGCTACATCAAGAGGAAACAAAACGTAGAGATAGAAGGTGAAACTACTTTGTTGTGTCAAGTTTCAAGAAGCTAGCACAAACCGTGTTGGATTTAGAGTTCCAAATACATCTATCAATATAGGAGAAAACAGAGTGAAACCTAAAAATTCAAACTGTTACTGGGAATGAACGCTTCAACATAGAAGAACGAAATTTGGGGAACCAAGTCGCCTTAGTGTACTGATCATTACCTGAAAGTATCATCCAGTTTGGGTGAAAAAATATTTGCTGAGATTTCTGGAGATTCGTAATTTTGGGAAGCTTGGCAACCCCTTCCCATGTAAGTGTTTCTGGCCAGTCACTGCTTAGGGCTACATCAAGAGGAAACCAAACGTAGAGATAGAACGTGAAACTACTTTGTTGTGTCAAGTTTCAAGAAGCTAGCACAAACCGTGTTGGATTTAGAGTTCCAAATACATCTATCAATATAGGAGAAAACAGAGTGAAACCTAAAAATTCAAACTGTTACTGGAAATGAACGCTTCAACATAGAAGAACGAAATTTGGGGAACCAAGTCGCCTTAGTGTACTGATCATTACCTGAAAGTATCATCCAGTTTGGGTGAAAAAATATTTGCTGAGATTTCTGGAGATTCGTAATTTTGGGAAGCTTGGCAACCCCTTCCCATGAAAGTGTTTCTCGCCAGTCACTGCTTAGGGCTACATCAAGAGGAAACAAAACGTAGAGATAGAACGTGAAACTACTTTGTTGTGTCAAGTTTCAAGAAGCTAGCACAAACCGTGTTGGATTTAGAGTTCCAAATACATCTATCAATATAGGAGAAAACAGAGTGAAACCTAAAAATTCAAACTGTTACTGGAAATGAACGCTTCAACATAGAAGAACGAAATTTGGGGAACCAAGTCGCCTTAGTGTACTGATCATTACCTGAAAGTATCATCCAGTTTGGGTGAAAAAATATTTGCTGAGATTTCTGGAGATTCGTAATTTTGGGAAGCTTGGCAACCCCTTCCCATGAAAGTGTTTCTCGCCAGTCACTGCTTAGGGCTACATCAAGAGGAAACCAAACGTAGAGATAGAACGTGAAACTACTTTGTTGTGTCAAGTTTCAAGAAGCTAGCACAAACCGTGTTGGATTTAGAGTTCCAAATACATCTATCAATATAGGAGAAAACAGAGTGAAACCTAAAAATTCAAACTGTTACTGGAAATGAACGCTTCAACATAGAAGAACGAAATTTGGGGAACCAAGTCGCCTTAGTGTACTGATCATTACCTGAAAGTATCATCCAGTTTGGGTGAAAAAATGTTTGCTGAGATTTCTGGAGATTCGTAATTTTGGGAAGCTTGGCAACCCCTTCCCATGAAAGTGTTTCTCGCCAGTCACTGCTTAGGGCTACATCAAGAGGAAACAAAACGTAGAGATAGAACGTGAAACTACTTTGTTGTGTCAAGTTTCAAGAAGTTAGCACAAACCGTGTTGGATTTAGAGTTCCAAATACATCTATCAATATAGGAGAAAACAGAGTGAAACCTAAAAATTCAAACTGCTACTGGAAATGAACGCTTCAACATAGAAGAACGAAATTTGGGGAACCAAGTCGCCTTAGTGTACTGATCATTACCTGAAAGTATCATCCAGTTTGGGTGAAAAAATATTTGCTGAGATTTCTGGAGATGCGTAATTTTGGGAAGCTTGGCAACCCCTTCCCATGAAAGTGTTTCTCGCCAGTCACTGCTTAGGGCTACATCAAGAGGAAACAAAACGTAGAGATAGAAGGTGAAACTACTTTGTTGTGTCAAGTTTCAAGAAGCTAGCACAAACCGTGTTGGATTTAGAGTTCCAAATACATCTATCAATATAGGAGAAAACAGAGTGAAACCTAAAAATTCAAACTGTTACTGGGAATGAACGCTTCAACATAGAAGAACGAAATTTGGGGAACCAAGTCGCCTTAGTGTACTGATCATTACCTGAAAGTATCATCCAGTTTGGGTGAAAAAATATTTGCTGAGATTTCTGGAGATTCGTAATTTTGGGAAGCTTGGCAACCCCTTCCCATGTAAGTGTTTCTGGCCAGTCACTGCTTAGGGCTACATCAAGAGGAAACCAAACGTAGAGATAGAACGTGAAACTACTTTGTTGTGTCAAGTTTCAAGAAGCTAGCACAAACCGTGTTGGATTTAGAGTTCCAAATACATCTATCAATATAGGAGAAAACAGAGTGAAACCTAAAAATTCAAACTGTTACTGGAAATGAACGCTTCAACATAGAAGAACGAAATTTGGGGAACCAAGTCGCCTTAGTGTACTGATCATTACCTGAAAGTATCATCCAGTTTGGGTGAAAAAATATTTGCTGAGATTTCTGGAGATTCGTAATTTTGGGAAGCTTGGCAACCCCTTCCCATGAAAGTGTTTCTCGCCAGTCACTGCTTAGGGCTACATCAAGAGGAAACAAAACGTAGAGATAGAACGTGAAACTACTTTGTTGTGTCAAGTTTCAAGAAGCTAGCACAAACCGTGTTGGATTTAGAGTTCCAAATACATCTATCAATATAGGAGAAAACAGAGTGAAACCTAAAAATTCAAACTGTTACTGGAAATGAACGCTTCAACATAGAAGAACGAAATTTGGGGAACCAAGTCGCCTTAGTGTACTGATCATTACCTGAAAGTATCATCCAGTTTGGGTGAAAAAATATTTGCTGAGATTTCTGGAGATTCGTAATTTTGGGAAGCTTGGCAACCCCTTCCCATGAAAGTGTTTCTCGCCAGTCACTGCTTAGGGCTACATCAAGAGGAAACCAAACGTAGAGATAGAACGTGAAACTACTTTGTTGTGTCAAGTTTCAAGAAGCTAGCACAAACCGTGTTGGATTTAGAGTTCCAAATACATCTATCAATATAGGAGAAAACAGAGTGAAACCTAAAAATTCAAACTGTTACTGGAAATGAACGCTTCAACATAGAAGAACGAAATTTGGGGAACCAAGTCGCCTTAGTGTACTGATCATTACCTGAAAGTATCATCCAGTTTGGGTGAAAAAATGTTTGCTGAGATTTCTGGAGATTCGTAATTTTGGGAAGCTTGGCAACCCCTTCCCATGAAAGTGTTTCTCGCCAGTCACTGCTTAGGGCTACATCAAGAGGAAACAAAACGTAGAGATAGAACGTGAAACTACTTTGTTGTGTCAAGTTTCAAGAAGCTAGCACAAACCGTGTTGGATGTAGAGTTCCAAATACATCTATCAATATAGGAGAAAACAGAGTGAAACCTAAAAATTCAAACTGTTACTGGAAATGAACGCTTCAACATAGAAGAACGAAATTTGGGGAACCAAGTCGCCTTAGTGTACTGATCATTACCTGAAAGTATCATCCAGTTTGGGTGAAAAAATATTTGCTGAGATTTCTGGAGATTCGTAATTTTGGGAAGCTTGGCAACCCCTTCCCATGAAAGTGTTTCTCGCCAGTCACTGCTTAGGGCTACATCAAGAGGAAACAAAACGTAGAGATAGAACGTGAAACTACTTTGTTGTGTCAAGTTTCAAGAAGCTAGCACAAACCGTGTTGGATTTAGAGTTCCAAATACATCTATCAATATAGGAGAAAACAGAGTGAAACCTAAAAATTCAAACTGTTACTGGAAATGAACGCTTCAACATAGAAGAACGAAATTTGGGGAACCAAGTCGCCTTAGTGTACTGATCATTACCTGAAAGTATCATCCAGTTTGGGTGAAAAAATATTTGCTGAGATTTCTGGAGATTCATAATTTTGGGAAGCTTGGCAACCCCTTCCCATGAAAGTGTTTCTCGCCAGTCACTGCTTAGGGCTACATCAAGAGGAAACCAAACGTAGAGATAGAACGTGAAACTACTTTCTTGTGTCAAGTTTCAAGAAGCTAGCACAAACCGTGTTGGATTTAGAGTTCCAAATACATCTATCAATATAGGAGAAAACAGAGTGAAACCTAAAAATTCAAACTGTTACTGGAAATGAACGCTTCAACATAGAAGAACGAAATTTGGGGAACCAAGTCGCCTTAGTGTACTGATCATTACCTGAAAGTATCATCCAGTTTGGGTGAAAAAATATTTGCTGAGATTTCTGGAGATTCGTAATTTTGGGAAGCTTGGCAACCCCTTCCCATGAAAGTGTTTCTCGCCAGTCACTGCTTAGGGCTACATCAAGAGGAAACCAAACATACAGATAGAACGTGAAACTACTTTGTTGTGTCAAGTTTCAAGAAGCTAGCACAAACCGTGTTGGATTTAGAGTTCCAAATACATCTATCAATATAGGAGAAAACAGAGTGAAACCTAAAAATTCAAACTGTTACTGGAAATGAACGCTTCAACATAGAAGAACGAAATTTGGGGAACCAAGTCGCCTTAGTGTACTGATCATTACCTGAAAGTATCATCCAGTTTGGGTGAAAAAATATTTGCTGAGATTTCTGGAGATTCGTAATTTTGGGAAGCTTGGCAACCCCTTCCCATGAAAGTGTTTCTCGCCAGTCACTGCTTAGGGCTACATCAAGAGGAAACCAAACGTAGAGATAGAACGTGAAACTACTTTCTTGTGTCAAGTTTCAAGAAGCTAGCACAAACCGTGTTGGATTTAGAGTTCCAAATACATCTATCAATATAGGAGAAAACAGAGTGAAACCTAAAAATTCAAACTGTTACTGGAAATGAACGCTTCAACATAGAAGAACGAAATTTGGGGAACCAAGTCGCCTTAGTGTACTGATCATTACCTGAAAGTATCATCCAGTTTGGGTGAAAAAATATTTGCTGAGATTTCTGGAGATTCGTAATTTTGGGAAGCTTGGCAACCCCTTCCCATGAAAGTGTTTCTCGCCAGTCACTGCTTAGGGCTACATCAAGAGGAAACCAAACGTAGAGATAGAACGTGAAACTACTTTGTTGTGTCAAGTTTCAAGAAGCTAGCACAAACCGTGTTGGATTTAGAGTTCCAAATACATCTATCAATATAGGAGAAAACAGAGTGAAACCTACAAATTCAAACTGTTACTGGAAATGAACGCTTCAACATAGAAGAACGAAATTTGGGGAACCAAGTCGCCTTAGTGTACTGATCATTACCTGAAAGTATCATCCAGTTTGGGTGAAAAAATGTTTGCTGAGATTTCTGGAGATTCGTAATTTTGGGAAGCTTGGCAACCCCTTCCCATGAAAGTGTTTCTCGCCAGTCACTGCTTAGGGCTACATCAAGAGGAAACAAAACGTAGAGATAGAACGTGAAACTACTTTGTTGTGTCAAGTTTCAAGAAGCTAGCACAAACCGTGTTGGATGTAGAGTTCCAAATACATCTATCAATATAGGAGAAAACAGAGTGAAACCTAAAAATTCAAACTGTTACTGGAAATGAACGCTTCAACATAGAAGAACGAAATTTGGGGAACCAAGTCGCCTTAGTGTACTGATCATTACCTGAAAGTATCATCCAGTTTGGGTGAAAAAATATTTGCTGAGATTTCTGGAGATTCGTAATTTTGGGAAGCTTGGCAACCCCTTCCCATGAAAGTGTTTCTCGCCAGTCACTGCTTAGGGCTACATCAAGAGGAAACAAAACGTAGAGATAGAACGTGAAACTACTTTGTTGTGTCAAGTTTCAAGAAGCTAGCACAAACCGTGTTGGATTTAGAGTTCCAAATACATCTATCAATATAGGAGAAAACAGAGTGAAACCTAAAAATTCAAACTGTTACTGGAAATGAACGCTTCAACATAGAAGAACGAAATTTGGGGAACCAAGTCGCCTTAGTGTACTGATCATTACCTGAAAGTATCATCCAGTTTGGGTGAAAAAATATTTGCTGAGATTTCTGGAGATTCATAATTTTGGGAAGCTTGGCAACCCCTTCCCATGAAAGTGTTTCTCGCCAGTCACTGCTTAGGGCTACATCAAGAGGAAACCAAACGTAGAGATAGAACGTGAAACTACTTTCTTGTGTCAAGTTTCAAGAAGCTAGCACAAACCGTGTTGGATTTAGAGTTCCAAATACATCTATCAATATAGGAGAAAACAGAGTGAAACCTAAAAATTCAAACTGTTACTGGAAATGAACGCTTCAACATAGAAGAACGAAATTTGGGGAACCAAGTCGCCTTAGTGTACTGATCATTACCTGAAAGTATCATCCAGTTTGGGTGAAAAAATATTTGCTGAGATTTCTGGAGATTCGTAATTTTGGGAAGCTTGGCAACCCCTTCCCATGAAAGTGTTTCTCGCCAGTCACTGCTTAGGGCTACATCAAGAGGAAACCAAACATACAGATAGAACGTGAAACTACTTTGTTGTGTCAAGTTTCAAGAAGCTAGCACAAACTGTGTTGGATTTAGAGTTCCAAATACATCTATCAATATAGGAGAAAACAGAGTGAAACCTAAAAATTCAAACTGTTACTGGAAATGAACGCTTCAACATAGAAGAACGAAATTTGGGGAACCAAGTCGCCTTAGTGTACTGATCATTACCTGAAAGTATCATCCAGTTTGGGTGAAAAAATATTTGCTGAGATTTTTGGAGATTCGTAATTTTGGGAAGCTTGGCAACCCCTTCCCATGAAAGTGTTTCTCGCCAGTCACTGCTTAGGGCTACATCAAGAGGAAACAAAACGTAGAGATAGAACGTGAAACTACTTTGTTGTGTCAAGTTTCAAGAAGCTAGCACAAACCGTGTTGGATTTAGAGTTCCAAATACATCTATCAATATAGGAGAAAACAGAGTGAAACCTAAAAATTCAAACTGTTACTGGAAATGAACGCTTCAACATAGAAGAACGAAATTTGGGGAACCAAGTCGCCTTAGTGTACTGATCATTACCTGAAAGTATCATCCAGTTTGGGTGAAAAAATATTTGCTGAGATTTCTGGAGATTCGTAATTTTGGGAAGCTTGGCAACCCCTTCCCATGAAAGTGTTTCTCGCCAGTCACTGCTTAGGGCTACATCTAGAGGAAACAAAACGTAGAGATAGAACGTGAAACTACTTTGTTTTGTCAAGTTTCAAGAAGCTAGCACAAACCGTGTTGGATTTAGAGTTCCAAATACATCTATCAATATAGGAGAAAACAGAGTGAAACCTAAAAATTCAAACTGTTACTGGAAATGAACGCTTCAACATAGAAGAACGAAATTTGGGGAACCAAGTCGCCTTAGTGTACTGATCATTACCTGAAAGTATCATCCAGTTTGGGTGAAAAAATATTTGCTGAGATTTCTGGAGATTCGTAATTTTGGGAAGCTTGGCAACCCCTTCCCATGAAAGTGTTTCTCGCCAGTCACTGCTTAGGGCTACATCAAGAGGAAACCAAACTTAGAGATAGAACGTGAAACTACTTTGTTGTGTCAAGTTTCAAGAAGTTAGCACAAACCGTGTTGGATGTAGAGTTCCAAATACATCTATCAATATAGGAGAAAACAGAGTGAAACCTAAAAATTCAAACTGCTACTGGAAATGAACGCTTCAACATAGAAGAACGAAATTTGGGGAACCAAGTCGCCTTAGTGTACTGATCATTACCTGAGAGTATCATCCAGTTTGGGTGAAAAAATATTTGCTGAGATTTCTGGAGATTCGTAATTTTGGGAAGCTTGGCAACCCCTTCCCATGAAAGTGTTTCTCGCCAGTCACTGCTTAGGGCTACATCAAGAGGAAACAAAACGTAGAGATAGAACGTGAAACTACTTTGTTGTGTCAAGTTTCAAGAAGCTAGCACAAACCGTGTTGGATTTAGAGTTCCAAATACATCTATCAATATAGGAGAAAACAGAGTGAAACCTAAAAATTCAAACTGTTACTGGAAATGAACGCTTCAACATAGAAGAACGAAATTTGGGGAACCAAGTCGCCTTAGTGTACTGATCATTACCTGAAAGTATCATCCAGTTTGGGTGAAAAAATATTTGCTGAGATTTCTGGAGATTCGTAATTTTGGGAAGCTTGGCAACCCCTTCCCATGAAAGTGTTTCTCGCCAGTCACTGCTTAGGGCTACATCAAGAGGAAACAAAACGTAGAGATAGAACGTGAAACTACTTTGTTGTGTCAAGTTTCAAGAAGCTAGCACAAACCGTGTTGGATTTAGAGTTCCAAATACATCTATCAATATAGGAGAAAACAGAGTGAAACCTACAAATTCAAACTGTTACTGGAAATGAACGCTTCAACATAGAAGAACGAAATTTGGGGAACCAAGTCGCCTTAGTGTACTGATCATTACCTGAAAGTATCATCCAGTTTGGGTGAAAAAATATTTGCTGAGATTTCTGGAGATTCGTAATTTTTGGAAGCTTGGCAACACCTTCCCATGAAAGTGTTTCTCGCCAGTCACTGCTTAGGGCTACATCAAGAGGAAACAAAACGTAGAGATAGAACGTGAAACTACTTTGTTGTGTCAAGTTTCAAGAAGCTAGCACAAACCGTGTTGGATTTAGAGTTCCAAATACATCTATCAATATAGGAGAAAACAGAGTGAAACCTAAAAATTCAAACTGTTACTGGAAATGAACGCTTCAACATAGAAGAACGAAATTTGGGGAACCAAGTCGCCTTAGTGTACTGATCATTACCTGAAAGTATCATCCAGTTTGGGTGAAAAAATATTTGCTGAGATTTCTGGAGATTCGTAATTTTGGGAAGCTTGGCAACCCCTTCCCATGAAAGTGTTTCTCGCCAGTCACTGCTTAGGGCTACATCAAGAGGAAACAAAACATAGAGATAGAACGTGAAACTACTTTGTTGTTTCAAGTTTCAAGAAGCTAGCACAAACCGTGTTGGATTTAGAGTTCCAAATACATCTATCAATATAGGAGAAAACAGAGTGTAACCTAAAAATTCAAACTGTTACTGGAAATGAACGCTTCAACATAGAAGAACGAAATTTGGGGAACCAAGTCGCCTTAGTGTACTGATCATTACCTGAAAGTATCATCCAGTTTGGGTGAAAAAATATTTGCTGAGATTTCTGGAGATTCGTAATTTTGGGAAGCTTGGCAACCCCTTCCCATGAAAGTGTTTCTCGCCAGTCACTGCTTAGGGCTACATCAAGAGGAAACAAAACGTAGAGATAGAACGTGAAACTACTTTGTTGTGTCAAGTTTCAAGAAGCTAGCACAAACCGTGTTGGATTTAGAGTTCCAAATACATCTATCAATATAGGAGAAAACAGAGTGAAACCTAAAAATTCAAACTGTTACTGGAAATGAACGCTTCAACATAGAAGAACGAAATTTGGGGAACCAAGTCGCCTTAGTGTACTGATCATTACCTGAAAGTATCATCCAGTTTGGGTGAAAAAATATTTGCTGAGATTTCTGGAGATTCATAATTTTGGGAAGCTTGGCAACCCCTTCCCATGAAAGTGTTTCTCGCCAGTCACTGCTTAGGGCTACATCTAGAGGAAACAAAACGTAGAGATAGAACGTGAAACTACTTTGTTGTGTCAAGTTTCAAGAAGCTAGCACAAACCGTGTTGGATTTAGAGTTCCAAATACATCTATCAATATAGGAGAAAACAGAGTGAAACCTAAAAATTCAAACTGTTACTGGAAATGAACGCTTCAACATAGAAGAACGAAATTTGGGGAACCAAGTCGCCTTAGTGTACTGATCATTACCTGAAAGTATCATCCAGTTTGGGTGAAAAAATATTTGCTGAGATTTCTGGAGATTCGTAATTTTGGGAAGCTTGGCAACCCCTTCCCATGAAAGTGTTTCTCGCCAGTCACTGCTTAGGGCTACATCAAGAGGAAACAAAACGTAGATATAGAAGGTGAAACTACTTTGTTGTGTCAAGTTTCAAGAAGCTAGCACAAACCGTGTTGGATTTAGAGTTCCAAATACATCTATCAATATAGGAGAAAACAGAGTGAAACCTAAAAATTCAAACTGTTACTGGGAATGAACGCTTCAACATAGAAGAACGAAATTTGGGGAACCAAGTCGCCTTAGTGTACTGATCATTACCTGAAAGTATCATCCAGTTTGGGTGAAAAAATATTTGCTGAGATTTCTGGAGATTCGTAATTTTGGGAAGCTTGGCAACCCCTTCCCATGAAAGTGTTTCTCGCCAGTCACTGCTTAGGGCTACATCAAGAGGAAACAAAACGTAGAGATAGAACGTGAAACTACTTTGTTGTGTCAAGTTTCAAGAAGCTAGCACAAACCGTGTTGGATTTAGAGTTCCAAATACATCTATCAATATAGGAGAAAACAGAGTGAAACCTAAAAATTCAAACTGTTACTGGAATTGAACGCTTCAACATAGAAGAACGAAATTTGGGGAACCAAGTCGCCTTAGTGTACTGATCATTACCTGAAAGTATCATCCAGTTTGGGTGAAAAAATATTTGCTGAGATTTCTGGAGATTCATAATTTTGGGAAGCTTGGCAACCCCTTCCCATGAAAGTGTTTCTCGCCAGTCACTGCTTAGTGCTACATCAAGAGGAAACCAAACGTAGAGATAGAACGTGAAACTACTTTGTTGTGTCAAGTTTCAAGAAGTTAGCACAAACCGTGTTGGATTTAGAGTTCCAAATACATCTATCAATATAGGAGAAAACAGAGTGAAACCTAAAAATTCAAACTGCTACTGGAAATGAACGCTTCAACATAGAAGAATGAAATTTGGGGAACCAAGTCGCCTTAGTGTACTGATCATTACCTGAGAGTATCATCCAGTTTCGGTGAAAAAATATTTGCTGAGATTTCTGGAGATTCGTAATTTTTGGAAGCTTGGCAACCCCTTCCCATGAAAGTGTTTCTCGCCAGTCACTGCTTAGGGCTACATCTAGAGAAAACAAAACGTAGAGATAGAACGTGAAACTACTTTGTTGTGTCAAGTTTCAAGAAGCTAGCACAAACCGTGTTGGATTTAGAGTTCCAAATACATCTATCAATATAGGAGAAAACAGAGTGAAACCTAAAAATTCAATCTGTTACTGGAAATGAACGCTTCAACATAGAAGAACGAAATTTGGGGAACCAAGTCGCCTTAGTGTACTGATCATTACCTGAAAGTATCATCCAGTTTGGGTGAAAAAATATTTGCTGAGATTTCTGGAGATTCGTAATTTTGGGAAGCTTGGCAACCCCTTCCCATGAAAGTGTTTCTCGCCAGTCACTGCTTAGGGCTACATCAAGAGGAAACAAAACGTAGAGATAGAACGTGAAACTACTTTGTTGTTTCAAGTTTCAAGAAGCTAGCACAAACCGTGTTGGATTTAGAGTTCCAAATACATCTATCAATATAGGAGAAAACAGAGTGTAACCTAAAAATTCAAACTGTTACTGGAAATGAACGCTTCAACATAGAAGAACGAAATTTGGGGAACCAAGTCGCCTTAGTGTACTGATCATTACCTGAAAGTATCATCCAGTTTGGGTGAAAAAATATTTGCTGAGATTTCTGGAGATTCGTAATTTTGGGAAGCTTGGCAACCCCTTCCCATGAAAGTGTTTCTCGCCAGTCACTGCTTAGGGCTACATCAAGAGGAAACAAAACGTAGAGATAGAACGTGAAACTACTTTGTTGTGTCAAGTTTCAAGAAGCTAGCACAAACCGTGTTGGATTTAGAGTTCCAAATACATCTATCAATATAGGAGAAAACAGAGTGAAACCTAAAAATTCAAACTGTTACTGGGAATGAACGCTTCAACATAGAAGAACGAAATTTGGGGAACCAAGTCGCCTTAGTGTACTGATCATTACCTGAAAGTATCATCCAGTTTGGGTGAAAAAATATTTGCTGAGATTTCTGGAGATTCGTAATTTTGGGAAGCTTGGCAACCCCTTCCCATGAAAGTGTTTCTCGCCAGTCACTGCTTAGGGCTACATCAAGAGGAAACAAAACGTAGAGATAGAACGTGAAACTACTTTGTTGTGTCAAGTTTCAAGAAGCTAGCACAAACCGTGTTGGATTTAGAGTTCCAAATACATCTATCAATATAGGAGAAAACAGAGTGAAACCTAAAAATTCAAACTGTTACTGGAAATGAACGCTTCAACATAGAAGAACGAAATTTGGGGAACCAAGTCGCCTTAGTGTACTGATCATTACCTGAAAGTATCATCCAGTTTGGGTGAAAAAATATTTGCTGAGATTTCTGGAGATTCATAATTTTGGGAAGCTTGGCAACCCCTTCCCATGAAAGTGTTTCTCGCCAGTCACTGCTTAGGGCTACATCAAGAGGAAACCAAACGTAGAGATAGAACGTGAAACTACTTTGTTGTGTCAAGTTTTAAGAAGTTAGCACAAACCGTGTTGGATTTAGAGTTCCAAATACATCTATCAATATAGGAGAAAACAGAATGAAACCTAAAAATTCAAACTGTTACTGGAAATGAACGCTTCAACATAGAAGAACGAAATTTGGGGAACCAAGTCGCCTTAGTGTACTGATCATTACCTGAAAGTATCATCCAGTTTGGGTGAAAAAATATTTGCTGAGATTTCTGGAGATTCGTAATTTTGGGAAGCTTGGCAACCCCTTCCCATGAAAGTGTTTCTCGCCAGTCACTGCTTAGGGCTACATCAAGAGGAAACAAAACGTAGAGATAGAACGTGAAACTACTTTGTTGTGTCAAGTTTCAAGAAGCTAGCACAAACCGTGTTGGATTTAGAGTTCCAAATACATCTATCAATATAGGAGAAAACAGAGTGAAACCTAAAAATTCAAACTGTTACTGGAAATGAACGCTTCAACATAGAAGAACGAAATTTGGGGAACCAAGTCGCCTTAGTGTACTGATCATTACCTGAAAGTATCATCCAGTTTGGGTGAAAAAATATTTGCTGAGATTTCTGGAGATTCGTAATTTTGGGAAGCTTGGCAACCCCTTCCCATGAAAGTGTTTCTCGCCAGTCACTGCTTAGGGCTACATCAAGAGGAAACCAAACGTAGAGATAGAACGTGAAACTACTTTGTTGTGTCAAGTTTCAAGAAGCTAGCACAAACCGTGTTGGATTTAGAGTTCCAAATACATCTATCAATATAGGAGAAAACAGAGTGAAACCTACAAATTCAAACTGTTACTGGAAATGAACGCTTCAACATAGAAGAACGAAATTTGGGGAACCAAGTCGCCTTAGTGTACTGATCATTACCTGAAAGTATCATCCAGTTTGGGTGAAAAAATGTTTGCTGAGATTTCTGGAGATTCGTAATTTTGGGAAGCTTGGCAACCCCTTCCCATGAAAGTGTTTCTCGCCAGTCACTGCTTAGGGCTACATCAAGAGGAAACAAAACGTAGAGATAGAACGTGAAACTACTTTGTTGTGTCAAGTTTCAAGAAGCTAGCACAAACCGTGTTGGATGTAGAGTTCCAAATACATCTATCAATATAGGAGAAAACAGAGTGAAACCTAAAAATTCAAACTGTTACTGGAAATGAACGCTTCAACATAGAAGAACGAAATTTGGGGAACCAAGTCGCCTTAGTGTACTGATCATTACCTGAAAGTATCATCCAGTTTGGGTGAAAAAATATTTGCTGAGATTTCTGGAGATTCGTAATTTTGGGAAGCTTGGCAACCCCTTCCCATGAAAGTGTTTCTCGCCAGTCACTGCTTAGGGCTACATCAAGAGGAAACAAAACGTAGAGATAGAACGTGAAACTACTTTGTTGTGTCAAGTTTCAAGAAGCTAGCACAAACCGTGTTGGATTTAGAGTTCCAAATACATCTATCAATATAGGAGAAAACAGAGTGAAACCTAAAAATTCAAACTGTTACTGGAAATGAACGCTTCAACATAGAAGAACGAAATTTGGGGAACCAAGTCGCCTTAGTGTACTGATCATTACCTGAAAGTATCATCCAGTTTGGGTGAAAAAATATTTGCTGAGATTTCTGGAGATTCGTAATTTTGGGAAGCTTGGCAACCCCTTCCCATGAAAGTGTTTCTCGCCAGTCACTGCTTAGGGCTACATCTAGAGGAAACAAAACGTAGAGATAGAACGTGAAACTACTTTGTTGTGTCAAGTTTCAAGAAGCTAGCACAAACCGTGTTGGATTTAGAGTTCCAAATACATCTATCAATATAGGAGAAAACAGAGTGAAACCTAAAAATTCAAACTGTTACTGGAAATGAACGCTTCAACATAGAAGAACGAAATTTGGGGAACCAAGTCGCCTTAGTGTACTGATCATTACCTGAAAGTATCATCCAGTTTGGGTGAAAAAATATTTGCTGAGATTTCTGGAGATTCGTAATTTTGGGAAGCTTGGCAACCCCTTCCCATGAAAGTGTTTCTCGCCAGTCACTGCTTAGGGCTACATCAAGAGGAAACCAAACTTAGAGATAGAACGTGAAACTACTTTGTTGTGTCAAGTTTCAAGAAGTTAGCACAAACCGTGTTGGATGTAGAGTTCCAAATACATCTATCAATATAGGAGAAAACAGAGTGAAACCTAAAAATTCAAACTGCTACTGGAAATGAACGCTTCAACATAGAAGAACGAAATTTGGGGAACCAAGTCGCCTTAGTGTACTGATCATTACCTGAGAGTATCATCCAGTTTGGGTGAAAAAATATTTGCTGAGATTTCTGGAGATTCGTAATTTTTGGAAGCTTGGCAACCCCTTCCCATTAAAGTGTTTCTCGCCAGTCACTGCTTAGGGCTACATCAAGAGGAAACAAAACGTAGAGATAGAACGTGAAACTACTTTGTTGTGTCAAGTTTCAAGAAGCTAGCACAAACCGTGTTGGATTTAGAGTTCCAAATACATCTATCAATATAGGAGAAAACAGAGTGAAACCTAAAAATTCAAACTGTTACTGGAAATGAACGCTTCAACATAGAAGAACGAAATTTGGGGAACCAAGTCGCCTTAGTGTACTGATCATTACCTGAAAGTATCATCCAGTTTGGGTGAAAAAATATTTGCTGAGATTTCTGGAGATTCGTAATTTTGGGAAGCTTGGCAACCCCTTCCCATGAAAGTGTTTCTCGCCAGTCACTGCTTAGGGCTACATCAAGAGGAAACAAAACGTAGAGATAGAACGTGAAACTACTTTGTTGTGTCAAGTTTCAAGAAGCTAGCACAAACCGTGTTGGATTTAGAGTTCCAAATACATCTATCAATATAGGAGAAAACAGAGTGAAACCTACAAATTCAAACTGTTACTGGAAATGAACGCTTCAACATAGAAGAACGAAATTTGGGGAACCAAGTCGCCTTAGTGTACTGATCATTACCTGAAAGTATCATCCAGTTTGGGTGAAAAAATATTTGCTGAGATTTCTGGAGATTCGTAATTTTTGGAAGCTTGGCAACACCTTCCCATGAAAGGGTTTCTCGCCAGTCACTGCTTAGGGCTACATCAAGAGGAAACAAAACGTAGAGATAGAACGTGAAACTACTTTGTTGTGTCAAGTTTCAAGAAGCTAGCACAAACCGTGTTGGATTTAGAGTTCCAAATACATCTATCAATATAGGAGAAAACAGAGTGAAACCTAAAAATTCAAACTGTTACTGGAAATGAACGCTTCAACATAGAAGAACGAAATTTGGGGAACCAAGTCGCCTTAGTGTACTGATCATTACCTGAAAGTATCATCCAGTTTGGGTGAAAAAATATTTGCTGAGATTTCTGGAGATTCGTAATTTTGGGAAGCTTGGCAACCCCTTCCCATGAAAGTGTTTCTCGCCAGTCACTGCTTAGGGCTACATCAAGAGGAAACAAAACATAGAGATAGAACGTGAAACTACTTTGTTGTTTCAAGTTTCAAGAAGCTAGCACAAACCGTGTTGGATTTAGAGTTCCAAATACATCTATCAATATAGGAGAAAACAGAGTGTAACCTAAAAATTCAAACTGTTACTGGAAATGAACGCTTCAACATAGAAGAACGAAATTTGGGGAACCAAGTCGCCTTAGTGTACTGATCATTACCTGAAAGTATCATCCAGTTTGGGTGAAAAAATATTTGCTGAGATTTCTGGAGATTCGTAATTTTGGGAAGCTTGGCAACCCCTTCCCATGAAAGTGTTTCTCGCCAGTCACTGCTTAGGGCTACATCAAGAGGAAACAAAACGTAGAGATAGAACGTGAAACTACTTTGTTGTGTCAAGTTTCAAGAAGCTAGCACAAACCGTGTTGGATTTAGAGTTCCAAATACATCTATCAATATAGGAGAAAACAGAGTGAAACCTAAAAATTCAAACTGTTACTGGAAATGAACGCTTCAACATAGAAGAACGAAATTTGGGGAACCAAGTCGCCTTAGTGTACTGATCATTACCTGAAAGTATCATCCAGTATGGGTGAAAAAATATTTGCTGAGATTTCTGGAGATTCATAATTTTGGGAAGCTTGGCAACCCCTTCCCATGAAAGTGTTTCTCGCCAGTCACTGCTTAGGGCTACATCTAGAGGAAACAAAACGTAGAGATAGAACGTGAAACTACTTTGTTGTGTCAAGTTTCAAGAAGCTAGCACAAACCGTGTTGGATTTAGAGTTCCAAATACATCTATCAATATAGGAGAAAACAGAGTGAAACCTAAAAATTCAAACTGCTACTGGAAATGAACGCTTCAACATAGAAGAACGAAATTTGGGGAACCAAGTCGCCTTATTGTACTGATCATTACCTGAAAGTATCATCCAGTTTGGGTGAAAAAATATTTGCTGAGATTTCTGGAGATTCGTAATTTTGGGAAGCTTGGCAACCCCTTCCCATGAAAGTGTTTCTCGCCAGTCACTGCTTAGGGCTACATCAAGAGGAAACAAAACGTAGAGATAGAACGTGAAACTACTTTGTTCTGTCAAGTTTCAAGAAGCTAGCACAAACCGTGTTGGATTTAGAGTTCCAAATACATCTATCAATATAGGAGAAAACAGAGTGAAACCTAAAAATTCAAACTGTTACTGGAATTGAACGCTTCAACATAGAAGAACGAAATTTGGGGAACCAAGTCGCCTTAGTGTACTGATCATTACCTGAAAGTATCATCCAGTTTGGGTGAAAAAATATTTGCTGAGATTTCTGGAGATTCATAATTTTGGGAAGCTTGGCAACCCCTTCCCATGAAAGTGTTTCTCGCCAGTCACTGCTTAGGGCTACATCTAGAGGAAACAAAACGTAGAGATAGAACGTGAAACTACTTTGTTGTGTCAAGTTTCAAGAAGCTAGCACAAACCGTGTTGGATTTAGAGTTCCAAATACATCTATCAATATAGGAGAAAACAGAGTGAAACCTAAAAATTCAAACTGTTACTGGAATTGAACGCTTCAACATAGAAGAACGAAATTTGGGGAACCAAGTCGCCTTAGTGTACTGATCATTACCTGAAAGTATCATCCAGTTTGGGTGAAAAAATATTTGCTGAGATTTCTGGAGATTCATAATTTTGGGAAGCTTGGCAACCCCTTCCCATGAAAGTGTTTCTCGCCAGTCACTGCTTAGGGCTACATCAAGAGGAAACCAAACGTAGAGATAGAACGTGAAACTACTTTGTTGTGTCAAGTTTCAAGAAGTTAGCACAAACCCTGTTGGATTTAGAGTTCCAAATACATCTATCAATATAGGAGAAAACAGAGTGAAACCTAAAAATTCAAACTGCTACTGGAAATGAACGCTTCAAAATAGAAGAATGAAATTTGGGGAACCAAGTCGCCTTAGTGTACTGATCATTACCTGAGAGTATCATCCAGTTTGGGTGAAAAAATATTTGCTGAGATTTCTGGAGATTCGTAATTTTGGGAAGCTTGGCAACCCCTTCCCATGAAAGTGTTTCTCGCCAGTCACTGCTTAGGGCTACATCTAGAGGAAACAAAACGTAGAGATAGAACGTGAAACTACTTTGTTGTGTCAAGTTTCAAGAAGCTAGCACAAACCGTGTTGGATTTAGAGTTCCAAATACATCTATCAATATAGGAGAAAACAGAGTGAAACCTAAAAATTCAAACTGTTACTGGAAATGAACGCTTCAACATAGAAGAACGAAATTTGGGGAACCAAGTCGCCTTAGTGTACTGATCATTACCTGAAAGTATCATCCAGTTTGGGTGAAAAAATATTTGCTGTGATTTCTGGAGATTCGTAATTTTGGGAAGCTTGGCAACCCCTTCCCATGAAAGTGTTTCTCGCCAGTCACTGCTTAGGGCTACATCAAGAGGAAAAAAAACGTAGAGATAGAACGTGAAACTACTTTGTTGTGTCAAGTTTCAAGAAGCTAGCACAAACCGTGTTGGATTTAGAGTTCCAAATACATCTATCAATATAGGAGAAAACAGAGTGAAACCTAAAAATTCAAACTGTTAGTGGGAATGAACGCTTCAACATAGAAGAACGAAATTTGGGGAACCAAGTCGCCTTAGTGTACTGATCATTACCTGAAAGTATCATCCAGTTTGGGTGAAAAAATATTTGCTGAATTTTCTGGAGATTCGTAATTTTGGGAAGCTTGGCAACCCCTTCCCATGAAAGTGTTTCTCGCCAGTCACTGCTTAGGGCTACATCAAGAGGAAACCAAACGTAGAGATAGAACGTGAAACTACTTTGTTGTGTCAAGTTTCAAGAAGCTAGCACAAACCGTGTTGGATTTAGAGTTCCAAATACATCTATCAATATAGGAGAAAACAGAGTGAAACCTAAAAATTCAAACTGTTACTGGAAATGAACGCTTCAACATAGAAGAACGAAATTTGGGGAACCAAGTCGCCTTAGTGTACTGATCATTACCTGAAAGTATCATCCAGTTTGGGTGAAAAAATATTTGCTGAGATTTCTGGAGATTCGTAATTTTTGGAAGCTTGGCAACCCCTTCCCATGAAAGTGTTTCTCGCCAGTCACTGCTTAGGGCTACATCAAGAGGAAACAAAACGTAGAGATAGAACGTGAAACTACTTTGTTGTGTCAAGTTTCAAGAAGCTAGCACAAACCGTGTTGGATTTAGAGTTCCAAATACATCTATCAATATAGGAGAAAACAGAGTGAAACCTAAAAATTCAAACTGTTACTGGAAATGAACGCTTCAACATAGAAGAACGAAATTTGGGGAACCAAGTCGCCTTAGTGTACTGATCATTACCTGAAAGTATCATCCAGTTTGGGTGAAAAAATATTTTCTGAGATTTCTGGAGATTCGTAATTTTGGGAAGCTTGGCAACCCCTTCCCATGAAAGTGTTTCTCGCCAGTCACTGCTTAGGGCTACATCAAGAGGAAACAAAACGTAGAGATAGAACGTGAAACTACTTTGTTGTGTCAAGTTTCAAGAAGCTAGCACAAACCGTGTTGGATTTAGAGTTCCAAATACATCTATCAATATAGGAGAAAACAGAGTGAAACCTAAAAATTCAAACTGCTACTGGAAATGAACGCTTCAACATAGAAGAACGAAATTTGGGGAACCAAGTCGCCTTAGTGTACTGATCATTACCTGAGAGTATCATCCAGTTTGGGTGAAAAAATATTTGCTGAGATTTCTGGAGATTCGTAATTTTTGGAAGCTTGGCAACCCATTCCCATAAAGTGTTTCTCGCCAGTCACTGCTTAGGGCTACATCAAGAGGAAACAAAACGTAGAGATAGAACGTGAAACTACTTTGTTGTGTCAAGTTTCAAGAAGCTAGCACAAACCGTGTTGGATTTAGAGTTCCAAATACATCTATCAATATAGGAGAAAACAGAGTGAAACCTAAAATTTCAAACTGTTACTGGAAATGAACGCTTCAACATAGAAGAACGAAATTTGGGGAACCAAGTCGCCTTAGTGTACTGATCATTACCTGAAAGTATCATCCACTTTGGGTGAAAAAATATTTGCTGAGATTTCTGGAGATTCGTAATTTTTGGAAGCTTGGCAACCCCTTCCCATGAAAGTGTTTCTCGCCAGTCACTGCTTAGGGCTACATCAAGAGGAAACCAAACGTAGAGATAGAACGTGAAACTACTTTGTTGTGTCAAGTTTCAAGAAGCTAGCACAAACCGTGTTGGATTTAGAGTTCCAAATACATCTATCAATATAGGAGAAAACAGAGTGAAACCTAAAAATTCAAACTGTTACTGGAAATGAACGCTTCAACATAGAACAACGAAATTTGGGGAACCAAGTCGCCTTAGTGTACTGATCATTACCTGAAAGTATCATCCAGTTTGGGTGAAAAAATGTTTGCTGAGATTTCTGGAGATTCGTAATTTTGGGAAGCTTGGCAACCCCTTCCCATGAAAGTGTTTCTCGCCAGTCACTGCTTAGGGCTACATCAAGAGGAAACAAAACGTAGAGATAGAACGTGAAACTACTTTGTTGTGTCAAGTTTCAAGAAGCTAGCACAAACCGTGTTGGATGTAGAGTTCCAAATACATCTATCAATATAGGAGAAAACAGAGTGAAACCTAAAAATTCAAACTGTTACTGGAAATGAACGCTTCAACATAGAAGAACGAAATTTGGGGAACCAAGTCGCCTTAGTGTACTGATCATTACCTGAAAGTATCATCCAGTTTGGGTGAAAAAATATTTGCTGAGATTTCTGGAGATTCATAATTTTGGGAAGCTTGGCAACCCCTTCCCATGAAAGTGTTTCTCGCCAGTCACTGCTTAGGGCTACATCAAGAGGAAACCAAACGTAGAGATAGAACGTGAAACTACTTTGTTGTGTCAAGTTTCAAGAAGCTAGCACAAACCGTGTTGGATTTAGAGTTCCAAATACATCTATCAATATAGGAGAAAACAGAGTGAAACCTAAAAATTCAAACTGTTACTGGGAATGAACGCTTCAACATAGAAGAACGAAATTTGGGGAACCAAGTCGCCTTAGTGTACTGATCATTACCTGAAAGTATCATCCAGTTTGGGTGAAAAAATATTTGCTGAGATTTCTGGAGATTCGTAATTTTGGGAAGCTTGGCAACCCCTTCCCATGAAAGTGTTTCTCGCCAGTCACTGCTTAGGGCTACATCAAGAGGAAACAAAACGTAGAGATAGAACGTGAAACTACTTTGTTGTGTCAAGTTTCAAGAAGCTAGCACAAACCGTGTTGGATTTAGAGTTCCAAATACATCTATCAATATAGGAGAAAACAGAGTGAAACCTAAAAATTCAAACTGTTACTGGAATTGAACGCTTCAACATAGAAGAACGAAATTTGGGGAACCAAGTCGCCTTAGTGTACTGATCATTACCTGAAAGTATCATCCAGTTTGGGTGAAAAAATATTTGCTCAGATTTCTGGAGATTCATAATTTTGGGAAGCTTGGCAACCCCTTCCCATGAAAGTGTTTCTCGCCAGTCACTGCTTAGGGCTACATCAAGAGGAAACCAAACGTAGAGATAGAACGTGAAACTACTTTGTTGTGTCAAGTTTCAAGAAGTTAGCACAAACCGTGTTGGATTTAGAGTTCCAAATACATCTATCAATATAGGAGAAAACAGAGTGAAACCTAAAAATTCAAACTGTTACTGGGAATGAACGCTTCAACATAGAAGAACGAAATTTGGGGAACCAAGTCGCCTTAGTGTACTGATCATTACCTGAAAGTATCATCCAGTTTGGGTGAAAAAATATTTGCTGAGATTTCTGGAGATTCGTAATTTTGGGAAGCTTGGCAACCCCTTCCCATGAAAGTGTTTCTCGCCAGTCACTGCTTAGGGCTACATCAAGAGGAAACAAAACGTAGAGATAGAAGGTGAAACTACTTTGTTGTGTCAAGTTTCAAGAAGCTAGCACAAACCGTGTTGGATTTAGAGTTCCAAATACATCTATCAATATAGGAGAAAACAGAGTGAAACCTAAAAATTCAAACTGTTACTGGAAATGAACGCTTCAACATAGAAGAACGAAATTTGGGGAACCAAGTCGCCTTAGTGTACTGATCATTACCTGAAAGTATCATCCAGTTTGGGTGAAAAAATATTTGCTGAGATTTCTGGAGATTCGTAATTTTGGGAAGCTTGGCAACCCCTTCCCATGAAAGTGTTTCTCGCCAGTCACTGCTTAGGGCTACATCAAGAGGAAACAAAACGTAGAGATAGAACGTGAAACTACTTTGTTGTGTCAAGTTTCAAGAAGCTAGCACAAACCGTGTTGGATTTAGAGTTCCAAATACATCTATCAATATAGGAGAAAACAGAGTGAAACCTAAAAATTCAAACTGTTACTGGAAATGAACGCTTCAACATAGAAGAACGAAATTTGGGGAACCAAGTCGCCTTAGTGTACTGATCATTACCTGAAAGTATCATCCAGTTTGGGTGAAAAAATATTTGCTGTGATTTCTGGAGATTCGTAATTTTGGGAAGCTTGGCAACCCCTTCCCATGAAAGTGTTTCTCGCCAGTCACTGCTTAGGGCTACATCAAGAGGAAAAAAAACGTAGAGATAGAACGTGAAACTACTTTGTTGTGTCAAGTTTCAAGAAGCTAGCACAAACCGTGTTGGATTTAGAGTTCCAAATACATCTATCAATATAGGAGAAAACAGAGTGAAACCTAAAAATTCAAACTGTTAGTGGGAATGAACGCTTCAACATAGAAGAACGAAATTTGGGGAACCAAGTCGCCTTAGTGTACTGATCATTACCTGAAAGTATCATCCAGTTTGGGTGAAAAAATATTTGCTGAATTTTCTGGAGATTCGTAATTTTGGGAAGCTTGGCAACCCCTTCCCATGAAAGTGTTTCTCGCCAGTCACTGCTTAGGGCTACATCAAGAGGAAACCAAACGTAGAGATAGAACGTGAAACTACTTTGTTGTGTCAAGTTTCAAGAAGCTAGCACAAACCGTGTTGGATTTAGAGTTCCAAATACATCTATCAATATAGGAGAAAACAGAGTGAAACCTAAAAATTCAAACTGTTACTGGAAATGAACGCTTCAACATAGAAGAACGAAATTTGGGGAACCAAGTCGCCTTAGTGTACTGATCATTACCTGAAAGTATCATCCAGTTTGGGTGAAAAAATATTTGCTGAGATTTCTGGAGATTCGTAATTTTTGGAAGCTTGGCAACCCCTTCCCATGAAAGTGTTTCTCGCCAGTCACTGCTTAGGGCTACATCAAGAGGAAACAAAACGTAGAGATAGAACGTGAAACTACTTTGTTGTGTCAAGTTTCAAGAAGCTAGCACAAACCGTGTTGGATTTAGAGTTCCAAATACATCTATCAATATAGGAGAAAACAGAGTGAAACCTAAAAATTCAAACTGTTACTGGAAATGAACGCTTCAACATAGAAGAACGAAATTTGGGGAACCAAGTCGCCTTAGTGTACTGATCATTACCTGAAAGTATCATCCAGTTTGGGTGAAAAAATATTTTCTGAGATTTCTGGAGATTCGTAATTTTGGGAAGCTTGGCAACCCCTTCCCATGAAAGTGTTTCTCGCCAGTCACTGCTTAGGGCTACATCAAGAGGAAACAAAACGTAGAGATAGAACGTGAAACTACTTTGTTGTGTCAAGTTTCAAGAAGCTAGCACAAACCGTGTTGGATTTAGAGTTCCAAATACATCTATCAATATAGGAGAAAACAGAGTGAAACCTAAAAATTCAAACTGCTACTGGAAATGAACGCTTCAACATAGAAGAACGAAATTTGGGGAACCAAGTCGCCTTAGTGTACTGATCATTACCTGAGAGTATCATCCAGTTTGGGTGAAAAAATATTTGCTGAGATTTCTGGAGATTCGTAATTTTTGGAAGCTTGGCAACCCATTCCCATAAAGTGTTTCTCGCCAGTCACTGCTTAGGGCTACATCAAGAGGAAACAAAACGTAGAGATAGAACGTGAAACTACTTTGTTGTGTCAAGTTTCAAGAAGCTAGCACAAACCGTGTTGGATTTAGAGTTCCAAATACATCTATCAATATAGGAGAAAACAGAGTGAAACCTAAAATTTCAAACTGTTACTGGAAATGAACGCTTCAACATAGAAGAACGAAATTTGGGGAACCAAGTCGCCTTAGTGTACTGATCATTACCTGAAAGTATCATCCACTTTGGGTGAAAAAATATTTGCTGAGATTTCTGGAGATTCGTAATTTTTGGAAGCTTGGCAACCCCTTCCCATGAAAGTGTTTCTCGCCAGTCACTGCTTAGGGCTACATCAAGAGGAAACCAAACGTAGAGATAGAACGTGAAACTACTTTGTTGTGTCAAGTTTCAAGAAGCTAGCACAAACCGTGTTGGATTTAGAGTTCCAAATACATCTATCAATATAGGAGAAAACAGAGTGAAACCTAAAAATTCAAACTGTTACTGGAAATGAACGCTTCAACATAGAACAACGAAATTTGGGGAACCAAGTCGCCTTAGTGTACTGATCATTACCTGAAAGTATCATCCAGTTTGGGTGAAAAAATGTTTGCTGAGATTTCTGGAGATTCGTAATTTTGGGAAGCTTGGCAACCCCTTCCCATGAAAGTGTTTCTCGCCAGTCACTGCTTAGGGCTACATCAAGAGGAAACAAAACGTAGAGATAGAACGTGAAACTACTTTGTTGTGTCAAGTTTCAAGAAGCTAGCACAAACCGTGTTGGATGTAGAGTTCCAAATACATCTATCAATATAGGAGAAAACAGAGTGAAACCTAAAAATTCAAACTGTTACTGGAAATGAACGCTTCAACATAGAAGAACGAAATTTGGGGAACCAAGTCGCCTTAGTGTACTGATCATTACCTGAAAGTATCATCCAGTTTGGGTGAAAAAATATTTGCTGAGATTTCTGGAGATTCATAATTTTGGGAAGCTTGGCAACCCCTTCCCATGAAAGTGTTTCTCGCCAGTCACTGCTTAGGGCTACATCAAGAGGAAACCAAACGTAGAGATAGAACGTGAAACTACTTTGTTGTGTCAAGTTTCAAGAAGCTAGCACAAACCGTGTTGGATTTAGAGTTCCAAATACATCTATCAATATAGGAGAAAACAGAGTGAAACCTAAAAATTCAAACTGTTACTGGGAATGAACGCTTCAACATAGAAGAACGAAATTTGGGGAACCAAGTCGCCTTAGTGTACTGATCATTACCTGAAAGTATCATCCAGTTTGGGTGAAAAAATATTTGCTGAGATTTCTGGAGATTCGTAATTTTGGGAAGCTTGGCAACCCCTTCCCATGAAAGTGTTTCTCGCCAGTCACTGCTTAGGGCTACATCAAGAGGAAACAAAACGTAGAGATAGAACGTGAAACTACTTTGTTGTGTCAAGTTTCAAGAAGCTAGCACAAACCGTGTTGGATTTAGAGTTCCAAATACATCTATCAATATAGGAGAAAACAGAGTGAAACCTAAAAATTCAAACTGTTACTGGAATTGAACGCTTCAACATAGAAGAACGAAATTTGGGGAACCAAGTCGCCTTAGTGTACTGATCATTACCTGAAAGTATCATCCAGTTTGGGTGAAAAAATATTTGCTCAGATTTCTGGAGATTCATAATTTTGGGAAGCTTGGCAACCCCTTCCCATGAAAGTGTTTCTCGCCAGTCACTGCTTAGGGCTACATCAAGAGGAAACCAAACGTAGAGATAGAACGTGAAACTACTTTGTTGTGTCAAGTTTCAAGAAGTTAGCACAAACCGTGTTGGATTTAGAGTTCCAAATACATCTATCAATATAGGAGAAAACAGAGTGAAACCTAAAAATTCAAACTGTTACTGGGAATGAACGCTTCAACATAGAAGAACGAAATTTGGGGAACCAAGTCGCCTTAGTGTACTGATCATTACCTGAAAGTATCATCCAGTTTGGGTGAAAAAATATTTGCTGAGATTTCTGGAGATTCGTAATTTTGGGAAGCTTGGCAACCCCTTCCCATGAAAGTGTTTCTCGCCAGTCACTGCTTAGGGCTACATCAAGAGGAAACAAAACGTAGAGATAGAAGGTGAAACTACTTTGTTGTGTCAAGTTTCAAGAAGCTAGCACAAACCGTGTTGGATTTAGAGTTCCAAATACATCTATCAATATAGGAGAAAACAGAGTGAAACCTAAAAATTCAAACTGTTACTGGAAATGAACGCTTCAACATAGAAGAACGAAATTTGGGGAACCAAGTCGCCTTAGTGTACTGATCATTACCTGAAAGTATCATCCAGTTTGGGTGAAAAAATATTTGCTGAGATTTCTGGAGATTCGTAATTTTGGGAAGCTTGGCAACCCCTTCCCATGAAAGTGTTTCTCGCCAGTCACTGCTTAGGGCTACATCAAGAGGAAACAAAACGTAGAGATAGAACGTGAAACTACTTTGTTGTGTCAAGTTTCAAGAAGCTAGCACAAACCGTGTTGGATTTAGAGTTCCAAATACATCTATCAATATAGGAGAAAACAGAGTGAAACCTAAAAATTCAAACTGTTACTGGAAATGAACGCTTCAACATAGAAGAACGAAATTTGGGGAACCAAGTCGCCTTAGTGTACTGATCATTACCTGAAAGTATCATCCAGTTTGGGTGAAAAAATGTTTGCTGAGATTTCTGGAGATTCGTAATTTTGGGAAGCTTGGCAACCCCTTCCCATGAAAGTGTTTCTAGCCAGTCACTGCTTAGGGCTACATCAAGAGGAAACAAAACGTAGAGATAGAACGTGAAACTTCTTTGTTGTGTCAAGTTTCAAGAAGCTAGCACAAACCGTGTTGGATTTAGAGTTCCAAATACATCTATCTATATAGGAGAAAACAGAGTGAAACCTAAAAATTCAAACTGTTACTGGAAATGAACGCTTCAACATAGAAGAACGAAATTTGGGGAACCAAGTCGCCTTAGTGTACTGATCATTACCTGAAAGTATCATCCAGTTTGGGTGAAAAAATATTTGCTGAGATTTCTGGAGATTCGTAATTTTTGGAAGCTTGGCAACCCCTTCCCATGAAAGTGTTTCTCGCCAGTCACTGCTTAGGGCTACATCAAGAGGAAACAAAACGTAGAGATAGAACGTGAAACTACTTTGTTGTGTCAAGTTTCAAGAAGCTAGCACAAACCGTGTTGGATTTAGAGTTCCAAATACATCTATCAATATAGGAGAAAACAGAGTGAAACCTAAAAATTCAAACTGTTACTGGAAATGAACGCTTCAACATAGAAGAACGAAATTTGGGGAACCAAGTCGCCTTAGTGTACTGATAATTACCTGAAAGTATCATCCAGTTTGGGTGAAAAAATATTTGCTGAGATTTCTGGAGATTCGTAATTTTGGGAAGCTTGGCAACCCCTTCCCATGAAAGTGTTTCTCGCCAGTCACTGCTTAGGGCTACATCAAGAGGAAACAAAACGTAGAGATAGAACGTGAAACTACTTTGTTGTGTCAAGTTTCAAGAAGCTAGCACAAACCGTGTTGGATTTAGAGTTCCAAATACATCTATCAATATAGGAGAAAACAGAGTGAAACCTACAAATTCAAACTGTTACTGGAAATGAACGCTTCAACATAGAAGAACGAAATTTGGGGAACCAAGTTGCCTTAGTGTACTGATCATTACCTGAAAGTATCATCCAGTTTGGGTGAAAAAATGTTTGCTGAGATTTCTGGAGATTCGTAATTTTGGGAAGCTTGGCAACCCCTTCCCATGAAAGTGTTTCTCGCCAGTCACTGCTTAGGGCTACATCAAGAGGAAACAAAACGTAGAGATAGAACGTGAAACTACTTTGTTGTGTCAAGTTTCAAGAAGCTAGCACAAACCGTGTTGGATTTAGAGTTCCAAATACATCTATCAATATAGGAGAAAACAGAGTGTAACCTAAAAATTCAAACTGTTACTGGAAATGAAAGCTTCAACATAGAAGAACGAAATTTGGGGAACCAAGTCACCTTAGTGTACTGATCATTACCTGAAAGTATCATCCAGTTTGGGAGAAAAAATATTTGCTGAGATTTCTGGAGATTCGTAATTTTGGGAAGCTTGGCAACCCCTTCCCATGAAAGTGTTTCTCGCCAGTCACTGCTTAGGGCTACATCAAGAGGAAACAAAACGTAGAGATAGAACGTGAAACTACTTTGTTGTGTCAAGTTTCAAGAAGCTAGCACAAACCGTGTTGGATTTAGAGTTCCAAATACATCTATCAATATAGGAGAAAACAGAGTGAAACCTAAAAATTCAAACTGTTACTGGAAATGAACGCTTCAACATAGAAGAACGAAATTTGGGGAACCAAGTCGCCTTAGTGTACTGATCATTACCTGAAAGTATCATCCAGTTTGGGTGAAAAAATATTTGCTGAGATTTCTGGAGATTCATAATTTTGGGAAGCTTGGCAACCCCTTCACATGAAAGCGTTTCTCGCCAGTCACTGCTTAGGGCTACATCAAGAGGAAACCAAACGTAGAGACAGAACGTGAAACTACTTTGTTGTGTCAAGTTTCAAGAAGTTAGCACAAACCGTGTTGGATTTAGAGTTCCAAATACATCTATCAATATAGGAGAAAACAGAGTGAAACCTAAAAATTCAAACTGCTACTGGAAATGAACGCTTCAACATAGAAGAACGAAATTTGGGGAACCAAGTCGCCTTAGTGTACTGATCATTACCTGAGAGTATCATCCAGTTTGGGTGAAAAAATATTTGCTGAGATTTCTGGAGATTCGTAATTTTTGGAAGCTTGGCAACCCCTTCCCATGAAAGTGTTTCTCGCCAGTCACTGCTTAGGGCTACATCTAGAGGAAACAAAACGTAGAGATAGAACGTGAAACTACTTTGTTGTGTCAAGTTTCAAGAAGCTAGCACAAACCGTGTTGGATTTAGAGTTCCAAATACATCTATCAATATAGGAGAAAACAGAGTGAAACCTAAAAATTCAAACTGTTACTGGAAATGAACGCTTCAACATAGAAGAACGAAATTTGGGGAACCAAGTCGCCTTAGTGTACTGATCATTACCTGAAAGTATCATCCAGTTTGGGTGAAAAAATATTTGCTGAGATTTCTGGAGATTCGTAATTTTGGGAAGCTTGGCAACCCCTTCCCATGAAAGTGTTTCTCGCCAGTCACTGCTTAGGGCTACATCAAGAGGAAACAAAACGTAGAGATAGAAGGTGAAACTAATTTTTGTGTCAAGTTTCAAGAAGCTAGCACAAACCGTGTTGAATTTAGAGGTCCAAATACATCTATCAATATAGGAGAAAACAGAGTGAAACCTAAAAATTCAAACTGTTACTGGGAATGAACGCTTCAACATAGAAGAACGAAATTTGGGGAACCAAGTCGCCTTAGTGTACTGATCATTACCTGAAAGTATCATCCAGTTTGGGTGAAAAAATATTTGCTGAGATTTCTGGAGATTCGTAATTTTGGGAAGCTTGGCAACCCCTTCCCATGAAAGTGTTTCTCGCCAGTCACTGCTTAGGGCTACATCAAGAGGAAACAAAACGTAGAGATAGAACGTGAAACTACTTTGTTGTGTCAAGTTTCAAGAAGCTAGCACAAACCGTGTTGGATTTAGAGTTCCAAATACATCTATCAATATAGGAGAAAACAGAGTGAAACCTAAAAATTCAACTGTTACTGGAAATGAACGCTTCAACATAGAAGAACGAAATTTGGGGAACCAAGTCGCCTTAGTGTACTGATCATTACCTGAAAGTATCATCCAGTTTGGGTGAAAAAATATTTGCTGAGATTTCTGGAGATTCATAATTTTGGGAAGCTTGGCAACCCCTTCCCATGAAAGTGTTTCTCGCCAGTCACTGCTTAGGGCTACATCAAGAGGAAACCAAACGTAGAGATAGAACGTGAAACTACTTTGTTGTGTCAAGTTTCAAGAAGTTAGCACAAACCGTGTTGGATTTAGAGTTCCAAATACATCTATCAATATAGGACAAAACAGAGTGAAACCTAAAAATTCAAACTGCTACTGGAAATGAACGCTTCAACATAGAAGAACGAAATTTGGGGAACCAAGTCGCCTTAGTGTACTGATCATTACCTGAGAGTATCATCCAGTTTGGGTGAAAAAATATTTGCTGAGATTTCTGGAGATTCGTAATTTTGGGAAGCTTGGCAACCCCTTCCCATGAAAGTGTTTCTCGCCAGTCACTGCTTAGGGCTACATTTAGAGGAAACAAAAGGTAGAGATAGAACGTGAAACTACTTTGTTGTGTCAAGTTTCAAGAAGCTAGCACAAACCGTGTTGGATTTAGAGTTCCAAATACATCTATCAATATAGGAGAAAACAGAGTGAAACCTACAAATTCAAACTGTTACTGGAAATGAACGCTTCAACATAGAAGAACGAAATTTGGGGAACCAAGTCGCCTTAGTGTACTGATCATTACCTGAAAGTATCATCCAGTTTGGGTGAAAAAATATTTGCTGAGATTTCTGGAGATTCGTAATTTTGGGAAGCTTGGCAACCCCTTCCCATGAAAGTGTTTCTCGCCAGTCACTGCTTAGGGCTACATCAAGAGGAAACAAAACGTAGAGATAGAAGGTGAAACTACTTTGTTGTGTCAAGTTTCAAGAAGCTAGCACAAACCGTGTTGGATTTAGATTTCCAAATACATCTATCAATATAGGAGAAAACAGAGTGAAACCTACAAATTCAAACTGTTACTGGGAATGAACGCTTCAACATAGAAGAACGAAATTTGGGGAACCATGTCGCCTTAGTGTACTGATCATTACCTGAAAGTATCATCCAGTTTGGGTGAAAAAATATTTGCTGAGATTTCTGGAGATTCGTAATTTTTGGAAGCTTGGCAACCCCTTCCCATGAAAGTGTTTCTCGCCAGTCACTGCTTAGGGCTACATCAAGAGGAAACAAAACGTAGAGATAGAACGTGAAACTACTTTGTTGTGTCAAGTTTCAAGAAGCTAGCACAAACCGTGTTGGATTTAGACTTCCAAATACATCTATCAATATAGGAGAAAACAGAGTGAAACCTAAAAATTCAAACTGTTACTGGAAATGAACGCTTCAACATAGAAGAACGAAATTTGGGGAACCAAGTCGCCTTAGTGTACTGATCATTACCTGAAAGTATCATCCAGTTTGGGTGAATAAATATTTGCTGAGATTTCTGGAGATTCGTAATTTTGGGAAGCTTGGCAACCCCTTCCCATGAAAGTGTTTCTCGCCAGTCACTGCTTAGGGCTACATCAAGAGGAAACCAAACGTAGAGATAGAACGTGAAACTACTTTGTTGTGTCAAGTTTCAAGAAGCTAGCACAAACCGTGTTGGATTTAGAGTTCCAAATACATCTATCAATATAGGAGAAAACAGAGTGAAACCTACAAATTCAAACTGTTACTGGAAATGAACGCTTCAACATAGAAGAACGAAATTTGGGGAACCAAGTCGCCTTAGTGTACTGATCATTACCTGAAAGTATCATCCAGTTTGGGTGAAAAAATGTTTGCTGAGATTTCTGGAGATTCGTAATTTTGGGAAGCTTGGCAACTCCTTCCCATGAAAGTGTTTCTCGCCAGTCACTGCTTAGGGCTACATCAAGAGGAAACCAAACGTAGAGATAGAACGTGAAACTACTTTGTTGTGTCAAGTTTCAAGAAGCTAGCACAAACCGTGTTGGATTTAGAGTTCCAAATACATCTATCAATATAGGAGAAAACAGAGTGAAACCTACAAATTCAAACTGTTACTGGAAATGAACGCTTCAACATAGAAGAACGAAATTTGGGGAACCAAGTCGCCTTAGTGTACTGATCATTACCTGAAAGTATCATCCAGTTTGGGTGAAAAAATGTTTGCTGAGATTTCTGGAGATTCGTAATTTTGGGAAGCTTGGCAACCCCTTCCCATGAAAGTGTTTCTCGCCAGTCACTGCTTAGGGCTACATCAAGAGGAAACAAAACGTAGAGATATAACGTGAAACTACTTTGTTGTGTCAAGTTTCAAGAAGCTAGCACAAACCGTGTTGGATTTAGAGTTCCAAATACATCTATCAATATAGGAGAAAACAGAGTGAAACCTAAAAATTCAAACTGTTACTGGAAATGAACGCTTCAACATAGAAGAACGAAATTTGGGGAACCAAGTCGCCTTAGTGTACTGATCATTACCTGAAAGTATCATCCAGTTTGGGTGAAAAAATAATTGCTGAGATTTCTGGAGATTCGTAATTTTGGGAAGCTTGGCAACCCCTTCCCATGAAAGTGTTTCTCGCCAGTCACTGCTTAGGGCTACATCAAGAGGAAACAAAACGTAGAGATAGAACGTGAAACTACTTTGTTGTTTCAAGTTTCAAGAAGCTAGCACAAACCGTGTTGGATTTAGAGTTCCAAATACATCTATCAATATAGGAGAAAACAGAGTGTAACCTAAAAATTCAAACTGTTACTGGAAATGAACGCTTCAACATAGAAGAACGAAATTTGGGGAACCAAGTCGCCTTAGTGTACTGATCATTACCTGAAAGTATCATCCAGTTTGGGTGAAAAAATATTTGCTGAGATTTCTGGAGATTCGTAATTTTGGGAAGCTTGGCAACCCCTTCCCATGAAAGTGTTTCTCGCCAGTCACTGCTTAGGACTACATCAAGAGGAAACAAAACGTAGAGATAGAACGTGAAACTACTTTGTTGTGTCAAGTTTCAAGAAGCTAGCACAAACCGTGTTGGATTTAGAGTTCCAAATACATCTATCAATATAGGAGAAAACAGAGTGAAACCTAAAAATTCAAACTGTTACTGGAAATGAACGCTTCAACATAGAAGAACGAAATTTGGGGAACCAAGTCGCCTTAGTGTACTGATCATTACCTGAAAGTATCATCCAGTTTGGGTGAAAAAATATTTGCTGAGATTTCTGGAGATTCGTAATTTTGGGAAGCTTGGCAACCCCTTCCCATGAAAGTGTTTCTCGCCAGTCACTGCTTAGGGCTACATCAAGAGGAAACCAAACGTAGAGATAGAACGTGAAACTACTTTGTTGTGTCAAGTTTCAAGAAGCTAGCACAAACCGTGTTGGATTTAGAGTTCCAAATACATCTATCAATATAGGAGAAAACAGAGTGAAACCTACAAATTCAAACTGTTACTGGAAATGAACGCTTCAACATAGAAGAACGAAATTTGGGGAACCAAGTCGCCTTAGTGTACTGATCATTACCTGAAAGTATCATCCAGTTTGGGTGAAAAAATGTTTGCTGAGATTTCTGGAGATTCGTAATTTTGGGAAGCTTGGCAACCCCTTCCCATGAAAGTGTTTCTCGCCAGTCACTGCTTAGGGCTACATCAAGAGGAAACAAAACGTAGAGATAGAACGTGAAACTACTTTGTTGTGTCAAGTTTCAAGAAGCTAGCACAAACCATGTTGGATTTAGAGTTCCAAATACATCTATCAATATAGGAGAAAACAGAGTGAAACCTAAAAATTCAAACTGTTACTGGAAATGAACGCTTCAACATAGAAGAACGAAATTTGGGGAACCAAGTCGCCTTAGTGTACTGATCATTACCTGAAAGTATCATCCAGTTTGGGTGAAAAAATATTTGCTGAGATTTCTGGAGATTCGTAATTTTGGGAAGCTTGGCAACCCCTTCCCATGAAAGTGTTTCTCGCCAGTCACTGCTTAGGGCTACATCAAGAGGAAACAAAACGTAGAGATAGAACGTGAAACTACTTTGTTGTTTCAAGTTTCAAGAAGCTAGCACAAACCGTGTTGGATTTAGAGTTCCAAATACATCTATCAATATAGGAGAAAACAGAGTGTAACCTAAAAATTCAAACTGTTACTGGAAATGAAAGCTTCAACATAGAAGAACGAAATTTGGGGAACCAAGTCGCCTTAGTGTACTGATCATTACCTGAAAGTATCATCCAGTTTGGGAGAAAAAATATTTGCTGAGATTTCTGGAGATTCGTAATTTTGGGAAGCTTGGCAACCCCTTCCCATGAAAGTGTTTCTCGCCAGTCACTGCTTAGGGCTACATCAAGAGGAAACAAAACGTAGAGATAGAACGTGAAACTACTTTGTTGTGTCAAGTTTCAAGAAGCTAGCACAAACCGTGTTGGATTTAGAGTTCCAAATACATCTATCAATATAGGAGAAAACAGAGTGAAACCTAAAAATTCAAACTGTTACTGGAAATGAACGCTTCAACATAGAAGAACGAAATTTGGGGAACCAAGTCGCCTTAGTGTACTGATCATTACCTGAAAGTATCATCCAGTTTGGGTGAAAAAATATTTGCTGAGATTTCTGGAGATTCATAATTTTGGGAAGCTTGGCAACCCCTTCACATGAAAGCGTTTCTCGCCAGTCACTGCTTAGGGCTACATCAAGAGGAAACCAAACGTAGAGATAGAACGTGAAACTACTTTGTTGTGTCAAGTTTCAAGAAGTTAGCACAAACCGTGTTGGATTTAGAGTTCCAAATACATCTATCAATATAGGAGAAAACAGAGTGAAACCTAAAAATTCAAACTGCTACTGGAAATGAACGCTTCAACATAGAAGAACGAAATTTGGGGAACCAAGTCGCCTTAGTGTACTGATCATTACCTGAGAGTATCATCCAGTTTGGGTGAAAAAATATTTGCTGAGATTTCTGGAGATTCGTAATTTTTGGAAGCTTGGCAACCCCTTCCCATGAAAGTGTTTCTCGCCAGTCACTGCTTAGGGCTACATCTAGAGGAAACAAAACGTAGAGATAGAACGTGAAACTACTTTGTTGTGTCAAGTTTCAAGAAGCTAGCACAAACCGTGTTGGATTTAGAGTTCCAAATACATCTATCAATATAGGAGAAAACAGAGTGAAACCTAAAAATTCAAACTGTTACTGGAAATGAACGCTTCAACATAGAAGAACGAAATTTGGGGAACCAAGTCGCCTTAGTGTACTGATCATTACCTGAAAGTATCATCCAGTTTGGGTGAAAAAATATTTGCTGAGATTTCTGGAGATTCGTAATTTTGGGAAGCTTGGCAACCCCTTCCCATGAAAGTGTTTCTCGCCAGTCACTGCTTAGGGCTACATCAAGAGGAAACAAAACGTAGAGATAGAAGGTGAAACTACTTTTTGTGTCAAGTTTCAAGAAGCTAGCACAAACCGTGTTGAATTTAGAGGTCCAAATACATCTATCAATATAGGAGAAAACAGAGTGAAACCTAAAAATTCAAACTGTTACTGGGAATGAACGCTTCAACATAGAAGAACGAAATTTGGGGAACCAAGTCGCCTTAGTGTACTGATCATTACCTGAAAGTATCATCCAGTTTGGGTGAAAAAATATTTGCTGAGATTTCTGGAGATTCGTAATTTTGGGAAGCTTGGCAACCCCTTCCCATGAAAGTGTTTCTCGCCAGTCACTGCTTAGGGCTACATCAAGAGGAAACAAAACGTAGAGATAGAACGTGAAACTACTTTGTTGTGTCAAGTTTCAAGAAGCTAGCACAAACCGTGTTGGATTTAGAGTTCCAAATACATCTATCAATATAGGAGAAAACAGAGTGAAACCTAAAAATTTAACTGTTACTGGAAATGAACGCTTCAACATAGAAGAACGAAATTTGGGGAACCAAGTCGCCTTAGTGTACTGATCATTACCTGAAAGTATCATCCAGTTTGGGTGAAAAAATATTTGCTGAGATTTCTGGAGATTCATAATTTTGGGAAGCTTGGCAACCCCTTCCCATGAAAGTGTTTCTCGCCAGTCACTGCTTAGGGCTACATCAAGAGGAAACCAAACGTAGAGATAGAACGTGAAACTACTTTGTTGTGTCAAGTTTCAAGAAGTTAGCACAAACCGTGTTGGATTTAGAGTTCCAAATACATCTATCAATATAGGAGAAAACAGAGTGAAACCTAAAAATTCAAACTGCTACTGGAAATGAACGCTTCAACATAGAAGAACGAAATTTGGGGAACCAAGTTGCCTTAGTGTACTGATCATTACCTGAGAGTATCATCCAGTTTGGGTGAAAAAATATTTGCTGAGATTTCTGGAGATTCGTAATTTTGGGAAGCTTGGCAACCCCTTCCCATGAAAGTGTTTCTCGCCAGTCACTGCTTAGGGCTACATCAAGAGGAAACAAAAGGTAGAGATAGAACGTGAAACTACTTTGTTGTGTCAAGTTTCAAGAAGCTAGCACAAACCGTGTTGGATTTAGAGTTCCAAATACATCTATCAATATAGGAGAAAACAGAGTGAAACCTAAAAATTCAAACTGTTACTGGAAATGAACGCTTCAACATAGAAGAACGAAATTTGGGGAACCAAGTCGCCTTAGTGTACTGATCATTACCTGAAAGTATCATCCAGTTTGGGTGAAAAAATATTTGCTGAGATTTCTGGAGATTCGTAATTTTGGGAAGCTTGGCAACCCCTTCCCATGAAAGTGTTTCTCGCCAGTCACTGCTTAGGGCTACATCAAGAGGAAACCAAACGTAGAGATAGAACGTGAAACTACTTTGTTGTGTCAAGTTTCAAGAAGCTAGCACAAACCGTGTTGGATTTAGAGTTCCAAATACATCTATCAATATAGGAGAAAACAGAGTGAAACCTACAAATTCAAACTGTTAATGGGAATGAACGCTTCAACATAGAAGAACGAAATTTGGGGAACCATGTCGCCTTAGTGTACTGATCATTACCTGAAAGTATCATCCAGTTTGGGTGAAAAAATATTTGCTGAGATTTCTGGAGATTCGTAATTTTTGGAAGCTTGGCAACCCCTTCCCATGAAAGTGTTTCTCGCCAGTCACTGCTTAGGGCTACATCAAGAGGAAACAAAACGTAGAGATAGAACGTGAAACTACTTTGTTGTGTCAAGTTTCAAGAAGCTAGCACAAACCGTGTTGGATTTAGAGTTCCAAATACATCTATCAATATAGGAGAAAACAGAGTGAAACCTAAAAATTCAAACTGTTACTGGAAATGAACGCTTCAACATAGAAGAACGAAATTTGGGGAACCAAGTCGCCTTAGTGTACTGATCATTACCTGAAAGTATCATCCAGTTTGGGTGAAAAAATATTTGCTGAGATTTCTGGAGATTCGTAATTTTGGGAAGCTTGGCAACCCCTTCCCATGAAAGTGTTTCTCGCCAGTCACTGCTTAGGGCTACATCAAGAGGAAACAAAACGTAGAGATAGAAGGTGAAACTACTTTGTTGTGTCAAGTTTCAAGAAGCTAGCACAAACCGTGTTGGATTTAGAGTTCCAAATACATCTATCAATATAGGAGAAAACAGAGTGAAACCTACAAATTCAAACTGTTACTGGGAATGAACGCTTCAACATAGAAGAACGAAATTTGGGGAACCATGTCGCCTTAGTGTACTGATCATTACCTGAAAGTATCATCCAGTTTGGGTGAAAAAATATTTGCTGAGATTTCTGGAGATTCGTAATTTTTGGAAGCTTGGCAACCCCTTCCCATGAAAGTGTTTCTCGCCAGTCACTGCTTAGGGCTACATCAAGAGGAAACAAAACGTAGAGATAGAACGTAAAACTACTTTGTTGTGTCAAGTTTCAAGAAGCTAGCACAAACCGTGTTGGATTTAGACTTCCAAATACATCTATCAATATAGGAGAAAACAGAGTGAAACCTAAAAATTCAAACTGTTACTGGAAATGAACGCTTCAACATAGAAGAACGAAATTTGGGGAACCAAGTCGCCTTAGTGTACTGATCATTACCTGAAAGTATCATCCAGTTTGGGTGAATAAATATTTGCTGAGATTTCTGGAGATTCGTAATTTTGGGAAGCTTGGCAACCCCTTCCCATGAAAGTGTTTCTCGCCAGTCACTGCTTAGGGCTACATCAAGAGGAAACCAAACGTAGAGATAGAACGTGAAACTACTTTGTTGTGTCAAGTTTCAAGAAGCTAGCACAAACCGTGTTGGATTTAGAGTTCCAAATACATCTATCAATATAGGAGAAAACAGAGTGAAACCTACAAATTCAAACTGTTACTGGAAATGAACGCTTCAACATAGAAGAACGAAATTTGGGGAACCAAGTCGCCTTAGTGTACTGATCATTACCTGAAAGTATCATCCAGTTTGGGTGAAAAAATGTTTGCTGAGATTTCTGGAGATTCGTAATTTTGGGAAGCTTGGCAACCCCTTCCCATGAAAGTGTTTCTCGCCAGTCACTGCTTAGGGCTACATCAAGAGGAAACCAAACGTAGAGATAGAACGTGAAACTACTTTGTTGTGTCAAGTTTCAAGAAGCTAGCACAAACCGTGTTGGATTTAGAGTTCCAAATACATCTATCAATATAGGAGAAAACAGAGTGAAACCTACAAATTCAAACTGTTACTGGAAATGAACGCTTCAACATAGAAGAACGAAATTTGGGGAACCAAGTCGCCTTAGTGTACTGATCATTACCTGAAAGTATCATCCAGTTTGGGTGAAAAAATGTTTGCTGAGATTTCTGGAGATTCGTAATTTTGGGAAGCTTGGCAACCCCTTCCCATGAAAGTGTTTCTCGCCAGTCACTGCTTAGGGCTACATCAAGAGGAAACAAAACGTAGAGATAGAACGTGAAACTACTTTGTTGTGTCAAGTTTCAAGAAGCTAGCACAAACCGTGTTGGATTTAGAGTTCCAAATACATCTATCAATATAGGAGAAAACAGAGTGAAACCTAAAAATTCAAACTGTTACTGGAAATGAACGCTTCAACATAGAAGAACGAAATTTGGGGAACCAAGTCGCCTTAGTGTACTGATCATTACCTGAAAGTATCATCCAGTTTGGGTGAAAAAATAATTGCTGAGATTTCTGGAGATTCGTAATTTTGGGAAGCTTGGCAACCCCTTCCCATGAAAGTGTTTCTCGCCAGTCACTGCTTAGGGCTACATCAAGAGGAAACAAAACGTAGAGATAGAACGTGAAACTACTTTGTTGTTTCAAGTTTCAAGAAGCTAGCACAAACCGTGTTGGATTTAGAGTTCCAAATACATCTATCAATATAGGAGAAAACAGAGTGTAACCTAAAAATTCAAACTGTTACTGGAAATGAACGCTTCAACATAGAAGAACGAAATTTGGGGAACCAAGTCGCCTTAGTGTACTGATCATTACCTGAAAGTATCATCCAGTTTGGGTGAAAAAATATTTGCTGAGATTTCTGGAGATTCATAATTTTGGGAAGCTTGGCCACCCCTTCACATGAAAGCGTTTCTCGCCAGTCACTGCTTAGGGCTACATCAAGAGGAAACCAAACGTAGAGATAGAACGTGAAACTACTTTGTTGTGTCAAGTTTCAAGAAGTTAGCACAAACCGTGTTGGATTTAGAGTTCCAAATACATCTATCAATATAGGAGAAAACAGAGTGAAACCTAAAAATTCAAACTGCTACTGGAAATGAACGCTTCAACATAGAAGAACGAAATTTGGGGAACCAAGTCGCCTTAGTGTACTGATCATTACCTGAAAGTATCATCCAGTTTGGGTGAAAAAATGTTTGCTGAGATTTCTGGAGATTCGTAATTTTGGGAAGCTTGGCAACCCCTTCCCATGAAAGTGTTTCTCGCCAGTCACTGCTTAGGGCTACATCAAGAGGAAACAAAACGTAGAGATAGAACGTGAAACTACTTTGTTGTGTCAAGTTTCAAGAAGCTAGCACAAACCGTGTTGGATTTAGAGTTCCAAATACATCTATCAATATAGGAGAAAACAGAGTGAAACCTAAAAATTCAAACTGTTACTGGAAATGAACGCTTCAACATAGAAGAACGAAATTTGGGGAACCAAGTCGCCTTAGTGTACTGATCATTACCTGAAAGTATCATCCAGTTTGGGTGAAAAAATAATTGCTGAGATTTCTGGAGATTCGTAATTTTGGGAAGCTTGGCAACCCCTTCCCATGAAAGTGTTTCTCGCCAGTCACTGCTTAGGGCTACATCAAGAGGAAACAAAACGTAGAGATAGAACGTGAAACTACTTTGTTGTTTCAAGTTTCAAGAAGCTAGCACAAACCGTGTTGGATTTAGAGTTCCAAATACATCTATCAATATAGGAGAAAACAGAGTGTAACCTAAAAATTCAAACTGTTACTGGAAATGAACGCTTCAACATAGAAGAACGAAATTTGGGGAACCAAGTCGCCTTAGTGTACTGATCATTACCTGAAAGTATCATCCAGTTTGGGTGAAAAAATATTTGCTGAGATTTCTGGAGATTCGTAATTTTGGGAAGCTTGGCAACCCCTTCCCATGAAAGTGTTTCTCGCCAGTCACTGCTTAGGGCTACATCAAGAGGAAACAAAACGTAGAGATAGAACGTGAAACTACTTTGTTGTGTCAAGTTTCAAGAAGCTAGCACAAACCGTGTTGGATTTAGAGTTCCAAATACATCTATCAATATAGGAGAAAACAGAGTGAAACCTAAAAATTCAAACTGTTACTGGAAATGAACGCTTCAACATAGAAGAACGAAATTTGGGGAACCAAGTCGCCTTAGTGTACTGATCATTACCTGAAAGTATCATCCAGTTTGGGTGAAAAAATATTTGCTGAGATTTCTGGAGATTCATAATTTTGGGAAGCTTGGCCACCCCTTCACATGAAAGCGTTTCTCGCCAGTCACTGCTTAGGGCTACATCAAGAGGAAACCAAACGTAGAGATAGAACGTGAAACTACTTTGTTGTGTCAAGTTTCAAGAAGCTAGCACAAACCGTGTTGGATTTAGAGTTCCAAATACATCTATCAATATAGGAGAAAACAGAGTGAAACCTAAAAATTCAAACTGCTACTGGAAATGAACGCTTCAACATAGAAGAACGAAATTTGGGGAACCAAGTCGCCTTAGTGTACTGATCATTACCTGAGAGTATCATCCAGTTTGGGTGAAAAAATATTTGCTGAGATTTCTGGAGATTCGTAATTTTTGGAAGCTTGGCAACCCCTTCCCATGAAAGTGTTTCTCGCCAGTCACTGCTTAGGGCTACATCTAGTGGAAACAAAACGTAGAGATAGAACGTGAAACTACTTTGTTGTGTCAAGTTCAAAGAAGCTAGCACAAACCGTGTTGGATGTAGAGTTCCAAATACATCTATCAATATAGGAGAAAACAGAGTGAAACCTAAAAATTCAAACTGTTACTGGAAATGAACGCTTCAACATAGAAGAACGAAATTTGGGGAACCAAGTCGCCTTAGTGTACTGATCATTACCTGAAAGTATCATCCAGTTTGGGTGAAAAAATATTTGCTGAGATTTCTGGAGATTCGTAATTTTGGGAAGCTTGGCAACCCCTTCCCATGAAAGTGTTTCTCGCCAGTCACTGCTTAGGGCTACATCAAGAGGAAACAAAACGTAGAGATAGAAGGTGAAACTACTTTGTTGTGTCAAGTTTCAAGAAGCTAGCACAAACCGTGTTGGATTTAGAGTTCCAAATACATCTATCAATATAGGAGAAAACAGAGTGAAACCTAAAAATTCAAACTGTTACTGGGAATGAACGCTTCAACATAGAAGAACGAAATTTGGGGAACCAAGTCGCCTTAGTGTACTGATCATTACCTGAAAGTATCATCCAGTTTGGGTGAAAAAATGTTTGCTGAGATTTCTGGAGATTCGTAATTTTGGGAAGCTTGGCAACCCCTTCCCATGAAAGTGTTTCTGGCCAGTCACTGCTTAGGGCTACATCAAGAGGAAACCAAACGTAGAGATAGAACGTGAAACTACTTTGTTGTGTCAAGTTTCAAGAAGCTAGCACAAACCGTGTTGGATTTAGAGTTCCAAATACATCTATCAATATAGGAGAAAACAGAGTGAAACCTAAAAATTCAAACTGTTACTGGAAATGAACGCTTCAACATAGAAGAACGAAATTTGGGGAACCAAGTCGCCTTAGTGTACTGATCATTACCTGAAAGTATCATCCAGTTTGGGTGAAAAAATGTTTGCTGAGATTTCTGGAGATTCGTAATTTTGGGAAGCTTGGCAACCCCTTCCCATGAAAGTGTTTCTCGCCAGTCACTGCTTAGGGCTACATCAAGAGGAAACAAAACGTAGAGATAGAACGTGAAACTACTTTGTTGTGTCAAGTTTCAAGAAGCTAGCACAAACCGTGTTGGATGTAGAGTTCCAAATACATCTATCAATATAGGAGAAAACAGAGTGAAACCTAAAAATTCAAACTGTTACTGGAAATGAACGCTTCAACATAGAAGAACGAAATTTGGGGAACCAAGTCGCCTTAGTGTACTGATCATTACCTGAAAGTATCATCCAGTTTGGGTGAAAAAATATTTGCTGAGATTTCTGGAGATTCGTAATTTTTGGAAGCTTGGCAACCCCTTCCCATGAAAGTGTTTCTCGCCAGTCACTGCTTAGGGCTACATCAAGAGGAAACAAAACGTAGAGATAGAACGTGAAACTACTTTGTTGTGTCAAGTTTCAAGAAGCTAGCACAAACCGTGTTGGATGTAGAGTTCCAAATACATCTATCAATATAGGAGAAAACAGAGTGAAACCTAAAAATTCAAACTGTTACTGGAAATGAACGCTTCAACATAGAAGAACGAAATTTGGGGAACCAAGTCGCCTTAGTGTACTGATCATTACCTGAAAGTATCATCCAGTTTGGGTGAAAAAATATTTGCTGAGATTTCTGGAGATTCGTAATTTTTGGAAGCTTGGCAACCCCTTCCCATGAAAGTGTTTCTCGCCAGTCACTGCTTAGGGCTACATCAAGAGGAAACCAAACGTAGAGATAGAACGTGAAACTACTTTGTTGTGTCAAGTTTCAAGAAGCTAGCACAAACCGTGTTGGATTTAGAGTTCCAAATACATCTATCAATATAGGAGAAAACAGAGTGAAACCTAAAAATTCAAACTGTTACTGGAAATGAACGCTTCAACATAGAAGAACGAAATTTGGGGAACCAAGTCGCCTTAGTGTACTGATCATTACCTGAAAGTATCATCCAGTTTGGGTGAAAAAATATTTGCTGAGATTTCTGGAGATTCGTAATTTTGGGAAGCTTGGCAACCCCTTCCCATGAAAGTGTTTCTCGCCAGTCACTGCTTAGGGCTACATCAAGAGGAAACCAAACATACAGATAGAACGTGAAACTACTTTGTTGTGTCAAGTTTCAAGAAGCTAGCACAAACCGTGTTGGATTTAGAGTTCCAAATACATCTATCAATATAGGAGAAAACAGAGTGAAACCTAAAAATTCAAACTGTTACTGGAAATGAACGCTTCAACATAGAAGAACGAAATTTGGGGAACCAAGTCGCCTTAGTGTACTGATCATTACCTGAAAGTATCATCCAGTTTGGGTGAAAAAATATTTGCTGAGATTTCTGGAGATTCGTAATTTTGGGAAGCTTGGCAACCCCTTCCCATGAAAGTGTTTCTCGCCAGTCACTGCTTAGGGCTACATCAAGAGGAAACCAAACGTAGAGATAGAACGTGAAACTACTTTGTTGTGTCAAGTTTCAAGAAGCTAGCACAAACCGTGTTGGATTTAGAGTTCCAAATACATCTATCAATATAGGAGAAAACAGAATGAAACCTAAAAATTCAAACTGTTACTGGAAATGAACGCTTCAACATAGAAGAACAAAATTTGGGGAACCAAGTCGCCTTAGTGTACTGATCATTACCTGAAAGTATCATCCAGTTTGGGTGAAAAAATATTTGCTGAGATTTCTGGAGATTCGTAATTTTGGGAAGCTTGGCAACCCCTTCCCATGAAAGTGTTTCTCGCCAGTCACTGCTTAGGGCTACATCTAGAGGAAACCAAACGTAGAGATAGAACGTGAAACTACTTTGTTGTGTCAAGTTTCAAGAAGCTAGCACAAACCGTGTTGGATTTAGAGTTCCAAATACATCTATCAATATAGGAGAAAACAGAGTGAAACCTAAAAATTCAAACTGTTACTGGAAATGAACGCTTCAACATAGAAGAACGAAATTTGGGGAACCAAGTCGCCTTAGTGTACTGATCATTACCTGAAAGTATCATCCAGTTTGGGTGAAAAAATATTTGCTGAGATTTCTGGAGATTCGTAATTTTGGGAAGCTTGGCAACCCCTTCCCATGAAAGTGTTTCTCGCCAGTCACTGCTTAGGGCTACATCAAGAGGAAACAAAACGTAGAGATAGAACGTGAAACTACTTTGTTGTGTCAAGTTTCAAGAAGCTAGCACAAACCGTGTTGGATGTAGAGTTCCAAATACATCTATCAATATAGGAGAAAACAGAGTGAAACCTAAAAATTCAAACTGTTACTGGAAATGAACGCTTCAACATAGAAGAACGAAATTTGGGGAACCAAGTCGCCTTAGTGTACTGATCATTACCTGAAAGTATCATCCAGTTTGGGTGAAAAAATATTTGCTGAGATTTCTGGAGATTCATAATTTTGGGAAGCTTGGCAACCCCTTCCCATGAAAGTGTTTCTCGCCAGTCACTGCTTAGGGCTACATCAAGAGGAAACCAAACGTAGAGATAGAACGTGAAACTACTTTGTTGTGTCAAGTTTCAAGAAGTTAGCACAAACCGTGTTGGATTTAGAGTTCCAAATACATCTATCAATATAGGAGAAAACAGAGTGAAACCTAAAAATTCAAACTGCTACTGGAAATGAACGCTTCAACATAGAAGAACGAAATTTGGGGAACCAAGTCGCCTTAGTGTACTGATCATTACCTGAGAGTATCATCCAGTTTGGGTGAAAAAATATTTGCTGAGATTTCTGGAGATTCGTAATTTTGGGAAGCTTGGCAACCCCTTCCCATGAAAGTGTTTCTCGCCAGTCACTGCTTAGGGCTACATCAAGAGGAAACAAAACGTAGAGATAGAACGTGAAACTACTTTGTTGTGTCAAGTTTCAAGAAGCTAGCACAAACCGTGTTGGATTTAGAGTTCCAAATACATCTATCAATATAGGAGAAAACAGAGTGAAACCTAAAAATTCAAACTGCTACTGGAAATGAACGCTTCAACATAGAAGAACGAAATTTGGGGAACCAAGTCGCCTTAGTGTACTGATCATTACCTGAGAGTATCATCCAGTTTGGGTGAAAAAATATTTGCTGAGATTTCTGGAGATTCGTAATTTTTGGAAGCTTGGCAACCCCTTCCCATGAAAGTGTTTCTCGCCAGTCACTGCTTAGGGCTACATCTAGTGGAAACAAAACGTAGAGATAGAACGTGAAACTACTTTGTTGTGTCAAGTTCAAAGAAGCTAGCACAAACCGTGTTGGATGTAGAGTTCCAAATACATCTATCAATATAGGAGAAAACAGAGTGAAACCTAAAAATTCAAACTGTTACTGGAAATGAACGCTTCAACATAGAAGAACGAAATTTGGGGAACCAAGTCGCCTTAGTGTACTGATCATTACCTGAAAGTATCATCCAGTTTGGGTGAAAAAATATTTGCTGAGATTTCTGGAGATTCGTAATTTTGGGAAGCTTGGCAACCCCTTCCCATGAAAGTGTTTCTCGCCAGTCACTGCTTAGGGCTACATCAAGAGGAAACAAAACGTAGAGATAGAAGGTGAAACTACTTTGTTGTGTCAAGTTTCAAGAAGCTAGCACAAACCGTGTTGGATTTAGAGTTCCAAATACATCTATCAATATAGGAGAAAACAGAGTGAAACCTAAAAATTCAAACTGTTACTGGGAATGAACGCTTCAACATAGAAGAACGAAATTTGGGGAACCAAGTCGCCTTAGTGTACTGATCATTACCTGAAAGTATCATCCAGTTTGGGTGAAAAAATGTTTGCTGAGATTTCTGGAGATTCGTAATTTTGGGAAGCTTGGCAACCCCTTCCCATGAAAGTGTTTCTGGCCAGTCACTGCTTAGGGCTACATCAAGAGGAAACCAAACGTAGAGATAGAACGTGAAACTACTTTGTTGTGTCAAGTTTCAAGAAGCTAGCACAAACCGTGTTGGATTTAGAGTTCCAAATACATCTATCAATATAGGAGAAAACAGAGTGAAACCTAAAAATTCAAACTGTTACTGGAAATGAACGCTTCAACATAGAAGAACGAAATTTGGGGAACCAAGTCGCCTTAGTGTACTGATCATTACCTGAAAGTATCATCCAGTTTGGGTGAAAAAATGTTTGCTGAGATTTCTGGAGATTCGTAATTTTGGGAAGCTTGGCAACCCCTTCCCATGAAAGTGTTTCTCGCCAGTCACTGCTTAGGGCTACATCAAGAGGAAACAAAACGTAGAGATAGAACGTGAAACTACTTTGTTGTGTCAAGTTTCAAGAAGCTAGCACAAACCGTGTTGGATGTAGAGTTCCAAATACATCTATCAATATAGGAGAAAACAGAGTGAAACCTAAAAATTCAAACTGTTACTGGAAATGAACGCTTCAACATAGAAGAACGAAATTTGGGGAACCAAGTCGCCTTAGTGTACTGATCATTACCTGAAAGTATCATCCAGTTTGGGTGAAAAAATATTTGCTGAGATTTCTGGAGATTCGTAATTTTTGGAAGCTTGGCAACCCCTTCCCATGAAAGTGTTTCTCGCCAGTCACTGCTTAGGGCTACATCAAGAGGAAACAAAACGTAGAGATAGAACGTGAAACTACTTTGTTGTGTCAAGTTTCAAGAAGCTAGCACAAACCGTGTTGGATGTAGAGTTCCAAATACATCTATCAATATAGGAGAAAACAGAGTGAAACCTAAAAATTCAAACTGTTACTGGAAATGAACGCTTCAACATAGAAGAACGAAATTTGGGGAACCAAGTCGCCTTAGTGTACTGATCATTACCTGAAAGTATCATCCAGTTTGGGTGAAAAAATATTTGCTGAGATTTCTGGAGATTCGTAATTTTTGGAAGCTTGGCAACCCCTTCCCATGAAAGTGTTTCTCGCCAGTCACTGCTTAGGGCTACATCAAGAGGAAACCAAACGTAGAGATAGAACGTGAAACTACTTTGTTGTGTCAAGTTTCAAGAAGCTAGCACAAACCGTGTTGGATTTAGAGTTCCAAATACATCTATCAATATAGGAGAAAACAGAGTGAAACCTAAAAATTCAAACTGTTACTGGAAATGAACGCTTCAACATAGAAGAACGAAATTTGGGGAACCAAGTCGCCTTAGTGTACTGATCATTACCTGAAAGTATCATCCAGTTTGGGTGAAAAAATATTTGCTGAGATTTCTGGAGATTCGTAATTTTGGGAAGCTTGGCAACCCCTTCCCATGAAAGTGTTTCTCGCCAGTCACTGCTTAGGGCTACATCAAGAGGAAACCAAACATACAGATAGAACGTGAAACTACTTTGTTGTGTCAAGTTTCAAGAAGCTAGCACAAACCGTGTTGGATTTAGAGTTCCAAATACATCTATCAATATAGGAGAAAACAGAGTGAAACCTAAAAATTCAAACTGTTACTGGAAATGAACGCTTCAACATAGAAGAACGAAATTTGGGGAACCAAGTCGCCTTAGTGTACTGATCATTACCTGAAAGTATCATCCAGTTTGGGTGAAAAAATATTTGCTGAGATTTCTGGAGATTCGTAATTTTGGGAAGCTTGGCAACCCCTTCCCATGAAAGTGTTTCTCGCCAGTCACTGCTTAGGGCTACATCAAGAGGAAACCAAACGTAGAGATAGAACGTGAAACTACTTTGTTGTGTCAAGTTTCAAGAAGCTAGCACAAACCGTGTTGGATTTAGAGTTCCAAATACATCTATCAATATAGGAGAAAACAGAATGAAACCTAAAAATTCAAACTGTTACTGGAAATGAACGCTTCAACATAGAAGAACAAAATTTGGGGAACCAAGTCGCCTTAGTGTACTGATCATTACCTGAAAGTATCATCCAGTTTGGGTGAAAAAATATTTGCTGAGATTTCTGGAGATTCGTAATTTTGGGAAGCTTGGCAACCCCTTCCCATGAAAGTGTTTCTCGCCAGTCACTGCTTAGGGCTACATCTAGAGGAAACCAAACGTAGAGATAGAACGTGAAACTACTTTGTTGTGTCAAGTTTCAAGAAGCTAGCACAAACCGTGTTGGATTTAGAGTTCCAAATACATCTATCAATATAGGAGAAAACAGAGTGAAACCTAAAAATTCAAACTGTTACTGGAAATGAACGCTTCAACATAGAAGAACGAAATTTGGGGAACCAAGTCGCCTTAGTGTACTGATCATTACCTGAAAGTATCATCCAGTTTGGGTGAAAAAATATTTGCTGAGATTTCTGGAGATTCGTAATTTTGGGAAGCTTGGCAACCCCTTCCCATGAAAGTGTTTCTCGCCAGTCACTGCTTAGGGCTACATCAAGAGGAAACAAAACGTAGAGATAGAACGTGAAACTACTTTGTTGTGTCAAGTTTCAAGAAGCTAGCACAAACCGTGTTGGATGTAGAGTTCCAAATACATCTATCAATATAGGAGAAAACAGAGTGAAACCTAAAAATTCAAACTGTTACTGGAAATGAACGCTTCAACATAGAAGAACGAAATTTGGGGAACCAAGTCGCCTTAGTGTACTGATCATTACCTGAAAGTATCATCCAGTTTGGGTGAAAAAATATTTGCTGAGATTTCTGGAGATTCATAATTTTGGGAAGCTTGGCAACCCCTTCCCATGAAAGTGTTTCTCGCCAGTCACTGCTTAGGGCTACATCAAGAGGAAACCAAACGTAGAGATAGAACGTGAAACTACTTTGTTGTGTCAAGTTTCAAGAAGTTAGCACAAACCGTGTTGGATTTAGAGTTCCAAATACATCTATCAATATAGGAGAAAACAGAGTGAAACCTAAAAATTCAAACTGCTACTGGAAATGAACGCTTCAACATAGAAGAACGAAATTTGGGGAACCAAGTCGCCTTAGTGTACTGATCATTACCTGAGAGTATCATCCAGTTTGGGTGAAAAAATATTTGCTGAGATTTCTGGAGATTCGTAATTTTGGGAAGCTTGGCAACCCCTTCCCATGAAAGTGTTTCTCGCCAGTCACTGCTTAGGGCTACATCAAGAGGAAACAAAACGTAGAGATAGAACGTGAAACTACTTTGTTGTGTCAAGTTTCAAGAAGCTAGCACAAACCGTGTTGGATTTAGAGTTCCAAATACATCTATCAATATAGGAGAAAACAGAGTGAAACCTAAAAATTCAAACTGTTACTGGAAATGAACGCTTCAACATAGAAGAACGAAATTTGGGGAACCAAGTCGCCTTAGTGTACTGATCATTACCTGAAAGTATCATCCAGTTTGGGTGAAAAAATATTTGCTGAGATTTCTGGAGATTCGTAATTTTGGGAAGCTTGGCAAGCCCTTCCCTTGAAAGTGTTTCTCGCCAGTCACTGCTTAGGGCTACATCAAAAGGAAACAAAACGTAGAGATAGATTGTGAAACTACTTTGTTGTGTCAAGTTTCAAGAAGCTAGCACAAACCGTGTTGGATGTAGAGTTCCAAATACATCTATCAATATAGGAGAAAACAGAGTGAAACCTAAAAATTCAAACTGTTACTGGAAATGAACGCTTCAACATAGAAGAACGAAATTTGGGGAACCAAGTCGCCTTAGTGTACTGATCATTACCTGAAAGTATCATCCAGTTTGGGTGAAAAAATATTTGCTGAGATTTCTGGAGATTCGTAATTTTTGGAAGCTTGGCAACCCCTTCCCATGAAAGTGTTTCTCGCCAGTCACTGCTTAGGGCTACATCAAGAGGAAACAAAACGTAGAGATAGAACGTGAAACTACTTTGTTGTGTCAAGTTTCAAGAAGCTAGCACAAACCGTGTTGGATTTAGAGTTCCAAATACATCTATCAATATAGGAGAAAACAGAGTGAAACCTAAAAATTCAAACTGTTACTGGAAATGAACGCTTCAACATAGAAGAACGAAATTTGGGGAACCAAGTCGCCTTAGTGTACTGATCATTACCTGAAAGTATCATCCAGTTTGGGTGAAAAAATATTTGCTGAGATTTCTGGAGATTCGTAATTTTGGGAAGCTTGGCAACCCCTTCCCATGAAAGTGTTTCTCGCCAGTCACTGCTTAGGGCTACATCAAGAGGAAACCAAACGTAGAGATAGAACGTGAAACTACTTTGTTGTGTCAAGTTTCAAGAAGCTAGCACAAACCGTGTTGGATTTAGAGTTCCAAATACATCTATCAATATAGGAGAAAACAGAGTGAAACCTAAAAATTCAAACTGTTACTGGAAATGAACGCTTCAACATAGAAGAACGAAATTTGGGGAACCAAGTCGCCTTAGTGTACTGATCATTACCTGAAAGTATCATCCAGTTTGGGTGAAAAAATATTTGCTGAGATTTCTGGAGATTCGTAATTTTGGGAAGCTTGGCAACCCCTTCCCATGAAAGTGTTTCTCGCCAGTCACTGCTTAGGGCTACATCAAGAGGAAACCAAACGTAGAGATAGAACGTGAAACTACTTTGTTGTGTCAAGTTTCAAGAAGCTAGCACAAACCGTGTTGGATTTAGAGTTCCAAATACATCTATCAATATAGGAGAAAACAGAGTGAAACCTAAAAATTCAAACTGTTACTGGAAATGAACGCTTCAACATAGAAGAACGAAATTTGGGGAACCAAGTCGCCTTAGTGTACTGATCATTACCTGAAAGTATCATCCAGTTTGGGTGAAAAAATATTTGCTGAGATTTCTGGAGATTCGTAATTTTGGGAAGCTTGGCAACCCCTTCCCATGAAAGTGTTTCTCGCCAGTCACTGCTTAGGGCTACATCAAGAGGAAACCAAACGTAGAGATAGAACGTGAAACTACTTTGTTGTGTCAAGTTTCAAGAAGCTAGCACAAACCGTGTTGGATTTAGAGTTCCAAATACATCTATCAATATAGGAGAAAACAGAGTGAAACCTAAAAATTCAAACTGTTACTGGAAATGAACGCTTCAACATAGAAGAACGAAATTTGGGGAACCAAGTCGCCTTAGTGTACTGATCATTACCTGAAAGTATCATCCAGTTTGGGTGAAAAAATATTTGCTGAGATTTCTGGAGATTCGTAATTTTGGGAAGCTTGGCAACCCCTTCCCATGAAAGTGTTTCTCGCCAGTCACTGCTTAGGGCTACATCAAGAGGAAACCAAACATACAGAGAGAACGTGAAACTACTTTGTTGTGTCAAGTTTCAAGAAGCTAGCACAAACCGTGTTGGATTTAGAGTTCCAAATACATCTATCAATATAGGAGAAAACAGAGTGAAACCTAAAAATTCAAACTGTTACTGGAAATGAACGCTTCAACATAGAAGAACAAAATTTGGGGAACCAAGTCGCCTTAGTGTACTGATCATTACCTGAAAGTATCATCCAGTTTGGGTGAAAAAATATTTGCTGAGATTTCTGGAGATTCGTAATTTTGGGAAGCTTGGCAACCCCTTCCCATGAAAGTGTTTCTCGCCAGTCACTGCTTAGGGCTACATCAAGAGGAAACCAAACGTAGAGATAGAACGTGAAACTACTTTGTTGTGTCAAGTTTCAAGAAGCTAGCACAAACCGTGTTGGATTTAGAGTTCCAAATACATCTATCAATATAGGAGAAAACAGAGTGAAACCTAAAAATTCAAACTGTTACTGGAAATGAACGCTTCAACATAGAAGAACGAAATTTGGGGAACCAAGTCGCCTTAGTGTACTGATCATTACCTGAAAGTATCATCCAGTTTGGGTGAAAAAATATTTGCTGAGATTTCTGGAGATTCGTAATTTTGGGAAGCTTGGCAACCCCTTCCCATGAAAGTGTTTCTCGCCAGTCACTGCTTAGGGCTACATCAAGAGGAAACCAAATGTAGAGATAGAACGTGAAACTACTTTGTTGTGTCAAGTTTCAAGAAGCTAGCACAAACCGTGTTGGATTTAGAGTTCCAAATACATCTATCAATATAGGAGAAAACAGAGTGAAACCTAAAAATTCAAACTGTTACTGGAAATGAACGCTTCAACATAGAAGAACGAAATTTGGGGAATCAAGTCGCCTTAGTGTACTGATCATTACCTGAAAGTATCATCCAGTTTGGGTGAAAAAATATTTGCTGAGATTTCTGGAGATTCGTAATTTTGGGAAGCTTGGCAACCCCTTCCCATGAAAGTGTTTCTCGCCAGTCACTGCTTAGGGCTACATCAAGAGGAAACCAAACGTAGAGATAGAACGTGAAACTACTTTGTTGTGTCAAGTTTCAAGAAGCTAGCACAAACCGTGTTGGATTTAGAGTTCCAAATACATCTATCAATATAGGAGAAAACAGAGTGAAACCTAAAAATTCAAACTGTTACTGGAAATGAACGCTTCAACATAGAAGAACAAAATTTGGGGAACCAAGTCGCCTTAGTGTACTGATCATTACCTGAAAGTATCATCCAGTTTGGGTGAAAAAATATTTGCTGAGATTTCTGGAGATTCGTAATTTTGGGAAGCTTGGCAACCCCTTCCCATGAAAGTGTTTCTCGCCAGTCACTGCTTAGGGCTACATCAAGAGGAAACCAAACGTAGAGATAGAACGTGAAACTACTTTGTTGTGTCAAGTTTCAAGAAGTTAGCACAAACCGTGTTGGATTTAGAGTTCCAAATACATCTATCAATATAGGAGAAAACAGAGTGAAACCTAAAAATTCAAACTGCTACTGGAAATGAACGCTTCAACATAGAAGAACGAAATTTGGGGAACCAAGTCGCCTTAGTGTACTGATCATTACCTGAGAGTATCATCCAGTTTGGGTGAAAAAATATTTGCTGAGATTTCTGGAGATTCGTAATTTTGGGAAGCTTGGCAACCCCTTCCCATGAAAGTGTTTCTCGCCAGTCACTGCTTAGGGCTACATTTAGACGAAACAAAAGGTAGAGATAGAACGTGAAACTACTTTGTTGTGTCAAGTTTCAAGAAGCTAGCACAAACCGTGTTGGATTTAGAGTTCCAAATACATCTATCAATATAGGAGAAAACAGAGTGAAACCTAAAAATTCAAACTGTTACTGGAAATGAACGCTTCAACATAGAAGAACGAAATTTGGGGAACCAAGTCGCCTTAGTGTACTGATCATTACCTGAAAGTATCATCCAGTTTGGGTGAAAAAATATTTGCTGAGATTTCTGGAGATTCGTAATTTTGGGAAGCTTGGCAACCCCTTCCCATGAAAGTGTTTCTCGCCAGTCACTGCTTAGGGCTACATCAAGAGGAAACAAAACGTAGAGATAGAAGGTGAAACTACTTTGTTGTGTCAAGTTTCAAGAAGCTAGCACAAACCGTGTTGGATTTAGAGTTCCAAATACATCTATCAATATAGGAGAAAACAGAGTGAAACCTAAAAATTCAAACTGTTACTGGGAATGAACGCTTCAACATAGAAGAACGAAATTTGGGGAACCATGTCGCCTTAGTGTACTGATCATTACCTGAAAGTATCATCCAGTTTGGGTGAAAAAATGTTTGCTGAGATTTCTGGAGATTCGTAATTTTGGGAAGCTTGGCAACCCCTTCCCATGAAAGTGTTTCTCGCCAGTCACTGCTTAGGGCTACATCAAGAGGAAACAAAACGTAGAGATAGAACGTGAAACTACTTTGTTGTGTCAAGTTTCAAGAAGCTAGCACAAACCGTGTTGGATTTAGAGTTCCAAATACATCTATCAATATAGGAGAAAACAGAGTGAAACCTAAAAATTCAAACTGTTACTGGAAATGAACGCTTCAACATAGAAGAACGAAATTTGGGGAACCAAGTCGCCTTAGTGTACTGATCATTACCTGAAAGTATCATCCAGTTTGGGTGAAAAAATGTTTGCTGAGATTTCTGGAGATTCGTAATTTTGGGAAGCTTGGCAACCCCTTCCCATGAAAGTGTTTCTCGCCAGTCACTGCTTAGGGCTACATCAAGAGGAAACCAAACGTAGAGATAGAACGTGAAACTACTTTGTTGTGTCAAGTTTCAAGAAGCTAGCACAAACCGTGTTGGATTTAGAGTTCCAAATACATCTATCAATATAGGAGAAAACAGAGTGAAACCTAAAAATTCAAACTGTTACTGGAAATGAACGCTTCAACATAGAAGAACAAAATTTGGGGAACCAAGTCGCCTTAGTGTACTGATCATTACCTGAAAGTATCATCCAGTTTGGGTGAAAAAATATTTGCTGAGATTTCTGGAGATTCGTAATTTTGGGAAGCTTGGCAACCCCTTCCCATGAAAGTGTTTCTCGCCAGTCACTGCTTAGGGCTACATTTAGAGGAAACAAAAGGTAGAGATAGAACGTGAAACTAATTTGTTGTGTCAAGTTTCAAGAAGCTAGCACAAACCGTGTTGGATTTAGAGTTCCAAATACATCTATCAATATAGGAGAAAACAGAGTGAAACCTAAAAATTCAAACTGTTACTGGAAATGAACGCTTCAACATAGAAGAACGAAATTTGGGGAACCAAGTCGCCTTAGTGTACTGATCATTACCTGAAAGTATCATCCAGTTTGGGTGAAAAAATATTTGCTGAGATTTCTGGAGATTCGTAATTTTGGGAAGCTTGGCAACCCCTTCCCATGAAAGTGTTTCTCGCCAGTCACTGCTTAGGGCTACATCAAGAGGAAACAAAACGTAGAGATAGAACGTGAAACTACTTTGTTGTGTCAAGTTTCAAGAAGCTAGCACAAACCGTGTTGGATTTAGAGTTCCAAATACATCTATCAATATAGGAGAAAACAGAGTGAAACCTAAAAATTCAAACTGTTACTGGGAATGAACGCTTCAACATAGAAGAACGAAATTTGGGGAACCATGTCGCCTTAGTGTACTGATCATTACCTGAAAGTATCATCCAGTTTGGGTGAAAAAATATTTGCTGAGATTTCTGGAGATTCGTAATTTTGGGAAGCTTGGCAACCCCTTCCCATGAAAGTGTTTCTCGCCAGTCACTGCTTAGGGCTACATCAAGAGGAAACAAAACGTAGAGATAGAACGTGAAACTACTTTCTTGTGTCAAGTTTCAAGAAGCTAGCACAAACCGTGTTGGATTTAGAGTTCCAAATACATCTATCAATATAGGAGAAAACAGAGTGAAACCTAAAAATTCAAACTGTTACTGGAAATGAACGCTTCAACATAGAAGAACGAAATTTGGGGAACCAAGTCGCCTTAGTGTACTGATCATTACCTGAAAGTATCATCCAGTTTGGGTGAAAAAATATTTGCTGAGATTTCTGGAGATTCGTAATTTTGGGAAGCTTGGCAACCCCTTCCCATGAAAGTGTTTCTCGCCAGTCACTGCTTAGGGCTACATCAAGAGGAAACCAAACGTAGAGATAGAACGTGAAACTACTTTGTTGTGTCAAGTTTCAAGAAGCTAGCACAAACCGTGTTGGATTTAGAGTTCCAAATACATCTATCAATATAGGAGAAAACAGAGTGAAACCTACAAATTCAAACTGTTACTGGAAATGAACGCTTCAACATAGAAGAACGAAATTTGGGGAACCAAGTCGCCTTAGTGTACTGATCATTACCTGAAAGTATCATCCAGTTTGGGTGAAAAAATGTTTGCTGAGATTTCTGGAGATTCGTAATTTTGGGAAGCTTGGCAACCCCTTCCCATGAAAGTGTTTCTCGCCAGTCACTGCTTAGGGCTACATCAAGAGGGAACCAAACGTAGAGATAGAACGTGAAACTACTTTGTTGTGTCAAGTTTCAAGAAGTTAGCACAAACCGTGTTGGATTTAGAGTTCCAAATACATCTATCAATATAGGAGAAAACAGAGTGAAACCTAAAAATTCAAACTGCTACTGGAAATGAACGCTTCAACATAGAAGAACGAAATTTGGGGAACCAAGTCGCCTTAGTGTACTGATCATTACCTGAGAGTATCATCCAGTTTGGGTGAAAAAATATTTGCTGAGATTTCTGGAGATTCGTAATTTTGGGAAGCTTGGCAACCCCTTCCCATGAAAGTGTTTCTCGCCAGTCACTGCTTAGGGCTACATTTAGAGGAAACAAAACGTAGAGATAGAACGTGAAACTACTTTGTTGTGTCAAGTTTCAAGAAGCTAGCACAAACCGTGTTGGATTTAGAGTTCCAAATACATCTATCAATATAGGAGAAAACAGAGTGAAACCTAAAAATTCAAACTGTTACTGGAAATGAACGCTTCAACATAGAAGAACGAAATTTGGGGAACCAAGTCGCCTTAGTGTACTGATCATTACCTGAAAGTATCATCCAGTTTGGGTGAATAAATATTTGCTGAGATTTCTGGAGATTCGTAATTTTGGGAAGCTTGGCAACCCCTTCCCATGAAAGTGTTTCTCGCCAGTCACTGCTTAGGGCTACATCAAGAGGAAACCAAACGTAGAGATAGAACGTGAAACTACTTTGTTGTGTCAAGTTTCAAGAAGCTAGCACAAACCGTGTTGGATTTAGAGTTCCAAATACATCTATCAATATAGGAGAAAACAGAGTGAAACCTAAAAATTCAAACTGTTACTGGAAATGAACGCTTCAACATAGAAGAACGAAATTTGGGGAACCAAGTCGCCTTAGTGTACTGATCATTACCTGAAAGTATCATCCAGTTTGGGTGAAAAAATATTTGCTGAGATTTCTGGAGATTCGTAATTTTGGGAAGCTTGGCAACCCCTTCCCATGAAAGTGTTTCTCGCCAGTCACTGCTTAGGGCTACATCAAGAGGAAACCAAACGTAGAGATAGAACGTGAAACTACTTTGTTGTGTCAAGTTTCAAGAAGCTAGCACAAACCGTGTTGGATTTAGAGTTCCAAATACATCTATCAATATAGGAGAAAACAGAGTGAAACCTACAAATTCAAACTGTTACTGGAAATGAACGCTTCAACATAGAAGAACGAAATTTGGGGAACCAAGTCGCCTTAGTGTACTGATCATTACCTGAAAGTATCATCCAGTTTGGGTGAAAAAATGTTTGCTGAGATTTCTGGAGATTCGTAATTTTGGGAAGCTTGGCAACCCCTTCCCATGAAAGTGTTTCTCGCCAGTCACTGCTTAGGGCTACATCAAGAGGAAACAAAACGTAGAGATAGAACGTGAAACTACTTTGTTGTGTCAAGTTTCAAGAAGCTAGCACAAACCGTGTTGGATTTAGAGTTCCAAATACATCTATCAATATAGGAGAAAACAGAGTGAAACCTAAAAATTCAAACTGTTACTGGAAATGAACGCTTCAACATAGAAGAACGAAATTTGGGGAACCAAGTCGCCTTAGTGTACTGATCATTACCTGAAAGTATCATCCAGTTTGGGTGAAAAAATAATTGCTGAGATTTCTGGAGATTCGTAATTTTGGGAAGCTTGGCAACCCCTTCCCATGAAAGTGTTTCTCGCCAGTCACTGCTTAGGGCTACATCAAGAGGAAACAAAACGTAGAGATAGAACGTGAAACTACTTTGTTGTTTCAAGTTTCAAGAAGCTAGCACAAACCGTGTTGGATTTAGAGTTCCAAATACATCTATCAATATAGGAGAAAACAGAGTGTAACCTAAAAATTCAAACTGTTACTGGAAATGAACGCTTCAACATAGAAGAACGAAATTTGGGGAACCAAGTCGCCTTAGTGTACTGATCATTACCTGAAAGTATCATCCAGTTTGGGTGAAAAAATATTTGCTGAGATTTCTGGAGATTCGTAATTTTGGGAAGCTTGGCAACCCCTTCCCATGAAAGTGTTTCTCGCCAGTCACTGCTTAGGGCTACATCAAGAGGAAACAAAACGTAGAGATAGAACGTGAAACTACTTTGTTGTGTCAAGTTTCAAGAAGCTAGCACAAACCGTGTTGGATTTAGAGTTCCAAATACATCTATCAATATAGGAGAAAACAGAGTGAAACCTAAAAATTCAAACTGTTACTGGAAATGAACGCTTCAACATAGAAGAACGAAATTTGGGGAACCAAGTCGCCTTAGTGTACTGATCATTACCTGAAAGTATCATCCAGTTTGGGTGAAAAAATATTTGCTGAGATTTCTGGAGATTCATAATTTTGGGAAGCTTGGCCACCCCTTCACATGAAAGCGTTTCTCGCCAGTCACTGCTTAGGGCTACATCAAGAGGAAACCAAACGTAGAGATAGAACGTGAAACTACTTTGTTGTGTCAAGTTTCAAGAAGTTAGCACAAACCGTGTTGGATTTAGAGTTCCAAATACATCTATCAATATAGGAGAAAACAGAGTGAAACCTAAAAATTCAAACTGCTACTGGAAATGAACGCTTCAACATAGAAGAACGAAATTTGGGGAACCAAGTCGCCTTAGTGTACTGATCATTACCTGAGAGTATCATCCAGTTTGGGTGAAAAAATATTTGCTGAGATTTCTGGAGATTCGTAATTTTTGGAAGCTTGGCAACCCCTTCCCATGAAAGTGTTTCTCGCCAGTCACTGCTTAGGGCTACATCTAGTGGAAACAAAACGTAGAGATAGAACGTGAAACTACTTTGTTGTGTCAAGTTTCAAGAAGCTAGCACAAACCGTGTTGGATGTAGAGTTCCAAATACATCTATCAATATAGGAGAAAACAGAGTGAAACCTAAAAATTCAAACTGTTACTGGAAATGAACGCTTCAACATAGAAGAACGAAATTTGGGGAACCAAGTCGCCTTAGTGTACTGATCATTACCTGAAAGTATCATCCAGTTTGGGTGAAAAAATATTTGCTGAGATTTCTGGAGATTCGTAATTTTGGGAAGCTTGGCAACCCCTTCCCATGAAAGTGTTTCTCGCCAGTCACTGCTTAGGGCTACATCAAGAGGAAACAAAACGTAGAGATAGAAGGTGAAACTACTTTGTTGTGTCAAGTTTCAAGAAGCTAGCACAAACCGTGTTGGATTTAGAGTTCCAAATACATCTATCAATATAGGAGAAAACAGAGTGAAACCTAAAAATTCAAACTGTTACTGGGAATGAACGCTTCAACATAGAAGAACGAAATTTGGGGAACCAAGTCGCCTTAGTGTACTGATCATTACCTGAAAGTATCATCCAGTTTGGGTGAAAAAATATTTGCTGAGATTTCTGGAGATTCGTAATTTTGGGAAGCTTGGCAACCCCTTCCCATGAAAGTGTTTCTGGCCAGTCACTGCTTAGGGCTACATCAAGAGGAAACCAAACGTAGAGATAGAACGTGAAACTACTTTGTTGTGTCAAGTTTCAAGAAGCTAGCACAAACCGTGTTGGATTTAGAGTTCCAAATACATCTATCAATATAGGAGAAAACAGAGTGAAACCTAAAAATTCAAACTGTTACTGGAAATGAACGCTTCAACATAGAAGAACGAAATTTGGGGAACCAAGTCGCCTTAGTGTACTGATCATTACCTGAAAGTATCATCCAGTTTGGGTGAAAAAATGTTTGCTGAGATTTCTGGAGATTCGTAATTTTGGGAAGCTTGGCAACCCCTTCCCATGAAAGTGTTTCTCGCCAGTCACTGCTTAGGGCTACATCAAGAGGAAACAAAACGTAGAGATAGAACGTGAAACTACTTTGTTGTGTCAAGTTTCAAGAAGCTAGCACAAACCGTGTTGGATGTAGAGTTCCAAATACATCTATCAATATAGGAGAAAACAGAGTGAAACCTAAAAATTCAAACTGTTACTGGAAATGAACGCTTCAACATAGAAGAACGAAATTTGGGGAACCAAGTCGCCTTAGTGTACTGATCATTACCTGAAAGTATCATCCAGTTTGGGTGAAAAAATATTTGCTGAGATTTCTGGAGATTCGTAATTTTTGGAAGCTTGGCAACCCCTTCCCATGAAAGTGTTTCTCGCCAGTCACTGCTTAGGGCTACATCAAGAGGAAACAAAACGTAGAGATAGAACGTGAAACTACTTTGTTGTGTCAAGTTTCAAGAAGCTAGCACAAACCGTGTTGGATGTAGAGTTCCAAATACATCTATCAATATAGGAGAAAACAGAGTGAAACCTAAAAATTCAAACTGTTACTGGAAATGAACGCTTCAACATAGAAGAACGAAATTTGGGGAACCAAGTCGCCTTAGTGTACTGATCATTACCTGAAAGTATCATCCAGTTTGGGTGAAAAAATATTTGCTGAGATTTCTGGAGATTCGTAATTTTGGGAAGCTTGGCAACCCCTTCCCATGAAAGTGTTTCTCGCCAGTCACTGCTTAGGGCTACATCAAGAGGAAACAAAACGTAGAGATAGAACGTGAAACTACTTTGTTGTGTCAAGTTTCAAGAAGCTAGCACAAACCGTGTTGGATTTAGAGTTCCAAATACATCTATCAATATAGGAGAAAACAGAGTGAAACCTAAAAATTCAAACTGTTACTGGAAATGAACGCTTCAACATAGAAGAACGAAATTTGGGGAACCAAGTCGCCTTAGTGTACTGATCATTACCTGAAAGTATCATCCAGTTTGGGTGAAAAAATATTTGCTGAGATTTCTGGAGATTCGTAATTTTGGGAAGCTTGGCAACCCCTTCCCATGAAAGTGTTTCTCGCCAGTCACTGCTTAGGGCTACATCAAGAGGAAACCAAACGTAGAGATAGAACGTGAAACTACTTTGTTGTGTCAAGTTTCAAGAAGCTAGCACAAACCGTGTTGGATTTAGAGTTCCAAATACATCTATCAATATAGGAGAAAACAGAGTGAAACCTAAAAATTCAAACTGTTACTGGAAATGAACGCTTCAACATAGAAGAACGAAATTTGGGGAACCAAGTCGCCTTAGTGTACTGATCATTACCTGAAAGTATCATCCAGTTTGGGTGAAAAAATATTTGCTGAGATTTCTGGAGATTCGTAATTTTGGGAAGCTTGGCAACCCCTTCCCATGAAAGTGTTTCTCGCCAGTCACTGCTTAGGGCTACATCAAGAGGAAACCAAACGTAGAGATAGAACGTGAAACTACTTTGTTGTGTCAAGTTTCAAGAAGCTAGCACAAACCGTGTTGGATTTAGAGTTCCAAATACATCTATCAATATAGGAGAAAACAGAGTGAAACCTAAAAATTCAAACTGTTACTGGAAATGAACGCTTCAACATAGAAGAACAAAATTTGGGGAAACAAGTCGCCTTAGTGTACTGATCATTACCTGAAAGTATCATCCAGTTTGGGTGAAAAAATATTTGCTGAGATTTCTGGAGATTCGTAATTTTGGGAAGCTTGGCAACCCCTTCCCATGAAAGTGTTTCTCGCCAGTCACTGCTTAGGGCTACATCTAGAGGAAACCAAACGTAGAGATAGAACGTGAAACTACTTTGTTGTGTCAAGTTTCAAGAAGCTAGCACAAACCGTGTTGGATTTAGAGTTCCAAATACATCTATCAATATAGGAGAAAACAGAGTGAAACCTAAAAATTCAAACTGTTACTGGAAATGAACGCTTCAACATAGAAGAACGAAATTTGGGGAACCAAGTCGCCTTAGTGTACTGATCATTACCTGAAAGTATCATCCAGTTTGGGTGAAAAAATATTTGCTGAGATTTCTGGAGATTCGTAATTTTGGGAAGCTTGGCAACCCCTTCCCATGAAAGTGTTTCTCGCCAGTCACTGCTTAGGGCTACATCAAGAGGAAACAAAACGTAGAGATAGAACGTGAAACTACTTTGTTGTGTCAAGTTTCAAGAAGCTAGCACAAACCGTGTTGGATTTAGAGTTCCAAATACATCGATCAATATAGGAGAAAACAGAGTGAAACCTAAAAATTCAAACTGTTACTGGAAATGAACGCTTCAACATAGAAGAACGAAATTTGGGGAACCAAGTCGCCTTAGTGTACTGATCATTACCTGAAAGTATCATCCAGTTTGGGTGAAAAAATATTTGCTGAGATTTCTGGAGATTCATAATTTTGGGAAGCTTGGCAACCCCTTCCCATGAAAGTGTTTCTCGCCAGTCACTGCTTAGGGCTACATCAAGAGGAAACCAAACGTAGAGATAGAACGTGAAACTACTTTGTTGTGTCAAGTTTCAAGAAGTTAGCACAAACCGTGTTGGATTTAGAGTTCCAAATACATCTATCAATATAGGAGAAAACAGAGTGAAACCTAAAAATTCAAACTGCTACTGGAAATGAACGCTTCAACATAGAAGAACGAAATTTGGGGAACCAAGTCGCCTTAGTGTACTGATCATTACCTGAGAGTATCATCCAGTTTGGGTGAAAAAATATTTGCTGAGATTTCTGGAGATTCGTAATTTTGGGAAGCTTGGCAACCCCTTCCCATGAAAGTGTTTCTCGCCAGTCACTGCTTAGGGCTACATCAAGAGGAAACAAAACGTAGAGATAGAACGTGAAACTACTTTGTTGTGTCAAGTTTCAAGAAGCTAGCACAAACCGTGTTGGATTTAGAGTTCCAAATACATCTATCAATATAGGAGAAAACAGAGTGAAACCTAAAAATTCAAACTGTTACTGGAAATGAACGCTTCAACATAGAAGAACGAAATTTGGGGAACCAAGTCGCCTTAGTGTACTGATCATTACCTGAAAGTATCATCCAGTTTGGGTGAAAAAATATTTGCTGAGATTTCTGGAGATTCGTAATTTTTGGAAGCTTGGCAACCCCTTCCCTTGAAAGTGTTTCTCGCCAGTCACTGCTTAGGGCTACATCAAAAGGAAACAAAACGTAGAGATAGAACGTGAAACTACTTTGTTGTGTCAAGTTTCAAGAAGCTAGCACAAACCGTGTTGGATGTAGAGTTCCAAATACATCTATCAATATAGGAGAAAACAGAGTGAAACCTAAAAATTCAAACTGTTACTGGAAATGAACGCTTCAACATAGAAGAACGAAATTTGGGGAACCAAGTCGCCTTAGTGTACTGATCATTACCTGAAAGTATCATCCAGTTTGGGTGAAAAAATATTTGCTGAGATTTCTGGAGATTCGTAATTTTTGGAAGCTTGGCAACCCCTTCCCATGAAAGTGTTTCTCGCCAGTCACTGCTTAGGGCTACATCAAGAGGAAACAAAACGTAGAGATAGAACGTGAAACTACTTTGTTGTGTCAAGTTTCAAGAAGCTAGCACAAACCGTGTTGGATTTAGAGTTCCAAATACATCTATCAATATAGGAGAAAACAGAGTGAAACCTAAAAATTCAAACTGTTACTGGAAATGAACGCTTCAACATAGAAGAACGAAATTTGGGGAACCAAGTCGCCTTAGTGTACTGATCATTACCTGAAAGTATCATCCAGTTTGGGTGAAAAAATATTTGCTGAGATTTCTGGAGATTCGTAATTTTGGGAAGCTTGGCAACCCCTTCCCATGAAAGTGTTTCTCGCCAGTCACTGCTTAGGGCTACATCAAGAGGAAACCAAACGTAGAGATAGAACGTGAAACTACTTTGTTGTGTCAAGTTTCAAGAAGCTAGCACAAACCGTGTTGGATTTAGAGTTCCAAATACATCTATCAATATAGGAGAAAACAGAGTGAAACCTAAAAATTCAAACTGTTACTGGAAATGAACGCTTCAACATAGAAGAACGAAATTTGGGGAACCAAGTCGCCTTAGTGTACTGATCATTACCTGAAAGTATCATCCAGTTTGGGTGAAAAAATATTTGCTGAGATTTCTGGAGATTCGTAATTTTGGGAAGCTTGGCAACCCCTTCCCATGAAAGTGTTTCTCGCCAGTCACTGCTTAGGGCTACATCAAGAGGAAACCAAACATACAGATAGAACGTGAAACTACTTTGTTGTGTCAAGTTTCAAGAAGCTAGCACAAACCGTGTTGGATTTAGAGTTCCAAATACATCTATCAATATAGGAGAAAACAGAGTGAAACCTAAAAATTCAAACTGTTACTGGAAATGAACGCTTCAACATAGAAGAACGAAATTTGGGGAACCAAGTCGCCTTAGTGTACTGATCATTACCTGAAAGTATCATCCAGTTTGGGTGAAAAAATATTTGCTGAGATTTCTGGAGATTCGTAATTTTGGGAAGCTTGGCAACCCCTTCCCATGAAAGTGTTTCTCGCCAGTCACTGCTTAGGGCTACATCAAGAGGAAACCAAACGTAGAGATAGAACGTGAAACTACTTTGTTGTGTCAAGTTTCAAGAAGCTAGCACAAACCGTGTTGGATTTAGAGTTCCAAATACATCGATCAATATAAGAGAAAACAGAGTGAAACCTAAAAATTCAAACTGTTACTGGAAATGAACGCTTCAACATAGAAGAACAAAATTTGGGGAACCAAGTCGCCTTAGTGTACTGATCATTACCTGAAAGTATCATCCAGTTTGGGTGAAAAAATATTTGCTGAGATTTCTGGAGATTCGTAATTTTGGGAAGCTTGGCAACCCCTTCCCATGAAAGTGTTTCTCGCCAGTCACTGCTTAGGGCTACATCAAGAGGAAACCAAACGTAGAGATAGAACGTGAAACTACTTTGTTGTGTCAAGTTTCAAGAAGCTAGCACAAACCGTGTTGGATTTAGAGTTCCAAATACATCTATCAATATAGGAGAAAACAGAGTGAAACCTAAAAATTCAAACTGTTACTGGAAATGAACGCTTCAACATAGAAGAACGAAATTTGGGGAACCAAGTCGCCTTAGTGTACTGATCATTACCTGAAAGTATCATCCAGTTTGGGTGAAAAAATATTTGCTGAGATTTCTGGAGATTCGTAATTTTGGGAAGCTTGGCAACCCCTTCCCATGAAAGTGTTTCTCGCCAGTCACTGCTTAGGGCTACATCAAGAGGAAACCAAACATACAGATAGAACGTGAAACTACTTTGTTGTGTCAAGTTTCAAGAAGCTAGCACAAACCGTGTTGGATTTAGAGTTCCAAATACATCTATCAATATAGGAGAAAACAGAGTGAAACCTAAAAATTCAAACTGTTACTGGAAATGAACGCTTCAACATAGAAGAACGAAATTTGGGGAACCAAGTCGCCTTAGTGTACTGATCATTACCTGAAAGTATCATCCAGTTTGGGTGAAAAAATATTTGCTGAGATTTCTGGAGATTCGTAATTTTGGGAAGCTTGGCAACCCCTTCCCATGAAAGTGTTTCTCGCCAGTCACTGCTTAGGGCTACATCAAGAGGAAACAAAACGTAGAGATAGAACGTGAAACTACTTTGTTGTGTCAAGTTTCAAGAAGCTAGCACAAACCGTGTTGGATTTAGAGTTCCAAATACATCTATCAATATAGGAGAAAACAGAGTGAAACCTAAAAATTCAAACTGTTACTGGAAATGAACGCTTCAACATAGAAGAACGAAATTTGGGGAACCAAGTCGCCTTAGTGTACTGATCATTACCTGAAAGTATCATCCAGTTTGGGTGAAAAAATATTTGCTGAGATTTCTGGAGATTCGTAATTTTGGGAAGCTTGGCAACCCCTTCCCATGAAAGTGTTTCTCGCCAGTCACTGCTTAGGGCTACATCAAGAGGAAACCAAACATACAGATAGAACGTGAAACTACTTTGTTGTGTCAAGTTTCAAGAAGCTAGCACAAACCGTGTTGGATTTAGAGTTCCAAATATATCTATCAATATAGGAGAAAACAGAGTGAAACCTAAAAATTCAAACTGTTACTGGAAATGAACGCTTCAACATAGAAGAACGAAATTTGGGGAACCAAGTCGCCTTAGTGTACTGATCATTACCTGAAAGTATCATCCAGTTTGGGTGAAAAAATATTTGCTGAGATTTCTGGAGATTCATAATTTTGGGAAGCTTGGCAACCCCTTCCCATGAAAGTGTTTCTCGCCAGTCACTGCTTAGGGCTACATCAAGAGGAAACCAAACGTAGAGATAGAACGTGAAACTACTTTGTTGTGTCAAGTTTCAAGAAGCTAGCACAAACCGTGTTGGATTTAGAGTTCCAAATACATCTATCAATATAGGAGAAAACAGAGTGAAACCTAAAAATTCAAACTGTTACTGGAAATGAACGCTTCAACATAGAAGAACAAAATTTGGGGAACCAAGTCGCCTTAGTGTACTGATCATTACCTGAAAGTATCATCCAGTTTGGGTGAAAAAATATTTGCTGAGATTTCTGGAGATTCGTAATTTTGGGAAGCTTGGCAACCCCTTCCCATGAAAGTGTTTCTCGCCAGTCACTGCTTAGGGCTACATCTAGAGGAAACCAAACGTAGAGATAGAACGTGAAACTACTTTGTTGTGTCAAGTTTCAAGAAGCTAGCACAAACCGTGTTGGATTTAGAGTTCCAAATACATCTATCAATATAGGAGAAAACAGAGTGAAACCTAAAAATTCAAACTGTTACTGGAAATGAACGCTTCAACATAGAAGAACGAAATTTGGGGAACCAAGTCGCCTTAGTGTACTGATCATTACCTGAAAGTATCATCCAGTTTGGGTGAAAAAATATTTGCTGAGATTTCTGGAGATTCGTAATTTTGGGAAGCTTGGCAACCCCTTCCCATGAAAGTGTTTCTCGCCAGTCACTGCTTAGGGCTACATCAAGAGGAAACCAAACGTAGAGATAGAACGTGAAACTACTTTGTTGTGTCAAGTTTCAAGAAGCTAGCACAAACCGTGTTGGATTTAGAGTTCCAAATACATCGATCAATATAGGAGAAAACAGAGTGAAACCTAAAAATTCAAACTGTTACTGGAAATGAACGCTTCAACATAGAAGAACGAAATTTGGGGAACCAAGTCGCCTTAGTGTACTGATCATTACCTGAAAGTATCATCCAGTTTGGGTGAAAAAATATTTGCTGAGATTTCTGGAGATTCATAATTTTGGGAAGCTTGGCAACCCCTTCCCATGAAAGTGTTTCTCGCCAGTCACTGCTTAGGGCTACATCAAGAGGAAACCAAACGTAGAGATAGAACGTGAAACTACTTTGTTGTGTCAAGTTTCAAGAAGTTAGCACAAACCGTGTTGGATTTAGAGTTCCAAATACATCTATCAATATAGGAGAAAACAGAGTGAAACCTAAAAATTCAAACTGTTACTGGAAATGAACGCTTCAACATAGAAGAACGAAATTTGGGGAACCAAGTCGCCTTAGTGTACTGATCATTACCTGAGAGTATCATCCAGTTTGGGTGAAAAAATATTTGCTGAGATTTCTGGAGATTCGTAATTTTGGGAAGCTTGGCAACCCCTTCCCATGAAAGTGTTTCTCGCCAGTCACTGCTTAGGGCTACATCAAGAGGAAACAAAACGTAGAGATAGAACGTGAAACTACTTTGTTGTGTCAAGTTTCAAGAAGCTAGCACAAACCGTGTTGGATTTAGAGTTCCAAATACATCTATCAATATAGGAGAAAACAGAGTGAAACCTAAAAATTCAAACTGTTACTGGAAATGAACGCTTCAACATAGAAGAACGAAATTTGGGGAACCAAGTCGCCTTAGTGTACTGATCATTACCTGAAAGTATCATCCAGTTTGGGTGAAAAAATATTTGCTGAGATTTCTGGAGATTCGTAATTTTGGGAAGCTTGGCAACCCCTTCCCATGAAAGTGTTTCTCGCCAGTCACTGCTTAGGGCTACATCAAGAGGAAACCAAACGTAGAGATAGAACGTGAAACTACTTTGTTTTGTCAAGTTTCAAGAAGCTAGCACAAACCGTGTTGGATTTAGAGTTCCAAATACATCTATCAATATAGGAGAAAACAGAGTGAAACCTAAAAATTCAAACTGTTACTGGAAATGAACGCTTCAACATAGAAGAACGAAATTTGGGGAACCAAGTCGCCTTAGTGTACTGATCATTACCTGAAAGTATCATCCAGTTTGGGTGAAAAAATATTTGCTGAGATTTCTGGAGATTCGTAATTTTGGGAAGCTTGGCAACCCCTTCCCATGAAAGTGTTTCTCGCCAGTCACTGCTTAGGGCTACATCAAGAGGAAACCAAACGTAGAGATAGAACGTGAAACTACTTTGTTGTGTCAAGTTTCAAGAAGCTAGCACAAACCGTGTTGGATTTAGTGTTCCAAATACATCTATCAATATAGGAGAAAACAGAGTGAAACCTAAAAATTCAAACTGTTACTGGAAATGAACGCTTCAACATAGAAGAACGAAATTTGGGGAACCAAGTCGCCTTAGTGTACTGATCATTACCTGAAAGTATCATCCAGTTTGGGTGAAAAAATATTTGCTGAGATTTCTGGAGATTCGTAATTTTGGGAAGCTTGGCATCCCCTTCCCATGAAAGTGTTTCTCGCCAGTCACTGCTTAGGGCTACATCAAGAGGAAACCAAACGTAGATATAGAACGTGAAACTACTTTGTTGTGTCAAGTTTCAAGAAGTTAGCACAAACCGTGTTGGATGTAGAGTTCCAAATACATCTATCAATATAGGAGAAAACAGAGTGAAACCTAAAAATTCAAACTGTTACTGGAAATGAACGCTTCAACATAGAAGAACGAAATTTGGGGAACCAAGTCGCCTTAGTGTACTGATCATTACCTGAAAGTATCATCCAGTTTGGGTGAAAAAATATTTGCTGAGATTTCTGGAGATTCGTAATTTTGGGAAGCTTGGCAACCCCTTCCCATGAAAGTGTTTCTCGCCAGTCACTGCTTAGGGCTACATCAAGAGGAAACCAAACGTAGAGATAGAACGTGAAACTACTTTGTTTTGTCAAGTTTCAAGAAGCTAGCACAAACCGTGTTGGATTTAGAGTTCCAAATACATCTATCAATATAGGAGAAAACAGAGTGAAACCTAAAAATTCAAACTGTTACTGGAAATGAACGCTTCAACATAGAAGAACGAAATTTGGGGAACCAAGTCGCCTTAGTGTACTGATCATTACCTGAAAGTATCATCCAGTTTGGGTGAAAAAATATTTGCTGAGATTTCTGGAGATTCGTAATTTTGGGAAGCTTGGCAACCCCTTCCCATGAAAGTGTTTCTCGCCAGTCACTGCTTAGGGCTACATCAAGAGGAAACCAAACGTAGAGATAGAACGTGAAACTACTTTGTTGTGTCAAGTTTCAAGAAGCTAGCACAAACCGTGTTGGATTTAGTGTTCCAAATACATCTATCAATATAGGAGAAAACAGAGTGAAACCTAAAAATTCAAACTGTTACTGGAAATGAACGCTTCAACATAGAAGAACGTAATTTGGGGAACCAAGTCGCCTTAGTGTACTGATCATTACCTGAAAGTATCATCCAGTTTGGGTGAAAAAATATTTGCTGAGATTTCTGGAGATTCGTAATTTTGGGAAGCTTGGCATCCCCTTCCCATGAAAGTGTTTCTCGCCAGTCACTGCTTAGGGCTACATCAAGAGGAAACCAAACGTAGATATAGAACGTGAAACTACTTTGTTGTGTCAAGTTTCAAGAAGTTAGCACAAACCGTGTTGGATGTAGAGTTCCAAATACATCTATCAATATAGGAGAAAACAGAGTGAAACCTAAAAATTCAAACTGTTACTGGAAATGAACGCTTCAACATAGAAGAACCAAATTTGGGGAACCAAGTCGCCTTAGTGTACTGATCATTACCTGAAAGTATCATCCAGTTTGGGTGAAAAAATATTTGCTGAGATTTCTGGAGATTCGTAATTTTGGGAAGCTTGGCAACCCCTTCCCATGAAAGTGTTTCTCGCCAGTCACTGCTTAGGGCTACATCAAGAGGAAACAAAACGTAGAGATAGAACGTGAAACTACTTTGTTGTGTCAAGTTTCAAGAAGCTAGCACAAACCGTGTTGGATTTAGAGTTCCAAATACATCTATCAATATAGGAGAAAACAGAGTGTAACCTAAAAATTCAAACTGTTACTGGAAATGAACGCTTCAACATAGAAGAACGAAATTTGGGGAACCAAGTCGCCTTAGTGTACTGATCATTACCTGAAAGTATCATCCAGTTTGGGTGAAAAAATATTTGCTGAGATTTCTGGAGATTCGTAATTTTGGGAAGCTTGGCAACTCCTTCCCATGAAAGTGTTTCTCGCCAGTCACTGCTTAGGGCTACATCAAGAGGAAACAAAATGTAGAGATAGAACGTGAAACTACTTTGTTGTGTCAAGTTTCAAGAAGCTAGCACAAACCGTGTTGGATTTAGAGTTCCAAATACATCTATCAATATAGGAGAAAACAGAGTGAAACCTAAAAATTCAAACTGTTACTGGAAATGAACGCTTCAACATAGAACAACGAAATTTGGGGAACCAAGTCGCCTTAGTGTACTGATCATTACCTGAAAGTATCATCCAGTTTGGGTGAAAAAATATTTGCTGAGATTTCTGGAGATTCGTAATTTTGGGAAGCTTGGCAACCCCTTCCCATGAAAGTGTTTCTCGCCAGTCACTGCTTAGGGCTACATCAAGAGGAAACCAAACATACAGATAGAACGTGAAACTACTTTGTTGTGTCAAGTTTCAAGAAGCTAGCACAAACCGTGTTGGATTTAGAGTTCCAAATACATCTATCAATATAGGAGAAAACAGAGTGAAACCTAAAAATTCAAACTGTTACTGGAAATGAACGCTTCAACATAGAAGAACGAAATTTGAGGAACCAAGTCGCCTTAGTGTACTGATCATTACCTGAAAGTATCATCCAGTTTGGGTGAAAAAATATTTGCTGAGATTTCTGGAGATTCGTAATTTTGGGAAGCTTGGCAACCCCTTCCCATGAAAGTGTTTCTCGCCAGTCACTGCTTAGGGCTACATCAAGAGGAAACCAAACGTAGAGATAGAACGTGAAACTACTTTGTTGTGTCAAGTTTCAAGAAGCTAGCACAAACCGTGTTGGATTTAGAGTTCCAAATACATCTATCAATATAGGAGAAAACAGAGTGAAACCTAAAAATTCAAACTGTTACTGGAAATGAACGCTTCAACATAGAAGAACGAAATTTGGGGAACCAAGTCGCCTTAGTGTACTGATCATTACCTGAAAGTATCATCCAGTTTGGGTGAAAAAATATTTGCTGAGATTTCTGGAGATTCGTAATTTTGGGAAGCTTGGCAACCCCTTCCCATGAAAGTGTTTCTCGCCAGTCACTGCTTAGGGCTACATCAAGAGGAAACCAAACGTAGAGATAGAACGTGAAACTACTTTGTTGTGTCAAGTTTCAAGAAGCTAGCACAAACCGTGTTGGATGTAGAGTTCCAAATACATCTATCAATATAGGAGAAAACAGAGTGAAACCTAAAAATTCAAACTGTTACTGGAAATGAACGCTTCAACATAGAAGAACAAAATTTGGGGAACCAAGTCGCCTTAGTGTACTGATCATTACCTGAAAGTATCATCCAGTTTGGGTGAAAAAATATTTGCTGAGATTTCTGGAGATTCGTAATTTTGGGAAGCTTGGCAACCCCTTCCCATGAAAGTGTTTCTCGCCAGTCACTGCTTAGGGCTACATCTAGAGGAAACCAAACGTAGAGATAGAACGTGAAACTACTTTGTTGTGTCAAGTTTCAAGAAGCTAGCACAAACCGTGTTGGATGTAGAGTTCCAAATACATCTATCAATATAGGAGAAAACAGAGTGAAACCTAAAAATTCAAACTGTTACTGGAAATGAACGCTTCAACATAGAAGAACGAAATTTGGGGAACCAAGTCGCCTTAGTGTACTGATCATTACCTGAAAGTATCATCCAGTTTGGGTGAAAAAATATTTGCTGAGATTTCTGGAGATTCGTAATTTTGGGAAGCTTGGCAACCCCTTCCCATGAAAGTGTTTCTCGCCAGTCACTGCTTAGGGCTACATCAAGAGGAAACCAAACGTAGAGATAGAACGTGAAACTACTTTGTTGTGTCAAGTTTCAAGAAGCTAGCACAAACCGTGTTGGATTTAGAGTTCCAAATACATCTATCAATATAGGAGAAAACAGAGTGAAACCTAAAAATTCAAACTGTTACTGGAAATGAACGCTTCAACATAGAAGAACGAAATTTGGGGAACCAAGTCGCCTTAGTGTACTGATCATTACCTGAAAGTATCATCCAGTTTGGGTGAAAAAATATTTGCTGAGATTTCTGGAGATTCATAATTTTGGGAAGCTTGGCAACCCCTTCCCATGAAAGTGTTTCTCGCCAGTCACTGCTTAGGGCTACATCAAGAGGAAACCAAACGTAGAGATAGAACGTGAAACTACTTTGTTGTGTCAAGTTTCAAGAAGTTAGCACAAACCGTGTTGGATTTAGAGTTCCAAATACATCTATCAATATAGGAGAAAACAGAGTGAAACCTAAAAATTCAAACTGCTACTGGAAATGAACGCTTCAACATAGAAGAACGAAATTTGGGGAACCAAGTCGCCTTAGTGTACTGATCATTACCTGAGAGTATCATCCAGTTTGGGTGAAAAAATATTTGCTGAGATTTCTGGAGATTCGTAATTTTGGGAAGCTTGGCAACCCCTTCCCATGAAAGTGTTTCTCGCCAGTCACTGCTTAGGGCTACATCAAGAGGAAACAAAACGTAGAGATAGAACGTGAAACTACTTTGTTGTGTCAAGTTTCAAGAAGCTAGCACAAACCGTGTTGGATTTAGAGTTCCAAATACATCTATCAATATAGGAGAAAACAGAGTGAAACCTAAAAATTCAAACTGTTACTGGAAATGAACGCTTCAACATAGAAGAACGAAATTTGGGGAACCAAGTCGCCTTAGTGTACTGATCATTACCTGAAAGTATCATCCAGTTTGGGTGAAAAAATATTTGCTGAGATTTCTGGAGATTCGTAATTTTTGGAAGCTTGGCAACCCCTTCCCTTGAAAGTGTTTCTCGCCAGTCACTGCTTAGGGCTACATCAAAAGGAAACAAAACGTAGAGATAGAACGTGAAACTACTTTGTTGTGTCAAGTTTCAAGAAGCTAGCACAAACCGTGTTGGATGTAGAGTTCCAAATACATCTATCAATATAGGAGAAAACAGAGTGAAACCTAAAAATTCAAACTGTTACTGGAAATGAATGCTTCAACATAGAAGAACGAAATTTGGGGAACCAAGTCGCCTTAGTGTACTGATCATTACCTGAAAGTATCATCCAGTTTGGGTGAAAAAACATTTGCTGAGATTTCTGGAGATTCGTAATTTTTGGAAGCTTGGCAACCCCTTCCCATGAAAGTGTTTCTCGCCAGTCACTGCTTAGGGCTACATCAAGAGGAAACAAAACGTAGAGATAGAACGTGAAACTACTTTGTTGTGTCAAGTTTCAAGAAGCTAGCACAAACCGTGTTGGATTTAGAGTTCCAAATACATCTATCAATATAGGAGAAAACAGAGTGAAACCTAAAAATTCAAACTGTTACTGGAAATGAACGCTTCAACATAGAAGAACGAAATTTGGGGAACCAAGTCGCCTTAGTGTCCTGATCAGTACCTGAATGTATCATCCAGTTTGGGTGAAAAAATATTTGCTGAGATTTCTGGAGATTCGTAATTTTGGGAAGCTTGGCAACCCCTTCCCATGAAAGTGTTTCTCGCCAGTCACTGCTTAGGGCTACATCAAGAGGAAACCAAACGTAGAGATAGAACGTGAAACTACTTTGTTGTGTCAAGTTTCAAGAAGCTAGCACAAACCGTGTTGGATTTAGAGTTCCAAATACATCTATCAATATAGGAGAAAACAGAGTGAAACCTAAAAATTCAAACTGTTACTGGAAATGAACGCTTCAAAATAGAAGAACGAAATTTGGGGAACCAAGTCGCCTTAGTGTACTGATCATTACCTGAAAGTATCATCCAGTTTGGGTGAAAAAATATTTGCTGAGATTTCTGGAGATTCGTAATTTTGGGAAGCTTGGCAACCCCTTCCCATGAAAGTGTTTCTCGCCAGTCACTGCTTAGGGCTACATCAAGAGGAAACCAAACGTAGAGATAGAACGTGAAACTACTTTGTTGTGTCAAGTTTCAAGAAGCTAGCACAAACCGTGTTGGATTTAGATTTCCAAATACATCTATCAATATAAGAGAAAACAGAGTGAAACCTAAAAATTCAAACTGTTACTGGAAATGAACGCTTCAACATAGAAGAACAAAATTTGGGGAACCAAGTCGCCTTAGTGTACTGATCATTACCTGAAAGTATCATCCAGTTTGGGTGAAAAAATATTTGCTGAGATTTCTGGAGATTCGTAATTTTGGGAAGCTTGGCAACCCCTTCCCATGAAAGTGTTTCTCGCCAGTCACTGCTTAGGGCTACATCAAGAGGAAACCAAACGTAGAGATAGAACGTGAAACTACTTTGTTGTGTCAAGTTTCAAGAAGCTAGCACAAACCGTGTTGGATTTAGAGTTCCAAATACATCGATCAATATAGGAGAAAACAGAGTGAAACCTAAAAATTCAAACTGTTACTGGAAATGAACGCTTCAACATAGAAGAACGAAATTTGGGGAACCAAGTCGCCTTAGTGTACTGATCATTACCTGAAAGTATCATCCAGTTTGGGTGAAAAAATATTTGCTGAGATTTCTGGAGATTCGTAATTTTTGGAAGCTTGGCAACCCCTTCCCATGAAAGTGTTTCTCGCCAGTCACTGCTTAGGGCTACATCAAGAGGAAACCAAACATACAGATAGAACGTGAAACTACTTTGTTGTGTCAAGTTTCAAGAAGCTAGCACAAACCGTGTTGGATTTAGAGTTCCAAATACATCTATCAATATAGGAGAAAACAGAGTGAAACCTAAAAATTCAAACTGTTACTGGAAATGAACGCTTCAACATAGAAGAACGAAATTTGGGGAACCAAGTCGCCTTAGTGTCCTGATCATTACCTGAAAGTATCATCCAGTTTGGGTGAAAAAATATTTGCTGAGATTTCTGGAGATTCGTAATTTTGGGAAGCTTGGCAACCCCTTCCCATGAAAGTGTTTCTCGCCAGTCACTGCTTAGGGCTACATCAAGAGGAAACAAAACGTAGAGATAGAACGTGAAACTACTTTGTTGTGTCAAGTTTCAAGAAGCTAGCACAAACCGTGTTGGATTTAGAGTTCCAAATACATCGATCAATATAGGAGAAAACAGAGTGAAACCTAAAAATTCAAACTGTTACTGGAAATGAACGCTTCAACATAGAAGAACGAAATTTGGGGAACCAAGTCGCCTTAGTGTACTGATCATTACCTGAAAGTATCATCCAGTTTGGGTGAAAAAATATTTGCTGAGATTTCTGGAGATTCGTAATTTTGGGAAGCTTGGCAACCCCTTCCCATGAAAGTGTTTCTCGCCAGTCACTGCTTAGGGCTACATCAAGAGGAAACCAAACGTAGAGATAGAACGTGAAACTACTTTGTTGTGTCAAGTTTCAAGAAGCTAGCACAAACCGTGTTGGATTTAGAGTTCCAAATACATCTATCAATATAGGAGAAAACAGAGTGAAACCTAAAAATTCAAACTGTTACTGGAAATGAACGCTTCAACATAGAAGAACAAAATTTGGGGAACCAAGTCGCCTTAGTGTACTGATCATTACCTGAAAGTATCATCCAGTTTGGGTGAAAAAATATTTGCTGAGATTTCTGGAGATTCGTAATTTTGGGAAGCTTGGCAACCCCTTCCCATGAAAGTGTTTCTCGCCAGTCACTGCTTAGGGCTACATCTAGAGGAAACCAAACGTAGAGATAGAACGTGAAACTACTTTGTTGTGTCAAGTTTCAAGAAGCTAGCACAAACCGTGTTGGATTTAGAGTTCCAAATACATCGATCAATATAGGAGAAAACAGAGTGAAACCTAAAAATTCAAACTGTTACTGGAAATGAACGCTTCAACATAGAAGAACGAAATTTGGGGAACCAAGTCGCCTTAGTGTACTGATCATTACCTGAAAGTATCATCCAGTTTGGGTGAAAAAATATTTGCTGAGATTTCTGGAGATTCGTAATTTTGGGAAGCTTGGCAACCCCTTCCCATGAAAGTGTTTCTCGCCAGTCACTGCTTAGGGCTACATCAAGAGGAAACCAAACGTAGAGATAGAACGTGAAACTACTTTGTTGTGTCAAGTTTCAAGAAGCTAGCACAAACCGTGTTGGATTTAGAGTTCCAAATACATCGATCAATATAGGAGAAAACAGAGTGAAACCTAAAAATTCAAACTGTTACTGGAAATGAACGCTTCAACATAGAAGAACGAAATTTGGGGAACCAAGTCGCCTTAGTGTACTGATCAAAACCTGAAAGTATCATCCAGTTTGGGTGAAAAAATATTTGCTGAGATTTCTGGAGATTCATAATTTTGGGAAGCTTGGCAACCCCTTCCCATGAAAGTGTTTCTCGCCAGTCACTGCTTAGGGCTACATCAAGAGGAAACAAAACGTAGAGATAGAACGTGAAACTACTTTGTTGTGTCAAGTTTCAAGAAGCTAGCACAAACCGTGTTGGATTTAGAGTTCCAAATACATCTATCAATATAGGAGAAAACAGAGTGAAACCTAAAAATTCAAACTGCTACTGGAAATGAACGCTTCAACATAGAAGAACGAAATTTGGGGAACCAAGTCGCCTTAGTGTACTGATCATTACCTGAGAGTATCATCCAGTTTGGGTGAAAAAATATTTGCTGAGATTTCTGGAGATTCGTAATTTTGGGAAGCTTGGCAACCCCTTCCCATGAAAGTGTTTCTCGCCAGTCACTGCTTAGGGCTACATCAAGAGGAAACAAAACGTAGAGATAGAACGTGAAACTACTTTGTTGTGTCAAGTTTCAAGAAGCTAGCACAAACCGTGTTGGATTTAGAGTTCCAAATACATCTATCAATATAGGAGAAAACAGAGTGAAACCTAAAAATTCAAACTGTTACTGGAAATGAACGCTTCAACATAGAAGAACGAAATTTGGGGAACCAAGTCGCCTTAGTGTACTGATCATTACCTGAAAGTATCATCCAGTTTGGGTGAAAAAATATTTGCTGAGATTTCTGGAGATTCGTAATTTTTGGAAGCTTGGCAACCCCTTCCCTTGAAAGTGTTTCTCGCCAGTCACTGCTTAGGGCTACATCAAAAGGAAACAAAACGTAGAGATAGAACGTGAAACTACTTTGTTGTGTCAAGTTTCAAGAAGCTAGCACAAACCGTGTTGGATGTAGAGTTCCAAATACATCTATCAATATAGGAGAAAACAGAGTGAAACCTAAAAATTCAAACTGTTACTGGAAATGAATGCTTCAACATAGAAGAACGAAATTTGGGGAACCAAGTCGCCTTAGTGTACTGATCATTACCTGAAAGTATCATCCAGTTTGGGTGAAAAAACATTTGCTGAGATTTCTGGAGATTCGTAATTTTTGGAAGCTTGGCAACCCCTTCCCATGAAAGTGTTTCTCGCCAGTCACTGCTTAGGGCTACATCAAGAGGAAACAAAACGTAGAGATAGAACGTGAAACTACTTTGTTGTGTCAAGTTTCAAGAAGCTAGCACAAACCGTGTTGGATTTAGAGTTCCAAATACATCTATCAATATAGGAGAAAACAGAGTGAAACCTAAAAATTCAAACTGTTACTGGAAATGAACGCTTCAACATAGAAGAACGAAATTTGGGGAACCAAGTCGCCTTAGTGTCCTGATCAGTACCTGAAAGTATCATCCAGTTTGGGTGAAAAAATATTTGCTGAGATTTCTGGAGATTCGTAATTTTGGGAAGCTTGGCAACCCCTTCCCATGAAAGTGTTTCTCGCCAGTCACTGCTTAGGGCTACATCAAGAGGAAACCAAACGTAGAGATAGAACGTGAAACTACTTTGTTGTGTCAAGTTTCAAGAAGCTAGCACAAACCGTGTTGGATTTAGAGTTCCAAATACATCTATCAATATAGGAGAAAACAGAGTGAAACCTAAAAATTCAAACTGTTACTGGAAATGAACGCTTCAAAATAGAAGAACGAAATTTGGGGAACCAAGTCGCCTTAGTGTACTGATCATTACCTGAAAGTATCATCCAGTTTGGGTGAAAAAATATTTGCTGAGATTTCTGGAGATTCGTAATTTTGGGAAGCTTGGCAACCCCTTCCCATGAAAGTGTTTCTCGCCAGTCACTGCTTAGGGCTACATCAAGAGGAAACCAAACGTAGAGATAGAACGTGAAACTACTTTGTTGTGTCAAGTTTCAAGAAGCTAGCACAAACCGTGTTGGATTTAGATTTCCAAATACATCTATCAATATAAGAGAAAACAGAGTGAAACCTAAAAATTCAAACTGTTACTGGAAATGAACGCTTCAACATAGAAGAACAAAATTTGGGGAACCAAGTCGCCTTAGTGTACTGATCATTACCTGAAAGTATCATCCAGTTTGGGTGAAAAAATATTTGCTGAGATTTCTGGAGATTCGTAATTTTGGGAAGCTTGGCAACCCCTTCCCATGAAAGTGTTTCTCGCCAGTCACTGCTTAGGGCTACATCAAGAGGAAACCAAACGTAGAGATAGAACGTGAAACTACTTTGTTGTGTCAAGTTTCAAGAAGCTAGCACAAACCGTGTTGGATTTAGAGTTCCAAATACATCGATCAATATAGGAGAAAACAGAGTGAAACCTAAAAATTCAAACTGTTACTGGAAATGAACGCTTCAACATAGAAGAACGAAATTTGGGGAACCAAGTCGCCTTAGTGTACTGATCATTACCTGAAAGTATCATCCAGTTTGGGTGAAAAAATATTTGCTGAGATTTCTGGAGATTCGTAATTTTTGGAAGCTTGGCAACCCCTTCCCATGAAAGTGTTTCTCGCCAGTCACTGCTTAGGGCTACATCAAGAGGAAACCAAACATACAGATAGAACGTGAAACTACTTTGTTGTGTCAAGTTTCAAGAAGCTAGCACAAACCGTGTTGGATTTAGAGTTCCAAATACATCTATCAATATAGGAGAAAACAGAGTGAAACCTAAAAATTCAAACTGTTACTGGAAATGAACGCTTCAACATAGAAGAACGAAATTTGGGGAACCAAGTCGCCTTAGTGTCCTGATCATTACCTGAAAGTATCATCCAGTTTGGGTGAAAAAATATTTGCTGAGATTTCTGGAGATTCGTAATTTTGGGAAGCTTGGCAACCCCTTCCCATGAAAGTGTTTCTCGCCAGTCACTGCTTAGGGCTACATCAAGAGGAAACAAAACGTAGAGATAGAACGTGAAACTACTTTGTTGTGTCAAGTTTCAAGAAGCTAGCACAAACCGTGTTGGATTTAGAGTTCCAAATACATCTATCAATATAGGAGAAAACAGAGTGAAACCTAAAAATTCAAACTGTTACTGGAAATGAACGCTTCAACATAGAAGAACAAAATTTGGGGAACCAAGTCGCCTTAGTGTACTGATCATTACCTGAAAGTATCATCCAGTTTGGGTGAAAAAATATTTGCTGAGATTTCTGGAGATTCGTAATTTTGGGAAGCTTGGCAACCCCTTCCCATGAAAGTGTTTCTCGCCAGTCACTGCTTAGGGCTACATCAAGAGGAAACCAAACATACAGATAGAACGTGAAACTACTTTGTTGTGTCAAGTTTCAAGAAGCTAGCACAAACCGTGTTGGATTTAGAGTTCCAAATACATCTATCAATATAGGAGAAAACAGAGTGAAACCTAAAAATTCAAACTGTTACTGGAAATGAACGCTTCAACATAGAAGAACGAAATTTGGGGAACCAAGTCGCCTTAGTGTACTGATCATTACCTGAAAGTATCATCCAGTTTGGGTGAAAAAATATTTGCTGAGATTTCTGGAGATTCGTAATTTTGGGAAGCTTGGCAACCCCTTCCCATGAAAGTGTTTCTCGCCAGTCACTGCTTAGGGCTACATCAAGAGGAAACCAAACGTAGAGATAGAACGTGAAACTACTTTGTTGTGTCAAGTTTCAAGAAGCTAGCACAAACCGTGTTGGATTTAGAGTTCCAAATACATCTATCAATATAGGAGAAAACAGAGTGAAACCTAAAAATTCAAACTGTTACTGGAAATGAACGCTTCAACATAGAAGAACAAAATTTGGGGAACCAAGTCGCCTTAGTGTACTGATCATTACCTGAAAGTATCATCCAGTTTGGGTGAAAAAATATTTGCTGAGATTTCTGGAGATTCGTAATTTTGGGAAGCTTGGCAACCCCTTCCCATGAAAGTGTTTCTCGCCAGTCACTGCTTAGGGCTACATCTAGAGGAAACCAAACGTAGAGATAGAACGTGAAACTACTTTGTTGTGTCAAGTTTCAAGAAGCTAGCACAAACCGTGTTGGATTTAGAGTTCCAAATACATCGATCAATATAGGAGAAAACAGAGTGAAACCTAAAAATTCAAACTGTTACTGGAAATGAACGCTTCAACATAGAAGAACGAAATTTGGGGAACCAAGTCGCCTTAGTGTACTGATCATTACCTGAAAGTATCATCCAGTTTGGGTGAAAAAATATTTGCTGAGATTTCTGGAGATTCGTAATTTTGGGAAGCTTGGCAACCCCTTCCCATGAAAGTGTTTCTCGCCAGTCACTGCTTAGGGCTACATCAAGAGGAAACCAAACGTAGAGATAGAACGTGAAACTACTTTGTTGTGTCAAGTTTCAAGAAGCTAGCACAAACCGTGTTGGATTTAGAGTTCCAAATACATCGATCAATATAGGAGAAAACAGAGTGAAACCTAAAAATTCAAACTGTTACTGGAAATGAACGCTTCAACATAGAAGAACGAAATTTGGGGAACCAAGTCGCCTTAGTGTACTGATCAAAACCTGAAAGTATCATCCAGTTTGGGTGAAAAAATATTTGCTGAGATTTCTGGAGATTCATAATTTTGGGAAGCTTGGCAACCCCTTCCCATGAAAGTGTTTCTCGCCAGTCACTGCTTAGGGCTACATCAAGAGGAAACAAAACGTAGAGATAGAACGTGAAACTACTTTGTTGTGTCAAGTTTCAAGAAGTTAGCACAAACCGTGTTGGATTTAGAGTTCCAAATACATCTATCAATATAGGAGAAAACAGAGTGAAACCTAAAAATTCAAACTGCTACTGGAAATGAACGCTTCAACATAGAAGAACGAAATTTGGGGAACCAAGTCGCCTTAGTGTACTGATCATTACCTGAGAGTATCATCCAGTTTGGGTGAAAAAATATTTGCTGAGATTTCTGGAGATTCGTAATTTTGGGAAGCTTGGCAACCCCTTCCCATGAAAGTGTTTCTCGCCAGTCACTGCTTAGGGCTACATCAAGAGGAAACAAAACGTAGAGATAGAACATGAAACTACTTTGTTGTGTCAAGTTTCAAGAAGCTAGCACAAACCGTGTTGGATTTAGAGTTCCAAATACATCTATCAATATAGGAGAAAACAGAGTGAAACCTAAAAATTCAAACTGTTACTGGAAATGAACGCTTCAACATAGAAGAACGAAATTTGGGGAACCAAGTCGCCTTAGTGTACTGATCATTACCTGAAAGTATCATCCAGTTTGGGTGAAAAAATATTTGCTGAGATTTCTGGAGATTCGTAATTTTGGGAAGCTTGGCAACCCCTTCCCATGAAAGTGTTTCTCGCCAGTCACTGCTTAGGGCTACATCAAGAGGAAACCAAACGTAGAGATAGAACGTGAAACTACTTTGTTTTGTCAAGTTTCAAGAAGCTAGCACAAACCGTGTTGGATTTAGAGTTCCAAATACATCTATCAATATAGGAGAAAACAGAGTGAAACCTAAAAATTCAAACTGTTACTGGAAATGAACGCTTCAACATAGAAGAACGAAATTTGGGGAACCAAGTCGCCTTAGTGTACTGATCATTACCTGAAAGTATCATCCAGTTTGGGTGAAAAAATATTTGCTGAGATTTCTGGAGATTCGTAATTTTGGGAAGCTTGGCAACCCCTTCCCATGAAAGTGTTTCTCGCCAGTCACTGCTTAGGGCTACATCAAGAGGAAACAAAACGTAGAGATAGAACGTGAAACTACTTTGTTGTGTCAAGTTTCAAGAAGCTAGCACAAACCGTGTTGGATTTAGTGTTCCAAATACATCTATCAATATAGGAGAAAACAGAGTGAAACCTAAAAATTCAAACTGTTACTGGAAATGAACGCTTCAACATAGAAGAACGAAATTTGGGGAACCAAGTCGCCTTAGTGTACTGATCATTACCTGAAAGTATCATCCAGTTTGGGTGAAAAAATATTTGCTGAGATTTCTGGAGATTCGTAATTTTGGGAAGCTTGGCATCCCCTTCCCATGAAAGTGTTTCTCGCCAGTCACTGCTTAGGGCTACATCAAGAGGAAACCAAACGTAGATATAGAACGTGAAACTACTTTGTTGTGTCAAGTTTCAAGAAGTTAGCACAAACCGTGTTGGATTTAGAGTTCCAAATACATCTATCAATATAGGAGAAAACAGAGTGAAACCTAAAAATTCAAACTGTTACTGGAAATGAACGCTTCAACATAGAAGAACGAAATTTGGGGAACCAAGTCGCCTTAGTGTACTGATCATTACCTGAAAGTATCATCCAGTTTGGGTGAAAAAATATTTGCTGAGATTTCTGGAGATTCGTAATTTTGGGAAGCTTGGCAACCCCTTCCCATGAAAGTGTTTCTCGCCAGTCACTGCTTAGGGCTACATCAAGAGGAAACAAAACGTAGAGATAGAACGTGAAACTACTTTGTTGTGTCAAGTTTCAAGAAGCTAGCACAAACCGTGTTGGATTTAGAGTTCCAAATACATCTATCAATATAGGAGAAAACAGAGTGAAACCTAAAAATTCAAACTGTTACTGGAAATGAACGCTTCAACATAGAAGAACGAAATTTGGGGAACCAAGTCGCCTTAGTGTACTGATCATTACCTGAAAGTATCATCCAGTTTGGGTGAAAAAATATTTGCTGAGATTTCTGGAGATTCATAATTTTGGGAAGCTTGGCAACCCCTTCCCATGAAAGTGTTTCTCGCCAGTCACTGCTTAGGGCTACATCAAGAGGAAACCAAACGTAGAGATAGAACGTGAAACTCCTTTGTTGTGCCAAGTTTCAAGAAGTTAGCACAAACCGTGTTGGATTTAGAGTTCCAAATACATCTATCAATATAGGAGAAAACAGAGTGAAACCTAAAAATTCAAACTGCTACTGGAAATGAACGCTTCAACATAGAAGAACGAAATTTGGGGAACCAAGTCGCCTTAGTGTACTGATCATTACCTGAGAGTATCATCCAGTTTGGGTGAAAAAATATTTGCTGAGATTTCTGGAGATTCGTAATTTTTGGAAGCTTGGCAACCCCTTCCCATGAAAGTGTTTCTCGCCAGTCACTGCTTAGGGCTACATCAAGAGGAAACAAAACGTAGAGATAGAACGTGAAACTACTTTGTTGTGTCAAGTTTCAAGAAGCTAGCACAAACCGTGTTGGATTTAGAGTTCCAAATACATCTATCAATATAGGAGAAAACAGAGTGAAACCTAAAAATTCAAACTGTTACTGGAAATGAACGCTTCAACATAGAAGAACGAAATTTGGGGAACCAAGTCGCCTTAGTGTACTGATCATTACCTGAAAGTATCATCCAGTTTGGGTGAAAAAATATTTGCTGAGATTTCTGGAGATTCGTAATTTTGGGAAGCTTGGCAACCCCTTCCCATGAAAGTGTTTCTCGCCAGTCACTGCTTAGGGCTACATCAAGAGGAAACAAAACGTAGAGATAGAACGTGAAACTACTTTGTTGTGTCAAGTTTCAAGAAGCTAGCACAAACCGTGTTGGATTTAGAGTTCCAAATACATCTATCAATATAGGAGAAAACAGAGTGAAACCTACAAATTCAAACTGTTACTGGAAATGAACGCTTCAACATAGAAGAACGAAATTTGGGGAACCAAGTCGCCTTAGTGTACTGATCATTACCTGAAAGTATCATCCAGATTGGGTGAAAAAATGTTTGCTGAGATTTCTGGAGATTCGTAATTTTGGGAAGCTTGGCAACCCCTTCCCATGAAAGTGTTTCTCGCCAGTCACTGCTTAGGGCTACATCAAGAGGAAACAAAACGTAGAGATAGAACGTGAAACTACTTTGTTGTTTCAAGTTTCAAGAAGCTAGCACAAACCGTGTTGGATTTAGAGTTCCAAATACATCTATCAATATAGGAGAAAACAGAGTGAAACCTACAAATTCAAACTGTTACTGGAAATGAACGCTTCAACATAGAAGAACGAAATTTGGGGAACCAAGTCGCCTTAGTGTACTGATCATTACCTGAAAGTATCATCCAGTTTGGGTGAAAAAATATTTGCTGAGATTTCTGGAGATTCATAATTTTGGGAAGCTTGGCAACCCCTTCCCATGAAAGTGTTTCTCGCCAGTCACTGCTTAGGGCTACATCAAGAGGAAACCAAACGTAGAGATAGAACGTGAAACTACTTTGTTGTGTCAAGTTTCAAGAAGTTAGCACAAACCGTGTTGGATTTAGAGTTCCAAATACATCTATCAATATAGGAGAAAACAGAGTGAAACCTAAAAATTGAAACTGCTACTGGAAATGAACGCTTCAACATAGAAGAACGAAATTTGGGGAACCAAGTCGCCTTAGTGTACTGATCATTACCTGAGAGTATCATCCAGTTTGGGTGAAAAAATATTTGCTGAGATTTCTGGAGATTCGTAATTTTTGGAAGCTTGGCAACCCCTTCCCATGAAAGTGTTTCTCGCCAGTCACTGCTGAGGGCTACATCAAGAGGAAACCAAACGTAGAGATAGAACGTGAAACTACTTTGTTGTGTCAAGTTACAAGAAGCTAGCACAAACCGTGTTGGATTTAGAGTTCCAAATACATCTATCAATATAGGAGAAAACAGAGTGTAACCTAAAAATTCAAACTGTTACTGGAAATGAACGCTTCAACATAGAAGAACGAAATTTGGGGAACCAAGTCGCCTTAGTGTACTGATCATTACCTGAAAGTATCATCCAGTTTGGGTGAAAAAATATTTGCTGAGATTTCTGGAGATTCGTAATTTTGGGAAGCTTGGCAACCCCTTCCCATGAAAGTGTTTCTCGCCAGTCACTGCTTAGGGCTACATCAAGAGGAAACAAAACGTAGAGATAGAACGTGAAACTACTTTGTTGTGTCAAGTTTCAAGAAGCTAGCACAAACCGTGTTGGATTTAGAGTTCCAAATACATCTATCAATATAGGAGAAAACAGAGTGAAACCTAAAAATTCAAACTGTTACTGGAAATGAACGCTTCAACATAGAAGAACGAAATTTGGGGAACCAAGTCGCCTTAGTGTACTGATCATTACCTGAAAGTATCATCCAGTTTGGGTGAAAAAATATTTGCTGAGATTTCTGGAGATTCATAATTTTGGGAAGCTTGGCAACCCCTTCCCATGAAAGTGTTTCTCGCCAGTCACTGCTTAGGGCTACATCAAGAGGAAACCAAACGTAGAGATAGAACGTGAAACTACTTTGTTGTGTCAAGTTTCAAGAAGTTAGCACAAACCGTGTTGGATTTAGAGTTCCAAATACATCTATCAATATAGGAGATAACAGAGTGAAACCTAAAAATTCAAACTGCTACTGGAAATGAACGCTTCAACATAGAAGAACGAAATTTGGGGAACCAAGTCGCCTTAGTGTACTGATCATTACCTGAGAGTATCATCCAGTTTGGGTGAAAAAATATTTGCTGAGATTTCTGGAGATTCGTAATTTTTGGAAGCTTGGCAACCCCTTCCCATGAAAGTGTTTCTCGCCAGTCACTGCTGAGGGCTACATCAAGAGGAAACCAAACGTAGAGATAGAACGTGAAACTACTTTGTTGTGTCAAGTTTCAAGAAGCTAGCACAAACCGTGTTGGATTTAGAGTTCCAAATACATCTATCAATATAGGAGAAAACAGAGTGAAACCTAAAAATTCAAACTGTTACTGGAAATGAACGCTTCAACATAGAAGAACGAAATTTGGGGAACCAAGTCGCCTTAGTGTACTGATCATTACCTGAGAGTATCATCCAGTTTGGGTGAAAAAATATTTGCTGAGATTTCTGGAGATTCGTAATTTTGGGAATCTTGGCAACCCCTTCCCATGAAAGTGTTTCTCGCCAGTCACTGCTTAGGGCTACATCAAGAGGAAACAAAACGTAGAGATAGAACGTGAAACTACTTTGTTGTGTCAAGTTTCAAGAAGCTAGCACAAACCGTGTTGGATTTAGAGTTCCAAATACATCTATCAATATAGGAGAAAACAGAGTGAAACCTACAAATTCAAACTGTTACTGGAAATGAACGCTTCAACATAGAAGAACGAAATTTGGGGAACCAAGTCGCCTTAGTGTACTGATCATTACCTGAAAGTATCATCCAGTTTGGGTGAAAAAATGTTTGCTGAGATTTCTGGAGATTCGTAATTTTGGGAAGCTTGGCAACCCCTTCCCATGAAAGTGTTTCTCGCCAGTCACTGCTTAGGGCTACATCAAGAGGAAACAAAACGTAGAGATAGAACGTGATACTACTTTGTTGTGTCAAGTTTCAAGAAGCTAGCACAAACCGTGTTGGATTTAGAGTTCCAAATACATCTATCAATATAGGAGAAAACAGAGTGAAACCTAAAAATTCAAACTGTTACTGGAAATGAACGCTTCAAAATAGAAGAACGAAATTTAGGGAACCAAGTCGCCTTAGTGTACTGATCATTACCTGAAAGTATCATCCAGTTTGGGTGAAAAAATATTTGCTGAGATTTCTGGAGATTCGTAATTTTGGGAAGCTTGGCAACCCCTTCCCATGAAAGTGTTTCTCGCCAGTCACTGCTTAGGGCTACATCAAGAGGAAACAAAACGTAGAGATAGAACGTGAAACTACTTTGTTGTGTCAAGTTTCAAGAAGCTAGCACAAACCGTGTTGAATTTAGAGTTCCAAATACATCTATCAATATAGGAGAAAACAGAGTGTAACCTAAAAATTCAAACTGTTACTGGAAATGAACGCTTCAACATAGAAGAACGAAATTTGGGGAACCAAGTCGCCTTAGTGTACTGATCATTACCTGAAAGTATCATCCAGTTTGGGTGAAAAAATATTTGCTGAGATTTCTGGAGATTCGTAATTTTGGGAAGCTTGGCAACCCCTTCCCATGAAAGTGTTTCTCGCCAGTCACTGCTTAGGGCTACATCAAGAGGAAACAAAACGTAGAGATAGAACGTGAAACTACTTTGTTGTGTCAAGTTTCAAGAAGCTAGCACAAACCGTGTTGGATTTAGAGTTCCAAATACATCTATCAATATAGGAGAAAACAGAGTGAAACCTAAAAATTCAAACTGTTACTGGAAATGAACGCTTCAACATAGAAGAACGAAATTTGGGGAACCAAGTCGCCTTAGTGTACTGATCATTACCTGAAAGTATCATCCAGTTTGGGTGAAAAAATATTTGCTGAGATTTCTGGAGATTCATAATTTTGGGAAGCTTGGCAACCCCTTCCCATGAAAGTGTTTCTCGCCAGTCACTGCTTAGGGCTACATCAAGAGGAAACCAAACGTAGAGATAGAACGTGAAACTACTTTGTTGTGTCAAGTTTCAAGAAGTTAGCACAAACCGTGTTGGATTTAGAGTTCCAAATACATCTATCAATATAGGAGAAAACAGAGTGAAACCTAAAAATTCAAACTGCTACTGGAAATGAACGCTTCAACATAGAAGAACGAAATTTGGGGAACCAAGTCGCCTTAGTGTACTGATCATTACCTGAGAGTATCATCCAGTTTGGGTGAAAAAATATTTGCTGAGATTTCTGGAGATTCGTAATTTTGGGAAGCTTGGCAACCCCTTCCCATGAAAGTGTTTCTCGCCAGTCACTGCTTAGGGCTACATCAAGAGGAAACCAAACGTAGAGATAGAACGTGAAACTACTTTGTTGTGTCAAGTTTCAAGAAGTTAGCACAAACCGTGTTGGATTTAGAGTTCCAAATACATCTATCAATATAGGAGAAAACAGAGTGAAACCTAAAAATTCAAACTGCTACTGGAAATGAACGCTTCAACATAGAAGAACGAAATTTGGGGAACCAAGTCGCCTTAGTGTACTGATCATTACCTGAAAGTATCATCCAGTTTGCGTGAAAAAATGTTTGCTGAGATTTCTGGAGATTCGTAATTTTGGGAAGCTTGGCAACCCCTTCCCATGAAAGTGTTTCTCGCCAGTCACTGCTTAGGGCTACATCAAGAGGAAACAAAACGTAGAGATAGAACGTGAAACTACTTTGTTGTGTCAAGTTTCAAGAAGCTAGCACAAACCGTGTTGGATGTAGAGTTCCAAATACATCTATCAATATAGGAGAAAACAGAGTGAAACCTAAAATTCAAAATGTTACTGGAAATGAACGCTTCAACATAGAAGACCGAAATTTGGGGAACCAAGTCGCCTTAGTGTACTGATCATTACCTGAAAGTATCATCCAGTTTGGGTGAAAAAATGTTTGCTGAGATTTCTGGAGATTCGTAATTTTGGGAAGCTTGGCAACCCCTTCCCATGAAAGTGTTTCTCGCCAGTCACTGCTTAGGGCTACATCAAGAGGAAACAAAACGTAGAGATAGAACGTGAAACTACTTTGTTGTGTCAAGTTTCAAGAAGCTAGCACAAACCGTGTTGGATGTAGAGTTCCAAATACATCTATCAATATAGGAGAAAACAGAGTGAAACCTAAAAATTCAAAATGTTACTGGAAATGAACGCTTCAACATAGAAGACCGAAATTTGGGGAACCAAGTCGCCTTAGTGTACTGATCATTACCTGAAAGTATCATCCAGTTTGGGTGAAAAAATATTTGCTGAGATTTCTGGAGATTCGTAATTTTGGGAAGCTTGGCAACCCCTTCCCATGAAAGTGTTTCTCGCCAGTCACTGCTTAGGGCTACATCAAGAGGAAACAAAACGTAGAGATAGAACGTGAAACTACTTTGTTGTTTCAAGTTTCAAGAAGCTAGCACAAACCGTGTTGGATTTAGAGTTCCAAATACATCTATCAATATAGGAGAAAACAGAGTGTAACCTAAAAATTCAAACTGTTACTGGAAATGAACGCTTCAACATAGAAGAACGAAATTTGGGGAACCAAGTCGCCTTAGTGTACTGATCATTACCTGAAAGTATCATCCAGTTTGGGTGAAAAAATATTTGCTGAGATTTCTGGAGATTCGTAATTTTGGGAAGCTTGGCAACCCCTTCCCATGAAAGTGTTTCTCGCCAGTCACTGCTTAGGGCTACATCAAGAGGAAACAAAACGTAGAGATAGAACGTGAAACTACTTTGTTGTGTCAAGTTTCAAGAAGCTAGCACAAACCGTGTTGGATTTAGAGTTCCAAATACATCTATCAATATCGGAGAAAACAGAGTGAAACCTAAAAATTCAAACTGTTACTGGAAATGAACGCTTCAACATAGAAGAACGAAATTTGGGGAACCAAGTCGCCTTAGTGTACTGATCATTACCTGAAAGTATCATCCAGTTTGGGTGAAAAAACATTTGCTGAGATTTCTGGAGATTCATAATTTTGGGAAGCTTGGCAACCCCTTCCCATGAAAGTGTTTCTCGCCAGTCACTGCTTAGGGCTACATCAAGAGGAAACCAAACGTAGAGATAGAACGTGAAACTACTTTGTTGTGTCAAGTTTCAAGAAGTTAGCACAAACCGTGTTGGATTTAGAGTTCCAAATACATCTATCAATATAGGAGAAAACAGAGTGAAACCTAAAAATTCAAACTGCTACTGGAAATGAACGCTTCAACATAGAAGAACAAAATTTGGGGAACCAAGTCGCCTTAGTGTACTGATCATTACCTGAGAGTATCATCCAGTTTGGGTGAAAAAATATTTGCTGAGATTTCTGGAGATTCGTAATTTTTGGAAGCTTGGCAACCCCTTCCCATGAAAGTGTTTCTCGCCAGTCACTGCTTAGGGCTACATCAAGAGGAAACAAAACGTAGAGATAGAACGTGAAACTACTTTGTTGTGTCAAGTTTCAAGAAGCTAGCACAAACCGTGTTGGATTTAGAGTTCCAAATACATCTATCAATATAGGAGAAAACAGAGTGAAACCTAAAAATTCAAACTGTTACTGGAAATGAACGCTTCAACATAGAAGAACGAAATTTGGGGAACCAAGTCGCCTTAGTGTACTGATCATTACCTGAAAGTATCATCCAGTTTGGGTGAAAAAATGTTTGCTGAGATTTCTGGAGATTCGTAATTTTGGGAAGCTTGGCAACCCCTTCCCATGAAAGTGTTTCTCGCCAGTCACTGCTTAGGGCTACATCAAGAGGAAACAAAACGTAGAGATAGAACGTGAAACTACTTTGTTGTGTCAAGTTTCAAGAAGCTAGCACAAACCGTGTTGGATTTAGAGTTCCAAATACATCTATCAATATAGGAGAAAACAGAGTGAAACCTAAAAATTCAAACTGTTACTGGAAATGAACGCTTCAACATAGAAGAACGAAATTTAGGGAACCAAGTCGCCTTAGTGTACTGATCATTACCTGAAAGTATCATCCAGTTTGGGTGAAAAAATATTTGCTGAGATTTCTGGAGATTCGTAATTTTGGGAAGCTTGGCAACCCCTTCCCATGAAAGTGTTTCTCGCCAGTCACTGCTTAGGGCTACATCAAGAGGAAACAAAACGTAGAGATAGAACGTGAAACTACTTTGTTGTTTCAAGTTTCAAGAAGCTAGCACAAACCGTGTTGGATTTAGAGTTCCAAATACATCTATCAATATAGGAGAAAACAGAGTGTAACCTAAAAATTCAAACTGATACTGGAAATGAACGCTTCAACATAGAAGAACGAAATTTGGGGAACCAAGTCGCCTTAGTGTACTGATCATTACCTGAAAGTATCATCCAGTTTGGGTGAAAAAATATTTGCTGAGATTTCTGGAGATTCGTAATTTTGGGAAGCTTGGCAACCCCTTCCCATGAAAGTGTTTCTCGCCAGTCACTGCTTAGGGCTACATCAAGAGGAAACAAAACGTAGAGATAGAACGTGAAACTACTTTGTTGTGTCAAGTTTCAAGAAGCTAGCACAAACCGTGTTGGATGTAGAGTTCCAAATACATCTATCAATATAGGAGAAAACAGAGTGAAACCTAAAAATTCAAACTGTTACTGGAAATGAACGCTTCAACATAGAAGAACGAAATTTGGGGAACCAAGTCGCCTTAGTGTACTGATCATTACCTGAAAGTATCATCCAGTTTGGGTGAAAAAATATTTGCTGAGATTTCTGGAGATTCGTAATTTTGGGAAGCTTGGCAACCCCTTCCCATGAAAGTGTTTCTCGCCAGTCACTGCTTAGGGCTACATCAAGAGGAAACAAAACGTAGAGATAGAACGTGAAACTACTTTGTTGTGTCAAGTTTCAAGAAGCTAGCACAAACCGTGTTGGATTTAGAGTTCCAAATACATCTATCAATATAGGAGAAAACAGAGTGAAACCTAAAAATTCAAACTGTTACTGGAAATGAACGCTTCAACATAGAAGAACGAAATTTGGGGAACCAAGTCGCCTTAGTGTACTGATCATTACCTGAAAGTATCATCCAGTTTGGGTGAAAAAATATTTGCTGAGATTTCTGGAGATTCGTAATTTTGGGAAGCTTGGCAACCCCTTCCCATGAAAGTGTTTCTCGCCAGTCACTGCTTAGGGCTACATCAAGAGGAAACCAAACGTAGAGATAGAACGTGAAACTACTTTGTTGTGTCAAGTTTCAAGAAGCTAGCACAAACCGTGTTGGATTTAGAGTTCCAAATACATCTATCAATATAGGAGAAAACAGAGTGAAACCTAAAAATTCAAACTGTTACTGGAAATGAACGCTTCAACATAGAAGAACGAAATTTGGGGAACCAAGTCGCCTTAGTGTACTGATCATTACCTGAAAGTATCATCCAGTTTGGGTGAAAAAATATTTGCTGAGATTTCTGGAGATTCGTAATTTTGGGAAGCTTGGCAACCCCTTCCCATGAAAGTGTTTCTCGCCAGTCACTGCTTAGGGCTACATCAAGAGGAAACCAAACATACAGATAGAACGTGAAACTACTTTGTTGTGTCAAGTTTCAAGAAGCTAGCACAAACCGTGTTGGATTTAGAGTTCCAAATACATCTATCAATATAGGAGAAAACAGAGTGAAACCTACAAATTCAAACTGTTACTGGAAATGAACGCTTCAACATAGAAGAACGAAATTTGGGGAACCAAGTCGCCTTAGTGTACTGATCATTACCTGAAAGTATCATCCAGTTTGGGTGAAAAAATATTTGCTGAGATTTCTGGAGATTCGTAATTTTGGAAAGCTTGGCAACCCCTTCCCATGAAAGTGTTTCTCGCCAGTCACTGCTTAGGGCTACATCAAGAGGAAACCAAACGTAGAGATAGAACGTGAAACTACTTTGTTGTGTCAAGTTTCAAGAAGCTAGCACAAACCGTGTTGGATTTAGAGTTCCAAATACATCTATCAATATAGGAGAAAACAGAGTGAAACCTAAAAATTCAAACTGTTACTGGAAATGAACGCTTCAACATAGAAGAACAAAATTTGGGGAACCAAGTCGCCTTAGTGTACTGATCATTACCTGAAAGTATCATCCAGTTTGGGTGAAAAAATATTTGCTGAGATTTCTGGAGATTCGTAATTTTGGGAAGCTTGGCAACCCCTTCCCATGAAAGTGTTTCTCGCCAGTCACTGCTTAGGGCTACATCAAGAGGAAACAAAACGTAGAGATAGAACGTGAAACTACTTTGTTGTGTCAAGTTTCAAGAAGCTAGCACAAACCGTGTTGGATTTAGAGTTCCAAATACATCTATCAATATAGGAGAAAACAGAGTGAAACCTAAAAATTCAAACTGTTACTGGAAATGAACGCTTCAACATAGAAGAACGAAATTTGGGGAACCAAGTCGCCTTAGTGTACTGATCATTACCTGAAAGTATCATCCAGATTGGGTGAAAAAATATTTGCTGAGATTTCTGGAGATTCGTAATTTTTGGAAGCTTGGCAACCCCTTCCCATGAAAGTGTTTCTCGCCAGTCACTGCTTAGGGCTACATCAAGAGGAAACAAAACGTAGAGATAGAACGTGAAACTACTTTGTTGTGTCAAGTTTCAAGAAGCTAGCACAAACCGTGTTGGATTTAGAGTTCCAAATACATCTATCAATATCGGAGAAAACAGAGTGAAACCTAAAAATTCAAACTGTTACTGGAAATGAACGCTTCAACATAGAAGAACGAAATTTGGGGAACCAAGTCGCCTTAGTGTACTGATCATTACCTGAAAGTATCATCCAGTTTGGGTGAAAAAACATTTGCTGAGATTTCTGGAGATTCATAATTTTGGGAAGCTTGGCAACCCCTTCCCATGAAAGTGTTTCTCGCCAGTCACTGCTTAGGGCTACATCAAGAGGAAACCAAACGTAGAGATAGAACGTGAAACTACTTTGTTGTGTCAAGTTTCAAGAAGTTAGCACAAACCGTGTTGGATTTAGAGTTCCAAATACATCTATCAATATAGGAGAAAACAGAGTGAAACCTAAAAATTCAAACTGCTACTGGAAATGAACGCTTCAACATAGAAGAACAAAATTTGGGGAACCAAGTCGCCTTAGTGTACTGATCATTACCTGAGAGTATCATCCAGTTTGGGTGAAAAAATATTTGCTGAGATTTCTGGAGATTCGTAATTTTTGGAAGCTTGGCAACCCCTTCCCATGAAAGTGTTTCTCGCCAGTCACTGCTTAGGGCTACATCAAGAGGAAACAAAACGTAGAGATAGAACGTGAAACTACTTTGTTGTGTCAAGTTTCAAGAAGCTAGCACAAACCGTGTTGGATTTAGAGTTCCAAATACATCTATCAATATCGGAGAAAACAGAGTGAAACCTAAAAATTCAAACTGTTACTGGAAATGAACGCTTCAACATAGAAGAACGAAATTTGGGGAACCAAGTCGCCTTAGTGTACTGATCATTACCTGAAAGTATCATCCAGTTTGGGTGAAAAAACATTTGCTGAGATTTCTGGAGATTCATAATTTTGGGAAGCTTGGCAACCCCTTCCCATGAAAGTGTTTCTCGCCAGTCACTGCTTAGGGCTACATCAAGAGGAAACCAAACGTAGAGATAGAACGTGAAACTACTTTGTTGTGTCAAGTTTCAAGAAGTTAGCACAAACCGTGTTGGATTTAGAGTTCCAAATACATCTATCAATATAGGAGAAAACAGAGTGAAACCTAAAAATTCAAACTGCTACTGGAAATGAACGCTTCAACATAGAAGAACAAAATTTGGGGAACCAAGTCGCCTTAGTGTACTGATCATTACCTGAGAGTATCATCCAGTTTGGGTGAAAAAATATTTGCTGAGATTTCTGGAGATTCGTAATTTTTGGAAGCTTGGCAACCCCTTCCCATGAAAGTGTTTCTCGCCAGTCACTGCTTAGGGCTACATCAAGAGGAAACAAAACGTAGAGATAGAACGTGAAACTACTTTGTTGTGTCAAGTTTCAAGAAGCTAGCACAAACCGTGTTGGATTTAGAGTTCCAAATACATCTATCAATATAGGAGAAAACAGAGTGAAACCTAAAAATTCAAACTGTTACTGGAAATGAACGCTTCAACATAGAAGAACGAAATTTGGGGAACCAAGTCGCCTTAGTGTACTGATCATTACCTGAAAGTATCATCCAGTTTGGGTGAAAAAATGTTTGCTGAGATTTCTGGAGATTCGTAATTTTGGGAAGCTTGGCAACCCCTTCCCATGAAAGTGTTTCTCGCCAGTCACTGCTTAGGGCTACATCAAGAGGAAACAAAACGTAGAGATAGAACGTGAAACTACTTTGTTGTGTCAAGTTTCAAGAAGCTAGCACAAACCGTGTTGGATTTAGAGTTCCAAATACATCTATCAATATAGGAGAAAACAGAGTGAAACCTAAAAATTCAAACTGTTACTGGAAATGAACGCTTCAACATAGAAGAACGAAATTTAGGGAACCAAGTCGCCTTAGTGTACTGATCATTACCTGAAAGTATCATCCAGTTTGGGTGAAAAAATATTTGCTGAGATTTCTGGAGATTCGTAATTTTGGGAAGCTTGGCAACCCCTTCCCATGAAAGTGTTTCTCGCCAGTCACTGCTTAGGGCTACATCAAGAGGAAACAAAACGTAGAGATAGAACGTGAAACTACTTTGTTGTTTCAAGTTTCAAGAAGCTAGCACAAACCGTGTTGGATTTAGAGTTCCAAATACATCTATCAATATAGGAGAAAACAGAGTGTAACCTAAAAATTCAAACTGATACTGGAAATGAACGCTTCAACATAGAAGAACGAAATTTGGGGAACCAAGTCGCCTTAGTGTACTGATCATTACCTGAAAGTATCATCCAGTTTGGGTGAAAAAATATTTGCTGAGATTTCTGGAGATTCGTAATTTTGGGAAGCTTGGCAACCCCTTCCCATGAAAGTGTTTCTCGCCAGTCACTGCTTAGGGCTACATCAAGAGGAAACAAAACGTAGAGATAGAACGTGAAACTACTTTGTTGTGTCAAGTTTCAAGAAGCTAGCACAAACCGTGTTGGATGTAGAGTTCCAAATACATCTATCAATATAGGAGAAAACAGAGTGAAACCTAAAAATTCAAACTGTTACTGGAAATGAACGCTTCAACATAGAAGAACGAAATTTGGGGAACCAAGTCGCCTTAGTGTACTGATCATTACCTGAAAGTATCATCCAGTTTGGGTGAAAAAATATTTGCTGAGATTTCTGGAGATTCGTAATTTTTTGAAGCTTGGCAACCCCTTCCCATGAAAGTGTTTCTCGCCAGTCACTGCTTAGGGCTACATCAAGAGGAAACCAAACGTAGAGATAGAACGTGAAACTACTTTGTTGTGTCAAGTTTCAAGAAGCTAGCACAAACCGTGTTGGATTTAGAGTTCCAAATACATCTATCAATATAGGAGAAAACAGAGTGAAACCTAAAAATTCAAACTGTTACTGGAAATGAACGCTTCAACATAGAAGAACGAAATTTGGGGAACCAAGTCGCCTTAGTGTACTGATCATTACCTGAAAGTATCATCCAGTTTGGGTGAAAAAATATTTGCTGAGATTTCTGGAGATTCGTAATTTTGGGAAGCTTGGCAACCCCTTCCCATGAAAGTGTTTCTCGCCAGTCACTGCTTAGGGCTACATCAAGAGGAAACCAAACGTAGAGATAGAACGTGAAACTACTTTGTTGTGTCAAGTTTCAAGAAGCTAGCACAAACCGTGTTGGATTTAGAGTTCCAAATACATCTATCAATATAGGAGAAAACAGAGTGAAACCTAAAAATTCAAACTGTTACTGGAAATGAACGCTTCAACATAGAAGAACGAAATTTGGGGAACCAAGTCGCCTTAGTGTACTGATCATTACCTGAAAGTATCATCCAGTTTGGGTGAAAAAATAATTGCTGAGATTTCTGGAGATTCGTAATTTTGGGAAGCTTGGCAACCCCTTCCCATGAAAGTGTTTCTCGCCAGTCACTGCTTAGGGCTACATCAAGAGGAAACCAAACATACAGATAGAACGTGAAACTACTTTGTTGTGTCAAGTTTCAAGAAGCTAGCACAAACCGTGTTGGATTTAGAGTTCCAAATACATCTATCAATATAGGAGAAAACAGAGTGAAACCTACAAATTCAAACTGTTACTGGAAATGAACGCTTCAACATAGAAGAACGAAATTTGGGGAACCAAGTCGCCTTAGTGTACTGATCATTACCTGAAAGTATCATCCAGATTGGGTGAAAAAATATTTGCTGAGATTTCTGGAGATTCGTATTTTGGGAAGCTTGGCAACCCCTTCCCATGAAAGTGTTTCTCGCCAGTCACTGCTTAGGGCTACATCAAGAGGAAACAAAACGTAGAGATAGAACGTGAAACTACTTTGTTGTTTCAAGTCAAGAAGCTAGCACAAACCGTGTTGGATTTAGAGTTCCAAATACATCTATCAATATAGGAGAAAACAGAGTGTAACCTAAAAATTCAAACTGTTACTGGAAATGAACGCTTCAACATAGAAGAACGAAATTTGGGGAACCAAGTCGCCTTAGTGTACTGATCATTACCTGAAAGTATCATCCAGTTTGGGTGAAAAAATATTTGCTGAGATTTCTGGAGATTCGTAATTTTGGGAAGCTTGGCAACCCCTTCCCATGAAAGTGTTTCTCGCCAGTCACTGCTTAGGGCTACATCAAGAGGAAACAAAACGTAGAGATAGAACGTGAAACTACTTTGTTGTGTCAAGTTTCAAGAAGCTAGCACAAACCGTGTTGGATTTAGAGTTCCAAATACATCTATCAATATAGGAGAAAACAGAGTGAAACCTAAAAATTCAAACTGTTACTGGAAATGAACGCTTCAACATAGAAGAACGAAATTTGGGGAACCAAGTCGCCTTAGTGTACTGATCATTACCTGAAAGTATCATCCAGTTTGGGTGAAAAAATATTTGCTGAGATTTCTGGAGATTCATAATTTTGGGAAGCTTGGCAACCCCTTCCCATGAAAGTGTTTCTCGCCAGTCACTGCTGAGGGCTACATCAAGAGGAAACCAAACGTAGAGATAGAACGTGAAACTACTTTGTTGTGTCAAGTTTCAAGAAGCTAGCACAAACCGTGTTGGATTTAGAGTTCCAAATACATCTATCAATATAGGAGAAAACAGAGTGAAACCTAAAAATTCAAACTGTTACTGGAAATGAACGCTTCAACATAGAAGAACGAAATTTGGGGAACCAAGTCGCCTTAGTGTACTGATCATTACCTGAGAGTATCATCCAGTTTGGGTGAAAAAATATTAGCTGAGATTTCTGGAGATTCGTAATTTTGGGAAGCTTGGCAACCCCTTCACATGAAAGTGTTTCTCGCCAGTCACTGCTTAGGGCTACATCAAGAGGAAACCAAACATACAGATAGAACGTGAAACTACTTTGTTGTGTCAAGTTTCAAGAAGCTAGCACAAACCGTGTTGGATTTAGAGTTCCAAATACATCTATCAATATAGGAGAAAACAGAGTGAAACCTACAAATTCAAACTGTTACTGGAAATGAACGCTTCAACATAGAAGAACGAAATTTGGGGAACCAAGTCGCCTTAGTGTACTGATCATTACCTGAAAGTATCATCCAGTTTGGGTGAAAAAATGTTTGCTGAGATTTCTGGAGATTCGTAATTTTGGGAAGCTTGGCAACCCCTTCCCATGAAAGTGTTTCTCGCCAGTCACTGCTTAGGGCTACATCAAGAGGAAACAAAACGTAGAGATAGAACGTGATACTACTTTGTTGTGTCAAGTTTCAAGAAGCTAGCACAAACCGTGTTGGATTTAGAGTTCCAAATACATCTATCAATATAGGAGAAAACAGAGTGAAACCTAAAAATTCAAACTGTTACTGGAAATGAACGCTTCAACATAGAAGAACGAAATTTAGGGAACCAAGTCGCCTTAGTGTACTGATCATTACCTGAAAGTATCATCCAGTTTGGGTGAAAAAATATTTGCTGAGATTTCTGGAGATTCGTAATTTTGGGAAGCTTGGCAACCCCTTCCCATGAAAGTGTTTCTCGCCAGTCACTGCTTAGGGCTACATCAAGAGGAAACAAAACGTAGAGATAGAACGTGAAACTACTTTGTTGTTTCAAGTTTCAAGAAGCTAGCACAAACCGTGTTGGATTTAGAGTTCCAAATACATCTATCAATATAGGAGAAAACAGAGTGTAACCTAAAAATTCAAACTGTTACTGGAAATGAACGCTTCAACATAGAAGAACGAAATTTGGGGAACCAAGTCGCCTTAGTGTACTGATCATTACCTGAAAGTATCATCCAGTTTGGGTGAAAAAATATTTGCTGAGATTTCTGGAGATTCGTAATTTTGGGAAGCTTGGCAACCCCTTCCCATGAAAGTGTTTCTCGCCAGTCACTGCTTAGGGCTACATCAAGAGGAAACAAAACGTAGAGATAGAACGTGAAACTACTTTGTTGTGTCAAGTTTCAAGAAGCTAGCACAAACCGTGTTGGATTTAGAGTTCCAAATACATCTATCAATATAGGAGAAAACAGAGTGAAACCTAAAAATTCAAACTGTTACTGGAAATGAACGCTTCAACATAGAAGAACGAAATTTGGGGAACCAAGTCGCCTTAGTGTACTGATCATTACCTGAAAGTATCATCCAGTTTGGGTGAAAAAATATTTGCTGAGATTTCTGGAGATTCATAATTTTGGGAAGCTTGGCAACCCCTTCCCATGAAAGTGTTTCTCGCCAGTCACTGCTTAGGGCTACATCAAGAGGAAACCAAACGTAGAGATAGAACGTGAAACTACTTTGTTGTGTCAAGTTTCAAGAAGTTAGCACAAACCGTGTTGGATTTAGAGTTCCAAATACATCTATCAATATAGGAGAAAACAGAGTGAAACCTAAAAATTCAAACTGCTACTGGAAATGAACGCTTCAACATAGAAGAACGAAATTTGGGGAACCAAGTCGCCTTAGTGTACTGATCATTACCTGAGAGTATCATCCAGTTTGGGTGAAAAAATATTTGCTGAGATTTCTGGAGATTCGTAATTTTGGGAAGCTTGGCAACCCCTTCCCATGAAAGTGTTTCTCGCCAGTCACTGCTTAGGGCTACATCAAGAGGAAACCAAACGTAGAGATAGAACGTGAAACTACTTTGTTGTGTCAAGTTTCAAGAAGTTAGCACAAACCGTGTTGGATTTAGAGTTCCAAATACATCTATCAATATAGGAGAAAACAGAGTGAAACCTAAAAATTCAAACTGCTACTGGAAATGAACGCTTCAACATAGAAGAACGAAATTTGGGGAACCAAGTTGCCTTAGTGTACTGATCATTACCTGAGAGTATCATCCAGTTTGGGTGAAAAAATATTTGCTGAGATTTCTGGAGATTCGTAATTTTGGGAAGCTTGGCAACCCCTTCCCATGAAAGTGTTTCTCGCCAGTCACTGCTTAGGGCTACATCAAGAGGAAACAAAAGGTAGAGATAGAACGTGAAACTACTTTGTTGTGTCAAGTTTCAAGAAGCTAGCACAAACCGTGTTGGATTTAGAGTTCCAAATACATCTATCAATATAGGAGAAAACAGAGTGAAACCTAAAAATTCAAACTGTTACTGGAAATGAACGCTTCAACATAGAAGAACGAAATTTGGGGAACCAAGTCGCCTTAGTGTACTGATCATTACCTGAAAGTATCATCCAGTTTGGGTGAAAAAATATTTGCTGAGATTTCTGGAGATTCGTAATTTTGGGAAGCTTGGCAACCCCTTCCCATGAAAGTGTTTCTCGCCAGTCACTGCTTAGGGCTACATCAAGAGGAAACAAAACGTAGAGATAGAAGGTGAAACTACTTTGTTGTGTCAAGTTTCAAGAAGCTAGCACAAACCGTGTTGGATTTAGAGTTCCAAATACATCTATCAATATAGGAGAAAACAGAGTGAAACCTACAAATTCAAACTGTTAATGGGAATGAACGCTTCAACATAGAAGAACGAAATTTGGGGAACCATGTCGCCTTAGTGTACTGATCATTACCTGAAAGTATCATCCAGTTTGGGTGAAAAAATATTTGCTGAGATTTCTGGAGATTCGTAATTTTTGGAAGCTTGGCAACCCCTTCCCATGAAAGTGTTTCTCGCCAGTCACTGCTTAGGGCTACATCAAGAGGAAACAAAACGTAGAGATAGAACGTGAAACTACTTTGTTGTGTCAAGTTTCAAGAAGCTAGCACAAACCGTGTTGGATTTAGAGTTCCAAATACATCTATCAATATAGGAGAAAACAGAGTGAAACCTAAAAATTCAAACTGTTACTGGAAATGAACGCTTCAACATAGAAGAACGAAATTTGGGGAACCAAGTCGCCTTAGTGTACTGATCATTACCTGAAAGTATCATCCAGTTTGGGTGAAAAAATATTTGCTGAGATTTCTGGAGATTCGTAATTTTGGGAAGCTTGGCAACCCCTTCCCATGAAAGTGTTTCTCGCCAGTCACTGCTTAGGGCTACATCAAGAGGAAACAAAACGTAGAGATAGAAGGTGAAACTACTTTGTTGTGTCAAGTTTCAAGAAGCTAGCACAAACCGTGTTGGATTTAGAGTTCCAAATACATCTATCAATATAGGAGAAAACAGAGTGAAACCTACAAATTCAAACTGTTACTGGGAATGAACGCTTCAACATAGAAGAACGAAATTTGGGGAACCATGTCGCCTTAGTGTACTGATCATTACCTGAAAGTATCATCCAGTTTGGGTGAAAAAATATTTGCTGAGATTTCTGGAGATTCGTAATTTTTGGAAGCTTGGCAACCCCTTCCCATGAAAGTGTTTCTCGCCAGTCACTGCTTAGGGCTACATCAAGAGGAAACAAAACGTAGAGATAGAACGTAAAACTACTTTGTTGTGTCAAGTTTCAAGAAGCTAGCACAAACCGTGTTGGATTTAGACTTCCAAATACATCTATCAATATAGGAGAAAACAGAGTGAAACCTAAAAATTCAAACTGTTACTGGAAATGAACGCTTCAACATAGAAGAACGAAATTTGGGGAACCAAGTCGCCTTAGTGTACTGATCATTACCTGAAAGTATCATCCAGTTTGGGTGAATAAATATTTGCTGAGATTTCTGGAGATTCGTAATTTTGGGAAGCTTGGCAACCCCTTCCCATGAAAGTGTTTCTCGCCAGTCACTGCTTAGGGCTACATCAAGAGGAAACCAAACGTAGAGATAGAACGTGAAACTACTTTGTTGTGTCAAGTTTCAAGAAGCTAGCACAAACCGTGTTGGATTTAGAGTTCCAAATACATCTATCAATATAGGAGAAAACAGAGTGAAACCTACAAATTCAAACTGTTACTGGAAATGAACGCTTCAACATAGAAGAACGAAATTTGGGGAACCAAGTCGCCTTAGTGTACTGATCATTACCTGAAAGTATCATCCAGTTTGGGTGAAAAAATGTTTGCTGAGATTTCTGGAGATTCGTAATTTTGGGAAGCTTGGCAACCCCTTCCCATGAAAGTGTTTCTCGCCAGTCACTGCTTAGGGCTACATCAAGAGGAAACCAAACGTAGAGATAGAACGTGAAACTACTTTGTTGTGTCAAGTTTCAAGAAGCTAGCACAAACCGTGTTGGATTTAGAGTTCCAAATACATCTATCAATATAGGAGAAAACAGAGTGAAACCTACAAATTCAAACTGTTACTGGAAATGAACGCTTCAACATAGAAGAACGAAATTTGGGGAACCAAGTCGCCTTAGTGTACTGATCATTACCTGAAAGTATCATCCAGTTTGGGTGAAAAAATGTTTGCTGAGATTTCTGGAGATTCGTAATTTTGGGAAGCTTGGCAACCCCTTCCCATGAAAGTGTTTCTCGCCAGTCACTGCTTAGGGCTACATCAAGAGGAAACAAAACGTAGAGATAGAACGTGAAACTACTTTGTTGTGTCAAGTTTCAAGAAGCTAGCACAAACCGTGTTGGATTTAGAGTTCCAAATACATCTATCAATATAGGAGAAAACAGAGTGAAACCTAAAAATTCAAACTGTTACTGGAAATGAACGCTTCAACATAGAAGAACGAAATTTGGGGAACCAAGTCGCCTTAGTGTACTGATCATTACCTGAAAGTATCATCCAGTTTGGGTGAAAAAATAATTGCTGAGATTTCTGGAGATTCGTAATTTTGGGAAGCTTGGCAACCCCTTCCCATGAAAGTGTTTCTCGCCAGTCACTGCTTAGGGCTACATCAAGAGGAAACAAAACGTAGAGATAGAACGTGAAACTACTTTGTTGTTTCAAGTTTCAAGAAGCTAGCACAAACCGTGTTGGATTTAGAGTTCCAAATACATCTATCAATATAGGAGAAAACAGAGTGTAACCTAAAAATTCAAACTGTTACTGGAAATGAACGCTTCAACATAGAAGAACGAAATTTGGGGAACCAAGTCGCCTTAGTGTACTGATCATTACCTGAAAGTATCATCCAGTTTGGGTGAAAAAATATTTGCTGAGATTTCTGGAGATTCATAATTTTGGGAAGCTTGGCCACCCCTTCACATGAAAGCGTTTCTCGCCAGTCACTGCTTAGGGCTACATCAAGAGGAAACCAAACGTAGAGATAGAACGTGAAACTACTTTGTTGTGTCAAGTTTCAAGAAGTTAGCACAAACCGTGTTGGATTTAGAGTTCCAAATACATCTATCAATATAGGAGAAAACAGAGTGAAACCTAAAAATTCAAACTGCTACTGGAAATGAACGCTTCAACATAGAAGAACGAAATTTGGGGAACCAAGTCGCCTTAGTGTACTGATCATTACCTGAAAGTATCATCCAGTTTGGGTGAAAAAATGTTTGCTGAGATTTCTGGAGATTCGTAATTTTGGGAAGCTTGGCAACCCCTTCCCATGAAAGTGTTTCTCGCCAGTCACTGCTTAGGGCTACATCAAGAGGAAACAAAACGTAGAGATAGAACGTGAAACTACTTTGTTGTGTCAAGTTTCAAGAAGCTAGCACAAACCGTGTTGGATTTAGAGTTCCAAATACATCTATCAATATAGGAGAAAACAGAGTGAAACCTAAAAATTCAAACTGTTACTGGAAATGAACGCTTCAACATAGAAGAACGAAATTTGGGGAACCAAGTCGCCTTAGTGTACTGATCATTACCTGAAAGTATCATCCAGTTTGGGTGAAAAAATAATTGCTGAGATTTCTGGAGATTCGTAATTTTGGGAAGCTTGGCAACCCCTTCCCATGAAAGTGTTTCTCGCCAGTCACTGCTTAGGGCTACATCAAGAGGAAACAAAACGTAGAGATAGAACGTGAAACTACTTTGTTGTTTCAAGTTTCAAGAAGCTAGCACAAACCGTGTTGGATTTAGAGTTCCAAATACATCTATCAATATAGGAGAAAACAGAGTGTAACCTAAAAATTCAAACTGTTACTGGAAATGAACGCTTCAACATAGAAGAACGAAATTTGGGGAACCAAGTCGCCTTAGTGTACTGATCATTACCTGAAAGTATCATCCAGTTTGGGTGAAAAAATATTTGCTGAGATTTCTGGAGATTCGTAATTTTGGGAAGCTTGGCAACCCCTTCCCATGAAAGTGTTTCTCGCCAGTCACTGCTTAGGGCTACATCAAGAGGAAACAAAACGTAGAGATAGAACGTGAAACTACTTTGTTGTGTCAAGTTTCAAGAAGCTAGCACAAACCGTGTTGGATTTAGAGTTCCAAATACATCTATCAATATAGGAGAAAACAGAGTGAAACCTAAAAATTCAAACTGTTACTGGAAATGAACGCTTCAACATAGAAGAACGAAATTTGGGGAACCAAGTCGCCTTAGTGTACTGATCATTACCTGAAAGTATCATCCAGTTTGGGTGAAAAAATATTTGCTGAGATTTCTGGAGATTCATAATTTTGGGAAGCTTGGCCACCCCTTCACATGAAAGCGTTTCTCGCCAGTCACTGCTTAGGGCTACATCAAGAGGAAACCAAACGTAGAGATAGAACGTGAAACTACTTTGTTGTGTCAAGTTTCAAGAAGTTAGCACAAACCGTGTTGGATTTAGAGTTCCAAATACATCTATCAATATAGGAGAAAACAGAGTGAAACCTAAAAATTCAAACTGCTACTGGAAATGAACGCTTCAACATAGAAGAACGAAATTTGGGGAACCAAGTCGCCTTAGTGTACTGATCATTACCTGAGAGTATCATCCAGTTTGGGTGAAAAAATATTTGCTGAGATTTCTGGAGATTCGTAATTTTTGGAAGCTTGGCAACCCCTTCCCATGAAAGTGTTTCTCGCCAGTCACTGCTTAGGGCTACATCTAGTGGAAACAAAACGTAGAGATAGAACGTGAAACTACTTTGTTGTGTCAAGTTTCAAGAAGCTAGCACAAACCGTGTTGGATGTAGAGTTCCAAATACATCTATCAATATAGGAGAAAACAGAGTGAAACCTAAAAATTCAAACTGTTACTGGAAATGAACGCTTCAACATAGAAGAACGAAATTTGGGGAACCAAGTCGCCTTAGTGTACTGATCATTACCTGAAAGTATCATCCAGTTTGGGTGAAAAAATATTTGCTGAGATTTCTGGAGATTCGTAATTTTGGGAAGCTTGGCAACCCCTTCCCATGAAAGTGTTTCTCGCCAGTCACTGCTTAGGGCTACATCAAGAGGAAACAAAACGTAGAGATAGAAGGTGAAACTACTTTGTTGTGTCAAGTTTCAAGAAGCTAGCACAAACCGTGTTGGATTTAGAGTTCCAAATACATCTATCAATATAGGAGAAAACAGAGTGAAACCTAAAAATTCAAACTGTTACTGGGAATGAACGCTTCAACATAGAAGAACGAAATTTGGGGAACCAAGTCGCCTTAGTGTACTGATCATTACCTGAAAGTATCATCCAGTTTGGGTGAAAAAATGTTTGCTGAGATTTCTGGAGATTCGTAATTTTGGGAAGCTTGGCAACCCCTTCCCATGAAAGTGTTTCTGGCCAGTCACTGCTTAGGGCTACATCAAGAGGAAACCAAACGTAGAGATAGAACGTGAAACTACTTTGTTGTGTCAAGTTTCAAGAAGCTAGCACAAACCGTGTTGGATTTAGAGTTCCAAATACATCTATCAATATAGGAGAAAACAGAGTGAAACCTAAAAATTCAAACTGTTACTGGAAATGAACGCTTCAACATAGAAGAACGAAATTTGGGGAACCAAGTCGCCTTAGTGTACTGATCATTACCTGAAAGTATCATCCAGTTTGGGTGAAAAAATGTTTGCTGAGATTTCTGGAGATTCGTAATTTTGGGAAGCTTGGCAACCCCTTCCCATGAAAGTGTTTCTCGCCAGTCACTGCTTAGGGCTACATCAAGAGGAAACAAAACGTAGAGATAGAACGTGAAACTACTTTGTTGTGTCAAGTTTCAAGAAGCTAGCACAAACCGTGTTGGATGTAGAGTTCCAAATACATCTATCAATATAGGAGAAAACAGAGTGAAACCTAAAAATTCAAACTGTTACTGGAAATGAACGCTTCAACATAGAAGAACGAAATTTGGGGAACCAAGTCGCCTTAGTGTACTGATCATTACCTGAAAGTATCATCCAGTTTGGGTGAAAAAATATTTGCTGAGATTTCTGGAGATTCGTAATTTTTGGAAGCTTGGCAACCCCTTCCCATGAAAGTGTTTCTCGCCAGTCACTGCTTAGGGCTACATCAAGAGGAAACAAAACGTAGAGATAGAACGTGAAACTACTTTGTTGTGTCAAGTTTCAAGAAGCTAGCACAAACCGTGTTGGATGTAGAGTTCCAAATACATCTATCAATATAGGAGAAAACAGAGTGAAACCTAAAAATTCAAACTGTTACTGGAAATGAACGCTTCAACATAGAAGAACGAAATTTGGGGAACCAAGTCGCCTTAGTGTACTGATCATTACCTGAAAGTATCATCCAGTTTGGGTGAAAAAATATTTGCTGAGATTTCTGGAGATTCGTAATTTTTGGAAGCTTGGCAACCCCTTCCCATGAAAGTGTTTCTCGCCAGTCACTGCTTAGGGCTACATCAAGAGGAAACCAAACGTAGAGATAGAACGTGAAACTACTTTGTTGTGTCAAGTTTCAAGAAGCTAGCACAAACCGTGTTGGATTTAGAGTTCCAAATACATCTATCAATATAGGAGAAAACAGAGTGAAACCTAAAAATTCAAACTGCTACTGGAAATGAACGCTTCAACATAGAAGAACGAAATTTGGGGAACCAAGTCGCCTTAGTGTACTGATCATTACCTGAAAGTATCATCCAGTTTGGGTGAAAAAATGTTTGCTGAGATTTCTGGAGATTCGTAATTTTGGGAAGCTTGGCAACCCCTTCCCATGAAAGTGTTTCTCGCCAGTCACTGCTTAGGGCTACATCAAGAGGAAACAAAACGTAGAGATAGAACGTGAAACTACTTTGTTGTGTCAAGTTTCAAGAAGCTAGCACAAACCGTGTTGGATTTAGAGTTCCAAATACATCTATCAATATAGGAGAAAACAGAGTGAAACCTAAAAATTCAAACTGTTACTGGAAATGAACGCTTCAACATAGAAGAACGAAATTTGGGGAACCAAGTCGCCTTAGTGTACTGATCATTACCTGAAAGTATCATCCAGTTTGGGTGAAAAAATGTTTGCTGAGATTTCTGGAGATTCGTAATTTTGGGAAGCTTGGCAACCCCTTCCCATGAAAGTGTTTCTCGCCAGTCACTGCTTAGGGCTACATCAAGAGGAAACAAAACGTAGAGATAGAACGTGAAACTACTTTGTTGTGTCAAGTTTCAAGAAGCTAGCACAAACCGTGTTGGATTTAGAGTTCCAAATACATCTATCAATATAGGAGAAAACAGAGTGAAACCTAAAAATTCAAACTGTTACTGGAAATGAACGCTTCAACATAGAAGAACGAAATTTGGGGAACCAAGTCGCCTTAGTGTACTGATCATTACCTGAAAGTATCATCCAGTTTGGGTGAAAAAATAATTGCTGAGATTTCTGGAGATTCGTAATTTTGGGAAGCTTGGCAACCCCTTCCCATGAAAGTGTTTCTCGCCAGTCACTGCTTAGGGCTACATCAAGAGGAAACAAAACGTAGAGATAGAACGTGAAACTACTTTGTTGTTTCAAGTTTCAAGAAGCTAGCACAAACCGTGTTGGATTTAGAGTTCCAAATACATCTATCAATATAGGAGAAAACAGAGTGTAACCTAAAAATTCAAACTGTTACTGGAAATGAACGCTTCAACATAGAAGAACGAAATTTGGGGAACCAAGTCGCCTTAGTGTACTGATCATTACCTGAAAGTATCATCCAGTTTGGGTGAAAAAATATTTGCTGAGATTTCTGGAGATTCGTAATTTTGGGAAGCTTGGCAACCCCTTCCCATGAAAGTGTTTCTCGCCAGTCACTGCTTAGGGCTACATCAAGAGGAAACAAAACGTAGAGATAGAACGTGAAACTACTTTGTTGTGTCAAGTTTCAAGAAGCTAGCACAAACCGTGTTGGATTTAGAGTTCCAAATACATCTATCAATATAGGAGAAAACAGAGTGAAACCTAAAAATTCAAACTGTTACTGGAAATGAACGCTTCAACATAGAAGAACGAAATTTGGGGAACCAAGTCGCCTTAGTGTACTGATCATTACCTGAAAGTATCATCCAGTTTGGGTGAAAAAATATTTGCTGAGATTTCTGGAGATTCATAATTTTGGGAAGCTTGGCCACCCCTTCACATGAAAGCGTTTCTCGCCAGTCACTGCTTAGGGCTACATCAAGAGGAAACCAAACGTAGAGATAGAACGTGAAACTACTTTGTTGTGTCAAGTTTCAAGAAGTTAGCACAAACCGTGTTGGATTTAGAGTTCCAAATACATCTATCAATATAGGAGAAAACAGAGTGAAACCTAAAAATTCAAACTGCTACTGGAAATGAACGCTTCAACATAGAAGAACGAAATTTGGGGAACCAAGTCGCCTTAGTGTACTGATCATTACCTGAGAGTATCATCCAGTTTGGGTGAAAAAATATTTGCTGAGATTTCTGGAGATTCGTAATTTTTGGAAGCTTGGCAACCCCTTCCCATGAAAGTGTTTCTCGCCAGTCACTGCTTAGGGCTACATCTAGTGGAAACAAAACGTAGAGATAGAACGTGAAACTACTTTGTTGTGTCAAGTTTCAAGAAGCTAGCACAAACCGTGTTGGATGTAGAGTTCCAAATACATCTATCAATATAGGAGAAAACAGAGTGAAACCTAAAAATTCAAACTGTTACTGGAAATGAACGCTTCAACATAGAAGAACGAAATTTGGGGAACCAAGTCGCCTTAGTGTACTGATCATTACCTGAAAGTATCATCCAGTTTGGGTGAAAAAATATTTGCTGAGATTTCTGGAGATTCGTAATTTTGGGAAGCTTGGCAACCCCTTCCCATGAAAGTGTTTCTCGCCAGTCACTGCTTAGGGCTACATCAAGAGGAAACAAAACGTAGAGATAGAAGGTGAAACTACTTTGTTGTGTCAAGTTTCAAGAAGCTAGCACAAACCGTGTTGGATTTAGAGTTCCAAATACATCTATCAATATAGGAGAAAACAGAGTGAAACCTAAAAATTCAAACTGTTACTGGGAATGAACGCTTCAACATAGAAGAACGAAATTTGGGGAACCAAGTCGCCTTAGTGTACTGATCATTACCTGAAAGTATCATCCAGTTTGGGTGAAAAAATGTTTGCTGAGATTTCTGGAGATTCGTAATTTTGGGAAGCTTGGCAACCCCTTCCCATGAAAGTGTTTCTGGCCAGTCACTGCTTAGGGCTACATCAAGAGGAAACCAAACGTAGAGATAGAACGTGAAACTACTTTGTTGTGTCAAGTTTCAAGAAGCTAGCACAAACCGTGTTGGATTTAGAGTTCCAAATACATCTATCAATATAGGAGAAAACAGAGTGAAACCTAAAAATTCAAACTGTTACTGGAAATGAACGCTTCAACATAGAAGAACGAAATTTGGGGAACCAAGTCGCCTTAGTGTACTGATCATTACCTGAAAGTATCATCCAGTTTGGGTGAAAAAATGTTTGCTGAGATTTCTGGAGATTCGTAATTTTGGGAAGCTTGGCAACCCCTTCCCATGAAAGTGTTTCTCGCCAGTCACTGCTTAGGGCTACATCAAGAGGAAACAAAACGTAGAGATAGAACGTGAAACTACTTTGTTGTGTCAAGTTTCAAGAAGCTAGCACAAACCGTGTTGGATGTAGAGTTCCAAATACATCTATCAATATAGGAGAAAACAGAGTGAAACCTAAAAATTCAAACTGTTACTGGAAATGAACGCTTCAACATAGAAGAACGAAATTTGGGGAACCAAGTCGCCTTAGTGTACTGATCATTACCTGAAAGTATCATCCAGTTTGGGTGAAAAAATATTTGCTGAGATTTCTGGAGATTCGTAATTTTTGGAAGCTTGGCAACCCCTTCCCATGAAAGTGTTTCTCGCCAGTCACTGCTTAGGGCTACATCAAGAGGAAACAAAACGTAGAGATAGAACGTGAAACTACTTTGTTGTGTCAAGTTTCAAGAAGCTAGCACAAACCGTGTTGGATGTAGAGTTCCAAATACATCTATCAATATAGGAGAAAACAGAGTGAAACCTAAAAATTCAAACTGTTACTGGAAATGAACGCTTCAACATAGAAGAACGAAATTTGGGGAACCAAGTCGCCTTAGTGTACTGATCATTACCTGAAAGTATCATCCAGTTTGGGTGAAAAAATATTTGCTGAGATTTCTGGAGATTCGTAATTTTTGGAAGCTTGGCAACCCCTTCCCATGAAAGTGTTTCTCGCCAGTCACTGCTTAGGGCTACATCAAGAGGAAACCAAACGTAGAGATAGAACGTGAAACTACTTTGTTGTGTCAAGTTTCAAGAAGCTAGCACAAACCGTGTTGGATTTAGAGTTCCAAATACATCTATCAATATAGGAGAAAACAGAGTGAAACCTAAAAATTCAAACTGTTACTGGAAATGAACGCTTCAACATAGAAGAACGAAATTTGGGGAACCAAGTCGCCTTAGTGTACTGATCATTACCTGAAAGTATCATCCAGTTTGGGTGAAAAAATATTTGCTGAGATTTCTGGAGATTCGTAATTTTGGGAAGCTTGGCAACCCCTTCCCATGAAAGTGTTTCTCGCCAGTCACTGCTTAGGGCTACATCAAGAGGAAACCAAACATACAGATAGAACGTGAAACTACTTTGTTGTGTCAAGTTTCAAGAAGCTAGCACAAACCGTGTTGGATTTAGAGTTCCAAATACATCTATCAATATAGGAGAAAACAGAGTGAAACCTAAAAATTCAAACTGTTACTGGAAATGAACGCTTCAACATAGAAGAACGAAATTTGGGGAACCAAGTCGCCTTAGTGTACTGATCATTACCTGAAAGTATCATCCAGTTTGGGTGAAAAAATATTTGCTGAGATTTCTGGAGATTCGTAATTTTGGGAAGCTTGGCAACCCCTTCCCATGAAAGTGTTTCTCGCCAGTCACTGCTTAGGGCTACATCAAGAGGAAACCAAACGTAGAGATAGAACGTGAAACTACTTTGTTGTGTCAAGTTTCAAGAAGCTAGCACAAACCGTGTTGGATTTAGAGTTCCAAATACATCTATCAATATAGGAGAAAACAGAGTGAAACCTAAAAATTCAAACTGTTACTGGAAATGAACGCTTCAACATAGAAGAACAAAATTTGGGGAACCAAGTCGCCTTAGTGTACTGATCATTACCTGAAAGTATCATCCAGTTTGGGTGAAAAAATATTTGCTGAGATTTCTGGAGATTCGTAATTTTGGGAAGCTTGGCAACCCCTTCCCATGAAAGTGTTTCTCGCCAGTCACTGCTTAGGGCTACATCTAGAGGAAACCAAACGTAGAGATAGAACGTGAAACTACTTTGTTGTGTCAAGTTTCAAGAAGCTAGCACAAACCGTGTTGGATTTAGAGTTCCAAATACATCTATCAATATAGGAGAAAACAGAGTGAAACCTAAAAATTCAAACTGTTACTGGAAATGAACGCTTCAACATAGAAGAACGAAATTTGGGGAACCAAGTCGCCTTAGTGTACTGATCATTACCTGAAAGTATCATCCAGTTTGGGTGAAAAAATATTTGCTGAGATTTCTGGAGATTCGTAATTTTGGGAAGCTTGGCAACCCCTTCCCATGAAAGTGTTTCTCGCCAGTCACTGCTTAGGGCTACATCAAGAGGAAACAAAACGTAGAGATAGAACGTGAAACTACTTTGTTGTGTCAAGTTTCAAGAAGCTAGCACAAACCGTGTTGGATGTAGAGTTCCAAATACATCTATCAATATAGGAGAAAACAGAGTGAAACCTAAAAATTCAAACTGTTACTGGAAATGAACGCTTCAACATAGAAGAACGAAATTTGGGGAACCAAGTCGCCTTAGTGTACTGATCATTACCTGAAAGTATCATCCAGTTTGGGTGAAAAAATATTTGCTGAGATTTCTGGAGATTCATAATTTTGGGAAGCTTGGCAACCCCTTCCCATGAAAGTGTTTCTCGCCAGTCACTGCTTAGGGCTACATCAAGAGGAAACCAAACGTAGAGATAGAACGTGAAACTACTTTGTTGTGTCAAGTTTCAAGAAGTTAGCACAAACCGTGTTGGATTTAGAGTTCCAAATACATCTATCAATATAGGAGAAAACAGAGTGAAACCTAAAAATTCAAACTGCTACTGGAAATGAACGCTTCAACATAGAAGAACGAAATTTGGGGAACCAAGTCGCCTTAGTGTACTGATCATTACCTGAGAGTATCATCCAGTTTGGGTGAAAAAATATTTGCTGAGATTTCTGGAGATTCGTAATTTTGGGAAGCTTGGCAACCCCTTCCCATGAAAGTGTTTCTCGCCAGTCACTGCTTAGGGCTACATCAAGAGGAAACAAAACGTAGAGATAGAACGTGAAACTACTTTGTTGTGTCAAGTTTCAAGAAGCTAGCACAAACCGTGTTGGATTTAGAGTTCCAAATACATCTATCAATATAGGAGAAAACAGAGTGAAACCTAAAAATTCAAACTGTTACTGGAAATGAACGCTTCAACATAGAAGAACGAAATTTGGGGAACCAAGTCGCCTTAGTGTACTGATCATTACCTGAAAGTATCATCCAGTTTGGGTGAAAAAATATTTGCTGAGATTTCTGGAGATTCGTAATTTTGGGAAGCTTGGCAAGCCCTTCCCTTGAAAGTGTTTCTCGCCAGTCACTGCTTAGGGCTACATCAAAAGGAAACAAAACGTAGAGATAGATTGTGAAACTACTTTGTTGTGTCAAGTTTCAAGAAGCTAGCACAAACCGTGTTGGATGTAGAGTTCCAAATACATCTATCAATATAGGAGAAAACAGAGTGAAACCTAAAAATTCAAACTGTTACTGGAAATGAATGCTTCAACATAGAAGAACGAAATTTGGGGAACCAAGTCGCCTTAGTGTACTGATCATTACCTGAAAGTATCATCCAGTTTGGGTGAAAAAATATTTGCTGAGATTTCTGGAGATTCGTAATTTTTGGAAGCTTGGCAACCCCTTCCCATGAAAGTGTTTCTCGCCAGTCACTGCTTAGGGCTACATCAAGAGGAAACAAAACGTAGAGATAGAACGTGAAACTACTTTGTTGTGTCAAGTTTCAAGAAGCTAGCACAAACCGTGTTGGATTTAGAGTTCCAAATACATCTATCAATATAGGAGAAAACAGAGTGAAACCTAAAAATTCAAACTGTTACTGGAAATGAACGCTTCAACATAGAAGAACGAAATTTGGGGAACCAAGTCGCCTTAGTGTACTGATCATTACCTGAAAGTATCATCCAGTTTGGGTGAAAAAATATTTGCTGAGATTTCTGGAGATTCGTAATTTTGGGAAGCTTGGCAACCCCTTCCCATGAAAGTGTTTCTCGCCAGTCACTGCTTAGGGCTACATCAAGAGGAAACCAAACGTAGAGATAGAACGTGAAACTACTTTGTTGTGTCAAGTTTCAAGAAGCTAGCACAAACCGTGTTGGATTTAGAGTTCCAAATACATCTATCAATATAGGAGAAAACAGAGTGAAACCTAAAAATTCAAACTGTTACTGGAAATGAACGCTTCAACATAGAAGAACGAAATTTGGGGAACCAAGTCGCCTTAGTGTACTGATCATTACCTGAAAGTATCATCCAGTTTGGGTGAAAAAATATTTGCTGAGATTTCTGGAGATTCGTAATTTTGGGAAGCTTGGCAACCCCTTCCCATGAAAGTGTTTCTCGCCAGTCACTGCTTAGGGCTACATCAAGAGGAAACCAAACGTAGAGATAGAACGTGAAACTACTTTGTTGTGTCAAGTTTCAAGAAGCTAGCACAAACCGTGTTGGATTTAGAGTTCCAAATACATCTATCAATATAGGAGAAAACAGAGTGAAACCTAAAAATTCAAACTGTTACTGGAAATGAACGCTTCAACATAGAAGAACGAAATTTGGGGAATCAAGTCGCCTTAGTGTACTGATCATTACCTGAAAGTATCATCCAGTTTGGGTGAAAAAATATTTGCTGAGATTTCTGGAGATTCGTAATTTTGGGAAGCTTGGCAACCCCTTCCCATGAAAGTGTTTCTCGCCAGTCACTGCTTAGGGCTACATCAAGAGGAAACCAAACGTAGAGATAGAACGTGAAACTACTTTGTTGTGTCAAGTTTCAAGAAGCTAGCACAAACCGTGTTGGATTTAGAGTTCCAAATACATCTATCAATATAGGAGAAAACAGAGTGAAACCTAAAAATTCAAACTGTTACTGGAAATGAACGCTTCAACATAGAAGAACAAAATTTGGGGAACCAAGTCGCCTTAGTGTACTGATCATTACCTGAAAGTATCATCCAGTTTGGGTGAAAAAATATTTGCTGAGATTTCTGGAGATTCGTAATTTTGGGAAGCTTGGCAACCCCTTCCCATGAAAGTGTTTCTCGCCAGTCACTGCTTAGGGCTACATCAAGAGGAAACCAAACGTAGAGATAGAACGTGAAACTACTTTGTTGTGTCAAGTTTCAAGAAGTTAGCACAAACCGTGTTGGATTTAGAGTTCCAAATACATCTATCAATATAGGAGAAAACAGAGTGAAACCTAAAAATTCAAACTGCTACTGGAAATGAACGCTTCAACATAGAAGAACGAAATTTGGGGAACCAAGTCGCCTTAGTGTACTGATCATTACCTGAGAGTATCATCCAGTTTGGGTGAAAAAATATTTGCTGAGATTTCTGGAGATTCGTAATTTTGGGAAGCTTGGCAACCCCTTCCCATGAAAGTGTTTCTCGCCAGTCACTGCTTAGGGCTACATTTAGACGAAACAAAAGGTAGAGATAGAACGTGAAACTACTTTGTTGTGTCAAGTTTCAAGAAGCTAGCACAAACCGTGTTGGATTTAGAGTTCCAAATACATCTATCAATATAGGAGAAAACAGAGTGAAACCTAAAAATTCAAACTGTTACTGGAAATGAACGCTTCAACATAGAAGAACGAAATTTGGGGAACCAAGTCGCCTTAGTGTACTGATCATTACCTGAAAGTATCATCCAGTTTGGGTGAAAAAATATTTGCTGAGATTTCTGGAGATTCGTAATTTTGGGAAGCTTGGCAACCCCTTCCCATGAAAGTGTTTCTCGCCAGTCACTGCTTAGGGCTACATCAAGAGGAAACAAAACGTAGAGATAGAAGGTGAAACTACTTTGTTGTGTCAAGTTTCAAGAAGCTAGCACAAACCGTGTTGGATTTAGAGTTCCAAATACATCTATCAATATAGGAGAAAACAGAGTGAAACCTAAAAATTCAAACTGTTACTGGGAATGAACGCTTCAACATAGAAGAACGAAATTTGGGGAACCATGTCGCCTTAGTGTACTGATCATTACCTGAAAGTATCATCCAGTTTGGGTGAAAAAATGTTTGCTGAGATTTCTGGAGATTCGTAATTTTGGGAAGCTTGGCAACCCCTTCCCATGAAAGTGTTTCTCGCCAGTCACTGCTTAGGGCTACATCAAGAGGAAACAAAACGTAGAGATAGAACGTGAAACTACTTTGTTGTGTCAAGTTTCAAGAAGCTAGCACAAACCGTGTTGGATTTAGAGTTCCAAATACATCTATCAATATAGGAGAAAACAGAGTGAAACCTAAAAATTCAAACTGTTACTGGAAATGAACGCTTCAACATAGAAGAACGAAATTTGGGGAACCAAGTCGCCTTAGTGTACTGATCATTACCTGAAAGTATCATCCAGTTTGGGTGAAAAAATATTTGCTGAGATTTCTGGAGATTCGTAATTTTGGGAAGCTTGGCAACCCCTTCCCATGAAAGTGTTTCTCGCCAGTCACTGCTTAGGGCTACATCAAGAGGAAACCAAACGTAGAGATAGAACGTGAAACTACTTTGTTGTGTCAAGTTTCAAGAAGCTAGCACAAACCGTGTTGGATTTAGAGTTCCAAATACATCTATCAATATAGGAGAAAACAGAGTGAAACCTAAAAATTCAAACTGTTACTGGAAATGAACGCTTCAACATAGAAGAACAAAATTTGGGGAACCAAGTCGCCTTAGTGTACTGATCATTACCTGAAAGTATCATCCAGTTTGGGTGAAAAAATATTTGCTGAGATTTCTGGAGATTCGTAATTTTGGGAAGCTTGGCAACCCCTTCCCATGAAAGTGTTTCTCGCCAGTCACTGCTTAGGGCTACATCAAGAGGAAACCAAACGTAGAGATAGAACGTGAAACTACTTTGTTGTGTCAAGTTTCAAGAAGCTAGCACAAACCGTGTTGGATTTAGAGTTCCAAATACATCTATCAATATAGGAGAAAACAGAGTGAAACCTAAAAATTCAAACTGTTACTGGAAATGAACGCTTCAACATAGAAGAACGAAATTTGGGGAACCAAGTCGCCTTAGTTTACTGATCATTACCTGAAAGTATCATCCAGTTTGGGTGAAAAAATATTTGCTGAGATTTCTGGAGATTCGTAATTTTTGGAAGCTTGGCAACCCCTTCCCATGAAAGTGTTTCTCGCCAGTCACTGCTTAGGGCTACATCAAGAGGAAACCAAACATACAGATAGAACGTGAAACTACTTTGTTGTGTCAAGTTTCAAGAAGCTAGCACAAACCGTGTTGGATTTAGAGTTCCAAATACATCTATCAATATAGGAGAAAACAGAGTGAAACCTAAAAATTCAAACTGCTACTGGAAATGAACGCTTCAACATAGAAGAACGAAATTTGGGGAACCAAGTCGCCTTAGTGTACTGATCATTACCTGAGAGTATCATACAGTTTGGGTGAAAAAATATTTGCTGAGATTTCTGGAGATTCGTAATTTTGGGAAGCTTGGCAACCCCTTCCCATGAAAGTGTTTCTCGCCAGTCACTGCTTAGGGCTACATTTAGAGGAAACAAAAGGTAGAGATAGAACGTGAAACTACTTTGTTGTGTCAAGTTTCAAGAAGCTAGCACAAACCGTGTTGGATTTAGAGTTCCAAATACATCTATCAATATAGGAGAAAACAGAGTGAAACCTAAAAATTCAAACTGTTACTGGAAATGAACGCTTCAACATAGAAGAACGAAATTTCGGGAACCAAGTCGCCTTAGTGTACTGATCATTACCTGAAAGTATCATCCAGTTTGGGTGAAAAAATATTTGCTGAGATTTCTGGAGATTCGTAATTTTGGGAAGCTTGGCAACCCCTTCCCATGAAAGTGTTTCTCGCCAGTCACTGCTTAGGGCTACATCAAGAGGAAACAAAACGTAGAGATAGAAGGTGAAACTACTTTGTTGTGTCAAGTTTCAAGAAGCTAGCACAAACCGTGTTGGATTTAGAGTTCCAAATACATCTATCAATATAGGAGAAAACAGAGTGAAACCTAAAAATTCAAACTGTTACTGGGAATGAACGCTTCAACATAGAAGAACGAAATTTGGGGAACCATGTCGCCTTAGTGTACTGATCATTACCTGAAAGTATCATCCAGTTTGGGTGAAAAAATATTTGCTGAGATTTCTGGAGATTCGTAATTTTGGGAAGCTTGGCAACCCCTTCCCATGAAAGTGTTTCTCGCCAGTCACTGCTTAGGGCTACATCAAGAGGAAACAAAACGTAGAGATAGAACGTGAAACTACTTTCTTGTGTCAAGTTTCAAGAAGCTAGCACAAACCGTGTTGGATTTAGAGTTCCAAATACATCTATCAATATAGGAGAAAACAGAGTGAAACCTAAAAATTCAAACTGTTACTGGAAATGAACGCTTCAACATAGAAGAACGAAATTTGGGGAACCAAGTCGCCTTAGTGTACTGATCATTACCTGAAAGTATCATCCAGTTTGGGTGAAAAAATATTTGCTGAGATTTCTGGAGATTCGTAATTTTGGGAAGCTTGGCAACCCCTTCCCATGAAAGTGTTTCTCGCCAGTCACTGCTTAGGGCTACATCAAGAGGAAACCAAACGTAGAGATAGAACGTGAAACTACTTTGTTGTGTCAAGTTTCAAGAAGCTAGCACAAACCGTGTTGGATTTAGAGTTCCAAATACATCTATCAATATAGGAGAAAACAGAGTGAAACCTACAAATTCAAACTGTTACTGGAAATGAACGCTTCAACATAGAAGAACGAAATTTGGGGAACCAAGTCGCCTTAGTGTACTGATCATTACCTGAAAGTATCATCCAGTTTGGGTGAAAAAATGTTTGCTGAGATTTCTGGAGATTCGTAATTTTGGGAAGCTTGGCAACCCCTTCCCATGAAAGTGTTTCTCGCCAGTCACTGCTTAGGGCTACATCAAGAGGGAACCAAACGTAGAGATAGAACGTGAAACTACTTTGTTGTGTCAAGTTTCAAGAAGTTAGCACAAACCGTGTTGGATTTAGAGTTCCAAATACATCTATCAATATAGGAGAAAACAGAGTGAAACCTAAAAATTCAAACTGCTACTGGAAATGAACGCTTCAACATAGAAGAACGAAATTTGGGGAACCAAGTCGCCTTAGTGTACTGATCATTACCTGAGAGTATCATCCAGTTTGGGTGAAAAAATATTTGCTGAGATTTCTGGAGATTCGTAATTTTGGGAAGCTTGGCAACCCCTTCCCATGAAAGTGTTTCTCGCCAGTCACTGCTTAGGGCTACATTTAGAGGAAACAAAACGTAGAGATAGAACGTGAAACTACTTTGTTGTGTCAAGTTTCAAGAAGCTAGCACAAACCGTGTTGGATTTAGAGTTCCAAATACATCTATCAATATAGGAGAAAACAGAGTGAAACCTAAAAATTCAAACTGTTACTGGAAATGAACGCTTCAACATAGAAGAACGAAATTTGGGGAACCAAGTCGCCTTAGTGTACTGATCATTACCTGAAAGTATCATCCAGTTTGGGTGAATAAATATTTGCTGAGATTTCTGGAGATTCGTAATTTTGGGAAGCTTGGCAACCCCTTCCCATGAATGTGTTTCTCGCCAGTCACTGCTTAGGGCTACATCAAGAGGAAACCAAACGTAGAGATAGAACGTGAAACTACTTTGTTGTGTCAAGTTTCAAGAAGCTAGCACAAACCGTGTTGGATTTAGAGTTCCAAATACATCTATCAATATAGGAGAAAACAGAGTGAAACCTAAAAATTCAAACTGTTACTGGAAATGAACGCTTCAACATAGAAGAACGAAATTTGGGGAACCAAGTCGCCTTAGTGTACTGATCATTACCTGAAAGTATCATCCAGTTTGGGTGAAAAAATATTTGCTGAGATTTCTGGAGATTCGTAATTTTGGGAAGCTTGGCAACCCCTTCCCATGAAAGTGTTTCTCGCCAGTCACTGCTTAGGGCTACATCAAGAGGAAACCAAACGTAGAGATAGAACGTGAAACTACTTTGTTGTGTCAAGTTTCAAGAAGCTAGCACAAACCGTGTTGGATTTAGAGTTCCAAATACATCTATCAATATAGGAGAAAACAGAGTGAAACCTACAAATTCAAACTGTTACTGGAAATGAACGCTTCAACATAGAAGAACGAAATTTGGGGAACCAAGTCGCCTTAGTGTACTGATCATTACCTGAAAGTATCATCCAGTTTGGGTGAAAAAATGTTTGCTGAGATTTCTGGAGATTCGTAATTTTGGGAAGCTTGGCAACCCCTTCCCATGAAAGTGTTTCTCGCCAGTCACTGCTTAGGGCTACATCAAGAGGAAACAAAACGTAGAGATAGAACGTGAAACTACTTTGTTGTGTCAAGTTTCAAGAAGCTAGCACAAACCGTGTTGGATTTAGAGTTCCAAATACATCTATCAATATAGGAGAAAACAGAGTGAAACCTAAAAATTCAAACTGTTACTGGAAATGAACGCTTCAACATAGAAGAACGAAATTTGGGGAACCAAGTCGCCTTAGTGTACTGATCATTACCTGAAAGTATCATCCAGTTTGGGTGAAAAAATAATTGCTGAGATTTCTGGAGATTCGTAATTTTGGGAAGCTTGGCAACCCCTTCCCATGAAAGTGTTTCTCGCCAGTCACTGCTTAGGGCTACATCAAGAGGAAACAAAACGTAGAGATAGAACGTGAAACTACTTTGTTGTTTCAAGTTTCAAGAAGCTAGCACAAACCGTGTTGGATTTAGAGTTCCAAATACATCTATCAATATAGGAGAAAACAGAGTGTAACCTAAAAATTCAAACTGTTACTGGAAATGAACGCTTCAACATAGAAGAACGAAATTTGGGGAACCAAGTCGCCTTAGTGTACTGATCATTACCTGAAAGTATCATCCAGTTTGGGTGAAAAAATATTTGCTGAGATTTCTGGAGATTCGTAATTTTGGGAAGCTTGGCAACCCCTTCCCATGAAAGTGTTTCTCGCCAGTCACTGCTTAGGGCTACATCAAGAGGAAACAAAACGTAGAGATAGAACGTGAAACTACTTTGTTGTGTCAAGTTTCAAGAAGCTAGCACAAACCGTGTTGGATTTAGAGTTCCAAATACATCTATCAATATAGGAGAAAACAGAGTGAAACCTAAAAATTCAAACTGTTACTGGAAATGAACGCTTCAACATAGAAGAACGAAATTTGGGGAACCAAGTCGCCTTAGTGTACTGATCATTACCTGAAAGTATCATCCAGTTTGGGTGAAAAAATATTTGCTGAGATTTCTGGAGATTCATAATTTTGGGAAGCTTGGCCACCCCTTCACATGAAAGCGTTTCTCGCCAGTCACTGCTTAGGGCTACATCAAGAGGAAACCAAACGTAGAGATAGAACGTGAAACTACTTTGTTGTGTCAAGTTTCAAGAAGTTAGCACAAACCGTGTTGGATTTAGAGTTCCAAATACATCTATCAATATAGGAGAAAACAGAGTGAAACCTAAAAATTCAAACTGCTACTGGAAATGAACGCTTCAACATAGAAGAACGAAATTTGGGGAACCAAGTCGCCTTAGTGTACTGATCATTACCTGAGAGTATCATCCCGTTTGGGTGAAAAAATATTTGCTGAGATTTCTGGAGATTCGTAATTTTTGGAAGCTTGGCAACCCCTTCCCATGAAAGTGTTTCTCGCCAGTCACTGCTTAGGGCTACATCTAGTGGAAACAAAACGTAGAGATAGAACGTGAAACTACTTTGTTGTGTCAAGTTTCAAGAAGCTAGCACAAACCGTGTTGGATGTAGAGTTCCAAATACATCTATCAATATAGGAGAAAACAGAGTGAAACCTAAAAATTCAAACTGTTACTGGAAATGAACGCTTCAACATAGAAGAACGAAATTTGGGGAACCAAGTCGCCTTAGTGTACTGATCATTACCTGAAAGTATCATCCAGTTTGGGTGAAAAAATATTTGCTGAGATTTCTGGAGATTCGTAATTTTGGGAAGCTTGGCAACCCCTTCCCATGAAAGTGTTTCTCGCCAGTCACTGCTTAGGGCTACATCAAGAGGAAACAAAACGTAGAGATAGAAGGTGAAACTACTTTGTTGTGTCAAGTTTCAAGAAGCTAGCACAAACCGTGTTGGATTTAGAGTTCCAAATACATCTATCAATATAGGAGAAAACAGAGTGAAACCTAAAAATTCAAACTGTTACTGGGAATGAACGCTTCAACATAGAAGAACGAAATTTGGGGAACCAAGTCGCCTTAGTGTACTGATCATTACCTGAAAGTATCATCCAGTTTGGGTGAAAAAATATTTGCTGAGATTTCTGGAGATTCGTAATTTTGGGAAGCTTGGCAACCCCTTCCCATGAAAGTGTTTCTGGCCAGTCACTGCTTAGGGCTACATCAAGAGGAAACCAAACGTAGAGATAGAACGTGAAACTACTTTGTTGTGTCAAGTTTCAAGAAGCTAGCACAAACCGTGTTGGATTTAGAGTTCCAAATACATCTATCAATATAGGAGAAAACAGAGTGAAACCTAAAAATTCAAACTGTTACTGGAAATGAACGCTTCAACATAGAAGAACGAAATTTGGGGAACCAAGTCGCCTTAGTGTACTGATCATTACCTGAAAGTATCATCCAGTTTGGGTGAAAAAATGTTTGCTGAGATTTCTGGAGATTCGTAATTTTGGGAAGCTTGGCAACCCCTTCCCATGAAAGTGTTTCTCGCCAGTCACTGCTTAGGGCTACATCAAGAGGAAACAAAACGTAGAGATAGAACGTGAAACTACTTTGTTGTGTCAAGTTTCAAGAAGCTAGCACAAACCGTGTTGGATGTAGAGTTCCAAATACATCTATCAATATAGGAGAAAACAGAGTGAAACCTAAAAATTCAAACTGTTACTGGAAATGAACGCTTCAACATAGAAGAACGAAATTTGGGGAACCAAGTCGCCTTAGTGTACTGATCATTACCTGAAAGTATCATCCAGTTTGGGTGAAAAAATATTTGCTGAGATTTCTGGAGATTCGTAATTTTTGGAAGCTTGGCAACCCCTTCCCATGAAAGTGTTTCTCGCCAGTCACTGCTTAGGGCTACATCAAGAGGAAACAAAACGTAGAGATAGAACGTGAAACTACTTTGTTGTGTCAAGTTTCAAGAAGCTAGCACAAACCGTGTTGGATGTAGAGTTCCAAATACATCTATCAATATAGGAGAAAACAGAGTGAAACCTAAAAATTCAAACTGTTACTGGAAATGAACGCTTCAACATAGAAGAACGAAATTTGGGGAACCAAGTCGCCTTAGTGTACTGATCATTACCTGAAAGTATCATCCAGTTTGGGTGAAAAAATATTTGCTGAGATTTCTGGAGATTCGTAATTTTGGGAAGCTTGGCAACCCCTTCCCATGAAAGTGTTTCTCGCCAGTCACTGCTTAGGGCTACATCAAGAGGAAACAAAACGTAGAGATAGAACGTGAAACTACTTTGTTGTGTCAAGTTTCAAGAAGCTAGCACAAACCGTGTTGGATTTAGAGTTCCAAATACATCTATCAATATAGGAGAAAACAGAGTGAAACCTAAAAATTCAAACTGTTACTGGAAATGAACGCTTCAACATAGAAGAACGAAATTTGGGGAACCAAGTCGCCTTAGTGTACTGATCATTACCTGAAAGTATCATCCAGTTTGGGTGAAAAAATATTTGCTGAGATTTCTGGAGATTCGTAATTTTGGGAAGCTTGGCAACCCCTTCCCATGAAAGTGTTTCTCGCCAGTCACTGCTTAGGGCTACATCAAGAGGAAACCAAACGTAGAGATAGAACGTGAAACTACTTTGTTGTGTCAAGTTTCAAGAAGCTAGCACAAACCGTGTTGGATTTAGAGTTCCAAATACATCTATCAATATAGGAGAAAACAGAGTGAAACCTAAAAATTCAAACTGTTACTGGAAATGAACGCTTCAACATAGAAGAACGAAATTTGGGGAACCAAGTCGCCTTAGTGTACTGATCATTACCTGAAAGTATCATCCAGTTTGGGTGAAAAAATATTTGCTGAGATTTCTGGAGATTCGTAATTTTGGGAAGCTTGGCAACCCCTTCCCATGAAAGTGTTTCTCGCCAGTCACTGCTTAGGGCTACATCAAGAGGAAACCAAACGTAGAGATAGAACGTGAAACTACTTTGTTGTGTCAAGTTTCAAGAAGCTAGCACAAACCGTGTTGGATTTAGAGTTCCAAATACATCTATCAATATAGGAGAAAACAGAGTGAAACCTAAAAATTCAAACTGTTACTGGAAATGAACGCTTCAACATAGAAGAACAAAATTTGGGGAAACAAGTCGCCTTAGTGTACTGATCATTACCTGAAAGTATCATCCAGTTTGGGTGAAAAAATATTTGCTGAGATTTCTGGAGATTCGTAATTTTGGGAAGCTTGGCAACCCCTTCCCATGAAAGTGTTTCTCGCCAGTCACTGCTTAGGGCTACATCTAGAGGAAACCAAACGTAGAGATAGAACGTGAAACTACTTTGTTGTGTCAAGTTTCAAGAAGCTAGCACAAACCGTGTTGGATTTAGAGTTCCAAATACATCTATCAATATAGGAGAAAACAGAGTGAAACCTAAAAATTCAAACTGTTACTGGAAATGAACGCTTCAACATAGAAGAACGAAATTTGGGGAACCAAGTCGCCTTAGTGTACTGATCATTACCTGAAAGTATCATCCAGTTTGGGTGAAAAAATATTTGCTGAGATTTCTGGAGATTCGTAATTTTGGGAAGCTTGGCAACCCCTTCCCATGAAAGTGTTTCTCGCCAGTCACTGCTTAGGGCTACATCAAGAGGAAACAAAACGTAGAGATAGAACGTGAAACTACTTTGTTGTGTCAAGTTTCAAGAAGCTAGCACAAACCGTGTTGGATTTAGAGTTCCAAATACATCGATCAATATAGGAGAAAACAGAGTGAAACCTAAAAATTCAAACTGTTACTGGAAATGAACGCTTCAACATAGAAGAACGAAATTTGGGGAACCAAGTCGCCTTAGTGTACTGATCATTACCTGAAAGTATCATCCAGTTTGGGTGAAAAAATATTTGCTGAGATTTCTGGAGATTCATAATTTTGGGAAGCTTGGCAACCCCTTCCCATGAAAGTGTTTCTCGCCAGTCACTGCTTAGGGCTACATCAAGAGGAAACCAAACGTAGAGATAGAACGTGAAACTACTTTGTTGTGTCAAGTTTCAAGAAGTTAGCACAAACCGTGTTGGATTTAGAGTTCCAAATACATCTATCAATATAGGAGAAAACAGAGTGAAACCTAAAAATTCAAACTGCTACTGGAAATGAACGCTTCAACATAGAAGAACGAAATTTGGGGAACCAAGTCGCCTTAGTGTACTGATCATTACCTGAGAGTATCATCCAGTTTGGGTGAAAAAATATTTGCTGAGATTTCTGGAGATTCGTAATTTTGGGAAGCTTGGCAACCCCTTCCCATGAAAGTGTTTCTCGCCAGTCACTGCTTAGGGCTACATCAAGAGGAAACAAAACGTAGAGATAGAACGTGAAACTACTTTGTTGTGTCAAGTTTCAAGAAGCTAGCACAAACCGTGTTGGATTTAGAGTTCCAAATACATCTATCAATATAGGAGAAAACAGAGTGAAACCTAAAAATTCAAACTGTTACTGGAAATGAACGCTTCAACATAGAAGAACGAAATTTGGGGAACCAAGTCGCCTTAGTGTACTGATCATTACCTGAAAGTATCATCCAGTTTGGGTGAAAAAATATTTGCTGAGATTTCTGGAGATTCGTAATTTTTGGAAGCTTGGCAACCCCTTCCCTTGAAAGTGTTTCTCGCCAGTCACTGCTTAGGGCTACATCAAAAGGAAACAAAACGTAGAGATAGAACGTGAAACTACTTTGTTGTGTCAAGTTTCAAGAAGCTAGCACAAACCGTGTTGGATGTAGAGTTCCAAATACATCTATCAATATAGGAGAAAACAGAGTGAAACCTAAAAATTCAAACTGTTACTGGAAATGAACGCTTCAACATAGAAGAACGAAATTTGGGGAACCAAGTCGCCTTAGTGTACTGATCATTACCTGAAAGTATCATCCAGTTTGGGTGAAAAAATATTTGCTGAGATTTCTGGAGATTCGTAATTTTTGGAAGCTTGGCAACCCCTTCCCATGAAAGTGTTTCTCGCCAGTCACTGCTTAGGGCTACATCAAGAGGAAACAAAACGTAGAGATAGAACGTGAAACTACTTTGTTGTGTCAAGTTTCAAGAAGCTAGCACAAACCGTGTTGGATTTAGAGTTCCAAATACATCTATCAATATAGGAGAAAACAGAGTGAAACCTAAAAATTCAAACTGTTACTGGAAATGAACGCTTCAACATAGAAGAACGAAATTTGGGGAACCAAGTCGCCTTAGTGTACTGATCATTACCTGAAAGTATCATCCAGTTTGGGTGAAAAAATATTTGCTGAGATTTCTGGAGATTCGTAATTTTGGGAAGCTTGGCAACCCCTTCCCATGAAAGTGTTTCTCGCCAGTCACTGCTTAGGGCTACATCAAGAGGAAACCAAACGTAGAGATAGAACGTGAAACTACTTTGTTGTGTCAAGTTTCAAGAAGCTAGCACAAACCGTGTTGGATTTAGAGTTCCAAATACATCTATCAATATAGGAGAAAACAGAGTGAAACCTACAAATTCAAACTGTTACTGGAAATGAACGCTTCAACATAGAAGAACGAAATTTGGGGAACCAAGTCGCCTTAGTGTACTGATCATTACCTGAAAGTATCATCCAGTTTGGGTGAAAAAATATTTGCTGAGATTTCTGGAGATTCGTAATTTTGGGAAGCTTGGCAACCCCTTCCCATGAAAGTGTTTCTCGCCAGTCACTGCTTAGGGCTACATCAAGAGGAAACCAAACATACAGATAGAACGTGAAACTACTTTGTTGTGTCAAGTTTCAAGAAGCTAGCACAAACCGTGTTGGATTTAGAGTTCCAAATACATCTATCAATATAGGAGAAAACAGAGTGAAACCTAAAAATTCAAACTGTTACTGGAAATGAACGCTTCAACATAGAAGAACGAAATTTGGGGAACCAAGTCGCCTTAGTGTACTGATCATTACCTGAAAGTATCATCCAGTTTGGGTGAAAAAATATTTGCTGAGATTTCTGGAGATTCGTAATTTTGGGAAGCTTGGCAACCCCTTCCCATGAAAGTGTTTCTCGCCAGTCACTGCTTAGGGCTACATCAAGAGGAAACCAAACGTAGAGATAGAACGTGAAACTACTTTGTTGTGTCAAGTTTCAAGAAGCTAGCACAAACCGTGTTGGATTTAGAGTTCCAAATACATCGATCAATATAAGAGAAAACAGAGTGAAACCTAAAAATTCAAACTGTTACTGGAAATGAACGCTTCAACATAGAAGAACAAAATTTGGGGAACCAAGTCGCCTTAGTGTACTGATCATTACCTGAAAGTATCATCCAGTTTGGGTGAAAAAATATTTGCTGAGATTTCTGGAGATTCGTAATTTTGGGAAGCTTGGCAACCCCTTCCCATGAAAGTGTTTCTCGCCAGTCACTGCTTAGGGCTACATCAAGAGGAAACCAAACGTAGAGATAGAACGTGAAACTACTTTGTTGTGTCAAGTTTCAAGAAGCTAGCACAAACCGTGTTGGATTTAGAGTTCCAAATACATCTATCAATATAGGAGAAAACAGAGTGAAACCTAAAAATTCAAACTGTTACTGGAAATGAACGCTTCAACATAGAAGAACGAAATTTGGGGAACCAAGTCGCCTTAGTGTACTGATCATTACCTGAAAGTATCATCCAGTTTGGGTGAAAAAATATTTGCTGAGATTTCTGGAGATTCGTAATTTTTGGAAGCTTGGCAACCCCTTCCCATGAAAGTGTTTCTCGCCAGTCACTGCTTAGGGCTACATCAAGAGGAAACCAAACATACAGATAGAACGTGAAACTACTTTGTTGTGTCAAGTTTCAAGAAGCTAGCACAAACCGTGTTGGATTTAGAGTTCCAAATACATCTATCAATATAGGAGAAAACAGAGTGAAACCTAAAAATTCAAACTGTTACTGGAAATGAACGCTTCAACATAGAAGAACGAAATTTGGGGAACCAAGTCGCCTTAGTGTACTGATCATTACCTGAAAGTATCATCCAGTTTGGGTGAAAAAATATTTGCTGAGATTTCTGGAGATTCGTAATTTTGGGAAGCTTGGCAACCCCTTCCCATGAAAGTGTTTCTCGCCAGTCACTGCTTAGGGCTACATCAAGAGGAAACAAAACGTAGAGATAGAACGTGAAACTACTTTGTTGTGTCAAGTTTCAAGAAGCTAGCACAAACCGTGTTGGATTTAGAGTTCCAAATACATCTATCAATATAGGAGAAAACAGAGTGAAACCTAAAAATTCAAACTGTTACTGGAAATGAACGCTTCAACATAGAAGAACGAAATTTGGGGAACCAAGTCGCCTTAGTGTACTGATCATTACCTGAAAGTATCATCCAGTTTGGGTGAAAAAATATTTGCTGAGATTTCTGGAGATTCGTAATTTTGGGAAGCTTGGCAACCCCTTCCCATGAAAGTGTTTCTCGCCAGTCACTGCTTAGGGCTACATCAAGAGGAAACCAAACATACAGATAGAACGTGAAACTACTTTGTTGTGTCAAGTTTCAAGAAGCTAGCACAAACCGTGTTGGATTTAGAGTTCCAAATATATCTATCAATATAGGAGAAAACAGAGTGAAACCTAAAAATTCAAACTGTTACTGGAAATGAACGCTTCAACATAGAAGAACGAAATTTGGGGAACCAAGTCGCCTTAGTGTACTGATCATTACCTGAAAGTATCATCCAGTTTGGGTGAAAAAATATTTGCTGAGATTTCTGGAGATTCATAATTTTGGGAAGCTTGGCAACCCCTTCCCATGAAAGTGTTTCTCGCCAGTCACTGCTTAGGGCTACATCAAGAGGAAACCAAACGTAGAGATAGAACGTGAAACTACTTTGTTGTGTCAAGTTTCAAGAAGCTAGCACAAACCGTGTTGGATTTAGAGTTCCAAATACATCTATCAATATAGGAGAAAACAGAGTGAAACCTAAAAATTCAAACTGTTACTGGAAATGAACGCTTCAACATAGAAGAACAAAATTTGGGGAACCAAGTCGCCTTAGTGTACTGATCATTACCTGAAAGTATCATCCAGTTTGGGTGAAAAAATATTTGCTGAGATTTCTGGAGATTCGTAATTTTGGGAAGCTTGGCAACCCCTTCCCATGAAAGTGTTTCTCGCCAGTCACTGCTTAGGGCTACATCTAGAGGAAACCAAACGTAGAGATAGAACGTGAAACTACTTTGTTGTGTCAAGTTTCAAGAAGCTAGCACAAACCGTGTTGGATTTAGAGTTCCAAATACATCTATCAATATAGGAGAAAACAGAGTGAAACCTAAAAATTCAAACTGTTACTGGAAATGAACGCTTCAACATAGAAGAACGAAATTTGGGGAACCAAGTCGCCTTAGTGTACTGATCATTACCTGAAAGTATCATCCAGTTTGGGTGAAAAAATATTTGCTGAGATTTCTGGAGATTCGTAATTTTGGGAAGCTTGGCAACCCCTTCCCATGAAAGTGTTTCTCGCCAGTCACTGCTTAGGGCTACATCAAGAGGAAACCAAACGTAGAGATAGAACGTGAAACTACTTTGTTGTGTCAAGTTTCAAGAAGCTAGCACAAACCGTGTTGGATTTAGAGTTCCAAATACATCGATCAATATAGGAGAAAACAGAGTGAAACCTAAAAATTCAAACTGTTACTGGAAATGAACGCTTCAACATAGAAGAACGAAATTTGGGGAACCAAGTCGCCTTAGTGTACTGATCATTACCTGAAAGTATCATCCAGTTTGGGTGAAAAAATATTTGCTGAGATTTCTGGAGATTCATAATTTTGGGAAGCTTGGCAACCCCTTCCCATGAAAGTGTTTCTCGCCAGTCACTGCTTAGGGCTACATCAAGAGGAAACCAAACGTAGAGATAGAACGTGAAACTACTTTGTTGTGTCAAGTTTCAAGAAGTTAGCACAAACCGTGTTGGATTTAGAGTTCCAAATACATCTATCAATATAGGAGAAAACAGAGTGAAACCTAAAAATTCAAACTGCTACTGGAAATGAACGCTTCAACATAGAAGAACGAAATTTGGGGAACCAAGTCGCCTTAGTGTACTGATCATTACCTGAGAGTATCATCCAGTTTGGGTGAAAAAATATTTGCTGAGATTTCTGGAGATTCGTAATTTTGGGAAGCTTGGCAACCCCTTCCCATGAAAGTGTTTCTCGCCAGTCACTGCTTAGGGCTACATCAAGAGGAAACAAAACGTAGAGATAGAACGTGAAACTACTTTGTTGTGTCAAGTTTCAAGAAGCTAGCACAAACCGTGTTGGATTTAGAGTTCCAAATACATCTATCAATATAGGAGAAAACAGAGTGAAACCTAAAAATTCAAACTGTTACTGGAAATGAACGCTTCAACATAGAAGAACGAAATTTGGGGAACCAAGTCGCCTTAGTGTACTGATCATTACCTGAAAGTATCATCCAGTTTGGGTGAAAAAATATTTGCTGAGATTTCTGGAGATTCGTAATTTTGGGAAGCTTGGCAACCCCTTCCCATGAAAGTGTTTCTCGCCAGTCACTGCTTAGGGCTACATCAAGAGGAAACCAAACGTAGAGATAGAACGTGAAACTACTTTGTTTTGTCAAGTTTCAAGAAGCTAGCACAAACCGTGTTGGATTTAGAGTTCCAAATACATCTATCAATATAGGAGAAAACAGAGTGAAACCTAAAAATTCAAACTGTTACTGGAAATGAACGCTTCAACATAGAAGAACGAAATTTGGGGAACCAAGTCGCCTTAGTGTACTGATCATTACCTGAAAGTATCATCCAGTTTGGGTGAAAAAATATTTGCTGAGATTTCTGGAGATTCGTAATTTTGGGAAGCTTGGCAACCCCTTCCCATGAAAGTGTTTCTCGCCAGTCACTGCTTAGGGCTACATCAAGAGGAAACCAAACGTAGAGATAGAACGTGAAACTACTTTGTTGTGTCAAGTTTCAAGAAGCTAGCACAAACCGTGTTGGATTTAGTGTTCCAAATACATCTATCAATATAGGAGAAAACAGAGTGAAACCTAAAAATTCAAACTGTTACTGGAAATGAACGCTTCAACATAGAAGAACGAAATTTGGGGAACCAAGTCGCCTTAGTGTACTGATCATTACCTGAAAGTATCATCCAGTTTGGGTGAAAAAATATTTGCTGAGATTTCTGGAGATTCGTAATTTTGGGAAGCTTGGCATCCCCTTCCCATGAAAGTGTTTCTCGCCAGTCACTGCTTAGGGCTACATCAAGAGGAAACCAAACGTAGATATAGAACGTGAAACTACTTTGTTGTGTCAAGTTTCAAGAAGTTAGCACAAACCGTGTTGGATGTAGAGTTCCAAATACATCTATCAATATAGGAGAAAACAGAGTGAAACCTAAAAATTCAAACTGTTACTGGAAATGAACGCTTCAACATAGAAGAACGAAATTTGGGGAACCAAGTCGCCTTAGTGTACTGATCATTACCTGAAAGTATCATCCAGTTTGGGTGAAAAAATATTTGCTGAGATTTCTGGAGATTCGTAATTTTGGGAAGCTTGGCAACCCCTTCCCATGAAAGTGTTTCTCGCCAGTCACTGCTTAGGGCTACATCAAGAGGAAACCAAACGTAGAGATAGAACGTGAAACTACTTTGTTTTGTCAAGTTTCAAGAAGCTAGCACAAACCGTGTTGGATTTAGAGTTCCAAATACATCTATCAATATAGGAGAAAACAGAGTGAAACCTAAAAATTCAAACTGTTACTGGAAATGAACGCTTCAACATAGAAGAACGAAATTTGGGGAACCAAGTCGCCTTAGTGTACTGATCATTACCTGAAAGTATCATCCAGTTTGGGTGAAAAAATATTTGCTGAGATTTCTGGAGATTCGTAATTTTGGGAAGCTTGGCAACCCCTTCCCATGAAAGTGTTTCTCGCCAGTCACTGCTTAGGGCTACATCAAGAGGAAACCAAACGTAGAGATAGAACGTGAAACTACTTTGTTGTGTCAAGTTTCAAGAAGCTAGCACAAACCGTGTTGGATTTAGTGTTCCAAATACATCTATCAATATAGGAGAAAACAGAGTGAAACCTAAAAATTCAAACTGTTACTGGAAATGAACGCTTCAACATAGAAGAACGAAATTTGGGGAACCAAGTCGCCTTAGTGTACTGATCATTACCTGAAAGTATCATCCAGTTTGGGTGAAAAAATATTTGCTGAGATTTCTGGAGATTCGTAATTTTGGGAAGCTTGGCATCCCCTTCCCATGAAAGTGTTTCTCGCCAGTCACTGCTTAGGGCTACATCAAGAGGAAACCAAACGTAGATATAGAACGTGAAACTACTTTGTTGTGTCAAGTTTCAAGAAGTTAGCACAAACCGTGTTGGATGTAGAGTTCCAAATACATCTATCAATATAGGAGAAAACAGAGTGAAACCTAAAAATTCAAACTGTTACTGGAAATGAACGCTTCAACATAGAAGAACCAAATTTGGGGAACCAAGTCGCCTTAGTGTACTGATCATTACCTGAAAGTATCATCCAGTTTGGGTGAAAAAATATTTGCTGAGATTTCTGGAGATTCGTAATTTTGGGAAGCTTGGCAACCCCTTCCCATGAAAGTGTTTCTCGCCAGTCACTGCTTAGGGCTACATCAAGAGGAAACAAAACGTAGAGATAGAACGTGAAACTACTTTGTTGTGTCAAGTTTCAAGAAGCTAGCACAAACCGTGTTGGATTTAGAGTTCCAAATACATCTATCAATATAGGAGAAAACAGAGTGTAACCTAAAAATTCAAACTGTTACTGGAAATGAACGCTTCAACATAGAAGAACGAAATTTGGGGAACCAAGTCGCCTTAGTGTACTGATCATTACCTGAAAGTATCATCCAGTTTGGGTGAAAAAATATTTGCTGAGATTTCTGGAGATTCGTAATTTTGGGAAGCTTGGCAACCCCTTCCCATGAAAGTGTTTCTCGCCAGTCACTGCTTAGGGCTACATCAAGAGGAAACAAAATGTAGAGATAGAACGTGAAACTACTTTGTTGTGTCAAGTTTCAAGAAGCTAGCACAAACCGTGTTGGATTTAGAGTTCCAAATACATCTATCAATATAGGAGAAAACAGAGTGAAACCTAAAAATTCAAACTGTTACTGGAAATGAACGCTTCAACATAGAAGAACGAAATTTGGGGAACCAAGTCGCCTTAGTGTACTGATCATTACCTGAAAGTATCATCCAGTTTGGGTGAAAAAATATTTGCTGAGATTTCTGGAGATTCGTAATTTTGGGAAGCTTGGCAACCCCTTCCCATGAAAGTGTTTCTCGCCAGTCACTGCTTAGGGCTACATCAAGAGGAAACCAAACATACAGATAGAACGTGAAACTACTTTGTTGTGTCAAGTTTCAAGAAGCTAGCACAAACCGTGTTGGATTTAGAGTTCCAAATACATCTATCAATATAGGAGAAAACAGAGTGAAACCTAAAAATTCAAACTGTTACTGGAAATGAACGCTTCAACATAGAAGAACGAAATTTGAGGAACCAAGTCGCCTTAGTGTACTGATCATTACCTGAAAGTATCATCCAGTTTGGGTGAAAAAATATTTGCTGAGATTTCTGGAGATTCGTAATTTTGGGAAGCTTGGCAACCCCTTCCCATGAAAGTGTTTCTCGCCAGTCACTGCTTAGGGCTACATCAAGAGGAAACCAAACGTAGAGATAGAACGTGAAACTACTTTGTTGTGTCAAGTTTCAAGAAGCTAGCACAAACCGTGTTGGATTTAGAGTTCCAAATACATCTATCAATATAGGAGAAAACAGAGTGAAACCTAAAAATTCAAACTGTTACTGGAAATGAACGCTTCAACATAGAAGAACGAAATTTGGGGAACCAAGTCGCCTTAGTGTACTGATCATTACCTGAAAGTATCATCCAGTTTGGGTGAAAAAATATTTGCTGAGATTTCTGGAGATTCGTAATTTTGGGAAGCTTGGCAACCCCTTCCCATGAAAGTGTTTCTCGCCAGTCACTGCTTAGGGCTACATCAAGAGGAAACCAAACGTAGAGATAGAACGTGAAACTACTTTGTTGTGTCAAGTTTCAAGAAGCTAGCACAAACCGTGTTGGATGTAGAGTTCCAAATACATCTATCAATATAGGAGAAAACAGAGTGAAACCTAAAAATTCAAACTGTTACTGGAAATGAACGCTTCAACATAGAAGAACAAAATTTGGGGAACCAAGTCGCCTTAGTGTACTGATCATTACCTGAAAGTATCATCCAGTTTGGGTGAAAAAATATTTGCTGAGATTTCTGGAGATTCGTAATTTTGGGAAGCTTGGCAACCCCTTCCCATGAAAGTGTTTCTCGCCAGTCACTGCTTAGGGCTACATCTAGAGGAAACCAAACGTAGAGATAGAACGTGAAACTACTTTGTTGTGTCAAGTTTCAAGAAGCTAGCACAAACCGTGTTGGATGTAGAGTTCCAAATACATCTATCAATATAGGAGAAAACAGAGTGAAACCTAAAAATTCAAACTGTTACTGGAAATGAACGCTTCAACATAGAAGAACGAAATTTGGGGAACCAAGTCGCCTTAGTGTACTGATCATTACCTGAAAGTATCATCCAGTTTGGGTGAAAAAATATTTGCTGAGATTTCTGGAGATTCGTAATTTTGGGAAGCTTGGCAACCCCTTCCCATGAAAGTGTTTCTCGCCAGTCACTGCTTAGGGCTACATCAAGAGGAAACCAAACGTAGAGATAGAACGTGAAACTACTTTGTTGTGTCAAGTTTCAAGAAGCTAGCACAAACCGTGTTGGATTTAGAGTTCCAAATACATCGATCAATATAGGAGAAAACAGAGTGAAACCTAAAAATTCAAACTGTTACTGGAAATGAACGCTTCAACATAGAAGAACGAAATTTGGGGAACCAAGTCGCCTTAGTGTACTGATCATTACCTGAAAGTATCATCCAGTTTGGGTGAAAAAATATTTGCTGAGATTTCTGGAGATTCATAATTTTGGGAAGCTTGGCAACCCCTTCCCATGAAAGTGTTTCTCGCCAGTCACTGCTTAGGGCTACATCAAGAGGAAACCAAACGTAGAGATAGAACGTGAAACTACTTTGTTGTGTCAAGTTTCAAGAAGTTAGCACAAACCGTGTTGGATTTAGAGTTCCAAATACATCTATCAATATAGGAGAAAACAGAGTGAAACCTAAAAATTCAAACTGCTACTGGAAATGAACGCTTCAACATAGAAGAACGAAATTTGGGGAACCAAGTCGCCTTAGTGTACTGATCATTACCTGAGAGTATCATCCAGTTTGGGTGAAAAAATATTTGCTGAGATTTCTGGAGATTCGTAATTTTGGGAAGCTTGGCAACCCCTTCCCATGAAAGTGTTTCTCGCCAGTCACTGCTTAGGGCTACATCAAGAGGAAACAAAACGTAGAGATAGAACGTGAAACTACTTTGTTGTGTCAAGTTTCAAGAAGCTAGCACAAACCGTGTTGGATTTAGAGTTCCAAATACATCTATCAATATAGGAGAAAACAGAGTGAAACCTAAAAATTCAAACTGTTACTGGAAATGAACGCTTCAACATAGAAGAACGAAATTTGGGGAACCAAGTCGCCTTAGTGTACTGATCATTACCTGAAAGTATCATCCAGTTTGGGTGAAAAAATATTTGCTGAGATTTCTGGAGATTCGTAATTTTTGGAAGCTTGGCAACCCCTTCCCTTGAAAGTGTTTCTCGCCAGTCACTGCTTAGGGCTACATCAAAAGGAAACAAAACGTAGAGATAGAACGTGAAACTACTTTGTTGTGTCAAGTTTCAAGAAGCTAGCACAAACCGTGTTGGATGTAGAGTTCCAAATACATCTATCAATATAGGAGAAAACAGAGTGAAACCTAAAAATTCAAACTGTTACTGGAAATGAATGCTTCAACATAGAAGAACGAAATTTGGGGAACCAAGTCGCCTTAGTGTACTGATCATTACCTGAAAGTATCATCCAGTTTGGGTGAAAAAACATTTGCTGAGATTTCTGGAGATTCGTAATTTTTGGAAGCTTGGCAACCCCTTCCCATGAAAGTGTTTCTCGCCAGTCACTGCTTAGGGCTACATCAAGAGGAAACAAAACGTAGAGATAGAACGTGAAACTACTTTGTTGTGTCAAGTTTCAAGAAGCTAGCACAAACCGTGTTGGATTTAGAGTTCCAAATACATCTATCAATATAGGAGAAAACAGAGTGAAACCTAAAAATTCAAACTGTTACTGGAAATGAACGCTTCAACATAGAAGAACGAAATTTGGGGAACCAAGTCGCCTTAGTGTACTGATCATTACCTGAAAGTATCATCCAGTTTGGGTGAAAAAATATTTGCTGAGATTTCTGGAGATTCGTAATTTTGGGAAGCTTGGCAACCCCTTCCCATGAAAGTGTTTCTCGCCAGTCACTGCTTAGGGCTACATCAAGAGGAAACCAAACATACAGATAGAACGTGAAACTACTTTGTTGTGTCAAGTTTCAAGAAGCTAGCACAAACCGTGTTGGATTTAGAGTTCCAAATACATCTATCAATATAGGAGAAAACAGAGTGAAACCTAAAAATTCAAACTGTTACTGGAAATGAACGCTTCAACATAGAAGAACGAAATTTGGGGAACCAAGTCGCCTTAGTGTCCTGATCATTACCTGAAAGTATCATCCAGTTTGGGTGAAAAAATATTTGCTGAGATTTCTGGAGATTCGTAATTTTGGGAAGCTTGGCAACCCCTTCCCATGAAAGTGTTTCTCGCCAGTCACTGCTTAGGGCTACATCAAGAGGAAACAAAACGTAGAGATAGAACGTGAAACTACTTTGTTGTGTCAAGTTTCAAGAAGCTAGCACAAACCGTGTTGGATTTAGAGTTCCAAATACATCTATCAATATAGGAGAAAACAGAGTGAAACCTAAAAATTCAAACTGTTACTGGAAATGAACGCTTCAACATAGAAGAACAAAATTTGGGGAACCAAGTCGCCTTAGTGTACTGATCATTACCTGAAAGTATCATCCAGTTTGGGTGAAAAAATATTTGCTGAGATTTCTGGAGATTCGTAATTTTGGGAAGCTTGGCAACCCCTTCCCATGAAAGTGTTTCTCGCCAGTCACTGCTTAGGGCTACATCAAGAGGAAACCAAACATACAGATAGAACGTGAAACTACTTTGTTGTGTCAAGTTTCAAGAAGCTAGCACAAACCGTGTTGGATTTAGAGTTCCAAATACATCTATCAATATAGGAGAAAACAGAGTGAAACCTAAAAATTCAAACTGTTACTGGAAATGAACGCTTCAACATAGAAGAACGAAATTTGGGGAACCAAGTCGCCTTAGTGTACTGATCATTACCTGAAAGTATCATCCAGTTTGGGTGAAAAAATATTTGCTGAGATTTCTGGAGATTCGTAATTTTGGGAAGCTTGGCAACCCCTTCCCATGAAAGTGTTTCTCGCCAGTCACTGCTTAGGGCTACATCAAGAGGAAACAAAACGTAGAGATAGAACGTGAAACTACTTTGTTGTGTCAAGTTTCAAGAAGCTAGCACAAACCGTGTTGGATTTAGTGTTCCAAATACATCTATCAATATAGGAGAAAACAGAGTGAAACCTAAAAATTCAAACTGTTACTGGAAATGAACGCTTCAACATAGAAGAACGAAATTTGGGGAACCAAGTCGCCTTAGTGTACTGATCATTACCTGAAAGTATCATCCAGTTTGGGTGAAAAAATATTTGCTGAGATTTCTGGAGATTCGTAATTTTGGGAAGCTTGGCATCCCCTTCCCATGAAAGTGTTTCTCGCCAGTCACTGCTTAGGGCTACATCAAGAGGAAACCAAACGTAGATATAGAACGTGAAACTACTTTGTTGTGTCAAGTTTCAAGAAGTTAGCACAAACCGTGTTGGATTTAGAGTTCCAAATACATCTATCAATATAGGAGAAAACAGAGTGAAACCTAAAAATTCAAACTGTTACTGGAAATGAACGCTTCAACATAGAAGAACGAAATTTGGGGAACCAAGTCGCCTTAGTGTACTGATCATTACCTGAAAGTATCATCCAGTTTGGGTGAAAAAATATTTGCTGAGATTTCTGGAGATTCGTAATTTTGGGAAGCTTGGCAACCCCTTCCCATGAAAGTGTTTCTCGCCAGTCACTGCTTAGGGCTACATCAAGAGGAAACAAAACGTAGAGATAGAACGTGAAACTACTTTGTTGTGTCAAGTTTCAAGAAGCTAGCACAAACCGTGTTGGATTTAGAGTTCCAAATACATCTATCAATATAGGAGAAAACAGAGTGAAACCTAAAAATTCAAACTGTTACTGGAAATGAACGCTTCAACATAGAAGAACGAAATTTGGGGAACCAAGTCGCCTTAGTGTACTGATCATTACCTGAAAGTATCATCCAGTTTGGGTGAAAAAATATTTGCTGAGATTTCTGGAGATTCATAATTTTGGGAAGCTTGGCAACCCCTTCCCATGAAAGTGTTTCTCGCCAGTCACTGCTTAGGGCTACATCAAGAGGAAACCAAACGTAGAGATAGAACGTGAAACTACTTTGTTGTGCCAAGTTTCAAGAAGTTAGCACAAACCGTGTTGGATTTAGAGTTCCAAATACATCTATCAATATAGGAGAAAACAGAGTGAAACCTAAAAATTCAAACTGCTACTGGAAATGAACGCTTCAACATAGAAGAACGAAATTTGGGGAACCAAGTCGCCTTAGTGTACTGATCATTACCTGAGAGTATCATCCAGTTTGGGTGAAAAAATATTTGCTGAGATTTCTGGAGATTCGTAATTTTTGGAAGCTTGGCAACCCCTTCCCATGAAAGTGTTTCTCGCCAGTCACTGCTTAGGGCTACATCAAGAGGAAACAAAACGTAGAGATAGAACGTGAAACTACTTTGTTGTGTCAAGTTTCAAGAAGCTAGCACAAACCGTGTTGGATTTAGAGTTCCAAATACATCTATCAATATAGGAGAAAACAGAGTGAAACCTAAAAATTCAAACTGTTACTGGAAATGAACGCTTCAACATAGAAGAACGAAATTTGGGGAACCAAGTCGCCTTAGTGTACTGATCATTACCTGAAAGTATCATCCAGTTTGGGTGAAAAAATATTTGCTGAGATTTCTGGAGATTCGTAATTTTGGGAAGCTTGGCAACCCCTTCCCATGAAAGTGTTTCTCGCCAGTCACTGCTTAGGGCTACATCAAGAGGAAACAAAACGTAGAGATAGAACGTGAAACTACTTTGTTGTGTCAAGTTTCAAGAAGCTAGCACAAACCGTGTTGGATTTAGAGTTCCAAATACATCTATCAATATAGGAGAAAACAGAGTGAAACCTACAAATTCAAACTGTTACTGGAAATGAACGCTTCAACATAGAAGAACGAAATTTGGGGAACCAAGTCGCCTTAGTGTACTGATCATTACCTGAAAGTATCATCCAGATTGGGTGAAAAAATGTTTGCTGAGATTTCTGGAGATTCGTAATTTTGGGAAGCTTGGCAACCCCTTCCCATGAAAGTGTTTCTCGCCAGTCACTGCTTAGGGCTACATCAAGAGGAAACAAAACGTAGAGATAGAACGTGAAACTACTTTGTTGTTTCAAGTTTCAAGAAGCTAGCACAAACCGTGTTGGATTTAGAGTTCCAAATACATCTATCAATATAGGAGAAAACAGAGTGAAACCTACAAATTCAAACTGTTACTGGAAATGAACGCTTCAACATAGAAGAACGAAATTTGGGGAACCAAGTCGCCTTAGTGTACTGATCATTACCTGAAAGTATCATCCAGTTTGGGTGAAAAAATATTTGCTGAGATTTCTGGAGATTCATAATTTTGGGAAGCTTGGCAACCCCTTCCCATGAAAGTGTTTCTCGCCAGTCACTGCTTAGGGCTACATCAAGAGGAAACCAAACGTAGAGATAGAATGTGAAACTACTTTGTTGTGTCAAGTTTCAAGAAGTTAGCACAAACCGTGTTGGATTTAGAGTTCCAAATACATCTATCAATATAGGAGAAAACAGAGTGAAACCTAAAAATTGAAACTGCTACTGGAAATGAACGCTTCAACATAGAAGAACGAAATTTGGGGAACCAAGTCGCCTTAGTGTACTGATCATTACCTGAGAGTATCATCCAGTTTGGGTGAAAAAATATTTGCTGAGATTTCTGGAGATTCGTAATTTTTGGAAGCTTGGCAACCCCTTCCCATGAAAGTGTTTCTCGCCAGTCACTGCTGAGGGCTACATCAAGAGGAAACCAAACGTAGAGATAGAACGTGAAACTACTTTGTTGTGTCAAGTTACAAGAAGCTAGCACAAACCGTGTTGGATTTAGAGTTCCAAATACATCTATCAATATAGGAGAAAACAGAGTGTAACCTAAAAATTCAAACTGTTACTGGAAATGAACGCTTCAACATAGAAGAACGAAATTTGGGGAACCAAGTCGCCTTAGTGTACTGATCATTACCTGAAAGTATCATCCAGTTTGGGTGAAAAAATATTTGCTGAGATTTCTGGAGATTCGTAATTTTGGGAAGCTTGGCAACCCCTTCCCATGAAAGTGTTTCTCGCCAGTCACTGCTTAGGGCTACATCAAGAGGAAACAAAACGTAGAGATAGAACGTGAAACTACTTTGTTGTGTCAAGTTTCAAGAAGCTAGCACAAACCGTGTTGGATTTAGAGTTCCAAATACATCTATCAATATAGGAGAAAACAGAGTGAAACCTAAAAATTCAAACTGTTACTGGAAATGAACGCTTCAACATAGAAGAACGAAATTTGGGGAACCAAGTCGCCTTAGTGTACTGATCATTACCTGAAAGTATCATCCAGTTTGGGTGAAAAAATATTTGCTGAGATTTCTGGAGATTCATAATTTTGGGAAGCTTGGCAACCCCTTCCCATGAAAGTGTTTCTCGCCAGTCACTGCTTAGGGCTACATCAAGAGGAAACCAAACGTAGAGATAGAACGTGAAACTACTTTGTTGTGTCAAGTTTCAAGAAGTTAGCACAAACCGTGTTGGATTTAGAGTTCCAAATACATCTATCAATATAGGAGAAAACAGAGTGAAACCTAAAAATTCAAACTGCTACTGGAAATGAACGCTTCAACATAGAAGAACGAAATTTGGGGAACCAAGTCGCCTTAGTGTACTGATCATTACCTGAGAGTATCATCCAGTTTGGGTGAAAAAATATTTGCTGAGATTTCTGGAGATTCGTAATTTTTGGAAGCTTGGCAACCCCTTCCCATGAAAGTGTTTCTCGCCAGTCACTGCTGAGGGCTACATCAAGAGGAAACCAAACGTAGAGATAGAACGTGAAACTACTTTGTTGTGTCAAGTTTCAAGAAGCTAGCACAAACCGTGTTGGATTTAGAGTTCCAAATACATCTATCAATATAGGAGAAAACAGAGTGAAACCTAAAAATTCAAACTGTTACTGGAAATGAACGCTTCAACATAGAAGAACGAAATTTGGGGAACCAAGTCGCCTTAGTGTACTGATCATTACCTGAGAGTATCATCCAGTTTGGGTGAAAAAATATTTGCTGAGATTTCTGGAGATTCGTAATTTTGGGAATCTTGGCAACCCCTTCCCATGAAAGTGTTTCTCGCCAGTCACTGCTTAGGGCTACATCAAGAGGAAACAAAACGTAGAGATAGAACGTGAAACTACTTTGTTGTGTCAAGTTTCAAGAAGCTAGCACAAACCGTGTTGGATTTAGAGTTCCAAATACATCTATCAATATAGGAGAAAACAGAGTGAAACCTACAAATTCAAACTGTTACTGGAAATGAACGCTTCAACATAGAAGAACGAAATTTGGGGAACCAAGTCGCCTTAGTGTACTGATCATTACCTGAAAGTATCATCCAGTTTGGGTGAAAAAATGTTTGCTGAGATTTCTGGAGATTCGTAATTTTGGGAAGCTTGGCAACCCCTTCCCATGAAAGTGTTTCTCGCCAGTCACTGCTTAGGGCTACATCAAGAGGAAACAAAACGTAGAGATAGAACGTGATACTACTTTGTTGTGTCAAGTTTCAAGAAGCTAGCACAAACCGTGTTGGATTTAGAGTTCCAAATACATCTATCAATATAGGAGAAAACAGAGTGAAACCTAAAAATTCAAACTGTTACTGGAAATGAACGCTTCAAAATAGAAGAACGAAATTTAGGGAACCAAGTCGCCTTAGTGTACTGATCATTACCTGAAAGTATCATCCAGTTTGGGTGAAAAAATATTTGCTGAGATTTCTGGAGATTCGTAATTTTGGGAAGCTTGGCAACCCCTTCCCATGAAAGTGTTTCTCGCCAGTCACTGCTTAGGGCTACATCAAGAGGAAACAAAACGTAGAGATAGAACGTGAAACTACTTTGTTGTGTCAAGTTTCAAGAAGCTAGCACAAACCGTGTTGAATTTAGAGTTCCAAATACATCTATCAATATAGGAGAAAACAGAGTGTAACCTAAAAATTCAAACTGTTACTGGAAATGAACGCTTCAACATAGAAGAACGAAATTTGGGGAACCAAGTCGCCTTAGTGTACTGATCATTACCTGAAAGTATCATCCAGTTTGGGTGAAAAAATATTTGCTGAGATTTCTGGAGATTCGTAATTTTGGGAAGCTTGGCAACCCCTTCCCATGAAAGTGTTTCTCGCCAGTCACTGCTTAGGGCTACATCAAGAGGAAACAAAACGTAGAGATAGAACGTGAAACTACTTTGTTGTGTCAAGTTTCAAGAAGCTAGCACAAACCGTGTTGGATTTAGAGTTCCAAATACATCTATCAATATAGGAGAAAACAGAGTGAAACCTAAAAATTCAAACTGTTACTGGAAATGAACGCTTCAACATAGAAGAACGAAATTTGGGGAACCAAGTCGCCTTAGTGTACTGATCATTACCTGAAAGTATCATCCAGTTTGGGTGAAAAAATATTTGCTGAGATTTCTGGAGATTCATAATTTTGGGAAGCTTGGCAACCCCTTCCCATGAAAGTGTTTCTCGCCAGTCACTGCTTAGGGCTACATCAAGAGGAAACCAAACGTAGAGATAGAACGTGAAACTACTTTGTTGTGTCAAGTTTCAAGAAGTTAGCACAAACCGTGTTGGATTTAGAGTTCCAAATACATCTATCAATATAGGAGAAAACAGAGTGAAACCTAAAAATTCAAACTGCTACTGGAAATGAACGCTTCAACATAGAAGAACGAAATTTGGGGAACCAAGTCGCCTTAGTGTACTGATCATTACCTGAGAGTATCATCCAGTTTGGGTGAAAAAATATTTGCTGAGATTTCTGGAGATTCGTAATTTTGGGAAGCTTGGCAACCCCTTCCCATGAAAGTGTTTCTCGCCAGTCACTGCTTAGGGCTACATCAAGAGGAAACCAAACGTAGAGATAGAACGTGAAACTACTTTGTTGTGTCAAGTTTCAAGAAGTTAGCACAAACCGTGTTGGATTTAGAGTTCCAAATACATCTATCAATATAGGAGAAAACAGAGTGAAACCTAAAAATTCAAACTGCTACTGGAAATGAACGCTTCAACATAGAAGAACGAAATTTGGGGAACCAAGTCGCCTTAGTGTACTGATCATTACCTGAAAGTATCATCCAGTTTGCGTGAAAAAATGTTTGCTGAGATTTCTGGAGATTCGTAATTTTGGGAAGCTTGGCAACCCCTTCCCATGAAAGTGTTTCTCGCCAGTCACTGCTTAGGGCTACATCAAGAGGAAACAAAACGTAGAGATAGAACGTGAAACTACTTTGTTGTGTCAAGTTTCAAGAAGCTAGCACAAACCGTGTTGGATGTAGAGTTCCAAATACATCTATCAATATAGGAGAAAACAGAGTGAAACCTAAAATTCAAAATGTTACTGGAAATGAACGCTTCAACATAGAAGACCGAAATTTGGGGAACCAAGTCGCCTTAGTGTACTGATCATTACCTGAAAGTATCATCCAGTTTGGGTGAAAAAATGTTTGCTGAGATTTCTGGAGATTCGTAATTTTGGGAAGCTTGGCAACCCCTTCCCATGAAAGTGTTTCTCGCCAGTCACTGCTTAGGGCTACATCAAGAGGAAACAAAACGTAGAGATAGAACGTGAAACTACTTTGTTGTGTCAAGTTTCAAGAAGCTAGCACAAACCGTGTTGGATGTAGAGTTCCAAATACATCTATCAATATAGGAGAAAACAGAGTGAAACCTAAAAATTCAAAATGTTACTGGAAATGAACGCTTCAACATAGAAGACCGAAATTTGGGGAACCAAGTCGCCTTAGTGTACTGATCATTACCTGAAAGTATCATCCAGTTTGGGTGAAAAAATATTTGCTGAGATTTCTGGAGATTCGTAATTTTGGGAAGCTTGGCAACCCCTTCCCATGAAAGTGTTTCTCGCCAGTCACTGCTTAGGGCTACATCAAGAGGAAACAAAACGTAGAGATAGAACGTGAAACTACTTTGTTGTTTCAAGTTTCAAGAAGCTAGCACAAACCGTGTTGGATTTAGAGTTCCAAATACATCTATCAATATAGGAGAAAACAGAGTGTAACCTAAAAATTCAAACTGTTACTGGAAATGAACGCTTCAACATAGAAGAACGAAATTTGGGGAACCAAGTCGCCTTAGTGTACTGATCATTACCTGAAAGTATCATCCAGTTTGGGTGAAAAAATATTTGCTGAGATTTCTGGAGATTCGTAATTTTGGGAAGCTTGGCAACCCCTTCCCATGAAAGTGTTTCTCGCCAGTCACTGCTTAGGGCTACATCAAGAGGAAACAAAACGTAGAGATAGAACGTGAAACTACTTTGTTGTGTCAAGTTTCAAGAAGCTAGCACAAACCGTGTTGGATTTAGAGTTCCAAATACATCTATCAATATCGGAGAAAACAGAGTGAAACCTAAAAATTCAAACTGTTACTGGAAATGAACGCTTCAACATAGAAGAACGAAATTTGGGGAACCAAGTCGCCTTAGTGTACTGATCATTACCTGAAAGTATCATCCAGTTTGGGTGAAAAAACATTTGCTGAGATTTCTGGAGATTCATAATTTTGGGAAGCTTGGCAACCCCTTCCCATGAAAGTGTTTCTCGCCAGTCACTGCTTAGGGCTACATCAAGAGGAAACCAAACGTAGAGATAGAACGTGAAACTACTTTGTTGTGTCAAGTTTCAAGAAGTTAGCACAAACCGTGTTGGATTTAGAGTTCCAAATACATCTATCAATATAGGAGAAAACAGAGTGAAACCTAAAAATTCAAACTGCTACTGGAAATGAACGCTTCAACATAGAAGAACAAAATTTGGGGAACCAAGTCGCCTTAGTGTACTGATCATTACCTGAGAGTATCATCCAGTTTGGGTGAAAAAATATTTGCTGAGATTTCTGGAGATTCGTAATTTTTGGAAGCTTGGCAACCCCTTCCCATGAAAGTGTTTCTCGCCAGTCACTGCTTAGGGCTACATCAAGAGGAAACAAAACGTAGAGATAGAACGTGAAACTACTTTGTTGTGTCAAGTTTCAAGAAGCTAGCACAAACCGTGTTGGATTTAGAGTTCCAAATACATCTATCAATATAGGAGAAAACAGAGTGAAACCTAAAAATTCAAACTGTTACTGGAAATGAACGCTTCAACATAGAAGAACGAAATTTGGGGAACCAAGTCGCCTTAGTGTACTGATCATTACCTGAAAGTATCATCCAGTTTGGGTGAAAAAATGTTTGCTGAGATTTCTGGAGATTCGTAATTTTGGGAAGCTTGGCAACCCCTTCCCATGAAAGTGTTTCTCGCCAGTCACTGCTTAGGGCTACATCAAGAGGAAACAAAACGTAGAGATAGAACGTGAAACTACTTTGTTGTGTCAAGTTTCAAGAAGCTAGCACAAACCGTGTTGGATTTAGAGTTCCAAATACATCTATCAATATAGGAGAAAACAGAGTGAAACCTAAAAATTCAAACTGTTACTGGAAATGAACGCTTCAACATAGAAGAACGAAATTTAGGGAACCAAGTCGCCTTAGTGTACTGATCATTACCTGAAAGTATCATCCAGTTTGGGTGAAAAAATATTTGCTGAGATTTCTGGAGATTCGTAATTTTGGGAAGCTTGGCAACCCCTTCCCATGAAAGTGTTTCTCGCCAGTCACTGCTTAGGGCTACATCAAGAGGAAACAAAACGTAGAGATAGAACGTGAAACTACTTTGTTGTTTCAAGTTTCAAGAAGCTAGCACAAACCGTGTTGGATTTAGAGTTCCAAATACATCTATCAATATAGGAGAAAACAGAGTGTAACCTAAAAATTCAAACTGATACTGGAAATGAACGCTTCAACATAGAAGAACGAAATTTGGGGAACCAAGTCGCCTTAGTGTACTGATCATTACCTGAAAGTATCATCCAGTTTGGGTGAAAAAATATTTGCTGAGATTTCTGGAGATTCGTAATTTTGGGAAGCTTGGCAACCCCTTCCCATGAAAGTGTTTCTCGCCAGTCACTGCTTAGGGCTACATCAAGAGGAAACAAAACGTAGAGATAGAACGTGAAACTACTTTGTTGTGTCAAGTTTCAAGAAGCTAGCACAAACCGTGTTGGATGTAGAGTTCCAAATACATCTATCAATATAGGAGAAAACAGAGTGAAACCTAAAAATTCAAACTGTTACTGGAAATGAACGCTTCAACATAGAAGAACGAAATTTGGGGAACCAAGTCGCCTTAGTGTACTGATCATTACCTGAAAGTATCATCCAGTTTGGGTGAAAAAATATTTGCTGAGATTTCTGGAGATTCGTAATTTTGGGAAGCTTGGCAACCCCTTCCCATGAAAGTGTTTCTCGCCAGTCACTGCTTAGGGCTACATCAAGAGGAAACAAAACGTAGAGATAGAACGTGAAACTACTTTGTTGTGTCAAGTTTCAAGAAGCTAGCACAAACCGTGTTGGATTTAGAGTTCCAAATACATCTATCAATATAGGAGAAAACAGAGTGAAACCTAAAAATTCAAACTGTTACTGGAAATGAACGCTTCAACATAGAAGAACGAAATTTGGGGAACCAAGTCGCCTTAGTGTACTGATCATTACCTGAAAGTATCATCCAGTTTGGGTGAAAAAATATTTGCTGAGATTTCTGGAGATTTGTAATTTTGGGAAGCTTGGCAACCCCTTCCCATGAAAGTGTTTCTCGCCAGTCACTGCTTAGGGCTACATCAAGAGGAAACCAAACGTAGAGATAGAACGTGAAACTACTTTGTTGTGTCAAGTTTCAAGAAGCTAGCACAAACCGTGTTGGATTTAGAGTTCCAAATACATCTATCAATATAGGAGAAAACAGAGTGAAACCTAAAAATTCAAACTGTTACTGGAAATGAACGCTTCAACATAGAAGAACGAAATTTGGGGAACCAAGTCGCCTTAGTGTACTGATCATTACCTGAAAGTATCATCCAGTTTGGGTGAAAAAATATTTGCTGAGATTTCTGGAGATTCGTAATTTTGGGAAGCTTGGCAACCCCTTCCCATGAAAGTGTTTCTCGCCAGTCACTGCTTAGGGCTACATCAAGAGGAAACCAAACATACAGATAGAACGTGAAACTACTTTGTTGTGTCAAGTTTCAAGAAGCTAGCACAAACCGTGTTGGATTTAGAGTTCCAAATACATCTATCAATATAGGAGAAAACAGAGTGAAACCTACAAATTCAAACTGTTACTGGAAATGAACGCTTCAACATAGAAGAACGAAATTTGGGGAACCAAGTCGCCTTAGTGTACTGATCATTACCTGAAAGTATCATCCAGTTTGGGTGAAAAAATATTTGCTGAGATTTCTGGAGATTCGTAATTTTGGAAAGCTTGGCAACCCCTTCCCATGAAAGTGTTTCTCGCCAGTCACTGCTTAGGGCTACATCAAGAGGAAACCAAACGTAGAGATAGAACGTGAAACTACTTTGTTGTGTCAAGTTTCAAGAAGCTAGCACAAACCGTGTTGGATTTAGAGTTCCAAATACATCTATCAATATAGGAGAAAACAGAGTGAAACCTAAAAATTCAAACTGTTACTGGAAATGAACGCTTCAACATAGAAGAACAAAATTTGGGGAACCAAGTCGCCTTAGTGTACTGATCATTACCTGAAAGTATCATCCAGTTTGGGTGAAAAAATATTTGCTGAGATTTCTGGAGATTCGTAATTTTGGGAAGCTTGGCAACCCCTTCCCATGAAAGTGTTTCTCGCCAGTCACTGCTTAGGGCTACATCAAGAGGAAACAAAACGTAGAGATAGAACGTGAAACTACTTTGTTGTGTCAAGTTTCAAGAAGCTAGCACAAACCGTGTTGGATTTAGAGTTCCAAATACATCTATCAATATAGGAGAAAACAGAGTGAAACCTACAAATTCAAACTGTTACTGGAAATGAACGCTTCAACATAGAAGAACGAAATTTGGGGAACCAAGTCGCCTTAGTGTACTGATCATTACCTGAAAGTATCATCCAGATTGGGTGAAAAAATATTTGCTGAGATTTCTGGAGATTCGTAATTTTTGGAAGCTTGGCAACCCCTTCCCATGAAAGTGTTTCTCGCCAGTCACTGCTTAGGGCTACATCAAGAGGAAACAAAACGTAGAGATAGAACGTGAAACTACTTTGTTGTGTCAAGTTTCAAGAAGCTAGCACAAACCGTGTTGGATTTAGAGTTCCAAATACATCTATCAATATCGGAGAAAACAGAGTGAAACCTAAAAATTCAAACTGTTACTGGAAATGAACGCTTCAACATAGAAGAACGAAATTTGGGGAACCAAGTCGCCTTAGTGTACTGATCATTACCTGAAAGTATCATCCAGTTTGGGTGAAAAAACATTTGCTGAGATTTCTGGAGATTCATAATTTTGGGAAGCTTGGCAACCCCTTCCCATGAAAGTGTTTCTCGCCAGTCACTGCTTAGGGCTACATCAAGAGGAAACCAAACGTAGAGATAGAACGTGAAACTACTTTGTTGTGTCAAGTTTCAAGAAGTTAGCACAAACCGTGTTGGATTTAGAGTTCCAAATACATCTATCAATATAGGAGAAAACAGAGTGAAACCTAAAAATTCAAACTGCTACTGGAAATGAACGCTTCAACATAGAAGAACAAAATTTGGGGAACCAAGTCGCCTTAGTGTACTGATCATTACCTGAGAGTATCATCCAGTTTGGGTGAAAAAATATTTGCTGAGATTTCTGGAGATTCGTAATTTTTGGAAGCTTGGCAACCCCTTCCCATGAAAGTGTTTCTCGCCAGTCACTGCTTAGGGCTACATCAAGAGGAAACAAAACGTAGAGATAGAACGTGAAACTACTTTGTTGTGTCAAGTTTCAAGAAGCTAGCACAAACCGTGTTGGATTTAGAGTTCCAAATACATCTATCAATATCGGAGAAAACAGAGTGAAACCTAAAAATTCAAACTGTTACTGGAAATGAACGCTTCAACATAGAAGAACGAAATTTGGGGAACCAAGTCGCCTTAGTGTACTGATCATTACCTGAAAGTATCATCCAGTTTGGGTGAAAAAACATTTGCTGAGATTTCTGGAGATTCATAATTTTGGGAAGCTTGGCAACCCCTTCCCATGAAAGTGTTTCTCGCCAGTCACTGCTTAGGGCTACATCAAGAGGAAACCAAACGTAGAGATAGAACGTGAAACTACTTTGTTGTGTCAAGTTTCAAGAAGTTAGCACAAACCGTGTTGGATTTAGAGTTCCAAATACATCTATCAATATAGGAGAAAACAGAGTGAAACCTAAAAATTCAAACTGCTACTGGAAATGAACGCTTCAACATAGAAGAACAAAATTTGGGGAACCAAGTCGCCTTAGTGTACTGATCATTACCTGAGAGTATCATCCAGTTTGGGTGAAAAAATATTTGCTGAGATTTCTGGAGATTCGTAATTTTTGGAAGCTTGGCAACCCCTTCCCATGAAAGTGTTTCTCGCCAGTCACTGCTTAGGGCTACATCAAGAGGAAACAAAACGTAGAGATAGAACGTGAAACTACTTTGTTGTGTCAAGTTTCAAGAAGCTAGCACAAACCGTGTTGGATTTAGAGTTCCAAATACATCTATCAATATAGGAGAAAACAGAGTGAAACCTAAAAATTCAAACTGTTACTGGAAATGAACGCTTCAACATAGAAGAACGAAATTTGGGGAACCAAGTCGCCTTAGTGTACTGATCATTACCTGAAAGTATCATCCAGTTTGGGTGAAAAAATGTTTGCTGAGATTTCTGGAGATTCGTAATTTTGGGAAGCTTGGCAACCCCTTCCCATGAAAGTGTTTCTCGCCAGTCACTGCTTAGGGCTACATCAAGAGGAAACAAAACGTAGAGATAGAACGTGAAACTACTTTGTTGTGTCAAGTTTCAAGAAGCTAGCACAAACCGTGTTGGATTTAGAGTTCCAAATACATCTATCAATATAGGAGAAAACAGAGTGAAACCTAAAAATTCAAACTGTTACTGGAAATGAACGCTTCAACATAGAAGAACGAAATTTAGGGAACCAAGTCGCCTTAGTGTACTGATCATTACCTGAAAGTATCATCCAGTTTGGGTGAAAAAATATTTGCTGAGATTTCTGGAGATTCGTAATTTTGGGAAGCTTGGCAACCCCTTCCCATGAAAGTGTTTCTCGCCAGTCACTGCTTAGGGCTACATCAAGAGGAAACAAAACGTAGAGATAGAACGTGAAACTACTTTGTTGTTTCAAGTTTCAAGAAGCTAGCACAAACCGTGTTGGATTTAGAGTTCCAAATACATCTATCAATATAGGAGAAAACAGAGTGTAACCTAAAAATTCAAACTGATACTGGAAATGAACGCTTCAACATAGAAGAACGAAATTTGGGGAACCAAGTCGCCTTAGTGTACTGATCATTACCTGAAAGTATCATCCAGTTTGGGTGAAAAAATATTTGCTGAGATTTCTGGAGATTCGTAATTTTGGGAAGCTTGGCAACCCCTTCCCATGAAAGTGTTTCTCGCCAGTCACTGCTTAGGGCTACATCAAGAGGAAACAAAACGTAGAGATAGAACGTGAAACTACTTTGTTGTGTCAAGTTTCAAGAAGCTAGCACAAACCGTGTTGGATGTAGAGTTCCAAATACATCTATCAATATAGGAGAAAACAGAGTGAAACCTAAAAATTCAAACTGTTACTGGAAATGAACGCTTCAACATAGAAGAACGAAATTTGGGGAACCAAGTCGCCTTAGTGTACTGATCATTACCTGAAAGTATCATCCAGTTTGGGTGAAAAAATATTTGCTGAGATTTCTGGAGATTCGTAATTTTTTGAAGCTTGGCAACCCCTTCCCATGAAAGTGTTTCTCGCCAGTCACTGCTTAGGGCTACATCAAGAGGAAACAAAACGTAGAGATAGAACGTGAAACTACTTTGTTGTGTCAAGTTTCAAGAAGCTAGCACAAACCGTGTTGGATTTAGAGTTCCAAATACATCTATCAATATAGGAGAAAACAGAGTGAAACCTAAAAATTCAAACTGTTACTGGAAATGAACGCTTCAACATAGAAGAACGAAATTTGGGGAACCAAGTCGCCTTAGTGTACTGATCATTACCTGAAAGTATCATCCAGTTTGGGTGAAAAAATATTTGCTGAGATTTCTGGAGATTCGTAATTTTGGGAAGCTTGGCAACCCCTTCCCATGAAAGTGTTTCTCGCCAGTCACTGCTTAGGGCTACATCAAGAGGAAACCAAACGTAGAGATAGAACGTGAAACTACTTTGTTGTGTCAAGTTTCAAGAAGCTAGCACAAACCGTGTTGGATTTAGAGTTCCAAATACATCTATCAATATAGGAGAAAACAGAGTGAAACCTAAAAATTCAAACTGTTACTGGAAATGAACGCTTCAACATAGAAGAACGAAATTTGGGGAACCAAGTCGCCTTAGTGTACTGATCATTACCTGAAAGTATCATCCAGTTTGGGTGAAAAAATATTTGCTGAGATTTCTGGAGATTCGTAATTTTGGGAAGCTTGGCAACCCCTTCCCATGAAAGTGTTTCTCGCCAGTCACTGCTTAGGGCTACATCAAGAGGAAACCAAACATACAGATAGAACGTGAAACTACTTTGTTGTGTCAAGTTTCAAGAAGCTAGCACAAACCGTGTTGGATTTAGAGTTCCAAATACATCTATCAATATAGGAGAAAACAGAGTGAAACCTACAAATTCAAACTGTTACTGGAAATGAACGCTTCAACATAGAAGAACGAAATTTGGGGAACCAAGTCGCCTTAGTGTACTGATCATTACCTGAAAGTATCATCCAGATTGGGTGAAAAAATATTTGCTGAGATTTCTGGAGATTCGTATTTTGGGAAGCTTGGCAACCCCTTCCCATGAAAGTGTTTCTCGCCAGTCACTGCTTAGGGCTACATCAAGAGGAAACAAAACGTAGAGATAGAACGTGAAACTACTTTGTTGTTTCAAGTCAAGAAGCTAGCACAAACCGTGTTGGATTTAGAGTTCCAAATACATCTATCAATATAGGAGAAAACAGAGTGTAACCTAAAAATTCAAACTGTTACTGGAAATGAACGCTTCAACATAGAAGAACGAAATTTGGGGAACCAAGTCGCCTTAGTGTACTGATCATTACCTGAAAGTATCATCCAGTTTGGGTGAAAAAATATTTGCTGAGATTTCTGGAGATTCGTAATTTTGGGAAGCTTGGCAACCCCTTCCCATGAAAGTGTTTCTCGCCAGTCACTGCTTAGGGCTACATCAAGAGGAAACAAAACGTAGAGATAGAACGTGAAACTACTTTGTTGTGTCAAGTTTCAAGAAGCTAGCACAAACCGTGTTGGATTTAGAGTTCCAAATACATCTATCAATATAGGAGAAAACAGAGTGAAACCTAAAAATTCAAACTGTTACTGGAAATGAACGCTTCAACATAGAAGAACGAAATTTGGGGAACCAAGTCGCCTTAGTGTACTGATCATTACCTGAAAGTATCATCCAGTTTGGGTGAAAAAATATTTGCTGAGATTTCTGGAGATTCATAATTTTGGGAAGCTTGGCAACCCCTTCCCATGAAAGTGTTTCTCGCCAGTCACTGCTGAGGGCTACATCAAGAGGAAACCAAACGTAGAGATAGAACGTGAAACTACTTTGTTGTGTCAAGTTTCAAGAAGCTAGCACAAACCGTGTTGGATTTAGAGTTCCAAATACATCTATCAATATAGGAGAAAACAGAGTGAAACCTAAAAATTCAAACTGTTACTGGAAATGAACGCTTCAACATAGAAGAACGAAATTTGGGGAACCAAGTCGCCTTAGTGTACTGATCATTACCTGAGAGTATCATCCAGTTTGGGTGAAAAAATATTAGCTGAGATTTCTGGAGATTCGTAATTTTGGGAAGCTTGGCAACCCCTTCACATGAAAGTGTTTCTCGCCAGTCACTGCTTAGGGCTACATCAAGAGGAAACCAAACATACAGATAGAACGTGAAACTACTTTGTTGTGTCAAGTTTCAAGAAGCTAGCACAAACCGTGTTGGATTTAGAGTTCCAAATACATCTATCAATATAGGAGAAAACAGAGTGAAACCTACAAATTCAAACTGTTACTGGAAATGAACGCTTCAACATAGAAGAACGAAATTTGGGGAACCAAGTCGCCTTAGTGTACTGATCATTACCTGAAAGTATCATCCAGTTTGGGTGAAAAAATGTTTGCTGAGATTTCTGGAGATTCGTAATTTTGGGAAGCTTGGCAACCCCTTCCCATGAAAGTGTTTCTCGCCAGTCACTGCTTAGGGCTACATCAAGAGGAAACAAAACGTAGAGATAGAACGTGATACTACTTTGTTGTGTCAAGTTTCAAGAAGCTAGCACAAACCGTGTTGGATTTAGAGTTCCAAATACATCTATCAATATAGGAGAAAACAGAGTGAAACCTAAAAATTCAAACTGTTACTGGAAATGAACGCTTCAACATAGAAGAACGAAATTTAGGGAACCAAGTCGCCTTAGTGTACTGATCATTACCTGAAAGTATCATCCAGTTTGGGTGAAAAAATATTTGCTGAGATTTCTGGAGATTCGTAATTTTGGGAAGCTTGGCAACCCCTTCCCATGAAAGTGTTTCTCGCCAGTCACTGCTTAGGGCTACATCAAGAGGAAACAAAACGTAGAGATAGAACGTGAAACTACTTTGTTGTTTCAAGTTTCAAGAAGCTAGCACAAACCGTGTTGGATTTAGAGTTCCAAATACATCTATCAATATAGGAGAAAACAGAGTGTAACCTAAAAATTCAAACTGTTACTGGAAATGAACGCTTCAACATAGAAGAACGAAATTTGGGGAACCAAGTCGCCTTAGTGTACTGATCATTACCTGAAAGTATCATCCAGTTTGGGTGAAAAAATATTTGCTGAGATTTCTGGAGATTCGTAATTTTGGGAAGCTTGGCAACCCCTTCCCATGAAAGTGTTTCTCGCCAGTCACTGCTTAGGGCTACATCAAGAGGAAACAAAACGTAGAGATAGAACGTGAAACTACTTTGTTGTGTCAAGTTTCAAGAAGCTAGCACAAACCGTGTTGGATTTAGAGTTCCAAATACATCTATCAATATAGGAGAAAACAGAGTGAAACCTAAAAATTCAAACTGTTACTGGAAATGAACGCTTCAACATAGAAGAACGAAATTTGGGGAACCAAGTCGCCTTAGTGTACTGATCATTACCTGAAAGTATCATCCAGTTTGGGTGAAAAAATATTTGCTGAGATTTCTGGAGATTCATAATTTTGGGAAGCTTGGCAACCCCTTCCCATGAAAGTGTTTCTCGCCAGTCACTGCTTAGGGCTACATCAAGAGGAAACCAAACGTAGAGATAGAACGTGAAACTACTTTGTTGTGTCAAGTTTCAAGAAGTTAGCACAAACCGTGTTGGATTTAGAGTTCCAAATACATCTATCAATATAGGAGAAAACAGAGTGAAACCTAAAAATTCAAACTGCTACTGGAAATGAACGCTTCAACATAGAAGAACGAAATTTGGGGAACCAAGTCGCCTTAGTGTACTGATCATTACCTGAGAGTATCATCCAGTTTGGGTGAAAAAATATTTGCTGAGATTTCTGGAGATTCGTAATTTTGGGAAGCTTGGCAACCCCTTCCCATGAAAGTGTTTCTCGCCAGTCACTGCTTAGGGCTACATCAAGAGGAAACCAAACGTAGAGATAGAACGTGAAACTACTTTGTTGTGTCAAGTTTCAAGAAGTTAGCACAAACCGTGTTGGATTTAGAGTTCCAAATACATCTATCAATATAGGAGAAAACAGAGTGAAACCTAAAAATTCAAACTGCTACTGGAAATGAACGCTTCAACATAGAAGAACGAAATTTGGGGAACCAAGTCGCCTTAGTGTACTGATCATTACCTGAAAGTATCATCCAGTTTGGGTGAAAAAATGTTTGCTGAGATTTCTGGAGATTCGTAATTTTGGGAAGCTTGGCAACCCCTTCCCATGAAAGTGTTTCTCGCCAGTCACTGCTTAGGGCTACATCAAGAGGAAACCAAACGTAGAGATAGAACGTGAAACTACTTTGTTGTTTCAAGTTTCAAGAAGCTAGCACAAACCGTGTTGGATTTAGAGTTCCAAATACATCTATCAATATAGGAGAAAACAGAGTGTAACCTAAAAATTCAAACTGTTACTGGAAATGAACGCTTCAACATAGAAGAACGAAATTTGGGGAACCAAGTCGCCTTAGTGTACTGATCATTACCTGAAAGTATCATCCAGTTTGGGTGAAAAAATATTTGCTGAGATTTCTGGAGATTCGTAATTTTGGGAAGCTTGGCAACCCCTTCCCATGAAAGTGTTTCTCGCCAGTCACTGCTTAGGGCTACATCAAGAGGAAACAAAACGTAGAGATAGAACGTGAAACTACTTTGTTGTGTCAAGTTTCAAGAAGCTAGCACAAACCGTGTTGGATTTAGAGTTCCAAATACATCTATCAATATAGGAGAAAACAGAGTGAAACCTAAAAATTCAAACTGTTACTGGAAATGAACGCTTCAACATAGAAGAACGAAATTTGGGGAACCAAGTCGCCTTAGTGTACTGATCATTACCTGAAAGTATCATCCAGTTTGGGTGAAAAAATATTTGCTGAGATTTCTGGAGATTCATAATTTTGGGAAGCTTGGCAACCCCTTCCCATGAAAGTGTTTCTCGCCAGTCACTGCTTAGGGCTACATCAAGAGGAAACCAAACGTAGAGATAGAACGTGAAACTACTTTGTTGTGTCAAGTTTCAAGAAGTTAGCACAAACCGTGTTGGATTTAGAGTTCCAAATACATCTATCAATATAGGAGAAAACAGAGTGAAACCTAAAAATTCAAACTGCTACTGGAAATGAACGCTTCAACATAGAAGAACGAAATTTGGGGAACCAAGTCGCCTTAGTGTACTGATCATTACCTGAGAGTATCATCCAGTTTGGGTGAAAAAATATTTGCTGAGATTTCTGGAGATTCGTAATTTTGGGAAGCTTGGCAACCCCTTCCCATGAAAGTGTTTCTCGCCAGTCACTGCTTAGGGCTACATCAAGAGGAAACCAAACGTAGAGATAGAACGTGAAACTACTTTGTTGTGTCAAGTTTCAAGAAGTTAGCACAAACCGTGTTGGATTTAGAGTTCCAAATACATCTATCAATATAGGAGAAAACAGAGTGAAACCTAAAAATTCAAACTGCTACTGGAAATGAACGCTTCAACATAGAAGAACGAAATTTGGGGAACCAAGTCGCCTTAGTGTACTGATCATTACCTGAAAGTATCATCCAGTTTGGGTGAAAAAATGTTTGCTGAGATTTCTGGAGATTCGTAATTTTGGGAAGCTTGGCAACCCCTTCCCATGAAAGTGTTTCTCGCCAGTCACTGCTTAGGGCTACATCAAGAGGAAACCAAACGTAGAGATAGAACGTGAAACTACTTTGTTGTGTCAAGTTTCAAGAAGTTAGCACAAACCGTGTTGGATTTAGAGTTCCAAATACATCTATCAATATAGGAGAAAACAGAGTGAAACCTAAAAATTCAAACTGCTACTGGAAATGAACGCTTCAACATAGAAGAACGAAATTTGGGGAACCAAGTCGCCTTAGTGTACTGATCATTACCTGAAAGTATCATCCAGTTTGGGTGAAAAAATGTTTGCTGAGATTTCTGGAGATTCGTAATTTTGGGAAGCTTGGCAACCCCTTCCCATGAAAGTGTTTCTCGCCAGTCACTGCTTAGGGCTACATCAAGAGGAAACAAAACGTAGAGATAGAACGTGAAACTACTTTGTTGTGTCAAGTTTCAAGAAGCTAGCACAAACCGTGTTGGATTTAGAGTTCCAAATACATCTATCAATATAGGAGAAAACAGAGTGAAACCTAAAAATTCAAACTGTTACTGGAAATGAACGCTTCAACATAGAAGAACGAAATTTGGGGAACCAAGTCGCCTTAGTGTACTGATCATTACCTGAAAGTATCATCCAGATTGGGTGAAAAAATATTTGCTGAGATTTCTGGAGATTCGTATTTTGGGAAGCTTGGCAACCCCTTCCCATGAAAGTGTTTCTCGCCAGTCACTGCTTAGGGCTACATCAAGAGGAAACAAAACGTAGAGATAGAACGTGAAACTACTTTGTTGTTTCAAGTTTCAAGAAGCTAGCACAAACCGTGTTGGATTTAGAGTTCCAAATACATCTATCAATATAGGAGAAAACAGAGTGTAACCTAAAAATTCAAACTGTTACTGGAAATGAACGCTTCAACATAGAAGAACGAAATTTGGGGAACCAAGTCGCCTTAGTGTACTGATCATTACCTGAAAGTATCATCCAGTTTGGGTGAAAAAATATTTGCTGAGATTTCTGGAGATTCGTAATTTTGGGAAGCTTGGCAACCCCTTCCCATGAAAGTGTTTCTCGCCAGTCACTGCTTAGGGCTACATCAAGAGGAAACAAAACGTAGAGATAGAACGTGAAACTACTTTGTTGTGTCAAGTTTCAAGAAGCTAGCACAAACCGTGTTGGATTTAGAGTTCCAAGTACATCTATCAATATAGGAGAAAACAGAGTGAAACCTAAAAATTCAAACTGTTACTGGAAATGAACGCTTCAACCTAGAAGAACGAAATTTGGGGAACCAAGTCGCCTTAGTGTACTGATCATTACCTGAAAGTATCATCCAGTTTGGGTGAAAAAATATTTGCTGAGATTTCTGGAGATTCATAATTTTGGGAAGCTTGGCAACCCCTTCCCATGAAAGTGTTTCTCGCCAGTCACTGCTAGGGCTACATCAAGAGGAAACCAAACGTAGAGATAGAACGTGAAACTACTTTGTTGTGTCAAGTTTCAAGAAGTTAGCACAAACCGTGTTGGATTTAGAGTTCCAAATACATCTATCAATATAGGAGAAAACAGAGTGAAACCTAAAAATTCAAACTGCTACTGGAAATGAACGCTTCAACATAGAAGAACGAAATTTGGGGAACCAAGTCGCCTTAGTGTACTGATCATTACCTGAGAGTATCATCCAGTTTGGGTGAAAAAATATTTGCTGAGATTTCTGGAGATTCGTAATTTTTGGAAGCTTGGCAACCCCTTCCCATGAAAGTGTTTCTCGCCAGTCACTGCTGAGGGCTACATCAAGAGGAAACCAAACGTAGAGATAGAACGTGAAACTACTTTGTTGTGTCAAGTTTCAAGAAGCTAGCACAAACCGTGTTGGATTTAGAGTTCCAAATACATCTATCAATATAGGAGAAAACAGAGTGAAACCTAAAAATTCAAACTGTTACTGGAAATGAACGCTTCAACATAGAAGAACGAAATTTGGGGAACCAAGTCGCCTTAGTGTACTGATCATTACCTGAGAGTATCATCCAGTTTGGGTGAAAAAATATTAGCTGAGATTTCTGGAGATTCGTAATTTTGGGAAGCTTGGCAACCCCTTCCCATGAAAGTGTTTCTCGCCAGTCACTGCTTAGGGCTACATCAAGAGGAAACCAAACATACAGATAGAACGTGAAACTACTTTGTTGTGTCAAGTTTCAAGAAGCTAGCACAAACCGTGTTGGATTTAGAGTTCCAAATATATCTATCAATATAGGAGAAAACAGAGTGAAACCTACAAATTCAAACTGTTACTGGAAATGAACGCTTCAACATAGAAGAACGAAATTTGGGGAACCAAGTCGCCTTAGTGTACTGATCATTACCTGAAAGTATCATCCAGTTTGGGTGAAAAAATGTTTGCTGAGATTTCTGGAGATTCGTAATTTTGGGAAGCTTGGCAACCCCTTCCCATGAAAGTGTTTCTCGCCAGTCACTGCTTAGGGCTACATCAAGAGGAAACAAAACGTAGAGATAGAACGTGATACTACTTTGTTGTGTCAAGTTTCAAGAAGCTAGCACAAACCGTGTTGGATTTAGAGTTCCAAATACATCTATCAATATAGGAGAAAACAGAGTGAAACCTAAAAATTCAAACTGTTACTGGAAATGAACGCTTCAACATAGAAGAACGAAATTTAGGGAACCAAGTCGCCTTAGTGTACTGATCATTACCTGAAAGTATCATCCAGTTTGGGTGAAAAAATATTTGCTGAGATTTCTGGAGATTCGTAATTTTGGGAAGCTTGGCAACCCCTTCCCATGAAAGTGTTTCTCGCCAGTCACTGCTTAGGGCTACATCAAGAGGAAACAAAACGTAGAGATAGAACGTGAAACTACTTTGTTGTGTCAAGTTTCAAGAAGCTAGCACAAACCGTGTTGGATTTAGAGTTCCAAATACATCTATCAATATAGGAGAAAACAGAGTGAAACCTAAAAATTCAAACTGTTACTGGAAATGAACGCTTCAACATAGAAGAACGAAATTTGGGGAACCAAGTCGCCTTAGTGTACTGATCATTACCTGAGAGTATCATCCAGTTTGGGTGAAAAAATATTTGCTGAGATTTCTGGAGATTCGTAATTTTTGGAAGCTTGGCAACCCCTTCCCATGAAAGTGTTTCTCGCCAGTCACTGCTGAGGGCTACATCAAGAGGAAACCAAACGTAGAGATAGAACGTGAAACTACTTTGTTGTGTCAAGTTTCAAGAAGCTAGCACAAACCGTGTTGGATTTAGAGTTCCAAATACATCTATCAATATAGGAGAAAACAGAGTGAAACCTAAAAATTCAAACTGTTACTGGAAATGAACGCTTCAACATAGAAGAACGAAATTTGGGGAACCAAGTCGCCTTAGTGTACTGATCATTACCTGAGAGTATCATCCAGTTTGGGTGAAAAAATATTAGCTGAGATTTCTGGAGATTCGTAATTTTGGGAAGCTTGGCAACCCCTTCCCATGAAAGTGTTTCTCGCCAGTCACTGCTTAGGGCTACATCAAGAGGAAACCAAACATACAGATAGAACGTGAAACTACTTTGTTGTGTCAAGTTTCAAGAAGCTAGCACAAACCGTGTTGGATTTAGAGTTCCAAATACATCTATCAATATAGGAGAAAACAGAGTGAAACCTACAAATTCAAACTGTTACTGGAAATGAACGCTTCAACATAGAAGAACGAAATTTGGGGAACCAAGTCGCCTTAGTGTACTGATCATTACCTGAAAGTATCATCCAGTTTGGGTGAAAAAATGTTTGCTGAGATTTCTGGAGATTCGTAATTTTGGGAAGCTTGGCAACCCCTTCCCATGAAAGTGTTTCTCGCCAGTCACTGCTTAGGGCTACATCAAGAGGAAACAAAACGTAGAGATAGAACGTGAAACTACTTTGTTGTTTCAAGTTTCAAGAAGCTAGCACAAACCGTGTTGGATTTAGAGTTCCAAATACATCTATCAATATCGGAGAAAACAGAGTGAAACCTAAAAATTCAAACTGTTACTGGAAATGAACGCTTCAACATAGAAGAACAAAATTTAGGGAACCAAGTCGCCTTAGTGTACTGATCATTACCTGAAAGTATCATCCAGTTTGGGTGAAAAAATATTTGCTGAGATTTCTGGAGATTCGTAATTTTGGGAAGCTTGGCAACCCCTTCCCATGAAAGTGTTTCTCGCCAGTCACTGCTTAGGGCTACATCAAGAGGAAACAAAACGTAGAGATAGAACGTGAAACTACTTTGTTGTGTCAAGTTTCAAGAAGCTAGCACAAACCGTGTTGGATTTAGAGTTCCAAATACATCTATCAATATAGGAGAAAACAGAGTGTAACCTAAAAATTCAAACTGTTACTGGAAATGAACGCTTCAACATAGAAGAACGAAATTTGGGGAACCAAGTCGCCTTAGTGTACTGATCATTACCTGAAAGTATCATCCAGTTTGGGTGAAAAAATATTTGCTGAGATTTCTGGAGATTCGTAATTTTGGGAAGCTTGGCAACCCCTTCCCATGAAAGTGTTTCTCGCCAGTCACTGCTTAGGGCTACATCAAGAGGAAACAAAACGTAGAGATAGAACGTGAAACTACTTTGTTGTGTCAAGTTTCAAGAAGCTAGCACAAACCGTGTTGGATTTAGAGTTCCAAATACATCTATCAATATAGGAGAAAACAGAGTGAAACCTAAAAATTCAAACTGTTACTGGAAATGAACGCTTCAACATAGAAGAACGAAATTTGGGGAACCAAGTCGCCTTAGTGTACTGATCATTACCTGAAAGTATCATCCAGTTTGGGTGAAAAAATATTTGCTGAGATTTCTGGAGATTCATAATTTTGGGAAGCTTGGCAACCCCTTCCCATGAAAGTGTTTCTCGCCAGTCACTGCTTAGGGCTACATCAAGAGGAAACCAAACGTAGAGATAGAACGTGAAACTACTTTGTTGTGTCAAGTTTCAAGAAGTTAGCACAAACCGTGTTGGATTTAGTGTTCCAAATACATCTATCAATATAGGAGAAAACAGAGTGAAACCTAAAAATTCAAACTGCTACTGGAAATGAACGCTTCAACATAGAAGAACGAAATTTGGGGAACCAAGTCGCCTTAGTGTACTGATCATTACCTGAAAGTATCATCCAGTTTGGGTGAAAAAATGTTTGCTGAGATTTCTGGAGATTCGTAATTTTGGGAAGCTTGGCAACCCCTTCCCATGAAAGTGTTTCTCGCCAGTCACTGCTTAGGGCTACATCAAGAGGAAACAAAACGTAGAGATAGAACGTGAAACTACTTTGTTGTGTCAAGTTTCAAGAAGCTAGCACAAACCGTGTTGGATTTAGAGTTCCAAATACATCTATCAATATAGGAGAAAACAGAGTGAAACCTAAAAATTCAAACTGTTACTGGAAATGAACGCTTCAACATAGAAGAACGAAATTTGGGGAACCAAGTCGCCTTAGTGTACTGATCATTACCTGAAAGTATCATCCAGATTGGGTGAAAAAATATTTGCTGAGATTTCTGGAGATTCGTATTTTGGGAAGCTTGGCAACCCCTTCCCATGAAAGTGTTTCTCGCCAGTCACTGCTTAGGGCTACATCAAGAGGAAACAAAACGTAGAGATAGAACGTGAAACTACTTTGTTGTGTCAAGTTTCAAGAAGCTAGCACAAACCGTGTTGGATTTAGAGTTCCAAATACATCTATCAATATCGGAGAAAACAGAGTGAAACCTAAAAATTCAAACTGTTACTGGAAATGAACGCTTCAACATAGAAGAACGAAATTTGGGGAACCAAGTCGCCTTAGTGTACTGATCATTACCTGAAAGTATCATCCAGATTGGGTGAAAAAATATTTGCTGAGATTTCTGGAGATTCGTATTTTGGGAAGCTTGGCAACCCCTTCCCATGAAAGTGTTTCTCGCCAGTCACTGCTTAGGGCTACATCAAGAGGAAACAAAACGTAGAGATAGAACGTGAAACTACTTTGTTGTTTCAAGTTTCAAGAAGCTAGCACAAACCGTGTTGGATTTAGAGTTCCAAATACATCTATCAATATAGGAGAAAACAGAGTGTAACCTAAAAATTCAAACTGTTACTGGAAATGAACGCTTCAACATAGAAGAACGAAATTTGGGGAACCAAGTCGCCTTAGTGTACTGATCATTACCTGAAAGTATCATCCAGTTTGGGTGAAAAAATATTTGCTGAGATTTCTGGAGATTCGTAATTTTGGGAAGCTTGGCAACCCCTTCCCATGAAAGTGTTTCTCGCCAGTCACTGCTTAGGGCTACATCAAGAGGAAACAAAACGTAGAGATAGAACGTGAAACTACTTTGTTGTGTCAAGTTTCAAGAAGCTAGCACAAACCGTGTTGGATTTAGAGTTCCAAATACATCTATCAATATAGGAGAAAACAGAGTGAAACCTAAAAATTCAAACTGTTACTGGAAATGAACGCTTCAACATAGAAGAACGAAATTTGGGGAACCAAGTCGCCTTAGTGTACTGATCATTACCTGAAAGTATCATCCAGTTTGGGTGAAAAAATATTTGCTGAGATTTCTGGAGATTCATAATTTTGGGAAGCTTGGCAACCCCTTCCCATGAAAGTGTTTCTCGCCAGTCACTGCTTAGGGCTACATCAAGAGGAAACCAAACGTAGAGATAGAACGAGAAACTACTTTGTTGTGTCAAGTTTCAAGAAGTTAGCACAAACCGTGTTGGATTTAGAGTTCCAAATACATCTATCAATATAGGAGAAAACAGAGTGAAACCTAAAAATTCAAACTGCTACTGGAAATGAACGCTTCAACATAGAAGAACGAAATTTGGGGAACCAAGTCGCCTTAGTGTACTGATCATTACCTGAGAGTATCATCCAGTTTGGGTGAAAAAATATTTGCTGAGATTTCTGGAGATTCGTAATTTTTGGAAGCTTGGCAACCCCTTCCCATGAAAGTGTTTCTCGCCAGTCACTGCTGAGGGCTACATCAAGAGGAAACCAAACGTAGAGATAGAACGTGAAACTACTTTGTTGTGTCAAGTTTCAAGAAGCTAGCACAAACCGTGTTGGATTTAGAGTTCCAAATACATCTATCAATATAGGAGAAAACAGAGTGTAACCTAAAAATTCAAACTGTTACTGGAAATGAACGCTTCAACATAGAAGAACGAAATTTGGGGAACCAAGTCGCCTTAGTGTACTGATCATTACCTGAGAGTATCATCCAGTTTGGGTGAAAAAATATTTGCTGAGATTTCTGGAGATTCGTAATTTTGGGAAGCTTGGCAACCCCTTCCCATGAAAGTGTTTCTCGCCAGTCACTGCTTAGGGCTACATCAAGAGGAAACAAAACGTAGAGATAGAACGTGAAACTACTTTGTTGTGTCAAGTTTCAAGAAGCTAGCACAAACCGTGTTGGATTTAGAGTTCCAAATACATCTATCAATATAGGAGAAAACAGAGTGAAACCTACAAATTCAAACTGTTACTGGAAATGAACGCTTCAACATAGAAGAACGAAATTTGGGGAACCAAGTCGCCTTAGTGTACTGATCATTACCTGAGAGTATCATCCAGTTTGGGTGAAAAAATATTTGCTGAGATTTCTGGAGATTCGTAATTTTGGGAAGCTTGGCAACCCCTTCCCATGAAAGTGTTTCTCGCCAGTCACTGCTTAGGGCTACATCAAGAGGAAACAAAACGTAGAGATAGAACGTGAAACTACTTTGTTGTGTCAAGTTTCAAGAAGCTAGCACAAACCGTGTTGGATTTAGAGTTCCAAATACATCTATCAATATAGGAGAAAACAGAGTGAAACCTACAAATTCAAACTGTTACTGGAAATGAACGCTTCAACATAGAAGAACGAAATTTGGGGAACCAAGTCGCCTTAGTGTATTGATCATTACCTGAAAGTATCATCCAGTTTGGGTGAAAAAATGTTTGCTGAGATTTCTGGAGATTCGTAATTTTGGGAAGCTTGGCAACCCCTTCCCATGAAAGTGTTTCTCGCCAGTCACTGCTTAGGGCTACATCAAGAGGAAACAAAACGTAGAGATAGAACGTGATACTACTTTGTTGTGTCAAGTTTCAAGAAGCTAGCACAAACCGTGTTGGATTTAGAGTTCCAAATACATCTATCAATATAGGAGAAAACAGAGTGAAACCTAAAAATTCAAACTGTTACTGGAAATGAACGCTTCAACATAGAAAAACGAAATTTAGGGAACCAAGTCGCCTTAGTGTACTGATCATTACCTGAAAGTATCATCCAGTTTGGGTGAAAAAATATTTGCTGAGATTTCTGGAGATTCGTAATTTTGGGAAGCTTGGCAACCCCTTCCCATGAAAGTGTTTCTCGCCAGTCACTGCTTAGGGCTACATCAAGAGGAAACAAAACGTAGAGATAGAACGTGAAACTACTTTGTTGTTTCAAGTTTCAAGAAGCTAGCACAAACCGTGTTGAATTTAGAGTTCCAAATACATCTATCAATATAGGAGAAAACAGAGTGTAACATAAAATTCAAACTGTTACTGGAAATGAACGCTTCAACATAGAAGAACGAAATTTGGGGAACCAAGTCGCCTTAGTGTACTGATCATTACCTGAAAGTATCATCCAGTTTGGGTGAAAAAATATTTGCTGAGATTTCTGGAGATTCGTAATTTTTGGAAGCTTGGCAACCCCTTCCCATGAAAGTGTTTCTCGCCAGTCACTGCTTAGGGCTACATCAAGAGGAAACACAACGTAGAGATAGAACGTGAAACTACTTTGTTGTGTCAAGTTTCAAGAAGCTAGCACAAACCGTGTTGGATTTAGAGTTCCAAATACATCTATCAATATAGGATAAAACAGAGTGAAACCTAAAAATTCAAACTGTTACTGGAAATGAACGCTTCAACATAGAAGAACGAAATTTGGGGAACCAAGTCGCCTTAGTGTACTGATCATTACCTGAAAGTATCATCCAGATTGGGTGAAAAAATATTTGCTGAGATTTCTGGAGATTCGTATTTTGGGAAGCTTGGCAACCCCTTCCCATGAAAGTGTTTCTCGCCAGTCACTGCTTAGGGCTACATCAAGAGGAAACAAAACGTAGAGATAGAACGTGAAACTACTTTGTTGTTTCAAGTTTCAAGAAGCTAGCACAAACCGTGTTGGATTTAGAGTTCCAAATACATCTATCAATATCGGAGAAAACAGAGTGAAACCTAAAAATTCAAACTGTTACTGGAAATGAACGCTTCAACATAGAAGAACGAAATTTGGGGAACCAAGTCGCCTTAGTGTACTGTTCATTACCTGAAAGTATCATCCAGATTGGGTGAAAAAATATTTGCTGAGATTTCTGGAGATTCGTATTTTGGGAAGCTTGGCAACCCCTTCCCATGAAAGTGTTTCTCGCCAGTCACTGCTTAGGGCTACATCAAGAGGAAACAAAACGTAGAGATAGAACGTGAAACTACTTTGTTGTTTCAAGTTTCAAGAAGCTAGCACAAACCGTGTTGGATTTAGAGTTCCAAATACATCTATCAATATAGGAGAAAACAGAGTGTAACCTAAAAATTCAAACTGTTACTGGAAATGAACGCTTCAACATAGAAGAACGAAATTTGGGGAACCAAGTCGCCTTAGTGTACTGATCATTACCTGAAAGTATCATCCAGTTTGGGTGAAAAAATATTTGCTGAGATTTCTGGAGATTCGTAATTTTGGGAAGCTTGGCAACCCCTTCCCATGAAAGTGTTTCTCGCCAGTCACTGCTTAGGGCTACATCAAGAGGAAACAAAACGTAGAGATAGAACGTGAAACTACTTTGTTGTGTCAAGTTTCAAGAAGCTAGCACAAACCGTGTTGGATTTAGAGTTCCAAATACATCTATCAATATAGGAGAAAACAGAGTGAAACCTAAAAATTCAAACTGTTACTGGAAATGAACGCTTCAACATAGAAGAACGAAATTTGGGGAACCAAGTCGCCTTAGTGTACTGATCATTACCTGAAAGTATCATCCAGTTTGGGTGAAAAAATATTTGCTGAGATTTCTGGAGATTCGTAATTTTGGGAAGCTTGGCAACCCCTTCCCATGAAAGTGTTTCTCGCCAGTCACTGCTTAGGGCTACATCAAGAGGAAACCAAACGTAGAGATAGAACGAGAAACTACTTTGTTGTGTCAAGTTTCAAGAAGTTAGCACAAACCGTGTTGGATTTAGAGTTCCAAATACATCTATCAATATAGGAGAAAACAGAGTGAAACCTAAAAATTCAAACTGCTACTGGAAATGAACGCTTCAACATAGAAGAACGAAATTTGGGGAACCAAGTCGCCTTAGTGTACTGATCATTACCTGAGAGTATCATCCAGTTTGGGTGAAAAAATATTTGCTGAGATTTCTGGAGATTCGTAATTTTTGGAAGCTTGGCAACCCCTTCCCATGAAAGTGTTTCTCGCCAGTCACTGCTGAGGGCTACATCAAGAGGAAACCAAACGTAGAGATAGAACGTGAAACTACTTTGTTGTGTCAAGTTTCAAGAAGCTAGCACAAACCGTGTTGGATTTAGAGTTCCAAATACATCTATCAATATAGGAGAAAACAGAGTGTAACCTAAAAATTCAAACTGTTACTGGAAATGAACGCTTCAACATAGAAGAACGAAATTTGGGGAACCAAGTCGCCTTAGTGTACTGATCATTACCTGAGAGTATCATCCAGTTTGGGTGAAAAAATATTTGCTGAGATTTCTGGAGATTCGTAATTTTGGGAAGCTTGGCAACCCCTTCCCATGAAAGTGTTTCTCGCCAGTCACTGCTTAGGGCTACATCAAGAGGAAACAAAACGTAGAGATAGAACGTGAAACTACTTTGTTGTGTCAAGTTTCAAGAAGCTAGCACAAACCGTGTTGGATTTAGAGTTCCAAATACATCTATCAATATAGGAGAAAACAGAGTGAAACCTACAAATTCAAACTGTTACTGGAAATGAACGCTTCAACATAGAAGAACGAAATTTGGGGAACCAAGTCGCCTTAGTGTACTGATCATTACCTGAAAGTATCATCCAGTTTGGGTGAAAAAATGTTTGCTGAGATTTCTGGAGATTCGTAATTTTGGGAACTTGGCAACCCCTTCCCATGAAAGTGTTTCTCGCCAGTCACTGCTTAGGGCTACATCAAGAGGAAACAAAACGTAGAGATAGAACGTGATACTAATTTGTTGTGTCAAGTTTCAAGAAGCTAGCACAAACCGTGTTGGATTTAGAGTTCCAAATACATCTATCAATATAGGAGAAAACAGAGTGAAACCTAAAAATTCAAACTGTTACTGGAAATGAACGCTTCAACATAGAAAAACGAAATTTAGGGAACCAAGTCGCCTTAGTGTACTGATCATTACCTGAAAGTATCATCCAGTTTGGGTGAAAAAATATTTGCTGAGATTTCTGGAGATTCGTAATTTTGGGAAGCTTGGCAACCCCTTCCCATGAAAGTGTTTCTCGCCAGTCACTGCTTAGGGCTACATCAAGAGGAAACAAAACGTAGAGATAGAACGTGAAACTACTTTGTTGTTTCAAGTTTCAAGAAGCTAGCACAAACCGTGTTGAATTTAGAGTTCCAAATACATCTATCAATATAGGAGAAAACAGAGTGTAACCTAAAAATTCAAACTGTTACTGGAAATGAACGCTTCAACATAGAAGAACGAAATTTGGGGAACCAAGTCGCCTTAGTGTACTGATCATTACCTGAAAGTATCATCCAGTTTGGGTGAAAAAATATTTGCTGAGATTTCTGGAGATTCGTAATTTTGGGAAGCTTGGCAACCCCTTCCAATGAAAGTGTTTCTCGCCAGTCACTGCTTAGGGCTACATCAAGAGGAAACAAAACGTAGAGATAGAACGTGAAACTACTTTGTTGTGTCAAGTTTCAAGAAGCTAGCACAAACCGTGTTGGATTTAGAGTTCCAAATACATCTATCAATATAGGAGAAAACAGAGTGAAACCTAAAAATTCAAACTGTTACTGGAAATGAACGCTTCAACATAGAAGAACGAAATTTGGGGAACCAAGTCGCCTTAGTGTACTGATCATTACCTGAGAGTATCATCCAGTTTGGGTGAAAAAATATTTGCTGAGATTTCTGGAGATTCGTAATTTTGGGAAGCTTGGCAACCCCTTCCCATGAAAGTGTTTCTCGCCAGTCACTGCTTAGGGCTACATCAAGAGGAAACAAAACGTAGAGATAGAACGTGAAACTACTTTGTTGTGTCAAGTTTCAAGAAGCTAGCACAAACCGTGTTGGATTTAGAGTTCCAAATACATCTATCAATATAGGAGAAAACAGAGTGAAACCTACAAATTCAAACTGTTACTGGAAATGAACGCTTCAACATAGAAGAACGAAATTTGGGGAACCAAGTCGCCTTAGTGTATTGATCATTACCTGAAAGTATCATCCAGTTTGGGTGAAAAAATGTTTGCTGAGATTTCTGGAGATTCGTAATTTTGGGAAGCTTGGCAACCCCTTCCCATGAAAGTGTTTCTCGCCAGTCACTGCTTAGGGCTACATCAAGAGGAAACAAAACGTAGAGATAGAACGTGATACTACTTTGTTGTGTCAAGTTTCAAGAAGCTAGCACAAACCGTGTTGGATTTAGAGTTCCAAATACATCTATCAATATAGGAGAAAACAGAGTGAAACCTAAAAATTCAAACTGTTACTGGAAATGAACGCTTCAACATAGAAAAACGAAATTTAGGGAACCAAGTCGCCTTAGTGTACTGATCATTACCTGAAAGTATCATCCAGTTTGGGTGAAAAAATATTTGCTGAGATTTCTGGAGATTCGTAATTTTGGGAAGCTTGGCAACCCCTTCCCATGAAAGTGTTTCTCGCCAGTCACTGCTTAGGGCTACATCAAGAGGAAACAAAACGTAGAGATAGAACGTGATACTAATTTGTTGTGTCAAGTTTCAAGAAGCTAGCACAAACCGTGTTGGATTTAGAGTTCCAAATACATCTATCAATATAGGAGAAAACAGAGTGAAACCTAAAAATTCAAACTGTTACTGGAAATGAACGCTTCAACATAGAAAAACGAAATTTAGGGAACCAAGTCGCCTTAGTGTACTGATCATTACCTGAAAGTATCATCCAGTTTGGGTGAAAAAATATTTGCTGAGATTTCTGGAGATTCGTAATTTTGGGAAGCTTGGCAACCCCTTCCCATGAAAGTGTTTCTCGCCAGTCACTGCTTAGGGCTACATCAAGAGGAAACAAAACGTAGAGATAGAACGTGAAACTACTTTGTTGTTTCAAGTTTCAAGAAGCTAGCACAAACCGTGTTGAATTTAGAGTTCCAAATACATCTATCAATATAGGAGAAAACAGAGTGTAACCTAAAAATTCAAACTGTTACTGGAAATGAACGCTTCAACATAGAAGAACGAAATTTGGGGAACCAAGTCGCCTTAGTGTACTGATCATTACCTGAAAGTATCATCCAGTTTGGGTGAAAAAATATTTGCTGAGATTTCTGGAGATTCGTAATTTTGGGAAGCTTGGCAACCCCTTCCAATGAAAGTGTTTCTCGCCAGTCACTGCTTAGGGCTACATCAAGAGGAAACAAAACGTAGAGATAGAACGTGAAACTACTTTGTTGTGTCAAGTTTCAAGAAGCTAGCACAAACCGTGTTGGATTTAGAGTTCCAAATACATCTATCAATATAGGAGAAAACAGAGTGAAACCTAAAAATTCAAACTGTTACTGGAAATGAACGCTTCAACATAGAAGAACGAAATTTGGGGAACCAAGTCGCCTTAGTGTACTGATCATTACCTGAGAGTATCATCCAGTTTGGGTGAAAAAATATTTGCTGAGATTTCTGGAGATTCGTAATTTTGGGAAGCTTGGCAACCCCTTCCCATGAAAGTGTTTCTCGCCAGTCACTGCTTAGGGCTACATCAAGAGGAAACAAAACGTAGAGATAGAACGTGAAACTACTTTGTTGTGTCAAGTTTCAAGAAGCTAGCACAAACCGTGTTGGATTTAGAGTTCCAAATACATCTATCAATATAGGAGAAAACAGAGTGAAACCTACAAATTCAAACTGTTACTGGAAATGAACGCTTCAACATAGAAGAACGAAATTTGGGGAACCAAGTCGCCTTAGTGTATTGATCATTACCTGAAAGTATCATCCAGTTTGGGTGAAAAAATGTTTGCTGAGATTTCTGGAGATTCGTAATTTTGGGAAGCTTGGCAACCCCTTCCCATGAAAGTGTTTCTCGCCAGTCACTGCTTAGGGCTACATCAAGAGGAAACAAAACGTAGAGATAGAACGTGATACTACTTTGTTGTGTCAAGTTTCAAGAAGCTAGCACAAACCGTGTTGGATTTAGAGTTCCAAATACATCTATCAATATAGGAGAAAACAGAGTGAAACCTAAAAATTCAAACTGTTACTGGAAATGAACGCTTCAACATAGAAAAACGAAATTTAGGGAACCAAGTCGCCTTAGTGTACTGATCATTACCTGAAAGTATCATCCAGTTTGGGTGAAAAAATATTTGCTGAGATTTCTGGAGATTCGTAATTTTGGGAAGCTTGGCAACCCCTTCCCATGAAAGTGTTTCTCGCCAGTCACTGCTTAGGGCTACATCAAGAGGAAACAAAACGTAGAGATAGAACGTGAAACTACTTTGTTGTTTCAAGTTTCAAGAAGCTAGCACAAACCGTGTTGAATTTAGAGTTCCAAATACATCTATCAATATAGGAGAAAACAGAGTGTAACATAAAATTCAAACTGTTACTGGAAATGAACGCTTCAACATAGAAGAACGAAATTTGGGGAACCAAGTCGCCTTAGTGTACTGATCATTACCTGAAAGTATCATCCAGTTTGGGTGAAAAAATATTTGCTGAGATTTCTGGAGATTCGTAATTTTTGGAAGCTTGGCAACCCCTTCCCATGAAAGTGTTTCTCGCCAGTCACTGCTTAGGGCTACATCAAGAGGAAACACAACGTAGAGATAGAACGTGAAACTACTTTGTTGTGTCAAGTTTCAAGAAGCTAGCACAAACCGTGTTGGATTTAGAGTTCCAAATACATCTATCAATATAGGAGAAAACAGAGTGAAACCTAAAAATTCAAACTGTTACTGGAAATGAACGCTTCAACATAGAAGAACGAAATTTGGGGAACCAAGTCGCCTTAGTGTACTGATCATTACCTGAAAGTATCATCCAGATTGGGTGAAAAAATATTTGCTGAGATTTCTGGAGATTCGTATTTTGGGAAGCTTGGCAACCCCTTCCCATGAAAGTGTTTCTCGCCAGTCACTGCTTAGGGCTACATCAAGAGGAAACAAAACGTAGAGATAGAACGTGAAACTACTTTGTTGTTTCAAGTTTCAAGAAGCTAGCACAAACCGTGTTGGATTTAGAGTTCCAAATACATCTATCAATATCGGAGAAAACAGAGTGAAACCTAAAAATTCAAACTGTTACTGGAAATGAACGCTTCAACATAGAAGAACGAAATTTGGGGAACCAAGTCGCCTTAGTGTACTGATCATTACCTGAAAGTATCATCCAGATTGGGTGAAAAAATATTTGCTGAGATTTCTGGAGATTCGTATTTTGGGAAGCTTGGCAACCCCTTCCCATGAAAGTGTTTCTCGCCAGTCACTGCTTAGGGCTACATCAAGAGGAAACAAAACGTAGAGATAGAACGTGAAACTACTTTGTTGTGTCAAGTTTCAAGAAGCTAGCACAAACCGTGTTGGATTTAGAGTTCCAAATACATCTATCAATATAGGAGAAAACAGAGTGAAACCTAAAAATTCAAACTGTTACTGGAAATGAACGCTTCAACATAGAAGAACGAAATTTGGGGAACCAAGTCGCCTTAGTGTACTGATCATTACCTGAAAGTATCATCCAGTTTGGGTGAAAAAATATTTGCTGAGATTTCTGGAGATTCATAATTTTGGGAAGCTTGGCAACCCCTTCCCATGAAAGTGTTTCTCGCCAGTCACTGCTTAGGGCTACATCAAGAGGAAACCAAACGTAGAGATAGAACGAGAAACTACTTTGTTGTGTCAAGTTTCAAGAAGTTAGCACAAACCGTGTTGGATTTAGAGTTCCAAATACATCTATCAATATAGGAGAAAACAGAGTGAAACCTAAAAATTCAAACTGCTACTGGAAATGAACGCTTCAACATAGAAGAACGAAATTTGGGGAACCAAGTCGCCTTAGTGTACTGATCATTACCTGAGAGTATCATCCAGTTTGGGTGAAAAAATATTTGCTGAGATTTCTGGAGATTCGTAATTTTTGGAAGCTTGGCAACCCCTTCCCATGAAAGTGTTTCTCGCCAGTCACTGCTGAGGGCTACATCAAGAGGAAACCAAACGTAGAGATAGAACGTGAAACTACTTTGTTGTGTCAAGTTTCAAGAAGCTAGCACAAACCGTGTTGGATTTAGAGTTCCAAATACATCTATCAATATAGGAGAAAACAGAGTGTAACCTAAAAATTCAAACTGTTACTGGAAATGAACGCTTCAACATAGAAGAACGAAATTTGGGGAACCAAGTCGCCTTAGTGTACTGATCATTACCTGAGAGTATCATCCAGTTTGGGTGAAAAAATATTTGCTGAGATTTCTGGAGATTCGTAATTTTGGGAAGCTTGGCAACCCCTTCCCATGAAAGTGTTTCTCGCCAGTCACTGCTTAGGGCTACATCAAGAGGAAACAAAACGTAGAGATAGAACGTGAAACTACTTTGTTGTGTCAAGTTTCAAGAAGCTAGCACAAACCGTGTTGGATTTAGAGTTCCAAATACATCTATCAATATAGGAGAAAACAGAGTGAAACCTACAAATTCAAACTGTTACTGGAAATGAACGCTTCAACATAGAAGAACGAAATTTGGGGAACCAAGTCGCCTTAGTGTACTGATCATTACCTGAAAGTATCATCCAGTTTGGGTGAAAAAATGTTTGCTGAGATTTCTGGAGATTCGTAATTTTGGGAAGCTTGGCAACCCCTTCCCATGAAAGTGTTTCTCGCCAGTCACTGCTTAGGGCTACATCAAGAGGAAACAAAACGTAGAGATAGAACGTGATACTAATTTGTTGTGTCAAGTTTCAAGAAGCTAGCACAAACCGTGTTGGATTTAGAGTTCCAAATACATCTATCAATATAGGAGAAAACAGAGTGAAACCTAAAAATTCAAACTGTTACTGGAAATGAACGCTTCAACATAGAAAAACGAAATTTAGGGAACCAAGTCGCCTTAGTGTACTGATCATTACCTGAAAGTATCATCCAGTTTGGGTGAAAAAATATTTGCTGAGATTTCTGGAGATTCGTAATTTTGGGAAGCTTGGCAACCCCTTCCCATGAAAGTGTTTCTCGCCAGTCACTGCTTAGGGCTACATCAAGAGGAAACAAAACGTAGAGATAGAACGTGAAACTACTTTGTTGTTTCAAGTTTCAAGAAGCTAGCACAAACCGTGTTGAATTTAGAGTTCCAAATACATCTATCAATATAGGAGAAAACAGAGTGTAACCTAAAAATTCAAACTGTTACTGGAAATGAACGCTTCAACATAGAAGAACGAAATTTGGGGAACCAAGTCGCCTTAGTGTACTGATCATTACCTGAAAGTATCATCCAGTTTGGGTGAAAAAATATTTGCTGAGATTTCTGGAGATTCGTAATTTTGGGAAGCTTGGCAACCCCTTCCAATGAAAGTGTTTCTCGCCAGTCACTGCTTAGGGCTACATCAAGAGGAAACAAAACGTAGAGATAGAACGTGAAACTACTTTGTTGTGTCAAGTTTCAAGAAGCTAGCACAAACCGTGTTGGATTTAGAGTTCCAAATACATCTATCAATATAGGAGAAAACAGAGTGAAACCTAAAAATTCAAACTGTTACTGGAAATGAACGCTTCAACATAGAAGAACGAAATTTGGGGAACCAAGTCGCCTTAGTGTACTGATCATTACCTGAGAGTATCATCCAGTTTGGGTGAAAAAATATTTGCTGAGATTTCTGGAGATTCGTAATTTTGGGAAGCTTGGCAACCCCTTCCCATGAAAGTGTTTCTCGCCAGTCACTGCTTAGGGCTACATCAAGAGGAAACAAAACGTAGAGATAGAACGTGAAACTACTTTGTTGTGTCAAGTTTCAAGAAGCTAGCACAAACCGTGTTGGATTTAGAGTTCCAAATACATCTATCAATATAGGAGAAAACAGAGTGAAACCTACAAATTCAAACTGTTACTGGAAATGAACGCTTCAACATAGAAGAACGAAATTTGGGGAACCAAGTCGCCTTAGTGTACTGATCATTACCTGAAAGTATCATCCAGTTTGGGTGAAAAAATGTTTGCTGAGATTTCTGGAGATTCGTAATTTTGGGAAGCTTGGCAACCCCTTCCCATGAAAGTGTTTCTCGCCAGTCACTGCTTAGGGCTACATCAAGAGGAAACAAAACGTAGAGATAGAACGTGATACTACTTTGTTGTGTCAAGTTTCAAGAAGGTAGCACAAACCGTGTTGGATTTAGAGTTCCAAATACATCTATCAATATAGGAGAAAACAGAGTGAAACCTAAAAATTCAAACTGTTACTGGAAATGAACGCTTCAACATAGAAAAACGAAATTTAGGGAACCAAGTCGCCTTAGTGTACTGATCATTACCTGAAAGTATCATCCAGTTTGGGTGAAAAAATATTTGCTGAGATTTCTGGAGATTCGTAATTTTGGGAAGCTTGGCAACCCCTTCCCATGAAAGTGTTTCTCGCCAGTCACTGCTTAGGGCTACATCAAGAGGAAACAAAACGTAGAGATAGAACGTGAAACTACTTTGTTGTTTCAAGTTTCAAGAAGCTAGCACAAACCGTGTTGAATTTAGAGTTCCAAATACATCTATCAATATAGGAGAAAACAGAGTGTAACATAAAATTCAAACTGTTACTGGAAATGAACGCTTCAACATAGAAGAACGAAATTTGGGGAACCAAGTCGCCTTAGTGTACTGATCATTACCTGAAAGTATCATCCAGTTTGGGTGAAAAAATATTTGCTGAGATTTCTGGAGATTCGTAATTTTGGGAAGCTTGGCAACCCCTTCCCATGAAAGTGTTTCTCGCCAGTCACTGCTTAGGGCTACATCAAGAGGAAACAAAACGTAGAGATAGAACGTGAAACTACTTTGTTGTGTCAAGTTTCAAGAAGCTAGCACAAACCGTGTTGGATTTAGAGTTCCAAATACATCTATCAATATAGGAGAAAACAGAGTGAAACCTAAAAATTCAAACTGTTACTGGAAATGAACGCTTCAACATAGAAGAACGAAACTTGGGGAACCAAGTCGCCTTAGTGTACTGATCATTACCTGAAAGTATCATCCAGTTTGGGTGAAAAAATATTTGCTGAGATTTCTGGAGATTCATAATTTTGGGAAGCTTGGCAACCCCTTCCCATGAAAGTGTTTCTCGCCAGTCACTGCTTAGGGCTACATCAAGAGGAAACCAAACGTAGAGATAGAACGTGAAACTACATTGTTGTGTCAAGTTTCAAGAAGTTAGCACAAACCGTGTTGGATTTAGAGTTCCAAATACATCTATCAATATAGGAGAAAACAGAGTGAAACCTAAAAATTCAAACTGCTACTGGAAATGAACGCTTCAACATAGAAGAACGAAATTTGGGGAACCAAGTCGCCTTAGTGTACTGATCATTACCTGAGAGTATCATCCAGTTTGGGTGAAAAAATATTTGCTGAGATTTCTGGAGATTCGTAATTTTGGGAAGCTTGGCAACCCCTTCCCATGAAAGTGTTTCTCGCCAGTCACTGCTTAGGGCTACATCAAGAGGAAACAAAACGTAGAGATAGAACGTGAAACTACTTTGTTGTGTCAAGTTTCAAGAAGCTAGCACAAACCGTGTTGGATGTAGAGTTCCAAATACATCTATCAATATAGGAGAAAACAGAGTGAAACCTAAAAATTCAAAATGTTACTGGAAATGAACGCTTCAACATAGAAGACCGAAATTTGGGGAACCAAGTCGCCTTAGTGTACTGATCATTACCTGAAAGTATCATCCAGTTTGGGTGAAAAAATGTTTGCTGAGATTTCTGGAGATTCGTAATTTTGGGAAGCTTGGCAACCCCTTCCCATGAAAGTGTTTCTCGCCAGTCACTGCTTAGGGCTACATCAAGAGGAAACAAAACGTAGAGATAGAACGTGAAACTACTTTGTTGTGTCAAGTTTCAAGAAGCTAGCACAAACCGTGTTGGATGTAGAGTTCCAAATACATCTATCAATATAGGAGAAAACAGAGTGAAACCTAAAAATTCAAAATGTTACTGGAAATGAACGCTTCAACATAGAAGACCGAAATTTGGGGAACCAAGTCGATTAGTGTACTGATCATTACCTGAAAGTATCATCCAGTTTGGGTGAAAAAATATTTGCTGAGATTTCTGGAGATTCGTAATTTTGGGAAGCTTGGCAACCCCTTCCCATGAAAGTGTTTCTCGCCAGTCACTGCTTAGGGCTACATCAAGAGGAAACAAAACGTAGAGATAGAACGTGAAACTACTTTGTTGTTTCAAGTTTCAAGAAGCTAGCACAAACCGTGTTGGATTTAGAGTTCCAAATACATCTATCAATATAGGAGAAAACAGAGTGTAACCTAAAAATTCAAACTGTTACTGGAAATGAACGCTTCAACATAGAAGAACGAAATTTGGGGAACCAAGTCGCCTTAGTGTACTGATCATTACCTGAAAGTATCATCCAGTTTGGGTGAAAAAATATTTGCTGAGATTTCTGGAGATTCGTAATTTTGGGAAGCTTGGCAACCCCTTCCCATGAAAGTGTTTCTCGCCAGTCACTGCTTAGGGCTACATCAAGAGGAAACAAAACGTAGAGATAGAACGTGAAACTACTTTGTTGTGTCAAGTTTCAAGAAGCTAGCACAAACCGTGTTGGATTTAGAGTTCCAAATACATCTATCAATATCGGAGAAAACAGAGTGAAACCTAAAAATTCAAACTGTTACTGGAAATGAACGCTTCAACATAGAAGAACGAAATTTGGGGAACCAAGTCGCCTTAGTGTACTGATCATTACCTGAAAGTATCATCCAGTTTGGGTGAAAAAACATTTGCTGAGATTTCTGGAGATTCATAATTTTGGGAAGCTTGGCAACCCCTTCCCATGAAAGTGTTTCTCGCCAGTCACTGCTTAGGGCTACATCAAGAGGAAACCAAACGTAGAGATAGAACGTGAAACTACTTTGTTGTGTCAAGTTTCAAGAAGTTAGCACAAACCGTGTTGGATTTAGAGTTCCAAATACATCTATCAATATAGGAGAAAACAGAGTGAAACCTAAAAATTCAAACTGCTACTGGAAATGAACGCTTCAACATAGAAGAACGAAATTTGGGGAACCAAGTCGCCTTAGTGTACTGATCATTACCTGAGAGTATCATCCAGTTTGGGTGAAAAAATATTTGCTGAGATTTCTGGAGATTCGTAATTTTTGGAAGCTTGGCAACCCCTTCCCATGAAAGTGTTTCTCGCCAGTCACTGCTTAGGGCTACATCAAGAGGAAACAAAACGTAGAGATAGAACGTGAAACTACTTTGTTGTGTCAAGTTTCAAGAAGCTAGCACAAACCGTGTTGAATTTAGAGTTCCAAATACATCTATCAATATAGGAGGAAACAGAGTGTAACCTAAAAATTCAAACTGTTACTGGAAATGAACGCTTCAACATAGAAGAACGAAATTTGGGGAACCAAGTCGCCTTAGTGTACTGATCATTACCTGAAAGTATCATCCAGTTTGGGTGAAAAAATATTTGCTGAGATTTCTGGAGATTCGTAATTTTGGGAAGCTTGGCAACCCCTTCCCATGAAAGTGTTTCTCGCCAGTCACTGCTTAGGGCTACATCAAGAGGAAACAAAACGTAGAGATAGAACGTGAAACTACTTTGTTGTGTCAAGTTTCAAGAAGCTAGCACAAACCGTGTTGGATTTAGAGTTCCAAATACATCTATCAATATAGGAGAAAACAGAGTGAAACCTAAAAATTCAAACTGTTACTGGAAATGAACGCTTCAACATAGAAGAACGAAATTTGGGGAACCAAGTCGCCTTAGTGTACTGATCATTACCTGAGAGTATCATCCAGTTTGGGTGAAAAAATATTTGCTGAGATTTCTGGAGATTCGTAATTTTGGGAAGCTTGGCAACCCCTTCCCATGAAAGTGTTTCTCGCCAGTCACTGCTTAGGGCTACATCAAGAGGAAACAAAAGGTAGAGATAGAACGTGAAACTACTTTGTTGTGTCAAGTTTCAAGAAGCTAGCACAAACCGTGTTGGATTTAGAGTTCCAAATACATCTATCAATATAGGAGAAAACAGAGTGAAACCTACAAATTCAAACTGTTACTGGAAATGAACGCTTCAACATAGAAGAACGAAATTTGGGGAACCAAGTCGCCTTAGTGTACTGATCATTACCTGAAAGTATCATCCAGTTTGGGTGAAAAAATGTTTGCTGAGATTTCTGGAGATTCGTAATTTTGGGAAGCTTGGCAACCCCTTCCCATGAAAGTGTTTCTCGCCAGTCACTGCTTAGGGCTACATCAAGAGGAAACAAAACGTAGAGATAGAACGTGATACTACTTTGTTGTTTCAAGTTTCAAGAAGCTAGCACAAACCGTGTTGGATTTAGAGTTCCAAATACATCTATCAATATAGGAGAAAACAGAGTGAAACCTAAAAATTCAAACTGCTACTGGAAATGAACGCTTCAACATAGAAGAACGAAATTTGGGGAACCAAGTCGCCTTAGTGTACTGATCATTACCTGAGAGTATCATCCAGTTTGGGTGAAAAAATATTTGCTGAGATTTCTGGAGATTCGTAATTTTTGGAAGCTTGGCAACCCCTTCCCATGAAAGTGTTTCTCGCCAGTCACTGCTTAGGGCTACATCAAGAGGAAACAAAACGTAGAGATAGAACGTGAAACTACTTTGTTGTGTCAAGTTTCAAGAAGCTAGCACAAACCGTGTTGGATTTAGAGTTCCAAATACATCTATCAATATAGGAGAAAACAGAGTGAAACCTAAAAATTCAAACTGTTACTGGAAATGAACGCTTCAACATAGAAGAACGAAATTTGGGGAACCAAGTCGCCTTAGTGTACTGATCATTACCTGAAAGTATCATCCAGTTTGGGTGAAAAAATATTTGCTGAGATTTCTGGAGATTCGTAATTTTGGGAAGCTTGGCAACCCCTTCCCATGAAAGTGTTTCTCGCCAGTCACTGCTTAGGGCTACATCAAGAGGAAACCAAACGTAGAGATAGAACGTGAAACTACTTTGTTGTGTCAAGTTTCAAGAAGCTAGCACAAACCGTGTTGGATTTAGAGTTCCAAATACATCTATCAATATAGGAGAAAACAGAGTGAAACCTAAAAATTCAAACTGTTACTGGAAATGAACGCTTCAACATAGAAGAACGAAATTTGGGGAACCAAGTCGCCTTAGTGTACTGATCATTACCTGAAAGTATCATCCAGTTTGGGTGAAAAAATATTTGCTGAGATTTCTGGAGATTCGTAATTTTGGGAAGCTTGGCAACCCCTTCCCATGAAAGTGTTTCTCGCCAGTCACTGCTTAGGGCTACATCAAGAGGAAACCAAACATACAGATAGAACGTGAAACTACTTTGTTGTGTCAAGTTTCAAGAAGCTAGCACAAACCGTGTTGGATTTAGAGTTCCAAATACATCTATCAATATAGGAGAAAACAGAGTGAAACCTAAAAATTCAAACTGTTACTGGAAATGAACGCTTCAACATAGAAGAACGAAATTTGGGGAACCAAGTCGCCTTAGTGTACTGATCATTACCTGAAAGTATCATCCAGTTTGGGTGAAAAAATGTTTGCTGAGATTTCTGGAGATTCGTAATTTTGGGAAGCTTGGCAACCCCTTCCCATGAAAGTGTTTCTCGCCAGTCACTGCTTAGGGCTACATCAAGAGGAAACAAAACGTAGAGATAGAACGTGATACTACTTTGTTGTTTCAAGTTTCAAGAAGCTAGCACAAACCGTGTTGGATTTAGAGTTCCAAATACATCTATCAATATAGGAGAAAACAGAGTGAAACCTAAAAATTCAAACTGCTACTGGAAATGAACGCTTCAACATAGAAGAACGAAATTTGGGGAACCAAGTCGCCTTAGTGTACTGATCATTACCTGAGAGTATCATCCAGTTTGGGTGAAAAAATATTTGCTGAGATTTCTGGAGATTCGTAATTTTTGGAAGCTTGGCAACCCCTTCCCATGAAAGTGTTTCTCGCCAGTCACTGCTTAGGGCTACATCAAGAGGAAACAAAACGTAGAGATAGAACGTGAAACTACTTTGTTGTGTCAAGTTTCAAGAAGCTAGCACAAACCGTGTTGGATTTAGAGTTCCAAATACATCTATCAATATAGGAGAAAACAGAGTGAAACCTAAAAATTCAAACTGTTACTGGAAATGAACGCTTCAACATAGAAGAACGAAATTTGGGGAACCAAGTCGCCTTAGTGTACTGATCATTACCTGAAAGTATCATCCAGTTTGGGTGAAAAAATATTTGCTGAGATTTCTGGAGATTCGTAATTTTGGGAAGCTTGGCAACCCCTTCCCATGAAAGTGTTTCTCGCCAGTCACTGCTTAGGGCTACATCAAGAGGAAACCAAACGTAGAGATAGAACGTGAAACTACTTTGTTGTGTCAAGTTTCAAGAAGCTAGCACAAACCGTGTTGGATTTAGAGTTCCAAATACATCTATCAATATAGGAGAAAACAGAGTGAAACCTAAAAATTCAAACTGTTACTGGAAATGAACGCTTCAACATAGAAGAACGAAATTTGGGGAACCAAGTCGCCTTAGTGTACTGATCATTACCTGAAAGTATCATCCAGTTTGGGTGAAAAAATATTTGCTGAGATTTCTGGAGATTCGTAATTTTGGGAAGCTTGGCAACCCCTTCCCATGAAAGTGTTTCTCGCAAGTCACTGCTTAGGGCTACATCAAGAGGAAACCAAACATACAGATAGAACGTGAAACTACTTTGTTGTGTCAAGTTTCAAGAAGCTAGCACAAACCGTGTTGGATTTAGAGTTCCAAATACATCTATCAATATAGGAGAAAACAGAGTGAAACCTAAAAATTCAAACTGTTACTGGAAATGAACGCTTCAACATAGAAGAACGAAATTTGGGGAACCAAGTCGCCTTAGTGTACTGATCATTACCTGAAAGTATCATCCAGTTTGGGTGAAAAAATATTTGCTGAGATTTCTGGAGATTCGTAATTTTGGAAAGCTTGGCAACCCCTTCCCATGAAAGTGTTTCTCGCCAGTCACTGCTTAGGGCTACATCAAGAGGAAACCAAACGTAGAGATAGAACGTGAAACTACTTTGTTGTGTCAAGTTTCAAGAAGCTAGCACAAACCGTGTTGGATTTAGAGTTCCAAATACATCTATCAATATAGGAGAAAACAGAGTGAAACCTAAAAATTCAAACTGTTACTGGAAATGAACGCTTCAACATAGAAGAACAAAATTTGGGGAACCAAGTCGCCTTAGTGTACTGATCATTACCTGAAAGTATCATCCAGTTTGGGTGAAAAAATATTTGCTGAGATTTCTGGAGATTCGTAATTTTGGGAAGCTTGGCAACCCCTTCCCATGAAAGTGTTTCTCGCCAGTCACTGCTTAGGGCTACATCTAGAGGAAACCAAACGTAGAGATAGAACGTGAAACTACTTTGTTGTGTCAAGTTTCAAGAAGCTAGCACAAACCGTGTTGGATTTAGAGTTCCAAATACATCTATCAATATAGGAGAAAACAGAGTGAAACCTAAAAATTCAAACTGTTACTGGAAATGAACGCTTCAACATAGAAGAACGAAATTTGGGGAACCAAGTCGCCTTAGTGTACTGATCATTACCTGAAAGTATCATCCAGTTTGGGTGAAAAAATATTTGCTGAGATTTCTGGAGATTCGTAATTTTGGGAAGCTTGGCAACCCCTTCCCATGAAAGTGTTTCTCGCCAGTCACTGCTGAGGGCTACATCAAGAGGAAACCAAACGTAGAGATAGAACGTGAAACTACTTTGTTGTGTCAAGTTTCAAGAAGCTAGCACAAACCGTGTTGGATTTAGAGTTCCAAATACATCGATCAATATAGGAGAAAACAGAGTGAAACCTAAAAATTCAAACTGTTACTGGAAATGAACGCTTCAACATAGAAGAACGAAATTTGGGGAACCAAGTCGCCTTAGTGTACTGATCATTACCTGAAAGTATCATCCAGTTTGGGTGAAAAAATATTTGCTGAGATTTCTGGAGATTCATAATTTTGGGAAGCTTGGCAACCCCTTCCCATGAAAGTGTTTCTCGCCAGTCACTGCTTAGGGCTACATCAAGAGGAAACCAAACGTAGAGATAGAACGTGAAACTACTTTGTTGTGTCAAGTTTCAAGAAGTTAGCACAAACCGTGTTGGATTTAGAGTTCCAAATACATCTATCAATATAGGAGAAAACAGAGTGAAACCTAAAAATTCAAACTGCTACTGGAAATGAACGCTTCAACATAGAAGAACGAAATTTGGTGAACCAAGTCGCCTTAGTGTACTGATCATTACCTGAGAGTATCATCCAGTTTGGGTGAAAAAATATTTGCTGAGATTTCTGGAGATTCGTAATTTTGGGAAGCTTTGCAACCCCTTCCCATGAAAGTGTTTCTCGCCAGTCACTGCTTAGGGCTACATCAAGAGGAAACAAAACGTAGAGATAGAACGTGAAACTACTTTGTTGTGTCAAGTTTCAAGAAGCTAGCACAAACCGTGTTGGATTTAGAGTTCCAAATACATCTATCAATATAGGAGAAAACAGAGTGAAACCTAAAAATTCAAACTGTTACTGGAAATGAACGCTTCAACATAGAAGAACGAAATTTGGGGAACCAAGTCGCCTTAGTGTACTGATCATTACCTGAAAGTATCATCCAGTTTGGGTGAAAAAATATTTGCTGAGATTTCTGGAGATTCGTAATTTTGGGAAGCTTGGCAACCCCTTCCCATGAAAGTGTTTCTCGCCAGTCACTGCTTAGGGCTACATCAAGAGGAAACAAAACGTAGAGATAGAACGTGAAACTACTTTGTTGTGTCAAGTTTCAAGAAGCTAGCACAAACCGTGTTGGATTTAGAGTTCCAAATACATCTATCAATATAGGAGAAAACAGAGTGAAACCTAAAAATTCAAACTGTTACTGGAAATGAACGCTTCAACATAGAAGAACGAAATTTGGGGAACCAAGTCGCCTTAGTGTACTGATAATTACCTGAAAGTATCATCCAGTTTGGGTGAAAAAATATTTGCTGAGATTTCTGGAGATTCATAATTTTGGGAAGCTTGGCAACCCCTTCCCATGAAAGTGTTTCTCGCCAGTCACTGCTTAGGGCTACATCAAGAGGAAACAAAACGTAGAGATAGAACGTGAAACTACTTTGTTGTGTCAAGTTTCAAGAAGTTAGCACAAACCGTGTTGGATTTAGAGTTCCAAATACATCTATCAATGTAGGAGAAAACAGAGGGAAACCTAAAAATTCAAACTGCTACTGGAAATGAACGCTTCAACATAGAAGAACGAAATTTGGGGAACCAAGTCGCCTTAGTGTACTGATCATTACCTGAGAGTATCATCCAGTTTGGGTGAAAAAATATTTGCTGAGATTTCTGGAGATTCGTAATTTTGGGAAGCTTGGCAACCCCTTCCCATGAAAGTGTTTCTCGCCAGTCACTGCTTAGGGCTACATCAAGAGGAAACCAAACGTAGAGATAGAACGTGAAACTACTTTGTTGTGTCAAGTTTCAAGAAGTTAGCACAAACCGTGTTGGATTTAGAGTTCCAAATACATCTATCAATATAGGAGAAAACAGAGGGAAACCTAAAAATTCAAACTGCTACTGGAAATGAACGCTTCAACATAGAAGAACGAAATTTGGGGAACCAAGTCGCCTTAGTGTACTGATCATTACCTGAGAGTATCATCCAGTTTGGGTGAAAAAATATTTGCTGAGATTTCTGGAGATTCGTAATTTTTGGAAGCTTGGCAACCCCTTCCCATGAAAGTGTTTCTCGCCAGTCACTGCTTAGGGCTACATCAAGAGGAAACAAAACGTAGAGATAGAACGTGAAACTACTTTGTTGTGTCAAGTTTCAAGAAGCTAGCACAAACCGTGTTGGATTTAGAGTTCCAAATACATCTATCAATATAGGAGAAAACAGAGTGTAACCTAAAAATTCAAACTGTTACTGGAAATGAACGCTTCAACATAGAAGAACGAAATTTGGGGAACCAAGTCGCCTTAGTGTACTGATCATTACCTGAAAGTATCATCCAGTTTGGGTGAAAAAATATTTGCTGAGATTTCTGGAGATTCGTAATTTTGGGAAGCTTGGCAACCCCTTCCCATGAAAGTGTTTCTCGCCAGTCACTGCTTAGGGCTACATCAAGAGGAAACAAAACGTAGAGATAGAACGTGAAACTACTTTGTTGTGTCAAGTTTCAAGAAGCTAGCACAAACCGTGTTGGATTTAGAGTTCCAAATACATCTATCAATATAGGAGAAAACAGAGTGAAACCTAAAAATTCAAACTGCTACTGGAAATGAACGCTTCAACAAAGAAGAACGAAATTTGGTGAACCAAGTCGCCTTAGTGTACTGATCATTACCTGAGAGTATCATCCAGTTTGGGTGAAAAAATATTTGCTGAGATTTCTGGAGATTCGTAATTTTGGGAAGCTTGGCAACCCCTTCCCATGAAAGTGTTTCTCGCCAGTCACTGCTTAGGGCTACATCAAGAGGAAACCAAACGTAGAGATAGAACGTGAAACTACTTTGTTGTGTCAAGTTTCAAGAAGTTAGCACAAACCGTGTTGGATTTAGAGTTCCAAATACATCTATCAATATAGGAGAAAACAGAGGGAAACCTAAAAATTCAAACTGCTACTGGAAATGAACGCTTCAACATAGAAGAACGAAATTTGGGGAACCAAGTCGCCTTAGTGTACTGATCATTACCTGAGAGTATCATCCAGTTTGGGTGAAAAAATATTTGCTGAGATTTCTGGAGATTCGTAATTTTGGGAAGCTTGGCAACCCCTTCCCATGAAAGTGTTTCTCGCCAGTCACTGCTTAGGGCTACATCAAGAGGAAACCAAACGTAGAGATAGAACGTGAAACTACTTTGTTGTGTCAAGTTTCAAGAAGTTAGCACAAACCGTGTTGGATTTAGAGTTCCAAATACATCTATCAATATAGGAGAAAACAGAGGGAAACCTAAAAATTCAAACTGCTACTGGAAATGAACGCTTCAACATAGAAGAACGAAATTTGGGGAACCAAGTCGCCTTAGTGTACTGATCATTACCTGAGAGTATCATCCAGTTTGGGTGAAAAAATATTTGCTGAGATTTCTGGAGATTCGTAATTTTTGGAAGCTTGGCAACCCCTTCCCATGAAAGTGTTTCTCGCCAGTCACTGCTTAGGGCTACATCAAGAGGAAACAAAACGTAGAGATAGAACGTGAAACTACTTTGTTGTGTCAAGTTTCAAGAAGCTAGCACAAACCGTGTTGGATTTAGAGTTCCAAATACATCTATCAATATAGGAGAAAACAGAGTGTAACCTAAAAATTCAAACTGTTACTGGAAATGAACGCTTCAACATAGAAGAACGAAATTTGGGGAACCAAGTCGCCTTAGTGTACTGATCATTACCTGAAAGAATCATCCAGTTTGGGTGAAAAAATATTTGCTGAGATTTCTGGAGATTCGTAATTTTGGGAAGCTTGGCAACCCCTTCCCATGAAAGTGTTTCTCGCCAGTCACTGCTTAGGGCTACATCAAGAGGAAACAAAACGTAGAGATAGAACGTGAAACTACTTTGTTGTGTCAAGTTTCAAGAAGCTAGCACAAACCGTGTTGGATTTAGAGTTCCAAATACATCTATCAATATAGGAGAAAACAGAGTGAAACCTACAAATTCAAACTGTTACTGGAAATGAACGCTTCAACATAGAAGAACGAAATTTGGGGAACCAAGTCGCCTTAGTGTACTGATCATTACCTGAAAGTATCATCCAGTTTGGGTGAAAAAATGTTTGCTGAGATTTCTGGAGATTCGTAATTTTGGTAAGCTTGGCATCCCCTTCCCATGAAAGTGTTTCTCGCCAGTCACTGCTTAGGGCTACATCAAGAGGAAACAAAACGTAGAGATAGAACGTGAAACTACTTTGTTGTGTCAAGTTTCAAGAAGCTAGCACAAACCGTGTTGGATTTAGAGTTCCAAATACATCTATCAATATAGGAGAAAACAGAGTGAAACCTAAAAATTCAAACTGTTACTGGAAATGAACGCTTCAACATAGAAGAACGAAATTTGGGGAACCAAGTCGCCTTAGTGTACTGATCATTACCTGAAAGTATCATCCAGATTGGGTGAAAAAATATTTGCTGAGATTTCTGGAGATTCGTATTTTGGGAAGCTTGGCAACCCCTTCCCATGAAAGTGTTTCTCGCCAGTCACTGCTTAGGGCTACATCAAGAGGAAACAAAACGTAGAGATAGAACGTGAAACTACTTTGTTGTTTCAAGTTTCAAGAAGCTAGCACAAACCGTGTTGGATTTAGAGTTCCAAATACATCTATCAATATAGGAGAAAACAGAGTGTAACCTAAAAATTCAAACTGTTACTGGAAATGAACGCTTCAACATAGAAGAACGAAATTTGGGGAACCAAGTCGCCTTAGTGTACTGATCATTACCTGAAAGTATCATCCAGTTTGGGTGAAAAAATATTTGCTGAGATTTCTGGAGATTCGTAATTTTGGGAAGCTTGGCAACCCCTTCCCATGAAAGTGTTTCTCGCCAGTCACTGCTTAGGGCTACATCAAGAGGAAACAAAACGTAGAGATAGAACGTGAAACTACTTTGTTGTGTCAAGTTTCAAGAAGCTAGCACAAACCGTGTTGGATTTAGAGTTCCAAATACATCTATCAATATAGGAGAAAACAGAGTGAAACCTAAAAATTCAAACTGTTACTGGAAATGAACGCTTCAACATAGAAGAACGAAATTTGGGAAACCAAGTCGCCTTAGTGTACTGATCATTACCTGAAAGTATCATCCAGTTTGGGTGAAAAAATATTTGCTGAGATTTCTGGAGATTCATAATTTTGGGAAGCTTGGCAACCCCTTCCCATGAAAGTGTTTCTCGCCAGTCACTGCTTAGGGCTACATCAAGAGGAAACCAAACGTAGAGATAGAACGTGAAACTACTTTGTTGTGTCAAGTTTCAAGAAGTTAGCACAAACCGTGTTGGATTTAGAGTTCCAAATACATCTATCAATATAGGAGAAAACAGAGTGAAACCTAAAAATTCAAACTGCTACTGGAAATGAACGCTTCAACATAGAAGAACGAAATTTGGGGAACCAAGTCGCCTTAGTGTCCTGATCATTACCTGAGAGTATCATCCAGTTTGGGTGAAAAAATATTTGCTGAGATTTCTGGAGATTCGTAATTTTTGGGAGCTTGGCAACCCCTTCCCATGAAAGTGTTTCTCGCCAGTCACTGCTTAGGGCTACATCAAGAGGAAACAAAACGTAGAGATAGAACGTGAAACTACTTTGTTGTGTCAAGTTTCAAGAAGCTAGCACAAACCGTGTTGGATTTAGAGTTCCAAATACATCTATCAATATAGGAGAAAACAGAGTGAAACCTAAAAATTCAAACTGTTACTGGAAATGAACGCTTCAACATAGAAGAACGAAATTTGGGGAACCAAGTCGCCTTAGTGTACTGATCATTACCTGAAAGTATCATCCAGTTTGGGTGAAAAAATATTTGCTGAGATTTCTGGAGATTCGTAATTTTGGGAAGCTTGGCAACCCCTTCCCATGAAAGTGTTTCTCGCCAGTCACTGCTTAGGGCTACATCAAGAGGAAACAAAACGTAGAGATAGAACGTGAAACTACTTTGTTGTGTCAAGTTTCAAGAAGCTAGCACAAACCGTGTTGGATTTAGAGTTCCAAATACATCTATCAATATAGGAGAAAACAGAGTGAAACCTAAAAATTCAAACTGTTACTGGAAATGAACGCTTCAACATAGAAGAACGAAATTTGGGGAACCAAGTCGCCTTAGTGTACTGATCATTACCTGAAAGTATCATCCAGTTTGGGTGAAAAAACATTTGCTGAGATTTCTGGAGATTCATAATTTTGGGAAGCTTGGCAACCCCTTCCCATGAAAGTGTTTCTCGCCAGTCACTGCTTAGGGCTACATCAAGAGGAAACCAAACGTAGAGATAGAACGTGAAACTACTTTGTTGTGTCAAGTTTCAAGAAGTTAGCACAAACCGTGTTGGATTTAGAGTTCCAAATACATCTATCAATATAGGAGAAAACAGAGTGTAACCTAAAAATTCAAACTGCTACTGGAAATGAACGCTTCAACATAGAAGAACGAAATTTGGGGAACCAAGTCGCCTTAGTGTACTGATCATTACCTGAGAGTATCATCCAGTTTGGGTGAAAAAATATTTGCTGAGATTTCTGGAGATTCGTAATTTTTGGGAGCTTGGCAACCCCTTCCCATGAAAGTGTTTCTCGCCAGTCACTGCTTAGGGCTACATCAAGAGGAAACAAAACGTAGAGATAGAACGTGAAACTACTTTGTTGTGTCAAGTTTCAAGAAGCTAGCACAAACCGTGTTGGATTTAGAGTTCCAAATACATCTATCAATATAGGAGAAAACAGAGTGAAACCTAAAAATTCAAACTGTTACTGGAAATGAACGCTTCAACATAGAAGAACGAAATTTGGGGAACCAAGTCGCCTTAGTGTACTGATCATTACCTGAAAGTATCATCCAGTTTGGGTGAAAAAATATTTGCTGAGATTTCTGGAGATTCGTAATTTTGGGAAGCTTGGCAACCCCTTCCCATGAAAGTGTTTCTCGCCAGTCACTGCTTAGGGCTACATCAAGAGGAAACCAAACGTAGAGATAGAACGTGAAACTACTTTGTTGTGTCAAGTTTCAAGAAGCTAGCACAAACCGTGTTGGATGTAGAGTTCCAAATACATCTATCAATATAGGAGAAAACAGAGTGAAACCTAAAAATTCAAAATGTTACTGGAAATGAACGCTTCAACATAGAAGACCGAAATTTGGGGAACCAAGTCGCCTTAGTGTACTGATCATTACCTGAGAGTATCATCCAGTTTGGGTGAAAAAATATTTGCTGAGATTTCTGGAGATTCGTAATTTTGGGAAGCTTGGCAACCCCTTCCCATGAAAGTGTTTCTCGCCAGTCACTGCTTAGGGCTACATCAAGAGGAAACAAAACGTAGAGATAGAACGTGAAACTACTTTGTTGTTTCAAGTTTCAAGAAGCTAGCACAAACCGTGTTGGATTTAGAGTTCCAAATACATCTATCAATATAGGAGAAAACAGAGTGTAACCTAAAAATTCAAACTGTTACTGGAAATGAACGCTTCAACATAGAAGAACGAAATTTGGGGAACCAAGTCGCCTTAGTGTACTGATCATTACCTGAAAGTATCATCCAGTTTGGGTGAAAAAATATTTGCTGAGATTTCTGGAGATTCGTAATTTTGGGAAGCTTGGCAACCCCTTCCCATGAAAGTGTTTCTCGCCAGTCACTGCTTAGGGCTACATCAAGAGGAAACAAAACGTAGAGATAGAACGTGAAACTACTTTGTTGTGTCAAGTTTCAAGAAGCTAGCACAAACCGTGTTGGATTTAGAGTTCCAAATACATCTATCAATATAGGAGAAAACAGAGTGAAACCTAAAAATTCAAACTGTTACTGGAAATGAACGCTTCAACATAGAAGAACGAAATTTGGGGAACCAAGTAGCCTTAGTGTACTGATCATTACCTGAAAGTATCATCCAGTTTGGGTGAAAAAACATTTGCTGAGATTTCTGGAGATTCATAATTTTGGGAAGCTTGGCAACCCCTTCCCATGAAAGTGTTTCTCGCCAGTCACTGCTTAGGGCTACATCAAGAGGAAACCAAACGTAGAGATAGAACGTGAAACTACTTTGTTGTGTCAAGTTTCAAGAAGTTAGCACAAACCGTGTTGGATTTAGAGTTCCAAATACATCTATCAATATAGGAGAAAACAGAGTGAAACCTAAAAATTCAAACTGCTACTGGAAATGAACGCTTCAACATAGAAGAACGAAATTTGGGGAACCAAGTCGCCTTAGTGTACTGATCATTACCTGAGAGTATCATCCAGTTTGGGTGAAAAAATATTTGCTGAGATTTCTGGAGATTCGTAATTTTGGGAAGCTTGGCAACCCCTTCCCATGAAAGTGTTTCTCGCCAGTCACTGCTTAGGGCTACATCAAGAGGAAACAAAACGTAGAGATAGAACGTGAAACTACTTTGTTGTGTCAAGTTTCAAGAAGCTAGCACAAACCGTGTTGGATTTAGAGTTCCAAATACATCTATCAATATAGGAGAAAACAGAGTGAAACCTAAAAATTCAAACTGTTACTGGAAATGAACGCTTCAACATAGAAGAACGAAATTTGGGGAACCAAGTAGCCTTAGTGTACTGATCATTACCTGAAAGTATCATCCAGTTTGGGTGAAAAAACATTTGCTGAGATTTCTGGAGATTCATAATTTTGGGAAGCTTGGCAACCCCTTCCCATGAAAGTGTTTCTCGCCAGTCACTGCTTAGGGCTACATCAAGAGGAAACCAAACGTAGAGATAGAACGTGAAACTACTTTGTTGTGTCAAGTTTCAAGAAGTTAGCACAAACCGTGTTGGATTTAGAGTTCCAAATACATCTATCAATATAGGAGAAAACAGAGTGAAACCTAAAAATTCAAACTGCTACTGGAAATGAACGCTTCAACATAGAAGAACGAAATTTGGGGAACCAAGTCGCCTTAGTGTACTGATCATTACCTGAGAGTATCATCCAGTTTGGGTGAAAAAATATTTGCTGAGATTTCTGGAGATTCGTAATTTTTGGAAGCTTGGCAACCCCTTCCCATGAAAGTGTTTCTCGCCAGTCACTGCTTAGGGCTACATCAAGAGGAAACAAAACGTAGAGATAGAACGTGAAACTACTTTGTTGTGTCAAGTTTCAAGAAGCTAGCACAAACCGTGTTGGATTTAGAGTTCCAAATACATCTATCAATATAGGAGAAAACAGAGTGAAACCTAAAAATTCAAACTGTTACTGGAAATGAACGCTTCAACATAGAAGAACGAAATTTAGGGAACCAAGTCGCCTTAGTGTACTGATCATTACCTGAAAGTATCATCCAGTTTGGGTGAAAAAATATTTGCTGAGATTTCTGGAGATTCGTAATTTTGGGAAGCTTGGCAACCCCTTCCCATGAAAGTGTTTCTCGCCAGTCACTGCTTAGGGCTACATCAAGAGGAAACCAAACGTAGAGATAGAACGTGAAACTACTTTGTTGTGTCAAGTTTCAAGAAGCTAGCACAAACCGTGTTGGATGTAGAGTTCCAAATACATCTATCAATATAGGAGAAAACAGAGTGAAACCTAAAAATTCAAAATGTTACTGGAAATGAACGCTTCAACATAGAAGACCGAAATTTGGGGAACCAAGTCGCCTTAGTGTACTGATCATTACCTGAAAGTATCATCCAGTTTGGGTGAAAAAATATTTGCTGAGATTTCTGGAGATTCGTAATTTTGGGAAGCTTGGCAACCCCTTCCCATGAAAGTGTTTCTCGCCAGTCACTGCTTAGGGCTACATCAAGAGGAAACAAAACGTAGAGATAGAACGTGAAACTACTTTGTTGTGTCAAGTTTCAAGAAGCTAGCACAAACCGTGTTGGATTTAGAGTTCCAAATACATCTATCAATATAGGAGAAAACAGAGTGAAACCTAAAAATTCAAACTGTTACTGGAAATGAACGCTTCAACATAGAAGAACGAAATTTGGGGAACCAAGTCGCCTTAGTGTACTGATCATTACCTGAAAGTATCATCCAGTTTGGGTGAAAAAATATTTGCTGAGATTTCTGGAGATTCATAATTTTGGGAAGCTTGGCAACCCCTTCCCATGAAAGTGTTTCTCGCCAGTCACTGCTTAGGGCTACATCAAGAGGAAACCAAATGTAGAGATAGAACGTGAAACTACTTTGTTGTGTCAAGTTTCAAGAAGTTAGCACAAACCGTGTTGGATTTAGAGTTCCAAATACATCTATCAATATAGGAGAAAACAGAGTGAAACCTAAAAATTCAAACTGCTACTGGAAATGAACGCTTCAACATAGAAGAACGAAATTTGGGGAACCAAGTCGCCTTAGTGTACTGATCATTACCTGAGAGTATCATCCAGTTTGGGTGAAAAAATATTTGCTGAGATTTCTGGAGATTCGTAATTTTGGGAAGCTTGGCAACCCCTTCCCATGAAAGTGTTTCTCGCCAGTCACTGCTTAGGGCTACATCAAGAGGAAACCAAACGTAGAGATAGAACGTGAAACTACTTTGTTGTGTCAAGTTTCAAGAAGTTAGCACAAACCGTGTTGGATTTAGAGTTCCAAATACATCTATCAATATAGGAGAAAACAGAGTGAAACCTAAAAATTCAAACTGCTACTGGAAATGAACGCTTCAACATAGAAGAACGAAATTTGGGGAACCAAGTCGCCTTAGTGTACTGATCATTACCTGAGAGTATCATCCAGTTTGGGTGAAAAAATATTTGCTGAGATTTCTGGAGATTCGTAATTTTGGGAAGCTTGGCAACCCCTTCCCATGAAAGTGTTTCTCGCCAGTCACTGCTTAGGGCTACATCAAGAGGAAACCAAACGTAGAGATAGAACGTGAAACTACTTTGTTGTGTCAAGTTTCAAGAAGTTAGCACAAACCGTGTTGGATTTAGAGTTCCAAATACATCTATCAATATAGGAGAAAACAGAGTGAAACCTAAAAATTCAAACTGCTACTGGAAATGAACGCTTCAACATAGAAGAACGAAATTTGGGGAACCAAGTCGCCTTAGTGTACTGATCATTACCTGAGAGTATCATCCAGTTTGGGTGAAAAAATATTTGCTGAGATTTCTGGAGATTCGTAATTTTTGGAAGCTTGGCAACCCCTTCCCATGAAAGTGTTTCTCGCCAGTCACTGCTTAGGGCTACATCAAGAGGAAACAAAACGTAGAGATAGAACGTGAAACTACTTTGTTGTGTCAAGTTTCAAGAAGCTAGCACAAACCGTGTTGGATTTAGAGTTCCAAATACATCTATCCATATAGGAGAAAACAGAGTGAAACCTAAAAATTCAAACTGTTACTGGAAATGAACGCTTCAACATAGAAGAACGAAATTTGGGGAACCAAGTCGCCTTAGTGTACTGATCATTACCTGAAAGTATCATCCAGTTTGGGTGAAAAAATGTTTGCTGAGATTTCTGGAGATTCGTAATTTTGGGAAGCTTGGCAACCCCTTCCCATGAAAGTGTTTCTCGCCAGTCACTGCTTAGGGCTACATCAAGAGGAAACCATACGTAGAGATAGAACGTGAAACTACTTTGTTGTGTCAAGTTTCAAGAAGCTAGCACAAACCGTGTTGGATGTAGAGTTCCAAATACATCTATCAATATAGGAGAAAACAGAGTGAAACCTAAAAATTCAAAATGTTACTGGAAATGAACGCTTCAACATAGAAGACCGAAATTTGGGGAACCAAGTCGCCTTAGTGTACTGATCATTACCTGAAAGTATCATCCAGTTTGGGTGAAAAAATATTTGCTGAGATTTCTGGAGATTCGTAATTTTGGGAAGCTTGGCAACCCCTTCCCATGAAAGTGTTTCTCGCCAGTCACTGCTTAGGGCTACATCAAGAGGAAACAAAACGTAGAGATAGAACGTGAAACTACTTTGTTGTGTCAAGTTTCAAGAAGCTAGCTCAAACCGTGTTGGATTTAGAGTTCCAAATACATCTATCAATATAGGAGAAAACAGAGTGAAATCTAAAAATTCAAACTGTTACTGGAAATGAACGCTTCAACATAGAAGAACGAAATTTGGGGAACCAAGTCGCCTTAGTGTACTGATCATTACCTGAAAGTATCATCCAGTTTGGGTGAAAAAATGTTTGCTGAGATTTCTGGAGATTCGTAATTTTGGGAAGCTTGGCAACCCCTTCCCATGAAAGTGTTTCTCGCCAGTCACTGCTTAGGGCTACATCAAGAGGAAACAAAACGTAGAGATAGAACGTGAAACTACTTTGTTGTGTCAAGTTTCAAGAAGCTAGCACAAACCGTGTTGGATTTAGAGTTCCAAATACATCTATCAATATAGGAGAAAACAGAGTGAAACCTACAAATTCAACTGTTACTGGAAATGAACGCTTCAACATAGAAGAACGAAATTTGGGGAACCAAGTCGCCTTAGTGTACTGATCATTACCTGAAAGTATCATCCAGTTTGGGTGAAAAAATATTTGCTGAGATTTCTGGAGATTCATAATTTTGGGAAGCTTGGCAACCCCTTCCCATGAAAGTGTTTCTCGCCAGTCACTGCTTAGGGCTACATCAAGAGGAAACAAAACGTAGAGATAGAACGTGAAACTACTTTGTTGTGTCAAGTTTCAAGAAGTTAGCACAAACCGTGTTGGATTTAGAGTTCCAAATACATCTATCAATATAGGAGAAAACAGAGTGAAACCTAAAAATTCAAACTGCTACTGGAAATGAACGCTTCAACATAGAAGAACGAAATTTGGGGAACCAAGTCGCCTTAGTGTACTGATCATTACCTGAGAGTATCATCCAGTTTAGGTGAAAAAATATTTGCTGAGATTTCTGGAGATTCGTAATTTTTGGAAGCTTGGCAACCCCTTCCCATGAAAGTGTTTCTCGCCAGTCACTGCTTAGGGCTACATCTAGAGGAAACAAAACGTAGAGATAGAACGTGAAACTACTTTGTTGTGTCAAGTTTCAAGAAGCTAGCACAAACCGTGTTGGATGTAGAGTTCCAAACACATCTATCAATATAGGAGAAAACAGAGTGAAACCTAAAAATTCAAACTGTTACTGGAAATGAACGCTTCAACATAGAAGAACGAAATTTGGGGAACCAAGTCGCCTTAGTGTACTGATCATTACCTGAAAGTATCATCCAGTTTGGGTGAAAAAATGTTAGCTGAGATTTCTGGAGATTCGTAATTTTGGGAAGCTTGGCAACCCCTTCCCATGAAAGTGTTTCTCGCCAGTCACTGCTTAGGGCTACATCAAGAGGAAACAAAACGTAGAGATAGAACGTGAAACTACTTTGTTGTGTCAAGTTTCAAGAAGCTAGCACAAACCGTGTTGGATATAGAGTTCCAAATACATCTATCAATATAGGAGAAAACAGAGTGAAACCTAAAAATTCAAACTGTTACTGGAAATGAACGCTTCAACATAGAAGAACGAAATTTGGGGAACCAAGTCGCCTTAGTGTACTGATCATTACCTGAAAGTATCATCCAGTTTGGGTGAAAAAATATTTGCTGAGATTTCTGGAGATTCGTAATTTTGGGAAGCTTGGCAACCCCTTCCCATGAAAGTGTTTCTCGCCAGTCACTGCTTAGGGCTATATCAAGAGGAAACAAAACGTAGAGATAGAACGTGAAACTACTTTATTGTGTCAAGTTTCAAGAAGCTAGCACAAACCGTGTTGGATTTAGAGTTCCAAATACATCTATCAATATAGGAGAAAACAGAGTGAAACCTAAAAATTCAAACTGTTACTGGGAATGAACGCTTCAACATAGAAGAACGAAATTTGGGGAACCAAGTCGCCTTAGTGTACTGATCATTACCTGAAAGTATCATCCAGTTTGGGTGAAAAAATATTTGCTGAGATTTCTGGAGATTCGTAATTTTGGGAAGCTTGGCAACCCCTTCCCATGAAAGTGTTTCTCGCCAGTCACTGCTTAGGGCTACATCAAGAGGAAACCAAACGTAGAGATAGAACGTGAAACTACTTTGTTGTGTCAAGTTTCAAGAAGCTAGCACAAACCGTGTTGGATTTAGAGTTCCAAATACATCTATCAATATAGGAGAAAACAGAGTGAAACCTAAAAATTCAAACTGTTACTGGAAATGAACGCTTCAACATAGAAGAACGAAATTTGGGGAACCAAGTCGCCTTAGTGTACTGATCATTACCTGAAAGTATCATCCAGTTTGGGTGAAAAAATATTTGCTGAGATTTCTGGAGATTCGTAATTTTGGGAAGCTTGGCAACCCCTTCCCATGAAAGTGTTTCTCGCCAGTCACTGCTTAGGGCTACATCAAGAGGAAACAAAACGTAGAGATAGAACGTGAAACTACTTTGTTGTTTCAAGTTTCAAGAAGCTAGCACAAACCGTGTTGGATTTAGAGTTCCAAATACATCTATCAATATAGGAGAAAACAGAGTGAAACCTAAAAATTCAAACTGTTACTGGAAATGAATGCTTCAACATAGAAGAACGAAATTTGGGGAACCAAGTCGCCTTAGTGTACTGATCATTACCTGAAAGTATCATCCAGTTTGGGTTAAAAAATGTTTGCTGAGATTTCTGGAGATTCGTAATTTTGGGAAGCTTGGCAACCCCTTCCCATGAAAGTGTTTCTCGCCAGTCACTGCTTAGGGCTACATCAAGAGGAAACAAAACGTAGAGATAGAACGTGAAACTACTTTGTTGTGTCAAGTTTCAAGAAGCTAGCACAAACCGTGTTGGATTTAGAGTTCCAAATACATCTATCAATATAGGAGAAAACAGAGTGAAACCTAAAAATTCAAACTGTTACTGGAAATGAACGCTTCAACATAGAAGAACGAAATTTGGGGAACCAAGTCGCCTTAGTGTACTGATCATTACCTGAAAGTATCATCCAGTTTGGGTGAAAAAATATTTGCTGAGATTTCTGGAGATTCGTAATTTTGGGAAGCTTGGCAACCCCTTCCCATGAAAGTGTTTCTCGCCAGTCACTGCTTAGGGCTACATCAAGAGGAAACCAAACGTAGAGATAGAACGTGAAACTACTTTGTTGTGTCAAGTTTCAAGAAGCTAGCACAAACCGTGTTGGATTTAGAGTTCCAAATACATCTATCAATATAGGAGCAAACAGAGTGAAACCTAAAAATTCAAACTGTTACTGGAAATGAACGCTTCAATATAGAAGAACGAAATTTGGGGAACCAAGTCGCCTTAGTGTACTGATCATTACCTGAAAGTATCATCCAGTTTGGGTGAAAAAATATTTGCTGAGATTTCTGGAGATTCGTAATTTTGGGAACCTTGGCAACCCCTTCCCATGAAAGTGTTTCTCGCCAGTCACTGCTTAGGGCTACATCAAGAGGAAACAAAACGTAGAGATAGAACGTGAAACTACTTTGTTGTGTCAAGTTTCAAGAAGCTAGCACAAACCGTGTTGGATTTAGAGTTCCAAATACATCTATCAATATAGGAGAAAACAGAGTGAAACCTACAAATTCAAACTGTTACTGGAAATGAACGCTTCAACATAGAAGAACGAAATTTGGGAAACCAAGTCGCCTTAGTGTACTGATCATTACCTGAAAGTATCATCCAGTTTGGGTGAAAAAATGTTTGCTGAGATTTCTGGAGATTCGTAATTTTGGGAAGCTTGGCAACCCCTTCCCATGAAAGTGTTTCTCGCCAGTCACTGCTTAGGGCTACATCAAGAGGAAACAAAACGTAGAGATAGAACGTGAAACTACTTTGTTGTGTCAAGTTTCAAGAAGCTAGCACAAACCGTGTTGGATTTAGAGTTCCAAATACATCTATCAATATAGGAGAAAACAGAGTGAAACCTAAAAATTCAAACTGTTACTGGAAATGAACGCTTCAACATAGAAGAACGAAATTTGGGGAACCAAGTCGCCTTAGTGTACTGATCATTACCTGAAAGTATCATCCAGTTTGGGTGAAAAAATATTTGCTGAGATTTCTGGAGATTCGTAATTTTTGGAAGCTTGGCAACCCCTTCCCATGAAAGTGTTTCTCGCCAGTCACTGCTTAGGGCTACATCAAGAGGAAACCAAACGTAGAGATAGAACGTGAAACTACTTTGTTGTGTCAAGTTTCAAGAAGCTAGCACAAACCGTGTTGGATTTAGAGTTCCAAATACATCTATCAATATAGGAGCAAACAGAGTGAAACCTAAAAATTCAAACTGTTACTGGAAATGAACGCTTCAACATAGAAGAACGAAATTTGGGGAACCAAGTCGCCTTAGTGTACTGATCATTACCTGAAAGTATCATCCAGTTTGGGTGAAAAAATATTTGCTGAGATTTCTGGAGATTCGTAATTTTGGGAACCTTGGCAACCCCTTCCCATGAAAGTGTTTCTCGCCAGTCACTGCTTAGGGCTACATCAAGAGGAAACAAAACGTAGAGATAGAACGTGAAACTACTTTGTTGTGTCAAGTTTCAAGAAGCTAGCACAAACCGTGTTGGATTTAGAGTTCCAAATACATCTATCAATATAGGAGAAAACAGAGTGAAACCTACAAATTCAAACTGTTACTGGAAATGAACGCTTCAACATAGAAGAACGAAATTTGGGGAACCAAGTCGCCTTAGTGTACTGATCATTACCTGAAAGTATCATCCAGTTTGGGTGAAAAAATGTTTGCTGAGATTTCTGGAGATTCGTAATTTTGGGAAGCTTGGCAACCCCTTCCCATGAAAGTGTTTCTCGCCAGTCACTGCTTAGGGCTACATCAAGAGGAAACAAAACGTAGAGATAGAACGTGAAACTACTTTGTTGTGTCAAGTTTCAAGAAGCTAGCACAAACCGTGTTGGATTTAGAGTTCCAAATACATCTATCAATATAGGAGAAAACAGAGTGAAACCTAAAAATTCAAACTGTTACTGGAAATGAACGCTTCAACATAGAAGAACGAAATTTGGGGAACCAAGTCGCCTTAGTGTACTGATCATTACCTGAAAGTATCATCCAGTTTGGGTGAAAAAATATTTGCTGAGTTTTCTGGAGATTCGTAATTTTGGGAAGCTTGGCAACCCCTTCCCATGAAAGTGTTTCTCGCCAGTCACTGCTTAGGGCTACATCAAGAGGAAACCAAACGTAGAGATAGAACGTGAAACTACTTTGTTGTGTCAAGTTTCAAGAAGTTAGCACAAACCGTGTTGGATTTAGAGTTCCAAATACATCTATCAATATAGGAGAAAACAGAGTGAAACCTAAAAATTCAAACTGCTACTGGGAATGAACGCTTCAACATAGAAGAACGAAATTTGGGGAACCAAGTCGCCTTAGTGTACTGATCATTACCTGAGAGTATCATCCAGTTTGGGTGAAAAAATATTTGCTGAGATTTCTGGAGATTCGTAATTTTGGGAAGCTTGGCAACCCCTTCCCATGAAAGTGTTTCTCGCCAGTCACTGCTTAGGGCTACATCTAGAGAAAACAAAACGTAGAGATAGAACGTGAAACTACTTTGTTGTGTCAAGTTTCAAGAAGCTAGCACAAACCGTGTTGGATTTAGAGTTCCAAATACATCTATCAATATAGGAGAAAACAGAGTGAAACCTAAAAATTCAAACTGTTACTGGAAATGAACGCTTCAACATAGAAGAACGAAATTTGGGGAACCAAGTCGCCTTAGTGTACTGATCATTACCTGAAAGTATCATCCAGTTTGGGTGAAAAAATGTTTGCTGAGATTTCTGGAGATTCGTAATTTTGGGAAGCTTGGCAACCCCTTCCCATGAAAGTGTTTCTCGCCAGTCACTGCTTAGGGCTACATCAAGAGGAAACAAAACGTAGAGATAGAACGTGAAACTACTTTGTTGTGTCAAGTTTCAAGAAGCTAGCACAAACCGTGTTGGATTTAGAGTTCCAAATACATCTATCAATATAGGAGAAAACAGAGTGAAACCTAAAAATTCAAACTGTTACTGGAAATGAACGCTTCAACATAGAAGAACGAAATTTGGGGAACCAAGTCGCCTTAGTGTACTGATCATTACCTGAAAGTATCATCCAGTTTGGGTGAAAAAATATTTGCTGAGATTTCTGGAGATTCATAATTTTGGGAAGCTTGGCAACCCCTTCCCATGAAAGTGTTTCTCGCCAGTCACTGCTTAGGGCTACATCAAGAGGAAACCAAACGTAGAGATAGAACGTGAAACTACTTTGTTGTGTCAAGTTTCAAGAAGTTAGCACAAACCGTGTTGGATTTAGAGTTCCAAATACATCTATCAATATAGGAGAAAACAGAGTGAAACCTAAAAATTCAAACTGCTACTGGAAATGAACGCTTCAAAATAGAAGAACGAAATTTGGGGAACCAAGTCGCCTTAGTGTACTGATCATTACCTGAGAGTATCATCCAGTTTGGGTGAAAAAATATTTGCTGAGATTTCTGGAGATTCGTAATTTTTGGAAGCTTGGCAACCCCTTCCCATGAAAGTGTTTCTCGCCAGTCACTGCTTAGGGCTACATCAAGAGGAAACCAAACGTAGAGATAGAACGTGAAACTACTTTGTTGTTTCAAGTTTCAAGAAGCTAGCACAAACCGTGTTGGATTTAGAGTTCCAAATACATCTATCAATATAGGAGCAAACAGAGTGAAACCTAAAAATTCAAACTGTTACTGGAAATGAACGCTTCAACATAGAAGAACGAAATTTGGGGAACCAAGTCGCCTTAGTGTACTGATCATTACCTGAAAGTATCATCCAGTTTGGGTGAAAAAATATTTGCTGAGATTTCTGGAGATTCGTAATTTTGGGAAGCTTGGCAACCCCTTCCCATGAAAGTCTTTCTCGCCAGTCACTGCTTAGGGCTACATCAAGAGGAAACAAAACGTAGAGATAGAACGTGAAACTACTTTGTTGTGTCAAGTTTCAAGAAGCTAGCACAAACCGTGTTGGATTTAGAGTTCCAAATACATCTATCAATATAGGAGAAAACAGAGTGAAACCTAAAAATTCAAACTGTTACTGGAAATGAACGCTTCAAAATAGAAGAACGAAATTTGGGGAACCAAGTCGCCTTAGTGTACTGATCATTACCTGAAAGTATCATCCAGTTTGGGTGAAAAAATGTTTGCTGAGATTTCTGGAGATTCGTAATTTTGGGAAGCTTGGCAACCCCTTCCCATGAAAGTGTTTCTCGCCAGTCACTGCTTAGGGCTACATCAAGAGGAAACAAAACGTAGAGATAGAACGTGAAACTACTTTGTTGTGTCAAGTTTCAAGAAGCTAGCACAAACCGTGTTGGATTTAGAGTTCCAAATACATCTATCAATATAGGAGAAAACAGAGTGAAACCTAAAAATTCAAACTGTTACTGGAAATGAACGCTTCAACATAGAAGAACGAAATTTGGGGAACCAAGTCGCCTTAGTGTACTGATCATTACCTGAAAGTATCATCCAGTTTGGGTGAAAAAATATTTGCTGAGTTTTCTGGAGATTCGTAATTTTGGGAAGCTTGGCAACCCCTTCCCATGAAAGTGTTTCTCGCCAGTCACTGCTTAGGGCTACATCAAGAGGAAACCAAACGTAGAGATAGAACGTGAAACTACTTTGAGGTGTCAAGTTTCAAGAAGTTAGCACAAACCGTGTTGGATTTAGAGTTCCAAATACATCTATCAATATAGGAGAAAACAGAGTGAAACCTAAAAATTCAAACTGCTACTGGAAATGAACGCTTCAACATAGAAGAACGAAATTTGGGGAACCAAGTCGCCTTAGTGTACTGATCATTACCTGAGAGTATCATCCAGTTTGGGTGAAAAAATATTTGCTGAGATTTCTGGAGATTCGTAATTTTTGGAAGCTTGGCAACCCCTTCCCATGAAAGTGTTTCTCGCCAGTCACTGCTTAGGGCTACATCTAGAGAAAACAAAACGTAGAGATAGAACGTGAAACTACTTTGTTGTGTCAAGTTTCAAGAAGCTAGCACAAACCGTGTTGGATTTAGAGTTCCAAATACATCTATCAATATAGGAGAAAACAGAGTGAAACCTAAAAATTCAAACTGTTACTGGAAATGAACGCTTCAACATAGAAGAACGAAATTTGGGGAACCAAGTCGCCTTAGTGTACTGATCATTACCTGAAAGTATCATCCAGTTTGGGTGAAAAAATATTTGCTGAGATTTCTGGAGATTCGTAATTTTGGGAAGCTTGGCAACCCCTTCCCATGAAAGTGTTTCTCGCCAGTCACTGCTTAGGGCTACATCAAGAGGAAACAAAACGTAGAGATAGAAGGTGAAACTACTTTGTTGTGTCAAGTTTCAAGAAGCTAGCACAAACCGTGTTGGATTTAGAGTTCCAAATACATCTATCAATATAGGAGAAAACAGAGTGAAACCTAAAAATTCAAACTGTTACTGGGAATGAACGCTTCAACATAGAAGAACGAAATTTGAGGAACCAAGTCGCCTTAGTGTACTGATCATTACCTGAAAGTATCATCCAGTTTGGGTGAAAAAATATTTGCTGAGATTTCTGGAGATTCGTAATTTTGGGAAGCTTGGCAACCCCTTCCCATGAAAGTGTTTCTCGCCAGTCACTGCTTAGGGCTACATCAAGAGGAAACAAAACGTAGAGATAGAACGTGAAACTACTTTGTTGTGTCAAGTTTCAAGAAGCTAGCACAAACCGTGTTGGATTTAGAGTTCCAAATACATCTATCAATATAGGAGAAAACAGAGTGAAACCTAAAAATTCAAACTGTTACTGGAAATGAACGCTTCAACATAGAAGAACGAAATTTGGGGAACCAAGTCGCCTTAGTGTACTGATCATTACCTGAAAGTATCATCCAATTTGGGTGAAAAAATATTTGCTGAGATTTCTGGAGATTCGTAATTTTGGGAAGCTTGGCAACCCCTTCCCATGAAAGTGTTTCTCGCCAGTCACTGCTTAGGGCTACATCAAGAGGAAACAAAACGTAGAGATAGAACGTGAAACTACTTTGTTGTGTCAAGTTTCAAGAAGCTAGCACAAACCGTGTTGGATGTGGAGTTCCAAATACATCTATCAATATAGGAGAAAACAGAGTGAAACCTAAAAATTCAAACTGCTACTGGAAATGAACGCTTCAACATAGAAGAACGAAATTTGGGGAACCAAGTCGCCTTAGTGTACTGATCATTACCTGAGAGTATCATCCAGTTTGGGTGAAAAAATATTTGCTGAGATTTCTGGAGATTCGTAATTTTTGGAAGCTTGGCAACCCCTTCCCATGAAAGTGTTTCTCGCCAGTCACTGCTTAGGGCTACATCAAGAGGAAACCAAACGTAGAGATAGAACGTGAAACTACTTTGTTGTGTCAAGTTTCAAGAAGCTAGCACAAACCGTGTTGGATTTAGAGTTCCAAATACATCTATCAATATAGGAGAAAACAGAGTGAAACCTAAAAATTCAAACTGTTACTGGAAATGAACGCTTCAACATAGAAGAACGAAATTTGGGGAACCAAGTCGCCTTAGTGTACTGATCATTACCTGAAAGTATCATCCAGTTTGGGTGAAAAAATATTTGCTGAGATTTCTGGAGATTCGTAATTTTGGGAAGCTTGGCAACCCCTTCCCATGAAAGTGTTTCTCGCCAGTCACTGCTTAGGGCTACATCAAGAGGAAACCGAACGTAGAGATAGAACGTGAAACTACTTTGTTGTGTCAAGTTTCAAGAAGTTAGCACAAACCGTGTTGGATTTAGAGTTCCAAATACATCTATCAATATAGGAGAAAACAGAGTGAAACCTAAAAATTCAAACTGCTACTGGAAATGAACGCTTCAACATAGAAGAACGAAATTTGGGGAACCAAGTCGCCTTAGTGTACTGATCATTACCTGAGAGTATCATCCAGTTTGGGTGAAAAAATATTTGCTGAGATTTCTGGAGATTCGTAATTTTTGGAAGCTTGGCAACCCCTTCCCATGAAAGTGTTTCTCGCCAGTCACTGCTTAGGGCTACATCTAGAGAAAACAAAACGTAGAGATAGAACGTGAAACTACTTTGTTGTGTCAAGTTTCAAGAAGCTAGCACAAACCGTGTTGGATTTAGAGTTCCAAATACATCTATCAATATAGGAGAAAACAGAGTGAAACCTAAAAATTGAAACTGTTACTGGAAATGAACGCTTCAACATAGAAGAACGAAATTTGGGGAACCAAGTCGCCTTAGTGTACTGATCATTACCTGAAAGTATCATCCAGTTTGGGTGAAAAAATATTTGCTGAGATTTCTGGAGATTCGTAATTTTGGGAAGCTTGGCAACCCCTTCCCATGAAAGTGTTTCTCGCCAGTCACTGCTTAGGGCTACATCAAGAGGAAACAAAACGTAGAGATAGAAGGTGAAACTACTTTGTTGTGTCAAGTTTCAAGAAGCTAGCACAAACCGTGTTGGATTTAGAGTTCCAAATACATCTATCAATATAGGAGAAAACAGAGTGAAACCTAAAAATTCAAACTGTTACTGGGAATGAACGCTTCAACATAGAAGAACGAAATTTGAGGAACCAAGTCGCCTTAGTGTACTGATCATTACCTGAAAGTATCATCCAGTTTGGGTGAAAAAATGTTTGCTGAGATTTCTGGAGATTCGTAATTTTGGGAAGCTTGGCAACCCCTTCCCATGAAAGTGTTTCTCGCCAGTCACTGCTTAGGGCTACATCAAGAGGAAACAAAACGTAGAGATAGAACGTGAAACTACTTTGTTGTGTCAAGTTTCAAGAAGCTAGCACAAACCGTGTTGGATGTAGAGTTCCAAATACATCTATCAATATAGGAGAAAACAGAGTGAAACCTAAAAATTCAAACTGTTACTGGAAATGAACGCTTCAACATAGAAGAACGAAATTTGCGGAACCAAGTCGCCTTAGTGTACTGATCATTACCTGAAAGTATCATCCAGTTTGGGTGAAAAAATATTTGCTGAGATTTCTGGAGATTCGTAATTTTGGGAAGCTTGGCAACCCCTTCCCATGAAAGTGTTTCTCACCAGTCACTGCTTAGGGCTACATCAAGAGGAAACCAAACGTAGAGATAGAACGTGAAACTACTTTGTTGTGTCAAGTTTCAAGAAGCTAGCACAAACCGTGTTGGATTTAGAGTTCCAAATACATCTATCAATATAGGAGAAAACAGAGTGTAACCTAAAAATTCAAACTGTTACTGGAAATAACGCTTCAACATAGAAGAACGAAATTTGGGGAACCAAGTCGCCTTAGTGTACTGATCATTACCTGAAACTATCATCCAGTTTGGGTGAAAAAATATTTGCTGAGATTTCTGGAGATTCGTAATTTTGGGAAGCTTGGCAACCCCTTCCCATGAAAGTGTTTCTCGCCAGTCACTGCTTAGGGCTACATCAAGAGGAAACAAAACGTAGAGATAGAAGGTGAAACTACTTTGTTGTGTCAAGTTTCAAGAAGCTAGCACAAACCGTGTTGGATTTAGAGTTCCAAATACATCTATCAATATAGGAGAAAACAGAGTGAAACCTAAAAATTCAAACTGTTACTGAAAATGAACGCTTCAACATAGAAGAACGAAATTTGGGGAACCAAGTCGCCTTAGTGTACTGATCATTACCTGAAAGTATCATCCAGTTTGGGTGAAAAAATGTTTGCTGAGATTTCTGGAGATTCGTAATTTTGGGAAGCTTGGCAACCCCTTCCCATGAAAGTGTTTCTCGCCAGTCACTGCTTAGGGCTACATCAAGAGGAAACAAAACGTAGAGATAGAACGTGAAACTACTTTGTTGTGTCAAGTTTCAAGAAGCTAGCACAAACCGTGTTGGATTTAGAGTTCCAAATACATCTATCAATATAGGAGAAAACAGAGTGAAACCTAAAAATTCAAACTGTTACTGGAAATGAACGCTTCAACATAGAAGAACGAAATTTGGGGAACCAAGTCGCCTTAGTGTACTGATCATTACCTGAAAGTATCATCCAGTTTGGGTGAAAAAATATTTGCTGAGATTTCTGGAGATTCATAATTTTGGGAAGCTTGGCAACCCCTTCCCATGAAAGTGTTTCTCGCCAGTCACTGCTTAGGGCTACATCAAGAGGAAACAAAACGTAGAGATAGAACGTGAAACTACTTTGTTGTGTCAAGTTTCAAGAAGTTAGCACAAACCGTGTTGGATTTAGAGTTCCAAATACATCTATCAATATAGGAGAAAACAGAGTGAAACCTAAAAATTCAAACTGCTACTGGAAATGAACGCTTCAACATAGAAGAACAAAATTTGGGGAACCAAGTCGCCTTAGTGTACTGATCATTACCTGAGAGTATCATCCAGTTTGGGTGAAAAAAATATTTGCTGAGATTTCTGGAGATTCGTAATTTTTGGAAGCTTGGCAACCCCTTCCCATGAAAGTGTTTCTCGCCAGTCACTGCTTAGGGCTACATCTAGAGGAAACAAAACGTAGAGATAGAACGTGAAACTACTTTGTTGTGTCAAGTTTCAAGAAGCTAGCACAAACCGTGTTGGATTTAGAGTTCCAAATACATCTATCAATATAGGAGAAAACAGAGTGAAACCTAAAAATTCAAACTGTTACTGGGAATGAACGCTTCAACATAGAAGAACGAAATTTGGGGAACCAAGTCGCCTTAGTGTACGGATCATTACCTGAAAGTATCATCCAGTTTGGGTGAAAAAATGTTTGCTGAGATTTCTGGAGATTCGTAATTTTGGGAAGCTTGGCAACCCCTTACCATGAAAGTGTTTCTCGCCAGTAACTGCTTAGGGCTACATCAAGAGAAAACAAAACGTAGAGATAGAACGTGAAACTACTTTGTTGTGTCAAGTTTCAAGAAGCTAGCACAAACCGTGTTGGATTTAGAGTTCCAAATACATCTATCAATATAGGAGAAAACAGAGTGAAACCTAAAAATTCAAACTGTTACTGGGAATGAATGCTTCAACATAGAAGAACGAAATTTGGGGAACCAAGTCGCCTTAGTGTACTGATCATTACCTGAAAGTATCATCCAGTTTGGGTGAAAAAATATTTGCTGAGATTTCTGGAGATTCGTAATTTTTGGAAGCTTGGCAACCCCTTCCCATGAAAGTGTTTCTCGCCAGTCACTGCATAGGGCTACATCAAGAGGAAACAAAACGTAGAGATAGAACGTGAAACTACTTTGTTGTGTCAAGTTTCAAGAAGCTAGCACAAACCGTGTTGGATGTAGATTTCCAAATACATCTATCAGTATAGGAGAAAACAGAGTGAAACCTAAAAATTCAAACTGTTACTGGAAATGAACGCTTCAACATAGAAGAACGAAATTTGGGGAACCAAGTCGCCTTAGTGTACTGATCATTACCTGAAAGTATCATCCAGTTTGGGTGAAAAAATATTTGCTGAGATTTCTGGAGATTCGTAATTTTGGGAAGCTTGGCAACCCCTTCCCATGAAAGTGTTTCTCGCCAGTCACTGCTTAGGGCTACATCAAGAGGAAACAAAACGTAGAGATAGAACGTGAAACTACTTTGTTGTGTCAAGTTTCAAGAAGCTAGCACAAACCGTGTTGGATTTAGAGTTCCAAATACATCTATCAATATAGGAGAAAACAGAGTGAAACCTAAAAATTCAAACTGTTACTGGGAATGAACGCTTCAACATAGAAGAACGAAATTTGGGGAACCAAGTCGCCTTAGTGTACTGATCATTACCTGAAAGTATCATCCAGTTTGGGTGAAAAAATATTTGCTGAGATTTCTGGAGATTCGTAATTTTGGGAAGCTTGGCAACCCCTTCCCATGAAAGTGTTTCTCGCCAGTCACTGCTTAGGGCTACATCAAGAGGAAACAAAACGTAGAGATAGAACGTGAAACTACTTTGTTGTGTCAAGTTTCAAGAAGCTAGCACAAACCGTGTTGGATTTAGAGTTCCAAATACATCTATCAATATAGGAGAAAACAGAGTGTAACCTAAAAATTCAAACTGTTACTGGAAATGAACGCTTCAACATAGAAGAACGAAATTTGGGGAACCAAGTCGCCTTAGTGTACTGATCATTACCTGAAAGTATCATCCAGTTTGGGTGAAAAAATATTTGCTGAGATTTCTGGAGATTCGTAATTTTGGGAAGCTTGGCAACCCCTTCCCATGAAAGTGTTTCTCGCCAGTCACTGCTTAGGGCTACATCAAGAGGAAACCAAACGTAGAGATAGAACGTGAAACTACTTTGTTGTGTCAAGTTTCAAGAAGTTAGCACAAACCGTGTTGGATTTAGAGTTCCAAATACATCTATCAATATAGGAGAAAACAGAGTGAAACCTAAAAATTCAAACTGCTACTGGAAATGAACGCTTCAACATAGAAGAACAAAATTTGGGGAACCAAGTCGCCTTAGTGTACTGATCATTACCTGAGAGTATCATCCAGTTTGGGTGAAAAAATATTTGCTGAGATTTCTGGAGATTCGTAATTTTTGGAAGCTTGGCAACCCCTTCCCATGAAAGTGTTTCTCGCCAGTCACTGCTTAGGGCTACATCTAGAGAAAACAAAACGTAGAGATAGAACGTGAAACTACTTTGTTGTGTCAAGTTTCAAGAAGCTAGCACAAACCGTGTTGGATTTAGAGTTCCAAATACATCTATCAATATAGGAGAAAACAGAGTGAAACCTAAAAATTCAAACTGTTACTGGAAATGAACGCTTCAACATAGAAGAACGAAATTTGGGGAACCAAGTCGCCTTAGTGTACTGATCATTACCTGAAAGTATCATCCAGTTTGGGTGAAAAAATATTTGCTGAGATTTCTGGAGATTCGTAATTTTGGGAAGCTTGGCAACCCCTTCCCATGAAAGTGTTTCTCGCCAGTCACTGCTTAGGGCTACATCAAGAGGAAACAAAACGTAGAGATAGAAGGTGAAACTACTTTGTTGTGTCAAGTTTCAAGAAGCTAGCACAAACCGTGTTGGATTTAGAGTTCCAAATACATCTATCAATATAGGAGAAAACAGAGTGAAACCTAAAAATTCAAACTGTTACTGGGAATGAACGCTTCAACATAGAAGAACCAAATTTGGGGAACCAAGTCGCCTTAGTGTACTGATCATTACCTGAAAGTATCATCCAGTTTGGGTGAAAAAATATTTGCTGAGATTTCTGGAGATTCGTAATTTTGGGAAGCTTGGCAACCCCTTCCCATGAAAGTGTTTCTCGCCAGTCACTGCTTAGGGCTACATCAAGAGGAAACAAAACGTAGAGATAGAACGTGAAACTACTTTGTTGTGTCAAGTTTCAAGAAGCTAGCACAAACCGTGTTGGATTTAGAGTTCCAAATACATCTATCAATATAGGAGAAAACAGAGTGAAACCTAAAAATTCAAACTGTTACTGGAAATGAACGCTTCAACATAGAAGAACGAAATTTGGGGAACCAAGTCGCCTTAGTGTACTGATCATTACCTGAAAGTATCATCCAGTTTGGGTGAAAAAATGTTTGCTGAGATTTCTGGAGATTCGTAATTTTGGGAAGCTTGGCAACCCCTTCCCATGAAAGTGTTTCTCGCCAGTCACTGCTTAGGGCTACATCAAGAGGAAACAAAACGTAGAGATAGAACGTGAAACTACTTTGTTGTGTCAAGTTTCAAGAAGCTAGCACAAACCGTGTTGGATGTAGAGTTCCAAATACATCTATCAATATAGGAGAAAACAGAGTGAAACCTAAAAATTCAAACTGTTACTGGAAATGAACGCTTCAACATAGAAGAACGAAATTTGGGGAACCAAGTCGCGTTAGTGTACTGATCATTACCTGAAAGTATCATCCAGTTTGGGTGAAAAAATATTTGCTGAGATTTCTGGAGATTCGTAATTTTGGGAAGCTTGGCAACCCCTTCCCATGAAAGTGTTTCTCGCCAGTCACTGCTTAGGGCTACATCAAGAGGAAACCAAACGTAGAGATAGAACGTGAAACTACTTTGTTGTGTCAAGTTTCAAGAAGCTAGCACAAACCGTGTTGGATTTAGAGTTCCAAATACATCTATCAATATAGGAGAAAACAGAGTGAAACCTAAAAATTCAAACTGTTACTGGAAATGAACGCTTCAACATAGAAGAACGAAATTTGGGGAACCAAGTCGCCTTAGTGTACTGATCATTACCTGAAAGTATCATCCAGTTTGGGTGAAAAAATATTTGCTGAGATTTCTGGAGATTCGTAATTTTGGGAAGCTTGGCAACCCCTTCCCATGAAAGTGTTTCTCGCCAGTCACTGCTTAGGGCTACATCAAGAGGAAACCAAACGTAGAGATAGAACGTGAAACTACTTTGTTGTGTCAAGTTTCAAGAAGCTAGCACAAACCGTGTTGGATTTAGAGTTCCAAATACATCTATCAATATAGGAGAAAACAGAGTGTAACCTAAAAATTCAAACTGTTACTGGAAATGAACGCTTCAACATAGAAGAACGAAATTTGGGGAACCAAGTCGCCTTAGTGTACTGATCATTACCTGAAAGTATCATCCAGTTTGGGTGAAAAAATATTTGCTGAGATTTCTGGAGATTCGTAATTTTGGGAAGCTTGGCAACCCCTTCCCATGAAAGTGTTTCTCGCCAGTCACTGCTTAGGGCTACAACAAGAGGAAACAAAATGTAGAGATAGAAGGTGAAACTACTTTGTTGTGTCAAGTTTCAAGAAGCTAGCACAAACCGTGTTGGATTTAGAGTTCCAAATACATCTATCAATATAGGAGAAAACAGAGTGAAACCTAAAAATTCAAACTGTTACTGGAAATGAACGCTTCAACATAGAAGAACGAAATTTGGGGAACCAAGTCGCCTTAGTGTACTGATCATTACCTGAAAGTATCATCCAGTTTGGGTGAAAAAATGTTTGCTGAGATTTCTGGAGATTCGTAATTTTGGGAAGCTTGGCAACCCCTTCCCATGAAAGTGTTTCTCGCCAGTCACTGCTTAGGGCTACATCAAGAGGAAACAAAACGTAGAGATAGAACGTGAAACTACTTTGTTGTGTCAAGTTTCAAGAAGCTAGCACAAACCGTGTTGGATTTAGAGTTCCAAATACATCTATCAATATAGGAGAAAACAGAGTGAAACCTAAAAATTCAAACTGTTACTGGAAATGAACGCTTCAACATAGAAGAACGAAATTTGGGGAACCAAGTTGCCTTAGTGTACTGATCATTACCTGAAAGTATCATCCAGTTTGGGTGAAAAAATATTTGCTGAGATTTCTGGAGATTCGTAATTTTTGGAAGCTTGGCAACCCCTTCCCATGAAAGTGTTTCTCGCCAGTCAATGCTTAGGGCTACATCTAGAGGAAACCAAACGTAGAGATAGAAGGTGAAACTACTTTGTTGTGTCAAGTTTCAAGAAGCTAGCACAAACCGTGTTGGATTTAGAGTTCCAAATACATCTATCAATATAGGAGAAAACAGAGTGAAACCTAAAAATTCAAACTGTTACTGGGAATGAACGCTTCAACATAGAAGAACGAAATTTGGGGAACCAAGTCGCCTTAGTGTACTGATCATTACCTGAAAGTATCATCCAGTTTGGGTGAAAAAATATTTGCTGAGATTTCTGGAGATTCGTAATTTTGGGAAGCTTGGCAACCCCTTCCCATGAAAGTGTTTCTCGCCAGTCACTGCTTAGGGCTACATCAAGAGGAAACAAAACGTAGAGATAGAAGGTGAAACTACTTTGTTGTGTCAAGTTTCAAGAAGCTAGCACAAACCGTGTTGGATTTAGAGTTCCAAATACATCTATCAATATAGGAGAAAACAGAGTGAAACCTAAAAATTCAAACTGTTACTGGAAATGAACGCTTCAACATAGAGGAACGAAATTTGGGGAACCAAGTCGCCTTAGTGTACTGATCATTACCTGAAAGTATCATCCAGTTTGGGTGAAAAAATGTTTGCTGAGATTTCTGGAGATTCGTAATTTTGGGAAGCTTGGCAACCCCTTCCCATGAAAGTGTTTCTCGCCAGTCACTGCTTAGGGCTACATCAAGAGGAAACAAAACGTAGAGATAGAACGTGAAACTACTTTGTTGTTTCAAGTTTCAAGAAGCTAGCACAAACCGTGTTGGATTTAGAGTTCCAAATACATCTATCAATATAGGAGAAAACAGAGTGTAACCTAAAAATTCAAACTGTTACTGGAAATGAACGCTTCAACATAGAAGAACGAAATTTGGGGAACCAAGTCGCCTTAGTGTACTGATCATTACCTGAAAGTATCATCCAGTTTGGGTGAAAAAATATTTGCTGAGATTTCTGGAGACTCGTATTTTGGGAAGCTTGGCAACCCCTTCCCATGAAAGTGTTTCTCGCCAGTCACTGCTTAGGGCTACATCAAGAGGAAACAAAACGTAGAGATAGAACGTGAAACTACTTAGTTGTGTCAAGTTTCAAGAAGCTAGCACAAACCGTGTTGGATTTAGAGTTCCAAATACATCTATCAATATAGGAGAAAACAGAGTGAAACCTAAAAATTCAAACTGTTACTGGAAATGAACGCTTCAACATAGAAGAACGAAATTTGGGAAACCAAGTCGCCTTAGTGTACTGATCATTACCTGAAAGTATCATCCAGTTTGGGTGAAAAAATATTTGCTGAGATTTCTGGAGATTCATAATTTTGGGAAGCTTGGCAACCCCTTCCCATGAAAGTGTTTCTCGCCAGTCACTGCGTAGGGCTACATCAAGAGGAAACCATACGTAGAGATAGAACGTGAAACTACTTTGTTGTGTCAAGTTTCAAGAAGTTAGCACAAACCGTGTTGGATTTAGAGTTCCAAATACATCTATCAATATAGGAGAAAACAGAGTGAAACCTAAAAATTCAAACTGCTACTGGAAATGAACGCTTCAACATAGAAGAACGAAATTTGGGGAACCAAGTCGCCTTAGTGTACTGATCATTACCTGAGAGTATCATCCAGTTTGGGTGAAAAAATATTTGCTGAGATTTCTGGAGATTCGTAATTTTTGGAAGCTTGGCAACCCCTTCCCATGAAAGTGTTTCTCGCCAGTCACTGCTTAGGGCTACATCAAGAGGAAATAAAACGTAGAGATAGAACGTGAAACTACTTTGTTGTGTCAAGTTTCAAGAAGCTAGCACAAACCGTGTTGGATTTAGAGTTCCAAATACATCTATCAATATAGGAGAAAACAGAGTGAAACCTAAAAATTCAAACTGTTACTGGAAATGAACGCTTCAACATAGAAGAACGAAATTTGGGGAACCAAGTCGCCTTAGTGTACTGATCATTACCTGAGAGTATCATCCAGTTTGGGTGAAAAAATATTTGCTGAGATTTCTGGAGATTCGTAATTTTTGGAAGCTTGGCAACCCCTTCCCATGAAAGTGTTTCTCGCCAGTCACTGCTTAGGGCTACATCAAGATGAAACAAAACGTAGAGATAGAACGTGAAACTACTTTGTTGTGTCAAGTTTCAAGAAGCTAGCACAAACCGTGTTGGATTTAGAGTTCCAAATACATCTATCAATATAGGAGAAAACAGAGTGTAACCTAAAAATTCAAACTGTTACTGGAAATGAACGCTTCAACATAGAAGAACGAAATTTGGGGAACCAAGTCGCCTTAGTGTACTGATCATTACCTGAAAGTATCATCCAGTTTGGGTGAAAAAATATTTGCTGAGATTTCTGGAGATTCGTAATTTTGGGAAGCTTGGCAACCCCTTCCCATGAAAGTGTTTCTCGCCAGTCACTGCTTAGGGCTACATCAAGAGGAAACAAAACGTAGAGATAGAACGTGAAACTACTTTGTTGTGTCAAGTTTCAAGAAGCTAGCACAAAGCGTGTTGGATTTAGAGTTCCAAATACATCTATCAATATAGGAGAAAACAGAGTGAAACCTAAAAATTCAAACTGTTACTGGAAATGAACGCTTCAACATAGAAGAACGAAATTTGGGGAACCAAGTCGCCTTAGTGTACTGATCATTACCTGAAAGTATCATCCAGTTTGGGTGAAAAAATGTTTGCTGAGATTTCTGGAGATTCGTAATTTTGGGAAGCTTGGCAACCCCTTCCCATGAAAGTGTTTCTCGCCAGTCACTGCTTAGGGCTACATCAAGAGGAAACAAAACATAGAGATAGAACGTGAAACTACTTTGTTGTGTCAAGTTTCAAGAAGCTAGCACAAACCGTGTTGGATTTAGAGTTCCAAATACATCTATCAATATAGGAGAAAACAGAGTGAAACCTAAAAATTCAAACTGTTACTGGAAATGAACGCTTCAACATAGAAGAACGAAATTTGGGGAACCAAGTCGCCTTAGTGTACTGATCATTACCTGAGAGTATCATCCAGTTTGGGTGAAAAAATATTTGCTGAGATTTCTGGAGATTCATAATTTTGGGAAGCTTGGCAACCCCTTCCCATGAAAGTGTTTCTCGCCAGTCACTGCTTAGGGCTACATCAAGAGGAAACCAAACGAAGAGATAGAACGTGAAACTACTTTGTTGTGTCAAGTTTCAAGAAGTTAGCACAAACCGTGTTGGATTTAGAGTTCCAAATACATCTATCAATATAGGAGAAAACAGAGTGAAACCTAAATTTCAAACTGCTACTGGAAATGAACGCTTCAACATAGAAGAACGAAATTTGGGGAACCAAGTCGCCTTAGTGTACTGATCATTACCTGAGAGTATCATCCAGTTTGGGTGAAAAAATATTTGCTGAGATTTCTGGAGATTCGTAATTTTTGGAAGCTTGGCAACCCCTTCCCATGAAAGTGTTTCTCGCCAGTCACTGCTTAGGGCTACATCAAGAGGAAACAAAATGTAGAGATAGAACGTGAAACTACTTTGTTGTGTCAAGTTTCAAGAAGCTAGCACAAACCGTGTTGGATTTAGAGTTCCAAATACATCTATCAATATAGGAGAAAACAGAGTGTAACCTAAAAATTCAAACTGTTACTGGAAATGAACGCTTCAACATAGAAGAACGAAATTTGGGGAACCAAGTCGCCTTACTGTACTTATCATTACCTGAAAGTATCATCCAGTTTGGGTGAAAAAATATTTGCTGAGATTTCTGGAGATTCGTAATTTTGGGAAGCTTGGCAACCCCTTCCCATGAAAGTGTTTCTCGCCAGTCACTGCTTAGGGCTACATCAAGAGGAAACAAAACGTAGAGATAGAACGTGAAACTACTTTGTTGTGTCAAGTTTCAAGAAGCTAGCACAAACCGTGTTGGATTTAGAGTTCCAAATACATCTATCAATATAGGAGAAAACAGAGTGAAACCTAAAAATTCAAACTGTTACTGGAAATGAACGCTTCAACATAGAAGAACGAAATTTGGGGAACCAAGTCGCCTTAGTGTACTGATCATTACCTGAAAGTATCATCCAGTTTGGGTGAAAAAATATTTGCTGAGATTTCTGGAGATTCGTAATTTTGGGAAGCTTGGCAACCCCTTCCCATGAAAGTGTTTCTCGCCAGTCACTGCTTAGGGCTACATCAAGAGGAAACAAAACGTAGAGATAGAACGTGAAACTACTTTGTTGTGTCAAGTTTCAAGAAGCTAGCACAAACCGTGTTGGATTTAGAGTTCCAAATACATCTATCAATATAGGAGAAAACAGAGTGAAACCTAAAAATTCAAACTGTTACTGGAAATGAACGCTTCAACATAGAAGAACGAAATTTGGGGAACCAAGTCGCCTTAGTGTACTGATCATTACCTGAAAGTATCATCCAGTTTGGGTGAAAAAATGTTTGCTGAGATTTCTGGAGATTCGTAATTTTGGGAAGCTTGGCAACCCCTTCCCATGAAAGTGTTTCTCGCCAGTCACTGCTTAGGGCTACATCAAGAGGAAACAAAACGTAGAGATAGAACGTGAAACTACTTTGTTGTGTCAAGTTTCAAGAAGCTAGCACAAACCGTGTTGGATTTAGAGTTCCAAATACATCTATCAATATAGGAGAAAACAGAGTGAAACCTAAAAATTCAAACTGTTACTGGGAATGAACGCTTCAACATAGAAGAACGAAATTTGGGGAACCAAGTCGCCTTAGTGTACTGATCATTACCTGAAAGTATCATCCAGTTTGGGTGAAAAAATATTTGCTGAGATTTCTGGAGATTCGTAATTTTTGGAAGCTTGGCAACCCCTTCCCATGAAAGTGTTTCTCGCCAGTCACTGCTTAGGGCTACATCAAGAGGAAACAAAACGTAGAGATAGAACGTGAAACTACTTTGTTGTGTCAAGTTTCAAGAAGCTAGCACAAACCGTGTTGGATTTAGGGTTCCAAATACATCTATCAATATAGGAGAAAACAGAGTGAAACCTAAAAATTCAAACTGTTACTGGAAATGAACGCTTCAACATAGAAGAACGAAATTTGGGGAACCAAGTCGCCTTAGTGTACTGATCATTACCTGAAAGTATCATCCAGTTTGGGTGAAAAAATGTTTGCTGAGATTTCTGGAGATTCGTAATTTTGGGAAGCTTGGCAACCCCTTCCCATGAAAGTGTTTCTCGCCAGTCACTGCTTAGGGCTACATCAAGAGGAAACAAAACGTAGAGATAGAACGTGAAACTACTTTGTTGTGTCAAGTTTCAAGAAGCTAGCACAAACCGTGTTGGATGTAGAGTTCCAAATACATCTATCAATATAGGAGAAAACAGAGTGAAACCTAAAAATTCAAACTGTTACTGGAAATGAACGCTTCAACATAGAAGAACGAAATTTGGGGAACCAAGTCGCGTTAGTGTACTGATCATTACCTGAAAGTATCATCCAGTTTGGGTGAAAAAATATTTGCTGAGATTTCTGGAGATTCGTAATTTTTGGAAGCTTGGCAACCCCTTCCCATGAAAGTGTTTCTCGCCAGTCACTGCTTAGGGCTACATCAAGAGGAAACCAAACGTAGAGATAGAACGTGAAACTACTTTGTTGTGTCAAGTTTCAAGATGCTAGCACAAACCGTGTTGGATTTAGAGTTCCAAATACGTCTATCAATATAGGAGAAAACAGAGTGAAACCTAAAAATTCAAACTGTTACTGGGAATGAACGCTTCAACATAGAAGAACGAAATTTGGGGAACCAAGTCGCCTTAGTGTACTGATCATTACCTGAAAGTATCATCCAGTTTGGGTGAAAAAATGTTTGCTGAGATTTCTGGAGATTCGTAATTTTGGGAAGCTTGGCAACCCCTTCCCATGAAAGTGTTTCTCGCCAGTCACTGCTTAGGGCTACATCAAGAGGAAACAAAACATAGAGATAGAACGTGAAACTACTTTGTTGTGTCAAGTTTCAAGAAGCTAGCACAAACCGTGTTGGATTTAGAGTTCCAAATACATCTATCAATATAGGAGAAAACAGAGTGAAACCTACAAATTCAAACTGTTACTGGAAATGAACGCTTCAACATAGAAGAACGAAATTTGGGGAACCAAGTCGCCTTAGTGTACTGATCATTACCTGAAAGTATCATCCAGTTTGGGTGAAAAAATATTTGCTGAGATTTCTGGAGATTCGTAATTTTGGGAAGCTTGGCAACCCCTTCCCATGAAAGTGTTTCTCGCCAGTCACTGCTTAGGGCTACATCAAGAGGAAACAAAACGTAGAGATAGAACGTGAAACTACTTTGTTGTGTCAAGTTTCAAGAAGCTAGCACAAACCGTGTTGGATTTAGAGTTCCAAATACATCTATCAATATAGGAGAAAACAGAGTGAAACCTAAAAATTCAAACTGTTACTGGAAATGAACGCTTCAACATAGAAGAACGAAATTTGGGGAACCAAGTCGCCTTAGTGTACTGATCATTACCTGAGAGTATCATCCAGTTTGGGTGAAAAAATATTTGCTGAGATTTCTGGAGATTCATAATTTTGGGAAGCTTGGCAACCCCTTCCCATGAAAGTGTTTCTCGCCAGTCACTGCTTAGGGCTACATCAAGAGGAAACCAAACGAAGAGATAGAACGTGAAACTACTTTGTTGTGTCAAGTTTCAAGAAGTTAGCACAAACCGTGTTGGATTTAGAGTTCCAAATACATCTATCAATATAGGAGAAAACAGAGTGAAACCTAAATTTCAAACTGCTACTGGAAATGAACGCTTCAACATAGAAGAACGAAATTTGGGGAACCAAGTCGCCTTAGTGTACTGATCATTACCTGAGAGTATCATCCAGTTTGGGTGAAAAAATATTTGCTGAGATTTCTGGAGATTCGTAATTTTGGGAAGCTTGGCAACCCCTTCCCATGAAAGTGTTTCTCGCCAGTCACTGCTTAGGGCTACATCAAGAGGAAACAAAACATAGAGATAGAACGTGAAACTACTTTGTTGTGTCAAGTTTCAAGAAGCTAGCACAAACCGTGTTGGATTTAGAGTTCCAAATACATCTATCAATATAGGAGAAAACAGAGTGAAACCTAAAAATTCAAACTGTTACTGGAAATGAACGCTTCAACATAGAAGAACGAAATTTGGGGAACCAAGTCGCCTTAGTGTACTGATCATTACCTGAAAGTATCATCCAGTTTGGGTGAAAAAATATTTGCTGAGATTTCTGGAGATTCGTAATTTTGGGAAGCTTGGCAACCCCTTCCCATGAAAGTGTTTCTCGCCAGTCACTGCTTAGGGCTACATCAAGAGGAAACAAAACGTAGAGATAGAACGTGAAACTACTTTGTTGTGTCAAGTTTCAAGAAGCTAGCACAAACCGTGTTGGATTTAGAGTTCCAAATACATCTATCAATATAGGAGAAAACAGAGTGAAACCTAAAAATTCAAACTGTTACTGGAAATGAACGCTTCAACATAGAAGAACGAAATTTGGGGAACCAAGTCGCCTTAGTGTACTGATCATTACCTGAAAGTATCATCCAGTTTGGGTGAAAAAATATTTGCTGAGATTTCTGGAGATTCGTAATTTTGGGAAGCTTGGCAACCCCTTCCCATGAAAGTGTTTCTCGCCAGTCACTGCTTAGGGCTACATCAAGAGGAAACAAAACGTAGAGATAGAACGTGAAACTACTTTGTTGTGTCAAGTTTCAAGAAGCTAGCACAAACCGTGTTGGATTTAGAGTTCCAAATACATCTATCAATATAGGAGAAAACAGAGTGAAACCTAAAAATTCAAACTGTTACTGGAAATGAACGCTTCAACATAGAAGAACGAAATTTGGGGAACCAAGTCGCCTTAGTGTACTGATCATTACCTGAAAGTATCATCCAGTTTGGGTGAAAAAATGTTTGCTGAGATTTCTGGAGATTCGTAATTTTGGGAAGCTTGGCAACCCCTTCCCATGAAAGTGTTTCTCGCCAGTCACTGCTTAGGGCTACATCAAGAGGAAACAAAACGTAGAGATAGAACGTGAAACTACTTTGTTGTGTCAAGTTTCAAGAAGCTAGCACAAACCGTGTTGGATTTAGAGTTCCAAATACATCTATCAATATAGGAGAAAACAGAGTGAAACCTAAAAATTCAAACTGTTACTGGGAATGAACGCTTCAACATAGAAGAACGAAATTTGGGGAACCAAGTCGCCTTAGTGTACTGATCATTACCTGAAAGTATCATCCAGTTTGGGTGAAAAAATATTTGCTGAGATTTCTGGAGATTCGTAATTTTGGGAAGCTTGGCAACCCCTTCCCATGAAAGTGTTTCTCGCCAGTCACTGCTTAGGGCTACATCAAGAGGAAACAAAACGTAGAGATAGAACGTGAAACTACATTGTTGTGTCAAGTTTCAAGAAGCTAGCACAAACCGTGTTGGATTTAGAGTTCCAAATACATCTATCAATATAGGAGAAAACAGAGTGAAACCTAAAAATTCAAACTGTTACTGGAAATGAACGCTTCAACATAGAAGAACGAAATTTGGGGAACCAAGTCGCCTTAGTGTACTGATCATTACCTGAAAGTATCATCCAGTTTGGGTGAAAAAATGTTTGCTGAGATTTCTGGAGATTCGTAATTTTGGGAAGCTTGGCAACCCCTTCCCATGAAAGTGTTTCTCGCCAGTCACTGCTTAGGGCTACATCAAGAGGAAACAAAACGTAGAGATAGAACGTGAAACTACTTTGTTGTGTCAAGTTTCAAGAAGCTAGCACAAACCGTGTTGGATGTAGAGTTCCAAATACATCTATCAATATAGGAGAAAACAGAGTGAAACCTAAAAATTCAAACTGTTACTGGAAATGAACGCTTCAACATAGAAGAACGAAATTTGGGGAACCAAGTCGCGTTAGTGTACTGATCATTACCTGAAAGTATCATCCAGTTTGGGTGAAAAAATATTTGCTGAGATTTCTGGAGATTCGTAATTTTGGGAAGCTTGGCAACCCCTTCCCATGAAAGTGTTTCTCGCCAGTCACTGCTTAGGGCTACATCAAGAGGAAACCAAACGTAGAGATAGAACGTGAAACTACTTTGTTGTGTCAAGTTTCAAGAAGCTAGCACAAACCGTGTTGGATTTAGAGTTCCAAATACGTCTATCAATATAGGAGAAAACAGAGTGAAACCTAAAAATTCAAACTGTTACTGGGAATGAACGCTTCAACATAGAAGAACGAAATTTGGGGAACCAAGTCGCCTTAGTGTACTGATCATTACCTGAAAGTATCATCCAGTTTGGGTGAAAAAATATTTGCTGAGATTTCTGGAGATTCGTAATTTTTGGAAGCTTGGCAACCCCTTCCCATGAAAGTGTTTCTCGCCAGTCACTGCTTAGGGCTACATCAAGAGGAAACCAAACGTAGAGATAGAACGTGAAACTACTTTGTTGTGTCAAGTTTCAAGAAGCTAGCACAAACCGTGTTGGATTTAGACTTCCAAATACATCTATCAATATAGGAGAAAACAGAGTGAAACCTAAAAATTCAAACTGTTACTGGAAATGAACGCTTCAACATAGAAGAACGAAATTTGGGGAACCAAGTCGCCTTAGTGTACTGATCATTACCTGAAAGTATCATCCAGTTTGGGTGAAAAAATGTTTGCTGAGATTTCTGGAGATTCGTAATTTTGGGAAGCTTGGCAACCCCTTCCCATGAAAGTGTTTCTCGCCAGTCACTGCTTAGGGCTACATCAAGAGGAAACAAAACGTAGAGATAGAACGTGAAACTACTTTGTTGTGTCAAGTTTCAAGAAGCTAGCACAAACCGTGTTGGATTTAGAGTTCCAAATACATCTATCAATATAGGAGAAAACAGAGTGAAACCTAAAAATTCAAACTGTTACTGGAAATGAACGCTTCAACATAGAAGAACGAAATTTGGGGAACCAAGTCGCCTTAGTGTACTGATCATTACCTGAAAGTATCATCCAGTTTGGGTGAAAAAATATTTGCTGAGATTTCTGGAGATTCGTAATTTTTGGAAGCTTGGCAACCCCTTCCCATGAAAGTGTTTCTCGCCAGTCACTGCTTAGGGCTACATCAAGAGGAAACAAAACGTAGAGATAGAACGTGAAACTACTTTGTTGTGTCAAGTTTCAAGAAGCTAGCACAAACCGTGTTGGATTTAGAGTTCCAAATACATCTATCAATATAGGAGAAAACAGAGTGAAACCTAAAAATTCAAACTGTTACTGGAAATGAACGCTTCAACATAGAAGAACGAAATTTGGGGAACCAAGTCGCCTTAGTGTACTGATCATTACCTGAAAGTATCATCCAGTTTGGGTGAAAAAATATTTGCTGAGATTTCTGGAGATTCGTAATTTTGTGAAGCTTGGCAACCCCTTCCCATGAAAGTGTTTCTCGCCAGTCACTGCTTAGGGCTACATCAAGAGGAAACAAAACGTAGAGATAGAAGGTGAAACTACTTTGTTGTGTCAAGTTTCAAGAAGCTAGCACAAACCGTGTTGGATTTAGAGTTCCAAATACATCTATCAATATAGGAGAAAACAGAGTGAAACCTAAAAATTCAAACTGTTACTGGGAATGAACGCTTCAACATAGAAGAACGAAATTTGGGGAACCAAGTCGCCTTAGTGTACTGATCATTACCTGAAAGTATCATCCAGTTTGGGTGAAAAAATATTTGCTGAGATTTCTGGAGATTCGTAATTTTGGGAAGCTTGGCAACCCCTTCCCATGAAAGTGTTTCTCGCCAGTCACTGCTTAGGGCTACATCAAGAGGAAACAAAACGTAGAGATAGAAGGTGAAACTACTTTGTTGTGTCAAGTTTCAAGAAGCTAGCACAAACCGTGTTGGATTTAGAGTTCCAAATACATCTATCAATATAGGAGAAAACAGAGTGAAACCTAAAAATTCAAACTGTTACTGGAAATGAACGCTTCAACATAGAGGAACGAAATTTGGGGAACCAAGTCGCCTTAGTGTACTGATCATTACCTGAAAGTATCATCCAGTTTGGGTGAAAAAATGTTTGCTGAGATTTCTGGAGATTCGTAATTTTGGGAAGCTTGGCAACCCCTTCCCATGAAAGTGTTTCTCGCCAGTCACTGCTTAGGGCTACATCAAGAGGAAACAAAACGTAGAGATAGAACGTGAAACTACTTTGTTGTTTCAAGTTTCAAGAAGCTAGCACAAACCGTGTTGGATTTAGAGTTCCAAATACATCTATCAATATAGGAGAAAACAGAGTGTAACCTAAAAATTCAAACTGTTACTGGAAATGAACGCTTCAACATAGAAGAACGAAATTTGGGGAACCAAGTCGCCTTAGTGTACTGATCATTACCTGAAAGTATCATCCAGTTTGGGTGAAAAAATATTTGCTGAGATTTCTGGAGATTCGTATTTTGGGAAGCTTGGCAACCCCTTCCCATGAAAGTGTTTCTCGCCAGTCACTGCTTAGGGCTACATCAAGAGGAAACAAAACGTAGAGATAGAACGTGAAACTACTTAGTTGTGTCAAGTTTCAAGAAGCTAGCACAAACCGTGTTGGATTTAGAGTTCCAAATACATCTATCAATATAGGAGAAAACAGAGTGAAACCTAAAAATTCAAACTGTTACTGGAAATGAACGCTTCAACATAGAAGAACGAAATTTGGGGAACCAAGTCGCCTTAGTGTACTGATCATTACCTGAAAGTATCATCCAGTTTGGGTGAAAAAATATTTGCTGAGATTTCTGGAGATTCATAATTTTGGGAAGCTTGGCAACCCCTTCCCATGAAAGTGTTTCTCGCCAGTCACTGCTTAGGGCTACATCAAGAGGAAACCATACGTAGAGATAGAACGTGAAACTACTTTGTTGTGTCAAGTTTCAAGAAGTTAGCACAAACCGTGTTGGATTTAGAGTTCCAAATACATCTATCAATATAGGAGAAAACAGAGTGAAACCTAAAAATTCAAACTGTTACTGGAAATGAACGCTTCAACATAGAAGAACGAAATTTGGGGAACCAAGTCGCCTTAGTGTACTGATCATTACCTGAGAGTATCATCCAGTTTGGGTGAAAAATATTTGCTGAGATTTCTGGAGATTCGTAATTTTTGGAAGCTTGGCAACCCCTTCCCATGAAAGTGTTTCTCGCCAGTCACTGCTTAGGGCTACATCAAGAGGAAACAAAACGTAGAGATAGAACGTGAAACTACTTTGTTGTGTCAAGTTTCAAGAAGCTAGCACAAACCGTGTTGGATTTAGAGTTCCAAATACATCTATCAATATAGGAGAAAACAGAGTGAAACCTAAAAATTCAAACTGTTACTGGAAATGAACGCTTCAACATAGAAGAACGAAATTTGGGGAACCAAGTCGCCTTAGTGTACTGATCATTACCTGAAAGTATCATCCAGTTTGGGTGAAAAAATATTTGCTGAGATTTCTGGAGATTCGTAATTTTGGGAAGCTTGGCAACCCCTTCCCATGAAAGTGTTTCTCGCCAGTCACTGCTTAGGGCTACATCAAGAGGAAACAAAACGTAGAGATAGAACGTGAAACTACTTTGTTGTGTCAAGTTTCAAGAAGCTAGCACAAACCGTGTTGGATTTAGAGTTCCAAATACATCTATCAATATAGGAGAAAACAGAGTGAAACCTAAAAATTCAAACTGTTACTGGAAATGAACGCTTCAACATAGAAGAACGAAATTTGGGGAACCAAGTCGCCTTAGTGTACTGATCATTACCTGAAAGTATCATCCAGTTTGGGTGAAAAAATGTTTGCTGAGATTTCTGGAGATTCGTAATTTTGGGAAGCTTGGCAACCCCTTCCCATGAAAGTGTTTCTCGCCAGTCACTGCTTAGGGCTACATCAAGAGGAAACAAAACATAGAGATAGAACGTGAAACTACTTTGTTGTGTCAAGTTTCAAGAAGCTAGCACAAACCGTGTTGGATTTAGAGTTCCAAATACATCTATCAATATAGGAGAAAACAGAGTGAAACCTACAAATTCAAACTGTTACTGGAAATGAACGCTTCAACATAGAAGAACGAAATTTGGGGAACCAAGTCGCCTTAGTGTACTGATCATTACCTGAAAGTATCATCCAGTTTGGGTGAAAAAATGTTTGCTGAGATTTCTGGAGATTCGTAATTTTGGGAAGCTTGGCAACCCCTTCCCATGAAAGTGTTTCTCGCCAGTCACTGCTTAGGGCTACATCAAGAGGAAACAAAACGTAGAGATAGAACGTGAAACTACTTTGTTGTGTCAAGTTTCAAGAAGCTAGCACAAACCGTGTTGGATTTAGAGTTCCAAATACATCTATCAATATAGGAGAAAACAGAGTGAAACCTAAATTTCAAACTGCTACTGGAAATGAACGCTTCAACATAGAAGAACGAAATTTGGGGAACCAAGTCGCCTTAGTGTACTGATCATTACCTGAGAGTATCATCCAGTTTGGGTGAAAAAATATTTGCTGAGATTTCTGGAGATTCGTAATTTTTGGAAGCTTGGCAACCCCTTCCCATGAAAGTGTTTCTCGCCAGTCACTGCTTAGGGCTACATCAAGAGGAAACAAAACGTAGAGATAGAACGTGAAACTACTTTGTTGTGTCAAGTTTCAAGAAGCTAGCACAAACCGTGTTGGATTTAGAGTTCCAAATACATCTATCAATATAGGAGAAAACAGAGTGTAACCTAAAAATTCAAACTGTTACTGGAAATGAACGCTTCAACATAGAAGAACGAAATTTGGGGAACCAAGTCGCCTTAGTGTACTTATCATTACCTGAAAGTATCATCCAGTTTGGGTGAAAAAATATTTGCTGAGATTTCTGGAGATTCGTAATTTTGGGAAGCTTGGCAACCCCTTCCCATGAAAGTGTTTCTCGCCAGTCACTGCTTAGGGCTACATCAAGAGGAAACAAAACGTAGAGATAGAACGTGAAACTACTTTGTTGTGTCAAGTTTCAAGAAGCTAGCACAAACCGTGTTGGATTTAGAGTTCCAAATACATCTATCAATATAGGAGAAAACAGAGTGAAACCTAAAAATTCAAACTGTTACTGGAAATGAACGCTTCAACATAGAAGAACGAAATTTGGGGAACCAAGTCGCCTTAGTGTACTGATCATTACCTGAAAGTATCATCCAGTTTGGGTGAAAAAATATTTGCTGAGATTTCTGGAGATTCGTAATTTTGGGAAGCTTGGCAACCCCTTCCCATGAAAGTGTTTCTCGCCAGTCACTGCTTAGGGCTACATCAAGAGGAAACAAAACGTAGAGATAGAACGTGAAACTACTTTGTTGTGTCAAGTTTCAAGAAGCTAGCACAAACCGTGTTGGATTTAGAGTTCCAAATACATCTATCAATATAGGAGAAAACAGAGTGAAACCTAAAAATTCAAACTGCTACTGGAAATGAACGCTTCAACATAGAAGAACGAAATTTGGGGAACCAAGTCGCCTTAGTGTACTGATCATTACCTGAAAGTATCATCTAGTTTGGGTGAAAAAATGTTTGCTGAGATTTCTGGAGATTCGTAATTTTGGGAAGCTTGGCAACCCCTTCCCATGAAAGTGTTTCTCGCCAGTCACTGCTTAGGGCTACATCAAGAGGAAACAAAACGTAGAGATAGAACGTGAAACTACTTTGTTGTGTCAAGTTTCAAGAAGCTAGCACAAACCGTGTTGGATTTAGAGTTCCAAATACATCTATCAATATAGGAGAAAACAGAGTGAAACCTACAAATTCAAACTGTTACTGGAAATGAACGCTTCAACATAGAAGAACGAAATTTGGGGAACCAAGTCGCCTTAGTGTACTGATCATTACCTGAAAGTATCATCCAGTTTGGGTGAAAAAATGTTTGCTGAGATTTCTGGAGATTCGTAATTTTGGGAAGCTTGGCAACCCCTTCCCATGAAAGTGTTTCTCGCCAGTCACTGCTTAGGGCTACATCAAGAGGAAACAAAACGTAGAGATAGAACGTGAAACTACTTTGTTGTGTCAAGTTTCAAGAAGCTAGCACAAACCGTGTTGGATTTAGAGTTCCAAATACATCTATCAATATAGGAGAAAACAGAGTGAAACCTAAATTTCAAACTGCTACTGGAAATGAACGCTTCAACATAGAAGAACGAAATTTGGGGAACCAAGTCGCCTTAGTGTACTGATCATTACCTGAGAGTATCATCCAGTTTGGGTGAAAAAATATTTGCTGAGATTTCTGGAGATTCGTAATTTTTGGAAGCTTGGCAACCCTTCCCATGAAAGTGTTTCTCGCCAGTCACTGCTTAGGGCTACATCAAGAGGAAACAAAACGTAGAGATAGAAGGTGAAACTACTTTGTTGTGTCAAGTTTCAAGAAGCTAGCACAAACCGTGTTGGATTTAGAGTTCCAAATACATCTATCAATATAGGAGAAAACAGAGTGAAACCTAAAAATTCAAACTGTTACTGGAAATGAACGCTTCAACATAGAGGAACGAAATTTGGGGAACCAAGTCGCCTTAGTGTACTGATCATTACCTGAAAGTATCATCCAGTTTGGGTGAAAAAATGTTTGCTGAGATTTCTGGAGATTCGTAATTTTGGGAAGCTTGGCAACCCCTTCCCATGAAAGTGTTTCTCGCCAGTCACTGCTTAGGGCTACATCAAGAGGAAACAAAACGTAGAGATAGAACGTGAAACTACTTTGTTGTTTCAAGTTTCAAGAAGCTAGCACAAACCGTGTTGGATTTAGAGTTCCAAATACATCTATCAATATAGGAGAAAACAGAGTGTAACCTAAAAATTCAAACTGTTACTGGAAATGAACGCTTCAACATAGAAGAACGAAATTTGGGGAACCAAGTCGCCTTAGTGTACTGATCATTACCTGAAAGTATCATCCAGTTTGGGTGAAAAAATATTTGCTGAGATTTCTGGAGATTCGTATTTTGGGAAGCTTGGCAACCCCTTCCCATGAAAGTGTTTCTCGCCAGTCACTGCTTAGGGCTACATCAAGAGGAAACAAAACGTAGAGATAGAACGTGAAACTACTTAGTTGTGTCAAGTTTCAAGAAGCTAGCACAAACCGTGTTGGATTTAGAGTTCCAAATACATCTATCAATATAGGAGAAAACAGAGTGAAACCTAAAAATTCAAACTGTTACTGGAAATGAACGCTTCAACATAGAAGAACGAAATTTGGGGAACCAAGTCGCCTTAGTGTACTGATCATTACCTGAAAGTATCATCCAGTTTGGGTGAAAAAATATTTGCTGAGATTTCTGGAGATTCATAATTTTGGGAAGCTTGGCAACCCCTTCCCATGAAAGTGTTTCTCGCCAGTCACTGCTTAGGGCTACATCAAGAGGAAACCATACGTAGAGATAGAACGTGAAACTACTTTGTTGTGTCAAGTTTCAAGAAGTTAGCACAAACCGTGTTGGATTTAGAGTTCCAAATACATCTATCAATATAGGAGAAAACAGAGTGAAACCTAAAAATTCAAACTGTTACTGGAAATGAACGCTTCAACATAGAAGAACGAAATTTGGGGAACCAAGTCGCCTTAGTGTACTGATCATTACCTGAGAGTATCATCCAGTTTGGGTGAAAAAATATTTGCTGAGATTTCTGGAGATTCGTAATTTTTGGAAGCTTGGCAACCCCTTCCCATGAAAGTGTTTCTCGCCAGTCACTGCTTAGGGCTACATCAAGAGGAAACAAAATGTAGAGATAGAACGTGAAACTACTTTGTTCTGTCAAGTTTCAAGAAGCTAGCACAAACCGTGTTGGATTTAGAGTTCCAAATACATCTATCAATATAGGAGAAAACAGAGTGAAACCTAAAAATTCAAACTGTTACTGGAAATGAACGCTTCAACATAGAAGAACGAAATTTGGGGAACCAAGTCGCCTTAGTGTACTGATCATTACCTGAAAGTATCATCCAGTTTGGGTGAAAAAATATTTGCTGAGATTTCTGGAGATTCGTAATTTTGGGAAGCTTGGCAACCCCTTCCCATGAAAGTGTTTCTCGCCAGTCACTGCTTAGGGCTACATCAAGAGGAAACAAAACGTAGAGATAGAACGTGAAACTACTTTGTTGTGTCAAGTTTCAAGAAGCTAGCACAAACCGTGTTGGATTTAGAGTTCCAAATACATCTATCAATATAGGAGAAAACAGAGTGAAACCTAAAAATTCAAACTGTTACTGGAAATGAACGCTTCAACATAGAAGAACGAAATTTGGGGAACCAAGTCGCCTTAGTGTACTGATCATTACCTGAAAGTATCATCCAGTTTGGGTGATAATATGTTTGCTGAGATTTCTGGAGATTCGTAATTTTGGGAAGCTTGGCAACCCCTTCCCATGAAAGTGTTTCTCGCCAGTCACTGCTTAGGGCTACATCAAGAGGAAACAAAACGTAGAGATAGAACGTGAAACTACTTTGTTGTGTCAAGTTTCAAGAAGCTAGCACAAACCGTGTTGGATTTAGAGTTCCAAATACATCTATCAATATAGGAGAAAACAGAGTGAAACCTAAAAATTCAAACAGTTACTGGAAATGAACGCTTCAACATAGAAGAACGAAATTTAGGGAACCAAGTCGCCTTAGTGTACTGATCATTACCTGAAAGTATCATCCAGTTTGGGTGAAAAAATGTTTGCTGAGATTTCTGGAGATTCGTAATTTTGGGAAGCTTGGCAACCCCTTCCCATGAAAGTGTTTCTCGCCAGTCACTGCTTAGGGCTACATCAAGAGGAAACAAAACATAGAGATAGAACGTGAAACTACTTTGTTGTGTCAAGTTTCAAGAAGCTAGCACAAACCGTGTTGGATTTAGAGTTCCAAATACATCTATCAATATAGGAGAAAACAGAGTGAAACCTACAAATTCAAACTGTTACTGGAAATGAACGCTTCAACATAGAAGAACGAAATTTGGGGAACCAAGTCGCCTTAGTGTACTGATCATTACCTGAAAGTATCATCCAGTTTGGGTGAAAAAATGTTTGCTGAGATTTCTGGAGATTCGTAATTTTGGGAAGCTTGGCAACCCCTTCCCATGAAAGTGTTTCTCGCCAGTCACTGCTTAGGGCTACATCAAGAGGAAACAAAACGTAGAGATAGAACGTGAAACTACTTTGTTGTGTCAAGTTTCAAGAAGCTAGCACAAACCGTGTTGGATTTAGAGTTCCAAATACATCTATCAATATAGGAGAAAACAGAGTGAAACCTAAATTTCAAACTGCTACTGGAAATGAACGCTTCAACATAGAAGAACGAAATTTGGGGAACCAAGTCGCCTTAGTGTACTGATCATTACCTGAGAGTATCATCCAGTTTGGGTGAAAAAATATTTGCTGAGATTTCTGGAGATTCGTAATTTTTGGAAGCTTGGCAACCCCTTCCCATGAAAGTGTTTCTCGCCAGTCACTGCTTAGGGCTACATCAAGAGGAAACAAAACGTAGAGATAGAACGTGAAACTACTTTGTTGTGTCAAGTTTCAAGAAGCTAGCACAAACCGTGTTGGATTTAGAGTTCCAAATACATCTATCAATATAGGAGAAAACAGAGTGTAACCTAAAAATTCAAACTGTTACTGGAAATGAACGCTTCAACATAGAAGAACGAAATTTGGGGAACCAAGTCGCCTTAGTGTACTTATCATTACCTGAAAGTATCATCCAGTTTGGGTGAAAAAATATTTGCTGAGATTTCTGGAGATTCGTAATTTTGGGAAGCTTGGCAACCCCTTCCCATGAAAGTGTTTCTCGCCAGTCACTGCTTAGGGCTACATCAAGAGGAAACAAAACGTAGAGATAGAACGTGAAACTACTTTGTTGTGTCAAGTTTCAAGAAGCTAGCACAAACCGTGTTGGATTTAGAGTTCCAAATACATCTATCAATATAGGAGAAAACAGAGTGAAACCTAAAAATTCAAACTGTTACTGGAAATGAACGCTTCAACATAGAAGAACGAAATTTGGGGAACCAAGTCGCCTTAGTGTACTGATCATTACCTGAAAGTATCATCCAGTTTGGGTGAAAAAATATTTGCTGAGATTTCTGGAGATTCGTAATTTTGGGAAGCTTGGCAACCCCTTCCCATGAAAGTGTTTCTCGCCAGTCACTGCTTAGGGCTACATCAAGAGGAAACAAAACGTAGAGATAGAACGTGAAACTACTTTGTTGTGTCAAGTTTCAAGAAGCTAGCACAAACCGTGTTGGATTTAGAGTTCCAAATACATCTATCAATATAGGAGAAAACAGAGTGAAACCTAAAAATTCAAACTGCTACTGGAAATGAACGCTTCAACATAGAAGAACGAAATTTGGGGAACCAAGTCGCCTTAGTGTACTGATCATTACCTGAAAGTATCATCTAGTTTGGGTGAAAAAATGTTTGCTGAGATTTCTGGAGATTCGTAATTTTGGGAAGCTTGGCAACCCCTTCCCATGAAAGTGTTTCTCGCCAGTCACTGCTTAGGGCTACATCAAGAGGAAACAAAACGTAGAGATAGAACGTGAAACTACTTTGTTGTGTCAAGTTTCAAGAAGCTAGCACAAACCGTGTTGGATTTAGAGTTCCAAATACATCTATCAATATAGGAGAAAACAGAGTGAAACCAACAAATTCAAACTGTTACTGGAAATGAACGCTTCAACATAGAAGAACGAAATTTGGGGAACCAAGTCGCCTTAGTGTACTGATCATTACCTGAAAGTATCATCCAGTTTGGGTGAAAAAATGTTTGCTGAGATTTCTGGAGATTCGTAATTTTGGGAAGCTTGGCAACCCCTTCCCATGAAAGTGTTTCTCGCCAGTCACTGCTTAGGGCTACATCAAGAGGAAACAAAACGTAGAGATAGAACGTGAAACTACTTTGTTGTGTCAAGTTTCAAGAAGCTAGCACAAACCGTGTTGGATTTAGAGTTCCAAATACATCTATCAATATAGGAGAAAACAGAGTGAAACCTAAAAATTCAAACTGTTACTGGAAATGAACGCTTCAACATAGAAGAACGAAATTTGGGGAACCAAGTCGCCTTAGTGTACTGATCATTACCTGAGAGTATCATCCAGTTTGGGTGAAAAAATATTTGCTGAGATTTCTGGAGATTCATAATTTTGGGAAGCTTGGCAACCCCTTCCCATGAAAGTGTTTCTCGCCAGTCACTGCTTAGGGCTACATCAAGAGCAAACCAAACGTAGAGATAGAACGTGAAACTACTTTGTTGTGTCAAGTTTCAAGAAGTTAGCACAAACCGTGTTGGATTTAGAGTTCCAAATACATCTATCAATATAGGAGAAAACAGAGTGAAACCTAAAAATTCAAACTGCTACTGGAAATGAACGCTTCAACATAGAAGAACGAAATTTGGGGAACCAAGTCGCCTTAGTGTACTGATCATTACCTGAGAGTATCATCCAGTTTGGGTGAAAAAATATTTGCTGAGATTTCTGGAGATTCGTAATTTTTGGAAGCTTGGCAACCCCTTCCCATGAAAGTGTTTCTCGCCAGTCACTGCTTAGGGCTACATCTAGAGGAAACAAAACGTAGAGATAGAACGTGAAACTACTTTGTTGTGTCAAGTTTCAAGAAGCTAGCACAAACCGTGTTGGATTTAGAATTCCAAATACATCTATCAATATAGGAGAAAACAGAGTGAAACCTAAAAATTCAAACTGTTACTGGAAATGAACGCTTCAACATAGAAGAACGAAATTTGGGGAACCAAGTCGCCTTAGTGTAGTGATCATTACCTGAAAGTATCATCCAGTTTGGGTGAAAAAATATTTGCTGAGATTTCTTGAGATTCGTAATTTTGGGAAGCTTGGCAACCCTTCCCATGAAAGTGTTTCTCGCCAGTCACTGCTTAGGGCTACATCAAGAGGAAACAAAACGTAGAGATAGAACGTGAAACTACTTTGTTGTGTCAAGTTTCAAGAAGCTAGCACAAACCGTGTTGGATTTAGAGTTCCAAATACATCTATCAATATAGGAGAAAACAGAGTGAAACCTAAAAATTCAAACTGTTACTGGGAATGAACGCTTCAACATAGAAGAACGAAATTTGGGGAACCAAGTCGCCTTAGTGTACTGATCATTACCTGAAAGTATCATCCAGTTTGGGTGAAAAAATATTTGCTGATATTTCTGGAGATTCGTAATTTTGGGAAGCTTGGCAACCCCTTCCCATGAAAGTGTTTCTCGCCAGTCACTGCTTAGGGCTACATCAAGAGGAAACAAAACGTAGAGATAGAACGTGAAACTACTTTGTTGTGTCAAGTTTCAAGAAGCTAGCACAAACCGTGTTGGATTTAGAGTTCCAAATACATCTATCAATATAGGAGAAAACAGAGTGAAACCTAAAAATTCAAACTGTTACTGGAAATGAACGCTTCAACATAGAAGAACGAAATTTGGGGAACCAAGTCGCCTTAGTGTACTGATCATTACCTGAAAGTATCATCCAGTTTGGGTGAAAAAATGTTTGCTGAGATTTCTGGAGATTCGTAATTTTGGGAAGCTTGGCAACCCCTTCCCATGAAAGTGTTTCTCGCCAGTCACTGCTTAGGGCTACATCAAGAGGAAATAAAACGTACAGATAGAACGTGAAACTACTTTGTTGTGTCAAGTTTCAAGAAGCTAGCACAAACCGTGTTGGATGTAGAGTTCCAAATACATCTATCAATATAGGAGAAAACAGAGTGAAACCTAAAAATTCAAACTGTTACTGGAAATGAACGCTTCAACATAGAAGAACGAAATTTGGGGAACCAAGTCGCCTTAGTGTACTGATCATTACCTGAAAGTATCATCCAGTTTTGGTGAAAAAATATTTGCTGAGATTTCTGGAGATTCGTAATTTTGGGAAGCTTGGCAACCCCTTCCCATGAAAGTGTTTCTCGCCAGTCACTGCTTAGGGCTACATCAAGAGGAAACAAAACGTAGAGATAGAACGTGAAACTACTTTGTTGTGTCAAGTTTCAAGAAGCTAGCACAAACCGTGTTGGATTTAGAGTTCCAAATACATCTATCAATATAGGAGAAAACAGAGTGAAACCTAAAAATTCAAACTGTTACTGGAAATGAACGCTTCAACATAGAAGAACGAAATTTGGGGAACCAAGTCGCCTTAGTGTACTGATCATTACCTGAAAGTATCATCCAGTTTGGGTAAAAAAATATTTGCTGAGATTTCTGGAGATTCGTAATTTTGGGAAGCTTGGCAACCCCTTCCCATGACAGTGTTTCTCGCCAGTCACTGCTTAGGGCTACATCAAGAGGAAACCAAACGTAGAGATAGAACGTGAAACTACTTTGTTGTGTCAAGTTTCAAGAAGCTAGCACAAACCGTGTTGGATTTAGAGTTCCAAATACATCTATCAATATAGGAGAAAACAGAGTGAAACCTAAAAATTCAAACTGTTACTGGAAATGAACGCTTCAACATAGAAGAACGAAATTTGGGGAACCAAGTCGCCTTAGTGTACTGATCATTACCTGAAAGTATCATCCAGTTTGGGTGAAAAAATATTTGCTGAGATTTCTGGAGATTCGTAATTTTGGGAAGCTTGGCAACCCCTTCCCATGAAAGTGTTTCTCGCCAGTCACTGCTTAGGGCTACATCAAGAGGAAACAAAACGTAGAGATAGAAGGTGAAACTACTTTGTTGTGTCAAGTTTCAAGAAGCTAGCACAAACCGTGTTGGATTTAGAGTTCCAAATACATCTATCAATATAGGAGAAAACAGAGTGAAACCTAAAAATTCAAACTGTTACTGGAAATGAACGCTTCAACATAGAAGAACGAAATTTGGGGAACCAAGTCGCCTTAGTGTACTGATCATTACCTGAAAGTATCATCCAGTTTGGGTGAAAAAATGTTTGCTGAGATTTCTGGAGATTCGTAATTTTGGGAAGCTTGGCAACCCCTTCCCATGAAAGTGTTTCTCGCCAGTCACTGCTTAGGGCTACATCAAGAGGAAACAAAAGGTAGAGATAGAACGTGAAACTACTTTGTTGTGTCAAGTTTCAAGAAGCTAGCACAAACCGTGTTGGATTTAGAGTTCCAAATACATCTATCAATATAGGAGAAAACAGAGTGAAACCTAAAAATTCAAACTGTTACTGGAAATGAACGCTTCAACATAGAAGAACGAAATTTGGGGAACCAAGTCGCCTTAGTGTACTGATCATTACCTGAGAGTATCATCCAGTTTGGGTGAAAAAATATTTGCTGAGATTTCTGGAGATTCATAATTTTGGGAAGCTTGGCAACCCCTTCCCATGAAAGTGTTTCTCGCCAGTCACTGCTTAGGGCTACATCAAGAGGAAACCAAACGTAGAGATAGAACGTGAAACTACTTTGTTGTGTCAAGTTTCAAGAAGTTAGCACAAACCGTGTTGGATTTAGAGTTCCAAATACATCTATCAATATAGGAGAAAACAGAGTGAAACCTAAAAATTCAAACTGCTACTGGAAATGAACGCTTCAACATAGAAGAACGAAATTTGGGGAACCAAGTCGCCTTAGTGTACTGATCATTACCTGAGAGTATCATCCAGTTTGGGTGAAAAAATATTTGCTGAGATTTCTGGAGATTCGTAATTTTTGGAAGCTTGGCAACCCCTTCCCATGAAAGTGTTTCTCGCCAGTCACTGCTTAGGGCTACATCTAGAGGAAACAAAACGTAGAGATAGAACGTGAAACTACTTTGTTGTGTCAAGTTTCAAGAAGCTAGCACAAACCGTGTTGGATTTAGAATTCCAAATACATCTATCAATATAGGAGAAAACAGAGTGAAACCTAAAAATTCAAACTGTTACTGGAAATGAACGCTTCAACATAGAAGAACGAAATTTGGGGAACCAAGTCGCCTTAGTGTAGTGATCATTACCTGAAAGTATCATCCAGTTTGGGTGAAAAAATATTTGCTGAGATTTCTGGAGATTCGTAATTTTGGGAAGGTTGGCAACCCTTCCCATGAAAGTGTTTCTCGCCAGTCACTGCTTAGGGCTACATCAAGAGGAAACAAAACGTAGAGATAGAACGTGAAACTACTTTGTTGTGTCAAGTTTCAAGAAGCTAGCACAAACCGTGTTGGATTTAGAGTTCCAAATACATCTATCAATATAGGAGAAAACAGAGTGAAACCTAAAAATTCAAACTGTTACTGGGAATGAACGCTTCAACATAGAAGAACGAAATTTGGGGAACCAAGTCGCCTTAGTGTACTGATCATTACCTGAAAGTATCATCCAGTTTGGGTGAAAAAATATTTGCTGATATTTCTGGAGATTCGTAATTTTGGGAAGCTTGGCAACCCCTTCTTATGAAAGTGTTTCTCGCCAGTCACTGCTTAGGGCTACATCAAGAGGAAACAAAACGTAGAGATAGAACGTGAAACTACTTTGTTGTGTCAAGTTTCAAGAAGCTAGCACAAACCGTGTTGGATTTAGAGTTCCAAATACATCTATCAATATAGGAGAAAACAGAGTGAAACCTAAAAATTCAAACTGTTACTGGAAATGAACGCTTCAACATAGAAGAACGAAATTTGGGGAACCAAGTCGCCTTAGTGTACTGATCATTACCTGAAAGTATCATCCAGTTTGGGTGAAAAAATGTTTGCTGAGATTTCTGGAGATTCGTAATTTTGGGAAGCTTGGCAACCCCTTCCCATGAAAGTGTTTCTCGCCAGTCACTGCTTAGGGCTACATCAAGAGGAAATAAAACGTACAGATAGAACGTGAAACTACTTTGTTGTGTCAAGTTTCAAGAAGCTAGCACAAACCGTGTTGGATGTAGAGTTCCAAATACATCTATCAATATAGGAGAAAACAGAGTGAAACCTAAAAATTCAAACTGTTACTGGAAATGAACGCTTCAACATAGAAGAACGAAATTTGGGGAACCAAGTCGCCTTAGTGTACTGATCATTACATGAAAGTATCATCCAGTTTTGGTGAAAAAATATTTGCTGAGATTTCTGGAGATTCGTAATTTTGGGAAGCTTGGCAACCCCTTCCCATGACAGTGTTTCTCGCCAGTCACTGCTTAGGGCTACATCAAGAGGAAACCAAACGTAGAGATAGAACGTGAAACTACTTTGTTGTGTCAAGTTTCAAGAAGCTAGCACAAACCGTGTTGGATTTAGAGTTCCAAATACATCTATCAATATAGGAGAAAACAGAGTGAAACCTAAAAATTCAAACTGTTACTGGAAATGAACGCTTCAACATAGAAGAACGAAATTTGGGGAACCAAGTCGCCTTAGTGTACTGATCATTACCTGAAAGTATCATCCAGTTTGGGTGAAAAAATATTTGCTGAGATTTCTGGAGATTCGTAATTTTGGGAAGCTTGGCAACCCCTTCCCATGAAAGTGTTTCTCGCCAGTCACTGCTTAGGGCTACATCAAGAGGAAACAAAACGTAGAGATAGAAGGTGAAACTACTTTGTTGTGTCAAGTTTCAAGAAGCTAGCACAAACCGTGTTGGATTTAGAGTTCCAAATACATCTATCAATATAGGAGAAAACAGAGTGAAACCTAAAAATTCAAACTGTTACTGGAAATGAACGCTTCAACATAGAAGAACGAAATTTGGGGAACCAAGTCGCCTTAGTGTACTGATCATTACCTGAAAGTATCATCCAGTTTGGGTGAAAAAATGTTTGCTGAGATTTCTGGAGATTCGTAATTTTGGGAAGCGTGGCAACCCCTTCCCATGAAAGTGTTTCTCGCCAGTCACTGCTTAGGGCTACATCAAGAGGAAACAAAAGGTAGAGATAGAACGTGAAACTACTTTGTTGTGTCAAGTTTCAAGAAGCTAGCACAAACCGTGTTGGATTTAGAGTTCCAAATACATCTATCAATATAGGAGAAAACAGAGTGAAACCTAAAAATTCAAACTGTTACTGGAAATGAACGCTTCAACATAGAAGAATGAAATTTGGGGAACCAAGTCGCCTTAGTGTACTGATCATTACCTGAAAGTATCATCCAGTTTGGGTGAAAAAATATTTGCTGAGATTTCTGGAGATTCATAATTTTGGGAAGCTTGGCAACCCCTTCCCATGAAAGTGTTTCTCGCCAGTCACTGCTTAGGGCTACATCAAGAGGAAACCAAACGTAGAGATAGAACGTGAAACTACTTTGTTGTGTCAAGTTTCAAGAAGTTAGCACAAACCGTGTTGGATTTAGAGTTCCAAATACATCTATCAATATAGGAGAAAACAGAGTGAAACCTAAAAATTCAAACTGTTACTGGAAATGAACGCTTCAACATAGAAGAACGAAATTTGGGGAACCAAGTCACCTTAGTGTACTGATCATTACCTGAGAGTATCATCCAGTTTGGGTGAAAAAATATTTGCTGAGATTTCTGGAGATTCGTAATTTTTGGAAGCTTGGCAACCCCTTCCCATGAAAGTGTTTCTCGCCAGTCACTGCTTAGGGCTACATCTAGAGGAAACAAAACGTAGAGATAGAACGTGAAACTACTTTGTTGTGTCAAGTTTCAAGAAGCTAGCACAAACCGTGTTGGATTTAGAGTTCCAAATACATCTATCAATATAGGAGAAAACAGAGTGAAACCTAAAAATTCAAACTGTTACTGGAAATGAACGCTTCAACATAGAAGAACGAAATTTGGGGAACCAAGTCGCCTTAGTGTACTGATCATTACCTGAAAGTATCATCCAGTTTGGGTGAAAAAATATTTGCTGAGATTTCTGGAGATTCGTAATTTTGGGAAGCTTGGCAACCCCTTCCCATGACAGTGTTTCTCGCCAGTCACTGCTTAGGGCTACATCAAGAGGAAACCAAACGTAGAGATAGAACGTGAAACTACTTTGTTGTGTCAAGTTTCAAGAAGCTAGCACAAACCTTGTTGGATTTAGAGTTCCAAATACATCTATCAATATAGGAGAAAACAGAGTGAAACCTAAAAATTCAAACTGTTACTGGAAATGAACGCTTCAACATAGAAGAACGAAATTTGGGGAACCAAGTCGCCTTAGTGTACTGATCATTACCTGAAAGTATCATCCAGTTTGGGTGAAAAAATGTTTGCTGAGATTTCTGGAGATTCGTAATTTTGGGAAGCTTGGCAACCCCTTCCCATGAAAGTGTTTCTCGCCAGTCACTGCTTAGGGCTACATCAAGAGGAAACAAAACGTAGAGATAGAAGGTGAAACTACTTTGTTGTGTCAAGTTTCAAGAAGCTAGCACAAACCGTGTTGGATTTAGAGTTCCAAATACATCTATCAATATAGGAGAAAACAGAGTGAAACCTAAAAATTCAAACTGTTACTGGAAATGAACGCTTCAACATAGAAGAATGAAATTTGGGGAACCAAGTCGCCTTAGTGTACTGATCATTACCTGAAAGTATCATCCAGTTTGGGTGAAAAAATATTTGCTGAGATTTCTGGAGATTCATAATTTTGGGAAGCTTGGCAACCCCTTCCCATGAAAGTGTTTCTCGCCAGTCACTGCTTAGGGCTACATCAAGAGGAAACCAAACGTAGAGATAGAACGTGAAACTACTTTGTTGTGTCAAGTTTCAAGAAGTTAGCACAAACCGTGTTGGATTTAGAGTTCCAAATACATCTATCAATATAGGAGAAAACAGAGTGAAACCTAAAAATTCAAACTGTTACTGGAAATGAACGCTTCAACATAGAAGAACGAAATTTGGGGAACCAAGTCACCTTAGTGTACTGATCATTACCTGAGAGTATCATCCAGTTTGGGTGAAAAAATATTTGCTGAGATTTCTGGAGATTCGTAATTTTTGGAAGCTTGGCAACCCCTTCCCATGAAAGTGTTTCTCGCCAGTCACTGCTTAGGGCTACATCTAGAGGAAACAAAACGTAGAGATAGAACGTGAAACTACTTTGTTGTGTCAAGTTTCAAGAAGCTAGCACAAACCGTGTTGGATTTAGAGTTCCAAATACATCTATCAATATAGGAGAAAACAGAGTGAAACCTAAAAATTCAAACTGTTACTGGAAATGAACGCTTCAACATAGAAGAACGAAATTTGGGGAACCAAGTCGCCTTAGTGTACTGATCATTACCTGAAAGTATCATCCAGTTTGGGTGAAAAAATATTTGCTGAGATTTCTGGAGATTCGTAATTTTGGGAAGCTTGGCAACCCCTTCCCATGAAAGTGTTTCTCGCCAGTCACTGCTTAGGGCTACATCAAGAGGAAACCAAACGTAGAGATAGAACGTGAAACTACTTTGTTGTGTCAAGTTTCAAGAAGCTAGCACAAACCGTGTTGGATTTAGAGTTCCAAATACATCTATCAATATAGGAGAAAACAGAGTGAAACCTAAAAATTCAAACTGTTACTGGAAATGAACGCTTCAACATAGAAGAACGAAATTTGGGGAACCAAGTCGCCTTAGTGTACTGATCATTACCTGAAAGTATCATCCAGTTTGGGTGAAAAAATGTTTGCTGAGATTTCTGGAGATTCGTAATTTTGGGAAGCTTGGCAACCCCTTCCCATGAAAGTGTTTCTCGCCAGTCACTGCTTAGGGCTACATCAAGAGGAAACAAAACGTAGAGATAGAACGTGAAACTACTTTGTTGTGTCAAGTTTCAAGAAGCTAGCACAAACCGTGTTGGATTTAGAGTTCCAAATACATCTATCAATATAGGAGAAAACAGAGTGAAACCTAAAAATTCAAACTGTTACTGGAAATGAACGCTTCAACATAGAAGAATGAAATTTGGGGAACCAAGTCGCCTTAGTGTACTGATCATTACCTGAAAGTATCATCCAGTTTGGGTGAAAAAATATTTGCTGAGATTTCTGGAGATTCATAATTTTGGGAAGCTTGGCAACCCCTTCCCATGAAAGTGTTTCTCGCCAGTCACTGCTTAGGGCTACATCAAGAGGAAACCAAACGTAGAGATAGAACGTGAAACTACTTTGTTGTGTCAAGTTTCAAGAAGTTAGCACAAACCGTGTTGGATTTAGAGTTCCAAATACATCTATCAATATAGGAGAAAACAGAGTGAAACCTAAAAATTCAAACTGTTACTGGAAATGAACGCTTCAACATAGAAGAACGAAATTTGGGGAACCAAGTCACCTTAGTGTACTGATCATTACCTGAGAGTATCATCCAGTTTGGGTGAAAAAATATTTGCTGAGATTTCTGGAGATTCGTAATTTTTGGAAGCTTGGCAACCCCTTCCCATGAAAGTGTTTCTCGCCAGTCACTGCTTAGGGCTACATCTAGATGAAACAAAACGTAGAGATAGAACGTGAAACTACTTTGTTGTGTCAAGTTTCAAGAAGCTAGCACAAACCGTGTTGCATTTAGAGTTCCAAATACATCTATCAATATAGGAGAAAACAGAGTGAAACCTAAAAATTCAAACTGTTACTGGGAATGAACGCTTCAACATAGAAGAACGAAATTTGGGGAACCAAGTCGCCTTAGTGTACTGATCATTACCTGAAAGTATCATCCAGTTTGGGTGAAAAAATATTTGCTGAGATTTCTGGAGATTCGTAATTTTGGGAAGCTTGGCAACCCCTTCCCATGACAGTGTGTCTCGCCAGTCACTGCTTAGGGCTACATCAAGAGGAAACCAAACGTAGAGATAGAACGTGAAACTACTTTGTTGTGTCAAGTTTCAAGAAGCTAGCACAAACCGTGTTGGATTTAGAGTTCCAAATACATCTATCAATATAGGAGAAAACAGAGTGAAACCTAAAAATTCAAACTGTTACTGGAAATGAACGCTTCAACATAGAAGAACGAAATTTGGGGAACCAAGTCGCCTTAGTGTACTGATCATTACCTGAAAGTATCATCCAGTTTGGGTGAAAAAATATTTGCTGAGATTTCTGGAGATTCGTAATTTTGGGAAGCTTGGCAACCCCTTCCCATGAAAGTGTTTCTCGCCAGTCACTGCTTAGGGCTACATCAAGAGGAAACAAAACGTAGAGATAGAAGGTGAAACTACTTTGTTGTGTCAAGTTTCAAGAAGCTAGCACAAACCGTGTTGGATTTAGAGTTCCAAATACATCTATCAATATAGGAGAAAACAGAGTGAAACCTAAAAATTCAAACTGTTACTGGAAATGAACGCTTCAACATAGAAGAACGAAATTTGGGGAACCAAGTCGCCTTAGTGTACTGATCATTACCTGAAAGTATCATCCAGTTTGGGTGAAAAAATGTTTGCTGAGATTTCTGGAGATTCGTAATTTTGGGAAGCTTGGCAACCCCTTCCCATGAAAGTGTTTCTCGCCAGTCACTGCTTAGGGCTACATCAAGAGGAAACAAAACGTAGAGATAGAAGGTGAAACTACTTTTTTGTGTCAAGTTTCAAGAAGCTAGCACAAATCGTGTTGGATTTAGAGTTCCAAATACATCTATCAATATAGGAGAAAACAGAGTGAAACCTAAAAATTCAAACTGTTACTGGAAATGAACGCTTCAACATAGAAGAACGAAATTTGGGGAACCAAGTTGCCTTAGTGTACTGATCATTACCTGAAAGTATCATCCAGTTTGGGTGAAAAAATATTTGCTGAGATTTCTGGAGATTCATAATTTTGGGAAGCTTGGCAACCCCTTCCCATGAAAGTGTTTCTCGCCAGTCACTGCTTAGGGCTACATCAAGAGGAAACCAAACGTAGAGATAGAACGTGAAACTACTTTGTTGTGTCAAGTTTCAAGAAGTTAGCACAAACCGTGTTGGATTTAGAGTTCCAAATACATCTATCAATATAGGAGAAAACAGAGTGAAACCTAAAAATTCAAACTGTTACTGGAAATGAACGCTTCAACATAGAAGAACGAAATTTGGGGAACCAAGTCACCTTAGTGTACTGATCATTACCTGAGAGTATCATCCAGTTTGGGTGAAAAAATATTTGCTGAGATTTCTGGAGATTCGTAATTTTTGGAAGCTTGGCAACCCCTTCCCATGAAAGTGTTTCTCGCCAGTCACTGCTTAGGGCTACATCTAGAGGAAACAAAACGTAGAGATAGAAGGTGAAACTACTTTGTTGTGTCAAGTTTCAAGAAGCTAGCACAAACCGTGTTGGATTTAGAGTTCCAAATACATCTATCAATATAGGAGAAAACAGAGTGAAACCTAAAAATTCAAACTGTTACTGGAAATGAACGCTTCAACATAGAAGAACGAAATTTGGGGAACCAAGTCGCCTTAGTGTACTGATCATTACCTGAAAGTATCATCCAGTTTGGGTGAAAAAATATTTGCTGAGATTTCTGGAGATTCGTAATTTTGGGAAGCTTGGCAACCCCTTCCCATGAAAGTGTTTCTCGCCAGTCACTGCTTAGGGCTACATCAAGAGGAAACAAAACGTAGAGATAGAAGGTGAAACTACTTTGTTGTGTCAAGTTTCAAGAAGCTAGCACAAACCGTGTTGGATTTAGAGTTCCAAATACATCTATCAATATAGGAGAAAACAGAGTGAAACCTAAAAATTCAAACTGTTACTGGGAATGAACGCTTCAACATAGAAGAACGAAATTTGGGGAACCAAGTCGCCTTAGTGTACTGATCATTACCTGAAAGTATCATCCAGTTTGGGTGAAAAAATATTTGCTGAGATTTCTGGAGATTCGTAATTTTGGGAAGCTTGGCAACCCCTTCCCATGAAAGTGTTTCTCGCCAGTCACTGCTTAGGGCTACATCAAGAGGAAACAAAACGTAGAGATAGAACGTGAAACTACTTTGTTGTGTCAAGTTTCAAGAAGCTAGCACAAACCGTGTTGGATTTAGAGTTCCAAATACATCTATCAATATAGGAGAAAACAGAGTGAAACCTAAAAATTCAAACTGTTACTGGAAATGAACGCTTCAACATAGAAGAACGAAATTTGGGGAACCAAGTCGCCTTAGTGTACTGATCATTACCTGAAAGTATCATCCAGTTTGGGTGAAAAAATGTTTGCTGAGATTTCTGGAGATTCGTAATTTTGGGAAGCTTGGCAACCCCTTCCCATGAAAGTGTTTCTCGCCAGTCACTGCTTAGGGCTACATCAAGAGGAAACAAAACGTAGAGATAGAAGGTGAAACTACTTTGTTGTGTCAAGTTTCAAGAAGCTAGCACAAACCGTGTTGGATTTAGAGTTCCAAATACATCTATCAATATAGGAGAAAACAGAGTGAAACCTAAAAATTCAAACTGTTACTGGAAATGAACGCTTCAACATAGAAGAACGAAATTTGGGGAACCAAGTCGCCTTAGTGTACTGATCATTACCTGAAAGTATCATCCAGTTTGGGTGAAAAAATGTTTGCTGAGATTTCTGGAGATTCGTAATTTTGGGAAGCTTGGCAACCCCTTCCCATGAAAGTGTTTCTCGCCAGTCACTGCTTAGGGCTACATCAAGAGGAAACAAAAGGTATAGATAGAACGTGAAACTACTTTGTTGTGTCAAGTTTCAAGAAGCTAGCACAAACCGTGTTGGATTTAGAGTTCCAAATACATCTATCAATATAGGAGAAAACAGAGTGAAACCTAAAAATTCAAACTGTTACTGGAAATGAACGCTTCAACATAGAAGAATGAAATTTGGGGAACCAAGTCGCCTTAGTGTACTGATCATTACCTGAAAGTATCATCCAGTTTGGGTGAAAAAATATTTGCTGAGATTTCTGGAGATTCATAATTTTGGGAAGCTTGGCAACCCCTTCCCATGAAAGTGTTTCTCGCCAGTCACTGCTTAGGGCTACATCAAGAGGAAACCAAACGTAGAGATAGAACGTGAAACTACTTTGTTGTGTCAAGTTTCAAGAAGTTAGCACAAACCGTGTTGGATTTAGAGTTCCAAATACATCTATCAATATAGGAGAAAACAGAGTGAAACCTAAAAATTCAAACTGTTACTGGAAATGAACGCTTCAACATAGAAGAACGAAATTTGGGGAACCAAGTCACCTTAGTGTACTGATCATTACCTGAGAGTATCATCCAGTTTGGGTGAAAAAATATTTGCTGAGATTTCTGGAGATTCGTAATTTTTGGAAGCTTGGCAACCCCTTCCCATGAAAGTGTTTCTCGCCAGTCACTGCTTAGGGCTACATCTAGAGGAAACAAAACGTAGAGATAGAACGTGAAACTACTTTGTTGTGTCAAGTTTCAAGAAGCTAGCACAAACCGTGTTGGATTTAGAGTTCCAAATACATCTATCAATATAGGAGAAAACAGAGTGAAACCTAAAAATTCAAACTGTTACTGGAAATGAACGCTTCAACATAGAAGAACGAAATTTGGGGAACCAAGTCGCCTTAGTGTACTGATCATTACCTGAAAGTATCATCCAGTTTGGGTGAAAAAATATTTGCTGAGATTTCTGGAGATTCGTAATTTTGGGAAGCTTGGCAACCCCTTCCCATGACAGTGTTTCTCGCCAGTCACTGCTTAGGGCTACATCAAGAGGAAACCAAACGTAGAGATAGAACGTGAAACTACTTTGTTGTGTCAAGTTTCAAGAAGCTAGCACAAACCGTGTTGGATTTAGAGTTCCAAATACATCTATCAATATAGGAGAAAACAGAGTGAAACCTAAAAATTCAAACTGTTACTGGAAATGAACGCTTCAACATAGAAGAACGAAATTTGGGGAACCAAGTCGCCTTAGTGTACTGATCATTACCTGAAAGTATCATCCAGTTTGTGTGAAAAAATGTTTGCTGAGATTTCTGGAGATTCGTAATTTTGGGAAGCTTGGCAACCCCTTCCCATGAAAGTGTTTCTCGCCAGTCACTGCTTAGGGCTACATCAAGAGGAAACAAAAGGTAGAGATAGAACGTGAAACTACTTTGTTGTGTCAAGTTTCAAGAAGCTAGCACAAACCGTGTTGGATTTAGAGTTCCAAATACATCTATCAATATAGGAGAAAACAGAGTGAAACCTAAAAATTCAAACTGTTACTGGAAATGAACGCTTCAACATAGAAGAATGAAATTTGGGGAACCAAGTCGCCTTAGTGTACTGATCATTACCTGAAAGTATCATCCAGTTTGGGTGAAAAAATATTTGCTGAGATTTCTGGAGATTCATAATTTTGGGAAGCTTGGCAACCCCTTCCCATGAAAGTGTTTCTCGCCAGTCACTGCTTAGGGCTACATCAAGAGGAAACAAAACGTAGAGATAGAACGTGAAACTACTTTGTTGTGTCAAGTTTCAAGAAGTTAGCACAAACCGTGTTGGATTTAGAGTTCCAAATACATCTATCAATATAGGAGAAAACAGAGTGAAACCTAAAAATTCAAACTGTTACTGGAAATGAACGCTTCAACATAGAAGAACGAAATTTGGGGAACCAAGTCGCCTTAGTGTACTGATCATTACCTGAGAGTATCATCCAGTTTGGGTGAAAAAATATTTGCTGAGATTTCTGGAGATTCGTAATTTTGGGAAGCTTGGCAACCCCTTCCCATGAAAGTGTTTCTCGCCAGTCACTGCTTAGGGCTACATCTAGAGGAAACAAAACGTAGAGATAGAACGTGAAACTACTTTGTTGTGTCAAGTTTCAAGAAGCTAGCACAAACCGTGTTGGATTTAGAGTTCCAAATACATCTATCAATATAGGAGAAAACAGAGTGAAACCTAAAAATTCAAACTGTTACTGGAAATGAACGCTTCAACATAGAAGAACGAAATTTGGGGAACCAAGTCGCCTTAGTGTACTGATCATTACCTGAAAGTATCATCCAGTTTGGGTGAAAAAATATTTGCTGAGATTTCTGGAGATTCGTAATTTTGGGAAGCTTGGCAACCCCTTCCCATGACAGTGTTTCTCGCCAGTCACTGCTTAGGGCTACATCAAGAGGAAACCAAACGTAGAGATAGAACGTGAAACTACTTTGTTGTGTCAAGTTTCAAGAAGCTAGCACAAACCGTGTTGGATTTAGAGTTCCAAATACATCTATCAATATAGGAGAAAACAGAGTGAAACCTAAAAATTCAAACTGTTACTGGAAATGAACGCTTCAACATAGAAGAACGAAATTTGGGGAACCAAGTCGCCTTAGTGTACTGATCATTACCTGAAAGTATCATCCAGTTTGGGTGAAAAAATGTTTGCTGAGATTTCTGGAGATTCGTAATTTTGGGAAGCTTGGCAACCCCTTCCCATGAAAGTGTTTCTCGCCAGTCACTGCTTAGGGCTACATCAAGAGGAAACAAAACGTAGAGATAGAACGTGAAACTACTTTGTTGTGTCAAGTTTCAAGAAGCTAGCACAAACCGTGTTGGATTTAGAGTTCCAAATACATCTATCAATATAGGAGAAAACAGAGTGAAACCTAAAAATTCAAACTGTTACTGGAAATGAACGCTTCAATATAGAAGAACGAAATTTGGGGAACCAAGTCGCCTTAGTGTACTGATCATTACCTGAAAGTATCATCCAGTTTGGGTGAAAAAATGTTTGCTGAGATTTCTGGAGATTCGTAATTTTTGGAAGCTTGGCAACCCCTTCCCATGAAAGTGTTTCTCGCCAGTCACTGCTTAGGGCTACATCAAGAGGAAACAAAACGTAGAGATAGAACGTGAAACTACTTTGTTGTGTCAAGTTTCAAGAAGCTAGCACAAACCGTGTTGGATTTAGAGTTCCAAATACATCTATCAATATAGGAGAAAACAGAGTGAAACCTACAAATTCAAACTGTTACTGGAAATGAACGCTTCAACATAGAAGAACGAAATTTGGGGAACCAAGTCGCCTTAGTGTACTGATCATTACCTGAAAGTATCATCCAGTTTGGGTGAAAAAATATTTGCTGAGATTTCTGGAGATTCGTAATTTTGGGAAGCTTGGCAACCCCTTCCCATGAAAGTGTTTCTCGCCAGTCACTGCTTAGGGCTACATCAAGAGGAAACAAAACGTAGAGATAGAAGGTGAAACTACTTTGTTGTGTCAAGTTTCAAGAAGCTAGCACAAACCGTGTTGGATTTAGAGTTCCAAATACATCTATCAATATAGGAGAAAACAGAGTGAAACCTAAAAATTCAAACTGTTACTGGGAATGAACGCTTCAACATAGAAGAACGAAATTTGGGGAACCAAGTCGCCTTAGTGTACTGATCATTACCTGAAAGTATCATCCAGTTTGGGTGAAAAAATATTTGCTGAGATTTCTGGAGATTCGTAATTTTGGGAAGCTTGGCAACCCCTTCCCATGAAAGTGTTTCTCGCCAGTCACTGCTTAGGGCTACATCAAGAGGAAACAAAACGTAGAGATAGAACGTGAAACTACTTTGTTGTGTCAAGTTTCAAGAAGCTAGCACAAACCGTGTTGGATTTAGAGTTCCAAATACATCTATCAATATAGGAGAAAACAGAGTGAAACCTAAAAATTCAAACTGTTACTGGAAATGAACGCTTCAACATAGAAGAACGAAATTTGGGGAACCAAGTCGCCTTAGTGTACTGATCATTACCTGAAAGTATCATCCAGTTTGGGTGAAAAAATGTTTGCTGAGATTTCTGGAGATTCGTAATTTTGGGAAGCTTGGCAACCCCTTCCCATGAAAGTGTTTCTCGCCAGTCACTGCTTAGGGCTACATCAAGAGGAAACAAAACGTAGAGATAGAACGTGAAACTACTTTGTTGTGTCAAGTTTCAAGAAGCTAGCACAAACCGTGTTGGATTTAGAGTTCCAAATACATCTATCAATATAGGAGAAAACAGAGTGAAACCTAAAAATTCAAACTGTTACTGGGAATGAACGCTTCAACATAGAAGAACGAAATTTGGGGAACCAAGTCGCCTTAGTGTACTGATCATTACCTGAAAGTATCATCCAGTTTGGGTGAAAAAATATTTGCTGAGATTTCTGGAGATTCGTAATTTTGGGAAGCTTGGCAACCCCTTCCCATGAAAGTGTTTCTCGCCAGTCACTGCTTAGGGCTACATCTAGAGGAAACAAAACGTAGAGATAGAACGTGAAACTACTTTGTTGTGTCAAGTTTCAAGAAGCTAGCACAAACCGTGTTGGATTTAGAGTTCCAAATACATCTATCAATATAGGAGAAAACAGAGTGAAACCTAAAAATTCAAACTGTTACTGGAAATGAACGCTTCAACATAGAAGAACGAAATTTGGGGAACCAAGTCGCCTTAGTGTACTGATCATTACCTGAAAGTATCATCCAGTATGGGTGAAAAAATATTTGCTGAGATTTCTGGAGATTCGTAATTTTGGGAAGCTTGGCAACCCCTTCCCATGAAAGTGTTTCTCGCCAGTCACTGCTTAGGGCTACATCAAGAGGAAACAAAACGTAGAGATAGAAGGTGAAACTACTTTGTTGTGTCAAGTTTCAAGAAGCTAGCACAAACCGTGTTGGATTTAGAGTTCCAAATACATCTATCAATATAGGAGAAAACAGAGTGAAACCTAAAAATTCAAACTGTTACTGGGAATGAACGCTTCAACATAGAAGAACGAAATTTGGGGAACCAAGTCGCCTTAGTGTACTGATCATTACCTGAAAGTATCATCCAGTTTGGGTGAAAAAATATTTGCTGAGATTTCTGGAGATTCGTAATTTTGGGAAGCTTGGCAACCCCTTCCCATGAAAGTGTTTCTCGCCAGTCACTGCTTAGGGCTACATCAAGAGGAAACAAAACGTAGAGATAGAACGTGAAACTACTTTGTTGTGTCAAGTTTCAAGAAGCTAGCACAAACCGTGTTGGATTTAGAGTTCCAAATACATCTATCAATATAGGAGAAAACAGAGTGAAACCTAAAAATTCAAACTGTTACTGGAAATGAACGCTTCAACATAGAAGAACGAAATTTGGGGAACCAAGTCGCCTTAGTGTACTGATCATTACCTGAAAGTATCATCCAGTTTGGGTGAAAAAATGTTTGCTGAGATTTCTGGAGATTCGTAATTTTGGGAAGCTTGGCAACCCCTTCCCATGAAAGTGTTTCTCGCCAGTCACTGCTTAGGGCTACATCAAGAGGAAACAAAACGTAGAGATAGAACGTGAAACTACTTTGTTGTGTCAAGTTTCAAGAAGCTAGCACAAACCGTGTTGGATGTAGAGTTCCAAATACATCTATCAATATAGGAGAAAACAGAGTGAAACCTAAAAATTCAAAGTGTTACTGGAAATGAACGCTTCAACATAGAAGAACGAAATTTGGGGAACCAAGTCGCCTTAGTGTACTGATCATTACCTGAAAGTATCATCCAGTTTGGGTGAAAAAATGTTTGCTGAGATTTCTGGAGATTCGTAATTTTGGGAAGCTTGGCAACCCCTTCCCATGAAAGTGTTTCTCGCCAGTCACTGCTTAGGGCTACATCAAGAGGAAACCAAACGTAGAGATAGAACGTGAAACTACTTTGTTGTGTCAAGTTTCAAGAAGCTAGCACAAACCGTGTTGGATTTAGAGTTCCAAATACATCTATCAATATAGGAGAAAACAGAGTGAAACCTAAAAATTCAAACTGTTACTGGAAATGAACGCTTCAACATAGAAGAACGAAATTTGGGGAACCAAGTCGCCTTAGTGTACTGATCATTACCTGAAAGTATCATCCAGTTTGGGTGAAAAAATATTTGCTGAGATTTCTGGAGATTCGTAATTTTGGGAAGCTTGGCAACCCCTTCCCATGAAAGTGTTTCTCGCCAGTCACTGCTTAGGGCTACATCAAGAGGAAACCAAACGTAGAGATAGAACGTGAAACTACTTTGTTGTGTCAAGTTTCAAGAAGCTAGCACAAACCGTGTTGGATTTAGAGTTCCAAATACATCTATCAATATAGGAGAAAACAGAGTGAAACCTAAAAATTCAAACTGTTACTGGAAATGAACGCTTCAACATAGAAGAACGAAATTTGGGGAACCAAGTCGCCTTAGTGTACTGATCATTACCTGAAAGTATCATCCAGTTTGGGTGAAAAAATATTTGCTGAGATTTCTGGAGATTCGTAATTTTGGGAAGCTTGGCAACCCCTTCCCATGAAAGTGTTTCTCGCCAGTCACTGCTTAGGGCTACATCAAGAGGAAACAAAACGTAGAGATAGAACGTGAAACTACTTTGTTGTGTCAAGTTTCAAGAAGCTAGCACAAACCGTGTTGGATTTAGAGTTCCAAATACATCTATCAATATAGGAGAAAACAGAGTGAAACCTAAAAATTCAAACTGTTACTGGAAATGAACGCTTCAACATAGAAGAACGAAATTTGGGGAACCAAGTCGCCTTAGTGTACTGATCATTACCTGAAAGTATCATCCAGGTTGGGTGAAAAAATATTTGCTGAGATTTCTGGAGATTCGTAATTTTGGGAAGCTTGGCAACCCCTTCCCATGAAAGTGTTTCTCGCCAGTCACTGCTTAGGGCTACATCAAGAGGAAACCAAACGTAGAGATAGAACGTGAAACTACTTTGTTGTGTCAAGTTTCAAGAAGCTAGCACAAACCGTGTTGGATTTAGAGTTCCAAATACATCTATCAATATAGGAGAAAACAGAGTGTAACCTAAAAATTCAAACTGTTACTGGAAATGAACGCTTCAACATAGAAGAACGAAATTTGGGGAACCAAGTCGCCTTAGTGTACTGATCATTACCTGAAAGTATCATCCAGTTTGGGTGAAAAAATATTTGCTGAGATTTCTGGAGATTCGTAATTTTTGGAAGCTTGGCAACCCCTTCCCATGAAAGTGTTTCTCGCCAGTCACTGCTGAGGGCTACATCAAGAGGAAACAAAACGTAGAGATAGAAGGTGAAACTACTTTGTTGTGTCAAGTTTCAAGAAGCTAGCACAAACCGTGTTGGATTTAGAGTTCCAAATACATCTATCAATATAGGAGAAAACAGAGTGAAACCTAAAAATTCAAACTGTTACTGGAAATGAACGCTTCAACATAGAAGAACGAAATTTGGGGAACCAAGTCGCCTTAGTGTACTGATCATTACCTGAAAGTATCATCCACTTTGGGTGAAAAAATATTTGCTGAGATTTCTGGAGATTCATAATTTTGGGAAGCTTGGCAACCCCTTCCCATGAAAGTGTTTCTCGCCAGTCACTGCTTAGGGCTACATCAATAGGAAACCAAACGTAGAGATAGAACGTGAAACTACTTTGTTGTGTCAAGTTTCAAGAAGTTAGCACAAACCGTGTTTGATTTAGAGTTCCAAATACATCTATCAATATAGGAGAAAACAGAGTGAAACCTAAAAATTCAAACTGCTACTGGAAATGAACGCTTGAACATAGAAGAACGAAATTTGGGGAACCAAGTCGCCTTAGTGTACTGATCATTACCTGAGAGTATCATCCAGTTTGGGTGAAAAAATATTTGCTGAGATTTCTGGAGATTCGTAATTTTTGGAAGCTTGGCAACCCCTTCCCATGTAAGTGTTTCTCGCCAGTCACTGCTTAGGGCTACATCTAGAGGAAACAAAACGTAGAGATAGAACGTGAAACTACTTTGTTGTGTCAAGTTTCAAGAAGCTAGCACAAACCGTGTTGGATTTAGAGTTCCAAATACATCTATCAATATAGGAGAAAACAGAGTGAAACCTAAAAATTCAAACTGTTACTGGAAATGAACGCTTCAACATAGAAGAACGAAATTTGGGGAACCAAGTCGCCTTAGTGTACTGATCATTACCTGAAAGTATCATCCAGTTTGGGTGAAAAAATGTTTGCTGAGATTTCTGGAGATTCGTAATTTTGGGAAGCTTGGCAACCCCTTCCCATGAAAGTGTTTCTCGCCAGTCACTGCTTAGGGCTACATCAAGAGGAAACAAAACGTAGAGATAGAAGGTGAAACTACTTTGTTGTGTCAAGTTTCAAGAAGCTAGCACAAACCGTGTTGGATTTAGAGTTCCAAATACATCTATCAATATAGGAGAAAACAGAGTGAAACCTACAAATTCAAACTGTTACTGGGAATGAACGCTTCAACATAGAAGAACGAAATTTGGGGAACCAAGTCGCCTTAGTGTACTGATCATTACCTGAAAGTATCATCCAGTTTGGGTGAAAAAATATTTGCTGAGATTTCTGGAGATTCGTAATTTTGGGAAGCTTGGCAACCCCTTCCCATGAAAGTGTTTCTCGCCAGTCACTGCTAAGGGCTACATCAAGAGGAAACAAAACGTAGAGATAGAACGTGAAACTACTTTGTTGTGTCAAGTTTCAAGAAGCTAGCACAAACCGTGTTGGATTTAGAGTTCCAAATACATCTATCAATATAGGAGAAAACAGAGTGAAACCTACAAATTCAAACTGTTACTGGAAATGAACGCTTCAACATAGAAGAACGAAATTTGGGGAACCAAGTCGCCTTAGTGTACTGATCATTACCTGAAAGTATCATCCAGTTTGGGTGAAAAAATGTTTGCTGAGATTTCTGGAGATTCGTAATTTTGGGAAACTTGGCAACCCCTTCCCATGAAAGTGTTTCTCGCCAGTCACTGCTTAGGGCTACATCAAGAGGAAACCAAACGTAGAGATAGAACGTGAAACTACTTTGTTGTGTCAAGTTTCAAGAAGTTAGCACAAACCGTGTTGGATTTAGAGTTCCAAATACATCTATCAATATAGGAGAAAACAGAGTGAAACCTAAAAATTCAAACTGCTACTGGAAATGAACGCTTCAACATAGAAGAACGAAATTTGGGGAACCAAGTCGCCTTAGTGTACTGATCATTACCTGAGAGTATCATCCAGTTTGGGTGAAAAAATATTTGCTGAGATTTCTGGAGATTCGTAATTTTTGGAAGCTTGGCAACCCCTTCCCATGAAAGTGTTTCTCGCCAGTCACTGCTTAGGGCTACATCAAGAGGAAACAAAACGTAGAGATAGAACGTGAAACTACTTTGTTGTGTCAAGTTTCAAGAAGCTAGCACAAACCGTGTTGGATTTAGAGTTCCAAATACATCTATCAATATAGGAGAAAACAGAGTGAAACCTAAAAATTCAAACTGTTACTGGAAATGAACGCTTCAACATAGAAGAACGAAATTTGGGGAACCAAGTCGCCTTAGTGTACTGATCATTACCTGAAAGTATCATCCAGTTTGGGTGAAAAAATATTTGCTGAGATTTCTGGAGATTCGTAATTTTGGGAAGCTTGGCAACCCCTTCCCATGAAAGTGTTTCTCGCCAGTCACTGCTTAGGGCTACATCAAGAGGAAACCAAACGTAGAGATAGAACGTGAAACTACTTTGTTGTGTCAAGTTTCAAGAAGCTAGCACAAACCGTGTTGGATTTAGAGTTCCAAATACATCTATCAATATAGGAGAAAACAGAGTGAAACCTACAAATTCAAACTGTTACTGGAAATGAACGCTTCAACATAGAAGAACTAAATTTGGGGAACCAAGTCGCCTTAGTGTACTGATCATTACCTGAAAGTATCATCCAGTTTGGGTGAAAAAATGTTTGCTGAGATTTCTGGAGATTCGTAATTTTGGGAAGATTGGCAACCCCTTCCCATGAAAGTGTTTCTCGCCAGTCACTGCTTAGGGCTACATCAAGAGGAAACAAAACGTAGAGATAGAACGTGAAACTACTTTGTTGTGTCAAGTTTCAAGAAGCTAGCACAAACCGTGTTGGATTTAGAGTTCCAAATACATCTATCAATATAGGAGAAAACAGAGTGAAACCTACAAATTCAAACTGTTACTGGAAATGAACGCTTCAACATAGAAGAACGAAATTTGGGGAACCAAGTCGCCTTAGTGTACTGAACATTACCTGAAAGTATCATCCAGTTTGGGTGAAAAAATATTTGCTGAGATTTCTGGAGATTCGTAATTTTGGGAAGCTTGGCAACCCCTTCCCATGAAAGTGTTTCTCGCCAGTCACTGCTTAGGGCTACATCAAGAGGAAACCAAACGTAGAGATAGAACGTGAAACTACTTTGTTGTGTCAAGTTTCAAGAAGTTAGCACAAACCGTGTTGGATTTAGAGTTCCAAATACATCTATCAATATAGGAGAAAACAGAGTGAAACCTAAAAATTCAAACTGCTACTGGAAATGAACGCTTCAACATAGACGAACAAAATTTGGGGAACCAAGTCGCCTTAGTGTACTGATCATTACCTGAGAGTATCATCCAGTTTGGGTGAAAAAATATTTGCTGAGATTTCTGGAGATTCGTAATTTTTGGAAGCTTGGCAACCCCTTCCCATGAAAGTGTTTCTCGCCAGTCACTGCTTAGGGCTACATCAAGAGGAAACAAAACGTAGAGATAGAACGTGAAACTACTTTGTTGTGTCAAGTTTCAAGAAGCTAGCACAAACCGTGTTGGATTTAGAGTTCCAAATACATCTATCAATATAGGAGAAAACAGAGTGAAACCTAAAAATTCAAACTGTTACTGGAAATGAACGCTTCAACATAGAAGAACGAAATTTGGGGAACCAAGTCGCCTTAGTGTACTGATCATTACCTGAAAGTATCATCCAGTTTGGGTAAAAAAATATTTGCTGAGATTTCTGGAGATTCGTAATTTTGGGAAGCTTGGCAACCCCTTCCCATGAAAGTGTTTCTCGCCAGTCACTGCTTAGGGCTACATCAAGAGGAAACAAAACGTAGAGATAGAACGTGAAACTACTTTGTTGTGTCAAGTTTCAAGAAGCTAGCACAAACCGTGTTGGATTTAGAGTTCCAAATACATCTATCAATATAGGAGAAAACAGAGTGAAACCTACAAATTCAAACTGTTACTGGAAATGAACGCTTCAACATAGAAGAACGAAATTTGGGGAACCAAGTCGCCTTAGTGTACTGATCATTACCTGAATGTATCATCCAGTTTGGGTGAAAAAATGTTTGCTGAGATTTCTGGAGATTCGTAATTTTGGGAAGCTTGGCAACCCCTTCCCATGAAAGTGTTTCTCGCCAGTCACTGCTTAGGGCTACATCAAGAGGAAACAAAACGTAGAGATAGAACGTGAAACTACTTTGTTGTGTCAAGTTTCAAGAAGCTAGCACAAACCGTGTTGGATGTAGAGTTCCAAATACATCTATCAATATAGGAGAAAACAGAGTGAAACCTAAAAATTCAAACTGTTACTGGAAATGAACGCTTCAACATAGAAGAACGAAATTTGGGGAACCAAGTCGCCTTAGTGTACTGATCATTACCTGAAAGTATCATCCAGTTTGGGTGAAAAAATATTTGCTGAGATTTCTGGAGATTCGTAATTTTGGGAAGCTTGGCAACCCCTTCCCATGAAAGTGTTTCTCGCCAGTCACTGCTTAGGGCTACATCAAGAGGAAACAAAACGTAGAGATAGAACGTGAAACTACTTTGTTGTGTCAAGTTTCAAGAAGCTAGCACAAACCGTGTTGGATTTAGAGTTCCAAATACATCTATCAATATAGGAGAAAACAGAGTGAAACCTAAAAATTCAAACTGTTACTGGAAATGAACGCTTCAACATAGAAGAACGAAATTTGGGGAACCAAGTCGCCTTAGTGTACTGATCATTACCTGAAAGTATCATCCAGTTTGGGTGAAAAAATATTTGCTGAGATTTCTGGAGATTCGTAATTTTGGGAAGCTTGGCAACCCCTTCCCATGAAAGTGTTTCTCGCCAGTCACTGCTTAGGGCTACATCAAGAGGAAACAAAACGTAGAGATAGAACGTGAAACTACTTTGTTGTGTCAAGTTTCAAGAAGCTAGCACAAACCGTGTTGGATTTAGAGTTCCAAATACATCTATCAATATAGGAGAAAACAGAGTGAAACCTACAAATTCAAACTGTTACTGGAAATGAACGCTTCAACATAGAAGAACGAAATTTGGGGAACCAAGTCGCCTTAGTGTACTGATCATTACCTGAAAGTATCATCCAGTTTGGGTGAAAAAATGTTTGCTGAGATTTCTGGAGATTCGTAATTTTGGGAAGATTGGCAACCCCTTCCCATGAAAGTGTTTCTCGCCAGTCACTGCTTAGGGCTACATCAAGAGGAAACAAAACGTAGAGATAGAACGTGAAACTACTTTGTTGTGTCAAGTTTCAAGAAGCTAGCACAAACCGTGTTGGATTTAGAGTTCCAAATACATCTATCAATATAGGAGAAAACAGAGTGAAACCTAAAAATTCAAACTGTTACTGGAAATGAACGCTTCAACATAGAAGAACGAAATTTGGGGAACCAAGTCGCCTTAGTGTACTGATCATTACCTGAAAGTATCATCCAGTTTGGGTGAAAAAATATTTGCTGAGATTTCTGGAGATTCGTAATTTTGGGAAGATTGGCAACCCCTTCCCATGAAAGTGTTTCTCGCCAGTCACTGCTTAGGGCTACATCAAGAGGAAACCAAACGTAGAGATAGAACGTGAAACTACTTTGTTGTGTCAAGTTTCAAGAAGTTAGCACAAACCGTGTTGGATTTAGAGTTCCAAATACATCTATCAATATAGGAGAAAACAGAGTGAAACCTAAAAATTCAAACTGCTACTGGAAATGAACGCTTCAACATAGAAGAACAAAATTTGGGGAACCAAGTCGCCTTAGTGTACTGATCATTACCTGAGAGTATCATCCAGTTTGGGTGAAAAAATATTTGCTGAGATTTCTGGAGATTCGTAATTTTGGGAAGCTTGGCAACCCCTTCCCATGAAAGTGTTTCTCGCCAGTCACTGCTTAGGGCTACATCAAGAGGAAACAAAACGTAGAGATAGTACGTGAAACTACTTTGTTGTGTCAAGTTTCAAGAAGCTAGCACAAACCGTGTTGGATTTAGAGTTCCAAATACATCTATCAATATAGGAGAAAACAGAGTGAAACCTAAAAATTCAAACTGTTACTGGAAATGAACGCTTCAACATAGAAGAACGAAATTTGGGGAACCAAGTCGCCTTAGTGTACTGATCATTACCTGAAAGTATCATCCAGTTTGGGTGAAAAAATATTTGCTGAGATTTCTGGAGATTCGTAATTTTGGGAAGCTTGGCAACCCCTTCCCATGAAAGTGTTTCTCGCCAGTCACTGCTTAGGGCTACATCAAGAGGAAACAAAACGTAGAGATAGAACGTGAAACTACTTTGTTGTGTCACGTTTCAAGAAGCTAGCACAAACCGTGTTGGATTTAGAGTTCCAAATACATCTATCAATATAGGAGAAAACAGAGTGAAACTTACAAATTCAAACTGTTACTGGAAATGAACGCTTCAACATAGAAGAACGAAATTTGGGGAACCAAGTCGCCTTAGTGTACTGATCATTACCTGAATGTATCATCCAGTTTGGGTGAAAAAATGTTTGCTGAGATTTCTGGAGATTCGTAATTTTGGGAAGCTTGGCAACCCCTTCCTATGAAAGTGTTTCTCGCCAGTCACTGCTTAGGGCTACATCAAGAGGAAACAAAACGTAGAGATAGAACGTGAAACTACTTTGTTGTGTCAAGTTTCAAGAAGCTAGCACAAACCGTGTTGGATGTAGAGTTCCAAATACATCTATCAATATAGGAGAAAACAGAGTGAAACCTAAAAATTCAAACTGTTACTGGAAATGAACGCTTCAACATAGAAGAACGAAATATGGGGAACCAAGTCGCCTTAGTGTACTGATCATTACCTGAAAGTATCATCCAGTTTGGGTGAAAAAATATTTGCTGAGATTTCTGGAGATTCGTAATTTTGGGAAGCTTGGCAACCCCTTCCCATGAAAGTGTTTCTCGCCAGTCACTGCTTAGGGCTACATCAAGAGGAAACAAAACGTAGAGATAGAACGTGAAACTACTTTGTTGTGTCAAGTTTCAAGAAGCTAGCACAAACCGTGTTGGATTTAGAGTTCCAAATACATCTATCAATATAGGAGAAAACAGAGTGAAACCTAAAAATTCAAACTGTTACTGGAAATGAACGCTTCAACATAGAAGAACGAAATTTGGGGAACCAAGTCGCCTTAGTGTACTGATCATTACCTGAAAGTATCATCCAGTTTGGGTGAAAAAATATTTGCTGAGATTTCTGGAGATTCGTAATTTTGGGAAGCTTGGCAACCCCTTCCCATGAAAGTGTTTCTCGCCAGTCACTGCTTAGTGCTACATCAAGAGGAAACAAAACGTAGAGATAGAACGTGAAACTACTTTGTTGTGTCAAGTTTCAAGAAGCTAGCACAAACCGTGTTGGATTTAGAGTTTCAAATACATCTAACAATATAGGAGAAAACAGAGTGAAACCTAAAAATTCAAACTGTTACTGGAAATGAACGCTTCAACATAGAAGAACGAAATTTGGGGAACCAAGTCGCCTTAGTGTACTGATCATTACCTGAAAGTATCATCCAGTTTGGGTGAAAAAATATTTGCTGAGATTTCTGGAGATTCGTAATTTTGGGAAGCTTGGCAACCCCTTCCCATGAAAGTGTTTCTCGCCAGTCACTGCTTAGGGCTACATCAAGAGGAAACCAAACGTAGAGATAGAACGTGAAACTACTTTGTTGTGTCAAGTTTCAAGAAGCTAGCACAAACCGTGTTGGATTTAGAGTTCCAAATACATCTATCAATATAGGAGAAAACAGAGTGTAACCTAAAAATTCAAACTGTTACTGGAAATGAACGCTTCAACATAGAAGAACGAAATTTGGGGAACCAAGTCGCCTTAGTGTACTGATCATTACCTGAAAGTATCATCCAGTTTGGGTGAAAAAATATTTGCTGAGATTTCTGGAGATTCGTAATTTTGGGAAGCTTGGCAACCCCTTCCCATGAAAGTGTTTCTCGCCAGTCACTGCTTAGGGCTACATCAAGAGGAAACAAAACGTAGAGATAGAAGGTGAAACTACTTTGTTGTGTCAAGTGTCAAGAAGCTAGCACAAACCGTGTTGGATTTAGAGTTCCAAATACATCTATCAATATAGGAGAAAACAGAGTGAAACCTAAAAATTCAAACTGTTACTGGAAATGAACGCTTCAACATAGAAGAACGAAATTTGGGGAACCAAATCGCCTTAGTGTACTGATCATTACCTGAAAGTATCATCCAGTTTGGGTGAAAAAATATTTGCTGAGATTTCTGGAGATTCGTAATTTTTGGAAGCTTGGCAACCCCTTCCCATGAAAGTGTTTCTCGCCAGTCACTGCTTAGGGCTACATCAAGAGGAAACAAAACGTAGAGATAGAACGTGAAACTACTTTGTTGTGTCAAGTTTCAAGAAGCTAGCACAAACCGTGTTGGATTTAGAGTTCCAAATACATCTATCAATATAGGAGAAAACAGAGTGAAACCTAAAAATTCAAACTGTTACTGGAAATGAACGCTTCAACATAGAAGAACGAAATTTGGGGAACCAAGTCGCCTTAGTGTACTGATCATTACCTGAAAGTATCAACCAGTTTGGGTGAAAAAATATTTGCTGAGATTTCTGGAGATTCGTAATTTTGGGAAGCTTGGCAACCCCTTCCCATGAAAGTGTTTCTCGCCAGTCACTGCTTAGGGCTACATCAAGAGGAAACAAAACGTAGAGATAGAACGTGAAACTACTTTGTTGTGTCAAGTTTCAAGAAGCTAGCACAAACCGTGTTGGATTTAGAGTTCCAAATACATCTATCAATATAGGAGAAAACAGAGTGAAACCTAAAAATTCAAACTGTTACTGGAAATGAACGCTTCAACATAGAAGAACGAAATTTGGGGAACCAAGTCGCCTTAGTGTACTGATCATTACCTGAAAGTATCATCCAGTTTGGGTGAAAAAATGTTTGCTGAGATTTCTGGAGATTCGTAATTTTGGGAAGATTGGCAACCCCTTCCCATGAAAGTGTTTCTCGCCAGTCACTGCTTAGGGCTACATCAAGAGGAAACAAAACGTAGAGATAGAACGTGAAACTACTTTGTTGTGTCAAGTTTCAAGAAGCTAGCACAAACCGTGTTGGATTTAGAGTTCCAAATACATCTATCAATATAGGAGAAAACAGAGTGAAACCTAAAAATTCAAACTGTTACTGGAAATGAACGCTTCAACATAGAAGAACGAAATTTGGGGAACCAAGTCGCCTTAGTGTACTGAACATTACCTGAAAGTATCATCCAGTTTGGGTGAAAAAATATTTGCTGAGATTTCTGGAGATTCGTAATTTTGGGAAGCTTGGCAACCCCTTCCCATGAAAGTGTTTCTCGCCAGTCACTGCTTAGGGCTACATCAAGAGGAAACCAAACGTAGAGATAGAACGTGAAACTACTTTGTTGTGTCAAGTTTCAAGAAGTTAGCACAAACCGTGTTGGATTTAGAGTTCCAAATACATCTATCAATATAGGAGAAAACAGAGTGAAACCTAAAAATTCAAACTGCTACTGGAAATGAACGCTTCAACATAGAAGAACGAAATTTGGGGAACCAAGTCGCCTTAGTGTACTGATCATTACCTGAGAGTATCATCCAGTTTGGGTGAAAAAATATTTGCTGAGATTTCTGGAGATTCGTAATTTTTGGAAGCTTGGCAACCCCTTCCCATGAAAGTGTTTCTCGCCAGTCACTGCTTAGGGCTACATCAAGAGGAAACAAAACGTAGAGATAGAACGTGAAACTACTTTGTTGTGTCAAGTTTCAAGAAGCTAGCACAAACCGTGTTGGATTTAGAGTTCCAAATACATCTATCAATATAGGAGAAAACAGAGTGAAACCTAAAAATTCAAACTGTTACTGGAAATGAACGCTTCAACATAGAAGAACGAAATTTGGGGAACCAAGTCGCCTTAGTGTACTGATCATTACCTGAAAGTATCATCCAGTTTGGGTGAAAAAATATTTGCTGAGATTTCTGGAGATTCGTAATTTTGGGAAGCTTGGCAACCCCTTCCCATGAAAGTGTTTCTCGCCAGTCACTGCTTAGGGCTACATCAAGAGGAAACAAAACGTAGAGATAGAACGTGAAACTACTTTGTTGTGTCAAGTTTCAAGAAGCTAGCACAAACCGTGTTGGATTTAGAGTTCCAAATACATCTATCAATATAGGAGAAAACAGAGTGAAACCTACAAATTCAAACTGTTACTGGAAATGAACGCTTCAACATAGAAGAACGAAATTTGGGGAACCAAGTCGCCTTAGTGTACTGATCATTACCTGAATGTATCATCCAGTTTGGGTGAAAAAATGTTTGCTGAGATTTCTGGAGATTCGTAATTTTGGGAAGCTTGGCAACCCCTTCCCATGAAAGTGTTTCTCGCCAGTCACTGCTTAGGGCTACATCAAGAGGAAACAAAACGTAGAGACAGAACGTGAAACTACTTTGTTGTGTCAAGTTTCAAGAAGCTAGCACAAACCGTGTTGGATGTAGAGTTCCAAATACATCTATCAATATAGGAGAAAACAGAGTGAAACCTAAAAATTCAAACTGTTACTGGAAATGAACGCTTCAACATAGAAGAACGAAATTTGGGGAACCAAGTCGCCTTAGTGTACTGATCATTACCTGAAAGTATCATCCAGTTTGGGTGAAAAAATGTTTGCTGAGATTTCTGGAGATTCGTAATTTTGGGAAGATTGGCAACCCCTTCCCATGAAAGTGTTTCTCGCCAGTCACTGCTTAGGGCTACATCAAGAGGAAACAAAACGTAGAGATAGAACGTGAAACTACTTTGTTGTGTCAAGTTTCAAGAAGCTAGCACAAACCGTGTTGGATTTAGAGTTCCAAATACATCTATCAATATAGGAGAAAACAGAGTGAAACCTAAAAATTCAAACTGCTACTGGAAATGAACGCTTCAACATAGAAGAACGAAATTTGGGGAACCAAGTCGCCTTAGTGTACTGATCATTACCTGAGAGTATCATCCAGTTTGGGTGAAAAAATATTTGCTGAGATTTCTGGAGATTCGTAATTTTGGGAAGCTTGGCAACCCCTTCCCATGAAAGTGTTTCTCGCCAGTCACTGCTTAGGGCTACATCAAGAGGAAACAAAACGTAGAGATAGAACGTGAAACTACTTTGTTGTGTCAAGTTTCAAGAAGCTAGCACAAACCGTGTTGGATTTAGAGTTCCAAATACATCTATCAATATAGGAGAAAACAGAGTGAAACCTAAAAATTCAAACTGTTACTGGAAATGAACGCTTCAACATAGAAGAACGAAATTTGGGGAACCAAGTCGCCTTAGTGTACTGATCATTACCTGAAAGTATCATCCAGTTTGGGTGAAAAAATATTTGCTGAGATTTCTGGAGATTCGTAATTTTGGGAAGCTTGGCAACCCCTTCCAATGAAAGTGTTTCTCGCCAGTCACTGCTTAGTGCTACATCAAGAGGAAACAAAACGTAGAGATAGAACGTGAAACTACTTTGTTGTGTCAAGTTTCAAGAAGCTAGCACAAACCGTGTTGGATTTAGAGTTCCAAATACATCTATCAATATAGGAGAAAACAGAGTGAAACCTACAAATTCAAACTGTTACTGGAAATGAACGCTTCAACATAGAAGAACGAAATTTGGGGAACCAAGTCGATTTAGTGTACTGATCATTACCTGAAAGTATCATCCAGTTTGGGTGAAAAAATGTTTGCTGAGATTTCTGGAGATTCATAATTTTGGGAAGCTTGGCAACCCCTTCCCATGAAAGTGTTTCTCGCCAGTCACTGCTTAGGGCTACATCAAGAGGAAACAAAACGTAGAGATAGAACGTGAAACTACTTTGTTGTGTCAAGTTTCAAGAAGCTAGCACAAACCGTGTTGGATGTAGAGTTCCAAATACATCTATCAATATAGGAGAAAACAGAGTGAAACCTAAAAATTCAAACTGTTACTGGAAATGAACGCTTCAACATAGAAGAACGAAATTTGGGGAACCAAGTCGCCTTAGTGTACTGATCATTACCTGAAAGTATCATCCAGTTTGGGTGAAAAAATATTTGCTGAGATTTCTGGAGATTCGTAATTTTGGGAAGCTTGGCAACCCCTTCCCATGAAAGTGTTTCTCGCCAGTCACTGCTTAGGGCTACATCAAGAGGAAACAAAACGTAGAGATAGAACGTGAAACTACTTTGTTCTGTCAAGTTTCAAGAAGCTAGCACAAACCGTGTTGGATTTAGAGTTCCAAATACATCTATCAATTTAGGAGAAAACAGAGTGAAACCTAAAAATTCAAACTGTTACTGGAAATGAACGCTTCAACATAGAAGAACGAAATTTGGGGAACCAAGTCGCCTTAGTGTACTGATCATTACCTGAAAGTATCATCCAGTTTGGGTGAAAAAATATTTGCTGAGATTTCTGGAGATTCGTAATTTTGGGAAGCTTGGCAACCCCTTCCCATGAAAGTGTTTCTCGCCAGTCACTGCTTAGGGCTACATCAAGAGGAAACAAAACGTAGAGATAGAACGTGAAACTACTTTGTTGTTTCAAGTTTCAAGAAGCTAGCACAAACCGTGTTGGATTTAGAGTTCCAAATACATCTATCAATATAGGAGAAAACAGAGTGAAACCTAAAAATTCAAACTGTTACTGGAAATGAATGCTTCAACATAGAAGAACGAAATTTGGGGAACCAAGTCGCCTTAGTGTACTGATCATTACCTGAAAGTATCATCCAGTTTGGGTGAAAAAATATTTGCTGAGATTTCTGGAGATTCGTAATTTTGGGAAGCTTGGCAACCCCTTCCCATGAAAGTGTTTCTCGCCAGTCACTGCTTAGGGCTACATCTAGAGGAAACAAAACGTAGAGATAGAACGTGAAACTACTTTGTTGTGTCAAGTTTCAAGAAGCTAGCACAAACCGTGTTGGATTTAGAGTTCCAAATACATCTATCAATATAGGAGAAAACAGAGTGAAACCTAAAAATTCAAACTGTTACTGGAAATGAACGCTTCAACATAGAAGAACGAAATTTGTGGAACCAAGTTGCCTTAGTGTACTGATCATTACCTGAAAGTATCATCCAGTTTGGGTGAAAAAAAATTTGCTGAGATTTCTGGAGATTCGTAATTTTGGGAAGCTTGGCAACCCCTTCCCATGAAAGTGTTTCTCGCCAGTCACTGCTTAGGGCTACATCTAGAGGAAACAAAACGTAGAGATAGAACGTGAAACTACTTTGTTGTGTCAAGTTTCAAGAAGCTAGCACAAACCGTGTTGGATTTAGAGTTCCAAATACATCTATCAATATAGGAGAAAACAGAGTGTAACCTAAAAATTCAAACTGTTACTGGAAATGAACGCTTCAACATAGAAGAACGAAATTTGGGGAACCAAGTCGCCTTAGTGTACTGATCATTACCTGAAAGTATCATCCAGTTTGGGTGAAAAAATATTTGCTGAGATTTCTGGAGATTCGTAATTTTGGGAAGCTTGGCAACCCCTTCCCATGAAAGTGTTTCTCTCCAGTCACTGCTTAGGGCTACATCAAGAGGAAACAAAACATAGAGATAGAACGTGAAACTACTTTGTTGTGTCAAGTTTCAAGAAGCTAGCACAAACCATGTTGGATTTAGAGTTCCAAATACATCTATCAATATAGGAGAAAACAGAGTGAATCCTACAAATTCAAACTGTTACTGGAAATGAACGCTTCAACATAGAAGAACGAAATTTGGGGAACCAAGTCGCCTTAGTGTACTGATCATTACCTGAATGTATCATCCAGTTTGGGTGAAAAAATGTTTGCTGAGATTTCTGGAGATTCGTAATTTTGGGAAGCTTGGCAACCCCTTCCCATGAAAGTGTTTCTCGCCAGTCACTGCTTAGGGCTACATCAAGAGGAAACAAAACGTAGAGATAGAACGTGAAACTACTTTGTTGTGTCAAGTTTCAAGAAGCTAGCACAAACCGTGTTGGATTTAGAGTTCCAAATACATCTATCAATATAGGAGAAAACAGAGTGAAACCTAAAAATTCAAACTGTTACTGGAAATGAACGCTTCAACATAGAAGAACGAAATTTGGGGAACCAAGTCGCCTTAGTGTACTGATCATTACCTGAAAGTATCACCCAGTTTGGGTGAAAAAATATTTGCTGAGATTTCTGGAGATTCGTAATTTTGGGAATCTTGGCAACCCCTTCCCATGAAAGTGTTTCTCGCCAGTCACTGCTTAGGGCTACATCTAGAAGAAACAAAACGTAGAGATAGAACGTGAAACTACTTTGTTGTGTCAAGTTTCAAGAAGCTAGCACAAACCGTGTTGGATTTAGAGTTCCAAATACATCTATCAATATAGGAGAAAACAGAGTGAAACCTAAAAATTCAAACTGTTACTGGAAATGAACGCTTCAACATAGAAGAACGAAATTTGGGGAACCAAGTCGCCTTAGTGTACTGATCATTACCTGAAAGTATCATCCAGTTTGGGTGAAAAAATATTTGCTGAGATTTCTGGAGATTCGTAATTTTGGGAAGCTTGGCAACCCCTTCCCATGAAAGTGTTTCTCGCCAGTCACTGCTTAGGGCTACATCTAGAGGAAACAAAACGTAGAGATAGAACGTGAAACTACTTTGTTTTGTCAAGTTTCAAGAAGCTAGCACAAACCGTGTTGGATTTAGAGTTCCAAATACATCTATCAATATAGGAGAAAACAGAGTGAAACCTAAAAATTCAAACTGTTACTGGGAATGAACGCTTCAACATAGAAGAACGAAATTTGGGGAACCAAGTCGCCTTAGTGTACTGATCATTACCTGAAAGTATCATCCAGTTTGGGTGAAAAAATATTTGCTGAGATTTCTGGAGATTCGTAATTTTGGGAAGCTTGGCAACCCCTTCCCATGAAAGTGTTTCTCGCCAGTCACTGCTTAGGGCTACATCAAGAGGAAACAAAACGTAGAGATAGAACGTGAAACTACTTTGTTGTGTCAAGTTTCAAGAAGCTAGCACAAACCGTGTTGGATTTAGAGTTCCAAATACATCTATCAATATAGGAGAAAACAGAGTGAAACCTAAAAATTCAAACTGTTACTGGAAATGAACGCTTCAACATAGAAGAACGAAATTTGGGGAACCAAGTCGCCTTAGTGTACTGATCATTACCTGAAAGTATCATCCAGTTTGGGTGAAAAAATGTTTGCTGAGATTTCTGGAGATTCATAATTTTGGGAAGCTTGGCAACCCCTTCCCATGAAAGTGTTTCTCGCCAGTCACTGCTTAGGGCTACATCAAGAGGAAACAAAACGTAGAGATAGAACGTGAAACTACTTTGTTGTGTCAAGTTTCAAGAAGCTAGCACAAACCGTGTTGGATGTAGAGTTCCAAATACATCTATCAATATAGGAGAAAACAGAGTGAAACCTAAAAATTCAAACTGTTACTGGAAATGAACGCTTCAACATAGAAGAACGAAATTTGGGGAACCAAGTCGCCTTAGTGTACTGATCATTACCTGAAAGTATCATCCAGTTTGGGTGAAAAAATATTTGCTGAGATTTCTGGAGATTCGTAATTTTGGGAAGCTTGGCAACCCCTTCCCATGAAAGTGTTTCTCGCCAGTCACTGCTTAGGGCTACATCAAGAGGAAACAAAACGTAGAGATAGAACGTGAAACTACTTTGTTGTGTCAAGTTTCAAGAAGCTAGCACAAACCGTGTTGGATTCAGAGTTCCAAATACATCTATCAATATAGGAGAAAACAGAGTGAAACCTAAAAATTCAAACTGTTACTGGAAATGAACGCTTCAACATAGAAGAACGAAATTTGGGGAACCAAGTCGCCTTAGTGTACTGATCATTACCTGAAAGTATCATCCAGTTTGGGTGAAAAAATATTTGCTGAGATTTCTGGAGATTCGTAATTTTGGGAAGCTTGGCAACCCCTTCCCATGAAAGTGTTTCTCGCCAGTCACTGCTTAGGGCTACATCAAGAGGAAACAAAACGTAGAGATAGAACGTGAAACTACTTTGTTGTGTCAAGTTTCAAGAAGCTAGCACAAACCGTGTTGGATTTAGAGTTCCAAATACATCTATCAATATAGGAGAAAACAGAGTGAAACCTAAAAATTCAAACTGTTACTGGAAATGAACGCTTCAACATAGAAGAACGAAATTTGGGGAACCAAGTCGCATTAGTGTACTGATCATTACCTGAGAGTATCATCCAGTTTCGGTGAAAAAATATTTGCTGAGATTTCTGGAGATTCGTAATTTTTGGAAGCTTGGCAACCCCTTCCCATGAAAGTGTTTCTCGCCAGTCACTGCTTAGGGCTACATCTAGAGGAAACAAAACGTAGAGATACCACGTGAAACTACTTTGTTGTGTCAAGTTTCAAGAAGCTAGCACAAACCGTGTTGGATTTAGAGTTCCAAATACATCTATCAATATAGGAGAAAACAGAGTGAAACCTAAAAATTCAAACTGTTACTGGAAATGAACGCTTCAACATAGAAGAACGAAATTTGGGGAACCAAGTCGCCTTAGTGTACTGATCATTACCTGAAAGTATCATCCAGTTTGGGTGAAAAAATATTTGCTGAGATTTCTGGAGATTCGTAATTTTTGGAAGCTTGGCAACCCCTTCCCATGAAAGTGTTTCTCGCCAGTCACTGCTTAGGGCTACATCTAGAGGAAACAAAACGTAGAGATAGAACGTGAAACTACTTTGTTGTGTCAAGTTTCAAGAAGCTAGCACAAACCGTGTTGGATTTAGAGTTCCAAATACATCTATCAATATAGGAGAAAACAGAGTGAAACCTAAAAATTCAAACTGTTACTGGAAATGAACGCTTCAACATAGAAGAACGAAATTTGGGGAACCAAGTCGCCTTAGTGTACTGATCATTACCTGAAAGTATCATCCAGTTTGGGTGAAAAAATATTTGCTGAGATTTCTGGAGATTCGTAATTTTGGGAAGCTTGGCAACCCCTTCCCATGAAAGTGTTTCTCGCCAGTCACTGCTTAGGGCTACATCAAGAGGAAACAAAACGTAGAGATAGAAGGTGAAACTACTTTTGTGTCAAGTTTCAAGAAGCTAGCACAAACCGTGTTGGATTTAGAGTTCCAAATACATCTATCAATATAGGAGAAAACAGAGTGAAACCTAAAAATTCAAACTGTTACTGGGAATGAACGCTTCAACATAGAAGAACGAAATTTGGGGAACCAAGTCGCCTTAGTGTACTGATCATTACCTGAAAGTATCATCCAGTTTGGGTGAAAAAATGTTTGCTGAGATTTCTGGAGATTCGTAATTTTGGGAAGCTTGGCAACCCCTTCCCATGAAAGTGTTTCTCGCCAGTCACTGCTTAGGGCTACATCAAGAGGAAACAAAACGTAGAGATAGAACGTGAAACTACTTTGTTGTGTCAAGTTTCAAGAAGCTAGCACAAACCGTGTTGGATGTAGAGTTCCAAATACATCTATCAATATAGGAGAAAACAGAGTGAAACCTAAAAATTCAAACTGTTACTGGAAATGAACGCTTCAACATAGAAGAACGAAATTTGGGGAACCAAGTCGCCTTAGTGTACTGATCATTACCTGAAAGTATCATCCAGTTTGGGTGAAAAAATATTTGCTGAGATTTCTGGAGATTCGTAATTTTGGGAAGCTTGGCAACCCCTTCCCATGAAAGTGTTTCTCGCCAGTCACTGCTTAGGGCTACATCAAGAGGAAACAAAACATAGAGATAGAACGTGAAACTACTTTGTTGTGTCAAGTTTCAAGAAGCTAGCACAAACCGTGTTGGATGTAGAGTTCCAAATACATCTATCAATATAGGAGAAAACAGAGTGAAACCTAAAAATTCAAACTGTTACTGGAAATGAACGCTTCAACATAGAAGAACGAAATTTGGGGAACCAAGTCGCCTTAGTGTACTGATCATTACCTGAAAGTATCATCCAGTTTGGGTGAAAAAATATTTGCTGAGATTTCTGGAGATTCGTAATTTTGGGAAGCTTGGCAACCCCTTCCCATGAAAGTGTTTCTCGCCAGTCACTGCTTAGGGCTACATCAAGAGGAAACAAAACGTAGAGATAGAACGTGAAACTACTTTGTTGTGTCAAGTTTCAAGAAGCTAGCACAAACCGTGTTGGATTTAGAGTTCCAAATACATCTATCAATATAGGAGAAAACAGAGTGAAACCTACAAATTCAAACTGTTACTGGAAATGAACGCTTCAACATAGAAGAACGAAATTTGGGGAACCAAGTCGCCTTAGTGTACTGATCATTACCTGAAAGTATCATCCAGTTTGGGTGAAAAAATGTTTGCTGAGATTTCTGGAGATTCGTAATTTTTGGAAGCTTGGCAACCCCTTCCCATGAAAGTGTTTCTCGCCAGTCACTGCTTAGGGCTACATCTAGAGGAAACAAAACGTAGAGATAGAACGTGAAACTACTTTGTTGTGTCAAGTTTCAAGAAGCTAGCACAAACCGTGTTGGATTTAGAGTTCCAAATACATCTATCAATATAGGAGAAAACAGAGTGAAACCTACAAATTCAAACTGTTACTGGAAATGAACGCTTCAACATAGAAGAACGAAATTTGGGGAACCAAGTCGCCTTAGTGTACTGATCATTACCTGAAACTATCATCCAGTTTGGGTGAAAAAATATTTGCTGAGATTTCTGGAGATTCGTAATTTTGGGAAGCTTGGCAACCCCTTCCCATGAAAGTGTTTCTCGCCAGTCACTGCTTAGGGCTACATCAAGAGGAAACAAAACGTAGAGATAGAAGGTGAAACTACTTTTGTGTCAAGTTTCAAGAAGCTAGCACAAACCGTGTTGGATTTAGAGTTCCAAATACATCTATCAATATAGGAGAAAACAGAGTGAAACCTAAAAATTCAAACTGTTACTGGGAATGAACGCTTCAACATAGAAGAACGAAATTTGGGGAACCAAGTCGCCTTAGTGTACTGATCATTACCTGAAAGTATCATCCAGTTTGGGTGAAAAAATGTTTGCTGAGATTTCTGGAGATTCGTAATTTTGGGAAGCTTGGCAACCCCTTCCCATGAAAGTGTTTCTCGCCAGTCACTGCTTAGGGCTACATCAAGAGGAAACAAAACGTAGAGATAGAACGTGAAACTACTTTGTTGTGTCAAGTTTCAAGAAGCTAGCACAAACCGTGTTGGATGTAGAGTTCCAAATACATCTATCAATATAGGAGAAAACAGAGTGAAACCTAAAAATTCAAACTGTTACTGGAAATGAACGCTTCAACATAGAAGAACGAAATTTGGGGAACCAAGTCGCCTTAGTGTACTGATCATTACCTGAAAGTATCATCCAGTTTTGGTGAAAAAATATTTGCTGAGATTTCTGGAGATTCGTAATTTTGGGAAGCTTGGCAACCCCTTCCCATGAAAGTGTTTCTCGCCAGTCACTGCTTAGGGCTACATCAAGAGGAAACAAAACATAGAGATAGAACGTGAAACTACTTTGTTGTGTCAAGTTTCAAGAAGCTAGCACAAACCGTGTTGGATTTAGAGTTCCAAATACATCTATCAATATAGGAGAAAACAGAGTGAAACCTAAAAATTCAAACTGTTACTGGAAATGAACGCTTCAACATAGAAGAACGAAATTTGGGGAACCAAGTCGCCTTAGTGTACTGATCATTACCTGAAAGTATCATCCAGTTTGGGTGAAAAAATATTTGCTGAGATTTCTGGAGATTCGTAATTTTGGGAAGCTTGGCAACCCCTTCCCATGAAAGTGTTTCTCGCCAGTCACTGCTTAGGGCTACATCAAGAGGAAACAAAACGTAGAGATAGAACGTGAAACTACTTTGTTGTGTCAAGTTTCAAGAAGCTAGCACAAACCGTGTTGGATTTAGAGTTCCAAATACATCTATCAATATAGGAGAAAACAGAGTGAAACCTAAAAATTCAAACTGTTACTGGAAATGAATGCTTCAACATAGAAGAACGAAATTTGGGGAACCAAGTCGCCTTAGTGTACTGATCATTACCTGAGAGTATCATCCAGTTTCGGTGAAAAAATATTTGCTGAGATTTCTGGAGATTCGTAATTTTTGGAAGCTTGGCAACCCCTTCCCATGAAAGTGTTTCTCGCCAGTCACTGCTTAGGGCTACATCTAGAGGAAACAAAACGTAGAGATAGAACGTGAAACTACTTTGTTGTGTCAAGTTTCAAGAAGGTATCACAAACCGTGTTGGATTTAGAGTTCCAAATACATCTATCAATATAGGAGAAAACAAAGTGAAACCTAAAAATTCAAACTGTTACTGGAAATGAACGCTTCAACATAGAAGAACGAAATTTGGGGAACCAAGTCGCCTTAGTGTACTGATCATTACCTGAAAGTATCATCCAGTTTGGGTGAAAAAATATTTGCTGAGATTTCTGGAGATTCGTAATTTTGGGAAGCTTGGCAACCCCTTCCCATGAAAGTGTTTCTCGCCAGTCACTGTTTAGGACTACATCAAGAGGAAACAAAACGTAGAGATAGAAGGTGAAACTACTTTGTTGTGTCAAGTTTCAAGAAGCTAGCACAAACCGTGTTGGATTTAGAGTTCCAAATACATCTATCAATATAGGAGAAAACAGAGTGAAACCTAAAAATTCAAACTGTTACTGGAAATGAACGCTTCAACATAGAAGAACGAAATTTGGGGAACCAAGTCGCCTTAGTGTACTGATCATTACCTGAAAGTATCATCCAGTTTGGGTGAAAAAATATTTCCTGAGATTTCTGGAGATTCGTAATTTTGGGAAGCTTGGCAACCCCTTCCCATGAAAGTGTTTCTCGCCAGTCACTGCTTAGGGCTACATCAAGAGGAAACAAAACGTAGAGATAGAACGTGAAACTACTTTGTTGTGTCAAGTTTCAAGAAGCTAGCACAAACCGTGTTGGATTTAGAGTTCCAAATACATCTATCAATATAGGAGAAAACAGAGTGAAACCTACAAATTCAAACTGTTACTGGAAATGAACGCTTCAACATAGAAGAACGAAATTTGGGGAACCAAGTCGCCTAGTGTACTGATCATTACCTGAAAGTATCATCCAGTTTGGGTGAAAAAATATTTGCTGAGATTTCTGGAGATTCGTAATTTTGGGAAGCTGGCAACCCCTTCCCATGAAAGTGTTTCTCGCCAGTCACTGCTTAGGGCTACATCAAGAGGAAACAAAACGTAGAGATAGAACGTGAAACTACTTTGTTGTGTCAAGTTTCAAGAAGCTAGCACAAACCGTGTTGGATTTAGAGTTCCAAATACATCTATCAATATAGGAGAAAACAGAGTGAAACCTAAAAATTCAAACTGTTACTGGAAATGAACGCTTCAACATAGAAGAACGAAATTTGGGGAACCAAGTCGCCTTAGTGTACTGATCATTACCTGAAAGTATCATCCAGTTTGGGTGAAAAAATATTTGCTGAGATTTCTGGAGATTCGTAATTTTGGGAAGCTTGGCAACCCCTTCCCATGAAAGTGTTTCTCGCCAGTCACTGTTTAGGGCTACATCAAGAGGAAACAAAACGTAGAGATAGAACGTGAAACTACTTTGTTGTGTCAAGTTTCAAGAAGCTAGCACAAACCGTGTTGGATTTAGAGTTCCAAATACATCTATCAATATAGGAGAAAACAGAGTGTAACCTAAAAATTCAAACTGTTACTGGAAATGAACGCTTCAACATAGAAGATCGAAATTTGGGGAACCAAGTCGCCTTAGTGTACTGATCATTACCTGAAAGTATCATCCAGTTTGGGTGAAAAAATATTTGCTGAGATTTCTGGAGATTCGTAATTTTTGGAAGCTTGGCAACCCCTTCCCATGAAAGTGTTTCTCGCCAGTCACTGCTTAGGGCTACATCAAGTGGAAACAAAACGTAGAGATAGAACGTGAAACTACTTTGTTGTTTCAAGTTTCAAGAAGCTAGCACAAACCGTGTTGGATTTAGAGTTCCAAATACATCTATCAATATAGGAGAAAACAGAGTGAAACCTAAAAATTCAAACTGTTACTGGAAATGAACGCTTCAACATAGAAGAACGAAATTTGGGGAACCAAGTCGCCTTAGTGTACTGATCATTACCTGAAAGTATCATCCAGTTTGGGTGAAAAAATATTTGCTGAGATTTCTGGAGATTCGTAATTTTGGGAAGCTTGGCAACCCCTTCCCATGAAAGTGTTTCTCGCCAGTCACTGCTTAGGGCTACATCAAGAGGAAACAAAACGTAGAGATAGAACGTGAAACTACTTTGTTGTGTCAAGTTTCAAGAAGCTAGCACAAACCGTGTTGGATTTAGAGTTCCAAATACATCTATCAATATAGGAGAAAACAGAGTGAAACCTAAAAATTCAAACTGTTACTGGAAATGAACGCTTCAACATAGAAGAACGAAATTTGGGGAACCAAGTCGCCTTAGTGTACTGATCATTACCTGAAAGTATCATCCAGTTTGGGTGAAAAAATATTTGCTGAGATTTCTGGAGATTCGTAGTTTTGGGAAGCTTGGCAACCCCTTCCCATGAAAGTGTTTCTCGCCAGTCACTGCTTAGGGCTACATCAAGAGGAAACCAAACGTAGAGATAGAACGTGAAACTACTTTGTTGTGTCAAGTTTCAAGAAGTTAGCACAAACCGTGTTGGATTTAGAGTTCCAAATACATCTATCAATATAGGAGAAAACAGAGTGAAACCTACAAATTCAAACTGCTACTGGAAATGAACGCTTCAACATAGAAGAACGAAATTTGGGGAACCAAGTCGCCTTAGTGTACTGATCATTACCTGAGAGTATCATCCAGTTTGGGTGAAAAAATATTTGCTGAGATTTCTGAAGATTCGTAATTTTTGGAAGCTTGGCAACCCCTTCCCATGAAAGTGTTTCTCGCCAGTCACTCCTAGGGCTACATCAAGAGGAAACAAAACGTAGAGATAGAACGTGAAACTACTTTGTTGTGTCAAGTTTCAAGAAGCTAGCACAAACCGTGTTGGATTTAGAGTTCCAAATACATCTATCAATATAGGAGAAAACAGAGTGAAACCTAAAAATTCAAACTGTTACTGGAAATGAACGCTTCAACATAGAAGAACGAAATTTGGGGAACCAAGTCGCCTTAGTGTACTGATCATTACCTGAAAGTATCATCCAGTTTGGGTGAAAAAATATTTGCTGAGATTTCTGGAGATTCGTAATTTTGGGAAGCTTGGCAACCCCTTCCCATGAAAGTGTTTCTCGCCAGTCACTGCTTAGGGCTACATCAAAAGGAAACCAAACGTAGAGATAGAACGTGAAACTACTTTGTTGTGTCAAGTTTCAAGAAGCTAGCACAAACCGTGTTGGATTTAGAGTTCCAAATACATCTATCAATATAGGAGAAAACAGAGTGAAACCTAAAAATTCAAACTGTTACTGGAAATGAACGCTTCAACATAGAAGAACGAAATTTGGGGAACCAAGTCGCCTTAGTGTACTGATCATTACCTGAAAGTATCATCCAGTTTGGGTGAAAAAATATTTGCTGAGATTTCTGGAGATTCGTAATTTTGGGAAGCTTGGCAACCCCTTCCCATGAAAGTGTTTCTCGCCAGTCACTGCTTAGGGCTACATCAAGAGGAAACAAAACGTAGAGATAGAACGTGAAACTACTTTGTTGTGTCAAGTTTCAAGAAGCTAGCACAAACCGTGTTGGATTTAGAGTTCCAAATACATCTATCAATATAGGAGAAAACAGAGTGAAACCTAAAAATTCAAACTGTTACTGGAAATGAACGCTTCAACATAGAAGAACGAAATTTGGGGAACCAAGTCGCCTTAGTGTACTGATCATTACCTGAAAGTATCATCCAGTTTGGGTGAAAAAATATTTGCTGAGATTTCTGGAGATTCGTAATTTTTGGAAGCTTGGCAACACCTTCCCATGAAAGGGTTTCTCGCCAGTCACTGCTTAGGGCTACATCAAGAGGAAACAAAACGTAGAGATAGAACGTGAAACTACTTTGTTGTGTCAAGTTTCAAGAAGCTAGCACAAACCGTGTTGGATTTAGAGTTCCAAATACATCTATCAATATAGGAGAAAACAGAGTGAAACCTAAAAATTCAAACTGTTACTGGAAATGAACGCTTCAACATAGAAGAACGAAATTTGGGGAACCAAGTCGCCTTAGTGTACTGATCATTACCTGAAAGTATCATCCAGTTTGGGTGAAAAAATATTTGCTGAGATTTCTGGAGATTCGTAATTTTGGGAAGCTTGGCAACCCCTTACCATGAAAGTGTTTCTCGCCAGTCACTGCTTAGGGCTACATCAAGAGGAAACAAAATGTAGAGATAGAACGTGAAACTACTTTGTTGTTTCAAGTTTCAAGAAGCTAGCACAAACCGTGTTGGATTTAGAGTTCCAAATACATCTATCAATATAGGAGAAAACAGAGTGAAACCTAAAAATTCAAACTGCTACTGGAAATGAACGCTTCAACATAGAAGAACGAAATTTGGGGAACCAAGTCGCCTTAGTGTACTGATCATTACCTGAAAGTATCATCCAGATTGGGTGAAAAAATATTTGCTGAGATTTCTGGAGATTCGTAATTTTGGGAAGCTTGGCAACCCCTTCCCATGAAAGTGTTTCTCGCCAGTCACTGCTTAGGGCTACATCAAGAGGAAACAAAACGTAGAGATAGAACGTGAAACTACTTTGTTGTGTCAAGTTTCAAGAAGCTAGCACAAACCGTGTTGGATTTAGAGTTCCAAATACATCTATCAATATAGGAGAAAACAGAGTGAAACCTACAAATTCAAACTGTTACTGGAAATGAACGCTTCAACATAGAAGAACGAAATTTGGGGAACCAAGTCGCCTTAGTGTACTGATCATTACCTGAAAGTATCATCCAGTTTGGGTGAAAAAAATATTTGCTGAGATTTCTGGAGATTCATAATTTTGGGAAGCTTGGCAACCCCTTCCCATGAAAGTGTTTCTCGCCAGTCACTGCTTAGGGCTACATCAAGAGGAAACCAAACTTAGAGATAGAACGTGAAACTACTTTGTTGTGTCAAGTTTCAAGAAGTTAGCACAAACCGTGTTGGATTTAGAGTTCCAAATACATCTATCAATATAGGAGAAAACAGAGTGAAACCTAAAAATTCAAACTGCTACTGGAAATGAACGCTTCAACATAGAAGAACGAAATTTGGGGAACCAAGTCGCCTTAGTGTACTGATCATTACCTGAGAGTATCATCCAGTTTGGGTGAAAAAATATTTGCTGAGATTTCTGGAGATTCGTAATTTTTGGAAGCTTGGCAACCCCTTCCCATTAAAGTGTTTCTCGCCAGTCACTGCTTAGGGCTACATCAAGAGGAAACAAAACGTAGAGATAGAACGTGAAACTACTTTGTTGTGTCAAGTTTCAAGAAGCTAGCACAAACCGTGTTGGATTTAGAGTTCCAAATACATCTATCAATATAGGAGAAAACAGAGTGAAACCTAAAAATTCAAACTGCTACTGGAAATGAACGCTTCAACATAGAAGAACGAAATTTGGGGAACCAAGTCGCCTTAGTGTACTGATCATTACCTGAAAGTATCATCCAGTTTGGGTGAAAAAATATTTGCTGAGATTTCTGGAGATTCGTAATTTTGGGAAGCTTGGCAACCCCTTCCCATGAAAGTGTTTCTCGCCAGTCACTGCTTAGGGCTACATCAAGAGGAAACAAAACGTAGAGATAGAACGTGAAACTACTTTGTTGTGTCAAGTTTCAAGAAGCTAGCACAAACCGTGTTGGATTTAGAGTTCCAAATACATCTATCAATATAGGAGAAAACAGAGTGAAACCTACAAATTCAAACTGTTACTGGAAATGAACGCTTCAACATAGAAGAACGAAATTTGGGGAACCAAGTCGCCTTAGTGTACTGATCATTACCTGAAAGTATCATCCAGTTTGGGTGAAAAAATATTTGCTGAGATTTCTGGAGATTCATAATTTTGGGAAGCTTGGCAACCCCTTCCCATGAAAGTGTTTCTCGCCAGTCACTGCTTAGGGCTACATCAAGAGGAAACAAAACGTAGAGATAGAACGTGAAACTACTTTGTTGTGTCAAGTTTCAAGAAGTTAGCACAAACCGTGTTGGATTTAGAGTTCCAAATACATCTATCAATATAGGAGAAAACAGAGTGAAACCTAAAAATTCAAACTGCTACTGGAAATGAACGCTTCAACATAGAAGAACGAAATTTGGGGAACCAAGTCGCCTTAGTGTACTGATCATTACCTGAGAGTATCATCCAGTTTGGGTGAAAAAATATTTGCTGAGATTTCTGGAGATTCGTAATTTTTGGAAGCTTGGCAACCCCTTCCCATGAAAGTGTTTCTCGCCAGTCACTGCTTAGGGCTACATCAAGAGGAAACAAAACGTAGAGATAGAACGTGAAACTACTTTGTTGTGTCAAGTTTCAAGAAGCTAGCACAAACCGTGTTGGATTTAGAGTTCCAAATACATCTATCAATATAGGAGAAAACAGAGTGAAACCTAAAAATTCAAACTGTTACTGGAAATGAACGCTTCAACATAGAAGAACGAAATTTGGGGAACCAAGTCGCCTTAGTGTACTGATCATTACCTGAAAGTATCATCCAGTTTGGTTGAAAAAATATTTGCTGAGATTTCTGGAGATTCGTAATTTTGGGAAGCTTGGCAACCCCTTCCCATGAAAGTGTTTCTCGCCAGTCACTGCTTAGGGCTACATCAAGAGGAAACAAAACGTAGAGATAGAACGTGAAACTACTTTGTTGTGTCAAGTTTCAAGAAGCTAGCACAAACCGTGTTGGATTTAGAGTTCCAAATACATCTATCAATATAGGAGAAAACAGAGTGAAACCTACAAATTCAAACTGTTACTGGAAATGAACGCTTCAACATAGAAGAACGAAATTTGGGGAACCAAGTCGCCTTAGTGTACTGATCATTACCTGAAAGTATCATCCAGTTTGGGTGAAAAAATATTTGCTGAGATTTCTGGAGATTCGTAATTTTGGGAAGCTTGGCAACCCCTTCCCATGAAAGTGTTTCTCGCCAGTCACTGCTTAGGGCTACATCAAGAGGAAACAAAACGTAGAGATAGAACGTGAAACTACTTTGTTGTGTCAAGTTTCAAGAAGCTAGCACAAACCGTGTTGGATTTAGAGTTCCAAATACATCTATCAATATAGGAGAAAACAGAGTGAAACCTAAAAATTCAAACTGTTACTGGAAATGAACGCTTCAACATAGAAGAACGAAATTTGGGGAACCAAGTCGCCTTAGTGTACTGATCATTACCTGAAAGTATCATCCAGTTTGGGTGAAAAAATATTTGCTGAGATTTCTGGAGATTCGTAATTTTGGGAAGCTTGGCAACCCCTTCCCATGAAAGTGTTTCTCGCCAGTCACTGCTTAGGGCTACATCAAGAGGAAACAAAACGTAGAGATAGAACTTGAAACTACTTTGTTGTGTCAAGTTTCAAGAAGCTAGCACAAACCGTGTTGGATTTAGAGTTCCAAATACATCTATCAATATAGGAGAAAACAGAGTGAAACCTACAAATTCAAACTGTTACTGGAAATGAACGCTTCAACATAGAAGAACGAAATTTGGGGAACCAAGTCGCCTTAGTGTACTGATCATTACCTGAAAGTATCATCCAGTTTGGGTGAAAAAATATTTGCTGAGATTTCTGGAGATTCGTAATTTTTGGAAGCTTGGCAACACCTTCCCATGAAAGAGTTTCTCGCCAGTCACTGCTTAGGGCTACATCAAGAGGAAACAAAACGTAGAGATAGAACGTGAAACTACTTTGTTGTGTCAAGTTTCAAGAAGCTAGCACAAACCGTGTTGGATTTAGAGTTCCAAATACATCTATCAATATAGGAGAAAACAGAGTGAAACCTAAAAATTCAAACTGTTACTGGAAATGAACGCTTCAACATAGAAGAACGAAATTTGGGGAACCAAGTCGCCTTAGTGTACTGATCATTACCTGAAAGTATCATCCAGTTTGGGTGAAAAAATATTTGCTGAGATTTCTGGAGATTCGTAATTTTGGGAAGCTTGGCAACCCCTTCCCATGAAAGTGTTTCTCGCCAGTCACTGCTTAGGGCTACATCAAGAGGAAACAAAATGTAGAGATAGAACGTGAAACTACTTTGTTGTTTCAAGTTTCAAGAAGCTAGCACAAACCGTGTTGGATTTAGAGTTCCAAATACATCTATCAATATAGGAGAAAACAGAGTGAAACCTAAAAATTCAAACTGCTACTGGAAATGAACGCTTCAACATAGAAGAACGAAATTTGGGGAACCAAGTCGCCTTAGTGTACTGATCATTACCTGAAAGTATCATCCAGTTTGGGTGAAAAAATATTTGCTGAGATTTCTGGAGATTCGTAATTTTGGGAAGCTTGGCAACCCCTTCCCATGAAAGTGTTTCTCGCCAGTCACTGCTTAGGGCTACATCAAGAGGAAACAAAATGTAGAGATAGAACGTGAAACTACTTTGTTGTGTCAAGTTTCAAGAAGCTAGCACAAACCGTGTTGGATTTAGAGTTCCAAATACATCTATCAATATAGGAGAAAACAGAGTGAAACCTACAAATTCAAACTGTTACTGGAAATGAACGCTTCAACATAGAAGAACGAAATTTGGGGAACCAAGTCGCCTTAGTGTACTGATCATTACCTGAAAGTATCATCCAGTTTGGGTGAAAAAAATGTTTGCTGAGATTTCTGGAGATTCGTAATTTTTGGAAGCTTGGCAACACCTTCCCATGAAAGGGTTTCTCGCCAGTCACTGCTTAGGGCTACATCAAGAGGAAACAAAACGTAGAGATAGAACGTGAAACTACTTTGTTGTGTCAAGTTTCAAGAAGCTAGCACAAACCGTGTTGGATTTAGAGTTCCAAATACATCTATCAATATAGGAGAAAACAGAGTGAAACCTAAAAATTCAAACTGTTACTGGAAATGAACGCTTCAACATAGAAGAACGAAATTTGGGGAACCAAGTCGCCTTAGTGTACTGATCATTACCTGAAAGTATCATCCAGTTTGGGTGAAAAAATATTTGCTGAGATTTCTGGAGATTCGTAATTTTGGGAAGCTTGGCAACCCCTTCCCATGAAAGTGTTTCTCGCCAGTCACTGCTTAGGGCTACATCAAGAGGAAACAAAACATAGAGATAGAACGTGAAACTACTTTGTTGTTTCAAGTTTCAAGAAGCTAGCACAAACCGTGTTGGATTTAGAGTTCCAAATACATCTATCAATATAGGAGAAAACAGAGTGTAACCTAAAAATTCAAACTGTTACTGGAAATGAACGCTTCAACATAGAAGAACGAAATTTGGGGAACCAAGTCGCCTTAGTGTACTGATCATTACCTGAAAGTATCATCCAGTTTGGGTGAAAAAATATTTGCTGAGATTTCTGGAGATTCGTAATTTTGGGAAGCTTGGCAACCCCTTCCCATGAAAGTGTTTCTCGCCAGTCACTGCTTAGGGCTACATCAAGAGGAAACAAAACGTAGAGATAGAACGTGAAACTACTTTGTTGTGTCAAGTTTCAAGAAGCTAGCACAAACCGTGTTGGATTTAGAGTTCCAAATACATCTATCAATATAGGAGAAAACAGAGTGAAACCTAAAAATTCAAACTGTTACTGGAAATGAACGCTTCAACATAGAAGAACGAAATTTGGGGAACCAAGTCGCCTTAGTGTACTGATCATTACCTGAAAGTATCATCCAGTTTGGGTGAAAAAATATTTGCTGAGATTTCTGGAGATTCATAATTTTGGGAAGCTTGGCAACCCCTTCCCATGAAAGTGTTTCTCGCCAGTCACTGCTTAGGGCTACATCTAGAGGAAACAAAACGTAGAGATAGAACGTGAAACTACTTTGTTGTGTCAAGTTTCAAGAAGCTAGCACAAACCGTGTTGGATTTAGAGTTCCAAATACATCTATCAATATAGGAGAAAACAGAGTGAAACCTAAAAATTCAAACTGTTACTGGAAATGAACGCTTCAACATAGAAGAACGAAATTTGGGGAACCAAGTTGCCTTAGTGTACTGATCATTACCTGAAAGTATCATCCAGTTTGGGTGAAAAAATATTTGCTGAGATTTCTGGAGATTCGTAATTTTGGGAAGCTTGGCAACCCCTTCCCATGAAAGTGTTTCTCGCCAGTCACTGCTTAGGGCTACATCAAGAGGAAACAAAACGTAGATATAGAAGGTGAAACTACTTTGTTGTGTCAAGTTTCAAGAAGCTAGCACAAACCGTGTTGGATTTAGAGTTCCAAATACATCTATCAATATAGGAGAAAACAGAGTGAAACCTAAAAATTCAAACTGTTACTGGGAATGAACGCTTCAACATAGAAGAACGAAATTTGGGGAACCAAGTCGCCTTAGTGTACTGATCATTACCTGAGAGTATCATCCAGTTTGGGTGAAAAAATATTTGCTGAGATTTCTGGAGATTCGTAATTTTTGGAAGCTTGGCAACCCCTTCCCATGAAAGTGTTTCTCGCCAGTCACTGCTTAGGGCTACATCTAGAGGAAACAAAACGTAGAGATAGAACGTGAAACTACTTTGTTGTGTCAAGTTTCAAGAAGCTAGCACAAACCGTGTTGGATTTAGAGTTCCAAATACATCTATCAATATAGGAGAAAACAGAGTGAAACCTAAAAATTCAAACTGTTACTGGGAATGAACGCTTCAACATAGAAGAACGAAATTTGGGGAACCAAGTCGCCTTAGTGTACTGATCATTACCTGAAAGTATCATCCAGTTTGGGTGAAAAAATATTTGCTGAGATTTCTGGAGATTCGTAATTTTGGGAAGCTTGGCAACCCCTTCCCATGAAAGTGTTTCTCGCCAGTCACTGCTTAGGGCTACATCAAGAGGAAACAAAACGTAGAGATAGAACGTGAAACTACTTTGTTGTGTCAAGTTTCAAGAAGCTAGCACAAACCGTGTTGGATTTAGAGTTCCAAATACATCTATCAATATAGGAGAAAACAGAGTGAAACCTAAAAATTCAAACTGTTACTGGGAATGAACGCTTCAACATAGAAGAACGAAATTTGGGGAACCAAGTCGCCTTAGTGTACTGATCATTACCTGAGAGTATCATCCAGTTTGGGTGAAAAAATATTTGCTGAGATTTCTGGAGATTCGTAATTTTTGGAAGCTTGGCAACCCCTTCCCATGAAAGTGTTTCTCGCCAGTCACTGCTTAGGGCTACATCAAGAGGAAACCAAACGTAGAGATAGAACGTGAAACTACTTTGTTGTGTCAAGTTTCAAGAAGCTAGCACAAACTGTGTTGGATTTAGAGTTCCAAATACATCTATCAATATAGGAGAAAACAGAGTGAAACCTAAAAATTCAAACTGTTACTGGAAATGAACGCTTCAACATAGAAGAACGAAATTTGGGGAACCAAGTCGCCTTAGTGTACTGATCATTACCTGAAAGTATCATCCAGTTTGGGTGAAAAAATGTTTGCTGAGATTTCTGGAGATTCGTAATTTTGGGAAGCTTGGCAACCCCTTCCCATGAAAGTGTTTCTCGCCAGTCACTGCTTAGGGCTACATCAAGAGGAAACAAAACGTAGAGATAGAACGTGAAACTACTTTGTTGTGTCAACTTTCAAGAAGCTAGCACAAACCGTGTTGGATTTAGAGTTCCAAATACATCTATCAATATAGGAGAAAACAGAGTGAAACCTAAAAATTCAAACTGTTACTGGGAATGAACGCTTCAACATAGAAGAACGAAATTTGGGGAACCAAGTCGCCTTAGTGTACTGATCATTACCTGAAAGTATCATCCAGTTTGGGTGAAAAAATATTTGCTGAGATTTCTGGAGATTCGTAATTTTGGGAAGCTTGGCAACCCCTTCCCATGAAAGTGTTTCTCGCCAGTCACTGCTTAGGGCTACATCAAGAGGAAACAAAACGTAGAGATAGAACGTGAAACTACTTTGTTGTGTCAAGTTTCAAGAAGCTAGCACAAACCGTGTTGGATTTAGAGTTCCAAATACATCTCTCAATATAGGAGAAAAGAGAGTGAAACCTAAAAATTCAAACTGTTACTGGAAATGAACGCTTCAACATAGAAGAACGAAATTTGGGGAACCAATTCGCCTTAGTGTACTGATCATTACCTGAAAGTATCATCCAGTTTGGGTGAAAAAATGTTTGCTGAGATTTCTGGAGATTCGTAATTTTGGGAAGCTTGGCAACCCCTTCCCATGAAAGTGTTTCTCGCCAGTCACTGCTTAGGGCTACATCAAGAGGAAACAAAACGTAGAGATAGAACGTGAAACTACTTTGTTGTGTCAAGTTTCAAGAAGCTAGCACAAACCGTGTTGGATTTAGAGTTCCAAATACATCTATCAATATAGGAGAAAACAGAGTGAAACCTAAAAATTCAAACTGTTACTGGAAATGAACGCTTCAACATAGAAGAACGAAATTTGGGGAACCAAGTCGCCTTAGTGTACTGATCATTACCTGAAAGTATCATCCAGTTTGGGTGAAAAAATATTTGCTGAGATTTCTGGAGATTCATAATTTTGGGAAGCTTGGCAACCCCTTCCCATGAAAGTGTTTCTCGCCAGTCACTGCTTAGGGCTACATCTAGAGGAAACAAAACGTAGAGATAGAACGTGAAACTACTTTGTTGTGTCAAGTTTCAAGAAGCTAGCACAAACCGTGTTGGATTTAGAGTTCCAAATACATCTATCAATATAGGAGAAAACAGAGTGAAACCTAAAAATTCAAACTGTTACTGGAAATGAACGCTTCAACATAGAAGAACGAAATTTGGGGAACCAAGTTGCCTTAGTGTACTGATCATTACCTGAAAGTATCATCCAGTTTGGGTGAAAAAATATTTGCTGAGATTTCTGGAGATTCGTAATTTTGGGAAGCTTGGCAACCCCTTCCCATGAAAGTGTTTCTCGCCAGTCACTGCTTAGGGCTACATCAAGAGGAAACAAAACGTAGATATAGAAGGTGAAACTACTTTGTTGTGTCAAGTTTCAAGAAGCTAGCACAAACCGTGTTGGATTTAGAGTTCCAAATACATCTATCAATATAGGAGAAAACAGAGTGAAACCTAAAAATTCAAACTGTTACTGGGAATGAACGCTTCAACATAGAAGAACGAAATTTGGGGAACCAAGTCGCCTTAGTGTACTGATCATTACCTGAGAGTATCATCCAGTTTGGGTGAAAAAATATTTGCTGAGATTTCTGGAGATTCGTAATTTTTGGAAGCTTGGCAACCCCTTCCCATGAAAGTGTTTCTCGCCAGTCACTGCTTAGGGCTACATCTAGAGGAAACAAAACGTAGAGATAGAACGTGAAACTACTTTGTTGTGTCAAGTTTCAAGAAGCTAGCACAAACCGTGTTGGATTTAGAGTTCCAAATACATCTATCAATATAGGAGAAAACAGAGTGAAACCTAAAAATTCAAACTGTTACTGGGAATGAACGCTTCAACATAGAAGAACGAAATTTGGGGAACCAAGTCGCCTTAGTGTACTGATCATTACCTGAAAGTATCATCCAGTTTGGGTGAAAAAATATTTGCTGAGATTTCTGGAGATTCGTAATTTTGGGAAGCTTGGCAACCCCTTCCCATGAAAGTGTTTCTCGCCAGTCACTGCTTAGGGCTACATCAAGAGGAAACAAAACGTAGAGATAGAACGTGAAACTACTTTGTTGTGTCAAGTTTCAAGAAGCTAGCACAAACCGTGTTGGATTTAGAGTTCCAAATACATCTATCAATATAGGAGAAAACAGAGTGAAACCTAAAAATTCAAACTGTTACTGGGAATGAACGCTTCAACATAGAAGAACGAAATTTGGGGAACCAAGTCGCCTTAGTGTACTGATCATTACCTGAGAGTATCATCCAGTTTGGGTGAAAAAATATTTGCTGAGATTTCTGGAGATTCGTAATTTTTGGAAGCTTGGCAACCCCTTCCCATGAAAGTGTTTCTCGCCAGTCACTGCTTAGGGCTACATCAAGAGGAAACCAAACGTAGAGATAGAACGTGAAACTACTTTGTTGTGTCAAGTTTCAAGAAGCTAGCACAAACTGTGTTGGATTTAGAGTTCCAAATACATCTATCAATATAGGAGAAAACAGAGTGAAACCTAAAAATTCAAACTGTTACTGGAAATGAACGCTTCAACATAGAAGAACGAAATTTGGGGAACCAAGTCGCCTTAGTGTACTGATCATTACCTGAAAGTATCATCCAGTTTGGGTGAAAAAATGTTTGCTGAGATTTCTGGAGATTCGTAATTTTGGGAAGCTTGGCAACCCCTTCCCATGAAAGTGTTTCTCGCCAGTCACTGCTTAGGGCTACATCAAGAGGAAACAAAACGTAGAGATAGAACGTGAAACTACTTTGTTGTGTCAAGTTTCAAGAAGCTAGCACAAACCGTGTTGGATTTAGAGTTCCAAATACATCTATCAATATAGGAGAAAACAGAGTGAAACCTAAAAATTCAAACTGTTACTGGGAATGAACGCTTCAACATAGAAGAACGAAATTTGGGGAACCAAGTCGCCTTAGTGTACTGATCATTACCTGAAAGTATCATCCAGTTTGGGTGAAAACATATTTGCTGAGATTTCTGGAGATTCATAATTTTGGGAAGCTTGGCAACCCCTTCCCATGAAAGTGTTTCTCGCCAGTCACTGCTTAGGGCTACATCAAGAGGAAACCAAACGTAGAGATAGAACGTGAAACTACTTTGTTGTGTCAAGTTTCAAGAAGCTAGCACAAACCGTGTTGGATTTAGAGTTCCAAATACATCTATCAATATAGGAGAAAACAGAGTGAAACCTAAAAATTCAAACTGTTACTGGAAATGAACGCTTCAACATAGAAGAACGAAATTTGGGGAACCAAGTCGCCTTAGTGTACTGATCATTACCTGAAAGTATCATCCAGTTTGGGTGAAAAAATATTTGCTGAGATTTCTGGAGATTCGTAATTTTTGGAAGCTTGGCAACCCCTTCCCATGAAAGTGTTTCTCGCCAGTCACTGCTTAGGGCTACATCAAGAGGAAACAAAACGTAGAGATAGAACGTGAAACTACTTTGTTGTGTCAAGTTTCAAGAAGCTAGCACAAACCGTGTTGGATTTAGAGTTCCAAATACATCTATCAATATAGGAGAAAACAGAGTGAAACCTAAAAATTCAAACTGTTACTGGAAATGAACGCTTCAACATAGAAGAACGAAATTTGGGGAACCAAGTCGCCTTAGTGTACTGATCATTACCTGAAAGTATCATCCAGTTTGGGTGAAAAAATATTTGCTGAGATTTCTGGAGATTCGTAATTTTTGGAAGCTTGGCAACCCCTTCCCATGAAAGTGTTTCTCGCCAGTCACTGCTTAGGGCTACATCAAGAGGAAACCAAACGTAGAGATAGAACGTGAAACTACTTTGTTGTGTCAAGTTTCAAGAAGCTAGCACAAACCGTGTTGGATTTAGAGTTCCAAATACATCTATCAATATAGGAGAAAACAGAGTGAAACCTAAAAATTCAAACTGCTACTGGAAATGAACGCTTCAACATAGAAGAACGAAATTTGGGGAACCAAGTCGCCTTAGTGTACTGATCATTACCTGAGAGTATCATCCAGTTTGGGTGAAAAAATATTTGCTGAGATTTCTGGAGATTCGTAATTTTTGGAAGCTTGGCAACCCCTTCCCATGAAAGTGTTTCTCGCCAGTCACTGCTTAGGGCTACATCAAGAGGAAACAAAACGTAGAGATAGAACGTGAAACTACTTTGTTGTGTCAAGTTTCAAGAAGCTAGCACAAACCGTGTTGGATTTAGAGTTCCAAATACATCTATCAATATAGGAGAAAACAGAGTGAAACCTAAAAATTCAAACTGTTACTGGAAATGAACGCTTCAACATAGAAGAACGAAATTTGGGGAACCAAGTCGCCTTATTGTACTGATCATTACCTGAAAGTATCATCCAGTTTGGGTGAAAAAATATTTGCTGAGATTTCTGGAGATTCGTAATTTTTGGAAGCTTGGCAACCCCTTCCCATGAAAGTGTTTCTCGCCAGTCACTGCTTAGGGCTACATAAAGAGGAAACAAAACGTAGAGATAGAACGTGAAACTACTTTGTTGTGTCAAGTTTCAAGAAGCTAGCACAAACCGTGTTGGATTTAGAGTTCCAAATACATCTATCAATATAGGAGAAAACAGAGTGAAACCTAAAAATTCAAACTGCTACTGGAAATGAACGCTTCAACATAGAAGAACGAAATTTGGGGAACCAAGTCGCCTTAGTGTACTGATCATTACCTGAAAGTATCATCCAGTTTGGGTGAAAAAATATTTGCTGAGATTTCTGGAGATTCATAATTTTGGGAAGCTTGGCAACCCCTTCCCATGAAAGTGTTTCTCGCCAGTCACTGCTTAGGGCTACATCAAGAGGAAACCAAACGTAGAGATAGAACGTGAAACTACTTTGTTGTGTCAAGTTTCAAGAAGCTAGCACAAACCGTGTTGGATTTAGAGTTCCAAATACATCTATCAATATAGGAGAAAACAGAGTGAAACCTAAAAATTCAAACTGCTACTGGAAATGAACGCTTCAACATAGAAGAACGAAATTTGGGGAACCAAGTCGCCTTAGTGTACTGATCATTACCTGAGAGTATCATCCAGTTTGGGTGAAAAAATATTTGCTGAGATTTCTGGAGATTCGTAATTTTTGGAAGCTTGGCAACCCCTTCCCATGAAAGTGTTTCTCGCCAGTCACTGCTTAGGGCTACATCAAGAGGAAACAAAACGTAGAGATAGAACGTGAAACTACTTTGTTGTGTCAAGTTTCAAGAAGCTAGCACAAACCGTGTTGGATTTAGAGTTCCAAATACATCTATCAATATAGGAGAAAACAGAGTGAAACCTAAAAATTCAAACTGTTACTGGAAATGAACGCTTCAACATAGAAGAACGAAATTTGGGGAACCAAGTCGCCTTATTGTACTGATCATTACCTGAAAGTATCATCCAGTTTGGGTGAAAAAATATTTGCTGAGATTTCTGGAGATTCGTAATTTTGGGAAGCTTGGCAACCCCTTCCCATGAAAGTGTTTCTCGCCAGTCACTGCTTAGGGCTACATCAAGAGGAAACAAAACGTAGAGATAGAACGTGAAACTACTTTGTTGTGTCAAGTTTCAAGAAGCTAGCACAAACCGTGTTGGATTTAGAGTTCCAAATACATCTATCAATATAGGAGAAAACAGAGTGAAACCTAAAAATTCAAACTGTTACTGGAAATGAACGCTTCAACATAGAAGAACGAAATTTGGGGAACCAAGTCGCCTTAGTGTACTGATCATTACCTGAAAGTATCATCCAGTTTGGGTGAAAAAATATTTGCTGAGATTTCTGGAGATTCATAATTTTGGGAAGCTTGGCAACCCCTTCCCATGAAAGTGTTTCTCGCCAGTCACTGCTTAGGGCTACATCAAGAGGAAACCAAACGTAGAGATAGAACGTGAAACTACTTTGTTGTGTCAAGTTTCAAGAAGCTAGCACAAACCGTGTTGGATTTAGAGTTCCAAATACATCTATCAATATAGGAGAAAACAGAGTGAAACCTAAAAATTCAAACTGCTACTGGAAATGAACGCTTCAACATAGAAGAACGAAATTTGGGGAACCAAGTCGCCTTAGTGTACTGATCATTACCTGAGAGTATCATCCAGTTTGGGTGAAAAAATATTTGCTGAGATTTCTGGAGATTCGTAATTTTTGGAAGCTTGGCAACCCCTTCCCATGAAAGTGTTTCTCGCCAGTCACTGCTTAGGGCTACATTTAGAGGAAACAAAACGTAGAGATAGAACGTGAAACTACTTTGTTGTGTCAAGTTTCAAGAAGCTAGCACAAACCGTGTTGGATTTAGAGTTCCAAATACATCTATCAATATAGGAGAAAACAGAGTGAAACCTAAAAATTCAAACTGTTACTGGAAATGAACGCTTCAACATAGAAGAACGAAATTTGGGGAACCAAGTCGCCTTATTGTACTGATCATTACCTGAAAGTATCATCCAGTTTGGGTGAAAAAATATTTGCTGAGATTTCTGGAGATTCGTAATTTTGGGAAGCTTGGCAACCCCTTCCCATGAAAGTGTTTCTCGCCAGTCACTGCTTAGGGCTACATCAAGAGGAAACCAAACGTAGAGATAGAACGTGAAACTACTTTGTTGTGTCAAGTTTCAAGAAGCTAGCACAAACCGTGTTGGATTTAGAGTTCCAAATACATCTATCAATATAGGAGAAAACAGAGTGAAACCTAAAAATTCAAACTGCTACTGGAAATGAACGCTTCAACATAGAAGAACGAAATTTGGGGAACCAAGTCGCCTTAGTGTACTGATCATTACCTGAGAGTATCATCCAATTTGGGTGAAAAAATATTTGCTGAGATTTCTGGAGATTCGTAATTTTTGGAAGCTTGGCAACCCCTTCCCATGAAAGTGTTTCTCGCCAGTCACTGCTTAGGGCTACATCAAGAGGAAACAAAACGTAGAGATAGAACGTGAAACTACTTTGTTGTGTCAAGTTTCAAGAAGCTAGCACAAACCGTGTTGGATTTAGAGTTCCAAATACATCTATCAATATAGGAGAAAACAGAGTGAAACCTAAAAATTCAAACTGTTACTGGAAATGAACGCTTCAACATAGAAGAACGAAATTTGGGGAACCAAGTCGCCTTATTGTACTGATCATTACCTGAAAGTATCATCCAGTTTGGGTGAAAAAATATTTGCTGAGATTTCTGGAGATTCGTAATTTTGGGAAGCTTGGCAACCCCTTCCCATGAAAGTGTTTCTCGCCAGTCACTGCTTAGGGCTACATCAAGAGGAAACAAAACGTAGAGATAGAACGTGAAACTACTTTGTTGTGTCAAGTTTCAAGAAGCTAGCACAAACCGTGTTGGATTTAGAGTTCCAAATACATCTATCAATATAGGATAAAACAGAGTGAAACCTAAAAATTCAAACTGTTACTGGAAATGAACGCTTCAACATAGAAGAACGAAATTTGGGGAACCAAGTCGCCTTAGTGTACTGATCATTACCTGAAAGTATCATCCAGTTTGGGTGAAAAAATATTTGCTGAGATTTCTGGAGATTCATAATTTTGGGAAGCTTGGCAACCCCTTCCCATGAAAGTGTTTCTCGCCAGTCACTGCTTAGGGCTACATCAAGAGGAAACCAAACGTAGAGATAGAACGTGAAACTACTTTGTTGTGTCAAGTTTCAAGAAGCTAGCACAAACCGTGTTGGATTTAGAGTTCCAAATACATCTATCAATATAGGAGAAAACAGAGTGAAACCTAAAAATTCAAACTGCTACTGGAAATGAACGCTTCAACATAGAAGAACGAAATTTGGGGAACCAAGTCGCCTTAGTGTACTGATCATTACCTGAGAGTATCATCCAGTTTGGGTGAAAAAATATTTGCTGAGATTTCTGGAGATTCGTAATTTTTGGAAGCTTGGCAACCCCTTCCCATGAAAGTGTTTCTCGCCAGTCACTGCTTAGGGCTACATTTAGAGGAAACAAAACGTAGAGATAGAACGTGAAACTACTTTGTTGTGTCAAGTTTCAAGAAGCTAGCACAAACCGTGTTGGATTTAGAGTTCCAAATACATCTATCAATATAGGAGAAAACAGAGTGAAACCTAAAAATTCAAACTGTTACTGGAAATGAACGCTTCAACATAGAAGAACGAAATTTGGGGAACCAAGTCGCCTTAGTGTACTGATCATTACCTGAAAGTATCATCCAGTTTGGGTGAAAAAATGTTTGCTGAGATTTCTGGAGATTCGTAATTTTGGGAAGCTTGGCAACCCCTTCCCATGAAAGTGTTTCTCGCCAGTCACTGCTTAGGGCTACATCAAGAGGAAACAAAACGTAGAGATAGAACGTGAAACTACTTTGTTGTGTCAAGTTTCAAGAAGCTAGCACAAACCGTGTTGGATGTAGAGTTCCAAATACATCTATCAATATAGGAGAAAACAGAGTGAAACCTAAAAATTCAAACTGTTACTGGAAATGAACGCTTCAACATAGAATAACGAAATTTGGGGAACCAAGTCGCCTTAGTGTACTGATCATTACCTGAAAGTATCATCCAGTTTGGGTGAAAAAATATTTGCTGAGATTTCTGGAGATTCGTAATTTTGGGAAGCTTGGCAACCCCTTCCCATGAAAGTGTTTCTCGCCAGTCACTGCTTAGGGCTACATCAAGAGGAAACAAAACGTAGAGATAGAACGTGAAACTACTTTGTTGTGTCAAGTTTCAAGAAGCTAGCACAAACCGTGTTGGATTTAGAGTTCCAAATACATCTATCAATATAGGAGAAAACAGAGTGAAACCTAAAAATTCAAACTGTTACTGGAAATGAACGCTTCAACATAGAAGAACGAAATTTGGGGAACCAAGTCGCCTTATTGTACTGATCATTACCTGAAAGTATCATCCAGTTTGGGTGAAAAAATATTTGCTGAGATTTCTGGAGATTCGTAATTTTTGGAAGCTTGGCAACCCCTTCCCATGAAAGTGTTTCTCGCCAGTCACTGCTTAGGGCTACATCAAGAGGAAACAAAACGTAGAGATAGAACGTGAAACTACTTTGTTGTGTCAAGTTTCAAGAAGCTAGCACAAACCGTGTTGGATTTAGAGTTCCAAATACATCTATCAATATAGGAGAAAACAGAGTGAAACCTAAAAATTCAAACTGCTACTGGAAATGAACGCTTCAACATAGAAGAACGAAATTTGGGGAACCAAGTCGCCTTAGTGTACTGATCATTACCTGAAAGTATCATCCAGTTTGGGTGAAAAAATATTTGCTGAGATTTCTGGAGATTCATAATTTTGGGAAGCTTGGCAACCCCTTCCCATGAAAGTGTTTCTCGCCAGTCACTGCTTAGGGCTACATCAAGAGGAAACCAAACGTAGAGATAGAACGTGAAACTACTTTGTTGTGTCAAGTTTCAAGAAGCTAGCACAAACCGTGTTGGATTTAGAGTTCCAAATACATCTATCAATATAGGAGAAAACAGAGTGAAACCTAAAAATTCAAACTGCTACTGGAAATGAACGCTTCAACATAGAAGAACGAAATTTGGGGAACCAAGTCGCCTTAGTGTACTGATCATTACCTGAGAGTATCATCCAGTTTGGGTGAAAAAATATTTGCTGAGATTTCTGGAGATTCGTAATTTTTGGAAGCTTGGCAACCCCTTCCCATGAAAGTGTTTCTCGCCAGTCACTGCTTAGGGCTACATCAAGAGGAAACAAAACGTAGAGATAGAACGTGAAACTACTTTGTTGTGTCAAGTTTCAAGAAGCTAGCACAAACCGTGTTGGATTTAGAGTTCCAAATACATCTATCAATATAGGAGAAAACAGAGTGAAACCTAAAAATTCAAACTGTTACTGGAAATGAACGCTTCAACATAGAAGAACGAAATTTGGGGAACCAAGTCGCCTTATTGTACTGATCATTACCTGAAAGTATCATCCAGTTTGGGTGAAAAAATATTTGCTGAGATTTCTGGAGATTCGTAATTTTGGGAAGCTTGGCAACCCCTTCCCATGAAAGTGTTTCTCGCCAGTCACTGCTTAGGGCTACATCAAGAGGAAACAAAACGTAGAGATAGAACGTGAAACTACTTTGTTGTGTCAAGTTTCAAGAAGCTAGCACAAACCGTGTTGGATTTAGAGTTCCAAATACATCTATCAATATAGGAGAAAACAGAGTGAAACCTAAAAATTCAAACTGTTACTGGAAATGAACGCTTCAACATAGAAGAACGAAATTTGGGGAACCAAGTCGCCTTAGTGTACTGATCATTACCTGAAAGTATCATCCAGTTTGGGTGAAAAAATATTTGCTGAGATTTCTGGAGATTCATAATTTTGGGAAGCTTGGCAACCCCTTCCCATGAAAGTGTTTCTCGCCAGTCACTGCTTAGGGCTACATCAAGAGGAAACCAAACGTAGAGATAGAACGTGAAACTACTTTGTTGTGTCAAGTTTCAAGAAGCTAGCACAAACCGTGTTGGATTTAGAGTTCCAAATACATCTATCAATATAGGAGAAAACAGAGTGAAACCTAAAAATTCAAACTGCTACTGGAAATGAACGCTTCAACATAGAAGAACGAAATTTGGGGAACCAAGTCGCCTTAGTGTACTGATCATTACCTGAGAGTATCATCCAGTTTGGGTGAAAAAATATTTGCTGAGATTTCTGGAGATTCGTAATTTTTGGAAGCTTGGCAACCCCTTCCCATGAAAGTGTTTCTCGCCAGTCACTGCTTAGGGCTACATTTAGAGGAAACAAAACGTAGAGATAGAACGTGAAACTACTTTGTTGTGTCAAGTTTCAAGAAGCTAGCACAAACCGTGTTGGATTTAGAGTTCCAAATACATCTATCAATATAGGAGAAAACAGAGTGAAACCTAAAAATTCAAACTGTTACTGGAAATGAACGCTTCAACATAGAAGAACGAAATTTGGGGAACCAAGTCGCCTTATTGTACTGATCATTACCTGAAAGTATCATCCAGTTTGGGTGAAAAAATATTTGCTGAGATTTCTGGAGATTCGTAATTTTGGGAAGCTTGGCAACCCCTTCCCATGAAAGTGTTTCTCGCCAGTCACTGCTTAGGGCTACATCAAGAGGAAACCAAACGTAGAGATAGAACGTGAAACTACTTTGTTGTGTCAAGTTTCAAGAAGCTAGCACAAACCGTGTTGGATTTAGAGTTCCAAATACATCTATCAATATAGGAGAAAACAGAGTGAAACCTAAAAATTCAAACTGCTACTGGAAATGAACGCTTCAACATAGAAGAACGAAATTTGGGGAACCAAGTCGCCTTAGTGTACTGATCATTACCTGAGAGTATCATCCAATTTGGGTGAAAAAATATTTGCTGAGATTTCTGGAGATTCGTAATTTTTGGAAGCTTGGCAACCCCTTCCCATGAAAGTGTTTCTCGCCAGTCACTGCTTAGGGCTACATCAAGAGGAAACAAAACGTAGAGATAGAACGTGAAACTACTTTGTTGTGTCAAGTTTCAAGAAGCTAGCACAAACCGTGTTGGATTTAGAGTTCCAAATACATCTATCAATATAGGAGAAAACAGAGTGAAACCTAAAAATTCAAACTGTTACTGGAAATGAACGCTTCAACATAGAAGAACGAAATTTGGGGAACCAAGTCGCCTTATTGTACTGATCATTACCTGAAAGTATCATCCAGTTTGGGTGAAAAAATATTTGCTGAGATTTCTGGAGATTCGTAATTTTGGGAAGCTTGGCAACCCCTTCCCATGAAAGTGTTTCTCGCCAGTCACTGCTTAGGGCTACATCAAGAGGAAACAAAACGTAGAGATAGAACGTGAAACTACTTTGTTGTGTCAAGTTTCAAGAAGCTAGCACAAACCGTGTTGGATTTAGAGTTCCAAATACATCTATCAATATAGGATAAAACAGAGTGAAACCTAAAAATTCAAACTGTTACTGGAAATGAACGCTTCAACATAGAAGAACGAAATTTGGGGAACCAAGTCGCCTTAGTGTACTGATCATTACCTGAAAGTATCATCCAGTTTGGGTGAAAAAATATTTGCTGAGATTTCTGGAGATTCATAATTTTGGGAAGCTTGGCAACCCCTTCCCATGAAAGTGTTTCTCGCCAGTCACTGCTTAGGGCTACATCAAGAGGAAACCAAACGTAGAGATAGAACGTGAAACTACTTTGTTGTGTCAAGTTTCAAGAAGCTAGCACAAACCGTGTTGGATTTAGAGTTCCAAATACATCTATCAATATAGGAGAAAACAGAGTGAAACCTAAAAATTCAAACTGCTACTGGAAATGAACGCTTCAACATAGAAGAACGAAATTTGGGGAACCAAGTCGCCTTAGTGTACTGATCATTACCTGAGAGTATCATCCAGTTTGGGTGAAAAAATATTTGCTGAGATTTCTGGAGATTCGTAATTTTTGGAAGCTTGGCAACCCCTTCCCATGAAAGTGTTTCTCGCCAGTCACTGCTTAGGGCTACATTTAGAGGAAACAAAACGTAGAGATAGAACGTGAAACTACTTTGTTGTGTCAAGTTTCAAGAAGCTAGCACAAACCGTGTTGGATTTAGAGTTCCAAATACATCTATCAATATAGGAGAAAACAGAGTGAAACCTAAAAATTCAAACTGTTACTGGAAATGAACGCTTCAACATAGAAGAACGAAATTTGGGGAACCAAGTCGCCTTAGTGTACTGATCATTACCTGAAAGTATCATCCAGTTTGGGTGAAAAAATGTTTGCTGAGATTTCTGGAGATTCGTAATTTTGGGAAGCTTGGCAACCCCTTCCCATGAAAGTGTTTCTCGCCAGTCACTGCTTAGGGCTACATCAAGAGGAAACAAAACGTAGAGATAGAACGTGAAACTACTTTGTTGTGTCAAGTTTCAAGAAGCTAGCACAAACCGTGTTGGATGTAGAGTTCCAAATACATCTATCAATATAGGAGAAAACAGAGTGAAACCTAAAAATTCAAACTGTTACTGGGAATGAACGCTTCAACATAGAAGAACGAAATTTGGGGAACCAAGTCGCCTTAGTGTACTGATCATTACCTGAAAGTATCATCCAGTTTGGGTGAAAAAATATTTGCTGAGATTTCTGGAGATTCGTAATTTTGGGAAGCTTGGCAACCCCTTCCCATGAAAGTGTTTCTCGCCAGTCACTGCTTAGGGCTACATCAAGAGGAAACCAAACGTAGAGATAGAACGTGAAACTACTTTGTTGTTTCAAGTTTCAAGAAGCTAGCACAAACCGTGTTGGATTTAGAGTTCCAAATACATCTATCAATATAGGAGAAAACAGAGTGTAACCTAAAAATTCAAACTGTTACTGGAAATGAACGCTTCAACATAGAAGAACGAAATTTGGGGAACCAAGTCGCCTTAGTGTACTGATCATTACCTGAAAGTATCATCCAGTTTGGGTGAAAAAATATTTGCTGAGATTTCTGGAGATTCGTAATTTTGGGAAGCTTGGCAACCCCTTCCCATGAAAGTGTTTCTCGCCAGTCACTGCTTAGGGCTACATCAAGAGGAAACAAAACGTAGAGATAGAACGTGAAACTACTTTGTTGTGTCAAGTTTCAAGAAGCTAGCACAAACCGTGTTGGATTTAGAGTTCCAAATACATCTATCAATATAGGAGAAAACAGAGTGAAACCTAAAAATTCAAACTGTTACTGGAAATGAACGCTTCAACATAGAAGAACGAAATTTGGGGAACCAAGTCGCCTTAGTGTACTGATCATTACCTGAAAGTATCATCCAGTTTGGGTGAAAAAATATTTGCTGAGATTTCTGGAGATTCATAATTTTGGGAAGCTTGGCAACCCCTTCACATGAAAGCGTTTCTCGCCAGTCACTGCTTAGGGCTACATCAAGAGGAAACCAAACGTAGAGATAGAACGTGAAACTACTTTGTTGTGTCAAGTTTCAAGAAGTTAGCACAAACCGTGTTGGATTTAGAGTTCCAAATACATCTATCAATATAGGAGAAAACAGAGTGAAACCTAAAAATTCAAACTGCTACTGGAAATGAACGCTTCAACATAGAAGAACGAAATTTGGGGAACCAAGTCGCCTTAGTGTACTGATCATTACCTGAAAGTATCATCCAGTTTGGGTGAAAAAATATTTGCTGAGATTTCTGGAGATTCGTAATTTTGGGAAGCTTGGCAACCCCTTCCCATGAAAGTGTTTCTCGCCAGTCACTGCTTAGGGCTACATCAAGAGGAAACAAAACGTAGAGATAGAAGGTGAAACTACTTTGTTGTGTCAAGTTTCAAGAAGCTAGCACAAACCGTGTTGTATTTAGAGTTCCAAATACATCTATCAATATAGGAGAAAACAGAGTGAAACCTAAAAATTCAAACTGTTACTGGGAATGAACGCTTCAACATAGAAGAACGAAATTTGGGGAACCAAGTCGCCTTAGTGTACTGATCATTACCTGAAAGTATCATCCAGTTTGGGTGAAAAAATATTTGCTGAGATTTCTGGAGATTCGTAATTTTGGGAAGCTTGGCAACCCCTTCCCATGAAAGTGTTTCTCGCCAGTCACTGCTTAGGGCTACATCAAGAGGAAACAAAACGTAGAGATAGAACGTGAAACTACTTTGTTGTGTCAAGTTTCAAGAAGCTAGCACAAACCGTGTTGGATTTAGAGTTCCAAATACATCTATCAATATAGGAGAAAACAGAGTGAAACCTAAAAATTCAAACTGTTACTGGAAATGAACGCTTCAACATAGAAGAACGAAATTTGGGGAACCAAGTCGCCTTAGTGTACTGATCATTACCTGAAAGTATCATCCAGTTTGGGTGAAAAAATATTTGCTGAGATTTCTGGAGATTCGTAATTTTGGGAAGCTTGGCAACCCCTTCCCATGAAAGTGTTTCTCGCCAGTCACTGCTTAGGGCTACATCAAGAGGAAACCAAACGTAGAGATAGAACGTGAAACTACTTTGTTGTGTCAAGTTTCAAGAAGCTAGCACAAACCGTGTTGGATTTAGAGTTCCAAATACATCTATCAATATAGGAGAAAACAGAGTGAAACCTACAAATTCAAACTGTTACTGGAAATGAACGCTTCAACATAGAAGAACGAAATTTGGGGAACCAAGTCGCCTTAGTGTACTGATCATTACCTGAAAGTATCATCCAGTTTGGGTGAAAAAATATTTGCTGAGATTTCTGGAGATTCGTAATTTTGGGAAGCTTGGCAACCCCTTCCCATGAAAGTGTTTCTCGCCAGTCACTGCTTAGGGCTACATCAAGAGGAAACAAAACGTAGAGATAGAACGTGAAACTACTTTGTTGTGTCAAGTTTCAAGAAGCTAGCACAAACCGTGTTGGATTTAGAGTTCCAAATACATCTATCAATATAGGAGAAAACAGAGTGAAACCTAAAAATTCAAACTGTTACTGGAAATGAACGCTTCAACATAGAAGAACGAAATTTGGGGAACCAAGTCGCCTTAGTGTACTGATCATTACCTGAAAGTATCATCCAGTTTGGGTGAAAAAATATTTGCTGAGATTTCTGGAGATTCATAATTTTGGGAAGCTTGGCAACCCCTTCACATGAAAGCGTTTCTCGCCAGTCACTGCTTAGGGCTACATCAAGAGGAAACCAAACGTAGAGATAGAACGTGAAACTACTTTGTTGTGTCAAGTTTCAAGAAGTTAGCACAAACCGTGTTGGATTTAGAGTTCCAAATACATCTATCAATATAGGAGAAAACAGAGTGAAACCTAAAAATTCAAACTGCTACTGGAAATGAACGCTTCAACATAGAAGAACGAAATTTGGGGAACCAAGTCGCCTTAGTGTACTGATCATTACCTGAAAGTATCATCCAGTTTGGGTGAAAAAATATTTGCTGAGATTTCTGGAGATTCGTAATTTTGGGAAGCTTGGCAACCCCTTCCCATGAAAGTGTTTCTCGCCAGTCACTGCTTAGGGCTACATCAAGAGGAAACAAAACTTAGAGATAGAAGGTGAAACTACTTTGTTGTGTCAAGTTTCAAGAAGCTAGCACAAACCGTGTTGTATTTAGAGTTCCAAATACATCTATCAATATAGGAGAAAACAGAGTGAAACCTAAAAATTCAAACTGTTACTGGGAATGAACGCTTCAACATAGAAGAACGAAATTTGGGGAACCAAGTCGCCTTAGTGTACTGATCATTACCTGAAAGTATCATCCAGTTTGGGTGAAAAAATATTTGCTGAGATTTCTGGAGATTCGTAATTTTGGGAAGCTTGGCAACCCCTTCCCATGAAAGTGTTTCTCGCCAGTCACTGCTTAGGGCTACATCAAGAGGAAACAAAACGTAGAGATAGAACGTGAAACTACTTTGTTGTGTCAAGTTTCAAGAAGCTAGCACAAACCGTGTTGGATTTAGAGTTCCAAATACATCTATCAATATAGGAGAAAACAGAGTGAAACCTAAAAATTCAAACTGCTACTGGAAATGAACGCTTCAACATAGAAGAACGAAATTTGGGGAACCAAGTCGCCTTAGTGTACTGATCATTACCTGAGAGTATCATCCAGTTTGGGTGAAAAAATATTTGCTGAGATTTCTGGAGATTCGTAATTTTTGGAAGCTTGGCAACCCCTTCCCAAGAAAGTGTTTCTCGCCAGTCACTGCTTAGGGCTACATCAAGAGGAAACAAAACGTAGAGATAGAACGTGAAACTACTTTGTTGTGTCAAGTTTCAAGAAGCTAGCACAAACCGTGTTGGATTTAGAGTTCCAAATACATCTATCAATATAGGAGAAAACAGAGTGAAACCTAAAAATTCAAACTGTTACTGGAAATGAACGCTTCAACATAGAAGAACGAAATTTGGGGAACCAAGTCGCCTTAGTGTACTGATCATTACCTGAAAGTATCATCCAGTTTGGGTGAAAAAATATTTGCTGAGATTTCTGGAGATTCGTAATTTTGGGAAGCTTGGCAACCCCTTCCCATGAAAGTGTTTCTCGCCAGTCACTGCTTAGGGCTACATCAAGAGGAAACCAAACGTAGAGATAGAACGTGAAACTACTTTGTTGTGTCAAGTTTCAAGAAGCTAGCACAAACCGTGTTGGATTTAGAGTTCCAAATACATCTATCAATATAGGAGAAAACAGAGTGAAACCTAAAAATTCAAACTGTTACTGGAAATGAACGCTTCAACATAGAAGAACGAAATTTGGGGAACCAAGTCACCTTAGTGTACTGATCATTACCTGAAAGTATCATCCATTTTGGGTGAAAAAATATTTGCTGAGATTTCTGGAGATTCGTAATTTTGGGAAGCTTGGCAACCCCTTCCCATGAAAGTGTTTCTCGCCAGTCACTGCTTAGGGCTACATCAAGAGGAAACCAAACGTAGAGATAGAACGTGAAACTACTTTGTTGTGTCAAGTTTCAAGAAGCTAGCACAAACCGTGTTGGATTTAGAGTTCCAAATACATCTATCAATATAGGAGAAAACAGAGTGAAACCTACAAATTCAAACTGTTACTGGAAATGAACGCTTCAACATAGAAGAACGAAATTTGGGGAACCAAGTCGCCTTAGTGTACTGATCATTACCTGAAAGTATCATCCAGTTTGGGTGAAAAAATGTTTGCTGAGATTTCTGGAGATTCGTAATTTTGGGAAGCTTGGCAACCCCTTCCCATGAAAGTGTTTCTCGCCAGTCACTGCTTAGGGCTACATCAAGAGGAAACAAAACGTAGAGATAGAACGTGAAACTACTTTGTTGTGTCAAGTTTCAAGAAGCTAGCACAAACCGTGTTGGATTTAGAGTTCCAAATACATCTATCAATATAGGAGAAAACAGAGTGAAACCTAAAAATTCAAACTGTTACTGGAAATGAACGCTTCAACATAGAAGAACGAAATTTGGGGAACCAAGTCGCCTTAGTGTACTGATCATTACCTGAAAGTATCATCCAGTTTGGGTGAAAAAATATTTGCTGAGATTTCTGGAGATTCGTAATTTTGGGAAGCTTGGCAACCCCTTCCCATGAAAGTGTTTCTCGCCAGTCACTGCTTAGGGCTACATCAAGAGGAAACAAAACGTAGAGATAGAACGTGAAACTACTTTGTTGTTTCAAGTTTCAAGAAGCTAGCACAAACCGTGTTGGATTTAGAGTTCCAAATACATCTATCAATATAGGAGAAAACAGAGTGAAACCTAAAAATTCAAACTGTTACTGGAAATGAACGCTTCAACATAGAAGAACGAAATTTGGGGAACCAAGTCGCCTTAGTGTACTGATCATTACCTGAAAGTATCATCCAGTTTGGGTGAAAAAATATTTGCTGAGATTTCTGGAGATTCGTAATTTTGGGAAGCTTGGCAACCCCTTCCCATGAAAGTGTTTCTCGCCAGTCACTGCTTAGGGCTACATCAAGAGGAAACCAAACGTAGAGATAGAACGTGAAACTACTTTGTTGTGTCAAGTTTCAAGAAGCTAGCACAAACCGTGTTGGATTTAGAGTTCCAAATACATCTATCAATATAGGAGAAAACAGAGTGAAACCTAAAAATTCAAACTGTTACTGGAAATGAACGCTTCAACATAGAAGAACGAAATTTGGGGAACCAAGTCACCTTAGTGTACTGATCATTACCTGAAAGTATCATCCATTTTGGGTGAAAAAATATTTGCTGAGATTTCTGGAGATTCGTAATTTTGGGAAGCTTGGCAACCCCTTCCCATGAAAGTGTTTCTCGCCAGTCACTGCTTAGGGCTACATCAAGAGGAAACCAAACGTAGAGATAGAACGTGAAACTACTTTGTTGTGTCAAGTTTCAAGAAGCTAGCACAAACCGTGTTGGATTTAGAGTTCCAAATACATCTATCAATATAGGAGAAAACAGAGTGAAACCTACAAATTCAAACTGTTACTGGAAATGAACGCTTCAACATAGAAGAACGAAATTTGGGGAACCAAGTCGCCTTAGTGTACTGATCATTACCTGAAAGTATCATCCAGTTTGGGTGAAAAAATGTTTGCTGAGATTTCTGGAGATTCGTAATTTTGGGAAGCTTGGCAACCCCTTCCCATGAAAGTGTTTCTCGCCAGTCACTGCTTAGGGCTACATCAAGAGGAAACAAAACGTAGAGATAGAATGTGAAACTACTTTGTTGTGTCAAGTTTCAAGAAGCTAGCACAAACCGTGTTGGATTTAGAGTTCCAAATACATCTATCAATATAGGAGAAAACAGAGTGAAACCTAAAAATTCAAACTGTTACTGGAAATGAACGCTTCAACATAGAAGAACGAAATTTGGGGAACCAAGTCGCCTTAGTGTACTGATCATTACCTGAAACTATCATCCAGTTTGGGTGAAAAAATATTTGCTGAGATTTCTGGAGATTCGTAATTTTGGGAAGCTTGGCAACCCCTTCCCATGAAAGTGTTTCTCGCCAGTCACTGCTTAGGGCTACATCAAGAGGAAACAAAACGTAGAGATAGAACGTGAAACTACTTTGTTGTTTCAAGTTTCAAGAAGCTAGCACAAACCGTGTTGGATTTAGAGTTCCAAATACATCTATCAATATAGGAGAAAACAGAGTGTAACCTAAAAATTCAAACTGTTACTGGAAATGAACGCTTCAACATAGAAGAACGAAATTTGGGGAACCTAGTCGCCTTAGTGTACTGATCATTACCTGAAAGTATCATCCAGTTTGGGTGAAAAAATATTTGCTGAGATTTCTGGAGATTCGTAATTTTGGGAAGCTTGGCAACCCCTTCCCATGAAAGTGTTTCTCGCCAGTCACTGCTTAGGGCTACATCAAGAGGAAACAAAACGTAGAGATAGAACGTGAAACTACTTTGTTGTGTCAAGTTTCAAGAAGCTAGCACAAACCGTGTTGGATTTAGAGTTCCAAATACATCTATCAATATAGGAGAAAACAGAGTGAAACCTAAAAATTCAAACTGTTACTGGAAATGAACGCTTCAACATAGAAGAACGAAATTTGGGGAACCAAGTCGCCTTAGTGTACTGATCATTACCTGAAAGTATCATCCAGTTTGGGTGAAAAAATATTTGCTGAGATTTCTGGAGATTCATAATTTTGGGAAGCTTGGCCACCCCTTCACATGAAAGCGTTTCTCGCCAGTCACTGCTTAGGGCTACATCAAGAGGAAACCAAACGTAGAGATAGAACGTGAAACTACTTTGTTGTGTCAAGTTTCAAGAAGTTAGCACAAACCGTGTTGGATTTAGAGTTCCAAATACATCTATCAATATAGGAGAAAACAGAGTGAAACCTAAAAATTCAAACTGCTACTGGAAATGAACGCTTCAACATAGAAGAACGAAATTTGGGGAACCAAGTCGCCTTAGTGTACTGATCATTACCTGAGAGTATCATCCAGTTTGGGTGAAAAAATATTTGCTGAGATTTCTGGAGATTCGTAATTTTTGGAAGCTTGGCAACCCCTTCCCATGAAAGTGTTTCTCGCCAGTCACTGCTTAGGGCTACATCTAGAGGAAACAAAACGTAGAGATAGAACGTGAAACTACTTTGTTGTGTCAAGTTTCAAGAAGCTAGCACAAACCGTGTTGGATTTAGAGTTCCAAATACATCTATCAATATAGGAGAAAACAGAGTGAAACCTAAAAATTCAAACTGTAACTGGAAATGAACGCTTCAACATAGAAGAACGAAATTTGGGGAACCAAGTCGCCTTAGTGTACTGATCATTACCTGAAAGTATCATCCAGTTTGGGTGAAAAAATATTTGCTGAGATTTCTGGAGATTCGTAATTTTGGGAAGCTTGGCAACCCCTTCCCATAAAAGTGTTTCTCGCCAGTCACTGCTTAGGGCTACATCAAGAGGAAACAAAACGTAGAGATAGAAGGTGAAACTACTTTGTTGTGTCAAGTTTCAAGAAGCTAGCACAAACCGTGTTGGATTTAGAGTTCCAAATACATCTATCAATATAGGAGAAAACAGAGTGAAACCTAAAAATTCAAACTGTTACTGGGAATGAACGCTTCAACATAGAAGAACGAAATTTGGGGAACCAAGTCGCCTTAGTGTACTGATCATTACCTGAAAGTATCATCCAGTTTGGGTGAAAAAATATTTGCTGAGATTTCTGGAGATTCGTAATTTTGGGAAGCTTGGCAACCCCTTCCCATGAAAGTGTTTCTGGCCAGTCACTGCTTAGGGCTACATCAAGAGGAAACCAAACGTAGAGATAGAACGTGAAACTACTTTGTTGTGTCAAGTTTCAAGAAGCTAGCACAAACCGTGTTGGATTTAGAGTTCCAAATACATCTATCAATATAGGAGAAAACAGAGTGAAACCTAAAAATTCAAACTGTTACTGGAAATGAACGCTTCAACATAGAAGAACGAAATTTGGGGAACCAAGTCGCCTTAGTGTACTGATCATTACCTGAAAGTATCATCCAGTTTGGGTGAAAAAATATTTGCTGAGATTTCTGGAGATTCGTAATTTTGGGAAGCTTGGCAACCCCTTCCCATGAAAGTGTTTCTCGCCAGTCACTGCTTAGGGCTACATCAAGAGGAAACAAAACGTAGAGATAGAACGTGAAACTACTTTGTTGTGTCAAGTTTCAAGAAGCTAGCACAAACCGTGTTGGATTTAGAGTTCCAAATACATCTATCAATATAGGAGAAAACAGAGTGAAACCTAAAAATTCAAACTGTTACTGGAAATGAACGCTTCAACATAGAAGAACGAAATTTGGGGAACCAAGTCGCCTTAGTGTACTGATCATTACCTGAAAGTATCATCCAGTTTGGGTGAAAAAATATTTGCTGAGATTTCTGGAGATTCGTAATTTTGGGAAGCTTGGCAACCCCTTCCCATGAAAGTGTTTCTCGCCAGTCACTGCTTAGGGCTACATCAAGAGGAAACCAAACGTAGAGATAGAACGTGAAACTACTTTGTTGTGTCAAGTTTCAAGAAGCTAGCACAAACCGTGTTGGATTTAGAGTTCCAAATACATCTATCAATATAGGAGAAAACAGAGTGAAACCTAAAAATTCAAACTGTTACTGGAAATGAACGCTTCAACATAGAAGAACGAAATTTGGGGAACCAAGTCGCCTTAGTGTACTGATCATTACCTGAAAGTATCATCCAGTTTGGGTGAAAAAATATTTGCTGAGATTTCTGGAGATTCGTAATTTTGGGAAGCTTGGCAACCCCTTCCCATGAAAGTGTTTCTCGCCAGTCACTGCTTAGGGCTACATCAAGAGGAAACAAAACGTAGAGATAGAACGTGAAACTACTTTGTTGTGTCAAGTTTCAAGAAGCTAGCACAAACCGTGTTGGATTTAGAGTTCCAAATACATCTATCAATATAGGAGAAAACAGAGTGAAACCTAAAAATTCAAACTGTTACTGGAAATGAACGCTTCAACATAGAAGAACGAAATTTGGGGAACCAAGTCGCCTTAGTGTACTGATCATTACCTGAAAGTATCATCCAGTTTGGGTGAAAAAATATTTGCTGAGATTTCTGGAGATTCGTAATTTTGGGAAGCTTGGCAACCCCTTCCCATGAAAGTGTTTCTCGCCAGTCACTGCTTAGGGCTACATCAAGAGGAAACCAAACGTAGAGATAGAACGTGAAACTACTTTGTTGTGTCAAGTTTCAAGAAGCTAGCACAAACCGTGTTGGATTTAGAGTTCCAAATACATCTATCAATATAGGAGAAAACAGAGTGAAACCTACAAATTCAAACTGTTACTGGAAATGAACGCTTCAACATAGAAGAACGAAATTTGGGGAACCAAGTCGCCTTAGTGTACTGATCATTACCTGAAAGTATCATCCAGTTTGGGTGAAAAAATGTTTGCTGAGATTTCTGGAGATTCGTAATTTTTGGAAGCTTGGCAACCATTCCCATGAAAGTGTTTCTCGCCAGTCACTGCTTAGGGCTACATCAAGAGGAAACAAAATGTAGAGATAGAACGTGAAACTACTTTGTTGTGTCAAGTTTCAAGAAGTTAGCACAAACCGTGTTGGATTTAGAGTTCCAAATACATCTATCAATATAGGAGAAAACAGAGTGAAACCTAAAAATTCAAACTGCTACTGGAAATGAACGCTTCAACATAGAAGAACGAAATTTGGGGAACCAAGTCGCCTTAGTGTACTGATCATTACCTGAGAGTATCATCCAGTTTGGGTGAAAAAATATTTGCTGAGATTTCTGGAGATTCGTAATTTTGGGAAGCTTGGCAACCCCTTCCCATGAAAGTGTTTCTCGCCAGTCACTGCTTAGGGCTACATCAAGAGGAAACCAAACGTAGAGATAGAACGTGAAACTACTTTGTTGTGTCAAGTTTCAAGAAGCTAGCACAAACCGTGTTGGATTTAGAGTTCCAAATACATCTATCAATATAGGAGAAAACAGAGTGAAACCTACAAATTCAAACTGTTACTGGAAATGAACGCTTCAACATAGAAGAACGAAATTTGGGGAACCAAGTCGCCTTAGTGTACTGATCATTACCTGAAAGTATCATCCAGTTTGGGTGAAAAAATGTTTGCTGAGATTTCTGGAGATTCGTAATTTTTGGAAGCTTGGCAACCATTCCCATGAAAGTGTTTCTCGCCAGTCACTGCTTAGGGCTACATCAAGAGGAAACAAAATGTAGAGAAAGAACGTGAAACTACTTTGTTGTGTCAAGTTTCAAGAAGTTAGCACAAACCGTGTTGGATTTAGAGTTCCAAATACATCTATCAATATAGGAGAAAACAGAGTGAAACCTAAAAATTCAAACTGCTACTGGAAATGAACGCTTCAACATAGAAGAACGAAATTTGGGGAACCAAGTCGCCTTAGTGTACTGATCATTACCTGAGAGTATCATCCAGTTTGGGTGAAAAAATATTTGCTGAGATTTCTGGAGATTCGTAATTTTTGGAAGCTTGGCAACCCCTTCCCATGAAAGTGTTTCTCGCCAGTCACTGCTTAGGGCTACATCTAGAGGAAACAAAACGTAGAGATAGAACGTGAAACTACTTTGTTGTGTCAAGTTTCAAGAAGCTAGCACAAACCGTGTTGGATTTAGAGTTCCAAATACATCTATCAATATAGGAGAAAACAGAGTGAAACCTAAAAATTCAAACTGTAACTGGAAATGAACGCTTCAACATAGAAGAACGAAATTTGGGGAACCAAGTCGCCTTAGTGTACTGATCATTACCTGAAAGTATCATCCAGTTTGGGTGAAAAAATATTTGCTGAGATTTCTGGAGATTCGTAATTTTGGGAAGCTTGGCAACCCCTTCCCATAAAAGTGTTTCTCGCCAGTCACTGCTTAGGGCTACATCAAGAGGAAACAAAACGTAGAGATAGAAGGTGAAACTACTTTGTTGTGTCAAGTTTCAAGAAGCTAGCACAAACCGTGTTGGATTTAGAGTTCCAAATACATCTATCAATATAGGAGAAAACAGAGTGAAACCTAAAAATTCAAACTGTTACTGGGAATGAACGCTTCAACATAGAAGAACGAAATTTGGGGAACCAAGTCGCCTTAGTGTACTGATCATTACCTGAAAGTATCATCCAGTTTGGGTGAAAAAATATTTGCTGAGATTTCTGGAGATTCGTAATTTTGGGAAGCTTGGCAACCCCTTCCCATGAAAGTGTTTCTGGCCAGTCACTGCTTAGGGCTACATCAAGAGGAAACAAAACGTAGAGATAGAACGTGAAACTACTTTGTTGTGTCAAGTTTCAAGAAGCTAGCACAAACCGTGTTGGATTTAGAGTTCCAAATACATCTATCAATATAGGAGAAAACAGAGTGAAACCTAAAAATTCAAACTGTTACTGGAAATGAACGCTTCAACATAGAAGAACGAAATTTGGGGAACCAAGTCGCCTTAGTGTACTGATCATTACCTGAAAGTATCATCCAGTTTGGGTGAAAAAATATTTGCTGAGATTTCTGGAGATTCGTAATTTTGGGAAGCTTGGCAACCCCTTCCCATGAAAGTGTTTCTCGCCAGTCACTGCTTAGGGCTACATCAAGAGGAAACAAAACGTAGAGATAGAACGTGAAACTACTTTGTTGTGTCAAGTTTCAAGAAGCTAGCACAAACCGTGTTGGATTTAGAGTTCCAAATACATCTATCAATATAGGAGAAAACAGAGTGAAACCTAAAAATTCAAACTGTTACTGGAAATGAACGCTTCAACATAGAAGAACGAAATTTGGGGAACCAAGTCGCCTTAGTGTACTGATCATTACCTGAAAGTATCATCCAGTTTGGGTGAAAAAATATTTGCTGAGATTTCTGGAGATTCGTAATTTTGGGAAGCTTGGCAACCCCTTCCCATGAAAGTGTTTCTGGCCAGTCACTGCTTAGGGCTACATCAAGAGGAAACCAAACGTAGAGATAGAACGTGAAACTACTTTGTTGTGTCAAGTTTCAAGAAGCTAGCACAAACCGTGTTGGATTTAGAGTTCCAAATACATCTATCAATATAGGAGAAAACAGAGTGAAACCTACAAATTCAAACTGTTACTGGAAATGAACGCTTCAACATAGAAGAACGAAATTTGGGGAACCAAGTCGCCTTAGTGTACTGATCATTACCTGAAAGTATCATCCAGTTTGGGTGAAAAAATGTTTGCTGAGATTTCTGGAGATTCGTAATTTTTGGAAGCTTGGCAACCATTCCCATGAAAGTGTTTCTCGCCAGTCACTGCTTAGGGCTACATCAAGAGGAAACAAAATGTAGAGATAGAACGTGAAACTACTTTGTTGTGTCAAGTTTCAAGAAGCTAGCACAAACCGTGTTGGATGTAGAGTTCCAAATACATCTATCAATATAGGAGAAAACAGAGTGAAACCTAAAAATTCAAACTGTTACTGGAAATGAACGCTTCAACATAGAAGAACGAAATTTGGGGAACCAAGTCGCCTTAGTGTACTGATCATTACCTGAAAGTATCATCCAGTTTGGGTGAAAAAATATTTGCTGAGATTTCTGGAGATTCGTAATTTTTGGAAGCTTGGCAACCCCTTCCCATGAAAGTGTTTCTCGCCAGTCACTGCTTAGGGCTACATCAAGAGGAAACAAAACGTAGAGATAGAACGTGAAACTACTTTGTTGTGTCAAGTTTCAAGAAGCTAGCACAAACCGTGTTGGATTTAGAGTTCCAAATACATCTATCAATATAGGAGAAAACAGAGTGAAACCTAAAAATTCAAACTGTTACTGGAAATGAACGCTTCAACATAGAAGAACGAAATTTGGGGAACCAAGTCGCCTTAGTGTACTGATCATTACCTGAAAGTATCATCCAGTTTGGGTGAAAAAATATTTGCTGAGATTTCTGGAGATTCATAATTTTGGGAAGCTTGGCAACCCCTTCCCATGAAAGTGTTTCTCGCCAGTCACTGCTTAGGGCTACATCAAGAGGAAACCAAACGTAGAGATAGAACGTGAAACTACTTTCTTGTGTCAAGTTTCAAGAAGCTAGCACAAACCGTGTTGGATTTAGAGTTCCAAATACATCTATCAATATAGGAGAAAACAGAGTGAAACCTAAAAATTCAAACTGTTACTGGAAATGAACGCTTCAACATAGAAGAACGAAATTTGGGGAACCAAGTCGCCTTAGTGTACTGATCATTACCTGAAAGTATCATCCAGTTTGGGTGAAAAAATATTTGCTGAGATTTCTGGAGATTCGTAATTTTGGGAAGCTTGGCAACCCCTTCCCATGAAAGTGTTTCTCGCCAGTCACTGCTTAGGGCTACATCAAGAGGAAACCAAACATACAGATAGAACGTGAAACTACTTTGTTGTGTCAAGTTTCAAGAAGCTAGCACAAACCGTGTTGGATTTAGAGTTCCAAATACATCTATCAATATAGGAGAAAACAGAGTGAAACCTAAAAATTCAAACTGTTACTGGAAATGAACGCTTCAACATAGAAGAACGAAATTTGGGGAACCAAGTCGCCTTAGTGTACTGATCATTACCTGAAAGTATCATCCAGTTTGGGTGAAAAAATATTTGCTGAGATTTCTGGAGATTCGTAATTTTGGGAAGTTTGGCAACCCCTTCCCATGAAAGTGTTTCTCGCCAGTCACTGCTTAGGGCTACATCAAGAGGAAACAAAACGTAGAGATAGAACGTGAAACTACTTTGTTGTGTCAAGTTTCAAGAAGCTAGCACAAACCGTGTTGGATTTAGAGTTCCAAATACATCTATCAATATAGGAGAAAACAGAGTGAAACCTAAAAATTCAAACTGTTACTGGAAATGAACGCTTCAACATAGAAGAACGAAATTTGGGGAACCAAGTCGCCTTAGTGTACTGATCATTACCTGAAAGTATCATCCAGTTTGGGTGAAAAAATATTTGCTGAGATTTCTGGAGATTCGTAATTTTGGGAAGCTTGGCAACCCCTTCCCATGAAAGTGTTTCTCGCCAGTCACTGCTTAGGGCTACATCTAGAGGAAACAAAACGTAGAGATAGAACGTGAAACTACTTTGTTGTGTCAAGTTTCAAGAAGCTAGCACAAACCGTGTTGGATTTAGAGTTCCAAATACATCTATCAATATAGGAGAAAACAGAGTGAAACCTAAAAATTCAAACTGTTACTGGAAATGAACGCTTCAACATAGAAGAACGAAATTTGGGGAACCAAGTCGCCTTAGTGTACTGATCATTACCTGAAAGTATCATCCAGTTTGGGTGAAAAAATATTTGCTGAGATTTCTGGAGATTCGTAATTTTGGGAAGCTTGGCAACCCCTTCCCATGAAAGTGTTTCTCGCCAGTCACTGCTTAGGGCTACATCAAGAGGAAACAAAACGTAGAGATAGAACTTGAAACTACTTTGTTGTTTCAAGTTTCAAGAAGCTAGCACAAACCGTGTTGGATTTAGAGTTCCAAATACATCTATCAATATAGGAGAAAACAGAGTGTAACCTAAAAATTCAAACTGTTACTGGAAATGAACGCTTCAACATAGAAGAACGAAATTTGGGGAACCAAGTCGCCTAAGTGTACTGATCATTACCTGAAAGTATCATCCAGTTTGGGTGAAAAAATATTTGCTGAGATTTCTGGAGATTCGTAATTTTGGGAAGCTTGGCAACCCCTTCCCATGAAAGTGTTTCTCGCCAGTCACTGCTTAGGGCTACATCAAGAGGAAACAAAACATAGAGATAGAACGTGAAACTACTTTGTTGTGTCAAGTTTCAAGAAGCTAGCACAAACCGTGTTGGATTTAGAGTTCCAAATACATCTATCAATATAGGAGAAAACAGAGTGAAACCTACAAATTCAAACTGTTACTGGAAATGAACGCTTCAACATAGAAGAACGAAATTTGGGGAACCAAGTCGCCTTAGTGTACTGATCATTACCTGAAAGTATCATCCAGTTTGGGTGAAAAAATATTTGCTGAGATTTCTGGAGATTCATAATTTTGGGAAGCTTGGCAACCCCTTCCCATGAAAGTGTTTCTCGCCAGTCACTGCTTAGGGCTACATCAAGAGGAAACCAAACTTAGAGATAGAACGTGAAACTACTTTGTTGTGTCAAGTTTCAAGAAGTTAGCACAAACCATGTTGGATGTAGAGTTCCAAATACATCTATCAATATAGGAGAAAACAGAGTGAAACCTAAAAATTCAAACTGCTACTGGAAATGAACGCTTCAACATAGAAGAACGAAATTTGGGGAACCAAGTCGCCTTAGTGTACTGATCATTACCTGAGAGTATCATCCAGTTTGGGTGAAAAAATATTTGCTGAGATTTCTGGAGATTCGTAATTTTTGGAAGCTTGGCAACCCCTTCCCATTAAAGTGTTTCTCGCCAGTCACTGCTTAGGGCTACATCAAGAGGAAACAAAACGTAGAGATAGAACGTGAAACTACTTTGTTGTGTCAAGTTTCAAGAAGCTAGCACAAACCGTGTTGGATTTAGAGTTCCAAATACATCTATCAATATAGGAGAAAACAGAGTGAAACCTAAAAATTCAAACTGTTACTGGAAATGAACGCTTCAACATAGAAGAACGAAATTTGGGGAACCAAGTCGCCTTAGTGTACTGATCATTACCTGAAAGTATCATCCAGTTTGGGTGAAAAAATATTTGCTGAGATTTCTGGAGATTCGTAATTTTGGGAAGCTTGGCAACCCCTTCCCATGAAAGTGTTTCTCGCCAGTCACTGCTTAGGGCTACATCAAGAGGAAACAAAACGTAGAGATAGAACGTGAAACTACTTTGTTGTGTCAAGTTTCAAGAAGCTAGCACAAACCGTGTTGGATTTAGAGTTCCAAATACATCTATCAATATAGGAGAAAACAGAGTGAAACCTACAAATTCAAACTGTTACTGGAAATGAACGCTTCAACATAGAAGAACGAAATTTGGGGAACCAAGTCGCCTTAGTGTACTGATCATTACCTGAAAGTATCATCCAGTTTGGGTGAAAAAATATTTGCTGAGATTTCTGGAGATTCGTAATTTTTGGAAGCTTGGCAACACCTTCCCATGAAAGGGTTTCTCGCCAGTCACTGCTTAGGGCTACATCAAGAGGAAACAAAACGTAGAGATAGAACGTGAAACTACTTTGTTGTGTCAAGTTTCAAGAAGCTAGCACAAACCGTGTTGGATTTAGAGTTCCAAATACATCTATCAATATAGGAGAAAACAGAGTGAAACCTAAAAATTCAAACTGTTACTGGAAATGAACGCTTCAACATAGAAGAACGAAATTTGGGGAACCAAGTCGCCTTAGTGTACTGATCATTACCTGAAAGTATCATCCAGTTTGGGTGAAAAAATATTTGCTGAGATTTCTGGAGATTCGTAATTTTGGGAAGCTTGGCAACCCCTTCCCATGAAAGTGTTTCTCGCAAGTCACTGCTTAGGGCTACATCAAGAGGAAACAAAACATAGAGATAGAACGTGAAACTACTTTGTTGTTTCAAGTTTCAAGAAGCTAGCACAAACCGTGTTGGATTTAGAGTTCCAAATACATCTATCAATATAGGAGAAAACAGAGTGAAACCTAAAAATTCAATCTGTTACTGGAAATGAACGCTTCAACATAGAAGAACGAAATTTGGGGAACCAAGTCGCCTTAGTGTACTGATCATTACCTGAAAGTATCATCCAGTTTGGGTGAAAAAATATTTGCTGAGATTTCTGGAGATTCGTAATTTTGGGAAGCTTGGCAACCCCTTCCCATGAAAGTGTTTCTCGCCAGTCACTGCTTAGGGCTACATCAAGAGGAAACAAAACGTAGAGATAGAACGTGAAACTACTTTGTTGTTTCAAGTTTCAAGAAGCTAGCACAATCCGTGTTGGATTTAGAGTTCCAAATACATCTATCAATATAGGAGAAAACACAGTGTAACCTAAAAATTCAAACTGTTACTGGAAATGAACGCTTCAACATAGAAGAACGAAATTTGGGGAACCAAGTCGCCTTAGTGTACTGATCATTACCTGAAAGTATCATCCAGTTTGGGTGAAAAAATATTTGCTGAGATTTCTGGAGATTCGTAATTTTGGGAAGCTTGGCAACCCCTTCCCATGAAAGTGTTTCTCGCCAGTCACTGCTTAGGGCTACATCAAGAGGAAACAAAACGTAGAGATAGAACGTGAAACTACTTTGTTGTGTCAAGTTTCAAGAAGCTAGCACAAACCGTGTTGGATTTAGAGTTCCAAATACATCTATCAATATAGGAGAAAACAGAGTGAAACCTAAAAATTCAAACCGTTACTGGGAATGAACGCTTCAACATAGAAGAACGAAATTTGGGGAACCAAGTCGCCTTAGTGTACTGATCATTACCTGAAAGTATCATCCAGTTTGGGTGAAAAAATATTTGCTGAGATTTCTGGAGATTCGTAATTTTGGGAAGCTTGGCAACCCCTTCCCATGAAAGTGTTTCTCGCCAGTCACTGCTTAGGGCTACATCAAGAGGAAACAAAACGTAGAGATAGAACGTGAAACTACTTTGTTGTGTCAAGTTTCAAGAAGCTAGCACAAACCGTGTTGGATTTAGAGTTCCAAATACATCTATCAATATAGGAGAAAACAGAGTGAAACCTAAAAATTCAAACTGTTACTGGAATTGAACGCTTCAACATAGAAGAACGAAATTTGGGGAACCAAGTCGCCTTAGTGTACTGATCATTACCTGAAAGTATCATCCAGTTTGGGTGAAAAAATATTTGCTGAGATTTCTGGAGATTCATAATTTTGGGAAGCTTGGCAACCCCTTCCCATGAAAGTGTTTCTCGCCAGTCACTGCTTAGGGCTACATCAAGAGGAAACCAAACGTAGAGATAGAACGTGAAACTACTTTGTTGTGTCAAGTTTCAAGAAGCTAGCACAAACCGTGTTGGATTTAGAGTTCCAAATACATCTATCAATATAGGAGAAAACAGAGTGAAACCTAAAAATTCAAACTGCTACTGGAAATGAACGCTTCAACATAGAAGAACGAAATTTGGGGAACCAAGTCGCCTTAGTGTACTGATCATTACCTGAGAGTATCATCCAGTTTGGGTGAAAAAATATTTGCTGAGATTTCTGGAGATTCGTAATTTTTGGAAGCTTGGCAACCCCTTCCCATGAAAGTGTTTCTCGCCAGTCACTGCTTAGGGCTACATTTAGAGGAAACAAAACGTAGAGATAGAACGTGAAACTACTTTGTTGTGTCAAGTTTCAAGAAGCTAGCACAAACCGTGTTGGATTTAGAGTTCCAAATACATCTATCAATATAGGAGAAAACAGAGTGAAACCTAAAAATTCAAACTGTTACTGGAAATGAACGCTTCAACATAGAAGAACGAAATTTGGGGAACCAAGTCGCCTTATTGTACTGATCATTACCTGAAAGTATCATCCAGTTTGGGTGAAAAAATATTTGCTGAGATTTCTGGAGATTCGTAATTTTGGGAAGCTTGGCAACCCCTTCCCATGAAAGTGTTTCTCGCCAGTCACTGCTTAGGGCTACATCAAGAGGAAACCAAACGTAGAGATAGAACGTGAAACTACTTTGTTGTGTCAAGTTTCAAGAAGCTAGCACAAACCGTGTTGGATTTAGAGTTCCAAATACATCTATCAATATAGGAGAAAACAGAGTGAAACCTAAAAATTCAAACTGCTACTGGAAATGAACGCTTCAACATAGAAGAACGAAATTTGGGGAACCAAGTCGCCTTAGTGTACTGATCATTACCTGAGAGTATCATCCAGTTTGGGTGAAAAAATATTTGCTGAGATTTCTGGAGATTCGTAATTTTTGGAAGCTTGGCAACCCCTTCCCATGAAAGTGTTTCTCGCCAGTCACTGCTTAGGGCTACATCAAGAGGAAACAAAACGTAGAGATAGAACGTGAAACTACTTTGTTGTGTCAAGTTTCAAGAAGCTAGCACAAACCGTGTTGGATTTAGAGTTCCAAATACATCTATCAATATAGGAGAAAACAGAGTGAAACCTAAAAATTCAAACTGTTACTGGAAATGAACGCTTCAACATAGAAGAACGAAATTTGGGGAACCAAGTTGCCTTATTGTACTGATCATTACCTGAAAGTATCATCCAGTTTGGGTGAAAAAATATTTGCTGAGATTTCTGGAGATTCGTAATTTTGGGAAGCTTGGCAACCCCTTCCCATGAAAGTGTTTCTCGCCAGTCACTGCTTAGGGCTACATCAAGAGGAAACAAAACGTAGAGATAGAACGTGAAACTACTTTGTTGTGTCAAGTTTCAAGAAGCTAGCACAAACCGTGTTGGATTTAGAGTTCCAAATACATCTATCAATATAGGAGAAAACAGAGTGAAACCTAAAAATTCAAACTGTTACTGGAAATGAACGCTTCAACATAGAAGAACGAAATTTGGGGAACCAAGTCGCCTTAGTGTACTGATCATTACCTGAAAGTATCATCCAGTTTGGGTGAAAAAATATTTGCTGAGATTTCTGGAGATTCATAATTTTGGGAAGCTTGGCAACCCCTTCCCATGAAAGTGTTTCTCGCCAGTCACTGCTTAGGGCTACATCAAGAGGAAACCAAACGTAGAGATAGAACGTGAAACTACTTTGTTGTGTCAAGTTTCAAGAAGCTAGCACAAACCGTGTTGGATTTAGAGTTCCAAATACATCTATCAATATAGGAGAAAACAGAGTGAAACCTAAAAATTCAAACTGCTACTGGAAATGAACGCTTCAACATAGAAGAACGAAATTTGGGGAACCAAGTCGCCTTAGTGTACTGATCATTACCTGAGAGTATCATCCAGTTTGGGTGAAAAAATATTTGCTGAGATTTCTGGAGATTCGTAATTTTTGGAAGCTTGGCAACCCCTTCCCATGAAAGTGTTTCTCGCCAGTCACTGCTTAGGGCTACATTTAGAGGAAACAAAACGTAGAGATAGAACGTGAAACTACTTTGTTGTGTCAAGTTTCAAGAAGCTAGCACAAACCGTGTTGGATTTAGAGTTCCAAATACATCTATCAATATAGGAGAAAACAGAGTGAAACCTAAAAATTCAAACTGTTACTGGAAATGAACGCTTCAACATAGAAGAACGAAATTTGGGGAACCAAGTCGCCTTATTGTACTGATCATTACCTGAAAGTATCATCCAGTTTGGGTGAAAAAATATTTGCTGAGATTTCTGGAGATTCGTAATTTTGGGAAGCTTGGCAACCCCTTCCCATGAAAGTGTTTCTCGCCAGTCACTGCTTAGGGCTACATCAAGAGGAAACAAAACGTAGAGATAGAACGTGAAACTACTTTGTTGTGTCAAGTTTCAAGAAGCTAGCACAAACCGTGTTGGATTTAGAGTTCCAAATACATCTATCAATATAGGAGAAAACAGAGTGAAACCTAAAAATTCAAACTGTTACTGGAAATGAACGCTTCAACATAGAAGAACGAAATTTGGGGAACCAAGTCGCCTTAGTGTACTGATCATTACCTGAAAGTATCATCCAGTTTGGGTGAAAAAATATTTGCTGAGATTTCTGGAGATTCATAATTTTGGGAAGCTTGGCAACCCCTTCCCATGAAAGTGTTTCTCGCCAGTCACTGCTTAGGGCTACATCAAGAGGAAACCAAACGTAGAGATAGAACGTGAAACTACTTTGTTGTGTCAAGTTTCAAGAAGCTAGCACAAACCGTGTTGGATTTAGAGTTCCAAATACATCTATCAATATAGGAGAAAACAGAGTGAAACCTAAAAATTCAAACTGCTACTGGAAATGAACGCTTCAACATAGAAGAACGAAATTTGGGGAACCAAGTCGCCTTAGTGTACTGATCATTACCTGAGAGTATCATCCAGTTTGGGTGAAAAAATATTTGCTGAGATTTCTGGAGATTCGTAATTTTTGGAAGCTTGGCAACCCCTTCCCATGAAAGTGTTTCTCGCCAGTCACTGCTTAGGGCTACATTTAGAGGAAACAAAACGTAGAGATAGAACGTGAAACTACTTTGTTGTGTCAAGTTTCAAGAAGCTAGCACAAACCGTGTTGGATTTAGAGTTCCAAATACATCTATCAATATAGGAGAAAACAGAGTGAAACCTAAAAATTCAAACTGTTACTGGAAATGAACGCTTCAACATAGAAGAACGAAATTTGGGGAACCAAGTCGCCTTAGTGTACTGATCATTACCTGAAAGTATCATCCAGTTTGGGTGAAAAAATATTTGCTGAGATTTCTGGAGATTCGTAATTTTGGGAAGCTTGGCAACCCCTTCCCATGAAAGTGTTTCTCGCCAGTCACTGCTTAGGGCTACATCAAGAGGAAACAAAACGTAGAGATAGAACGTGAAACTACTTTGTTGTGTCAAGTTTCAAGAAGCTAGCACAAACCGTGTTGGATTTAGAGTTCCAAATACATCTATCAATATAGGAGAAAACAGAGTGAAACCTACAAATTCAAACTGTTACTGGAAATGAACGCTTCAACATAGAAGAACGAAATTTGGGGAACCAAGTCGCCTTAGTGTACTGATCATTACCTGAAAGTATCATCCAGTTTGGGTGAAAAAATGTTTGCTGAGATTTCTGGAGATTCGTAATTTTGGGAAGCTTGGCAACCCCTTCCCATGAAAGTGTTTCTCGCCAGTCACTGCTTAGGGCTACATCAAGAGGAAACAAAACGTAGAGATAGAACGTGAAACTACTTTGTTGTGTCAAGTTTCAAGAAGCTAGCACAAACCGTGTTGGATGTAGAGTTCCAAATACATCTATCAATATAGGAGAAAACAGAGTGAAACCTAAAAATTCAAACTGTTACTGGAAATGAACGCTTCAACATAGAAGAACGAAATTTGGGGAACCAAGTCGCCTTAGTGTACTGATCATTACCTGAAAGTATCATCCAGTTTGGGTGAAAAAATATTTGCTGAGATTTCTGGAGATTCGTAATTTTGGGAAGCTTGGCAACCCCTTCCCATGAAAGTGTTTCTCGCCAGTCACTGCTTAGGGCTACATCAAGAGGAAACCAAACGTAGAGATAGAACGTGAAACTACTTTGTTGTTTCAAGTTTCAAGAAGCTAGCACAAACCGTGTTGGATTTAGAGTTCCAAATACATCTATCAATATAGGAGAAAACAGAGTGTAACCTAAAAATTCAAACTATTACTGGAAATGAACGCTTCAACATAGAAGAACGAAATTTGGGGAACCAAGTCGCCTTAGTGTACTGATCATTACCTGAAAGTATCATCCAGTTTGGGTGAAAAAATATTTGCTGAGATTTCTGGAGATTCGTAATTTTGGGAAGCTTGGCAACCCCTTCCCATGAAAGTGTTTCTCGCCAGTCACTGCTTAGGGCTACATCAAGAGGAAACAAAACGTAGAGATAGAACGTGAAACTACTTTGTTGTGTCAAGTTTCAAGAAGCTAGCACAAACCGTGTTGGATTTAGAGTTCCAAATACATCTATCAATATAGGAGAAAACAGAGTGAAACCTAAAAATTCAAACTGTTACTGGAAATGAACGCTTCAACATAGAAGAACGAAATTTGGGGAACCAAGTCGCCTTAGTGTACTGATCATTACCTGAAAGTATCATCCAGTTTGGGTGAAAAAATATTTGCTGAGATTTCTGGAGATTCATAATTTTGGGAAGCTTGGCAACCCCTTCACATGAAAGCGTTTCTCGCCAGTCACTGCTTAGGGCTACATCAAGAGGAAACCAAACGTAGAGATAGAACGTGAAACTACTTTGTTGTGTCAAGTTTCAAGAAGTTAGCACAAACCGTGTTGGATTTAGAGTTCCAAATACATCTATCAATATAGGAGAAAACAGAGTGAAACCTAAAAATTCAAACTGCTACTGGAAATGAACGCTTCAACATAGAATAACGAAATTTGGGGAACCAAGTCGCCTTAGTGTACTGATCATTACCTGAAAGTATCATCCAGTTTGGGTGAAAAAATATTTGCTGAGATTTCTGGAGATTCGTAATTTTGGGAAGCTTGGCAACCCCTTCCCATGAAAGTGTTTCTCGCCAGTCACTGCTTAGGGCTACATCAAGAGGAAACAAAACGTAGAGATAGAAGGTGAAACTACTTTGTTGTGTCAAGTTTCAAGAAGCTAGCACAAACCGTGTTGTATTTAGAGTTCCAAATACATCTATCAATATAGGAGAAAACAGAGTGAAACCTAAAAATTCAAACTGTTACTGGGAATGAACGCTTCAACATAGAAGAACGAAATTTGGGGAACCAAGTCGCCTTAGTGTACTGATCATTACCTGAAAGTATCATCCAGTTTGGGTGAAAAAATATTTGCTGAGATTTCTGGAGATTCGTAATTTTGGGAAGCTTGGCAACCCCTTCCCATGAAAGTGTTTCTCGCCAGTCACTGCTTAGGGCTACATCAAGAGGAAACAAAACGTAGAGATAGAACGTGAAACTACTTTGTTGTGTCAAGTTTCAAGAAGCTAGCACAAACCGTGTTGGATTTAGAGTTCCAAATACATCTATCAATATAGGAGAAAACAGAGTGAAACCTAAAAATTCAAACTGCTACTGGAAATGAACGCTTCAACATAGAAGAACGAAATTTGGGGAACCAAGTCGCCTTAGTGTACTGATCATTACCTGAGAGTATCATCCAGTTTGGGTGAAAAAATATTTGCTGAGATTTCTGGAGATTCGTAATTTTTGGAAGCTTGGCAACCCCTTCCCAAGAAAGTGTTTCTCGCCAGTCACTGCTTAGGGCTACATCAAGAGGAAACAAAACGTAGAGATAGAACGTGAAACTACTTTGTTGTGTCAAGTTTCAAGAAGCTAGCACAAACCGTGTTGGATTTAGAGTTCCAAATACATCTATCAATATAGGAGAAAACAGAGTGAAACCTAAAAATTCAAACTGTTACTGGAAATGAACGCTTCAACATAGAAGAACGAAATTTGGGGAACCAAGTCGCCTTAGTGTACTGATCATTACCTGAAAGTATCATCCAGTTTGGGTGAAAAAATATTTGCTGAGATTTCTGGAGATTCGTAATTTTGGGAAGCTTGGCAACCCCTTCCCATGAAAGTGTTTCTCGCCAGTCACTGCTTAGGGCTACATCAAGAGGAAACCAAACGTAGAGATAGAACGTGAAACTACTTTGTTGTGTCAAGTTTCAAGAAGCTAGCACAAACCGTGTTGGATTTAGAGTTCCAAATACATCTATCAATATAGGAGAAAACAGAGTGAAACCTACAAATTCAAACTGTTACTGGAAATGAACGCTTCAACATAGAAGAACGAAATTTGGGGAACCAAGTCACCTTAGTGTACTGATCATTACCTGAAAGTATCATCCATTTTGGGTGAAAAAATATTTGCTGAGATTTCTGGAGATTCGTAATTTTGGGAAGCTTGGCAACCCCTTCCCATGAAAGTGTTTCTCGCCAGTCACTGCTTAGGGCTACATCAAGAGGAAACCAAACGTAGAGATAGAACGTGAAACTACTTTGTTGTGTCAAGTTTCAAGAAGCTAGCACAAACCGTGTTGGATTTAGAGTTCCAAATACATCTATCAATATAGGAGAAAACAGAGTGAAACCTACAAATTCAAACTGTTACTGGAAATGAACGCTTCAACATAGAAGAACGAAATTTGGGGAACCAAGTCGCCTTAGTGTACTGATCATTACCTGAAAGTATCATCCAGTTTGGGTGAAAAAATGTTTGCTGAGATTTCTGGAGATTCGTAATTTTGGGAAGCTTGGCAACCCCTTCCCATGAAAGTGTTTCTCGCCAGTCACTGCTTAGGGCTACATCAAGAGGAAACAAAACGTAGAGATAGAACGTGAAACTACTTTGTTGTGTCAAGTTTCAAGAAGCTAGCACAAACCGTGTTGGATTTAGAGTTCCAAATACATCTATCAATATAGGAGAAAACAGAGTGAAACCTAAAAATTCAAACTGTTACTGGAAATGAACGCTTCAACATAGAAGAACGAAATTTGGGGAACCAAGTCGCCTTAGTGTACTGATCATTACCTGAAAGTATCATCCAGTTTGGGTGAAAAAATATTTGCTGAGATTTCTGGAGATTCGTAATTTTGGGAAGCTTGGCAACCCCTTCCCATGAAAGTGTTTCTCGCCAGTCACTGCTTAGGGCTACATCAAGAGGAAACAAAACGTAGAGATAGAACGTGAAACTACTTTGTTGTTTCAAGTTTCAAGAAGCTAGCACAAACCGTGTTGGATTTAGAGTTCCAAATACATCTATCAATATAGGAGAAAACAGAGTGTAACCTAAAAATTCAAACTGTTACTGGAAATGAACGCTTCAACATAGAAGAACGAAATTTGGGGAACCAAGTCGCCTTAGTGTACTGATCATTACCTGAAAGTATCATCCAGTTTGGGTGAAAAAATATTTGCTGAGATTTCTGGAGATTCGTAATTTTGGGAAGCTTGGCAACCCCTTCCCATGAAAGTGTTTCTCGCCAGTCACTGCTTAGGGCTACATCAAGAGGAAACAAAAGGTAGAGATAGAACGTGAAACTACTTTGTTGTGTCAAGTTTCAAGAAGCTAGCACAAACCGTGTTGGATTTAGAGTTCCAAATACATCTATCAATACAGGAGAAAACAGAGTGAAACCTAAAAATTCAAACTGTTACTGGAAATGAACGCTTCAACATAGAAGAACGAAATTTGGGGAACCAAGTCGCCTTAGTGTACTGATCATTACCTGAAAGTATCATCCAGTTTGGGTGAAAAAATATTTGCTGAGATTTCTGGAGATTCATAATTTTGGGAAGCTTGGCCACCCCTTCACATGAAAGCGTTTCTCGCCAGTCACTGCTTAGGGCTACATCAAGAGGAAACCAAACGTAGAGATAGAACGTGAAACTACTTTGTTGTGTCAAGTTTCAAGAAGTTAGCACAAACCGTGTTGGATTTAGAGTTCCAAATACATCTATCAATATAGGAGAAAACAGAGTGAAACCTAAAAATTCAAACTGCTACTGGAAATGAACGCTTCAACATAGAAGAACGAAATTTGGGGAACCAAGTCGCCTTAGTGTACTGATCATTACCTGAGAGTATCATCCAGTTTGGGTGAAAAAATATTTGCTGAGATTTCTGGAGATTCGTAATTTTTGGAAGCTTGGCAACCCCTTCCCATGAAAGTGTTTCTCGCCAGTCACTGCTTAGGGCTACATCTAGAGGAAACAAAACGTAGAGATAGAACGTGAAACTACTTTGTTGTGTCAAGTTTCAAGAAGCTAGCACAAACCGTGTTGGATTTAGAGTTCCAAATACATCTATCAATATAGGAGAAAACAGAGTGAAACCTAAAAATTCAAACTGTAACTGGAAATGAACGCTTCAACATAGAAGAACGAAATTTGGGGAACCAAGTCGCCTTAGTGTACTGATCATTACCTGAAAGTATCATCCAGTTTGGGTGAAAAAATATTTGCTGAGATTTCTGGAGATTCGTAATTTTGGGAAGCTTGGCAACCCCTTCCCATAAAAGTGTTTCTCGCCAGTCACTGCTTAGGGCTACATCAAGAGGAAACAAAACGTAGAGATAGAACGTGAAACTACTTTGTTGTGTCAAGTTTCAAGAAGCTAGCACAAACCGTGTTGGATTTAGAGTTCCAAATACATCTATCAATATAGGAGAAAACAGAGTGAAACCTAAAAATTCAAACTGTTACTGGAAATGAACGCTTCAACATAGAAGAATGAAATTTGGAGAACCAAGTCGCCTTAGTGTACTGATCATTACCTGAAAGTATCATCCAGTTTGGGTGAAAAAATATTTGCTGAGATTTCTGGAGATTCGTAATTTTGGGAAGCTTGGCAACCCCTTCCCATGAAAGTGTTTCTCGCCAGTCACTGCTTAGGGCTACATCAAGAGGAAACCAAACGTAGAGATAGAACGTGAAACTACTTTGTTGTGTCAAGTTTCAAGAAGCTAGCACAAACCGTGTTGGATTTAGAGTTCCAAATACATCTATCAATATAGGAGAAAACAGAGTGAAACCTACAAATTCAAACTGTTACTGGAAATGAACGCTTCAACATAGAAGAACGAAATTTGGGGAACCAAGTCGCCTTAGTGTACTGATCATTACCTGAAAGTATCATCCAGTTTGGGTGAAAAAATGTTTGCTGAGATTTCTGGAGATTCGTAATTTTGGGAAGCTTGGCAACCCCTTCCCATGAAAGTGTTTCTCGCCAGTCACTGCTTAGGGCTACATCAAGAGGAAACAAAACGTAGAGATAGAACGTGAAACTACTTTGTTGTGTCAAGTTTCAAGAAGCTAGCACAAACCGTGTTGGATGTAGAGTTCCAAATACATCTATCAATATAGGAGAAAACAGAGTGAAACCTAAAAATTCAAACTGTTACTGGAAATGAACGCTTCAACATAGAAGAACGAAATTTGGGGAACCAAGTCGCCTTAGTGTACTGATCATTACCTGAAAGTATCATCCAGTTTGGGTGAAAAAATATTTGCTGAGATTTCTGGAGATTCGTAATTTTGGGAAGCTTGGCAACCCCTTCCCATGAAAGTGTTTCTCGCCAGTCACTGCTTAGGGCTACATCAAGAGGAAACAAAACGTAGAGATAGAACGTGAAACTACTTTGTTGTGTCAAGTTTCAAGAAGCTAGCACAAACCGTGTTGGATTTAGAGTTCCAAATACATCTATCAATATAGGAGAAAACAGAGTGAAACCTAAAAATTCAAACTGTTACTGGAAATGAACGCTTCAACATAGAAGAACGAAATTTGGGGAACCAAGTCGCCTTAGTGTACTGATCATTACCTGAAAGTATCATCCAGTTTGGGTGAAAAAATATTTGCTGAGATTTCTGGAGATTCATAATTTTGGGAAGCTTGGCAACCCCTTCCCATGAAAGTGTTTCTCGCCAGTCACTGCTTAGGGCTACATCAAGAGGAAACCAAACGTAGAGATAGAACGTGAAACTACTTTCTTGTGTCAAGTTTCAAGAAGCTAGCACAAACCGTGTTGGATTTAGAGTTCCAAATACATCTATCAATATAGGAGAAAACAGAGTGAAACCTAAAAATTCAAACTGTTACTGGAAATGAACGCTTCAACATAGAAGAACGAAATTTGGGGAACCAAGTCGCCTTAGTGTACTGATCATTACCTGAAAGTATCATCCAGTTTGGGTGAAAAAATATTTGCTGAGATTTCTGGAGATTCGTAATTTTGGGAAGCTTGGCAACCCCTTCCCATGAAAGTGTTTCTCGCCAGTCACTGCTTAGGGCTACATCAAGAGGAAACCAAACATACAGATAGAACGTGAAACTACTTTGTTGTGTCAAGTTTCAAGAAGCTAGCACAAACCGTGTTGGATTTAGAGTTCCAAATACATCTATCAATATAGGAGAAAACAGAGTGAAACCTAAAAATTCAAACTGTTACTGGAAATGAACGCTTCAACATAGAAGAACGAAATTTGGGGAACCAAGTCGCCTTAGTGTACTGATCATTACCTGAAAGTATCATCCAGTTTGGGTGAAAAAATATTTGCTGAGATTTCTGGAGATTCGTAATTTTGGGAAGCTTGGCAACCCCTTCCCATGAAAGTGTTTCTCGCCAGTCACTGCTTAGGGCTACATCAAGAGGAAACAAAACGTAGAGATAGAACGTGAAACTACTTTGTTGTGTCAAGTTTCAAGAAGCTAGCACAAACCGTGTTGGATTTAGAGTTCCAAATACATCTATCAATATAGGAGAAAACAGAGTGAAACCTAAAAATTCAAACTGTTACTGGAAATGAACGCTTCAACATAGAAGAACGAAATTTGGGGAACCAAGTCGCCTTAGTGTACTGATCATTACCTGAAAGTATCATCCAGTTTGGGTGAAAAAATATTTGCTGAGATTTCTGGAGATTCGTAATTTTGGGAAGCTTGGCAACCCCTTCCCATGAAAGTGTTTCTCGCCAGTCACTGCTTAGGGCTACATCTAGAGGAAACAAAACGTAGAGATAGAACGTGAAACTACTTTGTTGTGTCAAGTTTCAAGAAGCTAGCACAAACCGTGTTGGATTTAGAGTTCCAAATACATCTATCAATATAGGAGAAAACAGAGTGAAACCTACAAATTCAAACTGTTACTGGAAATGAACACTTCAACATAGAAGAACGAAATTTGGGGAACCAAGTCGCCTTAGTGTACTGATCATTACCTGAAAGTATCATCCAGTTTGGGTGAAAAAATATTTGCTGAGATTTCTGGAGATTCGTAATTTTGGGAAGCTTGGCAACCCCTTCCCATGAAAGTGTTTCTCGCCAGTCACTGCTTAGGGCTACATCAAGAGGAAACAAAACGTAGAGATAGAACGTGAAACTACTTTGTTGTTTCAAGTTTCAAGAAGCTAGCACAAACCGTGTTGGATTTAGAGTTCCAAATACATCTATCAATATAGGAGAAAACAGAGTGTAACCTAAAAATTCAAACTGTTACTGGAAATGAACGCTTCAACATAGAAGAACGAAATTTGGGGAACCAAGTCGCCTTAGTGTACTGATCATTACCTGAAAGTATCATCCAGTTTGGGTGAAAAAATATTTGCTGAGATTTCTGGAGATTCGTAATTTTGGGAAGCTTGGCAACCCCTTCCCATGAAAGTGTTTCTCGCCAGTCACTGCTTAGGGCTACATCAAGAGGAAACAAAACATAGAGATAGAACGTGAAACTACTTTGTTGTGTCAAGTTTCAAGAAGCTAGCACAAACCGTGTTGGATTTAGAGTTCCAAATACATCTATCAATATAGGAGAAAACAGAGTGAAACCTACAAATTCAAACTGTTACTGGAAATGAACGCTTCAACATAGAAGAACGAAATTTGGGGAACCAAGTCGCCTTAGTGTACTGATCATTACCTGAAAGTATCATCCAGTTTGGGTGAAAAAATATTTGCTGAGATTTCTGGAGATTCATAATTTTGGGAAGCTTGGCAACCCCTTCCCATGAAAGTGTTTCTCGCCAGTCACTGCTTAGGGCTACATCAAGAGGAAACCAAACTTAGAGATAGAACGTGAAACTACTTTGTTGTGTCAAGTTTCAAGAAGCTAGCACAAACCGTGTTGGATTTAGAGTTCCAAATACATCTATCAATATAGGAGAAAACAGAGTGAAACCTAAAAATTCAAACTGTTACTGGAAATGAACGCTTCAACATAGAAGAACGAAATTTGGGGAACCAAGTCGCCTTAGTGTACTGATCATTACCTGAAAGTATCATCCAGTTTGGGTGAAAAAATATTTGCTGAGATTTCTGGAGATTCATAATTTTGGGAAGCTTGGCAACCCCTTCCCATGAAAGTGTTTCTCGCCAGTCACTGCTTAGGGCTACATCTAGAGGAAACCAAACGTAGAGATAGAACGTGAAACTACTTTGTTGTGTCAAGTTTCAAGAAGCTAGCACAAACCGTGTTGGATTTAGAGTTCCAAATACATCTATCAATATAGGAGAAAACAGAGTGAAACCTACAAATTCAAACTGTTACTGGAAATGAACGCTTCAACATAGAAGAACGAAATTTGGGGAACCAAGTCGCCTTAGTGTACTGATCATTACCTGAAAGTATCATCAAGTTTGGGTGAAAAAATATTTGCTGAGATTTCTGGAGATTCGTAATTTTGGGAAGCTTGGCAACCCCTTCCCATGAAAGTGTTTCTCGCCAGTCACTGCTTAGGGCTACATCAAGAGGAAACAAAACGTAGATATAGAAGGTGAAACTACTTTGTTGTGTCAAGTTTCAAGAAGCTAGCACAAACCGTGTTGGATTTAGAGTTCCAAATACATCTATCAATATAGGAGAAAACAGAGTGAAACCTAAAAATTCAAACTGTTACTGGGAATGAACGCTTCAACATAGAAGAACGAAATTTGGGGAACCAAGTCGCCTTAGTGTACTGATCATTACCTGAAAGTATCATCCAGTTTGGGTGAAAAAATATTTGCTGAGATTTCTGGAGATTCGTAATTTTGGGAAGCTTGGCAACCCCTTCCCATGAAAGTGTTTCTCGCCAGTCACTGCTTAGGGCTACATCAAGAGGAAACAAAACGTAGAGATAGAACGTGAAACTACTTTGTTGTGTCAAGTTTCAAGAAGCTAGCACAAACCGTGTTGGATTTAGAGTTCCAAATACATCTATCAATATAGGAGAAAACAGAGTGAAACCTAAAAATTCAAACTGTTACTGGAATTGAACGCTTCAACATAGAAGAACGAAATTTGGGGAACCAAGTCGCCTTAGTGTACTGATCATTACCTGAAAGTATCATCCAGTTTGGGTGAAAAAATATTTGCTGAGATTTCTGGAGATTCATAATTTTGGGAAGCTTGGCAACCCCTTCCCATGAAAGTGTTTCTCGCCAGTCACTGCTTAGGGCTACATCAAGAGGAAACCAAACGTAGAGATAGAACGTGAAACTACTTTGTTGTGTCAAGTTTCAAGAAGTTAGCACAAACCGTGTTGGATTTAGAGTTCCAAATACATCTATCAATATAGGAGAAAACAGAGTGAAACCTAAAAATTCAAACTGCTACTGGAAATGAACGCTTCAACATAGAAGAATGAAATTTGGGGAACCAAGTCGCCTTAGTGTACTGATCATTACCTGAGAGTATCATCCAGTTTCGGTGAAAAAATATTTGCTGAGATTTCTGGAGATTCGTAATTTTGGGAAGCTTGGCAACCCCTTCCCATGAAAGTGTTTCTCGCCAGTCACTGCTTAGGGCTACATCTAGAGAAAACAAAACGTAGAGATAGAACGTGAAACTACTTTGTTGTGTCAAGTTTCAAGAAGCTAGCACAAACCGTGTTGGATTTAGAGTTCCAAATACATCTATCAATATAGGAGAAAACAGAGTGAAACCTAAAAATTCAATCTGTTACTGGAAATGAACGCTTCAACATAGAAGAACGAAATTTGGGGAACCAAGTCGCCTTAGTGTACTGATCATTACCTGAAAGTATCATCCAGTTTGGGTGAAAAAATATTTGCTGAGATTTCTGGAGATTCGTAATTTTGGGAAGCTTGGCAACCCCTTCCCATGAAAGTGTTTCTCGCCAGTCACTGCTTAGGGCTACATCAAGAGGAAACAAAACGTAGAGATAGAACGTGAAACTACTTTGTTGTGTCAAGTTTCAAGAAGCTAGCACAAACCGTGTTGGATTTAGAGTTCCAAATACATCTATCAATATAGGAGAAAACAGAGTGAAACCTAAAAATTCAAACTGTTACTGGGAATGAACGCTTCAACATAGAAGAACGAAATTTGGGGAACCAAGTCGCCTTAGTGTACTGATCATTACCTGAAAGTATCATCCAGTTTGGGTGAAAAAATATTTGCTGAGATTTCTGGAGATTCGTAATTTTGGAAAGCTTGGCAACCCCTTCCCATGAAAGTGTTTCTCGCCAGTCACTGCTTAGGGCTACATCAAGAGGAAACAAAACGTAGAGATAGAACGTGAAACTACTTTGTTGTGTCAAGTTTCAAGAAGCTAGCACAAACCGTGTTGGATTTAGAGTTCCAAATACATCTATCAATATAGGAGAAAACAGAGTGAAACCTAAAAATTCAAACTGTTACTGGAATTGAACGCTTCAACATAGAAGAACGAAATTTGGGGAACCAAGTCGCCTTAGTGTACTGATCATTACCTGAAAGTATCATCCAGTTTGGGTGAAAAAATATTTGCTGAGATTTCTGGAGATTCATAATTTTGGGAAGCTTGGCAACCCCTTCCCATGAAAGTGTTTCTCGCCAGTCACTGCTTAGGGCTACATCAAGAGGAAACCAAACGTAGAGATAGAACGTGAAACTACTTTGTTGTGTCAAGTTTCAAGAAGTTAGCACAAACCGTGTTGGATTTAGAGTTCCAAATACATCTATCAATATAGGAGAAAACAGAGTGAAACCTAAAAATTCAAACTGCTACTGGAAATGAACGCTTCAACATAGAAGAATGAAATTTGGGGAACCAAGTCGCCTTAGTGTACTGATCATTACCTGAGAGTATCATCCAGTTTGGGTGAAAAAATATTTGCTGAGATTTCTGGAGATTCGTAATTTATGGAAGCTTGGCAACCCCTTCCCATGAAAGTGTTTCTCGCCAGTCACTGCTTAGGGCTACATCTAGAGGAAACAAAACGTAGAGATAGAACGTGAAACTACTTTGTTGTGTCAAGTTTCAAGAAGCTAGCACAAACCGTGTTGGATTTAGAGTTCCAAATACATCTATCAATATAGGAGAAAACAGAGTGAAACCTAAAAATTCAAACTGTTACTGGAAATGAACGCTTCAACATAGAAGAACGAAATTTGGGGAACCAAGTCGCCTTAGTGTACTGATCATTACCTGAAAGTATCATCCAGTTTGGGTGAAAAAATATTTGCTGAGATTTCTGGAGATTCGTAATTTTGGGAAGCTTGGCAACCCCTTCCCATGAAAGTGTTTCTCGCCAGTCACTGCTTAGGGCTACATCAAGAGGAAACAAAACGTAGAGATAGAACGTGAAACTACTTTGTTGTGTCAAGTTTCAAGAAGCTAGCACAAACCGTGTTGGATTTAGAGTTCCAAATACATCTATCAATATAGGAGAAAACAGAGTGAAACCTAAAAATTCAAACTGTTAGTGGGAATGAACGCTTCAACATAGAAGAACGAAATTTGGGGAACCAAGTCGCCTTAGTGTACTGATCATTACCTGAAAGTATCATCCAGTTTGGGTGAAAAAATATTTGCTGAATTTTCTGGAGATTCGTAATTTTGGGAAGCTTGGCAACCCCTTCCCATGAAAGTGTTTCTCGCCAGTCACTGCTTAGGGCTACATCAAGAGGAAACCAAACGTAGAGATAGAACGTGAAACTACTTTGTTGTGTCAAGTTTCAAGAAGCTAGCACAAACCGTGTTGGATTTAGAGTTCCAAATACATCTATCAATATAGGAGAAAACAGAGTGAAACCTAAAAATTCAAACTGTTACTGGAAATGAACGCTTCAACATAGAAGAACGAAATTTGGGGAACCAAGTCGCCTTAGTGTACTGATCATTACCTGAAAGTATCATCCAGTTTGGGTGAAAAAATATTTGCTGAGATTTCTGGAGATTCGTAATTTTTGGAAGCTTGGCAACCCCTTCCCATGAAAGTGTTTATCGCCAGTCACTGCTTAGGGCTACATCAAGAGGAAACAAAACGTAGAGATAGAACGTGAAACTACTTTGTTGTGTCAAGTTTCAAGAAGCTAGCACAAACCGTGTTGGATTTAGAGTTCCAAATACATCTATCAATATAGGAGAAAACAGAGTGAAACCTAAAAATTCAAACTGTTACTGGAAATGAACGCTTCAACATAGAAGAACGAAATTTGGGGAACCAAGTCGCCTTAGTGTACTGATCATTACCTGAAAGTATCATCCAGTTTGGGTGAAAAAATATTTGCTGAGATTTCTGGAGATTCGTAATTTTGGGAAGCTTGGCAACCCCTTCCCATGAAAGTGTTTCTCGCCAGTCACTGCTTAGGGCTACATCAAGAGGAAACAAAACGTAGAGATAGAACGTGAAACTACTTTGTTGTGTCAAGTTTCAAGAAGCTAGCACAAACCGTGTTGGATTTAGAGTTCCAAATACATCTATCAATATAGGAGAAAACAGAGTGAAACCTAAAAATTCAAACTGCTACTGGAAATGAACGCTTCAACATAGAAGAACGAAATTTGGGGAACCAAGTCGCCTTAGTGTACTGATCATTACCTGAGAGTATCATCCAGTTTGGGTGAAAAAATATTTGCTGAGATTTCTGGAGATTCGTAATTTTTGGAAGCTTGGCAACCCATTCCCATGAAAGTGTTTCTCGCCAGTCACTGCTTAGGGCTACATCAAGAGGAAACAAAACGTAGAGATAGAACGTGAAACTACTTTGTTGTGTCAAGTTTCAAGAAGCTAGCACAAACCGTGTTGGATTTAGAGTTCCAAATACATCTATCAATATAGGAGAAAACAGAGTGAAACCTAAAAATTCAAACTGTTACTGGAAATGAACGCTTCAACATAGAAGAACGAAATTTGGGGAACCAAGTCGCCTTAGTGTACTGATCATTACCTGAAAGTATCATCCAGTTTGGGTGAAAAAATATTTGCTGAGATTTCTGGAGATTCGTAATTTTGGGAAGCTTGGCAACCCCTTCCCATGAAAGTGTTTCTCGCCAGTCACTGCTTAGGGCTACATCAAGAGGAAACCAAACGTAGAGATAGAACGTGAAACTACTTTGTTGTGTCAAGTTTCAAGAAGCTAGCACAAACCGTGTTGGATTTAGAGTTCCAAATACATCTATCAATATAGGAGAAAACAGAGTGAAACCTACAAATTCAAACTGTTACTGGAAATGAACGCTTCAACATAGAAGAACGAAATTTGGGGAACCAAGTCGCCTTAGTGTACTGATCATTACCTGAAAGTATCATCCAGTTTGGGTGAAAAAATGTTTGCTGAGATTTCTGGAGATTCGTAATTTTGGGAAGCTTGGCAACCCCTTCCCATGAAAGTGTTTCTCGCCAGTCACTGCTTAGGGCTACATCAAGAGGAAACAAAACGTAGAGATAGAACGTGAAACTACTTTGTTGTGTCAAGTTTCAAGAAGCTAGCACAAACCGTGTTGGATTTAGAGTTCCAAATACATCTATCAATATAGGAGAAAACAGAGTGAAACCTAAAAATTCAAACTGTTACTGGAAATGAACGCTTCAACATAGAAGAACGAAATTTGGGGAACCAAGTCGCCTTAGTGTACTGATCATTACCTGAAAGTATCATCCAGTTTGGGTGAAAAAATATTTGCTGAGATTTCTGGAGATTCATAATTTTGGGAAGCTTGGCAACCCCTTCCCATGAAAGTGTTTCTCGCCAGTCACTGCTTAGGGCTACATCAAGAGGAAACCAAACGTAGAGATAGAACGTGAAACTACTTTGTTGTGTCAAGTTTCAAGAAGCTAGCACAAACCGTGTTGGATATAGAGTTCCAAATACATCTATCAATATAGGAGAAAACAGAGTGAAACCTAAAAATTCAAACTGTTACTGGAAATGAACGCTTCAACATAGAAGAACGAAATTTGGGGAACCAAGTCGCCTTAGTGTACTGATCATTACCTGAAAGTATCATCCAGTTTGGGTGAAAAAATATTTGCTGAGATTTCTGGAGATTCATAATTTTGGGAAGCTTGGCAACCCCTTCCCATGAAAGTGTTTCTCGCCAGTCACTGCTTAGGGCTACATCAAGAGGAAACAAAACGTAGAGATAGAACGTGAAACTACTTTGTTGTGTCAAGTTTCAAGAAGTTAGCACAAACCGTGTTGGATTTAGAGTTCCAAATACATCTATCAATATAGGAGAAAACAGAGTGAAACCTAAAAATTCAAACTGCTACTGGAAATGAACGCTTCAACATAGAAGAACGAAATTTGGGGAACCAAGTCGCCTTAGTGTACTGATCATTACCTGAGAGTATCATCCAGTTTGGGTGAAAAAATATTTGCTGAGATTTCTGGAGATTCGTAATTTTGGGAAGCTTGGCAACCCCTTCCCATGAAAGTGTTTCTCGCCAGTCACTGCTTAGGGCTACATCAAGAGGAAACAAAACGTAGAGATAGAACGTGAAACTTCTTTGTTGTGTCAAGTTTCAAGAAGCTAGCACAAACCGTGTTGGATTTAGAGTTCCAAATACATCTATCTATATAGGAGAAAACAGAGTGAAACCTAAAAATTCAAACTGTTACTGGAAATGAACGCTTCAACATAGAAGAACGAAATTTGGGGAACCAAGTCGCCTTAGTGTACTGATCATTACCTGAAAGTATCATCCAGTTTGGGTGAAAAAATATTTGCTGAGATTTCTGGAGATTCGTAATTTTTGGAAGCTTGGCAACCCCTTCCCATGAAAGTGTTTCTCGCCAGTCACTGCTTAGGGCTACATCAAGAGGAAACAAAACGTAGAGATAGAACGTGAAACTACTTTGTTGTGTCAAGTTTCAAGAAGCTAGCACAAACCGTGTTGGATTTAGAGTTCCAAATACATCTATCAATATAGGAGAAAACAGAGTGAAACCTAAAAATTCAAACTGTTACTGGAAATGAACGCTTCAACATAGAAGAACGAAATTTGGGGAACCAAGTCGCCTTAGTGTACTGATCATTACCTGAAAGTATCATCCAGTTTGGGTGAAAAAATGTTTGCTGAGATTTCTGGAGATTCGTAATTTTGGGAAGCTTGGCAACCCCTTCCCATGAAAGTGTTTCTCGCCAGTCACTGCTTAGGGCTACATCAAGAGGAAACAAAACGTAGAGATAGAACGTGAAACTTCTTTGTTGTGTCAAGTTTCAAGAAGCTAGCACAAACCGTGTTGGATTTAGAGTTCCAAATACATCTATCTATATAGGAGAAAACAGAGTGAAACCTAAAAATTCAAACTGTTACTGGAAATGAACGCTTCAACATAGAAGAACGAAATTTGGGGAACCAAGTCGCCTTAGTGTACTGATCATTACCTGAAAGTATCATCCAGTTTGGGTGAAAAAATATTTGCTGAGATTTCTGGAGATTCGTAATTTTGGGAAGCTTGGCAACCCCTTCCCATGAAAGTGTTTCTCGCCAGTCACTGCTTAGGGCTACATCAAGAGGAAACAAAACGTAGAGATAGAACGTGAAACTACTTTGTTGTGTCAAGTTTCAAGAAGCTAGCACAAACCGTGTTGGATTTAGAGTTCCAAATACATCTATCAATATAGGAGAAAACAGAGTGAAACCTAAAAATTCAAACTGTTACTGGAAATGAACGCTTCAACATAGAAGAACGATATTTGGGGAACCAAGTCGCCTTAGTGTACTGATCATTACCTGAAAGTATCATCCAGTTTGGGTTAAAAAATATTTGCTGAGATTTCTGGAGATTCGTAATTTTGGGAAGCTTGGCAACCCCTTCCCATGAAAGTGTTTCTCGCCAGTCACTGCTTAGGGCTACATCAAGAGGAAACCAAACGTAGAGATAGAACGTGAAACTACTTTGTTGTGTCAAGTTTCAAGAAGCTAGCACAAACCGTGTTGGATTTAGAGTTCCAAATACATCTATCAATATAGGAGAAAACAGAGTGAAACCTACAAATTCAAACTGTTACTGGAAATGAACGCTTCAACATAGAAGAACGAAATTTGGGGAACCAAGTCGCCTTAGTGTACTGATCATTACCTGAAAGTATCATCCAGTTTGGGTGAAAAAATGTTTGCTGAGATTTCTGGAGATTCGTAATTTTGGGAAGCTTGGCAACCCCTTCCCATGAAAGTGTTTCTCGCCAGTCACTGCTTAGGGCTACATCAAGAGGAAACAAAACGTAGAGATAGAACGTGAAACTACTTTGTTGTGTCAAGTTTCAAGAAGCTAGCACAAACCGTGTTGGATTTAGAGTTCCAAATACATCTATCAATATAGGAGAAAACAGAGTGAAACCTAAAAATTCAAACTGCTACTGGAAATGAACGCTTCAACATAGAAGAACGAAATTTGGGGAACCAAGTCGCCTTAGTGTACTGATCATTACCTGAAAGTATCATCCAGTTTGGGTGAAAAAATATTTGCTGAGATTTCTGGAGATTCGTAATTTTGGGAAGCTTGGCAACCCCTTCCCATGAAAGTGTTTCTCGCCAGTCACTGCTTAGGGCTACATCAAGAGGAAACAAAACGTAGAGATAGAACGTGAAACTACTTTGTTGTTTCAAGTTTCAAGAAGCTAGCACAAACCGTGTTGGATTTAGAGTTCCAAATACATCTCAATATAGGAGAAAACAGAGTGTAACCTAAAAATTCAAACTGTTACTGGAAATGAAAGCTTCAACATAGAAAAACGAAATTTGGGGAACCAAGTCGCCTTAGTGTACTGATCATTACCTGAAAGTATCATCCAGTTTGGGAGAAAAAATATTTGCTGAGATTTCTGGAGATTCGTAATTTTGGGAAGCTTGGCAACCCCTTCCCATGAAAGTGTTTCTCGCCAGTCACTGCTTAGGGCTACATCAAGAGGAAACAAAACGTAGAGATAGAACGTGAAACTACTTTGTTGTGTCAAGTTTCAAGAAGCTAGCACAAACCGTGTTGGATTTAGAGTTCCAAATACATCTATCAATATAGGAGAAAACAGAGTGAAACCTAAAAATTCAAACTGTTACTGGAAATGAACGCTTCAACATAGAAGAACGAAATTTGGGGAACCAAGTCGCCTTAGTGTACTGATCATTACCTGAAAGTATCATCCAGTTTGGGTGAAAAAATATTTGCTGAGATTTCTGGAGATTCATAATTTTGGGAAGCTTGGCAACCCCTTCACATGAAAGCGTTTCTCGCCAGTCACTGCTTAGGGCTACATCAAGAGGAAACCAAACGTAGAGATAGAACGTGAAACTACTTTATTGTGTCAAGTTTCAAGAAGTTAGCACAAACCGTGTTGGATTTAGAGTTCCAAATACATCTATCAATATAGGAGAAAACAGAGTGAAACCTAAAAATTCAAACTGCTACTGGAAATGAACGCTTCAACATAGAAGAACGAAATTTGGGGAACCAAGTCGCCTTAGTGTACTGATCATTACCTGAGAGTATCATCCAGTTTGGGTGAAAAAATATTTGCTGAGATTTCTGGAGATTCGTAATTTTTGGAAGCTTGGCAACCCCTTCCCATGAAAGTGTTTCTCGCCAGTCACTGCTTAGGGCTACATCTAGAGGAAACAAAACGTAGAGATAGAACGTGAAACTACTTTGTTGTGTCAAGTTTCAAGAAGCTAGCACAAACCGTGTTGGATTTAGAGTTCCAAATACATCTATCAATATAGGAGAAAACAGAGTGAAACCTAAAAATTCAAACTGTTACTGGAAATGAACGCTTCAACATAGAAGAACGAAATTTGGGGAACCAAGTCGCCTTAGTGTACTGATCATTACCTGAAAGTATCATCCAGTTTGGGTGAAAAAATATTTGCTGAGATTTCTGGAGATTCGTAATTTTGGGAAGCTTGGCAACCCCTTCCCATGAAAGTGTTTCTCGCCAGTCACTGCTTAGGGCTACATCAAGAGGAAACAAAACGTAGAGATAGAAGGTGAAACTACTTTTTGTGTCAAGTTTCAAGAAGCTAGCACAAACCGTGTTGTATTTAGAGGTCCAAATACATCTATCAATATAGGAGAAAACAGAGTGAAACCTAAAAATTCAAACTGTTACTGGGAATGAACGCTTCAACATAGAAGAACGAAATTTGGGGAACCAAGTCGCCTTAGTGTACTGATCATTACCTGAAAGTATCATCCAGTTTGGGTGAAAAAATATTTGCTGAGATTTCTGGAGATTCGTAATTTTGGGAAGCTTGGCAACCCCTTCCCATGAAAGTGTTTCTCGCCAGTCACTGCTTAGGGCTACATCAAGAGGAAACAAAACGTAGAGATAGAACGTGAAACTACTTTGTTGTGTCAAGTTTCAAGAAGCTAGCACAAACCGTGTTGGATTTAGAGTTCCAAATACATCTATCAATATAGGAGAAAACAGAGTGAAACCTAAAAATTCAACTGTTACTGGAAATGAACGCTTCAACATAGAAGAACGAAATTTGGGGAACCAAGTCGCCTTAGTGTACTGATCATTACCTGAAAGTATCATCCAGTTTGGGTGAAAAAATATTTGCTGAGATTTCTGGAGATTCATAATTTTGGGAAGCTTGGCAACCCCTTCCCATGAAAGTGTTTCTCGCCAGTCACTGCTTAGGGCTACATCAAGAGGAAACAAAACGTAGAGATAGAACGTGAAACTACTTTGTTGTGTCAGGTTTCAAGAAGTTAGCACAAACCGTGTTGGATTTAGAGTTCCAAATACATCTATCAATATAGGAGAAAACAGAGTGAAACCTAAAAATTCAAACTGCTACTGGAAATGAACGCTTCAACATAGAAGAACGAAATTTGGGGAACCAAGTCGCCTTAGTGTACTGATCATTACCTGAGAGTATCATCCAGTTTGGGTGAAAAAATATTTGCTGAGATTTCTGGAGATTCGTAATTTTGGGAAGCTTGGCAACCCCTTCCCATGAAAGTGTTTCTCGCCAGTCACTGCTTAGGGCTACATTAGAGGAAACAAAAGGTAGAGATAGAACGTGAACCTACTTTGTTGTGTCAAGTTTCAAGAAGCTAGCACAAACCGTGTTGGATTTAGAGTTCCAAATACATCTATCAATATAGGAGAAAACAGAGTGAAACCTAAAAATTCAAACTGTTACTGGAAATGAACGCTTCAACATAGAAGAACGAAATTTGGGGAACCAAGTCGCCTTAGTGTACTGATCATTACCTGAAAGTATCATCCAGTTTGGGTGAAAAAATATTTGCTGAGATTTCTGGAGATTCGTAATTTTGGGAAGCTTGGCAACCCCTTCCCATGAAAGTGTTTCTCGCCAGTCACTGCTTAGGGCTACATCAAGAGGAAACAAAACGTAGAGATAGAAGGTTAAACTACTTTGTTGTGTCAAGTTTCAAGAAGCTAGCACAAACCGTGTTGGATTTAGAGTTCCAAATATATCTATCAATATAGGAGAAAACAGAGTGAAACCTAAAAATTCAAACTGTTACTGGGAATGAACGCTTCAACATAGAAGAACGAAATTTGGGGAACCATGTCGCCTTAGTGTACTGATCATTACCTGAAAGTATCATCCAGTTTGGGTGAAAAAATATTTGCTGAGATTTCTGGAGATTCGTAATTTTGGGAAGCTTGGCAACCCCTTCCCATGAAAGTGTTTCTCGCCAGTCACTGCTTAGGGCTACATCAAGAGGAAACAAAACGTAGAGATAGAACGTGAAACTACTTTGTTGTGTCAAGTTTCAAGAAGCTAGCACAAACCGTGTTGGATTTAGAGTTCCAAATACATCTATCAATATAGGAGAAAACAGAGTGAAACCTAAAAATTCAAACTGTTACTGGAAATGAACGCTTCAACATAGAAGAACGAAATTTGGGGAACCAAGTCGCCTTAGTGTACTGATCATTACCTGAAAGTATCATCCAGTTTGGGTGAAAAAATATTTGCTGAGATTTCTGGAGATTCGTAATTTTGGGAAGCTTGGCAACCCCTTCCCATGAAAGTGTTTCTCGCCAGTCACTGCTTAGGGCTACATCAAGAGGAAACCAAACGTAGAGATAGAACGTGAAACTACTTTGTTGTGTCAAGTTTCAAGAAGCTAGCACAAACCGTGTTGGATTTAGAGTTCCAAATACATCTATCAATATAGGAGAAAACAGAGTGAAACCTACAAATTCAAACTGTTACTGGAAATGAACGCTTCAACATAGAAGAACGAAATTTGGGGAACCAAGTCGCCTTAGTGTACTGATCATTACCTGAAAGTATCATCCAGTTTGGGTGAAAAAATGTTTGCTGAGATTTCTGGAGATTCGTAATTTTGGGAAGCTTGGCAACCCCTTCCCATGAAAGTGTTTCTCGCCAGTCACTGCTTAGGGCTACATCAAGAGGAAACAAAACGTAGAGATAGAACGTGAAACTACTTTGTTGTGTCAAGTTTCAAGAAGCTAGCACAAACCGTGTTGGATTTAGAGTTCCAAATACATCTATCAATATAGGAGAAAACAGAGTGAAACCTAAAAATTCAAACTGTTACTGGAAATGAACGCTTCAACATAGAAGAACGAAATTTGGGGAACCAAGTCGCCTTAGTGTACTGATCATTACCTGAAAGTATCATCCAGTTTGGGTGAAAAAATATTTGCTGAGATTTCTGGAGATTCGTAATTTTGGGAAGCTTGGCAACCCCTTCCCATGAAAGTGTTTCTCGCCAGTCACTGCTTAGGGCTACATCAAGAGGAAACCAAACGTAGAGATAGAACGTGAAACTACTTTGTTGTGTCAAGTTTCAAGAAGCTAGCACAAACCGTGTTGGATTTAGAGTTCCAAATACATCTATCAATATAGGAGAAAACAGAGTGAAACCTACAAATTCAAACTGTTACTGGAAATGAACGCTTCAACATAGAAGAACGAAATTTGGGGAACCAAGTCGCCTTAGTGTACTGATCATTACCTGAAAGTATCATCCAGTTTGGGTGAAAAAATGTTTGCTGAGATTTCTGGAGATTCGTAATTTTGGGAAGCTTGGCAACCCCTTCCCATGAAAGTGTTTCTCGCCAGTCACTGCTTAGGGCTACATCAAGAGGAAACAAAACGTAGAGATAGAACGTGAAACTACTTTGTTGTGTCAAGTTTCAAGAAGCTAGCACAAACCGCGTTGGATTTAGAGTTCCAAATACATCTATCAATATAGGAGAAAACAGAGTGAAACCTAAAAATTCAAACTGTTACTGGAAATGAACGCTTCAACATAGAAGAACGAAATTTGGGGAATCAAGTCGCCTTAGTGTACTGATCATTACCTGAAAGTATCATCCAGTTTGGGTGAAAAAATATTTGCTGAGATTTCTGGAGATTCGTAATTTTGGGAAGCTTGGCAACCCCTTCCCATGAAAGTGTTTCTCGCCAGTCACTGCTTAGGGCTACATCAAGAGGAAACAAAACGTAGAGATAGAACGTGAAACTACTTTGTTGTTTCAAGTTTCAAGAAGCTAGCACAAACCGTGTTGGATTTAGAGTTCCAAATACATCTATCAATATAGGAGAAAACAGAGTGTAACCTAAAAATTCAAACTGTTACTGGAAATGAACGCTTCAACATAGAAGAACGAAATTTGGGGAACCAAGTCGCCTTAGTGTACTGATCATTACCTGAAAGTATCATCCAGTTTGGGTGAAAAAATATTTGCTGAGATTTCTGGAGATTCGTAATTTTGGGAAGCTTGGCAACCCCTTCCCATGAAAGTGTTTCTCGCCAGTCACTGCTTAGGGCTACATCAAGAGGAAACAAAACGTAGAGATAGAACGTGAAACTACTTTGTTGTGTCAAGTTTCAAGAAGCTAGCACAAACCGTGTTGGATTTAGAGTTCCAAATACATCTATCAATATAGGAGAAAACAGAGTGAAACCTAAAAATTCAAACTGTTACTGGAAATGAACGCTTCAACATAGAAGAACGAAATTTGGGGAACCAAGTCGCCTTAGTGTACTGATCATTACCTGAAAGTATCATCCAGTTTGGGTGAAAAAATATTTGCTGAGATTTCTGGAGATTCATAATTTTGGGAAGCTTGGCAACCCCTTCCCATGAAAGTGTTTCTCGCCAGTCACTGCTTAGGGCTACATCAAGAGGAAACCAAACGTAGAGATAGAACGTGAAACTACTTTGTTGTGTCAAGTTTCAAGAAGTTAGCACAAACCGTGTTGGATTTAGAGTTCCAAATACATCTATCAATATAGGAGAAAACAGAGTGAAACCTAAAAATTCAAACTGCTACTGGAAATGAACGCTTCAACATAGAAGAACGAAATTTGGGGAACCAAGTCGCCTTAGTGTACTGATCATTACCTGAGAGTATCATCCAGTTTGGGTGAAAAAATATTTGCTGAGATTTCTGGAGATTCGTAATTTTGGGAAGCTTGGCAACCCCTTCCCATGAAAGTGTTTCTCGCCAGTCACTGCTTAGGGCTACATTTAGAGGAAACAAAACGTAGAGATAGAACATGAAACTACTTTGTTGTGTCAAGTTTCAAGAAGCTAGCACAAACCGTGTTGGATTTAGAGTTCCAAATACATCTATCAATATAGGAGAAAACAGAGTGAAACCTAAAAATTCAAACTGTTACTGGAAATGAACGCTTCAACATAGAAGAACGAAATTTGGGGAACCAAGTCGCCTTAGTGTACTGATCATTACCTGAAAGTATCATCCAGTTTGGGTGAAAAAATATTTGCTGAGATTTCTGGAGATTCGTAATTTTGGGAAGCTTGGCAACCCCTTCCCATGAAAGTGTTTCTCGCCAGTCACTGCTTAGGGCTACATCAAGAGGAAACAAAACGTAGAGATAGAACGTGAAACTACTTTGTTGTGTCAAGTTTCAAGAAGCTAGCACAAACCGTGTTGGATTTAGAGTTCCAAATACATCTATCAATATAGGAGAAAACAGAGTGAAACCTAAAAATTCAAACTGTTACTGGAAATGAACGCTTCAACATAGAAGAACGAAATTTGGGGAACCAAGTCGCCTTAGTGTACTGATCATTACCTGAAAGTATCATCCAGTTTGGGTGAAAAAATATTTGCTGAGATTTCTGGAGATTCATAATTTTGGGAAGCTTGGCAACCCCTTCCCATGAAAGTGTTTCTCGCCAGTCACTGCTTAGGGCTACATCAAGAGGAAACCAAACGTAGAGATAGAACGTGAAACTACTTTGTTGTGTCAAGTTTCAAGAAGTTAGCACAAACCGTGTTGGATTTAGAGTTCCAAATACATCTATCAATATAGGAGAAAACAGAGTGAAACCTAAAAATTCAAACTGCTACTGGAAATGAACGCTTCAACATAGAAGAACGAAATTTGGGGAACCAAGTCGCCTTAGTGTACTGATCATTACCTGAGAGTATCATCCAGTTTGGGTGAAAAAATATTTGCTGAGATTTCTGGAGATTCGTAATTTTTGGAAGCTTGGCAACCCCTTCCCATGAAAGTGTTTCTCGCCAGTCACTGCTTAGGGCTACATTTAGAGGAAACAAAACGTAGAGATAGAACGTGAAACTACTTTGTTGTGTCAAGTTTCAAGAAGCTAGCACAAACCGTGTTGGATTTAGAGTTCCAAATACATCTATCAATATAGGAGAAAACAGAGTGAAACCTAAAAATTCAAACTGTTACTAGAAATGAACGCTTCAACATAGAAGAACGAAATTTGGGGAACCAAGTCGCCTTAGTGTACTGATCATTACCTGAAAGTATCATCCAGTTTGGGTGAAAAAATATTTGCTGAGATTTCTGGAGATTCGTAATTTTGGGAAGCTTGGCAACCCCTTCCCATGAAAGTGTTTCTCGCCAGTCACTGCTTAGGGCTACATCAAGAGGAAACAAAACGTAGAGATAGAAGGTGAAACTACTTTGTTGTGTCAAGTTTCAAGAAGCTAGCACAAACCGTGTTGGATTTAGAGTTCCAAATACATCTATCAATATAGGAGAAAACAGAGTGAAACCTAAAAATTCAAACTGTTACTGGGAATGAACGCTTCAACATAGAAGAACGAAATTTGTGGAACCATGTCGCCTTAGTGTACTGATCATTACCTGAAAGTATCATCCAGTTTGGTTGAAAAAATATTTGCTGAGATTTCTGGAGATTCGTAATTTTGGGAAGCTTGGCAACCCCTTCCCATGAAAGTGTTTCTCGCCAGTCACTGCTTAGGGCTACATCAAGAGGAAACAAAACGTAGAGATAGAACGTGAAACTACTTTGTTGTGTCAAGTTTCAAGAAGCTAGCACAAACCGTGTTGGATTTACAGTTCCAAATACATCTATCAATATAGGAGAAAACAGAGTGAAACCTAAAAATTCAAACTGTTACTGGAAATGAACGCTTCAACATAGAAGAACGAAATTTGGGGAACCAAGTCGCCTTAGTGTACTGATCATTACCTGAAAGTATCATCCAGTTTGGGTGAAAAAATGTTTGCTGAGATTTCTGGAGATTCGTAATTTTGGGAAGCTTGGCAACCCCTTCCCATGAAAGTGTTTCTCGCCAGTCACTGCTTAGGGCTACATCAAGAGGAAACAAAACGTAGAGATAGAACGTGAAACTACTTGGTTGTGTCAAGTTTCAAGAAGCTAGCACAAACCGTGTTGGATGTAGAGTTCCAAATATATCTATCAATATAGGAGAAAACAGAGTGAAACCTAAAAATTCAAACTGTTACTGGAAATGAACGCTTCAACATAGAAGAACGAAATTTGGGGAACCAAGTCGCCTTAGTGTAGTGATCATTACCTGAAAGTATCATCCAGTTTGGGTGAAAAAATATTTGCTGAGATTTCTGGAGATTCGTAATTTTTGGAAGCTTGGCAACCCCTTCCCATGAAAGTGTTTCTCGCCAGTCACTGCTTAGGGCTACATCAAGAGGAAACAAAACGTAGAGATAGAACGTGAAACTACTTTGTTGTGTCAAGTTTCAAGAAGCTAGCACAAACCGTGTTGGATTTAGAGTTCCAAATACATCTATCAATATAGGAGAAAACAGAGTGAAACCTACAAATTCAAACTGTTACTGGAAATGAACGCTTCAACATAGAAGAACGAAATTTGGGGAACCAAGTCGCCTTAGTGTACTGATCATTACCTGAAAGTATCATCCAGTTTGGGTGAAAAAATGTTTGCTGAGATTTCTGGAGATTCGTAATTTTGGGAAGCTTGGCAACCCCTTCCCATGAAAGTGTTTCTCGCCAGTCACTGCTTAGGGCTACATCAAGAGGAAACCAAACGTAGAGATAGAACGTGAAACTACTTTGTTGTGTCAAGTTTCAAGAAGCTAGCACAAACCGTGTTGGATTTAGAGTTCCAAATACATCTATCAATATAGGAGAAAACAGAGTGAAACCTAAAAATTCAAACTGTTACTGGAAATGAACGCTTCAACATAGAAGAACGAAATTTGGGGAACCAAGTCGCCTTAGTGTACTGATCATTACCTGAAAGTATCATCCAGTTTGGGTGAAAAAATGTTTGCTGAGATTTCTGGAGATTCGTAATTTTGGGAAGCTTGGCAACCCCTTCCCATGAAAGTGTTTCTCGCCAGTCACTGCTTAGGGCTACATCAAGAGGAAACAAAACGTAGAGATAGAACGTGAAACTACTTTGTTGTGTCAAGTTTCAAGAAGCTAGCACAAACCGTGTTGGATTTAGAGTTCCAAATACATCTATCAATATAGGAGAAAACAGAGTGAAACCTAAAAATTCAAACTGTTACTGGAAATGAACGCTTCAACATAGAAGAACGAAATTTGGGGAACCAAGTCGCCTTAGTGTACTGATCATTACCTGAAAGTATCATCCAGTTTGGGTGAAAAAATAATTGCTGAGATTTCTGGAGATTCGTAATTTTGGGAAGCTTGGCAACCCCTTCTCATGAAAGTGTTTCTCGCCAGTCACTGCTTAGGGCTACATCAAGAGGAAACCAAACGTAGAGATAGAACGTGAAACTACTTTGTTGTGTCAAGTTTCAAGAAGTTAGCACAAACCGTGTTGGATTTAGAGTTCCAAATACATCTATCAATATAGGAGAAAACAGAGTGAAACCTAAAAATTCAAACTGCTACTGGAAATGAACGCTTCAACATAGAAGAACGAAATTTGGGGAACCAAGTCGCCTTAGTGTACTGATCATTACCTGAGAGTATCATCCAGTTTGGGTGAAAAAATATTTGCTGAGATTTCTGGAGATTCGTAATTTTTGGAAGCTTGGCAACCCCTTCCCATGAAAGTGTTTCTCGCCAGTCACTGCTTAGGGCTACATCTAGTGGAAACAAAACGTAGAGATAGAACGTGAAACTACTTTGTTGTGTCAAGTTTCAAGAAGCTAGCACAAACCGTGTTGGATGTAGAGTTCCAAATACATCTATCAATATAGGAGAAAACAGAGTGAAACCTAAAAATTCAAACTGTTACTGGAAATGAACGCTTCAACATAGAAGAACGAAATTTGGGGAACCAAGTCGCCTTAGTGTACTGATCATTACCTGAAAGTATCATCCAGTTTGGGTGAAAAAATATTTGCTGAGATTTCTGGAGATTCGTAATTTTGGGAAGCTTGGCAACCCCTTCCCATGAAAGTGTTTCTCGCCAGTCACTGCTTAGGGCTACATCAAGAGGAAACAAAACGTAGAGATAGAAGGTGAAACTACTTTGTTGTGTCAAGTTTCAAGAAGCTAGCACAAACCGTGTTGGATTTAGAGTTCCAAATACATCTATCAATATAGGAGAAAACAGAGTGAAACCTAAAAATTCAAACTGTTACTGGGAATGAACGCTTCAACATAGAAGAACGAAATTTGGGGAACCAAGTCGCCTTAGTGTACTGATCATTACCTGAAAGTATCATCCAGTTTGGGTGAAAAAATATTTGCTGAGATTTCTGGAGATTCGTAATTTTGGGAAGCTTGGCAACCCCTTCCCATGAAAGTGTTTCTGGCCAGTCACTGCTTAGGGCTACAACAAGAGGAAACCAAACGTAGAGATAGAACGTGAAACTACTTTGTTGTGTCAAGTTTCAAGAAGCTAGCACAAACCGTGTTGGATTTAGAGTTCCAAATACATCTATCAATATAGGAGAAAACAGAGTGAAACCTAAAAATTCAAACTGTTACTGGAAATGAACGCTTCAACATAGAAGAACGAAATTTGGGGAACCAAGTCGCCTTAGTGTACTGATCATTACCTGAAAGTATCATCCAGTTTGGGTGAAAAAATGTTTGCTGAGATTTCTGGAGATTCGTAATTTTGGGAAGCTTGGCAACCCCTTCCCATGAAAGTGTTTCTCGCCAGTCACTGCTTAGGGCTACATCAAGAGGAAACAAAACGTAGAGATAGAACGTGAAACTACTTTGTTGTGTCAAGTTTCAAGAAGCTAGCACAAACCGTGTTGGATGTAGATTTCCAAATACATCTATCAATATAGGAGAAAACAGAGTGAAACCTAAAAATTCAAACTGTTACTGGAAATGAACGCTTCAACATAGAAGAACGAAATTTGGGGAACCAAGTCGCCTTAGTGTACTGATCATTACCTGAAAGTATCATCCAGTTTGGGTGAAAAAATATTTGCTGAGATTTCTGGAGATTCGTAATTTTGGGAAGCTTGGCAACCCCTTCCCATGAAAGTGTTTCTCGCCAGTCACTGCTTAGGGCTACATCAAGAGGAAACAAAACGTAGAGATAGAACGTGAAACTACTTTGTTGTGTCAAGTTTCAAGAAGCTAGCACAAACCGTGTTGGATTTAGAGTTCCAAATACATCTATCAATATAGGAGAAAACAGAGTGAAACCTAAAAATTCAAACTGTTACTGGAAATGAACGCTTCAACATAGAAGAACGAAATTTGGGGAACCAAGTCGCCTTAGTGTACTGATCATTACCTGAAAGTATCATCCAGTTTGGGTGAAAAAATATTTGCTGAGATTTCTGGAGATTCGTAATTTTGGGAAGCTTGGCAACCCCTTCCCATGAAAGTGTTTCTCGCCAGTCACTGCTTAGGGCTACATCAAGAGGAAACCAAACATACAGATAGAACGTGAAACTACTTTGTTGTGTCAAGTTTCAAGAAGCTAGCACAAACCGTGTTGGATTTAGAGTTCCAAATACATCTATCAATATAGGAGAAAACAGAGTGAAACCTAAAAATTCAAACTGTTACTGGAAATGAACGCTTCAACATAGAAGAACGAAATTTGGGGAACCAAGTCGCCTTAGTGTACTGATCATTACCTGAAAGTATCATCCAGTTTGGGTGAAAAAATATTTGCTGAGATTTCTGGAGATTCGTAATTTTGGGAAGCTTGGCAACCCCTTCCCATGAAAGTGTTTCTCGCCAGTCACTGCTTAGGGCTACATCAAGAGGAAACCAAACGTAGAGATAGAACGTGAAACTACTTTGTTGTGTCAAGTTTCAAGAAGCTAGCACAAACCGTGTTGGATTTAGAGTTCCAAATACATCTATCAATATAGGAGAAAACAGAGTGAAACCTAAAAATTCAAACTGTTACTGGAAATGAACGCTTCAACATAGAAGAACAAAATTTGGGGAACCAAGTCGCCTTAGTGTACTGATCATTACCTGAAAGTATCATCCAGTTTGGGTGAAAAAATATTTGCTGAGATTTCTGGAGATTCGTAATTTTTGGAAGCTTGGCAACCCCTTCCCATGAAAGTGTTTCTCGCCAGTCACTGCTTAGGGCTACATCTAGAGGAAACCAAACGTAGAGATAGAACGTGAAACTACTTTGTTGTGTCAAGTTTCAAGAAGCTAGCACAAACCGTGTTGGATTTAGAGTTCCAAATACATCTATCAATATAGGAGAAAACAGAGTGAAACCTAAAAATTCAAACTGTTACTGGAAATGAACGCTTCAACATAGAAGAACGAAATTTGGGGAACCAAGTCGCCTTAGTGTACTGATCATTACCTGAAAGTATCATCCAGTTTGGGTGAAAAAATATTTGCTGAGATTTCTGGAGATTCGTAATTTTGGGAAGCTTGGCAACCCCTTCCCATGAAAGCGTTTCTCGCCAGTCACTGCTTAGGGCTACATCAAGAGGAAACCAAACGTAGAGATAGAACGTGAAACTACTTTGTTGTGTCAAGTTTCAAGAAGCTAGCACAAACCGTGTTGGATTTAGAGTTCCAAATACATCGATCAATATAGGAGAAAACAGAGTGAAACCTAAAAATTCAAACTGTTACTGGAAATGAACGCTTCAACATAGAAGAACGAAATTTGGGGAACCAAGTCGCCTTAGTGTACTGATCATTACCTGAAAGTATCATCCAGTTTGGGTGAAAAAATATTTGCTGAGATTTCTGGAGATTCATAATTTTGGGAAGCTTGGCAACCCCTTCCCATGAAAGTGTTTCTCGCCAGTCACTGCTTAGGGCTACATCAAGAGGAAACCAAACGTAGAGATAGAACGTGAAACTACTTTGTTGTGTCAAGTTTCAAGAAGTTAGCACAAACCGTGTTGGATTTAGAGTTCCAAATACATCTATCAATATAGGAGAAAACAGAGTGAAACCTAAAAATTCAAACTGCTACTGGAAATGAACGCTTCAACATAGAAGAACGAAATTTGGGGAACCAAGTCGCCTTAGTGTACTGATCATTACCTGAGAGTATCATCCAGTTTGGGTGAAAAAATATTTGCTGAGATTTCTGGAGATTCGTAATTTTTGGAAGCTTGGCAACCCCTTCCCATGAAAGTGTTTCTCGCCAGTCACTGCTTAGGGCTATATCAAGAGGAAACAAAACGTAGAGATAGAACGTGAAACTACTTTGTTGTGTCAAGTTTCAAGAAGCTAGCACAAACCGTGTTGGATTTAGAGTTCCAAATACATCTATCAATATAGGAGAAAACAGAGTGAAACCTAAAAATTCAAACTGTTACTGGAAATGAACGCTTCAACATAGAAGAACGAAATTTGGGGAACCAAGTCGCCTTAGTGTACTGATCATTACCTGAAAGTATCATCCAGTTTGGGTGAAAAAATATTTGCTGAGATTTCTGGAGATTCGTAATTTTGGGAAGCTTGGCAACCCCTTCCCTTGAAAGTGTTTCTCGCCAGTCACTGCTTAGGGCTACATCAAAAGGAAACAAAACGTAGAGATAGAACGTGAAACTACTTTGTTGTGTCAAGTTTCAAGAAGCTAGCACAAACCGTGTTGGATGTAGAGTTCCAAATACATCTATCAATATAGGAGAAAACAGAGTGAAACCTAAAAATTCAAACTGTTACTGGAAATGAACGCTTCAACATAGAAGAACGAAATTTGGGGAACCAAGTCGCCTTAGTGTACTGATCATTACCTGAAAGTATCATCCAGTTTGGGTGAAAAAATATTTGCTGAGATTTCTGGAGATTCGTAATTTTGGGAAGCTTGGCAACCCCTTCCCATGAAAGTGTTTCTCGCCAGTCACTGCTTAGGGCTACATCAAGAGGAAACAAAACGTAGAGATAGAACGTGAAACTACTTTGTTGTGTCAAGTTTCAAGAAGCTAGCACAAACCGTGTTGGATTTAGAGTTCCAAATACATCTATCAATATAGGAGAAAACAGAGTGAAACCTAAAAATTCAAACTGTTACTGGAAATGAACGCTTCAACATAGAAGAACGAAATTTGGGGAACCAAGTCGCCTTAGTGTACTGATCATTACCTGAAAGTATCATCCAGTTTGGGTGAAAAAATATTTGCTGAGATTTCTGGAGATTCGTAATTTTGGGAAGCTTGGCAACCCCTTCCCATGAAAGTGTTTCTCGCCAGTCACTGCTTAGGGCTACATCAAGAGGAAACCAAACATACAGATAGAACGTGAAACTACTTTGTTGTGTCAAGTTTCAAGAAGCTAGCACAAACCGTGTTGGATTTAGAGTTCCAAATACATCTATCAATATAGGAGAAAACAGAGTGAAACCTAAAAATTCAAACTGTTACTGGAAATGAACGCTTCAACATAGAAGAACGAAATTTGGGGAACCAAGTCGCCTTAGTGTACTGATCATTACCTGAAAGTATCATCCAGTTTGGGTGAAAAAATATTTGCTGAGATTTCTGGAGATTCGTAATTTTGGGAAGCTTGGCAACCCCTTCCCATGAAAGTGTTTCTCGCCAGTCACTGCTTAGGGCTACATCAAGAGGAAACCAAACGTAGAGATAGAACGTGAAACTACTTTGTTGTGTCAAGTTTCAAGAAGCTAGCACAAACCGTGTTGGATTTAGAGTTCCAAATACATCTATCAATATAGGAGAAAACAGAGTGAAACCTAAAAATTCAAACTGTTACTGGAAATGAACGCTTCAACATAGAAGAACGAAATTTGGGGAACCAAGTCGCCTTAGTGTACTGATCATTACCTGAAAGTATCATCCAGTTTGGGTGAAAAAATATTTGCTGAGATTTCTGGAGATTCGTAATTTTGGGAAGCTTGGCAACCCCTTCCCATGAAAGTGTTTCTCGCCAGTCACTGCTTAGGGCTACATCAAGAGGAAACCAAACATACAGATAGAACGTGAAACTACTTTGTTGTGTCAAGTTTCAAGAAGCTAGCACAAACCGTGTTGGATTTAGAGTTCCAAATACATCGATCAATATAGGAGAAAACAGAGTGAAACCTAAAAATTCAAACTGTTACTGGAAATGAACGCTTCAACATAGAAGAACGAAATTTGGGGAACCAAGTCGCCTTAGTGTACTGATCATTACCTGAAAGTATCATCCAGTTTGGGTGAAAAAATATTTGCTGAGATTTCTGGAGATTCATAATTTTGGGAAGCTTGGCAACCCCTTCCCATGAAAGTGTTTCTCGCCAGTCACTGCTTAGGGCTACATCAAGAGGAAACCAAACGTAGAGATAGAACGTGAAACTACTTTGTTGTGTCAAGTTTCAAGAAGTTAGCACAAACCGTGTTGGATTTAGAGTTCCAAATACATCTATCAATATAGGAGAAAACAGAGTGAAACCTAAAAATTCAAACTGCTACTGGAAATGAACGCTTCAACATAGAAGAACGAAATTTGGGGAACCAAGTCGCCTTAGTGTACTGATCATTACCTGAGAGTATCATCCAGTTTGGGTGAAAAAATATTTGCTGAGATTTCTGGAGATTCGTAATTTTGGGAAGCTTGGCAACCCCTTCCCATGAAAGTGTTTCTCGCCAGTCACTGCTTAGGGCTACATCAAGAGGAAACAAAACGTAGAGATAGAACGTGAAACTACTTTGTTGTGTCAAGTTTCAAGAAGCTAGCACAAACCGTGTTGGATTTAGAGTTCCAAATACATCTATCAATATAGGAGAAAACAGAGTGAAACCTAAAAATTCAAACTGTTACTGGAAATGAACGCTTCAACATAGAAGAACGAAATTTGGGGAACCAAGTCGCCTTAGTGTACTGATCATTACCTGAAAGTATCATCCAGTTTGGGTGAAAAAAATATTTGCTGAGATTTCTGGAGATTCGTAATTTTGGGAAGCTTGGCAACCCCTTCCCATGAAAGTGTTTCTCGCCAGTCACTGCTTAGGGCTACATCAAGAGGAAACCAAACGTAGAGATAGAACGTGAAACTACTTTGTTTTGTCAAGTTTCAAGAAGCTAGCACAAACCGTGTTGGATTTAGAGTTCCAAATACATGTATCAATATAGGAGAAAACAGAGTGAAACCTAAAAATTCAAACTGTTACTGGAAATGAACGCTTCAACATAGAAGAACGAAATTTGGGGAACCAAGTCGCCTTAGTGTACTGATCATTACCTGAAAGTATCATCCAGTTTGGGTGAAAAAATATTTGCTGAGATTTCTGGAGATTCGTAATTTTGGGAAGCTTGGCAACCCCTTCCCATGAAAGTGTTTCTCGCCAGTCACTGCTTAGGGCTACATCAAGAGGAAACCAAACGTAGAGATAGAACGTGAAACTACTTTGTTGTGTCAAGTTTCAAGAAGCTAGCACAAACCGTGTTGGATTTAGAGTTCCAAATACATCTATCAATATAGGAGAAAACAGAGTGAAACCTAAAAATTCAAACTGTTACTGGAAATGAACGCTTCAACATAGAAGAACGAAATTTGGGGAACCAAGTCGCCTTAGTGTACTGATCATTACCTGAAAGTATCATCCAGTTTGGGTGAAAAAATATTTGCTGAGATTTCTGGAGATTCGTAATTTTGGGAAGCTTGGCAACCCCTTCCCATGAAAGTGTTTCTCGCCAGTCACTGCTTAGGGCTACATCAAGAGGAAACCAAACGTAGATATAGAACGTGAAACTACTTTGTTGTGTCAAGTTTCAAGAAGTTAGCACAAACCGTGTTGGATTTAGAGTTCCAAATACATCTATCAATATAGGAGAAAACAGAGTGAAACCTAAAAATTCAAACTGTTACTGGAAATGAACGCTTCAACATAGAAGAACGAAATTTGGGGAACCAAGTCGCCTTAGTGTACTGATCATTACCTGAAAGTATCATCCAGTTTGGGTGAAAAAATATTTGCTGAGATTTCTGGAGATTCGTAATTTTGGGAAGCTTGGCAACCCCTTCCCATGAAAGTGTTTCTCGCCAGTCACTGCTTAGGGCTACATCAAGAGGAAACCAAACGTAGAGATAGAACGTGAAACTACTTTGTTGTGTCAAGTTTCAAGAAGCTAGCACAAACCGTGTTGGATTTAGAGTTCCAAATACATCTATCAATATAGGAGAAAACAGAGTGAAACCTAAAAATTCAAACTGTTACTGGAAATGAACGCTTCAACATAGAAGAACGAAATTTGGGGAACCAAGTCGCCTTAGTGTACTGATCATTACCTGAAAGTATCATCCAGTTTGGGTGAAAAAATATTTGCTGAGATTTCTGGAGATTCGTAATTTTGGGAAGCTTGGCAACCCCTTCCCATGAAAGTGTTTCTCGCCAGTCACTGCTTAGGGCTACATCAAGAGGAAACCAAACATACAGATAGAACGTGAAACTACTTTGTTGTGTCAAGTTTCAAGAAGCTAGCACAAACCGTGTTGGATTTAGAGTTCCAAATACATCTATCAATATAGGAGAAAACAGAGTGAAACCTAAAAATTCAAACTGTTACTGGAAATGAACGCTTCAACATAGAAGAACGAAATTTGGGGAACCAAGTCGCCTTAGTGTACTGATCATTACCTGAAAGTATCATCCAGTTTGGGTGAAAAAATATTTGCTGAGATTTCTGGAGATTCGTAATTTTGGGAAGCTTGGCAACCCCTTCCCATGAAAGTGTTTCTCGCCAGTCACTGCTTAGGGCTACATCAAGAGGAAACCAAACGTAGAGATAGAACGTGAAACTACTTTGTTGTGTCAAGTTTCAAGAAGCTAGCACAAACCGTGTTGGATTTAGAGTTCCAAATACATCTATCAATATAGGAGAAAACAGAGTGAAACCTAAAAATTCAAACTGTTACTGGAAATGAACGCTTCAACATAGAAGAACAAAATTTGGGGAACCAAGTCGCCTTAGTGTACTGATCATTACCTGAAAGTATCATCCAGTTTGGGTGAAAAAATATTTGCTGAGATTTCTGGAGATTCGTAATTTTGGGAAGCTTGGCAACCCCTTCCCATGAAAGTGTTTCTCGCCAGTCACTGCTTAGGGCTACATCAAGAGGAAACCAAACGTAGAGATAGAACGTGAAACTACTTTGTTGTGTCAAGTTTCAAGAAGCTAGCACAAACCGTGTTGGATTTAGAGTTCCAAATACATCTATCAATATAGGAGAAAACAGAGTGAAACCTAAAAATTCAAACTGTTACTGGAAATGAACGCTTCAACATAGAATAACGAAATTTGGGGAACCAAGTCGCCTTAGTGTACTGATCATTACCTGAAAGTATCATCCAGTTTGGGTGAAAAAATATTTGCTGAGATTTCTGGAGATTCGTAATTTTTGGAAGCTTGGCAACCCCTTCCCATGAAAGTGTTTCTCGCCAGTCACTGCTTAGGGCTACATCAAGAGGAAACCAAACATACAGATAGAACGTGAAACTACTTTGTTGTGTCAAGTTTCAAGAAGCTAGCACAAACCGTGTTGGATTTAGAGTTCCAAATACATCTATCAATATAGGAGAAAACAGAGTGAAACCTAAAAATTCAAACTGTTACTGGAAATGAACGCTTCAACATAGAAGAACGAAATTTGGGGAACCAAGTCGCCTTAGTGTACTGATCATTACCTGAAAGTATCATCCAGTTTGGGTGAAAAAATATTTGCTGAGATTTCTGGAGATTCGTAATTTTGGGAAGCTTGGCAACCCCTTCCCATGAAAGTGTTTCTCGCCAGTCACTGCTTAGGGCTACATCAAGAGGAAACAAAACGTAGAGATAGAACGTGAAACTACTTTGTTGTGTCAAGTTTCAAGAAGCTAGCACAAACCGTGTTGGATTTAGAGTTCCAAATACATCTATCAATATAGGAGAAAACAGAGTGAAACCTAAAAATTCAAACTGTTACTGGAAATGAACGCTTCAACATAGAAGAACGAAATTTGGGGAACCAAGTCGCCTTAGTGTACTGATCATTACCTGAAAGTATCATCCAGTTTGGGTGAAAAAATATTTGCTGAGATTTCTGGAGATTCGTAATTTTGGGAAGCTTGGCAACCCCTTCCCATGAAAGTGTTTCTCGCCAGTCACTGCTTAGGGCTACATCAAGAGGAAACCAAACATACAGATAGAACGTGAAACTACTTTGTTGTGTCAAGTTTCAAGAAGCTAGCACAAACATGTGTTGGATTTAGAGTTCCAAATACATCTATCAATATAGGAGAAAACAGAGTGAAACCTAAAAATTCAAACTGTTACTGGAAATGAACGCTTCAACATAGAAGAACGAAATTTGGGGAACCAAGTCGCCTTAGTGTACTGATCATTACCTGAAAGTATCATCCAGTTTGGGTGAAAAAATATTTGCTGAGATTTCTGGAGATTCGTAATTTTGGGAAGCTTGGCAACCCCTTCCCATGAAAGTGTTTCTCGCCAGTCACTGCTTAGGGCTACATCAAGAGGAAACCAAACGTAGAGATAGAACGTGAAACTACTTTGTTGTGTCAAGTTTCAAGAAGCTAGCACAAACCGTGTTGGATTTAGAGTTCCAAATACATCTATCAATATAGGAGAAAACAGAGTGAAACCTAAAAATTCAAACTGTTACTGGAAATGAACGCTTCAACATAGAAGAACAAAATTTGGGGAACCAAGTCGCCTTAGTGTACTGATCATTACCTGAAAGTATCATCCAGTTTGGGTGAAAAAATATTTGCTGAGATTTCTGGAGATTCGTAATTTTGGGAAGCTTGGCAACCCCTTCCCATGAAAGTGTTTCTCGCCAGTCACTGCTTAGGGCTACATCTAGAGGAAACCAAACGTAGAGATAGAACGTGAAACTACTTTGTTGTGTCAAGTTTCAAGAAGCTAGCACAAACCGTGTTGGATTTAGAGTTCCAAATACATCTATCAATATAGGAAAAAACAGAGTGAAACCTAAAAATTCAAACTGTTACTGGAAATGAACGCTTCAACATAGAAGAACGAAATTTGGGGAACCAAGTCGCCTTAGTGTACTGATCATTACCTGAAAGTATCATCCAGTTTGGGTGAAAAAATATTTGCTGAGATTTCTGGAGATTCGTAATTTTGGGAAGCTTGGCAACCCCTTCCCATGAAAGTGTTTCTCGCCAGTCACTGCTTAGGGCTACATCAAGAGGAAACCAAACGTAGAGATAGAACGTGAAACTACTTTGTTGTGTCAAGTTTCAAGAAGCTAGCACAAACCGTGTTGGATTTAGAGTTCCAAATACATCGATCAATATAGGAGAAAACAGAGTGAAACCTAAAAATTCAAACTGTTACTGGAAATGAACGCTTCAACATAGAAGAACGAAATTTGGGGAACCAAGTCGCCTTAGGGTACTGATCATTACCTGAAAGTATCATCCAGTTTGGGTGAAAAAATATTTGCTGAGATTTCTGGAGATTCGTAATTTTGGGAAGCTTGGCAACCCCTTCCCATGAAAGTGTTTCTCGCCAGTCACTGCTTAGGGCTACATCAAGAGGAAACCAAACGTAGATATAGAACGTGAAACTACTTTGTTGTGTCAAGTTTCAAGAAGTTAGCACAAACCGTGTTGGATTTAGAGTTCCAAATACATCTATCAATATAGGAGAAAACAGAGTGAAACCTAAAAATTCAAACTGTTACTGGAAATGAACGCTTCAACATAGAAGAACGAAATTTGGGGAACCAAGTCGCCTTAGTGTACTGATCATTACCTGAAAGTATCATCCAGTTTGGGTGAAAAAATATTTGCTGAGATTTCTGGAGATTCATAATTTTGGGAAGCTTGGCAACCCCTTCCCATGAAAGTGTTTCTCGCCAGTCACTGCTTAGGGCTACATCAAGAGGAAACCAAACGTAGAGATAGAACGTGAAACTACTTTGTTGTGTCAAGTTTCAAGAAGTTAGCACAAACCGTGTTGGATTTAGAGTTCCAAATACATCTATCAATATAGGAGAAAACAGAGTGAAACCTAAAAATTCAAACTGCTACTGGAAATGAACGCTTCAACATAGAAGAACGAAATTTGGGGAACCAAGTCGCCTTAGTGTACTGATCATTACCTGAGAGTATCATCCAGTTTGGGTGAAAAAATATTTGCTGAGATTTCTGGAGATTCGTAATTTTGGGAAGCTTGGCAACCCCTTCCCATGAAAGTGTTTCTCGCCAGTCACTGCTTAGGGCTACATCAAGAGGAAACAAAACGTAGAGATAGAACGTGAAACTACTTTGTTGTGTCAAGTTTCAAGAAGCTAGCACAAACCGTGTTGGATTTAGAGTTCCAAATACATCTATCAATATAGGAGAAAACAGAGTGAAACCTAAAAATTCAAACTGTTACTGGAAATGAACGCTTCAATATAGAAGAACGAAATTTGGGGAACCAAGTCGCCTTAGTGTACTGATCATTACCTGAAAGTATCATCCAGTTTGGGTGAAAAAAATATTTGCTGAGATTTCTGGAGATTCGTAATTTTGGGAAGCTTGGCAACCCCTTCCCATGAAAGTGTTTCTCGCCAGTCACTGCTTAGGGCTACATCAAGAGGAAACCAAACGTAGAGATAGAACGTGAAACTACTTTGTTTTGTCAAGTTTCAAGAAGCTAGCACAAACCGTGTTGGATTTAGAGTTCCAAATACATGTATCAATATAGGAGAAAACAGAGTGAAACCTAAAAATTCAAACTGTTACTGGAAATGAACGCTTCAACATAGAAGAACGAAATTTGGGGAACCAAGTCGCCTTAGTGTACTGATCATTACCTGAAAGTATCATCCAGTTTGGGTGAAAAAATATTTGCTGAGATTTCTGGAGATTCGTAATTTTGGGAAGCTTGGCAACCCCTTCCCATGAAAGTGTTTCTCGCCAGTCACTGCTTAGGGCTACATCAAGAGGAAACCAAACGTAGAGATAGAACGTGAAACTACTTTGTTGTGTCAAGTTTCAAGAAGCTAGCACAAACCGTGTTGGATTTAGAGTTCCAAATACATCTATCAATATAGGAGAAAACAGAGTGAAACCTAAAAATTCAAACTGTTACTGGAAATGAACGCTTCAACATAGAAGAACGAAATTTGGGGAACCAAGTCGCCTTAGTGTACTGATCATTACCTGAAAGTATCATCCAGTTTGGGTGAAAAAATATTTGCTGAGATTTCTGGAGATTCGTAATTTTGGGAAGCTTGGCAACCCCTTCCCATGAAAGTGTTTCTCGCCAGTCACTGCTTAGGGCTACATCTAGAGGAAACCAAACATACAGATAGAACGTGAAACTACTTTGTTGTGTCAAGTTTCAAGAAGCTAGCACAAACCGTGTTGGATTTAGAGTTCCAAATACATCTATCAATATAGGAGAAAACAGAGTGAAACCTAAAAATTCAAACTGTTACTGGAAATGAACGCTTCAACATAGAAGAACGAAATTTGGGGAACCAAGTCGCCTTAGTGTACTGATCATTACCTGAAAGTATCATCCAGTTTGGGTGAAAAAATATTTGCTGAGATTTCTGGAGATTCGTAATTTTGGGAAGCTTGGCAACCCCTTCCCATGAAAGTGTTTCTCGCCAGTCACTGCTTAGGGCTACATCAAGAGGAAACCAAACGTAGAGATAGAACGTGAAACTACTTTGTTGTGTCAAGTTTCAAGAAGCTAGCACAAACCGTGTTGGATTTAGAGTTCCAAATACATCTATCAATATAGGAGAAAACAGAGTGAAACCTAAAAATTCAAACTGTTACTGGAAATGAACGCTTCAACATAGAAGAACGAAATTTGGGGAACCAAGTCGCCTTAGTGTACTGATCATTACCTGAAAGTATCATCCAGTTTGGGTGAAAAAATATTTGCTGAGATTTCTGGAGATTCGTAATTTTGGGAAGCTTGGCAACCCCTTCCCATGAAAGTGTTTCTCGCCAGTCACTGCTTAGGGCTACATCAAGAGGAAACCAAACATACAGATAGAACGTGAAACTACTTTGTTGTGTCAAGTTTCAAGAAGCTAGCACAAACCGTGTTGGATTTAGAGTTCCAAATACATCGATCAATATAGGAGAAAACAGAGTGAAACCTAAAAATTCAAACTGTTACTGGAAATGAACGCTTCAACATAGAAGAACGAAATTTGGGGAACCAAGTCGCCTTAGTGTACTGATCATTACCTGAAAGTATCATCCAGTTTGGGTGAAAAAATATTTGCTGAGATTTCTGGAGATTCATAATTTTGGGAAGCTTGGCAACCCCTTCCCATGAAAGTGTTTCTCGCCAGTCACTGCTTAGGGCTACATCAAGAGGAAACCAAAAGTAGAGATAGAACGTGAAACTACTTTGTTGTGTCAAGTTTCAAGAAGTTAGCACAAACCGTGTTGGATTTAGAGTTCCAAATACATCTATCAATATAGGAGAAAACAGAGTGAAACCTAAAAATTCAAACTGCTACTGGAAATGAACGCTTCAACATAGAAGAACGAAATTTGGGGAACCAAGTCGCCTTAGTGTACTGATCATTACCTGAGAGTATCATCCAGTTTGGGTGAAAAAATATTTGCTGAGATTTCTGGAGATTCGTAATTTTGGGAAGCTTGGCAACCCCTTCCCATGAAAGTGTTTCTCGCCAGTCACTGCTTAGGGCTACATCAAGAGGAAACAAAACGTAGAGATAGAACGTGAAACTACTTTGTTGTGTCAAGTTTCAAGAAGCTAGCACAAACCGTGTTGGATTTAGAGTTCCAAATACATCTATCAATATAGGAGAAAACAGAGTGAAACCTAAAAATTCAAACTGTTACTGGAAATGAACGCTTCAACATAGAAGAACGAAATTTGGGGAACCAAGTCGCCTTAGTGTACTGATCATTACCTGAAAGTATCATCCAGTTTGGGTGAAAAAAATATTTGCTGAGATTTCTGGAGATTCGTAATTTTGGGAAGCTTGGCAACCCCTTCCCATGAAAGTGTTTCTCGCCAGTCACTGCTTAGGGCTACATCAAGAGGAAACCAAACGTAGAGATAGAACGTGAAACTACTTTGTTTTGTCAAGTTTCAAGAAGCTAGCACAAACCGTGTTGGATTTAGAGTTCCAAATACATGTATCAATATAGGAGAAAACAGAGTGAAACCTAAAAATTCAAACTGTTACTGGAAATGAACGCTTCAACATAGAAGAACGAAATTTGGGGAACCAAGTCGCCTTAGTGTACTGATCATTACCTGAAAGTATCATCCAGTTTGGGTGAAAAAATATTTGCTGAGATTTCTGGAGATTCGTAATTTTGGGAAGCTTGGCAACCCCTTCCCATGAAAGTGTTTCTCGCCAGTCACTGCTTAGGGCTACATCAAGAGGAAACCAAACGTAGAGATAGAACGTGAAACTACTTTGTTGTGTCAAGTTTCAAGAAGCTAGCACAAACCGTGTTGGATTTAGAGTTCCAAATACATCTATCAATATAGGAGAAAACAGAGTGAAACCTAAAAATTCAAACTGTTACTGGAAATGAACGCTTCAACATAGAAGAACGAAATTTGGGGAACCAAGTCGCCTTAGTGTACTGATCATTACCTGAAAGTATCATCCAGTTTGGGTGAAAAAATATTTGCTGAGATTTCTGGAGATTCGTAATTTTGGGAAGCTTGGCAACCCCTTCCCATGAAAGTGTTTCTCGCCAGTCACTGCTTAGGGCTACATCAAGAGGAAACCAAACGTAGATATAGAACGTGAAACTACTTTGTTGTGTCAAATTTCAAGAAGTTAGCACAAACCGTGTTGGATTTAGAGTTCCAAATACATCTATCAATATAGGAGAAAACAGAGTGAAACCTAAAAATTCAAACTGTTACTGGAAATGAACGCTTCAACATAGAAGAACGAAATTTGGGGAACCAAGTCGCCTTAGTGTACTGATCATTACCTGAAAGTATCATCCAGTTTGGGTGAAAAAATATTTGCTGAGATTTCTGGAGATTCGTAATTTTGGGAAGCTTGGCAACCCCTTCCCATGAAAGTGTTTCTCGCCAGTCACTGCTTAGGGCTACATCAAGAGGAAACCAAACGTAGAGATAGAACGTGAAACTACTTTGTTGTGTCAAGTTTCAAGAAGCTAGCACAAACCGTGTTGGATTTAGAGTTCCAAATACATCTATCAATATAGGAGAAAACAGAGTGAAACCTAAAAATTCAAACTGTTACTGGAAATGAACGCTTCAACATAGAAGAACGAAATTTGGGGAACCAAGTCGCCTTAGTGTACTGATCATTACCTGAAAGTATCATCCAGTTTGGGTGAAAAAATATTTGCTGAGATTTCTGGAGATTCGTAATTTTGGGAAGCTTGGCAACCCCTTCCCATGAAAGTGTTTCTCGCCAGTCACTGCTTAGGGCTACATCAAGAGGAAACCAAACATACAGATAGAACGTGAAACTACTTTGTTGTGTCAAGTTTCAAGAAGCTAGCACAAACCGTGTTGGATTTAGAGTTCCAAATACATCTATCAATATAGGAGAAAACAGAGTGAAACCTAAAAATTCAAACTGTTACTGGAAATGAACGCTTCAACATAGAAGAACGAAATTTGGGGAACCAAGTCGCCTTAGTGTACTGATCATTACCTGAAAGTATCATCCAGTTTGGGTGAAAAAATATTTGCTGAGATTTCTGGAGATTCGTAATTTTGGGAAGCTTGGCAACCCCTTCCCATGAAAGTGTTTCTCGCCAGTCACTGCTTAGGGCTACATCAAGAGGAAACCAAACGTAGAGATAGAACGTGAAACTACTTTGTTGTGTCAAGTTTCAAGAAGCTAGCACAAACCGTGTTGGATTTAGAGTTCCAAATACATCTATCAATATAGGAGAAAACAGAGTGAAACCTAAAAATTCAAACTGTTACTGGAAATGAACGCTTCAACATAGAAGAACAAAATTTGGGGAACCAAGTCGCCTTAGTGTACTGATCATTACCTGAAAGTATCATCCAGTTTGGGTGAAAAAATATTTGCTGAGATTTCTGGAGATTCGTAATTTTGGGAAGCTTGGCAACCCCTTCCCATGAAAGTGTTTCTCGCCAGTCACTGCTTAGGGCTACATCAAGAGGAAACCAAACGTAGAGATAGAACGTGAAACTACTTTGTTGTGTCAAGTTTCAAGAAGCTAGCACAAACCGTGTTGGATTTAGAGTTCCAAATACATCTATCAATATAGGAGAAAACAGAGTGAAACCTAAAAATTCAAACTGTTACTGGAAATGAACGCTTCAACATAGAAGAACGAAATTTGGGGAACCAAGTCGCCTTAGTGTACTGATCATTACCTGAAAGTATCATCCAGTTTGGGTGAAAAAATATTTGCTGAGATTTCTGGAGATTCGTAATTTTTGGAAGCTTGGCAACCCCTTCCCATGAAAGTGTTTCTCGCCAGTCACTGCTTAGGGCTACATCAAGAGGAAACCAAACATACAGATAGAACGTGAAACTACTTTGTTGTGTCAAGTTTCAAGAAGCTAGCACAAACCGTGTTGGATTTAGAGTCCCAAATACATCTATCAATATAGGAGAAAACAGAGTGAAACCTAAAAATTCAAACTGTTACTGGAAATGAACGCTTCAACATAGAAGAACGAAATTTGGGGAACCAAGTCGCCTTAGTGTACTGATCATTACCTGAAAGTATCATCCAGTTTGGGTGAAAAAATATTTGCTGAGATTTCTGGAGATTCGTAATTTTGGGAAGCTTGGCAACCCCTTCCCATGAAAGTGTTTCTCGCCAGTCACTGCTTAGGGCTACATCAAGAGGAAACAAAACGTAGAGATAGAACGTGAAACTACTTTGTTGTGTCAAGTTTCAAGAAGCTAGCACAAACCGTGTTGGATTTAGAGTTCCAAATACATCTATCAATATAGGAGAAAACAGAGTGAAACCTAAAAATTCAAACTGTTACTGGAAATGAACGCTTCAACATAGAAGAACGAAATTTGGGGAACCAAGTCGCCTTAGTGTACTGATCATTACCTGAAAGTATCATCCAGTTTGGGTGAAAAAATATTTGCTGAGATTTCTGGAGATTCGTAATTTTGGGAAGCTTGGCAACCCCTTCCCATGAAAGTGTTTCTCGCCAGTCACTGCTTAGGGCTACATCAAGAGGAAACCAAACATACAGATAGAACGTGAAACTACTTTGTTGTGTCAAGTTTCAAGAAGCTAGCACAAACATGTGTTGGATTTAGAGTTCCAAATACATCTATCAATATAGGAGAAAACAGAGTGAAACCTAAAAATTCAAACTGTTACTGGAAATGAACGCTTCAACATAGAAGAACGAAATTTGGGGAACCAAGTCGCCTTAGTGTACTGATCATTACCTGAAAGTATCATCCAGTTTGGGTGAAAAAATATTTGCTGAGATTTCTGGAGATTCGTAATTTTGGGAAGCTTGGCAACCCCTTCCCATGAAAGTGTTTCTCGCCAGTCACTGCTTAGGGCTACATCAAGAGGAAACCAAACGTAGAGATAGAACGTGAAACTACTTTGTTGTGTCAAGTTTCAAGAAGCTAGCACAAACCGTGTTGGATTTAGAGTTCCAAATACATCTATCAATATAGGAGAAAACAGAGTGAAACCTAAAAATTCAAACTGTTACTGGAAATGAACGCTTCAACATAGAAGAACGAAATTTGGGGAACCAAGTCGCCTTAGTGTACTGATCATTACCTGAAAGTATCATCCAGTTTGGGTGAAAAAATATTTGCTGAGATTTCTGGAGATTCGTAATTTTGGGAAGCTTGGCAACCCCTTCCCATGAAAGTGTTTCTCGCCAGTCACTGCTTAGGGCTACATCAAGAGGAAACCAAACGTAGAGATAGAACGTGAAACTACTTTGTTGTGTCAAGTTTCAAGAAGCTAGCACAAACCGTGTTGGATTTAGAGTTCCAAATACATCGATCAATATAGGAGAAAACAGAGTGAAACCTAAAAATTCAAACTGTTACTGGAAATGAACGCTTCAACATAGAAGAACGAAATTTGGGGAACCAAGTCGCCTTAGTGTACTGATCATTACCTGAAAGTATCATCCAGTTTGGGTGAAAAAATATTTGCTGAGATTTCTGGAGATTCATAATTTTGGGAAGCTTGGCAACCCCTTCCCATGAAAGTGTTTCTCGCCAGTCACTGCTTAGGGCTACATCAAGAGGAAACCAAACGTAGAGATAGAACGTGAAACTACTTTGTTGTGTCAAGTTTCAAGAAGTTAGCACAAACCGTGTTGGATTTAGAGTTCCAAATACATCTATCAATATAGGAGAAAACAGAGTGAAACCTAAAAATTCAAACTGCTACTGGAAATGAACGCTTCAACATAGAAGAACGAAATTTGGGGAACCAAGTCGCCTTAGTGTACTGATCATTACCTGAGAGTATCATCCAGTTTGGGTGAAAAAATATTTGCTGAGATTTCTGGAGATTCGTAATTTTGGGAAGCTTGGCAACCCCTTCCCATGAAAGTGTTTCTCGCCAGTCACTGCTTAGGGCTACATCAAGAGGAAACAAAACGTAGAGATAGAACGTGAAACTACTTTGTTGTGTCAAGTTTCAAGAAGCTAGCACAAACCGTGTTGGATTTAGAGTTCCAAATACATCTATCAATATAGGAGAAAACAGAGTGAAACCTAAAAATTCAAACTGTTACTGGAAATGAACGCTTCAACATAGAAGAACAAAATTTGGGGAACCAAGTCGCCTTAGTGTACTGATCATTACCTGAAAGTATCATCCAGTTTGGGTGAAAAAATATTTGCTGAGATTTCTGGAGATTCGTAATTTTGGGAAGCTTGGCAACCCCTTCCCATGAAAGTGTTTCTCGCCAGTCACTGCTTAGGGCTACATCAAGAGGAAACAAAACGTAGAGATAGAACGTGAAACTACTTTGTTGTGTCAAGTTTCAAGAAGCTAGCACAAACCGTGTTGGATTTAGAGTTCCAAATACATCTATCAATATAGGAGAAAACAGAGTGAAACCTAAAAATTCAAACTGTTACTGGAAATGAACGCTTCAACATAGAAGAACGAAATTTGGGGAACCAAGTCGCCTTAGTGTACTGATCATTACCTGAAAGTATCATCCAGTTTGGGTGAAAAAATATTTGCTGATATTTCTGGAGATTCATAATTTTGGGAAGCTTGGCAACCCCTTCCCATGAAAGTGTTTCTCGCCAGTCACTGCTTAGGGCTACATCAAGAGGAAACCAAACGTAGAGATAGAACGTGAAACTACTTTGTTGTGTCAAGTTTCAAGAAGTTAGCACAAACCGTGTTGGATTTAGAGTTCCAAATACATCTATCAATATAGGAGAAAACAGAGGGAAACCTAAAAATTCAAACTGCTACTGGAAATGAACGCTTCAACATAGAAGAACGAAATTTGGGGAACCAAGTCGCCTTAGTGTACTGATCATTACCTGAGAGTATCATCCAGTTTGGGTGAAAAAATATTTGCTGAGATTTCTGGAGATTCGTAATTTTGGGAAGCTTGGCAACCCCTTCCCATGAAAGTGTTTCTCGCCAGTCACTGCTTAGGGCTACATCAAGAGGAAACAAAACGTAGAGATAGAACGTGAAACTACTTTGTTGTGTCAAGTTTCAAGAAGCTAGCACAAACCGTGTTGGATTTAGAGTTCCAAATACATCTATCAATATAGGAGAAAACAGAGTGAAACCTAAAAATTCAAACTGTTACTGGAAATGAACGCTTCAACATAGAAGAACGAAATTTGGGGAACCAAGTCGCCTTAGTGTACTGATCATTACCTGAAAGTATCATCCAGTTTGGGTGAAAAAATATTTGCTGAGATTTCTGGAGATTCGTAATTTTGGGAAGCTTGGCAACCCCTTCCCATGAAAGTGTTTCTCGCCAGTCACTGCTTAGGGCTACATCAAGAGGAAACAAAACGTAGAGATAGAACGTGAAACTACTTTGTTGTGTCAAGTTTCAAGAAGCTAGCACAAACCGTGTTGGATTTAGAGTTCCAAATACATCTATCAATATAGGAGAAAACAGAGTGAAACCTACAAATTCAAACTGTTACTGGAAATGAACGCTTCAACATAGAAGAACGAAATTTGGGCAACCAAGTCGCCTTAGTGTACTGATCATTACCTGAAAGTATCATCCAGTTTGGGTGAAAAAATGTTTGCTGAGATTTCTGGAGATTCGTAATTTTGGGAAGCTTGGCAACCCCTTCCCATGAAAGTGTTTCTCGCCAGTCACTGCTTAGGGCTACATCAAGAGGAAACAAAACGTAGAGATAGAACGTGAAACTACTTTGTTGTGTCAAGTTTCAAGAAGCTAGCACAAACCGTGTTGGATTTAGAGTTCCAAATACATCTATCAATATAGGAGAAAACAGAGTGAAACCTAAAAATTCAAACTGTTACTGGAAATGAACGCTTCAACATAGAAGAACGAAATTTGGGGAACCAAGTCGCCTTAGTGTACTGATCATTACCTGAAAGTATCATCCAGATTGGGTGAAAAAATATTTGCTGAGATTTCTGGAGATTCGTATTTTGGGAAGCTTGGCAACCCCTTCCCATGAAAGTGTTTCTCGCCAGTCACTGCTTAGGGCTACATCAAGAGGAAACAAAACGTAGAGATAGAACGTGAAACTACTTTGTTGTTTCAAGTTTCAAGAAGCTAGCACAAACCGTGTTGGATTTAGAGTTCCAAATACATCTATCAATATAGGAGAAAACAGAGTGTAACCTAAAAATTCAAACTGTTACTGGAAATGAACGCTTCAACATAGAAGAACGAAATTTGGGGAACCAAGTCGCCTTAGTGTACTGATCATTACCTGAAAGTATCATCCAGTTTGGGTGAAAAAATATTTGCTGAGATTTCTGGAGATTCGTAATTTTGGGAAGCTTGGCAACCCCTTCCCATGAAAGTGTTTCTCGCCAGTCACTGCTTAGGGCTACATCAAGAGGAAACAAAACGTAGAGACAGAACGTGAAACTACTTTGTTGTGTCAAGTTTCAAGAAGCTAGCACAAACCGTGTTGGATTTAGAGTTCCAAATACATCTATCAATATAGGAGAAAACAGAGTGAAACCTAAAAATTCAAACTGTTACTGGAAATGAACGCTTCAACATAGAAGAACGAAATTTGGGGAACCAAGTCGCCTTAGTGTACTGATCATTACCTGAAAGTATCATCCAGTTTGGGTGAAAAAATATTTGCTGAGATTTCTGGAGATTCATAATTTTGGGAAGCTTGGCAACCCCTTCCCATGAAAGTGTTTCTCGCCAGTCACTGCTTAGGGCTACATCAAGAGGAAACCAAACGTAGAGATAGAACGTGAAACTACTTTGTTGTGTCAAGTTTCAAGAAGTTAGCACAAACCGTGTTGGATTTAGAGTTCCAAATACATCTATCAATATAGGAGAAAACAGAGTGAAACCTAAAAATTCAAACTGCTACTGGAAATGAACGCTTCAACATAGAAGAACGAAATTTGGGGAACCAAGTCGCCTTAGTGTACTGATCATTACCTGAGAGTATCATCCAGTTTGGGTGAAAAAATATTTGCTGAGATTTCTGGAGATTCGTAATTTTTGGAAGCTTGGCAACCCCTTCCCATGAAAGTGTTTCTCGCCAGTCACTGCTGAGGGCTACATCAAGAGGAAACCAAACGTAGAGATAGAACGTGAAACTACTTTGTTGTGTCAAGTTTCAAGAAGCTAGCACAAACCGTGTTGGATTTAGAGTTCCAAATACATCTATCAATATAGGAGAAAACAGAGTGAAACCTAAAAATTCAAACTGTTACTGGAAATGAACGCTTCAACATAGAAGAACGAAATTTGGGGAACCAAGTCGCCTTAGTGTACTGATCATTACCTGAGAGTATCATCCAGTTTGGGTGAAAAAATATTTGCTGAGATTTCTGGAGATTCGTAATTTTGGGAAGCTTGGCAACCCCTTCCCATGAAAGTGTTTCTCGCCAGTCACTGCTTAGGGCTACATCAAGAGGAAACAAAACGTAGAGATAGAACGTGAAACTACTTTGTTGTGTCAAGTTTCAAGAAGCTAGCACAAACCGTGTTGGATTTAGAGTTCCAAATACATCTATCAATATAGGAGAAAACAGAGTGAAACCTACAAATTCAAACTGTTACTGGAAATGAACGCTTCAACATAGAAGAACGAAATTTGGGGAACCAAGTCGCCTTAGTGTACTGATCATTACCTGAAAGTATCATCCAGTTTGGGTGAAAAAATGTTTGCTGAAATTTCTGGAGATTCGTAATTTTGGGAAGCTTGGCAACCCCTTCCCATGAAAGTGTTTCTCGCCAGTCACTGCTTAGGGCTACATCAAGAGGAAACCAAACGTAGAGATAGAACGTGAAACTACTTTGTTGTGTCAAGTTTCAAGAAGTTAGCACAAACCGTGTTGGATTTAGAGTTCCAAATACATCTATCAATATAGGAGAAAACAGAGTGAAACCTAAAAATTCAAACTGCTACTGGAAATGAACGCTTCAACATAGAAGAACGAAATTTGGGGAACCAAGTCGCCTTAGTGTACTGATCATTACCTGAGAGTATCATCCAGTTTGGGTGAAAAAATATTTGCTGAGATTTCTGGAGATTCGTAATTTTGGGAAGCTTGGCAACCCCTTCCCATGAAAGTGTTTCTCGCCAGTCACTGCTTAGGGCTACATCAAGAGGAAACCAAACGTAGAGATAGAACGTGAAACTACTTTGTTGTGTCAAGTTTCAAGAAGTTAGCACAAACCGTGTTGGATTTAGAGTTCCAAATACATCTATCAATATAGGAGAAAACAGAGTGAAACCTAAAAATTCAAACTGCTACTGGAAATGAACGCTTCAACATAGAAGAACGAAATTTGGGGAACCAAGTCGCCTTAGTGTACTGATCATTACCTGAAAGTATCATCCAGTTTGGGTGAAAAAATGTTTGCTGAGATTTCTGGAGATTCGTAATTTTGGGAAGCTTGGCAACCCCTTCCCATGAAAGTGTTTCTCGCCAGTCACTGCTTAGGGCTACATCAAGAGGAAACAAAACGTAGAGATAGAACGTGAAACTACTTTGTTGTGTCAAGTTTCAAGAAGCTAGCACAAACCGTGTTGGATTTAGAGTTCCAAATACATCTATCAATATCGGAGAAAACAGAGTGAAACCTAAAAATTCAAACTGTTACTGGAAATGAACGCTTCAACATAGAAGAACGAAATTTGGGGAACCAAGTCGCCTTAGTGTACTGATCATTACCTGAAAGTATCATCCAGATTGGGTGAAAAAATATTTGCTGAGATTTCTGGAGATTGGTATTTTGGGAAGCTTGGCAACCCCTTCCCATGAAAGTGTTTCTCGCCAGTCACTGCTTAGGGCTACATCAAGAGGAAACAAAACGTAGAGATAGAACGTGAAACTACTTTGTTGTTTCAAGTTTCAAGAAGCTAGCACAAACCGTGTTGGATTTAGAGTTCCAAATACATCTATCAATATCGGAGAAAACAGAGTGAAACCTAAAAATTCAAACTGTTACTGGAAATGAACGCTTCAACATAGAAGAACGAAATTTGGGGAACCAAGTCGCCTTAGTGTACTGATCATTACCTGAAAGTATCATCCAGATTGGGTGAAAAAATATTTGCTGAGATTTCTGGAGATTCGTATTTTGGGAAGCTTGGCAACCCCTTCCCATGAAAGTGTTTCTCGCCAGTCACTGCTTAGGGCTACATCAAGAGGAAACAAAACGTAGAGATAGAACGTGAAACTACTTTGTTGTTTCAAGTTTCAAGAAGCTAGCACAAACCGTGTTGGATTTAGAGTTCCAAATACATCTATCAATATAGGAGAAAACAGAGTGTAACCTAAAAATTCAAACTGTTACTGGAAATGAACGCTTCAACATAGAAGAACGAAATTTGGGGAACCAAGTCGCCTTAGTGTACTGATCATTACCTGAAAGTATCATCCAGTTTGGGTGAAAAAATATTTGCTGAGATTTCTGGAGATTCGTAATTTTGGGAAGCTTGGCAACCCCTTCCCATGAAAGTGTTTCTCGCCAGTCACTGCTTAGGGCTACATCAAGAGGAAACAAAACGTAGAGATAGAACGTGAAACTACTTTGTTGTGTCAAGTTTCAAGAAGCTAGCACAAACCGTGTTGGATTTAGAGTTCCAAATACATCTATCAATATAGGAGAAAACAGAGTGAAACCTAAAAATTCAAACTGTTACTGGAAATGAACGCTTCAACATAGAAGAACGAAATTTGGGGAACCAAGTCGCCTTAGTGTACTGATCATTACCTGAAAGTATCATCCAGTTTGGGTGAAAAAATATTTGCTGAGATTTCTGGAGATTCATAATTTTGGGAAGCTTGGCAACCCCTTCCCATGAAAGTGTTTCTCGCCAGTCACTGCTTAGGGCTACATCAAGAGGAAACCAAACGTAGAGATAGAACGTGAAACTACTTTGTTGTGTCAAGTTCCAAGAAGTTAGCACAAACCGTGTTGGATTTAGAGTTCCAAATACATCTATCAATATAGGAGAAAACAGAGTGAAACCTAAAAATTCAAACTGCTACTGGAAATGAACGCTTCAACATAGAAGAACGAAATTTGAAGAACCAAGTCGCCTTAGTGTACTGATCATTACCTGAGAGTATCATCCAGTTTGGGTGAAAAAATATTTGCTGAGATTTCTGGAGATTCGTAATTTTTGGAAGCTTGGCAACCCCTTCCCATGAAAGTGTTTCTCGCCAGTCACTGCTTAGGGCTACATCAAGAGGAAACAAAACGTAGAGATAGAACGTGAAACTACTTTGTTGTGTCAAGTTTCAAGAAGCTAGCACAAACCGTGTTGGATTTAGAGTTCCAAATACATCTATCAATATAGGAGAAAACAGAGTGAAACCTAAAAATTCAAACTGTTACTGGAAATGAACGCTTCAACATAGAAGAACGAAATTTGGGGAACCAAGTCGCCTTAGTGTACTGATCATTACCTGAGAGTATCATCCAGTTTGGGTGAAAAAATATTTGCTGAGATTTCTGGAGATTCGTAATTTTGGGAAGCTTGGCAACCCCTTCCCATGAAAGTGTTTCTCGCCAGTCACTGCTTAGGGCTACATCAAGAGGAAACAAAACGTAGAGATAGAACGTGAAACTACTTTGTTGTGTCAAGTTTCAAGAAGCTAGCACAAACCGTGTTGGATTTAGAGTTCCAAATACATCTATCAATATAGGAGAAAACAGAGTGAAACCTACAAATTCAAACTGTTACTGGAAATGAACGCTTCAACATAGAAGAACGAAATTTGGGGAACCAAGTCGCCTTAGTGTACTGATCATTACCTGAAAGTATCATCCAGTTTGGGTGAAAAAATGTTTGCTGAGATTTCTGGAGATTCGTAATTTTGGGAAGCTTGGCAACCCCTTCCCATGAAAGTGTTTCTCGCCAGTCACTGCTTAGGGCTACATCAAGAGGAAACAAAACGTAGAGATAGAACGTGATACTACTTTGTTGTGTCAAGTTTCAAGAAGCTAGCACAAACCGTGTTGGATTTAGAGTTCCAAATACATCTATCAATATAGGAGAAAACAGAGTGAAACCTAAAAATTCAAACTGTTACTGGAAATGAACGCTTCAACATAGAAGAACGAAATTTAGGGAACCAAGTCGCCTTAGTGTACTGATCATTACCTGAAAGTATCATCCAGTTTGGGTGAAAAAATATTTGCTGAGATTTCTGGAGATTCGTAATTTTGGGAAGCTTGGCAACCCCTTCCCATGAAAGTGTTTCTCGCCAGTCACTGCTTAGGGCTACATCAAGAGGAAACAAAACGTAGAGATAGAACGTGAAACTACTTTGTTGTTTCAAGTTTCAAGAAGCTAGCACAAACCGTGTTGGATTTAGAGTTCCAAATACATCTATCAATATAGGAGAAAACAGAGTGTAACCTAAAAATTCAAACTGTTACTGGAAATGAACGCTTCAACATAGAAGAACGAAATTTGGGGAACCAAGTCGCCTTAGTGTACTGATCATTACCTGAAAGTATCATCCAGTTTGGGTGAAAAAATATTTGCTGAGATTTCTGGAGATTCGTAATTTTGGGAAGCTTGGCAACCCCTTCCCATGAAAGTGTTTCTCGCCAGTCACTGCTTAGGGCTACATCAAGAGGAAACAAAACGTAGAGATAGAACGTGAAACTACTTTGTTGTGTCAAGTTTCAAGAAGCTAGCACAAACCGTGTTGGATTTAGAGTTCCAAATACATCTATCAATATAGGAGAAAACAGAGTGAAACCTAAAAATTCAAACTGTTACTGGAAATGAACGCTTCAACATAGAAGAACGAAATTTGGGGAACCAAGTCGCCTTAGTGTACTGATCATTACCTGAAAGTATCATCCAGTTTGGGTGAAAAAATATTTGCTGAGATTTCTGGAGATTCATAATTTTGGGAAGCTTGGCAACCCCTTCCCATGAAAGTGTTTCTCGCCAGTCACTGCTTAGGGCTACATCAAGAGGAAACCAAACGTAGAGATAGAACGTGAAACTACTTTGTTGTGTCAAGTTTCAAGAAGTTAGCACAAACCGTGTTGGATTTAGAGTTCCAAATACATCTATCAATATAGGAGAAAACAGAGTGAAACCTAAAAATTCAAACTGCTACTGGAAATGAACGCTTCAACATAGAAGAACGAAATTTGGGGAACCAAGTCGCCTTAGTGTACTGATCATTACCTGAGAGTATCATCCAGTTTGGGTGAAAAAATATTTGCTGAGATTTCTAGAGATTCGTAATTTTGGGAAGCTTGGCAACCCCTTCCCATGAAAGTGTTTCTCGCCAGTCACTGCTTAGGGCTACATCAAGAGGAAACCAAACGTAGAGATAGAACGTGAAACTACTTTGTTGTGTCAAGTTTCAAGAAGTTAGCACAAACCGTGTTGGATTTAGAGTTCCAAATACATCTATCAATATAGGAGAAAACAGAGTGAAACCTAAAAATTCAAACTGCTACTGGAAATGAACGCTTCAACATAGAAGAACGAAATTTGGGGAACCAAGTCGCCTTAGTGTACTGATCATTACCTGAAAGTATCATCCAGTTTGGGTGAAAAAATGTTTGCTGAGATTTCTGGAGATTCGTAATTTTGGGAAGCTTGGCAACCCCTTCCCATGAAAGTGTTTCTCGCCAGTCACTGCTTAGGGCTACATCAAGAGGAAACAAAACGTAGAGATAGAACGTGAAACTACTTTGTTGTGTCAAGTTTCAAGAAGCTAGCACAAACCGTGTTGGATGTAGAGTTCCAAATACATCTGTCAATATAGGAGAAAACAGAGTGAAACCTAAAAATTCAAAATGTTACTGGAAATGAACGCTTCAACATAGAAGACCGAAATTTGGGGAACCAAGTCGCCTTAGTGTACTGATCATTACCTGAAAGTATCATCCAGTTTGGGTGAAAAAATGTTTGCTGAGATTTCTGGAGATTCGTAATTTTGGGAAGCTTGGCAACCCCTTCCCATGAAAGTGTTTCTCGCCAGTCACTGCTTAGGGCTACATCAAGAGGAAACAAAACGTAGAGATAGAACGTGAAACTACTTTGTTGTTTCAAGTTTCAAGAAGCTAGCACAAACCGTGTTGGATTTAGAGTTCCAAATACATCTATCAATATAGGAGAAAACAGAGTGTAACCTAAAAATTCAAACTGTTACTGGAAATGAACGCTTCAACATAGAAGAACGAAATTTGGGGAACCAAGTCGCCTTAGTGTACTGATCATTACCTGAAAGTATCATCCAGTTTGGGTGAAAAAATATTTGCTGAGATTTCTGGAGATTCGTAATTTTGGGAAGCTTGGCAACCCCTTCCCATGAAAGTGTTTCTCGCCAGTCACTGCTTAGGGCTACATCAAGAGGAAACAAAACGTAGAGATAGAACGTGAAACTACTTTGTTGTGTCAAGTTTCAAGAAGCTAGCACAAACCGTGTTGGATTTAGAGTTCCAAATACATCTATCAATATCGGAGAAAACAGAGTGAAACCTAAAAATTCAAACTGTTACTGGAAATGAACGCTTCAACATAGAAGAACGAAATTTGGGGAACCAAGTCGCCTTAGTGTACTGATCATTACCTGAAAGTATCATCCAGTTTGGGTGAAAAAACATTTGCTGAGATTTCTGGAGATTCATAATTTTGGGAAGCTTGGCAACCCCTTCCCATGAAAGTGTTTCTCGCCAGTCACTGCTTAGGGCTACATCAAGAGGAAACCAAACGTAGAGATAGAACGTGAAACTACTTTGTTGTGTCAAGTTTCAAGAAGTTAGCACAAACCGTGTTGGATTTAGAGTTCCAAATACATCTATCAATATAGGAGAAAACAGAGTGAAACCTAAAAATTCAAACTGCTACTGGAAATGAACGCTTCAACATAGAAGAACGAAATTTGGGGAACCAAGTCGCCTTAGTGTACTGATCATTACCTGAGAGTATCATCCAGTTTGGGTGAAAAAATATTTGCTGAGATTTCTGGAGATTCGTAATTTTTGGAAGCTTGGCAACCCCTTCCCATGAAAGTGTTTCTCGCCAGTCACTGCTTAGGGCTACATCAAGAGGAAACAAAACGTAGAGATAGAACGTGAAACTCCTTTGTTGTGTCAAGTTTCAAGAAGCTAGCACAAACCGTGTTGGATTTAGAGTTCCAAATACATCTATCAATATAGGAGAAAACAGAGTGAAACCTAAAAATTCAAACTGTTACTGGAAATGAACGCTTCAACATAGAAGAACGAAATTTGGGGAACCAAGTCGCCTTAGTGTACTGATCATTACCTGAAAGTATCATCCAGTTTGGGTGAAAAAATGTTTGCTGAGATTTCTGGAGATTCGTAATTTTGGGAAGCTTGGCAACCCCTTCCCATGAAAGTGTTTCTCGCCAGTCACTGCTTAGGGCTACATCAAGAGGAAACAAAACGTAGAGATAGAACGTGAAACTACTTTGTTGTGTCAAGTTTCAAGAAGCTAGCACAAACCGTGTTGGATTTAGAGTTCCAAATACATCTATCAATATAGGAGAAAACAGAGTGAAACCTAAAAATTCAAACTGTTACTGGAAATGAACGCTTCAACATAGAAGAACGAAATTTAGGGAACCAAGTCGCCTTAGTGTACTGATCATTACCTGAAAGTATCATCCAGTTTGGGTGAAAAAATATTTGCTGAGATTTCTGGAGATTCGTAATTTTGGGAAGCTTGGCAACCCCTTCCCATGAAAGTGTTTCTCGCCAGTCACTGCTTAGGGCTACATCAAGAGGAAACAAAACGTAGAGATAGAACGTGAAACTACTTTGTTGTTTCAAGTTTCAAGAAGCTAGCACAAACCGTGTTGGATTTAGAGTTCCAAATACATCTATCAATATAGGAGAAAACAGAGTGTAACCTAAAAATTCAAACTGTTACTGGAAATGAACGCTTCAACATAGAAGAACGAAATTTGGGGAACCAAGTCGCCTTAGTGTACTGATCATTACCTGAAAGTATCATCCAGTTTGGGTGAAAAAATATTTGCTGAGATTTCTGGAGATTCGTAATTTTGGGAAGCTTGGCAACCCCTTCCCATGAAAGTGTTTCTCGCCAGTCACTGCTTAGGGCTACATCAAGAGGAAACAAAACGTAGAGATAGAACGTGAAACTACTTTGTTGTGTCAAGTTTCAAGAAGCTAGCACAAACCGTGTTGGATGTAGAGTTCCAAATACATCTATCAATATAGGAGAAAACAGAGTGAAACCTAAAAATTCAAACTGTTACTGGAAATGAACGCTTCAACATAGAAGAACGAAATTTGGGGAACCAAGTCGCCTTAGTGTACTGATCATTACCTGAAAGTATCATCCAGTTTGGGTGAAAAAATATTTGCTGAGATTTCTGGAGATTCGTAATTTTGGGAAGCTTGGCAACCCCTTCCCATGAAAGTGTTTCTCGCCAGTCACTGCTTAGGGCTACATCAAGAGGAAACAAAACGTAGAGATAGAACGTGAAACTACTTTGTTGTGTCAAGTTTCAAGAAGCTAGCACAAACCGTGTTGGATTTAGAGTTCCAAATACATCTATCAATATAGGAGAAAACAGAGTGAAACCTACAAATTCAAACTGTTACTGGAAATGAACGCTTCAACATAGAAGAACGAAATTTGGGGAACCAAGTCGCCTTAGTGTACTGATCATTACCTGAAAGTATCATCCAGTTTGGGTGAAAAAATATTTGCTGAGATTTCTGGAGATTCGTAATTTTGGGAAGCTTGGCAACCCCTTCCCATGAAAGTGTTTCTCGCCAGTCACTGCTTAGGGCTACATCAAGAGGAAACAAAACGTAGAGATAGAACGTGAAACTACTTTGTTGTGTCAAGTTTCAAGAAGCTAGCACAAACCGTGTTGGATTTAGAGTTCCAAATACATCTATCAATATAGGAGAAAACAGAGTGAAACCTAAAAATTCAAACTGTTACTGGAAATGAACGCTTCAACATAGAAGAACGAAATTTGGGGAACCAAGTCGCCTTAGTGTACTGATCATTACCTGAAAGTATCATCCAGTTTGGGTGAAAAAATATTTGCTGAGATTTCTGGAGATTCGTAATTTTGGGAAGCTTGGCAACCCCTTCCCATGAAAGTGTTTCTCGCCAGTCACTGCTTAGGGCTACATCAAGAGGAAACCAAACATACAGATAGAACGTGAAACTACTTTGTTGTGTCAAGTTTCAAGAAGCTAGCACAAACCGTGTTGGATTTAGAGTTCCAAATACATCTATCAATATAGGAGAAAACAGAGTGAAACCTAAAAATTCAAACTGTTACTGGAAATGAACGCTTCAACATAGAAGAACGAAATTTGGGGAACCAAGTCGCCTTAGTGTACTGATCATTACCTGAAAGTATCATCCAGTTTGGGTGAAAAAATATTTGCTGAGATTTCTGGAGATTCGTAATTTTGGGAAGCTTGGCAACCCCTTCCCATGAAAGTGTTTCTCGCCATTCACTGCTTAGGGCTACATCAAGAGGAAACCAAACGTAGAGATAGAACGTGAAACTACTTTGTTGTGTCAAGTTTCAAGAAGCTAGCACAAACCGTGTTGGATTTAGAGTTCCAAATACATCTATCAATATAGGAGAAAACAGAGTGAAACCTAAAAATTCAAACTGTTACTGGAAATGAACGCTTCAACATAGAAGAACGAAATTTGGGGAACCAAGTCGCCTTAGTGTACTGATCATTACCTGAAAGTATCATCCAGTTTGGGTGAAAAAATATTTGCTGAGATTTCTGGAGATTCGTAATTTTGGGAAGCTTGGCAACCCCTTCCCATGAAAGTGTTTCTCGCCAGTCACTGCTTAGGGCTACATCAAGAGGAAACCAAACGTAGAGATAGAACGTGAAACTACTTTGTTGTGTCAAGTTTCAAGAAGCTAGCACAAACAGTGTTGGATTTAGAGTTCCAAATACATCTATCAATATAGGAGAAAACAGAGTGAAACCTAAAAATTCAAACTGTTACTGGAAATGAACGCTTCAACATAGAAGAACAAAATTTGGGGAACCAAGTCGCCTTAGTGTACTGATCATTACCTGAAAGTATCATCCAGTTTGGGTGAAAAAATATTTGCTGAGATTTCTGGAGATTCGTAATTTTGGGAAGCTTGGCAACCCCTTCCCATGAAAGTGTTTCTCGCCAGTCACTGCTTAGGGCTACATCTAGAGGAAACCAAACGTAGAGATAGAACGTGAAACTACTTTGTTGTGTCAAGTTTCAAGAAGCTAGCACAAACCGTGTTGGATTTAGAGTTCCAAATACATCTATCAATATAGGAGAAAACAGAGTGAAACCTAAAAATTCAAACTGTTACTGGAAATGAACGCTTCAACATAGAAGAACGAAATTTGGGGAACCAAGTCGCCTTAGTGTACTGATCATTACCTGAAAGTATCATCCAGTTTGGGTGAAAAAATATTTGCTGAGATTTCTGGAGATTCGTAATTTTGGGAAGCTTGGCAACCCCTTCCCATGAAAGTGTTTCTCGCCAGTCACTGCTTAGGGCTACATCAAGAGGAAACCAAACGTAGAGATAGAACGTGAAACTACTTTGTTGTGTCAAGTTTCAAGAAGCTAGCACAAACCGTGTTGGATTTAGAGTTCCAAATACATCTATCAATATAGGAGAAAACAGAGTGAAACCTACAAATTCAAACTGTTACTGGAAATGAACGCTTCAACATAGAAGAACGAAATTTGGGGAACCAAGTCGCCTTAGTGTACTGATCATTACCTGAAAGTATCATCCAGTTTGGGTGAAAAAATATTTGCTGAGATTTCTGGAGATTCATAATTTTGGGAAGCTTGGCAACCCCTTCCCATGAAAGTGTTTCTCGCCAGTCACTGCTTAGGGCTACATCAAGAGGAAACCAAACGTAGAGATAGAACGTGAAACTACTTTGTTGTGTCAAGTTTCAAGAAGCTAGCACAAACCGTGTTGGATTTAGAGTTCCAAATACATCTATCAATATAGGAGAAAACAGAGTGAAACCTAAAAATTCAAACTGTTACTGGAAATGAACGCTTCAACATAGAAGAACGAAATTTGGGGAACCAAGTCGCCTTAGTGTACTGATCATTACCTGAAAGTATCATCCAGTTTGGGTGAAAAAATATTTGCTGAGATTTCTGGAGATTCGTAATTTTGGGAAGCTTGGCAACCCCTTCCCATGAAAGTGTTTCTCGCCAGTCACTGCTTAGGGCTACATCAAGAGGAAACCAAACATACAGATAGAACGTGAAACTACTTTGTTGTGTCAAGTTTCAAGAAGCTAGCACAAACCGTGTTGGATTTAGAGTTCCAAATACATCTATCAATATAGGAGAAAACAGAGTGAAACCTAAAAATTCAAACTGTTACTGGAAATGAACGCTTCAACATAGAAGAACGAAATTTGGGGAACCAAGTCGCCTTAGTGTACTGATCATTACCTGAAAGTATCATCCAGTTTGGGTGAAAAAATATTTGCTGAGATTTCTGGAGATTCGTAATTTTGGGAAGCTTGGCAACCCCTTCCCATGAAAGTGTTTCTCGCCAGTCACTGCTTAGGGCTACATCAAGAGGAAACCAAACGTAGAGATAGAACGTGAAACTACTTTGTTGTGTCAAGTTTCAAGAAGCTAGCACAAACAGTGTTGGATTTAGAGTTCCAAATACATCTATCAATATAGGAGAAAACAGAGTGAAACCTAAAAATTCAAACTGTTACTGGAAATGAACGCTTCAACATAGAAGAACAAAATTTGGGGAACCAAGTCGCCTTAGTGTACTGATCATTACCTGAAAGTATCATCCAGTTTGGGTGAAAAAATATTTGCTGAGATTTCTGGAGATTCGTAATTTTGGGAAGCTTGGCAACCCCTTCCCATGAAAGTGTTTCTCGCCAGTCACTGCTTAGGGCTACATCTAGAGGAAACCAAACGTAGAGATAGAACGTGAAACTACTTTGTTGTGTCAAGTTTCAAGAAGCTAGCACAAACCGTGTTGGATTTAGAGTTCCAAATACATCTATCAATATAGGAGAAAACAGAGTGAAACCTAAAAATTCAAACTGTTACTGGAAATGAACGCTTCAACATAGAAGAACGAAATTTGGGGAACCAAGTCGCCTTAGTGTACTGATCATTACCTGAAAGTATCATCCAGTTTGGGTGAAAAAATATTTGCTGAGATTTCTGGAGATTCGTAATTTTGGGAAGCTTGGCAACCCCTTCCCATGAAAGTGTTTCTCGCCAGTCACTGCTTAGGGCTACATCAAGAGGAAACCAAACGTAGAGATAGAACGTGAAACTACTTTGTTGTGTCAAGTTTCAAGAAGCTAGCACAAACCGTGTTGGATTTAGAGTTCCAAATACATCTATCAATATAGGAGAAAACAGAGTGAAACCTACAAATTCAAACTGTTACTGGAAATGAACGCTTCAACATAGAAGAACGAAATTTGGGGAACCAAGTCGCCTTAGTGTACTGATCATTACCTGAAAGTATCATCCAGTTTGGGTGAAAAAATATTTGCTGAGATTTCTGGAGATTCATAATTTTGGGAAGCTTGGCAACCCCTTCCCATGAAAGTGTTTCTCGCCAGTCACTGCTTAGGGCTACATCAAGAGGAAACCAAACGTAGAGATAGAACGTGAAACTACTTTGTTGTGTCAAGTTTCAAGAAGTTAGCACAAACCGTGTTGGATTTAGAGTTCCAAATACATCTATCAATATAGGAGAAAACAGAGTGAAACCTAAAAATTCAAACTGCTACTGGAAATGAACGCTTCAACATAGAAGAACGAAATTTGGGGAACCAAGTCGCCTTAGTGTACTGATCATTACCTGAGAGTATCATCCAGTTTGGGTGAAAAAATATTTGCTGAGATTTCTGGAGATTCGTAATTTTGGGAAGCTTGGCAACCCCTTCCCATGAAAGTGTTTCTCGCCAGTCACTGCTTAGGGCTACATCAAGAGGAAACAAAACGTAGAGATAGAACGTGAAACTACTTTGTTGTGTCAAGTTTCAAGAAGCTAGCACAAACCGTGTTGGATTTAGAGTTCCAAATACATCTATCAATATAGGAGAAAACAGAGTGAAACCTAAAAATTCAAACTGTTACTGGAAATGAACGCTTCAACATAGAAGAACGAAATTTGGGGAACCAAGTCGCCTTAGTGTACTGATCATTACCTGAAAGTATCATCCAGTTTGGGTGAAAAAATATTTGCTGAGATTTCTGGAGATTCGTAATTTTGGGAAGCTTGGCAACCCCTTCCCATGAAAGTGTTTCTCGCCAGTCACTGCTTAGGGCTACATCAAGAGGAAACCAAACGTAGAGATAGAACGTGAAACTACTTTGTTGTGTCAAGTTTCAAGAAGCTAGCACAAACCGTGTTGGATGTAGAGTTCCAAATACATCTATCAATATAGGAGAAAACAGAGTGAAACCTAAAAATTCAAACTGTTACTGGAAATGAACGCTTCAACATAGAAGAACGAAATTTGGGGAACCAAGTCGCCTTAGTGTACTGATCATTACCTGAAAGTATCATCCAGTTTGGGTGAAAAAATATTTGCTGAGATTTCTGGAGATTCGTAATTTTTGGAAGCTTGGCAACCCCTTCCCATGAAAGTGTTTCTCGCCAGTCACTGCTTAGGGCTACATCAAGAGGAAACAAAACGTAGAGATAGAACGTGAAACTACTTTGTTGTGTCAAGTTTCAAGAAGCTAGCACAAACCGTGTTGGATTTAGAGTTCCAAATACATCTATCAATATAGGAGAAAACAGAGTGAAACCTAAAAATTCAAACTGTTACTGGAAATGAACGCTTCAACATAGAAGAACGAAATTTGGGGAACCAAGTCGCCTTAGTGTACTGATCATTACCTGAAAGTATCATCCAGTTTGGGTGAAAAAATATTTGCTGAGATTTCTGGAGATTCGTAATTTTGGGAAGCTTGGCAACCCCTTCCCATGAAAGTGTTTCTCGCCAGTCACTGCTTAGGGCTACATCAAGAGGAAACAAAACGTAGAGATAGAACGTGAAACTACTTTGTTGTGTCAAGTTTCAAGAAGCTAGCACAAACCGTGTTGGATTTAGAGTTCCAAATACATCTATCAATATAGGAGAAAACAGAGTGAAACCTAAAAATTCAAACTGTTACTGGAAATGAACGCTTCAACATAGAAGAACGAAATTTGGGGAACCAAGTCGCCTTAGTGTACTGATCATTACCTGAAAGTATCATCCAGTTTGGGTGAAAAAATATTTGCTGAGATTTCTGGAGATTCGTAATTTTGGGAAGCTTGGCAACCCCTTCCCATGAAAGTGTTTCTCGCCAGTCACTGCTTAGGGCTACATCAAGAGGAAACCAAACATACAGATAGAACGTGAAACTACTTTGTTGTGTCAAGTTTCAAGAAGCTAGCACAAACCGTGTTGGATTTAGAGTTCCAAATACATCTATCAATATAGGAGAAAACAGAGTGAAACCTAAAAATTCAAACTGTTACTGGAAATGAACGCTTCAACATAGAAGAACGAAATTTGGGGAACCAAGTCGCCTTAGTGTACTGATCATTACCTGAAAGTATCATCCAGTTTGGGTGAAAAAATATTTGCTGAGATTTCTGGAGATTCGTAATTTTGGGAAGCTTGGCAACCCCTTCCCATGAAAGTGTTTCTCGCCAGTCACTGCTTAGGGCTACATCAAGAGGAAACCAAACGTAGAGATAGAACGTGAAACTACTTTGTTGTGTCAAGTTTCAAGAAGCTAGCACAAACCGTGTTGGATTTAGAGTTCCAAATACATCTATCAATATAGGAGAAAACAGAGTGAAACCTAAAAATTCAAACTGTTACTGGAAATGAACGCTTCAACATAGAAGAACAAAATTTGGGGAACCAAGTCGCCTTAGTGTACTGATCATTACCTGAAAGTATCATCCAGTTTGGGTGAAAAAATATTTGCTGAGATTTCTGGAGATTCGTAATTTTGGGAAGCTTGGCAACCCCTTCCCATGAAAGTGTTTCTCGCCAGTCACTGCTTAGGGCTACATCTAGAGGAAACCAAACGTAGAGATAGAACGTGAAACTACTTTGTTGTGTCAAGTTTCAAGAAGCTAGCACAAACCGTGTTGGATTTAGAGTTCCAAATACATCTATCAATATAGGAGAAAACAGAGTGAAACCTAAAAATTCAAACTGTTACTGGAAATGAACGCTTCAACATAGAAGAACGAAATTTGGGGAACCAAGTCGCCTTAGTGTACTGATCATTACCTGAAAGTATCATCCAGTTTGGGTGAAAAAATATTTGCTGAGATTTCTGGAGATTCGTAATTTTGGGAAGCTTGGCAACCCCTTCCCATGAAAGTGTTTCTCGCCAGTCACTGCTTAGGGCTACATCAAGAGGAAACCAAACGTAGAGATAGAACGTGAAACTACTTTGTTGTGTCAAGTTTCAAGAAGCTAGCACAAACCGTGTTGGATTTAGAGTTCCAAATACATCTATCAATATAGGAGAAAACAGAGTGAAACATAAAAATTCAAACTGTTACTGGAAATGAACGCTTCAACATAGAAGAACGAAATTTGGGGAACCAAGTCGCCTTAGTGTACTGATCATTACCTGAAAGTATCATCCAGTTTGGGTGAAAAAATATTTGCTGAGATTTCTGGAGATTCATAATTTTGGGAAGCTTGGCAACCCCTTCCCATGAAAGTGTTTCTCGCCAGTCACTGCTTAGGGCTACATCAAGAGGAAACCAAACGTAGAGATAGAACGTGAAACTACTTTGTTGTGTCAAGTTTCAAGAAGCTAGCACAAACCGTGTTGGATTTAGAGTTCCAAATACATCTATCAATATAGGAGAAAACAGAGTGAAACCTAAAAATTCAAACTGTTACTGGAAATGAACGCTTCAACATAGAAGAACGAAATTTGGGGAACCAAGTCGCCTTAGTGTACTGATCATTACCTGAAAGTATCATCCAGTTTGGGTGAAAAAATATTTGCTGAGATTTCTGGAGATTCATAATTTTGGGAAGCTTGGCAACCCCTTCCCATGAAAGTGTTTCTCGCCAGTCACTGCTTAGGGCTACATCAAGAGGAAACCAAACGTAGAGATAGAACGTGAAACTACTTTGTTGTGTCAAGTTTCAAGAAGTTAGCACAAACCGTGTTGGATTTAGAGTTCCAAATACATCTATCAATATAGGAGAAAACAGAGTGAAACCTAAAAATTCAAACTGCTACTGGAAATGAACGCTTCAACATAGAAGAACGAAATTTGGGGAACCAAGTCGCCTTAGTGTACTGATCATTACCTGAGAGTATCATCCAGTTTGGGTGAAAAAATATTTGCTGAGATTTCTGGAGATTCGTAATTTTGGGAAGCTTGGCAACCCCTTCCCATGAAAGTGTTTCTCGCCAGTCACTGCTTAGGGCTACATCAAGAGGAAACAAAACGTAGAGATAGAACGTGAAACTACTTTGTTGTGTCAAGTTTCAAGAAGCTAGCACAAACCGTGTTGGATTTAGAGTTCCAAATACATCTATCAATATAGGAGAAAACAGAGTGAAACCTAAAAATTCAAACTGTTACTGGAAATGAACGCTTCAACATAGAAGAACGAAATTTGGGGAACCAAGTCGCCTTAGTGTACTGATCATTACCTGAAAGTATCATCCAGTTTGGGTGAAAAAATATTTGCTGAGATTTCTGGAGATTCGTAATTTTGGGAAGCTTGGCAACCCCTTCCCATGAAAGTGTTTCTCGCCAGTCACTGCTTAGGGCTACATCAAGAGGAAACCAAACGTAGAGATAGAACGTGAAACTACTTTGTTGTGTCAAGTTTCAAGAAGCTAGCACAAACCGTGTTGGATTTAGAGTTCCAAATACATCTATCAATATAGGAGAAAACAGAGTGAAACCTAAAAATTCAAACTGTTACTGGAAATGAACGCTTCAACATAGAAGAACAAAATTTGGGGAACCAAGTCGCCTTAGTGTACTGATCATTACCTGAAAGTATCATCCAGTTTGGGTGAAAAAATATTTGCTGAGATTTCTGGAGATTCGTAATTTTGGGAAGCTTGGCAACCCCTTCCCATGAAAGTGTTTCTCGCCAGTCACTGCTTAGGGCTACATCTAGAGGAAACCAAACGTAGAGATAGAACGTGAAACTACTTTGTTGTGTCAAGTTTCAAGAAGCTAGCACAAACCGTGTTGGATTTAGAGTTCCAAATACATCTATCAATATAGGAGAAAACAGAGTGTAACCTAAAAATTCAAACTGTTACTGGAAATGAACGCTTCAACATAGAAGAACGAAATTTGGGGAACCAAGTCGCCTTAGTGTACTGATCATTACCTGAAAGTATCATCCAGTTTGGGTGAAAAAATATTTGCTGAGATTTCTGGAGATTCGTAATTTTGGGAAGCTTGGCAACCCCTTCCCATGAAAGTGTTTCTCGCCAGTCACTGCTTAGGGCTACATCAAGAGGAAACAAAACGTAGAGATAGAACGTGAAACTACTTTGTTGTGTCAAGTTTCAAGAAGCTAGCACAAACCGTGTTGGATTTAGAGTTCCAAATACATCTATCAATATAGGAGAAAACAGAGTGAAACCTAAAAATTCAAACTGTTACTGGAAATGAACGCTTCAACATAGAAGAACGAAATTTGGGGAACCAAGTCGCCTTAGTGTACTGATCATTACCTGAAAGTATCATCCAGTTTGGGTGAAAAAATGTTTGCTGAGATTTCTGGAGATTCGTAATTTTGGGAAGCTTGGCAACCCCTTCCCATGAAAGTGTTTCTCGCCAGTCACTGCTTAGGGCTACATCTAGAGGAAACAAAACGTAGAGATAGAACGTGAAACTACTTTGTTGTGTCAAGTTTCAAGAAGCTAGCACAAACCGTGTTGGATTTAGAGTTCCAAATACATCTATCAATATAGGAGAAAACAGAGTGAAACCTAAAAATTCAAACTGTTACTGGAAATGAACGCTTCAACATAGAAGAACGAAATTTGGGAAACCAAGTCGCCTTAGTGTACTGATCATTACCTGAAAGTATCATCCAGTTTGGGTGAAAAAATATTTGCTGAGATTTCTGGAGATTCATAATTTTGGGAAGCTTGGCAACCCCTTCCCATGAAAGTGTTTCTCGCCAGTCACTGCTTAGGGCTACATCAAGAGGAAACCAAACGTAGTGATAGAACGTGAAACTACTTTGTTGTGTCAAGTTTCAAGAAGTTAGCACAAACCGTGTTGGATTTAGAGTTCCAAATACATCTATCAATATAGGAGAAAACAGAGTGAAACCTAAAAATTCAAACTGTTACTGGAAATGAACGCTTCAACATAGAAGAACGAAATTTGGGGAACCAAGTCGCCTTAGTGTACTGATCATTACCTGAGAGTATCATCCAGTTTGGGTGAAAAAATATTTGCTGAGATTTCTGGAGATTCGTAATTTTGGGAAGCTTGGCAACCCCTTCCCATGAAAGTGTTTCTCGCCAGTCACTGCTTAGGGCTACATCAAGAGGAAACAAAACGTAGAGATAGAACGTGAAACTACTTTGTTGTGTCAAGTTTCAAGAAGCTAGCACAAACCGTGTTGGATTTAGAGTTCCAAATACATCTATCAATATAGGAGAAAACAGAGTGAAACCTACAAATTCAAACTGTTACTGGAAATGAACGCTTCAACATAGAAGAACGAAATTTGGGGAACCAAGTCGCCTTAGTGTACTGATCATTACCTGAAAGTATCATCCAGTTTGGGTGAAAAAATGTTTGCTGAGATTTCTGGAGATTCGTAATTTTGGGAAGCTTGGCAACCCCTTCCCATGAAAGTGTTTCTCGCCAGTCACTGCTTAGGGCTACATCAAGAGGAAACAAAACGTAGAGATAGAACGTGAAACTACTTTGTTGTGTCAAGTTTCAAGAAGCTAGCACAAAAAGTGTTGGATTTAGAGTTCCAAATACATCTATCAATATAGGAGAAAACAGAGTGAAACCTAAAAATTCAAACTGTTACTGGAAATGAACGCTTCAACATAGAAGAACGAAATTTAGGGAACCAAGTCGCCTTAGTGTACTGATCATTACCTGAAAGTATCATCCAGTTTGGGTGAAAAAATATTTGCTGAGATTTCTGGAGATTCGTAATTTTGGGAAGCTTGGCAACCCCTTCCCATGAAAGTGTTTCTCGCCAGTCACTGCTTAGGGCTACATCAAGAGGAAACAAAACGTAGAGATAGAACGTGAAACTACTTTGTTGTTTCAAGTTTCAAGAAGCTAGCACAAACCGTGTTGGATTTAGAGTTCCAAATACATCTATCAATATAGGAGAAAACAGAGTGTAACCTAAAAATTCAAACTGTTACTGGAAATGAACGCTTCAACATAGAAGAACGAAATTTGGGGAACCAAGTCGCCTTAGTGTACTGATCATTACCTGAAAGTATCATCCAGTTTGGGTGAAAAAATATTTGCTGAGATTTCTGGAGATTCGTAATTTTGGGAAGCTTGGCAACCCCTTCCCATGAAAGTGTTTCTCGCCAGTCACTGCTTAGGGCTACATCAAGAGGAAACAAAACGTAGAGATAGAACGTGAAACTACTTTGTTGTGTCAAGTTTCAAGAAGCTAGCACAAACCGTGTTGGATTTAGAGTTCCAAATACATCTATCAATATAGGAGAAAACAGAGTGAAACCTAAAAATTCAAACTGCTACTGGAAATGAACGCTTCAACATAGAAGAACGAAATTTGGGGAACCAAGTCGCCTTAGTGTACTGATCATTACCTGAAAGTATCATCCAGTTTGGGTGAAAAAATATTTGCTGAGATTTCTGGAGATTCATAATTTTGGGAAGCTTGGCAACCCCTTCCCATGAAAGTGTTTCTCGCCAGTCACTGCTTAGGGCTACATCAAGAGGAAACCAAACGTAGAGATAGAACGTGAAACTACTTTGTTGTGTCAAGGTTCAAGAAGTTAGCACAAACCGTGTTGGATTTAGAGTTCCAAATACATCTATCAATATAGGAGAAAACAGAGTGAAACCTAAAAATTCAAACTGCTACTGGAAATGAACGCTTCAACATAGAAGAACGAAATTTGGGGAACCAAGTCGCCTTAGTGTACTGATCATTACCTGAGAGTATCATACAGTTTGGGTGAAAAAATATTTGCTGAGATTTCTGGAGATTCGTAATTTTGGGAAGCTTGGCAACCCCTTCCCATGAAAGTGTTTCTCGCCAGTCACTGCTTAGGGCTACATCAAGAGGAAACCAAACGTAGAGATAGAACGTGAAACTACTTTGTTGTGTCAAGTTTCAAGAAGTTAGCACAAACCGTGTTGGATTTAGAGTTCCAAATACATCTATCAATATAGGAGAAAACAGAGTGAAACCTAAAAATTCAAACTGCTACTGGAAATGAACGCTTCAACATAGAAGAACGAAATTTGGGGAACCAAGTCGCCTTAGTGTACTGATCATTACCTGAGAGTATCATCCAGTTTGGGTGAAAAAATATTTGCTGAGATTTCTGGAGATTCGTAATTTTTGGAAGCTTGGCAACCCCTTCCCATGAAAGTGTTTCTCGCCAGTCACTGCTTAGGGCTACATCAAGAGGAAACAAAACGTAGAGATAGAACGTGAAACTACTTTGTTGTGTCAAGTTTCAAGAAGCTAGCACAAACCGTGTTGGATTTAGAGTTCCAAATACATCTATCCATATAGGAGAAAACAGAGTGAAACCTAAAAATTCAAACTGTTACTGGAAATGAACGCTTCAACATAGAAGAACGAAATTTGGGGAACCAAGTCGCCTTAGTGTACTGATCATTACCTGAAAGTATCATCCAGTTTGGGTGAAAAAATGTTTGCTGAGATTTCTGGAGATTCGTAATTTTGGGAAGCTTGGCAACCCCTTCCCATGAAAGTGTTTCTCGCCAGTCACTGCTTAGGGCTACATCAAGAGGAAACAAAACGTAGAGATAGAACGTGAAACTACTTTGTTGTGTCAAGTTTCAAGAAGCTAGCACAAACCGTGTTGGATGTAGAGTTCCAAATACATCTATCAATATAGGAGAAAACAGAGTGAAACCTAAAAATTCAAACTGTTACTGGAAATGAACGCTTCAACATAGAAGAACGAAATTTGGGAAACCAAGTCGCCTTAGTGTACTGATCATTACCTGAAAGTATCATCCAGTTTGGGTGAAAAAATATTTGCTGAGATTTCTGGAGATTCATAATTTTGGGAAGCTTGGCAACCCCTTCCCATGAAAGTGTTTCTCGCCAGTCACTGCTTAGGGCTACATCAAGAGGAAACCAAACGTAGAGATAGAACGTGAAACTACTTTGTTGTGTCAAGTTTCAAGAAGTTAGCACAAACCGTGTTGGATTTAGAGTTCCAAATACATCTATCAATATAGGAGAAAACAGAGTGAAACCTAAAAATTCAAACTGCTACTGGAAATGAACGCTTCAACATAGAAGAACGAAATTTGGGGAACCAAGTCGCCTTAGTGTACTGATCATTACCTGAGAGTATAATCCAGTTTGGGTGAAAAAATATTTGCTGAGATTTCTGGAGATTCGTAATTTTTGGAAGCTTGGCAACCCCTTCCCATGAAAGTGTTTCTCGCCAGTCACTGCTGAGGGCTACATCAAGAGGAAACCAAACGTAGAGATAGAACGTGAAACTACTTTGTTGTGTCAAGTTTCAAGAAGCTAGCACAAACCGTGTTGGATTTAGAGTTCCAAATACATCTATCAATATAGGAGAAAACAGAGTGAAACCTAAAAATTCAAACTGTTACTGGAAATGAACGCTTCAACATAGAAGAACGAAATTTGGGGAACCAAGTCGCCTTAGTGTACTGATCATTACCTGAGAGTATCATCCAGTTTGGGTGAAAAAATATTTGCTGAGATTTCTGGAGATTCGTAATTTTGGGAAGCTTGGCAACCCCTTCCCATGAAAGTGTTTCTCGCCAGTCACTGCTTAGGGCTACATCAAGAGGAAACAAAACGTAGAGATAGAACGTGAAACTACTTTGTTGTGTCAAGTTTCAAGAAGCTAGCACAAACCGTGTTGGATTTAGAGTTCCAAATACATCTATCAATATAGGAGAAAACAGAGTGAAACCTACAAATTCAAACTGTTACTGGAAATGAACGCTTCAACATAGAAGAACGAAATTTGGGGAACCGAGTCGCCTTAGTGTACTGATCATTACCTGAAAGTATCATCCAGTTTGGGTGAAAAAATGTTTGCTGAGATTTCTGGAGATTCGTAATTTTGGGAAGCTTGGCAACCCCTTCCCATGAAAGTGTTTCTCGCCAGTCACTGCTTAGGGCTACATCAAGAGGAAACAAAACGTAGAGATAGAACGTGAAACTACTTTGTTGTGTCAAGTTTCAAGAAGCTAGCACAAAAAGTGTTGGATTTAGAGTTCCAAATACATCTATCAATATAGGAGAAAACAGAGTGAAACCTAAAAATTCAAACTGTTACTGGAAATGAACGCTTCAACATAGAAGAACGAAATTTAGGGAACCAAGTCGCCTTAGTGTACTGATCATTACCTGAAAGTATCATCCAGTTTGGGTGAAAAAATATTTGCTGAGATTTCTGGAGATTCGTAATTTTGGGAAGCTTGGCAACCCCTTCCCATGAAAGTGTTTCTCGCCAGTCACTGCTTAGGGCTACATCAAGAGGAAACAAAACGTAGAGATAGAACGTGAAACTACTTTGTTGTTTCAAGTTTCAAGAAGCTAGCACAAACCGTGTTGGATTTAGAGTTCCAAATACATCTATCAATATAGGAGAAAACAGAGTGTAACCTAAAAATTCAAACTGTTACTGGAAATGAACGCTTCAACATAGAAGAACGAAATTTGGGGAACCAAGTCGCCTTAGTGTACTGATCATTACCTGAAAGTATCATCCAGTTTGGGTGAAAAAATATTTGCTGAGATTTCTGGAGATTCGTAATTTTGGGAAGCTTGGCAACCCCTTCCCATGAAAGTGTTTCTCGCCAGTCACTGCTTAGGGCTACATCAAGAGGAAACAAAACGTAGAGATAGAACGTGAAACTACTTTGTTGTGTCAAGTTTCAAGAAGCTAGCACAAACCGTGTTGGATGTAGAGTTCCAAATACATCTATCAATATAGGAGAAAACAGAGTGAAACCTAAAAATTCAAACTGTTACTGGAAATGAACGCTTCAACATAGAAGAACGAAATTTGGGGAACCAAGTCGCCTTAGTGTACTGATCATTACCTGAAAGTATCATCCAGTTTGGGTGAAAAAATATTTGCTGAGATTTCTGGAGATTCGTAATTTTTGGAAGCTTGGCAACCCCTTCCCATGAAAGTGTTTCTCGCCAGTCACTGCTTAGGGCTACATCAAGAGGAAACAAAACGTAGAGATAGAACGTGAAACTACTTTGTTGTGTCAAGTTTCAAGAAGCTAGCACAAACCGTGTTGGATTTAGAGTTCCAAATACATCTATCAATATAGGAGAAAACAGAGTGAAACCTAAAAATTCAAACTGTTACTGGAAATGAACGCTTCAACATAGAAGAACGAAATTTGGGGAACCAAGTCGCCTTAGTGTACTGATCATTACCTGAAAGTATCATCCAGTTTGGGTGAAAAAATATTTGCTGAGATTTCTGGAGATTCGTAATTTTGGGAAGCTTGGCAACCCCTTCCCATGAAAGTGTTTCTCGCCAGTCACTGCTTAGGGCTACATCAAGAGGAAACAAAACGTAGAGATAGAACGTGAAACTACTTTGTTGTGTCAAGTTTCAAGAAGCTAGCACAAACCGTGTTGGATTTAGAGTTCCAAATACATCTATCAATATAGGAGAAAACAGAGTGAAACCTAAAAATTCAAACTGTTACTGGAAATGAACGCTTCAACATAGAAGAACGAAATTTGGGGAACCAAGTCGCCTTAGTGTACTGATCATTACCTGAAAGTATCATCCAGTTTGGGTGAAAAAATATTTGCTGAGATTTCTGGAGATTCATAATTTTGGGAAGCTTGGCAACCCCTTCCCATGAAAGTGTTTCTCGCCAGTCACTGCTTAGGGCTACATCAAGAGGAAACCAAACATACAGATAGAACGTGAAACTACTTTGTTGTGTCAAGTTTCAAGAAGCTAGCACAAACCGTGTTGGATTTAGAGTTCCAAATACATCTATCAATATAGGAGAAAACAGAGTGAAACCTAAAAATTCAAACTGTTACTGGAAATGAACGCTTCAACATAGAAGAACGAAATTTGGGGAACCAAGTCGCCTTAGTGTACTGATCATTACCTGAAAGTATCATCCAGTTTGGGTGAAAAAATATTTGCTGAGATTTCTGGAGATTCGTAATTTTGGGAAGCTTGGCAACCCCTTCCCATGAAAGTGTTTCTCGCCAGTCACTGCTTAGGGCTACATCAAGAGGAAACCAAACGTAGAGATAGAACGTGAAACTACTTTGTTGTGTCAAGTTTCAAGAAGCTAGCACAAACCGTGTTTGATTTAGAGTTCCAAATACATCTATCAATATAGGAGAAAACAGAGTGAAACCTAAAAATTCAAACTGTTACTGGAAATGAACGCTTCAACATAGAAGAACGAAATTTGGGGAACCAAGTCGCCTTAGTGTACTGATCATTACCTGAAAGTATCATCCAGTTTGGGTGAAAAAATATTTGCTGAGATTTCTGGAGATTCATAATTTTGGGAAGCTTGGCAACCCCTTCCCATGAAAGTGTTTCTCGCCAGTCACTGCTTAGGGCTACATCAAGAGGAAACCAAACGTAGAGATAGAACGTGAAACTACTTTGTTGTGTCAAGTTTCAAGAAGTTAGCACAAACCGTGTTGGATTTAGAGTTCCAAATACATCTATCAATATAGGAGAAAACAGAGTGAAACCTAAAAATTCAAACTGCTACTGGAAATGAACGCTTCAACATAGAAGAACGAAATTTGGGGAACCAAGTCGCCTTAGTGTACTGATCATTACCTGAGAGTATCATCCAGTTTGGGTGAAAAAATATTTGCTGAGATTTCTGGAGATTCGTAATTTTGGGAAGCTTGGCAACCCCTTCCCATGAAAGTGTTTCTCGCCAGTCACTGCTTAGGGCTACATCAAGAGGAAACAAAACGTAGAGATAGAACGTGAAACTACTTTGTTGTGTCAAGTTTCAAGAAGCTAGCACAAACCGTGTTGGATTTAGAGTTCCAAATACATCTATCAATATAGGAGAAAACAGAGTGAAACCTAAAAATTCAAACTGTTACTGGAAATGAACGCTTCAACATAGAAGAACGAAATTTGGGGAACCAAGTCGCCTTAGTGTACTGATCATTACCTGAAAGTATCATCCAGTTTGGGTGAAAAAATATTTGCTGAGATTTCTGGAGATTCGTAATTTTGGGAAGCTTGGCAACCCCTTCCCATGAAAGTGTTTCTCGCCAGTCACTGCTTAGGGCTACATCAAGAGGAAACCAAACGTAGAGATAGAACGTGAAACTACTTTGTTGTGTCAAGTTTCAAGAAGCTAGCACAAACCGTGTTGGATTTAGAGTTCCAAATACATCTATCAATATAGGAGAAAACAGAGTGAAACCTAAAAATTCAAACTGTTACTGGAAATGAACGCTTCAACATAGAAGAACAAAATTTGGGGAACCAAGTCGCCTTAGTGTACTGATCATTACCTGAGAGTATCATCCAGTTTGGGTGAAAAAATATTTGCTGAGATTTCTGGAGATTCGTAATTTTGGGAAGCTTGGCAACCCCTTCCCATGAAAGTGTTTCTCGCCAGTCACTGCTTAGGGCTACATCTAGAGGAAACCAAACGTAGAGATAGAACGTGAAACTACTTTGTTGTGTCAAGTTTCAAGAAGCTAGCACAAACCGTGTTGGATTTAGAGTTCCAAATACATCTATCAATATAGGAGAAAACAGAGTGAAACCTAAAAATTCAAACTGTTACTGGAAATGAACGCTTCAACATAGAAGAACGAAATTTGGGGAACCAAGTCGCCTTAGTGTACTGATCATTACCTGAAAGTATCATCCAGTTTGGGTGAAAAAATATTTGCTGAGATTTCTGGAGATTCGTAATTTTGGGAAGCTTGGCAACCCCTTCCCATGAAAGTGTTTCTCGCCAGTCACTGCTTAGGGCTACATCAAGAGGAAACCAAACGTAGAGATAGAACGTGAAACTACTTTGTTGTGTCAAGTTTCAAGAAGCTAGCACAAACCGTGTTGGATTTAGAGTTCCAAATACATCTATCAATATAGGAGAAAACAGAGTGAAACCTAAAAATTCAAACTGTTACTGGAAATGAACGCTTCAACATAGAAGAACGAAATTTGGGGAACCAAGTCGCCTTAGTGTACTGATCATTACCTGAAAGTATCATCCAGTTTGGGTGAAAAAATATTTGCTGAGATTTCTGGAGATTCATAATTTTGGGAAGCTTGGCAACCCCTTCCCATGAAAGTGTTTCTCGCCAGTCACTGCTTAGGGCTACATCAAGAGGAAACCAAACGTAGAGATAGAACGTGAAACTACTTTGTTGTGTCAAGTTTCAAGAAGTTAGCACAAACCGTGTTGGATTTAGAGTTCCAAATACATCTATCAATATAGGAGAAAACAGAGTGAAACCTAAAAATTCAAACTGCTACTGGAAATGAACGCTTCAACATAGAAGAACGAAATTTGGGGAACCAAGTCGCCTTAGTGTACTGATCATTACCTGAGAGTATCATCCAGTTTGGGTGAAAAAATATTTGCTGAGATTTCTGGAGATTCGTAATTTTGGGAAGCTTGGCAACCCCTTCCCATGAAAGTGTTTCTCGCCAGTCACTGCTTAGGGCTACATCAAGAGGAAACAAAACGTAGAGATAGAACGTGAAACTACTTTGTTGTGTCAAGTTTCAAGAAGCTAGCACAAACCGTGTTGGATTTAGAGTTCCAAATACATCTATCAATATAGGAGAAAACAGAGTGAAACCTAAAAATTCAAACTGCTACTGGAAATGAACGCTTCAACATAGAAGAACGAAATTTGGGGAACCAAGTCGCCTTAGTGTACTGATCATTACCTGAGAGTATAATCCAGTTTGGGTGAAAAAATATTTGCTGAGATTTCTGGAGATTCGTAATTTTTGGAAGCTTGGCAACCCCTTCCCATGAAAGTGTTTCTCGCCAGTCACTGCTGAGGGCTACATCAAGAGGAAACCAAACGTAGAGATAGAACGTGAAACTACTTTGTTGTGTCAAGTTTCAAGAAGCTAGCACAAACCGTGTTGGATTTAGAGTTCCAAATACATCTATCAATATAGGAGAAAACAGAGTGAAACCTAAAAATTCAAACTGTTACTGGAAATGAACGCTTCAACATAGAAGAACGAAATTTGGGGAACCAAGTCGCCTTAGTGTACTGATCATTACCTGAGAGTATCATCCAGTTTGGGTGAAAAAATATTTGCTGAGATTTCTGGAGATTCGTAATTTTGGGAAGCTTGGCAACCCCTTCCATGAAAGTGTTTCTCGCCAGTCACTGCTTAGGGCTACATCAAGAGGAAACAAAACGTAGAGATAGAACGTGAAACTACTTTGTTGTGTCAAGTTTCAAGAAGCTAGCACAAACCGTGTTGGATTTAGAGTTCCAAATACATCTATCAATATAGGAGAAAACAGAGTGAAACCTACAAATTCAAACTGTTACTGGAAATGAACGCTTCAACATAGAAGAACGAAATTTGGGGAACCGAGTCGCCTTAGTGTACTGATCATTACCTGAAAGTATCATCCAGTTTGGGTGAAAAAATGTTTGCTGAGATTTCTGGAGATTCGTAATTTTGGGAAGCTTGGCAACCCCTTCCCATGAAAGTGTTTCTCGCCAGTCACTGCTTAGGGCTACATCAAGAGGAAACAAAACGTAGAGATAGAACGTGAAACTACTTTGTTGTGTCAAGTTTCAAGAAGCTAGCACAAAAAGTGTTGGATTTAGAGTTCCAAATACATCTATCAATATAGGAGAAAACAGAGTGAAACCTAAAAATTCAAACTGTTACTGGAAATGAACGCTTCAACATAGAAGAACGAAATTTGGGGAACCAAGTCGCCTTAGTGTACTGATCATTACCTGAAAGTATCATCCAGTTTGGGTGAAAAAATATTTGCTGAGATTTCTGGAGATTCGTAATTTTTGGAAGCTTGGCAACCCCTTCCCATGAAAGTGTTTCTCGCCAGTCACTGCTTAGGGCTACATCAAGAGGAAACAAAACGTAGAGATAGAACGTGAAACTACTTTGTTGTGTCAAGTTTCAAGAAGCTAGCACAAACCGTGTTGGATTTAGAGTTCCAAATACATCTATCAATATAGGAGAAAACAGAGTGAAACCTAAAAATTCAAACTGTTACTGGAAATGAACGCTTCAACATAGAAGAACGAAATTTGGGGAACCAAGTCGCCTTAGTGTACTGATCATTACCTGAAAGTATCATCCAGTTTGGGTGAAAAAATATTTGCTGAGATTTCTGGAGATTCGTAATTTTGGGAAGCTTGGCAACCCCTTCCCATGAAAGTGTTTCTCGCCAGTCACTGCTTAGGGCTACATCAAGAGGAAACAAAACGTAGAGATAGAACGTGAAACTACTTTGTTGTGTCAAGTTTCAAGAAGCTAGCACAAACCGTGTTGGATTTAGAGTTCCAAATACATCTATCAATATAGGAGAAAACAGAGTGAAACCTAAAAATTCAAACTGTTACTGGAAATGAACGCTTCAACATAGAAGAACGAAATTTGGGGAACCAAGTCGCCTTAGTGTACTGATCATTACCTGAAAGTATCATCCAGTTTGGGTGAAAAAATATTTGCTGAGATTTCTGGAGATTCGTAATTTTGGGAAGCTTGGCAACCCCTTCCCATGAAAGTGTTTCTCGCCAGTCACTGCTTAGGGCTACATCAAGAGGAAACAAAACGTAGAGATAGAACGTGAAACTACTTTGTTGTGTCAAGTTTCAAGAAGCTAGCACAAACCGTGTTGGATTTAGAGTTCCAAATACATCTATCAATATAGGAGAAAACAGAGTGAAACCTAAAAATTCAAACTGTTACTGGAAATGAACGCTTCAACATAGAAGAACGAAATTTGGGGAACCAAGTCGCCTTAGTGTACTGATCATTACCTGAAAGTATCATCCAGTTTGGGTGAAAAAATGTTTGCTGAGATTTCTGGAGATTCGTAATTTTGGGAAGCTTGGCAACCCCTTCCCATGAAAGTGTTTCTCGCCAGTCACTGCTTAGGGCTACATCTAGAGGAAACAAAACGTAGAGATAGAACGTGAAACTACTTTGTTGTGTCAAGTTTCAAGAAGCTAGCACAAACCGTGTTGGATTTAGAGTTCCAAATACATCTATCAATATAGGAGAAAACAGAGTGAAACCTAAAAATTCAAACTGTTACTGGAAATGAACGCTTCAACATAGAAGAACGAAATTTGGGAAACCAAGTCGCCTTAGTGTACTGATCATTACCTGAAAGTATCATCCAGTTTGGGTGAAAAAATATTTGCTGAGATTTCTGGAGATTCATAATTTTGGGAAGCTTGGCAACCCCTTCCCATGAAAGTGTTTCTCGCCAGTCACTGCTTAGGGCTACATCAAGAGGAAACCAAACGTAGAGATAGAACGTGAAACTACTTTGTTGTGTCAAGTTTCAAGAAGTTAGCACAAACCGTGTTGGATTTAGAGTTCCAAATACATCTATCAATATAGGAGAAAACAGAGTGAAACCTAAAAATTCAAACTGCTACTGGAAATGAACGCTTCAACATAGAAGAACGAAATTTGGGGAACCAAGTCGCCTTAGTGTACTGATCATTACCTGAGAGTATAATCCAGTTTGGGTGAAAAAATATTTGCTGAGATTTCTGGAGATTCGTAATTTTTGGAAGCTTGGCAACCCCTTCCCATGAAAGTGTTTCTCGCCAGTCACTGCTGAGGGCTACATCAAGAGGAAACCAAACGTAGAGATAGAACGTGAAACTACTTTGTTGTGTCAAGTTTCAAGAAGCTAGCACAAACCGTGTTGGATTTAGAGTTCCAAATACATCTATCAATATAGGAGAAAACAGAGTGAAACCTACAAATTCAAACTGTTACTGGAAATGAACGCTTCAACATAGAAGAACGAAATTTGGGGAACCAAGTCGCCTTAGTGTACTGATCATTACCTGAAAGTATCATCCAGTTTGGGTGAAAAAATGTTTGCTGAGATTTCTGGAGATTCGTAATTTTGGGAAGCTTGGCAACCCCTTCCCATGAAAGTGTTTCTCGCCAGTCACTGCTTAGGGCTACATCAAGAGGAAACAAAACGTAGAGATAGAACGTGAAACTACTTTGTTGTGTCAAGTTTCAAGAAGCTAGCACAAAAAGTGTTGGATTTAGAGTTCCAAATACATCTATCAATATAGGAGAAAACAGAGTGAAACCTAAAAATTCAAACTGTTACTGGAAATGAACGCTTCAACATAGAAGAACGAAATTTAGGGAACCAAGTCGCCTTAGTGTACTGATCATTACCTGAAAGTATCATCCAGTTTGGGTGAAAAAATATTTGCTGAGATTTCTGGAGATTCGTAATTTTGGGAAGCTTGGCAACCCCTTCCCATGAAAGTGTTTCTCGCCAGTCACTGCTTAGGGCTACATCAAGAGGAAACAAAACGTAGAGATAGAACGTGAAACTACTTTGTTGTTTCAAGTTTCAAGAAGCTAGCACAAACCGTGTTGGATTTAGAGTTCCAAATACATCTATCAATATAGGAGAAAACAGAGTGTAACCTAAAAATTCAAACTGTTACTGGAAATGAACGCTTCAACATAGAAGAACGAAATTTGGGGAACCAAGTCGCCTTAGTGTACTGATCATTACCTGAAAGTATCATCCAGTTTGGGTGAAAAAATATTTGCTGAGATTTCTGGAGATTCGTAATTTTGGGAAGCTTGGCAACCCCTTCCTATGAAAGTGTTTCTCGCCAGTCACTGCTTAGGGCTACATCAAGAGGAAACAAAACGTAGAGATAGAACGTGAAACTACTTTGTTGTGTCAAGTTTCAAGAAGCTAGCACAAACCGTGTTGGATTTAGAGTTCCAAATACATCTATCAATATAGGAGAAAACAGAGTGAAACCTAAAAATTCAAACTGTTACTGGAAATGAACGCTTCAACATAGAAGAACGAAATTTGGGGAACCAAGTCGCCTTAGTGTACTGATCATTACCTGAAAGTATCATCCAGTTTGGGTGAAAAAATATTTGCTGAGATTTCTGGAGATTCATAATTTTGGGAAGCTTGGCAACCCCTTCCCATGAAAGTGTTTCTCGCCAGTCACTGCTTAGGGCTACATCAAGAGGAAACCAAACGTAGAGATAGAACGTGAAACTACTTTGTTGTGTCAAGGTTCAAGAAGTTAGCACAAACCGTGTTGGATTTAGAGTTCCAAATACATCTATCAATATAGGAGAAAACAGAGTGAAACCTAAAAATTCAAACTGCTACTGGAAATGAACGCTTCAACATAGAAGAACGAAATTTGGGGAACCAAGTCGCCTTAGTGTACTGATCATTACCTGAGAGTATCATACAGTTTGGGTGAAAAAATATTTGCTGAGATTTCTGGAGATTCGTAATTTTGGGAAGCTTGGCAACCCCTTCCCATGAAAGTGTTTCTCGCCAGTCACTGCTTAGGGCTACATCAAGAGGAAACCAAACGTAGAGATAGAACGTGAAACTACTTTGTTGTGTCAAGTTTCAAGAAGTTAGCACAAACCGTGTTGGATTTAGAGTTCCAAATACATCTATCAATATAGGAGAAAACAGAGTGAAACCTAAAAATTCAAACTGCTACTGGAAATGAACGCTTCAACATAGAAGAACGAAATTTGGGGAACCAAGTCGCCTTAGTGTACTGATCATTACCTGAGAGTATCATCCAGTTTGGGTGAAAAAATATTTGCTGAGATTTCTGGAGATTCGTAATTTTTGGAAGCTTGGCAACCCCTTCCCATGAAAGTGTTTCTCGCCAGTCACTGCTTAGGGCTACATCAAGAGGAAACAAAACGTAGAGATAGAACGTGAAACTACTTTGTTGTGTCAAGTTTCAAGAAGCTAGCACAAACCGTGTTGGATTTAGAGTTCCAAATACATCTATCCATATAGGAGAAAACAGAGTGAAACCTAAAAATTCAAACTGTTACTGGAAATGAACGCTTCAACATAGAAGAACGAAATTTGGGGAACCAAGTCGCCTTAGTGTACTGATCATTACCTGAAAGTATCATCCAGTTTGGGTGAAAAAATGTTTGCTGAGATTTCTGGAGATTCGTAATTTTGGGAAGCTTGGCAACCCCTTCCCATGAAAGTGTTTCTCGCCAGTCACTGCTTAGGGCTACATCAAGAGGAAACAAAACGTAGAGATAGAACGTGAAACTACTTTGTTGTTTCAAGTTTCAAGAAGCTAGCACAAACCGTGTTGGATTTAGAGTTCCAAATACATCTATCAATATAGGAGAAAACAGAGTGTAACCTAAAAATTCAAACTGTTACTGGAAATGAACGCTTCAACATAGAAGAACGAAATTTGGGGAACCAAGTCGCCTTAGTGTACTGATCATTACCTGAAAGTATCATCCAGTTTGGGTGAAAAAATATTTGCTGAGATTTCTGGAGATTCGTAATTTTGGGAAGCTTGGCAACCCCTTCCATGAAAGTGTTTCTCGCCAGTCACTGCTTAGGGCTACATCAAGAGGAAACAAAACGTAGAGATAGAACGTGAAACTACTTTGTTGTGTCAAGTTTCAAGAAGCTAGCACAAACCGTGTTGGATTTAGAGTTCCAAATACATCTATCAATATAGGAGAAAACAGAGTGAAACCTACAAATTCAAACTGTTACTGGAAATGAACGCTTCAACATAGAAGAACGAAATTTGGGGAACCGAGTCGCCTTAGTGTACTGATCATTACCTGAAAGTATCATCCAGTTTGGGTGAAAAAATGTTTGCTGAGATTTCTGGAGATTCGTAATTTTGGGAAGCTTGGCAACCCCTTCCCATGAAAGTGTTTCTCGCCAGTCACTGCTTAGGGCTACATCAAGAGGAAACAAAACGTAGAGATAGAACGTGAAACTACTTTGTTGTGTCAAGTTTCAAGAAGCTAGCACAAAAAGTGTTGGATTTAGAGTTCCAAATACATCTATCAATATAGGAGAAAACAGAGTGAAACCTAAAAATTCAAACTGTTACTGGAAATGAACGCTTCAACATAGAAGAACGAAATTTGGGGAACCAAGTCGCCTTAGTGTACTGATCATTACCTGAAAGTATCATCCAGTTTGGGTGAAAAAATATTTGCTGAGATTTCTGGAGATTCGTAATTTTTGGAAGCTTGGCAACCCCTTCCCATGAAAGTGTTTCTCGCCAGTCACTGCTTAGGGCTACATCAAGAGGAAACAAAACGTAGAGATAGAACGTGAAACTACTTTGTTGTGTCAAGTTTCAAGAAGCTAGCACAAACCGTGTTGGATTTAGAGTTCCAAATACATCTATCAATATAGGAGAAAACAGAGTGAAACCTAAAAATTCAAACTGTTACTGGAAATGAACGCTTCAACATAGAAGAACGAAATTTGGGGAACCAAGTCGCCTTAGTGTACTGATCATTACCTGAAAGTATCATCCAGTTTGGGTGAAAAAATATTTGCTGAGATTTCTGGAGATTCGTAATTTTGGGAAGCTTGGCAACCCCTTCCCATGAAAGTGTTTCTCGCCAGTCACTGCTTAGGGCTACATCAAGAGGAAACAAAACGTAGAGATAGAACGTGAAACTACTTTGTTGTGTCAAGTTTCAAGAAGCTAGCACAAACCGTGTTGGATTTAGAGTTCCAAATACATCTATCAATATAGGAGAAAACAGAGTGAAACCTAAAAATTCAAACTGTTACTGGAAATGAACGCTTCAACATAGAAGAACGAAATTTGGGGAACCAAGTCGCCTTAGTGTACTGATCATTACCTGAAAGTATCATCCAGTTTGGGTGAAAAAATATTTGCTGAGATTTCTGGAGATTCGTAATTTTGGGAAGCTTGGCAACCCCTTCCCATGAAAGTGTTTCTCGCCAGTCACTGCTTAGGGCTACATCAAGAGGAAACAAAACGTAGAGATAGAACGTGAAACTACTTTGTTGTGTCAAGTTTCAAGAAGCTAGCACAAACCGTGTTGGATTTAGAGTTCCAAATACATCTATCAATATAGGAGAAAACAGAGTGAAACCTAAAAATTCAAACTGTTACTGGAAATGAACGCTTCAACATAGAAGAACGAAATTTGGGGAACCAAGTCGCCTTAGTGTACTGATCATTACCTGAAAGTATCATCCAGTTTGGGTGAAAAAATGTTTGCTGAGATTTCTGGAGATTCGTAATTTTGGGAAGCTTGGCAACCCCTTCCCATGAAAGTGTTTCTCGCCAGTCACTGCTTAGGGCTACATCTAGAGGAAACAAAACGTAGAGATAGAACGTGAAACTACTTTGTTGTGTCAAGTTTCAAGAAGCTAGCACAAACCGTGTTGGATTTAGAGTTCCAAATACATCTATCAATATAGGAGAAAACAGAGTGAAACCTAAAAATTCAAACTGTTACTGGAAATGAACGCTTCAACATAGAAGAACGAAATTTGGGAAACCAAGTCGCCTTAGTGTACTGATCATTACCTGAAAGTATCATCCAGTTTGGGTGAAAAAATATTTGCTGAGATTTCTGGAGATTCATAATTTTGGGAAGCTTGGCAACCCCTTCCCATGAAAGTGTTTCTCGCCAGTCACTGCTTAGGGCTACATCAAGAGGAAACCAAACGTAGAGATAGAACGTGAAACTACTTTGTTGTGTCAAGTTTCAAGAAGTTAGCACAAACCGTGTTGGATTTAGAGTTCCAAATACATCTATCAATATAGGAGAAAACAGAGTGAAACCTAAAAATTCAAACTGCTACTGGAAATGAACGCTTCAACATAGAAGAACGAAATTTGGGGAACCAAGTCGCCTTAGTGTACTGATCATTACCTGAGAGTATAATCCAGTTTGGGTGAAAAAATATTTGCTGAGATTTCTGGAGATTCGTAATTTTTGGAAGCTTGGCAACCCCTTCCCATGAAAGTGTTTCTCGCCAGTCACTGCTGAGGGCTACATCAAGAGGAAACCAAACGTAGAGATAGAACGTGAAACTACTTTGTTGTGTCAAGTTTCAAGAAGCTAGCACAAACCGTGTTGGATTTAGAGTTCCAAATACATCTATCAATATAGGAGAAAACAGAGTGAAACCTACAAATTCAAACTGTTACTGGAAATGAACGCTTCAACATAGAAGAACGAAATTTGGGGAACCAAGTCGCCTTAGTGTACTGATCATTACCTGAAAGTATCATCCAGTTTGGGTGAAAAAATGTTTGCTGAGATTTCTGGAGATTCGTAATTTTGGGAAGCTTGGCAACCCCTTCCCATGAAAGTGTTTCTCGCCAGTCACTGCTTAGGGCTACATCAAGAGGAAACAAAACGTAGAGATAGAACGTGAAACTACTTTGTTGTGTCAAGTTTCAAGAAGCTAGCACAAAAAGTGTTGGATTTAGAGTTCCAAATACATCTATCAATATAGGAGAAAACAGAGTGAAACCTAAAAATTCAAACTGTTACTGGAAATGAACGCTTCAACATAGAAGAACGAAATTTAGGGAACCAAGTCGCCTTAGTGTACTGATCATTACCTGAAAGTATCATCCAGTTTGGGTGAAAAAATATTTGCTGAGATTTCTGGAGATTCGTAATTTTGGGAAGCTTGGCAACCCCTTCCCATGAAAGTGTTTCTCGCCAGTCACTGCTTAGGGCTACATCAAGAGGAAACAAAACGTAGAGATAGAACGTGAAACTACTTTGTTGTTTCAAGTTTCAAGAAGCTAGCACAAACCGTGTTGGATTTAGAGTTCCAAATACATCTATCAATATAGGAGAAAACAGAGTGTAACCTAAAAATTCAAACTGTTACTGGAAATGAACGCTTCAACATAGAAGAACGAAATTTGGGGAACCAAGTCGCCTTAGTGTACTGATCATTACCTGAAAGTATCATCCAGTTTGGGTGAAAAAATATTTGCTGAGATTTCTGGAGATTCGTAATTTTGGGAAGCTTGGCAACCCCTTCCCATGAAAGTGTTTCTCGCCAGTCACTGCTTAGGGCTACATCAAGAGGAAACAAAACGTAGAGATAGAACGTGAAACTACTTTGTTGTGTCAAGTTTCAAGAAGCTAGCACAAACCGTGTTGGATTTAGAGTTCCAAATACATCTATCAATATAGGAGAAAACAGAGTGAAACCTAAAAATTCAAACTGTTACTGGAAATGAACGCTTCAACATAGAAGAACGAAATTTGGGGAACCAAGTCGCCTTAGTGTACTGATCATTACCTGAAAGTATCATCCAGTTTGGGTGAAAAAATATTTGCTGAGATTTCTGGAGATTCATAATTTTGGGAAGCTTGGCAACCCCTTCCCATGAAAGTGTTTCTCGCCAGTCACTGCTTAGGGCTACATCAAGAGGAAACCAAACGTAGAGATAGAACGTGAAACTACTTTGTTGTGTCAAGGTTCAAGAAGTTAGCACAAACCGTGTTGGATTTAGAGTTCCAAATACATCTATCAATATAGGAGAAAACAGAGTGAAACCTAAAAATTCAAACTGCTACTGGAAATGAACGCTTCAACATAGAAGAACGAAATTTGGGGAACCAAGTCGCCTTAGTGTACTGATCATTACCTGAGAGTATCATACAGTTTGGGTGAAAAAATATTTGCTGAGATTTCTGGAGATTCGTAATTTTGGGAAGCTTGGCAACCCCTTCCCATGAAAGTGTTTCTCGCCAGTCACTGCTTAGGGCTACATCAAGAGGAAACCAAACGTAGAGATAGAACGTGAAACTACTTTGTTGTGTCAAGTTTCAAGAAGTTAGCACAAACCGTGTTGGATTTAGAGTTCCAAATACATCTATCAATATAGGAGAAAACAGAGTGAAACCTAAAAATTCAAACTGCTACTGGAAATGAACGCTTCAACATAGAAGAACGAAATTTGGGGAACCAAGTCGCCTTAGTGTACTGATCATTACCTGAGAGTATCATCCAGTTTGGGTGAAAAAATATTTGCTGAGATTTCTGGAGATTCGTAATTTTTGGAAGCTTGGCAACCCCTTCCCATGAAAGTGTTTCTCGCCAGTCACTGCTTAGGGCTACATCAAGAGGAAACAAAACGTAGAGATAGAACGTGAAACTACTTTGTTGTGTCAAGTTTCAAGAAGCTAGCACAAACCGTGTTGGATTTAGAGTTCCAAATACATCTATCCATATAGGAGAAAACAGAGTGAAACCTAAAAATTCAAACTGTTACTGGAAATGAACGCTTCAACATAGAAGAACGAAATTTGGGGAACCAAGTCGCCTTAGTGTACTGATCATTACCTGAAAGTATCATCCAGTTTGGGTGAAAAAATGTTTGCTGAGATTTCTGGAGATTCGTAATTTTGGGAAGCTTGGCAACCCCTTCCCATGAAAGTGTTTCTCGCCAGTCACTGCTTAGGGCTACATCAAGAGGAAACAAAACGTAGAGATAGAACGTGAAACTACTTTGTTGTGTCAAGTTTCAAGAAGCTAGCACAAACCGTGTTGGATGTAGAGTTCCAAATACATCTATCAATATAGGAGAAAACAGAGTGAAACCTAAAAATTCAAACTGTTACTGGAAATGAACGCTTCAACATAGAAGAACGAAATTTGGGAAACCAAGTCGCCTTAGTGTACTGATCATTACCTGAAAGTATCATCCAGTTTGGGTGAAAAAATATTTGCTGAGATTTCTGGAGATTCATAATTTTGGGAAGCTTGGCAACCCCTTCCCATGAAAGTGTTTCTCGCCAGTCACTGCTTAGGGCTACATCAAGAGGAAACCAAACGTAGAGATAGAACGTGAAACTACTTTGTTGTGTCAAGTTTCAAGAAGTTAGCACAAACCGTGTTGGATTTAGAGTTCCAAATACATCTATCAATATAGGAGAAAACAGAGTGAAACCTAAAAATTCAAACTGCTACTGGAAATGAACGCTTCAACATAGAAGAACGAAATTTGGGGAACCAAGTCGCCTTAGTGTACTGATCATTACCTGAGAGTATAATCCAGTTTGGGTGAAAAAATATTTGCTGAGATTTCTGGAGATTCGTAATTTTTGGAAGCTTGGCAACCCCTTCCCATGAAAGTGTTTCTCGCCAGTCACTGCTGAGGGCTACATCAAGAGGAAACCAAACGTAGAGATAGAACGTGAAACTACTTTGTTGTGTCAAGTTTCAAGAAGCTAGCACAAACCGTGTTGGATTTAGAGTTCCAAATACATCTATCAATATAGGAGAAAACAGAGTGAAACCTAAAAATTCAAACTGTTACTGGAAATGAACGCTTCAACATAGAAGAACGAAATTTGGGGAACCAAGTCGCCTTAGTGTACTGATCATTACCTGAGAGTATCATACAGTTTGGGTGAAAAAATATTTGCTGAGATTTCTGGAGATTCGTAATTTTGGGAAGCTTGGCAACCCCTTCCCATGAAAGTGTTTCTCGCCAGTCACTGCTTAGGGCTACATCAAGAGGAAACAAAACGTAGAGATAGAACGTGAAACTACTTTGTTGTGTCAAGTTTCAAGAAGCTAGCACAAACCGTGTTGGATTTAGAGTTCCAAATACATCTATCAATATAGGAGAAAACAGAGTGAAACCTACAAATTCAAACTGTTACTGGAAATGAACGCTTCAACATAGAAGAACGAAATTTGGGGAACCAAGTCGCCTTAGTGTACTGATCATTACCTGAAAGTATCATCCAGTTTGGGTGAAAAAATGTTTGCTGAGATTTCTGGAGATTCGTAATTTTGGGAAGCTTGGCAACCCCTTCCCATGAAAGTGTTTCTCGCCAGTCACTGCTTAGGGCTACATCAAGAGGAAACAAAACGTAGAGATAGAACGTGAAACTACTTTGTTGTGTCAAGTTTCAAGAAGCTAGCACAAAAAGTGTTGGATTTAGAGTTCCAAATACATCTATCAATATAGGAGAAAACAGAGTGAAACCTAAAAATTCAAACTGTTACTGGAAATGAACGCTTCAACATAGAAGAACGAAATTTAGGGAACCAAGTCGCCTTAGTGTACTGATCATTACCTGAAAGTATCATCCAGTTTGGGTGAAAAAATATTTGCTGAGATTTCTGGAGATTCGTAATTTTGGGAAGCTTGGCAACCCCTTCCCATGAAAGTGTTTCTCGCCAGTCACTGCTTAGGGCTACATCAAGAGGAAACAAAACGTAGAGATAGAACGTGAAACTACTTTGTTGTTTCAAGTTTCAAGAAGCTAGCACAAACCGTGTTGGATTTAGAGTTCCAAATACATCTATCAATATAGGAGAAAACAGAGTGTAACCTAAAAATTCAAACTGTTACTGGAAATGAACGCTTCAACATAGAAGAACGAAATTTGGGGAACCAAGTCGCCTTAGTGTACTGATCATTACCTGAAAGTATCATCCAGTTTGGGTGAAAAAATATTTGCTGAGATTTCTGGAGATTCGTAATTTTGGGAAGCTTGGCAACCCCTTCCCATGAAAGTGTTTCTCGCCAGTCACTGCTTAGGGCTACATCAAGAGGAAACAAAACGTAGAGATAGAACGTGAAACTACTTTGTTGTGTCAAGTTTCAAGAAGCTAGCACAAACCGTGTTGGATTTAGAGTTCCAAATACATCTATCAATATAGGAGAAAACAGAGTGAAACCTAAAAATTCAAACTGTTACTGGAAATGAACGCTTCAACATAGAAGAACGAAATTTGGGGAACCAAGTCGCCTTAGTGTACTGATCATTACCTGAAAGTATCATCCAGTTTGGGTGAAAAAATATTTGCTGAGATTTCTGGAGATTCATAATTTTGGGAAGCTTGGCAACCCCTTCCCATGAAAGTGTTTCTCGCCAGTCACTGCTTAGGGCTACATCAAGAGGAAACCAAACGTAGAGATAGAACGTGAAACTACTTTGTTGTGTCAAGGTTCAAGAAGTTAGCACAAACCGTGTTGGATTTAGAGTTCCAAATACATCTATCAATATAGGAGAAAACAGAGTGAAACCTAAAAATTCAAACTGCTACTGGAAATGAACGCTTCAACATAGAAGAACGAAATTTGGGGAACCAAGTCGCCTTAGTGTACTGATCATTACCTGAGAGTATCATCCAGTTTGGGTGAAAAAATATTTGCTGAGATTTCTGGAGATTCGTAATTTTGGGAAGCTTGGCAACCCCTTCCCATGAAAGTGTTTCTCGCCAGTCACTGCTTAGGGCTACATCAAGAGGAAACAAAACGTAGAGATAGAACGTGAAACTACTTTGTTGTTTCAAGTTTCAAGAAGCTAGCACAAACCGTGTTGGATTTAGAGTTCCAAATACATCTATCAATATAGGAGAAAACAGAGTGTAACCTAAAAATTCAAACTGTTACTGGAAATGAACGCTTCAACATAGAAGAACGAAATTTGGGGAACCAAGTCGCCTTAGTGTACTGATCATTACCTGAAAGTATCATCCAGTTTGGGTGAAAAAATATTTGCTGAGATTTCTGGAGATTCGTAATTTTGGGAAGCTTGGCAACCCCTTCCCATGAAAGTGTTTCTCGCCAGTCACTGCTTAGGGCTACATCAAGAGGAAACAAAACGTAGAGATAGAACGTGAAACTACTTTGTTGTGTCAAGTTTCAAGAAGCTAGCACAAACCGTGTTGGATTTAGAGTTCCAAATACATCTATCAATATAGGAGAAAACAGAGTGAAACCTAAAAATTCAAACTGTTACTGGAAATGAACGCTTCAACATAGAAGAACGAAATATGGGGAACCAAGTCGCCTTAGTGTACTGATCATTACCTGAAAGTATCATCCAGTTTGGGTGAAAAAATATTTGCTGAGATTTCTGGAGATTCATAATTTTGGGAAGCTTGGCAACCCCTTCCCATGAAAGTGTTTCTCGCCAGTCACTGCTTAGGGCTACATCAAGAGGAAACCAAACGTAGAGATAGAACGTGAAACTACTTTGTTGTGTCAAGGTTCAAGAAGTTAGCACAAACCGTGTTGGATTTAGAGTTCCAAATACATCTATCAATATAGGAGAAAACAGAGTGAAACCTAAAAATTCAAACTGCTACTGGAAATGAACGCTTCAACATAGAAGAACGAAATTTGGGGAACCAAGTCGCCTTAGTGTACTGATCATTACCTGAGAGTATCATACAGTTTGGGTGAAAAAATATTTGCTGAGATTTCTGGAGATTCGTAATTTTGGGAAGCTTGGCAACCCCTTCCCATGAAAGTGTTTCTCGCCAGTCACTGCTTAGGGCTACATCAAGAGGAAACCAAACGTAGAGATAGAACGTGAAACTACTTTGTTGTGTCAAGTTTCAAGAAGTTAGCACAAACCGTGTTGGATTTAGAGTTCCAAATACATCTATCAATATAGGAGAAAACAGAGTGAAACCTAAAAATTCAAACTGTTACTGGAAATGAACGCTTCAACATAGAAGAACGAAATTTGGGGAACCAAGTCGCCTTAGTGTACTGATCATTACCTGCAAGTATCATCCAGTTTGGGTGAAAAAACATTTGCTGAGATTTCTGGAGATTCATAATTTTGGGAAGCTTGGCAACCCCTTCCCATGAAAGTGTTTCTCGCCAGTCACTGCTTAGGGCTACATCAAGAGGAAACCAAACGTAGAGATAGAACGTGAAACTACTTTGTTGTGTCAAGTTTCAAGAAGTTAGCACAAACCGTGTTGGATTTAGAGTTCCAAATACATCTATCAATATAGGAGAAAACAGAGTGAAACCTAAAAATTCAAACTGCTACTGCCAATGAACGCTTCAACATAGAAGAACGAAATTTGGGGAACCAAGTCGCCTTAGTGTACTGATCATTACCTGAGAGTATCATCCAGTTTGGGTGAAAAAATATTTGCTGAGATTTCTGGAGATTCGTAATTTTTGGAAGCTTGGCAACCCCTTCCCATGAAAGTGTTTCTCGCCAGTCACTGCTTAGGGCTACATCAAGAGGAAACAAAACGTAGAGATAGAACGTGAAACTACTTTGTTGTGTCAAGTTTCAAGAAGCTAGCACAAACCGTGTTGGATTTAGAGTTCCAAATACATCTATCCATATAGGAGAAAACAGAGTGAAACCTAAAAATTCAAACTGTTACTGGAAATGAACGCTTCAACATAGAAGAACGAAATTTGGGGAACCAAGTCGCCTTAGTGTACTGATCATTACCTGAAAGTATCATCCAGTTTGGGTGAAAAAATGTTTGCTGAGATTTCTGGAGATTCGTAATTTTTGGAAGCTTGGCAACCCCTTCCCATGAAAGTGTTTCTCGCCAGTCACTGCTTAGGGCTACATCAAGAGGAAACAAAACGTAGAGATAGAACGTGAAACTACTTTGTTGTGTCAAGTTTCAAGAAGCTAGCACAAACCGTGTTGGATTTAGAGTTCCAAATACATCTATCAATATAGGAGAAAACAGAGTAAAACCTAAAAATTCAAACTGTTACTGGAAATGAACGCTTCAACATAGAAGAACGAAATTTAGGGAACCAAGTCGCCTTAGTGTACTGATCATTACCTGAAAGTATCATCCAGTTTGGGTGAAAAAATGTTTGCTGAGATTTCTGGAGATTCGTAATTTTGGGAAGCTTGGCAACCCCTTCCCATGAAAGTGTTTCTCGCCAGTCACTGCTTAGGGCTACATCAAGAGGAAACCAAACGTAGAGATAGAACGTGAAACTACTTTGTTGTGTCAAGTTTCAAGAAGTTAGCACAAACCGTGTTGGATTTAGAGTTCCAAATACATCTATCAATATAGGAGAAAACAGAGTGAAACCTAAAAATTCAAACTGTTACTGGAAATGAACGCTTCAACATAGAAGAACGAAATTTGGGGAACCAAGTCGCCTTAGTGTACTGATCATTACCTGCAAGTATCATCCAGTTTGGGTGAAAAAACATTTGCTGAGATTTCTGGAGATTCATAATTTTGGGAAGCTTGGCAACCCCTTCCCATGAAAGTGTTTCTCGCCAGTCACTGCTTAGGGCTACATCAAGAGGAAACCAAACGTAGAGATAGAACGTGAAACTACTTTGTTGTGTCAAGTTTCAAGAAGTTAGCACAAACCGTGTTGGATTTAGAGTTCCAAATACATCTATCAATATAGGAGAAAACAGAGTGAAACCTAAAAATTCAAACTGCTACTGCCAATGAACGCTTCAACATAGAAGAACGAAATTTGGGGAACCAAGTCGCCTTAGTGTACTGATCATTACCTGAGAGTATCATCCAGTTTGGGTGAAAAAATATTTGCTGAGATTTCTGGAGATTCGTAATTTTTGGAAGCTTGGCAACCCCTTCCCATGAAAGTGTTTCTCGCCAGTCACTGCTTAGGGCTACATCAAGAGGAAACAAAACGTAGAGATAGAACGTGAAACTACTTTGTTGTGTCAAGTTTCAAGAAGCTAGCACAAACCGTGTTGGATTTAGAGTTCCAAATACATCTATCCATATAGGAGAAAACAGAGTGAAACCTAAAAATTCAAACTGTTACTGGAAATGAACGCTTCAACATAGAAGAACGAAATTTGGGGAACCAAGTCGCCTTAGTGTACTGATCATTACCTGAAAGTATCATCCAGTTTGGGTGAAAAAATGTTTGCTGAGATTTCTGGAGATTCGTAATTTTTGGAAGCTTGGCAACCCCTTCCCATGAAAGTGTTTCTCGCCAGTCACTGCTTAGGGCTACATCAAGAGGAAACAAAACGTAGAGATAGAACGTGAAACTACTTTGTTGTGTCAAGTTTCAAGAAGCTAGCACAAACCGTGTTGGATTTAGAGTTCCAAATACATCTATCAATATAGGAGAAAACAGAGTAAAACCTAAAAATTCAAACTGTTACTGGAAATGAACGCTTCAACATAGAAGAACGAAATTTAGGGAACCAAGTCGCCTTAGTGTACTGATCATTACCTGAAAGTATCATCCAGTTTGGGTGAAAAAATGTTTGCTGAGATTTCTGGAGATTCGTAATTTTGGGAAGCTTGGCAACCCCTTCCCATGAAAGTGTTTCTCGCCAGTCACTGCTTAGGGCTACATCAAGAGGAAACAAAACGTAGAGATAGAACGTGAAACTACTTTGTTGTTTCAAGTTTCAAGAAGCTAGCACAAACCGTGTTGGATTTAGAGTTCCAAATACATCTATCAATATAGGAGAAAACAGAGTGTAACCTAAAAATTCAAACTGTTACTGGAAATGAACGCTTCAACATAGAAGAACGAAATTTGGGGAACCAAGTCGCCTTAGTGTACTGATCATTACCTGAAAGTATCATCCAGTTTGGGTGAAAAAATATTTGCTGAGATTTCTGGAGATTCGTAATTTTGGGAAGCTTGGCAACCCCTTCCCATGAAAGTGTTTCTCGCCAGTCACTGCTTAGGGCTACATCAAGAGGAAACAAAACGTAGAGATAGAACGTGAAACTACTTTGTTGTGTCAAGTTTCAAGAAGCTAGCACAAACCGTGTTGGATTTAGAGTTCCAAATACATCTATCAATATAGGAGAAAACAGAGTGAAACCTAAAAATTCAAACTGTTACTGGAAATGAACGCTTCAACATAGAAGAACGAAATTTGGGGAACCAAGTCGCCTTAGTGTACTGATCATTACCTGAAAGTATCATCCAGTTTGGGTGAAAAAATATTTGCTGAGATTTCTGGAGATTCATAATTTTGGGAAGCTTGGCAACCCCTTCCCATGAAAGTGTTTCTCGCCAGTCACTGCTTAGGGCTACATCAAGAGGAAACAAAACGTAGAGATAGAACGTGAAACTACTTTGTTGTGTCAAGTTTCAAGAAGTTAGCACAAACCGTGTTGGATTTAGAGTTCCAAATACATCTATCAATATAGGAGAAAACAGAGTGAAACCTAAAAATTCAAACTGCTACTGGAAATGAACGCTTCAACATAGAAGAACGAAATTTGGGGAACCAAGTCGCCTTAGTGTACTGATCATTACCTGAGAGTATCATCCAGTTTGGGTGAAAAAATATTTGCTGAGATTTCTGGAGATTCGTAATTTTGGGAAGCTTGGCAACCCCTTCCCATGAAAGTGTTTCTCGCCAGTCACTGCTTAGGGCTACATCAAGAGGAAACCAAACGTAGAGATAGAACGTGAAACTACTTTGTTGTGTCAAGTTTCAAGAAGTTAGCACAAACCGTGTTGGATTTAGAGTTCCAAATACATCTATCAATATAGGAGAAAACAGAGTGAAACCTAAAAATTCAAACTGCTACTGGAAATGAACGCTTCAACATAGAAGAACGAAATTTGGGGAACCAAGTCGCCTTAGTGTACTGATCATTACCTGAGAGTATCATCCAGTTTGGGTGAAAAAATATTTGCTGAGATTTCTGGAGATTCGTAATTTTTGGAAGCTTGGCAACCCCTTCCCATGAAAGTGTTTCTCGCCAGTCACTGCTTAGGGCTACATCAAGAGGAAACAAAACGTAGAGATAGAACGTGAAACTACTTTGTTGTGTCAAGTTTCAAGAAGCTAGCACAAACCGTGTTGGATTTAGAGTTCCAAATACATCTATCCATATAGGAGAAAACAGAGTGAAACCTAAAAATTCAAACTGTTACTGGAAATGAACGCTTCAACATAGAAGAACGAAATTTGGGGAACCAAGTCGCCTTAGTGTACTGATCATTACCTGAAAGTATCATCCAGTTTGGGTGAAAAAATGTTTGCTGAGATTTCTGGAGATTCGTAATTTTGGGAAGCTTGGCAACCCCTTCCCATGAAAGTGTTTCTCGCCAGTCACTGCTTAGGGCTACATCAAGAGGAAACCAAACGTAGAGATAGAACGTGAAACTACTTTGTTGTGTCAAGTTTCAAGAAGCTAGCACAAACCGTGTTGGATGTAGAGTTCCAAATACATCTATCAATATAGGAGAAAACAGAGTGAAACCTAAAAATTCAAAATGTTACTGGAAATGAACGCTTCAACATAGAAGACCGAAATTTGGGGAACCAAGTCGCCTTAGTGTACTGATCATTACCTGAAAGTATCATCCAGTTTGGGTGAAAAAATATATGCTGAGATTTCTGGAGATTCGTAATTTTGGGAAGCTTGGCAACCCCTTCCCATGAAAGTGTTTCTCGCCAGTCACTGCTTAGGGCTACATCAAGAGGAAACAAAACGTAGAGATAGAACGTGAAACTACTTTGTTGTTTCAAGTTTCAAGAAGCTAGCACAAACCGTGTTGGATTTAGAGTTCCAAATACATCTATCAGTATAGGAGAAAACAGAGTGTAACCTAAAAATTCAAACTGTTACTGGAAATGAACGCTTCAACATAGAAGAACGAAATTTGGGGAACCAAGTCGCCTTAGTGTACTGATCATTACCTGAAAGTATCATCCAGTTTGGGTGAAAAAATATTTGCTGAGATTTCTGGAGATTCGTAATTTTGGGAAGCTTGGCAACCCCTTCCCATGAAAGTGTTTCTCGCCAGTCACTGCTTAGGGCTACATCAAGAGGAAACAAAACGTAGAGATAGAACGTGAAACTACTTTGTTGTGTCAAGTTTCAAGAAGCTAGCACAAACCGTGTTGGATTTAGAGTTCCAAATACATCTATCAATATAGGAGAAAACAGAGTGAAACCTAAAAATTCAAACTGTTACTGGAAATGAACGCTTCAACATAGAAGAACGAAATTTGGGGAACCAAGTCGCCTTAGTGTACTGATCATTACCTGAAAGTATCATCCAGTTTGGGTGAAAAAATGTTTGCTGAGATTTCTGGAGATTCATAATTTTGGGAAGCTTGGCATCCCCTTCCCATGAAAGTGTTTCTCGCCAGTCACTGCTTAGGGCTACATCAAGAGGAAACCAAACGTAGAGATAGAACGTGAAACTACTTTGTTGTGTCAAGTTTCAAGAAGTTAGCACAAACCGTGTTGGATTTAGAGTTCCAAATACATCTATCAATATAGGAGAAAACAGAGTGAAACCTAAAAATTCAAACTGCTACTGGAAATGAACGCTTCAACATAGAAGAACGAAATTTGGGGAACCAAGTCGCCTTAGTGTACTGATCATTACCTGAGAGTATCATCCAGTTTGGGTGAAAAAATATTTGCTGAGATTTCTGGAGATTCGTAATTTTTGGAAGCTTGGCAACCCCTTCCCATGAAAGTGTTTCTCGCCAGTCACTGCTTAGGGCTACATCAAGAGGAAACAAAACGTAGAGATAGAACGTGAAACTACTTTGTTGTGTCAAGTTTCAAGAAGCTAGCACAAACCGTGTTGGATTTAGAGTTCCAAATACATCTATCAATATAGGAGAAAACAGAGTGAAACCTAAAAATTCAAACTGTTACTGGAAATGAACGCTTCAACATAGAAGAACGAAATTTGGGGAACCAAGTCGCCTTAGTGTACTGATCATTACCTGAAAGTATCATCCAGTTTGGGTGAAAAAATGTTTGCTGAGATTTCCGGAGATTCGTAATTTTGGGAAGCTTGGCAACCCCTTCCCATGAAAGTGTTTCTCGCCAGTCACTGCTTAGGGCTACATCAAGAGGAAACAAAACGTAGAGATAGAACGTGAAACTACTTTGTTGTGTCAAGTTTCAAGAAGCTAGCACAAACCGTGTTGGATTTAGAGTTCCAAATACATCTATCAATATAGGAGAAAACAGAGTGAAACCTACAAATTCAAACTGTTACTGGAAATGAACGCTTCAACATAGAAGAACGAAATTTGGGGAACCAAGTCGCCTTAGTGTACTGATCATTACCTGAAAGTATCATCCAGTTTGGGTGAAAAAATGTTTGCTGAGATTTCTGGAGATTCGTAATTTTGGGAAGCTTGGCAACCCCTTCCCATGAAAGTGTTTCTCGCCAGTCACTGCTTAGGGCTACATCAAGAGGAAACCAAACGTAGAGATAGAACGTGAAACTACTTTGTTGTGTCAAGTTTCAAGAAGCTAGCACAAACCGTGTTGGATTTAGAGTTCCAAATACATCTATCAATATAGGAGAAAACAGAGTGAAACCTAAAAATTCAAACTGTTACTGGAAATGAACGCTTCAACATAGAAGAACGAAATTTGGGGAACCAAGTCGCCTTAGTGTACTGATCATTACCTGAAAGTATCATCCAGTTTGGGTGAAAAAATATTTGCTGAGATTTCTGGAGATTCATAATTTTGGGAAGCTTGGCAACCCCTTCCCATGAAAGTGTTTCTCGCCAGTCACTGCTTAGGGCTACATCAAGAGGAAACCAAACGTAGAGATAGAAGGTGAAACTACTTTGTTGTGTCAAGTTTCAAGAAGTTAGCACAAACCGTGTTGGATTTAGAGTTCCAAATACATCTATCAATATAGGAGAAAACAGAGTGAAACCTAAAAATTCAAACTGCTACTGGAAATGAACGCTTCAACATAGAAGAACGAAATTTGGGGAACCAAGTCGCCTTAGTGTACTGATCATTACCTGAGAGTATCATCCAGTTTAGGTGAAAAAATATTTGCTGAGATTACTGGAGATTCGTAATTTTTGGAAGCTTGGCAACCCCTTCCCATGAAAGTGTTTCTCGCCAGTCACTGCTTAGGGCTACATCTAGAGGAAACAAAACGTAGAGATAGAACGTGAAACTACTTTGTTGTGTCAAGTTTCAAGAAGCTAGCACAAACCGTGTTGGATGTAGAGTTCCAAATACATCTATCAATATAGGAGAAAACAGAGTGAAACCTAAAAATTCAAACTGTTACTGGAAATGAACGCTTCAACATAGAAGAACGAAATTTGGGGAACCAAGTCGCCTTAGTGTACTGATCATTACCTGAAAGTATCATCCAGTTTGGGTGAAAAAATGTTTGCTGAGATTTCTGGAGATTCGTAATTTTGGGAAGCTTGGCAACCCCTTCCCATGAAAGTGTTTCTCGCCAGTCACTGCTTAGGGCTACATCAAGAGGAAACAAAACGTAGAGATAGAACGTGAAACTACTTTGTTGTGTCAAGTTTCAAGAAGCTAGCACAAACCGTGTTGGATGTAGAGTTCCAAATACATCTATCAATATAGGAGAAAACAGAGTGAAACCTAAAAATTCAAACTGTTACTGGAAATGAACGCTTCAACATAGAAGAACGAAATTTGGGGAACCAAGTCGCCTTAGTGTACTGATCATTACCTGAAAGTATCATCCAGTTTGGGTGAAAAAATATTTGCTGAGATTTCTGGAGATTCGTAATTTTGGGAAGCTTGGCAACCCCTTCCCATGAAAGTGTTTCTCGCCAGTCACTGCTTAGGGCTATATCAAGAGGAAACAAAACGTAGAGATAGAACGTGAAACTACTTTGTTGTGTCAAGTTTCAAGAAGCTAGCACAAACCGTGTTGGATTTAGAGTTCCAAATACATCTATCAATATAGGAGAAAACAGAGTGAAACCTAAAAATTCAAACTGTTACTGGGAATGAACGCTTCAACATAGAAGAACGAAATTTGGGGAACCAAGTCGCCTTAGTGTACTGATCATTACCTGAAAGTATCATCCAGTTTGGGTGAAAAAATATTTGCTGAGATTTCTGGAGATTCGTAATTTTGGGAAGCTTGGCAACCCCTTCCCATGAAAGTGTTTCTCGCCAGTCACTGCTTAGGGCTACATCAAGAGGAAACCAAACGTAGAGATAGAACGTGAAACTACTTTGTTGTGTCAAGTTTCAAGAAGCTAGCACAAACCGTGTTGGATTTAGAGTTCCAAATACATCTATCAATATAGGAGAAAACAGAGTGAAACCTAAAAATTCAAACTGTTACTGGAAATGAACGCTTCAACATAGAAGAACGAAATTTGGGGAACCAAGTCGCCTTAGTGTACTGATCATTACCTGAAAGTATCATCCAGTTTGGGTGAAAAAATATTTGCTGAGATTTCTGGAGATTCGTAATTTTGGGAAGCTTGGCAACCCCTTCCCATGGAAGTGTTTCTCGCCAGTCACTGCTTAGGGCTACATCAAGAGGAAACAAAACGTAGAGATAGAACGTGAAACTACTTTGTTGTTTCAAGTTTCAAGAAGCTAGCACAAACCGTGTTGGATTTAGAGTTCCAAATACATCTATCAATATAGGAGAAAACAGAGTGAAACCTAAAAATTCAAACTGTTACTGGAAATGAACGCTTCAACATAGAAGAACGAAATTTGGGGAACCAAGTCGCCTTAGTGTACTGATCATTACCTGAAAGTATCATCCAGTTTGGGTGAAAAAATGTTTGCTGAGATTTCTGGAGATTCGTAATTTTGGGAAGCTTGGCAACCCCTTCCCATGAAAGTGTTTCTCGCCAGTCACTGCTTAGGGCTACATCAAGAGGAAACAAAACGTAGAGATAGAACGTGAAACTACTTTGTTGTGTCAAGTTTCAAGAAGCTAGCACAAACCGTGTTGGATTTAGAGTTCCAAATACATCTATCAATATAGGAGAAAACAGAGTGAAACCTAAAAATTCAAACTGTTACTGGGAATGAACGCTTCAACATAGAAGAACGAAATTTGGGGAACCAAGTCGCCTTAGTGTACTGATCATTACCTGAAAGTATCATCCAGTTTGGGTGAAAAAATATTTGCTGAGATTTCTGGAGATTCGTAATTTTGGGAAGCTTGGCAACCCCTTCCCATGAAAGTGTTTCTCGCCAGTCACTGCTTAGGGCTACATCAAGAGGAAACCAAACGTAGAGATAGAACGTGAAACTACTTTGTTGTGTCAAGTTTCAAGAAGTTAGCACAAACCGTGTTGGATTTAGAGTTCCAAATACATCTATCAATATAGGAGAAAACAGAGTGAAACCTAAAAATTCAAACTGCTACTGGAAATGAACGCTTCAACATAGAAGAACGAAATTTGGGGAACCAAGTCGCCTTAGTGTACTGATCATTACCTGAGAGTATCATCCAGTTTGGGTGAAAAAATATTTGCTGAGATTTCTGGAGATTCGTAATTTTTGGAAGCTTGGCAACCCCTTCCCATGAAAGTGTTTCTCGCCAGTCACTGCTTAGGGCTACATCAAGAGGAAACAAAACGTAGAGATAGAACGTGAAACTACTTTGTTGTGTCAAGTTTCAAGAAGCTAGCACAAACCGTGTTGGATTTAGAGTTCCAAATACATCTATCAATATAGGAGAAAACAGAGTGAAACCTAAAAATTCAAACTGTTACTGGGAATGAACGCTTCAACATAGAAGAACGAAATTTGGGGAACCAAGTCGCCTTAGTGTACTGATCATTACCTGAAAGTATCATCCAGTTTGGGTGAAAAAATATTTGCTGAGATTTCTTGAGATTCGTAATTTTTGGAAGCTTGGCAACCCCTTCCCATGAAAGTGTTTCTCTCCAGTCACTGCTTAGGGCTACATCAAGAGGAAACCAAACGTAGAGATAGAACGTGAAACTACTTTGTTGTGTCAAGTTTCAAGAAGCTAGCACAAACCGTGTTGGATTTAGAGTTCCAAATACATCTATCAATATAGGAGAAAACAGAGTGTAACCTAAAAATTCAAACTGTTACTGGAAATGAACGCTTCAACACAGAAGAACGAAATTTGGGGAACCAAGTCGCCTTAGTGTACTGATCATTACCTGAAAGTATCATCCAGTTTGGGTGAAAAAATATTTGCTGAGATTTCTGGAGATTCATAATTTTGGGAAGCTTGGCAACCCCTTCCCATGAAAGTGTTTCTCGCCAGTCACTGCTTAGGGCTACATCAAGAGGAAACAAAACGTAGAGATAGAACGTGAAACTACTTTGTTGTGTCAAGTTTCAAGAAGCTAGCACAAACCGTGTTGGATTTAGAGTTCCAAATACATCTATCAATATAGGAGAAAACAGAGTGAAACCTACAAATTCAAACTGTTACTGGAAATGAACGCTTCAACATAGAAGAACGAAATTTGGGGAACCAAGTCGCCTTAGTGTACTGATCATTACCTGAAAGTATCATCCAGTTTGGGTGAAAAAATGTTTGCTGAGATTTCTGGAGATTGGTAATTTTGGGAAGCCTGGCAACCCCTTCCCATGAAAGTGTTTCTCGCCAGTCACTGCTTAGGGCTACATCAAGAGGAAACAAAACGTAGAGATAGAACGTGAAACTACTTTGTTGTGTCAAGTTTCAAGAAGCTAGCACAAACCGTGTTGGATTTAGAGTTCCAAATACATCTATCAATATAGGAGAAAACAGAGTGAAACCTAAAAATTCAAACTGTTACTGGAAATGAACGCTTCAACATAGAAGAACGAAATTTGGGGAACCAAGTCGCCTTAGTGTACTGATCATTACCTGAAAGTATCATCCAGTTTGGGTGAAAAAATATTTGCTGAGATTTCTGGAGATTCGTAATTTTTGGAAGCTTGGCAACCCCTTCCCATGAAAGTGTTTCTCGCCAGTCACTGCTTAGGGCTACATCAAGAGGAAACCAAACGTAGAGATAGAACGTGAAACTACTTTGTTGTGTAAAGTTTCAAGAAGCTAGCACAAACCGTGTTGGATTTAGAGTTCCAAATACATCTATCAATATAGGAGCAAACAGAGTGAAACCTAAAAATTCAAACTGTTACTGGAAATGAACGCTTCAACATAGAAGAACGAAATTTGGGGAACCAAGTCGCCTTAGTGTACTGATCATTACATGAAAGTATCATCCAGTTTGGGTGAAAAAATATTTGCTGAGATTTCTGGAGATTCGTAATTTTGGGAACCTTGGCAACCCCTTCCCATGAAAGTGTTTCTCGCCAGTCACTGCTTAGGGCTACATCAAGAGGAAACAAAACGTAGAGATAGAACGTGAAACTACTTTGTTGTGTCAAGTTTCAAGAAGCTAGCACAAACCGTGTTGGATTTAGAGTTCCAAATACATCTATCAATATAGGAGAAAACAGAGTGAAACCTACAAATTCAAACTGTTACTGGAAATGAACGCGTCAACATAGAAGAACGAAATTTGGGGAACCAAGTCGCCTTAGTGTACTGATCATTACCTGAAAGTATCATCCAGTTTGGGTGAAAAAATGTTTGCTGAGATTTCTGGAGATTCGTAATTTTGGGAAGCTTGGCAACCCCTTCCCATGAAAGTGTTTCTCGCCAGTCACTGCTTAGGGCTACATCAAGAGGAAACAAAATGTAGAGATAGAACGTGAAACTACTTTGTTGTGTCAAGTTTCAAGAAGCTAGCACAAACCGTGTTGGATTTAGAGTTCCAAATACATCTATCAATATAGGAGAAAACAGAGTGAAACCTAAAAATTCAAACTGTTACTGGAAATGAACGCTTCAACATAGAAAAACGAAATTTGGGGAACCAAGTCGCCTTAGTGTACTGATCATTACCTGAAAGTATCATCCAGTTTGGGTGAAAAAATATTTGCTGAGTTTTCTGGAGATTCGTAATTTTGGGAAGCTTGGCAACCCCTTCCCATGAAAGTGTTTCTCGCCAGTCACTGCTTAGGGCTACATCAAGAGGAAACCAAACGTAGAGATAGAACGTGAAACTACTTTGTTGTGTCAAGTTTCAAGAAGTTAGCACAAACCGTGTTGGATTTAGAGTTCCAAATACATCTATCCATATAGGAGAAAACAGAGTGAAACCTAAAAATTCAAACTGCTACTGGAAATGAACGCTTCAACATAGAAGAACGAAATTTGGGGAACCAAGTCGCCTTAGTGTACTGATCATTACCTGAGAGTATCATCCAGTTTGGGTGAAAAAATATTTGCTGAGATTTCTGGAGATTCGTAATTTTGGGAAGCTTGGCAACCCCTTCCCATGAAAGTGTTTCTCGCCAGTCACTGCTTAGGGCTACATCTAGAGAAAACAAAACGTAGAGATAGAACGTGAAACTACTTTGTTGTGTCAAGTTTCAAGAAGCTAGCACAAACCGTGTTGGATTTAGAGTTCCAAATACATCTATCAATATAGGAGAAAACAGAGTGAAACCTAAAAATTCAAACTGTTACTGGAAATGAACGCTTCAACATAGAAGAACGAAATTTGGGGAACCAAGTCGCCTTAGTGTACTGATCATTACCTGAAAGTATCATCCAGTTTGGGTGAAAAAATGTTTGCTGAGATTTCTGGAGATTCGTAATTTTGGGAAGCTTGGCAACCCCTTCCCATGAAAGTGTTTCTCGCCAGTCACTGCTTAGGGCTACATCAAGAGGAAACAAAACGTAGAGATAGAACGTGAAACTACTTTGTTGTGTCAAGTTTCAAGAAGCTAGCACAAACCGTGTTGGATTTAGAGTTCCAAATACATCTATCAATATAGGAGAAAACAGAGTGAAACCTAAAAATTCAAACTGTTACTGGAAATGAACGCTTCAACATAGAAGAACGAAATTTGGGGAACCAAGTCGCCTTAGTGTACTGATCATTACCTGAAAGTATCATCCAGTTTGGGTGAAAAAATATTTGCTGAGATTTCTGGAGATTCATAATTTTGGGAAGCTTGGCAACCCCTTCCCATGAAAGTGTTTCTCGCCAGTCACTGCTTAGGGCTACATCAAGAGGAAACCAAACGTAGAGATAGAACGTGAAACTACTTTGTTGTGTCAAGTTTCAAGAAGTTAGCACAAACCGTGTTGGATTTAGAGTTCCAAATACATCTATCAATATAGGAGAAAACAGAGTGAAACCTAAAAATTCAAACTGCTACTGGAAATGAACGCTTCAAAATAGAAGAACGAAATTTGGGGAACCAAGTCGCCTTAGTGTACTGATGATTACCTGAGAGTATCATCCAGTTTGGGTGAAAAAATATTTGCTGAGATTTCTGGAGATTCGTAATTTTTGGAAGCTTGGCAACCCCTTCCCATGAAAGTGTTTCTCGCCAGTCACTGCTTAGGGCTACATCAAGAGGAAACCAAACGTAGAGATAGAACGTGAAACTACTTTGTTGTTTCAAGTTTCAAGAAGCTAGCACAAACCGTGTTGGATTTAGAGTTCCAAATACATCTATCAATATAGGAGAAAACAGAGTGAAACCTAAAAATTCAAACTGTTACTGGAAATGAACGCTTCAACATAGAAGAACGAAATTTGGGGAACCAAGTCGCCTTAGTGTACTGATCATTACCTGAAAGTATCATCCAGTTTGGGTGAAAAAATATTTGCTGAGATTTCTGGAGATTCGTAATTTTGGGAAGCTTGGCAACCCCTTCCCATGAAAGTGTTTCTCGCCAGTCACTGCTTAGGGCTACATCAAGAGGAAACAAAACGTAGAGATAGAACGTGAAACTACTTTGTTGTGTCAAGTTTCAAGAAGCTAGCACAAACCGTGTTGGATTTAGAGTTCCAAATACATCTATCAATATAGGAGAAAACAGAGTGAAACCTAAAAATTCAAACTGTTACTGGAAATGAACGCTTCAAAATAGAAGAACGAAATTTGGGGAACCAAGTCGCCTTAGTGTACTGATCATTACCTGAAAGTATCATCCAGTTTGGGTGAAAACATGTTTGCTGAGATTTCTGGAGATTCGTAATTTTGGGAAGCTTGGCAACCCCTTCCCATGAAAGTGTTTCTCGCCAGTCACTGCTTAGGGCTACATCAAGAGGAAACAAAACGTAGAGATAGAACGTGAAACTACTTTGTTGTGTCAAGTTTCAAGAAGCTAGCACAAACCGTGTTGGATTTAGAGTTCCAAATACATCTATCAATATAGGAGAAAACAGAGTGAAACCTAAAAATTCAAACTGTTACTGGAAATGAACGCTTCAACATAGAAGAACGAAATTTGGGGAACCAAGTCGCCTTAGTGTACTGATCATTACCTGAAAGTATCATCCAGTTTGGGTGAAAAAATATTTGCTGAGTTTTCTGGAGATTCGTAATTTTGGGAAGCTTGGAAACCCCTTCCCATGAAAGTGTTTCTCGCCAGTCACTGCTTAGGGCTACATCAAGAGGAAACCAAACGTAGAGATAGAACGTGAAACTACTTTGTTGTGTCAAGTTTCAAGAAGTTAGCACAAACCGTGTTGGATTTAGAGTTCCAAATACATCTATCAATATAGGAGAAAACAGAGTGAAACCTAAAAATTCAAACTGCTACTGGAAATGAACGCTTCAACATAGAAGAACGAAATTTGGGGAACCAAGTCGCCTTAGTGTACTGATCATTACCTGAGAGTATCATCCAGTTTGGGTGAAAAAATATTTGCTGAGATTTCTGGAGATTCGTAATTTTTGGAAGCTTGGCAACCCCTTCCCATGAAAGTGTTTCTCGCCAGTCACTGCTTAGGGCTACATCTAGAGAAAACAAAACGTAGAGATAGAACGTGAAACTACTTTGTTGTGTCAAGTTTCAAGAAGCTAGCACAAACCGTGTTGGATTTAGAGTTCCAAATACATCTATCAATATAGGAGAAAACAGAGTGAAACCTAAAAATTCAAACTGTTACTGGAAATGAACGCTTCAACATAGAAGAACGAAATTTGGGGAACCAAGTCGCCTTAGTGTACTGATCATTACCTGAAAGTATCATCCAGTTTGGGTGAAAAAATATTTGCTGAGATTTCTGGAGATTCGTAATTTTGGGAAGCTTGGCAACCCCTTCCCATGAAAGTGTTTCTCGCCAGTCACTGCTTAGGGCTACATCAAGAGGAAACAAAACGTAGAGATAGAAGGTGAAACTACTTTGTTGTGTCAAGTTTCAAGAAGCTAGCACAAACCGTGTTGGATTTAGAGTTCCAAATACATCTATCAATATAGGAGAAAACAGAGTGAAACCTAAAAATTCAAACTGTTACTGGAAATGAACGCTTCAACATAGAAGAACGAAATTTGGGGAACCAAGTCGCCTTAGTGTACTGATCATTACCTGAAAGTATCATCCAGTTTGGGTGAAAAAATGTTTGCTGAGATTTCTGGAGATTCGTAATTTTGGGAAACTTGGCAACCCCTTCCCATGAAAGTGTTTCTCGCCAGTCACTGCTTAGGGCTACATCAAGAGGAAACAAAACGTAGAGATAGAACGTGAAACTACTTTGTTGTGTCAAGTTTCAAGAAGCTAGCACAAACCGTGTTGGATGTGGAGTTCCAAATACATCTATCAATATAGGAGAACACAGAGTGAAACCTAAAAATTCAAACGGCTACTGGAAATGAACGCTTCAACATAGAAGAACGAAATTTGGGGAACCAAGTCGCCTTAGTGTACTGATCATTACCTGAGAGTATCATCCAGTTTGGGTGAAAAAATATTTGCTGAGATTTCTGGAGATTCGTAATTTTTGGAAGCTTGGCAACCCCTTCCCATGAAAGTGTTTCTCGCCAGTCACTGCTTAGGGCTACATCAAGAGGAAAGCAAACGTAGAGATAGAACGTGAAACTACTTTGTTGTGTCAAGTTTCAAGAAGCTAGCACAAACCGTGTTGGATTTAGAGTTCCAAATACATCTATCAATATAGGAGAAAACAGAGTGAAACCTAAAAATTCAAACTGTTACTGGAAATGAACGCTTCAACATAGAAGAACGAAATTTGGGGAACCAAGTCGCCTTAGTGTACTGATCATTACCTGAAAGTATCATCCAGTTTGGGTGAAAAAATATTTGCTGAGATTTCTGGAGATTCGTAATTTTGGGAAGCTTGGCAACCCCTTCCCATGAAAGTGTTTCTCGCCAGTCACTGCTTAGGGCTACATCAAGAGGAAACAAAACGTAGAGATAGAACGTGAAACTACTTTGTTGTGTCAAGTTTCAAGAAGTTAGCACAAACCGTGTTGGATTTAGAGTTCCAAATACATCTATCAATATAGGAGAAAACAGAGTGAAACCTAAAAATTCAAACTGCTACTGGAAATGAACGCTTCAACATAGAAGAACGAAATTTGGGGAACCAAGTCGCCTTAGTGTACTGATCATTACCTGAGAGTATCATCCATTTTGGGTGAAAAAATATTTGCTGAGATTTCTGGAGATTCGTAATTTTTGGAAGCTTGGCAACCCCTTCCCATGAAAGTGTTTCTCGCCAGTCACTGCTTAGGGCTACATCTAGAGAAAACAAAACGTAGAGATAGAACGTGAAACTACTTTGTTGTGTCAAGTTTCAAGAAGCTAGCACAAACCGTGTTGGATTTAGAGTTCCAAATACATCTATCAATATAGGAGAAAACAGAGTGAAACCTAAAAATTCAAACTGTTACTGGAAATGAACGCTTCAACATAGAAGAACGAAATTTGGGGAACCAAGTCGCCTTAGTGTACTGATCATTACCTGAAAGTATCATCCAGTTTGGGTGAAAAAATATTTGCTGAGATTTCTGGAGATTCGTAATTTTGGGAAGCTTGGCAACCCCTTCCCATGAAAGTGTTTCTCGCCAGTCACTGCTTAGGGCTACATCAAGAGGAAACAAAACGTAGAGATAGAACGTGAAACTACTTTGTTGTGTCAAGTTTCAAGAAGCTAGCACAAACCGTGTTGGATTTAGAGTTCCAAATACATCTATCAATATAGGAGAAAACAGAGTGAAACCTAAAAATTCAAACTGTTACTGGGAATGAACGCTTCAACATAGAAGAACGAAATTTGAGGAACCAAGTCGCCTTAGTGTACTGATCATTACCTGAAAGTATCATCCAGTTTGGGTGAAAAAATGTTTGCTGAGATTTCTGGAGATTCGTAATTTTGGGAAGCTTGGCAACCCCTTCCCATGAAAGTGTTTCTCGCCAGTCACTGCTTAGGGCTACATCAAGAGGAAACAAAACGTAGAGATAGAACGTGAAACTACTTTGTTGTGTCAAGTTTCAAGAAGCTAGCACAAACCGTGTTGGATGTAGAGTTCCAAATACATCTATCAATATAGGAGAAAACAGAGTGAAACCTAAAAATTCAAACTGTTACTGGAAATGAACGCTTCAACATAGAAGAACGAAATTTGGGGAACCAAGTCGCCTTAGTGTACTGATCATTACCTGAAAGTATCATCCAGTTTGGGTGAAAAAATGTTTGCTGAGATTTCTGGAGATTCGTAATTTTGGGAAACTTGGCAACCCCTTCCCATGAAAGTGTTTCTCGCCAGTCACTGCTTAGGGCTACATCAAGAGGAAACAAAACGTAGAGATAGAACGTGAAACTACTTTGTTGTGTCAAGTTTCAAGAAGCTAGCACAAACCGTGTTGGATGTGGAGTTCCAAATACATCTATCAATATAGGAGAACACAGAGTGAAACCTAAAAATTCAAACGGCTACTGGAAATGAACGCTTCAACATAGAAGAACGAAATTTGGGGAACCAAGTCGCCTTAGTGTACTGATCATTACCTGAGAGTATCATCCAGTTTGGGTGAAAAAATATTTGCTGAGATTTCTGGAGATTCGTAATTTTTGGAAGCTTGGCAACCCCTTCCCATGAAAGTGTTTCTCGCCAGTCACTGCTTAGGGCTACATCAAGAGGAAAGCAAACGTAGAGATAGAACGTGAAACTACTTTGTTGTGTCAAGTTTCAAGAAGCTAGCACAAACCGTGTTGGATTTAGAGTTCCAAATACATCTATCAATATAGGAGAAAACAGAGTGAAACCTAAAAATTCAAACTGTTACTGGAAATGAACGCTTCAACATAGAAGAACGAAATTTGGGGAACCAAGTCGCCTTAGTGTACTGATCATTACCTGAAAGTATCATCCAGTTTGGGTGAAAAAATATTTGCTGAGATTTCTGGAGATTCGTAATTTTGGGAAGCTTGGCAACCCCTTCCCATGAAAGTGTTTCTCGCCAGTCACTGCTTAGGGCTACATCAAGAGGAAACAAAACGTAGAGATAGAACGTGAAACTACTTTGTTGTGTCAAGTTTCAAGAAGTTAGCACAAACCGTGTTGGATTTAGAGTTCCAAATACATCTATCAATATAGGAGAAAACAGAGTGAAACCTAAAAATTCAAACTGCTACTGGAAATGAACGCTTCAACATAGAAGAACGAAATTTGGGGAACCAAGTCGCCTTAGTGTACTGATCATTACCTGAGAGTATCATCCAGTTTGGGTGAAAAAATATTTGCTGAGATTTCTGGAGATTCGTAATTTTTGGAAGCTTGGCAACCCCTTCCCATGAAAGTGTTTCTCGCCAGTCACTGCTTAGGGCTACATCTAGAGAAAACAAAACGTAGAGATAGAACGTGAAACTACTTTGTTGTGTCAAGTTTCAAGAAGCTAGCACAAACCGTGTTGGATTTAGAGTTCCAAATACATCTATCAATATAGGAGAAAACAGAGTGAAACCTAAAAATTCAAACTGTTACTGGAAATGAACGCTTCAACATAGAAGAACGAAATTTGGGGAACCAAGTCGCCTTAGTGTACTGATCATTACCTGAAAGTATCATCCAGTTTGGGTGAAAAAATATTTGCTGAGATTTCTGGAGATTCGTAATTTTGGGAAGCTTGGCAACCCCTTCCCATGAAAGTGTTTCTCGCCAGTCACTGCTTAGGGCTACATCAAGAGGAAACAAAACGTAGAGATAGAACGTGAAACTACTTTGTTGTGTCAAGTTTCAAGAAGCTAGCACAAACCGTGTTGGATTTAGAGTTCCAAATACATCTATCAATATAGGAGAAAACAGAGTGAAACCTAAAAATTCAAACTGTTACTGGGAATGAACGCTTCAACATAGAAGAACGAAATTTGAGGAACCAAGTCGCCTTAGTGTACTGATCATTACCTGAAAGTATCATCCAGTTTGGGTGAAAAAATGTTTGCTGAGATTTCTGGAGATTCGTAATTTTGGGAAGCTTGGCAACCCCTTCCCATGAAAGTGTTTCTCGCCAGTCACTGCTTAGGGCTACATCAAGAGGAAACAAAACGTAGAGATAGAACGTGAAACTACTTTGTTGTGTCAAGTTTCAAGAAGCTAGCACAAACCGTGTTGGATGTAGAGTTCCAAATACATCTATCAATATAGGAGAAAACAGAGTGAAACCTAAAAATTCAAACTGTTACTGGAAATGAACGCTTCAACATAGAAGAACGAAATTTGGGGAACCAAGTCGCCTTAGTGTACTGATCATTACCTGAAAGTATCATCCAGTTTGGGTGAAAAAATATTTGCTGAGATTTCTGGAGATTCATAATTTTGGGAAGCTTGGCAACCCCTTCCCATGAAAGTGTTTCTCGCCAGTCACTGCTTAGGGCTACATCAAGAGGAAACAAAACGTAGAGATAGAACGTGAAACTACTTTGTTGTGTCGAGTGTCAAGAAGCTAGCACAAACCGTGTTGGATTTAGAGTTCCAAATACATCTATCAATATAGGAGAAAACAGAGTGAAACCTAAAAATTCAAACTGTTACTGGGAATGAATGCTTCAACATAGAAGAACGAAATTTGGGGAACCAAGTCGCCTTAGTGTACTGATCATTACCTGAAAGTATCATCCAGTTTGGGTGAAAAAATATTTGCTGAGATTTCTGGAGATTAGTAATTTTGGGAAGCTTGGCAACCCCTTCCCATGAAAGTGTTTCTCGCCAGTCACTGCTTAGGGCTACATCAAGAGGAAACAAAACGTAGAGATAGAACGTGAAACTACTTTGTTGTTTCAAGTTTCAAGAAGCTAGCACAAACCGTGTTGGATTTAGAGTTCCAAATACATCTATCAATATAGGAGAAAACAGAGTGTAACCTAAAAATTCAAACTGTTACTGGAAATGAACGCTTCAACATAGAAGAACGAAATTTGGGGAACCAAGTCGCCTTAGTGTACTGATCATTACCTGAAAGTATCATCCAGTTTGGGTGAAAAAATATTTGCTGAGATTTCTGGAGATTCGTAATTTTGGGAAGCTTGGCAACCCCTTCCCATGAAAGTGTTTCTCGCCAGTCACTGCTTAGGGCTACATCAAGAGGAAACAAAACGTAGAGATAGAACGTGAAACTACTTTGTTGTGTCAAGTTTCAAGAAGCTAGCACAAACCGTGTTGGATTTAGAGTTCCAAATACATCTATCAATATAGGAGAAAACAGAGTGAAACCTAAAAATTCAAACTGTTACTGGAAATGAACGCTTCAACATAGAAGAACGAAATTTGGGGAACCAAGTCGCCTTAGTGTACTGATCATTACCTGAAAGTATCATCCAGTTTGGGTGAAAAAATATTTGCTGAGATTTCTGGAGATTCGTAATTTTGGGAAGCTTGGCAACCCCTTCCCATGAAAGTGTTTCTCGCCAGTCACTGCTTAGTGCTACATCAAGAGGAAACAAAACGTAGAGATAGAACGTGAAACTACTTTGTTGTGTCAAGTTTCAAGAAGCTAGCACAAACCGTGTTGGATTTAGAGTTCCAAATACATCTATCAATATAGGAGAAAACAGAGTGAAACCTAAAAATTCAAACTGTTACTGGAAATGAACGCTTCAACATAGAAGAACGAAATTTGGGGAACCAAGTCGCCTTAGTGTACTGATCATTACCTGAAAGTATCATCCAGTTTGGGTGAAAAAATATTTGCTGAGATTTCTGGAGATTCGTAATTTTGGGAAGCTTGGCAACCCCTTCCCATGAAAGTGTTTCTCGCCAGTCACTGCTTAGGGCTACATCAAGAGGAAACCAAACGTAGAGATAGAACGTGAAACTACTTTGTTGTGTCAAGTTTCAAGAAGCTAGCACAAACCGTGTTGGATTTAGAGTTCCAAATACATCTATCAATATAGGAGAAAACAGAGTGTAACCTAAAAATTCAAACTGTTACTGGAAATGAACGCTTCAACACAGAAGAACGAAATTTGGGGAACCAAGTCGCCTTAGTGTACTGATCATTACCTGAAAGTATCATCCAGTTTGGGTGAAAAAATATTTGCTGAGATTTCTGGAGATTCGTAATTTTTGGAAGCTTGGCAACCCCTTCCCATGAAAGTGTTTCTCGCCAGTCACTGCTTAGGGCTACATCAAGAGGAAACAAAACGTAGAGATAGAAGGTGAAACTACTTTGTTGTGTCAAGTTTCAAGAAGCTAGCACAAACCGTGTTGGATTTAGAGTTCCAAATACATCTATCAATATAGGAGAAAACAGAGTGAAACCTAAAAATTCAAACTGTTACTGGAAATGAACGCTTCAACATAGAAGAACGAAATTTGGGGAACCAAATCGCCTTAGTGTACTGATCATTACCTGAAAGTATCATCCAGTTTGGGTGAAAAAATATTTGCTGAGATTTCTGGAGATTCGTAATTTTTGGAAGCTTGGCAACCCCTTCCCATGAAAGTGTTTCTCGCCAGTCACTGCATAGGGCTACATCAAGAGGAAACAAAACGTAGAGATAGAACGTGAAACTACTTTGTTGTGTCAAGTTTCAAGAAGCTAGCACAAACCGTGTTGGATGTAGAGTTCCAAATACATCTATCAGTATAGGAGAAAACAGAGTGAAACCTAAAAATTCAAACTGTTACTGGAAATGAACGCTTCAACATAGAAGAACGAAATTTGGGGAACCAAGTCGCCTTAGTGTACTGATCATTACCTGAAAGTATCATCCAGTTTGGGTGAAAAAATATTTGCTGAGATTTCTGGAGATTCGTAATTTTGGGAAGCTTGGCAACCCCTTCCCATGAAAGTGTTTCTCGCCAGTCACTGCTTAGGGCTACATCAAGAGGAAACAAAACGTAGAGATAGAACGTGAAACTACTTTGTTGTGTCAAGTTTCAAGAAGCTAGCACAAACCGTGTTGGATTTAGAGTTCCAAATACATCTATCAATATAGGAGAAAACAGAGTGAAACCTAAAAATTCAAACTGTTACTGGAAATGAACGCTTCAACATAGAAGAACGAAATTTGGGGAACCAAGTCGCCTTAGTGTACTGATCATTACCTGAAAGTATCATCCAGTTTGGGTGAAAAAATATTTGCTGAGATTTCTGGAGATTCGCAATTTTGGGAAGCTTGGCAACCCCTTCCCATGAAAGTGTTTCTCGCCAGTCACTGCTTAGGGCTACATCAAGAGGAAACAAAACGTAGAGATAGAAGGTGAAACTACTTTGTTGTGTCAAGTTTCAAGAAGCTAGCACAAACCGTGTTGGATTTAGAGTTCCAAATACATCTATCAATATAGGAGAAAACAGAGTGAAACCTAAAAATTCAAACTGTTACTGGGAATGAACGCTTCAACATAGAAGAACGAAATTTGGGGAACCAAGTCGCCTTAGTGTACTGATCATTACCTGAAAGTATCATCCAGTTTGGGTGAAAAAATATTTGCTGAGATTTCTGGAGATTCGTAATTTTGGGAAGCTTGGCAACCCCTTCCCATGAAAGTGTTTCTCGCCAGTCACTGCTTAGGGCTACATCAAGAGGAAACAAAACGTAGAGATAGAACGTGAAACTACTTTGTTGTGTCAAGTTTCAAGAAGCTAGCACAAACCGTGTTGGATTTAGAGTTCCAAATACATCTATCAATATAGGAGAAAACAGAGTGAAACCTAAAAATTCAAACTGTTACTGGAAATGAACGCTTCAACATAGAAGAACGAAATTTGGGGAACCAAGTCGCCTTAGTGTACTGATCATTACCTGAAAGTATCATCCAGTTTGGGTGAAAAAATGTTTGCTGAGATTTCTGGAGATTCGTAATTTTGGGAAGCTTGGCAACCCCTTCCCATGAAAGTGTTTCTCGCCAGTCACTGCTTAGGGCTACATCAAGAGGAAACAAAACGTAGAGATAGAACGTGAAACTACTTTGTTGTGTCAAGTTTCAAGAAGCTAGCACAAACCGTGTTGGATGTAGAGTTCCAAATACATCTATCAATATAGGAGAAAACAGAGTGAAACCTAAAAATTCAAACTGTTACTGGAAATGAACGCTTCAACATAGAAGAACGAAATTTGGGGAACCAAGTCGCGTTAGTGTACTGATCATTACCTGAAAGTATCATCCAGTTTGGGTGAAAAAATATTTGCTGAGATTTCTGGAGATTCGTAATTTTGGGAAGCTTGGCAACCCCTTCCCATGAAAGTGTTTCTCGCCAGTCACTGCTTAGGGCTACATCAAGAGGAAACCAAACGTAGAGATAGAACGTGAAACTACTTTGTTGTGTCAAGTTTCAAGAAGCTAGCACAAACCGTGTTGGATGTAGAGTTCCAAATACATCTATCAATATAGGAGAAAACAGAGTGAAACCTAAAAATTCAAACTGTTACTGGAAATGAACGCTTCAACATAGAAGAACGAAATTTGGGGAACCAAGTCGCGTTAGTGTACTGATCATTACCTGAAAGTATCATCCAGTTTGGGTGAAAAAATATTTGCTGAGATTTCTGGAGATTCGTAATTTTGGGAAGCTTGGCAACCCCTTCCCATGAAAGTGTTTCTCGCCAGTCACTGCTTAGGGCTACATCAAGAGGAAACCAAACGTAGAGATAGAACGTGAAACTACTTTGTTGTGTCAAGTTTCAAGAAGCTAGCACAAACCGTGTTGGATTTAGAGTTCCAAATACATCTATCAATATAGGAGAAAACAGAGTGAAACCTAAAAATTCAAACTGTTACTGGAAATGAACGCTTCAACATAGAAGAACGAAATTTGGGGAACCAAGTCGCCTTAGTGTACTGATCATTACCTGAAAGTATCATCCAGTTTGGGTGAAAAAATATTTGCTGAGATTTCTGGAGATTCGTAATTTTGGGAAGCTTGGCAACCCCTTCCCATGAAAGTGTTTCTCGCCAGTCACTGCTTAGGGCTACATCAAGAGGAAACCAAACGTAGAGATAGAACGTGAAACTACTTTGTTGTGTCAAGTTTCAAGAAGCTAGCACAAACCGTGTTGGATTTAGAGTTCCAAATACATCTAACAATATAGGAGAAAACAGAGTGTAACCTAAAAATTCAAACTGTTACTGGAAATGAACGCTTCAACATAGAAGAACGAAATTTGGGGAACCAAGTCGCCTTAGTGTACTGATCATTACCTGAAAGTATCATCCAGTTTGGGTGAAAAAATATTTGCTGAGATTTCTGGAGATTCGTAATTTTGGGAAGCTTGGAAACCCCTTCCCATGAAAGTGTTTCTCGCCAGTCACTGCTTAGGGCTACAACAAGAGGAAACAAAATGTAGAGATAGAAGGTGAAACTACTTTGTTGTGTCAAGTTTCAAGAAGCTAGCACAAACCGTGTTGGATTTAGAGTTCCAAATACATCTATCAATATAGGAGAAAACAGAGTGAAACCTACAAATTCAAACTGTTACTGGAAATGAACGCTTCAACATAGAAGAACGAAATTTGGGGAACCAAGTCGCCTTAGTGTACTGATCATTACCTGAAAGTATCATCCAGTTTGGGTGAAAAAATGTTTGCTGAGATTTCTGGAGATTCGTAATTTTGGGAAGCTTGGCAACCCCTTCCCATGAAAGTGTTTCTCGCCAGTCACTGCTTAGGGCTACATCAAGAGGAAACAAAACGTAGAGATAGAACGTGAAACTACTTTGTTGTGTCAAGTTTCAAGAAGCTAGCACAAACCGTGTTGGATTTAGAGTTCCAAATACATCTATCAATATAGGAGAAAACAGAGTGAAACCTAAAAATTCAAACTGTTACTGGAAATGAACACTTCAACATAGAAGAACGAAATTTGGGGAACCAAGTCGCCTTAGTGTACTGATCATTACCTGAAAGTATCATCCAGTTTGGGTGAAAAAATATTTGCTGAGATTTCTGGAGATTCGTAATTTTTGGAAGCTTGGCAACCCCTTCCCATGAAAGTGTTTCTCGCCAGTCACTGCTTAGGGCTACATCTAGAGGAAACCAAACTTAGAGATAGAAGGTGAAACTACTTTGTTGTGTCAAGTTTCAAGAAGCTAGCACAAACCGTGTTGGATTTAGAGTTCCAAATACATCTATCAATATAGGAGAAAACAGAGTGAAACCTAAAAATTCAAACTGTTACTGGAAATGAACGCTTCAACATAGAAGAACGAAATTTGGGGAACCAAGTCGCCTTAGTGTACTGATCATTACCTGAAAGTATCATCCAGTTTGGGTGAAAAAATATTTGCTGAGATTTCTGGAGATTCGTAATTTTGTGAAGCTTGGCAACCCCTTCCCATGAAAGTGTTTCTCGCCAGTCACTGCTTAGGGCTACATCAAGAGGAAAGAAAACGTAGAGATAGAAGGTGAAACTACTTTGTTGTGTCAAGTTTCAAGAAGCTAGCACAAACCGTGTTGGATTTAGAGTTCCAAATACATCTATCAATATAGGAGAAAACAGAGTGAAACCTAAAAATTCAAACTGTTACTGGGAATGAACGCTTCAACATAGAAGAACGAAATTTGGGGAACCAAGTCGCCTTAGTGTACTGATCATTACCTGAAAGTATCATCCAGTTTGGGTGAAAAAATATTTGCTGAGATTTCTGGAGATTCGTAATTTTGGGAAGCTTGGCAACCCCTTCCCATGAAAGTGTTTCTCGCCAGTCACTGCTTAGGGCTACATCAAGAGGAAACAAAACGTAGAGATAGAACGTGAAACTACTTAGTTGTGTCAAGTTTCAAGAAGCTAGCACAAACCGTGTTGGATTTAGAGTTCCAAATACATCTATCAATATAGGAGAAAACAGAGTGAAACCTAAAAATTCAAACTGTTACTGGAAATGAACGCTTCAACATAGAAGAACGAAATTTGGGGAACCAAGTCGCCTTAGTGTACTGATCATTACCTGAAAGTATCATCCAGTTTGGGTGAAAAAATATTTGCTGAGATTTCTGGAGATTCATAATTTTGGGAAGCTTGGCAACCCCTTCCCATGAAAGTGTTTCTCGCCAGTCACTGCTTAGGGCTACATCAAGAGGAAACCATACGTAGAGATAGAACGTGAAACTACTTTGTTGTGTCAAGTTTCAAGAAGTTAGCACAAACCGTGTTGGATTTAGAGTTCCAAATACATCTATCAATATAGGAGAAAACAGAGTGAAACCTAAAAATTCAAACTGCTACTGGAAATGAACGCTTCAACATAGAAGAACGAAATTTGGGGAACCAAGTCGCCTTAGTGTACTGATCATTACCTGAGAGTATCATCCAGTTTGGGTGAAAAAATATTTGCTGAGATTTCTGGAGATTCGTAATTTTTGGAAGCTTGGCAACCCCTTCCCATGAAAGTGTTTCTCGCCAGTCACTGCTTAGGGCTACATCAAGAGGAAATAAAACGTAGAGATAGAACGTGAAACTACTTTGTTGTGTCAAGTTTCAAGAAGCTAGCACAAACCGTGTTGGATTTAGAGTTCCAAATACATCTATCAATATAGGAGAAAACAGAGTGTAACCTAAAAATTCAAACTGTTACTGGAAATGAACGCTTCAACATAGAAGAACGAAATTTGGGGAACCAAGTCGCCTTAGTGTACTGATCATTACCTGAAAGTATCATCCAGTTTGGGTGAAAAAATATTTGCTGAGATTTCTGGAGATTCGTAATTTTGTGAAGCTTGGCAACCCCTTCCCATGAAAGTGTTTCTCGCCAGTCACTGCTTAGGGCTACATCAAGAGGAAACAAAACGTAGAGATAGAACGTGAAACTACTTTGTTGTGTCAAGTTTCAAGAAGCTAGCACAAACCGTGTTGGATTTAGAGTTCCAAATACATCTATCAATATAGGAGAAAACAGAGTGAAACCTAAAAATTCAAACTGTTACTGGAAATGAACGCTTCAACATAGAAGAACGAAATTTGGGGAACCAAGTCGCCTTAGTGTACTGATCATTACCTGAAAGTATCATCCAGTTTGGGTGAAAAAATATTTGCTGAGATTTCTGGAGATTCATAATTTTGGGAAACTTGGCAACCCCTTCCCATGAAAGTGTTTCTCGCCAGTCACTGCTTAGGGCTACATCAAGAGGAAACAAAACGTAGAGATAGAACGTGAAACTACTTTGTTGTGTCAAGTTTCAAGAAGCTAGCACAAACCGTGTTGGATTTAGAGTTCCAAATACATCTATCAATATAGGAGAAAACAGAGTGAAACCTAAAAATTCAAACTGTTACTGGAAATGAACGCTTCAACATAGAAGAACGAAATTTGGGGAACCAAGTCGCCTTAGTGTACTGATCATTACCTGAAAGTATCATCCAGTTTGGGTGAAAAAATATTTGCTGAGATTTCTGGAGATTCGTAATTTTGGGAAGCTTGGCAACCCCTTCCCATGAAAGTGTTTCTCGCCAGTCACTGCTTAGGGCTACATCAAGAGGAAACAAAACATAGAGATAGAACGTGAAACTACTTTGTTGTGTCAAGTTTCAAGAAGCTAGCACAAACCGTGTTGGATTTAGAGTTCCAAATACATCTATCAATATAGGAGAAAACAGAGTGAAACCTACAAATTCAAACTGTTACTGGAAATGAACGCTTCAACATAGAATAACGAAATTTGGGGAACCAAGTCGCCTTAGTGTACTGATCATTACCTGAAAGTATCATCCAGTTTGGGTGAAAAAATGTTTGCTGAGATTTCTGGAGATTCGTAATTTTGGGAAGCTTGGCAACCCCTTCCCATGAAAGTGTTTCTCGCCAGTCACTGCTTAGGGCTACATCAAGAGGAAACAAAACGTAGATATAGAACGTGAAACTACTTTGTTGTGTCAAGTTTCAAGAAGCTAGCACAAACCGTGTTGGATTTAGAGTTCCAAATACATCTATCAATATAGGAGAAAACAGAGTGAAACCTAAAAATTCAAACTGTTACTGGAAATGAACGCTTCAACATAGAAGAACGAAATTTGGGGAACCAAGTCGCCTTAGTGTACTGATCATTACCTGAGAGTATCATCCAGTTTGGGTGAAAAAATATTTGCTGAGATTTCTGGAGATTCATAATTTTGGGAAGCTTGGCAACCCCTTCCCATGAAAGTGTTTCTCGCCAGTCACTGCTTAGGGCTACATCAAGAGGAAACCAAACGTAGAGATAGAACATAAAACTACTTTGTTGTGTCAAGTTTCAAGAAGTTAGCACAAACCGTGTTGGATTTAGAGTTCCAAATACATCTATCAATATAGGAGAAAACAGAGTGAAACCTAAATTTCAAACTGCTACTGGAAATGAACGCTTCAACATAGAAGAACGAAATTTGGGGAACCAAGTCGCCTTAGTGTACTGATCATTACCTGAGAGTATCATCCAGTTTGGGTGAAAAAATATTTGCTGAGATTTCTGGAGATTCGTAATTTTTGGAAGCTTGGCAACCCCTTCCCATGAAAGTGTTTCTCGCCAGTCACTGCTTAGGGCTACATCAAGAGGAAACAAAACGTAGAGATAGAACGTGAAACTACTTTGTTGTGTCAAGTTTCAAGAAGCTAGCACAAACCGTGTTGGATTTAGAGTTCCAAATACATCTATCAATATAGGAGAAAACAGATTGTAACCTAAAAATTCAAACTGTTACTGGAAATGAACGCTTCAACATAGAAGAACGAAATTTGGGGAACCAAGTCGCCTTAGTGTACTTATCATTACCTGAAAGTATCATCCAGTTTGGGTGAAAAAATATTTGCTGAGATTTCTGGAGATTCGTAATTTTGGGAAGCTTGGCAACCCCTTCCCATGAAAGTGTTTCTCGCCAGTCACTGCTTAGGGCTACATCAAGAGGAAACCAAACGTAGAGATAGAACGTGAAACTACTTTGTTGTGTCAAGTTTCAAGAAGCTAGCACAAACCGTGTTGGATTTAGAGTTCCAAATACATCTATCAATATAGGAGAAAACAGAGTGAAACCTAAAAATTCAAACTGTTACTGGAAATGAACGCTTCAACATAGAAGAACGAAATTTGGGGAACCAAGTCGCCTTAGTGTACTGATCATTACCTGAAAGTATCATCCAGTTTGGGTGAAAAAATATTTGCTGAGATTTCTGGAGATTCGTAATTTTGGGAAGCTTGGCAACCCCTTCCCATGAAAGTGTTTCTCGCCAGTCACTGCTTAGGGCTACATCAAGAGGAAACAAAACGTAGAGATAGAACGTGAAACTACTTTGTTGTGTCAAGTTTCAAGAAGCTAGCACAAACCGTGTTGGATTTAGAGTTCCAAATACATCTATCAATATAGGAGAAAACAGAGTGAAACCTAAAAATTCAAACTGTTACTGGAAATGAACGCTTCAACATAGAAGAACGAAATTTGGGGAACCAAGTCGCCTTAGTGTACTGATCATTACCTGAAAGTATCATCCAGTTTGGGTGAAAAAATGTTTGCTGAGATTTCTGGAGATTCGTAATTTTGGGAAGCTTGGCAACCCCTTCCCATGAAAGTGTTTCTCGCCAGTCACTGCTTAGGGCTACATCAAGAGGAAACAAAACGTAGAGATAGAACGTGAAACTACTTTGTTGTGTCAAGTTTCAAGAAGCTAGCACAAACCGTGTTGGATTTAGAGTTCCAAATACATCTATCAATATAGGAGAAAACAGAGTGAAACCTAAAAATTCAAACTGTTACTGGGAATGAACGCTTCAACATAGAAGAACGAAATTTGGGGAACCAAGTCGCCTTAGTGTACTGATCATTACCTGAAAGTATCATCCAGTTTGGGTGAAAAAATATTTGCTGAGATTTCTGGAGATTCGTAATTTTTGGAAGCTTGGCAACCCCTTCCCATGAAAGTGTTTCTCGCCAGTCACTGCTTAGGGCTACATCAAGAGGAAACAAAACGTAGAGATAGAACGTGAAACTACTTTGTTGTGTCAAGTTTCAAGAAGCTAGCACAAACCGTGTTGGATTTAGAGTTCCAAATACATCTATCAATATAGGAGAAAACAGAGTGAAACCTAAAAATTCAAACTGTTACTGGAAATGAACGCTTCAACATAGAAGAACGAAATTTGGGGAACCAAGTCGCCTTAGTGTACTGATCATTACCTGAAAGTATCATCCAGTTTGGGTGAAAAAATGTTTGCTGAGATTTCTGGAGATTCGTAATTTTGGGAAGCTTGGCAACCCCTTCCCATGAAAGTGTTTCTCGCCAGTCACTGCTTAGGGCTACATCAAGAGGAAACAAAACGTAGAGATAGAACGTGAAACTACTTTGTTGTGTCAAGTTTCAAGAAGCTAGCACAAACCGTGTTGGATGTAGAGTTCCAAATACATCTATCAATATAGGAGAAAACAGAGTGAAACCTAAAAATTCAAACTGTTACTGGAAATGAACGCTTCAACATAGAAGAACGAAATTTGGGGAACCAAGTCGCGTTAGTGTACTGATCATTACCTGAAAGTATCATCCAGTTTGGGTGAAAAAATATTTGCTGAGATTTCTGGAGATTCGTAATTTTGGGAAGCTTGGCAACCCCTTCCCATGAAAGTGTTTCTCGCCAGTCACTGCTTAGGGCTACATCAAGAGGAAACCAAACGTAGAGATAGAACGTGAAACTACTTTGTTGTGTCAAGTTTCAAGAAGCTAGCACAAACCGTGTTGGATTTAGAGTTCCAAATACATCTATCAATATAGGAGAAAACAGAGTGAAACCTAAAAATTCAAACTGTTACTGGAAATGAACGCTTCAACATAGAAGAACGAAATTTGGGGAACCAAGTCGCCTTAGTGTACTGATCATTACCTGAAAGTATCATCCAGTTTGGGTGAAAAAATATTTGCTGAGATTTCTGGAGATTCGTAATTTTGGGAAGCTTGGCAACCCCTTCCCATGAAAGTGTTTCTCGCCAGTCACTGCTTAGGGCTACATCAAGAGGAAACAAAACGTAGAGATAGAACGTGAAACTACTTTGTTGTGTCAAGTTTCAAGAAGCTAGCACAAACCGTGTTGGATTTAGAGTTCCAAATACATCTATCAATATAGGAGAAAACAGAGTGTAACCTAAAAATTCAAACTGTTACTGGAAATGAACGCTTCAACATAGAAGAACGAAATTTGGGGAACCAAGTCGCCTTAGTGTACTGATCATTACCTGAAAGTATCATCCAGTTTGGGTGAAAAAATATTTGCTGAGATTTCTGGAGATTCGTAATTTTGTGAAGCTTGGCAACCCCTTCCCATGAAAGTGTTTCTCGCCAGTCACTGCTTAGGGCTACATCAAGAGGAAACAAAACGTAGAGATAGAAGGTGAAACTACTTTGTTGTGTCAAGTTTCAAGAAGCTAGCACAAACCGTGTTGGATTTAGAGTTCCAAATACATCTATCAATATAGGAGAAAACAGAGTGAAACCTAAAAATTCAAACTGTTACTGGGAATGAACGCTTCAACATAGAAGAACGAAATTTGGGGAACCAAGTCGCCTTAGTGTACTGATCATTACCTGAAAGTATCATCCAGTTTGGGTGAAAAAATATTTGCTGAGATTTCTGGAGATTCGTAATTTTGGGAAGCTTGGCAACCCCTTCCCATGAAAGTGTTTCTCGCCAGTCACTGCTTAGGGCTACATCAAGAGGAAACAAAACGTAGAGATAGAAGGTGAAACTACTTTGTTGTGTCAAGTTTCAAGAAGCTAGCACAAACCGTGTTGGATTTAGAGTTCCAAATACATCTATCAATATAGGAGAAAACAGAGTGAAACCTAAAAATTCAAACTGTTACTGGAAATGAACGCTTCAACATAGAGGAACGAAATTTGGGGAACCAAGTCGCCTTAGTGTACTGATCATTACCTGAAAGTATCATCCAGTTTGGGTGAAAAAATGTTTGCTGAGATTTCTGGAGATTCGTAATTTTGGGAAGCTTGGCAACCCCTTCCCATGAAAGTGTTTCTCGCCAGTCACTGCTTAGGGCTACATCAAGAGGAAACAAAACGTAGAGATAGAACGTGAAACTACTTTGTTGTTTCAAGTTTCAAGAAGCTAGCACAAACCGTGTTGGATTTAGAGTTCCAAATACATCTATCAATATAGGAGAAAACAGAGTGTAACCTAAAAATTCAAACTGTTACTGGAAATGAACGCTTCAACATAGAAGAACGAAATTTGGGGAACCAAGTCGCCTTAGTGTACTGATCATTACCTGAAAGTATCATCCAGTTTGGGTGAAAAAATATTTGCTGAGATTTCTGGAGATTCGTAATTTTTGGAAGCTTGGCAACCCCTTCCCATGAAAGTGTTTCTCGCCAGTCACTGCTTAGGGCTACATCAAGAGGAAATAAAAAGTAGAGATAGAACGTGAAACTACTTTGTTGTGTCAAGTTTCAAGAAGTTAGCACAAACCGTGTTGGATTTAGAGTTCCAAATACATCTATCAATATAGGAGAAAACAGAGTGAAACCTAAAAATTCAAACTGCTACTGGAAATGAACGCTTCAACATAGAAGAACGAAATTTGGGGAACCAAGTCGCCTTAGTGTACTGATCATTACCTGAGAGTATCATCCAGTTTGGGTGAAAAAATATTTGCTGAGATTTCTGGAGATTCGTAATTTTTGGAAGCTTGGCAACCCCTTCCCATGAAAGTGTTTCTCGCCAGTCACTGCTTAGGGCTACATCAAGAGGAAATAAAAAGTAGAGATAGAACGTGAAACTACTTTGTTGTGTCAAGTTTCAAGAAGCTAGCACAAACCGTGTTGGATTTAGAGTTCCAAATACATCTATCAATATAGGAGAAAACAGAGTGAAACCTAAAAATTCAAACTGTTACTGGAAATGAACGCTTCAACATAGAAGAACGAAATTTGGGGAACCAAGTCGCCTTAGTGTACTGATCATTACCTGAGAGTATCATCCAGTTTGGGTGAAAAAATATTTGCTGAGATTTCTGGAGATTCGTAATTTTTGGAAGCTTGGCAACCCCTTCCCATGAAAGTGTTTCTCGCCAGTCACTGCTTAGGGCTACATCAAGAGGAAACAAAACGTAGAGATAGAACGTGAAACTACTTTGATGTGTCAAGTTTCAAGAAGCTAGCACAAACCGTGTTGGATTTAGAGTTCCAAATACATCTATCAATATAGGAGAAAACAGAGTGTAACCTAAAAATTCAAACTGTTACTGGAAATGAACGCTTCAACATAGAAGAACGAAATTTGGGGAACCAAGTCGCCTTAGTGTACTGATCATTACCTGAAAGTATCATCCAGTTTGGGTGAAAAAATATTTGCTGAGATTTCTGGAGATTCGTAATTTTGTGAAGCTTGGCAACCCCTTCCCATGAAAGTGTTTCTCGCCAGTCACTGCTTAGGGCTACATCAAGAGGAAACAAAACGTAGAGATAGAACGTGAAACTACTTTGTTGTGTCAAGTTTCAAGAAGCTAGCACAAACCGTGTTGGATTTAGAGTTCCAAATACATCTATCAATATAGGAGAAAACAGAGTGAAACCTAAAAATTCAAACTGTTACTGGAAATGAACGCTTCAACATAGAAGAACGAAATTTGGGGAACCAAGTCGCCTTAGTGTACTGATCATTACCTGAAAGTATCATCCAGTTTGGGTGAAAAAATATTTGCTGAGATTTCTGGAGATTCGTAATTTTGGGAAGCTTGGCAACCCCTTCCCATGAAAGTGTTTCTCGCCAGTCACTGCTTAGGGCTACATCAAGAGGAAACAAAACGTAGAGATAGAACGTGAAACTACTTTGTTGTGTCAAGTTTCAAGAAGCTAGCACAAACCGTGTTGGATTTAGAGTTCCAAATACATCTATCAATATAGGAGAAAACAGAGTGAAACCTAAAAATTCAAACTGTTACTGGAAATGAACGCTTCAACATAGAAGAACGAAATTTGGGGAACCAAGTCGCCTTAGTGTACTGATCATTACCTGAAAGTATCATCCAGTTTGGGTGAAAAAATGTTTGCTGAGATTTCTGGAGATTCGTAATTTTGGGAAGCTTGGCAACCCCTTCCCATGAAAGTGTTTCTCGCCAGTCACTGCTTAGGGCTACATCAAGAGGAAACAAAACATAGAGATAGAACGTGAAACTACTTTGTTGTGTCAAGTTTCAAGAAGCTAGCACAAACCGTGTTGGATTTAGAGTTCCAAATACATCTATCAATATAGGAGAAAACAGAGTGAAACCTACAAATTCAAACTGTTACTGGAAATGAACGCTTCAACATAGAAGAACGAAATTTGGGGAACCAAGTCGCCTTAGTGTACTGATCATTACCTGAAAGTATCATCCAGTTTGGGTGAAAAAATGTTTGCTGAGATTTCTGGAGATTCGTAATTTTGGGAAGCTTGGCAACCCCTTCCCATGAAAGTGTTTCTCGCCAGTCACTGCTTAGGGCTACATCAAGAGGAAACAAAACGTAGAGATAGAACGTGAAACTACTTTGTTGTGTCAAGTTTCAAGAAGCTAGCACAAACCGTGTTGGATTTAGAGTTCCAAATACATCTATCAATATAGGAGAAAACAGAGTGAAACCTAAATTTCAAACTGCTACTGGAAATGAACGCTTCAACATAGAAGAACGAAATTTGGGGAACCAAGTCGCCTTAGTGTACTGATCATTACCTGAGAGTATCATCCAGTTTGGGTGAAAAAATATTTGCTGAGATTTCTGGAGATTCGTAATTTTTGGAACCTTGGCAACCCCTTCCCATGAAAGTGTTTCTCGCCAGTCACTGCTTAGGGCTACATCAAGAGGAAACAAAACGTAGAGATAGAACGTGAAACTACTTTGTTGTGTCAAGTTTCAAGAAGCTAGCACAAACCGTGTTGGATTTAGAGTTCCAAATACATCTATCAATATAGGAGAAAACAGAGTGAAACCTAAAAATTCAAACTGTTACTGGAAATGAACGCTTCAACATAGAAGAACGAAATTTGGGGAACCAAGTCGCCTTAGTGTACTTATCATTACCTGAAAGTATCATCCAGTTTGGGTGAAAAAATATTTGCTGAGATTTCTGGAGATTCGTAATTTTGGGAAGCTTGGCAACCCCTTCCCATGAAAGTGTTTCTCGCCAGTCACTGCTTAGGGCTACATCAAGAGGAAACAAAACGTAGAGATAGAACGTGAAACTACTTTGTTGTGTCAAGTTTCAAGAAGCTAGCACAAACCGTGTTGGATTTAGAGTTCCAAATACATCTATCAATATAGGAGAAAACAGAGTGAAACCTAAAAATTCAAACTGTTACTGGAAATGAACGCTTCAACATAGAAGAACGAAATTTGGGGAACCAAGTCGCCTTAGTGTACTGATCATTACCTGAAAGTATCATCCAGTTTGGGTGAAAAAATATTTGCTGAGATTTCTGGAGATTCGTAATTTTGGGAAGCTTGGCAACCCCTTCCCATGAAAGTGTTTCTCGCCAGTCACTGCTTAGGGCTACATCAAGAGGAAACAAAACGTAGAGATAGAACGTGAAACTACTTTGTTGTGTCAAGTTTCAAGAAGCTAGCACAAACCGTGTTGGATTTAGAGTTCCAAATACATCTATCAATATAGGAGAAAACAGAGTGAAACCTAAAAATTCAAACTGTTACTGGAAATGAACGCTTCAACATAGAAGAACGAAATTTGGGGAACCAAGTCGCCTTAGTGTACTGATCATTACCTGAAAGTATCATCCAGTTTGGGTGAAAAAATGTTTGCTGAGATTTCTGGAGATTCGTAATTTTGGGAAGCTTGGCAACCCCTTCCCATGAAAGTGTTTCTCGCCAGTCACTGCTTAGGGCTACATCAAGAGGAAACAAAACGTAGAGATAGAACGTGAAACTACTTTGTTGTGTCAAGTTTCAAGAAGCTAGCACAAACCGTGTTGGATTTAGAGTTCCAAATACATCTATCAATATAGGAGAAAACAGAGTGAAACCTACAAATTCAAACTGTTACTGGAAATGAACGCTTCAACATAGAAGAACGAAATTTGGGGAACCAAGTCGCCTTAGTGTACTGATCATTACCTGAAAGTATCATCCAGTTTGGGTGAAAAAATGTTTGCTGAGATTTCTGGAGATTAGTAATTTTGGGAAGCTTGGCAACCCCTTCCCATGAAAGTGTTTCTCGCCAGTCACTGCTTAGGGCTACATCAAGAGGAAACAAAACGTAGAGATAGAACGTGAAACTACTTTGTTGTGTCAAGTTTCAAGAAGCTAGCACAAACCGTGTTGGATGTAGAGTTCCAAATACATCTATCAATATAGGAGAAAACAGAGTGAAACCTAAAAATTCAAAGTGTTACTGGAAATGAACGCTTCAACATAGAAGAACGAAATTTGGGGAACCAAGTCGCCTTAGTGTACTGATCATTACCTGAAAGTATCATCCAGTTTGGGTGAAAAAATATTTGCTGAGATTTCTGGAGATTCGTAATTTTGGGAAGCTTGGCAACCCCTTCCCATGAAAGTGTTTCTCGCCAGTCACTGCTTAGGGCTACATCAAGAGGAAACCAAACGTAGAGATAGAACGTGAAACTACTTTGTTGTGTCAAGTTTCAAGAAGCTAGCACAAACCGTGTTGGATTTAGAGTTCCAAATACATCTATCAATATAGGAGAAAACAGAGTGAAACCTAAAAATTCAAACTGTTACTGGAAATGAACGCTTCAACATAGAAGAACGAAATTTGGGGAACCAAGTCGCCTTAGTGTACTGATCATTACCTGAAAGTATCATCCAGTTTGGGTGAAAAAATATTTGCTGAGATTTCTGGAGATTCGTAATTTTGGGAAGCTTGGCAACCCCTTCCCATGAAAGTGTTTCTCGCCAGTCACTGCTTAGGGCTACATCAAGAGGAAACAAAACGTAGAGATAGAACGTGAAACTACTTTGTTGTGTCAAGTTTCAAGAAGCTAGCACAAACCGTGTTGGATTTAGAGTTCCAAATACATCTATCAATATAGGAGAAAACAGAGTGAAACCTAAAAATTCAAACTGTTACTGGAAATGAACGCTTCAACATAGAAGAACGAAATTTGGGGAACCAAGTCGCCTTAGTGTACTGATCATTACCTGAAAGTATCATCCAGTTTGGGTGAAAAAATATTTGCTGAGATTTCTGGAGATTCGTAATTTTGGGAAGCTTGGCAACCCCTTCCCATGAAAGTGTTTCTCGCCAGTCACTGCTTAGGGCTACATCAAGAGGAAACCAAACGTAGAGATAGAACGTGAAACTACTTTGTTGTGTCAAGTTTCAAGAAGCTAGCACAAACCGTGTTGGATTTAGAGTTCCAAATACATCTATCAATATAGGAGAAAACAGAGTGAAACCTAAAAATTCAAACTGTTACTGGAAATGAACGCTTCAACATAGAAGAACGAAATTTGGGGAACCAAGTCGCCTTAGTGTACTGATCATTACCTGAAAGTATCATCCAGTTTGGGTGAAAAAATATTTGCTGAGATTTCTGGAGATTCGTAATTTTGGGAAGCTTGGCAACCCCTTCCCATGAAAGTGTTTCTCGCCAGTCACTGCTTAGGGCTACATCAAGAGGAAACAAAACGTAGAGATAGAACGTGAAACTACTTTGTTGTGTCAAGTTTCAAGAAGCTAGCACAAACCGTGTTGGATTTAGAGTTCCAAATACATCTATCAATATAGGAGAAAACAGAGTGAAACCTAAAAATTCAAACTGTTACTGGAAAAGAACGCTTCAACATAGAAGAACGAAATTTGGGGAACCAAGTCGCCTTAGTGTACTGATCATTACCTGAAAGTATCATCCAGTTTGGGTGAAAAAATATTTGCTGAGATTTCTGGAGATTCGTAATTTTGGGAAGCTTGGCAACCCCTTCCCATGAAAGTGTTTCTCGCCAGTCACTGCTTAGGGCTACATCAAGAGGAAACAAAACGTAGAGATAGAACGTGAAACTACTTTGTTGTGTCAAGTTTCAAGAAGCTAGCACAAACCGTGTTGGATTTAGAGTTCCAAATACATCTATCAATATAGGAGAAAACAGAGTGAAACCTAAAAATTCAAACTGTTACTGGAAATGAACGCTTCAACATAGAAGAACGAAATTTGGGGAACCAAGTCGCCTTAGTGTACTGATCATTACCTGAAAGTATCATCCAGTTTGGGTGAAAAAATGTTTGCTGAGATTTCTGGAGATTCGTAATTTTGGGAAGCTTGGCAACCCCTTCCCATGAAAGTGTTTCTCGCCAGTCACTGCTTAGGGCTACATCAAGAGGAAACAAAACATAGAGATAGAACGTGAAACTACTTTGTTGTGTCAAGTTTCAAGAAGCTAGCACAAACCGTGTTGGATTTAGAGTTCCAAATACATCTATCAATATAGGAGAAAACAGAGTGAAACCTACAAATTCAAACTGTTACTGGAAATGAACGCTTCAACATAGAAGAACGAAATTTGGGGAACCAAGTCGCCTTAGTGTACTGATCATTACCTGAAAGTATCATCCAGTTTGGGTGAAAAAATGTTTGCTGAGATTTCTGGAGATTCGTAATTTTGGGAAGCTTGGCAACCCCTTCCCATGAAAGTGTTTCTCGCCAGTCACTGCTTAGGGCTACATCAAGAGGAAACAAAACGTAGAGATAGAACGTGAAACTACTTTGTTGTGTCAAGTTTCAAGAAGCTAGCACAAACCGTGTTGGATTTAGAGTTCCAAATACATCTATCAATATAGGAGAAAACAGAGTGAAACCTAAATTTCAAACTGCTACTGGAAATGAACGCTTCAACATAGAAGAACGAAATTTGGGGAACCAAGTCGCCTTAGTGTACTGATCATTACCTGAGAGTATCATCCAGTTTGGGTGAAAAAATATTTGCTGAGATTTCTGGACATTCGTAATTTTTGGAACCTTGGCAACCCCTTCCCATGAAAGTGTTTCTCGCCAGTCACTGCTTAGGGCTACATCAAGAGGAAACAAAACGTAGAGATAGAACGTGAAACTACTTTGTTGTGTCAAGTTTCAAGAAGCTAGCACAAACCGTGTTGGATTTAGAGTTCCAAATACATCTATCAATATAGGAGAAAACAGAGTGAAACCTAAAAATTCAAACTGTTACTGGAAATGAACGCTTCAACATAGAAGAACGAAATTTGGGGAACCAAGTCGCCTTAGTGTACTTATCATTACCTGAAAGTATCATCCAGTTTGGGTGAAAAAATATTTGCTGAGATTTCTGGAGATTCGTAATTTTGGGAAGCTTGGCAACCCCTTCCCATGAAAGTGTTTCTCGCCAGTCACTGCTTAGGGCTACATCAAGAGGAAACAAAACGTAGAGATAGAACGTGAAACTACTTTGTTGTGTCAAGTTTCAAGAAGCTAGCACAAACCGTGTTGGATTTAGAGTTCCAAATACATCTATCAATATAGGAGAAAACAGAGTGAAACCTAAAAATTCAAACTGTTACTGGAAATGAACGCTTCAACATAGAAGAACGAAATTTGGGGAACCAAGTCGCCTTAGTGTACTGATCATTACCTGAAAGTATCATCCAGTTTGGGTGAAAAAATATTTGCTGAGATTTCTGGAGATTCGTAATTTTGGGAAGCTTGGCAACCCCTTCCCATGAAAGTGTTTCTCGCCAGTCACTGCTTAGGGCTACATCAAGAGGAAACAAAACGTAGAGATAGAACGTGAAACTACTTTGTTGTGTCAAGTTTCAAGAAGCTAGCACAAACCGTGTTGGATTTAGAGTTCCAAATACATCTATCAATATAGGAGAAAACAGAGTGAAACCTAAAAATTCAAACTGTTACTGGAAATGAACGCTTCAACATAGAAGAACGAAATTTGGGGAACCAAGTCGCCTTAGTGTACTGATCATTACCTGAAAGTATCATCCAGTTTGGGTGAAAAAATGTTTGCTGAGATTTCTGGAGATTCGTAATTTTGGGAAGCTTGGCAACCCCTTCCCATGAAAGTGTTTCTCGCCAGTCACTGCTTAGGGCTACATCAAGAGGAAACAAAACGTAGAGATAGAACGTGAAACTACTTTGTTGTGTCAAGTTTCAAGAAGCTAGCACAAACCGTGTTGGATTTAGAGTTCCAAATACATCTATCAATATAGGAGAAAACAGAGTGAAACCTACAAATTCAAACTGTTACTGGAAATGAACGCTTCAACATAGAAGAACGAAATTTGGGGAACCAAGTCGCCTTAGTGTACTGATCATTACCTGAAAGTATCATCCAGTTTGGGTGAAAAAATGTTTGCTGAGATTTCTGGAGATTCGTAATTTTGGGAAGCTTGGCAACCCCTTCCCATGAAAGTGTTTCTCGCCAGTCACTGCTTAGGGCTACATCAAGAGGAAACAAAATGTAGAGATAGAACGTGAAACTACTTTGTTGTGTCAAGTTTCAAGAAGCTAGCACAAACCGTGTTGGATGTAGAGTTCCAAATACATCTATCAATATAGGAGAAAACAGAGTGAAACCTAAAAATTCAAAGTGTTACTGGAAATGAACGCTTCAACATAGAAGAACGAAATTTGGGGAACCAAGTCGCCTTAGTGTACTGATCATTACCTGAAAGTATCATCCAGTTTGGGTGAAAAAATATTTGCTGAGATTTCTGGAGATTCGTAATTTTGGGAAGCTTGGCAACCCCTTCCCATGAAAGTGTTTCTCGCCAGTCACTGCTTAGGGCTACATCAAGAGGAAACAAAACGTAGAGATAGAACGTGAAACTACTTTGTTGTGTCAAGTTTCAAGAAGCTAGCACAAACCGTGTTGGATTTAGAGTTCCAAATACATCTATCAATATAGGAGAAAACAGAGTGAAACCTACAAATTCAAACTGTTACTGGAAATGAACGCTTCAACATAGAAGAACGAAATTTGGGGAACCAAGTCGCCTTAGTGTACTGATCATTACCTGAAAGTATCATCCAGTTTGGGTGAAAAAATATTTGCTGAGATTTCTGGAGATTCGTAATTTTGGGAAGCTTGGCAACCCCTTCCCATGAAAGTGTTTCTCGCCAGTCACTGCTTAGGGCTACATCAAGAGGAAACAAAACGTAGAGATAGAACGTGAAACTACTTTGTTGTGTCAAGTTTCAAGAAGCTAGCACAAACCGTGTTGGATTTAGAGTTCCAAATACATCTATCAATATAGGAGAAAACAGAGTGAAACCTAAAAATTCAAACTGTTACTGGAAATGAACGCTTCAACATAGAAGAACGAAATTTGGGGAACCAAGTCGCCTTAGTGTACTGATCATTACCTGAAAGTATCATCCAGTTTGGGTGAAAAAATATTTGCTGAGATTTCTGGAGATTCGTAATTTTGGGAAGCTTGGCAACCCCTTCCCATGAAAGTGTTTCTCGCCAGTCACTGCTTAGGGCTACATCAAGAGGAAACAAAACGTAGAGATAGAACGTGAAACTACTTTGTTGTGTCAAGTTTCAAGAAGCTAGCACAAACCGTGTTGGATTTAGAGTTCCAAATACATCTATCAATATAGGAGAAAACAGAGTGAAACCTAAAAATTCAAACTGTTACTGGAAATGAACGCTTCAACATAGAAGAACGAAATTTGGGGAACCAAGTCGCCTTAGTGTACTGATCATTACCTGAAAGTATCATCCAGTTTGGGTGAAAAAATGTTTGCTGAGATTTCTGGAGATTCGTAATTTTGGGAAGCTTGGCAACCCCTTCCCATGAAAGTGTTTCTCGCCAGTCACTGCTTAGGGCTACATCAAGAGGAAACAAAACGTAGAGATAGAACGTGAAACTACTTTGTTGTGTCAAGTTTCAAGAAGCTAGCACAAACCGTGTTGGATTTAGAGTTCCAAATACATCTATCAATATAGGAGAAAACAGAGTGAAACCTAAAAATTCAAACTGTTACTGGAAATGAACGCTTCAACATAGAAGAACGAAATTTGGGGAACCAAGTCGCCTTAGTGTACTGATCATTACCTGAAAGTATCATCCAGTTTGGGTGAAAAAATATTTGCTGAGATTTCTGGAGATTCGTAATTTTGGGAAGCTTGGCAACCCCTTCCCATGAAAGTGTTTCTCGCCAGTCACTGCTTAGGGCTACATCAAGAGGAAACAAAACGTAGAGATAGAACGTGAAACTACTTTGTTGTGTCAAGTTTCAAGAAGCTAGCACAAACCGTGTTGGATTTAGAGTTCCAAATACATCTATCAATATAGGAGAAAACAGAGTGAAACCTACAAATTCAAACTGTTACTGGAAATGAACGCTTCAACATAGAAGAACGAAATTTGGGGAACCAAGTCGCCTTAGTGTACTGATCATTACCTGAAAGTATCATCCAGTTTGGGTGAAAAAATGTTTGCTGAGATTTCTGGAGATTCGTAATTTTGGGAAGCTTGGCAACCCCTTCCCATGAAAGTGTTTCTCGCCAGTCACTGCTTAGGGCTACATCAAGAGGAAACAAAACGTAGAGATAGAACGTGAAACTACTTTGTTGTGTCAAGTTTCAAGAAGCTAGCACAAACCGTGTTGGATGTAGAGTTCCAAATACATCTATCAATATAGGAGAAAACAGAGTGAAACCTAAAAATTCAAAGTGTTACTGGAAATGAACGCTTCAACATAGAAGAACGAAATTTGGGGAACCAAGTCGCCTTAGTGTACTGATCATTACCTGAAAGTATCATCCAGTTTGGGTGAAAAAATATTTGCTGAGATTTCTGGAGATTCGTAATTTTGGGAAGCTTGGCAACCCCTTCCCATGAAAGTGTTTCTCGCCAGTCACTGCTTAGGGCTACATCAAGAGGAAACAAAACGTAGAGATAGAACGTGAAACTACTTTGTTGTGTCAAGTTTCAAGAAGCTAGCACAAACCGTGTTGGATTTAGAGTTCCAAATACATCTATCAATATAGGAGAAAACAGAGTGAAACCTACAAATTCAAACTGTTACTGGAAATGAACGCTTCAACATAGAAGAACGAAATTTGGGGAACCAAGTCGCCTTAGTGTACTGATCATTACCTGAAAGTATCATCCAGTTTGGGTGAAAAAATATTTGCTGAGATTTCTGGAGATTCGTAATTTTGGGAAGCTTGGCAACCCCTTCCCATGAAAGTGTTTCTCGCCAGTCACTGCTTAGGGCTACATCAAGAGGAAACAAAACGTAGAGATAGAACGTGAAACTACTTTGTTGTGTCAAGTTTCAAGAAGCTAGCACAAACCGTGTTGGATTTAGAGTTCCAAATACATCTATCAATATAGGAGAAAACAGAGTGAAACCTAAAAATTCAAACTGTTACTGGAAATGAACGCTTCAACATAGAAGAACGAAATTTGGGGAACCAAGTCGCCTTAGTGTACTGATCATTACCTGAAAGTATCATCCAGTTTGGGTGAAAAAATATTTGCTGAGATTTCTGGAGATTCGTAATTTTGGGAAGCTTGGCAACCCCTTCCCATGAAAGTGTTTCTCGCCAGTCACTGCTTAGGGCTACATCAAGAGGAAACAAAACGTAGAGATAGAACGTGAAACTACTTTGTTGTGTCAAGTTTCAAGAAGCTAGCACAAACCGTGTTGGATTTAGAGTTCCAAATACATCTATCAATATAGGAGAAAACAGAGTGAAACCTAAAAATTCAAACTGTTACTGGAAATGAACGCTTCAACATAGAAGAACGAAATTTGGGGAACCAAGTCGCCTTAGTGTACTGATCATTACCTGAAAGTATCATCCAGTTTGGGTGAAAAAATATTTGCTGAGATTTCTGGAGATTCGTAATTTTGGGAAGCTTGGCAACCCCTTCCAATGAAAGTGTTTCTCGCCAGTCACTGCTTAGGGCTACATCAAGAGGAAACCAAACGTAGAGATAGAACGTGAAACTACTTTGTTGTGTCAAGTTTCAAGAAGCTAGCACAAACCGTGTTGGATTTAGAGTTCCAAATACATCTATCAATATAGGAGAAAACAGAGTGTAACCTAAAAATTCAAACTGTTACTGGAAATGAACGCTTCAACATAGAAGAACGAAATTTGGGGAACCAAGTCGCCTTAGTGTACTGATCATTACCTGAAAGTATCATCCAGTTTGGGTGAAAAAATATTTGCTGAGATTTCTGGAGATTCGTAATTTTGGGAAGCTTGGCAACCCCTTCCCATGAAAGTGTTTCTCGCCAGTCACTGCTTAGGGCTACATCAAGAGGAAACAAAACGTAGAGATAGAAGGTGAAACTACTTTGTTGTGTCAAGTTTCAAGAAGCTAGCACAAACCGTGTTGGATTTAGAGTTCCAAATACATCTATCAATATAGGAGAAAACAGAGTGTAACCTAAAAATTCAAACTGTTACTGGAAATGAACGCTTCAACACAGAAGAACGAAATTTGGGGAACCAAGTCGCCTTAGTGTACTGATCATTACCTGAAAGTATCATCCAGTTTGGGTGAAAAAATATTTGCTGAGATTTCTGGAGATTCGTAATTTTGGGAAGCTTGGCAACCCCTTCCCATGAAAGTGTTTCTCGCCAGTCACTGCTTAGGGCTACATCAAGAGGAAACAAAACGTAGAGATAGAAGGTGAAACTACTTTGTTGTGTCAAGTTTCAAGAAGCTAGCACAAACCGTGTTGGATTTAGAGTTCCAAATACATCTATCAATATAGGAGAAAACAGAGTGAAACCTAAAAATTCAAACTGTTACTGGAAATGAACGCTTCAACATAGAAGAACGAAATTTGGGGAACCAAATCGCCTTAGTGTACTGATCATTACCTGAAAGTATCATCCAGTTTGGGTGAAAAAATATTTGCTGAGATTTCTGGAGATTCGTAATTTTGGGAAGCTTGGCAACCCCTTCCCATGAAAGTGTTTCTCGCCAGTCACTGCTTAGGGCTACATCAAGAGGAAACAAAACGTAGAGATAGAACGTGAAACTACTTTGTTGTGTCAAGTTTCAAGAAGCTAGCACAAACCGTGTTGGATTTAGAGTTCCAAATACATCTATCAATATAGGAGAAAACAGAGTGAAACCTAAAAATTCAAACTGTTACTGGAAATGAACGCTTCAACATAGAAGAACGAAATTTGGGGAACCAAGTCGCCTTAGTGTACTGAACATTACCTGAAAGTATCATCCAGTTTGGGTGAAAAAATATTTGCTGAGATTTCTGGAGATTCGTAATTTTTGGAAGCTTGGCAACCCCTTCCAATGAAAGTGTTTCTCGCCAGTCACTGCTTAGGGCTACATCACGAGGAAACAAAACGTAGAGATAGAACGTGAAACTACTTTGTTGTGTCAAGTTTCAAGAAGCTAGCACAAACCGTGTTGGATTTAGAGTTCCAAATACATCTATCAATATAGGAGAAAACAGAGTGAAACCTAAAAATTCAAACTGTTACTGGAAATGAACGCTTCAACATAGAAGAACGAAATTTGGGGAACCAAGTCGCCTTAGTGTACTGATCATTACCTGAAAGTATCATCCAGTTTGGGTGAAAAAATATTTGCTGAGATTTCTGGAGATTCGTAATTTTGGGAAGCTTGGCAACCCCTTCCCATGAAAGTGTTTCTCGCCAGTCACTGCTTAGGGCTACATCAAGAGGAAACAAAACGTAGAGATAGAACGTGAAACTACTTTGTTGTGTCAAGTTTCAAGAAGCTAGCACAAACCGTGTTGGATTTAGAGTTCCAAATACATCTATCAATATAGGAGAAAACAGAGTGAAACCTAAAAATTCAAACTGTTACTGGAAATGAACGCTTCAACATAGAAGAACGAAATTTGGGGAACCAAGTCGCCTTAGTGTACTGATCATTACCTGAAAGTATCATCCAGTTTGGGTGAAAAAATATTTGCTGAGATTTCTGGAGATTCGTAATTTTGGGAAGCTTGGCAACCCCTTCCCATGAAAGTGTTTCTCGCCAGTCACTGCTTAGGGCTACATCAAGAGGAAACAAAACGTAGAGATAGAACGTGAAACTACTTTGTTGTGTCAAGTTTCAAGAAGCTAGCACAAACCGTGTTGGATGTAGAGTTCCAAATACATCTATCAATATAGGAGAAAACAGAGTGAAACCTAAAAATTCAAACTGTTACTGGAAATGAACGCTTCAACATAGAAGAACGAAATTTGGGGAACCAAGTCGCCTTAGTGTACTGATCATTACCTGAAAGTATCATCCAGTTTGGGTGAAAAAATATTTGCTGAGATTTCTGGAGATTCGTAATTTTGGGAAGCTTGGCAACCCCTTCCCATGAAAGTGTTTCTCGCCAGTCACTGCTTAGGGCTACATCAAGAGGAAACAAAACGTAGAGATAGAACGTGAAACTACTTTGTTGTGTCAAGTTTCAAGAAGCTAGCACAAACCGTGTTGGATTTAGAGTTCCAAATACATCTATCAATATAGGAGAAAACAGAGTGAAACCTACAAATTCAAACTGTTACTGGAAATGAACGCTTCAACATAGAAGAACGAAATTTGGGGAACCAAGTCGCCTTAGTGTACTGATCATTACCTGAAAGTATCATCCAGTTTGGGTGAAAAAATGTTTGCTGAGATTTCTGGAGATTCGTAATTTTGGGAAGATTGGCAACCCCTTCCCATGAAAGTGTTTCTCGCCAGTCACTGCTTAGGGCTACATCAAGAGGAAACAAAACGTAGAGATAGAACGTGAAACTACTTTGTTGTGTCAAGTTTCAAGAAGCTAGCACAAACCGTGTTGGATTTAGAGTTCCAAATACATCTATCAATATAGGAGAAAACAGAGTGAAACCTAAAAATTCAAACTGTTACTGGAAATGAACGCTTCAACATAGAAGAACGAAATTTGGGGAACCAAGTCGCCTTAGTGTACTGAACATTACCTGAAAGTATCATCCAGTTTGGGTGAAAAAATATTTGCTGAGATTTCTGGAGATTCGTAATTTTGGGAAGCTTGGCAACCCCTTCCCATGAAAGTGTTTCTCGCCAGTCACTGCTTAGGGCTACATCAAGAGGAAACCAAACGTAGAGATAGAACGTGAAACTACTTTGTTGTGTCAAGTTTCAAGAAGTTAGCACAAACCGTGTTGGATTTAGTGTTCCAAATACATCTATCAATATAGGAGAAAACAGAGTGAAACCTAAAAATTCAAACTGCTACTGGAAATGAACGCTTCAACATAGAAGAACGAAATTTGGGGAACCAAGTCGCCTTAGTGTACTGATCATTACCTGAGAGTATCATCCAGTTTGGGTGAAAAAATATTTGCTGAGATTTCTGGAGATTCGTAATTTTGGGAAGCTTGGCAACCCCTTCCCATGAAAGTGTTTCTCGCCAGTCACTGCTTAGGGCTACATCAAGAGGAAACAAAACGTAGAGATAGAACGTGAAACTACTTTGTTGTGTCAAGTTTCAAGAAGCTAGCACAAACCGTGTTGGATTTAGAGTTCCAAATACATCTATCAATATAGGAGAAAACAGAGTGAAACCTAAAAATTCAAACTGTTACTGGAAATGAACGCTTCAACATAGAAGAACGAAATTTGGGGAACCAAGTCGCCTTAGTGTACTGATCATTACCTGAAAGTATCATCCAGTTTGGGTGAAAAAATATTTGCTGAGATTTCTGGAGATTCGTAATTTTGGGAAGCTTGGCAACCCCTTCCCATGAAAGTGTTTCTCGCCAGTCACTGCTTAGGGCTACATCAAGAGGAAACAAAACGTAGAGATAGAACGTGAAACTACTTTGTTGTGTCAAGTTTCAAGAAGCTAGCACAAACCGTGTTGGATTTAGAGTTCCAAATACATCTATCAATATAGGAGAAAACAGAGTGAAACCTACAAATTCAAACTGTTACTGGAAATGAACGCTTCAACATAGAAGAACGAAATTTGGGGAACCAAGTCGCCTTAGTGTACTGATCATTACCTGAATGTATCATCCAGTTTGGGTGAAAAAATGTTTGCTGAGATTTCTGGAGATTCGTAATTTTGGGAAGCTTGGCAACCCCTTCCCATGAAAGTGTTTCTCGCCAGTCACTGCTTAGGGCTACATCAAGAGGAAACAAAACGTAGAGATAGAACGTGAAACTACTTTGTTGTGTCAAGTTTCAAGAAGCTAGCACAAACCGTGTTGGATGTAGAGTTCCAAATACATCTATCAATATAGGAGAAAACAGAGTGAAACCTAAAAATTCAAACTGTTACTGGAAATGAACGCTTCAACATAGAAGAACGAAATTTGGGGAACCAAGTCGCCTTAGTGTACTGATCATTACCTGAAAGTATCATCCAGTTTGGGTGAAAAAATATTTGCTGAGATTTCTGGAGATTCGTAATTTTGGGAAGCTTGGCAACCCCTTCCCATGAAAGTGTTTCTCGCCAGTCACTGCTTAGGGCTACATCAAGAGGAAACAAAACGTAGAGATAGAACGTGAAACTACTTTGTTGTGTCAAGTTTCAAGAAGCTAGCACAAACCGTGTTGGATTTAGAGTTCCAAATACATCTATCAATATAGGAGAAAACAGAGTGAAACCTAAAAATTCAAACTGTTACTGGAAATGAACGCTTCAACATAGAAGAACGAAATTTGGGGAACCAAGTCGCCTTAGTGTACTGATCATTACCTGAAAGTATCATCCAGTTTGGGTGAAAAAATATTTGCTGAGATTTCTGGAGATTCGTAATTTTGGGAAGCTTGGCAACCCCTTCCCATGAAAGTGTTTCTCGCCAGTCACTGCTTAGGGCTACATCAAGAGGAAACAAAACGTAGAGATAGAACGTGAAACTACTTTGTTGTTTCAAGTTTCAAGAAGCTAGCACAAACCGTGTTGGATTTAGAGTTCCAAATACATCTATCAATATAGGAGAAAACAGAGTGAAACCTAAAAATTCAAACTGTTACTGGAAATGAATGCTTCAACATAGAAGAACGAAATTTGGGGAACCAAGTCGCCTTAGTGTACTGATCATTACCTGAAAGTATCATCCAGTTTGGGTGAAAAAATATTTGCTGAGATTTCTGGAGATTCGTAATTTTGGGAAGCTTGGCAACCCCTTCCCATGAAAGTGTTTCTCGCCAGTCACTGCTTAGGGCTACATCTAGAGGAAACAAAACGTAGAGATAGAACGTGAAACTACTTTGTTGTGTCAAGTTTCAAGAAGCTAGCACAAACCGTGTTGGATTTAGAGTTCCAAATACATCTATCAATATAGGAGAAAACAGAGTGAAACCTACAAATTCAAACTGTTACTGGAAATGAACGCTTCAACATAGAAGAACGAAATTTGGGGAACCAAGTCGCCTTAGTGTACTGATCATTACCTGAAAGTATCATCCAGTTTGGGTGAAAAAATGTTTGCTGAGATTTCTGGAGATTCGTAATTTTGGGAAGATTGGCAACCCCTTCCCATGAAAGTGTTTCTCGCCAGTCACTGCTTAGGGCTACATCAAGAGGAAACAAAACGTAGAGATAGAACGTGAAACTACTTTGTTGTGTCAAGTTTCAAGAAGCTAGCACAAACCGTGTTGGATTTAGAGTTCCAAATACATCTATCAATATAGGAGAAAACAGAGTGAAACCTAAAAATTCAAACTGTTACTGGAAATGAACGCTTCAACATAGAAGAACGAAATTTGGGGAACCAAGTCGCCTTAGTGTACTGAACATTACCTGAAAGTATCATCCAGTTTGGGTGAAAAAATATTTGCTGAGATTTCTGGAGATTCGTAATTTTGGGAAGCTTGGCAACCCCTTCCCATGAAAGTGTTTCTCGCCAGTCACTGCTTAGGGCTACATCAAGAGGAAACCAAACGTAGAGATAGAACGTGAAACTACTTTGTTGTGTCAAGTTTCAAGAAGTTAGCACAAACCGTGTTGGATTTAGTGTTCCAAATACATCTATCAATATAGGAGAAAACAGAGTGAAACCTAAAAATTCAAACTGCTACTGGAAATGAACGCTTCAACATAGAAGAACGAAATTTGGGGAACCAAGTCGCCTTAGTGTACTGATCATTACCTGAGAGTATCATCCAGTTTGGGTGAAAAAATATTTGCTGAGATTTCTGGAGATTCGTAATTTTGGGAAGCTTGGCAACCCCTTCCCATGAAAGTGTTTCTCGCCAGTCACTGCTTAGGGCTACATCAAGAGGAAACAAAACGTAGAGATAGAACGTGAAACTACTTTGTTGTGTCAAGTTTCAAGAAGCTAGCACAAACCGTGTTGGATGTAGAGTTCCAAATACATCTATCAATATAGGAGAAAACAGAGTGAAACCTAAAAATTCAAACTGTTACTGGAAATGAACGCTTCAACATAGAAGAACGAAATTTGGGGAACCAAGTCGCCTTAGTGTACTGATCATTACCTGAAAGTATCATCCAGTTTGGGTGAAAAAATATTTGCTGAGATTTCTGGAGATTCGTAATTTTGGGAAGCTTGGCAACCCCTTCCCATGAAAGTGTTTCTCGCCAGTCACTGCTTAGGGCTACATCAAGAGGAAACAAAACGTAGAGATAGAACGTGAAACTACTTTGTTGTGTCAAGTTTCAAGAAGCTAGCACAAACCGTGTTGGATTTAGAGTTCCAAATACATCTATCAATATAGGAGAAAACAGAGTGTAACCTAAAAATTCAAACTGTTACTGGAAATGAACGCTTCAACATAGAAGAACGAAATTTGGGGAACCAAGTCGCCTTAGTGTACTGATCATTACCTGAAAGTATCATCCAGTTTGGGTGAAAAAATATTTGCTGAGATTTCTGGAGATTCGTAATTTTGTGAAGCTTGGCAACCCCTTCCCATGAAAGTGTTTCTCGCCAGTCACTGCTTAGGGCTACATCAAGAGGAAACAAAACGTAGAGATAGAAGGTGAAACTACTTTGTTGTGTCAAGTTTCAAGAAGCTAGCACAAACCGTGTTGGATTTAGAGTTCCAAATACATCTATCAATATAGGAGAAAACAGAGTGAAACCTAAAAATTCAAACTGTTACTGGGAATGAACGCTTCAACATAGAAGAACGAAATTTGGGGAACCAAGTCGCCTTAGTGTACTGATCATTACCTGAAAGTATCATCCAGTTTGGGTGAAAAAATATTTGCTGAGATTTCTGGAGATTCGTAATTTTGGGAAGCTTGGCAACCCCTTCCCATGAAAGTGTTTCTCGCCAGTCACTGCTTAGGGCTACATCAAGAGGAAACAAAACGTAGAGATAGAAGGTGAAACTACTTTGTTGTGTCAAGTTTCAAGAAGCTAGCACAAACCGTGTTGGATTTAGAGTTCCAAATACATCTATCAATATAGGAGAAAACAGAGTGAAACCTAAAAATTCAAACTGTTACTGGAAATGAACGCTTCAACATAGAGGAACGAAATTTGGGGAACCAAGTCGCCTTAGTGTACTGATCATTACCTGAAAGTATCATCCAGTTTGGGTGAAAAAATGTTTGCTGAGATTTCTGGAGATTCGTAATTTTGGGAAGCTTGGCAACCCCTTCCCATGAAAGTGTTTCTCGCCAGTCACTGCTTAGGGCTACATCAAGAGGAAACAAAACGTAGAGATAGAACGTGAAACTACTTTGTTGTTTCAAGTTTCAAGAAGCTAGCACAAACCGTGTTGGATTTAGAGTTCCAAATACATCTATCAATATAGGAGAAAACAGAGTGTAACCTAAAAATTCAAACTGTTACTGGAAATGAACGCTTCAACATAGAAGAACGAAATTTGGGGAACCAAGTCGCCTTAGTGTACTGATCATTACCTGAAAGTATCATCCAGTTTGGGTGAAAAAATATTTGCTGAGATTTCTGGAGATTCGTAATTTTTGGAAGCTTGGCAACCCCTTCCCATGAAAGTGTTTCTCGCCAGTCACTGCTTAGGGCTACATCAAGAGGAAATAAAAAGTAGAGATAGAACGTGAAACTACTTTGTTGTGTCAAGTTTCAAGAAGTTAGCACAAACCGTGTTGGATTTAGAGTTCCAAATACATCTATCAATATAGGAGAAAACAGAGTGAAACCTAAAAATTCAAACTGCTACTGGAAATGAACGCTTCAACATAGAAGAACGAAATTTGGGGAACCAAGTCGCCTTAGTGTACTGATCATTACCTGAGAGTATCATCCAGTTTGGGTGAAAAAATATTTGCTGAGATTTCTGGAGATTCGTAATTTTTGGAAGCTTGGCAACCCCTTCCCATGAAAGTGTTTCTCGCCAGTCACTGCTTAGGGCTACATCAAGAGGAAATAAAAAGTAGAGATAGAACGTGAAACTACTTTGTTGTGTCAAGTTTCAAGAAGCTAGCACAAACCGTGTTGGATTTAGAGTTCCAAATACATCTATCAATATAGGAGAAAACAGAGTGAAACCTAAAAATTCAAACTGTTACTGGAAATGAACGCTTCAACATAGAAGAACGAAATTTGGGGAACCAAGTCGCCTTAGTGTACTGATCATTACCTGAGAGTATCATCCAGTTTGGGTGAAAAAATATTTGCTGAGATTTCTGGAGATTCGTAATTTTTGGAAGCTTGGCAACCCCTTCCCATGAAAGTGTTTCTCGCCAGTCACTGCTTAGGGCTACATCAAGAGGAAACAAAACGTAGAGATAGAACGTGAAACTACTTTGATGTGTCAAGTTTCAAGAAGCTAGCACAAACCGTGTTGGATTTAGAGTTCCAAATACATCTATCAATATAGGAGAAAACAGAGTGTAACCTAAAAATTCAAACTGTTACTGGAAATGAACGCTTCAACATAGAAGAACGAAATTTGGGGAACCAAGTCGCCTTAGTGTACTGATCATTACCTGAAAGTATCATCCAGTTTGGGTGAAAAAATATTTGCTGAGATTTCTGGAGATTCGTAATTTTGTGAAGCTTGGCAACCCCTTCCCATGAAAGTGTTTCTCGCCAGTCACTGCTTAGGGCTACATCAAGAGGAAACAAAACGTAGAGATAGAACGTGAAACTACTTTGTTGTGTCAAGTTTCAAGAAGCTAGCACAAACCGTGTTGGATTTAGAGTTCCAAATACATCTATCAATATAGGAGAAAACAGAGTGAAACCTAAAAATTCAAACTGTTACTGGAAATGAACGCTTCAACATAGAAGAACGAAATTTGGGGAACCAAGTCGCCTTAGTGTACTGATCATTACCTGAAAGTATCATCCAGTTTGGGTGAAAAAATATTTGCTGAGATTTCTGGAGATTCGTAATTTTGGGAAGCTTGGCAACCCCTTCCCATGAAAGTGTTTCTCGCCAGTCACTGCTTAGGGCTACATCAAGAGGAAACAAAACGTAGAGATAGAACGTGAAACTACTTTGTTGTGTCAAGTTTCAAGAAGCTAGCACAAACCGTGTTGGATTTAGAGTTCCAAATACATCTATCAATATAGGAGAAAACAGAGTGAAACCTAAAAATTCAAACTGTTACTGGAAATGAACGCTTCAACATAGAAGAACGAAATTTGGGGAACCAAGTCGCCTTAGTGTACTGATCATTACCTGAAAGTATCATCCAGTTTGGGTGAAAAAATGTTTGCTGAGATTTCTGGAGATTCGTAATTTTGGGAAGCTTGGCAACCCCTTCCCATGAAAGTGTTTCTCGCCAGTCACTGCTTAGGGCTACATCAAGAGGAAACAAAACATAGAGATAGAACGTGAAACTACTTTGTTGTGTCAAGTTTCAAGAAGCTAGCACAAACCGTGTTGGATTTAGAGTTCCAAATACATCTATCAATATAGGAGAAAACAGAGTGAAACCTACAAATTCAAACTGTTACTGGAAATGAACGCTTCAACATAGAAGAACGAAATTTGGGGAACCAAGTCGCCTTAGTGTACTGATCATTACCTGAAAGTATCATCCAGTTTGGGTGAAAAAATGTTTGCTGAGATTTCTGGAGATTCGTAATTTTGGGAAGCTTGGCAACCCCTTCCCATGAAAGTGTTTCTCGCCAGTCACTGCTTAGGGCTACATCAAGAGGAAACAAAACGTAGAGATAGAACGTGAAACTACTTTGTTGTGTCAAGTTTCAAGAAGCTAGCACAAACCGTGTTGGATTTAGAGTTCCAAATACATCTATCAATATAGGAGAAAACAGAGTGAAACCTAAATTTCAAACTGCTACTGGAAATGAACGCTTCAACATAGAAGAACGAAATTTGGGGAACCAAGTCGCCTTAGTGTACTGATCATTACCTGAGAGTATCATCCAGTTTGGGTGAAAAAATATTTGCTGAGATTTCTGGAGATTCGTAATTTTTGGAACCTTGGCAACCGCTTCCCATGAAAGTGTTTCTCGCCAGTCACTGCTTAGGGCTACATCAAGAGGAAACAAAACGTAGAGATAGAACGTGAAACTACTTTGTTGTGTCAAGTTTCAAGAAGCTAGCACAAACCGTGTTGGATTTAGAGTTCCAAATACATCTATCAATATAGGAGAAAACAGAGTGAAACCTAAAAATTCAAACTGTTACTGGAAATGAACGCTTCAACATAGAAGAACGAAATTTGGGGAACCAAGTCGCCTTAGTGTACTTATCATTACCTGAAAGTATCATCCAGTTTGGGTGAAAAAATATTTGCTGAGATTTCTGGAGATTCGTAATTTTGGGAAGCTTGGCAACCCCTTCCCATGAAAGTGTTTCTCGCCAGTCACTGCTTAGGGCTACATCAAGAGGAAACAAAACGTAGAGATAGAACGTGAAACTACTTTGTTGTGTCAAGTTTCAAGAAGCTAGCACAAACCGTGTTGGATTTAGAGTTCCAAATACATCTATCAATATAGGAGAAAACAGAGTGAAACCTAAAAATTCAAACTGTTACTGGAAATGAACGCTTCAACATAGAAGAACGAAATTTGGGGAACCAAGTCGCCTTAGTGTACTGATCATTACCTGAAAGTATCATCCAGTTTGGGTGAAAAAATATTTGCTGAGATTTCTGGAGATTCGTAATTTTGGGAAGCTTGGCAACCCCTTCCCATGAAAGTGTTTCTCGCCAGTCACTGCTTAGGGCTACATCAAGAGGAAACAAAACGTAGAGATAGAACGTGAAACTACTTTGTTGTGTCAAGTTTCAAGAAGCTAGCACAAACCGTGTTGGATTTAGAGTTCCAAATACATCTATCAATATAGGAGAAAACAGAGTGAAACCTAAAAATTCAAACTGTTACTGGAAATGAACGCTTCAACATAGAAGAACGAAATTTGGGGAACCAAGTCGCCTTAGTGTACTGATCATTACCTGAAAGTATCATCCAGTTTGGGTGAAAAAATGTTTGCTGAGATTTCTGGAGATTCGTAATTTTGGGAAGCTTGGCAACCCCTTCCCATGAAAGTGTTTCTCGCCAGTCACTGCTTAGGGCTACATCAAGAGGAAACAAAACGTAGAGATAGAACGTGAAACTACTTTGTTGTGTCAAGTTTCAAGAAGCTAGCACAAACCGTGTTGGATTTAGAGTTCCAAATACATCTATCAATATAGGAGAAAACAGAGTGAAACCTACAAATTCAAACTGTTACTGGAAATGAACGCTTCAACATAGAAGAACGAAATTTGGGGAACCAAGTCGCCTTAGTGTACTGATCATTACCTGAAAGTATCATCCAGTTTGGGTGAAAAAATGTTTGCTGAGATTTCTGGAGATTAGTAATTTTGGGAAGCTTGGCAACCCCTTCCCATGAAAGTGTTTCTCGCCAGTCACTGCTTAGGGCTACATCAAGAGGAAACAAAACGTAGAGATAGAACGTGAAACTACTTTGTTGTGTCAAGTTTCAAGAAGCTAGCACAAACCGTGTTGGATGTAGAGTTCCAAATACATCTATCAATATAGGAGAAAACAGAGTGAAACCTAAAAATTCAAAGTGTTACTGGAAATGAACGCTTCAACATAGAAGAACGAAATTTGGGGAACCAAGTCGCCTTAGTGTACTGATCATTACCTGAAAGTATCATCCAGTTTGGGTGAAAAAATATTTGCTGAGATTTCTGGAGATTCGTAATTTTGGGAAGCTTGGCAACCCCTTCCCATGAAAGTGTTTCTCGCCAGTCACTGCTTAGGGCTACATCAAGAGGAAACCAAACGTAGAGATAGAACGTGAAACTACTTTGTTGTGTCAAGTTTCAAGAAGCTAGCACAAACCGTGTTGGATTTAGAGTTCCAAATACATCTATCAATATAGGAGAAAACAGAGTGAAACCTAAAAATTCAAACTGTTACTGGAAATGAACGCTTCAACATAGAAGAACGAAATTTGGGGAACCAAGTCGCCTTAGTGTACTGATCATTACCTGAAAGTATCATCCAGTTTGGGTGAAAAAATATTTGCTGAGATTTCTGGAGATTCGTAATTTTGGGAAGCTTGGCAACCCCTTCCCATGAAAGTGTTTCTCGCCAGTCACTGCTTAGGGCTACATCAAGAGGAAACAAAACGTAGAGATAGAACGTGAAACTACTTTGTTGTGTCAAGTTTCAAGAAGCTAGCACAAACCGTGTTGGATTTAGAGTTCCAAATACATCTATCAATATAGGAGAAAACAGAGTGAAACCTAAAAATTCAAACTGTTACTGGAAATGAACGCTTCAACATAGAAGAACGAAATTTGGGGAACCAAGTCGCCTTAGTGTACTGATCATTACCTGAAAGTATCATCCAGTTTGGGTGAAAAAATATTTGCTGAGATTTCTGGAGATTCGTAATTTTGGGAAGCTTGGCAACCCCTTCCCATGAAAGTGTTTCTCGCCAGTCACTGCTTAGGGCTACATCAAGAGGAAACCAAACGTAGAGATAGAACGTGAAACTACTTTGTTGTGTCAAGTTTCAAGAAGCTAGCACAAACCGTGTTGGATTTAGAGTTCCAAATACATCTATCAATATAGGAGAAAACAGAGTGAAACCTAAAAATTCAAACTGTTACTGGAAATGAACGCTTCAACATAGAAGAACGAAATTTGGGGAACCAAGTCGCCTTAGTGTACTGATCATTACCTGAAAGTATCATCCAGTTTGGGTGAAAAAATATTTGCTGAGATTTCTGGAGATTCGTAATTTTGGGAAGCTTGGCAACCCCTTCCCATGAAAGTGTTTCTCGCCAGTCACTGCTTAGGGCTACATCAAGAGGAAACAAAACGTAGAGATAGAACGTGAAACTACTTTGTTGTGTCAAGTTTCAAGAAGCTAGCACAAACCGTGTTGGATTTAGAGTTCCAAATACATCTATCAATATAGGAGAAAACAGAGTGAAACCTAAAAATTCAAACTGTTACTGGAAAAGAACGCTTCAACATAGAAGAACGAAATTTGGGGAACCAAGTCGCCTTAGTGTACTGATCATTACCTGAAAGTATCATCCAGTTTGGGTGAAAAAATATTTGCTGAGATTTCTGGAGATTCGTAATTTTGGGAAGCTTGGCAACCCCTTCCCATGAAAGTGTTTCTCGCCAGTCACTGCTTAGGGCTACATCAAGAGGAAACAAAACGTAGAGATAGAACGTGAAACTACTTTGTTGTGTCAAGTTTCAAGAAGCTAGCACAAACCGTGTTGGATTTAGAGTTCCAAATACATCTATCAATATAGGAGAAAACAGAGTGAAACCTAAAAATTCAAACTGTTACTGGAAATGAACGCTTCAACATAGAAGAACGAAATTTGGGGAACCAAGTCGCCTTAGTGTACTGATCATTACCTGAAAGTATCATCCAGTTTGGGTGAAAAAATGTTTGCTGAGATTTCTGGAGATTCGTAATTTTGGGAAGCTTGGCAACCCCTTCCCATGAAAGTGTTTCTCGCCAGTCACTGCTTAGGGCTACATCAAGAGGAAACAAAACATAGAGATAGAACGTGAAACTACTTTGTTGTGTCAAGTTTCAAGAAGCTAGCACAAACCGTGTTGGATTTAGAGTTCCAAATACATCTATCAATATAGGAGAAAACAGAGTGAAACCTACAAATTCAAACTGTTACTGGAAATGAACGCTTCAACATAGAAGAACGAAATTTGGGGAACCAAGTCGCCTTAGTGTACTGATCATTACCTGAAAGTATCATCCAGTTTGGGTGAAAAAATGTTTGCTGAGATTTCTGGAGATTCGTAATTTTGGGAAGCTTGGCAACCCCTTCCCATGAAAGTGTTTCTCGCCAGTCACTGCTTAGGGCTACATCAAGAGGAAACAAAACGTAGAGATAGAACGTGAAACTACTTTGTTGTGTCAAGTTTCAAGAAGCTAGCACAAACCGTGTTGGATTTAGAGTTCCAAATACATCTATCAATATAGGAGAAAACAGAGTGAAACCTAAATTTCAAACTGCTACTGGAAATGAACGCTTCAACATAGAAGAACGAAATTTGGGGAACCAAGTCGCCTTAGTGTACTGATCATTACCTGAGAGTATCATCCAGTTTGGGTGAAAAAATATTTGCTGAGATTTCTGGACATTCGTAATTTTTGGAACCTTGGCAACCCCTTCCCATGAAAGTGTTTCTCGCCAGTCACTGCTTAGGGCTACATCAAGAGGAAACAAAACGTAGAGATAGAACGTGAAACTACTTTGTTGTGTCAAGTTTCAAGAAGCTAGCACAAACCGTGTTGGATTTAGAGTTCCAAATACATCTATCAATATAGGAGAAAACAGAGTGAAACCTAAAAATTCAAACTGTTACTGGAAATGAACGCTTCAACATAGAAGAACGAAATTTGGGGAACCAAGTCGCCTTAGTGTACTTATCATTACCTGAAAGTATCATCCAGTTTGGGTGAAAAAATATTTGCTGAGATTTCTGGAGATTCGTAATTTTGGGAAGCTTGGCAACCCCTTCCCATGAAAGTGTTTCTCGCCAGTCACTGCTTAGGGCTACATCAAGAGGAAACAAAACGTAGAGATAGAACGTGAAACTACTTTGTTGTGTCAAGTTTCAAGAAGCTAGCACAAACCGTGTTGGATTTAGAGTTCCAAATACATCTATCAATATAGGAGAAAACAGAGTGAAACCTAAAAATTCAAACTGTTACTGGAAATGAACGCTTCAACATAGAAGAACGAAATTTGGGGAACCAAGTCGCCTTAGTGTACTGATCATTACCTGAAAGTATCATCCAGTTTGGGTGAAAAAATATTTGCTGAGATTTCTGGAGATTCGTAATTTTGGGAAGCTTGGCAACCCCTTCCCATGAAAGTGTTTCTCGCCAGTCACTGCTTAGGGCTACATCAAGAGGAAACAAAACGTAGAGATAGAACGTGAAACTACTTTGTTGTGTCAAGTTTCAAGAAGCTAGCACAAACCGTGTTGGATTTAGAGTTCCAAATACATCTATCAATATAGGAGAAAACAGAGTGAAACCTAAAAATTCAAACTGTTACTGGAAATGAACGCTTCAACATAGAAGAACGAAATTTGGGGAACCAAGTCGCCTTAGTGTACTGATCATTACCTGAAAGTATCATCCAGTTTGGGTGAAAAAATGTTTGCTGAGATTTCTGGAGATTCGTAATTTTGGGAAGCTTGGCAACCCCTTCCCATGAAAGTGTTTCTCGCCAGTCACTGCTTAGGGCTACATCAAGAGGAAACAAAACGTAGAGATAGAACGTGAAACTACTTTGTTGTGTCAAGTTTCAAGAAGCTAGCACAAACCGTGTTGGATTTAGAGTTCCAAATACATCTATCAATATAGGAGAAAACAGAGTGAAACCTACAAATTCAAACTGTTACTGGAAATGAACGCTTCAACATAGAAGAACGAAATTTGGGGAACCAAGTCGCCTTAGTGTACTGATCATTACCTGAAAGTATCATCCAGTTTGGGTGAAAAAATGTTTGCTGAGATTTCTGGAGATTCGTAATTTTGGGAAGCTTGGCAACCCCTTCCCATGAAAGTGTTTCTCGCCAGTCACTGCTTAGGGCTACATCAAGAGGAAACAAAATGTAGAGATAGAACGTGAAACTACTTTGTTGTGTCAAGTTTCAAGAAGCTAGCACAAACCGTGTTGGATGTAGAGTTCCAAATACATCTATCAATATAGGAGAAAACAGAGTGAAACCTAAAAATTCAAAGTGTTACTGGAAATGAACGCTTCAACATAGAAGAACGAAATTTGGGGAACCAAGTCGCCTTAGTGTACTGATCATTACCTGAAAGTATCATCCAGTTTGGGTGAAAAAATATTTGCTGAGATTTCTGGAGATTCGTAATTTTGGGAAGCTTGGCAACCCCTTCCCATGAAAGTGTTTCTCGCCAGTCACTGCTTAGGGCTACATCAAGAGGAAACAAAACGTAGAGATAGAACGTGAAACTACTTTGTTGTGTCAAGTTTCAAGAAGCTAGCACAAACCGTGTTGGATTTAGAGTTCCAAATACATCTATCAATATAGGAGAAAACAGAGTGAAACCTACAAATTCAAACTGTTACTGGAAATGAACGCTTCAACATAGAAGAACGAAATTTGGGGAACCAAGTCGCCTTAGTGTACTGATCATTACCTGAAAGTATCATCCAGTTTGGGTGAAAAAATATTTGCTGAGATTTCTGGAGATTCGTAATTTTGGGAAGCTTGGCAACCCCTTCCCATGAAAGTGTTTCTCGCCAGTCACTGCTTAGGGCTACATCAAGAGGAAACAAAACGTAGAGATAGAACGTGAAACTACTTTGTTGTGTCAAGTTTCAAGAAGCTAGCACAAACCGTGTTGGATTTAGAGTTCCAAATACATCTATCAATATAGGAGAAAACAGAGTGAAACCTAAAAATTCAAACTGTTACTGGAAATGAACGCTTCAACATAGAAGAACGAAATTTGGGGAACCAAGTCGCCTTAGTGTACTGATCATTACCTGAAAGTATCATCCAGTTTGGGTGAAAAAATATTTGCTGAGATTTCTGGAGATTCGTAATTTTGGGAAGCTTGGCAACCCCTTCCCATGAAAGTGTTTCTCGCCAGTCACTGCTTAGGGCTACATCAAGAGGAAACAAAACGTAGAGATAGAACGTGAAACTACTTTGTTGTGTCAAGTTTCAAGAAGCTAGCACAAACCGTGTTGGATTTAGAGTTCCAAATACATCTATCAATATAGGAGAAAACAGAGTGAAACCTAAAAATTCAAACTGTTACTGGAAATGAACGCTTCAACATAGAAGAACGAAATTTGGGGAACCAAGTCGCCTTAGTGTACTGATCATTACCTGAAAGTATCATCCAGTTTGGGTGAAAAAATGTTTGCTGAGATTTCTGGAGATTCGTAATTTTGGGAAGCTTGGCAACCCCTTCCCATGAAAGTGTTTCTCGCCAGTCACTGCTTAGGGCTACATCAAGAGGAAACAAAACGTAGAGATAGAACGTGAAACTACTTTGTTGTGTCAAGTTTCAAGAAGCTAGCACAAACCGTGTTGGATTTAGAGTTCCAAATACATCTATCAATATAGGAGAAAACAGAGTGAAACCTAAAAATTCAAACTGTTACTGGAAATGAACGCTTCAACATAGAAGAACGAAATTTGGGGAACCAAGTCGCCTTAGTGTACTGATCATTACCTGAAAGTATCATCCAGTTTGGGTGAAAAAATATTTGCTGAGATTTCTGGAGATTCGTAATTTTGGGAAGCTTGGCAACCCCTTCCCATGAAAGTGTTTCTCGCCAGTCACTGCTTAGGGCTACATCAAGAGGAAACAAAACGTAGAGATAGAACGTGAAACTACTTTGTTGTGTCAAGTTTCAAGAAGCTAGCACAAACCGTGTTGGATTTAGAGTTCCAAATACATCTATCAATATAGGAGAAAACAGAGTGAAACCTACAAATTCAAACTGTTACTGGAAATGAACGCTTCAACATAGAAGAACGAAATTTGGGGAACCAAGTCGCCTTAGTGTACTGATCATTACCTGAAAGTATCATCCAGTTTGGGTGAAAAAATGTTTGCTGAGATTTCTGGAGATTCGTAATTTTGGGAAGCTTGGCAACCCCTTCCCATGAAAGTGTTTCTCGCCAGTCACTGCTTAGGGCTACATCAAGAGGAAACAAAACGTAGAGATAGAACGTGAAACTACTTTGTTGTGTCAAGTTTCAAGAAGCTAGCACAAACCGTGTTGGATGTAGAGTTCCAAATACATCTATCAATATAGGAGAAAACAGAGTGAAACCTAAAAATTCAAAGTGTTACTGGAAATGAACGCTTCAACATAGAAGAACGAAATTTGGGGAACCAAGTCGCCTTAGTGTACTGATCATTACCTGAAAGTATCATCCAGTTTGGGTGAAAAAATATTTGCTGAGATTTCTGGAGATTCGTAATTTTGGGAAGCTTGGCAACCCCTTCCCATGAAAGTGTTTCTCGCCAGTCACTGCTTAGGGCTACATCAAGAGGAAACAAAACGTAGAGATAGAACGTGAAACTACTTTGTTGTGTCAAGTTTCAAGAAGCTAGCACAAACCGTGTTGGATTTAGAGTTCCAAATACATCTATCAATATAGGAGAAAACAGAGTGAAACCTACAAATTCAAACTGTTACTGGAAATGAACGCTTCAACATAGAAGAACGAAATTTGGGGAACCAAGTCGCCTTAGTGTACTGATCATTACCTGAAAGTATCATCCAGTTTGGGTGAAAAAATATTTGCTGAGATTTCTGGAGATTCGTAATTTTGGGAAGCTTGGCAACCCCTTCCCATGAAAGTGTTTCTCGCCAGTCACTGCTTAGGGCTACATCAAGAGGAAACAAAACGTAGAGATAGAACGTGAAACTACTTTGTTGTGTCAAGTTTCAAGAAGCTAGCACAAACCGTGTTGGATTTAGAGTTCCAAATACATCTATCAATATAGGAGAAAACAGAGTGAAACCTAAAAATTCAAACTGTTACTGGAAATGAACGCTTCAACATAGAAGAACGAAATTTGGGGAACCAAGTCGCCTTAGTGTACTGATCATTACCTGAAAGTATCATCCAGTTTGGGTGAAAAAATATTTGCTGAGATTTCTGGAGATTCGTAATTTTGGGAAGCTTGGCAACCCCTTCCCATGAAAGTGTTTCTCGCCAGTCACTGCTTAGGGCTACATCAAGAGGAAACAAAACGTAGAGATAGAACGTGAAACTACTTTGTTGTGTCAAGTTTCAAGAAGCTAGCACAAACCGTGTTGGATTTAGAGTTCCAAATACATCTATCAATATAGGAGAAAACAGAGTGAAACCTAAAAATTCAAACTGTTACTGGAAATGAACGCTTCAACATAGAAGAACGAAATTTGGGGAACCAAGTCGCCTTAGTGTACTGATCATTACCTGAAAGTATCATCCAGTTTGGGTGAAAAAATATTTGCTGAGATTTCTGGAGATTCGTAATTTTGGGAAGCTTGGCAACCCCTTCCAATGAAAGTGTTTCTCGCCAGTCACTGCTTAGGGCTACATCAAGAGGAAACCAAACGTAGAGATAGAACGTGAAACTACTTTGTTGTGTCAAGTTTCAAGAAGCTAGCACAAACCGTGTTGGATTTAGAGTTCCAAATACATCTATCAATATAGGAGAAAACAGAGTGTAACCTAAAAATTCAAACTGTTACTGGAAATGAACGCTTCAACATAGAAGAACGAAATTTGGGGAACCAAGTCGCCTTAGTGTACTGATCATTACCTGAAAGTATCATCCAGTTTGGGTGAAAAAATATTTGCTGAGATTTCTGGAGATTCGTAATTTTGGGAAGCTTGGCAACCCCTTCCCATGAAAGTGTTTCTCGCCAGTCACTGCTTAGGGCTACATCAAGAGGAAACAAAACGTAGAGATAGAAGGTGAAACTACTTTGTTGTGTCAAGTTTCAAGAAGCTAGCACAAACCGTGTTGGATTTAGAGTTCCAAATACATCTATCAATATAGGAGAAAACAGAGTGTAACCTAAAAATTCAAACTGTTACTGGAAATGAACGCTTCAACACAGAAGAACGAAATTTGGGGAACCAAGTCGCCTTAGTGTACTGATCATTACCTGAAAGTATCATCCAGTTTGGGTGAAAAAATATTTGCTGAGATTTCTGGAGATTCGTAATTTTGGGAAGCTTGGCAACCCCTTCCCATGAAAGTGTTTCTCGCCAGTCACTGCTTAGGGCTACATCAAGAGGAAACAAAACGTAGAGATAGAAGGTGAAACTACTTTGTTGTGTCAAGTTTCAAGAAGCTAGCACAAACCGTGTTGGATTTAGAGTTCCAAATACATCTATCAATATAGGAGAAAACAGAGTGAAACCTAAAAATTCAAACTGTTACTGGAAATGAACGCTTCAACATAGAAGAACGAAATTTGGGGAACCAAATCGCCTTAGTGTACTGATCATTACCTGAAAGTATCATCCAGTTTGGGTGAAAAAATATTTGCTGAGATTTCTGGAGATTCGTAATTTTGGGAAGCTTGGCAACCCCTTCCCATGAAAGTGTTTCTCGCCAGTCACTGCTTAGGGCTACATCAAGAGGAAACAAAACGTAGAGATAGAACGTGAAACTACTTTGTTGTGTCAAGTTTCAAGAAGCTAGCACAAACCGTGTTGGATTTAGAGTTCCAAATACATCTATCAATATAGGAGAAAACAGAGTGAAACCTAAAAATTCAAACTGTTACTGGAAATGAACGCTTCAACATAGAAGAACGAAATTTGGGGAACCAAGTCGCCTTAGTGTACTGAACATTACCTGAAAGTATCATCCAGTTTGGGTGAAAAAATATTTGCTGAGATTTCTGGAGATTCGTAATTTTTGGAAGCTTGGCAACCCCTTCCAATGAAAGTGTTTCTCGCCAGTCACTGCTTAGGGCTACATCACGAGGAAACAAAACGTAGAGATAGAACGTGAAACTACTTTGTTGTGTCAAGTTTCAAGAAGCTAGCACAAACCGTGTTGGATTTAGAGTTCCAAATACATCTATCAATATAGGAGAAAACAGAGTGAAACCTAAAAATTCAAACTGTTACTGGAAATGAACGCTTCAACATAGAAGAACGAAATTTGGGGAACCAAGTCGCCTTAGTGTACTGATCATTACCTGAAAGTATCATCCAGTTTGGGTGAAAAAATATTTGCTGAGATTTCTGGAGATTCGTAATTTTGGGAAGCTTGGCAACCCCTTCCCATGAAAGTGTTTCTCGCCAGTCACTGCTTAGGGCTACATCAAGAGGAAACAAAACGTAGAGATAGAACGTGAAACTACTTTGTTGTGTCAAGTTTCAAGAAGCTAGCACAAACCGTGTTGGATTTAGAGTTCCAAATACATCTATCAATATAGGAGAAAACAGAGTGAAACCTAAAAATTCAAACTGTTACTGGAAATGAACGCTTCAACATAGAAGAACGAAATTTGGGGAACCAAGTCGCCTTAGTGTACTGATCATTACCTGAAAGTATCATCCAGTTTGGGTGAAAAAATATTTGCTGAGATTTCTGGAGATTCGTAATTTTGGGAAGCTTGGCAACCCCTTCCCATGAAAGTGTTTCTCGCCAGTCACTGCTTAGGGCTACATCAAGAGGAAACAAAACGTAGAGATAGAACGTGAAACTACTTTGTTGTGTCAAGTTTCAAGAAGCTAGCACAAACCGTGTTGGATGTAGAGTTCCAAATACATCTATCAATATAGGAGAAAACAGAGTGAAACCTAAAAATTCAAACTGTTACTGGAAATGAACGCTTCAACATAGAAGAACGAAATTTGGGGAACCAAGTCGCCTTAGTGTACTGATCATTACCTGAAAGTATCATCCAGTTTGGGTGAAAAAATATTTGCTGAGATTTCTGGAGATTCGTAATTTTGGGAAGCTTGGCAACCCCTTCCCATGAAAGTGTTTCTCGCCAGTCACTGCTTAGGGCTACATCAAGAGGAAACAAAACGTAGAGATAGAACGTGAAACTACTTTGTTGTGTCAAGTTTCAAGAAGCTAGCACAAACCGTGTTGGATTTAGAGTTCCAAATACATCTATCAATATAGGAGAAAACAGAGTGAAACCTACAAATTCAAACTGTTACTGGAAATGAACGCTTCAACATAGAAGAACGAAATTTGGGGAACCAAGTCGCCTTAGTGTACTGATCATTACCTGAAAGTATCATCCAGTTTGGGTGAAAAAATGTTTGCTGAGATTTCTGGAGATTCGTAATTTTGGGAAGATTGGCAACCCCTTCCCATGAAAGTGTTTCTCGCCAGTCACTGCTTAGGGCTACATCAAGAGGAAACAAAACGTAGAGATAGAACGTGAAACTACTTTGTTGTGTCAAGTTTCAAGAAGCTAGCACAAACCGTGTTGGATTTAGAGTTCCAAATACATCTATCAATATAGGAGAAAACAGAGTGAAACCTAAAAATTCAAACTGTTACTGGAAATGAACGCTTCAACATAGAAGAACGAAATTTGGGGAACCAAGTCGCCTTAGTGTACTGAACATTACCTGAAAGTATCATCCAGTTTGGGTGAAAAAATATTTGCTGAGATTTCTGGAGATTCGTAATTTTGGGAAGCTTGGCAACCCCTTCCCATGAAAGTGTTTCTCGCCAGTCACTGCTTAGGGCTACATCAAGAGGAAACCAAACGTAGAGATAGAACGTGAAACTACTTTGTTGTGTCAAGTTTCAAGAAGTTAGCACAAACCGTGTTGGATTTAGTGTTCCAAATACATCTATCAATATAGGAGAAAACAGAGTGAAACCTAAAAATTCAAACTGCTACTGGAAATGAACGCTTCAACATAGAAGAACGAAATTTGGGGAACCAAGTCGCCTTAGTGTACTGATCATTACCTGAGAGTATCATCCAGTTTGGGTGAAAAAATATTTGCTGAGATTTCTGGAGATTCGTAATTTTGGGAAGCTTGGCAACCCCTTCCCATGAAAGTGTTTCTCGCCAGTCACTGCTTAGGGCTACATCAAGAGGAAACAAAACGTAGAGATAGAACGTGAAACTACTTTGTTGTGTCAAGTTTCAAGAAGCTAGCACAAACCGTGTTGGATTTAGAGTTCCAAATACATCTATCAATATAGGAGAAAACAGAGTGAAACCTAAAAATTCAAACTGTTACTGGAAATGAACGCTTCAACATAGAAGAACGAAATTTGGGGAACCAAGTCGCCTTAGTGTACTGATCATTACCTGAAAGTATCATCCAGTTTGGGTGAAAAAATATTTGCTGAGATTTCTGGAGATTCGTAATTTTGGGAAGCTTGGCAACCCCTTCCCATGAAAGTGTTTCTCGCCAGTCACTGCTTAGGGCTACATCAAGAGGAAACAAAACGTAGAGATAGAACGTGAAACTACTTTGTTGTGTCAAGTTTCAAGAAGCTAGCACAAACCGTGTTGGATTTAGAGTTCCAAATACATCTATCAATATAGGAGAAAACAGAGTGAAACCTACAAATTCAAACTGTTACTGGAAATGAACGCTTCAACATAGAAGAACGAAATTTGGGGAACCAAGTCGCCTTAGTGTACTGATCATTACCTGAATGTATCATCCAGTTTGGGTGAAAAAATGTTTGCTGAGATTTCTGGAGATTCGTAATTTTGGGAAGCTTGGCAACCCCTTCCCATGAAAGTGTTTCTCGCCAGTCACTGCTTAGGGCTACATCAAGAGGAAACAAAACGTAGAGATAGAACGTGAAACTACTTTGTTGTGTCAAGTTTCAAGAAGCTAGCACAAACCGTGTTGGATGTAGAGTTCCAAATACATCTATCAATATAGGAGAAAACAGAGTGAAACCTAAAAATTCAAACTGTTACTGGAAATGAACGCTTCAACATAGAAGAACGAAATTTGGGGAACCAAGTCGCCTTAGTGTACTGATCATTACCTGAAAGTATCATCCAGTTTGGGTGAAAAAATATTTGCTGAGATTTCTGGAGATTCGTAATTTTGGGAAGCTTGGCAACCCCTTCCCATGAAAGTGTTTCTCGCCAGTCACTGCTTAGGGCTACATCAAGAGGAAACAAAACGTAGAGATAGAACGTGAAACTACTTTGTTGTGTCAAGTTTCAAGAAGCTAGCACAAACCGTGTTGGATTTAGAGTTCCAAATACATCTATCAATATAGGAGAAAACAGAGTGAAACCTAAAAATTCAAACTGTTACTGGAAATGAACGCTTCAACATAGAAGAACGAAATTTGGGGAACCAAGTCGCCTTAGTGTACTGATCATTACCTGAAAGTATCATCCAGTTTGGGTGAAAAAATATTTGCTGAGATTTCTGGAGATTCGTAATTTTGGGAAGCTTGGCAACCCCTTCCCATGAAAGTGTTTCTCGCCAGTCACTGCTTAGGGCTACATCAAGAGGAAACAAAACGTAGAGATAGAACGTGAAACTACTTTGTTGTTTCAAGTTTCAAGAAGCTAGCACAAACCGTGTTGGATTTAGAGTTCCAAATACATCTATCAATATAGGAGAAAACAGAGTGAAACCTAAAAATTCAAACTGTTACTGGAAATGAATGCTTCAACATAGAAGAACGAAATTTGGGGAACCAAGTCGCCTTAGTGTACTGATCATTACCTGAAAGTATCATCCAGTTTGGGTGAAAAAATATTTGCTGAGATTTCTGGAGATTCGTAATTTTGGGAAGCTTGGCAACCCCTTCCCATGAAAGTGTTTCTCGCCAGTCACTGCTTAGGGCTACATCTAGAGGAAACAAAACGTAGAGATAGAACGTGAAACTACTTTGTTGTGTCAAGTTTCAAGAAGCTAGCACAAACCGTGTTGGATTTAGAGTTCCAAATACATCTATCAATATAGGAGAAAACAGAGTGAAACCTACAAATTCAAACTGTTACTGGAAATGAACGCTTCAACATAGAAGAACGAAATTTGGGGAACCAAGTCGCCTTAGTGTACTGATCATTACCTGAAAGTATCATCCAGTTTGGGTGAAAAAATGTTTGCTGAGATTTCTGGAGATTCGTAATTTTGGGAAGATTGGCAACCCCTTCCCATGAAAGTGTTTCTCGCCAGTCACTGCTTAGGGCTACATCAAGAGGAAACAAAACGTAGAGATAGAACGTGAAACTACTTTGTTGTGTCAAGTTTCAAGAAGCTAGCACAAACCGTGTTGGATTTAGAGTTCCAAATACATCTATCAATATAGGAGAAAACAGAGTGAAACCTAAAAATTCAAACTGTTACTGGAAATGAACGCTTCAACATAGAAGAACGAAATTTGGGGAACCAAGTCGCCTTAGTGTACTGAACATTACCTGAAAGTATCATCCAGTTTGGGTGAAAAAATATTTGCTGAGATTTCTGGAGATTCGTAATTTTGGGAAGCTTGGCAACCCCTTCCCATGAAAGTGTTTCTCGCCAGTCACTGCTTAGGGCTACATCAAGAGGAAACCAAACGTAGAGATAGAACGTGAAACTACTTTGTTGTGTCAAGTTTCAAGAAGTTAGCACAAACCGTGTTGGATTTAGTGTTCCAAATACATCTATCAATATAGGAGAAAACAGAGTGAAACCTAAAAATTCAAACTGCTACTGGAAATGAACGCTTCAACATAGAAGAACGAAATTTGGGGAACCAAGTCGCCTTAGTGTACTGATCATTACCTGAGAGTATCATCCAGTTTGGGTGAAAAAATATTTGCTGAGATTTCTGGAGATTCGTAATTTTGGGAAGCTTGGCAACCCCTTCCCATGAAAGTGTTTCTCGCCAGTCACTGCTTAGGGCTACATCAAGAGGAAACAAAACGTAGAGATAGAACGTGAAACTACTTTGTTGTGTCAAGTTTCAAGAAGCTAGCACAAACCGTGTTGGATGTAGAGTTCCAAATACATCTATCAATATAGGAGAAAACAGAGTGAAACCTAAAAATTCAAACTGTTACTGGAAATGAACGCTTCAACATAGAAGAACGAAATTTGGGGAACCAAGTCGCCTTAGTGTACTGATCATTACCTGAAAGTATCATCCAGTTTGGGTGAAAAAATATTTGCTGAGATTTCTGGAGATTCGTAATTTTGGGAAGCTTGGCAACCCCTTCCCATGAAAGTGTTTCTCGCCAGTCACTGCTTAGGGCTACATCAAGAGGAAACAAAACGTAGAGATAGAACGTGAAACTACTTTGTTGTGTCAAGTTTCAAGAAGCTAGCACAAACCGTGTTGGATTTAGAGTTCCAAATACATCTATCAATATAGGAGAAAACAGAGTGAAACCTAAAAATTCAAACTGTTACTGGAAATGAACGCTTCAACATAGAAGAACGAAATTTGGGGAACCAAGTCGCCTTAGTGTACTGATCATTACCTGAAAGTATCATCCAGTTTGGGTGAAAAAATATTTGCTGAGATTTCTGGAGATTCGTAATTTTGGGAAGCTTGGCAACCCCTTCCCATGAAAGTGTTTCTCGCCAGTCACTGCTTAGGGCTACATCAAGAGGAAACAAAACGTAGAGATAGAACGTGAAACTACTTTGTTGTTTCAAGTTTCAAGAAGCTAGCACAAACCGTGTTGGATTTAGAGTTCCAAATACATCTATCAATATAGGAGAAAACAGAGTGAAACCTAAAAATTCAAACTGTTACTGGAAATGAATGCTTCAACATAGAAGAACGAAATTTGGGGAACCAAGTCGCCTTAGTGTACTGATCATTACCTGAAAGTATCATCCAGTTTGGGTGAAAAAATATTTGCTGAGATTTCTGGAGATTCGTAATTTTGGGAAGCTTGGCAACCCCTTCCCATGAAAGTGTTTCTCGCCAGTCACTGCTTAGGGCTACATCTAGAGGAAACAAAACGTAGAGATAGAACGTGAAACTACTTTGTTGTGTCAAGTTTCAAGAAGCTAGCACAAACCGTGTTGGATTTAGAGTTCCAAATACATCTATCAATATAGGAGAAAACAGAGTGAAACCTAAAAATTCAAACTGTTACTGGAAATGAACGCTTCAACATAGAAGAACGAAATTTGTGGAACCAAGTCGCCTTAGTGTACTGATCATTACCTGAAAGTATCATCCAGTTTGGGTGAAAAAAAATTTGCTGAGATTTCTGGAGATTCGTAATTTTGGGAAGCTTGGCAACCCCTTCCCATGAAAGTGTTTCTCGCCAGTCACTGCTTAGGGCTACATCTAGAGGAAACAAAACGTAGAGATAGAACGTGAAACTACTTTGTTGTGTCAAGTTTCAAGAAGCTAGCACAAACCGTGTTGGATTTAGAGTTCCAAATACATCTATCAATATAGGAGAAAACAGAGTGAAACCTAAAAATTCAAACTGTTACTGGAAATGAACGCTTCAACATAGAAGAACGAAATTTGGGGAACCAAGTCGCCTTAGTGTACTGATCATTACCTGAAAGTATCATCCAGTTTGGGTGAAAAAATATTTGCTGAGATTTCTGGAGATTCGTAATTTTGGGAAGCTTGGCAACCCCTTCCCATGAAAGTGTTTCTCGCCAGTCACTGCTTAGGGCTACATCAAGAGGAAACAAAACGTAGAGATAGAAGGTGAAACTACTTTGTTGTGTCAAGTTTCAAGAAGCTAGCACAAACCGTGTTGGATTTAGAGTTCCAAATACATCTATCAATATAGGAGAAAACAGAGTGTAACCTAAAAATTCAAACTGTTACTGGAAATGAACGCTTCAACATAGAAGAACGAAATTTGGGGAACCAAGTCGCCTTAGTGTACTGATCATTACCTGAAAGTATCATCCAGTTTGGGTGAAAAAATATTTGCTGAGATTTCTGGAGATTCGTAATTTTGGGAAGCTTGGCAACCCCTTCCCATGAAAGTGTTTCTCGCCAGTCACTGCTTAGGGCTACATCAAGAGGAAACAAAACATAGAGATAGAACGTGAAACTACTTTGTTGTGTCAAGTTTCAAGAAGCTAGCACAAACCATGTTGGATTTAGAGTTCCAAATACATCTATCAATATAGGAGAAAACAGAGTGAAACCTACAAATTCAAACTGTTACTGGAAATGAACGCTTCAACATAGAAGAACGAAATTTGGGGAACCAAGTCGCCTTAGTGTACTGATCATTACCTGAATGTATCATCCAGTTTGGGTGAAAAAATGTTTGCTGAGATTTCTGGAGATTCGTAATTTTGGGAAGCTTGGCAACCCCTTCCCATGAAAGTGTTTCTCGCCAGTCACTGCTTAGGGCTACATCAAGAGGAAACAAAACGTAGAGATAGAACGTGAAACTACTTTGTTGTGTCAAGTTTCAAGAAGCTAGCACAAACCGTGTTGGATGTAGAGTTCCAAATACATCTATCAATATAGGAGAAAACAGAGTGAAACCTAAAAATTCAAACTGTTACTGGAAATGAACGCTTCAAAATAGAAGAACGAAATTTGGGGAACCAAGTCGCCTTAGTGTACTGATCATTACCTGAAAGTATCATCCAGTTTGGGTGAAAAAATATTTGCTGAGATTTCTGGAGATTCGTAATTTTGGGAAGCTTGGCAACCCCTTCCCATGAAAGTGTTTCTCGCCAGTCACTGCTTAGGGCTACATCAAGAGGAAACAAAACGTAGAGATAGAACGTGAAACTACTTTGTTGTGTCAAGTTTCAAGAAGCTAGCACAAACCGTGTTGTATTTAGAGTTCCAAATACATCTATCAATATAGGAGAAAACAGAGTGAAACCTAAAAATTCAAACTGTTACTGGAAATGAACGCTTCAACATAGAAGAACAAAATTTGGGGAACCAAGTCGCCTTAGTGTACTGATCATTACCTGAAAGTATCATCCAGTTTGGGTGAAAAAATATTTGCTGAGATTTCTGGAGATTCGTAATTTTGGGAAGCTTGGCAACCCCTTCCCATGAAAGTGTTTCTCGCCAGTCACTGCTTAGGGCTACATCTAGAGGAAACAAAACGTAGAGATAGAACGTGAAACTACTTTGTTTTGTCAAGTTTCAAGAAGCTAGCACAAACCGTGTTGGATTTAGAGTTCCAAATACATCTATGAATATAGGAGAAAACAGAGTGAAACCTAAAAATTCAAACTGTTACTGGGAATGAACGCTTCAACATAGAAGAACGAAATTTGGGGAACCAAGTCGCCTTAGTGTACTGATCATTACCTGAAAGTATCATCCAGTTTGGGTGAAAAAATATTTGCTGAGATTTCTGGAGATTCGTAATTTTGGGAAGCTTGGCAACCCCTTCCCATGAAAGTGTTTCTCGCCAGTCACTGCTTAGGGCTACATCACGAGGAAACAAAACGTAGAGATAGAACGTGAAACTACTTTGTTGTGTCAAGTTTCAAGAAGCTAGCACAAACCGTGTTGGATTTAGAGTTCCAAATACATCTATCAATATAGGAGAAAACAGAGTGAAACCTAAAAATTCAAACTGTTACTGGAAATGAACGCTTCAACATAGAAGAACGAAATTTGGGGAACCAAGTCGCCTTAGTGTACTGATCATTACCTGAAAGTATCATCCAGTTTGGGTGAAAAAACGTTTGCTGAGATTTCTGGAGATTCGTAATTTTGGGAAGCTTGGCAACCCCTTCCCATGAAAGTGTTTCTCGCCAGTCACTGCTTAGGGCTACATCAAGAGGAAACAAAACGTAGAGATAGAACGTGAAACTACTTTGTTGTGTCAAGTTTCAAGAAGCTAGCACAAACCGTGTTGGATGTAGAGTTCCAAATACATCTATCAATATAGGAGAAAACAGAGTGAAACCTAAAAATTCAAACTGTTACTGGAAATGAACGCTTCAACATAGAAGAACGAAATTTGGGGAACCAAGTCGCCTTAGTGTACTGATCATTACCTGAAAGTATCATCCAGTTTGGGTGAAAAAATATTTGCTGAGATTTCTGGAGATTCGTAATTTTGGGAAGCTTGGCAACCCCTTCCCATGAAAGTGTTTCTCGCCAGTCACTGCTTAGGGCTACATCAAGAGGAAACAAAACGTAGAGATAGAACGTGAAACTACTTTGTTGTGTCAATTTTCAAGAAGCTAGCACAAACCGTGTTGGATTTAGAGTTCCAAATACATCTATCAATATAGGAGAAAACAGAGTGAAACCTAAAAATTCAAACTGTTACTGGAAATGAACGCTTCAACATAGAAGAACGAAATTTGGGGAACCAAGTCGCCTTAGTGTACTGATCATTACCTGAAAGTATCATCCAGTTTGGGTGAAAAAATATTTGCTGAGATTTCTGGAGATTCGTAATTTTGGGAAGCTTGGCAACCCCTTCCCATGAAAGTGTTTCTCGCCAGTCACTGCTTAGGGCTACATCAAGAGGAAACAAAACGTAGAGATAGAACGTGAAACTACTTTGTTGTGTCAAGTTTCAAGAAGCTAGCACAAACCGTGTTGGATTTAGAGTTCCAAATACATCTATCAATATAGGAGAAAACAGAGTGAAACCTAAAAATTCAAACTGTTACTGGAAATGAACGCTTCAACATAGAAGAACGAAATTTGGGGAACCAAGTCGCCTTAGTGTACTGATCATTACCTGAGAGTATCATCCAGTTTCGGTGAAAAAATATTTGCTGAAATTTCTGGAGATTCGTAATTTTTGGAAGCTTGGCAACCCCTTCCCATGAAAGTGTTTCTCGCCAGTCACTGCTTAGGGCTACATCTAGAGGAAACAAAACGTAGAGATACCACGTGAAACTACTTTGTTGTGTCAAGTTTCAAGAAGCTAGCACAAACCGTGTTGGATTTAGAGTTCCAAATACATCTATCAATATAGGAGAAAACAGAGTGAAACCTAAAAATTCAAACTGTTACTGGAAATGAACGCTTCAACATAGAAGAACGAAATTTGGGGAACCAAGTCGCCTTAGTGTACTGATCATTACCTGAAAGTATCATCCAGTTTGGGTGAAAAAATATTTGCTGAGATTTCTGGAGATTCGTAATTTTTGGAAGCTTGGCAACCCCTTCCCATGAAAGTGTTTCTCGCCAGTCACTGCTTAGGGCTACATCTAGAGGAAACAAAACGTAGAGATAGAACGTGAAACTACTTTGTTGTGTCTAGTTTCAAGAAGCTAGCACAAACCGTGTTGGATTTAGAGTTCCAAATACATCTATCAATATAGGAGAAAACAGAGTGAAACCTAAAAATTCAAACTGTTACTGGAAATGAACGCTTCAACATAGAAGAACGAAATTTGGGGAACCAAGTCGCCTTAGTGTACTGATCATTACCTGAAAGTATCATCCAGTTTGGGTGAAAAAATATTTGCTGAGATTTCTGGAGATTCGTAATTTTGGGAAGCTTGGCAACCCCTTCCCATGAAAGTGTTTCTCGCCAGTCACTGCTTAGGGCTACATCAAGAGGAAACAAAACGTAGAGATAGAAGGTGAAACTACTTTTGTGTCAAGTTTCAAGAAGCTAGCACAAACCGTGTTGGATTTAGAGTTCCAAATACATCTATCAATATAGGAGAAAACAGAGTGAAACCTAAAAATTCAAACTGTTACTGGGAATGAACGCTTCAACATAGAAGAACGAAATTTGGGGAACCAAGTCGCCTTAGTGTACTGATCATTACCTGAAAGTATCATCCAGTTTGGGTGAAAAAATGTTTGCTGAGATTTCTGGAGATTCGTAATTTTGGGAAGCTTGGCAACCCCTTCCCATGAAAGTGTTTCTCGCCAGTCACTGCTTAGGGCTACATCAAGAGGAAACAAAACGTAGAGATAGAACGTGAAACTACTTTGTTGTGTCAAGTTTCAAGAAGCTAGCACAAACCGTGTTGGATGTAGAGTTCCAAATACATCTATCAATATAGGAGAAAACAGAGTGAAACCTAAAAATTCAAACTGTTACTGGAAATGAACGCTTCAACATAGAAGAACGAAATTTGGGGAACCAAGTCGCCTTAGTGTACTGATCATTACCTGAAAGTATCATCCAGTTTGGGTGAAAAAATATTTGCTGAGATTTCTGGAGATTCGTAATTTTGGGAAGCTTGGCAACCCCTTCCCATGAAAGTGTTTCTCGCCAGTCACTGCTTAGGGCTACATCAAGAGGAAACAAAACGTAGAGATAGAACGTGAAACTACTTTGTTGTGTCAAGTTTCAAGAAGCTAGCACAAACCGTGTTGGATTTAGAGTTCCAAATACATCTATCAATATAGGAGAAAACAGAGTGAAACCTACAAATTCAAACTGTTACTGGAAATGAACGCTTCAACATAGAAGAACGAAATTTGGGGAACCAAGTCGCCTTAGTGTACTGATCATTACCTGAAAGTATCATCCAGTTTGGGTGAAAAAATATTTGCTGAGATTTCTGGAGATTCGTATTTGGGAAGCTTGGCAACCCCTTCCCATGAAAGTGTTTCTCGCCAGTCACTGCTTAGGGCTACATCTAGAGGAAACAAAACGTAGAGATAGAACGTGAAACTACTTTGTTGTGTCAAGTTTCAAGAAGCTAGCACAAACCGTGTTGGATTTAGAGTTCCAAATACATCTATCAATATAGGAGAAAACAGAGTGAAACCTAAAAATTCAAACTGTTACTGGAAATGAACGCTTCAACATAGAAGAACGAAATTTGGGGAACCAAGTCGCCTTAGTGTACTGATCATTACCTGAAAGTATCATCCAGTTTGGGTGAAAAAATATTTGCTGAGATTTCTGGAGATTCGTAATTTTGGGAAGCTTGGCAACCCCTTCCCATGAAAGTGTTTCTCGCCAGTCACTGCTTAGGGCTACATCAAGAGGAAACAAAACGTAGAGATAGAAGGTGAAACTACTTTGTTGTGTCAAGTTTCAAGAAGCTAGCACAAACCGTGTTGGATTTAGAGTTCCAAATACATCTATCAATATAGGAGAAAACAGAGTGAAACCTAAAAATTCAAACTGTTACTGGAAATGAACGCTTCAACATAGAAGAACGAAATTTGGGGAACCAAGTCGCCTTAGTGTACTGATCATTACCTGAAAGTATCATCCAGTTTGGGTGAAAAAATATTTCCTGAGATTTCTGGAGATTCGTAATTTTGGGAAGCTTGGCAACCCCTTCCCATGAAAGTGTTTCTCGCCAGTCACTGCTTAGGGCTACATCAAGAGGAAACAAAACGTAGAGATAGAACGTGAAACTACTTTGTTGTGTCAAGTTTCAAGAAGCTAGCACAAACCGTGTTGGATTTAGAGTTCCAAATACATCTATCCATATAGGAGAAAACAGAGTGAAACCTAAAAATTCAAACTGTTACTGGAAATGAACGCTTCAACATAGAAGAACGAAATTTGGGTAACCAAGTCGCCTTAGTGTACTGATCATTACCTGAAAGTATCATCCAGTTTGGGTGAAAAAATGTTTGCTGAGATTTCTGGAGATTCGTAATTTTGGGAAGCTTGGCAACCCCTTCCCATGAAAGTGTTTCTCGCCAGTCACTGCTTAGGGCTACATCAAGAGGAAACAAAACGTAGAGATAGAACGTGAAACTACTTTGTTGTGTCAAGTTTCAAGAAGCTAGCACAAACCGTGTTGGATGTAGAGTTCCAAATACATCTATCAATATAGGAGAAAACAGAGTGAAACCTACAAATTCAAACTGTTACTGGAAATGAACGCTTCAACATAGAAGACCGAAATTTGGGGAACCAAGTCGCCTTAGTGTACTGATCATTACCTGAAAGTATCATCCAGTTTGGGTGAAAAAATATTTGCTGAGATTTCTGGAGATTCGTAATTTTGGGAAGCTTGGCAACCCCTTCCCATGAAAGTGTTTCTCGCCAGTCACTGCTTAGGGCTACATCAAGAGGAAACAAAACGTAGAGATAGAACGTGAAACTACTTTGTTGTGTCAAGTTTCAAGAAGCTAGCACAAAACGTGTTGGATTTAGAGTTCCAAATACATCTATCAATATAGGAGAAAACAGAGTGAAACCTAAAAATTCAAACTGTTACTGGAAATGAACGCTTCAACATAGAAGAACGAAATTTGGGGAACCAAGTCGCCTTAGTGTACTGATCATTACCTGAGAGTATCATCCAGTTTGGGTGAAAAAATGTTTGCTGAGATTTCTGGAGATTCGTAATTTTTGGAAGCTTGGCAACCCCTTCCCATGAAAGTGTTTCTCGCCAGTCACTGCTTAGGGCTACATCAAGAGGAAACAAAACGTAGAGATAGAATGTGAAACTACTTTGTTGTGTCAAGTTTCAAGAAGCTAGCACAAACCGTGTTGGATTTAGAGTTCCAAATACATCTATCAATATAGGAGAAAACAGAGTGAAACCTAAAAATTCAAACTGTTACTGGAAATGAACGCTTCAACATAGAAGAACGAAATTTGGGGAACCAAGTCGCCTTAGTGTACTGATCATTACCTGAAAGTATCATCCAGTTTGGGTGAAAAAATATTTGCTGAGATTTCTGGAGATTCGTAATTTTGGGAAGCTTGGCAACCCCTTCCCATGAAAGTGTTTCTCGCCAGTCACTGCTTAGGGCTACATCAAAAGGAAACAAAACGTAGAGATAGAAGGTGAAACTACTTTGTTGTGTCAAGTTTCAAGAAGCTAACACAAACCGTGTTGGATTTAGAGTTCCAAATACATCTATCAATATAGGAGAAAACAGAGTGAAACCTAAAAATTCAAACTGTTACTGGAAATGAACGCTTCAACATAGAAGAACGAAATTTGGGGAACCAAGTCGCCTTAGTGTACTGATCATTACCTGAAAGTATCATCCAGTTTGGGTGAAAAAATATTTGCTGAGATTTCTGGAGATTCGTAATTTTGGGAAGCTTGGCAACCCCTTCCCATGAAAGTGTTTCTCGCCAGTCACTGCTTAGGGCTACATCAAGAGGAAACAAAACGTAGAGATAGAACGTGAAACTACTTTGTTGTGTCAAGTTTCAAGAAGCTAGCACAAACCGTGTTGGATTTAGAGTTCCAAATACATCTATCCATATAGGAGAAAACAGAGTGAAACCTAAAAATTCAAACTGTTACTGGAAATGAACGCTTCAACATAGAAGAACGAAATTTGGGTAACCAAGTCGCCTTAGTGTACTGATCATTACCTGAAAGTATCATCCAGTTTGGGTGAAAAAATATTTGCTGAGATTTCTGGAGATTCGTAATATTTGGAAGCTTGGCAACCCCTTCCCATGAAAGTGTTTCTCGCCAGTCACTGCTTAGGGCTACATCAAGAGGAAACAAAACGTAGAGATAGAACGTGAAACTACTTTGTTGTGTCAAGTTTCAAGAAGCTAGCACAAACCGTGTTGGATTTAGAGTTCCAAATACATCTATCAATATAGGAGAAAACAAAGTGAAACCTAAAAATTCAAACTGTTACTGGAAATGAACGCTTCAACATAGAAGAACGAAATTTGGGGAACCAAGTCGCCTTAGTGTACTGATCATTACCTGAAAGTATCATCCAGTTTGGGTGAAAAAATATTTGCTGAGATTTCTGGAGATTCGTATTTGGGAAGCTTGGCAACCCCTTCCCATGAAAGTGTTTCTCGCCAGTCACTGCTTAGGGCTACATCTAGAGGAAACAAAACGTAGAGATAGAACGTGAAACTACTTTGTTGTGTCAAGTTTCAAGAAGCTAGCACAAACCGTGTTGGATTTAGAGTTCCAAATACATCTATCAATATAGGAGAAAACAGAGTGAAACCTAAAAATTCAAACTGTTACTGGAAATGAACGCTTCAACATAGAAGAACGAAATTTGGGGAACCAAGTCGCCTTAGTGTACTGATCATTACCTGAAAGTATCATCCAGTTTGGGTGAAAAAATATTTGCTGAGATTTCTGGAGATTCGTAATTTTGGGAAGCTTGGCAACCCCTTCCCATGAAAGTGTTTCTCGCCAGTCACTGCTTAGGGCTACATCAAGAGGAAACAAAACGTAGAGATAGAAGGTGAAACTACTTTGTTGTGTCAAGTTTCAAGAAGCTAGCACAAACCGTGTTGGATTTAGAGTTCCAAATACATCTATCAATATAGGAGAAAACAGAGTGAAACCTAAAAATTCAAACTGTTACTGGAAATGAACGCTTCAACATAGAAGAACGAAATTTGGGGAACCAAGTCGCCTTAGTGTACTGATCATTACCTGAAAGTATCATCCAGTTTGGGTGAAAAAATATTTCCTGAGATTTCTGGAGATTCGTAATTTTGGGAAGCTTGGCAACCCCTTCCCATGAAAGTGTTTCTCGCCAGTCACTGCTTAGGGCTACATCAAGAGGAAACAAAACGTAGAGATAGAACGTGAAACTACTTTGTTGTGTCAAGTTTCAAGAAGCTAGCACAAACCGTGTTGGATTTAGAGTTCCAAATACATCTATCCATATAGGAGAAAACAGAGTGAAACCTAAAAATTCAAACTGTTACTGGAAATGAACGCTTCAACATAGAAGAACGAAATTTGGGTAACCAAGTCGCCTTAGTGTACTGATCATTACCTGAAAGTATCATCCAGTTTGGGTGAAAAAATGTTTGCTGAGATTTCTGGAGATTCGTAATTTTGGGAAGCTTGGCAACCCCTTCCCATGAAAGTGTTTCTCGCCAGTCACTGCTTAGGGCTACATCAAGAGGAAACAAAACGTAGAGATAGAACGTGAAACTACTTTGTTGTGTCAAGTTTCAAGAAGCTAGCACAAACCGTGTTGGATGTAGAGTTCCAAATACATCTATCAATATAGGAGAAAACAGAGTGAAACCTACAAATTCAAACTGTTACTGGAAATGAACGCTTCAACATAGAAGACCGAAATTTGGGGAACCAAGTCGCCTTAGTGTACTGATCATTACCTGAAAGTATCATCCAGTTTGGGTGAAAAAATATTTGCTGAGATTTCTGGAGATTCGTAATTTTGGGAAGCTTGGCAACCCCTTCCCATGAAAGTGTTTCTCGCCAGTCACTGCTTAGGGCTACATCAAGAGGAAACAAAACGTAGAGATAGAACGTGAAACTACTTTGTTGTGTCAAGTTTCAAGAAGCTAGCACAAAACGTGTTGGATTTAGAGTTCCAAATACATCTATCAATATAGGAGAAAACAGAGTGAAACCTAAAAATTCAAACTGTTACTGGAAATGAACGCTTCAACATAGAAGAACGAAATTTGGGGAACCAAGTCGCCTTAGTGTACTGATCATTACCTGAGAGTATCATCCAGTTTGGGTGAAAAAATGTTTGCTGAGATTTCTGGAGATTCGTAATTTTTGGAAGCTTGGCAACCCCTTCCCATGAAAGTGTTTCTCGCCAGTCACTGCTTAGGGCTACATCAAGAGGAAACAAAACGTAGAGATAGAATGTGAAACTACTTTGTTGTGTCAAGTTTCAAGAAGCTAGCACAAACCGTGTTGGATTTAGAGTTCCAAATACATCTATCAATATAGGAGAAAACAGAGTGAAACCTAAAAATTCAAACTGTTACTGGAAATGAACGCTTCAACATAGAAGAACGAAATTTGGGGAACCAAGTCGCCTTAGTGTACTGATCATTACCTGAAAGTATCATCCAGTTTGGGTGAAAAAATATTTGCTGAGATTTCTGGAGATTCGTAATTTTGGGAAGCTTGGCAACCCCTTCCCATGAAAGTGTTTCTCGCCAGTCACTGCTTAGGGCTACATCAAAAGGAAACAAAACGTAGAGATAGAAGGTGAAACTACTTTGTTGTGTCAAGTTTCAAGAAGCTAACACAAACCGTGTTGGATTTAGAGTTCCAAATACATCTATCAATATAGGAGAAAACAGAGTGAAACCTAAAAATTCAAACTGTTACTGGAAATGAACGCTTCAACATAGAAGAACGAAATTTGGGGAACCAAGTCGCCTTAGTGTACTGATCATTACCTGAAAGTATCATCCAGTTTGGGTGAAAAAATATTTCCTGAGATTTCTGGAGATTCGTAATTTTGGGAAGCTTGGCAACCCCTTCCCATGAAAGTGTTTCTCGCCAGTCACTGCTTAGGGCTACATCAAGAGGAAACAAAACGTAGAGATAGAACGTGAAACTACTTTGTTGTGTCAAGTTTCAAGAAGCTAGCACAAACCGTGTTGGATTTAGAGTTCCAAATACATCTATCCATATAGGAGAAAACAGAGTGAAACCTAAAAATTCAAACTGTTACTGGAAATGAACGCTTCAACATAGAAGAACGAAATTTGGGTAACCAAGTCGCCTTAGTGTACTGATCATTACCTGAAAGTATCATCCAGTTTGGGTGAAAAAATGTTTGCTGAGATTTCTGGAGATTCGTAATTTTGGGAAGCTTGGCAACCCCTTCCCATGAAAGTGTTTCTCGCCAGTCACTGCTTAGGGCTACATCAAGAGGAAACAAAACGTAGAGATAGAACGTGAAACTACTTTGTTGTGTCAAGTTTCAAGAAGCTAGCACAAACCGTGTTGGATGTAGAGTTCCAAATACATCTATCAATATAGGAGAAAACAGAGTGAAACCTACAAATTCAAACTGTTACTGGAAATGAACGCTTCAACATAGAAGACCGAAATTTGGGGAACCAAGTCGCCTTAGTGTACTGATCATTACCTGAAAGTATCATCCAGTTTGGGTGAAAAAATATTTGCTGAGATTTCTGGAGATTCGTAATTTTGGGAAGCTTGGCAACCCCTTCCCATGAAAGTGTTTCTCGCCAGTCACTGCTTAGGGCTACATCAAGAGGAAACAAAACGTAGAGATAGAACGTGAAACTACTTTGTTGTGTCAAGTTTCAAGAAGCTAGCACAAAACGTGTTGGATTTAGAGTTCCAAATACATCTATCAATATAGGAGAAAACAGAGTGAAACCTAAAAATTCAAACTGTTACTGGAAATGAACGCTTCAACATAGAAGAACGAAATTTGGGGAACCAAGTCGCCTTAGTGTACTGATCATTACCTGAGAGTATCATCCAGTTTGGGTGAAAAAATGTTTGCTGAGATTTCTGGAGATTCGTAATTTTGGGAAGCTTGGCAACCCCTTCCCATGAAAGTGTTTCTCGCCAGTCACTGCTTAGGGCTACATCAAGAGGAAACAAAACGTAGAGATAGAACGTGAAACTACTTTGTTGTGTCAAGTTTCAAGAAGCTAGCACAAACCGTGTTGGATTTAGAGTTCCAAATACATCTATCCATATAGGAGAAAACAGAGTGAAACCTAAAAATTCAAACTGTTACTGGAAATGAACGCTTCAACATAGAAGAACGAAATTTGGGTAACCAAGTCGCCTTAGTGTACTGATCATTACCTGAAAGTATCATCCAGTTTGGGTGAAAAAATGTTTGCTGAGATTTCTGGAGATTCGTAATTTTGGGAAGCTTGGCAACCCCTTCCCATGAAAGTGTTTCTCGCCAGTCACTGCTTAGGGCTACATCAAGAGGAAACAAAACGTAGAGATAGAACGTGAAACTACTTTGTTGTGTCAAGTTTCAAGAAGCTAGCACAAACCGTGTTGGATGTAGAGTTCCAAATACATCTATCAATATAGGAGAAAACAGAGTGAAACCTACAAATTCAAACTGTTACTGGAAATGAACGCTTCAACATAGAAGACCGAAATTTGGGGAACCAAGTCGCCTTAGTGTACTGATCATTACCTGAAAGTATCATCCAGTTTGGGTGAAAAAATATTTGCTGAGATTTCTGGAGATTCGTAATTTTGGGAAGCTTGGCAACCCCTTCCCATGAAAGTGTTTCTCGCCAGTCACTGCTTAGGGCTACATCAAGAGGAAACAAAACGTAGAGATAGAACGTGAAACTACTTTGTTGTGTCAAGTTTCAAGAAGCTAGCACAAAACGTGTTGGATTTAGAGTTCCAAATACATCTATCAATATAGGAGAAAACAGAGTGAAACCTAAAAATTCAAACTGTTACTGGAAATGAACGCTTCAACATAGAAGAACGAAATTTGGGGAACCAAGTCGCCTTAGTGTACTGATCATTACCTGAGAGTATCATCCAGTTTGGGTGAAAAAATGTTTGCTGAGATTTCTGGAGATTCGTAATTTTTGGAAGCTTGGCAACCCCTTCCCATGAAAGTGTTTCTCGCCAGTCACTGCTTAGGGCTACATCAAGAGGAAACAAAACGTAGAGATAGAACGTGAAACTACTTTGTTGTGTCAAGTTTCAAGAAGCTAGCACAAACCGTGTTGGATTTAGAGTTCCAAATACATCTATCAATATAGGAGAAAACAGAGTGAAACCTAAAAATTCAAACTGTTACTGGAAATGAACGCTTCAACATAGAAGAACGAAATTTGGGGAACCAAGTCGCCTTAGTGTACTGATCATTACCTGAAAGTATCATCCAGTTTGGGTGAAAAAATATTTGCTGAGATTTCTGGAGATTCGTAATTTTGGGAAGCTTGGCAACCCCGTTCCATGAAAGGGTTTCTCGCCAGTCACTGCTTAGGGCTACATCAAGAGGAAACAAAACATAGAGATAGAACATGAAACTACTTTGTTGTGTCAAGTTTCAAGAAGCTAGCACAAACCGTGTTGGATTTAGAGTTCCAAATACATCTATCAATATAGGAGAAAACAAAGTGAAACCTAAAAATTCAAACTGTTACTGGAAATGAACGCTTCAACATAGAAGAACGAAATTTGGGGAACCAAGTCACCTTAGTGTACTGATCATTACCTGAAAGTATCATCCAGTTTGGGTGAAAAATTATTTGCTGAGATTTCTGGAGATTCGTAATTTTGGGAAGCTTGGCAACCCCTTCCCATGAAAGTGTTTCTCGCCAGTCACTGCTTAGGGCTACATCAAGAGGAAACAAAACGTAGAGATAGAACGTGAAACTACTTTGTTGTGTCATGTTTCAAGAAGCTAGCACAAACCGTGTTGGATTTAGAGTTCCAAATACATCTATCAATATAGGAGAAAACAGAGTGAAACCTAAAAATTCAAACTGTTACTGGAAATGAATGCTTCAACATAGAAGAACGAAATTTGGGGAACCAAGTCGCCTTAGTGTACTGATCATTACCTGAAAGTATCATCCAGTTTGGGTGAAAAAATGTTTGCTGAGATTTCTGGAGATTCGTAATTTTGGGAAGCTTGGCAACCCCTTCCCATGAAAGTGTTTCTCGCCAGTCACTGCTTAGGGCTACATCAAGAGGAAACAAAACGTAGAGATAGAACGTGAAACTACTTTGTTGTGTCAAGTTTCAAGAAGCTAGCACAAACCGTGTTGGATTTAGAGTTCCAAATACATCTATCAATATAGGAGAAAACAGAGTGAAACCTAAAAATTCAAACTGTTACTGGAAATGAACGCTTCAACATAGAAGAACGGAATTTGGGGAACCAAGTCGCCTTAGTGTACTGATCATTACCTGAAAGTATCATCCAGTTTGGGTGAAAAAATATTTGCTGAGATTTCTGGAGATTCGTAATTTTGGGAAGCTTGGAAACCCTTCCCATGAAATTGTTTCTCGCCAGTCACTGCTTAGGGCTACATCAAGAGGAAACAAAACGTAGAGATAGAACGTGAAACTACTTTGTTGTGTCAAGTTTCAAGAAGCTAGCACAAACCGTGTTGGATTTAGAGTTCCAAATACATCGATCAATATAGGAGAAAACAGAGTGAAACCTAAAAATTCAAACTGTTACTGGAAATGAACGCTTCAACATAGAAGAACGAAATTTGGGGAACCAAGTCACCTTAGTGTACTGATCATTACCTGAAAGTATCATCCAGTTTGGGTGAAAAAATATTTGCTGAGATTTCTGGAGATTCGTAATATTTGGAAGCTTGGCAACCCCTTCCCATGAAAGTGTTTCTCGCCAGTCACTGCTTAGGGCTACATCAAGAGGAAACAAAACGTAGAGATAGAACGTGAAACTACTTTGTTGTGTCAAGTTTCAAGAAGCTAGCACAAACCGTGTTGGATTTAGAGTTCCAAATACATCTATCAATATAGGAGAAAACAAAGTGAAACCTAAAAATTCAAACTGTTACTGGAAATGAACGCTTCAACATAGAACAACGACATTTGGGGAACCAAGTCGCCTTAGTGTACTGATCATTACCTGAAAGTATCATCCAGTTTGGGTGAAAAAATATTTGCTGAGATTTCTGGAGATTCGTATTTGGGAAGCTTGGCAACCCCTTCCCATGAAAGTGTTTCTCGCCAGTCACTGCTTAGGGCTACATCAAGAGGAAACAAAACGTAGAGATAGAACGTGAAACTACTTTGTTGTGTCAAGTTTCAAGAAGCTAGCACAAACCGTGTTGGATTTAGAGTTCCAAATACATCTATCAATATAGGAGAAAACAGAGTGAAACCTAAAAATTCAAATTGTTACTGGAAATGAACGCTTCAACATAGAAGAACGAAATTTGGGGAACCAAGTCGCCTTAGTGTACTGATCATTACCTGAAAGTATCATCCAGTTTGGGTGAAAAAATGTTTGCTGAGATTTCTGGAGATTCGTAATTTTGGGAAGCTTGGCAACCCCTTCCCATGAAAGTGTTTCTCGCCAGTCACTGCTTAGGGCTACATCAAGAGGAAACAAAACGTAGAGATAGAACGTGAAACTACTTTGTTGTGTCAAGTTTCAAGAAGCTAGCACAAACCGTGTTGGATGTAGAGTTCCAAATACATCTATCAATATAGGAGAAAACAGAGTGAAACCTAAAAATTCAAACTGTTACTGGAAATGAACGCTTCAACATAGAAGAACGGAATTTGGGGAACCAAGTCGCCTTAGTGTACTGATCATTACCTGAAAGTATCATCCAGTTTGGGTGAAAAAATATTTGCTGAGATTTCTGGAGATTCGTAATTTTGGGAAGCTTGGCAACCCCTTCCCATGAAATTGTTTCTCGCCAGTCACTGCTTAGGGCTACATCAAGAGGAAACAAAACGTAGAGATAGAACGTGAAACTACTTTGTTGTGTCAAGTTTCAAGAAGCTAGCACAAACCGTGTTGGATTTAGAGTTCCAAATACATCTATCAATATAGGAGAAAACAGAGTGAAACCTAAAAATTCAAACTGTTACTGGAAATGAACGCTTCAACATAGAAGAACGAAATTTGGGGAACCAAGTCGCCTTAGTGTTCTGATCATTACCTGAAAGTATCATCCAGTTTGGGTGAAAAAATATTTGCTGAGATTTCTGGAGATTCGTAATTTTGGGAAGCTTGGCAACCCCTTCCCATGAAAGTGTTTCTCGCCAGTCACTGCTTAGGGCTACATCAAGAGGAAACAAAACGTAGAGATAGAACGTGAAACTACTTTGTTGTTTCAAGTTTCAAGAAGCTAGCACAAACCGTGTTGGATTTAGAGTTCCAAATACATCTATCAATATAGGAGAAAACAGAGTGAAACCTAAAAATTCAAACTGTTACTGGAAATGAACGCTTCAACATAGAAGAACGAAATTTGGGGAACCAAGTCGCCTTAGTGTACTGATCATTACCTGAAAGTATCATCCAGTTTGGGTGAAAAAATATTTGCTGAGATTTCTGGAGATTCGTAATTTTTGGAAGCTTGGCAACCCCTTCCCATGAAAGTGTTTCTCGCCAGTCTCTGCTTAGGGCTACATCTAGAGGAAACAAAACGTAGAGATAGAACGTGAAACTACTTTGTTGTGTCAAGTTTCACGAAGCTAGCACAAACCGTGTTGGATTTAGAGTTCCAAATACATCTATCAATATAGGAGAAAACAGAGTGAAACCTAAAAATTCAAACTGTTACTGGGAATGAACGCTTCAACATAGAAGAACGAAATTTGGGGAACCAAGTCGCCTTAGTGTACTGATCATTACCTGAAAGTATCATCCAGTTTGGGTGAAAAAATATTTCCTGAGATTTCTGGAGATTCGTAATTTTGGGAAGCTTGGCAACCCCTTCCCATGAAAGTGTTTCTCGCCAGTCACTGCTTAGGGCTACATCAAGAGGAAACAAAACGTAGAGATAGAACGTGAAACTACTTTGTTGTGTCAAGTTTCAAGAAGCTAGCACAAACCGTGTTGGATTTAGAGTTCCAAATACATCTATCCATATAGGAGAAAACAGAGTGAAACCTAAAAATTCAAACTGTTACTGGAAATGAACGCTTCAACATAGAAGAACGAAATTTGGGTAACCAAGTCGCCTTAGTGTACTGATCATTACCTGAAAGTATCATCCAGTTTGGGTGAAAAAATGTTTGCTGAGATTTCTGGAGATTCGTAATTTTGGGAAGCTTGGCAACCCCTTCCCATGAAAGTGTTTCTCGCCAGTCACTGCTTAGGGCTACATCAAGAGGAAACAAAACGTAGAGATAGAACGTGAAACTACTTTGTTGTGTCAAGTTTCACGAAGCTAGCACAAACCGTGTTGGATTTAGAGTTCCAAATACATCTATCAATATAGGAGAAAACAGAGTGAAACCTAAAAATTCAAACTGTTACTGGGAATGAACGCTTCAACATAGAAGAACGAAATTTGGGGAACCAAGTCGCCTTAGTGTACTGATCATTACCTGAAAGTATCATCCAGTTTGGGTGAAAAAATATTTCCTGAGATTTCTGGAGATTCGTAATTTTGGGAAGCTTGGCAACCCCTTCCCATGAAAGTGTTTCTCGCCAGTCACTGCTTAGGGCTACATCAAGAGGAAACAAAACGTAGAGATAGAACGTGAAACTACTTTGTTGTGTCAAGTTTCAAGAAGCTAGCACAAACCGTGTTGGATTTAGAGTTCCAAATACATCTATCCATATAGGAGAAAACAGAGTGAAACCTAAAAATTCAAACTGTTACTGGAAATGAACGCTTCAACATAGAAGAACGAAATTTGGGTAACCAAGTCGCCTTAGTGTACTGATCATTACCTGAAAGTATCATCCAGTTTGGGTGAAAAAATGTTTGCTGAGATTTCTGGAGATTCGTAATTTTGGGAAGCTTGGCAACCCCTTCCCATGAAAGTGTTTCTCGCCAGTCACTGCTTAGGGCTACATCAAGAGGAAACAAAACGTAGAGATAGAACGTGAAACTACTTTGTTGTGTCAAGTTTCAAGAAGCTAGCACAAACCGTGTTGGATGTAGAGTTCCAAATACATCTATCAATATAGGAGAAAACAGAGTGAAACCTACAAATTCAAACTGTTACTGGAAATGAACGCTTCAACATAGAAGACCGAAATTTGGGGAACCAAGTCGCCTTAGTGTACTGATCATTACCTGAAAGTATCATCCAGTTTGGGTGAAAAAATATTTGCTGAGATTTCTGGAGATTCGTAATTTTGGGAAGCTTGGCAACCCCTTCCCATGAAAGTGTTTCTCGCCAGTCACTGCTTAGGGCTACATCAAGAGGAAACAAAACGTAGAGATAGAACGTGAAACTACTTTGTTGTGTCAAGTTTCAAGAAGCTAGCACAAAACGTGTTGGATTTAGAGTTCCAAATACATCTATCAATATAGGAGAAAACAGAGTGAAACCTAAAAATTCAAACTGTTACTGGAAATGAACGCTTCAACATAGAAGAACGAAATTTGGGGAACCAAGTCGCCTTAGTGTACTGATCATTACCTGAGAGTATCATCCAGTTTGGGTGAAAAAATGTTTGCTGAGATTTCTGGAGATTCGTAATTTTTGGAAGCTTGGCAACCCCTTCCCATGAAAGTGTTTCTCGCCAGTCACTGCTTAGGGCTACATCAAGAGGAAACAAAACGTAGAGATAGAATGTGAAACTACTTTGTTGTGTCAAGTTTCAAGAAGCTAGCACAAACCGTGTTGGATTTAGAGTTCCAAATACATCTATCAATATAGGAGAAAACAGAGTGAAACCTAAAAATTCAAACTGTTACTGGAAATGAACGCTTCAACATAGAAGAACGAAATTTGGGGAACCAAGTCGCCTTAGTGTACTGATCATTACCTGAAAGTATCATCCAGTTTGGGTGAAAAAATATTTGCTGAGATTTCTGGAGATTCGTAATTTTGGGAAGCTTGGCAACCCCTTCCCATGAAAGTGTTTCTCGCCAGTCACTGCTTAGGGCTACATCAAAAGGAAACAAAACGTAGAGATAGAAGGTGAAACTACTTTGTTGTGTCAAGTTTCAAGAAGCTAACACAAACCGTGTTGGATTTAGAGTTCCAAATACATCTATCAATATAGGAGAAAACAGAGTGAAACCTAAAAATTCAAACTGTTACTGGAAATGAACGCTTCAACATAGAAGAACGAAATTTGGGGAACCAAGTCGCCTTAGTGTACTGATCATTACCTGAAAGTATCATCCAGTTTGGGTGAAAAAATATTTCCTGAGATTTCTGGAGATTCGTAATTTTGGGAAGCTTGGCAACCCCTTCCCATGAAAGTGTTTCTCGCCAGTCACTGCTTAGGGCTACATCAAGAGGAAACAAAACGTAGAGATAGAACGTGAAACTACTTTGTTGTGTCAAGTTTCAAGAAGCTAGCACAAACCGTGTTGGATTTAGAGTTCCAAATACATCTATCCATATAGGAGAAAACAGAGTGAAACCTAAAAATTCAAACTGTTACTGGAAATGAACGCTTCAACATAGAAGAACGAAATTTGGGTAACCAAGTCGCCTTAGTGTACTGATCATTACCTGAAAGTATCATCCAGTTTGGGTGAAAAAATGTTTGCTGAGATTTCTGGAGATTCGTAATTTTGGGAAGCTTGGCAACCCCTTCCCATGAAAGTGTTTCTCGCCAGTCACTGCTTAGGGCTACATCAAGAGGAAACAAAACGTAGAGATAGAACGTGAAACTACTTTGTTGTGTCAAGTTTCAAGAAGCTAGCACAAACCGTGTTGGATGTAGAGTTCCAAATACATCTATCAATATAGGAGAAAACAGAGTGAAACCTACAAATTCAAACTGTTACTGGAAATGAACGCTTCAACATAGAAGACCGAAATTTGGGGAACCAAGTCGCCTTAGTGTACTGATCATTACCTGAAAGTATCATCCAGTTTGGGTGAAAAAATATTTGCTGAGATTTCTGGAGATTCGTAATTTTGGGAAGCTTGGCAACCCCTTCCCATGAAAGTGTTTCTCGCCAGTCACTGCTTAGGGCTACATCAAGAGGAAACAAAACGTAGAGATAGAACGTGAAACTACTTTGTTGTGTCAAGTTTCAAGAAGCTAGCACAAAACGTGTTGGATTTAGAGTTCCAAATACATCTATCAATATAGGAGAAAACAGAGTGAAACCTAAAAATTCAAACTGTTACTGGAAATGAACGCTTCAACATAGAAGAACGAAATTTGGGGAACCAAGTCGCCTTAGTGTACTGATCATTACCTGAGAGTATCATCCAGTTTGGGTGAAAAAATGTTTGCTGAGATTTCTGGAGATTCGTAATTTTGGGAAGCTTGGCAACCCCTTCCCATGAAAGTGTTTCTCGCCAGTCACTGCTTAGGGCTACATCAAGAGGAAACAAAACGTAGAGATAGAACGTGAAACTACTTTGTTGTGTCAAGTTTCAAGAAGCTAGCACAAACCGTGTTGGATTTAGAGTTCCAAATACATCTATCCATATAGGAGAAAACAGAGTGAAACCTAAAAATTCAAACTGTTACTGGAAATGAACGCTTCAACATAGAAGAACGAAATTTGGGTAACCAAGTCGCCTTAGTGTACTGATCATTACCTGAAAGTATCATCCAGTTTGGGTGAAAAAATGTTTGCTGAGATTTCTGGAGATTCGTAATTTTGGGAAGCTTGGCAACCCCTTCCCATGAAAGTGTTTCTCGCCAGTCACTGCTTAGGGCTACATCAAAAGGAAACAAAACGTAGAGATAGAACGTGAAACTACTTTGTTGTGTCAAGTTTCAAGAAGCTAGCACAAACCGTGTTGGATGTAGAGTTCCAAATACATCTATCAATATAGGAGAAAACAGAGTGAAACCTACAAATTCAAACTGTTACTGGAAATGAACGCTTCAACATAGAAGACCGAAATTTGGGGAACCAAGTCGCCTTAGTGTACTGATCATTACCTGAAAGTATCATCCAGTTTGGGTGAAAAAATATTTGCTGAGATTTCTGGAGATTCGTAATTTTGGGAAGCTTGGCAACCCCTTCCCATGAAAGTGTTTCTCGCCAGTCACTGCTTAGGGCTACATCAAGAGGAAACAAAACGTAGAGATAGAACGTGAAACTACTTTGTTGTGTCAAGTTTCAAGAAGCTAGCACAAAACGTGTTGGATTTAGAGTTCCAAATACATCTATCAATATAGGAGAAAACAGAGTGAAACCTAAAAATTCAAACTGTTACTGGAAATGAACGCTTCAACATAGAAGAACGAAATTTGGGGAACCAAGTCGCCTTAGTGTACTGATCATTACCTGAGAGTATCATCCAGTTTGGGTGAAAAAATGTTTGCTGAGATTTCTGGAGATTCGTAATTTTTGGAAGCTTGGCAACCCCTTCCCATGAAAGTGTTTCTCGCCAGTCACTGCTTAGGGCTACATCAAGAGGAAACAAAACGTAGAGATAGAACGTGAAACTACTTTGTTGTGTCAAGTTTCAAGAAGCTAGCACAAACCGTGTTGGATTTAGAGTTCCAAATACATCTATCAATATAGGAGAAAACAGAGTGAAACCTACAAATTCAAACTGTTACTGGAAATGAACGCTTCAACATAGAAGAACGAAATTTGGGGAACCAAGTCGCCTTAGTGTACTGATCATTACCTGAAAGTATCATCCAGTTTGGGTGAAAAAATATTTGCTGAGATTTCTGGAGATTCGTAATTTTGGGAAGCTTGGCAACCCCGTTCCATGAAAGGGTTTCTCGCCAGTCACTGCTTAGGGCTACATCAAGAGGAAACAAAACATAGAGATAGAACATGAAACTACTTTGTTGTGTCAAGTTTCAAGAAGCTAGCACAAACCGTGTTGGATTTAGAGTTCCAAATACATCTATCAATATAGGAGAAAACAAAGTGAAACCTAAAAATTCAAACTGTTACTGGAAATGAACGCTTCAACATAGAAGAACGAAATTTGGGGAACCAAGTCACCTTAGTGTACTGATCATTACCTGAAAGTATCATCCAGTTTGGGTGAAAAATTATTTGCTGAGATTTCTGGAGATTCGTAATTTTGGGAAGCTTGGCAACCCCTTCCCATGAAAGTGTTTCTCGCCAGTCACTGCTTAGGGCTACATCAAGAGGAAACAAAACGTAGAGATAGAACGTGAAACTACTTTGTTGTGTCATGTTTCAAGAAGCTAGCACAAACCGTGTTGGATTTAGAGTTCCAAATACATCTATCAATATAGGAGAAAACAGAGTGAAACCTAAAAATTCAAACTGTTACTGGAAATGAATGCTTCAACATAGAAGAACGAAATTTGGGGAACCAAGTCGCCTTAGTGTACTGATCATTACCTGAAAGTATCATCCAGTTTGGGTGAAAAAATGTTTGCTGAGATTTCTGGAGATTCGTAATTTTGGGAAGCTTGGCAACCCCTTCCCATGAAAGTGTTTCTCGCCAGTCACTGCTTAGGGCTACATCAAGAGGAAACAAAACGTAGAGATAGAACGTGAAACTACTTTGTTGTGTCAAGTTTCAAGAAGCTAGCACAAACCGTGTTGGATTTAGAGTTCCAAATACATCTATCAATATAGGAGAAAACAGAGTGAAACCTAAAAATTCAAACTGTTACTGGAAATGAACGCTTCAACATAGAAGAACGGAATTTGGGGAACCAAGTCGCCTTAGTGTACTGATCATTACCTGAAAGTATCATCCAGTTTGGGTGAAAAAATATTTGCTGAGATTTCTGGAGATTCGTAATTTTGGGAAGCTTGGAAACCCTTCCCATGAAATTGTTTCTCGCCAGTCACTGCTTAGGGCTACATCAAGAGGAAACAAAACGTAGAGATAGAACGTGAAACTACTTTGTTGTGTCAAGTTTCAAGAAGCTAGCACAAACCGTGTTGGATTTAGAGTTCCAAATACATCGATCAATATAGGAGAAAACAGAGTGAAACCTAAAAATTCAAACTGTTACTGGAAATGAACGCTTCAACATAGAAGAACGAAATTTGGGGAACCAAGTCACCTTAGTGTACTGATCATTACCTGAAAGTATCATCCAGTTTGGGTGAAAAAATATTTGCTGAGATTTCTGGAGATTCGTAATATTTGGAAGCTTGGCAACCCCTTCCCATGAAAGTGTTTCTCGCCAGTCACTGCTTAGGGCTACATCAAGAGGAAACAAAACGTAGAGATAGAACGTGAAACTACTTTGTTGTGTCAAGTTTCAAGAAGCTAGCACAAACCGTGTTGGATTTAGAGTTCCAAATACATCTATCAATATAGGAGAAAACAAAGTGAAACCTAAAAATTCAAACTGTTACTGGAAATGAACGCTTCAACATAGAACAACGACATTTGGGGAACCAAGTCGCCTTAGTGTACTGATCATTACCTGAAAGTATCATCCAGTTTGGGTGAAAAAATATTTGCTGAGATTTCTGGAGATTCGTATTTGGGAAGCTTGGCAACCCCTTCCCATGAAAGTGTTTCTCGCCAGTCACTGCTTAGGGCTACATCAAGAGGAAACAAAACGTAGAGATAGAACGTGAAACTACTTTGTTGTGTCAAGTTTCAAGAAGCTAGCACAAACCGTGTTGGATTTAGAGTTCCAAATACATCTATCAATATAGGAGAAAACAGAGTGAAACCTAAAAATTCAAACTGTTACTGGAAATGAACGCTTCAACATAGAAGAACGAAATTTGGGGAACCAAGTCGCCTTAGTGTACTGATCATTACCTGAAAGTATCATCCAGTTTGGGTGAAAAAATGTTTGCTGAGATTTCTGGAGATTCGTAATTTTGGGAAGCTTGGCAACCCCTTCCCATGAAAGTGTTTCTCGCCAGTCACTGCTTAGGGCTACATCAAGAGGAAACAAAACGTAGAGATAGAACGTGAAACTACTTTGTTGTGTCAAGTTTCAAGAAGCTAGCACAAACCGTGTTGGATGTAGAGTTCCAAATACATCTATCAATATAGGAGAAAACAGAGTGAAACCTAAAAATTCAAACTGTTACTGGAAATGAACGCTTCAACATAGAAGAACGGAATTTGGGGAACCAAGTCGCCTTAGTGTACTGATCATTACCTGAAAGTATCATCCAGTTTGGGTGAAAAAATATTTGCTGAGATTTCTGGAGATTCGTAATTTTGGGAAGCTTGGCAACCCCTTCCCATGAAATTGTTTCTCGCCAGTCACTGCTTAGGGCTACATCAAGAGGAAACAAAACGTAGAGATAGAACGTGAAACTACTTTGTTGTGTCAAGTTTCAAGAAGCTAGCACAAACCGTGTTGGATTTAGAGTTCCAAATACATCTATCAATATAGGAGAAAACAGAGTGAAACCTAAAAATTCAAACTGTTACTGGAAATGAACGCTTCAACATAGAAGAACGAAATTTGGGGAACCAAGTCGCCTTAGTGTTCTGATCATTACCTGAAAGTATCATCCAGTTTGGGTGAAAAAATATTTGCTGAGATTTCTGGAGATTCGTAATTTTGGGAAGCTTGGCAACCCCTTCCCATGAAAGTGTTTCTCGCCAGTCACTGCTTAGGGCTACATCAAGAGGAAACAAAACGTAGAGATAGAACGTGAAACTACTTTGTTGTTTCAAGTTTCAAGAAGCTAGCACAAACCGTGTTGGATTTAGAGTTCCAAATACATCTATCAATATAGGAGAAAACAGAGTGAAACCTAAAAATTCAAACTGTTACTGGAAATGAACGCTTCAACATAGAAGAACGAAATTTGGGGAACCAAGTCGCCTTAGTGTACTGATCATTACCTGAAAGTATCATCCAGTTTGGGTGAAAAAATATTTGCTGAGATTTCTGGAGATTCGTAATTTTTGGAAGCTTGGCAACCCCTTCCCATGAAAGTGTTTCTCGCCAGTCTCTGCTTAGGGCTACATCTAGAGGAAACAAAACGTAGAGATAGAACGTGAAACTACTTTGTTGTGTCAAGTTTCACGAAGCTAGCACAAACCGTGTTGGATTTAGAGTTCCAAATACATCTATCAATATAGGAGAAAACAGAGTGAAACCTAAAAATTCAAACTGTTACTGGGAATGAACGCTTCAACATAGAAGAACGAAATTTGGGGAACCAAGTCGCCTTAGTGTACTGATCATTACCTGAAAGTATCATCCAGTTTGGGTGAAAAAATATTTCCTGAGATTTCTGGAGATTCGTAATTTTGGGAAGCTTGGCAACCCCTTCCCATGAAAGTGTTTCTCGCCAGTCACTGCTTAGGGCTACATCAAGAGGAAACAAAACGTAGAGATAGAACGTGAAACTACTTTGTTGTGTCAAGTTTCAAGAAGCTAGCACAAACCGTGTTGGATTTAGAGTTCCAAATACATCTATCCATATAGGAGAAAACAGAGTGAAACCTAAAAATTCAAACTGTTACTGGAAATGAACGCTTCAACATAGAAGAACGAAATTTGGGGAACCAAGTCGCCTTAGTGTACTGATCATTACCTGAGAGTATCATCCAGTTTGGGTGAAAAAATGTTTGCTGAGATTTCTGGAGATTCGTAATTTTTGGAAGCTTGGCAACCCCTTCCCATGAAAGTGTTTCTCGCCAGTCACTGCTTAGGGCTACATCAAGAGGAAACAAAACATAGAGATAGAAGGTGAAACTACTTTGTTGTGTCAAGTTTCAAGAAGCTAGCACAAACCGTGTTGGATTTAGAGTTCCAAATACATCTATCAATATAGGAGAAAACAGAGTGAAACCTAAAAATTCAAACTGTTACTGGAAATGAACGCTTCAACATAGAAGAACGAAATTTGGGGAACCAAGTCGCCTTAGTGTACTGATCATTACCTGAAAGTATCATCCAGTTTGGGTGAAAAAATATTTGCTGAGATTTCTGGAGATTCGTAATTTTGGGAAGCTTGGCAACCCCGTTCCATGAAAGGGTTTCTCGCCAGTCACTGCTTAGGGCTACATCAAGAGGAAACAAAACATAGAGATAGAACATGAAACTACTTTGTTGTGTCAAGTTTCAAGAAGCTAGCACAAACCGTGTTGGATTTAGAGTTCCAAATACATCTATCAATATAGGAGAAAACAAAGTGAAACCTAAAAATTCAAACTGTTACTGGAAATGAACGCTTCAACATAGAACAACGAAATTTGGGGAACCAAGTCGCCTTAGTGTACTGATCATTACCTGAAAGTATCATCCAGTTTGGGTGAAAAAATATTTGCTGAGATTTCTGGAGATTCGTAATTTTGGGAAGCTTGGCAACCCCTTCCCATGAAAGTGTTTCTCGCCAGTCACTGCTTAGGGCTACATCAAGAGGAAACAAAACGTAGAGATAGAACGTGAAACTACTTTGTTGTGTCAAGTTTCAAGAAGCTAGCACAAACCGTGTTGGATTTAGAGTTCCAAATACATCTATCAATATAGGAGAAAACAGAGTGAAACCTAAAAATTCAAACTGTTACTGGAAATGAACGCTTCAACATAGAAGAACGAAATTTGGGGAACCAAGTCGCCTTAGTGTACTGATCATTACCTGAAAGTATCATCCAGTTTGGGTGAAAAAATGTTTGCTGAGATTTCTGGAGATTCGTAATTTTGGGAAGCTTGGCAACCCCTTCCCATGAAAGTGTTTCTCGCCAGTCACTGCTTAGGGCTACATCAAGAGGAAACAAAACGTAGAGATAGAACGTGAAACTACTTTGTTGTGTCAAGTTTCAAAAAGCTAGCACAAACCGTGTTGGATGTAGAGTTCCAAATACATCTATCAATATAGGAGAAAACAGAGTGAAACCTAAAAATTCAAACTGTTACTGGAAATGAACGCTTCAACATAGAAGAACGGAATTTGGGGAACCAAGTCGCCTTAGTGTACTGATCATTACCTGAAAGTATCATCCAGTTTGGGTGAAAAAATATTTGCTGAGATTTCTGGAGATTCGTAATTTTGGGAAGCTTGGCAACCCCTTCCCATGAAATTGTTTCTCGCCAGTCACTGCTTAGGGCTACATCAAGAGGAAACAAAACGTAGAGATAGAACGTGAAACTACTTTGTTGTGTCAAGTTTCAAGAAGCTAGCACAAACCGTGTTGGATTTAGAGTTCCAAATACATCTATCAATATAGGAGAAAACAGAGTGAAACCTAAAAATTCAAACTGTTACTGGAAATGAACGCTTCAACATAGAAGAACGAAATTTGGGGAACCAAGTCGCCTTAGTGTACTGATCATTACCTGAGAGTATCATCCAGTTTGGGTGAAAAAATGTTTGCTGAGATTTCTGGAGATTCGTAATTTTTGGAAGCTTGGCAACCCCTTCCCATGAAAGTGTTTCTCGCCAGTCACTGCTTAGGGCTACATCAAGAGGAAACAAAACGTAGAGATAGAAGGTGAAACTACTTTGTTGTGTCAAGTTTCAAGAAGCTAGCACAAACCGTGTTGGATTTAGAGTTCCAAATACATCTATCAATATAGGAGAAAACAGAGTGAAACCTAAAAATTCAAACTGTTACTGGAAATGAACGCTTCAACATAGAAGAACGAAATTTGGGGAACCAAGTCGCCTTAGTGTACTGATCATTACCTGAAAGTATCATCCAGTTTGGGTGAAAAAATATTTGCTGAGATTTCTGGAGATTCGTAATTTTGGGAAGCTTGGCAACCCCGTTCCATGAAAGGGTTTCTCGCCAGTCACTGCTTAGGGCTACATCAAGAGGAAACAAAACATAGAGATAGAACATGAAACTACTTTGTTGTGTCAAGTTTCAAGAAGCTAGCACAAACCGTGTTGGATTTAGAGTTCCAAATACATCTATCAATATAGGAGAAAACAAAGTGAAACCTAAAAATTCAAACTGTTACTGGAAATGAACGCTTCAACATAGAAGAACGAAATTTGGGGAACCAAGTCACCTTAGTGTACTGATCATTACCTGAAAGTATCATCCAGTTTGGGTGAAAAATTATTTGCTGAGATTTCTGGAGATTCGTAATTTTGGGAAGCTTGGCAACCCCTTCTTATGAAAGTGTTTCTCGCCAGTCACTGCTTAGGGCTACATCAAGAGGAAACAAAACGTAGAGATAGAACGTGAAACTACTTTGTTGTGTCAAGTTTCAAGAAGCTAGCACAAACCGTGTTGGATTTAGAGTTCCAAATACATCTATCAATATAGGAGAAAACAGAGTGAAACCTAAAAATTCAAACTGTTACTGGAAATGAACGCTTCAACATAGAAGAACGAAATTTGGGGAACCAAGTCGCCTTAGTGTACTGATCATTACCTGAAAGTATCATCCAGTTTGGGTGAAAAAATGTTTGCTGAGATTTCTGGAGATTCGTAATTTTGGGAAGCTTGGCAACCCCTTCCCATGAAAGTGTTTCTCGCCAGTCACTGCTTAGGGCTACATCAAGAGGAAACAAAACGTAGAGATAGAACGTGAAACTACTTTGTTGTGTCAAGTTTCAAGAAGCTAGCACAAACCGTGTTGGATTTAGAGTTCCAAATACATCTATCAATATAGGAGAAAACAGAGTGAAACCTAAAAATTCAAACTGTTACTGGAAATGAACGCTTCAACATAGAAGAACGGAATTTGGGGAACCAAGTCGCCTTAGTGTACTGATCATTACCTGAAAGTATCATCCAGTTTGGGTGAAAAAATATTTGCTGAGATTTCTGGAGATTCGTAATTTTGGGAAGCTTGGAAACCCTTCCCATGAAATTGTTTCTCGCCAGTCACTGCTTAGGGCTACATCAAGAGGAAACAAAACGTAGAGATAGAACGTGAAACTACTTTGTTGTGTCAAGTTTCAAGAAGCTAGCACAAACCGTGTTGGATTTAGAGTTCCAAATACATCGATCAATATAGGAGAAAACAGAGTGAAACCTAAAAATTCAAACTGTTACTGGAAATGAACGCTTCAACATAGAAGAACGAAATTTGGGGAACCAAGTCGCCTTAGTGTACTGATCATTACCTGAAAGTATCATCCAGTTTGGGTGAAAAAATATTTGCTGAGATTTCTGGAGATTCGTAATATTTGGAAGCTTGGCAACCCCTTCCCATGAAAGTGTTTCTCGCCAGTCACTGCTTAGGGCTACATCAAGAGGAAACAAAACGTAGAGATAGAACGTGAAACTACTTTGTTGTGTCAAGTTTCAAGAAGCTAGCACAAACCGTGTTGGATTTAGAGTTCCAAATACATCTATCAATATAGGAGAAAACAAAGTGAAACCTAAAAATTCAAACTGTTACTGGAAATGAACGCTTCAACATAGAACAACGAAATTTGGGGAACCAAGTCGCCTTAGTGTACTGATCATTACCTGAAAGTATCATCCAGTTTGGGTGAAAAAATATTTGCTGAGATTTCTGGAGATTCGTAATTTTGGGAAGCTTGGCAACCCCTTCCCATGAAAGTGTTTCTCGCCAGTCACTGCTTAGGGCTACATCAAGAGGAAACAAAACGTAGAGATAGAACGTGAAACTACTTTGTTGTGTCAAGTTTCAAGAAGCTAGCACAAACCGTGTTGGATTTAGAGTTCCAAATACATCTATCAATATAGGAGAAAACAGAGTGAAACCTAAAAATTCAAACTGTTACTGGAAATGAACGCTTCAACATAGAAGAACGAAATTTGGGGAACCAAGTCGCCTTAGTGTACTGATCATTACCTGAAAGTATCATCCAGTTTGGGTGAAAAAATGTTTGCTGAGATTTCTGGAGATTCGTAATTTTGGGAAGCTTGGCAACCCCTTCCCATGAAAGTGTTTCTCGCCAGTCACTGCTTAGGGCTACATCAAGAGGAAACAAAACGTAGAGATAGAACGTGAAACTACTTTGTTGTGTCAAGTTTCAAAAAGCTAGCACAAACCGTGTTGGATGTAGAGTTCCAAATACATCTATCAATATAGGAGAAAACAGAGTGAAACCTAAAAATTCAAACTGTTACTGGAAATGAACGCTTCAACATAGAAGAACGGAATTTGGGGAACCAAGTCGCCTTAGTGTACTGATCATTACCTGAAAGTATCATCCAGTTTGGGTGAAAAAATATTTGCTGAGATTTCTGGAGATTCGTAATTTTGGGAAGCTTGGCAACCCCTTCCCATGAAATTGTTTCTCGCCAGTCACTGCTTAGGGCTACATCAAGAGGAAACAAAACGTAGAGATAGAACGTGAAACTACTTTGTTGTGTCAAGTTTCAAGAAGCTAGCACAAACCGTGTTGGATTTAGAGTTCCAAATACATCTATCAATATAGGAGAAAACAGAGTGAAACCTAAAAATTCAAACTGTTACTGGAAATGAACGCTTCAACATAGAAGAACGAAATTTGGGGAACCAAGTCGCCTTAGTGTACTGATCATTACCTGAAAGTATCATCCAGTTTGGGTGAAAAAATATTTGCTGAGATTTCTGGAGATTCGTAATTTTGGGAAGCTTGGCAACCCCTTCCCATGAAAGTGTTTCTCGCCAGTCACTGCTTAGGGCTACATCAAGAGGAAACAAAACGTAGAGATAGAACGTGAAACTACTTTGTTGTGTCAAGTTTCAAGAAGCTAGCACAAACCGTGTTGGATTTAGAGTTCCAAATACATCTATCAATATAGGAGAAAACAGAGTGAAACCTAAAAATTCAAACTGTTACTGGAAATGAACGCTTCAACATAGAAGAACGAAATTTGGGGAACCAAGTCGCCTTAGTGTACTGATCATTACCTGAAAGTATCATCCAGTTTGGGTGAAAAAATATTTGCTGAGATTTCTGGAGATTCGTAATTTTTGGAAGCTTGGCAACCCCTTCCCATGAAAGTGTTTCTCGCCAGTCACTGCTTAGGGCTACATCTAGAGGAAACAAAACGTAGAGATAGAACGTGAAACTACTTTGTTGTGTCAAGTTTCACGAAGCTAGCACAAACCGTGTTGGATTTAGAGTTCCAAATACATCTATCAATATAGGAGAAAACAGAGTGAAACCTAAAAATTCAAACTGTTACTGGGAATGAACGCTTCAACATAGAAGAACGAAATTTGGGGAACCAAGTCGCCTTAGTGTACTGATCATTACCTGAAAGTATCATCCAGTTTGGGTGAAAAAATATTTCCTGAGATTTCTGGAGATTCGTAATTTTGGGAAGCTTGGCAACCCCTTCCCATGAAAGTGTTTCTCGCCAGTCACTGCTTAGGGCTACATCAAGAGGAAACAAAACGTAGAGATAGAACGTGAAACTACTTTGTTGTGTCAAGTTTCAAGAAGCTAGCACAAACCGTGTTGGATTTAGAGTTCCAAATACATCTATCCATATAGGAGAAAACAGAGTGAAACCTAAAAATTCAAACTGTTACTGGAAATGAACGCTTCAACATAGAAGAACGAAATTTGGGGAACCAAGTCGCCTTAGTGTACTGATCATTACCTGAAAGTATCATCCAGTTTGGGTGAAAAAATGTTTGCTGAGATTTCTGGAGATTCGTAATTTTGGGAAGCTTGGCAACCCCTTCCCATGAAAGTGTTTCTCGCCAGTCACTGCTTAGGGCTACATCAAGAGGAAACAAAACGTAGAGATAGAACGTGAAACTACTTTGTTGTGTCAAGTTTCAAGAAGCTAGCACAAACCGTGTTGGATTTAGAGTTCCAAATACATCTATCAATATAGGAGAAAACAGAGTGAAACCTAAAAATTCAAACTGTTACTGGAAATGAACGCTTCAACATAGAAGAACGGAATTTGGGGAACCAAGTCGCCTTAGTGTACTGATCATTACCTGAAAGTATCATCCAGTTCGGGTGAAAAAATATTTGCTGAGACTTCTGGAGATTCGTAATTTTGGGAAGCTTGGAAACCCTTCCCATGAAATTGTTTCTCGCCAGTCACTGCTTAGGGCTACATCAAGAGGAAACAAAACGTAGAGATAGAACGTGAAACTACTTTGTTGTGTCAAGTTTCAAGAAGCTAGCACAAACCGTGTTGGATTTAGAGTTCCAAATACATCTATCAATATAGGAGAAAACAGAGTGAAACCTAAAAATTCAAACTGTTACTGGAAATGAACGCTTCAACATAGAAGAACGAAATTTGGGGAACCAAGTCGCCTTAGTGTACTGATCATTACCTGAAAGTATCAACCAGTTTGGGTGAAAAAATATTTGCTGAGATTTCTGGAGATTCGTAATATTTGGAAGCTTGGCAACCCCTTCCCATGAAAGTGTTTCTCGCCAGTCACTGCTTAGGGCTACATCAAGAGGAAACAAAACGTAGAGATAGAACGTGAAACTACTTTGTTGTGTCAAGTTTCAAGAAGCTAGCACAAACCGTGTTGGATTTAGAGTTCCAAATACATCTATCAATATAGGAGAAAACAAAGTGAAACCTAAAAATTCAAACTGTTACTGGAAATGAACGCTTCAACATAGAAGAACGAAATTTGGGGAACCAAGTCGCCTTAGCGTACTGATCATTACCTGAAAGTATCATCCAGTTTGGGTGAAAAAATATTTGCTGAGATTTCTGGAGATTCGTATTTGGGAAGCTTGGCAACCCCTTCCCATGAAAGTGTTTCTCGCCAGTCACTGCTTAGGGCTACATCAAGAGGAAACAAAACGTAGAGATAGAACGTGAAACTACATTGTTGTGTCAAGTTTCAAGAAGCTAGCACAAACCGTGTTGGATGTAGAGTTCCAAATACATCTATCAATATAGGAGAAAACAGAGTGAAACCTAAAAATTCAAACTGTTACTGGAAATGAACGCTTCAACATAGAAGAACGGAATTTGGGGAACCAAGTCGCCTTAGTGTACTGATCATTACCTGAAAGTATCATCCAGTTTGGGTGAAAAAATATTTGCTGAGATTTCTGGAGATTCGTAATTTTGGGAATCTTGGCAACCCCTTCCCATGAAATTGTTTCTCGCCAGTCACTGCTTAGGGCTACATCAAGAGGAAACAAAACGTAGAGATAGAACGTGAAACTACTTTGTTGTGTCAAGTTTCAAGAAGCTAGCACAAACCGTGTTGGATTTAGAGTTCCAAATACATCTATCAATATAGGAGAAAACAGAGTGAAACCTAAAAATTCAAACTGTTACTGGAAATGAACGCTTCAACATAGAAGAACGAAATTTGGGGAACCAAGTCGCCTTAGTGTACTGATCATTACCTGAAAGTATCATCCAGTTTGGGTGAAAAAATATTTGCTGAGATTTCTGGAGATTCGTAATTTTGGGAAGCTTGGCAACCCCTTCCCATGAAAGTGTTTCTCGCCAGTCACTGCTTAGGGCTACATCAAGAGGAAACAAAACGTAGAGATAGAACGTGAAACTACTTTGTTGTGTCAAGTTTCAAGAAGCTAGCACAAAACTTGTTGGATTTAGAGTTCCAAATACATCTATCAATATAGGAGAAAACAGAGTGAAACCTAAAAATTCAAACTGTTACTGGAAATGAACGCTTCAACATAGAAGAACGAAATTTGGGGAACCAAGTCGCCTTAGTGTACTGATCATTACCTGAGAGTATCATCCAGTTTGGGTGAAAAAATATTTGCTGAGATTTCTGGAGATTCGTAATTTTTGGAAGCTTGGCAACCCCTTCCCATGAAAGTGTTTCTCGCCAGTCACTGCTTAGGGCTACATCAAGAGGAAACAAAACGTAGAGATAGAACGTGAAACTACTTTGTTGTGTCAAGTTTCAAGAAGCTAGCACAAACCGTGTTGGATTTAGAGTTCCAAATACATCTATCAATATAGGAGAAAACAGAGTGAAACCTAAAAATTCAAACTGTTACTGGAAATGAACGCTTCAACATAGAAGAACGAAATTTGGGGAACCAAGTCGCCTTAGTGTACTGATCATTACCTGAAAGTATCATCCAGTTTGGGTGAAAAAATATTTGCTGAGATTTCTGGAGATTCGTAATTTTGGGAAGCTTGGCAACCCCGTTCCATGAAAGGGTTTCTCGCCAGTCACTGCTTAGGGCTACATCAAGAGGAAACAAAACATAGAGATAGAACATGAAACTACTTTGTTGTGTCAAGTTTCAAGAAGCTAGCACAAACCGTGTTGGATTTAGAGTTCCAAATACATCTATCAATATAGGAGAAAACAAAGTGAAACCTAAAAATTCAAACTGTTACTGGAAATGAACGCTTCAACATAGAAGAACGAAATTTGGGGAACCAAGTCACCTTAGTGTACTGATCATTACCTGAAAGTATCATCCAGTTTGGGTGAAAAATTATTTGCTGAGATTTCTGGAGATTCGTAATTTTGGGAAGCTTGGCAACCCCTTCCCATGAAAGTGTTTCTCGCCAGTCACTGCTTAGGGCTACATCAAGAGGAAACAAAACGTAGAGATAGAACGTGAAACTACTTTGTTGTGTCAAGTTTCAAGAAGCTAGCACAAACCGTGTTGGATGTAGAGTTCCAAATACATCTATCAATATAGGAGAAAACAGAGTGAAACCTACAAATTCAAACTGTTACTGGAAATGAACGCTTCAACATAGAAGAACGGAATTTGGGGAACCAAGTCGCCTTAGTGTACTGATCATTACCTGAAAGTATCATCCAGTTTGGGTGAAAAAATATTTGCTGAGACTTCTGGAGATTCGTAATTTTTGGAAGCTTGGCAACCCCTTCCCATGAAAGTGTTTCTCGCCAGTCACTGCTTAGGGCTACATCTAGAGGAAACAAAACGTAGAGATAGAACGTGAAACTACTTTGTTGTGTCAAGTTTCACGAAGCTAGCACAAACCGTGTTGGATTTAGAGTTCCAAATACATCTATCAATATAGGAGAAAACAGAGTGAAACCTAAAAATTCAAACTGTTACTGGGAATGAACGCTTCAACATAGAAGAACGAAATTTGGGGAACCAAGTCGCCTTAGTGTACTGATCATTACCTGAAAGTATCATCCAGTTTGGGTGAAAAAATATTTCCTGAGATTTCTGGAGATTCGTAATTTTGGGAAGCTTGGCAACCCCTTCCCATGAAAGTGTTTCTCGCCAGTCACTGCTTAGGGCTACATCAAGAGGAAACAAAACGTAGAGATAGAACGTGAAACTACTTTGTTGTGTCAAGTTTCAAGAAGCTAGCACAAACCGTGTTGGATTTAGAGTTCCAAATACATCTATCCATATAGGAGAAAACAGAGTGAAACCTAAAAATTCAAACTGTTACTGGAAATGAACGCTTCAACATAGAAGAACGAAATTTGGGGAACCAAGTCGCCTTAGTGTACTGATCATTACCTGAAAGTATCATCCAGTTTGGGTGAAAAAATGTTTGCTGAGATTTCTGGAGATTCGTAATTTTGGGAAGCTTGGCAACCCCTTCCCATGAAAGTGTTTCTCGCCAGTCACTGCTTAGGGCTACATCAAGAGGAAACAAAACGTAGAGATAGAACGTGAAACTACTTTGTTGTGTCAAGTTTCAAGAAGCTAGCACAAACCGTGTTGGATTTAGAGTTCCAAATACATCTATCAATATAGGAGAAAACAGAGTGAAACCTAAAAATTCAAACTGTTACTGGAAATGAACGCTTCAACATAGAAGAACGGAATTTGGGGAACCAAGTCGCCTTAGTGTACTGATCATTACCTGAAAGTATCATCCAGTTCGGGTGAAAAAATATTTGCTGAGACTTCTGGAGATTCGTAATTTTGGGAAGCTTGGAAACCCTTCCCATGAAATTGTTTCTCGCCAGTCACTGCTTAGGGCTACATCAAGAGGAAACAAAACGTAGAGATAGAACGTGAAACTACTTTGTTGTGTCAAGTTTCAAGAAGCTAGCACAAACCGTGTTGGATTTAGAGTTCCAAATACATCTATCAATATAGGAGAAAACAGAGTGAAACCTAAAAATTCAAACTGTTACTGGAAATGAACGCTTCAACATAGAAGAACGAAATTTGGGGAACCAAGTCGCCTTAGTGTACTGATCATTACCTGAAAGTATCATCCAGTTTGGGTGAAAAAATATTTGCTGAGATTTCTGGAGATTCGTAATATTTGGAAGCTTGGCAACCCCTTCCCATGAAAGTGTTTCTCGCCAGTCACTGCTTAGGGCTACATCAAGAGGAAACAAAACGTAGAGATAGAACGTGAAACTACTTTGTTGTGTCAAGTTTCAAGAAGCTAGCACAAACCGTGTTGGATTTAGAGTTCCAAATACATCTATCAATATAGGAGAAAACAAAGTGAAACCTAAAAATTCAAACTGTTACTGGAAATGAACGCTTCAACATAGAAGAACGAAATTTGGGGAACCAAGTCGCCTTAGTGTACTGATCATTACCTGAAAGTATCATCCAGTTTGGGTGAAAAAATATTTGCTGAGATTTCTGGAGATTCGTAATTTTGGGAAGCTTGGCAACCCCTTCCCATGAAAGTGTTTCTCGCCAGTCACTGCTTAGGGCTACATCAAGAGGAAACAAAACGTAGAGATAGAACGTGAAACTACATTGTTGTGTCAAGTTTCAAGAAGCTAGCACAAACCGTGTTGGATGTAGAGTTCCAAATACATCTATCAATATAGGAGAAAACAGAGTGAAACCTAAAAATTCAAACTGTTACTGGAAATGAACGCTTCAACATAGAAGAACGGAATTTGGGGAACCAAGTCGCCTTAGTGTACTGATCATTACCTGAAAGTATCATCCAGTTTGGGTGAAAAAATATTTGCTGAGATTTCTGGAGATTCGTAATTTTGGGAATCTTGGCAACCCCTTCCCATGAAATTGTTTCTCGCCAGTCACTGCTTAGGGCTACATCAAGAGGAAACAAAACGTAGAGATAGAACGTGAAACTACTTTGTTGTGTCAAGTTTCAAGAAGCTAGCACAAACCGTGTTGGATTTAGAGTTCCAAATACATCTATCCATATAGGAGAAAACAGAGTGAAACCTAAAAATTCAAACTGTTACTGGAAATGAACGCTTCAACATAGAAGAACGAAATTTGGGGAACCAAGTCGCCTTAGTGTACTGATCATTACCTGAAAGTATCATCCAGTTTGGGTGAAAAAATATTTGCTGAAATTTCTGGAGATTCGTAATTTTTGGAAGCTTGGCAACCCCTTCCCATGAAAGTGTTTCTCGCCAGTCACTGCTTAGGGCTACATCTAGAGGAAACAAAACGTAGAGATAGAACGTGAAACTACTTTGTTGTGTCAAGTTTCACGAAGCTAGCACAAACCGTGTTGGATTTAGAGTTCCAAATACATCTATCAATATAGGAGAAAACAGAGTGAAACCTAAAAATTCAAACTGTTACTGGGAATGAACGCTTCAACATAGAAGAACGAAATTTGGGGAACCAAGTCGCCTTAGTGTACTGATCATTACCTGAAAGTATCATCCAGTTTGGGTGAAAAAATATTTCCTGAGATTTCTGGAGATTCGTAATTTTGGGAAGCTTGGCAACCCCTTCCCATGAAAGTGTTTCTCGCCAGTCACTGCTTAGGGCTACATCAAGAGGAAACAAAACGTAGAGATAGAACGTGAAACTACTTTGTTGTGTCAAGTTTCAAGAAGCTAGCACAAACCGTGTTGGATTTAGAGTTCCAAATACATCTATCCATATAGGAGAAAACAGAGTGAAACCTAAAAATTCAAACTGTTACTGGAAATGAACGCTTCAACATAGAAGAACGAAATTTGGGGAACCAAGTCGCCTTAGTGTACTGATCATTACCTGAAAGTATCATCCAGTTTGGGTGAAAAAATGTTTGCTGAGATTTCTGGAGATTCGTAATTTTGGGAAGCTTGGCAACCCCTTCCCATGAAAGTGTTTCTCGCCAGTCACTGCTTAGGGCTACATCAAGAGGAAACAAAACGTAGAGATAGAACGTGAAACTACTTTGTTGTGTCAAGTTTCAAGAAGCTAGCACAAACCGTGTTGGATTTAGAGTTCCAAATACATCTATCAATATAGGAGAAAACAGAGTGAAACCTAAAAATTCAAACTGTTACTGGAAATGAACGCTTCAACATAGAAGAACGGAATTTGGGGAACCAAGTCGCCTTAGTGTACTGATCATTACCTGAAAGTATCATCCAGTTCGGGTGAAAAAATATTTGCTGAGACTTCTGGAGATTCGTAATTTTGGGAAGCTTGGAAACCCTTCCCATGAAATTGTTTCTCGCCAGTCACTGCTTAGGGCTACATCAAGAGGAAACAAAACGTAGAGATAGAACGTGAAACTACTTTGTTGTGTCAAGTTTCAAGAAGCTAGCACAAACCGTGTTGGATTTAGAGTTCCAAATACATCTATCAATATAGGAGAAAACAGAGTGAAACCTAAAAATTCAAACTGTTACTGGAAATGAACGCTTCAACATAGAAGAACGAAATTTGGGGAACCAAGTCGCCTTAGTGTACTGATCATTACCTGAAAGTATCATCCAGTTTGGGTGAAAAAATATTTGCTGAGATTTCTGGAGATTCGTAATATTTGGAAGCTTGGCAACCCCTTCCCATGAAAGTGTTTCTCGCCAGTCACTGCTTAGGGCTACATCAAGAGGAAACAAAACGTAGAGATAGAACGTGAAACTACTTTGTTGTGTCAAGTTTCAAGAAGCTAGCACAAACCGTGTTGGATTTAGAGTTCCAAATACATCTATCAATATAGGAGAAAACAAAGTGAAACCTAAAAATTCAAACTGTTACTGGAAATGAACGCTTCAACATAGAAGAACGAAATTTGGGGAACCAAGTCGCCTTAGTGTACTGATCATTACCTGAAAGTATCATCCAGTTTGGGTGAAAAAATATTTGCTGAGATTTCTGGAGATTCGTATTTGGGAAGCTTGGCAACCCCTTCCCATGAAAGTGTTTCTCGCCAGTCACTGCTTAGGGCTACATCAAGAGGAAACAAAACGTAGAGATAGAACGTGAAACTACATTGTTGTGTCAAGTTTCAAGAAGCTAGCACAAACCGTGTTGGATGTAGAGTTCCAAATACATCTATCAATATAGGAGAAAACAGAGTGAAACCTAAAAATTCAAACTGTTACTGGAAATGAACGCTTCAACATAGAAGAACGGAATTTGGGGAACCAAGTCGCCTTAGTGTACTGATCATTACCTGAAAGTATCATCCAGTTTGGGTGAAAAAATATTTGCTGAGATTTCTGGAGATTCGTAATTTTGGGAATCTTGGCAACCCCTTCCCATGAAATTGTTTCTCGCCAGTCACTGCTTAGGGCTACATCAAGAGGAAACAAAACGTAGAGATAGAACGTGAAACTACTTTGTTGTTTCAAGTTTCAAGAAGCTAGCACAAACCGTGTTGGATTTAGAGTTCCAAATACATCTATCAATATAGGAGAAAACAGAGTGAAACCTAAAAATTCAAACTGTTACTGGAAATGAACGCTTCAACATAGAAGAACGAAATTTGGGGAACCAAGTCGCCTTAGTGTACTGATCATTACCTGAAAGTATCATCCAGTTTGGGTGAAAAAATATTTGCTGAGATTTCTGGAGATTCGTAATTTTGGGAAGCTTGGCAACCCCTTCCCATGAAAGTGTTTCTCGCCAGTCACTGCTTAGGGCTACATCAAGAGGAAACAAAACGTAGAGATAGAACGTGAAACTACTTTGTTGTGTCAAGTTTCAAGAAGCTAGCACAAAACTTGTTGGATTTAGAGTTCCAAATACATCTATCAATATAGGAGAAAACAGAGTGAAACCTAAAAATTCAAACTGTTACTGGAAATGAACGCTTCAACATAGAAGAACGAAATTTGGGGAACCAAGTCGCCTTAGTGTACTGATCATTACCTGAGAGTATCATCCAGTTTGGGTGAAAAAATATTTGCTGAGATTTCTGGAGATTCGTAATTTTGGGAAGCTTGGCAACCCCTTCCCATGAAAGTGTTTCTCGCCAGTCACTGCTTAGGGCTACATCAAGAGGAAACAAAACGTAGAGATAGAACGTGAAACTACTTTGTTGTGTCAAGTTTCAAGAAGCTAGCACAAACCGTGTTGGATTTAGAGTTCCAAATACATCTATCAATATAGGAGAAAACAGAGTGAAACCTAAAAATTCAAACTGTTACTGGAAATGAACGCTTCAACATAGAAGAACGAAATTTGGGGAACCAAGTCGCCTTAGTGTACTGATCATTACCTGAAAGTATCATCCAGTTTGGGTGAAAAAATATTTGCTGAGATTTCTGGAGATTCGTAATTTTGGGAAGCTTGGCAACCCCGTTCAATGAAAGGGTTTCTCGCCAGTCACTGCTTAGGGCTACATCAAGAGGAAACAAAACATAGAGATAGAACATGAAACTACTTTGTTGTGTCAAGTTTCAAGAAGCTAGCACAAACCGTGTTGGATTTAGAGTTCCAAATACATCTATCAATATAGGAGAAAACAAAGTGAAACCTAAAAATTCAAACTGTTACTGGAAATGAACGCTTCAACATAGAAGAACGAAATTTGGGGAACCAAGTCACCTTAGTGTACTGATCATTACCTGAAAGTATCATCCAGTTTGGGTGAAAAATTATTTGCTGAGATTTCTGGAGATTCGTAATTTTGGGAAGCTTGGCAACCCCTTCCCATGAAAGTGTTTCTCGCCAGTCACTGCTTAGGGCTACATCAAGAGGAAACAAAACGTAGAGATAGAACGTGAAACTACTTTGTTGTGTCAAGTTTCAAGAAGCTAGCACAAACCGTGTTGGATTTAGAGTTCCAAATACATCTATCAATATAGGAGAAAACAGAGTGAAACCTAAAAATTCAAACTGTTACTGGAAATGAACGCTTCAACATAGAAGAACGGAATTTGGGGAACCAAGTCGCCTTAGTGTACTGATCATTACCTGAAAGTATCATCCAGTTTGGGTGAAAAAATATTTGCTGAGATTTCTGGAGATTCGTAATTTTTGGAAGCTTGGCAACCCCTTCCCATGAAAGTGTTTCTCGCCAGTCACTGCTTAGGGCTACATCTAGAGGAAACAAAACGTAGAGATAGAACGTGAAACTACTTTGTTGTGTCAAGTTTCACGAAGCTAGCACAAACCGTGTTGGATTTAGAGTTCCAAATACATCTATCAATATAGGAGAAAACAGAGTGAAACCTAAAAATTCAAACTGTTACTGGGAATGAACGCTTCAACATAGAAGAACGAAATTTGGGGAACCAAGTCGCCTTAGTGTACTGATCATTACCTGAAAGTATCATCCAGTTTGGGTGAAAAAATATTTCCTGAGATTTCTGGAGATTCGTAATTTTGGGAAGCTTGGCAACCCCTTCCCATGAAAGTGTTTCTCGCCAGTCACTGCTTAGGGCTACATCAAGAGGAAACAAAACGTAGAGATAGAACGTGAAACTACTTTGTTGTGTCAAGTTTCAAGAAGCTAGCACAAACCGTGTTGGATTTAGAGTTCCAAATACATCTATCCATATAGGAGAAACCAGAGTGAAACCTAAAAATTCAAACTGTTACTGGAAATGAACGCTTCAACATAGAAGAACGAAATTTGGGGAACCAAGTCGCCTTAGTGTACTGATCATTACCTGAAAGTATCATCCAGTTTGGGTGAAAAAATGTTTGCTGAGATTTCTGGAGATTCGTAATTTTGGGAAGCTTGGCAACCCCTTCCCATGAAAGTGTTTCTCGCCAGTCACTGCTTAGGGCTACATCAAGAGGAAACAAAACGTAGAGATAGAACGTGAAACTACTTTGTTGTGTCAAGTTTCAAGAAGCTAGCACAAACCGTGTTGGATTTAGAGTTCCAAATACATCTATCAATATAGGAGAAAACAGAGTGAAACCTAAAAATTCAAACTGTTACTGGAAATGAACGCTTCAACATAGAAGAACGGAATTTGGGGAACCAAGTCGCCTTAGTGTACTGATCATTACCTGAAAGTATCATCCAGTTCGGGTGAAAAAATATTTGCTGAGACTTCTGGAGATTCGTAATTTTGGGAAGCTTGGAAACCCTTCCCATGAAATTGTTTCTCGCCAGTCACTGCTTAGGGCTACATCAAGAGGAAACAAAACGTAGAGATAGAACGTGAAACTACTTTGTTGTGTCAAGTTTCAAGAAGCTAGCACAAACCGTGTTGGATTTAGAGTTCCAAATACATCTATCAATATAGGAGAAAACAGAGTGAAACCTAAAAATTCAAACTGTTACTGGAAATGAACGCTTCAACATAGAAGAACGAAATTTGGGGAACCAAGTCGCCTTAGTGTACTGATCATTACCTGAAAGTATCATCCAGTTTGGGTGAAAAAATATTTGCTGAGATTTCTGGAGATTCGTAATATTTGGAAGCTTGGCAACCCCTTCCCATGAAAGTGTTTCTCGCCAGTCACTGCTTAGGGCTACATCAAGAGGAAACAAAACGTAGAGAGAGAACGTGAAACTACTTTGTTGTGTCAAGTTTCAAGAAGCTAGCACAAACCGTGTTGGATTTAGAGTTCCAAATACATCTATCAATATAGGAGAAAACAGAGTGAAACCTAAAAATTCAAACTGTTACTGGAAATGAACGCTTCAACATAGAAGAACGGAATTTGGGGAACCAAGTCGCCTTAGTGTACTGATCATTACCTGAAAGTATCATCCAGTTTGGGTGAAAAAATATTTGCTGAGATTTCTGGAGATTCGTAATTTTTGGAAGCTTGGCAACCCCTTCCCATGAAAGTGTTTCTCGCCAGTCACTGCTTAGGGCTACATCTAGAGGAAACAAAACGTAGAGATAGAACATGAAACTACTTTGTTGTGTCAAGTTTCACGAAGCTAGCACAAACCGTGTTGGATTTAGAGTTCCAAATACATCTATCAATATAGGAGAAAACAGAGTGAAACCTAAAAATTCAAACTGTTACTGGGAATGAACGCTTCAACATAGAAGAACGAAATTTGGGGAACCAAGTCGCCTTAGTGTACTGATCATTACCTGAAAGTATCATCCAGTTTGGGTGAAAAAATATTTCCTGAGATTTCTGGAGATTCGTAATTTTGGGAAGCTTGGCAACCCCTTCCCATGAAAGTGTTTCTCGCCAGTCACTGCTTAGGGCTACATCAAGAGGAAACAAAACGTAGAGATAGAACGTGAAACTACTTTGTTGTGTCAAGTTTCAAGAAGCTAGCACAAACCGTGTTGGATTTAGAGTTCCAAATACATCTATCCATATAGGAGAAAACAGAGTGAAACCTAAAAATTCAAACTGTTACTGGAAATGAACGCTTCAACATAGAAGAACGAAATTTGGGGAACCAAGTCGCCTTAGTGTACTGATCATTACCTGAAAGTATCATCCAGTTTGGGTGAAAAAATGTTTGCTGAGATTTCTGGAGATTCGTAATTTTGGGAAGCTTGGCAACCCCTTCCCATGAAAGTGTTTCTCGCCAGTCACTGCTTAGGGCTACATCAAGAGGAAACAAAACGTAGAGATAGAACGTGAAACTACTTTGTTGTGTCAAGTTTCAAGAAGCTAGCACAAACCGTGTTGGATTTAGAGTTCCAAATACATCTATCAATATAGGAGAAAACAGAGTGAAACCTAAAAATTCAAACTGTTACTGGAAATGAACGCTTCAACATAGAAGAACGGAATTTGGGGAACCAAGTCGCCTTAGTGTACTGATCATTACCTGAAAGTATCATCCAGTTCGGGTGAAAAAATATTTGCTGAGACTTCTGGAGATTCGTAATTTTGGGAAGCTTGGAAACCCTTCCCATGAAATTGTTTCTCGCCAGTCACTGCTTAGGGCTACATCAAGAGGAAACAAAACGTAGAGATAGAACGTGAAACTACTTTGTTGTGTCAAGTTTCAAGAAGCTAGCACAAACCGTGTTGGATTTAGAGTTCCAAATACATCTATCAATATAGGAGAAAACAGAGTGAAACCTAAAAATTCAAACTGTTACTGGAAATGAACGCTTCAACATAGAAGAACGAAATTTGGGGAACCAAGTCGCCTTAGTGTACTGATCATTACCTGAAAGTATCATCCAGTTTGGGTGAAAAAATATTTGCTGAGATTTCTGGAGATTCGTAATATTTGGAAGCTTGGCAACCCCTTCCCATGAAAGTGTTTCTCGCCAGTCACTGCTTAGGGCTACATCAAGAGGAAACAAAACGTAGAGAGAGAACGTGAAACTACTTTGTTGTGTCAAGTTTCAAGAAGCTAGCACAAACCGTGTTGGATTTAGAGTTCCAAATACATCTATCAATATAGGAGAAAACAGAGTGAAACCTAAAAATTCAAACTGTTACTGGAAATGAACGCTTCAACATAGAAGAACGGAATTTGGGGAACCAAGTCGCCTTAGTGTACTGATCATTACCTGAAAGTATCATCCAGTTTGGGTGAAAAAATATTTGCTGAGATTTCTGGAGATTCGTAATTTTTGGAAGCTTGGCAACCCCTTCCCATGAAAGTGTTTCTCGCCAGTCACTGCTTAGGGCTACATCTAGAGGAAACAAAACGTAGAGATAGAACATGAAACTACTTTGTTGTGTCAAGTTTCACGAAGCTAGCACAAACCGTGTTGGATTTAGAGTTCCAAATACATCTATCAATATAGGAGAAAACAGAGTGAAACCTAAAAATTCAAACTGTTACTGGGAATGAACGCTTCAACATAGAAGAACGAAATTTGGGGAACCAAGTCGCCTTAGTGTACTGATCATTACCTGAAAGTATCATCCAGTTTGGGTGAAAAAATATTTCCTGAGATTTCTGGAGATTCGTAATTTTGGGAAGCTTGGCAACCCCTTCCCATGAAAGTGTTTCTCGCCAGTCACTGCTTAGGGCTACATCAAGAGGAAACAAAACGTAGAGATAGAACGTGAAACTACTTTGTTGTGTCAAGTTTCAAGAAGCTAGCACAAACCGTGTTGGATTTAGAGTTCCAAATACATCTATCCATATAGGAGAAAACAGAGTGAAACCTAAAAATTCAAACTGTTACTGGAAATGAACGCTTCAACATAGAAGAACGAAATTTGGGGAACCAAGTCGCCTTAGTGTACTGATCATTACCTGAAAGTATCATCCAGTTTGGGTGAAAAAATGTTTGCTGAGATTTCTGGAGATTCGTAATTTTGGGAAGCTTGGCAACCCCTTCCCATGAAAGTGTTTCTCGCCAGTCACTGCTTAGGGCTACATCAAGAGGAAACAAAACGTAGAGATAGAACGTGAAACTACTTTGTTGTGTCAAGTTTCAAGAAGCTAGCACAAACCGTGTTGGATTTAGAGTTCCAAATACATCTATCAATATAGGAGAAAACAGAGTGAAACCTAAAAATTCAAACTGTTACTGGAAATGAACGCTTCAACATAGAAGAACGGAATTTGGGGAACCAAGTCGCCTTAGTGTACTGATCATTACCTGAAAGTATCATCCAGTTCGGGTGAAAAAATATTTGCTGAGACTTCTGGAGATTCGTAATTTTGGGAAGCTTGGAAACCCTTCCCATGAAATTGTTTCTCGCCAGTCACTGCTTAGGGCTACATCAAGAGGAAACAAAACGTAGAGATAGAACGTGAAACTACTTTGTTGTGTCAAGTTTCAAGAAGCTAGCACAAACCGTGTTGGATTTAGAGTATCAAATACATCTATCAATATAGGAGAAAACAGAGTGAAACCTAAAAATTCAAACTGTTACTGGAAATGAACGCTTCAACATAGAAGAACGAAATTTGGGGAACCAAGTCGCCTTAGTGTACTGATCATTACCTGAAAGTATCATCCAGTTTGGGTGAAAAAATATTTGCTGAGATTTCTGGAGATTCGTAATATTTGGAAGCTTGGCAACCCCTTCCCATGAAAGTGTTTCTCGCCAGTCACTGCTTAGGGCTACATCAAGAGGAAACAAAACGTAGAGATAGAACGTGAAACTACTTTGTTGTGTCAAGTTTCAAGAAGCTAGCACAAACCGTGTTGGATTTAGAGTTCCAAATACATCTATCAATATAGGAGAAAACAAAGTGAAACCTAAAAATTCAAACTGTTACTGGAAATGAACGCTTCAACATAGAAGAACGAAATTTGGGGAACCAAGTCGCCTTAGTGTACTGATCATTACCTGAAAGTATCATCCAGTTTGGGTGAAAAAATATTTGCTGAGATTTCTGGAGATTCGTAATTTTGGGAAGCTTGGCAACCCCTTCCCATGAAAGTGTTTCTCGCCAGTCACTGCTTAGGGCTACATCAAGAGGAAACAAAACGTAGAGATAGAACGTGAAACTACATTGTTGTGTCAAATTTCAAGAAGCTAGCACAAACCGTGTTGGATGTAGAGTTCCAAATACATCTATCAATATAGGAGAAAACAGAGTGAAACCTAAAAATTCAAACTGTTACTGGAAATGAACGCTTCAACATAGAAGAACGGAATTTGGGGAACCAAGTCGCCTTAGTGTACTGATCATTACCTGAAAGTATCATCCAGTTTGGGTGAAAAAATATTTGCTGAGATTTCTGGAGATTCGTAATTTTGGGAATCTTGGCAACCCCTTCCCATGAAATTGTTTCTCGCCAGTCACTGCTTAGGGCTACATCAAGAGGAAACAAAACGTAGAGATAGAACGTGAAACTACTTTGTTGTGTCAAGTTTCAAGAAGCTAGCACAAACCGTGTTGGATTTAGAGTTCCAAATACATCTATCCATATAGGAGAAAACAGAGTGAAACCTAAAAATTCAAACTGTTACTGGAAATGAACGCTTCAACATAGAAGAACGAAATTTGGGGAACCAAGTCGCCTTAGTGTACTGATCATTACCTGAAAGTATCATCCAGTTTGGGTGAAAAAATATTTGCTGAAATTTCTGGAGATTCGTAATTTTTGGAAGCTTGGCAACCCCTTCCCATGAAAGTGTTTCTAGCCAGTCACTGCTTAGGGCTACATCTAGAGGAAACAAAACGTAGAGATAGAACGTGAAACTACTTTGTTGTGTCAAGTTTCACGAAGCTAGCACAAACCGTGTTGGATTTAGAGTTCCAAATACATCTATCAATATAGGAGAAAACAGAGTGAAACCTAAAAATTCAAACTGTTACTGGGAATGAACGCTTCAACATAGAAGAACGAAATTTGGGGAACCAAGTCGCCTTAGTGTACTGATCATTACCTGAAAGTATCATCCAGTTTGGGTGAAAAAATATTTCCTGAGATTTCTGGAGATTCGTAATTTTGGGAAGCTTGGAAACCCCTTCCCATGAAAGTGTTTCTCGCCAGTCACTGCTTAGGGCTACATCAAGAGGAAACAAAACGTAGAGATAGAACGTGAAACTACTTTGTTGTGTCAAGTTTCAAGAAGCTAGCACAAACCGTGTTGGATTTAGAGTTCCAAATACATCTATCCATATAGGAGAAAACAGAGTGAAACCTAAAAATTCAAACTGTTACTGGAAATGAACGCTTCAACATAGAAGAACGAAATTTGGGGAACCAAGTCGCCTTAGTGTACTGATCATTACCTGAAAGTATCATCCAGTTTGGGTGAAAAAATGTTTGCTGAGATTTCTGGAGATTCGTAATTTTGGGAAGCTTGGCAACCCCTTCCCATGAAAGTGTTTCTCGCCAGTCACTGCTTAGGGCTACATCAAGAGGAAACAAAACGTAGAGATAGAACGTGAAACTACTTTGTTGTGTCAAGTTTCAAGAAGCTAGCACAAACCGTGTTGGATTTAGAGTTCCAAATACATCTATCAATATAGGAGAAAACAGAGTGAAACCTAAAAATTCAAACTGTTACTGGAAATGAACGCTTCAACATAGAAGAACGGAATTTGGGGAACCAAGTCGCCTTAGTGTACTGATCATTACCTGAAAGTATCATCCAGTTCGGGTGAAAAAATATTTGCTGAGACTTCTGGAGATTCGTAATTTTGGGAAGCTTGGAAACCCTTCCCATGAAATTGTTTCTCGCCAGTCACTGCTTAGGGCTACATCAAGAGGAAACAAAACGTAGAGATAGAACGTGAAACTACTTTGTTGTGTCAAGTTTCAAGAAGCTAGCACAAACCGTGTTGGATTTAGAGTTCCAAATACATCTATCAATATAGGAGAAAACAGAGTGAAACCTAAAAATTCAAACTGTTACTGGAAATGAACGCTTCAACATAGAAGAACGAAATTTGGGGAACCAAGTCGCCTTAGTGTACTGATCATTACCTGAAAGTATCATCCAGTTTGGGTGAAAAAATATTTGCTGAGATTTCTGGAGATTCGTAATATTTGGAAGCTTGGCAACCCCTTCCCATGAAAGTGTTTCTCGCCAGTCACTGCTTAGGGCTACATCAAGAGGAAACAAAACGTAGAGATAGAACGTGAAACTACTTTGTTGTGTCAAGTTTCAAGAAGCTAGCACAAACCGTGTTGGATTTAGAGTTCCAAATACATCTATCAATATAGGAGAAAACAAAGTGAAACCTAAAAATTCAAACTGTTACTGGAAATGAACGCTTCAACATAGAAGAACGGAATTTGGGGAACCAAGTCGCCTTAGTGTACTGATCATTACCTGAAAGTATCATCCAGTTTGGGTGAAAAAATATTTGCTGAGACTTCTGGAGATTCGTAATTTTGGGAAGCTTGGAAACCCTTCCCATGAAATTGTTTCTCGCCAGTCACTGCTTAGGGCTACATCAAGAGGAAACAAAACGTAGAGATAGAACGTGAAACTACTTTGTTGTGTCAAGTTTCAAGAAGCTAGCACAAACCGTGTTGGATTTAGAGTTCCAAATACATCTATCAATATAGGAGAAAACAGAGTGAAACCTAAAAATTCAAACTGTTACTGGAAATGAACGCTTCAACATAGAAGAACGAAATTTGGGGAACCAAGTCGCCTTAGTGTACTGATCATTACCTGAAAGTATCATCCAGTTTGGGTGAAAAATTATTTGCTGAGATTTCTGGAGATTCGTAATTTTGGGAAGCTTGGCAACCCCTTCCCATGAAAGTGTTTCTCGCCAGTCACTGCTTAGGGCTACATCAAGAGGAAACAAAACGTAGAGATAGAACGTGAAACTACTTTGTTGTGTCAAGTTTCAAGAAGCTAGCACAAACCGTGTTGGATTTAGAGTTCCAAATACATCTATCAATATAGGAGAAAACAAAGTGAAACCTAAAAATTCAAACTGTTACTGGAAATGAACGCTTCAACATAGAAGAACGAAATTTGGGGAACCAAGTCGCCTTAGTGTACTGATCATTACCTGAAAGTATCATCCAGTTTGGGTGAAAAAATATTTGCTGAGATTTCTGGAGATTCGTATTTGGGAAGCTTGGCAACCCCTTCCCATGAAAGTGTTTCTCGCCAGTCACTGCTTAGGGCTACATCAAGAGGAAACAAAACGTAGAGATAGAACGTGAAACTACATTGTTGTGTCAAGTTTCAAGAAGCTAGCACAAACCGTGTTGGATGTAGAGTTCCAAATACATCTATCAATATAGGAGAAAACAGAGTGAAACCTAAAAATTCAAACTGTTACTGGAAATGAACGCTTCAACATAGAAGAACGGAATTTGGGGAACCAAGTCGCCTTAGTGTACTGATCATTACCTGAAAGTATCATCCAGTTTGGGTGAAAAAATATTTGCTGAGATTTCTGGAGATTCGTAATTTTGGGAAGCTTGGCAACCCCTTCCCATGAAATTGTTTCTCGCCAGTCACTGCTTAGGGCTACATCAAGAGGAAACAAAACGTAGAGATAGAACGTGAAACTACTTTGTTGTGTCAAGTTTCAAGAAGCTAGCACAAACCGTGTTGGATTTAGAGTTCCAAATACATCTATCAATATAGGAGAAAACAGAGTGAAACCTAAAAATTCAAACTGTTACTGGAAATGAACGCTTCAACCTAGAAGAACGAAATTTGGGGAACCAAGTCGCCTTAGTGTACTGATCATTACCTGAAAGTATCATCCAGTTTGGGTGAAAAAATGTTTGCTGAGATTTCTGGAGATTCGTAATTTTTGGAAGCTTGGCAACCCCTTCCCATGAAAGTGTTTCTCGCCAGTCACTGCTTAGGGCTACATCAAGAGGAAACAAAACGTAGAGATAGAACGTGAAACTACTTTGTTGTGTCAAGTTTCAAGAAGCTAGCACAAACCGTGTTGGATTTAGAGTTCCAAATACATCTATCAATATAGGAGAAAACAGAGTGAAACCTAAAAATTCAAACTGTTACTGGAAATGAACGCTTCAACATAGAAGAACGAAATTTGGGGAACCAAGTCGCCTTAGTGTACTGATCATTACCTGAGAGTATCATCCAGTTTGGGTGAAAAAATATTTGCTGAGATTTCTGGAGATTCGTAATTTTTGGAAGCTTGGCAACCCCTTCCCATGAAAGTGTTTCTCGCCAGTCACTGCTTAGGGCTACATCAAGAGGAAACAAAACGTAGAGATAGAACGTGAAACTACTTTGTTGTGTCAAGTTTCAAGAAGCTAGCACAAACCGTGTTGGATTTAGAGTTCCAAATACATCTATCAATATAGGAGAAAACAGAGTGAAACCTAAAAATTCAAACTGTTACTGGAAATGAACGCTTCAACATAGAAGAACGAAATTTGGGGAACCAAGTCGCCTTAGTGTACTGATCATTACCTGAAAGTATCATCCAGTTTGGGTGAAAAAATATTTGCTGAGATTTCTGGAGATTCGTAATTTTGGGAAGCTTGGCAACCCCGTTCCATGAAAGGGTTTCTCGCCAGTCACTGCTTAGGGCTACATCAAGAGGAAACAAAACATAGAGAGAGAACATGAAACTACTTTGTTGTGTCAAGTTTCAAGAAGCTAGCACAAACCGTGTTGGATTTAGAGTTCCAAATACATCTATCAATATAGGAGAAAACAAAGTGAAACCTAAAAATTCAAACTGTTACTGGAAATGAACGCTTCAACATAGAAGAACGAAATTTGGGGAACCAAGTCACCTTAGTGTACTGATCATTACCTGAAAGTATCATCCAGTTTGGGTGAAAAATTATTTGCTGAGATTTCTGGAGATTCGTAATTTTGGGAAGCTTGGCAACCCCTTCCCATGAAAGTGTTTCTCGCCAGTCACTGCTTAGGGCTACATCAAGAGGAAACAAAACGTAGAGATAGAACGTGAAACTACTTTGTTGTGTCAAGTTTCAAGAAGCTAGCACAAACCGTGTTGGATTTAGAGTTCCAAATACATCTATCAATATAGGAGAAAACAGAGTGAAACCTAAAAATTCAAACTGTTACTGGAAATGAACGCTTCAACATAGAAGAACGGAATTTGGGGAACCAAGTCGCCTTAGTGTACTGATCATTACCTGAAAGTATCATCCAGTTTGGGTGAAAAAATATTTGCTGAGACTTCTGGAGATTCGTAATTTTGGGAAGCTTGGAAACCCTTCCCATGAAATTGTTTCTCGCCAGTCACTGCTTAGGGCTACATCAAGAGGAAACAAAACGTAGAGATAGAACGTGAAACTACTTTGTTGTGTCAAGTTTCAAGAAGCTAGCACAAACCGTGTTGGATTTAGAGTTCCAAATACATCTATCAATATAGGAGAAAACAGAGTGAAACCTAAAAATTCAAACTGTTACTGGAAATGAACGCTTCAACATAGAAGAACGAAATTTGGGGAACCAAGTCGCCTTAGTGTACTGATCATTACCTGAAAGTATCATCCAGTTTGGGTGAAAAATTATTTGCTGAGATTTCTGGAGATTCGTAATTTTGGGAAGCTTGGCAACCCCTTCCCATGAAAGTGTTTCTCGCCAGTCACTGCTTAGGGCTACATCAAGAGGAAACAAAACGTAGAGATAGAACGTGAAACTACTTTGTTGTGTCAAGTTTCAAGAAGCTAGCACAAACCGTGTTGGATTTAGAGTTCCAAATACATCTATCAATATAGGAGAAAACAAAGTGAAACCTAAAAATTCAAACTGTTACTGGAAATGAACGCTTCAACATAGAAGAACGAAATTTGGGGAACCAAGTCGCCTTAGTGTACTGATCATTACCTGAAAGTATCATCCAGTTTGGGTGAAAAAATATTTGCTGAGATTTCTGGAGATTCGTATTTGGGAAGCTTGGCAACCCCTTCCCATGAAAGTGTTTCTCGCCAGTCACTGCTTAGGGCTACATCAAGAGGAAACAAAACGTAGAGATAGAACGTGAAACTACATTGTTGTGTCAAGTTTCAAGAAGCTAGCACAAACCGTGTTGGATGTAGAGTTCCAAATACATCTATCAATATAGGAGAAAACAGAGTGAAACCTAAAAATTCAAACTGTTACTGGAAATGAACGCTTCAACATAGAAGAACGGAATTTGGGGAACCAAGTCGCCTTAGTGTACTGATCATTACCTGAAAGTATCATCCAGTTTGGGTGAAAAAATATTTGCTGAGATTTCTGGAGATTCGTAATTTTGGGAAGCTTGGCAACCCCTTCCCATGAAATTGTTTCTCGCCAGTCACTGCTTAGGGCTACATCAAGAGGAAACAAAACGTAGAGATAGAACGTGAAACTACTTTGTTGTGTCAAGTTTCAAGAAGCTAGCACAAACCGTGTTGGATTTAGAGTTCCAAATACATCTATCAATATAGGAGAAAACAGAGTGAAACCTAAAAATTCAAACTGTTACTGGAAATGAACGCTTCAACCTAGAAGAACGAAATTTGGGGAACCAAGTCGCCTTAGTGTACTGATCATTACCTGAAAGTATCATCCAGTTTGGGTGAAAAAATGTTTGCTGAGATTTCTGGAGATTCGTAATTTTTGGAAGCTTGGCAACCCCTTCCCATGAAAGTGTTTCTCGCCAGTCACTGCTTAGGGCTACATCAAGAGGAAACAAAACGTAGAGATAGAACGTGAAACTACTTTGTTGTGTCAAGTTTCAAGAAGCTAGCACAAACCGTGTTGGATTTAGAGTTCCAAATACATCTATCAATATAGGAGAAAACAGAGTGAAACCTAAAAATTCAAACTGTTACTGGAAATGAACGCTTCAACATAGAAGAACGAAATTTGGGGAACCAAGTCGCCTTAGTGTACTGATCATTACCTGAGAGTATCATCCAGTTTGGGTGAAAAAATATTTGCTGAGATTTCTGGAGATTCGTAATTTTTGGAAGCTTGGCAACCCCTTCCCATGAAAGTGTTTCTCGCCAGTCACTGCTTAGGGCTACATCAAGAGGAAACAAAACGTAGAGATAGAACGTGAAACTACTTTGTTGTGTCAAGTTTCAAGAAGCTAGCACAAACCGTGTTGGATTTAGAGTTCCAAATACATCTATCAATATAGGAGAAAACAGAGTGAAACCTAAAAATTCAAACTGTTACTGGAAATGAACGCTTCAACATAGAAGAACGAAATTTGGGGAACCAAGTCGCCTTAGTGTACTGATCATTACCTGAAAGTATCATCCAGTTTGGGTGAAAAAATATTTGCTGAGATTTCTGGAGATTCGTAATTTTGGGAAGCTTGGCAACCCCGTTCCATGAAAGGGTTTCTCGCCAGTCACTGCTTAGGGCTACATCAAGAGGAAACAAAACATAGAGAGAGAACATGAAACTACTTTGTTGTGTCAAGTTTCAAGAAGCTAGCACAAACCGTGTTGGATTTAGAGTTCCAAATACATCTATCAATATAGGAGAAAACAAAGTGAAACCTAAAAATTCAAACTGTTACTGGAAATGAACGCTTCAACATAGAAGAACGAAATTTGGGGAACCAAGTCACCTTAGTGTACTGATCATTACCTGAAAGTATCATCCAGTTTGGGTGAAAAATTATTTGCTGAGATTTCTGGAGATTCGTAATTTTGGGAAGCTTGGCAACCCCTTCCCATGAAAGTGTTTCTCGCCAGTCACTGCTTAGGGCTACATCAAGAGGAAACAAAACGTAGAGATAGAACGTGAAACTACTTTGTTGTGTCAAGTTTCAAGAAGCTAGCACAAACCGTGTTGGATTTAGAGTTCCAAATACATCTATCAATATAGGAGAAAACAGAGTGAAACCTAAAAATTCAAACTGTTACTGGAAATGAACGCTTCAACATAGAAGAACGGAATTTGGGGAACCAAGTCGCCTTAGTGTACTGATCATTACCTGAAAGTATCATCCAGTTTGGGTGAAAAAATATTTGCTGAGACTTCTGGAGATTCGTAATTTTGGGAAGCTTGGAAACCCTTCCCATGAAATTGTTTCTCGCCAGTCACTGCTTAGGGCTACATCAAGAGGAAACAAAACGTAGAGATAGAACGTGAAACTACTTTGTTGTGTCAAGTTTCAAGAAGCTAGCACAAACCGTGTTGGATTTAGAGTTCCAAATACATCTATCAATATAGGAGAAAACAGAGTGAAACCTAAAAATTCAAACTGTTACTGGAAATGAACGCTTCAACATAGAAGAACGAAATTTGGGGAACCAAGTCGCCTTAGTGTACTGATCATTACCTGAAAGTATCATCCAGTTTGGGTGAAAAATTATTTGCTGAGATTTCTGGAGATTCGTAATTTTGGGAAGCTTGGCAACCCCTTCCCATGAAAGTGTTTCTCGCCAGTCACTGCTTAGGGCTACATCAAGAGGAAACAAAACGTAGAGATAGAACGTGAAACTACTTTGTTGTGTCAAGTTTCAAGAAGCTAGCACAAACCGTGTTGGATTTAGAGTTCCAAATACATCTATCCATATAGGAGAAAACAGAGTGAAACCTAAAAATTCAAACTGTTACTGGAAATGAACGCTTCAACATAGAAGAACGAAATTTGGGGAACCAAGTCGCCTTAGTGTACTGATCATTACCTGAAAGTATCATCCAGTTTGGGTGAAAAAATGTTTGCTGAGATTTCTGGAGATTCGTAATTTTGGGAAGCTTGGCAACCCCTTCCCATGAAAGTGTTTCTCGCCAGTCACTGCTTAGGGCTACATCAAGAGGAAACAAAACGTAGAGATAGAACGTGAAACTACTTTGTTGTGTCAAGTTTCAAGAAGCTAGCACAAACCGTGTTGGATTTAGAGTTCCAAATACATCTATCAATATAGGAGAAAACAGAGTGAAACCTAAAAATTCAAACTGTTACTGGAAATGAACGCTTCAACATAGAAGAACGGAATTTGGGGAACCAAGTCGCCTTAGTGTACTGATCATTACCTGAAAGTATCATCCAGTTCGGGTGAAAAAATATTTGCTGAGACTTCTGGAGATTCGTAATTTTGGGAAGCTTGGAAACCCTTCCCATGAAATTGTTTCTCGCCAGTCACTGCTTAGGGCTACATCAAGAGGAAACAAAACGTAGAGATAGAACGTGAAACTACTTTGTTGTGTCAAGTTTCAAGAAGCTAGCACAAACCGTGTTGGATTTAGAGTTCCAAATACATCTATCAATATAGGAGAAAACAGAGTGAAACCTAAAAATTCAAACTGTTACTGGAAATGAACGCTTCAACATAGAAGAACGAAATTTGGGGAACCAAGTCGCCTTAGTGTACTGATCATTACCTGAAAGTATCATCCAGTTTGGGTGAAAAAATATTTGCTGAGATTTCTGGAGATTCGTAATATTTGGAAGCTTGGCAACCCCTTCCCATGAAAGTGTTTCTCGCCAGTCACTGCTTAGGGCTACATCAAGAGGAAACAAAACGTAGAGAGAGAACGTGAAACTACTTTGTTGTGTCAAGTTTCAAGAAGCTAGCACAAACCGTGTTGGATTTAGAGTTCCAAATACATCTATCAATATAGGAGAAAACAGAGTGAAACCTAAAAATTCAAACTGTTACTGGAAATGAACGCTTCAACATAGAAGAACGGAATTTGGGGAACCAAGTCGCCTTAGTGTACTGATCATTACCTGAAAGTATCATCCAGTTTGGGTGAAAAAATATTTGCTGAGATTTCTGGAGATTCGTAATTTTGGGAAGCTTGGCAACCCCTTCCCATGAAAGTGTTTCTCGCCAGTCACTGCTTAGGGCTACATCTAGAGGAAACAAAACGTAGAGATAGAACATGAAACTACTTTGTTGTGTCAAGTTTCACGAAGCTAGCACAAACCGTGTTGGATTTAGAGTTCCAAATACATCTATCAATATAGGAGAAAACAGAGTGAAACCTAAAAATTCAAACTGTTACTGGGAATGAACGCTTCAACATAGAAGAACGAAATTTGGGGAACCAAGTCGCCTTAGTGTACTGATCATTACCTGAAAGTATCATCCAGTTTGGGTGAAAAAATATTTCCTGAGATTTCTGGAGATTCGTAATTTTGGGAAGCTTGGCAACCCCTTCCCATGAAAGTGTTTCTCGCCAGTCACTGCTTAGGGCTACATCAAGAGGAAACAAAACGTAGAGATAGAACGTGAAACTACTTTGTTGTGTCAAGTTTCAAGAAGCTAGCACAAACCGTGTTGGATTTAGAGTTCCAAATACATCTATCCATATAGGAGAAAACAGAGTGAAACCTAAAAATTCAAACTGTTACTGGAAATGAACGCTTCAACATAGAAGAACGAAATTTGGGGAACCAAGTCGCCTTAGTGTACTGATCATTACCTGAAAGTATCATCCAGTTTGGGTGAAAAAATGTTTGCTGAGATTTCTGGAGATTCGTAATTTTGGGAAGCTTGGCAACCCCTTCCCATGAAAGTGTTTCTCGCCAGTCACTGCTTAGGGCTACATCAAGAGGAAACAAAACGTAGAGATAGAACGTGAAACTACTTTGTTGTGTCAAGTTTCAAGAAGCTAGCACAAACCGTGTTGGATTTAGAGTTCCAAATACATCTATCAATATAGGAGAAAACAGAGTGAAACCTAAAAATTCAAACTGTTACTGGAAATGAACGCTTCAACATAGAAGAACGGAATTTGGGGAACCAAGTCGCCTTAGTGTACTGATCATTACCTGAAAGTATCATCCAGTTCGGGTGAAAAAATATTTGCTGAGACTTCTGGAGATTCGTAATTTTGGGAAGCTTGGAAACCCTTCCCATGAAATTGTTTCTCGCCAGTCACTGCTTAGGGCTACATCAAGAGGAAACAAAACGTAGAGATAGAACGTGAAACTACTTTGTTGTGTCAAGTTTCAAGAAGCTAGCACAAACCGTGTTGGATTTAGAGTTCCAAATACATCTATCAATATAGGAGAAAACAGAGTGAAACCTAAAAATTCAAACTGTTACTGGAAATGAACGCTTCAACATAGAAGAACGAAATTTGGGGAACCAAGTCGCCTTAGTGTACTGATCATTACCTGAAAGTATCATCCAGTTTGGGTGAAAAAATATTTGCTGAGATTTCTGGAGATTCGTAATATTTGGAAGCTTGGCAACCCCTTCCCATGAAAGTGTTTCTCGCCAGTCACTGCTTAGGGCTACATCAAGAGGAAACAAAACGTAGAGATAGAACGTGAAACTACTTTGTTGTGTCAAGTTTCAAGAAGCTAGCACAAACCGTGTTGGATTTAGAGTTCCAAATACATCTATCAATATAGGAGAAAACAAAGTGAAACCTAAAAATTCAAACTGTTACTGGAAATGAACGCTTCAACATAGAAGAACGAAATTTGGGGAACCAAGTCGCCTTAGTGTACTGATCATTACCTGAAAGTATCATCCAGTTTGGGTGAAAAAATATTTGCTGAGATTTCTGGAGATTCGTAATTTTGGGAAGCTTGGCAACCCCTTCCCATGAAAGTGTTTCTCGCCAGTCACTGCTTAGGGCTACATCAAGAGGAAACAAAACGTAGAGATAGAACGTGAAACTACATTGTTGTGTCAAGTTTCAAGAAGCTAGCACAAACCGTGTTGGATGTAGAGTTCCAAATACATCTATCAATATAGGAGAAAACAGAGTGAAACCTAAAAATTCAAACTGTTACTGGAAATGAACGCTTCAACATAGAAGAACGGAATTTGGGGAACCAAGTCGCCTTAGTGTACTGATCATTACCTGAAAGTATCATCCAGTTTGGGTGAAAAAATATTTGCTGAGATTTCTGGAGATTCGTAATTTTGGGAATCTTGGCAACCCCTTCCCATGAAATTGTTTCTCGCCAGTCACTGCTTAGGGCTACATCAAGAGGAAACAAAACGTAGAGATAGAACGTGAAACTACTTTGTTGTGTCAAGTTTCAAGAAGCTAGCACAAACCGTGTTGGATTTAGAGTTCCAAATACATCTATCAATATAGGAGAAAACAGAGTGAAACCTAAAAATTCAAACTGTTACTGGAAATGAACGCTTCAACATAGAAGAACGAAATTTGGGGAACCAAGTCGCCTTAGTGTACTGATCATTACCTGAAAGTATCATCCAGTTTGGGTGAAAAAATATTTGCTGAGATTTCTGGAGATTCGTAATTTTGGGAAGCTTGGCAACCCCTTCCCATGAAAGTGTTTCTCGCCAGTCACTGCTTAGGGCTACATCAAGAGGAAACAAAACGTAGAGATAGAACGTGAAACTACTTTGTTGTGTCAAGTTTCAAGAAGCTAGCACAAAACTTGTTGGATTTAGAGTTCCAAATACATCTATCAATATAGGAGAAAACAGAGTGAAACCTAAAAATTCAAACTGTTACTGGAAATGAACGCTTCAACATAGAAGAACGAAATTTGGGGAACCAAGTCGCCTTAGTGTACTGATCATTACCTGAAAGTATCATCCAGTTTGGGTGAAAAAATATTTGCTGAGATTTCTGGAGATTCGTAATTTTTGGAAGCTTGGCAACCCCTTCCCATGAAAGTGTTTCTCGCCAGTCACTGCTTAGGGCTACATCAAGAGGAAACAAAACGTAGAGATAGAACGTGAAACTACTTTGTTGTGTCAAGTTTCAAGAAGCTAGCACAAACCGTGTTGGATTTAGAGTTCCAAATACATCTATCAATATAGGAGAAAACAGAGTGAAACCTAAAAATTCAAACTGTTACTGGAAATGAACGCTTCAACATAGAAGAACGAAATTTGGGGAACCAAGTCGCCTTAGTGTACTGATCATTACCTGAAAGTATCATCCAGTTTGGGTGAAAAAATATTTGCTGAGATTTCTGGAGATTCGTAATTTTGGGAAGCTTGGCAACCCCGTTCCATGAAAGGGTTTCTCGCCAGTCACTGCTTAGGGCTACATCAAGAGGAAACAAAACATAGAGATAGAACATGAAACTACTTTGTTGTGTCAAGTTTCAAGAAGCTAGCACAAACCGTGTTGGATTTAGAGTTCCAAATACATCTATCAATATAGGAGAAAACAAAGTGAAACCTAAAAATTCAAACTGTTACTGGAAATGAACGCTTCAACATAGAAGAACGAAATTTGGGGAACCAAGTCACCTTAGTGTACTGATCATTACCTGAAAGTATCATCCAGTTTGGGTGAAAAATTATTTGCTGAGATTTCTGGAGATTCGTAATTTTGGGAAGCTTGGCAACCCCTTCCCATGAAAGTGTTTCTCGCCAGTCACTGCTTAGGGCTACATCAAGAGGAAACAAAACGTAGAGATAGAACGTGAAACTACTTTGTTGTGTCAAGTTTCAAGAAGCTAGCACAAACCGTGTTGGATTTAGAGTTCCAAATACATCTATCAATATAGGAGAAAACAGAGTGAAACCTAAAAATTCAAACTGTTACTGGAAATGAACGCTTCAACATAGAAGAACGGAATTTGGGGAACCAAGTCGCCTTAGTGTACTGATCATTACCTGAAAGTATCATCCAGTTTGGGTGAAAAAATATTTGCTGAGACTTCTGGAGATTCGTAATTTTGGGAAGCTTGGAAACCCTTCCCATGAAATTGTTTCTCGCCAGTCACTGCTTAGGGCTACATCAAGAGGAAACAAAACGTAGAGATAGAACGTGAAACTACTTTGTTGTGTCAAGTTTCAAGAAGCTAGCACAAACCGTGTTGGATTTAGAGTTCCAAATACATCTATCAATATAGGAGAAAACAGAGTGAAACCTAAAAATTCAAACTGTTACTGGAAATGAACGCTTCAACATAGAAGAACGAAATTTGGGGAACCAAGTCGCCTTAGTGTACTGATCATTACCTGAAAGTATCATCCAGTTTGGGTGAAAAAATGTTTGCTGAGATTTCTGGAGATTCGTAATTTTGGGAAGCTTGGCAACCCCTTCCCATGAAAGTGTTTCTCGCCAGTCACTGCTTAGGGCTACATCAAGAGGAAACAAAACGTAGAGATAGAACGTGAAACTACTTTGTTGTGTCAAGTTTCAAGAAGCTAGCACAAACCGTGTTGGATTTAGAGTTCCAAATACATCTATCAATATAGGAGAAAACAGAGTGAAACCTAAAAATTCAAACTGTTACTGGAAATGAACGCTTCAACATAGAAGAACGGAATTTGGGGAACCAAGTCGCCTTAGTGTACTGATCATTACCTGAAAGTATCATCCAGTTCGGGTGAAAAAATATTTGCTGAGACTTCTGGAGATTCGTAATTTTGGGAAGCTTGGAAACCCTTCCCATGAAATTGTTTCTCGCCAGTCACTGCTTAGGGCTACATCAAGAGGAAACAAAACGTAGAGATAGAACGTGAAACTACTTTGTTGTGTCAAGTTTCAAGAAGCTAGCACAAACCGTGTTGGATTTAGAGTTCCAAATACATCTATCAATATAGGAGAAAACAGAGTGAAACCTAAAAATTCAAACTGTTACTGGAAATGAACGCTTCAACATAGAAGAACGAAATTTGGGGAACCAAGTCGCCTTAGTGTACTGATCATTACCTGAAAGTATCATCCAGTTTGGGTGAAAAAATATTTGCTGAGATTTCTGGAGATTCGTAATATTTGGAAGCTTGGCAACCCCTTCCCATGAAAGTGTTTCTCGCCAGTCACTGCTTAGGGCTACATCAAGAGGAAACAAAACGTAGAGATAGAACGTGAAACTACTTTGTTGTGTCAAGTTTCAAGAAGCTAGCACAAACCGTGTTGGATTTAGAGTTCCAAATACATCTATCAATATAGGAGAAAACAGAGTGAAACCTAAAAATTCAAACTGTTACTGGAAATGAACGCTTCAACATAGAAGAACGGAATTTGGGGAACCAAGTCGCCTTAGTGTACTGATCATTACCTGAAAGTATCATCCAGTTTGGGTGAAAAAATATTTGCTGAGATTTCTGGAGATTCGTAATTTTGGGAAGCTTGGCAACCCCTTCCCATGAAATTGTTTCTCGCCAGTCACTGCTTAGGGCTACATCAAGAGGAAACAAAACGTAGAGATAGAACGTGAAACTACTTTGTTGTGTCAAGTTTCAAGAAGCTAGCACAAACCGTGTTGGATTTAGAGTTCCAAATACATCTATCAATATAGGAGAAAACAGAGTGAAACCTAAAAATTCAAACTGTTACTGGAAATGAACGCTTCAACATAGAAGAACGAAATTTGGGGAACCAAGTCGCCTTAGTGTACTGATCATTACTTGAAAGTATCATCCAGTTTGGGTGAAAAAATATTTGCTGAGATTTCTGGAGATTCGTAATTTTTGGAAGCTTGGCAACCCCTTCCCATGAAAGTGTTTCTCGCCAGTCACTGCTTAGGGCTACATCAAGAGGAAACAAAACGTAGAGATAGAACGTGAAACTACTTTGTTGTGTCAAGTTTCAAGAAGCTAGCACAAACCGTGTTGGATTTAGAGTTCCAAATACATCTATCAATATAGGAGAAAACAGAGTGAAACCTAAAAATTCAAACTGTTACTGGAAATGAACGCTTCAACATAGAAGAACGAAATTTGGGGAACCAAGTCGCCTTAGTGTACTGATCATTACCTGAGAGTATCATCCAGTTTGGGTGAAAAAATATTTGCTGAGATTTCTGGAGATTCGTAATTTTTGGAAGCTTGGCAACCCCTTCCCATGAAAGTGTTTCTCGCCAGTCACTGCTTAGGGCTACATCAAGAGGAAACAAAACGTAGAGATAGAACGTGAAACTACTTTGTTGTGTCAAGTTTCAAGAAGCTAGCACAAACCGTGTTGGATTTAGAGTTCCAAATACATCTATCAATATAGGAGAAAACAGAGTGAAACCTAAAAATTCAAACTGTTACTGGAAATGAACGCTTCAACATAGAAGAACGAAATTTGGGGAACCAAGTCGCCTTAGTGTACTGATCATTACCTGAGAGTATCATCCAGTTTGGGTGAAAAAATATTTGCTGAGATTTCTGGAGATTCGTAATTTTTGGAAGCTTGGCAACCCCTTCCCATGAAAGTGTTTCTCGCCAGTCACTGCTTAGGGCTACATCAAGAGGAAACAAAACGTAGAGATAGAACGTGAAACTACTTTGTTGTGTCAAGTTTCAAGAAGCTAGCACAAACCGTGTTGGATTTAGAGTTCCAAATACATCTATCAATATAGGAGAAAACAGAGTGAAACCTAAAAATTCAAACTGTTACTGGAAATGAACGCTTCAACATAGAAGAACGAAATTTGGGGAACCAAGTCGCCTTAGTGTACTGATCATTACCTGAAAGTATCATCCAGTTTGGGTGAAAAAATATTTGCTGAGATTTCTGGAGATTCGTAATTTTGGGAAGCTTGGCAACCCCGTTCCATGAAAGGGTTTCTCGCCAGTCACTGCTTAGGGCTACATCAAGAGGAAACAAAACATAGAGATAGAACATGAAACTACTTTGTTGTGTCAAGTTTCAAGAAGCTAGCACAAACCGTGTTGGATTTAGAGTTCCAAATACATCTATCAATATAGGAGAAAACAAAGTGAAACCTAAAAATTCAAACTGTTACTGGAAATGAACGCTTCAACATAGAAGAACGAAATTTGGGGAACCAAGTCACCTTAGTGTACTGATCATTACCTGAAAGTATCATCCAGTTTGGGTGAAAAAATATTTGCTGAGATTTCTGGAGATTCGTAATTTTGGGAAGCTTGGCAACCCCTTCCCATGAAAGTGTTTCTCGCCAGTCACTGCTTAGGGCTACATCAAGAGGAAACAAAACGTAGAGATAGAACGTGAAACTACTTTGTTGTGTCAAGTTTCAAGAAGCTAGCACAAACCGTGTTGGATTTAGAGTTCCAAATACATCTATCAATATAGGAGAAAACAGAGTGAAACCTAAAAATTCAAACTGTTACTGGAAATGAACGCTTCAACATAGAAGAACGAAATTTGGGGAACCAAGTCGCCTTAGTGTACTGATCATTACCTGAAAGTATCATCCAGTTTGGGTGAAAAAATATTTGCTGAGATTTCTGGAGATTCGTAATTTTGGGAAGCTTGGCAACCCCTTCCCATGAAAGTGTTTCTCGCCAGTCACTGCTTAGGGCTACATCAAGAGGAAACAAAACGTAGAGATAGAACGTGAAACTACTTTGTTGTGTCAAGTTTCAAGAAGCTAGCACAAAACTTGTTGGATTTAGAGTTCCAAATACATCTATCAATATAGGAGAAAACAGAGTGAAACCTAAAAATTCAAACTGTTACTGGAAATGAACGCTTCAACATAGAAGAACGAAATTTGGGGAACCAAGTCGCCTTAGTGTACTGATCATTACCTGAGAGTATCATCCAGTTTGGGTGAAAAAATATTTGCTGAGATTTCTGGAGATTCGTAATTTTTGGAAGCTTGGCAACCCCTTCCCATGAAAGTGTTTCTCGCCAGTCACTGCTTAGGGCTACATCAAGAGGAAACAAAACGTAGAGATAGAACGTGAAACTACTTTGTTGTGTCAAGTTTCAAGAAGCTAGCACAAACCGTGTTGGATTTAGAGTTCCAAATACATCTATCAATATAGGAGAAAACAGAGTGAAAGCTAAAAATTCAAACTGTTACTGGAAATGAACGCTTCAACATAGAAGAACGAAATTTGGGGAACCAAGTCGCCTTAGTGTACTGATCATTACCTGAAAGTATCATCCAGTTTGGGTGAAAAAATATTTGCTGAGATTTCTGGAGATTCGTAATTTTGGGAAGCTTGGCAACCCCGTTCCATGAAAGGGTTTCTCGCCAGTCACTGCTTAGGGCTACATCAAGAGGAAACAAAACATAGAGATAGAACATGAAACTACTTTGTTGTGTCAAGTTTCAAGAAGCTAGCACAAACCGTGTTGGATTTAGAGTTCCAAATACATCTATCAATATAGGAGAAAACAAAGTGAAACCTAAAAATTCAAACTGTTACTGGAAATGAACGCTTCAACATAGAAGAACGAAATTTGGGGAACCAAGTCACCTTAGTGTACTGATCATTACCTGAAAGTATCATCCAGTTTGGGTGAAAAATTATTTGCTGAGATTTCTGGAGATTCGTAATTTTGGGAAGCTTGGCAACCCCTTCCCATGAAAGTGTTTCTCGCCAGTCACTGCTTAGGGCTACATCAAGAGGAAACAAAACGTAGAGATAGAACGTGAAACTACTTTGTTGTGTCAAGTTTCAAGAAGCTAGCACAAACCGTGTTGGATTTAGAGTTCCAAATACATCTATCAATATAGGAGAAAACAGAGTGAAACCTAAAAATTCAAACTGTTACTGGAAATGAACGCTTCAACATAGAAGAACGGAATTTGGGGAACCAAGTCGCCTTAGTGTACTGATCATTACCTGAAAGTATCATCCAGTTTGGGTGAAAAAATATTTGCTGAGACTTCTGGAGATTCGTAATTTTGGGAAGCTTGGAAACCCTTCCCATGAAATTGTTTCTCGCCAGTCACTGCTTAGGGCTACATCAAGAGGAAACAAAACGTAGAGATAGAACGTGAAACTACTTTGTTGTGTCAAGTTTCAAGAAGCTAGCACAAACCGTGTTGGATTTAGAGTTCCAAATACATCTATCAATATAGGAGAAAACAGAGTGAAACCTAAAAATTCAAACTGTTACTGGAAATGAACGCTTCAACATAGAAGAACGAAATTTGGGGAACCAAGTCGCCTTAGTGTACTGATCATTACCTGAAAGTATCATCCAGTTTGGGTGAAAAAATATTTGCTGAGATTTCTGGAGATTCGTAATTTTGGGAAGCTTGGCAACCCCTTCCCATGAAAGTGTTTCTCGCCAGTCACTGCTTAGGGCTACATCAAGAGGAAACAAAACGTAGAGATAGAACGTGAAACTACTTTGTTGTGTCAAGTTTCAAGAAGCTAGCACAAACCGTGTTGGATTTAGAGTTCCAAATACATCTATCAATATAGGAGAAAACAGAGTGAAACCTAAAAATTCAAACTGTTACTGGAAATGAACGCTTCAACATAGAAGAACGGAATTTGGGGAACCAAGTCGCCTTAGTGTACTGATCATTACCTGAAAGTATCATCCAGTTCGGGTGAAAAAATATTTGCTGAGACTTCTGGAGATTCGTAATTTTGGGAAGCTTGGAAACCCTTCCCATGAAATTGTTTCTCGCCAGTCACTGCTTAGGGCTACATCAAGAGGAAACAAAACGTAGAGATAGAACGTGAAACTACTTTGTTGTGTCAAGTTTCAAGAAGCTAGCACAAACCGTGTTGGATTTAGAGTTCCAAATACATCTATCAATATAGGAGAAAACAGAGTGAAACCTAAAAATTCAAACTGTTACTGGAAATGAACGCTTCAACATAGAAGAACGAAATTTGGGGAACCAAGTCGCCTTAGTGTACTGATCATTACCTGAAAGTATCATCCAGTTTGGGTGAAAAAATATTTGCTGAGATTTCTGGAGATTCGTAATATTTGGAAGCTTGGCAACCCCTTCCCATGAAAGTGTTTCTCGCCAGTCACTGCTTAGGGCTACATCAAGAGGAAACAAAACGTAGAGATAGAACGTGAAACTACTTTGTTGTGTCAAGTTTCAAGAAGCTAGCACAAACCGTGTTGGATTTAGAGTTCCAAATACATCTATCAATATAGGAGAAAACAGAGTGAAACCTAAAAATTCAAACTGTTACTGGAAATGAACGCTTCAACATAGAAGAACGGAATTTGGGGAACCAAGTCGCCTTAGTGTACTGATCATTACCTGAAAGTATCATCCAGTTTGGGTGAAAAAATATTTGCTGAGATTTCTGGAGATTCGTAATTTTGGGAAGCTTGGAAACCCTTCCCATGAAATTGTTTCTCGCCAGTCACTGCTTAGGGCTACATCAAGAGGAAACAAAACGTAGAGATAGAACGTGAAACTACTTTGTTGTGTCAAGTTTCAAGAAGCTAGCACAAACCGTGTTGGATGTAGAGTTCCAAATACATCTATCAATATAGGAGAAAACAGAGTGAAACCTAAAAATTCAAACTGTTACTGGAAATGAACGCTTCAACATAGAAGAACGAAATTTGGGGAACCAAGTCGCCTTAGTGTACTGATCATTACCTGAAAGTATCATCCAGTTTGGGTGAAAAAATATTTGCTGAGATTTCTGGAGATTCGTAATTTTGGGAAGCTTGGCAACCCCGTTCCATGAAAGGGTTTCTCGCCAGTCACTGCTTAGGGCTACATCAAGAGGAAACAAAACATAGAGATAGAGCATGAAACTACTTTGTTGTGTCAAGTTTCAAGAAGCTAGCACAAACCGTGTTGGATTTAGAGTTCCAAATACATCTATCAATATAGGAGAAAACAGAGTGAAACCTAAAAATTCAAACTGTTACTGGAAATGAACGCTTCAACATAGAAGAACGAAATTTGGGGAACCAAGTCACCTTAGTGTACTGATCATTACCTGAAAGTATCATCCAGTTTGGGTGAAAAAATATTTGCTGAGATTTCTGGAGATTCGTAATTTTTGGAAGCTTGGCAACCCCTTCCCATGAAAGTGTTTCTCGCCAGTCACTGCTTAGGGCTACATCAAGAGGAAACAAAACGTAGAGATAGAACGTGAAACTACTTTGTTGTGTCAAGTTTCAAGAAGCTAGCACAAACCGTGTTGGATTTAGAGTTCCAAATACATCTATCAATATAGGAGAAAACAGAGTGAAACCTAAAAATTCAAACTGTTACTGGAAATGAACGCTTCAACATAGAAGAACGAAATTTGGGGAACCAAGTCGCCTTAGTGTACTGATCATTACCTGAGAGTATCATCCAGTTTGGGTGAAAAAATATTTGCTGAGATTTCTGGAGATTCGTAATTTTTGGAAGCTTGGCAACCCCTTCCCATGAAAGTGTTTCTCGCCAGTCACTGCTTAGGGCTACATCAAGAGGAAACAAAACGTAGAGATAGAACGTGAAACTACTTTGTTGTGTCAAGTTTCAAGAAGCTAGCACAAACCGTGTTGGATTTAGAGTTCCAAATACATCTATCAATATAGGAGAAAACAGAGTGAAACCTAAAAATTCAAACTGTTACTGGAAATGAACGCTTCAACATAGAAGAACGAAATTTGGGGAACCAAGTCGCCTTAGTGTACTGATCATTACCTGAAAGTATCATCCAGTTTGGGTGAAAAAATATTTGCTGAGATTTCTGGAGATTCGTAATTTTGGGAAGCTTGGCAACCCCGTTCCATGAAAGGGTTTCTCGCCAGTCACTGCTTAGGGCTACATCAAGAGGAAACAAAACATAGAGATAGAACATGAAACTACTTTGTTGTGTCAAGTTTCAAGAAGCTAGCCCAAACCGTGTTCGATTTAGAGTTCCAAATACATCTATCAATATAGGAGAAAACAAAGTGAAACCTAAAAATTCAAACTGTTACTGGAAATGAACGCTTCAACATAGAAGAACGAAATTTGGGGAACCAAGTCACCTTAGTGTACTGATCATTACCTGAAAGTATCATCCAGTTTGGGTGAAAAATTATTTGCTGAGATTTCTGGAGATTCGTAATTTTGGGAAGCTTGGCAACCCCTTCCCATGAAAGTGTTTCTCGCCAGTCACTGCTTAGGGCTACATCAAGAGGAAACAAAACGTAGAGATAGAACGTGAAACTACTTTGTTGTGTCAAGTTTCAAGAAGCTAGCACAAACCGTGTTGGATTTAGAGTTCCAAATACATCTATCAATATAGGAGAAAACAGAGTGAAACCTAAAAATTCAAACTGTTACTGGAAATGAACGCTTCAACATAGAAGAACGGAATTTGGGGAACCAAGTCGCCTTAGTGTACTGATCATTACCTGAAAGTATCATCCAGTTTGGGTGAAAAAATATTTGCTGAGACTTCTGGAGATTCGTAATTTTGGGAAGCTTGGAAACCCTTCCCATGAAATTGTTTCTCGCCAGTCACTGCTTAGGGCTACATCAAGAGGAAACAAAACGTAGAGATAGAACGTGAAACTACTTTGTTGTGTCAAGTTTCAAGAAGCTAGCACAAACCGTGTTGGATTTAGAGTTCCAAATACATCTATCAATATAGGAGAAAACAGAGTGAAACCTAAAAATTCAAACTGTTACTGGAAATGAACGCTTCAACATAGAAGAACGAAATTTGGGGAACCAAGTCGCCTTAGTGTACTGATCATTACCTGAAAGTATCATCCAGTTTGGGTGAAAAAATATTTGCTGAGATTTCTGGAGATTCGTAATTTTGGGAAGCTTGGCAACCCCTTCCCATGAAAGTGTTTCTCGCCAGTCACTGCTTAGGGCTACATCAAGAGGAAACAAAACGTAGAGATAGAACGTGAAACTACTTTGTTGTGTCAAGTTTCAAGAAGCTAGCACAAAACTTGTTGGATTTAGAGTTCCAAATACATCTATCAATATAGGAGAAAACAGAGTGAAACCTAAAAATTCAAACTGTTACTGGAAATGAACGCTTCAACATAGAAGAACGAAATTTGGGGAACCAAGTCGCCTTAGTGTACTGATCATTACCTGAGAGTATCATCCAGTTTGGGTGAAAAAATATTTGCTGAGATTTCTGGAGATTCGTAATTTTTGGAAGCTTGGCAACCCCTTCCCATGAAAGTGTTTCTCGCCAGTCACTGCTTAGGGCTACATCAAGAGGAAACAAAACGTAGAGATAGAACGTGAAACTACTTTGTTGTGTCAAGTTTCAAGAAGCTAGCACAAACCGTGTTGGATTTAGAGTTCCAAATACATCTATCAATATAGGAGAAAACAGAGTGAAACCTAAAAATTCAAACTGTTACTGGAAATGAACGCTTCAACATAGAAGAACGAAATTTGGGGAACCAAGTCGCCTTAGTGTACTGATCATTACCTGAAAGTATCATCCAGTTTGGGTGAAAAAATATTTGCTGAGATTTCTGGAGATTCGTAATTTTGGGAAGCTTGGCAACCCCGTTCCATGAAAGGGTTTCTCGCCAGTCACTGCTTAGGGCTACATCAAGAGGAAACAAAACATAGAGATAGAACATGAAACTACTTTGTTGTGTCAAGTTTCAAGAAGCTAGCACAAACCGTGTTGGATTTAGAGTTCCAAATACATCTATCAATATAGGAGAAAACAAAGTGAAACCTAAAAATTCAAACTGTTACTGGAAATGAACGCTTCAACATAGAAGAACGAAATTTGGGGAACCAAGTCACCTTAGTGTACTGATCATTACCTGAAAGTATCATCCAGTTTGGGTGAAAAATTATTTGCTGAGATTTCTGGAGATTCGTAATTTTGGGAAGCTTGGCAACCCCTTCCCATGAAAGTGTTTCTCGCCAGTCACTGCTTAGGGCTACATCAAGAGGAAACAAAACGTAGAGATAGAACGTGAAACTACTTTGTTGTGTCAAGTTTCAAGAAGCTAGCACAAACCGTGTTGGATTTAGAGTTCCAAATACATCTATCAATATAGGAGAAAACAGAGTGAAACCTAAAAATTCAAACTGTTACTGGAAATGAACGCTTCAACATAGAAGAACGGAATTTGGGGAACCAAGTCGCCTTAGTGTACTGATCATTACCTGAAAGTATCATCCAGTTTGGGTGAAAAAATATTTGCTGAGATTTCTGGAGATTCGTAATTTTTGGAAGCTTGGCAACCCCTTCCCATGAAAGTGTTTCTCGCCAGTCACTGCTTAGGGCTACATCTAGAGGAAACAAAACGTAGAGATAGAACGTGAAACTACTTTGTTGTGTCAAGTTTCACGAAGCTAGCACAAACCGTGTTGGATTTAGAGTTCCAAATACATCTATCAATATAGGAGAAAACAGAGTGAAACCTAAAAATTCAAACTGTTACTGGGAATGAACGCTTCAACATAGAAGAACGAAATTTGGGGAACCAAGTCGCCTTAGTGTACTGATCATTACCTGAAAGTATCATCCAGTTTGGGTGAAAAAATATTTCCTGAGATTTCTGGAGATTCGTAATTTTGGGAAGCTTGGCAACCCCTTCCCATGAAAGTGTTTCTCGCCAGTCACTGCTTAGGGCTACATCAAGAGGAAACAAAACGTAGAGATAGAACGTGAAACTACTTTGTTGTGTCAAGTTTCAAGAAGCTAGCACAAACCGTGTTGGATTTAGAGTTCCAAATACATCTATCCATATAGGAGAAAACAGAGTGAAACCTAAAAATTCAAACTGTTACTGGAAATGAACGCTTCAACATAGAAGAACGAAATTTGGGGAACCAAGTCGCCTTAGTGTACTGATCATTACCTGAAAGTATCATCCAGTTTGGGTGAAAAAATGTTTGCTGAGATTTCTGGAGATTCGTAATTTTGGGAAGCTTGGCAACCCCTTCCCATGAAAGTGTTTCTCGCCAGTCACTGCTTAGGGCTACATCAAGAGGAAACAAAACGTAGAGATAGAACGTGAAACTACTTTGTTGTGTCAAGTTTCAAGAAGCTAGCACAAACCGTGTTGGATTTAGAGTTCCAAATACATCTATCAATATAGGAGAAAACAGAGTGAAACCTAAAAATTCAAACTGTTACTGGAAATGAACGCTTCAACATAGAAGAACGGAATTTGGGGAACCAAGTCGCCTTAGTGTACTGATCATTACCTGAAAGTATCATCCAGTTCGGGTGAAAAAATATTTGCTGAGACTTCTGGAGATTCGTAATTTTGGGAAGCTTGGAAACCCTTCCCATGAAATTGTTTCTCGCCAGTCACTGCTTAGGGCTACATCAAGAGGAAACAAAACGTAGAGATAGAACGTGAAACTACTTTGTTGTGTCAAGTTTCAAGAAGCTAGCACAAACCGTGTTGGATTTAGAGTTCCAAATACATCTATCAATATAGGAGAAAACAGAGTGAAACCTAAAAATTCAAACTGTTACTGGAAATGAACGCTTCAACATAGAAGAACGAAATTTGGGGAACCAAGTCGCCTTAGTGTACTGATCATTACCTGAAAGTATCATCCAGTTTGGGTGAAAAAATATTTGCTGAGATTTCTGGAGATTCGTAATATTTGGAAGCTTGGCAACCCCTTCCAATGAAAGTGTTTCTCGCCAGTCACTGCTTAGGGCTACATCAAGAGGAAACCAAACGTAGAGATAGAACGTGAAACTACTTTGTTGTGTCAAGTTTCAAGAAGCTAGCACAAACCGTGTTGGATTTAGAGTTCCAAATACATCTATCAATATAGGAGAAAACAAAGTGAAACCTAAAAATTCAAACTGTTACTGGAAATGAACGCTTCAACATAGAAGAACGAAATTTGGGGAACCAAGTCGCCTTAGTGTACTGATCATTACCTGAAAGTATCATCCAGTTTGGGTGAAAAAATATTTGCTGAGATTTCTGGAGATTCGTAATTTTGGGAAGCTTGGCAACCCCGTTCCATGAAAGGGTTTCTCGCCAGTCACTGCTTAGGGCTACATCAAGAGGAAACAAAACATAGAGATAGAACATGAAACTACTTTGTTGTGTCAAGTTTCAAGAAGCTAGCACAAACCGTGTTGGATTTAGAGTTCCAAATACATCTATCAATATAGGAGAAAACAAAGTGAAACCTAAAAATTCAAACTGTTACTGGAAATGAACGCTTCAACATAGAAGAACGAAATTTGGGGAACCAAGTCACCTTAGTGTACTGATCATTACCTGAAAGTATCATCCAGTTTGGGTGAAAAATTATTTGCTGAGATTTCTGGAGATTCGTAATTTTGGGAAGCTTGGCAACCCCTTCCCATGAAAGTGTTTCTCGCCAGTCACTGCTTAGGGCTACATCAAGAGGAAACAAAACGTAGAGATAGAACGTGAAACTACTTTGTTGTGTCATGTTTAAAGAAGCTAGCACAAACCGTGTTGGATTTAGAGTTCCAAATACATCTATCAATATAGGAGAAAACAGTGTGAAACCTAAAAATTCAAACTGTTACTGGAAATGAACGCTTCAACATAGAAGAACGGAATTTGTGGAACCAAGTCGCCTTAGTGTACTGATCATTACCTGAAAGTATCATCCAGTTTGGGTGAAAAAATATTTGCTGAGACTTCTGGAGATTCGTAATTTTGGGAAGCTTGGAAACCCTTCCCATGAAATTGTTTCTCGCCAGTCACTGCTTAGGGCTACATCAAGAGGAAACAAAACGTAGAGATAGAACGTGAAACTACTTTGTTGTGTCAAGTTTCAAGAAGCTAGCACAAACCGTGTTGGATTTAGAGTTCCAAATACATCTATCAATATAGGAGAAAACAGAGTGAAACCTAAAAATTCAAACTGTTACTGGAAATGAACGCTTCAACATAGAAGAACGAAATTTGGGGAACCAAGTCGCCTTAGTGTACTGATCATTACCTGAAAGTATCATCCAGTTTGGGTGAAAAAATATTTGCTGAGATTTCTGGAGATTCGTAATATTTGGAAGCTTGGCAACCCCTTCCCATGAAAGTGTTTCTCGCCAGTCACTGCTTAGGGCTACATCAAGAGGAAACAAAACGTAGAGATAGAACGTGAAACTACTTTGTTGTGTCAAGTTTCAAGAAGCTAGCACAAACCGTGTTGGATTTAGAGTTCCAAATACATCTATCAATATAGGAGAAAACAAAGTGAAACCTAAAAATTCAAACTGTTACTGGAAATGAACGCTTCAACATAGAAGAACGAAATTTGGGGAACCAAGTCGCCTTAGTGTACTGATCATTACCTGAAAGTATCATCCAGTTTGGGTGAAAAAATATTTGCTGAGATTTCTGGAGATTCGTATTTGGGAAGCTTGGCAACCCCTTCCCATGAAAGTGTTTCTCGCCAGTCACTGCTTAGGGCTACATCAAGAGGAAACAAAACGTAGAGATAGAACGTGAAACTACATTGTTGTGTCAAGTTTCAAGAAGCTAGCACAAACCGTGTTGGATGTAGAGTTCCAAATACATCTATCAATATAGGAGAAAACAGAGTGAAACCTAAAAATTCAAACTGTTACTGGAAATGAACGCTTCAACATAGAAGAACGGAATTTGGGGAACCAAGTCGCCTTAGTGTACTGATCATTACCTGAAAGTATCATCCAGTTTGGGTGAAAAAATATTTGCTGAGATTTCTGGAGATTCGTAATTTTGGGAAGCTTGGCAACCCCTTCCCATGAAATTGTTTCTCGCCAGTCACTGCTTAGGGCTACATCAAGAGGAAACAAAACGTAGAGATAGAACGTGAAACTACTTTGTTGTGTCAAGTTTCAAGAAGCTAGCACAAACCGTGTTGGATTTAGAGTTCCAAATACATCTATCAATATAGGAGAAAACAGAGTGAAACCTAAAAATTCAAACTGTTTCTGGAAATGAACGCTTCAACATAGAAGAACGAAATTTGGGGAACCAAGTCGCCTTAGTGTACTGATCATTACCTGAAAGTATCATCCAGTTTGGGTGAAAAAATATTTGCTGAGATTTCTGGAGATTCGTAATTTTGGGAAGCTTGGCAACCCCTTCCCATGAAAGTGTTTCTCGCCAGTCACTGCTTAGGGCTACATCAAGAGGAAACAAAACGTAGAGATAGAACGTGAAACTACTTTGTTGTGTCAAGTTTCAAGAAGCTAGCACAAAACTTGTTGGATTTAGAGTTCCAAATACATCTATCAATATAGGAGAAAACAGAGTGAAACCTAAAAATTCAAACTGTTACTGGAAATGAACGCTTCAACATAGAAGAACGAAATTTGGGGAACCAAGTCGCCTTAGTGTACTGATCATTACCTGAGAGTATCATCCAGTTTGGGTGAAAAAATATTTGCTGAGATTTCTGGAGATTCGTAATTTTTGGAAGCTTGGCAACCCCTTCCCATGAAAGTGTTTCTCGCCAGTCACTGCTTAGGGCTACATCAAGAGGAAACAAAACGTAGAGATAGAACGTGAAACTACTTTGTTGTGTCAAGTTTCAAGAAGCTAGCACAAACCGTGTTGGATTTAGAGTTCCAAATACATCTATCAATATAGGAGAAAACAGAGTGAAACCTAAAAATTCAAACTGTTACTGGAAATGAACGCTTCAACATAGAAGAACGAAATTTGGGGAACCAAGTCGCCTTAGTGTACTGATCATTACCTGAAAGTATCATCCAGTTTGGGTGAAAAAATATTTGCTGAGATTTCTGGAGATTCGTAATTTTGGGAAGCTTGGCAACCCCGTTCCATGAAAGGGTTTCTCGCCAGTCACTGCTTAGGGCTACATCAAGAGGAAACAAAACATAGAGATAGAACATGAAACTACTTTGTTGTGTCAAGTTTCAAGAAGCTAGCACAAACCGTGTTGGATTTAGAGTTCCAAATACATCTATCAATATAGGAGAAAACAAAGTGAAACCTAAAAATTCAAACTGTTACTGGAAATGAACGCTTCAACATAGAAGAACGAAATTTGGGGAACCAAGTCACCTTAGTGTACTGATCATTACCTGAAAGTATCATCCAGTTTGGGTGAAAAATTATTTGCTGAGATTTCTGGAGATTCGTAATTTTGGGAAGCTTGGCAACCCCTTCCCATGAAAGTGTTTCTCGCCAGTCACTGCTTAGGGCTACATCAAGAGGAAACAAAACGTAGAGATAGAACGTGAAACTACTTTGTTGTGTCAAGTTTCAAGAAGCTAGCACAAACCGTGTTGGATTTAGAGTTCCAAATACATCTATCAATATAGGAGAAAACAGAGTGAAACCTAAAAATTCAAACTGTTACTGGAAATGAACGCTTCAACATAGAAGAACGGAATTTGGGGAACCAAGTCGCCTTAGTGTACTGATCATTACCTGAAAGTATCATCCAGTTTGGGTGAAAAAATATTTGCTGAGATTTCTGGAGATTCGTAATTTTGGGAAGCTTGGAAACCCTTCCCATGAAATTGTTTCTCGCCAGTCACTGCTTAGGGCTACATCAAGAGGAAACAAAACGTAGAGATAGAACGTGAAACTACTTTGTTGTGTCAAGTTTCAAGAAGCTAGCACAAACCGTGTTGGATTTAGAGTTCCAAATACATCTATCAATATAGGAGAAAACAGAGTGAAACCTAAAAATTCAAACTGTTACTGGAAATGAACGCTTCAACATAGAAGAACGGAATTTGGGGAACCAAGTCGCCTTAGTGTACTGATCATTACCTGAAAGTATCATCCAGTTTGGGTGAAAAAATATTTGCTGAGATTTCTGGAGATTCGTAATTTTGGGAAGCTTGGCAACCCCTTCCCATGAAAGTGTTTCTCGCCAGTCACTGCTTAGGGCTACATCAAGAGGAAACAAAACGTAGAGATAGAACGTGAAACTACTTTGTTGTGTCAAGTTTCAAGAAGCTAGCACAAAACTTGTTGGATTTAGAGTTCCAAATACATCTATCAATATAGGAGAAAACAGAGTGAAACCTAAAAATTCAAACTGTTACTGGAAATGAACGCTTCAACATAGAAGAACGAAATTTGGGGAACCAAGTCGCCTTAGTGTACTGATCATTACCTCAGAGTATCATCCAGTTTGGGTGAAAAAATATTTGCTGAGATTTCTGGAGATTCGTAATTTTGGGAAGCTTGGCAACCCCTTCCCATGAAAGTGTTTCTCGCCAGTCACTGCTTAGGGCTACATCAAGAGGAAACAAAACGTAGAGATAGAACGTGAAACTACTTTGTTGTGTCAAGTTTCAAGAAGCTAGCACAAACCGTGTTGGATTTAGAGTTCCAAATACATCTATCAATATAGGAGAAAACAGAGTGAAACCTAAAAATTCAAACTGTTACTGGAAATGAACGCTTCAACATAGAAGAACGAAATTTGGGGAACCAAGTCGCCTTAGTGTACTGATCATTACCTGAGAGTATCATCCAGTTTGGGTGAAAAAATATTTGCTGAGATTTCTGGAGATTCGTAATTTTTGGAAGCTTGGCAACCCCTTCCCATGAAAGTGTTTCTCGCCAGTCACTGCTTAGGGCTACATCAAGAGGAAACAAAACGTAGAGATAGAACGTGAAACTACTTTGTTGTGTCAAGTTTCAAGAAGCTAGCACAAACCGTGTTGGATTTAGAGTTCCAAATACATCTATCAATATAGGAGAAAACAGAGTGAAACCTAAAAATTCAAACTGTTACTGGAAATGAACGCTTCAACATAGAAGAACGAAATTTGGGGAACCAAGTCGCCTTAGTGTACTGATCATTACCTGAAAGTATCATCCAGTTTGGGTGAAAAAATATTTGCTGAGATTTCTGGAGATTCGTAATTTTGGGAAGCTTGGCAACCCCGTTCCATGAAAGGGTTTCTCGCCAGTCACTGCTTAGGGCTACATCAAGAGGAAACAAAACATAGAGATAGAACATGAAACTACTTTGTTGTGTCAAGTTTCAAGAAGCTAGCACAAACCGTGTTGGATTTAGAGTTCCAAATACATCTATCAATATAGGAGAAAACAAAGTGAAACCTAAAAATTCAAACTGTTACTGGAAATGAACGCTTCAACATAGAAGAACGAAATTTGGGGAACCAAGTCACCTTAGTGTACTGATCATTACCTGAAAGTATCATCCAGTTTGGGTGAAAAATTATTTGCTGAGATTTCTGGAGATTCGTAATTTTGGGAAGCTTGGCAACCCCTTCCCATGAAAGTGTTTCTCGCCAGTCACTGCTTAGGGCTACATCAAGAGGAAACAAAACGTAGAGATAGAACGTGAAACTACTTTGTTGTGTCAAGTTTCAAGAAGCTAGCACAAACCGTGTTGGATTTAGAGTTCCAAATACATCTATCAATATAGGAGAAAACAGAGTGAAACCTAAAAATTCAAACTGTTACTGGAAATGAACGCTTCAACATAGAAGAACGGAATTTGGGGAACCAAGTCGCCTTAGTGTACTGATCATTACCTGAAAGTATCATCCAGTTTGGGTGAAAAAATATTTGCTGAGATTTCTGGAGATTCGTAATTTTGGGAAGCTTGGAAACCCTTCCCATGAAATTGTTTCTCGCCAGTCACTGCTTAGGGCTACATCAAGAGGAAACAAAACGTAGAGATAGAACGTGAAACTACTTTGTTGTGTCAAGTTTCAAGAAGCTAGCACAAACCGTGTTGGATTTAGAGTTCCAAATACATCTATCAATATAGGAGAAAACAGAGTGAAACCTAAAAATTCAAACTGTTACTGGAAATGAACGCTTCAACATAGAAGAACGGAATTTGGGGAACCAAGTCGCCTTAGTGTACTGATCATTACCTGAAAGTATCATCCAGTTTGGGTGAAAAAATATTTGCTGAGATTTCTGGAGATTCGTAATTTTGGGAAGCTTGGCAACCCCTTCCCATGAAAGTGTTTCTCGCCAGTCACTGCTTAGGGCTACATCAAGAGGAAACAAAACGTAGAGATAGAACGTGAAACTACTTTGTTGTGTCAAGTTTCAAGAAGCTAGCACAAAACTTGTTGGATTTAGAGTTCCAAATACATCTATCAATATAGGAGAAAACAGAGTGAAACCTAAAAATTCAAACTGTTACTGGAAATGAACGCTTCAACATAGAAGAACGAAATTTGGGGAACCAAGTCGCCTTAGTGTACTGATCATTACCTCAGAGTATCATCCAGTTTGGGTGAAAAAATATTTGCTGAGATTTCTGGAGATTCGTAATTTTTGGAAGCTTGGCAACCCCTTCCCATGAAAGTGTTTCTCGCCAGTCACTGCTTAGGGCTACATCAAGAGGAAACAAAACGTAGAGATAGAACGTGAAACTACTTTGTTGTGTCAAGTTTCAAGAAGCTAGCACAAACCGTGTTGGATTTAGAGTTCCAAATACATCTATCAATATAGGAGAAAACAGAGTGAAACCTAAAAATTCAAACTGTTACTGGAAATGAACGCTTCAACATAGAAGAACGAAATTTGGGGAACCAAGTCGCCTTAGTGTACTGATCATTACCTGAAAGTATCATCCAGTTTGGGTGAAAAAATATTTGCTGAGATTTCTGGAGATTCGTAATTTTGGGAAGCTTGGCAACCCCGTTCCATGAAAGGGTTTCTCGCCAGTCACTGCTTAGGGCTACATCAAGAGGAAACAAAACATAGAGATAGAACATGAAACTACTTTGTTGTGTCAAGTTTCAAGAAGCTAGCACAAACCGTGTTGGATTTAGAGTTCCAAATACATCTATCAATATAGGAGAAAACAAAGTGAAACCTAAAAATTCAAACTGTTACTGGAAATGAACGCTTCAACATAGAAGAACGAAATTTGGGGAACCAAGTCACCTTAGTGTACTGATCATTACCTGAAAGTATCATCCAGTTTGGGTGAAAAATTATTTGCTGAGATTTCTGGAGATTCGTAATTTTGGGAAGCTTGGCAACCCCTTCCCATGAAAGTGTTTCTCGCCAGTCACTGCTTAGGGCTACATCAAGAGGAAACAAAACGTAGAGATAGAACGTGAAACTACTTTGTTGTGTCAAGTTTCAAGAAGCTAGCACAAACCGTGTTGGATTTAGAGTTCCAAATACATCTATCAATATAGGAGAAAACAGAGTGAAACCTAAAAATTCAAACTGTTACTGGAAATGAACGCTTCAACATAGAAGAACGGAATTTGGGGAACCAAGTCGCCTTAGTGTACTGATCATTACCTGAAAGTATCATCCAGTTTGGGTGAAAAAATATTTGCTGAGATTTCTGGAGATTCGTAATTTTGGGAAGCTTGGAAACCCTTCCCATGAAATTGTTTCTCGCCAGTCACTGCTTAGGGCTACATCAAGAGGAAACAAAACGTAGAGATAGAACGTGAAACTACTTTGTTGTGTCAAGTTTCAAGAAGCTAGCACAAACCGTGTTGGATTTAGAGTTCCAAATACATCTATCAATATAGGAGAAAACAGAGTGAAACCTAAAAATTCAAACTGTTACTGGAAATGAACGCTTCAACATAGAAGAACGAAATTTGGGGAACCAAGTCGCCTTAGTGTACTGATCATTACCTGAAAGTATCATCCAGTTTGGGTGAAAAAATATTTGCTGAGATTTCTGGAGATTCGTAATATTTGGAAGCTTGGCAACCCCTTCCCATGAAAGTGTTTCTCGCCAGTCACTGCTTAGGGCTACATCAAGAGGAAACAAAACGTAGAGATAGAACGTGAAACTACTTTGTTGTGTCAAGTTTCAGGAAGCTAGCACAAACCGTGTTGGATTTAGAGTTCCAAATACATCTATCAATATAGGAGAAAACAAAGTGAAACCTAAAAATTCAAACTGTTACTGGAAATGAACGCTTCAACATAGAAGAACGAAATTTGGGGAACCAAGTCGCCTTAGTGTACTGATCATTACCTGAAAGTATCATCCAGTTTGGGTGAAAAAATATTTGCTGAGATTTCTGGAGATTCGTAATTTTGGGAAGCTTGGCAACCCCTTCCCATGAAAGTGTTTCTCGCCAGTCACTGCTTAGGGCTACATCAAGAGGAAACAAAACGTAGAGATAGAACGTGAAACTACTTTGTTGTGTCAAGTTTCAAGAAGCTAGCACAAACCGTGTTGGATTTAGAGTTCCAAATACATCTATCAATATAGGAGAAAACAGAGTGAAACCTAAAAATTCAAACTGTTACTGGAAATGAACGCTTCAACATAGAAGAACGAAATTTGGGGAACCAAGTCGCCTTAGTGTACTGATCATTACCTGAAAGTATCATCCAGTTTGGGTGAAAAAATATTTGCTGAGATTTCTGGAGATTCGTAATTTTGGGAAGCTTGGCAACCCCGTTCCATGAAAGGGTTTCTCGCCAGTCACTGCTTAGGGCTACATCAAGAGGAAACAAAACATAGAGATAGAACATGAAACTACTTTGTTGTGTCAAGTTTCAAGAAGCTAGCACAAACCGTGTTGGATTTAGAGTTCCAAATACATCTATCAATATAGGAGAAAACAAAGTGAAACCTAAAAATTCAAACTGTTACTGGAAATGAACGCTTCAACATAGAAGAACGAAATTTGGGGAACCAAGTCACCTTAGTGTCCTGATCATTACCTGAAAGTATCATCCAGTTTGGGTGAAAAATTATTTGCTGAGATTTCTGGAGATTCGTAATTTTGGGAAGCTTGGCAACCCCTTCCCATGAAAGTGTTTCTCGCCAGTCACTGCTTAGGGCTACATCAAGAGGAAACAAAACGTAGAGATAGAACGTGAAACTACTTTGTTGTGTCAAGTTTCAAGAAGCTAGCACAAACCGTGTTGGATTTAGAGTTCCAAATACATCTATCAATATAGGAGAAAACAGAGTGAAACCTAAAAATTCAAACTGTTACTGGAAATGAACGCTTCAACATAGAAGAACGGAATTTGGGGAACCAAGTCGCCTTAGTGTACTGATCATTACCTGAAAGTATCATCCAGTTTGGGTGAAAAAATATTTGCTGAGATTTCTGGAGATTCGTAATTTTGGGAAGCTTGGAAACCCTTCCCATGAAATTGTTTCTCGCCAGTCACTGCTTAGGGCTACATCAAGAGGAAACAAAACGTAGAGATAGAACGTGAAACTACTTTGTTGTGTCAAGTTTCAAGAAGCTAGCACAAACCGTGTTGGATTTAGAGTTCCAAATACATCTATCAATATAGGAGAAAACAGAGTGAAACCTAAAAATTCAAACTGTTACTGGAAATGAACGCTTCAACATAGAAGAACGAAATTTGGGGAACCAAGTCGCCTTAGTGTACTGATCATTACCTGAAAGTATCATCCAGTTTGGGTGAAAAAATATTTGCTGAGATTTCTGGAGATTCGTAATATTTGGAAGCTTGGCAACCCCTTCCCATGAAAGTGTTTCTCGCCAGTCACTGCTTAGGGCTACATCAAGAGGAAACAAAACGTAGAGATAGAACGTGAAACTACTTTGTTGTGTCAAGTTTCAAGAAGCTAGCACAAACCGTGTTGGATTTAGAGTTCCAAATACATCTATCAATATAGGAGAAAACAAAGTGAAACCTAAAAATTCAAACTGTTACTGGAAATGAACGCTTCAACATAGAAGAACGAAATTTGGGGAACCAAGTCGCCTTAGTGTACTGATCATTACCTGAAAGTATCATCCAGTTTGGGTGAAAAAATATTTGCTGAGATTTCTGGAGATTCGTAATTTTGGGAAGCTTGGCAACCCCGTTCCATGAAAGGGTTTCTCGCCAGTCACTGCTTAGGGCTACATCAAGAGGAAACAAAACATAGAGATAGAACATGAAACTACTTTGTTGTGTCAAGTTTCAAGAAGCTAGCACAAACCGTGTTGGATTTAGAGTTCCAAATACATCTATCAATATAGGAGAAAACAAAGTGAAACCTAAAAATTCAAACTGTTACTGGAAATGAACGCTTCAACATAGAAGAACGAAATTTGGGGAACCAAGTCACCTTAGTGTACTGATCATTACCTGAAAGTATCATCCAGTTTGGGTGAAAAATTATTTGCTGAGATTTCTGGAGATTCGTAATTTTGGGAAGCTTGGCAACCCCTTCCCATGAAAGTGTTTCTCGCCAGTCACTGCTTAGGGCTACATCAAGAGGAAACAAAACGTAGAGATAGAACGTGAAACTACTTTGTTGTGTCAAGTTTCAAGAAGCTAGCACAAACCGTGTTGGATTTAGAGTTCCAAATACATCTATCAATATAGGAGAAAACAGAGTGAAACCTAAAAATTCAAACTGTTACTGGAAATGAACGCTTCAACATAGAAGAACGGAATTTGGGGAACCAAGTCGCCTTAGTGTACTGATCATTACCTGAAAGTATCATCCAGTTTGGGTGAAAAAATATTTGCTGAGATTTCTGGAGATTCGTAATTTTGGGAAGCTTGGAAACCCTTCCCATGAAATTGTTTCTCGCCAGTCACTGCTTAGGGCTACATCAAGAGGAAACAAAACGTAGAGATAGAACGTGAAACTACTTTGTTGTGTCAAGTTTCAAGAAGCTAGCACAAACCGTGTTGGATTTAGAGTTCCAAATACATCTATCAATATAGGAGAAAACAGAGTGAAACCTAAAAATTCAAACTGTTACTGGAAATGAACGCTTCAACATAGAAGAACGAAATTTGGGGAACCAAGTCGCCTTAGTGTACTGATCATTACCTGAAAGTATCATCCAGTTTGGGTGAAAAAATATTTGCTGAGATTTCTGGAGATTCGTAATATTTGGAAGCTTGGCAACCCCTTCCCATGAAAGTGTTTCTCGCCAGTCACTGCTTAGGGCTACATCAAGAGGAAACAAAACGTAGAGATAGAACGTGAAACTACTTTGTTGTGTCAAGTTTCAAGAAGCTAGCACAAACCGTGTTGGATTTAGAGTTCCAAATACATCTATCAATATAGGAGAAAACAAAGTGAAACCTAAAAATTCAAACTGTTACTGGAAATGAACGCTTCAACATAGAAGAACGAAATTTGGGGAACCAAGTCGCCTTAGTGTACTGATCATTACCTGAAAGTATCATCCAGTTTGGGTGAAAAAATATTTGCTGAGATTTCTGGAGATTCGTAATTTTGGGAAGCTTGGCAACCCCTTCCCATGAAAGTGTTTCTCGCCAGTCACTGCTTAGGGCTACATCAAGAGGAAACAAAACGTAGAGATAGAACGTGAAACTACTTTGTTGTGTCAAGTTTCAAGAAGCTAGCACAAACCGTGTTGGATTTAGAGTTCCAAATACATCTATCAATATAGGAGAAAACAGAGTGAAACCTAAAAATTCAAACTGTTACTGGAAATGAACGCTTCAACATAGAAGAACGAAATTTGGGGAACCAAGTCGCCTTAGTGTACTGATCATTACCTGAGAGTATCATCCAGTTTCGGTGAAAAAATATTTGCTGAGATTTCTGGAGATTCGTAATTTTTGGAAGCTTGGCAACCCCTTCCCATGAAAGTGTTTCTCGCCAGTCACTGCTTAGGGCTACATCTAGAGGAAACAAAACGTAGAGATAGCACGTGAAACTATTTTGTTGTGTCAAGTTTCAAGAAGCTAGCACAAACCGTGTTGGATTTAGAGTTCCAAATACATCTATCAATATAGGAGAAAACAGAGTGAAACCTAAAAATTCAAACTGTTACTGGAAATGAACGCTTCAACATAGAAGAACGAAATTTGGGGAACCAAGTCGCCTTAGTGTACTGATCATTACCTGAAAGTATCATCCAGTTTGGGTGAAAAAATATTTGCTGAGATTTCTGGAGATTCGTAATTTTGGGAAGCTTGGCAACCCCTTCCCATGAAACTGTTTCTCGCCAGTCACTGCTTAGGGCTACATCAAGAGGAAACAAAACGTAGAGATAGAACGTGAAACTACTTTGTTGTGTCAAGTTTCAAGAAGCTAGAACAAACCGTGTTGGACTTAGAGTTCCAAATACATCTATCAATATAAGAGAAAACAGAGTGAAACCTAAAAATTCAAACTGTTACTGGAAATGAACGCTTCAACATAGAAGAACGAAATTTGGGGAACCAAGTCGCCTTAGTGTACTGATCATTACCTGAAAGTATCATCCAGTTTGGGTGAAAAAATATTTGCTGAGATTTCTGGAGATTCGTAATTTTGGGAAGCTTGGCAACCCCTTCCCATGAAAGTGTTTCTCGCCAGTCACTGCTTAGGGCTACATCAAGAGGAAACCAAACGTAGAGATAGAACGTGAAACTACTTTGTTGTGTCAAGTTTCAAGAAGCTAGCACAAACCGTGTTGGATTTAGAGTTCCAAATACATCTATCAATATAGGAGAAAACAGAGTGAAACCTAAAAATTCAAACTGTTACTGGAAATGAACGCTTCAACATAGAAGAACGAAATTTGGGGAACCAAGTCGCCTTAGTGTACTGATCATTACCTGAAAGTATCATCCAGTTTGGGTGAAAAAATATTTGCTGAGATTTCTGGAGATTCGTAATATTTGGAAGCTTGGCAACCCCTTCCCATGAAAGTGTTTCTCGCCAGTCACTGCTTAGGGCTACATCAAGAGGAATCAAAACGTAGAGATAGAACGTGAAACTACTTTGTTGTGTCAAGTTTCAAGAAGCTAGCACAAAACTTGTTGGATTTAGAGTTCCAAATACATCTATCAATATAGGAGAAAACAGAGTGAAACCTAAAAATTCAAACTGTTACTGGAAATGAACGCTTCAACATAGAAGAACGAAATTTGGGGAACCAAGTCGCCTTAGTGTACTGATCATTACCTGAAAGTATCATCCAGTTTGGGTGAAAAAATATTTGCTGAGATTTCTGGAGATTCGTAATTTTGGGAAGCTTGGCAACCCCTTCCCATGAAAGTGTTTCTCGCCAGTCACTGCTTAGGGCTACATCAAGAGGAAACAAAACGTAGAGATAGAACGTGAAACTACTTTGTTGTGTCAAGTTTCAAGAAGCTAGCACAAACCGTGTTGGATTTAGAGTTCCAAATACATCTATCAATATAGGAGAAAACAGAGTGAAACCTAAAAATTCAAACTGTTACTGGAAATGAACGCTTCAACATAGAAGAACGAAATTTGGGGAACCAAGTCGCCTTAGTGTACTGATCATTACCTGAAAGTATCATCCAGTTTGGGTGAAAAAATATTTGCTGAGATTTCTGGAGATTCGTAATTTTGGGAAGCTTGGCAACCCCTTCCCATGAAAGTGTTTCTCGTCAGTCACTGCTTAGGGCTACATCAAGAGGAAACAAAACGTAGAGATAGAACGTGAAACTACTTTGTTGTGTCAAGTTTCAAGAAGCTAGCACAAAACGTGTTGGATTTAGAGTTCCAAATACATCTATCAATATAGGAGAAAACAGAGTGAAACCTAAAAATTCAAACTGTTACTGGAAATGAACGCTTCAACATAGAAGAACGATTTTGGGGAACCAAGTCGCCTTAGTGTACTGATCATTACCTGAAAGTATCATCCAGTTTGGGTGAAAAAATATTTGCTGAGATTTCTGGAGATTCGTAATTTTGGGAAGCTTGGCAACCCCTTCCCATGAAATTGTTTCTCGCCAGTCACTGCTTAGGGCTACATCAAGAGGAAACAAAACGTAGAGATAGAACGTGAAACTACTTTGTTGTGTCAAGTTTCAAGAAGCTAGCACAAACCGTGTTGGATTTAGAGTTCCAAATACATCTATCAATATAGGAGAAAACAGAGTGAAACCTAAAAATTCAAACTGTTACTGGAAATGAACGCTTCAACATAGAAGAACGAAATTTGGGGAACCAAGTCGCCTTAGTGTACTGATCATTACCTGAAAGTATCATCCAGTTTGGGTGAAAAAATATTTGCTGAGATTTCTGGAGATTCGTAATTTTGGGAAGCTTGGCAACCCCGTTCCATGAAAGGGTTTCTCGCCAGTCACTGCTTAGGGCTACATCAAGAGGAAACAAAACATAGAGATAGAACATGAAACTACTTTGTTGTGTCAAGTTTCAAGAAGCTAGCACAAACCGTGTTGGATTTAGAGTTCCAAATACATCTATCAATATAGGAGAAAAAAAAGTGAAACCTAAAAATTCAAACTGTTACTGGAAATGAACGCTTCAACATAGAAGAACGAAATTTGGGGAACCAAGTCACCTTAGTGTACTGATCATTACCTGAAAGTATCATCCAGTTTGGGTGAAAAATTATTTGCTGAGATTTCTGGAGATTCGTAATTTTGGGAAGCTTGGCAACCCCTTCCCATGAAAGTGTTTCTCGCCAGTCACTGCTTAGGGCTACATCAAGAGGAAACAAAACGTAGAGATAGAACGTGAAACTACTTTGTTGTGTCAAGTTTCAAGAAGCTAGCACAAACCGTGTTGGATTTAGAGTTCCAAATACATCTATCAATATAGGAGAAAACAGAGTGAAACCTAAAAATTCAAACTGTTACTGGAAATGAACGCTTCAACATAGAAGAACGAAATTTGGGGAACCAAGTCGCCTTAGTGTACTGATCATTACCTGAAAGTATCATCCAGTTTGGGTGAAAAAATGTTTGCTGAGATTTCTGGAGATTCGTAATTTTGGGAAGCTTGGCAACCCCTTCCCATGAAAGTGTTTCTCGCCAGTCACTGCTTAGGGCTACATCAAGAGGAAACAAAACGTAGAGATAGAACGTGAAACTACTTTGTTGTGTCAAGTTTCAAGAAGCTAGCACAAACCGTGTTGGATTTAGAGTTCCAAATACATCTATCAATATAGGAGAAAACAGAGTGAAACCTAAAAATTCAAACTGTTACTGGAAATGAACGCTTCAACATAGAAGAACGGAATTTGGGGAACCAAGTCGCCTTAGTGTACTGATCATTACCTGAAAGTATCATCCAGTTTGGGTGAAAAAATATTTGCTGAGACTTCTGGAGATTCGTAATTTTGGGAAGCTTGGAAACCCTTCCCATGAAATTGTTTCTCGCCAGTCACTGCTTAGGGCTACATCAAGAGGAAACCAAACGTAGAGATAGAACGTGAAACTACTTTGTTGTGTCAAGTTTCAAGAAGCTAGCACAAACCGTGTTGGATTTAGAGTTCCAAATACATCTATCAATATAGGAGAAAACAGAGTGAAACCTAAAAATTCAAACTGTTACTGGAAATGAACGCTTCAACATAGAAGAACGAAATTTGGGGAACCAAGTCGCCTTAGTGTACTGATCATTACCTGAAAGTATCATCCAGTTTGGATGAAAAAATATTTGCTGAGATTTCTGGAGATTCGTAATATTTGGAAGCTTGGCAACCCCTTCCCATGAAAGTGTTTCTCGCCAGTCACTGCTTAGGGCTACATCAAGAGGAAACAAAACGTAGAGATAGAACGTGAAACTACTTTGTTGTGTCAAGTTTCAAGAAGCTAGCACAAACCGTGTTGGATTTAGAGTTCCAAATACATCTATCAATATAGGAGAAAACAAAGTGAAACCTAAAAATTCAAACTGTTACTGGAAATGAACGCTTCAACATAGAAGAACGAAATTTGGGGAACCAAGTCGCCTTAGTGTACTGATCATTACCTGAAAGTATCATCCAGTTTAGGTGAAAAAATATTTGCTGAGATTTCTGGAGATTCGTATTTGGGAAGCTTGGCAACCCCTTCCCATGAAAGTGTTTCTCGCCAGTCACTGCTTAGGGCTACATCAAGAGGAAACAAAACGCAGAGACAGAACGTGAAACTACATTGTTGTGTCAAGTTTCAAGAAGCTAGCACAAACCGTGTTGGATGTAGAGTTCCAAATACATCTATCAATATAGGAGAAAACAGAGTGAAACCTAAAAATTCAAACTGTTACTGGAAATGAACGCTTCAACATAGAAGAACGGAATTTGGGGAACCAAGTCCCCTTAGTGTACTGATCATTACCTGAAAGTATCATCCAGTTTGGGTGAAAAAATATTTGCTGAGATTTCTGGAGATTCGTAATTTTGGGAAGCTTGGCAACCCCTTCCCATGAAATTGTTTCTCGCCAGTCACTGCTTAGGGCTACATCAAGAGGAAACAAAACGTAGAGATAGAACGTGAAACTACTTTGTTGTGTCAAGTTTCAAGAAGCTAGCACAAACCGTGTTGGATTTAGAGTTCCAAATACATCTATCAATATAGGAGAAAACAGAGTGAAACCTAAAAATTCAAACTGTTACTGGAAATGAACGCTTCAACATAGAAGAACGAAATTTGGGGAACCAAGTCGCCTTAGTGTACTGATCATTACCTGAAAGTATCATCCAGTTTGGGTGAAAAAATATTTGCTGAGATTTCTGGAGATTCGTAATTTTGGGAAGCTTGGCAACCCCTTCCCATGAAAGTGTTTCTCGCCAGTCACTGCTTAGGGCTACATCAAGAGGAAACAAAACGTAGAGATAGAACGTGAAACTACTTTGTTGTGTCAAGTTTCAAGAAGCTAGCACAAAACTTGTTGGATTTAGAGTTCCAAATACATCTATCAATATAGGAGAAAACAGAGTGAAACCTAAAAATTCAAACTGTTACTGGAAATGAACGCTTCAACATAGAAGAACGAAATTTGGGGAACCAAGTCGCCTTAGTGTACTGATCATTACCTGAGAGTATCATCCAGTTTGGGTGAAAAAATATTTGCTGAGATTTCTGGAGATTCGTAATTTTTGGAAGCTTGGCAACCCCTTCCCATGAAAGTGTTTCTCGCCAGTCACTGCTTAGGGCTACATCAAGAGGAAACAAAACGTAGAGATAGAACGTGAAACTACTTTGTTGTGTCAAGTTTCAAGAAGCTAGCACAAACCGTGTTGGATTTAGAGTTCCAAATACATCTATCAATATAGGAGAAAACAGAGTGAAACCTAAAAATTCAAACTGTTACTGGAAATGAACGCTTCAACATAGAAGAACGAAATTTGGGGAACCAAGTCGCCTTAGTGTACTGATCATTACCTGAAAGTATCATCCAGTTTGGGTGAAAAAATATTTGCTGAGATTTCTGGAGATTCGTAATTTTGGGAAGCTTGGCAACCCCGTTCCATGAAAGGGTTTCTCGCCAGTCACTGCTTAGGGCTACATCAAGCGGAAACAAAACATAGAGATAGAACATGAAACTACTTTGTTGTGTCAAGTTTCAAGAAGCTAGCACAAACCGTGTTGGATTTAGAGTTCCAAATACATCTATCAATATAGGAGAAAACAATGTGAAACCTAAAAATTCAAACTGTTACTGGAAATGAACGCTTCAACATAGAAGAACGAAATTTGGGGAACCAAGTCACCTTAGTGTACTGATCATTACCTGAAAGTATCATCCAGTTTGGGTGAAAAATTATTTGCTGAGATTTCTGGAGATTCGTAATTTTGGGAAGCTTGGCAACCCCTTCCCATGAAAGTGTTTCTCGCCAGTCACTGCTTAGGGCTACATCAAGAGGAAACAAAACGTAGAGATAGAACGTGAAACTACTTTGTTGTGTCAAGTTTCAAGAAGCTAGCACAAACCGTGTTGGATTTAGAGTTCCAAATACATCTATCAATATAGGAGAAAACAGAGTGAAACCTAAAAATTCAAACTGTTACTGGAAATGAACGCTTCAACATAGAAGAACGAAATTTGGGGAACCAAGTCGCCTTAGTGTACTGATCATTACCTGAAAGTATCATCCAGTTTGGGTGAAAAAATATTTGCTGAGATTTCTGGAGATTCGTAATTTTGGGAAGCTTGGCAACCCCGTTCCATGAAAGGGTTTCTCGCCAGTCACTGCTTAGGGCTACATCAAGCGGAAACAAAACATAGAGATAGAACATGAAACTACTTTGTTGTGTCAAGTTTCAAGAAGCTAGCACAAACCGTGTTGGATTTAGAGTTCCAAATACATCTATCAATATAGGAGAAAACAATGTGAAACCTAAAAATTCAAACTGTTACTGGAAATGAACGCTTCAACATAGAAGAACGAAATTTGGGGAACCAAGTCACCTTAGTGTACTGATCATTACCTGAAAGTATCATCCAGTTTGGGTGAAAAATTATTTGCTGAGATTTCTGGAGATTCGTAATTTTGGGAAGCTTGGCAACCCCTTCCCATGAAAGTGTTTCTCGCCAGTCACTGCTTAGGGCTACATCAAGAGGAAACAAAACGTAGAGATAGAACGTGAAACTACTTTGTTGTGTCAAGTTTCAAGAAGCTAGCACAAACCGTGTTGGATTTAGAGTTCCAAATACATCTATCAATATAGGAGAAAACAGAGTGAAACCTAAAAATTCAAACTGTTACTGGAAATGAACGCTTCAACATAGAAGAACGGAATTTGGGGAACCAAGTCGCCTTAGTGCACTGATCATTACCTGAAAGTATCATCCAGTTTGGGTGAAAAAATATTTGCTGAGATTTCTGGAGATTCGTAATTTTGGGAAGCTTGGAAACCCTTCCCATGAAATTGTTTCTCGCCAGTCACTGCTTAGGGCTACATCAAGAGGAAACAAAACGTAGAGATAGAACGTGAAACTACTTTGTTGTGTCAAGTTTCAAGAAGCTAGCACAAACCGTGTTGGATTTAGAGTTCCAAATACATCTATCAATATAGGAGAAAACAGAGTGAAACCTAAAAATTCAAACTGTTACTGGAAATGAACGCTTCAACATAGAAGAACGAAATTTGGGGAACCAAGTCGCCTTAGTGTACTGATCATTACCTGAAAGTATCATCCAGTTTGGGTGAAAAAATATTTGCTGAGATTTCTGGAGATTCGTAATATTTGGAAGCTTGGCAACCCCTTCCCATGAAAGTGTTTCTCGCCAGTCACTGCTTAGGGCTACATCAAGAGGAAACAAAACGTAGAGATAGAACGTGAAACTACTTTGTTGTGTCAAGTTTCAAGAAGCTAGCACAAACCGTGTTGGATTTAGAGTTCCAAATACATCTATCAATATAGGAGAAAACAAAGTGAAACCTAAAAATTCAAACTGTTACTGGAAATGAACGCTTCAACATAGAAGAACGAAATTTGGGGAACCAAGTCGCCTTAGTGTACTGATCATTACCTGAAAGTATCATCCAGTTTGGGTGAAAAAATATTTGCTGAGATTTCTGGAGATTCGTAATTTTGGGAAGCTTGGCAACCCCTTCCCATGAAAGTGTTTCTCGCCAGTCACTGCTTAGGGCTACATCAAGAGGAAACAAAACGTAGAGATAGAACGTGAAACTACTTTGTTGTGTCAAGTTTCAAGAAGCTAGCACAAACCGTGTTGGATTTAGAGTTCCAAATACATCTATCAATATAGGAGAAAACAGAGTGAAACCTAAAAATTCAAACTGTTACTGGAAATGAACGCTTCAACATAGAAGAACGAAATTTGGGGAACCAAGTCGCCTTAGTGTACTGATCATTACCTGAGAGTACCATCCAGTTTCGGTGAAAAAATATTTGCTGAGATTTCTGGAGATTCGTAATTTTTGGAAGCTTGGCAACCCCTTCCCATGAAAGTGTTTCTCGCCAGTCACTGCTTAGGGCTACATCTAGAGGAAACAGAACGTAGAGATAGCACGTGAAACTACTTTGTTGTGTCAAGTTTCAAGAAGCTAGCACAAACCGTGTTGGATTTAGAGTTCCAAATACATCTATCAATATAGGAGAAAACAGAGTGAAACCTAAAAATTCAAACTGTTACTGGAAATGAACGCTTCAACATAGAAGAACGAAATTTGGGGAACCAAGTCGCCTTAGTGTACTGATCATTACCTGAAAGTATCATCCAGTTTGGGTGAAAAAATATTTGCTGAGATTTCTGGAGATTCGTAATTTTGGGAAGCTTGGCAACCCCTTCCCATGAAACTGTTTCTCGCCAGTCACTGCTTAGGGCTACATCAAGAGGAAACAAAACGTAGAGATAGAACGTGAAACTACTTTGTTGTGTCAAGTTTCAAGAAGCTAGAACAAACCGTGTTGGATTTAGAGTTCCAAATACATCTATCAATATAAGAGAAAACAGAGTGAAACCTAAAAATTCAAACTGTTACTGGAAATGAACGCTTCAACATAGAAGAACGAAATTTGGGGAACCAAGTCGCCTTAGTGTACTGATCATTACCTGAAAGTATCATCCAGTTTGGGTGAAAAAATATTTGCTGAGATTTCTGGAGATTCGTAATTTTGGGAAGCTTAGCAACCCCTTCCCATGAAAGTGTTTCTCGCCAGTCACTGCTTAGGGCTACATCAAGAGGAAACAAAACGTAGAGATAGAACGTGAAACTACTTTGTTGTGTCAAGTTTCAAGAAACTAGCACAAACCGTGTTGGATTTAGAGTTCCAAATACATCTATCAATATAGGAGAAAACAGAGTGAAACCTAAAAATTCAAACTGTTACTGGAAATGAACGCTTCAACATAGAAGAACGAAATTTGGGGAACCAAGTCGCCTTAGTGTACTGATCATTACCTGAAAGTATCATCCAGTTTGGGTGAAAAAATATTTGCTGAGATTTCTGGAGATTCGTAATATTTGGAAGCTTGGCAACCCCTTCCCATGAAAGTGTTTCTCGCCAGTCACTGCTTAGGGCTACATCAAGAGGAAACAAAACGTAGAGATAGAACGTGAAACTACTTTGTTGTGTCAAGTTTCAAGAAGCTAGCACAAACCGTGTTGGATTTAGAGTTCCAAATACATCTATCAATATAGGAGAAAACAGAGTGAAACCTAAAAATTCAAACTGTTACTGGAAATGAACGCTTCAACATAGAAGAACGAAATTTGGGGAACCAAGTCGCCTTAGTGTACTGATCATTACCTGAAAGTATCATCCAGTTTGGGTGAAAAAATATTTGCTGAGATTTCTGGAGATTCGTAATTTTGGGAAGCTTGGCAACCCCGTTCCATGAAAGGGTTTCTCGCCAGTCACTGCTTAGGGCTACATCAAGAGGAAACAAAACATAGAGATAGAACATGAAACTACTTTGTTGTGTCAAGTTTCAAGAAGCTAGCACAAACCGTGTTGGATTTAGAGTTCCAAATACATCTATCAATATAGGAGAAAACAAAGTGAAACCTAAAAATTCAAACTGTTACTGGAAATGAACGCTTCAACATAGAAGAACGAAATTTGGGGAACCAAGTCGCCTTAGTGTACTGATCATTACCTGAAAGTATCATCCAGTTTGGGTGAAAAAATATTTGCTGAGATTTCTGGAGATTCGTAATTTTGGGAAGCTTGGCAACCCCTTCCCATGAAAGTGTTTCTCGCCAGTCACTGCTTAGGGCTACATCAAGAGGAAACAAAACGTAGAGATAGAACGTGAAACTACTTTGTTGTGTCAAGTTTCAAGAAGCTAGCACAAACCGTGTTGGATTTAGAGTTCCAAATACATCTATCAATATAGGAGAAAACAGAGTGAAACCTAAAAATTCAAACTGTTACTGGAAATGAACGCTTCAACATAGAAGAACGAAATTTGGGGAACCAAGTCGCCTTAGTGTACTGATCATTACCTGAGAGTACCATCCAGTTTCGGTGAAAAAATATTTGCTGAGATTTCTGGAGATTCGTAATTTTTGGAAGCTTGGCAACCCCTTCCCATGAAAGTGTTTCTCGCCAGTCACTGCTTAGGGCTACATCTAGAGGAAACAGAACGTAGAGATAGCACGTGAAACTACTTTGTTGTGTCAAGTTTCAAGAAGCTAGCACAAACCGTGTTGGATTTAGAGTTCCAAATACATCTATCAATATAGGAGAAAACAGAGTGAAACCTAAAAATTCAAACTGTTACTGGAAATGAACGCTTCAACATAGAAGAACGAAATTTGGGGAACCAAGTCGCCTTAGTGTACTGATCATTACCTGAAAGTATCATCCAGTTTGGGTGAAAAAATATTTGCTGAGATTTCTGGAGATTCGTAATTTTGGGAAGCTTGGCAACCCCTTCCCATGAAAGTGTTTCTCGCCAGTCACTGCTTAGGGCTACATCAAGAGGAAACAAAACGTAGAGATAGAACGTGAAACTACTTTGTTGTGTCAAGTTTCAAGAAGCTAGAACAAACCGTGTTGGATTTAGAGTTCCAAATACATCTATCAATATAAGAGAAAACAGAGTGAAACCTAAAAATTCAAACTGTTACTGGAAATGAACGCTTCAACATAGAAGAACGAAATTTGGGGAACCAAGTCGCCTTAGTGTACTGATCATTACCTGAAAGTATCATCCAGTTTGGGTGAAAAAATATTTGCTGAGATTTCTGGAGATTCGTAATTTTGGGAAGCTTAGCAACCCCTTCCCATGAAAGTGTTTCTCGCCAGTCACTGCTTAGGGCTACATCAAGAGGAAACAAAACGTAGAGATAGAACGTGAAACTACTTTGTTGTGTCAAGTTTCAAGAAACTAGCACAAACCGTGTTGGATTTAGAGTTCCAAATACATCTATCAATATAGGAGAAAACAGAGTGAAACCTAAAAATTCAAACTGTTACTGGAAATGAACGCTTCAACATAGAAGAACGAAATTTGGGGAACCAAGTCGCCTTAGTGTACTGATCATTACCTGAAAGTATCATCCAGTTTGGGTGAAAAAATATTTGCTGAGATTTCTGGAGATTCGTAATTTTTGGAAGCTTGGCAACCCCTTCCCATGAAAGTGTTTCTCGCCAGTCACTGCTTAGGGCTACATCAAGAGGAAACAAAACGTAGAGATAGAACGTGAAACTACTTTGTTGTGTCAAGTTTCAAGAAGCTAGCACAAACCGTGTTGGATTTAGAGTTCCAAATACATCTATCAATATAGGAGAAAACAGAGTGAAACCTAAAAATTCAAACTGTTACTGGAAATGAACGCTTCAACATAGAAGAACGAAATTTGGGGAACCAAGTCGCCTTAGTGTACTGATCATTACCTGAAAGTATCATCCAGTTTGGGTGAAAAAATATTTGCTGAGATTTCTGGAGATTCGTAATTTTGGGAAGCTTGGCAACCCCGTTCCATGAAAGGGTTTCTCGCCAGTCACTGCTTAGGGCTACATCAAGAGGAAACAAAACATAGAGATAGAACATGAAACTACTTTGTTGTGTCAAGTTTCAAGAAGCTAGCACAAACCGTGTTGGATTTAGAGTTCCAAATACATCTATCAATATAGGAGAAAACAAAGTGAAACCTAAAAATTCAAACTGTTACTGGAAATGAACGCTTCAACATAGAAGAACGAAATTTGGGGAACCAAGTCACCTTAGTGTACTGATCATTACCTGAAAGTATCATCCAGTTTGGGTGAAAAATTATTTGCTGAGATTTCTGGAGATTCGTAATTTTGGGAAGCTTGGCAACCCCTTCCCATGAAAGTGTTTCTCGCCAGTCACTGCTTAGGGCTACATCAAGAGGAAACAAAACGTAGAGATAGAACGTGAAACTACTTTGTTGTGTCAAGTTTCAAGAAGCTAGCACAAACCGTGTTGGATTTAGAGTTCCAAATACATCTATCAATATAGGAGAAAACAAAGTGAAACCTAAAAATTCAAACTGTTACTGGAAATGATCGCTTCAACATAGAAGAACGAAATTTGGGGAACCAAGTCGCCTTAGTGTACTGATCATTACCTGAAAGTATCATCCAGTTTGGGTGAAAAAATATTTGCTGATATTTCTGGAGATTCGTAATATTTGGAAGCTTGGCAACCCCTTCCCATGAAAGTGTTTCTCGCCAGTCACTGCTTAGGGCTACATCAAGAGGAAACAAAACGTAGAGATAGAACGTGAAACTACTTTGTTGTGTCAAGTTTCAAGAAGCTAGCACAAACCGTGTTGGATTTAGAGTTCCAAATACATCTATCAATATAGGAGAAAACAGAGTGAAACCTAAAAATTCAAACTGTTACTGGAAATGAACGCTTCAACATAGAAGAACGAAATTTGGGGAACCAAGTCGCCTTAGTGTACTGATCATTACCTGAGAGTACCATCCAGTTTCGGTGAAAAAATATTTGCTGAGATTTCTGGAGATTCGTAATTTTTGGAAGCTTGGCAACCCCTTCCCATGAAAGTGTTTCTCGCCAGTCACTGCTTAGGGCTACATCTAGAGGAAACAGAACGTAGAGATAGCACGTGAAACTACTTTGTTGTGTCAAGTTTCAAGAAGCTAGCACAAACCGTGTTGGATTTAGAGTTCCAAATACATCTATCAATATAGGAGAAAACAGAGTGAAACCTAAAAATTCAAACTGTTACTGGAAATGAACGCTTCAACATAGAAGAACGAAATTTGGGGAACCAAGTCGCCTTAGTGTACTGATCATTACCTGAAAGTATCATCCAGTTTGGGTGAAAAAATATTTGCTGAGATTTCTGGAGATTCGTAATTTTGGGAAGCTTGGCAACCCCTTCCCATGAAACTGTTTCTCGCCAGTCACTGCTTAGGGCTACATCAAGAGGAAACAAAACGTAGAGATAGAACGTGAAACTACTTTGTTGTGTCAAGTTTCAAGAAGCTAGAACAAACCGTGTTGGATTTAGAGTTCCAAATACATCTATCAATATAAGAGAAAACAGAGTGAAACCTAAAAATTCAAACTGTTACTGGAAATGAACGCTTCAACATAGAAGAACGAAATTTGGGGAACCAAGTCGCCTTAGTGTACTGATCATTACCTGAAAGTATCATCCAGTTTGGGTGAAAAAATATTTGCTGAGATTTCTGGAGATTCGTAATTTTGGGAAGCTTAGCAACCCCTTCCCATGAAAGTGTTTCTCGCCAGTCACTGCTTAGGGCTACATCAAGAGGAAACAAAACGTAGAGATAGAACGTGAAACTACTTTGTTGTGTCAAGTTTCAAGAAACTAGCACAAACCGTGTTGGATTTAGAGTTCCAAATACATCTATCAATATAGGAGAAAACAGAGTGAAACCTAAAAATTCAAACTGTTACTGGAAATGAACGCTTCAACATAGAAGAACGAAATTTGGGGAACCAAGTCGCCTTAGTGTACTGATCATTACCTGAAAGTATCATCCAGTGTGGGTGAAAAAATATTTGCTGAGATTTCTGGAGATTCGTAATATTTGGAAGCTTGGCAACCCCTTCCCATGAAAGTGTTTCTCGCCAGTCACTGCTTAGGGCTACATCAAGAGGAAACAAAACGTAGAGATAGAACGTGAAACTACTTTGTTGTTTCAAGTTTCAAGAAGCTAGCACAAACCGTGTTGGATTTAGAGTTCCAAATACATCTATCAATATAGGAGAAAACAGAGTGAAACCTAAAAATTCAAACTGTTACTGGAAATGAACGCTTCAACATAGAAGAACGAAATTTGGGGAACCAAGTCGCCTTAGTGTACTGATCATTACCTGAAAGTATCATCCAGTTTGGGTGAAAAAATATTTGCTGAGATTTCTGGAGATTCGTAATTTTGGGAAGCTTGGCAACCCCTTCCCATGAAAGTGTTTCTCGTCAGTCACTGCTTAGGGCTACATCAAGAGGAAACAAAACGTAGAGATAGAACGTGAAACTACTTTGTTGTGTCAAGTTTCAAGAAGCTAGCACAAACCGTGTTGGATTTAGAGTTCCAAATACATCTATCAATATAGGAGAAAACAAAGTGAAACCTAAAAATTCAAACTGTTACTGGAAATGATCGCTTCAACATAGAAGAACGAAATTTGGGGAACCAAGTCGCCTTAGTGTACTGATCATTACCTGAAAGTATCATCCAGTTTGGGTGAAAAAATATTTGCTGAGATTTCTGGAGATTCGTAATATTTGGAAGCTTGGCAACCCCTTCCCATGAAAGTGTTTCTCGCCAGTCACTGCTTAGGGCTACATCAAGAGGAAACAAAACGTAGAGATAGAACGTGAAACTACTTTGTTGTGTCAAGTTTCAAGAAGCTAGCACAAACCGTGTTGGATTTAGAGTTCCAAATACATCTATCAATATAGGAGAAAACAGAGTGAAACCTAAAAATTCAAACTGTTACTGGAAATGAACGCTTCAACATAGAAGAACGAAATTTGGGGAACCAAGTCGCCTTAGTGTACTGATCATTACCTGAGAGTACCATCCAGTTTCGGTGAAAAAATATTTGCTGAGATTTCTGGAGATTCGTAATTTTTGGAAGCTTGGCAACCCCTTCCCATGAAAGTGTTTCTCGCCAGTCACTGCTTAGGGCTACATCTAGAGGAAACAGAACGTAGAGATAGCACGTGAAACTACTTTGTTGTGTCAAGTTTCAAGAAGCTAGCACAAACCGTGTTGGATTTAGAGTTCCAAATACATCTATCAATATAGGAGAAAACAGAGTGAAACCTAAAAATTCAAACTGTTACTGGAAATGAACGCTTCAACATAGAAGAACGAAATTTGGGGAACCAAGTCGCCTTAGTGTACTGATCATTACCTGAAAGTATCATCCAGTTTGGGTGAAAAAATATTTGCTGAGATTTCTGGAGATTCGTAATTTTGGGAAGCTTGGCAACCCCTTCCCATGAAACTGTTTCTCGCCAGTCACTGCTTAGGGCTACATCAAGAGGAAACAAAACGTAGAGATAGAACGTGAAACTACTTTGTTGTGTCAAGTTTCAAGAAGCTAGAACAAACCGTGTTGGATTTAGAGTTCCAAATACATCTATCAATATAAGAGAAAACAGAGTGAAACCTAAAAATTCAAACTGTTACTGGAAATGAACGCTTCAACATAGAAGAACGAAATTTGGGGAACCAAGTCGCCTTAGTGTACTGATCATTACCTGAAAGTATCATCCAGTTTGGGTGAAAAAATATTTGCTGAGATTTCTGGAGATTCGTAATTTTGGGAAGCTTAGCAACCCCTTCCCATGAAAGTGTTTCTCGCCAGTCACTGCTTAGGGCTACATCAAGAGGAAACAAAACGTAGAGATAGAACGTGAAACTACTTTGTTGTGTCAAGTTTCAAGAAACTAGCACAAACCGTGTTGGATTTAGAGTTCCAAATACATCTATCAATATAGGAGAAAACAGAGTGAAACCTAAAAATTCAAACTGTTACTGGAAATGAACGCTTCAACATAGAAGAACGAAATTTGGGGAACCAAGTCGCCTTAGTGTACTGATCATTACCTGAAAGTATCATCCAGTGTGGGTGAAAAAATATTTGCTGAGATTTCTGGAGATTCGTAATATTTGGAAGCTTGGCAACCCCTTCCCATGAAAGTGTTTCTCGCCAGTCACTGCTTAGGGCTACATCAAGAGGAAACAAAACGTAGAGATAGAACGTGAAACTACTTTGTTGTGTCAAGTTTCAAGAAGCTAGCACAAACCGTGTTGGATTTAGAGTTCCAAATACATCTATCAATATAGGAGAAAACAGAGTGAAACCTAAAAATTCAAACTGTTACTGGAAATGAACGCTTCAACATAGAAGAACGAAATTTGGGGAACCAAGTCGCCTTAGTGTACTGATCATTACCTGAAAGTATCATCCAGTTTGGGTGAAAAAATATTTGCTGAGATTTCTGGAGATTCGTAATTTTGGGAAGCTTGGCAACCCCGTTCCATGAAAGGGTTTCTCGCCAGTCACTGCTTAGGGCTACATCAAGAGGAAACAAAACGTAGAGATAGAACATGAAACTACTTTGTTGTGTCAAGTTTCAAGAAGCTAGCACAAACCGTGTTGGATTTAGAGTTCCAAATACATCTATCAATATAGGAGAAAACAAAGTGAAACCTAAAAATTCAAACTGTTACTGGAAATGAACGCTTCAACATAGAAGAACGAAATTTGGGGAACCAAGTCACCTTAGTGTACTGATCATTACCTGAAAGTATCATCCAGTTTGGGTGAAAAATTATTTGCTGAGATTTCTGGAGATTCGTAATTTTGGGAAGCTTGGCAACCCCTTCCCATGAAAGTGTTTCTCGCCAGTCACTGCTTAGGGCTACATCAAGAGGAAACAAAACGTAGAGATAGAACGTGAAACTACTTTGTTGTGTCAAGTTTCAAGAAGCTAGCACAAACCGTGTTGGATTTAGAGTTCCAAATACATCTATCAATATAGGAGAAAACAAAGTGAAACCTAAAAATTCAAACTGTTACTGGAAATGATCGCTTCAACATAGAAGAACGAAATTTGGGGAACCAAGTCGCCTTAGTGTACTGATCATTACCTGAAAGTATCATCCAGTTTGGGTGAAAAAATATTTGCTGATATTTCTGGAGATTCGTAATATTTGGAAGCTTGGCAACCCCTTCCCATGAAAGTGTTTCTCGCCAGTCACTGCTTAGGGCTACATCAAGAGGAAACAAAACGTAGAGATAGAACGTGAAACTACTTTGTTGTGTCAAGTTTCAAGAAGCTAGCACAAACCGTGTTGGATTTAGAGTTCCAAATACATCTATCAATATAGGAGAAAACAGAGTGAAACCTAAAAATTCAAACTGTTACTGGAAATGAACGCTTCAACATAGAAGAACGAAATTTGGGGAACCAAGTCGCCTTAGTGTACTGATCATTACCTGAAAGTATCATCCAGTTTGGGTGAAAAAATATTTGCTGAGATTTCTGGAGATTCGTAATTTTGGGAAGCTTGGCAACCCCTTCCCATGAAACTGTTTCTCGCCAGTCACTGCTTAGGGCTACATCAAGAGGAAACAAAACGTAGAGATAGAACGTGAAACTACTTTGTTGTGTCAAGTTTCAAGAAGCTAGAACAAACCGTGTTGGATTTAGAGTTCCAAATACATCTATCAATATAAGAGAAAACAGAGTGAAACCTAAAAATTCAAACTGTTACTGGAAATGAACGCTTCAACATAGAAGAACGAAATTTGGGGAACCAAGTCGCCTTAGTGTACTGATCATTACCTGAAAGTATCATCCAGTTTGGGTGAAAAAATATTTGCTGAGATTTCTGGAGATTCGTAATTTTGGGAAGCTTAGCAACCCCTTCCCATGAAAGTGTTTCTCGCCAGTCACTGCTTAGGGCTACATCAAGAGGAAACAAAACGTAGAGATAGAACGTGAAACTACTTTGTTGTGTCAAGTTTCAAGAAACTAGCACAAACCGTGTTGGATTTAGAGTTCCAAATACATCTATCAATATAGGAGAAAACAGAGTGAAACCTAAAAATTCAAACTGTTACTGGAAATGAACGCTTCAACATAGAAGAACGAAATTTGGGGAACCAAGTCGCCTTAGTGTACTGATCATTACCTGAAAGTATCATCCAGTGTGGGTGAAAAAATATTTGCTGAGATTTCTGGAGATTCGTAATATTTGGAAGCTTGGCAACCCCTTCCCATGAAAGTGTTTCTTGCCAGTCACTGCTTAGGGCTACATCAAGAGGAAACAAAACGTAGAGATAGAACGTGAAACTACTTTGTTGTTTCAAGTTTCAAGAAGCTAGCACAAACCGTGTTGGATTTAGAGTTCCAAATACATCTATCAATATAGGAGAAAACAGAGTGAAACCTAAAAATTCAAACTGTTACTGGAAATGAACGCTTCAACATAGAAGAACGAAATTTGGGGAACCAAGTCGCCTTAGTGTACTGATCATTACCTGAAAGTATCATCCAGTTTGGGTGAAAAAATATTTGCTGAGATTTCTGGAGATTCGTAATTTTGGGAAGCTTGGCAACCCCTTCCCATGAAAGTGTTTCTCGTCAGTCACTGCTTAGGGCTACATCAAGAGGAAACAAAACGTAGAGATAGAACGTGAAACTACTTTGTTGTGTCAAGTTTCAAGAAGCTAGCACAAACCGTGTTGGATTTAGAGTTCCAAATACATCTATCAATATAGGAGAAAACAAAGTGAAACCTAAAAATTCAAACTGTTACTGGAAATGATCGCTTCAACATAGAAGAACGAAATTTGGGGAACCAAGTCGCCTTAGTGTACTGATCATTACCTGAAAGTATCATCCAGTTTGGGTGAAAAAATATTTGCTGAGATTTCTGGAGATTCGTAATATTTGGAAGCTTGGCAACCCCTTCAAATGAAAGTGTTTCTCGCCAGTCACTGCTTAGGGCTACATCAAGAGGAAACAAAACGTAGAGATAGAACGTGAAACTACTTTGTTGTGTCAAGTTTCAAGAAGCTAGCACAAACCGTGTTGGATTTAGAGTTCCAAATACATCTATCAATATAGGAGAAAACAGAGTGAAACCTAAAAATTCAAACTGTTACTGGAAATGAACGCTTCAACATAGAAGAACGAAATTTGGGGAACCAAGTCGCCTTAGTGTACTGATCATTACCTGAGAGTACCATCCAGTTTCGGTGAAAAAATATTTGCTGAGATTTCTGGAGATTCGTAATTTTTGGAAGCTTGGCAACCCCTTCCCATGAAAGTGTTTCTCGCCAGTCACTGCTTAGGGCTACATCTAGAGGAAACAGAACGTAGAGATAGCACGTGAAACTACTTTGTTGTGTCAAGTTTCAAGAAGCTAGCACAAACCGTGTTGGATTTAGAGTTCCAAATACATCTATCAATATAGGAGAAAACAGAGTGAAACCTAAAAATTCAAACTGTTACTGGAAATGAACGCTTCAACATAGAAGAACGAAATTTGGGGAACCAAGTCGCCTTAGTGTACTGATCATTACCTGAAAGTATCATCCAGTTTGGGTGAAAAAATATTTGCTGAGATTTCTGGAGATTCGTAATTTTGGGAAGCTTGGCAACCCCTTCCCATGAAACTGTTTCTCGCCAGTCACTGCTTAGGGCTACATCAAGAGGAAACAAAACGTAGAGATAGAACGTGAAACTACTTTGTTGTGTCAAGTTTCAAGAAGCTAGAACAAACCGTGTTGGATTTAGAGTTCCAAATACATCTATCAATATAAGAGAAAACAGAGTGAAACCTAAAAATTCAAACTGTTACTGGAAATGAACGCTTCAACATAGAAGAACGAAATTTGGGGAACCAAGTCACCTTAGTGTACTGATCATTACCTGAAAGTATCATCCAGTTTGGGTGAAAAAATATTTGCTGAGATTTCTGGAGATTCGTAATTTTGGGAAGCTTAGCAACCCCTTCCCATGAAAGTGTTTCTCGCCAGTCACTGCTTAGGGCTACATCAAGAGGAAACAAAACGTAGAGATAGAACGTGAAACTACTTTGTTGTGTCAAGTTTCAAGAAACTAGCACAAACCGTGTTGGATTTAGAGTTCCAAATACATCTATCAATATAGGAGAAAACAGAGTGAAACCTAAAAATTCAAACTGTTACTGGAAATGAACGCTTCAACATAGAAGAACGAAATTTGGGGAACCAAGTCGCCTTAGTGTACTGATCATTACCTGAAAGTATCATCCAGTGTGGGTGAAAAAATATTTGCTGAGATTTCTGGAGATTCGTAATATTTGGAAGCTTGGCAACCCCTTCCCATGAAAGTGTTTCTCGCCAGTCACTGCTTAGGGCTACATCAAGAGGAAACAAAACGTAGAGATAGAACGTGAAACTACTTTGTTGTGTCAAGTTTCAAGAAGCTAGCACAAACCGTGTTGGATTTAGAGTTCCAAATACATCTATCAATATAGGAGAAAACAGAGTGAAACCTAAAAATTCAAACTGTTACTGGAAATGAACGCTTCAACATAGAAGAACGAAATTTGGGGAACCAAGTCGCCTTAGTGTACTGATCATTACCTGAAAGTATCATCCAGTTTGGGTGAAAAAATATTTGCTGAGATTTCTGGAGATTCGTAATTTTGGGAAGCTTGGCAACCCCTTCCCATGAAAGTGTTTCTCGTCAGTCACTGCTTAGGGCTACATCAAGAGGAAACAAAACGTAGAGATAGAACGTGAAACTACTTTGTTGTGTCAAGTTTCAAGAAGCTAGCACAAAACGTGTTGGATTTAGAGTTCCAAATACATCTATCAATATAGGAGAAAATAGAGTGAAACCTAAAAATTCAAACTGTTACTGGAAATGAACGCTTCAACATAGAAGAACGATTTTGGGGAACCAAGTTGCCTTAGTGTACTGATCATTACCTGAAAGTATCATCCAGTTTGGGTGAAAAAATATTTGCTGAGATTTCTGGAGATTCGTAATTTTTGGAAGCTTGGCAACCCCTTCCCATGAAAGTGTTTCTCGCCAGTCACTGCTTAGGGCTACATCAAGAGGAAACAAAACGTAGAGATAGAACGTGAAACTACTTTGTTGTGTCAAGTTTCAAGAAGCTAGCACAAACCGTGTTGGATTTAGAGTTCCAAATACATCTATCAATATAGGAGAAAACAGAGTGAAAGCTAAAAATTCAAACTGTTACTGGAAATGAACGCTTCAACATAGAAGAACGAAATTTGGGGAACCAAGTCGCCTTAGTGTACTGATCATTACCTGAAAGTATCATCCAGTTTGGGTGAAAAAATATTTGCTGAGATTTCTGGAGATTCGTAATTTTGGGAAGCTTGGCAACCCCGTTCCATGAAAGGGTTTCTCGCCAGTCACTGCTTAGGGCTACATCAAGAGGAAACAAAACATAGAGATAGAACATGAAACTACTTTGTTGTGTCAAGTTTCAAGAAGCTAGCACAAACCGTGTTGGATTTAGAGTTCCAAATACATCTATCAATATAGGAGAAAACAAAGTGAAACCTAAAAATTCAAACTGTTACTGGAAATGAACGCTTCAACATAGAAGAACGAAATTTGGGGAACCAAGTCACCTTAGTGTACTGATCATTACCTGAAAGTATCATCCAGTTTGGGTGAAAAATTATTTGCTGAGATTTCTGGAGATTCGTAATTTTGGGAAGCTTGGCAACCCCTTCCCGTGAAAGTGTTTCTCGCCAGTCACTGCTTAGGGCTACATCAAGAGGAAACAAAACGTAGAGATAGAACGTGAAACTACTTTGTTGTGTCAAGTTTCAAGAAGCTAGCACAAAACTTGTTGGATTTAGAGTTCCAAATACATCTATCAATATAGGAGAAAACAGAGTGAAACCTAAAAATTCAAACTGTTACTGGAAATGAACGCTTCAACATAGAAGAACGAAATTTGGGGAACCAAGTCGCCTTAGTGTACTGATCATTACCTGAGAGTATCATCCAGTTTGGTTGAGAAAATATTTGCTGAGATTTCTGGAGATTCGTAATTTTTGGAAGCTTGGCAACCCCTTCCCATGAAAGTGTTTCTCGCCAGTCACTGCTTAGGGCTACATCAAGAGGAAACAAAACGTAGAGATAGAACGTGAAACTACTTTGTTGTGTCAAGTTTCAAGAAGCTAGCACAAACCGTGTTGGATTTAGAGTTTCAAATACATCTATCAATATAGGAGAAAACAGAGTGAAACCTAAAAATTCAAACTGTTACTGGAAATGAACGCTTCAACATAGAAGAACGAAATTTGGGGAACCAAGTCGCCTTAGTGTACTGATCATTACCTGAGAGTACCATCCAGTTTCGGTGAAAAAATATTTGCTGAGATTTCTGGAGATTCGTAATTTTGGGAAGCTTGGCAACCCCTTCCCATGAAAGTGTTTCTCGCCAGTCACTGCTTAGGGCTACATCTAGAGGAAACAGAACGTAGAGATAGCACGTGAAACTACTTTGTTGTGTCAAGTTTCAAGAAGCTAGCACAAACCGTGTTGGATTTAGAGTTCCAAATACATCTATCAATATAGGAGAAAACAGAGTGAAAGCTAAAAATTCAAACTGTTACTGGAAATGAACGCTTCAACATAGAAGAACGAAATTTGGGGAACCAAGTCGCCTTAGTGTACTGATCATTACCTGAAAGTATCATCCAGTTTGGGTGAAAAAATATTTGCTGAGATTTCTGGAGATTCGTAATTTTGGGAAGCTTGGCAACCCCGTTCCATGAAAGGGTTTCTCGCCAGTCACTGCTTAGGGCTACATCAAGAGGAAACAAAACATCGAGATAGAACATGAAACTACTTTGTTGTGTCAAGTTTCAAGAAGCTAGCACAAACCGTGTTGGATTTAGAGTTCCAAATACATCTATCAATATAGGAGAAAACAAAGTGAAACCTAAAAATTCAAACTCTTACTGGAAATGAACGCTTCAACATAGAAGAACGAAATTTGGGGAACCAAGTCACCTTAGTGTACTGATCATTACCTGAAAGTATCATCCAGTTTGGGTGAAAAATTATTTGCTGAGATTTCTGGAGATTCGTAATTTTGGGAAGCTTGGCAACCCCTTCCCATGAAAGTGTTTCTCGCCAGTCACTGCTTAGGGCTACATCAAGAGGAAACAAAACGTAGAGATAGAACGTGAAACTACTTTGTTGTGTCAAGTTTCAAGAAGCTAGCACAAACCGTGTTGGATTTAGAGTTCCAAATACATCTATCAATATAGGAGAAAACAGAGTGAAACCTAAAAATTCAAACTGTTACTGGAAATGAACGCTTCAACATAGAAGAACGAAATTTGGGGAACCAAGTCGCCTTAGTGTACTGATCATTACCTGAAAGTATCATCCAGTTTGGGTGAAAAAATATTTGCTGAGATTTCTGGAGATTCGTAATTTTGGGAAGCTTGGCAACCCCTTCCCATGAAATTGTTTCTCGCCAGTCACTGCTTAGGGCTACATCAAGAGGAAACAAAACATAGAGATAGAACGTGAAACTACTTTGTTGTGTCAAGTTTCAAGAACCTAGCACAAACCGTGTTGGATTTAGAGTTCCAAATACATCTATCAATATAGGAGAAAACAGAGTGAAACCTAAAAATTCAAACTGTTACTGGAAATGAACGCTTCAACATAGAAGAACGAAATTTGGGGAACCAAGTCGCCTTAGTGTACTGATCATTACCTGAAAGTATCATCCAGTTTGGGTGAAAAAATATTTGCTGAGATTTCTGGAGATTCGTAATTTTGGGAAGCTTGGCAACCCCTTCCCGTGAAAGTGTTTCTCGCCAGTCACTGCTTAGGGCTACATCAAGAGGAAACAAAACGTAGAGATAGAACGTGAAACTACTTTGTTGTGTCAAGTTTCAAGAAGCTAGCACAAAACTTGTTGGATTTAGAGTTCCAAATACATCTATCAATATAGGAGAAAACAGAGTGAAACCTAAAAATTCAAACTGTTACTGGAAATGAACGCTTCAACATAGAAGAACGAAATTTGGGGAACCAAGTCGCCTTAGTGTACTGATCATTACCTGAGAGTATCATCCAGTTTGGTTGAGAAAATATTTGCTGAGATTTCTGGAGATTCGTAATTTTTGGAAGCTTGGCAACCCCTTCCCATGAAAGTGTTTCTCGCCAGTCACTGCTTAGGGCTACATCAAGAGGAAACAAAACGTAGAGATAGAACGTGAAACTACTTTGTTGTGTCAAGTTTCAAGAAGCTAGCACAAACCGTGTTGGATTTAGAGTTCCAAATACATCTATCAATATAGGAGAAAACAGAGTGAAACCTAAAAATTCAAACTGTTACTGGAAATGAACACTTCAACATAGAAGAACGAAATTTGGGGAACCAAGTCGCCTTAGTGTACTGATCATTACCTGAAAGTATCATCCAGTTTGGGTGAAAAAATATTTGCTGAGATTTCTGGAGATTCGTAATTTTGGGAAGCTTGGCAACCCCGTTCCATGAAAGGGTTTCTCGCCAGTCACTGCTTAGGGCTACATCAAGAGGAAACAAAACATAGAGATAGAACATGAAACTACTTTGTTGTGTCAAGTTTCAAGAAGCTAGCACAAACCGTGTTGGATTTAGAGTTCCAAATACATCTATCAATATAGGAGAAAACAAAGTGAAACCTAAAAATTCAAACTGTTACTGGAAATGAACGCTTCAACATAGAAGAACGAAATTTGGGGAACCAAGTCACCTTAGTGTACTGATCATTACCTGAAAGTATCATCCAGTTTGGGTGAAAAATTATTTGCTGAGATTTCTGGAGATTCGTAATTTTGGGAAGCTTGGCAACCCCTTCCCATGAAAGTGTTTCTCGCCAGTCACTGCTTAGGGCTACATCAAGAGGAAACAAAACGTAGAGATAGAACGTGAAACTACTTTGTTGTGTCAAGTTTCAAGAAGCTAGCACAAACCGTGTTGGATTTAGAGTTCCAAATACATCTATCAATATAGGAGAAAACAGAGTGAAACCTAAAAATTCAAACTGTTACTGGAAATGAACGCTTCAACATAGAAGAACGAAATTTGGGGAACCAAGTCGCCTTAGTGTACTGATCATTACCTGAAAGTATCATCCAGTGTGGGTGAAAAAATATTTGCTGAGATTTCTGGAGATTCGTAATATTTGGAAGCTTGGCAACCCCTTCCCATGAAAGTGTTTCTCGCCAGTCACTGCTTAGGGCTACATCAAGAGGAAACAAAACGTAGAGATAGAACGTGAAACTACTTTGTTGTGTCAAGTTTCAAGAAGCTAGTACAAAACGTGTTGGATTTAGAGTTCCAAATACATCTATCAATATAGGAGAAAACAGAGTGAAACCTAAAAATTCAAACTGTTACTGGAAATGAACGCTTCAACATAGAAGAACGAAATTTGGGGAACCAAGTCGCCTTAGTGTACTGATCATTACCTGAAAGTATCATCCAGTTTGGGTGAAAAAATATTTGCTGAGATTTCTGGAGATTCGTAATTTTGGGAAGCTTGGCAACCCCTTCCCATGAAAGTGTTTCTCGTCAGTCACTGCTTAGGGCTACATCAAGAGGAAACAAAACGTAGAGATAGAACGTGAAACTACTTTGTTGTGTCAAGTTTCAAGAAGCTAGCACAAAACGTGTTGGATTTAGAGTTCCAAATACATCTATCAATATAGGAGAAAACAGAGTGAAACCTAAAAATTCAAACTGTTACTGGAAATGAACGCTTCAACATAGAAGAACGATTTTGGGGAACCAAGTTGCCTTAGTGTACTGATCATTACCTGAAAGTATCATCCAGTTTGGGTGAAAAAATATTTGCTGAGATTTCTGGAGATTCGTAATTTTTGGAAGCTTGGCAACCCCTTCCCATGAAAGTGTTTCTCGCCAGTCACTGCTTAGGGCTACATCAAGAGGAAACAAAACGTAGAGATAGAACGTGAAACTACTTTGTTGTGTCAAGTTTCAAGAAGCTAGCACAAACCGTGTTGGATTTAGAGTTCCAAATACATCTATCAATATAGGAGAAAACAGAGTGAAAGCTAAAAATTCAAACTGTTACTGGAAATGAACGCTTCAACATAGAAGAACGAAATTTGGGGAACCAAGTCGCCTTAGTGTACTGATCATTACCTGAAAGTATCATCCAGTTTGGGTGAAAAAATATTTGCTGAGATTTCTGGAGATTCGTAATTTTGGGAAGCTTGGCAACCCCGTTCCATGAAAGGGTTTCTCGCCAGTCACTGCTTAGGGCTACATCAAGAGGAAACAAAACATAGAGATAGAACATGAAACTACTTTGTTGTGTCAAGTTTCAAGAAGCTAGCACAAACCGTGTTGGATTTAGAGTTCCAAATACATCTATCAATATAGGAGAAAACAAAGTGAAACCTAAAAATTCAAACTGTTACTGGAAATGAACGCTTCAACATAGAAGAACGAAATTTGGGGAACCAAGTCACCTTAGTGTACTGATCATTACCTGAAAGTATCATCCAGTTTGGGTGAAAAATTATTTGCTGAGATTTCTGGAGATTCGTAATTTTGGGAAGCTTGGCAACCCCTTCCCGTGAAAGTGTTTCTCGCCAGTCACTGCTTAGGGCTACATCAAGAGGAAACAAAACGTAGAGATAGAACGTGAAACTACTTTGTTGTGTCAAGTTTCAAGAAGCTAGCACAAAACTTGTTGGATTTAGAGTTCCAAATACATCTATCAATATAGGAGAAAACAGAGTGAAACCTAAAAATTCAAACTGTTACTGGAAATGAACGCTTCAACATAGAAGAACGAAATTTGGGGAACCAAGTCGCCTTAGTGTACTGATCATTACCTGAGAGTATCATCCAGTTTGGTTGAGAAAATATTTGCTGAGATTTCTGGAGATTCGTAATTTTTGGAAGCTTGGCAACCCCTTCCCATGAAAGTGTTTCTCGCCAGTCACTGCTTAGGGCTACATCAAGAGGAAACAAAACGTAGAGATAGAACGTGAAACTACTTTGTTGTGTCAAGTTTCAAGAAGCTAGCACAAACCGTGTTGGATTTAGAGTTTCAAATACATCTATCAATATAGGAGAAAACAGAGTGAAACCTAAAAATTCAAACTGTTACTGGAAATGAACGCTTCAACATAGAAGAACGAAATTTGGGGAACCAAGTCGCCTTAGTGTACTGATCATTACCTGAGAGTACCATCCAGTTTCGGTGAAAAAATATTTGCTGAGATTTCTGGAGATTCGTAATTTTTGGAAGCTTGGCAACCCCTTCCCATGAAAGTGTTTCTCGCCAGTCACTGCTTAGGGCTACATCTAGAGGAAACAGAACGTAGAGATAGCACGTGAAACTACTTTGTTGTGTCAAGTTTCAAGAAGCTAGCACAAACCGTGTTGGATTTAGAGTTCCAAATACATCTATCAATATAGGAGAAAACAGAGTGAAAGCTAAAAATTCAAACTGTTACTGGAAATGAACGCTTCAACATAGAAGAACGAAATTTGGGGAACCAAGTCGCCTTAGTGTACTGATCATTACCTGAAAGTATCATCCAGTTTGGGTGAAAAAATATTTGCTGAGATTTCTGGAGATTCGTAATTTTGGGAAGCTTGGCAACCCCGTTCCATGAAAGGGTTTCTCGCCAGTCACTGCTTAGGGCTACATCAAGAGGAAACAAAACATAGAGATAGAACATGAAACTACTTTGTTGTGTCAAGTTTCAAGAAGCTAGCACAAACCGTGTTGGATTTAGAGTTCCAAATACATCTATCAATATAGGAGAAAACAAAGTGAAACCTAAAAATTCAAACTGTTACTGGAAATGAACGCTTCAACATAGAAGAACGAAATTTGGGGAACCAAGTCACCTTAGTGTACTGATCATTACCTGAAAGTATCATCCAGTTTGGGTGAAAAATTATTTGCTGAGATTTCTGGAGATTCGTAATTTTGGGAAGCTTGGCAACCCCTTCCCATGAAAGTGTTTCTCGCCAGTCACTGCTTAGGGCTACATCAAGAGGAAACAAAACGTAGAGATAGAACGTGAAACTACTTTGTTGTGTCAAGTTTCAAGAAGCTAGCACAAACCGTGTTGGATTTAGAGTTCCAAATACATCTATCAATATAGGAGAAAACAGAGTGAAACCTAAAAATTCAAACTGTTACTGGAAATGAACGCTTCAACATAGAAGAACGAAATTTGGGGAACCAAGTCGCCTTAGTGTACTGATCATTACCTGAAAGTATCATCCAGTTTGGGTGAAAAAATATTTGCTGAGATTTCTGGAGATTCGTAATTTTGGGAAGCTTGGCAACCCCTTCCCATGAAATTGTTTCTCGCCAGTCACTGCTTAGGGCTACATCAAGAGGAAACAAAACATAGAGATAGAACGTGAAACTACTTTGTTGTGTCAAGTTTCAAGAAGCTAGCACAAACCGTGTTGGATTTAGAGTTCCAAATACATCTATCAATATAGGAGAAAACAGAGTGAAACCTAAAAATTCAAACTGTTACTGGAAATGAACGCTTCAACATAGAAGAACGAAATTTGGGGAACCAAGTCGCCTTAGTGTACTGATCATTACCTGAAACTATCATCCAGTTTGGGTGAAAAAATATTTGCTGAGATTTCTGGAGATTCGTAATTTTGGGAAGCTTGGCAACCCCTTCCCGTGAAAGTGTTTCTCGCCAGTCACTGCTTAGGGCTACATCAAGAGGAAACAAAACGTAGAGATAGAACGTGAAACTACTTTGTTGTGTCAAGTTTCAAGAAGCTAGCACAAAACTTGTTGGATTTAGAGTTCCAAATACATCTATCAATATAGGAGAAAACAGAGTGAAACCTAAAAATTCAAACTGTTACTGGAAATGAACGCTTCAACATAGAAGAACGAAATTTGGGGAACCAAGTCGCCTTAGTGTACTGATCATTACCTGAGAGTATCATCCAGTTTGGTTGAGAAAATATTTGCTGAGATTTCTGGAGATTCGTAATTTTTGGAAGCTTGGCAACCCCTTCCCATGAAAGTGTTTCTCGCCAGTCACTGCTTAGGGCTACATCAAGAGGAAACAAAACGTAGAGATAGAACGTGAAACTACTTTGTTGTGTCAAGTTTCAAGAAGCTAGCACAAACCGTGTTGGATTTAGAGTTCCAAATACATCTATCAATATAGGAGAAAACAAAGTGAAACCTAAAAATTCAAACTGTTACTGGAAATGAACACTTCAACATAGAAGAACGAAATTTGGGGAACCAAGTCGCCTTAGTGTACTGATCATTACCTGAAAGTATCATCCAGTTTGGGTGAAAAAATATTTGCTGAGATTTCTGGAGATTCGTAATTTTGGGAAGCTTGGCAACCCCGTTCCATGAAAGGGTTTCTCGCCAGTCACTGCTTAGGGCTACATCAAGAGGAAACAAAACATAGAGATAGAACATGAAACTACTTTGTTGTGTCAAGTTTCAAGAAGCTAGCACAAACCGTGTTGGATTTAGAGTTCCAAATACATCTATCAATATAGGAGAAAACAAAGTGAAACCTAAAAATTCAAACTGTTACTGGAAATGAACGCTTCAACATAGAAGAACGAAATTTGGGGAACCAAGTCACCTTAGTGTACTGATCATTACCTGAAAGTATCATCCAGTTTGGGTGAAAAATTATTTGCTGAGATTTCTGGAGATTCGTAATTTTGGGAAGCTTGGCAACCCCTTCCCATGAAAGTGTTTCTCGCCAGTCACTGCTTAGGGCTACATCAAGAGGAAACAAAACGTAGAGATAGAACGTGAAACTACTTTGTTGTGTCAAGTTTCAAGAAGCTAGCACAAACCGTGTTGGATTTAGAGTTCCAAATACATCTATCAATATAGGAGAAAACAGAGTGAAACCTAAAAATTCAAACTGTTACTGGAAATGAACGCTTCAACATAGAAGAACGAAATTTGGGGAACCAAGTCACCTTAGTGTACTGATCATTACCTGAAAGTATCATCCAGTTTGGGTGAAAAAATGTTTGCTGAGACTTCTGGAGATTCGTAATTTTGGGAAGCTTGGCAACCCCTTCACATGAAAGTGTTTCTCGCCAGTCACTGCTTAGGGCTACATCAAGAGGAAACAAAACGTAGAGATAGAACGTGAAACTACTTTGTTGTGTCAAGTTTCAAGAAGCTAGCACAAACCGTGTTGGATTTAGAGTTCCAAATACATCTATCAATATAGGAGAAAACAGAGTGAAACCTAAAAATTCAAACTGTTACTGGAAATGAACGCTTCAACATAGAAGAACGGAATTTGGGGAACCAAGTCACCTTAGTGTACTGATCATTACCTGAAAGTATCATCCAGTTTGGGTGAAAAAATATTTGCTGAGATTTCTGGAGATACGTAATTTTGGGAAGCTTGGCAACCCCTTCCCATGAAATTGTTTCTCGCCAGTCACTGCTTAGGGCTACATCAAGAGGAAACAAAACGTAGAGATAGAACGTGAAACTACTTTGTTGTGTCAAGTTTCAAGAAGCTAGCACAAACCGTGTTGGATTTTGAGTTCCAAATACATCTATCAATATAGGAGAAAACAGAGTGAAACCTAAAAATTCAAACTGTTACTGGAAATGAACGCTTCAACATAGAAGAACGAAATTTGGGGAACCAAGTCGCCTTAGTGTACTGATCATTACCTGAAAGTATCATCCAGTTTGGGTGAAAAAATATTTGCTGAGATTTCTGGAGATTCGTAATATTTGGAAGCTTGGCAACCCCTTCCCATGAAAGTGTTTCTCGCCAGTCACTGCTTAGGGCTACATCAAGAGGAAACAAAACGTAGAGATAGAACGTGAAACTACTTTGTTGTGTCAAGTTTCAAGAAGCTAGCACAAACCGTGTTGGATTTAGAGTTCCAAATACATCTATCAATATAGGAGAAAACAAAGTGAAACCTAAAAATTCAAACTGTTACTGGAAATGAACGCTTCAACATAGAAGAACGAAATTTGGGGAACCAAGTCGCCTTAGTGTACTGATCATTACCTGAAAGTATCATCCAGTTTGGGTGAAAAAATATTTGCTGAGATTTCTGGAGATTCGTAATTTTGGGAAGCTTGGCAACCCCTTCCCATGAAAGTGTTTCTCGCCAGTCACTGCTTAGGGCTACATCAAGAGGAAACAAAACGTAGAGATAGAACGTGAAACTACTTTGTTGTGTCAAGTTTCAAGAAGCTAGCACAAACCGTGTTGTGTGGCGAGCCGCTTCTGCGGACTGTGGTCGCCATTACAAGATGGCGCTGGCCTTGTGGTGGTCTGTGATAAACAACTCCTTCTTTGGGAGAGTTGGCACATGGTTCTTTGACACCCTACGAGAAAGCTCCACGTGGCAGCTTCGCATTGGGTGTTTGGATACATTATTAAGGCTGGGAGGGGCTTCTGTGAGATTAGAAGAACTCTCGAGAGCTTGAATAAACAGCTGTAAGAAGATTCCCGGTGTTGCGTCTTCCTTGCGGGCAAGGGGGTCGCGACAAGTGGTGCCGAGACCCGGGAAAATCAAAACTTGCAAGTCGTCAGAGGTGGTGCACTGAACAGTCCCGGTAAGTGGGACCCCATAGTCCCGTGGGTGGGACCCGACAGTCCCGGTGAGTGGGACACGATAGTCCCGGTGGGCGGGACCCGATAGTCCCGGTTAGTGGGACCCGCAATCAAAGCGGAGTCAGCTCCTCTACAAAGACAGAGAGAGCCTCATATTTTATTGCAGCTGCACTGTGTACTTTTCTTTTGTTTCTGTGTACTTTCGTTTTGTCCTCTGTATCTGTTCTGTTGCTGTGTCATGGGTGTCACATCTTCAAGCCCGCTTCTTGTGGCACTAGACGGCCTGTTACGTTCCAAAGGCCTGAAAGTGAAACATAGTATCTTACAGAGATTTTTGCAGAAAGTAGATGTTGCTGCACCGTGGTTTGCATATTCGGGCAGCCTTACTATGCCTTGTTGGGATAAATTGGGCAAGGATCTTGACTTTGCTTGTGAGCAGGGCATATTGGAGGGTGGGGTGATTCCCCTTTGGAAGATAGTCCGTAGTTGCCTCACAGATGGCAGATGTCATGACGCACTTGCTAAAGGACAGGAGGTTTTAGAAAAGTTACATGAGGAGAAATCGGAGACAGCAGGCAGTGCGATATCTCAGGATGATGGGAGTGTGTGGAGCGTGAAATAGGGGAGGAGACGATTATCTCTGACAAAAGGTGAGGTATCTCGGGAGGATGGGAGCGTGCGGAGCGAGAAGCAGGGGAGGAAACGCTTGTATCCAGATCTCAGTGCGCTGCGCACACCCCCATGTGGAAGCGGGTCAGAAGAAGAGGAGGATGAGGAGGAGGAGCTTGGGAGGCTGTCTCGCCAGCTAGGGAGTTTAGCTGCTGGAGAAGGGAACGAAGATAGACCGGGGCTCAAGAAATGTGATCCTCCGGACCCACCGCCGTATGGTGGGGGTGTTTCGGGGAGAGCTTTCCATGCTCAAACATGGAAGGCTGTTAACGCTGAGATGGGTCTTGCTTATCCAGTTTTTCAGGATGAGAATAGGGGAAGATTTTCGGAGCCTTTAGATTTCAAAATTGTGAAGACCCTGGCAGAGTCTGTACGCACTTATGGGGTGGATGCCGCCTTCACATTAACTCAGGTGGAGAGTCTGTCTAGATTCTGTATGACTCCCTCTGATTGGGCTAGCCTTGTTCGGGCTTGTGTTTCTCCGGGCAAGTATTTGGACTGGAGAGCATTTATGCTAGAGGGCGCAATAGAGCAGGCCGCCCAAAACCATGCAGCAGGACATCCTCATTGGGATAAGGACATGCTTTTGGGGCAAGGTAGATTTGCTAATCAACAGACAGGATTCCCTCCTGAGGTATATGATCAAATTAATAACATTTGCATTCGGGCATGGAAGTCACTTCCAAATAGAGGAGAAGTGTCTGGTAATTTGACCAAGATTTTACAAGGCCCTACAGAACCCTTTTCAGATTTCGTAGCAAGGATGGTGGATGCTGCTGGAAAGATTTTTGGGGATCCTGATAGAGCCATGCCCCTTGTTAAGCAATTGGTCTTTGAGCAATGCACCAAGGAATGTAAAGCAGCAATCGCTCCTTATAAGAACAAAGGCATAGAAGTATGGATGAAAGTGTGTAGAGAGATTGGAGGGCCTTTAACTAATGCAGGTCTTGCAGCTGCTGTCCTTCGGATTGCAAAAGGGGGCAATCCTGCCGCCAGAACATGCTTCCATTGTGGTCAACCCGGTCATATCAGACGTGAGTGTCCCAAAAATGTCAATTTTACTGGACCTCCTCACGGTGGCCCTTCCACTGGCCTTCGATCACCGGGATTGTGTCCAAGGTGCAAAAGGGGGAAGCATTGGGCAAAAGAGTGTACATCAGTGAGGGACATCCATGGACAGCTTATTTCAGCTGGGCCAAAAAACGGCCGACGGGGCCCCCGACCCCAGGGCCCGCAAATATATGGGGCAGTGGAGAATGTCACACCCGAACCCGAGACATGGCCATCTCTACGCCATCCCATGAAACGCGGAGAGCCACTACAGGTGCCGCGGGATTGGACCTCTGTTCCACCTCCAGACTCGTGTTAACACCTAAGATGGGAGTCCAATTGGTGGAAACTGAGTTCAAAGGGCCTCTACCACCTGGCACTGTAGGTTTGCTAATTGGACGTGCATCTTCCATTTTGCAAGGTCTTCATGTTTTCCCTGGAGTCATAAGTCCTGATACTGTAGGGATAGTAAAGGTTATGGTGGAAGCTCCAAAAGGCATTGTGTCCATCTCCCCAGGAGATCGGATTGCTCAATTACTGGTTTTGCCTAGTTTACATGATCATTTCCCTGCAGACTCAAAGTCACGGACAGGGAATGAGATTGGTACCACCGGAGGGAATTGTGCTTATTTGTCACTAGATATGAGTAATCGCCCTACTTTGGAATTAAGCATAGAAGGTAAATCAATTGTGGGCTTACTTGATACAGGTGCAGATCGTAGCATCATTGCACTTAAGGACTGGTCTAAGGGATGGCCAGTGCAGACTTCTGATCAATCTCTGAGAGGACTTGGATATGCCCAGGCTCCTCAGGTTAGCTGTAGACATCTTTCCTGGAAGGACCCGGAAGGACATCATGGTACTTTTCAGCCTTATGTACTTAATTTACCTATCTCTTTATGGGGCCGTGACCTGATGAAAGACATGGGGTTCACTCTTAGTAATGACTATTCCCCAGTGTCCCAACAAATTATGCACAATATGGGGTATAGGCCAGGTTTAGGACTAGGAAAACATTTACAGGGACGTAAGCATCCTGTACAAGGTCATCAAAAGCTTGACAGATTTGGTCTGGGTTTTTCCTAGGGGCCGCTGAGGCTCAAATACCCATAACATGGCTCACCGAGGAGCCTGTTTGGGTGCCTCAGTGGCCTCTTCCCTCGGTTAAACTGGCAGCAGCCCATGCTCTAGTTAAAGAACAACTTGACTTGGGTCACATCCAACCCTCTACTTCTCCATGGAATACTCCCATATTTGTCATTAGGAAAAAAATCAGGGAAGTGGCGCCTACTGCATGATCTACGAGCGGTTAATGCTCAAATGCAACCTATGGGGCCCATTCAGAGAGGGCTGCCTCTGCTCTCTTCTGTTCCTCAAGGCTGGCACATTATTGTTATTGACATTAAAGACTGTTTCTTTTCTATTCCTTTACATCCTAAAGACTCGCAGCGTTTTGCCTTTACCCTTCCCTCGTGTAACCACGAGGAACCAGATCAAAGGTTTGAGTGGATAGTGTTGCCGCAGGGAATGGCTAATAGTCCCACAATGTGTCAGATGTATGTAGGGAAGACACTTGTGCCCCTCAGACAAAAGTACTCCTCCATCAAGATCATTCATTATATGGATGATGTATTATTGGCTGCTAAATCAGAACAAACAGTTCATGAGGCCTATAACGACCTCGTGAAGTTGTTAGCACAATGTGGGCTGCATATAGCACCTGAAAAGGTTCAAACAGGAGATTCTATTAAGTATTTGGGAGCAACAATTGGGTATGACAAATTACAACCACAAAAAATCACCATACGAACTCAGGATCTTCAAACTCTAAATGATTTTCAGAAACTGCTGGGAGATATTAATTGGATACGAGGATATTTACATATTTCTAATGTTGTACTACAGCCTTTGTATGCTACTCTTAAAGGTGATCCAGATCTTACTTCCCCTCGTAGCCTCACCAAAGAGGCTAGAGCGGCCCTTATGACAGTAGAAGAAGCTATACAACATGCCACTTTATGCAGGCTCCAGAGTGATAAACCTTTTCAATTATGTGTGCTTGCCACTATGCGGCAGCCTACTGGAGTACTATGGCAAGATGGACCTTTGCTATGGATACACCCACATGTATCCCCAGGAAAATCCTTAGAATATTATCCTGATGCTGTTGCAGCATTAGCACTTAAAGGGATTCAACAAAGCATTAAATTTTTCGGACAATCACCTTCTTCTCTTATTATACCCTATACTAAAGCTCAACTTAATGTTTTGTGTGCTACTCTAGATAACTGGGCTATTCTATGTTGTTCGTTTCAAGGGGATATTGATAATCATTACCCTTCTCATCCGTTACTCCATTTTGTTAAGGAACATCCTATTATTTTCCCTAAAGTAACTTCATCCAGTCCAATTCCGGGGGCTGTTAATATTTTTACTGATGGTTCCAAGTCTGGAATGGGAGCTTATGTCATTAATGATTCTCCCCCTGTCCAGCATCAATTTGCTCCTGGAAATCCACAATGGGTAGAACTGCAAATTGTTATTGAGGTGTTTAAACAGTGTTCTTTTCCTTTTAATCTCATTTCGGACTCCATCTATGTGGTGCAAGCACTAAAAATCCTAGAGGCTGTGGGAGCTATTAGTGATGCCCGTAATGTATCTGCTTACTTTAATCAGCTTCGACAGCTTATCTGTAGCCGCACTGCTCCCTTTTATCCAATGCACATCCGGGCTCACACCTCTCTCCCTGGTCCATTATCACAGGGTAATGCCTGTGCTGACTCAGCCACTCGAGGTCAGTTGATCTGTTTGGCTTCCTCCTTAGAGGAGGCTAAATTGTTTCACCAAAATTTCCATGTTAATGCTTTAACACTGCGCAGGCGTTTTTCCATTTCTAGAGCAGATGCTCGGCAGATAGTATTGCACTGTCCCCATTGTGTCACATTTCTTCATCCCCCTACTTATGGAGTGAACCCACGGGGGTTGAAGCCACTGGTTGTCTGGCAAATGGATGTGACACATATACCTGACTTTGGTAACCTCAAGTATGTCCATGTTTCTGTTGATACGTACTCTGGAGTTATTCATGCTTCTGCGTTATCAGGAGAAAAGGCACGTAATGTCATCACTCATTGCCTGGAAGCCTGGGCGGCGTGGGGTGCACCCACGTCCCTTAAGACTGACAATGGACCTGCTTATACTGGCAGACAATTCACGTCCTTTTGTTCTACTATGGGAGTGCAACTTACTCATGGTCTGCCTTACAATCCTCAAGGACAAGGCATTGTTGAGCGTGCTCATCGCACCTTAAAGGAAACTTTACAAAAACAAAAAGGGGGAATAGGAGCTGGACATACTCCTAAAGAATGCTTGTCCTTAGCTCTCTTTACTATTAATTTTTTGAATTTGGATATTCATGGTCGCTCTGCGGCCGATAGACATGTGTTCCCTCAGCCCTCTGTGATTGGCTATGTTAAGTGGAAAGATGTTCTTACGGGCCAATGGAACGGCCCCGACCCCGTGCTGACATGGGCACGAGGATCCGTATGTGTTTTTCCCCAGGATCGCACGGAACCATTGTGGGTCCCTGAACGCCTGACAAGAAGAGTCCTGACGCCAGCTACTCAGCAACAAGAATTACCACAGCAATCCCGTGATGAGGATCTTCATTCTGCTGAGTGCTCTGGCTCTGGTGCTGATGCCGATGACACAGACGACACCAATGCAATGGTGGGCGGTGGCACGGGCTTGGCCAATGCCGATGCCGGTTCACGGTAATTCCAGTGTCCTTCCCACTCTTTTCTCTACCTCGTGTGAGATGTCTGCGCCCTGTGCCTCTCCTAGAGGGGACGTGGAACGCATTTACAATCAATCTCAAGTTAATCTCACAGGAGTGTTTTGTTTTAGCCTTGGGAACGCTCATTGTATCCGTCTTAAGACCAAGAATTTGACTAACTGGGACAATCCATTGCAGTCCAGTCAAGTCTCAGGGAGCATTCTCAGTACTGTATTGGGCCAAGTAGTCTCAGGGGAACAATCAGGCTCAGGAACCTCCGTAAATAGCTCTGCTTTAACCATAACTACCTTGGCTAGTATCTCCGAGGTACTAATTCCAATGCCCCCATATTCTAGTGGACTTCCTTGTGCCACTCATTTTAAGGCTTCTCCTTACTGTACCCCTAATCTTGGTTTCCCCCCAACATTCACGCCTTGTCAGGATTATTCTTGGGAGAAACGTCAAGTTGCTAAAGGTTTCTCCCTTTCCCCCTCTCTTAAGAGGTATGTTTATGACTTTAGCAACAGTGCCAACTCCTCTACAGGAGTGGGTTGGTCCTGGTTTCAATGGCTGATTTCCAACACAAAGGGGGCTTCAGCTGATATTTCTGCACTGGCTCAATTGCTGGGAGCCAAAAGTTGGTTGGCTAATGTTTCTGGCACTGTTTACGAGAGTGAGCGAGGTAGTAGACTCACATCTGTTTCGTTCAACTCTCTGTTGGATAATGCCACATTGCCCCCTGCAGCGGTTTGTGTTCAATCTCCGTTCTTACTCCTTTTGGCTAATGACACCTCGTCAGAAATGCTGGATTGTTTTAATGTTAATTGTTTCTTATCTGAATGTTGGGATGGTTCTTCGGCTGTAGCAGTGGTTATGAAAATTCCAACCTTTGTTCCAATCCCAGTTATTGCGGACCCTGATAAATTCCCCATTGTTGAGCTACTTAGAGTCCGCAGGGATTTTGGAATCACAGCTGCTATAGTGACAGCCGTGGCGGTATCTGCTGCTGCAGCGGTCGCGGCCGGAGTGGCCATGGCCAATCAAGTGCAGACTGCTGCCTCCGTTAATCAAGTTGTTCAACAAACTTCTATGATACTTGAGTCCCAAAATGCAATTAATCAACATATTTTGTCAGGGATCTTAGCTGCCAACCAAAGAATAGATTTACTCCAAGCTCAGGTAGAAGAATTGGCTGATTTGGTGCTTTTGGGCTGTGTTGATCAACGTGCACATTTATGCATAACCTCTGTCAGATTTAATGATTCCAGGAATGCCTCCCGTATCATCGGAGAATACTTGGCCGGAAATTGGTCCATGGCAGCGGAAGACATGATCCAGTCTCAACTAACCCAGATAGCTGTCTTGAATAGTACCCACGTTGATCCCATAACGTTGGGTCAATTCACTGATTGGATATCTTCTGCCTTTTCCTTTTTTAAAGAGTGGGTGGGGGTAGGCATTTTTGGCGCAATGTGTTGCTTCGGTATGGTTCTCTGCTTGTGGTTTCTCTGCCGCCTTAAGGCCCGCAATGCTCGCGATAAAGCTATGATTATACAAGCACTTGCAGCTTTGGAAACTGGCAACTCACCTCAAGTTTGGCTTGCACAAATTAAACAGTAAACCTTTGACATGGTCGTTGCACCCCAAGTTTTACGGACATTGCACTGGGAACGACATGTCCTTCCTTGTTATTCTCCTAGTGTTGGAAAGCCCTTGCACTCTGCCGGCTTTACTGCCATTGCACACAGATGGGTTTCCACGCTAGTACTTTTCTATCGCTCTATGACCCGTGCCTTTCTTTTAGGGTGTTGCCAACTTGTTTGTCGTTGTATTTCTATACAGCCACAGTTCAGCCTCAGAGACCTAATCATGACTGGCTGAGTAGATACCATTAAACGCCTTGGCAACAACGAGCTGATCTTGTAGTACCCAGAGACGGGCAACTTTCACGCTTGCACTGCAACCTAAGACAGGGGAATGGGGCCTCCCCAAAGACGGGTAAGCAATGTAAGGGCAGTGAACGACCTAAGACAGGGGCTACTTGATTCCCTTTGACGTGCTATAAACAGAAGGAAAAAACTGCTGGCAGTGGATTCCCCCCGGCCCCCAGGGCTTGGATCCAGCCCTGATTTGTATGCACGTCAAGGAGGCCAGCTCACAGGGCCTTAACAGCTTTGTGGTGTCTGTTTTCATATTCAGCCAATAACGGTCATGTGGGAACGTCCTGACCTGCTTGGGTCTGATGAGGTTCCTGGTTGAAGGCTTCGTATGAGTAATGGCGATTCACCTCTACTCTTGCCTGTTTTGTTTTTAGTAAACGAAAGGGGGAACTGTGGCGAGCCGCTTCTGCGGACTGTGGTCGCTATTACAAGATGGCGCTGGCCTTGTGGTGGTCTGTGATAAACAACTCCTTCTTTGGGAGAGTTGGCACATGGTTCTTTGACACCCTACGAGAAAGCTCCACGTGGCAGCTTCGCATTGGGTGTTTGGATACTTTATTAAGGCTGGGAGGGGCTTCTGGGAGATTAGAAGAACTCTCGAGAGCTTGAATAAACAGCTGTAAGAAGATTGCCGGTGTTGCGTCTTCCTTGCGGGCAAGGGGGTCGCGACAGTGTTGGATTTAGAGTTCCAAATACATCTATCAATATAGGAGAAAACAGAGTGAAACCTAAAAATTCAAACTGTTACTGGAAATGAACGCTTCAACATAGAAGAACGAAATTTGGGGAACCAAGTCGCCTTAGTGTACTGATCATTACCTGAAAGTATCATCCAGTTTGGGTGAAAAAATATTTGCTGAGATTTCTGGAGATTCGTAATTTTGGGAAGCTTGGCAACCCCGTTCCATGAAAGGGTTTCTCGCCAGTCACTGCTTAGGGCTACATCAAGAGGAAACAAAACGTAGAGATAGAACATGAAACTACTTTGTTGTGTCAAGTTTCAAGAAGCTAGCACAAACCGTGTTGGATTTAGAGTTCCAAATACATCTATCAATATAGGAGAAAACAGAGTGAAACCTAAAAATTCAAACTGTTACTGGAAATGAACGCTTCAACATAGAAGAACGAAATTTGGGGAACCAAGTCGCCTTAGTGTACTGATCATTACCTGAAAGTATCATCCAGTTTGGGTGAAAAAATATTTGCTGAGATTTCTGGAGATTCGTAATTTTGGGAAGCTTGGCAACCCCTTCCCATGAAAGTGTTTCTCGCCAGTCACTGCTTAGGGCTACATCAAGAGGAAACAAAACGTAGAGATAGAACGTGAAACTACTTTGTTGTGTCAAGTTTCAAGAAGCTAGCACAAACCGTGTTGGATTTAGAGTTCCAAATACATCTATCAATATAGGAGAAAACAGAGTGAAACCTAAAAATTCAAACTGTTACTGGAAATGAACGCTTCAACATAGAAGAACGAAATTTGGGGAACCAAGTCGCCTTAGTGTACTGATCATTACCTGAAAGTATCATCCAGTTTGGGTGAAAAAATATTTGCTGAGATTTCTGGAGATTCGTAATTTTGGGAAGCTTGGCAACCCCTTCCCATGAAAGTGTTTCTCGCCAGTCACTGCTTAGGGCTACATCAAGAGGAAACAAAACGTAGAGATAGAACGTGAAACTACTTTGTTGTGTCAAGTTTCAAGAAGCTAGCACAAACCGTGTTGGATTTAGAGTTCCAAATACATCTATCAATATAGGAGAAAACAGAGTGAAACCTAAAAATTCAAACTGTTACTGGAAATGAACGCTTCAACATAGAAGAACGAAATTTGGGGAACCAAGTCGCCTTAGTGTACTGATCATTACCTGAAAGTATCATCCAGTTTGGGTGAAAAAATATTTGCTGAGATTTCTGGAGATTCGTAATTTTGGGAAGCTTGGCAACCCCTTCCCATGAAAGTGTTTCTCGCCAGTCACTGCTTAGGGCTACATCAAGAGGAAACAAAACGTAGAGAGAGAACGTGAAACTACTTTGTTGTGTCAAGTTTCAAGAAGCTAGCACAAACCGTGTTGGATTTAGAGTTCCAAATACATCTATCAATATAGGAGAAAACAGAGTGAAACCTAAAAATTCAAACTGTTACTGGAAATGAACGCTTCAACATAGAAGAACGAAATTTGGGGAACCAAGTCACCTTAGTGTACTGATCATTACCTGAAAGTATCATCCAGTTTGGGTGAAAAATTATTTGCTGAGATTTCTGGAGATTCGTAATTTTGGGAAGCTTGGCAACCCCTTCCCATGAAAGTGTTTCTCGCCAGTCACTGCTTAGGGCTACATCAAGAGGAAACAAAACGTAGAGATAGAACGTGAAACTACTTTGTTGTGTCAGGTTTCAAGAAGCTAGCACAAACCGTGTTGGATTTAGAGTTCCAAATACATCTATCAATATAGGAGAAAACAGAGTGAAACCTAAAAATTCAAACTGTTACTGGAAATGAACGCTTCAACATAGAAGAACGAAATTTGGGGAACCAAGTCGCCTTAGTGTACTGATCATTACCTGAAAGTATCATCCAGTTTGGGTGAAAAAATGTTTGCTGAGATTTCTGGAGATTCGTAATTTTGGGAAGCTTGGCAACCCCTTCCCATGAAAGTGTTTCTCGCCAGTCACTGCTTAGGGCTACATCAAGAGGAAACAAAACATAGAGATAGAACGTGAAACTACTTTGTTGTGTCAAGTTTCAAGAAGCTAGTACAAACCGTGTTGGATTTAGAGTTCCAAATACATCTATCAATATAGGAGAAAACAAAGTGAAACCTAAAAATTCAAACTGTTACTGGAAATGAAAGCTTCAACATAGAAGAACGAAATTTGGGGAACCAAGTCGCCTTAGTGTACTGATCATTACCTGAAAGTATCATCCAGTTTGGGTGAAAAAATATTTGCTGAGATTTCTGGAGATACGTAATTTTGGGAAGCTTGGCAACCCCTTCCCATGAAAGTGTTTCTCGCCAGTCACTGCTTAGGGCTACATCAAGAGGAAACAAAACGTAGAGATAGAACGTGAAACTACTTTGTTGTGTCAAGTTTCAAGAAGCTAGCACAAACCGTGTTGGATTTAGAGTTCCAAATACATCTATCAATATAGGAGAAAACAGAGTGAAACCTAAAAATTCAAACTGTTACTGGAAATGAACGCTTCAACATAGAAGAACAAAATTTGGGGAACCAAGTCGCCTTAGTGTACTGATCATTACCTGAAAGTATCATCCAGTTTGGGTGAAAAAATATTTGCTGAGATTTCTGGAGATTCGTAATTTTGGGAAGCTTGGCAACCCCTTCCCATGAAAGTGTTTCTCGCCAGTCACTGCTTAGGGCTACATCAAGAGGAAACAAAACGTAGAGATAGAACGTGAAACTACTTTGTTGTGTCAAGTTTCAAGAAGCTAGCACAAACCGTGCTGGATTTAGAGTTCCAAATACATCTATCAATATAGGAGAAAACAGAGTGAAACCTAAAAATTCAAACTGTTACTGGAAATGAACGCTTCAACATAGAAGAACGAAATTTGGGGAACCAAGTCGCCTTAGTGTACTGATCATTACCTGAAAGTATCATCCAGTTTGGGTGAAAAAATGTTTGCTGAGATTTCTGGAGATTCGTAATTTTGGGAAGCTTGGCAACCCCTTCCCATGAAAGTGTTTCTCGCCAGTCACTGCTTAGGGCTACATCAAGAGGAAACACAACTTAGAGATAGAACGTGAAACTACTTTGTTGTGTCAAGTTTCAAGAAGCTAGCACAAAACGTGTTGGATTTAGAGTTCCAAATACATCTATCAATATAGGAGAAAACAGAGTGAAACCTAAAAATTCAAACTGTTACTGGAAATGAACGCTTCAACATAGAAGAACGAAATTTGGGGAACCAAGTCGCCTTAGTGTACTGATCATTACCTGAGAGTATCATCCAGTTTGGGTGAAAAAATGTTTGCTGAGATTTCTGGAGATTCGTAATTTTTGGAAGCTTGGCAACCCCTTCCCATGAAAGTGTTTCTCGCCAGTCACTGCTTAGGGCTACATCAAGAGGAAACAAAACGTAGAGATAGAACGTGAAACTACTTTGTTGTGTCAAGTTTCAAGAAGCTAGCACAAACCGTGTTGGATTTAGAGTTCCAAATACATCTATCAATATAGGAGAAAACAGAGTGAAACCTAAAAATTCAAACTGTTACTGGAAATGAACGCTTCAACATAGAAGAACGAAATTTGGGGAACCAAGTCGCCTTAGTGTACTGATCATTACCTGAAAGTATCATCCAGTTTGGGTGAAAAATATTTGCTGAGATTTCTGGAGATTCGTAATTTTGGGAAGCTTGGCAACCCCGTTCCATGAAAGGGTTTCTCGCCAGTCACTGCTTAGGGCTACATCAAGAGGAAACAAAACATAGAGATAGAACATGAAACTACTTTGTTGTGTCAAGTTTCAAGAAGCTAGCACAAACCGTGTTGGATTTAGAGTTCCAAATACATCTATCAATATAGGAGAAAACAAAGTGAAACCTAAAAATTCAAACTGTTACTGGAAATGAACGCTTCAACATAGAAGAACGAAATTTGGGGAACCAAGTCACCTTAGTGTACTGATCATTACCTGAAAGTATCATCCAGTTTGGGTGAAAAATTATTTGCTGAGATTTCTGGAGATTCGTAATTTTGGGAAGCTTGGCAACCCCTTCCCATGAAAGTGTTTCTCGCCAGTCACTGCTTAAGGCTACATCAAGAGGAAACCAAACGTAGAGATAGAACGTGAAACTACTTTCTTGTGTCAAGTTTCAAGAAGCTAGCACAAACCGTGTTGGATTTAGAGTTCCAAATACATCTATCAATATAGGAGAAAACAGAGTGAAACCTAAAAATTCAAACTGTTACTGGAAATGAACGCTTCAACATAGAAGAACAAAATTTGGGGAACCAAGTCGCCTTAGTGTACTGATCATTACCTGAATGTATCATCCAGTTTGGGTGAAAAAATATTTGCTGAGATTTCTGGAGATTCGTAATTTTTGGAAGCTTGGCAACCCCTTCCCATGAAAGTGTTTCTCGCCAGTCACTGCTTAGGGCTACATCAAGAGGAAACAAAACGTAGAGATAGAACGTGAAACTACTTTGTTGTGTCAAGTTTCAAGAAGCTAGCACAAACCGTGTTGGATTTAGAGTTCCAAATACATCTATCAATATAGGAGAAAACAGAGTGAAACCTAAAAATTCAAACTGTTACTGGAAATGAACGCTTCAACATAGAAGAACGGAATTTGGGGAACCAAGTCGCCTTTGTGTACTGATCATTACCTGAAAGTATCATCCAGTTTGGGTGAAAAAATATTTGCTGAGATTTCTGGAGATTCGTAATTTTGGGAAGCTTGGCAACCCCTTCCCATGAAATTGTTTCTCGCCAGTCACTGCTTAGGGCTACATCAAGAGGAAACAAAACGTAGAGATAGAACGTGAAACTACTTTGTTGTGTCAAGTTTCAAGAAGCTAGCACAAACCGTGTTGGATTTAGAGTTCCAAATACATCTATCAATATAGGAGAAAACAGAGTGAAACCTAAAAATTCAAACTGTTACTGGAAATGAACGCTTCAACATAGAAGAACGATATTTGGGGAACCAAGTCGCCTTAGTGTACTGATCATTACCTGAAAGTATCATCCAGTTTGGGTGAAAAAATATTTGCTGAGATTTCTGGAGATTCGTAATTTTGGGAAGCTTGGCAACCCCTTCCCATGAAAGTGTTTCTCGCCAGTCACTGCTTAGGGCTACATCAAGAGGAAACAAAACGTAGAGATAGAACATGAAACTACTTTGTTGTGTCAAGTTTCAAGAAGCTAGCACAAACCGTGTTGGATTTAGAGTTCCAAATACATCTATCAATATAGGAGAAAACAGAGTGAAACCTAAAAATTCAAACTGTTACTGGAAATGAACGCTTCAACATAGAAGAACGAAATTTGGGGAACCAAGTCGCCTTAGTGTACTGATCATTACCTGAAAGTATCATCCAGTTTGGGTGAAAAAATATTTGCTGAGATTTCTGGAGATTCGTAATTTTGGGAAGCTTGGCAACCCCTTCCCATGAAAGTGTTTCTCGCCAGTCACTGTTTAGGGCTTCATCAAGAGGAAACAAAACGTAGAGATAGAACGTGAAACTACTTTGTTGTGTCAAGTTTCAAGAAACTAGCACAAACCGTGTTGGATTTAGAGTTCCAAATACATCTATCAATATAGGAGAAAACAGAGTGAAACCTAAAAATTCAAACTGTTACTGGAAATAAACGCTTCAACATAGAAGAACGAAATTTGGGGAACCAAGTCACCTTAGTGTACTGATCATTACCTGAAAGTATCATCCAGTTTGAGTGAAAAATTATTTGCTGAGATTTCTGGAGATTCGTAATTTTTGGAAGCTTGGCAACCCCTTCCCATGAAAGTGTTTCTCGCCAGTCACTGCTTAGGGCTACATCAAGAGGAAACAAAACGTAGAGATAGAACGTGAAACTACTTTGTTGTGTCAAGTTTCAAGAAGCTAGCACAAACCGTGTTGGATTTAGAGTTCCAAATACATCTATCAATATAGGAGAAAACAGAGTGAAACCTAAAAATTCAAACCGTTACTGGAAATGAACGCTTCAACATAGAAGAACGAAATTTGGGGAACCAAGTCGCCTTAGTGTACTGATCATTACCTGAAAGTATCATCCAGTTTGGGTGAAAAAATGTTTGCTGAGATTTCTGGAGATTCGTAATTTTGGGAAGCTTGGCAACCCCTTCCCATGAAAGTGTTTCTCGCCAGTCACTGCTTAGGGCTACATCAAGAGGAAACAAAACGTAGAGATAGAACGTGAAACTACTTTGTTGTGTCAAGTTTCAAGAAGCTAGCACAAACCGTGTTGGATTTAGAGTTCCAAATACATCTATCAATATAGGAGAAAACAGAGTGAAACCTAAAAATTCAAACTGTTACTGGAAATGAACGCTTCAACATAGAAGAACGGAATTTGGGGAACCAAGTCGCCTTAGTGTACTGATCATTACCTGAAAGTATCATCCAGTTTGGGTGAAAAAATATTTGCTGAGATTTCTGGAGATTCGTAATTTTGGGAAGCTTGGCAACCCCTTCCCATGAAATTGTTTCTCGCCAGTCACTGCTTAGGGCTACATCAAGAGGAAACAAAACGTAGAGATAGAACGTGAAACTACTTTGTTGTGTCAAGTTTCAAGAAGCTAGCACAAACCGTGTTGGATTTAGAGTTCCAAATACATCTATCAATATAGGAGAAAACAGAGTGAAACCTAAAAATTCAAACTGTTACTGGAAATGAACGCTTCAACATAGAAGAACGAAATTTGGGGAACCAAGTCGCCTTAGTGTACTGATCATTACCTGAAAGTATCATCCAGTTTGGGTGAAAAAATATTTGCTGAGATTTCTGGAGATTCGTAATTTTGGGAAGCTTGGCAACCACTTCCCATGAAAGTGTTTCTCGCCAGTCACTGCTTAGGGCTACATCAAGAGGAAACAAAACGTAGAGATAGAACGTGAAACTACTTTGTTGTGTCAAGTTTCAAGAAGCTAGCACAAACCGTGTTGGATTTAGAGTTCCAAATACATCTATCAATATAGGAGAAAACAGAGTGAAACCTAAAAATTCAAACTGTTACTGGAAATGAACGCTTCAACATAGAAGAACGAAATTTGGGGAACCAAGTCGCCTTAGTGTACTGATCATTACCTGAAAGTATCATCCAGTTTGGGTGAAAAAATATTTGCTGAGATTTCTGGAGATTCGTAATTTTGGGAAGCTTGGCAACCCCTTCCCATGAAAGTGTTTCTCGCCAGTCACTGCTTAGGGCTACATCAAGAGGAAACAAAACGTAGAGATAGAACGTGAAACTACTTTGTTGTGTCAAGTTTCAAGAAGCTAGCACAAACCGTGTTGGATTTAGAGTTCCAAATACATCTATCAATATAGGAGAAAACAGAGTGAAACCTAAAAATTCAAACTGTTACTGGGAATGAACGCTTCAACATAGAAGAACGAAATTTGGGGAACCAAGTCGCCTTAGTGTACTGATCATTACCTGAAAGTATCATCCAGTTTGGGTGAAAAAATATTTGCTGAGATTTCTGGAGATTCGTAATTTTTGGAAGCTTGGCAACCCCTTCCCATGAAAGTGTATCTCGCCAGTCACTGTTTAGGGCTACATCAAGAGGAAACAAAACGTAGAGATAGAACGTGAAACTACTTTGTTGTGTCATGTTTCAAGAAACTAGCACAAACCGTGTTGGATTTAGAGTTCCAAATACATCTATCAATATAGGAGAAAACAGAGTGAAACCTAAAAATTCAAACTGTTACTGGAAATAAACGCTTCAACATAGAAGAACGAAATTTGGGGAACCAAGTCACCTTAGTGTACTGATCATTACCTGAAAGTATCATCCAGTTTGGGTGAAAAATTATTTGCTGAGATTTCTGGAGATTCGTAATTTTTGGAAGCTTGGCAACCCCTTCCCATGAAAGTGTTTCTCGCCAGTCACTGCTTAGGGCTACATCAAGAGGAAACAAAACGTAGAGATAGAACGTGAAACTACTTTGTTGTGTCAAGTTTCAAGAAGCTAGCACAAACCGTGTTGGATTTAGAGTTCCAAATACATCTATCAATATAGGAGAAAACAGAGTGAAACCTAAGAATTCAAACTGTTACTGGAAATGAACGCTTCAACATAGAAGAACGAAATTTGGGGAACCAAGTCGCCTTAGTGTACTGATCATTACCTGAAAGTATCATCCATTTTGGGTGAAAAAATGTTTGCTGAGATTTCTGGAGATTCGTAATTTTGGGAAGCTTGGCAACCCCTTCCCATGAAAGTGTTTCTCGCCAGTCACTGCTTAGGGCTACATCAAGAGGAAACAAAACGTAGAGATAGAACGTGAAACTACTTTGTTGTGTCAAGTTTCAAGAAGCTAGCACAAACCGTGTTGGATTTAGAGTTCCAAATACATCTATCAATATAGGAGAAAACAGAGTGAAACCTAAAAATTCAAACTGTTACTGGAAATGAACGCTTCAACATAGAAGAACGAAATTTGGGGAACCAAGTCGCCTTAGTGTACTGATCATTACCTGAAAGTATCATCCAGTTTGGGTGAAAAAATATTTGCTGAGATTTCTGGAGATTCGTAATTTTGGGAAGCTTGGCAAACCCTTCCCATGAAATTGTTTCTCGCCAGTCACTGCTTAGGGCTACATCAAGAGGAAACAAAACGTAGAGATAGAACGTGAAACTACTTTGTTGTGTCAAGTTTCAAGAAGCTAGCACAAACCGTGTTGGATTTAGAGTTCCAAATACATCTATCAATATAGGAGAAAACAGAGTGAAACCTAAAAATTCAAACTGTTACTGGAAATGAACGCTTCAACATAGAAGAACGAAATTTGGGGAACCAAGTCGCCTTAGTGTACTGATCATTACCTGAAAGTATCATCCAGTTTGGGTGAAAAAATAGTTGCTGAGATTTCTGGAGATTCGTAATATTTGGAAGCTTGGCAACCCCTTCCCATGAAAGGGTTTCTCGCAAGTCACTGCTTAGGGCTACATCAAGAGGAAACAAAACGTAGAGATAGAACGTGAAACTACTTTGTTGTGTCAAGTTTCAAGAAGCTAGCACAAACCGTGTTGGATTTAGAGTTCCAAATACATCTATCAATATAGGAGAAAACAGAGTGAAACCTAAAAATTCAAACTGTTACTGGAAATGAACGCTTCAACATAGAAGAACGAAATTTGGGGAACCAAGTCGCCTTAGTGTACTGATCATTACCTGAAAGTATCATCCAGTTTGGGTGAAAAAATATTTGCTGAGATTTCTGGAGATTCGTAATTTTGGGAAGCTTGGCAACCCCTTCCCATGAAAGTGTTTCTCGCCAGTCACTGCTTAGGGCTACATCAAGAGGAAACAAAACGTAGAGATAGAACGTGAAACTACTTTGTTGTGTCAAGTTTCAAGAACCTAGCACAAACCGTGTTGGATTTAGAGTTCCAAATACATCTATCAATATAGGAGAAAACAGAGTGAAACCTAAAAATTCAAACTGTTACTGGAAATGAACGCTTCAACATAGAAGAACGAAATTTGGGGAACCAAGTCGCCTTAGTGTACTGATCATTACCTGAAAGTATCATCCAGTTTGGGTGAAAAAATGTTTGCTGAGATTTCTGGAGATTCGTAATTTTGGGAAGCTTGGCAACCCCTTCCCATGAAAGTGTTTCTCGCCAGTCACTGCTTAGGGCTACATCAAGAGGAAACAAAACATAGAGATAGAACGTGAAACTACTTTGTTGTGTCAAGTTTCAAGAAGCTAGCACAAACCGTGTTGGATTTAGAGTTCCAAATACATCTATCAATATAGGAGAAAACAAAGTGAAACCTAAAAATTCAAACTGTTACTGGAAATGAACGCTTCAACATAGAAGAACGAAATTTGGGGAACCAAGTCGCCTTAGTGTACTGATCATTACCTGAAAGTATCATCCAGTTTGGGTGAAAAAATATTTGCTGAGATTTCTGGAGATTCGTAATTTTGGGAAGCTTGGCAACCCCTTCCCATGAAAGGGTTTCTCGCCAGTCACTGCTTAGGGCTACATCAAGAGGAAACAAAACGTAGAGATAGAACGTGAAACTACTTTGTTGTGTCAAGTTTCAAGAAGCTAGCACAAACCGTGTTGGATTTAGAGTTCCAAATACATCTATCAATATAGGAGAAAACAGAGTGAAACCTAAAAATTCAAACTGTTACTGGAAATGAACGCTTCAACATAGAAGAACAAAATTTGGGGAACCAAGTCGCCTTAGTGTACTGATCATTACCTGAAAGTATCATCCAGTTTGGGTGAAAAAATATTTGCTGAGATTTCTGGAGATTCGTAATTTTGGGAAGCTTGGCAACCCCTTCCCATGAAAGTGTTTCTCGCCAGTCACTGCTTAGGGCTACATCAAGAGGAAACAAAACGTAGAGATAGAACGTGAAACTACTTTGTTGTGTCAAGTTTCAAGAAGCTAGCACAAACCGTGTTGGATTTAGAGTTCCAAATACTTCTATCAATATAGGAGAAAACAGAGTGAAACCTAAAAATTCAAACTGTTACTGGAAATGAACGCTTCAACATAGAAGAACGAAATTTGGGGAACCAAGTCGCCTTAGTGTACTGATCATTACCTGAAAGTATCATCCAGTTTGGGTGAAAAAATGTTTGCTGAGATTTCTGGAGATTCGTAATTTTGGGAAGCTTGGCAACCCCTTCCCATGAAAGTGTTTCTCGCCAGTCACTGCTTAGGGCTACATCAAGAGGAAACAAAACGTAGAGATAGAACGTGAAACTACTTTGTTGTGTCAAGTTTCAAGAAGCTAGCACAAAACGTGTTGGATTTAGAGTTCCAAATACATCTATCAATATAGGAGAAAACAGAGTGAAACCTAAAAATTCAAACTGTTACTGGAAATGAACGCTTCAACATAGAAGAACGAAATTTGGGGAACCAAGTCGCCTTAGTGTACTGATCATTACCTGAGAGTATCATCCAGTTTGGGTGAAAAAATGTTTGCTGAGATTTCTGGAGATTCGTAATTTTTGGAAGCTTGGCAACCCCTTCCCATGAAAGTGTTTCTCGCCAGTCACTGCTTAGGGCTACATCAAGAGGAAACAAAACATAGAGATAGAACGTGAAACTACTTTGTTGTTTCAAGTTTCAAGAAGCTAGCACAAACCGTGTTGGATTTAGAGTTCCAAATACATCTATCAATATAGGAGAAAACAGAGTGTAACCTAAAAATTCAAACTGTTACTGGAAATGAACGCTTCAACATAGAAGAACGAAATTTGGGGAACCAAGTCGCCTTAGTGTACTGATCATTACCTGAAAGTATCATCCAGTTTGGGTGAAAAAATATTTGCTGAGATTTCTGGAGATTCGTAATTTTGGGAAGCTTGGCAACCCCTTCCCATGAAAGTGTTTCTCGCCAGTCACTGCTTAGGGCTACATCAAGAGGAAACAAAACGTAGAGATAGAACGTGAAACTACTTTGTTGTGTCAAGTTTCAAGAAGCTAGCACAAACCGTGTTGGATTTAGAGTTCCAAATACATCTATCAATATAGGAGAAAACAGAGTGAAACCTAAAAATTCAAACTGTTACTGGAAATGAACGCTTCAACATAGAAGAACGAAATTTGGGGAACCAAGTCGCCTTAGTGTACTGATCATTACCTGAAAGTATCATCCAGTTTGGGTGAAAAAATATTTGCTGAGATTTCTGGAGATTCGTAATTTTGGGAAGCTTGGCAACCCCTTCCCATGAAAGTGTTTCTCGCCAGTCACTGCTTAGGGCTACATCAAGAGGAAACAAAACGTAGAGATAGAACGTGAAACTACTTTGTTGTGTCAAGTTTCAAGAAGCTAGCACAAACCGTGTTGGATTTAGAGTTCCAAATACATCTATCAATATAGGAGAAAACAGAGTGAAACCTAAAAATTCAAACTGTTACTGGAAATGAACGCTTCAACATAGAAGAACGAAATTTGGGGAACCAAGTCGCCTTAGTGTACTGATCATTACCTGAAAGTATCATCCAGTTTGGGTGAAAAAATATTTGCTGAGATTTCTGGAGATTCGTAATTTTGGGAAGCTTGGCAACCCCTTCCCATGAAAGTGTTTCTCGCCAGTCACTGCTTAGGGCTACATCAAGAGGAAACAAAACGTAGAGATAGAACGTGAAACTACTTTGTTGTGTCAAGTTTCAAGAAGCTAGCACAAACCGTGTTGGATTTAGAGTTCCAAATACATCTATCAATATAGGAGAAAACAGAGTGAAACCTAAAAATTCAAACTGTTACTGGAAATGAACGCTTCAACATAGAAGAACGAAATTTGGGGAACCAAGTCGCCTTAGTGTACTGATCATTACCTGAAAGTATCATCCAGTTTGGGTGAAAAAATGTTTGCTGAGATTTCTGGAGATTCGTAATTTTGGGAAGCTTGGCAACCCCTTCCCATGAAAGTGTTTCTCGCCAGTCACTGCTTAGGGCTACATCAAGAGGAAACAAAACATAGAGATAGAACGTGAAACTACTTTGTTGTGTCAAGTTTCAAGAAGCTAGCACAAACCGTGTTGGATTTAGAGTTCCAAATACATCTATCAATATAGGAGAAAACAAAGTGAAACCTAAAAATTCAAACTGTTACTGGAAATGAACGCTTCAACATAGAAGAACGAAATTTGGGGAACCAAGTCGCCTTAGTGTACTGATCATTACCTGAAAGTATCATCCAGTTTGGGTGAAAAAATATTTGCTGAGATTTCTGGAGATTCGTAATTTTGGGAAGCTTGGCAACCCCTTCCCATGAAAGTGTTTCTCGCCAGTCACTGCTTAGGGCTACATCAAGAGGAAACAAAACGTAGAGATAGAACGTGAAACTACTTTGTTGTGTCAAGTTTCAAGAAGCTAGCACAAACCGTGTTGGATTTAGAGTTCCAAATACATCTATCAATATAGGAGAAAACAGAGTGAAACCTAAAAATTCAAACTGTTACTGGAAATGAACGCTTCAACAAAAAAGAACGAAATTTGGGGAACCAAGTCGCCTTAGTGTACTGATCATTACCTGAAAGTATCATCCAGTTTGGGTGAAAAAATATTTGCTGAGATTTCTGGAGATTCGTAATTTTGGGAAGCTTGGCAACCCCTTCCCATGAAAGTGTTTCTCGCCAGTCACTGCTTAGGGCTACATCAAGAGGAAACAAAACGTAGAGATAGAACGTGAAACTACTTTGTTGTGTCAAGTTTCAAGAAGCTAGCACAAACCGTGTTGGATTTAGAGTTCCAAATACATCTATCAATATAGGAGAAAACAGAGTGAAACCTAAAAATTCAAACTGTTACTGGAAATGAACGCTTCAACATAGAAGAACGAAATTTGGGGAACCAAGTCGCCTTAGTGTACTGATCATTACCTGAAAGTATCATCCATTTTGGGGGAAAAAATGTTTGTTGAGATTTCTGGAGATTCGTAATTTTGGGAAGCTTGGCAACCCCTTCCCATGAAAGTGTTTCTCGCCAGTCACTGCTTAGGGCTACATCAAGAGGAAACAAAACTTAGAGATAGAACGTGAAACTACTTTGTTGTGTCAAGTTTCAAGAAGCTAGCACAAACCGTGTTGGATTTAGAGTTCCAAATACATCTATCAATATAGGAGAAAACAGAGTGAAACCTAAAAATTCAAACTGTTACTGGAAATGAACGCTTCAACATAGAAGAACGAAATTTGGGGAACCAAGTCGCCTTAGTGTACTGATCATTACCTGAGAGTATCATCCAGTTTCGGTGAAAAAATGTTTGCTGAGATTTCTGGAGATTCGTAATTTTTGGAAGCTTGGCAACCCCTTCCCATGAAAGTGTTTCTCGCCAGTCACTGCTTAGGGCTACATCAAGAGGAAACAAAACGTAGAGATAGAACGTGAAACTACTTTGTTGTGTCAAGTTTCAAGAAGCTAGCACAAACCGTGTTGGATTTAGAGTTCCAAATACATCTATCAATATAGGAGAAAACAGAGTGAAACCTAAAAATTCAAACTGTTACTGGAAATGAACGCTTCAACATAGAAGAACGAAATTTGGGGAACCAAGTCGCCTTAGTGTACTGATCATTACCTGAAAGTATCATCCAGTTTGGGTGAAAAAATATTTGCTGAGATTTCTGGAGATTCGTAATTTTGGGAAGCTTGGCAACCCCGTTCCATGAAAGGGTTTCTCGCCAGTCACTGCTTAGGGCTACATCAAGAGGAAACAAAACATAGAGATAGAACATGAAACTACTTTGTTGTGTCAAGTTTCAAGAAGCTAGCACAAACCGTGTTGGATTTAGAGTTCCAAATACATCTATCAATATAGGAGAAAACAAAGTGAAACCTAACAATTCAAACTGTTACTGGAAAAGAACGCTTCAACATAGAAGAACGAAATTTGGGGAACCAAGTCGCCTTAGTGTACTGATCATTACCTGAAAGTATCATCCAGTTTGGGTGAAAAAATATTTGCTGAGATTTCTGGAGATTCGTAATTTTGGGAAGCTTGGCAACCCCTTCCCATGAAAGGGTTTCTCGCAAGTCACTGCTTAGGGCTACATCAAGAGGAAACAAAACGTAGAGATAGAACGTGAAACTACTTTGTTGTGTCAAGTTTCAAGAAGCTAGCACAAACCGTGTTGGATGTAGAGTTCCAAATACATCTATCAATATAGGAGAAAACAGAGTGAAACCTAAAAATTCAAACTGTTACTGGAAATGAACGCTTCAACATAGAAGAACGAAATTTGGGGAACCAAGTCGCCTTAGTGTACTGATCATTACCTGAAAGTATCATCCAGTTTGGGTGAAAAAATATTTGCTGAGATTTCTGGAGATTCGTAATTTTGGGAAGCTTGGCAACCCCTTCCCATGAAAGTGTTTCTCGCCAGTCACTGCTTAGGGCTACATCAAGAGGAAACAAAACGTAGAGATAGAACGTGAAAGTACTTTGTTGTGTCAAGTTTCAAGAAGCTAGCACAAACCGTGTTGGATTTAGAGTTCCAAATACATCTATCAATATAGGAGAAAACAGAGTGAAACCTAAAAATTCAAACTGTTACTGGGAATGAACGCTTCAACATAGAAGAACGAAATTTGGGGAACCAAGTCGCCTTAGTGTACTGATCATTACCTGAAAGTATCATCCAGTTTGGGTGAAAAAATATTTGCTGAGATTTCTGGAGATTCGTAATTTTGGGAAGCTTGGCAACCCCTTCCCATGAAAGTGTTTCTCGCCAGTCACTGCCTAGGGCCTCATCAAGAGGAAACAAAACGTAGAGATAGAACGTGAAACTACTTTGTTGTGTCAAGTTTCAAGAAGCTAGCACAAACCGTGTTGGATTTAGAGTTCCAAATACATCTATCAATATAGGAGAAAACAGAGTGTAACCTAAAAATTCAAACTGTTACTGGAAATGAACGCTTCAACATAGAAGAACGAAATTTGGGGAACCAAGTCGCCTTAGTGTACTGATCATTACCTGAAAGTATCATCCAGTTTGGGTGAAAAAATATTTGCTGAGATTTCTGGAGATTCGTAATTTTGGGAAGCTTGGCAACCCCTTCCCATGAAAGTGTTTCTCGCCAGTCACTGCTTAGGGCTACATCAAGAGGAAACCAAACGTAGAGATAGAACGTGAAACTACTTTGTTGTGTCAAGTTTCAAGAAGTTAGCACAAACCGTGTTGGATTTAGAGTTCCAAATACATCTATCAATATAGGAGAAAACAGAGTGAAACCTAAAAATTCAAACTGCTACTGGAAATGAACGCTTCAACATAGAAGAACAAAATTTGGGGAACCAAGTCGCCTTAGTGTACTGATCATTACCTGAGAGTATCATCCAGTTTGGGTGAAAAAATATTTGCTGAGATTTCTGGAGATTCGTAATTTTTGGAAGCTTGGCAACCCCTTCCCATGAAAGTGTTTCTCGCCAGTCACTGCTTAGGGCTACATCTAGAGAAAACAAAACGTAGAGATAGAACGTGAAACTACTTTGTTGTGTCAAGTTTCAAGAAGCTAGCACAAACCGTGTTGGATTTAGAGTTCCAAATACATCTATCAATATAGGAGAAAACAGAGTGAAACCTAAAAATTCAAACTGTTACTGGAAATGAACGCTTCAACATAGAAGAACGAAATTTGGGGAACCAAGTCGCCTTAGTGTACTGATCATTACCTGAAAGTATCATCCAGTTTGGGTGAAAAAATATTTGCTGAGATTTCTGGAGATTCGCAATTTTGGGAAGCTTGGCAACCCCTTCCCATGAAAGTGTTTCTCGCCAGTCACTGCTTAGGGCTACATCAAGAGGAAACAAAACGTAGAGATAGAAGGTGAAACTACTTTGTTGTGTCAAGTTTCAAGAAGCTAGCACAAACCGTGTTGGATTTAGAGTTCCAAATACATCTATCAATATAGGAGAAAACAGAGTGAAACCTAAAAATTCAAACTGTTACTGGGAATGAACGCTTCAACATAGAAGAACGAAATTTGGGGAACCAAGTCGCCTTAGTGTACTGATCATTACCTGAAAGTATCATCCAGTTTGGGTGAAAAAATATTTGCTGAGATTTCTGGAGATTCGTAATTTTGGGAAGCTTGGCAACCCCTTCCCATGAAAGTGTTTCTCGCCAGTCACTGCTTAGGGCTACATCAAGAGGAAACAAAACGTAGAGATAGAACGTGAAACTACTTTGTTGTGTCAAGTTTCAAGAAGCTAGCACAAACCGTGTTGGATTTAGAGTTCCAAATACATCTATCAATATAGGAGAAAACAGAGTGAAACCTAAAAATTCAAACTGTTACTGGAAATGAACGCTTCAACATAGAAGAACGAAATTTGGGGAACCAAGTCGCCTTAGTGTACTGATCATTACCTGAAAGTATCATCCAGTTTGGGTGAAAAAATGTTTGCTGAGATTTCTGGAGATTCGTAATTTTGGGAAGCTTGGCAACCCCTTCCCATGAAAGTGTTTCTCGCCAGTCACTGCTTAGGGCTACATCAAGAGGAAACAAAACGTAGAGATAGAACGTGAAACTACTTTGTTGTGTCAAGTTTCAAGAAGCTAGCACAAACCGTGTTGGATGTAGAGTTCCAAATACATCTATCAATATAGGAGAAAACAGAGTGAAACCTAAAAATTCAAACTGTTACTGGAAATGAACGCTTCAACATAGAAGAACGAAATTTGGGGAACCAAGTCGCGTTAGTGTACTGATCATTACCTGAAAGTATCATCCAGTTTGGGTGAAAAAATATTTGCTGAGATTTCTGGAGATTCGTAATTTTGGGAAGCTTGGCAACCCCTTCCCATGAAAGTGTTTCTCGCCAGTCACTGCTTAGGGCTACATCAAGAGGAAACCAAACGTAGAGATAGAACGTGAAACTACTTTGTTGTGTCAAGTTTCAAGAAGCTAGCACAAACCGTGTTGGATGTAGAGTTCCAAATACATCTATCAATATAGGAGAAAACAGAGTGAAACCTAAAAATTCAAACTGTTACTGGAAATGAACGCTTCAACATAGAAGAACGAAATTTGGGGAACCAAGTCGCGTTAGTGTACTGATCATTACCTGAAAGTATCATCCAGTTTGGGTGAAAAAATATTTGCTGAGATTTCTGGAGATTCGTAATTTTGGGAAGCTTGGCAACCCCTTCCCATGAAAGTGTTTCTCGCCAGTCACTGCTTAGGGCTACATCAAGAGGAAACCAAACGTAGAGATAGAACGTGAAACTACTTTGTTGTGTCAAGTTTCAAGAAGCTAGCACAAACCGTGTTGGATTTAGAGTTCCAAATACATCTATCAATATAGGAGAAAACAGAGTGAAACCTAAAAATTCAAACTGTTACTGGAAATGAACGCTTCAACATAGAAGAACGAAATTTGGGGAACCAAGTCGCCTTAGTGTACTGATCATTACCTGAAAGTATCATCCAGTTTGGGTGAAAAAATATTTGCTGAGATTTCTGGAGATTCGTAATTTTGGGAAGCTTGGCAACCCCTTCCCATGAAAGTGTTTCTCGCCAGTCACTGCTTAGGGCTACATCAAGAGGAAACCAAACGTAGAGATAGAACGTGATACTACTTTGTTGTTTCAAGTTTCAAGAAGCTAGCACAAACCGTGTTGGATTTAGAGTTCCAAATACATCTATCAATATAGGAGAAAACAGAGTGTAACCTAAAAATTCAAACTGTTACTGGAAATGAACGCTTCAACATAGAAGAACGAAATTTGGGGAACCAAGTCGCCTTAGTGTACTGATCATTACCTGAAAGTATCATCCAGTTTGGGTGAAAAAATATTTGCTGAGATTTCTGGAGATTCGTAATTTTGGGAAGCTTGGCAACCCCTTCCCATGAAAGTGTTTCTCGCCAGTCACTGCTTAGGGCTACAACAAGAGGAAACAAAATGTAGAGATAGAAGGTGAAACTACTTTGTTGTGTCAAGTTTCAAGAAGCTAGCACAAACCGTGTTGGATTTAGAGTTCCAAATACATCTATCAATATAGGAGAAAACAGAGTGAAACCTACAAATTCAAACTGTTACTGGAAATGAACGCTTCAACATAGAAGAACGAAATTTGGGGAACCAAGTCGCCTTAGTGTACTGATCATTACCTGAAAGTATCATCCAGTTTGGGTGAAAAAATGTTTGCTGAGATTTCTGGAGATTCGTAATTTTGGGAAGCTTGGCAACCCCTTCCCATGAAAGTGTTTCTCGCCAGTCACTGCTTAGGGCTACATCAAGAGGAAACAAAACGTAGAGATAGAACGTGAAACTACTTTGTTGTGTCAAGTTTCAAGAAGCTAGCACAAACCGTGTTGGATTTAGAGTTCCAAATACATCTATCAATATAGGAGAAAACAGAGTGAAACCTAAAAATTCAAACTGTTACTGGAAATGAACACTTCAACATAGAAGAACGAAATTTGGGGAACCAAGTCGCCTTAGTGTACTGATCATTACCTGAAAGTATCATCCAGTTTGGGTGAAAAAATGTTTGCTGAGATTTCTGGAGATTCGTAATTTTGGGAAGCTTGGCAACCCCTTCCCATGAAAGTGTTTCTCGCCAGTCACTGCTTAGGGCTACATCAAGAGGAAACAAAACGTAGAGATAGAACGTGAAACTACTTTGTTGTGTCAAGTTTCAAGAAGCTAGCACAAACCGTGTTGGATGTAGAGTTCCAAATACATCTATCAATATAGGAGAAAACAGAGTGAAACCTAAAAATTCAAACTGTTACTGGAAATGAACGCTTCAACATAGAAGAACGAAATTTGGGGAACCAAGTCGCGTTAGTGTACTGATCATTACCTGAAAGTATCATCCAGTTTGGGTGAAAAAATATTTGCTGAGATTTCTGGAGATTCGTAATTTTGGGAAGCTTGGCAACCCCTTCCCATGAAAGTGTTTCTCGCCAGTCACTGCTTAGGGCTACATCAAGAGGAAACCAAACGTAGAGATAGAACGTGAAACTACTTTGTTGTGTCAAGTTTCAAGAAGCTAGCACAAACCGTGTTGGATGTAGAGTTCCAAATACATCTATCAATATAGGAGAAAACAGAGTGAAACCTAAAAATTCAAACTGTTACTGGAAATGAACGCTTCAACATAGAAGAACGAAATTTGGGGAACCAAGTCGCGTTAGTGTACTGATCATTACCTGAAAGTATCATCCAGTTTGGGTGAAAAAATATTTGCTGAGATTTCTGGAGATTCGTAATTTTGGGAAGCTTGGCAACCCCTTCCCATGAAAGTGTTTCTCGCCAGTCACTGCTTAGGGCTACATCAAGAGGAAACCAAACGTAGAGATAGAACGTGAAACTACTTTGTTGTGTCAAGTTTCAAGAAGCTAGCACAAACCGTGTTGGATTTAGAGTTCCAAATACATCTATCAATATAGGAGAAAACAGAGTGAAACCTAAAAATTCAAACTGTTACTGGAAATGAACGCTTCAACATAGAAGAACGAAATTTGGGGAACCAAGTCGCCTTAGTGTACTGATCATTACCTGAAAGTATCATCCAGTTTGGGTGAAAAAATATTTGCTGAGATTTCTGGAGATTCGTAATTTTGGGAAGCTTGGCAACCCCTTCCCATGAAAGTGTTTCTCGCCAGTCACTGCTTAGGGCTACATCAAGAGGAAACCAAACATAGAGATAGAACGTGAAACTACTTTGTTGTGTCAAGTTTCAAGAAGCTAGCACAAACCGTGTTGGATTTAGAGTTCCAAATACATCTATCAATATAGGAGAAAACAGAGTGTAACCTAAAAATTCAAACTGTTACTGGAAATGAACGCTTCAACATAGAAGAACGAAATTTGGGGAACCAAGTCGCCTTAGTGTACTGATCATTACCTGAAAGTATCATCCAGTTTGGGTGAAAAAATATTTGCTGAGATTTCTGGAGATTCGTAATTTTGGGAAGCTTGGCAACCCCTTCCCATGAAAGTGTTTCTCGCCAGTCACTGCTTAGGGCTACAACAAGAGGAAACAAAATGTAGAGATAGAAGGTGAAACTACTTTGTTGTGTCAAGTTTCAAGAAGCTAGCACAAACCGTGTTGGATTTAGAGTTCCAAATACATCTATCAATATAGGAGAAAACAGAGTGAAACCTACAAATTCAAACTGTTACTGGAAATGAACGCTTCAACATAGAAGAACGAAATTTGGGGAACCAAGTCGCCTTAGTGTACTGATCATTACCTGAAAGTATCATCCAGTTTGGGTGAAAAAATGTTTGCTGAGATTTCTGGAGATTCGTAATTTTGGGAAGCTTGGCAACCCCTTCCCATGAAAGTGTTTCTCGCCAGTCACTGCTTAGGGCTACATCAAGAGGAAACAAAACGTAGAGATAGAACGTGAAACTACTTTGTTGTGTCAAGTTTCAAGAAGCTAGCACAAACCGTGTTGGATGTAGAGTTCCAAATACATCTATCAATATAGGAGAAAACAGAGTGAAACCTAAAAATTCAAACTGTTACTGGAAATGAACACTTCAACATAGAAGAACGAAATTTGGGGAACCAAGTCGCCTTAGTGTACTGATCATTACCTGAAAGTATCATCCAGTTTGGGTGAAAAAATATTTGCTGAGATTTCTGGAGATTCATAATTTTGGGAAGCTTGGCAACCCCTTCCCATGAAAGTGTTTCTCGCCAGTCACTGCTTAGGGCTACATCAAGAGGAAACCAAACGTAGAGATAGAACGTGAAACTACTTTGTTGTGTCAAGTTTCAAGAAGCTAGCACAAACCGTGTTGGATTTAGAGTTCCAAATACATCTATCAATATAGGAGAAAACAGAGTGAAACCTAAAAATTCAAACTGTTACTGGAAATGAACGCTTCAACATAGAAGAACGAAATTTGGGGAACCAAGTCGCCTTAGTGTACTGATCATTACCTGAAAGTATCATCCAGTTTGGGTGAAAAAATATTTGCTGAGATTTCTGGAGATTCGTAATTTTGGGAAGCTTGGCAACCCCTTCCCATGAAAGTGTTTCTCGCCAGTCACTGCTTAGGGCTACATCAAGAGGAAACCAAACATAGAGATAGAACGTGAAACTACTTTGTTGTGTCAAGTTTCAAGAAGCTAGCACAAACCGTGTTGGATTTAGAGTTCCAAATACATCTATCAATATAGGAGAAAACAGAGTGTAACCTAAAAATTCAAACTGTTACTGGAAATGAACGCTTCAACATAGAAGAACGAAATTTGGGGAACCAAGTCGCCTTAGTGTACTGATCATTACCTGAAAGTATCATCCAGTTTGGGTGAAAAAATATTTGCTGAGATTTCTGGAGATTCGTAATTTTGGGAAGCTTGGCAACCCCTTCCCATGAAAGTGTTTCTCGCCAGTCACTGCTTAGGGCTACAACAAGAGGAAACAAAATGTAGAGATAGAAGGTGAAACTACTTTGTTGTGTCAAGTTTCAAGAAGCTAGCACAAACCGTGTTGGATTTAGAGTTCCAAATACATCTATCAATATAGGAGAAAACAGAGTGAAACCTACAAATTCAAACTGTTACTGGAAATGAACGCTTCAACATAGAAGAACGAAATTTGGGGAACCAAGTCGCCTTAGTGTACTGATCATTACCTGAAAGTATCATCCAGTTTGGGTGAAAAAATGTTTGCTGAGATTTCTGGAGATTCGTAATTTTGGGAAGCTTGGCAACCCCTTCCCATGAAAGTGTTTCTCGCCAGTCACTGCTTAGGGCTACATCAAGAGGAAACAAAACGTAGAGATAGAACGTGAAACTACTTTGTTGTGTCAAGTTTCAAGAAGCTAGCACAAACCGTGTTGGATTTAGAGTTCCAAATACATCTATCAATATAGGAGAAAACAGAGTGAAACCTAAAAATTCAAACTGTTACTGGAAATGAACACTTCAACATAGAAGAACGAAATTTGGGGAACCAAGTCGCCTTAGTGTACTGATCATTACCTGAAAGTATCATCCAGTTTGGGTGAAAAAATATTTGCTGAGATTTCTGGAGATTCGTAATTTTGGGAAGCTTGGCAACCCCTTCCCATGAAAGTGTTTCTCGCCAGTCACTGCTTAGGGCTACATCTAGAGGAAACCAAACTTAGAGATAGAAGGTGAAACTACTTTGTTGTGTCAAGTTTCAAGAAGCTAGCACAAACCCTGTTGGATTTAGAGTTCCAAATACATCTATCAATATAGGAGAAAACAGAGTGAAACCTAAAAATTCAAACTGTTACTGGAAATGAACGCTTCAACATAGAAGAACGAAATTTGGGGAACCAAGTCGCCTTAGTGTACTGATCATTACCTGAAAGTATCATCCAGTTTGGGTGAAAAAATATTTGCTGAGATTTCTGGAGATTCGTAATTTTGTGAAGCTTGGCAACCCCTTCCCATGAAAGTGTTTCTCGCCAGTCACTGCTTAGGGCTACATCAAGAGGAAACAAAACGTAGAGATAGAACGTGAAACTACTTTGTTGTGTCAAGTTTCAAGAAGCTAGCACAAACCGTGTTGGATTTAGAGTTCCAAATACATCTATCAATATAGGAGAAAACAGAGTGAAACCTAAAAATTCAAACTGTTACTGGGAATGAACGCTTCAACATAGAAGAACGAAATTTGGGGAACCAAGTCGCCTTAGTGTACTGATCATTACCTGAAAGTATCATCCAGTTTGGGTGAAAAAATATTTGCTGAGATTTCTGGAGATTCGTAATTTTGGGAAGCTTGGCAACCCCTTCCCATGAAAGTGTTTCTCGCCAGTCACTGCTTAGGGCTACATCAAGAGGAAACAAAACGTAGAGATAGAACGTGAAACTACTTAGTTGTGTCAAGTTTCAAGAAGCTAGCACAAACCGTGTTGGATTTAGAGTTCCAAATACATCTATCAATATAGGAGAAAACAGAGTGAAACCTAAAAATTCAAACTGTTACTGGAAATGAACGCTTCAACATAGAAGAACGAAATTTGGGGAACCAAGTCGCCTTAGTGTACTGATCATTACCTGAAAGTATCATCCAGTTTGGGTGAAAAAATATTTGCTGAGATTTCTGGAGATTCATAATTTTGGGAAGCTTGGCAACCCCTTCCCATGAAAGTGTTTCTCGCCAGTCACTGCTTAGGGCTACATCAAGAGGAAACCATACGTAGAGATAGAACGTGAAACTACTTTGTTGTGTCAAGTTTCAAGAAGTTAGCACAAACCGTGTTGGATTTAGAGTTCCAAATACATCTATCAATATAGGAGAAAACAGAGTGAAACCTAAAAATTCAAACTGCTATTGGAAATGAACGCTTCAACATAGAAGAACGAAATTTGGGGAACCAAGTCGCCTTAGTGTACTGATCATTACCTGAAAGTATCATCCAGTTTGGGTGAAAAAATATTTGCTGAGATTTCTGGAGATTCGTAATTTTGGGAAGCTTGGCAACCCCTTCCCATGAAAGTGTTTCTCGCCAGTCACTGCTTAGGGCTACATCTAGAGGAAACCAAACTTAGAGATAGAAGGTGAAACTACTTTGTTGTGTCAAGTTTCAAGAAGCTAGCACAAACCCTGTTGGATTTAGAGTTCCAAATACATCTATCAATATAGGAGAAAACAGAGTGAAACCTAAAAATTCAAACTGTTACTGGAAATGAACGCTTCAACATAGAAGAACGAAATTTGGGGAACCAAGTCGCCTTAGTGTACTGATCATTACCTGAAAGTATCATCCAGTTTGGGTGAAAAAATATTTGCTGAGATTTCTGGAGATTCGTAATTTTGTGAAGCTTGGCAACCCCTTCCCATGAAAGTGTTTCTCGCCAGTCACTGCTTAGGGCTACATCAAGAGGAAACAAAACGTAGAGATAGAACGTGAAACTACTTTGTTGTGTCAAGTTTCAAGAAGCTAGCACAAACCGTGTTGGATTTAGAGTTCCAAATACATCTATCAATATAGGAGAAAACAGAGTGAAACCTAAAAATTCAAACTGTTACTGGGAATGAACGCTTCAACATAGAAGAACGAAATTTGGGGAACCAAGTCGCCTTAGTGTACTGATCATTACCTGAAAGTATCATCCAGTTTGGGTGAAAAAATATTTGCTGAGATTTCTGGAGATTCGTAATTTTGGGAAGCTTGGCAACCCCTTCCCATGAAAGTGTTTCTCGCCAGTCACTGCTTAGGGCTACATCAAGAGGAAACAAAACGTAGAGATAGAACGTGAAACTACTTAGTTGTGTCAAGTTTCAAGAAGCTAGCACAAACCGTGTTGGATTTAGAGTTCCAAATACATCTATCAATATAGGAGAAAACAGAGTGAAACCTAAAAATTCAAACTGTTACTGGAAATGAACGCTTCAACATAGAAGAACGAAATTTGGGGAACCAAGTCGCCTTAGTGTACTGATCATTACCTGAAAGTATCATCCAGTTTGGGTGAAAAAATATTTGCTGAGATTTCTGGAGATTCATAATTTTGGGAAGCTTGGCAACCCCTTCCCATGAAAGTGTTTCTCGCCAGTCACTGCTTAGGGCTACATCAAGAGGAAACCATACGTAGAGATAGAACGTGAAACTACTTTGTTGTGTCAAGTTTCAAGAAGTTAGCACAAACCGTGTTGGATTTAGAGTTCCAAATACATCTATCAATATAGGAGAAAACAGAGTGAAACCTAAAAATTCAAACTGCTATTGGAAATGAACGCTTCAACATAGAAGAACGAAATTTGGGGAACCAAGTCGCCTTAGTGTACTGATCATTACCTGAGAGTATCATCCAGTTTGGGTGAAAAAATATTTGCTGAGATTTCTGGAGATTCGTAATTTTTGGAAGCTTGGCAACCCCTTCCCATGAAAGTGTTTCTCGCCAGTCACTGCTTAGGGCTACATCAAGAGGAAATAAAACGTAGAGATAGAACGTGAAACTACTTTGTTGTGTCAAGTTTCAAGAAGCTAGCACAAACCGTGTTGGATTTAATGTTCCAAATACATCTATCAATATAGGAGAAAACAGAGTGAAACCTAAAAATTCAAACTGTTACTGGAAATGAACGCTTCAACATAGAAGAACGAAATTTGGGGAACCAAGTCGCCTTAGTGTACTGATCATTACCTGAGAGTATCATCCAGTTTGGGTGAAAAAATATTTGCTGAGATTTCTGGAGATTCGTAATTTTGGGAAGCTTGGCAACCCCTTCCCATGAAAGTGTTTCTCGCCAGTCACTGCTTAGGGCTACATCAAGAGGAAACAAAACGTAGAGATAGAACGTGAAACTACTTTGTTGTGTCAAGTTTCAAGAAGCTAGCACAAACCGTGTTGGATTTAGAGTTCCAAATACATCTATCAATATAGGAGAAAACAGAGTGAAACCTAAAAATTCAAACTGTTACTGGAAATGAACGCTTCAACATAGAAGAACGAAATTTGGGGAACCAAGTCGCCTTAGTGTACTGATCATTACCTGAAAGTATCATCCAGTTTGGGTGAAAAAATATTTGCTGAGATTTCTGGAGATTCGTAATTTTGGGAAGCTTGGCAACCCCTTCCCATGAAAGTGTTTCTCGCCAGTCACTGCTTAGGGCTACATCAAGAGGAAACAAAACATAGAGATAGAACGTGAAACTACTTTGTTGTGTCAAGTTTCAAGAAGCTAGCACAAACCGTGTTGGATTTAGAGTTCCAAATACATCTATCAATATAGGAGAAAACAGAGTGAAACCTAAAAATTCAAACTGTTACTGGAAATGAACGCTTCAACATAGAAGAACGAAATTTGGGGAACCAAGTCGCCTTAGTGTACTGATCATTACCTGAAAGTATCATCCAGTTTGGGTGAAAAAATGTTTGCTGAGATTTCTGGAGATTCGTAATTTTGGGAAGCTTGGCAACCCCTTCCCATGAAAGTGTTTCTCGCCAGTCACTGCTTAGGGCTACATCAAGAGGAAACAAAACTTAGAGATAGAACGTGAAACTACTTTGTTGTGTCAAGTTTCAAGAAGCTAGCACAAACCGTGTTGGATTTAGAGTTCCAAATACATCTATCAATATAGGAGAAAACAGAGTGAAACCTAAAAATTCAAACTGTTACTGGAAATGAACGCTTCAACATAGAAGAACGAAATTTGGGGAACCAAGTCGCCTTAGTGTACTGATCATTACCTGAGAGTATCATCCAGTTTGGGTGAAAAAATGTTTGCTGAGATTTCTGGAGATTCGTAATTTTTGGAAGCTTGGCAACCCCTTCCCATGAAAGTGTTTCTCGCCAGTCACTGCTTAGGGCTACATCAAGAGGAAACAAAACGTAGAGATAGAACGTGAAACTACTTTGTTGTGTCAAGTTTCAAGAAGCTAGCACAAAACGTGTTGGATTTAGAGTTCCAAATACATCTATCAATATAGGAGAAAACAGAGTGAAACCTAAAAATTCAAACTGTTACTGGAAATGAACGCTTCAACATAGAAGAACGAAATTTGGGGAACCAAGTCGCCTTAGTGTACTGATCATTACCTGAGAGTATCATCCAGTTTGGGTGAAAAAATGTTTGCTGAGATTTCTGGAGATTCGTAATTTTTGGAAGCTTGGCAACCCCTTCCCATGAAAGTGTTTCTCGCCAGTCACTGCTTAGGGCTACATCAAGAGGAAACAAAACGTAGAGATAGAACGTGAAACTACTTTGTGGTGTCAAGTTTCAAGAAGCTAGCACAAACCGTGTTGGATTTAGAGTTCCAAATACATCTATCAATATAGGAGAAAACAGAGTGAAACCTACAAATTCAAACTGTTACTGGAAATGAACGCTTCAACATAGAAGAACGAAATTTGGGGAACCAAGTCGCCTTAGTGTACTTATCATTACCTGAAAGTATCATCCAGTTTGGGTGAAAAAATATTTGCTGAGATTTCTGGAGATTCGTAATTTTGGGAAGCTTGGCAACCCCTTCCCATGAAAGTGTTTCTCGCCAGTCACTGCTTAGGGCTACATCAAGAGGAAACAAAACGTAGAGATAGAACGTGAAACTACTTTGTTGTGTCAAGTTTCAAGAAGCTAGCACAAACCGTGTTGGATTTAGAGTTCCAAATACATCTATCAATATAGGAGAAAACAGAGTGAAACCTAAAAATTCAAACTGTTACTGGAAATGAACGCTTCAACATAGAAGAACGAAATTTGGGGAACCAAGTCGCCTTAGTGTACTGATCATTACCTGAAAGTATCATCCAGTTTGGGTGAAAAAATATTTGCTGAGATTTCTGGAGATTCGTAATTTTGGGAAGCTTGGCAACCCCTTCCCATGAAAGTGTTTCTCGCCAGTCACTGCTTAGGGCTACATCAAGAGGAAACAAAACGTAGAGATAGAACGTGAAACTACTTTGTTGTGTCAAGTTTCAAGAAGCTAGCACAAACCGTGTTGGATTTAGAGTTCCAAATACATCTATCAATATAGGAGAAAACAGAGTGAAACCTAAAAATTCAAACTGTTACTGGAAATGAACGCTTCAACATAGAAGAACGAAATTTGGGGAACCAAGTCGCCTTAGTGTACTGATCATTACCTGAAAGTATCATCCAGTTTGGGTGAAAAAATGTTTGCTGAGATTTCTGGAGATTCGTAATTTTGGGAAGCTTGGCAACCCCTTCCCATGAAAGTGTTTCTCGCCAGTCACTGCTTAGGGCTACATCAAGAGGAAACAAAACGTAGAGATAGAACGTGAAACTACTTTGTTGTGTCAAGTTTCAAGAAGCTAGCACAAACCGTGTTGGATTTAGAGTTCCAAATACATCTATCAATATAGGAGAAAACAGAGTGAAACCTAAAAATTCAAACTGTTACTGGGAATGAACGCTTCAACATAGAAGAACGAAATTTGGGGAACCAAGTCGCCTTAGTGTACTGATCATTACCTGAAAGTATCATCCAGTTTGGGTGAAAAAATATTTGCTGAGATTTCTGGAGATTCGTAATTTTTGGAAGCTTGGCAACCCCTTCCCATGAAAGTGTTTCTCGCCAGTCACTGCTTAGGGCTACATCAAGAGGAAACAAAACGTAGAGATAGAACGTGAAACTACTTTGTTGTGTCAAGTTTCAAGAAGCTAGCACAAACCGTGTTGGATGTAGAGTTCCAAATACATCTATCAATATAGGAGAAAACAGAGTGAAACCTAAAAATTCAAACTGTTACTGGAAATGAACGCTTCAACATAGAAGAACGAAATTTGGGGAACCAAGTCGCCTTAGTGTACTGATCATTACCTGAAAGTATCATCCAGTTTGGGTGAAAAAATATTTGCTGAGATTTCTGGAGATTCGTAATTTTGGGAAGCTTGGCAACCCCTTCCCATGAAAGTGTTTCTCGCCAGTCACTGCTTAGGGCTACATCAAGAGGAAACCAAACGTAGAGATAGAACGTGAAACTACTTTGTTGTGTCAAGTTTCAAGAAGCTAGCACAAACCGTGTTGGATTTAGAGTTCCAAATACATCTATCAATATAGGAGAAAACAGAGTGTAACCTAAAAATTCAAACTGTTACTGGAAATGAACGCTTCAACATAGAAGAACGAAATTTGGGGAACCAAGTCGCCTTAGTGTACTGATCATTACCTGAAAGTATCATCCAGTTTGGGTGAAAAAATATTTGCTGAGATTTCTGGAGATTCGTAATTTTGTGAAGCTTGGCAACCCCTTCCCATGAAAGTGTTTCTCGCCAGTCACTGCTTAGGGCTACATCAAGAGGAAACAAAACGTAGAGATAGAAGGTGAAACTACTTTGTTGTGTCAAGTTTCAAGAAGCTAGCACAAACCGTGTTGGATTTAGAGTTCCAAATACATCTATCAATATAGGAGAAAACAGAGTGAAACCTAAAAATTCAAACTGTTACTGGGAATGAACGCTTCAACATAGAAGAACGAAATTTGGGGAACCAAGTCGCCTTAGTGTACTGATCATTACCTGAAAGTATCATCCAGTTTGGGTGAAAAAATATTTGCTGAGATTTCTGGAGATTCGTAATTTTGGGAAGCTTGGCAACCCCTTCCCATGAAAGTGTTTCTCGCCAGTCACTGCTTAGGGCTACATCAAGAGGAAACAAAACGTAGAGATAGAACGTGAAACTACTTTGTTGTGTCAAGTTTCAAGAAGCTAGCACAAACCGTGTTGGATTTAGAGTTCCAAATACATCTATCAATATAGGAGAAAACAGAGTGAAACCTAAAAATTCAAACTGTTACTGGAAATGAACGCTTCAACATAGAAGCACGAAATTTGGGGAACCAAGTCGCCTTAGTGTACTGATCATTACCTGAAAGTATCATCCAGTTTGGGTGAAAAAATATTTGCTGAGATTTCTGGAGATTCGTAATTTTGGGAAGCTTGGCAACCCCTTCCCATGAAAGTGTTTCTCGCCAGTCACTGCTTAGGGCTACATCAAGAGGAAACAAAACGTAGAGATAGAACGTGAAACTACTTTGTTGTGTCAAGTTTCAAGAAGCTAGCACAAACCGTGTTGGATTTAGAGTTCCAAATACATCTATCAATATAGGAGAAAACAGAGTGAAACCTACAAATTCAAACTGTTACTGGAAATGAACGCTTCAACATAGAAGAACGAAATTTGGGGAACCAAGTCGCCTTAGTGTACTGATCATTACCTGAAAGTATCATCCAGTTTGGGTGAAAAAATATTTGCTGAGATTTCTGGAGATTCGTATTTTGGGAAGCTTGGCAACCCCTTCCCATGAAAGTGTTTCTCGCCAGTCACTGCTTAGGGCTACATCAAGAGGAAACAAAACGTAGAGATAGAACGTGAAACTACTTAGTTGTGTCAAGTTTCAAGAAGCTAGCACAAACCGTGTTGGATTTAGAGTTCCAAATACATCTATCAATATAGGAGAAAACAGAGTGAAACCTAAAAATTCAAACTGTTACTGGAAATGAACGCTTCAACATAGAAGAACGAAATTTGGGGAACCAAGTCGCCTTAGTGTACTGATCATTACCTGAAAGTATCATCCAGTTTGGGTGAAAAAATATTTGCTGAGATTTCTGGAGATTCATAATTTTGGGAAGCTTGGCAACCCCTTCCCATGAAAGTGTTTCTCGCCAGTCACTGCTTAGGGCTACATCAAGAGGAAACCATACGTAGAGATAGAACGTGAAACTACTTTGTTGTGTCAAGTTTCAAGAAGTTAGCACAAACCGTGTTGGATTTAGAGTTCCAAATACATCTATCAATATAGGAGAAAACAGAGTGAAACCTAAAAATTCAAACTGCTACTGGAAATGAACGCTTCAACATAGAAGAACGAAATTTGGGGAACCAAGTCGCCTTAGTGTACTGATCATTACCTGAGAGTATCATCCAGTTTGGGTGAAAAAATATTTGCTGAGATTTCTGGAGATTCGTAATTTTTGGAAGCTTGGCAACCCCTTCCCATGAAAGTGTTTCTCGCCAGTCACTGCTTAGGGCTACATCAAGAGGAAATAAAACGTAGAGATAGAACGTGAAACTACTTTGTTGTGTCAAGTTTCAAGAAGCTAGCACAAACCGTGTTGGATTTAGAGTTCCAAATACATCTATCAATATAGGAGAAAACAGAGTGAAACCTAAAAATTCAAACTGTTACTGGAAATGAACGCTTCAACATAGAAGAACGAAATTTGGGGAACCAAGTCGCCTTAGTGTACTGATCATTACCTGAGAGTATCATCCAGTTTGGGTGAAAAAATATTTGCTGAGATTTCTGGAGATTCGTAATTTTTGGAAGCTTGGCAACCCCTTCCCATGAAAGTGTTTCTCGCCAGTCACTGCTTAGGGCTACATCAAGAGGAAACAAAACGTAGAGATAGAACGTGAAACTACTTTGTTGTGTCAAGTTTCAAGAAGCTAGCACAAACCGTGTTGGATTTAGAGTTCCAAATACATCTATCAATATAGGAGAAAACAGAGTGAAACCTAAAAATTCAAACTGTTACTGGAAATGAACGCTTCAACATAGAAGAACGAAATTTGGGGAACCAAGTCGCCTTAGTGTACTGATCATTACCTGAAAGTATCATCCAGTTTGGGTGAAAAAATATTTGCTGAGATTTCTGGAGATTCGTAATTTTGGGAAGCTTGGCAACCCCTTCCCATGAAAGTGTTTCTCGCCAGTCACTGCTTAGGGCTACATCAAGAGGAAACAAAACGTAGAGATAGAACGTGAAACTACTTTGTTGTGTCAAGTTTCAAGAAGCTAGCACAAACCGTGTTGGATTTAGAGTTCCAAATACATCTATCAATATAGGAGAAAACAGAGTGAAACCTAAAAATTCAAACTGTTACTGGAAATGAACGCTTCAACATAGAAGAACGAAATTTGGGGAACCAAGTCGCCTTAGTGTACTGATCATTACCTGAAAGTATCATCCAGTTTGGGTGAAAAAATGTTTGCTGAGATTTCTGGAGATTCGTAATTTTGGGAAGCTTGGCAACCCCTTCCCATGAAAGTGTTTCTCGCCAGTCACTGCTTAGGGCTACATCAAGAGGAAACAAAACATAGAGATAGAACGTGAAACTACTTTGTTGTGTCAAGTTTCAAGAAGCTAGCACAAACCGTGTTGGATTTAGAGTTCCAAATACATCTATCAATATAGGAGAAAACAGAGTGAAACCTACAAATTCAAACTGTTACTGGAAATGAACGCTTCAACATAGAAGAACGAAATTTGGGGAACCAAGTCGCCTTAGTGTACTGATCATTACCTGAAAGTATCATCCAGTTTGGGTGAAAAAATGTTTGCTGAGATTTCTGGAGATTCGTAATTTTGGGAAGCTTGGCAACCCCTTCCCATGAAAGTGTTTCTCGCCAGTCACTGCTTAGGGCTACATCAAGAGGAAACAAAACGTAGAGATAGAACGTGAAACTACTTTGTTGTGTCAAGTTTCAAGAAGCTAGCACAAACCGTGTTGGATTTAGAGTTCCAAATACATCTATCAATATAGGAGAAAACAGAGTGAAACCTAAATTTCAAACTGCTACTGGAAATGAACGCTTCAACATAGAAGAACGAAATTTGGGGAACCAAGTCGCCTTAGTGTACTGATCATTACCTGAGAGTATCATCCAGTTTGGGTGAAAAAATATTTGCTGAGATTTCTGGAGATTCGTAATTTTTGGAACCTTGGCAACCCCTTCCCATGAAAGTGTTTCTCGCCAGTCACTGCTTAGGGCTACATCAAGAGGAAACAAAACGTAGAGATAGAACGTGAAACTACTTTGTTGTGTCAAGTTTCAAGAAGCTAGCACAAACCGTGTTGGATTTAGAGTTCCAAATACATCTATCAATATAGGAGAAAACAGAGTGTAACCTAAAAATTCAAACTGTTACTGGAAATGAACGCTTCAACATAGAAGAACGAAATTTGGGGAACCAAGTCGCCTTAGTGTACTTATCATTACCTGAAAGTATCATCCAGTTTGGGTGAAAAAATATTTCCTGAGATTTCTGGAGATTCGTAATTTTGGGAAGCTTGGCAACCCCTTCCCATGAAAGTGTTTCTCGCCAGTCACTGCTTAGGGCTACATCAAGAGGAAACAAAACGTAGAGATAGAACGTGAAACTACTTTGTTGTGTCAAGTTTCAAGAAGCTAGCACAAACCGTGTTGGATTTAGAGTTCCAAATACATCTATCAATATAGGAGAAAACAGAGTGAAACCTAAAAATTCAAACTGTTACTGGAAATGAACGCTTCAACATAGAAGAACGAAATTTGGGGAACCAAGTCGCCTTAGTGTACTGATCATTACCTGAAAGTATCATCCAGTTTGGGTGAAAAAATATTTGCTGAGATTTCTGGAGATTCGTAATTTTGGGAAGCTTGGCAACCCCTTCCCATGAAAGTGTTTCTCGCCAGTCACTGCTTAGGGCTACATCAAGAGGAAACAAAACGTAGAGATAGAACGTGAAACTACTTTGTTGTGTCAAGTTTCAAGAAGCTAGCACAAACCGTGTTGGATTTAGAGTTCCAAATACATCTATCAATATAGGAGAAAACAGAGTGAAACCTAAAAATTCAAACTGTTACTGGAAATGAACGCTTCAACATAGAAGAACGAAATTTGGGGAACCAAGTCGCCTTAGTGTACTGATCATTACCTGAAAGTATCATCCAGTTTGGGTGAAAAAATGTTTGCTGAGATTTCTGGAGATTCGTAATTTTGGGAAGCTTGGCAACCCCTTCCCATGAAAGTGTTTCTCGCCAGTCACTGCTTAGGGCTACATCAAGAGGAAACAAAACGTAGAGATAGAACGTGAAACTACTTTGTTGTGTCAAGTTTCAAGAAGCTAGCACAAACCGTGTTGGATTTAGAGTTCCAAATACATCTATCAATATAGGAGAAAACAGAGTGAAACCTACAAATTCAAACTGTTACTGGAAATGAACGCTTCAACATAGAAGAACGAAATTTGGGGAACCAAGTTGCCTTAGTGTACTGATCATTACCTGAAAGTATCATCCAGTTTGGGTGAAAAAATGTTTGCTGAGATTTCTGGAGATTCGTAATTTTGGGAAGCTTGGCAACCCCTTCCCATGAAAGTGTTTCTCGCCAGTCACTGCTTAGGGCTACATCAAGAGGAAACAAAACATAGAGATAGAACGTGAAACTACTTTGTTGTGTCAAGTTTCAAGAAGCTAGCACAAACCGTGTTGGATTTAGAGTTCCAAATACATCTATCAATATAGGAGAAAACAGAGTGAAACCTAAAAATTCAAACTGTTACTGGAAATGAACGCTTCAACATAGAAGAACGAAATTTGGGGAACCAAGTCGCCTTAGTGTACTGATCATTACCTGAGAGTATCATCCAGTTTGGGTGAAAAAATATTTGCTGAGATTTCTGGAGATTCATAATTTTGGGAAGCTTGGCAACCCCTTCCCATGAAAGTGTTTCTCGCCAGTCACTGCTTAGGGCTACATCTAGAGGAAACAAAACGTAGAGATAGAACGTGAAACTACTTTGTTGTGTCAAGTTTCAAGAAGCTAGCACAAACCGTGTTGGATTTAGAATTCCAAATACATCTATCAATATAGGAGAAAACAGAGTGAAACCTAAAAATTCAAACTGTTACTGGAAATGAACGCTTCAACATAGAAGAACGAAATTTGGGGAACCAAGTCGCCTTAGTGTACTGATCATTACCTGAAAGTATCATCCAGTTTGGGTGAAAAAATATTTGCTGAGATTTCTGGAGATTCGTAATTTTGGGAAGCTTGGCAACCCTTCCCATGAAAGTCTTTCTCGCCAGTCACTGCTTAGGGCTACATCAAGAGGAAACAAAACGTAGAGATAGAAGGTGAAACTACTTTGTTGTGTCAAGTTTCAAGAAGCTAGCACAAACCGTGTTGGATTTAGAGTTCCAAATACATCTATCAATATAGGAGAAAACAGAGTGAAACCTAAAAATTCAAACTGTTACTGGGAATGAACGCTTCAACATAGAAGAACGAAATTTGGGGAACCAAGTCGCCTTAGTGTACTGATCATTACCTGAAAGTATCATCCAGTTTGGGTGAAAAAATATTTGCTGAGATTTCTGGAGATTCGTAATTTTGGGAAGCTTGGCAACCCCTTCCCATGAAAGTGTTTCTCGCCAGTCACTGCTTAGGGCTACATCAAGAGGAAACAAAACGTAGAGATAGAACGTGAAACTACTTTGTTGTGTCAAGTTTCAAGAAGCTAGCACAAACCGTGTTGGATTTAGAGTTCCAAATACATCTATCAATATAGGAGAAAACAGAGTGAAACCTAAAAATTCAAACTGTTACTGGAAATGAACGCTTCAACATAGAAGAACGAAATTTGGGGAACCAAGTCGCCTTAGTGTACTGATCATTACCTGAAAGTATCATCCAGTTTGGGTGAAAAAATGTTTGCTGAGATTTCTGGAGATTCGTAATTTTGGGAAGCTTGGCAACCCCTTCCCATGAAAGTGTTTCTCGCCAGTCACTGCTTAGGGCTACATCAAGAGGAAATAAAACGTACAGATAGAACGTGAAACTACTTTGTTGTGTCAAGTTTCAAGAAGCTAGCACAAACCGTGTTGGATGTAGAGTTCCAAATACATCTATCAATATAGGAGAAAACAGAGTGAAACCTAAAAATTCAAACTGTTACTGGAAATGAACGCTTCAACATAGAAGAACGAAATTTGGGGAACCAAGTCGCCTTAGTGTACTGATCATTACCTGAAAGTATCATCCAGTTTTGGTGAAAAAATATTTGCTGAGATTTCTGGAGATTCGTAATTTTGGGAAGCTTGGCAACCCCTTCCCATGAAAGTGTTTCTCGCCAGTCACTGCTTAGGGCTACATCAAGAGGAAACAAAACGTAGAGATAGAACGTGAAACTACTTTGTTGTGTCAAGTTTCAAGAAGCTAGCACAAACCGTGTTGGATTTAGAGTTCCAAATACATCTATCAATATAGGAGAAAACAGAGTGAAACCTAAAAATTCAAACTGTTACTGGAAATGAACGCTTCAACATAGAAGACCGAAATTTGGGGAACCAAGTCGCCTTAGTGTACTGATCATTTCCTGAAAGTATCATCCAGTTTGGGTAAAAAAATATTTGCTGAGATTTCTGGAGATTCGTAATTCTGGGAAGCTTGGCAACCCCTTCCCATGACAGTGTTTCTCGCCAGTCACTGCTTAGGGCTACATCAAGAGGAAACCAAACGTAGAGATAGAACGTGAAACTACTTTGTTGTGTCAAGTTTCAAGAAGCTAGCACAAACCGTGTTGGATTTAGAGTTCCAAATACATCTATCAATATAGGAGAAAACAGAGTGAAACCTAAAAATTCAAACTGTTACTGGAAATGAACGCTTCAACATAGAAGAACGAAATTTGGGGAACCAAGTCGCCTTAGTGTACTGATCATTACCTGAAAGTATCATCCAGTTTGGGTGAAAAAATATTTGCTGAGATTTCTGGAGATTCGTAATTTTGGGAAGCTTGGCAACCCCTTCCCATGAAAGTGTTTCTCGCCAGTCACTGCTTAGGGCTACATCAAGAGGAAACAAAACGTAGAGATAGAAGGTGAAACTACTTTGTTGTGTCAAGTTTCAAGAAGCTAGCACAAACCGTGTTGGATTTAGAGTTCCAAATACATCTATCAATATAGGAGAAAACAGAGTGAAACCTAAAAATTCAAACTGTTACTGGAAATGAACGCTTCAACATAGAAGAACGAAATTTGGGGAACCAAGTCGCCTTAGTGTACTGATCATTACCTGAAAGTATCATCCAGTTTGGGTGAAAAAATGTTTGCTGAGATTTCTGGAGATTCGTAATTTTGGGAAGCTTGGCAACCCCTTCCCATGAAAGTGTTTCTCGCCAGTCACTGCTTAGGGCTACATCAAGAGGAAACAAAAGGTAGAGATAGAACGTGAAACTACTTTGTTGTGTCAAGTTTCAAGAAGCTAGCACAAACCGTGTTGGATTTAGAGTTCCAAATACATCTATCAATATAGGAGAAAACAGAGTGAAACCTAAAAATTCAAACTGTTACTGGAAATGAACGCTTCAACATAGAAGAATGAAATTTGGGGAACCAAGTCGCCTTAGTGTACTGATCATTACCTGAAAGTATCATCCAGTTTGGGTGAAAAAATATTTGCTGAGATTTCTGGAGATTCATAATTTTGGGAAGCTTGGCAACCCCTTCCCATGAAAGTGTTTCTCGCCAGTCACTGCTTAGGGCTACATCAAGAGGAAACCAAACGTAGAGATAGAACGTGAAACTACTTTGTTGTGTCAAGTTTCAAGAAGTTAGCACAAACCGTGTTGGATTTAGAGTTCCAAATACATCTATCAATATAGGAGAAAACAGAGTGAAACCTAAAAATTCAAACTGTTACTGGAAATGAACGCTTCAACATAGAAGAACGAAATTTGGGGAACCAAGTCACCTTAGTGTACTGATCATTACCTGAGAGTATCATCCAGTTTGGGTGAAAAAATATTTGCTGAGATTTCTGGAGATTCGTAATTTTTGGAAGCTTGGCAACCCCTTCCCATGAAAGTGTTTCTCGCCAGTCACTGCTTAGGGCTACATCTAGAGGAAACAAAACGTAGAGATAGAACGTGAAACTACTTTGTTGTGTCAAGTTTCAAGAAGCTAGCACAAACCGTGTTGGATTTAGAGTTCCAAATACATCTATCAATATAGGAGAAAACAGAGTGAAACCTAAAAATTCAAACTGTTACTGGAAATGAACGCTTCAACATAGAAGAATGAAATTTGGGGAACCAAGTCGCCTTAGTGTACTGATCATTACCTGAAAGTATCATCCAGTTTGGGTGAAAAAATATTTGCTGAGATTTCTGGAGATTCATAATTTTGGGAAGCTTGGCAACCCCTTCCCATGAAAGTGTTTCTCGCCAGTCACTGCTTAGGGCTACATCAAGAGGAAACCAAACGTAGAGATAGAACGTGAAACTACTTTGTTGTGTCAAGTTTCAAGAAGTTAGCACAAACCGTGTTGGATTTAGAGTTCCAAATACATCTATCAATATAGGAGAAAACAGAGTGAAACCTAAAAATTCAAACTGTTACTGGAAATGAACGCTTCAACATAGAAGAACGAAATTTGGGGAACCAAGTCACCTTAGTGTACTGATCATTACCTGAGAGTATCATCCAGTTTGGGTGAAAAAATATTTGCTGAGATTTCTGGAGATTCGTAATTTTTGGAAGCTTGGCAACCCCTTCCCATGAAAGTGTTTCTCGCCAGTCACTGCTTAGGGCTACATCTAGAGGAAACAAAACGTAGAGATAGAACGTGAAACTACTTTGTTGTGTCAAGTTTCAAGAAGCTAGCACAAACCGTGTTGGATTTAGAGTTCCAAATACATCTATCAATATAGGAGAAAACAGAGTGAAACCTAAAAATTCAAACTGTTACTGGAAATGAACGCTTCAACATAGAAGAACGAAATTTAGGGAACCAAGTCGCCTTAGTGTACTGATCATTACCTGAAAGTATCATCCAGTTTGGGTGAAAAAATATTTGCTGAGATTTCTGGAGATTCGTAATTTTGGGAAGCTTGGCAACCCCTTCCCATGAAAGTGTTTCTCGCCAGTCACTGCTTAGGGCTACATCAAGAGGAAACAAAACGTAGAGATAGAAGGTGAAACTACTTTGTTGTGTCAAGTTTCAAGAAGCTAGCACAAACCGTGTTGGATTTAGAGTTCCAAATACATCTATCAATATAGGAGAAAACAGAGTGAAACCTAAAAATTCAAACTGTTACTGGGAATGAACGCTTCAACATAGAAGAACGAAATTTGGGGAACCAAGTCGCCTTAGTGTACTGATCATTACCTGAAAGTATCATCCAGTTTGGGTGAAAAAATATTTGCTGAGATTTCTGGAGATTCGTAATTTTGGGAAGCTTGGCAACCCCTTCCCATGAAAGTGTTTCTCGCCAGTCACTGCTTAGGGCTACATCAAGAGGAAACAAAACGTAGAGATAGAACGTGAAACTACTTTGTTGTGTCAAGTTTCAAGAAGCTAGCACAAACCGTGTTGGATTTAGAGTTCCAAATACATCTATCAATATAGGAGAAAACAGAGTGAAACCTAAAAATTCAAACTGTTACTGGAAATGAACGCTTCAACATAGAAGAACGAAATTTGGGGAACCAAGTCGCCTTAGTGTACTGATCATTACCTGAAAGTATCATCCAGTTTGGGTGAAAAAATGTTTGCTGAGATTTCTGGAGATTCGTAATTTTGGGAAGCTTGGCAACCCCTTCCCATGAAAGTGTTTCTCGCCAGTCACTGCTTAGGGCTACATCAAGAGGAAACAAAACGTAGAGATAGAAGGTGAAACTACTTTTTTGTGTCAAGTTTCAAGAAGCTAGCACAAACCGTGTTGGATTTAGAGTTCCAAATACATCTATCAATATAGGAGAAAACAGAGTGAAACCTAAAAATTCAAACTGTTACTGGGAATGAACGCTTCAACATAGAAGAACGAAATTTGGGGAACCAAGTCGCCTTAGTGTACTGATCATTACCTGAAAGTATCATCCAGTTTGGGTGAAAAAATATTTGCTGAGATTTCTGGAGATTCGTAATTTTGGGAAGCTTGGCAACCCCTTCCCATGAAAGTGTTTCTCGCCAGTCACTGCTTAGGGCTACATCTAGAGGAAACAAAACGTAGAGATAGAACGTGAAACTACTTTGTTGTGTCAAGTTTCAAGAAGCTAGCACAAACCGTTTTGGATTTAGAGTTCCAAATACATCTATCAATATAGGAGAAAACAGAGTGAAACCTAAAAATTCAAACTGTTACTGGAAATGAACGCTTGAACATAGAAGAACGAAATTTGGGGAACCAAGTCGCCTTAGTGTACTGATCATTACCTGAAAGTATCATCCAGTTTGGGTGAAAAAATATTTGCTGAGATTTCTGGAGATTCGTAATTTTGGGAAGCTTGGCAACCCCTTCACATGAAAGTGTTTCTCGCCAGTCACTGCTTAGGGCTACATCAAGAGGAAACAAAACGTAGAGATAGAACGTGAAACTACTTTGTTGTGTCAAGTTTCAAGAAGCTAGCACAAACCGTGTTGGATTTAGAGTTCCAAATACATCTATCAATATAGGAGAAAACAGAGTGAAACCTAAAAATTCAAACTGTTACTGGGAATGAACGCTTCAACATAGAAGAACGAAATTTGGGGAACCAAGTCGCCTTAGTGTACTGATCATTACCTGAAAGTATCATCCAGTTTGGGTGAAAAAATGTTTGCTGAGATTTCTGGAGATTCGTAATTTTGGGAAGCTTGGCAACCCCTTCCCATGAAAGTGTTTCTCGCCAGTCACTGCTTAGGGCTACATCAAGAGGAAACAAAACGTAGAGATAGAACGTGAAACTACTTTGTTGTGTCAAGTTTCAAGAAGCTAGCACAAACCGTGTTGGATGTAGAGTTCCAAATACATCTATCAATATAGGAGAAAACAGAGTGAAACCTAAAAATTCAAAGTGTTACTGGAAATGAACGCTTCAACATAGAAGAACGAAATTTGGGGAACCAAGTCGCCTTAGTGTACTGATCATTACCTGAAAGTATCATCCAGTTTGGGTGAAAAAATATTTGCTGAGATTTCTGGAGATTCGTAATTTTGGGAAGCTTGGCAACCCCTTCCCATGAAAGTGTTTCTCGCCAGTCACTGCTTAGGGCTACATCAAGAGGAAACCAAACGTAGAGATAGAACGTGAAACTACTTTGTTGTGTCAAGTTTCAAGAAGCTAGCACAAACCGTGTTGGATTTAGAGTTCCAAATACATCTATCAATATAGGAGAAAACAGAGTGAAACCTAAAAATTCAAACTGTTACTGGAAATGAACGCTTCAACATAGAAGAACGAAATTTGGGGAACCAAGTCGCCTTAGTGTACTGATCATTACCTGAAAGTATCATCCAGTTTGGGTGAAAAAATATTTGCTGAGATTTCTGGAGATTCGTAATTTTGGGAAGCTTGGCAACCCCTTCCCATGAAAGTGTTTCTCGCCAGTCACTGCTTAGGGCTACATCAAGAGGAAACAAAACGTAGAGATAGAACGTGAAACTACTTTGTTGTGTCAAGTTTCAAGAAGCTAGCACAAACCGTGTTGGATTTAGAGTTCCAAATACATCTATCAATATAGGAGAAAACAGAGTGAAACCTAAAAATTCAAACTGGTACTGGAAATGAACGCTTCAACATAGAAGAACGAAATTTGGGGAACCAAGTCGCCTTAGTGTACTGATCATTACCTGAAAGTATCATCCAGTTTGGGTGAAAAAATATTTGCTGAGATTTCTGGAGATTCGTAATTTTGGGAAGCTTGGCAACCCCTTCCCATGAAAGTGTTTCTCGCCAGTCACTGCTTAGGGCTACATCAAGAGGAAACAAAACGTAGAGATAGAACGTGAAACTACTTTGTTGTGTCAAGTTTCAAGAAGCTAGCACAAACCGTGTTGGATTTAGAGTTCCAAATACATCTATCAATATAGGAGAAAACAGAATGAAACCTAAAAATTCAAACTGTTACTGGAAATGAACGCTTCAACATAGAAGAACGAAATTTGGGGAACCAAGTCGCCTTAGTGTACTGATCATTACCTGAAAGTATCATCCAGTTTGGGTGAAAAAATATTTGCTGAGATTTCTGGAGATTCGTAATTTTGGGAAGCTTGGCAACCCCTTCCAATGAAAGTGTTTCTCGCCAGTCACTGCTTAGGGCTACATCAAGAGGAAACCAAACGTAGAGATAGAACGTGAAACTACTTTGTTGTGTCAAGTTTCAAGAAGCTAGCACAAACCGTGTTGGATTTAGAGTTCCAAATACATCTATCAATATAGGAGAAAACAGAGTGTAACCTAAAAATTCAAACTGTTACTGGAAATGAACGCTTCAACATAGAAGAACGAAATTTGGGGAACCAAGTCGCCTTAGTGTACTGATCATTACCTGAAAGTATCATCCAGTTTGGGTGAAAAAATATTTGCTGAGATTTCTGGAGATTCGTAATTTTGGGAAGCTTGGCAACCCCTTCCCATGAAAGTGTTTCTCGCCAGTCACTGCTTAGGGCTACATCAAGAGGAAACAAAACGTAGAGATAGAACGTGAAACTACTTTGTTGTGTCAAGTTTCAAGAAGCTAGCACAAACCGTGTTGGATTTAGAGTTCCAAATACATCTATCAATATAGGAGAAAACAGAGTGAAACCTAAAAATTCAAACTGTTACTGGAAATGAACGCTTCAACATAGAAGAACGAAATTTGGGGAACCAAGTCGCCTTAGTGTACTGATCATTACCTGAAAGTATCATCCACTTTGGGTGAAAAAATATTTGCTGAGATTTCTGGAGATTCATAATTTTGGGAAGCTTGGCAACCCCTTCCCATGAAAGTGTTTCTCGCCAGTCACTGCTTAGGGCTACATCAATAGGAAACCAAACGTAGAGATAGAACGTGAAACTACTTTGTTGTGTCAAGTTTCAAGAAGTTAGCACAAACCGTGTTTGATTTAGAGTTCCAAATACATCTATCAATATAGGAGAAAACAGAGTGAAACCTAAAAATTCAAACTGCTACTGGAAATGAACGCTTGAACATAGAAGAACGAAATTTGGGGAACCAAGTCGCCTTAGTGTACTGATCATTACCTGAGAGTATCATCCAGTTTGGGTGAAAAAATATTTGCTGAGATTTCTGGAGATTCGTAATTTTTGGAAGCTTGGCAACCCCTTCCCATGAAAGTGTTTCTCGCCAGTGTCTGCTTAGGGCTACATCTAGAGGAAACAAAACGTAGAGATAGAACGTGAAACTACTTTGTTGTGTCAAGTTTCAAGAAGCTAGCACAAACCGTGTTGGATTTAGAGTTCCAAATACATCTATCAATATAGGAGAAAACAGAGTGAAACCTAAAAATTCAAACTGTTACTGGAAATGAACGCTTCAACATAGAAGAACGAAATTTGGGGAACCAAGTCGCCTTAGTGTACTGATCATTACCTGAAAGTATCATCCAGTTTGGGTGAAAAAATATTTGCTGAGATTTCTGGAGATTCGTAATTTTGGGAAGCTTGGCAACCCCTTCCCATGAAAGTGTTTCTCGCCAGTCACTGCTTAGGGCTACATCAAGAGGAAACAAAACGTAGAGATAGAAGGTGAAACTACTTTGTTGTGTCAAGTTTCAAGAAGCTAGCACAAACCGTGTTGGATTTAGAGTTCCAAATACATCTATCAATATAGGAGAAAACAGAGTGAAACCTAAAAATTCAAACTGTTACTGGGAATGAACGCTTCAACATAGAAGAACGAAATTTGGGGAACCAAGTCGCCTTAGTGTACTGATCATTACCTGAAAGTATCATCCAGTTTGGGTGAAAAAATATTTGCTGAGATTTCTGGAGATTCGTAATTTTGGGAAGCTTGGCAACCCCTTCCCATGAAAGTGTTTCTCGCCAGTCACTGCTTAGGGCTACATCAAGAGGAAACAAAACGTAGAGATAGAACGTGAAACTACTTTGTTGTGTCAAGTTTCAAGAAGCTAGCACAAACCGTGTTGGATTTAGAGTTCCAAATACATCTATCAATATAGGAGAAAACAGAGTGAAACCTACAAATTCAAACTGTTACTGGAAATGAACGCTTCAACATAGAAGAACGAAATTTGGGGAACCAAGTCGCCTTAGTGTACTGATCATTACCTGAAAGTATCATCCAGTTTGGGTGAAAAAATGTTTGCTGAGATTTCTGGAGATTCGTAATTTTGGGAAGCTTGGCAACCCCTTCCCATGAAAGTGTTTCTCGCCAGTCACTGCTTAGGGCTACATTAAGAGGAAACCAAACGTAGAGATAGAACGTGAAACTACTTTGTTGTGTCAAGTTTCAAGAAGTTAGCACAAACCGTGTTGGATTTAGAGTTCCAAATACATCTATCAATATAGGAGAAAACAGAGTGAAACCTAAAAATTCAAACTGCTACTGGAAATGAACGCTTCAACATAGAAGAACGAAATTTGGGGAACCAAGTCGCCTTAGTGTACTGATCATTACCTGAGAGTATCATCCAGTTTGGGTGAAAAAATATTTGCTGAGATTTCTGGAGATTCGTAATTTTTGGAAGCTTGGCAACCCCTTCCCATGAAAGTGTTTCTCGCCAGTCACTGCTTAGGGCTACATCAAGAGGAAACAAAACGTAGAGATAGAACGTGAAACTACTTTGTTGTGTCAAGTTTCAAGAAGCTAGCACAAACCGTGTTGGATTTAGAGTTCCAAATACATCTATCAATATAGGAGAAAACAGAGTGAAACCTAAAAATTCAAACTGTTACTGGAAATGAACGCTTCAACATAGAAGAACGAAATTTGGGGAACCAAGTCGCCTTAGTGTACTGATCATTACCTGAAAGTATCATCCAGTTTGGGTGAAAAAATATTTGCTGAGATTTCTGGAGATTCGTAATTTTGGGAAGCTTGGCAACCCCTTCCCATGAAAGTGTTTCTCGCCAGTCACTGCTTAGGGCTACATCAAGAGGAAACAAAACGTAGAGATAGAACGTGAAACTACTTTGTTGTGTCAAGTTTCAAGAAGCTAGCACAAACCGTGTTGGATTTAGAGTTCCAAATACATCTATCAATATAGGAGAAAACAGAGTGAAACCTACAAATTCAAACTGTTACTGGAAATGAACGCTTCAACATAGAAGAACGAAATTTGGGGAACCAAGTCGCCTTAGTGTACTGATCATTACCTGAAAGTATCACCCAGTTTGGGTGAAAAAATGTTTGCTGAGATTTCTGGAGATTCGTAATTTTGGGAAGATTGGCAACCCCTTCCCATGAAAGTGTTTCTCGCCAGTCACTGCTTAGGGCTACATCAAGAGGAAACAAAACGTAGAGATAGAACGTGAAACTACTTTGTTGTGTCAAGTTTCAAGAAGCTAGCACAAACCGTGTTGGATTTAGAGTTCCAAATACATCTATCAATATAGGAGAAAACAGAGTGAAACCTAAAATTTCAAACTGTTACTGGAAATGAACGCTTCAACATAGAAGAACGAAATTTGGGGAACCAAGTCGCCTTAGTGTACTGAACATTACCTGAAAGTATCATCCAGTTTGGGTGAAAAAATATTTGCTGAGATTTCTGGAGATTCGTAATTTTGGGAAGCTTGGCAACCCCTTCCCATGAAAGTGTTTCTCGCCAGTCACTGCTTAGGGCTACATCAAGAGGAAACCAAACGTAGAGATAGAACGTGAAACTACTTTGTTGTGTCAAGTTTCAAGAAGTTAGCACAAACCGTGTTGGATTTAGAGTTCCAAATACATCTATCAATATAGGAGAAAACAGAGTGAAACCTAAAAATTCAAACTGCTACTGGAAATGAACGCTTCAACATAGAAGAACGAAATTTGGGGAACCAAGTCGCCTTAGTGTACTGATCATTACCTGAGAGTATCATCCAGTTTGGGTGAAAAAATATTTGCTGAGATTTCTGGAGATTCGTAATTTTGGGAAGCTTGGCAACCCCTTCCCATGAAAGTGTTTCTCGCCAGTCACTGCTTAGGGCTACATCAAGAGGAAACAAAACGTAGAGATAGAACGTGAAACTACTTTGTTGTGTCAAGTTTCAAGAAGCTAGCACAAACCGTGTTGGATTTAGAGTTCCAAATACATCTATCAATATAGGAGAAAACAGAGTGAAACCTAAAAATTCAAACTGTTACTGGAAATGAACGCTTCAACATAGAAGAACGAAATTTGGGGAACCAAGTCGCCTTAGTGTACTGATCATTACCTGAAAGTATCATCCAGTTTGGGTGAAAAAATATTTGCTGAGATTTCTGGAGATTCGTAATTTTGGGAAGCTTGGCAACCCCTTCCCATGAAAGTGTTTCTCGCCAGTCACTGCTTAGGGCTACATCAAGAGGAAACAAAACATAGAGATAGAACGTGAAACTACTTTGTTGTGTCAAGTTTCAAGAAGCTAGCACAAACCGTGTTGGATTTAGAGTTCCAAATACATCTATCAATATAGGAGAAAACAGAGTGAAACTTACAAATTCAAACTGTTACTGGAAATGAACGCTTCAACATAGAAGAACGAAATTTGGGGAACCAAGTCGCCTTAGTGTACTGATCATTACCTGAATGTATCATCCAGTTTGGGTGAAAAAATGTTTGCTGAGATTTCTGGAGATTCGTAATTTTGGGAAGCTTGGCAACCCCTTCCCATGAAAGTGTTTCTCGCCAGTCACTGCTTAGGGCTACATCAAGAGGAAACAAAACGTAGAGATAGAACGTGAAACTACTTTGTTGTGTCAAGTTTCAAGAAGCTAGCACAAACCGTGTTGGATGTAGAGTTCCAAATACATCTATCAATATAGGAGAAAACAGAGTGAAACCTAAAAATTCAAACTGTTACTGGAAATGAACGCTTCAACATAGAAGAACGAAATTTGGGGAACCAAGTCGCCTTAGTGTACTGATCATTACCTGAAAGTATCATCCAGTTTGGGTGAAAAAATATTTGCTGAGATTTCTGGAGATTCGTAATTTTGGGAAGCTTGGCAACCCCTTCCCATGAAAGTGTTTCTCGCCAGTCACTGCTTAGGGCTACATCAAGAGGAAACAAAACGTAGAGATAGAACGTGAAACTACTTTGTTGTGTCAAGTTTCAAGAAGCTAGCACAAACCGTGTTGGATTTAGAGTTCCAAATACATCTATCAATATAGGAGAAAACAGAGTGAAACCTAAAAATTCAAACTGTTACTGGAAATGAACGCTTCAACATAGAAGAACGAAATTTGGGGAACCAAGTCGCCTTAGTGTACTGATCATTACCTGAAAGTATCATCCAGTTTGGGTGAAAAAATATTTGCTGAGATTTCTGGAGATTCGTAATTTTGGGAAGCTTGGCAACCCCTTCCCATGAAAGTGTTTCTCGCCAGTCACTGCTTAGTGCTACATCAAGAGGAAACAAAACGTAGAGATAGAACGTGAAACTACTTTGTTGTGTCAAGTTTCAAGAAGCTAGCACAAACCGTGTTGGATTTAGAGTTCCAAATACATCTATCAATATAGGAGAAAACAGAGTGAAACCTAAAAATTCAAACTGTTACTGGAAATGAACGCTTCAACATAGAAGAACGAAATTTGGGGAACCAAGTCGCCTTAGTGTACTGATCATTACCTGAAAGTATCATCCAGTTTGGGTGAAAAAATATTTGCTGAGATTTCTGGAGATTCGTAATTTTTGGAAGCTTGGCAACCCCTTCCCATGAAAGTGTTTCTCGCCAGTCACTGCTTAGGGCTACATCAAGAGGAAACCAAACGTAGAGATAGAACGTGAAACTACTTTGTTGTGTCAAGTTTCAAGAAGCTAGCACAAACCGTGTTGGATTTAGAGTTCCAAATACATCTATCAATATAGGAGAAAACAGAGTGTAACCTAAAAATTCAAACTGTTACTGGAAATGAACGCTTCAACACCGAAGAACGAAATTTGGGGAACCAAGTCGCCTTAGTGTACTGATCATTACCTGAAAGTATCATCCAGTTTGGGTGAAAAAATATTTGCTGAGATTTCTGGAGATTCGTAATTTTGGGAAGCTTGGCAACCCCTTCCCATGAAAGTGTTTCTCGCCAGTCACTGCTTAGGGCTACATCAAGAGGAAACAAAACGTAGAGATAGAAGGTGAAACTACTTTGTTGTGTCAAGTTTCAAGAAGCTAGCACAAACCGTGTTGGATTTAGAGTTCCAAATACATCTATCAATATAGGAGAAAACAGAGTGAAACCTAAAAATTCAAACTGTTACTGGAAATGAACGCTTCAACATAGAAGAACGAAATTTGGGGAACCAAATCGCCTTAGTGTACTGATCATTACCTGAAAGTATCATCCAGTTTGGGTGAAAAAATATTTGCTGAGATTTCTGGAGATTCGTAATTTTGGGAAGCTTGGCAACCCCTTCCCATGAAAGTGTTTCTCGCCAGTCACTGCTTAGGGCTACATCAAGAGGAAACAAAACGTAGAGATAGAACGTGAAACTACTTTGTTGTGTCAAGTTTCAAGAAGCTAGCACAAACCGTGTTGGATTTAGAGTTCCAAATACATCTATCAATATAGGAGAAAACAGAGTGAAACCTAAAAATTCAAACTGTTACTGGAAATGAACGCTTCAACATAGAAGAACGAAATTTGGGGAACCAAGTCGCCTTAGTGTACTGAACATTACCTGAAAGTATCATCCAGTTTGGGTGAAAAAATATTTGCTGAGATTTCTGGAGATTCGTAATTTTGGGAAGCTTGGCAACCCCTTCCCATGAAAGTGTTTCTCGCCAGTCACTGCTTAGGGCTACATCAAGAGGAAACAAAACGTAGAGATAGAACGTGAAACTACTTTGTTGTGTCAAGTTTCAAGAAGCTAGCACAAACCGTGTTGGATTTAGAGTTCCAAATACATCTATCAATATAGGAGAAAACAGAGTGAAACCTAAAAATTCAAACTGTTACTGGAAATGAACGCTTCAACATAGAAGAACGAAATTTGGGGAACCAAGTCGCCTTAGTGTACTGATCATTACCTGAAAGTATCATCCAGTTTGGGTGAAAAAATATTTGCTGAGATTTCTGGAGATTCGTAATTTTGGGAAGCTTGGCAACCCCTTCCCATGAAAGTGTTTCTCGCCAGTCACTGCTTAGGGCTACATCAAGAGGAAACAAAACGTAGAGATAGAACGTGAAACTACTTTGTTGTGTCAAGTTTCAAGAAGCTAGCACAAACCGTGTTGGATTTAGAGTTCCAAATACATCTATCAATATAGGAGAAAACAGAGTGAAACCTACAAATTCAAACTGTTACTGGAAATGAACGCTTCAACATAGAAGAACGAAATTTGGGGAACCAAGTCGCCTTAGTGTACTGATCATTACCTGAATGTATCATCCAGTTTGGGTGAAAAAATGTTTGCTGAGATTTCTGGAGATTCGTAATTTTGGGAAGCTTGGCAACCCCTTCCCATGAAAGTGTTTCTCGCCAGTCACTGCTTAGGGCTACATCAAGAGGAAACAAAACGTAGAGATAGAACGTGAAACTACTTTGTTGTGTCAAGTTTCAAGAAGCTAGCACAAACCGTGTTGGATGTAGAGTTCCAAATACATCTATCAATATAGGAGAAAACAGAGTGAAACCTAAAAATTCAAACTGTTACTGGAAATGAACGCTTCAACATAGAAGAACGAAATTTGGGGAACCAAGTCGCCTTAGTGTACTGATCATTACCTGAAAGTATCATCCAGTTTGGGTGAAAAAATATTTGCTGAGATTTCTGGAGATTCGTAATTTTGGGAAGCTTGGCAACCCCTTCCCATGAAAGTGTTTCTCGCCAGTCACTGCTTAGGGCTACATCAAGAGGAAACAAAACGTAGAGATAGAACGTGAAACTACTTTGTTGTGTCAAGTTTCAAGAAGCTAGCACAAACCGTGTTGGATTTAGAGTTCCAAATACATCTATCAATATAGGAGAAAACAGAGTGAAACCTACAAATTCAAACTGTTACTGGAAATGAACGCTTCAACATAGAAGAACGAAATTTGGGGAACCAAGTCGCCTTAGTGTACTGATCATTACCTGAATGTATCATCCAGTTTGGGTGAAAAAATGTTTGCTGAGATTTCTGGAGATTCGTAATTTTGGGAAGCTTGGCAACCCCTTCCCATGAAAGTGTTTCTCGCCAGTCACTGCTTAGGGCTACATCAAGAGGAAACAAAACGTAGAGATAGAACGTGAAACTACTTTGTTGTGTCAAGTTTCAAGAAGCTAGCACAAACCGTGTTGGATGTAGAGTTCCAAATACATCTATCAATATAGGAGAAAACAGAGTGAAACCTAAAAATTCAAACTGTTACTGGAAATGAACGCTTCAACATAGAAGAACGAAATTTGGGGAACCAAGTCGCCTTAGTGTACTGATCATTACCTGAAAGTATCATCCAGTTTGGGTGAAAAAATATTTGCTGAGATTTCTGGAGATTCGTAATTTTGGGAAGCTTGGCAACCCCTTCCCATGAAAGTGTTTCTCGCCAGTCACTGCTTAGGGCTACATCAAGAGGAAACAAAACGTAGAGATAGAACGTGAAACTACTTTGTTGTGTCAAGTTTCAAGAAGCTAGCACAAACCGTGTTGGATGTAGAGTTCCAAATACATCTATCAATATAGGAGAAAACAGAGTGAAACCTAAAAATTCAAACTGTTACTGGAAATGAACGCTTCAACATAGAAGAACGAAATTTGGGGAACCAAGTCGCCTTAGTGTACTGATCATTACCTGAAAGTATCATCCAGTTTGGGTGAAAAAATATTTGCTGAGATTTCTGGAGATTCGTAATTTTGGGAAGCTTGGCAACCCCTTCCCATGAAAGTGTTTCTCGCCAGTCACTGCTTAGGGCTACATCAAGAGGAAACAAAACGTAGAGATAGAACGTGAAACTACTTTGTTGTGTCAAGTTTCAAGAAGCTAGCACAAACCGTGTTGGATTTAGAGTTCCAAATACATCTATCAATATAGGAGAAAACAGAGTGAAACCTACAAATTCAAACTGTTACTGGAAATGAACGCTTCAACATAGAAGAACGAAATTTGGGGAACCAAGTCGCCTTAGTGTACTGATCATTACCTAAAAGTATCATCCAGTTTGGGTGAAAAAATGTTTGCTGAGATTTCTGGAGATTCGTAATTTTGGGAAGATTGGCAACCCCTTCCCATGAAAGTGTTTCTCGCCAGTCACTGCTTAGGGCTACATCAAGAGGAAACAAAACGTAGAGATAGAACGTGAAACTACTTTGTTGTGTCAAGTTTCAAGAAGCTAGCACAAACCGTGTTGGATTTAGAGTTCCAAATACATCTATCAATATAGGAGAAAACAGAGTGAAACCTAAAAATTCAAACTGTTACTGGAAATGAACGCTTCAACATAGAAGAACGAAATTTGGGGAACCAAGTCGCCTTAGTGTACTGAACATTACCTGAAAGTATCATCCAGTTTGGGTGAAAAAATATTTGCTGAGATTTCTGGAGATTCGTAATTTTGGGAAGCTTGGCAACCCCTTCCCATGAAAGTGTTTCTCGCCAGTCACTGCTTAGGGCTACATCAAGAGGAAACCAAACGTAGAGATAGAACGTGAAACTACTTTGTTGTGTCAAGTTTCAAGAAGTTAGCACAAACCGTGTTGGATTTAGTGTTCCAAATACATCTATCAATATAGGAGAAAACAGAGTGAAACCTAAAAATTCAAACTGCTACTGGAAATGAACGCTTCAACATAGAAGAACGAAATTTGGGGAACCAAGTCGCCTTAGTGTACTGATCATTACCTGAGAGTATCATCCAGTTTGGGTGAAAAAATATTTGCTGAGATTTCTGGAGATTCGTAATTTTGGGAAGCTTGGCAACCCCTTCCCATGAAAGTGTTTCTCGCCAGTCACTGCTTAGGGCTACATCAAGAGGAAACAAAACGTAGAGATAGAACGTGAAACTACTTTGTTGTGTCAAGTTTCAAGAAGCTAGCACAAACCGTGTTGGATTTAGAGTTCCAAATACATCTATCAATATAGGAGAAAACAGAGTGAAACCTAAAATTTCAAACTGTTACTGGAAATGAACGCTTCAACATAGAAGAACGAAATTTGGGGAACCAAGTCGCCTTAGTGTACTGAACATTACCTGAAAGTATCATCCAGTTTGGGTGAAAAAATATTTGCTGAGATTTCTGGAGATTCGTAATTTTGGGAAGCTTGGCAACCCCTTCCCATGAAAGTGTTTCTCGCCAGTCACTGCTTAGGGCTACATCAAGAGGAAACAAAACGTAGAGATAGAACGTGAAACTACTTTGTTGTGTCAAGTTTCAAGAAGCTAGCACAAACCGTGTTGGATTTAGAGTTCCAAATACATCTATCAATATAGGAGAAAACAGAGTGAAACCTACAAATTCAAACTGTTACTGGAAATGAACGCTTCAACATAGAAGAACGAAATTTGGGGAACCAAGTCGCCTTAGTGTACTGATCATTACCTGAATGTATCATCCAGTTTGGGTGAAAAAATGTTTGCTGAGATTTCTGGAGATTCGTAATTTTGGGAAGCTTGGCAACCCCTTCCCATGAAAGTGTTTCTCGCCAGTCACTGCTTAGGGCTACATCAAGAGGAAACAAAACGTAGAGATAGAACGTGAAACTACTTTGTTGTGTCAAGTTTCAAGAAGCTAGCACAAACCGTGTTGGATGTAGAGTTCCAAATACATCTATCAATATAGGAGAAAACAGAGTGAAACCTAAAAATTCAAACTGTTACTGGAAATGAACGCTTCAACATAGAAGAACGAAATTTGGGGAACCAAGTCGCCTTAGTGTACTGATCATTACCTGAAAGTATCATCCAGTTTGGGTGAAAAAATATTTGCTGAGATTTCTGGAGATTCGTAATTTTGGGAAGCTTGGCAACCCCTTCCCATGAAAGTGTTTCTCGCCAGTCACTGCTTAGGGCTACATCAAGAGGAAACAAAACGTAGAGATAGAACGTGAAACTACTTTGTTGTGTCAAGTTTCAAGAAGCTAGCACAAACCGTGTTGGATTTAGAGTTCCAAATACATCTATCAATATAGGAGAAAACAGAGTGAAACCTAAAAATTCAAACTGTTACTGGAAATGAACGCTTCAACATAGAAGAACGAAATTTGGGGAACCAAGTCGCCTTAGTGTACTGATCATTACCTGAAAGTATCATCCAGTTTGGGTGAAAAAATATTTGCTGAGATTTCTGGAGATTCGTAATTTTGGGAAGCTTGGCAACCCCTTCCCATGAAAGTGTTTCTCGCCAGTCACTGCTTAGGGCTACATCAAGAGGAAACAAAACGTAGAGATAGAACGTGAAACTACTTTGTTGTTTCAAGTTTCAAGAAGCTAGCACAAACCGTGTTGGATTTAGAGTTCCAAATACATCTATCAATATAGGAGAAAACAGAGTGAAACCTAAAAATTCAAACTGTTACTGGAAATGAATGCTTCAACATAGAAGAACGAAATTTGGGGAACCAAGTCGCCTTAGTGTACTGATCATTACCTGAAAGTATCATCCAGTTTGGGTGAAAAAATATTTGCTGAGATTTCTGGAGATTCGTAATTTTGGGAAGCTTGGCAACCCCTTCCCATGAAAGTGTTTCTCGCCAGTCACTGCTTAGGGCTACATCTAGAGGAAACAAAACGTAGAGATAGAACGTGAAACTACTTTGTTGTGTCAAGTTTCAAGAAGCTAGCACAAACCGTGTTGGATTTAGAGTTCCAAATACATCTATCAATATAGGAGAAAACAGAGTGAAACCTAAAAATTCAAACTGTTACTGGAAATGAACGCTTCAACATAGAAGAACGAAATTTGTGGAACCAAGTCGCCTTAGTGTACTGATCATTACCTGAAAGTATCATCCAGTTTGGGTGAAAAAAAATTTGCTGAGATTTCTGGAGATTCGTAATTTTGGGAAGCTTGGCAACCCCTTCCCATGAAAGTGTTTCTCGCCAGTCACTGCTTAGGGCTACATCTAGAGGAAACAAAACGTAGAGATAGAACGTGAAACTACTTTGTTGTGTCAAGTTTCAAGAAGCTAGCACAAACCGTGTTGGATTTAGAGTTCCAAATACATCTATCAATATAGGAGAAAACAGAGTGAAACCTAAAAATTCAAACTGTTACTGGAAATGAACGCTTCAACATAGAAGAACGAAATTTGGGGAACCAAGTCGCCTTAGTGTACTGATCATTACCTGAAAGTATCATCCAGTTTGGGTGAAAAAATATTTGCTGAGATTTCTGGAGATTCGTAATTTTGGGAAGCTTGGCAACCCCTTCCCATGAAAGTGTTTCTCGCCAGTCACTGCTTAGGGCTACATCAAGAGGAAACAAAACGTAGAGATAGAAGGTGAAACTACTTTGTTGTGTCAAGTTTCAAGAAGCTAGCACAAACCGTGTTGGATTTAGAGTTCCAAATACATCTATCAATATAGGAGAAAACAGAGTGTAACCTAAAAATTCAAACTGTTACTGGAAATGAACGCTTCAACATAGAAGAACGAAATTTAGGGAACCAAGTCGCCTTAGTGTACTGATCATTACCTGAAAGTATCATCCAGTTTGGGTGAAAGAATATTTGCTGAGATTTCTGGAGATTCGTAATTTTGGGAAGCTTGGCAACCCCTTCCCATGAAAGTGTTTCTCGCCAGTCACTGCTTAGGGCTACATCAAGAGGAAACAAAACATAGAGATAGAACGTGAAACTACTTTGTTGTGTCAAGTTTCAAGAAGCTAGCACAAACCATGTTGGATTTAGAGTTCCAAATACATCTATCAATATAGGAGAAAACAGAGTGAAACCTACAAATTCAAACTGTTACTGGAAATGAACGCTTCAACATAGAAGAACGAAATTTGGGGAACCAAGTCGCCTTAGTGTACTGATCATTACCTGAATGTATCATCCAGTTTGGGTGAAAAAATGTTTGCTGAGATTTCTGGAGATTCGTAATTTTGGGAAGCTTGGCAACCCCTTCCCATGAAAGTGTTTCTCGCCAGTCACTGCTTAGGGCTACATCAAGAGGAAACAAAACATAGAGATAGAACGTGAAACTACTTTGTTGTGTCAAGTTTCAAGAAGCTAGCACAAACCGTGTTGGATGTAGAGTTCCAAATACATCTATCAATATAGGAGAAAACAGAGTGAAACCTAAAAATTCAAACTGTTACTGGAAATGAACGCTTCAAAATAGAAGAACAAAATTTGGGGAACCAAGTCGCCTTAGTGTACTGATCATTACCTGAAAGTATCATCCAGTTTGGGTGAAAAAATATTTGCTGAGATTTCTGGAGATTCGTAATTTTGGGAAGCTTGGCAACCCCTTCCCATGAAAGTGTTTCTCGCCAGTCACTGCTTAGGGCTACATCAAGAGGAAACAAAACGTAGAGATAGAACGTGAAACTACTTTGTTGTGTCAAGTTTCAAGAAGCTAGCACAAACCGTGTTGGATTTAGAGTTCCAAATACATCTATCAATATAGGAGAAAACAGAGTGAAACCTAAAAATTCAAACTGTTACTGGAAATGAACGCTTCAACATAGAAGAACGAAATTTGGGGAACCAAGTCGCCTTAGTGTACTGATCATTACCTGAAAGTATCATCCAGTTTGGGTGAAAAAATATTTGCTGAGATTTCTGGAGATTCGTAATTTTGGGAAGCTTGGCAACCCCTTCCCATGAAAGTGTTTCTCGCCAGTCACTGCTTAGGGCTACATCAAGAGGAAACAAAACGTAGAGATAGAACGTGAAACTACTTTGTTGTGTCAAGTTTCAAGAAGCTAGCACAAACCGTGTTGGATTTAGAGTTCCAAATACATCTATCAATATAGGAGAATACAGAGTGAAACCTAAAAATTCAAACTGTTACTGGAAATGAACGCTTCAACATAGAAGAACGAAATTTGGGGAACCAAGTCGCCTTAGTGTACTGATCATTACCTGAAAGTATCACCCAGTTTGGGTGAAAAAATATTTGCTGAGATTTCTGGAGATTCGTAATTTTGGGAATCTTGGCAACCCCTTCCCATGAAAGTGTTTCTCGCCAGTCACTGCTTAGGGCTACATCTAGAGGAAACAAAACGTAGAGATAGAACGTGAAACTACTTTGTTGTGTCAAGTTTCAAGAAGCTAGCACAAACCGTGTTGGATTTAGAGTTCCAAATACATCTATCAATATAGGAGAAAACAGAGTGAAACCTAAAAATTCAAACTGTTACTGGAAATGAACGCTTCAACATAGAAGAACAAAATTTGGGGAACCAAGTCGCCTTAGTGTACTGATCATTACCTGAAAGTATCATCCAGTTTGGGTGAAAAAATATTTGCTGAGATTTCTGGAGATTCGTAATTTTGGGAAGCTTGGCAACCCCTTCCCATGAAAGTGTTTCTCGCCAGTCACTGCTTAGGGCTACATCTAGAGGAAACAAAACGTAGAGATAGAACGTGAAACTACTTTGTTTTGTCAAGTTTCAAGAAGCTAGCACAAACCGTGTTGGATTTAGAGTTCCAAATACATCTATGAATATAGGAGAAAACAGAGTGAAACCTAAAAATTCAAACTGTTACTGGGAATGAACGCTTCAACATAGAAGAACGAAATTTGGGGAACCAAGTCGCCTTAGTGTACTGATCATTACCTGAAAGTATCATCCAGTTTGGGTGAAAAAATATTTGCTGAGATTTCTGGAGATTCGTAATTTTGGGAAGCTTGGCAACCCCTTCCCATGAAAGTGTTTCTCGCCAGTCACTGCTTAGGGCTACATCAAGAGGAAACAAAACGTAGAGATAGAACGTGAAACTACTTTGTTGTGTCAAGTTTCAAGAAGCTAGCACAAACCGTGTTGGATGTAGAGTTCCAAATACATCTATCAATATAGGAGAAAACAGAGTGAAACCTAAAAATTCAAACTGTTACTGGAAATGAACGCTTCAACATAGAAGAACGAAATTTGGGGAACCAAGTCGCCTTAGTGTACTGATCATTACCTGAAAGTATCATCCAGTTTGGGTGAAAAAATATTTGCTGAGATTTCTGGAGATTCGTAATTTTGGGAAGCTTGGCAACCCCTTCCCATGAAAGTGTTTCTCGCCAGTCACTGCTTAGGGCTACATCAAGAGGAAACAAAACGTAGAGATAGAACGTGAAACTACTTTGTTGTGTCAAGTTTCAAGAAGCTAGCACAAACCGTGTTGGATTTAGAGTTCCAAATACATCTATCAATATAGGAGAAAACAGAGTGAAACCTAAAAATTCAAACTGTTACTGGAAATGAACGCTTCAACATAGAAGAACGAAATTTGGGGAACCAAGTCGCCTTAGTGTACTGATCATTACCTGAAAGTATCATCCAGTTTGGGTGAAAAAATATTTGCTGAGATTTCTGGAGATTCGTAATTTTGGGAAGCTTGGCAACCCCTTCCCATGAAAGTGTTTCTCGCCAGTCACTGCTTAGGGCTACATCAAGAGGAAACAAAACGTAGAGATAGAACGTGAAACTACTTTGTTGTTTCAAGTTTCAAGAAGCTAGCACAAACCGTGTTGGATTTAGAGTTCCAAATACATCTATCAATATAGGAGAAAACAGAGTGAAACCTAAAAATTCAAACTGTTACTGGAAATGAATGCTTCAACATAGAAGAACGAAATTTGGGGAACCAAGTCGCCTTAGTGTACTGATCATTACCTGAAAGTATCATCCAGTTTGGGTGAAAAAATATTTGCTGAGATTTCTGGAGATTCGTAATTTTGGGAAGCTTGGCAACCCCTTCCCATGAAAGTGTTTCTCGCCAGTCACTGCTTAGGGCTACATCTAGAGGAAACAAAACGTAGAGATAGAACGTGAAACTACTTTGTTGTGTCAAGTTTCAAGAAGCTAGCACAAACCGTGTTGGATTTAGAGTTCCAAATACATCTATCAATATAGGAGAAAACAGAGTGAAACCTAAAAATTCAAACTGTTACTGGAAATGAACGCTTCAACATAGAAGAACGAAATTTGTGGAACCAAGTCGCCTTAGTGTACTGATCATTACCTGAAAGTATCATCCAGTTTGGGTGAAAAAAAATTTGCTGAGATTTCTGGAGATTCGTAATTTTGGGAAGCTTGGCAACCCCTTCCCATGAAAGTGTTTCTCGCCAGTCACTGCTTAGGGCTACATCTAGAGGAAACAAAACGTAGAGATAGAACGTGAAACTACTTTGTTGTGTCAAGTTTCAAGAAGCTAGCACAAACCGTGTTGGATTTAGAGTTCCAAATACATCTATCAATATAGGAGAAAACAGAGTGAAACCTAAAAATTCAAACTGTTACTGGAAATGAACGCTTCAACATAGAAGAACGAAATTTGGGGAACCAAGTCGCCTTAGTGTACTGATCATTACCTGAAAGTATCATCCAGTTTGGGTGAAAAAATATTTGCTGAGATTTCTGGAGATTCGTAATTTTGGGAAGCTTGGCAACCCCTTCCCATGAAAGTGTTTCTCGCCAGTCACTGCTTAGGGCTACATCAAGAGGAAACAAAACGTAGAGATAGAAGGTGAAACTACTTTGTTGTGTCAAGTTTCAAGAAGCTAGCACAAACCATGTTGGATTTAGAGTTCCAAATACATCTATCAATATAGGAGAAAACAGAGTGAAACCTACAAATTCAAACTGTTACTGGAAATGAACGCTTCAACATAGAAGAACGAAATTTGGGGAACCAAGTCGCCTTAGTGTACTGATCATTACCTGAATGTATCATCCAGTTTGGGTGAAAAAATGTTTGCTGAGATTTCTGGAGATTCGTAATTTTGGGAAGCTTGGCAACCCCTTCCCATGAAAGTGTTTCTCGCCAGTCACTGCTTAGGGCTACATCAAGAGGAAACAAAACATAGAGATAGAACGTGAAACTACTTTGTTGTGTCAAGTTTCAAGAAGCTAGCACAAACCGTGTTGGATGTAGAGTTCCAAATACATCTATCAATATAGGAGAAAACAGAGTGAAACCTAAAAATTCAAACTGTTACTGGAAATGAACGCTTCAAAATAGAAGAACAAAATTTGGGGAACCAAGTCGCCTTAGTGTACTGATCATTACCTGAAAGTATCATCCAGTTTGGGTGAAAAAATATTTGCTGAGATTTCTGGAGATTCGTAATTTTGGGAAGCTTGGCAACCCCTTCCCATGAAAGTGTTTCTCGCCAGTCACTGCTTAGGGCTACATCAAGAGGAAACAAAACGTAGAGATAGAACGTGAAACTACTTTGTTGTGTCAAGTTTCAAGAAGCTAGCACAAACCGTGTTGGATTTAGAGTTCCAAATACATCTATCAATATAGGAGAAAACAGAGTGAAACCTAAAAATTCAAACTGTTACTGGAAATGAACGCTTCAACATAGAAGAACGAAATTTGGGGAACCAAGTCGCCTTAGTGTACTGATCATTACCTGAAAGTATCATCCAGTTTGGGTGAAAAAATATTTGCTGAGATTTCTGGAGATTCGTAATTTTGGGAAGCTTGGCAACCCCTTCCCATGAAAGTGTTTCTCGCCAGTCACTGCTTAGGGCTACATCAAGAGGAAACAAAACGTAGAGATAGAACGTGAAACTACTTTGTTGTGTCAAGTTTCAAGAAGCTAGCACAAACCGTGTTGGATTTAGAGTTCCAAATACATCTATCAATATAGGAGAATACAGAGTGAAACCTAAAAATTCAAACTGTTACTGGAAATGAACGCTTCAACATAGAAGAACGAAATTTGGGGAACCAAGTCGCCTTAGTGTACTGATCATTACCTGAAAGTATCACCCAGTTTGGGTGAAAAAATATTTGCTGAGATTTCTGGAGATTCGTAATTTTGGGAATCTTGGCAACCCCTTCCCATGAAAGTGTTTCTCGCCAGTCACTGCTTAGGGCTACATCTAGAGGAAACAAAACGTAGAGATAGAACGTGAAACTACTTTGTTGTGTCAAGTTTCAAGAAGCTAGCACAAACCGTGTTGGATTTAGAGTTCCAAATACATCTATCAATATAGGAGAAAACAGAGTGAAACCTAAAAATTCAAACTGTTACTGGAAATGAACGCTTCAACATAGAAGAACAAAATTTGGGGAACCAAGTCGCCTTAGTGTACTGATCATTACCTGAAAGTATCATCCAGTTTGGGTGAAAAAATATTTGCTGAGATTTCTGGAGATTCGTAATTTTGGGAAGCTTGGCAACCCCTTCCCATGAAAGTGTTTCTCGCCAGTCACTGCTTAGGGCTACATCTAGAGGAAACAAAACGTAGAGATAGAACGTGAAACTACTTTGTTTTGTCAAGTTTCAAGAAGCTAGCACAAACCGTGTTGGATTTAGAGTTCCAAATACATCTATGAATATAGGAGAAAACAGAGTGAAACCTAAAAATTCAAACTGTTACTGGGAATGAACGCTTCAACATAGAAGAACGAAATTTGGGGAACCAAGTCGCCTTAGTGTACTGATCATTACCTGAAAGTATCATCCAGTTTGGGTGAAAAAATATTTGCTGAGATTTCTGGAGATTCGTAATTTTGGGAAGCTTGGCAACCCCTTCCCATGAAAGTGTTTCTCGCCAGTCACTGCTTAGGGCTACATCACGAGGAAACAAAACGTAGAGATAGAACGTGAAACTACTTTGTTGTGTCAAGTTTCAAGAAGCTAGCACAAACCGTGTTGGATTTAGAGTTCCAAATACATCTATCAATATAGGAGAAAACAGAGTGAAACCTAAAAATTCAAACTGTTACTGGAAATGAACGCTTCAACATAGAAGAACGAAATTTGGGGAACCAAGTCGCCTTAGTGTACTGATCATTACCTGAAAGTATCATCCAGTTTGGGTGAAAAAACGTTTGCTGAGATTTCTGGAGATTCGTAATTTTGGGAAGCTTGGCAACCCCTTCCCATGAAAGTGTTTCTCGCCAGTCACTGCTTAGGGCTACATCAAGAGGAAACAAAACGTAGAGATAGAACGTGAAACTACTTTGTTGTGTCAAGTTTCAAGAAGCTAGCACAAACCGTGTTGGATGTAGAGTTCCAAATACATCTATCAATATAGGAGAAAACAGAGTGAAACCTAAAAATTCAAACTGTTACTGGAAATGAACGCTTCAACATAGAAGAACGAAATTTGGGGAACCAAGTCGCCTTAGTGTACTGATCATTACCTGAAAGTATCATCCAGTTTGGGTGAAAAAATATTTGCTGAGATTTCTGGAGATTCGTAATTTTGGGAAGCTTGGCAACCCCTTCCCATGAAAGTGTTTCTCGCCAGTCACTGCTTAGGGCTACATCAAGAGGAAACAAAACGTAGAGATAGAACGTGAAACTACTTTGTTGTGTCAAGTTTCAAGAAGCTAGCACAAACCGTGTTGGATTTCGAGTTCCAAATACATCTATCAATATAGGAGAAAACAGAGTGAAACCTAAAAATTCAAACTGTTACTGGAAATGAACGCTTCAACATAGAAGAACGAAATTTGGGGAACCAAGTCGCCTTAGTGTACTGATCATTACCTGAAAGTATCATCCAGTTTGGGTGAAAAAATATTTGCTGAGATTTCTGGAGATTCGTAATTTTGGGAAGCTTGGCAACCCCTTCCCATGAAAGTGTTTCTCGCCAGTCACTGCTTAGGGCTACATCAAGAGGAAACAAAACGTAGAGATAGAACGTGAAACTACTTTGTTGTGTCAAGTTTCAAGAAGCTAGCACAAACCGTGTTGGATTTAGAGTTCCAAATACATCTATCAATATAGGAGAAAACAGAGTGAAACCTAAAAATTCAAACTGTTACTGGAAATGAACGCTTCAACATAGAAGAACGAAATTTGGGGAACCAAGTCGCCTTAGTGTACTGATCATTACCTGAGAGTATCATCCAGTTTCGGTGAAAAAATATTTGCTGAGATTTCTGGAGATTCGTAATTTTTGGAAGCTTGGCAACCCCTTCCCATGAAAGTGTTTCTCGCCAGTCACTGCTTAGGGCTACATCTAGAGGAAACAAAACGTAGAGATAGAACGTGAAACTACTTTGTTGTGTCTAGTTTCAAGAAGCTAGCACAAACCGTGTTGGATTTAGAGTTCCAAATACATCTATCAATAAAGGAGAAAACAGAGTGAAACCTAAAAATTCAAACTGTTACTGGAAATGAACGCTTCAACATAGAAGAACGAAATTTGGGGAACCAAGTCGCCTTAGTGTACTGATCATTACCTGAAAGTATCATCCAGTTTGGGTGAAAAAATATTTGCTGAGATTTCTGGAGATTCGTAATTTTGGGAAGCTTGGCAACCCCTTCCCATGAAAGTGTTTCTCGCCAGTCACTGCTTAGGGCTACATCAAGAGGAAACAAAACGTAGAGATAGAAGGTGAAACTACTTTTGTGTCAAGTTTCAAGAAGCTAGCACAAACCGTGTTGGATTTAGAGTTCCAAATACATCTATCAATATAGGAGAAAACAGAGTGAAACCTAAAAATTCAAACTGTTACTGGGAATGAACGCTTCAACATAGAAGAACGAAATTTGGGGAACCAAGTCGCCTTAGTGTACTGATCATTACCTGAAAGTATCATCCAGTTTGGGTGAAAAAATGTTTGCTGAGATTTCTGGAGATTCGTAATTTTGGGAAGCTTGGCAACCCCTTCCCATGAAAGTGTTTCTCGCCAGTCACTGCTTAGGGCTACATCAAGAGGAAACAAAACATAGAGATAGAACATGAAACTACTTTGTTGTGTCAAGTTTCAAGAAGCTAGCACAAACCGTGTTGGATGTAGAGTTCCAAATACATCTATCAATATAGGAGAAAACAGAGTGAAACCTAAAAATTCAAACTGTTACTGGAAATGAACGCTTCAACATAGAACAACGAAATTTGGGGAACCAAGTCGCCTTAGTGTACTGATCATTACCTGAAAGTATCATCCAGTTTGGGTGAAAAAATATTTGCTGAGATTTCTGGAGATTCGTAATTTTGGGAAGCTTGGCAACCCCTTCCCATGAAAGTGTTTCTCGCCAGTCACTGCTTAGGGCTACATCAAGAGGAAACAAAACGTAGAGATAGAACGTGAAACTACTTTGTTGTGTCAAGTTTCAAGAAGCTAGCACAAACCGTGTTGGATTTAGAGTTCCAAATACATCTATCAATATAGGAGAAAACAGAGTGAAACCTACAAATTCAAACTGTTACTGGAAATGAACGCTTCAACATAGAAGAACGAAATTTGGGGAACCAAGTCGCCTTAGTGTACTGATCATTACCTGAAAGTATCATCCAGTTTGGGTGAAAAAATGTTTGCTGAGATTTCTGGAGATTCGTAATTTTTGGAAGCTTGGCAACCCCTTCCCATGAAAGTGTTTCTCGCCAGTCACTGCTTAGGGCTACATCTAGAGGAAACAAAACGTAGAGATAGAACGTGAAACTACTTTGTTGTGTCAAGTTTCAAGAAGCTAGCACAAACCGTGTTGGATTTAGAGTTCCAAATACATCTATCAATATAGGAGAAAACAGAGTGAAACCTAAAAATTCAAACTGTTACTGGAAATGAACGCTTCAACATAGAAGAACGAAATTTGGGGAACCAAGTCGCCTTAGTGTACTGATCATTACCTGAAAGTATCATCCAGTTTGGGTGAAAAAATATTTGCTGAGATTTCTGGAGATTCGTAATTTTGGGAAGCTTGGCAACCCCTTCCCATGAAAGTGTTTCTCGCCAGTCACTGCTTAGGGCTACATCAAGAGGAAACAAAACGTAGAGATAGAAGGTGAAACTACTTTTGTGTCAAGTTTCAAGAAGCTAGCACAAACCGTGTTGGATTTAGAGTTCCAAATACATCTATCAATATAGGAGAAAACAGAGTGAAACCTAAAAATTCAAACTGTTACTGGGAATGAACGCTTCAACATAGAAGAACGAAATTTGGGGAACCAAGTCGCCTTAGTGTACTGATCATTACCTGAAAGTATCATCCAGTTTGGGTGAAAAAATGTTTGCTGAGATTTCTGGAGATTCGTAATTTTGGGAAGCTTGGCAACCCCTTCCCATGAAAGTGTTTCTCGCCAGTCACTGCTTAGGGCTACATCAAGAGGAAACAAAACGTAGAGATAGAACGTGAAACTACTTTGTTGTGTCAAGTTTCAAGAAGCTAGCACAAACCGTGTTGGATGTAGAGTTCCAAATACATCTATCAATATAGGAGAAAACAGAGTGAAACCTAAAAATTCAAACTGTTACTGGAAATGAACGCTTCAACATAGAAGAACGAAATTTGGGGAACCAAGTCGCCTTAGTGTACTGATCATTACCTGAAAGTATCATCCAGTTTGGGTGAAAAAATATTTGCTGAGATTTCTGGAGATTCGTAATTTTGGGAAGCTTGGCAACCCCTTCCCATGAAAGTGTTTCTCGCCAGTCACTGCTTAGGGCTACATCAAGAGGAAACAAAACATAGAGATAGAACGTGAAACTACTTTGTTGTGTCAAGTTTCAAGAAGCTAGCACAAACCGTGTTGGATTTAGAGTTCCAAATACATCTATCAATATAGGAGAAAACAGAGTGAAACCTAAAAATTCAAACTGTTACTGGAAATGAACGCTTCAACATAGAAGAACGAAATTTGGGGAACCAAGTCGCCTTAGTGTACTGATCATTACCTGAAAGTATCATCCAGTTTGGGTGAAAAAATATTTGCTGAGATTTCTGGAGATTCGTAATTTTGGGAAGCTTGGCAACCCCTTCCCATGAAAGTGTTTCTCGCCAGTCACTGCTTAGGGCTACATCAAGAGGAAACAAAACGTAGAGATAGAACGTGAAACTACTTTGTTGTGTCAAGTTTCAAGAAGCTAGCACAAACCGTGTTGGATTTAGAGTTCCAAATACATCTATCAATATAGGAGAAAACAGAGTGAAACCTAAAAATTCAAACTGTTACTGGAAATGAACGCTTCAACATAGAAGAACGAAATTTGGGGAACCAAGTCGCCTTAGTGTACTGATCATTACCTGAAAGTATCATCCAGTTTGGGTGAAAAAATATTTGCTGAGATTTCTGGAGATTCGTAATTTTGGGAAGCTTGGCAACCCCTTCCCATGAAAGTGTTTCTCGCCAGTCACTGCTTAGGGCTACATCAAGAGGAAACAAAACGTAGAGATAGAACGTGAAACTACTTTGTTGTGTCAAGTTTCAAGAAGCTAGCACAAACCGTGTTGGATTTAGAGTTCCAAATACATCTATCAATATAGGAGAAAACAGAGTGAAACCTAAAAATTCAAACTGTTACTGGAAATGAACGCTTCAACATAGAAGAACGAAATTTGGGGAACCAAGTCGCCTTAGTGTACTGATCATTACCTGAAAGTATCATCCAGTTTGGGTGAAAAAATGTTTGCTGAGATTTCTGGAGATTCGTAATTTTGGGAAGCTTGGCAACCCCTTCCCATGAAAGTGTTTCTCGCCAGTCACTGCTTAGGGCTACATCAAGAGGAAACAAAACGTAGAGATAGAACGTGAAACTACTTTGTTGTGTCAAGTTTCAAGAAGCTAGCACAAAACGTGTTGGATTTAGAGTTCCAAATACATCTATCAATATAGGAGAAAACAGAGTGAAACCTAAAAATTCAAACTGTTACTGGAAATGAACGCTTCAACATAGAAGAACGGAATTTGGGGAACCAAGTCGCCTTAGTGTACTGATCATTACCTGAAAGTATCATCCAGTTTGGGTGAAAAAATATTTGCTGAGATTTCTGGAGATTCGTAATTTTGGGAAGCTTGGAAACCCTTCCCATGAAATTGTTTCTCGCCAGTCACTGCTTAGGGCTACATCAAGAGGAAACAAAACGTAGAGATAGAACATGAAACTACTTTGTTGTGTCAAGTTTCAAGAAGCTAGCACAAACCGTGTTGGATTTAGAGTTCCAAATACATCGATCAATATAGGAGAAAACAGAGTGAAACCTAAAAATTCAAACTGTTACTGGAAATGAACGCTTCAACATAGAAGAACGAAATTTGGGGAACCAAGTCGCCTTAGTGTACTGATCATTACCTGAAAGTATCATCCAGTTTGGGTGAAAAAATATTTGCTGAGATTTCTGGAGATTCGTAATATTTGGAAGCTTGGCAACCCCTTCCCATGAAAGTGTTTCTCGCCAGTCACTGCTTAGGGCTACATCAAGAGGAAACAAAACGTAGAGATAGAACGTGAAACTACTTTGTTGTGTCAAGTTTCAAGAAGCTAGCACAAACCGTGTTGGATTTAGAGTTCCAAATACATCTATCAATATAGGAGAAAACAAAGTGAAACCTAAAAATTCAAACTGTTACTGGAAATGAACGCTTCAACATAGAAGAACGAAATTTGGGGAACCAAGTCGCCTTAGTGTACTGATCATTACCTGAAAGTATCATCCAGTTTGGGTGAAAAAATATTTGCTGAGATTTCTGGAGATTCGTATTTGGGAAGCTTGGCAACCCCTTCCCATGAAAGTGTTTCTCGCCAGTCACTGCTTAGGGCTACATCAAGAGGAAACAAAACGTAGAGATAGAACGTGAAACTACTTTGTTGTGTCAAGTTTCAAGAAGCTAGCACAAACCGTGTTGGATTTAGAGTTCCAAATACATCTATCAATATAGGAGAAAACAGAGTGAAACCTAAAAATTCAAACTGTTACTGGAAATGAATGCTTCAACATAGAAGAACGAAATTTGGGGAACCAAGTCGCCTTAGTGTACTGATCATTACCTGAGAGTATCATCCAGTTTCGGTGAAAAAATATTTGCTGAGATTTCTGGAGATTCGTAATTTTTGGAAGCTTGGCAACCCCTTCCCATGAAAGTGTTTCTCGCCAGTCACTGCTTAGGGCTACATCTAGAGGAAACAAAACGTAGAGATAGAACGTGAAACTACTTTGTTGTGTCAAGTTTCAAGAAGCTAGCACAAACCGTGTTGGATTTAGAGTTCCAAATACATCTATCAATATAGGAGAAAACAGAGTGAAACCTAAAAATTCAAACTGTTACTGGAAATGAACGCTTCAACATAGAAGAACGAAATTTGGGGAACCAAGTCGCCTTAGTGTACTGATCATTACCTGAAAGTATCATCCAGTTTGGGTGAAAAAATATTTGCTGAGATTTCTGGAGATTCGTAATTTTGGGAAGCTTGGCAACCCCTTCCCATGAAAGTGTTTCTCGCCAGTCACTGCTTAGGGCTACATCAAGAGGAAACAAAACGTAGAGATAGAAGGTGAAACTACTTTGTTGTGTCAAGTTTCAAGAAGCTAGCACAAACCGTGTTGGATTTAGAGTTCCAAATACATCTATCAATATAGGAGAAAACAGAGTGAAACCTAAAAATTCAAACTGTTACTGGAAATGAACGCTTCAACATAGAAGAACGAAATTTGGGGAACCAAGTCGCCTTAGTGTACTGATCATTACCTGAAAGTATCATCCAGTTTGGGTGAAAAAATATTTCCTGAGATTTCTGGAGATTCGTAATTTTGGGAAGCTTGGCAACCCCTTCCCATGAAAGTGTTTCTCGCCAGTCACTGCTTAGGGCTACATCAAGAGGAAACAAAACGTAGAGATAGAACGTGAAACTACTTTGTTGTGTCAAGTTTCAAGAAGCTAGCACAAACCGTGTTGGATTTAGAGTTCCAAATACATCTATCCATATAGGAGAAAACAGAGTGAAACCTAAAAATTCAAACTGTTACTGGAAATGAACGCTTCAACATAGAAGAACGAAATTTGGGTAACCAAGTCACCTTAGTGTACTGATCATTACCTGAAAGTATCATCCAGTTTGGGTGAAAAAATGTTTGCTGAGATTTCTGGAGATTCGTAATTTTGGGAAGCTTGGCAACCCCTTCCCATGAAAGTGTTTCTCGCCAGTCACTGCTTAGGGCTACATCAAGAGGAAACAAAACGTAGAGATAGAACGTGAAACTACTTTGTTGTGTCAAGTTTCAAGAAGCTAGCACAAACCGTGTTGGATGTAGAGTTCCAAATACATCTATCAATATAGGAGAAAACAGAGTGAAACCTAAAAATTCAAACTGTTACTGGAAATGAACGCTTCAACATAGAAGACCGAAATTTGGGGAACCAAGTCGCCTTAGTGTACTGATCATTACCTGAAAGTATCATCCAGTTTGGGTGAAAAAATATTTGCTGAGATTTCTGGAGATTCGTAATTTTGGGAAGCTTGGCAACCCCTTCCCATGAAAGTGTTTCTCGCCAGTCACTGCTTAGGGCTACATCAAGAGGAAACAAAACGTAGAGATAGAACGTGAAACTACTTTGTTGTGTCAAGTTTCAAGAAGCTAGCACAAAACGTGTTGGATTTAGAGTTCCAAATACATCTATCAATATAGGAGAAAACAGAGTGAAACCTAAAAATTCAAACTGTTACTGGAAATGAACGCTTCAACATAGAAGAACGAAATTTGGGGAACCAAGTCGCCTTAGTGTACTGATCATTACCTGAGAGTATCATCCAGTTTGGGTGAAAAAATGTTTGCTGAGATTTCTGGAGATTCGTAATTTTTGGAAGCTTGGCAACCCCTTCCCATGAAAGTGTTTCTCGCCAGTCACTGCTTAGGGCTACATCAAGAGGAAACAAAACGTAGAGATAGAATGTGAAACTACTTTGTTGTGTCAAGTTTCAAGAAGCTAGCACAAACCGTGTTGGATTTAGAGTTCCAAATACATCTATCAATATAGGAGAAAACAGAGTGAAACCTACAAATTCAAACTGTTACTGGAAATGAACGCTTCAACATAGAAGAACGAAATTTGGGGAACCAAGTCGCCTTAGTGTACTGATCATTACCTGAAAGTATCATCCAGTTTGGGTGAAAAAATGTTTGCTGAGATTTCTGGAGATTCGTAATTTTGGGAAGCTTGGCAACCCCTTCCCATGAAAGTGTTTCTCGCCAGTCACTGCTTAGGGCTACATCAAGAGGAAACCAAACGTAGAGATAGAACGTGAAACTACTTTGTTGTGTCAAGTTTCAAGAAGCTAGCACAAACCGTGTTGGATTTAGAGTTCCAAATACATCTATCAATATAGGAGAAAACAGAGTGAAACCTAAAAATTCAAACTGTTACTGGAAATGAACGCTTCAACATAGAAGAACGAAATTTGGGGAACCAAGTTGCCTTAGTGTACTGATCATTACCTGAAAGTATCATCCAGTTTGGGTGAAAAAATATTTCCTGAGATTTCTGGAGATTCGTAATTTTTGGAAGCTTGGCAACCCCTTCCCATGAAAGTGTTTCTCGCCAGTCACTGGTTAGGGCTACATCAAGAGGAAACAAAACGTAGAGATAGAACGTGAAACTACTTTGTTGTGTCAAGTTTCAAGAAGCTAGCACAAAACGTGTTGGATTTAGAGTTCCAAATACATCTATCAATATAGGAGAAAACAGAGTGAAACCTAAAAATTCAAACTGTTACTGGAAATGAACGCTTCAACATAGTAGAACGAAATTTGGGGAACCAAGTCGCCTTAGTGTACTGATCATTACCTGAGAGTATCATCCAGTTTGGGTGAAAAAATGTTTGCTGAGATTTCTGGAGATTCGTAATTTTTGGAAGCTTGGCAACCCCTTCCCATGAAAGTGTTTCTCGCCAGTCACTGCTTAGGGCTACATCAAGAGGAAACAAAACGTAGAGATAGAACGTGAAACTACTTTGTTGTGTCAAGTTTCAAGAAGCTAGCACAAACCGTGTTGGATTTAGAGTTCCAAATACATCTATCAATATAGGAGAAAACAGAGTGAAACCTAAAAATTCAAACTGTTACTGGAAATGAACGCTTCAACATAGAAGAACGAAATTTGGGGAACCAAGTCGCCTTAGTGTACTGATCATTACCTGAAAGTATCATCCAGTTTGGGTGAAAAAATATTTGCTGAGATTTCTGGAGATTCGTAATTTTGGGAAGCTTGGCAACCCCGTTCCATGAAAGGGTTTCTCGCCAGTCACTGCTTAGGGCTACATCAAGAGGAAACAAAACATAGAGATAGAACATGAAACTACTTTGTTGTGTCAAGTTTCAAGAAGCTAGCACAAACCGTGTTGGATTTAGAGTTCCAAATACATCTATCAATATAGGAGAAAACAAAGTGAAACCTAAAAATTCAAACTGTTACTGGAAATGAACGCTTCAACATAGAAGAACGAAATTTGGGGAACCAAGTCACCTTAGTGTACTGATCATTACCTGAAAGTATCATCCAGTTTGGGTGAAAAATTATTTGCTGAGATTTCTGGAGATTCGTAATTTTGGGAAGCTTGGCAACCCCTTCCCATGAAAGTGTTTCTCGCCAGTCACTGCTTAGGGCTACATCAAGAGGAAACAAAACGTAGAGATAGAACGTGAAACTACTTTGTTGTGTCAAGTTTCAAGAAGCTAGCACAAACCGTGTTGGATTTAGAGTTCCAAATACATCTATCAATATAGGAGAAAACAGAGTGAAACCTAAAAATTCAAACTGTTACTGGAAATGAATGCTTCAACATAGAAGAACGAAATTTGGGGAACCAAGTCGCCTTAGTGTACTGATCATTACCTGAGAGTATCATCCAGTTTCGGTGAAAAAATATTTGCTGAGATTTCTGGAGATTCGTAATTTTTGGAAGCTTGGCAACCCCTTCCCATGAAAGTGTTTCTCGCCAGTCACTGCTTAGGGCTACATCTAGAGGAAACAAAACGTAGAGATAGAACGTGAAACTACTTTGTTGTGTCAAGTTTCAAGAAGCTAGCACAAACCGTGTTGGATTTAGAGTTCCAAATACATCTATCAATATAGGAGAAAACAGAGTGAAACCTAAAAATTCAAACTGTTACTGGAAATGAACGCTTCAACATAGAAGAACGAAATTTGGGGAACCAAGTCGCCTTAGTGTACTGATCATTACCTGAAAGTATCATCCAGTTTGGGTGAAAAAATATTTGCTGAGATTTCTGGAGATTCGTAATTTTGGGAAGCTTGGCAACCCCTTCCCATGAAAGTGTTTCTCGCCAGTCACTGCTTAGGGCTACATCAAGAGGAAACAAAACGTAGAGATAGAAGGTGAAACTACTTTGTTGTGTCAAGTTTCAAGAAGCTAGCACAAACCGTGTTGGATTTAGAGTTCCAAATACATCTATCAATATAGGAGAAAACAGAGTGAAACCTAAAAATTCAAACTGTTACTGGAAATGAACGCTTCAACATAGAAGAACGAAATTTGGGGAACCAAGTCGCCTTAGTGTACTGATCATTACCTGAAAGTATCATCCAGTTTGGGTGAAAAAATATTTCCTGAGATTTCTGGAGATTCGTAATTTTGGGAAGCTTGGCAACCCCTTCCCATGAAAGTGTTTCTCGCCAGTCACTGCTTAGGGCTACATCAAGAGGAAACAAAACGTAGAGATAGAACGTGAAACTACTTTGTTGTGTCAAGTTTCAAGAAGCTAGCACAAACCGTGTTGGATTTAGAGTTCCAAATACATCTATCCATATAGGAGAAAACAGAGTGAAACCTAAAAATTCAAACTGTTACTGGAAATGAACGCTTCAACATAGAAGAACGAAATTTGGGTAACCAAGTCACCTTAGTGTACTGATCATTACCTGAAAGTATCATCCAGTTTGGGTGAAAAAATGTTTGCTGAGATTTCTGGAGATTCGTAATTTTGGGAAGCTTGGCAACCCCTTCCCATGAAAGTGTTTCTCGCCAGTCACTGCTTAGGGCTACATCAAGAGGAAACAAAACGTAGAGATAGAACGTGAAACTACTTTGTTGTGTCAAGTTTCAAGAAGCTAGCACAAACCGTGTTGGATGTAGAGTTCCAAATACATCTATCAATATAGGAGAAAACAGAGTGAAACCTAAAAATTCAAACTGTTACTGGAAATGAACGCTTCAACATAGAAGACCGAAATTTGGGGAACCAAGTCGCCTTAGTGTACTGATCATTACCTGAAAGTATCATCCAGTTTGGGTGAAAAAATATTTGCTGAGATTTCTGGAGATTCGTAATTTTGGGAAGCTTGGCAACCCCTTCCCATGAAAGTGTTTCTCGCCAGTCACTGCTTAGGGCTACATCAAGAGGAAACAAAACGTAGAGATAGAACGTGAAACTACTTTGTTGTGTCAAGTTTCAAGAAGCTAGCACAAAACGTGTTGGATTTAGAGTTCCAAATACATCTATCAATATAGGAGAAAACAGAGTGAAACCTAAAAATTCAAACTGTTACTGGAAATGAACGCTTCAACATAGAAGAACGAAATTTGGGGAACCAAGTCGCCTTAGTGTACTGATCATTACCTGAGAGTATCATCCAGTTTGGGTGAAAAAATGTTTGCTGAGATTTCTGGAGATTCGTAATTTTTGGAAGCTTGGCAACCCCTTCCCATGAAAGTGTTTCTCGCCAGTCACTGCTTAGGGCTACATCAAGAGGAAACAAAACGTAGAGATAGAATGTGAAACTACTTTGTTGTGTCAAGTTTCAAGAAGCTAGCACAAACCGTGTTGGATTTAGAGTTCCAAATACATCTATCAATATAGGAGAAAACAGAGTGAAACCTAAAAATTCAAACTGTTACTGGAAATGAACGCTTCAACATAGAAGAACGAAATTTGGGGAACCAAGTCGCCTTAGTGTACTGATCATTACCTGAAAGTATCATCCAGTTTGGGTGAAAAAATATTTGCTGAGATTTCTGGAGATTCGTAATTTTGGGAAGCTTGGCAACCCCTTCCCATGAAAGTGTTTCTCGCCAGTCACTGCTTAGGGCTACATCAAGAGGAAACAAAACGTAGAGATAGAAGGTGAAACTACTTTGTTGTGTCAAGTTTCAAGAAGCTAGCACAAACCGTGTTGGATTTAGAGTTCCAAATACATCTATCAATATAGGAGAAAACAGAGTGAAACCTAAAAATTCAAACTGTTACTGGAAATGAACGCTTCAACATAGAAGAACGAAATTTGGGGAACCAAGTCGCCTTAGTGTACTGATCATTACCTGAAAGTATCATCCAGTTTGGGTGAAAAAATATTTCCTGAGATTTCTGGAGATTCGTAATTTTGGGAAGCTTGGCAACCCCTTCCCATGAAAGTGTTTCTCGCCAGTCACTGCTTAGGGCTACATCAAGAGGAAACAAAACGTAGAGATAGAACGTGAAACTACTTTGTTGTGTCAAGTTTCAAGAAGCTAGCACAAAACGTGTTGGATTTAGAGTTCCAAATACATCTATCAATATAGGAGAAAACAGAGTGAAACCTAAAAATTCAAACTGTTACTGGAAATGAACGCTTCAACATAGAAGAACGAAATTTGGGGAACCAAGTCGCCTTAGTGTACTGATCATTACCTGAGAGTATCATCCAGTTTGGGTGAAAAAATGTTTGCTGAGATTTCTGGAGATTCGTAATTTTTGGAAGCTTGGCAACCCCTTCCCATGAAAGTGTTTCTCGCCAGTCACTGCTTAGGGCTACATCAAGAGGAAACAAAACGTAGAGATAGAACGTGAAACTACTTTGTTGTGTCAAGTTTCAAGAAGCTAGCACAAACCGTGTTGGATTTAGAGTTCCAAATACATCTATCAATATAGGAGAAAACAGAGTGAAACCTAAAAATTCAAACTGTTACTGGAAATGAACGCTTCAACATAGAAGAACGAAATTTGGGGAACCAAGTCGCCTTAGTGTACTGATCATTACCTGAAAGTATCATCCAGTTTGGGTGAAAAAATATTTGCTGAGATTTCTGGAGATTCGTAATTTTGGGAAGCTTGGCAACCCCGTTCCATGAAAGGGTTTCTCGCCAGTCACTGCTTAGGGCTACATCAAGAGGAAACAAAACATAGAGATAGAACATGAAACTACTTTGTTGTGTCAAGTTTCAAGAAGCTAGCACAAACCGTGTTGGATTTAGAGTTCCAAATACATCTATCAATATAGGAGAAAACAAAGTGAAACCTAAAAATTCAAACTGTTACTGGAAATGAACGCTTCAACATAGAAGAACGAAATTTGGGGAACCAAGTCACCTTAGTGTACTGATCATTACCTGAAAGTATCATCCAGTTTGGGTGAAAAATTATTTGCTGAGATTTCTGGAGATTCGTAATTTTGGGAAGCTTGGCAACCCCTTCCCATGAAAGTGTTTCTCGCCAGTCACTGCTTAGGGCTACATCAAGAGGAAACAAAACGTAGAGATAGAACGTGAAACTACTTTGTTGTGTCAAGTTTCAAGAAGCTAGCACAAACCGTGTTGGATTTAGAGTTCCAAATACATCTATCAATATAGGAGAAAACAGAGTGAAACCTAAAAATTCAAACTGTTACTGGAAATGAATGCTTCAACATAGAAGAACGAAATTTGGGGAACCAAGTCGCCTTAGTGTACTGATCATTACCTGAAAGTATCATCCAGTTTGGGTGAAAAAATGTTTGCTGAGATTTCTGGAGATTCGTAATTTTGGGAAGCTTGGCAACCCCTTCCCATGAAAGTGTTTCTCGCCAGTCACTGCTTAGGGCTACATCAAGAGGAAACAAAACGTAGAGATAGAACGTGAAACTACTTTGTTGTGTCAAGTTTCAAGAAGCTAGCACAAACCGTGTTGGATTTAGAGTTCCAAATACATCTATCAATATAGGAGAAAACAGAGTGAAACCTAAAAATTCAAACTGTTACTGGAAATGAACGCTTCAACATAGAAGAACGGAATTTGGGGAACCAAGTCGCCTTAGTGTACTGATCATTACCTGAAAGTATCATCCAGTTTGGGTGAAAAAATATTTGCTGAGATTTCTGGAGATTCGTAATTTTGGGAAGCTTGGAAACCCTTCCCATGAAATTGTTTCTCGCCAGTCACTGCTTAGGGCTACATCAAGAGGAAACAAAACGTAGAGATAGAACGTGAAACTACTTTGTTGTGTCAAGTTTCAAGAAGCTAGCACAAACCGTGTTGGATTTAGAGTTCCAAATACATCGATCAATATAGGAGAAAACAGAGTGAAACCTAAAAATTCAAACTGTTACTGGAAATGAACGCTTCAACATAGAAGAACGAAATTTGGGGAACCAAGTCACCTTAGTGTACTGATCATTACCTGAAAGTATCATCCAGTTTGGGTGAAAAAATATTTGCTGAGATTTCTGGAGATTCGTAATATTTGGAAGCTTGGCAACCCCTTCCCATGAAAGTGTTTCTCGCCAGTCACTGCTTAGGGCTACATCAAGAGGAAACAAAACGTAGAGATAGAACGTGAAACTACTTTGTTGTGTCAAGTTTCAAGAAGCTAGCACAAACCGTGTTGGATTTAGAGTTCCAAATACATCTATCAATATAGGAGAAAACAAAGTGAAACCTAAAAATTCAAACTGTTACTGGAAATGAACGCTTCAACATAGAACAACGACATTTGGGGAACCAAGTCGCCTTAGTGTACTGATCATTACCTGAAAGTATCATCCAGTTTGGGTGAAAAAATATTTGCTGAGATTTTTGGAGATTCGTATTTGGGAAGCTTGGCAACCCCTTCCCATGAAAGTGTTTCTCGCCAGTCACTGCTTAGGGCTACATCAAGAGGAAACAAAACGTAGAGATAGAACGTGAAACTACTTTGTTGTGTCAAGTTTCAAGAAGCTAGCACAAACCGTGTTGGATTTAGAGTTCCAAATACATCTATCAATATAGGAGAAAACAGAGTGAAACCTAAAAATTCAAACTGTTACTGGAAATGAACGCTTCAACATAGAAGAACGAAATTTGGGGAACCAAGTCGCCTTAGTGTACTGATCATTACCTGAAAGTAACATCCAGTTTGGGTGAAAAAATGTTTGCTGAGATTTCTGGAGATTCGTAATTTTGGGAAGCTTGGCAACCCCTTCCCATGAAAGTGTTTCTCGCCAGTCACTGCTTAGGGCTACATCAAGAGGAAACAAAACGTAGAGATAGAACGTGAAACTACTTTGTTGTGTCAAGTTTCAAGAAGCTAGCACAAACCGTGTTGGATGTAGAGTTCCAAATACATCTATCAATATAGGAGAAAACAGAGTGAAACCTAAAAATTCAAACTGTTACTGGAAATGAACGCTTCAACATAGAAGAACGGAATTTGGGGAACCAAGTCGCCTTAGTGTACTGATCATTACCTGAAAGTATCATCCAGTTTGGGTGAAAAAATATTTGCTGAGATTTCTGGAGATTCGTAATTTTGGGAAGCTTGGCAACCCCTTCCCATGAAATTGTTTCTCGCCAGTCACTGCTTAGGGCTACATCAAGAGGAAACAAAACGTAGAGATAGAACGTGAAACTACTTTGTTGTGTCAAGTTTCAAGAAGCTAGCACAAACCGTGTTGGATTTAGAGTTCCAAATACATCTATCAATATAGGAGAAAACAGAGTGAAACCTAAAAATTCAAACTGTTACTGGAAATGAACGCTTCAACATAGAAGAACGAAATTTGGGGAACCAAGTCGCCTTAGTGTACTGATCATTACCTGAAAGTATCATCCAGTTTGGGTGAAAAAATATTTGCTGAGATTTCTGGAGATTCGTAATTTTGGGAAGCTTGGCAACCCCTTCCCATGAAAGTGTTTCTCGCCAGTCACTGCTTAGGGCTACATCAAGAGGAAACAAAACGTAGAGATAGAACGTGAAACTACTTTGTTGTTTCAAGTTTCAAGAAGCTAGCACAAACCGTGTTGGATTTAGAGTTCCAAATACATCTATCCATATAGGAGAAAACAGAGTGAAACCTAAAAATTCAAACTGTTACTGGAAATGAACGCTTCAACATAGAAGAACGAAATTTGGGGAACCAAGTCGCCTTAGTGTACTGATCATTACCTGAAAGTATCATCCAGTTTGGGTGAAAAAATATTTGCTGAGATTTCTGGAGATTCGTAATTTTTGGAAGCTTGGCAACCCCTTCCCATGAAAGTGTTTCTCGCCAGTCACTGCTTAGGGCTACATCTAGAGGAAACAAAACGTAGAGATAGAACGTGAAACTACTTTGTTGTGTCAAGTTTCACGAAGCTAGCACAAACCGTGTTGGATTTAGAGTTCCAAATACATCTATCAATATAGGAGAAAACAGAGTGAAACCTAAAAATTCAAACTGTTACTGGGAATGAACGCTTCAACATAGAAGAACGAAATTTGGGGAACCAAGTCGCCTTAGTGTACTGATCATTACCTGAAAGTATCATCCAGTTTGGGTGAAAAAATATTTCCTGAGATTTCTGGAGATTCGTAATTTTGGGAAGCTTGGCAACCCCTTCCCATGAAAGTGTTTCTCGCCAGTCACTGCTTAGGGCTACATCAAGAGGAAACAAAACGTAGAGATAGAACGTGAAACTACTTTGTTGTGTCAAGTTTCAAGAAGCTAGCACAAACCGTGTTGGATTTAGAGTTCCAAATACATCTATCCATATAGGAGAAAACAGAGTGAAACCTAAAAATTCAAACTGTTACTGGAAATGAACGCTTCAACATAGAAGAACGAAATTTGGGGAACCAAGTCGCCTTAGTGTACTGATCATTACCTGAAAGTATCATCCAGTTTGGGTGAAAAAATATTTGCTGAGATTTCTGGAGATTCGTAATTTTGGGAAGCTTGGCAACCCCTTCCCATGAAAGTGTTTCTCGCCAGTCACTGCTTAGGGCTACATCAAGAGGAAACAAAACGTAGAGATAGAACGTGAAACTACTTTGTTGTGTCAAGTTTCAAGAAGCTAGCACAAAACGTGTTGGATTTAGAGTTCCAAATACATCTATCAATATAGGAGAAAACAGAGTGAAACCTAAAAATTCAAACTGTTACTGGAAATGAACGCTTCAACATAGAAGAACGAAATTTGGGGAACCAAGTCGCCTTAGTGTACTGATCATTACCTGAGAGTATCATCCAGTTTGGGTGAAAAAATGTTTGCTGAGATTTCTGGAGATTCGTAATTTTTGGAAGCTTGGCAACCCCTTCCCATGAAAGTGTTTCTCGCCAGTCACTGCTTAGGGCTACATCAAGAGGAAACAAAACGTAGAGATAGAAGGTGAAACTACTTTGTTGTGTCAAGTTTCAAGAAGCTAGCACAAACCGTGTTGGATTTAGAGTTCCAAATACATCTATCAATATAGGAGAAAACAGAGTGAAACCTAAAAATTCAAACTGTTACTGGAAATGAACGCTTCAACATAGAAGAACGAAATTTGGGGAACCAAGTCGCCTTAGTGTACTGATCATTACCTGAAAGTATCATCCAGTTTGGGTGAAAAAATATTTGCTGAGATTTCTGGAGATTCGTAATTTTGGGAAGCTTGGCAACCCCGTTCCATGAAAGGGTTTCTCGCCAGTCACTGCTTAGGGCTACATCAAGAGGAAACAAAACATAGAGATAGAACATGAAACTACTTTGTTGTGTCAAGTTTCAAGAAGCTAGCACAAACCGTGTTGGATTTAGAGTTCCAAATACATCTATCAATATAGGAGAAAACAAAGTGAAACCTAAAAATTCAAACTGTTACTGGAAATGAACGCTTCAACATAGAAGAACGAAATTTGGGGAACCAAGTCACCTTAGTGTACTGATCATTACCTGAAAGTATCATCCAGTTTGGGTGAAAAATTATTTGCTGAGATTTCTGGAGATTCGTAATTTTGGGAAGCTTGGCAACCCCTTCCCATGAAAGTGTTTCTCGCCAGTCACTGCTTAGGGCTACATCAAGAGGAAACAAAACGTAGAGATAGAACGTGAAACTACTTTGTTGTGTCAAGTTTCAAGAAGCTAGCACAAACCGTGTTGGATTTAGAGTTCCAAATACATCTATCAATATAGGAGAAAACAGAGTGAAACCTAAAAATTCAAACTGTTACTGGAAATGAACGCTTCAACATAGAAGAACGAAATTTGGGGAACCAAGTCGCCTTAGTGTACTGATCATTACCTGAAAGTATCATCCAGTTTGGGTGAAAAAATGTTTGCTGAGATTTCTGGAGATTCGTAATTTTGGGAAGCTTGGCAACCCCTTCCCATGAAAGTGTTTCTCGCCAGTCACTGCTTAGGGCTACATCAAGAGGAAACAAAACGTAGAGATAGAACGTGAAACTACTTTGTTGTGTCAAGTTTCAAGAAGCTAGCACAAACCGTGTTGGATTTAGAGTTCCAAATACATCTATCAATATAGGAGAAAACAGAGTGAAACCTAAAAATTCAAACTGTTACTGGAAATGAACGCTTCAACATAGAAGAACGGAATTTGGGGAACCAAGTCGCCTTAGTGTACTGATCATTACCTGAAAGTATCATCCAGTTTGGGTGAAAAAATATTTGCTGAGATTTCTGGAGATTCGTAATTTTGGGAAGCTTGGAAACCCTTCCCATGAAATTGTTTCTCGCCAGTCACTGCTTAGGGCTACATCAAGAGGAAACAAAACGTAGAGATAGAACGTGAAACTACTTTGTTGTGTCAAGTTTCAAGGAGCTAGCACAAACCGTGTTGGATTTAGAGTTCCAAATACATCGATCAATATAGGAGAAAACAGAGTGAAACCTAAAAATTCAAACTGTTACTGGAAATGAACGCTTCAACATAGAAGAACGAAATTTGGGGAACCAAGTCGCCTTAGTGTACTGATCATTACCTGAAAGTATCATCCAGTTTGGGTGAAAAAATATTTGCTGAGATTTCTGGAGATTCGTAATATTTGGAAGCTTGGCAACCCCTTCCCATGAAAGTGTTTCTCGCCAGTCACTGCTTAGGGCTACATCAAGAGGAAACAAAACGTAGAGATAGAACGTGAAACTACTTTGTTGTGTCAAGTTTCAAGAAGCTAGCACAAACCGTGTTGGATTTAGAGTTCCAAATACATCTATCAATATAGGAGAAAACAAAGTGAAACCTAAAAATTCAAACTGTTACTGGAAATGAACGCTTCAACATAGAACAACGAAATTTGGGGAACCAAGTCGCCTTAGTGTACTGATCATTACCTGAAAGTATCATCCAGTTTGGGTGAAAAAATATTTGCTGAGATTTCTGGAGATTCGTAATTTTGGGAAGCTTGGCAACCCCTTCCCATGAAAGTGTTTCTCGCCAGTCACTGCTTAGGGCTACATCAAGAGGAAACAAAACGTAGAGATAGAACGTGAAACTACTTTGTTGTGTCAAGTTTCAAGAAGCTAGCACAAACCGTGTTGGATTTAGAGTTCCAAATACATCTATCAATATAGGAGAAAACAGAGTGAAACCTAAAAATTCAAACTGTTACTGGAAATGAACGCTTCAACATAGAAGAACGAAATTTGGGGAACCAAGTCGCCTTAGTGTACTGATCATTACCTGAAAGTATCATCCAGTTTGGGTGAAAAAATGTTTGCTGAGATTTCTGGAGATTCGTAATTTTGGGAAGCTTGGCAACCCCTTCCCATGAAAGTGTTTCTCGCCAGTCACTGCTTAGGGCTACATCAAGAGGAAACAAAACGTAGAGATAGAACGTGAAACTACTTTGTTGTGTCAAGTTTCAAAAAGCTAGCACAAACCGTGTTGGATGTAGAGTTCCAAATACATCTATCAATATAGGAGAAAACAGAGTGAAACCTAAAAATTCAAACTGTTACTGGAAATGAACGCTTCAACATAGAAGAACGGAATTTGGGGAACCAAGTCGCCTTAGTGTACTGATCATTACCTGAAAGTATCATCCAGTTTGGGTGAAAAAATATTTGCTGAGATTTCTGGAGATTCGTAATTTTGGGAAGCTTGGCAACCCCTTCCCATGAAATTGTTTCTCGCCAGTCACTGCTTAGGGCTACATCAAGAGGAAACAAAACGTAGAGATAGAACGTGAAACTACTTTGTTGTGTCAAGTTTCAAGAAGCTAGCACAAACCGTGTTGGATTTAGAGTTCCAAATACATCTATCAATATAGGAGAAAACAGAGTGAAACCTAAAAATTCAAACTGTTACTGGAAATGAACGCTTCAACATAGAAGAACGAAATTTGGGGAACCAAGTCGCCTTAGTGTACTGATCATTACCTGAAAGTATCATCCAGTTTGGGTGAAAAAATATTTGCTGAGATTTCTGGAGATTCGTAATTTTGGGAAGCTTGGCAACCCCTTCCCATGAAAGTGTTTCTCGCCAGTCACTGCTTAGGGCTACATCAAGAGGAAACAAAACGTAGAGATAGAACGTGAAACTACTTTGTTGTGTCAAGTTTCAAGAAGCTAGCACAAACCGTGTTGGATTTAGAGTTCCAAATACATCTATCAATATAGGAGAAAACAGAGTGAAACCTAAAAATTCAAACTGTTACTGGAAATGAACGCTTCAACATAGAAGAACGAAATTTGGGGAACCAAGTCGCCTTAGTGTACTGATCATTACCTGAAAGTATCATCCAGTTTGGGTGAAAAAATATTTGCTGAGATTTCTGGAGATTCGTAATTTTTGGAAGCTTGGCAACCCCTTCCCATGAAAGTGTTTCTCGCCAGTCACTGCTTAGGGCTACATCTAGAGGAAACAAAACGTAGAGATAGAACGTGAAACTACTTTGTTGTGTCAAGTTTCACGAAGCTAGCACAAACCGTGTTGGATTTAGAGTTCCAAATACATCTATCAATATAGGAGAAAACAGAGTGAAACCTAAAAATTCAAACTGTTACTGGGAATGAACGCTTCAACATAGAAGAACGAAATTTGGGGAACCAAGTCGCCTTAGTGTACTGATCATTACCTGAAAGTATCATCCAGTTTGGGTGAAAAAATATTTCCTGAGATTTCTGGAGATTCGTAATTTTGGGAAGCTTGGCAACCCCTTCCCATGAAAGTGTTTCTCGCCAGTCACTGCTTAGGGCTACATCAAGAGGAAACAAAACGTAGAGATAGAACGTGAAACTACTTTGTTGTGTCAAGTTTCAAGAAGCTAGCACAAACCGTGTTGGATTTAGAGTTCCAAATACATCTATCCATATAGGAGAAAACAGAGTGAAACCTAAAAATTCAAACTGTTACTGGAAATGAACGCTTCAACATAGAAGAACGAAATTTGGGGAACCAAGTCGCCTTAGTGTACTGATCATTACCTGAAAGTATCATCCAGTTTGGGTGAAAAAATGTTTGCTGAGATTTCTGGAGATTCGTAATTTTGGGAAGCTTGGCAACCCCTTCCCATGAAAGTGTTTCTCGCCAGTCACTGCTTAGGGCTACATCAAGAGGAAACAAAACGTAGAGATAGAACGTGAAACTACTTTGTTGTGTCAAGTTTCAAGAAGCTAGCACAAACCGTGTTGGATTTAGAGTTCCAAATACATCTATCAATATAGGAGAAAACAGAGTGAAACCTAAAAATTCAAACTGTTACTGGAAATGAACGCTTCAACATAGAAGAACGAAATTTGGGGAACCAAGTCGCCTTAGTGTACTGATCATTACCTGAAAGTATCATCCAGTTTGGGTGAAAAAATATTTGCTGAGATTTCTGGAGATTCGTAATATTTGGAAGATTGGCAACCCCTTCCCATGAAAGTGTTTCTCGCCAGTCACTGCTTAGGGCTACATCAAGAGGAAACAAAACGTAGAGATAGAACGTGAAACTACTTTGTTGTGTCAAGTTTCAAGAAGCTAGCACAAACCGTGTTGGATTTAGAGTTCCAAATACATCTATCAATATAGGAGAAAACAAAGTGAAACCTAAAAATTCAAACTGTTACTGGAAATGAACGCTTCAACATAGAAGAACGAAATTTGGGGAACCAAGTCGCCTTAGTGTACTGATCATTACCTGAAAGTATCATCCAGTTTGGGTGAAAAAATATTTGCTGAGATTTCTGGAGATTCGTATTTGGGAAGCTTGGCAACCCCTTCCCATGAAAGTGTTTCTCGCCAGTCACTGCTTAGGGCTACATCAAGAGGAAACAAAACGTAGAGATAGAACGTGAAACTACATTGTTGTGTCAAGTTTCAAGAAGCTAGCACAAACCGTGTTGGATGTAGAGTTCCAAATACATCTATCAATATAGGAGAAAACAGAGTGAAACCTAAAAATTCAAACTGTTACTGGAAATGAACGCTTCAACATAGAAGAACGGAATTTGGGGAACCAAGTCGCCTTAGTGTACTGATCATTACCTGAAAGTATCATCCAGTTTGGGTGAAAAAATATTTGCTGAGATTTCTGGAGATTCGTAATTTTGGGAAGCTTGGCAACCCCTTCCCATGAAATTGTTTCTCGCCAGTCACTGCTTAGGGCTACATCAAGAGGAAACAAAACGTAGAGATAGAACGTGAAACTACTTTGTTGTGTCAAGTTTCAAGAAGCTAGCACAAACCGTGTTGGATTTAGAGTTCCAAATACATCTATCAATATAGGAGAAAACAGAGTGAAACCTAAAAATTCAAACTGTTACTGGAAATGAACGCTTCAACATAGAAGAACGAAATTTGGGGAACCAAGTCGCCTTAGTGTACTGATCATTACCTGAAAGTATCATCCAGTTTGGGTGAAAAAATATTTGCTGAGATTTCTGGAGATTCGTAATTTTGGGAAGCTTGGCAACCCCTTCCCATGAAAGTGTTTCTCGCCAGTCACTGCTTAGGGCTACATCAAGAGGAAACAAAACGTAGAGATAGAACGTGAAACTACTTTGTTGTGTCAAGTTTCAAGAAGCTAGCACAAAACTTGTTGGATTTAGAGTTCCAAATACATCTATCAATATAGGAGAAAACAGAGTGAAACCTAAAAATTCAAACTGTTACTGGAAATGAACGCTTCAACATAGAAGAACGAAATTTGGGGAACCAAGTCGCCTTAGTGTACTGATCATTACCTGAGAGTATCATCCAGTTTGGGTGAAAAAATATTTGCTGAGATTTCTGGAGATTCGTAATTTTTGGAAGCTTGGCAACCCCTTCCCATGAAAGTGTTTCTCGCCAGTCACTGATTAGGGCTACATAAAGAGGAAACAAAACGTAGAGATAGAACGTGAAACTACTTTGTTGTGTCAAGTTTCAAGAAGCTAGCACAAACCGTGTTGGATTTAGAGTTCCAAATACATCTATCAATATAGGAGAAAACAGAGTGAAACCTAAAAATTCAAACTGTTACTGGAAATGAACGCTTCAACATAGAAGAACGAAATTTGGGGAACCAAGTCGCCTTAGTGTACTGATCATTACCTGAAAGTATCATCCAGTTTGGGTGAAAAAATATTTGCTGAGATTTCTGGAGATTCGTAATTTTGGGAAGCTTGGCAACCCCGTTCCATGAAAGGGTTTCTCGCCAGTCACTGCTTAGGGCTACATCAAGAGGAAACAAAACATAGAGATAGAACATGAAACTACTTTGTTGTGTCAAGTTTCAAGAAGCTAGCACAAACCGTGTTGGATTTAGAGTTCCAAATACATCTATCAATATAGGAGAAAACAAAGTGAAACCTAAAAATTCAAACTGTTACTGGAAATGAACGCTTCAACATAGAAGAACGAAATTTGGGGAACCAAGTCACCTTAGTGTACTGATCATTACCTGAAAGTATCATCCAGTTTGGGTGAAAAATTATTTGCTGAGATTTCTGGAGATTCGTAATTTTGGGAAGCTTGGCAACCCCTTCCCATGAAAGTGTTTCTCGCCAGTCACTGCTTAGGGCTACATCAAGAGGAAACAAAACGTAGAGATAGAACGTGAAACTACTTTGTTGTGTCAAGTTTCAAGAAGCTAGCACAAACCGTGTTGGATGTAGAGTTCCAAATACATCTATCAATATAGGAGAAAACAGAGTGAAACCTACAAATTCAAACTGTTACTGGAAATGAACGCTTCAACATAGAAGAACGGAATTTGGGGAACCAAGTCGCCTTAGTGTACTGATCATTACCTGAAAGTATCATCCAGTTTGGGTGAAAAAATATTTGCTGAGATTTCTGGAGATTCGTAATTTTTGGAAGCTTGGCAACCCCTTCCCATGAAAGTGTTTCTCGCCAGTCACTGCTTAGGGCTACATCTAGAGGAAACAAAACGTAGAGATAGAACGTGAAACTACTTTGTTGTGTCAAGTTTCACGAAGCTAGCACAAACCGTGTTGGATTTAGAGTTCCAAATACATCTATCAATATAGGAGAAAACAGAGTGAAACCTAAAAATTCAAACTGTTACTGGGAATGAACGCTTCAACATAGAAGAACGAAATTTGGGGAACCAAGTCGCCTTAGTGTACTGATCATTACCTGAAAGTATCATCCAGTTTGGGTGAAAAAATATTTCCTGAGATTTCTGGAGATTCGTAATTTTGGGAAGCTTGGCAACCCCTTCCCATGAAAGTGTTTCTCGCCAGTCACTGCTTAGGGCTACATCAAGAGGAAACAAAACGTAGAGATAGAACGTGAAACTACTTTGTTGTGTCAAGTTTCAAGAAGCTAGCACAAACCGTGTTGGATTTAGAGTTCCAAATACATCTATCCATATAGGAGAAAACAGAGTGAAACCTAAAAATTCAAACTGTTACTGGAAATGAACGCTTCAACATAGAAGAACGAAATTTGGGGAACCAAGTCGCCTTAGTGTACTGATCATTACCTGAAAGTATCATCCAGTTTGGGTGAAAAAATGTTTGCTGAGATTTCTGGAGATTCGTAATTTTGGGAAGCTTGGCAACCCCTTCCCATGAAAGTGTTTCTCGCCAGTCACTGCTTAGGGCTACATCAAGAGGAAACAAAACGTAGAGATAGAACGTGAAACTACTTTGTTGTGTCAAGTTTCAAGAAGCTAGCACAAACCGTGTTGGATTTAGAGTTCCAAATACATCTATCAATATAGGAGAAAACAGAGTGAAACCTAAAAATTCAAACTGTTACTGGAAATGAACGCTTCAACATAGAAGAACGGAATTTGGGGAACCAAGTCGCCTTAGTGTACTGATCATTACCTGAAAGTATCATCCAGTTCGGGTGAAAAAATATTTGCTGAGACTTCTGGAGATTCGTAATTTTGGGAAGCTTGGAAACCCTTCCCATGAAATTGTTTCTCGCCAGTCACTGCTTAGGGCTACATCAAGAGGAAACAAAACGTAGAGATAGAACGTGAAACTACTTTGTTGTGTCAAGTTTCAAGAAGCTAGCACAAACCGTGTTGGATTTAGAGTTCCAAATACATCTATCAATATAGGAGAAAACAGAGTGAAACCTAAAAATTCAAACTGTTACTGGAAATGAACGCTTCAACATAGAAGAACGAAATTTGGGGAACCAAGTCGCCTTAGTGTACTGATCATTACCTGAAAGTATCATCCAGTTTGGGTGAAAAAATATTTGCTGAGATTTCTGGAGATTCGTAATATTTGGAAGCTTGGCAACCCCTTCCCATGAAAGTGTTTCTCGCCAGTCACTGCTTAGGGCTACATCAAGAGGAAACAAAACGTAGAGATAGAACGTGAAACTACTTTGTTGTGTCAAGTTTCAAGAAGCTAGCACAAACCGTGTTGGATTTAGAGTTCCAAATACATCTATCAATATAGGAGAAAACAAAGTGAAACCTAAAAATTCAAACTGTTACTGGAAATGAACGCTTCAACATAGAAGAACGAAATTTGGGGAACCAAGTCGCCTTAGTGTACTGATCATTACCTGAAAGTATCATCCAGTTTGGGTGAAAAAATATTTGCTGAGATTTCTGGAGATTCGTAATTTTGGGAAGCTTGGCAACCCCTTCCCATGAAAGTGTTTCTCGCCAGTCACTGCTTAGGGCTACACCAAGAGGAAACAAAACGTAGAGATAGAACGTGAAACTACATTGTTGTGTCAAGTTTCAAGAAGCTAGCACAAACCGTGTTGGATGTAGAGTTCCAAATACATCTATCAATATAGGAGAAAACAGAGTGAAACCTAAAAATTCAAACTGTTACTGGAAATGAACGCTTCAACATAGAAGAACGGAATTTGGGGAACCAAGTCGCCTTAGTGTACTGATCATTACCTGAAAGTATCATCCAGTTTGGGTGAAAAAATATTTGCTGAGATTTCTGGAGATTCGTAATTTTGGGAATCTTGGCAACCCCTTCCCATGAAATTGTTTCTCGCCAGTCACTGCTTAGGGCTACATCAAGAGGAAACAAAACGTAGAGATAGAACGTGAAACTACTTTGTTGTGTCAAGTTTCAAGAAGCTAGCACAAACCGTGTTGGATTTAGAGTTCCAAATACATCTATCCATATAGGAGAAAACAGAGTGAAACCTAAAAATTCAAACTGTTACTGGAAATGAACGCTTCAACATAGAAGAACGAAATTTGGGGAACCAAGTCGCCTTAGTGTACTGATCATTACCTGAAAGTATCATCCAGTTTGGGTGAAAAAATATTTGCTGAGATTTCTGGAGATTCGTAATTTTTGGAAGCTTGGCAACCCCTTCCCATGAAAGTGTTTCTCGCCAGTCACTGCTTAGGGCTACATCTAGAGGAAACAAAACGTAGAGATAGAACGTGAAACTACTTTGTTGTGTCAAGTTTCACGAAGCTAGCACAAACCGTGTTGGATTTAGAGTTCCAAATACATCTATCAATATAGGAGAAAACAGAGTGAAACCTAAAAATTCAAACTGTTACTGGGAATGAACGCTTCAACATAGAAGAACGAAATTTGGGGAACCAAGTCGCCTTAGTGTACTGATCATTACCTGAAAGTATCATCCAGTTTGGGTGAAAAAATATTTCCTGAGATTTCTGGAGATTCGTAATTTTGGGAAGCTTGGCAACCCCTTCCCATGAAAGTGTTTCTCGCCAGTCACTGCTTAGGGCTACATCAAGAGGAAACAAAACGTAGAGATAGAACGTGAAACTACTTTGTTGTGTCAAGTTTCAAGAAGCTAGCACAAACCGTGTTGGATTTAGAGTTCCAAATACATCTATCCATATAGGAGAAAACAGAGTGAAACCTAAAAATTCAAACTGTTACTGGAAATGAACGCTTCAACATAGAAGAACGAAATTTGGGGAACCAAGTCGCCTTAGTGTACTGATCATTACCTGAAAGTATCATCCAGTTTGGGTGAAAAAATGTTTGCTGAGATTTCTGGAGATTCGTAATTTTGGGAAGCTTGGCAACCCCTTCCCATGAAAGTGTTTCTCGCCAGTCACTGCTTAGGGCTACATCAAGAGGAAACAAAACGTAGAGATAGAACGTGAAACTACTTTGTTGTGTCAAGTTTCAAGAAGCTAGCACAAACCGTGTTGGATTTAGAGTTCCAAATACATCTATCAATATAGGAGAAAACAGAGTGAAACCTAAAAATTCAAACTGTTACTGGAAATGAACGCTTCAACATAGAAGAACGGAATTTGGGGAACCAAGTCGCCTTAGTGTACTGATCATTACCTGAAAGTATCATCCAGTTCGGGTGAAAAAATATTTGCTGAGACTTCTGGAGATTCGTAATTTTGGGAAGCTTGGAAACCCTTCCCATGAAATTGTTTCTCGCCAGTCACTGCTTAGGGCTACATCAAGAGGAAACAAAACGTAGAGATAGAACGTGAAACTACTTTGTTGTGTCAAGTTTCAAGAAGCTAGCACAAACCGTGTTGGATTTAGAGTTCCAAATACATCTATCAATATAGGAGAAAACAGAGTGAAACCTAAAAATTCAAACTGTTACTGGAAATGAACGCTTCAACATAGAAGAACGAAATTTGGGGAACCAAGTCGCCTTAGTGTACTGATCATTACCTGAAAGTATCATCCAGTTTGGGTGAAAAAATATTTGCTGAGATTTCTGGAGATTCGTAATATTTGGAAGCTTGGCAACCCCTTCCCATGAAAGTGTTTCTCGCCAGTCACTGCTTAGGGCTACATCAAGAGGAAACAAAACGTAGAGATAGAACGTGAAACTACTTTGTTGTGTCAAGTTTCAAGAAGCTAGCACAAACCGTGTTGGATTTAGAGTTCCAAATACATCTATCAATATAGGAGAAAACAAAGTGAAACCTAAAAATTCAAACTGTTACTGGAAATGAACGCTTCAACATAGAAGAACGAAATTTGGGGAACCAAGTCGCCTTAGTGTACTGATCATTACCTGAAAGTATCATCCAGTTTGGGTGAAAAAATATTTGCTGAGATTTCTGGAGATTCGTATTTGGGAAGCTTGGCAACCCCTTCCCATGAAAGTGTTTCTCGCCAGTCACTGCTTAGGGCTACATCAAGAGGAAACAAAACGTAGAGATAGAACGTGAAACTACATTGTTGTGTCAAGTTTCAAGAAGCTAGCACAAACCGTGTTGGATGTAGAGTTCCAAATACATCTATCAATATAGGAGAAAACAGAGTGAAACCTAAAAATTCAAACTGTTACTGGAAATGAACGCTTCAACATAGAAGAACGGAATTTGGGGAACCAAGTCGCCTTAGTGTACTGATCATTACCTGAAAGTATCATCCAGTTTGGGTGAAAAAATATTTGCTGAGATTTCTGGAGATTCGTAATTTTGGGAATCTTGGCAACCCCTTCCCATGAAATTGTTTCTCGCCAGTCACTGCTTAGGGCTACATCAAGAGGAAACAAAACGTAGAGATAGAACGTGAAACTACTTTGTTGTGTCAAGTTTCAAGAAGCTAGCACAAACCGTGTTGGATTTAGAGTTCCAAATACATCTATCAATATAGGAGAAAACAGAGTGAAACCTAAAAATTCAAACTGTTACTGGAAATGAACGCTTCAACATAGAAGAACGAAATTTGGGGAACCAAGTCGCCTTAGTGTACTGATCATTACCTGAAAGTATCATCCAGTTTGGGTGAAAAAATATTTGCTGAGATTTCTGGAGATTCGTAATTTTGGGAAGCTTGGCAACCCCTTCCCATGAAAGTGTTTCTCGCCAGTCACTGCTTAGGGCTACATCAAGAGGAAACAAAACGTAGAGATAGAACGTGAAACTACTTTGTTGTGTCAAGTTTCAAGAAGCTAGCACAAAACTTGTTGGATTTAGAGTTCCAAATACATCTATCAATATAGGAGAAAACAGAGTGAAACCTAAAAATTCAAACTGTTACTGGAAATGAACGCTTCAACATAGAAGAACGAAATTTGGGGAACCAAGTCGCCTTAGTGTACTGATCATTACCTGAGAGTATCATCCAGTTTGGGTGAAAAAATATTTGCTGAGATTTCTGGAGATTCGTAATTTTGGGAAGCTTGGCAACCCCTTCCCATGAAAGTGTTTCTCGCCAGTCACTGCTTAGGGCTACATCAATAGGAAACAAAACGTAGAGATAGAACGTGAAACTACTTTGTTGTGTCAAGTTTCAAGAAGCTAGCACAAACCGTGTTGGATTTAGAGTTCCAAATACATCTATCAATATAGGAGAAAACAGAGTGAAACCTAAAAATTCAAACTGTTACTGGAAATGAACGCTTCAACATAGAAGAACGAAATTTGGGGAACCAAGTCGCCTTAGTGTACTGATCATTACCTGAAAGTATCATCCAGTTTGGGTGAAAAAATATTTGCTGAGATTTCTGGAGATTCGTAATTTTGGGAAGCTTGGCAACCCCGTTCCATGAAAGGGTTTCTCGCCAGTCACTGCTTAGGGCTACATCAAGAGGAAACAAAACATAGAGATAGAACATGAAACTACTTTGTTGTGTCAAGTTTCAAGAAGCTAGCACAAACCGTGTTGGATTTAGAGTTCCAAATACATCTATCAATATAGGAGAAAACAAAGTGAAACCTAAAAATTCAAACTGTTACTGGAAATGAACGCTTCAACATAGAAGAACGAAATTTGGGGAACCAAGTCACCTTAGTGTACTGATCATTACCTGAAAGTATCATCCAGTTTGGGTGAAAAATTATTTGCTGAGATTTCTGGAGATTCGTAATTTTGGGAAGCTTGGCAACCCCTTCCCATGAAAGTGTTTCTCGCCAGTCACTGCTTAGGGCTACATCAAGAGGAAACAAAACGTAGAGATAGAACGTGAAACTACTTTGTTGTGTCAAGTTTCACGAAGCTAGCACAAACCGTGTTGGATTTAGAGTTCCAAATACATCTATCAATATAGGAGAAAACAGAGTGAAACCTAAAAATTCAAACTGTTACTGGGAATGAACGCTTCAACATAGAAGAACGAAATTTGGGGAACCAAGTCGCCTTAGTGTACTGATCATTACCTGAAAGTATCATCCAGTTTGGGTGAAAAAATATTTCCTGAGATTTCTGGAGATTCGTAATTTTGGGAAGCTTGGCAACCCCTTCCCATGAAAGTGTTTCTCGCCAGTCACTGCTTAGGGCTACATCAAGAGGAAACAAAACGTAGAGATAGAACGTGAAACTACTTTGTTGTGTCAAGTTTCAAGAAGCTAGCACAAACCGTGTTGGATTTAGAGTTCCAAATACATCTATCCATATAGGAGAAAACAGAGTGAAACCTAAAAATTCAAACTGTTACTGGAAATGAACGCTTCAACATAGAAGAACGAAATTTGGGGAACCAAGTCGCCTTAGTGTACTGATCATTACCTGAAAGTATCATCCAGTTTGGGTGAAAAAATGTTTGCTGAGATTTCTGGAGATTCGTAATTTTGGGAAGCTTGGCAACCCCTTCCCATGAAAGTGTTTCTCGCCAGTCACTGCTTAGGGCTACATCAAGAGGAAACAAAACGTAGAGATAGAACGTGAAACTACTTTGTTGTGTCAAGTTTCAAGAAGCTAGCACAAACCGTGTTGGATTTAGAGTTCCAAATACATCTATCAATATAGGAGAAAACAGAGTGAAACCTAAAAATTCAAACTGTTACTGGAAATGAACGCTTCAACATAGAAGAACGGAATTTGGGGAACCAAGTCGCCTTAGTGTACTGATCATTACCTGAAAGTATCATCCAGTTCGGGTGAAAAAATATTTGCTGAGACTTCTGGAGATTCGTAATTTTGGGAAGCTTGGAAACCCTTCCCATGAAATTGTTTCTCGCCAGTCACTGCTTAGGGCTACATCAAGAGGAAACAAAACGTAGAGATAGAACGTGAAACTACTTTGTTGTGTCAAGTTTCAAGAAGCTAGCACAAACCGTGTTGGATTTAGAGTTCCAAATACATCTATCAATATAGGAGAAAACAGAGTGAAACCTAAAAATTCAAACTGTTACTGGAAATGAACGCTTCAACATAGAAGAACGAAATTTGGGGAACCAAGTCGCCTTAGTGTACTGATCATTACCTGAAAGTATCATCCAGTTTGGGTGAAAAAATATTTGCTGAGATTTCTGGAGATTCGTAATATTTGGAAGCTTGGCAACCCCTTCCCATGAAAGTGTTTCTCGCCAGTCACTGCTTAGGGCTACATCAAGAGGAAACAAAACGTAGAGATAGAACGTGAAACTACTTTGTTGTGTCAAGTTTCAAGAAGCTAGCACAAACCGTGTTGGATTTAGAGTTCCAAATACATCTATCAATATAGGAGAAAACAGAGTGAAACCTAAAAATTCAAACTGTTACTGGAAATGAACGCTTCAACATAGAAGAACGGAATTTGGGGAACCAAGTCGCCTTAGTGTACTGATCATTACCTGAAAGTATCATCCAGTTTGGGTGAAAAAATATTTGCTGAGATTTCTGGAGATTCGTAATTTTTGGAAGCTTGGCAACCCCTTCCCATGAAAGTGTTTCTCGCCAGTCACTGCTTAGGGCTACATCTAGAGGAAACAAAACGTAGAGATAGAACATGAAACTACTTTGTTGTGTCAAGTTTCACGAAGCTAGCACAAACCGTGTTGGATTTAGAGTTCCAAATACATCTATCAATATAGGAGAAAACAGAGTGAAACCTAAAAATTCAAACTGTTACTGGGAATGAACGCTTCAACATAGAAGAACGAAATTTGGGGAACCAAGTCGCCTTAGTGTACTGATCATTACCTGAAAGTATCATCCAGTTTGGGTGAAAAAATATTTCCTGAGATTTCTGGAGATTCGTAATTTTGGGAAGCTTGGCAACCCCTTCCCATGAAAGTGTTTCTCGCCAGTCACTGCTTAGGGCTACATCAAGAGGAAACAAAACGTAGAGATAGAACGTGAAACTACTTTGTTGTGTCAAGTTTCAAGAAGCTAGCACAAACCGTGTTGGATTTAGAGTTCCAAATACATCTATCCATATAGGAGAAAACAGAGTGAAACCTAAAAATTCAAACTGTTACTGGAAATGAACGCTTCAACATAGAAGAACGAAATTTGGGGAACCAAGTCGCCTTAGTGTACTGATCATTACCTGAAAGTATCATCCAGTTTGGGTGAAAAAATGTTTGCTGAGATTTCTGGAGATTCGTAATTTTGGGAAGCTTGGCAACCCCTTCCCATGAAAGTGTTTCTCGCCAGTCACTGCTTAGGGCTACATCAAGAGGAAACAAAACGTAGAGATAGAACGTGAAACTACTTTGTTGTGTCAAGTTTAAAGAAGCTAGCACAAACCGTGTTGGATTTAGAGTTCCAAATACATCTATCAATATAGGAGAAAACAGAGTGAAACCTAAAAATTCAAACTGTTACTGGAAATGAACGCTTCAACATAGAAGAACGGAATTTGGGGAACCAAGTCGCCTTAGTGTACTGATCATTACCTGAAAGTATCATCCAGTTCGGGTGAAAAAATATTTGCTGAGACTTCTGGAGATTCGTAATTTTGGGAAGCTTGGAAACCCTTCCCATGAAATTGTTTCTCGCCAGTCACTGCTTAGGGCTACATCAAGAGGAAACAAAACGTAGAGATAGAACGTGAAACTACTTTGTTGTGTCAAGTTTCAAGAAGCTAGCACAAACCGTGTTGGATTTAGAGTTCCAAATACATCTATCAATATAGGAGAAAACAGAGTGAAACCTAAAAATTCAAACTGTTACTGGAAATGAACGCTTCAACATAGAAGAACGAAATTTGGGGAACCAAGTCGCCTTAGTGTACTGATCATTACCTGAAAGTATCATCCAGTTTGGGTGAAAAAATATTTGCTGAGATTTCTGGAGATTCGTAATATTTGGAAGCTTGGCAACCCCTTCCCATGAAAGTGTTTCTCGCCAGTCACTGCTTAGGGCTACATCAAGAGGAAACAAAACGTAGAGATAGAACGTGAAACTACTTTGTTGTGTCAAGTTTCAAGAAGCTAGCACAAACCGTGTTGGATTTAGAGTTCCAAATACATCTATCAATATAGGAGAAAACAAAGTGAAACCTAAAAATTCAAACTGTTACTGGAAATGAACGCTTCAACATAGAAGAACGAAATTTGGGGAACCAAGTCGCCTTAGTGTACTGATCATTACCTGAAAGTATCATCCAGTTTGGGTGAAAAAATATTTGCTGAGATTTCTGGAGATTCGTAATTTTGGGAAGCTTGGCAACCCCTTCCCATGAAAGTGTTTCTCACCAGTCACTGCTTAGGGCTACATCAAGAGGAAACAAAACGTAGAGATAGAACGTGAAACTACATTGTTGTGTCAAGTTTCAAGAAGCTAGCACAAACCGTGTTGGATGTAGAGTTCCAAATACATCTATCAATATAGGAGAAAACAGAGTGAAACCTAAAAATTCAAACTGTTACTGGAAATGAACGCTTCAACATAGAAGAACGGAATTTGGGGAACCAAGTCGCCTTAGTGTACTGATCATTACCTGAAAGTATCATCCAGTTTGGGTGAAAAAATATTTGCTGAGATTTCTGGAGATTCGTAATTTTGGGAATCTTGGCAACCCCTTCCCATGAAATTGTTTCTCGCCAGTCACTGCTTAGGGCTACATCAAGAGGAAACAAAACGTAGAGATAGAACGTGAAACTACTTTGTTGTGTCAAGTTTCAAGAAGCTAGCACAAACCGTGTTGGATTTAGAGTTCCAAATACATCTATCAATATAGGAGAAAACAGAGTGAAACCTAAAAATTCAAACTGTTACTGGAAATGAACGCTTCAACATAGAAGAACGAAATTTGGGGAACCAAGTCGCCTTAGTGTACTGATCATTACCTGAAAGTATCATCCAGTTTGGGTGAAAAAATATTTGCTGAGATTTCTGGAGATTCGTAATTTTGGGAAGCTTGGCAACCCCTTCCCATGAAAGTGTTTCTCGCCAGTCACTGCTTAGGGCTACATCAAGAGGAAACAAAACGTAGAGATAGAACGTGAAACTACTTTGTTGTGTCAAGTTTCAAGAAGCTAGCACAAAACTTGTTGGATTTAGAGTTCCAAATACATCTATCAATATAGGAGAAAACAGAGTGAAACCTAAAAATTCAAACTGTTACTGGAAATGAACGCTTCAACATAGAAGAACGAAATTTGGGGAACCAAGTCGCCTTAGTGTACTGATCATTACCTGAAAGTATCATCCAGTTTGGGTGAAAAAATATTTGCTGAGATTTCTGGAGATTCGTAATTTTTGGAAGCTTGGCAACCCCTTCCCATGAAAGTGTTTCTCGCCAGTCACTGCTTAGGGCTACATCAAGAGGAAACAAAACGTAGAGATAGAACGTGAAACTACTTTGTTGTGTCAAGTTTCAAGAAGCTAGCACAAACCGTGTTGGATTTAGAGTTCCAAATACATCTATCAATATAGGAGAAAACAGAGTGAAACCTAAAAATTCAAACTGTTACTGGAAATGAACGCTTCAACATAGAAGAACGAAATTTGGGGAACCAAGTCGCCTTAGTGTACTGATCATTACCTGAAAGTATCATCCAGTTTGGGTGAAAAAATATTTGCTGAGATTTCTGGAGATTCGTAATTTTGGGAAGCTTGGCAACCCCGTTCCATGAAAGGGTTTCTCGCCAGTCACTGCTTAGGGCTACATCAAGAGGAAACAAAACATAGAGATAGAACATGAAACTACTTTGTTGTGTCAAGTTTCAAGAAGCTAGCACAAACCGTGTTGGATTTAGAGTTCCAAATACATCTATCAATATAGGAGAAAACAAAGTGAAACCTAAAAATTCAAACTGTTACTGGAAATGAACGCTTCAACATAGAAGAACGAAATTTGGGGAACCAAGTCACCTTAGTGTACTGATCATTACCTGAAAGTATCATCCAGTTTGGGTGAAAAATTATTTGCTGAGATTTCTGGAGATTCGTAATTTTGGGAAGCTTGGCAACCCCTTCCCATGAAATTGTTTCTCGCCAGTCACTGCTTAGGGCTACATCAAGAGGAAACAAAACGTAGAGATAGAACGTGAAACTACTTTGTTGTGTCAAGTTTCAAGAAGCTAGCACAAACCGTGTTGGATTTAGAGTTCCAAATACATCTATCAATATAGGAGAAAACAGAGTGAAACCTAAAAATTCAAACTGTTACTGGAAATGAACGCTTCAACATAGAAGAACGAAATTTGGGGAACCAAGTCGCCTTAGTGTACTGATCATTACCTGAAAGTATCATCCAGTTTGGGTGAAAAAATATTTGCTGAGATTTCTGGAGATTCGTAATTTTGGGAAGCTTGGCAACCCCTTCCCATGAAAGTGTTTCTCGCCAGTCACTGCTTAGGGCTACATCAAGAGGAAACAAAACGTAGAGATAGAACGTGAAACTACTTTGTTGTGTCAAGTTTCAAGAAGCTAGCACAAAACTTGTTGGATTTAGAGTTCCAAATACATCTATCAATATAGGAGAAAACAGAGTGAAACCTAAAAATTCAAACTGTTACTGGAAATGAACGCTTCAACATAGAAGAACGAAATTTGGGGAACCAAGTCGCCTTAGTGTACTGATCATTACCTGAAAGTATCATCCAGTTTGGGTGAAAAAATATTTGCTGAGATTTCTGGAGATTCGTAATTTTTGGAAGCTTGGCAACCCCTTCCCATGAAAGTGTTTCTCGCCAGTCACTGCTTAGGGCTACATCAAGAGGAAACAAAACGTAGAGATAGAACGTGAAACTACTTTGTTGTGTCAAGTTTCAAGAAGCTAGCACAAACCGTGTTGGATTTAGAGTTCCAAATACATCTATCAATATAGGAGAAAACAGAGTGAAACCTAAAAATTCAAACTGTTACTGGAAATGAACGCTTCAACATAGAAGAACGAAATTTGGGGAACCAAGTCGCCTTAGTGTACTGATCATTACCTGAAAGTATCATCCAGTTTGGGTGAAAAAATATTTGCTGAGATTTCTGGAGATTCGTAATTTTGGGAAGCTTGGCAACCCCGTTCCATGAAAGGGTTTCTCGCCAGTCACTGCTTAGGGCTACATCAAGAGGAAACAAAACATAGAGATAGAACATGAAACTACTTTGTTGTGTCAAGTTTCAAGAAGCTAGCACAAACCGTGTTGGATTTAGAGTTCCAAATACATCTATCAATATAGGAGAAAACAAAGTGAAACCTAAAAATTCAAACTGTTACTGGAAATGAACGCTTCAACATAGAAGAACGAAATTTGGGGAACCAAGTCACCTTAGTGTACTGATCATTACCTGAAAGTATCATCCAGTTTGGGTGAAAAATTATTTGCTGAGATTTCTGGAGATTCGTAATTTTGGGAAGCTTGGCAACCCCTTCCCATGAAAGTGTTTCTCGCCAGTCACTGCTTAGGGCTACATCAAGAGGAAACAAAACGTAGAGATAGAACGTGAAACTACTTTGTTGTGTCAAGTTTCAAGAAGCTAGCACAAACCGTGTTGGATTTAGAGTTCCAAATACATCTATCAATATAGGAGAAAACAGAGTGAAACCTAAAAATTCAAACTGTTACTGGAAATGAACGCTTCAACATAGAAGAACGGAATTTGGGGAACCAAGTCGCCTTAGTGTACTGATCATTACCTGAAAGTATCATCCAGTTTGGGTGAAAAAATATTTGCTGAGACTTCTGGAGATTCGTAATTTTGGGAAGCTTGGAAACCCTTCCCATGAAATTGTTTCTCGCCAGTCACTGCTTAGGGCTACATCAAGAGGAAACAAAACGTAGAGATAGAACGTGAAACTACTTTGTTGTGTCAAGTTTCAAGAAGCTAGCACAAACCGTGTTGGATTTAGAGTTCCAAATACATCTATCAATATAGGAGAAAACAGAGTGAAACCTAAAAATTCAAACTGTTACTGGAAATGAACGCTTCAACATAGAAGAACGAAATTTGGGGAACCAAGTCGCCTTAGTGTACTGATCATTACCTGAAAGTATCATCCAGTTTGGGTGAAAAAATGTTTGCTGAGATTTCTGGAGATTCGTAATTTTGGGAAGCTTGGCAACCCCTTCCCATGAAAGTGTTTCTCGCCAGTCACTGCTTAGGGCTACATCAAGAGGAAACAAAACGTAGAGATAGAACGTGAAACTACTTTGTTGTGTCAAGTTTCAAGAAGCTAGCACAAACCGTGTTGGATTTAGAGTTCCAAATACATCTATCAATATAGGAGAAAACAGAGTGAAACCTAAAAATTCAAACTGTTACTGGAAATGAACGCTTCAACATAGAAGAACGGAATTTGGGGAACCAAGTCGCCTTAGTGTACTGATCATTACCTGAAAGTATCATCCAGTTCGGGTGAAAAAATATTTGCTGAGACTTCTGGAGATTCGTAATTTTGGGAAGCTTGGAAACCCTTCCCATGAAATTGTTTCTCGCCAGTCACTGCTTAGGGCTACATCAAGAGGAAACAAAACGTAGAGATAGAACGTGAAACTACTTTGTTGTGTCAAGTTTCAAGAAGCTAGCACAAACCGTGTTGGATTTAGAGTTCCAAATACATCTATCAATATAGGAGAAAACAGAGTGAAACCTAAAAATTCAAACTGTTACTGGAAATGAACGCTTCAACATAGAAGAACGAAATTTGGGGAACCAAGTCGCCTTAGTGTACTGATCATTACCTGAAAGTATCATCCAGTTTGGGTGAAAAAATATTTGCTGAGATTTCTGGAGATTCGTAATATTTGGAAGCTTGGCAACCCCTTCATATGAAAGTGTTTCTCGCCAGTCACTGCTTAGGGCTACATCAAGAGGAAACAAAACGTAGAGATAGAACGTGAAACTACTTTGTTGTGTCAAGTTTCAAGAAGCTAGCACAAACCGTGTTGGATTTAGAGTTCCAAATACATCTATCAATATAGGAGAAAACAAAGTGAAACCTAAAAATTCAAACTGTTACTGGAAATGAACGCTTCAACATAGAAGAACGAAATTTGGGGAACCAAGTCGCCTTAGTGTACTGATCATTACCTGAAAGTATCATCCAGTTTGGGTGAAAAAATATTTGCTGAGATTTCTGGAGATTCGTATTTGGGAAGCTTGGCAACCCCTTCCCATGAAAGTGTTTCTCGCCAGTCACTGCTTAGGGCTACATCAAGAGGAAACAAAACGTAGAGATAGAACGTGAAACTACATTGTTGTGTCAAGTTTCAAGAAGCTAGCACAAACCGTGTTGGATGTAGAGTTCCAAATACATCTATCAATATAGGAGAAAACAGAGTGAAACCTAAAAATTCAAACTGTTACTGGAAATGAACGCTTCAACATAGAAGAACGGAATTTGGGGAACCAAGTCGCCTTAGTGTACTGATCATTACCTGAAAGTATCATCCAGTTTGGGTGAAAAAATATTTGCTGAGATTTCTGGAGATTCGTAATTTTGGGAAGCTTGGCAACCCCTTCCCATGAAAGTGTTTCTCGCCAGTCACTGCTTAGGGCTACATCAAGAGGAAACAAAACGTAGAGATAGAACGTGAAACTACTTTGTTGTGTCAAGTTTCAAGAAGCTAGCACAAACCGTGTTGGATTTAGAGTTCCAAATACATCTATCAATATAGGAGAAAACAGAGTGAAACCTAAAAATTCAAACTGTTACTGGAAATGAACGCTTCAACATAGAAGAACGAAATTTGGGGAACCAAGTCGCCTTAGTGTACTGATCATTACCTGAAAGTATCATCCAGTTTGGGTGAAAAAATATTTGCTGAGATTTCTGGAGATTCGTAATTTTTGGAAGCTTGGCAACCCCTTCCCATGAAAGTGTTTCTCGCCAGTCACTGCTTAGGGCTACATCAAGAGGAAACAAAACGTAGAGATAGAACGTGAAACTACTTTGTTGTGTCAAGTTTCAAGAAGCTAGCACAAACCGTGTTGGATTTAGAGTTCCAAATACATCTATCAATATAGGAGAAAACAGAGTGAAACCTAAAAATTCAAACTGTTACTGGAAATGAACGCTTCAACATAGAAGAACGAAATTTGGGGAACCAAGTCGCCTTAGTGTACTGATCATTACCTGAAAGTATCATCCAGTTTGGGTGAAAAAATATTTGCTGAGATTTCTGGAGATTCGTAATTTTGGGAAGCTTGGCAACCCCGTTCCATTAAAGGGTTTCTCGCCAGTCACTGCTTAGGGCTACATCAAGAGGAAACAAAACATAGAGATAGAACATGAAACTACTTTGTTGTGTCAAGTTTCAAGAAGCTAGCACAAACCGTGTTGGATTTAGAGTTCCAAATACATCTATCAATATAGGAGAAAACAAAGTGAAACCTAAAAATTCAAACTGTTACTGGAAATGAACGCTTCAACATAGAAGAACGAAATTTGGGGAACCAAGTCACCTTAGTGTACTGATCATTACCTGAAAGTATCATCCAGTTTGGGTGAAAAATTATTTGCTGAGATTTCTGGAGATTCGTAATTTTGGGAAGCTTGGCAACCCCTTCCCATGAAAGTGTTTCTCGCCAGTCACTGCTTAGGGCTACATCAAGAGGAAACAAAACGTAGAGATAGAACGTGAAACTACTTTGTTGTGTCAAGTTTCAAGAAGCTAGCACAAACCGTGTTGGATTTAGAGTTCCAAATACATCTATCAATATAGGAGAAAACAGAGTGAAACCTAAAAATTCAAACTGTTACTGGAAATGAACGCTTCAACATAGAAGAACGGAATTTGGGGAACCAAGTCGCCTTAGTATACTGATCATTACCTGAAAGTATCATCCAGTTTGGGTGAAAAAATATTTGCTGAGACTTCTGGAGATTCGTAATTTTGGGAAGCTTGGAAACCCTTCCCATGAAATTGTTTCTCGCCAGTCACTGCTTAGGGCTACATCAAGAGGAAACAAAACGTAGAGATAGAACGTGAAACTACTTTGTTGTGTCAAGTTTCAAGAAGCTAGCACAAACCGTGTTGGATTTAGAGTTCCAAATACATCTATCAATATAGGAGAAAACAGAGTGAAACCTAAAAATTCAAACTGTTACTGGAAATGAACGCTTCAACATAGAAGAACGAAATTTGGGGAACCAAGTCGCCTTAGTGTACTGATCATTACCTGAGAGTATCATCCAGTTTGGGTGAAAAAATATTTGCTGAGATTTCTGGAGATTCGTAATTTTTGGAAGCTTGGCAACCCCTTCCCATGAAAGTGTTTCTCGCCAGTCACTGCTTAGGGCTACATCAAGAGGAAACAAAACGTAGAGATAGAACGTGAAACTACTTTGTTGTGTCAAGTTTCAAGAAGCTAGCACAAACCGTGTTGGATTTAGAGTTCCAAATACATCTATCAATATAGGAGAAAACAGAGTGAAACCTAAAAATTCAAACTGTTACTGGAAATGAACGCTTCAACATAGAAGAACGAAATTTGGGGAACCAAGTCGCCTTAGTGTACTGATCATTACCTGAAAGTATCATCCAGTTTGGGTGAAAAAATATTTGCTGAGATTTCTGGAGATTCGTAATTTTGGGAAGCTTGGCAACCCCTTCCCATGAAAGTGTTTCTCGCCAGTCACTGCTTAGGGCTACATCAAGAGGAAACAAAACGTAGAGATAGAACGTGAAACTACTTTGTTGTGTCAAGTTTCAAGAAGCTAGCACAAAACTTGATGGATTTAGAGTTCCAAATACATCTATCAATATAGGAGAAAACAGAGTGAAACCTAAAAATTCAAACTGTTACTGGAAATGAACGCTTCAACATAGAAGAACGAAATTTGGGGAACCAAGTCGCCTTAGTGTACTGATCATTACCTGAGAGTATCATCCAGTTTGGGTGAAAAAATATTTGCTGAGATTTCTGGAGATTCGTAATTTTTGGAAGCTTGGCAACCCCTTCCCATGAAAGTGTTTCTCGCCAGTCACTGCTTAGGGCTACATCAAGAGGAAACAAAACGTTGAGATAGAACGTGAAACTACTTTGTTGTGTCAAGTTTCAAGAAGCTAGCACAAACCGTGTTGGATTTAGAGTTCCAAATACATCTATCAATATAGGAGAAAACAGAGTGAAACCTAAAAATTCAAACTGTTACTGGAAATGAACGCTTCAACATAGAAGAACGAAATTTGGGGAACCAAGTCGCCTTAGTGTACTGATCATTACCTGAAAGTATCATCCAGTTTGGGTGAAAAAATATTTGCTGAGATTTCTGGAGATTCGTAATTTTGGGAAGCTTGGCAACCCCGTTCCATGAAAGGGTTTCTCGCCAGTCACTGCTTAGGGCTACATCAAGAGGAAACAAAACATAGAGATAGAACATGAAACTACTTTGTTGTGTCAAGTTTCAAGAAGCTAGCACAAACCGTGTTGGATTTAGAGTTCCAAATACATCTATCAATATAGGAGAAAACAAAGTGAAACCTAAAAATTCAAACTGTTACTGGAAATGAACGCTTCAACATAGAAGAACGAAATTTGGGGAACCAAGTCACCTTAGTGTACTGATCATTACCTGAAAGTATCATCCAGTTTGGGTGAAAAAATATTTGCTGAGATTTCTGGAGATTCGTAATTTTGGGAAGCTTGGCAACCCCTTCCCATGAAAGTGTTTCTCGCCAGTCACTGCTTAGGGCTACATCAAGAGGAAACAAAACGTAGAGATAGAACGTGAAACTACTTTGTTGTGTCAAGTTTCAAGAAGCTAGCACAAACCGTGTTGGATTTAGAGTTCCAAATACATCTATCAATATAGGAGAAAACAGAGTGAAACCTAAAAATTCAAACTGTTACTGGAAATGAACGCTTCAACATAGAAGAACGAAATTTGGGGAACCAAGTCGCCTTAGTGTACTGATCATTACCTGAAAGTATCATCCAGTTTGGGTGAAAAATTATTTGCTGAGATTTCTGGAGATTCGTAATTTTGGGAAGCTTGGCAACCCCTTCCCATGAAAGTGTTTCTCGCCAGTCACTGCTTAGGGCTACATCAAGAGGAAACAAAACGTAGAGATAGAACGTGAAACTACTTTGTTGTGTCAAGTTTCAAGAAGCTAGCACAAACCGTGTTGGATTTAGAGTTCCAAATACATCTATCAATATAGGAGAAAACAGAGTGAAACCTAAAAATTCAAACTGTTACTGGAAATGAACGCTTCAACATAGAAGAACGGAATTTGGGGAACCAAGTCGCCTTAGTGTACTGATCATTACCTGAAAGTATCATCCAGTTCGGGTGAAAAAATATTTGCTGAGACTTCTGGAGATTCGTAATTTTGGGAAGCTTGGAAACCCTTCCCATGAAATTGTTTCTCGCCAGTCACTGCTTAGGGCTACATCAAGAGGAAACAAAACGTAGAGATAGAACGTGAAACTACTTTGTTGTGTCAAGTTTCAAGAAGCTAGCACAAACCGTGTTGGATTTAGAGTTCCAAATACATCTATCAATATAGGAGAAAACAGAGTGAAACCTAAAAATTCAAACTGTTACTGGAAATGAACGCTTCAACATAGAAGAACGAAATTTGGGGAACCAAGTCGCCTTAGTGTACTGATCATTACCTGAAAGTATCATCCAGTTTGGGTGAAAAAATATTTGCTGAGATTTCTGGAGATTCGTAATATTTGGAAGCTTGGCAACCCCTTCCCATGAAAGTGTTTCTCGCCAGTCACTGCTTAGGGCTACATCAAGAGGAAACAAAACGTAGAGATAGAACGTGAAACTACTTTGTTGTGTCAAGTTTCAAGAAGCTAGCACAAACCGTGTTGGATTTAGAGTTCCAAATACATCTATCAATATAGGAGAAAACAGAGTGAAACCTAAAAATTCAAACTGTTACTGGAAATGAACGCTTCAACATAGAAGAACGGAATTTGGGGAACCAAGTCGCCTTAGTGTACTGATCATTACCTGAAAGTATCATCCAGTTTGGGTGAAAAAATATTTGCTGAGATTTCTGGAGATTCGTAATTTTGGGAAGCTTGGAAACCCTTCCCATGAAATTGTTTCTCGCCAGTCACTGCTTAGGGCTACATCAAGAGGAAACAAAACGTAGAGATAGAACGTGAAACTACTTTGTTGTGTCAAGTTTCAAGAAGCTAGCACAAACCGTGTTGGATGTAGAGTTCCAAATACATCTATCAATATAGGAGAAAACAGAGTGAAACCTAAAAATTCAAACTGTTACTGGAAATGAACGCTTCAACATAGAAGAACGAAATTTGGGGAACCAAGTCGCCTTAGTGTACTGATCATTACCTGAAAGTATCATCCAGTTTGGGTGAAAAAATATTTGCTGAGATTTCTGGAGATTCGTAATTTTGGGAAGCTTGGCAACCCCGTTCCATGAAAGGGTTTCTCGCCAGTCACTGCTTAGGGCTACATCAAGAGGAAACAAAACATAGAGATAGAACATGAAACTACTTTGTTGTGTCAAGTTTCAAGAAGCTAGCACAAACCGTGTTGGATTTAGAGTTCCAAATACATCTATCAATATAGGAGAAAACAGAGTGAAACCTAAAAATTCAAACTGTTACTGGAAATGAACGCTTCAACATAGAAGAACGAAATTTGGGGAACCAAGTCACCTTAGTGTACTGATCATTACCTGAAAGTATCATCCAGTTTGGGTGAAAAAATATTTGCTGAGATTTCTGGAGATTCGTAATTTTTGGAAGCTTGGCAACCCCTTCCCATGAAAGTGTTTCTCGCCAGTCACTGCTTAGGGCTACATCAAGAGGAAACAAAACGTAGAGATAGAACGTGAAACTACTTTGTTGTGTCAAGTTTCAAGAAGCTAGCACAAACCGTGTTGGATTTAGAGTTCCAAATACATCTATCAATATAGGAGAAAACAGAGTGAAACCTAAAAATTCAAACTGTTACTGGAAATGAACGCTTCAACATAGAAGAACGAAATTTGGGGAACCAAGTCGCCTTAGTGTACTGATCATTACCTGAGAGTATCATCCAGTTTGGGTGAAAAAATATTTGCTGAGATTTCTGGAGATTCGTAATTTTTGGAAGCTTGGCAACCCCTTCCCATGAAAGTGTTTCTCGCCAGTCACTGCTTAGGGCTACATCAAGAGGAAACAAAACGTAGAGATAGAACGTGAAACTACTTTGTTGTGTCAAGTTTCAAGAAGCTAGCACAAACCGTGTTGGATTTAGAGTTCCAAATACATCTATCAATATAGGAGAAAACAGAGTGAAACCTAAAAATTCAAACTGTTACTGGAAATGAACGCTTCAACATAGAAGAACGAAATTTGGGGAACCAAGTCGCCTTAGTGTACTGATCATTACCTGAAAGTATCATCCAGTTTGGGTGAAAAAATATTTGCTGAGATTTCTGGAGATTCGTAATTTTGGGAAGCTTGGCAACCCCGTTCCATGAAAGGGTTTCTCGCCAGTCACTGCTTAGGGCTACATCAAGAGGAAACAAAACATAGAGATAGAACATGAAACTACTTTGTTGTGTCAAGTTTCAAGAAGCTAGCCCAAACCGTGTTCGATTTAGAGTTCCAAATACATCTATCAATATAGGAGAAAACAAAGTGAAACCTAAAAATTCAAACTGTTACTGGAAATGAACGCTTCAACATAGAAGAACGAAATTTGGGGAACCAAGTCACCTTAGTGTACTGATCATTACCTGAAAGTATCATCCAGTTTGGGTGAAAAATTATTTGCTGAGATTTCTGGAGATTCGTAATTTTGGGAAGCTTGGCAACCCCTTCCCATGAAAGTGTTTCTCGCCAGTCACTGCTTAGGGCTACATCAAGAGGAAACAAAACGTAGAGATAGAACGTGAAACTACTTTGTTGTGTCAAGTTTCAAGAAGCTAGCACAAACCGTGTTGGATTTAGAGTTCCAAATACATCTATCAATATAGGAGAAAACAGAGTGAAACCTAAAAATTCAAACTGTTACTGGAAATGAACGCTTCAACATAGAAGAACGGAATTTGGGGAACCAAGTCGCCTTAGTGTACTGATCATTACCTGAAAGTATCATCCAGTTTGGGTGAAAAAATATTTGCTGAGACTTCTGGAGATTCGTAATTTTGGGAAGCTTGGAAACCCTTCCCATGAAATTGTTTCTCGCCAGTCACTGCTTAGGGCTACATCAAGAGGAAACAAAACGTAGAGATAGAATGTGAAACTACTTTGTTGTGTCAAGTTTCAAGAAGCTAGCACAAACCGTGTTGGATTTAGAGTTCCAAATACATCTATCAATATAGGAGAAAACAGAGTGAAACCTAAAAATTCAAACTGTTACTGGAAATGAACGCTTCAACATAGAAGAACGAAATTTGGGGAACCAAGTCGCCTTAGTGTACTGATCATTACCTGAAAGTATCATCCAGTTTGGGTGAAAAAATATTTGCTGAGATTTCTGGAGATTCGTAATTTTGGGAAGCTTGGCAACCCCTTCCCATGAAAGTGTTTCTCGCCAGTCACTGCTTAGGGCTACATCAAGAGGAAACAAAACGTAGAGATAGAACGTGAAACTACTTTGTTGTGTCAAGTTTCAAGAAGCTAGCACAAAACTTGTTGGATTTAGAGTTCCAAATACATCTATCAATATAGGAGAAAACAGAGTGAAACCTAAAAATTCAAACTGTTACTGGAAATGAACGCTTCAACATAGAAGAACGAAATTTGGGGAACCAAGTCGCCTTAGTGTACTGATCATTACCTGAGAGTATCATCCAGTTTGGGTGAAAAAATATTTGCTGAGATTTCTGGAGATTCGTAATTTTTGGAAGCTTGGCAACCCCTTCCCATGAAAGTGTTTCTCGCCAGTCACTGCTTAGGGCTACATCAAGAGGAAACAAAACGTAGAGATAGAACGTGAAACTACTTTGTTGTGTCAAGTTTCAAGAAGCTAGCACAAACCGTGTTGGATTTAGAGTTCCAAATACATCTATCAATATAGGAGAAAACAGAGTGAAACCTAAAAATTCAAACTGTTACTGGAAATGAACGCTTCAACATAGAAGAACGAAATTTGGGGAACCAAGTCGCCTTAGTGTACTGATCATTACCTGAAAGTATCATCCAGTTTGGGTGAAAAAATATTTGCTGAGATTTCTGGAGATTCGTAATTTTGGGAAGCTTGGCAACCCCGTTCCATGAAAGGGTTTCTCGCCAGTCACTGCTTAGGGCTACATCAAGAGGAAACAAAACGTAGAGGTAGAACATGAAACTACTTTGTTGTGTCAAGTTTCAAGAAGCTAGCACAAACCGTGTTGGATTTAGAGTTCCAAATACATCTATCAATATAGGAGAAAACAAAGTGAAACCTAAAAATTCAAACTGTTACTGGAAATGAACGCTTCAACATAGAAGAACGAAATTTGGGGAACCAAGTCACCTTAGTGTACTGATCATTACCTGAAAGTATCATCCAGTTTGGGTGAAAAATTATTTGCTGAGATTTCTGGAGATTCGTAATTTTGGGAAGCTTGGCAACCCCTTCCCATGAAAGTGTTTCTCGCCAGTCACTGCTTAGGGCTACATCAAGAGGAAACAAAACGTAGAGATAGAACGTGAAACTACTTTGTTGTGTCAAGTTTCAAGAAGCTAGCACAAACCGTGTTGGATTTAGAGTTCCAAATACATCTATCAATATAGGAGAAAACAGAGTGAAACCTAAAAATTCAAACTGTTACTGGAAATGAACGCTTCAACATAGAAGAACGGAATTTGGGGAACCAAGTCGCCTTAGTGTACTGATCATTACCTGAAAGTATCATCCAGTTTGGGTGAAAAAATATTTGCTGAGATTTCTGGAGATTCGTAATTTTTGGAAGCTTGGCAACCCCTTCCCATGAAAGTGTTTCTCGCCAGTCACTGCTTAGGGCTACATCTAGAGGAAACAAAACGTAGAGATAGAACGTGAAACTACTTTGTTGTGTCAAGTTTCACGAAGCTAGCACAAACCGTGTTGGATTTAGAGTTCCAAATACATCTATCAATATAGGAGAAAACAGAGTGAAACCTAAAAATTCAAACTGTTACTGGGAATGAACGCTTCAACATAGAAGAACGAAATTTGGGGAACCAAGTCGCCTTAGTGTACTGATCATTACCTGAAAGTATCATCCAGTTTGGGTGAAAAAATATTTCCTGAGATTTCTGGAGATTCGTAATTTTGGGAAGCTTGGCAACCCCTTCCCATGAAAGTGTTTCTCGCCAGTCACTGCTTAGGGCTACATCAAGAGGAAACAAAACGTAGAGATAGAACGTGAAACTACTTTGTTGTGTCAAGTTTCAAGAAGCTAGCACAAACCGTGTTGGATTTAGAGTTCCAAATACATCTATCCATATAGGAGAAAACAGAGTGAAACCTAAAAATTCAAACTGTTACTGGAAATGAACGCTTCAACATAGAAGAACGAAATTTGGGGAACCAAGTCGCCTTAGTGTACTGATCATTACCTGAAAGTATCATCCAGTTTGGGTGAAAAAATGTTTGCTGAGATTTCTGGAGATTCGTAATTTTGGGAAGCTTGGCAACCCCTTCCCATGAAAGTGTTTCTCGCCAGTCACTGCTTAGGGCTACATCAAGAGGAAACAAAACGTAGAGATAGAACGTGAAACTACTTTGTTGTGTCAAGTTTCAAGAAGCTAGCACAAACCGTGTTGGATTTAGAGTTCCAAATACATCTATCAATATAGGAGAAAACAGAGTGAAACCTAAAAATTCAAACTGTTACTGGAAATGAACGCTTCAACATAGAAGAACGGAATTTGGGGAACCAAGTCGCCTTAGTGTACTGATCATTACCTGAAAGTATCATCCAGTTCGGGTGAAAAAATATTTGCTGAGACTTCTGGAGATTCGTAATTTTGGGAAGCTTGGAAACCCTTCCCATGAAATTGTTTCTCGCCAGTCACTGCTTAGGGCTACATCAAGAGGAAACAAAACGTAGAGATAGAACGTGAAACTACTTTGTTGTGTCAAGTTTCAAGAAGCTAGCACAAACCGTGTTGGATTTAGAGTTCCAAATACATCTATCAATATAGGAGAAAACAGAGTGAAACCTAAAAATTCAAACTGTTACTGGAAATGAACGCTTCAACATAGAAGAACGAAATTTGGGGAACCAAGTCGCCTTAGTGTACTGATCATTACCTGAAAGTATCATCCAGTTTGGGTGAAAAAATATTTGCTGAGATTTCTGGAGATTCGTAATATTTGGAAGCTTGGCAACCCCTTCCAATGAAAGTGTTTCTCGCCAGTCACTGCTTAGGGCTACATCAAGAGGAAACAAAACGTAGAGATAGAACGTGAAACTACTTTGTTGTGTCAAGTTTCAAGAAGCTAGCACAAACCGTGTTGGATTTAGAGTTCCAAATACATCTATCAATATAGGAGAAAACAAAGTGAAACCTAAAAATTCAAACTGTTACTGGAAATGAACGCTTCAACATAGAAGAACGAAATTTGGGGAACCAAGTCGCCTTAGTGTACTGATCATTACCTGAAAGTATCATCCAGTTTGGGTGAAAAAATATTTGCTGAGATTTCTGGAGATTCGTATTTGGGAAGCTTGGCAACCCCTTCCCATGAAAGTGTTTCTCGCCAGTCACTGCTTAGGGCTACATCAAGAGGAAACAAAACGTAGAGATAGAACGTGAAACTACATTGTTGTGTCAAGTTTCAAGAAGCTAGCACAAACCGTGTTGGATGTAGAGTTCCAAATACATCTATCAATATAGGAGAAAACAGAGTGAAACCTAAAAATTCAAACTGTTACTGGAAATGAACGCTTCAACATAGAAGAACGGAATTTGGGGAACCAAGTCGCCTTAGTGTACTGATCATTACCTGAAAGTATCATCCAGTTTGGGTGAAAAAATATTTGCTGAGATTTCTGGAGATTCGTAATTTTGGGAATCTTGGCAACCCCTTCCCATGAAATTGTTTCTCGCCAGTCACTGCTTAGGGCTACATCAAGAGGAAACAAAACGTAGAGATAGAACGTGAAACTACTTTGTTGTGTCAAGTTTCAAGAAGCTAGCACAAACCGTGTTGGATTTAGAGTTCCAAATACATCTATCAATATAGGAGAAAACAGAGTGAAACCTAAAAATTCAAACTGTTACTGGAAATGAACGCTTCAACATAGAAGAACGAAATTTGGGGAACCAAGTCGCCTTAGTGTACTGATCATTACCTGAAAGTATCATCCAGTTTGGGTGAAAAAATATTTGCTGAGATTTCTGGAGATTCGTAATTTTGGGAAGCTTGGCAACCCCTTCCCATGAAAGTGTTTCTCGCCAGTCACTGCTTAGGGCTACATCAAGAGGAAACCAAACGTAGAGATAGAACGTGAAACTACTTTGTTGTGTCAAGTTTCAAGAAGCTAGCACAAAACTTGTTGGATTTAGAGTTCCAAATACATCTATCAATATAGGAGAAAACAGAGTGAAACCTAAAAATTCAAACTGTTACTGGAAATGAACGCTTCAACATAGAAGAACGAAATTTGGGGAACCAAGTCGCCTTAGTGTACTGATCATTACCTGAGAGTATCATCCAGTTTGGGTGAAAAAATATTTGCTGAGATTTCTGGAGATTCGTAATTTTTGGAAGCTTGGCAACCCCTTCCCATGAAAGTGTTTCTCGCCAGTCACTGCTTAGGGCTACATCAAGAGGAAACAAAACGTAGAGATAGAACGTGAAACTACTTTGTTGTGTCAAGTTTCAAGAAGCTAGCACAAACCGTGTTGGATGTAGAGTTCCAAATACATCTATCAATATAGGAGAAAACAGAGTGAAACCTAAAAATTCAAACTGTTACTGGAAATGAACGCTTCAACATAGAAGAACGAAATTTGGGGAACCAAGTCGCCTTAGTGTACTGATCATTACCTGAAAGTATCATCCAGTTTGGGTGAAAAAATATTTGCTGAGATTTCTGGAGATTCGTAATTTTGGGAAGCTTGGCAACCCCGTTCCATGAAAGGGTTTCTCGCCAGTCACTGCTTAGGGCTACATCAAGAGGAAACAAAACATAGAGATAGAACATGAAACTACTTTGTTGTGTCAAGTTTCAAGAAGCTAGCACAAACCGTGTTGGATTTAGAGTTCCAAATACATCTATCAATATAGGAGAAAACAAAGTGAAACCTAAAAATTCAAACTGTTACTGGAAATGAACGCTTCAACATAGAAGAACGAAATTTGGGGAACCAAGTCACCTTAGTGTACTGATCATTACCTGAAAGTATCATCCAGTTTGGGTGAAAAATTATTTGCTGAGATTTCTGGAGATTCGTAATTTTGGGAAGCTTGGCAACCCCTTCCCATGAAAGTGTTTCTCGCCAGTCACTGCTTAGGGCTACATCAAGAGGAAACAAAACGTAGAGATAGAACGTGAAACTACTTTGTTGTGTCAAGTTTCAAGAAGCTAGCACAAACCGTGTTGGATTTAGAGTTCCAAATACATCTATCAATATAGGAGAAAACAGAGTGAAACCTAAAAATTCAAACTGTTACTGGAAATGAACGCTTCAACATAGAAGAACGGAATTTGGGGAACCAAGTCGCCTTAGTGTACTGATCATTACCTGAAAGTATCATCCAGTTTGGGTGAAAAAATATTTGCTGAGACTTCTGGAGATTCGTAATTTTGGGAAGCTTGGAAACCCTTCCCATGAAATTGTTTCTCGCCAGTCACTGCTTAGGGCTACATCAAGAGGAAACAAAACGTAGAGATAGAACGTGAAACTACTTTGTTGTGTCAAGTTTCAAGAAGCTAGCACAAACCGTGTTGGATTTAGAGTTCCAAATACATCTATCAATATAGGAGAAAACAGAGTGAAACCTAAAAATTCAAACTGTTACTGGAAATGAACGCTTCAACATAGAAGAACGAAATTTGGGGAACCAAGTCGCCTTAGTGTACTGATCATTACCTGAAAGTATCATCCAGTTTGGGTGAAAAAATGTTTGCTGAGATTTCTGGAGATTCGTAATTTTGGGAAGCTTGGCAACCCCTTCCCATGAAAGTGTTTCTCGCCAGTCACTGCTTAGGGCTACATCAAGAGGAAACAAAACGTAGAGATAGAACGTGAAACTACTTTGTTGTGTCAAGTTTCAAGAAGCTAGCACAAACCGTGTTGGATTTAGAGTTCCAAATACATCTATCAATATAGGAGAAAACAGAGTGAAACCTAAAAATTCAAACTGTTACTGGAAATGAACGCTTCAACATAGAAGAACGGAATTTGGGGAACCAAGTCGCCTTAGTGTACTGATCATTACCTGAAAGTATCATCCAGTTCGGGTGAAAAAATATTTGCTGAGACTTCTGGAGATTCGTAATATTTGGAAGCTTGGAAACCCTTCCCATGAAATTGTTTCTCGCCAGTCACTGCTTAGGGCTACATCAAGAGGAAACAAAACGTAGAGATAGAACGTGAAACTACTTTGTTGTGTCAAGTTTCAAGAAGCTAGCACAAACCGTGTTGGATTTAGAGTTCCAAATACATCTATCAATATAGGAGAAAACAGAGTGAAACCTAAAAATTCAAACTGTTACTGGAAATGAACGCTTCAACATAGAAGAACGAAATTTGGGGAACCAAGTCGCCTTAGTGTACTGATCATTACCTGAAAGTATCATCCAGTTTGGGTGAAAAAATATTTGCTGAGATTTCTGGAGATTCGTAATATTTGGAAGCTTGGCAACCCCTTCCCATGAAAGTGTTTCTCGCCAGTCACTGCTTAGGGCTACATCAAGAGGAAACAAAACGTAGAGATAGAACGTGAAACTACTTTGTTGTGTCAAGTTTCAAGAAGCTAGCACAAACCGTGTTGGATTTAGAGTTCCAAATACATCTATCAATATAGGAGAAAACAAAGTGAAACCTAAAAATTCAAACTGTTACTGGAAATGAACGCTTCAACATAGAAGAACGAAATTTGGGGAACCAAGTCGCCTTAGTGTACTGATCATTACCTGAAAGTATCATCCAGTTTGGGTGAAAAAATATTTGCTGAGATTTCTGGAGATTCGTATTTGGGAAGCTTGGCAACCCCTTCCCATGAAAGTGTTTCTCGCCAGTCACTGCTTAGGGCTACATCAAGAGGAAACAAAACGTAGAGATAGAACGTGAAACTACATTGTTGTGTCAAGTTTCAAGAAGCTAGCACAAACCGTGTTGGATGTAGAGTTCCAAATACATCTATCAATATAGGAGAAAACAGAGTGAAACCTAAAAATTCAAACTGTTACTGGAAATGAACGCTTCAACATAGAAGAACGGAATTTGGGGAACCAAGTCGCCTTAGTGTACTGATCATTACCTGAAAGTATCATCCAGTTTGGGTGAAAAAATATTTGCTGAGATTTCTGGAGATTCGTAATTTTTGGAAGCTTGGCAACCCCTTCCCATGAAAGTGTTTCTCGCCAGTCACTGCTTAGGGCTACATCAAGAGGAAACAAAACGTAGAGATAGAACGTGAAACTACTTTGTTGTGTCAAGTTTCAAGAAGCTAGCACAAACCGTGTTGGATTTAGAGTTCCAAATACATCTATCAATATAGGAGAAAACAGAGTGAAACCTAAAAATTCAAACTGTTACTGGAAATGAACGCTTCAACATAGAAGAACGAAATTTGGGGAACCAAGTCGCCTTAGTGTACTGATCATTACCTGAGAGTATCATCCAGTTTGGGTGAAAAAATATTTGCTGAGATTTCTGGAGATTCGTAATTTTTGGAAGCTTGGCAACCCCTTCCCATGAAAGTGTTTCTCGCCAGTCACTGCTTAGGGCTACATCAAGAGGAAACAAAACGTAGAGATAGAACGTGAAACTACTTTGTTGTGTCAAGTTTCAAGAAGCTAGCACAAACCGTGTTGGATTTAGAGTTCCAAATACATCTATCAATATAGGAGAAAACAGAGTGAAACCTAAAAATTCAAACTGTTACTGGAAATGAACGCTTCAACATAGAAGAACGAAATTTGGGGAACCAAGTCGCCTTAGTGTACTGATCATTACCTGAAAGTATCATCCAGTTTGGGTGAAAAAATATTTGCTGAGATTTCTGGAGATTCATAATTTTGGGAAGCTTGGCAACCCCGTTCCATGAAAGGGTTTCTCGCCAGTCACTGCTTAGGGCTACATCAAGAGGAAACAAAACATAGAGATAGAACATGAAACTACTTTGTTGTGTCAAGTTTCAAGAAGCTAGCACAAACCGTGTTGGATTTAGAGTTCCAAATACATCTATCAATATAGGAGAAAACAAAGTGAAACCTAAAAATTCAAACTGTTACTGGAAATGAACGCTTCAACATAGAAGAACGAAATTTGGGGAACCAAGTCACCTTAGTGTACTGATCATTACCTGAAAGTATCATCCAGTTTGGGTGAAAAATTATTTGCTGAGATTTCTGGAGATTCGTAATTTTGGGAAGCTTGGCAACCCCTTCCCATGAAAGTGTTTCTCGCCAGTCACTGCTTAGGGCTACATCAAGAGGAAACAAAACGTAGAGATAGAACGTGAAACTACTTTGTTGTGTCAAGTTTAAAGAAGCTAGCACAAACCGTGTTGGATTTAGAGTTCCAAATACATCTATCAATATAGGAGAAAACAGAGTGAAACCTAAAAATTCAAACTGTTACTGGAAATGAACGCTTCAACATAGAAGAACGGAATTTGGGGAACCAAGTCGCCTTAGTGTACTGATCATTACCTGAAAGTATCATCCAGTTTGGGTGAAAAAATATTTGCTGAGACTTCTGGAGATTCGTAATTTTGGGAAGCTTGGAAACCCTTCCCATGAAATTGTTTCTCGCCAGTCACTGCTTAGGGCTACATCAAGAGGAAACAAAACGTAGAGATAGAACGTGAAACTACTTTGTTGTGTCAAGTTTCAAGAAGCTAGCACAAACCGTGTTGGATTTAGAGTTCCAAATACATCTATCAATATAGGAGAAAACAGAGTGAAACCTAAAAATTCAAACTGTTACTGGAAATGAACGCTTCAACATAGAAGAACGAAATTTGGGGAACCAAGTCGCCTTAGTGTACTGATCATTACCTGAAAGTATCATCCAGTTTGGGTGAAAAAATATTTGCTGAGATTTCTGGAGATTCGTAATATTTGGAAGCTTGGCAACCCCTTCCCATGAAAGTGTTTCTCGCCAGTCACTGCTTAGGGCTACATCAAGAGGAAACAAAACGTAGAGATAGAACGTGAAACTACTTTGTTGTGTCAAGTTTCAAGAAGCTAGCACAAACCGTGTTGGATTTAGAGTTCCAAATACATCTATCAATATAGGAGAAAACAAAGTGAAACCTAAAAATTCAAACTGTTACTGGAAATGAACGCTTCAACATAGAAGAACGAAATTTGGGGAACCAAGTCGCCTTAGTGTACTGATCATTACCTGAAAGTATCATCCAGTTTGGGTGAAAAAATATTTGCTGAGATTTCTGGAGATTCGTATTTGGGAAGCTTGGCAACCCCTTCCCATGAAAGTGTTTCTCGCCAGTCACTGCTTAGGGCTACATCAAGAGGAAACAATACGTAGAGATAGAACGTGAAACTACATTGTTGTGTCAAGTTTCAAGAAGCTAGCACAAACCGTGTTGGATGTAGAGTTCCAAATACATCTATCAATATAGGAGAAAACAGAGTGAAACCTAAAAATTCAAACTGTTACTGGAAATGAACGCTTCAACATAGAAGAACGGAATTTGGGGAACCAAGTCGCCTTAGTGTACTGATCATTACCTGAAAGTATCATCCAGTTTGGGTGAAAAAATATTTGCTGAGATTTCTGGAGATTCGTAATTTTGGGAAGCTTGGCAACCCCTTCCCATGAAATTGTTTCTCGCCAGTCACTGCTTAGGGCTACATCAAGAGGAAACAAAACGTAGAGATAGAACGTGAAACTACTTTGTTGTGTCAAGTTTCAAGAAGCTAGCACAAACCGTGTTGGATTTAGAGTTCCAAATACATCTATCAATATAGGAGAAAACAGAGTGAAACCTAAAAATTCAAACTGTTACTGGAAATGAACGCTTCAACATAGAAGAACGAAATTTGGGGAACCAAGTCGCCTTAGTGTACTGATCATTACCTGAAAGTATCATCCAGTTTGGGTGAAAAAATATTTGCTGAGATTTCTGGAGATTCGTAATTTTGGGAAGCTTAGCAACCCCTTCCCATGAAAGTGTTTCTCGCCAGTCACTGCTTAGGGCTACATCAAGAGAAAACAAAACGTAGAGATAGAACGTGAAACTACTTTGTTGTGTCAAGTTTCAAGAAGCTAGCACAAAACTTGTTGGATTTAGAGTTCCAAATACATCTATCAATATAGGAGAAAACAGAGTGAAACCTAAAAATTCAAACTGTTACTGGAAATGAACGCTTCAACATAGAAGAACGAAATTTGGGGAACCAAGTCGCCTTAGTGTACTGATCATTACCTGAGAGTATCATCCAGTTTGGGTGAAAAAATATTTGCTGAGATTTCTGGAGATTCGTAATTTTGGGAAGCTTGGCAACCCCTTCCCATGAAAGTGTTTCTCGCCAGTCACTGCTTAGGGCTACATCAAGAGGAAACAAAACGTAGAGATAGAACGTGAAACTACTTTGTTGTGTCAAGTTTCAAGAAGCTAGCACAAACCGTGTTGGATTTAGAGTTCCAAATACATCTATCAATATAGGAGAAAACAGAGTGAAACCTAAAAATTCAAACTGTTACTGGAAATGAACGCTTCAACATAGAAGAACGAAATTTGGGGAACCAAGTCGCCTTAGTGTACTGATCATTACCTGAAAGTATCATCCAGTTTGGGTGAAAAAATATTTGCTGAGATTTCTGGAGATTCGTAATTTTGGGAAGCTTGGCAACCCCGTTCCATGAAAGGGTTTCTCGCCAGTCACTGCTTAGGGCTACATCAAGAGGAAACAAAACATAGAGATAGAACATGAAACTACTTTGTTGTGTCAAGTTTCAAGAAGCTAGCACAAACCGTGTTGGATTTAGAGTTCCAAATACATCTATCAATATAGGAGAAAACAAAGTGAAACCTAAAAATTCAAACTGTTACTGGAAATGAACGCTTCAACATAGAAGAACGAAATTTGGGGAACCAAGTCACCTTAGTGTACTGATCATTACCTGAAAGTATCATCCAGTTTGGGTGAAAAATTATTTGCTGAGATTTCTGGAGATTCGTAATTTTGGGAAGCTTGGCAACCCCTTCCCATGAAAGTGTTTCTCGCCAGTCACTGCTTAGGGCTACATCAAGAGGAAACAAAACGTAGAGATAGAACGTGAAACTACTTTGTTGTGTCAAGTTTCAAGAAGCTAGCACAAACCGTGTTGGATTTAGAGTTCCAAATACATCTATCAATATAGGAGAAAACAGAGTGAAACCTAAAAATTCAAACTGTTACTGGAAATGAACGCTTCAACATAGAAGAACGGAATTTGGGGAACCAAGTCGCCTTAGTGTACTGATCATTACCTGAAAGTATCATCCAGTTTGGGTGAAAAAATATTTGCTGAGATTTCTGGAGATTCGTAATTTTGGGAAGCTTGGAAACCCTTCCCATGAAATTGTTTCTCGCCAGTCACTGCTTAGGGCTACATCAAGAGGAAACAAAACGTAGAGATAGAACGTGAAACTACTTTGTTGTGTCAAGTTTCAAGAAGCTAGCACAAACCGTGTTGGATTTAGAGTTCCAAATACATCTATCAATATAGGAGAAAACAGAGTGAAACCTAAAAATTCAAACTGTTACTGGAAATGAACGCTTCAACATAGAAGAACGGAATTTGGGGAACCAAGTCGCCTTAGTGTACTGATCATTACCTGAAAGTATCATCCAGTTTGGGTGAAAAAATATTTGCTGAGATTTCTGGAGATTCGTAATTTTGGGAAGCTTGGCAACCCCTTCCCATGAAAGTGTTTCTCGCCAGTCACTGCTTAGGGCTACATCAAGAGGAAACAAAACGTAGAGATAGAACGTGAAACTACTTTGTTGTGTCAAGTTTCAAGAAGCTAGCACAAAACTTGTTGGATTTAGAGTTCCAAATACATCTATCAATATAGGAGAAAACAGAGTGAAACCTAAAAATTCAAACTGTTACTGGAAATGAACGCTTCAACATAGAAGAACGAAATTTGGGGAACCAAGTCGCCTTAGTGTACTGATCATTACCTGAGAGTATCATCCAGTTTGGGTGAAAAAATATTTGCTGAGATTTCTGGAGATTCGTAATTTTTGGAAGCTTGGCAACCCCTTCCCATGAAAGTGTTTCTCGCCAGTCACTGCTTAGGGCTACATCAAGAGGAAACAAAACGTAGAGATAGAACGTGAAACTACTTTGTTGTGTCAAGTTTCAAGAAGCTAGCACAAACCGTGTTGGATTTAGAGTTCCAAATACATCTATCAATATAGGAGAAAACAGAGTGAAACCTAAAAATTCAAACTGTTACTGGAAATGAACGCTTCAACATAGAAGAACGAAATTTGGGGAACCAAGTCGCCTTAGTGTACTGATCATTACCTGAAAGTATCATCCAGTTTGGGTGAAAAAATATTTGCTGAGATTTCTGGAGATTCGTAATTTTGGGAAGCTTGGCAACCCCGTTCCATGAAAGGGTTTCTCGCCAGTCACTGCTTAGGGCTACATCAAGAGGAAACAAAACATAGAGATAGAACATGAAACTACTTTGTTGTGTCAAGTTTCAAGAAGCTAGCACAAACCGTGTTGGATTTAGAGTTCCAAATACATCTATCAATATAGGAGAAAACAAAGTGAAACCTAAAAATTCAAACTGTTGCTGGAAATGAACGCTTCAACATAGAAGAACGAAATTTGGGGAACCAAGTCACCTTAGTGTACTGATCATTACCTGAAAGTATCATCCAGTTTGGGTGAAAAATTATTTGCTGAGATTTCTGGAGATTCGTAATTTTGGGAAGCTTGGCAACCCCTTCCAATGAAAGTGTTTCTCGCCAGTCACTGCTTAGGGCTACATCAAGAGGAAACAAAACGTAGAGATAGAACGTGAAACTACTTTGTTGTGTCAAGTTTCAAGAAGCTAGCACAAACCGTGTTGGATTTAGAGTTCCAAATACATCTATCAATATAGGAGAAAACAGAGTGAAACCTAAAAATTCAAACTGTTACTGGAAATGAACGCTTCAACATAGAAGAACGGAATTTGGGGAACCAAGTCGCCTTAGTGTACTGATCATTACCTGAAAGTATCATCCAGTTTGGGTGAAAAAATATTTGCTGAGATTTCTGGAGATTCGTAATTTTGGGAAGCTTGGAAACCCTTCCCATGAAATTGTTTCTCGCCAGTCACTGCTTAGGGCTACATCAAGAGGAAACAAAACGTAGAGATAGAACGTGAAACTACTTTGTTGTGTCAAGTTTCAAGAAGCTAGCACAAACCGTGTTGGATTTAGAGTTCCAAATACATCTATCAATATAGGAGAAAACAGAGTGAAACCTAAAAATTCAAACTGTTACTGGAAATGAACGCTTCAACATAGAAGAACGAAATTTGGGGAACCAAGTCGCCTTAGTGTACTGATCATTACCTGAAAGTATCATCCAGTTTGGGTGAAAAAATATTTGCTGAGATTTCTGGAGATTCGTAATATTTGGAAGCTTGGCAACCCCTTCCCATGAAAGTGTTTCTCGCCAGTCACTGCTTAGGGCTACATCAAGAGGAAACAAAACGTAGAGATAGAACGTGAAACTACTTTGTTGTGTCAAGTTTCAAGAAGCTAGCACAAACCGTGTTGGATTTAGAGTTCCAAATACATCTATCAATATAGGAGAAAACAAAGTGAAACCTAAAAATTCAAACTGTTACTGGAAATGAACGCTTCAACATAGAAGAACGAAATTTGGGGAACCAAGTCGCCTTAGTGTACTGATCATTACCTGAAAGTATCATCCAGTTTGGGTGAAAAAAATATTTGCTGAGATTTCTGGAGATTCGTAATTTTGGGAAGCTTGGCAACCCCTTCCCATGAAAGTGTTTCTCGCCAGTCACTGCTTAGGGCTACATCAAGAGGAAACAAAACGTAGAGATAGAACGTGAAACTACTTTGTTGTGTCAAGTTTCAAGAAGCTAGCAAAAACCGTGTTGGATTTAGAGTTCCAAATACATCTATCAATATAGGAGAAAACAGAGTGAAACCTAAAAATTCAAACTGTTACTGGAAATGAACGCTTCAACATAGAAGAACGAAATTTGGGGAACCAAGTCGCCTTAGTGTACTGATCATTACCTGAGAGTATCATCCAGTTTCGGTGAAAAAATATTTGCTGAGATTTCTGGAGATTCGTAATTTTTGGAAGCTTGGCAACCCCTTCCCATGAAAGTGTTTCTCGCCAGTCACTGCTTAGGGCTACATCAAGAGGAAACAAAACGTAGAGATAGAACGTGAAACTACTTTGTTGTGTCAAGTTTCAAGAAGCTAGCACAAACCGTGTTGGATTTAGAGTTCCAAATACATCTATCAATATAGGAGAAAACAGAGTGAAACCTAAAAATTCAAACTGTTACTGGAAATGAACGCTTCAACATAGAAGAACGAAATTTGGGGAACCAAGTCGCCTTAGTGTACTGATCATTACCTGAAAGTATCATCCAGTTTGGGTGAAAAAATATTTGCTGAGATTTCTGGAGATTCGTAATTTTGGGAAGCTTGGCAACCCCTTCCCATGAAACTGTTTCTCGCCAGTCACTGCTTAGGGCTACATCAAGAGGAAACAAAACGTAGAGATAGAACGTGAAACTACTTTGTTGTGTCAAGTTTCAAGAAGCTAGAACAAACCGTGTTGGACTTAGAGTTCCAAATACATCTATCAATATAAGAGAAAACAGAGTGAAACCTAAAAATTCAAACTGTTACTGGAAATGAACGCTTCAACATAGAAGAACGAAATTTGGGGAACCAAGTCGCCTTAGTGTACTGATCATTACCTGAAAGTATCATCCAGTTTGGGTGAAAAAATATTTGCTGAGATTTCTGGAGATTCGTAATTTTGGGAAGCTTGGCAACCCCTTCCCATGAAAGTGTTTCTCGCCAGTCACTGCTTAGGGCTACATCAAGAGGAAACCAAACGTAGAGATAGAACGTGAATCTACTTTGTTGTGTCAAGTTTCAAGAAGCTAGCACAAACCGTGTTGGATTTAGAGTTCCAAATACATCTATCAATATAGGAGAAAACAGAGTGAAACCTAAAAATTCAAACTGTTACTGGAAATGAACGCTTCAACATAGAAGAACGAAATTTGGGGAACCAAGTCGCCTTAGTGTACTGATCATTACCTGAAAGTATCATCCAGTTTGGGTGAAAAAATATTTGCTGAGATTTCTGGAGATTCGTAATATTTGGAAGCTTGGCAACCCCTTCCCATGAAAGTGTTTCTCGCCAGTCACTGCTTAGGGCTACATCAAGAGGAAACAAAACGTAGAGATAGAACGTGAAACTACTTTGTTGTGTCAAGTTTCAAGAAGCTAGCACAAACCGTGTTGGATTTAGAGTTCCAAATACATCTATCAATATAGGAGAAAACAGAGTGAAACCTAAAAATTCAAACTGTTACTGGAAATGAACGCTTCAACATAGAAGAACGAAATTTGGGGAACCAAGTCGCCTTAGTGTACTGATCATTACCTGAAAGTATCATCCAGTTTGGGTGAAAAAATATTTGCTGAGATTTCTGGAGATTCGTAATTTTGGGAAGCTTGGCAACCCCTTCCCATGAAAGTGTTTCTCGTCAGTCACTGCTTAGGGCTACATCAAGAGGAAACAAAACGTAGAGATAGAACGTGAAACTACTTTGTTGTGTCAAGTTTCAAGAAGCTAGCACAAAACGTGTTGGATTTAGAGTTCCAAATACATCTATCAATATAGGAGAAAACAGAGTGAAACCTAAAAATTCAAACTGTTACTGGAAATGAACGCTTCAACATAGAAGAACGATTTTGGGGAACCAAGTCGCCTTAGTGTACTGATCATTACCTGAAAGTATCATCCAGTTTGGGTGAAAAAATATTTGCTGAGATTTCTGGAGATTCGTAATTTTGGGAAGCTTGGCAACCCCTTCCCATGAAATTGTTTCTCGCCAGTCACTGCTTAGGGCTACATCAAGAGGAAACAAAACGTAGAGATAGAACGTGAAACTACTTTGTTGTGTCAAGTTTCAAGAAGCTAGCACAAACCGTGTTGGATTTAGAGTTCCAAATACATCTATCAATATAGGAGAAAACAGAGTGAAACCTAAAAATTCAAACTGTTACTGGAAATGAACGCTTCAACATAGAAGAACGAAATTTGGGGAACCAAGTCGCCTTAGTGTACTGATCATTACCTGAAAGTATCATCCAGTTTGGGTGAAAAAATATTTGCTGAGATTTCTGGAGATTCGTAATTTTGGGAAGCTTGGCAACCCCGTTCCATGAAAGGGTTTCTCGCCAGTCACTGCTTAGGGCTACATCAAGAGGAAACAAAACATAGAGATAGAACATGAAACTACTTTGTTGTGTCAAGTTTCAAGAAGCTAGCACAAACCGTGTTGGATTTAGAGTTCCAAATACATCTATCAATATAGGAGAAAAAAAAGTGAAACCTAAAAATTCAAACTGTTACTGGAAATGAACGCTTCAACATAGAAGAACGAAATTTGGGGAACCAAGTCACCTTAGTGTACTGATCATTACCTGAAAGTATCATCCAGTTTGGGTGAAAAAATATTTGCTGAGATTTCTGGAGATTCGTAATTTTGGAAAGCTTGGCAACCCCTTCCCATGAAAGTGTTTCTCGCCAGTCACTGCTTAGGGCTACATCAAGAGGAAACCAAACGTAGAGATAGAACGTGAAACTACTTTGTTGTGTCAAGTTTCAAGAAGCTAGCACAAACCGTGTTGGATTTAGAGTTCCAAATACATCTATCAATATAGGAGAAAACAGAGTGAAACCTAAAAATTCAAACTGTTACTGGAAATGAACGCTTCAACATAGAAGAACGAAATTTGGGGAACCAAGTCGCCTTAGTGTACTGATCATTACCTGAAAGTATCATCCAGTTTGGGTGAAAAAATGTTTGCTGAGATTTCTGGAGATTCGTAATTTTGGGAAGCTTGGCAACCCCTTCCCATGAAAGTGTTTCTCGCCAGTCACTGCTTAGGGCTACATCAAGAGGAAACAAAACGTAGAGATAGAACGTGAAACTACTTTGTTGTGTCAAGTTTCAAGAAGCTAGCACAAACCGTGTTGGATTTAGAGTTCCAAATACATCTATCAATATAGGAGAAAACAGAGTGAAACCTAAAAATTCAAACTGTTACTGGAAATGAACGCTTCAACATAGAAGAACGGAATTTGGGGAACCAAGTCGCCTTAGTGTACTGATCATTACCTGAAAGTATCATCCAGTTTGGGTGAAAAAATATTTGCTGAGACTTCTGGAGATTCGTAATTTTGGGAAGCTTGGAAACCCTTCCCATGAAATTGTTTCTCGCCAGTCACTGCTTAGGGCTACATCAAGAGGAAACCAAACGTAGAGATAGAACGTGAAACTACTTTGTTGTGTCAAGTTTCAAGAAGCTAGCACAAACCGTGTTGGATTTAGAGTTCCAAATACATCTATCAATATAGGAGAAAACAGAGTGAAACCTAAAAATTCAAACTGTTACTGGAAATGAACGCTTCAACATAGAAGAACGAAATTTGGGGAACCAAGTCGCCTTAGTGTACTGATCATTACCTGAAAGTATCATCCAGTTTGGATGAAAAAATATTTGCTGAGATTTCTGGAGATTCGTAATATTTGGAAGCTTGGCAACCCCTTCCCATGAAAGTGTTTCTCGCCAGTCACTGCTTAGGGCTACATCAAGAGGAAACAAAACGTAGAGATAGAACGTGAAACTACTTTGTTGTGTCAAGTTTCAAGAAGCTAGCACAAACCGTGTTGGATTTAGAGTTCCAAATACATCTATCAATATAGGAGAAAACAAAGTGAAACCTAAAAATTCAAACTGTTACTGGAAATGAACGCTTCAACATAGAAGAACGAAATTTGGGGAACCAAGTCGCCTTAGTGTACTGATCATTACCTGAAAGTATCATCCAGTTTAGGTGAAAAAATATTTGCTGAGATTTCTGGAGATTCGTATTTGGGAAGCTTGGCAACCCCTTCCCATGAAAGTGTTTCTCGCCAGTCACTGCTTAGGGCTACATCAAGAGGAAACAAAACGCAGAGATAGAACGTGAAACTACATTGTTGTGTCAAGTTTCAAGAAGCTAGCACAAACCGTGTTGGATGTAGAGTTCCAAATACATCTATCAATATAGGAGAAAACAGAGTGAAACCTAAAAATTCAAACTGTTACTGGAAATGAACGCTTCAACATAGAAGAACGGAATTTGGGGAACCAAGTCCCCTTAGTGTACTGATCATTACCTGAAAGTATCATCCAGTTTGGGTGAAAAAATATTTGCTGAGATTTCTGGAGATTCGTAATTTTGGGAAGCTTGGCAACCCCTTCCCATGAAATTGTTTCTCGCCAGTCACTGCTTAGGGCTACATCAAGAGGAAACAAAACGTAGAGATAGAACGTGAAACTACTTTGTTGTGTCAAGTTTCAAGAAGCTAGCACAAACCGTGTTGGATTTAGAGTTCCAAATACATCTATCAATATAGGAGAAAACAGAGTGAAACCTAAAAATTCAAACTGTTACTGGAAATGAACGCTTCAACATAGAAGAACGAAATTTGGGGAACCAAGTCGCCTTAGTGTACTGATCATTACCTGAAAGTATCATCCAGTTTGGGTGAAAAAATATTTGCTGAGATTTCTGGAGATTCGTAATTTTGGGAAGCTTGGCAACCCCTTCCCATGAAAGTGTTTCTCGCCAGTCACTGCTTAGGGCTACATCAAGAGGAAACAAAACGTAGAGATAGAACGTGAAACTACTTTGTTGTGTCAAGTTTCAAGAAGCTAGCACAAAACTTGTTGGATTTAGAGTTCCAAATACATCTATCAATATAGGAGAAAACAGAGTGAAACCTAAAAATTCAAACTGTTACTGGAAATGAACGCTTCAACATAGAAGAACGAAATTTGGGGAACCAAGTCGCCTTAGTGTACTGATCATTACCTGAGAGTATCATCCAGTTTGGGTGAAAAAATATTTGCTGAGATTTCTGGAGATTCGTAATTTTTGGAAGCTTGGCAACCCCTTCCCATGAAAGTGTTTCTCGCCAGTCACTGCTTAGGGCTACATCAAGAGGAAACAAAACGTAGAGATAGAACGTGAAACTACTTTGTTGTGTCAAGTTTCAAGAAGCTAGCACAAACCGTGTTGGATTTAGAGTTCCAAATACATCTATCAATATAGGAGAAAACAGAGTGAAACCTAAAAATTCAAACTGTTACTGGAAATGAACGCTTCAACATAGAAGAATGAAATTTGGGGAACCAAGTCGCCTTAGTGTACTGATCATTACCTGAAAGTATCATCCAGTTTGGGTGAAAAAATATTTGCTGAGATTTCTGGAGATTCGTAATTTTGGGAAGCTTGGCAACCCCGTTCCATGAAAGGGTTTCTCGCCAGTCACTGCTTAGGGCTACATCAAGCGGAAACAAAACATAGAGATAGAACATGAAACTACTTTGTTGTGTCAAGTTTCAAGAAGCTAGCACAAACCGTGTTGGATTTAGAGTTCCAAATACATCTATCAATATAGGAGAAAACAAAGTGAAACCTAAAAATTCAAACTGTTACTGGAAATGAACGCTTCAACATAGAAGAACGAAATTTGGGGAACCAAGTCACCTTAGTGTACTGATCATTACCTGAAAGTATCATCCAGTTTGGGTGAAAAATTATTTGCTGAGATTTCTGGAGATTCGTAATTTTGGGAAGCTTGGCAACCCCTTCCCATGAAAGTGTTTCTCGCCAGTCACTGCTTAGGGCTACATCAAGAGGAAACAAAACGTAGAGATAGAACGTGAAACTACTTTGTTGTGTCAAGTTTCAAGAAGCTAGCACAAACCGTGTTGGATTTAGAGTTCCAAATACATCTATCAATATAGGAGAAAACAGAGTGAAACCTAAAAATTCAAACTGTTACTGGAAATGAACGCTTCAACATAGAAGAACGGAATTTGGGGAACCAAGTCGCCTTAGTGTACTGATCATTACCTGAAAGTATCATCCAGTTTGGGTGAAAAAATATTTGCTGAGATTTCTGGAGATTCGTAATTTTGGGAAGCTTGGAAACCCTTCCCATGAAATTGTTTCTCGCCAGTCACTGCTTAGGGCTACATCAAGAGGAAACAAAACGTAGAGATAGAACGTGAAACTACTTTGTTGTGTCAAGTTTCAAGAAGCTAGCACAAACCGTGTTGGATTTAGAGTTCCAAATACATCTATCAATATAGGAGAAAACAGAGTGAAACCTAAAAATTCAAACTGTTACTGGAAATGAACGCTTCAACATAGAAGAACGAAATTTGGGGAACCAAGTCGCCTTAGTGTACTGATCATTACCTGAAAGTATCATCCAGTTTGGGTGAAAAAATATTTGCTGAGATTTCTGGAGATTCGTAATATTTGGAAGCTTGGCAACCCCTTCCCATGAAAGTGTTTCTCGCCAGTCACTGCTTAGGGCTACATCAAGAGGAAACAAAACGTAGAGATAGAACGTGAAACTACTTTGTTGTGTCAAGTTTCAAGAAGCTAGCACAAACCGTGTTGGATTTAGAGTTCCAAATACATCTATCAATATAGGAGAAAACAAAGTGAAACCTAAAAATTCAAACTGTTACTGGAAATGAACGCTTCAACATAGAAGAACGAAATTTGGGGAACCAAGTCGCCTTAGTGTACTGATCATTACCTGAAAGTATCATCCAGTTTGGGTGAAAAAATATTTGCTGAGATTTCTGGAGATTCGTAATTTTGGGAAGCTTGGCAACCCCTTCCCATGAAAGTGTTTCTCGCCAGTCACTGCTTAGGGCTACATCAAGAGGAAACAAAACGTAGAGATAGAACGTGAAACTACTTTGTTGTGTCAAGTTTCAAGAAGCTAGCACAAACCGTGTTGGATTTAGAGTTCCAAATACATCGATCAATATAGGAGAAAACAGAGTGAAACCTAAAAATTCAAACTGTTACTGGAAATGAACGCTTCAACATAGAAGAACGAAATTTGGGGAACCAAGTCGCCTTAGTGTACTGATCATTACCTGAGAGTACCATCCAGTTTCGGTGAAAAAATATTTGCTGAGATTTCTGGAGATTCGTAATTTTTGGAAGCTTGGCAACCCCTTCCCATGAAAGTGTTTCTCGCCAGTCACTGCTTAGGGCTACATCTAGAGGAAACAGAACGTAGAGATAGCACGTGAAACTACTTTGTTGTGTCAAGTTTCAAGAAGCTAGCACAAACCGTGTTGGATTTAGAGTTCCAAATACATCTATCAATATAGGAGAAAACAGAGTGAAACCTAAAAATTCAAACTGTTACTGGAAATGAACGCTTCAACATAGAAGAACGAAATTTGGGGAACCAAGTCGCCTTAGTGTACTGATCATTACCTGAAAGTATCATCCAGTTTGGGTGAAAAAATATTTGCTGAGATTTCTGGAGATTCGTAATTTTGGGAAGCTTGGCAACCCCTTCCCATGAAAGTGTTTCTCGCCAGTCACTGCTTAGGGCTACATCAAGAGGAAACAAAACGTAGAGATAGAACGTGAAACTACTTTGTTGTGTCAAGTTTCAAGAAGCTAGAACAAACCGTGTTGGATTTAGAGTTCCAAATACATCTATCAATATAAGAGAAAACAGAGTGAAACCTAAAAATTCAAACTGTTACTGGAAATGAACGCTTCAACATAGAAGAACGAAATTTGGGGAACCAAGTCGCCTTAGTGTACTGATCATTACCTGAAAGTATCATCCAGTTTGGGTGAAAAAATATTTGCTGAGATTTCTGGAGATTCGTAATTTTGGGAAGCTTAGCAACCCCTTCCCATGAAAGTGTTTCTCGCCAGTCACTGCTTAGGGCTACATCAAGAGGAAACAAAACGTAGAGATAGAACGTGAAACTACTTTGTTGTGTCAAGTTTCAAGAAACTAGCACAAACCGTGTTGGATTTAGAGTTCCAAATACATCTATCAATATAGGAGAAAACAGAGTGAAACCTAAAAATTCAAACTGTTACTGGAAATGAACGCTTCAACATAGAAGAACGAAATTTGGGGAACCAAGTCGCCTTAGTGTACTGATCATTACCTGAAAGTATCATCCAGTTTGGGTGAAAAAATATTTGCTGAGATTTCTGGAGATTCGTAATATTTGGAAGCTTGGCAACCCCTTCCCATGAAAGTGTTTCTCGCCAGTCACTGCTTAGGGCTACATCAAGAGGAAACAAAACGTAGAGATAGAACGTGAAACTACTTTGTTGTGTCAAGTTTCAAGAAGCTAGCACAAACCGTGTTGGATTTAGAGTTCCAAATACATCTATCAATATAGGAGAAAACAGAGTGAAACCTAAAAATTCAAACTGTTACTGGAAATGAACGCTTCAACATAGAAGAACGAAATTTGGGGAACCAAGTCGCCTTAGTGTACTGATCATTACCTGAAAGTATCATCCAGTTTGGGTGAAAAAATATTTGCTGAGATTTCTGGAGATTCGTAATTTTGGGAAGCTTGGCAACCCCGTTCCATGAAAGGGTTTCTCGCCAGTCACTGCTTAGGGCTACATCAAGAGGAAACAAAACATAGAGATAGAACATGAAACTACTTTGTTGTGTCAAGTTTCAAGAAGCTAGCACAAACCGTGTTGGATTTAGAGTTCCAAATACATCTATCAATATAGGAGAAAACAAAGTGAAACCTAAAAATTCAAACTGTTACTGGAAATGAACGCTTCAACATAGAAGAACGAAATTTGGGGAACCAAGTCGCCTTAGTGTACTGATCATTACCTGAAAGTATCATCCAGTTTGGGTGAAAAAATATTTGCTGAGATTTCTGGAGATTCGTAATTTTGGGAAGCTTGGCAACCCCTTCCCATGAAAGTGTTTCTCGCCAGTCACTGCTTAGGGCTACATCAAGAGGAAACAAAACGTAGAGATAGAACGTGAAACTACTTTGTTGTGTCAAGTTTCAAGAAGCTAGCACAAACCGTGTTGGATTTAGAGTTCCAAATACATCTATCAATATAGGAGAAAACAGAGTGAAACCTAAAAATTCAAACTGTTACTGGAAATGAACGCTTCAACATAGAAGAACGAAATTTGGGGAACCAAGTCGCCTTAGTGTACTGATCATTACCTGAGAGTACCATCCAGTTTCGGTGAAAAAATATTTGCTGAGATTTCTGGAGATTCGTAATTTTTGGAAGCTTGGCAACCCCTTCCCATGAAAGTGTTTCTCGCCAGTCACTGCTTAGGGCTACATCTAGAGGAAACAGAACGTAGAGATAGCACGTGAAACTACTTTGTTGTGTCAAGTTTCAAGAAGCTAGCACAAACCGTGTTGGATTTAGAGTTCCAAATACATCTATCAATATAGGAGAAAACAGAGTGAAACCTAAAAATTCAAACTGTTACTGGAAATGAACGCTTCAACATAGAAGAACGAAATTTGGGGAACCAAGTCGCCTTAGTGTACTGATCATTACCTGAAAGTATCATCCAGTTTGGGTGAAAAAATATTTGCTGAGATTTCTGGAGATTCGTAATTTTGGGAAGCTTGGCAACCCCTTCCCATGAAACTGTTTCTCGCCAGTCACTGCTTAGGGCTACATCAAGAGGAAACAAAACGTAGAGATAGAACGTGAAACTACTTTGTTGTGTCAAGTTTCAAGAAGCTAGAACAAACCGTGTTGGATTTAGAGTTCCAAATACATCTATCAATATAAGAGAAAACAGAGTGAAACCTAAAAATTCAAACTGTTACTGGAAATGAACGCTTCAACATAGAAGAACGAAATTTGGGGAACCAAGTCGCCTTAGTGTACTGATCATTACCTGAAAGTATCATCCAGTTTGGGTGAAAAAATATTTGCTGAGATTTCTGGAGATTCGTAATTTTGGGAAGCTTAGCAACCTTTTCCCATGAAAGTGTTTCTCGCCAGTCACTGCTTAGGGCTACATCAAGAGGAAACAAAACGTAGAGATAGAACGTGAAACTACTTTGTTGTGTCAAGTTTCAAGAAACTAGCACAAACCGTGTTGGATTTAGAGTTCCAAATACATCTATCAATATAGGAGAAAACAGAGTGAAACCTAAAAATTCAAACTGTTACTGGAAATGAACGCTTCAACATAGAAGAACGAAATTTGGGGAACCAAGTCGCCTTAGTGTACTGATCATTACCTGAAAGTATCATCCAGTTTGGGTGAAAAAATATTTGCTGAGATTTCTGGAGATTCGTAATTTTGGGAAGCTTGGCAACCCCGTTCCATGAAAGGGTTTCTCGCCAGTCACTGCTTAGGGCTACATCAAGAGGAAACAAAACATAGAGATAGAACATGAAACTACTTTGTTGTGTCAAGTTTCAAGAAGCTAGCACAAACCGTGTTGGATTTAGAGTTCCAAATACATCTATCAATATAGGAGAAAACAAAGTGAAACCTAAAAATTCAAACTGTTACTGGAAATGAACGCTTCAACATAGAAGAACGAAATTTGGGGAACCAAGTCACCTTAGTGTACTGATCATTACCTGAAAGTATCATCCAGTTTGGGTGAAAAATTATTTGCTGAGATTTCTGGAGATTCGTAATTTTGGGAAGCTTGGCAACCCCTTCCCATGAAAGTGTTTCTCGCCAGTCACTGCTTAGGGCTACATCAAGAGGAAACAAAACGTAGAGATAGAACGTGAAACTACTTTGTTGTGTCAAGTTTCAAGAAGCTAGCACAAACCGTGTTGGATTTAGAGTTCCAAATACATCTATCAATATAGGAGAAAACAAAGTGAAACCTAAAAATTCAAACTGTTACTGGAAATGATCGCTTCAACATAGAAGAACGAAATTTGGGGAACCAAGTCGCCTTAGTGTACTGATCATTACCTGAAAGTATCATCCAGTTTGGGTGAAAAAATATTTGCTGAGATTTCTGGAGATTCGTAATATTTGGAAGCTTGGCAACCCCTTCCCATGAAAGTGTTTCTCGCCAGTCACTGCTTAGGGCTACATCAAGAGGAAACAAAACGTAGAGATAGAACGTGAAACTACTTTGTTGTGTCAAGTTTCAAGAAGCTAGCACAAACCGTGTTGGATTTAGAGTTCCAAATACATCTATCAATATAGGAGAAAACAGAGTGAAACCTAAAAATTCAAACTGTTACTGGAAATGAACGCTTCAACATAGAAGAACGAAATTTGGGGAACCAAGTCGCCTTAGTGTACTGATCATTACCTGAGAGTACCATCCAGTTTCGGTGAAAAAATATTTGCTGAGATTTCTGGAGATTCGTAATTTTTGGAAGCTTGGCAACCCCTTCCCATGAAAGTGTTTCTCGCCAGTCACTGCTTAGGGCTACATCTAGAGGAAACAGAACGTAGAGATAGCACGTGAAACTACTTTGTTGTGTCAAGTTTCAAGAAGCTAGCACAAACCGTGTTGGATTTAGAGTTCCAAATACATCTATCAATATAGGAGAAAACAGAGTGAAACCTAAAAATTCAAACTGTTACTGGAAATGAACGCTTCAACATAGAAGAACGAAATTTGGGGAACCAAGTCGCCTTAGTGTACTGATCATTACCTGAAAGTATCATCCAGTTTGGGTGAAAAAATATTTGCTGAGATTTCTGGAGATTCGTAATTTTGGGAAGCTTGGCAACCCCTTCCCATGAAACTGTTTCTCGCCAGTCACTGCTTAGGGCTACATCAAGAGGAAACAAAACGTAGAGATAGAACGTGAAACTACTTTGTTGTGTCAAGTTTCAAGAAGCTAGAACAAACCGTGTTGGATTTAGAGTTCCAAATACATCTATCAATATAAGAGAAAACAGAGTGAAACCTAAAAATTCAAACTGTTACTGGAAATGAACGCTTCAACATAGAAGAACGAAATTTGGGGAACCAAGTCGCCTTAGTGTACTGATCATTACCTGAAAGTATCATCCAGTTTGGGTGAAAAAATATTTGCTGAGATTTCTGGAGATTCGTAATTTTGGGAAGCTTAGCAACCCCTTCCCATGAAAGTGTTTCTCGCCAGTCACTGCTTAGGGCTACATCAAGAGGAAACAAAACGTAGAGATAGAACGTGAAACTACTTTGTTGTGTCAAGTTTCAAGAAACTAGCACAAACCGTGTTGGATTTAGAGTTCCAAATACATCTATCAATATAGGAGAAAACAGAGTGAAACCTAAAAATTCAAACTGTTACTGGAAATGAACGCTTCAACATAGAAGAACGAAATTTGGGGAACCAAGTCGCCTTAGTGTACTGATCATTACCTGAAAGTATCATCCAGTGTGGGTGAAAAAATATTTGCTGAGATTTCTGGAGATTCGTAATATTTGGAAGCTTGGCAACCCCTTCCCATGAAAGTGTTTCTCGCCAGTCACTGCTTAGGGCTACATCAAGAGGAAACAAAACGTAGAGATAGAACGTGAAACTACTTTGTTGTGTCAAGTTTCAAGAAGCTAGCACAAACCGTGTTGGATTTAGAGTTCCAAATACATCTATCAATATAGGAGAAAACAGAGTGAAACCTAAAAATTCAAACTGTTACTGGAAATGAACGCTTCAACATAGAAGAACGAAATTTGGGGAACCAAGTCGCCTTAGTGTACTGATCATTACCTGAAAGTATCATCCAGTTTGGGTGAAAAAATATTTGCTGAGATTTCTGGAGATTCGTAATTTTGGGAAGCTTGGCAACCCCTTCCCATGAAAGTGTTTCTCGTCAGTCACTGCTTAGGGCTACATCAAGAGGAAACAAAACGTAGAGATAGAACGTGAAACTACTTTGTTGTGTCAAGTTTCAAGAAGCTAGCACAAACCGTGTTGGATTTAGAGTTCCAAATACATCTATCAATATAGGAGAAAACAAAGTGAAACCTAAAAATTCAAACTGTTACTGGAAATGATCGCTTCAACATAGAAGAACGAAATTTGGGGAACCAAGTCGCCTTAGTGTACTGATCATTACCTGAAAGTATCATCCAGTTTGGGTGAAAAAATATTTGCTGAGATTTCTGGAGATTCGTAATATTTGGAAGCTTGGCAACCCCTTCCCATGAAAGTGTTTCTCGCCAGTCACTGCTTAGGGCTACATCAAGAGGAAACAAAACGTAGAGATAGAACGTGAAACTACTTTGTTGTGTCAAGTTTCAAGAAGCTAGCACAAACCGTGTTGGATTTAGAGTTCCAAATACATCTATCAATATAGGAGAAAACAGAGTGAAACCTAAAAATTCAAACTGTTACTGGAAATGAACGCTTCAACATAGAAGAACGAAATTTGGGGAACCAAGTCGCCTTAGTGTACTGATCATTACCTGAGAGTACCATCCAGTTTCGGTGAAAAAATATTTGCTGAGATTTCTGGAGATTCGTAATTTTTGGAAGCTTGGCAACCCCTTCCCATGAAAGTGTTTCTCGCCAGTCATTGCTTAGGGCTACATCTAGAGGAAACAGAACGTAGAGATAGAACGTGAAACTACTTTGTTGTGTCAAGTTTCAAGAAGCTAGCACAAACCGTGTTGGATTTAGAGTTCCAAATACATCTATCAATATAGGAGAAAACAGAGTGAAACCTAAAAATTCAAACTGTTACTGGAAATGAACGCTTCAACATAGAAGAACGAAATTTGAAGAACCAAGTCGCCTTAGTGTACTGATCATTACCTGAAAGTATCATCCAGTTTGGGTGAAAAAATATTTGCTGAGATTTCTGGAGATTCGTAATTTTGGGAAGCTTGGCAACCCCTTCCCATGAAACTGTTTCTCGCCAGTCACTGCTTAGGGCTACATCAAGAGGAAACAAAACGTAGAGATAGAACGTGAAACTACTTTGTTGTGTCAAGTTTCAAGAAGCTAGAACAAACCGTGTTGGATTTAGAGTTCCAAATACATCTATCAATATAAGAGAAAACAGAGTGAAACCTAAAAATTCAAACTGTTACTGGAAATGAACGCTTCAACATAGAAGAACGAAATTTGGGGAACCAAGTCACCTTAGTGTACTGATCATTACCTGAAAGTATCATCCAGTTTGGGTGAAAAAATATTTGCTGAGATTTCTGGAGATTCGTAATTTTGGGAAGCTTAGCAACCCCTTCCCATGAAAGTGTTTCTCGCCAGTCACTGCTTAGGGCTACATCAAGAGGAAACAAAACGTAGAGATAGAACGTGAAACTACTTTGTTGTGTCAAGTTTCAAGAAACTAGCACAAACCGTGTTGGATTTAGAGTTCCAAATACATCTATCAATATAGGAGAAAACAGAGTGAAACCTAAAAATTCAAACTGTTACTGGAAATGAACGCTTCAACATAGAAGAACGAAATTTGGGGAACCAAGTCGCCTTAGTGTACTGATCATTACCTGAAAGTATCATCCAGTGTGGGTGAAAAAATATTTGCTGAGATTTCTGGAGATTCGTAATATTTGGAAGCTTGGCAACCCCTTCCCATGAAAGTGTTTCTCGCCAGTCACTGCTTAGGGCTACATCAAGAGGAAACAAAACGTAGAGATAGAACGTGAAACTACTTTGTTGTGTCAAGTTTCAAGAAGCTAGCACAAACCGTGTTGGATTTAGAGTTCCAAATACATCTATCAATATAGGAGAAAACAGAGTGAAACCTAAAAATTCAAACTGTTACTGGAAATGAACGCTTCAACATAGAAGAACGAAATTTGGGGAACCAAGTCGCCTTAGTGTACTGATCATTACCTGAAAGTATCATCCAGTTTGGGTGAAAAAATATTTGCTGAGATTTCTGGAGATTCGTAATTTTGGGAAGCTTGGCAACCCCTTCCCATGAAAGTGTTTCTCGTCAGTCACTGCTTAGGGCTACATCAAGAGGAAACAAAACGTAGAGATAGAACGTGAAACTACTTTGTTGTGTCAAGTTTCAAGAAGCTAGCACAAAACGTGTTGGATTTAGAGTTCCAAATACATCTATCAATATAGGAGAAAACAGAGTGAAACCTAAAAATTCAAACTGTTACTGGAAATGAACGCTTCAACATAGAAGAACGATTTTGGGGAACCAAGTTGCCTTAGTGTACTGATCATTACCTGAAAGTATCATCCAGTTTGGGTGAAAAAATATTTGCTGAGATTTCTGGAGATTCGTAATTTTTGGAAGCTTGGCAACCCCTTCCCATGAAAGTGTTTCTCGCCAGTCACTGCTTAGGGCTACATCAAGAGGAAACAAAACGTAGAGATAGAACGTGAAACTACTTTGTTGTGTCAAGTTTCAAGAAGCTAGCACAAACCGTGTTGGATTTAGAGTTCCAAATACATCTATCAATATAGGAGAAAACAGAGTGAAAGCTAAAAATTCAAACTGTTACTGGAAATGAACGCTTCAACATAGAAGAACGAAATTTGGGGAACCAAGTCGCCTTAGTGTACTGATCATTACCTGAAAGTATCATCCAGTTTGGGTGAAAAAATATTTGCTGAGATTTCTGGAGATTCGTAATTTTGGGAAGCTTGGCAACCCCGTTCCATGAAAGGGTTTCTCGCCAGTCACTGCTTAGGGCTACATCAAGAGGAAACAAAACATAGAGATAGAACATGAAACTACTTTGTTGTGTCAAGTTTCAAGAAGCTAGCACAAACCGTGTTGGATTTAGAGTTCCAAATACATCTATCAATATAGGAGAAAACAAAGTGAAACCTAAAAATTCAAACTGTTACTGGAAATGAACGCTTCAACATAGAAGAACGAAATTTGGGGAACCAAGTCACCTTAGTGTACTGATCATTACCTGAAAGTATCATCCAGTTTGGGTGAAAAAATATTTGCTGAGATTTCTGGAGATTCGTAATTTTGGGAAGCTTGGCAACCCCTTCCCGTGAAAGTGTTTCTCGCCAGTCACTGCTTAGGGCTACATCAAGAGGAAACAAAACGTAGAGATAGAACGTGAAACTACTTTGTTGTGTCAAGTTTCAAGAAGCTAGCACAAAACTTGTTGGATTTAGAGTTCCAAATACATCTATCAATATAGGAGAAAACAGAGTGAAACCTAAAAATTCAAACTGTTACTGGAAATGAACGCTTCAACATAGAAGAACGAAATTTGGGGAACCAAGTCGCCTTAGTGTACTGATCATTACCTGAGAGTATCATCCAGTTTGGTTGAGAAAATATTTGCTGAGATTTCTGGAGATTCGTAATATTTGGAAGCTTGGCAACCCCTTCCCATGAAAGTGTTTCTCGCCAGTCACTGCTTAGCGCTACATCAAGAGGAAACAAAACGTAGAGATAGAACGTGAAACTACTTTGTTGTGTCAAGTTTCAAGAAGCTAGCACAAACCGTGTTGGATTTAGAGTTCCAAATACATCTATCAATATAGGAGAAAACAGAGTGAAACCTAAAAATTCAAACTGTTACTGGAAATGAACGCTTCAACATAGAAGAACGAAATTTGGGGAACCAAGTCGCCTTAGTGTACTGATCATTACCTGAAAGTATCATCCAGTTTGGGTGAAAAAATATTTGCTGAGATTTCTGGAGATTCGTAATTTTGGGAAGCTTGGCAACCCCGTTCCATGAAAGGGTTTCTCGCCAGTCACTGCTTAGGGCTACATCAAGAGGAAACAAAACATAGAGATAGAACATGAAACTACTTTGTTGTGTCAAGTTTCAAGAAGCTAGCACAAACCGTGTTGGATTTAGAGTTCCAAATACATCTATCAATATAGGAGAAAACAAAGTGAAACCTAAAAATTCAAACTGTTACTGGAAATGAACGCTTCAACATAGAAGAACGAAATTTGGGGAACCAAGTCACCTTAGTGTACTGATCATTACCTGAAAGTATCATCCAGTTTGGGTGAAAAATTATTTGCTGAGATTTCTGGAGATTCATAATTTTGGGAAGCTTGGCAACCCCTTCCCATGAAAGTGTTTCTCGCCAGTCACTGCTTAGGGCTACATCAAGAGGAAACAAAACGTAGAGATAGAACGTGAAACTACTTTGTTGTGTCAAGTTTCAAGAAGCTAGCACAAACCGTGTTGGATTTAGAGTTCCAAATACATCTATCAATATAGGAGAAAACAGAGTGAAACCTAAAAATTCAAACTGTTACTGGAAATGAACGCTTCAACATAGAAGAACGAAATTTGGGGAACCAAGTCGCCTTAGTGTACTGATCATTACCTGAAAGTATCATCCAGTTTGGGTGAAAAAATGTTTGCTGAGACTTCTGGAGATTCGTAATTTTGGGAAGCTTGGCAACCCCTTCACATGAAAGTGTTTCTCGCCAGTCACTGCTTAGGGCTACATCAAGAGGAAACAAAACGTAGAGATAGAACGTGAAACTACTTTGTTGTGTCAAGTTTCAAGAAGCTAGCACAAACCGTGTGGGATTTAGAGTTCCAAATACATCTATCAATATAGGAGAAAACAGAGTGAAACCTAAAAATTCAAACTGTTACTGGAAATGAACGCTTCAACATAGAAGAACGAAATTTGGGGAACCAAGTCGCCTTAGTGTACTGATCATTACCTGAAAGTATCATCCAGTTTGGGTGAAAAAATATTTGCTGAGATTTCTGGAGATTCGTAATATTTGGAAGCTTGGCAACCCCTTCCCATGAAAGTGTTTCTCGCCAGTCAATGCTTAGGGCTACATCAAGAGGAAACAAAACGTAGAGATAGAACGTGAAACTACTTTGTTGTGTCAAGTTTCAAGAAGCTAGCACAAACCGTGTTGGATTTAGAGTTCCAAATACATCTATCAATATAGGAGAAAACAGAGTGAAACCTAAAAATTCAAACTGTTACTGGAAATGAACGCTTCAACATAGAAGAACGAAATTTGGGGAACCAAGTCGCCTTAGTGTACTGATCATTACCTGAAAGTATCATCCAGTTTGGGTGAAAAAATATTTGCTGAGATTTCTGGAGATTCGTAATTTTGGGAAGCTTGGCAACCCCTTCCCATGAAAGTGTTTCTCGTCAGTCACTGCTTAGGGCTACATTAAGAGGAAACAAAACGTAGAGATAGAACGTGAAACTACTTTGTTGTGTCAAGTTTCAAGAAGCTAGCACAAAACGTGTTGGATTTAGAGTTCCAAATACATCTATCAATATAGGAGAAAACAGAGTGAAACCTAAAAATTCAAACTGTTACTGGAAATGAACGCTTCAACATAGAAGAACGATTTTGGGGAACCAAGTTGCCTTAGTGTACTGATCATTACCTGAAAGTATCATCCAGTTTGGGTGAAAAAATATTTGCTGAGATTTCTGGAGATTCGTAATTTTTGGAAGCTTGGCAACCCCTTCCCATGAAATTGTTTCTCGCCAGTCACTGCTTAGGGCTACATCAAGAGGAAACAAAACGTAGAGATAGAACGTGAAACTACTTTGTTGTGTCAAGTTTCAAGAAGCTAGCACAAACCGTGTTGGATTTAGAGTTCCAAATACATCTATCAATATAGGAGAAAACAGAGTGAAAGCTAAAAATTCAAACTGTTACTGGAAATGAACGCTTCAACATAGAAGAACGAAATTTGGGGAACCAAGTCGCCTTAGTGTACTGATCATTACCTGAAAGTATCATCCAGTTTGGGTGAAAAAATATTTGCTGAGATTTCTGGAGATTCGTAATTTTGGGAAGCTTGGCAACCCCGTTCCATGAAAGGGTTTCTCGCCAGTCACTGCTTAGGGCTACATCAAGAGGAAACAAAACATAGAGATAGAACATGAAACTACTTTGTTGTGTCAAGTTTCAAGAAGCTAGCACAAACCGTGTTGGATTTAGAGTTCCAAATACATCTATCAATATAGGAGAAAACAAAGTGAAACCTAAAAATTCAAACTGTTACTGGAAATGAACGCTTCAACATAGAAGAACGAAATTTGGGGAACCAAGTCACCTTAGTGTACTGATCATTACCTGAAAGTATCATCCAGTTTGGGTGAAAAATTATTTGCTGAGATTTCTGGAGATTCGTAATTTTGGGAAGCTTGGCAACCCCTTCCCATGAAAGTGTTTCTCGCCAGTCACTGCTTAGGGCTACATCAAGAGGAAACAAAACGTAGAGATAGAACGTGAAACTACTTTGTTGTGTCAAGTTTCAAGAAGCTAGCACAAACCGTGTTGGATTTAGAGTTCCAAATACATCTATCAATATAGGAGAAAACAGAGTGAAACCTAAAAATTCAAACTGTTACTGGAAATGAACGCTTCAACATAGAAGAACGAAATTTGGGGAACCAAGTCGCCTTAGTGTACTGATCATTACCTGAAAGTATCATCCAGTTTGGGTGAAAAAATATTTGCTGAGATTTCTGGAGATTCGTAATTTTGGGAAGCTTGGCAACCCCTTCCCATGAAATTGTTTCTCGCCAGTCACTGCTTAGGGCTACATCAAGAGGAAACAAAACATAGAGATAGAACGTGAAACTACTTTGTTGTGTCAAGTTTCAAGAAGCTAGCACAAACCGTGTTGGATTTAGAGTTCCAAATACATCTATCAATATAGGAGAAAACAGAGTGAAACCTAAAAATTCAAACTGTTACTGGAAATGAACGCTTCAACATAGAAGAACGAAATTTGGGGAACCAAGTCGCCTTAGTGTACTGATCATTACCTGAAAGTATCATCCAGTTTGGGTGAAAAAATATTTGCTGAGATTTCTGGAGATTCGTAATTTTGGGAAGCTTGGCAACCCCTTCCCGTGAAAGTGTTTCTCGCCAGTCACTGCTTAGGGCTACATCAAGAGGAAACAAAACGTAGAGATAGAACGTGAAACTACTTTGTTGTGTCAAGTTTCAAGAAGCTAGCACAAAACTTGTTGGATTTAGAGTTCCAAATACATCTATCAATATAGGAGAAAACAGAGTGAAACCTAAAAATTCAAACTGTTACTGGAAATGAACGCTTCAACATAGAAGAACGAAATTTGGGGAACCAAGTCGCCTTAGTGTACTGATCATTACCTGAGAGTATCATCCAGTTTGGTTGAGAAAATATTTGCTGAGATTTCTGGAGATTCGTAATTTTTGGAAGCTTGGCAACCCCTTCCCATGAAAGTGTTTCTCGCCAGTCACTGCTTAGGGCTACATCAAGAGGAAACAAAACGTAGAGATAGAACGTGAAACTACTTTGTTGTGTCAAGTTTCAAGAAGCTAGCACAAACCGTGTTGGATTTAGAGTTCCAAATACATCTATCAATATAGGAGAAAACAGAGTGAAACCTAAAAATTCAAACTGTTACTGGAAATGAACACTTCAACATAGAAGAACGAAATTTGGGGAACCAAGTCGCCTTAGTGTACTGATCATTACCTGAAAGTATCATCCAGTTTGGGTGAAAAAATATTTGCTGAGATTTCTGGAGATTCGTAATTTTGGGAAGCTTGGCAACCCCGTTCCATGAAAGGGTTTCTCGCCAGTCACTGCTTAGGGCTACATCAAGAGGAAACAAAACATAGAGATAGAACATGAAACTACTTTGTTGTGTCAAGTTTCAAGAAGCTAGCACAAACCGTGTTGGATTTAGAGTTCCAAATACATCTATCAATATAGGAGAAAACAAAGTGAAACCTAAAAATTCAAACTGTTACTGGAAATGAACGCTTCAACATAGAAGAACGAAATTTGGGGAACCAAGTCACCTTAGTGTACTGATCATTACCTGAAAGTATCATCCAGTTTGGGTGAAAAATTATTTGCTGAGATTTCTGGAGATTCGTAATTTTGGGAAGCTTGGCAACCCCTTCCCATGAAAGTGTTTCTCGCCAGTCACTGCTTAGGGCTACATCAAGAGGAAACAAAACGTAGAGATAGAACGTGAAACTACTTTGTTGTGTCAAGTTTCAAGAAGCTAGCACAAACCGTGTTGGATTTAGAGTTCCAAATACATCTATCAATATAGGAGAAAACAGAGTGAAACCTAAAAATTCAAACTGTTACTGGAAATGAACGCTTCAACATAGAAGAACGAAATTTGGGGAACCAAGTCGCCTTAGTGTACTGATCATTACCTGAAAGTATCATCCAGTTTGGGTGAAAAAATGTTTGCTGAGACTTCTGGAGATTCGTAATTTTGGGAAGCTTGGCAACCCCTTCCCATGAAAGTGTTTCTCGCCAGTCACTGCTTAGGGCTACATCAAGAGGAAACAAAACGTAGAGATAGAACGTGAAACTACTTTGTTGTGTCAAGTTTCAAGAAGCTAGCACAAACCGTGTTGGATTTAGAGTTCCAAATACATCTATCAATATAGGAGAAAACAAAGTGAAACCTAAAAATTCAAACTGTTACTGGAAATGAACGCTTCAACATAGAAGAACGAAATTTGGGGAACCAAGTCGCCTTAGTGTACTGATCATTACCTGAAAGTATCATCCAGTTTGGGTGAAAAAATATTTGCTGAGATTTCTGGAGATTCGTAATTTTGGGAAGCTTGGCAACCCCTTCCCATGAAAGTGTTTCTCGCCAGTCACTGCTTAGGGCTACATCAAGAGGAAACAAAACGTAGAGATAGAACGTGAAACTACTTTGTTGTGTCAAGTTTCAAGAAGCTAGCACAAACCGTGTTGGATTTAGAGTTCCAAATACATCTATCAATATAGGAGAAAACAGAGTGAAACCTAAAAATTCAAACCGTTACTGGAAATGAACGCTTCAACATAGAAGAACGAAATTTGGGGAACCAAGTCGCCTTAGTGTACTGATCATTACCTGAAAGTATCATCCAGTTTGGGTGAAAAAATGTTTGCTGAGACTTCTGGAGATTCGTAATTTTGGGAAGCTTGGCAACCCCTTCCCATGAAAGTGTTTCTCGCCAGTCACTGCTTAGGGCTACATCAAGAGGAAACAAAACGTAGAGATAGAACGTGAAACTACTTTGTTGTGTCAAGTTTCAAGAAGCTAGCACAAACCGTGTTGGATTTAGAGTTCCAAATACATCTATCAATATAGGAGAAAACAGAGTGAAACCTAAAAATTCAAACTGTTACTGGAAATGAACGCTTCAACATAGAAGAACGAAATTTGGGGAACCAAGTCGCCTTAGTGTACTGATCATTACCTGAAAGTATCATCCAGTTTGGGTGAAAAAATATTTGCTGAGATTTCTGGAGATTCGTAATATTTGGAAGCTTGGCAACCCCTTCCCATGAAAGTGTTTCTCGCCAGTCACTGCTTAGGGCTACATCAAGAGGAAACAAAACGTAGAGATAGAACGTGAAACTACTTTGTTGTGTCAAGTTTCAAGAAGCTAGCACAAACCGTGTTGGATTTAGAGTTCCAAATACATCTATCAATATAGGAGAAAACAGAGTGAAACCTAAAAATTCAAACTGTTACTGGAAATGAACGCTTCAACATAGAAGAACGAAATTTGGGGAACCAAGTCGCCTTAGTGTACTGATCATTACCTGAAAGTATCATCCAGTTTGGGTGAAAAAATATTTGCTGAGATTTCTGGAGATTCGTAATTTTGGGAAGCTTGGCAACCCCTTCCCATGAAAGTGTTTCTCATCAGTCACTGCTTAGGGCTACATCAAGAGGAAAAAAAACGTAGAGATAGAACGTGAAACTACTTTGTTGTGTCAAGTTTCAAGAAGCTAGCACAAAACGTGTTGGATTTAGAGTTCCAAATACATCTATCAATATAGGAGAAAACAGAGTGAAACCTAAAAATTCAAACTGTTACTGGAAATGAACGCTTCAACATAGAAGAACGATTTTGGGGAACCAAGTTGCCTTAGTGTACTGATCATTACCTGAAAGTATCATCCAGTTTGGGTGAAAAAATATTTGCTGAGATTTCTGGAGATTCGTAATTTTTGGAAGCTTGGCAACCCCTTCCCATGAAATTGTTTCTCGCCAGTCACTGCTTAGGGCTACATCAAGAGGAAACAAAACGTAGAGATAGAACGTGAAACTACTTTGTTGTGTCAAGTTTCAAGAAGCTAGCACAAACCGTGTTGGATTTAGAGTTCCAAATACATCTATCAATATAGGAGAAAACAGAGTGAAAGCTAAAAATTCAAACTGTTACTGGAAATGAACGCTTCAACATAGAAGAACGAAATTTGGGGAACCAAGTCGCCTTAGTGTACTGATCATTACCTGAAAGTATCATCCAGTTTGGGTGAAAAAATATTTGCTGAGATTTCTGGAGATTCGTAATTTTGGGAAGCTTGGCAACCCCGTTCCATGAAAGGGTTTCTCGCCAGTCACTGCTTAGGGCTACATCAAGAGGAAACAAAACATAGAGATAGAACATGAAACTACTTTGTTGTGTCAAGTTTCAAGAAGCTAGCACAAACCGTGTTGGATTTAGAGTTCCAAATACATCTATCAATATAGGAGAAAACAAAGTGAAACCTAAAAATTCAAACTGTTACTGGAAATGAACGCTTCAACATAGAAGAACGAAATTTGGGGAACCAAGTCACCTTAGTGTACTGATCATTACCTGAAAGTATCATCCAGTTTGGGTGAAAAATTATTTGCTGAGATTTCTGGAGATTCGTAATTTTGGGAAGCTTGGCAACCCCTTCCCATGAAAGTGTTTCTCGCCAGTCACTGCTTAGGGCTACATCAAGAGGAAACAAAACGTAGAGATAGAACGTGAAACTACTTTGTTGTGTCAAGTTTCAAGAAGCTAGCACAAACCGTGTTGGATTTAGAGTTCCAAATACATCTATCAATATAGGAGAAAACAGAGTGAAACCTAAAAATTCAAACTGTTACTGGAAATGAACGCTTCAACATAGAAGAACGAAATTTGGGGAACCAAGTCGCCTTAGTGTACTGATCATTACCTGAAAGTATCATCCAGTTTGGGTGAAAAAATATTTGCTGAGATTTCTGGAGATTCGTAATTTTGGGAAGCTTGGCAACCCCTTCCCATGAAATTGTTTCTCGCCAGTCACTGCTTAGGGCTACATCAAGAGGAAACAAAACGTAGAGATAGAACGTGAAACTACTTTGTTGTGTCAAGTTTCAAGAAGCTAGCACAAACCGTGTTGGATTTAGAGTTCCAAATACATCTATCAATATAGGAGAAAACAGAGTGAAACCTAAAAATTCAAACTGTTACTGGAAATGAACGCTTCAACATAGAAGAACGAAATTTGGGGAACCAAGTCGCCTTAGTGTACTGATCATTACCTGAAAGTATCATCCAGTTTGGGTGAAAAAATATTTGCTGAGATTTCTGGAGATTCGTAATTTTGGGAAGCTTGGCAACCCCTTCCCGTGAAAGTGTTTCTCGCCAGTCACTGCTTAGGGCTACATCAAGAGGAAACAAAACGTAGAGATAGAACGTGAAACTACTTTGTTGTGTCAAGTTTCAAGAAGCTAGCACAAAACTTGTTGGATTTAGAGTTCCAAATACATCTATCAATATAGGAGAAAACAGAGTGAAACCTAAAAATTCAAACTGTTACTGGAAATGAACGCTTCAACATAGAAGAACGAAATTTGGGGAACCAAGTCGCCTTAGTGTACTGATCATTACCTGAGAGTATCATCCAGTTTGGTTGAGAAAATATTTGCTGAGATTTCTGGAGATTCGTAATTTTTGGAAGCTTGGCAACCCCTTCCCATGAAAGTGTTTCTCGCCAGTCACTGCTTAGGGCTACATCAAGAGGAAACAAAACGTAGAGATAGAACGTGAAACTACTTTGTTGTGTCAAGTTTCAAGAAGCTAGCACAAACCGTGTTGGATTTAGAGTTCCAAATACATCTATCAATATAGGAGAAAACAGAGTGAAACCTAAAAATTCAAACTGTTACTGGAAATGAACACTTCAACATAGAAGAACGAAATTTGGGGAACCAAGTCGCCTTAGTGTACTGATCATTACCTGAAAGTATCATCCAGTTTGGGTGAAAAAATATTTGCTGAGATTTCTGGAGATTCGTAATTTTGGGAAGCTTGGCAACCCCGTTCCATGAAAGGGTTTCTCGCCAGTCACTGCTTAGGGCTACATCAAGAGGAAACAAAACATAGAGATAGAACATGAAACTACTTTGTTGTGTCAAGTTTCAAGAAGCTAGCACAAACCGTGTTGGATTTAGAGTTCCAAATACATCTATCAATATAGGAGAAAACAAAGTGAAACCTAAAAATTCAAACTGTTACTGGAAATGAACGCTTCAACATAGAAGAACGAAATTTGGGGAACCAAGTCACCTTAGTGTACTGATCATTACCTGAAAGTATCATCCAGTTTGGGTGAAAAATTATTTGCTGAGATTTCTGGAGATTCGTAATTTTGGGAAGCTTGGCAACCCCTTCCCATGAAAGTGTTTCTCGCCAGTCACTGCTTAGGGCTACATCAAGAGGAAACAAAACGTAGAGATAGAACGTGAAACTACTTTGTTGTGTCAAGTTTCAAGAAGCTAGCACAAACCGTGTTGGATTTAGAGTTCCAAATACATCTATCAATAAGGAGAAAACAGAGTGAAACCTAAAAATTCAAACTGTTACTGGAAATGAACGCTTCAACATAGAAGAACGAAATTTGGGGAACCAAGTCGCCTTAGTGTACTGATCATTACCTGAAAGTATCATCCAGTTTGGGTGAAAAAATGTTTGCTGAGACTTCTGGAGATTCGTAATTTTGGGAAGCTTGGCAACCCCTTCACATGAAAGTGTTTCTCGCCAGTCACTGCTTAGGGCTACATCAAGAGGAAACAAAACGTAGAGATAGAACGTGAAACTACTTTGTTGTGTCAAGTTTCAAGAAGCTAGCACAAACCGTGTTGGATTTAGAGTTCCAAATACATCTATCAATATAGGAGAAAACAGAGTGAAACCTAAAAATTCAAACTGTTACTGGAAATGAACGCTTCAACATAGAAGAACGGAATTTGGGGAACCAAGTCGCCTTAGTGTACTGATCATTACCTGAAAGTATCATCCAGTTTGGGTGAAAAAATATTTGCTGAGATTTCTGGAGATACGTAATTTTGGGAAGCTTGGCAACCCCTTCCCATGAAATTGTTTCTCGCCAGTCACTGCTTAGGGCTACATCAAGAGGAAACAAAACGTAGAGATAGAACGTGAAACTACTTTGTTGTGTCAAGTTTCAAGAAGCTAGCACAAACCGTGTTGGATTTTGAGTTCCAAATACATCTATCAATATAGGAGAAAACAGAGTGAAACCTAAAAATTCAAACTGTTACTGGAAATGAACGCTTCAACATAGAAGAACGAAATTTGGGGAACCAAGTCGCCTTAGTGTACTGATCATTACCTGAAAGTATCATCCAGTTTGGGTGAAAAAATATTTGCTGAGATTTCTGGAGATTCGTAATATTTGGAAGCTTGGCAACCCCTTCCCATGAAAGTGTTTCTCGCCAGTCACTGCTTATGGCTACATCAAGAGGAAACAAAACGTAGAGATAGAACGTGAAACTACTTTGTTGTGTCAAGTTTCAAGAAGCTAGCACAAACCGTGTTGGATTTAGAGTTCCAAATACATCTATCAATATAGGAGAAAACAAAGTGAAACCTAAAAATTCAAACTGTTACTGGAAATGAACGCTTCAACATAGAAGAACGAAATTTGGGGAACCAAGTCGCCTTAGTGTACTGATCATTACCTGAAAGTATCATCCAGTTTGGGTGAAAAAATATTTGCTGAGATTTCTGGAGATTCGTAATTTTGGGAAGCTTGGCAACCCCTTCCCATGAAAGTGTTTCTCGCCAGTCACTGCTTAGGGCTACATCAAGAGGAAACAAAACGTAGAGATAGAACGTGAAACTACTTTGTTGTGTCAAGTTTCAAGAAGCTAGCACAAACCGTGTTGTGTGGCGAGCCGCTTCTGCGGACTGTGGTCGCCATTACAAGATGGCGCTGGCCTTGTGGTGGTCTGTGATAAACAACTCCTTCTTTGGGAGAGTTGGCACATGGTTCTTTGACACCCTACGAGAAAGCTCCACGTGGCAGCTTCGCATTGGGTGTTTGGATACTTTATTAAGGCTGGGAGGGGCTTCTGTGAGATTAGAAGAACTCTCGAGAGCTTGAATAAACAGCTGTAAGAAGATTCCCGGTGTTGCGTCTTCCTTGCGGGCAAGGGGGTCGCGACAAGTGGTGCCGAGACCCGGGAAAATCAAAACTTGCAAGTCGTCAGAGGTGGTGCACTGAACAGTCCCGGTAAGTGGGACCCCATAGTCCCGTGGGTGGGACCCGACAGTCCCGGTGAGTGGGACACGATAGTCCCGGTGGGCGGGACCCGATAGTCCCGGTTAGTGGGACCCGCAATCAAAGCGGAGTCAGCTCCTCTACAAAGACAGAGAGAGCCTCATATTTTATTGCAGCTGCACTGTGTACTTTTCTTTTGTTTCTGTGTACTTTCGTTTTGTCCTCTGTATCTGTTCTGTTGCTGTGTCATGGGTGTCACATCTTCAAGCCCGCTTCTTGTGGCACTAGACGGCCTGTTACGTTCCAAAGGCCTGAAAGTGAAACATAGTATCTTACAGAGATTTTTGCAGAAAGTAGATGTTGCTGCACCGTGGTTTGCATATTCGGGCAGCCTTACTATGCCTTGTTGGGATAAATTGGGCAAGGATCTTGACTTTGCTTGTGAGCAGGGCATATTGGAGGGTGGGGTGATTCCCCTTTGGAAGATAGTCCGTAGTTGCCTCACAGATGGCAGATGTCATGACGCACTTGCTAAAGGACAGGAGGTTTTAGAAAAGTTACATGAGGAGAAATCGGAGACAGCAGGCAGTGCGATATCTCAGGAGGATGGGAGTGTGCGGAGCGTGAAATAGGGGAGGAGACGATTATCTCTGACAAAAGGTGAGGTATCTCGGGAGGATGGGAGCGTGCGGAGCGAGAAGCAGGGGAGGAAACGCTTGTATCCAGATCTCAGTGCGCTGCGCACACCCCCATGTGGAAGCGGGTCAGAAGAAGAGGAGGATGAGGAGGAGGAGCTTGGGAGGCTGTCTCGCCAGCTAGGGAGTTTAGCTGCTGGAGAAGGGAACGAAGATAGACCGGGGCTCAAGAAATGTGATCCTCCGGACCCACCGCCGTATGGTGGGGGTGTTTCGGGGAGAGCTTTCCATGCTCAAACATGGAAGGCTGTTAACGCTGAGATGGGTCTTGCTTATCCAGTTTTTCAGGATGAGAATAGGGGAAGATTTTCGGAGCCTTTAGATTTCAAAATTGTGAAGACCCTGGCAGAGTCTGTACGCACTTATGGGGTGGATGCCGCCTTCACATTAACTCAGGTGGAGAGTCTGTCTAGATTCTGTATGACTCCCTCTGATTGGGCTAGCCTTGTTCGGGCTTGTGTTTCTCCGGGCAAGTATTTGGACTGGAGAGCATTTATGCTAGAGGGCGCAATAGAGCAGGCCGCCCAAAACCATGCAGCAGGACATCCTCATTGGGATAAGGACATGCTTTTGGGGCAAGGTAGATTTGCTAATCAACAGACAGGATTCCCTCCTGAGGTATATGATCAAATTAATAACATTTGCATTCGGGCATGGAAGTCACTTCCAAATAGAGGAGAAGTGTCTGGTAATTTGACCAAGATTTTACAAGGCCCTACAGAACCCTTTTCAGATTTCGTAGCAAGGATGGTGGATGCTGCTGGAAAGATTTTTGGGGATCCTGATAGAGCCATGCCCCTTGTTAAGCAATTGGTCTTTGAGCAATGCACCAAGGAATGTAAAGCAGCAATCGCTCCTTATAAGAACAAAGGCATAGAAGTATGGATGAAAGTGTGTAGAGAGATTGGAGGGCCTTTAACTAATGCAGGTCTTGCAGCTGCTGTCCTTCGGATTGCAAAAGGGGGCAATCCTGCCGCCAGAACATGCTTCCATTGTGGTCAACCCGGTCATATCAGACGTGAGTGTCCCAAAAATGTCAATTTTACTGGACCTCCTCACGGTGGCCCTTCCACTGGCCTTCGATCACCGGGATTGTGTCCAAGGTGCAAAAGGGGGAAGCATTGGGCAAAAGAGTGTACATCAGTGAGAAACATCCATGGACAGCTTATTTCAGCTGGGCCAAAAAACGGCCGACGGGGCCCCCGACCCCAGGGCCCGCAAATATATGGGGCAGTGGAGAATGTCACACCCGAACCTGAGACATGGCCATCTCTACGCCATCCCATGAAACGCGGAGAGCCACTACAGGTGCCGCGGGATTGGACCTCTGTTCCACCTCCAGACTCGTGTTAACACCTAAGATGGGAGTCCAATTGGTGGAAACTGAGTTCAAAGGGCCTCTACCACCTGGCACTGTAGGTTTGCTAATTGGACGTGCATCTTCCATTTTGCAAGGTCTTCATGTTTTCCCTGGAGTCATAAGTCCTGATACTGTAGGGATAGTAAAGGTTATGGTGGAAGCTCCAAAAGGCATTGTGTCCATCTCCCCAGGAGATCGGATTGCTCAATTACTGGTTTTGCCTAGTTTACATGATCATTTCCCTGCAGACTCAAAGTCACGGACAGGGAATGAGATTGGTACCACCGGAGGGAATTGTGCTTATTTGTCACTAGATATGAGTAATCGCCCTACTTTGGAATTAAGCATAGAAGGTAAATCAATTGTGGGCTTACTTGATACAGGTGCAGATCGTAGCATCATTGCACTTAAGGACTGGTCTAAGGGATGGCCAGTGCAGACTTCTGATCAATCTCTGAGAGGACTTGGATATGCCCAGGCTCCTCAGGTTAGCTGTAGACATCTTTCCTGGAAGGACCCGGAAGGACATCATGGTACTTTTCAGCCTTATGTACTTAATTTACCTATCTCTTTATGGGGCCGTGACCTGATGAAAGACATGGGGTTCACTCTTAGTAATGACTATTCCCCAGTGTCCCAACAAATTATGCACAATATGGGGTATAGGCCAGGTTTAGGACTAGGAAAACATTTACAGGGACGTAAGCATCCTGTACAAGGTCATCAAAAGCTTGACAGATTTGGTCTGGGTTTTTCCTAGGGGCCGCTGAGGCTCAAATACCCATAACATGGCTCACCGAGGAGCCTGTTTGGGTGCCTCAGTGGCCTCTTCCCTCGGTTAAACTGGCAGCAGCCCATGCTCTAGTTAAAGAACAACTTGACTTGGGTCACATCCAACCCTCTACTTCTCCATGGAATACTCCCATATTTGTCATTAGGAAAAAAATCAGGGAAGTGGCGCCTACTGCATGATCTACGAGCGGTTAATGCTCAAATGCAACCTATGGGGCCCATTCAGAGAGGGCTGCCTCTGCTCTCTTCTGTTCCTCAAGGCTGGCACATTATTGTTATTGACATTAAAGACTGTTTCTTTTCTATTCCTTTACATCCTAAAGACTCGCAGCGTTTTGCCTTTACCCTTCCCTCGTGTAACCACGAGGAACCAGATCAAAGGTTTGAGTGGATAGTGTTGCCGCAGGGAATGGCTAATAGTCCCACAATGTGTCAGATGTATGTAGGGAAGACACTTGTGCCCCTCAGACAAAAGTACTCCTCCATCAAGATCATTCATTATATGGATGATGTATTATTGGCTGCTAAATCAGAACAAACAGTTCATGAGGCCTATGACGACCTCGTGAAGTTGTTAGCACAATGTGGGCTGCATATAGCACCTGAAAAGGTTCAAACAGGAGATTCTATTAAGTATTTGGGAGCAACAATTGGGTATGACAAATTACAACCACAAAAAATCACCATACGAACTCAGGATCTTCAAACTCTAAATGATTTTCAGAAACTGCTGGGAGATATTAATTGGATACGAGGATATTTACATATTTCTAATGTTGTACTACAGCCTTTGTATGCTACTCTTAAAGGTGATCCAGATCTTACTTCCCCTCGTAGCCTCACCAAAGAGGCTAGAGCGGCCCTTATGACAGTAGAAGAAGCTATACAACATGCCACTTTATGCAGGCTCCAGAGTGATAAACCTTTTCAATTATGTGTGCTTGCCACTATGCGGCAGCCTACTGGAGTACTATGGCAAGATGGACCTTTGCTATGGATACACCCACATGTATCCCCAGGAAAATCCTTAGAATATTATCCTGATGCTGTTGCAGCATTAGCACTTAAAGGGATTCAACAAAGCATTCAATTTTTCGGACAATCACCTTCTTCTCTTATTATACCCTATACTAAAGCTCAACTTAATGTTTTGTGTGCTACTCTAGATAACTGGGCTATTCTATGTTGTTCGTTTCAAGGGGATATTGATAATCATTACCCTTCTCATCCGTTACTCCATTTTGTTAAGGAACATCCTATTATTTTCCCTAAAGTAACTTCATCCAGTCCAATTCCGGGGGCTGTTAATATTTTTACTGATGGTTCCAAGTCTGGAATGGGAGCTTATGTCATTAATGATTCTCCCCCTGTCCAGCATCAATTTGCTCCTGGAAATCCACAATGGGTAGAACTGCAAATTGTTATTGAGGTGTTTAAACAGTGTTCTTTTCCTTTTAATCTCATTTCGGACTCCATCTATGTGGTGCAAGCACTAAAAATCCTAGAGGCTGTGGGAGCTATTAGTGATGCCCGTAATGTATCTGCTTACTTTAATCAGCTTCGACAGCTTATCTGTAGCCGCACTGCTCCCTTTTATCCAATGCACATCCGGGCTCACACCTCTCTCCCTGGTCCATTATCACAGGGTAATGCCTGTGCTGACTCAGCCACTCGAGGTCAGTTGATCTGTTTGGCTTCCTCCTTAGAGGAGGCTAAATTGTTTCACCAAAATTTCCATGTTAATGCTTTAACACTGCGCAGGCGTTTTTCCATTTCTAGAGCAGATGCTCGGCAGATAGTATTGCACTGTCCCCATTGTGTCACATTTCTTCATCCCCCTACTTATGGAGTGAACCCACGGGGGTTGAAGCCACTGGTTGTCTGGCAAATGGATGTGACACATATACCTGACTTTGGTAACCTCAAGTATGTCCATGTTTCTGTTGATACGTACTCTGGAGTTATTCATGCTTCTGCGTTATCAGGAGAAAAGGCACGTAATGTCATCACTCATTGCCTGGAAGCCTGGGCGGCGTGGGGTGCACCCACGTCCCTTAAGACTGACAATGGACCTGCTTATACTGGCAGACAATTCACGTCCTTTTGTTCTACTATGGGAGTGCAACTTACTCATGGTCTGCCTTACAATCCTCAAGGACAAGGCATTGTTGAGCGTGCTCATCGCACCTTAAAGGAAACTTTACAAAAACAAAAAGGGGGAATAGGAGCTGGACATACTCCTAAAGAATGCTTGTCCTTAGCTCTCTTTACTATTAATTTTTTGAATTTGGATATTCATGGTCGCTCTGCGGCCGATAGACATGTGTTCCCTCAGCCCTCTGTGATTGGCTATGTTAAGTGGAAAGATGTTCTTACGGGCCAATGGAACGGCCCCGACCCCGTGCTGACATGGGCACGAGGATCCGTATGTGTTTTTCCCCAGGATCGCACGGAACCATTGTGGGTCCCTGAACGCCTGACAAGAAGAGTCCTGACACCAGCTACTCAGCAACAAGAATTACCACAGCAATCCCGTGATGAGGATCTTCATTCTGCTGAGTGCTCTGGCTCTGGTGCTGATGCCGATGACACAGACGACACCAATGCAATGGTGGGCGGTGGCACGGGCTTGGCCAATGCCGATGCCGGTTCACGGTAATTCCAGTGTCCTTCCCACTCTTTTCTCTACCTCGTGTGAGATGTCTGCGCCCTGTGCCTCTCCTAGAGGGGACGTGGAACGCATTTACAATCAATCTCAAGTTAATCTCACAGGAGTGTTTTGTTTTAGCCTTGGGAACGCTCATTGTATCCGTCTTAAGACCAAGAATTTGACTAACTGGGACAATCCATTGCAGTCCAGTCAAGTCTCAGGGAGCATTCTCAGTACTGTATTGGGCCAAGTAGTCTCAGGGGAACAATCAGGCTCAGGAACCTCCGTAAATAGCTCTGCTTTAACCATAACTACCTTGGCTAGTATCTCCGAGGTACTAATTCCAATGCCCCCATATTCTAGTGGACTTCCTTGTGCCACTCATTTTAAGGCTTCTCCTTACTGTACCCCTAATCTTGGTTTCCCCCCAACATTCACGCCTTGTCAGGATTATTCTTGGGAGAAACGTCAAGTTGCTAAAGGTTTCTCCCTTTCCCCCTCTCTTAAGAGGTATGTTTATGACTTTAGCAACAGTGCCAACTCCTCTACAGGAGTGGGTTGGTCCTGGTTTCAATGGCTGATTTCCAACACAAAGGGGGCTTCAGCTGATATTTCTGCACTGGCTCAATTGCTGGGAGCCAAAAGTTGGTTGGCTAATGTTTCTGGCACTGTTTACGAGAGTGAGCGAGGTAGTAGACTCACATCTGTTTCGTTCAACTCTCTGTTGGATAATGCCACATTGCCCCCTGCAGCGGTTTGTGTTCAATCTCCGTTCTTATTCCTTTTGGCTAATGACACCTCGTCAGAAATGCTGGATTGTTTTAATGTTAATTGTTTCTTATCTGAATGTTGGGATGGTTCTTCGGCTGTAGCAGTGGTTATGAAAATTCCAACCTTTGTTCCAATCCCAGTTATTGCGGACCCTGATAAATTCCCCATTGTTGAGCTACTTAGAGTCCGCAGGGATTTTGGAATCACAGCTGCTATAGTGACAGCCGTGGCGGTATCTGCTGCTGCAGCGGTCGCGGCCGGAGTGGCCATGGCCAATCAAGTGCAGACTGCTGCCTCCGTTAATCAAGTTGTTCAACAAACTTCTATGATACTTGAGTCCCAAAATGCAATTAATCAACATATTTTGTCAGGGATCTTAGCTGCCAACCAAAGAATAGATTTACTCCAAGCTCAGGTAGAAGAATTGGCTGATTTGGTGCTTTTGGGCTGTGTTGATCAACGTGCACATTTATGCATAACCTCTGTCAGATTTAATGATTCCAGGAATGCCTCCCGTATCATCGGAGAATACTTGGCCGGAAATTGGTCCATGGCAGCGGAAGACATGATCCAGTCTCAACTAACCCAGATAGCTGTCTTGAATAGTACCCACGTTGATCCCATAACGTTGGGTCAATTCACTGATTGGATATCTTCTGCCTTTTCCTTTTTTAAAGAGTGGGTGGGGGTAGGCATTTTTGGCGCAATGTGTTGCTTCGGTATGGTTCTCTGCTTGTGGTTTCTCTGCCGCCTTAAGGCCCGCAATGCTCGCGATAAAGCTATGATTATACAAGCACTTGCAGCTTTGGAAACTGGCAACTCACCTCAAGTTTGGCTTGCACAAATTAAACAGTAAACCTTTGACATGGTCGTTGCACCCCAAGTTTTACGGACATTGCACTGGGAACGACATGTCCTTCCTTGTTATTCTCCTAGTGTTGGAAAGCCCTTGCACTCTGCCGGCTTTACTGCCATTGCACACAGATGGGTTTCCACGCTAGTACTTTTCTATCGCTCTATGACCCGTGCCTTTCTTTTAGGGTGTTGCCAACTTGTTTGTCGTTGTATTTCTATACAGCCACAGTTCAGCCTCAGAGACCTAATCATGACTGGCTGAGTAGATACCATTAAACGCCTTGGCAACAACGAGCTGATCTTGTAGTACCCAGAGACGGGCAACTTTCACGCTTGCACTGCAACCTAAGACAGGGGAATGGGGCCTCCCCAAAGACGGGTAAGCAATGTAAGGGCAGTGAACGACCTAAGACAGGGGCTACTTGATTCCCTTTGACGTGCTATAAACAGAAGGAAAAAACTGCTGGCAGTGGATTCCCCCCGGCCCCCAGGGCTTGGATCCAGCCCTGATTTGTATGCACGTCAAGGAGGCCAGCTCACAGGGCCTTAACAGCTTTGTGGTGTCTGTTTTCATATTCAGCCAATAACGGTCATGTGGGAACGTCCTGACCTGCTTGGGTCTGATGAGGTTCCTGGTTGAAGGCTTCGTATGAGTAATGGCGATTCACCTCTACTCTTGCCTGTTTTGTTTTTAGTAAACGAAAGGGGGAACTGTGGCGAGCCGCTTCTGCGGACTGTGGTCGCCATTACAAGATGGCGCTGGCCTTGTGGTGGTCTGTGATAAACAACTCCTTCTTTGGGAGAGTTGGCACATGGTTCTTTGACACCCTACGAGAAAGCTCCACGTGGCAGCTTCGCATTGGGTGTTTGGATACTTTATTAAGGCTGGGAGGGGCTTCTGGGAGATTAGAAGAACTCTCGAGAGCTTGAATAAACAGCTGTAAGAAGATTCCCGGTGTTGCGTCTTCCTTGCGGGCAAGGGGGTCGCGACAGTGTTGGATTTAGAGTTCCAAATACATCTATCAATATAGGAGAAAACAGAGTGAAACCTAAAAATTCAAACTGTTACTGGAAATGAACGCTTCAACATAGAAGAACGAAATTTGGGGAACCAAGTCGCCTTAGTGTACTGATCATTACCTGAAAGTATCATCCAGTTTGGGTGAAAAAATATTTGCTGAGATTTGTGGAGATTCGTAATTTTGGGAAGCTTGGCAACCCCGTTCCATGAAAGGGTTTCTCGCCAGTCACTGCTTAGGGCTACATCAAGAGGAAACAAAACGTAGAGATAGAACATGAAACTACTTTGTTGTGTCAAGTTTCAAGAAGCTAGCACAAACCGTGTTGGATTTAGAGTTCCAAATACATCTATCAATATAGGAGAAAACAGAGTGAAACCTAAAAATTCAAACTGTTACTGGAAATGAACGCTTCAACATAGAAGAACGAAATTTGGGGAACCAAGTCGCCTTAGTGTACTGATCATTACCTGAAAGTATCATCCAGTTTGGGTGAAAAAATATTTGCTGAGATTTCTGGAGATTCGTAATTTTGGGAAGCTTGGCAACCCCTTCCCATGAAAGTGTTTCTCGCCAGTCACTGCTTAGGACTACATCAAGAGGAAACAAAACGTAGAGATAGAACGTGAAACTACTTTGTTGTGTCAAGTTTCAAGAAGCTAGCACAAACCGTGTTGGATTTAGAGTTCCAAATACATCTATCAATATAGGAGAAAACAGAGTGAAACCTAAAAATTCAAACTGTTACTGGAAATGAACGCTTCAACATAGAAGAACGAAATTTGGGGAACCAAGTCGCCTTAGTGTACTGATCATTACCTGAAAGTATCATCCAGTTTGGGTGAAAAAATATTTGCTGAGATTTCTGGAGATTCGTAATTTTGGGAAGCTTGGCAACCCCTTCCCATGAAAGTGTTTCTCGCCAGTCACTGCTTAGGGCTACATCAAGAGGAAACAAAACGTAGAGATAGAACGTGAAACTACTTTGTTGTGTCAAGTTTCAAGAAGCTAGCACAAACCGTGTTGGATTTAGAGTTCCAAATACATCTATCAATATAGGAGAAAACAGAGTGAAACCTAAAAATTCAAACTGTTACTGGAAATGAACGCTTCAACATAGAAGAACGAAATTTGGGGAACCAAGTCGCCTTAGTGTACTGATCATTACCTGAAAGTATCATCCAGTTTGGGTGAAAAAATATTTGCTGAGATTTCTGGAGATTCGTAATTTTGGGAAGCTTGGCAACCCCTTCCCATGAAAGTGTTTCTCGCCAGTCACTGCTTAGGGCTACATCAAGAGGAAACAAAACGTAGAGATAGAACGTGAAACTACTTTGTTGTGTCAAGTTTCAAGAAGCTAGCACAAACCGTGTTGGATTTAGAGTTCCAAATACATCTATCAATATAGGAGAAAACAGAGTGAAACCTAAAAATTCAAACTGTTACTGGAAATGAACGCTTCAACATAGAAGAACGAAATTTGGGGAACCAAGTCACCTTAGTGTACTGATCATTACCTGAAAGTATCATCCAGTTTGGGTGAAAAATTATTTGCTGAGATTTCTGGAGATTCGTAATTTTGGGAAGCTTGGCAACCCCTTCCCATGAAAGTGTTTCTCGCCAGTCACTGCTTAGGGCTACATCAAGAGGAAACAAAACGTAGAGATAGAACGTGAAACTACTTTGTTGTGTCAGGTTTCAAGAAGCTAGCACAAACCGTGTTGGATTTAGAGTTCCAAATACATCTATCAATATAGGAGAAAACAGAGTGAAACCTAAAAATTCAAACTGTTACTGGAAATGAACGCTTCAACATAGAAGAACGAAATTTGGGGAACCAAGTCGCCTTAGTGTACTGATCATTACCTGAAAGTATCATCCAGTTTGGGTGAAAAAATGTTTGCTGAGATTTCTGGAGATTCGTAATTTTGGGAAGCTTGGCAACCCCTTCCCATGAAAGTGTTTCTCGCCAGTCACTGCTTAGGGCTACATCAAGAGGAAACAAAACATAGAGATAGAACGTGAAACTACTTTGTTGTGTCAAGTTTCAAGAAGCTAGTACAAACCGTGTTGGATTTAGAGTTCCAAATACATCTATCAATATAGGAGAAAACAAAGTGAAACCTAAAAATTCAAACTGTTACTGGAAATGAAAGCTTCAACATAGAAGAACGAAATTTGGGGAACCAAGTCGCCTTAGTGTACTGATCATTACCTGAAAGTATCATCCAGTTTGGGTGAAAAAATATTTGCTGAGATTTCTGGAGATACGTAATTTTGGGAAGCTTGGCAACCCCTTCCCATGAAAGTGTTTCTCGCCAGTCACTGCTTAGGGCTACATCAAGAGGAAACAAAACGTAGAGATAGAACGTGAAACTACTTTGTTGTGTCAAGTTTCAAGAAGCTAGCACAAACCGTGTTGGATTTAGAGTTCCAAATACATCTATCAATATAGGAGAAAACAGAGTGAAACCTAAAAATTCAAACTGTTACTGGAAATGAACGCTTCAACATAGAAGAACGAAATTTGGGGAACCAAGTCGCCTTAGTGTACTGATCATTACCTGAAAGTATCATCCAGTTTGGGTGAAAAAATATTTGCTGAGATTTCTGGAGATTCGTAATTTTGGGAAGCTTGGCAACCCCTTCCCATGAAAGTGTTTCTCGCCAGTCACTGCTTAGGGCTACATCAAGAGGAAACAAAACGTAGAGATAGAACGTGAAACTACTTTGTTGTGTCAAGTTTCAAGAAGCTAGCACAAACCGTGTTGGATTTAGAGTTCCAAATACATCTATCAATATAGGAGAAAACAGAGTGAAACCTAAAAATTCAAACTGTTACTGGAAATGAACGCTTCAACATAGAAGAACGAAATTTGGGGAACCAAGTCGCCTTAGTGTACTGATCATTACCTGAAAGTATCATCCAGTTTGGGTGAAAAAATGTTTGCTGAGATTTCTGGAGATTCGTAATTTTGGGAAGCTTGGCAACCCCTTCCCATGAAAGTGTTTCTCGCCAGTCACTGCTTAGGGCTACATCAAGAGGAAACACAACTTAGAGATAGAACGTGAAACTACTTTGTTGTGTCAAGTTTCAAGAAGCTAGCACAAAACGTGTTGGATTTAGAGTTCCAAATACATCTATCAATATAGGAGAAAACAGAGTGAAACCTAAAAATTCAAACTGTTACTGGAAATGAACGCTTCAACATAGAAGAACGAAATTTGGGGAACCAAGTCGCCTTAGTGTACTGATCATTACCTGAGAGTATCATCCAGTTTGGGTGAAAAAATGTTTGCTGAGATTTCTGGAGATTCGTAATTTTTGGAAGCTTGGCAACCCCTTCCCATGAAAGTGTTTCTCGCCAGTCACTGCTTAGGGCTACATCAAGAGGAAACAAAACGTAGAGATAGAACGTGAAACTACTTTGTTGTGTCAAGTTTCAAGAAGCTAGCACAAACCGTGTTGGATTTAGAGTTCCAAATACATCTATCAATATAGGAGAAAACAGAGTGAAACCTAAAAATTCAAACTGTTACTGGAAATGAACGCTTCAACATAGAAGAACGAAATTTGGGGAACCAAGTCGCCTTAGTGTACTGATCATTACCTGAAAGTATCATCCAGTTTGGGTGAAAAAATATTTGCTGAGATTTCTGGAGATTCGTAATTTTGGGAAGCTTGGCAACCCCGTTCCATGAAAGGGTTTCTCGCCAGTCACTGCTTAGGGCTACATCAAGAGGAAACAAAACATAGAGATAGAACATGAAACTACTTTGTTGTGTCAAGTTTCAAGAAGCTAGCACAAACCGTGTTGGATTTAGAGTTCCAAATACATCTATCAATATAGGAGAAAACAAAGTGAAACCTAAAAATTCAAACTGTTACTGGAAATGAACGCTTCAACATAGAAGAACGAAATTTGGGGAACCAAGTCACCTTAGTGTACTGATCATTACCTGAAAGTATCATCCAGTTTGGGTGAAAAATTATTTGCTGAGATTTCTGGAGATTCGTAATTTTGGGAAGCTTGGCAACCCCTTCCCATGAAAGTGTTTCTCGCCAGTCACTGCTTAGGGCTACATCAAGAGGAAACCAAACGTAGAGATAGAACGTGAAACTACTTTCTTGTGTCAAGTTTCAAGAAGCTAGCACAAACCGTGTTGGATTTAGAGTTCCAAATACATCTATCAATATAGGAGAAAACAGAGTGAAACCTAAAAATTCAAACTGTTACTGGAAATGAACGCTTCAACATAGAAGAACAAAATTTGGGGAACCAAGTCGCCTTAGTGTACTGATCATTACCTGAATGTATCATCCAGTTTGGGTGAAAAAATATTTGCTGAGATTTCTGGAGATTCGTAATTTTTGGAAGCTTGGAAACCCCTTCCCATGAAAGTGTTTCTCGCCAGTCACTGCTTAGGGCTACATCAAGAGGAAACAAAACGTAGAGATAGAACGTGAAACTACTTTGTTGTGTCAAGTTTCAAGAAGCTAGCACAAACCGTGTTGGATTTAGAGTTCCAAATACATCTATCAATATAGGAGAAAACAGAGTGAAACCTAAAAATTCAAACTGTTACTGGAAATGAACGCTTCAACATAGAAGAACGGAATTTGGGGAACCAAGTCGCCTTTGTGTACTGATCATTACCTGAAAGTATCATCCAGTTTGGGTGAAAAAATATTTGCTGAGATTTCTGGAGATTCGTAATTTTGGGAAGCTTGGCAACCCCTTCCCATGAAATTGTTTCTCGCCAGTCACTGCTTAGGGCTACATCAAGAGGAAACAAAACGTAGAGATAGAACGTGAAACTACTTTGTTGTGTCAAGTTTCAAGAAGCTAGCACAAACCGTGTTGGATTTAGAGTTCCAAATACATCTATCAATATAGGAGAAAACAGAGTGAAACCTAAAAATTCAAACTGTTACTGGAAATGAACGCTTCAACATAGAAGAACGAAATTTGGGGAACCAAGTCGCCTTAGTGTACTGATCATTACCTGAAAGTATCATCCAGTTTGGGTGAAAAAATATTTGCTGAGATTTCTGGAGATTCGTAATTTTGGGAAGCTTGGCAACCCCTTCCCATGAAAGTGTTTCTCGCCAGTCACTGCTTAGGGCTACATCAAGAGGAAACAAAACGTAGAGATAGAACATGAAACTACTTTGTTGTGTCAAGTTTCAAGAAGCTAGCACAAACCGTGTTGGATTTAGAGTTCCAAATACATCTATCAATATAGGAGAAAACAGAGTGAAACCTAAAAATTCAAACTGTTACTGGAAATGAACGCTTCAACATAGAAGAACGAAATTTGGGGAACCAAGTCGCCTTAGTGTACTGATCATTACCTGAAAGTATCATCCAGTTTGGGTGAAAAAATATTTGCTGAGATTTCTGGAGATTCGTAATTTTGGGAAGCTTGGCAACCCCTTCCCATGAAAGTGTTTCTCGCCAGTCACTGTTTAGGGCTTCATCAAGAGGAAACAAAACGTAGAGATAGAACGTGAAACTACTTTGTTGTGTCAAGTTTCAAGAAACTAGCACAAACCGTGTTGGATTTAGAGTTCCAAATACATCTATCAATATAGGAGAAAACAGAGTGAAACCTAAAAATTCGAACTGTTACTGGAAATAAACGCTTCAACATAGAAGAACGAAATTTGGGGAACCAAGTCACCTTAGTGTACTGATCATTACCTGAAAGTATCATCCAGTTTGGGTGAAAAATTATTTGCTGAGATTTCTGGAGATTCGTAATTTTTGGAAGCTTGGCAACCCCTTCCCATGAAAGTGTTTCTCGCCAGTCACTGCTTAGGGCTACATCAAGAGGAAACAAAACGTAGAGATAGAACGTGAAACTACTTTGTTGTGTCAAGTTTCAAGAAGCTAGCACAAACCGTGTTGGATTTAGAGTTCCAAATACATCTATCAATATAGGAGAAAACAGAGTGAAACCTAAAAATTCAAACCGTTACTGGAAATGAACGCTTCAACATAGAAGAACGAAATTTGGGGAACCAAGTCGCCTTAGTGTACTGATCATTACCTGAAAGTATCATCCAGTTTGGGTGAAAAAATGTTTGCTGAGATTTCTGGAGATTCGTAATTTTGGGAAGCTTGGCAACCCCTTCCCATGAAAGTGTTTCTCGCCAGTCACTGCTTAGGGCTACATCAAGAGGAAACAAAACGTAGAGATAGAACGTGAAACTACTTTGTTGTGTCCAGTTTCAAGAAGCTAGCACAAACCGTGTTGGATTTAGAGTTCCAAATACATCTATCAATATAGGAGAAAACAGAGTGAAACCTAAAAATTCAAACTGTTACTGGAAATGAACGCTTCAACATAGAAGAACGGAATTTGGGGAACCAAGTCGCCTTAGTGTACTGATCATTACCTGAAAGTATCATCCAGTTTGGGTGAAAAAATATTTGCTGAGATTTCTGGAGATTCGTAATTTTGGGAAGCTTGGCAACCCCTTCCCATGAAATTGTTTCTCGCCAGTCACTGCTTAGGGCTACATCAAGAGGAAACAAAACGTAGAGATAGAACGTGAAACTACTTTGTTGTGTCAAGTTTCAAGAAGCTAGCACAAACCGTGTTGGATTTAGAGTTCCAAATACATCTATCAATATAGGAGAAAACAGAGTGAAACCTAAAAATTCAAACTGTTACTGGAAATGAACGCTTCAACATAGAAGAACGAAATTTGGGGAACCAAGTCGCCTTAGTGTACTGATCATTACCTGAAAGTATCATCCAGTTTGGGTGAAAAAATATTTGCTGAGATTTCTGGAGATACGTAATTTTGGGAAGCTTGGCAACCCCTTCCCATGAAAGTGTTTCTCGCCAGTCACTGCTTAGGGCTACATCAAGAGGAAACAAAACGTAGAGATAGAACGTGAAACTACTTTGTTGTGTCAAGTTTCAAGAAGCTAGCACAAACCGTGTTGGATTTAGAGTTCCAAATACATCTATCAATATAGGAGAAAACAGAGTGAAACCTAAAAATTCAAACTGTTACTGGAAATGAACGCTTCAACATAGAAGAACGAAATTTGGGGAACCAAGTCGCCTTAGTGTACTGATCATTACCTGAAAGTATCATCCAGTTTGGGTGAAAAAATATTTGCTGAGATTTCTGGAGATTCGTAATTTTGGGAAGCTTGGCAACCCCTTCCCATGAAAGTGTTTCTCGCCAGTCACTGCTTAGGGCTACATCAAGAGGAAACAAAACGTAGAGATAGAACGTGAAACTACTTTGTTGTGTCAAGTTTCAAGAAGCTAGCACAAACCGTGTTGGATTTAGAGTTCCAAATACATCTATCAATATAGGAGAAAACAGAGTGAAACCTAAAAATTCAAACTGTTACTGGGAATGAACGCTTCAACATAGAAGAACGAAATTTGGGGAACCAAGTCGCCTTAGTGTACTGCTCATTACCTGAAAGTATCATCCAGTTTGGGTGAAAAAATATTTGCTGAGATTTCTGGAGATTCGTAATTTTTGGAAGCTTGGCAACCCCTTCCCATGAAAGTGTATCTCGCCAGTCACTGTTTAGGGCTACATCAAGAGGAAACAAAACGTAGAGATAGAACGTGAAACTACTTTGTTGTGTCATGTTTCAAGAAACTAGCACAAACCGTGTTGGATTTAGAGTTCCAAATACATCTATCAATATAGGAGAAAACAGAGTGAAACCTAAAAATTCAAACTGTTACTGGAAATAAACGCTTCAACATAGAAGAACGAAATTTGGGGAACCAAGTCACCTTAGTGTACTGATCATTACCTGAAAGTATCATCCAGTTTGGGTGAAAAATTATTTGCTGAGATTTCTGGAGATTCGTAATTTTTGGAAGCTTGGCAACCCCTTCCCATGAAAGTGTTTCTCGCCAGTCACTGCTTAGGGCTACATCAAGAGGAAACAAAACGTAGAGATAGAACGTGAAACTACTTTGTTGTGTCAAGTTTCAAGAAGCTAGCACAAACCGTGTTGGATTTAGAGTTCCAAATACATCTATCAATATAGGAGAAAACAGAGTGAAACCTAAGAATTCAAACTGTTACTGGAAATGAACGCTTCAACATAGAAGAACGAAATTTGGGGAACCAAGTCGCCTTAGTGTACTGATCATTACCTGAAAGTATCATCCATTTTGGGTGAAAAAATGTTTGCTGAGATTTCTGGAGATTCGTAATTTTGGGAAGCTTGGCAACCCCTTCCCATGAAAGTGTTTCTCGCCAGTCACTGCTTAGGGCTACATCAAGAGGAAACAAAACGTAGAGATAGAACGTGAAACTACTTTGTTGTGTCAAGTTTCAAGAAGCTAGCACAAACCGTGTTGGATTTAGAGTTCCAAATACATCTATCAATATAGGAGAAAACAGAGTGAAACCTAAAAATTCAAACTGTTACTGGAAATGAACGCTTCAACATAGAAGAACGAAATTTGGGGAACCAAGTCGCCTTAGTGTACTGATCATTACCTGAAAGTATCATCCAGTTTGGGTGAAAAAATATTTGCTGAGATTTCTGGAGATTCGTAATTTTGGGAAGCTTGGCAAACCCTTCCCATGAAATTGTTTCTCGCCAGTCACTGCTTAGGGCTACATCAAGAGGAAACAAAACGTAGAGATAGAACGTGAAACTACTTTGTTGTGTCAAGTTTCAAGAAGCTAGCACAAACCGTGTTGGATTTAGAGTTCCAAATACATCTATCAATATAGGAGAAAACAGAGTGAAACCTAAAAATTCAAACTGTTACTGGAAATGAACGCTTCAACATAGAAGAACGAAATTTGGGGAACCAAGTCGCCTTAGTGTACTGATCATTACCTGAAAGTATCATCCAGTTTGGGTGAAAAAATAGTTGCTGAGATTTCTGGAGATTCGTAATATTTGGAAGCTTGGCAACCCCTTCCCATGAAAGGGTTTCTCGCAAGTCACTGCTTAGGGCTACATCAAGAGGAAACAAAACGTAGAGATAGAACGTGAAACTACTTTGTTGTGTCAAGTTTCAAGAAGCTAGCACAAACCGTGTTGGATTTAGAGTTCCAAATACATCTATCAATATAGGAGAAAACAGAGTGAAACCTAAAAATTCAAACTGTTACTGGAAATGAACGCTTCAACATAGAAGAACGAAATTTGGGGAACCAAGTCGCCTTAGTGTACTGATCATTACCTGAAAGTATCATCCAGTTTGGGTGAAAAAATATTTGCTGAGATTTCTGGAGATTCGTAATTTTGGGAAGCTTGGCAACCCCTTCCCATGAAAGTGTTTCTCGCCAGTCACTGCTTAGGGCTACATCAAGAGGAAACAAAACGTAGAGATAGAACGTGAAACTACTTTGTTGTGTCAAGTTTCAAGAAGCTAGCACAAACCGTGTTGGATTTAGAGTTCCAAATACATCTATCAATATAGGAGAAAACAGAGTGAAACCTAAAAATTCAAACTGTTACTGGAAATGAACGCTTCAACATAGAAGAACGAAATTTGGGGAACCAAGTCGCCTTAGTGTACTGATCATTACCTGAAAGTATCATCCAGTTTGGGTGAAAAAATATTTGCTGAGATTTCTGGAGATTCGTAATTTTGGGAAGCTTGGCAACCCCTTCCCATGAAAGTGTTTCTCGCCAGTCACTGCTTAGGGCTACATCAAGAGGAAACAAAACGTAGAGATAGAACGTGAAACTACTTTGTTGTGTCAAGTTTCAAGAAGCTAGCACAAACCGTGTTGGATTTAGAGTTCCAAATACATCTATCAATATAGGAGAAAACAGAGTGAAACCTAAAAATTCAAACTGTTACTGGAAATGAACGCTTCAACATAGAAGAACGAAATTTGGGGAACCAAGTCGCCTTAGTGTACTGATCATTACCTGAAAGTATCATCCAGTTTGGGTGAAAAAATGTTTGCTGAGATTTCTGGAGATTCGTAATTTTGGGAAGCTTGGCAACCCCTTCCCATGAAAGTGTTTCTCGCCAGTCACTGCTTAGGGCTACATCAAGAGGAAACAAAACATAGAGATAGAACGTGAAACTACTTTGTTGTGTCAAGTTTCAAGAAGCTAGCACAAACCGTGTTGGATTTAGAGTTCCAAATACATCTATCAATATAGGAGAAAACAAAGTGAAACCTAAAAATTCAAACTGTTACTGGAAATGAACGCTTCAACATAGAAGAACGAAATTTGGGGAACCAAGTCGCCTTAGTGTACTGATCATTACCTGAAAGTATCATCCAGTTTGGGTGAAAAAATATTTGCTGAGATTTCTGGAGATTCGTAATTTTGGGAAGCTTGGCAACCCCTTCCCATGAAAGTGTTTCTCGCCAGTCACTGCTTAGGGCTACATCAAGAGGAAACAAAACGTAGAGATAGAACGTGAAACTACTTTGTTGTGTCAAGTTTCAAGAAGCTAGCACAAACCGTGTTGGATTTAGAGTTCCAAATACATCTATCAATATAGGAGAAAACAGAGTGAAACCTAAAAATTCAAACTGTTACTGGAAATGAACGCTTCAACATAGAAGAACGAAATTTGGGGAACCAAGTCGCCTTAGTGTACTGATCATTACCTGAAAGTATCATCCAGTTTGGGTGAAAAAATGTTTGTTGAGATTTCTGGAGATTCGTAATTTTGGGAAGCTTGGCAACCCCTTCCCATGAAAGTGTTTCTCGCCAGTCACTGCTTAGGGCTACATCAAGAGGAAACAAAACGTAGAGATAGAACGTGAAACTACTTTGTTGTGTCAAGTTTCAAGAAGCTAGCACAAACCGTGTTGGATTTAGAGTTCCAAATACATCTATCAATATAGGAGAAAACAGAGTGAAACCTAAAAATTCAAACTGTTACTGGAAATGAACGCTTCAACATAGAAGAACGAAATTTGGGGAACCAAGTCGCCTTAGTGTACTGATCATTACCTGAAAGTATCATCCAGTTTGGGTGAAAAAATGTTTGCTGAGATTTCTGGAGATTCGTAATTTTTGGAAGCTTGGCAACCCCTTCCCATGAAAGTGTTTCTCGCCAGTCACTGCTTAGGGCTACATCAAGAGGAAACAAAACGTAGAGATAGAACGTGAAACTACTTTGTTGTGTCAAGTTTCAAGAAGCTAGCACAAACCGTGTTGGATTTAGAGTTCCAAATACATCTATCAATATAGGAGAAAACAGAGTGAAACCTAAAAATTCAAACTGTTACTGGAAATGAACGCTTCAACATAGAAGAACGAAATTTGGGGAACCAAGTCGCCTTAGTGTACTGATCATTACCTGAAAGTATCATCCAGTTTGGGTGAAAAAATATTTGCTGAGATTTCTGGAGATTCGTAATTTTGGGAAGCTTGGCAACCCCGTTCCATGAAAGGGTTTCTCGCCAGTCACTGCTTAGGGCTACATCAAGAGGAAACAAAACATAGAGATAGAACATGAAACTACTTTGTTGTGTCAAGTTTCAAGAAGCTAGCACAAACCGTGTTGGATTTAGAGTTCCAAATACATCTATCAATATAGGAGAAAACAAAGTGAAACCTAACAATTCAAACTGTTACTGGAAAAGAACGCTTCAACATAGAAGAACGAAATTTGGGGAACCAAGTCGCCTTAGTGTACTGATCATTACCTGAAAGTATCATCCAGTTTGGGTGAAAAAATATTTGCTGAGATTTCTGGAGATTCGTAATTTTGGGAAGCTTGGCAACCCCTTCCCATGAAAGTGTTTCTCGCCAGTCACTGCTTAGGGCTACATCAAGAGGAAACAAAACGTAGAGATAGAAGGTGAAACTACTTTGTTGTGTCAAGTTTCAAGAAGCTAGCACAAACCGTGTTGGATTTAGAGTTCCAAATACATCTATCAATATAGGAGAAAACAGAGTGAAACCTAAAAATTCAAACTGTTACTGGGAATGAACGCTTCAACATAGAAGAACGAAATTTGGGGAACCAAGTCGCCTTAGTGTACTGATCATTACCTGAAAGTATCATCCAGTTTGGGTGAAAAAATATTTGCTGAGATTTCTGGAGATTCGTAATTTTGGGAAGCTTGGCAACCCCTTCCCATGAAAGTGTTTCTCGCCAGTCACTGCTTAGGGCTACATCAAGAGGAAACAAAACGTAGAGATAGAACGTGAAACTACTTTGTTGTGTCAAGTTTCAAGAAGCTAGCACAAACCGTGTTGGATTTAGAGTTCCAAATACATCTATCAATATAGGAGAAAACAGAGTGAAACCTAAAAATTCAAACTGTTACTGGACATGAACGCTTCAACATAGAAGAACGAAATTTGGGGAACCAAGTCGCCTTAGTGTACTGATCATTACCTGAAAGTATCATCCAGTTTGGGTGAAAAAAATGTTTGCTGAGATTTCTGGAGATTCGTAATTTTGGGAAGCTTGGCAACCCCTTCCCATGAAAGTGTTTCTCGCCAGTCACTGCTTAGGGCTACATCAAGAGGAAACAAAACGTAGAGATAGAACGTGAAACTACTTTGTTGTGTCAAGTTTCAAGAAGCTAGCACAAACCGTGTTGGATGTAGAGTTCCAAATACATCTATCAATATAGGAGAAAACAGAGTGAAACCTAAAAATTCAAACTGTTACTGGAAATGAACGCTTCAACGTAGAAGAACGAAATTTGGGGAACCAAGTCGCCTTAGTGTACTGATCATTACCTGAAAGTATCATCCAGTTTGGGTGAAAAAATATTTGCTGAGATTTCTGGAGATTCGTAATTTTGGGAAGCTTGGCAACCCCTTCCCATGAAAGTGTTTCTCGCCAGTCACTGCTTAGGGCTACATCAAGAGGAAACAAAACGTAGAGATAGAACGTGAAACTACTTTGTTGTGTCAAGTTTCAAGAAGCTAGCACAAACCATGTTGGATTTAGAGTTCCAAATACATCTATCAATATAGGAGAAAACAGAGTGAAACCTAAAAATTCAAACTGTTACTGGAAATGAACGCTTCAACATAGAAGAACGAAATTTGGGGAACCAAGTCGCCTTAGTGTACTGATCATTACCTGAAAGTATCATCCAGTTTGGGTGAAAAAATATTTGCTGAGATTTCTGGAGATTCGTAATTTTGGGAAGCTTTGCAACCCCTTCCCATGAAAGTGTTTCTCGCCAGTCACTGCTTAGGGCTACATCAAGAGGAAACAAAACGTAGAGATAGAACGTGAAACTACTTTGTTGTGTCAAGTTTCAAGAAGCTAGCACAAACCGTGTTGGATTTAGAGTTCCAAATACATCTATCAATATAGGAGAAAACAGAGTGAAACCTAAAAATTCAAACTGTTACTGGAAATGAACGCTTCAACATAGAAGAACGAAATTTGGGGAACCAAGTCGCCTTAGTGTACTGATCATTACCTGAAAGTATCATCCAGTTTGGGTGAAAAAATGTTTGCTGAGATTTCTGGAGATTCGTAATTTTGGGAAGCTTGGCAACCCCTTCCCATGAAAGTGTTTCTCGCCAGTCACTGCTTAGGGCTACATCAAGAGGAAACAAAACTTAGAGATAGAACGTGAAACTACTTTGTTGTGTCAAGTTTCAAGAAGCTAGCACAAAACGTGTTGGATTTAGAGTTCCAAATACATCTATCAATATAGGAGAAAACAGAGTGAAACCTAAAAATTCAAACTGTTACTGGAAATGAACGCTTCAACATAGAAGAACGAAATTTGGGGAACCAAGTCACCTTAGTGTACTGATCATTACCTGAGAGTATCATCCAGTTTGGGTGAAAAAATGTTTGCTGAGATTTCTGGAGATTCGTAGTTTTTGGAAGCTTGGCAACCCCTTCCCATGAAAGTGTTTCTCGCCAGTCACTGCTTAGGGCTACATCAAGAGGAAACAAAACATAGAGATAGAACGTGAAACTACTTTGTTGTTTCAAGTTTCAAGAAGCTAGCACAAACCGTGTTGGATTTAGAGTTCCAAATACATCTATCAATATAGGAGAAAACAGAGTGTAACCTAAAAATTCAAACTGTTACTGGAAATGAACGCTTCAACATAGAAGAACGAAATTTGGGGAACCAAGTCGCCTTAGTGTACTGATCATTACCTGAAAGTATCATCCAGTTTGGGTGAAAAAATATTTGCTGAGATTTCTGGAGATTCGTAATTTTGGGAAGCTTGGCAACCCCTTCCCATGAAAGTGTTTCTCGCCAGTCACTGCTTAGGGCTACATCAAGAGGAAACAAAACGTAGAGATAGAACGTGAAACTACTTTGTTTTGTCAAGTTTCAAGAAGCTAGCACAAACCGTGTTGGATTTAGAGTTCCAAATACATCTATCAATATAGGAGAAAACAGAGTGAAACCTAAAAATTCAAACTGTTACTGGAAATGAACGCTTCAACATAGAAGAACGAAATTTGGGGAACCAAGTCGCCTTCGTGTACTGATCATTACCTGAAAGTATCATCCAGTTTGCGTGAAAAAATATTTGCTGAGATTTCTGGAGATTCATAATTTTGGGAAGCTTGGCAACCCCTTCCCATGAAAGTGTTTCTCGCCAGTCACTGCTTAGGGCTACATCTAGAGGAAACAAAACGTAGAGATAGAACGTGAAACTACTTTGTTGTGTCAAGTTTCAAGAAGCTAGCACAAACCGTGTTGGATTTAGAGTTCCAAATACATCTATCAATATAGGAGAAAACAGAGTGAAACCTAAAAATTCAAACTGTTACTGGAAATGAACGCTTCAACATAGAAGAACGAAATTTGGGGAACCAAGTCGCCTTAGTGTACTGATCATTACCTGAAAGTATCATCCAGTTTGGGTGAAAAAATATTTGCTGAGATTTCTGGAGATTCGTAATTTTGGGAAGCTTGGCAACCCCTTCCCATGAAAGTGTTTCTCGCCAGTCACTGCTTAGGGCTACATCAAGAGGAAACAAAACGTAGAGATAGAACGTGAAACTACTTTGTTGTGTCAAGTTTCAAGAAGCTAGCACAAACCGTGTTGGATTTAGAGTTCCAAATACATCTATCAATATAGGAGAAAACAGAGTGAAACCTAAAAATTCAAACTGTTACTGGAAATGAACGCTTCAACATAGAAGAACGAAATTTGGGGAACCAAGTCGCCTTAGTGTACTGATCATTACCTGAAAGTATCATCCAGTTTGGGTGAAAAAAATGTTTGCTGAGATTTCTGGAGATTCGTAATTTTGGGAAGCTTGGCAACCCCTTCCCATGAAAGTGTTTCTCGCCAGTCACTGCTTAGGGCTACATCAAGAGGAAACAAAACGTAGAGATAGAACGTGAAACTACTTTGTTGTGTCAAGTTTCAAGAAGCTAGCACAAACCGTGTTGGATGTAGAGTTCCAAATACATCTATCAATATAGGAGAAAACAGAGTGAAACCTAAAAATTCAAACTGTTACTGGAAATGAACGCTTCAACGTAGAAGAACGAAATTTGGGGAACCAAGTCGCCTTAGTGTACTGATCATTACCTGAAAGTATCATCCAGTTTGGGTGAAAAAATATTTGCTGAGATTTCTGGAGATTCGTAATTTTGGGAAGCTTGGCAACCCCTTCCCATGAAAGTGTTTCTCGCCAGTCACTGCTTAGGGCTACATCAAGAGGAAACAAAACGTAGAGATAGAACGTGAAACTACTTTGTTGTGTCAAGTTTCAAGAAGCTAGCACAAACCATGTTGGATTTAGAGTTCCAAATACATCTATCAATATAGGAGAAAACAGAGTGAAACCTAAAAATTCAAACTGTTACTGGAAATGAACGCTTCAACATAGAAGAACGAAATTTGGGGAACCAAGTCGCCTTAGTGTACTGATCATTACCTGAAAGTATCATCCAGTTTGGGTGAAAAAATATTTGCTGAGATTTCTGGAGATTCGTAATTTTGGGAAGCTTTGCAACCCCTTCCCATGAAAGTGTTTCTCGCCAGTCACTGCTTAGGGCTACATCAAGAGGAAACAAAACGTAGAGATAGAACGTGAAACTACTTTGTTGTGTCAAGTTTCAAGAAGCTAGCACAAACCGTGTTGGATTTAGAGTTCCAAATACATCTATCAATATAGGAGAAAACAGAGTGAAACCTAAAAATTCAAACTGTTACTGGAAATGAACGCTTCAACATAGAAGAACGAAATTTGGGGAACCAAGTCGCCTTAGTGTACTGATCATTACCTGAAAGTATCATCCAGTTTGGGTGAAAAAATGTTTGCTGAGATTTCTGGAGATTCGTAATTTTGGGAAGCTTGGCAACCCCTTCCCATGAAAGTGTTTCTCGCCAGTCACTGCTTAGGGCTACATCAAGAGGAAACAAAACTTAGAGATAGAACGTGAAACTACTTTGTTGTGTCAAGTTTCAAGAAGCTAGCACAAAACGTGTTGGATTTAGAGTTCCAAATACATCTATCAATATAGGAGAAAACAGAGTGAAACCTAAAAATTCAAACTGTTACTGGAAATGAACGCTTCAACATAGAAGAACGAAATTTGGGGAACCAAGTCGCCTTAGTGTACTGATCATTACCTGAGAGTATCATCCAGTTTGGGTGAAAAAATGTTTGCTGAGATTTCTGGAGATTCGTAGTTTTTGGAAGCTTGGCAACCCCTTCCCATGAAAGTGTTTCTCGCCAGTCACTGCTTAGGGCTACATCAAGAGGAAACAAAACATAGAGATAGAACGTGAAACTACTTTGTTGTTTCAAGTTTCAAGAAGCTAGCACAAACCGTGTTGGATTTAGAGTTCCAAATACATCTATCAATATAGGAGAAAACAGAGTGTAACCTAAAAATTCAAACTGTTACTGGAAATGAACGCTTCAACATAGAAGAACGAAATTTGGGGAACCAAGTCGCCTTAGTGTACTGATCATTACCTGAACGTATCATCCAGTTTGGGTGAAAAAATATTTGCTGAGATTTCTGGAGATTCGTAATTTTGGGAAGCTTGGCAACCCCTTCCCATGAAAGTGTTTCTCGCCAGTCACTGCTTAGGGCTACATCAAGAGGAAACAAAACGTAGAGATAGAAGGTGAAACTACTTTGTTGTGTCAAGTTTCAAGAAGCTAGCACAAACCGTGTTGGATTTAGAGTTCCAAATACATCTATCAATATAGGAGAAAACAGAGTGAAACCTAAAAATTCAAACTGTTACTGGGAATGAACGCTTCAACATAGAAGAACGAAATTTGGGGAACCAAGTCGCCTTAGTGTACTGATCATTACCTGAAAGTATCATCCAGTTTGGGTGAAAAAATATTTGCTGAGATTTCTGGAGATTCGTAATTTTGGGAAGCTTGGCAACCCCTTCCCATGAAAGTGTTTCTCGCCAGTCACTGCTTAGGGCTACATCAAGAGGAAACAAAACGTAGAGATAGAACGTGAAACTACTTTGTTGTGTCAAGTTTCAAGAAGCTAGCACAAACCGTGTTGGATTTAGAGTTCCAAATACATCTATCAATATAGGAGAAAACAGAGTGAAACCTAAAAATTCAAACTGTTACTGGAAATGAATGCTTCAACATAGAAGAACGAAATTTGGGGAACCAAGTCGCCTTAGTGTACTGATCATTACCTGAAAGTATCATCCAGTTTGGGTGAAAAAATGTTTGCTGAGATTTCTGGAGATTCGTAATTTTGGGAAGCTTGGCAACCCCTTCCCATGAAAGTGTTTCTCGCCAGTCACTGCTTAGGGCTACATCAAGAGGAAACAAAACATAGAGATAGAACGTGAAACTACTTTGTTGTGTCAAGTTTCAAGAAGCTAGCACAAACCGTGTTGGATTTAGAGTTCCAAATACATCTATCAATATAGGAGAAAACAAAGTGAAACCTAAAAATTCAAACTGTTACTGGAAATGAACGCTTCAACATAGAAGAACGAAATTTGGGGAAACAAGTCGCCTTAGTGTACTGATCATTACCTGAAAGTATCATCCAGTTTGGGTGAAAAAATATTTGCTGAGATTTCTGGAGATTCGTAATTTTGGGAAGCTTGGCAACCCCTTCCCATGAAAGTGTTTCTCACCAGTCACTGCTTAGGGCTACATCAAGAGGAAACAAAACGTAGAGATAGAACGTGAAACTACTTTGTTGTGTCAAGTTTCAAGAAGCTAGCACAAACCGTGTTGGATTTAGAGTTCCAAATACATCTATCAATATAGGAGAAAACAGAGTGAAACCTAAAAATTCAAACTGTTACTGGAAATGAACGCTTCAACATAGAAGAACGAAATTTGGGGAACCAAGTCGCCTTAGTGTACTGATCATTACCTGAAAGTATCATCCAGTTTGGGTGAAAAAATATTTGCTGAGATTTCTGGAGATTCGTAATTTTGGGAAGCTTGGCAACCCCTTCCCATGAAAGTGTTTCTCGCCAGTCACTGCTTAGGGCTACATCAAGAGGAAACAAAACGTAGATATAGAAGGTGAAACTACTTTGTTGTGTCAAGTTTCAAGAAGCTAGCACAAACCGTGTTGGATTTAGAGTTCCAAATACATCTATCAATATAGGAGAAAACAGAGTGAAACCTAAAAATTCAAACTGTTACTGGAAATGAACGCTTCAACATAGAAGAACGAAATTTGGGGAACCAAGTCGCCTTAGTGTACTGATCATTACCTGAAAGTATCATCCAGTTTGGGTGAAAAAATGTTTGCTGAGATTTCTGGAGATTCGTAATTTTGGGAAGCTTGGCAACCCCTTCCCATGAAAGTGTTTCTCGCCAGTCACTGCTTAGGGCTACATCAAGAGGAAACAAAACTTAGAGATAGAACGTGAAACTACTTTGTTGTGTCAAGTTTCAAGAAGCTAGCACAAACCGTGTTGGATTTAGAGTTCCAAATACATCTATCAATATAGGAGAAAACAGAGTGAAACCTAAAAATTCAAACTGTTACTGGAAATGAACGCTTCAACATAGAAGAACGAAATTTGGGGAACCAAGTCGCCTTAGTGTACTGATCATTACCTGAGAGTATCATCCAGTTTGGGTGAAAAAATGTTTGCTGAGATTTCTGGAGATTCGTAATTTTTGGAAGCTTGGCAACCCCTTCCCATGAAAGTGTTTCTCGCCAGTCACTGCTTAGGGCTACATCAAGAGGAAACAAAACGTAGAGATAGAACGTGAAACTACTTTGTTGTGTCAAGTTTCAAGAAGCTAGCACAAAACGTGTTGGATTTAGAGTTCCAAATACATCTATCAATATAGGAGAAAACAGAGTGAAACCTAAAAATTCAAACTGCTACTGGAAATGAACGCTTCAACATAGAAGAACGAAATTTGGGGAACCAAGTCGCCTTAGTGTACTGATCATTACCTGATAGTATCATCCAGTTTGGGTGAAAAAATATTTGCTGAGATTTCTGGAGATTCGTAATTTTTGGAAGCTTGGCAACCCCTTCCCATGAAAGTGTTTCTCGCCAGTCACTGCTTAGGGCTACATTTAGAGGAAACAAAACGTAGAGATAGAACGTGAAACTACTTTGTTGTGTCAAGTTTCAAGAAGCTAGCACAAACCGTGTTGGATTTAGAGTTCCAAATACATCTATCAATATAGGAGAAAACAGAGTGAAACCTAAAAATTCAAACTGTTACTGGAAATGAACGCTTCAACATAGAAGAACGAAATTTGGGGAACCAAGTCGCCTTAGTGTACTGATCATTACCTGAAAGTATCATCCAGTTTGGGTGAAAAAATATTTGCTGAGATTTCTGGAGATTCGTAATTTTGGGAAGCTTGGCAACCCCTTCCCATGAAAGTGTTTCTCTCCAGTCACTGCTTAGGGCTACATCAAGAGGAAACAAAACGTAGAGATAGAAGGTGAAACTACTTTGTTGTGTCAAGTTTCAAGAAGCTAGCACAAACCGTGTTGGATTTAGAGTTCCAAATACATCTATCAATATAGGAGAAAACAGAGTGAAACCTAAAAATTCAAACTGTTACTGGGAATGAACGCTTCAACATAGAAGAACGAAATTTGGGGAACCAAGTCGCCTTAGTGTACTGATCATTACCTGAAAGTATCATCCAGTTTGGGTGAAAAAATATTTGCTGAGATTTCTGGAGATTCGTAATTTTGGGAAGCTTGGCAACCCCTTCCCATGAAAGTGTTTCTCGCCAGTCACTGCTTAGGGCTACATCAAGAGGAAACAAAACGTAGAGATAGAACGTGAAACTACTTTGTTGTGTCAAGTTTCAAGAAGCTAGCACAAACCGTGTTGGATTTAGAGTTCCAAATACATCTATCAATATAGGAGAAAACAGAGTGAAACCTAAAAATTCAAACTGTTACTGGAAATGAACGCTTCAACATAGAAGAACAAAATTTGGGGAACCAAGTCGCCTTAGTGTACTGATCATTACCTGAAAGTATCATCCAGTTTGGGTGAAAAAATATTTGCTGAGATTTCTGGAGATTCGTAATTTTGGGAAGCTTGGCAACCCCTTCCCATGAAAGTGTTTCTCGCCAGTCACTGCTTAGGGCTACATCAAGAGGAAACAAAACGTAGAGATAGAACGTGAAACTACTTTGTTGTGTCAAGTTTCAAGAAGCTAGCACAAACCGTGTTGGATTTAGAGTTCCAAATACATCTATCAATATAGGAGAAAACAGAGTGAAACCTAAAAATTCAAACTGTTACTGGAAATGAACGCTTCAACATAGAAGAACGAAATTTGGGGAACCAAGTCACCTTAGTGTACTGATCATTACCTGAAAGTATCATCCAGTTTGGGTGAAAAATTATTTGCTGAGATTTCTGGAGATTCGTAATTTTGGGAAGCTTGGCAACCCCTTCCCATGAAAGTGTTTCTCGCCAGTCACTGCTTAGGGCTACATCAAGAGGAAACAAAACGTAGAGATAGAACGTGAAACTACTTTGTTGTGTCAAGTTTCAAGAAGCTAGCACAAACCGTGTTGGATTTAGAGTTCCAAATACATCTATCAATATAGGAGAAAACAGAGTGAAACCTAAAAATTCAAACTGTTACTGGAAATGAACGCTTCAACATAGAAGAACAAAATTTGGGGAACCAAGTCGCCTTAGTGTACTGATCATTACCTGAAAGTATCATCCAGTTTGGGTGAAAAAATGTTTGCTGAGATTTCTGGAGATTCGTAATTTTGGGAAGCTTGGCAACCCCTTCCCATGAAAGTGTTTCTCGCCAGTCACTGCTTAGGGCTACATCAAGAGGAAACAAAACATAGAGATAGAACGTGAAACTACTTTGTTGTGTCAAGTTTCAAGAAGCTAGCACAAACCGTGTTGGATTTAGAGTTCCAAATACATCTATCAATATAGGAGAAAACAGAGTGAAACCTAAAAATTCAAACTGTTACTGGAAATGAACGCTTCAACATAGAAGAACGAAATTTGGGGAACCAAGTCGCCTTAGTGTACTGATCATTACCTGAAAGTATCATCCAGTTTGGGTGAAAAAATGTTTGCTGAGATTTCTGGAGATTCGTAATTTTGGGAAGCTTGGCAACCCCTTCCCATGAAAGTGTTTCTCGCCTGTCACTGCTTAGGGCTACATCAAGAGGAAACAAAACTTAGAGATAGAACGTGAAACTACTTTGTTGTGTCAAGTTTCAAGAAGCTAGCACAAAACGTGTTGGATTTAGAGTTCCAAATACATCTATCAATATAGGAGAAAACAGAGTGAAACCTAAAAATTCAAACTGTTACTGGAAATGAACGCTTCAACATAGAAGAACGAAATTTGGGGAACCAAGTCGCCTTAGTGTACTGATCATTACCTGAAAGTATCATCCAGTTTGGGTGAAAAAATGTTTGCTGAGATTTCTGGAGATTCGTAATTTTTGGAAGCTTGGCAACCCCTTCCCATGAAAGTGTTTCTCGCCAGTCACTGCTTAGGGCTACATCAAGAGGAAACAAAACATAGAGATAGAACGTGAAACTACTTTGTTGTTTCAAGTTTCAAGAAGCTAGCACAAACCGTGTTGGATTTAGAGTTCCAAATACATCTATCAATATAGGAGAAAACAGAGTGTAACCTAAAAATTCAAACTGTTACTGGAAATGAACGCTTCAACATAGAAGAACGAAATTTGGGGAACCAAGTCGCCTTAGTGTACTGATCATTACCTGAAAGTATCATCCAGTTTGGGTGAAAAAATATTTGCTGAGATTTCTGGAGATTCGTAATTTTGGGAAGCTTTGCAACCCCTTCCCATGAAAGTGTTTCTCGCCAGTCACTGCTTAGGGCTACATCAAGACGAAACAAAACGTAGAGATAGAACGTGAAACTACTTTGTTGTGTCAAGTTTCAAGAAGCTAGCACAAACCCTGTTGGATTTAGAGTTCCAAATACATCTATCAATATAGGAGAAAACAGAGTGAAACCTAAAAATTCAAACTGTTACTGGAAATGAACGCTTCAACATAGAAGAACGAAATTTGGGGAACCAAGTCGCCTTAGTGTACTGATCATTACCTGAAAGTATCATCCAGTTTGGGTGAAAAAATATTTGCTGAGATTTCTGGAGATTCGTAATTTTGGGAAGCTTGGCAACCCCTTCCCATGAAAGTGTTTCTCGCTAGTCACTGCTTAGGGCTACATCAAGAGGAAACAAAACGTAGAGATAGAACGTGAAACTACTTTGTTGTGTCAAGTTTCAAGAAGCTAGCACAAACCGTGTTGGATTTAGAGTTCCAAATACATCTATCAATATAGGAGAAAACAGAGTGAAACCTAAAAATTCAAACTGTTACTGGGAATGAACGCTTCAACATAGAAGAACGAAATTTGGGGAACCAAGTCGCCTTAGTGTACTGATCATTACCTGAAAGTATCATCCAGTTTGGGTGAAAAAATATTTGCTGAGATTTCTGGAGATTCGTAATTTTGGGAAGCTTGGCAACCCCTTCCCATGAAAGTGTTTCTCGCCAGTCACTGCTTAGGGCTACATCAAGAGGAAACAAAACGTAGAGATAGAACGTGAAACTACTTTGTTGTGTCAAGTTTCAAGAAGCTAGCACAAACCGTGTTGGATTTAGAGTTCCAAATACATCTATCAATATAGGAGAAAACAGAGTGAAACCTAAAAATTCAAACTGTTACTGGAAATGAACGCTTCAACATAGAAGAACGAAATTTGGGGAACCAAGTCACCTTAGTGTACTGATCATTACCTGAAAGTATCATCCAGTTTGGGTGAAAAATTATTTGCTGAGATTTCTGGAGATTCGTAATTTTGGGAAGCTTGGCAACCCCTTCCCATGAAAGTGTTTCTCGCCAGTCACTGCTTAGGGCTACATCAAGAGGAAACAAAACGTAGAGATAGAACGTGAAACTACTTTGTTGTGTCAAGTTTCAAGAAGCTAGCACAAACCGTGTTGGATTTAGAGTTCCAAATACATCTATCAATATAGGAGAAAACAGAGTGAAACCTAAAAATTCAAACTGTTACTGGAAATGAACGCTTCAACATAGAAGAACGAAATTTGGGGAACCAAGTCGCCTTAGTGTACTGATCATTACCTGAAAGTATCATCCAGTTTGGGTGAAAAAATGTTTGCTGAGATTTCTGGAGATTCGTAATTTTGGGAAGCTTGGCAACCCCTTCCCATGAAAGTGTTTCTCGCCAGTCACTGCTTAGGGCTACATCAAGAGGAAACAAAACATAGAGATAGAACGTGAAACTACTTTGTTGTGTCAAGTTTCAAGAAGCTAGCACAAACCGTGTTGGATTTAGAGTTCCAAATACATCTATCAATATAGGAGAAAACAAAGTGAAACCTAAAAATTCAAACTGTTACTGGAAATGAACGCTTCAACATAGAAGAACGAAATTTGGGGAAACAAGTCGCCTTAGTGTACTGATCATTACCTGAAAGTATCATCCAGTTTGGGTGAAAAAATATTTGCTGAGATTTCTGGAGATTCGTAATTTTGGGAAGCTTGGCAACCCCTTCCCATGAAAGTGTTTCTCACCAGTCACTGCTTAGGGCTACATCAAGAGGAAACAAAACGTAGAGATAGAACGTGAAACTACTTTGTTTTGTCAAGTTTCAAGAAGCTAGCACAAACCGTGTTGGATTTAGAGTTCCAAATACATCTATCAATATAGGAGAAAACAGAGTGAAACCTAAAAATTCAAACTGTTACTGGAAATGAACGCTTCAACATAGAAGAACGAAATTTGGGGAACCAAGTCGCCTTAGTGTACTGATCATTACCTGAAAGTATCATCCAGTTTGGGTGAAAAAATATTTGCTGAGATTTCTGGAGATTCGTAATTTTGGGAAGCTTGGCAACCCCTTCCCATGAAAGTGTTTCTCGCCAGTCACTGCTTAGGGCTACATCAAGAGGAAACAAAACGTAGAGATAGAACGTGAAACTACTTTGTTGTGTCAAGTTTCAAGAAGCTAGCACAAACCGTGTTGGATTTAGAGTTCCAAATACATCTATCAATATAGGAGAAAACAGAGTGAAACCTAAAAATTCAAACTGTTACTGGAAATGAACGCTTCAACATAGAAGAACGAAATTTGGGGAACCAAGTCGCCTTAGTGTACTGATCATTACCTGAAAGTATCATCCAGTTTGGGTGAAAAAATATTTGCTGAGATTTCTGGAGATTCGTAATTTTGGGAAGCTTGGCAACCCCTTCCCATGAAAGTGTTTCTCGCCAGTCACTGCTTAGGGCTACATCAAGAGGAAACAAAACGTAGATATAGAAGGTGAAACTACTTTGTTGTGTCAAGTTTCAAGAAGCTAGCACAAACCGTGTTGGATTTAGAGTTCCAAATACATCTATCAATATAGGAGAAAACAGAGTGAAACCTAAAAATTCAAACTGTTACTGGAAATGAACGCTTCAACATAGAAGAACGAAATTTGGGGAACCAAGTCGCCTTAGTGTACTGATCATTACCTGAAAGTATCATCCAGTTTGGGTGAAAAAATATTTGCTGAGATTTCTGGAGATTCGTAATTTTTGGAAGCTTGGCAACCCCTTCCCATGAAAGTGTTTCTCGCCAGTCACTGCTTAGGGCTACATCAAGAGGAAACAAAACGTAGAGATAGAACGTGAAACTACTTTGTTGTGTCAAGTTTCAAGAAGCTAGCACAAACCGTGTTGGATTTAGAGTTCCAAATACATCTATCAATATAGGAGAAAACAGAGTGAAACCTAAAAATTCAAACTGTTACTGGAATTGAACGCTTCAACATAGAAGAACGAAATTTGGGGAACCAAGTCGCCTTAGTGTACTGATCATTACCTGAAAGTATCATCCAGTTTGGGTGAAAAAATATTTGCTGAGATTTCTGGAGATTCATAATTTTGGGAATCTTGGCAACCCCTTCCCATGAAAGTGTTTCTCGCCAGTCACTGCTTAGGGTTACATCAAGAGGAAACCAAACGTAGAGATAGGACGTGAAACTACTTTGTTGTGTCAAGTTTCAAGAAGTTAGCACAAACCGTGTTGGATTTAGAGTTCCAAATACATCTATCAATATAGGAGAAAACAGAGTGAAACCTAAAAATTCAAACTGCTACTGGAAATGAACGCTTCAACATAGAAGAACGAAATTTGGGGAACTAAGTCGCCTTAGTGTACTGATCATTACCTGAGAGTATCATCCAGTTTGGGTGAAAAAATATTTGCTGAGATTTCTGGAGATTCGTAATTTTTGGAAGCTTGGCAACCCCTTCCCATGAAAGTGTTTCTCGCCAGTCACTGCTTAGGGCTACATCAAGAGGAAACAAAACGTAGAGATAGAACGTGAAACTACTTTGTTGTGTCAAGTTTCAAGAAGCTAGCACAAACCGTGTTGGATTTAGAGTTCCAAATACATCTATCAATATAGGAGAAAACGGAGTGAAACCTAAAAATTCAAACTGTTACTGGAAATGAACGCTTCAACATAGAAGAACGAAATTTGGGGAACCAAGTCGCCTTAGTGTACTGATCATTACCTGAAAGTATCATCCAGTTTGGGTGAAAAAATATTTGCTGAGATTTCTGGAGATTCGTAATTTTGGGAAGCTTGGCAACCCCTTCCCATGAAAGTGTTTCTCGCCAGTCACTGCTTAGGGCTACATCAAGAGGAAACAAAACGTAGAGATAGAACGTGAAACTACTTTGTTGTGTCAAGTTTCAAGAAGCTAGCACAAACCGTGTTGGATTTAGAGTTCCAAATACATCTATCAATATAGGAGAAAACAAAGTGAAACCTAAAAATTCAAACTGTTACTGGAAATGAACACTTCAACATAGAAGAACGAAATTTGGGGAACCAAGTCACCTTAGTGTACTGATCATTACCTGAAAGTATCATCCAGTTTGGGTGAAAAATTATTTGCTGAGATTTCTGGAGATTCGTAATTTTGGGAAGCTTGGCAACCCCTTCCCATGAAAGTGTTTCTCGCCAGTCACTGCTTAGGGCTACATCAAGAGGAAACAAAACGTAGAGATAGAACGTGAAACTACTTTGTTGTGTCAAGTTTCAAGAAGCTAGCACAAACCGTGTTGGATTTAGAGTTCCAAATACATCTATCAATATAGGAGAAAACAGAGTGAAACCTAAAAATTCAAACTGTTACTGGAAATGAACGCTTCAACATAGAAGAACAAAATTTGAGGAACAAAGTCGCCTTAGTGTACTGATCATTACCTGAAAGTATCATCCAGTTTGGGTGAAAAAATATTTGCTGAGATTTCTGGAGATTCGTAATTTTTGGAAGCTTGGCAACCCCTTCCCATGAAAGTGTTTCTCGCCAGTCACTGCTTAGGGCTACATCAAGAGGAAACAAAACGTAGAGATAGAACGTGAAACTACTTTGTTGTGTCAAGTTTCAAGAAGCTAGCACAAACCGTGTTGGATTTAGAGTTCCAAATACATCTATCAATATAGGAGAAAACAGAGTGAAACCTAAAAATTCAAACTGTTACTGGAAATGAACGCTTCAACATAGAAGAACGAAATTTGGGGAACCAAGTCACCTTAGTGTACTGATCATTACCTGAAAGTATCATCCAGTTTGGGTGAAAAATTATTTGCTGAGATTTCTGGAGATTCGTAATTTTGGGAAGCTTGGCAACCCCTTCCCATGAAAGTGTTTCTCGCCAGTCACTGCTTAGGGCTACATCAAGAGGAAACAAAACGTAGAGATAGAACGTGAAACTACTTTGTTGTGTCAAGTTTCAAGAAGCTAGCACAAACCGTGTTGGATTTAGAGTTCCAAATACATCTATCAATATAGGAGAAAACAGAGTGAAACCTAAAAATTCAAACTGTTACTGGAAATGAACGCTTCAACATAGAAGAACGAAATTTGGGGAACCAAGTCGCCTTAGTGTACTGATCATTACCTGAAAGTATCATCCAGTTTGGGTGAAAAAATGTTTGCTGAGATTTCTGGAGATTCGTAATTTTGGGAAGCTTGGCAACCCCTTCCCATGAAAGTGTTTCTCGCCATTCACTGCTTAGGGCTACATCAAGAGGAAACAAAACATAGAGATAGAACGTGAAACTACTTTGTTGTGTCAAGTTTCAAGAAGCTAGCACAAACCGTGTTGGATTTAGAGTTCCAAATACATCTATCAATATAGGAGAAAACAAAGTGAAACCTAAAAATTCAAACTGTTACTGGAAATGAACGCTTCAACATAGAAGAACGAAATTTGGGGAACCAAGTCGCCTTAGTGTACTGATCATTACCTGAAAGTATCATCCAGTTTGGGTGAAAAAATATTTGCTGAGATTTCTGGAGATTCGTAATTTTGGGAAGCTTGGCAACCCCTTCCCATGAAAGGGTTTCTCGCCAGTCACTGCTTAGGGCTACATCAAGAGGAAACAAAACGTAGAGATAGAACGTGAAACTACTTTGTTGTGTCAAGTTTCAAGAAGCTAGCACAAACCGTGTTGGATTTAGAGTTCCAAATACATCTATCAATATAGGAGAAAACAGAGTGAAACCTAAAAATTCAAACTGTTACTGGAAATGAACGCTTCAACATAGAAGAACGAAATTTGGGGAACCAAGTCACCTTAGTGTACTGATCATTACCTGAAACTATCATCCAGTTTGGGTGAAAAATTATTTGCTGAGATTTCTGGAGATTCGTAATTTTGGGAAGCTTGGCAACCCCTTCCCATGAAAGTGTTTCTCGCCAGTCACTGCTTAGGGCTACATCAAGAGGAAACAAAACGTAGAGATAGAACGTGAAACTACTTTGTTGTGTCAAGTTTCAAGAAGCTAGCACAAACCGTGTTGGATTTAGAGTTCCAAATACATCTATCAATATAGGAGAAAACAGAGTGAAACCTAAAAATTCAAACTGTTACTGGAAATGAACGCTTCAACATAGAAGAACGAAATTTGGGGAACCAAGTCGCCTTAGTGTACTGATCATTACCTGAAAGTATCATCCAGTTTGGGTGAAAAAATGTTTGCTGAGATTTCTGGAGATTCGTAATTTTGGGAAGCTTGGCAACCCCTTCCCATGAAAGTGTTTCTCGCCATTCACTGCTTAGGGCTACATCAAGAGGAAACAAAACATAGAGATAGAACGTGAAACTACTTTGTTGTGTCAAGTTTCAAGAAGCTAGCACAAACCGTGTTGGATTTAGAGTTCCAAATACATCTATCAATATAGGAGAAAACAAAGTGAAACCTAAAAATTCAAACTGTTACTGGAAATGAACGCTTCAACATAGAAGAACGAAATTTGGGGAACCAAGTCGCCTTAGTGTACTGATCATTACCTGAAAGTATCATCCAGTTTGGGTGAAAAAATATTTGCTGAGATTTCTGGAGATTCGTAATTTTGGGAAGCTTGGCAACCCCTTCCCATGAAAGGGTTTCTCGCCAGTCACTGCTTAGGGCTACATCAAGAGGAAACAAAACGTAGAGATAGAACGTGAAACTACTTTGTTGTGTCAAGTTTCAAGAAGCTAGCACAAACCGTGTTGGATTTAGAGTTCCAAATACATCTATCAATATAGGAGAAAACAGAGTGAAACCTAAAAATTCAAACTGTTACTGGAAATGAACGCTTCAACATAGAAGAACGAAATTTGGGGAACCAAGTCGCCTTAGTGTACTGATCATTACCTGAAAGTATCATCCAGTTTGGGTGAAAAAATATTTGCTGAGATTTCTGGAGATTCGTAATTTTGGGAAGCTTGGCAACCCCTTCCCATGAAAGTGTTTCTCGCCAGTCACTGCTTAGGGCTACATCAAGAGGAAACAAAACGTAGAGATAGAACGTGAAACTACTTTGTTGTGTCAAGTTTCAAGAAGCTAGCACAAACCGTGTTGGATTTAGAGTTCCAAATACATCTATCAATATAGGAGAAAACAGAGTGAAACCTAAAAATTCAAACTGTTACTGGAAATGAACGCTTCAACATAGAAGAACGAAATTTGGGGAACCAAGTCGCCTTAGTGTACTGATCATTACCTGAAAGTATCATCCAGTTTGGGTGAAAAAATGTTTGCTGAGATTTCTGGAGATTCGTAATTTTGGGAAGCTTGGCAACCCCTTCCCATGAAAGTGTTTCTCGCCAGTCACTGCTTAGGGCTACATCAAGAGGAAACAAAACTTAGAGATAGAACGTGAAACTACTTTGTTGTGTCAAGTTTCAAGAAGCTAGCACAAAACGTGTTGGATTTAGAGTTCCAAATACATCTATCAATATAGGAGAAAACAGAGTGAAACCTAAAAATTCAAACTGTTACTGGAAATGAACGCTTCAACATAGAAGAACGAAATTTGGGGAACCAAGTCGCCATAGTGTACTGATCATTACCTGAGAGTATCATCCAGTTTGGGTGAAAAAATGTTTGCTGAGATTTCTGGAGATTCGTAATTTTTGGAAGCTTGGCAACCCCTTCCCATGAAAGTGTTTCTCGCCAGTCAATGCTTAGGGCTACATCAAGAGGAAACAAAACATAGAGATAGAACGTGAAACTACTTTGTTGTTTCAAGTTTCAAGAAGCTAGCACAAACCGTGTTGGATTTAGAGTTCCAAATACATCTATCAATATAGGAGAAAACAGAGTGTAACCTAAAAATTCAAACTGTTACTGGAAATGAACGCTTCAACATAGAAGAACGAAATTTGGGGAACCAAGTCGCCTTAGTGTACTGATCATTACCTGAAAGTATCATCCAGTTTGGGTGAAAAAATATTTGCTGAGATTTCTGGAGATTCGTAATTTTGGGAAGCTTGGCAACCCCTTCCCATGAAAGTGTTTCTCGCCAGTCACTGCTTAGGGCTACATCAAGAGGAAACAAAACGTAGAGATAGAACGTGAAACTACTTTGTTGTGTCAAGTTTCAAGAAGCTAGCACAAACCGTGTTGGATTTAGAGTTCCAAATACATCTATCAATATAGGAGAAAACAGAGTGAAACCTAAAAATTCAAACTGTTACTGGAAATGAACGCTTCAACATAGAAGAACGAAATTTGGGGAACCTAGTCGCCTTAGTGTACTGATCATTACCTGAAAGTATCATCCAGTTTGGGTGAAAAAATATTTGCTGAGATTTCTGGAGATTCATAATTTTGGGAAGCTTGGCAACCCCTTCCCATGAAAGTGTTTCTCACCAGTCACTGCTTAGGGCTACATCTAGAGGAAACAAAACGTAGAGATAGAACGTGAAACTACTTTGTTGTGTCAAGTTTCAAGAAGCTAGCACAAACCGTGTTGGATTTAGAGTTCCAAATACATCTATCAATATAGGAGAAAACAGAGTGAAACCTAAAAATTCAAACTGTTACTGGAAATGAACGCTTCAACATAGAAGAACGAAATTTGGGGAACCAAGTCGCCTTAGTGTACTGATCATTACCTGAAAGTATCATCCAGTTTGGGTGAAAAAATATTTGCTGAGATTTCTGGAGATTCGTAATTTTGGGAAGCTTGGCAACCCCTTCCCATGAAAGTGTTTCTCGCCAGTCACTGCTTAGGGCTACATCAAGAGGAAACAAAATGTAGATATAGAAGGTGAAACTACTTTGTTGTGTCAAGTTTCAAGAAGCTAGCACAAACCGTGTTGGATTTAGAGTTCCAAATACATCTATCAATATAGGAGAAAACAGAGTGAAACCTAAAAATTCAAACTGTTACTGGGAATGAACGCTTCAACATAGAAGAACGAAATTTGGGGAACCAAGTCGCCTTAGTGTACTGATCATTACCTGAAAGTATCATCCAGTTTGGGTGAAAAAATGTTTGCTGAGATTTCTGGAGATTCGTAATTTTGGGAACCTTGGCAACCCCTTCCCATGAAAGGGTTTCTCGCCAGTCACTGCTTAGGGCTACATCAAGAGGAAACAAAACGTAGAGATAGAACGTGAAACTACTTTGTTGTGTCAAGTTTCAAGAAGCTAGCACAAACCGTGTTGGATTTAGAGTTCCAAATACATCTATCAATATAGGAGAAAACAGAGTGAAACCTAAAAATTCAAACTGTTACTGGAAATGAACGCTTCAACATAGAAGAACGAAATTTGGGGAACCAAGTCGCCTTAGTGTACTGATCATTACCTGAAAGTATCATCCAGTTTGGGTGAAAAAATATTTGCTGAGATTTCTGGAGATTCGTAATTTTGGGAAGCTTGGCAACCCCTTCCCATGAAAGTGTTTCTCGCCAGTCACTGCTTAGGGCTACATCAAGAGGAAACAAAACGTAGAGATAGAACGTGAAACTACTTTGTTGTGTCAAGTTTCAAGAAGCTAGCACAAACCGTGTTGGATTTAGAGTTCCAAATACATCTATCAATATAGGAGAAAACAGAGTGAAACCTAAAAATTCAAACTGTTACTGGAAATGAACGCTTCAACATAGAAGAACGAAATTTGGGGAACCAAGTCGCCTTAGTGTACTGATCATTACCTGAAAGTATCATCCAGTTTGGGTGAAAAAATATTTGCTGAGATTTCTGGAGATTCGTAATTTTGGGAAGCTTGGCAACCCCTTCCCATGAAAGTGTTTCTCGCCAGTCACTGCTTAGGGCTACATCAAGAGGAAACAAAACGTAGAGATAGAACGTGAAACTACTTTGTTGTGTCAAGTTTCAAGAAGCTAGCACAAACCGTGTTGGATTTAGAGTTCCAAATACATCTATCAATATAGGAGAAAACAGAGTGAAACCTAAAAATTCAAACTGTTACTGGAAATGAACGCTTCAACATAGAAGAACGAAATTTGGGGAACCAAGTCGCCATAGTGTACTGATCATTACCTGAGAGTATCATCCAGTTTGGGTGAAAAAATGTTTGCTGAGATTTCTGGAGATTCGTAATTTTTGGAAGCTTGGCAACCCCTTCCCATGAAAGTGTTTCTCGCCAGTCAATGCTTAGGGCTACATCAAGAGGAAACAAAACATAGAGATAGAACGTGAAACTACTTTGTTGTTTCAAGTTTCAAGAAGCTAGCACAAACCGTGTTGGATTTAGAGTTCCAAATACATCTATCAATATAGGAGAAAAAAGAGTGTAACCTAAAAATTCAAACTGTTACTGGAAATGAACGCTTCAACATAGAAGAACGAAATTTGGGGAACCAAGTCGCCTTAGTGTACTGATCATTACCTGAAAGTATCATCCAGTTTGGGTGAAAAAATATTTGCTGAGATTTCTGGAGATTCGTAATTTTGGGAAGCTTGGCAACCCCTTCCCATGAAAGTGTTTCTCGCCAGTCACTGCTTAGGGCTACATCAAGAGGAAACAAAACGTAGAGATAGAACGTGAAACTACTTTGTTGTGTCAAGTTTCAAGAAGCTAGCACAAACCGTGTTGGATTTAGAGTTCCAAATACATCTATCAATATAGGAGAAAACAGAGTGAAACCTAAAAATTCAAACTGTTACTGGAAATGAACGCTTCAACATAGAAGAACGAAATTTGGGGAACCTAGTCGCCTTAGTGTACTGATCATTACCTGAAAGTATCATCCAGTTTGGGTGAAAAAATATTTGCTGAGATTTCTGGAGATTCATAATTTTGGGAAGCTTGGCAACCCCTTCCCATGAAAGTGTTTCTCACCAGTCACTGCTTAGGGCTACATCTAGAGGAAACAAAACGTAGAGATAGAACGTGAAACTACTTTGTTGTGTCAAGTTTCAAGAAGCTAGCACAAACCGTGTTGGATTTAGAGTTCCAAATACATCTATCAATATAGGAGAAAACAGAGTGAAACCTAAAAATTCAAACTGTTACTGGAAATGAACGCTTCAACATAGAAGAACGAAATTTGGGGAACCAAGTCGCCTTAGTGTACTGATCATTACCTGAAAGTATCATCCAGTTTGGGTGAAAAAATATTTGCTGAGATTTCTGGAGATTCGTAATTTTGGGAAGCTTGGCAACCCCTTCCCATGAAAGTGTTTCTCGCCAGTCACTGCTTAGGGCTACATCAAGAGGAAACAAAACGTAGATATAGAAGGTGAAACTACTTTGTTGTGTCAAGTTTCAAGAAGCTAGCACAAACCGTGTTGGATTTAGAGTTCCAAATACATCTATCAATATAGGAGAAAACAGAGTGAAACCTAAAAATTCAAACTGTTACTGGGAATGAACGCTTCAACATAGAAGAACGAAATTTGGGGAACCAAGTCGCCTTAGTGTACTGATCATTACCTGAAAGTATCATCCAGTTTGGGTGAAAAAATGTTTGCTGAGATTTCTGGAGATTCGTAATTTTGGGAACCTTGGCAACCCCTTCCCATGAAAGTGTTTCTCGCCAGTCACTGCTTAGGGCTACATCAAGAGGAAACAAAACGTAGAGATAGAACGTGAAACTACTTTGTTGTGTCAAGTTTCAAGAAGCTAGCACAAACCGTGTTGGATTTAGAGTTCCAAATACATCTATCAATATAGGAGAAAACAGAGTGAAACCTAAAAATTCAAACTGTTACTGGAAATGAACGCTTCAACATAGAAGAACGAAATTTGGGGAACCAAGTCGCCTTAGTGTACTGATCATTACCTGAAAGTATCATCCAGTTTGGGTGAAAAAATATTTGCTGAGATTTCTGGAGATTCATAATTTTGGGAAGCTTGGCAACCCCTTCCCATGAAAGTGTTTCTCGCCAGTCACTGCTTAGGGCTACATCAAGAGGAAACAAAACGTAGAGATAGAACGTGAAACTACTTTGTTGTGTCAAGTTTCAAGAAGCTAGCACAAACCGTGTTGGATTTAGAGTTCCAAATACATCTATCAATATAGGAGAAAACAGAGTGAAACCTAAAAATTCAAACTGTTACTGGAAATGAACGCTTCAACATAGAAGAACGAAATTTGGGGAACCAAGTCGCCTTAGTGTACTGATCATTACCTGAAAGTATCATCCAGTTTGGGTGAAAAAATATTTGCTGAGATTTCTGGAGATTCGCAATTTTGGGAACCTTGGCAACCCCTTCCCATGAAAGTGTTTCTCGCCAGTCACTGCTTCGGGCTACATCAAGAGGAAACAAAACGTAGAGATAGAACGTGAAACTACTTTGTTGTGTCAAGTTTCAAGAAGCTAGCACAAACCGTGTTGGATTTAGAGTTCCAAATACATCTATCAATATAGGAGAAAACAGAGTGAAACCTAAAAATTCAAACTGTTACTGGGAATGAACGCTTCAACATAGAAGAACGAAATTTGGGGAACCAAGTCGCCTTAGTGTACTGATCATTACCTGAAAGTATCATCCAGTTTGGGTGAAAAAATATTTGCTGAGATTTCTGGAGATTCGTAATTTTGGGAAGCTTGGCAACCCCTTCCCATGAAAGTGTTTCTCGCCAGTCACTGCTTAGGGCTACATCAAGAGGAAACAAAACGTAGAGATAGAAGGTGAAACTACTTTGTTGTGTCAAGTTTCAAGAAGCTAGCACAAACCGTGTTGGATTTAGAGTTCCAAATACATCTATCAATATAGGAGAAAACAGAGTGAAACCTAAAAATTCAAACTGTTACTGGAATTGAACGCTTCAACATAGAAGAACGAAATTTGGGGAACCAAGTCGCCTTAGTGTACTGATCATTACCTGAAAGTATCATCCAGTTTGAGTGAAAAAATATTTGCTGAGATTTCTGGAGATTCATAATTTTGGGAAGCTTGGCAACCCCTTCCCATGAAAGTGTTTCTCGCCAGTCACTGCTTAGGGCTACATCAAGAGGAAACCAAACGTAGAGATAGAACGTGAAACTACTTTGTTGTGTCAAGTTTCAAGAAGTTAGCACAAACCGTGTTGGATTTAGAGTTCCAAATACATCTATCAATATAGGAGAAAACAGAGTGAAACCTAAAAATTCAAACTGCTACTGGAAATGAACGCTTCAACATAGAAGAATGAAATTTGGGGAACCAAGTCGCCTTAGTGTACTGATCATTACCTGAGAGTATCATCCAGTTTGGGTGAAAAAATATTTGCTGAGATTTCTGGAGATTCGTAATTTTTGGAAGCTTGGCAACCCCTTCCCATGAAAGTGTTTCTCGCCAGTCACTTCTTAGGGCTACATCTAGAGGAAACAAAACGTAGAGATAGAACGTGAAACTACTTTGTTGTGTCAAGTTTCAAGAAGCTAGCACAAACCGTGTTGGATTTAGAGTTCCAAATACATCTATCAATATAGGAGAAAACAGAGTGAAACCTAAAAATTCAAACTGTTACTGGAAATGAACGCTTCAACATAGAAGAACGAAATTTGGGGAACCAAGTCGCCTTAGTGTACTGATCATTACCTGAAAGTATCATCCAGTTTGGGTGAAAAAATATTTGCTGAGATTTCTGGAGATTCGTAATTTTGGGAAGCTTGGCAACCCCTTCCCATGAAAGTGTTTCTCGCCAGTCACTGCTTAGGGCTACATCAAGAGGAAACAAAACGTAGAGATAGAACGTGAAACTACTTTGTTGTGTCAAGTTTCAAGAAGCTAGCACAAACCGTGTTGGATTTAGAGTTCCAAATACATCTATCAATATAGGAGAAAACAGAGTGAAACCTAAAAATTCAAACTGTTACTGGGAATGAACGCTTCAACATAGAAGAACGAAATTTGGGGAACCAAGTCGCCTTAGTGTACTGATCATTACCTGAAAGTATCATCCAGTTTGGGTGAAAAAATGTTTGCTGAGATTTCTGGAGATTCGTAATTTTGGGAAGCTTGGCAACCCCTTCCCATGAAAGTGTTTCTCGCCAGTCACTGCTTAGGGCTACATCAAGAGGAAACAAAACGTAGAGATAGAACGTGAAACTACTTTGTTGTGTCAAGTTTCAAGAAGCTAGCACAAACCGTGTTGGATTTAGAGTTCCAAATACATCTATCAATATAGGAGAAAACAGAGTGAAACCTAAAAATTCAAACTGTTACTGGAAATGAACGCTTCAACATAGAAGAACGAAATTTGGGGAACCAAGTCGCCTTAGTGTACTGATCATTACCTGAAAGTATCATCCAGTTTGGGTGAAAAAATGTTTGCTGAGATTTCTGGAGATTCGTAATTTTGGGAAGCTTGGCAACCCCTTCCCATGAAAGTGTTTCTCGCCAGTCACTGCTTAGGGCTACATCAAGAGGAAACAAAACGTAGAGATAGAACGTGAAACTACTTTGTTGTGTCAAGTTTCAAGAAGCTAGCACAAACCGTGTTGGATGTAGAGTTCCAAATACATCTATCAATATAGGAGAAAACAGAGTGAAACCTAAAAATTCAAACTGTTACTGGAAATGAACGCTTCAACATAGAAGAACGAAATTTGGGGAACCAAGTCGCCTTAGTGTACTGATCATTACCTGAAAGTATCATCCAGTTTGGGTGAAAAAATATTTGCTGAGATTTCTGGAGATTCATAATTTTGGGAAGCTTGGCAACCCCTTCCCATGAAAGTGTTTCTCGCCAGTCACTGCTTAGGGCTACATCAAGAGGAAACCAAACGTAGAGATAGAACGTGAAACTACTTTGTTGTGTCAAGTTTCAAGAAGCTAGCACAAACCGTGTTGGATTTAGAGTTCCAAATACATCTATCAATATAGGAGAAAACAGAGTGAAACCTAAAAATTCAAACTGTTACTGGAAATGAACGCTTCAACATAGAAGAACGAAATTTGGGGAACCAAGTCGCCTTAGTGTACTGATCATTACCTGAAAGTATCATCCAGTTTGGGTGAAAAAATATTTGCTGAGATTTCTGGAGATTCGTAATTTTTGGAAGCTTGGCAACCCCTTCCCATGAAAGTGTTTCTCGCCAGTCACTGCTTAGGGCTACATCAAGAGGAAACAAAACGTAGAGATAGAACGTGAAACTACTTTGTTGTGTCAAGTTTCAAGAAGCTAGCACAAACCGTGTTGGATTTAGAGTTCCAAATACATCTATCAATATAGGAGAAAACAGAGTGAAACCTAAAAATTCAAACTGTTACTGGAAATGAACGCTTCAACATAGAAGAACGAAATTTGGGGAACCAAGTCGCCTTAGTGTACTGATCATTACCTGAAAGTATCATCCAGTTTGGGTGAAAAAATATTTGCTGAGATTTCTGGAGATTCGTAATTTTGGGAAGCTTGGCAACCCCTTCCCATGAAAGTGTTTCTCGCCAGTCACTGCTTAGGGCTACATCAAGAGGAAACAAAACGTAGAGATAGAACGTGAAACTACTTTGTTGTGTCAAGTTTCAAGAAGCTAGCACAAACCGTGTTGGATTTAGAGTTCCAAATACATCTATCAATATAGGAGAAAACAGAGTGAAACCTAAAAATTCAAACTGCTACTGGAAATGAACGCTTCAACATAGAAGAACGAAATTTGGGGAACCAAGTCGCCTTAGTGTACTGATCATTACCTGAAAGTATCATCCAGTTTGGGTGAAAAAATATTTGCTGAGATTTCTGGAGATTCATAATTTTGGGAAGCTTGGCAACCCCTTCCCATGAAAGTGTTTCTCGCCAGTCACTGCTTAAGGCTACATCAAGAGGAAACAAAACGTAGAGATAGAACGTGAAACTACTTTGTTGTGTCAAGTTTCAAGAAGCTAGCACAAACCGTGTTGGATTTAGAGTTCCAAATACATCTATCAATATAGGAGAAAACAGAGTGAAACCTAAAAATTCAAACTGTTACTGGAAATGAACGCTTCAACATAGAAGAACGAAATTTGGGGAACCAAGTCGCCTTAGTGTACTGATCATTACCTGAAAGTATCATCCAGTTTGGGTGAAAAAATATTTGCTGAGATTTCTGGAGATTCGTAATTTTTGGAAGCTTGGCAACCCCTTCCCATGAAAGTGTTTCTCGCCAGTCACTGCTTCGGGCTACATCAAGAGGAAACAAAACGTAGAGATAGAACGTGAAACTACTTTGTTGTGTCAAGTTTCAAGAAGCTAGCACAAACCGTGTTGGATTTAGAGTTCCAAATACATCTATCAATATAGGAGAAAACAGAGTGAAACCTAAAAATTCAAACTGTTACTGGAAATGAACGCTTCAACATAGAAGAACGAAATTTGGGGAACCAAGTCGCCTTAGTGTACTGATCATTACCTGAAAGTATCATCCAGTTTGGGTGAAAAAATATTTGCTGAGATTTCTGGAGACTCGTAATTTTGGGAAGCTTGGCAACCCCTTCCCATGAAAGTGTTTCTCGCCAGTCACTGCTTAGGGCTACATCAAGAGGAAACAAAACATAGAGATAGAACGTGAAACTACTTTGTTGTGTCAAGTTTCAAGAAGCTAGCACAAACCGTGTTGGATTTAGAGTTCCAAATACATCTATCAATATAGGAGAAAACAGAGTGAAACCTAAAAATTCAAACTGCTACTGGAAATGAACGCTTCAACATAGAAGAACGAAATTTGGGGAACCAAGTCGCCTTAGTGTACTGATCATTACCTGAGAGTATCATCCAGTTTGGGTGAAAAAATATTTGCTGAGATTTCTGGAGATTCGTAATTTTTGGAAGCTTGGCAACCCCTTCCCATGAAAGTGTTTCTCGCCAGTCACTGCTTAGGGCTACATCAAGAGGAAACAAAATGTAGAGATAGAACGTGAAACTACTTTGTTGTGTCAAGTTTCAAGAAGCTAGCACAAACCGTGTTGGATTTAGAGTTCCAAATACATCTATCAATATAGGAGAAAACAGAGTGAAACCTAAAAATTCAAACTGTTACTGGAAATGAACGCTTCAACATAGAAGAACGAAATTTGGGGAACCAAGTCGCCTTAGTGTACTGATCATTACCTGAAAGTATCATCCAGTTTGGGTGAAAAAATATTTGCTGAGATTTCTGGAGATTCGTAATTTTGGGAAGCTTGGCAACCCCTTCCCATGAAAGTGTTTCTCGCCAGTCACTGCTTAGGGCTACATCAAGAGGAAACAAAACGTAGAGATAGAACGTGAAACTACTTTGTTGTGTCAAGTTTCAAGAAGCTACCACAAACCGTGTTGGATTTAGAGTTCCAAATACATCTATCAATATAGGAGAAAACAGAGTGAAACCTACAAATTCAAACTGTTACTGGAAATGAACGCTTCAACATAGAAGAACGAAATTTGGGGAACCAAGTCGCCTTAGTGTACTGATCATTACCTGAAAGTATCATCCAGTTTGGGTGAAAAAATGTTTGCTGAGATTTCTGGAGATTCGTAATTTTGGGAAGCTTGGCAACCCCTTCCCATGAAAGTGTTTCTCGCCAGTCACTGCTTAGGGCTACATCAAGAGGAAACAAAACGTAGAGATAGAACGTGAAACTACTTTGTTGTGTCAAGTTTCAAGAAGCTAGCACAAACCGTGTTGGATTTAGAGTTCCAAATACATCTATCAATATAGGAGAAAACAGAGTGAAACCTAAAAATTCAAACTGCTACTGGAAATGAACGCTTCAACATAGAAGAACGAAATTTGGGGAACCAAGTCGCCTTAGTGTACTGATCATTACCTGAGAGTATCATCCAGTTTGGGTGAAAAAATATTTGCTGAGATTTCTGGAGATTCGTAATTTTTGGAAGCTTGGCAACCCCTTCCCATGAAAGTGTTTCTCGCCAGTCACTGCTTAGGGCTACATTTAGAGGAAACAAAACGTAGAGATAGAACGTGAAACTACTTTGTTGTGTCAAGTTTCAAGAAGCTAGCACAAACCGTGTTGGATTTAGAGTTCCAAATACATCTATCAATATAGGAGAAAACAGAGTGAAACCTAAAAATTCAAACTGTTACTGGAAATGAACGCTTCAACATAGAAGAACGAAATTTGGGGAACCAAGTCGCCTTAGTGTACTGATCATTACCTGAAAGTATCATCCAGTTTGGGTGAAAAAATATTTGCTGAGATTTCTGGAGATTCGTAATTTTGGGAAGCTTGGCAACCCCTTCCCATGAAAGTGTTTCTCGCCAGTCACTGCTTAGGGCTACATCAAGAGGAAACAAAACGTAGAGATAGAAGGTGAAACTACTTTGTTGTGTCAAGTTTCAAGAAGCTAGCACAAACCGTGTTGGATTTAGAGTTCCAAATACATCTATCAATATAGGAGAAAACAGAGTGAAACCTAAAAATTCAAACTGTTACTGGGAATGAACGCTTCAACATAGAAGAACGAAATTTGGGGAACCAAGTCGCCTTAGTGTACTGATCATTACCTGAAAGTATCATCCAGTTTGGGTGAAAAAATATTTGCTGAGATTTCTGGAGATTCGTAATTTTGGGAAGCTTGGCAACCCCTTCCCATGAAAGTGTTTCTCGCCAGTCACTGCTTAGGGCTACATCAAGAGGAAACGAAACGTAGAGATAGAACGTGAAACTACTTTGTTGTGTCAAGTTTCAAGAAGCTAGCACAAACCGTGTTGGATTTAGAGTTCCAAATACATCTATCAATATAGGAGAAAACAGAGTGAAACCTAAAAATTCAAACTGTTACTGGAAATGAACGCTTCAACATAGAATAACGAAATTTGGGGAACCAAGTCGCCTTAGTGTACTGATCATTACCTGAAAGTATCATCCAGTTTGGGTGAAAAAAATGTTTGCTGAGATTTCTGGAGATTCGTAATTTTGGGAAGCTTGGCAACCCCTTCCCATGAAAGTGTTTCTCGCCAGTCACTGCTTAGGGCTACATCAAGAGGAAACAAAACGTAGAGATAGAACGTGAAACTACTTTGTTGTGTCAAGTTTCAAGAAGCTAGCACAAACCGTGTTGGATGTAGAGTTCCAAATACATCTATCAATATAGGAGAAAACAGAGTGAAACCTAAAAATTCAAACTGTTACTGGAAATGAACGCTTCAACATAGAAGAACGAAATTTGGGGAACCAAGTCGCCTTAGTGTACTGATCATTACCTGAAAGTATCATCCAGTTTGGGTGAAAAAATATTTGCTGAGATTTCTGGAGATTCGTAATTTTTGGAAGCTTGGCAACCCCTTCCCATGAAAGTGTTTCTCGCCAGTCACTGCTTAGGGCTACATCAAGAGGAAACAAAATGTAGAGATAGAACGTGAAAGTACTTTGTTGTGTCAAGTTTCAAGAAGCTAGCACAAACCATGTTGGATTTAGAGTTCCAAATACATCTATCAATATAGGAGAAAACAGAGTGAAACCTAAAAATTCAAACTGTTACTGGAAATGAACGCTTCAACATAGAAGAACGAAATTTGGGGAACCAAGTCGCCTTAGTGTACTGATCATTACCTGAAAGTATCATCCAGTTTGGGTGAAAAAATATTTGCTGAGATTTCTGGAGATTCGTAATTTTGGGAAGCTTGGCAACCCCTTCCCATGAAAGTGTTTCTCGCCAGTCACTGCTTAGGGCTACATCAAGAGGAAACAAAACGTAGAGATAGAACGTGAAACTACTTTGTTGTGTCAAGTTTCAAGAAGCTAGCACAAACCGTGTTGGATTTAGAGTTCCAAATACATCTATCAATATAGGAGAAAACAGAGTGAAACCTAAAAATTCAAACTGCTACTGGAAATGAACGCTTCAACATAGAAGAACGAAATTTGGGGAACCAAGTCGCCTTAGTGTACTGATCATTACCTGAAAGTATCATCCAGTTTGGGTGAAAAAATATTTGCTGAGATTTCTGGAGATTCATAATTTTGGGAAGCTTGGCAACCCCTTCCCATGAAAGTGTTTCTCGCCAGTCACTGCTTAGGGCTACATCAAGAGGAAACCAAACGTAGAGATAGAACGTGAAACTACTTTGTTGTGTCAAGTTTCAAGAAGCTAGCACAAACCGTGTTGGATTTAGAGTTCCAAATACATCTATCAATATAGGAGAAAACAGAGTGAAACCTAAAAATTCAAACTGTTACTGGAAATGAACGCTTCAACATAGAAGAACGAAATTTGGGGAACCAAGTCGCCTTAGTGTACTGATCATTACCTGAAAGTATCATCCAGTTTGGGTGAAAAAATATTTGCTGAGATTTCTGGAGATTCGTAATTTTTGGAAGCTTGGCAACCCCTTCCCATGAAAGTGTTTCTCGCCAGTCACTGCTTAGGGCTACATCAAGAGGAAACAAAACGTAGAGATAGAACGTGAAACTACTTTGTTGTGTCAAGTTTCAAGAAGCTAGCACAAACCGTGTTGGATTTAGAGTTCCAAATACATCTATCAATATAGGAGAAAACAGAGTGAAACCTAAAAATTCAAACTGTTACTGGAAATGAACGCTTCAACATAGAAGAACGAAATTTGGGGAACCAAGTCGCCTTAGTGTACTGATCATTACCTGAAAGTATCATCCAGTTTGGGTGAAAAAATATTTGCTGAGATTTCTGGAGATTCGTAATTTTGGGAAGCTTGGCAACCCCTTCCCATGAAAGTGTTTCTCGCCAGTCACTGCTTAGGGCTACATCAAGAGGAAACAAAACGTAGAGATAGAACGTGAAACTACTTTGTTGTGTCAAGTTTCAAGAAGCTAGCACAAACCGTGTTGGATTTAGAGTTCCAAATACATCTATCAATATAGGAGAAAACAGAGTGAAACCTAAAAATTCAAACTGCTACTGGAAATGAACGCTTCAACATAGAAGAACGAAATTTGGGGAACCAAGTCGCCTTAGTGTACTGATCATTACCTGAAAGTATCATCCAGTTTGGGTGAAAAAATATTTGCTGAGATTTCTGGAGATTCATAATTTTGGGAAGCTTGGCAACCCCTTCCCATGAAAGTGTTTCTCGCCAGTCACTGCTTAGGGCTACATCAAGAGGAAACAAAACGTAGAGATAGAACGTGAAACTACTTTGTTGTGTCAAGTTTCAAGAAGCTAGCACAAACCGTGTTGGATTTAGAGTTCCAAATACATCTATCAATATAGGAGAAAACAGAGTGAAACCTAAAAATTCAAACTGTTACTGGAAATGAACGCTTCAACATAGAAGAACGAAATTTGGGGAACCAAGTCGCCTTAGTGTACTGATCATTACCTGAAAGTATCATCCAGTTTGGGTGAAAAAATATTTGCTGAGATTTCTGGAGATTCGTAATTTTGGGAAGCTTGGCAACCCCTTCCCATGAAAGTGTTTCTCGCCAGTCACTGCTTCGGGCTACATCAAGAGGAAACAAAACGTAGAGATAGAACGTGAAACTACTTTGTTGTGTCAAGTTTCAAGAAGCTAGCACAAACCGTGTTGGATTTAGAGTTCCAAATACATCTATCAATATAGGAGAAAACAGAGTGAAACCTAAAAATTCAAACTGTTACTGGAAATGAACGCTTCAACATAGAAGAACGAAATTTGGGGAACCAAGTCGCCTTAGTGTACTGATCATTACCTGAAAGTATCATCCAGTTTGGGTGAAAAAATATTTGCTGAGATTTCTGGAGACTCGTAATTTTGGGAAGCTTGGCAACCCCTTCCCATGAAAGTGTTTCTCGCCAGTCACTGCTTAGGGCTACATCAAGAGGAAACAAAACATAGAGATAGAACGTGAAACTACTTTGTTGTGTCAAGTTTCAAGAAGCTAGCACAAACCGTGTTGGATTTAGAGTTCCAAATACATCTATCAATATAGGAGAAAACAGAGTGAAACCTAAAAATTCAAACTGCTACTGGAAATGAACGCTTCAACATAGAAGAACGAAATTTGGGGAACCAAGTCGCCTTAGTGTACTGATCATTACCTGAGAGTATCATCCAGTTTGGGTGAAAAAATATTTGCTGAGATTTCTGGAGATTCGTAATTTTTGGAAGCTTGGCAACCCCTTCCCATGAAAGTGTTTCTCGCCAGTCACTGCTTAGGGCTACATCAAGAGGAAACAAAATGTAGAGATAGAACGTGAAACTACTTTGTTGTGTCAAGTTTCAAGAAGCTAGCACAAACCGTGTTGGATTTAGAGTTCCAAATACATCTATCAATATAGGAGAAAACAGAGTGAAACCTAAAAATTCAAACTGTTACTGGAAATGAACGCTTCAACATAGAAGAACGAAATTTGGGGAACCAAGTCGCCTTAGTGTACTGATCATTACCTGAAAGTATCATCCAGTTTGGGTGAAAAAATGTTTGCTGAGATTTCTGGAGATTCGTAATTTTGGGAAGCTTGGCAACCCCTTCCCATGAAAGTGTTTCTCGCCAGTCACTGCTTAGGGCTACATCAAGAGGAAACAAAACGTAGAGATAGAACGTGAAACTACTTTGTTGTGTCAAGTTTCAAGAAGCTACCACAAACCGTGTTGGATTTAGAGTTCCAAATACATCTATCAATATAGGAGAAAACAGAGTGAAACCTACAAATTCAAACTGTTACTGGAAATGAACGCTTCAACATAGAAGAACGAAATTTGGGGAACCAAGTCGCCTTAGTGTACTGATCATTACCTGAAAGTATCATCCAGTTTGGGTGAAAAAATGTTTGCTGAAATTTCTGGAGATTCGTAATTTTGGGAAGCTTGGCAACCCCTTCCCATGAAAGTGTTTCTCGCCAGTCACTGCTTAGGGCTACATCAAGAGGAAACAAAACGTAGAGATAGAACGTGAAACTACTTTGTTGTGTCAAGTTTCAAGAAGCTAGCACAAACCGTGTTGGATTTAGAGTTCCAAATACATCTATCAATATAGGAGAAAACAGAGTGAAACCTACAAATTCAAACTGTTACTGGAAATGAACGCTTCAACATAGAAGAACGAAATTTGGGGAACCAAGTCGCCTTAGTGTACTGATCATTACCTGAAAGTATCATCCAGTTTGGGTGAAAAAATATTTGCTGAGATTTCTGGAGATTCATAATTTTGGGAAGCTTGGCAACCCCTTCCCATGAAAGTGTTTCTCGCCAGTCACTGCTTAGGGCTACATCAAGAGGAAACCAAACGTAGAGATAGAACGTGAAACTACTTTGTTGTGTCAAGTTTCAAGAAGCTAGCACAAACCGTGTTGGATTTAGAGTTCCAAATACATCTATCAATATAGGAGAAAACAGAGTGAAACCTAAAAATTCAAACTGCTACTGGAAATGAACGCTTCAACATAGAAGAACGAAATTTGGGGAACCAAGTCGCCTTAGTGTACTGATCATTACCTGAGAGTATCATCCAGTTTGGGTGAAAAAATATTTGCTGAGATTTCTGGAGATTCGTAATTTTTGGAAGCTTGGCAACCCCTTCCCATGAAAGTGTTTCTCGCCAGTCACTGCTTAGGGCTACATTTAGAGGAAACAAAACGTAGAGATAGAACGTGAAACTACTTTGTTGTGTCAAGTTTCAAGAAGCTAGCACAAACCGTGTTGGATTTAGAGTTCCAAATACATCTATCAATATAGGAGAAAACAGAGTGAAACCTAAAAATTCAAACTGTTACTGGAAATGAACGCTTCAACATAGAAGAACGAAATTTGGGGAACCAAGTCGCCTTAGTGTACTGATCATTACCTGAAAGTATCATCCAGTTTGGGTGAAAAAATATTTGCTGAGATTTCTGGAGATTCGTAATTTTGGGAAGCTTGGCAACCCCTTCCCATGAAAGTGTTTCTCGCCAGTCACTGCTTAGGGCTACATCAAGAGGAAACAAAACGTAGAGATAGAAGGTGAAACTACTTTGTTGTGTCAAGTTTCAAGAAGCTAGCACAAACCGTGTTGGATTTAGAGTTCCAAATACATCTATCAATATAGGAGAAAACAGAGTGAAACCTAAAAATTCAAACTGTTACTGGGAATGAACGCTTCAACATAGAAGAACGAAATTTGGGGAACCAAGTCGCCTTAGTGTACTGATCATTACCTGAAAGTATCATCCAGTTTGGGTGAAAAAAATGTTTGCTGAGATTTCTGGAGATTCGTAATTTTGGGAAGCTTGGCAACCCCTTCCCATGAAAGTGTTTCTCGCCAGTCACTGCTTAGGGCTACATCAAGAGGAAACAAAACGTAGAGATAGAACGTGAAACTACTTTGTTGTGTCAAGTTTCAAGAAGCTAGCACAAACCGTGTTGGATGTAGAGTTCCAAATACATCTATCAATATAGGAGAAAACAGAGTGAAACCTAAAAATTCAAACTGTTACTGGAAATGAACGCTTCAACATAGAAGAACGAAATTTGGGGAACCAAGTCGCCTTAGTGTACTGATCATTACCTGAAAGTATCATCCAGTTTGGGTGAAAAAATATTTGCTGAGATTTCTGGAGATTCGTAATTTTTGGAAGCTTGGCAACCCCTTCCCATGAAAGTGTTTCTCGCCAGTCACTGCTTAGGGCTACATCAAGAGGAAACAAAATGTAGAGATAGAACGTGAAAGTACTTTGTTGTGTCAAGTTTCAAGAAGCTAGCACAAACCATGTTGGATTTAGAGTTCCAAATACATCTATCAATATAGGAGAAAACAGAGTGAAACCTAAAAATTCAAACTGTTACTGGAAATGAACGCTTCAACATAGAAGAACGAAATTTGGGGAACCAAGTCGCCTTAGTGTACTGATCATTACCTGAAAGTATCATCCAGTTTGGGTGAAAAAATATTTGCTGAGATTTCTGGAGATTCGTAATTTTGGGAAGCTTGGCAACCCCTTCCCATGAAAGTGTTTCTCGCCAGTCACTGCTTAGGGCTACATCAAGAGGAAACAAAACGTAGAGATAGAACGTGAAACTACTTTGTTGTGTCAAGTTTCAAGAAGCTAGCACAAACCGTGTTGGATTTAGAGTTCCAAATACATCTATCAATATAGGAGAAAACAGAGTGAAACCTAAAAATTCAAACTGCTACTGGAATTGAACGCTTCAACATAGAAGAACGAAAGTTGGGGAACCAAGTCGCCTTAGTGTACTGATCATTACCTGAAAGTATCATCCAGTTTGGGTGAAAAAATATTTGCTGAGATTTCTGGAGATTCATAATTTTGGGAAGCTTGGCAACCCCTTCCCATGAAAGTGTTTCTCGCCAGTCACTGCTTAGGGCTACATCAAGAGGAAACCAAACGTAGAGATAGAACGTGAAACTACTTTGTTGTGTCAAGTTTCAAGAAGCTAGCACAAACCGTGTTGGATTTAGAGTTCCAAATACATCTATCAATATAGGAGAAAACAGAGTGAAACCTAAAAATTCAAACTGCTACTGGAAATGAACGCTTCAACATAGAAGAACGAAATTTGGGGAACCAAGTCGCCTTAGTGTACTGATCATTACCTGAGAGTATCATCCAGTTTGGGTGAAAAAATATTTGCTGAGATTTCTGGAGATTCGTAATTTTTGGAAGCTTGGCAACCCCTTCCCATGAAAGTGTTTCTCGCCAGTCACTGCTTAGGGCTACATCTAGAGGAAACAAAACGTAGAGATAGAACGTGAAACTACTTTGTTGTGTCAAGTTTCAAGAAGCTAGCACAAACCGTGTTGGATTTAGAGTTCCAAATACATCTATCAATATAGGAGAAAACAGAGTGAAACCTAAAAATTCAAACTGTTACTGGAAATGAACTCTTCAACATAGAAGAACGAAATTTGGGGAACCAAGTCGCCTTAGTGTACTGATCATTACCTGAAAGTATCATCCAGTTTGGGTGAAAAAATATTTGCTGAGATTTCTGGAGATTCGTAATTTTGGGAAGCTTGGCAACCCCTTCCCATGAAAGTGTTTCTCGCCAGTCACTGCTTAGGGCTACATCAAGAGGAAACAAAACGTAGAGATAGAACGTGAAACTACTTTGTTGTGTCAAGTTTCAAGAAGCTAGCACAAACCGTGTTGGATTTAGAGTTCCAAATACATCTATCAATATAGGAGAAAACAGAGTGAAACCTAAAAATTCAAACTGCTACTGGAAATGAACGCTTCAACATAGAAGAACGAAATTTGGGGAACCAAGTCGCCTTAGTGTACTGATCATTACCTGAAAGTATCATCCAGTTTGGGTGAAAAAATATTTGCTGAGATTTCTGGAGATTCGTAATTTTGGGAAGCTTGGCAACCCCTTCCCATGAAAGTGTTTCTCGCCAGTCACTGCTTAGGGCTACATCAAGAGGAAACAAAACGTAGAGATAGAACGTGAAACTACTTTGTTGTGTCAAGTTTCAAGAAGCTAGCACAAACCGTGTTGGATTTAGAGTTCCAAATACATCTATCAATATAGGAGAAAACAGAGTGAAACCTAAAAATTCAAACTGTTACTGGAAATGAACGCTTCAACATAGAAGAACGAAATTTGGGGAACCAAGTCGCCTTAGTGTACTGATCATTACCTGAAAGTATCATCCAGTTTGGGTGAAAAAATATTTGCTGAGATTTCTGGAGATTCGTAATTTTTGGAAGCTTGGCAACCCCTTCCCATGAAAGTGTTTCTCGCCAGTCACTGCTTAGGGCTACATCAAGAGGAAACAAAACGTAGAGATAGAACGTGAAACTACTTTGTTGTGTCAAGTTTCAAGAAGCTAGCACAAACCGTGTTGGATTTAGAGTTCCAAATACATCTATCAATATAGGAGAAAACAGAGTGAAACCTAAAAATTCAAACTGTTACTGGAAATGAACGCTTCAACATAGAAGAACGAAATTTGGGGAACCAAGTCGCCTTAGTGTACTGATCATTACCTGAAAGTATCATCCAGTTTGGGTGAAAAAATATTTGCTGAGATTTCTGGAGACTCGTAATTTTGGGAAGCTTGGCAACCCCTTCCCATGAAAGTGTTTCTCGCCAGTCACTGCTTAGGGCTACATCAAGAGGAAACAAAACATAGAGATAGAACGTGAAACTACTTTGTTGTGTCAAGTTTCAAGAAGCTAGCACAAACCGTGTTGGATTTAGAGTTCCAAATACATCTATCAATATAGGAGAAAACAGAGTGAAACCTAAGAATTCAAACTGCTACTGGAAATGAACGCTTCAACATAGAAGAACGAAATTTGGGGAACCAAGTCGCCTTAGTGTACTGATCATTACCTGAGAGTATCATCCAGTTTGGGTGAAAAAATATTTGCTGAGATTTCTGGAGATTCGTAATTTTTGGAAGCTTGGCAACCCCTTCCCATGAAAGTGTTTCTCGCCAGTCACTGCTTAGGGCTACATCAAGAGGAAACAAAATGTAGAGATAGAACGTGAAACTACTTTGTTGTGTCAAGTTTCAAGAAGCTAGCACAAACCGTGTTGGATTTAGAGTTCCAAATACATCTATCAATATAGGAGAAAACAGAGTGAAACCTACAAATTCAAACTGTTACTGGAAATGAACGCTTCAACATAGAAGAACGAAATTTGGGGAACCAAGTCGCCTTAGTGTACTGATCATTACCTGAAAGTATCATCCAGTTTGGGTGAAAAAATGTTTGCTGAGATTTCTGGAGATTCGTAATTTTGGGAAGCTTGGCAACCCCTTCCCATGAAAGTGTTTCTCGACAGTCACTGCTTAGGGCTACATCAAGAGGAAACAAAACGTAGAGATAGAACGTGAAACTACTTTGTTGTGTCAAGTTTCAAGAAGCTAGCACAAACCGTGTTGGATTTAGAGTTCCAAATACATCTATCAATATATTAGAAAACAGAGTGAAACCTAAAAATTCAAACTGTTACTGGAAATGAACGCTTCAACATAGAAGAACGAAATTTGGGGAACCAAGTCGCCTTAGTGTACTGATCATTACCTGAAAGTATCATCCAGTTTGGGTGAAAAAATATTTGCTGAGATTTCTGGAGATTCATAATTTTGGGAAGCTTGGCAACCCCTTCCCATGAAAGTGTTTCTCGCCAGTCACTGCTTAGGGCTACATCAAGAGGAAACCAAACGTAGAGATAGAACGTGAAACTACTTTGTTGTGTCAAGTTTCAAGAAGCTAGCACAAACCGTGTTGGATTTAGAGTTCCAAATACATCTATCAATATAGGAGAAAACAGAGTGAAACCTAAAAATTCAAACTGCTACTGGAAATGAACGCTTCAACATAGAAGAACGAAATTTGGGGAACCAAGTCGCCTTAGTGTACTGATCATTACCTGAGAGTATCATCCAGTTTGGGTGAAAAAATATTTGCTGAGATTTCTGGAGATTCGTAATTTTTGGAAGCTTGGCAACCCCTTCCCATGAAAGTGTTTCTCGCCAGTCACTGCTTAGGGCTACATTTAGAGGAAACAAAACGTAGAGATAGAACGTGAAACTACTTTGTTGTGTCAAGTTTCAAGAAGCTAGCACAAACCGTGTTGGATTTAGAGTTCCAAATACATCTATCAATATAGGAGAAAACAGAGTGAAACCTAAAAATTCAAACTGTTACTGGAAATGAACGCTTCAACATAGAAGAACGAAATTTGGGGAACCAAGTCGCCTTAGTGTACTGATCATTACCTGAAAGTATCATCCAGTTTGGGTAAAAAAATATTTGCTGAGATTTCTGGAGATTCGTAATTTTGGGAAGCTTGGCAACCCCTTCCCATGAAAGTGTTTCTCGCCAGTCACTGCTTAGGGCTACATCAAGAGGAAACAAAACGTAGAGATAGAAGGTGAAACTACTTTGTTGTGTCAAGTTTCAAGAAGCTAGCACAAACCGTGTTGGATTTAGAGTTCCAAATACATCTATCAATATAGGAGAAAACAGAGTGAAACCTACAAATTCAAACTGTTACTGGGAATGAACGCTTCAACATAGAAGAACGAAATTTGGGGAACCAAGTCGCCTTAGTGTACTGATCATTACCTGAAAGTATCATCCAGTTTGGGTGAAAAAATATTTGCTGAGATTTCTGGAGATTCGTAATTTTGGGAAGCTTGGCAACCCCTTCCCATGAAAGTGTTTCTCGCCAGTCACTGCTTAGGGCTACATCAAGAGGAAACAAAACGTAGAGATAGAACGTGAAACTACTTTGTTGTGTCAAGTTTCAAGAAGCTAGCACAAACCGTGTTGGATTTAGAGTTCCAAATACATCTATCAATATAGGAGAAAACAGAGTGAAACCTAAAAAATTCAAACTGTTACTGGAAATGAACGCTTCAACATAGAATAACGAAATTTGGGGAACCAAGTCGCCTTAGTGTACTGATCATTACCTGAAAGTATCATCCAGTTTGGGTGAAAAAAATGTTTGCTGAGATTTCTGGAGATTCGTAATTTTGGGAAGCTTGGCAACCCCTTCCCATGAAAGTGTTTCTCGCCAGTCACTGCTTAGGGCTACATCAAGAGGAAACAAAACGTAGAGATAGAACGTGAAACTACTTTGTTGTGTCAAGTTTCAAGAAGCTAGCACAAACCGTGTTGGATGTAGAGTTCCAAATACATCTATCAATATAGGAGAAAACAGAGTGAAACCTAAAAATTCAAACTGTTACTGGAAATGAACGCTTCAACATAGAAGAACGAAATTTGGGGAACCAAGTCGCCTTAGTGTACTGATCATTACCTGAAAGTATCATCCAGTTTGGGTGAAAAAATATTTGCTGAGATTTCTGGAGATTCGTAATTTTTGGAAGCTTGGCAACCCCTTCCCATGAAAGTGTTTCTCGCCAGTCACTGCTTAGGGCTACATCAAGAGGAAACAAAATGTAGAGATAGAACGTGAAAGTACTTTGTTGTGTCAAGTTTCAAGAAGCTAGCACAAACCATGTTGGATTTAGAGTTCCAAATACATCTATCAATATAGGAGAAAACAGAGTGAAACCTAAAAATTCAAACTGTTACTGGAAATGAACGCTTCAACATAGAAGAACGAAATTTGGGGAACCAAGTCGCCTTAGTGTACTGATCATTACCTGAAAGTATCATCCAGTTTGGGTGAAAAAATATTTGCTGAGATTTCTGGAGATTCGTAATTTTGGGAAGCTTGGCAACCCCTTCCCATGAAAGTGTTTCTCGCCAGTCACTGCTTAGGGCTACATCAAGAGGAAACAAAACGTAGAGATAGAACGTGAAACTACTTTGTTGTGTCAAGTTTCAAGAAGCTAGCACAAACCGTGTTGGATTTAGAGTTCCAAATACATCTATCAATATAGGAGAAAACAGAGTGAAACCTAAAAATTCAAACTGTTACTGGAATTGAACGCTTCAACATAGAAGAACGAAAGTTGGGGAACCAAGTCGCCTTAGTGTACTGATCATTACCTGAAAGTATCATCCAGTTTGGGTGAAAAAATATTTGCTGAGATTTCTGGAGATTCATAATTTTGGGAAGCTTGGCAACCCCTTCCCATGAAAGTGTTTCTCGCCAGTCACTGCTTAGGGCTACATCAAGAGGAAACCAAACGTAGAGATAGAACATGAAACTACTTTGTTGTGTCAAGTTTCAAGAAGTTAGCACAAACCGTGTTGGATTTAGAGTTCCAAATACATCTATCAATATAGGAGAAAACAGAGTGAAACCTAAAAATTCAAACTGCTACTGGAAATGAACGCTTCAACATAGAAGAATGAAATTTGGGGAACCAAGTCGCCTTAGTGTACTGATCATTACCTGAGAGTATCATCCAGTTTGGGTGAAAAAATATTTGCTGAGATTTCTGGAGATTCGTAATTTTTGGAAGCTTGGCAACCCCTTCCCATGAAAGTGTTTCTCGCCAGTCACTGCTTAGGGCTACATCTAGAGGAAACAAAACGTAGAGATAGAACGTGAAACTACTTTGTTGTGTCAAGTTTCAAGAAGCTAGCACAAACCGTGTTGGATTTAGAGTTCCAAATACATCTATCAATATAGGAGAAAACAGAGTGAAACCTAAAAATTCAAACTGTTACTGGAAATGAACTCTTCAACATAGAAGAACGAAATTTGGGGAACCAAGTCGCCTTAGTGTACTGATCATTACCTGAAAGTATCATCCAGTTTGGGTGAAAAAATATTTGCTGAGATTTCTGGAGATTCGTAATTTTGGGAAGCTTGGCAACCCCTTCCCATGAAAGTGTTTCTCGCCAGTCACTGCTTAGGGCTACATCAAGAGGAAACAAAACGTAGAGATAGAACGTGAAACTACTTTGTTGTGTCAAGTTTCAAGAAGCTAGCACAAACCGTGTTGGATTTAGAGTTCCAAATACATCTATCAATATAGGAGAAAACAGAGTGAAACCTAAAAATTCAAACTGTTACTGGGAATGAACGCTTCAACATAGAAGAACGAAATTTGGGGAACCAAGTCGCCTTAGTGTACTGATCATTACCTGAAAGTATCATCCAGTTTGGGTGAAAAAATATTTGCTGAGATTTCTGGAGATTCGTAATTTTGGGAAGCTTGGCAACCCCTTCCCATGAAAGTGTTTCTCGCCAGTCACTGCTTAGGGCTACATCAAGAGGAAACAAAACGTAGAGATAGAACGTGAAACTACTTTGTTGTGTCAAGTTTCAAGAAGCTAGCACAAACCGTGTTGGATTTAGAGTTCCAAATACATCTATCAATATAGGAGAAAACAGAGTGAAACCTAAAAATTCAAACTGTTACTGGAAATGAACGCTTCAACATAGAAGAACGAAATTTGGGGAACCAAGTCGCCTTAGTGTACTGATCATTACCTGAAAGTATCATCCAGTTTGGGTGAAAAAATGTTTGCTGAGATTTCTGGAGATTCGTAATTTTGGGAAGCTTGGCAACCCCTTCCCATGAAAGTGTTTCTCGCCAGTCACTGCTTAGGGCTACATCAAGAGGAAACAAAACGTAGAGATAGAACGTGAAACTACTTTGTTGTGTCAAGTTTCAAGAAGCTAGCACAAACCGTGTTGGATGTAGAGTTCCAAATACATCTATCAATATAGGAGAAAACAGAGTGAAACCTAAAAATTCAAACTGTTACTGGAAATGAACGCTTCAACATAGAAGAACGAAATTTGGGGAACCAAGTCGCCTTAGTGTACTGATCATTACCTGAAAGTATCATCCAGTTTGGGTGAAAAAATATTTGCTGAGATTTCTGGAGATTCATAATTTTGGGAAGCTTGGCAACCCCTTCCCATGAAAGTGTTTCTCGCCAGTCACTGCTTAGGGCTACATCAAGAGGAAACCAAACGTAGAGATAGAACTTGAAAACTACTTTGTTGTGTCAAGTTTCAAGAAGCTAGCACAAACCGTGTTGGATTTAGAGTTCCAAATACATCTATCAATATAGGAGAAAACAGAGTGAAACCTAAAAATTCAAAACTGTTACTGGAAATGAACGCTTCAACATAGAAGAACGAAATTTGGGGAACCAAGTCGCCTTAGTGTACTGATCATTACCTGAAAGTATCATCCAGTTTGGGTGAAAAAATATTTGCTGAGATTTCTGGAGATTCGTAATTTTGGGAAGCTTGGCAACCCCTTCCCATGAAAGTGTTTCTCGCCAGTCACTGCTTAGGGCTACATCAAGAGGAAACAAAACGTAGAGATAGAACGTGAAACTACTTTGTTGTGTCAAGTTTCAAGAAGCTAGCACAAACCGTGTTGGATTTAGAGTTCCAAATACATCTATCAATATAGGAGAAAACAGAGTGAAACCTAAAAATTCAAACTGTTACTGGAAATGAACGCTTCAACATACAAGAACGAAATTTGGGGAACCAAGTCGCCTTAGTGTACTGATCATTACCTGAAAGTATCATCCAGTTTGGGTGAAAAAATATTTGCTGAGATTTCTGGAGATTCGTAATTTTGGGAAGCTTGGCAACCCCTTCCCATGAAAGTGTTTCTCGCCAGTCACTGCTTAGGGCTACATCAAGAGGAAACAAAACGTAGAGATAGAACGTGAAACTACTTTGTTGTGTCAAGTTTCAAGAAGCTAGCACAAACCGTGTTGGATTTAGAGTTCCAAATACATCTATCAATATAGGAGAAAACAGAGTGAAACCTAAAAATTCAAACTGCTACTGGAAATGAACGCTTCAACATAGAAGAACGAAATTTGGGGAACCAAGTCGCCTTAGTGTACTGATCATTACCTGAGAGTATCATCCAGTTTGGGTGAAAAAATATTTGCTGAGATTTCTGGAGATTCGTAATTTTTGGAAGCTTGGCAACCCCTTCCCATGAAAGTGTTTCTCGCCAGTCACTGCTTAGGGCTACATCAAGAGGAAACAAAACGTAGAGATAGAACGTGAAACTACTTTGTTGTGTCAAGTTTCAAGAAGCTAGCACAAACCGTGTTGGATTTAGAGTTCCAAATACATCTATCAATATAGGAGAAAACTGAGTGAAACCTAAAAATTCAAACTGTTACTGGAAATGAACGCTTCAACATAGAAGAACGAAATTTGGGGAACCAAGTCGCCTTAGTGTACTGATCATTACCTGAAAGTATCATCCAGTTTGGGTGAAAAAATATTTGCTGAGATTTCTGGAGATTCGTAATTTTGGGAAGCTTGGCAACCCCTTCCCATGAAAGTGTTTCTCGCCAGTCACTGCTTAGGGCTACATCAAGAGGAAACAAAACGTAGAGATAGAACGTGAAACTACTTTGTTGTGTCAAGTTTCAAGAAGCTAGCACAAACCGTGTTGGATTTAGAGTTCCAAATACATCTATCAATATAGGAGAAAACAGAGTTAAACCTACAAATTCAAACTGTTACTGGAAATGAACGCTTCAACATAGACGAACGAAATTTGGGGATCCAAGTCGCCTTAGTGTACTGATCATTACCTGAAAGTATCATCCAGTTTGGGTGAAAAAATGTTTGCTGAGATTTCTGGAGATTCGTAATTTTGGGAAGCTTGGCAACCCCTTCCCATGAAAGTGTTTCTCGCCAGTCACTGCTTAGGGCTACATCAAGAGGAAACAAAACGTAGAGATAGAACGTGAAACTACTTTGTTGTGTCAAGTTTCAAGAAGCTAGCACAAACCGTGTTGGATTTAGAGTTCCAAATACATCTATCAATATAGGAGAAAACAGAGTGAAACCTAAAAATTCAAACTGTTACTGGAAATGAACGCTTCAACATAGAAGAACGAAATTTGGGGAACCAAGTCGCCTTAGTGTACTGATCATTACCTGAGAGTATCATCCAGTTTGGGTGAAAAAATATTTGCTGAGATTTCTGGAGATTCGTAATTTTTGGAAGCTTGGCAACCCCTTCCCATGAAAGTGTTTCTCGCCAGTCACTGCTTAGGGCTACATCAAGAGGAAACCAAACGTAGAGATAGAACGTGAAACTACTTTGTTGTGTCAAGTTTCAAGAAGCTAGCACAAACCGTGTTGGATTTAGAGTTCCAAATACATCTATCAATATAGGAGAAAACAGAGTGAAACCTAAAAATTCAAACTGCTACTGGAAATGAACGCTTCAACATAGAAGAACGAAATTTGGGGAACCAAGTCGCCTTAGTGTACTGATCATTACCTGAGAGTATCATCCAGTTTGGGTGAAAAAATATTTGCTGAGATTTCTGGAGATTCGTAATTTTTGGAAGCTTGGCAACCCCTTCCCATGAAAGTGTTTCTCGCCAGTCACTGCTTAGGGCTACATTTAGAGGAAACAAAACGTAGAGATAGAACGTGAAACTACTTTGTTGTGTCAAGTTTCAAGAAGCTAGCACAAACCGTGTTGGATTTAGAGTTCCAAATACATCTATCAATATAGGAGAAAACAGAGTGAAACCTAAAAATTCAAACTGTTACTGGAAATGAACGCTTCAACATAGAAGAACGAAATTTGGGGAACCAAGTCGCCTTAGTGTACTGATCATTACCTGAAAGTATCATCCAGTTTGGGTAAAAAAATATTTGCTGAGATTTCTGGAGATTCGTAATTTTGCGAAGCTTGGCAACCCCTTCCCATGAAAGTGTTTCTCGCCAGTCACTGCTTAGGGCTACATCAAGAGGAAACAAAACGTAGAGATAGAAGGTGAAACTACTTTGTTGTGTCAAGTTTCAAGAAGCTAGCACAAACCGTGTTGGATTTAGAGTTCCAAATACATCTATCAATATAGGAGAAAACAGAGTGAAACCTAAAAATTCAAACTGTTACTGGGAATGAACGCTTCAACATAGAAGAACGAAATTTGGGGAACCAAGTCGCCTTAGTGTACTGATCATTACCTGAAAGTATCATCCAGTTTGGGTGAAAAAATATTTGCTGAGATTTCTGGAGATTCGTAATTTTGGGAAGCTTGGCAACCCCTTCCCATGAAAGTGTTTCTCGCCAGTCACTGCTTAGGGCTACATCAAGAGGAAACAAAACGTAGAGATAGAACGTGAAACTACTTTGTTGTGTCAAGTTTCAAGAAGCTAGCACAAACCGTGTTGGATTTAGAGTTCCAAATACATCTATCAATATAGGAGAAAACAGAGTGAAACCTAAAAATTCAAACTGTTACTGGAAATGAACGCTTCAACATACAAGAACGAAATTTGGGGAACCAAGTCGCCTTAGTGTACTGATCATTACCTGAAAGTATCATCCAGTTTGGGTGAAAAAAATGTTTGCTGAGATTTCTGGAGATTCGTAATTTTGGGAAGCTTGGCAACCCCTTCCCATGAAAGTGTTTCTCGCCAGTCACTGCTTAGGGCTACATCAAGAGGAAACACAACGTAGAGAGAGAACGTGAAACTACTTTGTTGTGTCAAGTTTCAAGAAGCTAGCACAAACCGTGTTCGATTTAGAGTTCCAAATACATCTATCAATATAGGAGAAAACAGAGTGAAACCTAAAAATTCAAACTGTTACTGGAAATGAACGCTTCAACATACAAGAACGAAATTTGGGGAACCAAGTCGCCTTAGTGTACTGATCATTACCTGAAAGTATCATCCAGTTTGGGTGAAAAAAATGTTTGCTGAGATTTCTGGAGATTCGTAATTTTGGGAAGCTTGGCAACCCCTTCCCATGAAAGTGTTTCTCGCCAGTCACTGCTTAGGGCTACATCAAGAGGAAACAAAACGTAGAGATAGAACGTGAAACTACTTTGTTGTGTCAAGTTTCAAGAAGCTAGCACAAACCGTGTTGGATGTAGAGTTCCAAATACATCTATCAATATAGGAGAAAACAGAGTGAAACCTAAAAATTCAAACTGTTACTGGAAATGAACGCTTCAACATAGAAGAACGAAATTTGGGGAACCAAGTCGCCTTAGTGTACTGATCATTACCTGAAAGTATCATCCAGTTTGGGTGAAAAAATATTTGCTGAGATTTCTGGAGATTCGTAATTTTTGGAAGCTTGGCAACCCCTTCCCATGAAAGTGTTTCTCGCCAGTCACTGCTTAGGGCTACATCAAGAGGAAACAAAATGTAGAGATAGAACGTGAAAGTACTTTGTTGTGTCAAGTTTCAAGAAGCTAGCACAAACCATGTTGGATTTAGAGTTCCAAATACATCTATCAATATAGGAGAAAACAGAGTGAAACCTAAAAATTCAAACTGTTACTGGAAATGAACGCTTCAACATAGAAGAACGAAATTTGGGGAACCAAGTCGCCTTAGTGTACTGATCATTACCTGAAAGTATCATCCAGTTTGGGTGAAAAAATATTTGCTGAGATTTCTGGAGATTCGTAATTTTGGGAAGCTTGGCAACCCCTTCCCATGAAAGTGTTTCTCGCCAGTCACTGCTTAGGGCTACATCAAGAGGAAACAAAACGTAGAGATAGAACGTGAAACTACTTTGTTGTGTCAAGTTTCAAGAAGCTAGCACAAACCGTGTTGGATTTAGAGTTCCAAATACATCTATCAATATAGGAGAAAACAGAGTGAAACCTAAAAATTCAAACTGTTACTGGAATTGAACGCTTCAACATAGAAGAACGAAAGTTGGGGAACCAAGTCGCCTTAGTGTACTGATCATTACCTGAAAGTATCATCCAGTTTGGGTGAAAAAATATTTGCTGAGATTTCTGGAGATTCATAATTTTGGGAAGCTTGGCAACCCCTTCCCATGAAAGTGTTTCTCGCCAGTCACTGCTTAGGGCTACATCAAGAGGAAACCAAACGTAGAGATAGAACATGAAACTACTTTGTTGTGTCAAGTTTCAAGAAGTTAGCACAAACCGTGTTGGATTTAGAGTTCCAAATACATCTATCAATATAGGAGAAAACAGAGTGAAACCTAAAAATTCAAACTGCTACTGGAAATGAACGCTTCAACATAGAAGAATGAAATTTGGGGAACCAAGTCGCCTTAGTGTACTGATCATTACCTGAGAGTATCATCCAGTTTGGGTGAAAAAATATTTGCTGAGATTTCTGGAGATTCGTAATTTTTGGAAGCTTGGCAACCCCTTCCCATGAAAGTGTTTCTCGCCAGTCACTGCTTAGGGCTACATCTAGAGGAAACAAAACGTAGAGATAGAACGTGAAACTACTTTGTTGTGTCAAGTTTCAAGAAGCTAGCACAAACCGTGTTGGATTTAGAGTTCCAAATACATCTATCAATATAGGAGAAAACAGAGTGAAACCTAAAAATTCAAACTGTTACTGGAAATGAACTCTTCAACATAGAAGAACGAAATTTGGGGAACCAAGTCGCCTTAGTGTACTGATCATTACCTGAAAGTATCATCCAGTTTGGGTGAAAAAATATTTGCTGAGATTTCTGGAGATTCGTAATTTTGGGAAGCTTGGCAACCCCTTCCCATGAAAGTGTTTCTCGCCAGTCACTGCTTAGGGCTACATCAAGAGGAAACAAAACGTAGAGATAGAACGTGAAACTACTTTGTTGTGTCAAGTTTCAAGAAGCTAGCACAAACCGTGTTGGATTTAGAGTTCCAAATACATCTATCAATATAGGAGAAAACAGAGTGAAACCTAAAAATTCAAACTGTTACTGGGAATGAACGCTTCAACATAGAAGAACGAAATTTGGGGAACCAAGTCGCCTTAGTGTACTGATCATTACCTGAAAGTATCATCCAGTTTGGGTGAAAAAATATTTGCTGAGATTTCTGGAGATTCGTAATTTTGGGAAGCTTGGCAACCCCTTCCCATGAAAGTGTTTCTCGCCAGTCACTGCTTAGGGCTACATCAAGAGGAAACAAAACGTAGAGATAGAACGTGAAACTACTTTGTTGTGTCAAGTTTCAAGAAGCTAGCACAAACCGTGTTGGATTTAGAGTTCCAAATACATCTATCAATATAGGAGAAAACAGAGTGAAACCTAAAAATTCAAACTGTTACTGGAAATGAACGCTTCAACATAGAAGAACGAAATTTGGGGAACCAAGTCGCCTTAGTGTACTGATCATTACCTGAAAGTATCATCCAGTTTGGGTGAAAAAATGTTTGCTGAGATTTCTGGAGATTCGTAATTTTGGGAAGCTTGGCAACCCCTTCCCATGAAAGTGTTTCTCGCCAGTCACTGCTTAGGGCTACATCAAGAGGAAACAAAACGTAGAGATAGAACGTGAAACTACTTTGTTGTGTCAAGTTTCAAGAAGCTAGCACAAACCGTGTTGGATGTAGAGTTCCAAATACATCTATCAATATAGGAGAAAACAGAGTGAAACCTAAAAATTCAAACTGTTACTGGAAATGAACGCTTCAACATAGAAGAACGAAATTTGGGGAACCAAGTCGCCTTAGTGTACTGATCATTACCTGAAAGTATCATCCAGTTTGGGTGAAAAAATATTTGCTGAGATTTCTGGAGATTCATAATTTTGGGAAGCTTGGCAACCCCTTCCCATGAAAGTGTTTCTCGCCAGTCACTGCTTAGGGCTACATCAAGAGGAAACCAAACGTAGAGATAGAACTTGAAACTACTTTGTTGTGTCAAGTTTCAAGAAGCTAGCACAAACCGTGTTGGATTTAGAGTTCCAAATACATCTATCAATATAGGAGAAAACAGAGTGAAACCTAAAAATTCAAACTGTTACTGGAAATGAACGCTTCAACATAGAAGAACGAAATTTGGGGAACCAAGTCGCCTTAGTGTACTGATCATTACCTGAAAGTATCATCCAGTTTGGGTGAAAAAATATTTGCTGAGATTTCTGGAGATTCGTAATTTTGGGAAGCTTGGCAACCCCTTCCCATGAAAGTGTTTCTCGCCAGTCACTGCTTAGGGCTACATCAAGAGGAAACAAAACGTAGAGATAGAACGTGAAACTACTTTGTTGTGTCAAGTTTCAAGAAGCTAGCACAAACCGTGTTGGATTTAGAGTTCCAAATACATCTATCAATATAGGAGAAAACAGAGTGAAACCTAAAAATTCAAACTGTTACTGGAAATGAACGCTTCAACATACAAGAACGAAATTTGGGGAACCAAGTCGCCTTAGTGTACTGATCATTACCTGAAAGTATCATCCAGTTTGGGTGAAAAAATATTTGCTGAGATTTCTGGAGATTCGTAATTTTGGGAAGCTTGGCAACCCCTTCCCATGAAAGTGTTTCTCGCCAGTCACTGCTTAGGGCTACATCAAGAGGAAACAAAACGTAGAGATAGAACGTGAAACTACTTTGTTGTGTCAAGTTTCAAGAAGCTAGCACAAACCGTGTTGGATTTAGAGTTCCAAATACATCTATCAATATAGGAGAAAACAGAGTGAAACCTAAAAATTCAAACTGCTACTGGAAATGAACGCTTCAACATAGAAGAACGAAATTTGGGGAACCAAGTCGCCTTAGTGTACTGATCATTACCTGAGAGTATCATCCAGTTTGGGTGAAAAAATATTTGCTGAGATTTCTGGAGATTCGTAATTTTTGGAAGCTTGGCAACCCCTTCCCATGAAAGTGTTTCTCGCCAGTCACTGCTTAGGGCTACATCAAGAGGAAACAAAACGTAGAGATAGAACGTGAAACTACTTTGTTGTGTCAAGTTTCAAGAAGCTAGCACAAACCGTGTTGGATTTAGAGTTCCAAATACATCTATCAATATAGGAGAAAACTGAGTGAAACCTAAAAATTCAAACTGTTACTGGAAATGAACGCTTCAACATAGAAGAACGAAATTTGGGGAACCAAGTCGCCTTAGTGTACTGATCATTACCTGAAAGTATCATCCAGTTTGGGTGAAAAAATATTTGCTGAGATTTCTGGAGATTCGTAATTTTGGGAAGCTTGGCAACCCCTTCCCATGAAAGTGTTTCTCGCCAGTCACTGCTTAGGGCTACATCAAGAGGAAACAAAACGTAGAGATAGAACGTGAAACTACTTTGTTGTGTCAAGTTTCAAGAAGCTAGCACAAACCGTGTTGGATTTAGAGTTCCAAATACATCTATCAATATAGGAGAAAACAGAGTTAAACCTACAAATTCAAACTGTTACTGGAAATGAACGCTTCAACATAGACGAACGAAATTTGGGGATCCAAGTCGCCTTAGTGTACTGATCATTACCTGAAAGTATCATCCAGTTTGGGTGAAAAAATGTTTGCTGAGATTTCTGGAGATTCGTAATTTTGGGAAGCTTGGCAACCCCTTCCCATGAAAGTGTTTCTCGCCAGTCACTGCTTAGGGCTACATCAAGAGGAAACAAAACGTAGAGATAGAACGTGAAACTACTTTGTTGTGTCAAGTTTCAAGAAGCTAGCACAAACCGTGTTGGATTTAGAGTTCCAAATACATCTATCAATATAGGAGAAAACAGAGTGAAACCTAAAAATTCAAACTGCTACTGGAAATGAACGCTTCAACATAGAAGAACGAAATTTGGGGAACCAAGTCGCCTTAGTGTACTGATCATTACCTGAGAGTATCATCCAGTTTGGGTGAAAAAATATTTGCTGAGATTTCTGGAGATTCGTAATTTTTGGAAGCTTGGCAACCCCTTCCCATGAAAGTGTTTCTCGCCAGTCACTGCTTAGGGCTACATCAAGAGGAAACAAAACGTAGAGATAGAACGTGAAACTACTTTGTTGTGTCAAGTTTCAAGAAGCTAGCACAAACCGTGTTGGATTTAGAGTTCCAAATACATCTATCAATATAGGAGAAAACTGAGTGAAACCTAAAAATTCAAACTGTTACTGGAAATGAACGCTTCAACATAGAAGAACGAAATTTGGGGAACCAAGTCGCCTTAGTGTACTGATCATTACCTGAAAGTATCATCCAGTTTGGGTGAAAAAATATTTGCTGAGATTTCTGGAGATTCGTAATTTTGGGAAGCTTGGCAACCCCTTCCCATGAAAGTGTTTCTCGCCAGTCACTGCTTAGGGCTACATCAAGAGGAAACAAAACGTAGAGATAGAACGTGAAACTACTTTGTTGTGTCAAGTTTCAAGAAGCTAGCACAAACCGTGTTGGATTTAGAGTTCCAAATACATCTATCAATATAGGAGAAAACAGAGTTAAACCTACAAATTCAAACTGTTACTGGAAATGAACGCTTCAACATAGACGAACGAAATTTGGGGATCCAAGTCGCCTTAGTGTACTGATCATTACCTGAAAGTATCATCCAGTTTGGGTGAAAAAATGTTTGCTGAGATTTCTGGAGATTCGTAATTTTGGGAAGCTTGGCAACCCCTTCCCATGAAAGTGTTTCTCGCCAGTCACTGCTTAGGGCTACATCAAGAGGAAACAAAACGTAGAGATAGAACGTGAAACTACTTTGTTGTGTCAAGTTTCAAGAAGCTAGCACAAACCGTGTTGGATTTAGAGTTCCAAATACATCTATCAATATAGGAGAAAACAGAGTGAAACCTAAAAATTCAAACTGTTACTGGAAATGAACGCTTCAACATAGAAGAACGAAATTTGGGGAACCAAGTCGCCTTAGTGTACTGATCATTACCTGAGAGTATCATCCAGTTTGGGTGAAAAAATATTTGCTGAGATTTCTGGAGATTCGTAATTTTTGGAAGCTTGGCAACCCCTTCCCATGAAAGTGTTTCTCGCCAGTCACTGCTTAGGGCTACATCTAGAGGAAACAAAACGTAGAGATAGAACGTGAAACTACTTTGTTGTGTCAAGTTTCAAGAAGCTAGCACAAACCGTGTTGGATTTAGAGTTCCAAATACATCTATCAATATAGGAGAAAACAGAGTGAAACCTAAAAATTCAAACTGTTACTGGAAATGAACTCTTCAACATAGAAGAACGAAATTTGGGGAACCAAGTCGCCTTAGTGTACTGATCATTACCTGAAAGTATCATCCAGTTTGGGTGAAAAAATATTTGCTGAGATTTCTGGAGATTCGTAATTTTGGGAAGCTTGGCAACCCCTTCCCATGAAAGTGTTTCTCGCCAGTCACTGCTTAGGGCTACATCAAGAGGAAACAAAACGTAGAGATAGAACGTGAAACTACTTTGTTGTGTCAAGTTTCAAGAAGCTAGCACAAACCGTGTTGGATTTAGAGTTCCAAATACATCTATCAATATAGGAGAAAACAGAGTGAAACCTAAAAATTCAAACTGTTACTGGGAATGAACGCTTCAACATAGAAGAACGAAATTTGGGGAACCAAGTCGCCTTAGTGTACTGATCATTACCTGAAAGTATCATCCAGTTTGGGTGAAAAAATATTTGCTGAGATTTCTGGAGATTCGTAATTTTGGGAAGCTTGGCAACCCCTTCCCATGAAAGTGTTTCTCGCCAGTCACTGCTTAGGGCTACATCAAGAGGAAACAAAACGTAGAGATAGAACGTGAAACTACTTTGTTGTGTCAAGTTTCAAGAAGCTAGCACAAACCGTGTTGGATTTAGAGTTCCAAATACATCTATCAATATAGGAGAAAACAGAGTGAAACCTAAAAATTCAAACTGTTACTGGAAATGAACGCTTCAACATAGAAGAACGAAATTTGGGGAACCAAGTCGCCTTAGTGTACTGATCATTACCTGAAAGTATCATCCAGTTTGGGTGAAAAAATATTTGCTGAGATTTCTGGAGATTCGTAATTTTGGGAAGCTTGGCAACCCCTTCCCATGAAAGTGTTTCTCGCCAGTCACTGCTTAGGGCTACATCAAGAGGAAACAAAACGTAGAGATAGAACGTGAAACTACTTTGTTGTGTCAAGTTTCAAGAAGCTAGCACAAACCGTGTTGGATTTAGAGTTCCAAATACATCTATCAATATAGGAGAAAACAGAGTGAAACCTAAAAATTCAAACTGTTACTGGAAATGAACGCTTCAACATACAAGAACGAAATTTGGGGAACCAAGTCGCCTTAGTGTACTGATCATTACCTGAGAGTATCATCCAGTTTGGGTGAAAAAATATTTGCTGAGATTTCTGGAGATTCGTAATTTTTGGAAGCTTGGCAACCCCTTCCCATGAAAGTGTTTCTCGCCAGTCACTGCTTAGGGCTACATCAAGAGGAAACAAAACGTAGAGATAGAACGTGAAACTACTTTGTTGTGTCAAGTTTCAAGAAGCTAGCACAAACCGTGTTGGATTTAGAGTTCCAAATACATCTATCAATATAGGAGAAAACAGAGTGAAACCTAAAAATTCAAACTGTTACTGGAAATGAACGCTTCAACATAGAAGAACGAAATTTGGGGAACCAAGTCGCCTTAGTGTACTGATCATTACCTGAGAGTATCATCCAGTTTGGGTGAAAAAATATTTGCTGAGATTTCTGGAGATTCGTAATTTTTGGAAGCTTGGCAACCCCTTCCCATGAAAGTGTTTCTCGCCAGTCACTGCTTAGGGCTACATCAAGAGGAAACAAAACGTAGAGATAGAACGTGAAACTACTTTGTTGTGTCAAGTTTCAAGAAGCTAGCACAAACCGTGTTGGATTTAGAGTTCCAAATACATCTATCAATATAGGAGAAAACTGAGTGAAACCTAAAAATTCAAACTGTTACTGGAAATGAACGCTTCAACATAGAAGAACGAAATTTGGGGAACCAAGTCGCCTTAGTGTACTGATCATTACCTGAAAGTATCATCCAGTTTGGGTGAAAAAATATTTGCTGAGATTTCTGGAGATTCGTAATTTTGGGAAGCTTGGCAACCCCTTCCCATGAAAGTGTTTCTCGCCAGTCACTGCTTAGGGCTACATCAAGAGGAAACAAAACGTAGAGATAGAACGTGAAACTACTTTGTTGTGTCAAGTTTCAAGAAGCTAGCACAAACCGTGTTGGATTTAGAGTTCCAAATACATCTATCAATATAGGAGAAAACAGAGTTAAACCTACAAATTCAAACTGTTACTGGAAATGAACGCTTCAACATAGACGAACGAAATTTGGGGATCCAAGTCGCCTTAGTGTACTGATCATTACCTGAAAGTATCATCCAGTTTGGGTGAAAAAATGTTTGCTGAGATTTCTGGAGATTCGTAATTTTGGGAAGCTTGGCAACCCCTTCCCATGAAAGTGTTTCTCGCCAGTCACTGCTTAGGGCTACATCAAGAGGAAACAAAACGTAGAGATAGAACGTGAAACTACTTTGTTGTGTCAAGTTTCAAGAAGCTAGCACAAACCGTGTTGGATTTAGAGTTCCAAATACATCTATCAATATAGGAGAAAACAGAGTGAAACCTAAAAATTCAAACTGTTACTGGAAATGAACGCTTCAACATAGAAGAACGAAATTTGGGGAACCAAGTCGCCTTAGTGTACTGATCATTACCTGAAAGTATCATCCAGTTTGGGTGAAAAAATATTTGCTGAGATTTCTGGAGATTCGTAATTTTGGGAAGCTTGGCAACCCCTTCCCATGAAAGTGTTTCTCGCCAGTCACTGCTTAGGGCTACATCAAGAGGAAACAAAACGTAGAGATAGAAGGTGAAACTACTTTGTTGTGTCAAGTTTCAAGAAGCTAGCACAAACCGTGTTGGATTTAGAGTTCCAAATACATCTATCAATATAGGAGAAAACAGAGTGAAACCTAAAAATTCAAACTGTTACTGGGAATGAACGCTTCAACATAGAAGAACGAAATTTGGGGAACCAAGTCGCCTTAGTGTACTGATCATTACCTGAAAGTATCATCCAGTTTGGGTGAAAAAATATTTGCTGAGATTTCTGGAGATTCGTAATTTTGGGAAGCTTGGCAACCCCTTCCCATGAAAGTGTTTCTCGCCAGTCACTGCTTAGGGCTACATCAAGAGGAAACAAAACGTAGAGATAGAACGTGAAACTACTTTGTTGTGTCAAGTTTCAAGAAGCTAGCACAAACCGTGTTGGATTTAGAGTTCCAAATACATCTATCAATATAGGAGAAAACAGAGTGAAACCTAAAAATTCAAACTGTTACTGGAAATGAACGCTTCAACATAGAATAACGAAATTTGGGGAACCAAGTCGCCTTAGTGTACTGATCATTACCTGAAAGTATCATCCAGTTTGGGTGAAAAAAATGTTTGCTGAGATTTCTGGAGATTCGTAATTTTGGGAAGCTTGGCAACCCCTTCCCATGAAAGTGTTTCTCGCCAGTCACTGCTTAGGGCTACATCAAGAGGAAACAAAACGTAGAGATAGAACGTGAAACTACTTTGTTGTGTCAAGTTTCAAGAAGCTAGCACAAACCGTGTTGGATGTAGAGTTCCAAATACATCTATCAATATAGGAGAAAACAGAGTGAAACCTAAAAATTCAAACTGTTACTGGAAATGAACGCTTCAACATAGAAGAACGAAATTTGGGGAACCAAGTCGCCTTAGTGTACTGATCATTACCTGAAAGTATCATCCAGTTTGGGTGAAAAAATATTTGCTGAGATTTCTGGAGATTCGTAATTTTTGGAAGCTTGGCAACCCCTTCCCATGAAAGTGTTTCTCGCCAGTCACTGCTTAGGGCTACATCAAGAGGAAACAAAATGTAGAGATAGAACGTGAAAGTACTTTGTTGTGTCAAGTTTCAAGAAGCTAGCACAAACCATGTTGGATTTAGAGTTCCAAATACATCTATCAATATAGGAGAAAACAGAGTGAAACCTAAAAATTCAAACTGTTACTGGAAATGAACGCTTCAACATAGAAGAACGAAATTTGGGGAACCAAGTCGCCTTAGTGTACTGATCATTACCTGAAAGTATCATCCAGTTTGGGTGAAAAAATATTTGCTGAGATTTCTGGAGATTCGTAATTTTGGGAAGCTTGGCAACCCCTTCCCATGAAAGTGTTTCTCGCCAGTCACTGCTTAGGGCTACATCAAGAGGAAACCAAACGTAGAGATAGAACGTGAAACTACTTTGTTGTGTCAAGTTTCAAGAAGCTAGCACAAACCGTGTTGGATTTAGAGTTCCAAATACATCTATCAATATAGGAGAAAACAGAGTGAAACCTACAAATTCAAACTGTTACTGGAAATGAACGCTTCAACATAGAAGAACGAAATTTGGGGAACCAAGTCGCCTTAGTGTACTGATCATTACCTGAAAGTATCATCCAGTTTGGGTGAAAAAATGTTTGCTGAGATTTCTGGAGATTCGTAATTTTGGGAAGCTTGGCAACCCCTTCCCATGAAAGTGTTTCTCGCCAGTCACTGCTTAGGGCTACATCAAGAGGAAACAAAACGTAGAGATAGAACGTGAAACTACTTTGTTGTGTCAAGTTTCAAGAAGCTAGCACAAACCGTGTTGGATTTAGAGTTCCAAATACATCTATCAATATAGGAGAAAACAGAGTGAAACCTAAAAATTCAAACTGTTACTGGAAATGAACGCTTCAACATAGAAGAACGAAATTTGGGGAACCAAGTCGCCTTAGTGTACTGATCATTACCTGAAAGTATCATCCAGTTTGGGTGAAAAAATATTTGCTGAGATTTCTGGAGATTCGTAATTTTGGGAAGCTTGGCAACCCCTTCCCATGAAAGTGTTTCTCGCCAGTCACTGCTTAGGGCTACATCAAGAGGAAACAAAACGTAGAGATAGAACGTGAAACTACTTTGTTGTTTCAAGTTTCAAGAAGCTAGCACAAACCGTGTTGGATTTAGAGTTCCAAATACATCTATCAATATAGGAGAAAACAGAGTGTAACCTAAAAATTCAAACTGTTACTGGAAATGAACGCTTCAACATAGAAGAACGAAATTTGGGGAACCAAGTCGCCTTAGTGTACTGATCATTACCTGAAAGTATCATCCAGTTTGGGTGAAAAAATGTTTGCTGAGATTTCTGGAGATTCGTAATTTTGGGAAGCTTGGCAACCCCTTCCCATGAAAGTGTTTCTCGCCAGTCACTGCTTAGGGCTACATCAAGAGGAAACACAACGTAGAGATAGAACGTGAAACTACTTTGTTGTGTCAAGTTTCAAGAAGCTAGCACAAACCGTGTTGGATTTAGAGTTCCAAATACATCTATCAATATAGGAGAAAACAGAGTGAAACCTAAAAATTCAAACTGTTACTGGAAATGAACGCTTCAACATAGAAGAACGAAATTTGGGGAACCAAGTCGCCTTAGTGTACTGATCATTACCTGAAAGTATCATCCAGTTTGGGTGAAAAAATATTTGCTGAGATTTCTGGAGATTCGTAATTTTGGGAAGCTTGGCAACCCCGTTCCATGAAAGGGTTTCTCGCCAGTCACTGCTTAGGGCTACATCAAGAGGAAACAAAACATAGAGATAGAACATGAAACTACTTTGTTGTGTCAAGTTTCAAGAAGCTAGCACAAACCGTGTTGGATTTAGAGTTCCAAATACATCTATCAATATAGGAGAAAACAAAGTGAAACCTAAAAATTCAAACTGTTACTGGAAATGAACGCTTCAACATAGAAGAACGAAATTTGGGGAACCAAGTCACCTTAGTGTACTGATCATTACCTGAAAGTATCATCCAGTTTGGGTGAAAAATTATTTGCTGAGATTTCTGGAGATTCGTAATTTTGGGAAGCTTGGCAACCCCTTCCCATGAAAGTGTTTCTCGCCAGTCACTGCTTAGGGCTACATCAAGAGGAAACCAAACGTAGAGATAGAACGTGAAACTACTTTGTTGTGTCAAGTTTCAAGAAGCTAGCACAAACCGTGTTGGATTTAGAGTTCCAAATACATCTATCAATATAGGAGAAAACAGAGTGAAACCTAAAAATTCAAACTGTTACTGGAAATGAACGCTTCAACATAGAAGAACAAAATTTGGGGAACCAAGTCGCCTTAGTGTACTGATCATTACCTGAAAGTATCATCCAGTTTGGGTGAAAAAATATTTGCTGAGATTTCTGGAGATTCGTAATTTTTGGAAGCTTGGCAACCCCTTCCCATGAAAGTGTTTCTCGCCAGTCACTGCTTAGGGCAACATCAAGAGGAAACAAAACGTAGAGATAGAACGTGAAACTACTTTGTTGTGTCAAGTTTCAAGAAGCTAGCACAAACCGTGTTGGATTTAGAGTTCCAAATACATCTATCAATATAGGAGAAAACAGAGTGAAACCTAAAAATTCAAACTGCTACTGGAAATGAACGCTTCAACATAGAAGAACAAAATTTGGGGAACCAAGTCGCCTTAGTGTACTGATCATTACCTGAAAGTATCATCCAGTTTGGGTGAAAAAATATTTGCTGAGATTTCTGGAGATTCGTAATTTTTGGAAGCTTGGCAACCCCTTCCCATGAAAGTGTTTCTCGCCAGTCACTGCTTAGGGCTACATCAAGAGGAAACAAAACGTAGAGATAGAACGTGAAACTACTTTGTTGTGTCAAGTTTCAAGAAGCTAGCACAAACCGTGTTGGATTTAGAGTTTCAAATACATCTATCAATATAGGAGAAAACAGAGTGAAACCTAAAAATTCAAACTGTTACTGGAAATGAACGCTTCAACATAGAAGAACGAAATTTGGGGAACCAAGTCACCTTAGTGTACTGATCATTACCTGAAAGTATCATCCAGTTTGGGTGAAAAATTATTTGCTGAGATTTCTGGAGATACGTAATTTTGGGAAGCTTGGCAACCCCTTCCCATGAAAGTGTTTCTCGCCAGTCACTGCTTAGGGCTACATCAAGAGGAAACAAAACGTAGAGATAGAACGTGAAACTACTTTGTTGTGTCAAGTTTCAAGAAGCTAGCACAAACCGTGTTGGATTTAGAGTTCCAAATACATCTATCAATATAGGAGAAAACAGAGTGAAACCTAAAAATTCAAACTGTTACTGGAAATGAACGCTTCAACATAGAAGAACGAAATTTGGGGAACCAAGTCGCCTTAGTGTACTGATCATTACCTGAAAGTATCATCCAGTTTGGGTGAAAAAATGTTTGCTGAGATTTCTGGAGATTCGTAATTTTGGGAAGCTTGGCAACCCCTTCCCATGAAAGTGTTTCTCGCCAGTCACTGCTTAGGGCTACATCAAGAGGAAACAAAACATAGAGATAGAACGTGAAACTACTTTGTTGTGTCAAGTTTCAAGAAGCTAGCACAAACCGTGTTGGATTTAGAGTTCCAAATACATCTATCAATATAGGAGAAAACAAAGTGAAACCTAAAAATTCAAACTGTTACTGGAAATGAACGCTTCAACATAGAAGAACGAAATTTGGGGAACCAAGTCGCCTTAGTGTACTGATCATTACCTGAAAGTATCATCCAGTTTGGGTGAAAAAATATTTGCTGAGATTTCTGGAGATTCGTAATTTTGGGAAGCTTGGCAACCCCTTCCCATGAAAGGGTTTCTCACCAGTCACTGCTTAGGGCTACATCAAGAGGAAACAAAACGTAGAGATAGAACGTGAAACTACTTTGTTGTGTCAAGTTTCAAGAAGCTAGCACAAACCGTGTTGGATTTAGAGTTCCAAATACATCTATCAATATAGGAGAAAACAGAGTGAAACCTAAAAATTCAAACTGTTACTGGAAATGAACGCTTCAACATAGAAGAACGAAATTTGGGGAACCAAGTCGCCTTAGTGTACTGATCATTACCTGAAAGTATCATCCAGTTTGGGTGAAAAAATATTTGCTGAGATTTCTGGAGATTCGTAATTTTGGGAAGCTTGGCAACCCCTTCCCATGAAAGTGTTTCTCGCCAGTCACTGCTTAGGGCTACATCAAGAGGAAACAAAACGTAGAGATAGAACGTGAAACTACTTTGTTGTGTCAAGTTTCAAGAAGCTAGCACAAACCGTGTTGGATTTAGAGTTCCAAATACATCTATCAATATAGGAGAAAACAGAGTGAAACCTAAAAATTCAAACTGTTACTGGAAATGAACGCTTCAACATAGAAGAACGAAATTTGGGGAACCAAGTCGCCTTAGTGTACTGATCATTACCTGAAAGTATCATCCAGTTTGGGTGAAAAAATGTTTGCTGAGATTTCTGGAGATTCGTAATTTTGGGAAGCTTGGCAACCCCTTCCCATGAAAGTGTTTCTCGCCAGTCACTGCTTAGGGCTACATCAAGAGGAAACAAAACATAGAGATAGAACGTGAAACTACTTTGTTGTGTCAAGTTTCAAGAAGCTAGCACAAACCGTGTTGGATTTAGAGTTCCAAATACATCTATCAATATAGGAGAAAACAGAGTGAAACCTAAAAATTCAAACTGTTACTGGAAATGAACGCTTCAACATAGAAGAACGAAATTTGGGGAACCAAGTCGCCTTAGTGTACTGATCATTACCTGAGAGTATCATCCAGTTTGGGTGAAAAAATATTTGCTGAGATTTCTGGAGATTCGTAATTTTTGGAAGCTTGGCAACCCCTTCCCATGAAAGTGTTTCTCGCCAGTCACTGCTTAGGGCTACATCAAGAGGAAACAAAACATAGAGATAGAACCTGAAACTACTTTGTTGTTTCAAGTTTCAAGAAGCTAGCACAAACCGTGTTGGATTTAGAGTTCCAAATACATCTATCAATATAGGAGATAACAGAGTGTAACCTAAAAATTCAAACTGTTACTGGAAATGAACGCTTCAACATAGAAGAACGAAATTTGGGGAACCAAGTCGCCTTAGTGTACTGATCATTACCTGAAAGTATCATCCAGTTTGGGTGAAAAAATATTTGCTGAGATTTCTGGAGATTCGTAATTTTGGGAAGCTTGGCAACCCCTTCCCATGAAAGTGTTTCTCGCCAGTCACTGCTTAGGGCTACATCAAGAGGAAACAAAACGTAGAGATAGAACGTGAAACTACTTTGTTGTGTCAAGTTTCAAGAAGCTAGCACAAACCGTGTTGGATTTAGAGTTCCAAATACATCTATCAATATAGGAGAAAACAGAGTGAAACCTAAAAATTCAAACTGTTACTGGAAATGAACGCTTCAACATAGAAGAACGAAATTTGGGGAACCAAGTCGCCTTAGTGTACTGATCATTACCTGAAAGTATCATCCAGTTTGGGTGAAAAAATATTTGCTGAGATTTCTGGAGATTCATAATTTTGGGAAGCTTGGCAACCCCTTCCCATGAAAGTGTTTCTCGCCAGTCACTGCTTAGGGCTACATCTAGAGGAAACAAAACGTAGAGATAGAACCTGAAACTACTTTGTTGTGTCAAGTTTCAAGAAGCTAGCACAAACCGTGTTGGATTTAGAGTTCCAAATACATCTATCAATATAGGAGAAAACAGAGTGAAACCTAAAAATTCAAACTGTTACTAAAAATGAACGCTTCAACATAGAAGAACGAAATTTGGGGAACCAAGTCGCCTTAGTGTACTGATCATTACCTGAAAGTATCATCCAGTTTGGGTGAAAAAATATTTGCTGAGATTTCTGGAGATTCGTAATTTTGGGAAGCTTGGCAACCCCTTCCCATGAAAGTGTTTCTCGCCAGTCACTGCTTAGGGCTACATCAAGAGGAAACAAAACGTAGATATAGAAGGTGAAACTACTTTGTTGTGTCAAGTTTCAAGAAGCTAGCACAAACCGTGTTGGATTTAGAGTTCCAAATACATCTATCAATATAGGAGAAAACAGAGTGAAACCTAAAAATTCAAACTGTTACTGGGAATGAACGCTTCAACATAGAAGAACGAAATTTGGGGAACCAAGTCGCCTTAGTGTACTGATCATTACCTGAAAGTATCATCCAGTTTGGGTGAAAAAATATTTGCTGAGATTTCTGGAGATTCGTAATTTTGGGAAGCTTGGCAACCCCTTCCCATGAAAGTGTTTCTCGCCAGTCACTGCTTAGGGCTACATCAAGAGGAAACAAAACGTAGAGATAGAAGGTGAAACTACTTTGTTGTGTCAAGTTTCAAGAAGCTAGCACAAACCGTGTTGGATTTAGAGTTCCAAATACATCTATCAATATAGGAGAAAACAGAGTGAAACCTAAAAATTCAAACTGTTACTGGAATTGAACGCTTCAACATAGAAGAACGAAAGTTGGGGAACCAAGTCGCCTTAGTGTACTGATCATTACCTGAAAGTATCATCCAGTTTGGGTGAAAAAATATTTGCTGAGATTTCTGGAGATTCATAATTTTGGGAAGCTTGGCAACCCCTTCCCATGAAAGTGTTTCTCGCCAGTCACTGCTTAGGGCTACATCAAGAGGAAACCAAACGTAGAGATAGAACGTGAAACTACTTTGTTGTGTCAAGTTTCAAGAAGTTAGCACAAACCGTGTTGGATTTAGAGTTCCAAATACATCTATCAATATAGGAGAAAACAGAGTGAAACCTAAAAATTCAAACTGCTACTGGAAATGAACGCTTCAACATAGAAGAATGAAATTTGGGGAACCAAGTCGCCTTAGTGTACTGATCATTACCTGAGAGTATCATCCAGTTTGGGTGAAAAAATATTTGCTGAGATTTCTGGAGATTCGTAATTTTTGGAAGCTTGGCAACCCCTTCCCATGAAAGTGTTTCTCGCCAGTCACTGCTTAGGGCTACATCTAGAGGAAACAAAACGTAGAGATAGAACGTGAAACTACTTTGTTGTGTCAAGTTTCAAGAAGCTAGCACAAACCGTGTTGGATTTAGAGTTCCAAATACATCTATCAATATAGGAGAAAACAGAGTGAAACCTAAAAATTCAAACTGTTACTGGAAATGAACTCTTCAACATAGAAGAACGAAATTTGGGGAACCAAGTCGCCTTAGTGTACTGATCATTACCTGAAAGTATCATCCAGTTTGGGTGAAAAAATATTTGCTGAGATTTCTGGAGATTCGTAATTTTGGGAAGCTTGGCAACCCCTTCCCATGAAAGTGTTTCTCGCCAGTCACTGCTTAGGGCTACATCAAGAGGAAACAAAACGTAGAGATAGAACGTGAAACTACTTTGTTGTGTCAAGTTTCAAGAAGCTAGCACAAACCGTGTTGGATTTAGAGTTCCAAATACATCTATCAATATAGGAGAAAACAGAGTGAAACCTAAAAATTCAAACTGTTACTGGGAATGAACGCTTCAACATAGAAGAACGAAATTTGGGGAACCAAGTCGCCTTAGTGTACTGATCATTACCTGAAAGTATCATCCAGTTTGGGTGAAAAAATATTTGCTGAGATTTCTGGAGATTCGTAATTTTGGGAAGCTTGGCAACCCCTTCCCATGAAAGTGTTTCTCGCCAGTCACTGCTTAGGGCTACATCAAGAGGAAACAAAACGTAGAGATAGAACGTGAAACTACTTTGTTGTGTCAAGTTTCAAGAAGCTAGCACAAACCGTGTTGGATTTAGAGTTCCAAATACATCTATCAATATAGGAGAAAACAGAGTGAAACCTAAAAATTCAAACTGTTACTGGAAATGAACGCTTCAACATAGAAGAACGAAATTTGGGGAACCAAGTCGCCTTAGTGTACTGATCATTACCTGAAAGTATCATCCAGTTTGGGTGAAAAAATGTTTGCTGAGATTTCTGGAGATTCGTAATTTTGGGAAGCTTGGCAACCCCTTCCCATGAAAGTGTTTCTCGCCAGTCACTGCTTAGGGCTACATCAAGAGGAAACAAAACGTAGAGATAGAACGTGAAACTACTTTGTTGTGTCAAGTTTCAAGAAGCTAGCACAAACCGTGTTGGATGTAGAGTTCCAAATACATCTATCAATATAGGAGAAAACAGAGTGAAACCTAAAAATTCAAACTGTTACTGGGAATGAACGCTTCAACATAGAAGAACGAAATTTGGGGAACCAAGTCGCCTTAGTGTACTGATCATTACCTGAAAGTATCATCCAGTTTGGGTGAAAAAATATTTGCTGAGATTTCTGGAGATTCATAATTTTGGGAAGCTTGGCAACCCCTTCCCATGAAAGTGTTTCTCGCCAGTCACTGCTTAGGGCTACATCAAGAGGAAACCAAACGTAGAGATAGAACGTGAAACTACTTTGTTGTGTCAAGTTTCAAGAAGCTAGCACAAACCGTGTTGGATTTAGAGTTCCAAATACATCTATCAATATAGGAGAAAACAGAGTGAAACCTAAAAATTCAAACTGTTACTGGAAATGAACGCTTCAACATAGAAGAACGAAATTTGGGGAACCAAGTCGCCTTAGTGTACTGATCATTACCTGAAAGTATCATCCAGTTTGGGTGAAAAAATATTTGCTGAGATTTCTGGAGATTCGTAATTTTTGGAAGCTTGGCAACCCCTTCCCATGAAAGTGTTTCTCGCCAGTCACTGCTTAGGGCTACATCAAGAGGAAACAAAACGTAGAGATAGAACGTGAAACTACTTTGTTGTGTCAAGTTTCAAGAAGCTAGCACAAACCGTGTTGGATTTAGAGTTCCAAATACATCTATCAATATAGGAGAAAACAGAGTGAAACCTAAAAATTCAAACTGTTACTGGAAATGAACGCTTCAACATAGAAGAACGAAATTTGGGGAACCAAGTCGCCTTAGTGTACTGATCATTACCTGAAAGTATCATCCAGTTTGGGTGAAAAAATATTTGCTGAGATTTCTGGAGATTCGTAATTTTGGGAAGCTTGGCAACCCCTTCCCATGAAAGTGTTTCTCGCCAGTCACTGCTTAGGGCTACATCAAGAGGAAACAAAACGTAGAGATAGAACGTGAAACTACTTTGTTGTGTCAAGTTTCAAGAAGCTAGCACAAACCGTGTTGGATTTAGAGTTCCAAATACATCTATCAATATAGGAGAAAACAGAGTGAAACCTAAAAATTCAAACTGCTACTGGAAATGAACGCTTCAACATAGAAGAACGAAATTTGGGGAACCAAGTCGCCTTAGTGTACTGATCATTACCTGAGAGTATCATCCAGTTTGGGTGAAAAAATATTTGCTGAGATTTCTGGAGATTCGTAATTTTTGGAAGCTTGGCAACCCCTTCCCATGAAAGTGTTTCTCGCCAGTCACTGCTTAGGGCTACATCAAGAGGAAACAAAACGTAGAGATAGAACGTGAAACTACTTTGTTGTGTCAAGTTTCAAGAAGCTAGCACAAACCGTGTTGGATTTAGAGTTCCAAATACATCTATCAATATAGGAGAAAACAGAGTGAAACCTAAAAATTCAAACTGTTACTGGAAATGAACGCTTCAACATAGAAGAACGAAATTTGGGGAACCAAGTCGCCTTAGTGTACTGATCATTACCTGAAAGTATCATCCAGTTTGGGTGAAAAAATATTTGCTGAGATTTCTGGAGATTCGTAATTTTGGGAAGCTTGGCAACCCCTTCCCATGAAAGTGTTTCTCGCCAGTCACTGCTTAGGGCTACATCAAGAGGAAACAAAACGTAGAGATAGAACGTGAAACTACTTTGTTGTGTCAAGTTTCAAGAAGCTAGCACAAACCGTGTTGGATTTAGAGTTCCAAATACATCTATCAATATAGGAGAAAACAGAGTTAAACCTACAAATTCAAACTGTTACTGGAAATGAACGCTTCAACATAGACGAACGAAATTTGGGGATCCAAGTCGCCTTAGTGTACTGATCATTACCTGAAAGTATCATCCAGTTTGGGTGAAAAAATGTTTGCTGAGATTTCTGGAGATTCGTAATTTTGGGAAGCTTGGCAACCCCTTCCCATGAAAGTGTTTCTCGCCAGTCACTGCTTAGGGCTACATCAAGAGGAAACAAAACGTAGAGATAGAACGTGAAACTACTTTGTTGTGTCAAGTTTCAAGAAGCTAGCACAAACCGTGTTGGATTTAGAGTTCCAAATACATCTATCAATATAGGAGAAAACAGAGTGAAACCTAAAAATTCAAACTGTTACTGGAAATGAACGCTTCAACATAGAAGAACGAAATTTGGGGAACCAAGTCGCCTTAGTGTACTGATCATTACCTGAAAGTATCATCCAGTTTGGGTGAAAAAATATTTGCTGAGATTTCTGGAGATTCATAATTTTGGGAAGCTTGGCAACCCCTTCCCATGAAAGTGTTTCTCGCCAGTCACTGCTTAGGGCTACATCAAGAGGAAACCAAACGTAGAGACAGAACGTGAAACTACTTTCTTGTGTCAAGTTTCAAGAAGCTAGCACAAACCGTGTTGGATTTAGAGTTCCAAATACATCTATCAATATAGGAGAAAAAAGAGTGAAACCTAAAAATTCAAACTGCTACTGGAAATGAACGCTTCAACATAGAAGAACGAAATTTGGGGAACCAAGTCGCCTTAGTGTACTGATCATTACCTGAGAGTATCATCCAGTTTGGGTGAAAAAATATTTGCTGAGATTTCTGGAGATTCGTAATTTTTGGAAGCTTGGCAACCCCTTCCCATGAAAGTGTTTCTCGCCAGTCACTGCTTAGGGCTACATTTAGAGGAAACAAAACGTAGAGATAGAACGTGAAACTACTTTGTTGTGTCAAGTTTCAAGAAGCTAGCACAAACCGTGTTGGATTTAGAGTTCCAAATACATCTATCAATATAGGAGAAAACAGAGTGAAACCTAAAAATTCAAACTGTTACTGGAAATGAACGCTTCAACATAGAAGAACGAAATTTGGGGAACCAAGTCGCCTTAGTGTACTGATCATTACCTGAAAGTATCATCCTGTTTGGGTGAAAAAATATTTGCTGAGATTTCTGGAGATTCGTAATTTTGGGAAGCTTGGCAACCCCTTCCCATGAAAGTGTTTCTCGCCAGTCACTGCTTAGGGCTACATCAAGAGGAAACAAAACGTAGAGATAGAAGGTGAAACTACTTTGTTGTGTCAAGTTTCAAGAAGCTAGCACAAACCGTGTTGGATTTAGAGTTCCAAATACATCTATCAATATAGGAGAAAACAGAGTGAAACCTAAAAATTCAAACTGTTACTGGGAATGAACGCTTCAACATAGAAGAACGAAATTTGGGGAACCAAGTCGCCTTAGTGTACTGATCATTACCTGAAAGTATCATCCAGTTTGGGTGAAAAAATATTTGCTGAGATTTCTGGAGATTCGTAATTTTGGGAAGCTTGGCAACCCCTTCCCATGAAAGTGTTTCTCGCCAGTCACTGCTTAGGGCTACATCAAGAGGAAACAAAACGTAGAGATAGAACGTGAAACTACTTTGTTGTGTCAAGTTTCAAGAAGCTAGCACAAACCATGTTGGATTTAGAGTTCCAAATACATCTATCAATATAGGAGAAAACAGAGTGAAACCTAAAAATTCAAACTGTTACTGGAAATGAACGCTTCAACATAGAAGAACGAAATTTGGGGAACCAAGTCGCCTTAGTGTACTGATCATTACCTGAAAGTATCATCCAGTTTGGGTGAAAAAATATTTGCTGAGATTTCTGGAGATTCGTAATTTTGGGAAGCTTGGCAACCCCTTCCCATGAAAGTGTTTCTCGCCAGTCACTGCTTAGGGCTACATCAAGAGGAAACCAAACGTAGAGATAGAACGTGAAACTACTTTGTTGTGTCAAGTTTCAAGAAGCTAGCACAAACCGTGTTGGATTTAGAGTTCCAAATACATCTATCAATATAGGAGAAAACAGAGTGAAACCTACAAATTCAAACTGTTACTGGAAATGAACGCTTCAACATAGAAGAACGAAATTTGGGGAACCAAGTCGCCTTAGTGTACTGATCATTACCTGAAAGTATCATCCAGTTTGGGTGAAAAAATGTTTGCTGAGATTTCTGGAGATTCGTAATTTTGGGAAGCTTGGCAACCCCTTCCCATGAAAGTGTTTCTCGCCAGTCACTGCTTAGGGCTACATCAAGAGGAAACAAAACGTAGAGATAGAACGTGAAACTACTTTGTTGTTTCAAGTTTCAAGAAGCTAGCACAAACCGTGTTGGATTTAGAGTTCCAAATACATCTATCAATATAGGAGAAAACAGAGTGTAACCTAAAAATTCAAACTGTTACTGGAAATGAACGCTTCAACATAGAAGAACAAAATTTGGGGAACCAAGTCGCCTTAGTGTACTGATCATTACCTGAAAGTATCATCCAGTTTGGGTGAAAAAATATTTGCTGAGATTTCTGGAGATTCGTAATTTTGGGAAGCTTGGCAACCCCTTCCCATGAAAGTGTTTCTCGCCAGTCACTGCTTAGGGCTACATCAAGAGGAAACAAAACGTAGAGATAGAACGTGAAACTACTTTGTTGTGTCAAGTTTCAAGAAGCTAGCACAAACCGTGTTGGATTTAGAGTTCCAAATACATCTATCAATATAGGAGAAAACAGAGTGAAACCTAAAAATTCAAACTGTTACTGGAAATGAACGCTTCAACATAGAAGAACGAAATTTGGGGAACCAAGTCGCCTTAGTGTACTGATCATTACCTGAGAGTATCATCCAGTTTGGGTGAAAAAATATTTGCTGAGATTTCTGGAGATTCGTAATTTTTGGAAGCTTGGCAACACCTTCCCATGAAAGTGTTTCTCGCCAGTCACTGCTTAGGGCTACATCTAGAGGAAACAAAACGTAGAGATAGAACGTGAAACTACTTTGTTGTGTCAAGTTTCAAGAAGCTAGCACAAACCGTGTTGGATTTAGAGTTCCAAATACATCTATCAATATAGGAGAAAACAGAGTGAAACCTAAAAATTCAAACTGTAACTGGAAATGAACGCTTCAACATAGAAGAACGAAATTTGGGGAATCAAGTCGCCTTAGTGTACTGATCATTACCTGAAAGTATCATCCAGTTTGGGTGAAAAAATATTTGCTGAGATTTCTGGAGATTCGTAATTTTGGGAAGCTTGGCAACCCCTTCCCATGAAAGTGTTTCTCGCCAGTCACTGCTTAGGGCTACATCAAGAGGAAACAAAACGTAGAGATAGAAGGTGAAACTACTTTCTTGTGTCAAGTTTCAAGAAGCTAGCACAAACCGTGTTGGATTTAGAGTTCCAAATACATCTATCAATATAGGAGAAAACAGAGTGAAACCTAAAAATTCAAACTGTTACTGGGAATGAACCCTTCAACATAGAAGAACGAAATTTGGGGAACCAAGTCGCCTTAGTGTACTGATCATTACCTGAAAGTATCATCCAGTTTGGGTGAAAAAATATTTGCTGAGATTTCTGGAGATTCGTAATTTTGGGAAGCTTGGCAACCCCTTCTCATGAAAGTGTTTCTGGCCAGTCACTGCTTAGGGCTACATCAAGAGGAAACCAAACGTAGAGATAGAACGTGAAACTACTTTGTTGTGTCAAGTTTCAAGAAGCTAGCACAAACCGTGTTGGATTTAGAGTTCCAAATACATCTATCAATATAGGAGAAAACAGAGTGAAACCTAAAAATTCAAACTGTTACTGGAAATGAACGCTTCAACATAGAAGAACGAAATTTGGGGAACCAAGTCGCCTTAGTGTACTGATCATTACCTGAAAGTATCATCCAGTTTGGGTGAAAAAATATTTGCTGAGATTTCTGGAGATTCGTAATTTTTGGAAGCTTGGTAACCCCTTCCCATGAAAGTGTTTCTCGCCAGTCACTGCTTAGGGCTACATCAAGAGGAAACAAAACGTAGAGATAGAACGTGAAACTACTTTGTTGTGTCAAGTTTCAAGAAGCTAGCACAAACCGTGTTGGATTTAGAGTTCCAAATACATCTATCAATATAGGAGAAAACAGAGTGAAACCTAAAAATTCAAACTGTTACTGGAAATGAACGCTTCAACATAGAAGAACGAAATTTGGGGAACCAAGTCGCCTTAGTGTACTGATCATTACCTGAAAGTATCATCCAGTTTGGGTGAAAAAATATTTGCTGAGATTTCTGGAGATTCGTAATTTTGGGAAGCTTGGCAACCCCTTCCCATGAAAGTGTTTCTCGCCAGTCACTGCTTAGGGCTACATCAAGAGGAAACAAAACGTAGAGATAGAACGTGAAACTACTTTGTTGTGTCAAGTTTCAAGAAGCTAGCACAAACCATGTTGGATTTAGAGTTCCAAATACATCTATCAATATAGGAGAAAACAGAGTGAAACCTAAAAATTCAAACTGTTACTGGAAATGAACGCTTCAACATAGAAGAACGAAATTTGGGGAACCAAGTCGCCTTAGTGTACTGATCATTACCTGAAAGTATCATCCAGTTTGGGTGAAAAAATATTTGCTGAGATTTCTGGAGATTCGTAATTTTGGGAAGCTTGGCAACCCCTTCCCATGAAAGTGTTTCTCGCCAGTCACTGCTTAGGGCTACATCAAGAGGAAACCAAACGTAGAGATAGAACGTGAAACTACTTTGTTGTGTCAAGTTTCAAGAAGCTAGCACAAACCGTGTTGGATTTAGAGTTCCAAATACATCTATCAATATAGGAGAAAACAGAGTGAAACCTACAAATTCAAACTGTTACTGGAAATGAACGCTTCAACATAGAAGAACGAAATTTGGGGAACCAAGTCGCCTTAGTGTACTGATCATTACCTGAAAGTATCATCCAGTTTGGGTGAAAAAATGTTTGCTGAGATTTCTGGAGATTCGTAATTTTGGGAAGCTTGGCAACCCCTTCCCATGAAAGTGTTTCTCGCCAGTCACTGCTTAGGGCTACATCAAGAGGAAACAAAACGTAGAGATAGAACGTGAAACTACTTTGTTGTTTCAAGTTTCAAGAAGCTAGCACAAACCGTGTTGGATTTAGAGTTCCAAATACATCTATCAATATAGGAGAAAACAGAGTGTAACCTAAAAATTCAAACTGTTACTGGAAATGAACGCTTCAACATAGAAGAACGAAATTTGGGGAACCAAGTCGCCTTAGTGTACTGATCATTACCTGAAAGTATCATCCAGTTTGGGTGAAAAAATATTTGCTGAGATTTCTGGAGATTCGTAATTTTGGGAAGCTTGGCAACCCCTTCCCATGAAAGTGTTTCTCGCCAGTCACTGCTTAGGGCTACATCAAGAGGAAACAAAACGTAGAGATAGAACGTGAAACTACTTTGTTGTGTCAAGTTTCAAGAAGCTAGCACAAACCGTGTTGGATTTAGAGTTCCAAATACATCTATCAATATAGGAGAAAACAGAGTGAAACCTAAAAATTCAAACTGTTACTGGAAATGAACGCTTCAACATAGAAGAACGAAATTTGGGGAACCAAGTCGCCTTAGTGTACTGATCATTACCTGAGAGTATCATCCAGTTTGGGTGAAAAAATATTTGCTGAGATTTCTGGAGATTCGTAATTTTTGGAAGCTTGGCAACACCTTCCCATGAAAGTGTTTCTCGCCAGTCACTGCTTAGGGCTACATCTAGAGGAAACAAAACGTAGAGATAGAACGTGAAACTACTTTGTTGTGTCAAGTTTCAAGAAGCTAGCACAAACCGTGTTGGATTTAGAGTTCCAAATACATCTATCAATATAGGAGAAAACAGAGTGAAACCTAAAAATTCAAACTGTAACTGGAAATGAACGCTTCAACATAGAAGAACGAAATTTGGGGAATCAAGTCGCCTTAGTGTACTGATCATTACCTGAAAGTATCATCCAGTTTGGGTGAAAAAATATTTGCTGAGATTTCTGGAGATTCGTAATTTTGGGAAGCTTGGCAACCCCTTCCCATGAAAGTGTTTCTCGCCAGTCACTGCTTAGGGCTACATCAAGAGGAAACAAAACGTAGAGATAGAAGGTGAAACTACTTTCTTGTGTCAAGTTTCAAGAAGCTAGCACAAACCGTGTTGGATTTAGAGTTCCAAATACATCTATCAATATAGGAGAAAACAGAGTGAAACCTAAAAATTCAAACTGTTACTGGGAATGAACCCTTCAACATAGAAGAACGAAATTTGGGGAACCAAGTCGCCTTAGTGTACTGATCATTACCTGAAAGTATCATCCAGTTTGGGTGAAAAAATATTTGCTGAGATTTCTGGAGATTCGTAATTTTGGGAAGCTTGGCAACCCCTTCCCATGAAAGTGTTTCTGGCCAGTCACTGCTTAGGGCTACATCAAGAGGAAACCAAACGTAGAGATAGAACGTGAAACTACTTTGTTGTGTCAAGTTTCAAGAAGCTAGCACAAACCGTGTTGGATTTAGAGTTCCAAATACATCTATCAATATAGGAGAAAACAGAGTGAAACCTAAAAATTCAAACTGTTACTGGAAATGAACGCTTCAACATAGAAGAACGAAATTTGGGGAACCAAGTCGCCTTAGTGTACTGATCATTACCTGAAAGTATCATCCAGTTTGGGTGAAAAAATATTTGCTGAGATTTCTGGAGATTCGTAATTTTTGGAAGCTTGGTAACCCCTTCCCATGAAAGTGTTTCTCGCCAGTCACTGCTTAGGGCTACATCAAGAGGAAACAAAATGTAGAGATAGAACGTGAAACTACTTTGTTGTGTCAAGTTTCAAGAAGCTAGCACAAACCGTGTTGGATTTAGAGTTCCAAATACATCTATCAATATAGGAGAAAACAGAGTGAAACCTAAAAATTCAAACTGTTACTGGAAATGAACGCTTCAACATAGAAGAACGAAATTTGGGGAACCAAGTCGCCTTAGTGTACTGATCATTACCTGAAAGTATCATCCAGTTTGGGTGAAAAAATATTTGCTGAGATTTCTGGAGATTCGTAATTTTGGGAAGCTTGGCAACCCCTTCCCATGAAAGTGTTTCTCGCCAGTCACTGCTTAGGGCTACATCAAGAGGAAACCAAACGTAGAGATAGAACGTGAAACTACTTTGTTGTGTCAAGTTTCAAGAAGCTAGCACAAACCGTGTTGGATTTAGAGTTCCAAATACATCTATCAATATAGGAGAAAACAGAGTGAAACCTACAAATTCAAACTGTTACTGGAAATGAACGCTTCAACATAGAAGAACGAAATTTGGGGAACCAAGTCGCCTTAGTGTACTGATCATTACCTGAAAGTATCATCCAGTTTGGGTGAAAAAATGTTTGCTGAGATTTCTGGAGATTCGTAATTTTGGGAAGCTTGGCAACCCCTTCCCATGAAAGTGTTTCTCGCCAGTCACTGCTTAGGGCTACATCAAGAGGAAACAAAACGTAGAGATAGAACGTGAAACTACTTTGTTGTGTCAAGTTTCAAGAAGCTAGCACAAACCGTGTTGGATGTAGAGTTCCAAATACATCTATCAATATAGGAGAAAACAGAGTGAAACCTAAAAATTCAAACTGTTACTGGAAATGAACGCTTCAACATAGAAGAACGAAATTTGGGGAACCAAGTCGCCTTAGTGTACTGATCATTACCTGAAAGTATCATCCAGTTTGGGTGAAAAAATATTTGCTGAGATTTCTGGAGATTCGTAATTTTTGGAAGCTTGGCAACCCCTTCCCATGAAAGTGTTTCTCGCCAGTCACTGCTTAGGGCTACATCAAGAGGAAACAAAACGTAGAGATAGAACGTGAAACTACTTTGTTGTGTCAAGTTTCAAGAAGCTAGCACAAACCGTGTTGGATTTAGAGTTCCAAATACATCTATCAATATAGGAGAAAACAGAGTGAAACCTAAAAATTCAAACTGTTACTGGAAATGAACGCTTCAACATAGAAGAACGAAATTTGGGGAACCAAGTCGCCTTAGTGTACTGATCATTACCTGAAAGTATCATCCAGTTTGGGTGAAAAAAATATTTGCTGAGATTTCTGGAGATTCATAATTTTGGGAAGCTTGGCAACCCCTTCCCATGAAAGTGTTTCTCGCCAGTCACTGCTTAGGGCTACATCAAGAGGAAACGAAACGTAGAGATAGAACGTGAAACTACTTTCTTGTGTCAAGTTTCAAGAAGCTAGCACAAACCGTGTTGGATTTAGAGTTCCAAATACATCTATCAATATAGGAGAAAACAGAGTGAAACCTAAAAATTCAAACTGTTACTGGAAATGAACGCTTCAACATAGAAGAACGAAATTTGGGGAACCAAGTCGCCTTAGTGTACTGATCATTACCTGAAAGTATCATCCAGTTTGGGTGAAAAAATATTTGCTGAGATTTCTGGAGATTCGTAATTTTGGGAAGCTTGGCAACCCCTTCCCATGAAAGTGTTTCTCGCCAGTCACTGCTTAGGGCTACATCAAGAGGAAACCAAACGTAGAGATAGAACGTGAAACTACTTTGTTGTGTCAAGTTTCAAGAAGCTAGCACAAACCGTGTTGGATTTAGAGTTCCAAATACATCTATCAATATAGGAGAAAACAGAGTGAAACCTACAAATTCAAACTGTTACTGGAAATGAACGCTTCAACATAGAAGAACGAAATTTGGGGAACCAAGTCGCCTTAGTGTACTGATCATTACCTGAAAGTATCATCCAGTTTGGGTGAAAAAATGTTTGCTGAGATTTCTGGAGATTCGTAATTTTGGGAAGCTTGGCAACCCCTTCCCATGAAAGTGTTTCTCGCCAGTCACTGCTTAGGGCTACATCAAGAGGAAACAAAACGTAGAGATAGAACGTGAAACTACTTTGTTGTTTCAAGTTTCAAGAAGCTAGCACAAACCGTGTTGGATTTAGAGTTCCAAATACATCTATCAATATAGGAGAAAACAGAGTGTAACCTAAAAATTCAAACTGTTACTGGAAATGAACGCTTCAACATAGAAGAACGAAATTTGGGGAACCAAGTCGCCTTAGTGTACTGATCATTACCTGAAAGTATCATCCAGTTTGGGTGAAAAAATATTTGCTGAGATTTCTGGAGATTCGTAATTTTGGGAAGCTTGGCAACCCCTTCCCATGAAAGTGTTTCTCGCCAGTCACTGCTTAGGGCTACATCAAGAGGAAACAAAACGTAGAGATAGAACGTGAAACTACTTTGTTGTGTCAAGTTTCAAGAAGCTAGCACAAACCGTGTTGGATTTAGAGTTCCAAATACATCTATCAATATAGGAGAAAACAGAGTGAAACCTAAAAATTCAAACTGTTACTGGAAATGAACGCTTCAACATAGAAGAACAAAATTTGGGGAACCAAGTCGCCTTAGTGTACTGATCATTACCTGAGAGTATCATCCAGTTTGGGTGAAAAAATATTTGCTGAGATTTCTGGAGATTCGTAATTTTTGGAAGCTTGGCAACACCTTCCCATGAAAGTGTTTCTCGCCAGTCACTGCTTAGGGCTACATCTAGAGGAAACAAAACGTAGAGATAGAACGTGAAACTACTTTGTTGTGTCAAGTTTCAAGAAGCTAGCACAAACCGTGTTGGATTTAGAGTTCCAAATACATCTATCAATATAGGAGAAAACAGAGTGAAACCTAAAAATTCAAACTGTAACTGGAAATGAACGCTTCAACATAGAAGAACGAAATTTGGGGAATCAAGTCGCCTTAGTGTACTGATCATTACCTGAAAGTATCATCCAGTTTGGGTGAAAAAATATTTGCTGAGATTTCTGGAGATTCGTAATTTTGGGAAGCTTGGCAACCCCTTCCCATGAAAGTGTTTCTCGCCAGTCACTGCTTAGGGCTACATCAAGAGGAAACAAAACGTAGAGATAGAAGGTGAAACTACTTTGTTGTGTCAAGTTTCAAGAAGCTAGCACAAACCGTGTTGGATTTAGAGTTCCAAATACATCTATCAATATAGGAGAAAACAGAGTGAAACCTAAAAATTCAAACTGTTACTGGGAATGAACCCTTCAACATAGAAGAACGAAATTTGGGGAACCAAGTCGCCTTAGTGTACTGATCATTACCTGAAAGTATCATCCAGTTTGGGTGAAAAAATATTTGCTGAGATTTCTGGAGATTCGTAATTTTGGGAAGCTTGGCAACCCCTTCCCATGAAAGTGTTTCTGGCCAGTCACTGCTTAGGGCTACATCAAGAGGAAACCAAACGTAGAGATAGAACGTGAAACTACTTTGTTGTGTCAAGTTTCAAGAAGCTAGCACAAACCGTGTTGGATTTAGAGTTCCAAATACATCTATCAATATAGGAGAAAACAGAGTGAAACCTAAAAATTCAAACTGTTACTGGAAATGAACGCTTCAACATAGAAGAACGAAATTTGGGGAACCAAGTCGCCTTAGTGTACTGATCATTACCTGAAAGTATCATCCAGTTTGGGTGAAAAAATATTTGCTGAGATTTCTGGAGATTCGTAATTTTTGGAAGCTTGGCAACCCCTTCCCATGAAAGTGTTTCTCGCCAGTCACTGCTTAGGGCTACATCAAGAGGAAACAAAACGTAGAGATAGAACGTGAAACTACTTTGTTGTGTCAAGTTTCAAGAAGCTAGCACAAACCGTGTTGGATTTAGAGTTCCAAATACATCTATCAATATAGGAGAAAACAGAGTGAAACCTAAAAATTCAAACTGTTACTGGAAATGAACGCTTCAACATAGAAGAACGAAATTTGGGGAACCAAGTCGCCTTAGTGTACTGATCATTACCTGAAAGTATCATCCAGTTTGGGTGAAAAAATATTTGCTGAGATTTCTGGAGATTCGTAATTTTGGGAAGCTTGGCAACCCCTTCCCATGAAAGTGTTTCTCGCCAGTCACTGCTTAGGGCTACATCAAGAGGAAACCAAACGTAGAGATAGAACGTGAAACTACTTTGTTGTGTCAAGTTTCAAGAAGCTAGCACAAACCGTGTTGGATTTAGAGTTCCAAATACATCTATCAATATAGGAGAAAACAGAGTGAAACCTACAAATTCAAACTGTTACTGGAAATGAACGCTTCAACATAGAAGAACGAAATTTGGGGAACCAAGTCGCCTTAGTGTACTGATCATTACCTGAAAGTATCATCCAGTTTGGGTGAAAAAATGTTTGCTGAGATTTCTGGAGATTCGTAATTTTGGGAAGCTTGGCAACCCCTTCCCATGAAAGTGTTTCTCGCCAGTCACTGCTTAGGGCTACATCAAGAGGAAACAAAACGTAGAGATAGAACGTGAAACTACTTTGTTGTTTCAAGTTTCAAGAAGCTAGCACAAACCGTGTTGGATTTAGAGTTCCAAATACATCTATCAATATAGGAGAAAACAGAGTGTAACCTAAAAATTCAAACTGTTACTGGAAATGAACGCTTCAACATAGAAGAACGAAATTTGGGGAACCAAGTCGCCTTAGTGTACTGATCATTACCTGAAAGTATCATCCAGTTTGGGTGAAAAAATATTTGCTGAGATTTCTGGAGATTCGTAATTTTGGGAAGCTTGGCAACCCCTTCCCATGAAAGTGTTTCTCGCCAGTCACTGCTTAGGGCTACATCAAGAGGAAACAAAACGTAGAGATAGAACGTGAAACTACTTTGTTGTGTCAAGTTTCAAGAAGCTAGCACAAACCGTGTTGGATTTAGAGTTCCAAATACATCTATCAATATAGGAGAAAACAGAGTGAAACCTAAAAATTCAAACTGTTACTGGAAATGAACGCTTCAACATAGAAGAACGAAATTTGGGGAACCAAGTCGCCTTAGTGTACTGATCATTACCTGAAAGTATCATCCAGTTTGGGTGAAAAAATATTTGCTGAGATTTCTGGAGATTCGTAATTTTGGGAAGCTTGGCAACCCCTTCCCATGAAAGTGTTTCTCGCCAGTCACTGCTTAGGGCTACATCTAGAGGAAACAAAACGTAGAGATAGAAGGTGAAACTACTTTGTTGTGTCAAGTTTCAAGAAGCTAGCACAAACCGTGTTGGATTTAGAGTTCCAAATACATCTATCAATATAGGAGAAAACAGAGTGAAACCTACAAATTCAAACTGTTACTGGAAATGAACGCTTCAACATAGAAGAACGAAATTTGGGGAACCAAGTCGCCTTAGTGTACTGATCATTACCTGAAAGTATCATCCAGTTTGGGTGAAAAAATATTTGCTGAGATTTCTGGAGATTCGTAATTTTGGGAAGCTTGGCAACCCCTTCCCATGAAAGTGTTTCTCGCCAGTCACTGCTTAGGGCTACATCAAGAGGAAACAAAACGTAGAGATAGAACGTGAAACTACTTTGTTGTGTCAAGTTTCAAGAAGCTAGCACAAACCGTGTTGGATTTAGAGTTCCAAATACATCTATCAATATAGGAGAAAACAGAGTGAAACCTAAAAATTCAAACTGCTACTGGAAATGAACGCTTCAACATAGAAGAACGAAATTTGGGGAACCAAGTCGCCTTAGTGTACTGATCATTACCTGAGAGTATCATCCAGTTTGGGTGAAAAAATATTTGCTGAGATTTCTGGAGATTCGTAATTTTTGGAAGCTTGGCAACACCTTCCCATGAAAGTGTTTCTCGCCAGTCACTGCTTAGGGCTACATCTAGAGGAAACAAAACGTAGAGATAGAACGTGAAACTACTTTGTTGTGTCAAGTTTCAAGAAGCTAGCACAAACCGTGTTGGATTTAGAGTTCCAAATACATCTATCAATATAGGAGAAAACAGAGTGAAACCTAAAAATTCAAACTGTTACTGGAAATGAACGCTTCAACATAGAAGAACGAAATTTGGGGAACCAAGTCGCCTTAGTGTACTGATCATTACCTGAAAGTATCATCCAGTTTGGGTGAAAAAATATTTGCTGAGATTTCTGGAGATTCGTAATTTTTGGAAGCTTGGCAACCCCTTCCCATGAAAGTGTTTCTCGCCAGTCACTGCTTAGGGCTACATCAAGAGGAAACAAAACGTAGAGATAGAACGTGAAACTACTTTGTTGTGTCAAGTTTCAAGAAGCTAGCACAAACCGTGTTGGATTTAGAGTTCCAAATACATCTATCAATATAGGAGAAAACAGAGTGAAACCTAAAAATTCAAACTGTTACTGGAAATGAACGCTTCAACATAGAAGAACGAAATTTGGGGAACCAAGTCGCCTTAGTGTACTGATCATTACCTGAAAGTATCATCCAGTTTGGGTGAAAAAATATTTGCTGAGATTTCTGGAGATTCGTAATTTTGGGAAGCTTGGCAACCCCTTCCCATGAAAGTGTTTCTCGCCAGTCACTGCTTAGGGCTACATCAAGAGGAAACCAAACGTAGAGATAGAACGTGAAACTACTTTGTTGTGTCAAGTTTCAAGAAGCTAGCACAAACCGTGTTGGATTTAGAGTTCCAAATACATCTATCAATATAGGAGAAAACAGAGTGAAACCTACAAATTCAAACTGTTACTGGAAATGAACGCTTCAACATAGAAGAACGAAATTTGGGGAACCAAGTCGCCTTAGTGTACTGATCATTACCTGAAAGTATCATCCAGTTTGGGTGAAAAAATGTTTGCTGAGATTTCTGGAGATTCGTAATTTTGGGAAGCTTGGCAACCCCTTCCCATGAAAGTGTTTCTCGCCAGTCACTGCTTAGGGCTACATCAAGAGGAAACAAAACGTAGAGATAGAACGTGAAACTACTTTGTTGTGTCAAGTTTCAAGAAGCTAGCACAAACCGTGTTGGATGTAGAGTTCCAAATACATCTATCAATATAGGAGAAAACAGAGTGAAACCTAAAAATTCAAACTGTTACTGGAAATGAACGCTTCAACATAGAAGAACGAAATTTGGGGAACCAAGTCGCCTTAGTGTACTGATCATTACCTGAAAGTATCATCCAGTTTGGGTGAAAAAATATTTGCTGAGATTTCTGGAGATTCGTAATTTTTGGAAGCTTGGCAACCCCTTCCCATGAAAGTGTTTCTCGCCAGTCACTGCTTAGGGCTACATCAAGAGGAAACAAAACGTAGAGATAGAACGTGAAACTACTTTGTTGTGTCAAGTTTCAAGAAGCTAGCACAAACCGTGTTGGATTTAGAGTTCCAAATACATCTATCAATATAGGAGAAAACAGAGTGAAACCTAAAAATTCAAACTGTTACTGGAAATGAACGCTTCAACATAGAAGAACGAAATTTGGGGAACCAAGTCGCCTTAGTGTACTGATCATTACCTGAAAGTATCATCCAGTTTGGGTGAAAAAAATATTTGCTGAGATTTCTGGAGATTCATAATTTTGGGAAGCTTGGCAACCCCTTCCCATGAAAGTGTTTCTCGCCAGTCACTGCTTAGGGCTACATCAAGAGGAAACGAAACGTAGAGATAGAACGTGAAACTACTTTGTTGTGTCAAGTTTCAAGAAGCTAGCACAAACCGTGTTGGATTTAGAGTTCCAAATACATCTATCAATATAGGAGAAAACAGAGTGAAACCTAAAAATTCAAACTGTTACTGGAAATGAACGCTTCAACATAGAAGAACGAAATTTGGGGAACCAAGTCGCCTTAGTGTACTGATCATTACCTGAAAGTATCATCCAGTTTGGGTGAAAAAATATTTGCTGAGATTTCTGGAGATTCGTAATTTTGGGAAGCTTGGCAACCCCTTCCCATGAAAGTGTTTCTCGCCAGTCACTGCTTAGGGCTACATCAAGAGGAAACCAAACGTAGAGATAGAACGTGAAACTACTTTGTTGTGTCAAGTTTCAAGAAGCTAGCACAAACCGTGTTGGATTTAGAGTTCCAAATACATCTATCAATATAGGAGAAAACAGAGTGAAACCTACAAATTCAAACTGTTACTGGAAATGAACGCTTCAACATAGAAGAACGAAATTTGGGGAACCAAGTCGCCTTAGTGTACTGATCATTACCTGAAAGTATCATCCAGTTTGGGTGAAAAAATGTTTGCTGAGATTTCTGGAGATTCGTAATTTTGGGAAGCTTGGCAACCCCTTCCCATGAAAGTGTTTCTCGCCAGTCACTGCTTAGGGCTACATCAAGAGGAAACAAAACGTAGAGATAGAACGTGAAACTACTTTGTTGTGTCAAGTTTCAAGAAGCTAGCACAAACCGTGTTGGATGTAGAGTTCCAAATACATCTATCAATATAGGAGAAAACAGAGTGAAACCTAAAAATTCAAACTGTTACTGGAAATGAACGCTTCAACATAGAAGAACGAAATTTGGGGAACCAAGTCGCCTTAGTGTACTGATCATTACCTGAAAGTATCATCCAGTTTGGGTGAAAAAATATTTGCTGAGATTTCTGGAGATTCGTAATTTTTGGAAGCTTGGCAACCCCTTCCCATGAAAGTGTTTCTCGCCAGTCACTGCTTAGGGCTACATCAAGAGGAAACAAAACGTAGAGATAGAACGTGAAACTACTTTGTTGTGTCAAGTTTCAAGAAGCTAGCACAAACCGTGTTGGATTTAGAGTTCCAAATACATCTATCAATATAGGAGAAAACAGAGTGAAACCTAAAAATTCAAACTGTTACTGGAAATGAACGCTTCAACATAGAAGAACGAAATTTGGGGAACCAAGTCGCCTTAGTGTACTGATCATTACCTGAAAGTATCATCCAGTTTGGGTGAAAAAATATTTGCTGAGATTTCTGGAGATTCATAATTTTGGGAAGCTTGGCAACCCCTTCCCATGAAAGTGTTTCTCGCCAGTCACTGCTTAGGGCTACATCAAGAGGAAACCAAACGTAGAGATAGAACGTGAAACTACTTTCTTGTGTCAAGTTTCAAGAAGCTAGCACAAACCGTGTTGGATTTAGAGTTCCAAATACATCTATCAATATAGGAGAAAACAGAGTGAAACCTAAAAATTCAAACTGTTACTGGAAATGAACGCTTCAACATAGAAGAACGAAATTTGGGGAACCAAGTCGCCTTAGTGTACTGATCATTACCTGAAAGTATCATCCAGTTTGGGTGAAAAAATATTTGCTGAGATTTCTGGAGATTCGTAATTTTGGGAAGCTTGGCAACCCCTTCCCATGAAAGTGTTTCTCGCCAGTCACTGCTTAGGGCTACATCAAGAGGAAACCAAACGTAGAGATAGAACGTGAAACTACTTTGTTGTGTCAAGTTTCAAGAAGCTAGCACAAACCGTGTTGGATTTAGAGTTCCAAATACATCTATCAATATAGGAGAAAACAGAGTGAAACCTACAAATTCAAACTGTTACTGGAAATGAACGCTTCAACATAGAAGAACGAAATTTGGGGAACCAAGTCGCCTTAGTGTACTGATCATTACCTGAAAGTATCATCCAGTTTGGGTGAAAAAATGTTTGCTGAGATTTCTGGAGATTCGTAATTTTGGGAAGCTTGGCAACCCCTTCCCATGAAAGTGTTTCTCGCCAGTCACTGCTTAGGGCTACATCAAGAGGAAACCAAACGTAGAGATAGAACGTGAAACTACTTTGTTGTGTCAAGTTTCAAGAAGCTAGCACAAACCGTGTTGGATTTAGAGTTCCAAATACATCTATCAATATAGGAGAAAACAGAGTGAAACCTAAAAATTCAAACTGTTACTGGAAATGAACGCTTCAACATAGAAGAACGAAATTTGGGGAACCAAGTCGCCTTAGTGTACTGATCATTACCTGAAAGTATCATCCAGTTTGGGTGAAAAAATATTTGCTGAGATTTCTGGAGATTCGTAATTTTTGGAAGCTTGGCAACCCCTTCCCATGAAAGTGTTTCTCGCCAGTCACTGCTTAGGGCTACATCAAGAGGAAACCAAACGTAGAGATAGAACGTGAAACTACTTTGTTGTGTCAAGTTTCAAGAAGCTAGCACAAACCGTGTTGGATTTAGAGTTCCAAATACATCTATCAATATAGGAGAAAACAGAGTGAAACCTAAAAATTCAAACTGTTACTGGAAATGAACGCTTCAACATAGAAGAACGAAATTTGGGGAACCAAGTCGCCTTAGTGTACTGATCATTACCTGAAAGTATCATCCAGTTTGGGTGAAAAAAATATTTGCTGAGATTTCTGGAGATTCATAATTTTGGGAAGCTTGGCAACCCCTTCCCATGAAAGTGTTTCTCGCCAGTCACTGCTTAGGGCTACATCAAGAGGAAACGAAACGTAGAGATAGAACGTGAAACTACTTTCTTGTGTCAAGTTTCAAGAAGCTAGCACAAACCGTGTTGGATTTAGAGTTCCAAATACATCTATCAATATAGGAGAAAACAGAGTGAAACCTAAAAATTCAAACTGTTACTGGAAATGAACGCTTCAACATAGAAGAACGAAATTTGGGGAACCAAGTCGCCTTAGTGTACTGATCATTACCTGATAGTATCATCCAGTTTGGGTGAAAAAATATTTGCTGAGATTTCTGGAGATTCGTAATTTTTGGAAGCTTGGCAACCCCTTCCCATGAAAGTGTTTCTCGCCAGTCACTGCTTAGGGCTACATCAAGAGGAAACCAAACGTAGAGATAGAACGTGAAACTACTTTGTTGTGTCAAGTTTCAAGAAGCTAGCACAAACCGTGTTGGATTTAGAGTTCCAAATACATCTATCAATATAGGAGAAAACAGAGTGAAACCTACAAATTCAAACTGTTACTGGAAATGAACGCTTCAACATAGAAGAACGAAATTTGGGGAACCAAGTCGCCTTAGTGTACTGATCATTACCTGAAAGTATCATCCAGTTTGGGTGAAAAAATGTTTGCTGAGATTTCTGGAGATTCGTAATTTTGGGAAGCTTGGCAACCCCTTCCCATGAAAGTGTTTCTCGCCAGTCACTGCTTAGGGCTACATCAAGAGGAAACAAAACGTAGAGATAGAACGTGAAACTACTTTGTTGTGTCAAGTTTCAAGAAGCTAGCACAAACCGTGTTGGATGTAGAGTTCCAAATACATCTATCAATATAGGAGAAAACAGAGTGAAACCTAAAAATTCAAACTGTTACTGGAAATGAACGCTTCAACATAGAAGAACGAAATTTGGGGAACCAAGTCGCCTTATTGTACTGATCATTACCTGAAAGTATCATCCAGTTTGGGTGAAAAAATATTTGCTGAGATTTCTGGAGATTCGTAATTTTTGGAAGCTTGGCAACCCCTTCCCATGAAAGTGTTTCTCGCCAGTCACTGCTTAGGGCTACATCAAGAGGAAACAAAACGTAGAGATAGAACGTGAAACTACTTTGTTGTGTCAAGTTTCAAGAAGCTAGCACAAACCGTGTTGGATTTAGAGTTCCAAATACATCTATCAATATAGGAGAAAACAGAGTGAAACCTAAAAATTCAAACTGTTACTGGAAATGAACGCTTCAACATAGAAGAACGAAATTTGGGGAACCAAGTCGCCTTAGTGTACTGATCATTACCTGAAAGTATCATCCAGTTTGGGTGAAAAAATATTTGCTGAGATTTCTGGAGATTCATAATTTTGGGAAGCTTGGCAACCCCTTCCCATGAAAGTGTTTCTCGCCAGTCACTGCTTAGGGCTACATCAAGAGGAAACCAAACGTAGAGATAGAACGTGAAACTACTTTCTTGTGTCAAGTTTCAAGAAGCTAGCACAAACCGTGTTGGATTTAGAGTTCCAAATACATCTATCAATATAGGAGAAAACAGAGTGAAACCTAAAAATTCAAACTGTTACTGGAAATGAACGCTTCAACATAGAAGAACGAAATTTGGGGAACCAAGTCGCCTTAGTGTACTGATCATTACCTGAAAGTATCATCCAGTTTGGGTGAAAAAATATTTGCTGAGATTTCTGGAGATTCGTAATTTTGGGAAGCTTGGCAACCCCTTCCCATGAAAGTGTTTCTCGCCAGTCACTGCTTAGGGCTACATCAAGAGGAAACCAAACATACAGATAGAACGTGAAACTACTTTGTTGTGTCAAGTTTCAAGAAGCTAGCACAAACCGTGTTGGATTTAGAGTTCCAAATACATCTATCAATATAGGAGAAAACAGAGTGAAACCTAAAAATTCAAACTGTTACTGGAAATGAACGCTTCAACATAGAAGAACGAAATTTGGGTAACCAAGTCGCCTTAGTGTACTGATCATTACCTGAAAGTATCATCCAGTTTGGGTGAAAAAATATTTGCTGAGATTTCTGGAGATTCGTAATTTTGGGAAGCTTGGCAACCCCTTCCCATGAAAGTGTTTCTCGCCAGTCACTGCTTAGGGCTACATCAAGAGGAAACAAAACGTAGAGATAGAACGTGAAACTACTTTGTTGTGTCAAGTTTCAAGAAGCTAGCACAAACCGTGTTGGATTTAGAGTTCCAAATACATCTATCAATATAGGAGAAAACAGAGTGAAACCTAAAAATTCAAACTGTTACTGGAAATGAACGCTTCAACATAGAAGAACGAAATTTGGGGAACCAAGTCGCCTTAGTGTACTGATCATTACCTGAAAGTATCATCCAGTTTGGGTGAAAAAATATTTGCTGAGATTTCTGGAGATTCGTAATTTTGGGAAGCTTGGCAACCCCTTCCCATGAAAGTGTTTCTCGCCAGTCACTGCTTAGGGCTACATCTAGAGGAAACAAAACGTAGAGATAGAACGTGAAACTACTTTGTTGTGTCAAGTTTCAAGAAGCTAGCACAAACCGTGTTGGATTTAGAGTTCCAAATACATCTATCAATATAGGAGAAAACAGAGTGAAACCTAAAAATTCAAACTGTTACTGGAAATGAACGCTTCAACATAGAAGAACGAAATTTGGGGAACCAAGTCGCCTTAGTGTACTGATCATTACCTGAAAGTATCATCCAGTTTGGGTGAAAAAATATTTGCTGAGATTTCTGGAGATTCGTAATTTTGGGAAGCTTGGCAACCCCTTCCCATGAAAGTGTTTCTCGCCAGTCACTGCTTAGGGCTACATCAAGAGGAAACAAAACGTAGAGATAGAACGTGAAACTACTTTGTTGTTTCAAGTTTCAAGAAGCTAGCACAAACCGTGTTGGATTTAGAGTTCCAAATACATCTATCAATATAGGAGAAAACAGAGTGTAACCTAAAAATTCAAACTGTTACTGGAAATGAACGCTTCAACATAGAAGAACGAAATTTGGGGAACCAAGTCGCCTTAGTGTACTGATCATTACCTGAAAGTATCATCCAGTTTGGGTGAAAAAATATTTGCTGAGATTTCTGGAGATTCGTAATTTTGGGAAGCTTGGCAACCCCTTCCCATGAAAGTGTTTCTCGCCAGTCACTGCTTAGGGCTACATCAAGAGGAAACAAAACGTAGAGATAGAACGTGAAACTACTTTGTTGTGTCAAGTTTCAAGAAGCTAGCACAAACCGTGTTGGATTTAGAGTTCCAAATACATCTATCAATATAGGAGAAAACAGAGTGAAACCTACAAATTCAAACTGTTACTGGAAATGAACGCTTCAACATAGAAGAACGAAATTTGGGGAACCAAGTCGCCTTAGTGTACTGATCATTACCTGAAAGTATCATCCAGTTTGGGTGAAAAAATATTTGCTGAGATTTCTGGAGATTCATAATTTTGGGAAGCTTTGCAACCCCTTCCCATGAAAGTGTTTCTCGCCAGTCACTGCTTAGGGCTACATCAAGAGGAAACCAAACTTAGAGATAGAACGTGAAACTACTTTGTTGTGTCAAGTTTCAAGAAGCTAGCACAAACCGTGTTGGATTTAGAGTTCCAAATACATCTATCAATATAGGAGAAAACAGAGTGAAACCTAAAAATTCAAACTGTTACTGGAAATGAACGCTTCAAAATAGAAGAACGAAATTTGGGGAACCAAGTCGCCTTAGTGTACTGATCATTACCTGAAAGTATCATCAAGTTTGGGTGAAAAAATATTTGCTGAGATTTCTGGAGATTCGTAATTTTGGGAAGCTTGGCAACCCCTTCCCATGAAAGTGTTTCTCGCCAGTCACTGCTTAGGGCTACATCAAGAGGAAACAAAACGTAGATATAGAAGGTGAAACTACTTTGTTGTGTCAAGTTTCAAGAAGCTAGCACAAACCGTGTTGGATTTAGAGTTCCAAATACATCTATCAATATAGGAGAAAACAGAGTGAAACCTAAAAATTCAAACTGTTACTGGAAATGAACGCTTCAACATAGAAGAACGAAATTTGGGGAACCAAGTCGCCTTAGTGTACTGATCATTACCTGAAAGTATCATCCAGTTTGGGTGAAAAAATGTTTGCTGAGATTTCTGGAGATTCGTAATTTTGGGAAGCTTGGCAACCCCTTCCCATGAAAGTGTTTCTCGCCAGTCACTGCTTAGGGCTACATCAAGAGGAAACAAAACTTAGAGATAGAACGTGAAACTACTTTGTTGTGTCAAGTTTCAAGAAGCTAGCACAAAACGTGTTGGATTTAGAGTTCCAAATACATCTATCAATATAGGAGAAAACAGAGTGAAACCTAAAAATTCAAACTGTTACTGGAAATGAACGCTTCAACATAGAAGAACGAAATTTGGGGAACCAAGTCGCCTTAGTGTACTGATCATTACCTGAGAGTATCATCCAGTTTGGGTGAAAAAATGTTTGCTGAGATTTCTGGAGATTCGTAATTTTTGGAAGCTTGGCAACCCCTTCCCATGAAAGTGTTTCTCGCCAGTCACTGCTTAGGGCTACATCAAGAGGAAACAAAACATAGAGAAAGAACGTGAAACTACTTTGTTGTTTCAAGTTTCAAGAAGCTAGCACAAACCGTGTTGGATTTAGAGTTCCAAATACATCTATCAATATAGGAGAAAACAGAGTGTAACCTAAAAATTCAAACTGTTACTGGAAATGAACGCTTCAACATAGAAGAACGAAATTTGGGGAACCAAGTCGCCTTAGTGTACTGATCATTACCTGAAAGTATCATCCAGTTTGGGTGAAAAAATATTTGCTGAGATTTCTGGAGATTCGTAATTTTGGGAAGCTTGGCAACCCCTTCCCATGAAAGTGTTTCTCGCCAGTCACTGCTTAGGGCTACATCAAGAGGAAACAAAACGTAGAGATAGAACGTGAAACTACTTTGTTGTGTCAAGTTTCAAGAAGCTAGCACAAACCGTGTTGGATTTAGAGTTCCAAATACATCTATCAATATAGGAGAAAACAGAGTGAAACCTAAAAATTCAAACTGTTACTGGAAATGAACGCTTCAACATAGAAGAACGAAATTTGGGGAACCTAGTCGCCTTAGTGTACTGATCATTACCTGAAAGTATCATCCAGTTTGGGTGAAAAAATATTTGCTGAGATTTCTGGAGATTCGTAATTTTGGGAAGCTTGGCAACCCCTTCCCATGAAAGTGTTTCTCGCCAGTCACTGCTTAGGGCTACATCTAGAGGAAACAAAACGTAGAGATAGAACGTGAAACTACTTTGTTGTGTCAAGTTTCAAGAAGCTAGCACAAACCGTGTTGGATTTAGAGTTCCAAATACATCTATCAATATAGGAGAAAACAGAGTGAAACCTAAAAATTCAAACTGTTACTGGAAATGAACGCTTCAACATAGAAGAACGAAATTTGGGGAACCAAGTCGCCTTAGTGTACTGATCATTACCTGAAAGTATCATCCAGTTTGGGTGAAAAAATATTTGCTGAGATTTCTGGAGATTCGTAATTTTGGGAAGCTTGGCAACCCCTTCCCATGAAAGTGTTTCTCGCCAGTCACTGCTTAGGGCTACATCAAGAGGAAACAAAACGTAGATATAGAAGGTGAAACTACTTTGTTGTGTCAAGTTTCAAGAAGCTAGCACAAACCGTGTTGGATTTAGAGTTCCAAATACATCTATCAATATAGGAGAAAACAGAGTGAAACCTAAAAATTCAAACTGTTACTGGGAATGAACGCTTCAACATAGAAGAACGAAATTTGGGGAACCAAGTCGCCTTAGTGTACTGATCATTACCTGAAAGTATCATCCAGTTTGGGTGAAAAAATGTTTGCTGAGATTTCTGGAGATTCGTAATTTTGGGAAGCTTGGCAACCCCTTCCCATGAAAGTGTTTCTCGCCAGTCACTGCTTAGGGCTACATCAAGAGGAAACAAAACGTAGAGATAGAACGTGAAACTACTTTGTTGTGTCAAGTTTCAAGAAGCTAGCACAAACCGTGTTGGATTTAGAGTTCCAAATACATCTATCAATATAGGAGAAAACAGAGTGAAACCTAAAAATTCAAACTGTTACTGGAAATGAACGCTTCAACATAGAAGAACGAAATTTGGGGAACCAAGTCGCCTTAGTGTACTGATCATTACCTGAAAGTATCATCCAGTTTGGGTGAAAAAATATTTGCTGAGATTTCTGGAGATTCATAATTTTGGGAAGCTTGGCAACCCCTTCCCATGAAAGTGTTTCTCGCCAGTCACTGCTTAGGGCTACATCAAGAGGAAACCAAACGTAGAGATAGAACGTGAAACTACTTTGTTGTGTCAAGTTTCAAGAAGCTAGCACAAACCGTGTTGGATTTAGAGTTCCAAATACATCTATCAATATAGGAGAAAACAGAGTGAAACCTAAAAATTCAAACTGTTACTGGAAATGAACGCTTCAACATAGAAGAACGAAATTTGGGGAACCAAGTCGCCTTAGTGTACTGATCATTACCTGAAAGTATCATCCAGTTTGGGTGAAAAAATATTTGCTGAGATTTCTGGAGATTCGTAATTTTGGGAAACTTGGCAACCCCTTCCCATGAAAGTGTTTCTCGCCAGTCACTGCTTAGGGCTACATCAAGAGGAAACAAAACGTAGAGATAGAAGGTGAAACTACTTTGTTGTGTCAAGTTTCAAGAAGCTAGCACAAACCGTGTTGGATTTAGAGTTCCAAATACATCTATCAATATAGGAGAAAACAGAGTGAAACCTAAAAATTCAAACTGTTACTTGGAATGAACGCTTCAACATAGAAGAACGAAATTTGGGGAACCAAGTCGCCTTAGTGTACTGATCATTACCTGAAAGTATCATCCAGTTTGGGTGAAAAAATATTTGCTGAGATTTCTGGAGATTCGTAATTTTGGGAAGCTTGGCAACCCCTTCCCATGAAAGTGTTTCTCGCCAGTCACTGCTTAGGGCTACATCAAGAGGAAACAAAACGTAGAGATAGAACGTGAAACTACTTTGTTGTGTCAAGTTTCAAGAAGCTAGCACAAACCGTGTTGGATTTAGAGTTCCAAATACATCTATCAATATAGGAGAAAACAGAGTGAAACCTAAAAATTCAAACTGTTACTGGAATTGAACGCTTCAACATAGACGAACGAAATTTGGGGAACCAAGTCGCCTTAGTGTACTGATCATTACCTGAAAGTATCATCCAGTTTGAGTGAAAAAATATTTGCTGAGATTTCTGGAGATTCATAATTTTGGGAAGCTTGGCAACCCCTTCCCATGAAAGTGTTTCTCGCCAGTCACTGCTTAGGGCTACATCAAGAGGAAACCAAACGTAGAGATAGAACGTGAAACTACTTTGTTGTGCCAAGTTTCAAGAAGTTAGCACAAACCGTGTTGGATTTAGAGTTCCAAATACATCTATCAATATAGGAGAAAACAGAGTGAAACCTAAAAATTCAAACTGCTACTGGAAATGAACGCTTCAACATAGAAGAATGAAATTTGGGGAACCAAGTCGCCTTAGTGTACTGATCATTACCTGAGAGTATCATCCAGTTTGGGTGAAAAAATATTTGCTGAGATTTCTGGAGATTCGTAATTTTTGGAAGCTTGGCAACCCCTTCCCATGAAAGTGTTTCTCGCCAGTCACTTCTTAGGGCTACATCTAGAGGAAACAAAACGTAGAGATAGAACGTGAAACTACTTTGTTGTGTCAAGTTTCAAGAAGCTAGCACAAACCGTGTTGGATTTAGAGTTCCAAATACATCTATCAATATAGGAGAAAACAGAGTGAAACCTAAAAATTCAAACTGTTACTGGAAATGAACGCTTCAACATAGAAGAACGAAATTTGGGGAACCAAGTCGCCTTAGTGTACTGATCATTACCTGAAAGTATCATCCAGTTTGGGTGAAAAAATATTTGCTGAGATTTCTGGAGATTCGTAATTTTGGGAAGCTTGGCAACCCCTTCCCATGAAAGTGTTTCTCGCCAGTCACTGCTTAGGGCTACATCAAGAGGAAACAAAACGTAGAGATAGAACGTGAAACTACTTTGTTGTGTCAAGTTTCAAGAAGCTAGCACAAACCGTGTTGGATTTAGAGTTCCAAATACATCTATCAATATAGGAGAAAACAGAGTGAAACCTAAAAATTCAAACTGTTACTGGGAATGAACGCTTCAACATAGAAGAACGAAATTTGGGGAACCAAGTCGCCTTAGTGTACTGATCATTACCTGAAAGTATCATCCAGTTTGGGTGAAAAAATATTTGCTGAGATTTCTGGAGATTCGTAATTTTGGGAAGCTTGGCAACCCCTTCCCATGAAAGTGTTTCTCGCCAGTCACTGCTTAGGGCTACATCAAGAGGAAACAAAACGTAGAGATAGAACGTGAAACTACTTTGTTGTGTCAAGTTTCAAGAAGCTAGCACAAACCGTGTTGGATTTAGAGTTCCAAATACATCTATCAATATAGGAGAAAACAGAGTGAAACCTAAAAATTCAAACTGTTACTGGAAATGAACGCTTCAACATAGAAGAACGAAATTTGGGGAACCAAGTCGCCTTAGTGTACTGATCATTACCTGAAAGTATCATCCAGTTTGGGTGAAAAAATGTTTGCTGAGATTTCTGGAGATTCGTAATTTTGGGAAGCTTGGCAACCCCTTCCCATGAAAGTGTTTCTCGCCAGTCACTGCTTAGGGCTACATCAAGAGGAAACAAAACGTAGAGATAGAACGTGAAACTACTTTGTTGTGTCAAGTTTCAAGAAGCTAGCACAAACCGTGTTGGATGTAGAGTTCCAAATACATCTATCAATATAGGAGAAAACAGAGTGAAACCTAAAAATTCAAACTGTTACTGGAAATGAACGCTTCAACATAGAAGAACGAAATTTGGGGAACCAAGTCGCCTTAGTGTACTGATCATTACCTGAAAGTATCATCCAGTTTGGGTGAAAAAATGTTTGCTGAGATTTCTGGAGATACGTAATTTTGGGAAGCTTGGCAACCCCTTCCCATGAAAGTGTTTCTCGCCAGTCACTGCTTAGGGCTACATCAAGAGGAAACAAAACGTAGAGATAGAACGTGAAACTACTTTGTTGTGTCAAGTTTCAAGAAGCTAGCACAAACCGTGTTGGATTTAGAGTTCCAAATACATCTATCAATATAGGAGAAAACAGAGTGAAACCTAAAAATTCAAACTGTTACTGGAAATGAACGCTTCAACATAGAATAACGAAATTTGGGGAACCAAGTCGCCTTAGTGTACTGATCATTACCTGAAAGTATCATCCAGTTTGGGTGAAAAAAATGTTTGCTGAGATTTCTGGAGATTCGTAATTTTGGGAAGCTTGGCAACCCCTTCCCATGAAAGTGTTTCTCGCCAGTCACTGCTTAGGGCTACATCAAGAGGAAACAAAACGTAGAGATAGAACGTGAAACTACTTTGTTGTGTCAAGTTTCAAGAAGCTAGCACAAACCGTGTTGGATGTAGAGTTCCAAATACATCTATCAATATAGGAGAAAACAGAGTGAAACCTAAAAATTCAAACTGTTACTGGAAATGAACGCTTCAACATAGAAGAACGAAATTTGGGGAACCAAGTCACCTTAGTGTACTGATCATTACCTGAAAGTATCATCCAGTTTGGGTGAAAAAATATTTGCTGAGATTTCTGGAGATTCGTAATTTTTGGAAGCTTGGCAACCCCTTCCCATGAAAGTGTTTCTCGCCAGTCACTGCTTAGGGCTACATCAAGAGGAAACAAAACGTAGAGATAGAACGTGAAACTACTTTGTTGTGTCAAGTTTCAAGAAGCTAGCACAAACCATGTTGGATTTAGAGTTCCAAATACATCTATCAATATAGGAGAAAACAGAGTGAAACCTAAAAATTCAAACTGTTACTGGAAATGAACGCTTCAACATAGAAGAACGAAATTTGGGGAACCAAGTCGCCTTAGTGTACTGATCATTACCTGAAAGTATCATCCAGTTTGGGTGAAAAAATATTTGCTGAGATTTCTGGAGATTCGTAATTTTGGGAAGCTTGGCAACCCCTTCCCATGAAAGTGTTTCTCGCCAGTCACTGCTTAGGGCTACATCAAGAGGAAACCAAACGTAGAGATAGAACGTGAAACTACTTTGTTGTGTCAAGTTTCAAGAAGCTAGCACAAACCGTGTTGGATTTAGAGTTCCAAATACATCTATCAATATAGGAGAAAACAGAGTGAAACCTACAAATTCAAACTGTTACTGGAAATGAACGCTTCAACATAGAAGAACGAAATTTGGGGAACCAAGTCGCCTTAGTGTACTGATCATTACCTGAAAGTATCATCCAGTTTGGGTGAAAAAATGTTTGCTGAGATTTCTGGAGATTCGTAATTTTGGGAAGCTTGGCAACCCCTTCCCATGAAAGTGTTTCTCGCCAGTCACTGCTTAGGGCTACATCAAGAGGAAACAAAACGTAGAGATAGAACGTGAAACTACTTTGTTGTGTCAAGTTTCAAGAAGCTAGCACAAACCGTGTTGGATTTAGAGTTCCAAATACATCTATCAATATAGGAGAAAACAGAGTGAAACCTAAAAATTCAAACTGTTACTGGAAATGAACGCTTCAACATAGAAGAACGAAATTTGGGGAACCAAGTCGCCTTAGTGTACTGATCATTACCTGAAAGTATCATCCAGTTTGGGTGAAAAAATATTTGCTGAGATTTCTGGAGATTCGTAATTTTGGGAAGCTTGGCAACCCCTTCCCATGAAAGTGTTTCTCGCCAGTCACTGCTTAGGGCTACATCAAGAGGAAACAAAACGTAGAGATAGAACGTGAAACTACTTTGTTGTTTCAAGTTTCAAGAAGCTAGCACAAACCGTGTTGGATTTAGAGTTCCAAATACATCTATCAATATAGGAGAAAACAGAGTGTAACCTAAAAATTCAAACTGTTACTGGAAATGAACGCTTCAACATAGAAGAACGAAATTTGGGGAACCAAGTCGCCTTAGTGTACTGATCATTACCTGAAAGTATCATCCAGTTTGGGTGAAAAAATGTTTGCTGAGATTTCTGGAGATTCGTAATTTTGGGAAGCTTGGCAACCCCTTCCCATGAAAGTGTTTCTCGCCAGTCACTGCTTAGGGCTACATCAAGAGGAAACACAACGTAGAGATAGAACGTGAAACTACTTTGTTGTGTCAAGTTTCAAGAAGCTAGCACAAACCGTGTTGGATTTAGAGTTCCAAATACATCTATCAATATAGGAGAAAACAGAGTGAAACCTAAAAATTCAAACTGTTACTGGAAATGAACGCTTCAACATAGAAGAACGAAATTTGGGGAACCAAGTCGCCTTAGTGTACTGATCATTACCTGAAAGTATCATCCAGTTTGGGTGAAAAAATATTTGCTGAGATTTCTGGAGATTCGTAATTTTGGGAAGCTTGGCAACCCCGTTCCATGAAAGGGTTTCTCGCCAGTCACTGCTTAGGGCTACATCAAGAGGAAACAAAACATAGAGATAGAACATGAAACTACTTTGTTGTGTCAAGTTTCAAGAAGCTAGCACAAACCGTGTTGGATTTAGAGTTCCAAATACATCTATCAATATAGGAGAAAACAAAGTGAAACCTAAAAATTCAAACTGTTACTGGAAATGAACGCTTCAACTTAGAAGAACGAAATTTGGGGAACCAAGTCACCTTAGTGTACTGATCATTACCTGAAAGTATCATCCAGTTTGGGTGAAAAATTATTTGCTGAGATTTCTGGAATTCGTAATTTTGGGAAGCTTGGCAACCCCTTCCCATGAAAGTGTTTCTCGCCAGTCACTGCTTAGGGCTACATCAAGAGGAAACCAAACGTAGAGATAGAACGTGAAACTACTTTGTTGTGTCAAGTTTCAAGAAGCTAGCACAAACCGTGTTGGATTTAGAGTTCCAAATACATCTATCAATATAGGAGAAAACAGAGTGAAACCTACAAATTCAAACTGTTACTGGAAATGAACGCTTCAACATAGAAGAACGAAATTTGGGGAACCAAGTCGCCTTAGTGTACTGATCATTACCTGAAAGTATCATCCAGTTTGGGTGAAAAAATGTTTGCTGAGATTTCTGGAGATTCGTAATTTTGGGAAGCTTGGCAACCCCTTCCCATGAAAGTGTTTCTCGCCAGTCACTGCTTAGGGCTACATCAAGAGGAAACAAAACGTAGAGATAGAACGTGAAACTACTTTGTTGTGTCAAGTTTCAAGAAGCTAGCACAAACCGTGTTGGATTTAGAGTTCCAAATACATCTATCAATATAGGAGAAAACAGAGTGAAACCTAAAAATTCAAACTGTTACTGGAAATGAACGCTTCAACATAGAAGAACGAAATTTGGGGAACCAAGTCGCCTTAGTGTACTGATCATTACCTGAAAGTATCATCCAGTTTGGGTGAAAAAATATTTGCTGAGATTTCTGGAGATTCGTAATTTTGGGAAGCTTGGCAACCCCTTCCCATGAAAGTGTTTCTCGCCAGTCACTGCTTAGGGCTACATCAAGAGGAAACAAAACGTAGAGATAGAACGTGAAACTACTTTGTTGTTTCAAGTTTCAAGAAGCTAGCACAAACCGTGTTGGATTTAGAGTTCCAAATACATCTATCAATATAGGAGAAAACAGAGTGTAACCTAAAAATTCAAACTGTTACTGGAAATGAACGCTTCAACATAGAAGAACGAAATTTGGGGAACCAAGTCGCCTTAGTGTACTGATCATTACCTGAAAGTATCATCCAGTTTGGGTGAAAAAATGTTTGCTGAGATTTCTGGAGATTCGTAATTTTGGGAAGCTTGGCAACCCCTTCCCATGAAAGTGTTTCTCGCCAGTCACTGCTTAGGGCTACATCAAGAGGAAACACAACGTAGAGATAGAACGTGAAACTACTTTGTTGTGTCAAGTTTCAAGAAGCTAGCACAAACCGTGTTGGATTTAGAGTTCCAAATACATCTATCAATATAGGAGAAAACAGAGTGAAACCTAAAAATTCAAACTGTTACTGGAAATGAACGCTTCAACATAGAAGAACGAAATTTGGGGAACCAAGTCGCCTTAGTGTACTGATCATTACCTGAAAGTATCATCCAGTTTGGGTGAAAAAATATTTGCTGAGATTTCTGGAGATTCGTAATTTTGGGAAGCTTGGCAACCCCGTTCCATGAAAGGGTTTCTCGCCAGTCACTGCTTAGGGCTACATCAAGAGGAAACAAAACATAGAGATAGAACATGAAACTACTTTGTTGTGTCAAGTTTCAAGAAGCTAGCACAAACCGTGTTGGATTTAGAGTTCCAAATACATCTATCAATATAGGAGAAAACAAAGTGAAACCTAAAAATTCAAACTGTTACTGGAAATGAACGCTTCAACTTAGAAGAACGAAATTTGGGGAACCAAGTCACCTTAGTGTACTGATCATTACCTGAAAGTATCATCCAGTTTGGGTGAAAAATTATTTGCTGAGATTTCTGGAATTCGTAATTTTGGGAAGCTTGGCAACCCCTTCCCATGAAAGTGTTTCTCGCCAGTCACTGCTTAGGGCTACATCAAGAGGAAACCAAACGTAGAGATAGAACGTGAAACTACTTTGTTGTGTCAAGTTTCAAGAAGCTAGCACAAACCGTGTTGGATTTAGAGTTCCAAATACATCTATCAATATAGGAGAAAACAGAGTGAAACCTAAAAATTCAAACTGTTACTGGAAATGAACGCTTCAACATAGAAGAACAAAATTTGGGGAACCAAGTCGCCTTAGTGTACTGATCATTACCTGAAAGTATCATCCAGTTTGGGTGAAAAAATATTTGCTGAGATTTCTGGAGATTCGTAATTTTTGGAAGCTTGGCAACCCCTTCCCATGAAAGTGTTTCTCGCCAGTCACTGCTTAGGGCTACATCAAGAGGAAACAAAACGTAGAGATAGAACGTGAAACTACTTTGTTGTGTCAAGTTTCAAGAAGCTAGCACAAACCGTGTTGGATTTAGAGTTCCAAATACATCTATCAATATAGGAGAAAACAGAGTGAAACCTAAAAATTCAAACTGCTACTGGAAATGAACGCTTCAACATAGAAGAACAAAATTTGGGGAAAAAAGTCGCCTTAGTGTACTGATCATTACCTGAAAGTATCATCCAGTTTGGGTGAAAAAATATTTGCTGAGATTTCTGGAGATTCGTAATTTTGGGAAGCTTGGCAACTCCGTTCCATGAAAGGGTTTCTCGCCAGTCACTGCTTAGGGCTACATCAAGAGGAAACAAAACATAGAGATAGAACATGAAACTACTTTGTTGTGTCAAGTTTCAAGAAGCTAGCACAAACCGTGTTGGATTTAGAGTTCCAAATACATCTATCAATATAGGAGAAAACAAAGTGAAACCTAAAAATTCAAACTGTTACTGGAAATGAACGCTTCAACATAGAAGAACGAAATTTGGGGAACCAAGTCACCTTAGTGTACTGATCATTACCTGAAAGTATCATCCAGTTTGGGTGAAAAATTATTTGCTGAGATTTCTGGAGATTCGTAATTTTGGGAAGCTTGGCAACCCCTTCCCATGAAAGTGTTTCTCGCCAGTCACTGCTTAGGGCTACATCAAGAGGAAACCAAACGTAGAGATAGAACGTGAAACTACTTTGTTGTGTCAAGTTTCAAGAAGCTAGCACAAACCGTGTTGGATTTAGAGTTCCAAATACATCTATCAATATAGGAGAAAACAGAGTGAAACCTAAAAATTCAAACTGTTACTGGAAATGAACGCTTCAACATAGAAGAACAAAATTTGGGGAACCAAGTCGCCTTAGTGTACTGATCATTACCTGAAAGTATCATCCAGTTTGGGTGAAAAAATATTTGCTGAGATTTCTGGAGATTCGTAATTTTTGGAAGCTTGGCAACCCCTTCCCATGAAAGTGTTTCTCGCCAGTCACTGCTTAGGGCTACATCAAGAGGAAACAAAACGTAGAGATAGAACGTGAAACTACTTTGTTGTGTCAAGTTTCAAGAAGCTAGCACAAACCGTGTTGGATTTAGAGTTCCAAATACATCTATCAATATAGGAGAAAACAGAGTGAAACCTAAAAATTCAAACTGCTACTGGAAATGAACGCTTCAACATAGAAGAACAAAATTTGGGGAACCAAGTCGCCTTAGTGTACTGATCATTACCTGAAAGTATCATCCAGTTTGGGTGAAAAAATATTTGCTGAGATTTCTGGAGATTCGTAATTTTTGGAAGCTTGGCAACCCCTTCCCATGAAAGTGTTTCTCGCCAGTCACTGCTTAGGGCTACATCAAGAGGAAACCAAACGTAGAGATAGAACGTGAAACTACTTTGTTGTGTCAAGTTTCAAGAAGCTAGCACAAACCGTGTTGGATTTAGAGTTCCAAATACATCTATCAATATAGGAGAAAACAGAGTGAAACCTACAAATTCAAACTGTTACTGGAAATGAACGCTTCAACATAGAAGAACGAAATTTGGGGAACCAAGTCGCCTTAGTGTACTGATCATTACCTGAAAGTATCATCCAGTTTGGGTGAAAAAATGTTTGCTGAGATTTCTGGAGATTCGTAATTTTGGGAAGCTTGGCAACCCCTTCCCATGAAAGTGTTTCTCGCCAGTCACTGCTTAGGGCTACATCAAGAGGAAACAAAACATAGAGATAGAACGTGAAACTACTTTGTTGTGTCAAGTTTCAAGAAGCTAGCACAAACCGTGTTGGATTTAGAGTTCCAAATACATCTATCAATATAGGAGAAAACAAAGTGAAACCTAAAAATTCAAACTGTTACTGGAAATGAACGCTTCAACATAGAAGAACGAAATTTGGGGAACCAAGTCGCCTTAGTGTACTGATCATTACCTGAAAGTATCATCCAGTTTGGGTGAAAAAATATTTGCTGAGATTTCTGGAGATTCGTAATTTTGGGAAGCTTGGCAACCCCTTCCCATGAAAGGGTTTCTCGCCAGTCACTGCTTAGGGCTACATCAAGAGGAAACAAAACGTAGAGATAGAACGTGAAACTACTTTGTTGTGTCAAGTTTCAAGAAGCTAGCACAAACCGTGTTGGATTTAGAGTTCCAAATACATCTATCAATATAGGAGAAAACAGAGTGAAACCTAAAAATTCAAACTGTTACTGGAAATGAACGCTTCAACATAGAAGAACGAAATTTGGGGAACCAAGTCGCCTTAGTGTACTGATCATTACCTGAAAGTATCATCCAGTTTGGGTGAAAAAATATTTGCTGAGATTTCTGGAGATTCGTAATTTTGGGAAGCTTGGCAACCCCTTCCCATGAAAGTGTTTCTCGCCAGTCACTGCTTAGGGCTACATCAAGAGGAAACAAAACGTAGAGATAGAACGTGAAACTACTTTGTTGTGTCAAGTTTCAAGAAGCTAGCACAAACCGTGTTGGATTTAGAGTTCCAAATACATCTATCAATATAGGAGAAAACAGAGTGAAACCTAAAAATTCAAACTGTTACTGGAAATGAACGCTTCAACATAGAAGAACGAAATTTGGGGAACCAAGTCGCCTTAGTGTACTGATCATTACCTGAAAGTATCATCCAGTTTGGGTGAAAAAATGTTTGCTGAGATTTCTGGAGATTCGTAATTTTGGGAAGCTTGGCAACCCCTTCCCATGAAAGTGTTTCTCGCCAGTCACTGCTTAGGGCTACATCAAGAGGAAACAAAACATAGAGATAGAACGTGAAACTACTTTGTTGTGTCAAGTTTCAAGAAGCTAGCACAAACCGTGTTGGATTTAGAGTTCCAAATACATCTATCAATATAGGAGAAAACAGAGTGAAACCTAAAAATTCAAACTGTTACTGGAAATGAACGCTTCAACATAGAAGAACGAAATTTGGGGAACCAAGTCGCCTTAGTGTACTGATCATTACCTGAGAGTATCATCCAGTTTGGGTGAAAAAATATTTGCTGAGATTTCTGGAGATTCGTAATTTTTGGAAGCTTGGCAACCCCTTCCCATGAAAGTGTTTCTCGCCAGTCACTGCTTAGGGCTACATCAAGAGGAAACAAAACATAGAGATAGAACCTGAAACTACTTTGTTGTTTCAAGTTTCAAGAAGCTAGCACAAACCGTGTTGGATTTAGAGTTCCAAATACATCTATCAATATAGGAGAAAACAGAGTGTAACCTAAAAATTCAAACTGTTACTGGAAATGAACGCTTCAACATAGAAGAACGAAATTTGGGGAACCAAGTCGCCTTAGTGTACTGATCATTACCTGAAAGTATCATCCAGTTTGGGTGAAAAAATATTTGCTGAGATTTCTGGAGATTCGTAATTTTGGGAAGCTTGGCAACCCCTTCCCATGAAAGTGTTTCTCGCCAGTCACTGCTTAGGGCTACATCAAGAGGAAACAAAACGTAGAGATAGAACGTGAAACTACTTTGTTGTGTCAAGTTTCAAGAAGCTAGCACAAACCGTGTTGGATTTAGAGTTCCAAATACATCTATCAATATAGGAGAAAACAGAGTGAAACCTAAAAATTCAAACTGCTACTGGAAATGAACGCTTCAACATAGAAGAACAAAATTTGGGGAACCAAGTCGCCTTAGTGTACTGATCATTACCTGAAAGTATCATCCAGTTTGGGTGAAAAAATATTTGCTGAGATTTCTGGAGATTCGTAATTTTGGGAAGCTTGGCAACCCCGTTCCATGAAAGGGTTTCTCGCCAGTCACTGCTTAGGGCTACATCAAGAGGAAACAAAACATAGAGATAGAACATGAAACTACTTTGTTGTGTCAAGTTTCAAGAAGCTAGCACAAACCGTGTTGGATTTAGAGTTCCAAATACATCTATCAATATAGGAGAAAACAAAGTGAAACCTAAAAATTCAAACTGTTACTGGAAATGAACGCTTCAACATAGAAGAACGAAATTTGGGGAACCAAGTCACCTTAGTGTACTGATCATTACCTGAAAGTATCATCCAGTTTGGGTGAAAAATTATTTGCTGAGATTTCTGGAGATTCGTAATTTTGGGAAGCTTGGCAACCCCTTCCCATGAAAGTGTTTCTCGCCAGTCACTGCTTAGGGCTACATCAAGAGGAAACCAAACGTAGAGATAGAACGTGAAACTACTTTGTTGTGTCAAGTTTCAAGAAGCTAGCACAAACCGTGTTGGATTTAGAGTTCCAAATACATCTATCAATATAGGAGAAAACAGAGTGAAACCTAAAAATTCAAACTGTTACTGGAAATGAACGCTTCAACATAGAAGAACAAAATTTGGGGAACCAAGTCGCCTTAGTGTACTGATCATTACCTGAAAGTATCATCCAGTTTGGGTGAAAAAATATTTGCTGAGATTTCTGGAGATTCGTAATTTTTGGAAGCTTGGCAACCCCTTCCCATGAAAGTGTTTCTCGCCAGTCACTGCTTAGGGCTACATCAAGAGGAAACAAAACGTAGATATAGAAGGTGAAACTACTTTGTTGTGTCAAGTTTCAAGAAGCTAGCACAAACCGTGTTGGATTTAGAGTTCCAAATACATCTATCAATATAGGAGAAAACAGAGTGAAACCTAAAAATTCAAACTGTTACTGGAAATGAACGCTTCAACATAGAAGAACGAAATTTGGGGAACCAAGTCGCCTTAGTGTACTGATCATTACCTGAAAGTATCATCCAGTTTGGGTGAAAAAATGTTTGCTGAGATTTCTGGAGATTCGTAATTTTGGGAAGCTTGGCAACCCCTTCCCATGAAAGTGTTTCTCGCCAGTCACTGCTTAGGGCTACATCAAGAGGAAACAAAACTTAGAGATAGAACGTGAAACTACTTTGTTGTGTCAAGTTTCAAGAAGCTAGCACAAAACGTGTTGGATTTAGAGTTCCAAATACATCTATCAATATAGGAGAAAACAGAGTGAAACCTAAAAATTCAAACTGTTACTGGAAATGAACGCTTCAACATAGAAGAACGAAATTTGGGGAACCAAGTCGCCTTAGTGTACTGATCATTACCTGAGAGTATCATCCAGTTTGGGTGAAAAAATGTTTGCTGAGATTTCTGGAGATTCGTAATTTTTGGAAGCTTGGCAACCCCTTCCCATGAAAGTGTTTCTCGCCAGTCACTGCTTAGGGCTACATCAAGAGGAAACAAAACATAGAGAAAGAACGTGAAACTACTTTGTTGTTTCAAGTTTCAAGAAGCTAGCACAAACCGTGTTGGATTTAGAGTTCCAAATACATCTATCAATATAGGAGAAAACAGAGTGTAACCTAAAAATTCAAACTGTTACTGGAAATGAACGCTTCAACATAGAAGAACGAAATTTGGGGAACCAAGTCGCCTTAGTGTACTGATCATTACCTGAAAGTATCATCCAGTTTGGGTGAAAAAATATTTGCTGAGATTTCTGGAGATTCGTAATTTTGGGAAGCTTGGCAACCCCTTCCCATGAAAGTGTTTCTCGCCAGTCACTGCTTAGGGCTACATCAAGAGGAAACAAAACGTAGAGATAGAACGTGAAACTACTTTGTTGTGTCAAGTTTCAAGAAGCTAGCACAAACCGTGTTGGATTTAGAGTTCCAAATACATCTATCAATATAGGAGAAAACAGAGTGAAACCTAAAAATTCAAACTGTTACTGGAAATGAACGCTTCAACATAGAAGAACGAAATTTGGGGAACCTAGTCGCCTTAGTGTACTGATCATTACCTGAAAGTATCATCCAGTTTGGGTGAAAAAATATTTGCTGAGATTTCTGGAGATTCGTAATTTTGGGAAGCTTGGCAACCCCTTCCCATGAAAGTGTTTCTCGCCAGTCACTGCTTAGGGCTACATCTAGAGGAAACAAAACGTAGAGATAGAACGTGAAACTACTTTGTTGTGTCAAGTTTCAAGAAGCTAGCACAAACCGTGTTGGATTTAGAGTTCCAAATACATCTATCAATATAGGAGAAAACAGAGTGAAACCTAAAAATTCAAACTGTTACTGGAAATGAACGCTTCAACATAGAAGAACGAAATTTGGGGAACCAAGTCGCCTTAGTGTACTGATCATTACCTGAAAGTATCATCCAGTTTGGGTGAAAAAATATTTGCTGAGATTTCTGGAGATTCGTAATTTTGGGAAGCTTGGCAACCCCTTCCCATGAAAGTGTTTCTCGCCAGTCACTGCTTAGGGCTACATCAAGAGGAAACAAAACGTAGATATAGAAGGTGAAACTACTTTGTTGTGTCAAGTTTCAAGAAGCTAGCACAAACCGTGTTGGATTTAGAGTTCCAAATACATCTATCAATATAGGAGAAAACAGAGTGAAACCTAAAAATTCAAACTGTTACTGGGAATGAACGCTTCAACATAGAAGAACGAAATTTGGGGAACCAAGTCGCCTTAGTGTACTGATCATTACCTGAAAGTATCATCCAGTTTGGGTGAAAAAATGTTTGCTGAGATTTCTGGAGATTCGTAATTTTGGGAAGCTTGGCAACCCCTTCCCATGAAAGTGTTTCTCGCCAGTCACTGCTTAGGGCTACATCAAGAGGAAACAAAACGTAGAGATAGAACGTGAAACTACTTTGTTGTGTCAAGTTTCAAGAAGCTAGCACAAACCGTGTTGGATTTAGAGTTCCAAATACATCTATCAATATAGGAGAAAACAGAGTGAAACCTAAAAATTCAAACTGTTACTGGAAATGAACGCTTCAACATAGAAGAACGAAATTTGGGGAACCAAGTCGCCTTAGTGTACTGATCATTACCTGAAAGTATCATCCAGTTTGGGTGAAAAAATATTTGCTGAGATTTCTGGAGATTCATAATTTTGGGAAGCTTGGCAACCCCTTCCCATGAAAGTGTTTCTCGCCAGTCACTGCTTAGGGCTACATCAAGAGGAAACCAAACGTAGAGATAGAACGTGAAACTACTTTGTTGTGTCAAGTTTCAAGAAGCTAGCACAAACCGTGTTGGATTTAGAGTTCCAAATACATCTATCAATATAGGAGAAAACAGAGTGAAACCTAAAAATTCAAACTGTTACTGGAAATGAACGCTTCAACATAGAAGAACGAAATTTGGGGAACCAAGTCGCCTTAGTGTACTGATCATTACCTGAAAGTATCATCCAGTTTGGGTGAAAAAATATTTGCTGAGATTTCTGGAGATTCGTAATTTTGGGAAACTTGGCAACCCCTTCCCATGAAAGTGTTTCTCGCCAGTCACTGCTTAGGGCTACATCAAGAGGAAACAAAACGTAGAGATAGAAGGTGAAACTACTTTGTTGTGTCAAGTTTCAAGAAGCTAGCACAAACCGTGTTGGATTTAGAGTTCCAAATACATCTATCAATATAGGAGAAAACAGAGTGAAACCTAAAAATTCAAACTGTTACTTGGAATGAACGCTTCAACATAGAAGAACGAAATTTGGGGAACCAAGTCGCCTTAGTGTACTGATCATTACCTGAAAGTATCATCCAGTTTGGGTGAAAAAATATTTGCTGAGATTTCTGGAGATTCGTAATTTTGGGAAGCTTGGCAACCCCTTCCCATGAAAGTGTTTCTCGCCAGTCACTGCTTAGGGCTACATCAAGAGGAAACAAAACGTAGAGATAGAACGTGAAACTACTTTGTTGTGTCAAGTTTCAAGAAGCTAGCACAAACCGTGTTGGATTTAGAGTTCCAAATACATCTATCAATATAGGAGAAAACAGAGTGAAACCTAAAAATTCAAACTGTTACTGGAATTGAACGCTTCAACATAGAAGAACGAAATTTGGGGAACCAAGTCGCCTTAGTGTACTGATCATTACCTGAAAGTATCATCCAGTTTGAGTGAAAAAATATTTGCTGAGATTTCTGGAGATTCATAATTTTGGGAAGCTTGGCAACCCCTTCCCATGAAAGTGTTTCTCGCCAGTCACTGCTTAGGGCTACATCAAGAGGAAACCAAACGTAGAGATAGAACGTGAAACTACTTTGTTGTGCCAAGTTTCAAGAAGTTAGCACAAACCGTGTTGGATTTAGAGTTCCAAATACATCTATCAATATAGGAGAAAACAGAGTGAAACCTAAAAATTCAAACTGCTACTGGAAATGAACGCTTCAACATAGAAGAATGAAATTTGGGGAACCAAGTCGCCTTAGTGTACTGATCATTACCTGAGAGTATCATCCAGTTTGGGTGAAAAAATATTTGCTGAGATTTCTGGAGATTCGTAATTTTTGGAAGCTTGGCAACCCCTTCCCATGAAAGTGTTTCTCGCCAGTCACTTCTTAGGGCTACATCTAGAGGAAACAAAACGTAGAGATAGAACGTGAAACTACTTTGTTGTGTCAAGTTTCAAGAAGCTAGCACAAACCGTGTTGGATTTAGAGTTCCAAATACATCTATCAATATAGGAGAAAACAGAGTGAAACCTAAAAATTCAAACTGTTACTGGAAATGAACGCTTCAACATAGAAGAACGAAATTTGGGGAACCAAGTCGCCTTAGTGTACTGATCATTACCTGAAAGTATCATCCAGTTTGGGTGAAAAAATATTTGCTGAGATTTCTGGAGATTCGTAATTTTGGGAAGCTTGGCAACCCCTTCCCATGAAAGTGTTTCTCGCCAGTCACTGCTTAGGGCTACATCAAGAGGAAACAAAACGTAGAGATAGAACGTGAAACTACTTTGTTGTGTCAAGTTTCAAGAAGCTAGCACAAACCGTGTTGGATTTAGAGTTCCAAATACATCTATCAATATAGGAGAAAACAGAGTGAAACCTAAAAATTCAAACTGTTACTGGGAATGAACGCTTCAACATAGAAGAACGAAATTTGGGGAACCAAGTCGCCTTAGTGTACTGATCATTACCTGAAAGTATCATCCAGTTTGGGTGAAAAAATATTTGCTGAGATTTCTGGAGATTCGTAATTTTGGGAAGCTTGGCAACCCCTTCCCATGAAAGTGTTTCTCGCCAGTCACTGCTTAGGGCTACATCAAGAGGAAACAAAACGTAGAGATAGAACGTGAAACTACTTTGTTGTGTCAAGTTTCAAGAAGCTAGCACAAACCGTGTTGGATTTAGAGTTCCAAATACATCTATCAATATAGGAGAAAACAGAGTGAAACCTAAAAATTCAAACTGTTACTGGAAATGAACGCTTCAACATAGAAGAACGAAATTTGGGGAACCAAGTCGCCTTAGTGTACTGATCATTACCTGAAAGTATCATCCAGTTTGGGTGAAAAAATGTTTGCTGAGATTTCTGGAGATTCGTAATTTTGGGAAGCTTGGCAACCCCTTCCCATGAAAGTGTTTCTCGCCAGTCACTGCTTAGGGCTACATCAAGAGGAAACAAAACGTAGAGATAGAACGTGAAACTACTTTGTTGTGTCAAGTTTCAAGAAGCTAGCACAAACCGTGTTGGATGTAGAGTTCCAAATACATCTATCAATATAGGAGAAAACAGAGTGAAACCTAAAAATTCAAACTGTTACTGGAAATGAACGCTTCAACATAGAAGAACGAAATTTGGGGAACCAAGTCGCCTTAGTGTACTGATCATTACCTGAAAGTATCATCCAGTTTGGGTGAAAAAATGTTTGCTGAGATTTCTGGAGATACGTAATTTTGGGAAGCTTGGCAACCCCTTCCCATGAAAGTGTTTCTCGCCAGTCACTGCTTAGGGCTACATCAAGAGGAAACAAAACGTAGAGATAGAACGTGAAACTACTTTGTTGTGTCAAGTTTCAAGAAGCTAGCACAAACCGTGTTGGATTTAGAGTTCCAAATACATCTATCAATATAGGAGAAAACAGAGTGAAACCTAAAAATTCAAACTGTTACTGGAAATGAACGCTTCAACATAGAATAACGAAATTTGGGGAACCAAGTCGCCTTAGTGTACTGATCATTACCTGAAAGTATCATCCAGTTTGGGTGAAAAAAATGTTTGCTGAGATTTCTGGAGATTCGTAATTTTGGGAAGCTTGGCAACCCCTTCCCATGAAAGTGTTTCTCGCCAGTCACTGCTTAGGGCTACATCAAGAGGAAACAAAACGTAGAGATAGAACGTGAAACTACTTTGTTGTGTCAAGTTTCAAGAAGCTAGCACAAACCGTGTTGGATGTAGAGTTCCAAATACATCTATCAATATAGGAGAAAACAGAGTGAAACCTAAAAATTCAAACTGTTACTGGAAATGAACGCTTCAACATAGAAGAACGAAATTTGGGGAACCAAGTCACCTTAGTGTACTGATCATTACCTGAAAGTATCATCCAGTTTGGGTGAAAAAATATTTGCTGAGATTTCTGGAGATTCGTAATTTTTGGAAGCTTGGCAACCCCTTCCCATGAAAGTGTTTCTCGCCAGTCACTGCTTAGGGCTACATCAAGAGGAAACAAAACGTAGAGATAGAACGTGAAACTACTTTGTTGTGTCAAGTTTCAAGAAGCTAGCACAAACCATGTTGGATTTAGAGTTCCAAATACATCTATCAATATAGGAGAAAACAGAGTGAAACCTAAAAATTCAAACTGTTACTGGAAATGAACGCTTCAACATAGAAGAACGAAATTTGGGGAACCAAGTCGCCTTAGTGTACTGATCATTACCTGAAAGTATCATCCAGTTTGGGTGAAAAAATATTTGCTGAGATTTCTGGAGATTCGTAATTTTGGGAAGCTTGGCAACCCCTTCCCATGAAAGTGTTTCTCGCCAGTCACTGCTTAGGGCTACATCAAGAGGAAACCAAACGTAGAGATAGAACGTGAAACTACTTTGTTGTGTCAAGTTTCAAGAAGCTAGCACAAACCGTGTTGGATTTAGAGTTCCAAATACATCTATCAATATAGGAGAAAACAGAGTGAAACCTACAAATTCAAACTGTTACTGGAAATGAACGCTTCAACATAGAAGAACGAAATTTGGGGAACCAAGTCGCCTTAGTGTACTGATCATTACCTGAAAGTATCATCCAGTTTGGGTGAAAAAATGTTTGCTGAGATTTCTGGAGATTCGTAATTTTGGGAAGCTTGGCAACCCCTTCCCATGAAAGTGTTTCTCGCCAGTCACTGCTTAGGGCTACATCAAGAGGAAACAAAACGTAGAGATAGAACGTGAAACTACTTTGTTGTGTCAAGTTTCAAGAAGCTAGCACAAACCGTGTTGGATTTAGAGTTCCAAATACATCTATCAATATAGGAGAAAACAGAGTGAAACCTAAAAATTCAAACTGTTACTGGAAATGAACGCTTCAACATAGAAGAACGAAATTTGGGGAACCAAGTCGCCTTAGTGTACTGATCATTACCTGAAAGTATCATCCAGTTTGGGTGAAAAAATATTTGCTGAGATTTCTGGAGATTCGTAATTTTGGGAAGCTTGGCAACCCCTTCCCATGAAAGTGTTTCTCGCCAGTCACTGCTTAGGGCTACATCAAGAGGAAACAAAACGTAGAGATAGAACGTGAAACTACTTTGTTGTTTCAAGTTTCAAGAAGCTAGCACAAACCGTGTTGGATTTAGAGTTCCAAATACATCTATCAATATAGGAGAAAACAGAGTGTAACCTAAAAATTCAAACTGTTACTGGAAATGAACGCTTCAACATAGAAGAACGAAATTTGGGGAACCAAGTCGCCTTAGTGTACTGATCATTACCTGAAAGTATCATCCAGTTTGGGTGAAAAAATGTTTGCTGAGATTTCTGGAGATTCGTAATTTTGGGAAGCTTGGCAACCCCTTCCCATGAAAGTGTTTCTCGCCAGTCACTGCTTAGGGCTACATCAAGAGGAAACACAACGTAGAGATAGAACGTGAAACTACTTTGTTGTGTCAAGTTTCAAGAAGCTAGCACAAACCGTGTTGGATTTAGAGTTCCAAATACATCTATCAATATAGGAGAAAACAGAGTGAAACCTAAAAATTCAAACTGTTACTGGAAATGAACGCTTCAACATAGAAGAACGAAATTTGGGGAACCAAGTCGCCTTAGTGTACTGATCATTACCTGAAAGTATCATCCAGTTTGGGTGAAAAAATATTTGCTGAGATTTCTGGAGATTCGTAATTTTGGGAAGCTTGGCAACCCCGTTCCATGAAAGGGTTTCTCGCCAGTCACTGCTTAGGGCTACATCAAGAGGAAACAAAACATAGAGATAGAACATGAAACTACTTTGTTGTGTCAAGTTTCAAGAAGCTAGCACAAACCGTGTTGGATTTAGAGTTCCAAATACATCTATCAATATAGGAGAAAACAAAGTGAAACCTAAAAATTCAAACTGTTACTGGAAATGAACGCTTCAACTTAGAAGAACGAAATTTGGGGAACCAAGTCACCTTAGTGTACTGATCATTACCTGAAAGTATCATCCAGTTTGGGTGAAAAATTATTTGCTGAGATTTCTGGAATTCGTAATTTTGGGAAGCTTGGCAACCCCTTCCCATGAAAGTGTTTCTCGCCAGTCACTGCTTAGGGCTACATCAAGAGGAAACCAAACGTAGAGATAGAACGTGAAACTACTTTGTTGTGTCAAGTTTCAAGAAGCTAGCACAAACCGTGTTGGATTTAGAGTTCCAAATACATCTATCAATATAGGAGAAAACAGAGTGAAACCTAAAAATTCAAACTGTTACTGGAAATGAACGCTTCAACATAGAAGAACGAAATTTGGGGAACCAAGTCGCCTTAGTGTACTGATCATTACCTGAAAGTATCATCCAGTTTGGGTGAAAAAATGTTTGCTGAGATTTCTGGAGATTCGTAATTTTGGGAAGCTTGGCAACCCCTTCCCATGAAAGTGTTTCTCGCCAGTCACTGCTTAGGGCTACATCAAGAGGAAACAAAACGTAGAGATAGAACGTGAAACTACTTTGTTGTGTCAAGTTTCAAGAAGCTAGCACAAACCGTGTTGGATTTAGAGTTCCAAATACATCTATCAATATAGGAGAAAACAGAGTGAAACCTAAAAATTCAAACTGTTACTGGAAATGAACGCTTCAACATAGAAGAACGAAATTTGGGGAACCAAGTCGCCTTAGTGTACTGATCATTACCTGAAAGTATCATCCAGTTTGGGTGAAAAAATATTTGCTGAGATTTCTGGAGATTCGTAATTTTGGGAAGCTTGGCAACCCCTTCCCATGAAAGTGTTTCTCGCCAGTCACTGCTTAGGGCTACATCAAGAGGAAACAAAACGTAGAGATAGAACGTGAAACTACTTTGTTGTTTCAAGTTTCAAGAAGCTAGCACAAACCGTGTTGGATTTAGAGTTCCAAATACATCTATCAATATAGGAGAAAACAGAGTGTAACCTAAAAATTCAAACTGTTACTGGAAATGAACGCTTCAACATAGAAGAACGAAATTTGGGGAACCAAGTCGCCTTAGTGTACTGATCATTACCTGAAAGTATCATCCAGTTTGGGTGAAAAAATGTTTGCTGAGATTTCTGGAGATTCGTAATTTTGGGAAGCTTGGCAACCCCTTCCCATGAAAGTGTTTCTCGCCAGTCACTGCTTAGGGCTACATCAAGAGGAAACACAACGTAGAGATAGAACGTGAAACTACTTTGTTGTGTCAAGTTTCAAGAAGCTAGCACAAACCGTGTTGGATTTAGAGTTCCAAATACATCTATCAATATAGGAGAAAACAGAGTGAAACCTAAAAATTCAAACTGTTACTGGAAATGAACGCTTCAACATAGAAGAACGAAATTTGGGGAACCAAGTCGCCTTAGTGTACTGATCATTACCTGAAAGTATCATCCAGTTTGGGTGAAAAAATATTTGCTGAGATTTCTGGAGATTCGTAATTTTGGGAAGCTTGGCAACCCCGTTCCATGAAAGGGTTTCTCGCCAGTCACTGCTTAGGGCTACATCAAGAGGAAACAAAACATAGAGATAGAACATGAAACTACTTTGTTGTGTCAAGTTTCAAGAAGCTAGCACAAACCGTGTTGGATTTAGAGTTCCAAATACATCTATCAATATAGGAGAAAACAAAGTGAAACCTAAAAATTCAAACTGTTACTGGAAATGAACGCTTCAACTTAGAAGAACGAAATTTGGGGAACCAAGTCACCTTAGTGTACTGATCATTACCTGAAAGTATCATCCAGTTTGGGTGAAAAATTATTTGCTGAGATTTCTGGAATTCGTAATTTTGGGAAGCTTGGCAACCCCTTCCCATGAAAGTGTTTCTCGCCAGTCACTGCTTAGGGCTACATCAAGAGGAAACCAAACGTAGAGATAGAACGTGAAACTACTTTGTTGTGTCAAGTTTCAAGAAGCTAGCACAAACCGTGTTGGATTTAGAGTTCCAAATACATCTATCAATATAGGAGAAAACAGAGTGAAACCTAAAAATTCAAACTGTTACTGGAAATGAACGCTTCAACATAGAAGAACAAAATTTGGGGAACCAAGTCGCCTTAGTGTACTGATCATTACCTGAAAGTATCATCCAGTTTGGGTGAAAAAATATTTGCTGAGATTTCTGGAGATTCGTAATTTTTGGAAGCTTGGCAACCCCTTCCCATGAAAGTGTTTCTCGCCAGTCACTGCTTAGGGCTACATCAAGAGGAAACAAAACGTAGAGATAGAACGTGAAACTACTTTGTTGTGTCAAGTTTCAAGAAGCTAGCACAAACCGTGTTGGATTTAGAGTTCCAAATACATCTATCAATATAGGAGAAAACAGAGTGAAACCTAAAAATTCAAACTGCTACTGGAAATGAACGCTTCAACATAGAAGAACAAAATTTGGGGAAAAAAGTCGCCTTAGTGTACTGATCATTACCTGAAAGTATCATCCAGTTTGGGTGAAAAAATATTTGCTGAGATTTCTGGAGATTCGTAATTTTGGGAAGCTTGGCAACTCCGTTCCATGAAAGGGTTTCTCGCCAGTCACTGCTTAGGGCTACATCAAGAGGAAACAAAACATAGAGATAGAACATGAAACTACTTTGTTGTGTCAAGTTTCAAGAAGCTAGCACAAACCGTGTTGGATTTAGAGTTCCAAATACATCTATCAATATAGGAGAAAACAAAGTGAAACCTAAAAATTCAAACTGTTACTGGAAATGAACGCTTCAACATAGAAGAACGAAATTTGGGGAACCAAGTCACCTTAGTGTACTGATCATTACCTGAAAGTATCATCCAGTTTGGGTGAAAAATTATTTGCTGAGATTTCTGGAGATTCGTAATTTTGGGAAGCTTGGCAACCCCTTCCCATGAAAGTGTTTCTCGCCAGTCACTGCTTAGGGCTACATCAAGAGGAAACCAAACGTAGAGATAGAACGTGAAACTACTTTGTTGTGTCAAGTTTCAAGAAGCTAGCACAAACCGTGTTGGATTTAGAGTTCCAAATACATCTATCAATATAGGAGAAAACAGAGTGAAACCTAAAAATTCAAACTGTTACTGGAAATGAACGCTTCAACATAGAAGAACAAAATTTGGGGAACCAAGTCGCCTTAGTGTACTGATCATTACCTGAAAGTATCATCCAGTTTGGGTGAAAAAATATTTGCTGAGATTTCTGGAGATTCGTAATTTTTGGAAGCTTGGCAACCCCTTCCCATGAAAGTGTTTCTCGCCAGTCACTGCTTAGGGCTACATCAAGAGGAAACAAAACGTAGAGATAGAACGTGAAACTACTTTGTTGTGTCAAGTTTCAAGAAGCTAGCACAAACCGTGTTGGATTTAGAGTTCCAAATACATCTATCAATATAGGAGAAAACAGAGTGAAACCTAAAAATTCAAACTGCTACTGGAAATGAACGCTTCAACATAGAAGAACAAAATTTGGGGAACCAAGTCGCCTTAGTGTACTGATCATTACCTGAAAGTATCATCCAGTTTGGGTGAAAAAATATTTGCTGAGATTTCTGGAGATTCGTAATTTTTGGAAGCTTGGCAACCCCTTCCCATGAAAGTGTTTCTCGCCAGTCACTGCTTAGGGCTACATCAAGAGGAAACCAAACGTAGAGATAGAACGTGAAACTACTTTGTTGTGTCAAGTTTCAAGAAGCTAGCACAAACCGTGTTGGATTTAGAGTTCCAAATACATCTATCAATATAGGAGAAAACAGAGTGAAACCTACAAATTCAAACTGTTACTGGAAATGAACGCTTCAACATAGAAGAACGAAATTTGGGGAACCAAGTCGCCTTAGTGTACTGATCATTACCTGAAAGTATCATCCAGTTTGGGTGAAAAAATGTTTGCTGAGATTTCTGGAGATTCGTAATTTTGGGAAGCTTGGCAACCCCTTCCCATGAAAGTGTTTCTCGCCAGTCACTGCTTAGGGCTACATCAAGAGGAAACAAAACATAGAGATAGAACGTGAAACTACTTTGTTGTGTCAAGTTTCAAGAAGCTAGCACAAACCGTGTTGGATTTAGAGTTCCAAATACATCTATCAATATAGGAGAAAACAAAGTGAAACCTAAAAATTCAAACTGTTACTGGAAATGAACGCTTCAACATAGAAGAACGAAATTTGGGGAACCAAGTCGCCTTAGTGTACTGATCATTACCTGAAAGTATCATCCAGTTTGGGTGAAAAAATATTTGCTGAGATTTCTGGAGATTCGTAATTTTGGGAAGCTTGGCAACCCCTTCCCATGAAAGGGTTTCTCGCCAGTCACTGCTTAGGGCTACATCAAGAGGAAACAAAACGTAGAGATAGAACGTGAAACTACTTTGTTGTGTCAAGTTTCAAGAAGCTAGCACAAACCGTGTTGGATTTAGAGTTCCAAATACATCTATCAATATAGGAGAAAACAGAGTGAAACCTAAAAATTCAAACTGTTACTGGAAATGAACGCTTCAACATAGAAGAACGAAATTTGGGGAACCAAGTCGCCTTAGTGTACTGATCATTACCTGAAAGTATCATCCAGTTTGGGTGAAAAAATATTTGCTGAGATTTCTGGAGATTCGTAATTTTGGGAAGCTTGGCAACCCCTTCCCATGAAAGTGTTTCTCGCCAGTCACTGCTTAGGGCTACATCAAGAGGAAACAAAACGTAGAGATAGAACGTGAAACTACTTTGTTGTGTCAAGTTTCAAGAAGCTAGCACAAACCGTGTTGGATTTAGAGTTCCAAATACATCTATCAATATAGGAGAAAACAGAGTGAAACCTAAAAATTCAAACTGTTACTGGAAATGAACGCTTCAACATAGAAGAACGAAATTTGGGGAACCAAGTCGCCTTAGTGTACTGATCATTACCTGAAAGTATCATCCAGTTTGGGTGAAAAAATGTTTGCTGAGATTTCTGGAGATTCGTAATTTTGGGAAGCTTGGCAACCCCTTCCCATGAAAGTGTTTCTCGCCAGTCACTGCTTAGGGCTACATCAAGAGGAAACAAAACATAGAGATAGAACGTGAAACTACTTTGTTGTGTCAAGTTTCAAGAAGCTAGCACAAACCGTGTTGGATTTAGAGTTCCAAATACATCTATCAATATAGGAGAAAACAGAGTGAAACCTAAAAATTCAAACTGTTACTGGAAATGAACGCTTCAACATAGAAGAACGAAATTTGGGGAACCAAGTCGCCTTAGTGTACTGATCATTACCTGAGAGTATCATCCAGTTTGGGTGAAAAAATATTTGCTGAGATTTCTGGAGATTCGTAATTTTTGGAAGCTTGGCAACCCCTTCCCATGAAAGTGTTTCTCGCCAGTCACTGCTTAGGGCTACATCAAGAGGAAACAAAACATAGAGATAGAACCTGAAACTACTTTGTTGTTTCAAGTTTCAAGAAGCTAGCACAAACCGTGTTGGATTTAGAGTTCCAAATACATCTATCAATATAGGAGAAAACAGAGTGTAACCTAAAAATTCAAACTGTTACTGGAAATGAACGCTTCAACATAGAAGAACGAAATTTGGGGAACCAAGTCGCCTTAGTGTACTGATCATTACCTGAAAGTATCATCCAGTTTGGGTGAAAAAATATTTGCTGAGATTTCTGGAGATTCGTAATTTTGGGAAGCTTGGCAACCCCTTCCCATGAAAGTGTTTCTCGCCAGTCACTGCTTAGGGCTACATCAAGAGGAAACAAAACGTAGAGATAGAACGTGAAACTACTTTGTTGTGTCAAGTTTCAAGAAGCTAGCACAAACCGTGTTGGATTTAGAGTTCCAAATACATCTATCAATATAGGAGAAAACAGAGTGAAACCTAAAAATTCAAACTGCTACTGGAAATGAACGCTTCAACATAGAAGAACAAAATTTGGGGAACCAAGTCGCCTTAGTGTACTGATCATTACCTGAAAGTATCATCCAGTTTGGGTGAAAAAATATTTGCTGAGATTTCTGGAGATTCGTAATTTTGGGAAGCTTGGCAACCCCGTTCCATGAAAGGGTTTCTCGCCAGTCACTGCTTAGGGCTACATCAAGAGGAAACAAAACATAGAGATAGAACATGAAACTACTTTGTTGTGTCAAGTTTCAAGAAGCTAGCACAAACCGTGTTGGATTTAGAGTTCCAAATACATCTATCAATATAGGAGAAAACAAAGTGAAACCTAAAAATTCAAACTGTTACTGGAAATGAACGCTTCAACATAGAAGAACGAAATTTGGGGAACCAAGTCACCTTAGTGTACTGATCATTACCTGAAAGTATCATCCAGTTTGGGTGAAAAATTATTTGCTGAGATTTCTGGAGATTCGTAATTTTGGGAAGCTTGGCAACCCCTTCCCATGAAAGTGTTTCTCGCCAGTCACTGCTTAGGGCTACATCAAGAGGAAACCAAACGTAGAGATAGAACGTGAAACTACTTTGTTGTGTCAAGTTTCAAGAAGCTAGCACAAACCGTGTTGGATTTAGAGTTCCAAATACATCTATCAATATAGGAGAAAACAGAGTGAAACCTAAAAATTCAAACTGTTACTGGAAATGAACGCTTCAACATAGAAGAACAAAATTTGGGGAACCAAGTCGCCTTAGTGTACTGATCATTACCTGAAAGTATCATCCAGTTTGGGTGAAAAAATATTTGCTGAGATTTCTGGAGATTCGTAATTTTTGGAAGCTTGGCAACCCCTTCCCATGAAAGTGTTTCTCGCCAGTCACTGCTTAGGGCTACATCAAGAGGAAACAAAACGTAGAGATAGAACGTGAAACTACTTTGTTGTGTCAAGTTTCAAGAAGCTAGCACAAACCGTGTTGGATTTAGAGTTCCAAATACATCTATCAATATAGGAGAAAACAGAGTGAAACCTAAAAATTCAAACTGCTACTGGAAATGAACGCTTCAACATAGAAGAACAAAATTTGGGGAACCAAGTCGCCTTAGTGTACTGATCATTACCTGAAAGTATCATCCAGTTTGGGTGAAAAAATATTTGCTGAGATTTCTGGAGATTCGTAATTTTTGGAAGCTTGGCAACCCCTTCCCATGAAAGTGTTTCTCGCCAGTCACTGCTTAGGGCTACATCAAGAGGAAACAAAACGTAGAGATAGAACGTGAAACTACTTTGTTGTGTCAAGTTTCAAGAAGCTAGCACAAACCGTGTTGGATTTAGAGTTCCAAATACATCTATCAATATAGGAGAAAACAGAGTGAAACCTAAAAATTCAAACTGTTACTGGAAATGAACGCTTCAACATAGAAGAACGAAATTTGGGGAACCAAGTCACCTTAGTGTACTGATCATTACCTGAAAGTATCATCCAGTTTGGGTGAAAAATTATTTGCTGAGATTATTGGAGATTCGTAATTTTGGGAAGCTTGGCAACCCCTTCCCATGAAAGTGTTTCTCGCCAGTCACTGCTTAGGGCTACATCAAGAGGAAACAAAACGTAGAGATAGAACGTGAAACTACTTTGTTGTGTCAAGTTTCAAGAAGCTAGCACAAACCGTGTTGGATTTAGAGTTCCAAATACATCTATCAATATAGGAGAAAACAGAGTGAAACCTAAAAATTCAAACTGTTACTGGAAATGAACGCTTCAACATAGAAGAACGAAATTTGGGGAACCAAGTCGCCTTAGTGTACTGATCATTACCTGAAAGTATCATCCAGTTTGGGTGAAAAAATGTTTGCTGAGATTTCTGGAGATTCGTAATTTTGGGAAGCTTGGCAACCCCTTCCCATGAAAGTGTTTCTCGCCAGTCACTGCTTAGGGCTACATCAAGAGGAAACAAAACATAGAGATAGAACGTGAAACTACTTTGTTGTGTCAAGTTTCAAGAAGCTAGCACAAACCGTGTTGGATTTAGAGTTCCAAATACATCTATCAATATAGGAGAAAACAAAGTGAAACCTAAAAATTCAAACTGTTACTGGAAATGAACGCTTCAACATAGAAGAACGAAATTTGGGGAACCAAGTCGTCTTAGTGTACTGATCATTACCTGAAAGTATCATCCAGTTTGGGTGAAAAAATATTTGCTGAGATTTCTGGAGATTCGTAATTTTGGGAAGCTTGGCAACCCCTTCCCATGAAAGGGTTTCTCGCCAGTCACTGCTTAGGGCTACATCAAGAGGAAACAAAACGTAGAGATAGAACGTGAAACTACTTTGTTGTGTCAAGTTTCAAGAAGCTAGCACAAACCGTGTTGGATTTAGAGTTCCAAATACATCTATCAATATAGGAGAAAACAGAGTGAAACCTAAAAATTCAAACTGTTACTGGAAATGAACGCTTCAACATAGAAGAACGAAATTTGGGGAACCAAGTCGCCTTAGTGTACTGATCATTACCTGAAAGTATCATCCAGTTTGGGTGAAAAAATATTTGCTGAGATTTCTGGAGATTCGTAATTTTGGGAAGCTTGGCAACCCCTTCCCATGAAAGTGTTTCTCGCCAGTCACTGCTTAGGGCTACATCAAGAGGAAACAAAACGTAGAGATAGAACGTGAAACTACTTTGTTGTGTCAAGTTTCAAGAAGCTAGCACAAACCGTGTTGGATTTAGAGTTCCAAATACATCTATCAATATAGGAGAAAACAGAGTGAAACCTAAAAATTCAAACTGTTACTGGAAATGAACGCTTCAACATAGAAGAACGAAATTTGGGGAACCAAGTCGCCTTAGTGTACTGATCATTACCTGAAAGTATCATCCAGTTTGGGTGAAAAAATATTTGCTGAGATTTCTGGAGATTCATAATTTTGGGAAGCTTGGCCACCCCTTCACATGAAAGCGTTTCTCGCCAGTCACTGCTTAGGGCTACATCAAGAGGAAACCAAACGTAGAGATAGAACGTGAAACTACTTTGTTGTGTCAAGTTTCAAGAAGTTAGCACAAACCGTGTTGGATTTAGAGTTCCAAATACATCTATCAATATAGGAGAAAACAGAGTGAAACCTAAAAATTCAAACTGCTACTGGAAATGAACGCTTCAACATAGAAGAACGAAATTTGGGGAACCAAGTCGCCTTAGTGTACTGATCATTACCTGAGAATATCATCCAGTTTGGGTGAAAAAATATTTGCTGAGATTTCTGGAGATTCGTAATTTTTGGAAGCTTGGCAACCCCTTCCCATGAAAGTGTTTCTCGCCAGTCACTGCTTAGGGCTACATCTAGAGGAAACAAAACGTAGAGATAGAACGTGAAACTACTTTGTTGTGTCAAGTTTCAAGAAGCTAGCACAAACCGTGTTGGATTTAGAGTTCCAAATACATCTATCAATATAGGAGAAAACAGAGTGAAACCTAAAAATTCAAACTGTAACTGGAAATGAACGCTTCAACATAGAAGAACGAAATTTGGGGAACCAAGTCGCCTTAGTGTACTGATCATTACCTGAAAGTATCATCCAGTTGGGGTGAAAAAATATTTGCTGAGATTTCTGGAGATTCGTAATTTTGGGAAGCTTGGCAACCCCTTCCCATGAAAGTGTTTCTCGCCAGTCACTGCTTAGGGCTACATCAAGAGGAAACAAAACGTAGAGATAGAAGGTGAAACTACTTTGTTGTGTCAAGTTTCAAGAAGCTAGCACAAACCGTGTTGGATTTAGAGTTCCAAATACATCTATCAATATAGGAGAAAACAGAGTGAAACCTAAAAATTCAAACTGTTACTGGGAATGAACCCTTCAACATAGAAGAACGAAATTTGGGGAACCAAGTCGCCTTAGTGTACTGATCATTACCTGAAAGTATCATCCAGTTTGGGTGAAAAAATATTTGCTGAGATTTCTGGAGATTCGTAATTTTGGGAAGCTTGGCAACCCCTTCCCATGAAAGTGTTTCTGGCCAGTCACTGCTTAGGGCTACATCAAGAGGAAACCAAACGTAGAGATAGAACGTGAAACTACTTTGCTGTGTCAAGTTTCAAGAAGCTAGCACAAACCGTGTTGGATTTAGAGTTCCAAATACATCTATCAATATAGGAGAAAACAGAGTGAAACCTAAAAATTCAAACTGTTACTGGAAATGAACGCTTCAACATAGAAGAACGAAATTTGGGGAACCAAGTCGCCTTAGTGTACTGATCATTACCTGAAAGTATCATCCAGTTTGGGTGAAAAAATGTTTGCTGAGATTTCTGGAGATTCGTAATTTTGGGAAGCTTGGCAACCCCTTCCCATGAAAGTGTTTCTCGCCAGTCACTGCTTAGGGCTACATCAAGAGGAAACAAAACATAGAGATAGAACGTGAAACTACTTTGTTGTGTCAAGTTTCAAGAAGCTAGCACAAACCGTGTTGGATTTAGAGTTCCAAATACATCTATCAATATAGGAGAAAACAGAGTGAAACCTAAAAATTCAAACTGTTACTGGAAATGAACGCTTCAACATAGAAGAACGAAATTTGGGGAACCAAGTCGCCTTAGTGTACTGATCATTACCTGAGAGTATCATCCAGTTTGGGTGAAAAAATATTTGCTGAGATTTCTGGAGATTCGTAATTTTTGGAAGCTTGGCAACCCCTTCCCATGAAAGTGTTTCTCGCCAGTCACTGCTTAGGGCTACATCAAGAGGAAACAAAACATAGAGATAGAACCTGAAACTACTTTGTTGTTTCAAGTTTCAAGAAGCTAGCACAAACCGTGTTGGATTTAGAGTTCCAAATACATCTATCAATATAGGAGAAAACAGAGTGTAACCTAAAAATTCAAACTGTTACTGGAAATGAACGCTTCAACATAGAAGAACGAAATTTGGGGAACCAAGTCGCCTTAGTGTACTGATCATTACCTGAAAGTATCATCCAGTTTGGGTGAAAAAATATTTGCTGAGATTTCTGGAGATTCGTAATTTTGGGAAGCTTGGCAACCCCTTCCCATGAAAGTGTTTCTCGCCAGTCACTGCTTAGGGCTACATCAAGAGGAAACAAAACGTAGAGATAGAACGTGAAACTACTTTGTTGTGTCAAGTTTCAAGAAGCTAGCACAAAACTTGTTGGATTTAGAGTTCCAAATACATCTATCAATATAGGAGAAAACAGAGTGAAACCTAAAAATTCAAACTGTTACTGGAAATGAACGCTTCAACATAGAAGAACGAAATTTGGGGAACCAAGTCGCCTTAGTGTACTGATCATTACCTGAAAGTATCATCCAGTTTGGGTGAAAAAATATTTGCTGAGATTTCTGGAGATTCATAATTTTGGGAAGCTTGGCAACCCCTTCCCATGAAAGTGTTTCTCGCCAGTCACTGCTTAGGGCTACATCTAGAGGAAACAAAACGTAGAGATAGAACGTGAAACTACTTTGTTGTGTCAAGTTTCAAGAAGCTAGCACAAACCGTGTTGGATTTAGAGTTCCAAATACATCTATCAATATAGGAGAAAACAGAGTGAAACCTAAAAGTTCAAACTGTTACTAAAAATGAACGCTTCAACATAGAAGAACGAAATTTGGGGAACCAAGTCGCCTTAGTGTACTGATCATTACCTGAAAGTATCATCCAGTTTGGGTGAAAAAATATTTGCTGAGATTTCTGGAGATTCGTAATTTTGGGAAGCTTGGCAACCCCTTCCCATGAAAGTGTTTCTCGCCAGTCACTGCTTAGGGCTACATCAAGAGGAAACAAAACGTAGAGATAGAACGTGAAACTACTTTGTTGTGTCAAGTTTCAAGAAGCTAGCACAAACCGTGTTGGATTTAGAGTTCCAAATACATCTATCAATATAGGAGAAAAGAGAGTGAAACCTAAAAATTCAAACTGTTACTGGAATTGAACGCTTCAACATAGAAGAACGAAAGTTGGGGAACCAAGTCGCCTTAGTGTACTGATCATTACCTGAAAGTATCATCCAGTTTGGGTGAAAAAATATTTGCTGAGATTTCTGGAGATTCATAATTTTGGGAAGCTTGGCAACCCCTTCCCATGAAAGTGTTTCTCGCCAGTCACTGCTTAGGGCTACATCAAGAGGAAACCAAACGTAGAGATAGAACGTGAAACTACTTTGTTGTGTCAAGTTTCAAGAAGTTAGCACAAACCGTGTTGGATTTAGAGTTCCAAATACATCTATCAATATAGGAGAAAACAGAGTGAAACCTAAAAATTCAAACTGCTACTGGAAATGAACGCTTCAACATAGAAGAATGAAATTTGGGGAACCAAGTCGCCTTAGTGTACTGATCATTACCTGAGAGTATCATCCAGTTTGGGTGAAAAAATATTTGCTGAGATTTCTGGAGATTCGTAATTTTTGGAAGCTTGGCAACCCCTTCCCATGAAAGTGTTTCTCGCCAGTCACTGCTTAGGGCTACATCTAGAGGAAACAAAACGTAGAGATAGAACGTGAAACTACTTTGTTGTGTCAAGTTTCAAGAAGCTAGCACAAACCGTGTTGGATTTAGAGTTCCAAATACATCTATCAATATAGGAGAAAACAGAGTGAAACCTAAAAATTCAAACTGTTACTGGAAATGAACGCTTCAACATAGAAGAACGAAATTTGGGGAACCAAGTCGCCTTAGTGTACTGATCATTACCTGAAAGTATCATCCAGTTTGGTTGAAAAAATATTTGCTGAGATTTCTGGAGATTCGTAATTTTGGGAAGCTTGGCAACCCCTTCCCATGAAAGTGTTTCTCGCCAGTCACTGCTTAGGGCTACATCAAGAGGAAACCAAACGTAGAGATAGAACGTGAAACTACTTTGTTGTGTCAAGTTTCAAGAATCTAGCACAAACCGTGTTGGATTTAGAGTTCCAAATACATCTATCAATATAGGAGAAAACAGAGTGAAACCTACAAATTCAAACTGTTACTGGGAATGAACGCTTCAACATAGAAGAACGAAATTTGGGGAACCAAGTCGCCTTAGTGTACTGATCATTAACTGAAAGTATCATCCAGTTTGGGTGAAAAAATGTTTGCTGAGATTTCTGGAGATTCGTAATTTTGGGAAGCTTGGCAACCCCTTCCCATGAAAGTGTTTCTCGCCAGTCACTGCTTAGGGCTACATCAAGAGGAAACAAAACGTAGAGATAGAACGTGAAACTACTTTGTTGTGTCAAGTTTCAAGAAGCTAGCACAAACCGTGTTGGATTTAGAGTTCCAAATACATCTATCAATATAGGAGAAAACAGAGTGAAACCTAAAAATTCAAACTGTTACTGGAAATGAACGCTTCAACATAGAAGAACGAAATTTGGGGAACCAAGTCGCCTTAGTGTACTGATCATTACCTGAAAGTATCATCCAGTTTGGGTGAAAAAATGTTTGCTGAGATTTCTGGAGATTCGTAATTTTGGGAAGCTTGGCAACCCCTTCCCATGAAAGTGTTTCTCGCCAGTCACTGCTTAGGGCTACATCAAGAGGAAACAAAACGTAGAGATAGAACGTGAAACTACTTTGTTGTGTCAAGTTTCAAGAAGCTAGCACAAACCGTGTTGGATGTAGAGTTCCAAATACATCTATCAATATAGGAGAAAACAGAGTGAAACCTAAAAATTCAAACTGTTACTGGAAATGAACGCTTCAACATAGAAGAACGAAATTTGGGGAACCAAGTCGCCTTAGTGTACTGATCATTACCTGAAAGTATCATCCAGTTTGGGTGAAAAAATATTTGCTGAGATTTCTGGAGATTCATAATTTTGGGAAGCTTGGCAACCCCTTCCCATGAAAGTGTTTCTCGCCAGTCACTGCTTAGGGCTACATCAAGAGGAAACCAAACGTAGAGATAGAACGTGAAACTACTTTGTTGTGTCAAGTTTCAAGAAGCTAGCACAAACCGTGTTGGATTTAGAGTTCCAAATACATCTATCAATATAGGAGAAAACAGAGTGAAACCTAAAAATTCAAACTGTTACTGGAAATGAACGCTTCAACATAGAAGAACGAAATTTGGGGAACCAAGTCGCCTTAGTGTACTGATCATTACCTGAAAGTATCATCCAGTTTGGGTGAAAAAATATTTGCTGAGATTTCTGGAGATTCGTAATTTTGGGAAGCTTGGCAACCCCTTCCCATGAAAGTGTTTCTCGCCAGTCACTGCTTAGGGCTACATCAAGAGGAAACAAAACGTAGAGATAGAACGTGAAACTACTTTGTTGTGTCAAGTTTCAAGAAGCTAGCACAAACCGTGTTGGATTTAGAGTTCCAAATACATCTATCAATATAGGAGAAAACAGAGTGAAACCTAAAAATTCAAACTGTTACTGGAAATGAACGCTTCAACATAGAAGAACGAAATTTGGGGAACCAAGTCGCCTTAGTGTACTGATCATTACCTGAAAGTATCATCCAGTTTGGGTGAAAAAATATTTGCTGAGATTTCTGGAGATTCGTAATTTTGGGAAGCTTGGCAACCCCTTCCCATGAAAGTGTTTCTCGCCAGTCACTGCTTAGGGCTACATCAAGAGGAAACAAAACGTAGAGATAGAACGTGAAACTACTTTGTTGTGTCAAGTTTCAAGAAGCTAGCACAAACCGTGTTGGATTTAGAGTTCCAAATACATCTATCAATATAGGAGAAAACAGAGTGAAACCTAAAAATTCAAACTGCTACTGGAAATGAACGCTTCAACATAGAAGAACGAAATTTGGGGAACCAAGTCGCCTTAGTGTACTGATCATTACCTGAGAGTATCATCCAGTTTGGGTGAAAAAATATTTGCTGAGATTTCTGGAGATTCGTAATTTTTGGAAGCTTGGCAACCCCTTCCCATGAAAGTGTTTCTCGCCAGTCACTGCTTAGGGCTACATCAAGAGGAAACAAAACGTAGAGATAGAACGTGAAACTACTTTGTTGTGTCAAGTTTCAAGAAGCTAGCACAAACCGTGTTGGATTTAGAGTTCCAAATACATCTATCAATATAGGAGAAAACAGAGTGAAACCTAAAAATTCAAACTGTTACTGGAAATGAACGCTTCAACATAGAAGAACGAAATTTGGGGAACCAAGTCGCCTTAGTGTACTGATCATTACCTGAAAGTATCATCCAGTTTGGGTGAAAAAATATTTGCTGAGATTTCTGGAGATTCGTAATTTTGGGAAGCTTGGCAACCCCTTCCCATGAAAGTGTTTCTCGCCAGTCACTGCTTAGGGCTACATCAAGAGGAAACAAAACGTAGAGATAGAACGTGAAACTACTTTGTTGTGTCAAGTTTCAAGAAGCTAGCACAAACCGTGTTGGATTTAGAGTTCCAAATACATCTATCAATATAGGAGAAAACAGAGTGAAACCTACAAATTCAAACTGTTACTGGAAATGAACGCTTCAACATAGACGAACGAAATTTGGGGATCCAAGTCGCCTTAGTGTACTGATCATTACCTGAAAGTATCATCCAGTTTGGGTGAAAAAATGTTTGCTGAGATTTCTGGAGATTCGTAATTTTGGGAAGCTTGGCAACCCCTTCCCATTAAAGTGTTTCTCGCCAGTCACTGCTTAGGGCTACATCAAGAGGAAACAAAACGTAGAGATAGAACGTGAAACTACTTTGTTGTGTCAAGTTTCAAGAAGCTAGCACAAACCGTGTTGGATTTAGAGTTCCAAATACATCTATCAATATAGGAGAAAACAGAGTGAAACCTAAAAATTCAAACTGTTACTGGAAATGAACGCTTCAACATAGAAGAACGAAATTTGGGGAACCAAGTCGCCTTAGTGTACTGATCATTACCTGAAAGTATCATCCAGTTTGGGTGAAAAAATATTTGCTGAGATTTCTGGAGATTCATAATTTTGGGAAGCTTGGCAACCCCTTCCCATGAAAGTGTTTCTCGCCAGTCACTGCTTAGGGCTACATCAAGAGGAAACCAAACGTAGAGACAGAACGTGAAACTACTTTCTTGTGTCAAGTTTCAAGAAGCTAGCACAAACCGTGTTGGATTTAGAGTTCCAAATACATCTATCAATATAGGAGAAAACAGAGTGAAACCTAAAAATTCAAACTGCTACTGGAAATGAACGCTTCAACATAGAAGAACGAAATTTGGGGAACCAAGTCGCCTTAGTGTACTGATCATTACCTGAGAGTATCATCCAGTTTGGGTGAAAAAATATTTGCTGAGATTTCTGGAGATTCGTAATTTTTGGAAGCTTGGCAACCCCTTCCCATGAAAGTGTTTCTCGCCAGTCACTGCTTAGGGCTACATTTAGAGGAAACAAAACGTAGAGATAGAACGTGAAACTACTTTGTTGTGTCAAGTTTCAAGAAGCTAGCACAAACCGTGTTGGATTTAGAGTTCCAAATACATCTATCAATATAGGAGAAAACAGAGTGAAACCTAAAAATTCAAACTGTTACTGGAAATGAACGCTTCAACATAGAAGAACGAAATTTGGGGAACCAAGTCGCCTTAGTGTACTGATCATTACCTGAAAGTATCATCCTGTTTGGGTGAAAAAATATTTGCTGAGATTTCTGGAGATTCGTAATTTTGGGAAGCTTGGCAACCCCTTCCCATGAAAGTGTTTCTCGCCAGTCACTGCTTAGGGCTACATCAAGAGGAAACAAAACGTAGAGATAGAAGGTGAAACTACTTTGTTGTGTCAAGTTTCAAGAAGCTAGCACAAACCGTGTTGGATTTAGAGTTCCAAATACATCTATCAATATAGGAGAAAACAGAGTGAAACCTAAAAATTCAAACTGTTACTGGGAATGAACGCTTCAACATAGAAGAACGAAATTTGGGGAACCAAGTCGCCTTAGTGTACTGATCATTACCTGAAAGTATCATCCAGTTTGGGTGAAAAAATATTTGCTGAGATTTCTGGAGATTCGTAATTTTGGGAAGCTTGGCAACCCCTTCCCATGAAAGTGTTTCTCGCCAGTCACTGCTTAGGGCTACATCAAGAGGAAACAAAACGTAGAGATAGAACGTGAAACTACTTTGTTGTGTCAAGTTTCAAGAAGCTAGCACAAACCATGTTGGATTTAGAGTTCCAAATACATCTATCAATATAGGAGAAAACAGAGTGAAACCTAAAAATTCAAACTGTTACTGGAAATGAACGCTTCAACATAGAAGAACGAAATTTGGGGAACCAAGTCGCCTTAGTGTACTGATCATTACCTGAAAGTATCATCCAGTTTGGGTGAAAAAATATTTGCTGAGATTTCTGGAGATTCGTAATTTTGGGAAGCTTGGCAACCCCTTCCCATGAAAGTGTTTCTCGCCAGTCACTGCTTAGGGCTACATCAAGAGGAAACAAAACGTAGAGATAGAACGTGAAACTACTTTGTTGTGTCAAGTTTCAAGAAGCTAGCACAAACCGTGTTGGATTTAGAGTTCCAAATACATCTATCAATATAGGAGAAAACAGAGCGAAACCTACAAATTCAAACTGTTACTGGAAATGAACGCTTCAACATAGAAGAACGAAATTTGGGGAACCAAGTCGCCTTAGTGTACTGATCATTACCTGAAAGTATCATCCAGTTTGGGTGAAAAAATGTTTGCTGAGATTTCTGGAGATTCGTAATTTTGGGAAGCTTGGCAACCCCTTCCCATGAAAGTGTTTCTCGCCAGTCACTGCTTAGGGCTACATCAAGAGGAAACAAAACGTAGAGATAGAACGTGAAACTACTTTGTTGTGTCAAGTTTCAAGAAGCTAGCACAAACCGTGTTGGATTTAGAGTTCCAAATACATCTATCAATATAGGAGAAAACAGAGTGAAACCTAAAAATTCAAACTGTTACTGGAAATGAACGCTTCAACATAGAAGAACGAAATTTGGGGAACCAAGTCGCCTTAGTGTACTGATCATTACCTGAAAGTATCATCCAGTTTGGGTGAAAAAATATTTGCTGAGATTTCTGGAGATTCGTAATTTTGGGAAGCTTGGCAACCCCTTCCCATGAAAGTGTTTCTCGCCAGTCACTGCTTAGGGCTACATCAAGAGGAAACCAAACGTAGAGATAGAACGTGAAACTACTTTGTTGTGTCAAGTTTCAAGAAGCTAGCACAAACCGTGTTGGATTTAGAGTTCCAAATACATCTATCAATATAGGAGAAAACAGAGTGAAACCTACAAATTCAAACTGTTACTGGAAATGAACGCTTCAACATAGAAGAACGAAATTTGGGGAACCAAGTCGCCTTAGTGTACTGATCATTACCTGAAAGTATCATCCAGTTTGGGTGAAAAAATGTTTGCTGAGATTTCTGGAGATTCGTAATTTTGGGAAGCTTGGCAACCCCTTCCCATGAAAGTGTTTCTCGCCAGTCACTGCTTAGGGCTACATCAAGAGGAAACAAAACGTAGAGATAGAACGTGAAACTACTTTGTTGTGTCAAGTTTCAAGAAGCTAGCACAAACCGTGTTGGATTTAGAGTTCCAAATACATCTATCAATATAGGAGAAAACAGAGTGAAACCTACAAATTCAAACTGTTACTGGAAATGAACGCTTCAACATAGAAGAACGAAATTTGGGGAACCAAGTCGCCTTAGTGTACTGATCATTACCTGAAAGTATCATCCAGTTTGGGTGAAAAAATATTTGCTGAGATTTCTGGAGATTCGTAATTTTGGGAAGCTTGGCAACCCCTTCCCATGAAAGTGTTTCTCGCCAGTCACTGCTTAGGGCTACATCAAGAGGAAACAAAACGTAGAGATAGAACGTGAAACTACTTTGTTGTTTCAAGTTTCAAGAAGCTAGCACAAACCGTGTTGGATTTAGAGTTCCAAATACATCTATCAATATAGGAGAAAACAGAGTGAAACCTAAAAATTCAAACTGTTACTGGAAATGAACGCTTCAACATAGAAGAACGAAATTTGGGGAACCAAGTCGCCTTAGTGTACTGATCATTACCTGAAAGTATCATCCAGTTTGGGTGAAAAAATATTTGCTGAGATTTCTGGAGATTCGTAATTTTGGGAAGCTTGGCAACCCCTTCCCATGAAAGTGTTTCTCGCCAGTCACTGCTTAGGGCTACATCAAGAGGAAACAAAACGTAGAGATAGAACGTGAAACTACTTTGTTGTGTCAAGTTTCAAGAAGCTAGCACAAACCGTGTTGGATTTAGAGTTCCAAATACATCTATCAATATAGGAGAAAACAGAGTGAAACCTAAAAATTCAAACTGTTACTGGAAATGAACGCTTCAACATAGAAGAACGAAATTTGGGGAACCAAGTCGCCTTAGTGTACTGATCATTACCTGAAAGTATCATCCAGTTTGGGTGAAAAAATATTTGCTGAGATTTCTGGAGATTCGTAATTTTGGGAAGCTTGGCAACCCCTTCCCATGAAAGTGTTTCTCGCCAGTCACTGCTTAGGGCTACATCAAGAGGAAACAAAACGTAGAGATAGAACGTGAAACTACTTTGTTGTGTCAAGTTTCAAGAAGCTAGCACAAACCGTGTTGGATTTAGAGTTCCAAATACATCTATCAATATAGGAGAAAACAGAGTGAAACCTAAAAATTCAAACTGTTACTGGAAATGAACGCTTCAACATAGAAGAACGAAATTTGGGGAACCAAGTCGCCTTAGTGTACTGATCATTACCTGAAAGTATCATCCAGTTTGGGTGAAAAAATATTTGCTGAGATTTCTGGAGATTCATAATTTTGGGAAGCTTGGCCACCCCTTCACATGAAAGCGTTTCTCGCCAGTCACTGCTTAGGGCTACATCAAGAGGAAACCAAACGTAGAGATAGAACGTGAAACTACTTTGTTGTGTCAAGTTTCAAGAAGTTAGCACAAACCGTGTTGGATTTAGAGTTCCAAATACATCTATCAATATAGGAGAAAACAGAGTGAAACCTAAAAATTCAAACTGCTACTGGAAATGAACGCTTCAACATAGAAGAACGAAATTTGGGGAACCAAGTCGCCTTAGTGTACTGATCATTACCTGAGAATATCATCCAGTTTGGGTGAAAAAATATTTGCTGAGATTTCTGGAGATTCGTAATTTTTGGAAGCTTGGCAACCCCTTCCCATGAAAGTGTTTCTCGCCAGTCACTGCTTAGGGCTACATCTAGAGGAAACAAAACGTAGAGATAGAACGTGAAACTACTTTGTTGTGTCAAGTTTCAAGAAGCTAGCACAAACCGTGTTGGATTTAGAGTTCCAAATACATCTATCAATATAGGAGAAAACAGAGTGAAACCTAAAAATTCAAACTGTAACTGGAAATGAACGCTTCAACATAGAAGAACGAAATTTGGGGAACCAAGTCGCCTTAGTGTACTGATCATTACCTGAAAGTATCATCCAGTTGGGGTGAAAAAATATTTGCTGAGATTTCTGGAGATTCGTAATTTTGGGAAGCTTGGCAACCCCTTCCCATGAAAGTGTTTCTCGCCAGTCACTGCTTAGGGCTACATCAAGAGGAAACAAAACGTAGAGATAGAAGGTGAAACTACTTTGTTGTGTCAAGTTTCAAGAAGCTAGCACAAACCGTGTTGGATTTAGAGTTCCAAATACATCTATCAATATAGGAGAAAACAGAGTGAAACCTAAAAATTCAAACTGTTACTGGGAATGAACCCTTCAACATAGAAGAACGAAATTTGGGGAACCAAGTCGCCTTAGTGTACTGATCATTACCTGAAAGTATCATCCAGTTTGGGTGAAAAAATATTTGCTGAGATTTCTGGAGATTCGTAATTTTGGGAAGCTTGGCAACCCCTTCCCATGAAAGTGTTTCTGGCCAGTCACTGCTTAGGGCTACATCAAGAGGAAACCAAACGTAGAGATAGAACGTGAAACTACTTTGCTGTGTCAAGTTTCAAGAAGCTAGCACAAACCGTGTTGGATTTAGAGTTCCAAATACATCTATCAATATAGGAGAAAACAGAGTGAAACCTAAAAATTCAAACTGTTACTGGAAATGAACGCTTCAACATAGAAGAACGAAATTTGGGGAACCAAGTCGCCTAAGTGTACTGATCATTACCTGAAAGTATCATCCAGTTTGGGTGAAAAAATATTTGCTGAGATTTCTGGAGATTCGTAATTTTTGGAAGCTTGGCAACCCCTTCCCATGAAAGTGTTTCTCGCCAGTCACTGCTTAGGGCTACATCAAGAGGAAACAAAACGTAGAGATAGAACGTGAAACTACTTTGTTGTGTCAAGTTTCAAGAAGCTAGCACAAACCGTGTTGGATTTAGAGTTCCAAATACATCTATCAATATACGAGAAAACAGAGTGAAACCTAAAAATTCAAACTGTTACTGGAAATGAACGCTTCAACATAGAAGAACGAAATTTGGGGAACCAAGTCGCCTTAGTGTACTGATCATTACCTGAAAGTATCATCCAGTGTGGGTGAAAAAATATTTGCTGAGATTTCTGGAGATTCGTAATTTTGGGAAGCTTGGCAACCCCTTCCCATGAAAGTGTTTCTCGCCAGTCACTGCTTAGGGCTACATCAAGAGGAAACCAAACGTAGAGATAGAACGTGAAACTACTTTGTTGTGTCAAGTTTCAAGAAGCTAGCACAAACCGTGTTGGATTTAGAGTTCCAAATACATCTATCAATATAGGAGAAAACAGAGTGAAACCTACAAATTCAAACTGTTACTGGAAATGAACGCTTCAACATAGAAGAACGAAATTTGGGGAACCAAGTCGCCTTAGTGTACTGATCATTACCTGAAAGTATCATCCAGTTTGGGTGAAAAAATGTTTGCTGAGATTTCTGGAGATTCGTAATTTTGGGAAGCTTGGCAACCCCTTCCCATGAAAGTGTTTCTCGCCAGTCACTGCTTAGGGCTACATCAAGAGGAAACAAAACGTAGAGATAGAACGTGAAACTACTTTGTTGTGTCAAGTTTCAAGAAGCTAGCACAAACCGTGTTGGATGTAGAGTTCCAAATACATCTATCAATATAGGAGAAAACAGAGTGAAACCTAAAAATTCAAACTGTTACTGGAAATGAACGCTTCAACATAGAAGAACGAAATTTGGGGAACCAAGTCGCCTTAGTGTACTGATCATTACCTGAAAGTATCATCCAGTTTGGGTGAAAAAATATTTGCTGAGATTTCTGGAGATTCGTATTTTTTGGAAGCTTGGCAACCCCTTCCCATGAAAGTGTTTCTCGCCAGTCACTGCTTAGGGCTACATCAAGAGGAAACAAAACGTAGAGATAGAACGTGAAACTACTTTGTTGTGTCAAGTTTCAAGAAGCTAGCACAAACCGTGTTGGATTTAGAGTTCCAAATACATCTATCAATATAGGAGAAAACAGAGTGAAACCTAAAAATTCAAACTGTTACTGGAAATGAACGCTTCAACATAGAAGAACGAAATTTGGGGAACCAAGTCGCCTTAGTGTACTGATCATTACCTGAAAGTATCATCCAGTTTGGGTGAAAAAATATTTGCTGAGATTTCTGGAGATTCATAATTTTAGGAAGCTTGGCAACCCCTTCCCATGAAAGTGTTTCTCGCCAGTCACTGCTTAGGGCTACATCAAGAGGAAACCAAACGTAGAGATAGAACGTGAAACTACTTTCTTGTGTCAAGTTTCAAGAAGCTAGCACAAACCGTGTTGGATTTAGAGTTCCAAATACATCTATCAATATAGGAGAAAACAGAGTGAAACCTAAAAATTCAAACTGTTACTGGAAATGAACGCTTCAACATAGAAGAACGAAATTTGGGGAACCAAGTCGCCTTAGTGTACTGATCATTACCTGAAAGTATCATCCAGTTTGGGTGAAAAAATATTTGCTGAGATTTCTGGAGATTCGTAATTTTGGGAAGCTTGGCAACCCCTTCCCATGAAAGTGTTTCTCGCCAGTCACTGCTTAGGGCTACATCAAGAGGAAACCAAACGTAGAGATAGAACGTGAAACTACTTTGTTGTGTCAAGTTTCAAGAAGCTAGCACAAACCGTGTTGGATTTAGAGTTCCAAATACATCTATCAATATAGGAGAAAACAGAGTGAAACCTACAAATTCAAACTGTTACTGGAAATGAACGCTTCAACATAGAAGAACGAAATTTGGGGAACCAAGTCGCCTTAGTGTACTGATCATTACCTGAAAGTATCATCCAGTTTGGGTGAAAAAATGTTTGCTGAGATTTCTGGAGATTCGTAATTTTGGGAAGCTTGGCAACCCCTTCCCATGAAAGTGTTTCTCGCCAGTCACTGCTTAGGGCTACATCAAGAGGAAACAAAACGTAGAGATAGAACGTGAAACTACTTTGTTGTGTCAAGTTTCAAGAAGCTAGCACAAACCGTGTTGGATGTAGAGTTCCAAATACATCTATCAATATAGGAGAAAACAGAGTGAAACCTAAAAATTCAAACTGTTACTGGAAATGAACGCTTCAACATAGAAGAACGAAATTTGGGGAACCAAGTCGCCTTAGTGTACTGATCATTACCTGAAAGTATCATCCAGTTTGGGTGAAAAAATATTTGCTGAGATTTCTGGAGATTCGTAATTTTGGGAAGCTTGGCAACCCCTTCCCATGAAAGTGTTTCTCGCCAGTCACTGCTTAGGGCTACATCAAGAGGAAACCAAACGTAGAGATAGAACGTGAAACTACTTTCTTGTGTCAAGTTTCAAGAAGCTAGCACAAACCGTGTTGGATTTAGAGTTCCAAATACATCTATCAATATAGGAGAAAACAGAGTGAAACCTAAAAATTCAAACTGTTACTGGAAATGAACGCTTCAACATAGAAGAACGAAATTTGGGGAACCAAGTCGCCTTAGTGTACTGATCATTACCTGAAAGTATCATCCAGTTTGGGTGAAAAAATATTTGCTGAGATTTCTGGAGATTCGTAATTTTGGGAAGCTTGGCAACCCCTTCCCATGAAAGTGTTTCTCGCCAGTCACTGCTTAGGGCTACATCAAGAGGAAACCAAACGTAGAGATAGAACGTGAAACTACTTTGTTGTGTCAAGTTTCAAGAAGCTAGCACAAACCGTGTTGGATTTAGAGTTCCAAATACATCTATCAATATAGGAGAAAACAGAGTGAAACCTACAAATTCAAACTGTTACTGGAAATGAACGCTTCAACATAGAAGAACGAAATTTGGGGAACCAAGTCGCCTTAGTGTACTGATCATTACCTGAAAGTATCATCCAGTTTGGGTGAAAAAATGTTTGCTGAGATTTCTGGAGATTCGTAATTTTGGGAAGCTTGGCAACCCCTTCCCATGAAAGTGTTTCTCGCCAGTCACTGCTTAGGGCTACATCAAGAGGAAACAAAACGTAGAGATAGAACGTGAAACTACTTTGTTGTGTCAAGTTTCAAGAAGCTAGCACAAACCGTGTTGGATGTAGAGTTCCAAATACATCTATCAATATAGGAGAAAACAGAGTGAAACCTAAAAATTCAAACTGTTACTGGAAATGAACGCTTCAACATAGAAGAACGAAATTTGGGGAACCAAGTCGCCTTAGTGTACTGATCATTACCTGAAAGTATCATCCAGTTTGGGTGAAAAAATATTTGCTGAGATTTCTGGAGATTCGTAATTTTTGGAAGCTTGGCAACCCCTTCCCATGAAAGTGTTTCTCGCCAGTCACTGCTTAGGGCTACATCAAGAGGAAACAAAACGTAGAGATAGAACGTGAAACTACTTTGTTGTGTCAAGTTTCAAGAAGCTAGCACAAACCGTGTTGGATTTAGAGTTCCAAATACATCTATCAATATAGGAGAAAACAGAGTGAAACCTAAAAATTCAAACTGTTACTGGAAATGAACGCTTCAACATAGAAGAACGAAATTTGGGGAACCAAGTCGCCTTAGTGTACTGATCATTACCTGAAAGTATCATCCAGTTTGGGTGAAAAAATATTTGCTGAGATTTCTGGAGATTCATAATTTTGGGAAGCTTGGCAACCCCTTCCCATGAAAGTGTTTCTCGCCAGTCACTGCTTAGGGCTACATCAAGAGGAAACCAAACGTAGAGATAGAACGTGAAACTACTTTCTTGTGTCAAGTTTCAAGAAGCTAGCACAAACCGTGTTGGATTTAGAGTTCCAAATACATCTATCAATATAGGAGAAAACAGAGTGAAACCTAAAAATTCAAACTGTTACTGGAAATGAACGCTTCAACATAGAAGAACGAAATTTGGGGAACCAAGTCGCCTTAGTGTACTGATCATTACCTGAAAGTATCATCCAGTTTGGGTGAAAAAATATTTGCTGAGATTTCTGGAGATTCGTAATTTTGGGAAGCTTGGCAACCCCTTCCTATGAAAGTGTTTCTCGCCAGTCACTGCTTAGGGCTACATCAAGAGGAAACCAAACATACAGATAGAACGTGAAACTACTTTGTTGTGTCAAGTTTCAAGAAGCTAGCACAAACCGTGTTGGATTTAGAGTTCCAAATACATCTATCAATATAGGAGAAAACAGAGTGAAACCTAAAAATTCAAACTGTTACTGGAAATGAACGCTTCAACATAGAAGAACGAAATTTGGGGAACCAAGTCGCCTTAGTGTACTGATCATTACCTGAAAGTATCATCCAGTTTGGGTGAAAAAATATTTGCTGAGATTTCTGGAGATTCGTAATTTTGGGAAGCTTGGCAACCCCTTCCCATGAAAGTGTTTCTCGCCAGTCACTGCTTAGGGCTACATCAAGAGGAAACCAAACGTAGAGATAGAACGTGAAACTACTTTGTTGTTTCAAGTTTCAAGAAGCTAGCACAAACCGTGTTGGATTTAGAGTTCCAAATACATCTATCAATATAGGAGAAAACAGAGTGTAACCTAAAAATTCAAACTGTTACTGGAAATGAACGCTTCAACATAGAAGAACGAAATTTGGGGAACCAAGTCGCCTTAGTGTACTGATCATTACCTGAAAGTATCATCCAGTTTGGGTGAAAAAATATTTGCTGAGATTTCTGGAGATTCGTAATTTTGGGAAGCTTGGCAACCCCTTCCCATGAAAGTGTTTCTCGCCAGTCACTGCTTAGGGCTACATCAAGAGGAAACAAAACGTAGAGATAGAACGTGAAACTACTTTGTTGTGTCAAGTTTCAAGAAGCTAGCACAAACCGTGTTGGATTTAGAGTTCCAAATACATCTATCAATATAGGAGAAAACAGAGTGAAACCTACAAATTCAAACTGTTACTGGAAATGAACGCTTCAACATAGAAGAACGAAATTTGGGGAACCAAGTCGCCTTAGTGTACTGATCATTACCTGAAAGTATCATCCAGTTTGGGTGAAAAAATATTTGCTGAGATTTCTGGAGATTCATAATTTTGGGAAGCTTTGCAACCCCTTCCCATGAAAGTGTTTCTCGCCAGTCACTGCTTAGGGCTACATCAAGAGGAAACCAAACTTAGAGATAGAACGTGAAACTACTTTGTTGTGTCAAGTTTCAAGAAGCTAGCACAAACCGTGTTGGATTTAGAGTTCCAAATACATCTATCAATATAGGAGAAAACAGAGTGAAACCTAAAAATTCAAACTGTTACTGGAAATGAACGCTTCAACATAGAAGAACGAAATTTGGGGAACCAAGTCGCCTTAGTGTACTGATCATTACCTGAAAGTATCATCAAGTTTGGGTGAAAAAATATTTGCTGAGATTTCTGGAGATTCGTAATTTTGGGAAGCTTGGCAACCCCTTCCCATGAAAGTGTTTCTCGCCAGTCACTGCTTAGGGCTACATCAAGAGGAAACAAAACGTAGATATAGAAGGTGAAACTACTTTGTTGTGTCAAGTTTCAAGAAGCTAGCACAAACCGTGTTGGATTTAGAGTTCCAAATACATCTATCAATATAGGAGAAAACAGAGTGAAACCTAAAAATTCAAACTGTTACTGGGAATGAACGCTTCAACATAGAAGAACGAAATTTGGGGAACCAAGTCGCCTTAGTGTACTGATCATTACCTGAAAGTATCATCCAGTTTGGGTGAAAAAATATTTGCTGAGATTTCTGGAGATTCATAATTTTGGGAAGCTTGGCAACCCCTTCCCATGAAAGTGTTTCTCGCCAGTCACTGCTTAGGGCTACATCAAGAGGAAACCAAACGTAGAGATAGAACGTGAAACTACTTTGTTGTGTCAAGTTTCAAGAAGTTAGCACAAACCGTGTTGGATTTAGAGTTCCAAATACATCTATCAATATAGGAGAAAACAGAGTGAAACCTAAAAATTCAAACTGCTACTGGAAATGAACGCTTCAACATAGAAGAATGAAATTTGGGGAACCAAGTCGCCTTAGTGTACTGATCATTACCTGAGAGTATCATCCAGTTTCGTTGAAAAAATATTTGCTGAGATTTCTGGAGATTCGTAATTTTTGGAAGCTTGGCAACCCCTTCCCATGAAAGTGTTTCTCGCCAGTCACTGCTTAGGGCTACATCTAGAGGAAACAAAACGTAGAGATAGAACGTGAAACTACTTTGTTGTGTCAAGTTTCAAGAAGCTAGCACAAACCGTGTTGGATTTAGAGTTCCAAATACATCTATCAATATAGGAGAAAACAGAGTGAAACCTAAAAATTCAAACTGTTACTGGAAATGAACGCTTCAACATAGAAGAACGAAATTTGGGGAACCAAGTCGCCTTAGTGTACTGATCATTACCTGAAAGTATCATCCAGTTTGGGTGAAAAAATATTTGCTGAGATTTCTGGAGATTCGTAATTTTGGGAAGCTTGGCAACCCCTTCCCATGAAAGTGTTTCTCGCCAGTCACTGCTTAGGGCTACATCAAGAGGAAACAAAACGTAGAGATAGAAGGTGAAACTACTTTGTTGTGTCAAGTTTCAAGAAGCTAGCACAAACCGTGTTGGATTTAGAGTTCCAAATACATCTATCAATATAGGAGAAAACAGAGTGAAACCTAAAAATTCAAACTGTTACTGGGAATGAACGCTTCAACATAGAAGAACGAAATTTGGGGAACCAAGTCGCCTTAGTGTACTGATCATTACCTGAAAGTATCATCCAGTTTGGGTGAAAAAATATTTGCTGAGATTTCTGGAGATTCGTAATTTTGGGAAGCTTGGCAACCCCTTCCCATGAAAGTGTTTCTCGCCAGTCACTGCTTAGGGCTACATCAAGAGGAAACCAAACGTAGAGATAGAACGTGAAACTACTTTGTTGTGTCAAGTTTCAAGAAGTTAGCACAAACCGTGTTGGATTTAGAGTTCCAAATACATCTATCAATATAGGAGAAAACAGAGTGAAACCTAAAAATTCAAACTGCTACTGGAAATGAACGCTTCAACATAGAAGAACGAAATTTGGGGAACCAAGTCGCCTTAGTGTACTGATCATTACCTGAAAGTATCATCCAGTTTGGGTGAAAAAATATTTGCTGAGATTTCTGGAGATTCGTAATTTTGGGAAGCTTGGCAACCCCTTCCCATGAAAGTGTTTCTCGCCAGTCACTGCTTAGGGCTACATCAAGAGGAAACAAAACGTAGAGATAGAAGGTGAAACTACTTTGTTGTGTCAAGTTTCAAGAAGCTAGCACAAACCGTGTTGGATTTAGAGTTCCAAATACATCTATCAATATAGGAGAAAACAGAGTGAAACCTAAAAATTCAAACTGTTACTGGGAATGAACGCTTCAACATAGAAGAACGAAATTTGGGGAACCAAGTCGCCTTAGTGTACTGATCATTACCTGAAAGTATCATCCAGTTTGGGTGAAAAAATATTTGCTGAGATTTCTGGAGATTCGTAATTTTGGGAAGCTTGGCAACCCCTTCCCATGAAAGTGTTTCTCGCCAGTCACTGCTTAGGGCTACATCAAGAGGAAACAAAACGTAGAGATAGAACGTGAAACTACTTTGTTGTGTCAAGTTTCAAGAAGCTAGCACAAACCGTGTTGGATTTAGAGTTCCAAATACATCTATCAATATAGGAGAAAACAGAGTGAAACCTAAAAATTCAAACTGTTACTGGAATTGAACGCTTCAACATAGAAGAACGAAATTTGGGGAACCAAGTCGCCTTAGTGTACTGATCATTACCTGAAAGTATCATCCAGTTTGGGTGAAAAAATATTTGCTGAGATTTCTGGAGATTCATAATTTTGGGAAGCTTGGCAACCCCTTCCCATGAAAGTGTTTCTCGCCAGTCACTGCTTAGGGCTACATCAAGAGGAAACCAAACGTAGAGATAGAACGTGAAACTACTTTGTTGTGTCAAGTTTCAAGAAGTTAGCACAAACCGTGTTGGATTTAGAGTTCCAAATACATCTATCAATATAGGAGAAAACAGAGTGAAACCTAAAAATTCAAACTGCTACTGGAAATGAACGCTTCAACATAGAAGAATGAAATTTGGGGAACCAAGTCGCCTTAGTGTACTGATCATTACCTGAGAGTATCATCCAGTTTGGGTGAAAAAATATTTGCTGAGATTTCTGGAGATTCGTAATTTTTGGAAGCTTGGCAACCCCTTCCCATGAAAGTGTTTCTCGCCAGTCACTGCTTAGGGCTACATCTAGAGGAAACAAAACGTAGAGATAGAACGTGAAACTACTTTGTTGTGTCAAGTTTCAAGAAGCTAGCACAAACCGTGTTGGATTTAGAGTTCCAAATACATCTATCAATATAGGAGAAAACAGAGTGAAACCTAAAAATTCAAACTGTTACTGGAAATGAACGCTTCAACATAGAAGAACGAAATTTGGGGAACCAAGTCGCCTTAGTGTACTGATCATTACCTGAAAGTATCATCCAGTTTGGGTGAAAAAATATTTGCTGAGATTTCTGGAGATTCGTAATTTTGGGAAGCTTGGCAACCCCTTCCCATGAAAGTGTTTCTCGCCAGTCACTGCTTAGGGCTACATCAAGAGGAAACAAAACGTAGAGATAGAACGTGAAACTACTTTGTTGTGTCAAGTTTCAAGAAGCTAGCACAAACCGTGTTGGATTTAGAGTTCCAAATACATCTATCAATATAGGAGAAAACAGAGTGAAACCTAAAAATTCAAACTGTTACTGGGAATGAACGCTTCAACATAGAAGAACGAAATTTGGGGAACCAAGTCGCCTTAGTGTACTGATCATTACCTGAAAGTATCATCCAGTTTGGGTGAAAAAATATTTGCTGAGATTTCTGGAGATTCGTAATTTTGGGAAGCTTGGCAACCCCTTCCCATGAAAGTGTTTCTCGCCAGTCACTGCTTAGGGCTACATCAAGAGGAAACGAAACGTAGAGATAGAACGTGAAACTACTTTGTTGTGTCAAGTTTCAAGAAGCTAGCACAAACCGTGTTGGATTTAGAGTTCCAAATACATCTATCAATATAGGAGAAAACAGAGTGAAACCTAAAAATTCAAACTGTTACTGGAAATGAACGCTTCAACATAGAAGAACGAAATTTGGGGAACCAAGTCGCCTTAGTGTACTGATCATTACCTGAAAGTATCATCCAGTTTGGGTGAAAAAATATTTGCTGAGATTTCTGGAGATTCGTAATTTTTGGAAGCTTGGCAACCCCTTCCCATGAAAGTGTTTCTCGCCAGTCACTGCTTAGGGCTACATCAAGAGGAAACAAAACGTAGAGATAGAACGTGAAACTACTTTGTTGTGTCAAGTTTCAAGAAGCTAGCACAAACCGTGTTGGATTTAGAGTTCCAAATACATCTATCAATATAGGAGAAAACAGAGTGAAACCTAAAAATTCAAACTGTTACTGGAAATGAACGCTTCAACATAGAAGAACGAAATTTGGGGAACCATGTCGCCTTAGTGTACTGATCATTACCTGAAAGTATCATCCAGTTTGGGTGAAAAAATATTTTCTGAGATTTCTGGAGATTCGTAATTTTGGGAAGCTTGGCAACCCCTTCCCATGAAAGTGTTTCTCGCCAGTCACTGCTTAGGGCTACATCAAGAGGAAACAAAACGTAGAGATAGAACGTGAAACTACTTTGTTGTGTCAAGTTTCAAGAAGCTAGCACAAACCGTGTTGGATTTAGAGTTCCAAATACATCTATCAATATAGGAGAAACAGAGTGAAACCTAAAAATTCAAACTGCTACTGGAAATGAACGCTTCAACATAGAAGAACGAAATTTGGGGAACCAAGTCGCCTTAGTGTACTGATCATTACCTGAGAGTATCATCCAGTTTGGGTGAAAAAATATTTGCTGAGATTTCTGGAGATTCGTAATTTTTGGAAGCTTGGCAACCCCTTCCCATGAAAGTGTTTCTCGCCAGTCACTGCTTAGGGCTACATCAAGAGGAAACAAAACGTAGAGATAGAACGTGAAACTACTTTGTTGTGTCAAGTTTCAAGAAGCTAGCACAAACCGTGTTGGATTTAGAGTTCCAAATACATCTATCAATATAGGAGAAAACAGAGTGAAACCTAAAAATTCAAACTGCTACTGGAAATAAACGCTTCAACATAGAAGAACGAAATTTGGGGAACCAAGTCGCCTTAGTGTACTGATCATTACCTGAGAGTATCATCCAGTTTGGGTGAAAAAATATTTGCTGAGATTTCTGGAGATTCGTAATTTTTGGAAGCTTGGCAACCCCTTCCCATGAAAGTGTTTCTCGCCAGTCACTGCTTAGGGCTACATTTAGAGGAAACAAAACGTAGAGATAGAACGTGAAACTACTTTGTTGTGTCAAGTTTCAAGAAGCTAGCACAAACCGTGTTGGATTTAGAGTTCCAAATACATCTATCAATGTAGGAGAAAACAGAGTGAAACCTAAAAATTCAAACTGTTACTGGAAATGAACGCTTCAACATAGAAGAACGAAATTTGGGGAACCAAGTCGCCTTAGTGTACTGATCATTACCTGAAAGTATCATCCAGTTTGGGTGAAAAAATATTTGCTGAGATTTCTGGAGATTCGTAATTTTGGGAAGCTTGGCAACCCCTTCCCATGAAAGTGTTTCTCGCCAGTCACTGCTTAGGGCTACATCAAGAGGAAACAAAACGTAGAGATAGAAGGTGAAACTACTTTGTTGTGTCAAGTTTCAAGAAGCTAGCACAAACCGTGTTGGATTTAGAGTTCCAAATACATCTATCAATATAGGAGAAAACAGAGTGAAACCTAAAAATTCAAACTGTTACTGGGAATGAACGCTTCAACATAGAAGAACGAAATTTGGGGAACCAAGTCGCCTTAGTGTACTGATCATTATCTGAAAGTATCATCCAGTTTGGGTGAAAAAATATTTGCTGAGATTTCTGGAGATTCGTAATTTTGGGAAGCTTGGCAACCCCTTCCCATGAAAGTGTTTCTCGCCAGTCACTGCTTAGGGCTACATCAAGAGGAAACAAAACGTAGAGATAGAACGTGAAACTACTTTGTTGTGTCAAGTTTCAAGAAGCTAGCACAAACCGTGTTGGATTTAGAGTTCCAAATACATCTATCAATATAGGAGAAAACAGAGTGAAACCTAAAAATTCAAACTGTTACTGGAAATGAACGCTTCAACATAGAAGAACGAAATTTGGGGAACCAAGTCGCCTTAGTGTACTGATCATTACCTGAAAGTATCATCCAGTTTGGGTGAAAAAATGTTTGCTGAGATTTCTGGAGATTCGTAATTTTGGGAAGCTTGGCAACCCCTTCCCATGAAAGTGTTTCTCGCCAGTCACTGCTTAGGGCTACATCAAGAGGAAACAAAACGTAGAGATAGAACGTGAAACTACTTTGTTGTGTCAAGTTTCAAGAAGCTAGCACAAACCGTGTTGGATTTAGAGTTCCAAATACATCTATCAATATAGGAGAAAACAGAGTGAAACCTAAAAATTCAAACTGTTACTGGAAATGAACGCTTCAACATAGAAGAACGAAATTTGGGGAAACAAGTCGCCTTAGTGTACTGATCATTACCTGAAAGTATCATCCAGTTTGGGTGAAAAAATGTTTGCTGAGATTTCTTGAGATTCGTAATTTTGGGAAGCTTGGCAACCCCTTCCCATGAAAGTGTTTCTCGCCAGTCACTGCTTAGGGCTACATCAAGAGGAAACAAAACGTAGAGATAGAACGTGAAACTACTTTGTTGTGTCAAGTTTCAAGAAGCTAGCACAAACCGTGTTGGATTTAGAGTTCCAAATACATCTATCAATATAGGAGAAAACAGAGTGAAACCTAAAAATTAAAACTGTTACTGGAAATGAACGCTTCAACATAGAAGAACGAAATTTGGGGAACCAAGTCGCCTTAGTGTACTGATCATTACCTGAAAGTATCATCCAGTTTGGGTGAAAAAATGTTTGCTGAGATTTCTGGAGATTCGTAATTTTGGGAAGCTTGGCAACCCCTTCCCATGAAAGTGTTTCTCGCCAGTCACTGCTTAGGGCTACATCAAGAGGAAACAAAACGTAGAGATAGAACGTGAAACTACTTTGTTGTGTCAAGTTTCAAGAAGCTAGCACAAACCGTGTTGTATTTAGAGGTCCAAATACATCTATCAATATAGGAGAAAACAGAGTGAAACCTAAAAATTCAAACTGTTACTGGGAATGAACGCTTCAACATAGAAGAACGAAATTTGGGGAACCAAGTCGCCTTAGTGTACTGATCATTACCTGAAAGTATCATCCAGTTTGGGTGAAAAAATATTTGCTGAGATTTCTGGAGATTCGTAATTTTGGGAAGCTTGGCAACCCCTTCCCATGAAAGTGTTTCTCGCCAGTCACTGCTTAGGGCTACATCAAGAGGAAACAAAACGTAGAGATAGAACGTGAAACTACTTTGTTGTGTCAAGTTTCAAGAAGCTAGCACAAACCGTGTTGGATTTAGAGTTCCAAATACATCTATCAATATAGGAGAAAACAGAGTGAAACCTAAAAATTCAAACTGTTACTGGAAATGAACGCTTCAACATAGAAGAACGAAATTTGGGGAACCAAGTCGCCTTAGTGTACTGATCATTACCTGAAAGTATCATCCAGTTTGGGTGAAAAAATATTTGCTGAGATTTCTGGAGATTCATAATTTTGGGAAGCTTGGCAACCCCTTCCCATGAAAGTGTTTCTCGCCAGTCACTGCTTAGGGCTACATCAAGAGGAAACCAAACGTAGAGATAGAACGTGAAACTACTTTGTTGTGTCAAGTTTCAAGAAGTTAGCACAAACCGTGTTGGATTTAGAGTTCCAAATACATCTATCAATATAGGAGAAAACAGAGTGAAACCTAAAAATTCAAACTGCTACTGGAAATGAACGCTTCAACATAGAAGAACGAAATTTGGGGAACCAAGTCGCCTTAGTGTACTGATCATTACCTGAGAGTATCATCCAGTTTGGGTGAAAAAATATTTGCTGAGATTTCTGGAGATTCGTAATTTTTGGAAGCTTGGCAACCCCTTCCCATGAAAGTGTTTCTCGCCAGTCACTGCTTAGGGCTACATTTAGAGGAAACAAAACGTAGAGATAGAACGTGAAACTACTTTGTTGTGTCAAGTTTCAAGAAGCTAGCACAAACCGTGTTGGATTTAGAGTTCCAAATACATCTATCAATATAGGAGAAAACAGAGTGAAACCTAAAAATTCAAACTGTTACTGGAAATGAACGCTTCAACATAGAAGAACGAAATTTGGGGAACCAAGTCGCCTTAGTGTACTGATCATTACCTGAAAGTATCATCCAGTTTGGGTGAAAAAATGTTTGCTGAGATTTCTGGAGATTCGTAATTTTGGGAAGCTTGGCAACCCCTTCCCATGAAAGTGTTTCTCGCCAGTCACTGCTTAGGGCTACATCAAGAGGAAACAAAACGTAGAGATAGAACGTGAAACTACTTTGTTGTGTCAAGTTTCAAGAAGCTAGCACAAACCGTGTTGGATTTAGAGTTCCAAATACATCTATCAATATAGGAGAAAACAGAGTGAAACCTACAAATTCAAACTGTTACTGGAAATGAACGCTTCAACATAGAACAACGAAATTTGGGGAACCAAGTCGCCTTAGTGTACTGATCATTACCTGAAAGTATCATCCAGTTTGGGTGAAAAAATGTTTGCTGAGATTTCTGGAGATTCGTAATTTTGGGAAGCTTGGCAACCCCTTCCCATGAAAGTGTTTCTCGCCAGTCACTGCTTAGGGCTACATCAAGAGGAAACAAAACGTAGAGATAGAACGTGAAACTACTTTGTTGTGTCAAGTTTCAAGAAGCTAGCACAAACCGTGTTGGATTTAGAGTTCCAAATACATCTATCAATATAGGAGAAAACAGAGTGAAACCTAAAAATTCAAACTGTTACTGGAAATGAACGCTTCAACATAGAAGAACGAAATTTGGGGAACCAAGTCGCCTTAGTGTACTGATCATTACCTGAAAGTATCATCCAGTTTGGGTGAAAAAATATTTGCTGAGATTTCTGGAGATTCATAATTTTGGGAAGCTTGGCAACCCCTTCCCATGAAAGTGTTTCTCGCCAGTCACTGCTTAGGGCTACATCAAGAGGAAACCAAACGTAGAGATAGAACGTGAAACTACTTTGTTGTGTCAAGTTTCAAGAAGCTAGCACAAACCGTGTTGGATTTAGAGTTCCAAATACATCTATCAATATAGGAGAAAACAGAGTGAAACCTAAAAATTCAAACTGCTACTGGAAATAAACGCTTCAACATAGAAGAACGAAATTTGGGGAACCAAGTCGCCTTAGTGTACTGATCATTACCTGAGAGTATCATCCAGTTTGGGTGAAAAAATATTTGCTGAGATTTCTGGAGATTCGTAATTTTTGGAAGCTTGGCAACCCCTTCCCATGAAAGTGTTTCTCGCCAGTCACTGCTTAGGGCTACATTTAGAGGAAACAAAACGTAGAGATAGAACGTGAAACTACTTTGTTGTGTCAAGTTTCAAGAAGCTAGCACAAACCGTGTTGGATTTAGAGTTCCAAATACATCTATCAATGTAGGAGAAAACAGAGTGAAACCTAAAAATTCAAACTGTTACTGGAAATGAACGCTTCAACATAGAAGAACGAAATTTGGGGAACCAAGTCGCCTTAGTGTACTGATCATTACCTGAAAGTATCATCCAGTTTGGGTGAAAAAATATTTGCTGAGATTTCTGGAGATTCGTAATTTTGGGAAGCTTGGCAACCCCTTCCCATGAAAGTGTTTCTCGCCAGTCACTGCTTAGGGCTACATCAAGAGGAAACAAAACGTAGAGATAGAAGGTGAAACTACTTTGTTGTGTCAAGTTTCAAGAAGCTAGCACAAACCGTGTTGGATTTAGAGTTCCAAATACATCTATCAATATAGGAGAAAACAGAGTGAAACCTAAAAATTCAAACTGTTACTGGGAATGAACGCTTCAACATAGAAGAACGAAATTTGGGGAACCAAGTCGCCTTAGTGTACTGATCATTATCTGAAAGTATCATCCAGTTTGGGTGAAAAAATATTTGCTGAGATTTCTGGAGATTCGTAATTTTGGGAAGCTTGGCAACCCCTTCCCATGAAAGTGTTTCTCGCCAGTCACTGCTTAGGGCTACATCAAGAGGAAACAAAACGTAGAGATAGAACGTGAAACTACTTTGTTGTGTCAAGTTTCAAGAAGCTAGCACAAACCGTGTTGGATTTAGAGTTCCAAATACATCTATCAATATAGGAGAAAACAGAGTGAAACCTAAAAATTCAAACTGTTACTGGAAATGAACGCTTCAACATAGAAGAACGAAATTTGGGGAACCAAGTCGCCTTAGTGTACTGATCATTAACTGAGAGTATCATCCAGTTTGGGTGAAAAAATATTTGCTGAGATTTCTGGAGATTCGTAATTTTGGGAAGCTTGGCAACCCCTTCCCATGAAAGTGTTTCTCGCCAGTCACTGCTTAGGGCTACATCAAGAGGAAACAAAACGTAGAGATAGAACGTGAAACTACTTTGTTGTGTCAAGTTTCAAGAAGCTAGCACAAACCGTGTTGGATTTAGAGTTCCAAATACATCTATCAATATAGGAGAAAACAGAGTGAAACCTAAAAATTCAAACTGTTACTGGAAATGAACGCTTCAACATAGAAGAACGAAATTTGGGGAACCAAGTCGCCTTAGTGTACTGATCATTACCTGAAAGTATCATCCAGTTTGGGTGAAAAAATGTTTGCTGAGATTTCTGGAGATTCGTAATTTTGGGAAGTTTGGCAACCCCTTCCCATGAAATTGTTTCTCGCCAGTCACTGCTTAGGGCTACATCAAGAGGAAACAAAACGTAGAGATAGAACGTGAAACTACTTGGTTGTGTCAAGTTTCAAGAAGCTAGCACAAACCGTGTTGGATGTAGAGTTCCAAATACATCTATCAATATAGGAGAAAACAGAGGGAAACCTAAAAATTCAAACTGCTACTGGAAATGAACGCTTCAACATAGAAGAACGAAATTTGGGGATCCAAGTCGCCTTAGTGTACTGATCATTACCTGAGAGTATCATCCAGTTTGGGTGAAAAAATATTTGCTGAGATTTCTGGAGATTCGTAATTTTTGGAAGCTTGGCAACCCCTTCCCATGAAAGTGTTTCTCGCCAGTCACTGCTTAGGGCTACATCAAGAGGAAACAAAACGTAGAGATAGAACGTGAAACTACTTTGTTGTGTCAAGTTTCAAGAAGCTAGCACAAACCGTGTTGGATTTAGAGTTCCAAATACATCTATCAATATAGGAGAAAACAGAGTGAAACCTAAAAATTCAAACTGTTACTGGAAATGAACGCTTCAACATAGAAAAACGAAATTTGGGGAACCAAGTCGCCTTAGTGTACTGATCATTACCTGAAAGTATCATCCAGTTTGGGTGAAAAAATATTTGCTGAGATTTCTAGAGATTCGTAATTTTGGGAAGCTTGGCAACCCCTTCCCATGAAAGTGTTTCTCGCCAGTCACTGCTTAGGGCTACATCAAGAGGAAACAAAACGTAGAGATAGAACGTGAAACTACTTTGTTGTGTCAAGTTTCAAGAAGCTAGCACAAACCGTGTTGGATTTAGAGTTCCAAATACATCTATCAATATAGGAGAAAACAGAGTGAAACCTACAAATTCAAACTGTTACTGGAAATGAACGCTTCAACATAGAAGAACGAAATTTGGGGAACCAAGTCGCCTTAGTGTACAGATCATTACCTGAAAGTATCATCCAGTTTGGGTGAAAAAATGTTTGCTGAGATTTCTGGAGATTCGTAATTTTGGGAAGCTTGGCAACCCCTTCCCATGAAAGTGTTTCTCGCCAGTCACTGCTTAGGGCTACATCAAGAGGAAACAAAACGTAGAGATAGAACGTGAAACTACTTTGTTGTGTCAAGTTTCAAGAAGCTAGCACAAACCGTGTTGGATTTAGAGTTCCAAATACATCTATCAATATAGGAGAAAACAGAGTGAAACCTAAAAATTCAAACTGTTACTGGAAATGAACGCTTCAACATAGAAGAACGAAATTTGGGGAACCAAGTCGCCTTAGTGTACTGATCATTACCTGAAAGTATCATCCAGATTGGGTGAAAAAATATTTGCTGAGATTTCTGGAGATTCGTATTTTGGGAAGCTTGGCAACCCCTTCCCATGAAAGTGTTTCTCGCCAGTCACTGCTTAGGGCTACATCAAGAGGAAACAAAACGTAGAGATAGAACGTGAAACTACTTTGTTGTTTCAAGTTTCAAGAAGCTAGCACAAACCGTGTTGGATTTAGAGTTCCAAATACATCTATCAATATAGGAGAAAACAGAGTGTAACCTAAAAATTCAAACTGTTACTGGAAATGAACGCTTCAACATAGAAGAACGAAATTTGGGGAACCAAGTCGCCTTAGTGTACTGATCATTACCTGAAAGTATCATCCAGTTTGGGTGAAAAAATATTTGCTGAGATTTCTGGAGATTCGTAATTTTGGGAAGCTTGGCAACCCCTTCCCATGAAAGTGTTTCTCGCCAGTCACTGCTTAGGGCTACATCAAGAGGAAACAAAACGTAGAGATAGAACGTGAAACTACTTTGTTGTGTCAAGTTTCAAGAAGCTAGCACAAACCGTGTTGGATTTAGAGTTCCAAATACATCTATCAATATAGGAGAAAACAGAGTGAAACCTAAAAATTCAAACTGTTACTGGAAATGAACGCTTCAACATAGAAGAACGAAATTTGGGGAACCAAGTCGCCTTAGTGTACTGATCATTACCTGAAAGTATCATCCAGTTTGGGTGAAAAAATATTTGCTGAGATTTCTGGAGATTCATAATTTTGGGAAGCTTGGCAACCCCTTCCCATGAAAGTGTTTCTCGCCAGTCACTGCTTAGGGCTACATCAAGAGGAAACCAAACGTAGAGATAGAACGTGAAACTACTTTGTTGTGTCAAGTTTCAAGAAGTTACCACAAACCGTGTTGGATTTAGAGTTCCAAATACATCTATCAATATAGGAGAAAACAGAGTGAAACCTAAAAATTCAAACTGCTACTGGAAATGAACGCTTCAACATAGAAGAACGAAATTTGGGGAACCAAGTCGCCTTAGTGTACTGATCATTACCTGAGAGTATCATCCAGTTTGGGTGAAAAAATATTTGCTGAGATTTCTGGAGATTCGTAATTTTTGGAAGCTTGGCAACCCCTTCCCATGAAAGTGTTTCTCGCCAGTCACTGCTTAGGGCTACATCAAGAGGAAACCAAACGTAGAGATAGAATGTGAAACTACTTTGTTGTGTCAAGTTTCAAGAAGCTAGCACAAACCGTGTTGGATTTAGAGTTCCAAATACATCTATCAATATAGGAGAAAACAGAGTGAAACCTAAAAATTCAAACTGTTACTGGAAATGAACGCTTCAACATAGAAGAACGAAATTTGGGGAACCAAGTCGCCTTAGTGTACTGATCATTAACTGAGAGTATCATCCAGTTTGGGTGAAAAAATATTTGCTGAGATTTCTGGAGATTCGTAATTTTGGGAAGCTTGGCAACCCCTTCCCATGAAAGTGTTTCTCGCCAGTCACTGCTTAGGGCTACATCAAGAGGAAACAAAACGTAGAGATAGAACGTGAAACTACTTTGTTGTGTCAAGTTTCAAGAAGCTAGCACAAACCGTGTTGGATTTAGAGTTCCAAATACATCTATCAATATAGGAGAAAACAGAGTGAAATCTACAAATTCAAACTGTTACTGGAAATGAACGCTTCAACATAGAAGAACGAAATTTGGGGAACCAAGTCGCCTTAGTGTACTGATCATTACCTGAAAGTATCATCCAGTTTGGGTGAAAAAATGTTTGCTGAGATTTCTGGAGATTCGTAATTTTGCAAGCTTGGCAACCCCTTCCCATGAAAGTGTTTCTCGCCAGTCACTGCTTAGGGCTACATCAAGAGGAAACAAAACGTAGAGATAGAACGTGAAACTACTTTGTTGTGTCAAGTTTCAAGAAGCTAGCACAAACCGTGTTGGATTTAGAGTTCCAAATACATCTATCAATATAGGAGAAAACAGAGTGAAACCTAAAAATTCAAACTGTTACTGGAAATGAACGCTTCAACATAGAAGAACGAAATTTAGGGAACCAAGTCGCCTTAGTGTACTGATCATTACCTGAAAGTATCATCCAGTTTGGGTGAAAAAATATTTGCTGAGATTTCTGGAGATTCGTAATTTTGGGAAGCTTGGCAACCCCTTCCCATGAAAGTGTTTCTCGCCAGTCACTGCTTAGGGCTACATCAAGAGGAAACAAAACGTAGAGATAGAACGTGAAACTACTTTGTTGTTTCGAGTTTCAAGAAGCTAGCACAAACCGTGTTGGATTTAGAGTTCCAAATACATCTATCAATATAGGAGAAAACAGAGTGTAACCTAAAAATTCAAACTGTTACTGGAAATGAACGCTTCAACATAGAAGAACGAAATTTGGGGAACCAAGTCGCCTTAGTGTACTGATCATTACCTGAAAGTATCATCCAGTTTGGGTGAAAAAATATTTGCTGAGATTTCTGGAGATTCGTAATTTTGGGAAGCTTGGCAACCCCTTCCCATGAAAGTGTTTCTCGCCAGTCACTGCTTAGGGCTACATCAAGAGGAAACAAAACGTAGAGATAGAACGTGAAACTACTTTGTTGTGTCAAGTTTCAAGAAGCTAGCACAAACCGTGTTGGATTTAGAGTTCCAAATACATCTATCAATATAGGAGAAAACAGAGTGAAACCTACAAATTCAAACTGTTACTGGAAATGAACGCTTCAACATAGAAGAACGAAATTTGGGGAACCAAGTCGCCTTAGTGTACTGATCATTACCTGAAAGTATCATCCAGTTTGGGTGAAAAAATATTTGCTGAGATTTCTGGAGATTCATAATTTTGGGAAGCTTGGCAACCCCTTCCCATGAAAGTGTTTCTCGCCAGTCACTGCTTAGGGCTACATCAAGAGGAAACCAAACGTAGAGATAGAACGTGAAACTACTTTGTTGTGTTAAGTTTCAAGAAGTTAGCACAAACCGTGTTGGATTTAGAGTTCCAAATACATCTATCAATATAGGAGAAAACAGAGTGAAACCTAAAAATTCAAACTGCTACTGGAAATGAACGCTTCAACATAGAAGAACGAAATTTGGGGAACCAAGTCGCCTTAGTGTACTGATCATTACCTGAGAGTATCATCCAGTTTGGGTGAAAAAATATTTGCTGAGATTTCTGGAGATTCGTAATTTTGGGAAGCTTGGCAACCCCTTCCCATGAAAGTGTTTCTCGCCAGTCACTGCTTAGGGCTACATCAAGAGGAAACCAAACGTAGAGATAGAACGTGAAACTACTTTGTTGTGTCAAGTTTCAAGAAGTTAGCACAAACCGTGTTGGATTTAGAGTTCCAAATACATCTATCAATATAGGAGAAAACAGAGTGAAACCTAAAAATTCAAACTGCTACTGGAAATGAACGCTTCAACACAGAAGAACGAAATTTGGGGAACCAAGTCGCCTTAGTGTACTGATCATTACCTGAGAGTATCATCCAGTTTGGGTGAAAAAATATTTGCTGAGATTTCTGGAGATTCGTAATTTTTGGAAGCTTGGCAACCCCTTCCCATGAAAGTGTTTCTCGCCAGTCACTGCTTAGGGCTACATCAAGAGGAAACAAAACGTAGAGATAGAACGTGAAACTACTTTGTTGTGTCAAGATTCAAGAAGCTAGCACAAACCGTGTTGGATTTAGAGTTCCAAATACATCTATCCATATAGGAGAAAACAGAGTGAAACCTAAAAATTCAAACTGTAACTGGAAATGAACGCTTCAACATAGAAGAACGAAATTTGGGGAACCAAGTCGCCTTAGTGTACTGATCATTACCTGAAAGTATCATCCAGTTTGGGTGAAAAAATGTTTGCTGAGATTTCTGGAGATTCGTAATTTTGGGAAGCTTGGCAACCCCTTCCCATGAAAGTGTTTCTCGCCAGTCACTGCTTAGGGCTACATCAAGAGGAAACAAAACGTAGAGATAGAACGTGAAACTACTTTGTTGTGTCAAGTTTCAAGAAGCTAGCACAAACCGTGTTGGATGTAGAGTTCCAAATACATCTATCAATATAGGAGAAAACAGAGTGAAACCTAAAAATTCAAAATGTTACTGGAAATGAACGCTTCAACATAGAAGACCGAAATTTGGGGAACCAAGTCGCCTTAGTGTACTGATCATTACCTGAAAGTATCATCCAGTTTGGGTGAAAAAATATTTGCTGAGATTTCTGGAGATTCGTAATTTTGGGAAGCTTGGCAACCCCTTCCCATGAAAGTGTTTCTCGCCAGTCACTGCTTAGGGCTACATCAAGAGGAAACAAAACGTAGAGATAGAACGTGAAACTACTTTGTTGTTTCAAGTTTCAAGAAGCTAGCACAAACCGTGTTGGATTTAGAGTTCCAAATACATCTATCAATATAGGAGAAAACAGAGTGTAACCTAAAAATTCAAACTGTTACTGGAAATGAACGCTTCAACATAGAAGAACGAAATTTGGGGAACCAAGTCGCCTTAGTGTACTGATCATTACCTGAAAGTATCATCCAGTTTGGGTGAAAAAATATTTGCTGAGATTTCTGGAGATTCGTAATTTTGGGAAGCTTGGCAACCCCTTCCCATGAAAGTGTTTCTCGCCAGTCACTGCTTAGGGCTACATCAAGAGGAAACAAAACGTAGAGATAGAACGTGAAACTACTTTGTTGTGTCAAGTTTCAAGAAGCTAGCACAAACCGTGTTGGATTTAGAGTTCCAAATACATCTATCAATATAGGAGAAAACAGAGTGAAACCTAAAAATTCAAACTGTTACTGGAAATGAACGCTTCAACATAGAAGAACGAAATTTGGGGAACCAAGTCGCCTTAGTGTACTGATCATTACCTGAAAGTATCATCCAGTTTGGGTGAAAAAACATTTGCTGAGATTTCTGGAGATTCATAATTTTGGGAAGCTTGGCAACCCCTTCCCATGAAAGTGTTTCTCGCCAGTCACTGCTTAGGGCTACATCAAGAGGAAACCAAACGTAGAGATAGAACGTGAAACTACTTTGTTGTGTCAAGTTTCAAGAAGTTAGCACAAACCGTGTTGGATTTAGAGTTCCAAATACATCTATCAATATAGGAGAAAACAGAGTGAAACCTAAAAATTCAAACTGCTACTGGAAATGAACGCTTCAACATAGAAGAACGAAATTTGGGGAACCAAGTCGCCTTAGTGTACTGATCATTACCTGAGAGTATCATCCAGTTTGGGTGAAAAAATATTTGCTGAGATTTCTGGAGATTCGTAATTTTTGGAAGCTTGGCAACCCCTTCCCATGAAAGTGTTTCTCGCCAGTCACTGCTTAGGGCTACATCAAGAGGAAACAAAACGTAGAGATAGAACGTGAAACTACTTTGTTGTGTCAAGTTTCAAGAAGCTAGCACAAACCGTGTTGGATTTAGAGTTCCAAATACATCTATCAATATAGGAGAAAACAGAGTGAAACCTAAAAATTCAAACTGTTACTGGAAATGAACGCTTCAACATAGAAGAACGAAATTTGGGGAACCAAGTCGCCTTAGTGTACTGATCATTACCTGAAAGTATCATCCAGTTTGGGTGAAAAAAATGTTTGCTGAGATTTCTGGAGATTCGTAATTTTTGGAAGCTTGGCAACACCTTCCCATGAAAGGGTTTCTCGCCAGTCACTGCTTAGGGCTACATCAAGAGGAAACAAAACGTAGAGATAGAACGTGAAACTACTTTGTTGTGTCAAGTTTCAAGAAGCTAGCACAAACCGTGTTGGATTTAGAGTTCCAAATACATCTATCAATATAGGAGAAAACAGAGTGAAACCTAAAAATTCAAACTGTTACTGGAAATGAACGCTTCAACATAGAAGAACGAAATTTAGGGAACCAAGTCGCCTTAGTGTACTGATCATTACCTGAAAGTATCATCCAGTTTGGGTGAAAAAATATTTGCTGAGATTTCTGGAGATTCGTAATTTTGGGAAGCTTGGCAACCCCTTCCCATGAAAGTGTTTCTCGCCAGTCACTGCTTAGGGCTACATCAAGAGGAAACAAAACGTAGAGATAGAACGTGAAACTACTTTGTTGTGTCAAGTTTCAAGAAGCTAGCACAAACCGTGTTGGATGTAGAGTTCCAAATACATCTATCAATATAGGAGAAAACAGAGTGTAACCTAAAAATTCAAACTGTTACTGGAAATGAACGCTTCAACATAGAAGAACGAAATTTGGGGAACCAAGTCGCCTTAGTGTACTGATCATTACCTGAAAGTATCATCCAGTTTGGGTGAAAAAATATTTGCTGAGATTTCTGGAGATTCGTAATTTTGGGAAGCTTGGCAACCCCTTCCCATGAAAGTGTTTCTCGCCAGTCACTGCTTAGGGCTACATCAAGAGGAAACAAAACGTAGAGATAGAACGTGAAACTACTTTGTTGTGTCAAGTTTCAAGAAGCTAGCACAAACCGTGTTGGATGTAGAGTTCCAAATACATCTATCAATATAGGAGAAAACAGAGTGAAACCTAAAAATTCAAAATGTTACTGGAAATGAACGCTTCAACATAGAAGACCGAAATTTGGGAAACCAAGTCGCCTTAGTGTACTGATCATTACCTGAAAGTATCATCCAGTTTGGGTGAAAAAATATTTGCTGAGATTTCTGGAGATTCGTAATTTTGGGAAGCTTGGCAACCCCTTCCCATGAAAGTGTTTCTCGCCAGTCACTGCTTAGGGCTACATCAAGAGGAAAAAAAACGTAGAGATAGAACGTGAAACTACTTTGTTGTGTCAAGTTTCAAGAAGCTAGCACAAACCGTGTTGGATGTAGAGTTCCAAATACATCTATCAATATAGGAGAAAACAGAGTGAAACCTAAAAATTCAAAATGTTACTGGAAATGAACGCTTCAACATAGAAGACCGAAATTTGGGAAACCAAGTCGCCTTAGTGTACTGATCATTACCTGAAAGTATCATCCAGTTTGGGTGAAAAAATATTTGCTGAGATTTCTGGAGATTCGTAATTTTGGGAAGCTTGGCAACCCCTTCCCATGAAAGTGTTTCTCGCCAGTCACTGCTTAGGGCTACATCAAGAGGAAACAAAACGTAGAGATAGAACGTGAAACTACTTTGTTGTGTCAAGTTTCAAGAAGCTAGCACAAACCGTGTTGGATTTAGAGTTCCAAATACATCTATCAATATAGGAGAAAACAGAGTGTAACCTAAAAATTCAAACTGTTACTGGAAATGAACGCTTCAACATAGAAGAACGAAATTTGAGGAACCAAGTCGCCTTAGTGTACTGATCATTACCTGAAAGTATCATCCAGTTTGGGTGAAAAAATATTTGCTGAGATTTCTGGAGATTCGTAATTTTGGGAAGCTTGGCAACCCCTTCCCATGAAAGTGTTTCTCGCCAGTCACTGCTTAGGGCTACATCAAGAGGAAACAAAACGTAGAGATAGAACGTGAAACTACTTTGTTGTGTCAAGTTTCAAGAAGCTAGCACAAACCGTGTTGGATTTAGAGTTCCAAATACATCTATCCATATAGGAGAAAACAGAGTGAAACCTAAAAATTCAAACTGTTACTGGAAATGAACGCTTCAACATAGAAGAACGAAATTTGGGGAACCAAGTCGCCTTAGTGTACTGATCATTACCTGAAAGTATCATCCAGTTTGGGTGAAAAAACATTTGCTGAGATTTCTGGAGATTCATAATTTTGGGAAGCTTGGCAACCCCTTCCCATGAAAGTGTTTCTCGCCAGTCACTGCTTAGGGCTACATCAAGAGGAAACCAAACGTAGAGATAGAACGTGAAACTACTTTGTTGTGTCAAGTTTCAAGAAGTTAGCACAAACCGTGTTGGATTTAGAGTTCCAAATACATCTATCAATATAGGAGAAAACAGAGTGAAACCTAAAAATTCAAACTGCTACTGGAAATGAACGCTTCAACATAGAAGAACGAAATTTGGGGAACCAAGTCGCCTTAGTGTACTGATCATTACCTGAGAGTATCATCCAGTTTGGGTGAAAAAATATTTGCTGAGATTTCTGGAGATTCGTAATTTTTGGAAGCTTGGCAACCCCTTCCCATGAAAGTGTTTCTCGCCAGTCACTGCTTAGGGCTACATCAAGAGGAAACAAAACGTAGAGATAGAACGTGAAACTACTTTGTTGTGTCAAGTTTCAAGAAGCAAGCACAAACCGTGTTGGATTTAGAGTTCCAAATACATCTATCAATATAGGAGAAAACAGAGTGAAACCTAAAAATTCAAACTGTTACTGGAAATGAACGCTTCAACATAGAAGAACGAAATTTGGGGAACCAAGTCGCCTTAGTGTACTGATCATTACCTGAAAGTATCATCCAGTTTGGGTGAAAAAATGTTTGCTGAGATTTCTGGAGATTCGTAATTTTTGGAAGCTTGGCAACCCCTTCCCATGAAAGTGTTTCTCGCCAGTCACTGCTTAGGGCTACATCTAGAGGAAACAAAACGTAGAGATAGAACGTGAAACTACTTTGTTGTGTCAAGTTTCAAGAAGCTAGCACAAACCGTGTTGGATTTAGAGTTCCAAATACATCTATCAATATAGGAGAAAACAGAGTGAAACCTAAAAATTCAAACTGTTACTGGAAATGAACGCTTCAACATAGAAGAACGAAATTTGGGGAACCAAGTCGCTTAGTGTACTGATCATTACCTGAAAGTATCATCCAGTTTGGGTGAAAAAATATTTGCTGAGATTTCTGGAGATTCGTAATTTTGGGAAGCTTGGCAACCCCTTCCCATGAAAGTGTTTCTCGCCAGTCACTGCTTAGGGCTACATCAAGAGGAAACAAAACGTAGAGATAGAAGGTGAAACTACTTTGTTGTGTCAAGTTTCAAGAAGCTAGCACAAACCGTGTTGGATTTAGAGTTCCAAATACATCTATCAATATAGGAGAAAACAGAGTGAAACCTAAAAATTCAAACTGTTACTGGGAATGAACGCTTCAACATAGAAGAACGAAATTTGGGGAACCAAGTCGCCTTAGTGTACTGATCATTACCTGAAAGTATCATCCAGTTTGGGTGAAAAAATATTTGCTGAGATTTCTGGAGATTCGTAATTTTGGGAAGCTTGGCAACCCCTTCCCATGAAAGTGTTTCTCGCCAGTCACTGCTTAGGGCTACATCAAGAGGAAACAAAACGTAGAGATAGAACGTGAAACTACTTTGTTGTGTCAAGTTTCAAGAAGCTAGCACAAACCGTGTTGGATTTAGAGTTCCAAATACATCTATCAATATAGGAGAAAACAGAGTGAAACCTAAAAATTCAAACTGTTACTGGAAATGAACGCTTCAACATAGAAGAACGAAATTTGGGGAACCAAGTCGCCTTAGTGTACTGATCATTACCTGAAAGTATCATCCAGTTTGGGTGAAAAAATGTTTGCTGAGATTTCTGGAGATTCGTAATTTTGGGAAGCTTGGCAACCCCTTCCCATGAAAGTGTTTCTCGCCAGTCACTGCTTAGGGCTACATCAAGAGGAAACAAAACGTAGTGATAGAACGTGAAACTACTTTGTTGTGTCAAGTTTCAAGAAGCTAGCACAAACCGTGTTGGATGTAGAGTTCCAAATACATCTATCAATATAGGAGAAAACAGAGTGAAACCTAAAAATTCAAACTGTTACTGGAAATGAACGCTTCAACATAGAAGAACGAAATTTGGGGAACCAAGTCGCCTTAGTGTACTGATCATTACCTGAAAGTATCATCCAGTTTGGGTGAAAAAATATTTGCTGAGATTTCTGGAGATTCGTAATTTTGGGAAGCTTGGCAACCCTTTCCCATGAAAGTGTTTCTCGCCAGTCACTGCTTAGGGCTACATCAAGAGGAAACAAAACGTAGAGATAGAACGTGAAACTACTTTGTTGTGTCAAGTTTCAAGAAGCTAGCACAAACCGTGTTGGATTTAGAGTTCCAAATACATCTATCAATATAGGAGAAAACAGAGTGAAACCTAAAAATTCAAACTGTTACTGGGAATGAACGCTTCAACATAGAAGAACGAAATTTGGGGAACCAAGTCGCCTTAGTGTACTGATCATTACCTGAAAGTATCATCCAGTTTGGGTGAAAAAATATTTGCTGAGATTTCTGGAGATTCGTAATTTTGGGAAGCTTGGCAACCCCTTCCCATGAAAGTGTTTCTCGCCAGTCACTGCTTAGGGCTACATCAAGAGGAAACCAAACGTAGAGATAGAACGTGAAACTACTTTGTTGTGTCAAGTTTCAAGAAGCTAGCACAAACCGTGTTGGATTTAGAGTTCCAAATACATCTATCAATATAGGAGAAAACAGAGTGTAACCTAAAAATTCAAACTGTTACTGGAAATGAACGCTTCAACATAGAAGAACGAAATTTGGGGAACCAAGTCGCCTTAGTGTACTGATCATTACCTGAAAGTATCATCCAGTTTGGGTGAAAAAATATTTGCTGAGATTTCTGGAGATTCGTAATTTTGGGAAGCTTGGCAACCCCTTCCCATGAAAGTGTTTCTCGCCAGTCACTGCTTAGGGCTACATCAAGAGGAAACAAAACGTAGAGATAGAAGGTGAAACTACTTTGTTGTGTCAAGTTTCAAGAAGCTAGCACAAACCGTGTTGGATTTAGAGTTCCAAATACATCTATCAATATAGGAGAAAACAGAGTGAAACCTAAAAATTCAAACTGTTACTGGAAATGAACGCTTCAACATAGAAGAACGAAATTTGGGGAACCAAGTCGCCTTAGTGTACTGATCATTACCTGAAAGTATCATCCAGTTTGGGTGAAAAAATGTTTGCTGAGATTTCTGGAGATTCGTAATTTTGGGAAGCTTGGCAACCCCTTCCCATGAAAGTGTTTCTCGCCAGTCACTGCTTAGGGCTACATCAAGAGGAAACAAAACGTAGAGATAGAACGTGAAACTACTTTGTTGTGTCAAGTTTCAAGAAGCTAGCACAAACCGTGTTGGATTTAGAGTTCCAAATACATCTATCAATATAGGAGAAAACAGAGTGAAACCTACAAATTCAAACTGTTACTGGAAATGAACGCTTCAACATAGAAGAACGAAATTTGGGGAACCAAGTCGCCTTAGTGTACTGATCATTACCTGAAAGTATCATCCAGTTTGGGTGAAAAAATGTTTGCTGAGATTTCTGGAGATTCGTAATTTTGGGAAGCTTGGCAACCCCTTCCCATGAAAGTGTTTCTCGCCAGTCACTGCTTAGGGCTACATCAAGAGGAAACAAAACGTAGAGGTAGAACGTGAAACTACTTTGTTGTGTCAAGTTTCAAGAAGTTAGCACAAACCGTGTTGGATTTAGAGTTCCAAATACATCTATCAATATAGGAGAAAACAGAGTGAAACCTAAAAATTCAAACTGCTACTGGAAATGAACGCTTCAACATAGAAGAACGAAATTTGGGGAACCAAGTCGCCTTAGTGTACTGATCATTACCTGAGAGTATCATCCAGTTTGGGTGAAAAATATTTGCTGAGATTTCTGGAGATTCGTAATTTTTGGAAGCTTGGCAACCCCTTCCCATGAAAGTGTTTCTCGCCAGTCACTGCTTAGGGCTACATCTAGAGGAAACAAAACGTAGAGATAGAACGTGAAACTACTTTGTTGTGTCAAGTTTCAAGAAGCTAGCACAAACCGTGTTGGATTTAGAGTTCCAAATACATCTATCAATACAGGAGAAAACAGAGTGAAACCTAAAAATTCAAACTGTTACTGGAAATGAACGCTTCAACATAGAAGAACGAAATTTGGGGAACCAAGTCGCCTTAGTGTACTGATCATTACCTGAAAGTATCATCCAGTTTGGGTGAAAAAATGTTTGCTGAGATTTCTGGAGATTCGTAATTTTGGGAAGCTTGGCAACCCCTTCCCATGAAAGTGTTTCTCGCCAGTCACTGCTTAGGGCTACATCAAGAGGAAACAAAACGTAGAGATAGAACGTGAAACTACTTTGTTGTGTCAAGTTTCAAGAAGCTAGCACAAACCGTGTTGGATTTAGAGTTCCAAATACATCTATCAATATAGGAGAAAACAGAGTGAAACCTAAAAATTCAAACTGTTACTGGAAATGAACGCTTCAACATAGAAGAACGAAATTTGGGGAACCAAGTCGCCTTAGTGTACTGATCATTACCTGAAAGTATCATCCAGTTTGGGTGAAAAAATGTTTGCTGAGATTTCTGGAGATTCGTAATTTTGGGAAGCTTGGCAACCCCTTCCCATGAAAGTGTTTCTCGCCAGTCACTGCTTAGGGCTACATCAAGAGGAAACAAAACGTAGTGATAGAACGTGAAACTACTTTGTTGTGTCAAGTTTCAAGAAGCTAGCACAAACCGTGTTGGATGTAGAGTTCCAAATACATCTATCAATATAGGAGAAAACAGAGTGAAACCTAAAAATTCAAACTGTTACTGGAAATGAACGCTTCAACATAGAAGAACGAAATTTGGGGAACCAAGTCGCCTTAGTGTACTGATCATTACCTGAAAGTATCATCCAGTTTGGGTGAAAAAATATTTGCTGAGATTTCTGGAGATTCGTAATTTTGGGAAGCTTGGCAACCCCTTCCCATGAAAGTGTTTCTCGCCAGTCACTGCTTAGGGCTACATCAAGAGGAAACAAAACGTAGAGATAGAACGTGAAACTACTTTGTTGTGTCAAGTTTCAAGAAGCTAGCACAAACTGTGTTGGATTTAGAGTTCCAAATACATCTATCAATATAGGAGAAAACAGAGTGAAACCTAAAAATTCAAACTGTTACTGGGAATGAACGCTTCAACATAGAAGAACGAAATTTGGGGAACCAAGTCGCCTTAGTGTACTGATCATTACCTGAGAGTATCATCCAGTTTGGGTGAAAAATATTTGCTGAGATTTCTGGAGATTCGTAATTTTTGGAAGCTTGGCAACCCCTTCCCATGAAAGTGTTTCTCGCCAGTCACTGCTTAGGGCTACATCTAGAGGAAACAAAACGTAGAGATAGAACGTGAAACTACTTTGTTGTGTCAAGTTTCAAGAAGCTAGCACAAACCGTGTTGGATTTAGAGTTCCAAATACATCTATCAATATAGGAGAAAACAGAGTGAAACCTAAAAATTCAAACTGTTACTGGAAATGAACGCTTCAACATAGAAGAACGAAATTTGGGGAACCAAGTTGCCTTAGTGTACTGATCATTACCTGAAAGTATCATCCAGTTTGGGTGAAAAAATATGTGCTGAGATTTCTGGAGATTCGTAATTTTGGGAAGCTTGGCAACCCCTTCCCATGAAAGTGTTTCTCGCCAGTCACTGCTTAGGGCTACATCAAGAGGAAACAAAACGTAGAGATAGAACGTGAAACTACTTTGTTGTGTCAAGTTTCAAGAAGCTAGCACAAACCGTGTTGGATTTAGAGTTCCAAATACATCTATCAATATAGGAGAAAACAGAGTGAAACCTAAAAATTCAAACTGTTACTGGAAATGAACGCTTCAACATAGAAGAACGAAATTTGGGGAACCAAGTCGCCTTAGTGTACTGATCATTAACTGAAAGTATCATCGAGTTTGGGTGAAAAAATATTTGCTGAGATTTCTGGAGATTCGTAATTTTGGGAAGCTTGGCAACCCCTTCCCATGAAAGTGTTTCTCGCCAGTCACTGCTTAGGGCTACATCAAGAGGAAACAAAACGTAGAGATAGAACGTGAAACTACTTTGTTGTTTCAAGTTTCAAGAAGCTAGCACAAACCGTGTTGGATTTAGAGTTCCAAATACATCTATCAATATAGGAGAAAACAGAGTGAAACCTAAAAATTCAAACTGTTACTGGAAATGAACGCTTCAACATAGAAGAACGAAATTTGGGGAACCAAGTCGCCTTAGTGTACTGATCATTACCTGAAAGTATCATCCAGTTTGGGTGAAAAAATGTTTGCTGAGATTTCTGGAGATTCGTAATTTTGGGAAGCTTGGCAACCCCTTCCCATGAAAGTGTTTCTCGCCAGTCACTGCTTAGGGCTACATCAAGAGGAAACAAAACGTAGAGATAGAACGTGAAACTACTTTGTTGTGTCAAGTTTCAAGAAGCTAGCACAAACCGTGTTGGATTTAGAGTTCCAAATACATCTATCAATATAGGAGAAAACAGAGTGAAACCTAAAAATTCAAACTGTTACTGGAAATGAACGCTTCAACATAGAAGAACGAAATTTGGGGAACCAAGTCGCCTTAGTGTACTGATCATTACCTGAAAGTATCATCCAGTTTGGGTGAAAAAATATTTGCTGAGATTTCTGGAGATTCATAATTTTGGGAAGCTTGGCAACCCCTTCCCATGAAAGTGTTTCTCGCCAGTCACTGCTTAGGGCTACATCAAGAGGAAACCAAACGTAGAGATAGAACGTGAAACTACTTTGTTGTGTCAAGTTTCAAGAAGTTAGCACAAACCGTGTTGGATTTAGAGTTCCAAATACATCTATCAATATAGGAGAAAACAGAGTGAAACCTAAAAATTCAAACTGCTACTGGAAATGAACGCTTCAACATAGAAGAACGAAATTTGGGGAACCAAGTCGCCTTAGTGTACTGATCATTACCTGAGAGTATCATCCAGTTTGGGTGAAAAAATATTTGCTGAGATTTCTGGAGATTCGTAATTTTTGGAAGCTTGGCAACCCCTTCCCATGAAAGTGTTTCTCGCCAGTCACTGCTTAGGGCTACATCAAGAGGAAACAAAACGTAGGGATAGAAGGTGAAACTACTTTGTTGTGTCAAGTTTCAAGAAGCTAGCACAAACCGTGTTGGATTTAGAGTTCCAAATACATCTATCAATATAGGAGAAAACAGAGTGAAACCTAAAAATTCAAACTGTTACTGGGAATGAACGCTTCAACATAGAAGAACGAAATTTGGGGAACCAAGTCGCCTTAGTGTACTGATCATTACCTGAAAGTATCATCCAGGTGGGTGAAAAAATATTTGCTGAGATTTCTGGAGATTCGTAATTTTGGGAAGCTTGGCAACCCCTTCCCATGAAAGTGTTTCTCGCCAGTCACTGCTTAGGGCTACATCAAGAGGAAACCAAACGTAGAGATAGAACGTGAAACTACTTTGTTGTGTCAAGTTTCAAGAAGCTAGCACAAACCGTGTTGGATTTAGAGTTCCAAATACATCTATCAATATAGGAGAAAACAGAGTGTAACCTAAAAATTCAAACTGTTACTGGAAATGAACGCTTCAACACAGAAGAACGAAATTTGGGGAACCAAGTCGCCTTAGTGTACTGATCATTACCTGAAAGTATCATCCAGTTTGGGTGAAAAAATATTTGCTGAGATTTCTGGAGATTCATAATTTTGGGAAGCTTGGCAACCCCTTCCCATGAAAGTGTTTCTCGCCAGTCACTGCTTAGGGCTACATCAAGAGGAAACAAAACGTAGAGATAGAAGGTGAAACTACTTTGTTGTGTCAAGTTTCAAGAAGCTAGCACAAATCGTGTTGGATTTAGAGTTCCAAATACATCTATCAATATAGGAGAAAACAGAGTGAAACCTAAAAATTCAAACTGTTACTGGAAATGAACGCTTCAACATAGAAGAACGAAATTTGGGGAACCAAGTCGCCTTAGTGTACTGATCATTACCTGAAAGTATCATCCAGTTTGGGTGAAAAAATGTTTGCTGAGATTTCTGGAGATTCGTAATTTTGGGAAGCTTGGCAACCCCTTCCCATGAAAGTGTTTCTCGCCAGTCACTGCTTAGGGCTACATCAAGAGGAAACAAAACGTAGAGATAGAACGTGAAACTACTTTGTTGTGTCAAGTTTCAAGAAGCTAGCACAAACCGTGTTGGATTTAGAGTTCCAAATACATCTATCAATATAGGAGAAAACAGAGTGAAACCTAAAAATTCAAACTGTTACTGGAAATGAACGCTTCAACATAGAAGAACGAAATTTGGGGAACCAAGTCGCCTTAGTGTACTGATCATTACCTGAAAGTATCATCCAGTTTGGGTGAAAAAATATTTGCTGAGATTTCTGGAGATTCATAATTTTGGGAAGCTTGGCAACCCCTTCCCATGAAAGTGTTTCTCGCCAGTCACTGCTTAGGGCTACATCAAGAGGAAACCAAACGTAGAGATAGAACGTGAAACTACTTTGTTGTGTCAAGTTTCAAGAAGTTAGCACAAACCGTGTTGGATTTAGAGTTCCAAATACATCTATCAATATAGGAGAAAACAGAGTGAAACCTAAAAATTCAAATTGCTACTGGAAATGAACGCTTCAACATAGAAGAACGAAATTTGGGGAACCAAGTCGTCTTAGTGTACTGATCATTACCTGAGAGTATCATCCAGTTTGGGTGAAAAAATATTTGCTGAGATTTCGGGAGATTCGTAATTTTTGGAAGCTTGGCAACCCCTTCCCATGAAAGTGTTTCTCGCCAGTCACTGCTTAGGGCTACATCAAGAGGAAACCAAACGTAGAGATAGAACGTGAAACTACTTTGTTGTGTCAAGTTTCAAGAAGCTAGCACAAACCGTGTTGGATTTAGAGTTCCAAATACATCTATCAATATAGGAGAAAACAGAGTGAAACCTAAAAATTCAAACTGTTACTGGAAATGAACGCTTCAACATAGAAGAACGAAATTTGGGGAACCAAGTCGCCTTAGTGTACTGATCATTACCTGAAAGTATCATCCAGTTTGGGTGAAAAAATATTTGCTGAGATTTCTGGAGATTCGTAATTTTGGGAACCTTGGCAACCCCTTCCCATGAAAGTGTTTCTCGCCAGTCACTGCTTAGGGCTACATCAAGAGGAAACAAAACGTAGAGATAGAACGTGAAACTACTTTGTTGTGTCAAGTTTCAAGAAGCTAGCACAAACCGTGTTGGATTTAGAGTTCCAAATACATCTATCAATATAGGAGAAAACAGAGTGAAACCTACAAATTCAAACTGTTACTGGAAATGAACGCTTCAACATAGAAGAACGAAATTTGGGGAACCAAGTCGCCTTAGTGTACTGATCATTACCTGAAAGTATCATCCAGTTTGGGTGAAAAAATGTTTGCTGAGATTTCTGGAGATTCGTAATTTTGGGAAGCTTGGCAACCCCTTCCCATGAAAGTGTTTCTCGCCAGTCACTGCTTAGGGCTACATCAAGAGGAAACAAAACGTAGAGATAGAACGTGAAACTACTTTGTTGTGTCAAGTTTCAAGAAGCTAGCACAAACCGTGTTGGATTTAGAGTTCCAAATACATCTATCAATATAGGAGAAAACAGAGTGAAACCTAAAAATTCAAACTGTTACTGGAAATGAACGCTTCAACATAGAAGAACGAAATTTGGGGAACCAAGTCACCTTAGTGTACTGATCATTACCTGAAAGTATCATCCAGTTTGGGTGAAAAAATATTTGCTGAGTTTTTTGGAGATTCGTAATTTTGGGAAGCTTGGCAACCCCTTCCCATGAAAGTGTTTCTCGCCAGTCACTGCTTAGGGCTACATCAAGAGGAAACCAAACGTAGAGATAGAACGTGAAACTACTTTGTTGTGTCAAGTTTCAAGAAGTTAGCACAAACCGTGTTGGATTTAGAGTTCCAAATACATCTATCAATATAGGAGAAAACAGAGTGAAACCTAAAAATTCAAACTGCTACTGGAAATGAACACTTCAACATAGAAGAACGAAATTTGGGGAACCAAGTCGCCTTAGTGTACTGATCATTACCTGAGAGTATCATCCAGTTTGGGTGAAAAAATGTTTGCTGAGATTTCTGGAGATTCGTAATTTTGGGAAGCTTGGCAACCCCTTCCCATGAAAGTGTTTCTCGCCAGTCACTGCTTAGGGCTACATCAAGAGGAAACAAAACGTAGAGATAGAACGTGAAACTACTTTGTTGTGTCAAGTTTCAAGAAGCTAGCACAAACCGTGTTGGATTTAGAGTTCCAAATACATCTATCAATATAGGAGAAAACAGAGTGAAACCTAAAAATTCAAACTGTTACTGGCAATGAACGCTTCAACATAGAAGAACGAAATTTGGGGAACCAAGTCGCCTTAGTGTACTGATCATTACCTGAAAGTATCATCCAGTTTGGGTGAAAAAATGATTGCTGAGATTTCTGGAGATTCGTAATTTTGGGAAGCTTGGCAACCCCTTCCCATGAAAGTGTTTCTCGCCAGTCACTGCTTAGGGCTACATCAAGAGGAAACAAAACGTAGAGATAGAACGTGAAACTACTTTGTTGTGTCAAGTTTCAAGAAGCTAGCACAAACCGTGTTGGATTTAGAGTTCCAAATACATCTATCAATATAGGAGAAAACAGAGTGAAACCTAAAAATTCAAACTGTTACTGGAAATGAACGCTTCAACATAGAAGAACGAAATTTGGGGAACCAAGTCGCCTTAGTGTACTGATCATTACCTGAAAGTATCATCCAGTTTGGGTGAAAAAATGTTTGCTGAGATTTCTGGAGATTCGTAATTTTGGGAAGCTTGGCAACCCCTTCCCATGAAAGTGTTTCTCGCCAGTCACTGCTTAGGGCTACATCAAGAGGAAACAAAACGTAGAGATAGAACGTGAAACTACTTTGTTGTGTCAAGTTTCAAGAAGCTAGCACAAACCGTGTTGGATGTAGAGTTCCAAATACATCTATCAGTATAGGAGAAAACAGAGTGAAACCTAAAAATTCAAACTGTTACTGGAAATGAACGCTTCAACATCGAAGAACGAAATTTGGGGAACCAAGTCGCCTTAGTGTACTGATCATTACCTGAAAGTATCATCCAGTTTGGGTGAAAAAATATTTGCTGAGATTTCTGGAGATTCGTAATTTTGGGAAGCTTGGCAACCCCTTCCCATGAAAGTGTTTCTCGCCAGTCACTGCTTAGGGCTACATCAAGAGGAAACAAAACGTAGAGATAGAACGTGAAACTACTTTGTTGTGTCAAGTTTCAAGAAGCTAGCACAAACCGTGTTGGATTTAGAGTTCCAAATACATCTATCAATATAGGAGAAAACAGAGTGAAACCTAAAAATTCAAACTGTTACTGGGAATGAACGCTTCAACATAGAAGAACGAAATTTGGGGAACCAAGTCGCCTTAGTGTACTGATCATTACCTGAAAGTATCATCCAGTTTGGGTGAAAAAATATTTGCTGAGATTTCTGGAGATTCGTAATTTTGGGAAGCTTGGCAACCCCTTCCCATGAAAGTGTTTCTCGCCAGTCACTGCTTAGGGCTACATCAAGAGGAAACAAAACGTAGAGATAGAACGTGAAACTACTTTGTTGTGTCAAGTTTCAAGAAGCTAGCACAAACCGTGTTGGATTTAGAGTTCCAAATACATCTATCAATATAGGAGAAAACAGAGTGTAACCTAAAAATTCAAACTGTTACTGGAAATGAACGCTTCAACATAGAAGAACGAAATTTGGGGAACCAAGTCGCCTTAGTGTACTGATCATTACCTGAAAGTATCATCCAGTTTGGGTGAAAAAATATTTGCTGAGATTTCTGGAGATTCGTAATTTTGGGAAGCTTGGCAACCCCTTCCCATGAAAGTGTTTCTCGCCAGTCACTGCTTAGGGCTACATCAAGAGGAAACAAAACGTAGAGATAGAAGGTGAAACTACTTTGTTGTGTCAAGTTTCAAGAAGCTAGCACAAATCGTGTTGGATTTAGAGTTCCAAATACATCTATCAATATAGGAGAAAACAGAGTGAAACCTAAAAATTCAAACTGTTACTGGAAATGAACGCTTCAACATAGAAGAACGAAATTTGGGGAACCAAGTCGCCTTAGTGTACTGATCATTACCTGAAAGTATCATCCAGTTTGGGTGAAAAAATGTTTGCTGAGATTTCTGGAGATTCGTAATTTTGGGAAGCTTGGCAACCCCTTCCCATGAAAGTGTTTCTCGCCAGTCACTGCTTAGGGCTACATCAAGAGGAAACAAAACATAGAGATAGAACGTGAAACTACTTTGTTGTGTCAAGTTTCAAGAAGCTAGCACAAACCGTGTTGGATTTAGAGTTCCAAATACATCTATCAATATAGGAGCAAACAGAGTGAAACCTAAAAATTCAAACTGTTACTGGAAATGAACGCTTCAACATAGAAGAACGAAATTTGGGGAACCAAGTCGCCTTAGTGTACTGATCATTACCTGAAAGTATCATCCAGTTTGGGTGAAAAAATATTTGCTGAGATTTCTGGAGATTCGTAATTTTTGGAAGCTTGGCAACACCTTCCCATGAAAGTGTTTCTCGCCAGTCACTGCTTAGGGCTACATCAAGAGGAAACAAAACATAGAGATAGAACGTGAAACTACTTTGTTGTGTCAAGTTTCAAGAAGCTAGCACAAACCGTGTTGGATTTAGAGTTCCAAATACATCTATCAATATAGGAGCAAACAGAGTGAAACCTAAAAATTCAAACTGTTACTGGAAATGAACGCTTCAACATAGAAGAACGAAATTTGGGGAACCAAGTCGCCTTAGTGTACTGATCATTACCTGAAAGTATCATCCAGTTTGGGTGAAAAAATATTTGCTGAGATTTCTGGAGATTCGTAATTTTGGGAACCTTGGCAACCCCTTCCCATGAAAGTGTTTCTCGCCAGTCACTGCTTAGGGCTACATCAAGAGGAAACAAAACGTAGAGATAGAACGTGAAACTACTTTGTTGTGTCAAGTTTCAAGAAGCTAGCACAAACCGTGTTGGATTTAGAGTTCCAAATACATCTATCAATATAGGAGAAAACAGAGTGAAACCTACAAATTCAAACTGTTACTGGAAATGAACGCTTCAACATAGAAGAACGAAATTTGGGGAACCAAGTCGCCTTAGTGTACTGATCATTACCTGAAAGTATCATCCAGTTTGGGTGAAAAAATGTTTGCTGAGATTTCTGGAGATTCGTAATTTTGGGAAGCTTGGCAACCCCTTCCCATGAAAGTGTTTCTCGCCAGTCACTGCTTAGGGCTACATCAAGAGGAAACAAAACGTAGAGATAGAAGGTGAAACTACTTTGTTGTGTCAAGTTTCAAGAAGCTAGCACAAATCGTGTTGGATTTAGAGTTCCAAATACATCTATCAATATAGGAGAAAACAGAGTGAAACCTAAAAATTCAAACTGTTACTGGAAATGAACGCTTCAACATAGAAGAACGAAATTTGGGGAACCAAGTCGCCTTAGTGTACTGATCATTACCTGAAAGTATCATCCAGTTTGGGTGAAAAAATGTTTGCTGAGATTTCTGGAGATTCGTAATTTTGGGAAGCTTGGCAACCCCTTCCCATGAAAGTGTTTCTCGCCAGTCACTGCTTAGGGCTACATCAAGAGGAAACAAAACATAGAGATAGAACGTGAAACTACTTTGTTGTGTCAAGTTTCAAGAAGCTAGCACAAACCGTGTTGGATTTAGAGTTCCAAATACATCTATCAATATAGGAGAAAACAGAGTGAAACCTAAAAATTCAAACTGTTACTGGAAATGAACGCTTCAACATAGAAGAACGAAATTTGGGGAACCAAGTCGCCTTAGTGTACTGATCATTACCTGAAAGTATCATCCAGTTTGGGTGAAAAAATATTTGCTGAGATTTCTGGAGATTCGTAATTTTTGGAAGCTTGGCAACCCCTTCCCATGAAAGTGTTTCTCGCCAGTCACTGCTTAGGGCTACATCAAGAGGAAACCAAACGTAGAGATAGAACGTGAAACTACTTTGTTGTGTCAAGTTTCAAGAAGCTAGCACAAACCGTGTTGGATTTAGAGTTCCAAATACATCTATCAATATAGGAGCAAACAGAGTGAAACCTAAAAATTCAAACTGTTACTGGAAATGAACGCTTCAACATAGAAGAACGAAATTTGGGGAACCAAGTCGCCTTAGTGTACTGATCATTACCTGAAAGTATCATCCAGTTTGGGTGAAAAAATATTTGCTGAGATTTCTGGAGATTCGTAATTTTGGGAACCTTGGCAACCCCTTCCCATGAAAGTGTTTCTCGCCAGTCACTGCTTAGGGCTACATCAAGAGGAAACAAAACGTAGAGATAGAACGTGAAACTACTTTGTTGTGTCAAGTTTCAAGAAGCTAGCACAAACCGTGTTGGATTTAGAGTTCCAAATACATCTATCAATATAGGAGAAAACAGAGTGAAACCTACAAATTCAAACTGTTACTGGAAATGAACGCTTCAACATAGAAGAACGAAATTTGGGGAACCAAGTCGCCTTAGTGTACTGATCATTACCTGAAAGTATCATCCAGTTTGGGTGAAAAAATGTTTGCTGAGATTTCTGGAGATTCGTAATTTTGGGAAGCTTGGCAACCCCTTCCCATGAAAGTGTTTCTCGCCAGTCACTGCTTAGGGCTACATCAAGAGGAAACAAAACGTAGAGATAGAACGTGAAACTACTTTGTTGTGTCAAGTTTCAAGAAGCTAGCACAAACTGTGTTGGATTTAGAGTTCCAAATACATCTATCAATATAGGAGAAAACAGAGTGAAACCTAAAAATTCAAACTGTTACTGGAAATGAACGCTTCAACATAGAAGAACGAAATTTGGGGAACCAAGTCACCTTAGTGTACTGATCATTACCTGAAAGTATCATCCAGTTTGGGTGAAAAAATATTTGCTGAGTTTTTTGGAGATTCGTAATTTTGGGAAGCTTGGCAACCCCTTCCCATGAAAGTGTTTCTCGCCAGTCACTGCTTAGGGCTACATCAAGAGGAAACCAAACGTAGAGATAGAACGTGAAACTACTTTGTTGTGTCAAGTTTCAAGAAGTTAGCACAAACCGTGTTGGATTTAGAGTTCCAAATACATCTATCAATATAGGAGAAAACAGAGTGAAACCTAAAAATTCAAACTGCTACTGGAAATGAACACTTCAACATAGAAGAACGAAATTTGGGGAACCAAGTCGCCTTAGTGTACTGATCATTACCTGAGAGTATCATCCAGTTTGGGTGAAAAAATATTTGCTGAGATTTCTGGAGATTCGTAATTTTTGGAAGCTTGGCAACCCCTTCCCATGAAAGTGTTTCTCGCCAGTCACTGCTTAGGGCTACATCAAGAGGAAACAAAACGTAGAGATAGAACGTGAAAATACTTTGTTGTGTCAAGTTTCAAGAAGCTAGCACAAACCGTGTTGGATTTAGAGTTCCAAATACATCTATCAATATAGGAGAAAACAGAGTGAAACCTAAAAATTCAAACTGTTACTGGAAAAGAACGCTTCAACATAGAAGAACGAAATTTGGGGAACCAAGTCGCCTTAGTGTACTGATCATTACCTGAAAGTATCATCCAGTTTGGGTGAAAAAATGTTTGCTGAGATTTCTGGAGATTCGTAATTTTGGGAAGCTTGGCAACCCCTTCCCATGAAAGTGTTTCTCGCCAGTCACTGCTTAGGGCTACATCAAGAGGAAACAAAACGTAGAGATAGAACGTGAAACTACTTTGTTGTGTCAAGTTTCAAGAAGCTAGCACAAACCGTGTTGGATTTAGAGTTCCAAATACATCTATCAATATAGGAGAAAACAGAGTGAAACCTAAAAATTCAAACTGTTACTGGCAATGAACGCTTCAACATAGAAGAACGAAATTTGGGGAACCAAGTCGCCTTAGTGTACTGATCATTACCTGAAAGTATCATCCAGTTTGGGTGAAAAAATGTTTGCTGAGATTTCTGGAGATTCGTAATTTTGGGAAGCTTGGCAACCCCTTCCCATGAAAGTGTTTCTCGCCAGTCACTGCTTAGGGCTACATCAAGAGGAAACAAAACGTAGAGATAGAACGTGAAACTACTTTGTTGTGTCAAGTTTCAAGAAGCTAGCACAAACCGTGTTGGATTTAGAGTTCCAAATACATCTATCAATATAGGAGAAAACAGAGTGAAACCTAAAAATTCAAACTGCTACTGGAAATGAACACTTCAACATAGAAGAACGAAATTTGGGGAACCAAGTCGCCTTAGTGTACTGATCATTACCTGAGAGTATCATCCAGTTTGGGTGAAAAAATATTTGCTGAGATTTCTGGAGATTCGTAATTTTTGGAAGCTTGGCAACCCCTTCCCATGAAAGTGTTTCTCGCCAGTCACTGCTTAGGGCTACATCAAGAGGAAACAAAACGTAGAGATAGAACGTGAAACTACTTTGTTGTGTCAAGTTTCAAGAAGCTAGCACAAACCGTGTTGGATTTAGAGTTCCAAATACATCTATCAATATAGGAGAAAACAGAGTGAAACCTAAAAATTCAAACTGTTACTGGAAAAGAACGCTTCAACATAGAAGAACGAAATTTGGGGAACCAAGTCGCCTTAGTGTACTGATCATTACCTGAAAGTATCATCCAGTTTGGGTGAAAAAATGTTTGCTGAGATTTCTGGAGATTCGTAATTTTGGGAAGCTTGGCAACCCCTTCCCATGAAAGTGTTTCTCGCCAGTCACTGCTTAGGGCTACATCAAGAGGAAACAAAACGTAGAGATAGAACGTGAAACTACTTTGTTGTGTCAAGTTTCAAGAAGCTAGCACAAACCGTGTTGGATTTAGAGTTCCAAATACATCTATCAATATAGGAGAAAACAGAGTGAAACCTAAAAATTCAAACTGTTACTGGCAATGAACGCTTCAACATAGAAGAACGAAATTTGGGGAACCAAGTCGCCTTAGTGTACTGATCATTACCTGAAAGTATCATCCAGTTTGGGTGAAAAAATGTTTGCTGAGATTTCTGGAGATTCGTAATTTTGGGAAGCTTGGCAACCCCTTCCCATGAAAGTGTTTCTCGCCAGTCACTGCTTAGGGCTACATCAAGAGGAAACAAAACGTAGAGATAGAACGTGAAACTACTTTGTTGTGTCAAGTTTCAAGAAGCTAGCACAAACCGTGTTGGATTTAGAGTTCCAAATACATCTATCAATATAGGAGAAAACAGAGTGAAACCTAAAAATTCAAACTGTTACTGGAAATGAACGCTTCAACATAGAAGAACGAAATTTGGGGAACCAAGTCGCCTTAGTGTACTGATCATTACCTGAAAGTATCATCCAGTTTGGGTGAAAAAATGTTTGCTGAGATTTCTGGAGATTCGTAATTTTGGGAAGCTTGGCAACCCCTTCCCATGAAAGTGTTTCTCGCCAGTCACTGCTTAGGGCTACATCAAGAGGAAACAAAACGTAGAGATAGAACGTGAAACTACTTTGTTGTGTCAAGTTTCAAGAAGCTAGCACAAACCGTGTTGGATGTAGAGTTCCAAATACATCTATCAGTATAGGAGAAAACAGAGTGAAACCTAAAAATTCAAACTGTTACTGGAAATGAACGCTTCAACATCGAAGAACGAAATTTGGGGAACCAAGTCGCCTTAGTGTACTGATCATTACCTGAAAGTATCATCCAGTTTGGGTGAAAAAATATTTGCTGAGATTTCTGGAGATTCGTAATTTTGGGAAGCTTGGCAACCCCTTCCCATGAAAGTGTTTCTCGCCAGTCACTGCTTAGGGCTACATCAAGAGGAAACAAAACGTAGAGATAGAACGTGAAACTACTTTGTTGTGTCAAGTTTCAAGAAGCTAGCACAAACCGTGTTGGATTTAGAGTTCCAAATACATCTATCAATATAGGAGAAAACAGAGTGAAACCTAAAAATTCAAACTGTTACTGGGAATGAACGCTTCAACATAGAAGAACGAAATTTGGGGAACCAAGTCGCCTTAGTGTACTGATCATTACCTGAAAGTATCATCCAGTTTGGGTGAAAAAATATTTGCTGAGATTTCTGGAGATTCGTAATTTTGGGAAGCTTGGCAACCCCTTCCCATGAAAGTGTTTCTCGCCAGTCACTGCTTAGGGCTACATCAAGAGGAAACAAAACGTAGAGATAGAACGTGAAACTACTTTGTTGTGTCAAGTTTCAAGAAGCTAGCACAAACCGTGTTGGATTTAGAGTTCCAAATACATCTATCAATATAGGAGAAAACAGAGTGTAACCTAAAAATTCAAACTGTTACTGGAAATGAACGCTTCAACATAGAAGAACGAAATTTGGGGAACCAAGTCGCCTTAGTGTACTGATCATTACCTGAAAGTATCATCCAGTTTGGGTGAAAAAATATTTGCTGAGATTTCTGGAGATTCGTAATTTTGGGAAGCTTGGCAACCCCTTCCCATGAAAGTGTTTCTCGCCAGTCACTGCTTAGGGCTACATCAAGAGGAAACAAAACGTAGAGATAGAAGGTGAAACTACTTTGTTGTGTCAAGTTTCAAGAAGCTAGCACAAATCGTGTTGGATTTAGAGTTCCAAATACATCTATCAATATAGGAGAAAACAGAGTGAAACCTAAAAATTCAAACTGTTACTGGAAATGAACGCTTCAACATAGAAGAACGAAATTTGGGGAACCAAGTCGCCTTAGTGTACTGATCATTACCTGAAAGTATCATCCAGTTTGGGTGAAAAAATGTTTGCTGAGATTTCTGGAGATTCGTAATTTTGGGAAGCTTGGCAACCCCTTCCCATGAAAGTGTTTCTCGCCAGTCACTGCTTAGGGCTACATCAAGAGGAAACAAAACATAGAGATAGAACGTGAAACTACTTTGTTGTGTCAAGTTTCAAGAAGCTAGCACAAACCGTGTTGGATTTAGAGTTCCAAATACATCTATCAATATAGGAGAAAACAGAGTGAAACCTAAAAATTCAAACTGTTACTGGAAATGAACGCTTCAACATAGAAGAACGAAATTTGGGGAACCAAGTCGCCTTAGTGTACTGATCATTACCTGAAAGTATCATCCAGTTTGGGTGAAAAAATATTTGCTGAGATTTCTGGAGATTCATAATTTTGGGAAGCTTGGCAACCCCTTCCCATGAAAGTGTTTCTCGCCAGTCACTGCTTAGGGCTACATCAAGAGGAAACCAAACGTAGAGATAGAACGTGAAACTACTTTGTTGTGTCAAGTTTCAAGAAGTTAGCACAAACCGTGTTGGATTTAGAGTTCCAAATACATCTATCAATATAGGAGAAAACAGAGTGAAACCTAAAAATTCAAACTGCTACTGGAAATGAACGCTTCAACATAGAAGAACGAAATTTGGGGAACCAAGTCGTCTTAGTGTACTGATCATTACCTGAGAGTATCATCCAGTTTGGGTGAAAAAATATTTGCTGAGATTTCTGGAGATTCGTAATTTTTGGAAGCTTGGCAACCCCTTCCCATGAAAGTGTTTCTCGCCAGTCACTGCTTAGGGCTACATCAAGAGGAAACCAAACGTAGAGATAGAACGTGAAACTACTTTGTTGTGTCAAGTTTCAAGAAGCTAGCACAAACCGTGTTGGATTTAGAGTTCCAAATACATCTATCAATATAGGAGCAAACAGAGTGAAACCTAAAAATTCAAACTGTTACTGGAAATGAACGCTTCAACATAGAAGAACGAAATTTGGGGAACCAAGTCGCCTTAGTGTACTGATCATTACCTGAAAGTATCATCCAGTTTGGGTGAAAAAATATTTGCTGAGATTTCTGGAGATTCGTAATTTTGGGAACCTTGGCAACCCCTTCCCATGAAAGTGTTTCTCGCCAGTCACTGCTTAGGGCTACATCAAGAGGAAACAAAACGTAGAGATAGAACGTGAAACTACTTTGTTGTGTCAAGTTTCAAGAAGCTAGCACAAACCGTGTTGGATTTAGAGTTCCAAATACATCTATCAATATAGGAGAAAACAGAGTGAAACCTACAAATTCAAACTGTTACTGGAAATGAACGCTTCAACATAGAAGAACGAAATTTGGGGAACCAAGTCGCCTTAGTGTACTGATCATTACCTGAAAGTATCATCCAGTTTGGGTGAAAAAATGTTTGCTGAGATTTCTGGAGATTCGTAATTTTGGGAAGCTTGGCAACCCCTTCCCATGAAAGTGTTTCTCGCCAGTCACTGCTTAGGGCTACATCAAGAGGAAACAAAACGTAGAGGTAGAACGTGAAACTACTTTGTTGTGTCAAGTTTCAAGAAGCTAGCACAAACCGTGTTGGATTTAGAGTTCCAAATACATCTATCAATATAGGAGAAAACAGAGTGAAACCTAAAAATTCAAACTGTTACTGGAAATGAACGCTTCAACATAGAAGAACGAAATTTGGGGAACCAAGTCACCTTAGTGTACTGATCATTACCTGAAAGTATCATCCAGTTTGGGTGAAAAAATATTTGCTGAGTTTTTTGGAGATTCGTAATTTTGGGAAGCTTGGCAACCCCTTCCCATGAAAGTGTTTCTCGCCAGTCACTGCTTAGGGCTACATCAAGAGGAAACCAAACGTAGAGATAGAACGTGAAACTACTTTGTTGTGTCAAGTTTCAAGAAGTTAGCACAAACCGTGTTGGATTTAGAGTTCCAAATACATCTATCAATATAGGAGAAAACAGAGTGAAACCTAAAAATTCAAACTGCCACTGGAAATGAACACTTCAACATAGAAGAACGAAATTTGGGGAACCAAGTCGCCTTAGTGTACTGATCATTACCTGAGAGTATCATCCAGTTTGGGTGAAAAAATATTTGCTGAGATTTCTGGAGATTCGTAATTTTTGGAAGCTTGGCAACCCCTTCCCATGAAAGTGTTTCTCGCCAGTCACTGCTTAGGGCTACATCAAGAGGAAACAAAACGTAGAGATAGAACGTGAAACTACTTTGTTGTGTCAAGTTTCAAGAAGCTAGCACAAACCGTGTTGGATTTAGAGTTCCAAATACATCTATCAATATAGGAGAAAACAGAGTGAAACCTAAAAATTCAAACTGTTACTGGAAAAGAACGCTTCAACATAGAAGAACGAAATTTGGGGAACCAAGTCGCCTTAGTGTACTGATCATTACCTGAAAGTATCATCCAGTTTGGGTGAAAAAATGTTTGCTGAGATTTCTGGAGATTCGTAATTTTGGGAAGCTTGGCAACCCCTTCCCATGAAAGTGTTTCTCGCCAGTCACTGCTTAGGGCTACATCAAGAGGAAACAAAACGTAGAGATAGAACGTGAAACTACTTTGTTGTGTCAAGTTTCAAGAAGCTAGCACAAACCGTGTTGGATTTAGAGTTCCAAATACATCTATCAATATAGGAGAAAACAGAGTGAAACCTAAAAATTCAAACTGTTACTGGAAATGAACGCTTCAACATAGAAGAACGAAATTTGGGGAACCAAGTCGCCTTAGTGTACTGATCATTACCTGAAAGTATCATCCAGTTTGGGTGAAAAAATGTTTGCTGAGATTTCTGGAGATTCGTAATTTTGGGAAGCTTGGCAACCCCTTCCCATGAAAGTGTTTCTCGCCAGTCACTGCTTAGGGCTACATCAAGAGGAAACAAAACGTAGAGATAGAACGTGAAACTACTTTGTTGTGTCAAGTTTCAAGAAGCTAGCACAAACCGTGTTGGATTTAGAGTTCCAAATACATCTATCAATATAGGAGAAAACAGAGTGAAACCTAAAAATTCAAACTGTTAGTGGAAATGAACGCTTCAACATAGAAGAACGAAATTTGGGGAACCAAGTCGCCTTAGTGTACTGATCATTACCTGAAAGTATCATCCAGTTTGGGTGAAAAAATGTTTGCTGAGATTTCTGGAGATTCGTAATTTTGGGAAGCTTGGCAACCCCTTCCCATGAAAGTGTTTCTCGCCAGTCACTGCTTAGGGCTACATCAAGAGGAAACAAAACGTAGAGATAGAACGTGAAACTACTTTGTTGTGTCAAGTTTCAAGAAGCTAGCACAAACCGTGTTGGATGTAGAGTTCCAAATACATCTATCAGTATAGGAGAAAACAGAGTGAAACCTAAAAATTCAAACTGTTACTGGAAATGAACGCTTCAACATCGAAGAACGAAATTTGGGGAACCAAGTCGCCTTAGTGTACTGATCATTACCTGAAAGTATCATCCAGTTTGGGTGAAAAAATATTTGCTGAGATTTCTGGAGATTCGTAATTTTGGGAAGCTTGGCAACCCCTTCCCATGAAAGTGTTTCTCGCCAGTCACTGCTTAGGGCTACATCAAGAGGAAACAAAACGTAGAGATAGAACGTGAAACTACTTTGTTGTGTCAAGTTTCAAGAAGCTAGCACAAACCGTGTTGGATTTAGAGTTCCAAATACATCAATCAATATAGGAGAAAACAGAGTGAAACCTAAAAATTCAAACTGTTACTGGGAATGAACGCTTCAACATAGAAGAACGAAATTTGGGGAACCAAGTCGCCTTAGTGTACTGATCATTACCTGAAAGTATCATCCAGTTTGGGTGAAAAAATATTTGCTGAGATTTCTGGAGATTCGTAATTTTGGGAAGCTTGGCAACCCCTTCCCATGAAAGTGTTTCTCGCCAGTCACTGCTTAGGGCTACATCAAGAGGAAACAAAACGTAGAGATAGAACGTGAAACTACTTTGTTGTGTCAAGTTTCAAGAAGCTAGCACAAACCGTGTTGGATTTAGAGTTCCAAATACATCTATCAATATAGGAGAAAACAGAGTGTAACCTAAAAATTCAAACTGTTACTGGAAATGAACGCTTCAACATAGAAGAACGAAATTTGGGGAACCAAGTCGCCTTAGTGTACTGATCATTACCTGAAAGTATCATCCAGTTTGGGTGAAAAAATATTTGCTGAGATTTCTGGAGATTAGTAATTTTGGGAAGCTTGGCAACCCCTTCCCATGAAAGTGTTTCTCGCCAGTCACTGCTTAGGGCTACATCAAGAGGAAACCAAACGTAGAGATAGAACGTGAAACTACTTTGTTGTGTCAAGTTTCAAGAAGTTAGCACAAACCGTGTTGGATTTAGAGTTCCAAATACATCTATCAATATAGGAGAAAACAGAGTGAAACCTAAAAATTCAAACTACTACTGGAAATGAACGCTTCAACATAGAAGAACGAAATTTGGGGAACCAAGTCGCCTTAGTGTACTGATCATTACCTGAGAGTATCATCCAGTTTGGGTGAAAAAATATTTGCTGAGATTTCTGGAGATTCGTAATTTTTGGAAGCTTGGCAACCCCTTCCCATGAAAGTGTTTCTCGCCAGTCACTGCTTAGGGCTACACCTAGAGAAAACAAAACGTAGAGATAGAACGTGAAACTACTTTGTTGTGTCAAGTTTCAAGAAGCTAGCACAAACCGTGTTGGATTTAGAGTTCCAAATACATCTATCAATATAGGAGAAAACAGAGTGAAACCTAAAAATTCAAACTGTTACTGGAAATGAACGCTTCAACATAGAAGAACGAAATTTGGGGAACCAAGTCGCCTTAGTGTACTGATCATTACCTGAAAGTATCATCCAGTTTGGGTGAAAAAATATTTGCTGAGATTTCTGGAGATTCGTAATTTTGGGAAGCTTGGCAACCCCTTCCCATGAAAGTGTTTCTCGCCAGTCACTGCTTAGGGCTACATCAAGAGGAAACAAAACGTAGAGATAGAACGTGAAACTACTTTGTTGTGTCAAGTTTCAAGAAGCTAGCACAAACCGTGTTGGATTTAGAGTTCCAAATACATCTATCAATATAGGAGAAAACAGAGTGAAACCTAAAAATTCAAACTGTTACTGGGAATGAACGCTTCAACATAGAAGAACGAAATTTGGGGAACCAAGTCGCCTTAGTGTACTGATCATTACCTGAAAGTATCATCCAGTTTGGGTGAAAAAATATTTGCTGAGATTTCTGGAGATTCGTAATTTTGGGAAGCTTGGCAACCCCTTCCCATGAAAGTGTTTCTCGCCAGTCACTGCTTAGGGCTACATCAAGAGGAAACAAAACATAGAGATAGAACGTGAAACTACTTTGTTGTGTCAAGTTTCAAGAAGCTAGCACAAACCGTGTTGGAATTAGAGTTCCAAATACATCTATCAATATAGGAGAAAACAGAGTGAAACCTAAAAATTCAAACTGTTACTGGAAATGAACGCTTCAACATAGAAGAACGAAATTTGGGGAACCAAGTCGCCTTAGTGTACTGATCATTACCTGAAAGTGTCATCCAGTTTGGGTGAAAAATTATTTGCTGAGATTTCTGGAGATTCGTAATTTTTGGAAGCTTGGCAACCCCTACCCATGAAAGTGTTTCTCGCCAGTCACTGCTTAGGGCTACATCAAGAGGAAACAAAACGTAGAGATAGAACGTGAAACTACTTTGTTGTGTCAAGTTTCAAGAAGCTATCACAAACCGTGTTGGATTTAGAGTTCCAAATACATCTATCAATATAGGAGAAAACAGAGTGAAACCTAAAAATTCAAACTGTTACTGGAAATGAACGCTTCAACATAGAAGAACGAAATTTGGGGAACCAAGTCGCCTTAGTGTACTGATCATTACCTGAAAGTATCATCCAGTTTGGGTGAAAAAATATTTGCTGAGATTTCTGGAGATTCGTAATTGTGGGAAGCTTGGCAACCCGTTCCCATGAAAGTGTTTCTCGCCAGTCACTGCTTAGGGCTACATCAAGAGGAAACAAAACGTAGAGATAGAACGTGAAACTACTTTGTTGTATCAAGATTCAAGAAGCTAGCACAAACAGTGTTGGATTTAGAGTTCCAAATACATCTATCAATATAGGAGAAAACAGAGTGAAACCTAAAAATTCAAACTGTTACTGGAAATGAACGCTTCAACATAGAAGAACGAAATTTGGGGAACCAAGTCGCCTTAGTGTACTGATCATTACCTGAGAGTATCATCCAGTTTGGGTGAAAAAATATTTGCTGAGATTTCTGGAGATTCGTAATTTTGGGAAGCTTGGCAACCCCTTCCCATGAAAGTGTTTCTCGCCAGTCACTGCTTAGGGCTACATCAAGAGGAAACAAAACGTAGAGATAGAACGTGAAACTACTTTGTTGTGTCAAGTTTCAAGAAGCTAGCACAAACCGTGTTGGATTAAGAGTTCCAAATACATCTATCAATATAGGAGAAAACAGAGTGAAACCTAAAAATTCAAAATGTTACTGGAAATGAACGCTTCAACATAGAAGAACGAAATTTGGGGAACCAAGTCGCCTTAGTGTACTGATCATTACCTGAAAGTATCATCCAGTTTGGGTGAAAAAAATATTTGCTGAGATTTCTGGAGATTCGTAATTTTGGGAAGCTTGGCAACCCCTTCCCATGAAAGTGTTTCTCGCCAGTCACTGCTTAGGGCTACATCAAGAGGAAACAAAACGTAGAGTTAGAACGTGAAACTACTTTGTTGTGTCAAGTTTCAAGAAGCTAGCACAAACCGTGTTGGATTTAGAGTTCCAAATACATCTATCAATATAGGAGAAAATAGAGTGAAACCTAAAAATTCAAACTGTTACTGGAAATGAACGCTTCAACATTAGAACGAAATTTGGGGAACCAAGTCGCCTTAGTGTACTGATCATTACCTGAAAGTATCATCCAGTTTGGGTGAAAAAATATTTGCTGAGATTTCTGGAGATTCGTAATTTTGGGAAGCTTGGCAACCCCTTCCCATGAAAGTGTTTCTCGCCAGTCACTGCTTAGGGCTACATCAAGAGGAAACAAAACATAGAGATAGAACGTGAAACTACTTTGTTGTGTCAAGTTTCAAGAAGCTAGCACAAACCGTGTTGGAATTAGAGTTCCAAATACATCTATCAATATAGGAGAAAACAGAGTGAAACCTAAAAATTCAAACTGTTACTGGAAATGAACGCTTCAACATAGAAGAACGAAATTTGGGGAACCAAGTCGCCTTAGTGTACTGATCATTACCTGAAAGTGTCATCCAGTTTGGGTGAAAAATTATTTGCTGAGATTTCTGGAGATTCGTAATTTTTGGAAGCTTGGCAACCCCTACCCATGAAAGTGTTTCTCGCCAGTCACTGCTTAGGGCTACATCAAGAGGAAACAAAACGTAGAGATAGAACGTGAAACTACTTTGTTGTGTCAAGTTTCAAGAAGCTATCACAAACCGTGTTGGATTTAGAGTTCCAAATACATCTATCAATATAGGAGAAAACAGAGTGAAACCTAAAAATTCAAACTGTTACTGGAAATGAACGCTTCAACATAGAAGAACGAAATTTGGGGAACCAAGTCGCCTTAGTGTACTGATCATTACCTGAAAGTATCATCCAGTTTGGGTGAAAAAATATTTGCTGAGATTTCTGGAGATTCGTAATTTTGGGAAGCTTGGCAACCCCTTCCCATGAAAGTGTTTCTCGCCAGTCACTGCTTAGGGCTACATCAAGAGGAAACAAAACGTAGAGATAGAAGTTGAAACTACTTTGTTGTGTCAAGTTTCAAGAAGCTAGCACAAACCGTGTTGGATTTAGAGTTCCAAATACATCTATCAATATAGGAGAAAACAGAGTGAAACCTAAAAATTCAAACTGTTACTGGAAATGAACGCTTCAACATAGAGGAACGAAATTTGGGGAACCAAGTCGCCTTAGTGTACTGATCATTACCTGAAAGTATCATCCAGTTTGGGTGAAAAAATGTTTGCTGAGATTTCTGGAGATTCGTAATTTTGGGAAGCTTGGCAACCCCTTCCCATGAAAGTGTTTCTCGCCAGTCACTGCTTAGGGCTACATCAAGAGGAAACAAAACGTAGAGATAGAACGTGAAACTACTTTGTTGTTTCAAGTTTCAAGAAGCTAGCACAAACCGTGTTGGATTTAGAGTTCCAAATACATCTATCAATATAGGAGAAAACAGAGTGTAACCTAAAAATTCAAACTGTTACTGGAAATGAACGCTTCAACATAGAAGAACGAAATTTGGGGAACCAAGTCGCCTTAGTGTACTGATCATTACCTGAAAGTATCATCCAGTTTGGGTGAAAAAATATTTGCTGAGATTTCTGGAGATTCGTATTTTGGGAAGCTTGGCAACCCCTTCCCATGAAAGTGTTTCTCGCCAGTCACTGCTTAGGGCTACATCAAGAGGAAACAAAACGTAGAGATAGAACGTGAAACTACTTTGTTGTGTCAAGTTTCAAGAAGCTAGCACAAACCGTGTTGGATTTAGAGTTCCAAATACATCTATCAATATAGGAGAAAACAGAGTGAAACCTAAAAATTCAAACTGTTACTGGAAATGAACGCTTCAACATAGAAGAACGAAATTTGGGGAACCAAGTCGCCTTAGTGTACTGATCATTACCTGAAAGTATCATCCAGTTTGGGTGAAAAAATATTTGCTGAGATTTCTGGAGATTCATAATTTTGGGAAGCTTGGCAACCCCTTCCCATGAAAGTGTTTCTCGCCAGTCACTGCTTAGGGCTACATCAAGAGGAAACCATACGTAGAGATAGAACGTGAAACTACTTTGTTGTGTCAAGTTTCAAGAAGTTAGCACAAACCGTGTTGGATTTAGAGTTCCAAATACATCTATCAATATAGGAGAAAACAGAGTGAAACCTAAAAATTCAAACTGCTACTGGAAATGAACGCTTCAACATAGAAGAACGAAATTTGGGGAACCAAGTCGCCTTAGTGTACTGATCATTACCTGAGAGTATCATCCAGTTTGGGTGAAAAAATATTTGCTGAGATTTCTGGAGATTCGTAATTTTTGGAAGCTTGGCAACCCCTTCCCATGAAAGTGTTTCTCGCCAGTCACTGCTTAGGGCTACATCAAGAGGAAACAAAACGTAGAGATAGAACGTGAAACTACTTTGTTGTGTCAAGTTTCAAGAAGCTAGCACAAACCGTGTTGGATTTAGAGTTCCAAATACATCTATCAATATAGGAGAAAACAGAGTGAAACCTAAAAATTCAAACTGTTACTGGAAATGAACGCTTCAACATAGAAGAACGAAATTTGGGGAACCAAGTCGCCTTAGTGTACTGATCATTACCTGAGAGTATCATCCAGTTTGGGTGAAAAAATATTTGCTGAGATTTCTGGAGATTCGTAATTTTGGGAAGCTTGGCAACCCCTTCCCATGAAAGTGTTTCTCGCCAGTCACTGCTTAGGGCTACATCAAGAGGAAACAAAACGTAGAGATAGAACGTGAAACTACTTTGTTGTGTCAAGTTTCAAGAAGCTAGCACAAACCGTGTTGGATTAAGAGTTCCAAATACATCTATCAATATAGGAGAAAAGAGAGTGAAACCTAAAAATTCAAAATGTTACTGGAAATGAACGCTTCAACATAGAAGAACGAAATTTGGGGAACCAAGTCGCCTTAGTGTACTGATCATTACCTGAAAGTATCATCCAGTTTGGGTGAAAAAATATTTGCTGAGATTTCTGGAGATTCGTAATTTTGGGAACCTTGGCAACCCCTTCCCATGAAAGTGTTTCTCGCCAGTCACTGCTTAGGGCTACATCAAGATGAAACAAAACGTAGAGTTAGAACGTGAAACTACTTTGTTGTGTCAAGTTTCAAGAAGCTAGCACAAACCGTGTTGGATTTAGAGTTCCAAATACATCTATCAATATAGGAGAAAATAGAGTGAAACCTAAAAATTCAAACTGTTACTGGAAATGAACGCTTCAACATTAGAACGAAATTTGGGGAACCAAGTCGCCTTAGTGTACTGATCATTACCTGAAAGTATCATCCAGTTTGGGTGAAAAAATATTTGCTGAGATTTCTGGAGATTCGTAATTTTGGGAAGCTTGGCAACCCCTTCCAATGAAAGTGTTTCTCGCCAGTCACTGCTTAGGGCTACATCAAGAGGAAACAAAACATAGAGATAGAACGTGAAACTACTTTGTTGTGTCAAGTTTCAAGAAGCTAGCACAAACCGTGTTGGAATTAGAGTTCCAAATACATCTATCAATATAGGAGAAAACAGAGTGAAACCTAAAAATTCAAACTGTTACTGGAAATGAACGCTTCAACATAGAAGAACAAAATTTGGGGAACCAAGTCGCCTTAGTGTACTGATCATTACCTGAAAGTGTCATCCAGTTTGGGTGAAAAATTATTTGCTGAGATTTCTGGAGATTCGTAATTTTTGGAAGCTTGGCAACCCCTACCCATGAAAGTGTTTCTCGCCAGTCACTGCTTAGGGCTACATCAAGAGGAAACAAAACGTAGAGATAGAACGTGAAACTACTTTGTTGTGTCAAGTTTCAAGAAGCTATCACAAACCGTGTTGGATTTAGAGTTCCAAATACATCTATCAATATAGGAGAAAACAGAGTGAAACCTAAAAATTCAAACTGTTACTGGAAATGAACGCTTCAACATAGAAGAACGAAATTTGGGGAACCAAGTCGCCTTAGTGTACTGATCATTACCTGAAAGTATCATCCAGTTTGGGTGAAAAAATATTTGCTGAGATTTCTGGAGATTCGTAATTGTGGGAAGCTTGGCAACCCGTTCCCATGAAAGTGTTTCTCGCCAGTCACTGCTTAGGGCTACATCAAGAGGAAACAAAACGTAGAGATAGAACGTGAAACTACTTTGTTGTATCAAGATTCAAGAAGCTAGCACAAACAGTGTTGGATTTAGAGTTCCAAATACATCTATCAATATAGGAGAAAACAGAGTGAAACCTAAAAATTCAAACTGTTACTGGAAATGAACGCTTCAACATAGAAGAACGAAATTTGGGGAACCAAGTCGCCTTAGTGTACTGATCATTACCTGAGAGTATCATCCAGTTTGGGTGAAAAAATATTTGCTGAGATTTCTGGAGATTCGTAATTTTGGGAAGCTTGGCAACCCCTTCCCATGAAAGTGTTTCTCGCCAGTCACTGCTTAGGGCTACATCAAGAGGAAACAAAACGTAGAGATAGAACGTGAAACTACTTTGTTGTGTCAAGTTTCAAGAAGCTAGCACAAACCGTGTTGGATTAAGAGTTCCAAATACATCTATCAATATAGGAGAAAACAGAGTGAAACCTAAAAATTCAAAATGTTACTGGAAATGAACGCTTCAACATAGAAGAACGAAATTTGGGGAACCAAGTCGCCTTAGTGTACTGATCATTACCTGAAAGTATCATCCAGTTTGGGTGAAAAAAATATTTGCTGAGATTTCTGGAGATTCGTAATTTTGGGAAGCTTGGCAACCCCTTCCCATGAAAGTGTTTCTCGCCAGTCACTGCTTAGGGCTACATCAAGAGGAAACAAAACGTAGAGTTAGAACGTGAAACTACTTTGTTGTGTCAAGTTTCAAGAAGCTAGCACAAACCGTGTTGGATTTAGAGTTCCAAATACATCTATCAATATAGGAGAAAATAGAGTGAAACCTAAAAATTCAAACTGTTACTGGAAATGAACGCTTCAACATTAGAACGAAATTTGGGGAACCAAGTCGCCTTAGTGTACTGATCATTACCTGAAAGTATCATCCAGTTTGGGTGAAAAAATATTTGCTGAGATTTCTGGAGATTCGTAATTTTGGGAAGCTTGGCAACCCCTTCCCATGAAAGTGTTTCTCGCCAGTCACTGCTTAGGGCTACATCAAGAGGAAACAAAACATAGAGATAGAACGTGAAACTACTTTGTTGTGTCAAGTTTCAAGAAGCTAGCACAAACCGTGTTGGAATTAGAGTTCCAAATACATCTATCAATATAGGAGAAAACAGAGTGAAACCTAAAAATTCAAACTGTTACTGGAAATGAACGCTTCAACATAGAAGAACGAAATTTGGGGAACCAAGTCGCCTTAGTGTACTGATCATTACCTGAAAGTGTCATCCAGTTTGGGTGAAAAATTATTTGCTGAGATTTCTGGAGATTCGTAATTTTTGGAAGCTTGGCAACCCCTACCCATGAAAGTGTTTCTCGCCAGTCACTGCTTAGGGCTACATCAAGAGGAAACAAAACGTAGAGATAGAACGTGAAACTACTTTGTTGTGTCAAGTTTCAAGAAGCTATCACAAACCGTGTTGGATTTAGAGTTCCAAATACATCTATCAATATAGGAGAAAACAGAGTGAAACCTAAAAATTCAAACTGTTACTGGAAATGAACGCTTCAACATAGAAGAATGAAATTTGGGGAACCAAGTCGCCTTAGTGTACTGATCATTACCTGAAAGTATCATCCAGTTTGGGTGAAAAAATATTTGCTGAGATTTCTGGAGATTCGTAATTTTGGGAAGCTTGGCAACCCCTTCCCATGAAAGTGTTTCTCGCCAGTCACTGCTTAGGGCTACATCAAGAGGAAACAAAACGTAGAGATAGAAGTTGAAACTACTTTGTTGTGTCAAGTTTCAAGAAGCTAGCACAAACCGTGTTGGATTTAGAGTTCCAAATACATCTATCAATATAGGAGAAAACAGAGTGAAACCTAAAAATTCAAACTGTTACTGGAAATGAACGCTTCAACATAGAGGAACGAAATTTGGGGAACCAAGTCGCCTTAGTGTACTGATCATTACCTGAAAGTATCATCCAGTTTGGGTGAAAAAATGTTTGCTGAGATTTCTGGAGATTCGTAATTTTGGGAAGCTTGGCAACCCCTTCCCATGAAAGTGTTTCTCGCCAGTCACTGCTTAGGGCTACATCAAGAGGAAACAAAACGTAGAGATAGAACGTGAAACTACTTTGTTGTTTCAAGTTTCAAGAAGCTAGCACAAACCGTGTTGGATTTAGAGTTCCAAATACATCTATCAATATAGGAGAAAACAGAGTGTAACCTAAAAATTCAAACTGTTACTGGAAATGAACGCTTCAACATAGAAGAACGAAATTTGGGGAACCAAGTCGCCTTAGTGTACTGATCATTACCTGAAAGTATCATCCAGTTTGGGTGAAAAAATATTTGCTGAGATTTCTGGAGATTCGTATTTTGGGAAGCTTGGCAACCCCTTCCCATGAAAGTGTTTCTCGCCAGTCACTGCTTAGGGCTACATCAAGAGGAAACAAAACGTAGAGATAGAACGTGAAACTACTTAGTTGTGTCAAGTTTCAAGAAGCTAGCACAAACCGTGTTGGATTTAGAGTTCCAAATACATCTATCAATATAGGAGAAAACAGAGTGAAACCTAAAAATTCAAACTGTTACTGGAAATGAACGCTTCAACATAGAAGAACGAAATTTGGGGAACCAAGTCGCCTTAGTGTACTGATCATTACCTGAAAGTATCATCCAGTTTGGGTGAAAAAATATTTGCTGAGATTTCTGGAGATTCATAATTTTGGGAAGCTTGGCAACCCCTTCCCATGAAAGTGTTTCTCGCCAGTCACTGCTTAGGGCTACATCAAGAGGAAACCATACGTAGAGATAGAACGTGAAACTACTTTGTTGTGTCAAGTTTCAAGAAGTTAGCACAAACCGTGTTGGATTTAGAGTTCCAAATACATCTATCAATATAGGAGAAAACAGAGTGAAACCTAAAAATTCAAACTGCTACTGGAAATGAACGCTTCAACATAGAAGAACGAAATTTGGGGAACCAAGTCGCCTTAGTGTACTGATCATTACCTGAGAGTATCATCCAGTTTGGGTGCAAAAATATTTGCTGAGATTTCTGGAGATTCGTAATTTTTGGAAGCTTGGCAACCCCTTCCCATGAAAGTGTTTCTCGCCAGTCACTGCTTAGGGCTACATCAAGAGGAAACAAAACGTAGAGATAGAACGTGAAACTACTTTGTTGTGTCAAGTTTCAAGAAGCTAGCACAAACCGTGTTGGATTTAGAGTTCCAAATACATCTATCAATATAGGAGAAAACAGAGTGAAACCTAAAAATTCAAACTGTTACTGGAAATGAACGCTTCAACATAGAAGAACGAAATTTGGGGAACCAAGTCGCCTTAGTGTACTGATCATTACCTGAGAGTATCATCCAGTTTGGGTGAAAAAATATTTGCTGAGATTTCTGGAGATTCGTAATTTTGGGAAGCTTGGCAACCCCTTCCCATGAAAGTGTTTCTCGCCAGTCACTGCTTAGGGCTACATCAAGAGGAAACAAAACGTAGAGATAGAACGTGAAACTACTTTGTTGTGTCAAGTTTCAAGAAGCTAGCACAAACCGTGTTGGATTAAGAGTTCCAAATACATCTATCAATATAGGAGAAAACAGAGTGAAACCTAAAAATTCAAAATGTTACTGGAAATGAACGCTTCAACATAGAAGAACGAAATTTGGGGAACCAAGTCGCCTTAGTGTACTGATCATTACCTGAAAGTATCATCCAGTTTGGGTGAAAAAATATTTGCTGAGATTTCTGGAGATTCGTAATTTTGGGAAGCTTGGCAACCCCTTCCCATGAAAGTGTTTCTCGCCAGTCACTGCTTAGGGCTACATCAAGATGAAACAAAACGTAGAGTTAGAACGTGAAACTACTTTGTTGTGTCAAGTTTCAAGAAGCTAGCACAAACCGTGTTGGATTTAGAGTTCCAAATACATCTATCAATATAGGAGAAAATAGAGTGAAACCTAAAAATTCAAACTGTTACTGGAAATGAACGCTTCAACATTAGAACGAAATTTGGGGAACCAAGTCGCCTTAGTGTACTGATCATTACCTGAAAGTATCATCCAGTTTGGGTGAAAAAATATTTGCTGAGATTTCTGGAGATTCGTAATTTTGGGAAGCTTGGCAACCCCTTCCCATGAAAGTGTTTCTCGCCAGTCACTGCTTAGGGCTACATCAAGAGGAAACAAAACATAGAGATAGAACGTGAAACTACTTTGTTGTGTCAAGTTTCAAGAAGCTAGCACAAACCGTGTTGGAATTAGAGTTCCAAATACATCTATCAATATAGGAGAAAACAGAGTGAAACCTAAAAATTCAAACTGTTACTGGAAATGAACGCTTCAACATAGAAGAACGAAATTTGGGGAACCAAGTCGCCTTAGTGTACTGATCATTACCTGAAAGTGTCATCCAGTTTGGGTGAAAAATTATTTGCTGAGATTTCTGGAGATTCGTAATTTTTGGAAGCTTGGCAACCCCTACCCATGAAAGTGTTTCTCGCCAGTCACTGCTTAGGGCTACATCAAGAGGAAACAAAACGTAGAGATAGAACGTGAAACTACTTTGTTGTGTCAAGTTTCAAGAAGCTATCACAAACCGTGTTGGATTTAGAGTTCCAAATACATCTATCAATATAGGAGAAAACAGAGTGAAACCTAAAAATTCAAACTGTTACTGGAAATGAACGCTTCAACATAGAAGAACGAAATTTGGGGAACCAAGTCGCCTTAGTGTACTGATCATTACCTGAAAGTATCATCCAGTTTGGGTGAAAAAATATTTGCTGAGATTTCTGGAGATTCGTAATTTTGGGAAGCTTGGCAACCCCTTCCCATGAAAGTGTTTCTCGCCAGTCACTGCTTAGGGCTACATCAAGAGGAAACAAAACGTAGAGATAGAAGTTGAAACTACTTTGTTGTGTCAAGTTTCAAGAAGCTAGCACAAACCGTGTTGGATTTAGAGTTCCAAATACATCTATCAATATAGGAGAAAACAGAGTGAAACCTAAAAATTCAAACTGTTACTGGAAATGAACGCTTCAACATAGAGGAACGAAATTTGGGGAACCAAGTCGCCTTAGTGTACTGATCATTACCTGAAAGTATCATCCAGTTTGGGTGAAAAAATGTTTGCTGAGATTTCTGGAGATTCGTAATTTTGGGAAGCTTGGCAACCCCTTCCCATGAAAGTGTTTCTCGCCAGTCACTGCTTAGGGCTACATCAAGAGGAAACAAAACGTAGAGATAGAACGTGAAACTACTTTGTTGTTTCAAGTTTCAAGAAGCTAGCACAAACCGTGTTGGATTTAGAGTTCCAAATACTTCTATCAATATAGGAGAAAACAGAGTGTAACCTAAAAATTCAAACTGTTACTGGAAATGAACGCTTCAACATAGAAGAACGGAATTTGGGGAACCAAGTCGCCTTAGTGTACTGATCATTACCTGAAAGTATCATCCAGTTTGGGTGAAAAAATATTTGCTGAGATTTCTGGAGATTCGTATTTTGGGAAGCTTGGCAACCCCTTCCCATGAAAGTGTTTCTCGCCAGTCACTGCTTAGGGCTACATAAAGAGGAAACAAAACGTAGAGATAGAACGTGAAACTACTTAGTTGTGTCAAGTTTCAAGAAGCTAGCACAAACCGTGTTGGATTTAGAGTTCCAAATACATCTATCAATATAGGAGAAAACAGAGTGAAACCTAAAAATTCAAACTGTTACTGGAAATGAACGCTTCAACATAGAAGAACGAAATTTGGGGAACCAAGTCGCCTTAGTGTACTGATCATTACCTGAAAGTATCATCCAGTTTGGGTGAAAAAATATTTGCTGAGATTTCTGGAGATTCATAATTTTGGGAAGCTTGGCAACCCCTTCCCATGAAAGTGTTTCTCGCCAGTCACTGCTTAGGGCTACATCAAGAGGAAACCATACGTAGAGATAGAACGTGAAACTACTTTGTTGTGTCAAGTTTCAAGAAGTTAGCACAAACCGTGTTGGATTTAGAGTTCCAAATACATCTATCAATATAGGAGAAAACAGAGTGAAACCTAAAAATTCAAACTGCTACTGGAAATGAACGCTTCAACATAGAAGAACGAAATTTGGGGAACCAAGTCGCCTTAGTGTACTGATCATTACCTGAGAGTATCATCCAGTTTGGGTGAAAAAATATTTGCTGAGATTTCTGGAGATTCGTAATTTTTGGAAGCTTGGCAACCCCTTCCCATGAAAGTGTTTCTCGCCAGTCACTGCTTAGGGCTACATCAAGAGGAAACAAAACGTAGAGATAGAACGTGAAACTACTTTGTTGTGTCAAGTTTCAAGAAGCTAGCACAAACCGTGTTGGATTTAGAGTTCCAAATACATCTATCAATATAGGAGAAAACAGAGTGAAACCTAAAAATTCAAACTGTTACTGGAAATGAACGCTTCAACATAGAAGAACGAAATTTGGGGAACCAAGTCGCCTTAGTGTACTGATCATTACCTGAGAGTATCATCCAGTTTGGGTGAAAAAATATTTGCTGAGATTTCTGGAGATTCGTAATTTTTGGAAGCTTGGCAACCCCTTCCCATGAAAGTGTTTCTCGCCAGTCACTGCTTAGGGCTACATCAAGAGGAAACAAAACGTAGAGATAGAACGTGAAACTACTTTGTTGTGTCAAGTTTCAAGAAGCTAGCACAAACCGTGTTGGATGTAGAGTTCCAAATACATCTATCAATATAGGAGAAAACAGAGTGAAACCTAAAAATTCAAAGTGTTACTGGAAATGAACGCTTCAACATAGAAGAACGAAATTTGGGGAACCAAGTCGCCTTAGTGTACTGATCATTACCTGAAAGTATCATCCAGTTTGGGTGAAAAAATATTTGCTGAGATTTCTGGAGATTCGTAATTTTGGGAAGCTTGGCAACCCCTTCCCATGAAAGTGTTTCTCGCCAGTCACTGCTTAGGGCTACATCAAGAGGAAACAAAACGTAGAGATAGAACGTGAAACTACTTTGTTGTGTCAAGTTTCAAGAAGCTAGCACAAACCGTGTTGGATTTAGAGTTCCAAATACATCTATCAATATAGGAGAAAACAGAGTGAAACCTAAAAATTCAAACTGTTACTGGAAATGAACGCTTCAACATAGAAGAACGAAATTTGGGGAACCAAGTCGCCTTAGTGTACTGATCATTACCTGAAAGTATCATCCAGTTTGGGTGAAAAAATATTTGCTGAGATTTCTGGAGATTCGTAATTTTGGGAAGCTTGGCAACCCCTTCCCATGAAAGTGTTTCTCGCCAGTCACTGCTTAGGGCTACATCAAGAGGAAACAAAACGTAGAGATAGAACGTGAAACTACTTTGTTGTGTCAAGTTTCAAGAAGCTAGCACAAACCGTGTTGGATTTAGAGTTCCAAATACATCTATCAATATAGGAGAAAACAGAGTGAAACCTAAAAATTCAAACTGTTACTGGAAATGAACGCTTCAACATAGAAGAACGAAATTTGGGAACCAAGTCGCCTTAGTGTACTGATCATTACCTGAAAGTATCATCCAGTTTGGGTGAAAAAATGTTTGCTGAGATTTCTGGAGATTCGTAATTTTGGGAAGCTTGGCAACCCTTCCCATGAAAGTGTTTCTCGCCAGTCACTGCTTAGGGCTACATCAAGAGGAAACAAAACGTAGAGATAGAACGTGAAACTACTTTGTTGTGTCAAGTTTCAAGAAGCTAGCACAAACCGTGTTGGATTTAGAGTTCCAAATACATCTATCAATATAGGAGAAAACAGAGTGAAACCTAAAAATTCAAACTGTTACTGGAAATGAACGCTTCAACATAGAAGAACGAAATTTGGGGAACCAAGTCGCCTTAGTGTACTGATCATTACCTGAAAGTATCATCCAGTTTGGGTGAAAAAATATTTGCTGAGATTTCTGGAGATTCGTAATTTTGGGAAGCTTGGCAACCCCTTCCCATGAAAGTGTTTCTCGCCAGTCACTGCTTAGGGCTACATCAAGAGGAAACAAAACGTAGAGATAGAACGTGAAACTACTTTGTTGTGTCAAGTTTCAAGAAGCTAGCACAAAACTTGTTGGATTTAGAGTTCCAAATACATCTATCAATATAGGAGAAAACAGAGTGAAACCTAAAAATTCAAACTGTTACTGGAAATGAACGCTTCAACATAGAAGAACGAAATTTGGGGAACCAAGTCGCCTTAGTGTACTGATCATTACCTGAAAGTATCATCCAGTTTGGGTGAAAAAATATTTGCTGAGATTTCTGGAGATTCGTAATTTTGGGAAGCTTGGCAACCCCGTTCCATGAAAGGGTTTCTCGCCAGTCACTGCTTAGGGCTACATCAAGAGGAAACAAAACATAGAGATAGAACATGAAACTACTTTGTTGTGTCAAGTTTCAAGAAGCTAGCACAAACCGTGTTGGATTTAGCGTTCCAAATACATCTATCAATATAGGAGAAAACAGAGTGAAACCTAAAAATTCAAACTGTTACTGGAAATGAACGCTTCAACATAGAAGAACGAAATTTGGGGAACCAAGTCACCTTAGTGTACTGATCATTACCTGAGAGTATCATCCAGTTTGGGTGAAAAAATGTTTGCTGAGATTTCTGGAGATTCGTAATTTTGGGAAGCTTGGCAACCCCTTCCCATGAAAGTGTTTCTCGCCAGTCACTGCTTAGGGCTACATCAAGAGGAAACAAAACGTAGAGATAGAACGTGAAACTACTTTGTTGTGTCAAGTTTCAAGAAGCTAGCACAAACCGTGTTGGATTTAGAGTTCCAAATACATCTATCAATATAGGAGAAAACAGAGTGAAACCTAAAAATTCAAACTGTTACTGGAAATGAACGCTTCAACATAGAAGAACGAAATTTGGGGAACCAAGTCGCCTTAGTGTACTGATCATTACCTGAAAGTATCATCCAGTTTGGGTGAAAAAATGTTTGCTGAGATTTCTGGAGATTCGTAATTTTGGGAAGCTTGGCAACCCCTTCCCATGAAAGTGTTTCTCGCCAGTCACTGCTTAGGGCTACATCAAGAGGAAACAAAACGTAGAGATAGAACGTGAAACTACTTTGTTGTGTCAAGTTTCAAGAAGCTAGCACAAACCGTGTTGGATTTAGAGTTCCAAATACATCTATCAATATAGGAGAAAACAGAGTGAAACCTAAAAATTCAAACTGTTACTGGAAATGAACGCTTCAACATAGAAGAACGAAATTTGGGGAACCAAGTCGCCTTAGTGTACTGATCATTACCTGAAAGTATCATCCAGTTTGGGTGAAAAAATATTTGCTGAGATTTCTGGAGATTCGTAATTTTGGGAAGCTTGACAACCCCTTCCCATGAAAGTGTTTCTCGCCAGTCACTGCTTAGGGCTACATCAAGAGGAAACAAAACATAGAGTTAGAACGTGAAACTACTTTGTTGTGTCAAGTTTCAAGAAGCTAGCACAAACCGTGTTGGATTTAGAGTTCCAAATACATCTATCAATATAGGAGAAAATAGAGTGAAACCTAAAAATTCAAACTGTTACTGGAAATGAACGCTTCAACATAGAAGAACGAAATTTGGGGAACCAAGTCGCCTTAGTGTACTGATCATTACCTGAAAGTATCATCCAGTTTGGGTGAAAAAATATTTGCTGAGATTTCTGGAGATTCGTAATTTTGGGAAGCTTGGCAACCCCTTCCCATGAAAGTGTTTTTCGCCAGTCACTGATTAGGGCAACATCAAGAGGAAACAAAACGTAGAGATAGAATGTGAAACTACTTTGTTGTGTCAAGTTTCAACAAACTAGCACAAACCGTGTTGGATTTAGAGTTCCAAATACATCTATCAATATAGGAGAAAACAGAGTGAAACCTAAAAATTCAAACTGTTACTGGAAATGAACGCTTCAACATAGAAGAACGAAATTTGGGTAACCAAGTCGCCTTAGTGTACTGATCATTACCTGAAAGTATCATCCAGTTTGGGTGAAAAAATATTTGCTGAGATTTCTGGAGATTCGTAATTTTGGGAAGCTTGGCAACCCCTTCCCATGAAAGTGTTTCTCGCCAGTCACTGCTTAGGGCTACATCAAGAGGAAACAAAATGTAGAGATAGAACGTGAAACTACTTTGTTGTGTCAAGTTTCAAGAAGCTAGCACAAACCGTGTTGGATTTAGAGTTCCAAATACATCTATCTATATAGGAGAAAACAGAGTGAAACCTAAAAATTCAAACTGTTACTGGAAATGAACGCTTCAACATAGAAGAACGATATTTGGGGAACCAAGTCGCCTTAGTGTACTGATCATTACCTGAGAGTATCATCCAGTTTGGGTGAAAAAATGTTTGCTGAGATTTCTGGAGATTCGTAATTTTTGGAAGCTTGGCAACCCCTTCCCATGAAAGTGTTTCTCGCCAGTCACTGCTTAGGGCTACATCAAGAGGAAACAAAACGTAGAGATAGAACGTGAAACTACTTTGTTGTGTCAAGTTTCAAGAAGCTAGCACAAACCGTGTTGGATTTAGGGTTCCAAATACATCTATCAATATAGGAGAAAACAGAGTGAAACCTAAAAATTCAAACTGTTACTGGAAATGAACGCTTCAACATAGAAGAACGAAATTTGGGGAACCAAGTCGCCTTAGTGTACTGATCATTACCTGAGAGTACCATCCGGTTTGGGTGAAAAAATATTTGCTGAGATTTCTGGAGATTCGTAATTTTGGGAAGCTTGGCAACCCCTTCCCATGAAAGTGTTTCTCGCCAGTCACTGCTTAGGGCTACATCAAGAGGAAACAAAACGTAGATATAGAACGTGAAACTACTTTGTTGTGTCAAGTTTCAAGAAGCTAGCACAAACCGTGTTGGATTTAGAGTTCCAAATACATCTATCAATATAGGAGAAAACAGAGTGAAACCTAAAAATTCAAAATGTTACTGGAAATGAACGCTTCAACATAGAAGAACGAAATTTGGGGAACCAAGTCGCCTTAGTGTACTGATCATTACCTGAAAGTATCATCCAGTTTGGGTGAAAAAATATTTGCTGAGATTTCTGGAGATTCGTAATTTTGGGAAGCTTGGCAACCCCTTCCCATGAAAGTGTTTCTCGCCAGTCACTGCTTAGGGCTACATCAAGAGGAAACATAACGTAGAGTTAGAACGTGAAACTACTTTGTTGTGTCAAGTTTCAAGAAGCTAGCACAAACCGTGTTGGATTTAGAGTTCCAAATACATCTATCAATATAGGAGAAAATAGAGTGAAACCTAAAAATTCAAACTGTTACTGGAAATGAACGCTTCAACATAGAAGAACGAAATTTGGGGAACCAAGTCGCCTTAGTGTACTGATCATTACCTGAAAGTATCATCCAGTTTGGGTGAAAAAATATTTGCTGAGATTTCTGGAGATTCGTAATTTTGGGAAGCTTGGCAACCCCTTCCCATGAAAGTGTTTCTCGCCAGTCACTGCTTAGGGCTACATCAAGAGGAAACAAAACGTAGAGATAGAACGTGAAACTACTTTGTTGTGTCAAGTTTCAAGAAGCTAGCACAAACCGTGTTGGATTTAGAGTTCCAAATACATCTATCAATATAGGAGAAAACAGAGTGAAACCTAAAAATTCAAACTGTTAGTAGAAATGAAAGCTTCAACATAGAAGAACGAAATTTGGGGAACCAAGTCGCCTTAGTGTACTCATCATTACCTGAAAGTGTCATCCAGTTTGGGTGAAAAATTATTAGCTGAGATTTCTGGAGATTCGTAATTTTTGGAAGCTTGGCAACCCCTACCCATGAAAGTATTTCTCGCCAGTCACTGCTTAGGGCTACATCAAGAGGAAACAAAACGTAGAGATAGAACGTGAAACTACTTTGTTGTGTCAAGTTTCAAGAAGCTATCACAAACCGTGTTGGATTTAGAGTTCGAAATACATCTATCAATATAGGAGAAAACAGAGTGAAACCTAAAAATTCAAACTGTTACTGGAAATGAACGCTTCAACATAGAAGAACGAAATTTGGGGAACCAAGTCGCCTTAGTGTACTGATCATTACCTGAAAGTATCATCCAGTTTGGGTGAAAAAATATTTGCTGAGATTTCTGGAGATGCGTAATTGTGGGAAGCTTGGCAACCCGTTCCCATGAAAGTGTTTCTCGCCAGTCACTGCTTAGGGCTACATCAAGAGGAAACAAAATGTAGAGATAGAACGTGAAACTACTTCGTTGTGTCAAGTTTCAAGAAGCTAGCACAAACCGTGTTGGATTTAGAGTTCCAAATACATCTATCAATATAGGAGAAAACAGAGTGAAACCTAAAAATTCAAACTGTTACTGGAAATGAACGCTTCAACATAGAAGAACGAAATTTGGGGAACCAAGTCGCCTTAGTGTACTGATCATTACCTGAAAGTATTATCCAGTTTGGGTGAAAAAATATTTGCTGAGATTTCTGGAGATTCGTAATTTTGGGAAGCTTGGCAACCCCTTCCCATGAAAGTGTTTCTCGCCAGTCACTGCTTAGGGCAACATCAAGAGGAAACAAAACGTAGAGATAGAATGTGAAACTACTTTGTTGTGTCAAGTTTCAACAAACTAGCACAAACCGTGTTGGATTTAGAGTTCCAAATACATCTATCAATATAGGAGAAAACAGAGTGAAACCTAAAAATTCAAACTGTTACTGGAAGTGAACGCTTCAACATAGAAGAACGAAATTTGGGGAACCAAGTCGCCTTAGTGTACTGATCATTACCTGAGAGTATCATCCAGTTTGGGTGAAAAAATGTTTGCTGAGATTTCTGGAGATTCGTAATTTTGGGAAGCTTGGCAACCCCTTCCCATGAAAGTGTTTCTCGCCAGTCACTGCTTAGGGCTACATCAAGAGGAAACAAAACGTAGAGATAGAACGTGAAACTACTTTGTTGTGTCAAGTTTCAAGAAGCTATCACAAACCCTGTTGGATTTAGAGTTCGAAATACATCTATCAATATAGGAGAAAACAGAGTGAAACCTAAAAATTCAAACTGTTACTGGAAATGAACGCTTCAACATAGAAGAACGAAATTTGGGGAACCAAGTCGCCTTAGTGTACTGATCATTACCTGAAAGTATCATCCAGTTTGGGTGAAAAAATATTTGCTGAGATTTCTGGAGATGCGTAATTGTGGGAAGCTTGGCAACCCGTTCCCTTGAAAGTGTTTCTCGCCAGTCACTGCTTAGGGCTACATCAAGAGGAAACAAAATGTAGAGATAGAACGTGAAACTACTTCGTTGTGTCAAGTTTCAAGAAGCTAGCACAAACCGTGTTGGATTTAGAGTTCCAAATACATCTATCAATATGGGAGAAAACAGAGTGAAACCTAAAAATTCAAACTGTTACTGGAAATGAACGCTTCAACATAGAAGAACGAAATTTGGGGAACCAAGTCGCCTTAGTATACTGATCATTACCTGAAAGTATCATCCAGTTTGGGTGAAAAAATATTTGCTGAGATTTCTGGAGATTCGTAATTTTGGGAAGCTTGGCAACCCCTTCCCATGAAAGTGTTTCTCGCCAGTCACTGCTTAGGGCAACATCAAGAGGAAACAAAACGTAGAGATAGAATGTGAAACTACTTTGTTGTGTCAAGTTTCAACAAACTAGCACAAACCGTGTTGGATTTAGAGTTCCAAATACATCTATCAATATAGGAGAAAACAGAGTGAAACCTAAAAATTCAAACTGTTACTGGAAGTGAACGCTTCAACATAGAAGAACGAAATTTGGGGAACCAAGTCGCCTTAGTGTACTGATCATTACCTGAGAGTATCATCCAGTTTGGGTGAAAAAATGTTTGCTGAGATTTCTGGAGATTCGTAATTTTGGGAAGCTTGGCAACCCCTTCCCATGAAAGTGTTTCTCGCCAGTCACTGCTTAGGGCTACATCAAGAGGAAACAAAACGTAGAGATAGAACGTGAAACTACTTTGTTGTGTCAAGTTTCAAGAAGCTAGCACAAACCGTGTTGGATTTAGAGTTCCAAATACATCTATCAATATAGGAGAAAACAGAGTGAAACCTAAAAATTCAAACTGTTACTGGAAATGAACGCTTCAACATAGAAGAACAAAATTTGGGGAACCAAGTCGCCTTAGTGTACTGATCATTACCTGAGAGTATCATCCAGTTTGTGTGAGAAAATATTTCCTGAGATTTCTGGAGACACGTAATTTTGGGAAGCTTGGCATCCCCTTCCCATGAAAGTGTTTCTCGCCAGTCACTGCTTAGGGCTACATCAAGAGGAAACAAAACGTAGAGATAGAACGTGAAACTACTTTGTTGTGTCAAGTTTCAAGAAGCTAGCACAAACCATGATGGATTTAGAGTTCCAAATACATCTATCAATATAGGAGAAAACAGAGTGAAACCTAAAAATTGAAACTGTTACTGGAAATGAACGCTTCAACATAGAAGAACGAAATTTGGGGAACCAAGTCGCCTTAGTGTACTGATCATTACCTGAAATTATCATCCAGTTTGGGTGAAAAAAATATTTGCTGAGATTTCTGGAGATTCGTAATTGTGGGAAGCTTGGCAACCCCTTCCCATGAAAGGGTTTCTCGCCAGTCACTGCTTAGGGCTACATCAAGAGGAAACAAAACGTAGAGATAGAACGTGAAACTACTTTCTTGTGTCAAGTTTCAAGAAGCTAGCACAAACCGTGTTGGATTTAGAGTTCCAAATACATCTATCAATATAGGAGAAAACAGAGTGAAACCTAAAAATTCAAACTGTTACTGGAAATGAACGCTTCAACATAGAAGAACAAAATTTGGGGAACCAAGTCGCCTTAGTGTACTGATCATTACCTGAAAGTATCATCCAGTTTGGGTGAAAAAATAGTTGCTGAGATTTCTGGAGATTCGTAATTTTGGGAAGCTTGGCAACCCCTTCCCATGAAAGTGTTTCTCGCCACTCACTGCTTAGGGCTACATCAAGAGGAAACAAAATGTAGAGATAGAACGTGAAACTACTTTATTGTGTCACGTTTCAAGAAGCTAGCACAAACCGTGTTGGATTTAGAGTTCCAAATACATCTATCTATATAGGAGAAAACAGAGTGAAACCTAAAAATTCAAACTGTTACTGGAAATGAACGCTTCAACATAGAAGAATGAAATTTGGGGAACCAAGTCCCCTTAGTGTACTGATCATTACCTGAAAGTATCATCCAGTTTGGGTGAAAAAATATTTGCTGAGATTTCTGGAGATTCGTAATTTTTGGAAGCTTGGCAACCCCTTCCCATGAAAGTGTTTCTCGCCAGTCACTGCTTAGGGCTACATCAAGAGGAAACAAAACGTAGATATAGAACGTGAAACTACTTTGTTGTGTCAAGTTTCAAGAAGCTAGCACAAACCGTGTTGGATTTAGAGTTCCAAATACATCTATCTATATAGGAGAAAACAGAGTGAAACCTAAAAATTCAAACTGTTACTGGAAATGAACGCTTCAACATAGAAGAACGAAATTTGGGGAACCAAGTCGCCTTAGTGTACTGATCATTACCTGAAAGTATCATCCAGTTTGGGTGAAAAAATATTTGCTGAGATTTCTGGAGATTGGTAATTTTGGGAAGCTTGGCAACCCCTTCCCATGAAAGTGTTTCTCGCCAGTCACTGCTTAGGGCTACATCAAGAGGAAACAAAACGTAGAGTTAGAACGTGAAACTACTTTGTTGTGTCAAGTTTCAAGAAGCTAGCACAAACCGTGTTGGATTTAGAGTTCCAAATACATCTATCAATATAGGAGAAAATAGAGTGAAACCTAAAAATTCAAACTGTTACTGGAAATGAACGCTTCAACATAGAATAACGAAATTTGGGGAACCAAGTCGCCTTAGTGTACTGATCATTACCTGAAAGTATCATCCAGTTTGGGTGAAAAAATATTTGCTGAGATTTCTGGAGATTCGTAATTTTGGGAAGCTTGGCAACCCCTTCCCATGAAAGTGTTTCTCGCCAGTCACTGCTTAGGGCTACATCAAGAGGAAACAAAACGTAGAGATAGAACGTGAAACTACTTTGTTGTGTCAAGTTTCAAGAAGCTAGCACAAACCGTGTTGGATTTAGAGTTCCAAATACATCTATCAATATAGGAGAAAACAGAGTGAAACCTAAAAATTCAAACTGTTAGTAGAAATGAAAGCTTCAACATAGAAGAACGAAATTTGGGGAACCAAGTCGCCTTAGTGTACTGATCATTACCTGAAAGTGTCATCCAGTTTGGGTGAAAAATTATTTGCTGAGATTTCTGGAGATTCGTAATTTTTGGAAGCTTGGCAACCCCTACCCATGAAAGTGTTTCTCGCCAGTCACTGCTTAGGGCTACATCAAGAGGAAACAAAACGTAGAGATAGAACGTGAAACTACTTTGTTGTGTCAAGTTTCAAGAAGCTATCACAAACCGTGTTGGATTTAGAGTTCGAAATACATCTATCAATATAGGAGAAAACAGAGTGAAACCTAAAAATTCAAACTGTTACTGGAAATGAACGCTTCAACATAGAAGAACGAAATTTGGGGAACCAAGTCGCCTTAGTGTACTGATCATTACCTGAAAGTATCATCCAGTTTGGGTGAAAAAATATTTGCTGAGATTTCTGGAGATTCGTAATTGTGGGAAGCTTGGCAACCCGTTCCCATGAAAGTGTTTCTCGCCAGTCACTGCTTAGGGCTACATCAAGAGGAAACAAAATGTAGAGATAGAACGTGAATCTACTTCGTTGTGTCAAGTTTCAAGAAGCTAGCACAAACCGTGTTGGATTTAGAGTTCCAAATACATCTATCAATATAGGAGAAAACAGAGTGAAACCTAAAAATTCAAACTGTTACTGGAAATGAACGCTTCAACATAGAAGAACGAAATTTGGGGAACCAAGTCGCCTTAGTGTACTGATCATTACCTGAAAGTATCATCCAGTTTGGGTGAAAAAATATTTGCTGAGATTTCTGGAGATTCGTAATTTTGGGAAGCTTGGCAACCCCTTCCCATGAAAGTGTTTCTCGCCAGTCACTGCTTAGGGCAACATCAAGAGGAAACAAAACGTAGAGATAGAATGTGAAACTACTTTGTTGTGTCAAGTTTCAACAAACTAGCACAAACCGTGTTGGATTTAGAGTTCCAAATACATCTATCAATATAGGAGAAAACAGAGTGAAACCTAAAAATTAAACTGTTACTGGAAGTGAACGCTTCAACATAGAAGAACGAAATTTGGGGAACCAAGTCGCCTTAGTGTACTGATCATTACCTGAGAGTATCATCCAGTTTGGGTGAAAAAATGTTTGCTGAGATTTCTGGAGATTCGTAATTTTTGGAAGCTTGGCAACCCCTTCCCATGAAAGTGTTTCTCGCCAGTCACTGCTTAGGGCTACATCAAGAGGAAACAAAACGTAGAGATAGAACGTGAAACTACTTTGTTGTGTCAAGTTTCAAGAAGCTAGCACAAACCGTGTTGGATTTAGAGTTCCAAATACATCTATCTATATAGGAGAAAACAGAGTGAAACCTAAAAATTCAAACTGTTACTGGAAATGAACGCTTCAACATAGAAGAACGAAATTTGGGGAACCAAGTCGCCTTAGTGTACTGATCATTACCTGAAAGTATCATCCAGTTTGGGTGAAAAAATATTTGCTGAGATTTCTGGAGATTCGTAATTTTGGGAAGCTTGGCAACCCCTTCCCATGAAAGTGTTTCTCGCCAGTCACTGCTTAGGGCTACATCAAGAGGAAACAAAACGTAGAGTTAGAACGTGAAACTACTTTGTTGTGTCAAGTTTCAAGAAGCTAGCACAAACCGTGTTGGATTTAGAGTTCCAAATACATCTATCAATATAGGAGAAAATAGAGTGAAACCTAAAAATTCAAACTGTTACTGGAAATGAACGCTTCAACATAGAATAACGAAATTTGGGGAACCAAGTCGCCTTAGTGTACTGATCATTACCTGAAAGTATCATCCAGTTTGGGTGAAAAAATATTTGCTGAGATTTCTGGAGATTCGTAATTTTGGGAAGCTTGGCAACCCCTTCCCATGAAAGTGTTTCTCGCCAGTCACTGCTTAGGGCTACATCAAGAGGAAACAAAACGTAGAGATAGAACGTGAAACTACTTTGTTGTGTCAAGTTTCAAGAAGCTAGCACAAACCGTGTTGGATTTAGAGTTCCAAATACATCTATCAATATAGGAGAAAACAGAGTGAAACCTAAAAATTCAAACTGTTACTGGAAATGAACGCTTCAACATAGAAGAACGAAATTTGGGGAACCAAGTCGCCTTAGTGTACTGATCATTACCTGAAAGTATCATCCAGTTTGGGTGAAAAAATATTTGCTGAGATTTCTGGAGATTCGTAATTGTGGGAAGCTTGGCAACCCGTTCCCATGAAAGTGTTTCTCGCCAGTCACTGATTAGGGCAACATCAAGAGGAAACAAAACGTAGAGATAGAATGTGAAACTACTTTGTTGTGTCAAGTTTCAACAAACTAGCACAAACCGTGTTGGATTTAGAGTTCCAAATACATCTATCAATATAGGAGAAAACAGAGTGAAACCTAAAAATTCAAACTGTTACTGGAAATGAACGCTTCCACATAGAAGAACGAAATTTGGGGAACCAAGTCGCCTTAGTGTACTGATCATTACCTGAAAGTATCATCCAGTTTGGGTGAAAAAATATTTGCTGAGATTTCTGGAGATTCGTAATTGTGGGAAGCTTGGCAACCCCTTCCCATGAAAGTGTTTCTCGCCAGTCACTGCTTAGGGCTACATCAAGAGGAAACAAAACGTAGAGATAGAACGTGAAACTACTTTGTTGTGTCAAGATTCAAGAAGCTAGCACAAACCGTGTTGGATTTAGAGTTCCAAATACATCTATCAATATGGGAGAAAACAGAGTGAAACCTAAAAATTCAAACTGTTACTGGAAATGAACGCTTCAACATAGAAGAACGAAATTTGGGGAACCAAGTCGCCTTAGTGTACTGATCATTACCTGAAAGTATCATCCAGTTTGGGTGAAAAAATATTTGCTGAGATTTCTGGAGATTCGTAATTTTGGGAAGCTTGGCAACCCCTTCCCATGAAAGTGTTTCTCGCCAGTCACTGCTTAGGGCTACATCAAAAGGAAACAAAACGTAGAGATAGAACGTGAAACTACTTTGTTGTGTCAAGTTTCAAGAAGCTAGCACAAACCGTGTTGGATTTAGAGTTCGAAATACATCTATCAATATAGGAGAAAACAGAGTGAAACCTAAAAATTCAAACTGTTACTGGAAATGAACGCTTCAACATAGAAGAACGAAATTTGGGGAACCAAGTCGCCTTAGTGTACTGATCATTACCTGAAAGTATCATCCAGTTTGGGTGAAAAAATATTTGCTGAGATTTCTGGAGATTTGTAATTGTGGGAAGCTTGGCAACCCGTTCCCATGAAAGTGTTTCTCGCCAGTCACTGCTTAGGGCTACATCAAGAGGAAACAAAATGTAGAGATAGAACGTGAAACTACTTCGTTGTGTCAAGTTTCAAGAAGCTAGCACAAACCGTGTTGGATTTAGAGTTCCAAATACATCTATCAATATAGGAGAAAACAGAGTGAAACCTAAAAATTCAAACTGTTACTGGAAATGAACGCTTCAACATAGAAGAACGAAATTTGGGGAACCAAGTCGCCTTAGTGTACTGATCATTACCTGAAAGTATCATCCAGTTTGGGTGAAAAAATATTTGCTGAGATTTCTGGAGATTCGTAATTTTTGGAAGCTTGGCAACCCCTTCCCATGAAAGTGTTTCTCGCCAGTCACTGCTTAGGGCTACATCAAGAGGAAACAAAACGTAGAGATAGAACGTGAAACTACTTTGTTGTGTCAAGTTTCAAGAAGCTAGCACAAACCGTGTTGGATTTAGAGTTCCAAATACATCTATCTATATAGGAGAAAACAGAGTGAAACCTAAAAATTCAAACTGTTACTGGAAATGAACGCTTCAACATAGAAGAACGAAATTTGGGGAACCAAGTCCCCTTAGTGTACTGATCATTACCTGAAAGTATCATCCAGTTTGGGTGAAAAAATATTTGCTGAGATTTCTGGAGATTCGTAATTTTGGGAAGCTTGGCAACCCCTTCCCATGAAAGTGTTTCTCGCCAGTCACTGCTTAGGGCTACATCAAGAGGAAACAAAACGTAGAGATAGAACGTGAAACTACTTTGTTGTGTCAAGATTCAAGAAGCTAGCACAAACAGTGTTGGATTTAGAGTTCCAAATACATCTATCAATATAGGAGAAAACAGAGTGAAACCTAAAAATTCAAACTGTTACTGGAAATGAACGCTTCAACATAGAAGAACGAAATTTGGGGAACCAAGTTGCCTTAGTGTACTGATCATCACCTGAGAGTATCATCCAGTTTGGGTGAAAAAATGTATGCTGAGATTTCTGGAGATTCGTAATTTTTGGAAGCTTGGCAACCCCTTCCCATGAAAGTGTTTCTCGCCAGTCACTGCTTAGGGCTACATCAAGAGGAAACAAAACGTAGAGATAGAACGTGAAACTACTTTGTTGTGTCAAGTTTCAAGAAGCTAGCACAAACCGTGTTGGATTTAGGGTTCCAAATACATCTATCAATATAGGAGAAAACAGAGTGAAACCTAAAAATTCAAACTGTTACTGGAAATGAACGCTTCAACATAGAAGAACGAAATTTGGGGAACCAAGTCGCCTTAGTGTACTGATCATTACCTGAGAGTACCATCCAGTTTGGGTGAAGAAATATTTGCTGAGATTTCTGGAGATTCGTAATTTTGGGAACCTTGGCAACCCCTTCCCATGAAAGTGTTTCTCGCCAGTCACTGCTTTGGGCTACATCAAGAGGAAACAAAACGTAGATATAGAACGTGAAACTACTTTGTTGTGTCAAGTTTCAAGAAGCTAGCACAAACCGTGTTGGATTTAGAGTTCCAAATACATCTATCAATATAGGAGAAAACAGAGTGAAACCTAAAAATTCAAACTGTTACTGGAAATGAACGCTTCCACATAGAAGAACGAAATTTGGGGAACCAAGTCGCCTTAGTGTACTGATCATTACCTGAAAGTATCATCCAGTTTGGGTGAAAAAATATTTGCTGAGATTTCTGGAGATTCGTAATTGTGGGAAGCTTGGCAACCCCTTCCCATGAAAGTGTTTCTCGCCAGTCACTGCTTAGGGCTACATCAAGAGGAAACAAAACGTAGAGATAGAACGTGAAACTACTTTGTTGTGTCAAGATTCAAGAAGCTAGCACAAACCGTGTTGGATTTAGAGTTCCAAATACATCTATCAATATGGGAGAAAACAGAGTGAAACCTAAAAATTCAAACTGTTACTGGAAATGAACGCTTCAACATAGAAGAACGAAATTTGGGGAACCAAGTCGCCTTAGTGTACTGATCATTACCTGAAAGTATCATCCAGTTTGGGTGAAAAAATATTTGCTGAGATTTCTGGAGATTCGTAATTTTGGGAAGCTTGGCAACCCCTTCCCATGAAAGTGTTTCTCGCCAGTCACTGCTTAGGGCTACATCAAAAGGAAACAAAACGTAGAGATAGAACGTGAAACTACTTTGTTGTGTCAAGTTTCAAGAAGCTAGCACAAACCGTGTTGGATTTAGAGTTCGAAATACATCTATCAATATAGGAGAAAACAGAGTGAAACCTAAAAATTCAAACTGTTACTGGAAATGAACGCTTCAACATAGAAGAACGAAATTTGGGGAACCAAGTCGCCTTAGTGTACTGATCATTACCTGAAAGTATCATCCAGTTTGGGTGAAAAAATATTTGCTGAGATTTCTGGAGATTTGTAATTGTGGGAAGCTTGGCAACCCGTTCCCATGAAAGTGTTTCTCGCCAGTCACTGCTTAGGGCTACATCAAGAGGAAACAAAATGTAGAGATAGAACGTGAAACTACTTCGTTGTGTCAAGTTTCAAGAAGCTAGCACAAACCGTGTTGGATTTAGAGTTCCAAATACATCTATCAATATAGGAGAAAACAGAGTGAAACCTAAAAATTCAAACTGTTACTGGAAATGAACGCTTCAACATAGAAGAACGAAATTTGGGGAACCAAGTCGCCTTAGTGTACTGATCATTACCTGAAAGTATCATCCAGTTTGGGTGAAAAAATATTTGCTGAGATTTCTGGAGATTCGTAATTTTTGGAAGCTTGGCAACCCCTTCCCATGAAAGTGTTTCTCGCCAGTCACTGCTTAGGGCTACATCAAGAGGAAACAAAACGTAGAGATAGAACGTGAAACTACTTTGTTGTGTCAAGTTTCAAGAAGCTAGCACAAACCGTGTTGGATTTAGAGTTCCAAATACATCTATCTATATAGGAGAAAACAGAGTGAAACCTAAAAATTCAAACTGTTACTGGAAATGAACGCTTCAACATAGAAGAACGAAATTTGGGGAACCAAGTCCCCTTAGTGTACTGATCATTACCTGAAAGTATCATCCAGTTTGGGTGAAAAAATATTTGCTGAGATTTCTGGAGATTCGTAATTTTGGGAAGCTTGGCAACCCCTTCCCATGAAAGTGTTTCTCGCCAGTCACTGCTTAGGGCTACATCAAGAGGAAACAAAACGTAGAGATAGAACGTGAAACTACTTTGTTGTGTCAAGATTCAAGAAGCTAGCACAAACAGTGTTGGATTTAGAGTTCCAAATACATCTATCAATATAGGAGAAAACAGAGTGAAACCTAAAAATTCAAACTGTTACTGGAAGTGAACGCTTCAACATAGAAGAACGAAATTTGGGGAACCAAGTCGCCTTAGTGTACTGATCATCACCTGAGAGTATCATCCAGTTTGGGTGAAAAAATGTATGCTGAGATTTCTGGAGATTCGTAATTTTTGGAAGCTTGGCAACCCCTTCCCATGAAAGTGTTTCTCGCCAGTCACTGCTTAGGGCTACATCAAGAGGAAACAAAACGTAGAGATAGAACGTGAAACTACTTTGTTGTGTCAAGTTTCAAGAAGCTAGCACAAACCGTGTTGGATTTAGGGTTCCAAATACATCTATCAATATAGGAGAAAACAGAGTGAAACCTAAAAATTCAAACTGTTACTGGAAATGAACGCTTCAACATAGAAGAACGAAATTTGGGGAACCAAGTCGCCTTAGTGTACTGATCATTACCTGAGAGTACCATCCAGTTTGGGTGAAGAAATATTTGCTGAGATTTCTGGAGATTCGTAATTTTGGGAACCTTGGCAACCCCTTCCCATGAAAGTGTTTCTCGCCAGTCACTGCTTTGGGCTACATCAAGAGGAAACAAAACGTAGATATAGAACGTGAAACTACTTTGTTGTGTCAAGTTTCAAGAAGCTAGCACAAACCGTGTTGGATTAAGAGTTCCAAATACATCTATCAATATAGGAGAAAACAGAGTGAAACCTAAAAATTCAAAATGTTACTGGAAATGAACGCTTCAACATAGAAGAACGAAATTTGGGGAACCAAGTCGCCTTAGTGTACTGATCATTACCTGAAAGTATCATCCAGTTTGGGTGAAAAAATATTTGCTGAGATTTCTGGAGATTCGTAATTTTGGGAAGCTTGGCAACCCCTTCCCATGAAAGTGTTTCTCGCCAGTCACTGCTTAGGGCTACATCAAGAGGAAACAAAACGTAGAGTTAGAACGTGAAACTACTTTGTTGTGTCAAGTTTCAAGAAGCTAGCACAAACCGTGTTGGATTTAGAGTTCCAAATACATCTATCAATATAGGAGAAAATAGAGTGAAACCTAAAAATTCAAACTGTTACTGGAAATGAACGCTTCAACATAGAATAACGAAATTTGGGGAACCAAGTCGCCTTAGTGTACTGATCATTACCTGAAAGTATCATCCAGTTTGGGTGAAAAAATATTTGCTGAGATTTCTGGAGATTCGTAATTTTGGGAAGCTTGGCAACCCCTTCCCATGAAAGTGTTTCTCGCCAGTCACTGCTTAGGGCTACATCAAGAGGAAACAAAACGTAGAGATAGAACGTGAAACTACTTTGTTGTGTCAAGTTTCAAGAAGCTAGCACAAACCGTGTTGGATTTAGAGTTCCAAATACATCTATCAATATAGGAGAAAACAGAGTGAAACCTAAAAATTTAAACTGTTACTGGAAATGAACGCTTCAACATAGAAGAACGAAATTTGGGGAACCAAGTCGCCTTAGTGTACTGATCATTACCTGAGAGTACCATCCAGTTTGGGTGAAAAAATATTTGCTGAGATTTCTGGAGATTCGTAATTTTGGGAACCTTGGCAACCCCTTCCCATGAAAGTGTTTCTCGCCAGTCACTGCTTAGGGCTACATCAAGAGGAAACAAAACGTAGAGATAGAACGTGAAACTACTTTGTTGTGTCAAGTTTCAAGAAGCTAGCAAAAACCGTGTTGGATTAAGAGTTCCAAATACATCTATCAATATAGGAGAAAACAGAGTGAAACCTAAAAATTCAAAATGTTACTGGAAATGAACGCTTCAACATAGAAGAACGAAATTTGGGGAACCAAGTCGCCTTAGTGTACTGATCATTACCTGAAAGTGTCATCCAGTTTGGGTGAAAAATTATTTGCTGAGATTTCTGGAGATTCGTAATTTTTGGAAGCTTGGCAACCCCTACCCATGAAAGTGTTTCTCGCCAGTCACTGCTTAGGGCTACATCAAGAGGAAACAAAACGTAGAGATAGAACGTGAAACTACTTTGTTGTGTCAAGTTTCAAGAAGCTATCACAAACCGTGTTGGATTTAGAGTTCCAAATACATCTATCAATATAGGAGAAAACAGAGTGAAACCTAAAAATTCAAACTGTTACTGGAAATGAACGCTTCAACATAGAAGAACGAAATTTGGGGAACCAAGTCGCCTTAGTGTACTGATCATTACCTGAAAGTATCATCCAGTTTGGGTGAAAAAATATTTGCTGAGATTTCTGGAGATTCGTAATTGTGGGAAGCTTGGCAACCCGTTCCCATGAAAGTGTTTCTCGCCAGTCACTGATTAGGGCAACATCAAGAGGAAACAAAACGTAGAGATAGAACGTGAAACTACTTTGTTGTGTCAAGTTTCAAGAAGCTAGCACAAACCGTGTTGGATTTAGAGTTCCAAATACATCTATCTATATAGGAGAAAACAGAGTGAAACCTAAAAATTCAAACTGTTACTGGAAATGAACGCTTCAACATAGAAGAACGAAATTTGGGGAACCAAGTCGCCTTAGTGTACTGATCATTACCTGAAAGTATCATCCAGTTTGGGTGAAAAAATATTTGCTGAGATTTCTGGAGATTCGTAATTTTGGGAACTTGGCAACCCCTTCCCATGAAAGTGTTTCTCGCCAGTCACTGCTTAGGGCTACATCAAGAGGAAACAAAATGTAGAGATAGAACGTGAAACTACTTTGTTGTGTCAAGTTTCAAGAAGCTAGCACAAACCGTGTTGGATTTAGAGTTCCAAATACATCTATCTATATAGGAGAAAACAGAGTGAAACCTAAAAATTCAAACTGTTACTGGAAATGAACGCTTCAACATAGAAGAACGAAATTTGGGGAACCAAGTCGCCTTAGTGTACTGATCATTACCTGAGAGTATCATCCAGTTTGGGTGAAAAAATGTTTGCTGAGATTTCTGGAGATTCGTAATTTTTGGAAGCTTGGCAACCCCTTCCCATGAAAGTGTTTCTCGCCAGTCACTGCTTAGGGCTACATCAAGAGGAAACAAAACGTAGAGATAGAACGTGAAACTACTTTGATGTGTCAAGTTTCAAGAAGCTAGCACAAACCGTGTTGGATTTAGGGTTCCAAATACATCTATCAATATAGGAGAAAACAGAGTGAAACCTAAAAATTCAAACTGTTACTGGAAATGAACGCTTCAACATAGAAGAACGAAATTTGGGGAACCAAGTCGCCTTAGTGTACTGATCATTACCTGAGAGTACCATCCAGTTTGGGTGAAAAAATATTTGCTGAGATTTCTGGAGATTCGTAATTTTGGGAAGCTTGGCAACCCCTTCCCATGAACGTGTTTCTCGCCAGTCACTGCTTAGGGCTACATCAAGAGGAAACAAAACGTAGATATAGAACGTGAAACTACTTTGTTGTGTCAAGTTTCAAGAAGCTAGCACAAACCGTGTTGGATTAAGAGTTCCAAATACATCTATCAATATAGGAGAAAACAGAGTGAAACCTAAAAATTCAAACTGTTACTGGAAATGAACGCTTCAACATAGAAGAACGAAATTTGGGGAACCAAGTCGCCTTAGTGTACTGATCATTACCTGAAAGTATCATCCAGTTTGGGTGAAAAAATATTTGCTGAGATTTCTGGAGATTCGTAATTGTGGGAAGCTTGGCAACCCCTTCCCATGAAAGTGTTTCTCGCCAGTCACTGCTTAGGGCTACATCAAGAGGAAACAAAATGTAGAGATAGAACGTGAAACTACTTTGTTGTGTCAAGTTTCAAGAAGCTAGCACAAACCGTGTTGGATTTAGAGTTCCAAATACATCTATCTATATAGGAGAAAACAGAGTGAAACCTAAAAATTCAAACTGTTACTGGAAATGAACGCTTCAACATAGAAGAACGAAATTTGGGGAACCAAGTCGCCTTAGTGTACTGATCATTACCTGAGAGTATCATCCAGTTTGGGTGAAAAAATGTTTGCTGAGATTTCTGGAGATTCGTAATTTTGGGAAGCTTGGCAACCCCTTCCCATGAAAGTGTTTCTCGCCAGTCACTGCTTAGGGCTACATCAAGAGGAAACAAAACGTAGAGATAGAACGTGAAACTACTTTGTTGTGTCAAGTTTCAAGAAGCTAGCACAAACCGTGTTGGATGTAGAGTTCCAAATACATCTATCAATATAGGAGAAAACAGAGTGAAACCTAAAAATTCAAACTGTTACTGGAAATGAACGCTTCAACATAGAAGAACGAAATTTGGGGAACCAAGTCGCCTTAGTGTACTGATCATTACCTGAGAGTATCATCCAGTTTGGGTGAAAAAATGTTTGCTGAGATTTCTGGAGATTCGTAATTTTTGGAAGCTTGGCAACCCCTTCCCATGAAAGTGTTTCTCGCCAGTCACTGCTTAGGGCTACATCAAGAGGAAACAAAACGTAGAGATAGAACGTGAAACTACTTTGTTGTGTCAAGTTTCAAGAAGCTAGCACAAACCGTGTTGGATTTAGGGTTCCAAATACATCTATCAATATAGGAGAAAACAGAGTGAAACCTAAAAATTCAAACTGTTACTGGAAATGAACGCTTCAACATAGAAGAACGAAATTTGGGGAACCAAGTCGCCTTAGTGTACTGATCATTACCTGAGAGTACCATCCAGTTTGGGTGAAAAAATATTTGCTGAGATTTCTGGAGATTCGTAATTTTGGGAAGCTTGGCAACCCCTTCCCATGAAAGTGTTTCTCGCCAGTCACTGCTTAGGGCTACATCAAGAGGAAACAAAACGTAGATATAGAACGTGAAACTACTTTGTTCTGTCAAGTTTCAAGAAGCTAGCACAAACCGTGTTGGATTAAGGGTTCCAAATACATCTATCAATATAGGAGAAAACAGAGTGAAACCTAAAAATTCAAAATGTTACTGGAAATGAACGCTTCAACATAGAAGAACGAAATTTGGGGAACCACGTCGCCTTAGTGTACTGATCATTACCTGAAAGTATCATCCAGTTTGGGTGAAAAAATATTTGCTGAGATTTCTGGAGATTCGTAATTGTGGGAAGCTTGGCAACCCCTTCCCATGAAAGTGTTTCTCGCCAGTCACTGCTTAGGGCTACATCAAGAGGAAACAAAATGTAGAGATAGAACGTGAAACTACTTTGTTGTGTCAAGTTTCAAGAAGCTAGCACAAACCGTGTTGGATTTAGAGTTCCAAATACATCTATCTATATAGGAGAAAACAGAGTGAAACCTAAAAATTCAAACTGTTACTGGAAATGAACGCTTCAACATAGAAGAACGAAATTTGGGGAACCAAGTCCCCTTAGTGTACTGATCATTACCTGAAAGTATCATCCAGTTTGGGTGAAAAAATATTTGCTGAGATTTCTGGAGATTCGTAATTTTGGGAAGCTTGGCAACCCCTTCCCATGAAAGTGTTTCTCGCCAGTCACTGCTTAGGGCTACATCAAGAGGAAACAAAACGTAGAGATAGAACATGAAACTACTTTGTTGTGTCAAGATTCAAGAAGCTAGCACAAACCGTGTTGGATTTAGAGTTCCAAATACATCTATCAATATAGGAGAAAACAGAGTGAAACCTAAAAATTCAAACTGTTACTGGAAATGAACGCTTCAACATAGAAGAACGAAATTTGGGGAACCAAGTCGCCTTAGTGTACTGATCATTACCTGAGAGTGTCATCCAGTTTGGGTGAAAAATTATTTGCTGAGATATCTGGAGATTCGTAATTTTTGGAAGCTTGGCAACCCCTACCCATGAAAGTGTTTCTCGCCAGTCACTGCTTAGGGCTACATCAAGAGGAAACAAAACGTAGAGATAGAACGTGAAACTACTTTGTTGTGTCAAGTTTCAAGAAGCTATCACAAACCGTGTTGGATTTAGAGTTCCAAATACATCTATCAATATAGGAGAAAACAGAGTGAAACCTAAAAATTCAAACTGTTAGTGGAAATGAACGCTTCAACATAGAAGAACGAAATTTGGGGAACCAAGTCGCCTTAGTGTACTGATCATTACCTGAAAGTATCATCCAGTTTGGGTGAAAAAATATTTGCTGAGATTTCTGGAGATTCGTAATTGTGGGAAGCTTGGCAACCCGTTCCCATGAAAGTGTTTCTCGCCAGTCACTGATTAGGGCAACATCAAGAGGAAACAAAACGTAGAGATAGAATGTGAAACTACTTTGTTGTGTCAAGTTTCAACAAACTAGCACAAACCGTGTTGGATTTAGAGTTCCAAATACATCTATCAATATAGGAGAAAACAGAGTGAAACCTAAAAATTCAAACTGTTACTGGAAATGAACGCTTCAACATAGAAGAACGAAATTTGGGGAACCAAGTCGCCTTAGTGTACTGATCATTACCTGAAAGTATCATCCAGTTTGGGTGAAAAAATATTTGCTGAGATTTCTGGAGATTCGTAATTTTGGGAAGCTTGGCAACCCCTTCCCATGAAAGTGTTTCTCGCCAGTCACTGCTTAGGGCTACATCAAGAGGAAACAAAATGTAGAGATAGAATGTGAAACTACTTTGTTGTGTCAAGTTTCAACAAACTAGCACAAACCGTGTTGGATTTAGAGTTCCAAATACATCTATCAATATAGGAGAAAACAGAGTGAAACCTAAAAATTCAAACTGTTACTGGAAGTGAACGCTTCAACATAGAAGAACGAAATTTGGGGAACCAAGTCGCCTTAGTGTACTGATCATTACCTGAGAGTATCATCCAGTTTGGGTGAAAAAATGTTTGCTGAGATTTCTGGAGATTAGTAATTTTGGGAAGCTTGGCAACCCCTTCCCATGAAAGTGTTTCTCGCCAGTCACTGCTTAGGGCTACATCAAGAGGAAACAAAACGTAGAGATAGAACGTGAAACTACTTTGTTGTGTCAAGTTTCAAGAAGCTATCACAAACCGTGTTGGATTTAGAGTTCCAAATACATCTATCAATATAGGAGAAAACAGAGTGAAACCTAAAAATTCAAACTGTTACTGGAAATGAACGCTTCAACATAGAAGAACGAAATTTGGGGAACCAAGTCGCCTTAGTGTACTGATCATTACCTGAAAGTATCATCCAGTTTGGGTGAAAAAATATTTGCTGAGATTTCTGGAGATTCGTAATTGTGGGAAGCTTGGCAACCCGTTCCCATGAAAGTGTTTCTCGCCAGTCACTGATTAGGGCAACATCAAGAGGAAACAAAACGTAGAGATAGAATGTGAAACTACTTTGTTGTGTCAAGTTTCAACAAACTAGCACAAACCGTGTTGGATTTAGAGTTCCAAATACATCTATCAATATAGGAGAAAACAGAGTGAAACCTAAAAATTCAAACTGTTACTGGAAATGAACGCTTCAACATAGAAGAACGAAATTTGGGGAACCAAGTCGCCTTAGTGTACTGATCATTACCTGAGAGTATCATCCAGTTTGGGTGAAAAAATGTTTGCTGAGATTTCTGGAGATTCGTAATTTTTGGAAGCTTGGCAACCCCTTCCCATGAAAGTGTTTCTCGCCAGTCACTGCTTAGGGCTACATCAAGAGGAAACAAAACGTAGAGATAGAACGTGAAACTACTTTGTTGTGTCAAGTTTCAAGAAGCTAGCACAAACCGTGTTGGATTTAGGGTTCCAAATACATCTATCAATATAGGAGAAAACAGAGTGAAACCTAAAAATTCAAACTGTTACTGGAAATGAACGCTTCAACATAGAAGAACGAAATTTGGGGAACCAAGTCGCCTTAGTGTACTGATCATTACCTGAGAGTACCATCCAGTTTGGGTGAAAAAATATTTGCTGAGATTTCTGGAGATTCGTAATTTTGGGAAGCTTGGCAACCCCTTCCCATGAAAGTGTTTCTCGCCAGTCACTGCTTAGGGCTACATCAAGAGGAAACAAAACGTAGATATAGAACGTGAAACTACTTTGTTGTGTCAAGTTTCAAGAAGCTAGCACAAACCGTGTTGGATTAAGGGTTCCAAATACATCTATCAATATAGGAGAAAACAGAGTGAAACCTAAAAATTCAAAATGTTACTGGAAATGAACGCTTCAACATAGAAGAACGAAATTTGGGGAACCAAGTCGCCTTAGTGTACTGATCATTACCTGAAAGTATCATCCAGTTTGGGTGAAAAAATATTTGCTGAGATTTCTGGAGATTCGTAATTGTGGGAAGCTTGGCAACCCCTTCCCATGAAAGTGTTTCTCGCCAGTCACTGCTTAGGGCTACATCAAGAGGAAACAAAATGTAGAGATAGAACGTGAAACTACTTTGTTGTGTCAAGTTTCAAGAAGCTAGCACAAACCGTGTTGGATTTAGAGTTCCAAATACATCTATCTATATAGGAGAAAACAGAGTGAAACCTAAAAATTCAAACTGTTACTGGAAATGAACGCTTCAACATAGAAGAACGAAATTTGGGGAACCAAGTCCCCTTAGTGTACTGATCATTACCTGAAAGTATCATCCAGTTTGGATGAAAAAATATTTGCTGAGATTTCTGGAGATTCGTAATTTTGGGAAGCTTGGCAACCCCTTCCCATGAAAGTGTTTCTCGCCAGTCACTGCTTAGGGCTACATCAAGAGGAAACAAAACGTAGAGATAGAACATGAAACTACTTTGTTGTGCCAAGATTCAAGAAGCTAGCACAAACCGTGTTGGATTTAGAGTTCCAAATACATCTATCAATATAGGAGAAAACAGAGTGAAACCTAAAAATTCAAACTGTTACTGGAAATGAACGCTTCAACATAGAAGAACGAAATTTGGGGAACCAAGTCGCCTTAGTGTACTGATCATTACCTGAGAGTATCATCCAGTTTGGGTGAAAAAATGTTTGCTGAGATTTCTGGAGATTCGTAATTTTTGGAAGCTTGGCAACCCCTTCCCATGAAAGTGTTTCTCGCCAGTCACTGCTTAGGGCTACATCAAGAGGAAACAAAACGTAGAGATAGAACGTGAAACTACTTTGTTGTGTCAAGTTTCAAGAAGCTAGCACAAACCGTGTTGGATTTAGAGTTCCAAATACATCTATCTATATAGGAGAAAACAGAGTGAAACCTAAAAATTCAAACTGTTACTGGAAATGAACGCTTCAACATAGAAGAACGAAATTTGGGGAACCAAGTCCCCTTAGTGTACTGATCATTACCTGAAAGTATCATCCAGTTTGGGTGAAAAAATATTTGCTGAGATTTCTGAAGATTCGTAATTTTGGGAAGCTTGGCAACCCCTTCCCATGAAAGTGTTTCTCGCCAGTCACTGCTTAGGGCTACATCAAGAGGAAACAAAACGTAGAGATAGAACGTGAAACTACTTTGTTGTGTCAAGATTCAAGAAGCTAGCACAAACAGTGTTGGATTTAGAGTTCCAAATACATCTATCAATATAGGAGAAAACAGAGTGAAACCTAAAAATTCAAACTGTTACTGGAAATGAACGCTTCAACATAGAAGAACGAAACTTGGGGAACCAAGTCGCCTTAGTGTCCTGATCATTACCTGAGAGTATCATCCAGTTTGGGTGAAAAAATGTTTGCTGAGATTTCTGGAGATTCGTAATTTTTGGAAGCTTGGCAACCCCTTCCCATGAAAGTGTTTCTCGCCAGTCACTGCTTAGGGCTACATCAAGAGGAAACAAAACGTAGAGATAGAACGTGAAACTACTTTGTTGTGTCAAGTTTCAAGAAGCTAGCACAAACCGTGTTGGATTTAGGGTTCCAAATACATCTATCAATATAGGAGAAAACAGAGTGAAACCTAAAAATTTAAACTGTTACTGGAAATGAACGCTTCAACATAGAAGAACGAAATTTGGGGAACCAAGTCGCCTTAGTGTACTGATCATTACCTGAGAGTACCATCCAGTTTGGGTGAAAAAATATTTGCTGAGATTTCTGGAGATTCGTAATTTTGGGAACCTTGGCAACCCCTTCCCATGAAAGTGTTTCTCGCCAGTCACTGCTTAGGGCTACATCAAGAGGAAACAAAACGTAGATATAGAACGTGAAACTACATTGTTGTGTCAAGTTTCAAGAAGCTAGCAAAAACCGTGTTGGATTAAGAGTTCCAAATACATCTATCAATATAGGAGAAAACAGAGTGAAACCTAAAAATTCAAAATGTTACTGGAAATGAACGCTTCAACATAGAAGAACGAAACTTGGGGAACCAAGTCGCCTTAGTGTACTGATCATTACCTGAAAGTGTCATCCAGTTTGGGTGAAAAATTATTTGCTGAGATTTCTGGAGATTCGTAATTTTTGGAAGCTTGGCAACCCCAACCCATGAAAGTGTTTCTCGCCAGTCACTGCTTAGGGCTACATCAAGAGGAAACAAAACGTAGAGATAGAACGTGAAACTACTTTGTTGTGTCAAGTTTCAAGAAGCTATCACAAACCGTGTTGGATTTAGAGTTCCAAATACATCTATCAATATAGGAGAAAACAGAGTGAAACCTAAAAATTCAAACTGTTACTGGAAATGAACGCTTCAACATAGAAGAACGAAATTTGGGGAACCAAGTCGCCTTAGTGTACTGATCATTACCTGAAAGTATCATCCAGTTTGGGTGAAAAAATATTTGCTGAGATTTCTGGAGATTCGTAATTGTGGGAAGCTTGGCAACCCGTTCCCATGAAAGTGTTTCTCGCCAGTCACTGATTAGGGCAACATCAAGAGGAAACAAAACGTAGAGATAGAACGTGAAACTACTTTGTTGTGTCAAGTTTCAAGAAGCTAGCACAAACCGTGTTGGATTTAGAGTTCCAAATACATCTATCTATATAGGAGAAAACAGAGTGAAACCTAAAAATTCAAACTGTTACTGGAAATGAACGCTTCAACATAGAAGAACGAAATTTGGGGAACCAAGTCGCCTTAGTGTACTGATCATTACCTGAAAGTATCATCCAGTTTGGGTGAAAAAATATTTGCTGAGATTTCTGGAGATTCGTAATTTTGGGAACTTGGCAACCCCTTCCCATGAAAGTGTTTCTCGCCAGTCACTGCTTAGGGCTACATCAAGAGGAAACAAAATGTAGAGATAGAACGTGAAACTACTTTGTTGTGTCAAGTTTCAAGAAGCTAGCACAAACCGTGTTGGATTTAGAGTTCCAAATACATCTATCTATATAGGAGAAAACAGAGTGAAACCTAAAAATTCAAACTGTTACTGGAAATGAACGCTTCAACATAGAAGAACGAAATTTGGGGAACCAAGTCGCCTTAGTGTACTGATCATTACCTGAGAGTATCATCCAGTTTGGGTGAAAAAATGTTTGCTGAGATTTCTGGAGATTCGTAATTTTTGGAAGCTTGGCAACCCCTTCCCATGAAAGTGTTTCTCGCCAGTCACTGCTTAGGGCTACATCAAGAGGAAACAAAACGTAGAGATAGAACGTGAAACTACTTTGTTGTGTCAAGTTTCAAGAAGCTAGCACAAACCGTGTTGGATTTAGGGTTCCAAATACATCTATCAATATAGGAGAAAACAGAGTGAAACCTAAAAATTCAAACTGTTACTGGAAATGAACGCTTCAACATAGAAGAACGAAATTTGGGGAACCAAGTCGCCTTAGTGTACTGATCATTACCTGAGAGTACCATCCAGTTTGGGTGAAAAAATATTTGCTGAGATTTCTGGAGATTCGTAATTTTGGGAAGCTTGGCAACCCCTTCCCATGAAAGTGTTTCTCGCCAGTCACTGCTTAGGGCTACATCAAGAGGAAACAAAACGTAGATATAGAACGTGAAACTACTTTGTTGTGTCAAGTTTCAAGAAGCTAGCACAAACCGTGTTGGATTAAGAGTTCCAAATACATCTATCAATATAGGAGAAAACAGAGTGAAACCTAAAAATTCAAAATGTTACTGGAAATGAACGCTTCAACATAGAAGAACGAAATTTGGGGAACCAAGTCGCCTTAGTGTACTGATCATTACCTGAAAGTATCATCCAGTTTTGGTGAAAAAATATTTGCTGAGATTTCTGGAGATTCGTAATTGTGGGAAGCTTGGCAACCCCTTCCCATGAAAGTGTTTCTCGCCAGTCACTGCTTAGGGCTACATCAAGAGGAAACAAAATGTAGAGATAGAACGTGAAACTACTTTGTTGTGTCAAGTTTCAAGAAGCTAGCACAAACCGTGTTGGTTTTAGAGTTCCAAATACATCTATCTATATAGGAGAAAACAGAGTGAAACCTAAAAATTCAAACTGTTACTGGAAATGAACGCTTCAACATAGAAGAACGAAACTTGGGGAACCAAGTCGCCTTAGTGTACTGATCATTACCTGAGAGTATCATCCAGTTTGGGTGAAAAAATGTTTGCTGAGATTTCTGGAGATTCGTAATTTTTGGAAGCTTGGCAACCCCTTCCCATGAAAGTGTTTCTCGCCAGTCACTGCTTAGGGCTACATCAAGAGGAAACAAAACGTAGAGATAGAACGTGAAACTACTTTGTTGTGTCAAGTTTCAAGAAGCTAGCACAAACCGTGTTGGATTTAGGGTTCCAAATACATCTATCAATATAGGAGAAAACAGAGTGAAACCTAAAAATTTAAACTGTTACTGGAAATGAACGCTTCAACATAGAAGAACGAAATTTGGGGAACCAAGTCGCCTTAGTGTACTGATCATTACCTGAGAGTACCATCCAGTTTGGGTGAAAAAATATTTGCTGAGATTTCTGGAGATTCGTAATTTTGGGAAGCTTGGCAACCCCTTCCCATGAAAGTGTTTCTCGCCAGTCACTGCTTAGGGCTACATCAAGAGGAAACAAAACGTAGATATAGAACGTGAAACTACTTTGTTGTGTCAAGTTTCAAGAAGCTAGCACAAACCGTGTTGGATTAAGAGTTCCAAATACATCTATCAATATAGGAGAAAACAGAGTGAAACCTAAAAATTCAAAATGTTACTGGAAATGAACGCTTCAACATAGAAGAACGAAATTTGGGGAACCAAGTCGCCTTAGTGTACTGATCATTACCTGAAAGTATCATCCAGTTTGGGTGAAAAAATATTTGCTGAGATTTCTGGAGATTCGTAATTTTGGGAAGCTTGGCAACCCCTTCCCATGAAAGTGTTTCTCGCCAGTCACTGCTTAGGGCTACATCAAGAGGAAACAAAACGTAGAGTTAGAACGTGAAACTACTTTGTTGTGTCAAGTTTCAAGAAGCTAGCACAAACCGTGTTGGATTTAGAGTTCCAAATACATCTATCAATATAGGACAAAATAGAGTGAAACCTAAAAATTCAAACTGTTACTGGAAATGAACGCTTCAACATAGAATAACGAAATTTGGGGAACCAAGTCGCCTTAGTGTACTGATTATTACCTGAAAGTATCATCCAGTTTGGGTGAAAAAATATTTGCTGAGATTTCTGGAGATTCGTAATTTTGGGAAGCTTGGCAACCCCTTCCCATGAAAGTGTTTCTCGCCAGTCACTGCTTAGGGCTACATCAAGAGGAAACAAAACGTAGAGATAGAACGTGAAACTACTTTGTTGTGTCAAGTTTCAAGAAGCTAGCACAAACCGTGTTGGATTTAGAGTTCCAAATACATCTATCAATATAGGAGAAAACAGAGTGAAACCTAAAAATTCAAACTGTTAGTGGAAATGAAAGCTTCAACATAGAAGAACGAAATTTGGGGAACCAAGTCGCCTTAGTGTACTGATCATTACCTGAAAGTGTCATCCAGTTTGGGTGAAAAATTATTTGCTGAGATTTCTGGAGATTCGTAATTTTTGGAAGCTTGGCAACCCCTACCCATGAAAGTGTTTCTCGCCAGTCACTGCTTAGGGCTACATCAAGAGGAAACAAAACGTAGAGATAGAACGTGAAACTACTTTGTTGTGTCAAGATTCAAGAAGCTATCACAAACCGTGTTGGATTTAGAGTTCCAAATACATCTATCAATATAGGAGAAAACAGAGTGAAACCTAAAAATTCAAACTGTTACTGGAAATGAACGCTTCAACATAGAAGAACGAAATTTGGGGAACCAAGTCGCCTTAGTGTACTGATCATTACCTGAAAGTATCATCCAGTTTGGGTGAAAAAATATTTGCTGAGATTTCTGGAGATTCGTAATTGTGGGAAGCTTGGCAACCCGTTCCCATGAAAGTGTTTCTCGCCAGTCACTGATTAGGGCAACATCAAGAGGAAACAAAACGTAGAGATAGAATGTGAAACTACTTTGTTGTGTCAAGTTTCAACAAACTAGCACAAACCGTGCTGGATTTAGAGTTCCAAATACATCTATCAATATAGGAGAAAACAGAGTGAAACCTAAAAATTCAAACTGTTACTGGAAATGAACGCTTCAACATAGAAGAACGAAATTTGGGGAACCAAGTCGCCTTAGTGTACTGATCATTACCTGAGAGTATCATCCAGTTTGGGTGAAAAAATGTTTGCTGAGATTTCTGGAGATTCGTAATTTTTGGAAGCTTGGCAACCCCTTCCCATGAAAGTGTTTCTCGCCAGTCACTGCTTAGGGCTACATCAAGAGGAAACAAAACGTAGAGATAGAACGTGAAACTACTTTGTTGTGTCAAGTTTCAAGAAGCTAGCACAAACCGTGTTGGATTTAGGGTTCCAAATACATCTATCAATATAGGAGAAAACAGAGTGAAACCTAAAAATTCAAACTATTACTGGAAATGAACGCTTCAACATAGAAGAACGAAATTTGGGGAACCAAGTCGCCTTAGTGTACTGATCATTACCTGAGAGTACCATCCAGTTTGGGTGAAAAAATATTTGCTGAGATTTCTGGAGATTCGTAATTTTGGGAAGCTTGGCAACCCCTTCCCATGAAAGTGTTTCTCGCCAGTCACTGCTTAGGGCTACATCAAGAGGAAACAAAACGTAGATATAGAACGTGAAACTACTTTGTTCTGTCAAGTTTCAAGAAGCTAGCACAAACCGTGTTGGATTAAGGGTTCCAAATACATCTATCAATATAGGAGAAAACAGAGTGAAACCTAAAAATTCAAAATGTTACTGGAAATGAACGCTTCAACATAGAAGAACGAAATTTGGGGAACCAAGTCGCCTTAGTGTACTGATCATTACCTGAAAGTATCATCCAGTTTGGGTGAAAAAATATTTGCTGAGATTTCTGGAGATTCGTAATTGTGGGAAGCTTGGCAACCCCTTCCCATGAAAGTGTTTCTCGCCAGTCACTGCTTAGGGCTACATCAAGAGGAAACAAAATGTAGAGATAGAACGTGAAACTACTTTGTTGTGTCAAGTTTCAAGAAGCTAGCACAAACCGTGTTGGATTTAGAGTTCCAAATACATCTATCTATATAGGAGAAAACAGAGTGAAACCTAAAAATTCAAACTGTTACTGGAAATGAACGCTTCAACATAGAAGAATGAAATTTGGGGAACCAAGTCCCCTTAGTGTACTGATCATTACCTGAAAGTATCATCCAGTTTGGGTGAAAAAATATTTGCTGAGATTTCTGGAGATTCGTAATTTTGGGAAGCTTGGCAACCCCTTCCCATGAAAGTGTTTCTCGCCAGTCACTGCTTAGGGCTACATCAAGAGGAAACAAAACGTAGAGATAGAACATGAAACTACTTTGTTGTGTCAAGATTCAAGAAGCTAGCACAAACCGTGTTGGATTTAGAGTTCCAAATACATCTATCAATATAGGAGAAAACAGAGTGAAACCTAAAAATTCAAACTGTTACTGGAAATGAACGCTTCAACATAGAAGAACGAAATTTGGGGAACCAAGTCGCCTTAGTGTACTGATCATTACCTGAGAGTGTCATCCAGTTTGGGTGAAAAATTATTTGCTGAGATATCTGGAGATTCGTAATTTTTGGAAGCTTGGCAACCCCTACCCATGAAAGTGTTTCTCGCCAGTCACTGCTTAGGGCTACATCAAGAGGAAACAAAACGTAGAGATAGAACGTGAAACTACTTTGTTGTGTCAAGTTTCAAGAAGCTATCACAAACCGTGTTGGATTTAGAGTTCCAAATACATCTATCAATATAGGAGAAAACAGAGTGAAACCTAAAAATTCAAACTGTTAGTGGAAATGAACGCTTCAACATAGAAGAACGAAATTTGGGGAACCAAGTCGCCTTAGTGTACTGATCATTACCTGAAAGTATCATCCAGTTTGGGTGAAAAAATATTTGCTGAGATTTCTGGAGATTCGTAATTGTGGGAAGCTTGGCAACCCGTTCCCATGAAAGTGTTTCTCGCCAGTCACTGATTAGGGCAACATCAAGAGGAAACAAAACGTAGAGATAGAATGTGAAACTACTTTGTTGTGTCAAGTTTCAACAAACTAGCACAAACCGTGTTGGATTTAGAGTTCCAAATACATCTATCAATATAGGAGAAAACAGAGTGAAACCTAAAAATTCAAACTGTTACTGGAAATGAACGCTTCAACATAGAAGAACGAAATTTGGGGAACCAAGTCGCCTTAGTGTACTGATCATTACCTGAAAGTATCATCCAGTTTGGGTGAAAAAATATTTGCTGAGATTTCTGGAGATTCGTAATTTTGGGAAGCTTGGCAACCCCTTCCCATGAAAGTGTTTCTCGCCAGTCACTGCTTAGGGCTACATCAAGAGGAAACAAAATGTAGAGATAGAATGTGAAACTACTTTGTTGTGTCAAGTTTCAACAAACTAGCACAAACCGTGTTGGATTTAGAGTTCCAAATACATCTATCAATATAGGAGAAAACAGAGTGAAACCTAAAAATTCAAACTGTTACTGGAAGTGAACGCTTCAACATAGAAGAACGAAATTTGGGGAACCAAGTCGCCTTAGTGTACTGATCATTACCTGAGAGTATCATCCAGTTTGGGTGAAAAAATGTTTGCTGAGATTTCTGGAGATTAGTAATTTTGGGAAGCTTGGCAACCCCTTCCCATGAAAGTGTTTCTCGCCAGTCACTGCTTAGGGCTACATCAAGAGGAAACAAAACGTAGAGATAGAACGTGAAACTACTTTGTTGTGTCAAGTTTCAAGAAGCTATCACAAACCGTGTTGGATTTAGAGTTCCAAATACATCTATCAATATAGGAGAAAACAGAGTGAAACCTAAAAATTCAAACTGTTACTGGAAATGAACGCTTCAACATAGAAGAACGAAATTTGGGGAACCAAGTCGCCTTAGTGTACTGATCATTACCTGAAAGTATCATCCAGTTTGGGTGAAAAAATATTTGCTGAGATTTCTGGAGATTCGTAATTGTGGGAAGCTTGGCAACCCGTTCCCATGAAAGTGTTTCTCGCCAGTCACTGATTAGGGCAACATCAAGAGGAAACAAAACGTAGAGATAGAATGTGAAACTACTTTGTTGTGTCAAGTTTCAACAAACTAGCACAAACCGTGTTGGATTTAGAGTTCCAAATACATCTATCAATATAGGAGAAAACAGAGTGAAACCTAAAAATTCAAACTGTTACTGGAAATGAACGCTTCAACATAGAAGAACGAAATTTGGGGAACCAAGTCGCCTTAGTGTACTGATCATTACCTGAGAGTATCATCCAGTTTGGGTGAAAAAATGTTTGCTGAGATTTCTGGAGATTCGTAATTTTTGGAAGCTTGGCAACCCCTTCCCATGAAAGTGTTTCTCGCCAGTCACTGCTTAGGGCTACATCAAGAGGAAACAAAACGTAGAGATAGAACGTGAAACTACTTTGTTGTGTCAAGTTTCAAGAAGCTAGCACAAACCGTGTTGGATTTAGAGTTTCAAATACATCTATCTATATAGGAGAAAACAGAGTGAAACCTAAAAATTCAAACTGTTACTGGAAATGAACGCTTCAACATAGAAGAACGAAATTTGGGGAACCAAGTCCCCTTAGTGTACTGATCATTACCTGAAAGTATCATCCAGTTTGGGTGAAAAAATATTTGCTGAGATTTCTGGAGATTCGTAATTTTGGGAAGCTTGGCAACCCCTTCCCATGAAAGTGTTTCTCGCCAGTCACTGCTTAGGGCTACATCAAGAGGAAACAAAACGTAGAGATAGAACATGAAACTACTTTGTTGTGCCAAGATTCAAGAAGCTAGCACAAACCGTGTTGGATTTAGAGTTCCAAATACATCTATCAATATAGGAGAAAACAGAGTGAAACCTAAAAATTCAAACTGTTACTGGAAATGAACGCTTCAACATAGAAGAACGAAATTTGGGGAACCAAGTCGCCTTAGTGTACTGATCATTACCTGAGAGTATCATCCAGTTTGGGTGAAAAAATGTTTGCTGAGATTTCTGGAGATTCGTAATTTTTGGAAGCTTGGCAACCCCTTCCCATGAAAGTGTTTCTCGCCAGTCACTGCTTAGGGCTACATCAATAGGAAACAAAACGTAGAGATAGAACGTGAAACTACTTTGTTGTGTCAAGTTTCAAGAAGCTAGCACAAACCGTGTTGGATTAAGAGTTCCAAATACATCTATCAATATAGGAGAAAACAGAGTGAAACCTAAAAATTCAAAATGTTACTGGAAATGAACGCTTCAACATAGAAGAACGAAATTTGGGGAACCAAGTCGCCTTAGTGTACTGATCATTACCTGAAAGTATCATCCAGTTTGGGTGAAAAAATATTTGCTGAGATTTCTGGAGATTCGTAATTGTGGGAAGCTTGGCAACCCCTTCCCATGAAAGTGTTTCTCGCCAGTCACTGCTTAGGGCTACATCAAGAGGAAACAAAACGTAGAGATAGAACGTGAAACTACTTTGTTGTGTCAAGTTTCAAGAAGCTAGCACAAACCGTGTTGGATTTAGAGTTCCAAATACATCTATCTATATAGGAGAAAACAGAGTGAAACCTAAAAATTCAAACTGTTACTGGAAATGAACGCTTCAACATAGAAGAACGAAATTTGGGGAACCAAGTCCCCTTAGTGTACTGATCATTACCTGAAAGTATCATCCAGTTTGGGTGAAAAAATATTTGCTGAGATTTCTGAAGATTCGTAATTTTGGGAAGCTTGGCAACCCCTTCCCATGAAAGTGTTTCTCGCCAGTCACTGCTTAGGGCTACATCAAGAGGAAACAAAACGTAGAGATAGAACGTGAAACTACTTTGTTGTGTCAAGATTCAAGAAGCTAGCACAAACAGTGTTGGATTTAGAGTTCCAAATACATCTATCAATATAGGAGAAAACAGAGTGAAACCTAAAAATTCAAACTGTTACTGGAAATGAACGCTTCAACATAGAAGAACGAAACTTGGGGAACCAAGTCGCCTTAGTGTATTGATCATTACCTGAGAGTATCATCCAGTTTGGGTGAAAAAATGTTTGCTGAGATTTCTGGAGATTCGTAATTTTTGGAAGCTTGGCAACCCCTTCCCATGAAAGTGTTTCTCGCCAGTCACTGCTTAGGGCTACATCAAGAGGAAACAAAACGTAGAGATAGAACGTGAAACTACTTTGTTGTGTCAAGTTTCAAGAAGCTAGCACAAACCGTGTTGGATTTAGGGTTCCAAATACATCTATCAATATAGGAGAAAACAGAGTGAAACCTAAAAATTTAAACTGTTACTGGAAATGAACGCTTCAACATAGAAGAACGAAATTTGGGGAACCAAGTCGCCTTAGTGTACTGATCATTACCTGAGAGTACCATCCAGTTTGGGTGAAAAAATATTTGCTGAGATTTCTGGAGATTCGTAATTTTGGGAACCTTGGCAACCCCTTCCCATGAAAGTGTTTCTCGCCAGTCACTGCTTAGGGCTACATCAAGAGGAAACAAAACGTAGATATAGAACGTGAAACTACTTTGTTGTGTCAAGTTTCAAGAAGCTAGCAAAAACCGTGTTGGATTAAGAGTTCCAAATACATCTATCAATATAGGAGAAAACAGAGTGAAACCTAAAAATTCAAAATGTTACTGGAAATGAACGCTTCAACATAGAAGAACGAAACTTGGGGAACCAAGTCGCCTTAGTGTACTGATCATTACCTGAAAGTGTCATCCAGTTTGGGTGAAAAATTATTTGCTGAGATTTCTGGAGATTCGTAATTTTTGGAAGCTTGGCAACCCCAACCCATGAAAGTGTTTCTCGCCAGTCACTGCTTAGGGCTACATCAAGAGGAAACAAAACGTAGAGATAGAACGTGAAACTACTTTGTTGTGTCAAGTTTCAAGAAGCTATCACAAACCGTGTTGGATTTAGAGTTCCAAATACATCTATCAATATAGGAGAAAACAGAGTGAAACCTAAAAATTCAAACTGTTACTGGAAATGAACGCTTCAACATAGAAGAACGAAATTTGGGGAACCAAGTCGCCTTAGTGTACTGATCATTACCTGAAAGTATCATCCAGTTTGGGTGAAAAAATATTTGCTGAGATTTCTGGAGATTCGTAATTGTGGGAAGCTTGGCAACCCGTTCCCATGAAAGTGTTTCTCGCCAGTCACTGATTAGGGCAACATCAAGAGGAAACAAAACGTAGAGATAGAACGTGAAACTACTTTGTTGTGTCAAGTTTCAAGAAGCTAGCACAAACCGTGTTGGATTTAGAGTTCCAAATACATCTATCTATATAGGAGAAAACAGAGTGAAACCTAAAAATTCAAACTGTTACTGGAAATGAACGCTTCAACATAGAAGAACGAAATTTGGGGAACCAAGTCGCCTTAGTGTACTGATCATTACCTGAAAGTATCATCCAGTTTGGGTGAAAAAATATTTGCTGAGATTTCTGGAGATTCGTAATTTTGGGAACTTGGCAACCCCTTCCCATGAAAGTGTTTCTCGCCAGTCACTGCTTAGGGCTACATCAAGAGGAAACAAAATGTAGAGAGAGAACGTGAAACTACTTTGTTGTGTCAAGTTTCAAGAAGCTAGCACAAACCGTGTTGGATTTAGAGTTCCAAATACATCTATCTATATAGGAGAAAACAGAGTGAAACCTAAAAATTCAAACTGTTACTGGAAATGAACGCTTCAACATAGAAGAACGAAATTTGGGGAACCAAGTCGCCTTAGTGTACTGATCATTACCTGAGAGTATCATCCAGTTTGGGTGAAAAAATGTTTGCTGAGATTTCTGGAGATTCGTAATTTTTGGAAGCTTGGCAACCCCTTCCCATGAAAGTGTTTCTCGCCAGTCACTGCTTAGGGCTACATCAAGAGGAAACAAAACGTAGAGATAGAACGTGAAACTACTTTGTTGTGTCAAGTTTCAAGAAGCTAGCACAAACCGTGTTGGATTTAGGGTTCCAAATACATCTATCAATATAGGAGAAAACAGAGTGAAACCTAAAAATTCAAACTGTTACTGGAAATGAACGCTTCAACATAGAAGAACGAAATTTGGGGAACCAAGTCGCCTTAGTGTACTGATCATTACCTGAGAGTACCATCCAGTTTGGGTGAAAAAATATTTGCTGAGATTTCTGGAGATTCGTAATTGTGGGAAGCTTGGCAACCCCTTCCCATGAAAGTGTTTCTCGCCAGTCACTGCTTAGGGCTACATCAAGAGGAAACAAAACGTAGATATAGAACGTGAAACTACTTTGTTGTGTCAAGTTTCAAGAAGCTAGCACAAACCGTGTTGGATTAAGAGTTCCAAATACATCTATCAATATAGGAGAAAACAGAGTGAAACCTAAAAATTCAAAATGTTACTGGAAATGAACGCTTCAACATAGAAGAACGAAATTTGGGGAACCAAGTCGCCTTAGTGTACTGATCATTACCTGAAAGTATCATCCAGTTTGGGTGAAAAAATATTTGCTGAGATTTCTGGAGATTCGTAATTGTGGGAAGCTTGGCAACCCCTTCCCATGAAAGTGTTTCTCGCCAGTCACTGCTTAGGGCTACATCAAGAGGAAACAAAATGTAGAGATAGAACGTGAAACTACTTTGTTGTGTCAAGTTTCAAGAAGCTAGCACAAACAGTGTTGGATTTAGAGTTCCAAATACATCTATCTATATAGGAGAAAACAGAGTGAAACCTAAAAATTCAAACTGTTACTGGAAATGAACGCTTCAACATAGAAGAACGAAACTTGGGGACCAAGTCGCCTTAGTGTACTGATCATTACCTGAGAGTATCATCCAGTTTGGGTGAAAAAATGTTTGCTGAGATTTCTGGAGATTCGTAATTTTTGGAAGCTTGGCAACCCCTTCCCATGAAAGTGTTTCTCGCCAGTCACTGCTTAGGGCTACATCAAGAGGAAACAAAACGTAGAGATAGAACGTGAAACTACTTTGTTGTGTCAAGTTTCAAGAAGCTAGCACAAACCGTGTTGGATTTAGGGTTCCAAATACATCTATCAATTAGGAGAAAACAGAGTGAAACCTAAAAATTTAAACTGTTACTGGAAATGAACGCTTCAACATAGAAGAACGAAATTTGGGGAACCAAGTCGCCTTAGTGTACTGATCATTACCTGAGAGTACCATCCAGTTTGGGTGAAAAAATATTTGCTGAGATTTCTGGAGATTCGTAATTTTTGGAAGCTTGGCAACCCCTACCCATGAAAGTGTTTCTCGCCAGTCACTGCTTAGGGCTACATCAAGAGGAAACAAAACGTAGAGATAGAACGTGAAACTACTTTGTTGTGTCAAGTTTCAAGAAGCTATCACAAACCGTGTTGGATTTAGAGTTCCAAATACATCTATCAATATAGGAGAAAACAGAGTGAAACCTAAAAATTCAAACTGTTACTGGAAATGAACGCTTCAACATAGAAGAACGAAATTTGGGGAACCAAGTCGCCTTAGTGTACTGATCATTACCTGAAAGTATCATCCAGTTTGGGTGAAAAAATATTTGCTGAGATTTCTGGAGATTCGTAATTGTGGGAAGCTTGGCAACCCGTTCCCATGAAAGTGTTTCTCGCCAGTCACTGATTAGGGCAACATCAAGAGGAAACAAAACGTAGAGATAGAACGTGAAACTACTTTGTTGTGTCAAGTTTCAAGAAGCTAGCACAAACCGTGTTGGATTTAGAGTTCCAAATACATCTATCTATATAGGAGAAAACAGAGTGAAACCTAAAAATTCAAACTGTTACTGGAAATGAACGCTTCAACATAGAAGAACGAAATTTGGGGAACCAAGTCGCCTTAGTGTACTGATCATTACCTGAAAGTATCATCCAGTTTGGGTGAAAAAATATTTGCTGAGATTTCTGGAGATTCGTAATTTTGGGAAGCTTGGCAACCCCTTCCCATGAAAGTGTTTCTCGCCAGTCACTGCTTAGGGCTACATCAAGAGGAAACAAAACGTAGAGATAGAACGTGAAACTACTTTGTTGTGTCAAGATTCAAGAAGCTAGCACAAACCGTGTTGGATTTAGAGTTCCAAATACATCTATCTATATAGGAGAAAACAGAGTGAAACCTAAAAATTCAAACTGTTACTGGAAATGAACGCTTCAACATAGAAGAACGAAATTTGGGGAACCAAGTCGCCTTAGTGTACTGATCATTACCTGAGAGTATCATCCAGTTTGGGTGAAAAAATGTTTGCTGAGATTTCTGGAGATTCGTAATTTTTGGAAGCTTGGCAACCCATTCCCATGAAAGTGTTTCTCGCCAGTCACTGCTTAGGGCTACATCAAGAGGAAACAAAACGTAGAGATAGAACGTGAAACTACTTTGTTGTGTCAAGTTTCAAGAAGCTAGCACAAACCGTGTTGGATTTAGGGTTCCAAATACATCTATCAATATAGGAGAAAACAGAGTGAAACCTAAAAATTCAAACTGTTACTGGAAATGAACGCTTCAACATAGAAGAACGAAATTTGGGGAACCAAGTCGCCTTAGTGTACTGATCATTACCTGAGAGTACCATCCAGTTTGGGTGAAAAAATATTTGCTGAGATTTCTGGAGATTCGTAATTTTGGGAAGCTTGGCAACCCCTTCCCATGAAAGTGATTCTCGCCAGTCACTGCTTAGGGCTACATCAAGAGGAAACAAAACGTAGATATAGAACGTGAAACTACTTTGTTGTGTCAAGTTTCAAGAAGCTAGCACAAACCGTGTTGGATTAAGAGTTCCAAATACATCTATCAATATAGGAGAAAACAGAGTGAAACCTAAAAATTCAAAATGTTACTGGAAATGAACGCTTCAACATAGAAGAACGAAATTTGGGGAACCAAGTCGCCTTAGTGTACTGATCATTACCTGAAAGTATCATCCAGTTTGGGTGAAAAAATATTTGCTGAGATTTCTGGAGATTCGTAATTGTGGGAAGCTTGGCAACCCCTTCCCATGAAAGTGTTTCTCGCCAGTCACTGCTTAGGGCTACATCAAGAGGAAACAAAATGTAGAGATAGAACGTGAAACTACTTTGTTGTGTCAAGTTTCAAGAAGCTAGCACAAACCGTGTTGGATTTAGAGTTCCAAATACATCTATCTATATAGGAGAAAACAGAGTGAAACCTAAAAATTCAAACTGTTACTGGAAATGAACGCTTCAACATAGAAGAACGAAATTTGTGGAACCAAGTCGCCTTAGTGTACTGATCATTACCTGAAAGTATCATCCAGTTTGGGTGAAAAAATATTTGCTGAGATTTCTGGAGATTCGTAATTTTGGGAAGCTTGGCAACCCCTTCCCATGAAAGTGTTTCTCGCCAGTCACTGCTTAGGGCTACATCAAGAGGAAACAAAACGGAGAGATAGAACGTGAAACTACTTTGTTGTGTCAAGATTCAAGAAGCTAGCACAAACAGTGTTGGATTTAGAGTTCCAAATACATCTATCAATATAGGAGAAAACAGAGTGAAACCTAAAAATTCAAACTGTTACTGGAAATGAACGCTTCAACATAGAAGAACGAAATTTGGGGAACCAAGTCGCCTTAGTGTACTGATCATTACCTGAGAGTATCATCCAGTTTGGGTGAAAAAATGTTTGCTGAGATTTCTCGAGATTCGTAATTTTTGGAAGCTTGGCAACCCCTTCCCATGAAAGTGTTTCTCGCCAGTCACTGCTTAGGGCTACATCAAGAGGAAACAAAACGTAGAGATAGAACGTGAAACTACTTTGTTGTGTCAAGTTTCAAGAAGCTAGCACACACCGTGTTGGATTTAGGGTTCCAAATACATCTATCAATATAGGAGAAAACAGAGTGAAACCTAAAAATTCAAACTGTTACTGGAAATGAACGCTTCAACATAGAAGAACGAAATTTGGGGAACCAAGTCGCCTTAGTGTACTGATCATTACCTGAGAGTACCATCCAGTTTGGGTGAAAAAATATTTGCTGAGATTTCTGGAGATTCGTAATTTTGGGAACCTTGGCAACCCCTTCCCATGAAAGTGTTTCTCGCCAGTCACTGATTAGGGCTACATCAAGAGGAAACAAAACGTAGATATAGAACGTGAAACTACTTTGTTGTGTCAAGTTTCAAGAAGCTAGCACAAACCGTGTTGGATTAAGAGTTCCAAATACATCTATCAATATAGGAGAAAACAGAGTGAAACCTAAAAATTCAAAATGTTACTGGAAATGAACGCTTCAACATAGAAGAACGAAATTTGGGGAACCAAGTCGCCTTAGTGTACTGATCATTACCTGAAAGTATCATCCAGTTTGGGTGAAAAAATATTTGCTGAGATTTCTGGAGATTCGTAATTTTGGGAAGCTTGGCAACCCCTTCCCATGAAAGTGTTTCTCGCCAGTCACTGCTTAGGGCTACATCAAGAGGAAACAAAACGTAGAGTTAGAACGTGAAACTACTTTGTTGTGTCAAGTTTCAAGAAGCTAGCACAAACCGTGTTGGATTTAGAGTTCCAAATACATCTATCAATATAGGACAAAATAGAGTGAAACCTAAAAATTCAAACTGTTACTGGAAATGAACGCTTCAACATAGAATAATGAAATTTGGGGAACCAAGTCGCCTTAGTGTACTGATTATTACCTGAAAGTATCATCCAGGTTGGGTGAAAAAATATTTGCTGAGATTTCTGGAGATTCGTAATTTTGGGAAGCTTGGCAACCCCTTCCCATGAAAGTGTTTCTCGCCAGTCACTGCTTAGGGCTACATCAAGAGGAAACAAAACGTAGAGATAGAACGTGAAACTACTTTGTTGTGTCAAGTTTCAAGAAGCTAGCACAAACCGTGTTGGATTTAGAGTTCCAAATACATCTATCAATATAGGAGAAAACAGAGTGAAACCTAAAAATTCAAACTGTTAGTGGAAATGAAAGCTTCAACATAGAAGAACGAAATTTGGGGAACCAAGTCGCCTTAGTGTACTGATCATTACCTGAAAGTGTCATCCAGTTTGGGTGAAAAATTATTTGCTGAGATTTCTGGAGATTCGTAATTTTTGGAAGCTTGGCAACCCCTACCCATGAAAGTGTTTCTCGCCAGTCACTGCTTAGGGCTACATCAAGAGGAAACAAAACGTAGAGATAGAACGTGAAACTACTTTGTTGTGTCAAGATTCAAGAAGCTATCACAAACCGTGTTGGATTTAGAGTTCCAAATACATCTATCAATATAGGAGAAAACAGAGTGAAACCTAAAAATTCAAACTGTTACTGGAAATGAACGCTTCAACATAGAAGAACAAAATTTGGGGAACCAAGTCGCCTTAGTGTACTGATCATTACCTGAAAGTATCATCCAGTTTGGGTGAAAAAATATTTGCTGAGATTTCTGGAGATTCGTAATTGTGGGAAGCTTGGCAACCCGTTCCCATGAAAGTGTTTCTCGCCAGTCACTGATTAGGGCAACATCAAGAGGAAACAAAACGTAGAGATAGAATGTGAAACTACTTTGTTGTGTCAAGTTTCAACAAACTAGCACAAACCGTGTTGGATTTAGAGTTCCAAATACATCTATCAATATAGGAGAAAACAGAGTGAAACCTAAAAATTCAAAGTGTTACTGGAAGTGAACGCTTCAACATAGAAGAACGAAATTTGGGGAACCAAGTCGCCTTAGTGTACTGATCATTACCTGAAAGTATCATCCAGTTTGGGTGAAAAAATATTTGCTGAGATTTCTGGAGATTCGTAATTGTGGGAAGCTTGGCAACCCCTTCCCATGAAAGTGTTTCTCGCCAGTCACTGCTTAGGGCTACATCAAGAGGAAACAAAACGTAGAGATAGAACGTGAAACTACTTTGTTGTGTCAAGTTTCAAGAAGCTAGCACAAACCGTGTTGGATTTAGAGTTCCAAATACATCTATCTATATAGGAGAAAACAGAGTGAAACCTAAAAATTCAAACTGTTACTGGAAATGAACGCTTCAACATAGAAGAACGAAATTTGGGGAACCAAGTCCCCTTAGTGTACTGATCATTACCTGAAAGTATCATCCAGTTTGGGTGAAAAAATATTTGCTGAGATTTCTGAAGATTCGTAATTTTGGGAAGCTTGGCAACCCCTTCCCATGAAAGTGTTTCTCGCCAGTCACTGCTTAGGGCTACATCAAGAGGAAACAAAACGTAGAGATAGAACGTGAAACTACTTTGTTGTGTCAAGATTCAAGAAGCTAGCACAAACAGTGTTGGATTTAGAGTTCCAAATACATCTATCAATATAGGAGAAAACAGAGTGAAACCTAAAAATTCAAACTGTTACTGGAAATGAACGCTTCAACATAGAAGAACGAAACTTGGGGAACCAAGTCGCCTTAGTGTACTGATCATTACCTGAGAGTATCATCCAGTTTGGGTGAAAAAATGTTTGCTGAGATTTCTGGAGATTCGTAATTTTTGGAAGCTTGGCAACCCCTTCCCATGAAAGTGTTTCTCGCCAGTCACTGCTTAGGGCTACATCAAGAGGAAACAAAACGTAGAGATAGAACGTGAAACTACTTTGTTGTGTCAAGTTTCAAGAAGCTAGCACAAACCGTGTTGGATTTAGGGTTCCAAATACATCTATCAATATAGGAGAAAACAGAGTGAAACCTAAAAATTTAAACTGTTACTGGAAATGAACGCTTCAACATAGAAGAACGAAATTTGGGGAACCAAGTCGCCTTAGTGTACTGATCATTACCTGAGAGTACCATCCAGTTTGGGTGAAAAAATATTTGCTGAGATTTCTGGAGATTCGTAATTTTGGGAACCTTGGCAACCCCTTCCCATGAAAGTGTTTCTCGCCAGTCACTGCTTAGGGCTACATCAAGAGGAAACAAAACGTAGATATAGAACGTGAAACTACTTTGTTGTGTCAAGTTTCAAGAAGCTAGCAAAAACCGTGTTGGATTAAGAGTTCCAAATACATCTATCAATATAGGAGAAAACAGAGTGAAACCTAAAAATTCAAAATGTTACTGGAAATGAACGCTTCAACATAGAAGAACGAAACTTGGGGAACCAAGTCGCCTTAGTGTACTGATCATTACCTGAAAGTGTCATCCAGTTTGGGTGAAAAATTATTTGCTGAGATTTCTGGAGATTCGTAATTTTTGGAAGCTTGGCAACCCCAACCCATGAAAGTGTTTCTCGCCAGTCACTGCTTAGGGCTACATCAAGAGGAAACAAAACGTAGAGATAGAACGTGAAACTACTTTGTTGTGTCAAGTTTCAAGAAGCTATCACAAACCGTGTTGGATTTAGAGTTCCAAATACATCTATCAATATAGGAGAAAACAGAGTGAAACCTAAAAATTCAAACTGTTACTGGAAATGAACGCTTCAACATAGAAGAACGAAATTTGGGGAACCAAGTCGCCTTAGTGTACTGATCATTACCTGAAAGTATCATCCAGTTTGGGTGAAAAAATATTTGCTGAGATTTCTGGAGATTCGTAATTGTGGGAAGCTTGGCAACCCGTTCCCATGAAAGTGTTTCTCGCCAGTCACTGATTAGGGCAACATCAAGAGGAAACAAAACGTAGAGATAGAACGTGAAACTACTTTGTTGTGTCAAGTTTCAAGAAGCTAGCACAAACCGTGTTGGATTTAGAGTTCCAAATACATCTATCTATATAGGAGAAAACAGAGTGAAACCTAAAAATTCAAACTGTTACTGGAAATGAACGCTTCAACATAGAAGAACGAAATTTGGGGAACCAAGTCGCCTTAGTGTACTGATCATTACCTGAAAGTATCATCCAGTTTGGGTGAAAAAATATTTGCTGAGATTTCTGGAGATTCGTAATTTTGGGAACTTGGCAACCCCTTCCCATGAAAGTGTTTCTCGCCAGTCACTGCTTAGGGCTACATCAAGAGGAAACAAAATGTAGAGATAGAACGTGAAACTACTTTGTTGTGTCAAGTTTCAAGAAGCTAGCACAAACCGTGTTGGATTTAGAGTTCCAAATACATCTATCTATATAGGAGAAAACAGAGTGAAACCTAAAAATTCAAACTGTTACTGGAAATGAACGCTTCAACATAGAAGAACGAAATTTGGGGAACCAAGTCGCCTTAGTGTACTGATCATTACCTGAGAGTATCATCCAGTTTGGGTGAAAAAATGTTTGCTGAGATTTCTGGAGATTCGTAATTTTTGGAAGCTTGGCAACCCCTTCCCATGAAAGTGTTTCTCGCCAGTCACTGCTTAGGGCTACATCAAGAGGAAACAAAACGTAGAGATAGAACGTGAAACTACTTTGTTGTGTCAAGTTTCAAGAAGCTAGCACAAACCGTGTTGGATTTAGGGTTCCAAATACATCTATCAATATAGGAGAAAACAGAGTGAAACCTAAAAATTCAAACTGTTACTGGAAATGAACGCTTCAACATAGAAGAACGAAATTTGGGGAACCAAGTCGCCTTAGTGTACTGATCATTACCTGAGAGTACCATCCAGTTTGGGTGAAAAAATATTTGCTGAGATTTCTGGAGATTCGTAATTTTGGGAAGCTTGGCAACCCCTTCCCATGAAAGTGTTTCTCGCCAGTCACTGCTTAGGGCTACATCAAGAGGAAACAAAACGTAGATATAGAACGTGAAACTACTTTGTTGTGTCAAGTTTCAAGAAGCTAGCACAAACCGTGTTGGATTAAGAGTTCCAAATACATCTATCAATATAGGAGAAAACAGAGTGAAACCTAAAAATTCAAAATGTTACTGGAAATGAACGCTTCAACATAGAAGAACGAAATTTGGGGAACCAAGTCGCCTTAGTGTACTGATCATTACCTGAAAGTATCATCCAGTTTGGGTGAAAAAATATTTGCTGAGATTTCTGGAGATTCGTAATTGTGGGAAGCTTGGCAACCCCTTCCCATGAAAGTGTTTCTCGCCAGTCACTGCTTAGGGCTACATCAAGAGGAAACAAAATGTAGAGATAGAACGTGAAACTACTTTGTTGTGTCAAGTTTCAAGAAGCTAGCACAAACAGTGTTGGATTTAGAGTTCCAAATACATCTATCTATATAGGAGAAAACAGAGTGAAACCTAAAAATTCAAACTGTTACTGGAAATGAACGCTTCAACATAGAAGAACGAAACTTGGGGAACCAAGTCGCCTTAGTGTACTGATCATTACCTGAGAGTATCATCCAGTTTGGGTGAAAAAATGTTTGCTGAGATTTCTGGAGATTCGTAATTTTTGGAAGCTTGGCAACCCCTTCCCATGAAAGTGTTTCTCGCCAGTCACTGCTTAGGGCTACATCAAGAGGAAACAAAACGTAGAGATAGAACGTGAAACTACTTTGTTGTGTCAAGTTTCAAGAAGCTAGCACAAACCGTGTTGGATTTAGAGTTCCAAATACATCTATCAATATAGGACAAAATAGAGTGAAACCTAAAAATTCAAACTGTTACTGGAAATGAACGCTTCAACATAGAATAATGAAATTTGGGGAACCAAGTCGCCTTAGTGTACTGATTATTACCTGAAAGTATCATCCAGGTTGGGTGAAAAAATATTTGCTGAGATTTCTGGAGATTCGTAATTTTGGGAAGCTTGGCAACCCCTTCCCATGAAAGTGTTTCTCGCCAGTCACTGCTTAGGGCTACATCAAGAGGAAACAAAACGTAGAGATAGAACGTGAAACTACTTTGTTGTGTCAAGTTTCAAGAAGCTAGCACAAACCGTGTTGGATTTAGAGTTCCAAATACATCTATCAATATAGGAGAAAACAGAGTGAAACCTAAAAATTCAAACTGTTAGTGGAAATGAAAGCTTCAACATAGAAGAACGAAATTTGGGGAACCAAGTCGCCTTAGTGTACTGATCAGTACCTGAAAGTGTCATCCAGTTTGGGTGAAAAATTATTTGCTGAGATTTCTGGAGATTCGTAATTTTTGGAAGCTTGGCAACCCCTACCCATGAAAGTGTTTCTCGCCAGTCACTGCTTAGGGCTACATCAAGAGGAAACAAAACGTAGAGATAGAACGTGAAACTACTTTGTTGTGTCAAGATTCAAGAAGCTATCACAAACCGTGTTGGATTTAGAGTTCCAAATACATCTATCAATATAGGAGAAAACAGAGTGAAACCTAAAAATTCAAACTGTTACTGGAAATGAACGCTTCAACATAGAAGAACAAAATTTGGGGAACCAAGTCGCCTTAGTGTACTGATCATTACCTGAAAGTATCATCCAGTTTGGGTGAAAAAATATTTGCTGAGATTTCTGGAGATTCGTAATTTTGGGAAGCTTGGCAACCCCTTCCCATAAAGTGTTTCTCGCCAGTCACTGATTAGGGCAACATCAAGAGGAAACAAAACGTAGAGATAGAATGTGAAACTACTTTGTTGTGTCAAGTTTCAACAAACTAGCACAAACCGTGTTGGATTTAGAGTTCCAAATACATCTATCAATATAGGAGAAAACAGAGTGAAACCTAAAAATTCAAAGTGTTACTGGAAGTGAACGCTTCAACATAGAAGAACGAAATTTGGGGAACCAAGTCGCCTTAGTGTACTGATCATTACCTGAAAGTATCATCCAGTTTGGGTGAAAAAATATTTGCTGAGATTTCTGGAGATTCGTAATTGTGGGAAGCTTGGCAACCCCTTCCCATGAAAGTGTTTCTCGCCAGTCACTGCTTAGGGCTACATCAAGAGGAAACAAAACGTAGAGATAGAACGTGAAACTACTTTGTTGTGTCAAGTTTCAAGAAGCTAGCACAAACCGTGTTGGATTTAGAGTTCCAAATACATCTATCTATATAGGAGAAAACAGAGTGAAACCTAAAAATTCAAACTGTTACTGGAAATGAACGCTTCAACATAGAAGAACGAAATTTGGGGAACCAAGTCCCCTTAGTGTACTGATCATTACCTGAAAGTATCATCCAGTTTGGGTGAAAAAATATTTGCTGAGATTTCTGAAGATTCGTAATTTTGGGAAGCTTGGCAACCCCTTCCCATGAAAGTGTTTCTCGCCAGTCACTGCTTAGGGCTACATCAAGAGGAAACAAAACGTAGAGATAGAACGTGAAACTACTTTGTTGTGTCAAGATTCAAGAAGCTAGCACAAACAGTGTTGGATTTAGAGTTCCAAATACATCTATCAATATAGGAGAAAACAGAGTGAAACCTAAAAATTCAAACTGTTACTGGAAATGAACGCTTCAACATAGAAGAACGAAACTTGGGGAACCAAGTCGCCTTAGTGTACTGATCATTACCTGAGAGTATCATCCAGTTTGGGTGAAAAAATGTTTGCTGAGATTTCTGGAGATTCGTAATTTTTGGAAGCTTGGCAACCCCTTCCCATGAAAGTGTTTCTCGCCAGTCACTGCTTAGGGCTACATCAAGAGGAAACAAAACGTAGAGATAGAACGTGAAACTACTTTGTTGTGTCAAGTTTCAAGAAGCTAGCACAAACCGTGTTGGATTTAGGGTTCCAAATACATCTATCAATATAGGAGAAAACAGAGTGAAACCTAAAAATTTAAACTGTTACTGGAAATGAACGCTTCAACATAGAAGAACGAAATTTGGGGAACCAAGTCGCCTTAGTGTACTGATCATTACCTGAGAGTACCATCCAGTTTGGGTGAAAAAATATTTGCTGAGATTTCTGGAGATTCGTAATTTTGGGAACCTTGGCAACCCCTTCCCATGAAAGTGTTTCTCGCCAGTCACTGCTTAGGGCTACATCAAGAGGAAACAAAACGTAGATATAGAACGTGAAACTACTTTGTTGTGTCAAGTTTCAAGAAGCTAGCAAAAACCGTGTTGGATTAAGAGTTCCAAATACATCTATCAATATAGGAGAAAACAGAGTGAAACCTAAAAATTCAAAATGTTACTGGAAATGAACGCTTCAACATAGAAGAACGAAATTTGGGGAACCAAGTCGCCTTAGTGTACTGATCATTACCTGAAAGTGTCATCCAGTTTGGGTGAAAAATTATTTGCTGAGATTTCTGGAGATTCGTAATTTTTGGAAGCTTGGCAACCCCTACCCATGAAAGTGTTTCTCGCCAGTCACTGCTTAGGGCTACATCAAGAGGAAACAAAACGTAGAGATAGAACGTGAAACTACTTTGTTGTGTCAAGTTTCAAGAAGCTATCACAAACCGTGTTGGATTTAGAGTTCCAAATACATCTATCAATATAGGAGAAAACAGAGTGAAACCTAAAAATTCAAACTGTTACTGGAAATGAACGCTTCAACATAGAAGAACGAAATTTGGGGAACCAAGTCGCCTTAGTGTACTGATCATTACCTGAAAGTATCATCCAGTTTGGGTGAAAAAATATTTGCTGAGATTTCTGGAGATTCGTAATTGTGGGAAGCTTGGCAACCCGTTCCCATGAAAGTGTTTCTCGCCAGTCACTGATTAGGGCAACATCAAGAGGAAACAAAACGTAGAGATAGAACGTGAAACTACTTTGTTGTGTCAAGTTTCAAGAAGCTAGCACAAACCGTGTTGGATTTAGAGTTCCAAATACATCTATCTATATAGGAGAAAACAGAGTGAAACCTAAAAATTCAAACTGTTACTGGAAATGAACGCTTCAACATAGAAGAACGAAATTTGGGGAACCAAGTCGCCTTAGTGTACTGATCATTACCTGAAAGTATCATCCAGTTTGGGTGAAAAAATATTTGCTGAGATTTCTGGAGATTCGTAATTTTGGGAACTTGGCAACCCCTTCCCATGAAAGTGTTTCTCGCCAGTCACTGCTTAGGGCTACATCAAGAGGAAACAAAATGTAGAGATAGAACGTGAAACTACTTTGTTGTGTCAAGTTTCAAGAAGCTAGCACAAACCGTGTTGGATTTAGAGTTCCAAATACATCTATCTATATAGGAGAAAACAGAGTGAAACCTAAAAATTCAAACTGTTACTGGAAATGAACGCTTCAACATAGAAGAACGACATTTGGGGAACCAAGTCGCCTTAGTGTACTGATCATTACCTGAGAGTATCATCCAGTTTGGGTGAAAAAATGTTTGCTGAGATTTCTGGAGATTCGTAATTTTTGGAAGCTTGGCAACCCCTTCCCATGAAAGTGTTTCTCGCCAGTCACTGCTTAGGGCTACATCAAGAGGAAACAAAACGTAGAGATAGAACGTGAAACTACTTTGTTGTGTCAAGTTTCAAGAAGCTAGCACAAACCGTGTTGGATTTAGGGTTCCAAATACATCTATCAATATAGGAGAAAACAGAGTGAAACCTAAAAATTCAAACTGTTACTGGAAATGAACGCTTCAACATAGAAGAACGAAATTTGGGGAACCAAGTCGCCTTAGTGTACTGATCATTACCTGAGAGTACCATCCAGTTTGGGTGAAAAAATATTTGCTGAGATTTCTGGAGATTCGTAATTTTGGGAAGCTTGGCAACCCCTTCCCATGAAAGTGTTTCTCGCCAGTCACTGCTTAGGGCTACATCAAGAGGAAACAAAACGTAGATATAGAACGTGAAACTACTTTGTTGTGTCAAGTTTCAAGAAGCTAGCACAAACCGTGTTGGATTAAGAGTTCCAAATACATCTATCAATATAGGAGAAAACAGAGTGAAACCTAAAAATTCAAAATGTTACTGGAAATGAACGCTTCAACATAGAAGAACGAAATTTGGGGAACCAAGTCGCCTTAGTGTACTGATCATTACCTGAAAGTATCATCCAGTTTGGGTGAAAAAATATTTGCTGAGATTTCTGGAGATTCGTAATTGTGGGAAGCTTGGCAACCCCTTCCCATGAAAGTGTTTCTCGCCAGTCACTGCTTAGGGCTACATCAAGAGGAAACAAAATGTAGAGATAGAACGTGAAACTACTTTGTTGTGTCAAGTTTCAAGAAGCTAGCCCAAACCGTGTTGGATTTAGAGTTCCAAATACATCTATCTATATAGGAGAAAACAGAGTGAAACCTAAAAATTCAAACTGTTACTGGAAATGAACGCTTCAACATAGAAGAACGAAATTTGGGGAACCAAGTCGCCTTAGTGTACTGATCATTACCTGAAAGTATCATCCAGTTTGGGTGAAAAAATATTTGCTGAGATTTCTGGAGATTCGTAATTTTGGGAAGCTTGGCAACCCCTTCCCATGAAAGTGTTTCTCGCCAGTCACTGCTTAGGGCTACATCAAGAGGAAACAAAACGGAGAGATAGAACGTGAAACTACTTTGTTGTGTCAAGATTCAAGAAGCTAGCACAAACAGTGTTGGATTTAGAGTTCCAAATACATCTATCAATATAGGAGAAAACAGAGTGAAACCTAAAAATTCAAACTGTTACTGGAAATGAACGCTTCAACATAGAAGAACGAAATTTGGGGAACCAAGTCGCCTTAGTGTACTGATCATTACCTGAGAGTATCATCCAGTTTGGGTGAAAAAATGTTTGCTGAGATTTCTCGAGATTCGTAATTTTTGGAAGCTTGGCAACCCCTTCCCATGAAAGTGTTTCTCGCCAGTCACTGCTTAGGGCTACATCAAGAGGAAACAAAACGTAGAGATAGAACGTGAAACTACTTTGTTGTGTCAAGTTTCAAGAAGCTAGCACAAACCGTGTTGGATTTAGGGTTCCAAATTCATCTATCAATATAGGAGAAAACAGAGTGAAACCTAAAAATTCAAACTGTTACTGGAAATGAACGCTTCAACATAGAAGAACGAAATTTGGGGAACCAAGTCGCCTTAGTGTACTGATCATTACCTGAGAGTACCATCCAGTTTGGGTGAAAAAATATTTGCTGAGATTTCTGGAGATTCGTAATTTTGGGAACCTTGGCAACCCCTTCCCATGAAAGTGTTTCTCGCCAGTCACTGCTTAGGGCTACATCAAGAGGAAACAAAACGTAGATATAGAACGTGAAACTACTTTGTTGTGTCAAGTTTCAAGAAGCTAGCACAAACCGTGTTGGATTAAAAGTTCCAAATACATCTATCAATATAGGAGAAAACAGAGTGAAACCTAAAAATTCAAAATGTTACTGGAAATGAACGCTTCAACATAGAAGAACGAAATTTGGGGAACCAAGTCGCCTTAGTGTACTGATCATTACCTGAAAGTATCATCCAGTTTGGGTGAAAAAATATTTGCTGAGATTTCTGGAGATTCGTAATTTTGGGAAGCTTGGCAACCCCTTCCCATGAAAGTGTTTCTCGCCAGTCACTGCTTAGGGCTACATCAAGAGGAAACAAAACGTAGAGTTAGAACGTGAAACTACTTTGTTGTGTCAAGTTTCAAGAAGCTAGCACAAACCGTGTTGGATTTAGAGTTCCAAATACATCTATCAATATAGGACAAAATAGAGTGAAACCTAAAAATTCAAACTGTTACTGGAAATGAACGCTTCAACATAGAATAACGAAATTTGGGGAACCAAGTCGCCTTAGTGTACTGATTATTACCTGAAAGTATCATCCAGTTTGGGTGAAAAAATATTTGCTGAGATTTCTGGAGATTCGTAATTTTGGGAAGCTTGGCAACCCCTTCCCATGAAAGTGTTTCTCGCCAGTCACTGCTTAGGGCTACATCAAGAGGAAACAAAACGTAGAGATAGAACGTGAAACTACTTTGTTGTGTCAAGTTTCAAGAAGCTAGCACAAACCGTGTTGGATTTAGAGTTCCAAATACATCTATCAATATAGGAGAAAACAGAGTGAAACCTAAAAATTCAAACTGTTAGTGGAAATGAAAGCTTCAACATAGAAGAACGAAATTTGGGGAACCAAGTCGCCTTAGTGTACTGATCATTACCTGAAAGTGTCATCCAGTTTGGGTGAAAAATTATTTGCTGAGATTTCTGGAGATTCGTAATTTTTGGAAGCTTGGCAACCCCTACCCATGAAAGTGTTTCTCGCCAGTCACTGCTTAGGGCTACATCAAGAGGAAACAAAACGTAGAGATAGAACGTGAAACTACTTTGTTGTGTCAAGATTCAAGAAGCTATCACAAACCGTGTTGGATTTAGAGTTCCAAATACATCTATCAATATAGGAGAAAACAGAGTGAAACCTAAAAATTCAAACTGTTACTGGAAATGAACGCTTCAACATAGAAGAACAAAATTAGGGGAACCAAGTCGCCTTAGTGTACTGATCATTACCTGAAAGTATCATCCAGTTTGGGTGAAAAAATATTTGCTGAGATTTCTGGAGATTCGTAATTGTGGGAAGCTTGGCAACCCGTTCCCATGAAAGTGTTTCTCGCCAGTCACTGATTAGGGCAACATCAAGAGGAAACAAAACGTAGAGATAGAATGTGAAACTACTTTGTTGTGTCAAGTTTCAACAAACTAGCACAAACCGTGTTGGATTTAGAGTTCCAAATACATCTATCTATATAGGAGAAAACAGAGTGAAACCTAAAAATTCAAACTGTTACTGGAAATGAACGCTTCAACATAGAAGAACGAAATTTGGGGAACCAAGTCCCCTTAGTGTACTGATCATTACCTGAAAGTATCATCCAGTTTGGGTGAAAAAATATTTGCTGAGATTTCTGGAGATTCGTAATTTTGGGAAGCTTGGCAACCCCTTCCCATGAAAGTGTTTCTCGCCAGTCACTGCTTAGGGCTACATCAAGAGGAAACAAAACGTAGAGATAGAACGTGAAACTACTTTGTTGTGTCAAGATTCAAGAAGCTAGCACAAACAGTGTTGGATTTAGAGTTCCAAATACATCTATCAATATAGGAGAAAACAGAGTGAAACCTAAAAATTCAAACTGTTACTGGAAATGAACGCTTCAACATAGAAGAACGAAATTTGGGGAACCAAGTCGCCTTAGTGTACTGATCATTACCTGAGAGTATCATCCAGTTTGGGTGAAAAAATGTTTGCTGAGATTTCTGGAGATTCGTAATTTTTGGAAGCTTGGCAACCCCTTCCCATGAAAGTGTTTCTCGCCAGTCACTGCTTAGGGCTACATCAAGAGGAAACAAAACGTAGAGATAGAACGTGAAACTACTTTGTTGTGTCAAGTTTCAAGAAGCTAGCACAAACCGTGTTGGATTAAGAGTTCCAAATACATCTATCAATATAGGAGAAAACAGAGTGAAACCTAAAAATTCAAAATGTTACTGGAAATGAACGCTTCAACATAGAAGAACGAAATTTGGGGAACCAAGTCGCCTTAGTGTACTGATCATTACCTGAAAGTATCATCCAGTTTTGGTGAAAAAATATTTGCTGAGATTTCTGGAGATTCGTAATTGTGGGAAGCTTGGCAACCCCTTCCCATGAAAGTGTTTCTCGCCAGTCACTGCTTAGGGCTACATCAAGAGGAAACAAAACGTAGAGATAGAACGTGAAACTACTTTGTTGTGTCAAGTTTCAAGAAGCTAGCACAAACCGTGTTGGATTTAGAGTTCCAAATACATCTATCTATATAGGAGAAAACAGAGTGAAACCTAAAAATTCAAACTGTTACTGGAAATGAACGCTTCAACATAGAAGAACGAAATTTGGGGAACCAAGTCCCCTTAGTGTACTGATCATTACCTGAAAGTATCATCCAGTTTGGGTGAAAAAATATTTGCTGAGATTTCTGGAGATTCGTAATTTTGGGAAGCTTGGCAACCCCTTCCCATGAAAGTGTTTCTCGCCAGTCACTGCTTAGGGCTACATCAAGAGGAAACAAAACGTAGAGATAGAACGTGAAACTACTTTGTTGTGTCAAGATTCAAGAAGCTAGCACAAACAGTGTTGGATTTAGAGTTCCAAATACATCTATCAATATAGGAGAAAACAGAGTGAAACCTAAAAATTCAAACTGTTACTGGAAATGAACGCTTCAACATAGAAGAACGAAATTTGGGGAACCAAGTCGCCTTAGTGTACTGATCATTACCTGAGAGTATCATCCAGTTTGGGTGAAAAAATGTTTGCTGAGATTTCTGGAGATTCGTAATTTTTGGAAGCTTGGCAACCCCTTCCCATGAAAGTGTTTCTCGCCAGTCACTGCTTAGGGCTACATCAAGAGGAAACAAAACGTAGAGATAGAACGTGAAACTACTTTGTTGTGTCAAGTTTCAAGAAGCTAGCACAAACCGTGTTGGATTTAGGGTTCCAAATACATCTATCAATATAGGAGAAAACAGAGTGAAACCTAAAAATTCAAACTGTTACTGGAAATGAACGCTTCAACATAGAAGAACGAAATTTGGGGAACCAAGTCGCCTTAGTGTACTGATCATTACCTGAGAGTACCATCCAGTTTGGGTGAAAAAATATTTGCTGAGATTTCTGGAGATTCGTAATTTTGGGAACCTTGGCAACCCCTTCCCATGAAAGTGTTTCTCGCCAGTCACTGCTTAGGGCTACATCAAGAGGAAACAAAACGTAGAGTTAGAACGTGAAACTACTTTGTTGTGTCAAGTTTCAAGAAGCTAGCACAAACCGTGTTGGATTTAGAGTTCCAAATACATCTATCAATATAGGACAAAATAGAGTGAAACCTAAAAATTCAAACTGTTACTGGAAATGAACGCTTCAACATAGAATAACGAAATTTGGGGAACCAAGTCGCCTTAGTGTACTGATCATTACCTGAAAGTATCATCCAGTTTGGGTGAAAAAATATTTGCTGAGATTTCTGGAGATTCGTAATTTTGGGAAGCTTGGCAACCCCTTCCCATGAAAGTGTTTCTCGCCAGTCACTGCTTAGGGCTACATCAAGAGGAAACAAAACGTAGAGATAGAACGTGAAACTACTTTGTTGTGTCAAGTTTCAAGAAGCTAGCACAAACCGTGTTGGATTTAGAGTTCCAAATACATCTATCAATATAGGAGAAAACAGAGTGAAACCTAAAAATTCAAACTGTTACTGGAAATGAAAGCTTCAACATAGAAGAACGAAATTTGGGGAACCAAGTCGCCTTAGTGTACTGATCATTACCTGAAAGTGTCATCCAGTTTGGGTGAAAAATTATTTGCTGAGATATCTGGAGATTCGTAATTTTTGGAAGCTTGGCAACCCCTACCCATGAAAGTGTTTCTCGCCAGTCACTGCTTAGGGCTACATCAAGAGGAAACAAAACGTAGAGATAGAACGTGAAACTACTTTGTTGTGTCAAGTTTCAAGAAGCTATCACAAACCGTGTTGGATTTAGAGTTCCAAATACATCTATCAATATAGGAGAAAACAGAGTGAAACCTAAAAATTCAAACTGTTAGTGGAAATGAACGCTTCAACATAGAAGAACGAAATTTGGGGAACCAAGTCGCCTTAGTGTACTGATCATTACCTGAAAGTATCATCCAGTTTGGGTGAAAAAATATTTGCTGAGATTTCTGGAGATTCGTAATTGTGGGAAGCTTGGCAACCCGTTCCCATGAAAGTGTTTCTCGCCAGTCACTGATTAGGGCAACATCAAGAGGAAACAAAACGTAGAGATAGAATGTGAAACTACTTTGTTGTGTCAAGTTTCAACAAACTAGCACAAACCGTGTTGGATTTAGAGTTCCAAATACATCTATCAATATAGGAGAAAACAGAGTGAAACCTAAAAATTCAAACTGTTACTGGAAATGAACGCTTCAACATAGAAGAACGAAATTTGGGGAACCAAGTCGCCTTAGTGTACTGATCATTACCTGAAAGTATCATCCAGTTTGGGTGAAAAAATATTTGCTGAGATTTCTGGAGATTCGTAATTTTGGGAAGCTTGGCAACCCCTTCCCATGAAAGTGTTTCTCGCCAGTCACTGCTTAGGGCTACATCAAGAGGAAACAAAATGTAGAGATAGAATGTGAAACTACTTTGTTGTGTCAAGTTTCAACAAACTAGCACAAACCGTGTTGGATTTAGAGTTCCAAATACATCTATCAATATAGGAGAAAACAGAGTGAAACCTAAAAATTCAAACTGTTACTGGAAGTGAATGCTTCAACATAGAAGAACGAAATTTGGGGAACCAAGTCGCCTTAGTGTACTGATCATTACCTGAGAGTATCATCCAGTTTGGGTGAAAAAATGTTTGCTGAGATTTCTGGAGATTCGTAATTTTGGGAAGCTTGGCAACCCCTTCCCATGAAAGTGTTTCTCGCCAGTCACTGCTTAGGGCTACATCAAGAGGAAACAAAACGTAGAGATAGAACGTGAAACTACTTTGTTGTGTCAAGTTTCAAGAAGCTATCACAAACCGTGTTGGATTTAGAGTTCCAAATACATCTATCAATATAGGAGAAAACAGAGTGAAACCTAAAAATTCAAACTGTTACTGGAAATGAACGCTTCAACATAGAAGAACGAAATTTGGGGAACCAAGTCGCCTTAGTGTACTGATCATTACCTGAAAGTATCATCCAGTTTGGGTGAAAAAATATTTGCTGAGATTTCTGGAGATTCCTAATTGTGGGAAGCTTGGCAACCCGTTCCCATGAAAGTGTTTCTCGCCAGTCACTGATTAGGGCAACATCAAGAGGAAACAAAACGTAGAGATAGAATGTGAAACTACTTTGTTGTGTCAAGTTTCAACAAACTAGCACAAACCGTGTTGGATTTAGAGTTCCAAATACATCTATCAATATAGGAGAAAACAGAGTGAAACCTAAAAATTCAAACTGTTACTGGAAATGAACGCTTCAACATAGAAGAACGAAATTTGGGGAACCAAGTCGCCTTAGTGTACTGATCATTACCTGAAAGTATCATCCAGTTTGTGTGAAAAAATATTTGCTGAGATTTCTGGAGATTCGTAATTGTGGGAAGCTTGGCAACCCCTTCCCCTGAAAGTGTTTCTCGCCAGTCACTGCTTAGGGCTACATCAAGAGGAAACAAAACGTAGAGATAGAACGTGAAACTACTTTGTTGTGTCAAGATTCAAGAAGCTAGCACAAACCGTGTTGGATTTAGAGTTCCAAATACATCTATCAATATGGGGGAAAACAGAGTGAAACCTAAAAATTCAAACTGTTACTGGAAATGAACGCTTCAACATAGAAGAACGAAATTTGGGGAACCAAGTCGCCTTAGTGTACTGATCATTACCTGAAAGTATCATCCAGTTTGGGTGAAAAAATATTTGCTGAGATTTCTGGAGATTCGTAATTTTTGGAAGCTTGGCAACCCCTTCCCATGAAAGTGTTTCTCGCCAGTCACTGCTTAGGGCTACATCAAGAGGAAACAAAACGTAGAGATAGAATGTGAAACTACTTTGTTGTGTCAAGCTTCAAGAAGCTAGCACAAATCGTGTTGGATATAGAGTTCCAAATACATCTATCAATATAGGAGAAAACAGAGTGAAACCTAAAAATTCAAACTGTTACTGGAAATGAAATGAATGCTTCAACATAGAAGAACGACATTTGGGGAACCAAGTCGCCTTAGTGTACTGATCATTACCTGAAAGTATCATCCAGTTTGGGTGAAAAAATATTTGCTGAGATTTCTGGAGATTCGTAATTTTTGGAAGCTTGGCAACCCCTTCCCATGAAAGTGTTTCTCGCCAGTCACTGCTTAGGGCTACATCAAGAGGAAACAAAACGTAGAGATAGAACGTGAAACTACTTTGTTGTGTCAAGTTTCAAGAAGCTAGCAGAAACCGTGTTGGATTAAGAGTTCCAAATACATCTATCAATATAGGAGAAAACAGAGTGAAACCTAAAAATTCAAAATGTTACTGGAAATGAACGCTTCAACATAGAAGAACGAAATTTGGGGAACCAAGTCGCCTTAGTGTACTGATCATTACCTGAAAGTATCATCCAGTTTGGGTGAAAAAATATTTGCTGAGATTTCTGGAGATTCGTAATTGTGGGAAGCTTGGCAACCCCTTCCCATGAAAGTGTTTCTCGCCAGTCACTGCTTAGGGCTACATCAAGAGGAAACAAAATGTAGAGATAGAACGTGAAACTACTTTGTTGTGTCAAGTTTCAAGAAGCTAGCACAAACCGTGTTGGATTTAGAGTTCCAAATACATCTATCTATATAGGAGAAAACAGAGTGAAACCTAAAAATTCAAACTGTTACTGGAAATGAACGCTTCAACATAGAAGAACGAAATTTGGGGAACCAAGTCCCCTTAGTGTACTGATCATTACCTGAAAGTATCATCCAGTTTGGGTGAAAAAATATTTGCTGAGATTTCTGGAGATTCGTAATTTTGGGAAGCTTGGCAACCCCTTCCCATGAAAGTGTTTCTCGCCAGTCACTGCTTAGGGCTACATCAAGAGGAAACAAAACGTAGAGATAGAACGTGAAACTACTTTGTTGTGTCAAGATTCAAGAAGCTAGCACAAACAGTGTTGGATTTAGAGTTCCTAATACATCTATCAATATAGGAGAAAACAGAGTGAAACCTAAAAATTCAAACTGTTACTGGAAATGAACGCTTCAACATAGAATAACGAAATTTGGGGAACCAAGTCGCCTTAGTGTACTGATCATTACCTGAGAGTATCATCCAGTTTGGGTGAAAAAATGTTTGCTGAGATTTCTGGAGATTCGTAATTTTTGGAAGCTTGGCAACCCCTTCCCATGAAAGTGTTTCTCGCCAGTCACTGCTTAGGGCTACATCAAGAGGAAACAAAACGTAGAGATAGAACGTGAAACTACTTTGTTGTGTCAAGTTTCAAGAAGCTAGCACAAACCGTGTTGGATTTAGGGTTCCAAATACATCTATCAATATAGGAGAAAACAGAGTGAAACCTAAAAATTCAAACTGTTACTGGAAATGAACGCTTCAACATAGAAGAACGAAATTTGGGGAACCAAGTCGCCTTAGTGTACTGATCATTACCTGAGAGTACCATCCAGTTTGGGTGAAAAAATATTTGCTGAGATTTCTGGAGATTCGTAATTTTGGGAACCTTGGCAACCCCTTCCCATGAAAGTGTTTCTCGCCAGTCACTGCTTAGGGCTACATCAAGAGGAAACAAAACGTAGAGTTAGAACGTGAAACTACTTTGTTGTGTCAAGTTTCAAGAAGCTAGCACAAACCGTGTTGGATTTAGAGTTCCAAATACATCTATCAATATAGGACAAAATAGAGTGAAACCTAAAAATTCAAACTGTTACTGGAAATGAACGCTTCAACATAGAATAACGAAATTTGGGGAACCAAGTCGCCTTAGTGTACTGATCATTACCTGAAAGTATCATCCAGTTTGGGTGAAAAAATATTTGCTGAGATTTCTGGAGATTCGTAATTTTGGGAAGCTTGGCAATCCCTTCCCATGAAAGTGTTTCTCGCCAGTCACTGCTTAGGGCTACATCAAGAGGAAACAAAACGTAGAGATAGAACGTGAAACTACTTTGTTGTGTCAAGTTTCAAGAAGCTAGCACAAACCGTGTTGGATTTAGAGTTCCAAATACATCTATCAATATAGGAGAAAACAGAGTGAAACCTAAAAATTCAAACTGTTAGTGGAAATGAAAGCTTCAACATAGAAGAACGAAATTTGGGGAACCAAGTCGCCTTAGTGTACTGATCATTACCTGAAAGTGTCATCCAGTTTGGGTGAAAAATTATTTGCTGAGATATCTGGAGATTCGTAATTTTTGGAAGCTTGGCAACCCCTACCCATGAAAGTGTTTCTCGCCAGTCACTGCTTAGGGCTACATCAAGAGGAAACAAAACGTAGAGATAGAACGTGAAACTACTTTGTTGTGTCAAGTTTCAAGAAGCTATCACAAACCGTGTTGGATTTAGAGTTCCAAATACATCTATCAATATAGGAGAAAACAGAGTGAAACCTAAAAATTCAAACTGTTAGTGGAAATGAACGCTTCAACATAGAAGAACGAAATTTGGGGAACCAAGTCGCCTTAGTGTACTGATCATTACCTGAAAGTATCATCCAGTTTGGGTGAAAAAATATTTGCTGAGATTTCTGGAGATTCGTAATTTTGGGAAGCTTGGCAACCCCTTCCCATGAAAGTGTTTCTCGCCAGTCACTGCTTAGGGCTACATCAAGAGGAAACAAAACGTAGAGATAGAACGTGAAACTACTTTGTTGTGTCAAGTTTCAAGAAGCTATCACAAACCGTGTTGGATTTAGGGTTCCAAATACATCTATCAATATAGGAGAAAACAGAGTGAAACCTAAAAATTCAAACTGTTACTGGAAATGAACGCTTCAACATAGAAGAACGAAATTTGGGGAACCAAGTCGCCTTAGTGTACTGATCATTACCTGAAAGTATCATCCAGTTTGGGTGAAAAAATATTTGCTGAGATTTCTGGAGATTCCTAATTGTGGGAAGCTTGGCAACCCGTTCCCATGAAAGTGTTTCTCGCCAGTCACTGATTAGGGCAACATCAAGAGGAAACAAAACGTAGAGATAGAATGTGAAACTACTTTGTTGTGTCAAGTTTCAACAAACTAGCACAAACCGTGTTGGATTTAGAGTTCCAAATACATCTATCAATATAGGAGAAAACAGAGTGAAACCTAAAAATTCAAACTGTTACTGGAAATGAACGCTTCAACATAGAAGAACGAAATTTGGGGAACCAAGTCGCCTTAGTGTACTGATCATTACCTGAAAGTATCATCCAGTTTGGGTGAAAAAATATTTGCTGAGATTTCTGGAGATTCGTAATTGTGGGAAGCTTGGCAACCCCTTCCCCTGAAGTGTTTCTCGCCAGTCACTGCTTAGGGCTACATCAAGAGGAAACAAAACGTAGAGATAGAACGTGAAACTACTTTGTTGTGTCAAGATTCAAGAAGCTAGCACAAACCGTGTTGGATTTAGAGTTCCAAATACATCTATCAATATGGGGGAAAACAGAGTGAAACCTAAAAATTCAAACTGTTACTGGAAATGAACGCTTCAACATAGAAGAACGAAATTTGGGGAACCAAGTCGCCTTAGTGTACTGATCATTACCTGAAAGTATCATCCAGTTTGGGTGAAAAAATATTTGCTGAGATTTCTGGAGATTCGTAATTTTTGGAAGCTTGGCAACCCCTTCCCATGAAAGTGTTTCTCGCCAGTCACTGCTTAGGGCTACATCAAGAGGAAACAAAACGTAGAGATAGAATGTGAAACTACTTTGTTGTGTCAAGCTTCAAGAAGCTAGCACAAATCGTGTTGGATATAGAGTTCCAAATACATCTATCAATATAGGAGAAAACAGAGTGAAACCTAAAAATTCAAACTGTTACTGGAAATGAACGCTTCAACATAGAAGAACGACATTTGGGGAACCAAGTCGCCTTAGTGTACTGATCATTACCTGAAAGTATCATCCAGTTTGGGTGAAAAAATATTTGCTGAGATTTCTGGAGATTCGTAATTTTTGGAAGCTTGGCAACCCCTTCCCATGAAAGTGTTTCTCGCCAGTCACTGCTTAGGGCTACATCAAGAGGAAACAAAACGTAGAGATAGAACGTGAAACTACTTTGTTGTGTCAAGTTTCAAGAAGCTAGCAGAAACCGTGTTGGATTAAGAGTTCCAGATACATCTATCAATATAGGAGAAAACAGAGTGAAACCTAAAAATTCAAAATGTTACTGGAAATGAACGCTTCAACATAGAAGAACGAAATTTGGGGAACCAAGTCGCCTTAGTGTACTGATCATTACCTGAAAGTATCATCCAGTTTGGGTGAAAAAATATTTGCTGAGATTTCTGGAGATTCGTAATTGTGGGAAGCTTGGCAACCCCTTCCCATGAAAGTGTTTCTCGCCAGTCACTGCTTAGGGCTACATCAAGAGGAAACAAAACGTAGAGATAGAACGTGAAACTACTTTGTTGTGTCAAGTTTCAAGAAGCTAGCACAAACCGTGTTGGATTTAGAGTTCCAAATACATCTATCTATATAGGAGAAAACAGAGTGAAACCTAAAAATTCAAACTGTTACTGGAAATGAACGCTTCAACATAGAAGAACGAAATTTGGGGAACCAAGTCCCCTTAGTGTACTGATCATTACCTGAAAGTATCATCCAGTTTGGGTGAAAAAATATTTGCTGAGATTTCTGGAGATTCGTAATTTTGGGAAGCTTGGCAACCCCTTCCCATGAAAGTGTTTCTCGCCAGTCACTGCTTAGGGCTACATCAAGAGGAAACAAAACGTAGAGATAGAACGTGAAACTACTTTGTTGTGTCAAGATTCAAGAAGCTAGCACAAACAGTGTTGGATTTAGAGTTCCAAATACATCTATCAATATAGGAGAAAACAGAGTGAAACCTAAAAATTCAAACTGTTACTGGAAATGAACGCTTCAACATAGAAGAACGAAATTTGGGGAACCAAGTCGCCTTAGTGTACTGATCATTACCTGAGAGTATCATCCAGTTTGGGTGAAAAAATGTTTGCTGAGATTTCTGGAGATTCGTAATTTTTGGAAGCTTGGCAACCCCTTCCCATGAAAGTGTTTCTCGCCAGTCACTGCTTAGGGCTACATCAAGAGGAAACAAAACGTAGAGATAGAACGTGAAACTACTTTGTTGTGTCAAGTTTCAAGAAGCTAGCACAAACCGTGTTGGATTTAGGGTTCCAAATACATCTATCAATATAGGAGAAAACAGAGTGAAACCTAAAAATTCAAACTGTTACTGGAAATGATCGCTTCAACATAGAAGAACGAAATTTGGGGAACCAAGTCGCCTTAGTGTACTGATCATTACCTGAAAGTATCATCCAGTTTGGGTGAAAAAATATTTGCTGAGATTTCTGGAGATTCGTAATTTTGGGAACCTTGGCAACCCCTTCCCATGAAAGTGTTTCTCGCCAGTCACTGCTTAGGGCTACATCAAGAGGAAACAAAACGTAGGGTTAGAACGTGAAACTACTTTGTTGTGTCAAGTTTCAAGAAGCTAGCACAAACCGTGTTGGATTTAGAGTTCCAAATACATCTATCAATATAGGACAAAATAGAGTGAAACCTAAAAATTCAAACTGTTACTGGAAATGAACGCTTCAACATAGAATAACGAAATTTGGGGAACCAAGTCGCCTTAGTGTACTGATCATTACCTGAAAGTATCATCCAGTTTGGGTGAAAAAATATTTGCTGAGATTTCTGGAGATTCGTAATTTTGGGAAGCTTGGCAACCCCTTCCCATGAAAGTGTTTCTCGCCAGTCACTGCTTAGGGCTACATCAAGAGGAAACAAAACGTAGAGATAGAACGTGAAACTACTTTGTTGTGTCAAGTTTCAAGAAGCTAGCACAAACCGTGTTGGATTTAGAGTTCCAAATACATCTATCAATATAGGAGAAAACAGAGTGAAACCTAAAAATTCAAACTGTTAGTGGAAATGAAAGCTTCAACATAGAAGAACGAAATTTGGGGAACCAAGTCGCCTTAGTGTACTGATCATTACCTGAAAGTGTCATCCAGTTTGGGTGAAAAATTATTTGCTGAGATATCTGGAGATTCGTAATTTTTGGAAGCTTGGCAACCCCTACCCATGAAAGTGTTTCTCGCCAGTCACTGCTTAGGGCTACATCAAGAGGAAACAAAACGTAGAGAAAGAACGTGAAACTACTTTGTTGTGTCAAGTTTCAAGAAGCTATCACAAACCGTGTTGGATTTAGAGTTCCAAATACATCTATCAATATAGGAGAAAACAGAGTGAAACCTAAAAATTCAAACTGTTAGTGGAAATGAACGCTTCAACATAGAAGAACGAAATTTGGGGAACCAAGTCGCCTTAGTGTACTGATCATTACCTGAAAGTATCATCCAGTTTGGGTGAAAAAATATTTGCTGAGATTTCTGGAGATTCGTAATTGTGGGAAGCTTGGCAACCCGTTCCCATGAAAGTGTTTCTCGCCAGTCACTGATTAGGGCAACATCAAGAGGAAACAAAACGTAGAGATAGAATGTGAAACTACTTTGTTGTGTCAAGTTTCAACAAACTAGCACAAACCGTGTTGGATTTAGAGTTCCAAATACATCTATCAATATAGGAGAAAACAGAGTGAAACCTAAAAATTCAAACTGTTACTGGAAATTAACGCTTCAACATAGAAGAACGAAATTTGGGGAACCAAGTCGCCTTAGTGTACTGATCATTACCTGAAAGTATCATCCAGTTTGGGTGAAAAAATATTTGCTGAGATTTCTGGAGATTCGTAATTTTGGGAAGCTTGGCAACCCCTTCCCATGAAAGTGTTTCTCGCCAGTCACTGCTTAGGGCAACATCAAGAGGAAACAAAACGTAGAGATAGAATGTGAAACTACTTTGTTGTGTCAAGTTTCAACAAACTAGCACAAACCGTGTTGGATTTAGAGTTCCAAATACATCTATCAATATAGGAGAAAACAGAGTGAAACCTAAAAATTCAAACTGTTACTGGAAGTGAACGCTTCAACATAGAAGAACGAAATTTGGGGAACCAAGTCGCCTTAGTGTACTGATCATTACCTGAGAGTATCATCCAGTTTGGGTGAAAAAATGTTTGCTGAGATTTCTGGAGATTCGTAATTTTTGGAAGCTTGGCAACCCCTTCCCATGAAAGTGTTTCTCGCCAGTCACTGCTTAGGGCTACATCAAGAGGAAACAAAACGTAGAGATAGAACGTGAAACTACTTTGTTGTGTCAAGTTTCAAGAAGCTAGCAGAAACCGTGTTGGATTAAGAGTTCCAAATACATCTATCAATATAGGAGAAAACAGAGTGAAACCTAAAAATTCAAAATGTTACTGGAAATGAACGCTTCAACATAGAAGAACGAAATTTGGGGAACCAAGTCGCCTTAGTGTACTGATCATTACCTGAAAGTATCATCCAGTTTGGGTGAAAAAATATTTGCTGAGATTTCTGGAGATTCGTAATTGTGGGAAGCTTGGCAACCCCTTCCCATGAAAGTGTTTCTCGCCAGTCACTGCTTAGGGCTACATCAAGAGGAAACAAAATGTAGAGATAGAACGTGAAACTACTTTGTTGTGTCAAGTTTCAAGAAGCTAGCACAAACCGTGTTGGATTTAGAGTTCCAAATACATCTATCTATATAGGAGAAAACAGAGTGAAACCTAAAAATTCAAACTGTTACTGGAAATGAACGCTTCAACATAGAAGAACGAAATTTGGGGAACCAAGTCCCCTTAGTGTACTGATCATTACCTGAAAGTATCATCCAGTTTGGGTGAAAAAATATTTGCTGAGATTTCTGGAGATTCGTAATTTTGGGAAGCTTGGCAACCCCTTCCCATGAAAGTGTTTCTCGCCAGTCACTGCTTAGGGCTACATCAAGAGGAAACAAAACGTAGAGATAGAACGTGAAACTACTTTGTTGTGTCAAGATTCAAGAAGCTAGCACAAACAGTGTTGGATTTAGAGTTCCAAATACATCTATCAATATAGGAGAAAACAGAGTGAAACCTAAAAATTCAAACTGTTACTGGAAATGAACGCTTCAACATAGAAGAACGAAATTTGGGGAACCAAGTCGCCTTAGTGTACTGATCATTACCTGAGAGTATCATCCAGTTTGGGTGAAAAAATGTTTGCTGAGATTTCTGGAGATTCGTAATTTTTGGAAGCTTGGCAACCCCTTCCCATGAAAGTGTTTCTCGCCAGTCACTGCTTAGGGCTACATCAAGAGGAAACAAAACGTAGAGATAGAACGTGAAACTACTTTGTTGTGTCAAGTTTCAAGAAGCTAGCACAAACCGTGTTGGATTTAGGGTTCCAAATACATCTATCAATATAGGAGAAAACAGAGTGAAACCTAAAAATTCAAACTGTTACTGGAAATGAACGCTTCAACATAGAAGAACGAAATTTGGGGAACCAAGTCGCCTTAGTGTACTGATCATTACCTGAAAGTATCATCCAGTTTGGGTGAAAAAATATTTGCTGAGATTTCTGGAGATTCGTAATTTTGGGAACCTTGGCAACCCCTTCCCATGAAAGTGTTTCTCGCCAGTCACTGCTTAGGGCTACATCAAGAGGAAACAAAACGTAGAGTTAGAACGTGAAACTACTTTGTTGTGTCAAGTTTCAAGAAGCTAGCACAAACCGTGTTGGATTTAGAGTTCCAAATACATCTATCAATATAGGACAAAATAGAGTGAAACCTAAAAATTCAAACTGTTACTGGAAATGAACGCTTCAACATAGAATAACGAAATTTGGGGAACCAAGTCGCCTTAGTGTACTGATCATTACCTGAAAGTATCATCCAGTTTGGGTGAAAAAATATTTGCTGAGATTTCTGGAGATTCGTAATTTTGGGAAGCTTGGCAACCCCTTCCCATGAAAGTGTTTCTCGCCAGTCACTGCTTAGGGCTACATCAAGAGGAAACAAAACGTAGAGATAGAACGTGAAACTACTTTGTTGTGTCAAGTTTCAAGAAGCTAGCACAAACCATGTTGGATTTAGAGTTCCAAATACATCTATCAATATAGGAGAAAACAGAGTGAAACCTAAAAATTCAAACTGTTAGTGGAAATGAAAGCTTCAACATAGAAGAACGAAATTTGGGGAACCAAGTCGCCTTAGTGTACTGATCATTACCTGAAAGTGTCATCCAGTTTGGGTGAAAAATTATTTGCTGAGATATCTGGAGATTCGTAATTTTTGGAAGCTTGGCAACCCCTACCCATGAAAGTGTTTCTCGCCAGTCACTGCTTAGGGCTACATCAAGAGGAAACAAAACGTAGAGAAAGAACGTGAAACTACTTTGTTGTGTCAAGTTTCAAGAAGCTATCACAAACCGTGTTGGATTTAGAGTTCCAAATACATCTATCAATATAGGAGAAAACAGAGTGAAACCTAAAAATTCAAACTGTTAGTGGAAATGAACGCTTCAACATAGAAGAACGAAATTTGGGGAACCAAGTCGCCTTAGTGTACTGATCATTACCTGAAAGTATCATCCAGTTTGGGTGAAAAAATATTTGCTGAGATTTCTGGAGATTCGTAATTGTGGGAAGCTTGGCAACCCGTTCCCATGAAAGTGTTTCTCGCCAGTCACTGATTAGGGCAACATCAAGAGGAAACAAAACGTAGAGATAGAATGTGAAACTACTTTGTTGTGTCAAGTTTCAACAAACTAGCACAAACCGTGTTGGATTTAGAGTTCCAAATACATCTATCAATATAGGAGAAAACAGAGTGAAACCTAAAAATTCAAACTGTTACTGGAAATGAACGCTTCAACATAGAAGAACGAAATTTGGGGAACCAAGTCGCCTTAGTGTACTGATCATTACCTGAAAGTATCATCCAGTTTGGGTGAAAAAATATTTGCTGAGATTTCTGGAGATTCGTAATTTTGGGAAGCTTGGCAACCCCTTCCCATGAAAGTGTTTCTCGCCAGTCACTGCTTAGGGCAACATCAAGAGGAAACAAAACGTAGAGATAGAATGTGAAACTACTTTGTTGTGTCAAGTTTCAACAAACTAGCACAAACCGTGTTGGATTTAGAGTTCCAAATACATCTATCAATATAGGAGAAAACAGAGTGAAACCTAAAAATTCAAACTGTTACTGGAAGTGAACGCTTCAACATAGAAGAACGAAATTTGGGGAACCAAGTCGCCTTAGTGTACTGATCATTACCTGAGAGTATCATCCAGTTTGGGTGAAAAAATGTTTGCTGAGATTTCTGGAGATTCGTAATTTTGGGAAGCTTGGCAACCCCTTCCCATTAAAGTGTTTCTCGCCAGTCACTGCTTAGGGCTACATCAAGAGGAAACAAAACGTAGAGATAGAACGTGAAACTACTTTGTTGTGTCAAGTTTCAAGAAGCTATCACAAACCGTGTTGGATTTAGAGTTCCAAATACATCTATCAATATAGGAGAAAACAGAGTGAAACCTAAAAATTCAAACTGTTACTGGAAATGAACGCTTCAACATAGAAGAACGAAATTTGGGGAACCAAGTTGCCTTAGTGTACTGATCATTACCTGAAAGTATCATCCAGTTTGGGTGAAAAAATATTTGCTGAGATTTCTGGAGATTCGTAATTGTGGGAAGCTTGGCAACCCGTTCCCATGAAAGTGTTTCTCGCCAGTCACTGATTAGGGCAACATCAAGAGGAAACAAAACGTAGAGATAGAATGTGAAACTACTTTTGTGTAAAGTTTCAACAAACTAGCACAAACCGTGTTGGATTTAGAGTTCCAAATACATCTATCAATATAGGAGAAAACAGAGTGAAACCTAAAAATTCAAACTGTTACTGGAATTGAACGCTTCAACATAGAAGAACGAAATTTGGGGAACCAAGTCGCCTTAGTGTACTGATCATTACCTGAAAGTATCATCCAGTTTGGGTGAAAAAATATTTGCTGAGATTTCTGGAGATTCGTAATTGTGGGAAGCTTGGCAACCCCTTCCCCTGAAAGTGTTTCTCGCCAGTCACTGCTTAGGGCTACATCAAGAGGAAACAAAACGTAGAGATAGAACGTGAAACTACTTTGTTGTGTCAAGATTCAAGAAGCTAGCACAAACCGTGTTGGATTTAGAGTTCCAAATACATCTATCAATATGGGGGAAAACAGAGTGAAACCTAAAAATTCAAACTGTTACTGGAAATGAACGCTTCAACATAGAAGAACGAAATTTGGGGAACCAAGTCGCCTTAGTGTACTGATCATTACCTGAAAGTATCATCCAGTTTGGGTGAAAAAATATTTGCTGAGATTTCTGGAGATTCGTAATTTTGGGAACCTTGGCAACCCCTTCCCATGAAAGTGTTTCTCGCCAGTCACTGCTTAGGGCTACATCAAGAGGAAACAAAACGTAGAGTTAGAACGTGAAACTACTTTGTTGTGTCAAGTTTCAAGAAGCTAGCACAAACCGTGTTGGATTTAGAGTTCCAAATACATCTATCAATATAGGACAAAATAGAGTGAAACCTAAAAATTCAAACTGTTACTGGAAATGAACGCTTCAACATAGAATAACGAAATTTGGGGAACCAAGTCGCCTTAGTGTACTGATCATTACCTGAAAGTATCATCCAGTTTGGGTGAAAAAATATTTGCTGAGATTTCTGGAGATTCGTAATTTTGGGAAGCTTGGCAACCCCTTCCCATGAAAGTGTTTCTCGCCAGTCACTGCTTAGGGCTACATCAAGAGGAAACAAAACGTAGAGATAGAACGTGAAACTACTTTGTTGTGTCAAGTTTCAAGAAGCTAGCACAAACCGTGTTGGATTTAGAGTTCCAAATACATCTATCAATATAGGAGAAAACAGAGTGAAACCTAAAAATTCAAACTGTTAGTGGAAATGAAAGCTTCAACATAGAAGAACGAAATTTGGGGAACCAAGTCGCCTTAGTGTACTGATCATTACCTGAAAGTGTCATCCAGTTTGGGTGAAAAATTATTTGCTGAGATATCTGGAGATTCGTAATTTTTGGAAGCTTGGCAACCCCTACCCATGAAAGTGTTTCTCGCCAGTCACTGCTTAGGGCTACATCAAGAGGAAACAAAACGTAGAGAAAGAACGTGAAACTACTTTGTTGTGTCAAGTTTCAAGAAGCTATCACAAACCGTGTTGGATTTAGAGTTCCAAATACATCTATCAATATAGGAGAAAACAGAGTGAAACCTAAAAATTCAAACTGTTAGTGGAAATGAACGCTTCAACATAGAAGAACGAAATTTGGGGAACCAAGTCGCCTTAGTGTACTGATCATTACCTGAAAGTATCATCCAGTTTGGGTGAAAAAATATTTGCTGAGATTTCTGGAGATTCGTAATTGTGGGAAGCTTGGCAACCCGTTCCCATGAAAGTGTTTCTCGCCAGTCACTGATTAGGGCAACATCAAGAGGAAACAAAACGTAGAGATAGAACGTGATACTACTTTGTTGTGTCAAGTTTCAAGAAGCTAGCACAAACCGTGTTGGATTTAGAGTTCCAAATACATCTATCAATATAGGAGAAAACAGAGTGAAACCTAAAAATTCAAACTGTTACTGGAAATGAACGCTTCAACATAGAAGAACGAAATTTGGGGAACCAAGTTGCCTTAGTGTACTGATCATTACCTGAAAGTATCATCCAGTTTGGGTGAAAAAATATTTGCTGAGATTTCTGGAGATTCGTAATTGTGGGAAGCTTGGCAACCCGTTCCCATGAAAGTGTTTCTCGCCAGTCACTGATTAGGGCAACATCAAGAGGAAACAAAACGTAGAGATAGAATGTGAAACTACTTTTGTGTAAAGTTTCAACAAACTAGCACAAACCGTGTTGGATTTAGAGTTCCAAATACATCTATCAATATAGGAGAAAACAGAGTGAAACCTAAAAATTCAAACTGTTACTGGAATTGAACGCTTCAACATAGAAGAACGAAATTTGGGGAACCAAGTCGCCTTAGTGTACTGATCATTACCTGAAAGTATCATCCAGTTTGGGTGAAAAAATATTTGCTGAGATTTCTGGAGATTCGTAATTGTGGGAAGCTTGGCAACCCCTTCCCCTGAAAGTGTTTCTCGCCAGTCACTGCTTAGGGCTACATCAAGAGGAAACAAAACGTAGAGATAGAACGTGAAACTACTTTGTTGTGTCAAGATTCAAGAAGCTAGCACAAACCGTGTTGGATTTAGAGTTCCAAATACATCTATCAATATGGGGGAAAACAGAGTGAAACCTAAAAATTCAAACTGTTACTGGAAATGAACGCTTCAACATAGAAGAACGAAATTTGGGGAACCAAGTCGCCTTAGTGTACTGATCATTACCTGAAAGTATCATCCAGTTTGGGTGAAAAAATATTTGCTGAGATTTCTGGAGATTCGTAATTTTTGGAAGCTTGGCAACCCCTTCCCATGAAAGTGTTTCTCGCCAGTCACTGCTTAGGGCTACATCAAGAGGAAACAAAACGTAGAGATAGAATGTGAAACTATTTTGTTGTGTCAAGCTTCAATAAGCTAGCACAAATCGTGTTGGATATAGAGTTCCAAATACATCTATCAATATAGGAGAAAACAGAGTGAAACCTAAAAATTCAAACTGTTACTGGAAATGAACGCTTCAACATAGAAGAACGAAATTTGGGGAACCAAGTCGCCTTAGTGTACTGATCATTACCTGAAAGTATCATCCAGTTTGGGTGAAAAAATATTTGCTGAGATTTCTGGAGATTCGTAATTTTTGGAAGCTTGGCAACCCCTTCCCATGAAAGTGTTTCTCGCCAGTCACTGCTTAGGGCTACATCAAGAGGAAACAAAACGTAGAGATAGAACGTGAAACTACTTTGTTGTGTCAAGTTTCAAGAAGCTAGCACAAACCGTGTTGGATTTAGAGTTCCAAATACATCTATCAATATAGGAGAAAACACAGTGAAACCTAAAAATTCAAACTGTTACTGGAAATGAACGCTTCAACGTAGAAGAACGAAATTTGGGGAACCAAGTCGCCTTAGTGTACTGATCATTACCTGAAAGTATCATCCAGTTTGGGTGAAAAAATATTTGCTGAGATTTCTGGAGATTCGTAATTTTTGGAAGCTTGGCAACCCCTTCCCATGAAAGTGTTTCTCGCCAGTCACTGCTTAGGGCTACATCAAGAGGAAACAAAACGTAGAGAAAGAACGTGAAACTACTTTGTTGTGTCAAGTTTCAAGAAGCTATCACAAACCGTGTTGGATTTAGAGTTCCAAATACATCTATCAATATAGGAGAAAACAGAGTGAAACCTAAAAATTCAAACTGTTAGTGGAAATGAACGCTTCAACATAGAAGAACGAAATTTGGGGAACCAAGTCGCCTTAGTGTACTGATCATTACCTGAAAGTATCATCCAGTTTGGGTGAAAAAATATTTGCTGAGATTTCTGGAGATTCGTAATTGTGGGAAGCTTGGCAACCCGTTCCCATGAAAGTGTTTCTCGCCAGTCACTGATTAGGGCAACATCAAGAGGAAACAAAACGTAGAGATAGAATGTGAAACTACTTTGTTGTGTCAAGTTTCAACAAACTAGCACAAACCGTGTTGGATTTAGAGTTCCAAATACATCTATCAATATAGGAGAAAACAGAGTGAAACCTAAAAATTCAAACTGTTACTGGAAATGAACGCTTCAACATAGAAGAACGAAATTTGGGGAACCAAGTCGCCTTAGTGTACTGATCATTACCTGAAAGTATCATCCAGTTTGGGTGAAAAAATATTTGCTGAGATTTCTGGAGATTCGTAATTTTGGGAAGCTTGGCAACCCCTTCCCATGAAAGTGTTTCTCGCCAGTCACTGCTTAGGGCAACATCAAGAGGAAACAAAACGTAGAGATAGAATGTGAAACTACTTTGTTGTGTCAAGTTTCAACAAACTAGCACAAACCGTGTTGGATTTAGAGTTCCAAATACATCTATCAATATAGGAGAAAACAGAGTGAAACCTAAAAATTCAAACTGTTACTGGAAGTGAACGCTTCAACATAGAAGAACGAAATTTGGGGAACCAAGTCGCCTTAGTGTACTGATCATTACCTGAGAGTATCATCCAGTTTGGGTGAAAAAATGTTTGCTGAGATTTCTGGAGATTCGTAATTTTGGGAAGCTTGGCAACCCCTTCCCATTAAAGTGTTTCTCGCCAGTCACTGCTTAGGGCTACATCAAGAGGAAACAAAACGTAGAGATAGAACGTGAAACTACTTTGTTGTGTCAAGTTTCAAGAAGCTATCACAAACCGTGTTGGATTTAGAGTTCCAAATACATCTATCAATATAGGAGAAAACAGAGTGAAACCTAAAAATTCAAACTGTTACTGGAAATGAACGCTTCAACATAGAAGAACGAAATTTGGGGAACCAAGTTGCCTTAGTGTACTGATCATTACCTGAAAGTATCATCCAGTTTGGGTGAAAAAATATTTGCTGAGATTTCTGGAGATTCGTAATTGTGGGAAGCTTGGCAACCCGTTCCCATGAAAGTGTTTCTCGCCAGTCACTGATTAGGGCAACATCAAGAGGAAACAAAACGTAGAGATAGAATGTGAAACTACTTTTGTGTAAAGTTTCAACAAACTAGCACAAACCGTGTTGGATTTAGAGTTCCAAATACATCTATCAATATAGGAGAAAACAGAGTGAAACCTAAAAATTCAAACTGTTACTGGAATTGAACGCTTCAACATAGAAGAACGAAATTTGGGGAACCAAGTCGCCTTAGTGTACTGATCATTACCTGAAAGTATCATCCAGTTTGGGTGAAAAAATATTTGCTGAGATTTCTGGAGATTCGTAATTGTGGGAAGCTTGGCAACCCCTTCCCCTGAAAGTGTTTCTCGCCAGTCACTGCTTAGGGCTACATCAAGAGGAAACAAAACGTAGAGATAGAACGTGAAACTACTTTGTTGTGTCAAGATTCAAGAAGCTAGCACAAACCGTGTTGGATTTAGAGTTCCAAATACATCTATCAATATGGGGGAAAACAGAGTGAAACCTAAAAATTCAAACTGTTACTGGAAATGAACGCTTCAACATAGAAGAACGAAATTTGGGGAACCAAGTCGCCTTAGTGTACTGATCATTACCTGAAAGTATCATCCAGTTTGGGTGAAAAAATATTTGCTGAGATTTCTGGAGATTCGTAATTTTGGGAACCTTGGCAACCCCTTCCCATGAAAGTGTTTCTCGCCAGTCACTGCTTAGGGCTACATCAAGAGGAAACAAAACGTAGAGTTAGAACGTGAAACTACTTTGTTGTGTCAAGTTTCAAGAAGCTAGCACAAACCGTGTTGGATTTAGAGTTCCAAATACATCTATCAATATAGGACAAAATAGAGTGAAACCTAAAAATTCAAACTGTTACTGGAAATGAACGCTTCAACATAGAATAACGAAATTTGGGGAACCAAGTCGCCTTAGTGTACTGATCATTACCTGAAAGTATCATCCAGTTTGGGTGAAAAAATATTTGCTGAGATTTCTGGAGATTCGTAATTTTGGGAAGCTTGGCAACCCCTTCCCATGAAAGTGTTTCTCGCCAGTCACTGCTTAGGGCTACATCAAGAGGAAACAAAACGTAGAGATAGAACGTGAAACTACTTTGTTGTGTCAAGTTTCAAGAAGCTAGCACAAACCGTGTTGGATTTAGAGTTCCAAATACATCTATCAATATAGGAGAAAACAGAGTGAAACCTAAAAATTCAAACTGTTAGTGGAAATGAAAGCTTCAACATAGAAGAACGAAATTTGGGGAACCAAGTCGACTTAGTGTACTGATCATTACCTGAAAGTGTCATCCAGTTTGGGTGAAAAATTATTTGCTGAGATATCTGGAGATTCGTAATTTTTGGAAGCTTGGCAACCCCTACCCATGAAAGTGTTTCTCGCCAGTCACTGCTTAGGGCTACATCAAGAGGAAACAAAACGTAGAGAAAGAACGTGAAACTACTTTGTTGTGTCAAGTTTCAAGAAGCTATCACAAACCGTGTTGGATTTAGAGTTCCAAATACATCTATCAATATAGGAGAAAACAGAGTGAAACCTAAAAATTCAAACTGTTAGTGGAAATGAACGCTTCAACATAGAAGAACGAAATTTGGGGAACCAAGTCGCCTTAGTGTACTGATCATTACCTGAAAGTATCATCCAGTTTGGGTGAAAAAATATTTGCTGAGATTTCTGGAGATTCGTAATTGTGGGAAGCTAGGCAACCCGTTCCCATGAAAGTGTTTCTCGCCAGTCACTGATTAGGGCAACATCAAGAGGAAACAAAACGTAGAGATAGAATGTGAAACTACTTTGTTGTGTCAAGTTTCAACAAACTAGCACAAACCGTGTTGGATTTAGAGTTCCAAATACATCTATCAATATAGGAGAAAACAGAGTGAAACCTAAAAATTCAAACTGTTACTGGAAATGAACGCTTCAACATAGAAGAACGAAATTTGGGGAACCAAGTCGCCTTAGTGTACTGATCATTACCTGAAAGTATCATCCAGTTTGGGTGAAAAAATATTTGCTGAGATTTCTGGAGATTCGTAATTTTGGGAAGCTTGGCAACCCCTTCCCATGAAAGTGTTTCTCGCCAGTCACTGCTTAGGGCAACATCAAGAGGAAACAAAACGTAGAGATAGAATGTGAAACTACTTTGTTGTGTCAAGTTTCAACAAACTAGCACAAACCGTGTTGGATTTAGAGTTCCAAATACATCTATCAATATAGGAGAAAACAGAGTGAAACCTAAAAATTCAAACTGTTACTGGAAGTGAACGCTTCAACATAGAAGAACGAAATTTGGGGAACCAAGTCGCCTTAGTGTACTGATCATTACCTGAGAGTATCATCCAGTTTGGGTGAAAAAATGTTTGCTGAGATTTCTGGAGATTCGTAATTTTGGGAAGCTTGGCAACCCCTTCCCATTAAAGTGTTTCTCGCCAGTCACTGCTTAGGGCTACATCAAGAGGAAACAAAACGTAGAGATAGAACGTGAAACTACTTTGTTGTGTCAAGTTTCAAGAAGCTATCACAAACCGTGTTGGATTTAGAGTTCCAAATACATCTATCAATATAGGAGAAAACAGAGTGAAACCTAAAAATTCAAACTGTTACTGGAAATGAACGCTTCAACATAGAAGAACGAAATTTGGGGAACCAAGTTGCCTTAGTGTACTGATCATTACCTGAAAGTATCATCCAGTTTGGGTGAAAAAATATTTGCTGAGATTTCTGGAGATTCGTAATTGTGGGAAGCTTGGCAACCCGTTCCCATGAAAGTGTTTCTCGCCAGTCACTGATTAGGGCAACATCAAGAGGAAACAAAACGTAGAGATAGAATGTGAAACTACTTTTGTGTAAAGTTTCAACAAACTAGCACAAACCGTGTTGGATTTAGAGTTCCAAATACATCTATCAATATAGGAGAAAACAGAGTGAAACCTAAAAATTCAAACTGTTACTGGAATTGAACGCTTCAACATAGAAGAACGAAATTTGGGGAACCAAGTCGCCTTAGTGTACTGATCATTACCTGAAAGTATCATCCAGTTTGGGTGAAAAAATATTTGCTGAGATTTCTGGAGATTCGTAATTGTGGGAAGCTTGGCAACCCCTTCCCCTGAAAGTGTTTCTCGCCAGTCACTGCTTAGGGCTACATCAAGAGGAAACAAAATGTAGAGATAGAACGTGAAACTACTTTGTTGTGTCAAGATTCAAGAAGCTAGCACAAACCGTGTTGGATTTAGAGTTCCAAATACATCTATCAATATGGGGGAAAACAGAGTGAAACCTAAAAATTCAAACTGTTACTGGAAATGAACGCTTCAACATAGAAGAACGAAATTTTGGGAACCAAGTCGCCTTAGTGTACTGATCATTACCTGAAAGTATCATCCAGTTTGGGTGAAAAAATATTTGCTGAGATTTCTGGAGATTCGTAATTTTTGGAAGCTTGGCAACCCCTTCCCATGAAAGTGTTTCTCGCCAGTCACTGCTTAGGGCTACATCAAGAGGAAACAAAACATAGAGATAGAATGTGAAACTACTTTGTTGTGTCAAGCTTCAATAAGCTAGCACAAATCGTGTTGGATATAGAGTTCCAAATACATCTATCAATATAGGAGAAAACAGAGTGAAACCTAAAAATTCAAACTGTTACTGGAAATGAACGCTTCAACATAGAAGAACGAAATTTGGGGAACCAAGTCGCCTTAGTGTACTGATCATTACCTGAAAGTATCATCCAGTTTGGGTGAAAAAATATTTGCTGAGATTTCTGGAGATTCGTAATTTTTGGAAGCTTGGCAACCCCTTCCCATGAAAGTGTTTCTCGCCAGTCACTGCTTAGGGCTACATCAAGAGGAAACAAAACGTAGAGATAGAACGTGAAACTACTTTGTTGTGTCAAGTTTCAAGAAGCTAGCACAAACCGTGTTGGATTTAGAGTTCCAAATACATCTATCAATATAGGAGAAAACACAGTGAAACCTAAAAATTCAAACTGTTACTGGAAATGAACGCTTCAACGTAGAAGAACGAAATTTGGGGAACCAAGTCGCCTTAGTGTACTGATCATTACCTGAAAGTATCATCCAGTTTGGGTGAAAAAATATTTGCTGAGATTTCTGGAGATTCGTAATTTTTGGAAGCTTGGCAACCCCTTCCCATGAAAGTGTTTCTCGCCAGTCACTGCTTAGGGCTACATCAAGAGGAAACAAAACGTAGAGATAGAACGTGAAACTACTTTGTTGTGTCAAGTTTCAAGAAGCTAGCACAAACCGTGTTGGATTTAGAGTTCCAAATACATCTATCAATATAGGAGAAAACAGAGTGAAACCTAAAAATTCAAACTGTTACTGGAAATGAACGCTTCAACATAGAAGAACGAAATTTGGGGAACCAAGTCGCCTTAGTGTACTGATCATTACCTGAAAGTATCATCCAGTTTGGGTGAAAAAATATTTGCTGAGATTTCTGGAGATTCGTAATTGTGGGAAGCTTGGCAACCCGTTCCCATGAAAGTGTTTCTCGCCAGTCACTGATTAGGGCAACATCAAGAGGAAACAAAACGTAGAGATAGAATGTGAAACTACTTTGTTGTGTCAAGTTTCAACAAACTAGCACAAACCGTGTTGGATTTAGAGTTCCAAATACATCTATCAATATATGAGAAAACAGAGTGAAACCTAAAAATTCAAACTGTTACTGGAAATGAACGCTTCAACATAGAAGAACGAAATTTGGGGAACCAAGTCGCCTTAGTGTACTGATCATTACCTGAAAGTATCATCCAGTTTGGGTGAAAAAATATTTGCTGAGATTTCTGGAGATTCGTAATTGTGGGAAGCTTGGCAACCCCTTCCCCTGAAAGTGTTTCTCGCCAGTCACTGCTTAGGGCTACATCAAGAGGAAACAAAACGTAGAGATAGAACGTGAAACTACTTTGTTGTGTCAAGATTCAAGAAGCTAGCACAAACCGTGTTGGATTTAGAGTTCCAAATACATCTATCAATATGGGGGAAAACAGAGTGAAACCTAAAAATTCAAACTGTTACTGGAAATGAACGCTTCAACATAGAAGAACGAAATTTGGGGAACCAAGTCGCCTTAGTGTACTGATCATTACCTGAAAGTATCATCCAGTTTGGGTGAAAAAATATTTGCTGAGATTTCTGGAGATTCGTAATTTTGGGAAGCTTGGCAACCCCTTCCCATGAAAGTGTTTCTCGCCAGTCACTGCTTAGGGCTACATCAAGAGGAAACAAAACGTAGAGAAAGAACGTGAAACTACTTTGTTGTGTCAAGTTTCAAGAAGCTATCACAAACCGTGTTGGATTTAGAGTTCCAAATACATCTATCAATATAGGAGAAAACAGAGTGAAACCTTAAAATTCAAACTGTTAGTGGAAATGAACGCTTCAACATAGAAGAACGAAATTTGGGGAACCAAGTCGCCTTAGTGTACTGATCATTACCTGAAAGTATCATCCAGTTTGGGTGAAAAAATATTTGCTGAGATTTCTGGAGATTCGTAATTGTGGGAAGCTTGGCAACCCGTTCCCATGAAAGTGTTTCTCGCCAGTCACTGATTAGGGCAACATCAAGAGGAAACAAAACGTAGAGATAGAATGTGAAACTACTTTGTTGTGTCAAGTTTCAACAAACTAGCACAAACCGTGTTGGATTTAGAGTTCCAAATACATCTATCAATATAGGAGAAAACAGAGTGAAACCTAAAAATTCAAACTGTTACTGGAAATGAACGCTTCAACATAGAAGAACGAAATTTGGGGAACCAAGTCGCCTTAGTGTACTGATCATTACCTGAAAGTATCATCCAGTTTGGGTGAAAAAATATTTGCTGAGATTTCTGGAGATTCGTAATTTTGGGAAGCTTGGCAACCCCTTCCCATGAAAGTGTTTCTCGCCAGTCACTGCTTAGGGCAACATCAAGAGGAAACAAAACGTAGAGATAGAATGTGAAACTACTTTGTTGTGTCAAGTTTCAACAAACTAGCACAAACCGTGTTGGATTTAGAGTTCCAAATACATCTATCAATATAGGAGAAAACAGAGTGAAACCTAAAAATTCAAACTGTTACTGGAAGTGAACGCTTCAACATAGAAGAACGAAATTTGGGGAACCAAGTCGCCTTAGTGTACTGATCATTACCTGAGAGTATCATCCAGTTTGGGTGAAAAAATGTTTGCTGAGATTTCTGGAGATTCGTAATTTTGGGAAGCTTGGCAACCCCTTCCCATTAAAGTGTTTCTCGCCAGTCACTGCTTAGGGCTACATCAAGAGGAAACAAAACGTAGAGATAGAACGTGAAACTACTTTGTTGTGTCAAGTTTCAAGAAGCTATCACAAACCGTGTTGGATTTAGAGTTCCAAATACATCTATCAATATAGGAGAAAACAGAGTGAAACCTAAAAATTCAAACTGTTACTGGAAATGAACGCTTCAACATAGAAGAACGAAATTTGGGGAACCAAGTTGCCTTAGTGTACTGATCATTACCTGAAAGTATCATCCAGTTTGGGTGAAAAAATATTTGCTGAGATTTCTGGAGATTCGTAATTGTGGGAAGCTTGGCAACCCGTTCCCATGAAAGTGTTTCTCGCCAGTCACTGATTAGGGCAACATCAAGAGGAAACAAAACGTAGAGATAGAATGTGAAACTACTTTTGTGTAAAGTTTCAACAAACTAGCACAAACCGTGTTGGATTAAGAGTTCCAAATACATCTATCAATATAGGAGAAAACAGAGTGAAACCTAAAAATTCAAACTGTTACTGGAAATGAACGCTTCAACATAGAAGAACGAAATTTGGGGAACCAAGTCGCCTTAGTGTACTGATCATTACCTGAAAGTATCATCCAGTTTGGGTGAAAAAATATTTGCTGAGATTTCTGGAGATTCGTAATTTTTGGAAGCTTGGCAACCCCTTCCCATGAAAGTGTTTCTCGCCAGTCACTGCTTAGGGCTACATCAAGAGGAAACAAAACGTAGAGATAGAACGTGAAACTACTTTGTTGTGTCAAGTTTCAAGAAGCTAGCACAAACCGTGTTGGATTTAGAGTTCCAAATACATCTATCAATATAGGAGAAAACACAGTGAAACCTAAAAATTCAAACTGTTACTGGAAATGAACGCTTCAACGTAGAAGAACGAAATTTGGGGAACCAAGTCGCCTTAGTGTACTGATCATTACCTGAAAGTATCATCCAGTTTGGGTGAAAAAATATTTGCTGAGATTTCTGGAGATTCGTAATTTTTGGAAGCTTGGCAACCCCTTCCCATGAAAGTGTTTCTCGCCAGTCACTGCTTAGGGCTACATCAAGAGGAAACAAAACTTAGAGATAGAAGGTGAAACTACTTTGTTGTGTCAAGTTTCAAGAAGCTAGCACAAACCATGTTGGATTTAGAGTTCCAAATACATCTATCAATATAGGAGAAAACAGAGTGAAACCTAAAAATTCAAACTGTTACTGGAAATGAACGCTTCAACATCGAAGAATGAAATTTGGGGAACCAAGTCGCCTTAGTGTACTGATCATTACCTGAAAGTATCATCCAGTTTGGGTGAAAAAATATTTGCTGAGATTTCTGGAGATTCGTAATTTTTGGAGACTTGGCAAACCCTTCCCATGAAAGTGTTTCTCGCCAGTCACTGCTTAGGGCTACATCAAGAGGAAACAAAACGTAGAGATAGAACGTGAAACTACTTTGCTGTGTCAAGTTTCAAGAAGCTAGCACAAACCGTTTTGGATTTAGCGTTCCAAATACATCTATCAATATAGGAGAAAACAGAGTGAAACCTAAAAATTCAAACTGTTACTGGAAATGAACGCTTCAACATAGAAGAACGAAATTTGGGGAACCAAGTCGCCTTAGTGTACTGATCATTACCTGAAAGTATCATCCAGTTTGGGTGAAAAAATATTTGCTGAGATTTCTGGAGATTCGTAATTTTTGGAGACTTGGCAAACCCTTCCCATGAAAGTGTTTCTCGCCAGTCACTGCTTAGGGCTACATCAAGAGGAAACAAAACGTAGAGATAGAACGTGAAACTACTTTGTTGTGTCAAGTTTCAAGAAGCTATCACAAACCGTGTTGGATTTAGAGTTCCAAATACATCTATCAATATAGGAGAAAACAGAGTGAAACCTAAAAATTCAAACTGTTACTGGAAATGAACGCTTCAACATAGAAGAACGAAATTTGGGGAACCAAGTCGCCTTAGTGTACTGATCATTACCTGAAAGTATCATCCAGTTTGGGTGAAAAAATATTTGCTGAGATTTCTGGAGATTCGTAATTGTGGGAAGCTTGGCAACCCGTTCCCATGAAAGTTTTTCTCGCCAGTCACTGATTAGGGCAACATCAAGAGGAAACAAAACGTAGAGATAGAATGTGAAACTACTTTGTTGTGTCAAGTTTCAACAAACTAGCACAAACCGTGTTGGATTTAGAGTTCCAAATACATCTATCAATATAGGAGAAAACAGAGTGAAACCTAAAAATTCAAACTGTTACTGGAAATGAACGCTTCAACATAGAAGAACGAAATTTGGGGAACCAAGTCGCCTTAGTGTACTGATCATTACCTGAAAGTATCATCCAGTTTGGGTGAAAAAATATTTGCTGAGATTTCTGGAGATTCGTAATTGTGGGAAGCTTGGCAACCCCTTCCCCTGAAAGTGTTTCTCGCCAGTCACTGCTTAGGGCTACATCAAGAGGAAACAAAACGTAGAGATAGAACGTGAAACTACTTTGTTGTGTCAAGATTCAAGAAGCTAGCACAAACCGTGTTGGATTTAGAGTTCCAAATACATCTATCAATATGGGGGAAAACAGAGTGAAACCTAAAAATTCAAACTGTTACTGGAAATGAACGCTTCAACATAGAAGAACGAAATTTGGGGAACCAAGTCGCCTTAGTGTACTGATCATTACCTGAAAGTATCATCCAGTTTGGGTGAAAAAATATTTGCTGAGATTTCTGGAGATTCGTAATTTTGGGAAGCTTGGCAACCCCTTCCCATGAAAGTGTTTCTCGCCAGTCACTGCTTAGGGCTACATCAAGAGGAAACAAAACGTAGAGATAGAACGTGAAACTACTTTGTTGTGTCAAGTTTCAAGAAGCTAGCACAAACCGTGTTGGATTTAGAGTTCCAAATACATCTATCAATATAGGAGAAAACAGAGTGAAACCTAAAAATTCAAACTGTTAGTGGAAATGAAAGCTTCAACATAGAAGAACGAAATTTGGGGAACCAAGTCGCCTTAGTGTACTGATCATTACCTGAAAGTGTCATCCAGTTTGGGTGAAAAATTATTTGCTGAGATATCTGGAGATTCGTAATTTTTGGAAGCTTGGCAACCCCTACCCATGAAAGTGTTTCTCGCCAGTCACTGCTTAGGGCTACATCAAGAGGAAACAAAACGTAGAGATAGAACGTGAAACTACTTTGTTGTGTCAAGTTTCAAGAAGCTATCACAAACCGTGTTGGATTTAGAGTTCCAAATACATCTATCAATATAGGAGAAAACAGAGTGAAACCTAAAAATTCAAACTGTTACTGGAAATGAACGCTTCAACATAGAAGAACGAAATTTGGGGAACCAAGTCGCCTTAGTGTACTGATCATTACCTGAAAGTATCATCCAGTTTGGGTGAAAAAATATTTGCTGAGATTTCTGGAGATTCGTAATTTTTGGAAGCTTGGCAACCCCTTCCCATGAAAGTGTTTCTCGCCAGTCACTGCTTAGGGCTACATCAAGAGGAAACAAAACGTAGAGATAGAACGTGAAACTACTTTGTTGTGTCAAGTTTCAAGAAGCTAGCACAAAACGTGTTGGATTTAGAGTTCCAAATACATCTATCAATATAGGAGAAAACACAGTGAAACCTAAAAATTCAAACTGTTACTGGAAATGAACGCTTCAACGTAGAAGAACGAAATTTGGGGAACCAAGTCGCCTTAGTGTACTGATCATTACCTGAAAGTATCATCCAGTTTGGGTGAAAAAATATTTGCTGAGATTTCTGGAGATTCGTAATTTTGGGAAGCTTGGCAACCCCTTCCCATGAAAGTGTTTCTCGCCAGTCACTGCTTAGGGCTACATCAAGAGGAAACAAAACATAGAGATAGAATGTGAAACTACTTTGTTGTGTCAAGTTTCAAGAAGCTAGCACAAACCATGTTGGATTTAGAGTTCCAAATACATCTATCAATATAGGAGAAAACAGAGTGAAACCTAAAAATTCAAACTGTTACTGGAAATGAACGCTTCAACATCGAAGAATGAAATTTGGGGAACCAAGTCGCCTTAGTGTACTGATCATTACCTGAAAGTATCATCCAGTTTGGGTGAAAATATATTTGCTGAGATTTCTGGAGATTCGTAATTTTTGGAGACTTGGCAAACCCTTCCCATGAAAGTGTTTCTCGCCAGTCACTGCTTAGGGCTACATCAAGAGGAAACAAAACGTAGAGATAGAACGTGAAACTACTTTGCTGTGTCAAGTTTCAAGAAGCTAGCACAAACCGTTTTGGATTTAGCGTTCCAAATACATCTATCAATATAGGAGAAAACAGAGTGAAACCTAAAAATTCAAACTGTTACTGGAAATGAACGCTTCAACATAGAAGAACGAAATTTGGGGAACCAAGTCGCCTTAGTGTACTGATCATTACCTGAAAGTATCATCCAGTTTGGGTGAAAAAATATTTGCTGAGATTTCTGGAGATTCGTAATTTTTGGAGACTTGGCAAACCCTTCCCATGAAAGTGTTTCTCGCCAGTCACTGCTTAGGGCTACATCAAGAGGAAACAAAACGTAGAGATAGAACGTGAAACTACTTTGTTGTGTCAAGTTTCAAGAAGCTAGCACAAACCGTGTTGGATTTAGAGTTCCAAATACATCTATCAATATAGGAGAAAACAGAGTGAAACCTAAAAATTCAAACTGTTACTGGAAATGAACGCTTCAACATAGAAGAACGAAATTTGGGGAACCAAGTCGCCTTAGTGTACTGATCATTACCTGAAAGTATCATCCAGTTTGGGTGAAAAAATATTTGCTGAGATTTCTGGAGATTCGTAATTGTGGGAAGCTTGGCAACCCGTTCCCATGAAAGTGTTTCTCGCCAGTCACTGATTAGGGCAACATCAAGAGGAAACAAAACGTAGAGATAGAATGTGAAACTACTTTGTTGTGTCAAGTTTCAACAAACTAGCACAAACCGTGTTGGATTTAGAGTTCCAAATACATCTATCAATATAGGAGAAAACAGAGTGAAACCTAAAAATTCAAACTGTTACTGGAAATGAACGCTTCAACATAGAAGAACGAAATTTGGGGAACCAAGTCGCCTTAGTGTACTGATCATTACCTGAAAGTATCATCCAGTTTGGGTGAAAAAATATTTGCTGAGATTTCTGGAGATTCGTAATTTTGGGAAGCTTGGCAACCCCTTCCCATGAAAGTGTTTCTCGCCAGTCACTGCTTAGGGCAACATCAAGAGGAAACAAAACGTAGAGATAGAATGTGAAACTACTTTGTTGTGTCAAGTTTCAACAAACTAGCACAAACCGTGTTGGATTTAGAGTTCCAAATACATCTATCAATATAGGAGAAAACAGAGTGAAACCTAAAAATTCAAACTGTTACTGGAAGTGAACGCTTCAACATAGAAGAACGAAATTTGGGGAACCAAGTCGCCTTAGTGTACTGATCATTACCTGAGAGTATCATCCAGTTTGGGTGAAAAAATGTTTGCTGAGATTTCTGGAGATTCGTAATTTTGGGAAGCTTGGCAACCCCTTCCCATGAAAGTGTTTCTCGCCAGTCACTGCTTAGGGCTACATCAAGAGGAAACAAAACGTAGAGATAGAACGTGAAACTACTTTGTTGTGTCAAGTTTCAAGAAGCTATCACAAACCGTGTTGGATTTAGAGTTCCAAATACATCTATCAATATAGGAGAAAACAGAGTGAAACCTAAAAATTCAAACTGTTACTGGAAATGAACGCTTCAACATAGAAGAACGAAATTTGGGGAACCAAGTCGCCTTAGTGTACTGATCATTACCTGAAAGTATCATCCAGTTTGGGTGAAAAAATATTTGCTGAGATTTCTGGAGATTCGTAATTGTGGGAAGCTTGGCAACCCATTCCCATGAAAGTGTTTCTCGCCAGTCACTGATTAGGGCAACATCAAGAGGAAACAAAACGTAGAGATAGAATGTGAAACTACTTTGTTGTGTCAAGTTTCAACAAACTAGCACAAACCGTGTTGGATTTAGAGTTCCAAATACATCTATCAATATAGGAGAAAACAGAGTGAAACCTAAAAATTCAAACTGTTACTGGAAATGAACGCTTCAACATAGAAGAACGAAATTTGGGGAACCAAGTCGCCTTAGTGTACTGATCATTACCTGAAAGTATCATCCAGTTTGGGTGAAAAAATATTTGCTGAGATTTCTGGAGATTCGTAATTGTGGGAAGCTTGGCAACCCCTTCCCCTGAAAGTGTTTCTCGCCAGTCACTGCTTAGGGCTACATCAAGAGGAAACAAAACGTAGAGATAGAACGTGAAACTACTGTGTTGTGTCAAGATTCAAGAAGCTAGCAGAAACCGTGTTGGATTTAGAGTTCCAAATACATCTATCAATATGGGGGAAAACAGAGTGAAACCTAAAAATTCAAACTGTTACTGGAAATGAACGCTTCAACATAGAAGAACGAAATTTGGGGAACCAAGTCGCCTTAGTGTACTGATCATTACCTGAAAGTATCATCCAGTTTGGGTGAAAAAATATTTGCTGAGATTTCTGGAGATTCGTAATTTTTGGAAGCTTGGCAACCCCTTCCCATGAAAGTGTTTCTCGCCAGTCACTGCTTAGGGCTACATCAAGAGGAAACAAAACGTAGAGATAGAATGTGAAACTACTTTGTTGTGTCAAGCTTCAAGAAGCTAGCACAAATCGTGTTGGATATAGAGTTCCAAATACATCTATCAATATAGGAGAAAACAGAGTGAAACCTAAAAATTCAAACTGTTACTGGAAATGAACGCTTCAACATAGAAGAACGAAATTTGGGGAACCAAGTCGCCTTAGTGTACTGATCATTACCTGAAAGTATCATCCAGTTTGGGTGAAAAAATATTTGCTGAGATTTCTGGAGATTCGTAATTTTGGGAACCTTGGCAACCCCTTCCCATGAAAGTGTTTCTCGCCAGTCACTGCTTAGGGCTACATCAAGAGGAAACAAAACGTACAGATAGAACGTGAAACTACTTTGTTGTGTCAAGTTTCAAGAAGCTAGCACAAACCGTGTTGGATTAAGAGTTCCAAATACATCTATCAATATAGGAGAAAACAGAGTGAAACCTAAAAATTCAAAATGTTACTGGAAATGAACGCTTCAACATAGAAGAACGAAATTTGGGGAACCAAGTCGCCTTAGTGTACTGATCATTACCTGAAAGTATCATCCAGTTTGGGTGAAAAAATATTTGCTGAGATTTCTGGAGATTCGTAATTGTGGGAAGCTTGGCAACCCCTTCCCATGAAAGTGTTTCTCGCCAGTCACTGCTTAGGGCTACATCAAGAGGAAACAAAATGTAGAGATAGAACGTGAAACTACTTTGTTGTGTCAAGTTTCAAGAAGCTAGCACAAACCGTGTTGGATTTAGAGTTCCAAATACATCTATCTATATAGGAGAAAACAGAGTGAAACCTAAAAATTCAAACTGTTACTGGAAATGAACGCTTCAACATAGAAGAACGAAATTTGGGGAACCAAGTCCCCTTAGTGTACTGATCATTACCTGAAAGTATCATCCAGTTTGGGTGAAAAAATATTTGCTGAGATTTCTGGAGATTCGTAATTTTGGGAAGCTTGGCAACCCCTTCCCATGAAAGTGTTTCTCGCCAGTCACTGCTTAGGGCTACATCAAGAGGAAACAAAACGTAGAGATAGAACGTGAAACTACTTTGTTGTGTCAAGATTCAAGAAGCTAGCACAAACAGTGTTGGATTTAGAGTTCCAAATACATCTATCAATATAGGAGAAAACAGAGTGAAACCTAAAAATTCAAACTGTTACTGGAAATGAACGCTTCAACATAGAAGAACGAAATTTGGGGAACCAAGTCGCCTTAGTGTACTGATCATTACCTGAGAGTATCATCCAGTTTGGGTGAAAAAATGTTTGCTGAGATTTCTGGAGATTCGTAATTTTTGGAAGCTTGGCAACCCCTTCCCATGAAAGTGTTTCTCGCCAGTCACTGCTTAGGGCTACATCAAGAGGAAACAAAACGTAGAGATAGAACGTGAAACTACTTTGTTGTGTCAAGTTTCAAGAAGCTAGCACAAACCGTGTTGGATTTAGGGTTCCAAATACATCTATCAATATAGGAGAAAACAGAGTGAAACCTAAAAATTCAAACTGTTACTGGAAATGAACGCTTCAACATAGAAGAACGAAATTTGGGGAACCAAGTCGCCTTAGTGTACTGATCATTACCTGAGAGTACCATCCAGTTTGGGTGAAAAAATATTTGCTGAGATTTCTGGAGATTCGTAATTTTGGGAACCTTGGCAACCCCTTCCCATGAAAGTGTTTCTCGCCAGTCACTGCTTAGGGCTACATCAAGAGGAAACAAAACGTAGAGTTAGAACGTGAAACTACTTTGTTGTGTCAAGTTTCAAGAAGCTAGCACAAACCGTGTTGGATTTAGAGTTCCAAATACATCTATCAATATAGGACAAAATAGAGTGAAACCTAAAAATTCAAACCGTTACTGGAAATGAACGCTTCAACATAGAATAACGAAATTTGGGGAACCAAGTCGCCTTAGTGTACTGATCATTACCTGAAAGTATCATCCAGTTTGGGTGAAAAAATATTTGCTGAGATTTCTGGAGATTCGTAATTTTGGGAAGCTTGGCAACCCCTTCCCATGAAAGTGTTTCTCGCCAGTCACTGCTTAGGGCTACATCAAGAGGAAACAAAACGTAGAGATAGAACGTGAAACTACTTTGTTGTGTCAAGTTTCAAGAAGCTAGCACAAACCGTGTTGGATTTAGAGTTCCAAATACATCTATCAATATAGGAGAAAACAGAGTGAAACCTAAAAATTCAAACTGTTAGTGGAAATGAAAGCTTCAACATAGAAGAACGAAATTTGGGGAACCAAGTCGCCTTAGTGTACTGATCATTACCTGAAAGTGTCATCCAGTTTGGGTGAAAAATTATTTGCTGAGATATCTGGAGATTCGTAATTTTTGGAAGCTTGGCAACCCCTACCCATGAAAGTGTTTCTCGCCAGTCACTGCTTAGGGCTACATCAAGAGGAAACAAAACGTAGAGATAGAACGTGAAACTACTTTGTTGTGTCAAGTTTCAAGAAGCTATCACAAACCGTGTTGGATTTAGAGTTCCAAATACATCTATCAATATAGGAGAAAACAGAGTGAAACCTAAAAATTCAAACTGTTAGTGGAAATGAACGCTTCAACATAGAAGAACGAAATTTGGGGAACCAAGTCGCCTTAGTGTACTGATCATTACCTGAAAGTATCATCCAGTTTGGGTGAAAAAATATTTGCTGAGATTTCTGGAGATTCGTAATTGTGGGAAGCTTGGCAACCCGTTCCCATGAAAGTGTTTCTCGCCCGTCACTGATTAGGGCAACATCAAGAGGAAACAAAACGTAGAGATAGAATGTGAAACTACTTTGTTGTGTCAAGTTTCAACAAACTAGCACAAACCGTGTTGGATTTAGAGTTCCAAATACATCTATCAATATAGGAGAAAACAGAGTGAAACCTAAAAATTCAAACTGTTACTGGAAATGAACGCTTCAACATAGAAGAACGAAATTTGGGGAACCAAGTCGCCTTAGTGTACTGATCATTACCTGAAAGTATCATCCAGTTTGGGTGAAAAAATATTTGCTGAGATTTCTGGAGATTCGTAATTTTGGGAAGCTTGGCAACCCCTTCCCATGAAAGTGTTTCTCGCCAGTCACTGCTTAGGGCAACATCAAGAGGAAACAAAACGTAGAGATAGAATGTGAAACTACTTTGTTGTGTCAAGTTTAAACAAACTAGCACAAACCGTGTTGGATTTAGAGTTCCAAATACATCTATCAATATAGGAGAAAACAGAGTGAAACCTAAAAATTCAAACTGTTACTGGAAGTGAACGCTTCAACATAGAAGAACGAAATTTGGGGAACCAAGTCGCCTTAGTGTACTGATCATTACCTGAGAGTATCATCCAGTTTGGGTGAAAAAATGTTTGCTGAGATTTCTGGAGATTCGTAATTTTGGGAAGCTTGGCAACCCCTTCCCATGAAAGTGTTTCTCGCCAGTCACTGCTTAGGGCTACATCAAGAGGAAACAAAACGTAGAGATAGAACGTGAAACTACTTTGTTGTGTCAAGTTTCAAGAAGCTATCACAAACCGTGTTGGATTTAGAGTTCCAAATACATCTATCAATATAGGAGAAAACAGAGTGAAACCTAAAAATTCAAACTGTTACTGGAAATGAACGCTTCAACATAGAAGAACGAAATTTGGGGAACCAAGTTGCCTTAGTGTACTGATCATTACCTGAAAGTATCATCCAGTTTGGGTGAAAAAATATTTGCTGAGATTTCTGGAGATTCGTAATTGTGGGAAGCTTGGCAACCCGTTCCCATGAAAGTGTTTCTCGCCAGTCACTGATTAGGGCAACATCAAGAGGAAACAAAACGTAGAGATAGAATGTGAAACTACTTTGTTGTGTCAAGTTTCAACAAACTAGCACAAACCGTGTTGGATTTAGAGTTCCAAATACATCTATCAATATAGGAGAAAACAGAGTGAAACCTAAAAATTCAAACTGTTACTGGAAATGAACGCTTCAACATAGAAGAACGAAATTTGGGGAACCAAGTCGCCTTAGTGTACTGATCATTACCTGAAAGTATCATCCAGTTTGGGTGAAAAAATATTTGCTGAGATTTCTGGAGATTCGTAATTGTGGGAAGCTTGGCAACCCCTTCCCCTGAAAGTGTTTCTCGCCAGTCACTGCTTAGGGCTACATCAAGAGGAAACAAAACATAGAGATAGAACGTGAAACTACTTTGTTGTGTCAAGATTCAAGAAGCTAGCACAAACCGTGTTGGATTTAGAGTTCCAAATACATCTATCAATATGGGGGAAAACAGAGTGAAACCTAAAAATTCAAACTGTTACTGGAAATGAACGCTTCAACATAGAAGAACGAAATTTGGGGAACCAAGTCGCCTTAGTGTACTGATCATTACCTGAAAGTATCATCCAGTTTGGGTGAAAAAATATTTGCTGAGATTTCTGGAGATTCGTAATTTTTGGAAGCTTGGCAACCCCTTCCCATGAAAGTGTTTCTCGCAAGTCACTGCTTAGGGCTACATCAAGAGGAAACAAAACGTAGAGATAGAATGTGAAACTACTTTGTTGTGTCAAGCTTCAATAAGCTAGCACAAATCGTGTTGGATATAGAGTTCCAAATACATCTATCAATATAGGAGAAAACAGAGTGAAACCTAAAAATTCAAACTGTTACTGGAAATGAACGCTTCAACATAGAAGAACGAAATTTGGGGAACCAAGTCGCCTTAGTGTACTGATCATTACCTGAAAGTATCATCCAGTTTGGGTGAAAAAATATTTGCTGAGATTTCTGGAGATTCGTAATTTTTGGAAGCTTGGCAACCCCTTCCCATGAAAGTGTTTCTCGCCAGTCACTGCTTAGGGCTACATCAAGAGGAAACAAAACGTAGAGATAGAACGTGAAACTACTTTGTTGTGTCAAGTTTCAAGAAGCTAGCACAAACCGTGTTGGATTTAGAGTTCCAAATACATCTATCAATATAGGAGAAAACACAGTGAAACCTAAAAATTCAAACTGTTACTGGAAATGAACGCTTCAACGTAGAAGAACGAAATTTGGGGAACCAAGTCGCCTTAGTGTACTGATCATTACCTGAAAGTATCATCCAGTTTGGGTGAAAAAATATTTGCTGAGATTTCTGGAGATTCGTAATTTTTGGAAGCTTGGCAACCCCTTCCCATGAAAGTGTTTCTCGCCAGTCACTGCTTAGGGCTACATCAAGAGGAAACAAAACTTAGAGATAGAATGTGAAACTACTTTGTTGTGTCAAGTTTCAAGAAGCTAGCACAAACCATGTTGGATTTAGAGTTCCAAATACATCTATCAATATAGGAGAAAACAGAGTGAAACCTAAAAATTCAAACTGTTACTGGAAATGAACGCTTCAACATCGAAGAATGAAATTTGGGGAACCAAGTCGCCTTAGTGTACTGATCATTACCTGAAAGTATCATCCAGTTTGGGTGAAAAAATATTTGCTGAGATTTCTGGAGATTCGTAATTTTTGGAGACTTGGCAAACCCTTCCCATGAAAGTGTTTCTCGCCAGTCACTGCTTAGGGCTACATCAAGAGGAAACAAAACGTAGAGATAGAACGTGAAACTACTTTGTTGTGTCAAGTTTCAAGAAGCTAGCACAAACCGTTTTGGATTTAGCGTTCCAAATACATCTATCAATATAGGAGAAAACAGAGTGAAACCTAAAAATTCAAACTGTTACTGGAAATGAACGCTTCAACATAGAAGAACGAAATTTGGGGAACCAAGTCGCCTTAGTGTACTGATCATTACCTGAAAGTATCATCCAGTTTGGGTGAAAAAATATTTGCTGAGATTTCTGGAGATTCGTAATTTTTGGAGACTTGGCAAACCCTTCCCATGAAAGTGTTTCTCGCCAGTCACTGCTTAGGGCTACATCAAGAGGAAACAAAACGTAGAGATAGAACGTGAAACTACTTTGTTGTGTCAAGTTTCAAGAAGCTAGCACAAACCGTGTTGGATTTAGAGTTCCAAATACATCTATCAATATAGGAGAAAACAGAGTGAAACCTAAAAATTCAAACTGTTACTGGAAATGAACGCTTCAACATAGAAGAACGAAATTTGGGGAACCAAGTCGCCTTAGTGTACTGATCATTACCTGAAAGTATCATCCAGTTTGGGTGAAAAAATATTTGCTGAGATTTCTGGAGATTCGTAATTTTGGGAAGCTTGGCAACCCCTTCCCATGAAAGTGTTTCTCGCCAGTCACTGCTTAGGGCTACATCAAGAGGAAACAAAACGTAGAGATAGAACGTGAAACTACTTTGTTGTGTCAAGATTCAAGAAGCTAGCACAAACAGTGTTGGATTTAGAGTTCCAAATACATCTATCAATATAGGAGAAAACAGAGTGAAACCTAAAAATTCAAACTGTTACTGGAAATGAACGCTTCAACATAGAAGAACGAAATTTGGGGAACCAAGTCGCCTTAGTGTACTGATCATTACCTGAGAGTATCATCCAGTTTGGGTGAAAAAATGTTTGCTGAGATTTCTGGAGATTCGTAATTTTTGGAAGCTTGGCAACCCCTTCCCATGAAAGTGTTTCTCGCCAGTCACTGCTTAGGGCTACATCAAGAGGAAACAAAACGTAGAGATAGAACGTGAAACTACTTTGTTGTGTCAAGTTTCAAGAAGCTAGCACAAACCGTGTTGGATTTAGGGTTCCAAATACATCTATCAATATAGGAGAAAACAGAGTGAAACCTAAAAATTCAAACTGTTACTGGAAATGAACGCTTCAACATAGAAGAACGAAATTTGGGGAACCAAGTCGCCTTAGTGTACTGATCATTACCTGAGAGTACCATCCAGTTTGGGTGAAAAAATATTTGCTGAGATTTCTGGAGATTCGTAATTTTGGGAACCTTGGCAACCCCTTCCCATGAAAGTGTTTCTCGCCAGTCACTGCTTAGGGCTACATCAAGAGGAAACAAAACGTAGAGTTAGAACGTGAAACTACTTTGTTGTGTCAAGTTTCAAGAAGCTAGCACAAACCGTGTTGGATTTAGAGTTCCAAATACATCTATCAATATAGGACAAAATAGAGTGAAACCTAAAAATTCAAACTGTTACTGGAAATGAACGCTTCAACATAGAATAACGAAATTTGGGGAACCAAGTCGCCTTAGTGTACTGATCATTACCTGAAAGTATCATCCAGTTTGGGTGAAAAAATATTTGCTGAGATTTCTGGAGATTCGTAATTTTGGGAAGCTTGGCAACCCCTTCCCATGAAAGTGTTTCTCGCCAGTCACTGCTTAGGGCTACATCAAGAGGAAACAAAACGTAGAGATAGAACGTGAAACTACTTTGTTGTGTCAAGTTTCAAGAAGCTAGCACAAACCGTGTTGGATTTAGAGTTCCAAATACATCTATCAATATAGGAGAAAACAGAGTGAAACCTAAAAATTCAAACTGTTAGTGGAAATGAAAGCTTCAACATAGAAGAACGAAATTTGGGGAACCAAGTCGCCTTAGTGTACTGATCATTACCTGAAAGTGTCATCCAGTTTGGGTGAAAAATTATTTGCTGAGATATCTGGAGATTCGTAATTTTTGGAAGCTTGGCAACCCCTACCCATGAAAGTGTTTCTCGCCAGTCACTGCTTAGGGCTACATCAAGAGGAAACAAAACGTAGAGATAGAACGTGAAACTACTTTGTTGTGTCAAGTTTCAAGAAGCTATCACAAACCGTGTTGGATTTAGAGTTCCAAATACATCTATCAATATAGGAGAAAACAGAGTGAAACCTAAAAATTCAAACTGTTAGTGGAAATGAACGCTTCAACATAGAAGAACGAAATTTGGGGAACCAAGTCGCCTTAGTGTACTGATCATTACCTGAAAGTATCATCCAGTTTGGGTGAAAAAATATTTGCTGAGATTTCTGGAGATTCGTAATTGTGGGAAGCTTGGCAACCCGTTCCCATGAAAGTGTTTCTCGCCCGTCACTGATTAGGGCAACATCAAGAGGAAACAAAACGTAGAGATAGAATGTGAAACTACTTTGTTGTGTCAAGTTTCAACAAACTAGCACAAACCGTGTTGGATTTAGAGTTCCAAATACATCTATCAATATAGGAGAAAACAGAGTGAAACCTAAAAATTCAAACTGTTACTGGAAATGAACGCTTCAACATAGAAGAACGAAATTTGGGGAACCAAGTCGCCTTAGTGTACTGATCATTACCTGAGAGTATCATCCAGTTTGGGTGAAAAAATGTTTGCTGAGATTTCTGGAGATTCGTAATTTTGGGAAGCTTGGCAACCCCTTCCCATGAAAGTGTTTCTCGCCAGTCACTGCTTAGGGCTACATCAAGAGGAAACAAAACGTAGAGATAGAACGTGAAACTACTTTGTTGTGTCAAGTTTCAAGAAGCTATCACAAACCGTGTTGGATTTAGAGTTCCAAATACATCTATCAATATAGGAGAAAACAGAGTGAAACCTAAAAATTCAAACTGTTACTGGAAATGAACGCTTCAACATAGAAGAACGAAATTTGGGGAACCAAGTTGCCTTAGTGTACTGATCATTACCTGAAAGTATCATCCAGTTTGGGTGAAAAAATATTTGCTGAGATTTCTGGAGATTCGTAATTGTGGGAAGCTTGGCAACCCGTTCCCATGAAAGTGTTTCTCGCCAGTCACTGATTAGGGCAACATCAAGAGGAAACAAAACGTAGAGATAGAATGTGAAACTACTTTGTTGTGTCAAGTTTCAACAAACTAGCACAAACCGTGTTGGATTTAGAGTTCCAAATACATCTATCAATATAGGAGAAAACAGAGTGAAACCTAAAAATTCAAACTGTTACTGGAAATGAACGCTTCAACATAGAAGAACGAAATTTGGGGAACCAAGTCGCCTTAGTGTACTGATCATTACCTGAAAGTATCATCCAGTTTGGGTGAAAAAATATTTGCTGAGATTTCTGGAGATTCGTAATTGTGGGAAGCTTGGCAACCCCTTCCCCTGAAAGTGTTTCTCGCCAGTCACTGCTTAGGGCTACATCAAGAGGAAACAAAACATAGAGATAGAACGTGAAACTACTTTGTTGTGTCAAGATTCAAGAAGCTAGCACAAACCGTGTTGGATTTAGAGTTCCAAATACATCTATCAATATGGGGGAAAACAGAGTGAAACCTAAAAATTCAAACTGTTACTGGAAATGAACGCTTCAACATAGAAGAACGAAATTTGGGGAACCAAGTCGCCTTAGTGTACTGATCATTACCTGAAAGTATCATCCAGTTTGGGTGAAAAAATATTTGCTGAGATTTCTGGAGATTCGTAATTTTTGGAAGCTTGGCAACCCCTTCCCATGAAAGTGTTTCTCGCAAGTCACTGCTTAGGGCTACATCAAGAGGAAACAAAACGTAGAGATAGAATGTGAAACTACTTTGTTGTGTCAAGCTTCAATAAGCTAGCACAAATCGTGTTGGATATAGAGTTCCAAATACATCTATCAATATAGGAGAAAACAGAGTGAAACCTAAAAATTCAAACTGTTACTGGAAATGAACGCTTCAACATAGAAGAACGAAATTTGGGGAACCAAGTCGCCTTAGTGTACTGATCATTACCTGAAAGTATCATCCAGTTTGGGTGAAAAAATATTTGCTGAGATTTCTGGAGATTCGTAATTTTTGGAAGCTTGGCAACCCCTTCCCATGAAAGTGTTTCTCGCCAGTCACTGCTTAGGGCTACATCAAGAGGAAACAAAACGTAGAGATAGAACGTGAAACTACTTTGTTGTGTCAAGTTTCAAGAAGCTAGCACAAACCGTGTTGGATTTAGAGTTCCAAATACATCTATCAATATAGGAGAAAACACAGTGAAACCTAAAAATTCAAACTGTTACTGGAAATGAACGCTTCAACGTAGAAGAACGAAATTTGGGGAACCAAGTCGCCTTAGTGTACTGATCATTACCTGAAAGTATCATCCAGTTTGGGTGAAAAAATATTTGCTGAGATTTCTGGAGATTCGTAATTTTTGGAAGCTTGGCAACCCCTTCCCATGAAAGTGTTTCTCGCCAGTCACTGCTTAGGGCTACATCAAGAGGAAACAAAACTTAGAGATAGAATGTGAAACTACTTTGTTGTGTCAAGTTTCAAGAAGCTAGCACAAACCATGTTGGATTTAGAGTTCCAAATACATCTATCAATATAGGAGAAAACAGAGTGAAACCTAAAAATTCAAACTGTTACTGGAAATGAACGCTTCAACATCGAAGAATGAAATTTGGGGAACCAAGTCGCCTTAGTGTACTGATCATTACCTGAAAGTATCATCCAGTTTGGGTGAAAAAATATTTGCTGAGATTTCTGGAGATTCGTAATTTTTGGAGACTTGGCAAACCCTTCCCATGAAAGTGTTTCTCGCCAGTCACTGCTTAGGGCTACATCAAGAGGAAACAAAACGTAGAGATAGAACGTGAAACTACTTTGTTGTGTCAAGTTTCAAGAAGCTAGCACAAACCGTTTTGGATTTAGCGTTCCAAATACATCTATCAATATAGGAGAAAACAGAGTGAAACCTAAAAATTCAAACTGTTACTGGAAATGAACGCTTCAACATAGAAGAACGAAATTTGGGGAACCAAGTCGCCTTAGTGTACTGATCATTACCTGAAAGTATCATCCAGTTTGGGTGAAAAAATATTTGCTGAGATTTCTGGAGATTCGTAATTTTTGGAGACTTGGCAAACCCTTCCCATGAAAGTGTTTCTCGCCAGTCACTGCTTAGGGCTACATCAAGAGGAAACAAAACGTAGAGATAGAACGTGAAACTACTTTGTTGTGTCAAGTTTCAAGAAGCTAGCACAAACCGTGTTGGATTTAGAGTTCCAAATACATCTATCAATATAGGAGAAAACAGAGTGAAACCTAAAAATTCAAACTGTTACTGGAAATGAACGCTTCAACATAGAAGAACGAAATTTGGGGAACCAAGTCGCCTTAGTGTACTGATCATTACCTGAAAGTATCATCCAGTTTGGGTGAAAAAAATATTTGCTGAGATTTCTGGAGATTCGTAATTTTTGGAAGCTTGGCAACCCCTTCCCATGAAAGTGTTTCTCGCCAGTCAGTGCTTAGGGCTACATCAAGAGGAAACAAAACGTAGAGATAGAACGTGAAACTACTTTGTTGTGTCAAGTTTCAAGAAGCTAGCACAAACCGTGTTGGATTTAGAGTTCCAAATACATCTATCAATATAGGAGAAAATAGAGTGAAACCTAAAAATTCAAACTGTTACTGGAAATGAACGCTTCAACATAGAAGAACGAAATTTGGGGAACCAAGTCGCCTTAGTGTACTGATCATTACCTGAAAGTATCATCCAGTTTGGGTGAAAAAATATTTGCTGAGATTTCTGGAGATTCGTAATTTTGGGAAGCTTGGCAACCCCTTCCCATGAAAGTGTTTCTCGCCAGTCACTACTTAGGGCAACATCAAGAGGAAACAAAATGTAGAGATAGAATGTGAAACTACTTTGTTGTGTCAAGTTTCAAGAAACTAGCACAAACCGTGTTGGACTTAGAGTTCCAAATACATCTATCAATATAGGAGAAAACAGAGTGAAACCTAAAAATTCAAACTGTTTCTGGAAATGAACGCTTCAACATAGAAGAATGAAATTTGGGGAACCAAGTCGCCTTAGTGTACTGATCATTACCTGAAAGTATCATCCAGTTTGGGTGAAAAAATATTTGCTGAGATTTCTGGAGATTCATAATTTTGGGAAGCTTGGCAACCCCTTCCCATGAAAGTGTTTCTCGCCAGTCACTGCTTAGGCCTACATCAAGAGGAAACAAAATGTAGAGATAGAACGTGAAACTACTTTGTTGTGTCAAGTTTCAAGAAGCTAGCACAAACCGTGTTGGATTTAGAGTTCCAAATACATCTATCAATATAGGAGAAAACAGAGTGAAACCTAAAAATTCAAACTGTTACTGGAAATGAAAGCTTCAACATAGAAGAACGAAATTTGGGGAACCAAGTCACCTTAGTGTACTGATCATTACCTGAAAGTATCATCCAGTTTGGGTGAAAAAATATTTGCTGAGATTTCTGGAGATTCGTAATTTTGTGAAGCTTGGCAAACCCTTCCGATGAAAGTGTTTCTCGCCAGTCACTGCTTAGGGCTACATCAAGAGGAAACAAAACGTAGAGATAGAACGTGAAACTACTTTGTTGTGTCAAGTTTCAAGAAGCTAGCACAAACCATGTTGGATTTAGAGTTCCAAATACATCTATCAATATAGGAGAAAACAGAGTGAAACCTAAAAATTCAAACTGTTACTGGAAATGAACGCTTCAACATAGAAGAACGAAATTTGGGGAACCAAGTCGCCTTAGTGTACTGATCATTACCTGAAAGTATCATCCAGTTTGGGTGAAAAAATATTTGCTGAGATTTCTGGAGATTCATAATTTTGGGAAGCTTGGCAACCCCTTCCCATGAAAGTGTTTCTCGCCAGTCACTGCTTAGGGCTACATCAAGAGGAAACCAAACGTAGAGATAGAACGTGAAACTACTTTGTTGTGTCAAGTTTCAAGAAGCTAGCACAAACCGTGTTGTATTTAGAGTTCCAAATACATCTATCAATATAGGAGAAAACACAGTGAAACCTAAAAATTCAAACTGTTACTGGAAATGAACGCTTCAACATAGAAGAACGAAATTTGGGGAACCAAGTCGCCTTAGTGTACTGATCATTACCTGAAAGTATCATCCAGTTTGGGTGAAAAAATATTTGCTGAGATTTCTGGAGATTCGTAATTTTTGGAGACTTGGCAAACCCTTCCCATGAAAGTGTTTCTCGCCAGTCACTGCTTAGGGCTACATCAAGAGGAAACAAAACGTAGAGATAGAACGTGAAACTACTTTGCTGTGTCAAGTTTCAAGAAGCTAGCACAAACCGTTTTGGATTTAGCGTTCCAAATACATCTATCAATATAGGAGAAAACAGAGTGAAACCTAAAAATTCAAACTGTTACTGGAAATGAACGCTTCAACATAGAAGAACGAAATTTGGGGAACCAAGTCGCCTTAGTGTACTGATCATTACCTGAAAGTATCATCCAGTTTGGGTGAAAAAATATTTGCTGAGATTTCTGGAGATTCGTAATTTTTGGAGACTTGGCAAACCCTTCCCATGAAAGTGTTTCTCGCCAGTCACTGCTTAGGGCTACATCAAGAGGAAACAAAACGTAGAGATAGAACGTGAAACTACTTTGTTGTGTCAAGTTTCAAGAAGCTAGCACAAACCGTGTTGGATTCAGAGTTCCAAATACATCTATCAATATAGGAGAAAACAGAGTGAAACCTAAAAATTCAAACTGTTACTGGAAATGAACGCTTCAACATAGAAGAACGAAATTTGGGGAACCAAGTCGCCTTAGTGTACTGATCATTACCTGAAAGTATCATCCAGTTTGGGTGAAAAAATATTTGCTGAGATTTCTGGAGATTCGTAATTTTTGGAAGCTTGGCAACCCCTTCCCATGAAAGTGTTTCTCGCCAGTCAGTGCTTAGGGCTACATCAAGAGGAAACAAAACGTAGAGATAGAACGTGAAACTACTTTGTTGTGTCAAGTTTCAAGAAGCTAGCACAAACCGTGTTGGATTTAGAGTTCCAAATACATCTATCAATATAGGAGAAAATAGAGTGAAACCTAAAAATTCAAACTGTTACTGGAAATGAACGCTTCAACATAGAAGAACGAAATTTGGGGAACCAAGTCGCCTTAGTGTACTGATCATTACCTGAAAGTATCATCCAGTTTGGGTGAAAAAATATTTGCTGAGATTTCTGGAGATTCGTAATTTTGGGAAGCTTGGCAACCCCTTCCCATGAAAGTGTTTCTCGCCAGTCACTACTTAGGGCAACATCAAGAGGAAACAAAATGTAGAGATAGAATGTGAAACTACTTTGTTGTGTCAAGTTTCAAGAAACTAGCACAAACCGTGTTGGATTTAGAGTTCCAAATACATCTATCAATATAGGAGAAAACAGAGTGAAACCTAAAAATTCAAACTGTTACTGGAAATGAACGCTTCAACATAGAAGAATGAAATTTGGGGAACCAAGTCGCCTTAGTGTACTGATCATTACCTGAAAGTATCATCCAGTTTGGGTGAAAAAATATTTGCTGAGATTTCTGGAGATTCATAATTTTGGGAAGCTTAGCAACCCCTTCCCATGAAAGTGTTTCTCGCCAGTCACTGCTTAGGCCTACATCAAGAGGAAACAAAATGTAGAGATAGAACGTGAAACTACTTTGTTGTGTCAAGTTTCAAGAAGCTAGCACAAACCGTGTTGGATTTAGAGTTCCAAATACATCTATCAATATAGGAGAAAACAGAGTGAAACCTAAAAATTCAAACTGTTACTGGAAATGAAAGCTTCAACATAGAAGAACGAAATTTGGGGAACCAAGTCGCCTTAGTGTACTGATCATTACCTGAAAGTATCATCCAGTTTGGGTGAAAAAATATTTGCTGAGATTTCTGGAGATTCGTAATTTTTGGAAGCTGGGCAACCCCTTCCCATGAAAGTGTTTCTCGCCAGTCACTGCTTAGGGCTACATCAAGAGGAAACAAAACGTAGAGATAGAATGTGAAACTACTTTGTTGTGTCAAGTTTCAAGAAGCTAGCACAAACCATGTTGGATTTAGAGTTCCAAATACATCTATCAATATAGGAGAAAACAGAGTGAAACCTAAAAATTCAAACTGTTACTGGAAATGAACGCTTCAACATAGAAGAACGAAATTTGGGGAACCAAGTCGCCTTAGTGTACTGATCATTACCTGAAAGTATCATCCAGTTTGGGTGAAAAAATATTTGCTGAGATTTCTGGAGATTCATAATTTTGGGAAGCTTGGCAAACCCTTCCCATGAAAGTGTTTCTCGCCAGTCACTGCTTAGGGCTACATCAAGAGGAAACAAAACGTAGAGATAGAACGTGAAACTACTTTGTTGTGTCAAGTTTCAAGAAGCTAGCACAAACCGTGTTGGATTTAGAGTTCCAAATACATCTATCAATATAGGAGAAAACAGAGTGAAACCTAAAAATTCAAACTGTTACTGGAAATGAACGCTTCAACATAGAAGAACGAAATTTGGGGAACCAAGTCGCCTTAGTGTACTGATCATTACCTGAAAGTATCATCCAGTTTGGGTGAAAAAATATTTGCTGAGATTTCTGGAGATTCGTAATTTTTGGAAGCTTGGCAACCCCTTCCCATGAAAGTGTTTCTCGCCAGTCAGTGCTTAGGGCTACATCAAGAGGAAACAAAACGTAGAGATAGAACGTGAAACTACTTTGTTGTGTCAAGTTTCAAGAAGCTAGCACAAACCGTGTTGGATTTAGAGTTCCAAATACATCTATCAATATAGGAGAAAATAGAGTGAAACCTAAAAATTCAAACTGTTACTGGAAATGAACGCTTCAACATAGAAGAACGAAATTTGGGGAACCAAGTCGCCTTAGTGTACTGATCATTACCTGAGAGTATCATCCAGTTTGGGTGAAAAAATGTTTGCTGAGATTTCTGGAGATTCGTAATTTTGGGAAGCTTGGCAACCCCTTCCCATGAAAGTGTTTCTCGACAGTCACTACTTTTGGCAACATCAAGAGGAAACAAAATGTAGAGATGGAATGTGAAACTACTTTGTTGTGTCAAGTTTCAAGAAACTAGCACAAACCGTGTTGGATTTAGAGTTCCAAATACATCTATCAATATAGGAGAAAGCAGAGTGAAACCTAAAAATTCAAACTGTTACTGGAAATGAACGCTTCAACATAGAAGAATGAAATTTGGGGAACCAAGTCGCCTTAGTGTACTGATCATTACCTGAAAGTATCATCCAGTTTGGGTGAAAAAATATTTGCTGAGATTTCTGGAGATTCATAATTTTGGGAAGCTTGGCAACCCCTTCCCATGAAAGTGTTTCTCGCCAGTCACTGCTTAGGCCTACATCAAGAGGAAACAAAATGTAGAGATAGAACGTGAAACTACTTTGTTGTGTCAAGTTTCAAGAAGCTAGCACAAACCGTGTTGGATTTAGAGTTCCAAATACATCTATCAATATAGGAGAAAACAGAGTGAAACCTAAAAATTCAAACTGTTACTGGAAATGAAAGCTTCAACATAGAAGAACGAAATTTGGGGAACCAAGTCACCTTAGTGTACTGATCATTACCTGAATGTATCATCCAGTTTGGGTGAAAAAATATTTGCTGAGATTTCTGGAGATTCGTAATTTTGTGAAGCTTGGCAAACCCTTCCCATGAAAGTGTTTCTCGCCAGTCACTGCTTAGGGCTACATCAAGAGGAAACAAAACATAGAGATAGAACGTGAAACTACTTTGTTGTGTCAAGTTTCAAGAAGCTAGCACAAACCGTGTTGGATTTAGAGTTCCAAATACATCTATCAATATAGGAGAAAACAGAGTGAAACCTAAAAATTCAAACTGTTACTGGAAATGAACGCTTCAACATAGAAGAACGAAATTTGGGGAACCAAGTCGCCTTAGTGTACTGATCATTACCTGAAAGTATCATCCAGTTTGGGTGAAAAAATATTTGCTGAGATTTCTGGAGATTCGTAATTTTGGGAAGCTTGGCAACCCCTTCCCATGAAAGTGTTTCTCGCCAGTCACTGCTTAGGGCAACATCAAGAGGAAACAAAACGTAGAGATAGAAGGTGAAACTACTTTGTTGTGTCAAGTTTCAACAATCTAGCACAAACCGTGTTGGATTTAGAGTTCCAAATACATCTATCAATATAGGAGAAAACAGAGTGAAACCTAAAAATTCAAACTGTTACTGGAAGTGAACGCTTCAACATAGAAGAACAAAATTTGGGGAACCAAGTCGCCTTAGTGTACTGATCATTACCTGAAAGTATCATCCAGTTTGGGTGAAAAAATATTTGCTGAGATTTCTGGAGATTCGTAATTTTTGGAGACTTGGCAAACCCTTCCCATGAAAGTGTTTCTCGCCAGTCACTGCTTAGGGCTACATCAAGAGGAAACAAAACGTAGAGATAGAACGTGAAACTACTTTGCTGTGTCAAGTTTCAAGAAGCTAGCACAAACCGTTTTGGATTTAGCGTTCCAAATACATCTATCAATATAGGAGAAAACAGAGTGAAACCTAAAAATTCAAACTGTTACTGGAAATGAACGCTTCAACATAGAAGAACGAAATTTGGGGAACTAAGTCGCCTTAGTGTACTGATCATGACCTGAAAGTATCATCCAGTTTGGGTGAAAAAATATTTGCTGAGATTTCTGGAGATTCGTAATTTTTGGAGACTTGGCAAACCCTTCCCATGAAAGTGTTTCTCGCCAGTCACTGCTTAGGGCTACATCAAGAGGAAACAAAACGTAGAGATAGAACGTGAAACTACTTTGTTGTGTCAAGTTTCAAGAAGCTAGCACAAACCGTGTTGGATTTAGAGTTCCAAATACATCTATCAATATAGGAGAAAACAGAGTGAAACCTAAAAATTCAAACTGTTACTGGAAATTAACGCTTCAACATAGAAGAACGAAATTTGGGGAACCAAGTCGCCTTACTGTACTGATCATTACCTGAAAGTATCATCCAGTTTGGGTGAAAAAATATTTGCTGAGATTTCTGGAGATTCGTAATTTTTGGAAGCTTGGCAACCCCTTCCCATGAAAGTGTTTCTCGCCAGTCAGTGCTTAGGGCTACATCAAGAGGAAACAAAACGTAGAGATAGAACGTGAAACTACATTGTTGTGTCAAGTTTCAAGAAGCTAGCACAAACCGTGTTGGATTTAGAGTTCCAAATACATCTATCAATATAGGAGAAAATAGAGTGAAACCTAAAAATTCAAACTGTTACTGGAAATGAACGCTTCAACATAGAAGAACGAAATTTGGGGAACCAAGTCGCCTTAGTGTACTGATCATTACCTGAAAGTATCATCCAGTTTGGGTGAAAAAATATTTGCTGAGATTTCTGGAGATTCGTAATTTTGGGAAGCTTGGCAACCCCTTCCCATGAAAGTGTTTCTCGCCAGTCACTACTTAGGGCAACATCAAGAGGAAACAAAATGTAGCGATGGAATGTGAAACTACTTTGTTGTGTCAAGTTTCAAGAAACTAGCACAAACCGTGTTGGATTTAGAGTTCCAAATACATCTATCAATATAGGAGAAAACAGAGTGAAACCTAAAAATTCAAACTGTTACTGGAAATGAACGCTTCAACATAGAAGAATGAAATTTGGGGAACCAAGTCGCCTTAGTGTACTGATCATTACCTGAAAGTATCATCCAGTTTGGGTGAAAAAATATTTGCTGAGATTTCTGGAGATTCATAATTTTGGGAAGCTTGGCAACCCCTTCCCATGAAAGTGTTTATCGCCAGTCACTGCTTAGGCCTACATCAAGAGGAAACAAAATGTAGAGATAGAACGTGAAACTACTTTGTTGTGTCAAGTTTCAAGAAGCTAGCACAAACCGTGTTGGATTTAGAGTTCCAAATATATCTATCAATATAGGAGAAAACAGAGTGAAACCTAAAAATTCAAACTGTTACTGGAAATGAAAGCTTCAACATAGAAGAACGAAATTTGGGGAACCAAGTCACCTTAGTGTACTGATCATTACCTGAAAGTATCATCCAGTTTGGGTGAAAAAATATTTGCTGAGATTTCTGGAGATTCGTAATTTTGTGAAGCTTGGCAAACCCTTCCCATGAAAGTGTTTCTCGCCAGTCACTGCTTAGGGCTACATCAAGAGGAAACAAAACATAGAGATAGAACGTGAAACTACTTTGTTGTGTCAAGTTTCAAGAAGCTAGCACAAACCGTGTTGGATTTAGAGTTCCAAATACATCTATCAATTAGGAGAAAACAGAGTGAAACCTAAAAATTCAAACTGTTACTGGAAATGAACGCTTCAACATAGAAGAACGAAATTTGGGGAACCAAGTCGCCTTAGTGTACTGATCATTACCTGAAAGTATCATCCAGTTTGGGTGAAAAAATATTTGCTGAGATTTCTGGAGATTCGTAATTTTTGGAAGCTTGGCAACCCCTTCCCATGAAAGTGTTTCTCGCCAGTCACTGCTTAGGGCTACATCAAGAGGAAACAAAACGTAGAGATAGAATGTGAAACTACTTTGTTGTGTCAAGCTTCAAGAAGCTAGCACAAATCGTGTTGGATATAGAGTTCCAAATACATCTATCAATATAGGAGAAAACAGAGTGAAACCTAAAAATTCAAACTGTTACTGGAAATGAACGCTTCAACATAGAAGAACGAAATTTGGGGAACGAAGTCGCCTTAGTGTACTGATCATTACCTGAAAGTATCATCCAGTTTGGGTGAAAAAATATTTGCTGAGATTTCTGGAGATTCGTAATTTTTGGAAGCTTGGCAACCCCTTCCCATGAAAGTGTTTCTCGCCAGTCACTGCTTAGGGCTACATCAAGAGGAAACAAAATGTAGAGATAGAACGCGAAACTACTTTGTTTTGTATACTTTCAAGAAGCTAGCACAAACCTTGTTGGATTCAGAGTTCCAAATACATCTATCAATATAGGAGAAAACAGAGTGAAACCTAAAAATTCAAACTGTTACTGGAAATGAACGCTTCAACATAGAAGAACGAAATTTGGGGAACCAAGTTGCCTTAGTGTACTGATCATTACCTGAAAGTATCATCCAGTTTGGGTGAAAAAATATTTGCTGAGATTTCTGGAGATTCGTAATTGTGGGAAGCTTGGCAACCCGTTCCCATGAAAGTGTTTCTCGCCAGTCACTGATTAGGGCAACATCAAGAGGAAACAAAACGTAGAGATAGAATGTGAAACTACTTTGTTGTGTCAAGTTTCAACAAACTAGCACAAACCGTGTTGGATTTAGAGTTCCAAATACATCTATCAATATAGGAGAAAACAGAGTGAAACCTAAAAATTCAAACTGTTACTGGAAATGAACGCTTCAACATAGAAGAACGAAATTTGGGGAACCAAGTCGCCTTAGTGTACTGATCATTACCTGAAAGTATCATCCAGTTTGGGTGAAAAAATATTTGCTGAGATTTCTGGAGATTCGTAATTGTGGGAAGCTTGGCAACCCCTTCCCCTGAAAGTGTTTCTCGCCAGTCACTGCTTAGGGCTACATCAAGAGGAAAAAAAACGTAGAGATAGAACGTGAAACTACTTTGTTGTGTCAAGATTCAAGAAGCTAGCACAAACCGTGTTGGATTTAGAGTTCCAAATACATCTATCAATATGGGGGAAAACAGAGTGAAACCTAAAAATTCAAACTGTTACTGGAAATGAACGCTTCAACATAGAAGAACGAAATTTGGGGAACCAAGTCGCCTTAGTGTACTGATCATTACCTGAAAGTATCATCCAGTTTGGGTGAAAAAATATTTGCTGAGATTTCTGGAGATTCGTAATTTTTGGAAGCTTGGCAACCCCTTCCCATGAAAGTGTTTCTCGCCAGTCACTGCTTAGGGCTACATCAAGAGGAAACAAATCGTAGAGATAGAATGTGAAACTACTTTGTTGTGTCAAGCTTCAATAAGCTAGCACAAATCGTGTTGGATATAGAGTTCCAAATACATCTATCAATATAGGAGAAAACAGAGTGAAACCTAAAAATTCAAACTGTTACTGGAAATGAACGCTTCAACATAGAAGAACGAAATTTGGGGAACCAAGTCGCCTTAGTGTACTGATCATTACCTGAAAGTATCATCCAGTTTGGGTGAAAAAATATTTGCTGAGATTTCTGGAGATTCGTAATTTTTGGAAGCTTGGCAACCCCTTCCCATGAAAGTGTTTCTCGCCAGTCACTGCTTAGGGCTACATCAAGAGGAAACAAAACGTAGAGATAGAACGTGAAACTACTTTGTTGTGTCAAGTTTCAAGAAGCTAGCACAAACCGTGTTGGATTTAGAGTTCCAAATACATCTATCAATATAGGAGAAAACACAGTGAAACCTAAAAATTCAAACTGTTACTGGAAATGAACGCTTCAACGTAGAAGAACGAAATTTGGGGAACCAAGTCGCCTTAGTGTACTGATCATTACCTGAAAGTATCATCCAGTTTGGGTGAAAAAATATTTGCTGAGATTTCTGGAGATTCGTAATTTTTGGAAGCTTGGCAACCCCTTCCCATGAAAGTGTTTCTCGCCAGTCACTGCTTAGGGCTACATCAAGAGGAAACAAAACTTAGAGATAGAATGTGAAACTACTTTGTTGTGTCAAGTTTCAAGAAGCTAGCACAAACCATGTTGGATTTAGAGTTCCAAATACATCTATCAATATAGGAGAAAACAGAGTGAAACCTAAAAATTCAAACTGTTACTGGAAATGAACGCTTCAACATCGAAGAATGAAATTTGGGGAACCAAGTCGCCTTAGTGTACTGATCATTACCTGAAAGTATCATCCAGTTTGGGTGAAAAAATATTTGCTGAGATTTCTGGAGATTCGTAATTTTTGGAGACTTGGCAAACCCTTCCCATGAAAGTGTTTCTCGCCAGTCACTGCTTAGGGCTACATCAAGAGGAAACAAAACGTAGAGATAGAACGTGAAACTACTTTGTTGTGTCAAGTTTCAAGAAGCTAGCACAAACCGTTTTGGATTTAGCGTTCCAAATACATCTATCAATATAGGAGAAAACAGAGTGAAACCTAAAAATTCAAACTGTTACTGGAAATGAACGCTTCAACATAGAAGAACGAAATTTGGGGAACCAAGTCGCCTTAGTGTACTGATCATTACCTGAAAGTATCATCCAGTTTGGGTGAAAAAATATTTGCTGAGATTTCTGGAGATTCGTAATTTTTGGAGACTTGGCAAACCCTTCCCATGAAAGTGTTTCTCGCCAGTCACTGCTTAGGGCTACATCAAGAGGAAACAAAACGTAGAGATAGAACGTGAAACTACTTTGTTGTGTCAAGTTTCAAGAAGCTAGCACAAACCGTGTTGGATTTAGAGTTCCAAATACATCTATCAATATAGGAGAAAACAGAGTGAAACCTAAAAATTCAAACTGTTACTGGAAATGAACGCTTCAACATAGAAGAACGAAATTTGGGGAACCAAGTCGCCTTAGTGTACTGATCATTACCTGAAAGTATCATCCAGTTTGGGTGAAAAAAATATTTGCTGAGATTTCTGGAGATTCGTAATTTTTGGAAGCTTGGCAACCCCTTCCCATGAAAGTGTTTCTCGCCAGTCAGTGCTTAGGGCTACATCAAGAGGAAACAAAACGTAGAGATAGAACGTGAAACTACTTTGTTGTGTCAAGTTTCAAGAAGCTAGCACAAACCGTGTTGGATTTAGAGTTCCAAATACATCTATCAATATAGGAGAAAATAGAGTGAAACCTAAAAATTCAAACTGTTACTGGAAATGAACGCTTCAACATAGAAGAACGAAATTTGGGGAACCAAGTCGCCTTAGTGTACTGATCATTACCTGAAAGTATCATCCAGTTTGGGTGAAAAAATATTTGCTGAGATTTCTGGAGATTCGTAATTTTGGGAAGCTTGGCAACCCCTTCCCATGAAAGTGTTTCTCGCCAGTCACTACTTAGGGCAACATCAAGAGGAAACAAAATGTAGAGATAGAATGTGAAACTACTTTGTTGTGTCAAGTTTCAAGAAACTAGCACAAACCGTGTTGGACTTAGAGTTCCAAATACATCTATCAATATAGGAGAAAACAGAGTGAAACCTAAAAATTCAAACTGTTTCTGGAAATGAACGCTTCAACATAGAAGAATGAAATTTGGGGAACCAAGTCGCCTTAGTGTACTGATCATTACCTGAAAGTATCATCCAGTTTGGGTGAAAAAATATTTGCTGAGATTTCTGGAGATTCATAATTTTGGGAAGCTTGGCAACCCCTTCCCATGAAAGTGTTTCTCGCCAGTCACTGCTTAGGCCTACATCAAGAGGAAACAAAATGTAGAGATAGAACGTGAAACTACTTTGTTGTGTCAAGTTTCAAGAAGCTAGCACAAACCGTGTTGGATTTAGAGTTCCAAATACATCTATCAATATAGGAGAAAACAGAGTGAAACCTAAAAATTCAAACTGTTACTGGAAATGAAAGCTTCAACATAGAAGAACGAAATTTGGGGAACCAAGTCACCTTAGTGTACTGATCATTACCTGAAAGTATCATCCAGTTTGGGTGAAAAAATATTTGCTGAGATTTCTGGAGATTCGTAATTTTGTGAAGCTTGGCAAACCCTTCCCATGAAAGTGTTTCTCGCCAGTCACTGCTTAGGGCTACATCAAGAGGAAACAAAACGTAGAGATAGAACGTGAAACTACTTTGTTGTGTCAAGTTTCAAGAAGCTAGCACAAACCATGTTGGATTTAGAGTTCCAAATACATCTATCAATATAGGAGAAAACAGAGTGAAACCTAAAAATTCAAACTGTTACTGGAAATGAACGCTTCAACATAGAAGAACGAAATTTGGGGAACCAAGTCGCCTTAGTGTACTGATCATTACCTGAAAGTATCATCCAGTTTGGGTGAAAAAATATTTGCTGAGATTTCTGGAGATTCATAATTTTGGGAAGCTTGGCAACCCCTTCCCATGAAAGTGTTTCTCGCCAGTCACTGCTTAGGGCTACATCAAGAGGAAACCAAACGTAGAGATAGAACGTGAAACTACTTTGTTGTGTCAAGTTTCAAGAAGCTAGCACAAACCGTGTTGTATTTAGTGTTCCAAATACATCTATCAATATAGGAGAAAACACAGTGAAACCTAAAAATTCAAACTGTTACTGGAAATGAACGCTTCAACATAGAAGAACGAAATTTGGGGAACCAAGTCGCCTTAGTGTACTGATCATTACCTGAAAGTATCATCCAGTTTGGGTGAAAAAATATTTGCTGAGATTTCTGGAGATTCGTAATTTTTGGAGACTTGGCAAACCCTTCCCATGAAAGTGTTTCTCGCCAGTCACTGCTTAGGGCTACATCAAGAGGAAACAAAACGTAGAGATAGAACGTGAAACTACTTTGCTGTGTCAAGTTTCAAGAAGCTAGCACAAACCGTTTTGGATTTAGCGTTCCAAATACATCTATCAATATAGGAGAAAACAGAGTGAAACCTAAAAATTCAAACTGTTACTGGAAATGAACGCTTCAACATAGAAGAACGAAATTTGGGGAACCAAGTCGCCTTAGTGTACTGATCATTACCTGAAAGTATCATCCAGTTTGGGTGAAAAAATATTTGCTGAGATTTCTGGAGATTCGTAATTTTTGGAGACTTGGCAAACCCTTCCCATGAAAGTGTTTCTCGCCAGTCACTGCTTAGGGCTACATCAAGAGGAAACAAAACGTAGAGATAGAACGTGAAACTACTTTGTTGTGTCAAGTTTCAAGAAGCTAGCACAAACCGTGTTGGATTTAGAGTTCCAAATACATCTATCAATATAGGAGAAAACAGAGTGAAACCTAAAAATTCAAACTGTTACTGGAAATGAACGCTTCAACATAGAAGAACGAAATTTGGGGAACCAAGTCGCCTTAGTGTACTGATCATTACCTGAAAGTATCATCCAGTTTGGGTGAAAAAATATTTGCTGAGATTTCTGGAGATTCGTAATTTTTGGAAGCTTGGCAACCCCTTCCCATGAAAGTGTTTCTCGCCAGTCAGTGCTTAGGGCTACATCAAGAGGAAACAAAACGTAGAGATAGAACGTGAAACTACTTTGTTGTGTCAAGTTTCAAGAAGCTAGCACAAACCGTGTTGGATTTAGAGTTCCAAATACATCTATCAATATAGGAGAAAATAGAGTGAAACCTAAAAATTCAAACTGTTACTGGAAATGAACGCTTCAACATAGAAGAACGAAATTTGGGGAACCAAGTCGCCTTAGTGTACTGATCATTACCTGAAAGTATCATCCAGTTTGGGTGAAAAAATATTTGCTGAGATTTCTGGAGATTCGTAATTTTGGGAAGCTTGGCAACCCCTTCCCATGAAAGTGTTTCTCGCCAGTCACTACTTAGGGCAACATCAAGAGGAAACAAAATGTAGAGATAGAATGTGAAACTACTTTGTTGTGTCAAGTTTCAAGAAACTAGCACAAACCGTGTTGGATTTAGAGTTCCAAATACATCTATCAATATAGGAGAAAACAGAGTGAAACCTAAAAATTCAAACTGTTACTGGAAATGAACGCTTCAACATAGAAGAATGAAATTTGGGGAACCAAGTCGCCTTAGTGTACTGATCATTACCTGAAAGTATCATCCAGTTTGGGTGAAAAAATATTTGCTGAGATTTCTGGAGATTCATAATTTTGGGAAGCTTGGCAACCCCTTCCCATGAAAGTGTTTCTCGCCAGTCACTGCTTAGGCCTACATCAAGAGGAAACAAAATGTAGAGATAGAACGTGAAACTACTTTGTTGTGTCAAGTTTCAAGAAGCTAGCACAAACCGTGTTGGATTTAGAGTTCCAAATACATCTATCAATATAGGAGAAAACAGAGTGAAACCTAAAAATTCAAACTGTTACTGGAAATGAAAGCTTCAACATAGAAGAACGAAATTTGGGGAACCAAGTCGCCTTAGTGTACTGATCATTACCTGAAAGTATCATCCAGTTTGGGTGAAAAAATATTTGCTGAGATTTCTGGAGATTCGTAATTTTTGGAAGCTGGGCAACCCCTTCCCATGAAAGTGTTTCTCGCCAGTCACTGCTTAGGGCTACATCAAGAGGAAACAAAACGTAGAGATAGAATGTGAAACTACTTTGTTGTGTCAAGTTTCAAGAAGCTAGCACAAACCATGTTGGATTTAGAGTTCCAAATACATCTATCAATATAGGAGAAAACAGAGTGAAACCTAAAAATTCAAACTGTTACTGGAAATGAACGCTTCAACATAGAAGAACGAAATTTGGGGAACCAAGTCGCCTTAGTGTACTGATCATTACCTGAAAGTATCATCCAGTTTGGGTGAAAAAATATTTGCTGAGATTTCTGGAGATTCATAATTTTGGGAAGCTTGGCAACCCCTTCCCATGAAAGTGTTTCTCGCCAGTCACTGCTTAGGGCTACATCAAGAGGAAACCAAACGTAGAGATAGAACGTGAAACTACTTTGTTGTGTCAAGTTTCAAGAAGCTAGCACAAACCGTGTTGTATTTAGAGTTCCAAATACATCTATCAATATAGGAGAAAACACAGTGAAACCTAAAAATTCAAACTGTTACTGGAAATGAACGCTTCAACTAAGAAGAACGAAATTTGGGAAACCAAGTCGCCTTAGTGTACTGATCATTACCTGAAAGTATCATCCAGTTTGGGTGAAAAAATATTTGCTGAGTTTTCTGGAGATTCGTAATTTTTGGAGACTTGGCAAACCCTTCCCATGAAAGTGTTTCTCGCCAGTCACTGCTTAGGGCTACATCAAGAGGAAACAAAAGTTAGAGATAGAATGTGAAACTACTTTGTTGTGTCAAGTTTCAAGAAGCTAGCACAAACCATGTTGGATTTAGAGTTCCAAATACATCTATCAATATAGGAGAAAACAGAGTGAAACCTAAAAATTCAAACTGTTACTGGAAATGAACGCTTCAACATCGAAGAATGAAATTTGGGGAACCAAGTCGCCTTAGTGTACTGATCATTACCTGAAAGTATCATCCAGTTTGGGTGAAAAAATATTTGCTGAGATTTCTGGAGATTCGTAATTTTTGGAGACTTGGCAAACCCTTCCCATGAAAATGTTTCTCGCCAGTCACTGCTTAGGGCTACATCAAGAGGAAACAAAACGTAGAGATAGAACGTGAAACTACTTTGCTGTGTCAAGTTTCAAGAAGCTAGCACAAACCGTTTTGGATTTAGCGTTCCAAATACATCTATCAATATAGGAGAAAACAGAGTGAAACCTAAAAATTCAAACTGTTACTGGAAATGAACGCTTCAACATAGAAGAACGAAATTTGGGGAACCAAGTCGCCTTAGTGTACTGATCATGACCTGAAAGTATCATCCAGTTTGGGTGAAAAAATATTTGCTGAGATTTCTGGAGATTCGTAATTTTTGGAGACTTGGCAAACCCTTCCCATGAAAGTGTTTCTCGCCAGTCACTGCTTAGGGCTACATCAAGAGGAAACAAAACGTAGAGATAGAACGTGAAACTACTTTGTTGTGTCAAGTTTCAAGAAGCTAGCACAAACCGTGTTGGATTTAGAGTTCCAAATACATCTATCAATATAGGAGAAAACAGAGTGAAACCTAAAAATTCAAACTGTTACTGGAAATGAAAGCTTCAACATAGAAGAACGAAATTTGGGGAACCAAGTCACCTTAGTGTACTGATCATTACCTGAAAGTATCATCCAGTTTGGGTGAAAAAATATTTCCTGAGATTTCTGGAGATTCGTAATTTTGTGAAGCTTGGCAAACCCTTCCCATGAAAGTGTTTCTCGCCAGTCAGTGCTTAGGGCTACATCAAGAGGAAACAAAACGTAGAGATAGAATGTGAAACTACTTTGTTGTGTCAAGTTTCAAGAAGCTAGCACAAACCATGTTGGATTTAGAGTTCCAAATACATCTATCAATATAGGAGAAAACAGAGTGAAACCTAAAAATTCAAACTGTTACTGGAAATGAACGCTTCAACATAGAAGAACGAAATTTGGGGAACCAAGTCGCCTTAGTGTACTGATCATTACCTGAAAGTATCATCCAGTTTGGGTGAAAAAATATTTGCTGAGATTTCTGGAGATTCATAATTTTGGGAAGCTTGGCAACCCCTTCCCATGAAAGTGTTTCTCGCCAGTCACTGCTTAGGGCTACATCAAGAGGAAACCAAACGTAGAGATAGAACGTGAAACTACTTTGTTGTGTCAAGTTTCAAGAAGCTAGCACAAACCGTGTTGTATTTAGAGTTCCAAATACATCTATCAATATAGGAGAAAACACAGTGAAACCTAAAAATTCAAACTGTTACTGGAAATGAACGCTTCAACATAGAAGAACGAAATTTGGGGAACCAAGTCGCCTTAGTGTACTGATCATTACCTGAAAGTATCATCCAGTTTGGGTGAAAAAATATTTGCTGAGTTTTCTGGAGATTCGTAATTTTTGGAGACTTGGCAAACCCTTCCCATGAAAGTGTTTCTCGCCAGTCACTGCTTAGGGCTACATCAAGAGGAAACAAAAGTTAGAGATAGATTGTGAAACTACTTTGTTGTGCCAAGTTTCAAGAAGCTAGCACAAACCATGTTGGATTTAGAGTTCCAAATACATCTATCAATATAGGAGAAAACAGAGTGAAACCTAAAAATTCAAACTGTTACTGGAAATGAACGCTTCAACATCGAAGAATGAAATTTGGGGAACCAAGTCGCCTTAGTGTACTGATCATTACCTGAAAGTATCATCCAGTTTGGGTGAAAAAATATTTGCTGAGATTTCTGGAGATTTGTAATTTTTGGAAACTTGGCAAACCCTTCCCATGAAAGTGTTTCTCGCCAGTCACTGCTTAGGGCTACATCAAGAGGAAACAAAACGTAGAGATAGAACGTGAAACTACTTTGCTGTGTCAAGTTTCAAGAAGCTAGCACAAACCGTGTTGGATTTAGAGTTCCAAATACATCTATCAATATAGGAGAAAACAGAGTGAAACCTAAAAATTCAAACTGTTACTGGAAATGAACGCTTCAACATAGAAGAACGAAATTTGGGGAACCAAGTCGCCTTAGTGTACTGATCATTACCTGAAAGTATCATCCAGTTTGGGTGAAAAAATATTTGCTGAGATTTCTGGAGATTCGTAATTTTTGGAAGCTTGGCAACCCCTTCCCATGAAAGTGTTTCTCGCCAGTCAGTGCTTAGGGCTACATCAAGAGGAAACAAAACGTAGAGATAGAACGTGAAACTACTTTGTTGTGTCAAGTTTCAAGAAGCTAGCACAAACCGTGTTGGATTTAGAGTTCCAAATACATCTATCAATATAGGAGAAAACAGAGTGAAACCTAAAAATTCAAACTGTTACTGGAAATGAACGCTTCAACATAGAAGAACGAAATTTGGGGAACCAAGTCGCCTTAGTGTACTGATCATTACCTGAAAGTATCATCCAGTTTGGGTGAAAAAATATTTGCTGAGATTTCTGGAGATTCGTAATTTTGGGAAGCTTGGCAACCCCTTCCCATGAAAGTGTTTCTCGACAGTCACTACTTAGGGCAACATCAAGAGGAATCAAAATGTAGAGATGGAATGTGAAACTACTTTGTTGTGTCAAGTTTCAAGAAACTAGCACAAACCGTGTTGGATTTAGAGTTCCAAATACATCTATCAATATAGGAGAAAGCAGAGTGAAACCTAAAAATTCAAACTGTTACTGGAAATGAACGCTTCAACATAGAAGAATGAAATTTGGGGAACCAAGTCGCCTTAGTGTACTGATCATTACCTGAAGTATCATCCAGTTTGGGTGAAAAAATATTTGCTGAGATTTCTGGAGATTCATAATTTTGGGAAGCTTGGCAACCCCTTCCCATGAAAGTGCTTCTCGCCAGTCACTGCTTAGGCCTACATCAAGAGGAAACAAAATGTAGAGATAGAACGTGAAACTACTTTGTTGTGTCAAGTTTCAAGAAGCTAGCACAAACCGTGTTGGATTTAGAGTTCCAAATACATCTATCAATAGAGGAGAAAACAGAGTGAAACCTAAAAATTCAAACTGTTACTGGAAATGAAAGCTTCAACATAGAAGAACGAAATTTGGGGAACCAAGTCACCTTAGTGTACTGATCATTACCTGAATGTATCATCCAGTTTGGGTGAAAAAATATTTGCTGAGATTTCTGGAGATTCGTAATTTTGTGAAGCTTGGCAAACCCTTCCCATGAAAGTGTTTCTCGCCAGTCACTGCTTAGGGCTACATCAAGAGGAAACAAAACATAGAGATAGAACGTGAAACTACTTTGTTGTGTCAAGTTTCAAGAAGCTAGCACAAACCGTGTTGGATTTAGAGTTCCAAATACATCTATCAATATAGGAGAAAACAGAGTGAAACCTAAAAATTCAAACTGTTACTGGAAATGAACGCTTCAACATAGAAGAACGAAATTTGGGGAACCAAGTCGCCTTAGTGTACTGATCATTACCTGAAAGTATCATCCAGTTTGGGTGAAAAAATATTTGCTGAGATTTCTGGAGATTCGTAATTTTGGGAAGCTTGGCAACCCCTTCCCATGAAAGTGTTTCTTGCCAGTCACTGCTTAGGGCAACATCAAGAGGAAACAAAACGTAGAGATAGAATGTGAAACTACTTTGTTGTGTCAAGTTTCAACAATCTAGCACAAACCGTGTTGGATTTAGAGTTCCAAATACATCTATCAATATAGGAGAAAACAGAGTGAAACCTAAAAATTCAAACTGTTACTGGAAGTGAACGCTTCAACATAGAAGAACAAAATTTGGGGAACCAAGTCGCCTTAGTGTACTGATCATTACCTGAAAGTATCATCCAGTTTGGGTGAAAAAATATTTGCTGAGATTTCTGGAGATTCGTAATTTTTGGAGACTTGGCAAACCCTTCCCATGAAAGTGTTTCTCGCCAGTCACTGCTTAGGGCTACATCAAGAGGAAACAAAACGTAGAGATAGAACGTGAAACTACTTTGCTGTGTCAAGTTTCAAGAAGCTAGCACAAACCGTTTTGGATTTAGCGTTCCAAATACATCTATCAATATAGGAGAAAACAGAGTGAAACCTAAAAATTCAAACTGTTACTGGAAATGAACGCTTCAACATAGAAGAACGAAATTTGGGGAACTAAGTCGCCTTAGTGTACTGATCATGACCTGAAAGTATCATCCAGTTTGGGTGAAAAAATATTTGCTGAGATTTCTGGAGATTCGTAATTTTTGGAGACTTGGCAAACCCTTCCCATGAAAGTGTTTCTCGCCAGTCACTGCTTAGGGCTACATCAAGAGGAAACAAAACGTAGAGATAGAACGTGAAACTACTTTGTTGTGTCAAGTTTCAAGAAGCTAGCACAAACCGTGTTGGATTTAGAGTTCCAAATACATCTATCAATATAGGAGAAAACAGAGTGAAACCTAAAAATTCAAACTGTTACTGGAAATGAACGCTTCAACATAGAAGAACGAAATTTGGGGAACCAAGTCGCCTTACTGTACTGATCATTACCTGAAAGTATCATCCAGTTTGGGTGAAAAAATATTTGCTGAGATTTCTGGAGATTCGTAATTTTTGGAAGCTTGGCAACCACTTCCCATGAAAGTGTTTCTCGCCAGTCAGTGCTTAGGGCTACATCAAGAGGAAACAAAACGTAGAGATAGAACGTGAAACTACTTTGTTGTGTCAAGTTTCAAGAAGCTAGCACAAACCGTGTTGGATTTAGAGTTCCAAATACATCTATCAATATAGGAGAAAATAGAGTGAAACCTAAAAATTCAAACTGTTACTGGAAATGAACGCTTCAACATAGAAGAACGAAATTTGGGGAACCAAGTCGCCTTAGTGTACTGATCATTACCTGAAAGTATCATCCAGTTTGGGTGAAAAAATATTTGCTGAGATTTCTGGAGATTCGTAATTTTGGGAAGCTTGGCAACCCCTTCCCATGAAAGTGTTTCTCGCCAGTCACTACTTAGGGCAACATTAAGAGGAAACAAAATGTAGCGATGGAATGTGAAACTACTTTGTTGTGTCAAGTTTCAAGAAACTAGCACAAACCGTGTTGGATTTAGAGTTCCAAATACATCTATCAATATAGGAGAAAACAGAGTGAAACCTAAAAATTCAAACTGTTACTGGAAATGAACGCTTCAACATAGAAGAATGAAATTTGGGGAACCAAGTCGCCTTAGTGTACTGATCATTACCTGAAAGTATCATCCAGTTTGGGTGAAAAAATATTTGCTGAGATTTCTGGAGATTCATAATTTTGGGAAGCTTGGCAACCCCTTCCCATGAAAGTGTTTATCGCCAGTCACTGCTTAGGCCTACATCAAGAGGAAACAAAATGTAGAGATAGAACGTGAAACTACTTTGTTGTGTCAAGTTTCAAGAAGCTAGCACAAACCGTGTTGGATTTAGAGTTCCAAATACATCTATCAATATAGGAGAAAACAGAGTGAAACCTAAAAATTCAAACTGTTACTGGAAATGAAAGCTTCAACATAGAAGAACGAAATTTGGGGAACCAAGTCACCTTAGTGTACTGATCATTACCTGAAAGTATCATCCAGTTTGGGTGAAAAAATATTTGCTGAGATTTCTGGAGATTCGTAATTTTGTGAAGCTTGGCAAACCCTTCCCATGAAAGTGTTTCTCGCCAGTCACTGCTTAGGGCTACATCAAGAGGAAACAAAACATAGAGATAGAACGTGAAACTACTTTGTTGTGTCAAGTTTCAAGAAGCTAGCACAAACCGTGTTGGATTTAGAGTTCCAAATACATCTATCAATTAGGAGAAAACAGAGTGAAACCTAAAAATTCAAACTGTTACTGTAAATGAACGCTTCAACATAGAAGAACGAAATTTGGGGAACCAAGTCGCCTTAGTGTACTGATCATTACCTGAAAGTATCATCCAGTTTGGGTGAAAAAATATTTGCTGAGATTTCTGGAGATTCGTAATTTTTGGAAGCTTGGCAACCCCTTCCCATGAAAGTGTTTCTCGCCAGTCACTGCTTAGGGCTACATCAAGAGGAAACAAAACGTAGAGATAGAATGTGAAACTACTTTGTTGTGTCAAGCTTCAAGAAGCTAGCACAAATCGTGTTGGATATAGAGTTCCAAATACATCTATCAATATAGGAGAAAACAGAGTGAAACCTAAAAATTCAAACTGTTACTGGAAATGAACGCTTCAACATAGAAGAACGAAATTTGGGGAACCAAGTCGCCTTAGTGTACTGATCATTACCTGAAAGTATCATCCAGTTTGGGTGAAAAAATATTTGCTGAGATTTCTGGAGATTCGTAATTTTTGGAAGCTTGGCAACCCCTTCCCATGAAAGTGTTTCTCGCCAGTCACTGCTTAGGGCTACATCAAGAGGAAACAAAACGTAGAGATAGAACGTGAAACTACTTTGCTGTGTCAAGTTTCAAGAAGCTAGCACAAACCGTTTTGGATTTAGCGTTCCAAATACATCTATCAATATAGGAGAAAACAGAGTGAAACCTAAAAATTCAAACTGTTACTGGAAATGAACGCTTCAACATAGAAGAACGAAATTTGGGGAACCAAGTCGCCTTAGTGTACTGATCATTACCTGAAAGTATCATCCAGTTTGGGTGAAAAAATATTTGCTGAGATTTCTGGAGATTCGTAATTTTTGGAAGCTTGGCAACCCCTTCCCATGAAAGTGTTTCTCGCCAGTCACTGCTTAGGGCTACATCAAGAGGAAACAAAACGTAGAGATAGAATGTGAAACTACTTTGTTGTGTCAAGTTTCAAGAAGCTAGCCCAAACCATGTTGGATTTAGAGTTCCAAATACATCTATCAATATAGGAGAAAACAGAGTGAAACCTAAAAATTCAAACTGTTACTGGAAATGAACGCTTCAACATAGAAGAATGAAATTTGGGGAACCAAGTCGCCTTAGTGTACTGATCATTACCTGAAAGTATCATCCAGTTTGGGTGAAAAAATATTTGCTGAGATTTCTGGAGATTCGTAATTTTTGGAGACTTGGCAAACCCTTCCCATGAAAGTGTTTCTCGCCAGTCACTGCTTAGGGCTACATCAAGAGGAAACAAAACTTAGAGATAGAACGTGAAACTACTTTGTTGTGTCAAGTTTCAAGAAGCTAGCACAAACCGTGTTGGATTTAGAGTTCCAAATACATCTATCAATATAGGAGAAAACACAGTGAAACCTAAAAATTCAAACTCGTACAGGAAATGAACGCTTCAACATAGAAGAACGAAATTTGGGGAACCAAGTCGCCTTAGTGTACTGATCATTACCTGAAAGTATCATCCAGTTTGGGTGAAAAAATATTTGCTGAGATTTCTGGAGATTCGTAATTTTTGGAAGCTTGGCAACCCCTTCCCATGAAAGTGTTTCTCGCCAGTCACTGCTTAGGGCTACATCAAGAGGAAACAAAACGTAGAGATAGAACGTGAAACTACTTTGTTGTGTCAAGCTTCAAGAAGCTAGCACAAATCGTGTTGGATATAGAGTTCCAAATACATCTATCAATATAGGAGAAAACAGAGTGAAACCTAAAAATTCAAACTGTTACTGGAAATGAACGCTTCAACATAGAAGAACGAAATTTGGGGAACCAAGTCGCCTTAGTGTACTGATCATTACCTGAAAGTATCATCCAGTTTGGGTGAAAAAATATTTGCTGAGATTTCTGGAGATTCGTAATTTTTGGAAGCTTGGCAACCCCTTCCCATGAAAGTGTTTCTCGCCAGTCACTGCTTAGGGCTACATCAAGAGGAAACAAAATGTAGAGATAGAACGCGAAACTACTTTGTTTTGTATACTTTCAAGAAGCTAGCACAAACCTTGTTGGATTCAGAGTTCCAAATACATCTATCAATATAGGAGAAAACAGAGTGAAACCTAAAAATTCAAACTGTTACTGGAAATGAACGCTTCAACATAGAAGAACGAAATTTGGGGAACCAAGTCGCCTTAGTGTACTGATCATTACCTGAAAGTATCATCCAGTTTGGGTGAAAAAATATTTGCTGAGATTTCTGGAGATTCGTAATTTTCGGAAGCTTGGCAACCCCTTCCCATGAAAGAGTTTCTCGCCAGTCACTGCTTAGGGCTACATCAAGAGGAAACAAAACGTAGAGATAGAACGTGAAACTACTTTGCTGTGTCAAGTTTCAAGAAGCTAGCACAAACCGTTTTGGATTTAGCGTTCCAAATACATCTATCAATATAGGAGAAAACAGAGTGAAACCTAAAAATTCAAACTGTTACTGGAAATGAACGCTTCAACATAGAAGAACGAAATTTGGGGAACCAAGTCGCCTTAGTGTACTGATCATTACCTGAAAGTATCATCCAGTTTGGGTGAAAAAATATTTGCTGAGATTTCTGGAGATTCGTAATTTTTGGAAGCTTGGCAACCCCTTCCCATGAAAGTGTTTCTCGCCAGTCACTGCTTAGGGCTACATCAAGAGGAAACAAAACGTAGAGATAGAATGTGAAACTACTTTGTTGTGTCAAGTTTCAAGAAGCTAGCCCAAACCATGTTGGATTTAGAGTTCCAAATACATCTATCAATATAGGAGAAAACAGAGTGAAACCTAAAAATTCAAACTGTTACTGGAAATGAACGCTTCAACATAGAAGAATGAAATTTGGGGAACCAAGTCGCCTTAGTGTACTGATCATTACCTGAAAGTATCATCCAGTTTGGGTCAAAAAATATTTGCTGAGATTTCTGGAGATTCGTAATTTTTGGAGACTTGGCAAACCCTTCCCATGAAAGTGTTTCTCGCCAGTCACTGCTTAGGGCTACATCAAGAGGAAACAAAACTTAGAGATAGAACGTGAAACTACTTTGTTGTGTCAAGTTTCAAGAAGCTAGCACAAACCGTGTTGGATTTAGAGTTCCAAATACATCTATCAATATAGGAGAAAACACAGTGAAACCTAAAAATTCAAACTCTTACAGGAAATGAACGCTTCAACATAGAAGAACGAAATTTGGGGAACCAAGTCGCCTTAGTGTACTGATCATTACCTGAAAGTATCATCCAGTTTGGGTGAAAAAATATTTGCTGAGATTTCTGGAGATTCGTAATTTTTGGAAGCTTGGCAACCCCTTCCCATGAAAGTGTTTCTCGCCAGTCACTGCTTAGGGCTACATCAAGAGGAAACAAAACGTAGAGATAGAACGTGAAACTACTTTGTTGTGTCAAGTTTCAAGAAGCTAGCACAAACCATGTTGGATTTAGACTTCCAAATACATCTATCAATATAGGAGAAAACAGAGTGAAACCTAAAAATTCAAACTGTTACTGGAAATGAACGCTTCAACATCGAAGAATGAAATTTGGGGAACCAAGTCGCCTTAGTGTACTGATCATTACCTGAAAGTATCATCCAGTTTGGGTGAAAAAATATTTGCTGAGATTTCTGGAGATTCGTAATTTTTGGAGACTTGGCAAACCCTTCCCATGAAAGTGTTTCTCGCCAGTCACTGCTTAGGGCTACATCAAGAGGAAACAAAACGTAGAGATAGAATGTGAAACTACTTTGTTGTGTCAAGTTTCAAGAAACTAGCACAAACCGTGTTGGATTTAGAGTTCCAAATACATCTATCAATATAGGAGAAAACAGAGGGAAACCTAAAAATTCAAACTGTTACTGGAAATGAACGCTTCAACATAGAAGAACGAAATTTGGGGAACCAAGTCGCCTTAGTGTACTGATCATTACCTGAAAGTATCATCCAGTTTGGGTGAAAAAATATTTGCTGAGATTTCTGGAGATTCGTAATTTTGTGAAGCTTGGCAAACCCTTCCCATGAAAGTGTTTCTCGCCAGTCACTGCTTAGGGCTACATCAAGCGGAAACAAAACATAGAGATAGAAAGTGAAACTACTTTGTTGTGTCAAGTTTCAAGAAGCTAGCACAAACCGTGTTGGATTTAGAGTTCCAAATACATCTATCAATATAGGAGAAAACAGAGTGAAACCTAAAAATTCAAACTGTTACTGGAAATGAACGCTTCAACATAGAAGAACGAAATTTGGGGAACCAAGTCGCCTTAGTGTACTGATCATTACCTGAAAGTATCATCCAGTTTGGGTGAAAAAATATTTGCTGAGATTTCTGGAGATTCGTAATTTTTGGAAGCTTGGCAACCCCTTCCCATGAAAGTGTTTCTCGCCAGTCACTGCTTAGGGCTACATCAAGAGGAAACAAAACGTAGAGATAGAATGTGAAACTACTTTGCTGTGTCAAGCTTCAAGAAGCTAGCACAAATCGTGTTGGATATAGAGTTCCAAATACATCTATCAATATAGGAGAAAACAGAGTGAAACCTAAAAATTCAAACTGTTACTGGAAATGAACGCTTCAACATAGAAGAACGAAATTTGGGGAACCAAGTCGCCTTACTGTACTGATCATTACCTGAAAGTATCATCCAGTTTGGGTGAAAAAATATTTGCTGAGATTTCTGGAGATTCGTAATTTTTGGAAGCTTGGCAACCCCTTCCCATGAAAGTGTTTCTTGCCAGTCAGTGCTTAGGGCTACATCAAGAGGAAAAAAAACGTAGAGATAGAACGTGAAACTACTTTGTTGTGTCAAGTTTCAAGAAGCTAGCACAAACCGTGTTGGATTTAGAGTTCCAAATACATCTATCAATATAGGAGAAAATAGAGTGAAACCTAAAAATTCAAACTGTTACTGGAAATGAACGCTTCAACATAGAAGAACGAAATTTGGGGAACCAAGTCGCCTTAGTGTACTGATCATTACCTGAAAGTATCATCCAGTTTGGGTGAAAAAATATTTGCTGAGATTTCTGGAGATTCGTAATTTTGGGAAGCTTGGCAACCCCTTCCCATGAAAGTGTTTCTCGCCAGTCACTACTTAGGGCAACATCAAGAGGAAACAAAATGTAGCGATGGAATGTGAAACTACTTTGTTGTGTCAAGTTTCAAGAAACTAGCACAAACCGTGTTGGATTTAGAGTTCCAAATACATCTATCAATATAGGAGAAAACAGAGTGAAACCTAAAAATTCAAACTGTTACTGGAAATGAACGCTTCAACATAGAAGAATGAAATTTGGGGAACCAAGTCGCCTTAGTGTACTGATCATTACCGGAAAGTATCATCCAGTTTGGGTGAAAAAATATTTGCTGAGATTTCTGGAGATTCATAATTTTGGGAAGCTTGGCAACCCCTTCCCATGAAAATGTTTCTCGCCAGTCACTGCTTAGGCCTACATCAAGAGGAAACAAAATGTAGAGATAGAACGTGAAACTACTTTGTTGTGTCAAGTTTCAAGAAGCTATCACAAACCGTGTTGGATTTAGAGTTCCAAATACATCTATCAATATAGGAGAAAACAGAGTGAAACCTAAAAATTCAAACTGTTACTGGAAATGAAAGCTTCAACATAGAAGAACGAAATTTGGGGAACCAAGTCACCTTAGTGTACTGATCATTACCTGAAAGTATCATCCAGTTTGGGTGAAAAAATATTTGCTGAGATTTCTGGAGATTCGTAATTTTGTGAAGCTTGGCAAACCCTTCCCATGAAAGTGTTTCTCGCCAGTCACTGCTTAGGGCTACATCAAGAGGAAACAAGACATAGAGATAGAACGTGAAACTACTTTGTTGTGTCAAGTTTCAAGAAGCTAGCACAAACCGTGTTGGATTTAGAGTTCCAAATACATCTATCAATATAGGAGAAAACAGAGTGAAACCTAAAAATTCAAACTGTTACTGGAAATGAACGCTTCAACATAGAAGAACGAAATTTGGGGAACCAAGTCGCCTTAGTGTACTGATCATTACCTGAAAGTATCATCCAGTTTGGGTGAAAAAATATTTGCTGAGATTTCTGGAGATTCGTAATTTTTGGAAGCTTGGCAACCCCTTCCCATGAAAGTGTTTCTCGCCAGTCACTGCTTAGGGCTACATCAAGAGGAAACATAACGTAGAGATAGAATGTGAAACTACTTTGTTGTGTCAAGCTTCAAGAAGCTAGCACAAATCGTGTTGGATATAGAGTTCCAAATACATCTATCAATATAGGAGAAAACAGAGTGAAACCTAAAAATTCAAACTGTTACTGGAAATGAACGCTTCAACATAGAAGAACGAAATTTGGGGAACCAAGTTGCCTTAGTGTACTGATCATTACCTGAAAGTATCATCCAGTTTGGGTGAAAAAATATTTGCTGAGATTTCTGGAGATTCGTAATTTTTGGAGACTTGGCAACCCCTTCCCATGAAAGTGTTTCTCGCCAGTCACTGCTTAGGGCTACATCAAGAGGAAACAAAATGTAGAGATAGAACGCGAAACTACTTTGTTTTGTATACTTTCAAGAAGCTAGCACAAACCTTGTTGGATTCAGAGTTCCAAATACATCTATCAATATAGGAGAAAACAGAGTGAAACCTAAAAATTCAAACTGTTACTGGAAATGAATGCTTCAACATAGAAGAACGAAATTTGGGGAACCAAGTCGCCTTAGTGTACTGATCATTACCTGAAAGTATCATCCAGTTTGGGTGAAAAAATATTTGCTGAGATTTCTGGAGATTCGTAATTTTCGGAAGCTTGGCAACCCCTTCCCATGAAAGAGTTTCTCGCCAGTCACTGCTTAGGGCTACATCAAGAGGAAACAAAACGTAGAGATAGAACGTGAAACTACTTTGCTGTGTCAAGTTTCAAGAAGCTAGCACAAACCGTTTTGGATTTAGCGTTCCAAATACATCTATCAATATAGGAGAAAACAGAGTGAAACCTAAAAATTCAAACTGTTACTGGAAATGAACGCTTCAACATAGAAGAACGAAATTTGGGGAACCAAGTCGCCTTAGTGTACTGATCATTACCTGAAAGTATCATCCAGTTTGGGTGAAAAAATATTTGCTGAGATTTCTGGAGATTCGTAATTTTTGGAAGCTTGGCAACCCCTTCCCATGAAAGTGTTTCTCGCCAGTCACTGCTTAGGGCTACATCAAGAGGAAACAAAACGTAGAGATAGAATGTGAAACTACTTTGTTGTGTCAAGTTTCAAGAAGCTAGCCCAAACCATGTTGGATTTAGAGTTCCAAATACATCTATCAATATAGGAGAAAACAGAGTGAAACCTAAAAATTCAAACTGTTACTGGAAATGAACGCTTCAACATAGAAGAATGAAATTTGGGGAACCAAGTCGCCTTAGTGTACTGATCATTACCTGAAAGTATCATCCAGTTTGGGTGAAAAAATATTTGCTGAGATTTCTGGAGATTCGTAATTTTTGGAGACTTGGCAAACCCTTCCCATGAAAGTGTTTCTCGCCAGTCACTGCTTAGGGCTACATCAAGAGGAAACAAAACTTAGAGATAGAACGTGAAACTACTTTGTTGTGTCAAGTTTCAAGAAGCTAGCACAAACCGTGTTGGATTTAGAGTTCCAAATACATCTATCAATATAGGAGAAAACACAGTGAAACCTAAAAATTCAAACTGTTACAGGAAATGAACGCTTCAACATAGAAGAACGAAATTTGGGGAACCAAGTCGCCTTAGTGTACTGATCATTACCTGAAAGTATCATCCAGTTTGGGTGAAAAAATATTTGCTGAGATTTCTGGAGATTCGTAATTTTTGGAAGCTTGGCAACCCCTTCCCATGAAAGTGTTTCTCGCCAGTCACTGCTTAGGGCTACATCAAGAGGAAACAAAACGTAGAGATAGAACGTGAAACTACTTTGTTGTGTCAAGTTTCAAGAAGCTAGCACAAACCATGTTGGATTTAGAGTTCCAAATACATCTATCAATATAGGAGAAAACAGAGTGAAACCTAAAAATTCAAACTGTTACTGGAAATGAACGCTTCAACATCGAAGAATGAAATTTGGGGAACCAAGTCGCCTTAGTGTACTGATCATTACCTGAAAGTATCATCCAGTTTGGGTCAAAAAATATTTGCTGAGATTTCTGGAGATTCGTAATTTTTGGAGACTTGGCAAACCCTTCCCATGAAAGTGTTTCTCGCCAGTCACTGCTTAGGGCTACATCAAGAGGAAACAAAACGTAGAGATAGAATGTGAAACTACTTTGTTGTGTCAAGTTTCAAGAAACTAGCACAAACCGTGTTGGATTTAGAGTTCCAAATACATCTATCAATATAGGAGAAAACAGAGGGAAACCTAAAAATTCAAACTGTTACTGGAAATGAACGCTTCAACATAGAAGAACGAAATTTGGGGAACCAAGTCGCCTTAGTGTACTGATCATTACCTGAAAGTATCATCCAGTTTGGGTGAAAAAATATTTGCTGAGATTTCTGGAGATTCGTAATTTTTGGAAGCTTGGCAACCCCTTCCCATGAAAGTGTTTCTTGCCAGTCACTGCTTAGGGCTACATCAAGAGGAAACATAACGTAGAGATAGAATGTGAAACTACTTTGTTGTGTCAAGCTTCAAGAAGCTAGCACAAATCGTGTTGGATATAGAGTTCCAAATACATCTATCAATATAGGAGAAAACAGAGTGAAACCTAAAAATTCAAACTGTTACTGGAAATGAACGCTTCAACATAGAAGAACGAAATTTGGGGAACCAAGTTGCCTTAGTGTACTGATCATTACCTGAAAGTATCATCCAGTTTGGGTGAAAAAATATTTGCTGAGATTTCTGGAGATTCGTAATTTTTGGAGACTTGGCAACCCCTTCCCATGAAAGTGTTTCTCGCCAGTCACTGCTTAGGGCTACATCAAGAGGAAACAAAATGTAGAGATAGAACGCGAAACTACTTTGTTTTGTATACTTTCAAGAAGCTAGCACAAACCTTGTTGGATTCAGAGTTCCAAATACATCTATCAATATAGGAGAAAACAGAGTGAAACCTAAAAATTCAAACTGTTACTGGAAATGAATGCTTCAACATAGAAGAACGAAATTTGGGGAACCAAGTCGCCTTAGTGTACTGATCATTACCTGAAAGTATCATCCAGTTTGGGTGAAAAAATATTTGCTGAGATTTCTGGAGATTCGTAATTTTCGGAAGCTTGGCAACCCCTTCCCATGAAAGAGTTTCTCGCCAGTCACTGCTTAGGGCTACATCAAGAGGAAACAAAACGTAGAGATAGAACGTGAAACTACTTTGCTGTGTCAAGTTTCAAGAAGCTAGCACAAACCGTTTTGGATTTAGCGTTCCAAATACATCTATCAATATAGGAGAAAACAGAGTGAAACCTAAAAATTCAAACTGTTACTGGAAATGAACGCTTCAACATAGAAGAACGAAATTTGGGGAACCAAGTCGCCTTAGTGTACTGATCATTACCTGAAAGTATCATCCAGTTTGGGTGAAAAAATATTTGCTGAGATTTCTGGAGATTCGTAATTTTTGGAAGCTTGGCAACCCCTTCCCATGAAAGTGTTTCTCGCCAGTCACTGCTTAGGGCTACATCAAGAGGAAACAAAACGTAGAGATAGAATGTGAAACTACTTTGTTGTGTCAAGTTTCAAGAAGCTAGCCCAAACCATGTTGGATTTAGAGTTCCAAATACATCTATCAATATAGGAGAAAACAGAGTGAAACCTAAAAATTCAAACTGTTACTGGAAATGAACGCTTCAACATAGAAGAATGAAATTTGGGGAACCAAGTCGCCTTAGTGTACTGATCATTACCTGAAAGTATCATCCAGTTTGGGTGAAAAAATATTTGCTGAGATTTCTGGAGATTCGTAATTTTTGGAGACTTGGCAAACCCTTCCCATGAAAGTGTTTCTCGCCAGTCACTGCTTAGGGCTACATCAAGAGGAAACAAAACTTAGAGATAGAACGTGAAACTACTTTGTTGTGTCAAGTTTCAAGAAGCTAGCACAAACCGTGTTGGATTTAGAGTTCCAAATACATCTATCAATATAGGAGAAAACACAGTGAAACCTAAAAATTCAAACTGTTACAGGAAATGAACGCTTCAACATAGAAGAACGAAATTTGGGGAACCAAGTCGCCTTAGTGTACTGATCATTACCTGAAAGTATCATCCAGTTTGGGTGAAAAAATATTTGCTGAGATTTCTGGAGATTCGTAATTTTTGGAAGCTTGGCAACCCCTTCCCATGAAAGTGTTTCTCGCCAGTCACTGCTTAGGGCTACATCAAGAGGAAACAAAACGTAGAGATAGAACGTGAAACTACTTTGTTGTGTCAAGTTTCAAGAAGCTAGCACAAACCATGTTGGATTTAGAGTTCCAAATACATCTATCAATATAGGAGAAAACAGAGTGAAACCTAAAAATTCAAACTGTTACTGGAAATGAACGCTTCAACATCGAAGAATGAAATTTGGGGAACCAAGTCGCCTTAGTGTACTGATCATTACCTGAAAGTATCATCCAGTTTGGGTCAAAAAATATTTGCTGAGATTTCTGGAGATTCGTAATTTTTGGAGACTTGGCAAACCCTTCCCATGAAAGTGTTTCTCGCCAGTCACTGCTTAGGGCTACATCAAGAGGAAACAAAACGTAGAGATAGAATGTGAAACTACTTTGTTGTGTCAAGTTTCAAGAAACTAGCACAAACCGTGTTGGATTTAGAGTTCCAAATACATCTATCAATATAGGAGAAAACAGAGGGAAACCTAAAAATTCAAACTGTTACTGGAAATGAACGCTTCAACATAGAAGAACGAAATTTGGGGAACCAAGTCGCCTTAGTGTACTGATCATTACCTGAAAGTATCATCCAGTTTGGGTGAAAAAATATTTGCTGAGATTTCTGGAGATTCGTAATTTTGTGAAGCTTGGCAAACCCTTCCCATGAAAGTGTTTCTCGCCAGTCACTGCTTAGGGCTACATCAAGCGGAAACAAAACATAGAGATAGAACGTGAAACTACTTTGTTGTGTCAAGTTTCAAGAAGCTAGCACAAACCGTGTTGGATTTAGAGTTCCAAATACATCTATCAATATAGGAGAAAACAGAGTGAAACCTAAAAATTCAAACTGTTACTGGAAATGAACGCTTCAACATAGAAGAACGAAATTTGGGGAACCAAGTCGCCTTAGTGTACTGATCATTACCTGAGAGTATCATCCAGTTTGGGTGAAAAAATATTTGCTGAGATTTCTGGAGATTCGTAATTTTTGGAAGCTTGGCAACCCCTTCCCATGAAAGTGTTTCTCGCCAGTCACTGCTTAGGGCTACATCAAGAGGAAACAAAACGTAGAGATAGAATGTGAAACTACTTTGCTGTGTCAAGCTTCAAGAAGCTAGCACAAATCGTGTTGGATATAGAGTTCCAAATACATCTATCAATATAGGAGAAAACAGAGTGAAACCTAAAAATTCAAACTGTTACTGGAAATGAACGCTTCAACATAGAAGAACAAAATTTGGGGAACCAAGTCGCCTTAGTGTACTGATCATTACCTGAAAGTATCATCCAGTTTGGGTGAAAAAATATTTGCTGAGATTTCTGGAGATTCGTAATTTTTGGAAGCTTGGCAACCCCTTCCCATGAAAGTGATTCTCGCCAGTCACTGCTTAGGGCTACATCAAGAGGAAACAAAATGTAGAGATAGAACGTGAAACTACTTTGTATTGTATACTTTCAAGAAGCTAGCACAAACCTTGTTGGATTCAGAGTTCCAAATACATCTATCAATATAGGAGAAAACAGAGTGAAACCTAAAAATTCAAACTGTTACTGGAAATGAACGCTTCAACATAGAAGAACGAAATTTGGGGAACCAAGTCGCCTTAGTGTACTGATCATTACCTGAAAGTATCATCCAGTTTGGGTGAAAAAATATTTGCTGAGATTTCTGGAGATTCGTAATTTTTGGAGACTTGGCAAACCCTTCCCATGAAAGTGTTTCTCGCCAGTCACTGCTTAGGGCTACATCAAGAGGAAACAAAACGTAGAGATAGAATGTGAAACTACTTTGTTGTGTCAAGTTTCAAGAAGCTAGCCCAAACCATGTTGGATTTAGAGTTCCAAATACATCTATCAATATAGGAGAAAACAGAGTGAAACCTAAAAATTCAAACTGTTACTGGAAATGAACGCTTCAACATAGAAGAATGAAATTTGGGGAACCAAGTCGCCTTAGTGTACTGATCATTACCTGAAAGTATCATCCAGTTTGGGTGAAAAAATATTTGCTGAGATTTCTGGAGATTCGTAATTTTTGGAGACTTGGCAAACCCTTCCCATGAAAGTGTTTCTCGCCAGTCACTGCTTAGGGCTACATCAAGAGGAAACAAAACGTAGAGATAGAACGTGAAACTACTTTGTTGTGTCAAGTTTCAAGAAGCTAGCACAAACCGTGTTGGATTTAGAGTTCCAAATACATCTATCAATATAGGAGAAAACACAGTGAAACCTAAAAATTCAAACTGTTACTGGAAATGAACGCTTCAACATAGAAGAACGAAATTTGGGGAACCAAGTCGCCTTAGTGTACTGATCATTACCTGAAAGTATCATCCAGTTTGGGTGAAAAAATATTTGCTGAGATTTCTGGAGATTCGTAATTTTTGGAAGCTTGGCAACCCCTTCCCATGAAAGTGTTTCTCGCCAGTCACTGCTTAGGGCTACATCAAGAGGAAACAAAACTTAGAGATAGAATGTGAAACTACTTTGTTGTGTCAAGTTTCAAGAAGCTAGCACAAACCGTGTTGGATTTAGAGTTCCAAATACATCTATCAATATAGGAGAAAACAGAGTGAAACCTAAAAATTCAAACTGTTACTGGAAATGAACGCTTCAACATAGAAGAACGAAATTTGGGGAACCAAGTCGCCTTAGTGTACTGATCATTACCTGAAAGTATCATCCAGTTTGGGTGAAAAAATATTTGCTGAGATTTCTGGAGATTCGTAATTTTTGGAAGCTTGGCAACCCCTTCCCATGAAAGTGTTTCTCGCCAGTCAGTGTTTAGGGCTACATCAAGAGGAAACAAAACGTAGAGATAGAACGTGAAACTACTTTGTTGTGTCAAGTTTCAAGAAGCTAGCACAAACCGTGTTGGATTTAGAGTTCCAAATACATCTACCAATATAGGAGAAAATAGAGTGAAACCTAAAAATTCAAACTGTTACTGGAAATGAACGCTTCAACATAGAAGAACGAAATTTGGGGAACCAAGTCGCCTTAGTGTACTGATCATTACCTGAAAATATCATCCAGTTTGGGTGAAAAAATATTTGCTGAGATTTCTGGAGATTCGTAATTTTGGGAAGCTTGGCAACCCCTTCCCATGAAAGTGTTTCTCGACAGTCACTACTTAGGGCAACATCAAGAGGAAACAAAATGTAGAGATAGAATGTGAAACTACTTTGTTGTGTCAAGTTTCAAGAAACTAGCACAAACCGTGTTGGATTTGGAGTTCCAAATACATCTATCAATATAGGAGAAAACAGAGTGAAACCTAAAAATTCAAACTGTTTCTGGAAATGAACGCTTCAACATAGAAGAATGAAATTTGGGGAACCAAGTCGCCTTAGTGTACTGATCATTACCTGAAAGTATCATCCAGTTTGGGTGAAAAAATATTTGCTGAGATTTCTGGAGATTCATAATTTTGGGAAGCTTGGCAACCCCTTCCCATGAAAGTGTTTCTCGCCAGTCACTGCTTAGGCCTACATCAAGAGGAAACAAAATGTAGAGATAGAACGTGAAACTACTTTGTTGTGTCAAGTTTCAAGAAGCTAGCACAAACCGTGTTGGATTTAGAGTTCCAAATACATCTATCAATATAGGAGAAAACAGAGTGAAACCTAAAAATTCAAACTGTTACTGGAAATGAAAGCTTCAACATAGAAGAACGAAATTTGGGGAACCAAGTCCCCTTAGTGTACTGATCATTACCTGAAAGTATCATCCAGTTTGGGTGAAAAAATATTTGCTGAGATTTCTGGAGATTCGTAATTTTTGGAAGCTTGGCAACCCCTTCCCATGAAAGTGTTTCTCGCCAGACACTGTTTAGGGCTACATCAAGAGGAAACAAAACGTAGAGATAGAACGTGAAACTACTTTGTTGTGTCAAGTTTCAACAAACTAGCACAAACCGTGTTGGATTTAGAGTTCCAAATACATCTATCAATATAGGAGAAAACAGAGTGAAACCTAAAAATTCAAACTGTTACTGGAAATAAACGCTTCAACATAGAAGAACGAAATTTGGGGAACCAAGTCGCCTTAGTGTACTGATCATTACCTGAAAGTATCATCCAGTTTGGGTGAAAAAATACTTGCTGAGATTTCTGGAGATTCGTAATTTTTGGAGACTTGGCAAACCCTTCCCATGAAAGTGTTTCTCGCCAGTCACTGTTTAGGGCTACTTCAAGAGGAAACAAAACGTAGAGATAGAACATGAAACTACTTTGTTGTGTCAAGTTTCAAGAAGCTAGCACAAACCGTGTTGGATTTAGAGTTCCAAATACATCTATCAATATAGGAGAAAACAGAGTGAAACCTAAAAATTCAAACTGTTACTGGAAATGAACGCTTCAACATAGAAGAACGAAATTTGGGGAACCAAGTCGCCTTAGTGTACTGATCATTACCTGAAAGTATCATCCAGTTTGGGTGAAAAAATATTTGCTGAGATTTCTGGAGATTCGTAATTTTTGGAAGCTTGGCAACCCCTTCCCATGAAAGTGTTTCTCGCCAGTCACTGCTTAGGGCTACATCAAGAGGAAACAAAACGTAGAGATAGAATGTGAAACTACTTTGTTGTGTCAAGCTTCAAGAAGCTAGCACAAATCGTGTTGGATATAGAGTTCCAAATACATCTATCAATATAGGAGAAAACAGAGTGAAACCTAAAAATTCAAACTGTTACTGGAAATGAACGCTTCAACATAGAAGAACGAAATTTGGGGAACCAAGTCGCCTTAGTGTACTGATCATTACCTGAAAGTATCATCCAGTTTGGGTGAAAAAATATTTGCTGAGATTTCTGGAGATTCGTAATTTTGGGAAGCTTGGCAACCCCTTCCCATGAAAGTGTTTCTCGCCAGTCACTGCTTAGGGCTACATCAAGGGGAAACAAAACGTAGAGATAGAATGTGAAACTACTTTGTTGTGTCAAGTTTCAAGAAGCTAGCCCAAACCATGTTGGATTTAGAGTTCCAAATACATCTATCAATATAGGAGAAAACAGAGTGAAACCTAAAAATTCAAACTGTTACTGGAAATGAACGCTTCAACATAGAAGAATGAAATTTGGGGAACCAAGTCGCCTTAGTGTACTGATCATTACCTGAAAGTATCATCCAGTTTGGGTGAAAAAATATTTGCTGAGATTTCTGGAGATTCGTAATTTTTGGAGACTTGGCAAACCCTTCCCATGAAAGTGTTTCTCGCCAGTCACTGCTTAGGGCTACATCAAGAGGAAACAAAACTTAGAGATAGAACGTGAAACTACTTTGTTGTGTCAAGTTTCAAGAAGCTAGCACAAACCGTGTTGGATTTAGAGTTCCAAATACATCTATCAATATAGGAGAAAACACAGTGAAACCTAAAAATTCAAACTGTTACAGGAAATGAACGCTTCAACATAGAAGAACGAAATTTGGGGAACCAAGTCGCCTTAGTGTACTGATCATTACCTGAAAGTATCATCCAGTTTGGGTGAAAAAATATTTGCTGAGATTTCTGGAGATTCGTAATTTTTGGAAGCTTGGCAACCCCTTCCCATGAAAGTGTTTCTCGCCAGTCACTGCTTAGGGCTACATCAAGAGGAAACAAAACGTAGAGATAGAACGTGAAACTACTTTGTTGTGTCAAGTTTCAAGAAGCTAGCACAAACCATGTTGGATTTAGAGTTCCAAATACATCTATCAATATAGGAGAAAACAGAGTGAAACCTAAAAATTCAAACTGTTACTGGAAATGAACGCTTCAACATCGAAGAATGAAATTTGGGGAACCAAGTCGCCTTAGTGTACTGATCATTACCTGAAAGTATCATCCAGTTTGGGTGAAAAAATATTTGCTGAGATTTCTGGAGATTCGTAATTTTTGGAGACTTGGCAAACCCTTCCCATGAAAGTGTTTCTCGCCAGTCACTGCTTAGGGCTACATCAAGAGGAAACAAAACGTAGAGATAGAATGTGAAACTACTTTGTTGTGTCAAGTTTCAAGAAACTAGCACAAACTGTGTTGGATTTAGAGTTCCAAATACATCTATCAATATAGGAGAAAACAGAGGGAAACCTAAAAATTCAAACTGTTACTGGAAATGAACGCTTCAACATAGAAGAACGAAATTTGGGGAACCAAGTCGCCTTAGTGTACTGATCATTACCTGAAAGTATCATCCAGTTTGGGTGAAAAAATATTTGCTGAGATTTCTGGAGATTCGTAATTTTGTGAAGCTTGGCAAACCCTTCCCATGAAAGTGTTTCTCGCCAGTCACTGCTTAGGGCTACATCAAGCGGAAACAAAACATAGAGATAGAACGTGAAACTACTTTGTTGTGTCAAGTTTCAAGAAGCTAGCACAAACCGTGTTGGATTTAGAGTTCCAAATACATCTATCAATATAGGAGAAAACAGAGTGAAACCTAAAAATTCAAACTGTTACTGGAAATGAACGCTTCAACATAGAAGAACGAAATTTGGGGAACCAAGTCGCCTTAGTGTACTGATCATTACCTGAAAGTATCATCCAGTTTGGGTGAAAAAATATTTGCTGAGATTTCTGGAGATTCGTAATTTTTGGAAGCTTGGCAACCCCTTCCCATGAAAGTGTTTCTCGCCAGTCACTGCTTAGGGCTACATCAAGAGGAAACAAAACGTAGAGATAGAATGTGAAACTACTTTGCTGTGTCAAGCTTCAAGAAGCTAGCACAAATCGTGTTGGATATAGAGTTCCAAATACATCTATCAATATAGGAGAAAACAGAGTGAAACCTAAAAATTCAAACTGTTACTGGAAATGAACGCTTCAACATAGAAGAACGAAATTTGGGGAACCAAGTCGCCTTAGTGTAGTGATCATTACCTGAAAGTATCATCCAGTTTGGGTGAAAAAATATTTGCTGAGATTTCTGGAGATTCGTAATTTTTGGAAGCTTGGCAACCCCTTCCCATGAAAGTGTTTCTCGCCAGTCACTGCTTAGGGCTACATCAAGAGGAAACAAAATGTAGAGATAGAACGTGAAACTACTTTGTTTTGTATACTTTCAAGAAGCTAGCACAAACCTTGTTGGATTCAGAGTTCCAAATACATCTATCAATATAGGAGAAAACAGAGTGAAACCTAAAAATTCAAACTGTTACTGGAAATGAACGCTTCAACATAGAAGAACGAAATTTGGGGAACCAAGTCGCCTTAGTGTACTGATCATTACCTGAAAGTATCATCCAGTTTGGGTGAAAAAATATTTGCTGAGATTTCTGGAGATTCGTAATTTTTGGAGACTTGGCAAACCCTTCCCATGAAAGTGTTTCTCGCCAGTCACTACTTAGGGCAACATCAAGAGGAAACAAAATGTAGAGATAGAATGTGAAACTACTTTGTTGTGTCAAGTTTCAAGAAACTAGCACAAACCGTGTTGGATTCAGAGTTCCAAATACATCTATCAATATAGGAGAAAACAGAGTGAAACCTAAAAATTCAAACTGTTTCTGGAAATGAACGCTTCAACATAGAAGAATGAAATTTGGGGAACCAAGTCGCCTTCGTGTACTGATCATTACCTGAAAGTATCATCCAGTTTGGGTGAAAAAATATTTGCTGAGATTTCTGGAGATTCATAATTTTGGGAAGCTTGGCAACCCCTTCCCATGAAAGTGTTTCTCGCCAGTCACTGCTTAGGCCTACATCAAGAGGAAACAAAATGTAGAGATAGAACGTGAAACTACTTTGTTGTGTCAAGTTTCAAGAAGCTAGCACAAACCGTGTTGGATTTAGAGTTCCAAATACATCTATCAATATAGGAGAAAACAGAGTGAAACCTAAAAATTCAAACTGTTACTGGAAATGAAAGCTTCAACATAGAAGAACGAAATTTGGGGAACCAAGTCGCCTTAGTGTACTGATCATTACCTGAAAGTATCATCCAGTTTGGGTGAAAAAATATTTGCTGAGATTTCTGGAGATTCGTAATTTTTGGAAGCTTGGCAACCCCTTCCCATGAAAGTGTTTCTCGCCAGTCACTGCTTAGGGCTACATCAAGAGGAAACAAAACGTAGAGATAGAATGTGAAACTACTTTGTTGTGTCAAGTTTCAAGAAGCTAGCACAAACCATGTTGGATTTAGAGTTCCAAATACATCTATCAATATAGGAGAAAACACAGTGAAACCTAAAAATTCAAACTGTTACTGGAAATGAACGCTTCAACATAGAAGAATGAAATTTTGGGAACCAAGTCGCCTTAGTGTACTGATCATTACCTGAAAGTATCATCCAGTTTGGGTGAAAAAATATTTGCTGAGATTTCTGGAGATTCGTAATTTTTGGAGACTTGGCAAACCCTTCCCATGAAAGTGTTTCTCGCCAGTCACTGCTTAGGGCTACATCAAGAGGAAACAAAACGTAGAGATAGAACGTGAAACTACTTTGTTGTGTCAAGTTTCAAGAAGCTAGCACAAACCGTGTTGGATTTAGAGTTCCAAATACATCTATCAATATAGGAGAAAACACAGTGAAACCTAAAAATTCAAACTGTTACTGGAAATGAACGCTTCAACATAGAAGAACGAAATTTGGGGAACCAAGTCGCCTTAGTGTACTGATCATTACCTGAAAGTATCATCCAGTTTGGGTGAAAAAATATTTGCTGAGATTTCTGGAGATTCGTAATTTTTGGAAGCTTGGCAACCCCTTCCCATGAAAGTGTTTCTCGCCAGTCACTGCTTAGGGCTACATCAAGAGGAAACAAAACGTAGAGATAGAATGTGAAACTACTTTGTTGTGTCAAGCTTCAAGAAGCTAACACAAATCGTGTTGGATATAGAGTTCCAAATACATCTATCAATATAGGAGAAAACAGAGTGAAACCTAAAAATTCAAACTGTTACTGGAAATGAACGCTTCAACATAGAAGAACGAAATTTGGGGAACCAAGTCGCCTTAGTGTACTGATCATTACCTGAAAGTATCATCCAGTTTGGGTGAAAAAATATTTGCTGAGATTTCTGGAGATTCGTAATTTTTGGAAGCTTGGCAACCCCTTCCCATGAAAGTGTTTCTCGCCAGTCACTGCTTAGGGCTACATCAAGAGGAAACAAAATGTAGAGATAGAACGTGAAACTACTTTGTTTTGTATACTTTCAAGAAGCTAGCACAAACCATGTTGGATTCAGAGTTCCAAATACATCTATCAATATAGGAGAAAACAGAGTGAAACCTAAAAATTCAAACTGTTACTGGAAATGAACGCTTCAACATAGAAGAACGAAATTTGGGGAACCAAGTCGCCTTAGTGTACTGATCATTACCTGAAAGTATCATCCAGTTTGGGTGAAAAAATATTTGCTGAGATTTCTGGAGATTCGTAATTTTCGGAAGCTTGGCAACCCCTTCCCATGAAAGTGTTTCTCGCCAGTCACTGCTTAGGGCTACATCAAGAGGAAACAAAACGTAGAGATAGAACGTGAATCTACTTTGCTGTGTCAAGTTTCAAGAAGCTAGCACAAACCGTTTTGGATTTAGCGTTCCAAATACATCTATCAATATAGGAGAAAACAGAGTGAAACCTAAAAATTCAAACTGTTACTGGAAATGAACGCTTCAACATAGAAGAACGAAATTTGGGGAACCAAGTCGCCTTAGTGTACTGATCATTACCTGAAAGTATCATCCAGTTTGGGTGAAAAAATATTTGCTGAGATTTCTGGAGATTCGTAATTTTTGGAAGCTTGGCAACCCCTTCCCATGAAAGTGTTTCTCGCCAGTCACTGCTTAGGGCTACATCAAGAGGAAACAAAACGTAGAGATAGAATGTGAAACTACTTTGTTGTGTCAAGTTTCAAGAAGCTAGCCCAAACCATGTTGGATTTAGAGTTCCAAATACATCTATCAATATAGGAGAAAACAGAGTGAAACCTAAAAATTCAAACTGTTACTGGAAATGAACGCTTCAACATAGAAGAATGAAATTTGGGGAACCAAGTCGCCTTAGTGTACTGATCATTACCTGAAAGTATCATCCAGTTTGGGTGAAAAAATATTTGCTGAGATTTCTGGAGATTCGTAATTTTTGGAGACTTGGCAAACGCTTCCCATGAAAGTGTTTCTCGCCAGTCACTGCTTAGGGCTACATCAAGAGGAAACAAAACGTAGAGATAGAACGTGAAACTACTTTGTTGTGTCAAGTTTCAAGAAGCTAGCACAAACCGTGTTGGATTTAGAGTTCCAAATACATCTATCAATATAGGAGAAAACACAGTGAAACCTAAAAATTCAAACTGTTACTGGAAATGAACGCTTCAACATAGAAGAACGAAATTTGGGGAACCAAGTCGCCTTAGTGTACTGATCATTACCTGAAAGTATCATCCAGTTTGGGTGAAAAAATATTTGCTGAGATTTCTGGAGATTCGTAATTTTTGGAAGCTTGGCAACCCCTTCCCATGAAAGTGTTTCTCGCCAGTCACTGCTTAGGGCTACATCAAGAGGAAACAAAACGTAGAGATAGAATGTGAAACTACTTTGTTGTGTCAAGTTTCAAGAAGCTAGCACAAACCATGTTGGATTTAGAGTTCCAAATACATCTATCAATATAGGAGAAAACAGAGTGAAACCTAAAAATTCAAACTGTTACTGGAAATGAACGCTTCAACATCGAAGAATGAAATTTGGGGAACCAAGTCGCCTTAGTGTACTGATCATTACCTGAAAGTATCATCCAGTTTGGGTGAAAAAATATTTGCTGAGATTTCTGGAGATTCGTAATTTTTGGAGACTTGGCAAACCCTTCCCATGAAAGAGTTACTCGCCAGTCACTGCTTAGGGCTACATCAAGAGGAAACAAAACGTAGAGATAGAACGTGAAACTACTTTGCTGTGTCAAGTTTCAAGAAGCTAGCACAAACCGTTTTGGATTTAGCGTTCCAAATACATCTATCAATATAGGAGAAAACAGAGTGAAACCTAAAAATTCAAACTGTTACTGGAAATGAACGCTTCAACATAGAAGAACGAAATTTGGGGAACCAAGTCGCCTTAGTGTACTGATCATTACCTGAAAGTATCATCCAGTTTGGGTGAAAAAATATTTGCTGAGATTTCTGGAGATTCGTAATTTTTGGAAGCTTGGCAACCCCTTCCCATGAAAGTGTTTCTCGCCAGTCACTGCTTAGGGCTACATCAAGAGGAAACAAAACGTAGAGATAGAATGTGAAACTACTTTGTTGTGTCAAGTTTCAAGAAGCTAGCACAAACCATGTTGGATTTAGAGTTCCAAATACATCTATCAATATAGGAGAAAACAGAGTGAAACCTAAAAATTCAAACTGTTACTGGAAATGAACGCTTCAACATAGAAGAATGAAATTTGGGGAACCAAGTCGCCTTAGTGTACTGATCATTACCTGAAAGTATCATCCAGTTTGGGTGAAAAAATATTTGCTGAGATTTCTGGAGATTCGTAATTTTTGGAGACTTGGCAAACCCTTCCCATGAAAGTGTTTCTCGCCAGTCACTGCTTAGGGCTACATCAAGAGGAAACAAAACGTAGAGATAGAACGTGAAACTACTTTGTTGTGTCAAGTTTCAAGAAGCTAGCACAAACCGTGTTGGATTTCGAGTTCCAAATACATCTATCAATATAGGAGAAAACAGAGTGAAACCTAAAAATTCAAACTGTTACTGGAAATGAACGCTTCAACATAGAAGAACGAAATTTGGGGAACCAAGTCGCCTTAGTGTACTGATCATTACCTGAAAGTATCATCCAGTTTGGGTGAAAAAATATTTGCTGAGATTTCTGGAGATTCGTAATTTTTGGAAGCTTGGCAACCCCTTCCCATGAAAGTGTTTCTCGCCAGTCACTGCTTAGGGCTACATCAAGAGGAAACAAAACGTAGAGATAGAATGTGAAACTACTTTGTTGTGTCAAGTTTCAAGAAGCTAGCCCAAACCATGTTGGATTTAGAGTTCCAAATACATCTATCAATATAGGAGAAAACAGAGTGAAACCTAAAAATTCAAACTGTTACTGGAAATGAACGCTTCAACATAGAAGAACGAAATTTGGGGAACCAAGTCGCCTTAGTGTACTGATCATTACCTGAAAGTATCATCCAGTTTGGGTGAAAAAATATTTGCTGAGATTTCTGGAGATTCGTAATTTTTGGAAGCTTGGCAACCCCTTCCCATGAAAGTGTTTTTTGCCAGTCACTGCTTAGGGCTACATCAAGAGGAAACAAAACGTAGAGATAGAATGTGAAACTACTTTGTTGTGTCAAGCTTCAAGAAGCTAGCACAAATCGTGTTGGATATAGAGTTCCAAATACATCTATCAATGTAGGAGAAAACAGAGTGAAACCTAAAAATTCAAACTGTTACTGGAAATGAACGCTTCAACATAGAAGAACGAAATTTGGGGAACCAAGTCGCCTTAGTGTCCTGATCATTACCTGAAAGTATCATCCAGTTTGGGTGAAAAAATATTTGCTGAGATTTCTGGAGATTCGTAATTTTGGGAAGCTTGGCAACCCCTTCCCATGAAAGTGTTTCTCGCCAGTCACTGCTTAGGGCTACATCAAGAGGAAACAAAACGTAGAGATAGAACGTGAAACTACTTTGTTGTGTCAAGTTTCAAGAAGCTAGCACAAACCGTGTTGGATTTAGCGTTCCAAATACATCTATCAATATAGGAGAAAACAGAGTGAAACCTAAAAATTCAAACTGTTACTGGAAATGAACGCTTCAACATAGAAGAACGAAATTTGGGGAACCAAGTCGCCTTAGTGTACTGATCATTACCTGAAAGTATCATCCAGTTTGGGTGAAAAAATATTTGCTGAGATTTCTGGAGATTCGTAATTTTTGGAAGCTTGGCAACCCCTTCCCATGAAAGTGTTTCTCGCCAGTCACTGCTTAGGGCTACATCAAGAGGAAACAAAACGTAGAGATAGAATGTGAAACTACTTTGTTGTGTCAAGTTTCAAGAAGCTAGCACAAACCATGTTGGATTTAGAGTTCCAAATACATCTATCAATATAGGAGAAAACAGAGTGAAACCTAAAAATTCAAACTGTTACTGGAAATGAACGCTTCAACATAGAAGAATGAAATTTGGGGAACCAAGTCGCCTTAGTGTACTGATCATTACCTGAAAGTATCATCCAGTTTGGGTGAAAAAATATTTGCTGAGATTTCTGGAGATTCGTAATTTTTGGAGACTTGGCAAACCCTTCCCATGAAAGTGTTTCTCGCCAGTCACTGCTTAGGGCTACATCAAGAGGAAACAAAACGTAGAGATAGAACGTGAAACTACTTTGTTGTGTCAAGTTTCAAGAAGCTAGCACAAACCGTGTTGGATTTAGAGTTCCAAATACATCTATCAATATAGGAGAAAACACAGTGAAACCTAAAAATTCAAACTGTTACTGGAAATGAACGCTTCAACATAGAAGAACGAAATTTGGGGAACCAAGTCGCCTTAGTGTACTGATCATTACCTGAAAGTATCATCCAGTTTGGGTGAAAAAATATTTGCTGAGATTTCTGGAGATTCGTAATTTTTGGAAGCTTGGCAACCCCTTCCCATGAAAGTGTTTCTCGCCAGTCACTGCTTAGGGCTACATCAAGAGGAAACAAAACGTAGAGATAGAATGTGAAACTACTTTGTTGTGTCAAGTTTCAAGAAGCTAGCACAAACCATGTTGGATTTAGAGTTCCAAATACATCTATCAATATAGGAGAAAACAGAGTGAAACCTAAAAATTCAAACTGTTACTGGAAATGAACGCTTCAACATCGAAGAATGAAATTTGGGGAACCAAGTCGCCTTAGTGTACTGATCATTACCTGAAAGTATCATCCAGTTTGGGTGAAAAAATATTTGCTGAGATTTCTGGAGATTCGTAATTTTTGGAGACTTGGCAAACCCTTCCCATGAAAGAGTTACTCGCCAGTCACTGCTTAGGGCTACATCAAGAGGAAACAAAACGTAGAGATAGAACGTGAAACTACTTTGCTGTGTCAAGTTTCAAGAAGCTAGCACAAACCGTTTTGGATTTAGCGTTCCAAATACATCTATCAATATAGGAGAAAACAGAGTGAAACCTAAAAATTCAAACTGTTACTGGAAATGAACGCTTCAACATAGAAGAACGAAATTTGGGGAACCAAGTCGCCTTAGTGTACTGATCATTACCTGAAAGTATCATCCAGTTTGGGTGAAAAAATATTTGCTGAGATTTCTGGAGATTCGTAATTTTTGGAAGCTTGGCAACCCCTTCCCATGAAAGTGTTTCTCGCCAGTCACTGCTTAGGGCTACATCAAGAGGAAACAAAACGTAGAGATAGAATGTGAAACTACTTTGTTGTGTCAAGTTTCAAGAAGCTAGCACAAACCATGTTGGATTTAGAGTTCCAAATACATCTATCAATATAGGAGAAAACAGAGTGAAACCTAAAAATTCAAACTGTTACTGGAAATGAACGCTTCAACATAGAAGAATGAAATTTGGGGAACCAAGTCGCCTTAGTGTACTGATCATTACCTGAAAGTATCATCCAGTTTGGGTGAAAAAATATTTGCTGAGATTTCTGGAGATTCGTAATTTTTGGAGACTTGGCAAACCCTTCCCATGAAAGTGTTTCTCGCCAGTCACTGCTTAGGGCTACATCAAGAGGAAACAAAACGTAGAGATAGAACGTGAAACTACTTTGTTGTGTCAAGTTTCAAGAAGCTAGCACAAACCGTGTTGGATTTCGAGTTCCAAATACATCTATCAATATAGGAGAAAACAGAGTGAAACCTAAAAATTCAAACTGTTACTGGAAATGAACGCTTCAACATAGAAGAACGAAATTTGGGGAACCAAGTCGCCTTAGTGTACTGATCATTACCTGAAAGTATCATCCAGTTTGGGTGAAAAAATATTTGCTGAGATTTCTGGAGATTCGTAATTTTTGGAAGCTTGGCAACCCCTTCCCATGAAAGTGTTTCTCGCCAGTCACTGCTTAGGGCTACATCAAGAGGAAACAAAACGTAGAGATAGAATGTGAAACTACTTTGTTGTGTCAAGTTTCAAGAAGCTAGCCCAAACCATGTTGGATTTAGAGTTCCAAATACATCTATCAATATAGGAGAAAACAGAGTGAAACCTAAAAATTCAAACTGTTACTGGAAATGAACGCTTCAACATAGAAGAACGAAATTTGGGGAACCAAGTCGCCTTAGTGTACTGATCATTACCTGAAAGTATCATCCAGTTTGGGTGAAAAAATATTTGCTGAGATTTCTGGAGATTCGTAATTTTTGGAAGCTTGGCAACCCCTTCCCATGAAAGTGTTTCTTGCCAGTCACTGCTTAGGGCTACATCAAGAGGAAACAAAACGTAGAGATAGAATGTGAAACTACTTTGTTGTGTCAAGCTTCAAGAAGCTAGCACAAATCGTGTTGGATATAGAGTTCCAAATACATCTATCAATATAGGAGAAAACAGAGTGAAACCTAAAAATTCAAACTGTTACTGGAAATGAACGCTTCAACATAGAAGAACGAAATTTGGGGAACCAAGTCGCCTTAGTGTACTGATCATTACCTGAAAGTATCATCCAGTTTGGGTGAAAAAATATTTGCTGAGATTTCTGGAGATTCGTAATTTTGGGAAGCTTGGCAACCCCTTCCCATGAAAGTGTTTCTCGCCAGTCACTGCTTAGGGCTACATCAAGAGGAAACAAAACGTAGAGATAGAACGTGAAACTACTTTGTTGTGTCAAGTTTCAAGAAGCTAGCACAAACCGTGTTGGATTTAGCGTTCCAAATACATCTATCAATATAGGAGAAAACAGAGTGAAACCTAAAAATTCAAACTGTTACTGGAAATGAACGCTTCAACATAGAAGAACGAAATTTGGGGAACCAAGTCGCCTTAGTGTACTGATCATTACCTGAAAGTATCATCCAGTTTGGGTGAAAAAATATTTGCTGAGATTTCTGGAGATTCGTAATTTTTGGAAGCTTGGCAACCCCTTCCCATGAAAGTGTTTCTCGCCAGTCACTGCTTAGGGCTACATCAAGAGGAAACAAAATGTAGAGATAGAATGTGAAACTACTTTGTTGTGTCAAGTTTCAAGAAGCTAGCACAAACCATGTTGGATTTAGAGTTCCAAATACATCTATCAATATAGGAGAAAACAGAGTGAAACCTAAAAATTCAAACTGTTACTGGAAATGAACGCTTCAACATAGAAGAATGAAATTGGGGGAACCAAGTCGCCTTAGTGTACTGATCATTACCTGAAAGTATCATCCAGTTTGGGTGAAAAAATATTTGCTGAGATTTCTGGAGATTCGTAATTTTTGGAGACTTGGCAAACCCTTCCCATGAAAGTGTTTCTCGCCAGTCACTGCTTAGGGCTACATCAAGAGGAAACAAAACGTAGAGATAGAACGTGAAACTACTTTGTTGTGTCAAGTTTCAAGAAGCTAGCACAAACCGTGTTGGATTTAGAGTTCCAAATACATCTATCAATATAGGAGAAAACACAGTGAAACCTAAAAATTCAAACTGTTACTGGAAATGAACGCTTCAACATAGAAGAACGAAATTTGGGGAACCAAGTCGCCTTAGTGTACTGATCATTACCTGAAAGTATCATCCAGTTTGGGTGAAAAAATATTTGCTGAGATTTCTGGAGATTCGTAATTTTTGGAAGCTTGGCAACCCCTTCCCATGAAAGTGTTTCTCGCCAGTCACTGCTTAGGGCTACATCAAGAGGAAACAAAACGTAGAGATAGAATGTGAAACTACTTTGTTGTGTCAAGCTTCAAGAAGCTAACACAAATCGTGTTGGATATAGAGTTCCAAATACATCTATCAATATAGGAGAAAACAGAGTGAAACCTAAAAATTCAAACTGTTACTGGAAATGAACGCTTCAACATAGAAGAACGAAATTTGGGGAACCAAGTCGCCTTAGTGTACTGATCATTACCTGAAAGTATCATCCAGTTTGGGTGAAAAAATATTTGCTGAGATTTCTGGAGATTCGTAATGTTTGGAAGCTTGGCAACCCCTTCCCATGAAAGTGTTTCTCGCCAGTCACTGCTTAGGGCTACATCAAGAGGAAACAAAATGTAGAGATAGAACGTGAAACTACTTTGTTTTGTATACTTTCAAGAAGCTAGCACAAACCTTGTTGGATTCAGAGTTCCAAATACATCTATCAATATAGGAGAAAACAGAGTGAAACCTAAAAATTCAAACTGTTACTGGAAATGAACGCATCAACATAGAAGAACGAAATTTGGGGAACCAAGTCGCCTTAGTGTACTGATCATTACCTGAAAGTATCATCCAGTTTGGGTGAAAAAATATTTGCTGAGATTTCTGGAGATTCGTATTTTTTGGAGACTTGGCAAACGCTTCCCATGAAAGTGTTTCTCGCCAGTCACTGCTTAGGGCTACATCAAGAGGAAACAAAACGTAGAGATAGAACGTGAAACTACTTTGTTGTGTCAAGTTTCAAGAAGCTAGCACAAACCGTGTTGGATTTAGAGTTCCAAATACATCGATCAATATAGGAGAAAACACAGTGAAACCTAAAAATTCAAACTGTTACTGGAAATGAACGCTTCAACATAGAAGAATGAAATTTGGGGAACCAAGTCGCCTTAGTGTACTGATCATTACCTGAAAGTATCATCCAGTTTGGGTGAAAAAATATTTGCTGAGATTTCTGGAGATTCGTAATTTTTGGAAGCTTGGCAACCCCTTCCCATGAAAGTGTTTCTCGCCAGTCACTGCTTAGGGCTACATCAAGAGGAAACAAAACGTAGAGATAGAATGTGAAACTACTTTGTTGTGTCAAGTTTCAAGAAGCTAGCACAAACCATGTTGGATTTAGAGTTCCAAATACATCTATCAATATAGGAGAAAACAGAGTGAAACCTAAAAATTCAAACTGTTACTGGAAATGAACGCTTCAACATCGAAGAATGAAATTTGGGGAACCAAGTCGCCTTAGTGTACTGATCATTACCTGAAAGTATCATCCAGTTTGGGTGAAAAAATATTTGCTGAGATTTCTGGAGATTCGTAATTTTTGGAGACTTGGCAAACCCTTCCCATGAAAGAGTTACTCGCCAGTCACTGCTTAGGGCTACATCAAGAGGAAACAAAACGTAGAGATAGAACGTGAAACTACTTTGCTGTGTCAAGTTTCAAGAAGCTAGCACAAACCGTTTTGGATTTAGCGTTCCAAATACATCTATCAATATAGGAGAAAACAGAGTGAAACCTAAAAATTCAAACTGTTACTGGAAATGAACGCTTCAACATAGAAGAACGAAATTTGGGGAACCAAGTCGCCTTAGTGTACTGATCATTACCTGAAAGTATCATCCAGTTTGGGTGAAAAAATATTTGCTGAGATTTCTGGAGATTCGTAATTTTTGGAGACTTGGCAACCCCTTCCCATGAAAGTGTTTCTCGCCAGTCACTGCTTAGGGCTACATCAAGAGGAAACAAAACGTAGAGATAGAATGTGAAACTACTTTGTTGTGTCAAGTTTCAAGAAGCTAGCACAAACCATGTTGGATTTAGAGTTCCAAATACATCTATCAATATAGGAGAAAACAGAGTGAAACCTAAAAATTCAAACTGTTACTGGAAATGAACGCTTCAACATAGAAGAATGAAATTTGGGGAACCAAGTCGCCTTAGTGTACTGATCATTACCTGAAAGTATCATCCAGTTTGGGTGAAAAAATATTTGCTGAGATTTCTGGAGATTCGTAATTTTTGGAGACTTGGCAAACCCTTCCCATGAAAGTGTTTCTCGCCAGTCACTGCTTAGGGCTACATCAAGAGGAAACAAAACGTAGAGATAGAACGTGAAACTACTTTGTTGTGTCAAGTTTCAAGAAGCTAGCACAAACCGTGTTGGATTTCGAGTTCCAAATACATCTATCAATATAGGAGAAAACAGAGTGAAACCTAAAAATTCAAACTGTTACTGGAAATGAACGCTTCAACATAGAAGAACGAAATTTGGGGAACCAAGTCGCCTTAGTGTACTGATCATTACCTGAAAGTATCATCCAGTTTGGGTGAAAAAATATTTGCTGAGATTTCTGGAGATTCGTAATTTTTGGAAGCTTGGCAACCCCTTCCCATGAAAGTGTTTCTCGCCAGTCACTGCTTAGGGCTACATCAAGAGGAAACAAAACGTAGAGATAGAACGTGAAACTACTTTGTTGTGTCAAGTTTCAAGAAGCTAGCACAAACCGTGTTGGATTTAGAGTTCCAAATACACCTATCAATATAGGAGAAAACAGAGTGAAACCTAAAAATTCAAACTGTTACTGGAAATGAACGCTTCAACATAGAAGAGTGAAATTTGGGGAACCAAGTCGCCTTAGTGTACTGATCATTACCTGAAAGTATCATCCAGTTTGGGTGAAAAAATATTTGCTGAGATTTCTGGAGATTCGTAATTTTTGGAGACTTGGCAAACCCTTCCCATGAAAGTGTTTCTCGCCAGTCACTGCTTAGGGCTACATCAAGAGGAAACAAAACGTAGAGATAGAACGTGAAACTACTTTGCTGTGTCAAGTTTCAAGAAGCTAGCACAAACCGTTTTGGATTTAGCGTTCCAAATACATCTATCAATATAGGAGAAAACAGAGTGAAACCTAAAAATTCAAACTGTTACTGGAAATGAACGCTTCAACATAGAAGAACGAAATTTGGGGAACCAAGTCGCCTTAGTGTACTGATCATTACCTGAAAGTATCATCCAGTTTGGGTGAAAAAATATTTGCTGAGATTTCTGGAGATTCGTAATTTTTGGAAGCTTGGCAACCCCTTCCCATGATAGTGTTTCTCGCCAGTCACTGCTTAGGGCTACATCAAGAGGAAACAAAACGTAGAGATAGAATGTGAAACTACTTTGTTGTGTCAAGCTTCAAGAAGCTACCACAAATCGTGTTGGATTTAGAGTTCCAATACATCTATCAATATAGGAGAAAACAGAGTGAAACCTAAAAATTCAAACTGTTAGTGGAAATGAACGCTTCAACATAGAAGAACGAAATTTGGGGAACCAAGTCGCCTTAGTGTACTGATCATTACCTGAAAGTATCATCCAGTTTGGGTGAAAAAATATTTGCTGAGATTTCTGGAGATTCGTAATTTTTGGAAGCTTGGCAACCCCTTCCCATGAAAGTGTTTCTTGCCAGTCACTGCTTAGGGCTACATCAAGAGGAAACAAAACGTAGAGATACAATGTGAAACTACATTGTTTTGTCAACTTTCAAGAAGCTAGCGCAAACCGTGTTGGATTCAGAGTTCCAAATACATCTATCAATATAGGAGAAAACAGAGTGAAACCTAAAAATTCAAACTGTTACTGGAAATGAACGCTTCAACATAGAAGAATGAAATTTGGGGAACCAAGTCGCCTTAGTGTACTGATCATTACCTGAAAGTATCATCCAGTTTGGGTGAAAAAATATTTGCTGAGATTTCTGGAGATTCGTAATTTTTGGAGACTTGGCAAACCCTTCCCATGAAAGTGTTTCTCGCCAGTCACTGCTTAGGGCTACATCAAGAGGAAACAAAACGTAGAGATAGAACGTGAAACTACTTTGTTGTGTCAAGTTTCAAGAAGCTAGCACAAACCGTTTTGGATTTAGCGTTCCAAATACATCTATCAATATAGGAGAAAACAGAGTGAAACCTAAAAATTCAAACTGTTACTGGAAATGAACGCTTCAACATAGAAGAACGAAATTTGGGGAACCAAGTCGCCTTAGTGTACTGATCATTACCTGAAAGTATCATCCAGTTTGGGTGAAAAAATATTTGCTGAGATTTCTGGAGATTCGTAATTTTTGGAGACTTGGCAAACCCTTCCCATGAAAGTGTTTCTCGCCAGTCACTGCTTAGGGCTACATCAAGAGGAAACAAAACTTAGAGATAGAATGTGAAACTACTTTGTTGTGTCAAGTTTCAAGAAGCTAGCACAAACCGTGTTGGATTTAGAGTTCCAAATACATCTATCAATATAGGAGAAAACAGAGTGAAACCTAAAAATTCAAACTGTTACTGGAAATGAACGCTTCAACATAGAAGAACGAAATTTGGGGAACCAAGTCGCCTTAGTGTACTGATCATTACCTGAAAGTATCATCCAGTTTGGGTGAAAAAATATTTGCTGAGATTTCTGGAGATTCGTAATTTTTGGAAGCTTGGCAACCCCTTCCCATGAAAGTGTTTCTCGCCAGTCACTGCTTAGGGCTACATCAAGAGGAAACAAAACGTAGAGATAGAATGTGAAACTACTTTGTTGTGTCAAGCTTCAAGAAGCTAACACAAATCGTGTTGGATATAGAGTTCCAAATACATCTATCAATATAGGAGAAAACAGAGTGAAACCTAAAAATTCAAACTGTTACTGGAAATGAACGCTTCAACATAGAAGAACGAAATTTGGGGAACCAAGTCGCCTTAGTGTACTGATCATTACCTGAAAGTATCATCCAGTTTGGGTGAAAAAATATTTGCTGAGATTTCTGGAGATTCGTAATTTTTGGAAGCTTGGCAACCCCTTCCCATGAAAGTGTTTCTCGCCAGTCACTGCTTAGGGCTACATCAAGAGGAAACAAAATGTAGAGATAGAACGTGAAACTACTTTGTTTTGTATACTTTCAAGAAGCTAGCACAAACCTTGTTGGATTCAGAGTTCCAAATACATCTATCAATATAGGAGAAAACAGAGTGAAACCTAAAAATTCAAACTGTTACTGGAAATGAACGCTTCAACATAGAAGAACGAAATTTGGGGAACCAAGTCGCCTTAGTGTACTGATCATTACCTGAAAGTATCATCCAGTTTGGGTGAAAAAATATTTGCTGAGATTTCTGGAGATTCGTAATTTTCGGAAGCTTGGCAACCCCTTCCCATGAAAGTGTTTCTCGCCAGTCACTGCTTAGGGCTACATCAAGAGGAAACAAAACGTAGAGATGGAACGTGAAACTACTTTGCTGTGTCAAGTTTCAAGAAGCTAGCACAAACCGTTTTGGATTTAGCGTTCCAAATACATCTATCAATATAGGAGAAAACAGAGTGAAACCTAAAAATTCAAACTGTTACTGGAAATGAACGCTTCAAAATCGAAGAATGAAATTTGGGGAACCAAGTCGCCTTAGTGTACTGATCATTACCTGAAAGTATCATCCAGTTTGGGTGAAAAAATATTTGCTGAGATTTCTGGAGATTCGTAATTTTTGGAGACTTGGCAAACCCTTCCCATGAAAGAGTTACTCGCCAGTCACTGCTTAGGGCTACATCAAGAGGAAACAAAACGTAGAGATAGAACGTGAAACTACTTTGTTGTGTCAAGTTTCAAGAAGCTAGCACAAACCGTGTTGGATTTAGAGTTCCAAATACATCTATCAATATAGGAGAAAACACAGTGAAACCTAAAAATTCAAACTGTTACTGGAAATGAACGCTTCAACATAGAAGAACGAAATTTGGGGAACCAAGTCGCCTTAGTGTACTGATCATTACCTGAAAGTATCATCCAGTTTGGGTGAAAAAATATTTGCTGAGATTTCTGGAGATTCGTAATATTTGGAAGCTTGGCAACCCCTTCCCATGAAAGTGTTTCTCGCCAGTCACTGCTTAGGGCTACATCAAGAGGAAACAAAACGTAGAGATAGAATGTGAAACTACTTTGTTGTGTCAAGTTTCAAGAAGCTAGCACAAACCATGTTGGATTTAGAGTTCCAAATACATCTATCAATATAGGAGAAAACAGAGTGAAACCTAAAAATTCAAACTGTTACTGGAAATGATCGCTTCAACATAGAAGAATGAAATTTGGTGAACCAAGTCGCCTTAGTGTACTGATCATTACCTGAAAGTATCATCCAGTTTGGGTGAAAAAATATTTGCTGAGATTTCTGGAGATTCGTAATTTTTGGAGACTTGGCAAACCCTTCCCATGAAAGTGTTTCTCGCCAGTCACTGCTTAGGGCTACATCAAGAGGAAACAAAACGTAGAGATAGAACGTGAAACTACTTTGTTGTGTCAAGTTTCAAGAAGCTAGCACAAACCGTGTTGGATTTAGAGTTCCAAATACATCTATCAATATAGGAGAAAACAGAGTGAAACCTAAAAATTCAAACTGTTACTGGAAATGAACGCTTCAACATAGAAGAACGAAATTTGGGGAACCAAGTCGCCTTAGTGTACTGATCATTACCTGAAAGTATCATCCAGTTTGGGTGAAAAAATATTTGCTGAGATTTCTGGAGATTCGTAATTTTTGGAAGCTTGGCAACCCCTTCCCATGAAAGTGTTTCTCGCCAGTCACTGCTTAGGGCTACATCAAGAGGAAACAAAACGTAGAGATAGAATGTGAAACTACTTTGTTGTGTCAAGTTTCAAGAAGCTAGCCCAAACCATGTTGGATTTAGAGTTCCAAATACATCTATCAATATAGGAGAAAACAGAGTGAAACCTAAAAATTCAAACTGTTACTGGAAATGAACGCTTCAACATAGAAGAATGAAATTTGGGGAACCAAGTCGCCTTAGTGTACTGATCATTACCTGAAAGTATCATCCAGTTTGGGTGAAAAAATATTTGCTGAGATTTCTGGAGATTCGTAATTTTTGGAGACTTGGCAAACCCTTCCCATGAAAGTGTTTCTCGCCAGTCACTGCTTAGGGCTACATCAAGAGGAAACAAAACGTAGAGATAGAACGTGAAACTACTTTGCTGTGTCAAGTTTCAAGAAGCTAGCACAAACCGTTTTGGATTTAGCGTTCCAAATACATCTATCAATATAGGAGAAAACAGAGTGAAACCTAAAAATTCAAACTGTTACTGGAAATGAACGCTTCAACATAGAAGAATGAAATTTGGGGAACCAAGTCGCCTTAGTGTACTGATCATTACCTGAAAGTATCATCCAGTTTGGGTGAAAAAATATTTGCTGAGATTTCTGGAGATTCGTAATTTTTGGAGACTTGGCAAACCCTTCCCATGAAAGTGTTTCTCGCCAGTCACTGCTTAGGGCTACATCAACAGGAAACAAAACGTAGAGATACAATGTGAAACTACATTGTTTTGTCAACTTTCAAGAAGCTAGCACAAACCGTGTTGGATTCAGAGTTCCAAATACATCTATCAATATAGGAGAAAACAGAGTGAAACCTAAAAATTCAAACTGTTACTGGAAATGAACGCTTCAACATAGAAGAACGAAATTTGGGGAACCAAGTCGCCTTAGTGTACTGATCATTACCTGAAAGTATCATCCAGTTTGGGTGAAAAAATATTTGCTGAGATTTCTGGAGATTCGTAATTTTCGGAAGCTTGGCAACCCCTTCCCATGAAAGTGTTTCTCGCCAGTCACTGCTTAGGGCTACATCAAGAGGAAACAAAACGTAGAGATGGAACGTGAAACTACTTTGCTGTGTCAAGTTTCAAGAAGCTAGCACAAACCGTTTTGGATTTAGCGTTCCAAATACATCTATCAATATAGGAGAAAACAGAGTGAAACCTAAAAATTCAAACTGTTACTGGAAATGAACGCTTCAACATCGAAGAATGAAATTTGGGGAACCAAGTCGCCTTAGTGTACTGATCATTACCTGAAAGTATCATCCAGTTTGGGTGAAAAAATATTTGCTGAGATTTCTGGAGATTCGTAATTTTTGGAGACTTGGCAAACCCTTCCCATGAAAGAGTTACTCGCCAGTCACTGCTTAGGGCTACATCAAGAGGAAACAAAACGTAGAGATAGAACGTGAAACTACTTTGCTGTGTCAAGTTTCAAGAAGCTAGCACAAACCGTTTTGGATTTAGCGTTCCAAATACATCTATCAATATAGGAGAAAACAGAGTGAAACCTAAAAATTCAAACTGTTACTGGAAATGAACGCTTCAACATAGAAGAACGAAATTTGGGGAACCAAGTCGCCTTAGTGTACTGATCATTACCTGAAAGTATCATCCAGTTTGGGTGAAAAAATATTTGCTGAGATTTCTGGAGATTCGTAATTTTTGGAAGCTTGGCAACCCCTTCCCATGAAAGTGTTTCTCGCCAGTCACTGCTTAGGGCTACATCAAGAGGAAACAAAACGTAGAGATAGAATGTGAAACTACTTTGTTGTGTCAAGTTTCAAGAAGCTAGCACAAACCATGTTGGATTTAGAGTTCCAAATACATCTATCAATATAGGAGAAAACAGAGTGAAACCTAAAAATTCAAACTGTTACTGGAAATGAACGCTTCAACATAGAAGAATGAAATTTGGGGAACCAAGTCGCCTTAGTGTACTGATCATTACCTGAAAGTATCATCCAGTTTGGGTGAAAAAATATTTGCTGAGATTTCTGGAGATTCGTAATTTTTGGAGACTTGGCAAACCCTTCCCATGAAAGTGTTTCTCGCCAGTCACTGCTTAGGGCTACATCAAGAGGAAACAAAACGTAGAGATAGAACGTGAAACTACTTTGTTGTGTCAAGTTTCAAGAAGCTAGCACAAACCGTGTTGGATTTCGAGTTCCAAATACATCTATCAATATAGGAGAAAACAGAGTGAAACCTAAAAATTCAAACTGTTACTGGAAATGAACGCTTCAACATAGAAGAATGAAATTTGGGGAACCAAGTCGCCTTAGTGTACTGATCATTACCTGAAAGTATCATCCAGTTTGGGTGAAAAAATATTTGCTGAGATTTCTGGAGATTCGTAATTTTTGGAGACTTGGCAAACCCTTCCCATGAAAGTGTTTCTCGCCAGTCACTGCTTAGGGCTACATCAAGAGGAAACAAAACTTAGAGATAGAATGTGAAACTACTTTGTTGTGTCAAGTTTCAAGAAGCTAGCACAAACCGTTTTGGATTTAGCGTTCCAAATACATCTATCAATATAGGAGAAAACAGAGTGAAACCTAAAAATTCAAACTGTTACTGGAAATGAACGCTTCAACATAGAAGAATGAAATTTGGGGAACCAAGTCGCCTTAGTGTACTGATCATTACCTGAAAGTATCATCCAGTTTGGGTGAAAAAATATTTGCTGAGATTTCTGGAGATTCGTAATTTTTGGAAGCTTGGCAACCCCTTCCCATGAAAGTGTTTCTCGCCAGTCACTGCTTAGGGCTACATCAAGAGGAAACAAAATGTAGAGATAGAACGTGAAACTACTTTGTTTTGTATACTTTCAAGAAGCTAGCACAAACCTTGTTGGATTCAGAGTTCCAAATACATCTATCAATATAGGAGAAAACAGAGTGAAACCTAAAAATTCAAACTGTTACTGGAAATGAACGCTTCAACATAGAAGAACGAAATTTGGGGAACCAAGTCGCCTTAGTGTACTGATCATTACCTGAAAGTATCATCCAGTTTGGGTGAAAAAATATTTGCTGAGATTTCTGGAGATTCGTAATTTTCGGAAGCTTGGCAACCCCTTCCCATGAAAGTGTTTCTCGCCAGTCACTGCTTAGGGCTACATCAAGAGGAAACAAAACGTAGAGATGGAACGTGAAACTACTTTGCTGTGTCAAGTTTCAAGAAGCTAGCACAAACCGTTTTGGATTTAGCGTTCCAAATACATCTATCAATATAGGAGAAAACAGAGTGAAACCTAAAAATTCAAACTGTTACTGGAAATGAACGCTTCAAAATCGAAGAATGAAATTTGGGGAACCAAGTCGCCTTAGTGTACTGATCATTACCTGAAAGTATCATCCAGTTTGGGTGAAAAAATATTTGCTGAGATTTCTGGAGATTCGTAATTTTTGGAGACTTGGCAAACCCTTCCCATGAAAGAGTTACTCGCCAGTCACTGCTTAGGGCTACATCAAGAGGAAACAAAACGTAGAGATAGAACGTGAAACTACTTTGTTGTGTCAAGTTTCAAGAAGCTAGCACAAACCGTGTTGGATTTAGAGTTCCAAATACATCTATCAATATAGGAGAAAACACAGTGAAACCTAAAAATTCAAACTGTTACTGGAAATGAACGCTTCAACATAGAAGAACGAAATTTGGGGAACCAAGTCGCCTTAGTGTACTGATCATTACCTGAAAGTATCATCCAGTTTGGGTGAAAAAATATTTGCTGAGATTTCTGGAGATTCGTAATATTTGGAAGCTTGGCAACCCCTTCCCATGAAAGTGTTTCTCGCCAGTCACTGCTTAGGGCTACATCAAGAGGAAACAAAACGTAGAGATAGAATGTGAAACTACTTTGTTGTGTCAAGTTTCAAGAAGCTAGCACAAACCATGTTGGATTTAGAGTTCCAAATACATCTATCAATATAGGAGAAAACAGAGTGAAACCTAAAAATTCAAACTGTTACTGGAAATGATCGCTTCAACATAGAAGAATGAAATTTGGTGAACCAAGTCGCCTTAGTGTACTGATCATTACCTGAAAGTATCATCCAGTTTGGGTGAAAAAATATTTGCTGAGATTTCTGGAGATTCGTAATTTTTGGAGACTTGGCAAACCCTTCCCATGAAAGTGTTTCTCGCCAGTCACTGCTTAGGGCTACATCAAGAGGAAACAAAACGTAGAGATAGAACGTGAAACTACTTTGTTGTGTCAAGTTTCAAGAAGCTAGCACAAACCGTGTTGGATTTAGAGTTCCAAATACATCTATCAATATAGGAGAAAACAGAGTGAAACCTAAAAATTCAAACTGTTACTGGAAATGAACGCTTCAACATAGAAGAACGAAATTTGGGGAACCAAGTCGCCTTAGTGTACTGATCATTACCTGAAAGTATCATCCAGTTTGGGTGAAAAAATATTTGCTGAGATTTCTGGAGATTCGTAATTTTTGGAAGCTTGGCAACCCCTTCCCATGAAAGTGTTTCTCGCCAGTCACTGCTTAGGGCTACATCAAGAGGAAACAAAACGTAGAGATAGAATGTGAAACTACTTTGTTGTGTCAAGTTTCAAGAAGCTAGCCCAAACCATGTTGGATTTAGAGTTCCAAATACATCTATCAATATAGGAGAAAACAGAGTGAAACCTAAAAATTCAAACTGTTACTGGAAATGAACGCTTCAACATAGAAGAATGAAATTTGGGGAACCAAGTCGCCTTAGTGTACTGATCATTACCTGAAAGTATCATCCAGTTTGGGTGAAAAAATATTTGCTGAGATTTCTGGAGATTCGTAATTTTTGGAGACTTGGCAAACCCTTCCCATGAAAGTGTTTCTCGCCAGTCACTGCTTAGGGCTACATCAAGAGGAAACAAAACGTAGAGATAGAACGTGAAACTACTTTGCTGTGTCAAGTTTCAAGAAGCTAGCACAAACCGTTTTGGATTTAGCGTTCCAAATACATCTATCAATATAGGAGAAAACAGAGTGAAACCTAAAAATTCAAACTGTTACTGGAAATGAACGCTTCAACATAGAAGAATGAAATTTGGGGAACCAAGTCGCCTTAGTGTACTGATCATTACCTGAAAGTATCATCCAGTTTGGGTGAAAAAATATTTGCTGAGATTTCTGGAGATTCGTAATTTTTGGAGACTTGGCAAACCCTTCCCATGAAAGTGTTTCTCGCCAGTCACTGCTTAGGGCTACATCAACAGGAAACAAAACGTAGAGATACAATGTGAAACTACATTGTTTTGTCAACTTTCAAGAAGCTAGCACAAACCGTGTTGGATTCAGAGTTCCAAATACATCTATCAATATAGGAGAAAACAGAGTGAAACCTAAAAATTCAAACTGTTACTGGAAATGAACGCTTCAACATAGAAGAACGAAATTTGGGGAACCAAGTCGCCTTAGTGTACTGATCATTACCTGAAAGTATCATCCAGTTTGGGTGAAAAAATATTTGCTGAGATTTCTGGAGATTCGTAATTTTCGGAAGCTTGGCAACCCCTTCCCATGAAAGTGTTTCTCGCCAGTCACTGCTTAGGGCTACATCAAGAGGAAACAAAACGTAGAGATGGAACGTGAAACTACTTTGCTGTGTCAAGTTTCAAGAAGCTAGCACAAACCGTTTTGGATTTAGCGTTCCAAATACATCTATCAATATAGGAGAAAACAGAGTGAAACCTAAAAATTCAAACTGTTACTGGAAATGAACGCTTCAACATCGAAGAATGAAATTTGGGGAACCAAGTCGCCTTAGTGTACTGATCATTACCTGAAAGTATCATCCAGTTTGGGTGAAAAAATATTTGCTGAGATTTCTGGAGATTCGTAATTTTTGGAGACTTGGCAAACCCTTCCCATGAAAGAGTTACTCGCCAGTCACTGCTTAGGGCTACATCAAGAGGAAACAAAACGTAGAGATAGAACGTGAAACTACTTTGCTGTGTCAAGTTTCAAGAAGCTAGCACAAACCGTTTTGGATTTAGCGTTCCAAATACATCTATCAATATAGGAGAAAACAGAGTGAAACCTAAAAATTCAAACTGTTACTGGAAATGAACGCTTCAACATAGAAGAACGAAATTTGGGGAACCAAGTCGCCTTAGTGTACTGATCATTACCTGAAAGTATCATCCAGTTTGGGTGAAAAAATATTTGCTGAGATTTCTGGAGATTCGTAATTTTTGGAAGCTTGGCAACCCCTTCCCATGAAAGTGTTTCTCGCCAGTCACTGCTTAGGGCTACATCAAGAGGAAACAAAACGTAGAGATAGAATGTGAAACTACTTTGTTGTGTCAAGTTTCAAGAAGCTAGCACAAACCATGTTGGATTTAGAGTTCCAAATACATCTATCAATATAGGAGAAAACAGAGTGAAACCTAAAAATTCAAACTGTTACTGGAAATGAACGCTTCAACATAGAAGAATGAAATTTGGGGAACCAAGTCGCCTTAGTGTACTGATCATTACCTGAAAGTATCATCCAGTTTGGGTGAAAAAATATTTGCTGAGATTTCTGGAGATTCGTAATTTTTGGAGACTTGGCAAACCCTTCCCATGAAAGTGTTTCTCGCCAGTCACTGCTTAGGGCTACATCAAGAGGAAACAAAACGTAGAGATAGAACGTGAAACTACTTTGTTGTGTCAAGTTTCAAGAAGCTAGCACAAACCGTGTTGGATTTCGAGTTCCAAATACATCTATCAATATAGGAGAAAACAGAGTGAAACCTAAAAATTCAAACTGTTACTGGAAATGAACGCTTCAACATAGAAGAATGAAATTTGGGGAACCAAGTCGCCTTAGTGTACTGATCATTACCTGAAAGTATCATCCAGTTTGGGTGAAAAAATATTTGCTGAGATTTCTGGAGATTCGTAATTTTTGGAGACTTGGCAAACCCTTCCCATGAAAGTGTTTCTCGCCAGTCACTGCTTAGGGCTACATCAAGAGGAAACAAAACTTAGAGATAGAATGTGAAACTACTTTGTTGTGTCAAGTTTCAAGAAGCTAGCACAAACCGTTTTGGATTTAGCGTTCCAAATACATCTATCAATATAGGAGAAAACAGAGTGAAACCTAAAAATTCAAACTGTTACTGGAAATGAACGCTTCAACATAGAAGAATGAAATTTGGGGAACCAAGTCGCCTTAGTGTACTGATCATTACCTGAAAGTATCATCCAGTTTGGGTGAAAAAATATTTGCTGAGATTTCTGGAGATTCGTAATTTTTGGAAGCTTGGCAACCCCTTCCCATGAAAGTGTTTCTCGCCAGTCACTGCTTAGGGCTACATCAAGAGGAAACAAAACGTAGAGATAGAACGTGAAACTACTTTGCTGTGTCAAGTTTCAAGAAGCTAGCACAAACTGTTTTGGATTTAGCGTTCCAAATACATCTATCAATATAGGAGAAAACAGAGTGAAACCTAAAAATTCATACTGTTACTGGAAATGAACGCTTCAACATAGAAGAACGAAATTTGGGGAACCAAGTCGCCTTAGTGTACTGATCATTACCTGAAAGTATCATCCAGTTTGGGTGAAAAAATATTTGCTGAGATTTCTGGAGATTCGTAATTTTTGGAAGCTTGGCAACCCCTTCCCATGATAGTGTTTCTCGCCAGTCACTGCTTAGGGCTACATCAAGAGGAAACAAAACGTAGAGATAGAATGTGAAACTACTTTGTTGTGTCAAGCTTCAAGAAGCTACCACAAATCGTGTTGGATTTAGAGTTCCAATACATCTATCAATATAGGAGAAAACAGAGTGAAACCTAAAAATTCAAACTGTTAGTGGAAATGAACGCTTCAACATAGAAGAACGAAATTTGGGGAACCAAGTCGCCTTAGTGTACTGATCATTACCTGAAAGTATCATCCAGTTTGGGTGAAAAAATATTTGCTGAGATTTCTGGAGATTCGTAATTTTTGGAAGCTTGGCAACCCCTTCCCATGAAAGTGTTTCTTGCCAGTCACTGCTTAGGGCTACATCAAGAGGAAACAAAACGTAGAGATACAATGTGAAACTACATTGTTTTGTCAACTTTCAAGAAGCTAGCACAAACCGTGTTGGATTCAGAGTTACAAATACATCTATCAATATAGGAGAAAACAGAGTGAAACCTAAAAATTCAAACTGTTACTGGAAATGAACGCTTCAACATAGAAGAACGAAATTTGGGGAACCAAGTCGCCTTAGTGTACTGATCATTACCTGAAAGTATCATCCAGTTTGGGTGAAAAAATATTTGCTGAGATTTCTGGAGATTCGTAATTTTTGGAGACTTGGCAACCCCTTCCCATGAAAGTGTTTCTCGCCAGTCACTGCTTAGGGCTACATCAAGAGGAAACAAAACGTAGAGATAGAACGTGAAACTACTTTGCTGTGTCAAGTTTCAAGAAGCTAGCACAAACCGTTTTGGATTTAGCGTTCCAAATACATCTATGAATATAGGAGAAAACAGAGTGAAACCTAAAAATTCAAACTGTTACTGGAAATGAATGCTTCAACATAGAAGAACGAAATTTGGGGAACCAAGTCGCCTTAGTGTACTGATCATTACCTGAAAGTATCATCCAGTTTGGGTGAAAAAATATTTGCTGAGATTTCTGGAGATTCGTAATTTTTGGAGACTTGGCAAACCCTTCCCATGAAAGTGTTTCTCGCCAGTCACTGCTTAGGGCTACATCAAGAGGAAACAAAACTTAGAGATAGAATGTGAAACTACTTTGTTGTGTCAAGTTTCAAGAAGCTAGCACAAACCGTGTTGGATTTAGAGTTCCAAATACATCTATCAATATAGGAGAAAACAGAGTGAAACCTAAAAATTCAAACTGTTACTGGAAATGAACGCTTCAACATAGAAGAACGAAATTTGGGGAACCAAGTCGCCTTAGTGTACTGATCATTACCTGAAAGTATCATCCAGTTTGGGTGAAAAAATATTTGCTGAGATTTCTGGAGATTCGTAATTTTTGGAAGCTTGGCAACCCCTTCCCATGAAAGTGTTTCTCGCCAGTCACTGCTTAGGGCTACATCAAGAGGAAACAAAACGTAGAGATAGAATGTGAAACTACTTTGTTGTGTCAAGCTTCAAGAAGCTAACACAAATCGTGTTGGATATAGAGTTCCAAATACATCTATCAATATAGGAGAAAACAGAGTGAAACCTAAAAATTCAAACTGTTACTGGAAATGAACGCTTCAACATAGAAGAACGAAATTTGGGGAACCAAGTCGCCTTAGTGTACTGATCATTACCTGAAAGTATCATCCAGTTTGGGTGAAAAAATATTTGCTGAGATTTCTGGAGATTCGTAATTTTTGGAAGCTTGGCAATCCCTTCCCATGAAAGTGTTTCTCGCCAGTCACTGCTTAGGGCTACATCAAGAGGAAACAAAATGTAGAGATAGAACGTGAAACTACTTTGTTTTGTATACTTTCAAGAAGCTAGCACAAACCTTGTTGGATTCAGAGTTCCAAATACATCTATCAATATAGGAGAAAACAGAGTGAAACCTAAAAATTCAAACTGTTACTGGAAATGAACGCTTCAACATAGAAGAACGAAATTTGGGGAACCAAGTCGCCTTAGTGTACTGATCATTACCTGAAAGTATCATCCAGTTTGGGTGAAAAAATATTTCCTGAGATTTCTGGAGATTCGTAATTTTCGGAAGCTTGGCAACCCCTTCCCATGAAAGTGTTTCTCGCCAGTCACTGCTTAGGGCTACATCAAGAGGAAACAAAACGTAGAGATAGAACGTGAAACTACTTTGCTGTGTCAAGTTTCAAGAAGCTAGCACAAACAGTTTTGGATTTAGCCTTCCAAATACATCTATCAATATAGGAGAAAACAGAGTGAAACCTAAAAATTCAAACTGTTACTGGAAATGAACGCTTCAACATAGAAGAACGAAATTTGGGGAACCAAGTCGCCTTAGTGTACTGATCATTACCTGAAAGTATCATCCAGTTTGGGTGAAAAAATATTTGCTGAGATTTCTGGAGATTCGTAATTTTTGGAAGCTTGGCAACCCCTTCCCATGAAAGTGTTTCTCGCCAGTCACTGCTTAGGGCTACATCAAGAGGAAACAAAATGTAGAGATAGAACGTGAAACTACTTTGTTTTGTATACTTTCAAGAAGCTAGCACAAACCTTGTTGGATTCAGAGTTCCAAATACATCTATCAATATAGGAGAAAACAGAGTGAAACCTAAAAATTCAAACTGTTACTGGAAATGAACGCTTCAACATAGAAGAACGAAATTTGGGGAACCAAGTCGCCTTAGTGTACTGATCATTACCTGAAAGTATCATCCAGTTTGGGTGAAAAAATATTTGCTGAGATTTCTGGAGATTCGTAATTTTCGGAAGCTTGGCAACCCCTTCCCATGAAAGTGTTTCTCGCCAGTCACTGCTTAGGGCTACATCAAGAGGAAACAAAACGTAGAGATAGAACGTGAAACTACTTTGCTGTGTCAAGTTTCAAGAAGCTAGCACAAACCGTTTTGGATTTAGCGTTCCAAATACATCTATCAATATAGGAGAAAACAGAGTGAAACCTAAAAATTCAAACTGTTACTGGAAATGAACGCTTCAACATAGAAGAACGAAATTTGGGGAACCAAGTCGCCTTAGTGTACTGATCATTTCCTGAAAGTATCATCCAGTTTGGGTGAAAAAATATTTGCTGAGATTTCTGGAGATTCGTAATTTTTGGAAGCTTGGCAACCCCTTCCCATGAAAGTGTTTCTCGCCAGTCACTGCTTAGGGCTACATCAAGAGGAAACAAAACGTAGAGATAGAATGTGAAACTACTTTGTTGTGTCAAGTTTCAAGAAGCTAGCACAAACCATGTTGGATTTACAGTTCCAAATACATCTATCAATATAGGAGAAAACAGAGTGAAACCTAAAAATTCAAACTGTTACTGGAAATGAACGATTCAACATAGATGAATGAAATTTGGGGAACCAAGTCGCCTTAGTGTACTGATCATTACCTGAAAGTATCATCCAGTTTGGGTGAAAAAATATTTGCTGAGATTTCTGGAGATTCGTAATTTTTGGAGACTTGGCAACCCCTTCCCATGAAAGTGTTTCTCGCCAGTCACTGCTTAGGGCTACATCAAGAGGAAAGAAAACGTAGAGATAGAACGTGAAACTACTTTGTTGTGTCAAGTTTCAAGAAGCTAGCACAAACCGTGTTGGATTTAGAGTTCCAAATACATCTATCAATATAGGAGAAAACAGAGTGAAACCTAAAAATTCAAACTGTTACTGGAAATGAACGCTTCAACATAGAAGAACGAAATTTGGGGAACCAAGTCGCCTTAGTGTACTGATCATTACCTGAAAGTATCATCCAGTTTGGGTGAAAAAATATTTGCTGAGATTTCTGGAGATTCGTAATTTTTGGAAGCTTGGCAACCCCTTCCCATGAAAGTGTTTCTCGCCAGTCACTGCTTAGGGCTACATCAAGAGGAAACAAAATGTAGAGATAGAATGTGAAACTACTTTGTTGTGTCAAGTTTCAAGAAGCTAGCCCAAACCATGTTGGATTTAGAGTTCCAAATACATCTATCAATATAGGAGAAAACAGAGTGAAACCTAAAAATTCAAACTGTTACTGGAAATGAACGCTTCAACATAGAAGAATGAAATTTGGGGAACCAAGTCGCCTTAGTGTACTGATCATTACCTGAAAGTATCATCCAGTTTGGGTGAAAAAATATTTGCTGAGATTTCTGGAGATTCGTAATATTTGGAGACTTGGCAAACCCTTCCCATGAAAGTGTTTCTCGCCAGTCACTGCTTAGGGCTACATCAAGAGGAAACAAAACGTAGAGATAGAACGTGAAACTACTTTGCTGTGTCAAGTTTCAAGAAGCTAGCACAAACCGTTTTGGATTTAGCGTTCCAAATACATCTATCAATATAGGAGAAAACAGAGTGAAACCTTAAAATTCAAACTGTTACTGGAAATGAATGCTTCAACATAGAAGAACGAAATTTGGGGAACCAAGTCGCCTTAGTGTACTGATCATTACCTGAAAATATCATCCAGTTTGGGTGAAAAAATATTTGCTGAGATTTCTGGAGATTCGTAATTTTGGGAAGCTTGGCAACCCCTTCCCATGATAGTGTTTCTCACCAGTCACTGCTTAGGGCTACATCAAGAGGAAACAAAACGTAGAGATATAATGTGAAACTACTTTGTTGTGTCAAGCTTCAAAAAGCTACCACAAATCGTGTTGGATTTAGAGTTCCAATACATCTATCAATATAGGAGAAAACAGAGTGAAACCTAAAAATTCAAACTGTTAGTGGAAATGAACGCTTCAACATAGAAGAACGAAATTTGGGGAACCAAGTCGCCTTAGTGTACTGATCATTACCTGAAAGTATCATCCAGTTTGGGTGAAAAAATATTTGCTGAGATTTCTTTAGATTCGTAATTTTTGGAAGCTTGGCAACCCCTTCCCATGAAAGTGTTTCTTGCCAGTCACTGCTTAGGGCTACATCAAGAGGAAACAAAACGTAGAGATACAATGTGAAACTACATTGTTTTGTCAACTTTCAAGAAGCTAGCACAAACCGTGTTGGATTCAGAGTTCCAAATACATCTATCAATATAGGAGAAAACAGAGTGAAACCTAAAAATTCAAACTGTTACTGGAAATGAACGCTTCAACATAGAAGAATGAAATTTGGGGAACCAAGTCGCCTTAGTGTACTGATCATTACCTGAAAGTATCATCCAGTTTGGGTGAAAAAACATTTGCTGAGATTTCTGGAGATTCGTAATTTTTGGAGACTTGGCAAACCCTTCCCATGAAAGTGTTTCTCGCCAGTCACTGCTTAGGGCTACATCAAGAGGAAACAAAACGTAGAGATAGAACGTGAAACTACTTTGCTGTGTCAAGTTTCAAGAAGCTAGCACAAACCGTTTTGGATTTAGCGTTCCAAATACATCTATCAATATAGGAGAAAACAGAGTGAAACCTAAAAATTCAAACTGTTACTGGAAATGAACGCTTCAACATAGAAGAACGAAATTTGGGGAACCAAGTCGCCTTAGTGTACTGATCATTACCTGAAAGTATCATCCAGTTTGGGTGAAAAAATATTTGCTGAGATTTCTGGAGATTCGTAATTTTTGGAGATTTGGCAAACCCTTCCCATGAAAGTGTTTCTCGCCAGTCACTGCTTAGGGCTACATCAAGAGGAAACAAAACGTAGAGATAGAACGTGAAACTACTTTGTTGTGTCAAGTTTCAAGAAGCTAGCACAAACCATGTTGGATTTAGAGTTCCAAATACATCTATCAATATAGGAGAAAACAGAGTGAAACCTAAAAATTCAAACTGTTACTGGAAATGAACGCTTCAACATAGAAGAACGAAATTTGGGGAACCAAGTCGCCTTAGTGTACTGATCATTACCTGAAAGTATCATCCAGTTTGGGTGAAAAAATATTTGCTGAGATTTCTGGAGATTCGTAATTTTGGGAAGCTTGGCAACCCCTTCCCATGAAAGTGTTTCTCGCCAGTCAATGCTTAGGGCTACATCAAGAGGAAACAAAACGTAGAGATAGAATGTGAAACTACTTTGTTGTGTCAAGGTTCAAGAAGCTAGCACAAATCGTGTTGGATTTAGAGTTCCAAATACATCTATCAATATAGGAGAAAACAGAGTGAAACCGAAAAATTCAAACTGTTACTGGAAATGAACGCTTCAACATAGAAGAACGAAATTTGGGGAACCAAGTCGCCTTAGTGTACTGATCATTACCTGAAAGTATCATCCAGTTTGGGTGAAAAAATATTTGCTGAGATTTCTGGAGATTCGTAATTTTTGGAAGCTTGGCAACCCCTTCCCATGAAAGTGTTTCTCGCCAGTCACTGCTTAGGGCTACATCAAGAGGAAACAAAACGTAGAGATAGAACGTGAAACTACTTTGTTGTGTCAAGTTTCAAGAAGCTAGCACAAACCGTGTTGGATTTAGAGTTCCAAATACATCTATCAATATAGGAGAAAATAGATTGAAACCTAAAAATTCAAACTGTTACTGGAAATGAACGCTTCAACATCGAAGAACGAAATTTGGGGAACCAAGTCGCCTTAGTGTACTGATCATTACCTGAAAGTATCATCCAGTTTGGGTGAAAAAATATTTGCTGAGATTTCTGGAGATTCGTAATTTTGGGAAGCTTGGCAACCCCTTCCCATGAAAGTGTTTCTCGCCAGTCACTACTTAGGGCAACATCAAGAGGAAACAAAATGTAGAGATAGAATGTGAAACTACTTTGTTGTGTCAAGTTTCAAGAAACTAGCACAAACCGTGTTGGATTTAGAGTTCCAAATACATCTATCAATATAGGAGAAAACAGAGTGAAACCTAAAAATTCAAACTGTTTCTGGAAATGAACGCTTCAACATAGAAGAATGAAATTTGGGGAACCAAGTCGCCTTAGTGTACTGATCATTACCTGAAAGTATCATCCAGTTTGGGTGAAAAAATATTTGCTGAGATTTCTGGAGATTCATAATTTTGGGAAGCTTGGCAACCCCTTCCCATGAAAGTGTTTCTCGCCAGTCACTGCTTAGGGCTACATCAAGAGGAACCAAAATGTAGAGATAGAACGTGAAACTACTTTGTTGGGTCAAGTTTCAAGAAGCTAGCACAAACCGTGTTGGATTTAGAGTTCCAAATACATCTATCAATATAGGAGAAAACAGAGTGAAACCTAAAAATTCAAACTGTTACTGGAAATGAAAGCTTCAACATAGAAGAACGAAATTTGGGGAACCAAGTCCCCTTAGTGTACTGATCATTACCTGAAAGTATCATCCAGTTTGGGTGAAAAAATATTTGCTGAGATTTCTGGAGATTCGTAATTTTTGGAAGCTTGGCAACCCCTTCCCATGAAAGTGTTTCTCGCCAGACACTGTTTAGGGCTACATCAAGAGGAAACAATACGTAGAGATAGAACGTGAAACTACTTTGTTGTGTCAAGTTTCAACAAACTAGCACAAACCGTGTTGGATTTAGAGTTCCAAATACATCTATCAATATAGGAGAAAACAGAGTGAAACCTAAAAATTCAAACTGTTACTGGAAATAAACGCTTCAACATAGAAGAACGAAATTTGGGGAACCAAGTCGCCTTAGTGTACTGATCATTACCTGAAAGTATCATCCAGTTTGGGTGAAAAAATACTAGCTGAGATTTCTGGAGATTCGTAATTTTTGGAGACTTGGCAAACCCTTCCCATGAAAGTGTTTCTCGCCAGTCACTGTTTAGGGCTACATCAAGAGGAAACAAAACGTAGAGATAGAACGGGAAACTACTTTGTTGTGTCAAGTTTCAAGAAGCTAGCACAAACCGTGTTGGATTTAGAGTTCCAAATACATCTATCAATATAGGAGAAAACAGAGTGAAACCTAAAAATTCAACTGTTACTGGAAATGAACGCTTCAACATAGAAGAACGAAATTTGGGGAACCAAGTCGCCTTAGTGTACTGATCATTACCTGAAAGTATCATCCAGTTTGGGTGAAAAAATATTTGCTGAGATTTCTGGAGATTCGTAATTTTGTGAAGCTTGGCAAACCCTTCCCATGAAAGTGTTTCTCGCCAGTCACTGCTTAGGGCTACATCAAGAGGAAACAAAACATAGAGATAGAACGTGAAACTACTTTGTTGTGTCAAGTTTCAAGAAGCTAGCACAAACCGTGTTGGATTTAGAGTTCCAAATACATCTATCAATATAGGAGAAAACAGAGTGAAACCTAAAAATTCATACTGTTACTGGAAGTGAACGCTTCAACATAGAAGAACGAAATTTGGGGAACCAAGTCCCCTTAGTGTACTGATCATTACCTGAAAGTATCATCCAGTTTGGGTGAAAAAATATTTGCTGAGATTTCTGGAGATTCGTAATTTTTGGAAGCTTGGCAACCCCTTCCCATGAAAGTGTTTCTCGCCAGACACTGTTTAGGGCTACATCAAGAGGAAACAAAACGTAGAGATAGAACGTGAAACTACTTTGTTGTGTCAAGTTTCAACAAACTAGCACAAACCGTGTTGGATTTAGAGTTCCAAATACATCTATCAATATAGGAGAAAACAGAGTGAAACCTAAAAATTCAAACTGTTACTGGAAATAAACGCTTCAACATAGAAGAACGAAATTTGGGGAACCAAGTTGCCTTAGTGTACTGATCATTACCTGAAAGTATCATCCAGTTTGGGTGAAAAAATACTAGCTGAGATTTCTGGAGATTCGTAATTTTTGGAGACTTGGCAAACCCTTCCCATGAAAGTGTTTCTCGCCAGTCACTGTTTAGGGCTACATCAAGAGGAAATAAAACGTAGAGATAGAACGGGAAACTACTTTGTTGTGTCAAGTTTCAAGAAGCTAGCACAAACCGTGTTGGATTTAGAGTTCCAAATACATCTATCAATATAGGAGAAAACAGAGTGAAACCTAAAAATTCAACTGTTACTGGAAATGAACGCTTCAACATAGAAGAACGAAATTTGGGGAACCAAGTCGCCTTAGTGTACTGATCATTACCTGAAAGTATCATCCAGTTTGGGTGAAAAAATATTTGCTGAGATTTCTGGAGATTCGTAATTTTGGAAGCTTGGCAACCCCTTCCCATGAAAGTGTTTCTCGCCAGTCACTGCTTAGGGCTACATCAAGAGGAAACAAAACGTAGAGATAGAATGTGAAACTACTTTGTTGTGTCAAGCTTCAAGAAGCTAGCACAAATCGTGTTGGATATAGAGTTCCAAATACATCTATCAATATAGGAGAAAACAGAGTGAAACCTAAAAATTCAAACTGTTACTGGAAATGAACGCTTCAACATAGAAGAACGAAATTTGGGGAACCAAGTCGCCTTAGTGTACTGATCATTACCTGAAAGTATCATCCAGTTTGGGTGAAAAAATATTTGCTGAGATTTCTGGAGATTCGTAATTTTTGGAAGCTTGGCAACCCCTTCCCATGAAAGTGTTTCTCGCCAGTCACTGCTTAGGGCTACATCAAGAGGAAACAAAATGTAGAGATAGAACGTGAAACTACTTTGTTTTGTATACTTTCAAGAAGCTAGCACAAACCTTGTTGGATTCAGAGTTCCAAATACATCTATCAATATAGGAGAAAACAGAGTGAAACCTAAAAATTCAAACTGTTACTGGAAATGAACGCTTCAACATAGAAGAATGAAATTTGGGGAACCAAGTCGCCTTAGTGTACTGATCATTACCTGAAAGTATCATCCAGTTTGGGTGAAAAAATATTTGCTGAGATTTCTGGAGATTCGTAATTTTTGGAGACTTGGCAAACTCTTCCCATGAAAGTGTTTCTCGCCAGTCACTGCTTAGGGCTACATCAAGAGGAAACAAAACGTAGAGATAGAACGTGAAACTACTTTGTTGTGTCAAGTTTCAAGAAGCTAGCACAAACCGTGTTGGATTTAGAGTTCCAAATACATCTATCAATATAGGAGAAAACAGAGTGAAACCTAAAAATTCAAACTGTTACTGGAAATGAACGCTTCAACATAGAAGAACGAAATTTGGGGAACCAAGTCGCCTTAGTGTACTGATCATTACCTGAAAGTGTCATCCAGTTTGGGTGAAAAATTATTTGCTGAGATTTTTGGAGATTCGTAATTTTTGGAAGCTTGGCAACCCCTACCCATGAAAGTACTTCTCGCCAGTCACTGCTTACGGCTACATCAAGAGGAAACAAAACGTAGAGATAGAACGTGAAACTACTTTGTTGTGTCAAGTTTCAAGAAGCTAGCACAAACCGTGTTGGATTTAGAGTTCCAAATACATCTATCAATATAGGAGAAAACAGAGTGAAACCTAAAAATTCAAACTGTTACTGGAAATGAACGCTTCAACATAGAAGAACGAAATTTGGGGAACCAAGTCGCCTTAGTGTACTGATCATTACCTGAAAGTATCATCCAGTTTGGGTGAAAAAATATTTGCTGAGATTTCTGGAGATTCGTAATTGTGGGAAGCTTGGAAACCCGTTCCCATGAAAGGGTCTCTCGCCAGTCACTGCTTAGGGCTACATCAAGAGGAAACAAAACGTAGAGATAGAATGTGAAACTACTTTGTTGTGTCAAGTTTCAAGAAGCTAGCACAAACCGTGTTGGATTTAGAGTTCCAAATACATCTATCAATATAGGAGAAAACAGAGTGAAACCTACAAATTCAAACTGTTACTGGAAATGAACGCTTCAACATAGAAGAACGAAATTTGGGGAACCAAGTCGCCTTAGTGTACTGATCATTACCTGAAAGTATCATCCAGTTTGGGTGAAAAAATATTTGCTGAGATTTCTGGAGATTCGTAATTTTGGGAAGCTTGGCAACCCCTTCCCATGAAAGTGTTTCTCGCCAGTCACTGCTTAGGGCTACATCAAGAGGAAACAAAACGTAGAGATAGAATGTGAAACCACTTTGTTGTGTCAAGTTTCAACAAACTAGCACAAACCGTGTTGGATTTAGAGTTCCAAATACATCTATCAATATAGGAGAAAACAGAGTGAAACCTAAAAATTCAAACTGTTACTGGAAGTGAACGCTTCAACATAGAAGAACGAAATTTGGGGAACCAAGTCGCCTTAGTGTACTGATCATTACCTGAGAGTATCATCCAGTTTGGGTGAAAAAATGTTTGCTGAGATTTCTGGAGATTCGTAATTTTGGGAAGCTTGGCAACCCCTTCCCATGAAAGTGTTTCTCGCCAGTCACTGCTTAGGGCTACATCAAGAGGAAACAAAATGTAGAGATAGAACGTGAAACTACTTTGTTGTGTCAAGTTTCAAGAAGCTAGCACAAACCGTGTTGGATTTAGAGTTCCAAATACATCTATCTATATAGGAGAAAACAGAGTGAAACCTAAAAATTCAAACTGTTACTGGAAATGAACGCTTGAACATAGAAGAACGAAATTTGGGGAACCAAGTCGCCTTAGTGTACTGATCATTACCTGAGTATCATCCAGTTTGGGTGAAGAAATATTTGCTGAGATTTCTGGAGATTCGTAATTTTGGGAAGCTTGGCAACCCCTTCTCATGAAAGTGTTTCTCGCCAGTCACTGCTTAGGGCTACATCAACAGGAAACAAAACGTATATATAGAACGTGAAACTACTTTGTTGTGTCAAGTTTCAAGAAGCTAGCACAAACCGTGTTGGATTTAGAGTTCCAAATACATCTATCAATATAGGAGAAAACAGAGTGAAACCTAAAAATTCAAACTGTTACTGGAAATGAACGCTTCAACATAGAAGAACGAAATTTGGGGAACCAAGTCGCCTTAGTGTACTGATCATTACCTGAAAGTATCATCCAGTTTGGGTGAAAAAATATTTGCTGAGATTTCTGGAGATTCGTAATTTTGGGAAGCTTGGCAACCCCTTCCCATGAAAGTGTTTCTCGCCAGTCACTGCTTAGGGCTACATCAAGAGGAAACAAAACGTAGAGTTAGAACGTGAAACTACTTTGTTGTGTCAAGTTTCAAGAAGCTAGCACAAACCGTGTTGGATTTAGAGTTCCAAATACATCTATCAATATAGGAGAAAATAGAGTGAAACCTAAAAATTCAAACTGTTACTGGAAATGAACGCTTCAACATAGAAGAACGAAATTTGGGGAACCAAGTCGCCTTAGTGTACTGATCATTACCTGAAAGTATCATCCAGTTTGGGTGAAAAAATATTTGCTGAGATTTCTGGAGATTCGTAATTTTTGGAAGCTTGGCAACCCCTTCCCATGAAAGTGTTTCTCGCCAGTCACTGCTTAGGGCTACATCAAGAGGAAACAAAACGTAGAGATAGAACGTGAAACTACTTTGTTGTGTCAAGTTTCAAGAAGCTAGCACAAACCGTGTTGGATTTAGAGTTCCAAATACATCTATCAATATAGGAGAAAACAGAGTGAAACCTAAAAATTCAAACTGTTACTGGAAATGAACGCTTCAACATAGAAGAACGAAATTTGGGGAACCAAGTCGCCTTAGTGTACTGATCATTACCTGAAAGTGTCATCCAGTTTGGGTGAAAAATTATTTGCTGAGATTTCTGGAGATTCGTAATTTTTGGAAGCTTGGCAACCCCTACCATGAAAGTGTTTCTCGCCAGTCACTGCTAAGGGCTACATCAAGAGGAAACAAAACGTAGAGATAGAACGTGAAACTACTTTGTTGTGTCAAGTTTCAAGAAGCTATCACAAACCGTGTTGGATTTAGAGTTCCAAATACATCTATCAATATAGGAGAAAACAGAGTGAAACCTAAAAATTCAAACTGTTACTGGAAATGAACGCTTCAACATAGAAGAACGAAATTTGGGACCCCAAGTCGCCTTAGTGTACTGATCATTACCTGAAAGTATCATCCAGTTTGGGTGAAAAAATATTTGCTGAGATTTCTGGAGATTCGTAATTGTGGGAAGCTTGGCAACCCGTTCCCATGAAAGTGTTTCTCGCCAGTCACTGATTAGGGCAACATCAAGAGGAAACAAAACGTAGAGATAGAATGTGAAACTACTTTGTTGTGTCAAGTTTCAACAAACTAGCACAAACCGTGTTGGATTTAGAGTTCCAAATACATCTATCAATATAGGAGAAAACAGAGTGAAACCTAAAAATTCAAACTGTTACTGGAAATGAACGCTTCAACATAGAAGAACGAAATTTGGGGAACCAAGTCGCCTTAGTGTACTGATCATTACCTGAAAGTATCATCCAGTTTGGGTGAAAAAATATTTGCTGAGATTTCTGGAGATTCGTAGTTTTGGGAAGCTTGGCAACCCCTTCCCATGAAAGTGTTTCTCGCCAGTCACTGCTTAGGGCTACATCAAGAGGAAACAAAACGTAGAGATAGAACGTGAAACTACTTTGTTGTGTCAAGTTTCAAGAAGCTAGCACAAACCGTGTTGGATTTAGAGTTCCAAATACATCTATCAATATAGGAGAAAACAGAGTGAAACCTAAAAATTCAAACTGTTACTGGAAATGAACGCTTCAACATAGAAGAACGAAATTTGGGGAACCAAGTCGCCTTAGTGTACTGATCATTACCTGAAAGTGTCATCCAGTTTGGGTGAAAAATTATTTGCTGAGATTTCTGGAGATTCGTAATTTTTGGAAGCTTGGCAACCCCTACCCATGAAAGTGTTTCTCGCCAGTCACTGCTTAGGGCTACATCAAGAGGAAACAAAACGTAGAGATAGAACGTGAAACTACTTTGTTGTGTCAAGTTTCAAGAAGCTATCACAAACCGTGTTGGATTTAGAGTTCCAAATACATCTATCAATATAGGAGAAAACAGAGTGAAACCTAAAAATTCAAACTGTTACTGGAAATAAACGCTTCAACATAGAAGAACGAAATTTGGGGAACCAAGTCGCCTTAGTGTACTGATCATTACCTGAAAGTATCATCCAGTTTGGGTGAAAAAATACTAGCTGAGATTTCTGGAGATTCGTAATTTTTGGAGACTTGGCAAACCCTTCCCATGAAAGTGTTTCTCGCCAGTCACTGTTTAGGGCTACATCAAGAGGAAACAAAACGTAGAGATAGAACGGGAAACTACTTTGTTGTGTCAAGTTTCAAGAAGCTAGCACAAACCGTGTTGGATTTAGAGTTCCAAATACATCTATCAATATAGGAGAAAACAGAGTGAAACCTAAAAATTCAACTGTTACTGGAAATGAACGCTTCAACATAGAAGAACGAAATTTGGGGAACCAAGTCGCCTTAGTGTACTGATCATTACCTGAAAGTATCATCCAGTTTGGGTGAAAAAATATTTGCTGAGATTTCTGGAGATTCGTAATTTTGTGAAGCTTGGCAAACCCTTCCCATGAAAGTGTTTCTCGCCAGTCACTGCTTAGGGCTACATCAAGAGGAAACAAAACATAGAGATAGAACGTGAAACTACTTTGTTGTGTCAAGTTTCAAGAAGCTAGCACAAACCGTGTTGGATTTAGAGTTCCAAATACATCTATCAATATAGGAGAAAACAGAGTGAAACCTAAAAATTCATACTGTTACTGGAAGTGAACGCTTCAACATAGAAGAACGAAATTTGGGGAACCAAGTCCCCTTAGTGTACTGATCATTACCTGAAAGTATCATCCAGTTTGGGTGAAAAAATATTTGCTGAGATTTCTGGAGATTCGTAATTTTTGGAAGCTTGGCAACCCCTTCCCATGAAAGTGTTTCTCGCCAGACACTGTTTAGGGCTACATCAAGAGGAAACAAAACGTAGAGATAGAACGTGAAACTACTTTGTTGTGTCAAGTTTCAACAAACTAGCACAAACCGTGTTGGATTTAGAGTTCCAAATACATCTATCAATATAGGAGAAAACAGAGTGAAACCTAAAAATTCAAACTGTTACTGGAAATAAACGCTTCAACATAGAAGAACGAAATTTGGGGAACCAAGTTGCCTTAGTGTACTGATCATTACCTGAAAGTATCATCCAGTTTGGGTGAAAAAATACTAGCTGAGATTTCTGGAGATTCGTAATTTTTGGAGACTTGGCAAACCCTTCCCATGAAAGTGTTTCTCGCCAGTCACTGTTTAGGGCTACATCAAGAGGAAATAAAACGTAGAGATAGAACGGGAAACTACTTTGTTGTGTCAAGTTTCAAGAAGCTAGCACAAACCGTGTTGGATTTAGAGTTCCAAATACATCTATCAATATAGGAGAAAACAGAGTGAAACCTAAAAATTCAACTGTTACTGGAAATGAACGCTTCAACATAGAAGAACGAAATTTGGGGAACCAAGTCGCCTTAGTGTACTGATCATTACCTGAAAGTATCATCCAGTTTGGGTGAAAAAATATTTGCTGAGATTTCTGGAGATTCGTAATTTTGGAAGCTTGGCAACCCCTTCCCATGAAAGTGTTTCTCGCCAGTCACTGCTTAGGGCTACATCAAGAGGAAACAAAACGTAGAGATAGAATGTGAAACTACTTTGTTGTGTCAAGCTTCAAGAAGCTAGCACAAATCGTGTTGGATATAGAGTTCCAAATACATCTATCAATATAGGAGAAAACAGAGTGAAACCTAAAAATTCAAACTGTTACTGGAAATGAACGCTTCAACATAGAAGAACGAAATTTGGGGAACCAAGTCGCCTTAGTGTACTGATCATTACCTGAAAGTATCATCCAGTTTGGGTGAAAAAATATTTGCTGAGATTTCTGGAGATTCGTAATTTTTGGAAGCTTGGCAACCCCTTCCCATGAAAGTGTTTCTCGCCAGTCACTGCTTAGGGCTACATCAAGAGGAAACAAAATGTAGAGATAGAACGTGAAACTACTTTGTTTTGTATACTTTCAAGAAGCTAGCACAAACCTTGTTGGATTCAGAGTTCCAAATACATCTATCAATATAGGAGAAAACAGAGTGAAACCTAAAAATTCAAACTGTTACTGGAAATGAACGCTTCAACATAGAAGAATGAAATTTGGGGAACCAAGTCGCCTTAGTGTACTGATCATTACCTGAAAGTATCATCCAGTTTGGGTGAAAAAATATTTGCTGAGATTTCTGGAGATTCGTAATTTTTGGAGACTTGGCAAACTCTTCCCATGAAAGTGTTTCTCGCCAGTCACTGCTTAGGGCTACATCAAGAGGAAACAAAACGTAGAGATAGAACGTGAAACTACTTTGTTGTGTCAAGTTTCAAGAAGCTAGCACAAACCGTGTTGGATTTAGTGTTCCAAATACATCTATCAATATAGGAGAAAACAGAGTGAAACCTAAAAATTCAAACTGTTACTGGAAATGAACGCTTCAACATAGAAGAACGAAATTTGGGGAACCAAGTCGCCTTAGTGTACTGATCATTACCTGAAAGTGTCATCCAGTTTGGGTGAAAAATTATTTGCTGAGATTTCTGGAGATTCGTAATTTTTGGAAGCTTGGCAACCCCTACCCATGAAAGTGCTTCTCGCCAGTCACTGCTTACGGCTACATCAAGAGGAAACAAAACGTAGAGATAGAACGTGAAACTACTTTGTTGTGTCAAGTTTCAAGAAGCTAGCACAAACCGTGTTGGATTTAGAGTTCCAAATACATCTATCAATATAGGAGAAAACAGAGTGAAACCTAAAAATTCAAACTGTTACTGGAAATGAACGCTTCAACATAGAAGAACGAAATTTGGGGAACCAAGTCGCCTTAGTGTACTGATCATTACCTGAAAGTATCATCCAGTTTGGGTGAAAAAATATTTGCTGAGATTTCTGGAGATTCGTAATTGTGGGAAGCTTGGAAACCCGTTCCCATGAAAGGGTCTCTCGCCAGTCACTGCTTAGGGCTACATCAAGAGGAAACAAAACGTAGAGATAGAACGTGAAACTACTTTGTTGTGTCAAGTTTCAAGAAGCTAGCACAAACCGTGTTGGATTTAGAGTTCCAAATACATCTATCAATATAGGAGAAAACAGAGTGAAACCTACAAATTCAAACTGTTACTGGAAATGAACGCTTCAACATAGAAGAACGAAATTTGGGGAACCAAGTCGCCTTAGTGTACTGATCATTACCTGAAAGTATCATCCAGTTTGGGTGAAAAAATATTTGCTGAGATTTCTGGAGATTCGTAATTTTGGGAAGCTTGGCAACCCCTTCCCATGAAAGTGTTTCTCGCCAGTCACTGCTTAGGGCAACATCAAGAGGAAACAAAACGTAGAGATAGAATGTGAAACCACTTTGTTGTGTCAAGTTTCAACAAACTAGCACAAACCGTGTTGGATTTAGAGTTCCAAATACATCTATCAATATAGGAGAAAACAGAGTGAAACCTAAAAATTCAAACTGTTACTGGAAGTGAACGCTTCAACATAGAAGAACGAAATTTGGGGAACCAAGTCGCCTTAGTGTACTGATCATTACCTGAGAGTATCATCCAGTTTGGGTGAAAAAATGTTTGCTGAGATTTCTGGAGATTCGTAATTTTGGGAAGCTTGGCAACCCCTTCCCATGAAAGTGTTTCTCGCCAGTCACTGCTTAGGGCTACATCAAGAGGAAACAAAATGTAGAGATAGAACGTGAAACTACTTTGTTGTGTCAAGTTTCAAGAAGCTAGCACAAACCGTGTTGGATTTAGAGTTCCAAATACATCTATCTATATAGGAGAAAACAGAGTGAAACCTAAAAATTCAAACTGTTACTGGAAATGAACGCTTGAACATAGAAGAACGAAATTTGGGGAACCAAGTCGCCTTAGTGTACTGATCATTACCTGAGTATCATCCAGTTTGGGTGAAGAAATATTTGCTGAGATTTCTGGAGATTCGTAATTTTGGGAAGCTTGGCAACCCCTTCTCATGAAAGTGTTTCTCGCCAGTCACTGCTTAGGGCTACATCAACAGGAAACAAAACGTATATATAGAACGTGAAACTACTTTGTTGTGTCAAGTTTCAAGAAGCTAGCACAAACCGTGTTGGATTTAGAGTTCCAAATACATCTATCAATATAGGAGAAAACAGAGTGAAACCTAAAAATTCAAACTGTTACTGGAAATGAACGCTTCAACATAGAAGAACGAAATTTGGGGAACCAAGTCGCCTTAGTGTACTGATCATTACCTGAAAGTATCATCCAGTTTGGGTGAAAAAATATTTGCTGAGATTTCTGGAGATTCGTAATTTTGGGAAGCTTGGCAACCCCTTCCCATGAAAGTGTTTCTCGCCAGTCACTGCTTAGGGCTACATCAAGAGGAAACAAAACGTAGAGTTAGAACGTGAAACTACTTTGTTGTGTCAAGTTTCAAGAAGCTAGCACAAACCGTGTTGGATTTAGAGTTCCAAATACATCTATCAATATAGGAGAAAATAGAGTGAAACCTAAAAATTCAAACTGTTACTGGAAATGAACGCTTCAACATAGAAGAACGAAATTTGGGGAACCAAGTCGCCTTAGTGTACTGATCATTACCTGAAAGTATCATCCAGTTTGGGTGAAAAAATATTTGCTGAGATTTCTGGAGATTCGTAATTTTTGGAAGCTTGGCAACCCCTTCCCATGAAAGTGTTTCTCGCCAGTCACTGCTTAGGGCTACATCAAGAGGAAACAAAACGTAGAGATAGAACGTGAAACTACTTTGTTGTGTCAAGTTTCAAGAAGCTAGCACAAACCGTGTTGGATTTAGAGTTCCAAATACATCTATCAATATAGGAGAAAACAGAGTGAAACCTAAAAATTCAAACTGTTACTGGAAATGAACGCTTCAACATAGAAGAACGAAATTTGGGGAACCAAGTCGCCTTAGTGTACTGATCATTACCTGAAAGTGTCATCCAGTTTGGGTGAAAAATTATTTGCTGAGATTTCTGGAGATTCGTAATTTTTGGAAGCTTGGCAACCCCTACCATGAAAGTGTTTCTCGCCAGTCACTGCTAAGGGCTACATCAAGAGGAAACAAAACGTAGAGATAGAACGTGAAACTACTTTGTTGTGTCAAGTTTCAAGAAGCTATCACAAACCGTGTTGGATTTAGAGTTCCAAATACATCTATCAATATAGGAGAAAACAGAGTGAAACCTAAAAATTCAAACTGTTACTGGAAATGAACGCTTCAACATAGAAGAACGAAATTTGGGACCCCAAGTCGCCTTAGTGTACTGATCATTACCTGAAAGTATCATCCAGTTTGGGTGAAAAAATATTTGCTGAGATTTCTGGAGATTCGTAATTGTGGGAAGCTTGGCAACCCGTTCCAATGAAAGTGTTTCTCGCCAGTCACTGATTAGGGCAACATCAAGAGGAAACAAAACGTAGAGATAGAATGTGAAACTACTTTGTTGTGTCAAGTTTCAACAAACTAGCACAAACCGTGTTGGATTTAGAGTTCCAAATACATCTATCAATATAGGAGAAAACAGAGTGAAACCTAAAAATTCAAACTGTTACTGGAAATGAACGCTTCAACATAGAAGAACGAAATTTGGGGAACCAAGTCGCCTTAGTGTACTGATCATTACCTGAAAGTATCATCCAGTTTGGGTGAAAAAATATTTGCTGAGATTTCTGGAGATTCGTAGTTTTGGGAAGCTTGGCAACCCCTTCCCATGAAAGTGTTTCTCGCCAGTCACTGCTTAGGGCTACATCAAGAGGAAACAAAACGTAGAGATAGAACGTGAAACTACCTTGTTGTGTCAAGTTTCAAGAAGCTAGCACAAACCGTGTTGGATTTAGAGTTCCAAATACATCTATCAATATAGGAGAAAACAGAGTGAAACCTAAAAATTCAAACTGTTACTGGAAATGAACGCTTCAACATAGAAGAACGAAATTTGGGGAACCAAGTCGCCTTAGTGTACTGATCATTACCTGAAAGTGTCATCCAGTTTGGGTGAAAAATTATTTGCTGAGATTTCTGGAGATTCGTAATTTTTGGAAGCTTGGCAACCCCTACCCATGAAAGTGTTTCTCGCCAGTCACTGCTTAGGGCTACATCAAGAGGAAACAAAACGTAGAGATAGAACGTGAAACTACTTTGTTGTGTCAAGTTTCAAGAAGCTATCACAAACCGTGTTGGATTTAGAGTTCCAAATACATCTATCAATATAGGAGAAAACAGAGTGAAACCTAAAAATTCAAACTGTTACTGGAAATGAACGCTTCAACATAGAAGAACGAAAATGAACGCTTCAACATAGAAGAACGAAATTTGGGGAACCAAGTCGCCTTAGTGTACTGATCATTACCTGAAAGTATCATCCAGTTTGGGTGAAAAAATATTTGCTGAGATTTCTGGAGATTCGTAATTGTGGGAAGCTTGGCAACCCGTTCCCATGAAAGTGTTTCACGCCAGTCACTGCTTAGGGCTACATCAAGAGGAAACAAAACGTAGAGATAGAACGTGAAACTACTTTGTTGTGTCAAGATTCAAGAAGCTAGCACAAACAGTGTTGGATTTAGAGTTCCAAATACATCTATCAATATAGGAGAAAACAGAGTGAAACCTAAAAATTCAAACTGTTTACTGGAATTGAACGCTTCAACATAGAAGAACGAAATTTGGGGAACCAAGTCGCCTTAGTGTACTGATCATTACCTGAGAGTATCATCCAGTTTGGGTGAAAAAATGTTTGCTGAGATTCTGGAGATTCGTAATTTTTGGAAGCTTGGCAACCCCTACCCATGAAAGTGTTTCTCGCCAGTCACTGCTTAGGGCTACATCAAGAGGAAACAAAACGTAGAGTTAGAACGTGAAACTACTTTGTTGTGTCAAGTTTCAAGAAGCTAGCACAAACCGTGTTGGATTAAGAGTTCCAAATACATCTATCAATATAGGAGAAAACAGAGTGAAACCTAAAAATTCAAAATGTTACTGGAAATGAACGCTTCAACATAGAAGAACTTACTGATCATTACCTGAAAGTATCATCCAGTTTGGGTGAAAAAATATTTGCTGAGATTTCTGGAGATTCGTAATTGTGGGAAGCTTGGCAACCCCTTCCCATGAAAGTGTTTCTCGCCAGTCACTGATTAGGGCAACATCAAGAGGAAACAAAACGTAGAGATAGAATGTGAAACTACTTTGTTGTGTCAAGTTTAAACAAACTAGCACAAACCGTGTTGGATTTAGAGTTCCAAATACATCTATCAATATAGGAGAAAACAGAGTGAAACCTAAAAATTCAAACTGTTACTGGAAATGAACGCTTCAACATAGAAGAACGAAATTTGGGGAACCAAGTCGCCTTAGTGTACTGATCATTACCTGAAAGTATCATCCAGTTTGGGTGAAAAAATATTTGCTGAGATTTCTGGAGATTCGTAATTTTGGGAAGCTTGGCAACCCCTTCCCATGAAAGTGTTTCTCGCCAGTCACTGCTTAGGGCTACATCAAGAGGAAACAAAACATAGAGATAGAACGTGAAACTACTTTGTTGTGTCAAGTTTCAAGAAGCTAGCACAAACCGTGTTGGATTTAGAGTTCCAAATACATCTATCAATATAGGAGAAAACAGAGTGAAACCTAAAAATTCAAACTGTTACTGGAAATGAACGCTTCAACATAGAAGAACGAAATTTGGGGAACCAAGTCGCCTTAGTGTACTGATCATTACCTGAAAGTGTCATCCAGTTTGGGTGAAAAATTATTTGCTGAGATTTCTGGAGATTCGTAATTTTTGGAAGCTTGGCAACCCCTTCCCATGAAAGTGTTTCTCGCCAGTCACTGCTTAGGGCTACATCAAGAGGAAACAAAATGTAGAGATAGAACGTGAAACTACTTTGTTGTGTCAAGTTTCAAGAAGCTAGCACAAACCGTGTTGGATTTAGAGTTCCAAATACATCTATCAATATGGGAGAAAACAGAGTGAAACCTAAAAATTCAAACTGTTACTGGAAATGAACGCTTCAACATAGAAGAACGAAATTTGGGGAACCAAGTCGCCTTAGTGTACTGATCATTACCTGAAAGTATCATCCAGTTTGGGTGAAGAAATATTTGCTGAGATTTCTGGAGATTCGTAATTTTGGGAAGCTTGGCAACCCCTTCTCATGAAAGTGTTTCTCGCCAGTCACTGCTTAGGGCTACATCAAGAGGAAACAAAACGTATATATAGAACATGAAACTACTTTGTTGTGTCAAGTTTCAAGAAGCTAGCACAAACCGTGTTGGATTTAGAGTTCCAAATACATCTATCAATATAGGAGAAAACAGAGTGAAACCTAAAAATTCAAACTGTTACTGGAAATGAACGCTTCAACATAGAAGAACGAAATTTGGGGAACCAAGTCGCCTTAGTGTACTGATCATTACCTGAAAGTATCATCCAGTTTGGGTGAAAAAATATTTGCTGAGATTTCTGGAGATTCGTAATTTTGGGAAGCTTGGCAACCCCTTCCCATGAAAGTGTTTCTCGCCAGTACTGCTTAGGGCTACATCAAGAGGAAACAAAACGTAGAGTTAGAACGTGAAACTACTTTGTTGTGTCAAGTTTCAAGAAGCTAGCACAAACCGTGTTGGATTTAGAGTTCCAAATACATCTATCAATATAGGAGAAAATAGAGTGAAACCTAAAAATTCAAACTGTTACTGGAAATGAACGCTTCAACATAGAAGAACGAAATTTGGGGAACCAAGTCGCCTTAGTGTACTGATCATTACCTGAAAGTATCATCCAGTTTGGGTGAAAAAATATTTGCTGAGATTTCTGGAGATTCATAATTTTTGGAAGCTTGGCAACCCCTTCCCATGAAAGTGTTTCTCGCCAGTCACTGCTTAGGGCTACATCAAGAGGAAACAAAACGTAGAGATAGAACGTGAAACTACTTTGTTGTGTCAAGTTTCAAGAAGCTAGCACAAACCGTGTTGGATTTAGAGTTCCAAATACATCTATCAATATAGGAGAAAACAGAGTGAAACCTAAAAATTCAAACTGTTACTGGAAATGAACGCTTCAACATAGAAGAACGAAATTTGGGAACCAAGTCGCCTTAGTGTACTGATCATTACCTGAAAGTATCATCCAGTTTGGGTGAAAAAATGTTTGCTGAGATTTCTGGAGATTCGTAATTTTGGGAAGCTTGGCAACCCTTCCCATGAAAGTGTTTCTCGCCAGTCACTGCTTAGGGCTACATCAAGAGGAAACAAAACGTAGAGATAGAACGTGAAACTACTTTGTTGTGTCAAGTTTCAAGAAGCTAGCACAAACCGTGTTGGATTTAGAGTTCCAAATACATCTATCAATATAGGAGAAAACAGAGTGAAACCTAAAAATTCAAACTGTTACTGGAAATGAACGCTTCAACATAGAAGAACGAAATTTGGGGAACCAAGTCGCCTTAGTGTACTGATCATTACCTGAAAGTATCATCCAGTTTGGGTGAAAAAATATTTGCTGAGATTTCTGGAGATTCGTAATTTTGGGAAGCTTGGCAACCCCTTCCCATGAAAGTGTTTCTCGCCAGTCACTGCTTAGGGCTACATCAAGAGGAAACAAAATGTAGAGATAGAATGTGAAACTACTTTGTTGTGTCAAGTTTCAAGAAGCTAGCACAAACCGTGTTGGATTTAGAGTTCCAAATACATCTATCTATATAGGAGAAAACAGAGTGAAACCTAAAAATTCAAACTGTTACTGGAAATGAACGCTTCAACATAGAAGAACGAAATTTGAAGGAACCAAGTCCCCTTAGTGTACTGGTCATTACCTGAAAGTATCATCCAGTTTGGGTGAAAAAATATTTGCTGAGATTTCTGGAGATTCGTAATTTTGGGAAGCTTGGCAACCCCTTCCCATGAAAGTGTTTCTCGCCAGTCACTGCTTAGGGCTACATCAAGAGGAAACAAAACGTAGAGATAGAACGTGAAACTACTTTGTTGTGTCAAGTTTCAAGAAGCTAGCACAAACCGTGTTGGATTTAGAGTTCCAAATACATCTATCAATATAGGAGAAAACAGAGTGAAACCTAAAAATTCAAACTGTTACTGGAAATGAACGCTTCAACATAGAAGAACGAAATTTGGGGAACCAAGTCGCCTTAGTGTACTGATCATTACCTGAAAGTATCATCCAGTTTGGGTGAAAAAATATTTGCTGAGATTTCTGGAGATTCGTAATTTTTGGAAGCTTGGCAACCCCTTCCCATGAAAGTGTTTCTCGCCAGTCACTGCTTAGGGCTACATCAAGAGGAAACAAAACGTAGAGATAGAACGTGAAACTACTTTGTTGTGTCAAGTTTCAAGAAGCTAGCACAAACCGTGTTGGATTTAGAGTTCCAAATACATCTATCAATATAGGAGAAAACAGAGTGAAACCTAAAAATTCAAACTGTTACTGGAAATGAACGCTTCAACATAGAAGAACGAAATTTGGGGAACCAAGTCGCCTTAGTGTACTGATCATTACCTGAAAGTGTCATCCAGTTTGGGTGAAAAATTATTTGCTGAGATTTCTGGAGATTCGTAATTTTTGGAAGCTTGGCAACCCCTACCATGAAAGTGTTTCTCGCCAGTCACTGCTAAGGGCTACATCAAGAGGAAACAAAACGTAGAGATAGAACGTGAAACTACTTTGTTGTGTCAAGTTTCAAGAAGCTATCACAAACCGTGTTGGATTTAGAGTTCCAAATACATCTATCAATATAGGAGAAAACAGAGTGAAACCTAAAAATTCAAACTGTTACTGGAAATGAACGCTTCAACATAGAAGAACGAAATTTGGGACCCCAAGTCGCCTTAGTGTACTGATCATTACCTGAAAGTATCATCCAGTTTGGGTGAAAAAATATTTGCTGAGATTTCTGGAGATTCGTAATTGTGGGAAGCTTGGCAACCCGTTCCAATGAAAGTGTTTCTCGCCAGTCACTGATTAGGGCAACATCAAGAGGAAACAAAACGTAGAGATAGAATGTGAAACTACTTTGTTGTGTCAAGTTTCAACAAACTAGCACAAACCGTGTTGGATTTAGAGTTCCAAATACATCTATCAATATAGGAGAAAACAGAGTGAAACCTAAAAATTCAAACTGTTACTGGAAATGAACGCTTCAACATAGAAGAACGAAATTTGGGGAACCAAGTCGCCTTAGTGTACTGATCATTACCTGAAAGTATCATCCAGTTTGGGTGAAAAAATATTTGCTGAGATTTCTGGAGATTCGTAGTTTTGGGAAGCTTGGCAACCCCTTCCCATGAAAGTGTTTCTCGCCAGTCACTGCTTAGGGCTACATCAAGAGGAAACAAAACGTAGAGATAGAACGTGAAACTACCTTGTTGTGTCAAGTTTCAAGAAGCTAGCACAAACCGTGTTGGATTTAGAGTTCCAAATACATCTATCAATATAGGAGAAAACAGAGTGAAACCTAAAAATTCAAACTGTTACTGGAAATGAACGCTTCAACATAGAAGAACGAAATTTGGGGAACCAAGTCGCCTTAGTGTACTGATCATTACCTGAAAGTGTCATCCAGTTTGGGTGAAAAATTATTTGCTGAGATTTCTGGAGATTCGTAATTTTTGGAAGCTTGGCAACCCCTACCCATGAAAGTGTTTCTCGCCAGTCACTGCTTAGGGCTACATCAAGAGGAAACAAAACGTAGAGATAGAACGTGAAACTACTTTGTTGTGTCAAGTTTCAAGAAGCTATCACAAACCGTGTTGGATTTAGAGTTCCAAATACATCTATCAATATAGGAGAAAACAGAGTGAAACCTAAAAATTCAAACTGTTACTGGAAATGAACGCTTCAACATAGAAGAACGAAATTTGGGGAACCAAGTCGCCTTAGTGTACTGATCATTACCTGAAAGTATCATCCAGTTTGGGTGAAAAAATATTTGCTGAGATTTCTGGAGATTCGTAATTGTGGGAAGCTTGGCAACCCGTTCCCATGAAAGTGTTTCACGCCAGTCACTGCTTAGGGCTACATCAAGAGGAAACAAAACGTAGAGATAGAACGTGAAACTACTTTGTTGTGTCAAGATTCAAGAAGCTAGCACAAACAGTGTTGGATTTAGAGTTCCAAATACATCTATCAATATAGGAGAAAACAGAGTGAAACCTAAAAATTCAAACTGTTACTGGAATTGAACGCTTCAACATAGAAGAACGAAATTTGGGGAACCAAGTCGCCTTAGTGTACTGATCATTACCTGAGAGTATCATCCAGTTTGGGTGAAAAAATGTTTGCTGAGATTTCTGGAGATTCGTAATTTTTGGAAGCTTGGCAACCCCTACCCATGAAAGTGTTTCTCGCCAGTCACTGCTTAGGGCTACATCAAGAGGAAACAAAACGTAGAGTTAGAACGTGAAACTACTTTGTTGTGTCAAGTTTCAAGAAGCTAGCACAAACCGTGTTGGATTAAGAGTTCCAAATACATCTATCAATATAGGAGAAAACAGAGTGAAACCTAAAAATTCAAAATGTTACTGGAAATGAACGCTTCAACATAGAAGAACGAAATTTGGGGAACCAAGTCGCCTTAGTGTACTGATCATTACCTGAAAGTATCATCCAGTTTGGGTGAAAAAATATTTGCTGAGATTTCTGGAGATTCGTAATTGTGGGAAGCTTGGCAACCCCTTCCCATGAAAGTGTTTCTCGCCAGTCACTGATTAGGGCAACATCAAGAGGAAACAAAACGTAGAGATAGAATGTGAAACTACTTTGTTGTGTCAAGTTTAAACAAACTAGCACAAACCGTGTTGGATTTAGAGTTCCAAATACATCTATCAATATAGGAGAAAACAGAGTGAAACCTAAAAATTCAAACTGTTACTGGAAATGAACGCTTCAACATAGAAGAACGAAATTTGGGGAACCAAGTCGCCTTAGTGTACTGATCATTACCTGAAAGTATCATCCAGTTTGGGTGAAAAAATATTTGCTGAGATTTCTGGAGATTCGTAATTTTGGGAAGCTTGGCAACCCCTTCCCATGAAAGTGTTTCTCGCCAGTCACTGCTTAGGGCTACATCAAGAGGAAACAAAACATAGAGATAGAACGTGAAACTACTTTGTTGTGTCAAGTTTCAAGAAGCTAGCACAAACCGTGTTGGATTTAGAGTTCCAAATACATCTATCAATATAGGAGAAAACAGAGTGAAACCTAAAAATTCAAACTGTTACTGGAAATGAACGCTTCAACATAGAAGAACGAAATTTGGGGAACCAAGTCGCCTTAGTGTACTGATCATTACCTGAAAGTGTCATCCAGTTTGGGTGAAAAATTATTTGCTGAGATTTCTGGAGATTCGTAATTTTTGGAAGCTTGGCAACCCCTTCCCATGAAAGTGTTTCTCGCCAGTCACTGCTTAGGGCTACATCAAGAGGAAACAAAATGTAGAGATAGAACGTGAAACTACTTTGTTGTGTCAAGTTTCAAGAAGCTAGCACAAACCGTGTTGGATTTAGAGTTCCAAATACATCTATCAATATGGGAGAAAACAGAGTGAAACCTAAAAATTCAAACTGTTACTGGAAATGAACGCTTCAACATAGAAGAACGAAATTTGGGGAACCAAGTCGCCTTAGTGTACTGATCATTACCTGAAAGTATCATCCAGTTTGGGTGAAGAAATATTTGCTGAGATTTCTGGAGATTCGTAATTTTGGGAAGCTTGGCAACCCCTTCTCATGAAAGTGTTTCTCGCCAGTCACTGCTTAGGGCTACATCAAGAGGAAACAAAACGTATATATAGAACATGAAACTACTTTGTTGTGTCAAGTTTCAAGAAGCTAGCACAAACCGTGTTGGATTTAGAGTTCCAAATACATCTATCAATATAGGAGAAAACAGAGTGAAACCTAAAAATTCAAACTGTTACTGGAAATGAACGCTTCAACATAGAAGAACGAAATTTGGGGAACCAAGTCGCCTTAGTGTACTGATCATTACCTGAAAGTATCATCCAGTTTGGGTGAAAAAATATTTGCTGAGATTTCTGGAGATTCGTAATTTTGGGAAGCTTGGCAACCCCTTCCCATGAAAGTGTTTCTCGCCAGTCACTGCTTAGGGCTACATCAAGAGGAAACAAAACGTAGAGTTAGAACGTGAAACTACTTTGTTGTGTCAAGTTTCAAGAAGCTAGCACAAACCGTGTTGGATTTAGAGTTCCAAATACATCTATCAATATAGGAGAAAATAGAGTGAAACCTAAAAATTCAAACTGTTACTGGAAATGAACGCTTCAACATAGAAGAACGAAATTTGGGGAACCAAGTCGCCTTAGTGTACTGATCATTACCTGAAAGTATCATCCAGTTTGGGTGAAAAAATATTTGCTGAGATTTCTGGAGATTCATAATTTTTGGAAGCTTGGCAACCCCTTCCCATGAAAGTGTTTCTCGCCAGTCACTGCTTAGGGCTACATCAAGAGGAAACAAAACGTAGAGATAGAACGTGAAACTACTTTGTTGTGTCAAGTTTCAAGAAGCTAGCACAAACCGTGTTGGATTTAGAGTTCCAAATACATCTATCAATATAGGAGAAAACAGAGTGAAACCTAAAAATTCAAACTGTTACTGGAAATGAACGCTTCAACATAGAAGAACGAAATTTGGGAACCAAGTCGCCTTAGTGTACTGATCATTACCTGAAAGTATCATCCAGTTTGGGTGAAAAAATGTTTGCTGAGATTTCTGGAGATTCGTAATTTTGGGAAGCTTGGCAACCCTTCCCATGAAAGTGTTTCTCGCCAGTCACTGCTTAGGGCTACATCAAGAGGAAACAAAACGTAGAGATAGAACGTGAAACTACTTTGTTGTGTCAAGTTTCAAGAAGCTATCACAAACCGTGTTGGATTTAGAGTTCCAAATACATCTATCAATATAGGAGAAAACAGAGTGAAACCTAAAAATTCAAACTGTTACTGGAAATGAACGCTTCAACATAGAAGAACGAAATTTGGGGAACCAAGTCGCCTTAGTGTACTGATCATTACCTGAAAGTATCATCCAGTTTGGGTGAAAAAATATTTGCTGAGATTTCTGGAGATTCGTAATTTTGGGAAGCTTGGCAACCCCTTCCCATGAAAGTGTTTCTCGCCAGTCACTGCTTAGGGCTACATCAAGAGGAAACAAAATGTAGAGATAGAATGTGAAACTACTTTGTTGTGTCAAGTTTCAAGAAGCTAGCACAAACCGTGTTGGATTTAGAGTTCCAAATACATCTATCTATATAGGAGAAAACAGAGTGAAACCTAAAAATTCAAACTGTTACTGGAAATGAACGCTTCAACATAGAAGAACGAAATTTGAAGGAACCAAGTCCCCTTAGTGTACTGGTCATTACCTGAAAGTATCATCCAGTTTGGGTGAAAAAATATTTGCTGAGATTTCTGGAGATTCGTAATTTTGGGAAGCTTGGCAACCCCTTCCCATGAAAGTGTTTCTCGCCAGTCACTGCTTAGGGCTACATCAAGAGGAAACAAAACGTAGAGATAGAACGTGAAACTACTTTGTTGTGTCAAGTTTCAAGAAGCTAGCACAAACCGTGTTGGATTTAGAGTTCCAAATACATCTATCAATATAGGAGAAAACAGAGTGAAACCTAAAAATTCAAACTGTTACTGGAAATGAACGCTTCAACATAGAAGAACGAAATTTGGGGAACCAAGTCGCCTTAGTGTACTGATCATTACCTGAAAGTATCATCCAGTTTGGGTGAAAAAATATTTGCTGAGATTTCTGGAGATTCGTAATTTTTGGAAGCTTGGCAACCCCTTCCCATGAAAGTGTTTCTCGCCAGTCACTGCTTAGGGCTACATCAAGAGGAAACAAAACGTAGAGATAGAACGTGAAACTACTTTGTTGTGTCAAGTTTCAAGAAGCTAGCACAAACCGTGTTGGATTTAGAGTTCCAAATACATCTATCAATATAGGAGAAAACAGAGTGAAACCTAAAAATTCAAACTGTTACTGGAAATGAACGCTTCAACATAGAAGAACGAAATTTGGGGAACCAAGTCGCCTTAGTGTACTGATCATTACCTGAAAGTGTCATCCAGTTTGGGTGAAAAATTATTTGCTGAGATTTCTGGAGATTCGTAATTTTTGGAAGCTTGGCAACCCCTACCATGAAAGTGTTTCTCGCCAGTCACTGCTAAGGGCTACATCAAGAGGAAACAAAACGTAGAGATAGAACGTGAAACTACTTTGTTGTGTCAAGTTTCAAGAAGCTATCACAAACCGTGTTGGATTTAGAGTTCCAAATACATCTATCAATATAGGAGAAAACAGAGTGAAACCTAAAAATTCAAACTGTTACTGGAAATGAACGCTTCAACATAGAAGAACGAAATTTGGGACCCCAAGTCGCCTTAGTGTACTGATCATTACCTGAAAGTATCATCCAGTTTGGGTGAAAAAATATTTGCTGAGATTTCTGGAGATTCGTAATTGTGGGAAGCTTGGCAACCCGTTCCAATGAAAGTGTTTCTCGCCAGTCACTGATTAGGGCAACATCAAGAGGAAACAAAACGTAGAGATAGAATGTGAAACTACTTTGTTGTGTCAAGTTTCAACAAACTAGCACAAACCGTGTTGGATTTAGAGTTCCAAATACATCTATCAATATAGGAGAAAACAGAGTGAAACCTAAAAATTCAAACTGTTACTGGAAATGAACGCTTCAACATAGAAGAACGAAATTTGGGGAACCAAGTCGCCTTAGTGTACTGATCATTACCTGAAAGTATCATCCAGTTTGGGTGAAAAAATATTTGCTGAGATTTCTGGAGATTCGTAGTTTTGGGAAGCTTGGCAACCCCTTCCCATGAAAGTGTTTCTCGCCAGTCACTGCTTAGGGCTACATCAAGAGGAAACAAAACGTAGAGATAGAACGTGAAACTACCTTGTTGTGTCAAGTTTCAAGAAGCTAGCACAAACCGTGTTGGATTTAGAGTTCCAAATACATCTATCAATATAGGAGAAAACAGAGTGAAACCTAAAAATTCAAACTGTTACTGGAAATGAACGCTTCAACATAGAAGAACGAAATTTGGGGAACCAAGTCGCCTTAGTGTACTGATCATTACCTGAAAGTGTCATCCAGTTTGGGTGAAAAATTATTTGCTGAGATTTCTGGAGATTCGTAATTTTTGGAAGCTTGGCAACCCCTACCCATGAAAGTGTTTCTCGCCAGTCACTGCTTAGGGCTACATCAAGAGGAAACAAAACGTAGAGATAGAACGTGAAACTACTTTGTTGTGTCAAGTTTCAAGAAGCTATCACAAACCGTGTTGGATTTAGAGTTCCAAATACATCTATCAATATAGGAGAAAACAGAGTGAAACCTAAAAATTCAAACTGTTACTGGAAATGAACGCTTCAACATAGAAGAACGAAATTTGGGGAACCAAGTCGCCTTAGTGTACTGATCATTACCTGAAAGTATCATCCAGTTTGGGTGAAAAAATATTTGCTGAGATTTCTGGAGATTCGTAATTGTGGGAAGCTTGGCAACCCGTTCCCATGAAAGTGTTCCACGCCAGTCACTGCTTAGGGCTACATCAAGAGGAAACAAAACGTAGAGATAGAACGTGAAACTACTTTGTTGTGTCAAGATTCAAGAAGCTAGCACAAACAGTGTTGGATTTAGAGTTCCAAATACATCTATCAATATAGGAGAAAACAGAGTGAAACCTAAAAATTCAAACTGTTACTGGAATTGAACGCTTCAACATAGAAGAACGAAATTTGGGGAACCAAGTCGCCTTAGTGTACTGATCATTACCTGAGAGTATCATCCAGTTTGGGTGAAAAAATGTTTGCTGAGATTTCTGGAGATTCGTAATTTTTGGAAGCTTGGCAACCCCTACCCATGAAAGTGTTTCTCGCCAGTCACTGCTTAGGGCTACATCAAGAGGAAACAAAACGTAGAGTTAGAACGTGAAACTACTTTGTTGTGTCAAGTTTCAAGAAGCTAGCACAAACCGTGTTGGATTAAGAGTTCCAAATACATCTATCAATATAGGAGAAAACAGAGTGAAACCTAAAAATTCAAAATGTTACTGGAAATGAACGCTTCAACATAGAAGAACGAAATTTGGGGAACCAAGTCGCCTTAGTGTACTGATCATTACCTGAAAGTATCATCCAGTTTGGGTGAAAAAATATTTGCTGAGATTTCTGGAGATTCGTAATTGTGGGAAGCTTGGCAACCCCTTCCCATGAAAGTGTTTCTCGCCAGTCACTGATTAGGGCAACATCAAGAGGAAACAAAACGTAGAGATAGAATGTGAAACTACTTTGTTGTGTCAAGTTTAAACAAACTAGCACAAACCGTGTTGGATTTAGAGTTCCAAATACATCTATCAATATAGGAGAAAACAGAGTGAAACCTAAAAATTCAAACTGTTACTGGAAATGAACGCTTCAACATAGAAGAACGAAATTTGGGGAACCAAGTCGCCTTAGTGTACTGATCATTACCTGAAAGTATCATCCAGTTTGGGTGAAAAAATATTTGCTGAGATTTCTGGAGATTCGTAATTTTGGGAAGCTTGGCAACCCCTTCCCATGAAAGTGTTTCTCGCCAGTCACTGCTTAGGGCTACATCAAGAGGAAACAAAACATAGAGATAGAACGTGAAACTACTTTGTTGTGTCAAGTTTCAAGAAGCTAGCACAAACCGTGTTGGATTTAGAGTTCCAAATACATCTATCAATATAGGAGAAAACAGAGTGAAACCTAAAAATTCAAACTGTTACTGGAAATGAACGCTTCAACATAGAAGAACGAAATTTGGGGAACCAAGTCGCCTTAGTGTACTGATCATTACCTGAAAGTGTCATCCAGTTTGGGTGAAAAATTATTTGCTGAGATTTCTGGAGATTCGTAATTTTTGGAAGCTTGGCAACCCCTTCCCATGAAAGTGTTTCTCGCCAGTCACTGCTTAGGGCTACATCAAGAGGAAACAAAATGTAGAGATAGAACGTGAAACTACTTTGTTGTGTCAAGTTTCAAGAAGCTAGCACAAACCGTGTTGGATTTAGAGTTCCAAATACATCTATCAATATGGGAGAAAACAGAGTGAAACCTAAAAATTCAAACTGTTACTGGAAATGAACGCTTCAACATAGAAGAACGAAATTTGGGGAACCAAGTCGCCTTAGTGTACTGATCATTACCTGAAAGTATCATCCAGTTTGGGTGAAGAAATATTTGCTGAGATTTCTGGAGATTCGTAATTTTGGGAAGCTTGGCAACCCCTTCTCATGAAAGTGTTTCTCGCCAGTCACTGCTTAGGGCTACATCAAGAGGAAACAAAACGTATATATAGAACATGAAACTACTTTGTTGTGTCAAGTTTCAAGAAGCTAGCACAAACCGTGTTGGATTTAGAGTTCCAAATACATCTATCAATATAGGAGAAAACAGAGTGAAACCTAAAAATTCAAACTGTTACTGGAAATGAACGCTTCAACATAGAAGAACGAAATTTGGGGAACCAAGTCGCCTTAGTGTACTGATCATTACCTGAAAGTATCATCCAGTTTGGGTGAAAAAATATTTGCTGAGATTTCTGGAGATTCGTAATTTTGGGAAGCTTGGCAACCCCTTCCCATGAAAGTGTTTCTCGCCAGTCACTGCTTAGGGCTACATCAAGAGGAAACAAAACGTAGAGTTAGAACGTGAAACTACTTTGTTGTGTCAAGTTTCAAGAAGCTAGCACAAACCGTGTTGGATTTAGAGTTCCAAATACATCTATCAATATAGGAGAAAATAGAGTGAAACCTAAAAATTCAAACTGTTACTGGAAATGAACGCTTCAACATAGAAGAACGAAATTTGGGGAACCAAGTCGCCTTAGTGTACTGATCATTACCTGAAAGTATCATCCAGTTTGGGTGAAAAAATATTTGCTGAGATTTCTGGAGATTCATAATTTTTGGAAGCTTGGCAACCCCTTCCCATGAAAGTGTTTCTCGCCAGTCACTGCTTAGGGCTACATCAAGAGGAAACAAAACGTAGAGATAGAACGTGAAACTACTTTGTTGTGTCAAGTTTCAAGAAGCTAGCACAAACCGTGTTGGATTTAGAGTTCCAAATACATCTATCAATATAGGAGAAAACAGAGTGAAACCTAAAAATTCAAACTGTTACTGGAAATGAACGCTTCAACATAGAAGAACGAAATTTGGGAACCAAGTCGCCTTAGTGTACTGATCATTACCTGAAAGTATCATCCAGTTTGGGTGAAAAAATGTTTGCTGAGATTTCTGGAGATTCGTAATTTTGGGAAGCTTGGCAACCCTTCCCATGAAAGTGTTTCTCGCCAGTCACTGCTTAGGGCTACATCAAGAGGAAACAAAACGTAGAGATAGAACGTGAAACTACTTTGTTGTGTCAAGTTTCAAGAAGCTATCACAAACCGTGTTGGATTTAGAGTTCCAAATACATCTATCAATATAGGAGAAAACAGAGTGAAACCTAAAAATTCAAACTGTTACTGGAAATGAACGCTTCAACATAGAAGAACGAAATTTGGGGAACCAAGTCGCCTTAGTGTACTGATCATTACCTGAAAGTATCATCCAGTTTGGGTGAAAAAATATTTGCTGAGATTTCTGGAGATTCGTAATTTTGGGAAGCTTGGCAACCCCTTCCCATGAAAGTGTTTCTCGCCAGTCACTGCTTAGGGCTACATCAAGAGGAAACAAAATGTAGAGATAGAATGTGAAACTACTTTGTTGTGTCAAGTTTCAAGAAGCTAGCACAAACCGTGTTGGATTTAGAGTTCCAAATACATCTATCTATATAGGAGAAAACAGAGTGAAACCTAAAAATTCAAACTGTTACTGGAAATGAACGCTTCAACATAGAAGAACGAAATTTGAAGGAACCAAGTCCCCTTAGTGTACTGGTCATTACCTGAAAGTATCATCCAGTTTGGGTGAAAAAATATTTGCTGAGATTTCTGGAGATTCGTAATTTTGGGAAGCTTGGCAACCCCTTCCCATGAAAGTGTTTCTCGCCAGTCACTGCTTAGGGCTACATCAAGAGGAAACAAAACGTAGAGATAGAACGTGAAACTACTTTGTTGTGTCAAGTTTCAAGAAGCTAGCACAAACCGTGTTGGATTTAGAGTTCCAAATACATCTATCAATATAGGAGAAAACAGAGTGAAACCTAAAAATTCAAACTGTTACTGGAAATGAACGCTTCAACATAGAAGAACGAAATTTGGGGAACCAAGTCGCCTTAGTGTACTGATCATTACCTGAAAGTGTCATCCAGTTTGGGTGAAAAATTATTTGCTGAGATTTCTGGAGATTCGTAATTTTTGGAAGCTTGGCAACCCCTACCCATGAAAGTGTTTCTCGCCAGTCACTGCTTAGGGCTACATCAAGAGGAAACAAAACGTAGAGATAGAACGTGAAACTACTTTGTTGTGTCAAGATTCAAGAAGCTAGCACAAACAGTGTTGGATTTAGAGTTCCAAATACATCTATCAATATAGGAGAAAACAGAGTGAAACCTAAAAATTCAAACTGTTACTGGAATTGAACGCTTCAACATAGAAGAACGAAATTTGGGGAACCAAGTCGCCTTAGTGTACTGATCATTACCTGAGAGTATCATCCAGTTTGGGTGAAAAAATGTTTGCTGAGATTTCTGGAGATTCGTAATTTTTGGAAGCTTGGCAACCCCTACCCATGAAAGTGTTTCTCGCCAGTCACTGCTTAGGGCTACATCAAGAGGAAACAAAACGTAGAGTTAGAACGTGAAACTACTTTGTTGTGTCAAGTTTCAAGAAGCTAGCACAAACCGTGTTGGATTAAGAGTTCCAAATACATCTATCAATATAGGAGAAAACAGAGTGAAACCTAAAAATTCAAAATGTTACTGGAAATGAACGCTTCAACATAGAAGAACGAAATTTGGGGAACCAAGTCGCCTTAGTGTACTGATCATTACCTGAAAGTATCATCCAGTTTGGGTGAAAAAATATTTGCTGAGATTTCTGGAGATTCGTAATTTTGGGAAGCTTGGCAACCCCTTCCCATGAAAGTGTTTCTCGCCAGTCACTGCTTAGGGCTACATCAAGAGGAAACAAAACGTAGAGTTAGAACGTGAAACTACTTTGTTGTGTCAAGTTTCAAGAAGCTAGCACAAACCGTGTTGGATTTAGAGTTCCAAATACATCTATCAATATAGGAGAAAATAGAATGAAACCTAAAAATTCAAACTGTTACTGGAAATGAACGCTTCAACATAGAAGAACGAAATTTGGGGAACCAAGTCGCCTTAGTGTACTGATCATTACCTGAAAGTATCATCCAGTTTGGGTGAAAAAATATTTGCTGAGATTTCTGGAGATTCGTAATTTTGGGAAGCTTGGCAACCCCTTCCCATGAAAGTGTTTCTCGCCAGTCACTGCTTAGGGCTACATCAAGAGGAAACAAAACATAGAGATAGAACGTGAAACTACTTTGTTGTGTCAAGTTTCAAGAAGCTAGCACAAACCGTGTTGGATTTAGAGTTCCAAATACATCTATCAATATAGGAGAAAACAGAGTGAAACCTAAAAATTCAAACTGTTACTGGAAATGAACGCTTCAACATAGAAGAACGAAATTTGGGGAACCAAGTCGCCTTAGTGTACTGATCATTACCTGAAAGTGTCATCCAGTTTGGGTGAAAAATTATTTGCTGAGATTTCTGGAGATTCGTAATTTTTGGAAGCTTGGCAACCCCTTCCCATGAAAGTGTTTCTCGCCAGTCACTGCTTAGGGCTACATCAAGAGGAAACAAAATGTAGAGATAGAACGTGAAACTACTTTGTTGTGTCAAGTTTCAAGAAGCTAGCACAAACCGTGTTGGATTTAGAGTTCCAAATACATCTATCTATATAGGAGAAAACAGAGTGAAACCTAAAAATTCAAACTGTTACTGGAAATGAACGCTTGAACATAGAAGAACGAAATTTGGGGAACCAAGTCGCCTTAGTGTACTGATCATTACCTGAGTATCATCCAGTTTGGGTGAAGAAATATTTGCTGAGATTTCTGGAGATTCGTAATTTTGGGAAGCTTGGCAACCCCTTCTCATGAAAGTGTTTCTCGCCAGTCACTGCTTAGGGCTACATCAAGAGGAAACAAAACGTATATATAGAACGTGAAACTACTTTGTTGTGTCAAGTTTCAAGAAGCTAGCACAAACCGTGTTGGATTTAGAGTTCCAAATACATCTATCAATATAGGAGAAAATAGAGTGAAACCTAAAAATTCAAACTGTTACTGGAAATGAACGCTTCAACATAGAAGAACGAAATTTGGGGAACCAAGTCGCCTTAGTGTACTGATCATTACCTGAAAGTATCATCCAGTTTGGGTGAAAAAATATTTGCTGAGATTTCTGGAGATTCGTAATTTTTGGAAGCTTGGCAACCCCTTCCCATGAAAGTGTTTCTCGCCAGTCACTGCTTAGGGCTACATCAAGAGGAAACAAAACGTAGAGATAGAACGTGAAACTACTTTGTTGTGTCAAGTTTCAAGAAGCTAGCACAAACCGTGTTGGATTTAGAGTTCCAAATACATCTATCAATATAGGAGAAAACAGAGTGAAACCTAAAAATTCAAACTGTTACTGGAAATGAACGCTTCAACATAGAAGAACGAAATTTGGGGAACCAAGTCGCCTTAGTGTACTGATCATTACCTGAAAGTGTCATCCAGTTTGGGTGAAAAATTATTTGCTGAGATTTCTGGAGATTCGTAATTTTTGGAAGCTTGGCAACCCCTACTCATGAAAGTGTTTCTCGCCAGTCACTGCTAAGGGCTACATCAAGAGGAAACAAAACGTAGAGATACAACGTGAAACTACTTTGTTGTGTCAAGTTTCAAGAAGCTATCACAAACCGTGTTGGATTTAGAGTTCCAAATACATCTATCAATATAGGAGAAAACAGAGTGAAACCTAAAAATTCAAACTGTTACTGGAAATGAACGCTTCAACATAGAAGAACGAAATTTGGGGAACCAAGTCGCCTTAGTGTACTGATCATTACCTGAAAGTATCATCCAGTTTGGGTGAAAAAATATTTGCTGAGATTTCTGGAGATTCGTAATTGTGGGAAGCTTGGCAACCCGTTCCCATGAAAGTGTTTCTCGCCAGTCACTGATTAGGGCAACATCAAGAGGAAACAAAACGTAGAGATAGAATGTGAAACTACTTTGTTGTGTCAAGTTTCAACAAACTAGCACAAACCGTGTTGGATTTAGAGTTCCAAATACATCTATCAATATAGGAGAAAACAGAGTGAAACCTAAAAATTCAAACTGTTACTGGAAATGAACGCTTCAACATAGAAGAACGAAATTTGGGGAACCAAGTCGCCTTAGTGTACTGATCATTACCTGAAAGTATCATACAGTTTGGGTGAAAAAATATTTGCTGAGATTTCTGGAGATTCGTAATTTTGGGAAGCTTGGCAACCCCTTCCCATGAAAGTGTTTCTCGCCAGTCACTGCTTAGGGCTACATCAAGAGGAAACAAAATGTAGAGATAGAACGTGAAACTACTTTGTTGTGTCAAGTTTCAAGAAGCTAGCACAAACCGTGTTGGATTTAGAGTTCCAAATACATCTATCTATATAGGAGAAAACAGAGTGAAACCTAAAAATTCAAACTGTTACTGGAAATGAACGCTTCAACATAGAAGAACGAAATTTGGGGAACCAAGTCCCCTTAGTGTACTGGTCATTACCTGAAAGTATCATCCAGTTTGGGTGAAAAAATATTTGCTGAGATTTCTGGAGATTCGTAATTTTGGGAAGCTTGGCAACCCCTTCCCATGAAAGTGTTTCTCGCCAGTCACTGCTTAGGGCTACATCAAGAGGAAACAAAATGTAGAGATAGAACGTGAAACTACTTTGTTGTGTCAAGTTTCAAGAAGCTAGCACAAACCGTGTTGGATTTAGAGTTCCAAATACATCTATCAATATAGGAGAAAACAGAGTGAAACCTAAAAATTCAAACTGTTACTGGAAATGAACGCTTCAACATAGAAGAACGAAATTTGGGGAACCAAGTCGCCTTAGTGTACTGATCATTACCTGAAAGTATCATCCAGTTTGGGTGAAAAAATATTTGCTGAGATTTCTGGAGATTCGTAATTGTGGGAAGCTTGGCAACCCGTTCCCATGAAAGTGTTTCTCGCCAGTCACTGATTAGGGCAACATCAAGAGGAAACAAAACGTAGAGATAGAATGTGAAACTACTTTGTTGTGTCAAGTTTCAACAAACTAGCACAAACCGTGTTGGATTTAGAGTTCCAAATACATCTATCAATATAGGAGAAAACAGAGTGAAACCTAAAAATTCAAACTGTTACTGGAAATGAACGCTTCAACATAGAAGAACGAAATTTGGGGAACCAAGTCGCCTTAGTGTACTGATCATTACCTGAAAGTATCATACAGTTTGGGTGAAAAAATATTTGCTGAGATTTCTGGAGATTCGTAATTTTGGGAAGCTTGGCAACCCCTTCCCATGAAAGTGTTTCTCGCCAGTCACTGCTTAGGGCTACATCAAGAGGAAACAAAATGTAGAGATAGAACGTGAAACTACTTTGTTGTGTCAAGTTTCAAGAAGCTAGCACAAACCGTGTTGGATTTAGAGTTCCAAATACATCTATCTATATAGGAGAAAACAGAGTGACACCTAAAAATTCAAACTGTTACTGGAAATGAACGCTTCAACATAGAAGAACGAAATTTGGGTAACCAAGTCCCCTTAGTGTACTGGTCATTACCTGAAAGTATCATCCAGTTTGGGTGAAAAAATATTTGCTGAGATTTCTGGAGATTCGTAATTTTGGGAAGCTTGGCAACCCCTTCCCATGAAAGTGTTTCTCGCCAGTCACTGCTTAGGGCTACATCAAGAGGAAACAAAACGTAGAGATAGAACGTGAAACTACTTTGTTGTGTCAAGTTTCAAGAAGCTAGCACAAACCGTGTTGGATTTAGAGTTCCAAATACATCTATCAATATAGGAGAAAATAGAGTGAAACCTAAAAATTCAAACTGTTACTGGAAATGAACGCTTCAACATAGAAGAACGAAATTTGGGGAACCAAGTCGCCTTAGTGTACTGATCATTACCTGAAAGTATCATCCAGTTTGGGTGAAAAAATATTTGCTGAGATTTCTGGGGATTCGTAATTTTGGGAAGCTTGGCAACCCCTTCCCATGAAAGTGTTTCTCGCCAGTCACTGCTTAGGGCTACATCAAGAGGAAACAAAACGTAGAGATAGAACGTGAAACTACTTTGTTGTGTCAAGTTTCAAGAAGCTAGCACAAACCGTGTTGGATTTAGAGTTCCAAATACATCTATCAATATAGGAGAAAACAGAGTGAAACCTAAAAATTCAAACTGTTACTGGAAATGAACGCTTCAACATAGAAGAACGAAATTTGGGGAACCAAGTCGCCTTAGTGTACTGATCATTACCTGAAAGTGTCATCCAGTTTGGGTGAAAAATTATTTGCTGAGATTTCTGGAGATTCGTAATTTTTGGAAGCTTGGCAACCCCTACCCATGAAAGTGTTTCTCGCCAGTCACTGCTAAGGGCTACATCAAGAGGAAACAAAACGTAGAGATAGAACGTGAAACTACTTTGTTGTGTCAAGTTTCAAGAAGCTATCACAAACCGTGTTGGATTTAGAGTTCCAAATACATCTATCAATATAGGAGAAAACAGAGTGAAACCTAAAAATTCAAACTGTTACTGGAAATGAACGCTTCAACATAGAAGAACGAAATTTGGGACCCCAAGTCGCCTTAGTGTACTGATCATTACCTGAAAGTATCATCCAGTTTGGGTGAAAAAATATTTGCTGAGATTTCTGGAGATTCGTAATTGTGGGAAGCTTGGCAACCCGTTCCCATGAAAGTGTTTCTCGCCAGTCACTGATTAGGGCAACATCAAGAGGAAACAAAACGTAGAGATAGAATGTGAAACTACTTTGTTGTGTCAAGTTTCAACAAACTAGCACAAACCGTGTTGGATTTAGAGTTCCAAATACATCTATCAATATAGGAGAAAACAGAGTGAAACCTAAAAATTCAAACTGTTACTGGAAATGAACGCTTCAACATAGAAGAACGAAATTTGGGGAACCAAGTCGCCTTAGTGTACTGATCATTACCTGAAAGTATCATCCAGTTTGGGTGAAAAAATATTTGCTGAGATTTCTGGAGATTCGTAATTTTGGGAAGCTTGGCAACCCCTTCCCATGAAAGTGTTTCTCGCCAGTCACTGCTTAGGGCTACATCAAGAGGAAACAAAACGTAGAGATAGAACGTGAAACTACTTTGTTGTGTCAAGTTTCAAGAAGCTAGCACAAACCGTGTTGGATTTAGAGTTCCAAATACATCTATCAATATAGGAGAAAACAGAGTGAAACCTAAAAATTCAAACTGTTACTGGAAATGAACGCTTCAACATAGAAGAACGAAATTTGGGGAACCAAGTCGCCTTAGTGTACTGATCATTACCTGAAAGTGTCATCCAGTTTGGGTGAAAAATTATTTGCTGAGATTTCTGGAGATTCGTAATTTTTGGAAGCTTGGCAACCCCTACCCATGAAAGTGTTTCTCGCCAGTCACTGCTTAGGGCTACATCAAGAGGAAACAAAACGTAGAGATAGAACGTGAAACTACTTTGTTGTGTCAAGTTTCAAGAAGCTACCTGAATCGTGTTGGATTTAGAGTTCCAAATACATCTATCAATATAGGAGAAAACAGAGTGAAACCTAAAAATTCAAACTGTTACTGGAAATGAACGCTTCAACATAGAAGAACGAAATTTGGGGAACCAAGTCGCCTTAGTGTACTGATCATTACCTGAAAGTATCATCCAGTTTGGGTGAAAAAATATTTGCTGAGATTTCTGGAGATTCGTAATTGTGGGAAGCTTGGCAACCCGTTCCCATGAAAGTGTTTTCACGCCAGTCACTGCTTAGGGCTACATCAAGAGGAAACAAAACGTAGAGATAGAACGTGAAACTACTTTGTTGTGTCAAGATTCAAGAAGCTAGCAGAAACAGTGTTGGATTTAGAGTTCCAAATACATCTATCAATATAGGAGAAAACAGAGTGAAACCTAAAAATTCAAACTGTTACTGGAATTGAACGCTTCAACATAGAAGAACGAAATTTGGGGAACCAAGTCGCCTTAGTGTACTGATCATTACCTGAGAGTATCATCCAGTTTGGGTGAAAAAATGTTTGCTGAGATTTCTGGAGATTCGTAATTTTTGGAAGCTTGGCAACCCCTACCCATGAAAGTGTTTCTCGCCAGTCACTGCTTAGGGCTACATCAAGAGGAAACAAAACGTAGAGTTAGAACGTGAAACTACTTTGTTGTGTCAAGTTTCAAGAAGCTAGCACAAACCGTGTTGGATTAAGAGTTCCAAATACATCTATCAATATAGGAGAAAACAGAGTGAAACCTAAAAATTCAAAATGTTACTGGAAATGAACGCTTCAACATAGAAGAACGAAATTTGGGGAACCAAGTCGCCTTAGTGTACTGATCATTACCTGAAAGTATCATCCAGTTTGGGTGAAAAAATATTTGCTGAGATTTCTGGAGATTCGTAATTTTGGGAAGCTTGGCAACCCCTTCCCATGAAAGTGTTTCTCGCCAGTCACTGCTTAGGGCTACATCAAGAGGAAACAAAACGTAGAGTTAGAACGTGAAACTACTTTGTTGTGTCAAGTTTCAAGAAGCTAGCACAAACCGTGTTGGATTTAGAGTTCCAAATACATCTATCAATATAGGAGAAAATAGAGTGAAACCTAAAAATTCAAACTGTTACTGGAAATGAACGCTTCAACATAGAAGAACGAAATTTGGGGAACCAAGTCGCCTTAGTGTACTGATCATTACCTGAAAGTATCATCCAGTTTGGGTGAAAAAATATTTGCTGAGATTTCTGGAGATTCGTAATTTTGGGAAGCTTGGCAACCCCTTCCCATGAAAGTGTTTCTCGCCAGTCACTGCTTAGGGCTACATCAAGAGTAAACAAAACATAGAGATAGAACGTGAAACTACTTTGTTGTGTCAAGTTTCAAGAAGCTAGCACAAACCGTGTTGGATTTAGAGTTCCAAATACATCTATCAATATAGGAGAAAACAGAGTGAAACCTAAAAATTCAAACTGTTACTGGAAATGAACGCTTCAACATAGAAGAACGAAATTTGGGGAACCAAGTCGCCTTAGTGTACTGATCATTACCTGAAAGTGTCATCCAGTTTGGGTGAAAAATTATTTGCTGAGATTTCTGGAGATTCGTAATTTTTGGAAGCTTGGCAACCCCTTCCCATGAAAGTGTTTCTCGCCAGTCACTGCTTAGGGCTACATCAAGAGGAAACAAAATGTAGAGATAGAACGTGAAACTACTTTGTTGTGTCAAGTTTCAAGAAGCTAGCACAAACCGTGTTGGATTTAGAGTTCCAAATACATCTATCTATATAGGAGAAAACAGAGTGAAACCTAAAAATTCAAACTGTTACTGGAAATGAACGCTTGAACATAGAAGAACGAAATTTGGGGAACCAAGTCGCCTTAGTGTACTGATCATTACCTGAGTATCATCCAGTTTGGGTGAAGAAATATTTGCTGAGATTTCTGGAGATTCGTAATTTTGGGAAGCTTGGCAACCCCTTCCCATGAAAGTGTTTCTCGCCAGTCACTGCTTAGGGCTACATCAAGAGGAAACAAAATGTAGAGATAGAACGTGAAACTACTTTGTTGTGTCAAGTTTCAAGAAGCTAGCACAAACCGTGTTGGATTTAGAGTTCCAAATACATCTATCAATATAGGAGAAAACAGAGTGAAACCTAAAAATTCAAACTGTTACTGGAAATGAACGCTTCAACATAGAAGAACGAAATTTGGGGAACCAAGTCGCCTTAGTGTACTGATCATTACCTGAAAGTATCATCCAGTTTGGGTGAAAAAATATTTGCTGAGATTTCTGGAGATTCGTAATTGTGGGAAGCTTGGCAACCCGTTCCCATGAAAGTGTTTCTCGCCAGTCACTGATTAGGGCAACATCAAGAGGAAACAAAACGTAGAGATAGAATGTGAAACTACTTTGTTGTGTCAAGTTTCAACAAACTAGCACAAACCGTGTTGGATTTAGAGTTCCAAATACATCTATCAATATAGGAGAAAACAGAGTGAAACCTAAAAATTCAAACTGTTACTGGAAATGAACGCTTCAACATAGAAGAACGAAATTTGGGGAACCAAGTCGCCTTAGTGTACTGATCATTACCTGAAAGTATCATACAGTTTGGGTGAAAAAATATTTGCTGAGATTTCTGGAGATTCGTAATTTTGGGAAGCTTGGCAACCCCTTCCCATGAAAGTGTTTCTCGCCAGTCACTGCTTAGGGCTACATCAAGAGGAAACAAAATGTAGAGATAGAACGTGAAACTACTTTGTTGTGTCAAGTTTCAAGAAGCTAGCACAAACCGTGTTGGATTTAGAGTTCCAAATACATCTATCTATATAGGAGAAAACAGAGTGACACCTAAAAATTCAAACTGTTACTGGAAATGAACGCTTCAACATAGAAGAACGAAATTTGGGTAACCAAGTCCCCTTAGTGTACTGGTCATTACCTGAAAGTATCATCCAGTTTGGGTGAAAAAATATTTGCTGAGATTTCTGGAGATTCGTAATTTTGGGAAGCTTGGCAACCCCTTCCCATGAAAGTGTTTCTCGCCAGTCACTGCTTAGGGCTACATCAAGAGGAAACAAAACGTAGAGATAGAACGTGAAACTACTTTGTTGTGTCAAGTTTCAAGAAGCTAGCACAAACCGTGTTGGATTTAGAGTTCCAAATACATCTATCAATATAGGAGAAAATAGAGTGAAACCTAAAAATTCAAACTGTTACTGGAAATGAACGCTTCAACATAGAAGAACGAAATTTGGGGAACCAAGTCGCCTTAGTGTACTGATCATTACCTGAAAGTATCATCCAGTTTGGGTGAAAAAATATTTGCTGAGATTTCTGGGGATTCGTAATTTTGGGAAGCTTGGCAACCCCTTCCCATGAAAGTGTTTCTCGCCAGTCACTGCTTAGGGCTACATCAAGAGGAAACAAAACGTAGAGATAGAACGTGAAACTACTTTGTTGTGTCAAGTTTCAAGAAGCTAGCACAAACCGTGTTGGATTTAGAGTTCCAAATACATCTATCAATATAGGAGAAAACAGAGTGAAACCTAAAAATTCAAACTGTTACTGGAAATGAACGCTTCAACATAGAAGAACGAAATTTGGGGAACCAAGTCGCCTTAGTGTACTGATCATTACCTGAAAGTGTCATCCAGTTTGGGTGAAAAATTATTTGCTGAGATTTCTGGAGATTCGTAATTTTTGGAAGCTTGGCAACCCCTACCCATGAAAGTGTTTCTCGCCAGTCACTGCTAAGGGCTACATCAAGAGGAAACAAAACGTAGAGATAGAACGTGAAACTACTTTGTTGTGTCAAGTTTCAAGAAGCTATCACAAACCGTGTTGGATTTAGAGTTCCAAATACATCTATCAATATAGGAGAAAACAGAGTGAAACCTAAAAATTCAAACTGTTACTGGAAATGAACGCTTCAACATAGAAGAACGAAATTTGGGACCCCAAGTCGCCTTAGTGTACTGATCATTACCTGAAAGTATCATCCAGTTTGGGTGAAAAAATATTTGCTGAGATTTCTGGAGATTCGTAATTGTGGGAAGCTTGGCAACCCGTTCCCATGAAAGTGTTTCTCGCCAGTCACTGATTAGGGCAACATCAAGAGGAAACAAAACGTAGAGATAGAATGTGAAACTACTTTGTTGTGTCAAGTTTCAACAAACTAGCACAAACCGTGTTGGATTTAGAGTTCCAAATACATCTATCAATATAGGAGAAAACAGAGTGAAACCTAAAAATTCAAACTGTTACTGGAAATGAACGCTTCAACATAGAAGAACGAAATTTGGGGAACCAAGTCGCCTTAGTGTACTGATCATTACCTGAAAGTATCATCCAGTTTGGGTGAAAAAATATTTGCTGAGATTTCTGGAGATTCGTAATTTTGGGAAGCTTGGCAACCCCTTCCCATGAAAGTGTTTCTCGCCAGTCACTGCTTAGGGCTACATCAAGAGGAAACAAAACGTAGAGATAGAACGTGAAACTACTTTGTTGTGTCAAGTTTCAAGAAGCTAGCACAAACCGTGTTGGATTTAGAGTTCCAAATACATCTATCAATATAGGAGAAAACAGAGTGAAACCTAAAAATTCAAACTGTTACTGGAAATGAACGCTTCAACATAGAAGAACGAAATTTGGGGAACCAAGTCGCCTTAGTGTACTGATCATTACCTGAAAGTGTCATCCAGTTTGGGTGAAAAATTATTTGCTGAGATTTCTGGAGATTCGTAATTTTTGGAAGCTTGGCAACCCCTACCCATGAAAGTGTTTCTCGCCAGTCACTGCTTAGGGCTACATCAAGAGGAAACAAAACGTAGAGATAGAACGTGAAACTACTTTGTTGTGTCAAGTTTCAAGAAGCTACCTGAATCGTGTTGGATTTAGAGTTCCAAATACATCTATCAATATAGGAGAAAACAGAGTGAAACCTAAAAATTCAAACTGTTACTGGAAATGAACGCTTCAACATAGAAGAACGAAATTTGGGGAACCAAGTCGCCTTAGTGTACTGATCATTACCTGAAAGTATCATCCAGTTTGGGTGAAAAAATATTTGCTGAGATTTCTGGAGATTCGTAATTGTGGGAAGCTTGGCAACCCGTTCCCATGAAAGTGTTTCACGCCAGTCACTGCTTAGGGCTACATCAAGAGGAAACAAAACGTAGAGATAGAACGTGAAACTACTTTGTTGTGTCAAGATTCAAGAAGCTAGCAGAAACAGTGTTGGATTTAGAGTTCCAAATACATCTATCAATATAGGAGAAAACAGAGTGAAACCTAAAAATTCAAACTGTTACTGGAATTGAACGCTTCAACATAGAAGAACGAAATTTGGGGAACCAAGTCGCCTTAGTGTACTGATCATTACCTGAGAGTATCATCCAGTTTGGGTGAAAAAATGTTTGCTGAGATTTCTGGAGATTCGTAATTTTTGGAAGCTTGGCAACCCCTACCCATGAAAGTGTTTCTCGCCAGTCACTGCTTAGGGCTACATCAAGAGGAAACAAAACGTAGAGTTAGAACGTGAAACTACTTTGTTGTGTCAAGTTTCAAGAAGCTAGCACAAACCGTGTTGGATTAAGAGTTCCAAATACATCTATCAATATAGGAGAAAACAGAGTGAAACCTAAAAATTCAAAATGTTACTGGAAATGAACGCTTCAACATAGAAGAACGAAATTTGGGGAACCAAGTCGCCTTAGTGTACTGATCATTACCTGAAAGTATCATCCAGTTTGGGTGAAAAAATATTTGCTGAGATTTCTGGAGATTCGTAATTTTGGGAAGCTTGGCAACCCCTTCCCATGAAAGTGTTTCTCGCCAGTCACTGCTTAGGGCTACATCAAGAGGAAACAAAACGTAGAGTTAGAACGTGAAACTACTATGTTGTGTCAAGTTTCAAGAAGCTAGCACAAACCGTGTTGGATTTAGAGTTCCAAATACATCTATCAATATAGGAGAAAATAGAGTGAAACCTAAAAATTCAAACTGTTACTGGAAATGAACGCTTCAACATAGAAGAACGAAATTTGGGGAACCAAGTCGCCTTAGTGTACTGATCATTACCTGAAAGTATCATCCAGTTTGGGTGAAAAAATATTTGCTGAGATTTCTGGAGATTCGTAATTTTGGGAAGCTTGGCAACCCCTTCCCATGAAAGTGTTTCTCGCCAGTCACTGCTTAGGGCTACATCAAGAGGAAACAAAACATAGAGATAGAACGTGAAACTACTTTGTTGTGTCAAGTTTCAAGAAGCTAGCACAAACCGTGTTGGATTTAGAGTTCCAAATACATCTATCAATATAGGAGAAAACAGAGTGAAACCTAAAAATTCAAACTGTTACTGGAAATGAACGCTTCAACATAGAAGAACGAAATTTGGGGAACCAAGTCGCCTTAGTGTACTGATCATTACCTGAAAGTGTCATCCAGTTTGGGTGAAAAATTATTTGCTGAGATTTCTGGAGATTCGTAATTTTTGGAAGCTTGGCAACCCCTTCCCATGAAAGTGTTTCTCGCCAGTCACTGCTTAGGGCTACATCAAGAGGAAACAAAATGTAGAGATAGAACGTGAAACTACTTTGTTGTGTCAAGTTTCAAGAAGCTAGCACAAACCGTGTTGGATTTAGAGTTCCAAATACATCTATCTATATAGGAGAAAACAGAGTGAAACCTAAAAATTCAAACTGTTACTGGAAATGAACGCTTGAACATAGAAGAACGAAATTTGGGGAACCAAGTCGCCTTAGTGTACTGATCATTACCTGAGTATCATCCAGTTTGGGTGAAGAAATATTTGCTGAGATTTCTGGAGATTCGTAATTTTGGGAAGCTTGGCAACCCCTTCTCATGAAAGTGTTTCTCGCCAGTCACTGCTTAGGGCTACATCAAGAGGAAACAAAACGTATATATAGAACGTGAAACTACTTTGTTGTGTCAAGTTTCAAGAAGCTAGCACAAACCGTGTTGGATTTAGAGTTCCAAATACATCTATCAATATAGGAGAAAACAGAGTGAAACCTAAAAATTCAAACTGTTACTGGAAATGAACGCTTCAACATAGAAGAACGAAATTTGGGGAACCAAGTCGCCTTAGTGTACTGATCATTACCTGAAAGTATCATCCAGTTTGGGTGAAAAAATATTTGCTGAGATTTCTGGAGATTCGTAATTTTGGGAAGCTTGGCAACCCCTTCCCATGAAAGTGTTTCTCGCCAGTCACTGCTTAGGGCTACATCAAGAGGAAACAAAACGTAGAGTTAGAACGTGAAACTACTTTGTTGTGTCAAGTTTCAAGAAGCTAGCACAAACCGTGTTGGATTTAGAGTTCCAAATACATCTATCAATATAGGAGAAAATAGAGTGAAACCTAAAAATTCAAACTGTTACTGGAAATGAACGCTTCAACATAGAAGAACGAAATTTGGGGAACCAAGTCGCCTTAGTGTACTGATCATTACCTGAAAGTATCATCCAGTTTGGGTGAAAAAATATTTGCTGAGATTTCTGGAGATTCGTAATTTTTGGAAGCTTGGCAACCCCTTCCCATGAAAGTGTTTCTCGCCAGTCACTGCTTAGGGCTACATCAAGAGGAAACAAAACGTAGAGATAGAACGTGAAACTACTTTGTTGTGTCAAGTTTCAAGAAGCTAGCACAAACCGTGTTGGATTTAGAGTTCCAAATACATCTATCAATATAGGAGAAAACAGAGTGAAACCTAAAAATTCAAACTGTTACTGGAAATGAACGCTTCAACATAGAAGAACGAAATTTGGGGAACCAAGTCGCCTTAGTGTACTGATCATTACCTGAAAGTGTCATCCAGTTTGGGTGAAAAATTATTTGCTGAGATTTCTGGAGATTCGTAATTTTTGGAAGCTTGGCAACCCCTACCCATGAAAGTGCTTCTCGCCAGTCACTGCTTACGGCTACATCAAGAGGAAACAAAACGTAGAGATAGAACGTGAAACTACTTTGTTGTGTCAAGTTTCAAGAAGCTATCACAAACCGTGTTGGATTTAGAGTTCCAAATACATCTATCAATATAGGAGAAAACAGAGTGAAACCTAAAAATTCAAACTGTTACTGGAAATGAACGCTTCAACATAGAAGAACGAAATTTGGGACCCCAAGTCGCCTTAGTGTACTGATCATTACCTGAAAGTATCATCCAGTTTGGGTGAAAAAATATTTGCTGAGATTTCTGGAGATTCGTAATTGTGGGAAGCTTGGCAACCCGTTCCCATGAAAGTGTTTCTCGCCAGTCACTGATTAGGGCAACATCAAGAGGAAACAAAACGTAGAGATAGAATGTGAAACTACTTTGTTGTGTCAAGTTTCAACAAACTAGCACAAACCGTGTTGGATTTAGAGTTCCAAATACATCTATCAATATAGGAGAAAACAGAGTGAAACCTAAAAATTCAAACTGTTACTGGAAATGAACGCTTCAACATAGAAGAACGAAATTTGGGGAACCAAGTCGCCTTAGTGTACTGATCATTACCTGAAAGTATCATCCAGTTTGGGTGAAAAAATATTTGCTGAGATTTCTGGAGATTCGTAATTTTGGGAAGCTTGGCAACCCCTTCCCATGAAAGTGTTTCTCGCCAGTCACTGCTTAGGGCTACATCAAGAGGAAACAAAATGTAGAGATAGAATGTGAAACTACTTTGTTGTGTCAAGTTTCAAGAAGCTAGCACAAACCGTGTTGGATTTAGAGTTCCAAATACATCTATCTATATAGGAGAAAACAGAGTGAAACCTAAAAATTCAAACTGTTACTGGAAATGAACGCTTCAACATAGAAGAACGAAATTTGGGGAACCAAGTCCCCTTAGTGTACTGGTCATTACCTGAAAGTATCATCCAGTTTGGGTGAAAAAATATTTGCTGAGATTTCTGGAGATTCGTAATTTTGGGAAGCTTGGCAACCCCTTCCCATGAAAGTGTTTCTCGCCAGTCACTGCTTAGGGCTACATCAAGAGGAAACAAAACGTAGAGATAGAACGTGAAACTACTTTGTTGTGTCAAGTTTCAAGAAGCTAGCACAAACCGTGTTGGATTTAGAGTTCCAAATACATCTATCAATATAGGAGAAAACAGAGTGAAACCTAAAAATTCAAACTGTTACTGGAAATGAACGCTTCAACATAGAAGAACGAAATTTGGGGAACCAAGTCGCCTTAGTGTACTGATCATTACCTGAAAGTGTCATCCAGTTTGGGTGAAAAATTATTTGCTGAGATTTCTGGAGATTCGTAATTTTTGGAAGCTTGGCAACCCCTACCCATGAAAGTGTTTCTCGCCAGTCACTGCTTAGGGCTACATCAAGAGGAAACAAAACGTAGAGATAGAACGTGAAACTACTTTGTTGTGTCAAGTTTCAAGAAGCTATCACAAACCGTGTTGGATTTAGAGTTCCAAATACATCTATCAATATAGGAGAAAACAGAGTGAAACCTAAAAATTCAAACTGTTACTGGAAATGAACGCTTCAACATAGAAGAACGAAATTTGGGGAACCAAGTCGCCTTAGTGTACTGATCATTACCTGAAAGTATCATCCAGTTTGGGTGAAAAAATATTTGCTGAGATTTCTGGAGATTCGTAATTGTGGGAAGCTTGGCAACCCGTTCCCATGAAAGTGTTTCACGCCAGTCACTGCTTAGGGCTACATCAAGAGGAAACAAAACGTAGAGATAGAACGTGAAACTTCTTTGTTGTGTCAAGATTCAAGAAGCTAGCACAAACAGTGTTGGATTTAGAGTTCCAAATACATCTATCAATATAGGAGAAAACAGAGTGAAACCTAAAAATTCAAACTGTTACTGGAATTGAACGCTTCAACATAGAAGAACGAAATTTGGGGAACCAAGTCGCCTTAGTGTACTGATCATTACCTGAGAGTATCATCCAGTTTGGGTGAAAAAATGTTTGCTGAGATTTCTGGAGATTCGTAATTTTTGGAAGCTTGGCAACCCCTACCCATGAAAGTGTTTCTCGCCAGTCACTGCTTAGGGCTACATCAAGAGGAAACAAAACGTAGAGTTAGAACGTGAAACTACTTTGTTGTGTCAAGTTTCAAGAAGCTAGCACAAACCGTGTTGGATTAAGAGTTCCAAATACATCTATCAATATAGGAGAAAACAGAGTGAAACCTAAAAATTCAAAATGTTACTGGAAATGAACGCTTCAACATAGAAGAACGAAATTTGGGGAACCAAGTCGCCTTAGTGTACTGATCATTACCTGAAAGTATCATCCAGTTTGGGTGAAAAAATATTTGCTGAGATTTCTGGAGATTCGTAATTTTGGGAAGCTTGGCAACCCCTTCCCATGAAAGTGTTTCTCGCCAGTCACTGCTTAGGGCTACATCAAGAGGAAACAAAACGTAGAGTTAGAACGTGAAACTACTTTGTTGTGTCAAGTTTCAAGAAGCTAGCACAAACCGTGTTGGATTTAGAGTTCCAAATACATCTATCAATATAGGAGAAAATAGAGTGAAACCTAAAAATTCAAACTGTTACTGGAAATGAACGCTTCAACATAGAAGAACGAAATTTGGGGAACCAAGTCGCCTTAGTGTACTGATCATTACCTGAAAGTATCATCCAGTTTGGGTGAAAAAATATTTGCTGAGATTTCTGGAGATTCGTAATTTTGGGAAGCTTGGCAACCCCTTCCCATGAAAGTGTTTCTCGCCAGTCACTGCTTAGGGCTACATCAAGAGGAAACAAAACATAGAGATAGAACGTGAAACTACTTTGTTGTGTCAAGTTTCAAGAAGCTAGCACAAACCGTGTTGGATTTAGAGTTCCAAATACATCTATCAATATAGGAGAAAACAGAGTGAAACCTAAAAATTCAAACTGTTACTGGAAATGAACGCTTCAACATAGAAGAACGAAATTTGGGGAACCAAGTCGCCTTAGTGTACTGATCATTACCTGAAAGTGTCATCCAGTTTGGGTGAAAAATTATTTGCTGAGATTTCTGGAGATTCGTAATTTTTGGAAGCTTGGCAACCCCTTCCCATGAAAGTGTTTCTCGCCAGTCACTGCTTAGGGCTACATCAAGAGGAAACAAAATGTAGAGATAGAACGTGAAACTACTTTGTTGTGTCAAGTTTCAAGAAGCTAGCACAAACCGTGTTGGATTTAGAGTTCCAAATACATCTATCTATATAGGAGAAAACAGAGTGAAACCTAAAAATTCAAACTGTTACTGGAAATGAACGCTTGAACATAGAAGAACGAAATTTGGGGAACCAAGTCGCCTTAGTGTACTGATCATTACCTGAGTATCATCCAGTTTGGGTGAAGAAATATTTGCTGAGATTTCTGGAGATTCGTAATTTTGGGAAGCTTGGCAACCCCTTCTCATGAAAGTGTTTCTCGCCAGTCACTGCTTAGGGCTACATCAAGAGGAAACAAAACGTATATATAGAACGTGAAACTACTTTGTTGTGTCAAGTTTCAAGAAGCTAGCACAAACCGTGTTGGATTTAGAGTTCCAAATACATCTATCAATATAGGAGAAAACAGAGTGAAACCTAAAAATTCAAACTGTTACTGGAAATGAACGCTTCAACATAGAAGAACGAAATTTGGGGAACCAAGTCGCCTTAGTGTACTGATCATTACCTGAAAGTATCATCCAGTTTGGGTGAAAAAATATTTGCTGAGATTTCTGGAGATTCGTAATTTTGGGAAGCTTGGCAACCCCTTCCCATGAAAGTGTTTCTCGCCAGTCACTGCTTAGGGCTACATCAAGAGGAAACAAAACGTAGAGTTAGAACGTGAAACTACTTTGTTGTGTCAAGTTTCAAGAAGCTAGCACAAACCGTGTTGGATTTAGAGTTCCAAATACATCTATCAATATAGGAGAAAATAGAGTGAAACCTAAAAATTCAAACTGTTACTGGAAATGAACGCTTCAACATAGAAGAACGAAATTTGGGGAACCAAGTCGCCTTAGTGTACTGATCATTACCTGAAAGTATCATCCAGTTTGGGTGAAAAAATATTTGCTGAGATTTCTGGAGATTCGTAATTTTTGGAAGCTTGGCAACCCCTTCCCATGAAAGTGTTTCTCGCCAGTCACTGCTTAGGGCTACATCAAGAGGAAACAAAACGTAGAGATAGAACGTGAAACTACTTTGTTGTGTCAAGTTTCAAGAAGCTAGCACAAACCGTGTTGGATTTAGAGTTCCAAATACATCTATCAATATAGGAGAAAACAGAGTGAAACCTAAAAATTCAAACTGTTACTGGAAATGAACGCTTCAACATAGAAGAACGAAATTTGGGGAACCAAGTCGCCTTAGTGTACTGATCATTACCTGAAAGTGTCATCCAGTTTGGGTGAAAAATTATTTGCTGAGATTTCTGGAGATTCGTAATTTTTGGAAGCTTGGCAACCCCTACCCATGAAAGTGTTTCTCGCCAGTCACTGCTAAGGGCTACATCAAGAGGAAACAAAACGTAGAGATAGAACGTGAAACTACTTTGTTGTGTCAAGTTTCAAGAAGCTATCACAAACCGTGTTGGATTTAGAGTTCCAAATACATCTATCAATATAGGAGAAAACAGAGTGAAACCTAAAAATTCAAACTGTTACTGGAAATGAACGCTTCAACATAGAAGAACGAAATTTGGGGAACCAAGTCGCCTTAGTGTACTGATCATTACCTGAAAGTATCATCCAGTTTGGGTGAAAAAATATTTGCTGAGATTTCTGGAGATTCGTAATTGTGGGAAGCTTGGCAACCCGTTCCCATGAAAGTGTTTCTCGCCAGTCACTGATTAGGGCAACATCAAGAGGAAACAAAACGTAGAGATAGAATGTGAAACTACTTTGTTGTGTCAAGTTTCAACAAACTAGCACAAACCGTGTTGGATTTAGAGTTCCAAATACATCTATCAATATAGGAGAAAACAGAGTGAAACCTAAAAATTCAAACTGTTACTGGAAATGAACGCTTCAACATAGAAGAACGAAATTTGGGGAACCAAGTCGCCTTAGTGTACTGATCATTACCTGAAAGTATCATACAGTTTGGGTGAAAAAATATTTGCTGAGATTTCTGGAGATTCGTAATTTTGGGAAGCTTGGCAACCCCTTCCCATGAAAGTGTTTCTCGCCAGTCACTGCTTAGGGCTACATCAAGAGGAAACAAAATGTAGAGATAGAACGTGAAACTACTTTGTTGTGTCAAGTTTCAAGAAGCTAGCACAAACCGTGTTGGATTTAGAGTTCCAAATACATCTATCTATATAGGAGAAAACAGAGTGAAACCTAAAAATTCAAACTGTTACTGGAAATGAACGCTTCAACATAGAAGAACGAAATTTGGGGAACCAAGTCCCCTTAGTGTACTGGTCATTACCTGAAAGTATCATCCAGTTTGGGTGAAAAAATATTTGCTGAGATTTCTGGAGATTCGTAATTTTGGGAAGCTTGGCAACCCCTTCCCATGAAAGTGTTTCTCGCCAGTCACTGCTTAGGGCTACATCAAGAGGAAACAAAACGTAGAGATAGAACGTGAAACTACTTTGTTGTGTCAAGTTTCAAGAAGCTAGCACAAACCGTGTTGGATTTAGAGTTCCAAATACATCTATCAATATAGGAGAAAATAGAGTGAAACCTAAAAATTCAAACTGTTACTGGAAATGAACGCTTCAACATAGAAGAACGAAATTTGGGGAACCAAGTCGCCTTAGTGTACTGATCATTACCTGAAAGTATCATCCAGTTTGGGTGAAAAAATATTTGCTGAGATTTCTGGGGATTCGTAATTTTGGGAAGCTTGGCAACCCCTTCCCATGAAAGTGTTTCTCGCCAGTCACTGCTTAGGGCTACATCAAGAGGAAACAAAACGTAGAGATAGAAAGTGAAACTACTTTGTTGTGTCAAGTTTCAAGAAGCTAGCACAAACCGTGTTGGATTTAGAGTTCCAAATACATCTATCAATATAGGAGAAAACAGAGTGAAACCTAAAAATTCAAACTGTTACTGGAAATGAACGCTTCAACATAGAAGAACGAAATTTGGGGAACCAAGTCGCCTTAGTGTACTGATCATTACCTGAAAGTGTCATCCAGTTTGGGTGAAAAATTATTTGCTGAGATTTCTGGAGATTCGTAATTTTTGGAAGCTTGGCAACCCCTACCCATGAAAGTGTTTCTCGCCAGTCACTGCTTAGGGCTACATCAAGAGGAAACAAAACGTAGAGTTAGAACGTGAAACTACTTTGTTGTGTCAAGTTTCAAGAAGCTAGCACAAACCGTGTTGGATTAAGAGTTCCAAATACATCTATCAATATAGGAGAAAACAGAGTGAAACCTAAAAATTCAAACTGTTACTGGAAATGAACGCTTCAACATAGAAGAACGAAATTTGGGGAACCAAGTCGCCTTAGTGTACTGATCATTACCTGAGAGTATCATCCAGTTTGGGTGAAAAAATGTTTGCTGAGATTTCTGGAGATTCGTAATTGTGGGAAGCTTGGCAACCCGTTCCCATGAAAGTGTTTCTCGCCAGTCACTGCTTAGGGCTACATCAAGAGGAAACAAAACGTAGAGATAGAACGTGAAACTACTTTGTTGTGTCAAGATTCAAGAAGCTAGCACAAACAGTGTTGGATTTAGAGTTCCAAATACATCTATCAATATAGGAGAAAACAGAGTGAAACCTAAAAATTCAAACTGTTACTGGAAATGAATGCTTCAACATAGAAGAACGAAATTTGGGGAACCAAGTCGCCTTAGTGTACTGATCATTACCTGAGAGTATCATCCAGTTTGGGTGAAAAAATGTTTGGTGAGATTTCTGGAGATTCGTAATTTTTGGAAGCTTGGCAACCCCTTCCCATGAAAGTGTTTCTCGCCCGTCACTGCTTAGGGCTACATCAAGAGGAAACAAAACGTAGAGATAGAACGTGAAACTACTTTGTTGTGTCAAGTTTCAAGAAGCTAGCACAAACCGTGTTGGATTTAGGGTTCCAAATACATCTATCAATATAGGAGAAAACAGAGTGAAACCTAAAAATTCAAACTGTTACTGGAAATGAACGCTTCAACATAGAAGAACGAAATTTGGGGAACCAAGTCGCCTTAGTGTACTGATCATTACCTGAGAGTATCATCCAGTTTGGGTGAAAAAATATTTGCTGAGATTTCTGGAGATTCGTAATTTTGGGAAGCTTGGCAACCCCTTCCCATGAAAGTGTTTCTCGCCAGTCACTGCTTAGGGCTACATCAAGAGGAAACAAAACGTAGAGTTAGAACGTGAAACTACTTTGTTGTGTCAAGTTTCAAGAAGCTAGCACAAACCGTGTTGGATTTAGAGTTCCAAATACATCTATCAATATAGGAGAAAATAGAGTGAAACCTAAAAATTCAAACTGTTACTGGAAATGAACGCTTCAACATAGAAGAACGAAATTTGGGGAACCAAGTCGCCTTAGTGTACTGATCATTACCTGAAAGTATCATCCAGTTTGGGTGAAAAAATATTTGCTGAGATTTCTGGAGATTCGTAATTTTTGGAAGCTTGGCAACCCCTTCCCATGAAAGTGTTTCTCGCCAGTCACTGCTTAGGGCTACATCAAGAGGAAACAAAACGTAGAGATAGAACGTGAAACTACTTTGTTGTGTCAAGTTTCAAGAAGCTAGCACAAACCGTGTTGGATTTAGAGTTCCAAATACATCTATCAATATAGGAGAAAACAGAGTGAAACCTAAAAATTCAAACTGTTACTGGAAATGAACGCTTCAACATAGAAGAACGAAATTTGGGGAACCAAGTCGCCTTAGTGTACTGATCATTACCTGAGAGTGTCATCCAGTTTGGGTGAAAAATTATTTGCTGAGATTTCTGGAGATTCGTAATTTTTGGAAGCTTGGCAACCCCTACCCATGAAAGTGTTTCTCGCCAGTCACTGCTTAGGGCTACATCAAGAGGAAACAAAACGTAGAGATAGAACGTGAAACTACTTTGTTGTGTCAAGTTTCAAGAAGCTATCACAAACCGTGTTGGATTTAGAGTTCCAAATACATCTATCAATATAGGAGAAAACAGAGTGAAACCTAAAAATTCAAACTGTTACTGGAAATGAACGCTTCAACATAGAAGAACGAAATTTGGGGAACCAAGTCGCCTTAGTGTACTGATCATTACCTGAAAGTATCATCCAGTTTGGGTGAAAAAATATTTGCTGAGATTTCTGGAGATTCGTAATTGTGGGAAGCTTGGCAACCCGTTCCCATGAAAGTGTTTCTCGCCAGTCACTGCTTAGGGCTACATCAAGAGGAAACAAAACGTAGAGATAGAACGTGAAACTACTTTGTTGTGTCAAGATTCAAGAAGCTAGCACAAACAGTGTTGGATTTAGAGTTCCAAATACATCTATCAATATAGGAGAAAACAGAGTGAAACCTAAAAATTCAAACTGTTACTGGAAATGAACGCTTCAACATAGAAGAACGAAATTTGGGGAACCAAGTCGCCTTAGTGTACTGATCATTACCTGAGAGTATCATCCAGTTTGGGTGAAAAAATGTTTGCTGAGATTTCTGGAGATTCGTAATTTTTGGAAGCTTGGCAACCCCTTCCCATGAAAGTGTTTCTCGCCCGTCACTGCTTAGGGCTACATCAAGAGGAAACAAAACGTAGAGATAGAACGTGAAACTACTTTGTTGTGTCAAGTTTCAAGAAGCTAGCACAAACCGTGTTGGATTTAGGGTTCCAAATACATCTATCAATATAGGAGAAAACAGAGTGAAACCTAAAAATTCAAACTGTTACTGGAAATGAACGCTTCAACATAGAAGAACGAAATTTGGGGAACCAAGTCGCCTTAGTGTACTGATCATTACCTGAGAGTACCATCCAGTTTGGGTGAAAAAATATTTGCTGAGATTTCTGGAGATTCGTAATTTTGGGAAGCTTGGCAACCCCTTCCCATGAAAGTGTTTCTCGCCAGTCACTGCTTAGGGCTACATCAAGAGGAAACAAAACGTAGATATAGAACGTGAAACTACTTTGTTGTGTCAAGTTTCAAGAAGCTAGCACAAACCGTGTTGGATTAAGAGTTCCAAATACATCTATCAATATAGGAGAAAACAGAGTGAAACCTAAAAATTCAAAATGTTACTGGAAATGAACGCTTCAACATAGAAGAACGAAATTTGGGGAACCAAGTCGCCTTAGTGTACTGATCATTACCTGAAAGTATCATCCAGTTTGGGTGAAAAAATATTTGCTGAGATTTCTGGAGATTCGTAATTGTGGGAAGCTTGGCAACCCGTTCCCATGAAAGTGTTTCTCGCCAGTCACTGCTTAGGGCTACATCAAGAGGAAACAAAACGTAGAGATAGAACGTGAAACTACTTTGTTGTATCAAGATTCAAGAAGCTAGCACAAACAGTGTTGGATTTAGAGTTCCAAATACATCTATCAATATAGGAGAAAACAGAGTGAAACCTAAAAATTCAAACTGTTACTGGAAATGAACGCTTCAACATAGAAGAACGAAATTTGGGGAACCAAGTCGCCTTAGTGTACTGATCATTACCTGAGAGTATCATCCAGTTTGGGTGAAAAAATATTTGCTGAGATTTCTGGAGATTCGTAATTTTGGGAAGCTTGGCAACCCCTTCCCATGAAAGTGTTTCTCGCCAGTCACTGCTTAGGGCTACATCAAGAGGAAACAAAACATAGAGATAGAACGTGAAACTACTTTGTTGTGTCAAGTTTCAAGAAGCTAGCACAAACCGTGTTGGATTAAGAGTTCCAAATACATCTATCAATATAGGAGAAAACAGAGTGAAACCTAAAAATTCAAAATGTTACTGGAAATGAACGCTTCAACATAGAAGAACGAAATTTGGGGAACCAAGTCGCCTTAGTGTACTGATCATTACCTGAAAGTATCATCCAGTTTGGGTGAAAAAATATTTGCTGAGATTTCTGGAGATTCGTAATTTTGGGAAGCTTGGCAACCCCTTCCCATGAAAGTGTTTCTCGCCAGTCACTGCTTAGGGCTACATCAAGAGGAAACAAAACGTAGAGTTAGAACGTGAAACTACTTTGTTGTGTCAAGTTTCAAGAAGCTAGCACAAACCGTGTTGGATTTAGAGTTCCAAATACATCTATCAATATAGGAGAAAATAGAGTGAAACCTAAAAATTCAAACTGTTACTGGAAATGAACGCTTCAACATAGAAGAACGAAATTTGGGGAACCAAGTCGCCTTAGTGTACTGATCATTACCTGAAAGTATCATCCAGTTTGGGTGAAAAAAATATTTGCTGAGATTTCTGGAGATTCGTAATTTTGGGAAGCTTGGCAACCCCTTCCCATGAAAGTGTTTCTCGCCAGTCACTGCTTAGGGCTACATCAAGAGGAAACAAAACATAGAGATAGAACGCGAAACTACTTTGTTGTGTCAAGTTTCAAGAAGCTAGCACAAACCGTGTTGGAATTAGAGTTCCAAATACATCTATCAATATAGGAGAAAACAGAGTGAAACCTAAAAATTCAAACTGTTACTGGAAATGAACGCTTCAACATAGAAGAACGAAATTTGGGGAACCAAGTCGCCTTAGTGTACTGATCATTACCTGAAAGTGTCATCCAGTTTGGGTGAAAAATTATTTGCTGAGATTTCTGGAGATTCGTAATTTTTGGAAGCTTGGCAACCCCTACCCATGAAAGTGTTTCTCGCCAGTCACTGCTTAGGGCTACATCAAGAGGAAACAAAACGTAGAGATAGAACGTGAAACTACTTTGTTGTGTCAAGTTTCAAGAAGCTATCACAAACCGTGTTGGATTTAGAGTTCCAAATACATCTATCAATATAGGAGAAAACAGATTGAAACCTAAAAATTCAAACTGTTACTGGAAATGAACGCTTCAACATAGAAGAACGAAATTTGGGGAACCAAGTCGCCTTAGTGTACTGATCATTACCTGAAAGTATCATCCAGTTTGGGTGAAAAAATATTTGCTGAGATTTCTGGAGATTCGTAATTTTTGGAAGCTTGGCAACCCGTTCCCATGAAAGTGTTTCTCGCCAGTCACTGCTTAGGGCTACATCAAGAGGAAACAAAACGTAGAGATAGAACGTGAAACTACTTTGTTGTATCAAGATTCAAGAAGCTAGCACAAACAGTGTTGGATTTAGAGTTCCAAATACATCTATCAATATAGGAGAAAACAGAGTGAAACCTAAAAATTCAAACTGTTACTGGAAATGAACGCTTCAACATAGAAGAACGAAATTTGGGGAACCAAGTCGCCTTAGTGTACTGATCATTACCTGAGAGTATCATCCAGTTTGGGTGAAAAAATATTTGCTGAGATTTCTGGAGATTCGTAATTTTGGGAAGCTTGGCAACCCCTTCCCATGAAAGTGTTTCTCGCCAGTCACTGCTTAGGGCTACATCAAGAGGAAACAAAACATAGAGATAGAACGTGAAACTACTTTGTTGTGTCAAGTTTCAAGAAGCTAGCACAAACCGTGTTGGAATTAGAGTTCCAAATACATCTATCAATATAGGAGAAAACAGAGTGAAACCTAAAAATTCAAACTGTTACTGGAAATGAACGCTTCAACATAGAAGAACGAAATTTGGGGAACCAAGTCGCCTTAGTGTACTGATCATTACCTGAAAGTGTCATCCAGTTTGGGTGAAAAATTATTTGCTGAGATTTCTGGAGATTCGTAATTTTTGGAAGCTTGGCAACCCCTACCCATGAAAGTGTTTCTCGCCAGTCACTGCTTAGGGCTACATCAAGAGGAAACAAAACGTAGAGATAGAACGTGAAACTACTTTGTTGTGTCAAGTTTCAAGAAGCTATCACAAACCGTGTTGGATTTAGAGTTCCAAATACATCTATCAATATAGGAGAAAACAGAGTGAAACCTAAAAATTCAAACTGTTACTGGAAATGAACGCTTCAACATAGAAGAACGAAATTTGGGGAACCAAGTCGCCTTAGTGTACTGATCATTACCTGAAAGTATCATCCAGTTTGGGTGAAAAAATATTTGCTGAGATTTCTGGAGATTCGTAATTGTGGGAAGCTTGGCAACCCGTTCCCATGAAAGTGTTTCTCGCCCGTCACTGCTTAGGGCTACATCAAGAGGAAACAAAACGTAGAGATAGAACGTGAAACTACTTTGTTGTGTCAAGATTCAAGAAGCTAGCACAAACAGTGTTGGATTTAGAGTTCCAAATACATCTATCAATATAGGAGAAAACAGAGTGAAACCTAAAAATTCAAACTGTTACTGGAAATGAACGCTTCAACATAGAAGAACGAAATTTGGGGAACCAAGTCGCCTTAGTGTACTGATCATTACCTGAGAGTATCATCCAGTTTGGGTGAAAAAATGTTTGCTGAGATTTCTGGAGATTCGTAATTTTTGGAAGCTTGGCAACCCCTTCCCATGAAAGTGTTTCTCGCCAGTCACTGCTTAGGGCTACATCAAGAGGAAACAAAACGTAGAGATAGAACGTGAAACTACTTTGTTGTGTCAAGTTTCAAGAAGCTAGCACAAACCGTGTTGGATTTAGGGTTCCAAATACATCTATCAATATAGGAGAAAACAGAGTGAAACCTAAAAATTCAAACTGTTACTGGAAATGAACGCTTCAACATAGAAGAACGAAATTTGGGGAACCAAGTCGCCTTAGTGTACTGATCATTACCTGAGAGTACCATCCAGTTTGGGTGAAAAAATATTTGCTGAGATTTCTGGAGATTCGTAATTTTGGGAAGCTTGGCAACCCCTTCCCATGAAAGTGTTTCTCGCCAGTCACTGCTTAGGGCTACATCAAGAGGAAACAAAACGTAGATATAGAACGTGAAACTATTTTGTTGTGTCAAGTTTCAAGAAGCTAGCACAAACCGTGTCGGATTAAGAGTTCCAAATACATCTATCAATATAGGAGAAAACAGAGTGAAACCTAAAAATTCAAAATGTTACTGGAAATGAACGCTTCAACATAGAATAACGAAATTTGGGGAACCAAGTCGCCTTAGTGTACTGATCATTACCTGAAAGTATCATCCAGTTTGGGTGAAAAAATATTTGCTGAGATTTCTGGAGATTCGTAATTTTGGGAAGCTTGGCAACCCCTTCCCATGAAAGTGTTTCTCGCCAGTCACTGCTTAGGGCTACATCAAGAGGAAACAAAACGTAGAGTTAGAACGTGAAACTACTTTGTTGTGTCAAGTTTCAAGAAGCTAGCACAAACCGTGTTGGATTTAGAGTTCCAAATACATCTATCAATATAGGAGAAAATAGAGTGAAACCTAAAAATTCAAACTGTTACTGGAAATGAACGCTTCAACATAGAATAACGAAATTTGGGGAACCAAGTCGCCTTAGTGTACTGATCATTACCTGAAAGTATCATCCAGTTTGCGTGAAAAAATATTTGCTGAGATTTCTGGAGATTCGTAATTTTGGGAAGCTTGGCAACCCCTTCCCATGAAAGTGTTTCTCGCCAGTCACTGCTTAGGGCTACATCAAGAGGAAACAAAACGTAGAAATAGAACGTGAAACTACTTTGTTGTGTCAAGTTTCAAGAAGCTAGCACAAACCGTGTTGGATTTAGAGTTCCAAATACATCTATCAATATAGGAGAAAACAGAGTGAAACCTAAAAATTCAAACTGTTAGTGGAAATGAAAGCTTCAACATAGAAGAACGAAATTTGGGGAACCAAGTCACCTTAGTGTACTGATCATTACCTGAAAGTGTCATCCAGTTTGGGTGAAAAATTATTTGCTGAGATTTCTGGAGATTCGTAATTTTTGGAAGCTTGGCAACCCCTACCCATGAAAGTGTTTCTCGCCAGTCACTGCTTAGGGCTACATCAAGAGGAAACAAAACGTAGAGATAGAACGTGAAACTACTTTGTTGTGTCAAGTTTCAAGAAGCTATCACAAACCGTGTTGGATTTAGAGTTCCAAATACATCTATCAATAGAGGAGAAAACAGAGTGAAACCTAAAAATTCAAACTGTTACTGGAAATGAACGCTTCAACATAGAAGAACGAAATTTGGGTAACCAAGTCGCCTTAGTGTACTGATCATTACCTGAAAGTATCATCCAGTTTGGGTGAAAAAATATTTGCTGAGATTTCTGGAGATTCGTAATTTTGGGAAGCTTGGCAACCCCTTCCCATGAAAGTGTTTCTCGCCAGTCACTGCTTAGGGCTACATCAAGAGGAAACAAAATGTAGAGATAGAACGTGAAACTACTTTGTTGTGTCAAGTTTCAAGAAGCTAGCACAAACCGTGTTGGATTTAGAGTTCCAAATACATCTATCTATATAGGAGAAAACTGAGTGAAACCTAAAAATTCAAACTGTTACTGGAAATGAACGCTTCAACATAGAAGAACGAAATTTGGGGAACCAAGTCCCCTTAGTGTACTGATCATTACCTGAAAGTATCATCCAGTTTGGGTGAAAAAATATTTGCTGAGATTTCTGGAGATTCGTAATTTTGGGAAGCTTGGCAACCCCTTCCCATGAAAGTGTTTCTCGCCAGTCACTGCTTAGGGCTACATCAAGAGGAAACAAAACGTAGAGATAGAACGTGAAACTACTTTGTTGTGTCAAGATTCAAGAAGCTAGCACAAACCGTGTTGGATTTAGAGTTCCAAATACATCTATCAATATAGGAGAAAACAGAGTGAAACCTAAAAATTCAAACTGTTACTGGAAATGAACGCTTCAACATAGAAGAACGAAATTTGGGGAACCAAGTCGCCTTAGTGTACTGATCATTACCTGAGAGTATCATCCAGTTTGGGTGAAAAAATGTTTGCTGAGATTTCTGGAGATTCGTAATTTTTGGAAGCTTGGCAACCCCTTCCCATGAAAGTGTTTCTCGCCAGTCACTGCTTAGGGCTACATCAAGAGGAAACAAAACGTAGAGATAGAACGTGAAACTACTTTGTTGTGTCAAGTTTCAAGAAGCTAGCACAAACCGTGTTGGATTTAGGGTTCCAAATACATCTATCAATATAGGAGAAAACAGAGTGAAACCTAAAAATTCAAACTGTTACTGGAAATGAACGCTTCAACATAGAAGAACGAAATTTGGGGAACCAAGTCGCCTTAGTGTACTGATCATTACCTGAGAGTACCATCCAGTTTGGGTGAAAAAATATTTGCTGAGATTTCTGGAGATACGTAATTTTGGGAAGCTTGGCAACCCCTTCCCATGAAAGTGTTTCTCGCCAGTCACTGCTTAGGGCTACATCAAGAGGAAACAAAACGTAGATATAGAACGTGAAACTACTTTGTTGTGTCAAGTTTCAAGAAGCTAGCACAAACCGTGTTGGATTAAGAGTTCCAAATACATCTATCAATATAGGAGAAAACAGAGTGAAACCTAAAAATTCAAAATGTTACTGGAAATGAACGCTTCAACATAGAAGAACGAAATTTGGGGAACCAAGTCGCCTTAGTGTACTGATCATTACCTGAAAGTATCATCCAGTTTGGGTGAAAAAATATTTGCTGAGATTTCTGGAGATTCGTAATTTTGGGAAGCTTGGCAACCCCTTCCCATGAAAGTGTTTCTCGCCAGTCACTGCTTAGGGCTACATCAAGAGGAAACATAACGTAGAGTTAGAACGTGAAACTACTTTGTTGTGTCAAGTTTCAAGAAGCTAGCACAAACCGTGTTGGATTTAGAGTTCCAAATACATCTATCAATATAGGAGAAAATAGAGTGAAACCTAAAAATTCAAACTGTTACTGGAAATGAACGCTTCAACATAGAAGAACGAAATTTGGGGAACCAAGTCGCCTTAGTGTACTGATCATTACCTGAAAGTATCATCCAGTTTGGGTGAAAAAATATTTGCTGAGATTTCTGGAGATTCGTAATTTTGGGAAGCTTGGCAACCCCATCCCATGAAAGTGTTTTTCGCCAGTCACTGATTAGGGCAACATCAAGAGGAAACAAAACGTAGAGATAGAATGTGAAACTACTTTGTTGTGTCAAGTCTCAACAAACTAGCACAAACCGTGTTGGATTTAGAGTTCCAAATACATCTATCAATATAGGAGAAAACAGAGTGAAACCTAAAAATTCAAACTGTTAATGGAAATGAACGCTTCAACATAGAAGAACGAAATTTGGGTAACCAAGTCGCCTTAGTGTACTGATCATTACCTGAAAGTATCATCCAGTTTGGGTGAAAAAATATTTGCTGAGATTTCTGGAGATTCGTAATTTTGGGAAGCTTGGCAACCCCTTCCCATGAAAGTGTTTCTCGCCAGTCACTGCTTAGGGCTACATCAAGAGGAAACAAAATGTAGAGATAGAACGTGAAACTACTTTGTTGTGTCAAGTTTCAAGAAGCTAGCACAAACCGTGTTGGATTTAGAGTTCCAAATACATCTATCTATATAGGAGAAAACAGAGTGAAACCTAAAAATTCAAACTGTTACTGGAAATGAACGCTTCAACATAGAAGAACGATATTTGGGGAACCAAGTCGCCTTAGTGTACTGATCATTACCTGAGAGTATCATCCAGTTTGGGTGAAAAAATGTTTGCTGAGATTTCTGGAGATTCGTAATTTTTGGAAGCTTGGCAACCCCTTCCCATGAAAGTGTTTCTCGCCAGTCACTGCTTAGGGCTACATCAAGAGGAAACAAAACGTAGAGATAGAACGTGAAACTACTTTGTTGTGTCAAGTTTCAAGAAGCTAGCACAAACCGTGTTGGATTTAGGGTTCCAAATACATCTATCAATATAGGAGAAAACAGAGTGAAACCTAAAAATTCAAACTGTTACTGGAAATGAACGCTTCAACATAGAAGAACGAAATTTGGGGAACCAAGTCGCCTTAGTGTACTGATCATTACCTGAGAGTACCATCCAGTTTGGGTGAAAAAATATTTGCTGAGATTTCTGGAGATTCGTAATTTTGGGAAGCTTGGCAACCCCTTCCCATGAAAGTGTTTCTCGCCAGTCACTGCTTAGGGCTACATCAAGAGGAAACATAACGTAGAGTTAGAACGTGAAACTACTTTGTTGTGTCAAGTTTCAAGAAGCTAGCACAAACCGTGTTGGATTTAGAGTTCCAAATACATCTATCAATATAGGAGAAAACAGAGTGAAACCTAAAAATTCAAAATGTTACTGGAAATGAACGCTTCAACATAGAAGAACGAAATTTGGGGAACCAAGTCGCCTTAGTGTACTGATCATTACCTGAAAGTATCATCCAGTTTGGGTGAAAAAATATTTGCTGAGATTTCTGGAGATTCGTAATTTTGGGAAGCTTGGCAACCCCTTCCCATGAAAGTGTTTCTCGCCAGTCACTGCTTAGGGCTACATCAAGAGGAAACATAACGTAGAGTTAGAACGTGAAACTACTTTGTTGTGTCAAGTTTCAAGAAGCTAGCACAAACCGTGTTGGATTTAGAGTTCCAAATACATCTATCAATATAGGAGAAAATAGAGTGAAACCTAAAAATTCAAACTGTTACTGGAAATGAACGCTTCAACATAGAATAACGAAATTTGGGGAACCAAGTCGCCTTAGTGTACTGATCATTACCTGAAAGTATCATCCAGTTTGGGTGAAAAAATATTTGCTGAGATTTCTGGAGATTCGTAATTTTGGGAAGCTTGGCAACCCCTTCCCATGAAAGTGTTTCTCGCCAGTCACTGCTTAGGGCTACATCAAGAGGAAACAAAACGTAGAGATAGAACGTGAAACTACTTTGTTGTGTCAAGTTTCAAGAAGCTAGCACAAACCGTGTTGGATTTAGAGTTCCAAATACATCTATCAATATAGGAGAAAACAGAGTGAAACCTAAAAATTCAAACTGTTAGTAGACATGAAAGCTTCAACATAGAAGAACGAAATTTGGGGAACCAAGTCGCCTTAGTGTACTCATCATTACCTGAAAGTGTCATCCAGTTTGGGTGAAAAATTATTTGCTGAGATTTCTGGAGATTCGTAATTTTTGGAAGCTTGGCAACCCCTACCCATGAAAGTGTTTCTCGCCAGTCACTGCTTAGGGCTACATCAAGAGGAAACAAAACGTAGAGATAGAACGTGAAACTACTTTGTTGTGTCAAGTTTCAAGAAGCTATCACAAACCGTGTTGGATTTAGAGTTCGAAATACATCTATCAATATAGGAGAAAACAGAGTGAAACCTAAAAATTCAAACTGTTACTGGAAATGAACGCTTCAACATAGAAGAACGAAATTTGGGGAACCAAGTCGCCTTAGTGTACTGATCATTACCTGAAAGTATCATCCAATTTGGGTGAAAAAATATTTGCTGAGATTTCTGGAGATGCGTAATTGTGGGAAGCTTGGCAACCCGTTCCCATGAAAGTGTTTCTCGCCAGTCACTGCTTAGGGCTACATCAAGAGGAAACAAAATGTAGAGATAGAACGTGAAACTACTTCGTTGTGTCAAGTTTCAAGAAGCTAGCACAAACCGTGTTGGATTTAGAGTTCCAAATACATCTATCAATATAGGAGAAAACAGAGTGAAACCTAAAAATTCAAACTGTTACTGGAAATGAACGCTTCAACATAGAAGAACGAAATTTGGGGAACCAAGTCGTCTTAGTGTACTGATCATTACCTGAAAGTATTATCCAGTTTGGGTGAAAAAATATTTGCTGAGATTTTGGAGATTCGTAATTTTGGGAAGCTTGGCAACCCCTTCCCATGAAAGTGTTTCTCGCCAGTCACTGCTTAGGGCAACATCAAGAGGAAACAAAACGTAGAGATAGAATGTGAAACTACTTTGTTGTGTCAAGTTTCAACAAACTAGCACAAACCGTGTTTGATTTAGAGTTCCAAATACATCTATCAATATAGGAGAAAACAGAGTGAAACCTAAAAATTCAAACTGTTACTGGAAGTGAACGCTTCAACATAGAAGAACGAAATTTGGGGAACCAAGTCGCCTTAGTGTACTGATCATTACCTGAGAGTATCATCCAGTTTGGGTGAAAAAATGTTTGCTGAGATTTCTGGAGATTCGTAATTTTGGGAAGCTTGGCAACCCCTTCCCATGAAAGTGTTTCTCGCCAGTCACTGCTTAGGGCTACATCAAGAGGAAACAAAACGTAGAGATAGAACGTGAAACTACTTTGTTGTGTCAAGTTTCAAGAAGCTAGCACAAACCGTGTTGGATTTAGGGTTCCAAATACATCTATCAATATAGGAGAAAATAGAGTGAAACCTAAAAATTCAAACTGTTACTGGAAATGAACGCTTCAACATAGAATAACGAAATTTGGGGAACCAAGTCGCCTTAGTGTACGGATCATTACCTGAAAGTATCATCCAGTTTGGGTGAAAAAATATTTGCTGAGATTTCTGGAGATTCGTAATTTTGGGAAGCTTGGCAACCCCTTCCCATGAAAGTGTTTCTCGCCAGTCACTGCTTAGGGCTACATCAAGAGGAAACAAAACGTAGAGATAGAACGTGAAACTACTTTGTTGTGTCAAGTTTCAAGAAGCTATCACAAACCGTGTTGGATTTAGAGTTCGAAATACATCTATCAATATAGGAGAAAACAGAGTGAAACCTAAAAATTCAAACTGTTACTGGAAATGAACGCTTCAACATAGAAGAACGAAATTTGGGGAACCAAGTCGCCTTAGTGTACTGATCATTACCTGAAAGTATCATCCAGTTTGGGTGAAAAAATATTTGCTGAGATTTCTGGAGATGCGTAATTGTGGGAAGCTTGGCAACCCGTTCCCATGAAAGTGTTTCTCGCCAGTCACTGCTTAGGGCTACATCAAGAGGAAACAAAATGTAGAGATAGAACGTGAAACTACTTCGTTGTGTCAAGTTTCAAGAAGCTAGCACAAACCGTGTTGGATTTAGAGTTCCAAATACATCTATCAATATGGGAGAAAACAGAGTGAAACCTAAAAATTCAAACTGTTACTGGAAATGAACGCTTCAACATAGAAGAACGAAATTTGGGGAACCAAGTCGCCTTAGTGTACTGATCATTACCTGAAAGTATCATCCAGTTTGGGTGAAAAAATATTTGCTGAGATTTCTGGAGATTCGTAATTTTGGGAAGCTTGGCAACCCCTTCCCATGAAAGTGTTTCTCGCCAGTCACTGCTTAGGGCAACATCAAGAGGAAACAAAACGTAGAGATAGAATGTGAAACTACTTTGTTGTGTCAAGTTTCAACAAACTAGCACAAACCGTGTTGGATTTAGAGTTCCAAATACATCTATCAATATAGGAGAAAACAGAGTGAAACCTAAAAATTCAAACTGTTACTGGAAGTGAACGCTTCAACATAGAAGAATGAAATTTGGGGAACCAAGTCGCCTTAGTGTACTGATCATTACCTGAAAGTATCATCCAGTTTGGGTGAAAAAATATTTGCTGAGATTTCTGGAGATTCGTAATTTTGGGAAGCTTGGCAACCCCTTCCCATGAAAGTGTTTCTCGCCAGTCACTGCTTAGGGCTACATCAAGAGGAAACATAACGTAGAGTTAGAACGTGAAACTACTTTGTTGTGTCAAGTTTCAAGAAGCTAGCACAAACCGTGTTGGATTTAGAGTTCCAAATACATCTATCAATATAGGAGAAAATAGAGTGAAACCTAAAAATTCAAACTGTTACTGGAAATGAACGCTTCAACATAGAAGAACGAAATTTGGGGAACCAAGTCGCCTTAGTGTACTGATCATTACCTGAAAGTATCATCCAGTTTGGGTGAAAAAATATTTGCTGAGATTTCTGGAGATTCGTAATTTTGGGAAGCTTGGCAACCCCATCCCATGAAAGTGTTTTTCGCCAGTCACTGATTAGGGCAACATCAAGAGGAAACAAAACGTAGAGATAGAATGTGAAACTACTTTGTTGTGTCAAGTCTCAACAAACTAGCACAAACCGTGTTGGATTTAGAGTTCCAAATACATCTATCAATATAGGAGAAAACAGAGTGAAACCTAAAAATTCAAACTGTTAATGGAAATGAACGCTTCAACATAGAAGAACGAAATTTGGGTAACCAAGTCGCCTTAGTGTACTGATCATTACCTGAAAGTATCATCCAGTTTGGGTGAAAAAATATTTGCTGAGATTTCTGGAGATTCGTAATTTTGGGAAGCTTGGCAACCCCTTCCCATGAAAGTGTTTCTCGCCAGTCACTGCTTAGGGCTACATCAAGAGGAAACAAAATGTAGAGATAGAACGTGAAACTACTTTGTTGTGTCAAGTTTCAAGAAGCTAGCACAAACCGTGTTGGATTTAGAGTTCCAAATACATCTATCTATATAGGAGAAAACAGAGTGAAACCTAAAAATTCAAACTGTTACTGGAAATGAACGCTTCAACATAGAAGAACGATATTTGGGGAACCAAGTCGCCTTAGTGTACTGATCATTACCTGAGAGTATCATCCAGTTTGGGTGAAAAAATGTTTGCTGAGATTTCTGGAGATTCGTAATTTTTGGAAGCTTGGCAACCCCTTCCCATGAAAGTGTTTCTCGCCAGTCACTGCTTAGGGCTACATCAAGAGGAAACAAAACGTAGAGATAGAACGTGAAACTACTTTGTTGTGTCAAGTTTCAAGAAGCTAGCACAAACCGTGTTGGATTTAGGGTTCCAAATACATCTATCAATATAGGAGAAAACAGAGTGAAACCTAAAAATTCAAACTGTTACTGGAAATGAACGCTTCAACATAGAAGAACGAAATTTGGGGAACCAAGTCGCCTTAGTGTACTGATCATTACCTGAGAGTACCATCCAGTTTGGGTGAAAAAATATTTGCTGAGATTTCTGGAGATTCGTAATTTTGGGAAGCTTGGCAACCCCTTCCCATGAAAGTGTTTCTCGCCAGTCACTGCTTAGGGCTACATCAAGAGGAAACATAACGTAGAGTTAGAACGTGAAACTACTTTGTTGTGTCAAGTTTCAAGAAGCTAGCACAAACCGTGTTGGATTTAGAGTTCCAAATACATCTATCAATATAGGAGAAAACAGAGTGAAACCTAAAAATTCAAAATGTTACTGGAAATGAACGCTTCAACATAGAAGAACGAAATTTGGGGAACCAAGTCGCCTTAGTGTACTGATCATTACCTGAAAGTATCATCCAGTTTGGGTGAAAAAATATTTGCTGAGATTTCTGGAGATTCGTAATTTTGGGAAGCTTGGCAACCCCTTCCCATGAAAGTGTTTCTCGCCAGTCACTGCTTAGGGCTACATCAAGAGGAAACATAACGTAGAGTTAGAACGTGAAACTACTTTGTTGTGTCAAGTTTCAAGAAGCTAGCACAAACCGTGTTGGATTTAGAGTTCCAAATACATCTATCAATATAGGAGAAAATAGAGTGAAACCTAAAAATTCAAACTGTTACTGGAAATGAACGCTTCAACATAGAATAACGAAATTTGGGGAACCAAGTCGCCTTAGTGTACTGATCATTACCTGAAAGTATCATCCAGTTTGGGTGAAAAAATATTTGCTGAGATTTCTGGAGATTCGTAATTTTGGGAAGCTTGGCAACCCCTTCCCATGAAAGTGTTTCTCGCCAGTCACTGCTTAGGGCTACATCAAGAGGAAACAAAACGTAGAGATAGAACGTGAAACTACTTTGTTGTGTCAAGTTTCAAGAAGCTAGCACAAACCGTGTTGGATTTAGAGTTCCAAATACATCTATCAATATAGGAGAAAACAGAGTGAAACCTAAAAATTCAAACTGTTAGTAGAAATGAAAGCTTCAACATAGAAGAACGAAATTTGGGGAACCAAGTCGCCTTAGTGTACTCATCATTACCTGAAAGTGTCATCCAGTTTGGGTGAAAAATTATTTGCTGAGATTTCTGGAGATTCGTAATTTTTGGAAGCTTGGCAACCCCTACCCATGAAAGTGTTTCTCGCCAGTCACTGCTTAGGGCTACATCAAGAGGAAACAAAACGTAGAGATAGAACGTGAAACTACTTTGTTGTGTCAAGTTTCAAGAAGCTATCACAAACCGTGTTGGATTTAGAGTTCGAAATACATCTATCAATATAGGAGAAAACAGAGTGAAACCTAAAAATTCAAACTGTTACTGGAAATGAACGCTTCAACATAGAAGAACGAAATTTGGGGAACCAAGTCGCCTTAGTGTACTGATCATTACCTGAAAGTATCATCCAATTTGGGTGAAAAAATATTTGCTGAGATTTCTGGAGATGCGTAATTGTGGGAAGCTTGGCAACCCGTTCCCATGAAAGTGTTTCTCGCCAGTCACTGCTTAGGGCTACATCAAGAGGAAACAAAATGTAGAGATAGAACGTGAAACTACTTCGTTGTGTCAAGTTTCAAGAAGCTAGCACAAACCGTGTTGGATTTAGAGTTCCAAATACATCTATCAATATAGGAGAAAACAGAGTGAAACCTAAAAATTCAAACTGTTACTGGAAATGAACGCTTCAACATAGAAGAACGAAATTTGGGGAACCAAGTCGTCTTAGTGTACTGATCATTACCTGAAAGTATTATCCAGTTTGGGTGAAAAAATATTTGCTGAGATTTTGGAGATTCGTAATTTTGGGAAGCTTGGCAACCCCTTCCCATGAAAGTGTTTCTCGCCAGTCACTGCTTAGGGCAACATCAAGAGGAAACAAAACGTAGAGATAGAATGTGAAACTACTTTGTTGTGTCAAGTTTCAACAAACTAGCACAAACCGTGTTTGATTTAGAGTTCCAAATACATCTATCAATATAGGAGAAAACAGAGTGAAACCTAAAAATTCAAACTGTTACTGGAAGTGAACGCTTCAACATAGAAGAACGAAATTTGGGGAACCAAGTCGCCTTAGTGTACTGATCATTACCTGAGAGTATCATCCAGTTTGGGTGAAAAAATGTTTGCTGAGATTTCTGGAGATTCGTAATTTTGGGAAGCTTGGCAACCCCTTCCCATGAAAGTGTTTCTCGCCAGTCACTGCTTAGGGCTACATCAAGAGGAAACAAAACGTAGAGATAGAACGTGAAACTACTTTGTTGTGTCAAGTTTCAAGAAGCTAGCACAAACCGTGTTGGATTTAGGGTTCCAAATACATCTATCAATATAGGAGAAAATAGAGTGAAACCTAAAAATTCAAACTGTTACTGGAAATGAACGCTTCAACATAGAATAACGAAATTTGGGGAACCAAGTCGCCTTAGTGTACGGATCATTACCTGAAAGTATCATCCAGTTTGGGTGAAAAAATATTTGCTGAGATTTCTGGAGATTCGTAATTTTGGGAAGCTTGGCAACCCCTTCCCATGAAAGTGTTTCTCGCCAGTCACTGCTTAGGGCTACATCAAGAGGAAACAAAACGTAGAGATAGAACGTGAAACTACTTTGTTGTGTCAAGTTTCAAGAAGCTATCACAAACCGTGTTGGATTTAGAGTTCGAAATACATCTATCAATATAGGAGAAAACAGAGTGAAACCTAAAAATTCAAACTGTTACTGGAAATGAACGCTTCAACATAGAAGAACGAAATTTGGGGAACCAAGTCGCCTTAGTGTACTGATCATTACCTGAAAGTATCATCCAGTTTGGGTGAAAAAATATTTGCTGAGATTTCTGGAGATGCGTAATTGTGGGAAGCTTGGCAACCCGTTCCCATGAAAGTGTTTCTCGCCAGTCACTGCTTAGGGCTACATCAAGAGGAAACAAAATGTAGAGATAGAACGTGAAACTACTTCTTTGTGTCAAGTTTCAAGAAGCTAGCACAAACCGTGTTGGATTTAGAGTTCCAAATACATCTATCAATATGGGAGAAAACAGAGTGAAACCTAAAAATTCAAACTGTTACTGGAAATGAACGCTTCAACATAGAAGAACGAAATTTGGGGAACCAAGTCGCCTTAGTGTACTGATCATTACCTGAAAGTATCATCCAGTTTGGGTGAAAAAATATTTGCTGAGATTTCTGGAGATTCGTAATTTTGGGAAGCTTGGCAACCCCTTCCCATGAAAGTGTTTCTCGCCAGTCACTGCTTAGGGCAACATCAAGAGGAAACAAAACGTAGAGATAGAATGTGAAACTACTTTGTTGTGTCAAGTTTCAACAAACTAGCACAAACCGTGTTGGATTTAGAGTTCCAAATACATCTATCAATATAGGAGAAAACAGAGTGAAACCTAAAAATTCAAACTGTTACTGGAAGTGAACGCTTCAACATAGAAGAACGAAATTTGGGGAACCAAGTCGCCTTAGTGTACTGATCATTACCTGAGAGTATCATCCAGTTTGGGTGAAAAAATGTTTGCTGAGATTTCTGGAGATTCGTAATTTTGGGAAGCTTGGCAACCCCTTCCCATGAAAGTGTTTCTCGCCAGTCACTGCTTAGGGCTACATCAAGAGGAAACAAAACGTAGAGATAGAACGTGAAACTACTTTGTTGTGTCAAGTTTCAAGAAGCTAGCACAAACCGTGTTGGATTTAGAGTTCCAAATACACCTATCAATATAGGAGAAAACAGAGTGAAACCTAAAAATTCAAACTGTTACTGGAAATGAACGCTTCAACATAGAAGAACGAAATTTGGGGAACCAAGTCGCCTTAGTGTACTGATCATTACCTGAGAGTATCATCCAGTTTGTGTGAGAAAATATTTCCTGAGATTTCTGGAGATACGTAATTTTGGGAAGCTTGGCATCCCCTTCCCATGAAAGTGTTTCTCGCCAGTCACTGCTTAGGGCTACATCAAGAGGAAACAAAACGTAGAGATAGAACGTGAAACTACTTTGTTGTGTCAAGTTTCAAGAAGCTAGCACAAACCATGATGGATTTAGAGTTCCAAATACATCTATCAATATAGGAGAAAACAGAGTGAAACCTAAATATTCAAACTGTTACTGGAAATGAACGCTTCAACATAGAAGAACGAAATTTGGGGAACCAAGTCGCCTTAGTGTACTGATCATTACCTGAAATTATCATCCAGTTTGGGTGAAAAAAATATTTGCTGAGATTTCTGGAGATTCGTAATTGTGGGAAGCTTGGCAACCCCTTCCCATGAAAGGGTTTCTCGCCAGTCACTGCTTAGGGCTACATCAAGAGGAAACAAAACGTAGAGATAGAACGTGAAACTACTTTCTTGTGTCAAGTTTCAAGAAGCTAGCACAAACCGTGTTGGATTTAGAGTTCCAAATACATCTATCAATATAGGAGAAAACAGAGTGAAACCTAAAAATTCAAACTGTTACTGGAAATGAACGCTTCAACATAGAAGAACAAAATTTGGGGAACCAAGTCGCCTTAGTGTACTGATCATTACCTGAAAGTATCATCCAGTTTGGGTGAAAAAATAGTTGCTGAGATTTCTGGAGATTCGTAATTTTGGGAAGCTTGGCATCCCCTTCCCATGAAAGTGTTTCTCGCCAGTCACTGCTTAGGGCTACATCAAGAGGAAACAAAATGTAGAGATAGAACGTGAAACTACTTTGTTGTGTCACGTTTCAAGAAGCTAGCACAAACCGTGTTGGATTTAGAGTTCCAAATACATCTATCTATATAGGAGAAAACAGAGTGAAACCTAAAAATTCAAACTGTTACTGGAAATGAACGCTTCAACATAGAAGAACGAAATTTGGGGAACCAAGTCCCCTTAGTGTACTGATCATTACCTGAAAGTATCATCCAGTTTGGGTGAAAAAATATTTGCTGAGATTTCTGGAGATTCGTAATTTTTGGAAGCTTGGCAACCCCTTCCCATGAAAGTGTTTCTCGCCAGTCACTGCTTAGGGCTACATCAAGAGGAAACAAAACGTAGAGATAGAACGTGAAACTACTTTGTTGTGTCAAGTTTCAAGAAGCTAGCACAAACCGTGTTGGATTTAGAGTTCCAAATACATCTATCTATATAGGAGAAAACAGAGTGAAACCTAAAAATTCAAACTGTTACTGGAAATGAACGCTTCAACATAGAAGAACGAAATTTGGGGAACCAAGTCGCCTTAGTGTACTGATCATTACCTGAAAGTATCATCCAGTTTGGGTGAAAAAATATTTGCTGAGATTTCTGGAGATTCGTAATTTTGGGAAGCTTGGCAACCCCTTCCCATGAAAGTGTTTCTCGCCAGTCACTGCTTAGGGCTACATCAAGAGGAAACAAAACGTAGAGTTAGAACGTGAAACTACTTTGTTGTGTCAAGTTTCAAGAAGCTAGCACAAACCGTGTTGGATTTAGAGTTCCAAATACATCTATCAATATAGGAGAAAATAGAGTGAAACCTAAAAATTCAAACTGTTACTGGAAATGAACGCTTCAACATAGAATAACGAAATTTGGGGAACCAAGTCGCCTTAGTGTACTGATCATTACCTGAAAGTATCATCCAGTTTGGGTGAAAAAATATTTGCTGAGATTTCTGGAGATTCGTAATTTTGGGAAGCTTGGCAACCCCTTCCCATGAAAGTGTTTCTCGCCAGTCACTGCTTAGGGCTACATCGAGAGGAAACAAAACGTAGAGATAGAACGTGAAACTACTTTGTTGTGTCAAGTTTCAAGAAGCTATCACAAACCGTGTTGGATTTAGAGTTCGAAATACATCTATCAATATAGGAGAAAACAGAGTGAAACCTAAAAATTCAAACTGTTAGTAGAAATGAAAGCTTCAACATAGAAGAACGAAATTTGGGGAACCAAGTCGCCTTAGTGTACTGATCATTACCTGAAAGTGTCATCCAGTTTGGGTGAAAAATTATTTGCTGAGATTTCTGGAGATTCGTAATTTTTGGAAGCTTGGCAACCCCTACCCATGAAAGTGTTTCTCGCCAGTCACTGCTTAGGGCTACATCAAGAGGAAACAAAACGTGGAGATAGAACGTGAAACTACTTTGTTGTGTCAAGTTTCAAGAAGCTATCACAAACCGTGTTGGATTTAGAGTTCGAAATACATCTATCAATATAGGAGAAAACAGAGTGAAACCTAAAAATTCAAACTGTTACTGGAAATGAACGCTTCAACATAGAAGAACGAAATTTGGGGAACCAAGTCGCCTTAGTGTACTGATCATTACCTGAAAGTATCATCCAGTTTGGGTGAAAAAATATTTGCTGAGATTCCTGGAGATTCGTAATTGTGGGAAGCTTGGCAACCCGTTCCCATGAAAGTGTTTCTCGCCAGTCACTGCTTAGGGCTACATCAAGAGGAAACAAAATGTAGAGATAGAACGTGAAACTACTTCGTTGTGTCAAGTTTCAAGAAGCTAGCACAAACCGTGTTGGATTTAGAGTTCCAAATACATCTATCAATATAGGAGAAAACAGAGTGAAACCTAAAAATTCAAACTGTTACTGGAAATGAACGCTTCAACATAGAAGAACGAAATTTGGGGAACCAAGTCGCCTTAGTGTACTGATCATTACCTGAAAGTATCATCCAGTTTGGGTGAAAAAATATTTGCTGAGATTTCTGGAGATTCGTAATTTTGGGAAGCTTGGCAACCCCTTCCCATGAAAGTGTTTCTCGCCAGTCACTGCTTAGGGCAACATCAAGAGGAAACAAAACGTAGAGATAGAATGTGAAACTACTTTGTTGTGTCAAGTTTCAACAAACTAGCACAAACCGTGTTGGATTTAGAGTTCCAAATACATCTATCAATATAGGAGAAAACAGAGTGAAACCTAAAAATTAAACTGTTACTGGAAGTGAACGCTTCAACATAGAAGAACGAAATTTGGGGAACCAAGTCGCCTTAGTGTACTGATCATTACCTGAGAGTATCATCCAGTTTGGGTGAAAAAATGTTTGCTGAGATTTCTGGAGATTCGTAATTTTGGGAAGCTTGGCAACCCCTACCCATGAAAGTGTTTCTCGCCAGTCACTGCTTAGGGCTACATCAAGAGGAAACAAAACGTAGAGATAGAACGTGAAACTACTTTGTTGTGTCAAGTTTCAAGAAGCTATCACAAACCGTGTTGGATTTAGAGTTCCAAATACATCTATCAATATAGGAGAAAACAGAGTGAAACCTAAAAATTCAAACTGTTACTGGAAATGAACGCTTCAACATAGAAGAACGAAATTTGGGGAACCAAGTCGCCTTAGTGTACTGATCATTACCTGAAAGTATCATCCAGTTTGGGTGAAAAAATATTTGCTGAGATTTCTGGAGATTCGTAATTTTGGGAAGCTTGGCAACCCGTTCCCATGAAAGTGTTTCTCGCCAGTCACTGATTAGGGCAACATCAAGAGGAAACAAAACGTAGAGATAGAATGTGAAACTACTTTGTTGTGTCAAGTTTCAACAAACTAGCACAAACCGTGTTGGATTTAGAGTTCCAAATACATCTATCAATATAGGAGAAAACAGAGTGAAACCTAAAAATTCAAACTGTTACTGGAAATGAACGCTTCAACATAGAAGAACGAAATTTGGGGAACCAAGTCGCCTTAGTGTACTGATCATTACCTGAAAGTATCATCCAGTTTGGGTGAAAAAATATTTGCTGAGATTTCTGGAGATTCGTAATTGTGGGAAGCTTGGCAACCCCTTCCCATGAAAGTGTTTCTCGCCAGTCACTGCTTAGGGCTACATCAAGAGGAAACAAAACGTAGAGATAGAACGTGAAACTACTTTGTTGTGTCAAGATTCAAGAAGCTAGCACAAACCGTGTTGGATTTAGAGTTCCAAATACATCTATCAATATGGGAGAAAACAGAGTGAAACCTAAAAATTCAAACTGTTACTGGAAATGAACGCTTCAACATAGAAGAACAAAATTTGGGGAACCAAGTCGCCTTAGTGTACTGATCATTACCTGAAAGTATCATCCAGTTTGGGTGAAAAAATAGTTGCTGAGATTTCTGGAGATTCGTAATTTTGGGAAGCTTGGCAACCCCTTCCCATGAAACTGTTTCTCGCCAGTCACTGCTTAGGGCTACATCAAAAGGAAACAAAACGTAGAGATAGAACGTGAAACTACTTTGTTGTGTCAAGTTTCAAGAAGCTAGCACAAACCGTGTTGGATTTAGAGTTCGAAATACATCTATCAATATAGGAGAAAACAGAGTGAAACCTAAAAATTCAAACTGTTAGTAGAAATGAAAGCTTCAACATAGAAGAACGAAATTTGGGGAACCAAGTCGCCTTAGTGTACTGATCATTACCTGAAAGTGTCATCCAGTTTGGGTGAAAAATTATTTGCTGAGATTTCTGGAGATTCGTAATTTTTGGAAGCTTGGCAACCCCTACCCATGAAAGTGTTTCTCGCCAGTCACTGCTTAGGGCTACATCAAGAGGAAACAAAACGTGGAGATAGAACGTGAAACTACTTTGTTGTGTCAAGTTTCAAGAAGCTATCACAAACCGTGTTGGATTTAGAGTTCGAAATACATCTATCAATATAGGAGAAAACAGAGTGAAACCTAAAAATTCAAACTGTTACTGGAAATGAACGCTTCAACATAGAAGAACGAAATTTGGGGAACCAAGTCGCCTTAGTGTACTGATCATTACCTGAAAGTATCATCCAGTTTGGGTGAAAAAATATTTGCTGAGATTCCTGGAGATTCGTAATTGTGGGAAGCTTGGCAACCCGTTCCCATGAAAGTGTTTCTCGCCAGTCACTGCTTAGGGCTACATCAAGAGGAAACAAAATGTAGAGATAGAACGTGAAACTACTTCGTTGTGTCAAGTTTCAAGAAGCTAGCACAAACCGTGTTGGATTTAGAGTTCCAAATACATCTATCAATATAGGAGAAAACAGAGTGAAACCTAAAAATTCAAACTGTTACTGGAAATGAACGCTTCAACATAGAAGAACGAAATTTGGGGAACCAAGTCGCCTTAGTGTACTGATCATTACCTGAAAGTATCATCCAGTTTGGGTGAAAAAATATTTGCTGAGATTTCTGGAGATTCGTAATTTTGGGAAGCTTGGCAACCCCTTCCCATGAAAGTGTTTCTCGCCAGTCACTGCTTAGGGCAACATCAAGAGGAAACAAAACGTAGAGATAGAATGTGAAACTACTTTGTTGTGTCAAGTTTCAACAAACTAGCACAAACCGTGTTGGATTTAGAGTTCCAAATACATCTATCAATATAGGAGAAAACAGAGTGAAACCTAAAAATTAAACTGTTACTGGAAGTGAACGCTTCAACATAGAAGAACGAAATTTGGGGAACCAAGTCGCCTTAGTGTACTGATCATTACCTGAGAGTATCATCCAGTTTGGGTGAAAAAATGTTTGCTGAGATTTCTGGAGATTCGTAATTTTGGGAAGCTTGGCAACCCCTTCCCATGAAAGTGTTTCTCGCCAGTCACTGCTTAGGGCTACATCAAGAGGAAACAAAACGTAGAGATAGAACGTGAAACTACTTTGTTGTGTCAAGTTTCAAGAAGCTATCACAAACCGTGTTGGATTTAGAGTTCCAAATACATCTATCAATATAGGAGAAAACAGAGTGAAACCTAAAAATTCAAACTGTTACTGGAAATGAACGCTTCAACATAGAAGAACGGAATTTGGGGAACCAAGTCGCCTTAGTGTACTGATCATTACCTGAAAGTATCATCCAGTTTGGGTGAAAAAATATTTGCTGAGATTTCTGGAGATTCGTAATTTTGGGAAGCTTGGCAACCCGTTCCCATGAAAGTGTTTCTCGCCAGTCACTGATTAGGGCAACATCAAGAGGAAACAAAACGTAGAGATAGAATGTGAAACTACTTTGTTGTGTCAAGTTTCAACAAACTAGCACAAACCGTGTTGGATTTAGAGTTCCAAATACATCTATCAATATAGGAGAAAACAGAGTGAAACCTAAAAATTCAAACTGTTACTGGAAATGAACGCTTCAACATAGAAGAACGAAATTTGGGGAACCAAGTCGCCTTAGTGTACTGATCATTACCTGAAAGTATCATCCAGTTTGGGTGAAAAAATATTTGCTGAGATTTCTGGAGATTCGTAATTGTGGGAAGCTTGGCAACCCCTTCCCATGAAAGTGTTTCTCGCCAGTCACTGCTTAGGGCTACATCAAGAGGAAACAAAACGTAGAGATAGAACGTGAAACTACTTTGTTGTGTCAAGATTCAAGAAGCTAGCACAAACCGTGTTGGATTTAGAGTTCCAAATACATCTATCAATATGGGAGAAAACAGAGTGAAACCTAAAAATTCAAACTGTTACTGGAAATGAACGCTTCAACATAGAAGAACGAAATTTGGGGAACCAAGTCGCCTTAGTGTACTGATCATTACCTGAAAGTATCATCCAGTTTGGGTGAAAAAATATTTGCTGAGATTTCTGGAGATTCGTAATTTTGGGAAGCTTGGCAACCCCTTCCCATGAAAGTGTTTCTCGCCAGTCACTGCTTAGGGCTACATCAAAAGGAAACAAAACGTAGAGATAGAACGTGAAACTACTTTGTTGTGTCAAGTTTCAAGAAGCTAGCACAAACCGTGTTGGATTTAGAGTTCGAAATACATCTATCAATATAGGAGAAAACAGAGTGAAACCTAAAAATTCAAACTGTTACTGGAAATGAACGCTTCAACATAGAAGAACGAAATTTGGGGAACCAAGTCGCCTTAGTGTACTGATCATTACCTGAAAGTATCATCCAGTTTGGGTGAAAAAATATTTGCTGAGATTTCTGGAGATTTGTAATTGTGGGAAGCTTGGCAACCCGTTCCCATGAAAGTGTTTCTCGCCAGTCACTGCTTAGGGCTACATCAAGAGGAAACAAAATGTAGAGATAGAACGTGAAACTACTTCGTTGTGTCAAGTTTCAAGAAGCTAGCACAAACCGTGTTGGATTTAGAGTTCCAAATACATCTATCAATATAGGAGAAAACAGAGTGAAACCTAAAAATTCAAACTGTTACTGGAAATGAACGCTTCAACATAGAAGAACGAAATTTGGGGAACCAAGTCGCCTTAGTGTACTGATCATTACCTGAAAGTATCATCCAGTTTGGGTGAAAAAATATTTGCTGAGATTTCTGGAGATTCGTAATTGTGGGAAGCTTGGCAACCCCTTCCCATTAAAGTGTTTCTCGCCAGTCACTGCTTAGGGCTACATCAAGAGGAAACAAAACGTAGAGTTAGAACGTGAAACTACTTTGTTGTGTCAAGTTTCAAGAAGCTAGCACAAACCGTGTTGGATTTAGAGTTCCAAATACATCTATCAATATAGGAGAAAACAGAGTGAAACCTAAAAATTCAAACTGTTACTGGAAATGAACGCTTCAACATAGAAGAACAAAATTTGGGGAACCAAGTCACCTTAGTGTACTGATCATTACCTGAGAGTATCATCCAGTTTGTGTGAGAAAATATTTCCTGAGATTTCTGGAGAAACGTAATTTTGGGAAGCTTGGCATCCCCTTCCCATGAAAGTGTTTCTCGCCAGTCACTGCTTAGGGCTACATCAAGAGGAAACAAAACGTAGAGATAGAACGTGAAACTACTTTGTTGTGTCAAGTTTCAAGAAGCTAGCACAAACCATGTTGGATTTAGAGTTCCAAATACATCTATCAATATAGGAGAAAACAGAGTGAAACCTAAAAATTCAAACTGTTACTGGAAATGAACGCTTCAACATAGAAGAACGAAATTTGGGGAACCAAGTCGCCTTAGTGTACTGATCATTACCTAGAAGTATCATCCAGTTTGGGTGAAAAAAATATTTGCTGAGATTTCTGGAGATTCGTAATTGTGGGAAGCTTGGCAACCCCTTCCCATGAAAGGGTTTCTCGCCAGTCACTGCTTAGAGCTACATCAAGAGGAAACAAAACGTAGAGATAGAACGTGAAACTACTTTGTTGTGTCAAGTTTCAAGAAGCTAGCACAAACCGTGTTGGATTTAGAGTTCCAAATACATCTATCAATATACGAGAAAACAGAGTGAAACCTAAAAATTCAAACTGTTACTGGAAATGAACGCTTCAACATAGAAGAACAAAATTTGGGGAACCAAGTCGCCTTAGTGTACTGATCATTACCTGAAAGTATCATCCAGTTTGGGTGAAAAAATATTTGCTGAGATTTCTGGAGATTCGTAATTGTGGGAAGCTTGGCAACCCCTTCCCATGAAAGTGTTTCTCGCCAGTCACTGCTTAGGGCTACATCAAGAGGAAACAAAATGTAGAGATAGAACGTGAAACTACTTTGTTGTGTCAAGTTTCAAGAAGCTAGCACAAACCGTGTTGGATTTAGAGTTCCAAATACATCTATCTATATAGGAGAAAACAGAGTGAAACCTAAAAATTCAAACTGTTACTGGAAATGAACGCTTCAACATAGAAGAACGAAATTTGGGGAACCAAGTCCCCTTAGTGTACTGATCATTACCTGAAAGTATCATCCAGTTTGGGTGAAAAAATATTTGCTGAGATTTCTGGAGATTCGTAATTTTGGGAAGCTTGGCAACCCCTTCCCATGAAAGTGTTTCTCGCCAGTCACTGCTTAGGGCTACATCAAGAGGAAAAAAAACGTAGAGATAGAACGTGAAACTACTTTGTTGTGTCAAGATTCAAGAAGCTAGCACAAACAGTGTTGGATTTAGAGTTCCAAATACATCTATCAATATAGGAGAAAACAGAGTGAAACCTAAAAATTCAAACTGTTACTGGAAATGAACGCTTCAACATAGAAGAACGAAATTTGGGGAACCAAGTTGCCTTAGTGTACTGATCATCACCTGAGAGTATCATCCAGTTTGGGTGAAAAAATGTTTGCTGAGATTTCTGGAGATTCGTAATTTTTGGAAGCTTGGCAACCCCTTCCCATGAAAGTGTTTCTCGCCAGTCACTGCTTAGGGCTACATCAAGAGGAAACAAAACGTAGAGATAGAACGTGAAACTACTTTGTTGTGTCAAGTTTCAAGAAGCTAGCACAAACCGTGTTGGATTTAGAGTTCCAAATACATCTATCAATATGGGAGAAAACAGAGTGAAACCTAAAAATTCAAACTGTTACTGGAAATGAACGCTTCAACATAGAAGAACGAAATTTGGGGAACCAAGTCGCCTTAGTGTACTGATCATTACCTGAAAGTATCATCCAGTTTGGGTGAAAAAATATTTGCTGAGATTTCTGGAGATTCGTAATTTTGGGAAGCTTGGCAACCCCTTCCCATGAAAGTGTTTCTCGCCAGTCACTGCTTAGGGCTACATCAAAAGGAAACAAAACGTAGAGATAGAACGTGAAACTACTTTGTTGTGTCAAGTTTCAAGAAGCTAGCACAAACCGTGTTGGATTTAGAGTTCGAAATACATCTATCAATATAGGAGAAAACAGAGTGAAACCTAAAAATTCAAACTGTTACTGGAAATGAACGCTTCAACATAGAAGAACGAAATTTGGGGAACCAAGTCGCCTTAGTGTACTGATCATTACCTGAAAGTATCATCCAGTTTGGGTGAAAAAATATTTGCTGAGATTTCTGGAGATTCGTAATTTTTGGAGACTTGGCAAACCCTTCCCATGAAAGTGTTTCTCGCCAGTCACTGCTTAGGGCTACATCAAGAGGAAACAAAATGTAGAGATAGAACGTGAAACTACTTCGTTGTGTCAAGTTTCAAGAAGCTAGCACAAACCGTGTTGGATTTAGAGTTCCAAATACATCTATCAATATAGGAGAAAACAGAGTGAAACCTAAAAATTCAAACTGTTACTGGAAATGAACGCTTCAACATAGAAGAACGAAATTTGGGGAACCAAGTCGCCTTAGTGTACTGATCATTACCTGAAAGTATCATCCAGTTTAGGTGAAAAAATATTTGCTGAGATTTCTGGAGATTCGTAATTTTGGGAAGCTTGGCAACCCCTTCCCATTAAAGTGTTTCTCGCCAGTCACTGCTTAGGGCTACATCAAGAGGAAACAAAACGTAGAGTTAGAACGTGAAACTACTTTGTTGTGTCAAGTTTCAAGAAGCTAGCACAAACCGTGTTGGATTTAGAGTTCCAAATACATCTATCAATATAGGAGAAAACAGAGTGAAACCTAAAAATTCAAACTGTTACTGGAAATGAACGCTTCAACATAGAAGAACAAAATTTGGGGAACCAAGTCACCTTAGTGTACTGATCATTACCTGAGAGTATCATCCAGTTTGTGTGAGAAAATATTTCCTGAGATTTCTGGAGAAACGTAATTTTGGGAAGCTTGGCATCCCCTTCCCATGAAAGTGTTTCTCGCCAGTCACTGCTTAGGGCTACATCAAGAGGAAACAAAACGTAGAGATAGAACGTGAAACTACTTTGTTGTGTCAAGTTTCAAGAAGCTAGCACAAACCATGTTGGATTTAGAGTTCCAAATACATCTATCAATATAGGAGAAAACAGAGTGAAACCTAAAAATTCAAACTGTTACTGGAAATGAACGCTTCAACATAGAAGAACGAAATTTGGGGAACCAAGTCGCCTTAGTGTACTGATCATTACCTAGAAGTATCATCCAGTTTGGGTGAAAAAAATATTTGCTGAGATTTCTGGAGATTCGTAATTGTGGGAAGCTTGGCAACCCCTTCCCATGAAAGGGTTTCTCGCCAGTCACTGCTTAGAGCTACATCAAGAGGAAACAAAACGTAGAGATAGAACGTGAAACTACTTTGTTGTGTCAAGTTTCAAGAAGCTAGCACAAACCGTGTTGGATTTAGAGTTCCAAATACATCTATCAATATAGGAGAAAACAGAGTGAAACCTAAAAATTCAAACTGTTACTGGAAATGAACGCTTCAACATAGAAGAACAAAATTTGGGGAACCAAGTCGCCTTAGTGTACTGATCATTACCTGAAAGTATCATCCAGTTTGGGTGAAAAAATATTTGCTGAGATTTCTGGAGATTCGTAATTGTGGGAAGCTTGGCAACCCCTTCCCATGAAAGTGTTTCTCGCCAGTCACTGCTTAGGGCTACATCAAGAGGAAACAAAATGTAGAGATAGAACGTGAAACTACTTTGTTGTGTCAAGTTTCAAGAAGCTAGCACAAACCGTGTTGGATTTAGAGTTCCAAATACATCTATCTATATAGGAGAAAACAGAGTGAAACCTAAAAATTCAAACTGTTACTGGAAATGAACGCTTCAACATAGAAGAACGAAATTTGGGGAACCAAGTCCCCTTAGTGTACTGATCATTACCTGAAAGTATCATCCAGTTTGGGTGAAAAAATATTTGCTGAGATTTCTGGAGATTCGTAATTTTGGGAAGCTTGGCAACCCCTTCCCATGAAAGTGTTTCTCGCCAGTCACTGCTTAGGGCTACATCAAGAGGAAAAAAAACGTAGAGATAGAACGTGAAACTACTTTGTTGTGTCAAGATTCAAGAAGCTAGCACAAACAGTGTTGGATTTAGAGTTCCAAATACATCTATCAATATAGGAGAAAACAGAGTGAAACCTAAAAATTCAAACTGTTACTGGAAATGAACGCTTCAACATAGAAGAACGAAATTTGGGGAACCAAGTTGCCTTAGTGTACTGATCATCACCTGAGAGTATCATCCAGTTTGGGTGAAAAAATGTTTGCTGAGATTTCTGGAGATTCGTAATTTTTGGAAGCTTGGCAACCCCTTCCCATGAAAGTGTTTCTCGCCAGTCACTGCTTAGGGCTACATCAAGAGGAAACAAAACGTAGAGATAGAACGTGAAACTACTTTGTTGTGTCAAGTTTCAAGAAGCTAGCACAAACCGTGTTGGATTTAGGGTTCCAAATACATCTATCAATATAGGAGAAAACAGAGTGAAACCTAAAAATTCAAACTGTTACTGGAAATGAACGCTTCAACATAGAAGAACGAAATTTGGGGAACCAAGTCGCCTTAGTGTACTGATCATTACCTGAGAGTACCATCCAGTTTGGGTGAAGAAATATTTGCTGAGATTTCTGGAGATTCGTAATTTTGGGAACCTTGGCAACCCCTTCCCATGAAAGTGTTTCTCGCCAGTCACTGCTTTGGGCTACATCAAGAGGAAACAAAACGTAGATATAGAACGTGAAACTACTTTGTTGTGTCAAGTTTCAAGAAGCTAGCACAAACCGTGTTGGATTAAGAGTTCCAAATACATCTATCAATATAGGAGAAAACAGAGTGAAACCTAAAAATTCAAAATGTTACTGGAAATGAACGCTTCAACATAGAAGAACGAAATTTGGGGAACCAAGTCGCCTTAGTGTACTGATCATTACCTGAAAGTATCATCCAGTTTGGGTGAAAAAATATTTGCTGAGATTTCTGGAGATTCGTAATTTTGGGAAGCTTGGCAACCCCTTCCCATGAAAGTGTTTCTCGCCAGTCACTGCTTAGGGCTACATCAAGAGGAAACAAAACGTAGAGTTAGAACGTGAAACTACTTTGTTGTGTCAAGTTTCAAGAAGCTAGCACAAACCGTGTTGGATTTAGAGTTCCAAATACATCTATCAATATAGGAGAAAATAGAGTGAAACCTAAAAATTCAAACTGTTACTGGAAATGAACGCTTCAACATAGAATAACGAAATTTGGGGAACCAAGTCGCCTTAGTGTACTGATCATTACCTGAAAGTATCATCCAGTTTGGGTGAAAAAATATTTGCTGAGATTTCTGGAGATTCGTAATTTTGGGAAGCTTGGCAACCCCTTCCCATGAAAGTGTTTCTCGCCAGTCACTGCTTAGGGCTACATCAAGAGGAAACAAAACGTAGAGATAGAACGTGAAACTACTTTGTTGTGTCAAGTTTCAAGAAGCTAGCACAAACCGTGTTGGATTTAGAGTTCCAAATACATCTATCAATATAGGAGAAAACAGAGTGAAACCTAAAAATTCAAACTGTTAGTGGAAATGAAAGCTTCAACATAGAAGAACGAAATTTGGGGAACCAAGTCGCCTTAGTGTACTGATCATTACCTGAAAGTGTCATCCAGTTTGGGTGAAAAATTATTTGCTGAGATTTCTGGAGATTCGTAATTTTTGGAAGCTTGGCAACCCCTACCCATGAAAGTGTTTCTCGCCAGTCACTGCTTAGGGCTACATCAAGAGGAAACAAAACGTAGAGATAGAACGTGAAACTACTTTGTTGTGTCAAGTTTCAAGAAGCTATCACAAACCGTGTTGGATTTAGAGTTCCAAATACATCTATCAATATAGGAGAAAACAGAGTGAAACCTAAAAATTCAAACTGTTACTGGAAATGAACGCTTCAACATAGAAGAACGAAATTTGGGGAACCAAGTCGCCTTAGTGTACTGATCATTACCTGAAAGTATCATCCAGTTTGGGTGAAAAAATATTTGCTGAGATTTCTGGAGATTCGTAATTGTGGGAAGCTTGGCAACCCGTTCCCATGAAAGTGTTTCTCGCCAGTCACTGATTAGGGCAACATCAAGAGGAAACAAAACGTAGAGATAGAATGTGAAACTACTTTGTTGTGTCAAGTTTCAACAAACTAGCACAAACCGTGTTGGATTTAGAGTTCCAAATACATCTATCAATATGGGAGAAAACAGAGTGAAACCTAAAAATTCAAACTGTTACTGGAAATGAACGCTTCAACATAGAAGAACGAAATTTGGGGAACCAAGTCGCCTTAGTGTACTGATCATTACCTGAAAGTATCATCCAGTTTGGGTGAAAAAATATTTGCTGAGATTTCTGGAGATTCGTAATTTTGGGAAGCTTGGCAACCCCTTCCCATGAAAGTGTTTCTCGCCAGTCACTGCTTAGGGCTACATCAAGAGGAAACAAAACGTAGAGATAGAACGTGAAACTACTTTGTTGTGTCAAGTTTCAAGAAGCTAGCACAAACCGTGTTGGATTTAGGGTTCCAAATACATCTATCAATATAGGAGAAAACAGAGTGAAACCTAAAAATTCAAACTGTTACTGGAAATGAACGCTTCAACATAGAAGAACGAAATTTGGGGAACCAAGTCGCCTTAGTGTACTGATCTTTACCTGAAAGTATCATCCAGTTTGGGTGAAAAAATATTTGCTGAGATTTCTGGAGATTCGTAATTGTGGGAAGCTTGGCAACCCCTTCCCATGAAAGTGTTTCTCGCCAGTCACTGCTTAGGGCTACATCAAGAGGAAACAAAATGTAGAGATAGAACGTGAAACTACTTTGTTGTGTCAAGTTTCAAGAAGCTAGCACAAACCGTGTTGGATTTAGAGTTCCAAATACATCTATCTATATAGGAGAAAACAGAGTGAAACCTAAAAATTCAAACTGTTACTGGAAATGAACGCTTCAACATAGAAGAACGAAATTTGGGGAACCAAGTCCCCTTAGTGTACTGATCATTACCTGAAAGTATCATCCAGTTTGGGTGAAAAAATATTTGCTGAGATTTCTGGAGATTCGTAATTTTGGGAAGCTTGGCAACCCCTTCCCATGAAAGTGTTTCTCGCCAGTCACTGCTTAGGGCTACATCAAGAGGAAACAAAATGTAGAGATAGAACGTGAAACTACTTTGTTGTGTCAAGATTCAAGAAGCTAGCACAAACAGTGTTGGATTTAGAGTTCCAAATACATCTATCAATATAGGAGAAAACAGAGTGAAACCTAAAAATTCAAACTGTTACTGGAAATGAACGCTTCAACATAGAAGAACGAAATTTGGGGAACCAAGTCGCCTTAGTGTACTGATCATTACCTGAGAGTATCATCCAGTTTGGGTGAAAAAATGTTTGCTGAGATTTCTGGAGATTCGTAATTTTTGGAAGCTTGGCAACCCCTCCCATGAAAGTGTTTCTCGCCAGTCACTGCTTAGGGCTACATCAAGAGGAAACAATACGTAGAGATAGAACGTGAAACTACTTTGTTGTGTCAAGTTTCAAGAAGCTAGCACAAACCGTGTTGGATTTAGGGTTCCAAATACATCTATCAATATAGGAGAAAACAGAGTGAAACCTAAAAATTCAAACTGTTACTGGAAATGAACGCTTCAACATAGAAGAACGAAATTTGGGGAACCAAGTCGCCTTAGTGTACTGATCATCACCTGAGAGTATCATCCAGTTTGGGTGAAAAAATGTTTGCTGAGATTTCTGGAGATTCGTAATTTTTGGAAGCTTGGCAACCCCTTTCCATGAAAGTGTTTCTCGCCAGTCACCGCTTAGGGCTACATCAAGAGGAAACAAAACGTAGAGATAGAACGTGAAACTACTTTGTTGTGTCAAGTTTCAAAAAGCTAGCACAAACCGTGTTGGATTTAGGGTTCCAAATACATCTATCAATATAGGAGAAAACAGAGTGAAACCTAAAAATTCAAACTGTTACTGGAAATGAAAGCTTCAACATAGAAGAACGAAATTTGGGGAACCAAGTCGCCTTAGTGTACTGATCATTACCTGAAAGTGTCATCCAGTTTGGGTGAAAAATTATTTGCTGAGATTTCTGGAGATTCGTAATTTTTGGAAGCTTGGCAACCCCTACCCATGAAAGTGTTTCTCGCCAGTCACTGCTTAGGGCTACATCAAGAGGAAACAAAACGTAGAGATAGAACGTGAAACTACTTTGTTGTGTCAAGTTTCAAGAAGCTATCACAAACCGTGTTGGATTTAGAGTTCGAAATACATCTATCAATATAGGAGAAAACAGAGTGAAACCTAAAAATTCAAACTGTTACTGGAAATGAACGCTTCAACATAGAAGAACGAAATTTGGGGAACCAAGTCGCCTTAGTGTACTGATCATTACCTGAAAGTATCATCCAGTTTGGGTGAAAAAATATTTGCTGAGATTTCTGGAGATTCGTAATTTTGGGAAGCTTGGCAACCCGTTCCCATGAAAGTGTTTCTCGCCAGTCACTGCTTAGGGCTACATCAAGAGGAAACAAAATGTAGAGATAGAACGTGAAACTACTTCGTTGTGTCAAGTTTCAAGAAGCTAGCACAAACCGTGTTGGATTTAGAGTTCCAAATACATCTATCAATATAGGAGAAAACAGAGTGAAACCTAAAAATTCAAACTGTTACTGGAAATGAACGCTTCAACATAGAAGAACGAAATTTGGGGAACCAAGTCGCCTTAGTGTACTGATCATTACCTGAAAGTATCATCCAGTTTGGGTGAAAAAATATTTGCTGAGATTTCTGGAGATTCGTAATTTTGGGAAGCTTGGCAACCCCTTCCCATGAAAGTGTTTCTCGCCAGTCACTGCTTAGGGCAACATCAAGAGGAAACAAAACGTAGAGACAGAATGTGAAACTACTTTGTTGTGTCAAGTTTCAACAAACTAGCACAAACCGTGTTGGATTTAGAGTTCCAAATACATCTATCAATATAGGAGAAAACAGAGTGAAACCTAAAAATTAAACTGTTACTGGAAGTGAACGCTTCAACATAGAAGAACGAAATTTGGGGAACCAAGTCGCCTTAGTGTACTGATCATTACCTGAGAGTATCATCCAGTTTGGGTGAAAAAATGTTTGCTGAGATTTCTGGAGATTCGTAATTTTTGGAAGCTTGGCAACCCCTTCCCATGAAAGTGTTTCTCGCCAGTCACTGCTTAGGGCTACATCAAGAGGAAACAAAACGTAGAGATAGAACGTGAAACTACTTTGTTGTGTCAAGTTTCAAGAAGCTAGCACAAACCGTGTTGGATTTAGAGTTCCAAATACATCTATCTATATAGGAGAAAACAGAGTGAAACCTAAAAATTCAAACTGTTACTGGAAATGAACGCTTCAACATAGAAGAACGAAATTTGGGGAACCAAGTCGCCTTAGTGTACTGATCATTACCTGAAAGTATCATCCAGTTTGGGTGAAAAAATATTTGCTGAGATTTCTGGAGATTCGTAATTTTGGGAAGCTTGGCAACCCCTTCCCATGAAAGTGTTTCTCGCCAGTCACTGCTTAGGGCTACATCAAGAGGAAACAAAACGTAGAGTTAGAACGTGAAACTACTTTGTTGTGTCAAGTTTCAAGAAGCTAGCACAAACCGTGTTGGATTTAGAGTTCCAAATACATCTATCAATATAGGAGAAAATAGACTGAAACCTAAAAATTCAAACTGTTACTGGAAATGAACGCTTCAACATAGAATAACGAAATTTGGGGAACCAAGTCGCCTTAGTGTACTGATCATTACCTGAAAGTATCATCCAGTTTGGGTAAAAAAATATTTGCTGAGATTTCTGGAGATTCGTAATTTTGGGAAGCTTGGCAACCCCTTCCCATGAAAGTGTTTCTCGCCAGTCACTGCTTAGGGCTACATCGAGAGGAAACAAAACGTAGAGATAGAACGTGAAACTACTTTGTTGTGTCAAGTTTCAAGAAGCTAGCACAAACCGTGTTGGATTTAGAGTTCCAAATACATCTATCAATATAGGAGAAAACAGAGTGAAACCTAAAAATTCAAACTGTTAGTAGAAATGAAAGCTTCAACATAGAAGAACGAAATTTGGGGAACCAAGTCGCCTTAGTGTACTGATCATTACCTGAAAGTGTCATCCAGTTTGGGTGAAAAATTATTTGCTGAGATTCCTGGAGATTCGTAATTTTTGGAAGCTTGGCAACCCCTACCCATGAAAGTGTTTCTCGCCAGTCACTGCTTAGGGCTACATCAAGAGGAAACAAAACGTAGAGATAGAACGTGAAACTACTTTGTTGTGTCAAGTTTCAAGAAGCTATCACAAACCGTGTTGGATTTAGAGTTCGAAATACATCTATCAATATAGGAGAAAACAGAGTGAAACCTAAAAATTCAAACTGTTACTGGAAATGAACGCTTCAACATAGAAGAACGAAATTTGGGGAACCAAGTCGCCTTAGTGTACTGATCATTACCTGAAAGTATCATCCAGTTTGGGTGAAAAAATATTTGCTGAGATTCCTGGAGATTCGTAATTGTGGGAAGCTTGGCAACCCGTTCCCATGAAAGTGTTTCTCGCCAGTCACTGCTTAGGGCTACATCAAGAGGAAACAAAATGTAGAGATAGAACGTGAAACTACTTCGTTGTGTCAAGTTTCAAGAAGCTAGCACAAACCGTGTTGGATTTAGAGTTCCAAATACATCTATCAATATAGGAGAAAACAGAGTGAAACCTAAAAATTCAAACTGTTACTGGAAATGAACGCTTCAACATAGAAGAACGAAATTTGGGGAACCAAGTCGCCTTAGTGTACTGATCATTACCTGAAAGTATCATCCAGTTTGGGTGAAAAAATATTTGCTGAGATTTCTGGAGATTCGTAATTTTGGGAAGCTTGGCAACCCCTTCCCATGAAAGTGTTTCTCGCCAGTCACTGCTTAGGGCAACATCAAGAGGAAACAAAACGTAGAGATAGAATGTGAAACTACTTTGTTGTGTCAAGTTTCAACAAACTAGCACAAACCGTGTTGGATTTAGAGTTCCAAATACATCTATCAATATAGGAGAAAACAGAGTGAAACCTAAAAATTAAACTGTTACTGGAAGTGAACGCTTCAACATAGAAGAACGAAATTTGGGGAACCAAGTCGCCTTAGTGTACTGATCATTACCTGAGAGTATCATCCAGTTTGGGTGAAAAAATGTTTGCTGAGATTTCTGGAGATTCGTAATTTTGGGAAGCTTGGCAACCCCTTCCCATGAAAGTGTTTCTCGCCAGTCACTGCTTAGGGCTACATCAAGAGGAAACAAAACGTAGAGATAGAACGTGAAACTACTTTGTTGTGTCAAGTTTCAAGAAGCTATCACAAACCGTGTTGGATTTAGAGTTCCAAATACATCTATCAATATAGGAGAAAACAGAGTGAAACCTAAAAATTCAAACTGTTACTGGAAATGAACGCTTCAACATAGAAGAACGAAATTTGGGGAACCAAGTCGCCTTAGTGTACTGATCATTACCTGAAAGTATCATCCAGTTTGGGTGAAAAAATATTTGCTGAGATTTCTGGAGATTCGTAATTTTGGGAAGCTTGGCAACCCGTTCCCATGAAAGTGTTTCTCGCCAGTCACTGATTAGGGCAACATCAAGAGGAAACAAAACGTAGAGATAGAATGTGAAACTACTTTGTTGTGTCAAGTTTCAACAAACTAGCACAAACCGTGTTGGATTTAGAGTTCCAAATACATCTATCAATATAGGAGAAAACAGAGTGAAACCTAAAAATTCAAACTGTTACTGGAAATGAACGCTTCAACATAGAAGAACGAAATTTGGGGAACCAAGTCGCCTTAGTGTACTGATCATTACCTGAAAGTATCATCCAGTTTGGGTGAAAAAATATTTGCTGAGATTTCTGGAGATTCGTAATTTTGGGAAGCTTGGCAACCCCTTCCCATGAAAGTGTTTCTCGCCAGTCACTGCTTAGGGCTACATCAAAAGGAAACAAAACGTAGAGATAGAACGTGAAACTACTTTGTTGTGTCAAGTTTCAAGAAGCTAGCACAAACCGTGTTGGATTTAGAGTTCGAAATACATCTATCAATATAGGAGAAAACAGAGTGAAACCTAAAAATTCAAACTGTTACTGGAAATGAACGCTTCAACATAGAAGAACGAAATTTGGGGAACCAAGTCGCCTTAGTGTACTGATCATTACCTGAAAGTATCATCCAGTTTGGGTGAAAAAATATTTGCTGAGATTTCTGGAGATTTGTAATTGTGGGAAGCTTGGCAACCCGTTCCCATGAAAGTGTTTCTCGCCAGTCACTGCTTAGGGCTACATCAAGAGGAAACAAAATGTAGAGATAGAACGTGAAACTACTTCGTTGTGTCAAGTTTCAAGAAGCTAGCACAAACCGTGTTGGATTTAGAGTTCCAAATACATCTATCAATATAGGAGAAAACAGAGTGAAACCTAAAAATTCAAACTGTTACTGGAAATGAACGCTTCAACATAGAAGAACGAAATTTGGGGAACCAAGTCGCCTTAGTGTACTGATCATTACCTGAAAGTATCATCCAGTTTGGGTGAAAAAATATTTGCTGAGATTTCTGGAGATTCGTAATTTTGGGAAGCTTGGCAACCCCTTCCCATTAAAGTGTTTCTCGCCAGTCACTGCTTAGGGCTACATCAAGAGGAAACAAAACGTAGAGTTAGAACGTGAAACTACTTTGTTGTGTCAAGTTTCAAGAAGCTAGCACAAACCGTGTTGGATTTAGAGTTCCAAATACATCTATCAATATAGGAGAAAACAGAGTGAAACCTAAAAATTCAAACTGTTACTGGAAATGAACGCTTCAACATAGAAGAACAAAATTTGGGGAACCAAGTCACCTTAGTGTACTGATCATTACCTGAGAGTATCATCCAGTTTGTGTGAGAAAATATTTCCTGAGATTTCTGGAGAAACGTAATTTTGGGAAGCTTGGCATCCCCTTCCCATGAAAGTGTTTCTCGCCAGTCACTGCTTAGGGCTACATCAAGAGGAAACAAAACGTAGAGATAGAACGTGAAACTACTTTGTTGTGTCAAGTTTCAAGAAGCTAGCACAAACCATGTTGGATTTAGAGTTCCAAATACATCTATCAATATAGGAGAAAACAGAGTGAAACCTAAAAATTCAAACTGTTACTGGAAATGAACGCTTCAACATAGAAGAACGAAATTTGGGGAACCAAGTCGCCTTAGTGTACTGATCATTACCTAGAAGTATCATCCAGTTTGGGTGAAAAAAATATTTGCTGAGATTTCTGGAGATTCGTAATTGTGGGAAGCTTGGCAACCCCTTCCCATGAAAGGGTTTCTCGCCAGTCACTGCTTAGAGCTACATCAAGAGGAAACAAAACGTAGAGATAGAACGTGAAACTACTTTGTTGTGTCAAGTTTCAAGAAGCTAGCACAAACCGTGTTGGATTTAGAGTTCCAAATACATCTATCAATATAGGAGAAAACAGAGTGAAACCTAAAAATTCAAACTGTTACTGGAAATGAACGCTTCAACATAGAAGAACAAAATTTGGGGAACCAAGTCGCCTTAGTGTACTGATCATTACCTGAAAGTATCATCCAGTTTGGGTGAAAAAATATTTGCTGAGATTTCTGGAGATTCGTAATTGTGGGAAGCTTGGCAACCCCTTCCCATGAAAGTGTTTCTCGCCAGTCACTGCTTAGGGCTACATCAAGAGGAAACAAAATGTAGAGATAGAACGTGAAACTACTTTGTTGTGTCAAGTTTCAAGAAGCTAGCACAAACCGTGTTGGATTTAGAGTTCCAAATACATCTATCTATATAGGAGAAAACAGAGTGAAACCTAAAAATTCAAACTGTTACTGGAAATGAACGCTTCAACATAGAAGAACGAAATTTGGGGAACCAAGTCCCCTTAGTGTACTGATCATTACCTGAAAGTATCATCCAGTTTGGGTGAAAAAATATTTGCTGAGATTTCTGGAGATTCGTAATTTTGGGAAGCTTGGCAACCCCTTCCCATGAAAGTGTTTCTCGCCAGTCACTGCTTAGGGCTACATCAAGAGGAAAAAAAACGTAGAGATAGAACGTGAAACTACTTTGTTGTGTCAAGATTCAAGAAGCTAGCACAAACAGTGTTGGATTTAGAGTTCCAAATACATCTATCAATATAGGAGAAAACAGAGTGAAACCTAAAAATTCAAACTGTTACTGGAAATGAACGCTTCAACATAGAAGAACGAAATTTGGGGAACCAAGTTGCCTTAGTGTACTGATCATCACCTGAGAGTATCATCCAGTTTGGGTGAAAAAATGTTTGCTGAGATTTCTGGAGATTCGTAATTTTTGGAAGCTTGGCAACCCCTTCCCATGAAAGTGTTTCTCGCCAGTCACCTCTTAGGGCTACATCAAGAGGAAACAAAACGTAGAGATAGAACGTGAAACTACTTTGTTGTGTCAAGTTTCAAGAAGCTAGCACAAACCGTGTTGGATTTAGGGTTCCAAATACATCTATCAATATAGGAGAAAACAGAGTGAAACCTAAAAATTCAAACTGTTACTGGAAATGAACGCTTCAACATAGAAGAACGAAATTTGGGGAACCAAGTCGCCTTAGTGTACTGATCATTACCTGAGAGTACCATCCAGTTTGGGTGAAGAAATATTTGCTGAGATTTCTGGAGATTCGTAATTTTGGGAACCTTGGCAACCCCTTCCCATGAAAGTGTTTCTCGCCAGTCACTGCTTTGGGCTACATCAAGAGGAAACAAAACGTAGATATAGAACGTGAAACTACTTTGTTGTGTCAAGTTTCAAGAAGCTAGCACAAACCGTGTTGGATTAAGAGTTCCAAATACGTCTATCAATATAGGAGAAAACAGAGTGAAACCTAAAAATTCAAAATGTTACTGGAAATGAACGCTTCAACATAGAAGAACGAAATTTGGGGAACCAAGTCGCCTTAGTGTACTGATCATTACCTGAAAGTATCATCCAGTTTGGGTGAAAAAATATTTGCTGAGATTTCTGGAGATTCGTAATTTTGGGAAGCTTGGCAACCCCTTCCCATGAAAGTGTTTCTCGCCAGTCACTGCTTAGGGCTACATCAAGAGGAAACAAAACGTAGAGTTAGAACGTGAAACTACTTTGTTGTGTCAAGTTTCAAGAAGCTAGCACAAACCGTGTTGGATTTAGAGTTCCAAATACATCTATCAATATAGGAGAAAATAGAGTGAAACCTAAAAATTCAAACTGTTACTGGAAATGAACGCTTCAACATAGAATAACGAAATTTGGGGAACCAAGTCGCCTTAGTGTACTGATCATTACCTGAAAGTATCATCCAGTTTGGGTGAAAAAATATTTGCTGAGATTTCTGGAGATTCGTAATTTTGGGAAGCTTGGCAACCCCTTCCCATGAAAGTGTTTCTCGCCAGTCACTGCTTAGGGCTACATCAAGAGGAAACAAAACGTAGAGATAGAACGTGAAACTACTTTGTTGTGTCAAGTTTCAAGAAGCTAGCACAAACCGTGTTGGATTTAGAGTTCCAAATACATCTATCAATATAGGAGAAAACAGAGTGAAACCTAAAAATTCAAACTGTTAGTGGAAATGAAAGCTTCAACATAGAAGAACGAAATTTGGGGAACCAAGTCGCCTTAGTGTACTGATCATTACCTGAAAGTGTCATCCAGTTTGGGTGAAAAATTATTTGCTGAGATTTCTGGAGATTCGTAATTTTTGGAAGCTTGGCAACCCCTACCCATGAAAGTGTTTCTCGCCAGTCACTGCTTAGGGCTACATCAAGAGGAAACAAAACGTAGAGATAGAACGTGAAACTACTTTGTTGTGTCAAGTTTCAAGAAGCTATCACAAACCGTGTTGGATTTAGAGTTCCAAATACATCTATCAATATAGGAGAAAACAGAGTGAAACCTAAAAATTCAAACTGTTACTGGAAATGAACGCTTCAACATAGAAGAACGAAATTTGGGGAACCAAGTCGCCTTAGTGTACTGATCATTACCTGAAAGTATCATCCAGTTTGGGTGAAAAAATATTTGCTGAGATTTCTGGAGATTCGTAATTGTGGGAAGCTTGGCAACCCGTTCCCATGAAAGTGTTTCTCGCCAGTCACTGATTAGGGCAACATCAAGAGGAAACAAAACGTAGAGATAGAATGTGAAACTACTTTGTTGTGTCAAGTTTCAACAAACTAGCACAAACCGTGTTGGATTTAGAGTTCCAAATACATCTATCAATATGGGAGAAAACAGAGTGAAACCTAAAAATTCAAACTGTTACTGGAAATGAACGCTTCAACATAGAAGAACGAAATTTGGGGAACCAAGTCGCCTTAGTGTACTGATCATTACCTGAAAGTATCATCCAGTTTGGGTGAAAAAATATTTGCTGAGATTTCTGGAGATTCGTAATTTTGGGAAGCTTGGCAACCCCTTCCCATGAAAGTGTTTCTCGCCAGTCACTGCTTAGGGCTACATCAAGAGGAAACAAAACGTAGAGATAGAACGTGAAACTACTTTGTTGTGTCAAGTTTCAAGAAGCTAGCACAAACCGTGTTGGATTTAGGGTTCCAAATACATCTATCAATATAGGAGAAAACAGAGTGAAACCTAAAAATTCAAACTGTTACTGGAAATGAACGCTTCAACATAGAAGAACGAAATTTGGGGAACCAAGTCGCCTTAGTGTACTGATCTTTACCTGAAAGTATCATCCAGTTTGGGTGAAAAAATATTTGCTGAGATTTCTGGAGATTCGTAATTGTGGGAAGCTTGGCAACCCCTTCCCATGAAAGTGTTTCTCGCCAGTCACTGCTTAGGGCTACATCAAGAGGAAACAAAATGTAGAGATAGAACGTGAAACTACTTTGTTGTGTCAAGTTTCAAGAAGCTAGCACAAACCGTGTTGGATTTAGAGTTCCAAATACATCTATCTATATAGGAGAAAACAGAGTGAAACCTAAAAATTCAAACTGTTACTGGAAATGAACGCTTCAACATAGAAGAACGAAATTTGGGGAACCAAGTCCCCTTAGTGTACTGATCATTACCTGAAAGTATCATCCAGTTTGGGTGAAAAAATATTTGCTGAGATTTCTGGAGATTCGTAATTTTGGGAAGCTTGGCAACCCCTTCCCATGAAAGTGTTTCTCGCCAGTCACTGCTTAGGGCTACATCAAGAGGAAACAAAATGTAGAGATAGAACGTGAAACTACTTTGTTGTGTCAAGATTCAAGAAGCTAGCACAAACAGTGTTGGATTTAGAGTTCCAAATACATCTATCAATATAGGAGAAAACAGAGTGAAACCTAAAAATTCAAACTGTTACTGGAAATGAACGCTTCAACATAGAAGAACGAAATTTGGGGAACCAAGTCGCCTTAGTGTACTGATCATTACCTGAGAGTATCATCCAGTTTGGCTGAAAAAATGTTTGCTGAGATTTCTGGAGATTCGTAATTTTTGGAAGCTTGGCAACCCCTCCCATGAAAGTGTTTCTCGCCAGTCACTGCTTAGGGCTACATCAAGAGGAAACAAAACGTAGAGATAGAACGTGAAACTACTTTGTTGTGTCAAGTTTCAAGAAGCTAGCACAAACCGTGTTGGATTTAGGGTTCCAAATACATCTATCAATATAGGAGAAAACAGAGTGAAACCTAAAAATTCAAACTGTTACTGGAAATGAACGCTTCAACATAGAAGAACGAAATTTGGGGAACCAAGTCGCCTTAGTGTACTGATCATCACCTGAGAGTATCATCCAGTTTGGGTGAAAAAATGTTTGCTGAGATTTCTGGAGATTCGTAATTTTTGGAAGCTTGGCAACCCCTTCCCATGAAAGTGTTTCTCGCCAGTCACTGCTTAGGGCTACATCAAGAGGAAACAAAACGTAGAGATAGAACGTGAAACTACTTTGTTGTGTCAAGTTTCAAAAAGCTAGCACAAACCGTGTTGGATTTAGGGTTCCAAATACATCTATCAATATAGGAGAAAACAGAGTGAAACCTAAAAATTCAAACTGTTACTGGAAATGAAAGCTTCAACATAGAAGAACGAAATTTGGGGAACCAAGTCGCCTTAGTGTACTGATCATTACCTGAGAGTACCATCCAGTTTGGGTGAAAAAATATTTGCTGAGATTTCTGGAGATTCGTAATTTTTGGAAGCTTGGCAACCTCTTCCCATGAAAGTGTTTCTCGCCAGTCACTGCTTAGGGCTACATCAAGAGGAAACAAAACGTAGATATAGAACGTGAAACTACTTTGTTGTGTCAAGTTTCAAGAAGCTAGCACAAACCGTGTTGGATTAAGAGTTCCAAATACATCTATCAATATAGGAGAAAACAGAGTGAAACCTAAAAATTCAAAATGTTACCTGAAATGAACGCTTCAACATAGAAGAACGAAATTTGGGGAACCAAGTTGCCTTAGTGTACTGATCATTACCTGAAAGTATCATCCAGTTTGGGTGAAAAAATATTTGCTGAGATTTCTGGAGATTCGTAATTTTGGGAAGCTTGGCAACCCCTTCCCATGAAAGTGTTTCTCGCCAGTCAATGCTTAGGGCTACATCAAGAGGAAACAAAACGTAGAGTTAGAACGTGAAACTACTTTGTTGTGTCAAGTTTCAAGAAGCTAGCACAAACCGTGTTGGATTTAGAGTTCCAAATACATCTATCAATATAGGAGAAAATAGAGTGAAACCTAAAAATTCAAACTGTTACTGGAAATGAACGCTTCAACATAGAATAACGAAATTTGGGGAACCAAGTCGCCTTAGTGTACTGATCATTACCTGAAAGTATCATCCAGTTTGGGTGAAAAAATATTTGCTGAGATTTCTGGAGATTCGTAATTTTGGGAAGCTTGGCAACCCCTTCCCATGAAAGTGTTTCTCGCCAGTCACTGCTTAGGGCTACATCAAGAGGAAACAAAACGTAGAGATAGAACATGAAACTACTTTGTTGTGTCAAGTTTCAAGAAGCTAGCACAAACCGTGTTGGATTTAGAGTTCCAAATACATCTATCAATATAGGAGAAAACAGAGTGAAACCTAAAAATTCAAACTGTTAGTGGAAATGAAAGCTTCAACATAGAAGAACGAAATTTGGGGAACCAAGTCGCCTTAGTGTACTGATCATTACCTGAAAGTGTCATCCAGTTTGGGTGAAAAATTATTTGCTGAGATTTCTGGAGATTCGTAATTTTTGGAAGCTTGGCAACCCCTACCCATGAAAGTGTTTCTCGCCAGTCACTGCTTAGGGCTACATCAAGAGGAAACAAAACGTAGAGATAGAACGTGAAACTACTTTGTTGTGTCAAGTTTCAAGAAGCTATCACAAACCGTGTTGGATTTAGAGTTCCAAATACATCTATCAATATAGGAGAAAACAGAGTGAAACCTAAAAATTCAAACTGTTACTGGAAATGAACGCTTCAACATAGAAGAACGAAATTTGGGGAACCAAGTCGCCTTAGTGTACTGATCATTACCTGAAAGTATCATCCAGTTTGGGTGAAAAAATATTTGCTGAGATTTCTGGAGATTCGTAATTGTGGGAAGCTTGGCAACCCGTTCCCATGAAAGTGTTTCTCGCCAGTCACTGATTAGGGCAACATCAAGAGGAAACAAAACGTAGAGATAGAATGTGAAACTACTTTGTTGTGTCAAGTTTCAACAAACTAGCACAAACCGTGTTGGATTTAGAGTTCCAAATACATCTATCAATATGGGAGAAAACAGAGTGAAACCTAAAAATTCAAACTGTTACTGGAAATGAACGCTTCAATATAGAAGAACGAAATTTGGGGAACCAAGTCGCCTTAGTGTACTGATCATTACCTGAAAGTATCATCCAGTTTGGGTGAAAAAATGTTTGCTGAGATTTCTGGAGATTCGTAATTTTGGGAAGCTTGGCAACCCCTTCCCATGAAAGTGTTTCTCGCCAGTCACTGCTTAGGGCTACATCAAGAGGAAACAAAACGTAGAGATAGAACGTGAAACTACTTTGTTGTGTCAAGTTTCAAGAAGCTAGCACAAACCGTGTTGGATTTAGGGTTCCAAATACATCTATCAATATAGGAGAAAACAGAGTGAAACCTAAAAATTCAAACTGTTACTGGAAATGAACGCTTCAACATAGAAGAACGAAATTTGCGGAACCAAGTCGCCTTAGTGTACTGATCATTACCTGAAAGTATCATCCAGTTTGGGTGAAAAAATATTTGCTGAGATTTCTGGAGATTCGTAATTGTGGGAAGCTTGGCAACCCCTTCCCATGAAAGTGTTTCTCGCCAGTCACTGCTTAGGGCTACATCAAGAGGAAACAAAATGTAGAGATAGAACGTGAAACTACTTTGTTGTGTCAAGTTTCAAGAAGCTAGCACAAACCGTGTTGGATTTAGATTTCCAAATACATCTATCTATATATGAGAAAACAGAGTGAAACCTAAAAATTCAAACTGTTACTAGAAATGAACGCTTCAACATAGAAGAACGAAATTTGGGGAACCAAGTCCCCTTAGTGTACTGATCATTACCTGAAAGTATCATCCAGTTTGGGTGAAAAAATATTTGCTGAGATTTCTGGAGATTCGTAATTTTGGGAAGCTTGGCAACCCCTTCCCATGAAAGTGTTTCTCGCCAGTCACTGCTTAGGGCTACATCAAGAGGAAACAAAACGTAGAGATAGAACGTGAAACTACTTTGTTGTGTCAAGATTCAAGAAGCTAGCACAAACAGTGTTGGATTTAGAGTTCCAAATACATCTATCAATATAGGAGAAAACAGAGTGAAACCTAAAAATTCAAACTGTTACTGGAAATGAACGCTTCAACATAGAAGAACGAAATTTGGGGAACCAAGTCGCCTTAGTGTACTGATCATTACCTGAGAGTATCATCCAGTTTGGGTGAAAAAATGTTTGCTGGGATTTCTGGAGATTCGTAATTTTTGGAAGCTTGGCAACCCCTTCCCATGAAAGTGTTTCTCGCCAGTCACTGCTTAGGGCTACATCAAGAGGAAACAAAACGTAGAGATAGAACGTGAAACTACTTTGTTGTGTCAAGTTTCAAGAAGCTAGCACAAACCGTGTTGGATTTAGGGTTCCAAATACATCTATCAATATAGGAGAAAACAGAGTGAAACCTAAAAATTCAAACTGTTACTGGAAATGAACGCTTCAACATAGAAGAACGAAATTTGGGGAACCAAGTCGCCTTAGTGTACTGATCATTACCTGAGAGTACCATCCAGTTTGGGTGAAAAAATATTTGCTGAGATTTCTGGAGATTCGTAATTTTGGGAACCTTGGCAACCCCTTCCCATGAAAGTGTTTCTCGCCAGTCACTGCTTAGGGCTACATCAAGAGGAAACAAAACTTAGATATAGAACGTGAAACTACTTTGTTGTGTCAAGTTTCAAGAAGCTAGCACAAACCGTGTTGGATTAAGAGTTCCAAATACATCTATCAATATAGGAGAAAACAGAGTGAAACCTAAAAATTCAAAATGTTACTGGAAATGAACGCTTCAACATAGAAGAACGAAATTTGGGGAACCAAGTCGCCTTAGTGCACTGATCATTACCTGAAAGTATCATCCAGTTTGGGTGAAAAAATATTTGCTGAGATTTCTGGAGATTCGTAATTTTGGGAAGCTTGGCAACCCCTTCCCATGAAAGTGTTTCTCGCCAGTCAATGCTTAGGGCTACATCAAGAGGAAACAAAACGTAGAGTTAGAACGTGAAACTACTTTGTTGTGTCAAGTTTCAAGAAGCTAGCACAAACCGTGTTGGATTTAGAGTTCCAAATACATCTATCAATATAGGAGAAAATAGAGTGAAACCTAAAAATTCAAACTGTTACTGGAAATGAACGCTTCAACATAGAAGAACGAAATTTGGGGAACCAAGTCGCCTTAGTGTACTGATCATTACCTGAAAGTATCATCCAGTTTGGGTGAAAAAATATTTGCTGAGATTTCTGGAGATTCGTAATTTTGGGAAGCTTGGCAACCCCTTCCCATGAAAGTGTTTCTCGCCAGTCACTGCTTAGGGCTACATCAAGAGGAAACAAAACGTAGAGATAGAACGTGAAACTACTTTGTTGTGTCAAGTTTCAAGAAGCTAGCACAAACCGTGTTGGATTTAGAGTTCCAAATACATCTATCAATATAGGAGAAAACAGAGTGAAACCTAAAAATTCAAACTGTTAGTGGAAATGAAAGCTTCAACATAGAAGAACGAAATTTGGGGAACCAAGTCGCCTTAGTGTACTGATCATTACCTGAAAGTGTCATCCAGTTTGGGTGAAAAATTATTTGCTGAGATTTCTGGAGATTCGTAATTTTTGGAAGCTTGGCAACCCCTACCCATGAAAGTGTTTCTCGCCAGTCACTGCTTAGGGCTACATCAAGAGGAAACAAAACGTAGAGATAGAACGTGAAACTACTTTGTTGTGTCAAGTTTCAAGAAGCTATCACAAACCGTGTTGGATTTAGAGTTCCAAATACATCTATCAATATAGGAGAAAACAGAGTGAAACCTAAAAATTCAAACTGTTACTGGAAATGAACGCTTCAACATAGAAGAACGAAATTTGGGGAACCAAGTCGCCTTAGTGTACTGATCATTACCTGAAAGTATCATCCAGTTTGGGTGAAAAAATATTTGCTGAGATTTCTGGAGATTCGTAATTGTGGGAAGCTTGGCAACCCGTTCCCATGAAAGTGTTTCTCGCCAGTCACTGATTAGGGCAACATCAAGAGGAAACAAAACGTAGAGATAGAATGTGAAACTACTTTGTTGTGTCAAGTTTCAACAAACTAGCACAAACCGTGTTGGATTTAGAGTTCCAAATACATCTATCAATATGGGAGAAAACAGAGTGAAACCTAAAAATTCAAACTGTTACTGGAAATGAACGCTTCAACATAGAAGAACGAAATTTGGGGAACCAAGTCGCCTTAGTGTACTGATCATTACCTGAAAGTATCATCCAGTTTGGGTGAAAAAATATTTGCTGAGATTTCTGGAGATTCGTAATTTTGGGAAGCTTGGCAACCCCTTCCCATGAAAGTGTTTCTCGCCAGTCACTGCTTAGGGCTACATCAAGAGGAAACAAAACGTAGAGATAGAACGTGAAACTACTTTGTTGTGTCAAGTTTCAAGAAGCTAGCACAAACCGTGTTGGATTTAGGGTTCCAAATACATCTATCAATATAGGAGAAAACAGAGTGAAACCTAAAAATTCAAACTGTTACTGGAAATGAACGCTTCAACATAGAAGAACGAAATTTGGGGAACCAAGTCGCCTTAGTGTACTGATCTTTACCTGAAAGTATCATCCAGTTTGGGTGAAAAAATATTTGCTGAGATTTCTGGAGATTCGTAATTGTGGGAAGCTTGGCAACCCCTTCCCATGAAAGTGTTTCTCGCCAGTCACTGCTTAGGGCTACATCAAGAGGAAACAAAATGTAGAGATAGAACGTGAAACTACTTTGTTGTGTCAAGTTTCAAGAAGCTAGCACAAACCGTGTTGGATTTAGAGTTCCAAATACATCTATCTATATAGGAGAAAACAGAGTGAAACCTAAAAATTCAAACTGTTACTGGAAATGAACGCTTCAACATAGAAGAACGAAATTTGGGGAACCAAGTCCCCTTAGTGTACTGATCATTACCTGAAAGTATCATCCAGTTTGGGTGAAAAAATATTTGCTGAGATTTCTGGAGATTCGTAATTTTGGGAAGCTTGGCAACCCCTTCCCATGAAAGTGTTTCTCGCCAGTCACTGCTTAGGGCTACATCAAGAGGAAACAAAATGTAGAGATAGAACGTGAAACTACTTTGTTGTGTCAAGATTCAAGAAGCTAGCACAAACAGTGTTGGATTTAGAGTTCCAAATACATCTATCAATATAGGAGAAAACAGAGTGAAACCTAAAAATTCAAACTGTTACTGGAAATGAACGCTTCAACATAGAAGAACGAAATTTGGGGAACCAAGTCGCCTTAGTGTACTGATCATTACCTGAGAGTATCATCCAGTTTGGGTGAAAAAATGTTTGCTGAGATTTCTGGAGATTCGTAATTTTTGGAAGCTTGGCAACCCCTCCCATGAAAGTGTTTCTCGCCAGTCACTGCTTAGGGCTACATCAAGAGGAAACAAAACGTAGAGATAGAACGTGAAACTACTTTGTTGTGTCAAGTTTCAAGAAGCTAGCACAAACCGTGTTGGATTTAGGGTTCCAAATACATCTATCAATATAGGAGAAAACAGAGTGAAACCTAAAAATTCAAACTGTTACTGGAAATGAACGCTTCAACATAGAAGAACGAAATTTGGGGAACCAAGTCGCCTTAGTGTACTGATCATCACCTGAGAGTATCATCCAGTTTGGGTGAAAAAATGTTTGCTGAGATTTCTGGAGATTCGTAATTTTTGGAAGCTTGGCAACCCCTTCCCATGAAAGTGTTTCTCGCCAGTCACTGCCTAGGGCTACATCAAGAGGAAACAAAACGTAGAGATAGAACGTGAAACTACTTTGTTGTGTCAAGTTTCAAAAAGCTAGCACAAACCGTGTTGGATTTAGGGTTCCAAATACATCTATCAATATAGGAGAAAACAGAGTGAAACCTAAAAATTCAAACTGTTACTGGAAATGAAAGCTTCAACATAGAAGAACGAAATTTGGGGAACCAAGTCGCCTTAGTGTACTGATCATTACCTGAGAGTACCATCCAGTTTGGGTGAAAAAATATTTGCTGAGATTTCTGGAGATTCGTAATTTTTGGAAGCTTGGCAACCTCTTCCCATGAAAGTGTTTCTCGCCAGTCACTGCTTAGGGCTACATCAAGAGGAAACAAAACGTAGATATAGAACGTGAAACTACTTTGTTGTGTCAAGTTTCAAGAAGCTAGCACAAACCGTGTTGGATTAAGAGTTCCAAATACATCTATCAATATAGGAGAAAACAGAGTGAAACCTAAAAATTCAAAATGTTACTGGAAATGAACGCTTCAACATAGAAGAACGAAATTTGGGGAACCAAGTTGCCTTAGTGTACTGATCATTACCTGAAAGTATCATCCAGTTTGGGTGAAAAAATATTTGCTGAGATTTCTGGAGATTCGTAATTTTGGGAAGCTTGGCAACCCCTTCCCATGAAAGTGTTTCTCGCCAGTCAATGCTTAGGGCTACATCAAGAGGAAACAAAACGTAGAGTTAGAACGTGAAACTACTTTGTTGTGTCAAGTTTCAAGAAGCTAGCACAAACCGTGTTGGATTTAGAGTTCCAAATACATCTATCAATATAGGAGAAAATAGAGTGAAACCTAAAAATTCAAACTGTTACTGGAAATGAACGCTTCAACATAGAATAACGAAATTTGGGGAACCAAGTCGCCTTAGTGTACTGATCATTACCTGAAAGTATCATCCAGTTTGGGTGAAAAAATATTTGCTGAGATTTCTGGAGATTCGTAATTTTGGGAAGCTTGGCAACCCCTTCCCATGAAAGTGTTTCTCGCCAGTCACTGCTTAGGGCTACATCAAGAGGAAACAAAACGTAGAGATAGAACATGAAACTACTTTGTTGTGTCAAGTTTCAAGAAGCTAGCACAAACCGTGTTGGATTTAGAGTTCCAAATACATCTATCAATATAGGAGAAAACAGAGTGAAACCTAAAAATTCAAACTGTTAGTGGAAATGAAAGCTTCAACATAGAAGAACGAAATTTGGGGAACCAAGTCGCCTTAGTGTACTGATCATTACCTGAAAGTGTCATCCAGTTTGGGTGAAAAATTATTTGCTGAGATTTCTGGAGATTCGTAATTTTTGGAAGCTTGGCAACCCCTACCCATGAAAGTGTTTCTCGCCAGTCACTGCTTAGGGCTACATCAAGAGGAAACAAAACGTAGAGATAGAACGTGAAACTACTTTGTTGTGTCAAGTTTCAAGAAGCTATCACAAACCGTGTTGGATTTAGAGTTCCAAATACATCTATCAATATAGGAGAAAACAGAGTGAAACCTAAAAATTCAAACTGTTACTGGAAATGAACGCTTCAACATAGAAGAACGAAATTTGGGGAACCAAGTCGCCTTAGTGTACTGATCATTACCTGAAAGTATCATCCAGTTTGGGTGAAAAAATATTTGCTGAGATTTCTGGAGATTCGTAATTGTGGGAAGCTTGGCAACCCGTTCCCATGAAAGTGTTTCTCGCCAGTCACTGATTAGGGCAACATCAAGAGGAAACAAAACGTAGAGATAGAATGTGAAACTACTTTGTTGTGTCAAGTTTCAACAAACTAGCACAAACCGTGTTGGATTTAGAGTTCCAAATACATCTATCAATATGGGAGAAAACAGAGTGAAACCTAAAAATTCAAACTGTTACTGGAAATGAACGCTTCAATATAGAAGAACGAAATTTGGGGAACCAAGTCGCCTTAGTGTACTGATCATTACCTGAAAGTATCATCCAGTTTGGGTGAAAAAATGTTTGCTGAGATTTCTGGAGATTCGTAATTTTGGGAAGCTTGGCAACCCCTTCCCATGAAAGTGTTTCTCGCCAGTCACTGCTTAGGGCTACATCAAGAGGAAACAAAACGTAGAGATAGAACGTGAAACTACTTTGTTGTGTCAAGTTTCAAGAAGCTAGCACAAACCGTGTTGGATTTAGGGTTCCAAATACATCTATCAATATAGGAGAAAACAGAGTGAAACCTAAAAATTCAAACTGTTACTGGAAATGAACGCTTCAACATAGAAGAACGAAATTTGCGGAACCAAGTCGCCTTAGTGTACTGATCATTACCTGAAAGTATCATCCAGTTTGGGTGAAAAAATATTTGCTGAGATTTCTGGAGATTCGTAATTGTGGGAAGCTTGGCAACCCCTTCCCATGAAAGTGTTTCTCGCCAGTCACTGCTTAGGGCTACATCAAGAGGAAACAAAATGTAGAGATAGAACGTGAAACTACTTTGTTGTGTCAAGTTTCAAGAAGCTAGCACAAACCGTGTTGGATTTAGATTTCCAAATACATCTATCTATATATGAGAAAACAGAGTGAAACCTAAAAATTCAAACTGTTACTAGAAATGAACGCTTCAACATAGAAGAACGAAATTTGGGGAACCAAGTCCCCTTAGTGTACTGATCATTACCTGAAAGTATCATCCAGTTTGGGTGAAAAAATATTTGCTGAGATTTCTGGAGATTCGTAATTTTGGGAAGCTTGGCAACCCCTTCCCATGAAAGTGTTTCTCGCCAGTCACTGCTTAGGGCTACATCAAGAGGAAACAAAACGTAGAGATAGAACGTGAAACTACTTTGTTGTGTCAAGATTCAAGAAGCTAGCACAAACAGTGTTGGATTTAGAGTTCCAAATACATCTATCAATATAGGAGAAAACAGAGTGAAACCTAAAAATTCAAACTGTTACTGGAAATGAACGCTTCAACATAGAAGAACGAAATTTGGGGAACCAAGTCGCCTTAGTGTACTGATCATTACCTGAGAGTATCATCCAGTTTGGGTGAAAAAATGTTTGCTGGGATTTCTGGAGATTCGTAATTTTTGGAAGCTTGGCAACCCCTTCCCATGAAAGTGTTTCTCGCCAGTCACTGCTTAGGGCTACATCAAGAGGAAACAAAACGTAGAGATAGAACGTGAAACTACTTTGTTGTGTCAAGTTTCAAGAAGCTAGCACAAACCGTGTTGGATTTAGGGTTCCAAATACATCTATCAATATAGGAGAAAACAGAGTGAAACCTAAAAATTCAAACTGTTACTGGAAATGAACGCTTCAACATAGAAGAACGAAATTTGGGGAACCAAGTCGCCTTAGTGTACTGATCATTACCTGAGAGTACCATCCAGTTTGGGTGAAAAAATATTTGCTGAGATTTCTGGAGATTCGTAATTTTGGGAACCTTGGCAACCCCTTCCCATGAAAGTGTTTCTCGCCAGTCACTGCTTAGGGCTACATCAAGAGGAAACAAAACTTAGATATAGAACGTGAAACTACTTTGTTGTGTCAAGTTTCAAGAAGCTAGCACAAACCGTGTTGGATTAAGAGTTCCAAATACATCTATCAATATAGGAGAAAACAGAGTGAAACCTAAAAATTCAAAATGTTACTGGAAATGAACGCTTCAACATAGAAGAACGAAATTTGGGGAACCAAGTCGCCTTAGTGCACTGATCATTACCTGAAAGTATCATCCAGTTTGGGTGAAAAAATATTTGCTGAGATTTCTGGAGATTCGTAATTTTGGGAAGCTTGGCAACCCCTTCCCATGAAAGTGTTTCTCGCCAGTCAATGCTTAGGGCTACATCAAGAGGAAACAAAACGTAGAGTTAGAACGTGAAACTACTTTGTTGTGTCAAGTTTCAAGAAGCTAGCACAAACCGTGTTGGATTTAGAGTTCCAAATACATCTATCAATATAGGAGAAAATAGAGTGAAACCTAAAAATTCAAACTGTTACTGGAAATGAACGCTTCAACATAGAAGAACGAAATTTGGGGAACCAAGTCGCCTTAGTGTACTGATCATTACCTGAAAGTATCATCCAGTTTGGGTGAAAAAATATTTGCTGAGATTTCTGGAGATTCGTAATTTTGGGAAGCTTGGCAACCCCTTCCCATGAAAGTGTTTCTCGCCAGTCACTGCTTAGGGCTACATCAAGAGGAAACAAAACGTAGAGATAGAACGTGAAACTACTTTGTTGTGTCAAGTTTCAAGAAGCTAGCACAAACCGTGTTGGATTTAGAGTTCCAAATACATCTATCAATATAGGAGAAAACAGAGTGAAACCTAAAAATTCAAACTGTTACTGGAAATGAACGCTTCAACATAGAAGAACGAAATTTGGGGAACCAAGTCGCCTTAGTGTACTGATCATTACCTGAAAGTATCATCCAGTTTGGGTGAAAAATTATTTGCTGAGATTTCTGGAGATTCGTAATTTTTGGAAGCTTGGCAACCCCTACCCATGAAAGTGTTTCTCGCCAGTCACTGCTTAGGGCTACATCAAGAGGAAACAAAATGTAGAGATAGAACGTGAAACTACTTTGTTGTGTCAAGTTTCAAGAAGCTAGCACAAACCGTGATGGATTTAGAGTTCCAAATACATCTATCAATATAGGAGAAAACAGAGTGAAACTTAAAAATTCAAACTGTTACTGGAAATGAACGCTTCAACATAGAAGAACGAAATTTGGGGAACCAAGTCGCCTTAGTGTACTGATCATTATCTGAGAGTATCATTTAGTTTGGGTGAAAAAATATTTGCTGAGATTTCTGGAGATTCGTAATTTTGGGAAGCTTGGCAACCCCTTCCCATGAAAGTGTTTCTCGCCAGTCACTGCTTAGGGCTACATCAAGAGGAAACAAAACGTAGATATAGAACGTGAAACTACTTTGTTGTGTCAAGTTTCAAGAAGCTAGCACAAACCGTGTTGGATTTAGAGTTCCAAATACATCTATCAATATAGGAGAAAACAGAGTGAAACCTAAAAATTCAAACTGTTACTGGAAATGAACGCTTCAACATAGAAGAACGAAATTTGGGGAACCAAGTCGCCTTAGTGTACTGATCATTACCTGAAAGTATCATCCAGTTTGGGTGAAAAAATATTTGCTGAGATTTCTGGAGATTCGTAATTGTGGGAAGCTTGGCAACCCGTTCCCATGAAAGGGTTTCTCGCCAGTCACTGCTTAGGGCTACATCAAGAGGAAACAAAACGTAGAGATAGAACGTGAAACTACTTTGTTGTGTCAAGTTTCAAGAAGCTAGCACAAACCGTGTTGGATTTAGAGTTCCAAATACATCTATCAATATAGGAGAAAACAGAGTGAAACCTAAAAATTCAAACTGTTACTGGAAATGAACGCTTCAACATAGAAGAACGAAATTTGGGGAACCAAGTCGCCTTAGTGTACTGATCATTACCTGAAAGTATCATCCAGTTTGGGTGAAAAAATATTTGCTGAGATTTCTGGAGATTCGTAATTTTGGGAAGCTTGGCAACCCCTTCCAATGAAAGTGTTTCTCGCCAGTCACTGCTTAGGGCTACATCAAGAGGAAACAAAATGTAGAGATAGAACGTGAAACTACTTTGTTGTGTCAAGATTCAAGAAGCTAGCACAAACAGTGTTGGATTTAGAGTTCCAAATACATCTATCAATATAGGAGAAAACAGAGTGAAACCTAAAAATTCAAACTGTTACTGGAAATGAACGCTTCAACATAGAAGAACGAAATTTGGGGAACCAAGTCGCCTTAGTGTACTGATCATTACCTGAGATTATCATCCAGTTTGGGTGAAAAAATGTTTGCTGAGATTTCTGGAGATTCGTAATTTTTGGAAGCTTGGCAACCCCTTCCCATGAAAGTGTTTCTCGCCAGTCACTGCTTAGGGCTACATCAAGAGGAAACAAAACGTAGAGATAGAACGTGAAACTACTTTGTTGTGTCAAGTTTCAAGAAGCTAGCACAAACCGTGTTGGATTTAGGGTTCCAAATACATCTATCAATATAGGAGAAAACAGAGTGAAACCTAAAAATTCAAACTGTTACTGGAAATGAACGCTTCAACATAGAAGAACGAAATTTGGGGAACCAAGTCGCCTTAGTGTACTGATCATTACCTGAGAGTACCATCCAGTTTGGGTGAAAAAATATTTGCTGAGATTTCTGGAGATTCGTAATGTTGGGAACCTTGGCAACCCCTTCCCATGAAAGTGTTTCTCGCCAGTCACTGCTTAGGGCTACATCAAGAGGAAACAAAACGTAGATATAGAACGTGAAACTACTTTGTTGTGTCAAGTTTCAAGAAGCTAGCACAAACCGTGTTGGATTAAGAGTTCCAAATACATCTATCAATATAGGAGAAAATAGAGTGAAAACTAAAAATTCAAAATGTTACTGGAAATGAACGCTTCAACATAGAAGAACGAAATTTGGGGAACCAAGTCGCCTTAGTGTACTGATCATTACCTGAAAGTATCATCCAGTTTGGGTGAAAAAATATTTGCTGAGATTTCTGGAGATTCGTAATTGTGGGAAGCTTGGCAACCCCTTCCCATGAAAGTGTTTCTCGCCAGTCACTGCTTAGGGCTACATCAAGAGGAAACAAAATGTAGAGATAGAACGTGAAACTACTTTGTTGTGTCAAGTTTCAAGAAGCTAGCACAAACCGTGTTGGATTTAGAGTTCCAAATACATCTATCTATATAGGAGAAAACAGAGTGAAACCTAAAAATTCAAACTGTTACTGGAAATGAACGCTTCAACATAGAAGAACGAAATTTTGGGAACCAAGTCACCTTAGTGTAGTGATCATTACCTGAAAGTATCATCCAGTTTGGGTGAAAAAATATTTGCTGAGATTTCTGGAGATTCGTAATTTTGGGAAGCTTGGCAACCCCTTCCCATGAAAGTGTTTCTCGCCAGTCACTGCTTAGGGCTACATCAAGAGGAAACAAAACGTAGAGATAGAACGTGAAACTACTTTGTTGTGTCAAGATTCAAGAAGCTAGCACAAACAGTGTTGGATTTAGAGTTCCAAATACATCTATCAATATAGGAGAAAACAGAGTGAAACCTAAAAATTCAAACTGTTACTGGAAATGAACGCTTCAACATAGAAGAACGAAATTTGGGGAACCAAGTCGCCTTAGTGTACTGATCATTACCTGAGAGTATCATCCAGTTTGGGTGAAAAAATGTTTGCTGAGATTTCTCGAGATTCGTAATTTTTGGAAGCTTGGCAACCCCTTCCCATGAAAGTGTTTCTCGCCAGTCACTGCTTAGGGCTACATCAAGAGGAAACAAAACGTAGAGATAGAACGTGAAACTACTTTGTTGTGTCAAGTTTCAAGAAGCTAGCACAAACCGTGTTGGATTTAGGGTTCCAAATACATCTATCAATATAGGAGAAAACAGAGTGAAACCTAAAAATTCAAACTGTTACTGGAAATGAACGCTTCAACATAGAAGAACGAAATTTGGGGAACCAAGTCGCCTTAGTGTACTGATCATTACCTGAGAGTACCATCCAGTTTGGGTGAAAAAATATTTGCTGAGATTTCTGGAGATTCGTAATTTTGGGAACCTTGGCAACCCCTTCCCATGAAAGTGTTTCTCGCCAGTCACTGCTTAGGGCTACATCAAGAGGAAACAAAACGTAGATATAGAACGTAAAACTAATTTGTTGTGTCAAGTTTCAAGAAGCTAGCACAAACCGTGTTGGATTAAGAGTTCCAAATACATCTATCAATATAGGAGAAAACAGAGTGAAACCTAAAAATTCAAAATGTTACTGGAAATGAACGCTTCAACATAGAAGAACGAAATTTGGGGAACCAAGTCGCCTTAGTGTACTGATCATTACCTGAAAGTATCATCCAGTTTGGGTGAAAAAATATTTGCTGAGATTTCTGGAGATTCGTAATTGTGGGAAGCTTGGCAACCCCTTCCCATGAAAGTGTTTCTCGCCAGTCACTGCTTAGGGCTACATCAAGAGGAAACAAAATGTAGAGATAGAACGTGAAACTACTTTGTTGTGTCAAGTTTCAAGAAGCTAGCACAAACCGTGTTGGATTTAGAGTTCCAAATACATCTATCTATATAGGAGAAAACAGAGTGAAACCTAAAAATTCAAACTGTTACTGGAAATGAACGCTTCAACATACAAGAACGAAATTTGGGGAACCAAGTCCCCTTAGTGTACTGATCATTACCTGAAAGTATCATCCAGTTTGGGTGAAAAAATATTTGCTGAGATTTCTGGAGATTCGTAATTTTGGGAAGCTTGGCAACCCCTTCCCATGAAAGTGTTTCTCGCCAGTCACTGCTTAGGGCTACATCAAGAGGAAACAAAACGTAGAGATAGAACGTGAAACTACTTTGTTGTGTCAAGATTCAAGAAGCTAGCACAAACAGTGTTGGATTTAGAGTTCCAAATACATCTATCAATATAGGAGAAAACAGAGTGAAACCTAAAAATTCAAACTGTTACTGGAAATGAACGCTTCAACATAGAAGAACGAAATTTGGGGAACCAAGTCGCCTTAGTGTACTGATCATTACCTGAGAGTATCATCCAGTTTGGGTGAAAAAATGTTTGCTGAGATTTCTCGAGATTCGTAATTTTTGGAAGCTTGGCAACCCCTTCCCATGAAAGTGTTTCTCGCCAGTCACTGCTTAGGGCTACATCAAGAGGAAACAAAACATAGAGATAGAACGTGAAACTACTTTGTTGTGTCAAGTTTCAAGAAGCTAGCACAAACCGTGTTGGATTTAGGGTTCCAAATACATCTATCAATATAGGAGAAAACAGAGTGAAACCTAAAAATTCAAACTGTTACTGGAAATGAACGCTTCAACATAGAAGAACGAAATTTGGGGAACCAAGTCGCCTTAGTGTACTGATCATTACCTGAAAGTATCATCCAGTTTGGGTGAAAAAATATTTGCTGAGATTTCTGGAGATTCGTAATTGTGGGAAGCTTGGCAACCCCTTCCCATGAAAGTGTTTCTCGCCAGTCACTGCTTAGGGCTACATCAAGAGGAAACAAAATGTAGAGATAGAACGTGAAACTACTTTGTTGTGTCAAGTTTCAAGAAGCTAGCACAAACCGTGTTGGATTTAGAGTTCCAAATACATCTATCTATATAGGAGAAAACAGAGTGAAACCTAAAAATTCAAACTGTTACTGGAAATGAACGCTTCAACATACAAGAACGAAATTTGGGGAACCAAGTCCCCTTAGTGTACTGATCATTACCTGAAAGTATCATCCAGTTTGGGTGAAAAAATATTTGCTGAGATTTCTGGAGATTCGTAATTTTGGGAAGCTTGGCAACCCCTTCCAATGAAAGTGTTTCTCGCCAGTCACTGCTTAGGGCTACATCAAGAGGAAACAAAATGTAGAGATAGAACGTGAAACTACTTTGTTGTGTCAAGATTCAAGAAGCTAGCACAAACAGTGTTGGATTTAGAGTTCCAAATACATCTATCAATATAGGAGAAAACAGAGTGAAACCTAAAAATTCAAACTGTTACTGGAAATGAACGCTTCAACATAGAAGACCGAAATTTGGGGAACCAAGTCGCCTTAGTGTACTGATCATTACCTGAGATTATCATCCAGTTTGGGTGAAAAAATGTTTGCTGAGATTTCTGGAGATTCGTAATTTTTGGAAGCTTGGCAACCCCTTCCCATGAAAGTGTTTCTCGCCAGTCACTGCTTAGGGCTACATCAAGAGGAAACAAAACGTAGAGATAGAACGTGAAACTACTTTGTTGTGTCAAGTTTCAAGAAGCTAGCACAAACCGTGTTGGATTTAGGGTTCCAAATACATCTATCAATATAGGAGAAAACAGAGTGAAACCTAAAAATTCAAACTGTTACTGGAAATGAACGCTTCAACATAGAAGAACGAAATTTGGGGAACCAAGTCGCCTTAGTGTACTGATCATTACCTGAGAGTACCATCCAGTTTGGGTGAAAAAATATTTGCTGAGATTTCTGGAGATTCGTAATGTTGGGAACCTTGGCAACCCCTTCCCATGAAAGTGTTTCTCGCCAGTCACTGCTTAGGGCTACATCAAGAGGAAACAAAACGTAGATATAGAACGTGAAACTACTTTGTTGTGTCAAGTTTCAAGAAGCTAGCACAAACCGTGTTGGATTAAGAGTTCCAAATACATCTATCAATATAGGAGAAAACAGAGTGAAACCTAAAAATTCAAACTGTTACTGGAAATGAACGCTTCAACATAGAAGAACGAAATTTGGGGAACCAAGTCGCCTTAGTGTACTGATCATTACCTGAAAGTATCATCCAGTTTGGGTGAAAAAATATTTGCTGAGATTTCTGGAGATTCGTAATTGTGGGAAGCTTGGCAACCCCTTCCCATGAAAGTGTTTCTCGCCAGTCACTGCTTAGGGCTACATCAAGAGGAAACAAAACGTAGAGATAGAACGTGAAACTACTTTGTTGTGTCAAGTTTCAAGAAGCTAGCACAAACCGTGTTGGATTTAGAGTTCCAAATACATCTATCTATATAGGAGAAAACAGAGTGAAACCTAAAAATTCAAACTGTTACTGGAAATGAACGCTTCAACATACAAGAACGAAATTTGGGGAACCAAGTCCCCTTAGTGTACTGATCATTACCTGAAAGTATCATCCAGTTTGGGTGAAAAAATATTTGCTGAGATTTCTGGAGATTCGTAATTTTGGGAAGCTTGGCAACCCCTTCCCATGAAAGTGTTTCTCGCCAGTCACTGCTTAGGGCTACATCAAGAGGAAACAAAACGTAGAGATAGAACGTGAAACTACTTTGTTGTGTCAAGATTCAAGAAGCTAGCACAAACAGTGTTGGATTTAGAGTTCCAAATACATCTATCAATATAGGAGAAAACAGAGTGAAACCTAAAAATTCAAACTGTTACTGGAAATGAACGCTTCAACATAGAAGAACGAAATTTGGGGAACCAAGTCGCCTTAGTGTACTGATCATTACCTGAGAGTATCATCCAGTTTGGGTGAAAAAATGTTTGCTGAGATTTCTCGAGATTCGTAATTTTTGGAAGCTTGGCAACCCCTTCCCATGAAAGTGTTTCTCGCCAGTCACTGCTTAGGGCTACATCAAGAGGAAACAAAACATAGAGATAGAACGTGAAACTACTTTGTTGTGTCAAGTTTCAAGAAGCTAGCACAAACCGTGTTGGATTTAGGGTTCCAAATACATCTATCAATATAGGAGAAAACAGAGTGAAACCTAAAAATTCAAACTGATACTGGAAATGAACGCTTCAACATAGAAGAACGAAATTTGGGGAACCAAGTCGCCTTAGTGTACTGATCATTACCTGAAAGTATCATCCAGTTTGGGTGAAAAAATATTTGCTGAGATTTCTGGAGATTCGTAATTGTGGGAAGCTTGGCAACCCCTTCCCATGAAAGTGTTTCTCGCCAGTCACTGCTTAGGGCTACATCAAGAGGAAACAAAATGTAGAGATAGAACGTGAAACTACTTTGTTGTGTCAAGTTTCAAGAAGCTAGCACAAACCGTGTTGGATTTAGAGTTCCAAATACATCTATCTATATAGGAGAAAACAGAGTGAAACCTAAAAATTCAAACTGTTACTGGAAATGAACGCTTCAACATAGAAGAACGAAATTTGGGGAACCAAGTCCCCTTAGTGTACTGATCATTACCTGAAAGTATCATCCAGTTTGGGTGAAAAAATATTTGCTGAGATTTCTGGAGATTCGTAATTTTGGGAAGCTTGGCAACCCCTTCCAATGAAAGTGTTTCTCGCCAGTCACTGCTTAGGGCTACATCAAGAGGAAACAAAATGTAGAGATAGAACGTGAAACTACTTTGTTGTGTCAAGATTCAAGAAGCTAGCACAAACAGTGTTGGATTTAGAGTTCCAAATACATCTATCAATATAGGAGAAAACAGAGTGAAACCTAAAAATTCAAACTGTTACTGGAAATGAACGCTTCAACATAGAAGACCGAAATTTGGGGAACCAAGTCGCCTTAGTGTACTGATCATTACCTGAGATTATCATCCAGTTTGGGTGAAAAAATGTTTGCTGAGATTTCTGGAGATTCGTAATTTTTGGAAGCTTGGCAACCCCTTCCCATGAAAGTGTTTCTCGCCAGTCACTGCTTAGGGCTACATCAAGAGGAAACAAAACGTAGAGATAGAACGTGAAACTACTTTGTTGTGTCAAGTTTCAAGAAGCTAGCACAAACCGTGTTGGATTTAGGGTTCCAAATACATCTATCAATATAGGAGAAAACAGAGTGAAACCTAAAAATTCAAACTGTTACTGGAAATGAACGCTTCAACATAGAAGAACGAAATTTGGGGAACCAAGTCGCCTTAGTGTACTGATCATTACCTGAGAGTACCATCCAGTTTGGGTGAAAAAATATTTGCTGAGATTTCTGGAGATTCGTAATGTTGGGAACCTTGGCAACCCCTTCCCATGAAAGTGTTTCTCGCCAGTCACTGCTTAGGGCTACATCAAGAGGAAACAAAACGTAGATATAGAACGTGAAACTACTTTGTTGTGTCAAGTTTCAAGAAGCTAGCACAAACCGTGTTGGATTAAGAGTTCCAAATACATCTATCAATATAGGAGAAAACAGAGTGAAACCTAAAAATTCAAACTGTTACTGGAAATGAACGCTTCAACATAGAAGAACGAAATTTGGGGAACCAAGTCGCCTTAGTGTACTGATCATTACCTGAAAGTATCATCCAGTTTGGGTGAAAAAATATTTGCTGAGATTTCTGGAGATTCGTAATTGTGGGAAGCTTGGCAACCCCTTCCCATGAAAGTGTTTCTCGCCAGTCACTGCTTAGGGCTACATCAAGAGGAAACAAAACGTAGAGATAGAACGTGAAACTACTTTGTTGTGTCAAGTTTCAAGAAGCTAGCACAAACCGTGTTGGATTTAGAGTTCCAAATACATCTATCTATATAGGAGAAAACAGAGTGAAACCTAAAAATTCAAACTGTTACTGGAAATGAACGCTTCAACATAGAAGAACGAAATTTGGGGAACCAAGTCGCCTTAGTGTAGTGATCATTACCTGAAAGTATCATCCAGTTTGGGTGAAAAAATATTTGCTGAGATTTCTGGAGATTCGTAATTTTGGGAAGCTTGGCAACCCCTTCCCATGAAAGTGTTTCTCGCCAGTCACTGCTTAGGGCTACATCAAGAGGAAACAAAACGTAGAGATAGAATGTGAAACTACTTTGTTTTGTCAAGATTCAAGAAGCTAGCACAAACAGTGTTGGATTTAGAGTTCCAAATACATCTATCAATATAGGAGAAAACAGAGTGAAACCTAAAAATTCAAACTGTTACTGGAAATGAACGCTTCAACATAGAAGAACGAAATTTGGGGAACCAAGTCGCCTTAGTGTACTGATCATTACCTGAGAGTATCATCCAGTTTGGGTGAAAAAATGTTTGCTGAGATTTCTCGAGATTCGTAATTTTTGGAAGCTTGGCAACCCCTTCCCATGAAAGTGTTTCTCGCCAGTCACTGCTTAGGGCTACATCAAGAGGAAACAAAACGTAGAGATAGAACGTGAAACTACTTTGTTGTGTCAAGTTTCAAGAAGCTAGCACAAACCGTGTTGGATTTAGGGTTCCAAATACATCTATCAATATAGGAGAAAACAGAGTGAAACCTAAAAATTCAAACTGTTACTGGAAATGAACGCTTCAACATAGAAGAACGAAATTTGGGGAACCAAGTCGCCTTAGTGTACTGATCATTACCTGAGAGTACCATCCAGTTTGGGTGAAAAAATATTTGCTGAGATTTCTGGAGATTCGTAATTTTGGGAACCTTGGCAACCCCTTCCCATGAAAGTGTTTCTCGCCAGTCACTGCTTAGGGCTACATCAAGAGGAAACAAAACGTAGATATAGAACGTAAAACTACTTTGTTGTGTCAAGTTTCAAGAAGCTAGCACAAACCGTGTTGGATTAAGAGTTCCAAATACATCTATCAATATAGGAGAAAACAGAGTGAAACCTAAAAATTCAAAATGTTACTGGAAATGAACGCTTCAACATAGAAGAACGAAATTTGGGGAACCAAGACGCCTTAGTGTACTGATCATTACCTGAAAGTATCATCCAGTTTGGGTGAAAAAATATTTGCTGAGATTTCTGGAGATTCGTAATTTTGGGAAGCTTGGCAACCCCTTCCCATGAAAGTGTTTCTCGCCAGTCACTGCTTAGGGCTACATCAAGAGGAAACAAAATGTAGAGATAGAACGTGAAACTACTTTGTTGTGTCAAGTTTCAAGAAGCTAGCACAAACCGTGTTGGATTTAGAGTTCCAAATACATCTATCTATATAGGAGAAAACAGAGTGAAACCTAAAAATTCAAACTGTTACTGGAAATGAACGCTTCAACATACAAGAACGAAATTTGGGGAACCAAGTCCCCTTAGTGTACTGATCATTACCTGAAAGTATCATCCAGTTTGGGTGAAAAAATATTTGCTGAGATTTCTGGAGATTCGTAATTTTGGGAAGCTTGGCAACCCCTTCCCATGAAAGTGTTTCTCGCCAGTCACTGCTTAGGGCTACATCAAGAGGAAACAAAACGTAGAGATAGAACGTGAAACTACTTTGTTGTGTCAAGATTCAAGAAGCTAGCACAAACAGTGTTGGATTTAGAGTTCCAAATACATCTATCAATATAGGAGAAAACAGAGTGAAACCTAAAAATTCAAACTGTTACTGGAAATGAACGCTTCAACATAGAAGAACGAAATTTGGGGAACCAAGTCGCCTTAGTGTACTGATCATTACCTGAGAGTATCATCCAGTTTGGGTGAAAAAATGTTTGCTGAGATTTCTCGAGATTCGTAATTTTTGGAAGCTTGGCAACCCCTTCCCATGAAAGTGTTTCTCGCCAGTCACTGCTTAGGGCTACATCAAGAGGAAACAAAACATAGAGATAGAACGTGAAACTACTTTGTTGTGTCAAGTTTCAAGAAGCTAGCACAAACCGTGTTGGATTTAGGGTTCCAAATACATCTATCAATATAGGAGAAAACAGAGTGAAACCTAAAAATTCAAACTGTTACTGGAAATGAACGCTTCAACATAGAAGAACGAAATTTGGGGAACCAAGTCGCCTTAGTGTACTGATCATTACCTGAGAGTATCATCCAGTTTGGGTGAAAAAATGTTTGCTGAGATTTCTCGAGATTCGTAATTTTTGGAAGCTTGGCAACCCCTTCCCATGAAAGTGTTTCTCGCCAGTCACTGCTTAGGGCTACATCAAGAGGAAACAAAACGTAGAGATAGAACGTGAAACTACTTTGTTGTGTCAAGTTTCAAGAAGCTAGCACAAACCGTGTTGGATTTAGGGTTCCAAATACATCTATCAATATAGGAGAAAACAGAGTGAAACCTAAAAATTCAAACTGTTACTGGAAATGAACGCTTCAACATAGAAGAACGAAATTTGGGGAACCAAGTCGCCTTAGTGTACTGATCATTACCTGAGAGTACCATCCAGTTTGGGTGAAAAAATATTTGCTGAGATTTCTGGAGATTCGTAATTTTGGGAACCTTGGCAACCCCTTCCCATGAAAGTGTTTCTCGCCAGTCACTGCTTAGGGCTACATCAAGAGGAAACAAAACGTAGATATAGAACGTAAAACTAATTTGTTGTGTCAAGTTTCAAGAAGCTAGCACAAACCGTGTTGGATTAAGAGTTCCAAATACATCTATCAATATAGGAGAAAACAGAGTGAAACCTAAAAATTCAAAATGTTACTGGAAATGAACGCTTCAACATAGAAGAACGAAATTTGGGGAACCAAGTCGCCTTAGTGTACTGATCATTACCTGAAAGTATCATCCAGTTTGGGTGAAAAAATATTTGCTGAGATTTCTGGAGATTCGTAATTGTGGGAAGCTTGGCAACCCCTTCCCATGAAAGTGTTTCTCGCCAGTCACTGCTTAGGGCTACATCAAGAGGAAACAAAATGTAGAGATAGAACGTGAAACTACTTTGTTGTGTCAAGTTTCAAGAAGCTAGCACAAACCGTGTTGGATTTAGAGTTCCAAATACATCTATCTATATAGGAGAAAACAGAGTGAAACCTAAAAATTCAAACTGTTACTGGAAATGAACGCTTCAACATACAAGAACGAAATTTGGGGAACCAAGTCCCCTTAGTGTACTGATCATTACCTGAAAGTATCATCCAGTTTGGGTGAAAAAATATTTGCTGAGATTTCTGGAGATTCGTAATTTTGGGAAGCTTGGCAACCCCTTCCCATGAAAGTGTTTCTCGCCAGTCACTGCTTAGGGCTACATCAAGAGGAAACAAAACGTAGAGATAGAACGTGAAACTACTTTGTTGTGTCAAGATTCAAGAAGCTAGCACAAACAGTGTTGGATTTAGAGTTCCAAATACATCTATCAATATAGGAGAAAACAGAGTGAAACCTAAAAATTCAAACTGTTACTGGAAATGAACGCTTCAACATAGAAGAACGAAATTTGGGGAACCAAGTCGCCTTAGTGTACTGATCATTACCTGAGAGTATCATCCAGTTTGGGTGAAAAAATGTTTGCTGAGATTTCTCGAGATTCGTAATTTTTGGAAGCTTGGCAACCCCTTCCCATGAAAGTGTTTCTCGCCAGTCACTGCTTAGGGCTACATCAAGAGGAAACAAAACATAGAGATAGAACGTGAAACTACTTTGTTGTGTCAAGTTTCAAGAAGCTAGCACAAACCGTGTTGGATTTAGGGTTCCAAATACATCTATCAATATAGGAGAAAACAGAGTGAAACCTAAAAATTCAAACTGTTACTGGAAATGAACGCTTCAACATAGAAGAACGAAATTTGGGGAACCAAGTCGCCTTAGTGTACTGATCATTACCTGAAAGTATCATCCAGTTTGGGTGAAAAAATATTTGCTGAGATTTCTGGAGATTCGTAATTGTGGGAAGCTTGGCAACCCCTTCCCATGAAAGTGTTTCTCGCCAGTCACTGCTTAGGGCTACATCAAGAGGAAACAAAATGTAGAGATAGAACGTGAAACTACTTTGTTGTGTCAAGTTTCAAGAAGCTAGCACAAACCGTGTTGGATTTAGAGTTCCAAATACATCTATCTATAGGAGAAAACAGAGTGAAACCTAAAAATTCAAACTGTTACTGGAAATGAACGCTTCAACATACAAGAACGAAATTTGGGGAACCAAGTCCCCTTAGTGTACTGATCATTACCTGAAAGTATCATCCAGTTTGGGTGAAAAAATATTTGCTGAGATTTCTGGAGATTCGTAATTTTGGGAAGCTTGGCAACCCCTTCCAATGAAAGTGTTTCTCGCCAGTCACTGCTTAGGGCTACATCAAGAGGAAACAAAATGTAGAGATAGAACGTGAAACTACTTTGTTGTGTCAAGATTCAAGAAGCTAGCACAAACAGTGTTGGATTTAGAGTTCCAAATACATCTATCAATATAGGAGAAAACAGAGTGAAACCTAAAAATTCAAACTGTTACTGGAAATGAACGCTTCAACATAGAAGACCGAAATTTGGGGAACCAAGTCGCCTTAGTGTACTGATCATTACCTGAGATTATCATCCAGTTTGGGTGAAAAAATGTTTGCTGAGATTTCTGGAGATTCGTAATTTTTGGAAGCTTGGCAACCCCTTCCCATGAAAGTGTTTCTCGCCAGTCACTGCTTAGGGCTACATCAAGAGGAAACAAAACGTAGAGATAGAACGTGAAACTACTTTGTTGTGTCAAGTTTCAAGAAGCTAGCACAAACCGTGTTGGATTTAGGGTTCCAAATACATCTATCAATATAGGAGAAAACAGAGTGAAACCTAAAAATTCAAACTGTTACTGGAAATGAACGCTTCAACATAGAAGAACGAAATTTGGGGAACCAAGTCGCCTTAGTGTACTGATCATTACCTGAGAGTACCATCCAGTTTGGGTGAAAAAATATTTGCTGAGATTTCTGGAGATTCGTAATGTTGGGAACCTTGGCAACCCCTTCCCATGAAAGTGTTTCTCGCCAGTCACTGCTTAGGGCTACATCAAGAGGAAACAAAACGTAGATATAGAACGTGAAACTACTTTGTTGTGTCAAGTTTCAAGAAGCTAGCACAAACCGTGTTGGATTAAGAGTTCCAAATACATCTATCAATATAGGAGAAAACAGAGTGAAACCTAAAAATTCAAACTGTTACTGGAAATGAACGCTTCAACATAGAAGAACGAAATTTGGGGAACCAAGTCGCCTTAGTGTACTGATCATTACCTGAAAGTATCATCCAGTTTGGGTGAAAAAATATTTGCTGAGATTTCTGGAGATTCGTAATTGTGGGAAGCTTGGCAACCCCTTCCCATGAAAGTGTTTCTCGCCAGTCACTGCTTAGGGCTACATCAAGAGGAAACAAAACGTAGAGATAGAACGTGAAACTACTTTGTTGTGTCAAGTTTCAAGAAGCTAGCACAAACCGTGTTGGATTTAGAGTTCCAAATACATCTATCTATATAGGAGAAAACAGAGTGAAACCTAAAAATTCAAACTGTTACTGGAAATGAACGCTTCAACATACAAGAACGAAATTTGGGGAACCAAGTCCCCTTAGTGTACTGATCATTACCTGAAAGTATCATCCAGTTTGGGTGAAAAAATATTTGCTGAGATTTCTGGAGATTCGTAATTTTGGGAAGCTTGGCAACCCCTTCCCATGAAAGTGTTTCTCGCCAGTCACTGCTTAGGGCTACATCAAGAGGAAACAAAACGTAGAGATAGAACGTGAAACTACTTTGTTGTGTCAAGATTCAAGAAGCTAGCACAAACAGTGTTGGATTTAGAGTTCCAAATACATCTATCAATATAGGAGAAAACAGAGTGAAACCTAAAAATTCAAACTGTTACTGGAAATGAACGCTTCAACATAGAAGAACGAAATTTGGGGAACCAAGTCGCCTTAGTGTACTGATCATTACCTGAGAGTATCATCCAGTTTGGGTGAAAAAATGTTTGCTGAGATTTCTCGAGATTCGTAATTTTTGGAAGCTTGGCAACCCCTTCCCATGAAAGTGTTTCTCGCCAGTCACTGCTTAGGGCTACATCAAGAGGAAACAAAACATAGAGATAGAACGTGAAACTACTTTGTTGTGTCAAGTTTCAAGAAGCTAGCACAAACCGTGTTGGATTTAGGGTTCCAAATACATCTATCAATATAGGAGAAAACAGAGTGAAACCTAAAAATTCAAACTGTTACTGGAAATGAACGCTTCAACATAGAAGAACGAAATTTGGGGAACCAAGTCGCCTTAGTGTACTGATCATTACCTGAAAGTATCATCCAGTTTGGGTGAAAAAATATTTGCTGAGATTTCTGGAGATTCGTAATTGTGGGAAGCTTGGCAACCCCTTCCCATGAAAGTGTTTCTCGCCAGTCACTGCTTAGGGCTACATCAAGAGGAAACAAAATGTAGAGATAGAACGTGAAACTACTTTGTTGTGTCAAGTTTCAAGAAGCTAGCACAAACCGTGTTGGATTTAGAGTTCCAAATACATCTATCTATATAGGAGAAAACAGAGTGAAACCTAAAAATTCAAACTGTTACTGGAAATGAACGCTTCAACATAGAAGAACGAAATTTGGGGAACCAAGTCCCCTTAGTGTACTGATCATTACCTGAAAGTATCATCCAGTTTGGGTGAAAAAATATTTGCTGAGATTTCTGGAGATTCGTAATTTTGGGAAGCTTGGCAACCCCTTCCAATGAAAGTGTTTCTCGCCAGTCACTGCTTAGGGCTACATCAAGAGGAAACAAAATGTAGAGATAGAACGTGAAACTACTTTGTTGTGTCAAGATTCAAGAAGCTAGCACAAACAGTGTTGGATTTAGAGTTCCAAATACATCTATCAATATAGGAGAAAACAGAGTGAAACCTAAAAATTCAAACTGTTACTGGAAATGAACGCTTCAACATAGAAGACCGAAATTTGGGGAACCAAGTCGCCTTAGTGTACTGATCATTACCTGAGATTATCATCCAGTTTGGGTGAAAAAATGTTTGCTGAGATTTCTGGAGATTCGTAATTTTTGGAAGCTTGGCAACCCCTTCCCATGAAAGTGTTTCTCGCCAGTCACTGCTTAGGGCTACATCAAGAGGAAACAAAACGTAGAGATAGAACGTGAAACTACTTTGTTGTGTCAAGTTTCAAGAAGCTAGCACAAACCGTGTTGGATTTAGGGTTCCAAATACATCTATCAATATAGGAGAAAACAGAGTGAAACCTAAAAATTCAAACTGTTACTGGAAATGAACGCTTCAACATAGAAGAACGAAATTTGGGGAACCAAGTCGCCTTAGTGTACTGATCATTACCTGAGAGTACCATCCAGTTTGGGTGAAAAAATATTTGCTGAGATTTCTGGAGATTCGTAATGTTGGGAACCTTGGCAACCCCTTCCCATGAAAGTGTTTCTCGCCAGTCACTGCTTAGGGCTACATCAAGAGGAAACAAAACGTAGATATAGAACGTGAAACTACTTTGTTGTGTCAAGTTTCAAGAAGCTAGCACAAACCGTGTTGGATTAAGAGTTCCAAATACATCTATCAATATAGGAGAAAACAGAGTGAAACCTAAAAATTCAAACTGTTACTGGAAATGAACGCTTCAACATAGAAGAACGAAATTTGGGGAACCAAGTCGCCTTAGTGTACTGATCATTACCTGAAAGTATCATCCAGTTTGGGTGAAAAAATATTTGCTGAGATTTCTGGAGATTCGTAATTGTGGGAAGCTTGGCAACCCCTTCCCATGAAAGTGTTTCTCGCCAGTCACTGCTTAGGGCTACATCAAGAGGAAACAAAACGTAGAGATAGAACGTGAAACTACTTTGTTGTGTCAAGTTTCAAGAAGCTAGCACAAACCGTGTTGGATTTAGAGTTCCAAATACATCTATCTATATAGGAGAAAACAGAGTGAAACCTAAAAATTCAAACTGTTACTGGAAATGAACGCTTCAACATAGAAGAACGAAATTTGGGGAACCAAGTCACCTTAGTGTAGTGATCATTACCTGAAAGTATCATCCAGTTTGGGTGAAAAAATATTTGCTGAGATTTCTGGAGATTCGTAATTTTGGGAAGCTTGGCAACCCCTTCCCATGAAAGTGTTTCTCGCCAGTCACTGCTTAGGGCTACATCAAGAGGAAACAAAACGTAGAGATAGAACGTGAAACTACTTTGTTTTGTCAAGATTCAAGAAGCTAGCACAAACAGTGTTGGATTTAGAGTTCCAAATACATCTATCAATATAGGAGAAAACAGAGTGAAACCTAAAAATTCAAACTGTTACTGGAAATGAACGCTTCAACATAGAAGAACGAAATTTGGGGAACCAAGTCGCCTTAGTGTACTGATCATTACCTGAGAGTATCATCCAGTTTGGGTGAAAAAATGTTTGCTGAGATTTCTCGAGATTCGTAATTTTTGGAAGCTTGGCAACCCCTTCCCATGAAAGTGTTTCTCGCCAGTCACTGCTTAGGGCTACATCAAGAGGAAACAAAACGTAGAGATAGAACGTGAAACTACTTTGTTGTGTCAAGTTTCAAGAAGCTAGCACAAACCGTGTTGGATTTAGGGTTCCAAATACATCTATCAATATAGGAGAAAACAGAGTGAAACCTAAAAATTCAAACTGTTACTGGAAATGAACGCTTCAACATAGAAGAACGAAATTTGGGGAACCAAGTCGCCTTAGTGTACTGATCATTACCTGAGAGTACCATCCAGTTTGGGTGAAAAAATATTTGCTGAGATTTCTGGAGATTCGTAATTTTGGGAACCTTGGCAACCCCTTCCCATGAAAGTGTTTCTCGCCAGTCACTGCTTAGGGCTACATCAAGAGGAAACAAAACGTAGATATAGAACGTAAAACTACTTTGTTGTGTCAAGTTTCAAGAAGCTAGCACAAACCGTGTTGGATTAAGAGTTCCAAATACATCTATCAATATAGGAGAAAACAGAGTGAAACCTAAAAATTCAAAATGTTACTGGAAATGAACGCTTCAACATAGAAGAACGAAATTTGGGGAACCAAGACGCCTTAGTGTACTGATCATTACCTGAAAGTATCATCCAGTTTGGGTGAAAAAATATTTGCTGAGATTTCTGGAGATTCGTAATTTTGGGAAGCTTGGCAACCCCTTCCCATGAAAGTGTTTCTCGCCAGTCACTGCTTAGGGCTACATCAAGAGGAAACAAAATGTAGAGATAGAACGTGAAACTACTTTGTTGTGTCAAGTTTCAAGAAGCTAGCACAAACCGTGTTGGATTTAGAGTTCCAAATACATCTATCTATATAGGAGAAAACAGAGTGAAACCTAAAAATTCAAACTGTTACTGGAAATGAACGCTTCAACATACAAGAACGAAATTTGGGGAACCAAGTCCCCTTAGTGTACTGATCATTACCTGAAAGTATCATCCAGTTTGGGTGAAAAAATATTTGCTGAGATTTCTGGAGATTCGTAATTTTGGGAAGCTTGGCAACCCCTTCCCATGAAAGTGTTTCTCGCCAGTCACTGCTTAGGGCTACATCAAGAGGAAACAAAACGTAGAGATAGAACGTGAAACTACTTTGTTGTGTCAAGATTCAAGAAGCTAGCACAAACAGTGTTGGATTTAGAGTTCCAAATACATCTATCAATATAGGAGAAAACAGAGTGAAACCTAAAAATTCAAACTGTTACTGGAAATGAACGCTTCAACATAGAAGAACGAAATTTGGGGAACCAAGTCGCCTTAGTGTACTGATCATTACCTGAGAGTATCATCCAGTTTGGGTGAAAAAATGTTTGCTGAGATTTCTCGAGATTCGTAATTTTTGGAAGCTTGGCAACCCCTTCCCATGAAAGTGTTTCTCGCCAGTCACTGCTTAGGGCTACATCAAGAGGAAACAAAACATAGAGATAGAACGTGAAACTACTTTGTTGTGTCAAGTTTCAAGAAGCTAGCACAAACCGTGTTGGATTTAGGGTTCCAAATACATCTATCAATATAGGAGAAAACAGAGTGAAACCTAAAAATTCAAACTGTTACTGGAAATGAACGCTTCAACATAGAAGAACGAAATTTGGGGAACCAAGTCGCCTTAGTGTACTGATCATTACCTGAGAGTACCATCCAGTTTGGGTGAAAAAATATTTGCTGAGATTTCTGGAGATTCGTAATGTTGGGAACCTTGGCAACCCCTTCCCATGAAAGTGTTTCTCGCCAGTCACTGCTTAGGGCTACATCAAGAGGAAACAAAACGTAGATATAGAACGTAAAACTACTTTGTTGTGTCAAGTTTCAAGAAGCTAGCACAAACCGTGTTGGATTAAGAGTTCCATATACATCTATCAATATAGGAGAAAACAGAGTGAAACCTAAAAATTCAAAATGTTACTGGAAATGAACGCTTCAACATAGAATAACGAAATTTGGGGAACCAAGTCGCCTTAGTGTACTGATCATTACCTGAAAGTATCATCCAGTTTGGGTGAAAAAATATTTGCTGAGATTTCTGGAGATTCGTAATTTTGGGAAGCTTGGCAACCCCTTCCCATGAAAGTGTTTCTCGCCAGTCACTGCTTAGGGCTACATCAAGAGGAAACAAAATGTAGAGTTAGAACGTGAAACTACTTTGTTGTGTCAAGTTTCAAGAAGCTAGCACAAACCGTGTTGGATTTAGAGTTCCAAATACATCTATCAATATAGGACAAAATAGAGTGAAACCTAAAAATTCAAACTGTTACTGGAAATGAACGCTTCAACATAGAATAACGAAATTTGGGGAACCAAGTCGCCTTAGTGTACTGATCATTACCTGAAAGTATCATCCAGTTTGGGTGAAAAAATATTTGCTGAGATTTCTGGAGATTCGTAATTTTGGGAAGCTTGGCAACCCCTTCCCATGAAAGTGTTTCTCGCCAGTCACTGCTTAGGGCTACATCAAGAGGAAACAAAACGTAGAGATAGAACGTGAAACTACTTTGTTGTGTCAAGTTTCAAGAAGCTAGCACAAACCGTGTTGGATTTAGAGTTCCAAATACATCTATCAATATAGGAGAAAACAGAGTGAAAACTAAAAATTCAAACTGTTAGTGGAAATGAACGCTTCAACATAGAAGAACGAAATTTGGGGAACCAAGTCGCCTTAGTGTACTGATCATTACCTGAAAGTATCATCCAGTTTGGGTGAAAAAATATTTGCTGAGATTTCTGGAGATTCGTAATTTTGGGAAGCTTGGCAACCCCTTCCCATGAAAGTGTTTCTCGCCAGTCACTGCTTAGGGCTACATCAAGAGGAAACAAAATGTAGAGTTAGAACGTGAAACTACTTTGTTGTGTCAAGTTTCAAGAAGCTAGCACAAACCGTGTTGGATTTAGAGTTCCAAATACATCTATCAATATAGGACAAAATAGAGTGAAACCTAAAAATTCAAACTGTTACTGGAAATGAACGCTTCAACATAGAATAACGAAATTTGGGGAACCAAGTCGCCTTAGTGTACTGATCATTACCTGAAAGTATCATCCAGTTTGGGTGAAAAAATATTTGCTGAGATTTCTGGAGATTCGTAATTTTGGGAAGCTTGGCAACCCCTTCCCATGAAAGTGTTTCTCGCCAGTCACTGCTTAGGGCTACATCAAGAGGAAACAAAACGTAGAGATAGAACGTGAAACTACTTTGTTGTGTCAAGTTTCAAGAAGCTAGCACAAACCGTGTTGGATTTAGAGTTCCAAATACATCTATCAATATAGGAGAAAACAGAGTGAAAACTAAAAATTCAAACTGTTAGTGGAAATGAAAGCTTCAACATAGAAGAACGAAATTTGGGGAACCAAGTCGCCTTAGTGTACTGATCATTACCTGAAAGTGTCATCCAGTTTGGGTGAAAAATTATTTGCTGAGATTTCTGGAGATTCGTAATTTTTGGAAGCTTGGCAACCCCTACCCATGAAAGTGTTTCTCGCCAGTCACTGCTTAGGGCTACATCAAGAGGAAACAAAACGTAGAGATAGAACGTGAAACTACTTTGTTGTGTCAAGTTTCAAGAAGCTAGCACAAACCGTGTTGGATTTAGAGTTCCAAATACATCTATCAATATAGGAGAAAACAGAGTGAAACCTAAAAATTCAAACTGTTACTGGAAATGAACGCTTCAACATAGAAGAACGAAATTTGGGGAACCAAGTCGCCTTAGTGTACTGATCATTACCTGAAAGTATCATCCAGTTTGGGTGAAAAAATATTTGCTGAGATTTCTGGAGATTCGTAATTGTGGGAAGCTTGGCAACCCGTTCCCATGAAAGTGTTTCTCGCCAGTCACTGATTAGGGCAACATCAAGAGGAAACAAAACGTAGAGATAGAATGTGAAACTACTTTGTTGTGTCAAGTTTCAACAAACTAGCACAAACCGTGTTGGATTTAGAGTTCCAAATACATCTATCAATATAGGAGAAAACAGAGTGAAACCTAAAAATTCAAACTGTTACTGGAAATGAACGCTTCAACATAGAAGAACGAAATTTGGGGAACCAAGTCGCCTTAGTGTACTGATCATTACCTGAAAGTATCATCCAGTTTGGGTGAAAAAATATTTGCTGAGATTTCTGGAGATTCGTAATTGTGGGAAGCTTGGCAACCCCTTCCCATGAAAGTGTTTCTCGCCAGTCACTGCTTAGGGCTACATCAAGAGGAAACAAAATGTAGAGATAGAACGTGAAACTACTTTGTTGTGTCAAGTTTCAAGAAGCTAGCACAAACCGTGTTGGATTTAGAGTTCCAAATACATCTATCTATATAGGAGAAAACAGAGTGAAACCTAAAAATTCAAACTGTTACTGGAAATGAACGCTTCAACATAGAAGAACGAAATTTGGGGAACCAAGTCCCCTTAGTGTACTGATCATTACCTGAAAGTATCATCCAGTTTGGGTGAAAAAATATTTGCTGAGATTTCTGGAGATTCGTAATTTTGGGAAGCTTGGCAACCCCTTCCCATGAAAGTGTTTCTCGCCAGTCACTGCTTAGGGCTACATCAAGAGGAAACAAAACGTAGAGATAGAACATGAAACTACTTTGTTGTGTCAAGATTCAAGAAGCTAGCACAAACCGTGTTGGATTTAGAGTTCCAAATACATCTATCAATATAGGAGAAAACAGAGTGAAACCTAAAAATTCAAACTGTTACTGGAAATGAACGCTTCAACATAGAAGAACGAAATTTGGGGAACCAAGTCGCCTTAGTGTACTGATCATTACCTGAGAGTATCATCCAGTTTGGGTGAAAAAATGTTTGCTGAGATTTCTGGAGATTCGTAATTTTTGGAAGCTTGGCAACCCCTTCCCATGAAAGTGTTTCTCGCCAGTCACTGCTTAGGGCTACATCAATAGGAAACAAAACGTAGAGATAGAACGTGAAACTACTTTGTTGTGTCAAGTTTCAAGAAGCTAGCACAAACCGTGTTGGATTAAGAGTTCCAAATACATCTATCAATATAGGAGAAAACAGAGTGAAACCTAAAAATTCAAAATGTTACTGGAAATGAACGCTTCAACATAGAAGAACGAAATTTGGGGAACCAAGTCGCCTTAGTGTACTGATCATTACCTGAAAGTATCATCCAGTTTGGGTGAAAAAATATTTGCTGAGATTTCTGGAGATTCGTAATTGTGGGAAGCTTGGCAACCCCTTCCCATGAAAGTGTTTCTCGCCAGTCACTGCTTAGGGCTACATCAAGAGGAAACAAAACGTAGAGATAGAACGTGAAACTACTTTGTTGTGTCAAGTTTCAAGAAGCTAGCACAAACCGTGTTGGATTTAGAGTTCCAAATACATCTATCTATATAGGAGAAAACAGAGTGAAACCTAAAAATTCAAACTGTTACTGGAAATGAACGCTTCAACATAGAAGAACGAAATTTGGGGAACCAAGTCCCCTTAGTGTACTGATCATTACCTGAAAGTATCATCCAGTTTGGGTGAAAAAATATTTGCTGAGATTTCTGGAGATTCGTAATTTTGGGAAGCTTGGCAACCCCTTCCCATGAAAGTGTTTCTCGCCAGTCACTGCTTAGGGCTACATCAAGAGGAAACAAAACGTAGAGATAGAACGTGAAACTACTTTGTTGTGTCAAGATTCAAGAAGCTAGCACAAACAGTGTTGGATTTAGAGTTCCAAATACATCTATCAATATAGGAGAAAACAGAGTGAAACCTAAAAATTCAAACTGTTACTGGAAATGAACGCTTCAACATAGAAGAACGAAATTTGGGGAACCAAGTCGCCTTAGTGTACTGATCATTACCTGAGAGTATCATCCAGTTTGGGTGAAAAAATGTTTGCTGAGATTTCTGGAGATTCGTAATTTTTGGAAGCTTGGCAACCCCTTCCCATGAAAGTGTTTCTCGCCAGTCACTGCTTAGGGCTACATCAAGAGGAAACAAAACGTAGAGATAGAACGTGAAACTACTTTGTTGTGTCAAGTTTCAAGAAGCTAGCACAAACCGTGTTGGATTTAGGGTTCCAAATACATCTATCAATATAGGAGAAAACAGAGTGAAACCTAAAAATTTAAACTGTTACTGGAAATGAACGCTTCAACATAGAAGAACGAAATTTGGGGAACCAAGTCGCCTTAGTGTACTGATCATTACCTGAGAGTACCATCCAGTTTGGGTGAAAAAATATTTGCTGAGATTTCTGGAGATTCGTAATTTTGGGAACCTTGGCAACCCCTTCCCATGAAAGTGTTTCTCGCCAGTCACTGCTTAGGGCTACATCAAGAGTAAACAAAACGTAGATATAGAACGTGAAACTACTTTGTTGTGTCAAGTTTCAAGAAGCTAGCACAAACCGTGTTGGATTAAGAGTTCCAAATACATCTATCAATATAGGAGAAAACAGAGTGAAACCTAAAAATTCAAAATGTTACTGGAAATGAACGCTTCAACATAGAAGAACGAAATTTGGGGAACCAAGTCGCCTTAGTGTACTGATCATTACCTGAAAGTGTCATCCAGTTTGGGTGAAAAATAATTTGCTGAGATTTCTGGAGATTCGTAATTTTTGGAAGCTTGGCAACCCCTACCCATGAAAGTGTTTCTCGCCAGTCACTGCTTAGGGCTACATCAAGAGGAAACAAAATGTAGAGATAGAACGTGAAACTACTTTGTTGTGTCAAGTTTCAAGAAGCTATCACAAACCGTGTTGGATTTAGAGTTCCAAATACATCTATCAATATAGGAGAAAACAGAGTGAAACCTAAAAATTCAAACTGTTACTGGAAATGAACGCTTCAACATAGAAGAACGAAATTTGGGGAACCAAGTCGCCTTAGTGTACTGATCATTACCTGAAAGTATCATCCAGTTTGGGTGAAAAAATATTTGCTGAGATTTCTGGAGATTCGTAATTGTGGGAAGCTTGGCAACCCGTTCCCATGAAAGTGTTTCTCACCAGTCACTGATTAGGGCAACATCAAGAGGAAACAAAACGTAGAGATAGAACGTGAAACTACTTTGTTGTGTCAAGTTTCAAGAAGCTAGCACAAACCGTGTTGGATTTAGAGTTCCAAATACATCTATCTATATAGGAGAAAACAGAGTGAAACCTAAAAATTCAAACTGTTACTGGAAATGAACGCTTCAACATAGAAGAACGAAATTTGGGTAACCAAGTCGCCTTAGTGTACTGATCATTACCTGAAAGTATCATCCAGTTTGGGTGAAAAAATATTTGCTGAGATTTCTGGAGATTCGTAATTTTGGGAACTTGGCAACCCCTTCCCATGAAAGTGTTTCTCGCCAGTCACTGCTTAGGGCTACATCAAGAGGAAACAAAATGTAGAGATAGAACGTGAAACTACTTTGTTGTGTCAAGTTTCAAGAAGCTAGCACAAACCGTGTTGGATTTAGAGTTCCAAATACATCTATCTATATAGGAGAAAACAGAGTGAAACCTAAAAATTCAAACTGTTACTGGAAATGAACGCTTCAACATAGAAGAACGAAATTTGGGGAACCAAGTCGCCTTAGTGTACTGATCATTACCTGAGAGTATCATCCAGTTTGGGTGAAAAAATGTTTGCTGAGATTTCTGGAGATTCGTAATTTTTGGAAGCTTGGCAACCCCTTCCCATGAAAGTGTTTCTCGCCAGTCACTGCTTAGGGCTACATCAAGAGGAAACAAAACGTAGAGATAGAACGTGAAACTACTTTGTTGTGTCAAGTTTCAAGAAGCTAGCACAAACCGTGTTGGATTTAGGGTTCCAAATACATCTATCAATATAGGAGAAAACAGAGTGAAACCTAAAAATTCAAACTGTTACTGGAAATGAACGCTTCAACATAGAAGAACGAAATTTGGGGAACCAAATCGCCTTAGTGTACTGATCATTACCTGAGAGTACCATCCAGTTTGGGTGAAAAAATATTTGCTGAGATTTCTGGAGATTCGTAATTTTGGGAAGCTTGGCAACCCCTTCCAATGAAAGTGTTTCTCGCCAGTCACTGCTTAGGGCTACATCAAGAGGAAACAAAACGTAGATATAGAACGTGAAACTACTTTGTTGTGTCAAGTTTCAAGAAGCTAGCACAAACCGTGTTGGATTAAGAGTTCCAAATACATCTATCAATATAGGAGAAAACAGAGTGAAACCTAAAAATTCAAAATGTTACTGGAAATGAACGCTTCAACATAGAAGAACGAAATTTGGGGAACCAAGTCGCCTTAGTGTACTGATCATTACCTGAAAGTATCATCCAGTTTGGGTGAAAAATTATTTGCTGAGATTTCTGGAGATTCGTAATTTTTGGAAGCTTGGCAACCCCTACCCATGAAAGTGTTTCTCGCCAGTCACTGCTTAGGGCTACATCAAGAGGAAACAAAACGTAGAGATAGAACGTGAAACTACTTTGTTGTGTCAAGTTTCAAGAAGCTATCACAAACCGTGTTGGATTTAGAGTTCCAAATACATCTATCAATATAGGAGAAAACAGAGTGAAACCTAAAAATTCAAACTGTTACTGGAAATGAACGCTTCAACATAGAAGAACGAAATTTGGGGAACCAAGTCGCCTTAGTGTACTGATCATTACCTGAAAGTATCATCCAGTTTGGGTGAAAAAATATTTGCTGAGATTTCTGGAGATTCGTAATTGTGGGAAGCTTGGCAACCCGTTCCCATGAAAGTGTTTCTCACCAGTCACTGATTAGGGCAACATCAAGAGGAAACAAAACGTAGAGAAGAACGTGAAACTACTTTGTTGTGTCAAGTTTCAAGAAGCTAGCACAAACCGTGTTGGATTTAGAGTTCCAAATACATCTATCTATATAGGAGAAAACAGAGTGAAACCTAAAAATTCAAACTGTTACTGGAAATGAACGCTTCAACATAGAAGAACGAAATTTGGGTAACCAAGTCGCCTTAGTGTACTGATCATTACCTGAAAGTATCATCCAGTTTGGGTGAAAAAATATTTGCTGAGATTTCTGGAGATTCGTAATTTTGGGAACTTGGCAACCCCTTCCCATGAAAGTGTTTCTCGCCAGTCACTGCTTAGGGCTACATCAAGAGGAAACAAAATGTAGAGATAGAACGTGAAACTACTTTGTTGTGTCAAGTTTCAAGAAGCTAGCACAAACCGTGTTGGATTTAGAGTTCCAAATACATCTATCTATATAGGAGAAAACAGAGTGAAACCTAAAAATTCAAACTGTTACTGGAAATGAACGCTTCAACATAGAAGAACGAAATTTGGGGAACCAAGTCGCCTTAGTGTACTGATCATTACCTGAAAGTGTCATCCAGTTTGGGTGAAAAATTATTTGCTGAGATTTCTGGAGATTCGTAATTTTTGGAAGCTTGGCAACCCCTTCCCATGAAAGTGTTTCTCGCCAGTCACTGCTTAGGGCTACATCAAGAGGAAACAAAACGTAGAGATAGAACGTGAAACTACTTTGTTGTGTCAAGATTCAAGAAGCTATCACAAACCGTGTTGGATTTAGAGTTCCAAATACATCTATCAATATAGGAGAAAACAGAGTGAAACCTAAAAATTCAAACTGTTACTGGAAATGAACGCTTCAACATAGAAGAACGAAATTTGGGGAACCAAGTCGCCTTAGTGTACTGATCATTACCTGAAAGTATCATCCAGTTTGGGTGAAAAAATATTTGCTGAGATTTCTGGAGATTCGTAATTGTGGGAAGCTTGGCAACCCGTTCCCATGAAAGTGTTTCTCACCAGTCACTGATTAGGGCAACATCAAGAGGAAACAAAACGTAGAGATAGAACGTGAAACTACTTTGTTGTGTCAAGTTTCAAGAAGCTAGCACAAACCGTGTTGGATTTAGAGTTCCAAATACATCTATCTATATAGGAGAAAACAGAGTGAAACCTAAAAATTCAAACTGTTACTGGAAATGAACGCTTCAACATAGAAGAACGAAATTTGGGTAACCAAGTCGCCTTAGTGTACTGATCATTACCTGAAAGTATCATCCAGTTTGGGTGAAAAAATATTTGCTGAGATTTCTGGAGATTCGTAATTTTGGGAACTTGGCAACCCCTTCCCATGAAAGTGTTTCTCGCCAGTCACTGCTTAGGGCTACATCAAGAGGAAACAAAATGTAGAGATAGAACGTGAAACTACTTTGTTGTGTCAAGTTTCAAGAAGCTAGCACAAACCGTGTTGGATTTAGAGTTCCAAATACATCTATCTATTTAGGAGAAAACAGAGTGAAACCTAAAAATTCAAACTGTTACTGGAAATGAACGCTTCAACATAGAAGAACGAAATTTGGGGAACCAAGTCGCCTTAGTGTACTGATCATTACCTGAGAGTATCATCCAGTTTGGGTGAAAAAATGTTTGCTGAGATTTCTGGAGATTCGTAATTTTTGGAAGCTTGGCAACCCCTTCCCATGAAAGTGTTTCTCGCCAGTCACTGCTTAGGGCTACATCAAGAGGAAACAAAACGTAGAGATAGAACGTGAAACTACTTTGTTGTGTCAAGTTTCAAGAAGCTAGCACAAACCGTGTTGGATTTAGGGTTCCAAATACATCTATCAATATAGGAGAAAACAGAGTGAAACCTAAAAATTCAAACTGTTACTGGAAATGAACGCTTCAACATAGAAGAACGAAATTTGGGGAACCAAATCGCCTTAGTGTACTGATCATTACCTGAGAGTACCATCCAGTTTGGGTGAAAAAATATTTGCTGAGATTTCTGGAGATTCGTAATTTTGGGAAGCTTGGCAACCCCTTCCAATGAAAGTGTTTCTCGCCAGTCACTGCTTAGGGCTACATCAAGAGGAAACAAAACGTAGATATAGAACGTGAAACTACTTTGTTGTGTCAAGTTTCAAGAAGCTAGCACAAACCGTGTTGGATTAAGAGTTCCAAATACATCTATCAATATAGGAGAAAACAGAGTGAAACCTAAAAATTCAAAATGTTACTGGAAATGAACGCTTCAACATAGAAGAACGAAATTTGGGGAACCAAGTCGCCTTAGTGTACTGATCATTACCTGAAAGTATCATCCAGTTTGGGTGAAAAATTATTTGCTGAGATTTCTGGAGATTCGTAATTTTTGGAAGCTTGGCAACCCCTACCCATGAAAGTGTTTCTCGCCAGTCACTGCTTAGGGCTACATCAAGAGGAAACAAAACGTAGAGATAGAACGTGAAACTACTTTGTTGTGTCAAGTTTCAAGAAGCTATCACAAACCGTGTTGGATTTAGAGTTCCAAATACATCTATCAATATAGGAGAAAACAGAGTGAAACCTAAAAATTCAAACTGTTACTGGAAATGAACGCTTCAACATAGAAGAACGAAATTTGGGGAACCAAGTCGCCTTAGTGTACTGATCATTACCTGAAAGTATCATCCAGTTTGGGTGAAAAAATATTTGCTGAGATTTCTGGAGATTCGTAATTGTGGGAAGCTTGGCAACCCGTTCCCATGAAAGTGTTTCTCACCAGTCACTGATTAGGGCAACATCAAGAGGAAACAAAACGTAGAGAAGAACGTGAAACTACTTTGTTGTGTCAAGTTTCAAGAAGCTAGCACAAACCGTGTTGGATTTAGAGTTCCAAATACATCTATCTATATAGGAGAAAACAGAGTGAAACCTAAAAATTCAAACTGTTACTGGAAATGAACGCTTCAACATAGAAGAACGAAATTTGGGTAACCAAGTCGCCTTAGTGTACTGATCATTACCTGAAAGTATCATCCAGTTTGGGTGAAAAAATATTTGCTGAGATTTCTGGAGATTCGTAATTTTGGGAACTTGGCAACCCCTTCCCATGAAAGTGTTTCTCGCCAGTCACTGCTTAGGGCTACATCAAGAGGAAACAAAATGTAGAGATAGAACGTGAAACTACTTTGTTGTGTCAAGTTTCAAGAAGCTAGCACAAACCGTGTTGGATTTAGAGTTCCAAATACATCTATCTATATAGGAGAAAACAGAGTGAAACCTAAAAATTCAAACGGTTACTGGAAATGAACGCTTCAACATAGAAGAACGAAATTTGGGGAACCAAGTCGCCTTAGTGTACTGATCATTACCTGAGAGTATCATCCAGTTTGGGTGAAAAAATGTTTGCTGAGATTTCTGGAGATTCGTAATTTTTGGAAGCTTGGCAACCCCTTCCCATGAAAGTGTTTCTCGCCAGTCACTGCTTAGGGCTACATCAAGAGGAAACAAAACGTAGAGATAGAACGTGAAACTACTTTGTTGTGTCAAGTTTCAAGAAGCTAGCACAAACCGTGTTGGATTTAGGGTTCCAAATACATCTATCAATATAGGAGAAAACAGAGTGAAACCTAAAAATTCAAACTGTTACTGGAAATGAACGCTTCAACATAGAAGAACGAAATTTGGGGAACCAAATCGCCTTAGTGTACTGATCATTACCTGAGAGTACCATCCAGTTTGGGTGAAAAAATATTTGCTGAGATTTCTGGAGATTCGTAATTTTGGGAAGCTTGGCAACCCCTTCCAATGAAAGTGTTTCTCGCCAGTCACTGCTTAGGGCTACATCAAGAGGAAACAAAACGTAGATATAGAACGTGAAACTACTTTGTTGTGTCAAGTTTCAAGAAGCTAGCACAAACCGTGTTGGATTAAGAGTTCCAAATACATCTATCAATATAGGAGAAAACAGAGTGAAACCTAAAAATTCAAAATGTTACTGGAAATGAACGCTTCAACATAGAAGAACGAAATTTGGGGAACCAAGTCGCCTTAGTGTACTGATCATTACCTGAAAGTATCATCCAGTTTGGGTGAAAAAATATTTGCTGAGATTTCTGGAGATTCGTAATTGTGGGAAGCTTGGCAACCCCTTCCCATGAAAGTGTTTCTCGCCAGTCACTGCTTAGGGCTACATCAAGAGGAAACAAAATGTAGAGATAGAACGTGAAACTACTTTGTTGTGTCAAGTTTCAAGAAGCTAGCACAAACCGTGTTGGATTTAGAGTTCCAAATACATCTATCTATATAGGAGAAAACAGAGTGAAACCTAAAAATTCAAACTGTTACTGGAAATGAACGCTTCAACATAGAAGAACGAAATTTGGGGAACCAAGTCCCCTTAGTGTACTGATCATTACCTGAAAGTATCATCCAGTTTGGGTGAAAAAATATTTGCTGAGATTTCTGGAGATTCGTAATTTTGGGAAGCTTGGCAACCCCTTCCCATGAAAGTGTTTCTCGCCAGTCACTGCTTAGGGCTACATCAAGAGGAAACAAAACGGAGAGATAGAACGTGAAACTACTTTGTTGTGTCAAGATTCAAGAAGCTAGCACAAACAGTGTTGGATTTAGAGTTCCAAATACATCTATCAATATAGGAGAAAACAGAGTGAAACCTAAAAATTCAAACTGTTACTGGAAATGAACGCTTCAACATAGAAGAACGAAATTTGGGGAACCAAGTCGCCTTAGTGTACTGATCATTACCTGAGAGTATCATCCAGTTTGGGTGAAAAAATGTTTGCTGAGATTTCTCGAGATTCGTAATTTTTGGAAGCTTGGCAACCCCTTCCCATGAAAGTGTTTCTCGCCAGTCACTGCTTAGGGCTACATCAAGAGGAAACAAAACGTAGAGATAGAACGTGAAACTACATTGTTGTGTCAAGTTTCAAGAAGCTAGCACAAACCGTGTTGGATTTAGGGTTCCAAATACATCTATCAATATAGGAGAAAACAGAGTGAAACCTAAAAATTCAAACTGTTACTGGAAATGAACGCTTCAACATAGAAGAACGAAATTTGGGGAACCAAGTCGCCTTAGTGTACTGATCATTACCTGAGAGTACCATCCAGTTTGGGTGAAAAAATATTTGCTGAGATTTCTGGAGATTCGTAATTTTGGGAACCTTGGCAACCCCTTCCCATGAAAGTGTTTCTCGCCAGTCACTGCTTAGGGCTACATCAAGAGGAAACAAAACGTAGATATAGAACGTGAAACTACTTTGTTGTGTCAAGTTTCAAGAAGCTAGCACAAACCGTGTTGGATTAAGAGTTCCAAATACATCTATCAATATAGGAGAAAACAGAGTGAAACCTAAAAATTCAAAATGTTACTGGAAATGAACGCTTCAACATAGAAGAACGAAATTTGGGGAACCAAGTCGCCTTAGTGTACTGATCATTACCTGAAAGTATCATCCAGTTTGTGTGAAAAAATATTTGCTGAGATTTCTGGAGATTCGTAATTGTGGGAAGCTTGGCAACCCCTTCCCATGAAAGTGTTTCTCGCCAGTCACTGCTTAGGGCTACATCAAGAGGAAACAAAACGTAGAGTTAGAACGTGAAACTACTTTGTTGTGTCAAGTTTCAAGAAGCTAGCACAAACCGTGTTGGATTTAGAGTTCCAAATACATCTATCAATATAGGACAAAATAGAGTGAAACCTAAAAATTCAAACTGTTACTGGAAATGAACGCTTCAACATAGAATAACGAAATTTGGGGAACCAAGTCGCCTTAGTGTACTGATCATTACCTGAAAGTATCATCCAGTTTGGGTGAAAAAATATTTGCTGAGATTTCTGGAGATTCGTAATTTTGGGAAGCTTGGCAACCCCTTCCCATGAAAGTGTTTCTCGCCAGTCACTGCTTAGGGCTACATCAAGAGGAAACAAAACGTAGAGATAGAACGTGAAACTACTTTGTTGTGTCAAGTTTCAAGAAGCTAGCACAAACCGTGTTGGATTTAGAGTTCCAAATACATCTATCAATATAGGAGAAAACAGAGTGAAACCTAAAAATTCAAACTGTTACTGGAAATGAACGCTTCAACATAGAAGAACGAAATTTGGGGAACCAAGTCGCCTTAGTGTACTGATCATTACCTGAAAGTGTCATCCAGTTTGGGTGAAAAATTATTTGCTGAGATTTCTGGAGATTCGTAATTTTTGGAAGCTTGGCAACCCCTACCCATGAAAGTGTTTCTCGCCAGTCACTGCTTAGGGCTACATCAAGAGGAAACAAAACGTAGAGATAGAACGTGAAACTACTTTGTTGTGTCAAGATTCAAGAAGCTATCACAAACCGTGTTGGATTTAGAGTTCCAAATACATCTATCAATATAGGAGAAAACAGAGTGAAACCTAAAAATTCAAACTGTTACTGGAAATGAACGCTTCAACATAGAAGAACGAAATTTGGGGAACCAAGTCGCCTTAGTGTACTGATCATTACCTGAAAGTATCATCCAGTTTGGGTGAAAAAATATTTGCTGAGATTTCTGGAGATTCGTAATTGTGGGAAGCTTGGCAACCCGTTCCCATGAAAGTGTTTCTCGCCAGTCACTGATTAGGGCAACATCAAGAGGAAACAAAACGTAGAGATAGAATGTGAAACTACTTTGTTGTGTCAAGTTTCAACAAACTAGCACAAACCGTGTTGGATTTAGAGTTCCAAATACATCTATCAATATAGGAGAAAACAGAGTGAAACCTAAAAATTCAAACTGTTACTGGAAATGAACGCTTCAACATAGAAGAACGAAATTTGGGGAACCAAGTCGCCTTAGTGTACTGATCATTACCTGAGAGTATCATCCAGTTTGGGTGAAAAAATGTTTGCTGAGATTTCTGGAGATTCGTAATTTTTGGAAGCTTGGCAACCCCTTCCCATGAAAGTGTTTCTCGCCAGTCACTGCTTAGGGCTACATCAAGAGGAAACAAAACGTAGAGATAGAACGTGAAACTACTTTGTTGTGTCAAGTTTCAAGAAGCTAGCACAAACCGTGTTGGATTTAGGGTTCCAAATACATCTATCAATATAGGAGAAAACAGAGTGAAACCTAAAAATTCAAACTGTTACTGGAAATGAACGCTTCAACATAGAAGAACGAAATTTGGGGAACCAAGTCGCCTTAGTGTACTGATCATTACCTGAGAGTACCATCCAGTTTGGGTGAAAAAATATTTGCTGAGATTTCTGGAGATTCGTAATTTTGGGAAGCTTGGCAACCCCTTCCCATGAAAGTGTTTCTCGCCAGTCACTGCTTAGGGCTACATCAAGAGGAAACAAAACGTAGATATAGAACGTGAAACTACTTTGTTGTGTCAAGTTTCAAGAAGCTAGCACAAACCGTGTTGGATTAAGGGTTCCAAATACATCTATCAATATAGGAGAAAACAGAGTGGAACCTAAAAATTCAAAATGTTACTGGAAATGAACGCTTCAACATAGAAGAACGAAATTTGGGGAACCAAGTCGCCTTAGTGTACTGATCATTACCTGAAAGTATCATCCAGTTTGGGTGAAAAAATATTTGCTGAGATTTCTGGAGATTCGTAATTGTGGGAAGCTTGGCAACCCCTTCCCATGAAAGTGTTTCTCGCCAGTCACTGCTTAGGGCTACATCAAGAGGAAACAAAACGTAGAGATAGAACGTGAAACTACTTTGTTGTGTCAAGTTTCAAGAAGCTAGCACAAACCGTGTTGGATTTAGAGTTCCAAATACATCTATCTATATAGGAGAAAACAGAGTGAAACCTAAAAATTCAAACTGTTACTGGAAATGAACGCTTCAACATAGAAGAACGAAATTTGGGGAACCAAGTCCCCTTAGTGTACTGATCATTACCTGAAAGTATCATCCAGTTTGGGTGAAAAAATATTTGCTGAGATTTCTGGAGATTCGTAATTTTGGGAAGCTTGGCAACCCCTTCCCATGAAAGTGTTTCTCGCCAGTCACTGCTTAGGGCTACATCAAGAGGAAACAAAACGTAGAGATAGAACGTGAAACTACTTTGTTGTGTCAAGATTCAAGAAGCTAGCACAAACAGTGTTGGATTTAGAGTTCCAAATACATCTATCAATATAGGAGAAAACAGAGTGAAACCTAAAAATTCAAACTGTTACTGGAAATGAACGCTTCAACATAGAAGAACGAAATTTGGGGAACCAAGTCGCCTTAGTGTACTGATCATTACCTGAGAGTATCATCCAGTTTGGGTGAAAAAATGTTTGCTGAGATTTCTGGAGATTCGTAATTTTTGGAAGCTTGGCAACCCCTTCCCATGAAAGTGTTTCTCGCCAGTCACTGCTTAGGGCTACATCAAGAGGAAACAAAACGTAGAGATAGAACGTGAAACTACTTTGTTGTGTCAAGTTTCAAGAAGCTAGCACAAACCGTGTTGGATTTAGGGTTCCAAATACATCTATCAATATAGGAGAAAACAGAGTGAAACCTAAAAATTCAAACTGTTACTGGAAATGAACGCTTCAACATAGAAGAACGAAATTTGGGGAACCAAGTCGCCTTAGTGTACTGATCATTACCTGAGAGTACCATCCAGTTTGGGTGAAAAAATATTTGCTGAGATTTCTGGAGATTCGTAATTTTGGGAACCTTGGCAACCCCTTCCCATGAAAGTGTTTCTCGCCAGTCACTGCTTAGGGCTACATCAAGAGGAAACAAAACGTAGATATAGAACGTGAAACTACTTTGTTGTGTCAAGTTTCAAGAAGCTAGCACAAACCGTGTTGGATTAAGAGTTCCAAATACATCTATCAATATAGGAGAAAACAGAGTGAAACCTAAAAATTCAAAATGTTACTGGAAATGAATGCTTCAACATAGAAGAACGAAATTTGGGGAACCAAGTCGCCTTAGTGTACTGATCATTACCTGAAAGTGTCATCCAGTTTGGGTGAAAAATTATTTGCTGAGATTTCTGGAGATTCGTAATTTTTGGAAGCTTGGCAACCCCTACCCATGAAAGTGTTTCTCGCCAGTCACTGCTTAGGGCTACATCAAGAGGAAACAAAACGTAGAGATAGAACGTGAAACTACTTTGTTGTGTCAAGTTTCAAGAAGCTATCACAAACCGTGTTGGATTTAGAGTTCCAAATACATCTATCAATATAGGAGAAAACAGAGTGAAACCTAAAAATTCAAACTGTTACTGGAAATGAACGCTTCAACATAGAAGAACGAAATTTGGGGAACCAAGTCGCCTTAGTGTACTGATCATTACCTGAAAGTATCATCCAGTTTGGGTGAAAAAATATTTGCTGAGATTTCTGGAGATTCGTAATTGTGGGAAGCTTGGCAACCCGTTCCCATGAAAGTGTTTCTCGCCAGTCACTGATTAGGGCAACATCAAGAGGAAACAAAACGTAGAGATAGAATGTGAAACTACTTTGTTGTGTCAAGTTTCAACAAACTAGCACAAACCGTGTTGGATTTAGAGTTCCAAATACATCTATCAATATAGGAGAAAACAGAGTGAAACCTAAAAATTCAAAGTGTTACTGGAAGTGAACGCTTCAACATAGAAGAACGAAATTTGGGGAACCAAGTCGCCTTAGTGTACTGATCATTACCTGAGAGTATCATCCAGTTTGGGTGAAAAAATGTTTGCTGAGATTTCTGGAGATTCGTAATTTTGGGAAGCTTGGCAACCCCTTCCCATGAAAGTGTTTCTCGCCAGTCACTGCTTAGGGCTACATCAAGAGGAAACAAAACGTAGAGATAGAACGTGAAACTACTTTGTTGTGTCAAGTTTCAAGAAGCTAGCACAAACCGTGTTGGATTTAGAGTTCCAAATACATCTATCTATATAGGAGAAAACAGAGTGAAACCTAAAAATTCAAACTGTTACTGGAAATGAACGCTTCAACATAGAAGAACGAAATTTGGGGAACCAAGTCCCCTTAGTGTACTGATCATTACCTGAAAGTATCATCCAGTTTGGGTGAAAAAATATTTGCTGAGATTTCTGGAGATTCGTAATTTTGGGAAGCTTGGCAACCCCTTCCCATGAAAGTGTTTCTCGCCAGTCACTGCTTAGGGCTACATCAAGAGGAAACAAAACGTAGAGATAGAACGTGAAACTACTTTGTTGTGTCAAGATTCAAGAAGCTAGCACAAACAGTGTTGGATTTAGAGTTCCAAATACATCTATCAATATAGGAGAAAACAGAGTGAAACCTAAAAATTCAAACTGTTACTGGAAATGAACGCTTCAACATAGAAGAACGAAATTTGGGGAACCAAGTCGCCTTAGTGTACTGATCATTACCTGAGAGTATCATCCAGTTTGGGTGAAAAAATGTTTGCTGAGATTTCTGGAGATTCGTAATTTTTGGAAGCTTGGCAACCCCTTCCCATGAAAGTGTTTCTCGCCAGTCACTGCTTAGGGCTACATCAAGAGGAAACAAAACGTAGAGATAGAACGTGAAACTACTTTGTTGTGTCAAGTTTCAAGAAGCTAGCACAAACCGTGTTGGATTAAGAGTTCCAAATACATCTATCAATATAGGAGAAAACAGAGTGAAACCTAAAAATTCAAAATGTTACTGGAAATGAACGCTTCAACATAGAAGAACGAAATTTGGGGAACCAAGTCGCCTTAGTGTACTGATCATTACCTGAAAGTATCATCCAGTTTGTGTGAAAAAATATTTGCTGAGATTTCTGGAGATTCGTAATTGTGGGAAGCTTGGCAACCCCTTCCCATGAAAGTGTTTCTCGCCAGTCACTGCTTAGGGCTACATCAAGAGGAAACAAAACGTAGAGTTAGAACGTGAAACTACTTTGTTGTGTCAAGTTTCAAGAAGCTAGCACAAACCGTGTTGGATTTAGAGTTCCAAATACATCTATCAATATAGGACAAAATAGAGTGAAACCTAAAAATTCAAACTGTTACTGGAAATGAACGCTTCAACATAGAATAACGAAATTTGGGGAACCAAGTCGCCTTAGTGTACTGATCATTACCTGAAAGTATCATCCAGTTTGGGTGAAAAAATATTTGCTGAGATTTCTGGAGATTCGTAATTTTGGGAAGCTTGGCAACCCCTTCCCATGAAAGTGTTTCTCGCCAGTCACTGCTTAGGGCTACATCAAGAGGAAACAAAACGTAGAGATAGAACGTGAAACTACTTTGTTGTGTCAAGTTTCAAGAAGCTAGCACAAACCGTGTTGGATTTAGAGTTCCAAATACATCTATCAATATAGGAGAAAACAGAGTGAAACCTAAAAATTCAAACTGTTACTGGAAATGAACGCTTCAACATAGAAGAACGAAATTTGGGGAACCAAGTCGCCTTAGTGTACTGATCATTACCTGAAAGTGTCATCCAGTTTGGGTGAAAAATTATTTGCTGAGATTTCTGGAGATTCGTAATTTTTGGAAGCTTGGCAACCCCTACCCATGAAAGTGTTTCTCGCCAGTCACTGCTTAGGGCTACATCAAGAGGAAACAAAACGTAGAGATAGAACGTGAAACTACTTTGTTGTGTCAAGATTCAAGAAGCTATCACAAACCGTGTTGGATTTAGAGTTCCAAATACATCTATCAATATAGGAGAAAACAGAGTGAAACCTAAAAATTCAAACTGTTACTGGAAATGAACGCTTCAACATAGAAGAACGAAATTTGGGGAACCAAGTCGCCTTAGTGTACTGATCATTACCTGAAAGTATCATCCAGTTTGGGTGAAAAAATATTTGCTGAGATTTCTGGAGATTCGTAATTGTGGGAAGCTTGGCAACCCGTTCCCATGAAAGTGTTTCTCGCCAGTCACTGATTAGGGCAACATCAAGAGGAAACAAAACGTAGAGATAGAATGTGAAACTACTTTGTTGTGTCAAGTTTCAACAAACTAGCACAAACCGTGTTGGATTTAGAGTTCCAAATACATCTATCAATATAGGAGAAAACAGAGTGAAACCTAAAAATTCAAACTGTTACTGGAAATGAACGCTTCAACATAGAAGAACGAAATTTGGGGAACCAAGTCGCCTTAGTGTACTGATCATTACCTGAGAGTATCATCCAGTTTGGGTGAAAAAATGTTTGCTGAGATTTCTGGAGATTCGTAATTTTTGGAAGCTTGGCAACCCCTTCCCATGAAAGTGTTTCTCGCCAGTCACTGCTTAGGGCTACATCAAGAGGAAACAAAACGTAGAGATAGAACGTGAAACTACTTTGTTGTGTCAAGTTTCAAGAAGCTAGCACAAACCGTGTTGGATTTAGGGTTCCAAATACATCTATCAATATAGGAGAAAACAGAGTGAAACCTAAAAATTCAAACTGTTACTGGAAATGAACGCTTCAACATAGAAGAACGAAATTTGGGGAACCAAGTCGCCTTAGTGTACTGATCATTACCTGAGAGTACCATCCAGTTTGGGTGAAAAAATATTTGCTGAGATTTCTGGAGATTCGTAATTTTGGGAAGCTTGGCAACCCCTTCCCATGAAAGTGTTTCTCGCCAGTCACTGCTTAGGGCTACATCAAGAGGAAACAAAACGTAGATATAGAACGTGAAACTACTTTGTTGTGTCAAGTTTCAAGAAGCTAGCACAAACCGTGTTGGATTAAGGGTTCCAAATACATCTATCAATATAGGAGAAAACAGAGTGGAACCTAAAAATTCAAAATGTTACTGGAAATGAACGCTTCAACATAGAAGAACGAAATTTGGGGAACCAAGTCGCCTTAGTGTACTGATCATTACCTGAAAGTATCATCCAGTTTGGGTGAAAAAATATTTGCTGAGATTTCTGGAGATTCGTAATTGTGGGAAGCTTGGCAACCCCTTCCCATGAAAGTGTTTCTCGCCAGTCACTGCTTAGGGCTACATCAAGAGGAAACAAAACGTAGAGATAGAACGTGAAACTACTTTGTTGTGTCAAGTTTCAAGAAGCTAGCACAAACCGTGTTGGATTTAGAGTTCCAAATACATCTATCTATATAGGAGAAAACAGAGTGAAACCTAAAAATTCAAACTGTTACTGGAAATGAACGCTTCAACATAGAAGAACGAAATTTGGGGAACCAAGTCCCCTTAGTGTACTGATCATTACCTGAAAGTATCATCCAGTTTGGGTGAAAAAATATTTGCTGAGATTTCTGGAGATTCGTAATTTTGGGAAGCTTGGCAACCCCTTCCCATGAAAGTGTTTCTCGCCAGTCACTGCTTAGGGCTACATCAAGAGGAAACAAAACGTAGAGATAGAACGTGAAACTACTTTGTTGTGTCAAGATTCAAGAAGCTAGCACAAACCGTGTTGGATTTAGAGTTCCAAATACATCTATCAATATAGGAGAAAACAGAGTGAAACCTAAAAATTCAAACTGTTACTGGAAATGAACGCTTCAACATAGAAGAACGAAATTTGGGGAACCAAGTCGCCTTAGTGTACTGATCATTACCTGAGAGTATCATCCAGTTTGGGTGAAAAAATGTTTGCTGAGATTTCTGGAGATTCGTAATTTTTGGAAGCTTGGCAACCCCTTCCCATGAAAGTGTTTCTCGCCAGTCACTGCTTAGGGCTACATCAAGAGGAAACAAAACGTAGAGATAGAACGTGAAACTACTTTGTTGTGTCAAGTTTCAAGAAGCTAGCACAAACCGTGTTGGATTTAGGGTTCCAAATACATCTATCAATATAGGAGAAAACAGAGTGAAACCTAAAAATTCAAACTGTTACTGGAAATGAACGCTTCAACATAGAAGAACGAAATTTGGGGAACCAAGTCGCCTTAGTGTACTGATCATTACCTGAGAGTACCATCCAGTTTGGGTGAAAAAATATTTGCTGAGATTTCTGGAGATTCGTAATTTTGGGAACCTTGGCAACCCCTTCCCATGAAAGTGTTTCTCGCCAGTCACTGCTTAGGGCTACATCAAGAGGAAACAAAACGTAGATATAGAACGTGAAACTACTTTGTTGTGTCAAGTTTCAAGAAGCTAGCACAAACCGTGTTGGATTAAGAGTTCCAAATACATCTATCAATATAGGAGAAAACAGAGTGAAACCTAAAAATTCAAAATGTTACTGGAAATGAATGCTTCAACATAGAAGAACGAAATTTGGGGAACCAAGTCGCCTTAGTGTACTGATCATTACCTGAAAGTGTCATCCAGTTTGGGTGAAAAATTATTTGCTGAGATTTCTGGAGATTCGTAATTTTTGGAAGCTTGGCAACCCCTACCCATGAAAGTGTTTCTCGCCAGTCACTGCTTAGGGCTACATCAAGAGGAAACAAAACGTAGAGATAGAACGTGAAACTACTTTGTTGTGTCAAGTTTCAAGAAGCTATCACAAACCGTGTTGGATTTAGAGTTCCAAATACATCTATCAATATAGGAGAAAACAGAGTGAAACCTAAAAATTCAAACTGTTACTGGAAATGAACGCTTCAACATAGAAGAACGAAATTTGGGGAACCAAGTCGCCTTAGTGTACTGATCATTACCTGAAAGTATCATCCAGTTTGGGTGAAAAAATATTTGCTGAGATTTCTGGAGATTCGTAATTGTGGGAAGCTTGGCAACCCGTTCCCATGAAAGTGTTTCTCGCCAGTCACTGATTAGGGCAACATCAAGAGGAAACAAAACGTAGAGATAGAATGTGAAACTACTTTGTTGTGTCAAGTTTCAACAAACTAGCACAAACCGTGTTGGATTTAGAGTTCCAAATACATCTATCAATATAGGAGAAAACAGAGTGAAACCTAAAAATTCAAAGTGTTACTGGAAGTGAACGCTTCAACATAGAAGAACGAAATTTGGGGAACCAAGTCGCCTTAGTGTACTGATCATTACCTGAGAGTATCATCCAGTTTGGGTGAAAAAATGTTTGCTGAGATTTCTGGAGATTCGTAATTTTGGGAAGCTTGGCAACCCCTTCCCATGAAAGTGTTTCTCGCCAGTCACTGCTTAGGGCTACATCAAGAGGAAACAAAACGTAGAGATAGAACGTGAAACTACTTTGTTGTGTCAAGTTTCAAGAAGCTAGCACAAACCGTGTTGGATTTAGAGTTCCAAATACATCTATCTATATAGGAGAAAACAGAGTGAAACCTAAAAATTCAAACTGTTACTGGAAATGAACGCTTCAACATAGAAGAACGAAATTTGGGGAACCAAGTCCCCTTAGTGTACTGATCATTACCTGAAAGTATCATCCAGTTTGGGTGAAAAAATATTTGCTGAGATTTCTGGAGATTCGTAATTTTGGGAAGCTTGGCAACCCCTTCCCATGAAAGTGTTTCTCGCCAGTCACTGCTTAGGGCTACATCAAGAGGAAACAAAACGTAGAGATAGAACGTGAAACTACTTTGTTGTGTCAAGATTCAAGAAGCTAGCACAAACAGTGTTGGATTTAGAGTTCCAAATACATCTATCAATATAGGAGAAAACAGAGTGAAACCTAAAAATTCAAACTGTTACTGGAAATGAACGCTTCAACATAGAAGAACGAAATTTGGGGAACCAAGTCGCCTTAGTGTACTGATCATTACCTGAGAGTATCATCCAGTTTGGGTGAAAAAATGTTTGCTGAGATTTCTGGAGATTCGTAATTTTTGGAAGCTTGGCAACCCCTTCCCATGAAAGTGTTTCTCGCCAGTCACTGCTTAGGGCTACATCAAGAGGAAACAAAACGTAGAGATAGAACGTGAAACTACTTTGTTGTGTCAAGTTTCAAGAAGCTAGCACAAACCGTGTTGGATTAAGAGTTCCAAATACATCTATCAATATAGGAGAAAACAGAGTGAAACCTAAAAATTCAAAATGTTACTGGAAATGAACGCTTCAACATAGAAGAACGAAATTTGGGGAACCAAGTCGCCTTAGTGTACTGATCATTACCTGAAAGTATCATCCAGTTTGGGTGAAAAAATATTTGCTGAGATTTCTGGAGATTCGTAATTGTGGGAAGCTTGGCAACCCCTTCCCATGAAAGTGTTTCTCGCCAGTCACTGCTTAGGGCTACATCAAGAGGAAACAAAACGTAGAGATAGAACGTGAAACTACTTTGCTGTGTCAAGTTTCAAGAAGCTAGCACAAACCGTGTTGGATTTAGAGTTCCAAATACATCTATCTATATAGGAGAAAACAGAGTGAAACCTAAAAATTCAAACTGTTACTGGAAATGAACGCTTCAACATAGAAGAACGAAATTTGGGGAACCAAGTCCCCTTAGTGTACTGATCATTACCTGAAAGTATCATCCAGTTTGGGTGAAAAAATATTTGCTGAGATTTCTGGAGATTCGTAATTTTGGGAAGCTTGGCAACCCCTTCCCATGAAAGTGTTTCTCGCCAGTCACTGCTTAGGGCTACATCAAGAGGAAACAAAACGTAGAGATAGAACGTGAAACTACTTTGTTGTGTCAAGATTCAAGAAGCTAGCACAAACAGTGTTGGATTTAGAGTTCCAAATACATCTATCAATATAGGAGAAAACAGAGTGAAACCTAAAAATTCAAACTGTTACTGGAAATGAACGCTTCAACATAGAAGAACGAAATTTGGGGAACCAAGTCGCCTTAGTGTACTGATCATTACCTGAGAGTATCATCCAGTTTGGGTGAAAAAATGTTTGCTGAGATTTCTGGAGATTCGTAATTTTTGGAAGCTTGGCAACCCCTTCCCATGAAAGTGTTTCTCGCCAGTCACTGCTTAGGGCTACATCAAGAGGAAACAAAACGTAGAGATAGAACGTGAAACTACTTTGTTGTGTCAAGTTTCAAGAAGCTAGCACAAACCGTGTTGGATTTAGGGTTCCAAATACATCTATCAATATAGGAGAAAACAGAGTGAAACCTAAAAATTCAAACTGTTACTGGAAATGAACGCTTCAACATAGAAGAACGAAATTTGGGGAACCAAGTCGCCTTAGTGTACTGATCATTACCTGAGAGTACCATCCAGTTTGGGTGAAAAAATATTTGCTGAGATTTCTGGAGATTCGTAATTTTGGGAACCTTGGCAACCCCTTCCCATGAAAGTGTTTCTCGCCAGTCACTGCTTAGGGCTACATCAAGAGGAAACAAAACGTAGAGTTAGAACGTGAAACTACTTTGTTGTGTCAAGTTTCAAGAAGCTAGCACAAACCGTGTTGGATTTAGAGTTCCAAATACATCTATCAATATAGGACAAAATAGAGTGAAACCTAAAAATTCAAACTGTTACTGGAAATGAATGCTTCAACATAGAATAACGAAATTTGGGGAACCAAGTCGCCTTAGTGTACTGATCATTACCTGAAAGTATCATCCAGTTTGGGTGAAAAAATATTTGCTGAGATTTCTGGAGATTCGTAATTTTGGGAACCTTGGCAACCCCTTCCCATGAAAGTGTTTCTCGCCAGTCACTGCTTAGGGCTACATCAAGAGGAAACAAAACGTAGAGATAGAACGTGAAACTACTTTGTTGTGTCAAGTTTCAAGAAGCTAGCACAAACCGTGTTGGATTTAGAGTTCCAAATACATCTATCAATATAGGAGAAAACAGAGTGAAACCTAAAAATTCAAACTGTTAGTGGAAATGAAAGCTTCAACATAGAAGAACGAAATTTGGGGAACCAAGTCGCCTTAGTGTACTGATCATTACCTGAAAGTGTCATCCAGTTTGGGTGAAAAATTATTTGCTGAGATATCTGGAGATTCGTAATTTTTGGAAGCTTGGCAACCCCTACCCATGAAAGTGTTTCTCGCCAGTCACTGCTTAGGGCTACATCAAGAGGAAACAAAACGTAGAGATAGAACGTGAAACTACTTTGTTGTGTCAAGTTTCAAGAAGCTATCACAAACCGTGTTGGATTTAGAGTTCCAAATACATCTATCAATATAGGAGAAAACAGAGTGAAACCTAAAAATTCAAACTGTTAGTGGAAATGAACGCTTCAACATAGAAGAACGAAATTTGGGGAACCAAGTCGCCTTAGTGTACTGATCATTACCTGAAAGTATCATCCAGTTTGGGTGAAAAAATATTTGCTGAGATTTCTGGAGATTCGTAATTGTGGGAAGCTTGGCAACCCGTTCCCATGAAAGTGTTTCTCGCCAGTCACTGATTAGGGCAACATCAAGAGGAAACAAAACGTAGAGATAGAATGTGAAACTACTTTGTTGTGTCAAGTTTCAAGAAGCTAGCACAAACCGTGTTGGATTTAGAGTTCCAAATACATCTATCTATATAGGAGAAAACAGAGTGAAACCTAAAAATTCAAAGTGTTACTGGAAGTGAACGCTTCAACATAGAAGAACGAAATTTGGGGAACCAAGTCGCCTTAGTGTACTGATCATTACCTGAGAGTATCATCCAGTTTGGGTGAAAAAATGTTTGCTGAGATTTCTGGAGATTCGTAATTTTGGGAAGCTTGGCAACCCCTTCCCATGAAAGTGTTTCTCGCCAGTCACTGCTTAGGGCTACATCAAGAGGAAACAAAACGTAGAGATAGAACGTGAAACTACTTTGTTGTGTCAAGTTTCAAGAAGCTAGCACAAACCGTGTTGGATTTAGAGTTCCAAATACATCTATCTATATAGGAGAAAACAGAGTGAAACCTAAAAATTCAAACTGTTACTGGAAATGAACGCTTCAACATAGAAGAACGAAATTTGGGGAACCAAGTCCCCTTAGTGTACTGATCATTACCTGAAAGTATCATCCAGTTTGGGTGAAAAAATATTTGCTGAGATTTCTGGAGATTCGTAATTTTGGGAAGCTTGGCAACCCCTTCCCATGAAAGTGTTTCTCGCCAGTCACTGCTTAGGGCTACATCAAGAGGAAACAAAACGTAGAGATAGAACGTGAAACTACTTTGTTGTGTCAAGATTCAAGAAGCTAGCACAAACAGTGTTGGATTTAGAGTTCCAAATACATCTATCAATATAGGAGAAAACAGAGTGAAACCTAAAAATTCAAACTGTTACTGGAAATGAACGCTTCAACATAGAAGAACGAAATTTGGGGAACCAAGTCGCCTTAGTGTACTGATCATTACCTGAGAGTATCATCCAGTTTGGGTGAAAAAATGTTTGCTGAGATTTCTGGAGATTCGTAATTTTTGGAAGCTTGGCAACCCCTTCCCATGAAAGTGTTTCTCGCCAGTCACTGCTTAGGGCTACATCAAGAGGAAACAAAACGTAGAGATAGAACGTGAAACTACTTTGTTGTGTCAAGTTTCAAGAAGCTAGCACAAACCGTGTTGGATTAAGAGTTCCAAATACATCTATCAATATAGGAGAAAACAGAGTGAAACCTAAAAATTCAAAATGTTACTGGAAATGAACGCTTCAACATAGAAGAACGAAATTTGGGGAACCAAGTCGCCTTAGTGTACTGATCATTACCTGAAAGTATCATCCAGTTTGGGTGAAAAAATATTTGCTGAGATTTCTGGAGATTCGTAATTGTGGGAAGCTTGGCAACCCCTTCCCATGAAAGTGTTTCTCGCCAGTCACTGCTTAGGGCTACATCAAGAGGAAACAAAACGTAGAGATAGAACGTGAAACTACTTTGTTGTGTCAAGTTTCAAGAAGCTAGCACAAACCGTGTTGGATTTAGAGTTCCAAATACATCTATCAATATAGGAGAAAACAGAGTGAAACCTAAAAATTCAAACTGTTACTGGAAATGAACGCTTCAACATAGAAGAACGAAATTTGGGGAACCAAGTCGCCTTAGTGTACTGATCATTACCTGAGAGTATCATCCAGTTTGGGTGAAAAAATGTTTGCTGAGATTTCTGGAGATTCGTAATTTTTGGAAGCTTGGCAACCCCTTCCCATGAAAGTGTTTCTCGCCAGTCACTGCTTAGGGCTACATCAAGAGGAAACAAAACGTAGAGATAGAACGTGAAACTACTTTGTTGTGTCAAGTTTCAAGAAGCTAGCACAAACCGTGTTGGATTAAGAGTTCCAAATACATCTATCAATATAGGAGAAAACAGAGTGAAACCTAAAAATTCAAAATGTTACTGGAAATGAACGCTTCAACATAGAAGAACGAAATTTGGGGAACCAAGTCGCCTTAGTGTACTGATCATTACCTGAAAGTATCATCCAGTTTGGGTGAAAAAATATTTGCTGAGATTTCTGGAGATTCGTAATTGTGGGAAGCTTGGCAACCCCTTCCCATGAAAGTGTTTCTCGCCAGTCACTGCTTAGGGCTACTTCAAGAGGAAACAAAACGTAGAGATAGAACGTGAAACTACTTTGCTGTGTCAAGTTTCAAGAAGCTAGCACAAACCGTGTTGGATTTAGAGTTCCAAATACATCTATCTATATAGGAGAAAACAGAGTGAAACCTAAAAATTCAAACTGTTACTGGAAATGAACGCTTCAACATAGAAGAACGAAATTTGGGGAACCAAGTCCCCTTAGTGTACTGATCATTACCTGAAAGTATCATCCAGTTTGGGTGAAAAAATATTTGCTGAGATTTCTGGAGATTCGTAATTTTGGGAAGCTTGGCAACCCCTTCCCATGAAAGTGTTTCTCGCCAGTCACTGCTTAGGGCTACATCAAGAGGAAACAAAACGTAGAGATAGAACGTGAAACTACTTTGTTGTGTCAAGATTCAAGAAGCTAGCACAAACAGTGTTGGATTTAGAGTTCCAAATACATCTATCAATATAGGAGAAAACAGAGTGAAACCTAAAAATTCAAACTGTTACTGGAAATGAACGCTTCAACATAGAAGAACGAAATTTGGGGAACCAAGTCGCCTTAGTGTACTGATCATTACCTGAGAGTATCATCCAGTTTGGGTGAAAAAATGTTTGCTGAGATTTCTGGAGATTCGTAATTTTTGGAAGCTTGGCAACCCCTTCCCATGAAAGTGTTTCTCGCCAGTCACTGCTTAGGGCTACATCAAGAGGAAACAAAACGTAGAGATAGAACGTGAAACTACTTTGTTGTGTCAAGTTTCAAGAAGCTAGCACAAACCGTGTTGGATTTAGGGTTCCAAATACATCTATCAATATAGGAGAAAACAGAGTGAAACCTAAAAATTCAAACTGTTACTGGAAATGAACGCTTCAACATAGAAGAACGAAATTTGGGGAACCAAGTCGCCTTAGTGTACTGATCATTACCTGAGAGTACCATCCAGTTTGGGTGAAAAAATATTTGCTGAGATTTCTGGAGATTCGTAATTTTGGGAACCTTGGCAACCCCTTCCCATGAAAGTGTTTCTCGCCAGTCACTGCTTAGGGCTACATCAAGAGGAAACAAAACGTAGAGTTAGAACGTGAAACTACTTTGTTGTGTCAAGTTTCAAGAAGCTAGCACAAACCGTGTTGGATTTAGAGTTCCAAATACATCTATCAATATAGGACAAAATAGAGTGAAACCTAAAAATTCAAACTGTTACTGGAAATGAACGCTTCAACATAGAATAACGAAATTTGGGGAACCAAGTCGCCTTAGTGTACTGATCATTACCTGAGAGTACCATCCAGTTTGGGTGAAAAAATATTTGCTGAGATTTCTGGAGATTCGTAATTTTGGGAAGCTTGGCAACCCCTTCCCATGAAAGTGTTTCTCGCCAGTCACTGCTTAGGGCTACATCAAGAGGAAACAAAACGTAGAGATAGAACGTGAAACTACTTTGTTGTGTCAAGTTTCAAGAAGCTAGCACAAACCGTGTTGGATTTAGAGTTCCAAATACATCTATCAATATAGGAGAAAACAGAGTGAAACCTAAAAATTCAAACTGTTAGTGGAAATGAAAGCTTCAACATAGAAGAACGAAATTTGGGGAACCAAGTCGCCTTAGTGTACTGATCATTACCTGAAAGTGTCATCCAGTTTGGGTGAAAAATTATTTGCTGAGATATCTGGAGATTCGTAATTTTTGGAAGCTTGGCAACCCCTACCCATGAAAGTGTTTCTCGCCAGTCACTGCTTAGGGCTACATCAAGAGGAAACAAAACGTAGAGATAGAACGTGAAACTACTTTGTTGTGTCAAGTTTCAAGAAGCTATCACAAACCGTGTTGGATTTAGAGTTCCAAATACATCTATCAATATAGGAGAAAACAGAGTGAAACCTAAAAATTCAAACTGTTAGTGGAAATGAACGCTTCAACATAGAAGAACGAAATTTGGGGAACCAAGTCGCCTTAGTGTACTGATCATTACCTGAAAGTATCATCCAGTTTGGGTGAAAAAATATTTGCTGAGATTTCTGGAGATTCGTAATTGTGGGAAGCTTGGCAACCCGTTCCCATGAAAGTGTTTCTCGCCAGTCACTGATTAGGGCAACATCAAGAGGAAACAAAACGTAGAGATAGAATGTGAAACTACTTTGTTGTGTCAAGTTTCAAGAAGCTAGCACAAACCGTGTTGGATTTAGAGTTCCAAATACATCTATCTATATAGGAGAAAACAGAGTGAAACCTAAAAATTCAAAGTGTTACTGGAAGTGAACGCTTCAACATAGAAGAACGAAATTTGGGGAACCAAGTCGCCTTAGTGTACTGATCATTACCAGAGAGTATCATCCAGTTTGGGTGAAAAAATGTTTGCTGAGATTTCTGGAGATTCGTAATTTTGGGAAGCTTGGCAACCCCTTCCCATGAAAGTGTTTCTCGCCAGTCACTGCTTAGGGCTACATCAAGAGGAAACAAAACGTAGAGATAGAACGTGAAACTACTTTGTTGTGTCAAGTTTCAAGAAGCTAGCACAAACCGTGTTGGATTTAGAGTTCCAAATACATCTATCTATATAGGAGAAAACAGAGTGAAACCTAAAAATTCAAACTGTTACTGGAAATGAACGCTTCAACATAGAAGAACGAAATTTGGGGAACCAAGTCCCCTTAGTGTACTGATCATTACCTGAAAGTATCATCCAGTTTGGGTGAAAAAATATTTGCTGAGATTTCTGGAGATTCGTAATTTTGGGAAGCTTGGCAACCCCTTCCCATGAAAGTGTTTCTCGCCAGTCACTGCTTAGGGCTACATCAAGAGGAAACAAAACGTAGAGATAGAACGTGAAACTACTTTGTTGTGTCAAGATTCAAGAAGCTAGCACAAACAGTGTTGGATTTAGAGTTCCAAATACATCTATCAATATAGGAGAAAACAGAGTGAAACCTAAAAATTCAAACTGTTACTGGAAATGAACGCTTCAACATAGAAGAACGAAATTTGGGGAACCAAGTCGCCTTAGTGTACTGATCATTACCTGAGAGTATCATCCAGTTTGGGTGAAAAAATGTTTGCTGAGATTTCTGGAGATTCGTAATTTTTGGAAGCTTGGCAACCCCTTCCCATGAAAGTGTTTCTCGCCAGTCACTGCTTAGGGCTACATCAAGAGGAAACAAAACGTAGAGATAGAACGTGAAACTACTTTGTTGTGTCAAGTTTCAAGAAGCTAGCACAAACCGTGTTGGATTAAGAGTTCCAAATACATCTATCAATATAGGAGAAAACAGAGTGAAACCTAAAAATTCAAAATGTTACTGGAAATGAACGCTTCAACATAGAATAACGAAATTTGGGGAACCAAGTCGCCTTAGTGTACTGATCATTACCTGAAAGTATCATCCAGTTTGGGTGAAAAAATATTTGCTGAGATTTCTGGAGATTCGTAATTTTGGGAACCTTGGCAACCCCTTCCCATGAAAGTGTTTCTCGCCAGTCACTGCTTAGGGCTACATCAAGAGGAAACAAAACGTAGAGATAGAACGTGAAACTACTTTGTTGTGTCAAGTTTCAAGAAGCTAGCACAAACCGTGTTGGATTTAGAGTTCCAAATACATCTATCAATATAGGAGAAAACAGAGTGAAACCTAAAAATTCAAACTGTTAGTGGAAATGAAAGCTTCAACATAGAAGAACGAAATTTGGGGAACCAAGTCGCCTTAGTGTACTGATCATTACCTGAAAGTGTCATCCAGTTTGGGTGAAAAATTATTTGCTGAGATATCTGGAGATTCGTAATTTTTGGAAGCTTGGCAACCCCTACCCATGAAAGTGTTTCTCGCCAGTCACTGCTTAGGGCTACATCAAGAGGAAACAAAACGTAGAGATAGAACGTGAAACTACTTTGTTGTGTCAAGTTTCAAGAAGCTATCACAAACCGTGTTGGATTTAGAGTTCCAAATACATCTATCAATATAGGAGAAAACAGAGTGAAACCTAAAAATTCAAACTGTTAGTGGAAATGAACGCTTCAACATAGAAGAACGAAATTTGGGGAACCAAGTCGCCTTAGTGTACTGATCATTACCTGAAAGTATCATCCAGTTTGGGTGAAAAAATATTTGCTGAGATTTCTGGAGATTCGTAATTGTGGGAAGCTTGGCAACCCGTTCCCATGAAAGTGTTTCTCGCCAGTCACTGATTAGGGCAACATCAAGAGGAAACAAAACGTAGAGATAGAATGTGAAACTACTTTGTTGTGTCAAGTTTCAAGAAGCTAGCACAAACCGTGTTGGATTTAGAGTTCCAAATACATCTATCTATATAGGAGAAAACAGAGTGAAACCTAAAAATTCAAAGTGTTACTGGAAGTGAACGCTTCAACATAGAAGAACGAAATTTGGGGAACCAAGTCGCCTTAGTGTACTGATCATTACCTGAGAGTATCATCCAGTTTGGGTGAAAAAATGTTTGCTGAGATTTCTGGAGATTCGTAATTTTGGGAAGCTTGGCAACCCCTTCCCATGAAAGTGTTTCTCGCCAGTCACTGCTTAGGGCTACATCAAGAGGAAACAAAACGTAGAGATAGAACGTGAAACTACTTTGTTGTGTCAAGTTTCAAGAAGCTAGCACAAACCGTGTTGGATTTAGAGTTCCAAATACATCTATCTATATAGGAGAAAACAGAGTGAAACCTAAAAATTCAAACTGTTACTGGAAATGAACGCTTCAACATAGAAGAACGAAATTTGGGGAACCAAGTCCCCTTAGTGTACTGATCATTACCTGAAAGTATCATCCAGTTTGGGTGAAAAAATATTTGCTGAGATTTCTGGAGATTCGTAATTTTGGGAAGCTTGGCAACCCCTTCCCATGAAAGTGTTTCTCGCCAGTCACTGCTTAGGGCTACATCAAGAGGAAACAAAACGTAGAGATAGAACGTGAAACTACTTTGTTGTGTCAAGATTCAAGAAGCTAGCACAAACAGTGTTGGATTTAGAGTTCCAAATACATCTATCAATATAGGAGAAAACAGAGTGAAACCTAAAAATTCAAACTGTTACTGGAAATGAACGCTTCAACATAGAAGAACGAAATTTGGGGAACCAAGTCGCCTTAGTGTACTGATCATTACCTGAGAGTATCATCCAGTTTGGGTGAAAAAATGTTTGCTGAGATTTCTGGAGATTCGTAATTTTTGGAAGCTTGGCAACCCCTTCCCATGAAAGTGTTTCTCGCCAGTCACTGCTTAGGGCTACATCAAGAGGAAACAAAACGTAGAGATAGAACGTGAAACTACTTTGTTGTGTCAAGTTTCAAGAAGCTAGCACAAACCGTGTTGGATTAAGAGTTCCAAATACATCTATCAATATAGGAGAAAACAGAGTGAAACCTAAAAATTCAAAATGTTACTGGAAATGAACGCTTCAACATAGAAGAACGAAATTTGGGGAACCAAGTCGCCTTAGTGTACTGATCATTACCTGAAAGTATCATCCAGTTTGGGTGAAAAAATATTTGCTGAGATTTCTGGAGATTCGTAATTGTGGGAAGCTTGGCAACCCCTTCCCATGAAAGTGTTTCTCGCCAGTCACTGCTTAGGGCTACATCAAGAGGAAACAAAACGTAGAGATAGAACGTGAAACTACTTTGTTGTGTCAAGTTTCAAGAAGCTAGCACAAACCGTGTTGGATTTAGAGTTCCAAATACATCTATCAATATAGGAGAAAACAGAGTGAAACCTAAAAATTCAAACTGTTACTGGAAATGAACGCTTCAACATAGAAGAACGAAATTTGGGGAACCAAGTCGCCTTAGTGTACTGATCATTACCTGAGAGTATCATCCAGTTTGGGTGAAAAAATGTTTGCTGAGATTTCTGGAGATTCGTAATTTTTGGAAGCTTGGCAACCCCTTCCCATGAAAGTGTTTCTCGCCAGTCACTGCTTAGGGCTACATCAAGAGGAAACAAAACGTAGGGATAGAACGTGAAACTACTTTGTTGTGTCAAGTTTCAAGAAGCTAGCACAAACCGTGTTGGATTAAGAGTTCCAAATACATCTATCAATATAGGAGAAAACAGAGTGAAACCTAAAAATTCAAAATGTTACTGGAAATGAACGCTTCAACATAGAAGAACGAAATTTGGGGAACCAAGTCGCCTTAGTGTACTGATCATTACCTGAAAGTATCATCCAGTTTGGGTGAAAAAATATTTGCTGAGATTTCTGGAGATTCGTAATTGTGGGAAGCTTGGCAACCCCTTCCCATGAAAGTGTTTCTCGCCAGTCACTGCTTAGGGCTACTTCAAGAGGAAACAAAACGTAGAGATAGAACGTGAAACTACTTTGCTGTGTCAAGTTTCAAGAAGCTAGCACAAACCGTGTTGGATTTAGAGTTCCAAATACATCTATCTATATAGGAGAAAACAGAGTGAAACCTAAAAATTCAAACTGTTACTGGAAATGAACGCTTCAACATAGAAGAACGAAATTTGGGGAACCAAGTCCCCTTAGTGTACTGATCATTACCTGAAAGTATCATCCAGTTTGGGTGAAAAAATATTTGCTGAGATTTCTGGAGATTCGTAATTTTGGGAAGCTTGGCAACCCCTTCCCATGAAAGTGTTTCTCGCCAGTCACTGCTTAGGGCTACATCAAGAGGAAACAAAACGTAGAGATAGAACGTGAAACTACTTTGTTGTGTCAAGATTCAAGAAGCTAGCACAAACAGTGTTGGATTTAGAGTTCCAAATACATCTATCAATATAGGAGAAAACAGAGTGAAACCTAAAAATTCAAACTGTTACTGGAAATGAACGCTTCAACATAGAAGAACGAAATTTGGGGAACCAAGTCGCCTTAGTGTACTGATCATTACCTGAGAGTATCATCCAGTTTGGGTGAAAAAATGTTTGCTGAGATTTCTGGAGATTCGTAATTTTTGGAAGCTTGGCAACCCCTTCCCATGAAAGTGTTTCTCGCCAGTCACTGCTTAGGGCTACATCAAGAGGAAACAAAACGTAGAGATAGAACGTGAAACTACTTTGTTGTGTCAAGTTTCAAGAAGCTAGCACAAACCGTGTTGGATTTAGGGTTCCAAATACATCTATCAATATAGGAGAAAACAGAGTGAAACCTAAAAATTCAAACTGTTACTGGAAATGAACGCTTCAACATAGAAGAACGAAATTTGGGGAACCAAGTCGCCTTAGTGTACTGATCATTACCTGAGAGTACCATCCAGTTTGGGTGAAAAAATATTTGCTGAGATTTCTGGAGATTCGTAATTTTGGGAACCTTGGCAACCCCTTCCCATGAAAGTGTTTCTCGCCAGTCACTGCTTAGGGCTACATCAAGAGGAAACAAAACGTAGAGTTAGAACGTGAAACTACTTTGTTGTGTCAAGTTTCAAGAAGCTAGCACAAACCGTGTTGGATTTAGAGTTCCAAATACATCTATCAATATAGGACAAAATAGAGTGAAACCTAAAAATTCAAACTGTTACTGGAAATGAACGCTTCAACATAGAATAACGAAATTTGGGGAACCAAGTCGCCTTAGTGTACTGATCATTACCTGAGAGTACCATCCAGTTTGGGTGAAAAAATATTTGCTGAGATTTCTGGAGATTCGTAATTTTGGGAAGCTTGGCAACCCCTTCCCATGAAAGTGTTTCTCGCCAGTCACTGCTTAGGGCTACATCAAGAGGAAACAAAACGTAGAGATAGAACGTGAAACTACTTTGTTGTGTCAAGTTTCAAGAAGCTAGCACAAACCGTGTTGGATTTAGAGTTCCAAATACATCTATCAATATAGGAGAAAACAGAGTGAAACCTAAAAATTCAAACTGTTAGTGGAAATGAAAGCTTCAACATAGAAGAACGAAATTTGGGGAACCAAGTCGCCTTAGTGTACTGATCATTACCTGAAAGTGTCATCCAGTTTGGGTGAAAAATTATTTGCTGAGATATCTGGAGATTCGTAATTTTTGGAAGCTTGGCAACCCCTACCCATGAAAGTGTTTCTCGCCAGTCACTGCTTAGGGCTACATCAAGAGGAAACAAAACGTAGAGATAGAACGTGAAACTACTTTGTTGTGTCAAGTTTCAAGAAGCTATCACAAACCGTGTTGGATTTAGAGTTCCAAATACATCTATCAATATAGGAGAAAACAGAGTGAAACCTAAAAATTCAAACTGTTAGTGGAAATGAACGCTTCAACATAGAAGAACGAAATTTGGGGAACCAAGTCGCCTTAGTGTACTGATCATTACCTGAAAGTATCATCCAGTTTGGGTGAAAAAATATTTGCTGAGATTTCTGGAGATTCGTAATTGTGGGAAGCTTGGCAACCCGTTCCCATGAAAGTGTTTCTCGCCAGTCACTGATTAGGGCAACATCAAGAGGAAACAAAACGTAGAGATAGAATGTGAAACTACTTTGTTGTGTCAAGTTTCAAGAAGCTAGCACAAACCGTGTTGGATTTAGAGTTCCAAATACATCTATCTATATAGGAGAAAACAGAGTGAAACCTAAAAATTCAAAGTGTTACTGGAAGTGAACGCTTCAACATAGAAGAACGAAATTTGGGGAACCAAGTCGCCTTAGTGTACTGATCATTACCAGAGAGTATCATCCAGTTTGGGTGAAAAAATGTTTGCTGAGATTTCTGGAGATTCGTAATTTTGGGAAGCTTGGCAACCCCTTCCCATGAAAGTGTTTCTCGCCAGTCACTGCTTAGGGCTACATCAAGAGGAAACAAAACGTAGAGATAGAACGTGAAACTACTTTGTTGTGTCAAGTTTCAAGAAGCTAGCACAAACCGTGTTGGATTTAGAGTTCCAAATACATCTATCTATATAGGAGAAAACAGAGTGAAACCTAAAAATTCAAACTGTTACTGGAAATGAACGCTTCAACATAGAAGAACGAAATTTGGGGAACCAAGTCCCCTTAGTGTACTGATCATTACCTGAAAGTATCATCCAGTTTGGGTGAAAAAATATTTGCTGAGATTTCTGGAGATTCGTAATTTTGGGAAGCTTGGCAACCCCTTCCCATGAAAGTGTTTCTCGCCAGTCACTGCTTAGGGCTACATCAAGAGGAAACAAAACGTAGAGATAGAACGTGAAACTACTTTGTTGTGTCAAGATTCAAGAAGCTAGCACAAACAGTGTTGGATTTAGAGTTCCAAATACATCTATCAATATAGGAGAAAACAGAGTGAAACCTAAAAATTCAAACTGTTACTGGAAATGAACGCTTCAACATAGAAGAACGAAATTTGGGGAACCAAGTCGCCTTAGTGTACTGATCATTACCTGAGAGTATCATCCAGTTTGGGTGAAAAAATGTTTGCTGAGATTTCTGGAGATTCGTAATTTTTGGAAGCTTGGCAACCCCTTCCCATGAAAGTGTTTCTCGCCAGTCACTGCTTAGGGCTACATCAAGAGGAAACAAAACGTAGAGATAGAACGTGAAACTACTTTGTTGTGTCAAGTTTCAAGAAGCTAGCACAAACCGTGTTGGATTAAGAGTTCCAAATACATCTATCAATATAGGAGAAAACAGAGTGAAACCTAAAAATTCAAAATGTTACTGGAAATGAACGCTTCAACATAGAAGAACGAAATTTGGGGAACCAAGTCGCCTTAGTGTACTGATCATTACCTGAAAGTATCATCCAGTTTGGGTGAAAAAATATTTGCTGAGATTTCTGGAGATTCGTAATTGTGGGAAGCTTGGCAACCCCTTCCCATGAAAGTGTTTCTCGCCAGTCACTGCTTAGGGCTACATCAAGAGGAAACAAAACGTAGAGATAGAACGTGAAACTACTTTGTTGTGTCAAGTTTCAAGAAGCTAGCACAAACCGTGTTGGATTTAGAGTTCCAAATACATCTATCTATATAGGAGAAAACAGAGTGAAACCTAAAAATTCAAACTGTTACTGGAAATGAACGCTTCAACATAGAAGAACGAAATTTGGGGAACCAAGTCCCCTTAGTGTACTGATCATTACCTGAAAGTATCATCCAGTTTGGGTGAAAAAATATTTGCTGAGATTTCTGGAGATTCGTAATTTTGGGAAGCTTGGCAACCCCTTCCCATGAAAGTGTTTCTCGCCAGTCACTGCTTAGGGCTACATCAAGAGGAAACAAAACGTAGAGATAGAACGTGAAACTACTTTGTTGTGTCAAGATTCAAGAAGCTAGCACAAACAGTGTTGGATTTAGAGTTCCAAATACATCTATCAATATAGGAGAAAACAGAGTGAAACCTAAAAATTCAAACTGTTACTGGAAATGAACGCTTCAACATAGAAGAACGAAATTTGGGGAACCAAGTCGCCTTAGTGTACTGATCATTACCTGAGAGTATCATCCAGTTTGGGTGAAAAAATGTTTGCTGAGATTTCTGGAGATTCGTAATTTTTGGAAGCTTGGCAACCCCTTCCCATGAAAGTGTTTCTCGCCAGTCACTGCTTAGGGCTACATCAAGAGGAAACAAAACGTAGAGATAGAACGTGAAACTACTTTGTTGTGTCAAGTTTCAAGAAGCTAGCACAAACCGTGTTGGATTTAGGGTTCCAAATACATCTATCAATATAGGAGAAAACAGAGTGAAACCTAAAAATTCAAACTGTTACTGGAAATGAACGCTTCAACATAGAAGAACGAAATTTGGGGAACCAAGTCGCCTTAGTGTACTGATCATTACCTGAGAGTACCATCCAGTTTGGGTGAAAAAATATTTGCTGAGATTTCTGGAGATTCGTAATTTTGGGAACCTTGGCAACCCCTTCCCATGAAAGTGTTTCTCGCCAGTCACTGCTTAGGGCTACATCAAGAGGAAACAAAACGTAGAGTTAGAACGTGAAACTACTTTGTTGTGTCAAGTTTCAAGAAGCTAGCACAAACCGTGTTGGATTTAGAGTTCCAAATACATCTATCAATATAGGACAAAATAGAGTGAAACCTAAAAATTCAAACTGTTACTGGAAATGAACGCTTCAACATAGAATAACGAAATTTGGGGAACCAAGTCGCCTTAGTGTACTGATCATTACCTGAGAGTATCATCCAGTTTGGGTGAAAAAATGTTTGCTGAGATTTCTGGAGATTCGTAATTTTGGGAAGCTTGGCAACCCCTTCCCATGAAAGTGTTTCTCGCCAGTCACTGCTTAGGGCTACATCAAGAGGAAACAAAACGTAGAGATAGAACGTGAAACTACTTTGTTGTGTCAAGTTTCAAGAAGCTATCACAAACCGTGTTGGATTTAGAGTTCCAAATACATCTATCAATATAGGAGAAAACAGAGTGAAACCTAAAAATTCAAACTGTTACTGGAAATGAATGCTTCAACATAGAAGAACGAAATTTGGGGAACCAAGTCGCCTTAGTGTACTGATCATTACCTGAAAGTATCATCCAGTTTGGGTGAAAAAATATTTGCTGAGATTTCTGGAGATTCGTAATTGTGGGAAGCTTGGCAACCCGTTCCCATGAAAGTGTTTCTCGCCAGTCACTGATTAGGGCAACATCAAGAGGAAACAAAACGTAGAGATAGAATGTGAAACTACTTTGTTGTGTCAAGTTTCAACAAACTAGCACAAACCATGTTGGATTTAGAGTTCCAAATACATCTATCAATATAGGAGAAAACAGAGTGAAACCTAAAAATTCAAACTGTTACTGGAAATGAACGCTTCAACATAGAAGAACGAAATTTGGGGAACCAAGTCGCCTTAGTGTACTGATCATTACCTGAAAGTATCATCCAGTTTGGGTGAAAAAATATTTGCTGAGATTTCTGGAGATTCATAATTGTGGGAAGCTTGGCAACCCCTTCCCATGAAAGTGTTTCTCGCCAGTCACTGCTTAGGGCTACATCAAGAGGAAACAAAACGTAGAGATAGAACGTGAAACTACTTTGTTGTGTCAAGATTCAAGAAGCTAGCACAAACCGTGTTGGATTTAGAGTTCCAAATACATCTATCAATATGGGGGAAAACAGAGTGAAACCTAAAAATTCAAACTGTTACTGGAAATGAACGCTTCAACATAGAAGAACGAAATTTGGGGAACCAAGTCGCCTTAGTGTACTGATCATTACCTGAAAGTATCATCCAGTTTGGGTGAAAAAATATTTGCTGAGATTTCTGGAGATTCGTAATTTTTGGAAGCTTGGCAACCCCTTCCCATGAAAGTGTTTCTCGCCAGTCACTGCTTAGGGCTACATCAAGAGGAAACAAAACGTAGAGATAGAATGTGAAACTACTTTGTTGTGTCAAGCTTCAAGAAGCTAGCACAAATCGTGTTGGATATAGAGTTCCAAATACATCTATCAATATAGGAGAAAACAGAGTGAAACCTAAAAATTCAAACTGTTACTGGAAATGAACGCTTCAACATAGAAGAACGACATTTGGGGAACCAAGTCGCCTTAGTGTACTGATCATTACCTGAAAGTATCATCCAGTTTGGGTGAAAAAATATTTGCTGAGATTTCTGGAGATTCGTTATTTTTGGAAGCTTGGCAACCCCTTCCCATGAAAGTGTTTCTCGCCAGTCACTGCTTAGGGCTACATCAAGAGGAAACAAAACGTAGAGATAGAACGTGAAACTACTTTGTTGTGTCAAGTTTCAAGAAGCTAGCAGAAACCGTGTTGGATTAAGAGTTCCAAATACATCTATCAATATAGGAGAAAACAGAGTGAAACCTAAAAATTCAAAATGTTACTGGAAATGAACGCTTCAACATAGAAGAACGAAATTTGGGGAACCAAGTCGCCTTAGTGTACTGATCATTACCTGAAAGTATCATCCAGTTTGGGTGAAAAAATATTTGCTGAGATTTCTGGAGATTCGTAATTGTGGGAAGCTTGGCAACCCCTTCCCATGAAAGTGTTTCTCGCCAGTCACTGCTTAGGGCTACATCAAGAGGAAACAAAACGTAGAGATAGAACGTGAAACTACTTTGTTGTGTCAAGTTTCAAGAAGCTAGCACAAACCGTGTTGGATTTAGAGTTCCAAATACATCTATCTATATAGGAGAAAACAGAGTGAAACCTAAAAATTCAAACTGTTACTGGAAATGAACGCTTCAACATAGAAGAACGAAATTTGGGGAACCAAGTCCCCTTAGTGTACTGATCATTACCTGAAAGTATCATCCAGTTTGGGTGAAAAAATATTTGCTGAGATTTCTGGAGATTCGTAATTTTGGGAAGCTTGGCAACCCCTTCCCATGAAAGTGTTTCTCGCCAGTCACTGCTTAGGGCTACATCAAGAGGAAACAAAACGTAGAGATAGAACGTGAAACTACTTTGTTGTGTCAAGTTTCAAGAAGCTAGCACAAACCGTGTTGGATTTAGGGTTCCAAATATATCTATCAATATAGGAGAAAACAGAGTGAAACCTAAAAATTCAAACTGTTACTGGAAATGAACGCTTCAACATAGAAGAACGAAATTTGGGGAACCAAGTCGCCTTAGTGTACTGATCATTACCTGAAAGTATCATCCAGTTTGGGTGAAAAAATATTTGCTGAGATTTCTGGAGATTCGTAATTTTGGGAACCTTGGCAACCCCTTCCCATGAAAGTGTTTCTCGCCAGTCACTGCTTAGGGCTACATCAAGAGGAAACAAAACGTAGAGTTAGAACGTGAAACTACTTTGTTGTGTCAAGTTTCAAGAAGCTAGCACAAACCGTGTTGGATTTAGAGTTCCAAATACATCTATCAATATAGGACAAAATAGAGTGAAACCTAAAAATTCAAACTGTTACTGGAAATGAACGCTTCAACATAGAATAACGAAATTTGGGGAACCAAGTCGCCTTAGTGTACTGATCATTACCTGAAAGTATCATCCAGTTTGGGTGAAAAAATATTTGCTGAGATATCTGGAGATTCGTAATTTTTGGAAGCTTGGCAACCCCTACCCATGAAAGTGTTTCTCGCCAGTCACTGCTTAGGGCTACATCAAGAGGAAACAAAACGTAGAGAAAGAACGTGAAACTACTTTGTTGTGTCAAGTTTCAAGAAGCTATCACAAACCGTGTTGGATTTAGAGTTCCAAATACATCTATCAATATAGGAGAAAACAGAGTGAAACCTAAAAATTCAAACTGTTAGTGGAAATGAACGCTTCAACATAGAAGAACGAAATTTGGGGAACCAAGTCGCCTTAGTGTACTGATCATTACCTGAAAGTATCATCCAGTTTGGGTGAAAAAATATTTGCTGAGATTTCTGGAGATTCGTAATTGTGGGAAGCTTGGCAACCCGTTCCCATGAAAGTGTTTCTCGCCAGTCACTGATTAGGGCAACATCAAGAGGAAACAAAACGTAGAGATAGAATGTGAAACTACTTTTGTGTCAAGTTTCAACAAACTAGCACAAACCGTGTTGGATTTAGAGTTCCAAATACATCTATCAATATAGGAGAAAACAGAGTGAAACCTAAAAATTCAAACTGTTACTGGAAATGAACGCTTCAACATAGAAGAACGAAATTTGGGGAACCAAGTCGCCTTAGTGTACTGATCATTACCTGAAAGTATCATCCAGTTTGGGTGAAAAAATATTTGCTGAGATTTCTGGAGATTCGTAATTGTGGGAAGCTTGGCAACCCCTTCCCCTGAAAGTGTTTCTCGCCAGTCACTGCTTAGGGCTACATCAAGAGGAAACAAAACGTAGAGATAGAACGTGAAACTACTTTGTTGTGTCAAGATTCAAGAAGCTAGCACAAACCGTGTTGGATTTAGAGTTCCAAATACATCTATCAATATGGGGGAAAACAGAGTGAAACCTAAAAATTCAAACTGTTACTGGAAATGAACGCTTCAACATAGAAGAACGAAATTTGGGGAACCAAGTCGCCTTAGTGTACTGATCATTACCTGAAAGTATCATCCAGTTTGGGTGAAAAAATATTTGCTGAGATTTCTGGAGATTCGTAATTTTTGGAAGCTTGGCAACCCCTTCCCATGAAAGTGTTTCTCGCCAGTCACTGCTTAGGGCTACATCAAGAGGAAACAAAACGTAGAGATAGAATGTGAAACTACTTTGTTGTGTCAAGCTTCAATAAGCTAGCACAAATCGTGTTGGATATAGAGTTCCAAATACATCTATCAATATAGGAGAAAACAGAGTGAAACCTAAAAATTCAAACTGTTACTGGAAATGAACGCTTCAACATAGAAGAACGAAATTTGGGGAACCAAGTCGCCTTAGTGTACTGATCATTACCTGAAAGTATCATCCAGTTTGGGTGAAAAAATATTTGCTGAGATTTCTGGAGATTCGTAATTTTTGGAAGCTTGGCAACCCCTTCCCATGAAAGTGTTTCTCGCCAGTCACTGCTTAGGGCTACATCAAGAGGAAACAAAACGTAGAGATAGAACGTGAAACTACTTTGTTGTGTCAAGTTTCAAGAAGCTAGCACAAACCGTGTTGGATTTAGAGTTCCAAATACATCTATCAATATAGGAGAAAACACAGTGAAACCTAAAAATTCAAACTGTTACTGGAAATGAACGCTTCAACGTAGAAGAACGAAATTTGGGGAACCAAGTCGCCTTAGTGTACTGATCATTACCTGAAAGTATCATCCAGTTTGGGTGAAAAAATATTTGCTGAGATTTCTGGAGATTCGTAATTTTTGGAAGCTTGGCAACCCCTTCCCATGAAAGTGTTTCTCGCCAGTCACTGCTTAGGGCTACATCAAGAGGAAACAAAACTTAGAGATAGAATGTGAAACTACTTTGTTGTGTCAAGTTTCAAGAAGCTAGCACAAACCATGTTGGATTTAGAGTTCCAAATACATCTATCAATATAGGAGAAAACAGAGTGAAACCTAAAAATTCAAACTGTTACTGGAAATGAACGCTTCAACATCGAAGAATGAAATTTGGGGAACCAAGTCGCCTTAGTGTACTGATCATTACCTGAAAGTATCATCCAGTTTGGGTGAAAAAATATTTGCTGAGATTTCAGGAGATTCGTAATTTTTGGAGACTTGGCAAACCCTTCCCATGAAAGTGTTTCTCGCCAGTCACTGCTTAGGGCTACATCAAGAGGAAACAAAACGTAGAGATAGAACGTGAAACTACTTGGCTGTGTCAAGTTTCAAGAAGCTAGCACAAACCGTTTTGGATTTAGCGTTCCAAATACATCTATCAATATAGGAGAAAACAGAGTGAAACCTAAAAATTCAAACTGTTACTGGAAATGAACGCTTCAACATAGAAGAACGAAATTTGGGGAACCAAGTCGCCTTAGTGTACTGATCATTACCTGAAAGTATCATCCAGTTTGGGTGAAAAAATATTTGCTGAGATTTCTGGAGATTCGTAATTTTTGGAGACTTGGCAAACCCTTCCCATGAAAGTGTTTCTCGCCAGTCACTGCTTAGGGCTACATCAAGAGGAAACTAAACGTAGAGATAGAACGTGAAACTACTTTGTTGTGTCAAGTTTCAAGAAGCTAGCACAAACCGTGTTGGATTTAGAGTTCCAAATACATCTATCAATATAGGAGAAAACAGAGTGAAACCTAAAAATTCAAACTGTTACTGGAAATGAACGCTTCAACATAGAAGAACGAAATTTGGGGAACCAAGTCGCCTTAGTGTACTGATCATTACCTGAAAGTATCATCCAGTTTGGGTGAAAAAATATTTGCTGAGATTTCTGGAGATTCGTAATTGTGGGAAGCTTGGCAACCCGTTCCCATGAAAGTGTTTCTCGCCAGTCACTGATTAGGGCAACATCAAGAGGAAACAAAACGTAGAGATAGAATGTGAAACTACTTTGTTGTGTCAAGTTTCAACAAACTAGCACAAACCGTGTTGGATTTAGAGTTCCAAATACATCTATCAATATATGAGAAAACAGAGTGAAACCTAAAAATTCAAACTGTTACTGGAAATGAACGCTTCAACATAGAAGAACGAAATTTGGGGAACCAAGTCGCCTTAGTGTACTGATCATTACCTGAAAGTATCATCCAGTTTGGGTGAAAAAATATTTGCTGAGATTTCTGGAGATTCGTAATTGTGGGAAGCTTGGCAACCCCTTCCCCTGAAAGTGTTTCTCGCCAGTCACTGCTTAGGGCTACATCAAGAGGAAACAAAACGTAGAGATAGAACGTGAAACTACTTTGTTGTGTCAAGTTTCAAGAAGCTAGCACAAACCGTGTTGGATTTAGAGTTCCAAATACATCTATCAATATGGGGGAAAACAGAGTGAAACCTAAAAATTCAAACTGTTACTGGAAATGAACGCTTCAACATAGAAGAACGAAATTTGGGGAACCAAGTCGCCTTAGTGTACTGATCATTACCTGAAAGTATCATCCAGTTTGGGTGAAAAAATATTTGCTGAGATTTCTGGAGATTCGTAATTTTGGGAAGCTTGGCAACCCCTTCCCATGAAAGTGTTTCTCGCCAGTCACTGCTTAGGGCTACATCAAGAGGAAACAAAACGTAGAGATAGAACGTGAAACTACTTTGTTGTGTCAAGTTTCAAGAAGCTAGCACAAACCGTGTTGGATTTAGAGTTCCAAATACATCTATCAATATAGGAGAAAACAGAGTGAAACCTAAAAATTCAAACTGTTAGTGGAAATGAAAGCTTCAACATAGAAGAACGAAATTTGGGGAACCAAGTCGCCTTAGTGTACTGATCATTACCTGAAAGTGTCATCCAGTTTGGGTGAAAAATTATTTGCTGAGATATCTGGAGATTTGTAATTTTTGGAAGCTTGGCAACCCCTACCCATGAAAGTGTTTCTCGCCAGTCACTGCTTAGGGCTACATCAAGAGGAAACAAAACGTAGAGATAGAACGTGAAACTACTTTGTTGTGTCAAGTTTCAAGAAGCTATCACAAACCGTGTTGGATTTAGAGTTCCAAATACATCTATCAATATAGGAGAAAACAGAGTGAAACCTAAAAATTCAAACTGTTACTGGAAATGAACGCTTCAACATAGAAGAACGAAATTTGGGGAACCAAGTCGCCTTAGTGTACTGATCATTACCTGAAAGTATCATCCAGTTTGGGTGAAAAAATATTTGCTGAGATTTCTGGAGATTCGTAATTGTGGGAAGCTTGGCAACCCGTTCCCATGAAAGTGTTTCTCGCCAGTCACTGATTAGGGCAACATCAAGAGGAAACAAAACGTAGAGATATTATGTGAAACTACTTTGTTGTGTCAAGTTTCAACAAACTAGCACAAACCGTGTTGGATTTAGAGTTCCAAATACATCTATCAATATAGGAGAAAACAGAGTGAAACCTAAAAATTCAAACTGTTACTGGAAATGAACGCTTCAACATAGAAGAACGAAATTTGGGGAACCAAGTCGCCTTAGTGTACTGATCATTACCTGAAAGTATCATCCAGTTTGGGTGAAAAAATATTTGCTGAGATTTCTGGAGATTCGTAATTTTGGGAAGCTTGGCAACCCCTTCCCATGAAAGTGTTTCTCGCCAGTCACTGCTTAGGGCAACATCAAGAGGAAACAAAACGTAGAGATAGAATGTGAAACTACTTTGTTGTGTCAAGTTTCAACAAACTAGCACAAACCGTGTTGGATTTAGAGTTCCAAATACATCTATCAATATAGGAGAAAACAGAGTGAAACCTAAAAATTCAAACTGTTACTGGAAGTGAACGCTTCAACATAAAAGAACGAAATTTGGGGAACCAAGTCGCCTTAGTGTACTGATCATTACCTGAGAGTATCATCCAGTTTGGGTGAAAAAATGTTTGCTGAGATTTCTGGAGATTCGTAATTTTGGGAAGCTTGGCAACCCCTTCCCATGAAAGTGTTTCTCGCCAGTCACTGCTTAGGGCTACATCAAGAGGAAACAAAACGTAGAGATAGAACGTGAAACTACTTTGTTGTGTCAAGTTTCAAGAAGCTATCACAAACCATGTTGGATTTAGAGTTCCAAATACATCTATCAATATAGGAGAAAACAGAGTGAAACCTAAAAATTCAAACTGTTACTGGAAATGAACGCTTCAACATAGAAGAACGAAATTTGGGGAACCAAGTCGCCTTAGTGTACTGATCATTACCTGAAAGTATCATCCAGTTTGGGTGAAAAAATATTTGCTGAGATTTCTGGAGATTCGTAATTGTGGGAAGCTTGGCAACCCGTTCCCATGAAAGTGTTTCTCGCCAGTCACTGATTAGGGCAACATCAAGAGGAAACAAAACGTAGAGATAGAATGTGAAACTACTTTGTTGTGTCAAGTTTCAACAAACTAGCACAAACCGTGTTGGATTTAGAGTTCCAAATACATCTATCAATATAGGAGAAAACAGAGTGAAACCTAAAAATTCAAACTGTTACTGGAAATGAACGCTTCAACATAGAAGAACGAAATTTGGGGAACCAAGTCGCCTTAGTGTACTGATCATTACCTGAAAGTATCATCCAGTTTGGGTGAAAAAATATTTGCTGAGATTTCTGGAGATTCGTAATTGTGGGAAGCTTGGCAACCCCTTCCCCTGAAAGTGTTTCTCGCCAGTCACTGCTTAGGGCTACATCAAGAGGAAACAAAACGTAGAGATAGAACGTGAAACTACTTTGTTGTGTCAAGATTCAAGAAGCTAGCACAAACCGTGTTGGATTTAGAGTTCCAAATACATCTATCAATATGGGGGAAAACAGAGTGAAACCTAAAAATTCAAACTGTTACTGGAAATGAACGCTTCAACATAGAAGAACGAAATTTGGGGAACCAAGTCGCCTTAGTGTACTGATCATTACCTGAAAGTATCATCCAGTTTGGGTGAAAAAATATTTGCTGAGATTTCTGGAGATTCGTAATTTTTGGAAGCTTGGCAACCCCTTCCCATGAAAGTGTTTCTCGCCAGTCACTGCTTAGGGCTACATCAAGAGGAAACAAAACGTAGAGATAGAATGTGAAACTACTTTGTTGTGTCAAGCTTCAAGAAGCTAGCACAAATCGTGTTGGATATAGAGTTCCAAATACATCTATCAATATAGGAGAAAACAGAGTGAAACCTAAAAATTCAAACTGTTACTGGAAATGAACGCTTCAACATAGAAGAACGACATTTGGGGAACCAAGTCGCCTTAGTGTACTGATCATTACCTGAAAGTATCATCCAGTTTGGGTGAAAAAATATTTGCTGAGATTTCTGGAGATTCGTAATTTTTGGAAGCTTGGCAACCCCTTCCCATGAAAGTGTTTCTCGCCAGTCACTGCTTAGGGCTACATCAAGAGGAAACAAAACGTAGAGATAGAACGTGAAACTACTTTGTTGTGTCAAGTTTCAAGAAGCTAGCAGAAACCGTGTTGGATTAAGAGTTCCAAATACATCTATCAATATAGGAGAAAACAGAGTGAAACCTAAAAATTCAAAATGTTACTGGAAATGAACGCTTCAACATAGAAGAACGAAATTTGGGGAACCAAGTCGCCTTAGTGTACTGATCATTACCTGAAAGTATCATCCAGTTTGGGTGAAAAAATATTTGCTGAGATTTCTGGAGATTCGTAATTGTGGGAAGCTTGGCAACCCCTTCCCATGAAAGTGTTTCTCGCCAGTCACTGCTTAGGGCTACATCAAGAGGAAACAAAATGTAGAGATAGAACGTGAAACTACTTTGTTGTGTCAAGTTTCAAGAAGCTAGCACAAACCGTGTTGGATTTAGAGTTCCAAATACATCTATCTATATAGGAGAAAACAGAGTGAAACCTAAAAATTCAAACTGTTACTGGAAATGAACGCTTCAACATAGAAGAACGAAATTTGGGGAACCAAGTCCCCTTAGTGTACTGATCATTACCTGAAAGTATCATCCAGTTTGGGTGAAAAAATATTTGCTGAGATTTCTGGAGATTCCTAATTTTGGGAAGCTTGGCAACCCCTTCCCATGAAAGTGTTTCTCGCCAGTCACTGCTTAGGGCTACATCAAGAGGAAACAAAACGTAGAGATAGAACGTGAAACTACTTTGTTGTGTCAAGATTCAAGAAGCTAGCACAAACAGTGTTGGATTTAGAGTTCCAAATACATCTATCAATATAGGAGAAAACAGAGTGAAACCTAAAAATTCAAACTGTTACTGGAAATGAACGCTTCAACATAGAAGAACGAAATTTGGGGAACCAAGTCGCCTTAGTGTACTGATCATTACCTGAGAGTATCATCCAGATTGGGTGAAAAAATGTTTGCTGAGATTTCTGGAGATTCGTAATTTTTGGAAGCTTGGCAACCCCTTCCCATGAAAGTGTTTCTCGCCAGTCACTGCTTAGGGCTACATCAAGAGGAAACAAAACGTAGAGATAGAACGTGAAACTACTTTGTTGTGTCAAGTTTCAAGAAGCTAGCACAAACCGTTTTGGATTTAGGGTTCCAAATACATCTATCAATATAGGAGAAAACAGAGTGAAACCTAAAAATTCAAACTGTTACTGGAAATGAACGCTTCAACATAGAAGAACGAAATTTGGGGAACCAAGTCGCCTTAGTGTACTGATCATTACCTGAAAGTATCATCCAGTTTGGGTGAAAAAATATTTGCTGAGATTTCTGGAGATTCGTAATTGTGGGAAGCTTGGCAACCCCTTCCCCTGAAAGTGTTTCTCGCCAGTCACTGCTTAGGGCTACATCAAGAGGAAACAAAACGTAGAGATAGAACGTGAAACTACTTTGTTGTGTCAAGATTCAAGAAGCTAGCACAAACCGTGTTGGATTTAGAGTTCCAAATACATCTATCAATATGGGGGAAAACAGAGTGAAACCTAAAAATTCAAACTGTTACTGGAAATGAACGCTTCAACATAGAAGAACGAAATTTGGGGAACCAAGTCGCCTTAGTGTACTGATCATTACCTGAAAGTATCATCCAGTTTGGGTGAAAAAATATTTGCTGAGATTTCTGGAGATTCGTAATTTTTGGAAGCTTGGCAACCCCTTCCCATGAAAGTGTTTCTCGCCAGTCACTGCTTAGGGCTACATCAAGAGGAAACAAAACGTAGAGATAGAATGTGAAACTACTTTGTTGTGTCAAGCTTCAATAAGCTAGCACAAATCGTGTTGGATATAGAGTTCCAAATACATCTATCAATATAGGAGAAAACAGAGTGAAACCTAAAAATTCAAACTGTTACTGGAAATGAACGCTTCAACATAGAAGAACGAAATTTGGGGAACCAAGTCGCCTTAGTGTACTGATCATTACCTGAAAGTATCATCCAGTTTGGGTGAAAAAATATTTGCTGAGATTTCTGGAGATTCGTAATTTTTGGAAGCTTGGCAACCCCTTCCCATGAAAGTGTTTCTCGCCAGTCACTGCTTAGGGCTACATCAAGAGGAAACAAAACTTAGAGATAGAATGTGAAACTACTTTGTTGTGTCAAGTTTCAAGAAGCTAGCACAAACCATGTTGGATTTAGAGTTCCAAATACATCTATCAATATAGGAGAAAACAGAGTGAAACCTAAAAATTCAAACTGTTACTGGAAATGAACGCTTCAACATCGAAGAATGAAATTTGGGGAACCAAGTCGCCTTAGTGTACTGATCATTACCTGAAAGTATCATCCAGTTTGGGTGAAAAAATATTTGCTGAGATTTCTGGAGATTCGTAATTTTTGGAGACTTGGCAAACCCTTCCCATGAAAGTGTTTCTCGCCAGTCACTGCTTAGGGCTACATCAAGAGGAAACAAAACGTAGAGATAGAACGTGAAACTACTTTGCTGTGTCAAGTTTCAAGAAGCTAGCACAAACCGTTTTGGATTTAGCGTTCCAAATACATCTATCAATATAGGAGAAAACAGAGTGAAACCTAAAAATTCAAACTGTTACTGGAAATGAACGCTTCAACATAGAAGAACGAAATTTGGGGAACCAAGTCGCCTTAGTGTACTGATCATTACCTGAAAGTATCATCCAGTTTGGGTGAAAAAATATTTGCTGAGATTTCTGGAGATTCGTAATTTTTGGAGACTTGGCAAACCCTTCCCATGAAAGTGTTTCTCGCCAGTCACTGCTTAGGGCTACATCAAGAGGAAACAAAACGTAGAGATAGAACGTGAAACTACTTTGTTGTGTCAAGTTTCAAGAAGCTAGCACAAACCGTGTTGGATTTAGAGTTCCAAATACATCTATCAATATAGGAGAAAACAGAGTGAAACCTAAAAATTCAAACTGTTACTGGAAATGAACGCTTCAACATAGAAGAACGAAATTTGGGGAACCAAGTCGCCTTAGTGTACTGATCATTACCTGAAAGTATCATCCAGTTTGGGTGAAAAAATATTTGCTGAGATTTCTGGAGATTCGTAATTGTGGGAAGCTTGGCAACCCGTTCCCATGAAAGTGTTTCTCGCCAGTCACTGATTAGGGCAACATCAAGAGGAAACAAAACGTAGAGATAGAATGTGAAACTACTTTGTTGTGTCAAGTTTCAACAAACTAGCACAAACCGTGTTGGATTTAGAGTTCCAAATACATCTATCAATATATGAGAAAACAGAGTGAAACCTAAAAATTCAAACTGTTACTGGAAATGAACGCTTCAACATAGAAGAACGAAATTTGGGGAACCAAGTCGCCTTAGTGTACTGATCATTACCTGAAAGTATCATCCAGTTTGGGTGAAAAAATATTTGCTGAGATTTCTGGAGATTCGTAATTTTGGGAAGCTTGGCAACCCCTTCCCATTAAAGTGTTTCTCGCCAGTCACTGCTTAGGGCAACATCAAGAGGAAACAAAACGTAGAGATAGAATGTGAAACTACTTTGTTGTGTCAAGTTTCAACAAACTAGCACAAACCGTGTTGGATTTAGAGTTCCAAATACATCTATCAATATAGGAGAAAACAGAGTGAAACCTAAAAATTCAAACTGTTACTGGAAGTGAACGCTTCAACATAGAAGAACGAAATTTGGGGAACCAAGTCGCCTTAGTGTACTGATCATTACCTGAGAGTATCATCCAGTTTGGGTGAAAAAATGTTTGCTGAGATTTCTGGAGATTCGTAATTTTGGGAAGCTTGGCAACCCCTTCCCATGAAAGTGTTTCTCGCCAGTCACTGCTTAGGGCTACATCAAGAGGAAACAAAACGTAGAGATAGAACGTGAAACTACTTTGTTGTGTCAAGTTTCAAGAAGCTATCACAAACCGTGTTGGATTTAGAGTTCCAAATACATCTATCAATATAGGAGAAAACAGAGTGAAACCTAAAAATTCAAACTGTTACTGGAAATGAACGCTTCAACATAGAAGAACGAAATTTGGGGAACCAAGTCGCCTTAGTGTACTGATCATTACCTGAAAGTATCATCCAGTTTGGGTGAAAAAATATTTGCTGAGATTTCTGGAGATTCGTAATTGTGGGAAGCTTGGCAACCCGTTCCCATGAAAGTGTTTCTCGCCAGTCACTGATTAGGGCAACATCAAGAGGAAACAAAACGTAGAGATAGAATGTGAAACTACTTTGTTGTGTCAAGTTTCAACAAACTAGCACAAACCGTGTTGGATTTAGAGTTCCAAATACATCTATCAATATAGGAGAAAACAGAGTGAAACCTAAAAATTCAAACTGTTACTGGAAATGAACGCTTCAACATAGAAGAACGAAATTTGGGGAACCAAGTCGCCTTAGTGTACTGATCATTACCTGAAAGTATCATCCAGTTTGGGTGAAAAAATATTTGCTGAGATTTCTGGAGATTCGTAATTGTGGGAAGCTTGGCAACCCCTTCCCCTGAAAGTGTTTCTCGCCAGTCACTGCTTAGGGCTACATCAAGAGGAAACAAAACGTAGAGATAGAACGTGAAACTACTTTGTTGTGTCAAGATTCAAGAAGCTAGCACAAACCGTGTTGGATTTAGAGTTCCAAATACATCTATCAATATGGGGGAAAACAGAGTGAAACCTAAAAATTCAAACTGTTACTGGAAATGAACGCTTCAACATAGAAGAACGAAATTTGGGGAACCAAGTCGCCTTAGTGTACTGATCATTACCTGAAAGTATCATCCAGTTTGGGTGAAAAAATATTTGCTGAGATTTCTGGAGATTCGTAATTTTTGGAAGCTTGGCAACCCCTTCCCATGAAAGTGTTTCTCGCCAGTCACTGCTTAGGGCTACATCAAGAGGAAACAAAACGTAGAGATAGAATGTGAAACTACTTTGTTGTGTCAAGCTTCAAGAAGCTAGCACAAATCGTGTTGGATATAGAGTTCCAAATACATCTATCAATATAGGAGAAAACAGAGTGAAACCTAAAAATTCAAACTGTTACTGGAAATGAACGCTTCAACATAGAAGAACGAAATTTGGGGAACCAAGTCGCCTTAGTGTACTGATCATTACCTGAAAGTATCATCCAGTTTGGGTGAAAAAATATTTGCTGAGATTTCTGGAGATTCGTAATTTTGGGAACCTTGGCAACCCCTTCCCATGAAAGTGTTTCTCGCCAGTCACTGCTTAGGGCTACATCAAGAGGAAACAAAACGTACAGATAGAACGTGAAACTACTTTGTTGTGTCAAGTTTCAAGAAGCTAGCACAAACCGTGTTGGATTAAGAGTTCCAAATACATCTATCAATATAGGAGAAAACAGAGTGAAACCTAAAAATTCAAAATGTTACTGGAAATGAACGCTTCAACATAGAAGAACGAAATTTGGGGAACCAAGTCGCCTTAGTGTACTGATCATTACCTGAAAGTATCATCCAGTTTGGGTGAAAAAATATTTGCTGAGATTTCTGGAGATTCGTAATTGTGGGAAGCTTGGCAACCCCTTCCCATGAAAGTGTTTCTCGCCAGTCACTGCTTAGGGCTACATCAAGAGGAAACAAAATGTAGAGATAGAACGTGAAACTACTTTGTTGTGTCAAGTTTCAAGAAGCTAGCACAAACCGTGTTGGATTTAGAGTTCCAAATACATCTATCAATATAGGAGAAAACAGAGTGAAACCTAAAAATTCAAACTGTTAGTGGAAATGAAAGCTTCAACATAGAAGAACGAAATTTGGGGAACCAAGTCGCCTTAGTGTACTGATCATTACCTGAAAGTGTCATCCAGTTTGGGTGAAAAATTATTTGCTGATATATCTGGAGATTCGTAATTTTTGGAAGCTTGGCAACCCCTACCCATGAAAGTGTTTCTCGCCAGTCACTGCTTAGGGCTACATCAAGAGGAAACAAAACGTAGAGATAGAACGTGAAACTACTTTGTTGTGTCAAGTTTCAAGAAGCTATCACAAACCGTGTTGGATTTAGAGTTCCAAATACATCTATCAATATAGGAGAAAACAGAGTGAAACCTAAAAATTCAAACTGTTAGTGGAAATGAACGCTTCAACATAGAAGAACGAAATTTGGGGAACCAAGTCGCCTTAGTGTACTGATCATTACCTGAAAGTATCATCCAGTTTGGGTGAAAAAATATTTGCTGAGATTTCTGGAGATTCGTAATTGTGGGAAGCTTGGCAACCCGTTCCCATGAAAGTGTTTCTCGCCAGTCACTGATTAGGGCAACATCAAGAGGAAACAAAACGTAGAGATAGAATGTGAAACTACTTTGTTGTGTCAAGTTTCAACAAACTAGCACAAACCGTGTTGGATTTAGAGTTCCAAATACATCTATCAATATAGGAGAAAACAGAGTGAAACCTAAAAATTCAAACTGTTACTGGAAATGAACGCTTCAACATAGAAGAACGAAATTTGGGGAACCAAGTCGCCTTAGTGTACTGATCATTACCTGAAAGTATCATCCAGTTTGGGTGAAAAAATATTTGCTGAGATTTCTGGAGATTCGTAATTTTGGGAAGCTTGGCAACCCCTTCCCATGAAAGTGTTTCTCGCCAGTCACTGCTTAGGGCAACATCAAGAGGAAACAAAACGTAGAGATAGAATGTGAAACTACTTTGTTGTGTCAAGTTTCAACAAACTAGCACAAACCGTGTTGGATTTAGAGTTCCAAATACATCTATCAATATAGGAGAAAACAGAGTGAAACCTAAAAATTCAAACTGTTACTGGAAGTGAACGCTTCAACATAGAAGAACGAAATTTGGGGAACCAAGTCGCCTTAGTGTACTGATCATTACCTGAGAGTATCATCCAGTTTGGGTGAAAAAATGTTTGCTGAGATTTCTGGAGATTCGTAATTTTGGGAAGCTTGGCAACCCCTTCCCATGAAAGTGTTTCTCGCCAGTCACTGCTTAGGGCTACATCAAGAGGAAACAAAACGTAGAGATAGAACGTGAAACTACTTTGTTGTGTCAAGTTTCAAGAAGCTATCACAAACCGTGTTGGATTTAGAGTTCCAAATACATCTATCAATATAGGAGAAAACAGAGTGAAACCTAAAAATTCAAACTGTTACTGGAAATGAACGCTTCAACATAGAAGAACGAAATTTGGGGAACCAAGTTGCCTTAGTGTACTGATCATTACCTGAAAGTATCATCCAGTTTGGGTGAAAAAATATTTGCTGAGATTTCTGGAGATTCGTAATTGTGGGAAGCTTGGCAACCCGTTCCCATGAAAGTGTTTCTCGCCAGTCACTGATTAGGGCAACATCAAGAGGAAACAAAACGTAGAGATAGAATGTGAAACTAGTTTGTTGTGTCAAGTTTCAACAAACTAGCACAAACCGTGTTGGATTTAGAGTTCCAAATACATCTATCAATATAGGAGAAAACAGAGTGAAACCTAAAAATTCAAACTGTTACTGGAAATGAACGCTTCAACATAGAAGAACGAAATTTGGGGAACCAAGTCGCCTTAGTGTACTGATCATTACCTGAAAGTATCATCCAGTTTGGGTGAAAAAATATTTGCTGAGATTTCTGGAGATTCGTAATTGTGGGAAGCTTGGCAACCCCTTCCCCTGAAAGTGTTTCTCGCCAGTCACTGCTTAGGGCTACATCAAGAGGAAACAAAACGTAGAGATAGAACATGAAACTACTTTGTTGTGTCAAGATTCAAGAAGCTAGCACAAACCGTGTTGGATTTAGAGTTCCAAATACATCTATCAATATGGGGGAAAACAGAGTGAAACCTAAAAATTCAAACTGTTACTGGAAATGAACGCTTCAACATAGAAGAACGAAATTTGGGGAACCAAGTCGCCTTAGTGTACTGATCATTACCTGAAAGTATCATCCAGTTTGGGTGAAAAAATATTTGCTGAGATTTCTGGAGATTCGTAATTTTTGGAAGCTTGGCAACCCCTTCCCATGAAAGTGTTTCTCGCCAGTCACTGCTTAGGGCTACATCAAGAGGAAACAAAACGTAGAGATAGAATGTGAAACTACTTTGTTGTGTCAAGCTTCAATAAGCTAGCACAAATCGTGTTGGATATAGAGTTCCAAATACATCTATCAATATAGGAGAAAACAGAGTGAAACCTAAAAATTCAAACTGTTACTGGAAATGAACGCTTCAACATAGAAGAACGAAATTTGGGGAACCAAGTCGCCTTAGTGTACTGATCATTACCTGAAAGTATCATCCAGTTTGGGTGAAAAAATATTTGCTGAGATTTCTGGAGATTCGTAATTTTTGGAAGCTTGGCAACCCCTTCCCATGAAAGTGTTTCTCGCCAGTCACTGCTTAGGGCTACATCAAGAGGAAACAAAATGTAGAGATAGAACGTGAAACTACTTTGTTGTGTCAAGTTTCAAGAAGCTAGCACAAACCGTGTTGGATTTAGAGTTCCAAATACATCTATCAATATAGGAGAAAACACAGTGAAACCTAAAAATTCAAACTGTTACTGGAAATGAACGCTTCAACGTAGAAGAACGAAATTTGGGGAACCAAGTCTCCTTAGTGTACTGATCATTACCTGAAAGTATCATCCAGTTTGGGTGAAAAAATATTTGCTGAGATTTCTGGAGATTCGTAATTTTTGGAAGCTTGGCAACCCCTTCCCATGAAAGTGTTTCTCGCCAGTCACTGCTTAGGGCTACATCAAGAGGAAACAAAACTTAGAGATAGAATGTGAAACTACTTTGTTGTGTCAAGTTTCAAGAAGCTAGCACAAACCATGTTGGATTTAGAGTTCCAAATACATCTATCAATATAGGAGAAAACAGAGTGAAACCTAAAAATTCAAACTGTTACTGGAAATGAACGCTTCAACATCGAAGAATGAAATTTGGGGAACCAAGTCGCCTTAGTGTACTGATCATTACCTGAAAGTATCATCCAGTTTGGGTGAAAAAATATTTGCTGAGATTTCTGGAGATTCGTAATTTTTGGAGACTTGGCAAACCCTTCCCATGAAAGTGTTTCTCGCCAGTCACTGCTTAGGGCTACATCAAGAGGAAACAAAACGTAGAGATAGAACGTGAAACTACTTTGTTGTGTCAAGTTTCAAGAAGCTAGCACAAACCGTTTTGGATTTAGCGTTCCAAATACATCTATCAATATAGGAGAAAACAGAGTGAAACCTAAAAATTCAAACTGTTACTGGAAATGAACGCTTCAACATAGAAGAACGAAATTTGGGGAACCAAGTCGCCTTAGTGTACTGATCATTACCTGAAAGTATCATCCAGTTTGGGTGAAAAAATATTTGCTGAGATTTCTGGAGATTCGTAATTTTTGGAGACTTGGCAAACCCTTCCCATGAAAGTGTTTCTCGCCAGTCACTGCTTAGGGCTACATCAAGAGGAAACAAAACGTAGAGATAGAACGTGAAACTACTTTGCTGTGTCAAGTTTCAAGAAGCTAGCACAAACCGTTTTGGATTTAGCGTTCCAAATACATCTATCAATATAGGAGAAAACAGAGTGAAACCTAAAAATTCAAACTGTTACTGGAAATGAACGCTTCAACATAGAAGAACGAAATTTGGGGAACCAAGTCGCCTTAGTGTACTGATCATTACCTGAAAGTATCATCCAGTTTGGGTGAAAAAATATTTGCTGAGATTTCTGGAGATTCGTAATTTTGGGAAGCTTGGCAACCCCTTCCCATGAAAGTGTTTCTCGCCAGTCAGTGCTTAGGGCTACATCAAGAGGAAACAAAACGTAGAGATAGAACGTGAAACTACTTTGTTGTGTCAAGTTTCAAGAAGCTAGCACAAACCGTGTTGGATTTAGAGTTCCAAATACATCTATCAATATAGGAGAAAATAGAGTGAAACCTAAAAATTCAAACTGTTACTGGAAATGAACGCTTCAACATAGAAGAACGAAATTTGGGGAACCAAGTCGCCTTAGTGTACTGATCATTACCTGAAAGTATCATCCAGTTTGGGTGAAAAAATATTTGCTGAGATTTCTGGAGATTCGTAATTTTGGGAAGCTTGGCAACCCCTTCCCATGAAAGTGTTTCTCGCCAGTCACTACTTAGGGCAACATCAAGAGGAAACAAAATGTAGAGATAGAATGTGAAACTACTTTGTTGTGTCAAGTTTCAAGAAACTAGCACAAACCGTGTTGGATTTAGAGTTCCAAATACATCTATCAATATAGGAGAAAACAGAGTGAAACCTAAAAATTCAAACTGTTACTGGAAATGAACGCTTCAACATAGAAGAATGAAATTTGGGGAACCAAGTCGCCTTAGTGTACTGATCATTACCTGAAATTATCATCCAGTTTGGGTGAAAAAATATTTGCTGAGATTTCTGGAGATTCATAATTTTGGGAAGCTTGGCAACCCCTTCCCATGAAAGTGTTTCTCGCCAGTCACTGCTTAGGCCTACATCAAGAGGAAACAAAATGTAGAGATAGAACGTGAAACTACTTTGTTGTGTCAAGTTTCAAGAAGCTAGCACAAACCGTGTTGGATTTAGAGTTCCAAATACATCTATCAATATAGGAGAAAACAGAGTGAAACCTAAAAATTCAAACTGTTACTGGAAATGAAAGCTTCAACATAGAAGAACGAAATTTGGGGAACCAAGTCGCCTTAGTGTACTGATCATTACCTGAAAGTATCATCCAGTTTGGGTGAAAAAATATTTGCTGAGATTTCTGGAGATTCGTAATTTTTGGAAGCTGGGCAACCCCTTCCCATGAAAGTGTTTCTCGCCAGTCACTGCTTAGGGCTACATCAAGAGGAAACAAAACGTAGAGATAGAATGTGAAACTACTTTGTTGTGTCAAGTTTCAAGAAGCTAGCACAAACCATGTTGGATTTAGAGTTCCAAATACATCTATCAATATAGGAGAAAACAGAGTGAAACCTAAAAATTCAAACTGTTACTGGAAATGAACGCTTCAACATAGAAGAACGAAATTTGGGGAACCAAGTCGCCTTAGTGTACTGATCATTACCTGAAAGTATCATCCAGTTTGGGTGAAAAAATATTTGCTGAGATTTCTGGAGATTCATAATTTTGGGAAGCTTGGCAACCCCTTCCCATGAAAGTGTTTCTCGCCAGTCACTGCTTAGGGCTACATCAAGAGGAAACCAAACGTAGAGACAGAACGTGAAACTACTTTGTTGTGTCAAGTTTCAAGAAGCTAGCACAAACCGTGTTGTATTTAGAGTTCCAAATACATCTATCAATATAGGAGAAAACACAGTGAAACCTAAAAATTCAAACTGTTACTGGAAATGAACGCTTCAACATAGAAGAACGAAATTTGTGAAACCAAGTCGCCTTAGTGTACTGATCATTACCTGAAAGTATCATCCAGTTTGGGTGAAAAAATATTTGCTGAGTTTTCTGGAGATTCGTAATTTTTGGAGACTTGGCAAACCCTTCCCATGAAAGTGTTTCTCGCCAGTCACTGCTTAGGGCTACATCAAGAGGAAACAAAAGTTAGAGATAGAATGTGAAACTACTTTGTTGTGTCAAGTTTCAAGAAGCTAGCACAAACCATGTTGGATTTAGAGTTCCAAATACATCTATCAATATAGGAGAAAACAGAGTGAAACCTAAAAATTCAAACTGTTACTGGAAATGAACGCTTCAACATCGAAGAATGAAATTTGGGGAACCAAGTCGCCTTAGTGTACTGATCATTACCTGAAAGTATCATCCAGTTTGGGTGAAAAAATATTTGCTGAGATTTCTGGAGATTCGTAATTTTTGGAGACTTGGCAAACCCTTCCCATGAAAATGTTTCTCGCCAGTCACTGCTTAGGGCTACATCAAGAGGAAACAAAACGTAGAGATAGAACGTGAAACTACTTTGCTGTGTCAAGTTTCAAGAAGCTAGCACAAACCGTTTTGGATTTAGCGTTCCAAATACATCTATCAATATAGGAGAAAACAGAGTGAAACCTAAAAATTCAAACTGTTACTGGAAATGAACGCTTCAACATAGAAGAACGAAATTTGGGGAACCAAGTCGCCTTAGTGTACTGATCATTACCTGAAAGTATCATCCAGTTTGGGTGAAAAAATATTTGCTGAGATTTCTGGAGATTCGTAATTTTGGGAAGCTTGGCAACCCCTTCCCATGAAAGTGTTTCTCGCCAGTCACTGCTTAGGGCTACATCAAGAGGAAACAAAACGTAGAGATAGAATGTGAAACTACTTTGTTGTGTCAAGTTTCAAGAAGCTAGCACAAACCGTGTTGGATTTAGAGTTCCAAATACATCTATCAATATAGGAGAAAACAGAGTGAAACCTAAAAATTCAAACTGTTACTGGAAATGAACGCTTCAACATAGAAGAACGAAATTTGGGGAACCAAGTCGCCTTAGTGTACTGATCATTACCTGAAAGTATCATCCAGTTTGGGTGAAAAAATATTTGCTGAGATTTCTGGAGATTCGTAATTTTGGGAAGCTTGGCAACCCCTTCCCATGAAAGTGTTTCTCGCCAGTCACTACTTAGGGCAACATCAAGAGGAAACAAAATGTAGAGATGGAATGTGAAACTACTTTGTTGTGTCAAGTTTCAAGAAACTAGCACAAACCGTGTTGGATTTAGAGTTCCAAATACATCTATCAATATAGGAGAAAACAGAGTGAAACCTAAAAATTCAAACTGTTACTGGAAATGAACGCTTCAACATAGAAGAACGAAATTTGGGGAACCAAGTCGCCTTAGTGTACTGATCATTACCTGAAAGTATCATCCAGTTTGGGTGAAAAAATATTTGCTGAGATTTCTGGAGATTCGTAATTTTGGGAAGCTTGGCAACCCCTTCCCATGAAAGTGTTTCTCGCCAGTCACTGCTTAGGGCAACATCAAGAGGAAACAAAACGTAGAGATAGAATGTGAAACTACTTTGTTGTGTCAAGTTTCAACAATCTAGCACAAACCGTGTTGGATTTAGAGTTCCAAATACATCTATCAATATAGGAGAAAACAGAGTGAAACCTAAAAATTCAAACTGTTACTGGAAGTGAACGCTTCAACATAGAAGAACAAAATTTGGGGAACCAAGTCGCCTTAGTGTACTGATCATTACCTGAAAGTATCATCCAGTTTGGGTGAAAAAATATTTGCTGAGATTTCTGGAGATTCGTAATTTTTGGAGACTTGGCAAACCCTTCCCATGAAAGTGTTTCTCGCCAGTCACTGCTTAGGGCTACATCAAGAGGAAACCAAACGTAGAGATAGAACGTGAAACTACTTTGTTGTGTCAAGTTTCAAGAAGCTAGCACAAACCGTGTTGGATTTAGAGTTCCAAATACATCTATCAATATAGGAGAAAACAGAGTGAAACCTAAAAATTCAAACTGTTACTGGAAATGAACGCTTCAACATAGAAGAACGAAATTTGGGGAACCAAGTCGCCTTACTGTACTGATCATTACCTGAAAGTATCATCCAGTTTGGGTGAAAAAATATTTGCTGAGATTTCTGGAGATTCGTAATTTTGGGAAGCTTGGCAACCCCTTCCCATGAAAGTGTTTCTCGCCAGTCAGTGCTTAGGGCTACATCAAGAGGAAACAAAACGTAGAGATAGAACGTGAAACAACTTTGTTGTGTCAAGTTTCAAGAAGCTAGCACAAACCGTGTTGGATTTAGAGTTCCAAATACATCTATCAATATAGGAGAAAATAGAGTGAAACCTAAAAATTCAAACTGTTACTGGAAATGAACGCTTCAACATAGAAGAACGAAATTTGGGGAACCAAGTCGCCTTAGTGTACTGATCATTACCTGAAAGTATCATCCAGTTTGGGTGAAAAAATATTTGCTGAGATTTCTGGAGATTCGTAATTTTGGGAAGCTTGGCAACCCCTTCCCATGAAAGTGTTTCTCGCCAGTCACTGCTTAGGGCTACATCAAGAGGAAACCAAACGTAGAGATAGAACGTGAAACTACTTTGTTGTGTCAAGTTTCAAGAAGCTAGCACAAACCGTGTTGTATTTAGAGTTCCAAATACATCTATCAATATAGGAGAAAACACAGTGAAACCTAAAAATTCAAACTGTTACTGGAAATGAACGCTTCAACATAGAAGAACGAAATTTGGGGAACCAAGTCGCCTTAGTGTACTGATCATTACCTGAAAGTATCATCCAGTTTGGGTGAAAAACTATTTGCTGAGTTTTCTGGAGATTCGTAATTTTTGGAGACTTGGCAAACCCTTCCCATGAAAGTGTTTCTCGCCAGTCACTGCTTAGGGCTACATCAAGAGGAAACAAAAGTTAGAGATAGAATGTGAAACTACTTTGTTGTGTCAAGTTTCAAGAAGCTAGCACAAACCATGTTGGATTTAGAGTTCCAAATACATCTATCAATATAGGAGAAAACAGAGTGAAACCTAAAAATTCAAACTGTTACTGGAAATGAACGCTTCAACATCGAAGAATGAAATTTGGGGAACCAAGTCGCCTTAGTGTACTGATCATTACCTGAAAGTATCATCCAGTTTGGGTGAAAAAATATTTGCTGTGATTTCTGGAGATTCGTAATTTTTGGAGACTTGGCAAACCCTTCCCATGAAAGTGTTTCTCGCCAGTCACTGCTTAGGGCTACATCAAGAGGAAACAAAACGTAGAGATAGAACGTGAAACTACTTTGCTGTGTCAAGTTTCAAGAAGCTAGCACAAACCGTTTTGGATTTAGCGTTCCAAATACATCTATCAATATAGGAGAAAACAGAGTGAAACCTAAAAATTCAAACTGTTACTGGAAATGAACGCTTCAACATAGAAGAACGAAATTTGGGGAACCAAGTCGCCTTAGTGTACTGATCATTACCTGAAAGTATCATCCAGTTTGGGTGAAAAAATATTTGCTGAGATTTCTGGAGATTCGTAATTTTTGGAGACTTGGCAAACCCTTCCCATGAAAGTGTTTCTCGCCAGTCACTGCTTAGGGCTACATCAAGAGGAAACAAAACGTAGAGATAGAACGTGAAACTACTTTGTTGTGTCAAGTTTCAAGAAGCTAGCACAAACCGTGTTGGATTTAGAGTTCCAAATACATCTATCAATATAGGAGAAAACAGAGTGAAACCTAAAAATTCAAACTGTTACTGGAAATGAACGCTTCAACATAGAAGAACGAAATTTGGGGAACCAAGTCGCCTTAGTGTACTGATCATTACCTGAAAGTATCATCCAGTTTGGGTGAAAAAATATTTGCTGAGATTTCTGGAGATTCGTAATTTTGGGAAGCTTGGCAACCCCTTCCCATGAAACTGTTTCTCGCCAGTCACTACTTAGGGCAACATCAAGAGGAAACAAAATGTAGAGATGGAATGTGAAACTACTTTGTTGTGTCAAGTTTCAAGAAACTAGCACAAACCGTGTTGGATTTAGAGTTCCAAATACATCTATCAATATAGGAGAAAGCAGAGTGAAACCTAAAAATTCAAACTGTTACTGGAAATGAACGCTTCAACATAGAAGAATGAAATTTGGGGAACCAAGTCGCCTTAGTGTACTGATCATTACCTGAAGTATCATCCAGTTTGGGTGAAAAAATATTTGCTGAGATTTCTGGAGATTCATAATTTTGGGAAGCTTGGCAACCCCTTCCCATGAAAGTGTTTCTCGCCAGTCACTGCTTAGGCCTACATCAAGAGGAAACAAAATGTAGAGATAGAACGTGAAACTACTTTGTTGTGTCAAGTTTCAAGAAGCTAGCACAAACCGTGTTGGATTTAGAGTTCCAAATACATCTATCAATATAGGAGAAAACAGAGTGAAACCTAAAAATTCAAACTGTTACTGGAAATGAAAGCTTCAACATAGAAGAACGAAATTTGGGGAACCAAGTCACCTTAGTGTACTGATCATTACCTGAATGTATCATCCAGTTTGGGTGAAAAAATATTTGCTGAGATTTCTGGAGATTCGTAATTTTGTGAAGCTTGGCAAACCCTTCCCATGAAAGTGTTTCTCGCCAGTCACTGCTTAGGGCTACATCAAGAGGAAACAAAACATAGAGATAGAACGTGAAACTACTTTGTTGTGTCAAGTTTCAAGAAGCTAGCACAAACCGTGTTGGATTTAGAGTTCCAAATACATCTATCAATATAGGAGAAAACAGAGTGAAACCTAAAAATTCAAACTGTTACTGGAAATGAACGCTTCAACATAGAAGAACGAAATTTGGGGAACCAAGTCGCCATAGTGTACTGATCATTACCTGAAAGTATCATCCAGTTTGGGTGAAAAAATATTTGCTGAGATTTCTGGAGATTCGTAATTTTGGGAAGCTTGGCAACCCCTTCCCATGAAAGTGTTTCTCGCCAGTCACTGCTTAGGGCAACATCAAGAGGAAACAAAACGTAGAGATAGAATGTGAAACTACTTTGTTGTGTCAAGTTTCAACAATCTAGCACAAACCGTGTTGGATTTAGAGTTCCAAATACATCTATCAATATAGGAGAAAACAGAGTGAAACCTAAAAATTCAAACTGTTACTGGAAGTGAACGCTTCAACATAGAAGAACAAAATTTGGGGAACCAAGTCGCCTTACTGTACTGATCATTACCTGAAAGTATCATCCAGTTTGGGTGAAAAAATATTTGCTGAGATTTCTGGAGATTCGTAATTTTTGGAAGCTTGGCAACCCCTTCCCATGAAAGTGTTTCTCGCCAGTCAGTGCTTAGGGCTACATCAAGAGGAAACAAAACGTAGAGATAGAACGTGAAACTACTTTGTTGTGTCAAGTTTCAAGAAGCTAGCACAAACCGTGTTGGATTTAGAGTTCCAAATACATCTATCAATATAGGAGAAAATAGAGTGAAACCTAAAAATTCAAACTGTTACTGGAAATGAACGCTTCAACATAGAAGAACGAAATTTGGGGAACCAAGTCGCCTTAGTGTACTGATCATTACCTGAAAGTATCATCCAGTTTGGGTGAAAAAATGTTTGCTGAGATTTCTGGAGATTCGTAATTTTGGGAAGCTTGGCAACCCCTTCCCATGAAAGTGTTTCTCGCCAGTCACTGCTTAGGGCTACATCAAGAGGAAACCAAACGTAGAGATAGAACGTGAAACTACTTTGTTGTGTCAAGTTTCAAGAAGCTAGCACAAACCGTGTTGTATTTAGAGTTCCAAATACATCTATCAATATAGGAGAAAACACAGTGAAACCTAAAAATTCAAACTGTTACTGGAAATGAACGCTTCAACATAGAAGAACGAAATTTGGGGAACCAAGTCGCCTTAGTGTACTGATCATTACCTGAAAGTATCATCCAGTTTGGGTGAAAAAATATTTGCTGAGTTTTCTGGAGATTCGTAATTTTGGGAAGCTTGGCAACCCCTTCCCATGAAAGTGTTTCTCGCCAGTCACTACTTAGGGCAACATCAAGAGGAAACAAAATGTAGAGATGGAATGTGAAACTACTTTGTTGTGTCAAGTTTCAAGAAACTAGCACAAACCGTGTTGGATTTAGAGTTCCAAATACATCTATCAATATAGGAGAAAACAGAGTGAAACCTAAAAATTCAAACTGTTACTGGAAATGAACGCTTCAACATAGAAGAACGAAATTTGGGGAACCAAGTCGCCTTAGTGTACTGATCATTACCTGAAAGTATCATCCAGTTTGGGTGAAAAAATATTTGCTGAGATTTCTGGAGATTCGTAATTTTGGGAAGCTTGGCAACCCCTTCCCATGAAAGTGTTTCTCGCCAGTCACTGCTTAGGGCAACATCAAGAGGAAACAAAACGTAGAGATAGAATGTGAAACTACTTTGTTGTGTCAAGTTTCAACAATCTAGCACAAACCGTGTTGGATTTAGAGTTCCAAATACATCTATCAATATAGGAGAAAACAGAGTGAAACCTAAAAATTCAAACTGTTACTGGAAGTGAACGCTTCAACATAGAAGAACAAAATTTGGGGAACCAAGTCGCCTTAGTGTACTGATCATTACCTGAAAGTATCATCCAGTTTGGGTGAAAAAATATTTGCTGAGATTTCTGGAGATTCGTAATTTTTGGAGACTTGGCAAACCCTTCCCATGAAAGTGTTTCTCGCCAGTCACTGCTTAGGGCTACATCAAGAGGAAACAAAACGTAGAGATAGAACGTGAAACTACTTTGTTGTGTCAAGTTTCAAGAAGCTAGCACAAACCGTGTTGGATTTAGAGTTCCAAATACATCTATCAATATAGGAGAAAACAGAGTGAAACCTAAAAATTCAAACTGTTACTGGAAATGAACGCTTCAACATAGAAGAACGAAATTTGGGGAACCAAGTCGCCTTACTGTACTGATCATTACCTGAAAGTATCATCCAGTTTGGGTGAAAAAATATTTGCTGAGATTTCTGGAGATTCGTAATTTTGGGAAGCTTGGCAACCCCTTCCCATGAAAGTGTTTCTCGCCAGTCAGTGCTTAGGGCTACATCAAGAGGAAACAAAACGTAGAGATAGAACGTGAAACAACTTTGTTGTGTCAAGTTTCAAGAAGCTAGCACAAACCGTGTTGGATTTAGAGTTCCAAATACATCTATCAATATAGGAGAAAATAGAGTGAAACCTAAAAATTCAAACTGTTACTGGAAATGAACGCTTCAACATAGAAGAACGAAATTTGGGGAACCAAGTCGCCTTAGTGTACTGATCATTACCTGAAAGTATCATCCAGTTTGGGTGAAAAAATATTTGCTGAGATTTCTGGAGATTCGTAATTTTGGGAAGCTTGGCAACCCCTTCCCATGAAAGTGTTTCTCGCCAGTCACTGCTTAGGGCTACATCAAGAGGAAACCAAACGTAGAGATAGAACGTGAAACTACTTTGTTGTGTCAAGTTTCAAGAAGCTAGCACAAACCGTGTTGTATTTAGAGTTCCAAATACATCTATCAATATAGGAGAAAACACAGTGAAACCTAAAAATTCAAACTGTTACTGGAAATGAACGCTTCAACATAGAAGAACGAAATTTGGGGAACCAAGTCGCCTTAGTGTACTGATCATTACCTGAAAGTATCATCCAGTTTGGGTGAAAAACTATTTGCTGAGTTTTCTGGAGATTCGTAATTTTTGGAGACTTGGCAAACCCTTCCCATGAAAGTGTTTCTCGCCAGTCACTGCTTAGGGCTACATCAAGAGGAAACAAAAGTTAGAGATAGAATGTGAAACTACTTTGTTGTGTCAAGTTTCAAGAAGCTAGCACAAACCATGTTGGATTTAGAGTTCCAAATACATCTATCAATATAGGAGAAAACAGAGTGAAACCTAAAAATTCAAACTGTTACTGGAAATGAACGCTTCAACATCGAAGAATGAAATTTGGGGAACCAAGTCGCCTTAGTGTACTGATCATTACCTGAAAGTATCATCCAGTTTGGGTGAAAAAATATTTGCTGTGATTTCTGGAGATTCGTAATTTTTGGAGACTTGGCAAACCCTTCCCATGAAAGTGTTTCTCGCCAGTCACTGCTTAGGGCTACATCAAGAGGAAACAAAACGTAGAGATAGAACGTGAAACTACTTTGCTGTGTCAAGTTTCAAGAAGCTAGCACAAACCGTTTTGGATTTAGCGTTCCAAATACATCTATCAATATAGGAGAAAACAGAGTGAAACCTAAAAATTCAAACTGTTACTGGAAATGAACGCTTCAACATAGAAGAACGAAATTTGGGGAACCAAGTCGCCTTAGTGTACTGATCATTACCTGAAAGTATCATCCAGTTTGGGTGAAAAAATATTTGCTGAGATTTCTGGAGATTCGTAATTTTTGGAGACTTGGCAAACCCTTCCCATGAAAGTGTTTCTCGCCAGTCACTGCTTAGGGCTACATCAAGAGGAAACAAAACGTAGAGATAGAACGTGAAACTACTTTGTTGTGTCAAGTTTCAAGAAGCTAGCACAAACCGTGTTGGATTTAGAGTTCCAAATACATCTATCAATATAGGAGAAAACAGAGTGAAACCTAAAAATTCAAACTGTTACTGGAAATGAACGCTTCAACATAGAAGAACGAAATTTGGGGAACCAAGTCGCCTTAGTGTACTGATCATTACCTGAAAGTATCATCCAGTTTGGGTGAAAAAATATTTGCTGAGATTTCTGGAGATTCGTAATTTTGGGAAGCTTGGCAACCCCTTCCCATGAAACTGTTTCTCGCCAGTCACTACTTAGGGCAACATCAAGAGGAAACAAAATGTAGAGATGGAATGTGAAACTACTTTGTTGTGTCAAGTTTCAAGAAACTAGCACAAACCGTGTTGGATTTAGAGTTCCAAATACATCTATCAATATAGGAGAAAGCAGAGTGAAACCTAAAAATTCAAACTGTTACTGGAAATGAACGCTTCAACATAGAAGAATGAAATTTGGGGAACCAAGTCGCCTTAGTGTACTGATCATTACCTGAAGTATCATCCAGTTTGGGTGAAAAAATATTTGCTGAGATTTCTGGAGATTCATAATTTTGGGAAGCTTGGCAACCCCTTCCCATGAAAGTGTTTCTCGCCAGTCACTGCTTAGGCCTACATCAAGAGGAAACAAAATGTAGAGATAGAACGTGAAACTACTTTGTTGTGTCAAGTTTCAAGAAGCTAGCACAAACCGTGTTGGATTTAGAGTTCCAAATACATCTATCAATATAGGAGAAAACAGAGTGAAACCTAAAAATTCAAACTGTTACTGGAAATGAAAGCTTCAACATAGAAGAACGAAATTTGGGGAACCAAGTCACCTTAGTGTACTGATCATTACCTGAATGTATCATCCAGTTTGGGTGAAAAAATATTTGCTGAGATTTCTGGAGATTCGTAATTTTGTGAAGCTTGGCAAACCCTTCCCATGAAAGTGTTTCTCGCCAGTCACTGCTTAGGGCTACATCAAGAGGAAACAAAACATAGAGATAGAACGTGAAACTACTTTGTTGTGTCAAGTTTCAAGAAGCTAGCACAAACCGTGTTGGATTTAGAGTTCCAAATACATCTATCAATATAGGAGAAAACAGAGTGAAACCTAAAAATTCAAACTGTTACTGGAAATGAACGCTTCAACATAGAAGAACGAAATTTGGGGAACCAAGTCGCCATAGTGTACTGATCATTACCTGAAAGTATCATCCAGTTTGGGTGAAAAAATATTTGCTGAGATTTCTGGAGATTCGTAATTTTGGGAAGCTTGGCAACCCCTTCCCATGAAAGTGTTTCTCGCCAGTCACTGCTTAGGGCAACATCAAGAGGAAACAAAACGTAGAGATAGAATGTGAAACTACTTTGTTGTGTCAAGTTTCAACAATCTAGCACAAACCGTGTTGGATTTAGAGTTCCAAATACATCTATCAATATAGGAGAAAACAGAGTGAAACCTAAAAATTCAAACTGTTACTGGAAGTGAACGCTTCAACATAGAAGAACAAAATTTGGGGAACCAAGTCGCCTTAGTGTACTGATCATTACCTGAAAGTATCATCCAGTTTGGGTGAAAAAATATTTGCTGAGATTTCTGGAGATTCGTAATTTTTGGAGACTTGGCAAACCCTTCCCATGAAAGTGTTTCTCGCCAGTCACTGCTTAGGGCTACATCAAGAGGAAACAAAACGTAGAGATAGAACGTGAAACTACTTTGTTGTGTCAAGTTTCAAGAAGCTAGCACAAACCGTGTTGGATTTAGAGTTCCAAATACATCTATCAATATAGGAGAAAACAGAGTGAAACCTAAAAATTCAAACTGTTACTGGAAATGAACGCTTCAACATAGAAGAACGAAATTTGGGGAACCAAGTCGCCTTACTGTACTGATCATTACCTGAAAGTATCATCCAGTTTGGGTGAAAAAATATTTGCTGAGATTTCTGGAGATTCGTAATTTTTGGAAGCTTGGCAACCCCTTCCCATGAAAGTGTTTCTCGCCAGTCAGTGCTTAGGGCTACATCAAGAGGAAACAAAACGTAGAGATAGAACGTGAAACTACTTTGTTGTGTCAAGTTTCAAGAAGCTAGCACAAACCGTGTTGGATTTAGAGTTCCAAATACATCTATCAATATAGGAGAAAATAGAGTGAAACCTAAAAATTCAAACTGTTACTGGAAATGAACGCTTCAACATAGAAGAACGAAATTTGGGGAACCAAGTCGCCTTAGTGTACTGATCATTACCTGAAAGTATCATCCAGTTTGGGTGAAAAAATGTTTGCTGAGATTTCTGGAGATTCGTAATTTTGGGAAGCTTGGCAACCCCTTCCCATGAAAGTGTTTCTCGCCAGTCACTGCTTAGGGCTACATCAAGAGGAAACCAAACGTAGAGATAGAACGTGAAACTACTTTGTTGTGTCAAGTTTCAAGAAGCTAGCACAAACCGTGTTGTATTTAGAGTTCCAAATACATCTATCAATATAGGAGAAAACACAGTGAAACCTAAAAATTCAAACTGTTACTGGAAATGAACGCTTCAACATAGAAGAACGAAATTTGGGGAACCAAGTCGCCTTAGTGTACTGATCATTACCTGAAAGTATCATCCAGTTTGGGTGAAAAAATATTTGCTGAGTTTTCTGGAGATTCGTAATTTTTGGAGACTTGGCAAACCCTTCCCATGAAAGTGTTTCTCGCCAGTCACTGCTTAGGGCTACATCAAGAGGAAACAAAAGTTAGAGATAGAATGTGAAACTACTTTGTTGTGTCAAGTTTCAAGAAGCTAGCACAAACCATGTTGGATTTAGAGTTCCAAATACATCTATCAATATAGGAGAAAACAGAGTGAAACCTAAAAATTCAAACTGTTACTGGAAATGAACGCTTCAACATCGAAGAATGAAATTTGGGGAACCAAGTCGCCTTAGTGTACTGATCATTACCTGAAAGTATCATCCAGTTTGGGTGAAAAAATATTTGCTGAGATTTCTGGAGATTCGTAATTTTTGGAGACTTGGCAAACCCTTCCCATGAAAGTGTTTCTCGCCAGTCACTGCTTAGGGCTACATCAAGAGGAAACAAAACGTAGAGATAGAACGTGAAACTACTTTGCTGTGTCAAGTTTCAAGAAGCTAGCACAAACCGTTTTGGATTTAGCGTTCCAAATACATCTATCAATATAGGAGAAAACAGAGTGAAACCTAAAAATTCAAACTGTTACTGGAAATGAACGCTTCAACATAGAAGAACGAAATTTGGGGAACCAAGTCGCCTTAGTGTACTGATCATTACCTGAAAGTATCATCCAGTTTGGGTGAAAAAATATTTGCTGAGATTTCTGGAGATTCGTAATTTTTGGAGACTTGGCAAACCCTTCCCATGAAAGTGTTTCTCGCCAGTCACTGCTTAGGGCTACATCAAGAGGAAACAAAACGTAGAGATAGAACGTGAAACTACTTTGTTGTGTCAAGTTTCAAGAAGCTAGCACAAACCGTGTTGGATTTAGAGTTCCAAATACATCTATCAATATAGGAGAAAACAGAGTGAAACCTAAAAATTCAAACTGTTACTGGAAATGAACGCTTCAACATAGAAGAACGAAATTTGGGGAACCAAGTCGCCTTAGTGTACTGATCATTACCTGAAAGTATCATCCAGTTTGGGTGAAAAAATATTTGCTGAGATTTCTGGAGATTCGTAATTTTGGGAAGCTTGGCAACCCCTTCCCATGAAACTGTTTCTCGCCAGTCACTACTTAGGGCAACATCAAGAGGAAACAAAATGTAGAGATGGAATGTGAAACTACTTTGTTGTGTCAAGTTTCAAGAAACTAGCACAAACCGTGTTGGATTTAGAGTTCCAAATACATCTATCAATATAGGAGAAAGCAGAGTGAAACCTAAAAATTCAAACTGTTACTGGAAATGAACGCTTCAACATAGAAGAATGAAATTTGGGGAACCAAGTCGCCTTAGTGTACTGATCATTACCTGAAGTATCATCCAGTTTGGGTGAAAAAATATTTGCTGAGATTTCTGGAGATTCATAATTTTGGGAAGCTTGGCAACCCCTTCCCATGAAAGTGTTTCTCGCCAGTCACTGCTTAGGCCTACATCAAGAGGAAACAAAATGTAGAGATAGAACGTGAAACTACTTTGTTGTGTCAAGTTTCAAGAAGCTAGCACAATCCGTGTTGGATTTAGAGTTCCAAATACATCTATCAATATAGGAGAAAACAGAGTGAAACCTAAAAATTCAAACTGTTACTGGAAATGAAAGCTTCAACATAGAAGAACGAAATTTGGGGAACCAAGTCACCTTAGTGTACTGATCATTACCTGAATGTATCATCCAGTTTGGGTGAAAAAATATTTGCTGAGATTTCTGGAGATTCGTAATTTTGTGAAGCTTGGCAAACCCTTCCCATGAAAGTGTTTCTCGCCAGTCACTGCTTAGGGCTACATCAAGAGGAAACAAAACATAGAGATAGAACGTGAAACTACTTTGTTGTGTCAAGTTTCAAGAAGCTAGCACAAACCGTGTTGGATTTAGAGTTCCAAATACATCTATCAATATAGGAGAAAACAGAGTGAAACCTAAAAATTCAAACTGTTACTGGAAATGAACGCTTCAACATAGAAGAACGAAATTTGGGGAACCAAGTCGCCTTAGTGTACTGATCATTACCTGAAAGTATCATCCAGTTTGGGTGAAAAAATATTTGCTGAGATTTCTGGAGATTCGTAATTTTGGGAAGCTTGGCAACCCCTTCCCATGAAAGTGTTTCTCGCCAGTCACTGCTTAGGGCAACATCAAGAGGAAACAAAACGTAGAGATAGAATGTGAAACTACTTTGTTGTGTCAAGTTTCAACAATCTAGCACAAACCGTGTTGGATTTAGAGTTCCAAATACATCTATCAATATAGGAGAAAACAGAGTGAAACCTAAAAATTCAAACTGTTACTGGAAGTGAACGCTTCAACATAGAAGAACAAAATTTGGGGAACCAAGTCGCCTTAGTGTACTGATCATTACCTGAAAGTATCATCCAGTTTGGGTGAAAAAATATTTGCTGAGATTTCTGGAGATTCGTAATTTTTGGAGACTTGGCAAACCCTTCCCATGAAAGTGTTTCTCGCCAGTCACTGCTTAGGGCTACATCAAGAGGAAACAAAACGTAGAGATAGAACGTGAAACTACTTTGTTGTGTCAAGTTTCAAGAAGCTAGCACAAACCGTGTTGGATTTAGAGTTCCAAATACATCTATCAATATAGGAGAAAACAGAGTGAAACCTAAAAATTCAAACTGTTACTGGAAATGAACGCTTCAACATAGAAGAACGAAATTTGGGGAACCAAGTCGCCTTACTGTACTGATCATTACCTGAAAGTATCATCCAGTTTGGGTGAAAAAATATTTGCTGAGATTTCTGGAGATTCGTAATTTTTGGAAGCTTGGCAACCCCTTCCCATGAAAGTGTTTCTCGCCAGTCAGTGCTTAGGGCTACATCAAGAGGAAACAAAATGTAGAGATAGAACGTGAAACTACTTTGTTGTGTCAAGTTTCAAGAAGCTAGCACAAACCGTGTTGGATTTAGAGTTCCAAATACATCTATCAATATAGGAGAAAATAGAGTGAAACCTAAAAATTCAAACTGTTACTGGAAATGAACGCTTCAACATAGAAGAACGAAATTTGGGGAACCAAGTCGCCTTAGTGTACTGATCATTACCTGAAAGTATCATCCAGTTTGGGTGAAAAAATATTTGCTGAGATTTCTGGAGATTCGTAATTTTGGGAAGCTTGGCAACCCCTTCCCATGAAAGTGTTTCTCGCCAGTCACTACTTAGGGCAACATCAAGAGGAAACAAAATGTAGCGATGGAATGTGAAACTACTTTGTTGTGTCAAGTTTCAAGAAACTAGCACAAACCGTGTTGGATTTAGAGTTCCAAATACATCTATCAATATAGGAGAAAACAGAGTGAAACCTAAAAATTCAAACTGTTACTGGAAATGAACGCTTCAACATAGAAGAATGAAATTTGGGGAACCAAGTCGCCTTAGTGTACTGATCATTCCTTAAAGTATCATCCAGTTTGGGTGAAAAAATATTTGCTGAGATTTCTGGAGATTCATAATTTTGGGAAGCTTGGCAACCCCTTCCCATGAAAGTGTTTATCGCCAGTCACTGCTTAGGCCTACATCAAGAGGAAACAAAATGTAGAGATAGAACGTGAAACTACTTTGTTGTGTCAAGTTTCAAGAAGCTAGCACAAACCGTGTTGGATTTAGAGTTCCAAATACATCTATCAATATAGGAGAAAACAGAGTGAAACCTAAAAATTCAAACTGTTACTGGAAATGAAAGCTTCAACATAGAAGAACGAAATTTGGGGAACCAAGTCACCTTAGTGTACTGATCATTACCTGAAAGTATCATCCAGTTTGGGTGAAAAAATATTTGCTGAGATTTCTGGAGATTCGTAATTTTGTGAAGCTTGGCAAACCCTTCCCATGAAAGTGTTTCTCGCCAGTCACTGCTTAGGGCTACATCAAGAGGAAACAAAACATAGAGATAGAACGTGAAACTACTTTGTTGTGTCAAGTTTCAAGAAGCTAGCACAAACCGTGTTGGATTTAGAGTTCCAAATACATCTATCAATATAGGAGAAAACAGAGTGAAACCTAAAAATTCAAACTGTTACTGGAAATGAACGCTTCAACATAGAAGAACGAAATTTGGGGAACCAAGTCGCCTTAGTGTACTGATCATTACCTGAAAGTATCATCCAGTTTGGGTGAAAAAATATTTGCTGAGATTTCTGGAGATTCGTAATTTTTGGAAGCTTGGCAACCCCTTCCCATGAAAGTGTTTCTCGCCAGTCACTGCTTAGGGCTACATCAAGAGGAAACAAAACGTAGAGATAGAATGTGAAACTACTTTGTTGTGTCAAGCTTCAAGAAGCTAGCACAAATCGTGTTGGATATAGAGTTCCAAATACATCTATCAATATAGGAGAAAACAGAGTGAAACCTAAAAATTCAAACTGTTACTGGAAATGAACGCTTCAACATAGAAGAACGAAATTTGGGGAACCAAGTCGCCTTAGTGTACTGATCATTACCTGAAAGTATCATCCAGTTTGGGTGAAAAAATATTTGCTGAGATTTCTGGAGATTCGTAATTTTTGGAAGCTTGGCAACCCCTTCCCATGAAAGTGTTTCTCGCCAGTCACTGCTTAGGGCTACATCAAGAGGAAACAAAATGTAGAGATAGAACGCGAAACTACTTTGTTTTGTATACTTTCAAGAAGCTAGCACAAACCTTGTTGGATTCAGAGTTCCAAATACATCTATCAATATAGGAGAAAACAGAGTGAAACCTAAAAATTCAAACTGTTACTGGAAATGAACGCTTCAACATAGAAGAACGAAATTTGGGGAACCAAGTCGCCTTAGTGTACTGATCATTACCTGAAAGTATCATCCAGTTTGGGTGAAAAAATATTTGCTGAGATTTCTGGAGATTCGTAATTTTCGGAAGCTTGGCAACCCCTTCCCATGAAAGAGTTTCTCGCCAGTCACTGCTTAGGGCTACATCAAGAGGAAACAAAACGTAGAGATAGAACGTGAAACTACTTTGCTGTGTCAAGTTTCAAGAAGCTAGCACAAACCGTTTTGGATTTAGCGTTCCAAATACATCTATCAATATAGGAGAAAACAGAGTGAAACCTAAAAATTCAAACTGTTACTGGAAATGAACGCTTCAACATAGAAGAACGAAATTTGGGGAACCAAGTCGCCTTAGTGTACTGATCATTACCTGAAAGTATCATCCAGTTTGGGTGAAAAAATATTTGCTGAGATTTCTGGAGATTCGTAATTTTTGGAAGCTTGGCAACCCCTTCCCATGAAAGTGTTTCTCGCCAGTCACTGCTTAGGGCTACATCAAGAGGAAACAAAACGTAGAGATAGAATGTGAAACTACTTTGTTGTGTCAAGTTTCAAGAAGCTAGCCCAAACCATGTTGGATTTAGAGTTCCAAATACATCTATCAATATAGGAGAAAACAGAGTGAAACCTAAAAATTCAAACTGTTACTGGAAATGAACGCTTCAACATAGAAGAATGAAATTTGGGGAACCAAGTCGCCTTAGTGTACTGATCATTACCTGAAAGTATCATCCAGTTTGGGTGAAAAAATATTTGCTGAGATTTCTGGAGATTCGTAATTTTTGGAGACTTGGCAAACCCTTCCCATGAAAGTGTTTCTCCCCAGTCACTGCTTAGGGCTACATCAAGAGGAAACAAAACTTAGAGATAGAACGTGAAACTACTTTGTTGTGTCAAGTTTCAAGAAGCTAGCACAAACCGTGTTGGATTTAGAGTTCCAAATACATCTATCAATATAGGAGAAAACACAGTGAAACCTAAAAATTCAAACTCTTACAGGAAATGAACGCTTCAACATAGAAGAACGAAATTTGGGGAACCAAGTCGCCTTAGTGTACTGATCATTACCTGAAAGTATCATCCAGTTTGGGTGAAAAAATATTTGCTGAGATTTCTGGAGATTCGTAATTTTTGGAAGCTTGGCAACCCCTTCCCATGAAAGTGTTTCTCGCCAGTCACTGCTTAGGGCTACATCAAGAGGAAACAAAACGTAGAGATAGAACGTGAAACTACTTTGTTGTGTCAAGTTTCAAGAAGCTAGCACAAACCATGTTGGATTTAGAGTTCCAAATACATCTATCAATATAGGAGAAAACAGAGTGAAACCTAAAAATTCAAACTGTTACTGGAAATGAACGCTTCAACATCGAAGAATGAAATTTGGGGAACCAAGTCGCCTTAGTGTACTGATCATTACCTGAAAGTATCATCCAGTTTGGGTGAAAAAATATTTGCTGAGATTTCTGGAGATTCGTAATTTTTGGAGACTTGGCAAACCCTTCCCATGAAAGTGTTTCTCGCCAGTCACTGCTTAGGGCTACATCAAGAGGAAACAAAACGTAGAGATAGAATGTGAAACAACTTTGTTGTGTCAAGTTTCAAGAAACTAGCACAAACCGTGTTGGATTTAGAGTTCCAAATACATCTATCAATATGGGGGAAAACAGAGTGAAACCTAAAAATTCAAACTGTTACTGGAAATGAACGCTTCAACATAGAAGAACGAAATTTGGGGAACCAAGTCGCCTTAGTGTACTGATCATTACCTGAAAGTATCATCCAGTTTGGGTGAAAAAATATTTGCTGAGATTTCTGGAGATTCGTAATTTTGTGAAGCTTGGCAAACCCTTCCCATGAAAGTGTTTCTCGCCAGTCACTGCTTAGGGCTACATCAAGCGGAAACAAAACATAGAGATAGAACGTGAAACTACTTTGTTGTGTCAAGTTTCAAGAAGCTAGCACAAACCGTGTTGGATTTAGAGTTCCAAATACATCTATCAATATAGGAGAAAACAGAGTGAAACCTAAAAATTCAAACTGTTACTGGAAATGAACGCTTCAACATAGAAGAACGAAATTTGGGGAACCAAGTCGCCTTAGTGTACTGATCATTACCTGAAAGTATCATCCAGTTTGGGTGAAAAAATATTTGCTGAGATTTCTGGAGATTCGTAATTTTTGGAAGCTTGGCAACCCCTTCCCATGAAAGTGTTTCTCGCCAGTCACTGCTTAGGGCTACATCAAGAGGAAACAAAACGTAGAGATAGAATGTGAAACTACTTTGCTGTGTCAAGCTTCAAGAAGCTAGCACAAATCGTGTTGGATATAGAGTTCCAAATACATCTATCAATATAGGAGAAAACAGAGTGAAACCTAAAAATTCAAACTGTTACTGGAAATGAACGCTTCAACATAGAAGAACGAAATTTGGGGAACCAAGTCGCCTTACTGTACTGATCATTACCTGAAAGTATCATCCAGTTTGGGTGAAAAAATATTTGCTGAGATTTCTGGAGATTCGTAATTTTTGGAAGCTTGGGAACCCCTTCCCATGAAAGTGTTTCTTGCCAGTCAGTGCTTAGGGCTACATCAAGAGGAAACAAAACGTAGAGATAGAACGTGAAACTACTTTGTTGTGTCAAGTTTCAAGAAGCTAGCACAAACCGTGTTGGATTTAGAGTTCCAAATACATCTATCAATATAGGAGAAAATAGAGTGAAACCTAAAAATTCAAACTGTTACTGGAAATGAACGCTTCAACATAGAAGAACGAAATTTGGGGAACCAAGTCGCCTTAGTGTACTGATCATTACCTGAAAGTATCATCCAGTTTGGGTGAAAAAATATTTGCTGAGATTTCTGGAGATTCGTAATTTTGGGAAGCTTGGCAACCCCTTCCCATGAAAGTGTTTCTCGCCAGTCACTACTTAGGGCAACATCAAGAGGAAACAAAATGTAGCGATGGAATGTGAAACTACTTTGTTGTGTCAAGTTTCAAGAAACTAGCACAAACCGTGTTGGATTTAGAGTTCCAAATACATCTATCAATATAGGAGAAAACAGAGTGAAACCTAAAAATTCAAACTGTTACTGGAAATGAACGCTTCAACATAGAAGAATGAAATTTGGGGAACCAAGTCGCCTTAGTGTACTGATCATTACCTGAAAGTATCATCCAGTTTGGGTGAAAAAATATTTGCTGAGATTTCTGGAGATTCATAATTTTGGGAAGCTTGGCAACCCCTTCCCATGAAAGTGTTTCTCGCCAGTCACTGCTTAGGCCTACATCAAGAGGAAACAAAATGTAGAGATAGAACGTGAAACTACTTTGTTGTGTCAAGTTTCAAGAAGCTAGCACAAACCGTGTTGGATTTAGAGTTCCAAATACATCTATCAATATAGGAGAAAACAGAGTGAAACCTAAAAATTCAAACTGTTACTGGAAATGAAAGCTTCAACATAGAAGAACGAAATTTGGGGAACCAAGTCACCTTAGTGTACTGATCATTACCTGAAAGTATCATCCAGTTTGGGTGAAAAAATATTTGCTGAGATTTCTGGAGATTCGTAATTTTGTGAAGCTTGGCAAACCCTTCCCATGAAAGTGTTTCTCGCCAGTCACTGCTTAGGGCTACATCAAGAGGAAACAAAACATAGAGATAGAACGTGAAACTACTTTGTTGTGTCAAGTTTCAAGAAGCTAGCACAAACCGTGTTGGATTTAGAGTTCCAAATACATCTATCAATATAGGAGAAAACAGAGTGAAACCTAAAAATTCAAACTGTTACTGGAAATGAACGCTTCAACATAGAAGAACGAAATTTGGGGAACCAAGTCGCCTTAGTGTACTGATCATTACCTGAAAGTATCATCCAGTTTGGGTGAAAAAATATTTGCTGAGATTTCTGGAGATTCGTAATTTTTGGAAGCTTGGCAACCCCTTCCCATGAAAGTGTTTCTCGCCAGTCACTGCTTAGGGCTACATCAAGAGGAAACAAAACGTAGAGATAGAATGTGAAACTACTTTGTTGTGTCAAGTTTCAAGAAGCTAGCCCAAACCATGTTGGATTTAGAGTTCCAAATACATCTATCAATATAGGAGAAAACAGAGTGAAACCTAAAAATTCAAACTGTTACTGGAAATGAACGCTTCAACATAGAAGAACGAAATTTGGGGAACCAAGTCGCCTTAGTGTACTGATCATTACCTGAAAGTATCATCCAGTTTGGGTGAAAAAATATTTGCTGAGATTTCTGGAGATTCGTAATTTTTGGAAGCTTGGCAACCCCTTCCCATGAAAGTGTTTCTCGCCAGTCACTGCTTAGGGCTACATCAAGAGGAAACAAAACGTAGAGATAGAACGTGAAACTACTTTGTTGTGTCAAGTTTCAAGAAGCTAGCACAAACCATGTTGGATTTAGAGTTCCAAATACATCTATCAATATAGGAGAAAACAGAGTGAAACCTAAAAATTCAAACTGTTACTGGAAATGAACGCTTCAACATCGAAGAATGAAATTTGGGGAACCAAGTCGCCTTAGTGTACTGATCATTACCTGAAAGTATCATCCAGTTTGGGTGAAAAAATATTTGCTGAGATATCTGGAGATTCGTAATTTTTGGAGACTTGGCAAACCCTTCCCATGAAAGCGTTTCTCGCCAGTCACTGCTTAGGGCTACATCAAGAGGAAACAAAACGTAGAGATAGAATGTGAAACAACTTTGTTGTGTCAAGTTTCAAGAAACTAGCACAAACCGTGTTGGATTTAGAGTTCCAAATACATCTATCAATATAGGAGAAAACAGAGGGAAACCTAAAAATTCAAACTGTTACTGTTAATGAACGCTTCAACATAGAAGAACGAAATTTGGGGAACCAAGTCGCCTTAGTGTACTGATCATTACCTGAAAGTATCATCCAGTTTGGGTGAAAAAATATTTGCTGAGATTTCTGGAGATTCGTAATTTTGTGAAGCTTGGCAAACCCTTCCCATGAAAGTGTTTCTCGCCAGTCACTGCTTAGGGCTACATCAAGCGGAAACAAAACATAGAGATAGAACGTGAAACTACTTTGTTGTGTCAAGTTTCAAGAAGCTAGCACAAACCGTTTTGGATTTAGAGTTCCAAATACATCTATCAATATAGGAGAAAACAGAGTGAAACCTAAAAATTCAAACTGTTACTGGAAATGAACGCTTCAACATAGAAGAACGAAATTTGGGGAACCAAGTCCCCTTAGTGTACTGATCATTACCTGAAAGTATCATCCAGTTTGGGTGAAAAAATATTTGCTGAGATTTCTGGAGATTCGTAATTTTTGGAAGCTTGGCAACCCCTTCCCATGAAAGTGTTTCTCGCCAGTCACTGCTTAGGGCTACATCAAGAGGAAACAAAACGTAGAGATAGAATGTGAAACTACTTTGCTGTGTCAAGCTTCAAGAAGCTAGCACAAATCGTGTTGGATATAGAGTTCCAAATACATCTATCAATATAGGAGAAAACAGAGTGAAACCTAAAAATTCAAACTGTTAATGGAAATGAACGCTTCAACATAGAAGAACGAAATTTGGGGAACCAAGTCGCCTTACTGTACTGATCATTACCTGAAAGTATCATCCAGTTTGGGTGAAAAAATATTTGCTGAGATTTCTGGAGATTCGTAATTTTTGGAAGCTTGGCAACCCCTTCCCATGAAAGTGTTTCTTGCCAGTCAGTGCTTAGGGCTACATCAAGAGGAAACAAAACGTAGAGATAGAACGTGAAACTACTTTGTTGTGTCAAGTTTCAAGAAGCTAGCACAAACCGTGTTGGATTTAGAGTTCCAAATACATCTATCAATATAGGAGAAAATAGAGTGAAACCTAAAAATTCAAACTGTTACTGGAAATGAACGCTTCAACATAGAAGAACGAAATTTGGGGAACCAAGTCGCCTTAGTGTACTGATCATTACCTGAAAGTATCATCCAGTTTGGGTGAAAAAATATTTGCTGAGATTTCTGGAGATTCGTAATTTTGGGAAGCTTGGCAACCCCTTCCCATGAAAGTGTTTCTCGCCAGTCACTACTTAGGGCAACATCAAGAGGAAACAAAATGTAGCGATGGAATGTGAAACTACTTTGTTGTGTCAAGTTTCAAGAAACTAGCACAAACCGTGTTGGATTTAGAGTTCCAAATACATCTATCAATATAGGAGAAAACAGAGTGAAACCTAAAAATTCAAACTGTTACTGGAAATGAACGCTTCAACATAGAAGAATGAAATTTGGGGAACCAAGTCGCCTTAGTGTACTGATCATTACCTGAAAGTATCATCCAGTTTGGGTGAAAAAATATTTGCTGAGATTTCTGGAGATTCATAATTTTGGGAAGCTTGGCAACCCCTTCCCATGAAAGTGTTTCTCGCCAGTCACTGCTTAGGCCTACATCAAGAGGAAACAAAATGTAGAGATAGAACGTGAAACTACTTTGTTGTGTCAAGTTTCAAGAAGCTAGCACAAACCGTGTTGGATTTAGAGTTCCAAATACATCTATCAATATAGGAGAAAACAGAGTGAAACCTAAAAATTCAAACTGTTACTGGAAATGAAAGCTTCAACATAGAAGAACGAAATTTGGGGAACCAAGTCACCTTAGTGTACTGATCATTACCTGAAAGTATCATCCAGTTTGGGTGAAAAAATATTTGCTGAGATTTCTGGAGATTCGTAATTTTGTGAAGCTTGGCAAACCCTTCCCATGAAAGTGTTTCTCGCCAGTCACTGCTTAGGGCTACATCAAGAGGAAACAAAACATAGAGATAGAACGTGAAACTACTTTGTTGTGTCAAGTTTCAAGAAGCTAGCACAAACCGTGTTGGATTTAGAGTTCCAAATACATCTATCAATATAGGAGAAAACAGAGTGAAACCTAAAAATTCAAACTGTTACTGGAAATGAACGCTTCAACATAGAAGAACGAAATTTGGGGAACCAAGTCGCCTTAGTGTACTGATCATTACCTGAAAGTATCATCCAGTTTGGGTGAAAAAATATTTGCTGAGATTTCTGGAGATTCGTAAATTTGGAAGCTTGGCAACCCCTTCCCATGAAAGTGTTTCTCGCCAGTCACTGCTTAGGGCTACATCAAGAGGAAACAAAACGTAGAGATAGAATGTGAAACTACTTTGTTGTGTCAAGCTTCAAGAAGCTAGCACAAATCGTGTTGGATATAGAGTTCCAAATACATCTATCAATATAGGAGAAAACAGAGTGAAACCTAAAAATTCAAACTGTTACTGGAAATGAACGCTTCAACATAGAAGAACGAAATTTGGGGAACCAAGTCGCCTTAGTGTACTGATCATTACCTGAAAGTATCATCCAGTTTGGGTGAAAAAATATTTGCTGAGATTTCTGGAGATTCGTAATTTTTGGAAGCTTGGCAACCCCTTCCCATGAAAGTGTTTCTCGCCAGTCACTGCTTAGGGCTACATCAAGAGGAAACAAAATGTAGAGATAGAACGCGAAACTACTTTGTTTTGTATACTTTCAAGAAGCTAGCACAAACCTTGTTGGATTCAGAGTTCCAAATACATCTATCAATATAGGAGAAAACAGAGTGAAACCTAAAAATTCAAACTGTTACTGGAAATGAACGCTTCAACATAGAAGAACGAAATTTGGGGAACCAAGTCGCCTTAGTGTACTGATCATTACCTGAAAGTATCATCCAGTTTGGGTGAAAAAATATTTGCTGAGATTTCTGGAGATTCGTAATTTTCGGAAGCTTGGCAACCCCTTCCCATGAAAGAGTTTCTCGCCAGTCACTGCTTAGGGCTACATCAAGAGGAAACAAAACGTAGAGATAGAACGTGAAACTACTTTGCTGTGTCAAGTTTCAAGAAGCTAGCACAAACCGTTTTGGATTTAGCGTTCCAAATACATCTATCAATATAGGAGAAAACAGAGTGAAACCTAAAAATTCAAACTGTTACTGGAAATGAACGCTTCAACATAGAAGAACGAAATTTGGGGAACCAAGTCGCCTTAGTGTACTGATCATTACCTGAAAGTATCATCCAGTTTGGGTGAAAAAATATTTGCTGAGATTTCTGGAGATTCGTAATTTTTGGAAGCTTGGCAACCCCTTCCCATGAAAGTGTTTCTCGCCAGTCACTGCTTAGGGCTACATCAAGAGGAAACAAAACGTAGAGATAGAATGTGAAACTACTTTGTTGTGTCAAGTTTCAAGAAGCTAGCCCAAACCATGTTGGATTTAGAGTTCCAAATACATCTATCAATATAGGAGAAAACAGAGTGAAACCTAAAAATTCAAACTGTTACTGGAAATGAACGCTTCAACATAGAAGAATGAAATTTGGGGAACCAAGTCGCCTTAGTGTACTGATCATTACCTGAAAGTATCATCCAGTTTGGGTGAAAAAATATTTGCTGAGATTTCTGGAGATTCGTAATTTTTGGAGACTTGGCAAACCCTTCCCATGAAAGTGTTTCTCCCCAGTCACTGCTTAGGGCTACATCAAGAGGAAACAAAACTTAGAGATAGAACGTGAAACTACTTTGTTGTGTCAAGTTTCAAGAAGCTAGCACAAACCGTGTTGGATTTAGAGTTCCAAATACATCTATCAATATAGGAGAAAACACAGTGAAACCTAAAAATTCAAACTCTTACAGGAAATGAACGCTTCAACATAGAAGAACGAAATTTGGGGAACCAAGTCGCCTTAGTGTACTGATCATTACCTGAAAGTATCATCCAGTTTGGGTGAAAAAATATTTGCTGAGATTTCTGGAGATTCGTAATTTTTGGAAGCTTGGCAACCCCTTCCCATGAAAGTGTTTCTCGCCAGTCACTGCTTAGGGCTACATCAAGAGGAAACAAAACGTAGAGATAGAACGTGAAACTACTTTGTTGTGTCAAGTTTCAAGAAGCTAGCACAAACCATGTTGGATTTAGAGTTCCAAATACATCTATCAATATAGGAGAAAACAGAGTGAAACCTAAAAATTCAAACTGTTACTGGAAATGAACGCTTCAACATCGAAGAATGAAATTTGGGGAACCAAGTCGCCTTAGTGTACTGATCATTACCTGAAAGTATCATCCAGTTTGGGTGAAAAAATATTTGCTGAGATTTCTGGAGATTCGTAATTTTTGGAGACTTGGCAAACCCTTCCCATGAAAGTGTTTCTCGCCAGTCACTGCTTAGGGCTACATCAAGAGGAAACAAAACGTAGAGATAGAATGTGAAACAACTTTGTTGTGTCAAGTTTCAAGAAACTAGCACAAACCGTGTTGGATTTAGAGTTCCAAATACATCTATCAATATGGGGGAAAACAGAGTGAAACCTAAAAATTCAAACTGTTACTGGAAATGAACGCTTCAACATAGAAGAACGAAATTTGGGGAACCAAGTCGCCTTAGTGTACTGATCATTACCTGAAAGTATCATCCAGTTTGGGTGAAAAAATATTTGCTGAGATTTCTGGAGATTCGTAATTTTGTGAAGCTTGGCAAACCCTTCCCATGAAAGTGTTTCTCGCCAGTCACTGCTTAGGGCTACATCAAGCGGAAACAAAACATAGAGATAGAACGTGAAACTACTTTGTTGTGTCAAGTTTCAAGAAGCTAGCACAAACCGTGTTGGATTTAGAGTTCCAAATACATCTATCAATATAGGAGAAAACAGAGTGAAACCTAAAAATTCAAACTGTTACTGGAAATGAACGCTTCAACATAGAAGAACGAAATTTGGGGAACCAAGTCGCCTTAGTGTACTGATCATTACCTGAAAGTATCATCCAGTTTGGGTGAAAAAATATTTGCTGAGATTTCTGGAGATTCGTAATTTTTGGAAGCTTGGCAACCCCTTCCCATGAAAGTGTTTCTCGCCAGTCACTGCTTAGGGCTACATCAAGAGGAAACAAAACGTAGAGATAGAATGTGAAACTACTTTGCTGTGTCAAGCTTCAAGAAGCTAGCACAAATCGTGTTGGATATAGAGTTCCAAATACATCTATCAATATAGGAGAAAACAGAGTGAAACCTAAAAATTCAAACTGTTACTGGAAATGAACGCTTCAACATAGAAGAACGAAATTTGGGGAACCAAGTCGCCTTACTGTACTGATCATTACCTGAAAGTATCATCCAGTTTGGGTGAAAAAATATTTGCTGAGATTTCTGGAGATTCGTAATTTTTGGAAGCTTGGGAACCCCTTCCCATGAAAGTGTTTCTTGCCAGTCAGTGCTTAGGGCTACATCAAGAGGAAACAAAACGTAGAGATAGAACGTGAAACTACTTTGTTGTGTCAAGTTTCAAGAAGCTAGCACAAACCGTGTTGGATTTAGAGTTCCAAATACATCTATCAATATAGGAGAAAATAGAGTGAAACCTAAAAATTCAAACTGTTACTGGAAATGAACGCTTCAACATAGAAGAACGAAATTTGGGGAACCAAGTCGCCTTAGTGTACTGATCATTACCTGAAAGTATCATCCAGTTTGGGTGAAAAAATATTTGCTGAGATTTCTGGAGATTCGTAATTTTGGGAAGCTTGGCAACCCCTTCCCATGAAAGTGTTTCTCGCCAGTCACTACTTAGGGCAACATCAAGAGGAAACAAAATGTAGCGATGGAATGTGAAACTACTTTGTTGTGTCAAGTTTCAAGAAACTAGCACAAACCGTGTTGGATTTAGAGTTCCAAATACATCTATCAATATAGGAGAAAACAGAGTGAAACCTAAAAATTCAAACTGTTACTGGAAATGAACGCTTCAACATAGAAGAATGAAATTTGGGGAACCAAGTCGCCTTAGTGTACTGATCATTACCTGAAAGTATCATCCAGTTTGGGTGAAAAAATATTTGCTGAGATTTCTGGAGATTCATAATTTTGGGAAGCTTGGCAACCCCTTCCCATGAAAGTGTTTCTCGCCAGTCACTGCTTAGGCCTACATCAAGAGGAAACAAAATGTAGAGATAGAACGTGAAACTACTTTGTTGTGTCAAGTTTCAAGAAGCTAGCACAAACCGTGTTGGATTTAGAGTTCCAAATACATCTATCAATATAGGAGAAAACAGAGTGAAACCTAAAAATTCAAACTGTTACTGGAAATGAAAGCTTCAACATAGAAGAACGAAATTTGGGGAACCAAGTCACCTTAGTGTACTGATCATTACCTGAAAGTATCATCCAGTTTGGGTGAAAAAATATTTGCTGAGATTTCTGGAGATTCGTAATTTTGTGAAGCTTGGCAAACCCTTCCCATGAAAGTGTTTCTCGCCAGTCACTGCTTAGGGCTACATCAAGAGGAAACAAAACATAGAGATAGAACGTGAAACTACTTTGTTGTGTCAAGTTTCAAGAAGCTAGCACAAACCGTGTTGGATTTAGAGTTCCAAATACATCTATCAATATAGGAGAAAACAGAGTGAAACCTAAAAATTCAAACTGTTACTGGAAATGAACGCTTCAACATAGAAGAACGAAATTTGGGGAACCAAGTCGCCTTAGTGTACTGATCATTACCTGAAAGTATCATCCAGTTTGGGTGAAAAAATATTTGCTGAGATTTCTGGAGATTCGTAATTTTTGGAAGCTTGGCAACCCCTTCCCATGAAAGTGTTTCTCGCCAGTCACTGCTTAGGGCTACATCAAGAGGAAACAAAACGTAGAGATAGAATGTGAAACTACTTTGTTGTGTCAAGTTTCAAGAAGCTAGCCCAAACCATGTTGGATTTAGAGTTCCAAATACATCTATCAATATAGGAGAAAACAGAGTGAAACCTAAAAATTCAAACTGTTACTGGAAATGAACGCTTCAACATAGAAGAATGAAATTTGGGGAACCAAGTCGCCTTAGTGTACTGATCATTACCTGAAAGTATCATCCAGTTTGGGTGAAAAAATATTTGCTGAGATTTCTGGAGATTCGTAATTTTTGGAGACTTGGCAAACCCTTCCCATGAAAGTGTTTCTCGCCAGTCACTGCTTAGGGCTACATCAAGAGGAAACAAAACTTAGAGATAGAACGTGAAACTACTTTGTTGTGTCAAGTTTCAAGAAGCTAGCACAAACCGTGTTGGATTTAGAGTTCCAAATACATCTATCAATATAGGAGAAAACACAGTGAAACCTAAAAATTCAAACTCTTACAGGAAATGAACGCTTCAACATAGAAGAACGAAATTTGGGGAACCAAGTCGCCTTAGTGTACTGATCATTACCTGAAAGTATCATCCAGTTTGGGTGAAAAAATATTTGCTGAGATTTCTGGAGATTCGTAATTTTTGGAAGCTTGGCAACCCCTTCCCATGAAAGTGTTTCTCGCCAGTCACTGCTTAGGGCTACATCAAGAGGAAACAAAACGTAGAGATAGAACGTGAAACTACTTTGTTGTGTCAAGTTTCAAGAAGCTAGCACAAACCATGTTGGATTTAGAGTTCCAAATACATCTATCAATATAGGAGAAAACAGAGTGAAACCTAAAAATTCAAACTGTTACTGGAAATGAACGCTTCAACATCGAAGAATGAAATTTGGGGAACCAAGTCGCCTTAGTGTACTGATCATTACCTGAAAGTATCATCCAGTTTGGGTGAAAAAATATTTGCTGAGATATCTGGAGATTCGTAATTTTTGGAGACTTGGCAAACCCTTCCCATGAAAGTGTTTCTCGCCAGTCACTGCTTAGGGCTACATCAAGAGGAAACAAAACGTAGAGATAGAATGTGAAACAACTTTGTTGTGTCAAGTTTCAAGAAACTAGCACAAACCGTGTTGGATTTAGAGTTCCAAATACATCTATCAATATAGGAGAAAACAGAGGGAAACCTAAAAATTCAAACTGTTACTGTTAATGAACGCTTCAACATAGAAGAACGAAATTTGGGGAACCAAGTCGCCTTAGTGTACTGATCATTACCTGAAAGTATCATCCAGTTTGGGTGAAAAAATATTTGCTGAGATTTCTGGAGATTCGTAATTTTGTGAAGCTTGGCAAACCCTTCCCATGAAAGTGTTTCTCGCCAGTCACTGCTTAGGGCTACATCAAGCGGAAACAAAACATAGAGATAGAACGTGAAACTACTTTGTTGTGTCAAGTTTCAAGAAGCTAGCACAAACCGTTTTGGATTTAGAGTTCCAAATACATCTATCAATATAGGAGAAAACAGAGTGAAACCTAAAAATTCAAACTGTTACTGGAAATGAACGCTTCAACATAGAAGAACGAAATTTGGGGAACCAAGTCCCCTTAGTGTACTGATCATTACCTGAAAGTATCATCCAGTTTGGGTGAAAAAATATTTGCTGAGATTTCTGGAGATTCGTAATTTTTGGAAGCTTGGCAACCCCTTCCCATGAAAGTGTTTCTCGCCAGTCACTGCTTAGGGCTACATCAAGAGGAAACAAAACGTAGAGATAGAATGTGAAACTACTTTGCTGTGTCAAGCTTCAAGAAGCTAGCACAAATCGTGTTGGATATAGAGTTCCAAATACATCTATCAATATAGGAGAAAACAGAGTGAAACCTAAAAATTCAAACTGTTAATGGAAATGAACGCTTCAACATAGAAGAACGAAATTTGGGGAACCAAGTCGCCTTACTGTACTGATCATTACCTGAAAGTATCATCCAGTTTGGGTGAAAAAATATTTGCTGAGATTTCTGGAGATTCGTAATTTTTGGAAGCTTGGCAACCCCTTCCCATGAAAGTGTTTCTTGCCAGTCAGTGCTTAGGGCTACATCAAGAGGAAACAAAACGTAGAGATAGAACGTGAAACTACTTTGTTGTGTCAAGTTTCAAGAAGCTAGCACAAACCGTGTTGGATTTAGAGTTCCAAATACATCTATCAATATAGGAGAAAATAGAGTGAAACCTAAAAATTCAAACTGTTACTGGAAATGAACGCTTCAACATAGAAGAACGAAATTTGGGGAACCAAGTCGCCTTAGTGTACTGATCATTACCTGAAAGTATCATCCAGTTTGGGTGAAAAAATATTTGCTGAGATTTCTGGAGATTCGTAATTTTGGGAAGCTTGGCAACCCCTTCCCATGAAAGTGTTTCTCGCCAGTCACTACTTAGGGCAACATCAAGAGGAAACAAAATGTAGCGATGGAATGTGAAACTACTTTGTTGTGTCAAGTTTCAAGAAACTAGCACAAACCGTGTTGGATTTAGAGTTCCAAATACATCTATCAATATAGGAGAAAACAGAGTGAAACCTAAAAATTCAAACTGTTACTGGAAATGAACGCTTCAACATAGAAGAATGAAATTTGGGGAACCAAGTCGCCTTAGTGTACTGATCATTACCTGAAAGTATCATCCAGTTTGGGTGAAAAAATATTTGCTGAGATTTCTGGAGATTCATAATTTTGGGAAGCTTGGCAACCCCTTCCCATGAAAGTGTTTCTCGCCAGTCACTGCTTAGGCCTACATCAAGAGGAAACAAAATGTAGAGATAGAACGTGAAACTACTTTGTTGTGTCAAGTTTCAAGAAGCTAGCACAAACCGTGTTGGATTTAGAGTTCCAAATACATCTATCAATATAGGAGAAAACAGAGTGAAACCTAAAAATTCAAACTGTTACTGGAAATGAAAGCTTCAACATAGAAGAACGAAATTTGGGGAACCAAGTCACCTTAGTGTACTGATCATTACCTGAAAGTATCATCCAGTTTGGGTGAAAAAATATTTGCTGAGATTTCTGGAGATTCGTAATTTTGTGAAGCTTGGCAAACCCTTCCCATGAAAGTGTTTCTCGCCAGTCACTGCTTAGGGCTACATCAAGAGGAAACAAAACATAGAGATAGAACGTGAAACTACTTTGTTGTGTCAAGTTTCAAGAAGCTAGCACAAACCGTGTTGGATTTAGAGTTCCAAATACATCTATCAATATAGGAGAAAACAGAGTGAAACCTAAAAATTCAAACTGTTACTGGAAATGAACGCTTCAACATAGAAGAACGAAATTTGGGGAACCAAGTCGCCTTAGTGTACTGATCATTACCTGAAAGTATCATCCAGTTTGGGTGAAAAAATATTTGCTGAGATTTCTGGAGATTCGTAAATTTGGAAGCTTGGCAACCCCTTCCCATGAAAGTGTTTCTCGCCAGTCACTGCTTAGGGCTACATCAAGAGGAAACAAAACGTAGAGATAGAATGTGAAACTACTTTGTTGTGTCAAGCTTCAAGAAGCTAGCACAAATCGTGTTGGATATAGAGTTCCAAATACATCTATCAATATAGGAGAAAACAGAGTGAAACCTAAAAATTCAAACTGTTACTGGAAATGAACGCTTCAACATAGAAGAACGAAATTTGGGGAACCAAGTTGCCTTAGTGTACTGATCATTACCTGAAAGTATCATCCAGTTTGGGTGAAAAAATATTTGCTGAGATTTCTGGAGATTCGTAATTTTTGGAGACTTGGCAACCCCTTCCCATGAAAGTGTTTCTCGCCAGTCACTGCTTAGGGCTACATCAAGAGGAAACAAAATGTAGAGATAGAACGCGAAACTACTTTGTTTTGTATACTTTCAAGAAGCTAGCACAAACCTTGTTGGATTCAGAGTTCCAAATACATCTATCAATATAGGAGAAAACAGAGTGAAACCTAAAAATTCAAACTGTTACTGGAAATGAACGCTTCAACATAGAAGAACGAAATTTGGGGAACCAAGTCGCCTTAGTGTACTGATCATTACCTGAAAGTATCATCCAGTTTGGGTGAAAAAATATTTGCTGAGATTTCTGGAGATTCGTAATTTTTGGAAGCTTGGCAACCCCTTCCCATGAAAGTGTTTCTCGCCAGTCACTGCTTAGGGCTACATCAAGAGGAAACAAAACGTAGAGATAGAATGTGAAACTACTTTGTTGTGTCAAGTTTCAAGAAGCTAGCCCAAACCATGTTGGATTTAGAGTTCCAAATACATCTATCAATATAGGAGAAAACAGAGTGAAACCTAAAAATTCAAACTGTTACTGGAAATGAACGCTTCAACATAGAAGAACGAAATTTGGGGAACCAAGTCGCCTTAGTGTACTGATCATTACCTGAAAGTATCATCCAGTTTGGGTGAAAAAATATTTGCTGAGATTTCTGGAGATTCGTAATTTTTGGAGACTTGGCAAACCCTTCCCATGAAAGTGTTTCTCGCCAGTCACTGCTTAGGGCTACATCAAGAGGAAACAAAACTTAGAGATAGAATGTGAAACTACTTTGTTGTGTCAAGTTTCAAGAAGCTAGCACAAACCGTGTTGGATTTAGAGTTCCAAATACATCTATCAATATAGGAGAAAACACAGTGAAACCTAAAAATTCAAACTGTTACAGGAAATGAACGCTTCAACATAGAAGAACGAAATTTGGGGAACCAATTCGCCTTAGTGTACTGATCATTACCTGAAAGTATCATCCAGTTTGGGTGAAAAAATATTTGCTGAGATTTCTGGAGATTCGTAATTTTTGGAAGCTTGGCAACCCCTTCCCATGAAAGTGTTTCTCGCCAGTCACTGCTTAGGGCTACATCAAGAGGAAACAAAACGTAGAGATAGAACGTGAAACTACTTTGTTGTGTCAAGTTTCAAGAAGCTAGCACAAACCATGTTGGATTTAGAGTTCCAAATACATCTATCAATATAGGAGAAAACAGAGTGAAACCTAAAAATTCAAACTGTTACTGGAAATGAACGCTTCAACATCGAAGAATGAAATTTGGGGAACCAAGTCGCCTTAGTGTACTGATCATTACCTGAAAGTATCATCCAGTTTGGGTGAAAAAATATTTGCTGAGATTTCTGGAGATTCGTAATTTTTGGAGACTTGGCAAACCCTTCCCATGAAAATGTTTCTCGCCAGTCACTGCTTAGGGCTACATCAAGAGGAAACAAAACGTAGAGATAGAATGTGAAACTACTTTGTTGTGTCAAGTTTCAAGAAACTAGCACAAACCGTGTTGGATTTAGAGTTCCAAATACATCTATCAATATAGGAGAAAACAGAGGGAAACCTAAAAATTCAAACTGTTACTGGAAATGAACGCTTCAACATAGAAGAACGAAATTTGGGGAACCAAGTCGCCTTAGTGTACTGATCATTACCTGAAAGTATCATCCAGTTTGGGTGAAAAAATATTTGCTGAGATTTCTGGAGATTCGTAATTTTGTGAAGCTTGGCAAACCCTTCCCATGAAAGTGTTTCTCGCCAGTCACTGCTTAGGGCTACATCAAGCGGAAACAAAACATAGAGATAGAACGTGAAACTACTTTGTTGTGTCAAGTTTCAAGAAGCTAGCACAAACCGTGTTGGATTTAGAGTTCCAAATACATCTATCAATATAGGAGAAAACAGAGTGAAACCTAAAAATTCAAACTGTTACTGGAAATGAACGCTTCAACATAGAAGAACGAAATTTGGGGAACCAAGTCGCCTTAGTGTACTGATCATTACCTGAAAGTATCATCCAGTTTGGGTGAAAAAATATTTGCTGAGATTTCTGGAGATTCGTAATTTTTGGAAGCTTGGCAACCCCTTCCCATGAAAGTGTTTCTCGCCAGTCACTGCTTAGGGCTACATCAAGAGGAAACAAAATGTAGAGATAGAATGTGAAACTACTTTGCTGTGTCAAGATTCAAGAAGCTAGCACAAATCGTGTTGGATATAGAGTTCCAAATACATCTATCAATATAGGAGAAAACAGAGTGAAACCTAAAAATTCAAACTGTTACTGGAAATGAACGCTTCAACATAGAAGAACGAAATTTGGGGAACCAAGTCGCCTTAGTGTACTGATCATTACCTGAAAGTATCATCCAGTTTGGGTGAAAAAATATTTGCTGAGATTTCTGGAGATTCGTAATTTTTGGAAGCTTGGCAACCCCTTCCCATGAAAGTGTTTCTCGCCAGTCACTGCTTAGGGCTACATCAAGAGGAAACAAAATGTAGAGATAGAACGTGAAACTACTTTGTTTTGTATACTTTCAAGAAGCTAGCACAAACCTTGTTGGATTCAGAGTTCCAAATACATCTATCAATATAGGAGAAAACAGAGTGAAACCTAAAAATTCAAACTGTTACTGGAAATGAACGCTTCAACATAGAAGAACGAAATTTGGGGAACCAAGTCGCCTTAGTGTACTGATCATTACCTGAAAGTATCATCCAGTTTGGGTGAAAAAATATTTGCTGAGATTTCTGGAGATTCGTAATTTTTGGAAGCTTGGCAACCCCTTCCCATGAAAGTGTTTCTCGCCAGTCACTGCTTAGGGCTACATCAAGAGGAAACAAAACGTAGAGATAGAATGTGAAACTACTTTGTTGTGTCAAGTTTCAAGAAGCTAGCCCAAACCATGTTGGATTTAGAGTTCCAAATACATCTATCAATATAGGAGAAAACAGAGTGAAACCTAAAAATTCAAACTGTTACTGGAAATGAACGCTTCAACATAGAAGAACGAAATTTGGGGAACCAAGTCGCCTTAGTGTACTGATCATTACCTGAAAGTATCATCCAGTTTGGGTGAAAAAATATTTGCTGAGATTTCTGGAGATTCGTAATTTTTGGAGACTTGGCAAACCCTTCCCATGAAAGTGTTTCTCGCCAGTCACTGCTTAGGGCTACATCAAGAGGAAACAAAACGTAGAGATAGAACGTGAAACTACTTTGTTGTGTCAAGTTTCAAGAAGCTAGCACAAACCGTGTTGGATTTAGAGTTCCAAATACATCTATCAATATAGGAGAAAACACAGTGAAACCTAAAAATTCAAACTGTTACTGGAAATGAACGCTTCAACATAGAAGAACGAAATTTGGGGAACCAAGTCGCCTTAGTGTACTGATCATTACCTGAAAGTATCATCCAGTTTGGGTGAAAAAATATTTGCTGAGATTTCTGGAGATTCGTAATTTTTGGAAGCTTGGCAACCCCTTCCCATGAAAGTGTTTCTCGCCAGTCACTGCTTAGGGCTACATCAAGAGGAAACAAAACTTAGAGATAGAATGTGAAACTACTTTGTTGTGTCAAGTTTCAAGAAGCTAGCACAAACCGTGTTGGATTTAGAGTTCCAAATACATCTATCAATATAGGAGAAAACAGAGTGAAACCTAAAAATTCAAACTGTTACTGGAAATGAACGCTTCAACATAGAAGAACGAAATTTGGGGAACCAAGTCGCCTTAGTGTACTGATCATTACCTGAAAGTATCATCCAGTTTGGGTGAAAAAATATTTGCTGAGATTTCTGGAGATTCGTAATTTTTGGAAGCTTGGCAACCCCTTCCCATGAAAGTGTTTCTCGCCAGTCAGTGCTTAGGGCTACATCAAGAGGAAACAAAACGTAGAGATAGAACGTGAAACTACTTTGTTGTGTCAAGTTTCAAGAAGCTAGCACAAACCGTGTTGGATTTAGAGTTCCAAATACATCTACCAATATAGGAGAAAATAGAGTGAAACCTAAAAATTCAAACTGTTACTGGAAATGAACGCTTCAACATAGAAGAACGAAATTTGGGGAACCAAGTCGCCTTAGTGTACTGATCATTACCTGAAAATATCATCCAGTTTGGGTGAAAAAATATTTGCTGAGATTTCTGGAGATTCGTAATTTTGGGAAGCTTGGCAACCCCTTCCCATGAAAGTGTTTCTCGCCAGTCACTACTTAGGGCAACATCAAGAGGAAACAAAATGTAGAGATAGAATGTGAAACTACTATGTTGTGTCAAGTTTCAAGAAACTAGCACAAACCGTGTTGGATTTGGAGTTCCAAATACATCTATCAATATAGGAGAAAACAGAGTGAAACCTAAAAATTCAAACTGTTTCTGGAAATGAACGCTTCAACATAGAAGAATGAAATTTGGGGAACCAAGTCGCCTTAGTGTACTGATCATTACCTGAAAGTATCATCCAGTTTGGGTGAAAAAATATTTGCTGAGATTTCTGGAGATTCATAATTTTGGGAAGCTTGGCAACCCCTTCCCATGAAAGTGTTTCTCGCCAGTCACTGCTTAGGCCTACATCAAGAGGAAACAAAATGTAGAGATAGAACGTGAAACTACTTTGTTGTGTCAAGTTTCAAGAAGCTAGCACAAACCGTGTTGAATTTAGAGTTCCAAATACATCTATCAATATAGGAGAAAACAGAGTGAAACCTAAAAATTCAAACTGTTACTGGAAATGAAAGCTTCAACATAGAAGAACGAAATTTGGGGAACCAAGTCCCCTTAGTGTACTGATCATTACCTGAAAGTATCATCCAGTTTGGGTGAAAAAATATTTGCTGAGATTTCTGGAGATTCGTAATTTTTGGAAGCTTGGCAACCCCTTCCCATGAAAGTGTTTCTCGCCAGACACTGTTTAGGGCTACATCAAGAGGAAACAAAACGTAGAGATAGAACGTGAAACTACTTTGTTGTGTCAAGTTTCAACAAACTAGCACAAACCGTGTTGGATTTAGAGTTCCAAATACATCTATCAATATAGGAGAAAACAGAGTGAAACCTAAAAATTCAAACTGTTACTGGAAATAAACGCTTCAACATAGAAGAACGAAATTTGGGGAACCAAGTCGCCTTAGTGTACTGATCATTACCTGAAAGTATCATCCAGTTTGGGTGAAAAAATACTTGCTGAGATTTCTGGAGATTCGTAATTTTTGGAAGCTTGGCAACCCCTTCCCATGAAAGTGTTTCTCGCCAGTCACTGTTTAGGGCTACATCAAGAGGAAACAAAACGTAGAGATAGAACGTGAAACTACTTTGTTGTGTCAAGTTTCAAGAAGCTACCACAAACCGTGTTGGATTTAGAGTTCCAAATACATCTATCAATATAGGAGAAAACAGAGTGAAACCTAAAAATTCAAACTGTTACTGGAAATGAACGCTTCAACATAGAAGAACGAAATTTGGGGAACCAAGTCGCCTTAGTGTACTGATCATTACCTGAAAGTATCATCCAGTTTGGGTGAAAAAATATTTGCTGAGATTTCTGGAGATTCGTAATTTTTGGAAGCTTGGCAACCCCTTCCCATGAAAGTGTTTCTCGCCAGTCACTGCTTAGGGCTACATCAAGAGGAAACAAAACGTAGAGATAGAATGTGAAACTACTTTGTTGTGTCAAGCTTCAAGAAGCTAGCACAAATCGTGTTGGATATAGAGTTCCAAATACATCTATCAATATAGGAGAAAACAGAGTGAAACCTAAAAATTCAAACTGTTACTGGAAATGAACGCTTCAACATAGAAGAACGAAATTTGGGGAACCAAGTTGCCTTAGTGTACTGATCATTACCTGAAAGTATCATCCAGTTTGGGTGAAAAAATATTTGCTGAGATTTCTGGAGATTCGTAATTTTTGGAGACTTGGCAACCCCTTCCCATGAAAGTGTTTCTCGCCAGTCACTGCTTAGGGCTACATCAAGAGGAAACAAAATGTAGAGATAGAACGCGAAACTACTTTGTTTTGTATACTTTCAAGAAGCTAGCACAAACCTTGTTGGATTCAGAGTTCCAAATACATCTATCAATATAGGAGAAAACAGAGTGAAACCTAAAAATTCAAACTGTTACTGGAAATGAACGCTTCAACATAGAAGAACGAAATTTGGGGAACCAAGTCGCCTTAGTGTACTGATCATTACCTGAAAGTATCATCCAGTTTGGGTGAAAAAATATTTGCTGAGATTTCTGGAGATTCGTAATTTTGGGAAGCTTGGCAACCCCTTCCCATGAAAGTGTTTCTCGCCAGTCACTACTTAGGGCAACATCAAGAGGAAACAAAATGTAGCGATGGAATGTGAAACTACTTTGTTGTGTCAAGTTTCAAGAAACTAGCACAAACCGTGTTGGATTTAGAGTTCCAAATACATCTATCAATATAGGAGAAAACAGAGTGAAACCTAAAAATTCAAACTGTTACTGGAAATGAACGCTTCAACATAGAAGAATGAAATTTGGGGAACCAAGTCGCCTTAGTGTACTGATCATTACCTGAAAGTATCATCCAGTTTGGGTGAAAAAATATTTGCTGAGATTTCTGGAGATTCATAATTTTGGGAAGCTTGGCAACCCCTTCCCATGAAAGTGTTTCTCGCCAGTCACTGCTTAGGCCTACATCAAGAGGAAACAAAATGTAGAGATAGAACGTGAAACTACTTTGTTGTGTCAAGTTTCAAGAAGCTAGCACAAACCGTGTTGGATTTAGAGTTCCAAATACATCTATCAATATAGGAGAAAACAGAGTGAAACCTAAAAATTCAAACTGTTACTGGAAATGAAAGCTTCAACATAGAAGAACGAAATTTGGGGAACCAAGTCACCTTAGTGTACTGATCATTACCTGAAAGTATCATCCAGTTTGGGTGAAAAAATATTTGCTGAGATTTCTGGAGATTCGTAATTTTGTGAAGCTTGGCAAACCCTTCCCATGAAAGTGTTTCTCGCCAGTCACTGCTTAGGGCTACATCAAGAGGAAACAAAACATAGAGATAGAACGTGAAACTACTTTGTTGTGTCAAGTTTCAAGAAGCTAGCACAAACCGTGTTGGATTTAGAGTTCCAAATACATCTATCAATATAGGAGAAAACAGAGTGAAACCTAAAAATTCAAACTGTTACTGGAAATGAACGCTTCAACATAGAAGAACGAAATTTGGGGAACCAAGTCGCCTTAGTGTACTGATCATTACCTGAAAGTATCATCCAGTTTGTGTGAAAAAATATTTGCTGAGATTTCTGGAGATTCGTAATTTTTGGAAGCTTGGCAACCCCTTCCCATGAAAGTGTTTCTCGCCAGTCACTGCTTAGGGCTACATCAAGAGGAAACAAAACGTAGAGATAGAATGTGAAACTACTTTGTTGTGTCAAGCTTCAAGAAGCTAGCACAAATCGTGTTGGATATAGAGTTCCAAATACATCTATCAATATAGGAGAAAACAGAGTGAAACCTAAAAATTCAAACTGTTACTGGAAATGAACGCTTCAACATAGAAGAACGAAATTTGGGGAACCAAGTTGCCTTAGTGTACTGATCATTACCTGAAAGTATCATCCAGTTTGGGTGAAAAAATATTTGCTGAGATTTCTGGAGATTCGTAATTTTTGGAGACTTGGCAACCCCTTCCCATGAAAGTGTTTCTCGCCAGTCACTGCTTAGGGCTACATCAAGAGGAAACAAAATGTAGAGATAGAACGCGAAACTACTTTGTTTTGTATACTTTCAAGAAGCTAGCACAAACCTTGTTGGATTCAGAGTTCCAAATACATCTATCAATATAGGAGAAAACAGAGTGAAACCTAAAAATTCAAACTGTTACTGGAAATGAACGCTTCAACATAGAAGAACGAAATTTGGGGAACCAAGTCGCCTTAGTGTACTGATCATTACCTGAAAGTATCATCCAGTTTGGGTGAAAAAATATTTGCTGAGATTTCTGGAGATTCGTAATTTTTGGAAGCTTGGCAACCCCTTCCCATGAAAGTGTTTCTCGCCAGTCACTGCTTAGGGCTACATCAAGAGGAAACAAAACGTAGAGATAGAATGTGAAACTACTTTGTTGTGTCAAGTTTCAAGAAGCTAGCCCAAACCATGTTGGATTTAGAGTTCCAAATACATCTATCAATATAGGAGAAAACAGAGTGAAACCTAAAAATTCAAACTGTTACTGGATATGAACGCTTCAACATAGAAGAACGAAATTTGGGGAACCAAGTCGCCTTAGTGTACTGATCATTACCTGAAAGTATCATCCAGTTTGGGTGAAAAAATATTTGCTGAGATTTCTGGAGATTCGTAATTTTTGGAGACTTGGCAAACCCTTCCCATGAAAGTGTTTCTCGCCAGTCACTGCTTAGGGCTACATCAAGAGGAAACAAAACTTAGAGATAGAATGTGAAACTACTTTGTTGTGTCAAGTTTCAAGAAGCTAGCACAAACCGTGTTGGATTTAGAGTTCCAAATACATCTATCAATATAGGAGAAAACACAGTGAAACCTAAAAATTCAAACTGTTACTGGAAATAAACGCTTCAACATAGAAGAACGAAATTTGGGGAACCAAGTCGCCTTAGTGTACTGATCATTACCTGAAAGTATCATCCAGTTTGGGTGAAAAAATATTTGCTGAGATTTCTGGAGATTCGTAATTTTTGGAAGCTTGGCAACCCCTTCCCATGAAAGTGTTTCTCGCCAGTCACTGCTTAGGGCTACATCAAGAGGAAACAAAACGTAGAGATAGAACGTGAAACTACTTTGTTGTGTCAAGTTTCAAGAAGCTAGCACAAACCATGTTGGATTTAGAGTTCCAAATACATCTATCAATATAGGAGAAAACAGAGTGAAACCTAAAAATTCAAACTGTTACTGGAAATGAACGCTTCAACATCGAAGAATGAAATTTGGGGAACCAAGTCGCCTTAGTGTACTGATCATTACCTGAAAGTATCATCCAGTTTGGGTGAAAAAATATTTGCTGAGATTTCTGGAGATTCGTAATTTTTGGAGACTTGGCAAACCCTTCCCATGAAAGTGTTTCTCGCCAGTCACTGCTTAGGGCTACATCAAGAGGAAACAAAACGTAGAGATAGAATGTGAAACTACTTTGTTGTGTCAAGTTTCAAGAAACTAGCACAAACCGTGTTGGATTTAGAGTTCCAAATACATCTATCAATATAGGAGAAAACAGAGGGAAACCTAAAAATTCAAACTGTTACTGGAAATGAACGCTTCAACATAGAAGAACGAAATTTGGGGAACCAAGTCGCCTTAGTGTACTGATCATTACCTGAAAGTATCATCCAGTTTGGGTGAAAAAATATTTGCTGAGATTTCTGGAGATTCGTAATTTTGTGAAGCTTGGCAAACCCTTCCCATGAAAGTGTTTCTCGCCAGTCACTGCTTAGGGCTACATCAAGCGGAAACAAAACATAGAGATAGAACGTGAAACTACTTTGTTGTGTCAAGTTTCAAGAAGCTAGCACAAACCGTGTTGGATTTAGAGTTCCAAATACATCTATCAATATAGGAGAAAACAGAGTGAAACCTAAAAATTCAAACTGTTACTGGAAATGAACGCTTCAACATAGAAGAACGAAATTTGGGGAACCAAGTCGCCTTAGTGTACTGATCATTACCTGAAAGTATCATCCAGTTTGGGTGAAAAAATATTTGCTGAGATTTCTGGAGATTCGTAATTTTTGGAAGCTTGGCAACCCCTTCCCATGAAAGTGTTTCTCGCCAGTCACTGCTTAGGGCTACATCAAGAGGAAACAAAATGTAGAGATAGAATGTGAAACTACTTTGCTGTGTCAAGCTTCAAGAAGCTAGCACAAATCGTGTTGGATATAGAGTTCCAAATACATCTATCAATATAGGAGAAAACAGAGTGAAACCTAAAAATTCAAACTGTTACTGGAAATGAACGCTTCAACATAGAAGAACGAAATTTGGGGAACCAAGTCGCCTTAGTGTACTGATCATTACCTGAAAGTATCATCCAGTTTGGGTGAAAAAATATTTGCTGAGATTTCTGGAGATTCGTAATTTTTGGAAGCTTGGCAACCCCTTCCCATGAAAGTGTTTCTCGCCAGTCACTGCTTAGGGCTACATCAAGAGGAAACAAAATGTAGAGATAGAACGTGAAACTACTTTGTTTTGTATACTTTCAAGAAGCTAGCACAAACCTTGTTGGATTCAGAGTTCCAAATACATCTATCAATATAGGAGAAAACAGAGTGAAACCTAAAAATTCAAACTGTTACTGGAAATGAACGCTTCAACATAGAAGAACGAAATTTGGGGAACCAAGTCGCCTTAGTGTACTGATCATTACCTGAAAGTATCATCCAGTTTGGGTGAAAAAATATTTGCTGAGATTTCTGGAGATTCGTAATTTTTGGAAGCTTGGCAACCCCTTCCCATGAAAGTGTTTCTCGCCAGTCACTGCTTAGGGCTACATCAAGAGGAAACAAAACGTAGAGATAGAATGTGAAACTACTTTGTTGTGTCAAGTTTCAAGAAGCTAGCCCAAACCATGTTGGATTTAGAGTTCCAAATACATCTATCAATATAGGAGAAAACAGAGTGAAACCTAAAAATTCAAACTGTTACTGGAAATGAACGCTTCAACATAGAAGAATGAAATTTGGGGAACCAAGTCGCCTTAGTGTACTGATCATTACCTGAAAGTATCATCCAGTTTGGGTGAAAAAATATTTGCTGAGATTTCTGGAGATTCGTAATTTTTGGAGACTTGGCAAACCCTTCCCATGAAAGTGTTTCTCGCCAGTCACTGCTTAGGGCTACATCAAGAGGAAACAAAACGTAGAGATAGAACGTGAAACTACTTTGTTGTGTCAAGTTTCAAGAAGCTAGCACAAACCGTGTTGGATTTAGAGTTCCAAATACATCTATCAATATAGGAGAAAACACAGTGAAACCTAAAAATTCAAACTGTTACTGGAAATGAACGCTTCAACATAGAAGAACGAAATTTGGGGAACCAAGTCGCCTTAGTGTACTGATCATTACCTGAAAGTATCATCCAGTTTGGGTGAAAAAATATTTGCTGAGATTTCTGGAGATTCGTAATTTTTGGAAGCTTGGCAACCCCTTCCCATGAAAGTGTTTCTCGCCAGTCACTGCTTAGGGCTACATCAAGAGGAAACAAAACTTAGAGATAGAATGTGAAACTACTTTGTTGTGTCAAGTTTCAAGAAGCTAGCACAAACCGTGTTGGATTTAGAGTTCCAAATACATCTATCAATATAGGAGAAAACAGAGTGAAACCTAAAAATTCAAACTGTTACTGGAAATGAACGCTTCAACATAGAAGAACGAAATTTGGGGAACCAAGTCGCCTTAGTGTACTGATCATTACCTGAAAGTATCATCCAGTTTGGGTGAAAAAATATTTGCTGAGATTTCTGGAGATTCGTAATTTTTGGAAGCTTGGCAACCCCTTCCCATGAAAGTGTTTCTCGCCAGTCAGTGCTTAGGGCTACATCAAGAGGAAACAAAACGTAGAGATAGAACGTGAAACTACTTTGTTGTGTCAAGTTTCAAGAAGCTAGCACAAACCGTGTTGGATTTAGAGTTCCAAATACATCTATCAATATAGGAGAAAACAGAGTGAAACCTAAAAATTCAAACTGTTACTGGAAATGAAAGCTTCAACATAGAAGAACGAAATTTGGGGAACCAAGTCCCCTTAGTGTACTGATCATTACCTGAAAGTATCATCCAGTTTGGGTGAAAAAATATTTGCTGAGATTTCTGGAGATTCGTAATTTTTGGAAGCTTGGCAACCCCTTCCCATGAAAGTGTTTCTCGCCAGACACTGTTTAGGGCTACATCAAGAGGAAACAAAACGTAGAGATAGAACGTGAAACTACTTTGTTGTGTCAAGTTTCAACAAACTAGCACAAACCGTGTTGGATTTAGAGTTCCAAATACATCTATCAATATAGGAGAAAACAGAGTGAAACCTAAAAATTCAAACTGTTACTGGAAATAAACGCTTCAACATAGAAGAACGAAATTTGGGGAACCAAGTCGCCTTAGTGTACTGATCATTACCTGAAAGTATCATCCAGTTTGGGTGAAAAAATACTTGCTGAGATTTCTGGAGATTCGTAATTTTTGGAAGCTTGGCAACCCCTTCCCATGAAAGTGTTTCTCGCCAGTCACTGTTTAGGGCTACATCAAGAGGAAACAAAACATAGAGATAGAACGTGAAACTACTTTGTTGTGTCAAGTTTCAAGAAGCTACCACAAACCGTGTTGGATTTAGAGTTCCAAATACATCTATCAATATAGGAGAAAACAGAGTGAAACCTAAAAATTCAAACTGTTACTGGAAATGAACGCTTCAACATAGAAGAACGAAATTTGGGGAACCAAGTCGCCTTAGTGTACTGATCATTACCTGAAAGTATCATCCAGTTTGGGTGAAAAAATATTTGCTGAGATTTCTGGAGATTCGTAATTTTTGGAAGCTTGGCAACCCCTTCCCATGAAAGTGTTTCTCGCCAGTCACTGCTTAGGGCTACATCAAGAGGAAACAAAACGTAGAGATAGAATGTGAAACTACTTTGTTGTGTCAAGCTTCAAGAAGCTAGCACAAATCGTGTTGGATATAGAGTTCCAAATACATCTATCAATATAGGAGAAAACAGAGTGAAACCTAAAAATTCAAACTGTTACTGGAAATGAACGCTTCAACATAGAAGAACGAAATTTGGGGAACCAAGTCGCCTTAGTGTACTGATCATTACCTGAAAGTATCATCCAGTTTGGGTGAAAAAATATTTGCTGAGATTTCTGGAGATTCGTAATTTTGGGAAGCTTGGCAACCCCTTCCCATGAAAGTGTTTCTCGCCAGTCACTGCTTAGGGCTACATCAAGAGGAAACAAAACGTAGAGATAGAACGTGAAACTACTTTGTTGTGTCAAGTTTCAAGAAGCTAGCACAAACCGTGTTGGATTTAGCGTTCCAAATACATCTATCAATATAGGAGAAAACAGAGTGAAACCTAAAAATTCAAACTGTTACTGGAAATGAACGCTTCAACATAGAAGAACGAAATTTGGGGAACCAAGTCGCCTTAGTGTACTGATCATTACCTGAAAGTATCATCCAGTTTGGGTGAAAAAATATTTGCTGAGATTTCTGGAGATTCGTAATTTTTGGAAGCTTGGCAACCCCTTCCCATGAAAGTGTTTCTCGCCAGTCACTGCTTAGGGCTACATCAAGAGGAAACAAAACGTAGAGATAGAATGTGAAACTACTTTGTTGTGTCAAGTTTCAAGAAGCTAGCACAAACCATGTTGGATTTAGAGTTCCAAATACATCTATCAATATAGGAGAAAACACAGTGAAACCTAAAAATTCAAACTGTTACTGGAAATGAACGCTTCAACATAGAAGAATGAAATTTTGGGAACCAAGTCGCCTTAGTGTACTGATCATTACCTGAAAGTATCATCCAGTTTGGGTGAAAAAATATTTGCTGAGATTTCTGGAGATTCGTAATTTTTGGAGACTTGGCAAACCCTTCCCATGAAAGTGTTTCTCGCCAGTCACTGCTTAGGGCTACATCAAGAGGAAACAAAACGTAGAGATAGAACGTGAAACTACTTTGTTGTGTCAAGTTTCAAGAAGCTAGCACAAACCGTGTTGGATTTAGAGTTCCAAATACATCTATCAATATAGGAGAAAACACAGTGAAACCTAAAAATTCAAACTGTTACTGGAAATGAACGCTTCAACATAGAAGAACGAAATTTGGGGAACCAAGTCGCCTTAGTGTACTGATCATTACCTGAAAGTATCATCCAGTTTGGGTGAAAAAATATTTGCTGAGATTTCTGGAGATTCGTAATTTTTGGAAGCTTGGCAACCCCTTCCCATGAAAGTGTTTCTCGCCAGTCACTGCTTAGGGCTACATCAAGAGGAAACAAAACGTAGAGATAGAATGTGAAACTACTTTGTTGTGTCAAGCTTCAAGAAGCTAACACAAATCGTGTTGGATATAGAGTTCCAAATACATCTATCAATATAGGAGAAAACAGAGTGAAACCTAAAAATTCAAACTGTTACTGGAAATGAACGCTTCAACATAGAAGAACGAAATTTGGGGAACCAAGTCGCCTTAGTGTACTGATCATTACCTGAAAGTATCATCCAGTTTGGGTGAAAAAATATTTGCTGAGATTTCTGGAGATTCGTAATTTTTGGAAGCTTGGCAACCCCTTCCCATGAAAGTGTTTCTCGCCAGTCACTGCTTAGGGCTACATCAAGAGGAAACAAAATGTAGAGATAGAATGTGAAACTACTTTGTTTTGTATACTTTCAAGAAGCTAGCACAAACCTTGTTGGATTCAGAGTTCCAAATACATCTATCAATATAGGAGAAAACAGAGTGAAACCTAAAAATTCAAACTGTTACTGGAAATAAACGCTTCAACATAGAAGAACGAAATTTGGGGAACCAAGTCGCCTTAGTGTACTGATCATTACCTGAAAGTATCATCCAGTTTGGGTGAAAAAATACTTGCTGAGATTTCTGGAGATTCGTAATTTTTGGAAGCTTGGCAACCCCTTCCCATGAAAGTGTTTCTCGCCAGTCACTGTTTAGGGCTACATCAAGAGGAAACAAAACGTAGAGATAGAACGTGAAACTACTTTGTTGTGTCAAGTTTCAAGAAGCTAGCACAAACCGTGTTGGATTTAGAGTTCCAAATACATCTATCAATATAGGAGAAAACAGAGTGAAACCTAAAAATTCAAACTGTTACTGGAAATGAACGCTTCAACATAGAAGAACGAAATTTGGGGAACCAAGTCGCCTTAGTGTACTGATCATTACCTGAAAGTATCATCCAGTTTGGGTGAAAAAATATTTGCTGAGATTTCTGGAGATTCGTAATTTTTGGAAGCTTGGCAACCCCTTCCCATGAAAGTGTTTCTCGCCAGTCACTGCTTAGGGCTACATCAAGAGGAAACAAAACGTAGAGATAGAATGTGAAACTACTTTGTTGTGTCAAGCTTCAAGAAGCTAGCACAAATCGTGTTGGATATAGAGTTCCAAATACATCTATCAATATAGGAGAAAACAGAGTGAAACCTAAAAATTCAAACTGTTACTGGAAATGAACGCTTCAACATAGAAGAACGAAATTTGGGGAACCAAGTCGCCTTAGTGTACTGATCATTACCTGAAAGTATCATCCAGTTTGGGTGAAAAAATATTTGCTGAGATTTCTGGAGATTCGTAATTTTGGGAAGCTTGGCAACCCCTTCCCATGAAAGTGTTTCTCGCCAGTCACTGCTTAGGGCTACATCAAGAGGAAACAATACGTAGAGATAGAACGTGAAACTACTTTGTTGTGTCAAGTTTCAAGAAGCTAGCACAAACTGTGTTGGATTTAGCGTTCCAAATACATCTATCAATATAGGAGAAAACAGAGTGAAACCTAAAAATTCAAACTGTTACTGGAAATGAACGCTTCAACATAGAAGAACGAAATTTGGGGAACCAAGTCGCCTTAGTGTACTGATCATTACCTGAAAGTATCATCCAGTTTGGGTGAAAAAATATTTGCTGAGATTTCTGGAGATTCGTAATTTTTGGAAGCTTGGCAACCCCTTCCCATGAAAGTGTTTCTCGCCAGTCACTGCTTAGGGCTACATCAAGAGGAAACAAAACGTAGAGATAGAATGTGAAACTACTTTGTTGTGTCAAGTTTCAAGAAGCTAGCACAAACCATGTTGGATTTAGAGTTCCAAATACATCTATCAATATAGGAGAAAACACAGTGAAACCTAAAAATTCAAACTGTTACTGGAAATGAACGCTTCAACATAGAAGAATGAAATTTTGGGAACCAAGTCGCCTTAGTGTACTGACCACTACCTGAAAGTATCATCCAGTTTGGGTGAAAAAATATTTGCTGAGATTTCTGGAGATTCGTAATTTTTGGAGACTTGGCAAACCCTTCCCATGAAAGTGTTTCTCGCCAGTCACTGCTTAGGGCTACATCAAGAGGAAACAAAACGTAGAGATAGAACGTGAAACTACTTTGTTGTGTCAAGTTTCAAGAAGCTAGCACAAACCGTGTTGGATTTAGAGTTCCAAATACATCTATCAATATAGGAGAAAACACAGTGAAACCTAAAAATTCAAACTGTTACTGGAAATGAACGCTTCAACATAGAAGAACGAAATTTGGGGAACCAAGTCGCCTTAGTGTACTGATCATTACCTGAAAGTATCATCCAGTTTGGGTGAAAAAATATTTGCTGAGATTTCTGGAGATTCGTAATTTTTGGAAGCTTGGCAACCCCTTCCCATGAAAGTGTTTCTCGCCAGTCACTGCTTAGGGCTACATCAAGAGGAAACAAAACGTAGAGATAGAATGTGAAACTACTTTGTTGTGTCAAGCTTCAAGAAGCTAGCACAAATCGTGTTGGATATAGAGTTCCAAATACATCTATCAATATAGGAGAAAACAGAGTGAAACCTAAAAATTCAAACTGTTACTGGAAATGAACGCTTCAACATAGAAGAACGAAATTTGGGGAACCAAGTCGCCTTAGTGTACTGATCATTACCTGAAAGTATCATCCAGTTTGGGTGAAAAAATATTTGCTGAGATTTCTGGAGATTCGTAATTTTTGGAAGCTTGGCAACCCCTTCCCATGAAAGTGTTTCTCGCCAGTCACTGCTTAGGGCTACATCAAGAGGAAACAAAATGTAGAGATAGAACGTGAAACTACTTTGTTTTGTATACTTTCAAGAAGCTAGCACAAACCTTGTTGGATTCAGAGTTCCAAATACATCTATCAATATAGGAGAAAACAGAGTGAAACCTAAAAATTCAAACTGTTACTGGAAATGAACGCTTCAACATAGAAGAACGAAATTTGGGGAACCAAGTCGCCTTAGTGTACTGATCATTACCTGAAAGTATCATCCAGTTTGGGTGAAAAAATATTTGCTGAGATTTCTGGAGATTCGTAATTTTCGGAAGCTTGGCAACCCCTTCCCATGAAAGTGTTTCTCGCCAGTCACTGCTTAGGGCTACATCAAGAGGAAACAAAACGTAGAGATAGAACGTGAAACTACTTTGCTGTGTCAAGTTTCAAGAAGCTAGCACAAACCGTTTTGGATTTAGCGTTCCAAATACATCTATCAATATAGGAGAAAACAGAGTGAAACCTAAAAATTCAAACTGTTACTGGAAATGAACGCTTCAACATAGAAGAACGAAATTTGGGGAACCAAGTCGCCTTAGTGTACTGATCATTACCTGAAAGTATCATCCAGTTTGGGTGAAAAAATATTTGCTGAGATTTCTGGAGATTCGTAATTTTTGGAAGCTTGGCAACCCCTTCCCATGAAAGTGTTTCTCGCCAGTCACTGCTTAGGGCTACATCAAGAGGAAACAAAACGTAGAGATAGAATGTGAAACTACTTTGTTGTGTCAAGTTTCAAGAAGCTAGCCCAAACCATGTTGGATTTAGAGTTCCAAATACATCTATCAATATAGGAGAAAACACAGTGAAACCTAAAAATTCAAACTGTTACTGGAAATGAACGCTTCAACATAGAAGAATGAAATTTTGGGAACCAAGTCGCCTTAGTGTACTGATCATTACCTGAAAGTATCATCCAGTTTGGGTGAAAAAATATTTGCTGAGATTTCTGGAGATTCGTAATTTTTGGAGACTTGGCAAACCCTTCCCATGAAAGTGTTTCTCGCCAGTCACTGCTTAGGGCTACATCAAGAGGAAACAATACGTAGAGATAGAACGTGAAACTACTTTGTTGTGTCAAGTTTCAAGAAGCTAGCACAAACCGTGTTGGATTTAGAGTTCCAAATACATCTATCAATATAGGAGAAAACACAGTGAAACCTAAAAATTCAAACTGTTACTGGAAATGAACGCTTCAACATAGAAGAACGAAATTTGGGGAACCAAGTCGCCTTAGTGTACTGATCATTACCTGAAAGTATCATCCAGTTTGGGTGAAAAAATATTTGCTGAGATTTCTGGAGATTCGTAATTTTTGGAAGCTTGGCAACCCCTTCCCATGAAAGTGTTTCTCGCCAGTCACTGCTTAGGGCTACATCAAGAGGAAACAAAACGTAGAGATAGAATGTGAAACTACTTTGTTGTGTCAAGCTTCAAGAAGCTAACACAAATCGTGTTGGATATAGAGTTCCAAATACATCTATCAATATAGGAGAAAACAGAGTGAAACCTAAAAATTCAAACTGTTACTGGAAATGAACGCTTCAACATAGAAGAACGAAATTTGGGGAACCAAGTCGCCTTAGTGTACTGATCATTACCTGAAAGTATCATCCAGTTTGGGTGAAAAAATATTTGCTGAGATTTCTGGAGATTCGTAATTTTTGGAAGCTTGGCAACCCCTTCCCATGAAAGTGTTTCTCGCCAGTCACTGCTTAGGGCTACATCAAGAGGAAACAAAATGTAGAGATAGAACGTGAAACTACTTTGTTTTGTATACTTTCAAGAAGCTAGCACAAACCTTGTTGGATTCAGAGTTCCAAATACATCTATCAATATAGGAGAAAACAGAGTGAAACCTAAAAATTCAAACTGTTACTGGAAATAAACGCTTCAACATAGAAGAACGAAATTTGGGGAACCAAGTCGCCTTAGTGTACTGATCATTACCTGAAAGTATCATCCAGTTTGGGTGAAAAAATACTTGCTGAGATTTCTGGAGATTCGTAATTTTTGGAAGCTTGGCAACCCCTTCCCATGAAAGTGTTTCTCGCCAGTCACTGTTTAGGGCTACATCAAGAGGAAACAAAACGTAGAGATAGAACGTGAAACTACTTTGTTGTGTCAAGTTTCAAGAAGCTAGCACAAACCGTGTTGGATTTAGAGTTCCAAATACATCTATCAATATAGGAGAAAACAGAGTGAAACCTAAAAATTCAAACTGTTACTGGAAATGAACGCTTCAACATAGAAGAACGAAATTTGGGGAACCAAGTCGCCTTAGTGTACTGATCATTACCTGAAAGTATCATCCAGTTTGGGTGAAAAAATATTTGCTGAGATTTCTGGAGATTCGTAATTTTTGGAAGCTTGGCAACCCCTTCCCATGAAAGTGTTTCTCGCCAGTCACTGCTTAGGGCTACATCAAGAGGAAACAAAACGTAGAGATAGAATGTGAAACTACTTTGTTGTGTCAAGCTTCAAGAAGCTAGCACAAATCGTGTTGGATATAGAGTTCCAAATACATCTATCAATATAGGAGAAAACAGAGTGAAACCTAAAAATTCAAACTGTTACTGGAAATGAACGCTTCAACATAGAAGAACGAAATTTGGGGAACCAAGTCGCCTTAGTGTACTGATCATTACCTGAAAGTATCATCCAGTTTGGGTGAAAAAATATTTGCTGAGATTTCTGGAGATTCGTAATTTTGGGAAGCTTGGCAACCCCTTCCCATGAAAGTGTTTCTCGCCAGTCACTGCTTAGGGCTACATCAAGAGGAAACAATACGTAGAGATAGAACGTGAAACTACTTTGTTGTGTCAAGTTTCAAGAAGCTAGCACAAACTGTGTTGGATTTAGCGTTCCAAATACATCTATCAATATAGGAGAAAACAGAGTGAAACCTAAAAATTCAAACTGTTACTGGAAATGAACGCTTCAACATAGAAGAACGAAATTTGGGGAACCAAGTCGCCTTAGTGTACTGATCATTACCTGAAAGTATCATCCAGTTTGGGTGAAAAAATATTTGCTGAGATTTCTGGAGATTCGTAATTTTTGGAAGCTTGGCAACCCCTTCCCATGAAAGTGTTTCTCGCCAGTCACTGCTTAGGGCTACATCAAGAGGAAACAAAACGTAGAGATAGAATGTGAAACTACTTTGTTGTGTCAAGTTTCAAGAAGCTAGCACAAACCATGTTGGATTTAGAGTTCCAAATACATCTATCAATATAGGAGAAAACACAGTGAAACCTAAAAATTCAAACTGTTACTGGAAATGAACGCTTCAACATAGAAGAATGAAATTTTGGGAACCAAGTCGCCTTAGTGTACTGATCACTACCTGAAAGTATCATCCAGTTTGGGTGAAAAAATATTTGCTGAGATTTCTGGAGATTCGTAATTTTTGGAGACTTGGCAAACCCTTCCCATGAAAGTGTTTCTCGCCAGTCACTGCTTAGGGCTACATCAAGAGGAAACAAAACGTAGAGATAGAACGTGAAACTACTTTGTTGTGTCAAGTTTCAAGAAGCTAGCACAAACCGTGTTGGATTTAGAGTTCCAAATACATCTATCAATATAGGAGAAAACAGAGTGAAACCTAAAAATTCAAACTGTTACTGGAAATGAACGCTTCAACATAGAAGAACGAAATTTGGGGAACCAAGTCGCCTTAGTGTACTGATCATTACCTGAAAGTATCATCCAGTTTGGGTGAAAAAATATTTGCTGAGATTTCTGGAGATTCGTAATTTTGGGAAGCTTGGCAACCCCTTCCCATGAAAGTGTTTCTCGCCAGTCACTGCTTAGGGCTACATCAAGAGGAAACAATACGTAGAGATAGAACGTGAAACTACTTTGTTGTGTCAAGTTTCAAGAAGCTAGCACAAACTGTGTTGGATTTAGCGTTCCAAATACATCTATCAATATAGGAGAAAACAGAGTGAAACCTAAAAATTCAAACTGTTACTGGAAATGAACGCTTCAACATAGAAGAACGAAATTTGGGGAACCAAGTCGCCTTAGTGTACTGATCATTACCTGAAAGTATCATCCAGTTTGGGTGAAAAAATATTTGCTGAGATTTCTGGAGATTCGTAATTTTTGGAAGCTTGGCAACCCCTTCCCATGAAAGTGTTTCTCGCCAGTCAGTGCTTAGGGCTACATCAAGAGGAAACAAAACGTAGAGATAGAACGTGAAACTACTTTGTTGTGTCAAGTTTCAAGAAGCTAGCACAAACCGTGTTGGATTTAGAGTTCCAAATACATCTATCAATATAGGAGAAAACAGAGTGAAACCTAAAAATTCAAACTGTTACTGGAAATGAAAGCTTCAACATAGAAGAACGAAATTTGGGGAACCAAGTCCCCTTAGTGTACTGATCATTACCTGAAAGTATCATCCAGTTTGGGTGAAAAAATATTTGCTGAGATTTCTGGAGATTCGTAATTTTTGGAAGCTTGGCAACCCCTTCCCATGAAAGTGTTTCTCGCCAGACACTGTTTAGGGCTACATCAAGAGGAAACAAAACGTAGAGATAGAACGTGAAACTACTTTGTTGTGTCAAGTTTCAACAAACTAGCACAAACCGTGTTGGATTTAGAGTTCCAAATACATCTATCAATATAGGAGAAAACAGAGTGAAACCTAAAAATTCAAACTGTTACTGGAAATAAACGCTTCAACATAGAAGAACGAAATTTGGGGAACCAAGTCGCCTTAGTGTACTGATCATTACCTGAAAGTATCATCCAGTTTGGGTGAAAAAATACTTGCTGAGATTTCTGGAGATTCGTAATTTTTGGAAGCTTGGCAACCCCTTCCCATGAAAGTGTTTCTCGCCAGTCACTGTTTAGGGCTACATCAAGAGGAAACAAAACATAGAGATAGAACGTGAAACTACTTTGTTGTGTCAAGTTTCAAGAAGCTACCACAAACCGTGTTGGATTTAGAGTTCCAAATACATCTATCAATATAGGAGAAAACAGAGTGAAACCTAAAAATTCAAACTGTTACTGGAAATGAACGCTTCAACATAGAAGAACGAAATTTGGGGAACCAAGTCGCCTTAGTGTACTGATCATTACCTGAAAGTATCATCCAGTTTGGGTGAAAAAATATTTGCTGAGATTTCTGGAGATTCGTAATTTTTGGAAGCTTGGCAACCCCTTCCCATGAAAGTGTTTCTCGCCAGTCACTGCTTAGGGCTACATCAAGAGGAAACAAAACGTAGAGATAGAATGTGAAACTACTTTGTTGTGTCAAGCTTCAAGAAGCTAGCACAAATCGTGTTGGATATAGAGTTCCAAATACATCTATCAATATAGGAGAAAACAGAGTGAAACCTAAAAATTCAAACTGTTACTGGAAATGAACGCTTCAACATAGAAGAACGAAATTTGGGGAACCAAGTCGCCTTAGTGTACTGATCATTACCTGAAAGTATCATCCAGTTTGGGTGAAAAAATATTTGCTGAGATTTCTGGAGATTCGTAATTTTGGGAAGCTTGGCAACCCCTTCCCATGAAAGTGTTTCTCGCCAGTCACTGCTTAGGGCTACATCAAGAGGAAACAAAACGTAGAGATAGAACGTGAAACTACTTTGTTGTGTCAAGTTTCAAGAAGCTAGCACAAACCGTGTTGGATTTAGCGTTCCAAATACATCTATCAATATAGGAGAAAACAGAGTGAAACCTAAAAATTCAAACTGTTACTGGAAATGAACGCTTCAACATAGAAGAACGAAATTTGGGGAACCAAGTCGCCTTAGTGTACTGATCATTACCTGAAAGTATCATCCAGTTTGGGTGAAAAAATATTTGCTGAGATTTCTGGAGATTCGTAATTTTTGGAAGCTTGGCAACCCCTTCCCATGAAAGTGTTTCTCGCCAGTCACTGCTTAGGGCTACATCAAGAGGAAACAAAACGTAGAGATAGAATGTGAAACTACTTTGTTGTGTCAAGTTTCAAGAAGCTAGCACAAACCATGTTGGATTTAGAGTTCCAAATACATCTATCAATATAGGAGAAAACACAGTGAAACCTAAAAATTCAAACTGTTACTGGAAATGAACGCTTCAACATAGAAGAATGAAATTTTGGGAACCAAGTCACCTTAGTGTACTGATCATTACCTGAAAGTATCATCCAGTTTGGGTGAAAAAATATTTGCTGAGATTTCTGGAGATTCGTAATTTTTGGAGACTTGGCAAACCCTTCCCATGAAAGTGTTTCTCGCCAGTCACTGCTTAGGGCTACATCAAGAGGAAACAAAACGTAGAGATAGAACGTGAAACTACTTTGTTGTGTCAAGTTTCAAGAAGCTAGCACAAACCGTGTTGGATTTAGAGTTCCAAATACATCTATCAATATAGGAGAAAACACAGTGAAACCTAAAAATTCAAACTGTTACTGGAAATGAACGCTTCAACATAGAAGAACGAAATTTGGGGAACCAAGTCGCCTTAGTGTACTGATCATTACCTGAAAGTATCATCCAGTTTGGGTGAAAAAATATTTGCTGAGATTTCTGGAGATTCGTAATTTTTGGAAGCTTGGCAACCCCTTCCCATGAAAGTGTTTCTCGCCAGTCACTGCTTAGGGCTACATCAAGAGGAAACAAAACGTAGAGATAGAATGTGAAACTACTTTGTTGTGTCAAGCTTCAAGAAGCTAACACAAATCGTGTTGGATATAGAGTTCCAAATACATCTATCAATATAGGAGAAAACAGAGTGAAACCTAAAAATTCAAACTGTTACTGGAAATGAACGCTTCAACATAGAAGAACGAAATTTGGGGAACCAAGTCGCCTTAGTGTACTGATCATTACCTGAAAGTATCATCCAGTTTGGGTGAAAAAATATTTGCTGAGATTTCTGGAGATTCGTAATTTTTGGAAGCTTGGCAACCCCTTCCCATGAAAGTGTTTCTCGCCAGTCACTGCTTAGGGCTACATCAAGAGGAAACAAAATGTAGAGATAGAACGTGAAACTACTTTGTTTTGTATACTTTCAAGAAGCTAGCACAAACCTTGTTGGATTCAGAGTTCCAAATACATCTATCAATATAGGAGAAAACAGAGTGAAACCTAAAAATTCAAACTGTTACTGGAAATAAACGCTTCAACATAGAAGAACGAAATTTGGGGAACCAAGTCGCCTTAGTGTACTGATCATTACCTGAAAGTATCATCCAGTTTGGGTGAAAAAATACTTGCTGAGATTTCTGGAGATTCGTAATTTTTGGAAGCTTGGCAACCCCTTCCCATGAAAGTGTTTCTCGCCAGTCACTGTTTAGGGCTACATCAAGAGGAAACAAAACGTAGAGATAGAACGTGAAACTACTTTGTTGTGTCAAGTTTCAAGAAGCTAGCACAAACCGTGTTGGATTTAGAGTTCCAAATACATCTATCAATATAGGAGAAAACAGAGTGAAACCTAAAAATTCAAACTGTTACTGGAAATGAACGCTTCAACATAGAAGAACGAAATTTGGGGAACCAAGTCGCCTTAGTGTACTGATCATTACCTGAAAGTATCATCCAGTTTGGGTGAAAAAATATTTGCTGAGATTTCTGGAGATTCGTAATTTTTGGAAGCTTGGCAACCCCTTCCCATGAAAGTGTTTCTCGCCAGTCACTGCTTAGGGCTACATCAAGAGGAAACAAAACGTAGAGATAGAATGTGAAACTACTTTGTTGTGTCAAGCTTCAAGAAGCTAGCACAAATCGTGTTGGATATAGAGTTCCAAATACATCTATCAATATAGGAGAAAACAGAGTGAAACCTAAAAATTCAAACTGTTACTGGAAATGAACGCTTCAACATAGAAGAACGAAATTTGGGGAACCAAGTCGCCTTAGTGTACTGATCATTACCTGAAAGTATCATCCAGTTTGGGTGAAAAAATATTTGCTGAGATTTCTGGAGATTCGTAATTTTGGGAAGCTTGGCAACCCCTTCCCATGAAAGTGTTTCTCGCCAGTCACTGCTTAGGGCTACATCAAGAGGAAACAATACGTAGAGATAGAACGTGAAACTACTTTGTTGTGTCAAGTTTCAAGAAGCTAGCACAAACTGTGTTGGATTTAGCGTTCCAAATACATCTATCAATATAGGAGAAAACAGAGTGAAACCTAAAAATTCAAACTGTTACTGGAAATGAACGCTTCAACATAGAAGAACGAAATTTGGGGAACCAAGTCGCCTTAGTGTACTGATCATTACCTGAAAGTATCATCCAGTTTGGGTGAAAAAATATTTGCTGAGATTTCTGGAGATTCGTAATTTTTGGAAGCTTGGCAACCCCTTCCCATGAAAGTGTTTCTCGCCAGTCACTGCTTAGGGCTACATCAAGAGGAAACAAAACGTAGAGATAGAATGTGAAACTACTTTGTTGTGTCAAGTTTCAAGAAGCTAGCACAAACCATGTTGGATTTAGAGTTCCAAATACATCTATCAATATAGGAGAAAACACAGTGAAACCTAAAAATTCAAACTGTTACTGGAAATGAACGCTTCAACATAGAAGAATGAAATTTTGGGAACCAAGTCGCCTTAGTGTACTGACCACTACCTGAAAGTATCATCCAGTTTGGGTGAAAAAATATTTGCTGAGATTTCTGGAGATTCGTAATTTTTGGAGACTTGGCAAACCCTTCCCATGAAAGTGTTTCTCGCCAGTCACTGCTTAGGGCTACATCAAGAGGAAACAAAACGTAGAGATAGAACGTGAAACTACTTTGTTGTGTCAAGTTTCAAGAAGCTAGCACAAACCGTGTTGGATTTAGAGTTCCAAATACATCTATCAATATAGGAGAAAACACAGTGAAACCTAAAAATTCAAACTGTTACTGGAAATGAACGCTTCAACATAGAAGAACGAAATTTGGGGAACCAAGTCGCCTTAGTGTACTGATCATTACCTGAAAGTATCATCCAGTTTGGGTGAAAAAATATTTGCTGAGATTTCTGGAGATTCGTAATTTTTGGAAGCTTGGCAACCCCTTCCCATGAAAGTGTTTCTCGCCAGTCACTGCTTAGGGCTACATCAAGAGGAAACAAAATGTAGAGATAGAACGTGAAACTACTTTGTTTTGTATACTTTCAAGAAGCTAGCACAAACCTTGTTGGATTCAGAGTTCCAAATACATCTATCAATATAGGAGAAAACAGAGTGAAACCTAAAAATTCAAACTGTTACTGGAAATAAACGCTTCAACATAGAAGAACGAAATTTGGGGAACCAAGTCGCCTTAGTGTACTGATCATTACCTGAAAGTATCATCCAGTTTGGGTGAAAAAATACTTGCTGAGATTTCTGGAGATTCGTAATTTTTGGAAGCTTGGCAACCCCTTCCCATGAAAGTGTTTCTCGCCAGTCACTGTTTAGGGCTACATCAAGAGGAAACAAAACGTAGAGATAGAACGTGAAACTACTTTGTTGTGTCAAGTTTCAAGAAGCTAGCACAAACCGTGTTGGATTTAGAGTTCCAAATACATCTATCAATATAGGAGAAAACAGAGTGAAACCTAAAAATTCAAACTGTTACTGGAAATGAACGCTTCAACATAGAAGAACGAAATTTGGGGAACCAAGTCGCCTTAGTGTACTGATCATTACCTGAAAGTATCATCCAGTTTGGGTGAAAAAATATTTGCTGAGATTTCTGGAGATTCGTAATTTTTGGAAGCTTGGCAACCCCTTCCCATGAAAGTGTTTCTCGCCAGTCACTGCTTAGGGCTACATCAAGAGGAAACAAAACGTAGAGATAGAATGTGAAACTACTTTGTTGTGTCAAGCTTCAAGAAGCTAGCACAAATCGTGTTGGATATAGAGTTCCAAATACATCTATCAATATAGGAGAAAACAGAGTGAAACCTAAAAATTCAAACTGTTACTGGAAATGAACGCTTCAACATAGAAGAACGAAATTTGGGGAACCAAGTCGCCTTAGTGTACTGATCATTACCTGAAAGTATCATCCAGTTTGGGTGAAAAAATATTTGCTGAGATTTCTGGAGATTCGTAATTTTGGGAAGCTTGGCAACCCCTTCCCATGAAAGTGTTTCTCGCCAGTCACTGCTTAGGGCTACATCAAGAGGAAACAATACGTAGAGATAGAACGTGAAACTACTTTGTTGTGTCAAGTTTCAAGAAGCTAGCACAAACTGTGTTGGATTTAGCGTTCCAAATACATCTATCAATATAGGAGAAAACAGAGTGAAACCTAAAAATTCAAACTGTTACTGGAAATGAACGCTTCAACATAGAAGAACGAAATTTGGGGAACCAAGTCGCCTTAGTGTACTGATCATTACCTGAAAGTATCATCCAGTTTGGGTGAAAAAATATTTGCTGAGATTTCTGGAGATTCGTAATTTTTGGAAGCTTGGCAACCCCTTCCCATGAAAGTGTTTCTCGCCAGTCACTGCTTAGGGCTACATCAAGAGGAAACAAAACGTAGAGATAGAATGTGAAACTACTTTGTTGTGTCAAGTTTCAAGAAGCTAGCACAAACCATGTTGGATTTAGAGTTCCAAATACATCTATCAATATAGGAGAAAACACAGTGAAACCTAAAAATTCAAACTGTTACTGGAAATGAACGCTTCAACATAGAAGAATGAAATTTTGGGAACCAAGTCGCCTTAGTGTACTGATCACTACCTGAAAGTATCATCCAGTTTGGGTGAAAAAATATTTGCTGAGATTTCTGGAGATTCGTAATTTTTGGAGACTTGGCAAACCCTTCCCATGAAAGTGTTTCTCGCCAGTCACTGCTTAGGGCTACATCAAGAGGAAACAAAACGTAGAGATAGAACGTGAAACTACTTTGTTGTGTCAAGTTTCAAGAAGCTAGCACAAACCGTGTTGGATTTAGAGTTCCAAATACATCTATCAATATAGGAGAAAACAGAGTGAAACCTAAAAATTCAAACTGTTACTGGAAATGAACGCTTCAACATAGAAGAACGAAATTTGGGGAACCAAGTCGCCTTAGTGTACTGATCATTACCTGAAAGTATCATCCAGTTTGGGTGAAAAAATATTTGCTGAGATTTCTGGAGATTCGTAATTTTGGGAAGCTTGGCAACCCCTTCCCATGAAAGTGTTTCTCGCCAGTCACTGCTTAGGGCTACATCAAGAGGAAACAATACGTAGAGATAGAACGTGAAACTACTTTGTTGTGTCAAGTTTCAAGAAGCTAGCACAAACTGTGTTGGATTTAGCGTTCCAAATACATCTATCAATATAGGAGAAAACAGAGTGAAACCTAAAAATTCAAACTGTTACTGGAAATGAACGCTTCAACATAGAAGAACGAAATTTGGGGAACCAAGTCGCCTTAGTGTACTGATCATTACCTGAAAGTATCATCCAGTTTGGGTGAAAAAATATTTGCTGAGATTTCTGGAGATTCGTAATTTTTGGAAGCTTGGCAACCCCTTCCCATGAAAGTGTTTCTCGCCAGTCACTGCTTAGGGCTACATCAAGAGGAAACAAAACGTAGAGATAGAATGTGAAACTACTTTGTTGTGTCAAGCTTCAAGAAGCTAACACAAATCGTGTTGGATATAGAGTTCCAAATACATCTATCAATATAGGAGAAAACAGAGTGAAACCTAAAAATTCAAACTGTTACTGGAAATGAACGCTTCAACATAGAAGAACGAAATTTGGGGAACCAAGTCGCCTTAGTGTACTGATCATTACCTGAAAGTATCATCCAGTTTGGGTGAAAAAATATTTGCTGAGATTTCTGGAGATTCGTAATTTTTGGAAGCTTGGCAACCCCTTCCCATGAAAGTGTTTCTCGCCAGTCACTGCTTAGGGCTACATCAAGAGGAAACAAAATGTAGAGATAGAACGTGAAACTACTTTGTTTTGTATACTTTCAAGAAGCTAGCACAAACCTTGTTGGATTCAGAGTTCCAAATACATCTATCAATATAGGAGAAAACAGAGTGAAACCTAAAAATTCAAACTGTTACTGGAAATAAACGCTTCAACATAGAAGAACGAAATTTGGGGAACCAAGTCGCCTTAGTGTACTGATCATTACCTGAAAGTATCATCCAGTTTGGGTGAAAAAATACTTGCTGAGATTTCTGGAGATTCGTAATTTTTGGAAGCTTGGCAACCCCTTCCCATGAAAGTGTTTCTCGCCAGTCACTGTTTAGGGCTACATCAAGAGGAAACAAAACGTAGAGATAGAACGTGAAACTACTTTGTTGTGTCAAGTTTCAAGAAGCTAGCACAAACCGTGTTGGATTTAGAGTTCCAAATACATCTATCAATATAGGAGAAAACAGAGTGAAACCTAAAAATTCAAACTGTTACTGGAAATGAACGCTTCAACATAGAAGAACGAAATTTGGGGAACCAAGTCGCCTTAGTGTACTGATCATTACCTGAAAGTATCATCCAGTTTGGGTGAAAAAATATTTGCTGAGATTTCTGGAGATTCGTAATTTTTGGAAGCTTGGCAACCCCTTCCCATGAAAGTGTTTCTCGCCAGTCACTGCTTAGGGCTACATCAAGAGGAAACAAAACGTAGAGATAGAATGTGAAACTACTTTGTTGTGTCAAGCTTCAAGAAGCTAGCACAAATCGTGTTGGATATAGAGTTCCAAATACATCTATCAATATAGGAGAAAACAGAGTGAAACCTAAAAATTCAAACTGTTACTGGAAATGAACGCTTCAACATAGAAGAACGAAATTTGGGGAACCAAGTCGCCTTAGTGTACTGATCATTACCTGAAAGTATCATCCAGTTTGGGTGAAAAAATATTTGCTGAGATTTCTGGAGATTCGTAATTTTGGGAAGCTTGGCAACCCCTTCCCATGAAAGTGTTTCTCGCCAGTCACTGCTTAGGGCTACATCAAGAGGAAACAATACGTAGAGATAGAACGTGAAACTACTTTGTTGTGTCAAGTTTCAAGAAGCTAGCACAAACTGTGTTGGATTTAGCGTTCCAAATACATCTATCAATATAGGAGAAAACAGAGTGAAACCTAAAAATTCAAACTGTTACTGGAAATGAACGCTTCAACATAGAAGAACGAAATTTGGGGAACCAAGTCGCCTTAGTGTACTGATCATTACCTGAAAGTATCATCCAGTTTGGGTGAAAAAATATTTGCTGAGATTTCTGGAGATTCGTAATTTTTGGAAGCTTGGCAACCCCTTCCCATGAAAGTGTTTCTCGCCAGTCACTGCTTAGGGCTACATCAAGAGGAAACAAAACGTAGAGATAGAATGTGAAACTACTTTGTTGTGTCAAGTTTCAAGAAGCTAGCACAAACCATGTTGGATTTAGAGTTCCAAATACATCTATCAATATAGGAGAAAACACAGTGAAACCTAAAAATTCAAACTGTTACTGGAAATGAACGCTTCAACATAGAAGAATGAAATTTTGGGAACCAAGTCGCCTTAGTGTACTGATCACTACCTGAAAGTATCATCCAGTTTGGGTGAAAAAATATTTGCTGAGATTTCTGGAGATTCGTAATTTTTGGAGACTTGGCAAACCCTTCCCATGAAAGTGTTTCTCGCCAGTCACTGCTTAGGGCTACATCAAGAGGAAACAAAACGTAGAGATAGAACGTGAAACTACTTTGTTGTGTCAAGTTTCAAGAAGCTAGCACAAACCGTGTTGGATTTAGAGTTCCAAATACATCTATCAATATAGGAGAAAACAGAGTGAAACCTAAAAATTCAAACTGTTACTGGAAATGAACGCTTCAACATAGAAGAACGAAATTTGGGGAACCAAGTCGCCTTAGTGTACTGATCATTACCTGAAAGTATCATCCAGTTTGGGTGAAAAAATATTTGCTGAGATTTCTGGAGATTCGTAATTTTGGGAAGCTTGGCAACCCCTTCCCATGAAAGTGTTTCTCGCCAGTCACTGCTTAGGGCTACATCAAGAGGAAACAATACGTAGAGATAGAACGTGAAACTACTTTGTTGTGTCAAGTTTCAAGAAGCTAGCACAAACTGTGTTGGATTTAGCGTTCCAAATACATCTATCAATATAGGAGAAAACAGAGTGAAACCTAAAAATTCAAACTGTTACTGGAAATGAACGCTTCAACATAGAAGAACGAAATTTGGGGAACCAAGTCGCCTTAGTGTACTGATCATTACCTGAAAGTATCATCCAGTTTGGGTGAAAAAATATTTGCTGAGATTTCTGGAGATTCGTAATTTTTGGAAGCTTGGCAACCCCTTCCCATGAAAGTGTTTCTCGCCAGTCACTGCTTAGGGCTACATCAAGAGGAAACAAAACGTAGAGATAGAATGTGAAACTACTTTGTTGTGTCAAGTTTCAAGAAGCTAGCACAAACCATGTTGGATTTAGAGTTCCAAATACATCTATCAATATAGGAGAAAACACAGTGAAACCTAAAAATTCAAACTGTTACTGGAAATGAACGCTTCAACATAGAAGAATGAAATTTTGGGAACCAAGTCGCCTTAGTGTACTGATCACTACCTGAAAGTATCATCCAGTTTGGGTGAAAAAATATTTGCTGAGATTTCTGGAGATTCGTAATTTTTGGAGACTTGGCAAACCCTTCCCATGAAAGTGTTTCTCGCCAGTCACTGCTTAGGGCTACATCAAGAGGAAACAAAACGTAGAGATAGAACGTGAAACTACTTTGTTGTGTCAAGTTTCAAGAAGCTAGCACAAACCGTGTTGGATTTAGAGTTCCAAATACATCTATCAATATAGGAGAAAACACAGTGAAACCTAAAAATTCAAACTGTTACTGGAAATGAACGCTTCAACATAGAAGAACGAAATTTGGGGAACCAAGTCGCCTTAGTGTACTGATCATTACCTGAAAGTATCATCCAGTTTGGGTGAAAAAATATTTGCTGAGATTTCTGGAGATTCGTAATTTTTGGAAGCTTGGCAACCCCTTCCCATGAAAGTGTTTCTCGCCAGTCACTGCTTAGGGCTACATCAAGAGGAAACAAAACGTAGAGATAGAATGTGAAACTACTTTGTTGTGTCAAGCTTCAAGAAGCTAGCACAAATCGTGTTGGATATAGAGTTCCAAATACATCTATCAATATAGGAGAAAACAGAGTGAAACCTAAAAATTCAAACTGTTACTGGAAATGAACGCTTCAACATAGAAGAACGAAATTTGGGGAACCAAGTCGCCTTAGTGTACTGATCATTACCTGAAAGTATCATCCAGTTTGGGTGAAAAAATATTTGCTGAGATTTCTGGAGATTCGTAATTTTTGGAAGCTTGGCAACCCCTTCCCATGAAAGTGTTTCTCGCCAGTCACTGCTTAGGGCTACATCAAGAGGAAACAAAATGTAGAGATAGAACGTGAAACTACTTTGTTTTGTATACTTTCAAGAAGCTAGCACAAACCTTGTTGGATTCAGAGTTCCAAATACATCTATCAATATAGGAGAAAACAGAGTGAAACCTAAAAATTCAAACTGTTACTGGAAATGAACGCTTCAACATAGAAGAACGAAATTTGGGGAACCAAGTCGCCTTAGTGTACTGATCATTACCTGAAAGTATCATCCAGTTTGGGTGAAAAAATATTTGCTGAGATTTCTGGAGATTCGTAATTTTCGGAAGCTTGGCAACCCCTTCCCATGAAAGTGTTTCTCGCCAGTCACTGCTTAGGGCTACATCAAGAGGAAACAAAACGTAGAGATAGAACGTGAAACTACTTTGCTGTGTCAAGTTTCAAGAAGCTAGCACAAACCGTTTTGGATTTAGCGTTCCAAATACATCTATCAATATAGGAGAAAACAGAGTGAAACCTAAAAATTCAAACTGTTACTGGAAATGAACGCTTCAACATAGAAGAACGAAATTTGGGGAACCAAGTCGCCTTAGTGTACTGATCATTACCTGAAAGTATCATCCAGTTTGGGTGAAAAAATATTTGCTGAGATTTCTGGAGATTCGTAATTTTTGGAAGCTTGGCAACCCCTTCCCATGAAAGTGTTTCTCGCCAGTCACTGCTTAGGGCTACATCAAGAGGAAACAAAACGTAGAGATAGAATGTGAAACTACTTTGTTGTGTCAAGTTTCAAGAAGCTAGCCCAAACCATGTTGGATTTAGAGTTCCAAATACATCTATCAATATAGGAGAAAACAGAGTGAAACCTAAAAATTCAAACTGTTACTGGAAATGAACGCTACAACATAGAAGAATGAAATTTGGGGAACCAAGTCGCCTTAGTGTACTGATCATTACCTGAAAGTATCATCCAGTTTGGGTGAAAAAATATTTGCTGAGATTTCTGGAGATTCGTAATTTTTGGAGACTTGGCAAACGCTTCCCATGAAAGTGTTTCTCGCCAGTCACTGCTTAGGGCTACATCAAGAGGAAACAAAACGTAGAGATAGAACGTGAAACTACTTTGTTGTGTCAAGTTTCAAGAAGCTAGCACAAACCGTGTTGGATTTAGAGTTCCAAATACATCTATCAATATAGGAGAAAACAGAGTGAAACCTAAAAATTCAAACTGTTACTGGAAATGAACGCTTCAACATAGAAGAACGAAATTTGGGGAACCAAGTCGCCTTAGTGTACTGATCATTACCTGAAAGTATCATCCAGTTTGGGTGAAAAAATATTTGCTGAGATTTCTGGAGATTCGTAATTTTTGGAAGCTTGGCAACCCCTTCCCATGAAAGTGTTTCTCGCCAGTCACTGCTTAGGGCTACATCAAGAGGAAACAAAACGTAGAGATAGAATGTGAAACTACTTTGTTGTGTCAAGTTTCAAGAAGCTAGCACAAACCATGTTGGATTTAGAGTTCCAAATACATCTATCAATATAGGAGAAAACAGAGTGAAACCTAAAAATTCAAACTGTTACTGGAAATGAACGCTTCAACATCGAAGGATGAAATTTGGGGAACCAAGTCGCCTTAGTGTACTGATCATTACCTGAAAGTATCATCCAGTTTGGGTGAAAAAATATTTGCTGAGATTTCTGGAGATTCGTAATTTTTGGAGACTTGGCAAACCCTTCCCATGAAAGAGTTACTCGCCAGTCACTGCTTAGGGCTACATCAAGAGGAAACAAAACGTAGAGATAGAACGTGAAACTACTTTGCTGTGTCAAGTTTCAAGAAGCTAGCACAAACCGTTTTGGATTTAGCGTTCCAAATACATCTATCAATATAGGAGAAAACAGAGTGAAACCTAAAAATTCAAACTGTTACTGGAAATGAACGCTTCAACATAGAAGAACGAAATTTGGGGAACCAAGTCGCCTTAGTGTACTGATCATTACCTGAAAGTATCATCCAGTTTGGGTGAAAAAATATTTGCTGAGATTTCTGGAGATTCGTAATTTTTGGAAGCTTGGCAACCCCTTCCCATGAAAGTGTTTCTCGCCAGTCACTGCTTAGGGCTACATCAAGAGGAAACAAAACGTAGAGATAGAATGTGAAACTACTTTGTTGTGTCAAGTTTCAAGAAGCTAGCACAAACCATGTTGGATTTAGAGTTCCAAATACATCTATCAATATAGGAGAAAACAGAGTGAAACCTAAAAATTCAAACTGTTACTGGAAATGAACGCTTCAACATAGAAGAATGAAATTTGGGGAACCAAGTCGCCTTAGTGTACTGATCATTACCTGAAAGTATCATCCAGTTTGGGTGAAAAAATATTTGCTGAGATTTCTGGAGATTCGTAATTTTTGGAGACTTGGCAAACCCTTCCCATGAAAGTGTTTCTCGCCAGTCACTGCTTAGGGCTACATCAAGAGGAAACAAAACGTAGAGATAGAACGTGAAACTACTTTGTTGTGTCAAGTTTCAAGAAGCTAGCACAAACCGTGTTGGATTTCGAGTTCCAAATACATCTATCAATATAGGAGAAAACAGAGTGAAACCTAAAAATTCAAACTGTTACTGGAAATGAACGCTTCAACATAGAAGAACGAAATTTGGGGAACCAAGTCGCCTTAGTGTACTGATCATTACCTGAAAGTATCATCCAGTTTGGGTGAAAAAATATTTGCTGAGATTTCTGGAGATTCGTAATTTTTGGAAGCTTGGCAACCCCTTCCCATGAAAGTGTTTCTCGCCAGTCACTGCTTAGGGCTACATCAAGAGGAAACAAAACGTAGAGATAGAATGTGAAACTACTTTGTTGTGTCAAGTTTCAAGAAGCTAGCCCAAACCATGTTGGATTTAGAGTTCCAAATACATCTATCAATATAGGAGAAAACAGAGTGAAACCTAAAAATTCAAACTGTTACTGGAAATGAACGCTTCAACATAGAAGAACGAAATTTGGGGAACCAAGTCGCCTTAGTGTACTGATCATTACCTGAAAGTATCATCCAGTTTGGGTGAAAAAATATTTGCTGAGATTTCTGGAGATTCGTAATTTTTGGAAGCTTGGCAACCCCTTCCCATGAAAGTGTTTCTCGCCAGTCACTGCTTAGGGCTACATCAAGAGGAAACAAAACGTAGAGATAGAATGTGAAACTACTTTGTTGTGTCAAGCTTCAAGAAGCTAGCACAAATCGTGTTGGATATAGAGTTCCAAATACATCTATCAATATAGGAGAAAACAGAGTGAAACCTAAAAATTCAAACTGTTACTGGAAATGAACGCTTCAACATAGAAGAACGAAATTTGGGGAACCAAGTCGCCTTAGTGTACTGATCATTACCTGAAAGTATCATCCAGTTTGGGTGAAAAAATATTTGCTGAGATTTCTGGAGATTCGTAATTTTGGGAAGCTTGGCAACCCCTTCCCATGAAAGTGTTTCTCGCCAGTCACTGCTTAGGGCTACATCAAGAGGAAACAAAACGTAGAGATAGAACGTGAAACTACTTTGTTGTGTCAAGTTTCAAGAAGCTAGCACAAACCGTGTTGGATTTAGCGTTCCAAATACATCTATCAATATAGGAGAAAACAGAGTGAAACCTAAAAATTCAAACTGTTACTGGAAATGAACGCTTCAACATAGAAGAACGAAATTTGGGGAACCAAGTCGCCTTAGTGTACTGATCATTACCTGAAAGTATCATCCAGTTTGGGTGAAAAAATATTTGCTGAGATTTCTGGAGATTCGTAATTTTTGGAAGCTTGGCAACCCCTTCCCATGAAAGTGTTTCTCGCCAGTCACTGCTTAGGGCTACATCAAGAGGAAACAAAACGTAGAGATAGAATGTGAAACTACTTTGTTGTGTCAAGCTTCAAGAAGCTAGCACAAATCGTGTTGGATATAGAGTTCCAAATACATCTATCAATATAGGAGAAAACAGAGTGAAACCTAAAAATTCAAACTGTTACTGGAAATGAACGCTTCAACATAGAAGAACGAAATTTGGGGAACCAAGTCGCCTTAGTGTACTGATCATTACCTGAAAGTATCATCCAGTTTGGGTGAAAAAATATTTGCTGAGATTTCTGGAGATTCGTAATTTTGGGAAGCTTGGCAACCCCTTCCCATGAAAGTGTTTCTCGCCAGTCACTGCTTAGGGCTACATCAAGAGGAAACAATACGTAGAGATAGAACGTGAAACTACTTTGTTGTGTCAAGTTTCAAGAAGCTAGCACAAACTGTGTTGGATTTAGCGTTCCAAATACATCTATCAATATAGGAGAAAACAGAGTGAAACCTAAAAATTCAAACTGTTACTGGAAATGAACGCTTCAACATAGAAGAACGAAATTTGGGGAACCAAGTCGCCTTAGTGTACTGATCATTACCTGAAAGTATCATCCAGTTTGGGTGAAAAAATATTTGCTGAGATTTCTGGAGATTCGTAATTTTTGGAAGCTTGGCAACCCCTTCCCATGAAAGTGTTTCTCGCCAGTCACTGCTTAGGGCTACATCAAGAGGAAACAAAACGTAGAGATAGAATGTGAAACTACTTTGTTGTGTCAAGTTTCAAGAAGCTAGCACAAACCATGTTGGATTTAGAGTTCCAAATACATCTATCAATATAGGAGAAAACACAGTGAAACCTAAAAATTCAAACTGTTACTGGAAATGAACGCTTCAACATAGAAGAATGAAATTTTGGGAACCAAGTCGCCTTAGTGTACTGATCACTACCTGAAAGTATCATCCAGTTTGGGTGAAAAAATATTTGCTGAGATTTCTGGAGATTCGTAATTTTTGGAGACTTGGCAAACCCTTCCCATGAAAGTGTTTCTCGCCAGTCACTGCTTAGGGCTACATCAAGAGGAAACAAAACGTAGAGATAGAACGTGAAACTACTTTGTTGTGTCAAGTTTCAAGAAGCTAGCACAAACCGTGTTGGATTTAGAGTTCCAAATACATCTATCAATATAGGAGAAAACAGAGTGAAACCTAAAAATTCAAACTGTTACTGGAAATGAACGCTTCAACATAGAAGAACGAAATTTGGGGAACCAAGTCGCCTTAGTGTACTGATCATTACCTGAAAGTATCATCCAGTTTGGGTGAAAAAATATTTGCTGAGATTTCTGGAGATTCGTAATTTTGGGAAGCTTGGCAACCCCTTCCCATGAAAGTGTTTCTCGCCAGTCACTGCTTAGGGCTACATCAAGAGGAAACAATACGTAGAGATAGAACGTGAAACTACTTTGTTGTGTCAAGTTTCAAGAAGCTAGCACAAACTGTGTTGGATTTAGCGTTCCAAATACATCTATCAATATAGGAGAAAACAGAGTGAAACCTAAAAATTCAAACTGTTACTGGAAATGAACGCTTCAACATAGAAGAACGAAATTTGGGGAACCAAGTCGCCTTAGTGTACTGATCATTACCTGAAAGTATCATCCAGTTTGGGTGAAAAAATATTTGCTGAGATTTCTGGAGATTCGTAATTTTTGGAGACTTGGCAACCCCTTCCCATGAAAGTGTTTCTCGCCAGTCACTGCTTAGGGCTACATCAAGAGGAAACAAAACGTAGAGATAGAATGTGAAACTACTTTGTTGTGTCAAGCTTCAAGAAGCTAACACAAATCGTGTTGGATATAGAGTTCCAAATACATCTATCAATATAGGAGAAAACAGAGTGAAACCTAAAAATTCAAACTGTTACTGGAAATGAACGCTTCAACATAGAAGAACGAAATTTGGGGAACCAAGTCGCCTTAGTGTACTGATCATTACCTGAAAGTATCATCCAGTTTGGGTGAAAAAATATTTGCTGAGATTTCTGGAGATTCGTAATTTTTGGAAGCTTGGCAACCCCTTCCCATGAAAGTGTTTCTCGCCAGTCACTGCTTAGGGCTACATCAAGAGGAAACAAAATGTAGAGATAGAACGTGAAACTACTTTGTTTTGTATACTTTCAAGAAGCTAGCACAAACCTTGTTGGATTCAGAGTTCCAAATACATCTATCAATATAGGAGAAAACAGAGTGAAACCTAAAAATTCAAACTGTTACTGGAAATAAACGCTTCAACATAGAAGAACGAAATTTGGGGAACCAAGTCGCCTTAGTGTACTGATCATTACCTGAAAGTATCATCCAGTTTGGGTGAAAAAATACTTGCTGAGATTTCTGGAGATTCGTAATTTTTGGAAGCTTGGCAACCCCTTCCCATGAAAGTGTTTCTCGCCAGTCACTGTTTAGGGCTACATCAAGAGGAAACAAAACGTAGAGATAGAACGTGAAACTACTTTGTTGTGTCAAGTTTCAAGAAGCTAGCACAAACCGTGTTGGATTTAGAGTTCCAAATACATCTATCAATATAGGAGAAAACAGAGTGAAACCTAAAAATTCAAACTGTTACTGGAAATGAACGCTTCAACATAGAAGAACGAAATTTGGGGAACCAAGTCGCCTTAGTGTACTGATCATTACCTGAAAGTATCATCCAGTTTGGGTGAAAAAATATTTGCTGAGATTTCTGGAGATTCGTAATTTTTGGAAGCTTGGCAACCCCTTCCCATGAAAGTGTTTCTCGCCAGTCACTGCTTAGGGCTACATCAAGAGGAAACAAAACGTAGAGATAGAATGTGAAACTACTTTGTTGTGTCAAGCTTCAAGAAGCTAGCACAAATCGTGTTGGATATAGAGTTCCAAATACATCTATCAATATAGGAGAAAACAGAGTGAAACCTAAAAATTCAAACTGTTACTGGAAATGAACGCTTCAACATAGAAGAACGAAATTTGGGGAACCAAGTCGCCTTAGTGTACTGATCATTACCTGAAAGTATCATCCAGTTTGGGTGAAAAAATATTTGCTGAGATTTCTGGAGATTCGTAATTTTGGGAAGCTTGGCAACCCCTTCCCATGAAAGTGTTTCTCGCCAGTCACTGCTTAGGGCTACATCAAGAGGAAACAATACGTAGAGATAGAACGTGAAACTACTTTGTTGTGTCAAGTTTCAAGAAGCTAGCACAAACTGTGTTGGATTTAGCGTTCCAAATACATCTATCAATATAGGAGAAAACAGAGTGAAACCTAAAAATTCAAACTGTTACTGGAAATGAACGCTTCAACATAGAAGAACGAAATTTGGGGAACCAAGTCGCCTTAGTGTACTGATCATTACCTGAAAGTATCATCCAGTTTGGGTGAAAAAATATTTGCTGAGATTTCTGGAGATTCGTAATTTTTGGAAGCTTGGCAACCCCTTCCCATGAAAGTGTTTCTCGCCAGTCACTGCTTAGGGCTACATCAAGAGGAAACAAAACGTAGAGATAGAATGTGAAACTACTTTGTTGTGTCAAGTTTCAAGAAGCTAGCACAAACCATGTTGGATTTAGAGTTCCAAATACATCTATCAATATAGGAGAAAACACAGTGAAACCTAAAAATTCAAACTGTTACTGGAAATGAACGCTTCAACATAGAAGAATGAAATTTTGGGAACCAAGTCGCCTTAGTGTACTGATCACTACCTGAAAGTATCATCCAGTTTGGGTGAAAAAATATTTGCTGAGATTTCTGGAGATTCGTAATTTTTGGAGACTTGGCAAACCCTTCCCATGAAAGTGTTTCTCGCCAGTCACTGCTTAGGGCTACATCAAGAGGAAACAAAACGTAGAGATAGAACGTGAAACTACTTTGTTGTGTCAAGTTTCAAGAAGCTAGCACAAACCGTGTTGGATTTAGAGTTCCAAATACATCTATCAATATAGGAGAAAACAGAGTGAAACCTAAAAATTCAAACTGTTACTGGAAATGAACGCTTCAACATAGAAGAACGAAATTTGGGGAACCAAGTCGCCTTAGTGTACTGATCATTACCTGAAAGTATCATCCAGTTTGGGTGAAAAAATATTTGCTGAGATTTCTGGAGATTCGTAATTTTGGGAAGCTTGGCAACCCCTTCCCATGAAAGTGTTTCTCGCCAGTCACTGCTTAGGGCTACATCAAGAGGAAACAATACGTAGAGATAGAACGTGAAACTACTTTGTTGTGTCAAGTTTCAAGAAGCTAGCACAAACTGTGTTGGATTTAGCGTTCCAAATACATCTATCAATATAGGAGAAAACAGAGTGAAACCTAAAAATTCAAACTGTTACTGGAAATGAACGCTTCAACATAGAAGAACGAAATTTGGGGAACCAAGTCGCCTTAGTGTACTGATCATTACCTGAAAGTATCATCCAGTTTGGGTGAAAAAATATTTGCTGAGATTTCTGGAGATTCGTAATTTTTGGAAGCTTGGCAACCCCTTCCCATGAAAGTGTTTCTCGCCAGTCACTGCTTAGGGCTACATCAAGAGGAAACAAAACGTAGAGATAGAATGTGAAACTACTTTGTTGTGTCAAGCTTCAAGAAGCTAACACAAATCGTGTTGGATATAGAGTTCCAAATACATCTATCAATATAGGAGAAAACAGAGTGAAACCTAAAAATTCAAACTGTTACTGGAAATGAACGCTTCAACATAGAAGAACGAAATTTGGGGAACCAAGTCGCCTTAGTGTACTGATCATTACCTGAAAGTATCATCCAGTTTGGGTGAAAAAATATTTGCTGAGATTTCTGGAGATTCGTAATTTTTGGAAGCTTGGCAACCCCTTCCCATGAAAGTGTTTCTCGCCAGTCACTGCTTAGGGCTACATCAAGAGGAAACAAAATGTAGAGATAGAACGTGAAACTACTTTGTTTTGTATACTTTCAAGAAGCTAGCACAAACCTTGTTGGATTCAGAGTTCCAAATACATCTATCAATATAGGAGAAAACAGAGTGAAACCTAAAAATTCAAACTGTTACTGGAAATAAACGCTTCAACATAGAAGAACGAAATTTGGGGAACCAAGTCGCCTTAGTGTACTGATCATTACCTGAAAGTATCATCCAGTTTGGGTGAAAAAATACTTGCTGAGATTTCTGGAGATTCGTAATTTTTGGAAGCTTGGCAACCCCTTCCCATGAAAGTGTTTCTCGCCAGTCACTGTTTAGGGCTACATCAAGAGGAAACAAAACGTAGAGATAGAACGTGAAACTACTTTGTTGTGTCAAGTTTCAAGAAGCTAGCACAAACCGTGTTGGATTTAGAGTTCCAAATACATCTATCAATATAGGAGAAAACAGAGTGAAACCTAAAAATTCAAACTGTTACTGGAAATGAACGCTTCAACATAGAAGAACGAAATTTGGGGAACCAAGTCGCCTTAGTGTACTGATCATTACCTGAAAGTATCATCCAGTTTGGGTGAAAAAATATTTGCTGAGATTTCTGGAGATTCGTAATTTTTGGAAGCTTGGCAACCCCTTCCCATGAAAGTGTTTCTCGCCAGTCACTGCTTAGGGCTACATCAAGAGGAAACAAAACGTAGAGATAGAATGTGAAACTACTTTGTTGTGTCAAGCTTCAAGAAGCTAGCACAAATCGTGTTGGATATAGAGTTCCAAATACATCTATCAATATAGGAGAAAACAGAGTGAAACCTAAAAATTCAAACTGTTACTGGAAATGAACGCTTCAACATAGAAGAACGAAATTTGGGGAACCAAGTCGCCTTAGTGTACTGATCATTACCTGAAAGTATCATCCAGTTTGGGTGAAAAAATATTTGCTGAGATTTCTGGAGATTCGTAATTTTGGGAAGCTTGGCAACCCCTTCCCATGAAAGTGTTTCTCGCCAGTCACTGCTTAGGGCTACATCAAGAGGAAACAATACGTAGAGATAGAACGTGAAACTACTTTGTTGTGTCAAGTTTCAAGAAGCTAGCACAAACTGTGTTGGATTTAGCGTTCCAAATACATCTATCAATATAGGAGAAAACAGAGTGAAACCTAAAAATTCAAACTGTTACTGGAAATGAACGCTTCAACATAGAAGAACGAAATTTGGGGAACCAAGTCGCCTTAGTGTACTGATCATTACCTGAAAGTATCATCCAGTTTGGGTGAAAAAATATTTGCTGAGATTTCTGGAGATTCGTAATTTTTGGAAGCTTGGCAACCCCTTCCCATGAAAGTGTTTCTCGCCAGTCACTGCTTAGGGCTACATCAAGAGGAAACAAAACGTAGAGATAGAATGTGAAACTACTTTGTTGTGTCAAGTTTCAAGAAGCTAGCACAAACCATGTTGGATTTAGAGTTCCAAATACATCTATCAATATAGGAGAAAACACAGTGAAACCTAAAAATTCAAACTGTTACTGGAAATGAACGCTTCAACATAGAAGAATGAAATTTTGGGAACCAAGTCGCCTTAGTGTACTGATCACTACCTGAAAGTATCATCCAGTTTGGGTGAAAAAATATTTGCTGAGATTTCTGGAGATTCGTAATTTTTGGAGACTTGGCAAACCCTTCCCATGAAAGTGTTTCTCGCCAGTCACTGCTTAGGGCTACATCAAGAGGAAACAAAACGTAGAGATAGAACGTGAAACTACTTTGTTGTGTCAAGTTTCAAGAAGCTAGCACAAACCGTGTTGGATTTAGAGTTCCAAATACATCTATCAATATAGGAGAAAACAGAGTGAAACCTAAAAATTCAAACTGTTACTGGAAATGAACGCTTCAACATAGAAGAACGAAATTTGGGGAACCAAGTCGCCTTAGTGTACTGATCATTACCTGAAAGTATCATCCAGTTTGGGTGAAAAAATATTTGCTGAGATTTCTGGAGATTCGTAATTTTGGGAAGCTTGGCAACCCCTTCCCATGAAAGTGTTTCTCGCCAGTCACTGCTTAGGGCTACATCAAGAGGAAACAATACGTAGAGATAGAACGTGAAACTACTTTGTTGTGTCAAGTTTCAAGAAGCTAGCACAAACTGTGTTGGATTTAGCGTTCCAAATACATCTATCAATATAGGAGAAAACAGAGTGAAACCTAAAAATTCAAACTGTTACTGGAAATGAACGCTTCAACATAGAAGAACGAAATTTGGGGAACCAAGTCGCCTTAGTGTACTGATCATTACCTGAAAGTATCATCCAGTTTGGGTGAAAAAATATTTGCTGAGATTTCTGGAGATTCGTAATTTTTGGAAGCTTGGCAACCCCTTCCCATGAAAGTGTTTCTCGCCAGTCACTGCTTAGGGCTACATCAAGAGGAAACAAAACGTAGAGATAGAATGTGAAACTACTTTGTTGTGTCAAGTTTCAAGAAGCTAGCACAAACCATGTTGGATTTAGAGTTCCAAATACATCTATCAATATAGGAGAAAACACAGTGAAACCTAAAAATTCAAACTGTTACTGGAAATGAACGCTTCAACATAGAAGAATGAAATTTTGGGAACCAAGTCGCCTTAGTGTACTGATCACTACCTGAAAGTATCATCCAGTTTGGGTGAAAAAATATTTGCTGAGATTTCTGGAGATTCGTAATTTTTGGAGACTTGGCAAACCCTTCCCATGAAAGTGTTTCTCGCCAGTCACTGCTTAGGGCTACATCAAGAGGAAACAAAACGTAGAGATAGAACGTGAAACTACTTTGTTGTGTCAAGTTTCAAGAAGCTAGCACAAACCGTGTTGGATTTAGAGTTCCAAATACATCTATCAATATAGGAGAAAACACAGTGAAACCTAAAAATTCAAACTGTTACTGGAAATGAACGCTTCAACATAGAAGAACGAAATTTGGGGAACCAAGTCGCCTTAGTGTACTGATCATTACCTGAAAGTATCATCCAGTTTGGGTGAAAAAATATTTGCTGAGATTTCTGGAGATTCGTAATTTTGGGAAGCTTGGCAACCCCTTCCCATGAAAGTGTTTCTCGCCAGTCACTGCTTAGGGCTACATCAAGAGGAAACAAAACGTAGAGATAGAATGTGAAACTACTTTGTTGTGTCAAGCTTCAAGAAGCTAGCACAAATCGTGTTGGATATAGAGTTCCAAATACATCTATCAATATAGGAGAAAACAGAGTGAAACCTAAAAATTCAAACTGTTACTGGAAATGAACGCTTCAACATAGAAGAACGAAATTTGGGGAACCAAGTCGCCTTAGTGTACTGATCATTACCTGAAAGTATCATCCAGTTTGGGTGAAAAAATATTTGCTGAGATTTCTGGAGATTCGTAATTTTTGGAAGCTTGGCAACCCCTTCCCATGAAAGTGTTTCTCGCCAGTCACTGCTTAGGGCTACATCAAGAGGAAACAAAATGTAGAGATAGAACGTGAAACTACTTTGTTTTGTATACTTTCAAGAAGCTAGCACAAACCTTGTTGGATTCAGAGTTCCAAATACATCTATCAATATAGGAGAAAACAGAGTGAAACCTAAAAATTCAAACTGTTACTGGAAATGAACGCTTCAACATAGAAGAACGAAATTTGGGGAACCAAGTCGCCTTAGTGTACTGATCATTACCTGAAAGTATCATCCAGTTTGGGTGAAAAAATATTTGCTGAGATTTCTGGAGATTCGTAATTTTCGGAAGCTTGGCAACCCCTTCCCATGAAAGTGTTTCTCGCCAGTCACTGCTTAGGGCTACATCAAGAGGAAACAAAACGTAGAGATAGAACGTGAAACTACTTTGCTGTGTCAAGTTTCAAGAAGCTAGCACAAACCGTTTTGGATTTAGCGTTCCAAATACATCTATCAATATAGGAGAAAACAGAGTGAAACCTAAAAATTCAAACTGTTACTGGAAATGAACGCTTCAACATAGAAGAACGAAATTTGGGGAACCAAGTCGCCTTAGTGTACTGATCATTACCTGAAAGTATCATCCAGTTTGGGTGAAAAAATATTTGCTGAGATTTCTGGAGATTCGTAATTTTTGGAAGCTTGGCAACCCCTTCCCATGAAAGTGTTTCTCGCCAGTCACTGCTTAGGGCTACATCAAGAGGAAACAAAACGTAGAGATAGAATGTGAAACTACTTTGTTGTGTCAAGTTTCAAGAAGCTAGCCCAAACCATGTTGGATTTAGAGTTCCAAATACATCTATCAATATAGGAGAAAACAGAGTGAAACCTAAAAATTCAAACTGTTACTGGAAATGAACGCTACAACATAGAAGAATGAAATTTGGGGAACCAAGTCGCCTTAGTGTACTGATCATTACCTGAAAGTATCATCCAGTTTGGGTGAAAAAATATTTGCTGAGATTTCTGGAGATTCGTAATTTTTGGAGACTTGGCAAACGCTTCCCATGAAAGTGTTTCTCGCCAGTCACTGCTTAGGGCTACATCAAGAGGAAACAAAACGTAGAGATAGAACGTGAAACTACTTTGTTGTGTCAAGTTTCAAGAAGCTAGCACAAACCGTGTTGGATTTAGAGTTCCAAATACATCTATCAATATAGGAGAAAACAGAGTGAAACCTAAAAATTCAAACTGTTACTGGAAATGAACGCTTCAACATAGAAGAACGAAATTTGGGGAACCAAGTCGCCTTAGTGTACTGATCATTACCTGAAAGTATCATCCAGTTTGGGTGAAAAAATATTTGCTGAGATTTCTGGAGATTCGTAATTTTTGGAAGCTTGGCAACCCCTTCCCATGAAAGTGTTTCTCGCCAGTCACTGCTTAGGGCTACATCAAGAGGAAACAAAACGTAGAGATAGAATGTGAAACTACTTTGTTGTGTCAAGTTTCAAGAAGCTAGCACAAACCATGTTGGATTTAGAGTTCCAAATACATCTATCAATATAGGAGAAAACAGAGTGAAACCTAAAAATTCAAACTGTTACTGGAAATGAACGCTTCAACATCGAAGGATGAAATTTGGGGAACCAAGTCGCCTTAGTGTACTGATCATTACCTGAAAGTATCATCCAGTTTGGGTGAAAAAATATTTGCTGAGATTTCTGGAGATTCGTAATTTTTGGAGACTTGGCAAACCCTTCCCATGAAAGAGTTACTCGCCAGTCACTGCTTAGGGCTACATCAAGAGGAAACAAAACGTAGAGATAGAACGTGAAACTACTTTGCTGTGTCAAGTTTCAAGAAGCTAGCACAAACCGTTTTGGATTTAGCGTTCCAAATACATCTATCAATATAGGAGAAAACAGAGTGAAACCTAAAAATTCAAACTGTTACTGGAAATGAACGCTTCAACATAGAAGAACGAAATTTGGGGAACCAAGTCGCCTTAGTGTACTGATCATTACCTGAAAGTATCATCCAGTTTGGGTGAAAAAATATTTGCTGAGATTTCTGGAGATTCGTAATTTTTGGAAGCTTGGCAACCCCTTCCCATGAAAGTGTTTCTCGCCAGTCACTGCTTAGGGCTACATCAAGAGGAAACAAAACGTAGAGATAGAATGTGAAACTACTTTGTTGTGTCAAGTTTCAAGAAGCTAGCCCAAACCATGTTGGATTTAGAGTTCCAAATACATCTATCAATATAGGAGAAAACAGAGTGAAACCTAAAAATTCAAACTGTTACTGGAAATGAACGCTTCAACATAGAAGAATGAAATTTGGGGAACCAAGTCGCCTTAGTGTACTGATCATTACCTGAAAGTATCATCCAGTTTGGGTGAAAAAATATTTGCTGAGATTTCTGGAGATTCGTAATTTTTGGAGACTTGGCAAACCCTTCCCATGAAAGTGTTTCTCGCCAGTCACTGCTTAGGGCTACATCAAGAGGAAACAAAACGTAGAGATAGAACGTGAAACTACTTTGTTGTGTCAAGTTTCAAGAAGCTAGCACAAACCGTGTTGGATTTCGAGTTCCAAATACATCTATCAATATAGGAGAAAACAGAGTGAAACCTAAAAATTCAAACTGTTACTGGAAATGAACGCTTCAACATAGAAGAACGAAATTTGGGGAACCAAGTCGCCTTAGTGTACTGATCATTACCTGAAAGTATCATCCAGTTTGGGTGAAAAAATATTTGCTGAGATTTCTGGAGATTCGTAATTTTTGGAAGCTTGGCAACCCCTTCCCATGAAAGTGTTTCTCGCCAGTCACTGCTTAGGGCTACATCAAGAGGAAACAAAACGTAGAGATAGAATGTGAAACTACTTTGTTGTGTCAAGTTTCAAGAAGCTAGCCCAAACCATGTTGGATTTAGAGTTCCAAATACATCTATCAATATAGGAGAAAACAGAGTGAAACCTAAAAATTCAAACTGTTACTGGAAATGAACGCTTCAACATAGAAGAACGAAATTTGGGGAACCAAGTCGCCTTAGTGTACTGATCATTACCTGAAAGTATCATCCAGTTTGGGTGAAAAAATATTTGCTGAGATTTCTGGAGATTCGTAATTTTTGGAAGCTTGGCAACCCCTTCCCATGAAAGTGTTTCTCGCCAGTCACTGCTTAGGGCTACATCAAGAGGAAACAAAACGTAGAGATAGAATGTGAAACTACTTTGTTGTGTCAAGCTTCAAGAAGCTAGCACAAATCGTGTTGGATATAGAGTTCCAAATACATCTATCAATATAGGAGAAAACAGAGTGAAACCTAAAAATTCAAACTGTTACTGGAAATGAACGCTTCAACATAGAAGAACGAAATTTGGGGAACCAAGTCGCCTTAGTGTACTGATCATTACCTGAAAGTATCATCCAGTTTGGGTGAAAAAATATTTGCTGAGATTTCTGGAGATTCGTAATTTTGGGAAGCTTGGCAACCCCTTCCCATGAAAGTGTTTCTCGCCAGTCACTGCTTAGGGCTACATCAAGAGGAAACAAAACGTAGAGATAGAACGTGAAACTACTTTGTTGTGTCAAGTTTCAAGAAGCTAGCACAAACCGTGTTGGATTTAGCGTTCCAAATACATCTATCAATATAGGAGAAAACAGAGTGAAACCTAAAAATTCAAACTGTTACTGGAAATGAACGCTTCAACATAGAAGAACGAAATTTGGGGAACCAAGTCGCCTTAGTGTACTGATCATTACCTGAAAGTATCATCCAGTTTGGGTGAAAAAATATTTGCTGAGATTTCTGGAGATTCGTAATTTTTGGAAGCTTGGCAACCCCTTCCCATGAAAGTGTTTCTCGCCAGTCACTGCTTAGGGCTACATCAAGAGGAAACAAAACGTAGAGATAGAATGTGAAACTACTTTGTTGTGTCAAGTTTCAAGAAGCTAGCACAAACCATGTTGGATTTAGAGTTCCAAATACATCTATCAATATAGGAGAAAACACAGTGAAACCTAAAAATTCAAACTGTTACTGGAAATGAACGCTTCAACATAGAAGAACGAAATTTGGGGAACCAAGTCGCCTTAGTGTACTGATCATTACCTGAAAGTATCATCCAGTTTGGGTGAAAAAATATTTGCTGAGATTTCTGGAGATTCGTAATTTTTGGAAGCTTGGCAACCCCTTCCCATGAAAGTGTTTCTCGCCAGTCACTGCTTAGGGCTACATCAAGAGGAAACAAAACGTAGAGATAGAATGTGAAACTACTTTGTTGTGTCAAGCTTCAAGAAGCTAACACAAATCGTGTTGGATATAGAGTTCCAAATACATCTATCAATATAGGAGAAAACAGAGTGAAACCTAAAAATTCAAACTGTTACTGGAAATGAACGCTTCAACATAGAAGAACGAAATTTGGGGAACCAAGTCGCCTTAGTGTACTGATCATTACCTGAAAGTATCATCCAGTTTGGGTGAAAAAATATTTGCTGAGATTTCTGGAGATTCGTAATTTTTGGAAGCTTGGCAACCCCTTCCCATGAAAGTGTTTCTCGCCAGTCACTGCTTAGGGCTACATCAAGAGGAAACAAAATGTAGAGATAGAATGTGAAACTACTTTGTTTTGTATACTTTCAAGAAGCTAGCACAAACCTTGTTGGATTCAGAGTTCCAAATACATCTATCAATATAGGAGAAAACAGAGTGAAACCTAAAAATTCAAACTGTTACTGGAAATGAACGCTTCAACATAGAAGAACGAAATTTGGGGAACCAAGTCACCTTAGTGTACTGATCATTACCTGAAAGTATCATCCAGTTTGGGTGAAAAAATATTTGCTGAGATTTCTGGAGATTCGTAATTTTCGGAAGCTTGGCAACCCCTTCCCATGAAAGTGTTTCTCGCCAGTCACTGCTTAGGGCTACATCAAGAGGAAACAAAACGTAGAGATAGAACGTGAAACTACTTTGCTGTGTCAAGTTTCAAGAAGCTAGCACAAACCGTTTTGGATTTAGCGTTCCAAATACATCTATCAATATAGGAGAAAACAGAGTGAAACCTAAAAATTCAAACTGTTACTGGAAATGAACGCTTCAACATAGAAGAACGAAATTTGGGGAACCAAGTCGCCTTAGTGTACTGATCATTACCTGAAAGTATCATCCAGTTTGGGTGAAAAAATATTTGCTGAGATTTCTGGAGATTCGTAATTTTTGGAAGCTTGGCAACCCCTTCCCATGAAAGTGTTTCTCGCCAGTCACTGCTTAGGGCTACATCAAGAGGAAACAAAACGTAGAGATAGAATGTGAAACTACTTTGTTGTGTCAAGTTTCAAGAAGCTAGCCCAAACCATGTTGGATTTAGAGTTCCAAATACATCTATCAATATAGGAGAAAACAGAGTGAAACCTAAAAATTCAAACTGTTACTGGAAATGAACGCTTCAACATAGAAGAATGAAATTTGGGGAACCAAGTCGCCTTAGTGTACTGATCATTACCTGAAAGTATCATCCAGTTTGGGTGAAAAAATATTTGCTGAGATTTCTGGAGATTCGTAATTTTTGGAGACTTGGCAAACGCTTCCCATGAAAGTGTTTCTCGCCAGTCACTGCTTAGGGCTACATCAAGAGGAAACAAAACGTAGAGATAGAACGTGAAACTACTTTGTTGTGTCAAGTTTCAAGAAGCTAGCACAAACCGTGTTGGATTTAGAGTTCCAAATACATCTATCAATATAGGAGAAAACACAGTGAAACCTAAAAATTCAAACTGTTACTGGAAATGAACGCTTCAACATAGAAGAATGAAATTTGGGGAACCAAGTCGCCTTAGTGTACTGATCATTACCTGAAAGTATCATCCAGTTTGGGTGAAAAAATATTTGCTGAGATTTCTGGAGATTCGTAATTTTTGGAAGCTTGGCAACCCCTTCCCATGAAAGTGTTTCTCGCCAGTCACTGCTTAGGGCTACATCAAGAGGAAACAAAACGTAGAGATAGAATGTGAAACTACTTTGTTGTGTCAAGTTTCAAGAAGCTAGCACAAACCATGTTGGATTTAGAGTTCCAAATACATCTATCAATATAGGAGAAAACAGAGTGAAACCTAAAAATTCAAAATGTTACTGGAAATGAACGCTTCAACATCGAAGAATGAAATTTGGGGAACCAAGTCGCCTTAGTGTACTGATCATTACCTGAAAGTATCATCCAGTTTGGGTGAAAAAATATTTGCTGAGATTTCTGGAGATTCGTAATTTTTGGAGACTTGGCAAACCCTTCCCATGAAAGAGTTACTCGCCAGTCACTGCTTAGGGCTACATCAAGAGGAAACAAAACGTAGAGATAGAACGTGAAACTACTTTGCTGTGTCAAGTTTCAAGAAGCTAGCACAAACCGTTTTGGATTTAGCGTTCCAAATACATCTATCAATATAGGAGAAAACAGAGTGAAACCTAAAAATTCAAACTGTTACTGGAAATGAACGCTTCAACATAGAAGAACGAAATTTGGGGAACCAAGTCGCCTTAGTGTACTGATCATTACCTGAAAGTATCATCCAGTTTGGGTGAAAAAATATTTGCTGAGATTTCTGGAGATTCGTAATTTTTGGAAGCTTGGCAACCCCTTCCCATGAAAGTGTTTCTCGCCAGTCACTGCTTAGGGCTACATCAAGAGGAAACAAAACGTAGAGATAGAATGTGAAACTACTTTGTTGTGTCAAGTTTCAAGAAGCTAGCACAAACCATGTTGGATTTAGAGTTCCAAATACATCTATCAATATAGGAGAAAACAGAGTGAAACCTAAAAATTCAAACTGTTACTGGAAATGAACGCTTCAACATAGAAGAATGAAATTTGGGGAACCAAGTCGCCTTAGTGTACTGATCATTACCTGAAAGTATCATCCAGTTTGGGTGAAAAAATATTTGCTGAGATTTCTGGAGATTCGTAATTTTTGGAGACTTGGCAAACCCTTCCCATGAAAGTGTTTCTCGCCAGTCACTGCTTAGGGCTACATCAAGAGGAAACAAAATGTAGAGATAGAACGTGAAACTACTTTGTTGTGTCAAGTTTCAAGAAGCTAGCACAAACCGTGTTGGATTTCGAGTTCCAAATACATCTATCAATATAGGAGAAAACAGAGTGAAACCTAAAAATTCAAACTGTTACTGGAAATGAACGCTTCAACATAGAAGAACGAAATTTGGGGAACCAAGTCGCCTTAGTGTACTGATCATTACCTGAAAGTATCATCCAGTTTGGGTGAAAAAATATTTGCTGAGATTTCTGGAGATTCGTAATTTTTGGAAGCTTGGCAACCCCTTCCCATGAAAGTGTTTCTCGCCAGTCACTGCTTAGGGCTACATCAAGAGGAAACAAAACGTAGAGATAGAATGTGAAACTACTTTGTTGTGTCAAGTTTCAAGAAGCTAGCCCAAACCATGTTGGATTTAGAGTTCCAAATACATCTATCAATATAGGAGAAAACAGAGTGAAACCTAAAAATTCAAACTGTTACTGGAAATGAACGCTTCAACATAGAAGAGTGAAATTTGGGGAACCAAGTCGCCTTAGTGTACTGATCATTACCTGAAAGTATCATCCAGTTTGGGTGAAAAAATATTTGCTGAGATTTCTGGAGATTCGTAATTTTTGGAGACTTGGCAAACCCTTCCCATGAAAGTGTTTCTCGCCAGTCACTGCTTAGGGCTACATCAAGAGGAAACAAAACGTAGAGATAGAATGTGAAACTACTTTGTTGTGTCAAGCTTCAAGAAGCTACCACAAATCGTGTTGGATTTAGAGTTCCAATACATCTATCAATATAGGAGAAAACAGAGTGAAACCTAAAAATTCAAACTGTTAGTGGAAATGAACGCTTCAACATAGAAGAACGAAATTTGGGGAACCAAGTCGCCTTAGTGTACTGATCATTACCTGAAAGTATCATCCAGTTTGGGTGAAAAAATATTTGCTGAGATTTCTGGAGATTCGTAATTTTTGGAGACTTGGCAAACCCTTCCCATGAAAGTGTTTCTTGCCAGTCACTGCTTAGGGCTACATCAAGAGGAAACAAAACGTAGAGATACAATGTGAAACTACATTGTTTTGTCAACTTTCAAGAAGCTAGCGCAAACCGTGTTGGATTCAGAGTTCCAAATACATCTATCAATATAGGAGAAAACAGAGTGAAACCTAAAATTTCAAACTGTTACTGGAAATGAACGCTTCAACATAGAAGAATGAAATTTGGGGAACCAAGTCGCCTTAGTGTACTGATCATTACCTGAAAGTATCATCCAGTTTGGGTGAAAAAATATTTGCTGAGATTTCTGGAGATTCGTAATTTTTGGAGACTTGGCAAACCCTTCCCATGAAAGTGTTTCTCGCCAGTCACTGCTTAGGGCTACATCAAGAGGAAACAAAACGTAGAGATAGAACGTGAAACTACTTTGCTGTGTCAAGTTTCAAGAAGCTAGCACAAACCGTTTTGGATTTAGCGTTCCAAATACATCTATCAATATAGGAGAAAACAGAGTGAAACCTAAAAATTCAAACTGTTACTGGAAATGAACGCTTCAACATAGAAGAACGAAATTTGGGGAACCAAGTCGCCTTAGTGTACTGATCATTACCTGAAAGTATCATCCAGTTTGGGTGAAAAAATATTTGCTGAGATTTCTGGAGATTCGTAATTTTTGGAGACTTGGCAAACCCTTCCCATGAAAGTGTTTCTCGCCAGTCACTGCTTAGGGCTACATCAAGAGGAAACAAAACTTAGAGATAGAATGTGAAACTACTTTGTTGTGTCAAGTTTCAAGAAGCTAGCACAAACCGTGTTGGATTTAGAGTTCCAAATACATCTATCAATATAGGAGAAAACAGAGTGAAACCTAAAAATTCAAACTGTTACTGGAAATGAACGCTTCAACATAGAAGAACGAAATTTGGGGAACCAAGTCGCCTTAGTGTACTGATCATTACCTGAAAGTATCATCCAGTTTGGGTGAAAAAATATTTGCTGAGATTTCTGGAGATTCGTAATTTTTGGAAGCTTGGCAACCCCTTCCCATGAAAGTGTTTCTCGCCAGTCACTGCTTAGGGCTACATCAAGAGGAAACAAAACGTAGAGATAGAATGTGAAACTACTTTGTTGTGTCAAGCTTCAAGAAGCTAACACAAATCGTGTTGGATATAGAGTTCCAAATACATCTATCAATATAGGAGAAAACAGAGTGAAACCTAAAAATTCAAACTGTTACTGGAAATGAACGCTTCAACATAGAAGAACGAAATTTGGGGAACCAAGTCGCCTTAGTGTACTGATCATTACCTGAAAGTATCATCCAGTTTGGGTGAAAAAATATTTGCTGAGATTTCTGGAGATTCGTAATTTTTGGAAGCTTGGCAACCCCTTCCCATGAAAGTGTTTCTCGCCAGTCACTGCTTAGGGCTACATCAAGAGGAAACAAAATGTAGAGATAGAACGTGAAACTACTTTGTTTTGTATACTTTCAAGAAGCTAGCACAAACCTTGTTGGATTCAGAGTTCCAAATACATCTATCAATATAGGAGAAAACAGAGTGAAACCTAAAAATTCAAACTGTTACTGGAAATGAACGCTTCAACATAGAAGAACGAAATTTGGGGAACCAAGTCGCCTTAGTGTACTGATCATTACCTGAAAGTATCATCCAGTTTGGGTGAAAAAATATTTGCTGAGATTTCTGGAGATTCGTAATTTTCGGAAGCTTGGCAACCCCTTCCCATGAAAGTGTTTCTCGCCAGTCACTGCTTAGGGCTACATCAAGAGGAAACAAAACGTAGAGATGGAACGTGAAACTACTTTGCTGTGTCAAGTTTCAAGAAGCTAGCACAAACCGTTTTGGATTTAGCGTTCCAAATACATCTATCAATATAGGAGAAAACAGAGTGAAACCTAAAAATTCAAACTGTTACTGGAAATGAACGCTTCAACATCGAAGAATGAAATTTGGGGAACCAAGTCGCCTTAGTGTACTGATCATTACCTGAAAGTATCATCCAGTTTGGGTGAAAAAATATTTGCTGAGATTTCTGGAGATTCGTAATTTTTGGAGACTTGGCAAACCCTTCCCATGAAAGAGTTACTCGCCAGTCACTGCTTAGGGCTACATCAAGAGGAAACAAAACGTAGAGATAGAACGTGAAACTACTTTGCTGTGTCAAGTTTCAAGAAGCTAGCACAAACCGTTTTGGATTTAGCGTTCCAAATACATCTATCAATATAGGAGAAAACAGAGTGAAACCTAAAAATTCAAACTGTTACTGGAAATGAACGCTTCAACATAGAAGAACGAAATTTGGGGAACCAAGTCGCCTTAGTGTACTGATCATTACCTGAAAGTATCATCCAGTTTGGGTGAAAAAATATTTGCTGAGATTTCTGGAGATTCGTAATATTTGGAAGCTTGGCAACCCCTTCCCATGAAAGTGTTTCTCGCCAGTCACTGCTTAGGGCTACATCAAGAGGAAACAAAACGTAGAGATAGAATGTGAAACTACTTTGTTGTGTCAAGTTTCAAGAAGCTAGCACAAACCATGTTGGATTTAGAGTTCCAAATACATCTATCAATATAGGAGAAAACAGAGTGAAACCTAAAAATTCAAACTGTTACTGGAAATGATCGCTTCAACATAGAAGAATGAAATTTGGGGAACCAAGTCGCCTTAGTGTACTGATCATTACCTGAAAGTATCATCCAGTTTGGGTGAAAAAATATTTGCTGAGATTTCTGGAGATTCGTAATTTTTGGAGACTTGGCAAACCCTTCCCATGAAAGTGTTTCTCGCCAGTCACTGCTTAGGGCTACATCAAGAGGAAACAAAACGTAGAGATAGAACGTGAAACTACTTTGTTGTGTCAAGTTTCAAGAATCTAGCACAAACCGTGTTGGATTTAGAGTTCCAAATACATCTATCAATATAGGAGAAAACAGAGTGAAACCTAAAAATTCAAACTGTTACTGGAAATGAACGCTTCAACATAGAAGAACGAAATTTGGGGAACCAAGTCGCCTTAGTGTACTGATCATTACCTGAAAGTATCATCCAGTTTGGGTGAAAAAATATTTGCTGAGATTTCTGGAGATTCGTAATTTTTGGAAGCTTGGCAACCCCTTCCCATGAAAGTGTTTCTCGCCAGTCACTGCTTAGGGCTACATCAAGAGGAAACAAAACGTAGAGATAGAATGTGAAACTACTTTGTTGTGTCAAGTTTCAAGAAGCTAGCCCAAACCATGTTGGATTTAGAGTTCCAAATACATCTATCAATATAGGAGAAAACAGAGTGAAACCTAAAAATTCAAACTGTTACTGGAAATGAACGCTTCAACATAGAAGAATGAAATTTGGGGAACCAAGTCGCCTTAGTGTACTGATCATTACCTGAAAGTATCATCCAGTTTGGGTGAAAAAACATTTGCTGAGATTTCTGGAGATTCGTAATTTTTGGAGACTTGGCAAACCCTTCCCATGAAAGTGTTTCTCGCCAGTCACTGCTTAGGGCTACATCAAGAGGAAACAAAACGTAGAGATAGAACGTGAAACTACTTTGCTGTGTCAAGTTTCAAGAAGCTAGCACAAACCGTTTTGGATTTAGCGTTCCAAATACATCTATCAATATAGGAGAAAACAGAGTGAAACCTAAAAATTCAAACTGTTACTGGAAATGAACGCTTCAACATAGAAGAACGAAATTTGGGGAACCAAGTCGCCTTAGTGTACTGATCATTACCTGAAAGTATCATCCAGTTTGGGTGAAAAAATATTTGCTGAGATTTCTGGAGATTCGTAATTTTTGGAAGCTTGGCAACCCCTTCCCATGATAGTGTTTCTCGCCAGTCACTGCTTAGGGCTACATCAAGAGGAAACAAAACGTAGAGATAGAATGTGAAACTACTTTGTTGTGTCAAGCTTCAAGAAGCTACCACAAATCGTGTTGGATTTAGAGTTCCAATACATCTATCAATATAGGAGAAAACAGAGTGAAACCTAAAAATTCAAACTGTTAGTGGAAATGAACGCTTCAACATAGAAGAACGAAATTTGGGGAACCAAGTCGCCTTAGTGTACTGATCATTACCTGAAAGTATCATCCAGTTTGGGTGAAAAAATATTTGCTGAGATTTCTGGAGATTCGTAATTTTTGGAAGCTTGGCAACCCCTTCCCATGAAAGTGTTTCTTGCCAGTCACTGCTTAGGGCTACATCAAGAGGAAACAAAACGTAGAGATACAATGTGAAACTACATTGTTTTGTCAACTTTCAAGAAGCTAGCACAAACCGTGTTGGATTCAGAGTTACAAATACATCTATCAATATAGGAGAAAACAGAGTGAAACCTAAAAATTCAAACTGTTACTGGAAATGAACGCTTCAACATAGAAGAACGAAATTTGGGGAACCAAGTCGCCTTAGTGTACTGATCATTACCTGAAAGTATCATCCAGTTTGGGTGAAAAAATATTTGCTGAGATTTCTGGAGATTCGTAATTTTTGGAGACTTGGCAACCCCTTCCCATGAAAGTGTTTCTCGCCAGTCACTGCTTAGGGCTACATCAAGAGGAAACAAAACGTAGAGATAGAACGTGAAACTACTTTGCTGTGTCAAGTTTCAAGAAGCTAGCACAAACCGTTTTGGATTTAGCGTTCCAAATACATCTATCAATATAGGAGAAAACAGAGTGAAACCTAAAAATTCAAACTGTTACTGGAAATGAATGCTTCAACATAGAAGAACGAAATTTGGGGAACCAAGTCGCCTTAGTGTACTGATCATTACCTGAAAGTATCATCCAGTTTGGGTGAAAAAATATTTGCTGAGATTTCTGGAGATTCGTAATTTTTGGAGACTTGGCAAACCCTTCCCATGAAAGTGTTTCTCGCCAGTCACTGCTTAGGGCTACATCAAGAGGAAACAAAACTTAGAGATAGAATGTGAAACTACTTTGTTGTGTCAAGTTTCAAGAAGCTAGCACAAACCGTGTTGGATTTAGAGTTCCAAATACATCTATCAATATAGGAGAAAACAGAGTGAAACCTAAAAATTCAAACTGTTACTGGAAATGAACGCTTCAACATAGAAGAACGAAATTTGGGGAACCAAGTCGCCTTAGTGTACTGATCATTACCTGAAAGTATCATCCAGTTTGGGTGAAAAAATATTTGCTGAGATTTCTGGAGATTCGTAATTTTTGGAAGCTTGGCAACCCCTTCCCATGAAAGTGTTTCTCGCCAGTCACTGCTTAGGGCTACATCAAGAGGAAACAAAACGTAGAGATAGAATGTGAAACTACTTTGTTGTGTCAAGCTTCAAGAAGCTAACACAAATCGTGTTGGATATAGAGTTCCAAATACATCTATCAATATAGGAGAAAACAGAGTGAAACCTAAAAATTCAAACTGTTACTGGAAATGAACGCTTCAACATAGAAGAACGAAATTTGGGGAACCAAGTCGCCTTAGTGTACTGATCATTACCTGAAAGTATCATCCAGTTTGGGTGAAAAAATATTTGCTGAGATTTCTGGAGATTCGTAATTTTTGGAAGCTTGGCAACCCCTTCCCATGAAAGTGTTTCTCGCCAGTCACTGCTTAGGGCTACATCAAGAGGAAACAAAATGTAGAGATAGAACGTGAAACTACTTTGTTTTGTATACTTTCAAGAAGCTAGCACAAACCTTGTTGGATTCAGAGTTCCAAATACATCTATCAATATAGGAGAAAACAGAGTGAAACCTAAAAATTCAAACTGTTACTGGAAATGAACGCTTCAACATAGAAGAACGAAATTTGGGGAACCAAGTCGCCTTAGTGTACTGATCATTACCTGAAAGTATCATCCAGTTTGGGTGAAAAAATATTTCCTGAGATTTCTGGAGATTCGTAATTTTCGGAAGCTTGGCAACCCCTTCCCATGAAAGTGTTTCTCGCCAGTCACTGCTTAGGGCTACATCAAGAGGAAACAAAACGTAGAGATAGAACGTGAAACTACTTTGCTGTGTCAAGTTTCAAGAAGCTAGCACAAACCGTTTTGGATTTAGCGTTCCAAATACATCTATCAATATAGGAGAAAACAGAGTGAAACCTAAAAATTCAAACTGTTACTGGAAATGAACGCTTCAACATAGAAGAACGAAATTTGGGGAACCAAGTCGCCTTAGTGTACTGATCATTACCTGAAAGTATCATCCAGTTTGGGTGAAAAAATATTTGCTGAGATTTCTGGAGATTCGTAATTTTTGGAAGCTTGGCAACCCCTTCCCATGAAAGTGTTTCTCGCCAGTCACTGCTTAGGGCTACATCAAGAGGAAACAAAACGTAGAGATAGAATGTGAAACTACTTTGTTGTGTCAAGTTTCAAGAAGCTAGCCCAAACCATGTTGGATTTAGAGTTCCAAATACATCTATCAATATAGGAGAAAACAGAGTGAAACCTAAAAATTCAAACTGTTACTGGAAATGAACGCTTCAACATAGAAGAATGAAATTTGGGGAACCAAGTCGCCTTAGTGTACTGATCATTACCTGAAAGTATCATCCAGTTTGGGTGAAAAAATATTTGCTGAGATTTCTGGAGATTCGTAATTTTTGGAAGCTTGGCAACCCCTTCCCATGAAAGTGTTTCTCGCCAGTCACTGCTTAGGGCTACATCAAGAGGAAACAAAAGTTAGAGATAGAATGTGAAACTACTTTGTTGTGTCAAGTTTCAAGAAGCTAGCCCAAACCATGTTGGATTTAGAGTTCCAAATACATCTATCAATATAGGAGAAAACAGAGTGAAACCTAAAAATTCAAACTGTTACTGGAAATGAACGCTTCAACATAGAAGAATGAAATTTGGGGAACCAAGTCGCCTTAGTGTACTGATCATTACCTGAAAGTGTCATCCAGTTTGGGTGAAAAAATATTTGCTGAGATTTCTGGAGATTCGTAATTTTTGGAGACTTGGCAAACCCTTCCCATGAAAGTGTTTCTCGCCAGTCACTGCTTAGGGCTACATCAAGAGGAAACAAAACGTAGAGATAGAACGTGAAACTACTTTGCTGTGTCACGTTTCAAGAAGCTAGCACAAACCGTTTTGGATTTAGCGTTCCAAATACATCTATCAATATAGGAGAAAACAGAGTGAAACCTAAAAATTCAAACTGTTACTGGAAATGAACGCTTCAACATAGAAGAACGAAATTTGGGGAACCAAGTCGCCTTAGTGTACTGATCATTACCTGAAAGTATCATCCAGTTTGGGTGAAAAAATATTTGCTGAGATTTCTGGAGATTCGTAATTTTTGGAAGCTTGGCAACCCCTTCCCATGATAGTGTTTCTCGCCAGTCACTGCTTAGGGCTACATCAAGAGGAAACAAAACGTAGAGATAGAATGTGAAACTACTTTGTTGTGTCAAGCTTCAAGAAGCTACCACAAATCGTGTTGGATTTAGAGTTCCAATACATCTATCAATATAGGAGAAAACAGAGTGAAACCTAAAAATTCAAACTGTTAGTGGAAATGAACGCTTCAACATAGAAGAACGAAATTTGGGGAACCAAGTCGCCTTAGTGTACTGATCATTACCTGAAAGTATCATCCAGTTTGGGTGAAAAAATATTTGTTGAGATTTCTGGAGATTCGTAATTTTTGGAAGCTTGGCAACCCCTTCCCATGAAAGTGTTTCTTGCCAGTCACTGCTTAGGGCTACATCAAGAGGAAACAAAACGTAGAGATACAATGTGAAACTACATTGTTTTGTCAACTTTCAAGAAGCTAGCACAAACCGTGTTGGATTCAGAGTTCCAAATACATCTATCAATATAGGAGAAAACAGAGTGAAACCTAAAAATTCAAACTGTTACTGGAAATGAACGCTTCAACATAGAAGAATGAAATTTGGGGAACCAAGTCGCCTTAGTGTACTGATCATTACCTGAAAGTATCATCCAGTTTGGGTGAAAAAATATTTGCTGAGATTTCTGGAGATTCGTAATTTTTGGAGACTTGGCAAACCCTTCCCATTAAAGTGTTTCTCGCCAGTCACTGCTTAGGGCTACATCAAGAGGAAACAAAACGTAGAGATAGAAGGTGAAACTACTTTGCTGTGTCAAGTTTCAAGAAGCTAGCACAAACCGTTTTGGATTTAGCGTTCCAAATACATCTATCAATATAGGAGAAAACAGAGTGAAACCTAAAAATTCAAACTGTTACTGGAAATGAACGCTTCAACATAGAAGAACGAAATTTGGGGAACCAAGTCGCCTTAGTGTACTGATCATTACCTGAAAGTATCATCCAGTTTGGGTGAAAAAATATTTGCTGAGATTTCTGGAGATTCGTAATTTTTGGAGACTTGGCAAACCCTTCCCATGAAAGTGTTTCTCGCCAGTCACTGCTTAGGGCTACATCAAGAGGAAACAAAACGTAGAGATAGAACGTGAAACTACTTTGCTGTGTCAAGTTTCAAGAAGCTAGCACAAACCGTTTTGGATTTAGCGTTCCAAATACATCTATCAATATAGGAGAAAACAGAGTGAAACCTAAAAATTCAAACTGTTACTGGAAATGAACGCTTCAACATAGAAGAACGAAATTTGGGGAACCAAGTCGCCTTAGTGTACTGATCATTACCTGAAAGTATCATCCAGTTTGGGTGAAAAAATATTTGCTGAGATTTCTGGAGATTCGTAATTTTTGGAAGCTTGGCAACCCCTTCCCATGAAAGTGTTTCTCGCCAGTCACTGCTTAGGGCTACATCAAGAGGAAACAAAACGTAGAGATAGAATGTGAAACTACTTTGTTGTGTCAAGCTTCAAGAAGCTAACACAAATCGTGTTGGATATAGAGTTCCAAATACATCTATCAATATAGGAGAAAACAGAGTGAAACCTAAAAATTCAAACTGTTACTGGAAATGAACGCTTCAACAATGAAGAACGAAATTTGGGGACCCAAGTCGCCTTAGTGTACTGATCATTACCTGAAAGTATCATCCAGTTTGGGTGAAAAAATATTTGCTGAGATTTCTGGAGATTCGTAATTTTTGGAAGCTTGGCAACCCCTTCCCATGAAAGTGTTTCTCGCCAGTCACTGCTTAGGGCTACATCAAGAGGAAACAAAATGTAGAGATAGAACGTGAAACTACTTTGTTTTGTATACTTTCAAGAAGCTAGCACAAACCTTGTTGGATTCAGAGTTCCAAATACATCTATCAATATAGGAGAAAACAGAGTGAAACCTAAAAATTCAAACTGTTACTGGAAATGAACGCTTCAACATAGAAGAACGAAATTTGGGGAACCAAGTCGCCTTAGTGTACTGATCATTACCTGAAAGTATCATCCAGTTTGGGTGAAAAAATATTTCCTGAGATTTCTGGAGATTCGTAATTTTCGGAAGCTTGGCAACCCCTTCCCATGAAAGTGTTTCTCGCCAGTCACTGCTTAGGGCTACATCAAGAGGAAACAAAACGTAGAGATAGAACGTGAAACTACTTTGCTGTGTCAAGTTTCAAGAAGCTAGCACAAACCGTTTTGGATTTAGCGTTCCAAATACATCTATCAATATAGGAGAAAACAGAGTGAAACCTAAAAATTCAAACTGTTACTGGAAATGAACGCTTCAACATAGAAGAACGAAATTTGGGGAACCAAGTCGCCTTAGTGTACTGATCATTACCTGAAAGTATCATCCAGTTTGGGTGAAAAAATATTTGCTGAGATTTCTGGAGATTCGTAATTTTTGGAAGCTTGGCAACCCCTTCCCATGAAAGTGTTTCTCGCCAGTCACTGCTTAGGGCTACATCAAGAGGAAACAAAACGTAGAGATAGAATGTGAAACTACTTTGTTGTGTCAAGTTTCAAGAAGCTAGCCCAAACCATGTTGGATTTAGAGTTCCAAATACATCTATCAATATAGGAGAAAACAGAGTGAAACCTAAAAATTCAAACTGTTACTGGAAATGAACGCTTCAACATAGAAGAATGAAATTTGGGGAACCAAGTCGCCTTAGTGTACTGATCATTACCTGAAAGTATCATCCAGTTTGGGTGAAAAAATATTTGCTGAGATTTCTGGAGATTCGTAATTTTTGGAGACTTGGCAAACCCTTCCAATGAAAGTGTTTCTCGCCACTCACTGCTTAGGGCTACATCAAGAGGAAACAAAACGTAGAGATAGAACGTGAAACTACTTTGTTGTGTCAAGTTTCAAGAAGCTAGCACAAACCGTGTTGGATTTAGAGTTCCAAATACATCTATCAATATAGGAGAAAACAGAGTGAAACCTAAAAATTCAAACTGTTACTGGAAATGAACGCTTCAACATAGAAGAACGAAATTTGGGGAACCAAGTCGCCTTAGTGTACTGATCATTACCTGAAAGTATCATCCAGTTTGGGTGAAAAAATATTTGCTGAGATTTCTGGAGATTCGTAATTTTTGGAAGCTTGGCAACCCCTTCCCATGAAAGTGTTTCTCGCCAGTCACTGCTTAGGGCTACATCAAGAGGAAACAAAAGTTAGAGATAGAATGTGAAACTACTTTGTTGTGTCAAGTTTCAAGAAGCTAGCCCAAACCATGTTGGATTTAGAGTTCCAAATACATCTATCAATATAGGAGAAAACAGAGTGAAACCTAAAAATTCAAACTGTTACTGGAAATGAACGCTTCAACATAGAAGAATGAAATTTGGGGAACCAAGTCGCCTTAGTGTACTGATCATTACCTGAAAGTATCATCCAGTTTGGGTGAAAAAATATTTGCTGAGATTTCTGGAGATTCGTAATTTTTGGAGACTTGGCAAACCCTTCCCATGAAAGTGTTTCTCGCCAGTCACTGCTTAGGGCTACATCAAGAGGAAACAAAACGTAGAGATAGAACGTGAAACTACTTTGCTGTGTCAAGTTTCAAGAAGCTAGCACAAACCGTTTTGGATTTAGCGTTCCAAATACATCTATCAATATAGGAGAAAACAGAGTGAAACCTAAAAATTCAAACTGTTACTGGAAATGAACGCTTCAACATAGAAGAACGAAATTTGGGGAACCAAGTCGCCTTAGTGTACTGATCATTACCTGAAAGTATCATCCAGTTTGGGTGAAAAAATATTTGCTGAGATTTCTGGAGATTCGTAATTTTTGGAAGCTTGGCAACCCCTTCCCATGATAGTGTTTCTCGCCAGTCACTGCTTAGGGCTACATCAAGAGGAAACAAAACGTAGAGATAGAATGTGAAACTACTTTGTTGTGTCAAGCTTCAAGAAGCTACCACAAATCGTGTTGGATTTAGAGTTCCAATACATCTATCAATATAGGAGAAAACAGAGTGAAACCTAAAAATTCAAACTGTTAGTGGAAATGAACGCTTCAACATAGAAGAACGAAATTTGGGGAACCAAGTCGCCTTAGTGTACTGATCATTACCTGAAAGTATCATCCAGTTTGGGTGAAAAAATATTTGCTGAGATTTCTGGAGATTCGTAATTTTTGGAGACTTGGCAAACCCTTCCCATTAAAGTGTTTCTCGCCAGTCACTGCTTAGGGCTACATCAAGAGGAAACAAAACGTAGAGATAGAAGGTGAAACTACTTTGCTGTGTCAAGTTTCAAGAAGCTAGCACAAACCGTTTTGGATTTAGCGTTCCAAATACATCTATCAATATAGGAGAAAACAGAGTGAAACCTAAAAATTCAAACTGTTACTGGAAATGAACGCTTCAACATAGAAGAACGAAATTTGGGGAACCAAGTCGCCTTAGTGTACTGATCATTACCTGAAAGTATCATCCAGTTTGGGTGAAAAAATATTTGCTGAGATTTCTGGAGATTCGTAATTTTTGGAGACTTGGCAAACCCTTCCCATGAAAGTGTTTCTCGCCAGTCACTGCTTAGGGCTACATCAAGAGGAAACAAAACGTAGAGATAGAACGTGAAACTACTTTGCTGTGTCAAGTTTCAAGAAGCTAGCACAAACCGTTTTGGATTTAGCGTTCCAAATACATCTATCAATATAGGAGAAAACAGAGTGAAACCTAAAAATTCAAACTGTTACTGGAAATGAACGCTTCAACATAGAAGAACGAAATTTGGGGAACCAAGTCGCCTTAGTGTACTGATCATTACCTGAAAGTATCATCCAGTTTGGGTGAAAAAATATTTGCTGAGATTTCTGGAGATTCGTAATTTTTGGAAGCTTGGCAACCCCTTCCCATGAAAGTGTTTCTCGCCAGTCACTGCTTAGGGCTACATCAAGAGGAAACAAAACGTAGAGATAGAATGTGAAACTACTTTGTTGTGTCAAGCTTCAAGAAGCTAACACAAATCGTGTTGGATATAGAGTTCCAAATACATCTATCAATATAGGAGAAAACAGAGTGAAACCTAAAAATTCAAACTGTTACTGGAAATGAACGCTTCAACAATGAAGAACGAAATTTGGGGACCCAAGTCGCCTTAGTGTACTGATCATTACCTGAAAGTATCATCCAGTTTGGGTGAAAAAATATTTGCTGAGATTTCTGGAGATTCGTAATTTTTGGAAGCTTGGCAACCCCTTCCCATGAAAGTGTTTCTCGCCAGTCACTGCTTAGGGCTACATCAAGAGGAAACAAAATGTAGAGATAGAACGTGAAACTACTTTGTTTTGTATACTTTCAAGAAGCTAGCACAAACCTTGTTGGATTCAGAGTTCCAAATACATCTATCAATATAGGAGAAAACAGAGTGAAACCTAAAAATTCAAACTGTTACTGGAAATGAACGCTTCAACATAGAAGAACGAAATTTGGGGAACCAAGTCGCCTTAGTGTACTGATCATTACCTGAAAGTATCATCCAGTTTGGGTGAAAAAATATTTCCTGAGATTTCTGGAGATTCGTAATTTTCGGAAGCTTGGCAACCCCTTCCCATGAAAGTGTTTCTCGCCAGTCACTGCTTAGGGCTACATCAAGAGGAAACAAAACGTAGAGATAGAACGTGAAACTACTTTGCTGTGTCAAGTTTCAAGAAGCTAGCACAAACCGTTTTGGATTTAGCGTTCCAAATACATCTATCAATATAGGAGAAAACAGAGTGAAACCTAAAAATTCAAACTGTTACTGGAAATGAACGCTTCAACATAGAAGAACGAAATTTGGGGAACCAAGTCGCCTTAGTGTACTGATCATTACCTGAAAGTATCATCCAGTTTGGGTGAAAAAATATTTGCTGAGATTTCTGGAGATTCGTAATTTTTGGAGACTTGGCAAACCCTTCCCATGAAAGTGTTTCTCGCCAGTCACTGCTTAGGGCTACATCAAGAGGAAACAAAACGTAGAGATAGAACGTGAAACTACTTTGCTGTGTCAAGTTTCAAGAAGCTAGCACAAACCGTTTTGGATTTAGCGTTCCAAATACATCTATCAATATAGGAGAAAACAGAGTGAAACCTAAAAATTCAAACTGTTACTGGAAATGAACGCTTCAACATAGAAGAACGAAATTTGGGGAACCAAGTCGCCTTAGTGTACTGATCATTACCTGAAAGTATCATCCAGTTTGGGTGAAAAAATATTTGCTGAGATTTCTGGAGATTCGTAATTTTTGGAAGCTTGGCAACCCCTTCCCATGAAAGTGTTTCTCGCCAGTCACTGCTTAGGGCTACATCAAGAGGAAACAAAACGTAGAGATAGAATGTGAAACTACTTTGTTGTGTCAAGCTTCAAGAAGCTAACACAAATCGTGTTGGATATAGAGTTCCAAATACATCTATCAATATAGGAGAAAACAGAGTGAAACCTAAAAATTCAAACTGTTACTGGAAATGAACGCTTCAACAATGAAGAACGAAATTTGGGGACCCAAGTCGCCTTAGTGTACTGATCATTACCTGAAAGTATCATCCAGTTTGGGTGAAAAAATATTTGCTGAGATTTCTGGAGATTCGTAATTTTTGGAAGCTTGGCAACCCCTTCCCATGAAAGTGTTTCTCGCCAGTCACTGCTTAGGGCTACATCAAGAGGAAACAAAATGTAGAGATAGAACGTGAAACTACTTTGTTTTGTATACTTTCAAGAAGCTAGCACAAACCTTGTTGGATTCAGAGTTCCAAATACATCTATCAATATAGGAGAAAACAGAGTGAAACCTAAAAATTCAAACTGTTACTGGAAATGAACGCTTCAACATAGAAGAACGAAATTTGGGGAACCAAGTCGCCTTAGTGTACTGATCATTACCTGAAAGTATCATCCAGTTTGGGTGAAAAAATATTTCCTGAGATTTCTGGAGATTCGTAATTTTCGGAAGCTTGGCAACCCCTTCCCATGAAAGTGTTTCTCGCCAGTCACTGCTTAGGGCTACATCAAGAGGAAACAAAACGTAGAGATAGAACGTGAAACTACTTTGCTGTGTCAAGTTTCAAGAAGCTAGCACAAACCGTTTTGGATTTAGCGTTCCAAATACATCTATCAATATAGGAGAAAACAGAGTGAAACCTAAAAATTCAAACTGTTACTGGAAATGAACGCTTCAACATAGAAGAACGAAATTTGGGGAACCAAGTCGCCTTAGTGTACTGATCATTACCTGAAAGTATCATCCAGTTTGGGTGAAAAAATATTTGCTGAGATTTCTGGAGATTCGTAATTTTTGGAAGCTTGGCAACCCCTTCCCATGAAAGTGTTTCTCGCCAGTCACTGCTTAGGGCTACATCAAGAGGAAACAAAACGTAGAGATAGAATGTGAAACTACTTTGTTGTGTCAAGTTTCAAGAAGCTAGCCCAAACCATGTTGGATTTAGAGTTCCAAATACATCTATCAATATAGGAGAAAACAGAGTGAAACCTAAAAATTCAAACTGTTACTGGAAATGAACGCTTCAACATAGAAGAATGAAATTTGGGGAACCAAGTCGCCTTAGTGTACTGATCATTACCTGAAAGTATCATCCAGTTTGGGTGAAAAAATATTTGCTGAGATTTCTGGAGATTCGTAATTTTTGGAGACTTGGCAAACCCTTCCAATGAAAGTGTTTCTCGCCACTCACTGCTTAGGGCTACATCAAGAGGAAACAAAACGTAGAGATAGAACGTGAAACTACTTTGTTGTGTCAAGTTTCAAGAAGCTAGCACAAACCGTGTTGGATTTAGAGTTCCAAATACATCTATCAATATAGGAGAAAACAGAGTGAAACCTAAAAATTCAAACTGTTACTGGAAATGAACGCTTCAACATAGAAGAACGAAATTTGGGGAACCAAGTCGCCTTAGTGTACTGATCATTACCTGAAAGTATCATCCAGTTTGGGTGAAAAAATATTTGCTGAGATTTCTGGAGATTCGTAATTTTTGGAAGCTTGGCAACCCCTTCCCATGAAAGTGTTTCTCGCCAGTCACTGCTTAGGGCTACATCAAGAGGAAACAAAAGTTAGAGATAGAATGTGAAACTACTTTGTTGTGTCAAGTTTCAAGAAGCTAGCCCAAACCATGTTGGATTTAGAGTTCCAAATACATCTATCAATATAGGAGAAAACAGAGTGAAACCTAAAAATTCAAACTGTTACTGGAAATGAACGCTTCAACATAGAAGAATGAAATTTGGGGAACCAAGTCGCCTTAGTGTACTGATCATTACCTGAAAGTATCATCCAGTTTGGGTGAAAAAATATTTGCTGAGATTTCTGGAGATTCGTAATTTTTGGAGACTTGGCAAACCCTTCCCATGAAAGTGTTTCTCGCCAGTCACTGCTTAGGGCTACATCAAGAGGAAACAAAACGTAGAGATAGAACGTGAAACTACTTTGCTGTGTCAAGTTTCAAGAAGCTAGCACAAACCGTTTTGGATTTAGCGTTCCAAATACATCTATCAATATAGGAGAAAACAGAGTGAAACCTAAAAATTCAAACTGTTACTGGAAATGAACGCTTCAACATTGAAGAACGAAATTTGGGGAACCAAGTCGCCTTAGTGTACTGATCATTACCTGAAAGTATCATCCAGTTTGGGTGAAAAAATATTTGCTGAGATTTCTGGAGATTCGTAATTTTTGGAAGCTTGGCAACCCCTTCCCATGATAGTGTTTCTCGCCAGTCACTGCTTAGGGCTACATCAAGAGGAAACAAAACGTAGAGATAGAATGTGAAACTACTTTGTTGTGTCAAGCTTCAAGAAGCTACCACAAATCGTGTTGGATTTAGAGTTCCAATACATCTATCAATATAGGAGAAAACAGAGTGAAACCTAAAAATTCAAACTGTTAGTGGAAATGAACGCTTCAACATAGAAGAACGAAATTTGGGGAACCAAGTCGCCTTAGTGTACTGATCATTACCTGAAAGTATCATCCAGTTTGGGTGAAAAAATATTTGCTGAGATTTCTGGAGATTCGTAATTTTTGGAAGCTTGGCAACCCCTTCCCATGAAAGTGTTTCTTGCCAGTCACTGCTTAGGGCTACATCAAGAGGAAACAAAACGTAGAGATACAATGTGAAACTACATTGTTTTGTCAACTTTCAAGAAGCTAGCACAAACCGTGTTGGATTCAGAGTTCCAAATACATCTATCAATATAGGAGAAAACAGAGTGAAACCTAAAAATTCAAACTGTTACTGGAAATGAACGCTTCAACATAGAAGAATGAAATTTGGGGAACCAAGTCGCCTTAGTGTACTGATCATTACCTGAAAGTATCATCCAGTTTGGGTGAAAAAATATTTGCTGAGATTTCTGGAGATTCGTAATTTTTGGAGACTTGGCAAACCCTTCCCATGAAAGTGTTTCTCGCCAGTCACTGCTTAGGGCTACATCAAGAGGAAACAAAACGTAGAGATAGAAGGTGAAACTACTTTGCTGTGTCAAGTTTCAAGAAGCTAGCACAAACCGTTTTGGATTTAGCGTTCCAAATACATCTATCAATATAGGAGAAAACAGAGTGAAACCTAAAAATTCAAACTGTTACTGGAAATGAACGCTTCAACATAGAAGAACGAAATTTGGGGAACCAAGTCGCCTTAGTGTACTGATCATTACCTGAAAGTATCATCCAGTTTGGGTGAAAAAATATTTGCTGAGATTTCTGGAGATTCGTAATTTTTGGAGACTTGGCAAACCCTTCCCATGAAAGTGTTTCTCGCCAGTCACTGCTTAGGGCTACATCAAGAGGAAACAAAACGTAGAGATAGAACGTGAAACTACTTTGCTGTGTCAAGTTTCAAGAAGCTAGCACAAACCGTTTTGGATTTAGCGTTCCAAATACATCTATCAATATAGGAGAAAACAGAGTGAAACCTAAAAATTCAAACTGTTACTGGAAATGAACGCTTCAACATAGAAGAACGAAATTTGGGGAACCAAGTCGCCTTAGTGTACTGATCATTACCTGAAAGTATCATCCAGTTTGGGTGAAAAAATATTTGCTGAGATTTCTGGAGATTCGTAATTTTTGGAAGCTTGGCAACCCCTTCCCATGAAAGTGTTTCTCGCCAGTCACTGCTTAGGGCTACATCAAGAGGAAACAAAACGTAGAGATAGAATGTGAAACTACTTTGTTGTGTCAAGCTTCAAGAAGCTAACACAAATCGTGTTGGATATAGAGTTCCAAATACATCTATCAATATAGGAGAAAACAGAGTGAAACCTAAAAATTCAAACTGTTACTGGAAATGAACGCTTCAACAATGAAGAACGAAATTTGGGGACCCAAGTCGCCTTAGTGTACTGATCATTACCTGAAAGTATCATCCAGTTTGGGTGAAAAAATATTTGCTGAGATTTCTGGAGATTCGTAATTTTTGGAAGCTTGGCAACCCCTTCCCATGAAAGTGTTTCTCGCCAGTCACTGCTTAGGGCTACATCAAGAGGAAACAAAATGTAGAGATAGAACGTGAAACTACTTTGTTTTGTATACTTTCAAGAAGCTAGCACAAACCTTGTTGGATTCAGAGTTCCAAATACATCTATCAATATAGGAGAAAACAGAGTGAAACCTAAAAATTCAAACTGTTACTGGAAATGAACGCTTCAACATAGAAGAACGAAATTTGGGGAACCAAGTCGCCTTAGTGTACTGATCATTACCTGAAAGTATCATCCAGTTTGGGTGAAAAAATATTTGCTGAGATTTCTGGAGATTCGTAAATTTCGGAAGCTTGGCAACCCCTTCCCATGAAAGTGTTTCTCGCCAGTCACTGCTTAGGGCTACATCAAGAGGAAACAAAACGTAGAGATAGAACGTGAAACTACTTTGCTGTGTCAAGTTTCAAGAAGCTAGCACAAACCGTTTTGGATTTAGCGTTCCAAATACATCTATCAATATAGGAGAAAACAGAGTGAAACCTAAAAATTCAAACTGTTACTGGAAATGAACGCTTCAACATAGAAGAACGAAATTTGGGGAACCAAGTCGCCTTAGTGTACTGATCATTTCCTGAAAGTATCATCCAGTTTGGGTGAAAAAATATTTGCTGAGATTTCTGGAGATTCGTAATTTTTGGAAGCTTGGCAACCCCTTCCCATGAAAGTGTTTCTCGCCAGTCACTGCTTAGGGCTACATCAAGAGGAAACAAAACGTAGAGATAGAATGTGAAACTACTTTGCTGTGTCAAGTTTCAAGAAGCTAGCACAAACCATGTTGGATTTACAGTTCCAAATACATCTATCAATATAGGAGAAAACAGAGTGAAACCTAAAAATTCAAACTGTTACTGGAAATGAACGCTTCAACATAGAAGAATGAAATTTGGGGAACCAAGTCGCCTTAGTGTACTGATCATTACCTGAAAGTATCATCCAGTTTGGGTGAAAAAATATTTGCTGAGATTTCTGGAGATTCGTAATTTTTGGAGACTTGGCAAACCCTTCCCATGAAAGTGTTTCTCGCCAGTCACTGCTTAGGGCTACATCAAGAGGAAACAAAACGTAGAGATAGAACGTGAAACTACTTTGCTGTGTCAAGTTTCAAGAAGCTAGCACAAACCGTTTTGGATTTAGCGTTCCAAATACATCTATCAATATAGGAGAAAACAGAGTGAAACCTTAAAATTCAAACTGTTACTGGAAATGAACGCTTCAACATAGAAGAACGAAATTTGGGGAACCAAGTCGCCTTAGTGTACTGATCATTACCTGAAAATATCATCCAGTTTGGGTGAAAAAATATTTGCTGAGATTTCTGGAGATTCGTAATTTTTGGAAGCTTGGCAACCCCTTCCCATGATAGTGTTTCTCACCAGTCACTGCTTAGGGCTACATCAAGAGGAAACAAAACGTAGAGATAGAATGTGAAACTACTTTGTTGTGTCAAGCTTCAAGAAGCTACCACAAATCGTGTTGGATTTAGAGTTCCAATACATCTATCAATATAGGAGAAAACAGAGTGAAACCTAAAAATTCAAACTGTTAGTGGAAATGAACGCTTCAACATAGAAGAACGAAATTTGGGGAACCAAGTCGCCTTAGTGTACTGATCATTACCTGAAAGTATCATCCAGTTTGGGTGAAAAAATATTTGCTGAGATTTCTGGAGATTCGTAATTTTTGGAAGCTTGGCAACCCCTTCCCATGAAAGTGTTTCTCGCCAGTCACTGCTTAGGGCTACATCAAGAGGAAACAAAACGTAGAGATAGAACGTGAAACTACTTTGCTGTGTCAAGTTTCAAGAAGCTAGCACAAACCGTTTTGGATTTAGCGTTCCAAATACATCTATCAATATAGGAGAAAACAGAGTGAAACCTAAAAATTCAAACTGTTACTGGAAATGAACGCTTCAACATAGAAGAACGAAATTTGGGGAACCAAGTCGCCTTAGTGTACTGATCATTACCTGAAAGTATCATCCAGTTTGGGTGAAAAAATATTTGCTGAGATTTCTGGAGATTCGTAATTTTTGGAAGCTTGGCAACCCCTTCCCATGATAGTGTTTCTCGCCAGTCACTGCTTAGGGCTACATCAAGAGGAAACAAAACGTAGAGATAGAATGTGAAACTACTTTGTTGTGTCAAGCTTCAAGAAGCTACCACAAATCGTGTTGGATTTAGAGTTCCAATACATCTATCAATATAGGAGAAAACAGAGTGAAACCTAAAAATTCAAACTGTTAGTGGAAATGAACGCTTCAACATAGAAGAACGAAATTTGGGGAACCAAGTCGCCTTAGTGTACTGATCATTACCTGAAAGTATCATCCAGTTTGGGTGAAAAAATATTTGCTGAGATTTCTGGAGATTCGTAATTTTTGGAAGCTTGGCAACCCCTTCCCTTGAAAGTGTTTCTTGCCAGTCACTGCTTAGGGCTACATCAAGAGGAAACAAAACGTAGAGATACAATGTGAAACTACATTGTTTTGTCAACTTTCAAGAAGCTAGCACAAACCGTGTTGGATTCAGAGTTCCAAATACATCTATCAATATAGGAGAAAACAGAGTGAAACCTAAAAATTCAAACTGTTACTGGAAATGAACGCTTCAACATAGAAGAATGAAATTTGGGGAACCAAGTCGCCTTAGTGTACTGATCATTACCTGAAAGTATCATCCAGTTTGGGTGAAAAAATATTTGCTGAGATTTCTGGAGATTCGTAATTTTTGGAGACTTGGCAAACCCTTCCCATGAAAGTGTTTCTCGCCAGTCACTGCTTAGGGCTACATCAAGAGGAAACAAAACGTAGAGATAGAAGGTGAAACTACTTTGCTGTGTCAAGTTTCAAGAAGCTAGCACAAACCGTTTTGGATTTAGCGTTCCAAATACATCTATCAATATAGGAGAAAACAGAGTGAAACCTAAAAATTCAAACTGTTACTGGAAATGAACGCTTCAACATAGAAGAACGAAATTTGGGGAACCAAGTCGCCTTAGTGTACTGATCATTACCTGAAAGTATCATCCAGTTTGGGTGAAAAAATATTTGCTGAGATTTCTGGAGATTCGTAATTTTTGGAGACTTGGCAAACCCTTCCCATGAAAGTGTTTCTCGCCAGTCACTGCTTAGGGCTACATCAAGAGGAAACAAAACGTAGAGATAGAACGTGAAACTACTTTGCTGTGTCAAGTTTCAAGAAGCTAGCACAAACCGTTTTGGATTTAGCGTTCCAAATACATCTATCAATATAGGAGAAAACAGAGTGAAACCTAAAAATTCAAACTGTTACTGGAAATGAACGCTTCAACATAGAAGAACGAAATTTGGGGAACCAAGTCGCCTTAGTGTACTGATCATTACCTGAAAGTATCATCCAGTTTGGGTGAAAAAATATTTGCTGAGATTTCTGGAGATTCGTAATTTTTGGAAGCTTGGCAACCCCTTCCCATGAAAGTGTTTCTCGCCAGTCACTGCTTAGGGCTACATCAAGAGGAAACAAAACGTAGAGATAGAATGTGAAACTACTTTGTTGTGTCAAGCTTCAAGAAGCTAACACAAATCGTGTTGGATATAGAGTTCCAAATACATCTATCAATATAGGAGAAAACAGAGTGAAACCTAAAAATTCAAACTGTTACTGGAAATGAACGCTTCAACAATGAAGAACGAAATTTGGGGACCCAAGTCGCCTTAGTGTACTGATCATTACCTGAAAGTATCATCCAGTTTGGGTGAAAAAATATTTGCTGAGATTTCTGGAGATTCGTAATTTTTGGAAGCTTGGCAACCCCTTCCCATGAAAGTGTTTCTCGCCAGTCACTGCTTAGGGCTACATCAAGAGGAAACAAAATGTAGAGATAGAACGTGAAACTACTTTGTTTTGTATACTTTCAAGAAGCTAGCACAAACCTTGTTGGATTCAGAGTTCCAAATACATCTATCAATATAGGAGAAAACAGAGTGAAACCTAAAAATTCAAACTGTTACTGGAAATGAACGCTTCAACATAGAAGAACGAAATTTGGGGAACCAAGTCGCCTTAGTGTACTGATCATTACCTGAAAGTATCATCCAGTTTGGGTGAAAAAATATTTGCTGAGATTTCTGGAGATTCGTAAATTTCGGAAGCTTGGCAACCCCTTCCCATGAAAGTGTTTCTCGCCAGTCACTGCTTAGGGCTACATCAAGAGGAAACAAAACGTAGAGATAGAACGTGAAACTACTTTGCTGTGTCAAGTTTCAAGAAGCTAGCACAAACCGTTTTGGATTTAGCGTTCCAAATACATCTATCAATATAGGAGAAAACAGAGTGAAACCTAAAAATTCAAACTGTTACTGGAAATGAACGCTTCAACATAGAAGAACGAAATTTGGGGAACCAAGTCGCCTTAGTGTACTGATCATTTCCTGAAAGTATCATCCAGTTTGGGTGAAAAAATATTTGCTGAGATTTCTGGAGATTCGTAATTTTTGGAAGCTTGGCAACCCCTTCCCATGAAAGTGTTTCTCGCCAGTCACTGCTTAGGGCTACATCAAGAGGAAACAAAACGTAGAGATAGAATGTGAAACTACTTTGCTGTGTCAAGTTTCAAGAAGCTAGCACAAACCATGTTGGATTTACAGTTCCAAATACATCTATCAATATAGGAGAAAACAGAGTGAAACCTAAAAATTCAAACTGTTACTGGAAATGAACGCTTCAACATAGAAGAATGAAATTTGGGGAACCAAGTCGCCTTAGTGTACTGATCATTACCTGAAAGTATCATCCAGTTTGGGTGAAAAAATATTTGCTGAGATTTCTGGAGATTCGTAATTTTTGGAGACTTGGCAAACCCTTCCCATGAAAGTGTTTCTCGCCAGTCACTGCTTAGGGCTACATCAAGAGGAAACAAAACGTAGAGATAGAACGTGAAACTACTTTGCTGTGTCAAGTTTCAAGAAGCTAGCACAAACCGTTTTGGATTTAGCGTTCCAAATACATCTATCAATATAGGAGAAAACAGAGTGAAACCTTAAAATTCAAACTGTTACTGGAAATGAACGCTTCAACATAGAAGAACGAAATTTGGGGAACCAAGTCGCCTTAGTGTACTGATCATTACCTGAAAATATCATCCAGTTTGGGTGAAAAAATATTTGCTGAGATTTCTGGAGATTCGTAATTTTTGGAAGCTTGGCAACCCCTTCCCATGATAGTGTTTCTCACCAGTCACTGCTTAGGGCTACATCAAGAGGAAACAAAACGTAGAGATAGAATGTGAAACTACTTTGTTGTGTCAAGCTTCAAGAAGCTACCACAAATCGTGTTGGATTTAGAGTTCCAATACATCTATCAATATAGGAGAAAACAGAGTGAAACCTAAAAATTCAAACTGTTAGTGGAAATGAACGCTTCAACATAGAAGAACGAAATTTGGGGAACCAAGTCGCCTTAGTGTACTGATCATTACCTGAAAGTATCATCCAGTTTGGGTGAAAAAATATTTGCTGAGATTTCTGGAGATTCGTAATTTTTGGAAGCTTGGCAACCCCTTCCCATGAAAGTGTTTCTTGCCAGTCACTGCTTAGGGCTACATCAAGAGGAAACAAAACGTAGAGATACAATGTGAAACTACATTGTTTTGTCAACTTTCAAGAAGCTAGCACAAACCGTGTTGGATTCAGAGTTCCAAATACATCTATCAATATAGGAGAAAACAGAGTGAAACCTAAAAATTCAAACTGTTACTGGAAATGAACGCTTCAACATAGAAGAACGAAATTTGGGGAACCAAGTCGCCTTAGTGTACTGATCATTACCTGAAAGTATCATCCAGTTTGGGTGAAAAAATATTTGCTGAGATTTCTGGAGATTCGTAATTTTTGGAGACTTGGCAAACCCTTCCCATGAAAGTGTTTCTCGCCAGTCACTGCTTAGGGCTACATCAAGAGGAAACAAAACGTAGAGATAGAACGTGAAACTACTTTGTTGTGTCAAGTTTCAAGAAGCTAGCACAAACCATGTTGGATTTAGAGTTCCAAATACATCTATCAATATAGGAGAAAACAGAGTGAAACCTAAAAATTCAAACTGTTACTGGAAATGAACGCTTCAACATAGAAGAACGAAATTTGGGGAACCAAGTCGCCTTAGTGTACTGATCTTTACCTGAAAGTATCATCCAGTTTGGGTGAAAAAATATTTGCTGAGATTTCTGGAGATTCGTAATTTTTGGAAGCTTGGCAACCCCTTCCCATGAAAGTGTTTCTCGCCAGTCACTGCTTAGGGCTACATCAAGAGGAAACAAAACGTAGAGATAGAACGTGAAACTACTTTGTTGTGTCAAGTTTCAAGAAGCTAGCACAAACCGTGTTGGATTTAGAGTTCCAAATACATCTATCAATATAGGAGAAAATAGATTGAAACCTAAAAATTCAAACTGTTACTGGAAATGAACGCTTCAACATCGAAGAACGAAATTTGGGGAACCAAGTCGCCTTAGTGTACTGATCATTACCTGAAAGTATCATCCAGTTTGGGTGAAAAAATATTTGCTGAGATTTCTGGAGATTCGTAATTTTGGGAAGCTTGGCAACCCCTTCCCATGAAAGTGTTTCTCGCCAGTCACTACTTAGGGCAACATCAAGAGGAAACAAAATGTAGAGATAGAATGTGAAACTACTTTGTTGTGTCAAGTTTCAAGAAACTAGCACAAACCGTGTTGGATTTAGAGTTCCAAATACATCTATCAATATAGGAGAAAACAGAGTGAAACCTAAAAATTCAAACTGTTTCTGGAAATGAACGCTTCAACATAGAAGAATGAAATTTGGGGAACCAAGTCGCCTTAGTGTACTGATCATTACCTGAAAGTATCATCCAGTTTGGGTGAAAAAATATTTGCTGAGATTTCTGGAGATTCATAATTTTGGGAAGCTTGGCAACCCCTTCCCATGAAAGTGTTTCTCGCCAGTCACTGCTTAGGGCTACATCAAGAGGAACCAAAATGTAGAGATAGAACGTGAAACTACTTTGTTGGGTCAAGTTTCAAGAAGCTAGCACAAACCGTGTTGGATTTAGAGTTCCAAATACATCTATCAATATAGGAGAAAACAGAGTGAAACCTAAAAATTCAAACTGTTACTGGAAATGAAAGCTTCAACATAGAAGAACGAAATTTGGGGAACCAAGTCCCCTTAGTGTACTGATCATTACCTGAAAGTATCATCCAGTTTGGGTGAAAAAATATTTGCTGAGATTTCTGGAGATTCGTAATTTTTGGAAGCTTGGCAACCCCTTCCCATGAAAGTGTTTCTCGCCAGACACTGTTTAGGGCTACATCAAGAGGAAACAATACGTAGAGATAGAACGTGAAACTACTTTGTTGTGTCAAGTTTCAACAAACTAGCACAAACCGTGTTGGATTTAGAGTTCCAAATACATCTATCAATATAGGAGAAAACAGAGTGAAACCTAAAAATTCAAACTGTTACTGGAAATAAACGCTTCAACATAGAAGAACGAAATTTGGGGAACCAAGTCGCCTTAGTGTACTGATCATTACCTGAAAGTATCATCCAGTTTGGGTGAAAAAATACTAGCTGAGATTTCTGGAGATTCGTAATTTTTGGAGACTTGGCAAACCCTTCCCATGAAAGTGTTTCTCGCCACTCACTGTTTAGGGCTACATCAAGAGGAAACAAAACGTAGAGATAGAACGGGAAACTACTTTGTTGTGTCAAGTTTCAAGAAGCTAGCACAAACCGTGTTGGATTTAGAGTTCCAAATACATCTATCAATATAGGAGAAAACAGAGTGAAACCTAAAAATTCAACTGTTACTGGAAATGAACGCTTCAACATAGAAGAACGAAATTTGGGGAACCAAGTCGCCTTAGTGTACTGATCATTACCTGAAAGTATCATCCAGTTTGGGTGAAAAAATATTTGCTGAGATTTCTGGAGATTCGTAATTTTGTGAAGCTTGGCAAACCCTTCCCATGAAAGTGTTTCTCGCCAGTCACTGCTTAGGGCTACATCAAGAGGAAACAAAACATAGAGATAGAACGTGAAACTACTTTGTTGTGTCAAGTTTCAAGAAGCTAGCACAAACCGTGTTGGATTTAGAGTTCCAAATACATCTATCAATATAGGAGAAAACAGAGTGAAACCTAAAAATTCAAACTGTTACTGGAAGTGAACGCTTCAACATAGAAGAACGAAATTTGGGGAACCAAGTCCCCTTAGTGTACTGATCATTACCTGAAAGTATCATCCAGTTTGGGTGAAAAAATATTTGCTGAGATTTCTGGAGATTCGTAATTTTTGGAAGCTTGGCAACCCCTTCCCATGAAAGTGTTTCTCGCCAGACACTGTTTAGGGCTACATCAAGAGGAAACAAAACGTAGAGATAGAACGTGAAACTACTTTGTTGTGTCAAGTTTCAACAAACTAGCACAAACCGTGTTGGATTTAGAGTTCCAAATACATCTATCAATATAGGAGAAAACAGAGTGAAACCTAAAAATTCAAACTGTTACTGGAAATAAACGCTTCAACATAGAAGAACGAAATTTGGGGAACCAAGTCGCCTTAGTGTACTGATCATTACCTGAAAGTATCATCCAGTTTGGGTGAAAAAATACTAGCTGAGATTTCTGGAGATTCGTAATTTTTGGAGACTTGGCAAACCCTTCCCAAGAAAGTGTTTCTCGCCAGTCACTGTTTAGGGCTACATCAAGAGGAAACAAAACGTAGAGATAGAACGGGAAACTACTTTGTTGTGTCAAGTTTCAAGAAGCTAGCACAAACCGTGTTGGATTTAGAGTTCCAAATACATCTATCAATATAGGAGAAAACAGAGTGAAACCTAAAAATTCAACTGTTACTGGAAATGAACGCTTCAACATAGAAGAACGAAATTTGGGGAACCAAGTCGCCTTAGTGTACTGATCATTACCTGAAAGTATCATCCAGTTTGGGTGAAAAAATATTTGCTGAGATTTCTGGAGATTCGTAATTTTGGAAGCTTGGCAACCCCTTCCCATGAAAGTGTTTCTCGCCAGTCACTGCTTAGGGCTACATCAAGAGGAAACAAAACGTAGAGACAGAATGTGAAACTACTTTGTTGTGTCAAGCTTCAAGAAGCTAGCACAAATCGTGTTGGATATAGAGTTCCAAATACATCTATCAATATAGGAGAAAACAGAGTGAAACCTAAAAATTCAAACTGTTACTGGAAATGAACGCTTCAACATAGAAGAACGAAATTTGGGGAACCAAGTCGCCTTAGTGTACTGATCATTACCTGAAAGTATCATCCAGTTTGGGTGAAAAAATATTTGCTGAGATTTCTGGAGATTCGTAATTTTTGGAAGCTTGGCAACCCCTTCCCATGAAAGTGTTTCTCGCCAGTCACTGCTTAGGGCTACATCAAGAGGAAACAAAATGTAGAGATAGAACGTGAAACTACTTTGTTTTGTATACTTTCAAGAAGCTAGCACAAACCTTGTTGGATTCAGAGTTCCAAATACATCTATCAATATAGGAGAAAACAGAGTGAAACCTAAAAATTCAAACTGTTACTGGAAATGAACGCTTCAACATAGAAGAATGAAATTTGGGGAACCAAGTCGCCTTAGTGTACTGATCATTACCTGAAAGTATCATCCAGTTTGGGTGAAAAAATATTTGCTGAGATTTCTGGAGATTCGTAATTTTTGGAGACTTGGCAAACTCTTCCCATGAAAGTGTTTCTCGCCAGTCACTGCTTAGGGCTACATCAAGAGGAAACAAAACGTAGAGATAGAACGTGAAACTACTTTGTTGTGTCAAGTTTCAAGAAGCTAGCACAAACCGTGTTGGATTTAGAGTTCCAAATACATCTATCAATATAGGAGAAAACAGAGTGAAACCTAAAAATTCAAACTGTTACTGGAAATGAACGCTTCAACATAGAAGAACGAAATATGGGGAACCAAGTCGCCTTAGTGTACTGATCATTACCTGAAAGTATCATCCAGTTTGGGTGAAAAAATATTTGCTGAGATTTCTGGAGATTCGTAATTTTTGGAAGCTTGGCAACCCCTTCCCATGAAAGTGTTTCTCGCCAGTCACTGCTTAGGGCTACATCAAGAGGAAACAAAACGTAGAGATAGAACGTGAAACTACTTTGTTGTGTCAAGTTTCAAGAAGCTAGCCCAAACCGTGTTGGATTTAGAGTTCCAAATACATCTATCAATATAGGAGAAAACAGAGTGAAACCTAAAAATTCAAACTGTTACTGGAAATGAACGCTTCAACATAGAAGAACGAAATTTGGGGAACCAAGTCGCCTTAGTGTACTGATCATTACCTGAAAGTATCATCCAGTTTGGGTGAAAAAATATTTGCTGAGATTTCTGGAGATTCGTAATTTTTGGAAGCTTGGCAACCCCTTCCCATGATAGTGTTTCTCGCCAGTCACTGCTTAGGGCTACATCAAGAGGAAACAAAACGTAGAGATAGAATGTGAAACTACTTTGTTGTGTCAAGCTTCAAGAAGCTACCACAAATCGTGTTGGATTTAGAGTTCCAATACATCTATCAATATAGGAGAAAACAGAGTGAAACCTAAAAATTCAAACTGTTAGTGGAAATGAACGCTTCAACATAGAAGAACGAAATTTGGGGAACCAAGTCGCCTTAGTGTACTGATCATTACCTGAAAGTATCATCCAGTTTGGGTGAAAAAATATTTGCTGAGATTTCTGGAGATTCGTAATTTTTGGAAGCTTGGCAACCCCTTCCCATGAAAGTGTTTCTTGCCAGTCACTGCTTAGGGCTACATCAAGAGGAAACAAAACGTAGAGATACAATGTGAAACTACTTTGTTTTGTCAACTTTCAAGAAGCTAGCACAAACCGTGTTGGATTCAGAGTTCCAAATACATCTATCAATATAGGAGAAAACAGAGTGAAACCTAAAAATTCAAACTGTTACTGGAAATGAACGCTTCAACATAGAAGAATGAAATTTGGGGAACCAAGTCGCCTTAGTGTACTGATCATTACCTGAAAGTATCATCCAGTTTGGGTGAAAAAATATTTGCTGAGATTTCTGGAGATTCGTAATTTTGGAAGCTTGGCAACCCCTTCCCATGAAAGTGTTTCTCGCCAGTCACTGCTTAGGGCTACATCAAGAGGAAACAAAACGTAGAGATAGAATGTGAAACTACTTTGTTGTGTCAAGCTTCAAGAAGCTAGCACAAATCGTGTTGGATATAGAGTTCCAAATACATCTATCAATATAGGAGAAAACAGAGTGAAACCTAAAAATTCAAACTGTTACTGGAAATGAACGCTTCAACATAGAAGAACGAAATTTGGGGAACCAAGTCGCCTTAGTGTACTGATCATTACCTGAAAGTATCATCCAGTTTGGGTGAAAAAATATTTGCTGAGATTTCTGGAGATTCGTAATTTTTGGAAGCTTGGCAACCCCTTCCCATGAAAGTGTTTCTCGCCAGTCACTGCTTAGGGCTACATCAAGAGGAAACAAAATGTAGAGATAGAACGTGAAACTACTTTGTTTTGTATACTTTCAAGAAGCTAGCACAAACCTTGTTGGATTCAGAGTTCCAAATACATCTATCAATATAGGAGAAAACAGAGTGAAACCTAAAAATTCAAACTGTTACTGGAAATGAACGCTTCAACATAGAAGAATGAAATTTGGGGAACCAAGTCGCCTTAGTGTACTGATCATTACCTGAAAGTATCATCCAGTTTGGGTGAAAAAATATTTGCTGAGATTTCTGGAGATTCGTAATTTTTGGAGACTTGGCAAACTCTTCCCATGAAAGTGTTTCTCGCCAGTCACTGCTTAGGGCTACATCAAGAGGAAACAAAACGTAGAGATAGAACGTGAAACTACTTTGTTGTGTCAAGTTTCAAGAAGCTAGCACAAACCGTGTTGGATTTAGAGTTCCAAATACATCTATCAATATAGGAGAAAACAGAGTGAAACCTAAAAATTCAAACTGTTACTGGAAATGAACGCTTCAACATAGAAGAACGAAATATGGGGAACCAAGTCGCCTTAGTGTACTGATCATTACCTGAAAGTATCATCCAGTTTGGGTGAAAAAATATTTGCTGAGATTTCTGGAGATTCGTAATTTTTGGAAGCTTGGCAACCCCTTCCCATGAAAGTGTTTCTCGCCAGTCACTGCTTAGGGCTACATCAAGAGGAAACAAAACGTAGAGATAGAACGTGAAACTACTTTGTTGTGTCAAGTTTCAAGAAGCTAGCCCAAACCGTGTTGGATTTAGAGTTCCAAATACATCTATCAATATAGGAGAAAACAGAGTGAAACCTAAAAATTCAAACTGTTACTGGAAATGAACGCTTCAACATAGAAGAACGAAATTTGGGGAACCAAGTCGCCTTAGTGTACTGATCATTACCTGAAAGTATCATCCAGTTTGGGTGAAAAAATATTTGCTGAGATTTCTGGAGATTCGTAATTTTTGGAAGCTTGGCAACCCCTTCCCATGATAGTGTTTCTCGCCAGTCACTGCTTAGGGCTACATCAAGAGGAAACAAAACGTAGAGATAGAATGTGAAACTACTTTGTTGTGTCAAGCTTCAAGAAGCTACCACAAATCGTGTTGGATTTAGAGTTCCAATACATCTATCAATATAGTAGAAAACAGAGTGAAACCTAAAAATTCAAACTGTTAGTGGAAATGAACGCTTCAACATAGAAGAACGAAATTTGGGGAACCAAGTCGCCTTAGTGTACTGATCATTACCTGAAAGTATCATCCAGTTTGGGTGAAAAAATATTTGCTGAGATTTCTGGAGATTCGTAATTTTTGGAAGCTTGGCAACCCCTTCCCATGAAAGTGTTTCTTGCCAGTCACTGCTTAGGGCTACATCAAGAGGAAACAAAACGTAGAGATACAATGTGAAACTACTTTGTTTTGTCAACTTTCAAGAAGCTAGCACAAACCGTGTTGGATTCAGAGTTCCAAATACATCTATCAATATAGGAGAAAACAGAGTGAAACCTAAAAATTCAAACTGTTACTGGAAATGAACGCTTCAACATAGAAGAATGAAATTTGGGGAACCAAGTCGCCTTAGTGTACTGATCATTACCTGAAAGTATCATCCAGTTTGGGTGAAAAAATATTTGCTGAGATTTCTGGAGATTCGTAATTTTGGAAGCTTGGCAACCCCTTCCCATGAAAGTGTTTCTCGCCAGTCACTGCTTAGGGCTACATCAAGAGGAAACAAAACGTAGAGATAGAATGTGAAACTACTTTGTTGTGTCAAGCTTCAAGAAGCTAGCACAAATCGTGTTGGATATAGAGTTCCAAATACATCTATCAATATAGGAGAAAACAGAGTGAAACCTAAAAATTCAAACTGTTACTGGAAATGAACGCTTCAACATAGAAGAACGAAATTTGGGGAACCAAGTCGCCTTAGTGTACTGATCATTACCTGAAAGTATCATCCAGTTTGGGTGAAAAAATATTTGCTGAGATTTCTGGAGATTCGTAATTTTGGGAAGCTTGGCAACCCCTTCCCATGAAAGTGTTTCTCGCCAGTCACTGCTTAGGGCTACATCAAGAGGAAACAAAACGTAGAGATAGAATGTGAAACTACTTTGTTGTGTCAAGTTTCAAGAAGCTAGCACAAACCATGTTGGATTTAGAGTTCCAAATACATCTATCAATATAGGAGAAAACAGAGTGAAACCTAAAAATTCAAACTGTTACTGGAAATGAACGCTTCAACATAGAAGAATGAAATTTGGGGAACCAAGTCGCCTTAGTGTACTGATCATTACCTGAAAGTATCATCCAGTTTGGGTGAAAAAATATTTGCTGAGATTTCTGGAGATTCGTAATTTTTGGAGACTTGGCAAACTCTTCCCATGAAAGTGTTTCTCGCCAGTCACTGCTTAGGGCTACATCAAGAGGAAACAAAACGTAGAGATAGAACGTGAAACTACTTTGTTGTGTCAAGTTTCAAGAAGCTAGCACAAACCGTGTTGGATTTAGAGTTCCAAATACATCTATCAATATAGGAGAAAACAGAGTGAAACCTAAAAATTCAAACTGTTACTGGAAATGAACGCTTCAACATAGAAGAACGAAATTTGGGGAACCAAGTCGCCTTAGTGTACTGATCATTACCTGAAAGTATCATCCAGTTTGGGTGAAAAAATATTTGCTGAGATTTCTGGAGATTCGTAATTTTTGGAAGCTTGGCAACCCCTTCCCATGAAAGTGTTTCTCGCCAGTCACTGCTTAGGGCTACATCAAGAGGAAACAAAACGTAGAGATAGAACGTGAAACTACTTTGTTGTGTCAAGTTTCAAGAAGCTAGCCCAAACCGTGTTGGATTTAGAGTTCCAAATACATCTATCAATATAGGAGAAAACAGAGTGAAACCTAAAAATTCAAACTGTTACTGGAAATGAACGCTTCAACATAGAAGAACGAAATTTGGGGAACCAAGTCGCCTTAGTGTACTGATCATTACCTGAAAGTATCATCCAGTTTGGGTGAAAAAATATTTGCTGAGATTTCTGGAGATTCGTAATTTTTGGAAGCTTGGCAACCCCTTCCCATGATAGTGTTTCTCGCCAGTCACTGCTTAGGGCTACATCAAGAGGAAACAAAACGTAGAGATAGAATGTGAAACTACTTTGTTGTGTCAAGCTTCAAGAAGCTACCACAAATCGTGTTGGATTTAGAGTTCCAATACATCTATCAATATAGGAGAAAACAGAGTGAAACCTAAAAATTCAAACTGTTAGTGGAAATGAACGCTTCAACATAGAAGAACGAAATTTGGGGAACCAAGTCGCCTTAGTGTACTGATCATTACCTGAAAGTATCATCCAGTTTGGGTGAAAAAATATTTGCTGAGATTTCTGGAGATTCGTAATTTTTGGAAGCTTGGCAACCCCTTCCCATGAAAGTGTTTCTTGCCAGTCACTGCTTAGGGCTACATCAAGAGGAAACAAAACGTAGAGATACAATGTGAAACTACTTTGTTTTGTCAACTTTCAAGAAGCTAGCACAAACCGTGTTGGATTCAGAGTTCCAAATACATCTATCAATATAGGAGAAAACAGAGTGAAACCTAAAAATTCAAACTGTTACTGGAAATGAACGCTTCAACATAGAAGAATGAAATTTGGGGAACCAAGTCGCCTTAGTGTACTGATCATTACCTGAAAGTATCATCCAGTTTGGGTGAAAAAATATTTGCTGAGATTTCTGGAGATTCGTAATTTTTGGAGACTTGGCAAACCCTTCCCATGAAAGTGTTTCTCGCCAGTCACTGCTTAGGGCTACATCAAGAGGAAACAAAACGTAGAGATAGAACGTGAAACTACTTTGCTGTGTCAAGTTTCAAGAAGCTAGCACAAACTGTTTTGGATTTAGCGTTCCAAATACATCTATCAATATAGGAGAAAACAGAGTGAAACCTAAAAATTCAAACTGTTACTGGAAATGAACGCTTCAACATAGAAGAACGAAATTTGGGGAACCAAGTCGCCTTAGTGTACTGATCATTACCTGAAAGTATCATCCAGTTTGGGTGAAAAAATATTTGCTTAGATTTCTGGAGATTCGTAATTTTAGGAGACTTGGCAAACCCTTCCCATGAAAGTGTTTCTCGCCAGTCACTGCTTAGGGCTACATAAAGAGGAAAAAAAACGTAGAGATAGAACGTGAAACTACTTTGTTGTGTCAAGTTTCAAGAAGCTAGCACAAACCATGTTGGATTTGGAGTTCCAAATACATCTATCAATATAGGAGAAAACAGAGTGAAACCTAAAAATTCAAACTGTTACTGGAAATGAACGCTTCAACATAGAAGAACGAAATTTGGGGAACCAAGTCGCCTTAGTGTACTGATCATTACCTGAAAGTATCATCCAGTTTGGGTGAAAATATATTTGCTGAGATTTCTGGAGATTCGTAATTTTAGAAGCTTGGCAACCCCTTCCCATGAAAGTGTTTCTCGCCAGTCACTGCTTAGGGCTACATCAAGAGGAAACAAAACGTAGAGATAGAATGTGAAACTACTTTGTTGTGTCAAGGTTCAAGAAGCTAGCACAAATCGTGTTGGATTTAGAGTTCCAAATACATCTATCAATATAGGAGAAAACAGAGTGAAACCTAAAAATTCAAACTGTTAGTGGAAATGAACGCTTCAACATAGAAGAACGAAATTTGGGGAACCAAGTCGCCTTAGTGTACTGATCATTACCTGAAAGTATCATCCAGTTTGGGTGAAAAAATATTTGCTGAGATTTCTGGAGATTCGTAATTTTTGGAGACTTGGCAAACTCTTCCCATGAAAGTGTTTCTCGCCAGTCACTGCTTAGGGCTACATCAAGAGGAAACAAAACGTAGAGATAGAACGTGAAACTACTTTGTTGTGTCAAGTTTCAAGAAGCTAGCACAAACCGTGTTGGATTTAGAGTTCCAAATACATCTATCAATATAGGAGAAAATAGAGTGAAACCTAAAAATTCAAACTGTTACTGGAAATGAACGCTTCAACATAGAAGAACGAAATTTGGGGAACCAAGTCGCCTTAGTGTACTGATCATTACCTGAAAGTATCATCCAGTTTGGGTGAAAAAATATTTGCTGAGATTTCTGGAGATTCGTAATTTTGGGAAGCTTGGCAACCCCTTCCCATGAAAGTGTTTCTCGCCAGTCACTGCTTAGGGCTACATCAAGAGGAAACAAAACGTAGAGATAGAACGTGAAACTACTTTGTTGTGTCAAGTTTCAAGAAGCTAGCACAAACCGTGTTGGATTTAGAGTTCCAAATACATCTATCAATATAGGAGAAAATAGAGTGAAACCTAAAAATTCAAACTGTTACTGGAAATGAACGCTTCAACATCGAAGAACGAAATTTGGGGAACCAAGTCGCCTTCGTGTACTGATCATTACCTGAAAGTATCATCCAGTTTGGGTGAAAAAATATTTGCTGAGATTTCTGGAGATTCGTAATTTTGGGAAGCTTGGCAACCCCTTCCCATGAAAGTGTTTCTCGCCAGTCACTACTTAGGGCAACATCAAGAGGAAACAAAATGTAGAGATAGAATGTGAAACTACTTTGTTGTGTCAAGTTTCAAGAAACTAGCACAAACCGTGTTGGATTTAGAGTTCCAAATACATCTATCAATATAGGAGAAAACAGAGTGAAACCTAAAAATTCAAACTGTTTCTGGAAATGAACGCTTCAACATAGAAGAATGAAATTTGGGGAACCAAGTCGCCTTAGTGTACTGATCATTACCTGAAAGTATCATCCAGTTTGGGTGAAAAAATATTTGCTGAGATTTCTGGAGATTCATAATTTTGGGAAGCTTGGCAACCCCTTCCCATGAAAGTGTTTCTCGCCAGTCACTGCTTAGGCCTACATCAAGAGGAACCAAAATGTAGAGATAGAACGTGAAACTACTTTGTTGTGTCAAGTTTCAAGAAGCTAGCACAAACCGTGTTGGATTTAGAGTTCCAAATACATCTATCAATATAGGAGAAAACAGAGTGAAACCTAAAAATTCAAACTGTTACTGGAAATGAAAGCTTCAACATAGAAGAACGAAATTTGGGGAACCAAGTCACCTTAGTGTACTGATCATTACCTGAAAGTATCATCCAGTTTGGGTGAAAAAATATTTGCTGAGATTTCTGGAGATTCGTAATTTTGTGAAGCTTGGCAAACCCTTCCCATGAAAGTGTTTCTCGCCAGTCACTGCTTAGGGCTACATCAAGAGGAAACAAAACATAGAGATAGAACGTGAAACTACTTTGTTGTGTCAAGTTTCAAGAAGCTAGCACAAACCGTGTTGGATTTAGAGTTCCAAATACATCTATCAATATAGGAGAAAACAGAGTGAAACCTAAAAATTCAAACTGTTACTGGAAGTGAACGCTTCAACATAGAAGAACGAAATTTGGGGAACCAAGTCCCCTTAGTGTACTGATCATTACCTGAAAGTATCATCCAGTTTGGGTGAAAAAATATTTGCTGAGATTTCTGGAGATTCGTAATTTTTGGAAGCTTGGCAACCCCTTCCGATGAAAGTGTATCTCGCCAGACACTGTTTAGGGCTACATCAAGAGGAAACAAAACGTAGAGATAGAACGTGAAACTACTTTGTTGTGTCAAGTTTCAACAAACTAGCACAAACCGTGTTGGATTTAGAGTTCCAAATACATCTATCAATATAGGAGAAAACAGAGTGAAACCTAAAAATTCAAACTGTTACTGGAAATAAACGCTTCAACATAGAAGAACGAAATTTGGGGAACCAAGTCGCCTTAGTGTACTGATCATTACCTGAAAGTATCATCCAGTTTGGGTGAAAAAATACTAGCTGAGATTTCTGGAGATTCGTAATTTTTGGAGACTTGGCAAACCCTTCCCATGAAAGTGTTTCTCGCCAGTCACTGTTTAGGGCTACATCAAGAGGAAACAAAACGTAGAGATAGAACGTGAAACTACTTTGTTGTGTCAAGTTTCAAGAAGCTAGCACAAACCGTGTTGGATTTAGAGTTCCAAATACATCTATCAATATAGGAGAAAACAGAGTGAATCCTAAAAATTCAACTGTTACTGGAAATGAACGCTTCAACATAGAAGAACGAAATTTGGGGAACCAAGTCGCCTTAGTGTACTGATCATTACCTGAAAGTATCATCCAGTTTGGGTGAAAAAATATTTGCTGAGATTTCTGGAGATTCGTAATTTTGGAAGCTTGGCAACCCCTTCCCATGAAAGTGTTTCTCGCCAGTCACTGCTTAGGGCTACATCAAGAGGAAACAAAACGTAGAGATAGAATGTGAAACTACTTTGTTGTGTCAAGCTTCAAGAAGCTAGCACAAATCGTGTTGGATATAGAGTTCCAAATACATCTATCAATATAGGAGAAAACAGAGTGAAACCTAAAAATTCAAACTGTTAGTGGAAATGAACGCTTCAACATAGAAGAACGAAATTTGGGGAACCAAGTCGCCTTAGTGTACTGATCATTACCTGAAGGTATCATCCAGTTTGGGTGAAAAAATATTTGCTGAGATTTCTGGAGATTCGTAATTTTTGGAAGCTTGGCAACCCCTTCCCATGAAAGTGTTTCTCGCCAGTCACTGCTTAGGGCTACATCAAGAGGAAACAAAATGTAGAGATAGAACGTGAAACTACTTTGTTTTGTATACTTTCAAGAAGCTAGCACAAACCTTGTTGGATTCAGAGTTCCAAATACATCTATCAATATAGGAGAAAACAGAGTGAAACCTAAAAATTCAAACTGTTACTGGAAATGAACGCTTCAACATAGAAGAACGAAATTTGGGGAACCAAGTCGCCTTAGTGTACTGATCATTACCTGAAAGTATCATCCAGTTTGGGTGAAAAAATATTTGCTGAGATTTCTGGAGATTCGTAATTTTTGGAAGCTTGGCAACCCCTTCCCATGAAAGTGTTTCTCGCCAGTCACTGCTTAGGGCTACATCAAGAGGAAACAAAACGTAGAGATAGAATGTGAAACTACTTTGTTGTGTCAAGTTTCAAGAAGCTAGCCCAAACCGTGTTGGATTTAGAGTTCCAAATACATCTATCAATATAGGAGAAAACAGAGTGAAACCTAAAAATTCAAACTGTTACTGGAAATGAACGCTTCAACATAGAAGAATGAAATTTGGGGAACCAAGTCGCCTTAGTGTACTGATCATTACCTGAAAGTATCATCCAGTTTGGGTGAAAAAATATTTGCTGAGATTTCTGGAGATTCGTAATTTTTGGAGACTTGGCAAACCCTTCCCATGAAAGTGTTTCTCGCCAGTCACTGCTTAGGGCTACATCAAGAGGAAACAAAACGTAGAGATAGAACGTGAAACTACTTTGCTGTGTCAAGTTTCAAGAAGCTAGCACAAACTGTTTTGGATTTAGCGTTCCAAATACATCTATCAATATAGGAGAAAACAGAGTGAAACCTAAAAATTCAAACTGTTACTGGAAATGAACGCTTCAACATAGAAGAACGAAATTTGGGGAACCAAGTCGCCTTAGTGTACTGATCATTACCTGAAAGTATCATCCAGTTTGGGTGAAAAAATATTTGCTTAGATTTCTGGAGATTCGTAATTTTAGGAGACTTGGCAAACCCTTCCCATGAAAGTGTTTCTCGCCAGTCACTGCTTAGGGCTACATAAAGAGGAAAAAAAACGTAGAGATAGAACGTGAAACTACTTTGTTGTGTCAAGTTTCAAGAAGCTAGCACAAACCATGTTGGATTTGGAGTTCCAAATACATCTATCAATATAGGAGAAAACAGAGTGAAACCTAAAAATTCAAACTGTTACTGGAAATGAACGCTTCAACATAGAAGAACGAAATTTGGGGAACCAAGTCGCCTTAGTGTACTGATCATTACCTGAAAGTATCATCCAGTTTGGGTGAAAATATATTTGCTGAGATTTCTGGAGATTCGTAATTTTAGAAGCTTGGCAACCCCTTCCCATGAAAGTGTTTCTCGCCAGTCACTGCTTAGGGCTACATCAAGAGGAAACAAAACGTAGAGATAGAATGTGAAACTACTTTGTTGTGTCAAGGTTCAAGAAGCTAGCACAAATCGTGTTGGATTTAGAGTTCCAAATACATCTATCAATATAGGAGAAAACAGAGTGAAACCTAAAAATTCAAACTGTTAGTGGAAATGAACGCTTCAACATAGAAGAACGAAATTTGGGGAACCAAGTCGCCTTAGTGTACTGATCATTACCTGAAAGTATCATCCAGTTTGGGTGAAAAAATATTTGCTGAGATTTCTGGAGATTCGTAATTTTTGGAAGCTTGGCAACCCCTTCCCATGAAAGTGTTTCTCGCCAGTCACTGCTTAGGGCTACATCAAGAGGAAACAAAATGTAGAGATAGAACGTGAAACTACTTTGTTGTGTCAAGTTTCAAGAAGCTAGCACAAACCGTGTTGGATTTAGAGTTCCAAATACATCTATCAATATAGGAGAAAATAGAGTGAAACCTAAAAATTCAAACTGTTACTGGAAATGAACGCTTCAACATCGAAGAACGAAATTTGGGGAACCAAGTCGCCTTAGTGTACTGATCATTACCTGAAAGTATCATCCAGTTTGGGTGAAAAAATATTTGCTGAGATTTCTGGAGATTCGTAATTTTGGGAAGCTTGGCAACCCCTTCCCATGAAAGTGTTTCTCGCCAGTCACTGCTTAGGGCTACATCAAGAGGAAACAAAACGTAGAGATAGAACGTGAAACTACTTTGTTGTGTCAAGTTTCAAGAAGCTAGCACAAACCGTGTTGGATTTAGAGTTCCAAATACATCTATCAATATAGGAGAAAATAGAGTGAAACCTAAAAATTCAAACTGTTACTGGAAATGAACGCTTCAACATCGAAGAACGAAATTTGGGGAACCAAGTCGCCTTAGTGTACTGATCATTACCTGAAAGTATCATCCAGTTTGGGTGAAAAAATATTTGCTGAGATTTCTGGAGATTCGTAATTTTGGGAAGCTTGGCAACCCCTTCCCATGAAAGTGTTTCTCGCCAGTCACTACTTAGGGCAACATCAAGAGGAAACAAAATGTAGAGATAGAATGTGAAACTACTTTGTTGTGTCAAGTTTCAAGAAACTAGCACAAACCGTGTTGGATTTAGAGTTCCAAATACATCTATCAATATAGGAGAAAACAGAGTGAAACCTAAAAATTCAAACTGTTTCTGGAAATGAACGCTTCAACATAGAAGAATGAAATTTGGGGAACCAAGTCGCCTTAGTGTACTGATCATTACCTGAAAGTATCATCCAGTTTGGGTGAAAAAATATTTGCTGAGATTTCTGGAGATTCATAATTTTGGGAAGCTTGGCAACCCCTTCCCATGAAAGTGTTTCTCGCCAGTCACTGCTTAGGCCTACATCAAGAGGAACCAAAATGTAGAGATAGAACGTGAAACTACTTTGTTGTGTCAAGTTTCAAGAAGCTAGCACAAACCGTGTTGGATTTAGAGTTCCAAATACATCTATCAATATAGGAGAAAACAGAGTGAAACCTAAAAATTCAAACTGTTACTGGAAATGAAAGCTTCAACATAGAAGAACGAAATTTGGGGAACCAAGTCACCTTAGTGTACTGATCATTACCTGAAAGTATCATCCAGTTTGGGTGAAAAAATATTTGCTGAGATTTCTGGAGATTCGTAATTTTGTGAAGCTTGGCAAACCCTTCCCATGAAAGTGTTTCTCGCCAGTCACTGCTTAGGGCTACATCAAGAGGAAACAAAACATAGAGATAGAACGTGAAACTACTTTGTTGTGTCAAGTTTCAAGAAGCTAGCACAAACCGTGTTGGATTTAGAGTTCCAAATACATCTATCAATATAGGAGAAAACAGAGTGAAACCTAAAAATTCAAACTGTTACTGGAAGTGAACGCTTCAACATAGAAGAACGAAATTTGGGGAACCAAGTCCCCTTAGTGTACTGATCATTACCTGAAAGTATCATCCAGTTTGGGTGAAAAAATATTTGCTGAGATTTCTGGAGATTCGTAATTTTTGGAAGCTTGGCAACCCCTTCCGATGAAAGTGTATCTCGCCAGACACTGTTTAGGGCTACATCAAGAGGAAACAAAACGTAGAGATAGAACGTGAAACTACTTTGTTGTGTCAAGTTTCAACAAACTAGCACAAACCGTGTTGGATTTAGAGTTCCAAATACATCTATCAATATAGGAGAAAACAGAGTGAAACCTAAAAATTCAAACTGTTACTGGAAATAAACGCTTCAACATAGAAGAACGAAATTTGGGGAACCAAGTCGCCTTAGTGTACTGATCATTACCTGAAAGTATCATCCAGTTTGGGTGAAAAAATACTAGCTGAGATTTCTGGAGATTCGTAATTTTTGGAGACTTGGCAAACCCTTCCCATGAAAGTGTTTCTCGCCAGTCACTGTTTAGGGCTACATCAAGAGGAAACAAAACGTAGAGATAGAACGTGAAACTACTTTGTTGTGTCAAGTTTCAAGAAGCTAGCACAAACCGTGTTGGATTTAGAGTTCCAAATACATCTATCAATATAGGAGAAAACAGAGTGAATCCTAAAAATTCAACTGTTACTGGAAATGAACGCTTCAACATAGAAGAACGAAATTTGGGGAACCAAGTCGCCTTAGTGTACTGATCATTACCTGAAAGTATCATCCAGTTTGGGTGAAAAAATATTTGCTGAGATTTCTGGAGATTCGTAATTTTGGAAGCTTGGCAACCCCTTCCCATGAAAGTGTTTCTCGCCAGTCACTGCTTAGGGCTACATCAAGAGGAAACAAAACGTAGAGATAGAATGTGAAACTACTTTGTTGTGTCAAGCTTCAAGAAGCTAGCACAAATCGTGTTGGATATAGAGTTCCAAATACATCTATCAATATAGGAGAAAACAGAGTGAAACCTAAAAATTCAAACTGTTAGTGGAAATGAACGCTTCAACATAGAAGAACGAAATTTGGGGAACCAAGTCGCCTTAGTGTACTGATCATTACCTGAAGGTATCATCCAGTTTGGGTGAAAAAATATTTGCTGAGATTTCTGGAGATTCGTAATTTTTGGAAGCTTGGCAACCCCTTCCCATGAAAGTGTTTCTCGCCAGTCACTGCTTAGGGCTACATCAAGAGGAAACAAAATGTAGAGATAGAACGTGAAACTACTTTGTTTTGTATACTTTCAAGAAGCTAGCACAAACCTTGTTGGATTCAGAGTTCCAAATACATCTATCAATATAGGAGAAAACAGAGTGAAACCTAAAAATTCAAACTGTTACTGGAAATGAACGCTTCAACATAGAAGAACGAAATTTGGGGAACCAAGTCGCCTTAGTGTACTGATCATTACCTGAAAGTATCATCCAGTTTGGGTGAAAAAATATTTGCTGAGATTTCTGGAGATTCGTAATTTTTGGAAGCTTGGCAACCCCTTCCCATGAAAGTGTTTCTCGCCAGTCACTGCTTAGGGCTACATCAAGAGGAAACAAAACGTAGAGATAGAATGTGAAACTACTTTGTTGTGTCAAGTTTCAAGAAGCTAGCCCAAACCGTGTTGGATTTAGAGTTCCAAATACATCTATCAATATAGGAGAAAACAGAGTGAAACCTAAAAATTCAAACTGTTACTGGAAATGAACGCTTCAACATAGAAGAATGAAATTTGGGGAACCAAGTCGCCTTAGTGTACTGATCATTACCTGAAAGTATCATCCAGTTTGGGTGAAAAAATATTTGCTGAGATTTCTGGAGATTCGTAATTTTTGGAGACTTGGCAAACCCTTCCCATGAAAGTGTTTCTCGCCAGTCACTGCTTAGGGCTACATCAAGAGGAAACAAAACGTAGAGATAGAACGTGAAACTACTTTGCTGTGTCAAGTTTCAAGAAGCTAGCACAAACCGTTTTGGATTTAGCGTTCCAAATACATCTATCAATATAGGAGAAAACAGAGTGAAACCTAAAAATTCAAACTGTTACTGGAAATGAACGCTTCAACATAGAAGAACGAAATTTGGGGAACCAAGTCGCCTTAGTGTACTGATCATTACCTGAAAGTATCATTCAGTTTGGGTGAAAAAATATTTGCTGAGATTTCTGGAGATTCGTAATTTTTGGAAGCTTGGCAACCCCTTCCCATGATAGTGTTTCTCGCCAGTCACTGCTTAGGGCTACATCAAGAGGAAACAAAACGTAGAGATAGAATGTGAAACTACTTTGTTGTGTCAAGCTTCAAGAAGCTACCACAAATCGTGTTGGATTTAGAGTTCCAATACATCTATCAATATAGGAGAAAACAGAGTGAAACCTAAAAATTCAAACTGTTAGTGGAAATGAACGCTTCAACGTAGAAGAACGAAATTTGGGGAACCAAGTCGCCTTAGTGTACTGATCATTACCTGAAAGTATCATCCAGTTTGGGTGAAAAAATATTTGCTGAGATTTCTGGAGATTCGTAATTTTTGGAAGCTTGGCAACCCCTTCCCATGAAAGTGTTTCTTGCCAGTCACTGCTTAGGGCTACATCAAGAGGAAACAAAACGTAGAGATACAATGTGAAACTACTTTGTTTTGTCAACTTTCAAGAAGCTAGCACAAACCGTGTTGGATTCAGAGTTCCAAATACATCTATCAATATAGGAGAAAACAGAGTGAAACCTAAAAATTCAAACTGTTACTGGAAATGAACGCTTCAACATAGAAGAATGAAATTTGGGGAACCACGTCGCCTTAGTGTACTGATCATTACCTGAAAGTATCATCCAGTTTGGGTGAAAAAATATTTGCTGAGATTTCTGGAGATTCGTAATTTTTGGAGACTTGGCAAACCCTTCCCATGAAAGTGTTTCTCGCCAGTCACTGCTTAGGGCTACATCAAGAGGAAACAAAACGTAGAGATAGAACGTGAAACTACTTTGCTGTGTCAAGTTTCCAGAAGCTAGCACAAACCGTTTTGGATTTAGCGTTCCAAATACATCTATCAATATAGGAGAAAACAGAGTGAAACCTAAAAATTCAAACTGTTACTGGAAATGAACGCTTCAACATAGAAGAACGAAATTTGGGGAACCAAGTCGCCTTAGTGTACTGATCATTACCTGAAAGTATCATCCAGTTTGGGTGAAAAAATATTTGCTGAGATTTCTGGAGATTCGTAATTTTTGGAGACTTGGCAAACCCTTCCCATAAAAGTGTTTCTCGCCAGTCACTGCTTAGGGCTACATCAAGAGGAAACAAAACGTAGAGATAGAACGTGAAACTACTTTGTTGTGTCAAGTTTCAAGAAGCTAGCACAAACCATGTTGGATTTAGAGTTCCAAATACATCTATCAATATAGGAGAAAACAGAGTGAAACCTAAAAATTCAAACTGTTACTGGAAATGAACGCTTCAACATAGAAGAACGAAATTTGGGGAACCAAGTCGCCTTAGTGTACTGATCATTACCTGAAAGTATCATCCAGTTTGGGTGAAAAAATATTTGCTGAGATTTCTGGAGATTCGTAATTTTTGGAAGCTTGGCAACCCCTTCCCATGAAAGTGTTTCTCGCCAGTCACTGCTTAGGGCTACATCAAGAGGAAACAAAACGTAGAGATAGAATGTGAAACTACTTTGTTGTGTCAAGGTTCAAGAAGCTAGCACAAATCGTGTTGGATTTAGAGTTCCAAATACATCTATCAATATAGGAGAAAACAGAGTGAAACCTAAAAATTCAAACTGTTAGTGGAAATGAACGCTTCAACATAGAAGAACGAAATTTGGGGAACCAAGTCGCCTTAGTGTACTGATCATTACCTGAAAGTATCATCCAGTTTGGGTGAAAAAATATTTGCTGAGATTTCTGGAGATTCGTAATTTTTGGAAGCTTGGCAACCCCTTCCCATGAAAGTGTTTCTCGCCAGTCACTGCTTAGGGCTACATCAAGAGGAAACAAAACGTAGACATAGAACGTGAAACTACTTTGTTGTGTCAAGTTTCAAGAAGCTAGCACAAACCGTGTTGGATTTAGAGTTCCAAATACATCTATCAATATAGGAGAAAATAGAGTGAAACCTAAAAATTCAAACTGTTACTGGAAATGAACGCTTCAACATCGAAGAACGAAATTTGGGGAACCAAGTCGCCTTAGTGTACTGATCATTACCTGAAAGTATCATCCAGTTTGGGTGAAAAAATATTTGCTGAGATTTCTGGAGATTCGTAATTTTGGGAAGCTTGGCAACCCCTTCCCATGAAAGTGTTTCTCGCCAGTCACTACTTAGGGCAACATCAAGAGGAAACAAAATGTAGAGATAGAATGTGAAACTACTTTGTTGTGTCAAGTTTCAAGAAACTAGCACAAACCGTGTTGGATTTAGAGTTCCAAATACATCTATCAATATAGGAGAAAACAGAGTGAAACCTAAAAATTCAAACTGTTTCTGGAAATGAACGCTTCAACATAGAAGAATGAAATTTGGGGAACCAAGTCGCCTTAGTGTACTGATCATTACCTGAAAGTATCATCCAGTTTGGGTGAAAAAATATTTGCTGAGATTTCTGGAGATTCATAATTTTGGGAAGCTTGGCAACCCCTTCCCATGAAAGTGTTTCTTGCCAGTCACTGCTTAGGCCTACATCAAGAGGAACCAAAATGTAGAGATAGAACGTGAAACTACTTTGTTGTGTCAAGTTTCAAGAAGCTAGCACAAACCGTGTTGGATTTAGAGTTCCAAATACATCTATCAATATAGGAGAAAACAGAGTGAAACCTAAAAATTCAAACTGTTACTGGAAATGAAAGCTTCAACATAGAAGAACGAAATTTGGGGAACCAAGTCACCTTAGTGTACTGATCATTACCTTAAAGTATCATCCAGTTTGGGTGAAAAAATGTTTGCTGAGATTTCTGGAGATTCGTAATTTTTGGAAGCTTGGCAACCCCTTCCCATGAAAGTGTTTCTCGCCAGTCACTGCTTAGGGCTACATCAAGAGGAAACAAAACATAGAGATAGAACGTGAAACTACTTTGTTGTGTCAAGTTTCAAGAAGCTAGCACAAACCGTGTTGGATTTAGAGTTCCAAATACATCTATCAATATAGGAGAAAACAGAGTGAAACCTAAAAATTCAAACTGTTACTGGAAGTGAACGCTTCAACATAGAAGAACGAAATTTGGGGAACCAAGTCCCCTTAGTGTACTGATCATTACCTAAAAGTATCATCCAGTTTGGGTGAAAAAATATTTGCTGAGATTTCTGGAGATTCGTAATTTTTGGAAGCTTGGCAACCCCTTCCCCTGAAAGTGTTTCTCGCCAGACACTGTTTAGGGCTACATCAAGAGGAAACAAAACGTAGAGATAGAACGTGAAACTACTTTGTTGTGTCAAGTTTCAACAAACTAGCACAAACCGTGTTGGATTTAGAGTTCCAAATACATCTATCAATATAGGAGAAAACAGAGTGAAACCTAAAAATTCAAACTGTTACTGGAAATAAACGCTTCAACATAGAAGAACGAAATTTGGGGAACCAAGTCGCCTTAGTGTACTGATCATTACCTGAAAGTATCATCCAGTTTGGGTGAAAAAATACTAGCTGAGATTTCTGGAGATTCGTAATTTTTGGAGACTTGGCAAACCCTTCCCATGAAAGTGTTTCTCGCCAGTCACTGTTTAGGGCTACATCAAGAGGAAACAAAACGTAGAGATAGAACGTGAAACTACTTTGTTGTGTCAAGTTTCAAGAAGCTAGCACAAACCGTGTTGGATTTAGAGTTCCAAATACATCTATCAATATAGGAGAAAACAGAGTGAAACCTAAAAATTCAACTGTTACTGGAAATGAACGCTTCAACATAGAAGAACGAAATTTGGGGAACCAAGTCGCCTTAGTGTACTGATCATTACCTGAAAGTATCATCCAGTTTGGGTGAAAAAATATTTGCTGAGATTTCTGGAGATTCGTAATTTTGGAAGCTTGGCAACCCCTTCCCATGAAAGTGTTTCTCGCCAGTCACTGCTTAGGGCTACATCAAGAGGAAACAAAACGTAGAGATAGAATGTGAAACTACTTTGTTGTGTCAAGCTTCAAGAAGCTAGCACAAATCGTGTTGGATATAGAGTTCCAAATACATCTATCAATATAGGAGAAAACAGAGTGAAACCTAAAAATTCAAACTGTTAGTGGAAATGAACGCTTCAACATAGAAGAACGAAATTTGGGGAACCAAGTCGCCTTAGTGTACTGATCATTACCTGAAAGTATCATCCAGTTTGGGTGAAAAAATATTTGCTGAGATTTCTGGAGATTCGTAATTTTTGGAAGCTTGGCAACCCCTTCCCATGAAAGTGTTTCTCGCCAGTCACTGCTTAGGGCTACATCAAGAGGAAACAAAATGTAGAGATAGAACGTGAAACTACTTTGTTTTGTATACTTTCAAGAAGCTAGCACAAACCTTGTTGGATTCAGAGTTCCAAATACATCTATCAATATAGGAGAAAACAGAGTGAAACCTAAAAATTCAAACTGTTACTGGAAATTAACGCTTCAACATAGAAGAACGAAATTTGGGGAACCAAGTCGCCTTAGTGTACTGATCATTACCTGAAAGTATCATCCAGTTTGGGTGAAAAAATATTTGCTGAGATTTCCGGAGATTCGTAATTTTTGGAAGCTTGGCAACCCCTTCCCATGATAGTGTTTCTCGCCAGTCACTGCTTAGGGCTACATCAAGAGGAAACAAAACGTAGAGATAGAATGTGAAACTACTTTGTTGTGTCAAGCTATAAGAAGCTACCACAAATCGTGTTGGATTTAGAGTTCCAATACATCTATCAATATAGGAGAAAACAGAGTGAAACCTAAAAATTCAAACTGTTAGTGGCAATGAACGCTTCAACATAGAAGAACGAAATTTGGGGAACCAAGTCGCCTTAGTGTACTGATCATTACCTGAAAGTATCATCCAGTTTGGGTGAAAAAATATTTGCTGAGATTTCTGGAGATTCGTAATTTTTGGAAGCTTGGCAACCCCTTCCCATGAAAGTGTTTCTTGCCAGTCACTGCTTAGGGCTACATCAAGAGGAAACAAAACGTAGAGATAGAATGTGAAACTACTTTGTTGTGTCAAGGTTCAAGAAGCTAGCACAAATCGTGTTGGATTTTGAGTTCCAAATACATCTATCAATATAGGAGAAAACAGAGTGAAACCTAAAAATTCAAACTGTTAGTGGAAATGAACGCTTCAACATAGAAGAACGAAATTTGGGGAACCAAGTCGCCTTAGTGTACTGATCATTACCTGAAAGTATCATCCAGTTTGGGTGAAAAAATATTTGCTGAGATTTCTGGAGATTCGTAATTTTTGGAAGCTTGGCAACCCCTTCCCATGAAAGTGTTTCTCGCCAGTCACTGCTTAGGGCTACATCAAGAGGAAACAAAACGTAGAGATAGAACATGAAACTACTTTGTTGTGTCAAGTTTCAAGAAGCTAGCACAAACCGTGTTGGATTTAGAGTTCCAAATACATCTATCAATATAGGAGAAAATAGAGTGAAACCTAAAAATTCAAACTGTTACTGGAAATGAACGCTTCAACATCGAAGAACGAAATTTGGGGAACCAAGTCGCCTTAGTGTACTGATCATTACCTGAAAGTATCATCCAGTTTGGGTGAAAAAATATTTGCTGAGATTTCTGGAGATTCGTAATTTTGGGAAGCTTGGCAACCCCTTCCCATGAAAGTGTTTCTCGCCAGTCACTACTTAGGGCAACATCAAGAGGAAACAAAATGTAGAGATAGAATGTGAAACTACTTTGTTGTGTCAAGTTTCAAGAAACTAGCACAAACCGTGTTGGATTTAGAGTTCCAAATACATCTATCAATATAGGAGAAAACAGAGTGAAACCTAAAAATTCAAACTGTTTCTGGAAATGAACGCTTCAACATAGAAGAATGAAATTTGGGGAACCAAGTCGCCTTAGTGTACTGATCATTACCTGAAAGTATCATCCAGTTTGGGTGAAAAAATATTTGCTGAGATTTCTGGAGATTCATAATTTTGGGAAGCTTGGCAACCCCTTCCCATGAAAGTGTTTCTCGCCAGTCACTGCTTAGGCCTACATCAAGAGGAAACAAAACATAGAGATAGAACGTGAAACTACTTTGTTGTGTCAAGTTTCAAGAAGCTAGCACAAACCGTGTTGGATTTAGAGTTCCAAATACATCTATCAATATAGGAGAAAACAGAGTGAAACCTAAAAATTCAAACTGTTACTGGAAGTGAACGCTTCAACATAGAAGAACGAAATTTGGGGAACCAAGTCCCCTTAGTGTACTGATCATTACCTGAGAGTACCATCCAGTTTGGGTGAAAAAATATTTGCTGAGATTTCTGGAGATTCGTAATTTTTGGAAGCTTGGCAACCCCTTCCCATGAAAGTGTTTCTCGCCAGACACTGTTTAGGGCTACATCAAGAGGAAACAAAACGTAGAGATAGAACGTGAAACTACTTTGTTGTGTCAAGTTTCAACAAACTAGCACAAACCGTGTTGGATTTAGAGTTCCAAATACATCTATCAATATAGGAGAAAACAGAGTGAAACCTAAAAATTCAAACTGTTACTGGAAATGAACGCTTCAACATAGAAGAACGAAATTTGGGGAACCAAGTCGCCTTAGTGTACTGATCATTACCTGAAAGTATCATCCAGTTTGGGTGAAAAAATACTAGCTGAGATTTCTGGAGATTCGTAATTTTTGGAGACTTGGCAAACCCTTCCCATGAAAGTGTTTCTCGCCAGTCACTGTTTAGGGCTACATCAAGAGGAAACAAAACGTAGAGATAGAACATGAAATTACTTTGTTGTGTCAAGTTTCAAGAAGCTAGCACAAACCGTGTTGGATTTAGAGTTCCAAATACATCTATCAATATAGGAGAAAACAGAGTGAAACCTAAAAATTCAACTGTTACTGGAAATGAACGCTTCAACATAGAAGAACGAAATTTGGGGAACCAAGTCGCCTTAGTGTACTGATCATTACCTGAAAGTATCATCCAGTTTGGGTGAAAAAATATTTGCTGAGATTTCTGGAGATTCGTAATTTTGGAAGCTTGGCAACCCCTTCCCATGAAAGTGTTTCTCGCCAGTCACTGCTTAGGGCTACATCAAGAGGAAACAAAACGTAGAGATAGAATGTGAAACTACTTTGTTGTGTCAAGCTTCAAGAAGCTAGCACAAATCGTGTTGGATATAGAGTTCCAAATACATCTATCAATATAGGAGAAAACAGAGTGAAACCTAAAAATTCAAACTGTTACTGGAAATGAACGCTTCAACATAGAAGAACGAAATTTGGGGAACCAAGTCGCCTTAGTGTACTGATCATTACCTGAAAGTATCATCCAGTTTGGGTGAAAAAATATTTGCTGAGATTTCTGGAGATTCGTAATTTTTGGAAGCTTGGCAACCCCTTCCCATGAAAGTGTTTCTCGCCAGTCACTGCTTAGGGCTACATCAAGAGGAAACAAAATGTAGAGATAGAACGTGAAACTACTTTGTTTTGTATACTTTCAAGAAGCTAGCACAAACCTTGTTGGATTCAGAGTTCCAAATACATCTATCAATATAGGAGAAAACAGAGTGAAACCTAAAAATTCAAACTGTTACTGGAAATGAACGCTTCAACATAGAAGAACGAAATTTGGGGAACCAAGTCGCCTTAGTGTACTGATCATTACCTGAAAGTATCATCCAGTTTGGGTGAAAAAATATTTGCTGAGATTTCTGGAGATTCGTAATTTTGGGAAGCTTGGCAACCCCTTCCCATGAAAGTGTTTCTCGCCAGTCGCTGCTTAGGGCTACATCAAGAGGAAACAAAACGTAGAGATAGAACGTGAAACTACTTTGCTGTGTCAAGTTTCAAGAAGCTAGCACAAACCGTGTTGGATTTAGCGTTCCAAACATCTATCAATATAGGAGAAAACAGAGTGAAACCTAAAAATTCAAACTGTTACTGGAAATGAACGCTTCAACATAGAAGAACGAAATTTGGGGAACCAAGTCGCCTTAGTGTACTGATCATTACCTGAAAGTATCATCCAGTTTGGGTGAAAAAATATTTGCTGAGATTTCTGGAGATTCGTAATTTTTGGAAGCTTGGCAACCCCTTCCCATGAAAGTGTTTCTCGCCAGTCACTGCTTAGGGCTACATCAAGAGGAAACAAAACGTAGAGATAGAATGTGAAACTACTTTGTTGTGTCAAGTTTCAAGAAGCTAGCACAAACCATGTTGGATTTAGAGTTCCAAATACATCTATCAATATAGGAGAAAACAGAGTGAAACCTAAAAATTCAAACTGTTACTGGAAATGAACGCTTCAACATAGAAGAATGAAATTTGGGGAACCAAGTCGCCTTAGTGTACTGATCATTACCTGAAAGTATCATCCAGTTTGGGTGAAGAAATATTTGCTGAGATTTCTGGAGATTCGTAATTTTTGGAGACTTGGCAAACTCTTCCCATGAAAGTGTTTCTCGCCAGTCACTGCTTAGGGCTACATCAAGAGGAAACAAAACGTAGAGATAGAACGTGAAACTACTTTGTTGTGTCAAGTTTCAAGAAGCTAGCACAAACCGTGTTGGATTTAGAGTTCCAAATACATCTATCAATATAGGAGAAAACAGAGTGAAACCTAAAAATTCAAACTGTTACTGGAAGTGAACGCTTCAACATAGAAGAACGAAATTTGGGGAACCAAGTCCCCTTAGTGTACTGATCATTACCTGAAAGTATCATCCAGTTTGGGTGAAAAAATATTTGCTGAGATTTCTGGAGATTCGTAATTTTTGGAAGCTTGGCAACTCCTTCCCATGAAAGTGTTTCTCGCCAGACACTGTTTAGGGCTACATCAAGAGGAAACAAAACGTAGAGATAGAACGTGAAACTACTTTGTTGTGTCAAGTTTCAACAAACTAGCACAAACCGTGTTGGATTTAGAGTTCCAAATACATCTATCAATATAGGAGAAAACAGAGTGAAACCTAAAAATTCAAACTGTTACTGGAAATAAACGCTTCAACATAGAAGAACGAAATTTGGGGAACCAAGTCGCCTTAGTGTACTGATCATTACCTGAAAGTATCATCCAGTTTGGGTGAAAAAATATTTGCTGAGATTTCTGGAGATTCGTAATTTTTGGAAGCTTGGCAACCCCTTCCCATGAAAGTGTTTCTCGCCAGTCACTGCTTAGGGCTACATCAAGAGGAAACAAAACGTAGAGATAGAACATGAAATTACTTTGTTGTGTCAAGTTTCAAGAAGCTAGCACAAACCATGTTGGATTTAGAGTTCCAAATACATCTATCAATATAGGAGAAAACAGAGTGAAACCTAAAAATTCAAACTGTTACTGGAAATGAACGCTTCAACATAGAAGAATGAAATTTGGGGAACCAAGTCGCCTTAGTGTACTGATCATTACCTGAAAGTATCATCCAGTTTGGGTGAAAAAATATTTGCTGAGATTTCTGGAGATTCGTAATTTTTGGAGACTTGGCAAACTCTTCCCATGAAAGTGTTTCTCGCCAGTCACTGCTTAGGGCTACATCAAGAGGAAACAAAACGTAGAGATAGAACGTGAAACTACTTTGTTGTGTCAAGTTTCAAGAAGCTAGCACAAACCGTGTTGGATTTAGAGTTCCAAATACATCTATCAATATAGGAGAAAACAGAGTGAAACCTAAAAATTCAAACTGTTACTGGAAGTGAACGCTTCAACATAGAAGAACGAAATTTGGGGAACCAAGTCCCCTTAGTGTACTGATCATTACCTGAAAGTATCATCCAGTTTGGGTGAAAAAATATTTGCTGAGATTTCTGGAGATTCGTAATTTTTGTAAGCTTGGCAACCCCTTCCCATGAAAGTGTTTCTCGCCAGACACTGTTTAGGGCTACATCAAGAGGAAACAAAACGTAGAGATAGAACGTGAAACTACTTTGTTGTGTCAACTTTCAACAAACTAGCACAAACCGTGTTGGATTTAGAGTTCCAAATACATCTATCAATATAGGAGAAAACAGAGTGAAACCTAAAAATTCAAACTGTTACTGGAAATAAACGCTTCAACATAGAAGAACGAAATTTGGGGAACCAAGTCGCCTTAGTGTACTGATCATTACCTGAAAGTATCATCCAGTTTGGGTGAAAAAATACTAGCTGAGATTTCTGGAGATTCGTAATTTTTGGAGACTTGGCAAACCCTTCCCATGAAAGTGTTTCTCGCCAGTCACTGTTTAGGGCTACATCAAGAGGAAACAAAACGTAGAGATAGAACGTGAAACTACTTTGTTGTGTCAAGTTTCAAGAAGCTAGCACAAACCGTGTTGGATTTAGAGTTCCAAATACATCTATCAATATAGGAGAAAACAGAGTGAAACCTAAAAATTCAACTGTTACTGGAAATGAACGCTTCAACATAGAAGAACGAAATTTGGGGAACCAAGTCGCCTTAGTGTACTGATCATTACCTGAAAGTATCATCCAGTTTGGGTGAAAAAATATTTGCTGAGATTTCTGGAGATTCGTAATTTTGGAAGATTGGCAACCCCTTCCCATGAAAGTGTTTCTCGCCAGTCACTGCTTAGGGCTACATCAAGAGGAAACAAAACGTAGAGATAGAATGTGAAACTACTTTGTTGTGTCAAGCTTCAAGAAGCTAGCACAAATCGTGTTGGATATAGAGTTCCAAATACATCTATCAATATAGGAGAAAACAGAGTGAAACCTAAAAATTCAAACTGTTACTGGAAATGAACGCTTCAACATAGAAGAACGAAATTTGGGGAACCAAGTCGCCTTAGTGTACTGATCATTACCTGAAAGTATCATCCAGTTTGGGTGAAAAAATATTTGCTGAGATTTCTGGAGATTCGTAATTTTTGGAAGCTGGGCAACCCCTTCCCATGAAAGTGTTTCTCGCCAGTCACTGCTTAGGGCTACATCAAGAGGAAACAAAATGTAGAGATAGAACGTGAAACTACTTTGTTTTGTATACTTTCAAGAAGCTAGCACAAACCTTGTTGGATTCAGAGTTCCAAATACATCTATCAATATAGGAGAAAACAGAGTGAAACCTAAAAATTCAAACTGTTACTGGAAATGAACGCTTCAACATAGAAGAACGAAATTTGGGGAACCAAGTCGCCTTAGTGTACTTATCATTACCTGAAAGTATCATCCAGTTTGGGTGAAAAAATATTTGCTGAGATTTCTGGAGATTCGTAATTTTGGGAAGCTTGGCAACCCCTTCCCATGAAAGTGTTTCTCGCCAGTCACTGCTTAGGGCTACATCAAGAGGAAACAAAACGTAGAGATAGAACGTGAAACTAGTTTGCTGTGTCAAGTTTCAAGAAGCTAGCACAAACCGTTTTGGATTTAGCGTTCCAAATACATCTATCAATATAGGAGAAAACAGAGTGAAACCTAAAAATTCAAACTGTTACTGGAAATGAACGCTTCAACATAGAAGAACGAAATTTGGGGAACCAAGTCACCTTAGTGTACTGATCATTACCTGAAAGTATCATCCAGTTTGGGTGAAAAAATATTTGCTGAGATTTCTGGAGATTCGTAATTTTTGGAAGCTTGGCAACCCCTTCCCATGAAAGTGTTTCTCGCCAGTCACTGCTTAGGGCTACATCAAGAAGAAACAAAACGTAGAGATAGAATGTGAAACTACTTTGTTGTGTCAAGTTTCAAAAAGCTAGCACAAACCATGTTGGATTTAGAGTTCCAAATACATCTATCAATATAGGAGAAAACAGAGTGAAACCTAAAAATTCAAACTGTTACTGGAAATGAACGCTTCAACATAGAAGAATGAAATTTGGGGAACCAAGTCGCCTTAGTGTACTGATCATTACCTGAAAGTATCATCCAGTTTGGGTGAAAAAATATTTGCTGAGATTTCTGGAGATTCGTAATTTTTGGAGACTTGGCAACCCCTTCCCATGAAAGTGTTTCTCGCCAGTCACTGCTTAGGGCTACATCAAGAGGAAACAAATCGTAGAGATAGAACGTGAAACTACTTTGTTGTGTCAAGTTTCAAGAAGCTAGCACAAACCGTGTTGGATTTAGAGTTCCAAATACATCTATCAATATAGGAGAAAACACAGTGAAACCTAAAAATTCAAACTGTTACTGGAAATGAACGCTTCAACATAGAAGAACGAAATTTGGGGAACCAAGTCGCCTTAGTGTACTGATCATTACCTGAAAGTATCATCCAGTTTGGGTGAAAAAATATTTGCTGAGATTTCTGGAGATTCGTAATTTTGGGAAGCTTGGCAACCCCTTCCCATGAAAGTGTTTCTCGCCAGTCACTGCTTAGGGCAACATCAAGAGGAAACAAAACGTAGAGATAGAATGTGAAACTACTTTGTTGTGTCAAGTTTCAACAAGCTAGCACAAACCGTGTTGGATTTAGAGTTCCAAATACATCTATCAATATAGGAGAAAACAGAGTGAAACCTAAAAATTCAAACTGTTAATGGAAATGAACGCTTCAACATCGAAGAATGAAATTTGGGGAACCAAGTCGCCTTAGTGTACTGATCATTACCTGAAAGTATCATCCAGTTTGGGTGAAAAAATATTTGCTGAGATTTCTGGAGATTCGTAATTTTTGGAGACTTGGCAAACCCTTCCCATGAAAGTGTTTCTCGCCAGTCACTGCTTAGGGCTACATCAAGAGGAAACAAAACGTAGAGATAGAACGTGAAACTACTTTGCTGTGTCAAGTTTCAAGAAGCTAGCACAAACCGTTTTGGATTTAGCGTTCCAAATACATCTATCAATATAGGAGAAAACAGAGTGAAACCTAAAAATTCAAACTGTTACTGGAAATGAACGCTTCAACATAGAAGAACGAAATTTGGGGAACCAAGTCGCCTTAGTGTACTGATCATTACCTGAAAGTATCATCCAGTTTGGGTGAAAAAATATTTGCTGAGATTTCTGGAGATTCGTAATTGTGGGAAGCTTGGCAACCCCTTCCCATGAAAGTGTTTCTCGCCAGTCACTGCTTAGGGCTACATCAAGAGGAAACAAAACATAGAGATAGAACGTGAAACTACTTTGTTGTGTCAAGTTTCAAGAAGCTAGCACAAACCGTGTTGGATTTAGAGTTCCAAATACATCTATCAATATAGGAGAAAACAGAGTGAAACCTAAAAATTCAAACTGTTACTGGAAATGAACGCTTCAACATAGAAGAACGAAATTTGGGGAACCAAGTCGCCTTAGTGTACTGATCATTACCTGAAAGTATCATCCAGTTTGGGTGAAAAAATATTTGCTGAGATTTCTGGAGATTCGTAATTTTTGGAAGCTTGGCAACCCCTTCCCATGAAAGTGTTTCTCGCCAGTCAGTGCTTAGGGCTACATCAAGAGGAAACAAAACGTAGAGATAGAATGTGAAACTACTTTGTTGTGTCAAGCTTCAAGAAGCTACCACAAATCGTGTTGGATTTAGAGTTCCAAATATATCTATCTATATAGGAGAAAACAGAGTGAAACCTAAAAATTCAAACTGTTACTGGAAATGAACGCTTCAACATAGAAGAACGAAATTTGGGGAACCAAGTCGCCTTAGTGTACTGATCATTACCTGAAAGTATCATCCAGTTTGGGTGAAAAAATATTTGCTGAGATTTCTGGAGATTCGTAATTTTTGGAAGCTTGGCAACCCCTTCCCATGAAAGTGTTTCTCGCCAGTCACTGCTTAGGGCTACATCAAGAGGAAACAAAACGTAGAGATAGAATGTGAAACTACTTTGTTGTGTCAAGTTTCAAGAAGCTAGCCCAAACCATGTTGGATTTAGAGTTCCAAATACATCTATCAATATAGGAGAAAACAGAGTGAAACCTAAAAATTCAAACTGTTACTGGAAATGAACGCTTCAACATAGAAGAACGAAATTTGGGGAACCAAGTCGCCTTAGTGTACTGATCATTACCTGAAAGTATCATCCAGTTTGGGTGAAAAAATATTTGCTGAGATTTCTGGAGATTCATAATTTTTGGAAGCTTGGCAACCCCTTCCCATGAAAGTGTTTCTCGCCAGTCACTGCTTAGGGCTACATCAAGAGGAAACAAAACGTAGAGATAGAACGTGAAACTACTTTGTTGTGTCAAGTTTCAAGAAGCTAGCACAAACCGTGTTGGATTTAGAGTTCCAAATACATCTATCAATATAGGAGAAAACACAGTGAAACCTAAAAATTCAAACTGTTACTGGAAATGAACGCTTCAACATAGAAGAATGAAATTTGGGGAACCAAGTCGCCTTAGTGTACTGATCATTACCTGAAAGTATCATCCAGTTTGGGTGAAAAAATATTTGCTGAGATTTCTGGAGATTCGTAATTTTTGGAGACTTGGCAAACCCTTCCCATGAAAGTGTTTCTCGCCAGTCACTGCTTAGGGCTACATCAAGAGGAAACAAAACGTAGAGATAGAACGTGAAACTACTTTGTTGTGTCAAGTTTCAAGAAGCTAGCACAAACCGTGTTGGATTTAGAGTTCCAAATACATCTATCAATATAGGAGAAAACAGAGTGAAACCTAAAAATTCAAACTGTTACTGGAAATGAACGCTTCAACATAGAAGAACGAAATTTGGGGAACCAAGTCGCCTTAGTGTACTGATCATTACCTGAAAGTATCATCCAGTTTGGGTGAAAAAATATTTGCTGAGATTTCTGGAGATTCGTAATTTTTGGAAGCTTGGCAACCCCTTCCCATGAAAGTGTTTCTCGCCAGTCACTGCTTAGGGCTACATCAAGAGGAAACAAAACGTAGAGATAGAATGTGAAACTACTTTGTTGTGTCAAGTTTCAAGAAGCTAGCCCAAACCATGTTGGATTTAGAGTTCCAAATACATCTATCAATATAGGAGAAAACAGAGTGAAACCTAAAAATTCAAACTGTTACTGGAAATGAACGCTTCAACATAGAAGAATGAAATTTGGGGAACCAAGTCGCCTTAGTGTACTGATCATTACCTGAAAGTATCATCCAGTTTGGGTGAAAAAATATTTGCTGAGATTTCTGGAGATTCGTAATTTTTGGAGACTTGGCAAACCCTTCCCATGAAAGTGTTTCTCGCCAGTCACTGCTTAGGGCTACATCAAGAGGAAACAAAACGTAGAGATAGAACGTGAAACTACTTTGCTGTGTCAAGTTTCAAGAAGCTAGCACAAACCGTTTTGGATTTAGCGTTCCAAATACATCTATCAATATAGGAGAAAACAGAGTGAAACCTAAAAATTCAAACTGTTACTGGAAATGAACGCTTCAACATAGAAGAACGAAATTTGGGGAACCAAGTCGCCTTAGTGTACTGATCATTACCTGAAAGTATCATCCAGTTTGGGTGAAAAAATATTTGCTGTGATTTCTGGAGATTCGTAATTTTTGGAAGCTTGGCAACCCCTTCTCATGATAGTGTTTCTCGCCAGTCACTGCTTAGGGCTACATCAAGAGGAAACAAAACGTAGAGATAGAATGTGAAACTACTTTGTTGTGTCAAGCTTCAAGAAGCTACCACAAATCGTGTTGGATTTAGAGTTCCAATACATCTATCAATATAGGAGAAAACAGAGTGAAACCTAAAAATTCAAACTGTTAGTGGAAATGAACGCTTCAACATAGAAGAACGAAATTTGGGGAACCAAGTCGCCTTAGTGTACTGATCATTACCTGAAAGTATCATCCAGTTTGGGTGAAAAAATATTTGCTGAGATTTCTGGAGATTCGTAATTTTTGGAAGCTTGGCAACCCCTTCCCATGAAAGTGTTTCTTGCCAGTCACTGCTTAGGGCTACATCAAGAGGAAACAAAACGTAGAGATAGAATGTGAAACTACTTTGTTTTGTCAACTTTCAAGAAGCTAGCACAAACCGTGTTGGATTCAGAGTTCCAAATACATCTATCAATATAGGAGAAAACAGAGTGAAACCTAAAAATTCAAACTGTTACTGGAAATGAACGCTTCAACATAGAAGAATGAAATTTGGGGAACCAAGTCGCCTTAGTGTACTGATCATTACCTGAAAGTATCATCCAGTTTGGGTGAAAAAATATTTGCTGAGATTTCTGGAGATTCGTAATTTTTGGAGACTTGGCAAACCCTTCCCATGAAAGTGTTTCTCGCCAGTCACTGCTTAGGGCTACATCAAGAGGAAACAAAACGTAGAGATAGAACGTGAAACTACTTTGTTGTGTCAAGTTTCAAGAAGCTAGCACAAACCATGTTGGATTTAGAGTTCCAAATACATCTATCAATATAGGAGAAAACAGAGTGAAACCTAAAAATTCAAACTGTTACTGGAAATGAACGCTTCAACATAGAAGAACGAAATTTGGGGAACCAAGTCGCCTTAGTGTACTGATCATTACCTGAAAGTATCATCCAGTTTGGGTGAAAAAATATTTGCTGAGATTTCTGGAGATTCGTAATTTTTGGAAGCTTGGCAACCCCTTCCCATGAAAGTGTTTCTCGCCAGTCACTGCTTAGGGCTACATCAAGAGGAAACAAAACGTAGAGATAGAATGTGAAACTACTTTGTTGTGTCAAGGTTCAAGAAGCTAGCACAAATCGTGTTGGATTTAGAGTTCCAAATACATCTATCAATATAGGAGAAAACAGAGTGAAACCTAAAAATTCAAACTGTTAGTGGAAATGAACGCTTCAACATAGAAGAACGAAATTTGGGGAACCAAGTCGCCTTAGTGTACTGATCATTACCTGAAAGTATCATCCAGTTTGGGTGAAAAAATATTTGCTGAGATTTTTGGAGATTCGTAATTTTTGGAAGCTTGGCAACCCCTTCCCATGAAAGTGTTTCTCGCCAGTCACTGCTTAGGGCTACATCAAGAGGAAACAAAACGTAGAGATAGAACGTGAAACTACTTTGTTTTGTCAACTTTCAAGAAGCTAGCACAAACCGTGTTGGATTCAGAGTTCCAAATACATCTATCAATATAGGAGAAAACAGAGTGAAACCTAAAAATTCAAACTGTTACTGGAAATGAACGCTTCAACATAGAAGAACGAAATTTGGGGAACCAAGTCGCCTTAGTGTACTGATCATTACCTGAAAGTATCATCCAGTTTGGGTGAAAAAATATTTGCTGAGATTTTGGAGATTCGTAATTTTGGGAAGCTTGGCAACCCCTTCCCATGAAAGTGTTTCTCGCCAGTCACTGCTTAGGGCTACATCAAGAGGAAACAAAACGTAGAGAGAGAACGTGAAACTACTTTGTTGTGTCAAGTTTCAAGAAGCTAGCACAAACCGTGTTGGATTTAGAGTTCCAAATACATCTATCAATATAGGAGAAAACAGAGTGAAACCTAAAAATTCAAACTGTTACTGGAAATGAACGCTTCAACATAGAAGAACGAAATTTGGGGAACCAAGTCGCCTTAGTGTACTGATCATTACCTGAAAGTATCATCCAGTTTGGGTGAAAAAATATTTGCTGAGATTTCTGGAGATTCGTAATTTTTGGAAGCTTGGCAACCCCTTCCCATGAAAGTGTTTCTCGCCAGTCACTGCTTAGGGCTACATCAAGAGGAAACAAAACGTAGAGATAGAATGTGAAACTACTTTGTTGTGTCAAGTTTCAAGAAGCTAGCACAAACCATGTTGGATTTAGAGTTCCAAATACATCTATCAATATAGGAGAAAACAGAGTGAAACCTAAAAATTCAAACTGTTACTGGAAATGAACGCTTCAACATAGAAGAATGAAATTTGGGGAACCAAGTCGCCTTAGTGTACTGATCATTACCTGAAAGTATCATCCAGTTTGGGTGAAAAAATATTTGCTGAGATTTCTGGAGATTCGTAATTTTTGGAGACTTGGCAAACCCTTCCCATGAAAGTGTTTCTCGCCAGTCACTGCTTAGGGCTACATCAAGAGGAAACAAAACGTAGAGATAGAACGTGAAACTACTTTGCTGTGTCAAGTTTCAAGAAGCTAGCACAAACCGTTTTGGATTTAGCGTTCCAAATACATCTATCAATATAGGAGAAAACACAGTGAAACCTAAAAATTCAAACTGTTACTGGAAATGAACGCTTCAACATAGAAGAACGAAATTTGGGGAACCAAGTCGCCTTAGTGTACTGATCATTACCTGAAAGTATCATCCAGTTTGGGTGAAAAAATATTTGCTGAGATTTCTGGAGATTCGTAATTTTTGGAAGCTTGGCAACCCCTTCCCATGAAAGTGTTTCTCGCCAGTCACTGCTTAGGGCTACATCAAGAGGAAACAAAACGTAGAGATAGAATGTGAAACTACTTTGTTGTGTCAAGTTTCAAGAAGCTAGCACAAACCATGTTGGATTTAGAGTTCCAAATACATCTATCAATATAGGAGAAAACAGAGTGAAACCTAAAAATTCAAACTGTTAGTGGAAATGAACGCTTCAACATAGAAGAACGAAATTTGGGGAACCAAGTCGCCTTAGTGTACTGATCATTACCTGAAAGTATCATCCAGTTTGGGTGAAAAAATATTTGCTGAGATTTCTGGAGATTCGTAATTTTTGGAGACTTGGCAAACCCTTCCCATGAAAGTGTTTCTCGCCAGTCACTGCTTAGGGCTACATCAAGAGGAAACAAAACGTAGAGATAGAACGTGAAACTACTTTGCTGTGTCAAGTTTCAAGAAGCTAGCACAAACCGTTTTGGATTTAGCGTTCCAAATACATCTATCAATATAGGAGAAAACAGAGTGAAACCTAAAAATTCAAACTGTTACTGGAAATGAACGCTTCAACATAGAAGAACGAAATTTGGGGAACCAAGTCGCCTTAGTGTACTGATCATTACCTGAAAGTATCATCCAGTTTGGGTGAAAAAATATTTGCTGAGATTTCTGGAGATTCGTAATTTTTGGAAGCTTGGCAACCCCTTCCCATGAAAGTGTTTCTCGCCAGTCACTGCTTAGGGCTACATCAAGAGGAAACAAAACGTAGAGATAGAATGTGAAACTACTTTGTTGTGTCAAGCTTCAAGAAGCTACCACAAATAGTGTTGGATTTAGAGTTCCAATACATCTATCAATATAGGAGAAAACAGAGTGAAACCTAAAAATTCAAACTGTTAGTGGAAATGAACGCTTCAACATAGAAGAACGAAATTTGGGGAACCAAGTCGCCTTAGTGTACTGATCATTACCTGAAAGTATCATCCAGTTTGGGTGAAAAAATATTTGCTGAGATTTCTGGAGATTCGTAATTTTTGGAGACTTGGCAAACCCTTCCCATGAAAGTGTTTCTCGCCAGTCACTGCTTAGGGCTACATCAAGAGGAAACAAAACGTAGAGATAGAACGTGAAACTACTTTGCTGTGTCAAGTTTCAAGAAGCTAGCACAAACCGTTTTGGATTTAGCGTTCCAAATACATCTATCAATATAGGAGAAAACAGAGTGAAACCTAAAAATTCAAACTGTTACTGGAAATGAACGCTTCAACATAGAAGAACGAAATTTGGGGAACCAAGTCGCCTTAGTGTACTGATCATTACCTGAAAGTATCATCCAGTTTGGGTGAAAAAATATTTGCTGAGATTTCTGGAGATTCGTAATTTTTGGAGACTTGGCAAACCCTTCCCATGAAAGTGTTTCTCGCCAGTCACTGCTTAGGGCTACATCAAGAGGAAACAAAACGAAGAGATAGAACGTGAAACTACTTTGTTGTGTCAAGTTTCAAGAAGCTAGCACAAACCATGTTGGATTTAGAGTTCCAAATACATCTATCAATATAGGAGAAAACAGAGTGAAACCTAAAAATTCAAACTGTTACTGGAAATGAACGCTTCAACATAGAAGAACGAAATTTGGGGAACCAAGTCGCCTTAGTGTACTGATCATTACCTGAAAGTATCATCCAGTTTGGGTGAAAAAATATTTGCTGAGATTTCTGGAGATTCGTAATTTTTGGAAGCTTGGCAACCCCTTCCCATGAAAGTGTTTCTCGCCAGTCACTGCTTAGGGCTACATCAAGAGGAAACAAAACGTAGAGATAGAATGTGAAACTACTTTGTTGTGTCAAGGTTCAAGAAGCTAGCACAAATCGTGTTGGATTTAGAGTTCCAAATACATCTATCAATATAGGAGAAAACAGAGTGAAACCTAAAAATTCAAACTGTTACTGGAAATGAACGCTTCAACATAGAAGAACGAAATTTGGGGAACCAAGTCGCCTTAGTGTACTGATCATTACCTGAAAGTATCATCCAGTTTGGGTCAAAAAATATTTGCTGAGATTTCTGGAGATTCGTAATTTTTGGAAGCTTGGCAACCCCTTCCCATGAAAGTGTTTCTCGCCAGTCACTGCTTAGGGCTACATCAAGAGGAAACAAAACGTAGAGATAGAACGTGAAACTACTTTGTTTTGTCAACTTTCAAGAAGCTAGCACAAACCGTGTTGGATTCAGAATTCCAAATACATCTATCAATATAGGAGAAAACAGAGTGAAACCTAAAAATTCAAACTGTTACTGGAAATGAACGCTTCAACATAGAAGAACGAAATTTGGGGAACCAAGTCGCCTTAGTGTACTGATCATTACCTGAAAGTATCATCCAGTTTGGGTGAAAAAATATTTGCTGAGATTTCTGGAGATTCGTAATTTTTGGAAGCTTGGCAACCCCTTCCCATGAAAGTGTTTCTCGCCAGTCACTGCTTAGGGCTACATCAAGAGGAAACAAAACGTAGAGATAGAACGTGAAACTACTTTGTTGTGTCAAGTTTCAAGAAGCTAGCACAAACCGTGTTGGATTTAGAGTTCCAAATACATCTATCAATATAGGAGAAAACACAGTGAAACCTAAAAATTCAAACTGTTACTGGAAATGAACGCTTCAACATAGAAGAATGAAATTTGGGGAACCAAGTCGCCTTAGTGTACTGATCATTACCTGAGAGTATCATCCAGTTTGGGTGAAAAAATATTTGCTGAGATTTCTGGAGATTCGTAATTTTTGGAGACTTGGCAAACCCTTCCCATGAAAGTGTTTCTCGCCAGTCACTGCTTAGGGCTACATCAAGAGGAAACAAAACGTAGAGATAGAACGTGAAACTACTTTGCTGTGTCAAGTTTCAAGAAGCTAGCACAAACCGTTTTGGATTTAGCGTTCCAAATACATCTATCAATATAGGAGAAAACAGAGTGAAACCTAAAAATTCAAACTGTTACTGGAAATGAACGCTTCAACATAGAAGAACGAAATTTGGGGAACCAAGTCGCCTTAGTGTACTGATCATTACCTGAAAGTATCATCCAGTTTGGGTGAAAAAATATTTGCTGAGATTTCTGGAGATTCGTAATTTTTGGAGACTTGGCAAACCCTTCCCATGAAAGTGTTTCTCGCCAGTCACTGCTTAGGGCTACATCAAGAGGAAACAAAACGAAGAGATAGAACGTGAAACTACTTTGTTGTGTCAAGTTTCAAGAAGCTAGCACAAACCATGTTGGATTTAGAGTTCCAAATACATCTATCAATATAGGAGAAAACAGAGTGAAACCTAAAAATTCAAACTGTTACTGGAAATGAACGCTTCAACATAGAAGAACGAAATTTGGGGAACCAAGTCGCCTTAGTGTACTGATCATTACCTGAAAGTATCATCCAGTTTGGGTGAAAAAATATTTGCTGAGATTTCTGGAGATTCGTAATTTTTGGAAGCTTGGCAACCCCTTCCCATGAAAGTGTTTCTCGCCAGTCACTGCTTAGGGCTACATCAAGAGGAAACAAAACGTAGAGATAGAATGTGAAACTACTTTGTTGTGTCAAGGTTCAAGAAGCTAGCACAAATCGTGTTGGATTTAGAGTTCCAAATACATCTATCAATATAGGAGAAAACAGAGTGAAACCTAAAAATTCAAACTGTTACTGGAAATGAACGCTTCAACATAGAAGAACGAAATTTGGGGAACCAAGTCGCCTTAGTGTACTGATCATTACCTGAAAGTATCATCCAGTTTGGGTCAAAAAATATTTGCTGAGATTTCTGGAGATTCGTAATTTTTGGAAGCTTGGCAACCCCTTCCCATGAAAGTGTTTCTCGCCAGTCACTGCTTAGGGCTACATCAAGAGGAAACAAAACGTAGAGATAGAACGTGAAACTACTTTGTTTTGTCAACTTTCAAGAAGCTAGCACAAACCGTGTTGGATTCAGAATTCCAAATACATCTATCAATATAGGAGAAAACAGAGTGAAACCTAAAAATTCAAACTGTTACTGGAAATGAACGCTTCAACATAGAAGAACGAAATTTGGGGAACCAAGTCGCCTTAGTGTACTGATCATTACCTGAAAGTATCATCCAGTTTGGGTGAAAAAATATTTGCTGATATTTCTGGAGATTCGTAATTTTTGGAAGCTTGGCAACCCCTTCCCATGAAAGTGTTTCTCGCCAGTCACTGCTTAGGGCTACATCAAGAGGAAACAAAACGTAGAGATAGAACGTGAAACTACTTTGTTGTGTCAAGTTTCAAGAAGCTAGCACAAACCGTGTTGGATTTAGAGTTCCAAATACATCTATCAATATAGGAGAAAACACAGTGAAACCTAAAAATTCAAACTGTTACTGGAAATGAACGCTTCAACATAGAAGAATGAAATTTGGGGAACCAAGTCGCCTTAGTGTACTGATCATTACCTGAAAGTATCATCCAGTTTGGGTGAAAAAATATTTGCTGAGATTTCTGGAGATTCGTAATTTTTGGAGACTTGGCAAACCCTTCCCATGAAAGTGTTTCTCGCCAGTCACTGCTTAGGGCTACATCAAGAGGAAACAAAACGTAGAGATAGAACGTGAAACTACTTTGTTGTGTCAAGTTTCAAGAAGCTAGCACAAACCGTGTTGGATTTAGAGTTCCAAATACATCTATCAATATAGGAGAAAACAGAGTGAAACCTAAAAATTCAAACTGTTACTGGAAATGAACGCTTCAACATAGAAGAACGAAATTTGGGGAACCAAGTCGCCTTAGTGTACTGATCATTACCTGAAAGTATCATCCAGTTTGGGTGAAAAAATATTTGCTGAGATTTCTGGAGATTCGTAATTTTTGGAAGCTTGGCAACCCCTTCCCATGAAAGTGTTTCTCGCCAGTCACTGCTTAGGGCTACATCAAGAGGAAACAAAACGTAGAGATAGAATGTGAAACTACTTTGTTGTGTCAAGTTTCAAGAAGCTAGCCCAAACCATGTTGGATTTAGAGTTCCAAATACATCTATCAATATAGGAGAAAACAGAGTGAAACCTAAAAATTCAAACTGTTACTGGAAATGAACGCTTCAACATAGAAGAATGAAATTTGGGGAACCAAGTCGCCTTAGTGTACTGATCATTACCTGAAAGTATCATCCAGTTTGGGTGAAAAAATATTTGCTGAGATTTCTGGAGATTCGTAATTTTTGGAGACTTGGCAAACCCTTCCCATGAAAGTGTTTCTCGCCAGTCACTGCTTAGGGCTACATCAAGAGGAAACAAAACGTAGAGATAGAACGTGAAACTACTTTGCTGTGTCAAGTTTCAAGAAGCTAGCACAAACCGTTTTGTATTTAGCGTTCCAAATACATCTATCAATATAGGAGAAAACAGAGTGAAACCTAAAAATTCAAACTGTTACTGGAAATGAACGCTTCAACATAGAAGAACGAAATTTGGGGAACCAAGTCGCCTTAGTGTACTGATCATTACCTGAAAGTATCATCCAGTTTGGGTGAAAAAATATTTGCTGTGATTTCTGGAGATTCGTAATTTTTGGAAGCTTGGCAACCCCTTCTCATGATAGTGTTTCTCGCCAGTCACTGCTTAGGGCTACATCAAGAGGAAACAAAACGTAGAGATAGAATGTGAAACTACTTTGTTGTGTCAAGCTTCAAGAAGCTACCACAAATCGTGTTGGATTTAGAGTTCCAATACATCTATCAATATAGGAGAAAACAGAGTGAAACCTAAAAATTCAAACTGTTAGTGGAAATGAACGCTTCAACATAGAAGAACGAAATTTGGGGAACCAAGTCGCCTTAGTGTACTGATCATTACCTGAAAGTATCATCCAGTTTGGGTGAAAAAATATTTGCTGAGATTTCTGGAGATTCGTAATTTTTGGAAGCTTGGCAACCCCTTCCCATGAAAGTGTTTCTTGCCAGTCACTGCTTAGGGCTACATCAAGAGGAAACAAAACGTAGAGATAGAATGTGAAACTACTTTGTTTTGTCAACTTTCAAGAAGCTGGCACAAACCGTGTTGGATTCAGAGTTCCAAATACATCTATCAATATAGGAGAAAACAGAGTGAAACCTAAAAATTCAAACTGTTACTGGAAATGAACGCTTCAACATAGAAGAATGAAATTTGGGGAACCAAGTCGCCTTAGTGTACTGATCATTACCTGAAAGTATCATCCAGTTTGGGTGAAAAAATATTTGCTGAGATTTCTGGAGATTCGTAATTTTTGGAGACTTGGCAAACCCTTCCCATGAAAGTGTTTCTCGCCAGTCACTGCTTAGGGCTACATCAAGAGGAAACAAAACGTAGAGATAGAACGTGAAACTACTTTGTTGTGTCAAGTTTCAAGAAGCTAGCACAAACCATGTTGGATTTAGAGTTCCAAATACATCTATCAATATAGGAGAAAACAGAGTGAAACCTAAAAATTCAAACTGTTACTGGAAATGAACGCTTCAACATAGAAGAACGAAATTTGGGGAACCAAGTCGCCTTAGTGTACTGATCATTACCTGAAAGTATCATCCAGTTTGGGCGAAAAAATATTTGCTGAGATTTCTGGAGATTCGTAATTTTTGGAAGCTTGGCAACCCCTTCCCATGAAAGTGTTTCTCGCCAGTCACTGCTTAGGGCTACATCAAGAGGAAACAAAACGTAGAGATAGAATGTGAAACTACTTTGTTGTGTCAAGGTTCAAGAAGCTAGCACAAATCGTGTTGGATTTAGAGTTCCAAATACATCTATCAATATAGGAGAAAACAGAGTGAAACCTAAAAATTCAAACTGTTAGTGGAAATGAACGCTTCAACATAGAAGAACGAAATATGGGGAACCAAGTCGCCTTAGTGTACTGATCATTACCTGAAAGTATCATCCAGTTTGGGTGAAAAAATATTTGCTGAGATTTCTGGAGATTCGTAATTTTTGGAAGCTTGGCAACCCCTTCCCTTGAAAGTGTTTCTCGCCAGTCACTGCTTAGGGCTACATCAAGAGGAAACAAAACGTAGAGATAGAACGTGAAACTACTTTGTTTTGTCAACTTTCAAGAAGCTAGCACAAACCGTGTTGGATTCAGAGTTCCAAATACATCTATCAATATAGGAGAAAACAGAGTGAAACCTAAAAATTCAAACTGTTACTGGAAATGAACGCTTCAACATAGAAGAACGAAATTTGGGGAACCAAGTCGCCTTAGTGTACTGATCATTACCTGAAAGTATCATCCAGTTTGGGTGAAAAAATATTTGCTGAGATTTTGGAGATTCATAATTTTGGGAAGCTTGGCAACCCCTTCCCATGAAAGTGTTTCTCGCCAGTCACTGCTTAGGGCTACATCAAGAGGAAACAAAACGTAGAGATAGAACGTGAAACTACTTTGTTGTGTCAAGTTTCAAGAAGCTAGCACAAACCGTGTTGGATTTAGAGTTCCAAATACATCTATCAATATAGGAGAAAACAGAGTGAAACCTAAAAATTCAAACTGTTACTGGAAATGAACGCTTCAACATAGAAGAACGAAATTTGGGGAACCAAGTCGCCTTAGTGTACTGATCATTACCTGAAAGTATCATCCAGTTTGGGTGAAAAAATATTTGCTGAGATTTCTGGAGATTCGTAATTTTTGGAAGCTTGGCAACCCCTTCCCATGAAAGTGTTTCTCGCCAGTCACTGCTTAGGGCTACATCAAGAGGAAACAAAACGTAGAGATAGAATGTGAAACTACTTTGTTGTGTCAAGTTTCAAGAAGCTAGCACAAACCATGTTGGATTTAGAGTTCCAAATACATCTATCAATATAGGAGAAAACAGAGTGAAACCTAAAAATTCAAACTGTTACTGGAAATGAACGCTTCAACATAGAAGAATGAAATTTGGGGAACCAAGTCGCCTTAGTGTACTGATCATTACCTGAAAGTATCATCCAGTTTGGGTGAAAAAATATTTGCTGAGATTTCTGGAGATTCGTAATTTTTGGAGACTTGGCAAACCCTTCCCATGAAAGTGTTTCTCGCCAGTCACTGCTTAGGGCTACATCAAGAGGAAACAAAACGTAGAGATAGAACGTGAAACTACTTTGCTGTGTCAAGTTTCAAGAAGCTAGCACAAACCGTTTTGGATTTAGCGTTCCAAATACATCTATCAATATAGGAGAAAACACAGTGAAACCTAAAAATTCAAACTGTTACTGGAAATGAACGCTTCAACATAGAAGAACGAAATTTGGGGAACCAAGTCGCCTTAGTGTACTGATCATTACCTGAAAGTATCATCCAGTTTGGGTGAAAAAATATTTGCTGAGATTTCTGGAGATTCGTAATTTTTGGAAGCTTGGCAACCCCTTCCCATGAAAGTGTTTCTCGCCAGTCACTGCTTAGGGCTACATCAAGAGGAAACAAAACGTAGAGATAGAATGTGAAACTACTTTGTTGTGTCAAGTTTCAAGAAGCTAGCACAAACCATGTTGGATTTAGAGTTCCAAATACATCTATCAATATAGGAGAAAACAGAGTGAAACCTAAAAATTCAAACTGTTAGTGGAAATGAACGCTTCAACATAGAAGAACGAAATTTGGGGAACCAAGTCGCCTTAGTGTACTGATCATTACCTGAAAGTATCATCCAGTTTGGGTGAAAAAATATTTGCTGAGATTTCTGGAGATTCGTAATTTTTGGAGACTTGGCAAACCCTTCCCATGAAAGTGTTTCTCGCCAGTCACTGCTTAGGGCTACATCAAGAGGAAACAAAACGTAGAGATAGAACGTGAAACTACTTTGCTGTGTCAAGTTTCAAGAAGCTAGCACAAACCGTTTTGTATTTAGCGTTCCAAATACATCTATCAATATAGGAGAAAACAGAGTGAAACCTAAAAATTCAAACTGTTACTGGAAATGAACGCTTCAACATAGAAGAACGAAATTTGGGGAACCAAGTCGCCTTAGTGTACTGATCATTACCTGAAAGTATCATCCAGTTTGGGTGAAAAAATATTTGCTGAGATTTCTGGAGATTCGTAATTTTTGGAAGCTTGGCAACCCCTTCCCATGAAAGTGTTTCTCGCCAGTCACTGCTTAGGGCTACATCAAGAGGAAACAAAACGTAGAGATAGAATGTGAAACTACTTTGTTGTGTCAAGCTTCAAGAAGCTACCACAAATCGTGTTGGATTTAGAGTTCCAATACATCTATCAATATAGGAGAAAACAGAGTGAAACCTAAAAATTCAAACTGTTAGTGGAAATGAACGCTTCAACATAGAAGAACGAAATTTGGGGAACCAAGTCGCCTTAGTGTACTGATCATTACCTGAAAGTATCATCCAGTTTGGGTGAAAAAATATTTGCTGAGATTTCTGGAGATTCGTAATTTTTGGAGACTTGGCAAACCCTTCCCATGAAAGTGTTTCTCGCCAGTCACTGCTTAGGGCTACATCAAGAGGAAACAAAACGTAGAGATAGAACGTGAAACTACTTTGCTGTGTCAAGTTTCCAGAAGCTAGCACAAACCGTTTTGGATTTAGCGTTCCAAATACATCTATCAATATAGGAGAAAACAGAGTGAAACCTAAAAATTCAAACTGTTACTGGAAATGAACGCTTCAACATAGAAGAACGAAATTTGGGGAACCAAGTCGCCTTAGTGTACTGATCATTACCTGAAAGTATCATCCAGTTTGGGTGAAAAAATATTTGCTGAGATTTCTGGAGATTCGTAATTTTTGGAGACTTGGCAAACCCTTCCCATGAAAGTGTTTCTCGCCAGTCACTGCTTAGGGCTACATCAAGAGGAAACAAAACGTAGAGATAGAACGTGAAACTACTTTGTTGTGTCAAGTTTCAAGAAGCTAGCACAAACCATGTTGGATTTAGAGTTCCAAATACATCTATCAATATAGGAGAAAACAGAGTGAAACCTAAAAATTCAAACTGTTACTGGAAATGAACGCTTCAACATAGAAGAACGAAATTTGGGGAACCAAGTCGCCTTAGTGTACTGATCATTACCTGAAAGTATCATCCAGTTTGGGTGAAAAAATATTTGCTAAGATTTCTGGAGATTCGTAATTTTTGGAAGCTTGGCAACCCCTTCCCATGAAAGTGTTTCTCGCCAGTCAGTGCTTAGGGCTACATCAAGAGGAAACAAAACGTAGAGATAGAATGTGAAACTACTTTGTTGTGTCAAGCTTCAAGAAGCTACCACAAATCGTGTTGGATTTAGAGTTCCAAATATATCTATCAATATAGAAGAAAACAGAGTGAAACCTAAAAATTCAAACTGTTACTGGAAATGAACGCTTCAACATAGAAGAACGAAATTTGGGGAACCAAGTCGCCTTAGTGTACTGATCATTACCTGAAAGTATCATCCAGTTTGGGTGAAAAAATATTTGCTGAGATTTCTGGAGATTCGTAATTATTGGAAGCTTGGCAACCCCTTCCCATGAAAGTGTTTCTCGCCAGTCACTGCTTAGGGCTACATCAAGAGGAAACAAAACGTAGAGATAGAATGTGAAACTACTTTGTTGTGTCAAGTTTCAAGAAGCTAGCACAAACCATGTTGGATTTAGAGTTCCAAATACATCTATCAATATAGGAGAAAACACAGTGAAACCTAAAAATTCAAACTGTTACTGGAAATGAACGCTTCAACATAGAAGAATGAAATTTGGGGAACCAAGTCGCCTTAGTGTACTGATCATTACCTGAAAGTATCATCCAGTTTGGGTGAAAAAATATTTGCTGAGATTTCTGGAGATTCGTAATTTTTGGAGACTTGGCAAACCCTTCCCATGAAAGTGTTTCTCGCCAGTCACTGCTTAGGGCACATCAAGAGGAAACAAAACGTAGAGATAGAACGTGAAACTACTTTGTTGTGTCAAGTTTCAAGAAGCTAGCACAAACCGTGTTGGATTTAGAGTTCCAAATACATCTATCAATATAGGAGAAAACAGAGTGAAACCTAAAAATTCAAACTGTTAGTGGAAATGAACGCTTCAACATAGAAGAACGAAATTTGGGGAACCAAGTCGCCTTAGTGTACTGATCATTACCTGAAAGTATCATCCAGTTTGGGTGAAAAAATATTTGCTGAGATTTCTGGAGATTCGTAATTTTTGGAGACTTGGCAAACCCTTCCCATGAAAGTGTTTCTCGCCAGTCACTGCTTAGGGCTACATCAAGAGGAAACAAAACGTAGAGATAGAACGTGAAACTACTTTGCTGTGTCAAGTTTCAAGAAGCTAGCACAAACCGTTTTGGATTTAGCGTTCCAAATACATCTATCAATATAGGAGAAAACAGAGTGAAACCTAAAAATTCAAACTGTTACTGGAAATGAACGCTTCAACATAGAAGAACGAAATTTGGGGAACCAAGTCGCCTTAGTGTACTGATCATTACCTGAAAGTATCATCCAGTTTGGGTGAAAAAATATTTGCTGTGATTTCTGGAGATTCGTAATTTTTGGAAGCTTGGCAACCCCTTCCCATGATAGTGTTTCTCGCCAGTCACTGCTTAGGGCTACATCAAGAGGAAACAAAACGTAGAGATAGAATGTGAAACTACTTTGTTGTGTCAAGCTTCAAGAAGCTACCACAAATCGTGTTGGATTTAGAGTTCCAAATATATCTATCAATATAGAAGAAAACAGAGTGAAACCTAAAAATTCAAACTGTTACTGGAAATGAACGCTTCAACATAGAAGAACGAAATTTGGGGAACCAAGTCGCCTTAGTGTACTGATCATTACCTGAAAGTATCATCCAGTTTGGGTGAAAAAATATTTGCTGAGATTTCTGGAGATTCGTAATTATTGGAAGCTTGGCAACCCCTTCCCATGAAAGTGTTTCTCGCCAGTCACTGCTTAGGGCTACATCAAGAGGAAACAAAACGTAGAGATAGAATGTGAAACTACTTTGTTGTGTCAAGTTTCAAGAAGCTAGCACAAACCATGTTGGATTTAGAGTTCCAAATACATCTATCAATATAGGAGAAAACACAGTGAAACCTAAAAATTCAAACTGTTACTGGAAATGAACGCTTCAACATAGAAGAATGAAATTTGGGGAACCAAGTCGCCTTAGTGTACTGATCATTACCTGAAAGTATCATCCAGTTTGGGTGAAAAAATATTTGCTGAGATTTCTGGAGATTCGTAATTTTTGGAGACTTGGCAAACCCTTCCCATGAAAGTGTTTCTCGCCAGTCACTGCTTAGGGCACATCAAGAGGAAACAAAACGTAGAGATAGAACGTGAAACTACTTTGTTGTGTCAAGTTTCAAGAAGCTAGCACAAACCGTGTTGGATTTAGAGTTCCAAATACATCTATCAATATAGGAGAAAACAGAGTGAAACCTAAAAATTCAAACTGTTAGTGGAAATGAACGCTTCAACATAGAAGAACGAAATTTGGGGAACCAAGTCGCCTTAGTGTACTGATCATTACCTGAAAGTATCATCCAGTTTGGGTGAAAAAATATTTGCTGAGATTTCTGGAGATTCGTAATTTTTGGAGACTTGGCAAACCCTTCCCATGAAAGTGTTTCTCGCCAGTCACTGCTTAGGGCTACATCAAGAGGAAACAAAACGTAGAGATAGAACGTGAAACTACTTTGCTGTGTCAAGTTTCAAGAAGCTAGCACAAACCGTTTTGGATTTAGCGTTCCAAATACATCTATCAATATAGGAGAAAACAGAGTGAAACCTAAAAATTCAAACTGTTACTGGAAATGAACGCTTCAACATAGAAGAACGAAATTTGGGGAACCAAGTCGCCTTAGTGTACTGATCATTACCTGAAAGTATCATCCAGTTTGGGTGAAAAAATATTTGCTGTGATTTCTGGAGATTCGTAATTTTTGGAAGCTTGGCAACCCCTTCCCATGATAGTGTTTCTCGCCAGTCACTGCTTAGGGCTACATCAAGAGGAAACAAAACGTAGAGATAGAATGTGAAACTACTTTGTTGTGTCAAGCTTCAAGAAGCTACCACAAATCGTGTTGGATTTAGAGTTCCAATACATCTATCAATATAGGAGAAAACAGAGTGAAACCTAAAAATTCAAACTGTTAGTGGAAATGAACGCTTCAACATAGAAGAACGAAATTTGGGGAACCAAGTCGCCTTAGTGTACTGATCATTACCTGAAAGTATCATCCAGTTTGGGTGAAAAAATATTTGCTGAGATTTCTGGAGATTCGTAATTTTTGGAAGCTTGGCAACCCCTTCCCATGAAAGTGTTTCTGGCCAGTCACTGCTTAGGGCTACATCAAGAGGAAACAAAACGTAGAGATAGAACGTGAAACTACTTTGTTGTGTCAAGTTTCAAGAAGCTAGCACAAACCATGTTGGATTTAGAGTTCCAAATACATCTATCAATATAGGAGAAAACACAGTGAAACCTAAAAATTCAAACTGTTACTGGAAATGAACGCTTCAACATAGAAGAATGAAATTTGGGGAACCAAGTCGCCTTAGTGTACTGATCATTACCTGAAAGTATCATCCAGTTTGGGTGAAAAAATATTTGCTGAGATTTCTGGAGATTCGTAATTTTTGGAGACTTGGCAAACCCTTCCCATGAAAGTGTTTCTCGCCAGTCACTGCTTAGGGCACATCAAGAGGAAACAAAACGTAGAGATAGAACGTGAAACTACTTTGTTGTGTCAAGTTTCAAGAAGCTAGCACAAACCGTGTTGGATTTAGAGTTCCAAATACATCTATCAATATAGGAGAAAACAGAGTGAAACCTAAAAATTCAAACTGTTAGTGGAAATGAACGCTTCAACATAGAAGAACGAAATTTGGGGAACCAAGTCGCCTTAGTGTACTGATCATTACCTGAAAGTATCATCCAGTTTGGGTGAAAAAATATTTGCTGAGATTTCTGGAGATTCGTAATTTTTGGAGACTTGGCAAACCCTTCCCATGAAAGTGTTTCTCGCCAGTCACTGCTTAGGGCTACATCAAGAGGAAACAAAACGTAGAGATAGAACGTGAAACTACTTTGCTGTGTCAAGTTTCAAGAAGCTAGCACAAACCGTGTTGGATTTGGAGTTCCAAATACATCTATCAATATAGGAGAAAACAGAGTGAAACCTAAAAATTCAAACTGTTACTGGAAATGAACGCTTCAACATAGAAGAACGAAATTTGGGGAACCAAGTCGCCTTAGTGTACTGATCATTACCTGAAAGTATCATCCAGTTTGGGTGAAAAAATATTTGCTGAGATTTCTGGAGATTCGTAATTTTTGGAAGCTTGGCAACCCCTTCCCATGATAGTGTTTCTCGCCAGTCACTGCTTAGGGCTACATCAAGAGGAAACAAAACGTAGAGATAGAATGTGAAACTACTTTGTTGTGTCAAGCTTCAAGAAGCTACCACAAATCGTGTTGGATTTAGAGTTCCAATACATCTATCAATATAGGAGAAAACAGAGTGAAACCTAAAAATTCAAACTGTTAGTGGAAATGAACGCTTCAACATAGAAGAACGAAATTTGGGGAACCAAGTCGCCTTAGTGTACTGATCATTACCTGAAAGTATCATCCAGTTTGGGTGAAAAAATATTTGCTGAGATTTCTGGAGATTCGTAATTTTTGGAAGCTTGGCAACCCCTTCCCATGAAAGTGTTTCTCGCCAGTCACTGCTTAGGGCTACATCAAGAGGAAACAAAACGTAGAGATAGAACGTGAAACTACTTTGCTGTGTCAAGTTTCAAGAAGCTAGCACAAACCGTTTTGGATTTAGCGTTCCAAATACATCTATCAATATAGGAGAAAACAGAGTGAAACCTAAAAATTCAAACTGTTACTGGAAATGAACGCTTCAACATAGAAGAACGAAATTTGGGGAACCAAGTCGCCTTAGTGTACTGATCATTACCTGAAAGTATCATCCAGTTTGGGTGAAAAAATATTTGCTGAGATTTCTGGAGATTCGTAATTTTTGGAAGCTTGGCAACCCCTTCCCATGAAAGTGTTTCTGGCCAGTCACTGCTTAGGGCTACATCAAGAGGAAACAAAACGTAGAGATAGAACGTGAAACTACTTTGTTGTGTCAAGTTTCAAGAAGCTAGCACAAACCATGTTGGATTTAGAGTTCCAAATACATCTATCAATATAGGAGAAAACACAGTGAAACCTAAAAATTCAAACTGTTACTGGAAATGAACGCTTCAACATAGAAGAATGAAATTTGGGGAACCAAGTCGCCTTAGTGTACTGATCATTACCTGAAAGTATCATCCAGTTTGGGTGAAAAAATATTTGCTGAGATTTCTGGAGATTCGTAAATTTTGGAGACTTGGCAAACCCTTCCCATGAAAGTGTTTCTCGCCAGTCACTGCTTAGGGCACATCAAGAGGAAACAAAACGTAGAGATAGAACGTGAAACTACTTTGTTGTGTCAAGTTTCAAGAAGCTAGCACAAACCGTGTTGGATTTAGAGTTCCAAATACATCTATCAATATAGGAGAAAACAGAGTGAAACCTAAAAATTCAAACTGTTAGTGGAAATGAACGCTTCAACATAGAAGAACGAAATTTGGGGAACCAAGTCGCCTTAGTGTACTGATCATTACCTGAAAGTATCATCCAGTTTGGGTGAAAAAATATTTGCTGAGATTTCTGGAGATTCGTAATTTTTGGAGACTTGGCAAACCCTTCCCATGAAAGTGTTTCTCGCCAGTCACTGCTTAGGGCTACATCAAGAGGAAACAAAACGTAGAGATAGAACGTGAAACTACTTTGCTGTGTCAAGTTTCAAGAAGCTAGCACAAACCGTGTTGGATTTGGAGTTCCAAATACATCTATCAATATAGGAGAAAACAGAGTGAAACCTAAAAATTCAAACTGTTACTGGAAATGAACGCTTCAACATAGAAGAACGAAATTTGGGGAACCAAGTCGCCTTAGTGTACTGATCATTACCTGAAAGTATCATCCAGTTTGGGTGAAAAAATATTTGCTGTGATTTCTGGAGATTCGTAATTTTTGGAAGCTTGGCAACCCCTTCCCATGATAGTGTTTCTCGCCAGTCACTGCTTAGGGCTACATCAAGAGGAAACAAAACGTAGAGATAGAATGTGAAACTACTTTGTTGTGTCAAGCTTCAAGAAGCTACCACAAATCGTGTTGGATTTAGAGTTCCAATACATCTATCAATATAGGAGAAAACAGAGTGAAACCTAAAAATTCAAACTGTTAGTGGAAATGAACGCTTCAACATAGAAGAACGAAATTTGGGGAACCAAGTCGCCTTAGTGTACTGATCATTACCTGAAAGTATCATCCAGTTTGGGTGAAAAAATATTTGCTGAGATTTCTGGAGATTCGTAATTTTTGGAAGCTTGGCAACCCCTTCCCATGAAAGTGTTTCTCGCCAGTCACTGCTTAGGGCTACATCAAGAGGAAACAAAACGTAGAGATAGAACGTGAAACTACTTTGCTGTGTCAAGTTTCAAGAAGCTAGCACAAACCGTTTTGGATTTAGCGTTCCAAATACATCTATCAATATAGGAGAAAACAGAGTGAAACCTAAAAATTCAAACTGTTACTGGAAATGAACGCTTCAACATAGAAGAACGAAATTTGGGGAACCAAGTCGCCTTAGTGTACTGATCATTACCTGAAAGTATCATCCAGTTTGGGTGAAAAAATATTTGCTGAGATTTCTGGAGATTCGTAATTTTTGGAGACTTGGCAAACCCTTCCCATGAAAGTGTTTCTCGCCAGTCACTGCTTAGGGCTACATCAAGAGGAAACAAAACGTAGAGATAGAACGTGAAACTACTTTGTTGTGTCAAGTTTCAAGAAGCTAGCACAAACCATGTTGGATTTAGAGTTCCAAATACATCTATCAATATAGGAGAAAACAGAGTGAAACCTAAAAATTCAAACTGTTACTGGAAATGAACGCTTCAACATAGAAGAACGAAATTTGGGGAACCAAGTCGCCTTAGTGTACTGATCATTACCTGAAAGTATCATCCAGTTTGGGTGAAAAAATATTTGCTGAGATTTCTGGAGATTCGTAATTTTTGGAAACTTGGCAACCCCTTCCCATGAAAGTGTTTCTCGCCAGTCACTGCTTAGGGCTACATCAAGAGGAAACAAAACGTAGAGATAGAATGTGAAACTACTTTGTTGTGTCAAGGTTCAAGAAGCTAGCACAAATCGTGTTGGATTTAGAGTTCCAAATACATCTATCAATATAGGAGAAAACAGAGTGAAACCTAAAAATTCAAACTGTTACTGGAAATGAACGCTTCAACATAGAAGAACGAAATTTGGGGAACCAAGTCGCCTTAGTGTACTGATCATTACCTGAAAGTATCATCCAGTTTGGGTGAAAAAATATTTGCTAAGATTTCTGGAGATTCGTAATTTTGGGAAGCTTGGCAACCCCTTCCCATGAAAGTGTTTCTCGCCAGTCAGTGCTTAGGGCTACATCAAGAGGAAACAAAACGTAGAGATAGAATGTGAAACTACTTTGTTGTGTCAAGCTTCAAGAAGCTACCACAAATCGTGTTGGATTTAGAGTTCCAAATATATCTATCAATATAGAAGAAAACAGAGTGAAACCTAAAAATTCAAACTGTTACTGGAAATGAACGCTTCAACATAGAAGAACGAAATTTGGGGAACCAAGTCGCCTTAGTGTACTGATCATTACCTGAAAGTATCATCCAGTTTGGGTGAAAAAATATTTGCTGAGATTTCTGGAGATTCGTAATTTTTGGAAGCTTGGCAACCCCTTCCCATGAAAGTGTTTTTCGCCAGTCACTGCTTAGGGCTACATCAAGAGGAAACAAAACGTAGAGATAGAACGTGAAACTACTTTGTTTTGTCAACTTTCAAGAAGCTAGCACAAACCGTGTTGGATTCAGAATTCCAAATACATCTATCAATATAGGAGAAAACAGAGTGAAACCTAAAAATTCAAACTGTTACTGGAAATGAACGCTTCAACATAGAAGAACGAAATTTGGGGAACCAAGTCGCCTTAGTGTACTGATCATTACCTGAAAGTATCATCCAGTTTGGGTGAAAAAATATTTGCTGAGATTTCTGGAGATTCGTAATTTTTGGAAGCTTGGCAACCCCTTCCCATGAAAGTGTTTCTCGCCAGTCACTGCTTAGGGCTACATCAAGAGGAAACAAAACGTAGAGATAGAACGTGAAACTACTTTGCTGTGTCAAGTTTCAAGAAGCTAGCACAAACCGTTTTGGATTTAGCGTTCCAAATACATCTATCAATATAGGAGAAAACAGAGTGAAACCTAAAAATTCAAACTGTTACTGGAAATGAACGCTTCAACATAGAAGAACGAAATTTGGGGAACCAAGTCGCCTTAGTGTACTGATCATTACCTGAAAGTATCATCCAGTTTGGGTGAAAAAATATTTGCTGAGATTTCTGGAGATTCGTAATTTTTGGAAGCTTGGCAACCCCTTCCCATGAAAGTGTTTCTCGCCAGTCACTGCTTAGGGCTACATCAAGAGGAAACAAAACGTAGAGATAGAATGTGAAACTACTTTGTTGTGTCAAGCTTCAAGAAGCTACCACAAATCGTGTTGGATTTAGAGTTCCAATACATCTATCAATATAGGAGAAAACAGAGTGAAACCTAAAAATTCAAACTGTTAGTGGAAATGAACGCTTCAACATAGAAGAACGAAATTTGGGGAACCAAGTCGCCTTAGTGTACTGATCATTACCTGAAAGTATCATCCAGTTTGGGTGAAAAAATATTTGCTGAGATTTCTGGAGATTCGTAATTTTTGGAGACTTGGCAAACCCTTCCCATGAAAGTGTTTCTCGCCAGTCACTGCTTAGGGCTACATCAAGAGGAAACAAAACGTAGAGATAGAACGTGAAACTACTTTGCTGTGTCAAGTTTCAAGAAGCTAGCACAAACCGTTTTGGATTTAGCGTTCCAAATACATCTATCAATATAGGAGAAAACAGAGTGAAACCTAAAAATTCAAACTGTTACTGGAAATGAACGCTTCAACATAGAAGAACGAAATTTGGGGAACCAAGTCGCCTTAGTGTACTGATCATTACCTGAAAGTATCATCCAGTTTGGGTGAAAAAATATTTGCTGAGATTTCTGGAGATTCGTAATTTTTGGAGACTTGGCAAACCCTTCCCATGAAAGTGTTTCTCGCCAGTCACTGCTTAGGGCTACATCAAGAGGAAACAAAACGTAGAGATAGAACGTGAAACTACTTTGTTGTGTCAAGTTTCAAGAAGCTAGCACAAACCATGTTGGATTTAGCGTTCCAAATACATCTATCAATATAGGAGAAAACAGAGTGAAACCTAAAAATTCAAACTGTTACTGGAAATGAACGCTTCAACATAGAAGAACGAAATTTGGGGAACCAAGTCGCCTTAGTGTACTGATCATTACCTGAAAGTATCATCCAGTTTGGGTGAAAAAATATTTGCTAAGATTTCTGGAGATTCGTAATTTTTGGAAGCTTGGCAACCCCTTCCCATGAAAGTGTTTCTCGCCAGTCAGTGCTTAGGGCTACATCAAGAGGAAACAAAACGTAGAGATAGAATGTGAAACTACTTTGTTGTGTCAAGCTTCAAGAAGCTACCACAAATCGTGTTGGATTTAGAGTTCCAAATATATCTATCAATATAGAAGAAAACAGAGTGAAACCTAAAAATTCAAACTGTTACTGGAAATGAACGCTTCAACATAGAAGAACGAAATTTGGGGAACCAAGTCGCCTTAGTGTACTGATCATTACCTGAAAGTATCATCCAGTTTGGGTGAAAAAATATTTGCTGAGATTTCTGGAGATTCGTAATTTTTGGAAGCTTGGCAACCCCTTCCCATGAAAGTGTTTCTCGCCAGTCACTGCTTAGGGCTACATCAAGAGGAAACAAAACGTAGAGATAGAATGTGAAACTACTTTGTTGTGTCAAGTTTCAAGAAGCTAGCACAAACCATGTTGGATTTAGAGTTCCAAATACATCTATCAATATAGGAGAAAACACAGTGAAACCTAAAAATTCAAACTCTTACTGGAAATGAACGCTTCAACATAGAAGAATGAAATTTGGGGAACCAAGTCGCCTTAGTGTACTGATCATTACCTGAAAGTATCATCCAGTTTGGGTGAAAAAATATTTGCTGAGATTTCTGGAGATTCGTAATTTTTGGAGACTTGGCAAACCCTTCCCATGAAAGTGTTTCTCGCCAGTCACTGCTTAGGGCTACATCAAGAGGAAAGAAAACGTAGAGATAGAACGTGAAACTACTTTGTTGTGTCAAGTTTCAAGAAGCTAGCACAAACCGTGTTGGATTTAGAGTTCCAAATACATCTATCAATATAGGAGAAAACACAGTGAAACCTAAAAATTCAAACTGTTACTGGAAATGAACGCTTCAACATAGAAGAACGAAATTTGGGGAACCAAGTCGCCTTAGTGTACTGATCATTACCTGAAAGTATCATCCAGTTTGGGTGAAAAAATATTTGCTGAGATTTCTGGAGATTCGTAATTTTTGGAGACTTGGCAAACCCTTCCCATGAAAGTGTTTCTCGCCAGTCACTGCTTAGGGCTACATCAAGAGGAAACAAAACGTAGAGATAGAATGTGAAACTACTTTGTTGTGTCAAGTTTCAAGAAGCTAGCCCAAACCATGTTGGATTTAGAGTTCCAAATACATCTATCAATATAGGAGAAAACAGAGTGAAACCTAAAAATTCAAACTGTTACTGGAAATGAACGCTTCAACATAGAAAAATGAAATTTGGGGAATCAAGTCGCCTTAGTGTACTGATCATTACCTGAAAGTATCATCCAGTTTGGGTGAAAAAATATTTGCTGAGATTTCTGGAGATTCGTAATTTTTGGAGACTTGGCAAACCCTTCCCATGAAAGTGTTTCTCGCCAGTCACTGCTTAGGGCTACATCAAGAGGAAACAAAACGTAGAGATAGAACGTGAAACTACTTTGCTGTGTCAAGTTTCAAGAAGCTAGCACAAACCGTTTTGGATTTAGCGTTCCAAATACATCTATCAATATAGGAGAAAACAGAGTGAAACCTAAAAATTCAAACTGTTACTGGAAATGAACGCTTCAACATAGAAGAACGAAATTTGGGGAACCAAGTCGCCTTAGTGTACTGATCATTACCTGAAAGTATCATCCAGTTTGGGTGAAAAAATATTTGCTGTGATTTCTGGAGATTCGTAATTTTTGGAAGCTTGGCAACCCCTTCCCATGATAGTGTTTCTCGCCAGTCACTGCTTAGGGCTACATCAAGAGGAAACAAAACGTAGAGATAGAATGTGAAACTACTTTGTTGTGTCAAGCTTCAAGAAGCTACCACAAATCGTGTTGGATTTAGAGTTCCAATACATCTATCAATATAGGAGAAAACAGAGTGAAACCTAAAAATTCAAACTGTTAGTGGAAATGAACGCTTCAACATAGAAGAACGAAATTTGGGGAACCAAGTCGCCTTAGTGTACTGATCATTACCTGAAAGTATCATCCAGTTTGGGTGAAAAAATATTTGCTGAGATTTCTGGAGATTCGTAATTTTTGGAAGCTTGGCAACCCCTTCCCATGAAAGTGTTTCTTGCCAGTCACTGCTTAGGGCTACATCAAGAGGAAACAAAACGTAGAGATAGAATGTGAAACTACTTTGTTTTGTCAAGTTTCAAGAAGCTAGCACAAACCGTTTTGGATTTAGCGTTCCAAATACATCTATCAATATAGGAGAAAACAGAGTGAAACCTAAAAATTCAAACTGTTACTGGAAATGAACGCTTCAACATAGAAGAATGAAATTTGGGGAACCAAGTCGCCTTAGTGTACTGATCATTACATGAAAGTATCATCCAGTTTGGGTGAAAAAATATTTGCTGAGATTTCTGGAGATTCGTAATTTTTGGAGACTTGGCAAACCCTTCCCATGAAAGTGTTTCTCGCCAGTCACTGCTTAGGGCTACATCAAGAGGAAACAAAACGTAGAGATAGAACGTGAAACTACTTTGTTGTGTCAAGTTTCAAGAAGCTAGCACAAACCGTGTTGGATTTAGAGTTCCAAATACATCTATCAATATAGGAGAAAACAGAGTGAAACCTAAAAATTCAAACTGTTACTGGAAATGAACGCTTCAACATAGAAGAACGAAATTTGGGGAACCAAGTCGCCTTAGTGTACTGATCATTATCTGAAAGTATCATCCAGTTTGGGTGAAAAAATATTTGCTGAGATTTCTGGAGATTCGTAATTTTTGGAGACTTGGCAAACCCTTCCCATGAAAGTGTTTCTCGCCAGTCACTGCTTAGGGCTACATCAAGAGGAAACAAAACGTAGAGATAGAATGTGAAACTACTTTGTTGTGTCAAGTTTCAAGAAGCTAGCCCAAACCATGTTGGATTTAGAGTTCCAAATACATCTATCAATATAGGAGAAAACAGAGTGAAACCTAAAAATTCAAACTGTTACTGGAAATGAACGCTTCAACATAGAAGAACGAAATTTGGGGAACCAAGTCGCCTTAGTGTACTGATCATTACCTGAAAGTATCATCCAGTTTGGGTGAAAAAATATTTGCTAAGATTTCTGGAGATTCGTAATTTTTGGAAGCTTGGCAACCCCTTCCCATGAAAGTGTTTCTCGCCAGTCAGTGCTTAGGGCTACATCAAGAGGAAACAAAACGTAGAGATAGAACGTGAAACTACTTTGCTGTGTCAAGTTTCAAGAAGCTAGCACAAACCGTTTTGGATTTAGCGTTCCAAATACATCTATCAATATAGGAGAAAACAGAGTGAAACCTAAAAATTCAAACTGTTACTGGAAATGAACGCTTCAACATAGAAGAACGAAATTTGGGGAACCAAGTCGCCTTAGTGTACTGATCATTACCTGAAAGTATCATCCAGTTTGGGTGAAAAAATATTTGCTGAGATTTCTGGAGATTCGTAATTTTTGGAAGCTTGGCAACCCCTTCCCATGAAAGTGTTTCTCGCCAGTCACTGCTTAGGGCTACATCAAGAGGAAACAAAACGTAGAGATAGAATGTGAAACTACTTTGTTGTGTCAAGCTTCAAGAAGCTACCACAAATCGTGTTGGATTTAGAGTTCCAATACATCTATCAATATAGGAGAAAACAGAGTGAAACCTAAAAATTCAAACTGTTAGTGGAAATGAACGCTTCAACATAGAAGAACGAAATTTGGGGAACCAAGTCGCCTTAGTGTACTGATCATTACCTGAAAGTATCATCCAGTTTGGGTGAAAAAATATTTGCTGAGATTTCTGGAGATTCGTAATTTTTGGAGACTTGGCAAACCCTTCCCATGAAAGTGTTTCTCGCCAGTCACTGCTTAGGGCTACATCAAGAGGAAACAAAACGTAGAGATAGAACGTGAAACTACTTTGCTGTGTCAAGTTTCAAGAAGCTAGCACAAACCGTTTTGGATTTAGCGTTCCAAATACATCTATCAATATAGGAGAAAACAGAGTGAAACCTAAAAATTCAAACTGTTACTGGAAATGAACGCTTCAACATAGAAGAACGAAATTTGGGGAACCAAGTCGCCTTAGTGTACTGATCATTACCTGAAAGTATCATCCAGTTTGGGTGAAAAAATATTTGCTGAGATTTCTGGAGATTCGTAATTTTTGGAGACTTGGCAAACCCTTCCCATGAAAGTGTTTCTCGCCAGTCACTGCTTAGGGCTACATCAAGAGGAAACAAAACGTAGAGATAGAACGTGAAACTACTTTGTTGTGTCAAGTTTCAAGAAGCTAGCACAAACCATGTTGGATTTAGCGTTCCAAATACATCTATCAATATAGGAGAAAACAGAGTGAAACCTAAAAATTCAAACTGTTACTGGAAATGAACGCTTCAACATAGAAGAACGAAATTTGGGGAACCAAGTCGCCTTAGTGTACTGATCATTACCTGAAAGTATCATCCAGTTTGGGTGAAAAAATATTTGCTGAGATTTCTGGAGATTCGTAATTTTTGGAAGCTTGGCAACCCCTACCCATGAAAGTGTTTTTCGCCAGTCACTGCTTAGGGCTACATCAAGAGGAAACAAAACGTAGAGATAGAACGTGAAACTACTTTGTTTTGTCAACTTTCAAGAAGCTAGCACAAACCGTGTTGGATTCAGAATTCCAAATACATCTATCAATATAGGAGAAAACAGAGTGAAACCTAAAAATTCAAACTGTTACTGGAAATGAACGCTTCAACATAGAAGAACGAAATTTGGGGAACCAAGTCGCCTTAGTGTACTGATCATTACCTGAAAGTATCATCCAGTTTGGGTGAAAAAATATTTGCTGAGATTTCTGGAGATTCGTAATTTTTGGAAGCTTGGCAACCCCTTCCCATGAAAGTGTTTCTCGCCAGTCACTGCTTAGGGCTACATCAAGAGGAAACAAAACGTAGAGATAGAATGTGAAACTACTTTGTTGTGTCAAGTTTCAAGAAGCTAGCACAAACCATGTTGGATTTAGAGTTCCAAATACATCTATCAATATAGGAGAAAACACAGTGAAACCTAAAAATTCAAACTCTTACTGGAAATGAACGCTTCAACATAGAAGAATGAAATTTGGGGAACCAAGTCGCCTTAGTGTACTGATCATTACCTGAAAGTATCATCCAGTTTGGGTGAAAAAATATTTGCTGAGATTTCTGGAGATTCGTAATTTTTGGAGACTTGGCAAACCCTTCCCATGAAAGTGTTTCTCGCCAGTCACTGCTTAGGGCTACATCAAGAGGAAACAAAACGTAGAGATAGAACGTGAAACTACTTTGTTGTGTCAAGTTTCAAGAAGCTAGCACAAACCGTGTTGGATTTAGAGTTCCAAATACATCTATCAATATAGGAGAAAACACAGTGAAACCTAAAAATTCAAACTGTTACTGGAAATGAACGCTTCAACATAGAAGAACGAAATTTGGGGAACCAAGTCGCCTTAGTGTACTGATCATTACCTGAAAGTATCATCCAGTTTGGGTGAAAAAATATTTGCTGAGATTTCTGGAGATTCGTAATTTTTGGAGACTTGGCAAACCCTTCCCATGAAAGTGTTTCTCGCCAGTCACTGCTTAGGGCTACATCAAGAGGAAACAAAACGTAGAGATAGAATGTGAAACTACTTTGTTGTGTCAAGTTTCAAGAAGCTAGCCCAAACCATGTTGGATTTAGAGTTCCAAATACATCTATCAATATAGAAGAAAACAGAGTGAAACCTAAAAATTCAAACTGTTACTGGAAATGAACGCTTCAACATAGAAGAATGAAATTTGGGGAATCAAGTCGCCTTAGTGTACTGATCATTACCTGAAAGTATCATCCAGTTTGGGTGAAAAAATATTTGCTGAGATTTCTGGAGATTCGTAATTTTTGGAGACTTGGCAAACCCTTCCCATGAAAGTGTTTCTCGCCAGTCACTGCTTAGGGCTACATCAAGAGGAAACAAAACGTAGAGATAGAACGTGAAACTACTTTGCTGTGTCAAGTTTCAAGAAGCTAGCACAAACCGTTTTGGATTTAGCGTTCCAAATACATCTATCAATATAGGAGAAAACAGAGTGAAACCTAAAAATTCAAACTGTTACTGGAAATGAACGCTTCAACATAGAAGAACGAAATTTGGGGAACCAAGTCGCCTTAGTGTACTGATCATTACCTGAAAGTATCATCCAGTTTGGGTGAAAAAATATTTGCTGTGATTTCTGGAGATTCGTAATTTTTGGAAGCTTGGCAACCCCTTCCCATGATAGTGTTTCTCGCCAGTCACTGCTTAGGGCTACATCAAGAGGAAACAAAACGTAGAGATAGAATGTGAAACTACTTTGTTGTGTCAAGCTTCAAGAAGCTACCACAAATCGTGTTGGATTTAGAGTTCCAATACATCTATCAATATAGGAGAAAACAGAGTGAAACCTAAAAATTCAAACTGTTAGTGGAAATGAACGCTTCAACATAGAAGAACGAAATTTGGGGAACCAAGTCGCCTTAGTGTACTGATCATTACCTGAAAGTATCATCCAGTTTGGGTGAAAAAATATTTGCTGAGATTTCTGGAGATTCGTAATTTTTGGAAGCTTGGCAACCCCTTCCCATGAAAGTGTTTCTTGCCAGTCACTGCTTAGGGCTACATCAAGAGGAAACAAAACGTAGAGATAGAATGTGAAACTACTTTGTTTTGTCAAGTTTCAAGAAGCTAGCACAAACCGTTTTGGATTTAGCGTTCCAAATACATCTATCAATATAGGAGAAAACAGAGTGAAACCTAAAAATTCAAACTGTTACTGGAAATGAACGCTTCAACATAGAAGAATGAAATTTGGGGAACCAAGTCGCCTTAGTGTACTGATCATTACATGAAAGTATCATCCAGTTTGGGTGAAAAAATATTTGCTGAGATTTCTGGAGATTCGTAATTTTTGGAGACTTGGCAAACCCTTCCCATGAAAGTGTTTCTCGCCAGTCACTGCTTAGGGCTACATCAAGAGGAAACAAAACGTAGAGATAGAACGTGAAACTACTTTGTTGTGTCAAGTTTCAAGAAGCTAGCACAAACCGTGTTGGATTTAGAGTTCCAAATACATCTATCAATATAGGAGAAAACAGAGTGAAACCTAAAAATTCAAACTGTTACTGGAAATGAACGCTTCAACATAGAAGAACGAAATTTGGGGAACCAAGTCGCCTTAGTGTACTGATCATTATCTGAAAGTATCATCCAGTTTGGGTGAAAAAATATTTGCTGAGATTTCTGGAGATTCGTAATTTTTGGAGACTTGGCAAACCCTTCCCATGAAAGTGTTTCTCGCCAGTCACTGCTTAGGGCTACATCAAGAGGAAACAAAACGTAGAGATAGAATGTGAAACTACTTTGTTGTGTCAAGTTTCAAGAAGCTAGCCCAAACCATGTTGGATTTAGAGTTCCAAATACATCTATCAATATAGGAGAAAACACAGTGAAACCTAAAAATTCAAACTGTTACTGGAAATGAACGCTTCAACATAGAAGAACGAAATTTGGGGAACCAAGTCGCCTTAGTGTACTGATCATTACCTGAAAGTATCATCCAGTTTGGGTGAAAAAATATTTGCTAAGATTTCTGGAGATTCGTAATTTTTGGAAGCTTGGCAACCCCTTCCCATGAAAGTGTTTCTCGCCAGTCAGTGCTTAGGGCTACATCAAGAGGAAACAAAACGTAGAGATAGAACGTGAAACTACTTTGTTTTGTCAACTTTCAAGAAGCTAGCACAAACCGTGTTGGATTCAGAATTCCAAATACATCTATCAATATAGGAGAAAACAGAGTGAAACCTAAAAATTCAAACTGTTACTGGAAATGAACGCTTCAACATAGAAGAACGAAATTTGGGGAACCAAGTCGCCTTAGTGTACTGATCATTACCTGAAAGTATCATCCAGTTTGGGTGAAAAAATATTTGCTGAGATTTCTGGAGATTCGTAATTATTGGAAGCTTGGCAACCCCTTCCCATGAAAGTGTTTCTCGCCAGTCACTGCTTAGGGCTACATCAAGAGGAAACAAAACGTAGAGATAGAATGTGAAACTACTTTGTTGTGTCAAGTTTCAAGAAGCTAGCACAAACCATGTTGGATTTAGAGTTCCAAATACATCTATCAATATAGGAGAAAACACAGTGAAACCTAAAAATTCAAACTGTTACTGGAAATGAACGCTTCAACATAGAAGAATGAAATATGGGGAACCAAGTCGCCTTAGTGTACTGATCATTACCTGAAAGTATCATCCAGTTTGGGTGAAAAAATATTTGCTGAGATTTCTGGAGATTCGTAATTTTTGGAGACTTGGCAAACCCTTCCCATGAAAGTGTTTCTCGCCAGTCACTGCTTAGGGCTACATCAAGAGGAAACAAAACGTAGAGATAGAACGTGAAACTACTTTGTTGTGTCAAGATTCAAGAAGCTAGCACAAACCGTGTTGGATTTAGAGTTCCAAATACATCTATCAATATAGGAGAAAACAGAGTGAAACCTAAAAATTCAAACTGTTACTGGAAATGAACGCTTCAACATAGAAGAACGAAATTTGGGGAACCAAGTCGCCTTAGTGTACTGATCATTACCTGAAAGTATCATCCAGTTTGGGTGAAAAAATATTTGCTGAGATTTCTGGAGATTCGTAATTTTTGGAGACTTGGCAAACCCTTCCCATGAAAGTGTTTCTCGCCAGTCACTGCTTAGGCCTACATCAAGAGGAAACAAAACGTAGAGATAGAATGTGAAACTACTTTGTTGTGTCAAGTTTCAAGAAGCTAGCCCAAACCATGTTGGATTTAGAGTTCCAAATACATCTATCAATATAGGAGAAAACAGAGTGAAACCTAAAAATTGAAACTGTTACTGGAAATGAACGCTTCAACATAGAAGAATGAAATTTGGGGAATCAAGTCGCCTTAGTGTACTGATCATTACCTGAAAGTATCATCCAGTTTGGGTGAAAAAATATTTGCTGAGATTTCTGGAGATTCGTAATTTTTGGAGACTTGGCAAACCCTTCCCATGAAAGTGTTTCTCGCCAGTCACTGCTTAGGGCTACATCAAGAGGAAACAAAACGTAGAGATAGAACGTGAAACTACTTTGCTGTGTCAAGTTTCAAGAAGCTAGCACAAACCGTTTTGGATTTAGCGTTCCAAATACATCTATCAATATAGGAGAAAACAGAGTGAAACCTAAAAATTCAAACTGTTACTGGAAATGAACGCTTCAACATAGAAGAACGAAATTTGGGGAACCAAGTCGCCTTAGTGTACTGATCATTACCTGAAAGTATCATCCAGTTTGGGTGAAAAAATATTTGCTGTGATTTCTGGAGATTCGTAATTTTTGGATGCTTGGCAACCCCTTCCCATGAAAGTGTTTCTCGCCAGTCACTGCTTAGGGCTACATCAAGAGGAAACAAAACGTAGAGATAGAACGTGAAACTACTTTGCTGTGTCAAGTTTCAAGAAGCTAGCACAAACCGTTTTGGATTTAGCGTTCCAAATACATCTATCAATATAGGAGAAAACAGAGTGAAACCTAAAAATTCAAACTGTTACTGGAAATGAACGCTTCAACATAGAAGAACGAAATTTGGGGAACCAAGTCGCCTTAGTGTACTGATCATTACCTGAAAGTATCATCCAGTTTGGGTGAAAAAATATTTGCTGAGATTTCTGGAGATTCGTAATTTTTGGAGACTTGGCAAACCCTTCCCATGAAAGTGTTTCTCGCCAGTCACTGCTTAGGGCTACATCAAGAGGAAACAAAACGTAGAGATAGAACGTGAAACTACTTTGCTGTGTCAAGTTTCAAGAAGCTAGCACAAACCGTTTTGGATTTAGCGTTCCAAATACATCTATCAATATAGGAGAAAACAGAGTGAAACCTAAAAATTCAAACTGTTACTGGAAATGAACGCTTCAACATAGAAGAACGAAATTTGGGGAACCAAGTCGCCTTAGTGTACTGATCATTACCTGAAAGTATCATCCAGTTTGGGTGAAAAAATATTTGCTGAGATTTCTGGAGATTCGTAATTTTTGGAAGCTTGGCAACCCCTTCCCATGAAAGTGTTTCTCGCCAGTCACTGCTTAGGGCTACATCAAGAGGAAACAAAACGTAGAGATAGAATGTGAAACTACTTTGTTGTGTCAAGTTTCAAGAAGCTAGCCCAAACCATGTTGGATTTAGAGTTCCAAATACATCTATCAATATCGGAGAAAACAGAGTGAAACCTAAAAATTCAAACTGTTACTGGAAATGAACGCTTCAACATAGAAGAACGAAATTTGGGGAACCAAGTCACCTTAGTGTACTGATCATTACCTGAAAGTATCATCCAGTTTGGGTGAAAAAATATTTGCTGAGATTTCTGGAGATTCGTAATTTTTGGAAGCTTGGCAACCCCTTCCCATGAAAGTGTTTCTCGCCAGTCACTGCTTAGGGCTACATCAAGAGGAAACAAAACGTAGAGATAGAATGTGAAACTACTTTGTTGTGTCAAGCTTCAAGAAGCTAGCACAAATCGTGTTGGATTTAGAGTTCCAAATACATCTATCAATATAGGAGAAAACAGAGTGAAACCTAAAAATTCAAACTGTTAGTGGAAATGAACGCTTCAACATAGAAGAACGAAATTTGGGGAACCAAGTCGCCTTAGTGTACTGATCATTACCTGAAAGTATCATCCAGTTTGGGTGAAAAAATATTTGCTGAGATTTCTGGAGATTCGTAATTTTGGGAAGCTTGGCAACCACTTCCCATGAAAGTGTTTCTCGCCAGTCACTGCTTAGGGCAACATCAAGAGGAAACAAAACGTAGAGATAGAATGTGAAACTACTTTGTTGTGTCAAGTTTCAACAAACTAGCACAAACCGTGTTGGATTTAGAGTTCCAAATACATCTATCAATATAGGAGAAAACAGAGTGAAACCTAAAAATTCAAACTGTTACTGGAAATGAACGCTTCAACATCGAAGAATGAAATTTGGGGAACCAAGTCGCCTTAGTGTACTGATCATTACATGAAAGTATCATCCAGTTTGGGTGAAAAAATATTTGCTGAGATTTCTGGAGATTCGTATTTTTTGGAGACTTGGCAAACCCTTCCCATGAAAGTGTTTCTCGCCAGTCACTGCTTAGGGCTACATCAAGAGGAAACAAAACGTAGAGATAGAACGTGAAACTACTTTGTTGTGTCAAGTTTCAAGAAGCTAGCACAAACCGTGTTGGATTTAGAGTTCCAAATACATCTATCAATATAGGAGAAAACAGAGTGAAACCTAAAAATTCAAACTGTTAGTGGAAATGAACGCTTCAACATAGAAGAACGAAATTTGGGGAACCAAGTCGCCTTAGTGTACTGATCATTACCTGAAAGTATCATCCAGTTTGGGTGAAAAAATATTTGCTGAGATTTCTGGAGATTCGTAATTTTTGGAGACTTGGCAAACCCTTCCCATGAAAGTGTTTCTCGCCAGTCACTGCTTAGGGCTACATCAAGAGGAAACAAAACGTAGAGATAGAACGTGAAACTACTTTGCTGTGTCAAGTTTCAAGAAGCTAGCACAAACCGTTTTGGATTTAGCGTTCCAAATACATCTATCAATATAGGAGAAAACAGAGTGAAACCTAAAAATTCAAACTGTTACTGGAAATGAACGCTTCAACATAGAAGAACGAAATTTGGGGAACCAAGTCGCCTTAGTGTACTGATCATTACCTGAAAGTATCATCCAGTTTGGGTGAAAAAATATTTGCTGAGATTTCTGGAGATTCGTAATTTTTGGAGACTTGGCAAACCCTTCCCATGAAAGTGTTTCTCGCCAGTCACTGCTTAGGGCTACATCAAGAGGAAACAAAACGTAGAGATAGAACGTGAAACTACTTTGTTGTGTCAAGTTTCAAGAAGCTAGCACAAACCATGTTGGATTTAGCGTTCCAAATACATCTATCAATATAGGAGAAAACAGAGTGAAACCTAAAAATTCAAACTGTTACTGGAAATGAACGCTTCAACATAGAAGAACGAAATTTGGGGAACCAAGTCGCCTTAGTGTACTGATCATTACCTGAAAGTATCATCCAGTTTGGGTGAAAAAATATTTGCTAAGATTTCTGGAGATTCGTAATTTTTGGAAGCTTGGCAACCCCTTCCCATGAAAGTGTTTCTCGCCAGTCAGTGCTTAGGGCTACATCAAGAGGAAACAAAACGTAGAGATAGAATGTGAAACTACTTTGTTGTGTCAAGCTTCAAGAAGCTACCACAAATCGTGTTGGATTTAGAGTTCCAAATATATCTATCAATATAGAAGAAAACAGAGTGAAACCTAAAAATTCAAACTGTTACTGGAAATGAACGCTTCAACATAGAAGAACGAAATTTGGGGAACCAAGTCGCCTTAGTGTACTGATCATTACCTGAAAGTATCATCCAGTTTGGGTGAAAAAATATTTGCTGAGATTTCTGGAGATTCGTAATTTTTGGAAGCTTGGCAACCCCTTCCCATGAAAGTGTTTCTCGCCAGTCACTGCTTAGGGCTACATCAAGAGGAAACAAAACGTAGAGATAGAATGTGAAACTACTTTGTTGTGTCAAGTTTCAAGAAGCTAGCACAAACCATGTTGGATTTAGAGTTCCAAATACATCTATCAATATAGGAGAAAACACAGTGAAACCTAAAAATTCAAACTCTTACTGGAAATGAACGCTTCAACATAGAAGAATGAAATTTGGGGAACCAAGTCGCCTTAGTGTACTGATCATTACCTGAAAGTATCATCCAGTTTGGGTGAAAAAATATTTGCTGAGATTTCTGGAGATTCGTAATTTTTGGAGACTTGGCAAACCCTTCCCATGAAAGTGTTTCTCGCCAGTCACTGCTTAGGGCTACATCAAGAGGAAAGAAAACGTAGAGATAGAACGTGAAACTACTTTGTTGTGTCAAGTTTCAAGAAGCTAGCACAAACCGTGTTGGATTTAGAGTTCCAAATACATCTATCAATATAGGAGAAAACACAGTGAAACCTAAAAATTCAAACTGTTACTGGAAATGAACGCTTCAACATAGAAGAACGAAATTTGGGGAACCAAGTCGCCTTAGTGTACTGATCATTACCTGAAAGTATCATCCAGTTTGGGTGAAAAAATATTTGCTGAGATTTCTGGAGATTCGTAATTTTTGGAGACTTGGCAAACCCTTCCCATGAAAGTGTTTCTCGCCAGTCACTGCTTAGGGCTACATCAAGAGGAAACAAAACGTAGAGATAGAATGTGAAACTACTTTGTTGTGTCAAGTTTCAAGAAGCTAGCCCAAACCATGTTGGATTTAGAGTTCCAAATACATCTATCAATATAGGAGAAAACAGAGTGAAACCTAAAAATTCAAACTGTTACTGGAAATGAACGCTTCAACATAGAAAAATGAAATTTGGGGAATCAAGTCGCCTTAGTGTACTGATCATTACCTGAAAGTATCATCCAGTTTGGGTGAAAAAATATTTGCTGAGATTTCTGGAGATTCGTAATTTTTGGAGACTTGGCAAACCCTTCCCATGAAAGTGTTTCTCGCCAGTCACTGCTTAGGGCTACATCAAGAGGAAACAAAACGTAGAGATAGAACGTGAAACTACTTTGCTGTGTCAAGTTTCAAGAAGCTAGCACAAACCGTTTTGGATTTAGCGTTCCAAATACATCTATCAATATAGGAGAAAACAGAGTGAAACCTAAAAATTCAAACTGTTACTGGAAATGAACGCTTCAACATAGAAGAACGAAATTTGGGGAACCAAGTCGCCTTAGTGTACTGATCATTACCTGAAAGTATCATCCAGTTTGGGTGAAAAAATATTTGCTGTGATTTCTGGAGATTCGTAATTTTTGGAAGCTTGGCAACCCCTTCCCATGATAGTGTTTCTCGCCAGTCACTGCTTAGGGCTACATCAAGAGGAAACAAAACGTAGAGATAGAATGTGAAACTACTTTGTTGTGTCAAGCTTCAAGAAGCTACCACAAATCGTGTTGGATTTAGAGTTCCAATACATCTATCAATATAGGAGAAAACAGAGTGAAACCTAAAAATTCAAACTGTTAGTGGAAATGAACGCTTCAACATAGAAGAACGAAATTTGGGGAACCAAGTCGCCTTAGTGTACTGATCATTACCTGAAAGTATCATCCAGTTTGGGTGAAAAAATATTTGCTGAGATTTCTGGAGATTCGTAATTTTTGGAAGCTTGGCAACCCCTTCCCATGAAAGTGTTTCTTGCCAGTCACTGCTTAGGGCTACATCAAGAGGAAACAAAACGTAGAGATAGAATGTGAAACTACTTTGTTTTGTCAAGTTTCAAGAAGCTAGCACAAACCGTTTTGGATTTAGCGTTCCAAATACATCTATCAATATAGGAGAAAACAGAGTGAAACCTAAAAATTCAAACTGTTACTGGAAATGAACGCTTCAACATAGAAGAATGAAATTTGGGGAACCAAGTCGCCTTAGTGTACTGATCATTACATGAAAGTATCATCCAGTTTGGGTGAAAAAATATTTGCTGAGATTTCTGGAGATTCGTAATTTTTGGAGACTTGGCAAACCCTTCCCATGAAAGTGTTTCTCGCCAGTCACTGCTTAGGGCTACATCAAGAGGAAACAAAACGTAGAGATAGAACGTGAAACTACTTTGTTGTGTCAAGTTTCAAGAAGCTAGCACAAACCGTGTTGGATTTAGAGTTCCAAATACATCTATCAATATAGGAGAAAACAGAGTGAAACCTAAAAATTCAAACTGTTACTGGAAATGAACGCTTCAACATAGAAGAACGAAATTTGGGGAACCAAGTCGCCTTAGTGTACTGATCATTATCTGAAAGTATCATCCAGTTTGGGTGAAAAAATATTTGCTGAGATTTCTGGAGATTCGTAATTTTTGGAGACTTGGCAAACCCTTCCCATGAAAGTGTTTCTCGCCAGTCACTGCTTAGGGCTACATCAAGAGGAAACAAAACGTAGAGATAGAATGTGAAACTACTTTGTTGTGTCAAGTTTCAAGAAGCTAGCCCAAACCATGTTGGATTTAGAGTTCCAAATACATCTATCAATATAGGAGAAAACAGAGTGAAACCTAAAAATTCAAACTGTTACTGGAAATGAACGCTTCAACATAGAAGAACGAAATTTGGGGAACCAAGTCGCCTTAGTGTACTGATCATTACCTGAAAGTATCATCCAGTTTGGGTGAAAAAATATTTGCTAAGATTTCTGGAGATTCGTAATTTTTGGAAGCTTGGCAACCCCTTCCCATGAAAGTGTTTCTCGCCAGTCAGTGCTTAGGGCTACATCAAGAGGAAACAAAACGTAGAGATAGAACGTGAAACTACTTTGCTGTGTCAAGTTTCAAGAAGCTAGCACAAACCGTTTTGGATTTAGCGTTCCAAATACATCTATCAATATAGGAGAAAACAGAGTGAAACCTAAAAATTCAAACTGTTACTGGAAATGAACGCTTCAACATAGAAGAACGAAATTTGGGGAACCAAGTCGCCTTAGTGTACTGATCATTACCTGAAAGTATCATCCAGTTTGGGTGAAAAAATATTTGCTGAGATTTCTGGAGATTCGTAATTTTTGGAAGCTTGGCAACCCCTTCCCATGAAAGTGTTTCTCGCCAGTCACTGCTTAGGGCTACATCAAGAGGAAACAAAACGTAGAGATAGAATGTGAAACTACTTTGTTGTGTCAAGCTTCAAGAAGCTACCACAAATCGTGTTGGATTTAGAGTTCCAATACATCTATCAATATAGGAGAAAACAGAGTGAAACCTAAAAATTCAAACTGTTAGTGGAAATGAACGCTTCAACATAGAAGAACGAAATTTGGGGAACCAAGTCGCCTTAGTGTACTGATCATTACCTGAAAGTATCATCCAGTTTGGGTGAAAAAATATTTGCTGAGATTTCTGGAGATTCGTAATTTTTGGAGACTTGGCAAACCCTTCCCATGAAAGTGTTTCTCGCCAGTCACTGCTTAGGGCTACATCAAGAGGAAACAAAACGTAGAGATAGAACGTGAAACTACTTTGCTGTGTCAAGTTTCAAGAAGCTAGCACAAACCGTTTTGGATTTAGCGTTCCAAATACATCTATCAATATAGGAGAAAACAGAGTGAAACCTAAAAATTCAAACTGTTACTGGAAATGAACGCTTCAACATAGAAGAACGAAATTTGGGGAACCAAGTCGCCTTAGTGTACTGATCATTACCTGAAAGTATCATCCAGTTTGGGTGAAAAAATATTTGCTGAGATTTCTGGAGATTCGTAATTTTTGGAGACTTGGCAAACCCTTCCCATGAAAGTGTTTCTCGCCAGTCACTGCTTAGGGCTACATCAAGAGGAAACAAAACGTAGAGATAGAACGTGAAACTACTTTGTTGTGTCAAGTTTCAAGAAGCTAGCACAAACCATGTTGGATTTAGCGTTCCAAATACATCTATCAATATAGGAGAAAACAGAGTGAAACCTAAAAATTCAAACTGTTACTGGAAATGAACGCTTCAACATAGAAGAACGAAATTTGGGGAACCAAGTCGCCTTAGTGTACTGATCATTACCTGAAAGTATCATCCAGTTTGGGTGAAAAAATATTTGCTGAGATTTCTGGAGATTCGTAATTTTTGGAAGCTTGGCAACCCCTACCCATGAAAGTGTTTTTCGCCAGTCACTGCTTAGGGCTACATCAAGAGGAAACAAAACGTAGAGATAGAACGTGAAACTACTTTGTTTTGTCAACTTTCAAGAAGCTAGCACAAACCGTGTTGGATTCAGAATTCCAAATACATCTATCAATATAGGAGAAAACAGAGTGAAACCTAAAAATTCAAACTGTTACTGGAAATGAACGCTTCAACATAGAAGAACGAAATTTGGGGAACCAAGTCGCCTTAGTGTACTGATCATTACCTGAAAGTATCATCCAGTTTGGGTGAAAAAATATTTGCTGAGATTTCTGGAGATTCGTAATTTTTGGAAGCTTGGCAACCCCTTCCCATGAAAGTGTTTCTCGCCAGTCACTGCTTAGGGCTACATCAAGAGGAAACAAAACGTAGAGATAGAATGTGAAACTACTTTGTTGTGTCAAGTTTCAAGAAGCTAGCACAAACCATGTTGGATTTAGAGTTCCAAATACATCTATCAATATAGGAGAAAACACAGTGAAACCTAAAAATTCAAACTCTTACTGGAAATGAACGCTTCAACATAGAAGAATGAAATTTGGGGAACCAAGTCGCCTTAGTGTACTGATCATTACCTGAAAGTATCATCCAGTTTGGGTGAAAAAATATTTGCTGAGATTTCTGGAGATTCGTAATTTTTGGAGACTTGGCAAACCCTTCCCATGAAAGTGTTTCTCGCCAGTCACTGCTTAGGGCTACATCAAGAGGAAACAAAACGTAGAGATAGAACGTGAAACTACTTTGTTGTGTCAAGTTTCAAGAAGCTAGCACAAACCGTGTTGGATTTAGAGTTCCAAATACATCTATCAATATAGGAGAAAACACAGTGAAACCTAAAAATTCAAACTGTTACTGGAAATGAACGCTTCAACATAGAAGAACGAAATTTGGGGAACCAAGTCGCCTTAGTGTACTGATCATTACCTGAAAGTATCATCCAGTTTGGGTGAAAAAATATTTGCTGAGATTTCTGGAGATTCGTAATTTTTGGAGACTTGGCAAACCCTTCCCATGAAAGTGTTTCTCGCCAGTCACTGCTTAGGGCTACATCAAGAGGAAACAAAACGTAGAGATAGAATGTGAAACTACTTTGTTGTGTCAAGTTTCAAGAAGCTAGCCCAAACCATGTTGGATTTAGAGTTCCAAATACATCTATCAATATAGAAGAAAACAGAGTGAAACCTAAAAATTCAAACTGTTACTGGAAATGAACGCTTCAACATAGAAGAATGAAATTTGGGGAATCAAGTCGCCTTAGTGTACTGATCATTACCTGAAAGTATCATCCAGTTTGGGTGAAAAAATATTTGCTGAGATTTCTGGAGATTCGTAATTTTTGGAGACTTGGCAAACCCTTCCCATGAAAGTGTTTCTCGCCAGTCACTGCTTAGGGCTACATCAAGAGGAAACAAAACGTAGAGATAGAACGTGAAACTACTTTGCTGTGTCAAGTTTCAAGAAGCTAGCACAAACCGTTTTGGATTTAGCGTTCCAAATACATCTATCAATATAGGAGAAAACAGAGTGAAACCTAAAAATTCAAACTGTTACTGGAAATGAACGCTTCAACATAGAAGAACGAAATTTGGGGAACCAAGTCGCCTTAGTGTACTGATCATTACCTGAAAGTATCATCCAGTTTGGGTGAAAAAATATTTGCTGTGATTTCTGGAGATTCGTAATTTTTGGAAGCTTGGCAACCCCTTCCCATGATAGTGTTTCTCGCCAGTCACTGCTTAGGGCTACATCAAGAGGAAACAAAACGTAGAGATAGAATGTGAAACTACTTTGTTGTGTCAAGCTTCAAGAAGCTACCACAAATCGTGTTGGATTTAGAGTTCCAATACATCTATCAATATAGGAGAAAACAGAGTGAAACCTAAAAATTCAAACTGTTAGTGGAAATGAACGCTTCAACATAGAAGAACGAAATTTGGGGAACCAAGTCGCCTTAGTGTACTGATCATTACCTGAAAGTATCATCCAGTTTGGGTGAAAAAATATTTGCTGAGATTTCTGGAGATTCGTAATTTTTGGAAGCTTGGCAACCCCTTCCCATGAAAGTGTTTCTTGCCAGTCACTGCTTAGGGCTACATCAAGAGGAAACAAAACGTAGAGATAGAATGTGAAACTACTTTGTTTTGTCAAGTTTCAAGAAGCTAGCACAAACCGTTTTGGATTTAGCGTTCCAAATACATCTATCAATATAGGAGAAAACAGAGTGAAACCTAAAAATTCAAACTGTTACTGGAAATGAACGCTTCAACATAGAAGAATGAAATTTGGGGAACCAAGTCGCCTTAGTGTACTGATCATTACATGAAAGTATCATCCAGTTTGGGTGAAAAAATATTTGCTGAGATTTCTGGAGATTCGTAATTTTTGGAGACTTGGCAAACCCTTCCCATGAAAGTGTTTCTCGCCAGTCACTGCTTAGGGCTACATCAAGAGGAAACAAAACGTAGAGATAGAACGTGAAACTACTTTGTTGTGTCAAGTTTCAAGAAGCTAGCACAAACCGTGTTGGATTTAGAGTTCCAAATACATCTATCAATATAGGAGAAAACAGAGTGAAACCTAAAAATTCAAACTGTTACTGGAAATGAACGCTTCAACATAGAAGAACGAAATTTGGGGAACCAAGTCGCCTTAGTGTACTGATCATTATCTGAAAGTATCATCCAGTTTGGGTGAAAAAATATTTGCTGAGATTTCTGGAGATTCGTAATTTTTGGAGACTTGGCAAACCCTTCCCATGAAAGTGTTTCTCGCCAGTCACTGCTTAGGGCTACATCAAGAGGAAACAAAACGTAGAGATAGAATGTGAAACTACTTTGTTGTGTCAAGTTTCAAGAAGCTAGCCCAAACCATGTTGGATTTAGAGTTCCAAATACATCTATCAATATAGGAGAAAACACAGTGAAACCTAAAAATTCAAACTGTTACTGGAAATGAACGCTTCAACATAGAAGAACGAAATTTGGGGAACCAAGTCGCCTTAGTGTACTGATCATTACCTGAAAGTATCATCCAGTTTGGGTGAAAAAATATTTGCTAAGATTTCTGGAGATTCGTAATTTTTGGAAGCTTGGCAACCCCTTCCCATGAAAGTGTTTCTCGCCAGTCAGTGCTTAGGGCTACATCAAGAGGAAACAAAACGTAGAGATAGAACGTGAAACTACTTTGTTTTGTCAACTTTCAAGAAGCTAGCACAAACCGTGTTGGATTCAGAATTCCAAATACATCTATCAATATAGGAGAAAACAGAGTGAAACCTAAAAATTCAAACTGTTACTGGAAATGAACGCTTCAACATAGAAGAACGAAATTTGGGGAACCAAGTCGCCTTAGTGTACTGATCATTACCTGAAAGTATCATCCAGTTTGGGTGAAAAAATATTTGCTGAGATTTCTGGAGATTCGTAATTATTGGAAGCTTGGCAACCCCTTCCCATGAAAGTGTTTCTCGCCAGTCACTGCTTAGGGCTACATCAAGAGGAAACAAAACGTAGAGATAGAATGTGAAACTACTTTGTTGTGTCAAGTTTCAAGAAGCTAGCACAAACCATGTTGGATTTAGAGTTCCAAATACATCTATCAATATAGGAGAAAACACAGTGAAACCTAAAAATTCAAACTGTTACTGGAAATGAACGCTTCAACATAGAAGAATGAAATATGGGGAACCAAGTCGCCTTAGTGTACTGATCATTACCTGAAAGTATCATCCAGTTTGGGTGAAAAAATATTTGCTGAGATTTCTGGAGATTCGTAATTTTTGGAGACTTGGCAAACCCTTCCCATGAAAGTGTTTCTCGCCAGTCACTGCTTAGGGCTACATCAAGAGGAAACAAAACGTAGAGATAGAACGTGAAACTACTTTGTTGTGTCAAGATTCAAGAAGCTAGCACAAACCGTGTTGGATTTAGAGTTCCAAATACATCTATCAATATAGGAGAAAACAGAGTGAAACCTAAAAATTCAAACTGTTACTGGAAATGAACGCTTCAACATAGAAGAACGAAATTTGGGGAACCAAGTCGCCTTAGTGTACTGATCATTACCTGAAAGTATCATCCAGTTTGGGTGAAAAAATATTTGCTGAGATTTCTGGAGATTCGTAATTTTTGGAGACTTGGCAAACCCTTCCCATGAAAGTGTTTCTCGCCAGTCACTGCTTAGGCCTACATCAAGAGGAAACAAAACGTAGAGATAGAATGTGAAACTACTTTGTTGTGTCAAGTTTCAAGAAGCTAGCCCAAACCATGTTGGATTTAGAGTTCCAAATACATCTATCAATATAGGAGAAAACAGAGTGAAACCTAAAAATTGAAACTGTTACTGGAAATGAACGCTTCAACATAGAAGAATGAAATTTGGGGAATCAAGTCGCCTTAGTGTACTGATCATTACCTGAAAGTATCATCCAGTTTGGGTGAAAAAATATTTGCTGAGATTTCTGGAGATTCGTAATTTTTGGAGACTTGGCAAACCCTTCCCATGAAAGTGTTTCTCGCCAGTCACTGCTTAGGGCTACATCAAGAGGAAACAAAACGTAGAGATAGAACGTGAAACTACTTTGCTGTGTCAAGTTTCAAGAAGCTAGCACAAACCGTTTTGGATTTAGCGTTCCAAATACATCTATCAATATAGGAGAAAACAGAGTGAAACCTAAAAATTCAAACTGTTACTGGAAATGAACGCTTCAACATAGAAGAACGAAATTTGGGGAACCAAGTCGCCTTAGTGTACTGATCATTACCTGAAAGTATCATCCAGTTTGGGTGAAAAAATATTTGCTGTGATTTCTGGAGATTCGTAATTTTTGGATGCTTGGCAACCCCTTCCCATGAAAGTGTTTCTCGCCAGTCACTGCTTAGGGCTACATCAAGAGGAAACAAAACGTAGAGATAGAACGTGAAACTACTTTGCTGTGTCAAGTTTCAAGAAGCTAGCACAAACCGTTTTGGATTTAGCGTTCCAAATACATCTATCAATATAGGAGAAAACAGAGTGAAACCTAAAAATTCAAACTGTTACTGGAAATGAACGCTTCAACATAGAAGAACGAAATTTGGGGAACCAAGTCGCCTTAGTGTACTGATCATTACCTGAAAGTATCATCCAGTTTGGGTGAAAAAATATTTGCTGAGATTTCTGGAGATTCGTAATTTTTGGAGACTTGGCAAACCCTTCCCATGAAAGTGTTTCTCGCCAGTCACTGCTTAGGGCTACATCAAGAGGAAACAAAACGTAGAGATAGAACGTGAAACTACTTTGCTGTGTCAAGTTTCAAGAAGCTAGCACAAACCGTTTTGGATTTAGCGTTCCAAATACATCTATCAATATAGGAGAAAACAGAGTGAAACCTAAAAATTCAAACTGTTACTGGAAATGAACGCTTCAACATAGAAGAACGAAATTTGGGGAACCAAGTCGCCTTAGTGTACTGATCATTACCTGAAAGTATCATCCAGTTTGGGTGAAAAAATATTTGCTGAGATTTCTGGAGATTCGTAATTTTTGGAAGCTTGGCAACCCCTTCCCATGAAAGTGTTTCTCGCCAGTCACTGCTTAGGGCTACATCAAGAGGAAACAAAACGTAGAGATAGAATGTGAAACTACTTTGTTGTGTCAAGTTTCAAGAAGCTAGCCCAAACCATGTTGGATTTAGAGTTCCAAATACATCTATCAATATCGGAGAAAACAGAGTGAAACCTAAAAATTCAAACTGTTACTGGAAATGAACGCTTCAACATAGAAGAACGAAATTTGGGGAACCAAGTCACCTTAGTGTACTGATCATTACCTGAAAGTATCATCCAGTTTGGGTGAAAAAATATTTGCTGAGATTTCTGGAGATTCGTAATTTTTGGAAGCTTGGCAACCCCTTCCCATGAAAGTGTTTCTCGCCAGTCACTGCTTAGGGCTACATCAAGAGGAAACAAAACGTAGAGATAGAATGTGAAACTACTTTGTTGTGTCAAGCTTCAAGAAGCTAGCACAAATCGTGTTGGATTTAGAGTTCCAAATACATCTATCAATATAGGAGAAAACAGAGTGAAACCTAAAAATTCAAACTGTTAGTGGAAATGAACGCTTCAACATAGAAGAACGAAATTTGGGGAACCAAGTCGCCTTAGTGTACTGATCATTACCTGAAAGTATCATCCAGTTTGGGTGAAAAAATATTTGCTGAGATTTCTGGAGATTCGTAATTTTGGGAAGCTTGGCAACCACTTCCCATGAAAGTGTTTCTCGCCAGTCACTGCTTAGGGCAACATCAAGAGGAAACAAAACGTAGAGATAGAATGTGAAACTACTTTGTTGTGTCAAGTTTCAACAAACTAGCACAAACCGTGTTGGATTTAGAGTTCCAAATACATCTATCAATATAGGAGAAAACAGAGTGAAACCTAAAAATTCAAACTGTTACTGGAAATGAACGCTTCAACATCGAAGAATGAAATTTGGGGAACCAAGTCGCCTTAGTGTACTGATCATTACATGAAAGTATCATCCAGTTTGGGTGAAAAAATATTTGCTGAGATTTCTGGAGATTCGTATTTTTTGGAGACTTGGCAAACCCTTCCCATGAAAGTGTTTCTCGCCAGTCACTGCTTAGGGCTACATCAAGAGGAAACAAAACGTAGAGATAGAACGTGAAACTACTTTGTTGTGTCAAGTTTCAAGAAGCTAGCACAAACCGTGTTGGATTTAGAGTTCCAAATATATCTATCAATATAGGAGAAAACAGAGTGAAACCTAAAAATTCAAACTGTTACTGGAAATGAACGCTTCAACATAGAAGAACGAAATTTGGGGAACCAAGTCGCCTTAGTGTACTGATCATTATCTGAAAGTATCATCCAGTTTGGGTGAAAAAATATTTGCTGAGATTTCTGGAGATTCGTAATTTTTGGAGACTTGGCAAACCCTTCCCATGAAAGTGTTTCTCGCCAGTCACTGCTTAGGGCTACATCAAGAGGAAACAAAACGTAGAGATAGAATGTGAAACTACTTTGTTGTGTCAAGTTTCAAGAAGCTAGCCCAAACCATGTTGGATTTAGAGTTCCAAATACATCTATCAATATAGGAGAAAACACAGTGAAACCTAAAAATTCAAACTGTTACTGGAAATGAACGCTTCAACATAGAAGAACGAAATTTGGGGAACCAAGTCGCCTTAGTGTACTGATCATTACCTGAAAGTATCATCCAGTTTGGGTGAAAAAATATTTGCTAAGATTTCTGGAGATTCGTAATTTTTGGAAGCTTGGCAACCCCTTCCCATGAAAGTGTTTCTCGCCAGTCAGTGCTTAGGGCTACATCAAGAGGAAACAAAACGTAGAGATAGAACGTGAAACTACTTTGTTTTGTCAACTTTCAAGAAGCTAGCACAAACCGTGTTGGATTCAGAATTCCAAATACATCTATCAATATAGGAGAAAACAGAGTGAAACCTAAAAATTCAAACTGTTACTGGAAATGAACTCTTCAACATAGAAGAACGAAATTTGGGAACCAAGTCGCCTTAGTGTACTGATCATTACCTGAAAGTATCATCCAGTTTGGGTGAAAAAATATTTGCTGAGATTTCTGGAGATTCGTAATTATTGGAAGCTTGGCAACCCCTTCCCATGAAAGTGTTTCTCGCCAGTCACTGCTTAGGGCTACATCAAGAGGAAACAAAACGTAGAGATAGAATGTGAAACTACTTTGTTGTGTCAAGTTTCAAGAAGCTAGCACAAACCATGTTGGATTTAGAGTTCCAAATACATCTATCAATATAGGAGAAAACACAGTGAAACCTAAAAATTCAAACTGTTACTGGAAATGAACGCTTCAACATAGAAGAATGAAATATGGGGAACCAAGTCGCCTTAGTGTACTGATCATTACCTGAAAGTATCATCCAGTTTGGGTGAAAAAATATTTGCTGAGATTTCTGGAGATTCGTAATTTTTGGAGACTTGGCAAACCCTTCCCATGAAAGTGTTTCTCGCCAGTCACTGCTTAGGGCTACATCAAGAGGAAACAAAACGTAGAGATAGAACGTGAAACTACTTTGTTGTGTCAAGTTTCAAGAAGCTAGCACAAACCGTGTTGGATTTAGAGTTCCAAATACATCTATCAATATAGGAGAAAACAGAGTGAAACCTAAAAATTCAAACTGTTACTGGAAATGAACGCTTCAACATAGAAGAACGAAATTTGGGGAACCAAGTCGCCTTAGTGTACTGATCATTACCTGAAAGTATCATCCAGTTTGGGTGAAAAAATATTTGCTGAGATTTCTGGAGATTCGTAATTTTTGGAGACTTGGCAAACCCTTCCCATGAAAGTGTTTCTCGCCAGTCACTGCTTAGGCCTACATCAAGAGGAAACAAAACGTAGAGATAGAATGTGAAACTACTTTGTTGTGTCAAGTTTCAAGAAGCTAGCCCAAACCATGTTGGATTTAGAGTTCCAAATACATCTATCAATATAGGAGAAAACAGAGTGAAACCTAAAAATTGAAACTGTTACTGGAAATGAACGCTTCAACATAGAAGAATGAAATTTGGGGAATCAAGTCGCCTTAGTGTACTGATCATTACCTGAAAGTATCATCCAGTTTGGGTGAAAAAATATTTGCTGAGATTTCTGGAGATTCGTAATTTTTGGAGACTTGGCAACCCCTTCCCATGAAAGGGTTTCTCGCCAGTCACTGCTTAGGGCTACATCAAGAGGAAACAAAACGTAGAGATAGAATGTGAAACTACTTTGTTTTGTCAAGTTTCAAGAAGCTAGCCCAAACCATGTTGGATTTAGAGTTCCAAATACATCTATCAATATAGGAGAAAACACAGTGAAACCTAAAAATTCAAACTGTTACTGGAAATGAACGCTTCAACATAGAAGAACGAAATTTGGGGAACCAAGTCGCCTTAGTGTACTGATCATTACCTGAAAGTATCATCCAGTTTGGGTGAAAAAATATTTGCTAAGATTTCTGGAGATTCGTAATTTTTGGAAGCTTGGCAACCCCTTCCCATGAAAGTGTTTCTCGCCAGTCAGTGCTTAGGGCTACATCAAGAGGAAACAAAACGTAGAGATAGAACGTGAAACTACTTTGTTTTGTCAAGCTTCAAGAAGCTACCACAAATCGTGTTGGATTTAGAGTTCCAATACATCTATCAATATAGGAGAAAACAGAGTGAAACCTAAAAATTCAAACTGTTAGTGGAAATGAACGCTTCAACATAGAAGAACGAAATTTGGGGAACCAAGTCGCCTTAGTGTACTGATCATTACCTGAAAGTATCATCCAGTTTGGGTGAAAAAATATTTGCTGAGATTTCTGGAGATTCGTAATTTTTGGAGACTTGGCAAACCCTTCCCATGAAAGTGTTTCTCGCCAGTCCCTGCTTAGGGCTACATCAAGAGGAAACAAAACGTAGAGATAGAACGTGAAACTACTTTGCTGTGTCAAGTTTCAAGAAGCTAGCACAAACCGTTTTGGATTTAGCGTTCCAATACATCTATCAATATAGGAGAAAACAGAGTGAAACCTAAAAATTCAAACTGTTACTGGAAATGAACGCTTCAACATAGAAGAACGAAATTTGGGGAACCAAGTCGCCTTAGTGTACTGATCATTACCTGAAAGTATCATCCAGTTTGGGTGAAAAAATATTTGCTGAGATTTCTGGAGATTCGTAATTTTTGGAGACTTGGCAAACCCTTCCCATGAAAGTGTTTCTCGCCAGTCACTGCTTAGGGCTACATCAAGAGGAAACAAAACGTAGAGATAGAACGTGAAACTACTTTGTTGTGTCAAGTTTCAAGAAGCTAGCACAAACCATGTTGGATTTAGAGTTCCAAATACATCTATCAATATAGGAGAAAACAGAGTGAAACCTAAAAATTCAAACTGTTACTGGAAATGAACGCTTCAACATAGAAGAACGAAATTTGGGGAACCAAGTCGCCTTAGTGTACTGATCATTACCTGAAAGTATCATCCAGTTTGGGTGAAAAAATATTTGCTAAGATTTCTGGAGATTCGTAATTTTTGGAAGCTTGGCAACCCCTTCCCATGAAAGTGTTTCTCGCCAGTCAGTGCTTAGGGCTACATCAAGAGGAAACAAAACCTAGAGATAGAATGTGAAACTACTTTGTTGTGTCAAGCTTCAAGAAGCTACCACAAATCGTGTTGGATTTAGAGTTCCAAATACATCTATCAATATAGGAGAAAACACAGTGAAACCTAAAAATTCAAACTGTTACTGGAAATGAACGCTTCAACATAGAAGAACGAAATTTGGGGAACCAAGTCGCCTTAGTGTACTGATCATTACCTGAAAGTATCATCCAGTTTGGGTGAAAAAATATTTGCTGAGATTTCTGGAGATTCGTAATTTTGGGAAGCTTGGCAACCACTTCCCATGAAAGTGTTTCTCGCCAGTCACTGCTTAGGGCAACATCAAGAGGAAACAAAACGTAGAGATAGAATGTGAAACTACTTTGTTGTGTCAAGTTTCAACAAACTAGCACAAACCGTGTTGGATTTAGAGTTCCAAATACATCTATCAATATAGGAGAAAACAGAGTGAAACCTAAAAATTCAAACTGTTACTGGAAATGAACGCTTCAACATCGAAGAATGAAATTTGGGGAACCAAGTCACCTTAGTGTACTGATCATTACCTGAAAGTATCATCCAGTTTGGGTGAAAAAATATTTGCTGAGATTTCTGGAGATTCGTAATTTTTGGAGACTTGGCAAACCCTTCCCATGAAAGTGTTTCTCGCCAGTCACTGCTTAGGGCTACATCAAGAGGAAACAAAACGTAGAGATAGAACGTGAAACTACTTTGCTGTGTCAAGTTTCAAGAAGCTAGCACAAATCGTTTTGGATTTAGCGTTCCAAATACATCTATCAATATAGGAGAAAACAGAGTGAAACCTAAAAATTCAAACTGTTACTGGAAATGAACGCTTCAACATAGAAGATCGAAATTTGGGGAACCAAGTCGCCTTAGTGTACTGATCATTACCTGAAAGTATCATCCAGTTTGGGTGAAAAAATATTTGCTGAGATTTCTGGAGATTCGTAATTTTTGGAAGCTTGGCAACCCCTTCCCATGAAAGTGTTTCTCGCCAGTCACTGCTTAGGGCTACATCAAGAGGAAACAAAACGTAGAGATAGAACGTGAAACTACTTTGTTGTGTCAAGTTTCAAGAAGCTAGCACAAACCATGTTGGATTTAGAGTTCCAAATACATCTATCAATATAGGAGAAAACAGAGTGAAACCTAAAAATTCAAACTGTTACTGGAAATGAACGCTTCAACATAGAAGAACGAAATTTGGGGAACCAAGTCGCCTTAGTGTACTGATCATTACCTGAAAGTATCATCCAGTTTGGGTGAAAAAATATTTGCTAAGATTTCTGGAGATTCGTAATTTTTGGAAGCTTGGCAACCCCTTCCCATGAAAGTGTTTCTCGCCAGTCAGTGCTTAGGGCTACATCAAGAGGAAACAAAACCTAGAGATAGAATGTGAAACTACTTTGTTGTGTCAAGCTTCAAGAAGCTACCACAAATCGTGTTGGATTTAGAGTTCCAAATACATCTATCAATATAGGAGAAAACACAGTGAAACCTAAAAATTCAAACTGTTACTGGAAATGAACGCTTCAACATAGAAGAACGAAATTTGGGGAACCAAGTCGCCTTAGTGTACTGATCATTACCTGAAAGTATCATCCAGTTTGGGTGAAAAAATATTTGCTGAGATTTCTGGAGATTCGTAATTTTGGGAAGCTTGGCAACCACTTCCCATGAAAGTGTTTCTCGCCAGTCACTGCTTAGGGCAACATCAAGAGGAAACAAAACGTAGAGATAGAATGTGAAACTACTTTGTTGTGTCAAGTTTCAACAAACTAGCACAAACCGTGTTGGATTTAGAGTTCCAAATACATCTATCAATATAGGAGAAAACAGAGTGAAACCTAAAAATTCAAACTGTTACTGGAAATGAACGCTTCAACATCGAAGAATGAAATTTGGGGAACCAAGTCGCCTTAGTGTACTGATCATTACCTGAAAGTATCATCCAGTTTGGGTGAAAAAATATTTGCTGAGATTTCTGGAGATTCGTAATTTTTGGAGACTTGGCAAACCCTTCCCATGAAAGTGTTTCTCGCCAGTCACTGCTTAGGGCTACATCAAGAGGAAACAAAACGTAGAGATAGAACGTGAAACTACTTTGCTGTGTCAAGTTTCAAGAAGCTAGCACAAATCGTTTTGGATTTAGCGTTCCAAATACATCTATCAATATAGGAGAAAACAGAGTGAAACCTAAAAATTCAAACTGTTACTGGAAATGAACGCTTCAACATAGAAGATCGAAATTTGGGGAACCAAGTCGCCTTAGTGTACTGATCATTACCTGAAAGTATCATCCAGTTTGGGTGAAAAAATATTTGCTGAGATTTCTGGAGATTCGTAATTTTTGGAGACTTGGCAAACCCTTCCCATGAAAGTGTTTCTCGCCAGTCACTGCTTAGGGCTACATCAAGAGGAAACAAAACGTAGAGATAGAACGTGAAACTACTTTGTTGTGTCAAGTTTCAAGAAGCTAGCACAAACCGTGTTGGATTTAGAGTTCCAAATACATCTATCAATATAGGAGAAAACACAGTGAAACCTAAAAATTCAAACTGTTACTGGAAATGAACGCTTCAACATAGAAGAACGAAATTTGGGGAACCAAGTCGCCTTAGTGTACTGATCATTACCTGAAAGTATCATCCAGTTTGGGTGAAAAAATATTTGCTGAGATTTCTGGAGATTCGTAATTTTGGGAAGCTTGGCAACCCCTTCCCATGAAAGTGTTTCTCGCCAGTCACTGCTTAGGGCTACATCAAGAGGAAACAAAACGTAGAGATAGAACGTGAAACTACTTTGTTGTGTCAAGTTTCAAGAAGCTAGCACAAACCATGTTGGATTTAGAGTTCCAAATACATCTATCAATATAGGAGAAAACAGAGTGAAACCTAAAAATTCAAACTGTTACTGGAAATGAACGCTTCAACATAGAAGAACGAAATTTGGGGAACCAAGTCGCCTTAGTGTACTGATCATTACCTGAAAGTATCATCCAGTTTGGGTGAAAAAATATTTGCTGAGATTTCTGGAGATTCGTAATTTTTGGAAGCTTGGCAACCCCTTCCCATGAAAGTGTTTCTCGCCAGTCACTGCTTAGGGCTACATCAAGAGGAAACAAAACGTAGAGATAGAATGTGAAACTACTTTGTTGTGTCAAGGTTCAAGAAGCTAGCACAAATCGTGTAGGATTTAGAGTTCCAAATACATCTATCAATATAGGAGAAAACAGAGTGAAACCTAAAAATTCAAACTGTTAGTGGAAATGAACGCTTCAACATAGAAGAACGAAATTTGGGGAACCAAGTCGCCTTAGTGTACTGATCATTACCTGAAAGTATCATCCAGTTTGGGTGAAAAAATATTTGCTGAGATTTCTGGAGATTCGTAATTTTTGGAGACTTGGCAAACCCTTCCCATGAAAGTGTTTCTCGTCAGTCACTGCTTAGGGCTACATCAAGAGGAAACAAAACGTAGAGATAGAACGTGAAACTACTTTGCTGTGTCAAGTTTCAAGAAGCTAGCACAAACCGTTTTGGATTTAGCGTTCCAAATACATCTATCAATATAGGAGAAAACAGAGTGAAACCTAAAAATTCAAACTGTTACTGGAAATGAACGCTTCAACATAGAAGAACGAAATTTGGGGAACCAAGTCGCCTTAGTGTACTGATCATTACCTGAAAGTATCATCCAGTTTGGGTGAAAAAATATTTGCTGAGATTTCTGGAGATTCGTAATTTTTGGAAGCTTGGCAACCCCTTCCCATGAAAGTGTTTCTCGCCAGTCACTGCTTAGGGCTACATCAAGAGGAAACAAAACGTAGAGATAGAATGTGAAACTACTTTGTTGTGTCAAGCTTCAAGAAGCTACCACAAATCGTGTTGGATTTAGAGTTCCAATACATCTATCAATATAGGAGAAAACAGAGTGAAACCTAAAAATTCAAACTGTTAGTGGAAATGAACGCTTCAACATAGAAGAACGAAATTTGGGGAACCAAGTCGCCTTAGTGTACTGATCATTACCTGAAAGTATCATCCAGTTTGGGTGAAAAAATATTTGCTGAGATTTCTGGAGATTCGTAATTTTTGGAGACTTGGCAAACCCTTCCCATGAAAGTGTTTCTCGCCAGTCCCTGCTTAGGGCTACATCAAGAGGAAACAAAACGTAGAGATAGAACGTGAAACTACTTTGCTGTGTCAAGTTTCAAGAAGCTAGCACAAACCGTTTTGGATTTAGCGTTCCAATACATCTATCAATATAGGAGAAAACAGAGTGAAACCTAAAAATTCAAACTGTTACTGGAAATGAACGCTTCAACATAGAAGAACGAAATTTGGGGAACCAAGTCGCCTTAGTGTACTGATCATTACCTGAAAGTATCATCCAGTTTGGGTGAAAAAATATTTGCTGAGATTTCTGGAGATTCGTAATTTTTGGAGACTTGGCAAACCCTTCCCATGAAAGTGTTTCTCGCCAGTCACTGCTTAGGGCTACATCAAGAGGAAACAAAACGTAGAGATAGAACGTGAAACTACTTTGTTGTGTCAAGTTTCAAGAAGCTAGCACAAACCATGTTGGATTTAGAGTTCCAAATACATCTATCAATATAGGAGAAAACAGAGTGAAACCTAAAAATTCAAACTGTTACTGGAAATGAACGCTTCAACATAGAAGAACGAAATTTGGGGAACCAAGTCGCCTTAGTGTACTGATCATTACCTGAAAGTATCATCCAGTTTGGGTGAAAAAATATTTGCTAAGATTTCTGGAGATTCGTAATTTTTGGAAGCTTGGCAACCCCTTCCCATGAAAGTGTTTCTCGCCAGTCAGTGCTTAGGGCTACATCAAGAGGAAACAAAACCTAGAGATAGAATGTGAAACTACTTTGTTGTGTCAAGCTTCAAGAAGCTACCACAAATCGTGTTGGATTTAGAGTTCCAAATACATCTATCAATATAGGAGAAAACACAGTGAAACCTAAAAATTCAAACTGTTACTGGAAATGAACGCTTCAACATAGAAGAACGAAATTTGGGGAACCAAGTCGCCTTAGTGTACTGATCATTACCTGAAAGTATCATCCAGTTTGGGTGAAAAAATATTTGCTGAGATTTCTGGAGATTCGTAATTTTGGGAAGCTTGGCAACCACTTCCCATGAAAGTGTTTCTCGCCAGTCACTGCTTAGGGCAACATCAAGAGGAAACAAAACGTAGAGATAGAATGTGAAACTACTTTGTTGTGTCAAGTTTCAACAAACTAGCACAAACCGTGTTGGATTTAGAGTTCCAAATACATCTATCAATATAGGAGAAAACAGAGTGAAACCTAAAAATTCAAACTGTTACTGGAAATGAACGCTTCAACATCGAAGAATGAAATTTGGGGAACCAAGTCGCCTTAGTGTACTGATCATTACCTGAAAGTATCATCCAGTTTGGGTGAAAAAATATTTGCTGAGATTTCTGGAGATTCGTAATTTTTGGAGACTTGGCAAACCCTTCCCATGAAAGTGTTTCTCGCCAGTCACTGCTTAGGGCTACATCAAGAGGAAACAAAACGTAGAGATAGAACGTGAAACTACTTTGCTGTGTCAAGTTTCAAGAAGCTAGCACAAATCGTTTTGGATTTAGCGTTCCAAATACATCTATCAATATAGGAGAAAACAGAGTGAAACCTAAAAATTCAAACTGTTACTGGAAATGAACGCTTCAACATAGAAGATCGAAATTTGGGGAACCAAGTCGCCTTAGTGTACTGATCATTACCTGAAAGTATCATCCAGTTTGGGTGAAAAAATATTTGCTGAGATTTCTGGAGATTCGTAATTTTTGGAAGCTTGGCAACCCCTTCCCATGAAAGTGTTTCTCGCCAGTCACTGCTTAGGGCTACATCAAGAGGAAACAAAACGTAGAGATAGAACGTGAAACTACTTTGCTGTGTCAAGTTTCAAGAAGCTAGCACAAACCATGTTGGATTTAGAGTTCCAAATACATCTATCAATATAGGAGAAAACAGAGTGAAACCTAAAAATTCAAACTGTTACCGGAAATGAACGCTTCAACATAGAAGAACGAAATTTGGGGAACCAAGTCGCCTTAGTGTACTGATCATTACCTGAAAGTATCATCCAGTTTGGGTGAAAAAATATTTGCTAAGATTTCTGGAGATTCGTAATTTTTGGAAGCTTGGCAACCCCTTCCCATGAAAGTGTTTCTCGCCAGTCAGTGCTTAGGGCTACATCAAGAGGAAACAAAACGTAGAGATAGAATGTGAAACTACTTTGTTGTGTCAAGCTTCAAGAAGCTACCACAAATCGTGTTGGATTTAGAGTTCCAAATATATCTATCAATATAGAAGAAAACAGAGTGAAACCTAAAAATTCAAACTGTTACTGGAAATGAACGCTTCAACATAGAAGAACGAAATTTGGGGAACCAAGTCGCCTTAGTGTACTGATCATTACCTGAAAGTATCATCCAGTTTGGGTGAAAAAATATTTGCTGAGATTTCTGGAGATTCGTAATTTTTGGAACCTTGGCAACCCCTTCCCATGAAAGTGTTTTTCGCCAGTCACTGCTTAGGGCTACATCAAGAGGAAACAAAACGTAGAGATAGAACGTGAAACTACTTTGTTTTGTCAACTTTCAAGAAGCTAGCACAAACCGTGTTGGATTCAGAATTCCAAATACATCTATCAATATAGGAGAAAACAGAGTGAAACCTAAAAATTCAAACTGTTACTGGAAATGAACGCTTCAACATAGAAGAACGAAATTTGGGGAACCAAGTCGCCTTAGTGTACTGATCATTACCTGAAAGTATCATCCAGTTTGGGTGAAAAAATATTTGCTGAGATTTCTGGAGATTCGTAATTTTTGGAAGCTTGGCAACCCCTTCCCATGAAAGTGTTTCTCGCCAGTCACTGCTTAGGGCTACATCAAGAGGAAACAAAACGTAGAGATAGAATGTGAAACTACTTTGTTGTGTCAAGGTTCAAGAAGCTAGCACAAATCGTGTTGGATTTAGAGTTCCAAATACATCTATCAATATAGGAGAAAACACAGTGAAACCTAAAAATTCAAACTGTTACTGGAAATGAACGCTTCAAGATAGAAGAACGAAATTTGGGGAACCAAGTCGCCTTAGTGTACTGATCATTACCTGAAAGTATCATCCAGTTTGGGTGAAAAAATATTTGCTGAGATTTCTGGAGATTCGTAATTTTGGGAAGCTTGGCAACCCCTTCCCATGAAAGTGTTTCTCGCCAGTCACTGCTTAGGGCAACATCAAGAGGAAACAAAACGTAGAGATAGAATGTGAAACTACTTTGTTGTGTCAAGTTTCAACAAACTAGCACAAACCGTGTTGGATTTAGAGTTCCAAATACATCTATCAATATAGGAGAAAACAGAGTGAAACCTAAAAATTCAAACTGTTACTGGAAATGAACGCTTCAACATCGAAGAATGAAATTTGGGGAACCAAGTCGCCTTAGTGTACTGATCATTACCTGAAAGTATCATCCAGTTTGGGTGAAAAAATATTTGCTGAGATTTCTGGAGATTCGTAATTTTTGGAGACTTGGCAAACCCTTCCCATGAAAGTGTTTCTCGCCAGTCACTGCTTAGGGCTACATCAAGAGGAAACAAAACGTAGAGATAGAACGTGAAACTACTTTGCTGTGTCAAGTTTCAAGAAGCTAGCACAAATCGTTTTGGATTTAGCGTTCCAAATACATCTATCAATATAGGAGAAAACAGAGTGAAACCTAAAAATTCAAACTGTTACTGGAAATGAACGCTTCAACATAGAAGAACGAAATTTGGGGAACCAAGTCGCCTTAGTGTACTGATCATTACCTGAAAGTATCATCCAGTTTGGGTGAAAAAATATTTGCTGAGATTTCTGGAGATTCGTAATTTTTGGAAGCTTGGCAACCCCTTCCCATGAAAGTGTTTCTCGCCAGTCACTGCTTAGGGCTACATCAAGAGGAAACAAAACGTAGAGATAGAACGTGAAACTACTTTGCTGTGTCAAGTTTCAAGAAGCTAGCACAAACCGTTTTGGATTTAGCGTTCCAAATACATCTATCAATATAGGAGAAAACAGAGTGAAACCTAAAAATTCAAACTGTTACTGGAAATGAACGCTTCAACATAGAAGAACGAAATTTGGGGAACCAAGTCGCCTTAGTGTACTGATCATTACCTGAAAGTATCATCCAGTTTGGGTGAAAAAATATTTGCTGAGATTTCTGGAGATTTTAATTTTTGGAAGCTTGGCAACCCCTTCCCATGAAAGTGTTTCTCGCCAGTCACTGCTTAGGGCTACATCAAGAGGAAACAAAACGTAGAGATAGAATGTGAAACTACTTTGTTGTGTCAAGCTTCAAGAAGCTACCACAAATCGTGTTGGATTTAGAGTTCCAATACATCTATCAATATAGGAGAAAACAGAGTGAAACCTAAAAATTCAAACTGTTAGTGGAAATGAACGCTTCAACATAGAAGAACGAAATTTGGGGAACCAAGTCGCCTTAGTGTACTGATCATTACCTGAAAGTATCATCCAGTTTGGGTGAAAAAATATTTGCTGAGATTTCTGGAGATTCGTAATTTTTGGAGACTTGGCAAACCCTTCCCATGAAAGTGTTTCTCGCCAGTCACTGCTTAGGGCTACATCACGAGGAAACAAAACATAGAGATAGAACGTGAAACTACTTTGCTGTGTCAAGTTTCAAGAAGCTAGCACAAACCGTTTTGGATTTAGCGTTCCAAATACATCTATCAATATAGGAGAAAACAGAGTGAAACCTAAAAATTCAAACTGTTACTGGAAATGAACGCTTCAACATAGAAGAACGAAATTTGGGGAACCAAGTCGCCTTAGTGTACTGATCATTACCTGAAAGTATCATCCAGTTTGGGTGAAAAAATATTTGCTGAGATTTCTGGAGATTCGTAATTTTTGGAAGCTTGGCAACCCCTTCCCATGAAAGTGTTTCTCGCCAGTCACTGCTTAGGGCTACATCAAGAGGAAACAAAACGTAGAGATAGAATGTGAAACTACTTTGTTGTGTCAAGCTTCAAGAAGCTACCACAAATCGTGTTGGATTTAGAGTTCCAATACATCTATCAATATAGGAGAAATCAGAGTGAAACCTAAAAATTCAAACTGTTAGTGGAAATGAACGCTTCAACATAGAAGAACGAAATTTGGGGAACCAAGTCGCCTTAGTGTACTGATCATTACCTGAAAGTATCATCCAGTTTGGGTGAAAAAATATTTGCTGAGATTTCTGGAGATTCGTAATTTTTGGAGACTTGGCAAACCCTTCCCATGAAAGTGTTTCTCGCCAGTCACTGCTTAGGGCTACATCAAGAGGAAACAAAACATAGAGATAGAACGTGAAACTACTTTGCTGTGTCAAGTTTCAAGAAGCTAGCACAAACCGTTTTGGATTTAGCGTTCCAAATACATCTATCAATATAGGAGAAAACAGAGTGAAACCTAAAAATTCAAACTGTTACTGGAAATGAACGCTTCAACATAGAAGAACGAAATTTGGGGAACCAAGTCGCCTTAGTGTCCTGATCATTACCTGAAAGTATCATCCAGTTTGGGTGAAAAAATATTTGCTGAGATTTCTGGAGATTCGTAATTTTTGGAAGCTTGGCAACCCCTTCCCATGAAAGTGTTTTTCGCCAGTCACTGCTTAGGGCTACATCAAGAGGAAACAAAACGTAGAGATAGAACGTGAAACTACTTTGTTTTGTCAACTTTCAAGAAGCTAGCACAAACCGTGTTGGATTCAGAATTCCAAATACATCTATCAATATAGGAGAAAACAGAGTGAAACCTAAAAATTCAAACTGTTACTGGAAATGAACGCTTCAACATAGAAGAACGAAATTTGGGGAACCAAGTCGCCTTAGTGTACTGATCATTACCTGAAAGTATCATCCAGTTTGGGTGAAAAAATATTTGCTGAGATTTCTGGAGATTCGTAATTTTTGGAAGCTTGGCAACCCCTTCCCATGAAAGTGTTTCTCGCCAGTCACTGCTTAGGGCTACATCAAGAGGAAACAAAACGTAGAGATAGAATGTGAAACTACTTTGTTGTGTCACGTTTCAAGAAGCTAGCACAAACCATGTTGGATTTAGAGTTCCAAATACATCTATCAATATAGGAGAAAACACAGTGAAACCTAAAAATTCAAACTGTTACTGGAAATGAACGCTTCAACATAGAAGAATGAAATTTGGGGAACCAAGTCGCCTTAGTGTACTGATCATTACCTGAAAGTATCATCCAGTTTGGGTGAAAAAATATTTGCTGAGATTTCTGGAGATTCGTAATTTTTGGAGACTTGGCAAACCCTTCCCATGAAAGTGTTTCTCGCCAGTCACTGCTTAGGGCTACATCAAGAGGAAACAAAACGTAGAGATAGAACGTGAAACTACTTTGTTGTGTCAAGTTTCAAGAAGCTAGCACAAACCGTGTTGGATTTAGAGTTCCAAATACATCTATCAATATAGGAGAAAACAGAGTGAAACCTAAAAATTCAAACTGTTACTGGAAATGAACGCTTCAACATAGAAGAACGAAATTTGGGGAACCAAGTCGCCTTAGTGTACTGATCATTACCTGAAAGTATCATCCAGTTTGGGTGAAAAAATATTTGCTGAGATTTCTGGAGATTCGTAATTTTTGGAGACTTGGCAAACCCTTCCCATGAAAGTTTTTCTCGCCAGTCACTGCTTAGGGCTACATCAAGAGGAAACAAAACGTAGAGATAGAATGTGAAACTTCTTTGTTGTGTCAAGTTTCAAGAAGCTAGCCCAAACCATGTTGGATTTAGAGTTCCAAATACATCTATCAATATAGGAGAAAACAGAGTGAAACCTAAAAATTCAAACTGTTACTGGAAATGAACGCTTCAATATAGAAGAATGAAATTTGGGGAATCAAGTCGCCTTAGTGTACTGATCATTACCTGAAAGTATCATCCAGTTTGGGTGAAAAAATATTTGCTGAGATTTCTGGAGATTCGTAATTTTTGGAGACTTGGCAAACCCTTCCCATGAAAGTGTTTCTCGCCAGTCACTGCTTAGGGCTACATCAAGAGGAAACAAAACGTAGTGATAGAACGTGAAACTACTTTGCTGTGTCAAGTTTCAAGAAGCTAGCACAAACCGTTTTGGATTTAGCGTTCCAAATACATCTATCAATATAGGAGAAAACAGAGTGAAACCTAAAAATTCAAACTGTTACTGGAAATGAACGCTTCAACATAGAAGAACGAAATTTGGGGAACCAAGTCGCCTTAGTGTACTGATCATTACCTGAAAGTATCATCCAGTTTGGGTGAAAAAATATTTGCTGTGATTTCTGGAGATTCGTAATTTTTGGAAGCTTGGCAACCCCTTCCCATGATAGTGTTTCTCGCCAGTCACTGCTTAGGGCTACATCAAGAGGAAACAAAACGTAGAGATAGAATGTGAAACTACTTTGTTGTGTCAAGCTTCAAGAAGCTACCACAAATCGTGTTGGATTTAGAGTTCCAATACATCTATCAATATAGGAGAAAACAGAGTGAAACCTAAAAATTCAAACTGTTAGTGGAAATGAACGCTTCAACATAGAAGAACGAAATTTGGGGAACCAAGTCGCCTTAGTGTACTGATCATTACCTGAAAGTATCATCCAGTTTGGGTGAAAAAATATTTGCTGAGATTTCTGGAGATTCGTAATTTTTGGAAGCTTGGCAACCCCTTCCCATGAAAGTGTTTCTTGCCAGTCACTGCTTAGGGCTACATCAAGAGGAAACAAAACGTAGAGATAGAATGTGAAACTACTTTGTTTTGTCAACTTTCAAGAAGCTAGCACAAACCGTGTTGGATTCAGAGTTCCAAATACATCTATCAATATAGGAGAAAACAGAGTGAAACCTGAAAATTCAAACTGTTACTGGAAATGAACGCTTCAACATAGAAGAATGAAATTTGGGGAACCAAGTCGCCTTAGTGTACTGATCATTACCTGAAAGTATCATCCAGTTTGGGTGAAAAAATATTTGCTGAGATTTCTGGAGATTCGTAATTTTTGGAGACTTGGCAAACTCTTCCCATGAAAGTGTTTCTCGCCAGTCACTGCTTAGGGCTACATCAAGAGGAAACAAAACGTAGAGATAGAACGTGAAACTACTTTGCTGTGTCAAGTTTCAAGAAGCTAGCACAAACCGTTTTGGATTTAGCGTTCCAAATACATCTATCAATATAGGAGAAAACAGAGTGAAACCTAAAAATTCAAACTGTTACTGGAAATGAACGCTTCAACATAGAAGAACGAAATTTGGGGAACCAAGTCGCCTTAGTGTACTGATCATTACCTGAAAGTATCATCCAGTTTGGGTGAAAAAATATTTGCTGAGATTTCTGGAGATTCGTAATTTTTGGAAGCTTGGCAAACCCTTCCCATGAAAGTGTTTCTCGCCAGTCACTGCTTAGGGCTACATCAAGAGGAAACAAAACGTAGAGATAGAACGTGAAACTACTTTGTTGTGTCAAGTTTCAAGAAGCTAGCACAAACCATGTTGGATTTAGAGTTCCAAATACATCTATCAATATAGGAGAAAACAGAGTGAAACCTAAAAATTCAAACTGTTACTGGAAATGAACGCTTCAACATAGAAGAACGAAATTTGGGGAACCAAGTCGCCTTAGTGTACTGATCATTACCTGAAAGTATCATCCAGTTTGGGTGAAAAAATATTTGCTGAGATTTCTGGAGATTCGTAATTTTTGGTAGCTTGGCAACCCCTTCCCATGAAAGTGTTTCTCGCCAGTCACTGCTTAGGGCTACATCAAGAGGAAACAAAACGTAGAGATAGAATGTGAAACTACTTTGTTGTGTCAAGGTTCAAGAAGCTAGCACAAATCGTGTTGGATTTAGAGTTCCAAATACATCTATCAATATAGGAGAAAACAGAGTGAAACCTAAAAATTCAAACTGTTAGTGGAAATGAACGCTTCAACATAGAAGAACGAAATTTGGGGAACCAAGTCGCCTTAGTGTACTGATCATTACCTGAAAGTATCATCCAGTTTGGGTGAAAAAATATTTGCTGAGATTTCTGGAGATTCGTAATTTTTGGAGACTTGGCAAACCCTTCCCATGAAAGTGTTTCTCGCCAGTCACTGCTTAGGGCTACATCAAGAGGAAACAAAACGTAGAGATAGAACGTGAAACTACTTTGTTGTGTCAAGTTTCAAGAAGCTAGCACAAACCGTGTTGGATTTAGAGTTCCAAATACATCTATCAATATAGGAGAAAACACAGTGAAACCTAAAAATTCAAACTGTTACTGGAAATGAACGCTTCAACATAGAAGAACGAAATTTGGGGAACCAAGTCGCCTTAGTGTACTGATCATTACCTGAAAGTATCATCCAGTTTGGGTGAAAAAATATTTGCTGAGATTTCTGGAGATTCGTAATTTTGGGAAGCTTGGCAACCCCTTCCCATGAAAGTGTTTCTCGCCAGTCACTGCTTAGGGCAACATCAAGAGGAAACAAAACGTAGAGATAGAATGTGAAACTACTTTGTTGTGTCAAGTTTCAACAAACTAGCACAAACCGTGTTGGATTTAGAGTTCCAAATACGTCTATCAATATAGGAGAAAACAGAGTGAAACCTAAAAATTCAAACTGTTACTGGAAATGAACGCTTCAACATCGAAGAATGAAATTTGGGGAACCAAGTCGCCTTAGTGTACTGATCATTACCTGAAAGTATCATCCAGTTTGGGTGAAAAAATATTTGCTGTGATTTCTGGAGATTCGTAATTTTTGGAAGCTTGGCAACCCCTTCCCATGATAGTGTTTCTCGCCAGTCACTGCTTAGGGCTACATCAAGAGGAAACAAAACGTAGAGATAGAATGTGAAACTACTTTGTTGTGTCAAGCTTCAAGAAGCTACCACAAATCGTGTTGGATTTAGAGTTCCAATACATCTATCAATATAGGAGAAAACAGAGTGAAACCTAAAAATTCAAACTGTTAGTGGAAATGAACGCTTCAACATAGAAGAACGAAATTTGGGGAACCAAGTCGCCTTAGTGTACTGATCATTACCTGAAAGTATCATCCAGTTTGGGTGAAAAAATATTTGCTGAGATTTCTGGAGATTCGTAATTTTTGGAAGCTTGGCAACCCCTTCCCATGAAAGTGTTTCTTGCCAGTCACTGCTTAGGGCTACATCAAGAGGAAACAAAACGTAGAGATAGAATGTGAAACTACTTTGTTTTGTCAACTTTCAAGAAGCTAGCACAAACCGTGTTGGATTCAGAGTTCCAAATACATCTATCAATATAGGAGAAAACAGAGTGAAACCTAAAAATTCAAACTGTTACTGGAAATGAACGCTTCAACATAGAAGAATGAAATTTGGGGAACCAAGTCGCCTTAGTGTACTGATCATTACCTGAAAGTATCATCCAGTTTGGGTGAAAAAATATTTGCTGAGATTTGTGGAGATTCGTAATTTTTGGAGACTTGGCAAACCCTTCCCATGAAAGTGTTTCTCGCCAGTCACTGCTTAGGGCTACATCAAGAGGAAACAAAACGTAGAGATAGAACGTGAAACTACTTTGCTGTGTCAAGTTTCAAGAAGCTAGCACAAACCGTTTTGGATTTAGCGTTCCAAATACATCTATCAATATAGGAGAAAACAGAGTGAAACCTAAAAATTCAAACTGTTACTGGAAATGAACGCTTCAACATAGAAGAACGAAATTTGGGGAACCAAGTCGCCTTAGTGTACTGATCATTACCTGAAAGTATCATCCAGTTTGGGTGAAAAAATATTTGCTGAGATTTCTGGAGATTCGTAATTTTTGGAGACTTGGCAAACCCTTCCCATGAAAGTGTTTCTCGCCAGTCACTGCTTAGGGCTACATCAAGAGGAAACAAAACGTAGAGATAGAACGTGAAACTACTTTGTTGTGTCAAGTTTCAAGAAGCTAGCACAAACCATGTTGGATTTAGAGTTCCAAATACATCTATCAATATAGGAGAAAACAGAGTGAAACCTAAAAATTCAAACTGTTACTGGAAATGAACGCTTCAACATAGAAGAACGAAATTTGGGGAACCAAGTCGCCTTAGTGTACTGATCATTACCTGAAAGTATCATCCAGTTTGGGTGAAAAAATATTTGCTGAGATTTCTGGAGATTCGTAATTTTTGGAAGCTTGGCAACCCCTTCCCATGAAAGTGTTTCTCGCCAGTCACTGCTTAGGGCTACATCAAGAGGAAACAAAACGTAGAGATAGAATGTGAAACTACTTTGTTGTGTCAAGGTTCAAGAAGCTAGCACAAATCGTGTTGGATTTAGAGTTCCAAATACATCTATCAATATAGGAGAAAACAGAGTGAAACCTAAAAATTCAAACTGTTACTGGAAATGAACGCTTCAACATAGAAGAACGAAATTTGGGGAACCAAGTCGCCTTAGTGTACTGATCATTACCTGAAAGTATCATCCAGTTTGGGTGAAAAAATATTTGCTGAGATTTCTGGAGATTCGTAATTTTTGGAGACTTGGCAAACCCTTCCCATGAAAGTGTTTCTCGCCAGTCACTGCTTAGGGCTACATCAAGAGGAAACAAAACGTAGAGATAGAACGTGAAACTACTTTGTTGTGTCAAGTTTCAAGAAGCTAGCACAAACCGTGTTGGATTTAGAGTTCCAAATACTTCTATCAATATAGGAGAAAACACAGTGAAACCTAAAATTTTAAACTGTTACTGGAAATGAACGCTTCAACATAGAAGAACGAAATTTGGGGAACCAAGTCGCCTTAGTGTACTGATCATTACCTGAAAGTATCATCCAGTTTGGGTGAAAAAATATTTGCTGAGATTTCTGGAGATTCGTAATTTTGGGAAGCTTGGCAACCCCTTCCCATGAAAGTGTTTCTCGCCAGTCACTGCTTAGGGCAACATCAAGAGGAAACAAAACGTAGAGATAGAATGTGAAACTACTTTGTTGTGTCAAGTTTCAACAAACTAGCACAAACCGTGTTGGATTTAGAGTTCCAAATACATCTATCAATATAGGAGAAAACAGAGTGAAACCTAAAAATTCAAACTGTTACTGGAAATGAACGCTTCAACATCGAAGAATGAAATTTGGGGAACCAAGTCGCCTTAGTGTACTGATCATTACCTGAAAGTATCATCCAGTTTGGGTGAAAAAATATTTGCTGAGATTTCTGGAGATTCGTAATTTTTGGAGACTTGGCAAACCCTTCCCATGAAAGTGTTTCTCGCCAGTCACTGCTTAGGGCTACATCAAGAGGAAACAAAACGTAGAGATAGAACGTGAAACTACTTTGCTGTGTCAAGTTTCAAGAAGCTAGCACAAACCGTTTTGGATTTAGCGTTCCAAATACATCTATCAATATAGGAGAAAACAGAGTGAAACCTAAAAATTCAAACTGTTACTGGAAATGAACGCTTCAACATAGAAGAACGAAATTTGGGGAACCAAGTCGCCTTAGTGTACTGATCATTACCTGAAAGTATCATCCAGTTTGGGTGAAAAAATATTTGCTGAGATTTCTGGAGATTCGTAATTTTTGGAAGCTTGGCAACCCCTTCCCATGAAAGTGTTTCTCGCCAGTCACTGCTTAGGGCTACATCAAGAGGAAACAAAACGTAGAGATAGAACGTGAAACTACTTTGCTGTGTCAAGTTTCAAGAAGCTAGCACAAACCGTTTTGGATTTAGCGTTCCAAATACATCTATCAATATAGGAGAAAACAGAGTGAAACCTAAAAATTCAAACTGTTACTGGAAATGAACGCTTCAACATAGAAGAACGAAATTTGGGGAACCAAGTCGCCTTAGTGTACTGATCATTACCTGAAAGTATCATCCAGTTTGGGTGAAAAAATATTTGCTGAGATTTCTGGAGATTCGTAATTTCTGGAAGCTTGGCAACCCCTTCCCATGAAAGTGTTTCTCGCCAGTCACTGCTTAGGGCTACATCAAGAGGAAACAAAACGTAGAGATAGAATGTGAAACTACTTTGTTGTGTCAAGTTTCAAGAAGCTAGCACAAACCATGTTGGATTTAGAGTTCCAAATACATCTATCAATATAGGAGAAAACACAGTGAAACCTAAAAATTCAAACTGTTACTGGAAATGAACGCTTCAACATAGAAGAATGAAATTTGGGGAACCAAGTCGCCTTAGTGTACTGATCATTACCTGAAAGTATCATCCAGTTTGGGTGAAAAAATATTTGCTGAGATTTCTGGAGATTCGTAATTTTTGGAGACTTGCCAAACCCTTCCCATGAAAGTGTTTCTCGCCAGTCACTGCTTAGGGCTACATCAAGAGGAAACAAAACGTAGAGATAGAACGTGAAACTACTTTGTTGTGTCAAGTTTCAAGAAGCTAGCACAAACCGTGTTGGATTTAGAGTTCCAAATACATCTATCAATATAGGAGAAAACAGAGTGAAACCTAAAAATTCAAACTGTTACTGGAAATGAACGCTTCAACATAGAAGAACGAAATTTGGGGAACCAAGTCGCCTTAGTGTACTGATCATTACCTGAAAGTATCATCCAGTTTGGGTGAAAAAATATTTGCTGAGATTTCTGGAGATTCGTAATTTTTGGAGACTTGGCAAACCCTTCCCATGAAAGTGTTTCTCGCCAGTCACTGCTTAGGGCTACATCAAGAGGAAACAAAACGTAGAGATAGAATGTGAAACTACTTTGTTGTGTCAAGTTTCAAGAAGCTAGCCCAAACCATGTTGGATTTAGAGTTCCAAATACATCTATCAATATAGGAGAAAACAGAGTGAAACCTAAAAATTCAAACTGTTACTGGAAATGAACGCTTCAACATAGAAGAACGAAATTTGGGGAACCAAGTCGCCTTAGTGTACTGATCATTACCTGAAAGTATCATCCAGTTTGGGTGAAAAAATATTTGCTGAGATTTCTGGAGATTCGTAATTTTTGGAGACTTGGCAAACCCTTCCCATGAAAGTGTTTCTCGCCAGTCACTGCTTAGGGCTACATCAAGAGGAAACAAAACGTAGAGATAGAACGTGAAACTACTTTGTTGTGTCAAGTTTCAAGAAGCTAGCACAAACCGTGTTGGATTTAGAGTTCCAAATACATCTATCAATATAGGAGAAAACACAGTGAAACCTAAAAATTCAAACTGTTACTGGAAATGAACGCTTCAACATAGAAGAACGAAATTTGGGGAACCAAGTCGCCTTAGTGTACTGATCATTACCTGAAAGTATCATCCAGTTTGGGTGAAAAAATATTTGCTGAGATTTCTGGAGATTCGTAATTTTGGGAAGCTTGGCAACCCCTTCCCATAAAAGTGTTTCTCGCCAGTCACTGCTTAGGGCTACATCAAGAGGAAACAAAACGTAGAGATAGAACGTGAAACTACTTTGTTGTGTCAAGTTTCAAGAAGCTAGCACAAACCATGTTGGATTTAGAGTTCCAAATACATCTATCAATATAGGAGAAAACAGAGTGAAACCTAAAAATTCAAACTGTTACTGGAAATGAACGCTTCAACATAGAAGAACGAAATTTGGGGAACCAAGTCGCCTTAGTGTACTGATCATTACCTGAAAGTATCATCCAGTTTGGGTGAAAAAATATTTGCTAAGATTTCTGGAGATTCGTAATTTTTGGAAGCTTGGCAACCCCTTCCCATGAAAGTGTTTCTCGCCAGTCAGTGCTTAGGGCTACATCAAGAGGAAACAAAACATAGAGATAGAATGTGAAACTACTTTGTTTTGTCAAGCTTCAAGAAGCTACCACAAATCGTGTTGGATTTAGAGTTCCAAATATATCTATCAATATAGAAGAAAACAGAGTGAAATCTAAAAATTCAAACTGTTACTGGAAATGAACGCTTCAACATAGAAGAACGAAATTTGGGGAACCAAGTCGCCTTAGTGAAAGTATCATCCAGTTTGGGTGAAAAAATATTTGCTGAGATTTCTGGAGATTCGTAATTTTTGGAAGCTTGGCAACCCCTTCCCATGAAAGTGTTTTTCGCCAGTCACTGCTTAGGGCTACATCAAGAGGAAACAAAACGTAGAGATAGAACGTGAAACTACTTTGTTTTGTCAACTTTCAAGAAGCTAGCACAAACCGTGTTGGATTCAGAATTCCAAATACATCTATCAATATAGGAGAAAACAGAGTGAAACCTAAAAATTCAAACTGCTACTGGAAATGAACGCTTCAACATAGAAGAACGAAATTTGGGGAACCAAGTCGCCTTAGTGTACTGATCATTACCTGAAAGTATCATCCAGTTTGGGTGAAAAAATATTTGCTGAGATTTCTGGAGATTCGTAATTTTTGGAAGCTTGGCAACCCCTTCCCATGAAAGTGTTTTTCGCCAGTCACTGCTTAGGGCTACATCAAGAGGAAACAAAACGTAGAGATAGAACGTGAAACTACTTTGTTTTGTCAACTTTCAAGAAGCTAGCACAAACCGTGTTGGATTCAGAATTCCAAATACATCTATCAATATAGGAGAAAACAGAGTGAAACCTAAAAATTCAAACTGTTACTGGAAATGAACGCTTCAACATAGAAGAACGAAATTTGGGGAACCAAGTCGCCTTAGTGTACTGATCATTACCTGAAAGTATCATCCAGTTTGGGTGAAAAAATATTTGCTGAGATTTCTGGAGATTCGTAATTTTTGGAGACTTGGCAAACCCTTCCCATGAAAGTGTTTCTCGCCAGTCACTGCTTAGGGCTACATCAAGAGGAAACAAAACGTAGAGATAGAACGTGAAACTACTTTGTTGTGTCAAGTTTCAAGAAGCTAGCACAAACCGTGTTGGATTTAGAGTTCCAAATACATCTATCAATATAGGAGAAAACACAGTGAAACCTAAAATTTCAAACTGTTACTGGAAATGAACGCTTCAACATAGAAGAACGAAATTTGGGGAACCAAGTCGCCTTAGTGTACTGATCATTACCTGAAAGTATCATCCAGTTTGGGTGAAAAAATATTTGCTGAGATTTCTGGAGATTCGTAATTTTGGGAAGCTTGGCAACCCCTTCCCATGAAAGTGTTTCTCGCCAGTCACTGCTTAGGGCAACATCAAGAGGAAACAAAACGTAGAGATAGAATGTGAAACTACTTTGTTGTGTCAAGTTTCAACAAACTAGCACAAACCGTGTTGGATTTAGAGTTCCAAATACATCTATCAATATAGGAGAAAACAGAGTGAAACCTAAAAATTCAAACTGTTACTGGAAATGAACGCTTCAACATCGAAGAATGAAATTTGGGGAACCAAGTCGCCTTAGTGTACTGATCATTACCTGAAAGTATCATCCAGTTTGGGTGAAAAAATATTTGCTGAGATTTCTGGAGATTCGTAATTTTTGGAGACTTGGCAAACCCTTCCCATGAAAGTGTTTCTCGCCAGTCACTGCTTAGGGCTACATCAAGAGGAAACAAAACGTAGAGATAGAACGTGAAACTACTTTGCTGTGTCAAGTTTCAAGAAGCTAGCACAAACCGTTTTGGATTTAGCGTTCCAAATACATCTATCAATATAGGAGAAAACAGAGTGAAACCTAAAAATTCAAACTGTTACTGGAAATGAACGCTTCAACATAGAAGAACGAAATTTGGGGAACCAAGTCGCCTTAGTGTACTGATCATTACCTGAAAGTATTATCCAGTTTGGGTGAAAAAATATTTGCTGAGATTTCTGGAGATTCGTAATTTTTGGAAGCTTGGCAACCCCTTCCCATGAAAGTGTTTCTCGCCAGTCACTGCTTAGGGCTACATCAAGAGGAAACAAAACGTAGAGATAGAACGTGAAACTACTTTGCTGTGTCAAGTTTCAAGAAGCTAGCACAAACCGTTTTGGATTTAGCGTTCCAAATACATCTATCAATATAGGAGAAAACAGAGTGAAACCTAAAAATTCAAACTGTTACTGGAAATGAACGCTTCAACATAGAAGAACGAAATTTGGGGAACCAAGTCGCCTTAGTGTACTGATCATTACCTGAAAGTATCATCCAGTTTGGGTGAAAAAATATTTGCTGAGATTTCTGGAGATTCGTAATTTTTGGAGACTTGGCAAACCCTTCCCATGAAAGTGTTTCTCGCCAGTCACTGCTTAGGGCTACATCAAGAGGAAACAAAACGTAGAGATAGAATGTGAAACTACTTTGTTGTGTCAAGTTTCAAGAAGCTAGCCCAAACCATGTTGGATTTAGAGTTCCAAATACATCTATCAATATAGGAGAAAACAGAGTGAAACCTAAAAATTCAAACTGTTACTGGAAATGAACGCTTCAACATAGAAGAACGAAATTTGGGGAACCAAGTCGCCTTAGTGTACTGATCATTACCTGAAAGTATCATCCAGTTTGGGTGAAAAAATATTTGCTGAGATTTCTGGAGATTCGTAATTTTTGGAGACTTGGCAAACCCTTCCCATGAAAGTGTTTCTCGCCAGTCACTGCTTAGGGCTACATCAAGAGGAAACAAAACGTAGAGATAGAACGTGAAACTACTTTGTTGTGTCAAGTTTCAAGAAGCTAGCACAAACCGTGTTGGATTTAGAGTTCCAAATACATCTATCAATATAGGAGAAAACACAGTGAAACCTAAAATTTCAAACTGTTACTGGAAATGAACGCTTCAACATAGAAGAACGAAATTTGGGGAACCAAGTCGCCTTAGTGTACTGATCATTACCTGAAAGTATCATCCAGTTTGGGTGAAAAAATATTTGCTGAGATTTCTGGAGATTCGTAATTTTGGGAAGCTTGGCAACCCCTTCCCATGAAAGTGTTTCTCGCCAGTCACTGCTTAGGGCAACATCAAGAGGAAACAAAACGTAGAGATAGAATGTGAAACTACTTTGTTGTGTCAAGTTTCAACAAACTAGCACAAACCGTGTTGGATTTAGAGTTCCAAATACATCTATCAATATAGGAGAAAACAGAGTGAAACCTAAAAATTCAAACTGTTACTGGAAATGAACGCTTCAACATCGAAGAATGAAATTTGGGGAACCAAGTCGCCTTAGTGTACTGATCATTACCTGAAAGTATCATCCAGTTTGGGTGAAAAAATATTTGCTGAGATTTCTGGAGATTCGTAATTTTTGGAGACTTGGCAAACCCTTCCCATGAAAGTGTTTCTCGCCAGTCACTGCTTAGGGCTACATCAAGAGGAAACAAAACGTAGAGATAGAACGTGAAACTACTTTGCTGTGTCAAGTTTCAAGAAGCTAGCACAAACCGTTTTGGATTTAGCGTTCCAAATACATCTATCAATATAGGAGAAAACAGAGTGAAACCTAAAAATTCAAACTGTTACTGGAAATGAACGCTTCAACATAGAAGAACGAAATTTGGGGAACCAAGTCGCCTTAGTGTACTGATCATTACCTGAAAGTATTATCCAGTTTGGGTGAAAAAATATTTGCTGAGATTTCTGGAGATTCGTAATTTTTGGAAGCTTGGCAACCCCTTCCCATGAAAGTGTTTCTCGCCAGTCACTGCTTAGGGCTACATCAAGAGGAAACAAAACGTAGAGATAGAACGTGAAACTACTTTGCTGTGTCAAGTTTCAAGAAGCTAGCACAAACCGTTTTGGATTTAGCGTTCCAAATACATCTATCAATATAGGAGAAAACAGAGTGAAACCTAAAAATTCAAACTGTTACTGGAAATGAACGCTTCAACATAGAAGAACGAAATTTGGGGAACCAAGTCGCCTTAGTGTACTGATCATTACCTGAAAGTATCATCCAGTTTGGGTGAAAAAATATTTGCTGAGATTTCTGGAGATTCGTAATTTTTGGAGACTTGGCAAACCCTTCCCATGAAAGTGTTTCTCGCCAGTCACTGCTTAGGGCTACATCAAGAGGAAACAAAACGTAGAGATAGAATGTGAAACTACTTTGTTGTGTCAAGTTTCAAGAAGCTAGCCCAAACCATGTTGGATTTAGAGTTCCAAATACATCTATCAATATAGGAGAAAACAGAGTGAAACCTAAAAATTCAAACTGTTACTGGAAATGAACGCTTCAACATAGAAGAACGAAATTTGGGGAACCAAGTCGCCTTAGTGTACTGATCATTACCTGAAAGTATCATCCAGTTTGGGTGAAAAAATATTTGCTGAGATTTCTGGAGATTCGTAATTTTTGGAGACTTGGCAAACCCTTCCCATGAAAGTGTTTCTCGCCAGTCACTGCTTAGGGCTACATCAAGAGGAAACAAAACGTAGAGATAGAACGTGAAACTACTTTGTTGTGTCAAGTTTCAAGAAGCTAGCACAAACCGTGTTGGATTTAGAGTTCCAAATACATCTATCAATATAGGAGAAAACACAGTGAAACCTAAAAATTCAAACTGTTACTGGAAATGAACGCTTCAACATAGAAGAACGAAATTTGGGGAACCAAGTCGCCTTAGTGTACTGATCATTACCTGAAAGTATCATCCAGTTTGGGTGAAAAAATATTTGCTGAGATTTCTGGAGATTCGTAATTTTGGGAAGCTTGGCAACCCCTTCCCATGAAAGTGTTTCTCGCCAGTCACTGCTTAGGGCTACATCAAGAGGAAACAAAACGTAGAGATAGAACGTGAAACTACTTTGTTGTGTCAAGTTTCAAGAAGCTAGCACAAACCATGTTGGATTTAGAGTTCCAAATACATCTATCAATATAGGAGAAAACAGAGTGAAACCTAAAAATTCAAACTGTTACTGGAAATGAACGCTTCAACATAGAAGAACGAAATTTGGGGAACCAAGTCGCCTTAGTGTACTGATCATTACCTGAAAGTATCATCCAGTTTGGGTGAAAAAATATTTGCTAAGATTTCTGGAGATTCGTAATTTTTGGAAGCTTGGCAACCCCTTCCCATGAAAGTGTTTCTCGCCAGTCAGTGCTTAGGGCTACATCAAGAGGAAACAAAACGTAGAGATAGAATGTGAAACTACTTTGTTGTGTCAAGCTTCAAGAAGCTACCACAAATCGTGTTGGATTTAGAGTTCCAAATATATCTATCAATATAGAAGAAAACAGAGTGAAATCTAAAAATTCAAACTGTTACTGGAAATGAACGCTTCAACATAGAAGAACGAAATTTGGGGAACCAAGTCGCCTTAGTGTACTGATCATTACCTGAAAGTATCATCCAGTTTGGGTGAAAAAATATTTGCTGAGATTTCTGGAGATTCGTAATTTTTGGAAGCTTGGCAACCCCTTCCCATGAAAGTGTTTTTCGCCAGTCACTGCTTAGGGCTACATCAAGAGGAAACAAAACGTAGAGATAGAACGTGAAACTACTTTGTTTTGTCAACTTTCAAGAAGCTAGCACAAACCGTGTTGGATTCAGAATTCCAAATACATCTATCAATATAGGAGAAAACAGAGTGAAACCTAAAAATTCAAACTGTTACTGGAAATGAACGCTTCAACATAGAAGAACGAAATTTGGGGAACCAAGTCGCCTTAGTGTACTGATCATTACCTGAAAGTATCATCCAGTTTGGGTGAAAAAATATTTGCTGAGATTTCTGGAGATTCGTAATTTTTGGAAGCTTGGCAACCCCTTCCCATGAAAGTGTTTTTTGCCAGTCACTGCTTAGGGCTACATCAAGAGGAAACAAAACGTAGAGATAGAACGTGAAACTACTTTGTTTTGTCAACTTTCAAGAAGCTAGCACAAACCGTGTTGGATTCAGAATTCCAAATACATCTATCAATATAGGAGAAAACAGAGTGAAACCTAAAAATTCAAACTGTTACTGGAAATGAACGCTTCAACATAGAAGAACGAAATTTGGGGAACCAAGTCGCCTTAGTGTACTGATCATTACCTGAAAGTATCATCCAGTTTGGGTGAAAAAATATTTGCTGAGATTTCTGGAGATTCGTAATTTTTGGAGACTTGGCAAACCCTTCCCATGAAAGTGTTTCTCGCCAGTCACTGCTTAGGGCTACATCAAGAGGAAACAAAACGTAGAGATAGAACGTGAAACTACTTTGTTGTGTCAAGTTTCAAGAAGCTAGCACAAACCGTGTTGGATTTAGAGTTCCAAATACATCTATCAATATAGGAGAAAACACAGTGAAACCTAAAATTTCAAACTGTTACTGGAAATGAACGCTTCAACATAGAAGAACGAAATTTGGGGAACCAAGTCGCCTTAGTGTACTGATCATTACCTGAAAGTATCATCCAGTTTGGGTGAAAAAATATTTGCTGAGATTTCTGGAGATTCGTAATTTTGGGAAGCTTGGCAACCCCTTCCCATGAAAGTGTTTCTCGCCAGTCACTGCTTAGGGCTACATCAAGAGGAAACAAAACGTAGAGATAGAACGTGAAACTACTTTGTTGTGTCAAGTTTCAAGAAGCTAGCACAAACCATGTTGGATTTAGAGTTCCAAATACATCTATCAATATAGGAGAAAACAGAGTGAAACCTAAAAATTCAAACTGTTACTGGAAATGAACGCTTCAACATAGAAGAACGAAATTTGGGGAACCAAGTCGCCTTAGTGTACTGATCATTACCTGAAAGTATCATCCAGTTTGGGTGAAAAAATATTTGCTAAGATTTCTGGAGATTCGTAATTTTTGGAAGCTTGGCAACCCCTTCCCATGAAAGTGTTTCTCGCCAGTCAGTGCTTAGGGCTACATCAAGAGGAAACAAAACGTAGAGATAGAATGTGAAACTACTTTGTTGTGTCAAGCTTCAAGAAGCTACCACAAATCGTGTTGGATTTAGAGTTCCAAATATATCTATCAATATAGAAGAAAACAGAGTGAAATCTAAAAATTCAAACTGTTACTGGAAATGAACGCTTCAACATAGAAGAACGAAATTTGGGGAACCAAGTCGCCTTAGTGTACTGATCATTACCTGAAAGTATCATCCAGTTTGGGTGAAAAAATATTTGCTGAGATTTCTGGAGATTCGTAATTTTTGGAAGCTTGGCAACCCCTTCCCATGAAAGTGTTTTTCGCCAGTCACTGCTTAGGGCTACATCAAGAGGAAACAAAACGTAGAGATAGAACGTGAAACTACTTTGTTTTGTCAACTTTCAAGAAGCTAGCACAAACCGTGTTGGATTCAGAATTCCAAATACATCTATCAATATAGGAGAAAACAGAGTGAAACCTAAAAATTCAAACTGTTACTGGAAATGAACGCTTCAACATAGAAGAACGAAATTTGGGGAACCAAGTCGCCTTAGTGTACTGATCATTACCTGAAAGTATCATCCAGTTTGGGTGAAAAAATATTTGCTGAGATTTCTGGAGATTCGTAATTTTTGGAAGCTTGGCAACCCCTTCCCATGAAAGTGTTTTTTGCCAGTCACTGCTTAGGGCTACATCAAGAGGAAACAAAACGTAGAGATAGAACGTGAAACTACTTTGTTTTGTCAACTTTCAAGAAGCTAGCACAAACCGTGTTGGATTCAGAATTCCAAATACATCTATCAATATAGGAGAAAACAGAGTGAAACCTAAAAATTCAAACTGTTACTGGAAATGAACGCTTCAACATAGAAGAACGAAATTTGGGGAACCAAGTCGCCTTAGTGTACTGATCATTACCTGAAAGTATCATCCAGTTTGGGTGAAAAAATATTTGCTGAGATTTCTGGAGATTCGTAATTTTTGGAGACTTGGCAAACCCTTCCCATGAAAGTGTTTCTCGCCAGTCACTGCTTAGGGCTACATCAAGAGGAAACAAAACGTAGAGATAGAACGTGAAACTACTTTGTTGTGTCAAGTTTCAAGAAGCTAGCACAAACCGTGTTGGATTTAGAGTTCCAAATACATCTATCAATATAGGAGAAAACACAGTGAAACCTAAAATTTCAAACTGTTACTGGAAATGAACGCTTCAACATAGAAGAACGAAATTTGGGGAACCAAGTCGCCTTAGTGTACTGATCATTACCTGAAAGTATCATCCAGTTTGGGTGAAAAAATATTTGCTGAGATTTCTGGAGATTCGTAATTTTGGGAAGCTTGGCAACCCCTTCCCATGAAAGTGTTTCTCGCCAGTCACTGCTTAGGGCAACATCAAGAGGAAACAAAACGTAGAGATAGAATGTGAAACTACTTTGTTGTGTCAAGTTTCAACAAACTAGCACAAACCGTGTTGGATTTAGAGTTCCAAATACATCTATCAATATAGGAGAAAACAGAGTGAAACCTAAAAATTCAAACTGTTACTGGAAATGAACGCTTCAACATCGAAGAATGAAATTTGGGGAATCAAGTCGCCTTAGTGTACTGATCATTACCTGAAAGTATCATCCAGTTTGGGTGAAAAAATATTTGCTGAGATTTCTGGAGATTCGTAATTTTTGGAGACTTGGCAAACCCTTACCATGAAAGTGTTTCTCGCCAGTCACTGCTTAGGGCTACATCAAGAGGAAACAAAACGTAGAGATAGAACGTGAAACTACTTTGCTGTGTCAAGTTTCAAGAAGCTAGCACAAACCGTTTTGGATTTAGCGTTCCAAATACATCTATCAATATAGGAGAAAACAGAGTGAAACCTAAAAATTCAAACTGTTACTGGAAATGAACGCTTCAACATAGAAGAACGAAATTTGGGGAACCAAGTCGCCTTAGTGTACTGATCATTACCTGAAAGTATCATCCAGTTTGGGTGAAAAAATATTTGCTGAGATTTCTGGAGATTCGTAATTTTTGGAAGCTTGGCAACCCCTTCCCATGAAAGTGTTTCTCGCCAGTCACTGCTTAGGGCTACATCAAGAGGAAACAAAACGTAGAGATAGAACGTGAAACTACTTTGCTGTGTCAAGTTTCAAGAAGCTAGCACAAACCGTTTTGGATTTAGCGTTCCAAATACATCTATCAATATAGGAGAAAACAGAGTGAAACCTAAAAATTCAAACTGTTACTGGAAATGAACGCTTCAACATAGAAGAACGAAATTTGGGGAACCAAGTCGCCTTAGTGTACTGATCATTACCTGAAAGTATCATCCAGTTTGGGTGAAAAAATATTTGCTGAGATTTCTGGAGATTCGTAATTTCTGGAAGCTTGGCAACCCCTTCCCATGAAAGTGTTTCTCGCCAGTCACTGCTTAGGGCTACATCAAGAGGAAACAAAACGTAGAGATAGAATGTGAAACTACTTTGTTGTGTCAAGTTTCAAGAAGCTAGCACAAACCATGTTGGATTTAGAGTTCCAAATACATCTATCAATATAGGAGAAAACACAGTGAAACCTAAAAATTCAAACTGTTACTGGAAATGAACGCTTCAACATAGAAGAATGAAATTTGGGGAACCAAGTCGCCTTAGTGTACTGATCATTACCTGAAAGTATCATCCAGTTTGGGTGAAAAAATATTTGCTGAGATTTCTGGAGATTCGTAATTTTTGGAGACTTGCCAAACCCTTCCCATGAAAGTGTTTCTCGCCAGTCACTGCTTAGGGCTACATCAAGAGGAAACAAAACGTAGAGATAGAACGTGAAACTACTTTGTTGTGTCAAGTTTCAAGAAGCTAGCACAAACCGTGTTGGATTTAGAGTTCCAAATACATCTATCAATATAGGAGAAAACAGAGTGAAACCTAAAAATTCAAACTGTTACTGGAAATGAACGCTTCAACATAGAAGAACGAAATTTGGGGAACCAAGTCGCCTTAGTGTACTGATCATTACCTGAAAGTATCATCCAGTTTGGGTGAAAAAATATTTGCTGAGATTTCTGGAGATTCGTAATTTTTGGAGACTTGGCAAACCCTTCCCATGAAAGTGTTTCTCGCCAGTCACTGCTTAGGGCTACATCAAGAGGAAACAAAACGTAGAGATAGAATGTGAAACTACTTTGTTGTGTCAAGTTTCAAGAAGCTAGCCCAAACCATGTTGGATTTAGAGTTCCAAATACATCTATCAATATAGGAGAAAACAGAGTGAAACCTAAAAATTCAAACTGTTACTGGAAATGAACGCTTCAACATAGAAGAACGAAATTTGGGGAACCAAGTCGCCTTAGTGTACTGATCATTACCTGAAAGTATCATCCAGTTTGGGTGAAAAAATATTTGCTGAGATTTCTGGAGATTCGTAATTTTTGGAGACTTGGCAAACCCTTCCCATGAAAGTGTTTCTCGCCAGTCACTGCTTAGGGCTACATCAAGAGGAAACAAAACGTAGAGATAGAACGTGAAACTACTTTGTTGTGTCAAGTTTCAAGAAGCTAGCACAAACCGTGTTGGATTTAGAGTTCCAAATACATCTATCAATATAGGAGAAAACACAGTGAAACCTAAAAATTCAAACTGTTACTGGAAATGAACGCTTCAACATAGAAGAACGAAATTTGGGGAACCAAGTCGCCTTAGTGTACTGATCATTACCTGAAAGTATCATCCAGTTTGGGTGAAAAAATATTTGCTGAGATTTCTGGAGATTCGTAATTTTGGGAAGCTTGGCAACCCCTTCCCATAAAAGTGTTTCTCGCCAGTCACTGCTTAGGGCTACATCAAGAGGAAACAAAACGTAGAGATAGAACGTGAAACTACTTTGTTGTGTCAAGTTTCAAGAAGCTAGCACAAACCATGTTGGATTTAGAGTTCCAAATACATCTATCAATATAGGAGAAAACAGAGTGAAACCTAAAAATTCAAACTGTTACTGGAAATGAACGCTTCAACATAGAAGAACGAAATTTGGGGAACCAAGTCGCCTTAGTGTACTGATCATTACCTGAAAGTATCATCCAGTTTGGGTGAAAAAATATTTGCTAAGATTTCTGGAGATTCGTAATTTTTGGAAGCTTGGCAACCCCTTCCCATGAAAGTGTTTCTCGCCAGTCAGTGCTTAGGGCTACATCAAGAGGAAACAAAACGTAGAGATAGAATGTGAAACTACTTTGTTTTGTCAAGCTTCAAGAAGCTACCACAAATCGTGTTGGATTTAGAGTTCCAAATATATCTATCAATATAGAAGAAAACAGAGTGAAATCTAAAAATTCAAACTGTTACTGGAAATGAACGCTTCAACATAGAAGAACGAAATTTGGGGAACCAAGTCGCCTTAGTGAAAGTATCATCCAGTTTGGGTGAAAAAATATTTGCTGAGATTTCTGGAGATTCGTAATTTTTGGAAGCTTGGCAACCCCTTCCCATGAAAGTGTTTTTCGCCAGTCACTGCTTAGGGCTACATCAAGAGGAAACAAAACGTAGAGATAGAACGTGAAACTACTTTGTTTTGTCAACTTTCAAGAAGCTAGCACAAACCGTGTTGGATTCAGAATTCCAAATACATCTATCAATATAGGAGAAAACAGAGTGAAACCTAAAAATTCAAACTGCTACTGGAAATGAACGCTTCAACATAGAAGAACGAAATTTGGGGAACCAAGTCGCCTTAGTGTACTGATCATTACCTGAAAGTATCATCCAGTTTGGGTGAAAAAATATTTGCTGAGATTTCTGGAGATTCGTAATTTTTGGAAGCTTGGCAACCCCTTCCCATGAAAGTGTTTTTCGCCAGTCACTGCTTAGGGCTACATCAAGAGGAAACAAAACGTAGAGATAGAACGTGAAACTACTTTGTTTTGTCAACTTTCAAGAAGCTAGCACAAACCGTGTTGGATTCAGAATTCCAAATACATCTATCAATATAGGAGAAAACAGAGTGAAACCTAAAAATTCAAACTGTTACTGGAAATGAACGCTTCAACATAGAAGAACGAAATTTGGGGAACCAAGTCGCCTTAGTGTACTGATCATTACCTGAAAGTATCATCCAGTTTGGGTGAAAAAATATTTGCTGAGATTTCTGGAGATTCGTAATTTTTGGAGACTTGGCAAACCCTTCCCATGAAAGTGTTTCTCGCCAGTCACTGCTTAGGGCTACATCAAGAGGAAACAAAACGTAGAGATAGAACGTGAAACTACTTTGTTGTGTCAAGTTTCAAGAAGCTAGCACAAACCGTGTTGGATTTAGAGTTCCAAATACATCTATCAATATAGGAGAAAACACAGTGAAACCTAAAATTTCAAACTGTTACTGGAAATGAACGCTTCAACATAGAAGAACGAAATTTGGGGAACCAAGTCGCCTTAGTGTACTGATCATTACCTGAAAGTATCATCCAGTTTGGGTGAAAAAATATTTGCTGAGATTTCTGGAGATTCGTAATTTTGGGAAGCTTGGCAACCCCTTCCCATGAAAGTGTTTCTCGCCAGTCACTGCTTAGGGCAACATCAAGAGGAAACAAAACGTAGAGATAGAATGTGAAACTACTTTGTTGTGTCAAGTTTCAACAAACTAGCACAAACCGTGTTGGATTTAGAGTTCCAAATACATCTATCAATATAGGAGAAAACAGAGTGAAACCTAAAAATTCAAACTGTTACTGGAAATGAACGCTTCAACATCGAAGAATGAAATTTGGGGAACCAAGTCGCCTTAGTGTACTGATCATTACCTGAAAGTATCATCCAGTTTGGGTGAAAAAATATTTGCTGAGATTTCTGGAGATTCGTAATTTTTGGAGACTTGGCAAACCCTTCCCATGAAAGTGTTTCTCGCCAGTCACTGCTTAGGGCTACATCAAGAGGAAACAAAACGTAGAGATAGAACGTGAAACTACTTTGCTGTGTCAAGTTTCAAGAAGCTAGCACAAACCGTTTTGGATTTAGCGTTCCAAATACATCTATCAATATAGGAGAAAACAGAGTGAAACCTAAAAATTCAAACTGTTACTGGAAATGAACGCTTCAACATAGAAGAACGAAATTTGGGGAACCAAGTCGCCTTAGTGTACTGATCATTACCTGAAAGTATTATCCAGTTTGGGTGAAAAAATATTTGCTGAGATTTCTGGAGATTCGTAATTTTTGGAAGCTTGGCAACCCCTTCCCATGAAAGTGTTTCTCGCCAGTCACTGCTTAGGGCTACATCAAGAGGAAACAAAACGTAGAGATAGAACGTGAAACTACTTTGCTGTGTCAAGTTTCAAGAAGCTAGCACAAACCGTTTTGGATTTAGCGTTCCAAATACATCTATCAATATAGGAGAAAACAGAGTGAAACCTAAAAATTCAAACTGTTACTGGAAATGAACGCTTCAACATAGAAGAACGAAATTTGGGGAACCAAGTCGCCTTAGTGTACTGATCATTACCTGAAAGTATCATCCAGTTTGGGTGAAAAAATATTTGCTGAGATTTCTGGAGATTCGTAATTTTTGGAGACTTGGCAAACCCTTCCCATGAAAGTGTTTCTCGCCAGTCACTGCTTAGGGCTACATCAAGAGGAAACAAAACGTAGAGATAGAATGTGAAACTACTTTGTTGTGTCAAGTTTCAAGAAGCTAGCCCAAACCATGTTGGATTTAGAGTTCCAAATACATCTATCAATATAGGAGAAAACAGAGTGAAACCTAAAAATTCAAACTGTTACTGGAAATGAACGCTTCAACATAGAAGAACGAAATTTGGGGAACCAAGTCGCCTTAGTGTACTGATCATTACCTGAAAGTATCATCCAGTTTGGGTGAAAAAATATTTGCTGAGATTTCTGGAGATTCGTAATTTTTGGAGACTTGGCAAACCCTTCCCATGAAAGTGTTTCTCGCCAGTCACTGCTTAGGGCTACATCAAGAGGAAACAAAACGTAGAGATAGAACGTGAAACTACTTTGTTGTGTCAAGTTTCAAGAAGCTAGCACAAACCGTGTTGGATTTAGAGTTCCAAATACATCTATCAATATAGGAGAAAACACAGTGAAACCTAAAATTTCAAACTGTTACTGGAAATGAACGCTTCAACATAGAAGAACGAAATTTGGGGAACCAAGTCGCCTTAGTGTACTGATCATTACCTGAAAGTATCATCCAGTTTGGGTGAAAAAATATTTGCTGAGATTTCTGGAGATTCGTAATTTTGGGAAGCTTGGCAACCCCTTCCCATGAAAGTGTTTCTCGCCAGTCACTGCTTAGGGCAACATCAAGAGGAAACAAAACGTAGAGATAGAATGTGAAACTACTTTGTTGTGTCAAGTTTCAACAAACTAGCACAAACCGTGTTGGATTTAGAGTTCCAAATACATCTATCAATATAGGAGAAAACAGAGTGAAACCTAAAAATTCAAACTGTTACTGGAAATGAACGCTTCAACATCGAAGAATGAAATTTGGGGAACCAAGTCGCCTTAGTGTACTGATCATTACCTGAAAGTATCATCCAGTTTGGGTGAAAAAATATTTGCTGAGATTTCTGGAGATTCGTAATTTTTGGAGACTTGGCAAACCCTTCCCATGAAAGTGTTTCTCGCCAGTCACTGCTTAGGGCTACATCAAGAGGAAACAAAACGTAGAGATAGAACGTGAAACTACTTTGCTGTGTCAAGTTTCAAGAAGCTAGCACAAACCGTTTTGGATTTAGCGTTCCAAATACATCTATCAATATAGGAGAAAACAGAGTGAAACCTAAAAATTCAAACTGTTACTGGAAATGAACGCTTCAACATAGAAGAACGAAATTTGGGGAACCAAGTCGCCTTAGTGTACTGATCATTACCTGAAAGTATTATCCAGTTTGGGTGAAAAAATATTTGCTGAGATTTCTGGAGATTCGTAATTTTTGGAAGCTTGGCAACCCCTTCCCATGAAAGTGTTTCTCGCCAGTCACTGCTTAGGGCTACATCAAGAGGAAACAAAACGTAGAGATAGAACGTGAAACTACTTTGCTGTGTCAAGTTTCAAGAAGCTAGCACAAACCGTTTTGGATTTAGCGTTCCAAATACATCTATCAATATAGGAGAAAACAGAGTGAAACCTAAAAATTCAAACTGTTACTGGAAATGAACGCTTCAACATAGAAGAACGAAATTTGGGGAACCAAGTCGCCTTAGTGTACTGATCATTACCTGAAAGTATCATCCAGTTTGGGTGAAAAAATATTTGCTGAGATTTCTGGAGATTCGTAATTTTTGGAGACTTGGCAAACCCTTCCCATGAAAGTGTTTCTCGCCAGTCACTGCTTAGGGCTACATCAAGAGGAAACAAAACGTAGAGATAGAATGTGAAACTACTTTGTTGTGTCAAGTTTCAAGAAGCTAGCCCAAACCATGTTGGATTTAGAGTTCCAAATACATCTATCAATATAGGAGAAAACAGAGTGAAACCTAAAAATTCAAACTGTTACTGGAAATGAACGCTTCAACATAGAAGAACGAAATTTGGGGAACCAAGTCGCCTTAGTGTACTGATCATTACCTGAAAGTATCATCCAGTTTGGGTGAAAAAATATTTGCTGAGATTTCTGGAGATTCGTAATTTTTGGAGACTTGGCAAACCCTTCCCATGAAAGTGTTTCTGGCCAGTCACTGCTTAGGGCTACATCAAGAGGAAACAAAACGTAGAGATAGAACGTGAAACTACTTTGTTGTGTCAAGTTTCAAGAAGCTAGCACAAACCGTGTTGGATTTAGAGTTCCAAATACATCTATCAATATAGGAGAAAACACAGTGAAACCTAAAAATTCAAACTGTTACTGGAAATGAACGCTTCAACATAGAAGAACGAAATTTGGGGAACCAAGTCGCCTTAGTGTACTGATCATTACCTGAAAGTATCATCCAGTTTGGGTGAAAAAATATTTGCTGAGATTTCTGGAGATTCGTAATTTTGGGAAGCTTGGCAACCCCTTCCCATGAAAGTGTTTCTCGCCAGTCACTGCTTAGGGCTACATCAAGAGGAAACAAAACGTAGAGATAGAACGTGAAACTACTTTGTTGTGTCAAGTTTCAAGAAGCTAGCACAAACCATGTTGGATTTAGAGTTCCAAATACATCTATCAATATAGGAGAAAACAGAGTGAAACCTAAAAATTCAAACTGTTACTGGAAATGAACGCTTCAACATAGAAGAACGAAATTTGGGGAACCAAGTCGCCTTAGTGTACTGATCATTACCTGAAAGTATCATCCAGTTTGGGTGAAAAAATATTTGCTAAGATTTCTGGAGATTCGTAATTTTTGGAAGCTTGGCAACCCCTTCCCATGAAAGTGTTTCTCGCCAGTCAGTGCTTAGGGCTACATCAAGAGGAAACAAAACGTAGAGATAGAATGTGAAACTACTTTGTTGTGTCAAGCTTCAAGAAGCTACCACAAATCGTGTTGGATTTAGAGTTCCAAATATATCTATCAATATAGAAGAAAACAGAGTGAAATCTAAAAATTCAAACTGTTACTGGAAATGAACGCTTCAACATAGAAGAACGAAATTTGGGGAACCAAGTCGCCTTAGTGTACTGATCATTACCTGAAAGTATCATCCAGTTTGGGTGAAAAAATATTTGCTGAGATTTCTGGAGATTCGTAATTTTTGGAAGCTTGGCAACCCCTTCCCATGAAAGTGTTTTTCGCCAGTCACTGCTTAGGGCTACATCAAGAGGAAACAAAACGTAGAGATAGAACGTGAAACTACTTTGTTTTGTCAACTTTCAAGAAGCTAGCACAAACCGTGTTGGATTCAGAATTCCAAATACATCTATCAATATAGGAGAAAACAGAGTGAAACCTAAAAATTCAAACTGTTACTGGAAATGAACGCTTCAACATAGAAGAACGAAATTTGGGGAACCAAGTCGCCTTAGTGTACTGATCATTACCTGAAAGTATCATCCAGTTTGGGTGAAAAAATATTTGCTGAGATTTCTGGAGATTCGTAATTTTTGGAAGCTTGGCAACCCCTTCCCATGAAAGTGTTTTTTGCCAGTCACTGCTTAGGGCTACATCAAGAGGAAACAAAACGTAGAGATAGAACGTGAAACTACTTTGTTTTGTCAACTTTCAAGAAGCTAGCACAAACCGTGTTGGATTCAGAATTCCAAATACATCTATCAATATAGGAGAAAACAGAGTGAAACCTAAAAATTCAAACTGTTACTGGAAATGAACGCTTCAACATAGAAGAACGAAATTTGGGGAACCAAGTCGCCTTAGTGTACTGATCATTACCTGAAAGTATCATCCAGTTTGGGTGAAAAAATATTTGCTGAGATTTCTGGAGATTCGTAATTTTTGGAGACTTGGCAAACCCTTCCCATGAAAGTGTTTCTCGCCAGTCACTGCTTAGGGCTACATCAAGAGGAAACAAAACGTAGAGATAGAACGTGAAACTACTTTGTTGTGTCAAGTTTCAAGAAGCTAGCACAAACCGTGTTGGATTTAGAGTTCCAAATACATCTATCAATATAGGAGAAAACACAGTGAAACCTAAAATTTCAAACTGTTACTGGAAATGAACGCTTCAACATAGAAGAACGAAATTTGGGGAACCAAGTCGCCTTAGTGTACTGATCATTACCTGAAAGTATCATCCAGTTTGGGTGAAAAAATATTTGCTGAGATTTCTGGAGATTCGTAATTTTGGGAAGCTTGGCAACCCCTTCCCATGAAAGTGTTTCTCGCCAGTCACTGCTTAGGGCTACATCAAGAGGAAACAAAACGTAGAGATAGAACGTGAAACTACTTTGTTGTGTCAAGTTTCAAGAAGCTAGCACAAACCATGTTGGATTTAGAGTTCCAAATACATCTATCAATATAGGAGAAAACAGAGTGAAACCTAAAAATTCAAACTGTTACTGGAAATGAACGCTTCAACATAGAAGAACGAAATTTGGGGAACCAAGTCGCCTTAGTGTACTGATCATTACCTGAAAGTATCATCCAGTTTGGGTGAAAAAATATTTGCTAAGATTTCTGGAGATTCGTAATTTTTGGAAGCTTGGCAACCCCTTCCCATGAAAGTGTTTCTCGCCAGTCAGTGCTTAGGGCTACATCAAGAGGAAACAAAACGTAGAGATAGAATGTGAAACTACTTTGTTGTGTCAAGCTTCAAGAAGCTACCACAAATCGTGTTGGATTTAGAGTTCCAAATATATCTATCAATATAGAAGAAAACAGAGTGAAATCTAAAAATTCAAACTGTTACTGGAAATGAACGCTTCAACATAGAAGAACGAAATTTGGGGAACCAAGTCGCCTTAGTGTACTGATCATTACCTGAAAGTATCATCCAGTTTGGGTGAAAAAATATTTGCTGAGATTTCTGGAGATTCGTAATTTTTGGAAGCTTGGCAACCCCTTCCCATGAAAGTGTTTTTCGCCAGTCACTGCTTAGGGCTACATCAAGAGGAAACAAAACGTAGAGATAGAACGTGAAACTACTTTGTTTTGTCAACTTTCAAGAAGCTAGCACAAACCGTGTTGGATTCAGAATTCCAAATACATCTATCAATATAGGAGAAAACAGAGTGAAACCTAAAAATTCAAACTGTTACTGGAAATGAACGCTTCAACATAGAAGAACGAAATTTGGGGAACCAAGTCGCCTTAGTGTACTGATCATTACCTGAAAGTATCATCCAGTTTGGGTGAAAAAATATTTGCTGAGATTTCTGGAGATTCGTAATTTTTGGAAGCTTGGCAACCCCTTCCCATGAAAGTGTTTTTTGCCAGTCACTGCTTAGGGCTACATCAAGAGGAAACAAAACGTAGAGATAGAACGTGAAACTACTTTGTTTTGTCAACTTTCAAGAAGCTAGCACAAACCGTGTTGGATTCAGAATTCCAAATACATCTATCAATATAGGAGAAAACAGAGTGAAACCTAAAAATTCAAACTGTTACTGGAAATGAACGCTTCAACATAGAAGAACGAAATTTGGGGAACCAAGTCGCCTTAGTGTACTGATCATTACCTGAAAGTATCATCCAGTTTGGGTGAAAAAATATTTGCTGAGATTTCTGGAGATTCGTAATTTTTGGAGACTTGGCAAACCCTTCCCATGAAAGTGTTTCTCGCCAGTCACTGCTTAGGGCTACATCAAGAGGAAACAAAACGTAGAGATAGAACGTGAAACTACTTTGTTGTGTCAAGTTTCAAGAAGCTAGCACAAACCGTGTTGGATTTAGAGTTCCAAATACATCTATCAATATAGGAGAAAACACAGTGAAACCTAAAATTTCAAACTGTTACTGGAAATGAACGCTTCAACATAGAAGAACGAAATTTGGGGAACCAAGTCGCCTTAGTGTACTGATCATTACCTGAAAGTATCATCCAGTTTGGGTGAAAAAATATTTGCTGAGATTTCTGGAGATTCGTAATTTTGGGAAGCTTGGCAACCCCTTCCCATGAAAGTGTTTCTCGCCAGTCACTGCTTAGGGCAACATCAAGAGGAAACAAAACGTAGAGATAGAATGTGAAACTACTTTGTTGTGTCAAGTTTCAACAAACTAGCACAAACCGTGTTGGATTTAGAGTTCCAAATACATCTATCAATATAGGAGAAAACAGAGTGAAACCTAAAAATTCAAACTGTTACTGGAAATGAACGCTTCAACATCGAAGAATGAAATTTGGGGAATCAAGTCGCCTTAGTGTACTGATCATTACCTGAAAGTATCATCCAGTTTGGGTGAAAAAATATTTGCTGAGATTTCTGGAGATTCGTAATTTTTGGAGACTTGGCAAACCCTTACCATGAAAGTGTTTCTCGCCAGTCACTGCTTAGGGCTACATCAAGAGGAAACAAAACGTAGAGATAGAACGTGAAACTACTTTGCTGTGTCAAGTTTCAAGAAGCTAGCACAAACCGTTTTGGATTTAGCGTTCCAAATACATCTATCAATATAGGAGAAAACAGAGTGAAACCTAAAAATTCAAACTGTTACTGGAAATGAACGCTTCAACATAGAAGAACGAAATTTGGGGAACCAAGTCGCCTTAGTGTACTGATCATTACCTGAAAGTATCATCCAGTTTGGGTGAAAAAATATTTGCTGAGATTTCTGGAGATTCGTAATTTTTGGAAGCTTGGCAACCCCTTCCCATGAAAGTGTTTCTCGCCAGTCACTGCTTAGGGCTACATCAAGAGGAAACAAAACGTAGAGATAGAATGTGAAACTACTTTGTTGTGTCAAGTTTCAATAAGCTAGCACAAACCATGTTGGATTTAGAGTCCCAAATACATCTATCAATATAGGAGAAAACACAGTGAAACCTAAAAATTCAAACTGTTACTGGAAATGAACGCTTCAACATAGAAGAATGAAATTTGGGGAACCAAGTCGCCTTAGTGTACTGATCATTACCTGAAAGTATCATCCAGTTTGGGTGAAAAAATATTTGCTGAGATTTCTGGAGATTCGTAATTTTTGGAGACTTGGCAAACCCTTCCCATGAAAGTGTTTCTCGCCAGTCACTGCTTAGGGCTACATCAAGAGGAAACAAAACGTAGAGATAGAACGTGAATCTACTTTGTTGTGTCAAGTTTCAAGAAGCTAGCACAAACCGTGTTGGATTTAGAGTTCCAAATACATCTATCAATATAGGAGAAAACAGAGTGAAACCTAAAAATTCAAACTGTTACTGGAAATGAACGCTTCAACATAGAAGAACGAAATTTGGGGAACCAAGTCGCCTTAGTGTACTGATCATTACCTGAAAGTATCATCCAGTTTGGGTGAAAAAATATTTGCTGAGATTTCTGGAGATTCGTAATTTTTGGAGACTTGGCAAACCCTTCCCATGAAAGTGTTTCTCGCCAGTCACTGCTTAGGGCTACATCAAGAGGAAACAAAACGTAGAGATAGAACGTGAAACTACTTTGCTGTGTCAAGTTTCAAGAAGCTAGCACAAACCGTTTTGGATTTAGCGTTCCAAATACATCTATCAATATAGGAGAAAACAGAGTGAAACCTAAAAATTCAAACTGTTACTGGAAATGAACGCTTCAACATAGAAGAACGAAATTTGGGGAACCAAGTCGCCTTAGTGTACTGATCATTACCTGAAAGTATCATCCAGTTTGGGTGAAAAAATATTTGCTGAGATTTCTGGAGATTCGTAATTATTGGAAGCTTGGCAACCCCTTCCCATGAAAGTGTTTCTCGCCAGTCACTGCTTAGGGCTACATCAAGAGGAAACAAAACGTAGAGATAGAATGTGAAACTACTTTGTTGTGTCAAGTTTCAAGAAGCTAGCACAAATCGTGTTGGATTTAGAGTTCCAAATACATCTATCAATATAGGAGAAAACAGAGTGAAACCTAAAAATTCAAACTGTTAGTGGAAATGAACGCTTCAACATAGAAGAACGAAATTTGGGGAACCAAGTCGCCTTAGTGTACTGATCATTACCTGAAAGTATCATCCAGTTTGGGTGAAAAAATATTTGCTGAGATTTCTGGAGATTCGTAATTTTTGGAGACTTGGCAAACCCTACCCATGAAAGTGTTTCTCGCCAGTCACTGCTTAGGGCTACATCAAGAGGAAACAAAACGTAGAGATAGAACGTGAAACTACTTTGTTGTGTCAAGTTTCAAGAAGCTAGCACAAACCGTGTTGGATTTAGAGTTCCAAATACATCTATCAATATAGGAGAAAACAGAGTGAAACCTAAAAATTCAAACTGTTACTGGAAATGAACGCTTCAACATAGAAGAACGAAATTTGGGGAACCAAGTCGCCTTAGTGTACTGATCATTACCTGAAAGTATCATCCAGTTTGGGTGAAAAAATATTTGCTGAGATTTCTGGAGATTCGTAATTTTTGGAGACTTGGCAAACCCTTCCCATGAAAGTGTTTCTCGCCAGTCACTGCTTAGGGCTACATCAAGAGGAAACAAAACGTAGAGATAGAATGTGAAACTACTTTGTTGTGTCAAGTTTCAAGAAGCTAGCCCAAACCATGTTGGATTTAGAGTTCCAAATACATCTATCAATATAGGAGAAAACAGAGTGAAACCTAAAAATTCAAACTGTTACTGGAAATGAACGCTTCAACATAGAAGAATGAAATTTGGGGAATCAGGTCGCCTTAGTGTACTGATCATTACCTGAAAGTATCATCCAGTTTGGGTGAAAAAATATTTGCTGAGATTTCTGGAGATTCGTAATTTTTGGAGTCTTGGCAAACCCTTCCCATGAAAGTGTTTCTCGCCAGTCACTGCTTAGGGCTACATCAAGAGGAAACAAAACGTAGAGATAGAACGTGAAACTACTTTGCTGTGTCAAGTTTCAAGAAGCTAGCACAAACCGTTTTGGATTTAGCGTTCCAAATACATCTATCAATATAGGAGAAAACAGAGTGAAACCTAAAAATTCAAACTGTTACTGGAAATGAACGCTTCAACATAGAAGAACGAAATTTGGGGAACCAAGTCGCCTTAGTGTACTGATCATTACCTGAAAGTATCATCCAGTTTGGGTGAAAAAATATTTGCTGTGATTTCTGGAGATTCGTAATTTTTGGAAGCTTGGCAACCCCTTCCCATGATAGTGTTTCTCGCCAGTCACTGCTTAGGGCTACATCAAGAGGAAACAAAACGTAGAGATAGAATGTGAAACTACTTTGTTGTGTCAAGCTTCAAGAAGCTACCACAAATCGTGTTGGATTTAGAGTTCCAATACATCTATCAATATAGGAGAAAACAGAGTGAAACCTAAAAATTCAAACTGTTAGTGGAAATGAACGCTTCAACATAGAAGAACGAAATTTGGGGAACCAAGTCGCCTTAGTGTACTGATCATTACCTGAAAGTATCATCCAGTTTGGGTGAAAAAATATTTGCTGAGATTTCTGGAGATTCGTAATTTTTGGAAGCTTGGCAACCCCTTCCCATGAAAGTGTTTCTTGCCAGTCACTGCTTAGGGCTACATCAAGAGGAAACAAAACGTAGAGATAGAATGTGAAACTACTTTGTTTTGTCAACTTTCAAGAAGCTAGCACAAACCGTGTTGGATTCAGAGTTCCAAATACATCTATCAATATAGGAGAAAACAGAGTGAAACCTAAAAATTCAAACTGTTACTGGAAATGAACGCTTCAACATAGAAGAATGAAATTTGGGGAACCAAGTCGCCTTAGTGTACTGATCATTACCTGAAAGTATCATCCAGTTTGGGTGAAAAAATATTTGCTGAGATTTCTGGAGATTCGTAATTTCTGGAAGCTTGGCAACCCCTTCCCATGAAAGTGTTTCTCGCCAGTCACTGCTTAGGGCTACATCAAGAGGAAACAAAACGTAGAGATAGAACGTGAAACTACTTTGTTGTGTCAAGTTTCAAGAAGCTAGCACAAACCGTGTTGGATTTAGAGTTCCAAATACATCTATCAATATAGGAGAAAACACAGTGAAACCTAAAAATTCAAACTGTTACTGGAAATGAACGCTTCAACATAGAAGAACGAAATTTGGGGAACCAAGTCGCCTTAGTGTACTGATCATTACCTGAAAGTATCATCCAGTTTGGGTGAAAAAATATTTGCTGAGATTTCTGGAGATTCGTAATTTTGGGAAGCTTGGCAACCCCTTCCCATGAAAGTGTTTCTCGCCAGTCACTGCTTAGGGCTACATCAAGAGGAAACAAAACGTAGAGATAGAACGTGAAACTACTTTGTTGTGTCAAGTTTCAAGAAGCTAGCACAAACCATGTTGGATTTAGAGTTCCAAATACATCTATCAATATAGGAGAAAACAGAGTGAAACCTAAAAATTCAAACTGTTACTGGAAATGAACGCTTCAACATAGAAGAACGAAATTTGGGGAACCAAGTCGCCTTAGTGTACTGATCATTACCTGAAAGTATCATCCAGTTTGGGTGAAAAAATATTTGCTAAGATTTCTGGAGATTCGTAATTTTGGGAAGCTTGGCAACCCCTTCCCATGAAAGTGTTTCTCGCCAGTCACTGCTTAGGGCTACATCAAGAGGAAACAAAACGTAGAGATAGAATGTGAAACTACTTTGTTGTGTCAAGCTTCAAGAAGCTACCACAAATCGTGTTGGATTTAGAGTTCCAAATATATCTATCAATATAGAAGAAAACAGAGTGAAATCTAAAAATTCAAACTGTTACTGGAAATGAACGCTTCAACATAGAAGAACGAAATTTGGGGAACCAAGTCGCCTTAGTGTACTGATCATTACCTGAAAGTATCATCCAGTTTGGGTGAAAAAATATTTGCTGAGATTTCTGGAGATTCGTAATTTTGGGAAGCTTGGCAACCCCTTCCCATGAAAGTGTTTTTCGCCAGTCACTGCTTAGGGCTACATCAAGAGGAAACAAAACGTAGAGATAGAACGTGAAACTACTTTGTTTTGTCAACTTTCAAGAAGCTAGCACAAACCGTGTTGGATTCAGAATTCCAAATACATCTATCAATATAGGAGAAAACAGAGTGAAACCTAAAAATTCAAACTGTTACTGGAAATGAACGCTTCAACATAGAAGAACGAAATTTGGGGAACCAAGTCGCCTTAGTGTACTGATCATTACCTGAAAGTATCATCCAGTTTGGGTGAAAAAATATTTGCTGAGATTTCTGGAGATTCGTAATTATTGGAAGCTTGGCAACCCCTTCCCATGAAAGTGTTTCTCGCCAGTCACTGCTTAGGGCTACATCAAGAGGAAACAAAACGTAGAGATAGAATGTGAAACTACTTTGTTGTGTCAAGTTTCAAGAAGCTAGCACAAACCATGTTGGATTTAGAGTTCCAAATACATCTATCAATATAGGAGAAAACACAGTGAAACCTAAAAATTCAAACTGTTACTGGAAATGAACGCTTCAACATAGAAGAATGAAATTTGGGGAACCAAGTCGCCTTAGTGTACTGATCATTACCTGAAAGTATCATCCAGTTTGGGTGAAAAAATATTTGCTGAGAATTCTGGAGATTCGTAATTTTTGGAGACTTGGCAAACCCTTCCCATGAAAGTGTTTCTCGCCAGTCACTGCTTAGGGCTACATCAAGAGGAAACAAAACGTAGAGATAGAATGTGAAACTACTTTGTTGTGTCAAGTTTCAAGAAGCTAGCCCAAACCATGTTGGATTTAGAGTTCCAAATACATCTATCAATATAGGAGAAAACAGAGTGAAACCTAAAAATTCAAACTGTTACTGGAAATGAACGCTTCAACATAGAAGAATGAAATTTGGGGAATCAAGTCGCCTTAGTGTACTGATCATTACCTGAAAGTATCATCCAGTTTGGGTGAAAAAATATTTGCTGAGATTTCTGGAGATTCGTAATTTTTGGAGACTTGGCAAACCCTTCCCATGAAAGTGTTTCTCCCCAGTCACTGCTTAGGGCTACATCAAGAGGAAACAAAACGTAGAGATAGAACGTGAAACTACTTTGCTGTGTCAAGTTTCAAGAAGCTAGCACAAACCGTTTTGGATTTAGCGTTCCAAATACATCTATCAATATAGGAGAAAACAGAGTGAAACCTAAAAATTCAAACTGTTACTGGAAATGAACGCTTCAACATAGAAGAACGAAATTTGGGGAACCAAGTCGCCTTAGTGTACTGATCATTACCTGAAAGTATCATCCAGTTTGGGTGAAAAAATATTTGCTGTGATTTCTGGAGATTCGTAATTTTTGGAAGCTTGGCAACCCCTTCCCATGATAGTGTTTCTCGCCAGTCACTGCTTAGGGCTACATCAAGAGGAAACAAAACGTAGAGATAGAATGTGAAACTACTTTGTTGTGTCAAGCTTCAAGAAGCTACCACAAATCGTGTTGGATTTAGAGTTCCAATACATCTATCAATATAGGAGAAAACAGAGTGAAACCTAAAAATTCAAACTGTTAGTGGAAATGAACGCTTCAACATAGAAGAACGAAATTTGGGGAACCAAGTCGCCTTAGTGTACTGATCATTACCTGAAAGTATCATCCAGTTTGGGTGAAAAAATATTTGCTGAGATTTCTGGAGATTCGTAATTTTTGGAAGCTTGGCAACCCCTTCGCATGAAAGTGTTTCTTGCCAGTCACTGCTTAGGGCTACATCAAGAGGAAACAAAACGTAGAGATAGAATGTGAAACTACTTTGTTTTGTCAACTTTCAAGAAGCTAGCACAAACCGTGTTGGATTCAGAGTTCCAAATACATCTATCAATATAGGAGAAAACAGAGTGAAACCTAAAAATTCAAACTGTTAGTGGAAATGAACGCTTCAACATAGAAGAACGAAATTTGGGGAACCAAGTCGCCTTAGTGTACTGATCATTACCTGAAAGTATCATCCAGTTTGGGTGAAAAAATATTTGCTGAGATTTCTGGAGATTCGTAATTTTTGGAGACTTGGCAAACCCTTCCCATGAAAGTGTTTCTCGCCAGTCACTGCTTAGGGCTACATCAAGAGGAAACAAAACGTAGAGATAGAACGTGAAACTACTTTGCTGTGTCAAGTTTCAAGAAGCTAGCACAAACCGTTTTGGATTTAGCGTTCCAAATACATCTATCAATATAGGAGAAAACAGAGTGAAACCTAAAAATTCAAACTGTTACTGGAAATGAACGCTTCAACATAGAAGAACGAAATTTGGGGAACCAAGTCGCCTTAGTGTACTGATCATTACCTGAAAGTATCATCCAGTTTGGGTGAAAAAATATTTGCTGAGATTTCTGGAGATTCGTAATTTTTGGAGACTTGGCAAACCCTTCCCATGAAAGTGTTTCTCGCCAGTCACTGCTTAGGGCTACATCAAGAGGAAACAAAACGTAGAGATAGAATGTGAAACTACTTTGTTGTGTCAAGTTTCAAGAAGCTAGCCCAAACCATGTTGGATTTAGAGTTCCAAATACATCTATCAATATAGGAGAAAACAGAGTGAAACCTAAAAATTCAAACTGTTACTGGAAATGAACGCTTCAACATAGAAGAATGAAATTTGGGGAATCAAGTCGCCTTAGTGTACTGATCATTACCTGAAAGTATCATCCAGTTTGGGTGAAAAAATATTTGCTGAGATTTCTGGAGATTCGTAATTTTTGGAGACTTGGCAAACCCTTCCCATGTAAGTGTTTCTCGCCAGTCACTGCTTAGGGCTACATCAAGAGGAAACAAAACGTAGAGATAGAACGTGAAACTACTTTGCTGTGTCAAGTTTCAAGAAGCTAGCACAAACCGTTTTGGATTTAGCGTTCCAAATACATCTATCAATATAGGAGAAAACAGAGTGAAACCTAAAAATTCAAACTGTTACTGGAAATGAACGCTTCAACATAGAAGAACGAAATTTGGGGAACCAAGTCGCCTTAGTGTACTGATCATTACCTGAAAGTATCATCCAGTTTGGGTGAAAAAATATTTGCTGTGATTTCTGGAGATTCGTAATTTTTGGAAGCTTGGCAACCCCTTCCCATGATAGTGTTTCTCGCCAGTCACTGCTTAGGGCTACATCAAGAGGAAACAAAACGTAGAGATAGAATGTGAAACTACTTTGTTGTGTCAAGCTTCAAGAAGCTACCACAAATCGTGTTGGATTTAGAGTTCCAATACATCTATCAATATAGGAGAAAACAGAGTGAAACCTAAAAATTCAAACTGTTAGTGGAAATGAACGCTTCAACATAGAAGAACGAAATTTGGGGAACCAAGTCGCCTTAGTGTACTGATCATTACCTGAAAGTATCATCCAGTTTGGGTGAAAAAATATTTGCTGAGATTTCTGGAGATTCGTAATTTTTGGAAGCTTGGCAACCCCTTCCCATGAAAGTGTTTCTTGCCAGTCACTGCTTAGGGCTACATCAAGAGGAAACAAAACGTAGAGATAGAATGTGAAACTACTTTGTTTTGTCAACTTTCAAGAAGCTAGCACAAACCGTGTTGGATTCAGAGTTCCAAATACATCTATCAATATAGGAGAAAACAGAGTGAAACCTAAAAATTCAAACTGTTACTGGAAATGAACGCTTCAACATAGAAGAATGAAATTTGGGGAACCAAGTCGCCTTAGTGTACTGATCATTACCTGAAAGTATCATCCAGTTTGGGTGAAAAAATATTTGCTGAGATTTCTGGAGATTCGTAATTTTTGGAGACTTGGCAAACCCTTCCCATGAAAGTGTTTCTCGCCAGTCACTGCTTAGGGCTACATCAAGAGGAAACAAAACGTAGAGATAGAACGTGAAACTACTTTGCTGTGTCAAGTTTCAAGAAGCTAGCACAAACCGTTTTGGATTTAGCGTTCCAAATACATCTATCAATATAGGAGAAAACAGAGTGAAACCTAAAAATTCAAACTGTTACTGGAAATGAACGCTTCAACATAGAAGAACGAAATTTGGGGAACCAAGTCGCCTTAGTGTACTGATCATTACCTGAAAGTATCATCCAGTTTGGGTGAAAAAATATTTGCTGTGATTTCTGGAGATTCGTAATTTTTGGAAGCTTGGCAACCCCTTCCCATGATAGTGTTTCTCGCCAGTCACTGCTTAGGGCTACATCAAGAGGAAACAAAACGTAGAGATAGAATGTGAAACTACTTTGTTGTGTCAAGCTTCAAGAAGCTACCACAAATCATGTTGGATTTAGAGTTCCAATACATCTATCAATATAGGAGAAAACAGAGTGAAACCTAAAAATTCAAACTGTTAGTGGAAATGAACGCTTCAACATAGAAGAACGAAATTTGGGGAACCAAGTCGCCTTAGTGTACTGATCATTACCTGAAAGTATCATCCAGTTTGGGTGAAAAAATATTTGCTGAGATTTCTGGAGATTCGTAATTTTTGGAAGCTTGGCAACCCCTTCCCATGAAAGTGTTTCTTGCCAGTCACTGCTTAGGGCTACATCAAGAGGAAACAAAACGTAGAGATAGAATGTGAAACTACTTTGTTTTGTCAACTTTCAAGAAGCTAGCACAAACCGTGTTGGATTCAGAGTTCCAAATACATCTATCAATATAGGAGAAAACAGAGTGAAACCTAAAAATTCAAACTGTTACTGGAAATGAACGCTTCAACATAGAAGAATGAAATTTGGGGAACCAAGTCGCCTTAGTGTACTGATCATTACCTGAAAGTATCATCCAGTTTGGGTGAAAAAATATTTGCTGAGATTTCTGGAGATTCGTAATTTTTGGAGACTTGGCAAACCCTTCCCATGAAAGTGTTTCTCGCCAGTCACTGCTTAGGGCTACATCAAGAGGAAACAAAACGTAGAGATAGAACGTGAAACTACTTTGCTGTGTCAAGTTTCAAGAAGCTAGCACAAACCGTTTTGGATTTAGCGTTCCAAATACATCTATCAATATAGGAGAAAACAGAGTGAAACCTAAAAATTCAAACTGTTACTGGAAATGAACGCTTCAACATAGAAGAACGAAATTTGGGGAACCAAGTCGCCTTAGTGTACTGATCATTACCTGAAAGTATCATCCAGTTTGGGTGAAAAAATATTTGCTGAGATTTCTGGAGATTCGTAATTTTTGGAGACTTGGCAAACCCTTCCCATGAAAGTGTTTCTCGCCAGTCACTGCTTAGGGCTACATCAAGAGGAAACAAAACGTAGAGATAGAACGTGAAACTACTTTGTTGTGTCAAGTTTCAAGAAGCTAGCACAAACCATGTTGGATTTAGAGTTCCAAATACATCTATCAATATAGGAGAAAACAGAGTGAAACCTAAAAATTCAAACTGTTACTGGAAATGAACGCTTCAACATAGAAGAACGAAATTTGGGGAACCAAGTCGCCTTAGTGTACTGATCATTACCTGAAAGTATCATCCAGTTTGGGTGAAAAAATATTTGCTGAGATTTCTGGAGATTCGTAATTTTTGGAAGCTTGGCAACCCCTTCCCATGAAAGTGTTTCTCGCCAGTCACTGCTTAGGGCTACATCAAGAGGAAACAAAACGTAGAGATAGAATGTGAAACTACTTTGTTGTGTCAAGGTTCAAGAAGCTAGCACAAATCGTGTTGGATTTAGAGTTCCAAATACATCTATCAATATAGGAGAAAACAGAGTGAAACCTAAAAATTCAAACTGTTAGTGGAAATGAACGCTTCAACATAGAAGAACGAAATTTGGGGAACCAAGTCGCCTTAGTGTACTGATCATTACCTGAAAGTATCATCCAGTTTGGGTGAAAAAATATTTGCTGAGATTTCTGGAGATTCGTAATTTTTAAAGACTTGGCAAACCCTTCCCATGAAAGTGTTTCTCGCCAGTCACTGCTTAGGGCTACATCAAGAGGAAACAAAACGTAGAGATAGAACGTGAAACTACTTTGTTGTGTCAAGTTTCAAGAAGCTAGCACAAACCGTGTTGGATTTAGAGTTCCAAATACATCTATCAATATAGGAGAAAACACAGTGAAACCTAAAAATTCAAACTGTTACTGGAAATGAACGCTTCAACATAGAAGAACGAAATTTGGGGAACCAAGTCGCCTTAGTGTACTGATCATTACCTGAAAGTATCATCCAGTTTGGGTGAAAAAATATTTGCTGAGATTTCTGGAGATTCGTAATTTTGGGAAGCTTGGCAACCCCTTCCCATGAAAGTGTTTCTCGCCAGTCACTGCTTAGGGCAACATCAAGAGGAAACAAAACGTAGAGATAGAATGTGAAACTACTTTGTTGTGTCAAGTTTCAACAAACTAGCACAAACCGTGTTGGATTTAGAGTTCCAAATACATCTATCAATATAGGAGAAAACAGAGTGAAACCTAAAAATTCAAACTGTTACTGGAAATGAACGCTTCAACATCGAAGAATGAAATTTGGGGAACCAAGTCGCCTTAGTGTACTGATCATTACCTGAAAGTATCATCCAGTTTGGGTGAAAAAATATTTGCTGAGATTTCTGGAGATTCGTAATTTTTGGAGACTTGGCAAACCCTTCCCATGAAAGTGTTTCTCGCCAGTCACTGCTTAGGGCTACATCAAGAGGAAACAAAACGTAGAGATAGAACGTGAAACTACTTTGCTGTGTCAAGTTTCAAGAAGCTAGCACAAACCGTTTTGGATTTAGCGTTCCAAATACATCTATCAATATAGGAGAAAACAGAGTGAAACCTAAAAATTCAAACTGTTACTGGAAATGAACGCTTCAACATAGAAGAACGAAATTTGGGGAACCAAGTCGCCTTAGTGTACTGATCATTACCTGAAAGTATCATCCAGTTTGGGTGAAAAAATATTTGCTGAGATTTCTGGAGATTCGTAATTTTTGGAAGCTTGGCAACCCCTTCCCATGAAAGTGTTTCTCGCCAGTCACTGCTTAGGGCTACATCAAGAGGAAACAAAACGTAGAGATAGAACGTGAAACTACTTTGCTGTGTCAAGTTTCAAGAAGCTAGCACAAACCGTTTTGGATTTAGCGTTCCAAATACATCTATCAATATAGGAGAAAACAGAGTGAAACCTAAAAATTCAAACTGTTACTGGAAATGAACGCTTCAACATAGAAGAACGAAATTTGGGGAACCAAGTCGCCTTAGTGTACTGATCATTACCTGAAAGTATCATCCAGTTTGGGTGAAAAAATATTTGCTGAGATTTCTGGAGATTCGTAATTTTTGGAAGCTTGGCAACCCCTTCCCATGAAAGTGTTTCTCGCCAGTCACTGCTTAGGGCTACATCAAGAGGAAACAAAACGTAGAGATAGAATGTGAAACTACTTTGTTGTGTCAAGTTTCAAGAAGCTAGCACAAACCATGTTGGATTTAGAGTTCCAAATACATCTATCAATATAGGAGAAAACACAGTGAAACCTAAAAATTCAAACTGTTACTGGAAATGAACGCTTCAACATAGAAGAATGAAATTTGGGGAACCAAGTCGCCTTAGTGTACTGATCATTACCTGAAAGTATCATCCAGTTTGGGTGAAAAAATATTTGCTGAGATTTCTGGAGATTCGTAATTTTTGGAGACTTGGCAAACCCTTCCCATGAAAGTGTTTCTCGCCAGTCACTGCTTAGGGCTACATCAAGAGGAAACAAAACGTAGAGATAGAACGTGAAACTACTTTGCTGTGTCAAGTTTCAAGAAGCTAGCACAAACCGTTTTGGATTTAGCGTTCCAAATACATCTATCAATATAGGAGAAAACAGAGTGAAACCTAAAAATTCAAACTGTTACTGGAAATGAACGCTTCAACATAGAAGAACGAAATTTGGGGAACCAAGTCGCCTTAGTGTACTGATCATTACCTGAAAGTATCATCCAGTTTGGGTGAAAAAATATTTGCTGTGATTTCTGGAGATTCGTAATTTTTGGAAGCTTGGCAACCCCTTCCCATGATAGTGTTTCTCGCCAGTCACTGCTTAGGGCTACATCAAGAGGAAACAAAACGTAGAGATAGAATGTGAAACTACTTTGTTGTGTCAAGCTTCAAGAAGCTACCACAAATCATGTTGGATTTAGAGTTCCAATACATCTATCAATATAGGAGAAAACAGAGTGAAACCTAAAAATTCAAACTGTTAGTGGAAATGAACGCTTCAACATAGAAGAACGAAATTTGGGGAACCAAGTCGCCTTAGTGTACTGATCATTACCTGAAAGTATCATCCAGTTTGGGTGAAAAAATATTTGCTGAGATTTCTGGAGATTCGTAATTTTTGGAAGCTTGGCAACCCCTTCCCATGAAAGTGTTTCTTGCCAGTCACTGCTTAGGGCTACATCAAGAGGAAACAAAACGTAGAGATAGAATGTGAAACTACTTTGTTTTGTCAACTTTCAAGAAGCTAGCACAAACCGTGTTGGATTCAGAGTTCCAAATACATCTATCAATATAGGAGAAAACAGAGTGAAACCTAAAAATTCAAACTGTTACTGGAAATGAACGCTTCAACATAGAAGAATGAAATTTGGGGAACCAAGTCGCCTTAGTGTACTGATCATTACCTGAAAGTATCATCCAGTTTGGGTGAAAAAATATTTGCTGAGATTTCTGGAGATTCGTAATTTTTGGAGACTTGGCAAACCCTTCCCATGAAAGTGTTTCTCGCCAGTCACTGCTTAGGGCTACATCAAGAGGAAACAAAACGTAGAGATAGAACGTGAAACTACTTTGCTGTGTCAAGTTTCAAGAAGCTAGCACAAACCGTTTTGGATTTAGCGTTCCAAATACATCTATCAATATAGGAGAAAACAGAGTGAAACCTAAAAATTCAAACTGTTACTGGAAATGAACGCTTCAACATAGAAGAACGAAATTTGGGGAACCAAGTCGCCTTAGTGTACTGATCATTACCTGAAAGTATCATCCAGTTTGGGTGAAAAAATATTTGCTGAGATTTCTGGAGATTCGTAATTTTTGGAGACTTGGCAAACCCTTCCCATGAAAGTGTTTCTCGCCAGTCACTGCTTAGGGCTACATCAAGAGGAAACAAAACGTAGAGATAGAACGTGAAACTACTTTGTTGTGTCAAGTTTCAAGAAGCTAGCACAAACCATGTTGGATTTAGAGTTCCAAATACATCTATCAATATAGGAGAAAACAGAGTGAAACCTAAAAATTCAAACTGTTACTGGAAATGAACGCTTCAACATAGAAGAACGAAATTTGGGGAACCAAGTCGCCTTAGTGTACTGATCATTACCTGAAAGTATCATCCAGTTTGGGTGAAAAAATATTTGCTGAGATTTCTGGAGATTCGTAATTTTTGGAAGCTTGGCAACCCCTTCCCATGAAAGTGTTTCTCGCCAGTCACTGCTTAGGGCTACATCAAGAGGAAACAAAACGTAGAGATAGAATGTGAAACTACTTTGTTGTGTCAAGGTTCAAGAAGCTAGCACAAATCGTGTTGGATTTAGAGTTCCAAATACATCTATCAATATAGGAGAAAACAGAGTGAAACCTAAAAATTCAAACTGTTAGTGGAAATGAACGCTTCAACATAGAAGAACGAAATTTGGGGAACCAAGTCGCCTTAGTGTACTGATCATTACCTGAAAGTATCATCCAGTTTGGGTGAAAAAATATTTGCTGAGATTTCTGGAGATTCGTAATTTTTAAAGACTTGGCAAACCCTTCCCATGAAAGTGTTTCTCGCCAGTCACTGCTTAGGGCTACATCAAGAGGAAACAAAACGTAGAGATAGAACGTGAAACTACTTTGTTGTGTCAAGTTTCAAGAAGCTAGCACAAACCGTGTTGGATTTAGAGTTCCAAATACATCTATCAATATAGGAGAAAACACAGTGAAACCTAAAAATTCAAACTGTTACTGGAAATGAACGCTTCAACATAGAAGAACGAAATTTGGGGAACCAAGTCGCCTTAGTGTACTGATCATTACCTGAAAGTATCATCCAGTTTGGGTGAAAAAATATTTGCTGAGATTTCTGGAGATTCGTAATTTTGGGAAGCTTGGCAACCCCTTCCCATGAAAGTGTTTCTCGCCAGTCACTGCTTAGGGCAACATCAAGAGGAAACAAAACGTAGAGATAGAATGTGAAACTACTTTGTTGTGTCAAGTTTCAACAAACTAGCACAAACCGTGTTGGATTTAGAGTTCCAAATACATCTATCAATATAGGAGAAAACAGAGTGAAACCTAAAAATTCAAACTGTTACTGGAAATGAACGCTTCAACATCGAAGAATGAAATTTGGGGAACCAAGTCGCCTTAGTGTACTGATCATTACCTGAAAGTATCATCCAGTTTGGGTGAAAAAATATTTGCTGAGATTTCTGGAGATTCGTAATTTTTGGAGACTTGGCAAACCCTTCCCATGAAAGTGTTTCTCGCCAGTCACTGCTTAGGGCTACATCAAGAGGAAACAAAACGTAGAGATAGAACGTGAAACTACTTTGCTGTGTCAAGTTTCAAGAAGCTAGCACAAACCGTTTTGGATTTAGCGTTCCAAATACATCTATCAATATAGGAGAAAACAGAGTGAAACCTAAAAATTCAAACTGTTACTGGAAATGAACGCTTCAACATAGAAGAACGAAATTTGGGGAACCAAGTCGCCTTAGTGTACTGATCATTACCTGAAAGTATCATCCAGTTTGGGTGAAAAAATATTTGCTGAGATTTCTGGAGATTCGTAATTTTTGGAAGCTTGGCAACCCCTTCCCATGAAAGTGTTTCTCGCCAGTCACTGCTTAGGGCTACATCAAGAGGAAACAAAACGTAGAGATAGAACGTGAAACTACTTTGCTGTGTCAAGTTTCAAGAAGCTAGCACAAACCGTTTTGGATTTAGCGTTCCAAATACATCTATCAATATAGGAGAAAACAGAGTGAAACCTAAAAATTCAAACTGTTACTGGAAATGAACGCTTCAACATAGAAGAACGAAATTTGGGGAACCAAGTCGCCTTAGTGTACTGATCATTACCTGAAAGTATCATCCAGTTTGGGTGAAAAAATATTTGCTGAGATTTCTGGAGATTCGTAATTTTTGGAAGCTTGGCAACCCCTTCCCATGAAAGTGTTTCTCGCCAGTCACTGCTTAGGGCTACATCAAGAGGAAACAAAACGTAGAGATAGAATGTGAAACTACTTTGTTGTGTCAAGTTTCAAGAAGCTAGCACAAACCATGTTGGATTTAGAGTTCCAAATACATCTATCAATATAGGAGAAAACACAGTGAAACCTAAAAATTCAAACTGTTACTGGAAATGAACGCTTCAACATAGAAGAATGAAATTTGGGGAACCAAGTCGCCTTAGTGTACTGATCATTACCTGAAAGTATCATCCAGTTTGGGTGAAAAAATATTTGCTGAGATTTCTGGAGATTCGTAATTTTTGGAGACTTGGCAAACCCTTCCCATGAAAGTGTTTCTCGCCAGTCACTGCTTAGGGCTACATCAAGAGGAAACAAAACGTAGAGATAGAACGTGAAACTACTTTGTTGTGTCAAGTTTCAAGAAGCTAGCACAAACCGTTTTGGATTTAGCGTTCCAAATACATCTATCAATATAGGAGAAAACAGAGTGAAACCTAAAAATTCAAACTGTTACTGGAAATGAACGCTTCAACATAGAAGAACGAAATTTGGGGAACCAAGTCGCCTTAGTGTACTGATCATTACCTGAAAGTATCATCCAGTTTGGGTGAAAAAATATTTGCTGAGATTTCTGGAGATTCGTAATTTTTGGAGACTTGGCAAACCCTTCCCATGAAAGTGTTTCTCGCCAGTCACTGCTTAGGGCTACATCAAGAGGAAACAAAACGTAGAGATAGAACGTGAAACTACTTTGTTGTGTCAAGTTTCAAGAAGCTAGCACAAACCGTGTTGGATTTAGAGTTCCAAATACATCTATCAATATAGGAGAAAACACAGTGAAACCTAAAATTTCAAACTGTTACTGGAAATGAACGCTTCAACATAGAAGAACGAAATTTGGGGAACCAAGTCGCCTTAGTGTACTGATCATTACCTGAAAGTATCATCCAGTTTGGGTGAAAAAATATTTGCTGAGATTTCTGGAGATTCGTAATTTTGGGAAGCTTGGCAACCCCTTCCCATGAAAGTGTTTCTCGCCAGTCACTGCTTAGGGCAACATCAAGAGGAAACAAAATGTAGAGATAGAATGTGAAACTACTTTGTTGTGTCAAGTTTCAACAAACTAGCACAAACCGTGTTGGATTTAGAGTTCCAAATACATCTATCAATATAGGAGAAAACAGAGTGAAACCTAAAAATTCAAACTGTTACTGGAAATGAACGCTTCAACATCGAAGAATGAAATTTGGGGAACCAAGTCGCCTTAGTGTACTGATCATTACCTGAAAGTATCATCCAGTTTGGGTGAAAAAATATTTGCTGAGATTTCTGGAGATTCGTAATTTTTGGAGACTTGGCAAACCCTTCCCATGAAAGTGTTTCTCGCCAGTCACTGCTTAGGGCTACATCAAGAGGAAACAAAACGTAGAGATAGAACGTGAAACTACTTTGTTGTGTCAAGTTTCAAGAAGCTAGCACAAACCGTTTTGGATTTAGCGTTCCAAATACATCTATCAATATAGGAGAAAACAGAGTGAAACCTAAAAATTCAAACTGTTACTGGAAATGAACGCTTCAACATCGAAGAATGAAATTTGGGGAACCAAGTCGCCTTAGTGTACTGATCATTACCTGAAAGTATCATCCAGTTTGGGTGAAAAAATATTTGCTGAGATTTCTGGAGATTCGTAATTTTTGGAGACTTGGCAAACCCTTCCCATGAAAGTGTTTCTCGCCAGTCACTGCTTAGGGCTACATCAAGAGGAAACAAAACGTAGAGATAGAACGTGAAACTACTTTGTTGTGTCAAGTTTCAAGAAGCTAGCACAAACCGTTTTGGATTTAGCGTTCCAAATACATCTATCAATATAGGAGAAAACAGAGTGAAACCTAAAAATTCAAACTGTTACTGGAAATGAACGCTTCAACATAGAAGAACGAAATTTGGGGAACCAAGTCGCCTTAGTGTACTGATCATTACCTGAAAGTATCATCCAGTTTGGGTGAAAAAATATTTGCTGAGATTTCTGGAGATTCGTAATTTTTGGAAGCTTGGCAACCCCTTCCCATGAAAGTGTTTCTCGCCAGTCACTGCTTAGGGCTACATCAAGAGGAAACAAAACGTAGAGATAGAACGTGAAACTACTTTGCTGTGTCAAGTTTCAAGAAGCTAGCACAAACCGTTTTGGATTTAGCGTTCCAAATACATCTATCAATATAGGAGAAAACAGAGTGAAACCTAAAAATTCAAACTGTTACTGGAAATGAACGCTTCAACATAGAAGAACGAAATTTGGGGAACCAAGTCGCCTTAGTGTACTGATCATTACCTGAAAGTATCATCCAGTTTGGGTGAAAAAATATTTGCTGAGATTTCTGGAGATTCGTAATTTTTGGAAGCTTGGCAACCCCTTCCCATGAAAGTGTTTCTCGCCAGTCACTGCTTAGGGCTACATCAAGAGGAAACAAAACGTAGAGATAGAATGTGAAACTACTTTGTTGGGTCAAGTTTCAAGAAGCTAGCACAAACCATGTTGGATTTAGAGTTCCAAATACATCTATCAATATAGGAGAAAACACAGTGAAACCTAAAAATTCAAACTGTTACTGGAAATGAACGCTTCAACATAGAAGAATGAAATTTGGGGAACCAAGTCGCCTTAGTGTACTGATCATTACCTGAAAGTATCATCCAGTTTGGGTGAAAAAATATTTGCTGAGATTTCTGGAGATTCGTAATTTTTGGAGACTTGGCAAACCCTTCCCATGAAAGTGTTTCTCGCCAGTCACTGCTTAGGGCTACATCAAGAGGAAACAAAACGTAGAGATAGAACGTGAAACTACTTTGTTGTGTCAAGTTTCAAGAAGCTAGCACAAACCGTTTTGGATTTAGCGTTCCAAATACATCTATCAATATAGGAGAAAACAGAGTGAAACCTAAAAATTCAAACTGTTACTGGAAATGAACGCTTCAACATAGAAGAACGAAATTTGGGGAACCAAGTCGCCTTAGTGTACTGATCATTACCTGAAAGTATCATCCAGTTTGGGTGAAAAAATATTTGCTGAGATTTCTGGAGATTCGTAATTTTTGGAGACTTGGCAAACCCTTCCCATGAAAGTGTTTCTCGCCAGTCACTGCTTAGGGCTACATCAAGAGGAAACAAAACGTAGAGATAGAACGTGAAACTACTTTGTTGTGTCAAGTTTCAAGAAGCTCGCACAAACCGTGTTGGATTTAGAGTTCCAAATACATCTATCAATATAGGAGAAAACACAGTGAAACCTAAAATTTCAAACTGTTACTGGAAATGAACGCTTCAACATAGAAGAACGAAATTTGGGGAACCAAGTTGCCTTAGTGTACTGATCATTACCTGAAAGTATCATCCAGTTTGGGTGAAAAAATATTTGCTGAGATTTCTGGAGATTCGTAATTTTGGGAAGCTTGGCAACCCCTTCCCATGAAAGTGTTTCTCGCCAGTCACTGCTTAGGGCAACATCAAGAGGAAACAAAATGTAGAGATAGAATGTGAAACTACTTTGTTGTGTCAAGTTTCAACAAACTAGCACAAACCGTGTTGGATTTAGAGTTCCAAATACATCTATCAATATAGGAGAAAACAGAGTGAAACCTAAAAATTCAAACTGTTACTGGAAATGAACGCTTCAACATCGAAGAATGAAATTTGGGGAACCAAGTCGCCTTAGTGTACTGATCATTACCTGAAAGTATCATCCAGTTTGGGTGAAAAAATATTTGCTGAGATTTCTGGAGATTCGTAATTTTTGGAGACTTGGCAAACCCTTCCCATGAAAGTGTTTCTCGCCAGTCACTGCTTAGGGCTACATCAAAAGAAAACAAAACGTAGAGATAGAACGTGAAACTACTTTGTTGTGTCAAGTTTCAAGAAGCTAGCACAAACCGTTTTGGATTTAGCGTTCCAAATACATCTATCAATATAGGAGAAAACAGAGTGAAACCTAAAAATTCAAACTGTTACTGGAAATGAACGCTTCAACATAGAAGAACGAAATTTGGGGAACCAAGTCGCCTTAGTGTACTGATCATTACCTGAAAGTATCATCCAGTTTGGGTGAAAAAATATTTGCTGAGATTTCTGGAGATTCGTAATTTTTGGAAGCTTGGCAACCCCTTCCCATGAAAGTGTTTCTCGCCAGTCACTGCTTAGGGCTACATCAAGAGGAAACAAAACGTAGAGATAGAACGTGAAACTACTTTGCTGTGTCAAGTTTCAAGAAGCTAGCACAAACCGTTTTGGATTTAGCGTTCCAAATACATCTATCAATATAGGAGAAAACAGAGTGAAACCTAAAAATTCAAACTGTTACTGGAAATGAACGCTTCAACATAGAAGAACGAAATTTGGGGAACCAAGTCGCCTTAGTGTACTGATCATTACCTGAAAGTATCATCCAGTTTGGGTGAAAAAATATTTGCTGAGATTTCTGGAGATTCGTAATTTTTGGAAGCTTGGCAACCCCTTCCCATGAAAGTGTTTCTCGCCAGTCACTGCTTAGGGCTACATCAAGAGGAAACAAAACGTAGAGATAGAACGTGAAACTACTTTGTTGTGTCAAGTTTCAAGAAGCTAGCACAAACCATGTTGGATTTAGAGTTCCAAATACATCTATCAATATAGGAGAAAACACAGTGAAACCTAAAAATTCAAACTGTTACTGGAAATGAACGCTTCAACATAGAAGAATGAAATTTGGGGAACCAAGTCGCCTTAGTGTACTGATCATTACCTGAAAGTATCATCCAGTTTGGGTGAAAAAATATTTGCTGAGATTTCTGGAGATTCGTAATTTTTGGAGACTTGGCAAACCCTTCCCATGAAAGTGTTTCTCGCCAGTCACTGCTTAGGGCTACATCAAGAGGAAACAAAACGTAGAGATAGAACGTGAAACTACTTTGTTGTGTCAAGTTTCAAGAAGCTAGCACAAACCGTGTTGCATTTAGAGTTCCAAATACATCTATCAATATAGGAGAAAACAGAGTGAAACCTAAAAATTCAAACTGTTACTGGAAATGAACGCTTCAACATAGAAGAACGAAATTTGGGGAACCAAGTCGCCTTAGTGTACTGATCATTACCTGAAAGTATCATCCAGTTTGGGTGAAAAAATATTTGCTGAGATTTCTGGAGATTCGTAATTTTTGGAGACTTGGCAAACCCTTCCCATGAAAGTGTTTCTCGCCAGTCACTGCTTAGGGCTACATCAAGAGGAAACAAAACGTAGAGATAGAATGTGAAACTACTTTGTTGTGTCAAGTTTCAAGAAGCTAGCCCAAACCATGTTGGATTTAGAGTTCCAAATACATCTATCAATATAGGAGAAAACAGAGTGAAACCTAAAAATTCAAACTGTTACTGGAAATGAACGCTTCAACATAGAAGAATGAAATTTGGGGAATCAAGTCGCCTTAGTGTACTGATCATTACCTGAAAGTATCATCCAGTTTGGGTGAAAAAATATTTGCTGAGATTTCTGGAGATTCGTAATTTTTGGAGACTTGGCAAACCCTTCCCATGAAAGTGTTTCTCGCCAGTCACTGCTTAGGGCTACATCAAGAGGAAACAAAACGTAGAGATAGAACGTGAAACTACTTTGCTGTGTCAAGTTTCAAGAAGCTAGCACAAACCGTTTTGGATTTAGCGTTCCAAATACATCTATCAATATAGGAGAAAACAGAGTGAAACCTAAAAATTCAAACTGTTACTGGAAATGAACGCTTCAACATAGAAGAACGAAATTTGGGGAACCAAGTCGCCTTAGTGTACTGATCATTACCTGAAAGTATCATCCAGTTTGGGTGAAAAAATATTTGCTGTGATTTCTGGAGATTCGTAATTTTTGGAAGCTTGGCAACCCCTTCCCATGATAGTGTTTCTCGCCAGTCACTGCTTAGGGCTACATCAAGAGGAAACAAAACGTAGAGATAGAATGTGAAACTACTTTGTTGTGTCAAGCTTCAAGAAGCTACCACAAATCGTGTTGGATTTAGAGTTCCAATACATCTATCAATATAGGAGAAAACAGAGTGAAACCTAAAAATTCAAACTGTTAGTGGAAATGAACGCTTCAACATAGAAGAACGAAATTTGGGGAACCAAGTCGCCTTAGTGTACTGATCATTACCTGAAAGTATCATCCAGTTTGGGTGAAAAAATATTTGCTGAGATTTCTGGAGATTCGTAATTTTTGGAAGCTTGGCAACCCCTTCCCATGAAAGTGTTTCTTGCCAGTCACTGCTTAGGGCTACATCAAGAGGAAACAAAACGTAGAGATAGAATGTGAAACTACTTTGTTTTGTCAACTTTCAAGAAGCTAGCACAAACCGTGTTGGATTCAGAGTTCCAAATACATCTATCAATATAGGAGAAAACAGAGTGAAACCTAAAAATTCAAACTGTTACTGGAAATGAACGCTTCAACATAGAAGAATGAAATTTGGGGAACCAAGTCGCCTTAGTGTACTGATCATTACCTGAAAGTATCATCCAGTTTGGGTGAAAAAATATTTGCTGAGATTTCTGGAGATTCGTAATTTTTGGAGACTTGGCAAACCCTTCCCATGAAAGTGTTTCTCGCCAGTCACTGCTTAGGGCTACATCAAGAGGAAACAAAACATAGAGATAGAACGTGAAACTACTTTGCTGTGTCAAGTTTCAAGAAGCTAGCACAAACCGTTTTGGATTTAGCGTTCCAAATACATCTATCAATATAGGAGAAAACAGAGTGAAACCTAAAAATTCAAACTGTTACTGGAAATGAACGCTTCAACATAGAAGAACGAAATTTGGGGAACCAAGTCGCCTTAGTGTACTGATCATTACCTGAAAGTATCATCCAGTTTGGGTGAAAAAATATTTGCTGAGATTTCTGGAGATTCGTAATTTTTGGAGACTTGGCAACCCCTTCCCATGAAAGTGTTTCTCGCCAGTCACTGCTTAGGGCTACATCAAGAGGAAACAAAACGTAGAGATAGAACGTGAAACTACTTTGTTGTGTCAAGTTTCAAGAAGCTAGCACAAACCATGTTGGATTTAGAGTTCCAAATTCATCTATCAATATAGGAGAAAACAGAGTGAAACCTAAAAATTCAAACTGTTACTGGAAATGAACGCTTCAACATAGAAGAACGAAATTTGGGGAACCAAGTCGCCTTAGTGTACTGATCATTACCTGAAAGTATCATCCAGTTTGGGTGAAAAAATATTTGCTGAGATTTCTGGAGATTCGTAATTTTTGGAAGCTTGGCAACCCCTTCCCATGAAAGTGTTTCTCGCCAGTCACTGCTTAGGGCTACATCAAGAGGAAACAAAACGTAGAGATAGAATGTGAAACTACTTTGTTTTGTCAAGGTTCAAGAAGCTAGCACAAATCGTGTTGGATTTAGAGTTCCAAATACATCTATCAATATAGGAGAAAACAGAGTGAAACCTAAAAATTCAAACTGTTAGTGGAAATGAACGCTTCAACATAGAAGAACGAAATTTGGGGAACCAAGTCGCCTTAGTGTACTGATCATTACCTGAAAGTATCATCCAGTTTGGGTGAAAAAATATTTGCTGAGATTTCTGGAGATTCGTAATTTTTGGAGACTTGGCAAACCCTTCCCATGAAAGTGTTTCTCGCCAGTCACTGCTTAGGGCTACATCAAGAGGAAACAAAACGTAGAGATAGAACGTGAAATACTTTGTTGTGTCAAGTTTCAAGAAGCTAGCACAAACCGTGTTGGATTTAGAGTTCCAAATACATCTATCAATATAGGAGAAAACAGAGTGAAACCTAAAAATTCAAACTGTTACTGGAAATGAACGCTTCAACATAGAAGAACGAAATTTGGGGAACCAAGTCGCCTTAGTGTACTGATCATTACCTGAAAGTATCATCCAGTTTGGGTGAAAAAATATTTGCTGAGATTTCTGGAGATTCGTAATTTTGGGAAGCTTGGCAACCCCTTCCCATGAAAGTGTTTTTCGCCAGTCACTGCTTAGGGCAACATCAAGAGGAAACAAAACGTAGAGATAGAATGTGAAACTACTTTGTTGTGTCAAGTTTAAAACAAACTAGCACAAACCGTGTTGGATTTAGAGTTCCAAATACATCTATCAATATAGGAGAAAACAGAGTGAAACCTAAAAATTCAAACTGTTACTGGAAATGAACGCTTCAACATCGAAGAATGAAATTTGGGGAACCAAGTCGCCTTAGTGTACTGATCATTACCTGAAAGTATCATCCAGTTTGGGTGAAAAAATATTTGCTGAGATTTCTGGAGATTCGTAATTTTTGGAAGCTTGGCAACCCCTTCCCATGAAAGTGTTTCTCGCCAGTCACTGCTTAGGGCTACATCAAGAGGAAACAAAACGTAGAGATAGAATGTGAAACTACTTTGTTGTGTCAAGCTTCAAGAAGCTACCACAAATCGTGTTGGATTTAGAGTTCCAATACATCTATCAATATAGGAGAAAACAGAGTGAAACCTAAAAATTCAAACTGTTACTGGAAATGAACGCTTCAACATAGAAGAACGAAATTTGGGGAACCAAGTCGCCTTAGTGTACTGATCATTACCTGAAAGTATCATCCAGTTTGGGTGAAAAAATATTTGCTGAGATTTCTGGAGATTCGTAATTTTTGGAGACTTGGCAAACCCTTCCCATGAAAGTGTTTCTCGCCAGTCACTGCTTAGGGCTACATCAAGAGGAAACAAAACGTAGAGATAGAACGTGAAACTACTTTGCTGTGTCAAGTTTCAAGAAGCTAGCACAAACCGTTTTGGATTTAGCGTTCCAAATACATCTATCAATATAGGAGAAAACAGAGTGAAACCTAAAAATTCAAACTGTTACTGGAAATGAACGCTTCAACATAGAAGAACGAAATTTGGGGAACCAAGTCGCCTTAGTGTACTGATCATTACCTGAAAGTATCATCCAGTTTGGGTGAAAAAATATTTGCTGAGATTTCTGGAGATTCGTAATTTTTGGAGACTTGGCAAACCCTTCCCATGAAAGTGTTTCTCGCCAGTCACTGCTTAGGGCTACATCAAGAGGAAACAAAACGTAGAGATAGAACGTGAAACTACTTTGTTGTGTCAAGTTTCAAGAAGCTAGCACAAACCATGTTGGATTTAGAGTTCCAAATACATCTATCAATATAGGAGAAAACAGAGTGAAACCTAAAAATTCAAACTGTTACTGGAAATGAACGCTTCAACATAGAAGAACGAAATTTGGGGAACCAAGTCGCCTTAGTGTACTGATCATTACCTGAAAGTATCATCCAGTTTGGGTGAAAAAATATTTGCTAAGATTTCTGGAGATTTGTAATTTTTGGAAGCTTGGCAACCCCTTCCCATGAAAGTGTTTCTCGCCAGTCAGTGCTTAGGGCTACATCAAGAGGAAACAAAACGTAGAGATAGAATGTGAAACTACTTTGTTGTGTCAAGCTTCAAGAAGCTACCACAAATCGTGTTGGATTTAGAGTTCCAAATATATCTATCAATATAGAAGAAAACAGAGTGAAACCAAAAAATTCAAACTGTTACTGGAAATGAACGCTTCAACATAGAAGAACGAAATTTGGGGAACCAAGTCGCCTTAGTGTACTGATCATTACCTGAAAGTATCATCCAGTTTGGGTGAAAAAATATTTGCTGAGATTTCTGGAGATTCGTAATTTTTGGAAGCTTGGCAACCCCTTCCCATGAAAGTGTTTTTCGCCAGTCACTGCTTAGGGCTACATCAAGAGGAAACAAAACGTAGAGATAGAACGTGAAACTACTTTGTTTTGTCAACTTTCAAGAAGCTAGCACAAACCGTGTTGGATTCAGAATTCCAAATACATCTATCAATATAGGAGAAAACAGAGTGAAACCTAAAAATTCAAACTGTTACTGGAAATGAACGCTTCAACATAGAAGAACGAAATTTGGGGAACCAAGTCGCCTTAGTGTACTGATCATTACCTGAAAGTATCATCCAGTTTGGGTGATAAAATATTTGCTGAGATTTCTGGAGATTCGTAATTTTTGGAAGCTTGGCAACCCCTTCCCATGAAAGTGTTTCTCGCCAGTCACTGCTTAGGGCTACATCAAGAGGAAACAAAACGTAGAGATAGAATGTGAAACTACTTTGTTGTGTCAAGTTTCAAGAAGCTAGCACAAACCATGTTGGATTTAGAGTTCCAAATACATCTATCAATATAGGAGAAAACACAGTGAAACCTAAAAATTCAAACTGTTACTGGAAATGAACGCTTCAACATAGAAGAATGAAATTTGGGGAACCAAGTCGCCTTAGTGTACTGATCATTACCTGAAAGTATCATCCAGTTTGGGTGAAAAAATATTTGCTGAGATTTCTGGAGATTCGTAATTTTTGGAGACTTGGCAAACCCTTCCCATGAAAGTGTTTCTCGCCAGTCACTGCTTAGGGCTACATCAAGAGGAAACAAAACGTAGAGATAGAATGTGAAACTACTTTGTTGTGTCAAGTTTCAAGAAGCTAGCACAAACCGTGTTGGATTTAGAGTTCCAAATACATCTATCAATATAGGAGAAAACAGAGTGAAACCTAAAAATTCAAACTGTTACTGGAAATGAACGCTTCAACATAGAAGAACGAAATTTGGGGAACCAAGTCGCCTTAGTGTACTGATCATTACCTGAAAGTATCATCCAGTTTGGGTGAAAAAATATTTGCTGAGATTTCTGGAGATTCGTAATTTTTGGAGACTTGGCAAACCCTTCCCATGAAAGTGTTTCTCGCCAGTCACTGCTTAGGGCTACATCAAGAGGAAACAAAACGTAGAGATAGAATGTGAAACTACTTTGTTGTGTCAAGTTTCAAGAAGCTAGCCCAAACCATGTTGGATTTAGAGTTCCAAATACATCTATCAATATAGGAGAAAACAGAGTGAAACCTAAAAATTCAAACTGTTACTGGAAATGAACGCTTCAACATAGAAGAATGAAATTTGGGGAATCAAGTCGCCTTAGTGTACTGATCATTACCTGAAAGTATCATCCAGTTTGGGTGAAAAAATATTTGCTGAGATTTCTGGAGATTCGTAATTTTTGGAGACTTGGCAAACCCTTCCCATGAAAGTGTTTCTCGCCAGTCACTGCTTAGGGCTACATCAAGAGGAAACAAAACGTAGAGATAGAACGTGAAACTACTTTGCTGTGTCAAGTTTCAAGAAGCTAGCACAAACCGTTTTGGATTTAGCGTTCCAAATACATCTATCAATATAGGAGAAAACAGAGTGAAACCTAAAAATTCAAACTGTTACTGGAAATGAACGCTTCAACATAGAAGAACGAAATTTGGGGAACCAAGTCGCCTTAGTGTACTGATCATTACCTGAAAGTATCATCCAGTTTGGGTGAAAAAATATTTGCTGTGATTTCTGGAGATTCGTAATTTTTGGAAGCTTGGCAACCCCTTCCCATGATAGTGTTTCTCGCCAGTCACTGCTTAGGGCTACATCAAGAGGAAACAAAACGTAGAGATAGAATGTGAAACTACTTTGTTGTGTCAAGCTTCAAGAAGCTACCACAAATCGTGTTGGATTTAGAGTTCCAATACATCTATCAATATAGGAGAAAACAGAGTGAAACCTAAAAATTCAAACTGTTAGTGGAAATGAACGCTTCAACATAGAAGAACGAAATTTGGGGAACCAAGTCGCCTTAGTGTACTGATCATTACCTGAAAGTATCATCCAGTTTGGGTGAAAAAATATTTGCTGAGATTTCTGGAGATTCGTAATTTTTGGAAGCTTGGCAACCCCTTCCCATGAAAGTGTTTCTTGCCAGTCACTGCTTAGGGCTACATCAAGAGGAAACAAAACGTAGAGATAGAATGTGAAACTACTTTGTTTTGTCAACTTTCAAGAAGCTAGCACAAACCGTGTTGGATTCAGAGTTCCAAATACATCTATCAATATAGGAGAAAACAGAGTGAAACCTAAAAATTCAAACTGTTACTGGAAATGAACGCTTCAACATAGAAGAATGAAATTTGGGGAACCAAGTCGCCTTAGTGTACTGATCATTACCTGAAAGTATCATCCAGTTTGGGTGAAAAAATATTTGCTGAGATTTCTGGAGATTCGTAATTTTTGGAGACTTGGCAAACCCTTCCCATGAAAGTGTTTCTCGCCAGTCACTGCTTAGGGCTACATCAAGAGGAAACAAAACATAGAGATAGAACGTGAAACTACTTTGCTGTGTCAAGTTTCAAGAAGCTAGCACAAACCGTTTTGGATTTAGCGTTCCAAATACATCTATCAATATAGGAGAAAACAGAGTGAAACCTAAAAATTCAAACTGTTACTGGAAATGAACGCTTCAACATAGAAGAACGAAATTTGGGGAACCAAGTCGCCTTAGTGTACTGATCATTACCTGAAAGTATCATCCAGTTTGGGTGAAAAAATATTTGCTGAGATTTCTGGAGATTCGTAATTTTTGGAGACTTGGCAACCCCTTCCCATGAAAGTGTTTCACGCCAGTCACTGCTTAGGGCTACATCAAGAGGAAACAAAACGTAGAGATAGAACGTGAAACTACTTTGTTGTGTCAAGTTTCAAGAAGCTAGCACAAACCATGTTGGATTTAGAGTTCCAAATTCATCTATCAATATAGGAGAAAACAGAGTGAAACCTAAAAATTCAAACTGTTACTGGAAATGAACGCTTCAACATAGAAGAACGAAATTTGGGGAACCAAGTCGCCTTAGTGTACTGATCATTACCTGAAAGTATCATCCAGTTTGGGTGAAAAAATATTTGCTGAGATTTCTGGAGATTCGTAATTTTTGGAAGCTTGGCAACCCCTTCCCATGAAAGTGTTTCTCGCCAGTCACTGCTTAGGGCTACATCAAGAGGAAACAAAACGTAGAGATAGAATGTGAAACTACTTTGTTTTGTCAAGGTTCAAGAAGCTAGCACAAATCGTGTTGGATTTAGAGTTCCAAATACATCTATCAATATAGGAGAAAACAGAGTGAAACCTAAAAATTCAAACTGTTAGTGGAAATGAACGCTTCAACATAGAAGAACGAAATTTGGGGAACCAAGTCGCCTTAGTGTACTGATCATTACCTGAAAGTATCATCCAGTTTGGGTGAAAAAATATTTGCTGAGATTTCTGGAGATTCGTAATTTTTGGAGACTTGGCAACCCCTTCCCATGAAAGTGTTTCTCGCCAGTCACTGCTTAGGGCTACATCAAGAGGAAACAAAACGTAGAGATAGAACGTGAAATACTTTGTTGTGTCAAGTTTCAAGAAGCTAGCACAAACCGTGTTGGATTTAGAGTTCCAAATACATCTATCAATATAGGAGAAAACAGAGTGAAACCTAAAAATTCAAACTGTTACTGGAAATGAACGCTTCAACATCGAAGAATGAAATTTGGGGAACCAAGTCGCCTTAGTGTACTGATCATTACCTGAAAGTATCATCCAGTTTGGGTGAAAAAATATTTGCTGAGATTTCTGGAGATTCATAATTTTTGGAGACTTGGCAAACCCTTCCCATGAAAGTGTTTCTCGCCAGTCACTGCTTAGGGCTACATCAAGAGGAAACAAAACGTAGAGATAGAACGTGAAACTACTTTGCTGTGTCAAGTTTCAAGAAGCTAGCACAAACCGTCTTGGATTTAGAGTTCCAAATACATCTATCAATATAGGAGAAAACAGAGTGAAACCTAAAAATTCAAACTGTTACTGGAAATGAACGCTTCAACATAGAAGAACGAAATTTGGGGAACCAAGTCGCCTTAGTGTACTGATCATTACCTGAAAGTATCATCCAGTTTGGGTGAAAAAATATTTGCTGAGATTTCTGGAGATTCGTAATTTTTGGAAGCTTGGCAACCCCTTCCCATGAAAGTGTTTCTCGCCAGTCACTGCTTAGGGCTACATCAAGAGGAAACAAAACGTAGAGATAGAACGTGAAACTACTTTGCTGTGTCAAGTTTCAAGAAGCTAGCACAAACCGTTTTGGATTTAGCGTTCCAAATACATCTATCAATATAGGAGAAAACAGAGTGAAACCTAAAAATTCAAACTGTTACTGGAAATGAACGCTTCAACATAGAAGAACGAAATTTGGGGAACCAAGTCGCCTTAGTGTACTGATCATTACCTGAAAGTATCATCCAGTTTGGGTGAAAAAATATTTGCTGAGATTTCTGGAGATTCGTAATTTTTGGAAGCTTGGCAACCCCTTCCCATGAAAGTGTTTCTCGCCAGTCACTGCTTAGGGCTACATCAAGAGGAAACAAAACGTAGAGATAGAATGTGAAACTACTTTGTTGTGTCAAGCTTCAAGAAGCTACCACAAATCGTGTTGGATTTAGAGTTCCAATACATCTATCAATATAGGAGAAAACAGAGTGAAACCTAAAAATTCAAACTGTTACTGGAAATGAACGCTTCAACATAGAAGAACGAAATTTGGGGAACCAAGTCGCCTTAGTGTACTGATCATTACCTGAAAGTATCATCCAGTTTGGGTGAAAAAATATTTGCTGAGATTTCTGGAGATTCGTAATTTTTGGAGACTTGGCAAACCCTTCCCATGAAAGTGTTTCTCGCCAGTCACTGCTTAGGGCTACATCAAGAGGAAACAAAACGTAGAGATAGAACGTGAAACTACTTTGCTGTGTCAAGTTTCAAGAAGCTAGCACAAACCGTTTTGGATTTAGCGTTCCAAATACATCTATCAATATAGGAGAAAACAGAGTGAAACCTAAAAATTCAAACTGTTACTGGAAATGAACGCTTCAACATAGAAGAACGAAATTTGGGGAACCAAGTCGCCTTAGTGTACTGATCATTACCTGAAAGTATCATCCAGTTTGGGTGAAAAAATATTTGCTGAGATTTCTGGAGATTCGTAATTTTTGGAGACTTGGCAAACCCTTCCCATGAAAGTGTTTCTCGCCAGTCACTGCTTAGGGCTACATCAAGAGGAAACAAAACCTAGAGATAGAACGTGAAACTACTTTGTTGTGTCAAGTTTCAAGAAGCTAGCACAAACCATGTTGGATTTAGAGTTCCAAATACATCTATCAATATAGGAGAAAACAGAGTGAAACCTAAAAATTCAAACTGTTACTGGAAATGAACGCTTCAACATAGAAGAACGAAATTTGGGGAACCAAGTCGCCTTAGTGTACTGATCATTACCTGAAAGTATCATCCAGTTTGGGTGAAAAAATATTTGCTAAGATTTCTGGAGATTCGTAATTTTTGGAAGCTTGGCAACCCCTTCCCATGAAAGTGTTTCTCGCCAGTCAGTGCTTAGGGCTACATCAAGAGGAAACAAAACGTAGAGATAGAATGTGAAACTACTTTGTTGTGTCAAGCTTCAAGAAGCTACCACAAATCGTGTTGGATTTAGAGTTCCAAATATATCTATCAATATAGAAGAAAACAGAGTGAAACCTAAAAATTCAAACTGTTACTGGAAATGAACGCTTCAACATAGAAGAACGAAATTTGGGGAACCAAGTCGCCTTAGTGTACTGATCATTACCTGAAAGTATCATCCAGTTTGGGTGAAAAAATATTTGCTGAGATTTCTGGAGATTCGTAATTTTTGGAAGCTTGGCAACCCCTTCCCATGAAAGTGTTTTTCGCCAGTCACTGCTTAGGGCTACATCAAGAGGAAACAAAACGTAGAGATAGAACGTGAAACTACTTTGTTTTGTCAACTTTCAAGAAGCTAGCACAAACCGTGTTGGATTCAGAATTCTAAATACATCTATCAATATAGGAGAAAACAGAGTGAAACCTAAAAATTCAAACTGTTACTGGAAATGAACGCTTCAACATAGAAGAACGAAATTTGGGGAACCAAGTCGCCTTAGTGTACTGATCATTACCTGAAAGTATCATCCAGTTTGGGTGAAAAAATATTTGCTGAGATTTCTGGAGATTCGTAATTTTTGGAAGCTTGGCAACCCCTTCCCATGAAAGTGTTTCTCGCCAGTCACTGCTTAGGGCTACATCAAGAGGAAACAAAACGTAGAGATAGAATGTGAAACTACTTTGTTGTGTCAAGTTTCAAGAAGCTAGCACAAACCATGTTGGATTTAGAGTTCCAAATACATCTATCAATATAGGAGAAAACACAGTGAAACCTAAAAATTCAAACTGTTACTGGAAATGAACGCTTCAACATAGAAGAATGAAATTTGGGGAACCAAGTCGCCTTAGTGTACTGATCATTACCTGAAAGTATCATCCAGTTTGGGTGAAAAAATATTTGCTGAGATTTCTGGAGATTCGTAATTTTTGGAGACTTGGCAAACCCTTCCCATGAAAGTGTTTCTCGCCAGTCACTGCTTAGGGCTACATCAAGAGGAAACAAAACGTAGAGATAGAATGTGAAACTACTTTGTTGTGTCAAGTTTCAAGAAGCTAGCACAAACCGTGTTGGATTTAGAGTTCCAAATACATCTATCAATATAGGAGAAAACAGAGTGAAACCTAAAAATTCAAACTGTTACTGGAAATGAACGCTTCAACATAGAAGAACGAAATTTGGGGAACCAAGTCGCCTTAGTGTACTGATCATTACCTGAAAGTATCATCCAGTTTGGGTGAAAAAATATTTGCTGAGATTTCTGGAGATTCGTAATTTTTGGAGACTTGGCAAACCCTTCCCATGAAAGTGTTTCTCGCCAGTCACTGCTTAGGGCTACATCAAGAGGAAACAAAACGTAGAGATAGAATGTGAAACTACTTTGTTGTGTCAAGTTTCAAGAAGCTAGCCCAAACCATGTTGGATTTAGAGTTCCAAATACATCTATCAATATAGGAGAAAACAGAGTGAAACCTAAAAATTCAAACTGTTACTGGAAATGAACGCTTCAACATCGAAGAATGAAATTTGGGGAATCAAGTCGCCTTAGTGTACTGATCATTACCTGAAAGTATCATCCAGTTTGGGTGAAAAAATATTTGCTGAGATTTCTGGAGATTCGTAATTTTTGGAGACTTGGCAAACCCTTCCCATGAAAGTGTTTCTCGCCAGTCACTGCTTAGGGCTACATCAAGAGGAAACAAAACGTAGAGATAGAACGTGAAACTACTTTGCTGTGTCAAGTTTCAAGAAGCTAGCACAAACCGTTTTGGATTTAGCGTTCCAAATACATCTATCAATATAGGAGAAAACAGAGTGAAACCTAAAAATTCAAACTGTTACTGGAAATGAACGCTTCAGCATAGAAGAACGAAATTTGGGGAACCAAGTCGCCTTAGTGTACTGATCATTACCTGAAAGTATCATCCAGTTTGGGTGAAAAAATATTTGCTGTGATTTCTGGAGATTCGTAATTTTTGGAAGCTTGGCAACCCCTTCCCATGATAGTGTTTCTCGCCAGTCACTGCTTAGGGCTACATCAAGAGGAAACAAAACGTAGAGATAGAATGTGAAACTACTTTGTTGTGTCAAGCTTCAAGAAGCTACCACAAATCGTGTTGTATTTAGAGTTCCAATACATCTATCAATATAGGAGAAAACAGAGTGAAACCTAAAAATTCAAACTGTTAGTGGAAATGAACGCTTCAACATAGAAGAACGAAATTTGGGAACCAAGTCGCCTTAGTGTACTGATCATTACCTGAAAGTATCATCCAGTTTGGGTGAAAAAATATTTGCTGAGATTTCTGGAGATTCGTAATTTTTGGAAGCTTGGCAACCCCTTCCCATGAAAGTGTTTCTTGCCAGTCACTGCTTAGGGCTACATCAAGAGGAAACAAAACGTAGAGATAGAATGTGAAACTACTTTGTTTTGTCAACTTTCAAGAAGCTAGCACAAACCGTGTTGGATTCAGAGTTCCAAATACATCTATCAATATAGGAGAAAACAGAGTGAAACCTAAAAATTCAAACTGTTACTGGAAATGAACGCTTCAACATAGAAGAATGAAATTTGGGGAACCAAGTCGCCTTAGTGTACTGATCATTACCTGAAAGTATCATCCAGTTTGGGTGAAAAAATATTTGCTGAGATTTCTGGAGATTCGTAATTTTTGGAGACTTGGCAAACCCTTCCCATGAAAGTGTTTCTCGCCAGTCACTGCTTAGGGCTACATCAAGAGGAAACAAAACGTAGAGATAGAACGTGAAACTACTTTGCTGTGTCAAGTTTCAAGAAGCTAGCACAAACCGTTTTGGATTTAGCGTTCCAAATACATCTATCAATATAGGAGAAAACAGAGTGAAACCTAAAAATTCAAACTGTTACTGGAAATGAACGCTTCAACATAGAAGAACGAAATTTGGGGAACCAAGTCGCCTTAGTGTACTGATCATTACCTGAAAGTATCATCCAGTTTGGGTGAAAAAATATTTGCTGAGATTTCTGGAGATTCGTAATTTTTGGAAGCTTGGCAAACCCTTCCCATGAAAGTGTTTCTCGCCAGTCACTGCTTAGGGCTACATCAAGAGGAAACAAAACGTAGAGATAGAACGTGAAACTACTTTGTTGTGTCAAGTTTCAAGAAGCTAGCACAAACCATGTTGGATTTAGAGTTCCAAATACATCTATCAATATAGGAGAAAACAGAGTGAAACCTAAAAATTCAAACTGTTACTGGAAATGAACGCTTCAACATAGAAGAACGAAATTTGGGGAACCAAGTCGCCTTAGTGTACTGATCATTACCTGAAAGTATCATCCAGTTTGGGTGAAAAAATATTTGCTGAGATTTCTGGAGATTCGTAATTTTTGGAAGCTTGGCAACCCCTTCCCATGAAAGTGTTTCTCGCCAGTCACTGCTTAGAGCTACATCAAGAGGAAACAAAACGTAGAGATAGAATGTGAAACCTCTTTGTTGTGTCAAGGTTCAAGAAGCTAGCACAAATCGTGTTGGATTTAGAGTTCCAAATACATCTATCAATATAGGAGAAAACAGAGTGAAACCTAAAAATTCAAACTGTTAGTGGAAATGAACGCTTCAACATAGAAGAACGAAATTTGGGGAACCAAGTCGCCTTAGTGTACTGATCATTACCTGAAAGTATCATCCAGTTTGGGTGAAAAAATATTTGCTGAGATTTCTGGAGATTCGTAATTTTTGGAGACTTGGCAAACCCTTCCCATGAAAGTGTTTCTCGCCAGTCACTGCTTAGGGCTACATCAAGAGGAAACAAAACGTAGAGATAGAACGTGAAACTACTTTGTTGTGTCAAGTTTCAAGAAGCTAGCACAAACCGTGTTGGATTTAGAGTTCCAAATACATCTATCAATATAGGAGAAAGCACAGTGAAACCTAAAAATTCAAACTGTTACTGGAAATGAACGCTTCAACATAGAAGAACGAAATTTGGGGAACCAAGTCGCCTTAGTGTACTGATCATTACCTGAAAGTATCATCCAGTTTGGGTGAAAAAATATTTGCTGAGATTTCTGGAGATTCGTAATTTTGGGAAGCTTGGCAACCCCTTCCCATGAAAGTGTTTCTCGCCAGTCACTGCTTAGGGCAACATCAAGAGGAAACAAAACGTAGAGATAGAATGTGAAACTACTTTGTTGTGTCAAGTTTCAACAAACTAGCACAAACCGTGTTGGATTTAGAGTTCCAAATACATCTATCAATATAGGAGAAAACAGAGTGAAACCTAAAAATTCAAACTGTTACTGGAAATGAACGCTTCAACATCGAAGAATGAAATTTGGGGAACCAAGTCGCCTTAGTGTACTGATCATTACCTGAAAGTAACATCCAGTTTGGGTGAAAAAATATTTGCTGAGATTTCTGGAGATTCGTAATTTTTGGAGACTTGGCAAACCCTTCCCATGAAAGTGTTTCTCGCCAGTCACTGCTTAGGGCTACATCAAGAGGAAACAAAACGTAGAGATAGAACGTGAAACTACTTTGCTGTGTCAAGTTTCAAGAAGCTAGCACAAACCGTTTTGGATTTAGCGTTCCAAATACATCTATCAATATAGGAGAAAACAGAGTGAAACCTAAAAATTCAAACTGTTACTGGAAATGAACGCTTCAACATAGAAGAACGAAATTTGGGGAACCAAGTCGCCTTAGTGTACTGATCATTACCTGAAAGTATCATCCAGTTTGGGTGAAAAAATATTTGCTGAGATTTCTGGAGATTCGTAATTTTTGGAAGCTTGGCAACCCCTTCCCATGAAAGTGTTTCTCGCCAGTCACTGCTTAGGGCTACATCAAGAGGAAACAAAACGTAGAGATAGAACGTGAAACTACTTTGTTGTGTCAAGTTTCAAGAACCTAGCACAAACCGTGTTGGATTTAGAGTTCCAAATACATCTATCAATATAGGAGAAAACAGAGTGAAACCTAAAAATTCAAACTGTTACTGGAAATGAACGCTTCAACATAGAAGAACGAAATTTGGGGAACCAAGTCGCCTTAGTGTACTGATCATTACCTGAAAGTATCATCCAGTTTGGGTGAAAAAATATTTGCTAAGATTTCTGGAGATTCGTAATTTTTGGAAGCTTGGCAACCCCTTCCCATGAAAGTGTTTCTCGCCAGTCAGTGCTTAGGGCTACATCAAGAGGAAACAAAACGTAGAGATAGAATGTGAAACTACTTTGTTGTGTCAAGCTTCAAGAAGCTACCACAAATCGTGTTGGATTTAGAGTTCCAAATATATCTATCAAATAGGAGAAAACAGAGTGAAACCTAAAAATTCAAACTGTTAGTGGAAATGAACGCTTCAACATAGAAGAACGAAATTTGGGGAACCAAGTCGCCTTAGTGTACTGATCATTACCTGAAAGTATCATCCAGTTTGGGTGAAAAAATATTTGCTGAGATTTCTGGAGATTCGTAATTTTTGGAAGCTTGGCAACCCCTTCCCATGAAAGTGTTTTTCGCCAGTCACTGCTTAGGGCTACATCAAGAGGAAACAAAACGTAGAGATAGAACGTGAAACTACTTTGTTTTGTCAACTTTCAAGAAGCTAGCACAAACCGTGTTGGATTCAGAATTCCAAATACATCTATCAATATAGGAGAAAACAGAGTGAAACCTAAAAATTCAAACTGTTACTGGAAATGAACGCTTCAACATAGAAGAACGAAATTTGGGGAACCAAGTCGCCTTAGTGTACTGATCATTACCTGAAAGTATCATCCAGTTTGGGTGAAAAAATATTTGCTGAGATTTCTGGAGATTCGTAATTTTTGGAAGCTTGGCAACCCCTTCCCATGAAAGTGTTTCTCGCCAGTCACTGCTTAGAGCTACATCAAGAGGAAACAAAACGTAGAGATAGAATGTGAAACCTCTTTGTTGTGTCAAGGTTCAAGAAGCTAGCACAAATCGTGTTGGATTTAGAGTTCCAAATACATCTATCAATATAGGAGAAAACAGAGTGAAACCTATAAATTCAAACTGTTAGTGGAAATGAACGCTTCAACATAGAAGAACGAAATTTGGGGTACCAAGTCGCCTTAGTGTACTGATCATTACCTGAAAGTATCATCCAGTTTGGGTGAAAAAATATTTGCTGAGATTTCTGGAGATTCGTAATTTTTGGAGACTTGGCAAACCCTTCCCATGAAAGTGTTTCTCGCCAGTCACTGCTTAGGGCTACATCAAGAGGAAACAAAACGTAGAGATAGAACGTGAAACTACTTTGTTGTGTCAAGTTTCAAGAAGCTAGCACAAACCGTGTTGGATTTAGAGTTCCAAATACATCTATCAATATAGGAGAAAGCACAGTGAAACCTAAAAATTCAAACTGTTACTGGAAATGAACGCTTCAACATAGAAGAACGAAATTTGGGGAACCAAGTCGCCTTAGTGTACTGATCATTACCTGAAAGTATCATCCAGTTTGGGTGAAAAAATATTTGCTGAGATTTCTGGAGATTCGTAATTTTGGGAAGCTTGGCAACCCCTTCCCATGAAAGTGTTTCTCGCCAGTCACTGCTTAGGGCAACATCAAGAGGAAACAAAACGTAGAGATAGAATGTGAAACTACTTTGTTGTGTCAAGTTTCAACAAACTAGCACAAACCGTGTTGGATTTAGAGTTCCAAATACATCTATCAATATAGGAGAAAACAGAGTGAAACCTAAAAATTCAAACTGTTACTGGAAATGAACGCTTCAACATCGAAGAATGAAATTTGGGGAACCAAGTCGCCTTAGTGTACTGATCATTACCTGAAAGTAACATCCAGTTTGGGTGAAAAAATATTTGCTGAGATTTCTGGAGATTCGTAATTTTTGGAGACTTGGCAAACCCTTCCCATGAAAGTGTTTCTCGCCAGTCACTGCTTAGGGCTACATCAAGAGGAAACAAAACGTAGAGATAGAACGTGAAACTACTTTGCTGTGTCAAGTTTCAAGAAGCTAGCACAAACCGTTTTGGATTTAGCGTTCCAAATACATCTATCAATATAGGAGAAAACAGAGTGAAACCTAAAAATTCAAACTGTTACTGGAAATGAACGCTTCAACATAGAAGAACGAAATTTGGGGAACCAAGTCGCCTTAGTGTACTGATCATTACCTGAAAGTATCATCCAGTTTGGGTGAAAAAATATTTGCTGAGATTTCTGGAGATTCGTAATTTTTGGAAGCTTGGCAACCCCTTCCCATGAAAGTGTTTCTCGCCAGTCACTGCTTAGGGCTACATCAAGAGGAAACAAAACGTAGAGATAGAACGTGAAACTACTTTGTTGTGTCAAGTTTCAAGAACCTAGCACAAACCGTGTTGGATTTAGAGTTCCAAATACATCTATCAATATAGGAGAAAACAGAGTGAAACCTAAAAATTCAAACTGTTACTGGAAATGAACGCTTCAACATAGAAGAACGAAATTTGGGGAACCAAGTCGCCTTAGTGTACTGATCATTACCTGAAAGTATCATCCAGTTTGGGTGAAAAAATATTTGCTAAGATTTCTGGAGATTCGTAATTTTTGGAAGCTTGGCAACCCCTTCCCATGAAAGTGTTTCTCGCCAGTCAGTGCTTAGGGCTACATCAAGAGGAAACAAAACGTAGAGATAGAATGTGAAACTACTTTGTTGTGTCAAGCTTCAAGAAGCTACCACAAATCGTGTTGGATTTAGAGTTCCAAATATATCTATCAAATAGGAGAAAACAGAGTGAAACCTAAAAATTCAAACTGTTAGTGGAAATGAACGCTTCAACATAGAAGAACGAAATTTGGGGAACCAAGTCGCCTTAGTGTACTGATCATTACCTGAAAGTATCATCCAGTTTGGGTGAAAAAATATTTGCTGAGATTTCTGGAGATTCGTAATTTTTGGAAGCTTGGCAACCCCTTCCCATGAAAGTGTTTTTCGCCAGTCACTGCTTAGGGCTACATCAAGAGGAAACAAAACGTAGAGATAGAACGTGAAACTACTTTGTTTTGTCAACTTTCAAGAAGCTAGCACAAACCGTGTTGGATTCAGAATTCCAAATACATCTATCAATATAGGAGAAAACAGAGTGAAACCTAAAAATTCAAACTGTTACTGGAAATGAACGCTTCAACATAGAAGAACGAAATTTGGGGAACCAAGTCGCCTTAGTGTACTGATCATTACCTGAAAGTATCATCCAGTTTGGGTGAAAAAATATTTGCTGAGATTTCTGGAGATTCGTAATTTTTGGAAGCTTGGCAACCCCTTCCCATGAAAGTGTTTCTCGCCAGTCACTGCTTAGGGCTACATCAAGAGGAAACAAAACGTAGAGATAGAATGTGAAACTACTTTGTTGTGTCAAGTTTCAAGAAGCTAGCACAAACCATGTTGGATTTAGAGTTCCAAATACATCTATCAATATAGGAGAAAACACAGTGAAACCTAAAAATTCAAACTGTTACTGGAAATGAACGCTTCAACATAGAAGAATGAAATTTGGGGAACCAAGTCGCCTTAGTGTACTGATCATTACCTGAAAGTATCATCCAGTTTGGGTGAAAAAATATTTGCTGAGATTTCTGGAGATTCGTAATTTTTGGAGACTTGGCAAACCCTTCCCATGAAAGTGTTTCTCGCCAGTCACTGCTTAGGGCTACATCAAGAGGAAACAAAACGTAGAGATAGAACGTGAAACTACTTTGTTGTGTCAAGTTTCAAGAAGCTAGCACAAACCGTGTTGGATTTAGAGTTCCAAATACATCTATCAATATAGGAGAAAACAGAGTGAAACCTAAAAATTCAAACTGTTACTGGAAATGAACGCTTCAACATAGAAGAACGAAATTTGGGGAACCAAGTCACCTTAGTGTACTGATCATTACCTGAAAGTGTCATCCAGTTTGGGTGAAAAATTATTTGCTGAGATTTCTGGAGATTCGTAATTTTTGGAAGCTTGGCAACCCCTACCCATGAAAGTGTTTCTCGCCAGTCACTGCTTAGGGCTACATCAAGAGGAAACAAAACGTAGAGATAGAATGTGAAACTACTTTGTTGTGTCAAGTTTCAAGAAGCTAGCCCAAACCATGTTGGATTTAGAGTTCCAAATACATCTATCAATATAGGAGAAAACAGAGTGAAACCTAAAAATTCAAACTGTTATTGGAAATGAACGCTTCAACATAGAAGAATGAAATTTGGGGAACCAAGTCGCCTTAGTGTACTGATCATTACCTGAAAGTATCATCCAGTTTGGGTGAAAAAATATTTGCTGAGATTTCTGGAGATTCGTAATTTTTGGAGACTTGGCAAACCCTTCCCATGAAAGTGTTTCTCGCCAGTCACTGCTTAGGGCTACATCAAGAGGAAACAAAACTTAGAGATAGAACGTGAAACTACTTTGCTGTGTCAAGTTTCAAGAAGCTAGCACAAACCGTTTTGGATTTAGCGTTCCAAATACATCTATCAATATAGGAGAAAACAGAGTGAAACCTAAAAATTCAAACTGTTACTGGAAATGAACGCTTCAACATAGAAGAACGAAATTTGGGGAACCAAGTCGCCTTAGTGTACTGATCATTACCTGAAAGTATCATCCAGTTTGGGTGAAAAAATATTTGCTGTGATTTCTGGAGATTCGTAATTTTTGGAAGCTTCGCAACCCCTTCCCATGATAGTGTTTCTCGCCAGTCACTGCTTAGGGCTACATCAAGAGGAAACAAAACGTAGAGATAGAATGTGAAACTACTTTGTTGTGTCAAGCTTCAAGAAGCTACCACAAATCGTGTTGGATTTAGAGTTCCAATACATCTATCAATATAGGAGAAAACAGAGTGAAACCTAAAAATTCAAACTGTTAGTGGAAATGAACGCTTCAACATAGAAGAACGAAATTTGGGGAACCAAGTCGCCTTAGTGTACTGATCATTACCTGAAAGTATCATCCAGTTTGGGTGAAAAAATATTTGCTGAGATTTCTGGAGATTCGTAATTTTTGGAAGCTTGGCAACCCCTTCCCATGAAAGTGTTTCTTGCCAGTCACTGCTTAGGGCTACATCAAGAGGAAACAAAACGTAGAGATAGAATGTGAAACTACTTTGTTTTGTCAACTTTCAAGAAGCTAGCACAAACCGTGTTGGATTCAGAGTTCCAAATACATCTATCAATATAGGAGAAAACAGAGTGAAACCTAAAAATTCAAACTGTTACTGGAAATGAACGCTTCAACATAGAAGAATGAAATTTGGGGAACCAAGTCGCCTTAGTGTACTGATCATTACCTGAAAGTATCATCCAGTTTGGGTGAAAAAATATTTGCTGAGATTTCTGGAGATTCGTAATTTTTGGAGACTTGGCAAACCCTTCCCATGAAAGTGTTTCTCGCCAGTCACTGCTTAGGGCTACATCAAGAGGAAACAAAACGTAGAGATAGAACGTGAAACTACTTTGCTGTGTCAAGTTTCAAGAAGCTAGCACAAACCATGTTGGATTTAGAGTTCCAAATACATCTATCAATATAGGAGAAAACAGAGTGAAACCTAAAAATTCAAACTGTTACTGGAAATGAACGCTTCAACATAGAAGAACGAAATTTGGGGAACCAAGTCGCCTTAGTGTACTGATCATTACCTGAAAGTATCATCCAGTTTGGGTGAAAAAATATTTGCTGAGATTTCTGGAGATTCGTAATTTTTGGAAGCTTGGCAACCCCTCCCATGAAAGTGTTTCTCGCCAGTCACTGCTTAGGGCTACATCAAGAGGAAACAAAACGTAGAGATAGAACGTGAAACTACTTTGTTGTGTCAAGTTTCAAGAACCTAGCACAAACCGTGTTGGATTTAGAGTTCCAAATACATCTATCAATATAGGAGAAAACAGAGTGAAACCTAAAAATTCAAACTGTTACTGGAAATGAACGCTTCAACATAGAAGAACGAAATTTGGGGAACCAAGTCGCCTTAGTGTACTGATCATTACCTGAAAGTATCATCCAGTTTGGGTGAAAAAATATTTGCTAAGATTTCTGGAGATTCGTAATTTTTGGAAGCTTGGCAACCCCTTCCCATGAAAGTGTTTCTCGCCAGTCACTGCTTAGGGCTACATCAAGAGGAAACAAAACGTAGAGATAGAACGTGAAACTACTTTGTTGTGTCAAGTTTCAAGAACCTAGCACAAACCGTGTTGGATTTAGAGTTCCAAATACATCTATCAATATAGGAGAACACAGAGTGAAACCTAAAAATTCAAACTGTTACTGGAAATGAACGCTTCAACATAGAAGAACGAAATTTGGGGAACCAAGTCGCCTTAGTGTACTGATCATTACCTGAAAGTATCATCCAGTTTGGGTGAAAAAATATTTGCTAAGATTTCTGGAGATTCGTAATTTTTGGAAGCTTGGCAACCCCTTCCCATGAAAGTGTTTCTCGCCAGTCAGTGCTTAGGGCTACATCAAGAGGAAACAAAACGTAGAGATAGAATGTGAAACTACTTTGTTGTGTCAAGCTTCAAGAAGCTACCACAAATCGTGTTGGATTTAGAGTTCCAAATATATCTATCAAATAGGAGAAAACAGAGTGAAACCTAAAATTTCAAACTGTTACTGGAAATGATCGCTTCAACATAGAAGAACGAAATTTGGGGAACCAAGTCGCCTTAGTGTACTGATCATTACCTGAAAGTATCATCCAGTTTGGGTGAAAAAATATTTGCTGAGATTTCTGGAGATTCGTAATTTTTGGAAGCTTGGCAACCCCTTCCCATGAAAGTGTTTTTCGCCAGTCACTGCTTAGGGCTACATCAAGAGGAAACAAAACGTAGAGATAGAACGTGAAACTACTTTGTTTTGTCAACTTTCAAGAAGCTAGCACAAACCGTGTTGGATTCAGAATTCCAAATACATCTATCAATATAGGAGAAAACAGAGTGAAACCTAAAAATTCAAACTGTTACTGGAAATGAACGCTTCAACATAGAAGAACGAAATTTGGGGAACCAAGTCGCCTTAGTGTACTGATCATTACCTGAAAGTATCATCCAGTTTGGGTGAAAAAATATTTGCTGAGATTTCTGGAGATTCGTAATTTTTGGAAGCTTGGCAACCCCTTCCCATGAAAGTGTTTCTCGCCAGTCACTGCTTAGGGCTACATCAAGAGGAAACAAAACGTAGAGATAGAATGTGAAACTACTTTGTTGTGTCAAGTTTCAAGAAGCTAGCACAAACCATGTTGGATTTAGAGTTCCAAATACATCTATAAATATAGGAGAAAACACAGTGAAACCTAAAAATTCAAACTGTTACTGGAAATGAACGCTTCAACATAGAAGAATGAAATTTGGGGAACCAAGTCGCCTTAGTGTACTGATCATTACCTGAAAGTATCATCCAGTTTGGGTGAAAAAATATTTGCTGAGATTTCTGGAGATTCGTAATTTTTGGAGACTTGGCAAACCCTTCCCATGAAAGTGTTTCTCGCCAGTCACTGCTTAGGGCTACATCAAGAGGAAACAAAACGTAGAGATAGAACGTGAAACTACTTTGTTGTGTCAAGTTTCAAGAAGCTAGCACAAACCGTGTTGGATTTAGAGTTCCAAATACATCTATCAATATAGGAGAAAACAGAGTGAAACCTAAAAATTCAAACTGTTACTGGAAATGAACGCTTCAACATAGAAGAACGAAATTTGGGGAACCAAGTCGCCTTAGTGTACTGATCATTACCTGAAAGTGTCATCCAGTTTGGGTGAAAAATTATTTGCTGAGATTTCTGGAGATTCGTAATTTTTGGAAGCTTGGCAACCCCTACCCATGAAAGTGTTTCTCGCCAGTCACTGCTTAGGGCTACATCAAGAGGAAACAAAACGTAGAGATAGAATGTGAAACTACTTTGTTGTGTCAAGTTTCAAGAAGCTAGCCCAAACCATGTTGGATTTAGAGTTCCAAATACATCTATCAATATAGGAGAAAACAGAGTGAAACCTAAAAATTCAAACTGTTACTGGAAATGAACGCTTCAACATAGAAGAATGAAATTTGGGGAACCAAGTCGCCTTAGTGTACTGATCATTACCTGAAAGTATCATCCAGTTTGGGTGAAAAAATATTTGCTGAGATTTCTGGAGATTCGTAATTTTTGGAGACTTGGCAAACCCTTCCCATGAAAGTGTTTCTCGCCAGTCACTGCTTAGGGCTACATCAAGAGGAAACAAAACGTAGAGATAGAACGTGAAACTACTTTGCTGTGTCAAGTTTCAAGAAGCTAGCACAAACCGTTTTGGATTTAGCGTTCCAAATACATCTATCAATATAGGAGAAAACAGAGTGAAACCTAAAAATTCAAACTGTTACTGGAAATGAACGCTTCAACATAGAAGAACTAAATTTGGGGAACCAAGTCGCCTTAGTGTACTGATCATTACCTGAAAGTATCATCCAGTTTGGGTGAAAAAATATTTGCTGTGATTTCTGGAGATTCGTAATTTTTGGAAGCTTGGCAACCCCTTCCCATGATAGTGTTTCTCGCCAGTCACTGCTTAGGGCTACATCAAGAGGAAACAAAACGTAGAGATAGAATGTGAAACTACTTTGTTGTGTCAAGCTTCAAGAAGCTACCACAAATCGTGTTGGATTTAGAGTTCCAATACATCTATCAATATAGGAGAAAACAGAGTGAAACCTAAAAATTCAAACTGTTAGTGGAAATGAACGCTTCAACATAGAAGAACGAAATTTGGGGAACCAAGTCGCCTTAGTGTACTGATCATTACCTGAAAGTATCATCCAGTTTGGGTGAAAAAATATTTGCTGAGATTTCTGGAGATTCGTAATTTTTGGAAGCTTGGCAACCCCTTCCCATGAAAGTGTTTCTTGCCAGTCACTGCTTAGGGCTACATCAAGAGGAAACAAAACGTAGAGATAGAATGTGAAACTACTTTGTTTTGTCAACTTTCAAGAAGCTAGCACAAACCGTGTTGGATTCACAGTTCCAAATACATCTATCAATATAGGAGAAAACAGAGTGAAACCTAAAAATTCAAACTGTTACTGGAAATGAACGCTTCAACATAGAAGAATGAAATTTGGGGAACCAAGTCGCCTTAGTGTACTGATCATTACCTGAAAGTATCATCCAGTTTGGGTGAAAAAATATTTGCTGAGATTTCTGGAGATTCGTAATTTTTGGAGACTTGGCAAACCCTTCCCATGAAAGTGTTTCTCGCCAGTCACTGCTTAGGGCTACATCAAGAGGAAGCAAAACGTAGAGATAGAACGTGAAACTACTTTGCTGTGTCAAGTTTCAAGAAGCTAGCACAAACCGTTTTGGATTTAGCGTTCCAAATACATCTATCAATATAGGAGAAAACAGAGTGAAACCTAAAAATTCAAACTGTTACTGGAAATGAACGCTTCAACATAGAAGAATGAAATTTGGGGAACCAAGTCGCCTTAGTGTACTGATCATTACCTGAAAGTATCATCCAGTTTGGGTGAAAAAATATTTGCTGAGATTTCTGGAGATTCGTAATTTTTGGAGACTTGGCAAACCCTTCCCATGAAAGTGTTTCTCGCCAGTCACTGCTTAGGGCTACATCAAGAGGAAACAAAACGTAGAGATAGAACGTGAAACTACTTTGTTGTGTCAAGTTTCAAGAAGCTAGCACAAACCATGTTGGATTTAGAGTTCCAAATACATCTATCAATATAGGAGAAAACAGAGTGAAACCTAAAAATTCAAACTGTTACTGGAAATGAACGCTTCAACATAGAAGAACGAAATTTGGGGAACCAAGTCGCCTTAGTGTACTGATCATTACCTGAAAGTATCATCCAGTTTGGGTGAAAAAATATTTGCTGAGATTTCTGGAGATTCGTAATTTTTGGAAGCTTGGCAACCCCTCCCATGAAAGTGTTTCTCGCCAGTCACTGCTTAGGGCTACATCAAGAGGAAACAAAACGTAGAGATAGAATGTGAAACTACTTTGTTGTGTCAAGGTTCAAGAAGCTAGCACAAATCGTGTTGGATTTAGAGTTCCAAATACATCTATCAATATAGGAGAAAACAGAGTGAAACCTAAAAATTCAAACTGTTAGTGGAAATGAACGCTTCAACATAGAAGAACGAAATTTGGGGAACCAAGTCGCCTTAGTGTACTGATCATTACCTGAAAGTATCATCCAGTTTGGGTGAAAAAATATTTGCTGAGATTTCTGGAGATTCGTAATTTTTGGAGACTTGGCAAACCCTTCCCATGAAAGTGTTTCTCGCCAGTCACTGCTTAGGGCTACATCAAGAGGAAACAAAACCTAGAGATAGAACGTGAAACTACTTTGTTGTGTCAAGTTTCAAGAAGCTAGCACAAACCGTGTTGGATTTAGAGTTCCAAATACATCTATCAATATAGGAGAAAACACAGTGAAACCTAAAAATTCAAACTGTTACTGGAAATGAACGCTTCAACATAGAAGAACGAAATTTGGGGAACCAAGTCGCCTTAGTGTACTGATCATTACCTGAAAGTATCATCCAGTTTGGGTGAAAAAATATTTGCTGAGATTTCTGGAGATTCGTAATTTTGGGAAGCTTGGCAACCCCTTCCCATGAAAGTGTTTCTCGCCAGTCACTGCTTAGGGCAACATCAAGAGGAAACAAAACGTAGAGATAGAATGTGAAACTACTTTGTTGTGTCAAGTTTCAACAAACTAGCACAAACCGTGTTGGATTTAGAGTTCCAAATACATCTATCAATATAGGAGAAAACAGAGTGAAACCTAAAAATTCAAACTGTTACTGGAAATGAACGCTTCAACATCGAAGAATGAAATTTGGGGAACCAAGTCGCCTTAGTGTACTGATCATTACCTGAAAGTATCATCCAGTTTGGGTGAAAAAATATTTGCTGAGATTTCTGGAGATTCGTAATTTTTGGAGACTTGGCAAACCCTTCCCATGAAAGTGTTTCTCGCCAGTCACTGCTTAGGGCTACATCAAGAGGAAACAAAACGTAGAGATAGAACGTGAAACTACTTTGCTGTGTCAAGTTTCAAGAAGCTAGCACAAACCGTTTTGGATTTAGCGTTCCAAATACATCTATCAATATAGGAGAAAACAGAGTGAAACCTAAAAATTCAAACTGTTACTGGAAATGAACGCTTCAACATAGAAGAACGAAATTTGGGGAACCAAGTCGCCTTAGTGTACTGATCATTACCTGAAAGTATCATCCAGTTTGGGTGAAAAAATATTTGCTGAGATTTCTGGAGATTCGTAATTTTTGGAAGCTTGGCAACCCCTTCCCATGAAAGTGTTTCTCGCCAGTCACTGCTTAGGGCTACATCAAGAGGAAACAAAACGTAGAGATAGAACGTGAAACTACTTTGTTGTGTCAAGTTTCAAGAAGCTAGCACAAACCGTGTTGGATTTAGAGTTCCAAATACATCTATCAATATAGGAGAAAACAGAGTGAAACCTAAAAATTCAAACTGTTACTGGAAATGAACGCTTCAGCATAGAAGAACGAAATTTGGGGAACCAAGTCGCCTTAGTGTACTGATCATTACCTGAAAGTATCATCCAGTTTGGGTGAAAAAATATTTGCTAAGATTTCTGGAGATTCGTAATTTTTGGAAGCTTGGCAACCCCTTCCCATGAAAGTGTTTCTCGCCAGTCAGTGCTTAGGGCTACATCAAGAGGAAACAAAACGTAGAGATAGAATGTGAAACTACTTTGTTGTGTCAAGCTTCAAGAAGCTACCACAAATCGTGTTGGATTTAGAGTTCCAAATATATCTATCAATATAGGAGAAAACAGAGTGAAACCTAAAAATTCAAACTGTTACTGGAAATGAACGCTTCAACATAGAAGAACGAAATTTGGGGAACCAAGTCGCCTTAGTGTACTGATCATTACCTGAAAGTATCATCCAGTTTGGGTGAAAAAGTATTTGCTGAGATTTCTGGAGATTCGTAATTTTTGGAAGCTTGGCAACCCCTTCCCATGAAAGTGTTTTTCGCCAGTCACTGCTTAGGGCTACATCAAGAGGAAACAAAACGTAGAGATAGAACGTGAAACTACTTTGTTTTGTCAACTTTCAAGAAGCTAGCACAAACCGTGTTGGATTCAGAATTCCAAATACATCTATCAATATAGGAGAAAACAGAGTGAAACCTAAAAATTCAAACTGTTACTGGAAATGAACGCTTCAACATAGAAGAACGAAATTTGGGGAACCAAGTCGCCTTAGTGTACTGATCATTACCTGAAAGTGTCATCCAGTTTGGGTGAAAAAATATTTGCTGAGATTTCTGGAGATTCGTAATTTTTGGAAGCTTGGCAACCCCTTCCCATGAAAGTGTTTCTCGCCAGTCACTGCTTAGGGCTACATCAAGAGGAAACAAAACGTAGAGATAGAATGTGAAACTACTTTGTTGTGTCAAGTTTCAAGAAGCTAGCACAAACCATGTTGGATTTAGAGTTCCAAATACATCTATCAATATAGGAGAAAACACAGTGAAACCTAAAAATTCAAACTGTTACTGGAAATGAACGCTTCAACATAGAAAAATGAAATTTGGGGAACCAAGTCGCCTTAGTGTACTGATCATTACCTGAAAGTATCATCCAGTTTGGGTGAAAAAATATTTGCTGAGATTTCTGGAGATTCGTAATTTTTGGAGACTTGGCAAACCCTTCCCATGAAAGTGTTTCTCGCCAGTCACTGCTTAGGGCTACATCAAGAGGAAACAAAACGTAGAGATAGAACGTGAAACTACTTTGTTGTGTCAAGTTTCAAGAAGGTAGCACAAACCGTGTTGGATTTAGAGTTCCAAATACATCTATCCATATAGGAGAAAACAGAGTGAAACCTAAAAATTCAAACTGTTACTGGAAATGAACGCTTCAACATAGAAGAACGAAATTTGGGGAACCAAGTCGCCTTAGTGTACTGATCATTACCTGAAAGTATCATCCAGTTTGGGTGAAAAAATATTTGCTGTGATTTCTGGAGATTCGTAATTTTTGGAAGCTTGGCAACCCCTTCTCATGATAGTGTTTCTCGCCAGTCACTGCTTAGGGCTACATCAAGAGGAAACAAAACGTAGAGATAGAATGTGAAACTACTTTGTTGTGTCAAGCTTCAAGAAGCTACCACAAATCGTGTTGGATTTAGAGTTCCAATACATCTATCAATATAGGAGAAAACAGAGTGAAACCTAAAAATTCAAACTGTTACTGGAAATGAACGCTTCAACATAGAAGAACGAAATTTGGGGAACCAAGTCGCCTTAGTGTACTGATCATTACCTGAAAGTATCATCCAGTTTGGGTGAAAAAATATTTGCTGAGATTTCTGGAGATTCGTAATTTTTGGAAGCTTGGCAACCCCTTCCCATGAAAGTGTTTCTTGCCAGTCACTGCTTAGGGCTACATCAAGAGGAAACAAAACGTAGAGATACAATGTGAAACTACTTTGTTTTGTCAACTTTCAAGAAGCTAGCACAAACCGTGTTGGATTCAGAGTTCCAAATACATCTATCAATATAGGAGAAAACAGAGTGAAACCTAAAAATTCAAACTGTTACTGGAAATGAACGCTTCAACATAGAAGAATGAAATTTGGGGAACCAAGTCGCCTTAGTGTACTGATCATTACCTGAAAGTATCATCCAGTTTGGGTGAAAAAATATTTGCTGAGATTTCTGGAGATTCGTAATTTTTGGAGACTTGGCAAACCCTTCCCATGAAAGTGTTTCTCGCCAGTCACTGCTTAGGGCTACATCAAGAGGAAACAAAACGTAGAGATAGAACGTGAAACTACTTTGTTGTGTCAAGTTTCAAGAAGCTAGCACAAACCGTGTTGGATTTAGAGTTCCAAATACATCTATCAATATAGGAGAAAACAGAGTGAAACCTAAAAATTCAAACTGCTACTGGAAATGAACGCTTCAGCATAGAAGAACGAAATTTGGGGAACCAAGTCGCCTTAGTGTACTGATCATTACCTGAAAGTATCATCCAGTTTGGGTGAAAAAATATTTGCTAAGATTTCTGGAGATTCGTAATTTTTGGAAGCTTGGCAACCCCTTCCCATGAAAGTGTTTCTCGCCAGTCAGTGCTTAGGGCTACATCAAGAGGAAACAAAACGTAGAGATAGAATGTGAAACTACTTTGTTGTGTCAAGCTTCAAGAAGCTACCACAAATCGTGTTGGATTTAGAGTTCCAAATATATCTATCAATATAGGAGAAAACAGAGTGAAACCTAAAAATTCAAACTGTTACTGGAAATGAACGCTTCAACATAGAAGAACGAAATTTGGGGAACCAAGTCGCCTTAGTGTACTGATCATTACCTGAAAGTATCATCCAGTTTGGGTGAAAAAGTATTTGCTGAGATTTCTGGAGATTCGTAATTTTTGGAAGCTTGGCAACCCCTTCCCATGAAAGTGTTTTTCGCCAGTCACTGCTTAGGGCTACATCAAGAGGAAACAAAACGTAGAGATAGAACGTGAAACTACTTTGTTTTGTCAACTTTCAAGAAGCTAGCACAAACCGTGTTGGATTCAGAATTCCAAATACATCTATCAATATAGGAGAAAACAGAGTGAAACCTAAAAATTCAAACTGTTACTGGAAATGAACGCTTCAACATAGAAGAACGAAATTTGGGGAACCAAGTCGCCTTAGTGTACTGATCATTACCTGAAAGTATCATCCAGTTTGGGTGAAAAAATATTTGCTGAGATTTCTGGAGATTCGTAATTTTTGGAAGCTTGGCAACCCCTTCCCATGAAAGTGTTTCTCGCCAGTCACTGCTTAGGGCTACATCAAGAGGAAACAAAACGTAGAGATAGAATGTGAAACTACTTTGTTGTGTCAAGTTTCAAGAAGCTAGCACAAACCATGTTGGATTTAGAGTTCCAAATACATCTATCAATATAGGAGAAAACACAGTGAAACCTAAAAATTCAAACTGTTACTGGAAATGAACGCTTTAACATAGAAAAATGAAATTTGGGGAACCAAGTCGCCTTAGTGTACTGATCATTACCTGAAAGTATCATCCAGTTTGGGTGAAAAAATATTTGCTGAGATTTCTGGAGATTCGTAATTTTTGGAGACTTGGCAAACCCTTCCCATGAAAGTGTTTCTCGCCAGTCACTGCTTAGGGCTACATCAAGAGGAAACAAAACGTAGAGATAGAACGTGAAACTACTTTGTTGTGTCAAGTTTCAAGAAGGTAGCACAAACCGTGTTGGATTTAGAGTTCCAAATACATCTATCAATATAGGAGAAAACAGAGTGAAACCTAAAAATTCAAACTGTTACTGGAAATGAACGCTTCAACATAGAAGAACGAAATTTGGGGAACCAAGTCGCCTTAGTGTACTGATCATTACCTGAAAGTATCATCCAGTTTGGGTGAAAAAATATTTGCTGAGATTTCTGGAGATTCGTAATTTTTGGAAGCTTGGCAACCCCTTCCCATGAAAGTGTTTCTCGCCAGTCACTGCTTAGGGCTACATCAAGAGGAAACAAAACGTAGAGATAGAATGTGAAACTACTTTGTTGTGTCAAGTTTCAAGAAGCTAGCCCAAACCATGTTGGATTTAGAGTTCCAAATACATCTATCAATATAGGAGAAAACAGAGTGAAACCTAAAAATTCAAACTGTTACTGGAAATGAACGCTTCAACATAGAAGAACGAAATTTGGGGAACCAAGTCGCCTTAGTGTACTGATCATTACCTGAAAGTATCATCCAGTTTGGGTGAAAAAATATTTGCTGTGATTTCTGGAGATTCGTAATTTTTGGAAGCTTGGCAACCCCTTCTCATGATAGTGTTTCTCGCCAGTCACTGCTTAGGGCTACATCAAGAGGAAACAAAACGTAGAGATAGAATGTGAAACTACTTTGTTGTGTCAAGCTTCAAGAAGCTACCACAAATCGTGTTGGATTTAGAGTTCCAATACATCTATCAATATAGGAGAAAACAGAGTGAAACCTAAAAATTCAAACTGTTACTGGAAATGAACGCTTCAACATAGAAGAACGAAATTTGGGGAACCAAGTCGCCTTAGTGTACTGATCATTACCTGAAAGTATCATCCAGTTTGGGTGAAAAAATATTTGCTGAGATTTCTGGAGATTCGTAATTTTTGGAAGCTTGGCAACCCCTTCCCATGAAAGTGTTTCTTGCCAGTCACTGCTTAGGGCTACATCAAGAGGAAACAAAACGTAGAGATACAATGTGAAACTACTTTGTTTTGTCAACTTTCAAGAAGCTAGCACAAACCGTGTTGGATTCAGAGTTCCAAATACATCTATCAATATAGGAGAAAACAGAGTGAAACCTAAAAATTCAAACTGTTACTGGAAATGAACGCTTCAACATAGAAGAATGAAATTTGGGGAACCAAGTCGCCTTAGTGTACTGATCATTACCTGAAAGTATCATCCAGTTTGGGTGAAAAAATATTTGCTGAGATTTCTGGAGATTCGTAATTTTTGGAGACTTGGCAAACCCTTCCCATGAAAGTGTTTCTCGCCAGTCACTGCTTAGGGCTACATCAAGAGGAAACAAAACGTAGAGATAGAACGTGAAACTACTTTGTTGTGTCAAGTTTCAAGAAGCTAGCACAAACCGTGTTGGATTTAGAGTTCCAAATACATCTATCAATATAGGAGAAAACAGAGTGAAACCTAAAAATTCAAACTGTTACTGGAAATGAACGCTTCAGCATAGAAGAACGAAATTTGGGGAACCAAGTCGCCTTAGTGTACTGATCATTACCTGAAAGTATCATCCAGTTTGGGTGAAAAAATATTTGCTAAGATTTCTGGAGATTCGTAATTTTTGGAAGCTTGGCAACCCCTTCCCATGAAAGTGTTTCTCGCCAGTCAGTGCTTAGGGCTACATCAAGAGGAAACAAAACGTAGAGATAGAATGTGAAACTACTTTGTTGTGTCAAGCTTCAAGAAGCTACCACAAATCGTGTTGGATTTAGAGTTCCAAATATATCTATCAATATAGGAGAAAACAGAGTGAAACCTAAAAATTCAAACTGTTACTGGAAATGAACGCTTCAACATAGAAGAACGAAATTTGGGGAACCAAGTCGCCTTAGTGTACTGATCATTACCTGAAAGTATCATCCAGTTTGGGTGAAAAAGTATTTGCTGAGATTTCTGGAGATTCGTAATTTTTGGAAGCTTGGCAACCCCTTCCCATGAAAGTGTTTTTCGCCAGTCACTGCTTAGGGCTACATCAAGAGGAAACAAAACGTAGAGATAGAACGTGAAACTACTTTGTTTTGTCAACTTTCAAGAAGCTAGCACAAACCGTGTTGGATTCAGAATTCCAAATACATCTATCAATATAGGAGAAAACAGAGTGAAACCTAAAAATTCAAACTGTTACTGGAAATGAACGCTTCAACATAGAAGAACGAAATTTGGGGAACCAAGTCGCCTTAGTGTACTGATCATTACCTGAAAGTATCATCCAGTTTGGGTGAAAAAATATTTGCTGAGATTTCTGGAGATTCGTAATTTTTGGAAGCTTGGCAACCCCTTCCCATGAAAGTGTTTCTCGCCAGTCACTGCTTAGGGCTACATCAAGAGGAAACAAAACGTAGAGATAGAATGTGAAACTACTTTGTTGTGTCAAGTTTCAAGAAGCTAGCACAAACCATGTTGGATTTAGAGTTCCAAATACATCTATCAATATAGGAGAAAACACAGTGAAACCTAAAAATTCAAACTGTTACTGGAAATGAACGCTTTAACATAGAAAAATGAAATTTGGGGAACCAAGTCGCCTTAGTGTACTGATCATTACCTGAAAGTATCATCCAGTTTGGGTGAAAAAATATTTGCTGAGATTTCTGGAGATTCGTAATTTTTGGAGACTTGGCAAACCCTTCCCATGAAAGTGTTTCTCGCCAGTCACTGCTTAGGGCTACATCAAGAGGAAACAAAACGTAGAGATAGAACGTGAAACTACTTTGTTGTGTCAAGTTTCAAGAAGGTAGCACAAACCGTGTTGGATTTAGAGTTCCAAATACATCTATCAATATAGGAGAAAACAGAGTGAAACCTAAAAATTCAAACTGTTACTGGAAATGAACGCTTCAACATAGAAGAACGAAATTTGGGGAACCAAGTCGCCTTAGTGTACTGATCATTACCTGAAAGTATCATCCAGTTTGGGTGAAAAAATATTTGCTGAGATTTCTGGAGATTCGTAATTTTTGGAAGCTTGGCAACCCCTTCCCATGAAAGTGTTTCTCGCCAGTCACTGCTTAGGGCTACATCAAGAGGAAACAAAACGTAGAGATAGAATGTGAAACTACTTTGTTGTGTCAAGTTTCAAGAAGCTAGCCCAAACCATGTTGGATTTAGAGTTCCAAATACATCTATCAATATAGGAGAAAACAGAGTGAAACCTAAAAATTCAAACTGTTACTGGAAATGAACGCTTCAACATAGAAGAACGAAATTTGGGGAACCAAGTCGCCTTAGTGTACTGATCATTACCTGAAAGTATCATCCAGTTTGGGTGAAAAAATATTTGCTGAGATTTCTGGAGATTCGTAATTTTTGGAAGCTTGGCAACCCCTTCCCATGAAAGTGTTTCTTGCCAGTCACTGCTTAGGGCTACATCAAGAGGAAACAAAACGTAGAGATACAATGTGAAACTACTTTGTTTTGTCAACTTTCAAGAAGCTAGCACAAACCGTGTTGGATTCAGAGTTCCAAATACATCTATCAATATAGGAGAAAACAGAGTGAAACCTAAAAATTCAAACTGTTACTGGAAATGAACGCTTCAACATAGAAGAATGAAATTTGGGGAACCAAGTCGCCTTAGTGTACTGATCATTACCTGAAAGTATCATCCAGTTTGGGTGAAAAAATATTTGCTGAGATTTCTGGAGATTCGTAATTTTTGGAGACTTGGCAAACCCTTCCCATGAAAGTGTTTCTCGCCAGTCACTGCTTAGGGCTACATCAAGAGGAAACAAAACGTAGAGATAGAACGTGAAACTACTTTGCTGTGTCAAGTTTCAAGAAGCTAGCACAAACCGTTTTGGATTTAGCGTTCCAAATACATCTATCAATATAGGAGAAAACAGAGTGAAACCTAAAAATTCAAACTGTTACTGGAAATGAACGCTTCAACATAGAAGAACGAAATTTGGGGAACCAAGTCGCCTTAGTGTACTGATCATTACCTGAAAGTATCATCCAGTTTGGGTGAAAAAATATTTGCTGAGATTTCTGGAGATTCGTAATTTTTGGAGACTTGGCAAACCCTTCCCATGAAAGTGTTTCTCGCCAGTCACTGCTTAGGGCTACATCAAGAGGAAACAAAACGTAGAGATAGAACGTGAAACTACTTTGTTGTGTCAAGTTTCAAGAAGCTAGCACAAACCATGTTGGATTTAGAGTTCCAAATACATCTATCAATATAGGAGAAAACAGAGTGAAACCTAAAAATTCAAACTGTTACTGGAAATGAACGCTTCAACATAGAAGAACGAAATTTGGGGAACCAAGTCGCCTTAGTGTACTGATCATTACCTGAAAGTATCATCCAGTTTGGGTGAAAAAATATTTGCTGAGATTTCTGGAGATTCGTAATTTTTGGAAGCTTGGCAACCCCTTCCCATGAAAGTGTTTCTCGCCAGTCACTGCTTAGGGCTACATCAAGAGGAAACAAAACGTAGAGATAGAATGTGAAACTACTTTGTTGTGTCAAGGTTAAAGAAGCTAGCACAAATCATGTTGGATTTAGAGTTCCAAATACATCTATCAATATAGGAGAAAACAGAGTGAAACCTAAAAATTCAAACTGTTAGTGGAAATGAACGCTTCAACATAGAAGAACGAAATTTGGGGAACCAAGTCGCCTTAGTGTACTGATCATTACCTGAAAGTATCATCCAGTGTGGGTGAAAAAATATTTGCTGAGATTTCTGGAGATTCGTAATTTTTGGAAGCTTGGCAACCCCTTCCCATGAAAGTGTTTCTCGCCAGTCACTGCTTAGGGCTACATCAAGAGGAAACAAAACGTAGAGATAGAACGTGAAACTACTTTGTTTTGTCAACTTTCAAGAAGCTAGCACAAACCGTGTTGGATTCAGAGTTCCAAATACATCTATCAATATAGGAGAAAACAGAGTGAAACCTAAAAATTCAAACTGTTACTGGAAATGAACGCTTCAACATAGAAGAACGAAATTTGGGGAACCAAGTCGCCTTAGTGTACTGATCATTACCTGAAAGTATCATCCAGTTTGGGTGAAAAAATATTTGCTGAGATTTCTGGAGATTCGTAATTTTTGGAAGCTTGGCAACCCCTTCCCATGAAAGTGTTTCTCGCCAGTCACTGCTTAGGGCTACATCAAGAGGAAACAAAACGTAGAGATAGAACGTGAAACTACTTTGTTGTGTCAAGTTTCAAGAAGCTAGCACAAACCGTGTTCGATTTAGAGTTCCAAATACATCTATCAATATAGGAGAAAACAGAGTGAAACCTAAAAATTCAAACTGTTACTGGAAATGAACGCTTCAACATAGAAGAACGAAATTTGGGGAACCAAGTCGCCTTAGTGTACTGATCATTACCTGAAAGTATCATCCAGTTTGGGTGAAAAAATATTTGCTGAGATTTCTGGAGATTCGTAATTTTTGGAAGCTTGGCAACCCCTTCCCATGAAAGTGTTTCTCGCCAGTCACTGCTTAGGGCTACATCAAGAGGAAACAAAACGTAGAGATAGAATGTGAAACTACTTTGTTGTGTCAAGGTTCAAGAAGCTAGCACAAATCGTGTTGGATTTAGAGTTCCAAATACATCTATCAATATAGGAGAAAACAGAGTGAAACCTAAAAATTCAAACTGTTAGTGGAAATGAACGCTTCAACATAGAAGAACGAAATTTGGGGAACCAAGTCGCCTTAGTGTACTGATCATTACCTGAAAGTATCATCCAGTTTGGGTGAAAAAATATTTGCTGAGATTTCTGGAGATTCGTAATTTTTGGAGACTTGGCAAACCCTTCCCATGAAAGTGTTTCTCGCCAGTCACTGCTTAGGGCTACATCAAGAGGAAACAAAACGTAGAGATAGAACGTGAAACTACTTTGTTGTGTCAAGTTTCAAGAAGCTAGCACAAACCGTGTTGGATTTAGATTTCCAAATAAATCTATCAATATAGGAGAAAACACAGTGAAACCTAAAAATTCAAACTGTTACTGGAAATGAACGCTTCAACATAGAAGAACGAAATTTGGGGAACCAAGTCGCCTTAGTGTACTGATCATTACCTGAAAGTATCATCCAGTTTGGGTGAAAAAATATTTGCTGAGATTTCTGGAGATTCGTAATTTTGGGAAGCTTGGCAACCCCTTCCCATGAAAGTGTTTCTCGCCAGTCAATGCTTAGGGCAACATCAAGAGGAAACAAAACGTAGAGATAGAATGTGAAACTACTTTGTTGTGTCAAGTTTCAACAAACTAGCACAAACCGTGTTGGATTTAGAGTTCCAAATACATCTATCAATATAGGAGAAAACAGAGTGAAACCTAAAAATTCAAACTGTTACTGGAAATGAACGCTTCAACATCGAAGAATGAAATTTGGGGAACCAAGTCGCCTTAGTGTACTGATCATTACCTGAAAGTATCATCCAGTTTGGGTGAAAAAATATTTGCTGAGATTTCTGGAGATTCGTAATTTTTGGAGACTTGGCAAACCCTTCCCATGAAAGTGTTTCTCGCCAGTCACTGCTTAGGGCTACATCAGGAGGAAACAAAACGTAGAGATAGAACGTGAAACTACTTTGCTGTGTCAAGTTTCAAGAAGCTAGCACAAACCGTTTTGGATTTAGCGTTCCAAATACATCTATCAATATAGGAGAAAACAGAGTGAAACCTAAAAATTCAAACTGTTACTGGAAATGAACGCTTCAACATAGAAGAACGAAATTTGGGGAACCAAGTCGCCTTAGTGTACTGATCATTACCTGAAAGTATCATCCAGTTTGGGTGAAAAAATATTTGCTGAGATTTCTGGAGATTCGTAATTTTTGGAAGCTTGGCAACCCCTTCCCATGAAAGTGTTTCTCGCCAGTCACTGCTTAGGGCTACATCAAGAGGAAACAAGACGTAGAGATAGAACGTGAAACTACTTTGTTGTGTCAAGTTTCAAGAAGCTAGCACAAACCGTGTTGGATTTAGAGTTCCAAATACATCTATCAATATAGGAGAAAACAGAGTGAAACCTAAAAATTCAAACTGTTACTGGAAATGAACGCTTCAACATAGAAGAACGAAATTTGGGGAACCAAGTCGCCTTAGTGTACTGATCATTACCTGAAAGTATCATCCAGTTTGGGTGAAAAAATATTTGCTAAGATTTCTGGAGATTCGTAATTTTTGGAAGCTTGGCAACCCCTTCCCATGAAAGTGTTTCTCGCCAGTCAGTGCTTAGGGCTACATCAAGAGGAAACAAAACGTAGAGATAGAATGTGAAACTACTTTGTTGTGTCAAGCTTCAAGAAGCTACCACAAATCGTGTTGGATTTAGAGTTCCAAATATATCTATCAATATAGGAGAAAACAGAGTGAAACCTAAAAATTCAAACTGTTACTGGAAATGAACGCTTCAACATAGAAGAACGAAATTTGGGGAACCAAGTCGCCTTAGTGTACTGATCATTACCTGAAAGTATCATCCAGTTTGGGTGAAAAAATATTTGCTGAGATTTCTGGAGATTCGTAATTTTTGGAAGCTTGGCAACCCCTTCCCATGAAAGTGTTTTTCGCCAGTCACTGCTTAGGGCTACATCAAGAGGAAACAAAACATAGAGATAGAACGTGAAACTACTTTGTTTTGTCAACTTTCAAGAAGCTAGCACAAACCGTGTTGGATTCAGAATTCCAAATACATCTATCAATATAGGAGAAAACAGAGTGAAACCTAAAAATTCAAACTGTTACTGGAAATGAACGCTTCAACATAGAAGAACGAAATTTGGGGAACCAAGTCGCCTTAGTGTACTGATCATTACCTGAAAGTATCATCCAGTTTGGGTGAAAAAATATTTGCTGAGATTTCTGGAGATTCGTAATTTTTGGAAGCTTGGCAACCCCTTCCCATGAAAGTGTTTCTCGCCAGTCACTGCTTAGGGCTACATCAAGAGGAAACAAAACGTAGAGATAGAATGTGAAACTACTTTGTTGTGTCAAGTTTCAAGAAGCTAGCACAAACCATGTTGGATTTAGAGTTCCAAATACATCTATCAATATAGGAGAAAACACAGTGAAACCTAAAAATTCAAACTGTTACTGGAAATGAACGCTTCAACATAGAAGAATGAAATTTGGGGAACCAAGTCGCCTTAGTGTACTGATCATTACCTGAAAGTATCATCCAGTTTGGGTGAAAAAATATTTGCTGAGATTTCTGGAGATTCGTAATTTTTGGAGACTTGGCAAACCCTTCCCATGAAAGTGTTTCTCGCCAGTCACTGCTTAGGGCTACATCAAGAGGAAACAAAACGTAGAGATAGAACGTGAAACTACTTTGTTGTGTCAAGTTTCAAGAAGCTAGCACAAACCGTGTTGGATTTAGAGTTCCAAATACATCTATCAATATAGGAGAAAACAGAGTGAAACCTAAAAATTCAAACTGTTACTGGAAATGAACGCTTCAACATAGAAGAACGAAACTTGGGGAACCAAGTCGCCTTAGTGTACTGATCATTACCTGAAAGTATCATCCAGTTTGGGTGAAAAAATATTTGCTGAGATTTCTGGAGATTCGTAATTTTTGGAAGCTTGGCAACCCCTTCCCATGAAAGTGTTTCTCGCCAGTCACTGCTTAGGGCTACATCAAGAGGAAACAAAACGTAGAGATAGAATGTGAAACTACTTTGTTGTGTCAAGTTTCAAGAAGCTAGCACAAACCATGTTGGATTTAGAGTTCCAAATACATCTATCAATATAGGAGAAAACAGAGTGAAACCTAAAAATTCAAACTGTTACTGGAAATGAACGCTTCAACATAGAAGAATGAAATTTGGGGAACCAAGTCGCCTTAGTGTACTGATCATTACCTGAAAGTATCATCCAGTTTGGGTGAAAAAATATTTGCTGAGATTTCTGGAGATTCGTAATTTTTGGAGACTTGGCAAACCCTTCCCATGAAAGTGTTTCTCGCCAGTCACTGCTTAGGGCTACATCAAGAGGAAACAAAACGTAGAGATAGAACGTGAAACTACTTTGCTGTGTCAAGTTTCAAGAAGCTAGCACAAACCGTTTTGGATTTAGCGTTCCAAATACATCTATCAATATAGGAGAAAACAGAGTGAAACCTAAAAATTCAAACTGTTACTGGAAATGAACGCTTCAACATAGAACAACGAAATTTGGGGAACCAAGTCGCCTTAGTGTACTGATCATTACCTGAAAGTATCATCCAGTTTGGGTGAAAAAATATTTGCTGTGATTTCTGGAGATTCGTAATTTTTGGAAGCTTGGCAACCCCTTCTCATGATAGTGTTTCTCGCCAGTCACTGCTTAGGGCTACATCAAGAGGAAACAAAACGTAGAGATAGAATGTGAAACTACTTTGTTGTGTCAAGCTTCAAGAAGCTACCACAAATCGTGTTGGATTTAGAGTTCCAATACATCTATCAATATAGGAGAAAACAGAGTGAAACCTAAAAATTCAAACTGTTAGTGGAAATGAACGCTTCAACATAGAAGAACGAAATTTGGGGAACCAAGTCGCCTTAGTGTACTGATCATTACCTGAAAGTATCATCCAGTTTGGGTGAAAAAATATTTGCTGAGATTTCTGGAGATTCGTAATTTTTGGAAGCTTGGCAACCCCTTCCCATGAAAGTGTTTCTTGCCAGTCACTGCTTAGGGCTACATCAAGAGGAAACAAAACGTAGAGATAGAATGTGAAACTACTTTGTTTTGTCAACTTTCAAGAAGCTAGCACAAACCGTGTTGGATTCAGAGTTCCAAATACATCTATCAATATAGGAGAAAACAGAGTGAAACCTAAAAATTCAAACTGTTACTGGAAATGAACGCTTCAACATAGAAGAATGAAATTTGGGGAACCAAGTCGCCTTAGTGTACTGATCATTACCTGAAAGTATCATCCAGTTTGGGTGAAAAAATATTTGCTGAGATTTCTGGAGATTCGTAATTTTTGGAGACTTGGCAAACCCTTCCCATGAAAGTGTTTCTCGCCAGTCACTGCTTAGGGCTACATCAAGAGGAAACAAAACGTAGAGATAGAACGTGAAACTACTTTGCTGTGTCAAGTTTCAAGAAGCTAGCACAAACCATTTTTGATTTAGCGTTCCAAATACATCTATCAATATAGGTGAAAACAGAGTGAAACCTAAAAATTCAAACTGTTACTGGAAATGAACGCTTCAACATAGAAGAACGAAATTTGGGGAACCAAGTCGCCTTAGTGTACTGATCATTACCTGAAAGTATCATCCAGTTTGGGTGAAAAAATATTTGCTGAGATTTCTGGAGATTCGTAATTTTTGGAGACTTGGCAAACCCTTCCCATGAAAGTGTTTCTCGCCAGTCACTGCTTAGGGCTACATCAAGAGGAAACAAAACGTAGAGACAGAACGTGAAACTACTTTGTTGTGTCAAGTTTCAAGAAGCTAGCACAAACCATGTTGGATTTAGAGTTCCAAATACATCTATCAATATAGGGGAAAACAGAGTGAAACCTAAAAATTCAAACTGTTACTGGAAATGAACGCTTCAACATAGAAGAACGAAATTTGGGGAACCAAGTCGCCTTAGTGTACTGATCATTACCTGAAAGTATCATCCAGTTTGGGTGAAAAAATATTTGCTGAGATTTCTGGAGATTCGTAATTTTTGGAAGCTTGGCAACCCCTTCCCATGAAAGTGTTTCTCGCCAGTCACTGCTTAGGGCTACATCAAGAGGAAACAAAACGTAGAGATAGAATGTGAAACTACTTTGTTGTGTCAAGGTTCAAGAAGCTAGCACAAATCGTGTTTTATTTAGAGTTCCAAATACATCTATCAATATAGGAGAAAACAGAGTGAAACCTAAAAATTCAAACTGTTAGTGGAAATGAACGCTTCAACATAGAAGAACGAAATTTGGGGAACCAAGTCGCCTTAGTGTACTGATCATTACCTGAAAGTATCATCCAGTTTGGGTGAAAAAATATTTGCTGAGATTTCTGGAGATTCGTAATTTTTGGAAGCTTGGCTACCCCTTCCCATGAAAGTGTTTCTCGCCAGTCACTGCTTAGGGCTACATCAAGAGGAAACAAAACGTAGAGATAGAACGTGAAACTACTTTGTTTTGTCAACTTTCAAGAAGCTAGCACAAACCGTGTTGGATTCAGAGTTCCAAATACATCTATCAATATAGGAGAAAACAGAGTGAAACCTAAAAATTCAAACTGTTACTGGAAATGAACGCTTCAACATAGAAGAACGAAATTTGGGGAACCAAGTCGCCTTAGTGTACTGATCATTACCTGAAAGTATCATCCAGTTTGGGTGAAAAAATATTTGCTGAGATTTCTGGAGATTCGTAATTTTGGGAAGCTTGGCAACCCCTTCCCATGAAAGTGTTTCTCGCCAGTCACTGCTTAGGGCTACATCAAGAGGAAACAAAACATAGAGATAGAACGTGAAACTACTTTGTTGTGTCAAGTTTCAAGAAGCTAGCACAAACCGTGTTGGATTTAGAGTTCCAAATACATCTATCAATATAGGAGAAAACAGAGTGAAACCTAAAAATTCAAACTGTTACTGGAAATGAACGCTTCAACATAGAAGAACGAAATTTGGGGAACCAAGTCGCCTTAGTGTACTGATCATTACCTGAAAGTATCATCCAGTTTGGGTGAAAAAATATTTGCTGAGATTTCTGGAGATTCGTAATTTTTGGAAGCTTGGCAACCCCTTCCCATGAAAGTGTTTCTCGCCAGTCACTGCTTAGGGCTACATCAAGAGGAAACAAAACGTAGAGATAGAATGTGAAACTACTTTGTTGTGTCAAGTTTCAAGAAGCTAGCACAAACCATGTTGGATTTAGAGTTCCAAATACATCTATCAATATAGGAGAAAACAGAGTGAAACCTAAAAATTCAAACTGTTACTGGAAATGAACGCTTCAACATGGAAGAATGAAATTTGGGGAACCAAGTCGCCTTAGTGTACTGATCATTACCTGAAAGTATCATCCAGTTTGGGTGAAAAAATATTTGCTGAGATTTCTGGAGATTCGTAATTTTTGGAGACTTGGCAAACCCTTCCCATGAAAGTGTTTCTCGCCAGTCACTGCTTAGGGCTACATCAAGAGGAAACAAAACGTAGAGATAGAACGTGAAACTACTTTGCTGTGTCAAGTTTCAAGAAGCTAGCACAAACCGTTTTGGATTTAGCGTTCCAAATACATCTATCAATATAGGAGAAAACAGAGTGAAACCTAAAAATTCAAACTGTTACTGGAAATGAACGCTTCAACATAGAAGAACGAAATTTGGGGAACCAAGTCGCCTTAGTGTACTGATCATTACCTGAAAGTATCATCCAGTTTGGGTGAAAAAATATTTGCTGAGATTTCTGGAGATACGTAATTTTTGGAAGCTTGGCAACCCCTTCCCATGAAAGTGTTTCTCGCCAGTCAGTGCTTAGGGCTACATCAAGAGGAAACAAAACGTAGAGATAGAATGTGAAACTACTTTGTTGTGTCAAGTTTCAAGAAGCTAGCACAAACCATGTTGGATTTAGAGTTCCAAATACATCTATCAATATAGGAGAAAACAGAGTGAAACCTAAAAATTCAAACTGTTACTGGAAATGAACGCTTCAACATAGAAGAACGAAATTTGGGGAACCAAGTCGCCTTAGTGTACTGATCATTACCTGAAAGTATCATCCAGTTTGGGTGAAAAAATATTTGCTGAGATATCCGGAGATTCGTAATTTTTGGAGACTTGGCAAACCCTTCCCATGAAAGTGTTTCTCGCCAGTCACTGCTTAGGGCTACATCAAGAGGAAACAAAACGTAGAGATAGAACGTGAAACTACTTTGCTGTGTCAAGTTTCAAGAAGCTAGCACAAACCGTTTTGGATTTAGCGTTCCAAATACATCTATCAATATAGGAGAAAACAGAGTGAAACCTAAAAATTCAAACTGTTACTGGAAATGAACGCTTCAACATAGAAGAACGAAATTTGGGGAACCAAGTCGCCTTAGTGTACTGATCATTACCTGAAAGTATCATCCAGTTTGGGTGAAAAAATATTTGCTGAGATTTCTGGAGATTCGTAATTTTTGGAAGCTTGGCAACCCCTTCCCATGAAAGTGTTTCTCGCCAGTCACTGCTTAGGGCTACATCAAGAGGAAACAAAACGTAGAGATAGAATGTGAAACTACTTTGTTGTGTCAAGCTTCAAGAAGCTACCACAAATCGTGTTGGATTTAGAGTTCCAATACATCTATCAATATAGGAGAAAACAGAGTGAAACCTAAAAATTCAAACTGTTAGTGGAAATGAACGCTTCAACATAGAAGAACGAAATTTGGGGAACCAAGTCGCCTTAGTGTACTGATCATTACCTGAAAGTATCATCCAGTTTGGGTGAAAAAATATTTGCTGAGATTTCTGGAGATTCGTAATTTTTGGGACTTGGCAAACCCTTCCCATGAAAGTGTTTCTCGCCAGTCACTGCTTAGGGCTACATCAAGAGGAAACAAAACGTAGAGATAGAACGTGAAACTACTTTGTTGTGTCAAGTTTCAAGAAGCTAGCACAAACCGTCTTGGATTTAGAGTTCCAAATACATCTATCAATATAGGAGAAAACAGAGTGAAACCTAAAAATTCAAACTGTTACTGGAAATGAACGCTTCAACATAGAAGAAAGAAATTTGGGGAACCAAGTCGCCTTAGTGTACTGATCATTACCTGAAAGTATCATCCAGTTTGGGTGAAAAAATATTTGCTGAGATTTCTGGAGATTCGTAATTTTTGGAAGCTTGGCAACCCCTTCCCATGAAAGTGTTTCTCGCCAGTCACTGCTTAGGGCTACATCAAGAGGAAACAAAACGTAGAGATAGAATGTGAAACTACTTTGTTGTGTCAAGCTTCAAGAAGCTAGCACAAATCGTGTTGGATTTAGAGTTCCAAATACATCTATCAATATAGGAGAAAACAGAGTGAAACCTAAAAATTCAAACTGTTAATGGAAATGAACGCTTCAACTAGAAGAACGAAATTTGGGGAACCAAGTCGCCTTAGTGTACTGATCATTACCTGAAAGTATCATCCAGTTTGGGTGAAAAAATATTTGCTGAGATTTCTGGAGATTCGTAATTTTTGGAAGCTTGGCAACCCCTTCCCATGAAAGTGTTTCTCGCCAGTCACTGCTTAGGGCTACATCAAGAGGAAACAAAACGTAGAGATAGAACGTGAAACTACTTTGCTGTGTCAAGTTTCAAGAAGCTAGCACAAACCGTCTTGGATTTAGAGTTCCAAATACATCTATCAATATAGGAGAAAACAGAGTGAAACCTAAAAATTCAAACTGTTACTGGAAATGAACGCTTCAACATAGAAGAACGAAATTTGGGGAACCAAGTCGCCTTAGTGTACTGATCATTACCTGAAAGTATCATCCAGTTTGGGTGAAAAAATATTTGCTGAGATTTCTGGAGATTCGTAATTTTTGGAAGCTTGGCAACCCCTTCCCATGAAAGTGTTTCTCGCCAGTCACTGCTTAGGGCTACATCAAGAGGAAACAAAACGTAGAGATAGAACGTGAAACTACTTTGTTGTGTCAAGTTTCAAGAAGCTAGCACAAACCATGTTGGATTTAGAGTTCCAAATACATCTATCAATATAGGAGAAAACAGAGTGAAACCTAAAAATTCAAACTGTTACTGGAAATGAACGCTTCAACATAGAAGAACGAAATTTGGGGAACCAAGTCGCCTTAGTGTACTGATCATTACCTGAAAGTATCATCCAGTTTGGGTGAAAAAATATTTGCTGAGATTTCTAAAGATTCGTAATTTTTGGAAGCTTGGCAACCCCTTCTCATGAAAGTGTTTCTCGCCAGTCACTGCTTAGGGCTACATCAAGAGGAAACAAAACGTAGAGATAGAATGTGAAACTACTTTGTTGTGTCAAGCTTCAAGAAGCTAGCACAAATCGTGTTGGATTTAGAGTTCCAAAAACATCTATCAATATAGGAGAAAACAGAGTGAAACCTAAAAATTCAAACTGTTACTGGAAATGAACGCTTCAACATAGAAGAACGAAATTTGGGGAACCAAGTCGCCTTAGTATACTGATCATTACCTGAAAGTATCATCCAGTTTGGGTGAAAAAATATTTGCTGAGATTTCTGGAGATTCGTAATTTTTGGAAGCTTGGCAACCCCTTCCCATGAAAGTGTTTCTCGCCAGTCACTGCTTAGGGCTACATCAAGAGGAAACAAAACGAAGAGATAGAACGTGAAACTACTTTGTTTTGTCAAGTTTCAAGAAGCTAGCACAAACCATGTTGGATTCAGAGTTCCAAATACATCTATCAATATAGGAGAAAACAGAGTGAAACCTAAAAATTCAAACTGTTACTGGAAATGAACGCTTCAACATAGAAGAACGAAATTTGGGGAACCAAGTCGCCTTAGTGTACTGATCATTACCTGAAAGTATCATCCAGTTTGGGTGAAAAAATATTTGCTGAGATTTCTGGAGATTCGTAATTTTTGGAAGCTTGGCAACCCCTTCCCATGAAAGTGTTTCTCGCCAGTCACTGCTTAGGGCTACATCAAGAGGAAACAAAACGTAGAGATAGAACGTGAAACTACTTTGTTTTGTCAACTTTCAAGAAGCTAGCACAAACTGTGTTGGATTCAGAGTTCCAAATACATCTATCAATATAGGAGAAAACAGAGTGAAACCTAAAAATTCAAACTGTTACTGGAAATGAACGCTTCAACATAGAAGAACGAAATTTGGGGAACCAAGTCGCCTTAGTGTACTGATCATTACCTGAAAGTATCATCCAGTTTGGGTGAAAAAATATTTGCTGAGATTTCTGGAGATTCGTAATTTTGGGAAGCTTGGCAACCCCTTCCCATGAAAGTGTTTCTCGCCAGTCACTGCTTAGGGCTACATCAAGAGGAAACAAAACGTAGAGATAGAACGTGAAACTACTTTGTTGTGTCAAGTTTCAAGAAGCTAGCACAAATCGTGTTGGATTTAGAGTTCCAAATACATCTATCAATATAGGAGAAAACAGAGTGAAACCTAAAAATTCAAACTGTTACTGGAAATGAACGCTTCAACATAGAAGAACGAAATTTGGGGAACCAAGTCGCCTTAGTGTACTGATCATTACCTGAAAGTATCATCCAGTTTGGGTGAAAAAATATTTGCTGAGATTTCTGGAGATTCGTAATTTTTGGAAGCTTGGCAACCCCTTCCCATGAAAGTGTTTCTCGCCAGTCACTGCTTAGGGCTACATCAAGAGGAAACAAAACGTAGAGATAGAATGTGAAACTACTTTGTTGTGTCAAGCTTCAAGAAGCTACCACAAATCGTGTTGGATTTAGAGTTCCAATACATCTATCAATATAGGAGAAAACAGAGTGAAACCTAAAAATTCAAACTGTTAGTGGAAATGAACGCTTCAACATAGAAGAACGAAATTTGGGGAACCAAGTCGCCTTAGTGTACTGATCATTACCTGAAAGTATCATCCAGTTTGGGTGAAAAAATATTTGCTGAGATTTCTGGAGATTCGTAATTTTTGGGACTTGGCAAACCCTTCCCATGAAAGTGTTTCTCGCCAGTCACTGCTTAGGGCTACATCAAGAGGAAACAAAACGTAGAGATAGAACGTGAAACTACTTTGTTGTGTCAAGTTTCAAGAAGCTAGCACAAACCGTCTTGGATTTAGAGTTCCAAATACATCTATCAATATAGGAGAAAACAGAGTGAAACCTAAAAATTCAAACTGTTACTGGAAATGAACGCTTCAACATAGAAGAAAGAAATTTGGGGAACCAAGTCGCCTTAGTGTACTGATCATTACCTGAAAGTATCATCCAGTTTGGGTGAAAAAATATTTGCTGAGATTTCTGGAGATTCGTAATTTTTGGAAGCTTGGCAACCCCTTCCCATGAAAGTGTTTCTCGCCAGTCACTGCTTAGGGCTACATCAAGAGGAAACAAAACGTAGAGATAGAATGTGAAACTACTTTGTTGTGTCAAGCTTCAAGAAGCTAGCACAAATCGTGTTGGATTTAGAGTTCCAAATACATCTATCAATATAGGAGAAAACAGAGTGAAACCTAAAAATTCAAACTGTTAATGGAAATGAACGCTTCAACTAGAAGAACGAAATTTGGGGAACCAAGTCGCCTTAGTGTACTGATCATTACCTGAAAGTATCATCCAGTTTGGGTGAAAAAATATTTGCTGAGATTTCTGGAGATTCGTAATTTTTGGAAGCTTGGCAACCCCTTCCCATGAAAGTGTTTCTCGCCAGTCACTGCTTAGGGCTACATCAAGAGGAAACAAAACGTAGAGATAGAACGTGAAACTACTTTGCTGTGTCAAGTTTCAAGAAGCTAGCACAAACCGTCTTGGATTTAGAGTTCCAAATACATCTATCAATATAGGAGAAAACAGAGTGAAACCTAAAAATTCAAACTGTTACTGGAAATGAACGCTTCAACATAGAAGAACGAAATTTGGGGAACCAAGTCGCCTTAGTGTACTGATCATTACCTGAAAGTATCATCCAGTTTGGGTGAAAAAATATTTGCTGAGATTTCTGGAGATTCGTAATTTTTGGAAGCTTGGCAACCCCTTCCCATGAAAGTGTTTCTCGCCAGTCACTGCTTAGGGCTACATCAAGAGGAAACAAAACGTAGAGATAGAACGTGAAACTACTTTGTTGTGTCAAGTTTCAAGAAGCTAGCACAAACCATGTTGGATTTAGAGTTCCAAATACATCTATCAATATAGGAGAAAACAGAGTGAAACCTAAAAATTCAAACTGTTACTGGAAATGAACGCTTCAACATAGAAGAACGAAATTTGGGGAACCAAGTCGCCTTAGTGTACTGATCATTACCTGAAAGTATCATCCAGTTTGGGTGAAAAAATATTTGCTGAGATTTCTAAAGATTCGTAATTTTTGGAAGCTTGGCAACCCCTTCTCATGAAAGTGTTTCTCGCCAGTCACTGCTTAGGGCTACATCAAGAGGAAACAAAACGTAGAGATAGAATGTGAAACTACTTTGTTGTGTCAAGCTTCAAGAAGCTAGCACAAATCGTGTTGGATTTAGAGTTCCAAAAACATCTATCAATATAGGAGAAAACAGAGTGAAACCTAAAAATTCAAACTGTTACTGGAAATGAACGCTTCAACATAGAAGAACGAAATTTGGGGAACCAAGTCGCCTTAGTATACTGATCATTACCTGAAAGTATCATCCAGTTTGGGTGAAAAAATATTTGCTGAGATTTCTGGAGATTCGTAATTTTTGGAAGCTTGGCAACCCCTTCCCATGAAAGTGTTTCTCGCCAGTCACTGCTTAGGGCTACATCAAGAGGAAACAAAACGAAGAGATAGAACGTGAAACTACTTTGTTTTGTCAAGTTTCAAGAAGCTAGCACAAACCATGTTGGATTCAGAGTTCCAAATACATCTATCAATATAGGAGAAAACAGAGTGAAACCTAAAAATTCAAACTGTTACTGGAAATGAACGCTTCAACATAGAAGAACGAAATTTGGGGAACCAAGTCGCCTTAGTGTACTGATCATTACCTGAAAGTATCATCCAGTTTGGGTGAAAAAATATTTGCTGAGATTTCTGGAGATTCGTAATTTTTGGAAGCTTGGCAACCCCTTCCCATGAAAGTGTTTCTCGCCAGTCACTGCTTAGGGCTACATCAAGAGGAAACAAAACGTAGAGATAGAACGTGAAACTACTTTGTTTTGTCAACTTTCAAGAAGCTAGCACAAACTGTGTTGGATTCAGAGTTCCAAATACATCTATCAATATAGGAGAAAACAGAGTGAAACCTAAAAATTCAAACTGTTACTGGAAATGAACGCTTCAACATAGAAGAACGAAATTTGGGGAACCAAGTCGCCTTAGTGTACTGATCATTACCTGAAAGTATCATCCAGTTTGGGTGAAAAAATATTTGCTGAGATTTCTGGAGATTCGTAATTTTGGGAAGCTTGGCAACCCCTTCCCATGAAAGTGTTTCTCGCCAGTCACTGCTTAGGGCTACATCAAGAGGAAACAAAACGTAGAGATAGAACGTGAAACTACTTTGTTGTGTCAAGTTTCAAGAAGCTAGCACAAATCGTGTTGGATTTAGAGTTCCAAATACATCTATCAATATAGGAGAAAACAGAGTGAAACCTAAAAATTCAAACTGTTACTGGAAATGAACGCTTCAACATAGAAGAACGAAATTTGGGGAACCAAGTCGCCTTAGTGTACTGATCATTACCTGAAAGTATCATCCAGTTTGGGTGAAAAAATATTTGCTGAGATTTCTGGAGATTCGTAATTTTTGGAAGCTTGGCAACCCCTTCCCATGAAAGTGTTTCTCGCCAGTCACTGCTTAGGGCTACATCAAGAGGAAACAAAACGTAGAGATAGAACGTGAAACTACTTTGTTGTGTCAACTTTCAAGAAGCTAGCACAAACCGTGTTGGATTTAGAGTTCCAAATACATCTATCAATATAGGAGAAAACAGAGTGAAACCTAAAAATTCAAACTGTTACTGGAAATGAACGCTTCAACATAGAAGAACGAAATTTGGGGAACCAAGTCGCCTTAGTGTACTGATCATTACCTGAAAGTATCATCCAGTTTGGGTGAAAAAATATTTGCTGAGATTTCTGGAGATTCGTAATTTTTGGAAGCTTGGCAACCCCTTCCCATGAAAGTGTTTCTCGCCAGTCACTGCTTAGGGCTACATCAAGAGGAAACAAAACGTAGAGATAGAAGGTGAAACTACTTTGTTGTGTCAAGCTTCAAGAAGCTAGCACAAATCGTGTTGGATTTAGAGTTCCAAATACATCTATCAATATAGGAGAAAACAGAGTGAAACCTAAAAATTCAAACTGTTATTGGAATTGAACGCTTCAACATAGAAGAACGAAATTTGGGGAACCAAGTCGCCTTAGTGTACTGATCATTACCTGAAAGTATCATCCAGTTTGGGTGAAAAAATATTTGCTGAGATTTCTGGAGATTCGTAATTTTTGGAAGCTTGGCAACCCCTTCCCATGAAAGTGTTTCTCGCCAGTCACTGCTTAGGGCTACATCAAGAGGAAACAAAACGTAGAGATAGAACGTGAAACTACTTTGCTGTGTCAAGTTTCAAGAAGCTAGCACAAACCGTCTTGGATTTAGAGTTCCAAATACATCTATCAATATAGGAGAAAACAGAGTGAAACCTAAAAATTCAAACTGTTACTGGAAATGAACGCTTCAACATAGAAGAACGAAATTTGGGGAACCAAGTCGCCTTAGTGTACTGATCATTACCTGAAAGTATCATCCAGTTTGGGTGAAAAAATATTTGCTGAGATTTCTGGAGATTCGTAATTTTTGGAGACTTGGCAAACCCTTCCCATGAAAGTGTTTCTCGCCAGTCACTGCTTAGGGCTACATCAAGAGGAAACAAAACGTAGAGACAGAACGTGAAACTACTTTGTTGTGTCAAGTTTCAAGAAGCTAGCACAAACCATGTTGGATTTAGAGTTCCAAATACATCTATCAATATAGGAGAAAACAGAGTGAAACCTAAAAATTCAAACTGTTACTGGAAATGAACGCTTCAACATAGAAGAACGAAATTTGGGGAACCAAGTCGCCTTAGTGTACTGATCATTACCTGAAAGTATCATCCAGTTTGGGTGAAAAAATATTTGCTGAGATTTCTGGAGATTCGTAATTTTTGGAAGCTTGGCAACCCCTTCCCATGAAAGTGTTTCTCGCCAGTCACTGCTTAGGGCTACATCAAGAGGAAACAAAACGTAGAGATAGAATGTGAAACTACTTTGTTGTGTCAAGGTTCAAGAAGCTAGCACAAATCGTGTTGGATTTAGAGTTCCAAATACATCTATCAATATAGGAGAAAACAGAGTGAAACCTAAAAATTCAAACTGTTAGTGGAAATGAACGCTTCAACATAGAAGAACGAAATTTGGGGAACCAAGTCGCCTTAGTGTACTGATCATTACCTGAAAGTATCATCCAGTTTGGGTGAAAAAATATTTGCTGAGATTTCTGGAGATTCGTAATTTTTGGAAGCTTGGCTACCCCTTCCCATGAAAGTGTTTCTCGCCAGTCACTGCTTAGGGCTACATCAAGAGGAAACAAAACGTAGAGATAGAACGTGAAACTACTTTGTTTTGTCAACTTTCAAGAAGCTAGCACAAACCGTGTTGGATTCAGAGTTCCAAACACATCTATCAATATAGGAGAAAACAGAGTGAAACCTAAAAATTCAAACTGTTACTGGAAATGAACGCTTCAACATAGAAGAACGAAATTTGGGGAACCAAGTCGCCTTAGTGTACTGATCATTACCTGAAAGTATCATCCAGTTTGGGTGAAAAAATATTTGCTGAGATTTCTGGAGATTCGTAATTTTGGGAAGCTTGGCAACCCCTTCCCATGAAAGTGTTTCTCGCCAGTCACTGCTTAGGGCTACATCAAGAGGAAACAAAACGTAGAGATAGAACGTGAAACTACTTTGTTGTGTCAAGTTTCAAGAAGCTAGCACAAACCGTGTTGGATTTAGAGTTCCAAATACATCTATCAATATAGGAGAAAACAGAGTGAAACCTAAAAATTCAAACTGTTACTGGAAATGAACGCTTCAACATAGAAGAACGAAATTTGGGGAACCAAGTCGCCTTAGTGTACTGATCATTACCTGAAAGTATCATCCAGTTTGGGTGAAAAAATATTTGCTGAGATTTCTGGAGATTCGTAATTTTTGGAAGCTTGGCAACCCCTTCCCATGAAAGTGTTTCTCGCCAGTCACTGCTTAGGGCTACATCAAGAGGAAACAAAACGTAGAGATAGAATGTGAAACTACTTTGTTGTGTCAAGTTTCAAGAAGCTAGCACAAACCATGTTGGATTTAGAGTTCCAAATACATCTATCAATATAGGAGAAAACAGAGTGAAACCTAAAAATTCAAACTGTTACTGGAAATGAACGCTTCAACATGGAAGAACGAAATTTGGGGAACCAAGTTGCCTTAGTGTACTGATCATTACCTGAAAGTATCATCCAGTTTGGGTGAAAAAATATTTGCTGAGATATCCGGAGATTCGTAATTTTTGGAGACTTGGCAAACCCTTCCCATGAAAGTGTTTCTCGCCAGTCACTGCTTAGGGCTACATCAAGAGGAAACAAAACGTAGAGATAGAACGTGAAACTACTTTGCTGTGTCAAGTTTCAAGAAGCTAGCACAAACCGTTTTGGATTTAGCGTTCCAAATACATCTATCAATATAGGAGAAAACAGAGTGAAACCTAAAAATTCAAACTGTTACTGGAAATGAACGCTTCAACATAGAAGAACGAAATTTGGGGAACCAAGTCGCCTTAGTGTACTGATCATTACCTGAAAGTATCATCCAGTTTGGGTGAAAAAATATTTGCTGAGATTTCTGGAGATTCGTAATTTTTGGGACTTGGCAACCCCTTCCCATGAAAGTGTTTCTCGCCAGTCACTGCTTAGGGCTACATCAAGAGGAAACAAAACGTAGAGATAGAACGTGAAACTACTTTGTTGTGTCAAGTTTCAAGAAGCTAGCACAAACCGTCTTGGATTTAGAGTTCCAAATACATCTATCAATATAGGAGAAAACAGAGTGAAACCTAAAAATTCAAACTGTTACTGGAAATGAACGCTTCAACATAGAAGAAAGAAATTTGGGGAACCAAGTCGCCTTAGTGTACTGATCATTACCTGAAAGTATCATCCAGTTTGGGTGAAAAAATATTTGCTGAGATTTCTGGAGATTCGTAATTTTTGGAAGCTTGGCAACCCCTTCCCATGAAAGTGTTTCTCGCCAGTCACTGCTTAGGGCTACATCAAGAGGAAACAAAACGTAGAGATAGAATGTGAAACTACTTTGTTGTGTCAAGCTTCAAGAAGCTAGCACAAATCGTGTTGGATTTAGAGTTCCAAATACATCTATCAATATAGGAGAAAACAGAGTGAAACCTAAAAATTCAAACTGTTAATGGAAATGAACGCTTCAACTAGAAGAACGAAATTTGGGGAACCAAGTCGCCTTAGTGTACTGATCATTACCTGAAAGTATCATCCAGTTTGGGTGAAAAAATATTTGCTGAGATTTCTGGAGATTCGTAATTTTTGGAAGCTTGGCAACCCCTTCCCATGAAAGTGTTTCTCGCCAGTCACTGCTTAGGGCTACATCAAGAGGAAACAAAACGTAGAGATAGAACGTGAAACTACTTTGCTGTGTCAAGTTTCAAGAAGCTAGCACAAACCGTCTTGGATTTAGAGTTCCAAATACATCTATCAATATAGGAGAAAACAGAGTGAAACCTAAAAATTCAAACTGTTACTGGAAATGAACGCTTCAACATAGAAGAACGAAATTTGGGGAACCAAGTCGCCTTAGTGTACTGATCATTACCTGAAAGTATCATCCAGTTTGGGTGAAAAAATATTTGCTGAGATTTCTGGAGATTCGTAATTTTTGGAAGCTTGGCAACCCCTTCCCATGAAAGTGTTTCTCGCCAGTCACTGCTTAGGGCTACATCAAGAGGAAACAAAACGTAGAGATAGAACGTGAAACTACTTTGTTGTGTCAAGTTTCAAGAAGCTAGCACAAACCATGTTGGATTTAGAGTTCCAAATACATCTATCAATATAGGAGAAAACAGAGTGAAACCTAAAAATTCAAACTGTTACTGGAAATGAACGCTTCAACATAGAAGAACGAAATTTGGGGAACCAAGTCGCCTTAGTGTACTGATCATTACCTGAAAGTATCATCCAGTTTGGGTGAAAAAATATTTGCTGAGATTTCTAAAGATTCGTAATTTTTGGAAGCTTGGCAACCCCTTCTCATGAAAGTGTTTCTCGCCAGTCACTGCTTAGGGCTACATCAAGAGGAAACAAAACGTAGAGATAGAATGTGAAACTACTTTGTTGTGTCAAGCTTCAAGAAGCTAGCACAAATCGTGTTGGATTTAGAGTTCCAAAAACATCTATCAATATAGGAGAAAACAGAGTGAAACCTAAAAATTCAAACTGTTACTGGAAATGAACGCTTCAACATAGAAGAACGAAATTTGGGGAACCAAGTCGCCTTAGTATACTGATCATTACCTGAAAGTATCATCCAGTTTGGGTGAAAAAATATTTGCTGAGATTTCTGGAGATTCGTAATTTTTGGAAGCTTGGCAACCCCTTCCCATGAAAGTGTTTCTCGCCAGTCACTGCTTAGGGCTACATCAAGAGGAAACAAAACGTAGAGATAGAACGTGAAACTACTTTGTTTTGTCAACTTTCAAGAAGCTAGCACAAACTGTGTTGGATTCAGAGTTCCAAATACATCTATCAATATAGGAGAAAACAGAGTGAAACCTAAAAATTCAAACTGTTACTGGAAATGAACGCTTCAACATAGAAGAACGAAATTTGGGGAACCAAGTCGCCTTAGTGTACTGATCATTACCTGAAAGTATCATCCAGTTTGGGTGAAAAAATATTTGCTGAGATTTCTGGAGATTCGTAATTTTGGGAAGCTTGGCAACCCCTTCCCATGAAAGTGTTTCTCGCCAGTCACTGCTTAGGGCTACATCAAGAGGAAACAAAACGTAGAGATAGAACGTGAAACTACTTTGTTGTGTCAAGTTTCAAGAAGCTAGCACAAATCGTGTTGGATTTAGAGTTCCAAATACATCTATCAATATAGGAGAAAACAGAGTGAAACCTAAAAATTCAAACTGTTACTGGAAATGAACGCTTCAACATAGAAGAACGAAATTTGGGGAACCAAGTCGCCTTAGTGTACTGATCATTACCTGAAAGTATCATCCAGTTTGGGTGAAAAAATATTTGCTGAGATTTCTGGAGATTCGTAATTTTTGGAAGCTTGGCAACCCCTTCCCATGAAAGTGTTTCTCGCCAGTCACTGCTTAGGGCTACATCAAGAGGAAACAAAACGTAGAGATAGAACGTGAAACTACTTTGTTTTGTCAACTTTCAAGAAGCTAGCACAAACCGTGTTGGATTCAGAGTTCCAAATACATCTATCAATATAGGAGAAAACAGAGTGAAACCTAAAAATTCAAACTGTTACTGGAAATGAACGCTTCAACATAGAAGAACGAAATTTGGGGAACCAAGTCGCCTTAGTGTACTGATCATTACCTGAAAGTATCATCCAGTTTGGGTGAAAAAATATTTGCTGAGATTTCTGGAGATTCGTAATTTTTGGAAGCTTGGCAACCCCTTCCCATGAAAGTGTTTCTCGCCAGTCACTGCTTAGGGCTACATCAAGAGGAAACAAAACGTAGAGATAGAATGTGAAACTACTTTGTTGTGTCAAGCTTCAAGAAGCTAGCACAAATCGTGTTGGATTTAGAGTTCCAAATACATCTATCAATATAGGAGAAAACAGAGTGAAACCTAAAAATTCAAACTGTTATTGGAATTGAACGCTTCAACATAGAAGAACGAAATTTGGGGAACCAAGTCGCCTTAGTGTACTGATCATTACCTGAAAGTATCATCCAGTTTGGGTGAAAAAATATTTGCTGAGATTTCTGGAGATTCGTAATTTTTGGAAGCTTGGCAACCCCTTCCCATGAAAGTGTTTCTCGCCAGTCACTGCTTAGGGCTACATCAAGAGGAAACAAAACGTAGAGATAGAACGTGAAACTACTTTGCTGTGTCAAGTTTCAAGAAGCTAGCACAAACCGTCTTGGATTTAGAGTTCCAAATACATCTATCAATATAGGAGAAAACAGAGTGAAACCTAAAAATTCAAACTGTTAATGGAAATGAACGCTTCAACATAGAAGAACGAAATTTGGGGAACCAAGTCGCCTTAGTGTACTGATCATTACCTGAAAGTATCATCCAGTTTGGGTGAAAAAATATTTGCTGAGATTTCTGGAGATTCGTAATTTTTGGAAGCTTGGCAACCCCTTCCCATGAAAGTGTTTCTCGCCAGTCACTGCTTAGGGCTACATCAAGAGGAAACAAAACGTAGAGATAGAACGTGAAACTACTTTGTTGTGTCAAGTTTCAAGAAGCTAGCACAAACCATGTTGGATTTAGAGTTCCAAATACATCTATCAATATAGGAGAAAACAGAGTGAAACCTAAAAATTCAAACTGTTACTGGAAATGAACGCTTCAACATAGAAGAACGAAATTTGGGGAACCAAGTCGCCTTAGTGTACTGATCATTACCTGAAAGTATCATCCAGTTTGGGTGAAAAAATATTTGCTGAGATTTCTGGAGATTCGTAATTTTTGGAAGCTTGGCAACCCCTTCCCATGAAAGTGTTTCTCGCCAGTCACTGCTTAGGGCTACATCAAGAGGAAACAAAACGTAGAGATAGAACGTGAAACTACTTTGTTTTGTCAACTTTCAAGAAGCTAGCACAAACCGTGTTGGATTCAGAGTTCCAAATACATCTATCAATATAGGAGAAAACAGAGTGAAACCTAAAAATTCAAACTGTTACTGGAAATGAACGCTTCAACATAGAAGAACGAAATTTGGGGAACCAAGTCGCCTTAGTGTACTGATCATTACCTGAAAGTATCATCCAGTGTGGGTGAAAAAATATTTGCTGAGATTTCTGGAGATTCGTAATTTTTGGAAGCTTGGCAACCCCTTCCCATGAAAGTGTTTCTCGCCAGTCACTGCTTAGGGCTACATCAAGAGGAAACAAAACGTAGAGATAGAATGTGAAACTACTTTGTTGTGTCAAGTTTCAAGAAGCTAGCACAAACCATGTTGGATTTAGAGTTCCAAATACATCTATCAATATAGGAGAAAACAGAGTGAAACCTAAAAATTCAAACTGTTACTGGAAATGAACGCTTCAACATGGAAGAACGAAATTTGGGGAACCAAGTCGCCTTAGTGTACTGATCATTACCTGAAAGTATCATCCAGTTTGGGTGAAAAAATATTTGCTGAGATATCCGGAGATTCGTAATTTTTGGAGACTTGGCAAACCCTTCCCATGAAAGTGTTTCTCGCCAGTCACTGCTTAGGGCTACATCAAGAGGAAACAAAACGTAGAGATAGAACGTGAAACTACTTTGCTGTGTCAAGTTTCAAGAAGCTAGCACAAACCGTTTTGGATTTAGCGTTCCAAATACATCTATCAATATAGGAGAAAACAGAGTGAAACCTAAAAATTCAAACTGTTACTGGAAATGAACGCTTCAACATAGAAGAACGAAATTTGGGGAACCAAGTCGCCTTAGTGTACTGATCATTACCTGAAAGTATCATCCAGTTTGGGTGAAAAAATATTTGCTGAGATTTCTGGAGATTCGTAATTTTTGGAAGCTTGGCAACCCCTTCCCATGAAAGTGTTTCTCGCCAGTCACTGCTTAGGGCTACATCAAGAGGAAACAAAACGTAGAGATAGAATGTGAAACTACTTTGTTGTGTCAAGCTTCAAGAAGCTAGCACAAATCGTGTTGGATTTAGAGTTCCAAATACATCTATCAATATAGGAGAAAACAGAGTGAAACCTAAAAATTCAAACTGTTAATGGAAATGAACGCTTCAACTAGAAGAACGAAATTTGGGGAACCAAGTCGCCTTAGTGTACTGATCATTACCTGAAAGTATCATCCAGTTTGGGTGAAAAAATATTTGCTGAGATTTCTGGAGATTCGTAATTTTTGGAAGCTTGGCAACCCCTTCCCATGAAAGTGTTTCTCGCCAGTCACTGCTTAGGGCTACATCAAGAGGAAACAAAACGTAGAGATAGAACGTGAAACTACTTTGCTGTGTCAAGTTTCAAGAAGCTAGCACAAACCGTCTTGGATTTAGAGTTCCAAATACATCTATCAATATAGGAGAAAACAGAGTGAAACCTAAAAATTCAAACTGTTACTGGAAATGAACGCTTCAACATAGAAGAACGAAATTTGGGGAACCAAGTCGCCTTAGTGTACTGATCATTACCTGAAAGTATCATCCAGTTTGGGTGAAAAAATATTTGCTGAGATTTCTGGAGATTCGTAATTTTTGGAAGCTTGGCAACCCCTTCCCATGAAAGTGTTTCTCGCCAGTCACTGCTTAGGGCTACATCAAGAGGAAACAAAACGTAGAGATAGAACGTGAAACTACTTTGTTGTGTCAAGTTTCAAGAAGCTAGCACAAACCATGTTGGATTTAGAGTTCCAAATACATCTATCAATATAGGAGAAAACAGAGTGAAAACTAAAAATTCAAACTGTTACTGGAAATGAACGCTTCAACATAGAAGAACGAAATTTGGGGAACCAAGTCGCCTTAGTGTACTGATCATTACCTGAAAGTATCATCCAGTTTGGGTGAAAAAATATTTGCTGAGATTTCTAAAGATTCGTAATTTTTGGAAGCTTGGCAACCCCTTCTCATGAAAGTGTTTCTCGCCAGTCACTGCTTAGGGCTACATCAAGAGGAAACAAAACGTAGAGATAGAATGTGAAACTACTTTGTTGTGTCAAGCTTCAAGAAGCTAGCACAAATCGTGTTGGATTTAGAGTTCCAAAAACATCTATCAATATAGGAGAAAACAGAGTGAAACCTAAAAATTCAAACTGTTACTGGAAATGAACGCTTCAACATAGAAGAACGAAATTTGGGGAACCAAGTCGCCTTAGTATACTGATCATTACCTGAAAGTATCATCCAGTTTGGGTGAAAAAATATTTGCTGAGATTTCTGGAGATTCGTAATTTTTGGAAGCTTGGCAACCCCTTCCCATGAAAGTGTTTCTCGCCAGTCACTGCTTAGGGCTACATCAAGAGGAAACAAAACGAAGAGATAGAACGTGAAACTACTTTGTTTTGTCAACTTTCAAGAAGCTAGCACAAACCATGTTGGATTCAGAGTTCCAAATACATCTATCAATATAGGAGAAAACAGAGTGAAACCTAAAAATTCAAACTGTTACTGGAAATGAACGCTTCAACATAGAAGAACGAAATTTGGGGAACCAAGTCGCCTTAGTGTACTGATCATTACCTGAAAGTATCATCCAGTTTGGGTGAAAAAATATTTGCTGAGATTTCTGGAGATTCGTAATTTTTGGAAGCTTGGCAACCCCTTCCCATGAAAGTGTTTCTCGCCAGTCACTGCTTAGGGCTACATCAAGAGGAAACAAAACGTAGAGATAGAACGTGAAACTACTTTGTTTTGTCAACTTTCAAGAAGCTAGCACAAACTGTGTTGGATTCAGAGTTCCAAATACATCTATCAATATAGGAGAAAACAGAGTGAAACCTAAAAATTCAAACTGTTACTGGAAATGAACGCTTCAACATAGAAGAACGAAATTTGGGGAACCAAGTCGCCTTAGTGTACTGATCATTACCTGAAAGTATCATCCAGTTTGGGTGAAAAAATATTTGCTGAGATTTCTGGAGATTCGTAATTTTGGGAAGCTTGGCAACCCCTTCCCATGAAAGTGTTTCTCGCCAGTCACTGCTTAGGGCTACATCAAGAGGAAACAAAACGTAGAGATAGAACGTGAAACTACTTTGTTGTGTCAAGTTTCAAGAAGCTAGCACAAATCGTGTTGGATTTAGAGTTCCAAATACATCTATCAATATAGGAGAAAACAGAGTGAAACCTAAAAATTCAAACTGTTACTGGAAATGAACGCTTCAACATAGAAGAACGAAATTTGGGGAACCAAGTCGCCTTAGTGTACTGATCATTACCTGAAAGTATCATCCAGTTTGGGTGAAAAAATATTTGCTGAGATTTCTGGAGATTCGTAATTTTTGGAAGCTTGGCAACCCCTTCCCATGAAAGTGTTTCTCGCCAGTCACTGCTTAGGGCTACATCAAGAGGAAACAAAACGTAGAGATAGAACGTGAAACTACTTTGTTGTGTCAACTTTCAAGAAGCTAGCACAAACCGTGTTGGATTTAGAGTTCCAAATACATCTATCAATATAGGAGAAAACAGAGTGAAACCTAAAAATTCAAACTGTTACTGGAAATGAACGCTTCAACATAGAAGAACGAAATTTGGGGAACCAAGTCGCCTTAGTGTACTGATCATTACCTGAAAGTATCATCCAGTTTGGGTGAAAAAATATTTGCTGAGATTTCTGGAGATTCGTAATTTTTGGAAGCTTGGCAACCCCTTCCCATGAAAGTGTTTCTCGCCAGTCACTGCTTAGGGCTACATCAAGAGGAAACAAAACGTAGAGATAGAATGTGAAACTACTTTGTTGTGTCAAGCTTCAAGAAGCTAGCACAAATCGTGTTGGATTTAGAGTTCCAAATACATCTATCAATATAGGAGAAAACAGAGTGAAACCTAAAAATTCAAACTGTTATTGGAATTGAACGCTTCAACATAGAAGAACGAAATTTGGGGAACCAAGTCGCCTTAGTGTACTGATCATTACCTGAAAGTATCATCCAGTTTGGGTGAAAAAATATTTGCTGAGATTTCTGGAGATTCGTAATTTTTGGAAGCTTGGCAACCCCTTCCCATGAAAGTGTTTCTCGCCAGTCACTGCTTAGGGCTACATCAAGAGGAAACAAAACGTAGAGATAGAACGTGAAACTACTTTGCTGTGTCAAGTTTCAAGAAGCTAGCACAAACCGTCTTGGATTTAGAGTTCCAAATACATCTATCAATATAGGAGAAAACAGAGTGAAACCTAAAAATTCAAACTGTTAATGGAAATGAACGCTTCAACATAGAAGAACGAAATTTGGGGAACCAAGTCGCCTTAGTGTACTGATCATTACCTGAAAGTATCATCCAGTTTGGGTGAAAAAATATTTGCTGAGATTTCTGGAGATTCGTAATTTTTGGAAGCTTGGCAACCCCTTCCCATGAAAGTGTTTCTCGCCAGTCACTGCTTAGGGCTACATCAAGAGGAAACAAAACGTAGAGATAGAACGTGAAACTACTTTGTTGTGTCAAGTTTCAAGAAGCTAGCACAAACCATGTTGGATTTAGAGTTCCAAATACATCTATCAATATAGGAGAAAACAGAGTGAAACCTAAAAATTCAAACTGTTACTGGAAATGAACGCTTCAACATAGAAGAACGAAATTTGGGGAACCAAGTCGCCTTAGTGTACTGATCATTACCTGAAAGTATCATCCAGTTTGGGTGAAAAAATATTTGCTGAGATTTCTGGAGATTCGTAATTTTTGGAAGCTTGGCAACCCCTTCCCATGAAAGTGTTTCTCGCCAGTCACTGCTTAGGGCTACATCAAGAGGAAACAAAACGTAGAGATAGAACGTGAAACTACTTTGTTTTGTCAACTTTCAAGAAGCTAGCACAAACCGTGTTGGATTCAGAGTTCCAAATACATCTATCAATATAGGAGAAAACAGAGTGAAACCTAAAAATTCAAACTGTTACTGGAAATGAACGCTTCAACATAGAAGAACGAAATTTGGGGAACCAAGTCGCCTTAGTGTACTGATCATTACCTGAAAGTATCATCCAGTGTGGGTGAAAAAATATTTGCTGAGATTTCTGGAGATTCGTAATTTTTGGAAGCTTGGCAACCCCTTCCCATGAAAGTGTTTCTCGCCAGTCACTGCTTAGGGCTACATCAAGAGGAAACAAAACGTAGAGATAGAACGTGAAACTACTTTGTTTTGTCAACTTTCAAGAAGCTAGCACAAACCCTGTTGGATTCAGAGTTCCAAATACATCTATCAATATAGGAGAAAACAGAGTGAAACCTAAAAATTCAAACTGTTACTGGAAATGAACGCTTCAACATAGAAGAACGAAATTTGGGGAACCAAGTCGCCTTAGTGTACTGATCATTACCTGAAAGTATCATCCAGTTTGGGTGAAAAAATATTTGCTGAGATTTCTGGAGATTCGTAATTTTGGGAAGCTTGGCAACCCCTTCCCATGAAAGTGTTTCTCGCCAGTCACTGCTTAGGGCTACATCAAGAGGAAACAAAACGTAGAGATAGAACGTGAAACTACTTTGTTGTGTCAAGTTTCAAGAAGCTAGCACAAACCGTCTTGGATTTAGAGTTCCAAATACATCTATCAATATAGGAGAAAACAGAGTGAAACCTAAAAATTCAAACTGTTACTGGAAATGAACGCTTCAACATAGAAGAACGAAATTTGGGGAACCAAGTCGCCTTAGTGTACTGATCATTACCTGAAAGTATCATCCAGTTTGGGTGAAAAAATATTTGCTGAGATTTCTGGAGATTCGTAATTTTTGGAAGCTTGGCAACCCCTTCCCATGAAAGTGTTTCTCGCCAGTCACTGCTTAGGGCTACATCAAGAGGAAACAAAACGTAGAGATAGAACGTGAAACTACTTTGTTGTGTCAAGTTTCAAGAAGCTAGCACAAACCATGTTGGATTTAGAGTTCCAAATACATCTATCAATATAGGAGAAAACAGAGTGAAACCTAAAAATTCAAACTGTTACTGGAAATGAACGCTTCAACATAGAAGAACGAAATTTGGGGAACCAAGTCGCCTTAGTGTACTGATCATTACCTGAAAGTATCATCCAGTTTGGGTGAAAAAATATTTGCTGAGATTTCTGGAGATTCGTAATTTTTGGAAGCTTGGCAACCCCTTCCCATGAAAGTGTTTCTCGCCAGTCACTGCTTAGGGCTACATCAAGAGGAAACAAAACGTAGAGATAGAATGTGAAACTACTTTGTTGTGTCAAGCTTCAAGAAGCTAGCACAAACCGTGTTGGATTCAGAGTTCCAAATACATCTATCAATATAGGAGAAAACAGAGTGAAACCTAAAAATTCAAACTGTTACTGGAAATGAACGCTTCAACATAGAAGAACGAAATTTGGGGAACCAAGTCGCCTTAGTGTACTGATCATTACCTGAAAGTATCATCCAGTTTGGGTGAAAAAATATTTGCTGAGATTTCTGGAGATTCGTAATTTTTGGAAGCTTGGCAACCCCTTCCCATGAAAGTGTTTCTCGCCAGTCACTGCTTAGGGCTACATCAAGAGGAAACAAAACGTAGAGATAGAACGTGAAACTACTTTGTTGTGTCAAGTTTCAAGAAGCTAGCACAAACCGTCTTGGATTTAGAGTTCCAAATACATCTATCAATATAGGAGAAAACAGAGTGAAACCTAAAAATTCAAACTGTTAATGGAAATGAACGCTTCAACATAGAAGAACGAAATTTGGGGAACCAAGTCGCCTTAGTGTACTGATCATTACCTGAAAGTATCATCCAGTTTGGGTGAAAAAATATTTGCTGAGATTTCTGGAGATTCGTAATTTTTGGAAGCTTGGCAACCCCTTCCCATGAAAGTGTTTCTCGCCAGTCACTGCTTAGGGCTACATCAAGAGGAAACAAAACGTAGAGATAGAACGTGAAACTACTTTGTTGTGTCAAGTTTCAAGAAGCTAGCACAAACCATGTTGGATTTAGAGTTCCAAATACATCTATCAATATAGGAGAAAACAGAGTGAAACCTAAAAATTCAAACTGTTACTGGAAATGAACGCTTCAACATAGAAGAACGAAATTTGGGGAACCAAGTCGCCTTAGTGTACTGATCATTACCTGAAAGTATCATCCAGTTTGGGTGAAAAAATATTTGCTGAGATTTCTGGAGATTCGTAATTTTTGGAAGCTTGGCAACCCCTTCCCATGAAAGTGTTTCTCGCCAGTCACTGCTTAGGGCTACATCAAGAGGAAACAAAACGTAGAGATAGAACGTGAAACTACTTTGTTTTGTCAACTTTCAAGAAGCTAGCACAAACCGTGTTGGATTCAGAGTTCCAAATACATCTATCAATATAGGAGAAAACAGAGTGAAACCTAAAAATTCAAACTGTTAGTGGAAATGAACACTTCAACATAGAAGAACGAAATTTGGGGAACCAAGTCGCCTTAGTGTACTGATCATTACCTGAAAGTATCATCCAGTTTGGGTGAAAAAATATTTGCTGAGATTTCTGGAGATTCGTAGTTTTTGGAAGCTTGGCAACCCCTTCCCATGAAAGTGTTTCTCGCCAGTCACTGCTTAGGGCTACATCAAGAGGAAACAAAACGTAGAGATAGAATGTGAAACTACTTTGTTGTGTCAAGCTTCAAGAAGCTAGCACAAATCGTGTTGGATTTAGAGTTCCAAATACATCTATCAATATAGGAGAAAACAGAGTGAAACCTAAAAATTCAAACTGTTACTGGAAATGAACGCTTCAACATAGAAGAACGAAATTTGGGGAACCAAGTCGCCTTAGTGTACTGATCATTACCTGAAAGTATCATCCAGTTTGGGTGAAAAAATATTTGCTGAGATTTCTGGAGATTCGTAATTTTTGGAAGCTTGGCAACCCCTTCCCATGAATGTGTTTCTCGCCAGTCACTGCTTAGGGCTACATCAAGAGGAAACAAAACGTAGAGATAGAAGGTGAAACTACTTTGTTTTGTCAACTTTCAAGAAGCTAGCACAAACCGTGTTGGATTCAGAGTTCCAAATACATCTATCAACATAGGAGAAAACAGAGTGAAACCTAAAAATTCAAACTGTTACTGGAAATGAACGCTTCAACATAGAAGAATGAAATTTGGGGAACCAAGTCGCCTTAGTGTACTGATCATTACCTGAAAGTATCATCCAGTTTGGGTGAAAAAATATTTGCTGAGATTTCTGGAGATTCGTAATTTTTGGAAGCTTGGCAACCCCTTCCCATGAAAGTGTTTCTCGCCAGTCACTGCTTAGGGCTACATCAAGAGGAAACAAAACGTAGAGATAGAACGTGAAACTACTTTGTTTTGTCAACTTTCAAGAAGCTAGCACAAACCGTGTTGGATTCAGAGTTCCAAATACATCTATCAATATAGGAGAAAACAGAGTGAAACCTAAAAATTCAAACTGTTACTGGAAATGAACGCTTCAACATAGAAGAACGAAATTTGGGGAACCAAGTCGCCTTAGTGTACTGATCATTACCTGAAAGTATCATCCAGTTTGGGTGAAAAAATATTTGCTGAGATTTCTGGAGATTCGTAATTTTGGGAAGCTTGGCAACCCCTTCCCATGAAAGTGTTTCTCGCCAGTCACTGCTTAGGGCTACATCAAGAGGAAACAAAACGTAGAGATAGAACGTGAAACTACTTTGTTGTGTCAAGTTTCAAGAAGCTAGCACAAACCGTGTTGGATTTAGAGTTCCAAATACATCTATCAATATAGGAGAAAACAGAGTGAAACCTAAAAATTCAAACTGTTACTGGAAATGAACGCTTCAACATAGAAGAACGAAATTTGGGGAACCAAGTCGCCTTAGTGTACTGATCATTACCTGAAAGTATCATCCAGTTTGGGTGAAAAAATATTTGCTGAGATTTCTGGAGATTCGTAATTTTTGGAAGCTTGGCAACCCCTTCCCATGAAAGTGTTTCTCGCCAGTCACTGCTTAGGGCTACATCAAGAGGAAACAAAACGTAGAGATAGAACGTGAAACTACTTTGTTGTGTCAAGTTTCAAGAAGCTAGCACAAACCATGTTGGATTTAGAGTTCCAAATACATCTATCAATATAGGAGAAAACAGAGTGAAACCTAAAAATTCAAACTGTTACTGGAAATGAACGCTTCAACATAGAAGAACGAAATTTGGGGAACCAAGTCGCCTTAGTGTACTGATCATTACCTGAAAGTATCATCCAGTTTGGGTGAAAAAATATTTGCTGAGATTTCTGGAGATTCGTAATTTTTGGAAGCTTGGCAACCCCTTCCCATGAAAGTGTTTCTCGCCAGTCACTGCTTAGGGCTACATCAAGAGGAAACAAAACGTAGAGATAGAACGTGAAACTACTTTGTTTTGTCAACTTTCAAGAAGCTAGCACAAACCGTGTTGGATTCAGAGTTCCAAATACATCTATCAATATAGGAGAAAACAGAGTGAAACCTAAAAATTCAAACTGTTACTGGAAATGAACGCTTCAACATAGAAGAACGAAATTTGGGGAACCAAGTCGCCTTAGTGTACTGATCATTACCTGAAAGTATCATCCAGTTTGGGTGAAAAAATATTTGCTGAGATTTCTGGAGATTCTTAATTTTTGGAAGCTTGGCAACCCCTTCCCATGAAAGTGTTTCTCGCCAGTCACTGCTTAGGGCTACATCAAGAGGAAACAAAACGTAGAGATAGAACGTGAAACTACTTTGTTTTGTCAACTTTCAAGAAGCTAGCACAAACCGTGTTGGATTCAGAGTTCCAAATACATCTATCAATATAGGAGAAAACAGAGTGAAACCTAAAAATTCAAACTGTTACTGGAAATGAACGCTTCAACATAGAAGAACGAAATTTGGGGAACCAAGTCGCCTTAGTGTACTGATCATTACCTGAAAGTATCATCCAGTTTGGGTGAAAAAATATTTGCTGAGTTTTCTGGAGATTCGTAATTTTGGGAAGCTTGGCAACCCCTTCCCATGAAAGTGTTTCTCGCCAGTCACTGCTTAGGGCTACATCAAGAGGAAACAAAACGTAGAGATAGAATGTGAAACTACTTTGTTGTGTCAAGCTTCAAGAAGCTAGCACAAATCGTGTTGGATTTAGAGTTCCAAATAAATCTATCAATATAGGAGAAAACAGAGTGAAACCTAAAAATTCAAACTGTTACTGGAAATGAACGCTTCAACATAGAAGAACGAAATTTGGGGAACCAAGTCGCCTTAGTGTACTGATCATTACCTGAAAGTATCATCCAGTTTGGGTGAAAAAATATTTGCTGAGATTTCTGGAGATTCGTAATTTTGGGAAGCTTGGCAACCCCTTCCCATGAAAGTGTTTCTCGCCAGTCACTGCTTAGGGCTACATCAAGAGGAAACAAAACGTAGAGATAGAACGTGAAACTACTTTGTTGTGTCAAGTTTCAAGAAGCTAGCACAAATCGTGTTGGATTTAGAGTTCCAAATACATCTATCAATATAGGAGAAAACAGAGTGAAACCTAAAAATTCAAACTGTTACTGGAAATGAATGCTTCAACATAGAAGAACGAAATTTGGGGAACCAAGTCGCCTTAGTGTACTGATCATTACCTGAAAGTATCATCCAGTTTGGGTGAAAAAATATTTGCTGAGATTTCTGGAGATTCGTAATTTTGGGAAGCTTGGCAACCCCTTCCCATGAAAGTGTTTCTCGCCAGTCACTGCTTAGGGCTACATCAAGAGGAAACAAAACGTAGAGATAGAACGTGAAACTACTTTGTTGTGTCAAGTTTCAAGAAGCTAGCACAAACCATGTTGGATTTAGAGTTCCAAATACATCTATCAATATAGGAGAAAACAGAGTGAAACCTAAAAATTCAAACTGTTACTGGAAATGAACGCTTCAACATAGAAGAACGAAATTTGGGGAACCAAGTCGCCTTAGTGTACTGATCATTACCTGAAAGTATCATCCAGTTTGGGTGAAAAAATATTTGCTGAGATTTCTGGAGATTCGTAATTTTTGGAAGCTTGGCAACCCCTTCCCATGAAAGTGTTTCTCGCCAGTCACTGCTTAGGGCTACATCAAGAGGAAACAAAACGTAGAGATAGAACGTGAAACTACTTTGTTGTGTCAAGTTTCAAGAAGCTAGCACAAACCATGTTGGATTTAGAGTTCCAAATACATCTATCAATATAGGAGAAAACAGAGTGAAACCTAAAAATTCAAACTGTTAGTGGAAATGAACGCTTCAACATAGAAGAACGAAATTTGGGGAACCAAGTCGCCTTAGTGTACTGATCATTACCTGAAAGTATCATCCAGTTTGGGTGAAAAAATATTTGCTGAGATTTCTGGAGATTCGTAATTTTTGGAAGCTTGGCAACCCCTTCCCATGAAAGTGTTTCTCGCCAGTCACTGCTTAGGGCTACATCAAGAGGAAACAAAACGTAGAGATAGAATGTGAAACTACTTTGTTGTGTCAAGCTTCAAGAAGCTAGCACAAATCGTGTTGGATTTAGAGTTCCAAATACATCTATCAATATAGGAGAAAACAGAGTGAAACCTAAAAATTCAAACTGTTACTGGAAATGAACGCTTCAACATAGAAGAACGAAATTTGGGGAACCAAGTCGCCTTAGTGTACTGATCATTACCTGAAAGTATCATCCAGTTTGGGTGAAAAAATATTTGCTGAGATTTCTGGAGATTCGTAATTTTTGGAAGCTTGGCAACCCCTTCCCATGAAAGTGTTTCTCGCCAGTCACTGCTTAGGGCTACATCAAGAGGAAACAAAACGTAGAGATAGAACGTGAAACTACTTTGTTTTGTCAACTTTCAAGAAGCTAGCACAAACCGTGTTGGATTCAGAGTTCCAAATACATCTATCAATATAGGAGAAAACAGAGTGAAACCTAAAAATTCAAACTGTTACTGGAAATGAACGCTTCAACATAGAAGAACGAAATTTGGGGAACCAAGTCGCCTTAGTGTACTGATCATTACCTGAAAGTATCATCCAGTTTGGGTGAAAAAATATTTGCTGAGATTTCTGGAGATTCGTAATTTTGGGAAGCTTGGCAACCCCTTCCCATGAAAGTGTTTCTCGCCAGTCACTGCTTAGGGCTACATCAAGAGGAAACAAAACGTAGAGATAGAACGTGAAACTACTTTGTTGTGTCAAGTTTCAAGAAGCTAGCACAAACCGTCTTGGATTTAGAGTTCCAAATACATCTATCAATATAGGAGAAAACAGAGTGAAACCTAAAAATTCAAACTGTTACTGGAAATGAACGCTTCAACATAGAAGAACGAAATTTGGGGAACCAAGTCGCCTTAGTGTACTGATCATTACCTGAAAGTATCATCCAGTTTGGGTGAAAAAATATTTGCTGAGATTTCTGGAGATTCGTAATTTTTGGAAGCTTGGCAACCCCTTCCCATGAAAGTGTTTCTCGCCAGTCACTGCTTAGGGCTACATCAAGAGGAAACAAAACGTAGAGATAGAACGTGAAACTACTTTGTTGTGTCAAGTTTCAAGAAGCTAGCACAAACCATGTTGGATTTAGAGTTCCAAATACATCTATCAATATAGGAGAAAACAGAGTGAAACCTAAAAATTCAAACTGTTACTGGAAATGAACGCTTCAACATAGAAGAACGGAATTTGGGGAACCAAGTCGCCTTAGTGTACTGATCATTACCTGAAAGTATCATCCAGTTTGGGTGAAAAAATATTTGCTGAGATTTCTGGAGATTCGTAATTTTTGGAAGCTTGGCAACCCCTTCCCATGAAAGTGTTTCTCGCCAGTCACTGCTTAGGGCTACATCAAGAGGAAACAAAACGTAGAGATAGAACGTGAAACTACTTTGTTGTGTCAAGCTTCAAGAAGCTAGCACAAATCGTGTTGGATTTAGAGTTCCAAATACATCTATCAATATAGGAGAAAACAGAGTGAAACCTAAAAATTCAAACTGTTACTGGAAATGAATGCTTCAACATAGAAGAACGAAATTTGGGGAACCAAGTCGCCTTAGTGTACTGATCATTACCTGAAAGTATCATCCAGTTTGGGTGAAAAAATATTTGCTGAGATTTCTGGAGATTCGTAATTTTGGGAAGCTTGGCAACCCCTTCCCATGAAAGTGTTTCTCGCCAGTCACTGCTTAGGGCTACATCAAGAGGAAACAAAACGTAGAGATAGAACGTGAAACTACTTTGTTTTGTCAACTTTCAAGAAGCTAGCACAAACCGTGTTGGATTCAGAGTTCCAAATACATCTATCAATATAGGAGAAAACAGAGTGAAACCTAAATATTCAAACTGTTACTGGAAATGAACGCTTCAACATAGAAGAACGAAATTTGGGGAACCAAGTCGCCTTAGTGTACTGATCATTACCTGAAAGTATCATCCAGTTTGGGTGAAAAAATATTTGCTGAGATTTCTGGAGATTCGTAATTTTGGGAAGCTTGGCAACCCCTTCCCATGAAAGTGTTTCTCGCCAGTCACTGCTTAGGGCTACATCAAGAGGAAACAAAACGTAGAGATAGAACGTGAAACTACTTTGTTGTGTCAAGTTTCAAGAAGCTAGCACAAACCGTCTTGGATTTAGAGTTCCAAATACATCTATCAATATAGGAGAAAACAGAGTGAAACCTAAAAATTCAAACTGTTACTGGAAATGAACGCTTCAACATAGAAGAACGAAATTTGGGGAACCAAGTCGCCTTAGTGTACTGATCATTACCTGAAAGTATCATCCAGTTTGGGTGAAAAAATATTTGCTGAGATTTCTGGAGATTCGTAATTTTTGGAAGCTTGGCAACCCCTTCCCATGAAAGTGTTTCTCGCCAGTCACTGCTTAGGGCTACATCAAGAGGAAACAAAACGTAGAGATAGAACGTGAAACTACTTTGTTGTGTCAAGTTTCAAGAAGCTAGCACAAACCATGTTGGATTTAGAGTTCCAAATACATCTATCAATATAGGAGAAAACAGAGTGAAACCTAAAAATTCAAACTGTTACTGGAAATGAACGCTTCAACATAGAAGAACGAAATTTGGGGAACCAAGTCGCCTTAGTGTACTGATCATTACCTGAAAGTATCATCCAGTTTGGGTGAAAAAATATTTGCTGAGATTTCTGGAGATTCGTAATTTTTGGAAGCTTGGCAACCCCTTCCCATGAAAGTGTTTCTCGCCAGTCACTGCTTAGGGCTACATCAAGAGGAAACAAAACGTAGAGATAGAACGTGAAACTACTTTGTTGTGTCAAGCTTCAAGAAGCTAGCACAAATCGTGTTGGATTTAGAGTTCCAAATACATCTATCAATATAGGAGAAAACAGAGTGAAACCTAAAAATTCAAACTGTTACTGGAAATGAACGCTTCAACATAGAAGAACGAAATTTGGGGAACCAAGTCGCCTTAGTGTACTGATCATTACCTGAAAGTATCATCCAGTTTGGGTGAAAAAATATTTGCTGAGATTTCTGGAGATTCGTAATTTTGGGAAGCTTGGCAACCCCTTCCCATGAAAGTGTTTCTCGCCAGTCACTGCTTAGGGCTACATCAAGAGGAAACAAAACGTAGAGATAGAACGTGAAACTACTTTGTTTTGTCAACTTTCAAGAAGCTAGCACAAACCGTGTTGGATTCAGAGTTCCAAATACATCTATCAATATAGGAGAAAACAGAGTGAAACCTAAAAATTCAAACTGTTACTGGAAATGAACGCTTCAACATAGAAGAACGAAATTTGGGGAACCAAGTCGCCTTAGTGTACTCATCATTACCTGAAAGTATCATCCAGTTTGGGTGAAAAAATATTTGCTGAGATTTCTGGAGATTCGTAATATTGGGAAGCTTGGCAACCCCTTCCCATGAAAGTGTTTCTCGCCAGTCACTGCTTAGGGCTACATCAAGAGGAAACAAAACGTAGAGATAGAACGTGAAACTACTTTGTTGTGTCAAGTTTCAAGAAGCTAGCACAAACCGTCTTGGATTTAGAGTTCCAAATACATCTATCAATATAGGAGAAAACAGAGTGAAACCTAAAAATTCAAACTGTTACTGGAAATGAACGCTTCAACATAGAAGAACGAAATTTGGGGAACCAAGTCGCCTTAGTGTACTGATCATTACCTGAAAGTATCATCCAGTTTGGGTGAAAAAATATTTGCTGAGATTTCTGGAGATTCGTAATTTTTGGAAGCTTGGCAACCCCTTCCCATGAAAGTGTTTCTCGCCAGTCACTGCTTAGGGCTACATCAAGAGGAAACAAAACGTAGAGATAGAACGTGAAACTACTTTGTTGTGTCAAGTTTCAAGAAGCTAGCACAAACCATGTTGGATTTAGAGTTCCAAATACATCTATCAATATAGGAGAAAACAGAGTGAAACCTAAAAATTCAAACTGTTACTGGAAATGAACGCTTCAACATAGAAGAACGAAATTTGGGGAACCAAGTCGCCTTAGTGTACTGATCATTACCTGAAAGTATCATCCAGTTTGGGTGAAAATATATTTGCTGAGATTTCTGGAGATTCGTAATTTTTGGAAGCTTGGCAACCCCTTCCCATGAAAGTGTTTCTCGCCAGTCACTGCTTAGGGCTACATCAAGAGGAAACAAAACGTAGAGATAGAATGTGAAACTACTTTGTTGTGTCAAGCTTCAAGAAGCTAGCACAAATCGTGTTGGATTTAGAGTTCCAAATACATCTATCAATATAGGAGAAAACAGAGTGAAACCTAAAAATTCAAACTGTTACTGGAAATGAACGCTTCAACATAGAAGAACGAAATTTGGGGAACCAAGTCGCCTTAGTGTACTGATCATTACCTGAAAGTATCATCCAGTTTGGGTGAAAAAATATTTGCTGAGATTTCTGGAGATTCGTAATTTTTGGAAGCTTGGCAACCCCTTCCCATGAAAGTGTTTCTCGCCAGTCACTGCTTAGGGCTACATCAAGAGGAAACAAAACGTAGAGATAGAACGTGAAACTACTTTGTTTTGTCAACTTTCAAGAAGCTAGCACAAACCGTGTTGGATTCAGAGTTCCAAATACATCTATCAATATAGGAGAAAACAGAGTGAAACCTAAAAATTCAAACTGTTACTGGAAATGAACGCTTCAACATAGAAGAACGAAATTTGGGGAACCAAGTCGCCTTAGTGTACTGATCATTACCTGAAAGTATCATCCAGTTTGGGTGAAAAAATATTTGCTGAGATTTCTGGAGATTCGTAATTTTGGGAAGCTTGGCAACCCCTTCCCATGAAAGTGTTTCTCGCCAGTCACTGCTTAGGGCTACATCAAGAGGAAACAAAACGTAGAGATAGAACGTGAAACTACTTTGTTGTGTCATGTTTCAAGAAGCTAGCACAAACCGTCTTGGATTTAGAGTTCCAAATACATCTATCAATATAGGAGAAAACAGAGTGAAACCTAAAAATTCAAACTGTTACTGGAAATGAACGCTTCAACATAGAAGAACGAAATTTGGGGAACCAAGTCGCCTTAGTGTACTGATCATTACCTGAAAGTATCATCCAGTTTGGGTGAAAAAATATTTGCTGAGATTTCTGGAGATTCGTAATTTTTGGAAGCTTGGCAACCCCTTCCCATGAAAGTGTTTCTCGCCAGTCACTGCTTAGGGCTACATCAAGAGGAAACAAAATGTAGAGATAGAACGTGAAACTACTTTGTTGTGTCAAGTTTCAAGAAGCTAGCACAAACCATGTTGGATTTAGAGTTCCAAATACATCTATCAATATAGGAGAAAACAGAGTGAAACCTAAAAATTCAAACTGTTACTGGAAATGAACGCTTCAACATAGAAGAACGAAATTTGGGGAACCAAGTCGCCTTAGTGTACTGATCATTACCTGAAAGTATCATCCAGTTTGGGTGAAAAAATATTTGCTGAGATTTCTGGAGATTCGTAATTTTTGGAAGCTTGGCAACCCCTTCCCATGAAAGTGTTTCTCGCCAGTCACTGCTTAGGGCTACATCAAGAGGAAACAAAACGTAGAGATAGAATGTGAAACTACTTTGTTGTGTCAAGCTTCAAGAAGCTAGCACAAATCGTGTTGGATTTAGAGTTCCAAATACATCTATCAATATAGGAGAAAACAGAGTGAAACCTAAAAATTCAAACTGTTACTGGAAATGAACGCTTCAACATAGAAGAACGAAATTTGGGGAACCAAGTCGCCTTAGTGTACTGATCATTACCTGAAAGTATCATCCAGTTTGGGTGAAAAAATATTTGCTGAGATTTCTGGAGATTCGTAATTTTGGGAAGCTTGGCAACCCCTTCCCATGAAAGTGTTTCTCGCCAGTCACTGCTTAGGGCTACATCAAGAGGAAACAAAACGTAGAGATAGAACGTGAAACTACTTTGTTTTGTCAACTTTCAAGAAGCTAGCACAAACCGTGTTGGATTCAGAGTTCCAAATACATCTATCAATATAGGAGAAAACAGAGTGAAACCTAAAAATTCAAACTGTTACTGGAAATGAACGCTTCAACATAGAAGAACGAAATTTGGGGAACCAAGTCGCCTTAGTGTACTGATCATTACCTGAAAGTATCATCCAGTTTGGGTGAAAAAATATTTGCTGAGATTTCTGGAGATTCGTAATTTTGGGAAGCTTGGCAACCCCTTGCCATGAAAGTGTTTCTCGCCAGTCACTGCTTAGGGCTACATCAAGAGGAAACAAAACGTAGAGATAGAACGTGAAACTACTTTGTTGTGTCAAGTTTCAAGAAGCTAGCACAAACCGTCTTGGATTTAGAGTTCCAAATACATCTATCAATATAGGAGAAAACAGAGTGAAACCTAAAAATTCAAACTGTTACTGGAAATGAACGCTTCAACATAGAAGAACGAAATTTGGGGAACCAAGTCGCCTTAGTGTACTGATCATTACCTGAAAGTATCATCCAGTTTGGGTGAAAAAATATTTGCTGAGATTTCTGGAGATTCGTAATTTTTGGAAGCTTGGCAACCCCTTCCCATGAAAGTGTTTCTCGCCAGTCACTGCTTAGGGCTACATCAAGAGGAAACAAAACGTAGAGATAGAACGTGAAACTACTTTGTTGTGTCAAGTTTCAAGAAGCTAGCACAAACCATGTTGGATTTAGAGTTCCAAATACATCTATCAATATAGGAGAAAACAGAGTGAAACCTAAAAATTCAAACTGTTACTGGAAATGAACGCTTCAACATAGAAGAACGAAATTTGGGGAACCAAGTCGCCTTAGTGTACTGATCATTACCTGAAAGTATCATCCAGTTTGGGTGAAAAAATATTTGCTGAGATTTCTGGAGATTCGTAATTTTTGGAAGCTTGGCAACCCCTTCCCATGAAAGTGTTTCTCGCCAGTCACTGCTTAGGGCTACATCAAGAGGAAACAAAACGTAGAGATAGAATGTGAAACTACTTTGTTGTGTCAAGCTTCAAGAAGCTAGCACAAATCGTGTTGGATTTAGAGTTCCAAATACATCTATCAATATAGGAGAAAACAGAGTGAAACCTAAAAATTCAAACTGTTACTGGAAATGAACGCTTCAACATAGAAGAACGAAATTTGGGGAACCAAGTCGCCTTAGTGTACTGATCATTACCTGAAAGTATCATCCAGTTTGGGTGAAAAAATATTTGCTGAGATTTCTGGAGATTCGTAATTTTTGGAAGCTTGGCAACCCCTTCCCATGAAAGTGTTTCTCGCCAGTCACTGCTTAGGGCTACATCAAGAGGAAACAAAACGTAGAGATAGAACGTGAAACTACTTTGTTTTGTCAACTTTCAAGAAGCTACCACAAACCGTGTTGGATTCAGAGTTCCAAATACATCTATCAATATAGGAGAAAACAGAGTGAAACCTAAAAATTCAAACTGTTACTGGAAATGAACGCTTCAACATAGAAGAACGAAATTTGGGGAACCAAGTCGCCTTAGTGTACTGATCATTACTTGAAAGTATCATCCAGTTTGGGTGAAAAAATATTTGCTGAGATTTCTGGAGATTCGTAATTTTTGGAAGCTTGGCAACCCCTTCCCATGAAAGTGTTTCTCGCCAGTCACTGCTTAGGGCTACATCAAGAGGAAACAAAACGTAGAGATAGAATGTGAAACTACTTTGTTGTGTCAAGCTTCAAGAAGCTACCACAAATCGTGTTGGATTTAGAGTTCCAATACATCTATCAATATAGGAGAAAACAGAGTGAAACCTAAAAATTCAAATTGTTAGTGGAAATGAATGCTTCAACATAGAAGAACGAAATTTGGGGAACCAAGTCGCCTTAGTGTACTGATCATTACCTGAAAGTATCATCCAGTTTGGGTGAAAAAATATTTGCTGAGATTTCTGGAGATTCGTAATTTTTGGAAGCTTGGCAACCCCTTCCCATGAAAGTGTTTCTCGCCAGTCACTGCTTAGGGCTACATCAAGAGGAAACAAAACGTAGAGATAGAACGTGAAACTACTTTGTTTTGTCAACTTTCAAGAAGCTAGCACAAACCGTGTTGGATTCAGAGTTCCAAATACATCTATCAATATAGGAGAAAAGAGAGTGAAACCTAAAAATTCAAACTGTTACTGGAAATGAACGCTTCAACATAGAAGAATGAAATTTGGGGAACCAAGTCGCCTTAGTGTACTGATCATTACCTGAAAGTATCATCCAGTTTGGGTGAAAAAATATTTGCTGAGATTTCTGGAGATTCGTAATTTTTGGAAGCTTGGCAACCCCTTCCCATGAAAGTGTTTCTCGCCAGTCACTGCTTAGGGCTACATCAAGAGGAAACAAAACGTAGAGATAGAACGTGAAACTACTTTGTTGTGTCAAGTTTCAAGAAGCTAGCACAAACCATGTTGGATTTAGAGTTCCAAATACATCTATCAATATAGGAGAAAACAGAGTGAAACCTAAAAATTCAAACTGTTACTGGAAATGAACGCTTCAACATAGAAGAACGAAATTTGGGGAACCAAGTCGCCTTAGTGTACTGATCATTACCTGAAAGTATCATCCAGTTTGGGTGAAAAAATATTTGCTGAGATTTCTGGAGATTCGTAATTTTTGGAAGCTTGGCAACCCCTTCCCATGAAAGTGTTTCTCGCCAGTCACTGCTTAGGGCTACATCAAGAGGAAACAAAACGTAGAGATAGAATGTGAAACTACTTTGTTGTGTCAAGCTTCAAGAAGCTAGCACAAATCGTGTTGGATTTAGAGTTCCAATACATCTATCAATATAGGAGAAAACAGAGTGAAACCTAAAAATTCAAATTGTTAGTGGAAATGAATGCTTCAACATAGAAGAACGAAATTTGGGGAACCAAGTCGCCTTAGTGTACTGATCATTACCTGAAAGTATCATCCAGTTTGGGTGAAAAAATATTTGCTGAGATTTCTGGAGATTCGTAATTTTTGGAAGCTTGGCAACCCCTTCCCATGAAAGTGTTTCTCGCCAGTCACTGCTTAGGGCTACATCAAGAGGAAACAAAACGTAGAGATAGAACGTGAAACTACTTTGTTTTGTCAACTTTCAAGAAGCTAGCACAAACCGTGTTGGATTCAGAGTTCCAAATACATCTATCAATATAGGAGAAAAGAGAGTGAAACCTAAAAATTCAAACTGTTACTGGAAATGAACGCTTCAACATAGAAGAATGAAATTTGGGGAACCAAGTCGCCTTAGTGTACTGATCATTACCTGAAAGTATCATCCAGTTTGGGTGAAAAAATATTTGCTGAGATTTCTGGAGATTCGTAATTTTTGGAAGCTTGGCAACCCCTTCCCATGAAAGTGTTTCTCGCCAGTCACTGCTTAGGGCTACATCAAGAGGAAACAAAACGTAGAGATAGAACGTGAAACTACTTTGTTGTGTCAAGTTTCAAGAAGCTAGCACAAACCATGTTGGATTTAGAGTTCCAAATACATCTATCAATATAGGAGAAAACAGAGTGAAACCTAAAAATTCAAACTGTTACTGGAAATGAACGCTTCAACATAGAAGAACGAAATTTGGGGAACCAAGTCGCCTTAGTGTACTGATCATTACCTGAAAGTATCATCCAGTTTGGGTGAAAAAATATTTGCTGAGATTTCTGGAGATTCGTAATTTTTGGAAGCTTGGCAACCCCTTCCCATGAAAGTGTTTCTCGCCAGTCACTGCTTAGGGCTACATCAAGAGGAAACAAAACGTAGAGATAGAATGTGAAACTACTTTGTTGTGTCAAGCTTCAAGAAGCTAGCACAAATCGTGTTGGATTTAGAGTTCCAAATACATCTATCAATATAGGAGAAAACAGAGTGAAACCTAAAAATTCAAACTGTTACTGGAAATGAACGCTTCAACATAGAAGAACGAAATTTGGGGAACCAAGTCGCCTTAGTGTACTGATCATTACCTGAAAGTATCATCCAGTTTGGGTGAAAAAATATTTGCTGAGATTTCTGGAGATTCGTAATTTTTGGAAGCTTGGCAACCCCTTCCCATGAAAGTGTTTCTCGCCAGTCACTGCTTAGGGCTACATCAAGAGGAAACAAAACGTAGAGATAGAACGTGAAACTACTTTGTTTTGTCAACTTTCAAGAAGCTAGCACAAACCGTGTTGGATTCAGAGTTCCAAATACATCTATCAATATAGGAGAAAACAGAGTGAAACCTAAAAATTCAAACTGTTACTGGAAATGAACGCTTCAACATAGAAGAACGAAATTTGGGGAACCAAGTCGCCTTAGTGTACTGATCATTACCTGAAAGTATCATCCAGTTTGGGTGAAAAAATATTTGCTGAGATTTCTGGAGATTCGTAATTTTTGGAGACTTGGCAAACTCTTCCCATGAAAGTGTTTCTCGCCAGTCACTGCTTAGGGCTACATCAAGAGGAAACAAAACGTAGAGATAGAATGTGAAACTACTTTGTTGTGTCAAGCTTCAAGAAGCTACCACAAATCGTGTTGGATTTAGAGTTCCAATACATCTATCAATATAGGAGAAAACAGAGTGAAACCTAAAAATTCAAATTGTTAGTGGAAATGAACGCTTCAACATAGAAGAACGAAATTTGGGGAACCAAGTCGCCTTAGTGTACTGATCATTACCTGAAAGTATCATCCAGTTTGGGTGAAAAAAATATTTGCTGAGATTTCTGGAGATTCGTAATTTTTGGAAGCTTGGCAACCCCTTCCCATGAAAGTGTTTCTCGCCAGTCACTGCTTAGGGCTACATCAAGAGGAAACAAAACGTAGAGATAGAACGTGAAACTACTTTGTTTTGTCAACTTTCAAGAAGCTAGCACAAACCGTGTTGGATTCAGAGTTCCAAATACATCTATCAATATAGGAGAAAAGAGAGTGAAACCTAAAAATTCAAACTGTTACTGGAAATGAACGCTTCAACATAGAAGAATGAAATTTGGGGAACCAAGTCGCCTTAGTGTACTGATCATTACCTGAAAGTATCATCCAGTTTGGGTGAAAAAATATTTGCTGAGATTTCTGGAGATTCGTAATTTTTGGAAGCTTGGCAACCCCTTCCCATGAAAGTGTTTCTCGCCAGTCACTGCTTAGGGCTACATCAAGAGGAAACAAAACGTAGAGATAGAACGTGAAACTACTTTGTTGTGTCAACTTTCAAGAAGCTAGCACAAACCGTGTTGGATTCAGAGTTCCAAATACATCTATCAATATAGGAGAAAACAGAGTGAAACCTAAAAATTCAAACTGTTACTGGAAATGAACGCTTCAACATAGAAGAACGAAATTTGGGGAACCAAGTCGCCTTAGTGTACTGATCATTACCTGAAAGTATCATCCAGTTTGGGTGAAAAAATATTTGCTGAGATTTCTGGAGATTCGTAATTTTTGGAAGCTTGGCAACCCCTTCCCATGAAAGTGTTTCTCGCCAGTCACTGCTTAGGGCTACATCAAGAGGAAACAAAACGTAGAGATAGAACGTGAAACTACTTTGTTTTGTCAACTTTCAAGAAGCTAGCACAAACCGTGTTGGATTCAGAGTTCCAAATACATCTATCAATATAGGAGAAAACAGAGTGAAACCTAAAAATTCAAACTGTTACTGGAAATGAACGCTTCAACATAGAAGAACGAAATTTGGGGAACCAAGTCGCCTTAGTGTACTGATCATTACCTGAAAGTATCATCCAGTTTGGGTGAAAAAATATTTGCTGAGATTTCTGGAGATTCGTAATTTTTGGAAGCTTGGCAACCCCTTCCCATGAAAGTGTTTCTCGCCAGTCACTGCTTAGGGCTACATCAAGAGGAAACAAAACGTAGAGATAGAATGTGAAACTACTTTGTTGTGTCAAGTTTCAAGAAGCTAGCACAAACCATGTTGGATTTAGAGTTCCAAATACATCTATCAATATAGGAGAAAACAGAGTGAAACCTAAAAATTCAAACTGCTACTGGAAATGAACGCTTCAACATAGAAGAATGAAATTTGGGGAACCAAGTCGCCTTAGTGTACTGATCATTACCTGAAAGTATCATCCAGTTTGGGTGAAAAAATATTTGCTGAGATTTCTGGAGATTCGTAATTTTTGGAGACTTGGCAACCCCTTGCCATGGAAGTGTTTCTCGCCAGTCACTGCTTAGGGCTACATCAAGAGGAAACAAAACGTAGAGATAGAACGTGAAACTACTTTGTTTTGTCAACTTTCAAGAAGCTAGCACAAACCGTGTTGGATTCAGAGTTCCAAATACATCTATCAATATAGGAGAAAATAGAGTGAAACCTAAAAATTCAAACTGTTACTGGAAATGAACGCTTCAACATCGAAGAACGAAATTTGGGGAACCAAGTCGCCTTAGTGTACTGATCATTACCTGAAAGTATCATCCAGTTTGGGTGAAAAAATATTTGCTGAGATTTCTGGAGATTCGTAATTTTTGGAAGCTTGGCAACCCCTTCCCATGAAAGTGTTTCTCGCCAGTCACTGCTTAGGGCTACATCAAGAGGAAACAAAACGTAGAGATAGAACGTGAAACTACTTTGTTTTGTCAACTTTCAAGAAGCTAGCACAAACCGTGTTGGATTCAGAGTTCCAAATACATCTATCAATATAGGAGAAAATAGAGTGAAACCTAAAAATTCAAACTGTTACTGGAAATGAACGCTTCAACATCGAAGAACGAAATTTGGGGAACCAAGTCGCCTTAGTGTACTGATCATTACCTGAAAGTATCATCCAGTTTGGGTGAAAAAATATTTGCTGAGATTTCTGGAGATTCGTAATTTTTGGAAGCTTGGCAACCCCTTCCCATGAAAGTGTTTCTCGCCAGTCACTGCTTAGGGCTACATCAAGAGGAAACAAAACGTAGAGATAGAACGTGAAACTACTTTGTTTTGTCAACTTTCAAGAAGCTAGCACAAACCGTGTTGGATTCAGAGTTCCAAATACATCTATCAATATAGGAGAAAAGAGAGTGAAACCTAAAAATTCAAACTGTTACTGGAAATGAACGCTTCAACATAGAAGAATGAAATTTGGGGAACCAAGTCGCCTTAGTGTACTGATCATTACCTGAAAGTATCATCCAGTTTGGGTGAAAAAATATTTGCTGAGATTTCTGGAGATTCGTAATTTTTGGAGACTTGGCAAACCCTTCCCATGAAAGTGTTTCTCGCCAGTCACTGCTTAGGGCTACATCAAGAGGAAACAAAACGTAGAGATAGAACGTGAAACTACTTTGTTGTGTCAAGTTTCAAGAAGCTAGCACAAACCGTGTTGGATTTAGAGTTCCAAATACATCTATCAATATAGGAGAAAACAGAGTGAAACCTAAAAATTCAAACTGTTACTGGAAATGAACGCTTCAACATAGAAGAACGAAATTTGGGGAACCAAGTCGCCTTAGTGTACTGATCATTACCTGAAAGTATCATCCAGTTTGGGTGAAAAAATATTTGCTGAGATTTCTGGAGATTCGTAATTTTTGGAAGCTTGGCAACCCCTTCCCATGAAAGTGTTTCTCGCCAGTCACTGGTTAGGGCTACATCAAGAGGAAACAAAACGTAGAGATAGAATGTGAAACTACTTTGTTGTGTCAAGCTTCAAGAAGCTACCACAAATCGTGTTGGATTTAGAGTTCCAAATACATCTATCAATATAGGAGAAAACAGAGTGAAACCTAAAAATTCAAACTGTTACTGGAAATGAACGCTTCAACATAGAAGAACGAAATTTGGGGAACCAAGTCGCCTTAGTGTACTGATCATTACCTGAAAGTATCATCCAGTTTGGGTGAAAAAATATTTGCTGAGATTACTGGAGATTCGTAATTTTTGGAGACTTGGCAAACCCTTCCCATGAAAGTGTTTCTCGCCAGTCACTGCTTAGGGCTACATCAAGAGGAAACAAAACGTAGAGATAGAACGTGAAACTACTTTGTTGTGTCAAGTTTCAAGAAGCTAGCACAAACCATGTTGGATTTAGAGTTCCAAATACATCTATCAATATAGGAGAAAACAGAGTGAAACCTAAAAATTGAAACTGTTACTGGAAATGAACGCTTCAACATAGAAGAACGAAATTTGGGGAACCAAGTCGCCTTAGTGTACTGATCATTACCTGAAAGTATCATCCAGTTTGGGTGAAAAAATATTTGCTGAGATTTCTGGAGATTCGTAATTTTTGGAAGCTTGGCAACCCCTTCCCGTGAAAGTGTTTCTCGCCAGTCACTGCTTAGGGCTACATCAAGAGGAAACAAAACGTAGAGATAGAATGTGAAACTACTTTGTTGTGTCAAGCTTCAAGAAGCTAGCACAAATCGTGTTGGATTTAGAGTTCCAAATACATCTATCAATATAGGAGAAAACAGAGTGAAACCTAAAAATTCAAACTGTTACTGGAAATGAACGCTTCAACATAGAAGAACGAAATTTGGGGAACCAAGTCGCCTTAGTGTACTGATCATTACCTGAAAGTATCATCCAGTTTGGGTGAAAAAATATTTGCTGAGATTTCTGGAGATTCGTAATTTTGGGAAGCTTGGCAACCCCTTCCCATGAAAGTGTTTCTCGCCAGTCACTGCTTAGGGCTACATCAAGAGGAAACAAAACGTAGAGATAGAACGTGAAACTACTTTGTTGTGTCAAGTTTCAAGAAGCTAGCACAAACCGTCTTGGATTTAGAGTTCCAAATACATCTATCAATATAGGAGAAAACAGAGTGAAACCTAAAAATTCAAACTGTTACTGGAAATGAACGCTTCAACATAGAAGAACGAAATTTGGGGAACCAAGTCGCCTTAGTGTACTGATCATTACCTGAAAGTATCATCCAGTTTGGGTGAAAAAATATTTGCTGAGATTTCTGGAGATTCGTAATTTTTGGAAGCTTGGCAACCCCTTCCCATGAAAGTGTTTCTCGCCAGTCACTGCTTAGGGCTACATCAAGAGGAAACAAAACGTAGAGATAGAATGTGAAACTACTTTGTTGTGTCAAGTTTCAAGAAGCTAGCACAAACCATGTTGGATTTAGAGTTCCAAATACATCTATCAATATAGGAGAAAACAGAGTGAAACCTAAAAATTCAAACTGTTACTGGAAATGAACGCTTCAACATAGAAGAATGAAATTTGGGGAACCAAGTCGCCTTAGTGTACTGATCATTACCTGAAAGTATCATCCAGTTTGGGTGAAAAAATATTTGCTGAGATTTCTGGAGACTCGTAATTTTTGGAGACTTGGCAAACCCTTCCCATGAAAGTGTTTCTCGCCAGTCACTGCTTAGGGCTACATCAAGAGGAAACAAAACGTAGAGATAGAATGTGAAACTACTTTGCTGTGTCAAGTTTCAAGAAGCTAGCACAAACCGTTTTGGATTTAGCGTTCCAAATACATCTATCAATATAGGAGAAAACAGAGTGAAACCTAAAAATTCAAACTGTTACTGGAAATGAACGCTTCAACATAGAAGAACGAAATTTGGGGAACCAAGTCGCCTTAGTGTACTGATCATTACCTGAAAGTATCATCCAGTTTGGGTGAAAAAATATTTGCTGAGATTTCTGGAGATTCGTAATTTTTGGAAGCTTGGCAACCCCTTCCCATGAAAGTGTTTCTCGCCAGTCACTGCTTAGGGCTACATCAAGAGGAAACAAAATGTAGAGATAGAATGTGAAACTACTTTGTTGTGTCAAGCTTCAAGAAGCTACCACAAATCGTGTTGGGTTTAGAGTTCCAATACATCTATCAATATAGGAGAAAACAGAGTGAAACCTAAAAATTCAAACTGTTAGTGGAAATGAACGCTTCAACATAGAAGAACGAAATTTGGGGAACCAAGTCGCCTTAGTGTACTGATCATTACCTGAAAGTATCATCCAGTTTGGGTGAAAAAATATTTGCTGAGATTTCTGGAGATTCGTAATTTTTGGAAGCTTGGCAACCCCTTCCCGTGAAAGTGTTTCTCGCCAGTCACTGCTTAGGGCTACATCAAGAGGAAACAAAACGTAGAGATAGAATGTGAAACTACTTTGTTGTGTCAAGCTTCAAGAAGCTAGCACAAATCGTGTTGGATTTAGAGTTCCAAATACATCTATCAATATAGGAGAAAACAGAGTGAAACCTAAAAATTCAAACTGTTACTGGAAATGAACGCTTCAACATAGAAGAACGAAATTTGGGGAACCAAGTCGCCTTAGTGTACTGATCATTACCTGAAAGTATCATCCAGTTTGGGTGAAAAAATATTTGCTGAGATTTCTGGAGATTCGTAATTTTGGGAAGCTTGGCAACCCCTTCCCATGAAAGTGTTTCTCGCCAGTCACTGCTTAGGGCTACATCAAGAGGAAACAAAATGTAGAGATAGAACGTGAAACTTCTTTGTTGTGTCAAGTTTCAAGAAGCTAGTACAAACCGTCTTGGATTTAGAGTTCCAAATACATCTATCAATATAGGAGAAAACAGAGTGAAACCTAAAAATTCAAACTGTTACTGGAAATGAACGCTTCAACATAGAAGAACGAAATTTGGGGAACCAAGTCGCCTTAGTGTACTGATCATTACCTGAAAGTATCATCCAGTTTGGGTGAAAAAATATTTGCTGAGATTTCTGGAGATTCGTAATTTTTGGAAGCTTGGCAACCCCTTCCCATGAAAGTGTTTCTCGCCAGTCACTGCTTAGGGCTACATCAAGAGGAAACAAAACGTAGAGATAGAATGTGAAACTACTTTGTTGTGTCAAGTTTCAAGAAGCTAGCACAAACCATGTTGGATTTAGAGTTCCAAATACATCTATCAATATAGGAGAAAACAGAGTGAAACCTAAAAATTCAAACTGTTACTGGAAATGAACGCTTCAACATAGAAGAATGAAATTTGGGGAACCAAGTCGCCTTAGTGTACTGATCATTACCTGAAAGTATCATCCAGTTTGGGTGAAAAAATATTTGCTGAGATTTCTGGAGACTCGTAATTTTTGGAGACTTGGCAAACCCTTCCCATGAAAGTGTTTCTCGCCAGTCACTGCTTAGGGCTACATCAAGAGGAAACAAAACGTAGAGATAGAATGTGAAACTACTTTGCTGTGTCAAGTTTCAAGAAGCTAGCACAAACCGTTTTGGATTTAGCGTTCCAAATACATCTATCAATATAGGAGAAAACAGAGTGAAACCTAAAAATTCAAACTGTTACTGGAAATGAACGCTTCAACATAGAAGAACGAAATTTGGGGAACCAAGTCGCCTTAGTGTACTGATCATTACCTGAAAGTATCATCCAGTTTGGGTGAAAAAATATTTGCTGAGATTTCTGGAGATTCGTAATTTTTGGAAGCTTGGCAACCCCTTCCCATGAAAGTGTTTCTCGCCAGTCACTGCTTAGGGCTACATCAAGAGGAAACAAAATGTAGAGATAGAATGTGAAACTACTTTGTTGTGTCAAGCTTCAAGAAGCTACCACAAATCGTGTTGGGTTTAGAGTTCCAATACATCTATCAATATAGGAGAAAACAGAGTGAAACCTAAAAATTCAAACTGTTAGTGGAAATGAACGCTTCAACATAGAAGAACGAAATTTGGGGAACCAAGTCGCCTTAGTGTACTGATCATTACCTGAAAGTATCATCCAGTTTGGGTGAAAAAATATTTGCTGAGATTTCTGGAGATTCGTAATTTTTGGAAGCTTGGCAACCCCTTCCCATGAAAGTGTTTCTCGCCAGTCACTGCTTAGGGCTACATCAAGAGGAAACAAAACGTAGAGATAGAATGTGAAACTACTTTGTTGTGTCAAGTTTCAAGAAGCTAGCACAAACCATGTTGGATTTAGAGTTCCAAATACATCTATCAATATAGGAGAAAACAGAGTGAAACCTAAAAATTCAAACTGTTACTGGAAATGAACGCTTCAACATAGAAGAATGAAATTTGGGGAACCAAGTCGCCTTAGTGTACTGATCATTACCTGAAAGTATCATCCAGTTTGGGTGAAAAAATATTTGCTGAGATTTCTGGAGATTCGTAATTTTTGGAGACTTGGCAAACCCTTCCCATGAAAGTGTTTCTCGCCAGTCACTGCTTAGGGCTACATCAAGAGGAAACAAAACGTAGAGATAGAACGTGAAACTACTTTGTTTTGTCAACTTTCAAGAAGCTAGCACAAACCGTGTTGGATTCAGAGTTCCAAATACATCTATCAATATAGGAGAAAACAGAGTGAAACCTAAAAATTCAAACTGTTACTGGAAATGAACGCTTCAACATAGAAGAACGAAATTTGGGGAACCAAGTCGCCTTAGTGTACTGATCATTACCTGAAAGTATCATCCAGTTTGGGTGAAAAAATATTTGCTGAGATTTCTGGAGATTCGTAATTTTGGGAAGCTTGGCAACCCCTTCCCATGAAAGTGTTTCTCGCCAGTCACTGCTTAGGGCTACATCAAGAGGAAACAAAACGTAGAGATAGAATGTGAAACTACTTTGTTGTGTCAAGCTTCAAGAAGCTACCACAAATCGTGTTGGATTTAGAGTTCCAATACATCTATCAATATAGGAGAAAACAGAGTGAAACCTAAAAATTCAAACTGTTACTGGAAATGAACGCTTCAACATAGAAGAACGAAATTTGGGGAACCAAGTCGCCTTAGTGTACTGATCATTACCTGAAAGTATCATCCAGTTTGGGTGAAAAAATATTTGCTGAGATTTCTGGAGATTCGTAATTTTTGGAAGCTTGGCAACCCCTTCCCATGAAAGTGTTTCTCGCCAGTCACTGCTTAGGGCTACATCAAGAGGAAACAAAACGTAGAGATAGAATGTGAAACTACTTTGTTGTGTCAAGTTTCAAGAAGCTAGCACAAACCATGTTGGATTTAGAGTTCCAAATACATCTATCAATATAGGAGAAAACAGAGTGAAACCTAAAAATTCAAACTGTTACTGGAAATGAACGCTTCAACATAGAAGAATGAAATTTGGGGAACCAAGTCGCCTTAGTGTACTGATCATTACCTGAAAGTATCATCCAGTTTGGGTGAAAAAATATTTGCTGAGATTTCTGGAGATTCGTAATTTTTGGAGACTTGGCAAACCCTTCCCATGAAAGTGTTTCTCGCCAGTCACTGCTTAGGGCTACATCAAGAGGAAACAAAACGTAGAGATAGAACGTGAAACTACTTTGTTTTGTCAACTTTCAAGAAGCTAGCACAAACCGTGTTGGATTCAGAGTTCCAAATACATCTATCAATATAGGAGAAAACAGAGTGAAACCTAAAAATTCAAACTGTTACTGGAAATGAACGCTTCAACATAGAAGAACGAAATTTGGGGAACCAAGTCGCCTTAGTGTACTGATCATTACCTGAAAGTATCATCCAGTTTGGGTGAAAAAATATTTGCTGAGATTTCTGGAGATTCGTAATTTTGGGAAGCTTGGCAACCCCTTCCCATGAAAGTGTTTCTCGCCAGTCACTGCTTAGGGCTACATCAAGAGGAAACAAAACGTAGAGATAGAATGTGAAACTACTTTGTTGTGTCAAGCTTCAAGAAGCTACCACAAATCGTGTTGGATTTAGAGTTCCAATACATCTATCAATATAGGAGAAAACAGAGTGAAACCTAAAAATTCAAACTGTTACTGGAAATGAACGCTTCAACATAGAAGAACGAAATTTGGGGAACCAAGTCGCCTTAGTGTACTGATCATTACCTGAAAGTATCATCCAGTTTGGGTGAAAAAATATTTGCTGAGATTTCTGGAGATTCGTAATTTTTGGAAGCTTGGCAACCCCTTCCCATGAAAGTGTTTCTCGCCAGTCACTGCTTAGGGCTACATCAAGAGGAAACAAAACGTAGAGATAGAATGTGAAACTACTTTGTTGTGTCAAGCTTCAAGAAGCTAGCACAAATCGTGTTGGATTTAGAGTTCCAAATACATCTATCAATATAGGAGAAAACAGAGTGAAATCTAAAAATTCAAACTGTTACTGGAAATGAACGCTTCAACATAGAAGAACGAAATTTGGGGAACCAAGTCGCCTTAGTGTACTGATCATTACCTGAAAGTATCATCCAGTTTGGGTGAAAAAATATTTGCTGAGATTTCTGGAGATTCGTAATTTTTGGAAGCTTGGCAACCCCTTCCCATGAAAGTGTTTCTCGCCAGTCACTGCTTAGGGCTACATCAAGAGGAAACAAAACGTAGAGATAGAACGTGAAACTACTTTGTTTTGTCAACTTTCAAGAAGCTAGCACAAACCGTGTTGGATTCAGAGTTCCAAATACATCTATCAATATAGGAGAAAACAGAGTGAAACCTAAAAATTCAAACTGTTACTGGAAATGAAAGCTTCAACATAGAAGAACGAAATTTGGGGAAACAAGTCGCCTTAGTGTACTGATCATTACCTGAAAGTATCATCCAGTTTGGGTGAAAAAATATTTGCTGAGATTTCTGGAGATTCGTAATTTTTGGAAGCTTGGCAACCCCTTCCCATGAAAGTGTTTCTCGCCAGTCACTGCTTAGGGCTACATCAAGAGGAAACAAAACGTAGAGATAGAACGTGAAACTACTTTGTTGTGTCAAGTTTCAAGAAGCTAGCACAAACCGTCTTGGATTTAGAGTTCCAAATACATCTATCAATATAGGAGAAAACAGAGTGAAACCTAAAAATTCAAACTGTTACTGGAAATGAACGCTTCAACATAGAAGAACGAAATTTGGGGAACCAAGTCGCCTTAGTGTACTGATCATTACCTGAAAGTATCAGCCAGCTTGGGTGAAAAAATATTTGCTGAGATTTCTGGAGATTCGTAATTTTTGGAAGCTTGGCAACCCCTTCCCATGAAAGTGTTTCTCGCCAGTCACTGCTTAGGGCTACATCAAGAGGAAACAAAACGTAGAGATAGAACGTGAAACTACTTTGTTGTGTCAAGTTTCAAGAAGCTAGCACAAACCATGTTGGATTTAGAGTTCCAAATACATCTATCAATATAGGAGAAAACACAGTGAAACCTAAAAATTCAAACTGTTACTGGAAATGAACGCTTCAACATAGAAGAACGAAATTTGGGGAACCAAGTCGCCTTAGTGTACTGATCATTACCTGAAAGTATCATCCAGTTTGGGTGAAAAAATATTTGCTGAGATTTCTGGAGATTCGTAATTTTTGGAAGCTTGGCAACCCCTTCCCATGAAAGTGTTTCTCGCCAGTCACTGCTTAGGGCTACATCAAGAGGAAACAAAACGTAGAGATAGAACGTGAAACTACTTTGTTGTGTCAAGCTTCAAGAAGCTAGCACAAATCGTGTTGGATTTAGAGTTCCAAATACATCTATCAATATAGGAGAAAACAGAGTGAAACCTAAAAATTCAAACTGTTACTGGAAATGAACGCTTCAACATAAAAGAACGAAATTTGGGGAACCAAGTCGCCTTAGTGTACTGATCATTACCTGAAAGTATCATCCAGTTTGGGTGAAAAAATATTTGCTGAGATTTCTGGAGATTCGTAATTTTTGGAAGCTTGGCAACCCCTTCCCATGAAAGTGTTTCTCGCCAGTCACTGCTTAGGGCTACATCAAGAGGAAACAAAACGTAGAGATAGAACGTGAAACTACTTTGTTTTGTCAACTTTCAAGAAGCTAGCACAAACTGTGTTGGATTCAGAGTTCCAAATACATCTATCAATATAGGAGAAAACAGAGTGAAACCTAAAAATTCAAACTGTTACTGGAAATGAACGCTTCAACATAGAAGAACGAAATTTGGGGAACCAAGTCGCCTTAGTGTACTGATCATTACCTGAAAGTATCATCCAGTTTGGGTGAAAAAATATTTGCTGAGATTTCTGGAGATTCGTAATTTTGGGAAGCTTGGCAACCCCTTCCCATGAAAGTGTTTCTCGCCAGTCACTGCTTAGGGCTACATCAAGAGGAAACAAAACGTAGAGATAGAACGTGAAACTACTTTGTTGTGTCAAGTTTCAAGAAGCTAGCACAAACCGTCTTGGATTTAGAGTTCCAAATACATCTATCAATATAGGAGAAAACAGAGTGAAACCTAAAAATTCAAACTGTTACTGGAAATGAACGCTTCAACATAGAAGAACGAAATTTGGGGAACCAAGTCGCCTTAGTGTACTGATCATTACCTGAAAGTATCATCCAGTTTGGGTGAAAAAATATTTGCTGAGATTTCTGGAGATTCGTAATTTTTGGAAGCTTGGCAACCCCTTCCCATGAAAGTGTTTCTCGCCAGTCACTGCTTAGGGCTACATCAAGAGGAAACAAAACGTAGAGATAGAACGTGAAACTACTTTGTTGTGTCAAGTTTCAAGAAGCTAGCACAAACCGTCTTGGATTTAGAGTTCCAAATACATCTATCAATATAGGAGAAAACAGAGTGAAACCTAAAAATTCAAACTGTTACTGGAAATGAACGCTTCAACATAGAAGAACGAAATTTGGGGAACCAAGTCGCCTTAGTGTACTGATCATTACCTGAAAGTATCATCCAGTTTGGGTGAAAAAATATTTGCTGAGATTTCTGGAGATTCGTAATTTTTGGAAGCTTGGCAACCCCTTCCCATGAAAGTGTTTCTCGCCAGTCACTGCTTAGGGCTACATCAAGAGGAAACAAAACATAGAGATAGAATGTGAAACTACTTTGTTGTGTCAAGCTTCAAGAAGCTAGCACAAATCGTGTTGGATTTAGAGTTCCAAATACATCTATCAATATAGGAGAAAACAGAGTGAAACCTAAAAATTCAAACTGTTACTGGAAATGAACGCTTCAACATAGAAGAACGAAATTTGGGGAACCAAGTCGCCTTAGTGTACTGATCATTACCTGAAAGTATCATCCAGTTTGGGTGAAAAAATATTTGCTGAGATTTCTGGAGATTCGTAATTTTTGGAAGCTTGGCAACCCCTTCCCATGAAAGTGTTTCTCGCCAGTCACTGCTTAGGGCTACATCAAGAGGAAACAAAACGTAGAGATAGAACGTGAAACTACTTTGTTTTGTCAACTTTCAAGAAGCTAGCACAAACCGTGTTGGATTCAGAGTTCCAAATACATCTATCAATATAGGAGAAAACAGAGTGAAACCTAAAAATTCAAACTGTTACTGGAAATGAACGCTTCAACATAGAAGAACGAAATTTGGGGAACCAAGTCGCCTTAGTGTACTGATCATTACCTGAAAGTATCATCCAGTTTGGGTGAAAAAATATTTGCTGAGATTTCTGGAGATTCGTAATTTTTGGAAGCTTGGCAACCCCTTCCCATGAAAGTGTTTCTCGCCAGTCACTGCTTAGGGCTGCATCAAGAGGAAACAAAACGTAGAGATAGAACGTGAAACTACTTTTTGTGTCAAGTTTCAAGAAGCTAGCACAAACCATGTTGGATTTAGAGTTCCAAATACATCTATCAATATAGGAGAAAACAGAGTGAAACCTAAAAATTCAAACTGTTACTGGAAATGAACGCTTCAACATAGAAGAACGAAATTTGGGGAACCAAGTCGCCTTAGTGTACTGATCATTACCTGAAAGTATCATCCAGTTTGGGTGAAAAAATATTTGCTGAGATTTCTGGAGATTCGTAATTTTTGGAAGCTTGGCAACCCCTTCCCATGAAAGTGTTTCTCGCCAGTCACTGCTTAGGGCTACATCAAGAGGAAACAAAACGTAGAGATAGAACGTGAAACTACTTTGTTGTGTCAAGCTTCAAGAAGCTAGCACAAATCGTGTTGGATTTAGAGTTCCAAATACATCTATCAATATAGGAGAAAACAGAGTGAAACCTAAAAATTCAAACTGTTACTGGAAATGAACGCTTCAACATAGAAGAACGAAATTTGGGGAACCAAGTCGCCTTAGTGTACTGATCATTACCTGAAAGTATCATCCAGTTTGGGTGAAAAAATATTTGCTGAGATTTCTGGAGATTCGTAATTTTTGGAAGCTTGGCAACCCCTTCCCATGAAAGTGTTTCTCGCCAGTCACTGCTTAGGGCTACATCAAGAGGAAACAAAACGTAGAGATAGAACGTGAAACTACTTTGTTTTGTCAACTTTCAAGAAGCTAGCACAAACCGTGTTGGATTCAGAGTTCCAAATACATCTATCAATATAGGAGAAAACAGAGTGAAACCTAAAAATTCAAACTGTTACTGGAAATGAACGCTTCAACATAGAAGAACGAAATTTGGGGAACCAAGTCGCCTTAGTGTACTGATCATTACCTGAAAGTATCATCCAGTTTGGGTGAAAAAATATTTGCTGAGATTTCTGGAGATTCGTAATTTTTGGAAGCTTGGCAACCCCTTCCCATGAAAGTGTTTCTCGCCAGTCACTGCTTAGGGCTACATCAAGAGGAAACAAAACGTAGAGATAGAACGTGAAACTACTTTTTTTTGTCAACTTTCAAGAAGCTAGCACAAACCGTGTTGGATTCAGAGTTCCAAATACATCTATCAATATAGGAGAAAACAGAGTGAAACCTAAAAATTCAAACTGTTACTGGAAATGAACGCTTCAACATAGAAGAACGAAATTTGGGGAACCAAGTCGCCTTAGTGTACTGATCATTACCTGAAAGTATCATCCAGTTTGGGTGAAAAAATATTTGCTGAGATTTCTGGAGATTCGTAATTTTGGGAAGCTTGGCAACCCCTTCCCATGAAAGTGTTTCTCGCCAGTCACTGCTTAGGGCTACATCAAGAGGAAACAAAACGTAGAGATAGAACGTGAAACTACTTTGTTGTGTCAAGTTTCAAGAAGCTAGCACAAACCGTGTTGGATTTAGAGTTCCAAATACATCTATCAATATAGGAGAAAACAGAGTGAAACCTAAAAATTCAAACTGTTACTGGAAATGAACGCTTCAACATAGAAGAACAAAATTTGGGGAACCAAGTCGCCTTAGTGTACTGATCATTACCTGAAAGTATCATCCAGTTTGGGTGAAAAAATATTTGCTGAGATTTCTGGAGATTCGTAATTTTTGGAAGCTTGGCAACCCCTTCCCATGAAAGTGTTTCTCGCCAGTCACTGCTTAGGGCTGCATCAAGAGGAAACAAAACGTAGAGATAGAACGTGAAACTACTTTGTTGTGTCAAGTTTCAAGAAGCTAGCACAAACCATGTTGGATTTAGAGTTCCAAATACATCTATCAATATAGGAGAAAACAGAGTGAAACCTAAAAATTCAAACTGTTACTGGAAATGAACGCTTCAACATAGAAGAACGAAATTTGGGGAACCAAGTCGCCTTAGTGTACTGATCATTACCTGAAAGTATCATCCAGTTTGGGTGAAAAAATATTTGCTGAGATTTCTGGAGATTCGTAATTTTTGGAAGCTTGGCAACCCCTTCCCATGAAAGTGTTTCTCGCCAGTCACTGCTTAGGGCTACATCAAGAGGAAACAAAACGTAGAGATAGAACGTGAAACTACTTTGTTGTGTCAAGCTTCAAGAAGCTAGCACAAATCGTGTTGGATTTAGAGTTCCAAATACATCTATCAATATAGGAGAAAACAGAGTGAAACCTAAAAATTCAAACTGTTACTGGAAATGAACGCTTCAACATAGAAGAACGAAATTTGGGGAACCAAGTTGCCTTAGTGTACTGATCATTACCTGAAAGTATCATCCAGTTTGGGTGAAAAAATATTTGCTGAGATTTCTGGAGATTCGTAATTTTTGGAAGCTTGGCAACCCCTTCCCATGAAAGTGTTTCTCGCCAGTCACTGCTTAGGGCTACATCAAGAGGAAACAAAACGTAGAGATAGAACGTGAAACTACTTTGTTTTGTCAACTTTCAAGAAGCTAGCACAAACCGGGTTGGATTCAGAGTTCCAAATACATCTATCAATATAGGAGAAAACAGAGTGAAACCTAAAAATTCAAACTGTTACTGGAAATGAACGCTTCAACATAGAAGAACGAAATTTGGGGAACCAAGTCGCCTTAGTGTACTGATCATTACCTGAAAGTATCATCCAGTTTGGGTGAAAAAATATTTGCTGAGATTTCTGGAGATTCGTAATTTTTGGAAGCTTGGCAACCCCTTCCCATGAAAGTGTTTCTCGCCAGTCACTGCTTAGGGCTACATCAAGAGGAAACAAAACGTAGAGATAGAACGTGAAACTACTTTGTTGTGTCAAGCTTCAAGAAGCTAGCTCAAATCGTGTTGGATTTAGAGTTCCAAATACATCTATCAATATAGGAGAAAACAGAGTGAAACCTAAAAATTCAAACTGTTACTGGAAATGAACGCTTCAACATAGAAGAACGAAATTTGGGGAACCAAGTCGCCTTAGTGTACTGATCATTACCTGAAAGTATCATCCAGTTTGGGTGAAAAAATATTTGCTGAGATTTCTGGAGATTCATAATTTTTGGAAGCTTGGCAACCCCTTCCCATGAAAGTGTTTCTCGCCAGTCACTGCTTAGGGCTACATCAAGAGGAAACAAAACGTAGAGATAGAACGTGAAACTACTTTGTTTTGTCAACTTTCAAGAAGCTAGCACAAACCGGGTTGGATTCAGAGTTCCAAATACATCTATCAATATAGGAGAAAACAGAGTGAAACCTAAAAATTCAAACTGTTACTGGAAATGAACGCTTCAACATAGAAGAACGAAATTTGGGGAACCAAGTCGCCTTAGTGTACTGATCATTACCTGAAAGTATCATCCAGTTTGGGTGAAAAAATATTTGCTGAGATTTCTGGAGATTCATAATTTTGGGAAGCTTGGCAACCCCTTCCCATGAAAGTGTTTCTCGCCAGTCACTGCTTAGGGCTACATCAAGAGGAAACAAAACGTAGAGATAGAACGTGAAACTACTTTGTTGTGTCAAGTTTCAAGAAGCTAGCACAAACCGTCTTGGATTCAGAGTTCCAAATACATCTATCAATATAGGAGAAAACAGAGTGAAACCTAAAAATTCAAACTGTTACTGGAAATGAACGCTTCAACATAGAAGAACGAAATTTGGGGAACCAAGTCGCCTTAGTGTACTGATCATTACCTGAAAGTATCATCCAGTTTGGGTGAAAAAATATTTGCTGAGATTTCTGGAGATTCGTAATTTTTGGAAGCTTGGCAACCCCTTCCCATGAAAGTGTTTCTCGCCAGTCACTGCTTAGGGCTACATCAAGAGGAAACAAAACGTAGAGATAGAACGTGAAACTACTTTGTTGTGTCAAGTTTCAAGAAGCTAGCACAAACCATGTTGGATTTAGAGTTCCAAATACATCTATCAATATAGGAGAAAACAGAGTGAAACCTAAAAATTCAAACTGTTACTGGAAATGAACGCTTCAACATAGAAGAACGAAATTTGGGGAACCAAGTCGCCTTAGTGTACTGATCATTACCTGAAAGTATCATCCAGTTTGGGTGAAAAAATATTTGCTGAGATTTCTGGAGATTCGTAATTTTTGGAAGCTTGGCAACCCCTTCCCATGAAAGTGTTTCTCGCCAGTCACTGCTTAGGGCTACATCAAGAGGAAACAAAACGTAGAGATAGAATGTGAAACTACTTTGTTGTGTCAAGCTTCAAGAAGCTAGCACAAATCGTGTTGGATTTAGAGTTCCAAATACATCTATCAATATAGGAGAAAACAGAGTGAAACCTAAAAATTCAAACTGTTACTGGAAATGAACGCTTCAACATAGAAGAATGAAATTTGGGGAACCAAGTCGCCTTAGTGTACTGATCATTACCTGAAAGTATCATCCAGTTTGGGTGAAAAAATATTTGCTGAGATTTCTGGAGATTCGTAATTTTTGGAAGCTTGGCAACCCCTTCCCATGAAAGTGTTTCTCGCCAGTCACTGCTTAGGGCTACATCAAGAGGAAACAAAACGTAGAGATAGAACGTGAAACTACTTTGTTTTGTCAACTTTCAAGAAGCTAGCACAAACCGTGTTGGATTCAGAGTTCCAAATACATCTATCAATATAGGAGAAAACAGAGTGAAACCTAAAAATTCAAACTGTTACTGGAAATGAACGCTTCAACATAGAAGAACGAAATTTGGGGAACCATGTCGCCTTAGTGTACTGATCATTACCTGAAAGTATCATCCAGTTTGGGTGAAAAAATATTTGCTGAGATTTCTGGAGATTCGTAATTTTGGGAAGCTTGGCAACCCCTTCCCATGAAAGTGTTTCTCGCCAGTCACTGCTTAGGGCTACATCAAGAGGAAACAAAACGTAGAGATAGAACGTGAAACTACTTTGTTGTGTCAAGTTTCAAGAAGCTAGCACAAACCGTCTTGGATTTAGAGTTCCAAATACATCTATCAATATAGGAGAAAACAGAGTGAAACCTAAAAATTCAAACTGTTACTGGAAATGAACGCTTCAACATAGAAGAACGAAATTTGGGGAACCAAGTCGCCTTAGTGTACTGATCATTACCTGAAAGTATCATCCAGTTTGGGTGAAAAAATATTTGCTGAGATTTCTGGAGATTCGTAATTTTTGGAAGCTTGGCAACCCCTTCCCATGAAAGTGTTTCTCGCCAGTCACTGCTTAGGGCTACATCAAGAGGAAACAAAACGTAGAGATAGAACGTGAAACTACTTTGTTGTGTCAAGTTTCAAGAAGCTAGCACAAACCATGTTGGATTTAGAGTTCCAAATACATCTATCAATATAGGAGCAAACTGAGTGAAACCTAAAAATTCAAACTGTTACTGGAAATGAACGCTTCAACATAGAAGAACGAAATTTGGGGAACCAAGTCGCCTTAGTGTACTGATCATTACCTGAAAGTATCATCCAGTTTGGGTGAAAAAATATTTGCTGAGATTTCTGGAGATTCGTAATTTTTGGAAGCTTGGCAACCCCTTCCCATGAAAGTGTTTCTCGCCAGTCACTGCTTAGGGCTACATCAAGAGGAAACAAAACGTAGAGATAGAACGTGAAACTACTTTGTTTTGTCAACTTTCAAGAAGCTAGCACAAACCGTGTTGGATTCAGAGTTCCAAATACATCTATCAATATAGGAGAAAACAGAGTGAAACCTAAAAATTCAAACTGTTACTGGAAATGAACGCTTCAACATAGAAGAACGAAATTTGGGGAACCAAGTCGCCTTAGTGTACTGATCACTACCTGAAAGTATCATACAGTTTGGGTGAAAAAATATTTGCTGAGATTTCTGGAGATTCGTAATTTTGGGAAGCTTGGCAACCCCTTCCCATGAAAGTGTTTCTCGCCAGTCACTGCTTAGGGCTACATCAAGAGGAAACAAAACGTAGAGATAGAACGGGAAACTACTTTGTTGTGTCAAGTTTCAAGAAGCTAGCACAAACCGTGTTGGATTCAGAGTTCCAAATACATCTATCAATATAGGAGAAAACAGAGTGAAACCTAAAAATTCAAACTGTTACTGGAAATGAACGCTTCAACATAGAAGAACGAAATTTGGGGAACCAAGTCGCCTTAGAGTACTGATCATTACCTGAAAGTATCATCCAGTTTGGGTGAAAAAATATTTGCTGAGATTTCTGGAGATTCGTAATTTTTGGAAGCTTGGCAACCCCTTCCCATGAAAGTGTTTCTCGCCAGTCACTGCTTAGGGCTACATCAAGAGGAAACAAAACGTAGAGATAGAACGTGAAACTACTTTGTTGTGTCAAGTTTCAAGAAGCTAGCACAAACCATGTTGGATTTAGAGTTCCAAATACATCTATCAATATAGGAGAAAACAGAGTGAAACCTAAAAATTCAAACTGTTACTGGAAATGAATGCTTCAACATAGAAGAACGAAATTTGGGGAACCAAGTCGCCTTAGTGTACTGATCATTACCTGAAAGTATCATCCAGTTTGGGTGAAAAAATATTTGCTGAGATTTCTGGAGATTCGTAATTTTTGGAAGCTTGGCAACCCCTTCCCATGAAAGTGTTTCTCGCCAGTCACTGCTTAGGGCTACATCAAGAGGAAACAAAACGTAGAGATAGAATGTGAAACTACTTTGTTGTGTCAAGCTTCAAGAAGCTAGCACAAATCGTGTTGGATTTAGAGTTCCAAATACATCTATCAATATAGGAGAAAACAGAGTGAAACCTAAAAATTCAAACTGTTACTGGAAATGAACGCTTCAACATAGAAGAACGAAATTTGGGGAACCAAGTCGCCTTAGTGTACTGATCATTACCTGAAAGTATCATCCAGTTTGGGTGAAAAAATATTTGCTGAGATTTCTGGAGATTCGTAATTTTTGGAAGCTTGGCAACCCCTTCCCATGAAAGTGTTTCTCGCCAGTCACTGCTTAGGGCTACATCAAGAGGAAACAAAACGTAGAGATAGAACGTGAAACTACTTTGTTTTGTCAACTTTCAAGAAGCTAGCACAAACCGTGTTGGATTCAGAGTTCCAAATACATCTATCAATATAGGAGAAAACAGAGTGAAACCTAAAAATTCAAACTGTTACTGGAAATGAACGATTCAACATAGAAGAACGAAATTTGGGGAACCAAGTCGCCTTAGTGTACTGATCATTACCTGAAAGTATCATCCAGTTTGGGTGAAAAAATATTTGCTGAGATTTCTGGAGATTCGTAATTTTTGGAAGCTTGGCAACCCCTTCCCATGAAAGTGTTTCTCGCCAGTCACTGCTTAGGGCTACATCAAGAGGAAACAAAACGTAGAGATAGAACGTGAAACTACTTTGTTTTGTCAACTTTCAAGAAGCTAGCACAAACCGTGTTGGATTCAGAGTTCCAAATACATCTATCAATATAGGAGAAAACAGAGTGAAACCTAAAAATTCAAACTGTTACTGGAAATGAACGCTTCAACATAGAAGAACGAAATTTGGGGAACCAAGTCGCCTTAGTGTACTGATCATTACCTGAAAGTATCATCCAGTTTGGGTGAAAAAATATTTGCTGAGATTTCTGGAGATTCGTAATTTTTGGAAGCTTGGCAACCCCTTCCCATGAAAGTGTTTCTCGCCAGTCACTGCTTAGGGCTACATCAAGAGGAAACAAAACGTAGAGATAGAACGTGAAACTACTTTGTTTTGTCAACTTTCAAGAAGCTAGCACAAACCGTGTTGGATTCAGAGTTCCAAATACATCTATCAATATAGGAGAAAACAGAGTGAAACCTAAAAATTCAAACTGTTACTGGAAATGAACGCTTCAACATAGAAGAACGAAATTTGGGGAACCAAGTCGCCTTAGTGTACTGATCACTACCTGAAAGTATCATCCAGTTTGGGTGAAAAAATATTTGCTGAGATTTCTGGAGATTCGTAATTGTGGGAAGCTTGGCAACCCCTTCCCATGAAAGTGTTTCTCGCCAGTCACTGCTTAGGGCTACATCAAGAGGAAACAAAACGTAGAGATAGAATGTGAAACTACTTTGTTGTGTCAAGTTTCAAGAAGCTAGCACAAACCGTGTTGGATTCAGAGTTCCAAATACATCTATCAATATAGGAGAAAACAGAGTGAAACCTAAAAATTCAAACTGTTACTGGAAATGAACGCTTCAACATAGAAGAACGAAATTTGGGGAACCAAGTCGCCTTAGAGTACTGATCATTACCTGAAAGTATCATCCAGTTTGGGTGAAAAAATATTTGCTGAGATTTCTGGAGATTCGTAATTTTTGGAAGCTTGGCAACCCCTTCCCATGAAAGTGTTTCTCGCCAGTCACTGCTTAGGGCTACATCAAGAGGAAAAAAAACGTAGAGATAGAACGTGAAACTACTTTGTTGTGTCAAGTTTCAAGAAGCTAGCACAAACCATGTTGGATTTAGAGTTCCAAATACATCTATCAATATAGGAGAAAACAGAGTGAAACCTAAAAATTCAAACTGTTACTGGAAATGAACGCTTCAACATAGAAGAACGAAATTTGGGGAACCAAGTCGCCTTAGTGTACTGATCATTACCTGAAAGTATCATCCAGTTTGGGTGAAAAAATATTTGCTGAGATTTCTGGAGATTCGTAATTTTTGGAAGCTTGGCAACCCCTTCCCATGAAAGTGTTTCTCGCCAGTCACTGCTTAGGGCTACATCAAGAGGAAACAAAACGTAGAGATAGAATGTGAAACTACTTTGTTGTGTCAAGCTTCAAGAAGCTAGCACAAATCGTGTTGGATTTAGAGTTCCAAATACATCTATCAATATAGGAGAAAACAGAGTGAAACCTAAAAATTCAAACTGTTACTGGAAATGAACGCTTCAACATAGAAGAACGAAATTTGGGGAACCAAGTCGCCTTAGTGTACTGATCATTACCTGAAAGTATCATCCAGTTTGGGTGAAAAAATATTTGCTGAGATTTCTGGAGATTCGTAATTTTTGGAAGCTTGGCAACCCCTTCCCATGAAAGTGTTTCTCGCCAGTCACTGCTTAGGGCTACATCAAGAGGAAACAAAACGTAGAGATAGAACGTGAAACTACTTTGTTTTGTCAACTTTCAAGAAGCTAGCACAAACCGTGTTGGATTCAGAGTTCCAAATACATCTATCAATATAGGAGAAAACAGAGTGAAACCTAAAAATTCAAACTGTTACTGGAAATGAACGCTTCAACATAGAAGAACGAAATTTGGGGAACCAAGTCGCCTTAGTGTACTGATCATTACCTGAAAGTATCATCCAGTTTGGGTGAAAAAATATTTGCTGAGATTTCTGGAGATTCGTAATTTTTGGAAGCTTGGCAACCCCTTCCCATGAAAGTGTTTCTCGCCAGTCACTGCTTAGGGCTACATCAAGAGGAAACAAAACGTAGAGATAGAACGTGAAACTACTTTGTTGTGTCAAGTTTCAAGAAGCTAGCACAAACCATGTTGGATTTAGAGTTCCAAATACATCTATCAATATAGGAGAAAACAGAGTGAAACCTAAAAATTCAAACTGTTACTGGAAATGAACGCTTCAACATAGAAGAACGAAATTTGGGGAACCAAGTCGCCTTAGTGTACTGATCACTACCTGAAAGTATCATCCAGTTTGGGTGAAAAAATATTTGCTGAGATTTCTGGAGATTCGTAATTGTGGGAAGCTTGGCAACCCCTTCCCATGAAAGTGTTTCTCGCCAGTCACTGCTTAGGGCTACATCAAGAGGAAACAAAACGTAGAGATAGAATGTGAAACTACTTTGTTGTGTCAAGTTTCAAGAAGCTAGCACAAACCGTGTTGGATTCAGAGTTCCAAATACATCTATCAATATAGGAGAAAACAGAGTGAAACCTAAAAATTCAAACTGTTACTGGAAATGAACGCTTCAACATAGAAGAACGAAATTTGGGGAACCAAGTCGCCTTAGAGTACTGATCATTACCTGAAAGTATCATCCAGTTTGGGTGAAAAAATATTTGCTGAGATTTCTGGAGATTCGTAATTTTTGGAAGCTTGGCAACCCCTTCCCATGAAAGTGTTTCTCGCCAGTCACTGCTTAGGGCTACATCAAGAGGAAAAAAAACGTAGAGATAGAACGTGAAACTACTTTGTTGTGTCAAGTTTCAAGAAGCTAGCACAAACCATGTTGGATTTAGAGTTCCAAATACATCTATCAATATAGGAGAAAACAGAGTGAAACCTAAAAATTCAAACTGTTACTGGAAATGAACGCTTCAACATAGAAGAACGAAATTTGGGGAACCAAGTCGCCTTAGTGTACTGATCATTACCTGAAAGTATCATCCAGTTTGGGTGAAAAAATATTTGCTGAGATTTCTGGAGATTCGTAATTTTTGGAAGCTTGGCAACCCCTTCCCATGAAAGTGTTTCTCGCCAGTCACTGCTTAGGGCTACATCAAGAGGAAACAAAACGTAGAGATAGAATGTGAAACTACTTTGTTGTGTCAAGCTTCAAGAAGCTAGCACAAATCGTGTTGGATTTAGAGTTCCAAATACATCTATCAATATAGGAGAAAACAGAGTGAAACCTAAAAATTCAAACTGTTACTGGAAATGAACGCTTCAACATAGAAGAACGAAATTTGGGGAACCAAGTCGCCTTAGTGTACTGATCATTACCTGAAAGTATCATCCAGTTTGGGTGAAAAAATATTTGCTGAGATTTCTGGAGATTCGTAATTTTTGGAAGCTTGGCAACCCCTTCCCATGAAAGTGTTTCTCGCCAGTCACTGCTTAGGGCTACATCAAGAGGAAACAAAACGTAGAGATAGAACGTGAAACTACTTTGTTTTGTCAACTTTCAAGAAGCTAGCACAAACCGTGTTGGATTCAGAGTTCCAAATACATCTATCAATATAGGAGAAAACAGAGTGAAACCTAAAAATTCAAACTGTTACTGGAAATGAACGCTTCAACATAGAAGAACGAAATTTGGGGAACCAAGTCGCCTTAGTGTACTGATCATTACCTGAAAGTATCATCCAGTTTGGGTGAAAAAATATTTGCTGAGATTTCTGGAGATTCGTAATTTTTGGAGACTTGGCAAACCCTTCCCATGAAAGTGTTTCTCGCCAGTCACTGCTTAGGGCTACATCAAGAGGAAACAAAACGTAGAGATAGAACGTGAAACTACTTTGTTGTGTCAAGTTTCAAGAAGCTAGCACAAACCGTGTTGGATTTAGAGTTCCAAATACATCTATCAATATAGGAGAAAACAGAGTGAAACCTAAAAATTCAAACTGTTACTGGAAATGAACGCTTCAACATAGAAGAACGAAATTTGGGGAACCAAGTCGCCTTAGTGTACTGATCATTACCTGAAAGTATCATCCAGTTTGGGTGAAAAAATATTTGCTGAGATTTCTGGAGATTCGTAATTTTGGGAAGCTTGGCAACCCCTTCCCATGAAAGTGTTTCTCGCCAGTCACTGCTTAGGGCTACATCAAGAGGAAACAAAACGTAGAGATAGAATGTGAAACTACTTTGTTGTGTCAAGCTTCAAGAAGCTACCACAAATCGTGTTGGATTTAGAGTTCCAATACATCTATCAATATAGGAGAAAACAGAGTGAAACCTAAAAATTCAAACTGTTACTGGAAATGAACGCTTCAACATAGAAGAACGAAATTTGGGGAACCAAGTCGCCTTAGTGTACTGATCATTACCTGAAAGTATCATCCAGTTTGGGTGAAAAAATATTTGCTGAGATTACTGGAGATTCGTAATTTTTGGAGACTTGGCAAACCCTTCCCATGAAAGTGTTTCTCGCCAGTCACTGCTTAGGGCTACATCAAGAGGAAACAAAACGTAGAGATAGAACGTGAAACTACTTTGTTGTGTCAAGTTTCAAGAAGCTAGCACAAACCATGTTGGATTTAGAGTTCCAAATACATCTATCAATATAGGAGAAAACAGAGTGAAACCTAAAAATTGAAACTGTTACTGGAAATGAACGCTTCAACATAGAAGAACGAAATTTGGGGAACCAAGTCGCCTTAGTGTACTGATCATTACCTGAAAGTATCATCCAGTTTGGGTGAAAAAATATTTGCTGAGATTTCTGGAGATTCGTAATTTTTGGAAGGTTGGCAACCCCTTCCCATGAAAGTGTTTCTCGCCAGTCACTGCTTAGGGCTACATCAAGAGGAAACAAAACGTAGAGATAGAATGTGAAACTACTTTGTTGTGTCAAGCTTCAAGAAGCTAGCACAAATCGTGTTGGATTTAGAGTTCCAAATACATCTATCAATATAGGAGAAAACAGAGTGAAACCTAAAAATTCAAACTGTTACTGGAAATTAACGCTTCAACATAGAAGAACGAAATTTGGGGAACCAAGTCGCCTTAGTGTACTGATCATTACCTGAAAGTATCATCCAGTTTGGGTGAAAAAATATTTGCTGAGATTTCTGGAGATTCGTAATTTTTGGAAGCTTGGCAACCCCTTCCCATGAAAGTGTTTCTCGCCAGTCACTGCTTAGGGCTACATCAAGAGGAAACAAAACGTAGAGATAGAACGTGAAACTACTTTGTTTTGTCAACTTTCAAGAAGCTAGCACAAACCGTGTTGGATTCAGAGTTCCAAATACATCTATCAATATAGGAGAAAACAGAGTGAAACCTAAAAATTCAAACTGTTACTGGAAATGAACGCTTCAACATAGAAGAACGAAATTTGGGGAACCAAGTCGCCTTAGTGTACTGATCATTACCTGAAAGTATCATCCAGTTTGGGTGAAAAAATATTTGCTGAGATTTCTGGAGATTCGTAATTTTTGGAGACTTGGCAAACCCTTCCCATGAAAGTGTTTCTCGCCAGTCACTGCTTAGGGCTACATCAAGAGGAAACAAAACGTAGAGATAGAACGTGAAACTACTTTGTTGTGTCAAGTTTCAAGAAGCTAGCACAAACCGTGTTGGATTTAGAGTTCCAAATACATCTATCAATATAGGAGAAAACAGAGTGAAACCTAAAAATTCAAACTGTTACTGGAAATGAACGCTTCAACATAGAAGAACGAAATTTGGGGAACCAAGTCGCCTTAGTGTACTGATCATTACCTGAAAGTATCATCCAGTTTGGGTGAAAAAATATTTGCTGAGATTACTGGAGATTCGTAATTTTTGGAGACTTGGCAAACCCTTCCCATGAAAGTGTTTCTCGCCAGTCACTGCTTAGGGCTACATCAAGAGGAAACAAAACGTAGAGATAGAACGTGAAACTACTTTGTTGTGTAAAGTTTCAAGAAGCTAGCACAAACCATGTTGGATTTAGAGTTCCAAATACATCTATCAATATAGGAGAAAACAGAGTGAAACCTAAAAATTGAAACTGTTACTGGAAATGAACGCTTCAACATAGAAGAACGAAATTTGGGGAACCAAGTCGCCTTAGTGTACTGATCATTACCTGAAAGTATCATCCAGTTTGGGTGAAAAAATATTTGCTGAGATTTCTGGAGATTCGTAATTTTTGGAAGCTTGGCAACCCCTTCCCATGAAAGTGTTTCTCGCCAGTCACTGCTTAGGGCTACATCAAGAGGAAACAAAACGTAGAGATAGAATGTGAAACTACTTTGTTGTGTCAAGCTTCAAGAAGCTAGCACAAATCGTGTTGGATTTAGAGTTCCAAATACATCTATCAATATAGGAGAAAACAGAGTGAAACCTAAAAATTCAAACTGTTACTGGAAATTAACGCTTCAACATAGAAGAACGAAATTTGGGGAACCAAGTCGCCTTAGTGTACTGATCATTACCTGAAAGTATCATCCAGTTTGGGTGAAAAAATATTTGCTGAGATTTCTGGAGATTCGTAATTTTTGGAAGCTTGGCAACCCCTTCCCATGAAAGTGTTTCTCGCCAGTCACGGCTTAGGGCTACATCAAGAGGAAACAAAACGTAGAGATAGAACGTGAAACTACTTTGTTGTGTCAAGTTTCAAGAAGCTAGCACAAACCGTCTTGGATTTAGAGTTCCAAATACATCTATCAATATAGGAGAAAACAGAGTGAAACCTAAAAATTCAAACTGTTACTGGAAATGAACGCTTCAACATAGAAGAACGAAATTTGGGGAACCAAGTCGCCTTAGTGTACTGATCATTACCTGAAAGTATCATCCAGTTTGGGTGAAAAAATATTTGCTGAGATTTCTGGAGATTCGTAATTTTAGGAGACTTGGCAAACCCTTCCCATGAAAGTGTTTCTCGCCAGTCACTGCTTAGGGCTACATCAAGAGGAAACAAAACGTAGAGATAGAACGTGAAACTACTTTGTTGTGTCAAGTTTCAAGAAGCTAGCACAAACCGTGTTGGATTTAGAGTTCCAAATACATCTATCAATATAGGAGAAAACAGAGTGAAACCTAAAAATTCAAACTGTTACTGGAAATGAACGCTTCAACATAGAAGAACGAAATTTGGGGAACCAAGTCGCCTTAGTGTACTGATCATTACCTGAAAGTATCATCCAGTTTGGGTGAAAAAATATTTGCTGAGATTTCTGGAGATTCGTAATTTTTGGAAGCTTGGCAACCCCTTCCCATGAAAGTGTTTCTCGCCAGTCACTGCTTAGGGCTACATCAAGAGGAAACAAAACGTAGAGATAGAACGTGAAACTACTTTGTTGTGTCAAGTTTCAAGAAGCTAGCACAAACCATGTTGGATTTAGAGTTCCAAATACATCTATCAATATAGGAGAAAACAGAGTGAAACCTAAAAATTCAAACTGTTACTGGAAATGAACGCTTCAACATAGAAGAATGAAATTTGGGGAACCAAGTCGCCTTAGTGTACTGATCATTACCTGAAAGTATCATCCAGTTTGGGTGAAAAAATATTTGCTGAGATTTCTGGAGATTCGTAATTTTTGGAGACTTGGCAAACCCTTCCCATGAAAGTGTTTCTCGCCAGTCACTGCTTAGGGCTACATCAAGAGGAAACAAAACGTAGAGATAGAACGTGAAACTACTTTGTTTTGTCAACTTTCAAGAAGCTAGCACAAACCGTGTTGGATTCAGAGTTCCAAATACATCTATCAATATAGGAGAAAACAGAGTGAAACCTAAAAATTCAAACTGTTACTGGAAATGAACGCTTCAACATAGAAGAACGAAATTTGGGGAACCAAGTCGCCTTAGTGTACTGATCATTACCTGAAAGTATCATCCAGTTTGGGTGAAAAAATATTTGCTGAGATTTCTGGAGATTCGTAATTTTTGGAAGCTTGGAAACCCCTTCCCATGAAAGTGTTTCTCGCCAGTCACTGCTTAGGGCTACATCAAGAGGAAACAAAACGTAGAGATAGAACATGAAACTACTTTGTTGTGTCAAGTTTCAAGAAGCTAGCACAAACCATGTTGGATTTAGAGTTCCAAATACATCTATCAATATAGGAGAAAACAGAGTGAAACCTAAAAATTGAAACTGTTACTGGAAATGAACGCTTCAACATAGAAGAACGAAATTTGGGGAACCAAGTCGCCTTAGTGTACTGATCATTACCTGAAAGTATCATCCAGTTTGGGTGAAAAAATATTTGCTGAGATTTCTGGAGATTCGTAATTTTTGGAAGCTTGGCAACCCCTTCCCATGAAAGTGTTTCTCGCCAGTCACTGCTTAGGGCTACATCAAGAGGAAACAAAACGTAGAGATAGAATGTGAAACTACTTTGTTGTGTCAAGCTTCAAGAAGCTAGCACAAATCGTGTTGGATTTAGAGTTCCAAATACATCTATCAATATAGGAGAAAACAGAGTGAAACCTAAAAATTCAAACTGTTACTGGAAATTAACGCTTCAACATAGAAGAACGAAATTTGGGGAACCAAGTCGCCTTAGTGTACTGATCATTACCTGAAAGTATCATCCAGTTTGGGTGAAAAAATATTTGCTGAGATTTCTGGAGATTCGTAATTTTTGGAAGCTTGGCAACCCCTTCCCATGAAAGTGTTTCTCGCCAGTCACGGCTTAGGGCTACATCAAGAGGAAACAAAACGTAGAGATAGAACGTGAAACTACTTTGTTGTGTCAAGTTTCAAGAAGCTAGCACAAACCGTCTTGGATTTAGAGTTCCAAATACATCTATCAATATAGGAGAAAACAGAGTGAAACCTAAAAATTCAAACTGTTACTGGAAATGAACGCTTCAACATAGAAGAACGAAATTTGGGGAACCAAGTCGCCTTAGTGTACTGATCATTACCTGAAAGTATCATCCAGTTTGGGTGAAAAAATATTTGCTGAGATTTCTGGAGATTCGTAATTTTAGGAGACTTGGCAAACCCTTCCCATGAAAGTGTTTCTCGCCAGTCACTGCTTAGGGCTACATCAAGAGGAAACAAAACGTAGAGATAGAACGTGAAACTACTTTGTTGTGTCAAGTTTCAAGAAGCTAGCACAAACCGTGTTGGATTTAGAGTTCCAAATACATCTATCAATATAGGAGAAAACAGAGTGAAACCTAAAAATTCAAACTGTTACTGGAAATGAACGCTTCAACATAGAAGAACGAAATTTGGGGAACCAAGTCGCCTTAGTGTACTGATCATTACCTGAAAGTATCATCCAGTTTGGGTGAAAAAATATTTGCTGAGATTTCTGGAGATTCGTAATTTTTGGAAGCTTGGCAACCCCTTCCCATGAAAGTGTTTCTCGCCAGTCACTGCTTAGGGCTACATCAAGAGGAAACAAAACGTAGAGATAGAACGTGAAACTACTTTGTTGTGTCAAGTTTCAAGAAGCTAGCACAAACCATGTTGGATTTAGAGTTCCAAATACATCTATCAATATAGGAGAAAACAGAGTGAAACCTAAAAATTCAAACTGTTACTGGAAATGAACGCTTCAACATAGAAGAATGAAATTTGGGGAACCAAGTCGCCTTAGTGTACTGATCATTACCTGAAAGTATCATCCAGTTTGGGTGAAAAAATATTTGCTGAGATTTCTGGAGATTCGTAATTTTTGGAGACTTGGCAAACCCTTCCCATGAAAGTGTTTCTCGCCAGTCACTGCTTAGGGCTACATCAAGAGGAAACAAAACGTAGAGATAGAACGTGAAACTACTTTGTTTTGTCAACTTTCAAGAAGCTAGCACAAACCGTGTTGGATTCAGAGTTCCAAATACATCTATCAATATAGGAGAAAACAGAGTGAAACCTAAAAATTCAAACTGTTACTGGAAATGAACGCTTCAACATAGAAGAACGAAATTTGGGGAACCAAGTCGCCTTAGTGTACTGATCATTACCTGAAAGTATCATCCAGTTTGGGTGAAAAAATATTTGCTGAGATTTCTGGAGATTCGTAATTTTGGGAAGCTTGGCAACCCCTTCCCATGAAAGTGTTTCTCGCCAGTCACTGCTTAGGGCTACATCAAGAGGAAACAAAACGTAGAGATAGAACGTGAAACTAGTTTGTTTTGTCAACTTTCAAGAAGCTAGCACAAACCGGGTTGGATTCAGAGTTCCAAATACATCTATCAATATAGGAGAAAACAGAGTGAAACCTAAAAATTCAAACTGTTACTGGAAATGAACGCTTCAACATAGAAGAACGAAATTTGGGGAACCAAGTCGCCTTAGTGTACTGATCATTACCTGAAAGTATCATCCAGTTTGGGTGAAAAAATATTTGCTGAGATTTCTGGAGATTCGTAATTTTTGGAAGCTTGGCAACCCCTTCCCATGAAAGTGTTTCTCGCCAGTCACTGCTTAGGGCTACATCAAGAGGAAACAAAACGTAGAGATAGAACGTGAAACTACTTTGTTGTGTCAAGCTTCAAGAAGCTAGCACAAATCGTGTTGGATTTAGAGTTCCAAATACATCTATCAATATAGGAGAAAACAGAGTGAAACCTAAAAATTCAAACTGTTACTGGAAATGAACGCTTCAACATAGAAGAACGAAATTTGGGGAACCAAGTCGCCTTAGTGTACTGATCATTACCTGAAAGTATCATCCAGTTTGGGTGAAAAAATATTTGCTGAGATTTCTGGAGATTCGTAATTTTTGGAAGCTTGGCAACCCCTTCCCATGAAAGTGTTTCTCGCCAGTCACTGCTTAGGGCTACATCAAGAGGAAACAAAACGTAGAGATAGAACGTGAAACTACTTTGTTTTGTCAACTTTCAAGAAGCTAGCACAAACCGTGTTGGATTCAGAGTTCCAAATACATCTATCAATATAGGAGAAAACAGAGTGAAACCTAAAAATTCAAACTGTTACTGGAAATGAACGCTTCAACATAGAAGAACGAAATTTGGGGAACCAAGTCGCCTTAGTGTACTGATCATTACCTGAAAGTATCATCCAGTTTGGGTGAAAAAATATTTGCTGAGATTTCTGGAGATTCGTAATTTTTGGAAGCTTGGCAACCCCTTCCCATGAAAGTGTTTCTCGCCAGTCACTGCTTAGGGCTACATCAAGAGGAAACAAACCCTAGAGATAGAACGTGAAACTACTTTGTTGTGTCAAGTTTCAAGAAGCTAGCACAAACCGTCTTGGATTTAGAGTTCCAAATACATCTATCAATATAGGAGAAAACAGAGTGAAACCTAAAAATTCAAACTGTTACTGGAAATGAACGCTTCAACATAGAAGAACGAAATTTGGGGAACCAAGTCGCCTTAGTGTACTGATCATTACCTGAAAGTATCATCCAGTTTGGGTGAAAAAATATTTGCTGAGATTACTGGAGATTCGTAATTTTTGGAGACTTGGCAAACCCTTCCCATGAAAGTGTTTCTCGCCAGTCACTGCTTAGGGCTACATCAAGAGGAAACAAAACGTAGAGATAGAACGTGAAACTACTTTGTTGTGTCAAGTTTCAAGAAGCTAGCACAAACCATGTTGGATTTAGAGTTCCAAATACATCTATCAATATAGGAGAAAACAGAGTGAAACCTAAAAATTGAAACTGTTACTGGAAACGAACGCTTCAACATAGAAGAACGAAATTTGGGGAACCAACTCGCCTTAGTGTACTGATCATTACCTGAAAGTATCATCCAGTTTGGGTGAAAAAATATTTGCTGAGATTTCTGGAGATTCGTAATTTTTGGAAGCTTGGCAACCCCTTCCCATGAAAGTGTTTCTCGCCAGTCACTGCTTAGGGCTACATCAAGAGGAAACAAAACGTAGAGATAGAATGTGAAACTACTTTGTTGTGTCAAGCTTCAAGAAGCTAGCACAAATCGTGTTGGATTTAGAGTTCCAAATACATCTATCAATATAGGAGAAAACAGAGTGAAACCTAAAAATTCAAACTGTTACTGGAAATGAACGCTTCAACATAGAAGAACGAAATTTGGGGAACCAAGTCGCCTTAGTGTACTGATCATTACCTGAAAGTATCATCCAGTTTGGGTGAAAAAATATTTGCTGAGATTTCTGGAGATTCGTAATTTTTGGAAGCTTGGCAACCCCTTCCCATGAAAGTGTTTCTCGCCAGTCACTGCTTAGGGCTACATCAAGAGGAAACAAAACGTAGAGATAGAACGTGAAACTACTTTGTTTTGTCAACTTTCAAGAAGCTAGCACAAACCGTGTTGGATTCAGAGTTCCAAATACATCTATCAATATAGGAGAAAACAGAGTGAAACCTAAAAATTCAAACTGTTACTGGAAATGAACGCTTCAACATAGAAGAACGAAATTTGGGGAACCAAGTCGCCTTAGTGTACTGATCATTACCTGAAAGTATCATCCAGTTTGGGTGAAAAAATATTTGCTGAGATTTCTGGAGATTCGTAATTTTTGGAAGCTTGGCAACCCCTTCCCATGAAAGTGTTTCTCGCCAGTCACTGCTTAGGGCTACATCAAGAGGAAACAAAACGTAGAGATAGAACGTGAAACTACTTTGTTGTGTCAAGTTTCAAGAAGCTAGCACAAACCGTCTTGGATTTAGAGTTCCAAATACATCTATCAATATAGGAGAAAACAGAGTGAAACCTAAAAATTCAAACTGTTACTGGAAATGAACGCTTCAACATAGAAGAACGAAATTTGGGGAACCAAGTCGCCTTAGTGTACTGATCATTACCTGAAAGTATCATCCAGTTTGGGTGAAAAAATATTTGCTGAGATTTCTGGAGATTCGTAATTTTTGGAAGCTTGGCAACCCCTTCCCATGAAAGTGTTTCTCGCCAGTCACTGCTTAGGGCTACATCAAGAGGAAACAAAACGTAGAGATAGAACGTGAAACTACTTTGTTGTGTCAAGTTTCAAGAAGCTAGCACAAACCATGTTGGATTTAGAGTTCCAAATACATCTATCAATATAGGAGAAAACAGAGTGAAACCTAAAAATTCAAACTGTTACTGGAAATGAACGCTTCAACATAGAAGAACGAAATTTGGGGAACCAAGTCGCCTTAGTGTACTGATCATTACCTGAAAGTATCATCCAGTTTGGGTGAAAAAATATTTGCTGAGATTTCTGGAGATTCGTAATTTTTGGAAGCTTGGCAACCCCTTCCCATGAAAGTGTTTCTCGCCAGTCACTGCTTAGGGCTACATCAAGAGGAAACAAAACGTAGAGATAGAACGTGAAACTACTTTGTTGTGTCAAGCTTCAAGAAGCTAGCACAAATCGTGTTGGATTTAGAGTTCCAAATACATCTATCAATATAGGAGAAAACAGAGTGAAACCTAAAAATTCAAACTGTTACTGGAAATGAACGCTTCAACATAGAAGAACGAAATTTGGGGAACCAAGTCGCCTTAGTGTACTGATCATTACCTGAAAGTATCATCCAGTTTGGGTGAAAAAATATTTGCTGAGATTTCTGGAGATTCGTAATTTTTGGAAGCTTGGCAACCCCTTCCCATGAAAGTGTTTCTCGCCAGTCACTGCTTAGGGCTACATCAAGAGGAAACAAAACGTAGAGATAGAACGTGAAACTACTTTGTTTTGTCAACTTTCAAGAAGCTAGCACAAACCGTGTTGGATTCAGAGTTCCAAATACATCTATCAATATAGGAGAAAACAGAGTGAAACCTAAAAATTCAAACTGTTACTGGAAATGAACGCTTCAACATAGAAGAACGAAATTTGGGGAACCAAGTCGCCTTAGTGTACTGATCATTACCTGAAAGTATCATCCAGTTTGGGTGAAAAAATATTTGCTGAGATTTCTGGAGATTCGTAATTTTTGGAAGCTTGGCAACCCCTTCCCATGAAAGTGTTTCTCGCCAGTCACTGCTTAGGGCTACATCAAGAGGAAACAAACCCTAGAGATAGAACGTGAAACTACTTTGTTGTGTCAAGTTTCAAGAAGCTAGCACAAACCGTCTTGGATTTAGAGTTCCAAATACATCTATCAATATAGGAGAAAACAGAGTGAAACCTAAAAATTCAAACTGTTACTGGAAATGAACGCTTCAACATAGAAGAACGAAATTTGGGGAACCAAGTCGCCTTAGTGTACTGATCATTACCTGAAAGTATCATCCAGTTTGGGTGAAAAAATATTTGCTGAGATTTCTGGAGATTCGTAATTTTTGGAAGCTTGGCAACCCCTTCCCATGAAAGTGTTTCTCGCCAGTCACTGCTTAGGGCTACATCAAGAGGAAACAAAACGTAGAGATAGAACGTGAAACTACTTTGTTGTGTCAAGTTTCAAGAAGCTAGCACAAACCATGTTGGATTTAGAGTTCCAAATACATCTATCAATATAGGAGAAAACAGAGTGAAACCTAAAAATTCAAACTGTTACTGGAAATGAACGCTTCAACATAGAAGAACGAAATTTGGGGAACCAAGTCGCCTTAGTGTACTGATCATTACCTGAAAGTATCATCCAGTTTGGGTGAAAAAATATTTGCTGAGATTTCTGGAGATTCGTAATTTTTGGAAGCTTGGCAACCCCTTCCCATGAAAGTGTTTCTCGCCAGTCACTGCTTAGGGCTACATCAAGAGGAAACAAAACGTAGAGATAGAATGTGAAACTACTTTGTTGTGTCAAGCTTCAAGAAGCTAGCACAAATCGTGTTGGATTTAGAGTTCCAAATACATCTATCAATATAGGAGAAAACAGAGTGAAACCTAAAAATTCAAACTGTTACTGGAAATGAACGCTTCAACATAGAAGAACGAAATTTGGGGAACCAAGTCGCCTTAGTGTACTGATCATTACCTGAATGTATCATCCAGTTTGGGTGAAAAAATATTTGCTGAGATTTCTGGAGATTCGTAATTTTTGGAAGCTTGGCAACCCCTTCCCATGAAAGGGTTTCTCGCCAGTCACTGCTTAGGGCTACATCAAGAGGAAACAAAACGTAGAGATAGAACGTGAAACTACTTTGTTGTGTCAAGTTTCAAGAAGCTAGCACAAACCATGTTGGATTTAGAGTTCCAAATACATCTATCAATATAGGAGAAAACAGAGTGAAACCTAAAAATTCAAACTGTTACTGGAAATGAACGCTTCAACATAGAAGAACGAAATTTGGGGAACCAAGTCGCCTTAGTGTACTGATCATTACCTGAAAGTATCATCCAGTTTGGGTGAAAAAATATTTGCTGAGATTTCTGGAGATTCGTAATTTTTGGAAGCTTGGCAACCCCTTCCCATGAAAGTGTTTCTCGCCAGTCACTGCTTAGGGCTACATCAAGAGGAAACAAAACGTAGAGATAGAATGTGAAACTACTTTGTTGTGTCAAGCTTCAAGAAGCTAGCACAAATCGTGTTGGATTTAGAGTTCCAAATACATCTATCAATATAGGAGAAAACAGAGTGAATCCTAAAAATTCAAACTGTTACTGGAAATGAACGCTTCAACATAGAAGAACGAAATTTGGGGAACCAAGTCGCCTTAGTGTACTGATCATTACCTGAAAGTATCATCCAGTTTGGGTGAAAAAATATTTGCTGAGATTTCTGGAGATTCGTAATTTTTGGAAGCTTGGCAACCCCTTCCCATGAAAGTGTTTCTCGCCAGTCACTGCTTAGGGCTACATCAAGAGGAAACAAAACGTAGAGATAGAACGTGAAACTACTTTGTTTTGTCAACTTTCAAGAAGCTAGCACAAACCGTGTTGGATTTAGAGTTCCAAATACATCTATCAATATAGGAGAAAACAGAGTGAAACCTAAAAATTCAAACTGTTACTGGAAATGAACGCTTCAACATAGAAGAACGAAATTTGGGGAACCAAGTCGCCTTAGTGTACTGATCATTACCTGAAAGTATCCTCCAGTTTGGGTGAAAAAATATTTGCTGAGATTTCTGGAGATTCGTAATTTTTGGAAGCTTGGCAACCCCTTCCCATGAAAGTGTTTCTCGCCAGTCACTGCTTAGGGCTACATCAAGAGGAAACAAAACGTAGAGATAGAATGTGAAACTACTTTGTTGTGTCAAGCTTCAAGAAGCTAGCACAAATCGTGTTGGATTTAGAGTTCCAAATACATCTATCAATATAGGAGAAAACAGAGTGAAACCTAAAAATTCAAACTGTTACTGGAAATGAACGCTTCAACATAGGAGAACGAAATTTGGGGAACCAAGTCGCCTTAGTGTACTGATCATTACCTGAAAGTATCATCCAGTTTGGGTGAAAAAATATTTGCTGAGATTTCTGGAGATTCGTAATTTTTGGAAGCTTGGCAACCCCTTCCCATGAAAGTGTTTCTCGCCAGTCACTGCTTAGGGCTACATCAAGAGGAAACAAAACGTAGAGATAGAACGTGAAACTACTTTGTTTTGTCAACTTTCAAGAAGCTAGCACAAACCGTGTTGGATTCAGAGTTCCAAATACATCTATCAATATAGGAGAAAACAGAGTGAAACCTAAAAATTCAAACTGTTACTGGAAATGAACGCTTCAACATAGAAGAACGAAATTTGGGGAACCAAGTCGCCTTAGTGTACTGATCATTACCTGAAAGTATCATCCAGTTTGGGTGAAAAAATATTTGCTGAGATTTCTGGAGATTCGTAATTTTTGGAAGCTTGGCAACCCCTTCCCATGAAAGTGTTTCTCGCCAGTCACTGCTTAGGGCTACATCAAGAGGAAACAAAACGTAGAGATAGAACGTGAAACTACTTTGTTTTGTCAACTTTCAAGAAGCTAGCACAAACCGTGTTGGATTCAGAGTTCCAAATACATCTATCAATATAGGAGAAAACAGAGTGAAACCTAAAAATTCAAACTGTTACTGGAAATGAACGCTTCAACATAGAAGAACGAAATTTGGGGAACCAAGTCGCCTTAGTGTACTGATCATTACCTGAAAGTATCATCCAGTTTGGGTGAAAAAATATTTGCTGAGATTTCTGGAGATTCGTAATTTTTGGAAGCTTGGCAACCCCTTCCCATGAAAGTGTTTCTCGCCAGTCACTGCTTAGGGCTACATCAAGAGGAAACAAAACGTAGAGATAGAACGTGAAACGACTTTCTTGTGTCAAGTTTCAAGAAGCTAGCACAAACCATGTTGGATTTAGAGTTCCAAATACATCTATCAATATAGGAGAAAACAGAGTGAAACCTAAAAATTCAAACTGTTACTGGAAATGAACGCTTCAACATAGAAGAACGAAATTTGGGGAACCAAGTCGCCTTAGTGTACTGATCATTACCTAAAGTATCATCCAGTTTGGGTGAAAAAATATTTGCTGAGATTTCTGGAGATTCGTAATTTTTGGAAGCTTGGCAACCCCTTCCCATGAAAGTGTTTCTAGCCAGTCACTGCTTAGGGCTACATCAAGAGGAAACAAAACATAGAGATAGAACGTGAAACTACTTTGTTTTGTCAACTTTCAAGAAGCTAGCACAAACCGTGTTGGATTCAGAGTTCCAAATACATCTATCAATATAGGAGAAAACAGAGTGAAACCTAAAAATTCAAACTGTTACTGGAAATGAACGCTTCAACATAGAAGAACGAAATTTGGGGAACCAAGTCGCCTTAGTGTACTGATCATTACCTGAAAGTATCATCCAGTTTGGGTGAAAAAATATTTGCTGAGATTTCTGGAGATTCGTAATTTTTGGAAGCTTGGCAACCCCTTCCCATGAAAGTGTTTCTCGCCAGTCACTGCTTAGGGCTACATCAAGAGGAAACAAAACGTAGAGATAGAACGTGAAACTACTTTGTTGTGTCAAGTTTCAAGAAGCTAGCACAAACCATGTTGGATTTAGAGTTCCAAATACATCTATCAATATAGGAGAAAACAGAGTGAAACCTAAAAATTCAAACTGTTACTGGAAATGAACGCTTCAACATAGAAGAATGAAATTTGGGGAACCAAGTCGCCTTAGTGTACTGATCATTACCTGAAAGTATCATCCAGTTTGGGTGAAAAAATATTTGCTGAGATTTCTGGAGATTCGTAATTTTTGGAAGCTTGGCAACCCCTTCCCATGAAAGTGTATCTCGCCAGTCACTGCTTAGGGCTACATCAAGAGGAAACAAAACGTAGAGATAGAATGTGAAACTACTTTGTTGTGTCAAGCTTCAAGAAGCTAGCACAAATCGTGTTGGATTTAGAGTTCCAAATACATCTATCAATATAGGAGAAAACAGAGTGAAACCTAAAAATTCAAACTGTTACTGGAAATGAACGCTTCAACATAGAAGAACGAAATTTGGGGAACCAAGTCGCCTTAGTGTACTGATCATTACCTGAAAGTATCATCCAGTTTGGGTGAAAAAATATTTGCTGAGATTTCTGGAGATTCGTAATTTTTGGAAGCTTGGCAACCCCTTCCCATGAAAGTGTTTCTCGCCAGTCACTGCTTAGGGCTACATCAAGAGGAAACAAAACGTAGAGATAGAACGTGAAACTACTTTGTTTTGTCAACTTTCAAGAAGCTAGCACAAACCGTGTTGGATTCAGAGTTCCAAATACATCTATCAATATAGGAGAAAACAGAGTGAAACCTAAAAATTCAAACTGTTACTGGAAATGAACGCTTCAACATAGAAGAACGAAATTTGGGGAACCAAGTCGCCTTAGTGTACTGATCATTACCTGAAAGTATCATCCAGTTTGGGTGAAAAAATATTTGCTGAGATTTCTGGAGATTCGTAATTTTTGGAAGCTTGGCAACCCCTTCCCATGAAAGTGTTTCTCGCCAGTCACTGCTTAGGGCTACATCAAGAGGAAACAAAACGTAGAGATAGAACGTGAAACTACTTTGTTTTGTCAACTTTCAAGAAGCTAGCACAAACCGTGTTGGATTCAGAGTTCCAAATACATCTATCAATATAGGAGAAAACAGAGTGAAACCTAAAAATTCAAACTGTTACTGGAAATGAACGCTTCAACATAGAAGAACGAAATTTGGGGAACCAAGTCGCCTTAGTGTACTGATCATTACCTGAAAGTATCATCCAGTTTGGGTGAAAAAATATTTGCTGAGATTTCTGGAGATTCGTAATTTTTGGAAGCTTGGCAACCCCTTCCCATGAAAGTGTTTCTCGCCAGTCACTGCTTAGGGCTACATCAAGAGGAAACAAAACGTAGAGATAGAATGTGAAACTACTTTGTTGTGTCAAGTTTCAAGAAGCTAGCACAAACCATGTTGGATTTAGAGTTCCAAATACATCTATCAATATAGGAGAAAACAGAGTGAAACCTAAAAATTCAAACTGTTACTGGAAATGAACGCTTCAACATAGAAGAATGAAATTTGGGGAACCAAGTCGCCTTAGTGTACTGATCATTACCTGAAAGTATCATCCAGTTTGGGTGAAAAAATATTTGCTGAGATTACTGGAGATTCGTAATTTTTGGAGACTTGGCAAACCCTTCCCATGAAAGTGTTTCTCGCCAGTCACTGCTTAGGGCTACATCAAGAGGAAACAAAACGTAGAGATAGAACGTGAAACTACTTTGTTTTGTCAACTTTCAAGAAGCTAGCACAAACCGTGTTGGATTCAGAGTTCCAAATACATCTATCAATATAGGAGAAAACAGAGTGAAACCTAAAAATTCAAACTGTTACTGGAAATGAACGCTTCAACATAGAAGAACGAAATTTGGGGAACCAAGTCGCCTTAGTGTACTGATCATTACCTGAAAGTATCATCCAGTTTGGGTGAAAAAATATTTGCTGAGATTTCTGGAGATTCGTAATTTTGGGAAGCTTGGCAACCCCTTCCCATGAAAGTGTTTCTCGCCAGTCACTGCTTAGGGCTACATCAAGAGGAAACAAAACGTAGAGATAGAATGTGAAACTACTTTGTTGTGTCAAGCTTCAAGAAGCTACCACAAATCGTGTTGGATTTAGAGTTCCAATACATCTATCAATATAGGAGAAAACAGAGTGAAACCTAAAAATTCAAACTGTTAGTGGAAATGAACGCTTCAACATAGAAGAACGAAATTTGGGGAACCAAGTCGCCTTAGTGTACTGATCATTACCTGAAAGTATCATCCAGTTTGGGTGAAAAAATATTTGCTGAGATTTCTGGAGATTCGTAATTTTTGGAAGCTTGGCAACCCCTTCCCATGAAAGTGTTTCTCGCCAGTCACTGCTTAGGGCTACATCAAGAGGAAACAAAACGTAGAGATAGAACGTGAAACTACTTTGTTTTGTCAACTTTCAAGAAGCTAGCACAAACCGTGTTGGATTCAGAGTTCCAAATACATCTATCAATATAGGAGAAAATAGAGTGAAACCTAAAAATTCAAACTGTTACTGGAAATGAACGCTTCAACATCGAAGAACGAAATTTGGGGAACCAAGTCGCCTTAGTGTACTGATCATTACCTGAAAGTATCATCCAGTTTGGGTGAAAAAATATTTGCTGAGATTTCTGGAGATTCGTAATTTTTGGAAGCTTGGCAACCCCTTCCCATGAAAGTGTTTCTCGCCAGTCACTGCTTAGGGCTACATCAAGAGGAAACAAAACGTAGAGATAGAACGTGAAACTACTTTGTTTTGTCAACTTTCAAGAAGCTAGCACAAACCGTGTTGGATTCAGAGTTCCAAATACATCTATCAATATAGGAGAAAAGAGAGTGAAACCTAAAAATTCAAACTGTTACTGGAAATGAACGCTTCAACATAGAAGAATGAAATTTGGGGAACCAAGTCGCCTTAGTGTACTGATCATTACCTGAAAGTATCATCCAGTTTGGGTGAAAAAATATTTGCTGAGATTTCTGGAGATTCGTAATTTTTGGAGACTTGGCAAACCCTTCCCATGAAAGTGTTTCTCGCCAGTCACTGCTTAGGGCTACATCAAGAGGAAACAAAACGTAGAGATAGAACGTGAAACTACTTTGTTGTGTCAAGTTTCAAGAAGCTAGCACAAACCGTGTTGGATTTAGAGTTCCAAATACATCTATCAATATAGGAGAAAACAGAGTGAAACCTAAAAATTCAAACTGTTACTGGAAATGAACGCTTCAACATAGAAGAACGAAATTTGGGGAACCAAGTCGCCTTAGTGTACTGATCATTACCTGAAAGTATCATCCAGTTTGGGTGAAAAAATATTTGCTGAGATTTCTGGAGATTCGTAATTTTGGGAAGCTTGGCAACCACTTCCCATGAAAGTGTTTCTCGCCAGTCACTGCTTAGGGCTACATCAAGAGGAAACAAAACGTAGAGATAGAATGTGAAACTACTTTGTTGTGTCAAGCTTCAAGAAGCTACCACAAATCGTGTTGGATTTAGAGTTCCAATACATCTATCAATATAGGAGAAAACAGAGTGAAACCTAAAAATTCAAACTGTTAGTGGAAATGAACGCTTCAACATAGAAGAACGAAATTTGGGGAACCAAGTCGCCTTAGTGTACTGATCATTACCTGAAAGTATCATCCAGTTTGGGTGAAAAAATATTTGCTGAGATTTCTGGAGATTCGTAATTTTTGGAAGCTTGGCAACCCCTTCCCATGAAAGTGTTTCTCGCCAGTCACTGCTTAGGGCTACATCAAGAGGAAACAAAACGTAGAGATAGAACGTGAAACTACTTTGTTTTGTCAACTTTCAAGAAGCTAGCACAAACCGTGTTGGATTCAGAGTTCCAAATACATCTATCAATATAGGAGAAAATAGAGTGAAACCTAAAAATTCAAACTGTTACTGGAAATGAACGCTTCAACATCGAAGAACGAAATTTGGGGAACCAAGTCGCCTTAGTGTACTGATCATTACCTGAAAGTATCATCCAGTTTGGGTGAAAAAATATTTGCTGAGATTTCTGGAGATTCGTAATTTTTGGAAGCTTGGCAACCCCTTCCCATGAAAGTGTTTCTCGCCAGTCACTGCTTAGGGCTACATCAAGAGGAAACAAAACGTAGAGATAGAACGTGAAACTACTTTGTTGTGTCAACTTTCAAGAAGCTAGCACAAACCGTGTTGGATTCAGAGTTCCAAATACATCTATCAATATAGGAGAAAAGAGAGTGAAACCTAAAAATTCAAACTGTTACTGGAAATGAACGCTTCAACATAGAAGAATGAAATTTGGGGAACCAAGTCGCCTTAGTGTACTGATCATTACCTGAAAGTATCATCCAGTTTGGGTGAAAAAATATTTGCTGAGATTTCTGGAGATTCGTAATTTTTGGAGACTTGGCAAACCCTTCCCATGAAAGTGTTTCTCGCCAGTCACTGCTTAGGGCTACATCAAGAGGAAACAAAACGTAGAGATAGAACGTGAAACTACTTTGTTGTGTCAAGTTTCAAGAAGCTAGCACAAACCGTGTTGGATTTAGAGTTCCAAATACATCTATCAATATAGGAGAAAACAGAGTGAAACCTAAAAATTCAAACTGTTACTGGAAATGAACGCTTCAACATAGAAGAACGAAATTTGGGGAACCAAGTCGCCTTAGTGTACTGATCATTACCTGAAAGTATCATCCAGTTTGGGTGAAAAAATATTTGCTGAGATTTCTGGAGATTCGTAATTTTTGGAAGCTTGGCAACCCCTTCCCATGAAAGTGTTTCTCGCCAGTCACTGCTTAGGGCTACATCAAGAGGAAACAAAACGTAGAGATAGAACGTGAAACTACTTTGTTGTGTCAAGTTTCAAGAAGCTAGCACAAACCGTGTTGGATTCAGAGTTCCAAATACATCTATCAATATAGGAGAAAACAGAGTGAAACCTAAAAATTCAAACTGTTACTGGAAATGAACGCTTCAACATAGAAGAACGAAATTTGGGGAACCAAGTCGCCTTAGTGTACTGATCATTACCTGAAAGTATCATCCAGTTTGGGTGAAAAAATATTTGCTGAGATTACTGGAGATTCGTAATTTTTGGAGACTTGGCAAACCCTTCCCATGAAAGTGTTTCTCGCCAGTCACTGCTTAGGGCTACATCAAGAGGAAACAAAACGTAGAGATAGAACGTGAAACTACTTTGTTGTGTCAAGTTTCAAGAAGCTAGCACAAACCATGTTGGATTTAGAGTTCCAAATACATCTATCAATATAGGAGAAAACAGAGTGAAACCTAAAAATTGAAACTGTTACTGGAAATGAACGCTTCAACATAGAAGAACGAAATTTGGGGAACCAAGTCGCCTTAGTGTACTAATCATTACCTGAAAGTATCATCCAGTTTGGGTGAAAAAATATTTGCTGAGATTTCTGGAGATTCGTAATTTTTGGAGACTTGGCAAACCCTTCCCATGAAAGTGTTTCTCGCCAGTCACTGCTTAGGGCTACATCAAGAGGAAACAAAACGTAGAGATAGAACGTGAAACTACTTTGTTTTGTCAACCTTCAAGAAGCTAGCACAAACCGTGTTGGATTCAGAGTTCCAAATACATCTATCAATATAGGAGAAAACAGAGTGAAACCTAAAAATTCAAACTGTTACTGGAAATGAACGCTTCAACATAGAAGAACGAAATTTGGGGAACCAAGTCGCCTTAGTGTACTGATCATTACCTGAAAGTATCATCCAGTTTGGGTGAAAAAATATTTGCTGAGATTTCTGGAGATTCGTAATTTTGGGAAGCTTGGCAACCCCTTCCCATGAAAGTGTTTCTCGCCAGTCACTGCTTAGGGCTACATCAAGAGGAAACAAAACGTAGAGATAGAATGTGAAACTACTTTGTTGTGTCAAGCTTCAAGAAGCTACCACAAATCGTGTTGGATTTAGAGTTCCAATACATCTATCAATATAGGAGAAAACAGAGTGAAACCTAAAAATTCAAACTGTTAGTGGAAATGAACGCTTCAACATAGAAGAACGAAATTTGGGGAACCAAGTCGCCTTAGTGTACTGATCATTACCTGAAAGTATCATCCAGTTTGGGTGAAAAAATATTTGCTGAGATTTCTGGAGATTCGTAATTTTTGGAAGCTTGGCAACCCCTTCCCATGAAAGTGTTTCTCGCCAGTCACTGCTTAGGGCTACATCAAGAGGAAACAAAACGTAGAGATAGAACGTGAAACTACTTTGTTTTGTCAACTTTCAAGAAGCTAGCACAAACCGTGTTGGATTCAGAGTTCCAAATACATCTATCAATATAGGAGAAAATAGAGTGAAACCTAAAAATTCAAACTGTTACTGGAAATGAACGCTTCAACATCGAAGAACGAAATTTGGGGAACCAAGTCGCCTTAGTGTACTGATCATTACCTGAAAGTATCATCCAGTTTGGGTGAAAAAATATTTGCTGAGATTTCTGGAGATTCGTAATTTTTGGAAGCTTGGCAACCCCTTCCCATGAAAGTGTTTCTCGCCAGTCACTGCTTAGGGCTACATCAAGAGGAAACAAAACGTAGAGATAGAACGTGAAACTACTTTGTTGTGTCAACTTTCAAGAAGCTAGCACAAACCGTGTTGGATTCAGAGTTCCAAATACATCTATCAATATAGGAGAAAAGAGAGTGAAACCTAAAAATTCAAACTGTTACTGGAAATGAACGCTTCAACATAGAAGAATGAAATTTGGGGAACCAAGTCGCCTTAGTGTACTGATCATTACCTGAAAGTATCATCCAGTTTGGGTGAAAAAATATTTGCTGAGATTTCTGGAGATTCGTAATTTTTGGAGACTTGGCAAACCCTTCCCATGAAAGTGTTTCTCGCCAGTCACTGCTTAGGGCTACATCAAGAGGAAACAAAACGTAGAGATAGAACGTGAAACTACTTTGTTGTGTCAAGTTTCAAGAAGCTAGCACAAACCGTGTTGGATTTAGAGTTCCAAATACATCTATCAATATAGGAGAAAACAGAGTGAAACCTAAAAATTCAAACTGTTACTGGAAATGAACGCTTCAACATAGAAGAACGAAATTTGGGGAACCAAGTCGCCTTAGTGTACTGATCATTACCTGAAAGTATCATCCAGTTTGGGTGAAAAAATATTTGCTGAGATTTCTGGAGATTCGTAATTTTTGGAAGCTTGGCAACCCCTTCCCATGAAAGTGTTTCTCGCCAGTCACTGCTTAGGGCTACATCAAGAGGAAACAAAACGTAGAGATAGAACGTGAAACTACTTTGTTGTGTCAAGTTTCAAGAAGCTAGCACAAACCGTGTTGGATTCAGAGTTCCAAATACATCTATCAATATAGGAGAAAACAGAGTGAAACCTAAAAATTCAAACTGTTACTGGAAATGAACGCTTCAACATAGAAGAACGAAATTTGGGGAACCAAGTCGCCTTAGTGTACTGATCATTACCTGAAAGTATCATCCAGTTGGGTGAAAAAATATTTGCTGAGATTACTGGAGATTCGTAATTTTTGGAGACTTGGCAAACCCTTCCCATGAAAGTGTTTCTCGCCAGTCACTGCTTAGGGCTACATCAAGAGGAAACAAAACGTAGAGATAGAACGTGAAACTACTTTGTTGTGTCAAGTTTCAAGAAGCTAGCACAAACCATGTTGGATTTAGAGTTCCAAATACATCTATCAATATAGGAGAAAACAGAGTGAAACCTAAAAATTGAAACTGTTACTGGAAATGAACGCTTCAACATAGAAGAACGAAATTTGGGGAACCAAGTCGCCTTAGTGTACTAATCATTACCTGAAAGTATCATCCAGTTTGGGTGAAAAAATATTTGCTGAGATTTCTGGAGATTCGTAATTTTTGGAGACTTGGCAAACCCTTCCCATGAAAGTGTTTCTCGCCAGTCACTGCTTAGGGCTACATCAAGAGGAAACAAAACGTAGAGATAGAACGTGAAACTACTTTGTTTTGTCAACCTTCAAGAAGCTAGCACAAACCGTGTTGGATTCAGAGTTCCAAATACATCTATCAATATAGGAGAAAACAGAGTGAAACCTAAAAATTCAAACTGTTACTGGAAATGAACGCTTCAACATAGAAGAACGAAATTTGGGGAACCAAGTCGCCTTAGTGTACTGATCATTACCTGAAAGTATCATCCAGTTTGGGTGAAAAAATATTTTCTGGGATTTCTGGAGATTCGTAATTTTGGGAAGCTTGGCAACCCCTTCCCATGAAAGTGTTTCTCGCCAGTCACTGCTTAGGGCTACATCAAGAGGAAACAAAACGTAGAGATAGAATGTGAAACTACTTTGTTGTGTCAAGCTTCAAGAAGCTACCACAAATCGTGTTGGATTTAGAGTTCCAATACATCTATCAATATAGGAGAAAACAGAATGAAACCTAAAAATTCAAACTGTTAGTGGAAATGAACGCTTCAACATAGAAGAACGAAATTTGGGGAACCAAGTCGCCTTAGTGTACTGATCATTACCTGAAAGTATCATCCAGTTTGGGTGAAAAAATATTTGCTGAGATTTCTGGAGATTCGTAATTTTTGGAAGATTGGCAACCCCTTCCCATGAAAGTGTTTCTCGCCAGTCAGTGCTTAGGGCTACATCAAGAGGAAACAAAACGTAGAGATAGAACGTGAAACTACTTTGTTTTGTCAACTTTCAAGAAGCTAGCACAAACCGTGTTGGATTCAGAGTTCCAAATACATCTATCAATATAGGAGAAAATAGAGTGAAACCTAAAAATTCAAACTGTTACTGGAAATGAACGCTTCAACATCGAAGAACGAAATTTGGGGAACAAAGTCGCCTTAGTGTACTGATCATTATCTGAAAGTATCATCCAGTTTGGGTGAAAAAATATTTGCTGAGATTTCTGGAGATTCGTAATTTTTGGAAGCTTGGCAACCTCTTCCCATGAAAGTGTTTCTCGCCAGTCACTGCTTAGGGCTACATCAAGAGGAAACAAAACGTAGAGATAGAACGTGAAACTACTTTGTTTTGTCAACTTTCAAGAAGCTAGCACAAACCGTGTTGGATTCAGAGTTCCAAATACATCTATCAATATAGGAGAAAAGAGAGTGAAACCTAAAAATTCAAACTGTTACTGGAAATGAACGCTTCAACATAGAAGAATGAAATTTGGGGAACCAAGTCGCCTTAGTGTACTGATCATTACCTGAAAGTATCATCCAGTTTGGGTGAAAAAATATTTGCTGAGATTTCTGGAGATTCGTAATTTTTGGAGACTTGGCAAACCCTTCCCATGAAAGTGTTTCTCGCCAGTCACTGCTTAGGGCTACATCAAGAGGAAACAAAACGTAGAGATAGAACGTGAAACTACTTTGTTGTGTCAAGTTTCAAGAAGCTAGCACAAACCGTGTTGGATTTAGAGTTCCAAATACATCTATCAATATAGGAGAAAACAGAGTGAAACCTAAAAATTCAAACTGTTACTGGAAATGAACGCTTCAACATAGAAGAACGAAATTTGGGGAACCAAGTCGCCTTAGTGTACTGATCATTACCTGAAAGTATCATCCAGTTTGGGTGAAAAAATATTTGCTGAGATTTCTGGAGATTCGTAATTTTTGGAAGCTTGGCAACCCCTTCCCATGAAAGTGTTTCTCGCCAGTCACTGCTTAGGGCTACATCAAGAGGAAACAAAACGTAGAGATAGAATGTGAAACTACTTTGTTGTGTCAAGCTTCAAGAAGCTACCACAAATCGTGTTGGATTTAGAGTTCCAATACATCTATCAATATAGGAGAAAACAGAGTGAAACCTAAAAATTCAAACTGTTAGTGGAAATGAACGCTTCAACATAGAAGAACGAAATTTGGGGAACCAAGTCGCCTTAGTGTACTGATCATTACCTGAAAGTATCATCCAGTTTGGGTGAAAAAATATTTGCTGAGATTTCTGGAGATTCGTAATTTTTGGAAGCTTGGCAACCCCTTCCCATGAAAGTGTTTCTCGCCAGTCACTGCTTAGGGCTACATCAAGAGGAAACAAAACGTAGAGATAGAATGTGAAACTACTTTGTTGTGTCAAGCTTCAAGAAGCTAGCACAAATCGTGTTGGATTTAGAGTTCCAAATACATCTATCAATATAGGAGAAAACAGAGTGAAACCTAAAAATTCAAACTGTTACTGGAAATGAACGCTTCAACATAGAAGAACGAAATTTGGGGAACCAAGTCGCCTTAGTGTACTGATCATTACCTGAAAGTATCATCCAGTTTGGGTGAAAAAATATTTGCTGAGATTTCTGGAGATTCGTAATTTTTGGAAGCTTGGCAACCCCTTCCCATGAAAGTGTTTCTCGCCAGTCACTGCTTAGGGCTACATCAAGAGGAAACAAAACGTAGAGATAGAACGTGAAACTACTTTGTTGTGTCAACTTTCAAGAAGCTAGCACAAACCGTGTTGGATTCAGAGTTCCAAATACATCTATCAATATAGGAGAAAAGAGAGTGAAACCTAAAAATTCAAACTGTTACTGGAAATGAACGCTTCAACATAGAAGAATGAAATTTGGGGAACCAAGTCGCCTTAGTGTACTGATCATTACCTGAAAGTATCATCCAGTTTGGGTGAAAAAATATTTGCTGAGATTTCTGGAGATTCGTAATTTTTGGAGACTTGGCAAACCCTTCCCATGAAAGTGTTTCTCGCCAGTCACTGCTTAGGGCTACATCAAGAGGAAACAAAACGTAGAGATAGAACGTGAAACTACTTTGTTGTGTCAAGTTTCAAGAAGCTAGCACAAACCGTGTTGGATTTAGAGTTCCAAATACATCTATCAATATAGGAGAAAACAGAGTGAAACCTAAAAATTCAAACTGTTACTGGAAATGAACGCTTCAACATAGAAGAACGAAATTTGGGGAACCAAGTCGCCTTAGTGTACTGATCATTACCTGAAAGTATCATCCAGTTTGGGTGAAAAAATATTTGCTGAGATTTCTGGAGATTCGTAATTTTTGGAAGCTTGGCAACCCCTTCCCATGAAAGTGTTTCTCGCCAGTCACTGCTTAGGGCTACATCAAGAGGAAACAAAACGTAGAGATAGAACGTGAAACTACTTTGTTGTGTCAAGTTTCAAGAAGCTAGCACAAACCGTGTTGGATTCAGAGTTCCAAATACATCTATCAATATAGGAGAAAACAGAGTGAAACCTAAAAATTCAAACTGTTACTGGAAATGAACGCTTCAACATAGAAGAACGAAATTTGGGGAACCAAGTCGCCTTAGTGTACTGATCATTACCTGAAAGTATCATCCAGTTGGGTGAAAAAATATTGGCTGAGATTACTGGAGATTCGTAATTTTTGGAGACTTGGCAAACCCTTCCCATGAAAGTGTTTCTCGCCAGTCACTGCTTAGGGCTACATCAAGAGGAAACAAAACGTAGAGATAGAACGTGAAACTACTTTGTTGTGTCAAGTTTCAAGAAGCTAGCACAAACCATGTTGGATTTAGAGTTCCAAATACATCTATCAATATAGGAGAAAACAGAGTGAAACCTAAAAATTGAAACTGTTACTGGAAATGAACGCTTCAACATAGAAGAACGAAATTTGGGGAACCAAGTCGCCTTAGTGTACTAATCATTACCTGAAAGTATCATCCAGTTTGGGTGAAAAAATATTTGCTGAGATTTCTGGAGATTCGTAATTTTTGGAGACTTGGCAAACCCTTCCCATGAAAGTGTTTCTCGCCAGTCACTGCTTAGGGCTACATCAAGAGGAAACAAAACGTAGAGATAGAACGTGAAACTACTTTGTTTTGTCAACCTTCAAGAAGCTAGCACAAACCGTGTTGGATTCAGAGTTCCAAATACATCTATCAATATAGGAGAAAACAGAGTGAAACCTAAAAATTCAAACTGTTACTGGAAATGAACGCTTCAACATAGAAGAACGAAATTTGGGGAACCAAGTCGCCTTAGTGTACTGATCATTACCTGAAAGTATCATCCAGTTTGGGTGAAAAAATATTTGCTGGGATTTCTGGAGATTCGTAATTTTGGGAAGCTTGGCAACCCCTTCCCATGAAAGTGTTTCTCGCCAGTCACTGCTTAGGGCTACATCAAGAGGAAACAAAACGTAGAGATAGAATGTGAAACTACTTTGTTGTGTCAAGCTTCAAGAAGCTACCACAAATCGTGTTGGATTTAGAGTTCCAATACATCTATCAATATAGGAGAAAACAGAATGAAACCTAAAAATTCAAACTGTTAGTGGAAATGAACGCTTCAACATAGAAGAACGAAATTTGGGGAACCAAGTCGCCTTAGTGTACTGATCATTACCTGAAAGTATCATCCAGTTTGGGTGAAAAAATATTTGCTGAGATTTCTGGAGATTCGTAATTTTTGGAAGATTGGCAACCCCTTCCCATGAAAGTGTTTCTCTCCAGTCAGTGCTTAGGGCTACATCAAGAGGAAACAAAACGTAGAGATAGAACGTGAAACTACTTTGTTTTGTCAACTTTCAAGAAGCTAGCACAAACCGTGTTGGATTCAGAGTTCCAAATACATCTATCAATATAGGAGAAAATAGAGTGAAACCTAAAAATTCAAACTGTTACTGGAAATGAACGCTTCAACATCGAAGAACGAAATTTGGGGAACAAAGTCGCCTTAGTGTACTGATCATTATCTGAAAGTATCATCCAGTTTGGGTGAAAAAATATTTGCTGAGATTTCTGGAGATTCGTAATTTTTGGAAGCTTGGCAACCTCTTCCCATGAAAGTGTTTCTCGCCAGTCACTGCTTAGGGCTACATCAAGAGGAAACAAAACGTAGAGATAGAACGTGAAACTACTTTGTTTTGTCAACTTTCAAGAAGCTAGCACAAACCGTGTTGGATTCAGAGTTCCAAATACATCTATCAATATAGGAGAAAAGAGAGTGAAACCTAAAAATTCAAACTGTTACTGGAAATGAACGCTTCAACATAGAAGAATGAAATTTGGGGAACCAAGTCGCCTTAGTGTACTGATCATTACCTGAAAGTATCATCCAGTTTGGGTGAAAAAATATTTGCTGAGATTTCTGGAGATTCGTAATTTTTGGAGACTTGGCAAACCCTTCCCATGAAAGTGTTTCTCGCCAGTCACTGCTTAGGGCTACATCAAGAGGAAACAAAACGTAGAGATAGAACGTGAAACTACTTTGTTGTGTCAAGTTTCAAGAAGCTAGCACAAACCGTGTTGGATTTAGAGTTCCAAATACATCTATCAATATAGGAGAAAACAGAGTGAAACCTAAAAATTCAAACTGTTACTGGAAATGAACGCTTCAACATAGAAGAACGAAATTTGGGGAACCAAGTCGCCTTAGTGTACTGATCATTACCTGAAAGTATCATCCAGTTTGGGTGAAAAAATATTTGCTGAGATTTCTGGAGATTCGTAATTTTTGGAAGCTTGGCAACCCCTTCCCATGAAAGTGTTTCTCGCCAGTCACTGCTTAGGGCTACATCAAGAGGAAACAAAACGTAGAGATAGAATGTGAAACTACTTTGTTGTGTCAAGCTTCAAGAAGCTACCACAAATCGTGTTGGATTTAGAGTTCCAAATACATCTATCAATATAGGAGAAAACAGAGTGAAACCTAAAAATTGAAACTGTTACTGGAAATGAACGCTTCAACATAGAAGAACGAAATTTGGGGAACCAAGTCGCCTTAGTGTACTGATCATTACCTGAAAGTATCATCCAGTTTGGGTGAAAAAATATTTGCTGAGATTTCTGGAGATTCGTAATTTTTGGAAGCTTGGCAACCCCTTCCCATGAAAGTGTTTCTCGCCAGTCACTGCTTAGGGCTACATCAAGAGGAAACAAAACGTAGAGATAGAATGTGAAACTACTTTGTTGTGTCAACCTTCAAGAAGCTAGCACAAATCGTGTTGGATTTAGAGTTCCAAATACATCTATCAATATAGGAGAAAACAGAGTGAAACCTAAAAATTCAAACTGTTACTGGAAATGAACGCTTCAACATAGAAGAACGAAATTTGGGGAACCAATTCGCCTTAGTGTACTGATCATTACCTGAAAGTATCATCCAGTTTGGGTGAAAAAATATTTGCTGAGATTTCTGGAGATTCGTAATTTTTGGAAGCTTGGCAACCCCTTCCCATGAAAGTGTTTCTCGCCAGTCACTGCTTAGGGCTACATCAAGAGGAAACAAAACGTAGAGATAGAACGTGAAACTACTTTGTTTTGTCAACTTTCAAGAAGCTAGCACAAACCGTGTTGGATTCAGAGTTCCAAATACATCTATCAATATAGGAGAAAACAGAGTGAAACCTAAAAATTCAAACTGTTACTGGAAATGAACGCTTCAACATAGAAGAACGAAATTTGGGGAACCAAGTCGCCTTAGTGTACTGATCATTACCTGAAAGTATCATCCAGTTTGGGTGAAAAAATATTTGCTGAGATTTCTGGAGATTAGTAATTTTGGGAAGCTTGGCAACCCCTTCCCATGAAAGTGTTTCTCGCCAGTCACTACTTAGGGCTACATCAAGAGGAAACAAAACGTAGAGATAGAACGTGAAACTACTTTGTTGTGTCAAGTTTCAAGAAGCTAGCACAAACCGTCTTGGATTTAGAGTTCCAAATACATCTATCAATATAGGAGAAAACAGAGTGAAACCTAAAAATTCAAACTGTTACTGGAAATGAATGCTTCAACATAGAAGAACGAAATTTGGGGAACCAAGTCGCCTTAGTGTACTGATCATTACCTGAAAGTATCATCCAGTTTGGGTGAAAAAATATTTGCTGAGATTTCTGGAGATTCGTAATTTTTGGAAGCTTGGCAACCCCTTCCCATGAAAGTGTTTCTCGCCAGTCAGTGCTTAGGGCTACATCAAGAGGAAACAAAACGTAGAGATAGAATGTGAAACTACTTTGTTGTGTCAAGTTTCAAGAAGCTAGCACAAACCATGTTGGATTTAGAGTTCCAAATACATCTATCAATATAGGAGAAAACAGAGTGAAACCTAAAAATTCAAACTGTTACTGGAAATGAACGCTTCAACATAGAAGAATGAAATTTGGGGATTCAAGTCGCCTTAGTGTACTGATCATTACCTGAAAGTATCATCCAGTTTGGGTGAAAAAATATTTGCTGAGATTTCTGGAGATTCGTAATTTTTGGAGACTTGGCAAACCCTTCCCATGAAAGTGTTTCTCGCCAGTCACTGCTTAGGGCTACATCAAGAGGAAACAAAACGTAGAGATAGAATGTGAAACTACTTTGCTGTGTCAAGTTTCAAGAAGCTAGCACAAACCGTTTTGGATTTAGCGTTCCAAATACATCTATCAATATAGGAGAAAACAGAGTGAAACCTAAAAATTCAAACTGTTACTGGAAATGAACGCTTCAACATAGAAGAACGAAATTTGGGGAACCAAGTCGCCTTAGTGTACTGATCATTACCTGAAAGTATCATCCAGTTTGGGTGAAAAAATATTTGCTGAGATTTCTGGAGATTCGTAATTTTGGGAAGCTTGCAAACCCCTTCCCATGAAAGTGTTTCTCGCCAGTCACTGCTTAGGGCTACATCAAGAGGAAACAAAACGTAGAGATAGAATGTGAAACTACTTTGTTGTGTCAAGCTTCTAGAAGCTACCACAAATCGTGTTGGGTTTAGAGTTCCAATACATCTATCAATATAGGAGAAAACAGAGTGAAACCTAAAAATTCAAACTGTTAGTGGAAATGAACGCTTCAACATAGAAGAACGAAATTTGGGGAACCAAGTCGCCTTAGTGTACTGATCATTACCTGAAAGTATCATCCAGTTTGGGTGAAAAAATATTTGCTGAGATTTCTGGAGATTCGTAATTTTTGGAAGCTTGGCAACCCCTTCCCATGAAAGTGTTTCTCGCCAGTCACTGCTTAGGGCTACATCAAGAGGAAACAAAACGTAGAGATAGAACGTGAAACTACTTTGTTGTGTCAAGTTTCAAGAAGCTAGCACAAACCATGTTGGATTTAGAGTTCCAAATACATCTATCAATATAGGAGAAAACAGAGTGAAACCTAAAAATTCAAACTGTTACTGGAAATGAACGCTTCAACATAGAAGAATGAAATTTGGGGAACCAAGTCGCCTTAGTGTACTGATCATTACCTGAAAGTATCATCCAGTTTGGGTGAAAAAATATTTGCTGAGATTTCTGGAGATTCGTAATTTTGGGAAGCTTGGCAACCCCTTCCCATGAAAGTGTTTCTCGCCAGTCACTGCTTAGGGCTACATCAAGAGGAAACAAAACGTAGAGATAGAATGTGAAACTACTTTGTTGTGTCAAGCTTCAAGAAGCTACCACAAATCGTGTTGGATTTAGAGTTCCAATACATCTATCAATATAGGAGAAAACAGAGTGAAACCTAAAAATTCAAACTGTTAGTGGAAATGAACGCTTCAACATAGAAGAACGAAATTTGGGGAACCAAGTCGCCTTAGTGTACTGATCATTACCTGAAAGTATCATCCAGTTTGGGTGAAAAAATATTTGCTGAGATTTCTGGAGATTCGTAATTTTTGGAAGCTTGGCAACCCCTTCCCATGAAAGTGTTTCTCGCCAGTCACTGCTTAGGGCTACATCAAGAGGAAACAAAACGTAGAGATAGAACGTGAAACTACTTTGTTTTGTCAACTTTCAAGAAGCTAGCACAAACCGTGTTGGATTCAGAGTTCCAAATACATCTATCAATATAGGAGAAAAGAGAGTGAAACCTAAAAATTCAAACTGTTACTGGAAATGAACGCTTCAACATAGAAGAATGAAATTTGGGGAACCAAGTCGCCTTAGTGTACTGATCATTACCTGAAAGTATCATCCAGTTTGGGTGAAAAAATATTTGCTGAGATTTCTGGAGATTCGTAATTTTTGGAGACTTGGCACACCCTTCCCATGAAAGTGTTTCTCGCCAGTCACTGCTTAGGGCTACATCAAGAGGAAACAAAACGTAGAGATAGAATGTGAAACTACTTTGTTGTGTCAAGCTTCAAGAAGCTACCACAAATCGTGTTGGATTTAGAGTTCCAAATACATCTATCAATATAGGAGAAAACAGAGTGAAACCTAAAAATTCAAACTGTTACTGGAAATTAACGCTTCAACATAGAAGAACGAAATTTGGGGAACCAAGTCGCCTTAGTGTACTGATCATTACCTGAAAGTATCATCCAGTTTGGGTGAAAAAATATTTGCTGAGATTTCTGGAGATTCGTAATTTTTGGAAGCTTGGCAACCCCTTCCCATGAAAGTGTTTCTCGCCAGTCACTGCTTAGGGCTACATCAAGAGGAAACAAAACGTAGAGATAGAACGTGAAACTACTTTGTTTTGTCAACTTTCAAGAAGCTAGCACAAACCGTGTTGGATTCAGAGTTCCAAATACATCTATCAATATAGGAGAAAACAGAGTGAAACCTAAAAATTCAAACTGTTACTGGAAATGAACGCTTCAACATAGAAGAACGAAATTTGGGGAACCAAGTCGCCTTAGTGTACTGATCATTACCTGAAAGTATCATCCAGTTTGGGTGAAAAAATATTTGCTGAGATTTCTGGAGATTCGTAATTTTGGGAAGCTTGGCAACCCCTTCCCATGAAAGTGTTTCTCGCCAGTCACTGCTTAGGGCTACATCAAGAGGAAACAAAACGTAGAGATAGAACGTGAAACTACTTTGTTGTGTCAAGTTTCAAGAAGCTAGCACAAACCGTCTTGGATTTAGAGTTCCAAATACATCTATCAATATAGGAGAAAACAGAGTGAAACCTAAAAATTGAAACTGTTACTGGAAATGAACGCTTCAACATAGAAGAACGAAATTTGGGGAACCAAGTCGCCTTAGTGTACTGATCATTACCTGAAAGTATCATCCAGTTTGGGTGAAAAAATATTTGCTGAGATTTCTGGAGATTCGTAATTTTTGGAAGCTTGGCAACCCCTTCCCATGAAAGTGTTTCTCGCCAGTCACTGCTTAGGGCTACATCAAGAGGAAACAAAACGTAGAGATAGAATGTGAAACTACTTTGTTGTGTCAAGTTTCAAGAAGCTAGCACAAACCATGTTGGATTTAGAGTTCCAAATACATCTATCAATATAGGAGAAAACAGAGTGAAACCTAAAAATTCAAACTGTTACTGGAAATGAACGCTTCAACATAGAAGAATGAAATTTGGGGAACCAAGTCGCCTTAGTGTACTGATCATTACCTGAAAGTATCATCCAGTTTGGGTGAAAAAATATTTGCTGAGATTTCTGGAGATTCGTAATTTTTGGAGACTTGGCAAACCCTTCCCATGAAAGTGTTTCTCGCCAGTCACTGCTTAGGGCTACATCAAGAGGAAACAAAACGTAGAGATAGAATGTGAAACTACTTTGCTGTGTCAAGTTTCAAGAAGCTAGCACAAACCGTTTTGGATTTAGCGTTCCAAATACATCTATCAATATAGGAGAAAACAGAGTGAAACCTAAAAATTCAAACTGTTACTGGAAATGAACGCTTCAACATAGAAGAACGAAATTTGGGGAACCAAGTCGCCTTAGTGTACTGATCATTACCTGAAAGTATCATCCAGTTTGGGTGAAAAAATATTTGCTGAGATTTCTGGAGATTCGTAATTTTTGGAAGCTTGGCAACCCCTTCCCATGAAAGTGTTTCTCGCCAGTCACTGCTTAGGGCTACATCAAGAGGAAACAAAACGTAGAGATAGAATGTGAAACTACTTTGTTGTGTCAAGCTTCAAGAAGCTACCACAAATCGTGTTGGGTTTAGAGTTCCAATACATCTATCAATATAGGAGAAAACAGAGTGAAACCTAAAAATTCAAACTGTTAGTGGAAATGAACGCTTCAACATAGAAGAACGAAATTTGGGGAACCAAGTCGCCTTAGTGTACTGATCATTACCTGAAAGTATCATCCAGTTTGGGTGAAAAAATATTTGCTGAGATTTCTGGAGATTCGTAATTTTTGGAAGCTTGGCAACCCCTTCCCATGAAAGTGTTTCTCGCCAGTCACTGCTTAGGGCTACATCAAGAGGAAACAAAACGTAGAGATAGAATGTGAAACTACTTTGTTGTGTCAAGCTTCAAGAAGCTAGCACAAATCGTGTTGGATTTAGAGTTCCAAATACATCTATCAATATAGGAGAAAACAGAGTGAAACCTAAAAATTCAAACTGTTACTGGAAATGAACGCTTCAACATAGAAGAACGAAATTTGGGGAACCAAGTCGCCTTAGTGTACTGATCATTACCTGAAAGTATCATCCAGTTTGGGTGAAAAAATATTTGCTGAGATTTCTGGAGATTCGTAATTTTTGGAAGCTTGGCAACCCCTTCCCATGAAAGTGTTTCTCGCCAGTCACTGCTTAGGGCTACATCAAGAGGAAACAAAACGTAGAGATAGAACGTGAAACTACTTTGTTTTGTCAACTTTCAAGAAGCTAGCACAAACCGTGTTGGAATCAGAGTTCCAAATACATCTATCAATATAGGAGAAAACAGAGTGAAACCTAAAAATTCAAACTGTTACTGGAAATGAACGCTTCAACATAGAAGAACGAAATTTGGGGAACCAAGTCGCCTTAGTGTACTGATCATTACCTGAAAGTATCATCCAGTTTGGGTGAAAAAATATTTGCTGAGATTTCTGGAGATTCGTAATTTTTGGAAGCTTGGCAACCCCTTCCCATGAAAGTGTTTCTCGCCAGTCACTGCTTAGGGCTACATCAAGAGGAAACAAAACGTAGAGATAGAACGTGAAACTACTTTGTTTTGTCAACTTTCAAGAAGCTAGCACAAACCGTGTTGGATTCAGAGTTCCAAATACATCTATCAATATAGGAGAAAAGAGAGTGAAACCTAAAAATTCAAACTGTTACTGGAAATGAACGCTTCAACATAGAAGAATGAAATTTGGGGAACCAAGTCGCCTTAGTGTACTGATCATTACCTGAAAGTATCATCCAGTTTGGGTGAAAAAATATTTGCTGAGATTTCTGGAGATTCGTAATTTTTGGAAGCTTGGCAACCCCTTCCCATGAAAGTGTTTCTCGCCAGTCACTGCTTAGGGCTACATCAAGAGGAAACAAAACGTAGAGATAAAACGTGAAACTACTTTGTTGTGTCAAGTTTCAAGAAGCTAGCACAAACCATGTTGGATTTAGAGTTCCAAATACATCTATCAATATAGGAGAAAACAGAGTGAAACCTAAAAATTCAAACTGTTACTGGAAATGAACGCTTCAACATAGAAGAACGAAATTTGGGGAACCAAGTCGCCTTAGTGTACTGATCATTACCTGAAAGTATCATCCAGTTTGGGTGAAAAAATATTTGCTGAGATTTCTGGAGATTCGTAATTTTTGGAAGCTTGGCAACCCCTTCCCATGAAAGTGTTTCTCGCCAGTCACTGCTTAGGGCTACATCAAGAGGAAACAAAACGTAGAGATAGAATGTGAAACTACTTTGTTGTGTCAAGCTTCAAGAAGCTAGCACAAATCGTGTTGGATTTAGAGTTCCAAATACATCTATCAATATAGGAGAAAACAGAGTGAAACCTAAAAATTCAAACTGTTACTGGAAATGAACGCTTCAACATAGAAGAACGAAATTTGGGGAACCAAGTCGCCTTAGTGTACTGATCATTACCTGAAAGTATCATCCAGTTTGGGTGAAAAAATATTTGCTGAGATTTCTGGAGATTCGTAATTTTTGGAAGCTTGGCAACCCCTTCCCATGAAAGTGTTTCTCGCCAGTCACTGCTTAGGGCTACATCAAGAGGAAACAAAACGTAGAGATAGAACGTGAAACTACTTTGTTTTGTCAACTTTCAAGAAGCTAGCACAAACCGTGTTGGATTCAGAGTTCCAAATACATCTATCAATATAGGAGAAAACAGAGTGAAACCTAAAAATTCAAACTGTTACTGGAAATGAACGCTTCAACATAGAAGAACGAAATTTGGGGAACCAAGTCGCCTTAGTGTACTGATCATTACCTGAAAGTATCATCCAGTTTGGGTGAAAAAATATTTGCTGAGATTTCTGGAGATTCGTAATTTTTGGAAGCTTGGCAACCCCTTCCCATGAAAGTGTTTCTCGCCAGTCACTGCTTAGGGCTACATCAAGAGGAAACAAAACGTAGAGATAGAATGTGAAACTACTTTGTTGTGTCAAGCTTCAAGAAGCTACCACAAATCGTGTTGGATTTAGAGTTCCAATACATCTATCAATATAGGAGAAAACAGAGTGAAACCTAAAAATTCAAATTGTTAGTGGAAATGAACGCTTCAACATAGAAGAACGAAATTTGGGGAACCAAGTCGCCTTAGTGTACTGATCATTACCTGAAAGTATCATCCAGTTTGGGTGAAAAAATATTTGCTGAGATTTCTGGAGATTCGTAATTTTTGGAAGCTTGGCAACCCCTTCCCATGAAAGTGTTTCTCGCCAGTCACTGCTTAGGGCTACATCAAGAGGAAACAAAACGTAGAGATAGAACGTGAAACTACTTTGTTTTGTCAACTTTCAAGAAGCTAGCACAAACCGTGTTGGATTCAGAGTTCCAAATACATCTATCAATATAGGAGAAAAGAGAGTGAAACCTAAAAATTCAAACTGTTACTGGAAATGAACGCTTCAACATAGAAGAATGAAATTTGGGGAACCAAGTCGCCTTAGTGTACTGATCATTACCTGAAAGTATCATCCAGTTTGGGTGAAAAAATATTTGCTGAGATTTCTGGAGATTCGTAATTTTTGGAAGCTTGGCAACCCCTTCCCATGAAAGTGTTTCTCGCCAGTCACTGCTTAGGGCTATATCAAGAGGAAACAAAACGTAGAGATAGAACGTGAAACTACTTTGTTGTGTCAACTTTCAAGAAGCTAGCACAAACCGTGTTGGATTCAGAGTTCCAAATACATCTATCAATATAGGAGAAAACAGAGTGAAACCTAAAAATTCAAACTGTTACTGGAAATGAACGCTTCAACATAGAAGAACGAAATTTGGGGAACCAAGTCGCCTTAGTGTACTGATCATTACCTGAAAGTATCATCCAGTTTGGGTGAAAAAATATTTGCTGAGATTTCTGGAGATTCGTAATTTTTGGAAGCTTGGCAACCCCTTCCCATGAAAGTGTTTCTCGCCAGTCACTGCTTAGGGCTACATCAAGAGGAAACAAAACGTAGAGATAGAACGTGAAACTACTTTGTTTTGTCAACTTTCAAGAAGCTAGCACAAACCGTGTTGGATTCAGAGTTCCAAATACATCTATCAATATAGGAGAAAACAGAGTGAAACCTAAAAATTCAAACTGTTACTGGAAATGAACGCTTCAACATAGAAGAACGAAATTTGGGGAACCAAGTCGCCTTAGTGTACTGATCATTACCTGAAAGTATCATCCAGTTTGGGTGAAAAAATATTTGCTGAGATTTCTGGAGATTCGTAATTTTTGGAAGCTTGGCAACCCCTTCCCATGAAAGTGTTTCTCGCCAGTCACTGCTTAGGGCTACATCAAGAGGAAACAAAACGTAGAGATAGAATGTGAAACTACTTTGTTGTGTCAAGCTTCAAGAAGCTACCACAAATCGTGTTGGGTTTAGAGTTCCAATACATCTATCAATATAGGAGAAAACAGAGTGAAACCTAAAAATTCAAACTGTTAGTGGAAATGAACGCTTCAACATAGAAGAACGAAATTTGGGGAACCAAGTCGCCTTAGTGTACTGATCATTACCTGAAAGTATCATCCAGTTTGGGTGAAAAAATATTTGCTGAGATTTCTGGAGATTCGTAATTTTTGGAAGCTTGGCAACCCCTTCCCATGAAAGTGTTTCTCGCCAGTCACTGCTTAGGGCTACATCAAGAGGAAACAAAACGTAGAGATAGAATGTGAAACTACTTTGTTGTGTCAAGCTTCAAGAAGCTAGCACAAATCGTGTTGGATTTAGAGTTCCAAATACATCTATCAATATAGGAGAAAACAGAGTGAAACCTAAAAATTCAAACTGTTACTGGAAATGAACGCTTCAACATAGAAGAACGAAATTTGGGGAACCAAGTCGCCTTAGTGTACTGATCATTACCTGAAAGTATCATCCAGTTTGGGTGAAAAAATATTTGCTGAGATTTCTGGAGATTCGTAATTTTTGGAAGCTTGGCAACCCCTTCCCATGAAAGTGTTTCTCGCCAGTCACTGCTTAGGGCTACATCAAGAGGAAACAAAACGTAGAGATAGAACGTGAAACTACTTTGTTTTGTCAACTTTCAAGAAGCTAGCACAAACCGTGTTGGAATCAGAGTTCCAAATACATCTATCAATATAGGAGAAAACAGAGTGAAACCTAAAAATTCAAACTGTTACTGGAAATGAACGCTTCAACATAGAAGAACGAAATTTGGGGAACCAAGTCGCCTTAGTGTACTGATCATTACCTGAAAGTATCATCCAGTTTGGGTGAAAAAATATTTGCTGAGATTTCTGGAGATTCGTAATTTTTGGAAGCTTGGCAACCCCTTCCCATGAAAGTGTTTCTCGCCAGTCACTGCTTAGGGCTACATCAAGAGGAAACAAAACGTAGAGATAGAACGTGAAACTACTTTGTTTTGTCAACTTTCAAGAAGCTAGCACAAACCGTGTTGGATTCAGAGTTCCAAATACATCTATCAATATAGGAGAAAAGAGAGTGAAACCTAAAAATTCAAACTGTTACTGGAAATGAACGCTTCAACATAGAAGAATGAAATTTGGGGAACCAAGTCGCCTTAGTGTACTGATCATTACCTGAAAGTATCATCCAGTTTGGGTGAAAAAATATTTGCTGAGATTTCTGGAGATTCGTAATTTTTGGAAGCTTGGCAACCCCTTCCCATGAAAGTGTTTCTCGCCAGTCACTGCTTAGGGCTACATCAAGAGGAAACAAAACGTAGAGATAAAACGTGAAACTACTTTGTTGTGTCAAGTTTCAAGAAGCTAGCACAAACCATGTTGGATTTAGAGTTCCAAATACATCTATCAATATAGGAGAAAACAGAGTGAAACCTAAAAATTCAAACTGTTACTGGAAATGAACGCTTCAACATAGAAGAACGAAATTTGGGGAACCAAGTCGCCTTAGTGTACTGATCATTACCTGAAAGTATCATCCAGTTTGGGTGAAAAAATATTTGCTGAGATTTCTGGAGATTCGTAATTTTTGGAAGCTTGGCAACCCCTTCCCATGAAAGTGTTTCTCGCCAGTCACTGCTTAGGGCTACATCAAGAGGAAACAAAACGTAGAGATAGAATGTGAAACTACTTTGTTGTGTCAAGCTTCAAGAAGCTAGCACAAATCGTGTTGGATTTAGAGTTCCAAATACATCTATCAATATAGGAGAAAACAGAGTGAAACCTAAAAATTCAAACTGTTACTGGAAATGAACGCTTCAACATAGAAGAACGAAATTTGGGGAACCAAGTCGCCTTAGTGTACTGATCATTACCTGAAAGTATCATCCAGTTTGGGTGAAAAAATATTTGCTGAGATTTCTGGAGATTCGTAATTTTTGGAAGCTTGGCAACCCCTTCCCATGAAAGTGTTTCTCGCCAGTCACTGCTTAGGGCTACATCAAGAGGAAACAAAACGTAGAGATAGAACGTGAAACTACTTTGTTTTGTCAACTTTCAAGAAGCTAGCACAAACCGTGTTGGATTCAGAGTTCCAAATACATCTATCAATATAGGAGAAAACAGAGTGAAACCTAAAAATTCAAACTGTTACTGGAAATGAACGCTTCAACATAGAAGAACGAAATTTGGGGAACCAAGTCGCCTTAGTGTACTGATCATTACCTGAAAGTATCATCCAGTTTGGGTGAAAAAATATTTGCTGAGATTTCTGGAGATTCGTAATTTTTGGAAGCTTGGCAACCCCTTCCCATGAAAGTGTTTCTCGCCAGTCACTGCTTAGGGCTACATCAAGAGGAAACAAAACGTAGAGATAGAATGTGAAACTACTTTGTTGTGTCAAGCTTCAAGAAGCTACCACAAATCGTGTTGGATTTAGAGTTCCAATACATCTATCAATATAGGAGAAAACAGAGTGAAACCTAAAAATTCAAATTGTTAGTGGAAATGAATGCTTCAACATAGAAGAACGAAATTTGGGGAACCAAGTCGCCTTAGTGTACTGATCATTACCTGAAAGTATCATCCAGTTTGGGTGAAAAAATATTTGCTGAGATTTCTGGAGATTCGTAATTTTTGGAAGCTTGGCAACCCCTTCCCATGAAAGTGTTTCTCGCCAGTCACTGCTTAGGGCTACATCAAGAGGAAACAAAACGTAGAGATAGAACGTGAAACTACTTTGTTTTGTCAACTTTCAAGAAGCTAGCACAAACCGTGTTGGATTCAGAGTTCCAAATACATCTATCAATATAGGAGAAAAGAGAGTGAAACCTAAAAATTCAAACTGTTACTGGAAATGAACGCTTCAACATAGAAGAATGAAATTTGGGGAACCAAGTCGCCTTAGTGTACTGATCATTACCTGAAAGTATCATCCAGTTTGGGTGAAAAAATATTTGCTGAGATTTCTGGAGATTCGTAATTTTTGGAAGCTTGGCAACCCCTTCCCATGAAAGTGTTTCTCGCCAGTCACTGCTTAGGGCTATATCAAGAGGAAACAAAACGTAGAGATAGAACGTGAAACTACTTTGTTGTGTCAACTTTCAAGAAGCTAGCACAAACCGTGTTGGATTCAGAGTTCCAAATACATCTATCAATATAGGAGAAAACAGAGTGAAACCTAAAAATTCAAACTGTTACTGGAAATGAACGCTTCAACATAGAAGAACGAAATTTGGGGAACCAAGTCGCCTTAGTGTACTGATCATTACCTGAAAGTATCATCCAGTTTGGGTGAAAAAATATTTGCTGAGATTTCTGGAGATTCGTAATTTTTGGAAGCTTGGCAACCCCTTCCCATGAAAGTGTTTCTCGCCAGTCACTGCTTAGGGCTACATCAAGAGGAAACAAAACGTAGAGATAGAACGTGAAACTACTTTGTTTTGTCAACTTTCAAGAAGCTAGCACAAACCGTGTTGGATTCAGAGTTCCAAATACATCTATCAATATAGGAGAAAACAGAGTGAAACCTAAAAATTCAAACTGTTACTGGAAATGAACGCTTCAACATAGAAGAACGAAATTTGGGGAACCAAGTCGCCTTAGTGTACTGATCATTACCTGAAAGTATCATCCAGTTTGGGTGAAAAAATATTTGCTGAGATTTCTGGAGATTCGTAATTTTTGGAAGCTTGGCAACCCCTTCCCATGAAAGTGTTTCTCGCCAGTCACTGCTTAGGGCTACATCAAGAAGAAACAAAACGTAGAGATAGAACGTGAAACTACTTTGTTGTGTCAAGTTTCAAGAAGCTAGCACAAACCGTCTTGGATTTAGAGTTCCAAATACATCTATCAATATAGGAGAAAACAGAGTGAAACCTAAAAATTCAAACTGTTACTGGAAATGAACGCTTCAACATAGAAGAACGAAATTTGGGGAACCAAGTCGCCTTAGTGTACTGATCATTACCTGAAAGTATCATCCAGTTTGGGTGAAAAAATATTTGCTGAGATTTCTGGAGATTCGTAATTTTTGGAAGCTTGGCAACCCCTTCCCATGAAAGTGTTTCTCGCCAGTCACTGCTTAGGGCTACATCAAGAGGAAACAAAACGTAGAGATAGAATGTGAAACTACTTTGTTGTGTCAAGTTTCAAGAAGCTAGCACAAACCATGTTGGATTTAGAGTTCCAAATACATCTATCAATATAGGAGAAAACAGAGTGAAACCTAAAAATTCAAACTGTTACTGGAAATGAACGCTTCAACATAGAAGAATGAAATTTGGGGAACCAAGTCGCCTTAGTGTACTGATCATTACCTGAAAGTATCATCCAGTTTGGGTGAAAAAATATTTGCTGAGATTTCTGGAGATTCGTAATTTTTGGAGACTTGGCAAACCCTTCCCATGAAAGTGTTTCTCGCCAGTCACTGCTTAGGGCTACATCAAGAGGAAACAAAACGTAGAGATAGAATGTGAAACTACTTTGTTGTGTCAAGCTTCAAGAAGCTAGCACAAACCGTCTTGGATTTAGAGTTCCAAATACATCTATCAATATAGGAGAAAACAGAGTGAAACCTAAAAATTCAAACTGTTACTGGAAATGAACGCTTCAACATAGAAGAACGAAATTTGGGGAACCACGTCGCCTTAGTGTACTGATCATTACCTGAAAGTATCATCCAGTTTGGGTGAAAAAATATTTGCTGAGATTTCTGGAGATTCGTAATTTTTGGAAGCTTGGCAACCCCTTCCCATGAAAGTGTTTCTCGCCAGTCACTGCTTAGGGCTACATCAAGAGGAAACAAAACGTAGAGACAGAATGTGAAACTACTTTGTTGTGTCAAGCTTCAAGAAGCTAGCACAAATCGTGTTGGATTTAGAGTTCCAAATACATCTATCAATATAGGAGAAAACAGAGTGAAACCTAAAAATTCAAACTGTTACTGGAAATGAACGCTTCAACATAGAAGAACGAAATTTGGGGAACCAAGTCGCCTTAGTGTACTGATCATTACCTGAAAGTATCATCCAGTTTGGGTGAAAAAATATTTGCTGAGATTTCTGGAGATTCGTAATTTTTGGAAGCTTGGCAACCCCTTCCCATGAAAGTGTTTCTCGCCAGTCACTGCTTAGGGCTACATCAAGAGGAAACAAAACGTAGATAGAGAACGTGAAACTACTTTGTTTTGTCAACTTTCAAGAAGCTAGCACAAACCGTGTTGGATTCAGAGTTCCAAATACATCTATCAATATAGGAGAAAACAGAGTGAAACCTAAAAATTCAAACTGTTACTGGAAATGAACGCTTCAACATAGAAGAACGAAATTTGGGGAACCAAGTCGCCTTAGTGTACTGATCATTACCTGAAAGTATCATCCAGTTTGGGTGAAAAAATATTTGCTGAGATTTCTGGAGATTCGTAATTTTTGGAAGCTTGGCAACCCCTTCCCATGAAAGTGTTTCTCGCCAGTCACTGCTTAGGGCTACATCAAGAGGAAACAAAACGTAGAGATAGAACGTGAAACTACTTTGTTTTGTCAACTTTCAAGAAGCTAGCACAAACCGTGTTGGATTCAGAGTTCCAAATACATCTATCAATATAGGAGAAAAGAGAGTGAAACCTAAAAATTCAAACTGTTACTGGAAATGAACGCTTCAACATAGAAGAATGAAATTTGGGGAACCAAGTCGCCTTAGTGTACTGATCATTACCTGAAAGTATCATCCAGTTTGGGTGAAAAAATATTTGCTGAGATTTCTGGAGATTCGTAATTTTTGGAAGCTTGGCAACCCCTTCCCATGAAAGTGTTTCTCGCCAGTCACTGCTTAGGGCTACATCAAGAGGAAACAAAACGTAGAGATAGAACGTGAAACTACTTTGTTGTGTCAAGTTTCAAGAAGCTAGCACAAACCATGTTGGATTTAGAGTTCCAAATACATCTATCAATATAGGAGAAAACAGAGTGAAACCTAAAAATTCAAACTGTTACTGGAAATGAACGCTTCAACATAGAAGAACGAAATTTGGGGAACCAAGTCGCCTTAGTGTACTGATCATTACCTGAAAGTATCATCCAGTTTGGGTGAAAAAATATTTGCTGAGATTTCTGGAGATTCGTAATTTTTGGAAGCTTGGCAACCCCTTCCCATGAAAGTGTTTCTCGCCAGTCACTGCTTAGGGCTACATCAAGAGGAAACAAAACGTAGAGATAGAACGTGAAACTACTTTGTTGTGTCAACTTTCAAGAAGCTAGCACAAACCGTGTTGGATTCAGAGTTCCAAATACATCTATCAATATAGGAGAAAACAGAGTGAAACCTAAAAATTCAAACTGTTACTGGAAATGAACGCTTCAATATAGAAGAACGAAATTTGGGGAACCAAGTCGCCTTAGTGTACTGATCATTACCTGAAAGTATCATCCAGTTTGGGTGAAAAAATATTTGCTGAGATTTCTGGAGATTCGTAATTTTTGGAAGCTTGGCAACCCCTTCCCATGAAAGTGTTTCTCGCCAGTCACTGCTTAGGGCTACATCAAGAGGAAACAAAACGTAGAGATAGAATGTGAAACTACTTTGTTGTGTCAAGCTTCAAGAAGCTACCACAAATCGTGTTGGATTTAGAGTTCCAATACATCTATCAATATAGGAGAAAACAGAGTGAAACCTAAAAATTCAAATTGTTAGTGGAAATGAACGCTTCAACATAGAAGAACGAAATTTGGGGAACCAAGTCGCCTTAGTGTACTGATCATTACCTGAAAGTATCATCCAGTTTGGGTGAAAAAATATTTGCTGAGATTTCTGGAGATTCGTAATTTTTGGAAGCTTGGCAACCCCTTCCCATGAAAGTGTTTCTCGCCAGTCACTGCTTAGGGCTACATCAAGAGGAAACAAAACGTAGAGATAGAACGTGAAACTACTTTGTTTTGTCAACTTTCAAGAAGCTAGCACAAACCGTGTTGGATTCAGAGTTCCAAATACATCTATCAATATAGGAGAAAAGAGAGTGAAACCTAAAAATTCAAACTGTTACTGGAAATGAACGCTTCAACATAGAAGAATGAAATTTGGGGAACCAAGTCGCCTTAGTGTACTGATCATTACCTGAAAGTATCATCCAGTTTGGGTGAAAAAATATTTGCTGAGATTTCTGGAGATTCGTAATTTTTGGAAGCTTGGCAACCCCTTCCCATTAAAGTGTTTCTCGCCAGTCACTGCTTAGGGCTACATCAAGAGGAAACAAAACGTAGAGATAGAACGTGAAACTACTTTGTTGTGTCAACTTTCAAAAAGCTAGCACAAACCGTGTTGGATTCAGAGTTCCAAATACATCTATCAATATAGGAGAAAACAGAGTGAAACCTAAAAATTCAAACTGTTACTGGAAATGAACGCTTCAACATAGAAGAATGAAATTTGGGGAACCAAGTCGCCTTAGTGTACTGATCATTACCTGAAAGTATCATCCAGTTTGGGTGAAAAAATATTTGCTGAGATTTCTGGAGATTCGTAATTTTTGGAAGCTTGGCAACCCCTTCCCATGAAAGTGTTTCTCGCCAGTCACTGCTTAGGGCTACATCAAGAGGAAACAAAACGTAGAGATAGAACGTGAAACTACTTTGTTTTGTCAACTTTCAAGAAGCTAGCACAAACCGTCTTGGATTCAGAGTTCCAAATACATCTATCAATATAGGAGAAAACAGAGTGAAACCTAAAAATTCAAACTGTTACTGGAAATGAACGCTTCAACATAGAAGAACGAAATTTGGGGAACCAAGTCGCCTTAGTATACTGATCATTACCTGAAAGTATCATCCAGTTTGGGTGAAAAAAAATTTGCTGAGATTTCTGGAGATTCGTAATTTTTGGAAGCTTGGCAACCCCTTCCCATGAAAGTGTTTCTCGCCAGTCACTGCTTAGGGCTACATCAAGAGGAAACAAAACGTAGAGATAGAACGTGAAACTACTTTGTTTTGTCAACTTTCAAGAAGCTAGCACAAACCGTGTTGGATTCAGAGTTCCAAATACATCTATCAATATAGGAGAAAAGAGAGTGAAACCTAAAAATTCAAACTGTTACTGGAAATGAACGCTTCAACATAGAAGAATGAAATTTGGGGAACCAAGTCGCCTTAGTGTACTGATCATTACCTGAAAGTATCATCCAGTTTGGGTGAAAAAATATTTGCTGAGATTTCTGGAGATTCGTAATTTTTGGAAGCTTGGCAACCCCTTCCCATGAAAGTGTTTCTCGCCAGTCACTGCTTAGGGCTACATCAAGAGGAAACAAAACGTAGAGATAGAACGTGAAACTACTTTGTTGTGTCAAGTTTCAAGAAGCTAGCACAAACCATGTTGGATTTAGAGTTCCAAATACATCTATCAATATAGGAGAAAACAGAGTGAAACCTAAAAATTCAAACTGTTACTGGAAATGAACGCTTCAACATAGAAGAACGAAATTTGGGGAACCAAGTCGCCTTAGTGTACTGATCATTACCTGAAAGTATCATCCAGTTTGGGTGAAAAAATATTTGCTGAGATTTCTGGAGATTCGTAATTTTTGGAAGCTTGGCAACCCCTTCCCATGAAAGTGTTTCTCGCCAGTCACTGCTTAGGGCTACATCAAGAGGAAACAAAACGTAGAGATAGAATGTGAAACTACTTTGTTGTGTCAAGCTTCAAGAAGCTAGCACAAATCGTGTTGGATTTAGAGTTCCAAATACATCTATCAATATAGGAGAAAACAGAGTGAAACCTAAAAATTCAAACTGTTACTGGAAATGAACGCTTCAACATAGAAGAACGAAATTTGGGGAACCAAGTCGCCTTAGTGTACTGATCATTACCTGAAAGTATCATCCAGTTTGGGTGAAAAAATATTTGCTGAGATTTCTGGAGATTCGTAATTTTTGGAAGCTTGGCAACCCCTTCCCATGAAAGTGTTTCTCGCCAGTCACTGCTTAGGGCTACATCAAGAGGAAACAAAACGTAGAGATAGAACGTGAAACTACTTTGTTTTGTCAACTTTCAAGAAGCTAGCACAAACCGTGTTGGATTCAGAGTTCCAAATACATCTATCAATATAGGAGAAAACAGAGTGAAACCTAAAAATTCAAACTGTTACTGGAAATGAACGCTTCAACATAGAAGAACGAAATTTGGGGAACCAAGTCACCTAAGTGTACTGATCATTACCTGAAAGTATCATCCAGTTTGTGTGAAAAAATATTTGCTGAGATTTCTGGAGATTCGTAATTTTTGGAAGCTTGGCAACCCCTTCCCATGAAAGTGTTTCTCGCCAGTCACTGCTTAGGGCTACATCAAGAGGAAACAAAACATAGAGATAGAATGTGAAACTACTTTGTTGTGTCAAGCTTCAAGAAGCTACCACAAATCGTGTTGGATTTAGAGTTCCAATACATCTATCAATATAGGAGAAAACAGAGTGAAACCTAAAAATTCAAATTGTTAGTGGAAATGAACGCTTCAACATAGAAGAACGAAATTTGGGGAACCAAGTTGCCTTAGTGTACTGATCATTACCTGAAAGTATCATCCAGTTTGGGTGAAAAAATATTTGCTGAGATTTCTGGAGATTCGTAATTTTTGGAAGCTTGGCAACCCCTTCCCATGAAAGTGTTTCTCGCCAGTCACTGCTTAGGGCTACATCAAGAGGAAACAAAACGTAGAGATAGAACGTGAAACTACTTTGTTTTGTCAACTTTCAAGAAGCTAGCACAAACCATGTTGGATTCAGAGTTCCAAATACATCTATCAATATAGGAGAAAACAGAGTGAAACCTAAAAATTCAAACTGTTACTGGAAATGAACGCTTCAACATAGAAGAATGAAATTTGGGGAACCAAGTCGCCTTAGTGTACTGATCATTACCTGAAAGTATCATCCAGTTTGGGTGAAAAAATATTTGCTGAGATTTCTGGAGATTTGTAATTTTTGGAAGCTTGGCAACCCCTTCCCATGAAAGTGTTTCTCGCCAGTCACTGCTTAGGGCTACATCAAGAGGAAACAAAACGTAGAGATAGAACGTGAAACTACTTTGTTGTGTCAACTTTCAAGAAGCTAGCACAAACCGTGTTGGATTCAGAGTTCCAAATACATCTATCAATATAGGAGAAAACAGAGTGAAACCTAAAAATTCAAACTGTTACTGGAAATGAACGCTTCAACATAGAAGAACGAAATTTGGGGAACCAAGTCGCCTTAGTGTACTGATCATTACCTGAAAGTATCATCCAGTTTGGGTGAAAAAATATTTGCTGAGATTTCTGGAGATTCGTAATTTTTGGAAGCTTGGCAACCCCTTCCCATGAAAGTGTTTCTCGCCAGTCACTGCTTAGGGCTACATCAAGAGGAAACAAAACGTAGAGATAGAACGTGAAACTACTTTGTTGTGTCAACTTTCAAGAAGCTAGCACAAACCGTGTTGGATTCAGAGTTCCAAATACATCTATCAATATAGGAGAAAACAGAGTGAAACCTAAAAATTCAAACTGTTACTGGAAATGAACGCTTCAACATAGAAGAACGAAATTTGGGGAACCAAGTCGCCTTAGTGTACTGATCATTACCTGAAAGTATCATCCAGTTTGGGTGAAAAAATATTTGCTGAGATTTCTGGAGATTCGTAATTTTGGGAAGCTTGGCAACCCCTTCCCATGAAAGTGTTTCTCGCCAGTCACTGCTTAGGGCTACATCAAGAGGAAACAAAACGTAGAGATAGAACGTGAAACTACTTTGTTGTGTCAAGTTTCAAGAAGCTAGCACAAACCGTCTTGGATTTAGAGTTCCAAATACATCTATCAATATAGGAGAAAACAGAGTGAAACCTAAAAATTCAAACTGTTACTGGAAATGAACGCTTCAACATAGAAGAACGAAATTTGGGGAACCAAGTCGCCTTAGTGTACTGATCATTACCTGAAAGTATCATCCAGTTTGGGTGAAAAAATATTTGCTGAGATTTCTGGAGATTCGTAATTTTAGGAAGCTTGGCAACCCCTTCCTATGAAAGTGTTTCTCGCCAGTCACTGCTTAGGGCTACATCAAGAGGAAACAAAACGTAGAGATAGAATGTGAAACTACTTTGTTGTGTCAAGTTTCAAGAAGCTAGCACAAACCATGTTGGATTTAGAGTTCCAAATACATCTATCAATATAGGAGAAAACAGAGTGAAACCTAAAAATTCAAACTGTTACTGGAAATGAACGCTTCAACATAGAAGAATGAAATTTGGGGAACCAAGTCGCCTTAGTGTACTGATCATTACCTGAAAGTATCATCCAGTTTGGGTGAAAAAATATTTGCTGAGATTTCTGGAGATTCGTAATTTTTGGAGACTTGGCAAACCCTTCCCATGAAAGTGTTTCTCGCCAGTCACTGCTTAGGGCTACATCAAGAGGAAACAAAACGTAGAGATAGAACGTGAAACTACTTTGTTGTGTCAACTTTCAAGAAGCTAGCACAAACCGTGTTGGATTCAGAGTTCCAAATACATCTATCAATATAGGAGAAAACAGAGTGAAACCTAAAAATTCAAACTGTTACTGGAAATGAACGCTTCAACATAGAAGAACGAAATTTGGGGAACCAAGTCGCCTTAGTGTACTGATCATTACCTGAAAGTATCATCCAGTTTGGGTGAAAAAATATTTGCTGAGATTTCTGGAGATTCGTAATTTTTGGAAGCTTGGCAACTTCTTCCCATGAAAGTGTTTCTCGCCAGTCACTGCTTAGGGCTACATCAAGAGGAAACAAAACGTAGAGATAGAATGTGAAACTACTTTGTTGTGTCAAGTTTCAAGAAGCTACCACAAATCGTGTTGGATTTAGAGTTCCAATACATCTATCAATATAGGAGAAAACAGAGTGAAACCTAAAAATTCAAACTGTTAGTGGAAATGAACGCTTCAACATAGAAGAACGAAATTTGGGGAACCAAGTCGCCTAAGTGTACTGATCATTACCTGAAAGTATCATCCAGTTTGGGTGAAAAAATATTTGCTGAGATTTCTGGAGATTCGTAATTTTTGGAAGCTTGGCAACCCCTTCCCATGAAAGTGTTTCTCGCCAGTCACTGCTTAGGGCTACATCAAGAGGAAACAAAACGTAGAGATAGAACGTGAAACTACTTTGTTTTGTCAACTTTCAAGAAGCTAGCACAAACCGTGTTGGATTCAGAGTTCCAAATACATCTATCAATATAGGAGAAAAGAGAGTGAAACCTAAAAATTCAAACTGTTACTGGAAATGAACGCTTCAACATAGAAGAACGAAATTTGGGGAACCAAGTCGCCTTAGTGTACTGATCATTACCTGAAAGTATCATCCAGTTTGGGTGAAAAAATATTTGCTGAGATTTCTGGAGATTCGTAATTTTTGGAAGCTTGGCAACCCCTTCCCATGAAAGTGTTTCTCGCCAGTCACTGCTTAGGGCTACATCAAGAGGAAACAAAACGTAGAGATAGAATGTGAAACTACTTTGTTGTGTCAAGCTTCAAGAAGCTAGCACAAATCGTGTTGGATTTAGAGTTCCAAATACATCTATCAATATAGGAGAAAACAGAGTGAAACCTAAAAATTCAAACTGTTACTGGAAATGAACGCTTCAACATAGAAGAACGAAATTTGGGGAACCAAGTCGCCTTAGTATACTGATCATTACCTGAAAGTATCATCCAGTTTGGGTGAAAAAATATTTGCTGAGATTTCTGGAGATTCGTAATTTTTGGAAGCTTGGCAACCCCTTCCCATGAAAGTGTTTCTCGCCAGTCACTGCTTAGGGCTACATCAAGAGGAAACAAAACGTAGAGATAGAACGTGAAACTACTTTGTTTTGTCAACTTTCAAGAAGCTAGCACAAACCGTGTTGGATTCAGAGTTCCAAATACATCTATCAATATAGGAGAAAACAGAGTGAAACCTAAAAATTCAAACTGTTACTGGAAATGAACGCTTCAACATAGAAGAACGAAATTTGGGGAACCAAGTTGCCTTAGTGTACTGATCATTACCTGAAAGTATCATCCAGTTTGGGTGAAAAAATATTTGCTGAGATTTCTGGAGATTCGTAATTTTTGGAAGCTTGGCAACCCCTTCCCATGAAAGTGTTTCTCGCCAGTCACTGCTTAGGGCTACATCAAGAGGAAACAAAACGTAGAGATAGAACGTGAAACTACTTTGTTTTGTCAACTTTCAAGAAGCTAGCACAAACCGTGTTGGATTCAGAGTTCCAAATACATCTATCAATATAGGAGAAAACAGAGTGAAACCTAAAAATTCAAACTGTTACTGGAAATGAACGCTTCAACATAGAAGAAAGAAATTTGGGGAACCAAGTCGCCTTAGTGTACTGATCATTACCTGAAAGTATCATCCAGTTTGGGTGAAAAAATATTTGCTGAGATTTCTGGAGATTCGTAATTTTGGGAAGCTTGGCAACCCCTTCCCATGAAAGTGTTTCTCGCCAGTCACTGCTTAGGGCTACATCAAGAGGAAACAAAACGTAGAGATAGAACGTGAAACTACTTTGTTGTGTCAAGTTTCAAGAAGCTAGCACAAATCGTGTTGGATTTAGAGTTCCAAATACATCTATCAATATAGGAGAAAACAGAGTGAAACCTAAAAATTCAAACTGTTACTGGAAATGAACGCTTCAACATAGAAGAACGAAATTTGGGGAACCAAGTCGCCTTAGTGTACTGATCATTACCTGAAAGTATCATCCAGTTTGGGTGAAAAAATATTTGCTGAGATTTCTGGAGATTCGTAATTTTTGGAAGCTTGGCAACCCCTTCCCATGAAAGTGTTTCTCGCCAGTCACTGCTTAGGGCTACATCAAGAGGAAACAAAACGTAGAGATAGAACGTGAAACTACTTTGTTGTGTCAAGTTTCAAGAAGCTAGCACAAACCATGTTGGATTTAGAGTTCCAAATACATCTATCAATATAGGAGAAAACAGAGTGAAACCTAAAAATTCAAACTGTTACTGGAAATGAACGCTTCAACATAGAAGAACGAAATTTGGGGAACCAAGTCGCCTTAGTGTACTGATCATTACCTGAAAGTATCATCCAGTTTGGGTGAAAAAATATTTGCTGAGATTTCTGGAGATTCGTAATTTTTGGAAGCTTGGCAACCCCTTCCCATGAAAGTGTTTCTCGCCAGTCACTGCTTAGGGCTACATCAAGAGGAAACAAAACGTAGAGATAGAATGTGAAACTACTTTGTTGTGTCAAGCTTCAAGAAGCTAGCACAAATCGTGTTGGATTTAGAGTTCCAAATACATCTATCAATATAGGAGAAAACAGAGTGAAACCTAAAAATTCAAACTGTTAATGGAAATGAACGCTTCAACATAGAAGAACGAAATTTGGGGAACCAAGTCGCCTTAGTGTACTGATCATTACCTGAAAGTATCATCCAGTTTGGGTGAAAAAATATTTGCTGAGATTTCTGGAGATTCGTAATTTTTGGAAGCTTGGCAACCCCTTCCCATGAAAGTGTTTCTCGCCAGTCACTGCTTAGGGCTACATCAAGAGGAAACAAAACGTAGAGATAGAACGTGAAACTACTTTGTTGTGTCAAGTTTCAAGAAGCTAGCACAAACCATGTTGGATTTAGAGTTCCAAATACATCTATCAATATAGGAGAAAACAGAGTGAAACCTAAAAATTCAAACTGTTACTGGAAATGAACGCTTCAACATAGAAGAACGAAATTTGGGGAACCAAGTCGCCTTAGTGTACTGATCATTACCTGAAAGTATCATCCAGTTTGGGTGAAAAAATATTTGCTGAGATTTCTGGAGATTCGTAATTTTTGGAAGCTTGGCAACCCCTTCCCATGAAAGTGTTTCTCGCCAGTCACTGCTTAGGGCTACATCAAGAGGAAACAAAACGTAGAGATAGAACGTGAAACTACTTTGTTTTGTCAACTTTCAAGAAGCTAGCACAAACCGTGTTGGATTCAGAGTTCCAAATACATCTATCAATATAGGAGAAAACAGAGTGAAACCTAAAAATTCAAACTATTACTGGAAATGAACGCTTCAACATAGAAGAACGAAATTTGGGGAACCAAGTCGCCTTAGTGTACTGATCATTACCTGAAAGTATCATCCAGTTTGGGTGAAAAAATATTTGCTGAGATTTCTGGAGATTCGTAATTTTTGGAAGCTTGGCAACCCCTTCCCATGAAAGTGTTTCTCGCCAGTCACTGCTTAGGGCTACATCAAGAGGAAACAAAACGTAGAGATAGAACGTGAAACTACTTTGTTTTGTCAACTTTCAAGAAGCTAGCACAAACCGTGTTGGATTCAGAGTTCCAAATACATCTATCAATATAGGAGAAAACAGAGTGAAACCTAAAAATTCAAACTGTTACTGGAAATGATCGCTTCAACATAGAAGAACGAAATTTGGGGAACCAAGTCGCCTTAGTGTACTGATCATTACCTGAAAGTATCATCCAGTTTGGGTGAAAAAATATTTGCTGAGATTTCTGGAGATTCGTAATTTTGGGAAGCTTGGCAACCCCTTCCCATGAAAGTGTTTCTCGCCAGTCACTGCTTAGGGCTACATCAAGAGGAAACAAAACGTAGAGATAGAACGTGAAACTACTTTGTTGTGTCAAGTTTCAAGAAGCTAGCACAAATCGTGTTGGATTTAGAGTTCCAAATACATCTATCAATATAGGAGAAAACAGAGTGAAACCTAAAAATTCAAACTGTTACTGGAAATGAACGCTTCAACATAGAAGAACGAAATTTGGGGAACCAAGTCGCCTTAGTGTACTGATCATTACCTGAAAGTATCATCCAGTTTGGGTGAAAAAATATTTGCTGAGATTTCTGGAGATTCGTAATTTTTGGAAGCTTGGCAACCCCTTCCCATGAAAGTGTTTCTCGCCAGTCACTGCTTAGGGCTACATCAAGAGGAAACAAAACGTAGAGATAGAACGTGAAACTACTTTGTTGTGTCAAGTTTCAAGAAGCTAGCACAAACCATGTTGGATTTAGAGTTCCAAATACATCTATCAATATAGGAGAAAACAGAGTGAAACCTAAAAATTCAAACTGTTACTGGAAATGAACGCTTCAACATAGAAGAACGAAATTTGGGGAACCAAGTCGCCTTAGTGTACTGATCATTACCTGAAAGTATCATCCAGTTTGGGTGAAAAAATATTTGCTGAGATTTCTGGAGATTCGTAATTTTTGGAAGCTTGGCAACCCCTTCCCATGAAAGTGTTTCTCGCCAGTCACTGCTTAGGGCTACATCAAGAGGAAACAAAACGTAGAGATAGAATGTGAAACTACTTTGTTGTGTCAAGCTTCAAGAAGCTAGCACAAATTGTGTTGGATTTAGAGTTCCAAATACATCTATCAATATAGGAGAAAACAGAGTGAAACCTAAAAATTCAAACTGTTACTGGAAATGAACGCTTCAACATAGAAGAACGAAATTTGGGGAACCAAGTCGCCTTAGTGTACTGATCATTACCTGAAAGTATCATCCAGTTTGGGTGAAAAAATATTTGCTGAGATTTCTGGAGATTCGTAATTTTTGGAAGCTTGGCAACCCCTTCCCATGAAAGTGTTTCTCGCCAGTCACTGCTTAGGGCTACATCAAGAGGAAACAAAACGTAGAGATAGAACGTGAAACTACTTTGCTGTGTCAAGTTTCAAGAAGCTAGCACAAACCGTCTTGGATTTAGAGTTCCAAATACATCTATCAATATAGGAGAAAACAGAGTGAAACCTAAAAATTCAAACTGTTAATGGAAATGAACGCTTCAACATAGAAGAACGAAATTTGGGGAACCAAGTCGCCTTAGTGTACTGATCATTACCTGAAAGTATCATCCAGTTTGGGTGAAAAAATATTTGCTGAGATTTCTGGAGATTCGTAATTTTTGGAAGCTTGGCAACCCCTTCCCATGAAAGTGTTTCTCGCCAGTCACTGCTTAGGGCTACATCAAGAGGAAACAAAACGTAGAGATAGAACGTGAAACTACTTTGTTGTGTCAAGTTTCAAGAAGCTAGCACAAACCATGTTGGATTTAGAGTTCCAAATACATCTATCAATATAGGAGAAAACAGAGTGAAACCTAAAAATTCAAACTGTTACTGGAAATGAACGCTTCAACATAGAAGAACGAAATTTGGGGAACCAAGTCGCCTTAGTGTACTGATCATTACCTGAAAGTATCATCCAGTTTGGGTGAAAAAATATTTGCTGAGATTTCTGGAGATTCGTAATTTTTGGAAGCTTGGCAACCCCTTCCCATGAAAGTGTTTCTCGCCAGTCACTGCTTAGGGCTACATCAAGAGGAAACAAAACGTAGAGATAGAACGTGAAACTACTTTGTTTTGTCAACTTTCAAGAAGCTAGCACAAACCGTGTTGGATTCAGAGTTCCAAATACATCTATCAATATAGGAGAAAACAGAGTGAAACCTAAAAATTCAAACTGTTACTGGAAATGAACGCTTCAACATAGAAGAACGAAATTTGGGGAACCAAGTCGCCTTAGTGTACTGATCATTACCTGAAAGTATCATCCAGTTTGGGTGAAAAAATGTTTGCTGAGATTTCTGGAGATTCGTAATTTTTGGAAGCTTGGCAACCCCTTCCCATGAAAGTGTTTCTCGCCAGTCACTGCTTAGGGCTACATCAAGAGGAAACAAAACGTAGAGATAGAACGTGAAACTACTTTGTTTTGTCAACTTTCAAGAAGCTAGCACAAACCGTGTTGGATTCAGAGTTCCAAATACATCTATCAATATAGGAGAAAACAGAGTGAAACCTAAAAATTCAAACTGTTACTGGAAATGAACGCTTCAACATAGAAGAACGAAAATTGGGGAACCAAGTCGCCTTAGTGTACTGATCATTACCTGAAAGTATCATCCAGTTTGGGTGAAAAAATATTTGCTGAGATTTCTGGAGATTCGTAATTTTGGGAAGCTTGGCAACCCCTTCCCATGAAAGTGTTTCTCGCCAGTCACTGCTTAGGGCTACATCAAGAGGAAACAAAACGTAGAGATAGAACGTGAAACTACTTTGTTTTGTCAACTTTCAAGAAGCTAGCACAAACCATGTTGGATTCAGAGTTCCAAATACATCTATCAATATAGGAGAAAACAGAGTGAAACCTAAAAATTCAAACTGTTACTGGAAATGAACGCTTCAACATAGAAGAACGAAATTTGGGGAACCAAGTCGCCTTAGTGTACTGATCATTACCTGAAAGTATCATCCAGTTTGGGTGAAAAAATATTTGCTGAGATTTCTGGAGATTCGTAATTTTGGGAAGCTTGGCAACCCCTTCCCATGAAAGTGTTTCTCGCCAGTCACTGCTTAGGGCTACATCAAGAGGAAACAAAACGTAGAGATAGAACGTGAAACTACTTTGTTGTGTCAAGTTTCAAGAAGCTAGCACAAATCGTGTTGGATTTAGAGTTCCAAATACATCTATCAATATAGGAGAAAACAGAGTGAAACCTAAAAATTCAAACTGTTACTGGAAATGAACGCTTCAACATAGAAGAACGAAATTTGGGGAACCAAGTCGCCTTAGTGTACTGATCATTACCTGAAAGTATCATCCAGTTTGGGTGAAAAAATATTTGCTGAGATTTCTGGAGATTCGTAATTTTTGGAAGCTTGGCAACCCCTTCCCATGAAAGTGTTTCTCGCCAGTCACTGCTTAGGGCTACATCAAGAGGAAACAAAACGTAGAGATAGAACGTGAAACTACTTTGTTGTGTCAAGTTTCAAGAAGCTAGCACAAACCGTGTTGGATTTAGAGTTCCAAATACATCTATCAATATAGGAGAAAACAGAGTGAAACCTAAAAATTCAAACTGTTAATGGAAATGAACGCTTCAACATAGAAGAACGAAATTTGGGGAACCAAGTCGCCTTAGTGTACTGATCATTACCTGAAAGTATCATCCAGTTTGGGTGAAAAAATATTTGCTGAGATTTCTGGAGATTCGTAATTTTTGGAAGCTTGGCAACCCCTTCCCATGAAAGTGTTTCTCGCCAGTCACTGCTTAGGGCTACATCAAGAGGAAACAAAACGTAGAGATAGAACGTGAAACTACTTTGTTTTGTCAACTTTCAAGAAGCTAGCACAAACCGTGTTGGATTCAGAGTTCCAAATACATCTATCAATATAGGAGAAAACAGAGTGAAACCTAAAAATTCAAACTGTTACTGGAAATGAACGCTTCAACATAGAAGAACGAAATTTGGGGAACCAAGTCGCCTTAGTGTACTGATCATTACCTGAAAGTATCATCCAGTTTGGGTGAAAAAATATTTGCTGAGATTTCTGGAGATTCGTAATTTTGGGAAGCTTGGCAACCCCTTCCCATGAAAGTGTTTCTCGCCAGTCACTGCTTAGGGCTACATCAAGAGGAAACAAAACGTAGAGATAGAACGTGAAACTACTTTGTTTTGTCAACTTTCAAGAAGCTAGCACAAACCGTGTTGGATTCAGAGTTCCAAATACATCTATCAATATAGGAGAAAACAGAGTGAAACCTAAAAATTCAAACTGTTACTGGAAATGAACGCTTCAACATAGAAGAACGAAATTTGGGGAACCAAGTCGCCTTAGTGTACTGATCATTACCTGAAAGTATCATCCAGTTTGGGTGAAAAAATATTTGCTGAGATTTCTGGAGATTCGTAATTTTGGGAAGCTTGGCAACCCCTTCCCATGAAAGTGTTTCTCGCCAGTCACTGCTTAGGGCTACATCAAGAGGAAACAAAACGTAGAGATAGAACGTGAAACTACTTTGTTGTGTCAAGTTTCAAGAAGCTAGCACAAATCGTGTTGGATTTAGAGTTCCAAATACATCTATCAATATAGGAGAAAACAGAGTGAAACCTAAAAATTCAAACTGTTACTGGAAATGAACGCTTCAACATAGAAGAACGAAATTTGGGGAACCAAGTCGCCTTAGTGTACTGATCATTACCTGAAAGTATCATCCAGTTTGGGTGAAAAAATATTTGCTGAGATTTCTGGAGATTCGTAATTTTTGGAAGCTTGGCAACCCCTTCCCATGAAAGTGTTTCTCGCCAGTCACTGCTTAGGGCTACATCAAGAGGAAACAAAACGTAGAGATAGAACGTGAAACTACTTTGTTGTGTCAAGTTTCAAGAAGCTAGCACAAACCATGTTGGATTTAGAGTTCCAAATACATCTATCAATATAGGAGAAAACAGAGTGAAACCTAAAAATTCAAACTGTTACTGGAAATGAACGCTTCAACATAGAAGAACGAAATTTGGGGAACCAAGTCGCCTTAGTGTACTGATCATTACCTGAAAGTATCATCCAGTTTGGGTGAAAAAATATTTGCTGAGATTTCTGGAGATTCGTAATTTTTGGAAGCTTGGCAACCCCTTCCCATGAAAGTGTTTCTCGCCAGTCACTGCTTAGGGCTACATCAAGAGGAAACAAAACGTAGAGATAGAACGTGAAACTACTTTGCTGTGTCAAGTTTCAAGAAGCTAGCACAAACCGTCTTGGATTTAGAGTTCCAAATACATCTATCAATATAGGAGAAAACAGAGTGAAACCTAAAAATTCAAACTGTTACTGGAAATGAACGCTTCAACATAGAAGAACGAAATTTGGGGAACCAAGTCGCCTTAGTGTACTGATCTTTACCTGAAAGTATCATCCAGTTTGGGTGAAAAAATATTTGCTGAGATTTCTGGAGATTCGTAATTTTTGGAAGCTTGGCAACCCCTTCCCATGAAAGTGTTTCTCGCCAGTCACTGCTTAGGGCTACATCAAGAGGAAACAAAACGTAGAGATAGAACGTGAAACTACTTTGTTGTGTCAAGTTTCAAGAAGCTAGCACAAACCGTGTTGGATTTAGAGTTCCAAATACATCTATCAATATAGGAGAAAACAGAGTGAAACCTAAAAATTCAAACTGTTACTGGAAATGAACGCTTCAACATAGAAGAACGAAATTTGGGGAACCAAGTCGCCTTAGTGTACTGATCATTACCTGAAAGTATCATCCAGTTTGGGTGAAAAAATATTTGCTGAGATTTCTGGAGATTCGTAATTTTTGGAAGCTTGGCAACCCCTTCCCATGAAAGTGTTTCTCGCCAGTCACTGCTTAGGGCTACATCAAGAGGAAACAAAACGTAGAGATAGAACGTGAAACTACTTTGCTGTGTCAAGTTTCAAGAAGCTAGCACAAACCGTCTTGGATTTAGAGTTCCAAATACATCTATCAATATAGGAGAAAACAGAGTGAAACCTAAAAATTCAAACTGTTACTGGAAATGAACGCTTCAACATAGAAGAACGAAATTTGGGGAACCAAGTCGCCTTAGTGTACTGATCTTTACCTGAAAGTATCATCCAGTTTGGGTGAAAAAATATTTGCTGAGATTTCTGGAGATTCGTAATTTTTGGAAGCTTGGCAACCCCTTCCCATGAAAGTGTTTCTCGCCAGTCACTGCTTAGGGCTACATCAAGAGGAAACAAAACGTAGAGATAGAACGTGAAACTACTTTGTTGTGTCAAGTTTCAAGAAGCTAGCACAAACCGTGTTGGATTTAGAGTTCCAAATACATCTATCAATATAGGAGAAAACAGAGTGAAACCTAAAAATTCAAACTGTTACTGGAAATGAACGCTTCAACATAGAAGAACGAAATTTGGGGAACCAAGTCGCCTTAGTGTACTGATCATTACCTGAAAGTATCATCCAGTTTGGGTGAAAAAATATTTGCTGAGATTTCTGGAGATTCGTAATTTTTGGAAGCTTGGCAACCCCTTCCCATGAAAGTGTTTCTCGCCAGTCACTGCTTAGGGCTACATCAAGAGGAAACAAAACGTAGAGATAGAACGTGAAACTACTTTGTTTTGTCAACTTTCAAGAAGCTAGCACAAACCGTGTTGGATTCAGAGTTCCAAATACATCTATCAATATAGGAGAAAACAGAGTGAAACCTAAAAATTCAAACTGTTACTGGAAATGAACGCTTCAACATAGAAGAACGAAATTTGGGGAACCAAGTCGCCTTAGTGTACTGATCATTACCTGAAAGTATCATCCAGTTTGGGTGAAAAAATGTTTGCTGAGATTTCTGGAGATTCGTAATTTTGGGAAGCTTGGCAACCCCTTCCCATGAAAGTGTTTCTCGCCAGTCACTGCTTAGGGCTACATCAAGAGGAAACAAAACGTAGAGATAGAACGTGAAACTACTTTGTTTTGTCAACTTTCAAGAAGCTAGCACAAACCGTGTTGGATTCAGAGTTCCAAATACATCTATCAATATAGGAGAAAACAGAGTGAAACCTAAAAATTCAAACTGTTACTGGAAATGAACGCTTCAACATAGAAGAACGAAATTTGGGGAACCAAGTCGCCTTAGTGTACTGATCATTACCTGAAAGTATCATCCAGTTTGGGTGAAAAAATATTTGCTGAGATTTCTGGAGATTCGTAATTTTGGGAAGCTTGGCAACCCCTTCCCATGAAAGTGTTTCTCGCCAGTCACTGCTTAGGGCTACATCAAGAGGAAACAAAACGTAGAGATAGAACGTGAAACTACTTTGTTGTGTCAAGTTTCAAGAAGCTAGCACAAATCGTGTTGGATTTAGAGTTCCAAATACATCTATCAATATAGGAGAAAACAGAGTGAAACCTAAAAATTCAAACTGTTACTGGAAATGAACGCTTCAACATAGAAGAACGAAATTTGGGGAACCAAGTCGCCTTAGTGTACTGATCATTACCTGAAAGTATCATCCAGTTTGGGTGAAAAAATATTTGCTGAGATTTCTGGAGATTCGTAATTTTTGGAAGCTTGGCAACCCCTTCCCATGAAAGTGTTTCTCGCCAGTCACTGCTTAGGGCTACATCAAGAGGAAACAAAACGTAGAGATAGAACGTGAAACTACTTTGTTGTGTCAAGTTTCAAGAAGCTAGCACAAACCATGTTGGATTTAGAGTTCCAAATACATCTATCAATATAGGAGAAAACAGAGTGAAACCTAAAAATTCAAACTGTTACTGGAAATGAACGCTTCAACATAGAAGAACGAAATTTGGGGAACCAAGTCGCCTTAGTGTACTGATCATTACCTGAAAGTATCATCCAGTTTGGGTGAAAAAATATTTGCTGAGATTTCTGGAGATTCGTAATTTTTGGAAGCTTGGCAACCCCTTCCCATGAAAGTGTTTCTCGCCAGTCACTGCTTAGGGCTACATCAAGAGGAAACAAAACGTAGAGATAGAACGTGAAACTACTTTGCTGTGTCAAGTTTCAAGAAGCTAGCACAAACCGTCTTGGATTTAGAGTTCCAAATACATCTATCAATATAGGAGAAAACAGAGTGAAACCTAAAAATTCAAACTGTTACTGGAAATGAACGCTTCAACATAGAAGAACGAAATTTGGGGAACCAAGTCGCCTTAGTGTACTGATCTTTACCTGAAAGTATCATCCAGTTTGGGTGAAAAAATATTTGCTGAGATTTCTGGAGATTCGTAATTTTTGGAAGCTTGGCAACCCCTTCCCATGAAAGTGTTTCTCGCCAGTCACTGCTTAGGGCTACATCAAGAGGAAACAAAACGTAGAGATAGAACGTGAAACTACTTTGTTGTGTCAAGTTTCAAGAAGCTAGCACAAACCGTGTTGGATTTAGAGTTCCAAATACATCTATCAATATAGGAGAAAACAGAGTGAAACCTAAAAATTCAAACTGTTACTGGAAATGAACGCTTCAACATAGAAGAACGAAATTTGGGGAACCAAGTCGCCTTAGTGTACTGATCATTACCTGAAAGTATCATCCAGTTTGGGTGAAAAAATATTTGCTGAGATTTCTGGAGATTCGTAATTTTTGGAAGCTTGGCAACCCCTTCCCATGAAAGTGTTTCTCGCCAGTCACTGCTTAGGGCTACATCAAGAGGAAACAAAACGTAGAGATAGAACGTGAAACTACTTTGTTTTGTCAACTTTCAAGAAGCTAGCACAAACCGTGTTGGATTCAGAGTTCCAAATACATCTATCAATATAGGAGAAAACAGAGTGAAACCTAAAAATTCAAACTGTTACTGGAAATGAACGCTTCAACATAGAAGAACGAAATTTGGGGAACCAAGTCGCCTTAGTGTACTGATCATTACCTGAAAGTATCATCCAGTTTGGGTGAAAAAATGTTTGCTGAGATTTCTGGAGATTCGTAATTTTGGGAAGCTTGGCAACCCCTTCCCATGAAAGTGTTTCTCGCCAGTCACTGCTTAGGGCTACATCAAGAGGAAACAAAACGTAGAGATAGAACGTGAAACTACTTTGTTTTGTCAACTTTCAAGAAGCTAGCACAAACCGTGTTGGATTCAGAGTTCCAAATACATCTATCAATATAGGAGAAAACAGAGTGAAACCTAAAAATTCAAACTGTTACTGGAAATGAACGCTTCAACATAGAAGAACGAAATTTGGGGAACCAAGTCGCCTTAGTGTACTGATCATTACCTGAAAGTATCATCCAGTTTGGGTGAAAAAATATTTGCTGAGATTTCTGGAGATTCGTAATTTTGGGAAGCTTGGCAACCCCTTCCCATGAAAGTGTTTCTCGCCAGTCACTGCTTAGGGCTACATCAAGAGGAAACAAAACGTAGAGATAGAACGTGAAACTACTTTGTTGTGTCAAGTTTCAAGAAGCTAGCACAAATCGTGTTGGATTCAGAGTTCCAAATACATCTATCAATATAGGAGAAAACAGAGTGAAACCTAAAAATTCAAACTGTTACTGGAAATGAACGCTTCAACATAGAAGAACGAAATTTGGGGAACCAAGTCGCCTTAGTGTACTGATCATTACCTGAAAGTATCATCCAGTTTGGGTGAAAAAATATTTGCTGAGATTTCTGGAGATTCGTAATTTTGGGAAGCTTGGCAACCCCTTCCCATGAAAGTGTTTCTCGCCAGTCACTGCTTAGGGCTACATCAAGAGGAAACAAAACGTAGAGATAGAACGTGAAACTACTTTGTTGTGTCAAGTTTCAAGAAGCTAGCACAAACCATGTTGGATTTAGAGTTCCAAATACATCTATCAATATAGGAGAAAACAGAGTGAAACCTAAAAATTCAAACTGTTAATGGAAATGAACGCTTCAACATAGAAGAACGAAATTTGGGGAACCAAGTCGCCTTAGTGTACTGATCATTACCTGAAAGTATCATCCAGTTTGGGTGAAAAAATATTTGCTGAGATTTCTGGAGATTCGTAATTTTTGGAAGCTTGGCAACCCCTTCCCATGAAAGTGTTTCTCGCCAGTCACTGCTTAGGGCTACATCAAGAGGAAACAAAACGTAGAGATAGAATGTGAAACTACTTTGTTGTGTCAAGCTTCAAGAAGCTAGCACAAACCGTCTTGGATTCAGAGTTCCAAATACATCTATCAATATAGGAGAAAACAGAGTGAAACCTAAAAATTCAAACTGTTACTGGAAATGAACGCTTCAACATAGAAGAACGAAATTTGGGGAACCAAGTCGCCTTAGTGTACTGATCATTACCTGAAAGTATCATCCAGTTTGGGTGAAAAAATATTTGCTGAGATTTCTGGAGATTCGTAATTTTTGGAAGCTTGGCAACCCCTTCCCATGAAAGTGTTTCTCGCCAGTCACTGCTTAGGGCTACATCAAGAGGAAACAAAATGTAGAGATAGAACGTGAAACTACTTTGCTGTGTCAAGTTTCAAGAAGCTAGCACAAACCGTCTTGGATTTAGAGTTCCAAATACATCTATCAATATAGGAGAAAACAGAGTGAAACCTAAAAATTCAAACTGTTAATGGAAATGAACGCTTCAACATAGAAGAACGAAATTTGGGGAACCAAGTCGCCTTAGTGTACTGATCATTACCTGAAAGTATCATCCAGTTTGGGTGAAAAAATATTTGCTGAGATTTCTGGAGATTCGTAATTTTTGGAAGCTTGGCAACCCCTTCCCATGAAAGTGTTTCTCGCCAGTCACTGCTTAGGGCTACATCAAGAGGAAACAAAACGTAGAGATAGAACATGAAACTACTTTGTTGTGTCAAGTTTCAAGAAGCTAGCACAAACCATGTTGGATTTAGAGTTCCAAATACATCTATCAATATAGGAGAAAACAGAGTGAAACCTAAAAATTCAAACTGTTACAGGAAATGAACGCTTCAACATAGAAGAACGAAATTTGGGGAACCAAGTCGCCTTAGTGTACTGATCATTACCTGAAAGTATCATCCAGTTTGGGTGAAAAAATATTTGCTGAGATTTCTGGAGATTCGTAATTTTTGGAAGCTTGGCAACCCCTTCCCATGAAAGTGTTTCTCGCCAGTCACTGCTTAGGGCTACATCAAGAGGAAACAAAACGTAGAGATAGAACGTGAAACTACTTTGTTTTGTCAACTTTCAAGAAGCTAGCACAAACCGTGTTGGATTCAGAGTTCCAAATACATCTATCAATATAGGAGAAAACAGAGTGAAACCTAAAAATTCAAACTGTTACTGGAAATGAACGCTTCAACATAGAAGAACGAAATTTGGGGAACCAAGTCGCCTTAGTGTACTGATCATTACCTGAAAGTATCATCCAGTTTGGGTGAAAAAATGTTTGCTGAGATTTCTGGAGATTCGTAATTTTTGGAAGCTTGGCAACCCCTTCCCATGAAAGTGTTTCTCGCCAGTCACTGCTTAGGGCTACATCAAGAGGAAACAAAACGTAGAGATAGAACGTGAAACTACTTTGTTTTGTCAACTTTCAAGAAGCTAGCACAAACCGTGTTGGATTCAGAGTTCCAAATACATCTATCAATATAGGAGAAAACAGAGTGAAACCTAAAAATTCAAACTGTTACTGGAAATGAACGCTTCAACATAGAAGAACGAAATTTGGGGAACCAAGTCGCCTTAGTGTACTGATCATTACCTGGAAGTATCATCCAGTTTGGGTGAAAAAATATTTGCTGAGATTTCTGGAGATTCGTAATTTTGGGAAGCTTGGCAACCCCTTCCCATGAAAGTGTTTCTCGCCAGTCACTGCTTAGGGCTACATCAAGAGGAAACAAAACGTAGAGATAGAACGTGAAACTACTTTGTTGTGTCAAGCTTCAAGAAGCTAGCACAAATCGTGTTGGATTTAGAGTTCCAAATACATCTATCAATATAGGAGAAAACAGAGTGAAACCTAAAAATTCAAACTGTTACTGGAAATGAACGCTTCAACATAGAAGAACGAAATTTGGGGAACCAAGTCGCCTTAGTATACTGATCATTACCTGAAAGTATCATCCACTTTGGGTGAAAAAATATTTGCTGAGATTTCTGGAGATTCGTAATTTTTGGAAGCTTGGCAACCCCTTCCCATGAAAGTGTTTCTCGCCAGTCACTGCTTACGGCTACATCAAGAGGAAACAAAACGTAGAGATAGAACGTGAAACTACTTTGTTTTGTCAACTTTCAAGAAGCTAGCACAAACCGTGTTGGATTCAGAGTTCCAAATACATCTATCAATATAGGAGAAAACAGAGTGAAACCTAAAAATTCAAACTGTTACTGGAAATGAACGCTTCAACATAGAAGAACGAAATTTGGGGAACCAAGTCGCCTTAGTGTACTGATCATTACCTGAAAGTATCATCCAGTTTGGGTGAAAAAATGTTTGCTGAGATTTCTGGAGATTCGTAATTTTTGGAAGCTTGGCAACCCCTTCCCATGAAAGTGTTTCTCGCCAGTCACTGCTTAGGGCTACATCAAGAGGAAACAAAACGTAGAGATAGAACGTGAAACTACTTTGTTTTGTCAACTTTCAAGAAGCTAGCACAAACCGTGTTGGATTCAGAGTTCCAAATACATCTATCAATATAGGAGAAAACAGAGTGAAACCTAAAAATTCAAACTGTTACTGGAAATGAACGCTTCAACATAGAAGAACGAAATTTGGGGAACCAAGTCGCCTTAGTGTACTGATCATTACCTGAAAGTATCATCCAGTTTGGGTGAAAAAATATTTGCTGAGATTTCTGGAGATTCGTAATTTTGGGAAGCTTGGCAACCCCTTCCCATGAAAGTGTTTCTCGCCAGTCACTGCTTAGGGCTACATCAAGAGGAAACAAAACGTAGAGATAGAACGTGAAACTACTTTGTTGTGTCAAGTTTCAAGAAGCTAGCACAAATCGTGTTGGATTTAGAGTTCCAAATACATCTATCAATATAGGAGAAAACAGAGTGAAACCTAAAAATTGAAACTGTTACTGGAAATGAACGCTTCAACATAGAAGAACGAAATTTGGGGAACCAAGTCGCCTTAGTGTACTGATCATTACCTGAAAGTATCATCCAGTTTGGGTGAAAAAATATTTGCTGAGATTTCTGGAGATTCGTAATTTTTGGAAGCTTGGCAACCCCTTCCCATGAAAGTGTTTCTCGCCAGTCACTGCTTAGGGCTACATCAAGAGGAAACAAAACGTAGAGATAGAACGTGAAACTACTTTGCTGTGTCAAGTTTCAAGAAGCTAGCACAAACCGTCTTGGATTTAGAGTTCCAAATACATCTATCAATATAGGAGAAAACAGAGTGAAACCTAAAAATTCAAACTGTTACTGGAAATGAACGCTTCAACATAGAAGAACGAAATTTGGGGAACCAAGTCGCCTTAGTGTACTGATCATTACCTGAAAGTATCATCCAGTTTGGGTGAAAAAATATTTGCTGAGATTTCTGGAGATTCGTAATTTTGGGAAGCTTGGCAACCCCTTCCCATGAAAGTGTTTCTCGTCAGTCACTGCTTAGGGCTACATCAAGAGGAAACAAAACGTAGAGATAGAACGTGAAACTACTTTGTTGTGTCAAGCTTCAAGAAGCTAGCACAAATCGTGTTGGATTTAGAGTTCCAAATACATCTATCAATATAGGAGAAAACAGAGTGAAACCTAAAAATTCAAACTGTTACTGGAAATGAACGCTTCAACATAGAAGAACGAAATTTGGGGAACCAAGTCGCCTTAGTGTACTGATCATTACCTGAAAGTATCATCCAGTTTGGGTGAAAAAATATTTGCTGAGATTTCTGGAGATTCGTAATTTTTGGAAGCTTGGCAACCCCTTCCCATGAAAGTGTTTCTCGCCAGTCACTGCTTAGGGCTACATCAAGAGGAAACAAAACGTAGAGATAGAACGTGAAACTACAATTTGTTTTGTCAACTTTCAAGAAGCTAGCACAAACCGTGTTGGATTCAGAGTTCCAAATACATCTATCAATATAGGAGAAAACAGAGTGAAACCTAAAAATTCAAACTGTTACTGGAAATGAACGCTTCAACATAGAAGAACGAAAATTGGGGAACCAAGTCGCCTTAGTGTACTGATCATTACCTGAAAGTATCATCCAGTTTGGGTGAAAAAATATTTGCTGAGATTTCTGGAGATTCGTAATTTTTGGAAGCTTGGCAACCCCTTCCCATGAAAGTGTTTCTCGCCAGTCACTGCTTAGGGCTACATCAAGAGGAAACAAAACGTAGAGATAGAACGTGAAACTACTTTGTTTTGTCAACTTTCAAGAAGCTAGCACAAACCGTGTTGGATTCAGAGTTCCAAATACATCTATCAATATAGGAGAAAACAGAGTGAAACCTAAAAATTCAAACTGTTACTGGAAATGAACGCTTCAACATAGAAGAACGAAATTTGGGGAACCAAGTCGCCTTAGTGTACTGATCATTACCTGAAAGTATCATCCAGTTTGGGTGAAAAAATATTTGCTGAGATTTCTGGAGATTCGTAATTTTGGGAAGCTTGGCAACCCCTTCCCATGAAAGTGTTTCTCGCCAGTCACTGCTTAGGGCTACATCAAGAGGAAACAAAACGTAGAGATAGAACGTGAAACTACTTTGTTGAGTCAAGTTTCAAGAAGCTAGCACAAATCGTGTTGGATTTAGAGTTCCAAATACATCTATCAATATAGGAGAAAACAGAGTGAAACCTAAAAATTGAAACTGTTACTGGAAATGAATGCTTCAACATAGAAGAACGAAATTTGGGGAACCAAGTCGCCTTAGTGTACTGATCATTACCTGAAAGTATCATCCAGTTTGGGTGAAAAAATATTTGCTGAGATTTCTGGAGATTCGTAATTTTTGGAAGCTTGGCAACCCCTTCCCATGAAAGTGTTTCTCGCCAGTCACTGCTTAGGGCTACATCAAGAGGAAACAAAACGTAGAGATAGAACGTGAAACTACTTTGTTGTGTCAAGTTTCAAGAAGCTAGCACAAACCATGTTGGATTTAGAGTTCCAAATACATCTATCAATATAGGAGAAAACAGAGTGAAACCTAAAAATTCAAACTGTTACTGGAAATGAACGCTTCAACATAGAAGAACGAAATTTGGGGAACCAAGTCGCCTTAGTGTACTGATCATTACCTGAAAGTATCATCCAGTTTGGGTGAAAAAATATTTGCTGAGATTTCTGGAGATTCGTAATTTTTGGAAGCTTGGCAACCCCTTCCCTTGAAAGTGTTTCTCGCCAGTCACTGCTTAGGGCTACATCAAGAGGAAACAAAACGTAGAGATAGAACGTGAAACTACTTTGTTTTGTCAACTTTCAAGAAGCTAGCACAACCCGTGTTGGATTCAGAGTTCCAAATACATCTATCAATATAGGAGAAAACAGAGTGAAACCTAAAAATTCAAACTGTTACTGGAAATGAACGCTTCAACATAGAAGAACGAAATTTGGGGAACCAAGTCGCCTTAGTGTACTGATCATTACCTGAAAGTATCATCCAGTTTGGGTGAAAAAATATTTGCTGAGATTTCTGGAGATTCGTAATTTTTGGAAGCTTGGCAACCCCTTCCCATGAAAGTGTTTCTCGCCAGTCACTGCTTAGGGCTACATCAAGAGGAAACAAAACGTAGAGATAGAACGTGAAACTACTTTGCTGTGTCAAGTTTCAAGAAGCTAGCACAAACCGTCTTGGATTTAGAGTTCCAAATACATCTATCAATATAGGAGAAAACAGAGTGAAACCTAAAAATTCAAACTGTTAATGGAAATGAACGCTTCAACATAGAAGAACGAAATTTGGGGAACCAAGTCGCCTTAGTGTACTGATCATTACCTGAAAGTATCATCCAGTTTGGGTGAAAAAATATTTGCTGAGATTTCTGGAGATTCGTAATTTTTGGAAGCTTGGCAACCCCTTCCCATGAAAGTGTTTCTCGCCAGTCACTGCTTAGGGCTACATCAAGAGGAAACAAAACGTAGAGATAGAACGTGAAACTACTTTGTTGTGTCAAGTTTCAAGAAGCTAGCACAAACCATGTTGGATTTAGAGTTCCAAATACATCTATCAATATAGGAGAAAACAGAGTGAAACCTAAAAATTCAAACTGTTACTGGACATGAACGCTTCAACATAGAAGAACGAAATTTGGGGAACCAAGTCACCTTAGTGTACTGATCATTACCTGAAAGTATCATCCAGTTTGGGTGAAAAAATATTTGCTGAGATTTCTGGAGATTCGTAATTTTTGGAAGCTTGGCAACCCCTTCCCATGAAAGTGTTTCTCGCCAGTCACTGCTTAGGGCTACATCAAGAGGAAACAAAACGTAGAGATAGAACGTGAAACTACTTTGTTTTGTCAACTTTCAAGAAGCTAGCACAAACCGTGTTGGATTCAGAGTTCCAAATACATCTATCAATATAGGAGAAAACAGAGTGAAACCTAAAAATTCAAACTGTTACTGGAAATGAACGCTTCAACATAGAAGAACGAAATTTGGGGAACCAAGTCGCCTTAGTGTACTGATCATTACCTGAAAGTATCATCCAGTTTGGGTGAAAAAATGTTTGCTGAGATTTCTGGAGATTCGTAATTTTTGGAAGCTTGGCAACCCCTTCCCATGAAAGTGTTTCTCGCCAGTCACTGCTTAGGGCTACATCAAGAGGAAACAAAACGTAGAGATAGAACGTGAAACTACTTTGTTGTGTCAAGTTTCAAGAAGCTAGCACAAATCGTGTTGGATTTAGAGTTCCAAATACATCTATCAATATAGGAGAAAACAGAGTGAAACCTAAAAATTCAAACTGTTACTGGAAATGAACGCTTCAACATAGAAGAACGAAATTTGGGGAACCAAGTCGCCTTAGTGTACTGATCATTACCTGAAAGTATCATCCAGTTTGGGTGAAAAAATATTTGCTGAGATTTCTGGAGATTCGTAATTTTGGGAAGCTTGGCAACCCCTTCCCATGAAAGTGTTTCTCGCCAGTCACTGCTTAGGGCTACATCAAGAGGAAACAAAACGTAGAGATAGAACGTGAAACTACTTTGTTGTGTCAAGTTTCAAGAAGCTAGCACAAACCATGTTGGATTTAGAGTTCCAAATACATCTATCAATATAGGAGAAAACAGAGTGAAACCTAAAAATTCAAACTGTTACTGGAAATGAACGCTTCAACATAGAAGAACGAAATTTGGGGAACCAAGTCGCCTTAGTGTACTGATCATTACCTGAAAGTATCATCCAGTTTGGGTGAAAAAATATTTGCTGAGATTTCTGGAGATTCGTAATTTTTGGAAGCTTGGCAACCCCTTCCCATGAAAGTGTTTCTCGCCAGTCACTGCTTAGGGCTACATCAAGAGGAAACAAAACGTAGAGATAGAACGTGAAACTACTTTGTTGTGTCAAGTTTCAAGAAGCTAGCACAAACCATGTTGGATTTAGAGTTCCAAATACATCTATCAATATAGGAGAAAACAGAGTGAAACCTAAAAATTCAAACTGTTACTGGAAATGAACGCTTCAACATAGAAGAACGAAATTTGGGGAACCAAGTCGCCTTAGTGTACTGATCATTACCTGAAAGTATCATCCAGTTTGGGTGAAAAAATATTTGCTGAGATTTCTGGAGATTCGTAATTTTTGGAAGCTTGGCAACCCCTTCCCATGAAAGTGTTTCTCGCCAGTCACTGCTTAGGGCTACATCAAGAGGAAACAAAACGTAGAGATAGAACGTGAAACTACTTTGTTTTGTCAACTTTCAAGAAGCTAGCACAAACCGTGTTGGATTTAGAGTTCCAAATACATCTATCAATATAGGAGAAAACAGAGTGAAACCTAAAAATTCAAACTGTTACTGGAAATGAACGCTTCAACATAGAAGAACGAAATTTGGGGAACCAAGTCGCCTTAGTGTACTGATCATTACCTGAAAGTATCATCCAGTTTGGGTGAAAAAATATTTGCTGAGATTTCTGGAGATTCGTAATTTTTGGAAGCTTGGCAACCCCTTCCCATGAAAGTGTTTCTCGCCAGTCACTGCTTAGGGCTACATCAAGAGGAAACAAAACGTAGAGATAGAACGTGAAACTACTTTGTTGTGTCAAGTTTCAAGAAGCTAGCACAAACCATGTAGGATTTAGAGTTCCAAATACATCTATCAATATAGGAGAAAACAGAGTGAAACCTAAAAATTCAAACTGTTACTGGAAATGAACGCTTCAACATAGAAGAACGAAATTTGGGGAACCAAGTCGCCTTAGTGTACTGATCATTACCTGAAAGTATCATCCAGTTTGGGTGAAAAAATATTTGCTGAGATTTCTGGAGATTCGTAATTTTGGGAAGCTTGGCAACCCCTTCCCATGAAAGTGTTTCTCGCCAGTCACTGCTTAGGGCTACATCAAGAGGAAACAAAACGTAGAGATAGAACGTGAAACTACTTTGTTGTGTCAAGTTTCAAGAAGCTAGCACAAACCATGTTGGATTTAGAGTTCCAAATACATCTATCAATATAGGAGAAAACAGAGTGAAACCTAAAAATTCAAACTGTTACTGGAAATGAACGCTTCAACATAGAAGAACGAAATTTGGGGAACCAAGTCGCCTTAGTGTACTGATCATTACCTGAAAGTATCATCCAGTTTGGGTGAAAAAATATTTGCTGAGATTTCTGGAGATTCGTAATTTTTGGAAGCTTGGCAACCCCTTCCCATGAAAGTGTTTCTCGCCAGTCACTGCTTAGGGCTACATCAAGAGGAAACAAAACGTAGAGATAGAATGTGAAACTACTTTGTTGTGTCAAGCTTCAAGAAGCTAGCACAAATCGTGTTGGATTTAGAGTTCCAAATACATCTATCAATATAGGAGAAAACAGAGAGAAACCTAAAAATTCAAACTGTTACTGGAAATGAACGCTTCAACATAGAAGAACGAAATTTGGGGAACCAAGTCGCCTTAGTGTACTGATCATTACCTGAAAGTATCATCCAGTTTGGGTGAAAAAATATTTGCTGAGATTTCTGGAGATTCGTAATTTTTGGAAGCTTGGCAACCCCTTCCCATGAAAGTGTTTCTCGCCAGTCACTGCTTAGGGCTACATCAAGAGGAAACAAAACGTAGAGATAGAACGTGAAACTACTTTGCTGTGTCAAGTTTCAAGAAGCTAGCACAAACCGTCTTGGATTTAGAGTTCCAAATACATCTATCAATATAGGAGAAAACAGAGTGAAACCTAAAAATTCAAACTGTTACTGGAAATGAACGCTTCAACATAGAAGAACGAAATTTGGGGAACCAAGTCGCCTTAGTGTACTGATCATTACCTGAAAGTATCATCCAGTTTGGGTGAAAAAATATTTGCTGAGATTTCTGGAGATTCGTAATTTTGGGAAGCTTGGCAACCCCTTCCCATGAAAGTGTTTCTCGCCAGTCACTGCTTAGGGCTACATCAAGAGGAAACAAAACGTAGAGATAGAACGTGAAACTACTTTGCTGTGTCAAGTTTCAAGAAGCTAGCACAAACCATGTAGGATTTAGAGTTCCAAATACATCTATCAATATAGGAGAAAACAGAGTGAAACCTAAAAATTCAAACTGTTACTGGAAATGAACGCTTCAACATAGAAGAACGAAATTTGGAGAACCAAGTCGCCTTAGTGTACTGATCATTACCTGAAAGTATCATCCAGTTTGGGTGAAAAAATATTTGCTGAGATTTCTGGAGATTCGTAATTTTTGGAAGCTTGGCAACCCCTTCCCATGAAAGTGTTTCTCGCCAGTCACTGCTTAGGGCTACATCAAGAGGAAACAAAACGTAGAGATAGAACGTGAAACTACTTTGTTTTGTCAACTTTCAAGAAGCTAGCACAAACCGTGTTGGATTTAGAGTTCCAAATACATCTATCAATATAGGAGAAAACAGAGTGAAACCTAAAAATTCAAACTGTTACTGGAAATGAACGCTTCAACATAGAAGAACGAAATTTGGGGAACCAAGTCGCCTTAGTGTACTGATCATTACCTGAAAGTATCATCCAGTTTGGGTGAAAAAATATTTGCTGAGATTTCTGGAGATTCGTAATTTTTGGAAGCTTGGCAACCCCTTCCCATGAAAGTGTTTCTCGCCAGTCACTGCTTAGGGCTACATCAAGAGGAAACAAAACGTAGAGATAGAACGTGAAACTACTTTGTTGTGTCAAGTTTCAAGAAGCTAGCACAAACCATGTAGGATTTAGAGTTCCAAATACATCTATCAATATAGGAGAAAACAGAGTGAAACCTAAAAATTCAAACTGTTACTGGAAATGAACGCTTCAACATAGAAGAACGAAATTTGGGGAACCAAGTCGCCTTAGTGTACTGATCATTACCTGAAAGTATCATCCAGTTTGGGTGAAAAAATATTTGCTGAGATTTCTGGAGATTCATAATTTTTGGAAGCTTGGCAACCCCTTCCCATGAAAGTGTTTCTCGCCAGTCACTGCTTAGGGCTACATCAAGAGGAAACAAAACGTAGAGATAGAATGTGAAATTACTTTGTTGTGTCAAGCTTCAAGAAGCTAGCACAAATCGTGTTGGATTTAGAGTTCCAAATACATCTATCAATATAGGAGAAAACAGAGTGAAACCTAAAAATTCAAACTGTTACTGGAAATGAACGCTTCAACATAGAAGAACGAAATTTGGGGAACCAAGTCGCCTTAGTGTACTGATCATTACCTGAAAGTATCATCCAGTTTGGGTGAAAAAATATTTGCTGAGATTTCTGGAGATTCGTAATTTTTGGAAGCTTGGCAACCCCTTCCCATGAAAGTGTTTCTCGCCAGTCACTGCTTAGGGCTACATCAAGAGGAAACAAAACGTAGAGATAGAACGTGAAACTACTTTGCTGTGTCAAGTTTCAAGAAGCTAGCACAAACCATGTAGGATTTAGAGTTCCAAATACATCTATCAATATAGGAGAAAACAGAGTGAAACCTAAAAATTCAAACTGTTACTGGAAATGAACGCTTCAACATAGAAGAACGAAATTTGGAGAACCAAGTCGCCTTAGTGTACTGATCATTACCTGAAAGTATCATCCAGTTTGGGTGAAAAAATATTTGCTGAGATTTCTGGAGATTCGTAATTTTTGGAAGCTTGGCAACCCCTTCCCATGAAAGTGTTTCTCGCCAGTCACTGCTTAGGGCTACATCAAGAGGAAACAAAACGTAGAGATAGAACGTGAAACTACTTTGCTGTGTCAAGTTTCAAGAAGCTAGCACAAACCGTCTTGGATTTAGAGTTCCAAATACATCTATCAATATAGGAGAAAACAGAGTGAAACCTAAAAATTCAAACTGTTACTGGAAATGAACGCTTCAACATAGAAGAACGAAATTTGGGGAACCATGTCGCCTTAGTGTACTGATCATTACCTGAAAGTATCATCCAGTTTGGGTGAAAAAATATTTGCTGAGATTTCTGGAGATTCGTAATTTTGGGAAGCTTGGCAACCCCTTCCCATGAAAGTGTTTCTCGCCAGTCACTGCTTAGGGCTACATCAAGAGGAAACAAAACGTAGAGATAGAACGTGAAACTACTTTGTTGTGTCAAGTTTCAAGAAGCTAGCACAAATCGTGTTGGATTTAGAGTTCCAAATACATCTATCAATATAGGAGAAAACAGAGTGAAACCTAAAAATTCAAACTGTTACTGGAAATGAACGCTTCAACATAGAAGAACGAAATTTGGGGAACCAAGTCGCCTTAGTGTACTGATCATTACCTGAAAGTATCATCCAGTTTGGGTGAAAAAATATTTGCTGAGATTTCTGGAGATTCGTAATTTTGGGAAGCTTGGCAACCCCTTCCCATGAAAGTGTTTCTCGCCAGTCACTGCTTAGGGCTACATCAAGAGGAAACAAAACGTAGAGATAGAACGTGAAACTACTTTGTTGTGTCAAGTTTCAAGAAGCTAGCACAAATCGTGTTGGATTTAGAGTTCCAAATACATCTATCAATATAGGAGAAAACAGAGTGAAACCTAAAAATTCAAACTGTTACTGGAAATGAACGCTTCAACATAGAAGAACGAAATTTGGGGAACCAAGTCGCCTTAGTGTACTGATCATTACCTGAAAGTATCATCCAGTTTGGGTGAAAAAATATTTGCTGAGATTTCTGGAGATTCGTAATTTTTGGAAGCTTGGCAACCCCTTCCCATGAAAGTGTTTCTCGCCAGTCACTGCTTAGGGCTACATCAAGAGGAAACAAAACGTAGAGATAGAACGTGAAACTACTTTGTTGTGTCAAGTTTCAAGAAGCTAGCACAAACCATGTTGGATTTAGAGTTCCAAATACATCTATCAATATAGGAGAAAACAGAGTGAAACCTAAAAATTCAAACTGTTAATGGAAATGAACGCTTCAACATAGAAGAATGAAATTTGGGGAACCAAGTCGCCTTAGTGTACTGATCATTACCTGAAAGTATCATCCAGTTTGGGTGAAAAAATATTTGCTGAGATTTCTGGAGATTCGTAATTTTTGGAAGCTTGGCAACCCCTTCCCATGAAAGTGTTTCTCGCCAGTCACTGCTTAGGGCTACATCAAGAGGAAACAAAACGTAGAGATAGAACGTGAAACTACTTTGCTGTGTCAAGCTTCAAGAAGCTAGCACGAATCGTGTTGGATTCAGAGTTCCAAATACATCTATCAATATAGGAGAAAACAGAGTGAAACCTAAAAATTCAAACTGTTACTGGAAATGAACGCTTCAACATAGAAGAACGAAATTTGGGGAACCAAGTCGCCTTAGTGTACTGATCATTACCTGAAAGTATCATCCAGTTTGGGTGAAAAAATATTTGCTGAGATTTCTGGAGATTCGTAATTTTTGGAAGCTTGGCAACCCCTTCCCATGAAAGTGTTTCTCGCCAGTCACTGCTTAGGGCTACATCAAGAGGAAACAAAACGTAGAGATAGAACGTGAAACTACTTTGTTGTGTCAAGTTTCAAGAAGCTAGCACAAACCATGTTGGATTTAGAGTTCCAAATACATCTATCAATATAGGAGAAAACAGAGTGAAACCTAAAAATTCAAACTGTTACTGGAAATGAACGCTTCAACATAGAAGAACGAAATTTGGGGAACCAAGTCGCCTTAGTGTACTGATCATTACCTGAAAGTATCATCCAGTTTGGGTGAAAAAATATTTGCTGAGATTTCTGGAGATTCGTAATTTTTGGAAGCTTGGCAACCCCTTCCCATGAAAGTGTTTCTCGCCAGTCACTGCTTAGGGCTACATCAAGAGGAAACAAAACGTAGAGATAGAACGTGAAACTACTTTGCTGTGTCAAGTTTCAAGAAGCTAGCACAAACCGTCTTGGATTTAGAGTTCCAAATACATCTATCAATATAGGAGAAAACAGAGTGAAACCTAAAAATTCAAACTGTTAATGGAAATGAACGCTTCAACATAGAAGAACGAAATTTGGGGAACCAAGTCGCCTTAGTGTACTGATCATTACCTCAAAGTATCATCCAGTTTGGGTGAAAAAATATTTGCTGAGATTTCTGGAGATTCGTAATTTTTGGAAGCTTGGCAACCCCTTCCCATGAAAGTGTTTCTCGCCAGTCACTGCTTAGGGCTACATCAAGAGGAAACAAAACGTAGAGATAGAACGTGAAACTACTTTGTTGTGTCAAGTTTCAAGAAGCTAGCACAAACCATGTTGGATTTAGAGTTCCAAATACATCTATCAATATAGGAGAAAACAGAGTGAAACCTAAAAATTCAAACTGTTACTGGAAATGAACGCTTCAACATAGAAGAACGAAATTTGGGGAACCAAGTCGCCTTAGTGTACTGATCATTACCTGAAAGTATCATCCAGTTTGGGTGAAAAAATATTTGCTGAGATTTCTGGAGATTCGTAATTTTTGGAAGCTTGGCAACCCCTTCCCATGAAAGTGTTTCTCGCCAGTCACTGCTTAGGGCTACATCAAGAGGAAACAAAACGTAGAGATAGAACGTGAAACTACTTTGTTTTGTCAACTTTCAAGAAGCTAGCACAACCCGTGTTGGATTCAGAGTTCCAAATACATCTATCAATATAGGAGAAAACAGAGTGAAACCTAAAAATTCAAACTGTTACTGGAAATGAACGCTTCAACATAGAAGAACGAAATTTGGGGAACCAAGTCGCCTTAGTGTACTGATCATTACCTGAAAGTATCATCCAGTTTGGGTGAAAAAATATTTGCTGAGATTTCTGGAGATTCGTAATTTTTGGAAGCTTGGCAACCCCTTCCCATGAAAGTGTTTCTCGCCAGTCACTGCTTAGGGCTACATCAAGAGGAAACAAAACGTAGAGATAGAACGTGAAACTACTTTGCTGTGTCAAGTTTCAAGAAGCTAGCACAAACCGTCTTGGATTTAGAGTTCCAAATACATCTATCAATATAGGAGAAAACAGAGTGAAACCTAAAAATTCAAACTGTTAATGGAAATGAACGCTTCAACATAGAAGAACGAAATTTGGGGAACCAAGTCGCCTTAGTGTACTGATCATTACCTGAAAGTATCATCCAGTTTGGGTGAAAAAATATTTGCTGAGATTTCTGGAGATTCGTAATTTTTGGAAGCTTGGCAACCCCTTCCCATGAAAGTGTTTCTCGCCAGTCACTGCTTAGGGCTACATCAAGAGGAAACAAAACGTAGAGATAGAACGTGAAACTACTTTGTTGTGTCAAGTTTCAAGAAGCTAGCACAAACCATGTTGGATTTAGAGTTCCAAATACATCTATCAATATAGGAGAAAACAGAGTGAAACCTAAAATTTCAAACTGTTACTGGACATGAACGCTTCAACATAGAAGAACGAAATTTGGGGAACCAAGTCACCTTAGTGTACTGATCATTACCTGAAAGTATCATCCAGTTTGGGTGAAAAAATATTTGCTGAGATTTCTGGAGATTCGTAATTTTTGGAAGCTTGGCAACCCCTTCCCATGAAAGTGTTTCTCGCCAGTCACTGCTTAGGGCTACATCAAGAGGAAACAAAACGTAGAGATAGAACGTGAAACTACTTTGTTTTGTCAACTTTCAAGAAGCTAGCACAAACCGTGTTGGATTCAGAGTTCCAAATACATCTATCAATATAGGAGAAAACAGAGTGAAACCTAAAAATTCAAACTGTTACTGGAAATGAACGCTTCAACATAGAAGAACGAAATTTGGGGAACCAAGTCGCCTTAGTGTACTGATCATTACCTGAAAGTATCATCCAGTTTGGGTGAAAAAATGTTTGCTGAGATTTCTGGAGATTCGTAATTTTTGGAAGCTTGGCAACCCCTTCCCATGAAAGTGTTTCTCGCCAGTCACTGCTTAGGGCTACATCAAGAGGAAACAAAACGTAGAGATAGAACGTGAAACTACTTTGTTGTGTCAAGTTTCAAGAAGCTAGCACAAATCGTGTTGGATTTAGAGTTCCAAATACATCTATCAATATAGGAGAAAACAGAGTGAAACCTAAAAATTCAAACTGTTACTGGAAATGAACGCTTCAACATAGAAGAACGAAATTTGGGGAACCAAGTCGCCTTAGTGTACTGATCATTACCTGAAAGTATCATCCAGTTTGGGTGAAAAAATATTTGCTGAGATTTCTGGAGATTCGTAATTTTGGGAAGCTTGGCAACCCCTTCCCATGAAAGTGTTTCTCGCCAGTCACTGCTTAGGGCTACATCAAGAGGAAACAAAACGTAGAGATAGAACGTGAAACTACTTTGTTGTGTCAAGTTTCAAGAAGCTAGCACAAACCATGTTGGATTTAGAGTTCCAAATACATCTATCAATATAGGAGAAAACAGAGTGAAACCTAAAAATTCAAACTGTTACTGGAAATGAACGCTTCAACATAGAAGAACGAAATTTGGGGAACCAAGTCGCCTTAGTGTACTGATCATTACCTGAAAGTATCATCCAGTTTGGGTGAAAAAATATTTGCTGAGATTTCTGGAGATTCGTAATTTTTGGAAGCTTGGCAACCCCTTCCCATGAAAGTGTTTCTCGCCAGTCACTGCTTAGGGCTACATCAAGAGGAAACAAAACGTAGAGATAGAATGTGAAACTACTTTGTTGTGTCAAGCTTCAAGAAGCTAGCACAAATCGTGTTGGATTTAGAGTTCCAAATACATCTATCAATATAGGAGAAAACAGAGTGAAACCTAAAAATTCAAACTGTTACTGGAAATGAACGCTTCAACATAGAAGAACGAAATTTGGGGAACCAAGTCGCCTTAGTGTACTGATCATTACCTGAAAGTATCATCCAGTTTGGGTGAAAAAATATTTGCTGAGATTTCTGGAGATTCGTAATTTTTGGAAGCTTGGCAACCCCTTCCCATGAAAGTGTTTCTCGCCAGTCACTGCTTAGGGCTACATCAAGAGGAAACAAAACGTAGAGATAGAACGTGAAACTACTTTGCTGTGTCAAGTTTCAAGAAGCTAGCACAAACCGTCTTGGATTTAGAGTTCCAAATACATCTATCAATATAGGAGAAAACAGAGTGAAACCTAAAAATTCAAACTGTTACTGGAAATGAACGCTTCAACATAGAAGAACGAAATTTGGGGAACCAAGTCGCCTTAGTGTACTGATCATTACCTGAAAGTATCATCCAGTTTGGGTGAAAAAATATTTGCTGAGATTTCTGGAGATTCGTAATTTTGGGAAGCTTGGCAACCCCTTCCCATGAAAGTGTTTCTCGCCAGTCACTGCTTAGGGCTACATCAAGAGGAAACAAAACGTAGAGATAGAACGTGAAACTACTTTGTTGTGTCAAGTTTCAAGAAGCTAGCACAAACCATGTTGGATTTAGAGTTCCAAATACATCTATCAATATAGGAGAAAACAGAGTGAAACCTAAAAATTCAAACTGTTACTGGAAATGAACGCTTCAACATAGAAGAACGAAATTTGGGGAACCAAGTCGCCTTAGTGTACTGATCATTACCTGAAAGTATCATCCAGTTTGGGTGAAAAAATATTTGCTGAGATTTCTGGAGATTCGTAATTTTTGGAAGCTTGGCAACCCCTTCCCATGAAAGTGTTTCTCGCCAGTCACTGCTTAGGGCTACATCAAGAGGAAACAAAACGTAGAGATAGAACGTGAAACTACTTTGTTGTGTCAAGTTTCAAGAAGCTAGCACAAACCATGTTGGATTTAGAGTTCCAAATACATCTATCAATATAGGAGAAAACAGAGTGAAACCTAAAAATTCAAACTGTTACTGGAAATGAACGCTTCAACATAGAAGAACGAAATTTGGGGAACCAAGTCGCCTTAGTGTACTGATCATTACCTGAAAGTATCATCCAGTTTGGGTGAAAAAATATTTGCTGAGATTTCTGGAGATTCGTAATTTTTGGAAGCTTGGCAACCCCTTCCCATGAAAGTGTTTCTCGCCAGTCACTGCTTAGGGCTACATCAAGAGGAAACAAAACGTAGAGATAGAACGTGAAACTACTTTGTTTTGTCAACTTTCAAGAAGCTAGCACAAACCTTGTTGGATTTAGAGTTCCAAATACATCTATCAATATAGGAGAAAACAGAGTGAAACCTAAAAATTCAAACTGTTACTGGAAATGAACGCTTCAACATAGAAGAACGAAATTTGGGGAACCAAGTCGCCTTAGTGTACTGATCATTACCTGAAAGTATCATCCAGTTTGGGTGAAAAAATATTTGCTGAGATTTCTGGAGATTCGTAATTTTTGGAAGCTTGGCAACCCCTTCCCATGAAAGTGTTTCTCGCCAGTCACTGCTTAGGGCTACATCAAGAGGAAACAAAACGTAGAGATAGAACGTGAAACTACTTTGTTGTGTCAAGTTTCAAGAAGCTAGCACAAACCATGTAGGATTTAGAGTTCCAAATACATCTATCAATATAGGAGAAAACAGAGTGAAACCTAAAAATTCAAACTGTTACTGGAAATGAACGCTTCAACATAGAAGAACGAAATTTGGGGAACCAAGTCGCCTTAGTGTACTGATCATTACCTGAAAGTATCATCCAGTTTGGGTGAAAAAATATTTGCTGAGATTTCTGGAGATTCGTAATTTTGGGAAGCTTGGCAACCCCTTCCCATGAAAGTGTTTCTCGCCAGTCACTGCTTAGGGCTACATCAAGAGGAAACAAAACGTAGAGATAGAACGTGAAACTACTTTGTTGTGTCAAGTTTCAAGAAGCTAGCACAAACCATGTTGGATTTAGAGTTCCAAATACATCTATCAATATAGGAGAAAACAGAGTGAAACCTAAAAATTCAAACTGTTACTGGAAATGAACGCTTCAACATAGAAGAACGAAATTTGGGGAACCAAGTCGCCTTAGTGTACTGATCATTACCTGAAAGTATCATCCAGTTTGGGTGAAAAAATATTTGCTGAGATTTCTGGAGATTCGTAATTTTTGGAAGCTTGGCAACCCCTTCCCATGAAAGTGTTTCTCGCCAGTCACTGCTTAGGGCTACATCAAGAGGAAACAAAACGTAGAGATAGAATGTGAAACTACTTTGTTGTGTCAAGCTTCAAGAAGCTAGCACAAATCGTGTTGGATTTAGAGTTCCAAATACATCTATCAATATAGGAGAAAACAGAGTGAAACCTAAAAATTCAAACTGTTACTGGAAATGAACGCTTCAACATAGAAGAACGAAATTTGGGGAACCAAGTCGCCTTAGTGTACTGATCATTACCTGAAAGTATCATCCAGTTTGGGTGAAAAAATATTTGCTGAGATTTCTGGAGATTCGTAATTTTTGGAAGCTTGGCAACCCCTTCCCATGAAAGTGTTTCTCGCCAGTCACTGCTTAGGGCTACATCAAGAGGAAACAAAACGTAGAGATAGAACGTGAAACTACTTTGTTTTGTCAACTTTCAAGAAGCTAGCACAACCCGTGTTGGATTCAGAGTTCCAAATACATCTATCAATATAGGAGAAAACAGAGTGAAACCTAAAAATTCAAACTGTTACTGGAAATGAACGCTTCAACATAGAAGAACGAAATTTGGGGAACCAAGTCGCCTTAGTGTACTGATCATTACCTGAAAGTATCATCCAGTTTGGGTGAAAAAATATTTGCTGAGATTTCTGGAGATTCGTAATTTTTGGAAGCTTGGCAACCCCTTCCCATGAAAGTGTTTCTCGCCAGTCACTGCTTAGGGCTACATCAAGAGGAAACAAAACGTAGAGATAGAACGTGAAACTACTTTGCTGTGTCAAGTTTCAAGAAGCTAGCACAAACCGTCTTGGATTTAGAGTTCCAAATACATCTATCAATATAGGAGAAAACAGAGTGAAACCTAAAAATTCAAACTGTTAATGGAAATGAACGCTTCAACATAGAAGAACGAAATTTGGGGAACCAAGTCGCCTTAGTGTACTGATCATTACCTGAAAGTATCATCCAGTTTGGGTGAAAAAATATTTGCTGAGATTTCTGGAGATTCGTAATTTTTGGAAGCTTGGCAACCCCTTCCCATGAAAGTGTTTCTCGCCAGTCACTGCTTAGGGCTACATCAAGAGGAAACAAAACGTAGAGATAGAACGTGAAACTACTTTGTTGTGTCAAGTTTCAAGAAGCTAGCACAAACCATGTTGGATTTAGAGTTCCAAATACATCTATCAATATAGGAGAAAACAGAGTGAAACCTAAAAATTCAAACTGTTACTGGACATGAACGCTTCAACATAGAAGAACGAAATTTGGGGAACCAAGTCACCTTAGTGTACTGATCATTACCTGAAAGTATCATCCAGTTTGGGTGAAAAAATATTTGCTGAGATTTCTGGAGATTCGTAATTTTTGGAAGCTTGGCAACCCCTTCCCATGAAAGTGTTTCTCGCCAGTCACTGCTTAGGGCTACATCAAGAGGAAACAAAACGTAGAGATAGAACGTGAAACTACTTTGTTTTGTCAACTTTCAAGAAGCTAGCACAAACCGTGTTGGATTCAGAGTTCCAAATACATCTATCAATATAGGAGAAAACAGAGTGAAACCTAAAAATTCAAACTGTTACTGGAAATGAACGCTTCAACATAGAAGAACGAAATTTGGGGAACCAAGTCGCCTTAGTGTACTGATCATTACCTGAAAGTATCATCCAGTTTGGGTGAAAAAATGTTTGCTGAGATTTCTGGAGATTCGTAATTTTTGGAAGCTTGGCAACCCCTTCCCATGAAAGTGTTTCTCGCCAGTCACTGCTTAGGGCTACATCAAGAGGAAACAAAACGTAGAGATAGAACGTGAAACTACTTTGTTGTGTCAAGTTTCAAGAAGCTAGCACAAATCGTGTTGGATTTAGAGTTCCAAATACATCTATCAATATAGGAGAAAACAGAGTGAAACCTAAAAATTCAAACTGTTACTGGAAATGAACGCTTCAACATAGAAGAACGAAATTTGGGGAACCAAGTCGCCTTAGTGTACTGATCATTACCTGAAAGTATCATCCAGTTTGGGTGAAAAAATATTTGCTGAGATTTCTGGAGATTCGTAATTTTGGGAAGCTTGGCAACCCCTTCCCATGAAAGTGTTTCTCGCCAGTCACTGCTTAGGGCTACATCAAGAGGAAACAAAACGTAGAGATAGAACGTGAAACTACTTTGTTGTGTCAAGTTTCAAGAAGCTAGCACAAACCATGTTGGATTTAGAGTTCCAAATACATCTATCAATATAGGAGAAAACAGAGTGAAACCTAAAAATTCAAACTGTTACTGGAAATGAACGCTTCAACATAGAAGAACGAAATTTGGGGAACCAAGTCGCCTTAGTGTACTGATCATTACCTGAAAGTATCATCCAGTTTGGGTGAAAAAATATTTGCTGAGATTTCTGGAGATTCGTAATTTTTGGAAGCTTGGCAACCCCTTCCCATGAAAGTGTTTCTCGCCAGTCACTGCTTAGGGCTACATCAAGAGGAAACAAAACGTAGAGATAGAATGTGAAACTACTTTGTTGTGTCAAGCTTCAAGAAGCTAGCACAAATCGTGTTGGATTTAGAGTTCCAAATACATCTATCAATATAGGAGAAAACAGAGTGAAACCTAAAAATTCAAACTGTTACTGGAAATGAACGCTTCAACATAGAAGAACGAAATTTGGGGAACCAAGTCGCCTTAGTGTACTGATCATTACCTGAAAGTATCATCCAGTTTGGGTGAAAAAATATTTGCTGAGATTTCTGGAGATTCGTAATTTTTGGAAGCTTGGCAACCCCTTCCCATGAAAGTGTTTCTCGCCAGTCACTGCTTAGGGCTACATCAAGAGGAAACAAAACGTAGAGATAGAACGTGAAACTACTTTGCTGTGTCAAGTTTCAAGAAGCTAGCACAAACCGTCTTGGATTTAGAGTTCCAAATACATCTATCAATATAGGAGAAAACAGAGTGAAACCTAAAAATTCAAACTGTTACTGGAAATGAACGCTTCAACATAGAAGAACGAAATTTGGGGAACCAAGTCGCCTTAGTGTACTGATCATTACCTGAAAGTATCATCCAGTTTGGGTGAAAAAATATTTGCTGAGATTTCTGGAGATTCGTAATTTTGGGAAGCTTGGCAACCCCTTCCCATGAAAGTGTTTCTCGCCAGTCACTGCTTAGGGCTACATCAAGAGGAAACAAAACGTAGAGATAGAACGTGAAACTACTTTGTTGTGTCAAGTTTCAAGAAGCTAGCACAAACCATGTTGGATTTAGAGTTCCAAATACATCTATCAATATAGGAGAAAACAGAGTGAAACCTAAAAATTCAAACTGTTACTGGAAATGAACGCTTCAACATAGAAGAACGAAATTTGGGGAACCAAGTCGCCTTAGTGTACTGATCATTACCTGAAAGTATCATCCAGTTTGGGTGAAAAAATATTTGCTGAGATTTCTGGAGATTCGTAATTTTTGGAAGCTTGGCAACCCCTTCCCATGAAAGTGTTTCTCGCCAGTCACTGCTTAGGGCTACATCAAGAGGAAACAAAACGTAGAGATAGAATGTGAAACTACTTTGTTGTGTCAAGCTTCAAGAAGCTAGCACAAATCGTGTTGGATTTAGAGTTCCAAATACATCTATCAATATAGGAGAAAACAGAGTGAAACCTAAAAATTCAAACTGTTACTGGAAATGAACGCTTCAACATAGAAGAACGAAATTTGGGGAACCAAGTCGCCTTAGTGTACTGATCATTACCTGAAAGTATCATCCAGTTTGGGTGAAAAAATATTTGCTGAGATTTCTGGAGATTCGTAATTTTTGGAAGCTTGGCAACCCCTTCCCATGAAAGTGTTTCTCGCCAGTCACTGCTTAGGGCTACATCAAGAGGAAACAAAACGTAGAGATAGAACGTGAAACTACTTTGCTGTGTCAAGTTTCAAGAAGCTAGCACAAACCGTCTTGGATTTAGAGTTCCAAATACATCTATCAATATAGGAGAAAACAGAGTGAAACCTAAAAATTCAAACTGTTACTGGAAATGAACGCTTCAACATAGAAGAACGAAATTTGGGGAACCAAGTCGCCTTAGTGTACTGATCATTACCTGAAAGTATCATCCAGTTTGGGTGAAAAAATATTTGCTGAGATTTCTGGAGATTCGTAATTTTGGGAAGCTTGGCAACCCCTTCCCATGAAAGTGTTTCTCGCCAGTCACTGCTTAGGGCTACATCAAGAGGAAACAAAACGTAGAGATAGAACGTGAAACTACTTTGTTGTGTCAAGTTTCAAGAAGCTAGCACAAACCATGTTGGATTTAGAGTTCCAAATACATCTATCAATATAGGAGAAAACAGAGTGAAACCTAAAAATTCAAACTGTTACTGGAAATGAACGCTTCAACATAGAAGAACGAAATTTGGGGAACCAAGTCGCCTTAGTGTACTGATCATTACCTGAAAGTATCATCCAGTTTGGGTGAAAAAATATTTGCTGAGATTTCTGGAGATTCGTAATTTTTGGAAGCTTGGCAACCCCTTCCCATGAAAGTGTTTCTCGCCAGTCACTGCTTAGGGCTACATCAAGAGGAAACAAAACGTAGAGATAGAACGTGAAACTACTTTGTTGTGTCAAGTTTCAAGAAGCTAGCACAAACCATGTTGGATTTAGAGTTCCAAATACATCTATCAATATAGGAGAAAACAGAGTGAAACCTAAAAATTCAAACTGTTACTGGAAATGAACGCTTCAACATAGAAGAACGAAATTTGGGGAACCAAGTCGCCTTAGTGTACTGATCATTACCTGAAAGTATCATCCAGTTTGGGTGAAAAAATATTTGCTGAGATTTCTGGAGATTCGTAATTTTTGGAAGCTTGGCAACCCCTTCCCATGAAAGTGTTTCTCGCCAGTCACTGCTTAGGGCTACATCAAGAGGAAACAAAACGTAGAGATAGAACGTGAAACTACTTTGTTTTGTCAACTTTCAAGAAGCTAGCACAAACCGTGTTGGATTTAGAGTTCCAAATACATCTATCAATATAGGAGAAAACAGAGTGAAACCTAAAAATTCAAACTGTTACTGGAAATGAACGCTTCAACATAGAAGAACGAAATTTGGGGAACCAAGTCGCCTTAGTGTACTGATCATTACCTGAAAGTATCATCCAGTTTGGGTGAAAAAATATTTGCTGAGATTTCTGGAGATTCGTAATTTTTGGAAGCTTGGCAACCCCTTCCCATGAAAGTGTTTCTCGCCAGTCACTGCTTAGGGCTACATCAAGAGGAAACAAAACGTAGAGATAGAACGTGAAACTACTTTGTTGTGTCAAGTTTCAAGAAGCTAGCACAAACCATGTAGGATTTAGAGTTCCAAATACATCTATCAATATAGGAGAAAACAGAGTGAAACCTAAAAATTCAAACTGTTACTGGAAATGAACGCTTCAACATAGAAGAACGAAATTTGGGGAACCAAGTCGCCTTAGTGTACTGATCATTACCTGAAAGTATCATCCAGTTTGGGTGAAAAAATATTTGCTGAGATTTCTGGAGATTCGTAATTTTTGGAAGCTTGGCAACCCCTTCCCATGAAAGTGTTTCTCGCCAGTCACTGCTTAGGGCTACATCAAGAGGAAACAAAACGTAGAGATAGAACGTGAAACTACTTTGTTGTGTCAAGTTTCAAGAAGCTAGCACAAACCATGTAGGATTTAGAGTTCCAAATACATCTATCAATATAGGAGAAAACAGAGTGAAACCTAAAAATTCAAACTGTTACTGGAAATGAACGCTTCAACATAGAAGAACGAAATTTGGGGAACCAAGTCGCCTTAGTGTACTGATCATTACCTGAAAGTATCATCCAGTTTGGGTGAAAAAATATTTGCTGAGATTTCTGGAGATTCATAATTTTTGGAAGCTTGGCAACCCCTTCCCATGAAAGTGTTTCTCGCCAGTCACTGCTTAGGGCTACATCAAGAGGAAACAAAACGTAGAGATAGAATGTGAAATTACTTTGTTGTGTCAAGCTTCAAGAAGCTAGCACAAATCGTGTTGGATTTAGAGTTCCAAATACATCTATCAATATAGGAGAAAACAGAGTGAAACCTAAAAATTCAAACTGTTACTGGAAATGAACGCTTCAACATAGAAGAACGAAATTTGGGGAACCAAGTCGCCTTAGTGTACTGATCATTACCTGAAAGTATCATCCAGTTTGGGTGAAAAAATATTTGCTGAGATTTCTGGAGATTCGTAATTTTTGGAAGCTTGGCAACCCCTTCCCATGAAAGTGTTTCTCGCCAGTCACTGCTTAGGGCTACATCAAGAGGAAACAAAACGTAGAGATAGAACGTGAAACTACTTTGCTGTGTCAAGTTTCAAGAAGCTAGCACAAACCATGTAGGATTTAGAGTTCCAAATACATCTATCAATATAGGAGAAAACAGAGTGAAACCTAAAAATTCAAACTGTTACTGGAAATGAACGCTTCAACATAGAAGAACGAAATTTGGAGAACCAAGTCGCCTTAGTGTACTGATCATTACCTGAAAGTATCATCCAGTTTGGGTGAAAAAATATTTGCTGAGATTTCTGGAGATTCGTAATTTTTGGAAGCTTGGCAACCCCTTCCCATGAAAGTGTTTCTCGCCAGTCACTGCTTAGGGCTACATCAAGAGGAAACAAAACGTAGAGATAGAACGTGAAACTACTTTGTTTTGTCAACTTTCAAGAAGCTAGCACAAACCGTGTTGGATTTAGAGTTCCAAATACATCTATCAATATAGGAGAAAACAGAGTGAAACCTAAAAATTCAAACTGTTACTGGAAATGAACGCTTCAACATAGAAGAACGAAATTTGGGGAACCAAGTCGCCTTAGTGTACTGATCATTACCTGAAAGTATCATCCAGTTTGGGTGAAAAAATATTTGCTGAGATTTCTGGAGATTCGTAATTTTTGGAAGCTTGGCAACCCCTTCCCATGAAAGTGTTTCTCGCCAGTCACTGCTTAGGGCTACATCAAGAGGAAACAAAACGTAGAGATAGAACGTGAAACTACTTTGTTGTGTCAAGTTTCAAGAAGCTAGCACAAACCATGTTGGATTTAGAGTTCCAAATACATCTATCAATATAGGAGAAAACAGAGTGAAACCTAAAAATTCAAACTGTTACTGGAAATGAACGCTTCAACATAGAAGAACGAAATTTGGGGAACCAAGTCGCCTTAGTGTACTGATCATTACCTGAAAGTATCATCCAGTTTGGGTGAAAAAATATTTGCTGAGATTTCTGGAGATTCGTAATTTTTGGAAGCTTGGCAACCCCTTCCCATGAAAGTGTTTCTCGCCAGTCACTGCTTAGGGCTACATCAAGAGGAAACAAAACGTAGAGATAGAATGTGAAATTACTTTGTAGTGTCAAGCTTCAAGAAGCTAGCACAAATCGTGTTGGATTTAGAGTTCCAAATACATCTATCAATATAGGAGAAAACAGAGTGAAACCTAAAAATTCAAACTGTTACTGGAAATGAACGCTTCAACATAGAAGAACGAAATTTGGGGAACCAAGTCGCCTTAGTGTACTGATCATTACCTGAAAGTATCATCCAGTTTGGGTGAAAAAATATTTGCTGAGATTTCTGGAGATTCGTAATTTTTGGAAGCTTGGCAACCCCTTCCCATGAAAGTGTTTCTCGCCAGTCACTGCTTAGGGCTACATCAAGAGGAAACAAAACGTAGAGATAGAACGTGAAACTACTTTGCTGTGTCAAGTTTCAAGAAGCTAGCACAAACCATGTAGGATTTAGAGTTCCAAATACATCTATCAATATAGGAGAAAACAGAGTGAAACCTAAAAATTCAAACTGTTACTGGAAATGAACGCTTCAACATAGAAGAACGAAATTTGGAGAACCAAGTCGCCTTAGTGTACTGATCATTACCTGAAAGTATCATCCAGTTTGGGTGAAAAAATATTTGCTGAGATTTCTGGAGATTCGTAATTTTTGGAAGCTTGGCAACCCCTTCCCATGAAAGTGTTTCTCGCCAGTCACTGCTTAGGGCTACATCAAGAGGAAACAAAACGTAGAGATAGAACGTGAAACTACTTTGCTGTGTCAAGTTTCAAGAAGCTAGCACAAACCGTCTTGGATTTAGAGTTCCAAATACATCTATCAATATAGGAGAAAACAGAGTGAAACCTAAAAATTCAAACTGTTACTGGAAATGAACGCTTCAACATAGAAGAACGAAATTTGGGGAACCATGTCGCCTTAGTGTACTGATCATTACCTGAAAGTATCATCCAGTTTGGGTGAAAAAATATTTGCTGAGATTTCTGGAGATTCGTAATTTTGGGAAGCTTGGCAACCCCTTCCCATGAAAGTGTTTCTCGCCAGTCACTGCTTAGGGCTACATCAAGAGGAAACAAAACGTAGAGATAGAACGTGAAACTACTTTGTTGTGTCAAGTTTCAAGAAGCTAGCACAAATCGTGTTGGATTTAGAGTTCCAAATACATCTATCAATATAGGAGAAAACAGAGTGAAACCTAAAAATTCAAACTGTTACTGGAAATGAACGCTTCAACATAGAAGAACGAAATTTGGGGAACCAAGTCGCCTTAGTGTACTGATCATTACCTGAAAGTATCATCCAGTTTGGGTGAAAAAATATTTGCTGAGATTTCTGGAGATTCGTAATTTTGGGAAGCTTGGCAACCCCTTCCCATGAAAGTGTTTCTCGCCAGTCACTGCTTAGGGCTACATCAAGAGGAAACAAAACGTAGAGATAGAACGTGAAACTACTTTGTTGTGTCAAGTTTCAAGAAGCTAGCACAAATCGTGTTGGATTTAGAGTTCCAAATACATCTATCAATATAGGAGAAAACAGAGTGAAACCTAAAAATTCAAACTGTTACTGGAAATGAACGCTTCAACATAGAAGAACGAAATTTGGGGAACCAAGTCGCCTTAGTGTACTGATCATTACCTGAAAGTATCATCCAGTTTGGGTGAAAAAATATTTGCTGAGATTTCTGGAGATTCGTAATTTTTGGAAGCTTGGCAACCCCTTCCCATGAAAGTGTTTCTCGCCAGTCACTGCTTAGGGCTACATCAAGAGGAAAGAAAACGTAGAGATAGAACGTGAAACTACTTTGTTGTGTCAAGTTTCAAGAAGCTAGCACAAACCATGTTGGATTTAGAGTTCCAAATACATCTATCAATATAGGAGAAAACAGAGTGAAACCTAAAAATTCAAACTGTTAATGGAAATGAACGCTTCAACATAGAAGAACGAAATTTGGGGAACCAAGTCGCCTTAGTGTACTGATCATTACCTGAAAGTATCATCCAGTTTGGGTGAAAAAATATTTGCTGAGATTTCTGGAGATTCGTAATTTTTGGAAGCTTGGCAACCCCTTCCCATGAAAGTGTTTCTCGCCAGTCACTGCTTAGGGCTACATCAAGAGGAAACAAAACGTAGAGATAGAACGTGAAACTACTTTGCTGTGTCAAGCTTCAAGAAGCTAGCACGAATCGTGTTGGATTCAGAGTTCCAAATACATCTATCAATATAGGAGAAAACAGAGTGAAACCTAAAAATTCAAACTGTTACTGGAAATGAACGCTTCAACATAGAAGAACGAAATTTGGGGAACCAAGTCGCCTTAGTGTACTGATCATTACCTGAAAGTATCATCCAGTTTGGGTGAAAAAATATTTGCTGAGATTTCTGGAGATTCGTAATTTTTGGAAGCTTGGCAACCCCTTCCCATGAAAGTGTTTCTCGCCAGTCACTGCTTAGGGCTACATCAAGAGGAAACAAAACGTAGAGATAGAACGTGAAACTACTTTGCTGTGTCAAGTTTCAAGAAGCTAGCACAAACCGTCTTGGATTCAGAGTTCCAAATACATCTATCAATATAGGAGAAAACAGAGTGAAACCTAAAAATTCAAACTGTTACTGGAAATGAACGCTTCAACATAGAAGAACGAAATTTGGGGAACCAAGTCGCCTTAGTGTACTGATCATTACCTGAAAGTATCATCCAGTTTGGGTGAAAAAATATTTGCTGAGATTTCTGGAGATTCGTAATTTTTGGAAGCTTGGCAACCCCTTCCCATGAAAGTGTTTCTCGCCAGTCACTGCTTAGGGCTACATCAAGAGGAAACAAAATGTAGAGATAGAACGTGAAACTACTTTGTTTTGTCAACTTTCAAGAAGCTAGCACAAACCGTGTTGGATTCAGAGTTCCAAATACATCTATCAATATAGGAGAAAACAGAGTGAAACCTAAAAATTCAAACTGTTACTGGAAATGAACGCTTCAACATAGAAGAACGAAATTTGGGGAACCAAGTCGCCTTAGTGTACTGATCATTACCTGAAAGTATCATCCAGTTTGGGTGAAAAAATATTTGCTGAGATTTCTGGAGATTCGTAATTTTGGGAAGCTTGGCAACCCCTTCCCATGAAAGTGTTTCTCGCCAGTCACTGCTTAGGGCTACATCAAGAGGAAACAAAACGTAGAGATAGAACGTGAAACTACTTTGTTGTGTCAAGTTTCAAGGAGCTAGCACAAACCGTCTTGGATTTAGAGTTCCAAATACATCTATCAATATAGGAGAAAACAGAGTGAAACCTAAAAATTCAAACTGTTACTGGAAATGAACGCTTCAACATAGAAGAACGAAATTTGGGGAACCAAGTCGCCTTAGTGTACTGATCATTACCTGAAAGTATCATCCAGTTTGGGTGAAAAAATATTTGCTGAGATTTCTGGAGATTCGTAATTTTTGGAAGCTTGGCAACCCCTTCCCATGAAAGTGTTTCTCGCCAGTCACTGCTTAGGGCTACATCAAGAGGAAACAAAACGTAGAGATAGAACGTGAAACTACTTTGTTGTGTCAACTTTCAAGAAGCTAGCACAAACCGTCTTGGATTCAGAGTTCCAAATACATCTATCAATATAGGAGAAAACAGAGTGAAACCTAAAAATTCAAACTGTTACTGGAAATGAACGCTTCAACATAGAAGAACGAAATTTGGGGAACCAAGTCGCCTTAGTGTACTGATCATTACCTGAAAGTATCATCCAGTTTGGGTGAAAAAATATTTGCTGAGATTTCTGGAGATTCGTAATTTTGGGAAGCTTGGCAACCCCTTCCCATGAAAGTGTTTCTCGCCAGTCACTGCTTAGGGCTACATCAAGAGGAAACAAAACGTAGAGATAGAACGTGAAACTACTTTGTTGTGTCAAGTTTCAAGAAGCTAGCACAAACCGTGTTGGATTTAGAGTTCCAAATACATCTATCAATATAGGAGAAAACAGAATGAAACCTAAAAATTCAAACTGTTACTGGAAATGAACGCTTCAGCATAGAAGAACGAAATTTGGGGAACCAAGTCGCCTTAGTGTACTGATCATTACCTGAAAGTATCATCCAGTTTGGGTGAAAAAATATTTGCTGAGATTTCTGGAGATTCGTAATTTTGGGAAGCTTGGCAACCCCTTCCCATGAAAGTGTTTCTCGCCAGTCACTGCTTAGGGCTACATCAAGAGGAAACAAAACGTAGAGATAGAACGTGAAACTACTTTGTTGTGTCAAGTTTCAAGAAGCTAGCACAAACCGTGTTGGATTTAGAGTTCCAAATACATCTATCAATATAGGAGAAAACAGAGTGAAACCTAAAAATTCAAACTGTTACTGGAAATGAACGCTTCAACATAGAAGAACGAAATTTGGGGAACCAAGTCGCCTTAGTGTACTGATCATTACCTGAAAGTATCATCCAGTTTGGGTGAAAAAATATTTGCTGAGATTTCTGGAGATTCGTAATTTTTGGAAGCTTGGCAACCCCTTCCCATGAAAGTGTTTCTCGCCAGTCACTGCTTAGGGCTACATCAAGAGGAAACAAAACGTAGAGATAGAACGTGAAACTACTTTGTTGTGTCAAGTTTCAAGAAGCTAGCACAAACCATGTTGGATTTAGAGTTCCAAATACATCTATCAATATAGGAGAAAACAGAGTGAAACCTAAAAATTCAAACTGTTACTGGAAATGAACGCTTCAACATAGAAGAACGAAATTTGGGGAACCAAGTCGCCTTAGTGTACTGATCATTACCTGAAAGTATCATCCAGTTTGGGTGAAAAAATATTTGCTGAGATTTCTGGAGATTCGTAATTTTTGGAAGCTTGGCAACCCCTTCCCATGAAAGTGTTTCTCGCCAGTCACTGCTTAGGGCTACATCAAGAGGAAACAAAACGTAGAGATAGAACGTGAAACTACTTTGCTGTGTCAAGCTTCAAGAAGCTAGCACGAATCGTGTTGGATTTAGAGTTCCAAATACATCTATCAATATAGGAGAAAACAGAGTGAAACCTAAAAATTCAAACTGTTACTGGAAATGAACGCTTCAACATAGAAGAACGAAATTTGGGGAACCAAGTCGCCTTAGTGTACTGATCATTACCTGAAAGTATCATCCAGTTTGGGTGAAAAAATATTTGCTGAGATTTCTGGAGATTCGTAATTTTTGGAAGCTTGGCAACCCCTTCCCATGAAAGTGTTTCTCGCCAGTCACTGCTTAGGGCTACATCAAGAGGAAACAAAACGTAGAGATAGAACGTGCAACTACTTTGTTTTGTCAACTTTCAAGAAGCTAGCACAAACCGTGTTGGATTCAGAGTTCCAAATACATCTATCAATATAGGAGAAAAGAGAGTGAAACCTAAAAATTCAAACTGTTACTGGAAATGAACGCTTCAACATAGAAGAACGAAATTTGGGGAACCAAGTCGCCTTAGTGTACTGATCATTACCTGAAAGTATCATCCAGTTTGGGTGAAAAAATATTTGCTGAGATTTCTGGAGATTCGTAATTTTGGGAAGCTTGGCAACCCCTTCCCATGAAAGTGTTTCTCGCCAGTCACTGCTTAGGGCTACATCAAGAGGAAACAAAACGTAGAGATAGAACGTGAAACTACTTTGTTGTGTCAAGTTTCAAGAAGCTAGCACAAACCGTCTTGGATTTAGAGTTCCAAATACATCTATCAATATAGGAGAAAACAGAGTGCAACCTAAAAATTCAAACTGTTACTGGAAATGAACGCTTCAACATAGAAGAACGAAATTTGGGGAACCAAGTCGCCTTAGTGTACTGATCATTACCTGAAAGTATCATCCAGTTTGGGTGAAAAAATATTTGCTGAGATTTCTGGAGATTCGTAATTTTTGGAAGCTTGGCAACCCCTTCCCATGAAAGTGTTTCTCGCCAGTCACTGCTTAGGGCTACATCAAGACGAAACAAAACGTAGAGATAGAACGTGAAACTACTTTGTTGTGTCAAGTTTCAAGAAGCTAGCACAAACCATGTTGGATTTAGAGTTCCAAATACATCTATCAATATAGGAGAAAACAGAGTGAAACCTAAAAATTCAAACTGTTACTGGAAATGAACGCTTCAACATAGAAGAACGAAATTTGGGGAACCAAGTCGCCTTAGTGTACTGATCATTACCTGAAAGTATCATCCAGTTTGGGTGAAAAAATATTTGCTGAGATTTCTGGAGATTCGTAATTTTTGGAAGCTTGGCAACCCCTTCCCATGAAAGTGTTTCTCGCCAGTCACTGCTTAGGGCTACATCAAGAGGAAACAAAACGTAGAGATAGAACGTGAAACTACTTTGTTGTGTCAAGTTTCAAGAAGCTAGCACAAACCGTGTTGGATTTAGAGTTCCAAATACATCTATCAATATAGGAGAAAACAGAGTGAAACCTAAAAATTCAAACTGTTACTGGAAATGAACGCTTCAACATAGAAGAACGAAATTTGGGGAACCAAGTCGCCTTAGTGTACTGATCATTACCTGAAAGTATCATCCAGTTTGGGTGAAAAAATATTTGCTGAGATTTCTGGAGATTCGTAATTTTTGGAAGCTTGGCAACCCCTTCCCATGAAAGTGTTTCTCGCCAGTCACTGCTTAGGGCTACATCAAGAGGAAACAAAACGTAGAGATAGAACGTGAAACTACTTTGTTGTGTCAAGTTTCAAGAAGCTAGCACAAACCGTGTTGGATTTAGAGTTCCAAGTACATCTATCAATATAGGAGAAAACAGAGTGAAACCTAAAAATTCAAACTGTTACTGGAAATGAACGCTTCAACATAGAAGAACGAAATTTGGGGAACCAAGTCGCCTTAGTGTACTGATCATTACCTGAAAGTATCATCCAGTTTGGGTGAAAAAATATTTGCTGAGATTTCTGGAGATTCGTAATTTTTGGAAGCTTGGCAACCCCTTCCCATGAAAGTGTTTCTCGCCAGTCACTGCTTAGGGCTACATCAAGAGGAAACAAAACGTAGAGATAGAACGTGAAACTACTTTGTTGTGTCAAGTTTCAAGAAGCTAGCACAAACCATGTTGGATTTAGAGTTCCAAATACATCTATCAATATAGGAGAAAACAGAGTGAAACCTAAAAATTCAAACTGTTACTGGAAATGAACGCTTCAACATAGAAGAACGAAATTTGGGGAACCAAGTCGCCTTAGTGTACTGATCATTACCTGAAAGTATCATCCAGTTTGGGTGAAAAAATATTTGCTGAGATTTCTGGAGATTCGTAATTTTTGGAAGCTTGGCAACCCCTTCCCATGAAAGTGTTTCTCGCCAGTCACTGCTTAGGGCTACATCAAGAGGAAACAAAACGTAGAGATAGAACGTGAAACTACTTTGCTGTGTCAAGCTTCAAGAAGCTAGCACGAATCGTGTTGGATTTAGAGTTCCAAATACATCTATCAATATAGGAGAAAACAGAGTGAAACCTAAAAATTCAAACTGTTACTGGAAATGAACGCTTCAACATAGAAGAACGAAATTTGGGGAACCAAGTCGCCTTAGTGTACTGATCATTACCTGAAAGTATCATCCAGTTTGGGTGAAAAAATATTTGCTGAGATTTCTGGAGATTCGTAATTTTTGGAAGCTTGGCAACCCCTTCCCATGAAAGTGTTTCTCGCCAGTCACTGCTTAGGGCTACATCAAGAGGAAACAAAACGTAGAGATAGAACGTGAAACTACTTTGCTGTGTCAAGTTTCAAGAAGCTAGCACAAACCGTCTTGGATTCAGAGTTCCAAATACATCTATCAATATACGAGAAAACAGAGTGAAACCTAAAAATTCAAACTGTTACTGGAAATGAACGCTTCAACATAGAAGAACGAAATTTGGGGAACCAAGTCGCCTTAGTGTACTGATCATTACCTGAAAGTATCATCCAGTTTGGGTGAAAAAATATTTGCTGAGATTTCTGGAGATTCGTAATTTTTGGAAGCTTGGCAACCCCTTCCCATGAAAGTGTTTCTCGCCAGTCACTGCTTAGGGCTACATCAAGAGGAAACAAAACGTAGAGATAGAACGTGAAACTACTTTGTTTTGTCAACTTTCAAGAAGCTAGCACAAACCGTGTTGGATTCAGAGTTCCAAATACATCTATCAATATAGGAGAAAACAGAGTGAAACATAAAAATTCAAACTGTTACTGGAAATGAACGCTTCAACATAGAAGAACGAAATTTGGGGAACCAAGTCGCCTTAGTGTACTGATCATTACCTGAAAGTATCATCCAGTTTGGGTGAAAAAATATTTGCTGAGATTTCTGGAGATTCGTAATTTTGGGAAGCTTGGCAACCCCTTCCCATGAAAGTGTTTCTCGCCAGTCACTGCTTAGGGCTACATCAAGAGGAAACAAAACGTAGAGATAGAACGTGAAACTACTTTGTTATGTCAAGTTTCAAGAAGCTAGCACAAACCGTCTTGGATTTAGAGTTCCAAATACATCTATCAATATAGGAGAAAACAGAGTGAAACCTAAAAATTCAAACTGTTACTGGAAATGAACGCTTCAACATAGAAGAACGAAATTTGGGGAACCAAGTCGCCTTAGTGTACTGATCATTACCTGAAAGTATCATCCAGTTTGGGTGAAAAAATATTTGCTGAGATTTCTGGAGATTCGTAATTTTTGGAAGCTTGGCAACCCCTTCCCATGAAAGTGTTTCTCGCCAGTCACTGCTTAGGGCTACATCAAGACGAAACAAAACGTAGAGATAGAACGTGAAACTACTTTGTTGTGTCAAGTTTCAAGAAGCTAGCACAAACCATGTTGGATTTAGAGTTCCAAATACATCTATCAATATAGGAGAAAACAGAGTGAAACCTAAAAATTCAAACTGTTACTGGAAATGAACGCTTCAACATAGAAGAACGAAATTTGGGGAACCAAGTCGCCTTAGTGTACTGATCATTACCTGAAAGTATCATCCAGTTTGGGTGAAAAAATATTTGCTGAGATTTCTGGAGATTCGTAATTTTTGGAAGCTTGGCAACCCCTTCCCATGAAAGTGTTTCTCGCCAGTCACTGCTTAGGGCTACATCAAGAGGAAACAAAACGTAGAGATAGAATGTGAAACTACTTTGTTGTGTCAAGCTTCAAGAAGCTAGCACAAATCGTGTTGGATTTAGAGTTCCAAATACATCTATCAATATAGGAGAAAACAGAGTGAAACCTAAAAATTCAAACTGTTACTGGAAATGAACGCTTCAACATAGAAGAACGAAATTTGGGGAACCAAGTCGCCTTAGTGTACTGATCATTACCTGAAAGTATCATCCAGTTTGGGTGAAAAAATATTTGCTGAGATTTCTGGAGATTCGTAATTTTGGGAAGCTTGGCAACCCCTTCCCATGAAAGTGTTTCTCGCCAGTCACTGCTTAGGGCTACATCAAGAGGAAACAAAACGTAGAGATAGAACGTGAAACTACTTTGTTGTGTCAAGTTTCAAGAAGCTAGCACAAACCGTGTTGGATTTAGAGTTCCAAATACATCTATCAATATAGGAGAAAACAGAGTGAAACCTAAAAATTCAAACTGTTACTGGAAATGAACGCTTCAACATAGAAGAACGAAATTTGGGGAACCAAGTCGCCTTAGTGTACTGATCATTACCTGAAAGTATCATCCAGTTTGGGTGAAAAAATATTTGCTGAGATTTCTGGAGATTCGTAATTTTGGGAAGCTTGGCAACCCCTTCCCATGAAAGTGTTTCTCGCCAGTCACTGCTTAGGGCTACATCAAGAGGAAACAAAACGTAGAGATAGAACGTGAAACTACTTTGTTGTGTCAAGTTTCAAGAAGCTAGCACAAACCGTGTTGGATTTAGAGTTCCAAATACATCTATCAATATAGGAGAAAACAGAGTGAAACCTAAAAATTCAAACTGTTACTGGAAATGAACGCTTCAACATAGAAGAACGAAATTTGGGGAACCAAGTCGCCTTAGTGTACTGATCATTACCTGAAAGTATCATCCAGTTTGGGTGAAAAAATATTTGCTGAGATTTCTGGAGATTCGTAATTTTTGGAAGCTTGGCAACCCCTTCCCATGAAAGTGTTTCTCGCCAGTCACTGCTTAGGGCTACATCAAGAGGAAACAAAACGTAGAGATAGAACGTGAAACTACTTTGTTGTGTCAAGTTTCAAGAAGCTAGCACAAACCATGTTGGATTTAGAGTTCCAAATACATCTATCAATATAGGAGAAAACAGAGTGAAACCTAAAAATTCAAACTGTTACTGGAAATGAACGCTTCAACATAGAAGAACGAAATTTGGGGAACCAAGTCGCCTTAGTGTACTGATCATTACCTGAAAGTATCATCCAGTTTGGGTGAAAAAATATTTGCTGAGATTTCTGGAGATTCGTAATTTTTGGAAGCTTGGCAACCCCTTCCCATGAAAGTGTTTCTCGCCAGTCACTGCTTAGGGCTACATCAAGAGGAAACAAAACGTAGAGATAGAACGTGAAACTACTTTGCTGTGTCAAGCTTCAAGAAGCTAGCACGAATCGTGTTGGATTTAGAGTTCCAAATACATCTATCAATATAGGAGAAAACAGAGTGAAACCTAAAAATTCAAACTGTTACTGGAAATGAACGCTTCAACATAGAAGAACGAAATTTGGGGAACCAAGTCGCCTTAGTGTACTGATCATTACCTGAAAGTATCATCCAGTTTGGGTGAAAAAATATTTGCTGAGATTTCTGGAGATTCGTAATTTTGGGAAGCTTGGCAACCCCTTCCCATGAAAGTGTTTCTCGCCAGTCACTGCTTAGGGCTACATCAAGAGGAAACAAAACGTAGAGATAGAACGTGAAACTACTTTGCTGTGTCAAGTTTCAAGAAGCTAGCACAAACCGTCTTGGATTCAGAGTTCCAAATACATCTATCAATATAGGAGAAAACAGAGTGAAACCTAAAAATTCAAACTGTTACTGGAAATGAACGCTTCAACATAGAAGAACGAAATTTGGGGAACCAAGTCGCCTTAGTGTACTGATCATTACCTGAAAGTATCATCCAGTTTGGGTGAAAAAATATTTGCTGAGATTTCTGGAGATTCGTAATTTTTGGAAGCTTGGCAACCCCTTCCCATGAAAGTGTTTCTCGCCAGTCACTGCTTAGGGCTACATCAAGAGGAAACAAAACGTAGAGATAGAACGTGAAACTACTTTGTTTTGTCAACTTTCAAGAAGCTAGCACAAACCGTGTTGGATTCAGAGTTCCAAATACATCTATCAATATAGGAGAAAACAGAGTGAAACCTAAAAATTCAAACTGTTACTGGAAATGAACGCTTCAACATAGAAGAACGAAATTTGGGGAACCAAGTCGCCTTAGTGTACTGATCATTACCTGAAAGTATCATCCAGTTTGGGTGAAAAAATATTTGCTGAGATTTCTGGAGATTCGTAATTTTGGGAAGCTTGGCAACCCCTTCCCATGAAAGTGTTTCTCGCCAGTCACTGCTTAGGGCTACATCAAGAGGAAACAAAACGTAGAGATAGAACGTGAAACTACTTTGTTGTGTCAAGTTTCAAGAAGCTAGCACAAACCGTCTTGGATTTAGAGTTCCAAATACATCTATCAATATAGGAGAAAACAGAGTGAAACCTAAAAATTCAAACTGTTACTGGAAATGAACGCTTCAACATAGAAGAACGAAATTTGGGGAACCAAGTCACCTTAGTGTACTGATCATTACCTGAAAGTATCATCCAGTTTGGGTGAAAAAATATTTGCTGAGATTTCTGGAGATTCGTAATTTTTGGAAGCTTGGCAACACCTTCCCATGAAAGTGTTTCTCGCCAGTCACTGCTTAGGGCTACATCAAGACGAAACAAAACGTAGAGATAGAACGTGAAACTACTTTGTTGTGTCAAGTTTCAAGAAGCTAGCACAAACCATGTTGGATTTAGAGTTCCAAATACATCTATCAATATAGGAGAAAACAGAGTGAAACCTAAAAATTCAAACTGTTACTGGAAATGAACGCTTCAACATAGAAGAACGAAATTTGGGGAACCAAGTCGCCTTAGTGTACTGATCATTACCTGAAAGTATCATCCAGTTTGGGTGAAAAAATATTTGCTGAGATTTCTGGAGATTCGTAATTTTTGGAAGCTTGGCAACCCCTTCCCATGAAAGTGTTTCTCGCCAGTCACTGCTTAGGGCTACATCAAGAGGAAACAAAACGTAGAGATAGAATGTGAAACTACTTTGTTGTGTCAAGCTTCAAGAAGCTAGCACAAATCGTGTTGGATTTAGAGTTCCAAATACATCTATCAATATAGGAGAAAACAGAGTGAAACCTAAAAATTCAAACTGTTACTGGAAATGAACGCTTCAACATAGAAGAACGAAATTTGGGGAACCAAGTCGCCTTAGTGTACTGATCATTACCTGAAAGTATCATCCAGTTTGGGTGAAAAAATATTTGCTGAGATTTCTGGAGATTCGTAATTTTTGGAAGCTTGGCAACCCCTTCCCATGAAAGTGTTTCTCGCCAGTCACTGCTTAGGGCTACATCAAGAGGAAACAAAACGTAGAGATAGAACGTGAAACTACTTTGCTGTGTCAAGTTTCAAGAAGCTAGCACAAACCGTCTTGGATTTAGAGTTCCAAATACATCTATCAATATAGGAGAAAACAGAGTGAAACCTAAAAATTCAAACTGTTAATGGAAATGAACGCTTCAACATAGAAGAACGAAATTTGGGGAACCAAGTCGCCTTAGTGTACTGATCATTACCTGAAAGTATCATCCAGTTTGGGTGAAAAAATATTTGCTGAGATTTCTGGAGATTCGTAATTTTGGGAAGCTTGGCAACCCCTTCCCAAAAAAGTGTTTCTCGCCAGTCACTGCTTAGGGCTACATCAAGAGGAAACAAAACGTAGAGATAGAACGTGAAACTACTTTGTTGTGTCAAGTTTCAAGAAGCTAGCACAAACCATGTTGGATTTAGAGTTCCAAATACATCTATCAATATAGGAGAAAACAGAGTGAAACCTAAAAATTCAAACTGTTACTGGAAATGAACGCTTCAACATAGAAGAACGAAATTTGGGGAACCAAGTCGCCTTAGTGTACTGATCATTACCTGAAAGTATCATCCAGTTTGGGTGAAAAAATATTTGCTGAGATTTCTGGAGATTCGTAATTTTTGGAAGCTTGGCAACCCCTTCCCATGAAAGTGTTTCTCGCCAGTCACTGCTTAGGGCTACATCAAGAGGAAACAAAACGTAGAGATAGAACGTGAAACTACTTTGTTTTGTCAACTTTCAAGAAGCTACAACAAACCGTGTTGGATTCAGAGTTCCAAATACATCTATCAATATAGGAGAAAACAGAGTGAAACCTAAAAATTCAAACTGTTACTGGAAATGAACGCTTCAACATAGAAGAACGAAATTTGGGGAACCAAGTCGCCTTAGTGTACTGATCATTACCTGAAAGTATCATCCAGTTTGGGTGAAAAAATATTTGCTGAGATTTCTGGAGATTCGTAATTTTGGGAAGCTTGGCAACCCCTTCCCATGAAAGTGTTTCTCGCCAGTCACTGCTTAGGGCTACATCAAGAGGAAACAAAACGTAGAGATAGAACGTGAAACTACTTTGTTGTGTCAAGTTTCAAGAAGCTAGCACAAATCGTGTTGGATTTAGAGTTCCAAATACATCTATCAATATAGGAGAAAACAGAGTGAAACCTAAAAATTCAAACTGTTACTGGAAATGAACGCTTCAACATAGAAGAACGAAATTTGGGGAACCAAGTCGCCTTAGTGTACTGATCATTACCTGAAAGTATCATCCAGTTTGGGTGAAAAAATATTTGCTGAGATTTCTGGAGATTCGTAATTTTGGGAAGCTTGGCAACCCCTTCCCATGAAAGTGTTTCTCGCCAGTCACTGCTTAGGGCTACATCAAGACGAAACAAAACGTAGAGATAGAACGTGAAACTACTTTGTTGTGTCAAGTTTCAAGAAGCTAGCACAAACCGTGTTGGATTTAGAGTTCCAAATACATCTATCAATATAGGAGAAAACAGAGTGAAACCTAAAAATTCAAACTGTTACTGGAAATGAACGCTTCAACATAGAAGAACGAAATTTGGGGAACCAAGTCGCCTTAGTGTACTGATCATTACCTGAAAGTATCATCCAGTTTGGGTGAAAAAATATTTGCTGAGATTTCTGGAGATTCGTAATTTTTGGAAGCTTGGCAACCCCTTCCCATGAAAGTGTTTCTCGCCAGTCACTGCTTAGGGCTACATCAAGAGGAAACAAAACGTAGAGATAGAACGTGAAACTACTTTGTTGTGTCAAGTTTCAAGAAGCTAGCACAAACCATGTTGGATTTAGAGTTCCAAATACATCTATCAATATAGGAGAAAACAGAGTGAAACCTAAAAATTCAAACTGTTACTGGAAATGAACGCTTCAACATAGAAGAACGAAATTTGGGGAACCAAGTCGCCTTAGTGTACTGATCATTACCTGAAAGTATCATCCAGTTTGGGTGAAAAAATATTTGCTGAGATTTCTGGAGATTCGTAATTTTTGGAAGCTTGGCAACCCCTTCCCATGAAAGTGTTTCTCGCCAGTCACTGCTTAGGGCTACATCAAGAGGAAACAAAACGTAGAGATAGAACGTGAAACTACTTTGTTGTGTCAAGCTTCAAGAAGCTAGCACGAATCGTGTTGGATTTAGAGTTCCAAATACATCTATCAATATAGGAGAAAACAGAGTGAAACCTAAAAATTCAAACTGTTACTGGAAATGAACGCTTCAACATAGAAGAACGAAATTTGGGGAACCAAGTCGCCTTAGTGTACTGATCATTACCTGAAAGTATCATCCAGTTTGGGTGAAAAAATATTTGCTGAGATTTCTGGAGATTCGTAATTTTGGGAAGCTTGGCAACCCCTTCCCATGAAAGTGTTTCTCGCCAGTCACTGCTTAGGGCTACATCAAGAGGAAACAAAACGTAGAGATAGAACGTGAAACTACTTTGCTGTGTCAAGTTTCAAGAAGCTAGCACAAACCGTCTTGGATTTAGAGTTCCAAATACATCTATCAATATAGGAGAAAACAGAGTGAAACCTAAAAATTCAAACTGTTAATGGAAATGAACGCTTCAACATAGAAGAACGAAATTTGGGGAACCAAGTCGCCTTAGTGTACTGATCATTACCTGAAAGTATCATCCAGTTTGGGTGAAAAAATATTTGCTGAGATTTCTGGAGATTCGTAATTTTTGGAAGCTTGGCAACCCCTTCCCATGAAAGTGTTTCTCGCCAGTCACTGCTTAGGGCTACATCAAGAGGAAACAAAACGTAGAGATAGAACGTGAAACTACTTTGTTTTGTCAACTTTCAAGAAGCTAGCACAAACCGTGTTGGATTCAGAGTTCCAAATACATCTATCAATATAGGAGAAAACAGAGTGAAACCTAAAAATTCAAACTGTTACTGGAAATGAACGCTTCAACATAGAAGAACGAAATTTGGGGAACCAAGTCGCCTTAGTGTACTGATCATTACCTGAAAGTATCATCCAGTTTGGGTGAAAAAATATTTGCTGAGATTTCTGGAGATTCGTAATTTTGGGAAGCTTGGCAACCCCTTCCCATGAAAGTGTTTCTCGCCAGTCACTGCTTAGGGCTACATCAAGAGGAAACAAAACGTAGAGATAGAACGTGAAACTACTTTGTTGTGTCAAGTTTCAAGAAGCTAGCACAAACCGTGTTGGATTTAGAGTTCCAAATACATCTATCAATATAGGAGAAAACAGAGTGAAACCTAAAAATTCAAACTGTTACTGGAAATGAACGCTTCAACATAGAAGAACGAAATTTGGGGAACCAAGTCGCCTTAGTGTACTGATCATTACCTGAAAGTATCATCCAGTTTGGGTGAAAAAATATTTGCTGAGATTTCTGGAGATTCGTAATTTTTGGAAGCTTGGCAACCCCTTCCCATGAAAGTGTTTCTCGCCAGTCACTGCTTAGGGCTACATCAAGAGGAAACAAAACGTAGAGATAGAATGTGAAACTACTTTGTTGTGTCAAGCTTCAAGAAGCTAGCACAAATCGTGTTGGATTTAGAGTTCCAAATACATCTATCAATATAGGAGAAAACAGAGTGAAACCTAAAAATTCAAACTGTTACTGGAAATGAACGCTTCAACATAGAAGAACGAAATTTGGGGAACCAAGTCGCCTTAGTGTACTGATCATTACCTGAAAGTATCATCCAGTTTGGGTGAAAAAATATTTGCTGAGATTTCTGGAGATTCGTAATTTTTGGAAGCTTGGCAACCCCTTCCCATGAAAGTGTTTCTCGCCAGTCACTGCTTAGGGCTACATCAAGAGGAAACAAAACGTAGAGATAGAACGTGAAACTACTTTGCTGTGTCAAGTTTCAAGAAGCTAGCACAAACCGTCTTGGATTTAGAGTTCCAAATACATCTATCAATATAGGAGAAAACAGAGTGAAACCTAAAAATTCAAACTGTTAATGGAAATGAACGCTTCAACATAGAAGAACGAAATTTGGGGAACCAAGTCGCCTTAGTGTACTGATCATTACCTGAAAGTATCATCCAGTTTGGGTGAAAAAATATTTGCTGAGATTTCTGGAGATTCGTAATTTTGGGAAGCTTGGCAACCCCTTCCCATGAAAGTGTTTCTCGCCAGTCACTGCTTAGGGCTACATCAAGAGGAAACAAAACGTAGAGATAGAACGTGAAACTACTTTGTTGTGTCAACTTTCAAGAAGCTAGCACAAACCGTGTTGGATTCAGAGTTCCAAATACATCTATCAATATAGGAGAAAACAGAGTGAAACCTAAAAATTCAAACTGTTACTGGAAATGAACGCTTCAACATAGAAGAACGAAATTTGGGGAACCAAGTCGCCGTAGTGTACTGATCATTACCTGAAAGTATCATCCAGTTTGGGTGAAAAAATATTTGCTGAGATTTCTGGAGATTCGTAATTTTGGGAAGCTTGGCAACCCCTTCCCATGAAAGTGTTTCTCGCCAGTCACTGCTTAGGGCTACATCAAGAGGAAACAAAACGTAGAGATAGAACGTGAAACTACTTTGTTTTGTCAACTTTCAAGAAGCTACAACAAACCGTGTTGGATTCAGAGTTCCAAATACATCTATCAATATAGGAGAAAACAGAGTGAAACCTAAAAATTCAAACTGTTACTGGAAATGAACGCTTCAACATAGAAGAACGAAATTTGGGGAACCAAGTCGCCTTAGTGTACTGATCATTACCTGAAAGTATCATCCAGTTTGGGTGAAAAAATATTTGCTGAGATTTCTGGAGATTCGTAATTTTGGGAAGCTTGGCAACCCCTTCCCATGAAAGTGTTTCTCGCCAGTCACTGCTTAGGGCTACATCAAGAGGAAACAAAACGTAGAGATAGAACGTGAAACTACTTTGTTGTGTCAAGTTTCAAGAAGCTAGCACAAACCGTGTTGGATTCAGAGTTCCAAATACATCTATCAATATAGGAGAAAACAGAGTGAAACCTAAAAATTCAAACTGTTACTGGAAATGAACGCTTCAACATAGAAGAACGAAATTTGGGGAACCAAGTCACCTTAGTGTACTGATCATTACCTGAAAGTATCATCCAGTTTGGGTGAAAAAATATTTGCTGAGATTTCTGGAGATTCGTAATTTTGGGAAGCTTGGCAACCCCTTCCCATGAAAGTGTTTCTCGCCAGTCACTGCTTAGGGCTACATCAAGAGGAAACAAAACGTAGAGATAGAATGTGAAACTACTTTGTTGTGTCAAGCTTCAAGAAGCTAGCACAAATCGTGTTGGATTTAGAGTTCCAAATACATCTATCAATATAGGAGAAAACAGAGTGAAACCTAAAAATTCAAACTGTTACTGGAAATGAACGCTTCAACATAGAAGAACGAAATTTGGGGAACCAAGTCGCCTTAGTGTACTGATCATTACCTGAAAGTATCATCCAGTTTGGGTGAAAAAATATTTGCTGAGATTTCTGGAGATTCGTAATTTTTGGAAGCTTGGCAACCCCTTCCCATGAAAGTGTTTCTCGCCAGTCACTGCTTAGGGCTACATCAAGAGGAAACAAAACGTAGAGATAGAACGTGAAACTACTTTGCTGTGTCAAGTTTCAAGAAGCTAGCACAAACCGTCTTGGATTTAGAGTTCCAAATACATCTATCAATATAGGAGAAAACAGAGTGAAACCTAAAAATTCAAACTGTTAATGGAAATGAACGCTTCAACATAGAAGAATGAAATTTGGGGAACCAAGTCGCCTTAGTGTACTGATCATTACCTGAAAGTATCATCCAGTTTGGGTGAAAAAATATTTGCTGAGATTTCTGGAGATTCGTAATTTTTGGAAGCTTGGCAACCCCTTCCCATGAAAGTGTTTCTCGCCAGTCACTGCTTAGGGCTACATCAAGAGGAAACAAAACGTAGAGATAGAACGTGAAACTACTTTGTTTTGTCAACTTTCAAGAAGCTAGCACAAACCGTGTTGGATTCAGAGTTCCAAATACATCTATCAATATAGGAGAAAACAGAGTGAAACCTAAAAATTCAAACTGTTACTGGAAATGAACGCTTCAACATAGAAGAACGAAATTTGGGGAACCAAGTCGCCTTAGTGTACTGATCATTACCTGAAAGTATCATCCAGTTTGGGTGAAAAAATATTTGCTGAGATTTCTGGAGATTCGTAATTTTGGGAAGCTTGGCAACCCCTTCCCATGAAAGTGTTTCTCGCCAGTCACTGCTTAGGGCTACATCAAGAGGAAACAAAACGTAGAGATAGAACGTGAAACTACTTTGTTTTGTCAACTTTCAAGAAGCTAGCACAAACCGTGTTGGATTCAGAGTTCCAAATACATCTATCAATATAGGAGAAAACAGAGTGAAACCTAAAAATTCAAACTGTTACTGGAAATGAACGCTTCAACATAGAAGAACGAAATTTGGGGAACCAAGTCGCCTTAGTGTACTGATCATTACCTGAAAGTATCATCCAGTTTGGGTGAAAAAATATTTGCTGAGATTTCTGGAGATTCGTAATTTTTGGAAGCTTGGCAACCCCTTCCCATGAAAGTGTTTCTCGCCAGTCACTGCTTAGGGCTACATCAAGAGGAAACAAAACGTAGAGATAGAACGTGAAACTACTTTGTTGTGTCAAGCTTCAAGAAGCTAGCACGAATCGTGTTGGATTTAGAGTTCCAAATACATCTATCAATATAGGAGAAAACAGAGTGAAACCTAAAAATTCAAACTGTTACTGGAAATGAACGCTTCAACATAGAAGAACGAAATTTGGGGAACCAAGTCGCCTTAGTGTACTGATCATTACCTGAAAGTATCATCCAGTTTGGGTGAAAAAATATTTGCTGAGATTTCTGGAGATTCGTAATTTTGGGAAGCTTGGCAACCCCTTCCCATGAAAGTGTTTCTCGCCAGTCACTGCTTAGGGCTACATCAAGAGGAAACAAAACGTAGAGATAGAACGTGAAACTACTTTGCTGTGTCAAGTTTCAAGAAGCTAGCACAAACCGTCTTGGATTTAGAGTTCCAAATACATCTATCAATATAGGAGAAAACAGAGTGAAACCTAAAAATTCAAACTGTTAATGGAAATGAACGCTTCAACATAGAAGAACGAAATTTGGGGAACCAAGTCGCCTTAGTGTACTGATCATTACCTGAAAGTATCATCCAGTTTGGGTGAAAAAATATTTGCTGAGATTTCTGGAGATTCGTAATTTTTGGAAGCTTGGCAACCCCTTCCCATGAAAGTGTTTCTCGCCAGTCACTGCTTAGGGCTACATCAAGAGGAAACAAAACGTAGAGATAGAACGTGAAACTACTTTGTTTTGTCAACTTTCAAGAAGCTAGCACAAACCGTGTTGGATTCAGAGTTCCAAATACATCTATCAATATAGGAGAAAACAGAGTGAAACCTAAAAATTCAAACTGTTACTGGAAATGAACGCTTCAACATAGAAGAACGAAATTTGGGGAACCAAGTCGCCTTAGTGTACTGATCATTACCTGAAAGTATCATCCAGTTTGGGTGAAAAAATATTTGCTGAGATTTCTGGAGATTCGTAATTTTGGGAAGCTTGGCAACCCCTTCCCATGAAAGTGTTTCTCGCCAGTCACTGCTTAGGGCTACATCAAGAGGAAACAAAACGTAGAGATAGAACGTGAAACTACTTTGTTGTGTCAAGTTTCAAGAAGCTAGCACAAACCGTCTTGGATTTAGAGTTCCAAATACATCTATCAATATAGGAGAAAACAGAGTGAAACCTAAAAATTCAAACTGTTACTGGAAATGAACGCTTCAACATAGAAGAACGAAATTTGGGGAACCAAGTCGCCTTAGTGTACTGATCATTACCTGAAAGTATCATCCAGTTTGGGTGAAAAAATATTTGCTGAGATTTCTGGAGATTCGTAATTTTTGGAAGCTTGGCAACCCCTTCCCATGAAAGTGTTTCTCGCCAGTCACTGCTTAGGGCTACATCAAGAGGAAACAAAACGTAGAGATAGAATGTGAAACTACTTTGTTGTGTCAAGCTTCAAGAAGCTAGCACAAATCGTGTTGGATTTAGAGTTCCAAATACATCTATCAATATAGGAGAAAACAGAGTGAAACCTAAAAATTCAAACTGTTACTGGAAATGAACGCTTCAACATAGAAGAACGAAATTTGGGGAACCAAGTCGCCTTAGTGTACTGATCATTACCTGAAAGTATCATCCAGTTTGGGTGAAAAAATATTTGCTGAGATTTCTGGAGATTCGTAATTTTTGGAAGCTTGGCAACCCCTTCCCATGAAAGTGTTTCTCGCCAGTCACTGCTTAGGGCTACATCAAGAGGAAACAAAACGTAGAGATAGAACGTGAAACTACTTTGCTGTGTCAAGTTTCAAGAAGCTAGCACAAACCGTCTTGGATTTAGAGTTCCAAATACATCTATCAATATAGGAGAAAACAGAGTGAAACCTAAAAATTCAAACTGTTAATGGAAATGAACGCTTCAACATAGAAGAACGAAATTTGGGGAACCAAGTCGCCTTAGTGTACTGATCATTACCTGAAAGTATCATCCAGTTTGGGTGAAAAAATATTTGCTGAGATTTCTGGAGATTCGTAATTTTGGGAAGCTTGGCAACCCCTTCCCATGAAAGTGTTTCTCGCCAGTCACTGCTTAGGGCTACATCAAGAGGAAACAAAACGTAGAGATAGAACGTGAAACTACTTTGTTGTGTCAACTTTCAAGAAGCTAGCACAAACCGTGTTGGATTCAGAGTTCCAAATACATCTATCAATATAGGAGAAAACAGAGTGAAACCTAAAAATTCAAACTGTTACTGGAAATGAACGCTTCAACATAGAAGAACGAAATTTGGGGAACCAAGTCGCCTTAGTGTACTGATCATTACCTGAAAGTATCATCCAGTTTGGGTGAAAAAATATTTGCTGAGATTTCTGGAGATTCGTAATTTTTGGAAGCTTGGCAACCCCTTCCCATGAAAGTGTTTCTCGCCAGTCACTGCTTAGGGCTACATCAAGAGGAAACAAAACGTAGAGATAGAACGTGAAACTACTTTGTTTTGTCAACTTTCAAGAAGCTAGCACAAACCGTGTTGGATTCAGAGTTCCAAATACATCTATCAATATAGGAGAAAACAGAGTGAAACCTAAAAATTCAAACTGTTACTGGAAATGAACGCTTCAACATAGAAGAACGAAATTTGGGGAACCAAGTCGCCTTAGTGTACTGATCATTACCTGAAAGTATCATCCAGTTTGGGTGAAAAAATATTTGCTGAGATTTCTGGAGATTCGTAATTTTTGGAAGCTTGGCAACCCCTTCCCATGAAAGTGTTTCTCGCCAGTCACTGCTTAGGGCTACATCAAGAGGAAACAAAACGTAGAGATAGAACGTGAAACTACTTTGTTGTGTCAAGTTTCAAGAAGCTAGCACAAACCGTGTTGGATTTAGAGTTCCAAATACATCTATCAATATAGGAGAAAACAGAGTGAAACCTAAAAATTCAAACTGTTACTGGAAATGAACGCTTCAACATAGAAGAACGAAATTTGGGGAACCAAGTCGCCTTAGTGTACTGATCATTACCTGAAAGTATCATCCAGTTTGGGTGAAAAAATATTTGCTGAGATTTCTGGAGATTCGTAATTTTTGGAAGCTTGGCAACCCCTTCCCATGAAAGTGTTTCTCGCCAGTCACTGCTTAGGGCTACATCAAGAGGAAACAAAACGTAGAGATAGAACGTGAAACTACTTTGTTGTGTCAAGTTTCAAGAAGCTAGCACAAATCGTGTTGGATTTAGAGTTCCAAATACATCTATCAATATAGGAGAAAACAGAGTGAAACCTAAAAATTCAAACTGTTACTGGAAATGAACGCTTCAACATAGAAGAACGAAATTTGGGGAACCAAGTCGCCTTAGTGTACTGATCATTACCTGAAAGTATCATCCAGTTTGGGTGAAAAAATATTTGCTGAGATTTCTGGAGATTCGTAATTTTTGGAAGCTTGGCAACCCCTTCCCATGAAAGTGTTTCTCGCCAGTCACTGCTTAGGGCTACATCAAGAGGAAACAAAACGTAGAGATAGAACGTGAAACTACTTTGTTGTGTCAAGTTTCAAGAAGCTAGCACAAACCATGTTGGATTTAGAGTTCCAAATACATCTATCAATATAGGAGAAAACAGAGTGAAACCTAAAAATTCAAACTGTTACTGGAAATGAACGCTTCAACATAGAAGAACGAAATTTGGGGAACCAAGTCGCCTTAGTGTACTGATCATTACCTGAAAGTATCATCCAGTTTGGGTGAAAAAATATTTGCTGAGATTTCTGGAGATTCGTAATTTTTGGAAGCTTGGCAACCCCTTCCCATGAAAGTGTTTCTCGCCAGTCACTGCTTAGGGCTACATCAAGAGGAAACAAAACGTAGAGATAGAACGTGAAACTACTTTGTTGTGTCAAGTTTCAAGAAGCTAGCACAAACCATGTTGGATTTAGAGTTCCAAATACATCTATCAATATAGGAGAAAACAGAGTGAAACCTAAAAATTCAAACTGTTACTGGAAATGAACGCTTCAACATAGAAGAACGAAATTTGGGGAACCAAGTCGCCTTAGTGTACTGATCATTACCTGAAAGTATCATCCAGTTTGGGTGAAAAAATATTTGCTGAGATTTCTGGAGATTCGTAATTTTTGGAAGCTTGGCAACCCCTTCCCATGAAAGTGTTTCTCGCCAGTCACTGCTTAGGGCTACATCAAGAGGAAACAAAACGTAGAGATAGAACGTGAAACTACTTTGTTGTGTCAACTTTCAAGAAGCTAGCACAAACCGTGTTGGATTCAGAGTTCCAAATACATCTATCAATATAGGAGAAAACAGAGTGAAACCTAAAAATTCAAACTGTTACTGGAAATGAACGCTTCAACATAGAAGAACGAAATTTGGGGAACCAAGTCGCCTTAGTGTACTGATCATTACCTGAAAGTATCATCCAGTTTGGGTGAAAAAATATTTGCTGAGATTTCTGGAGATTCGTAATTTTTGGAAGCTTGGCAACCCCTTCCCATGAAAGTGTTTCTCGCCAGTCACTGCTTAGGGCTACATCAAGAGGAAACAAAACGTAGAGATAGAATGTGAAACTACTTTGTTGTGTCAAGCTTCAAGAAGCTAGCACAAACCGTCTTGGATTTAGAGTTCCAAATACATCTATCAATATAGGAGAAAACAGAGTGAAACCTAAAAATTCAAACTGTTACTGGAAATGAACGCTTCAACATAGAAGAACGAAATTTGGGGAACCAAGTCGCCTTAGTGTACTGATCATTACCTGAAAGTATCATCCAGTTTGGGTGAAAAAATATTTGCTGAGATTTCTGGAGATTCGTAATTTTTGGAAGCTTGGCAACCCCTTCCCATGAAAGTGTTTCTCGCCAGTCACTGCTTAGGGCTACATCAAGAGGAAACAAAACGTAGAGATAGAACGTGAAACTACTTTGTTGTGTCAAGCTTCAAGAAGCTAGCACAAACCATGTTGGATTTAGAGTTCCAAATACATCTATCAATATAGGAGAAAACAGAGTGAAACCTAAAAATTCAAACTGTTACTGGAAATGAACGCTTCAACATAGAAGAACGAAATTTGGGGAACCAAGTCGCCTTAGTGTACTGATCATTACCTGAAAGTATCATCCAGTTTGGGTGAAAAAATATTTGCTGAGATTTCTGGAGATTCGTAATTTTTGGAAGCTTGGCAACCCCTTCCCATGAAAGTGTTTCTCGCCAGTCACTGCTTAGGGCTACATCAAGAGGAAACAAAACGTAGAGATAGAACGTGAAACTACTTTGTTGTGTCAAGTTTCAAGAAGCTAGCACAAACCATGTTGGATTTAGAGTTCCAAATACATCTATCAATATAGGAGAAAACAGAGTGAAACCTAAAAATTCAAACTGTTACTGGAAATGAACGCTTCAACATAGAAGAACGAAATTTGGGGAACCAAGTCGCCTTAGTGTACTGATCATTACCTGAAAGTATCATCCAGTTTGGGTGAAAAAATATTTGCTGAGATTTCTGGAGATTCGTAATTTTTGGAAGCTTGGCAACCCCTTCCCATGAAAGTGTTTCTCGCCAGTCACTGCTTAGGGCTACATCAAGAGGAAACAAAACGTAGAGATAGAACGTGAAACTACTTTGTTGTGTCAACTTTCAAGAAGCTAGCACAAACCGTGTTGGATTCAGAGTTCCAAATACATCTATCAATATAGGAGAAAACAGAGTGAAACCTAAAAATTCAAACTGTTACTGGAAATGAACGCTTCAACATAGAAGAACGAAATTTGGGGAACCAAGTCGCCTTAGTGTACTGATCATTACCTGAAAGTATCATCCAGTTTGGGTGAAAAAATATTTGCTGAGATTTCTGGAGATTCGTAATTTTTGGAAGCTTGGCAACCCCTTCCCATGAAAGTGTTTCTCGCCAGTCACTGCTTAGGGCTACATCAAGAGGAAACAAAACGTAGAGATAGAACGTGAAACTACTTTGTTTTGTCAACTTTCAAGAAGCTAGCACAAACCGTGTTGGATTCAGAGTTCCAAATACATCTATCAATATAGGAGAAAACAGAGTGAAACCTAAAAATTCAAACTGTTACTGGAAATGAACGCTTCAACATAGAAGAACGAAATTTGGGGAACCAAGTCGCCTTAGTGTACTGATCATTACCTGAAAGTATCATCCAGTTTGGGTGAAAAAATATTAGCTGAGATTTCTGGAGATTCGTAATTTTTGGAAGCTTGGCAACCCCTTCCCATGAAAGTGTTTCTCGCCAGTCACTGCTTAGGGCTACATCAAGAGGAAACAAAACGTAGAGATAGAACGTGAAACTACTTTGTTGTGTCAAGCTTCAAGAAGCTAGCACAAATCGTGTTGGATTTAGAGTTCCAAATACATCTATCAATATAGGAGAAAACAGAGTGAAACCTAAAAATTCAAACTGTTACTGGAAATGAACACTTCAACATAGAAGAACGAAATTTGGGGAACCAAGTCGCCTTAGTGTACTGATCATTACCTGAAAGTATCATCCAGTTTGGGTGAAAAAATATTTGCTGAGATTTCTGGAGATTCGTAATTTTTGGAAGCTTGGCAACCCCTTCCCATGAAAGTGTTTCTCGCCAGTCACTGCTTAGGGCTACATCAAGAGGAAACAAAACGTAGAGATAGAACGTGAAACTACTTTGCTGTGTCAAGTTTCAAGAAGCTAGCACAAACCGTCTTGGATTTAGAGTTCCAAATACATCTATCAATATAGGAGAAAACAGAGTGAAACCTAAAAATTCAAACTGTTAATGGAAATGAACGCTTCAACATAGAAGAACGAAATTTGGGGAACCAAGTCGCCTTAGTGTACTGATCATTACCTGAAAGTATCATCCAGTTTGGGTGAAAAAATATTTGCTGAGATTTCTGGAGATTCGTAATTTTTGGAAGCTTGGCAACCCCTTCCCATGAAAGTGTTTCTCGCCAGTCACTGCTTAGGGCTACATCAAGAGGAAACAAAACGTAGAGATAGAACGTGAAACTACTTTGTTTTGTCAACTTTCAAGAAGCTAGCACAAACCGTGTTGGATTCAGAGTTCCAAATTCATCTATCAATATAGGAGAAAACAGAGTGAAACCTAAAAATTCAAACTGTTACTGGAAATGAACGCTTCAACATAGAAGAACGAAATTTGGGGAACCAAGTCGCCTTAGTGTACTGATCATTACCTGAAAGTATCATCCAGTTTGGGTGAAAAAATATTTGCTGAGATTTCTGGAGATTCGTAATTTTTGGAAGCTTGGCAACCCCTTCCCATGAAAGTGTTTCTCGCCAGTCACTGCTTAGGGCTACATCAAGAGGAAACAAAACGTAGAGATAGAACGTGAAACTACTTTGTTTTGTCAACTTTCAAGAAGCTAGCACAAACCGTGTTGGATTCAGAGTTCCAAATATATCTATCAATATAGGAGAAAACAGAGTGAAACCTAAAAATTCAAACTGTTACTGGAAATGAACGCTTCAACATAGAAGAACGAAATTTGGGGAACCAAGTCGCCTTAGTGTACTGATCATTACCTGAAAGTATCATCCAGTTTGGGTGAAAAAATATTTGCTGAGATTTCTGGAGATTCGTAATTTTTGGAAGCTTGGCAACCCCTTCCCATGAAAGTGTTTCTCGCCAGTCACTGCTTAGGGCTACATCAAGAGGAAACAAAACGTAGAGATAGAACGTGAAACTACTTTGCTGTGTCAAGTTTCAAGAAGCTAGCACAAACCGTCTTGGATTTAGAGTTCCAAATACATCTATCAATATAGGAGAAAACAGAGTGAAACCTAAAAATTCAAACTGTTACTGGAAATGAACGCTTCAACATAGAAGAACGAAATTTGGGGAACCAAGTCGCCTTAGTGTACTGATCATTACCTGAAAGTATCATCCAGTTTGGGTGAAAAAATATTTGCTGAGATTTCTGGAGATTCGTAATTTTTGGAAGCTTGGCAACCCCTTCCCATGAAAGTGTTTCTCGCCAGTCACTGCTTAGGGCTACATCAAGAGGAAACAAAACGTAGAGATAGAACGTGAAACTACTTTGTTTTGTCAACTTTCAAGAAGCTAGCACAAACCGTGTTGGATTCAGAGTTCCAAATACATCTATCAATATAGGAGAAAACAGAGTGAAACCTAAAAATTCAAACTGTTACTGGAAATGAACGCTTCAACATAGAAGAACGAAATTTGGGGAACCAAGTCGCCTTAGTGTACTGATCATTACCTGAAAGTATCATCCAGTTTGGGTGAAAAAATATTTGCTGAGATTTCTGGAGATTCGTAATTTTTGGAAGCTTGGCAACCCCTTCCCATGAAAGTGTTTCTCGCCAGTCACTGCTTAGGGCTACATCAAGAGGAAACAAAACGTAGAGATAGAATGTGAAACTACTTTGTTGTGTCAAGCTTCAAGAAGCTAGCACAAATCGTGTTGGATTTAGAGTTCCAAATACATCTATCAATATAGGAGAAAACAGAGTGAAACCTAAAAATTCAAACTGTTACTGGAAATGAACGCTTCAACATAGAAGAACGAAATTTGGGGAACCAAGTCGCCTTAGTGTACTGATCATTACCTGAAAGTATCATCCAGTTTGGGTGAAAAAATATTTGCTGAGATTTCTGGAGATTCGTAATTTTTGGAAGCTTGGCAACCCCTTCCCATGAAAGTGTTTCTCGCCAGTCACTGCTTAGGGCTACATCAAGAGGAAACAAAACGTAGAGATAGAACGTGAAACTACTTTGCTGTGTCAAGTTTCAAGAAGCTAGCACAAACCGTCTTGGATTTAGAGTTCCAAATACATCTATCAATATAGGAGAAAACAGAGTGAAACCTAAAAATTCAAACTGTTAATGGAAATGAACGCTTCAACATAGAAGAACGAAATTTGGGGAACCAAGTCGCCTTAGTGTACTGATCATTACCTGAAAGTATCATCCAGTTTGGGTGAAAAAATATTTGCTGAGATTTCTGGAGATTCGTAATTTTTGGAAGCTTGGCAACCCCTTCCCATGAAAGTGTTTCTCGCCAGTCACTGCTTAGGGCTACATCAAGAGGAAACAAAACGTAGAGATAGAACGTGAAACTACTTTGTTTTGTCAACTTTCAAGAAGCTAGCACAAACCGTGTTGGATTCAGAGTTCCAAATACATCTATCAATATAGGAGAAAACAGAGTGAAACCTAAAAATTCAAACTGTTACTGGAAATGAACGCTTCAACATAGAAGAACGAAATTTGGGGAACCAAGTCGCCTTAGTGTACTGATCATTACCTGAAAGTATCATCCAGTTTGGGTGAAAAAATATTTGCTGAGATTTCTGGAGATTCGTAATTTTTGGAAGCTTGGCAACCCCTTCCCATGAAAGTGTTTCTCGCCAGTCACTGCTTAGGGCTACATCAAGAGGAAACAAAACGTAGAGATAGAATGTGAAACTACTTTGTTTTGTCAACTTTCAAGAAGCTAGCACAAACCGTGTTGGATTCAGAGTTCCAAATACATCTATCAATATAGGAGAAAACAGAGTGAAACCTAAAAATTCAAACTGTTACTGGAAATGAACGCTTCAACATAGAAGAACGAAATTTGGGGAACCAAGTCGCCTTAGTGTACTGATCATTACCTGAAAGTATCATCCAGTTTGGGTGAAAAAATATTTGCTGAGATTTCTGGAGATTCGTAATTTTTGGAAGCTTGGCAACCCCTTCCCATGAAAGTGTTTCTCGCCAGTCACTGCTTAGGGCTACATCAAGAGGAAACAAAACGTAGAGATAGAACGTGAAACTACTTTGCTGTGTCAAGTTTCAAGAAGCTAGCACAAACCGTCTTGGATTTAGAGTTCCAAATACATCTATCAATATAGGAGAAAACAGAGTGAAACCTAAAAATTCAAACTGTTACTGGAAATGAACGCTTCAACATAGAAGAACGAAATTTGGGGAACCAAGTCGCCTTAGTGTACTGATCATTACCTGAAAGTATCATCCAGTTTGGGTGAAAAAATATTTGCTGAGATTTCTGGAGATTCGTAATTTTTGGAAGCTTGGCAACCCCTTCCCATGAAAGTGTTTCTCGCCAGTCACTGCTTAGGGCTACATCAAGAGGAAACAAAACGTAGAGATAGAACGTGAAACTACTTTGTTGTGTCAAGTTTCAAGAAGCTAGCACAAACCATGTTGGATTTAGAGTTCCAAATACATCTATCAATATAGGAGAAAACAGAGTGAAACCTAAAAATTCAAACTGTTACTGGAAATGAACGCTTCAACATAGAAGAACGAAATTTGGGGAACCAAGTCGCCTTAGTGTACTGATCATTACCTGAAAGTATCATCCAGTTTGGGTGAAAAAATATTTGCTGAGATTTCTGGAGATTCGTAATTTTTGGAAGCTTGGCAACCCCTTCCCATGAAAGTGTTTCTCGCCAGTCACTGCTTAGGGCTACATCAAGAGGAAACAAAACGTAGAGATAGAATGTGAAACTACTTTGTTGTGTCAAGCTTCAAGAAGCTAGCACAAATCGTGTTGGATTTAGAGTTCCAAATACATCTATCAATATAGGAGAAAACAGAGTGAAACCTAAAAATTCAAACTGTTACTGGAAATGAACGCTTCAACATAGAAGAACGAAATTTGGGGAACCAAGTCGCCTTAGTGTACTGATCATTACCTGAAAGTATCATCCAGTTTGGGTGAAAAAATATTTGCTGAGATTTCTGGAGATTCGTAATTTTTGGAAGCTTGGCAACCCCTTCCCATGAAAGTGTTTCTCGCCAGTCACTGCTTAGGGCTACATCAAGAGGAAACAAAACGTAGAGATAGAACGTGAAACTACTTTGCTGTGTCAAGTTTCAAGAAGCTAGCACAAACCGTCTTGGATTTAGAGTTCCAAATACATCTATCAATATAGGAGAAAACAGAGTGAAACCTAAAAATTCAAACTGTTAATGGAAATGAACGCTTCAACATAGAAGAACGAAATTTGGGGAACCAAGTCGCCTTAGTGTACTGATCATTACCTGAAAGTATCATCCAGTTTGGGTGAAAAAATATTTGCTGAGATTTCTGGAGATTCGTAATTTTTGGAAGCTTGGCAACCCCTTCCCATGAAAGTGTTTCTCGCCAGTCACTGCTTAGGGCTACATCAAGAGGAAACAAAACGTAGAGATAGAACGTGAAACTACATTGTTGTGTCAAGTTTCAAGAAGCTAGCACAAACCATGTTGGATTTAGAGTTCCAAATACATCTATCAATATAGGAGAAAACAGAGTGAAACCTAAAAATTCAAACTGTTACTGGAAATGAACGCTTCAACATAGAAGAACGAAATTTGGGGAACCAAGTCGCCTTAGTGTACTGATCATTACCTGAAAGTATCATCCAGTTTGGGTGAAAAAATATTTGCTGAGATTTCTGGAGATTCGTAATTTTTGGAAGCTTGGCAACCCCTTCCCATGAAAGTGTTTCTCGCCAGTCACTGCTTAGGGCTACATCAAGAGGAAACAAAACGTAGAGATAGAACGTGAAACTACTTTGTTTTGTCAACTTTCAAGAAGCTAGCACAAACCGTGTTGGATTCAGAGTTCCAAATACATCTATCAATATAGGAGAAAACAGAGTGAAACCTAAAAATTCAAACTGTTACTGGAAATGAACGCTTCAACATAGAAGAACGAAATTTGGGGAACCAAGTCGCCTTAGTGTACTGATCATTACCTGAAAGTATCATCCAGTTTGGGTGAAAAAATATTTGCTGAGATTTCTGGAGATTCGTAATTTTTGGAAGCTTGGCAACCCCTTCCCATGAAAGTGTTTCTCGCCAGTCACTGCTTAGGGCTACATCAAGAGGAAACAAAACGTAGAGGTAGAACGTGAAACTACTTTGTTTTGTCAACTTTCAAGAAGCTAGCACAAACCGTGTTGGATTCAGAGTTCCAAATACATCTATCAATATAGGAGAAAACAGAGTGAAACCTAAAAATTCAAACTGTTACTGGAAATGAACGCTTCAACATAGAAGAACGAAATTTGGGGAACCAAGTCGCCTTAGTGTACTGATCATTACCTGAAAGTATCATCCAGTTTGGGTGAAAAAATATTTGCTGAGATTTCTGGAGATTCGTAATTTTGGGAAGCTTGGCAACCCCTTCCCATGAAAGTGTTTCTCGCCAGTCACTGCTTAGGGCTACATCAAGAGGAAACAAAACGTAGAGATAGAACGTGAAACTACTTTGTTGTGTCAAGTTTCAAGAAGCTAGCACAAATCGTGTTGGATTTAGAGTTCCAAATACATCTATCAATATAGGAGAAAACAGAGTGAAACCTAAAAATTCAAACTGTTACTGGAAATGAACGCTTCAACATAGAAGAACGAAATTTGGGGAACCAAGTCGCCTTAGTGTACTGATCATTACCTGAAAGTATCATCCAGTTTGGGTGAAAAAATATTTGCTGAGATTTCTGGAGATTCGTAATTTTGGGAAGCTTGGCAACCCCTTCCCATGAAAGTGTTTCTCGCCAGTCACTGCTTAGGGCTACATCAAGAGGAAACAAAACGTAGAGATAGAATGTGAAACTACTTTGTTGTGTCAAGCTTCAAGAAGCTAGCACAAATCGTGTTGGATTTAGAGTTCCAAATACATCTATCAATATAGGAGAAAACAGAGTGAAACCTAAAAATTCAAACTGTTACTGGAAATGAACGCTTCAACATAGAAGAACGAAATTTGGGGAACCAAGTCGCCTTAGTGTACTGATCATTACCTGAAAGTATCATCCAGTTTGGGTGAAAAAATATTTGCTGAGATTTCTGGAGATTCGTAATTTTTGGAAGCTTGGCAACCCCTTCCCATGAAAGTGCTTCTCGCCAGTCACTGCTTAGGGCTACATCATGAGGAAACAAAACATAGAGATAGAACGTGAAACTACTTTGCTGTGTCAAGTTTCAAGAAGCTAGCACAAACCGTCTTGGATTTAGAGTTCCAAATACATCTATCAATATAGGAGAAAACAGAGTGAAACCTAAAAATTCAAACTGTTAATGGAAATGAACGCTTCAACATAGAAGAATGAAATTTGGGGAACCAAGTCGCCTTAGTGTACTGATCATTACCTGAAAGTATCATCCAGTTTGGGTGAAAAAATATTTGCTGAGATTTCTGGAGATTCGTAATTTTTGGAAGCTTGGCAACCCCTTCCCATGAAAGTGTTTCTCGCCAGTCACTGCTTAGGGCTACATCAAGAGGAAACAAAACGTAGAGATAGAACGTGAAACTACTTTGTTTTGTCAACTTTCAAGAAGCTCGCACAAACCGTGTTGGATTCAGAGTTCCAAATACATCTATCAATATAGGAGAAAACAGAGTGAAACCTAAAAATTCAAACTGTTAATGGAAATGAACGCTTCAACATAGAAGAACGAAATTTGGGGAACCAAGTCGCCTTAGTGTACTGATCATTACCTGAAAGTATCATCCAGTTTGGGTGAAAAAATATTTGCTGAGATTTCTGGAGATTCGTAATTTTTGGAAGCTTGGCAACCCCTTCCCATGAAAGTGTTTCTCGCCAGTCACTGCTTAGGGCTACATCAAGAGGAAACAAAACGTAGAGATAGAACGTGAAACTACTTTGTTTTGTCAACTTTCAAGAAGCTCGCACAAACCGTGTTGGATTCAGAGTTCCAAATACATCTATCAATATAGGAGAAAACAGAGTGAAACCTAAAAATTCAAACTGTTACTGGAAATGAACGCTTCAACATAGAAGAACGAAATTTGGGGAACCAAGTCGCCTTAGTGTACTGATCATTACCTGAAAGTATCATCCAGTTTGGGTGAAAAAATATTTGCTGAGATTTCTGGAGATTCGTAATTTTTGGAAGCTTGGCAACCCCTTCCCATGAAAGTGTTTCTCGCCAGTCACTGCTTAGGGCTACATCAAGAGGAAACAAAACGTAGAGATAGAACGTGAAACTACTTTGTTGTGTCAACTTTCAAGAAGCTAGCACAAACCGTGTTGGATTCAGAGTTCCAAATACATCTATCAATATAGGAGAAAACAGAGTGAAACCTAAAAATTCAAACTGTTACTGGAAATGAACGCTTCAACATAGAAGAACGAAATTTGGGGAACCACGTCGCCTTAGTGTACTGAACATTACCTGAAAGTATCATCCAGTTTGGGTGAAAAAATATTTGCTGAGATTTCTGGAGATTCGTAATTTTTGGAAGCTTGGCAACCCCTTCCCATGAAAGTGTTTCTCGCCAGTCACTGCTTAGGGCTACATCAAGAGGAAACAAAACGTAGAGATAGAATGTGAAACTACTTTGTTGTGTCAAGCTTCAAGAAGCTAGCACAAATCGTGTTGGATTTAGAGTTCCAAATACATCTATCAATATAGGAGAAAACAGAGTGAAACCTAAAAATTCAAACTGTTACTGGAAATGAACGCTTCAACATAGAAGAACGAAATTTGGGGAACCAAGTCGCCTTAGTGTACTGATCATTACCTGAAAGTATCATCCAGTTTGGGTGAAAAAATATTTGCTGAGATTTCTGGAGATTCGTAATTTTTGGAAGCTTGGCAACCCCTTCCCATGAAAGTGTTTCTCGCCAGTCACTGCTTAGGGCTACATCAAGAGGAAACAAAACGTAGAGATAGAACGTGAAACTACTTTGCTGTGTCAAGTTTCAAGAAGCTAGCACAAACCGTCTTGGATTTAGAGTTCCAAATACATCTATCAATATAGGAGAAAACAGAGTGAAACCTAAAAATTCAAACTGTTAATGGAAATGAACGCTTCAACATAGAAGAACGAAATTTGGGGAACCAAGTCGCCTTAGTGTACTGATCATTACCTGAAAGTATCATCCAGTTTGGGTGAAAAAATATTTGCTGAGATTTCTGGAGATTCGTAATTTTTGGAAGCTTGGCAACCCCTTCCCATGAAAGTGTTTCTCGCCAGTCACTGCTTAGGGCTACATCAAGAGGAAACAAAACGTAGAGATAGAACGTGAAACTACATTGTTGTGTCAAGTTTCAAGAAGCTAGCACAAACCATGTTGGATTCAGAGTTCCAAATACATCTATCAATATAGGAGAAAACAGAGTGAAACCTAAAAATTCAAACTGTTACTGGAAATGAACGCTTCAACATAGAAGAACGAAATGTGGGGAACCAAGTCGCCTTAGTGTACTGATCATTACCTGAAAGTATCATCCAGTTTGGGTGAAAAAATATTTGCTGAGATTTCTGGAGATTCGTAATTTTTGGAAGCTTGGCAACCCCTTCCCATGAAAGTGTTTCTCGCCAGTCACTGCTTAGGGCTACATCAAGAGGAAACAAAACGTAGAGATAGAACGTGAAACTACTTTGTTTTGTCAACTTTCAAGAAGCTAGCACAAACCGTGTTGGATTCAGAGTTCCAAATACATCTATCAATATAGGAGAAAACAGAGTGAAACCTAAAAATTCAAACTGTTACTGGAAATGAACGCTTCAACATAGAAGAACGAAATTTGGGGAACCAAGTCGCCTTAGTGTACTGATCATTACCTGAAAGTATCATCCAGTTTGGGTGAAAAAATATTTGCTGAGATTTCTGGAGATTCGTAATTTTTGGAAGCTTGGCAACCCCTTCCCATGAAAGTGTTTCTCGCCAGTCACTGCTTAGGGCTACATCAAGAGGAAACAAAACGTAGAGATAGAACGTGAAACTACTTTGTTGTGTCAAGTTTCAAGAAGCTAGCACAAATCGTGTTGGATTTAGAGTTCCAAATACATCTATCAATATAGGAGAAAACAGAGTGAAACCTAAAAATTCAAACTGTTACTGGAAATGAACGCTTCAACATAGAAGAACGAAATTTGGGGAACCAAGTCGCCTTAGTGTACTGATCATTACCTGAAAGTATCATCCAGTTTGGGTGAAAAAATATTTGCTGAGATTTCTGGAGATTCGTAATTTTGGGAAGCTTGGCAACCCCTTCCCATGAAAGTGTTTCTCGCCAGTCACTGCTTAGGGCTACATCAAGAGGAAACAAAACGTAGAGATAGAACGTGAAACTACCTTGTTGTGTCAAGTTTCAAGAAGCTAGCACAAACCATGTTGGATTTAGAGTTCCAAATACATCTATCAATATAGGAGAAAACAGAGTGAAACCTAAAAATTCAAACTGTTACTGGAAATGAACGCTTCAACATAGAAGAACGAAATTTGGGGAACCAAGTCGCCTTAGTGTACTGATCATTACCTGAAAGTATCATCCAGTTTGGGTGAAAAAATATTTGCTGAGATTTCTGGAGATTCGTAATTTTTGGAAGCTTGGCAACCCCTTCCCATGAAAGTGTTTCTCGCCAGTCACTGCTTAGGGCTACATCAAGAGGAAACAAAACGTAGAGATAGAATGTGAAACTACTTTGTTGTGTCAAGCTTCAAGAAGCTAGCACAACTCGTGTTGGATTTAGAGTTCCAAATACATCTATCAATATAGGAGAAAACAGAGTGAAACCTAAAAATTCAAACTGTTACTGGAAATGAACGCTTCAACATAGAAGAACGAAATTTGGGGAACCAAGTCGCCTTAGTGTACTGATCATTACCTGAAAGTATCATCCAGTTTGGGTGAAAAAATATTTGCTGAGATTTCTGGAGATTCGTAATTTTTGGAAGCTTGGCAACCCCTTCCCATGAAAGTGTTTCTCGCCAGTCACTGCTTAGGGCTACATCAAGAGGAAACAAAACGTAGAGATAGAACGTGAAACTACATTGTTGTGTCAAGTTTCAAGAAGCTAGCACAAACCATGTTGGATTCAGAGTTCCAAATACATCTATCAATATAGGAGAAAACAGAGTGAAACCTAAAAATTCAAACTGTTACTGGAAATGAACGCTTCAACATAGAAGAACGAAATTTGGGGAACCAAGTCGCCTTAGTGTACTGATCATTACCTGAAAGTATCATCCAGTTTGGGTGAAAAAATATTTGCTGAGATTTCTGGAGATTCGTAATTTTTGGAAGCTTGGCAACCCCTTCCCATGAAAGTGTTTCTCGCCAGTCACTGCTTAGGGCTACATCAAGAGGAAACAAAACGTAGAGATAGAACGTGAAACTACTTTGTTTTGTCAACTTTCAAGAAGCTAGCACAAACCGTGTTGGATTCAGAGTTCCAAATACATCTATCAATATAGGAGAAAACAGAGTGAAACCTAAAAATTCAAACTGTTACTGGAAATGAACGCTTCAACATAGAAGAACGAAATTTGGGGAACCAAGTCGCCTTAGTGTACTGATCATTACCTGAAAGTATCATCCAGTTTGGGTGAAAAAATATTTGCTGAGATTTCTGGAGATTCGTAATTTTTGGAAGCTTGGCAACCCCTTCCCATGAAAGTGTTTCTCGCCAGTCACTGCTTAGGGCTACATCAAGAGGAAACAAAACGTAGAGATAGAACGTGAAACTACTTTGTTGTGTCAAGTTTCAAGAAGCTAGCACAAATCGTGTTGGATTTAGAGTTCCAAATACATCTATCAATATAGGAGAAAACAGAGTGAAACCTAAAAATTCAAACTGTTACTGGAAATGAACGCTTCAACATAGAAGAACGAAATTTGGGGAACCAAGTCGCCTTAGTGTACTGATCATTACCTGAAAGTATCATCCAGTTTGGGTGAAAAAATATTTGCTGAGATTTCTGGAGATTCGTAATTTTGGGAAGCTTGGCAACCCCTTCCCATGAAAGTGTTTCTCGCCAGTCACTGCTTAGGGCTACATCAAGAGGAAACAAAACGTAGAGATAGAACGTGAAACTACCTTGTTGTGTCAAGTTTCAAGAAGCTAGCACAAACCATGTTGGATTTAGAGTTCCAAATACATCTATCAATATAGGAGAAAACAGAGTGAAACCTAAAAATTCAAACTGTTACTGGAAATGAACGCTTCAACATAGAAGAACGAAATTTGGGGAACCAAGTCGCCTTAGTGTACTGATCATTACCTGAAAGTATCATCCAGTTTGGGTGAAAAAATATTTGCTGAGATTTCTGGAGATTCGTAATTTTGGGAAGCTTGGCAACCCCTTCCCATGAAAGTGTTTCTCGCCAGTCACTGCTTAGGGCTACATCAAGAGGAAACAAAACGTAGAGATAGAACGTGAAACTACTTTGTTGTGTCAAGTTTCAAGAAGCTAGCACAAATCGTGTTGGATTTAGAGTTCCAAATACATCTATCAATATAGGAGAAAACAGAGTGAAACCTAAAAATTCAAACTGTTACTGGAAATGAACGCTTCAACATAGAAGAACGAAATTTGGGGAACCAAGTCGCCTTAGTGTACTGATCATTACCTGAAAGTATCATCCAGTTTGGGTGAAAAAATATTTGCTGAGATTTCTGGAGATTCGTAATTTTTGGAAGCTTGGCAACCCCTTCCCATGAAAGTGTTTCTCGCCAGTCACTGCTTAGGGCTACATCAAGAGGAAACAAAACGTAGAGATAGAACGTGAAACTACTTTGCTGTGTCAAGTTTCAAGAAGCTAGCACAAACCGTCTTGGATTTAGAGTTCCAAATACATCTATCAATATAGGAGAAAACAGAGTGAAACCTAAAAATTCAAACTGTTAATGGAAATGAACGCTTCAACATAGAAGAACGAAATTTGGGGAACCAAGTCGCCTTAGTGTACTGATCATTACCTGAAAGTATCATCCAGTTTGGGTGAAAAAATATTTGCTGAGATTTCTGGAGATTCGTAATTTTTGGAAGCTTGGCAACCCCTTCCCATGAAAGTGTTTCTCGCCAGTCACTGCTTAGGGCTACATCAAGAGGAAACAAAACGTAGAGATAGAACGTGAAACTACTTTGTTTTGTCAACTTTCAAGAAGCTAGCACAAACCGTGTTGGATTCAGAGTTCCAAATACATCTATCAATATAGGAGAAAACAGAGTGAAACCTAAAAATTCAAACTGTTACTGGAAATGAACGCTTCAACATAGAAGAACGAAATTTGGGGAACCAAGTCGCCTTAGTGTACTGATCATTACCTGAAAGTATCATCCAGTTTGGGTGAAAAAATATTTGCTGAGATTTCTGGAGATTCGTAATTTTTGGAAGCTTGGCAACCCCTTCCCATGAAAGTGTTTCTCGCCAGTCACTGCTTAGGGCTACATCAAGAGGAAACAAAACGTAGAGATAGAACGTGAAACTACTTTGTTTTGTCAACTTTCAAGAAGCTAGCACAAACCGTGTTGGATTCAGAGTTCCAAATACATCTATCAATATAGGAGAAAACAGAGTGAAACCTAAAAATTCAAACTGTTACTGGAAATGAACGCTTCAACATAGAAGAACGAAATTTGGGGAACCAAGTCGCCTTAGTGTACTGATCATTACCTGAAAGTATCATCCAGTTTGGGTGAAAAAATATTTGCTGAGATTTCTGGAGATTCGTAATTTTTGGAAGCTTGGCAACCCCTTCCCATGAAAGTGTTTCTCGCCAGTCACTGCTTAGGGCTACATCAAGAGGAAACAAAACGTAGAGATAGAACGTGAAACTACTTTGTTTTGTCAACTTTCAAGAAGCTAGCACAAACCGTGTTGGATTTAGAGTTCCAAATACATCTATCAATATAGGAGAAAACAGAGTGAAACCTAAAAATTCAAACTGTTACTGGAAATGAACGCTTCAACATAGAAGAACGAAATTTGGGGAACCAAGTCGCCTTAGTGTACTGATCATTACCTGAAAGTATCATCCAGTTTGGGTGAAAAAATATTTGCTGAGATTTCTGGAGATTCGTAATTTTTGGAAGCTTGGCAACCCCTTCCCATGAAAGTGTTTCTCGCCAGTCACTGCTTAGGGCTACATCAAGAGGAAACAAAACGTAGAGATAGAACGTGAAACTACTTTGTTTTGTCAACTTTCAAGAAGCTAGCACAAACCGTGTTGGATTCAGAGTTCCAAATACATCTATCAATATAGGAGAAAACAGAGTGAAACCTAAAAATTCAAACTGTTACTGGAAATGAACGCTTCAACATAGAAGAACGAAATTTGGGGAACCAAGTCGCCTTAGTGTACTGATCATTACCTGAAAGTATCATCCAGTTTGGGTGAAAAAATATTTGCTGAGATTTCTGGAGATTCGTAATTTTTGGAAGCTTGGCAACCCCTTCCCATGAAAGTGTTTCTCGCCAGTCACTGCTAAGGGCTACATCAAGAGGAAACAAAACGTAGAGATAGAACGTGAAACTACTTTGTTTTGTCAACTTTCAAGAAGCTAGCACAAACCGTGTTGGATTCAGAGTTCCAAATACATCTATCAATATAGGAGAAAACAGAGTGAAACCTAAAAATTCAAACTGTTACTGGAAATGAACGCTTCAACATAGAAGAACGAAATTTGGGGAACCAAGTCGCCTTAGTGTACTGATCATTACCTGAAAGTATCATCCAGTTTGGGTGAAAAAATATTTGCTGAGATTTCCTGAGATTCGTAATTTTTGGAAGCTTGGCAACCCCTTCCCATGAAAGTGTTTCTCGCCAGTCACTGCTTAGGGATACATCAAGAGGAAACAAAACGTAGAGATAGAACGTGAAACTACTTTGTTTTGTCAACTTTCAAGAAGCTAGCACAAACCGTGTTGGATTCAGAGTTCCAAATACATCTATCAATATAGGAGAAAACAGAGTGAAACCTAAAAATTCAAACTGTTACTGGAAATGAACGCTTCAACATAGAAGAACGAAATTTGGGGAACCAAGTCGCCTTAGTGTACTGATCATTACCTGAAAGTATCATCCAGTTTGGGTGAAAAAATATTTGCTGAGATTTCTGGAGATTCGTAATTTTGGGAAGCTTGGCAACCCCTTCCCATGAAAGTGTTTCTCGCCAGTCACTGCTTAGGGCTACATCAAGAGGAAACAAAACGTAGAGATAGAACGTGAAACTACTTTGCTCTGTCAAGTTTCAAGAAGCTAGCACAAACCGTCTTGGATTTAGAGTTCCAAATACATCTATCAATATAGGAGAAAACAGAGTGAAACCTAAAAATTCAAACTGTTAATGGAAATGAACGCTTCAACATAGAAGAACGAAATTTGGGGAACCAAGTCGCCTTAGTGTACTGATCATTACCTGAAAGTATCATCCAGTTTGGGTGAAAAAATATTTGCTGAGATTTCTGGAGATTCGTAATTTTTGGAAGCTTGGCAACCCCTTCCCATGAAAGTGTTTCTCGCCAGTCACTGCTTAGGGCTACATCAAGAGGAAACAAAACGTAGAGATAGAACGTGAAACTACTTTGTTGTGTCAAGTTTCAAGAAGCTAGCACAAACCGTGTTGGATTTAGAGTTCCAAATACATCTATCAATATAGGAGAAAACAGAGTGAAAGCTAAAAATTCAAACTGTTACTGGAAATGAACGCTTCAACATAGAAGAACGAAATTTGGGGAACCAAGTCGCCTTAGTGTACTGATCATTACCTGAAAGTATCATCCAGTTTGGGTGAAAAAATATTTGCTGAGATTTCTGGAGATTCGTAATTTTTGGAAGCTTGGCAACCCCTTCCCATGAAAGTGTTTCTCGCCAGTCACTGCTTAGGGCTACATCAAGAGGAAACAAAACGTAGAGATAGAACGTGAAACTACTTTGTTTTGTCAACTTTCAAGAAGCTAGCACAAACCGTGTTGGATTCAGAGTTCCAAATACATCTATCAATATAGGAGAAAACAGAGTGAAACCTAAAAATTCAAACTGTTACTGGAAATGAACGCTTCAACATAGAAGAACGAAATTTGGGGAACCAAGTCGCCTTAGTGTACTGATCATTACCTGAAAGTATCATCCAGTTTGGGTGAAAAAATATTTGCTGAGATTTCTGGAGATTCGTAATTTTTGGAAGCTTGGCAACCCCTTCCCATGAAAGTGTTTCTCGCCAGTCACTGCTTAGGGCTACATCAAGAGGAAACAAAACGTAGAGATAGAACGTGAAACTACTTTGTTTTGTCAACTTTCAAGAAGCTAGCACAAACCGTGTTGGATTTAGAGTTCCAAATACATCTATCAATATAGGAGAAAACAGAGTGAAACCTAAAAATTCAAACTGTTACTGGAAATGAACGCTTCAACATAGAAGAACGAAATTTGGGGAACCAAGTCGCCTTAGTGTACTGATCATTACCTGAAAGTATCATCCAGTTTGGGTGAAAAAATATTTGCTGAGATTTCTGGAGATTCGTAATTTTGGGAAGCTTAGCAACCCCTTCCCATGAAAGTGTTTCTCGCCAGTCACTGCTTAGGGCTACATCAAGAGGAAACAAAACGTAGAGATAGAACGTGAAACTACTTTGTTGTGTCAAGTTTCAAGAAGCTAGCACAAATCGTGTTGGATTTAGAGTTCCAAATACATCTATCAATATAGGAGAAAACAGAGTGAAACCTAAAAATTCAAACTGTTACTGGAAATGAACGCTTCAACATAGAAGAACGAAATTTGGGGAACCAAGTCGCCTTAGTGTACTGATCATTACCTGAAAGTATCATCCAGTTTGGGTGAAAAAATATTTGCTGAGATTTCTGGAGATTCGTAATTTTGGGAAGCTTGGCAACCCCTTCCCATGAAAGTGTTTCTCGCCAGTCACTGCTTAGGGCTACATCAAGAGGAAACAAAACGTAGAGATAGAACGTGAAACTACTTTGCTGTGTCAAGTTTCAAGAAGCTAGCACAAACCGTCTTGGATTTAGAGTTCCAAATACATCTATCAATATAGGAGAAAACAGAGTGAAACCTAAAAATTCAAACTGTTAATGGAAATGAACGCTTCAACATAGAAGAACGAAATTTGGGGAACCAAGTCGCCTTAGTGTACTGATCATTACCTGAAAGTATCATCCAGTTTGGGTGAAAAAATATTTGCTGAGATTTCTGGAGATTCGTAATTTTTGGAAGCTTGGCAACCCCTTCCCATGAAAGTGTTTCTCGCCAGTCACTGCTTAGGGCTACATCAAGAGGAAACAAAACGTAGAGATAGAACGTGAAACTACTTTGTTTTGTCAACTTTCAAGAAGCTAGCACAAACCGTGTTGGATTCAGAGTTCCAAATACATCTATCAATATAGGAGAAAACAGAGTGAAACCTAAAAATTCAAACTGTTACTGGAAATGAACGCTTCAACATAGAAGAACGAAATTTGGGGAACCAAGTCGCCTTAGTGTACTGATCATTACCTGAAAGTATCATCCAGTTTGGGTGAAAAAATATTTGCTGAGATTTCTGGAGATTCGTAATTTTGGGAAGCTTGGCAACCCCTTCCCATGAAAGTGTTTCTCGCCAGTCACTGCTTAGGGCTACATCAAGAGGAAACAAAACGTAGAGATAGAACGTGAAACTACTTTGTTTTCTCAACTTTCAAGAAGCTAGCAAAAACCGTGTTGGATTCAGAGTTCCAAATACATCTATCAATATAGGAGAAAACAGAGTGAAACCTAAAAATTCAAACTGTTACTGGAAATGAACGCTTCAACATAGAAGAACGAAATTTGGGGAACCAAGTCGCCTTAGTGTACTGATCATTACCTGAAAGTATCATCCAGTTTGGGTGAAAAAATATTTGCTGAGATTTCTGGAGATTCATAATTTTGGGAAGCTTGGCAACCCCTTCCCATGAAAGTGTTTCTCGCCAGTCACTGCTTAGGGCTACATCAAGAGGAAACAAAACGTAGAGATAGAACGTGAAACTACTTTGTTGTGTCAAGTTTCAAGAAGCTAGCACAAACCGTCTTGGATTTAGAGTTCCAAATACATCTATCAATATAGGAGAAAACAGAGTGAAACCTAAAAATTCAAACTGTTACTGGAAATGAACGCTTCAACATAGAAGAACGAAAATTGGGGAACCAAGTCGCCTTAGTGTACTGATCATTACCTGAAAGTATCATCCAGTTTGGGTGAAAAAATATTTGCTGAGATTTCTGGAGATTCGTAATTTTGGGAAGCTTGGCAACCCCTTCCCATGAAAGTGTTTCTCGCCAGTCACTGCTTAGGGCTACATCAAGACGAAACAAAACGTAGAGATAGAACGTGAAACTACTTTGTTGTGTCAAGTTTCAAGAAGCTAGCACAAACCATGTTGGATTTAGAGTTCCAAATACATCTATCAATATAGGAGAAAACAGAGTGAAACCTAAAAATTCAAACTGTTACTGGAAATGAACGCTTCAACATAGAAGAACGAAATTTGGGGAACCAAGTCGCCTTAGTGTACTGATCATTACCTGAAAGTATCATCCAGTTTGGGTGAAAAAATATTTGCTGAGATTTCTGGAGATTCGTAATTTTTGGAAGCTTGGCAACCCCTTCCCATGAAAGTGTTTCTCGCCAGTCACTGCTTAGGGCTACATCAAGAGGAAACAAAACGTAGAGATAGAACGTGAAACTACTTTGTTGTGTCAAGCTTCAAGAAGCTAGCACAAACCGTCTTGGATTTAGAGTTCCAAATACATCTATCAATATAGGAGAAAACAGAGTGAAACCTAAAAATTCAAACTGTTACTGGAAATGAACGCTTCAACATAGAAGAACGAAATTTGGGGAACCAAGTCGCCTTAGTGTACTGATCATTACCTGAAAGTATCATCCAGATTGGGTGAAAAAATATTTGCTGAGATTTCTGGAGATTCGTAATTTTTGGACGCTTGGCAACCCCTTCCCATGAAAGTGTTTCTCGCCAGTCACTGCTTAGGGCTACATCAAGAGGAAACAAAACATAGAGATAGAACGTGAAACTACTTTGTTTTGTCAACTTTCAAGAAGCTAGCACAAACCGTGTTGGATTCAGAGTTCCAAATACATCTATCAATATAGGAGAAAACAGAGTGAAACCTAAAAATTCAAACTGTTACTGGAAATGAACGCTTCAACATAGAAGAACGAAATTTGGGGAACCAAGTCGCCTTAGTGTACTGATCATTACCTGAAAGTATCATCCAGTTTGGGTGAAAAAATATTTGCTGAGATTTCTGGAGATTCGTAATTTTTGGAAGCTTGGCAACCCCTTCCCATGAAAGTGTTTCTCGCCAGTCACTGCTTAGGGCTACATCAAGAGGAAACAAAACGTAGAGATAGAACGTGAAACTACTTTGTTTTGTCAACTTTCAAGAAGCTAGCACAAACCGTGTTGGATTCAGAGTTCCAAATACATCTATCAATATAGGAGAAAACAGAGTGAAACCTAAAAATTCAAACTGTTACTGGAAATGAACGCTTCAACATAGAAGAACGAAATTTGGGGAACCAAGTCGCCTTAGTGTACTGATCATTACCTGAAAGTATCATCCAGTTTGGGTGAAAAAATATTTGCTGAGATTTCTGGAGATTCGTAATTTTGGGAAGCTTGGCAACCCCTTCCCATGAAAGTGTTTCTCGCCAGTCACTGCTTAGGGCTACATCAAGAGGAAACAAAACGTAGAGATAGAACGTGAAACTACTTTGTTGTGTCAAGTTTCAAGAAGCTAGCACAAACCGTCTTGGATTTAGAGTTCCAAATACATCTATCAATATAGGAGAAAACAGAGTGAAACCTAAAAATTCAAACTGTTACTGGAAATGAACGCTTCAACATAGAAGAACGAAATTTGGGGAACCAAGTCGCCTTAGTGTACTGATCATTACCTGAAAGTATCATCCAGTTTGGGTGAAAAAATATTTGCTGAGATTTCTGGAGATTCGTAATTTTTGGAAGCTTGGCAACCCCTTCCAATGAAAGTGTTTCTCGCCAGTCACTGCTTAGGGCTACATCAAGAGGAAACAAAACGTAGAGATAGAACGTGAAACTACTTTGTTGTGTCAAGTTTCAAGAAGCTAGCACAAACCGTCTTGGATTTAGAGTTCCAAATACATCTATCAATATAGGAGAAAACAGAGTGAAACCTAAAAATTCAAACTGTTACTGGAAATGAACGCTTCAACATAGAAGAACGAAATTTGGGGAACCAAGTCGCCTTAGTGTACTGATCATTACCTGAAAGTATCATCCAGTTTGGGTGAAAAAATATTTGCTGAGATTTCTGGAGATTCGTAATTTTTGGAAGCTTGGCAACCCCTTCCCATGAAAGTGTTTCTCGCCAGTCACTGCTTAGGGCTACATCAAGAGGAAACAAAACGTAGAGATAGAACGTGAAACTACTTTGTTGTGTCAAGCTTCAAGAAGCTAGCACAAATCGTGTTGGATTTAGAGTTCCAAATACATCTATCAATATAGGAGAAAACAGAGTGAAACCTAAAAATTCAAACTGTTACTGGAAATGAACGCTTCAACATAGAAGAACGAAATTTGGGGAACCAAGTCGCCTTAGTGTACTGATCATTACCTGAAAGTATCATCCAGATTGGGTGAAAAAATATTTGCTAAGATTTCTGGAGATTCGTAATTTTTGGAAGCTTGGCAACCCCTTCCCATGAAAGTGTTTCTCGCCAGTCACTGCTTAGGGCTACATCAAGAGGAAACAAAACGTAGAGATAGAACGTGAAACTACTTTGTTTTGTCAACTTTCAAGAAGCTAGCACAAACCGTGTTGGATTCAGAGTTCCAAATACATCTATCAATATAGGAGAAAACAGAGTGAAAGCTAAAAATTCAAACTGTTACTGGAAATGAACGCTTCAACATAGAAGAACGAAATTTGGGGAACCAAGTCGCCTTAGTGTACTGATCATTACCTGAAAGTATCATCCAGTTTGGGTGAAAAAATATTTGCTGAGATTTCTGGAGATTCGTAATTTTTGGAAGCTTGGCAACCCCTTCCCATGAAAGTGTTTCTCGCCAGTCACTGCTTAGGGCTACATCAAGAGGAAACAAAACGTAGACATAGAACGTGAAACTACTTTGTTTTGTCAACTTTCAAGAAGCTAGCACAAACCGTGTTGGATTCAGAGTTCCAAATACATCTATCAATATAGGAGAAAACAGAGTGAAACCTAAAAATTCAAACTGTTACTGGAAATGAACGCTTCAACATAGAAGAACGAAATTTGGGGAACCAAGTCGCCTTAGTGTACTGATCATTACCTGAAAGTATCATCCAGTTTGGGTGAAAAAATATTTGCTGAGATTTCTGGAGATTCGTAATTTTGGGAAGCTTGGCAACCCCTTCCCATGAAAGTGTTTCTCGCCAGTCACTGCTTAGGGCTACATCAAGAGGAAACAAAACGTAGAGATAGAACGTGAAACTACTTTGTTGTGTCAAGTTTCAAGAAGCTAGCACAAATCGTGTTGGATTTAGAGTTCCAAATACATCTATCAATATAGGAGAAAACAGAGTGAAACCTAAAAATTCAAACTGTTACTGGAAATGAACGATTCAACATAGAAGAACGAAATTTGGGGAACCAAGTCGCCTTAGTGTACTGATCATTACCTGAAAGTATCATCCAGTTTGGGTGAAAAAATATTTGCTGAGATTTCTGGAGATTCGTAATTTTTGGAAGCTTGGCAACCCCTTCCCATGAAAGTGTTTCTCGCCAGTCACTGCTTAGGGCTACATCAAGAGGAAACAAAACGTAGAGATAGAACGTGAAACTACTTTGCTGTGTCAAGTTTCAAGAAGCTAGCACAAACCGTCTTGGATTTAGAGTTCCAAATACATCTATCAATATAGGAGAAAACAGAGTGAAACCTAAAAATTCAAACTGTTAATGGAAATGAACGCTTCAACATAGAAGAACGAAATTTGGGGAACCAAGTCGCCTTAGTGTACTGATCATTACCTGAAAGTATCATCCAGTTTGGGTGAAAAAATATTTGCTGAGATTTCTGGAGATTCGTAATTTTTGGAAGCTTGGCAACCCCTTCCCATGAAAGTGTTTCTCGCCAGTCACTGCTTAGGGCTACATCAAGAGGAAACAAAACGTAGAGATAGAACGTGAAAATACTTTGTTTTGTCAACTTTCAAGAAGCTAGCACAAACCGTGTTGGATTCAGAGTTCCAAATACATCTATCAATATAGGAGAAAACAGAGTGAAACCTACAAATTCAAACTGTTACTGGAAATGAACGCTTCAACATAGAAGAACGAAATTTGGGGAACCAAGTCGCCTTAGTGTACTGATCATTACCTGAAAGTATCATCCAGTTTGGGTGAAAAAATATTTGCTGAGATTTCTGGAGATTCGTAATTTTTGGAAGCTTGGCAACCCCTTCCCATGAAAGTGTTTCTCGCCAGTCACTGCTTAGGGCTACATCAAGAGGAAACAAAACGTAGAGATAGAACGTGAAACTACTTTGTTTTCTCAACTTTCAAGAAGCTAGCACAAACCGTGTTGGATTCAGAGTTCCAAATACATCTATCAATATAGGAGAAAACAGAGTGAAACCTAAAAATTCAAACTGTTACTGGAAATGAACGCTTCAACATAGAAGAACGAAATTTGGGGAACCAAGTCGCCTTAGTGTACTGATCATTACCTGAAAGTATCATCCAGTTTGGGTGAAAAAATATTTGCTGAGATTTCTGGAGATTCGTAATTTTGGGAAGCTTGGCAACCCCTTCCCATGAAAGTGTTTCTCGCCAGTCACTGCTTAGGGCTACATCAAGAGGAAACAAAACGTAGAGATAGAACGTGAAACTACTTTGCTGTGTCAAGTTTCAAGAAGCTAGCACAAACCGTCTTGGATTTAGAGTTCCAAATACATCTATCAATATAGGAGAAAACAGAGTGAAACCTAAAAATTCAAACTGTTAATGGAAATGAACGCTTCAACATAGAAGAACGAAATTTGGGGAACCAAGTCGCCTTAGTGTACTGATCATTACCTGAAAGTATCATCCAGTTTGGGTGAAAAAATATTTGCTGAGATTTCTGGAGATTCGTAATTTTGGGAAGCTTGGCAACCCCTTCCCAAAAAAGTGTTTCTCGCCAGTCACTGCTTAGGGCTACATCAAGAGGAAACAAAACGTAGAGATAGAACGTGAAACTACTTTGTTGTGTCAAGTTTCAAGAAGCTAGCACAAACCATGTTGGATTTAGAGTTCCAAATACATCTATCAATATAGGAGAAAACAGAGTGAAACCTAAAAATTCAAACTGTTACTGGAAATGAACGCTTCAACATAGAAGAACGAAATTTGGGGAACCAAGTCGCCTTAGTGTACTGATCATTACCTGAAAGTATCATCCAGTTTGGGTGAAAAAATATTTGCTGAGATTTCTGGAGATTCGTAATTTTTGGAAGCTTGGCAACCCCTTCCCATGAAAGTGTTTCTCGCCAGTCACTGCTTAGGGCTACATCAAGAGGAAACAAAACGTAGAGATAGAACGTGAAACTACTTTGTTTTGTCAACTTTCAAGAAGCTACAACAAACCGTGTTGGATTCAGAGTTCCAAATACATCTATCAATATAGGAGAAAACAGAGTGAAACCTAAAAATTCAAACTGTTACTGGAAATGAACGCTTCAACATAGAAGAACGAAATTTGGGGAACCAAGTCGCCTTAGTGTACTGATCATTACCTGAAAGTATCATCCAGTTTGGGTGAAAAAATATTTGCTGAGATTTCTGGAGATTCGTAATTTTGGGAAGCTTGGCAACCCCTTCCCATGAAAGTGTTTCTCGCCAGTCACTGCTTAGGGCTAAATCAAGAGGAAACAAAACGTAGAGATAGAACGTGAAACTACTTTGTTGTGTCAAGTTTCAAGAAGCTAGCACAAATCGTGTTGGATTTAGAGTTCCAAATACATCTATCAATATAGGAGAAAACAGAGTGAAACCTAAAAATTCAAACTGTTACTGGAAATGAACGCTTCAACATAGAAGAACGAAATTTGGGGAACCAAGTCGCCTTAGTGTACTGATCATTACCTGAAAGTATCATCCAGTTTGGGTGAAAAAATATTTGCTGAGATTTCTGGAGATTCGTAATTTTGGGAAGCTTGGCAACCCCTTCCCATGAAAGTGTTTCTCGCCAGTCACTGCTTAGGGCTACATCAAGAGGAAACAAAACGTAGAGATAGAACGTGAAACTACTTTGTTGTGTCAAGTTTCAAGAAGCTAGCACAAATCGTGTTGGATTTAGAGTTCCAAATACATCTATCAATATAGGAGAAAACAGAGTGAAACCTAAAAATTCAAACTGTTACTGGAAATGAACGCTTCAACATAGAAGAACGAAATTTGGGGAACCAAGTCGCCTTAGTGTACTGATCATTACCTGAAAGTATCATCCAGTTTGGGTGAAAAAATATTTGCTGAGATTTCTGGAGATTCGTAATTTTTGGAAGCTTGGCAACCCCTTCCCATGAAAGTGTTTCTCGCCAGTCACTGCTTAGGGCTACATCAAGACGAAACAAAACGTAGAGATAGAACGTGAAACTACTTTGTTGTGTCAAGTTTCAAGAAGCTAGCACAAACCATGTTGGATTTAGAGTTCCAAATACATCTATCAATATAGGAGAAAACAGAGTGAAACCTAAAAATTCAAACTGTTACTGGAAATGAACGCTTCAACATAGAAGAACGAAATTTGGGGAACCAAGTCGCCTTAGTGTACTGATCATTACCTGAAAGTATCATCCAGTTTGGGTGAAAAAATATTTGCTGAGATTTCTGGAGATTCGTAATTTTGGGAAGCTTGGCAACCCCTTCCCATGAAAGTGTTTCTCGCCAGTCACTGCTTAGGGCTACATCAAGAGGAAACAAAACGTAGAGATAGAACGTGAAACTACTTTGTTGTGTCAAGTTTCAAGAAGCTAGCAGAAACCGTGTTGGATTTAGAGTTCCAAATACATCTATCAATATAGGAGAAAACAGAGTGAAACTTAAAAATTCAAACTGTTACTGGAAATGAACGCTTCAACATAGAAGAACGAAATTTGGGGAACCAAGTCGCCTTAGTGTACTGATCATTACCTGAAAGTATCATCCAGTTTGGGTGAAAAAATATTTGCTGAGATTTCTGGAGATTCGTAATTTTGGGAAGCTTGGCAACCCCTTCCCATGAAAGTGTTTCTCGCCAGTCACTGCTTAGGGCTACATCAAGAGGAAACAAAACGTAGAGATAGAACGTGAAACTACTTTGTTGTGTCAAGCTTCAAGAAGCTAGCACAAATCGTGTTGGATTTAGAATTCCAAATACATCTATCAATATAGGAGAAAACAGAGTGAAACCTAAAAATTCAAACTGTTACTGGAAATGAACGCTTCAACATAGAAGAACGAAATTTGGGGAACCAAGTCGCCTTAGTGTACTGATCATTACCTGAAAGTATCATCCAGATTGGGTGAAAAAATATTTGCTGAGATTTCTGGAGATTCGTAATTTTTGGAAGCTTGGCAACCCCTTCCCATGAAAGTGTTTCTCGCCAGTCACTGCTTAGGGCTACATCAAGAGGAAACAAAACGTAGAGATAGAACGTGAAACTACTTTGTTTTGTCAACTTTCAAGAAGCTAGCACAAACCGTGTTGGATTCAGAGTTCCAAATACATCTATCAATATAGGAGAAAACAGAGTGAAAGCTAAAAATTCAAACTGTTACTGGAAATGAACGCTTCAACATAGAAGAACGAAATTTGGGGAACCAAGTCGCCTTAGTGTACTGATCATTACCTGAAAGTATCATCCAGTTTGGGTGAAAAAATATTTGCTGAGATTTCTGGAGATTCGTAATTTTTGGAAGCTTGGCAACCCCTTCCCATGAAAGTGTTTCTCGCCAGTCACTGCTTAGGGCTACATCAAGAGGAAACAAAACGTAGACATAGAACGTGAAACTACTTTGTTTTGTCAACTTTCAAGAAGCTAGCACAAACCGTGTTGGATTCAGAGTTCCAAATACATCTATCAATATAGGAGAAAACAGAGTGAAACCTAAAAATTCAAACTGTTACTGGAAATGAACGCTTCAACATAGAAGAACGAAATTTGGGGAACCAAGTCGCCTTAGTGTACTGATCATTACCTGAAAGTATCATCCAGTTTGGGTGAAAAAATATTTGCTGAGATTTCTGGAGATTCGTAATTTTGGGAAGCTTGGCAACCCCTTCCCATGAAAGTGTTTCTCGCCAGTCACTGCTTAGGGCTACATCAAGAGGAAACAAAACGTAGAGATAGAACGTGAAACTACTTTGTTGTGTCAAGTTTCAAGAAGCTAGCACAAATCGTGTTGGATTTAGAGTTCCAAATACATCTATCAATATAGGAGAAAACAGAGTGAAACCTAAAAATTCAAACTGTTACTGGAAATGAACGATTCAACATAGAAGAACGAAATTTGGGGAACCAAGTCGCCTTAGTGTACTGATCATTACCTGAAAGTATCATCCAGTTTGGGTGAAAAAATATTTGCTGAGATTTCTGGAGATTCGTAATTTTGGGAAGCTTGGCAACCCCTTCCCATGAAAGTGTTTCTCGCCAGTCACTGCTTAGGGCTACATCAAGAGGAAACAAAACGTAGAGATAGAACGTGAAACTACTTTGCTGTGTCAAGTTTCAAGAAGCTAGCACAAACCGTCTTGGATTTAGAGTTCCAAATACATCTATCAATATAGGAGAAAACAGAGTGAAACCTAAAAATTCAAACTGTTAATGGAAATGAACGCTTCAACATAGAAGAACGAAATTTGGGGAACCAAGTCGCCTTAGTGTACTGATCATTACCTGAAAGTATCATCCAGTTTGGGTGAAAAAATATTTGCTGAGATTTCTGGAGATTCGTAATTTTTGGAAGCTTGGCAACCCCTTCCCATGAAAGTGTTTCTCGCCAGTCACTGCTTAGGGCTACATCAAGAGGAAACAAAACGTAGAGATAGAACGTGAAACTACTTTGTTTTGTCAACTTTCAAGAAGCTAGCACAAACCGTGTTGGATTCAGAGTTCCAAATACATCTATCAATATAGGAGAAAACAGAGTGAAACCTAAAAATTCAAACTGTTACTGGAAATGAACGCTTCAACATAGAAGAACGAAATTTGGGGAACCAAGTCGCCTTAGTGTACTGATCATTACCTGAAAGTATCATCCAGTTTGGGTGAAAAAATATTTGCTGAGATTTCTGGAGATTCGTAATTTTTGGAAGCTTGGCAACCCCTTCCCATGAAAGTGTTTCTCGCCAGTCACTGCTTAGGGCTACATCAAGAGGAAACAAAACGTAGAGATAGAACGTGAAACTACTTTGTTTTCTCAACTTTCAAGAAGCTAGCACAAACCGTGTTGGATTCAGAGTTCCAAATACATCTATCAATATAGGAGAAAACAGAGTGAAACCTAAAAATTCAAACTGTTACTGGAAATGAACGCTTCAACATAGAAGAACGAAATTTGGGGAACCAAGTCGCCTTAGTGTACTGATCATTACCTGAAAGTATCATCCAGTTTGGGTGAAAAAATATTTGCTGAGATTTCTGGAGATTCGTAATTTTGGGAAGCTTGGCAACCCCTTCCCATGAAAGTGTTTCTCGCCAGTCACTGCTTAGGGCTACATCAAGAGGAAACAAAACGTAGAGATAGAACGTGAAACTACTTTGCTGTGTCAAGTTTCAAGAAGCTAGCACAAACCGTCTTGGATTTAGAGTTCCAAATACATCTATCAATATAGGAGAAAACAGTGAAACCTAAAAATTCAAACTGTTAATGGAAATGAACGCTTCAACATAGAAGAACGAAATTTGGGGAACCAAGTCGCCTTAGTGTACTGATCATTACCTGAAAGTATCATCCAGTTTGGGTGAAAAAATATTTGCTGAGATTTCTGGAGATTCGTAATTTTGGGAAGCTTGGCAACCCCTTCCCAAAAAAGTGTTTCTCGCCAGTCACTGCTTAGGGCTACATCAAGAGGAAACAAAACGTAGAGATAGAACGTGAAACTACTTTGTTGTGTCAAGTTTCAAGAAGCTAGCACAAACCATTTTGGATTTAGAGTTCCAAATACATCTATCAATATAGGAGAAAACAGAGTGAAACCTAAAAATTCAAACTGTTACTGGAAATGAACGCTTCAACATAGAAGAACGAAATTTGGGGAACCAAGTCGCCTTAGTGTACTGATCATTACCTGAAAGTATCATCCAGTTTGGGTGAAAAAATATTTGCTGAGATTTCTGGAGATTCGTAATTTTTGGAAGCTTGGCAACCCCTTCCCATGAAAGTGTTTCTCGCCAGTCACTGCTTAGGGCTACATCAAGAGGAAACAAAACGTAGAGATAGAACGTGAAACTACTTTGTTTTGTCAACTTTCAAGAAGCTACAACAAACCGTGTTGGATTCAGAGTTCCAAATACATCTATCAATATAGGAGAAAACAGAGTGAAACCTAAAAATTCAAACTGTTACTGGAAATGAACGCTTCAACATAGAAGAACGAAATTTGGGGAACCAAGTCGCCTTAGTGTACTGATCATTACCTGAAAGTATCATCCAGTTTGGGTGAAAAAATATTTGCTGAGATTTCTGGAGATTCGTAATTTTGGGAAGCTTGGCAACCCCTTCCCATGAAAGTGTTTCTCGCCAGTCACTGCTTAGGGCTACATCAAGAGGAAACAAAACGTAGAGATAGAACGTGAAACTACTTTGTTGTGTCAAGTTTCAAGAAGCTAGCACAAACCGTGTTGGATTTAGAGTTCCAAATACATCTATCAATATAGGAGAAAACAGAGTGAAACCTAAAAATTCAAACTGTTACTGGAAATGAACGCTTCAACATAGAAGAACGAAATTTGGGGAACCAAGTCGCCTTAGTGTACTGATCATTACCTGAAAGTATCATCCAGTTTGGGTGAAAAAATATTTGCTGAGATTTCTGGAGATTCGTAATTTTGGGAAGCTTGGCAACCCCTTCCCATGAAAGTGTTTCTCGCCAGTCACTGCTTAGGGCTACATCAAGAGGAAACAAAACGTAGAGATAGAACGTGAAACTACTTTGTTGTGTCAAGTTTCAAGAAGCTAGCACAAATCGTGTTGGATTTAGAGTTCCAAATACATCTATCAATATAGGAGAAAACAGAGTGAAACCTAAAAATTCAAACTGTTACTGGAAATGAACGCTTCAACATAGAAGAATGAAATTTGGGGAACCAAGTCGCCTTAGTGTACTGATCATTACCTGAAAGTATCATCCAGTTTGGGTGAAAAAATATTTGCTGAGATTTCTGGAGATTCGTAATTTTGGGAAGCTTGGCAACCCCTTCCCATGAAAGTGTTTCTCGCCAGTCACTGCTTAGGGCTACATCAAGACGAAACAAAACGTAGAGATAGAACGTGAAACTACTTTGTTGTGTCAAGTTTCAAGAAGCTAGCACAAACCATGTTGGATTTAGAGTTCCAAATACATCTATCAATATAGGAGAAAACAGAGTGAAACCTAAAAATTCAAACTGTTACTGGAAATGAACGCTTCAACATAGAAGAACGAAATTTGGGGAACCAAGTCGCCTTAGTGTACTGATCATTACCTGAAAGTATCATCCAGTTTGGGTGAAAAAATATTTGCTGAGATTTCTGGAGATTCGTAATTTTGGGAAGCTTGGCAACCCCTTCCCATGAAAGTGTTTCTCGCCAGTCACTGCTTAGGGCTACATCAAGAGGAAACAAAACGTAGAGATAGAACGTGAAACTACTTTGTTGTGTCAAGTTTCAAGAAGCTAGCACAAACCGTGTTGGATTTAGAGTTCCAAATACATCTATCAATATAGGAGAAAACAGAGTGAAACCTAAAAATTCAAACTGTTACTGGAAATGAACGCTTCAACATAGAAGAACGAAATTTGGGGAACCAAGTCGCCTTAGTGTACTGATCATTACCTGAAAGTAACATCCAGTTTGGGTGAAAAAATATTTGCTGAGATTTCTGGAGATTCGTAATTTTGGGAAGCTTGCCAACCCCTTCCCATGAAAGTGTTTCTCGCCAGTCACTGCTTAGGGCTACATCAAGAGGAAACAAAACGTAGAGATAGAACGTGAAACTACTTTGTTGTGTCAAGTTTCAAGAAGCTAGCACAAACCGTGTTGGATTTAGAGTTCCAAATACATCTATCAATATAGGAGAAAACAGAGTGAAACCTAAAAATTCAAACTGTTACTGGAAATGAACGCTTCAACATAGAAGAACGAAATTTGGGGAACCAAGTCGCCTTAGTGTACTGATCATTACCTGAAAGTATCATCCAGTTTGGGTGAAAAAATATTTGCTGAGATTTCTGGAGATTCGTAATTTTTGGAAGCTTGGCAACCCCTTCCCATGAAAGTGTTTCTCGCCAGTCACTGCTTAGGGCTACATCAAGAGGAAACAAAACGTAGAGATAGAACGTGAAACTACTTTGTTGTGTCAAGTTTCAAGAAGCTAGCACAAACCATGTTGGATTTAGAGTTCCAAATACATCTATCAATATAGGAGAAAACAGAGTGAAACCTAAAAATTCAAACTGTTACTGGAAATGAACGCTTCAACATAGAAGAACGAAATTTGGGGAACCAAGTCGCCTTAGTGTACTGATCATTACCTGAAAGTATCATCCAGTTTGGGTGAAAAAATATTTGCTGAGATTTCTGGAGATTCGTAATTTTTGGAAGCTTGGCAACCCCTTCCCATGAAAGTGTTTCTCGCCAGTCACTGCTTAGGGCTACATCAAGAGGAAACAAAACGTAGAGATAGAACGTGAAACTACTTTGTTGTGTCAAGCTTCAAGAAGCTAGCACGAATCGTGTTGGATTTAGAGTTCCAAATACATCTATCAATATAGGAGAAAACAGAGTGAAACCTAAAAATTCAAACTGTTACTGGAAATGAACGCTTCAACATAGAAGAACGAAATTTGGGGAACCAAGTCGCCTTAGTGTACTGATCATTACCTGAAAGTATCATCCAGTTTGGGTGAAAAAATATTTGCTGAGATTTCTGGAGATTCGTAATTTTGGGAAGCTTGGCAACCCCTTCCCATGAAAGTGTTTCTCGCCAGTCACTGCTTAGGGCTACATCAAGAGGAAACAAAACGTAGAGATAGAACGTGAAACTACTTTGCTGTGTCAAGTTTCAAGAAGCTAGCACAAACCGTCTTGGATTTAGAGTTCCAAATACATCTATCAATATAGGAGAAAACAGAGTGAAACCTAAAAATTCAAACTGTTAATGGAAATGAACGCTTCAACATAGAAGAACGAAATTTGGGGAACCAAGTCGCCTTAGTGTACTGATCATTACCTGAAAGTATCATCCAGTTTGGGTGAAAAAATATTTGCTGAGATTTCTGGAGATTCGTAATTTTTGGAAGCTTGGCAACCCCTTCCCATGAAAGTGTTTCTCGCCAGTCACTGCTTAGGGCTACATCAAGAGGAAACAAAACGTAGAGATAGAACGTGAAACTACTTTGTTTTGTCAACTTTCAAGAAGCTAGCACAAACCGTGTTGGATTCAGTTTTCCAAATACATCTATCAATATAGGAGAAAACAGAGTGAAACCTAAAAATTCAAACTGTTACTGGAAATGAACGCTTCAACATAGAAGAACGAAATTTGGGGAACCAAGTCGCCTTAGTGTACTGATCATTACCTGAAAGTATCATCCAGTTTGGGTGAAAAAATATTTGCTGAGATTTCTGGAGATTCGTAATTTTGGGAAGCTTGGCAACCCCTTCCCATGAAAGTGTTTCTCGCCAGTCACTGCTTAGGGCTACATCAAGAGGAAACAAAACGTAGAGATAGAACGTGAAACTACTTTGTTGTGTCAAGTTTCAAGAAGCTAGCACAAACCGTCTTGGATTTAGAGTTCCAAATACATCTATCAATATAGGAGAAAACAGAGTGAAACCTAAAAATTCAAACTGTTACTGGAAATGAACGCTTCAACATAGAAGAATGAAATTTGGGGAACCAAGTCGCCTTAGTGTACTGATCATTACCTGAAAGTATCATCCAGTTTGGGTGAAAAAATATTTGCTGAGATTTCTGGAGATTCGTAATTTTTGGAAGCTTGGCAACCCCTTCCCATGAAAGTGTTTCTCGCCAGTCACTGCTTAGGGCTACATCAAGAGGAAACAAAACGTAGAGATAGAATGTGAAACTACTTTGTTGTGTCAAGCTTCAAGAAGCTAGCACAAATCGTGTTGGATTTAGAGTTCCAAATACATCTATCAATATAGGAGAAAACAGAGTGAAACCTAAAAATTCAAACTGTTACTGGAAATGAACGCTTCAACATAGAAGAACGAAATTTGGGGAACCAAGTCGCCTTAGTGTACTGATCATTACCTGAAAGTATCATCCAGTTTGGGTGAAAAAATATTTGCTGAGATTTCTGGAGATTCGTAATTTTTGGAAGCTTGGCAACCCCTTCCCATGAAAGTGTTTCTCGCCAGTCACTGCTTAGGGCTACATCAAGAGGAAACAAAACGTAGAGATAGAACGTGAAACTACTTTGCTGTGTCAAGTTTCAAGAAGCTAGCACAAACCGTCTTGGATTTAGAGTTCCAAATACATCTATCAATATAGGAGAAAACAGAGTGAAACCTAAAAATTCAAACTGTTAATGGAAATGAACGCTTCAACATAGAAGAACGAAATTTGGGGAACCAAGTCGCCTTAGTGTACTGATCATTACCTGAAAGTATCATCCAGTTTGGGTGAAAAAATATTTGCTGAGATTTCTGGAGATTCGTAATTTTGGGAAGCTTGGCAACCCCTTCCCATGAAAGTGTTTCTCGCCAGTCACTGCTTAGGGCTACATCAAGAGGAAACAAAACGTAGAGATAGAACGTGAAACTACTTTGTTGTGTCAACTTTCAAGAAGCTAGCACAAACCGTGTTGGATTCAGAGTTCCAAATACATCTATCAATATAGGAGAAAACAGAGTGAAACCTAAAAATTCAAACTGTTACTGGAAATGAACGCTTCAACATAGAAGAACGAAATTTGGGGAACCAAGTCGCCTTAGTGTACTGATCATTACCTGAAAGTATCATCCAGTTTGGGTGAAAAAATATTTGCTGAGATTTCTGGAGATTCGTAATTTTGGGAAGCTTGGCAACCCCTTCCCATGAAAGTGTTTCTCGCCAGTCACTGCTTAGGGCTACATCAAGAGGAAACAAAACGTAGAGATAGAACGTGAAACTACTTTGTTTTGTCAACTTTCAAGAAGCTACAACAAACCGTGTTGGATTCAGAGTTCCAAATACATCTATCAATATAGGAGAAAACAGAGTGAAACCTAAAAATTCAAACTGTTACTGGAAATGAACGCTTCAACATAGAAGAACGAAATTTGGGGAACCAAGTCGCCTTAGTGTACTGATCATTACCTGAAAGTATCATCCAGTTTGGGTGAAAAAATATTTGCTGAGATTTCTGGAGATTCGTAATTTTGGGAAGCTTGGCAACCCCTTCCCATGAAAGTGTTTCTCGCCAGTCACTGCTTAGGGCTACATCAAGAGGAAACAAAACGTAGAGATAGAACGTGAAACTACTTTGTTGTGTCAAGTTTCAAGAAGCTAGCACAAACCGTGTTGGATTCAGAGTTCCAAATACATCTATCAATATAGGAGAAAACAGAGTGAAACCTAAAAATTCAAACTGTTACTGGAAATGAACGCTTCAACATAGAAGAACGAAATTTGGGGAACCAAGTCGCCTTAGTGTACTGATCATTACCTGAAAGTATCATCCAGTTTGGGTGAAAAAATATTTGCTGAGATTTCTGGAGATTCGTAATTTTGGGAAGCTTGGCAACCCCTTCCCATGAAAGTGTTTCTCGCCAGTCACTGCTTAGGGCTACATCAAGAGGAAACAAAACGTAGAGATAGAATGTGAAACTACTTTGTTGTGTCAAGCTTCAAGAAGCTAGCACAAATCGTGTTGGATTTAGAGTTCCAAATACATCTATCAATATAGGAGAAAACAGAGTGAAACCTAAAAATTCAAACTGTTACTGGAAATGAACGCTTCAACATAGAAGAACGAAATTTGGGGAACCAAGTCGCCTTAGTGTACTGATCATTACCTGAAAGTATCATCCAGTTTGGGTGAAAAAATATTTGCTGAGATTTCTGGAGATTCGTAATTTTTGGAAGCTTGGCAACCCCTTCCCATGAAAGTGTTTCTCGCCAGTCACTGCTTAGGGCTACATCAAGAGGAAACAAAACGTAGAGATAGAACGTGAAACTACTTTGCTGTGTCAAGTTTCAAGAAGCTAGCACAAACCGTCTTGGATTTAGAGTTCCAAATACATCTATCAATATAGGAGAAAACAGAGTGAAACCTAAAAATTCAAACTGTTACTGGAAATGAACGCTTCAACATAGAAGAACGAAATTTGGGGAACCAAGTCGCCTTAGTGTACTGATCATTACCTGAAAGTATCATCCAGTTTGGGTGAAAAAATATTTGCTGAGATTTCTGGAGATTCGTAATTTTGGGAAGCTTGGCAACCCCTTCCCATGAAAGTGTTTCTCGCCAGTCACTGCTTATGGCTACATCAAGAGGAAACAAAACGTAGAGATAGAACGTGAAACTACTTTGTTTTGTCAACTTTCAAGAAGCTAGCACAAACCGTGTTGGATTCAGAGTTCCAAATACATCTATCAATATAGGAGAAAACAGAGTGAAACCTAAAAATTCAAACTGTTACTGGAAATGAATGCTTCAACATAGAAGAACGAAATTTGGGGAACCAAGTCGCCTTAGTGTACTGATCATTACCTGAAAGTATCATCCAGTTTGGGTGAAAAAATATTTGCTGAGATTTCTGGAGATTCGTAATTTTTGGAAGCTTGGCAACCCCTTCCCATGAAAGTGTTTCTCGCCAGTCACTGCTTAGGGCTACATCAAGAGGAAACAAAACGTAGAGATAGAACGTGAAACTACTTTGTTTTGTCAACTTTCAAGAAGCTAGCACAAACCGTGTTGGATTCAGAGTTCCAAATACATCTATCAATATAGGAGAAAACAGAGTGAAACCTAAAAATTCAAACTGTTACTGGAAATGAACGCTTCAACATAGAAGAACGAAATTTGGGGAACCAAGTCGCCTTAGTGTACTGATCATTACCTGAAAGTATCATCCAGTTTGGGTGAAAAAATATTTGCTGAGATTTCTGGAGATTCGTAATTTTTGGAAGCTTGGCAACCCCTTCCCATGAAAGTGTTTCTCGCCAGTCACTGCTTAGGGCTACATCAAGAGGAAACAAAACGTAGAGATAGAACGTGAAACTACTTTGTTGTGTCAAGTTTCAAGAAGCTAGCACAAACCGTGTTGGATTTAGAGTTCCAAATACATCTATCAATATAGGAGAAAACAGAGTGAAACCTAAAAATTCAAACTGTTACTGGAAATGAACGCTTCAACATAGAAGAACGAAATTTGGGGAACCAAGTCGCCTTAGTGTACTGATCATTACCTGAAAGTATCATCCAGTTTGGGTGAAAAAATATTTGCTGAGATTTCTGGAGATTCGTAATTTTTGGAAGCTTGGCAACCCCTTCCCATGAAAGTGTTTCTCGCCAGTCACTGCTTAGGGCTACATCAAGAGGAAACAAAACGTAGAGATAGAACGTGAAACTACTTTGTTGTGTCAAGCTTCAAGAAGCTAGCACGAATCGTGTTGGATTTAGAGTTCCAAATACATCTATCAATATAGGAGAAAACAGAGTGAAACCTAAAAATTCAAACTGTTACTGGAAATGAACGCTTCAACATAGAAGAACGAAATTTGGGGAACCAAGTCGCCTTAGTGTACTGATCATTACCTGAAAGTATCATCCAGTTTGGGTGAAAAAATATTTGCTGAGATTTCTGGAGATTCGTAATTTTGGGAAGCTTGGCAACCCCTTCCCATGAAAGTGTTTCTCGCCAGTCACTGCTTAGGGCTACATCAAGAGGAAACAAAACGTAGAGATAGAACGTGAAACTACTTTGTTGTGTCAAGTTTCAAGAAGCTAGCACAAATCGTGTTGGATTTAGAGTTCCAAATACATCTATCAATATAGGAGAAAACAGAGTGAAACCTAAAAATTCAAACTGTTACTGGAAATGAACGCTTCAACATAGAAGAACGAAATTTGGGGAACCAAGTCGCCTTAGTGTACTGATCATTACCTGAAAGTATCATCCAGTTTGGGTGAAAAAATATTTGCTGAGATTTCTGGAGATTCGTAATTTTTGGAAGCTTGGCAACCCCTTCCCATGAAAGTGTTTCTCGCCAGTCACTGCTTAGGGCTACATCAAGACGAAACAAAACGTAGAGATAGAACGTGAAACTACTTTGTTGTGTCAAGTTTCAAGAAGCTAGCACAAACCATGTTGGATTTAGAGTTCCAAATACATCTATCAATATAGGAGAAAACAGAGTGAAACCTAAAAATTCAAACTGTTACTGGAAATGAACGCTTCAACATAGAAGAACGAAATTTGGGGAACCAAGTCGCCTTAGTGTACTGATCATTACCTGAAAGTATCATCCAGTTTGGGTGAAAAAATATTTGCTGAGATTTCTGGAGATTCGTAATTTTGGGAAGCTTGGCAACCCCTTCCCATGAAAGTGTTTCTCGCCAGTCACTGCTTAGGGCTACATCAAGAGGAAACAAAACGTAGAGATAGAACGTGAAACTACTTTGTTGTGTCAAGTTTCAAGAAGCTAGCACAAACCGTCTTGGATTTAGAGTTCCAAATACATCTATCAATATAGGAGAAAACAGAGTGAAACCTAAAAATTCAAACTGTTACTGGAAATGAACGCTTCAACATAGAAGAACGAAATTTGGGGAACCAAGTCGCCTTAGTGTACTGATCATTACCTGAAAGTATCATCCAGTTTGGGTGAAAAAATATTTGCTGAGATTTCTGGAGATTCGTAATTTTGGGAAGCTTGGCAACCCCTTCCCATGAAAGTGTTTCTCGCCAGTCACTGCTTAGGGCTACATCAAGAGGAAACAAAACGTAGAGATAGAACGTGAAACTACTTTGTTGTGTCAAGTTTCAAGAAGCTAGCACAAACCGTGTTGGATTTAGAGTTCCAAATACATCTATCAATATAGGAGAAAACAGAGTGAAACCTAAAAATTCAAACTGTTACTGGAAATGAACGCTTCAACATAGAAGAACGAAATTTGGGGAACCAAGTCGCCTTAGTGTACTGATCATTACCTGAAAGTATCATCCAGTTTGGGTGAAAAAATATTTGCTGAGATTTCTGGAGATTCGTAATTTTTGGAAGCTTGGCAACCCCTTCCCATGAAAGTGTTTCTCGCCAGTCACTGCTTAGGGCTACATCAAGAGGAAACAAAACGTAGAGATAGAACGTGAAACTACTTTGCTGTGTCAAGTTTCAAGAAGCTAGCACAAACCGTCTTGGATTTAGAGTTCCAAATACATCTATCAATATAGGAGAAAACAGAGTGAAACCTAAAAATTCAAACTGTTAATGGAAATGAACACTTCAACATAGAAGAACGAAATTTGGGGAACCAAGTCGCCTTAGTGTACTGATCATTACCTGAAAGTATCATCCAGTTTGGGTGAAAAAATATTTGCTGAGATTTCTGGAGATTCGTAATTTTGGGAAGCTTGGCAACCCCTTCCCATGAAAGTGTTTCTCGCCAGTCACTGCTTAGGGCTACATCAAGAGGAAACAAAACGTAGAGATAGAACGTGAAACTACTTTGTTGTGTCAACTTTCAAGAAGCTAGCACAAACCGTGTTGGATTCAGAGTTCCAAATACATCTATCAATATAGGAGAAAACAGAGTGAAACCTAAAAATTCAAACTGTTACTGGAAATGAACGCTTCAACATAGAAGAACGAAATTTGGGGAACCAAGTCGCCTTAGTGTACTGATCATTACCTGAAAGTATCATCCAGTTTGGGTGAAAAAATATTTGCTGAGATTTCTGGAGATTCGTAATTTTGGGAAGCTTGGCAACCCCTTCCCATGAAAGTGTTTCTCGCCAGTCACTGCTTAGGGCTACATCAAGAGGAAACAAAACGTAGAGATAGAACGTGAAACTACTTTGTTTTGTCAACTTTCAAGAAGCTACAACAAACCGTGTTGGATTCAGAGTTCCAAATACATCTATCAATATAGGAGAAAACAGAGTGAAACCTAAAAATTCAAACTGTTACTGGAAATGAACGCTTCAACATAGAAGAACGAAATTTGGGGAACCAAGTCGCCTTAGTGTACTGATCATTACCTGAAAGTATCATCCAGTTTGGGTGAAAAAATATTTGCTGAGATTTCTGGAGATTCGTAATTTTGGGAAGCTTGGCAACCCCTTCCCATGAAAGTGTTTCTCGCCAGTCACTGCTTAGGGCTACATCAAGAGGAAACAAAACGTAGAGATAGAACGTGAAACTACTTTGTTGTGTCAAGTTTCAAGAAGCTAGCACAAACCGTGTTGGATTCAGAGTTCCAAATACATCTATCAATATAGGAGAAAACAGAGTGAAACCTAAAAATTCAAACTGTTACTGGAAATGAACGCTTCAACATAGAAGAACGAAATTGGGGGAACCAAGTCGCCTTAGTGTACTGATCATTACCTGAAAGTATCATCCAGTTTGGGTGAAAAAATATTTGCTGAGATTTCTGGAGATTCGTAATTTTTGGAAGCTTGGCAACCCCTTCCCATGAAAGTGTTTCTCGCCAGTCACTGCTTAGGGCTACATCAAGAGGAAACAAAACGTAGAGATAGAACGTGAAACTACTTTGTTTTGTCAACTTTCAAGAAGCTAGCACAAACCGTGTTGGATTCAGAGTTCCAAATACATCTATCAATATAGGAGAAAACAGAGTGAAACCTAAAAATTCAAACTGTTACTGGAAATGAACGCTTCAACATAGAAGAACGAAATTTGGGGAACCAAGTCGCCTTAGTGTACTGATCATTACCTGAAAGTATCATCCAGTTTGGGTGAAAAAATATTTGCTGAGATTTCTGGAGATTCGTAATTTTTGGAAGCTTGGCAACCCCTTCCCATGAAAGTGTTTCTCGCCAGTCACTGCTTAGGGCTACATCAAGAGGAAACAAAACGTAGAGATAGAACGTGAAACTACTTTGTTTTGTCAACTTTCAAGAAGCTAGCACAAACCGTGTTGGATTCAGAGTTCCAAATACATCTATCAATATAGGAGAAAACAGAGTGAAACCTAAAAATTCAAACTGTTACTGGAAATGAACGCTTCAACATAGAAGAACGAAATTTGGGGAACCAAGTCGCCTTAGTGTACTGATCATTACCTGAAAGTATCATCCAGTTTGGGTGAAAAAATATTTGCTGAGATTTCTGGAGATTCGTAATTTTTGGAAGCTTGGCAACCCCTTCCCATGAAAGTGTTTCTCGCCAGTCACTGCTTAGGGCTACATCAAGAGGAAACAAAACGTAGAGATAGAACGTGAAACTACTTTGTTGTGTCAAGTTTCAAGAAGCTAGCACAAACCGTGTTGGATTTAGAGTTCCAAATACATCTATCAATATAGGAGAAAACAGAGTGAAACCTAAAAATTCAAACTGTTACTGGAAATGAACGCTTCAACATAGAAGAACGAAATTTGGGGAACCAAGTCGCCTTAGTGTACTGATCATTACCTGAAAGTATCATCCAGTTTGGGTGAAAAAATATTTGCTGAGATTTCTGGAGATTCGTAATTTTTGGAAGCTTGGCAACCCCTTCCCATGAAAGTGTTTCTCGCCAGTCACTGCTTAGGGCTACATCAAGAGGAAACAAAACGTAGAGATAGAACGTGAAACTACTTTGTTGTGTCAAGCTTCAAGAAGCTAGCACGAATCGTGTTGGATTTAGAGTTCCAAATACATCTATCAATATAGGAGAAAACAGAGTGAAACCTAAAAATTCAAACTGTTACTGGAAATGAACGCTTCAACATAGAAGAACGAAATTTGGGGAACCAAGTCGCCTTAGTGTACTGATCATTACCTGAAAGTATCATCCAGTTTGGGTGAAAAAATATTTGCTGAGATTTCTGGAGATTCGTAATTTTTGGAAGCTTGGCAACCCCTTCCCATGAAAGTGTTTCTCGCCAGTCACTGCTTAGGGCTACATCAAGAGGAAACAAAACGTAGAGATAGAACGTGAAACTACTTTGCTGTGTCAAGTTTCAAGAAGCTAGCACAAACCGTCTTGGATTTAGAGTTCCAAATACATCTATCAATATAGGAGAAAACAGAGTGAAACCTAAAAATTCAAACTGTTAATGGAAATGAACGCTTCAACATAGAAGAACGAAATTTGGGGAACCAAGTCGCCTTAGTGTACTGATCATTACCTGAAAGTATCATCCAGTTTGGGTGAAAAAATATTTGCTGAGATTTCTGGAGATTCGTAATTTTTGGAAGCTTGGCAACCCCTTCCCATGAAAGTGTTTCTCGCCAGTCACTGCTTAGGGCTACATCAAGAGGAAACAAAACGTAGAGATAGAACGTGAAACTACTTTGTTTTGTCAACTTTCAAGAAGCTAGCACAAACCGTGTTGGATTCAGAGTTCCAAATACATCTATCAATATAGGAGAAAACAGAGTGAAACCTAAAAATTCAAACTGTTACTGGAAATGAACGCTTCAACATAGAAGAACCAAATTTGGGGAACCAAGTCGCCTTAGTGTACTGATCATTACCTGAAAGTATCATCCAGTTTGGGTGAAAAAATATTTGCTGAGATTTCTGGAGATTCGTAATTTTGGGAAGCTTGGCAACCCCTTCCCATGAAAGTGTTTCTCGCCAGTCACTGCTTAGGGCTACATCAAGAGGAAACAAAACGTAGAGATAGAACGTGAAACTACTTTGTTGTGTCAAGTTTCAAGAAGCTAGCACAAACCGTGTTGGATTTAGAGTTCCAAATACATCTATCAATATAGGAGAAAACAGAGTGAAACCTAAAAATTCAAACTGTTACTGGAAATGAACGCTTCAACATAGAAGAACGAAATTTGGGGAACCAAGTCGCCTTAGTGTACTGATCATTACCTGAAAGTATCATCCAGTTTGGGTGAAAAAATATTTGCTGAGATTTCTGGAGATTCGTAATTTTTGGAAGCTTGGCAACCCCTTCCCATGAAAGTGTTTCTCGCCAGTCACTGCTTAGGGCTACATCAAGAGGAAACAAAACGTAGAGATAGAATGTGAAACTACTTTGTTGTGTCAAGCTTCAAGAAGCTAGCACAAATCGTGTTGGATTTAGAGTTCCAAATACATCTATCAATATAGGAGAAAACAGAGTGAAACCTAAAAATTCAAACTGTTACTGGAAATGAACGCTTCAACATAGAAGAACGAAATTTGGGGAACCAAGTCGCCTTAGTGTACTGATCATTACCTGAAAGTATCATCCAGTTTGGGTGAAAAAATATTTGCTGAGATTTCTGGAGATTCGTAATTTTTGGAAGCTTGGCAACCCTTTCCCATGAAAGTGTTTCTCGCCAGTCACTGCTTAGGGCTACATCAAGAGGAAACAAAACGTAGAGATAGAACGTGAAACTACTTTGCTGTGTCAAGTTTCAAGAAGCTAGCACAAACCGTCTTGGATTTAGAGTTCCAAATACATCTATCAATATAGGAGAAAACAGAGTGAAACCTAAAAATTCAAACTGTTAATGGAAATGAACGCCTCAACATAGAAGAACGAAATTTGGGGAACCAAGTCGCCTTAGTGTACTGATCATTACCTGAAAGTATCATCCAGTTTGGGTGAAAAAATATTTGCTGAGATTTCTGGAGATTCGTAATTTTGGGAAGCTTGGCAACCCCTTCCCATGAAAGTGTTTCTCGCCAGTCACTGCTTAGGGCTACATCAAGAGGAAACAAAACGTAGAGATAGAACGTGAAACTACTTTGTTGTGTCAACTTTCAAGAAGCTAGCACAAACCGTGTTGGATTCAGAGTTCCAAATACATCTATCAATATAGGAGAAAACAGAGTGAAACCTAAAAATTCAAACTGTTACTGGAAATGAACGCTTCAACATAGAAGAACGAAATTTGGGGAACCAAGTCGCCTTAGTGTACTGATCATTACCTGAAAGTATCATCCAGTTTGGGTGAAAAAATATTTGCTGAGATTTCTGGAGATTCGTAATTTTGGGAAGCTTGGCAACCCCTTCCCATGAAAGTGTTTCTCGCCAGTCACTGCTTAGGGCTACATCAAGAGGAAACAAAACGTAGAGATAGAACGTGAAACTACTTTGTTTTGTCAACTTTCAAGAAGCTACAACAAACCGTGTTGGATTCAGAGTTCCAAATACATCTATCAATATAGGAGAAAACAGAGTGAAACCTAAAAATTCAAACTGTTACTGGAAATGAACGCTTCAACATAGAAGAACGAAATTTGGGGAACCAAGTCGCCTTAGTGTACTGATCATTACCTGAAAGTATCATCCAGTTTGGGTGAAAAAATATTTGCTGAGATTTCTGGAGATTCGTAATTTTGGGAAGCTTGGCAACCCCTTCCCATGAAAGTGTTTCTCGCCAGTCACTGCTTAGGGCTACATCAAGAGGAAACAAAACGTAGAGATAGAACGTGAAACTACTTTGTTGTGTCAAGTTTCAAGAAGCTAGCACAAACCGTGTTGGATTCAGAGTTCCAAATACATCTATCAATATAGGAGAAAACAGAGTGAAACCTAAAAATTCAAACTGTTACTGGAAATGAACGCTTCAACATAGAAGAACGAAATTTGGGGAACCAAGTCGCCTTAGTGTACTGATCATTACCTGAAAGTATCATCCAGTTTGGGTGAAAAAATATTTGCTGAGATTTCTGGAGATTCGTAATTTTGGGAAGCTTGGCAACCCCTTCCCATGAAAGTGTTTCTCGCCAGTCACTGCTTAGGGCTACATCAAGAGGAAACAAAACGTAGAGATAGAACGTGAAACTACTTTGTTGTGTCAAGCTTCAAGAAGCTAGCACAAATCGTGTTGGATTTAGAGTTCCAAATACATCTATCAATATAGGAGAAAACAGAGTGAAACCTAAAAATTCAAACTGTTACTGGAAATGAACGCTTCAACATAGAAGAACGAAATTTGGGGAACCAAGTCGCCTTAGTGTACTGATCATTACCTGAAAGTATCATCCAGTTTGGGTGAAAAAATATTTGCTGAGATTTCTGGAGATTCGTAATTTTTGGAAGCTTGGCAACCCCTTCCCATGAAAGTGTTTCTCGCCAGTCACTGCTTAGGGCTACATCAAGAGGAAACAAAACGTAGAGATAGAACGTGAAACTACTTTGCTGTGTCAAGTTTCAAGAAGCTAGCACAAACCGTCTTGGATTTAGAGTTCCAAATACATCTATCAATATAGGAGAAAACAGAGTGAAACCTAAAAATTCAAACTGTTAATGGAAATGAACGCTTCAACATAGAAGAACGAAATTTGGGGAACCAAGTCGCCTTAGTGTACTGATCATTACCTGAAAGTATCATCCAGTTTGGGTGAAAAAATATTTGCTGAGATTTCTGGAGATTCGTAATTTTTGGAAGCTTGGCAACCCCTTCCCATGAAAGTGTTTCTCGCCAGTCACTGCTTAGGGCTACATCAAGAGGAAACAAAACGTAGAGATAGAACGTGAAACTACTTGGTTTTGTCAACTTTCAAGAAGCTAGCACAAACCGTGTTGGATTCAGAGTTCCAAATACATCTATCAATATAGGAGAAAACAGAGTGAAACCTAAAAATTCAAACTGTTACTGGAAATGAACGCTTCAACATAGAAGAACGAAATTTGGGGAACCAAGTCGCCTTAGTGTACTGATCATTACCTGAAAGTATCATCCAGTTTGGGTGAAAAAATATTTGCTGAGATTTCTGGAGATTCGTAATTTTTGGAAGCTTGGCAACCCCTTCCCATGAAAGTGTTTCTCGCCAGTCACTGCTTAGGGCTACATCAAGAGGAAACAAAACGTAGAGATAGAACGTGAAACTACTTTGTTTTGTCAACTTTCAAGAAGCTAGCACAAACCGTGTTGGATTCAGAGTTCCAAATACATCTATCAATATAGGAGAAAACAGAGTGAAACCTAAAAATTCAAACTGTTACTGGAAATGAACGCTTCAACATAGAAGAACGAAATTTGGGGAACCAAGTCGCCTTAGTGTACTGATCATTACCTGAAAGTATCATCCAGTTTGGGTGAAAAAATATTTGCTGAGATTTCTGGAGATTCGTAATTTTTGGAAGCTTGGCAACCCCTTCCCATGAAAGTGTTTCTCGCCAGTCACTGCTTAGGGCTACATCAAGAGGAAACAAAACGTAGAGATAGAACGTGAAACTACTTTGTTTTGTCAACTTTCAAGAAGCTAGCACAAACCGTGTTGGATTCAGAGTTCCAAATACATCTATCAATATAGGAGAAAACAGAGTGAAACCTAAAAATTCAAACTGTTACTGGAAATGAACGCTTCAACATAGAAGAACGAAATTTGGGGAACCAAGTCGCCTTAGTGTACTGATCATTACCTGAAAGTATCATCCAGTTTGGGTGAAAAAATATTTGCTGAGATTTCTGGAGATTCGTAATTTTTGGAAGCTTGGCAACCCCTTCCCATGAAAGTGTTTCTCGCCAGTCACTGCTTAGGGCTACATCAAGAGGAAACAAAACGTAGAGATAGAACGTGAAACTACTTTGTTGTGTCAAGTTTCAAGAAGCTAGCACAAACCGTGTTGGATTTAGAGTTCCAAATACATCTATCAATATAGGAGAAAACAGAGTGAAACCTAAAAATTCAAACTGTTACTGGAAATGAACGCTTCAACATAGAAGAACGAAATTTGGGGAACCAAGTCGCCTTAGTGTACTGATCATTACCTGAAAGTATCATCCAGTTTGGGTGAAAAAATATTTGCTGAGATTTCTGGAGATTCGTAATTTTTGGAAGCTTGGCAACCCCTTCCCATGAAAGTGTTTCTCGCCAGTCACTGCTTAGGGCTACATCAAGAGGAAACAAAACGTAGAGATAGAACGTGAAACTACTTTGTTTTGTCAACTTTCAAGAAGCTAGCACAAACCGTGTTGGATTCAGAGTTCCAAATACATCTATCAATATAGGAGAAAACAGAGTGAAACCTAAAAATTCAAACTGTTACTGGAAATGAACGCTTCAACATAGAAGAACGAAATTTGGGGAACCAAGTCGCCTTAGTGTACTGATCATTACCTGAAAGTATCATCCAGTTTGGGTGAAAAAATATTTGCTGAGATTTCTGGAGATTCGTAATTTTGGGAAGCTTGGCAACCCCTTCCCATGAAAGTGTTTCTCGCCAGTCACTGCTTAGGGCTACATCAAGAGGAAACAAAACGTAGAGATAGAACGTGAAACTACTTTGTTGTGTCAAGTTTCAAGAAGCTAGCACAAACCGTGTTGGATTCAGAGTTCCAAATACATCTATCAATATAGGAGAAAACAGAGTGAAACCTAAAAATTCAAACTGTTACTGGAAATGAACGCTTCAACATAGAAGAACGAAATTTGGGGAACCAAGTCGCCTTAGTGTACTGATCATTACCTGAAAGTATCATCCAGTTTGGGTGAAAAAATATTTGCTGAGATTTCTGGAGATTCGTAATTTTGGGAAGCTTGGCAACCCCTTCCCATGAAAGTGTTTCTCGCCAGTCACTGCTTAGGGCTACATCAAGAGGAAACAAAACGTAGAGATAGAACGTGAAACTACTTTGTTGTGTCAAGCTTCAAGAAGCTAGCACAAATCGTGTTGGATTTAGAGTTCCAAATACATCTATCAATATAGGAGAAAACAGAGTGAAACCTAAAAATTCAAACTGTTACTGGAAATGAACGCTTCAACATAGAAGAACGAAATTTGGGGAACCAAGTCGCCTTAGTGTACTGATCATTACCTGAAAGTATCATCCAGTTTGGGTGAAAAAATATTTGCTGAGATTTCTGGAGATTCGTAATTTTTGGAAGCTTGGCAACCCCTTCCCATGAAAGTGTTTCTCGCCAGTCACTGCTTAGGGCTACATCAAGAGGAAACAAAACGTAGAGATAGAACGTGAAACTACTTTGCTGTGTCAAGTTTCAAGAAGCTAGCACAAACCGTCTTGGATTTAGAGTTCCAAATACATCTATCAATATAGGAGAAAACAGAGTGAAACCTAAAAATTCAAACTGTTAATGGAAATGAACGCTTCAACATAGAAGAACGAAATTTGGGGAACCAAGTCGCCTTAGTGTACTGATCATTACCTGAAAGTATCATCCAGTTTGGGTGAAAAAATATTTGCTGAGATTTCTGGAGATTCGTAATTTTTGGAAGCTTGGCAACCCCTTCCCATGAAAGTGTTTCTCGCCAGTCACTGCTTAGGGCTACATCAAGAGGAAACAAAACGTAGAGATAGAACGTGAAACTACTTTGTTTTGTCAACTTTCAAGAAGCTAGCACAAACCGTGTTGGATTCAGAGTTCCAAATACATCTATCAATATAGGAGAAAACAGAGTGAAACCTAAAAATTCAAACTGTTACTGGAAATGAACGCTTCAACATAGAAGAACGAAATTTGGGGAACCAAGTCGCCTTAGTGTACTGATCATTACCTGAAAGTATCATCCAGTTTGGGTGAAAAAATATTTGCTGAGATTTCTGGAGATTCGTAATTTTTGGAAGCTTGGCAACCCCTTCCCATGAAAGTGTTTCTCGCCAGTCACTGCTTAGGGCTACATCAAGAGGAAACAAAACGTAGAGATAGAACGTGAAACTACTTTGTTTTGTCAACTTTCAAGAAGCTAGCACAAACCGTGTTGGATTCAGAGTTCCAAATACATCTATCAATATAGGAGAAAACAGAGTGAAACCTAAAAATTCAAACTGTTACTGGAAATGAACGCTTCAACATAGAAGAACGAAATTTGGGGAACCAAGTCGCCTTAGTGTACTGATCATTACCTGAAAGTATCATCCAGTTTGGGTGAAAAAATATTTGCTGAGATTTCTGGAGATTCGTAATTTTTGGAAGCTTGGCAACCCCTTCCCATGAAAGTGTTTCTCGCCAGTCACTGCTTAGGGCTACATCAAGAGGAAACAAAACGTAGAGATAGAACGTGAAACTACTTTGTTTTGTCAACTTTCAAGAAGCTAGCACAAACCGTGTTGGATTCAGAGTTCCAAATACATCTATCAATATAGGAGAAAACAGAGTGAAACCTAAAAATTCAAACTGTTACTGGAAATGAACGCTTCAACATAGAAGAACGAAATTTGGGGAACCAAGTCGCCTTAGTGTACTGATCATTACCTGAAAGTATCATCCAGTTTGGGTGAAAAAATATTTGCTGAGATTTCTGGAGATTCGTAATTTTTGGAAGCTTGGCAACCCCTTCCCATGAAAGTGTTTCTCGCCAGTCACTGCTTAGGGCTACATCAAGAGGAAACAAAACGTAGAGATAGAACGTGAAACTACTTTGCTGTGTCAAGTTTCAAGAAGCTAGCACAAACCGTCTTGGATTTAGAGTTCCAAATACATCTATCAATATAGGAGAAAACAGAGTGAAACCTAAAAATTCAAACTGTTAATGGAAATGAACGCTTCAACATAGAAGAACGAAATTTGGGGAACCAAGTCGCCTTAGTGTACTGATCATTACCTGAAAGTATCATCCAGTTTGGGTGAAAAAATATTTGCTGAGATTTCTGGAGATTCGTAATTTTTGGAAGCTTGGCAACCCCTTCCCATGAAAGTGTTTCTCGCCAGTCACTGCTTAGGGCTACATCAAGAGGAAACAAAACGTAGAGATAGAACGTGAAACTACTTTGTTTTGTCAACTTTCAAGAAGCTAGCACAAACCGTGTTGGATTCAGAGTTCCAAATACATCTATCAATATAGGAGAAAACAGAGTGAAACCTAAAAATTCAAACTGTTACTGGAAATGAACGCTTCAACATAGAAGAACGAAATTTGGGGAACCAAGTCGCCTTAGTGTACTGATCATTACCTGAAAGTATCATCCAGTTTGGGTGAAAAAATATTTGCTGAGATTTCTGGAGATTCGTAATTTTTGGAAGCTTGGCAACCCCTTCCCATGAAAGTGTTTCTCGCCAGTCACTGCTTAGGGCTACATCAAGAGGAAACAAAACGTAGAGATAGAACGTGAAACTACTTTGTTTTGTCAACTTTCAAGAAGCTAGCACAAACCGTGTTGGATTCAGAGTTCCAAATACATCTATCAATATAGGAGAAAACAGAGTGAAACCTAAAAATTCAAACTGTTACTGGAAATGAACGCTTCAACATAGAAGAACGAAATTTGGGGAACCAAGTCGCCTTAGTGTACTGATCATTACCTGAAAGTATCATCCAGTTTGGGTGAAAAAATATTTGCTGAGATTTCTGGAGATTCGTAATTTTTGGAAGCTTGGCAACCCCTTCCCATGAAAGTGTTTCTCGCCAGTCACTGCTTAGGGCTACATCAAGAGGAAACAAAACGTAGAGATAGAACGTGAAACTACTTTGTTTTGTCAACTTTCAAGAAGCTAGCACAAACCGTGTTGGATTCAGAGTTCCAAATACATCTATCAATATAGGAGAAAACAGAGTGAAACCTAAAAATTCAAACTGTTACTGGAAATGAACGCTTCAACATAGAAGAACGAAATTTGGGGAACCAAGTCGCCTTAGTGTACTGATCATTACCTGAAAGTATCATCCAGTTTGGGTGAAAAAATATTTGCTGAGATTTCTGGAGATTCGTAATTTTTGGAAGCTTGGCAACCCCTTCCCATGAAAGTGTTTCTCGCCAGTCACTGCTTAGGGCTACATCAAGAGGAAACAAAACGTAGAGATAGAACGTGAAACTACTTTGTTGTGTCAAGTTTCAAGAAGCTAGCACAAACCGTGTTGGATTTAGAGTTCCAAATACATCTATCAATATAGGAGAAAACAGAGTGAAACCTAAAAATTCAAACTGTTACTGGAAATGAACGCTTCAACATAGAAGAACGAAATTTGGGGAACCAAGTCGCCTTAGTGTACTGATCATTACCTGAAAGTATCATCCAGTTTGGGTGAAAAAATATTTGCTGAGATTTCTGGAGATTCGTAATTTTTGGAAGCTTGGCAACCCCTTCCCATGAAAGTGTTTCTCGCCAGTCACTGCTTAGGGCTACATCAAGAGGAAACAAAACGTAGAGATAGAACGTGAAACTACTTTGTTTTGTCAACTTTCAAGAAGCTAGCACAAACCGTGTTGGATTCAGAGTTCCAAATACATCTATCAATATAGGAGAAAACAGAGTGAAACCTAAAAATTCAAACTGTTACTGGAAATGAACGCTTCAACATAGAAGAACGAAATTTGGGGAACCAAGTCGCCTTAGTGTACTGATCATTACCTGAAAGTATCATCCAGTTTGGGTGAAAAAATATTTGCTGAGATTTCTGGAGATTCGTAATTTTGGGAAGCTTGGCAACCCCTTCCCATGAAAGTGTTTCTCGCCAGTCACTGCTTAGGGCTACATCAAGAGGAAACAAAACGTAGAGATAGAACGTGAAACTACTTTGTTGTGTCAAGTTTCAAGAAGCTAGCACAAACCGTGTTGGATTCAGAGTTCCAAATACATCTATCAATATAGGAGAAAACAGAGTGAAACCTAAAAATTCAAACTGTTACTGGAAATGAACGCTTCAACATAGAAGAACGAAATTTGGGGAACCAAGTCGCCTTAGTGTACTGATCATTACCTGAAAGTATCATCCAGTTTGGGTGAAAAAATATTTGCTGAGATTTCTGGAGATTCGTAATTTTGGGAAGCTTGGCAACCCCTTCCCATGAAAGTGTTTCTCGCCAGTCACTGCTTAGGGCTACATCAAGAGGAAACAAAACGTAGAGATAGAACGTGAAACTACTTTGTTGTGTCAAGCTTCAAGAAGCTAGCACAAATCGTGTTGGATTTAGAGTTCCAAATACATCTATCAATATAGGAGAAAACAGAGTGAAACCTAAAAATTCAAACTGTTACTGGAAATGAACGCTTCAACATAGAAGAACGAAATTTGGGGAACCAAGTCGCCTTAGTGTACTGATCATTACCTGAAAGTATCATCCAGTTTGGGTGAAAAAATATTTGCTGAGATTTCTGGAGATTCGTAATTTTTGGAAGCTTGGCAACCCCTTCCCATGAAAGTGTTTCTCGCCAGTCACTGCTTAGGGCTACATCAAGAGGAAACAAAACGTAGAGATAGAACGTGAAACTACTTTGCTGTGTCAAGTTTCAAGAAGCTAGCACAAACCGTCTTGGATTTAGAGTTCCAAATACATCTATCAATATAGGAGAAAACAGAGTGAAACCTAAAAATTCAAACTGTTAATGGAAATGAACGCTTCAACATAGAAGAACGAAATTTGGGGAACCAAGTCGCCTTAGTGTACTGATCATTACCTGAAAGTATCATCCAGTTTGGGTGAAAAAATATTTGCTGAGATTTCTGGAGATTCGTAATTTTTGGAAGCTTGGCAACCCCTTCCCATGAAAGTGTTTCTCGCCAGTCACTGCTTAGGGCTACATCAAGAGGAAACAAAACGTAGAGATAGAACGTGAAACTACTTTGTTTTGTCAACTTTCAAGAAGCTAGCACAAACCGTGTTGGATTCAGAGTTCCAAATACATCTATCAATATAGGAGAAAACAGAGTGAAACCTAAAAATTCAAACTGTTACTGGAAATGAACGCTTCAACATAGAAGAACGAAATTTGGGGAACCAAGTCGCCTTAGTGTACTGATCATTACCTGAAAGTATCATCCAGTTTGGGTGAAAAAATATTTGCTGAGATTTCTGGAGATTCGTAATTTTTGGAAGCTTGGCAACCCCTTCCCATGAAAGTGTTTCTCGCCAGTCACTGCTTAGGGCTACATCAAGAGGAAACAAAACGTAGAGATAGAACGTGAAACTACTTTGTTTTGTCAACTTTCAAGAAGCTAGCACAAACCGTGTTGGATTCAGAGTTCCAAATACATCTATCAATATAGGAGAAAACAGAGTGAAACCTAAAAATTCAAACTGTTACTGGAAATGAACGCTTCAACATAGAAGAACGAAATTTGGGGAACCAAGTCGCCTTAGTGTACTGATCATTACCTGAAAGTATCATCCAGTTTGGGTGAAAAAATATTTGCTGAGATTTCTGGAGATTCGTAATTTTTGGAAGCTTGGCAACCCCTTCCCATGAAAGTGTTTCTCGCCAGTCACTGCTTAGGGCTACATCAAGAGGAAACAAAACGTAGAGATAGAACGTGAAACTACTTTGTTTTGTCAACTTTCAAGAAGCTAGCACAAACCGTGTTGGATTCAGAGTTCCAAATACATCTATCAATATAGGAGAAAACAGAGTGAAACCTAAAAATTCAAACTGTTACTGGAAATGAACGCTTCAACATAGAAGAACGAAATTTGGGGAACCAAGTCGCCTTAGTGTACTGATCATTACCTGAAAGTATCATCCAGTTTGGGTGAAAAAATATTTGCTGAGATTTCTGGAGATTCGTAATTTTTGGAAGCTTGGCAACCCCTTCCCATGAAAGTGTTTCTCGCCAGTCACTGCTTAGGGCTACATCAAGAGGAAACAAAACGTAGAGATAGAACGTGAAACTACTTTGTTGTGTCAAGTTTCAAGAAGCTAGCACAAACCGTGTTGGATTTAGAGTTCCAAATACATCTATCAATATAGGAGAAAACAGAGTGAAACCTAAAAATTCAAACTGTTACTGGAAATGAACGCTTCAACATAGAAGAACGAAATTTGGGGAACCAAGTCGCCTTAGTGTACTGATCATTACCTGAAAGTATCATCCAGTTTGGGTGAAAAAATATTTGCTGAGATTTCTGGAGATTCGTAATTTTTGGAAGCTTGGCAACCCCTTCCCATGAAAGTGTTTCTCGCCAGTCACTGCTTAGGGCTACATCAAGAGGAAACAAAACGTAGAGATAGAACGTGAAACTACTTTGTTTTGTCAACTTTCAAGAAGCTAGCACAAACCGTGTTGGATTCAGAGTTCCAAATACATCTATCAATATAGGAGAAAACAGAGTGAAACCTAAAAATTCAAACTGTTACTGGAAATGAACGCTTCAACATAGAAGAACGAAATTTGGGGAACCAAGTCGCCTTAGTGTACTGATCATTACCTGAAAGTATCATCCAGTTTGGGTGAAAAAATATTTGCTGAGATTTCTGGAGATTCGTAATTTTTGGAAGCTTGGCAACCCCTTCCCATGAAAGTGTTTCTCGCCAGTCACTGCTTAGGGCTACATCAAGAGGAAACAAAACGTAGAGATAGAACGTGAAACTACTTTGTTGTGTCAAGTTTCAAGAAGCTAGCACAAACCGTGTTGGATTTAGAGTTCCAAATACATCTATCAATATAGGAGAAAACAGAGTGAAACCTAAAAATTCAAACTGTTACTGGAAATGAACGCTTCAACATAGAAGAACGAAATTTGGGGAACCAAGTCGCCTTAGTGTACTGATCATTACCTGAAAGTATCATCCAGTTTGGGTGAAAAAATATTTGCTGAGATTTCTGGAGATTCGTAATTTTTGGAAGCTTGGCAACCCCTTCCCATGAAAGTGTTTCTCGCCAGTCACTGCTTAGGGCTACATCAAGAGGAAACAAAACGTAGAGATAGAATGTGAAACTACTTTGTTGTGTCAAGCTTCAAGAAGCTAGCACAAATCGTGTTGGATTTAGAGTTCCAAATACATCTATCAATATAGGAGAAAACAGAGTGAAACCTAAAAATTCAAACTGTTACTGGAAATGAACGCTTCAACATAGAAGAACGAAATTTGGGGAACCAAGTCGCCTTAGTGTACTGATCATTACCTGAAAGTATCATCCAGTTTGGGTGAAAAAATATTTGCTGAGATTTCTGGAGATTCGTAATTTTTGGAAGCTTGGCAACCCCTTCCCATGAAAGTGTTTCTCGCCAGTCACTGCTTAGGGCTACATCAAGAGGAAACAACACGTAGAGATAGAACGTGAAACTACATTGTTTTGTCAACTTTCAAGAAGCTAGCACAAACCGTGTTGGATTCAGAGTTCCAAATACATCTATCAATATAGGAGAAAACAGAGTGAAACCTAAAAATTCAAACTGTTACTGGAAATGAACGCTTCAACATAGAAGAACGAAATTTGGGGAACCAAGTCGCCTTAGTGTACTGATCATTACCTGAAAGTATCATCCAGTTTGGGTGAAAAAATATTTGCTGAGATTTCTGGAGATTCGTAATTTTTGGAAGCTTGGCAACCCCTTCCCATGAAAGTGTTTCTCGCCAGTCACTGCTTAGGGCTACATCAAGAGGAAACAAAACGTAGAGATAGAACGTGAAACTACTTTGTTGTGTCAAGTTTCAAGAAGCTAGCACAAATCGTGTTGGATTTAGAGTTCCAAATACATCTATCAATATAGGAGAAAACAGAGTGAAACCTAAAAATTCAAACTGTTACTGGAAATGAACGCTTCAACATAGAAGAACGAAATTTGGGGAACCAAGTCGCCTTAGTGTACTGATCATTACCTGAAAGTATCATCCAGTTTGGGTGAAAAAATATTTGCTGAGATTTCTGGAGATTCGTAATTTTTGGAAGCTTGGCAACCCCTTCCCATGAAAGTGTTTCTCGCCAGTCACTGCTTAGGGCTACATCAAGAGGAAACAAAACGTAGAGATAGAACGTGAAACTACTTTGTTGTGTCAAGTTTCAAGAAGCTAGCACAAACCATGTTGGATTTAGAGTTCCAAATACATCTATCAATATAGGAGAAAACAGAGTGAAACCTAAAAATTCAAACTGTTACTGGAAATGAACGCTTCAACATAGAAGAACGAAATTTGGGGAACCAAGTCGCCTTAGTGTACTGATCATTACCTGAAAGTATCATCCAGTTTGGGTGAAAAAATATTTGCTGAGATTTCTGGAGATTCGTAATTTTTGGAAGCTTGGCAACCCCTTCCCATGAAAGTGTTTCTCGCCAGTCACTGCTTAGGGCTACATCAAGAGGAAACAAAACGTAGATATAGAACGTGAAACTACTTTGTTGTGTCAAGTTTCAAGAAGCTAGCACAAACCATGTTGGATTTAGAGTTCCAAATACATCTATCAATATAGGAGAAAACAGAGTGAAACCTAAAAATTCAAACTGTTACTGGAAATGAACGCTTCAACATAGAAGAACGAAATTTGGGGAACCAAGTCGCCTTAGTGTACTGATCATTACCTGAAAGTATCATCCAGTTTGGGTGAAAAAATATTTGCTGAGATTTCTGGAGATTCGTAATTTTTGGAAGCTTGGCAACCCCTTCCCATGAAAGTGTTTCTCGCCAGTCACTGCTTAGGGCTACATCAAGAGGAAACAAAACGTAGAGATAGAACGTGAAACTACTTTGTTGTGTCAACTTTCAAGAAGCTAGCACAAACCGTGTTGGATTCAGAGTTCCAAATACATCTATCAATATAGGAGAAAACAGAGTGAAACCTAAAAATTCAAACTGTTACTGGAAATGAACGCTTCAACATAGAAGAACGAAATTTGGGGAACCAAGTCGCCTTAGTGTACTGATCATTACCTGAAAGTATCATCCAGTTTGGGTGAAAAAATATTTGCTGAGATTTCTGGAGATTCGTAATGTTTGGAAGCTTGGCAACCCCTTCCCATGAAAGTGTTTCTCGCCAGTCACTGCTTAGGGCTACATCAAGAGGAAACAAAACGTAGAGATAGAACGTGAAACTACTTTGTTGTGTCAAGCTTCAAGAAGCTAGCACAAACCGTCTTGGATTTAGAGTTCCAAATACATCTATCAATATAGGAGAAAACAGAGTGAAACCTAAAAATTCAAACTGTTACTGGAAATGAACGCTTCAACATAGAAGAACGAAATTTGGGGAACCAAGTCGCCTTAGTGTACTGATCATTACCTGAAAGTATCATCCAGTTTGGGTGAAAAAATATTTGCTGAGATTTCTGGAGATTCGTAATTTTTGGAAGCTTGGCAACCCCTTCCCATGAAAGTGTTTCTCGCCAGTCACTGCTTAGGGCTACATCAAGAGGAAACAAAACGTAGAGATAGAACGTGAAACTACTTTGTTGTGTCAACTTTCAAGAAGCTAGCACAAACCGTGTTGGATTCAGAGTTCCAAATACATCTATCAATATAGGAGAAAACAGAGTGAAACCTAAAAATTCAAACTGTTACTGGAAATGAACGCTTCAACATAGAAGAACGAAATTTGGGGAACCAAGTCGCCTTAGTGTACTGATCATTACCTGAAAGTATCATCCAGTTTGGGTGAAAAAATATTTGCTGAGATTTCTGGAGATTCGTAATTTTTGGAAGCTTGGCAACCCCTTCCCATGAAAGTGTTTCTCGCCAGTCACTGCTTAGGGCTACATCAAGAGGAAACAAAACGTAGAGATAGAACGTGAAACTACTTTGTTGTGTCAAGTTTCAAGAAGCTAGCACAAACCATGTTGGATTTAGAGTTCCAAATACATCTATCAATATAGGAGAAAACAGAGTGAAACCTAAAAATTCAAACTGTTACTGGAAATGAACGCTTCAACATAGAAGAACGAAATTTGGGGAACCAAGTCGCCTTAGTGTACTGATCATTACCTGAAAGTATCATCCAGTTTGGGTGAAAAAATATTTGCTGAGATTTCTGGAGATTCGTAATTTTTGGAAGCTTGGCAACCCTTTCCCATGAAAGTGTTTCTCGCCAGTCACTGCTTAGGGCTACATCAAGAGGAAACAAAACGTAGAGATAGAACGTGAAACTACTTTGTTGTGTCAACTTTCAAGAAGCTAGCACAAACCGTGTTGGATTCAGAGTTCCAAATACATCTATCAATATAGGAGAAAACAGAGTGAAACCTAAAAATTCAAACTGTTACTGGAAATGAACGCTTCAACATAGAAGAACGAAATTTGGGGAACCAAGTCGCCTTAGTGTACTGATCATTACCTGAAAGTATCATCCAGTTTGGGTGAAAAAATATTTGCTGAGATTTCTGGAGATTCGTAATTTTTGGAAGCTTGGCAACCCCTTCCCATGAAAGTGTTTCTCGCCAGTCACTGCTTAGGGCTACATCAAGAGGAAACAAAACGTAGAGATAGAACGTGAAACTACTTTGTTTTGTCAACTTTCAAGAAGCTAGCACAAACCGTGTTGGATTCAGAGTTCCAAATACATCTATCAATATAGGAGAAAACAGAGTGAAACCTAATAATTCAAACTGTTACTGGAAATGAACGCTTCAACATAGAAGAACGAAATTTGGGGAACCAAGTCGCCTTAGTGTACTGATCATTACCTGAAAGTATCATCCAGTTTGGGTGAAAAAATATTTGCTGAGATTTCTGGAGATTCGTAATTTTTGGAAGCTTGGCAACCCCTTCCCATGAAAGTGTTTCTCGCCAGTCACTGCTTAGGGCTACATCAAGAGGAAACAAAACGTAGAGATAGAATGTGAAACTACTTTGTTGTGTCAAGCTTCAAGAAGCTAGCACAAATCGTGTTGGATTTAGAGTTCCAAATACATCTATCAATATAGGAGAAAACAGAGTGAAACCTAAAAATTCAAACTGTTACTGAAATGAACACTTCAACATAGAAGAACGAAATTTGGGGAACCAAGTCGCCTTAGTGTACTGATCATTACCTGAAAGTATCATCCAGTTTGGGTGAAAAAATATTTGCTGAGATTTCTGGAGATTCGTAATTTTTGGAAGCTTGGCAACCCCTTCCCATGAAAGTGTTTCTCGCCAGTCACTGCTTAGGGCTACATCAAGAGGAAACAAAACGTAGAGATAGAACGTGAAACTACTTTGCTGTGTCAAGTTTCAAGAAGCTAGCACAAACCGTCTTGGATTTAGAGTTCCAAATACATCTATCAATATAGGAGAAAACAGAGTGAAACCTAAAAATTCAAACTGTTAATGGAAATGAACGCTTCAACATAGAAGAACGAAATTTGGGGAACCAAGTCGCCTTAGTGTACTGATCATTACCTGAAAGTATCATCCAGTTTGGGTGAAAAAATATTTGCTGAGATTTCTGGAGATTCGTAATTTTTGGAAGCTTGGCAACCCCTTCCCATGAAAGTGTTTCTCGCCAGTCACTGCTTAGGGCTACATCAAGAGGAAACAAAACGTAGAGATAGAACGTGAAACTACTTTGTTTTGTCAACTTTCAAGAAGCTAGCACAAACCGTGTTGGATTCAGAGTTCCAAATACATCTATCAATATAGGAGAAAACAGAGTGAAACCTAAAAATTCAAACTGTTACTGGAAATGAACGCTTCAACATAGAAGAACGAAATTTGGGGAACCAAGTCGCCTTAGTGTACTGATCATTACCTGAAAGTATCATCCAGTTTGGGTGAAAAAATATTTGCTGAGATTTCTGGAGATTCGTAATTTTTGGAAGCTTGGCAACCCCTTCCCATGAAAGTGTTTCTCGCCAGTCACTGCTTAGGGCTACATCAAGAGGAAACAAAACGTAGAGATAGAACGTGAAACTACTTTGTTTTGTCAACTTTCAAGAAGCTAGCACAAACCGTGTTGGATTCAGAGTTCCAAATACATCTATCAATATAGGAGAAAACAGAGTGAAACCTAAAAATTCAAACTGTTACTGGAAATGAACGCTTCAACATAGAAGAACGAAATTTGGGGAACCAAGTCGCCTTAGTGTACTGATCATTACCTGAAAGTATCATCCAGTTTGGGTGAAAAAATATTTGCTGAGATTTCTGGAGATTCGTAATTTTTGGAAGCTTGGCAACCCCTTCCCATGAAAGTGTTTCTCGCCAGTCACTGCTTAGGGCTACATCAAGAGGAAACAAAACGTAGAGATAGAACGTGAAAGTACTTTGCTGTGTCAAGTTTCAAGAAGCTAGCACAAACCGTCTTGGATTTAGAGTTCCAAATACATCTATCAATATAGGAGAAAACAGAGTGAAACCTAAAAATTCAAACTGTTACTGGAAATGAACGCTTCAACATAGAAGAACGAAATTTGGGGAACCAAGTCGCCTTAGTGTACTGATCATTACCTGAAAGTATCATCCAGTTTGGGTGAAAAAATATTTGCTGAGATTTCTGGAGATTCGTAATTTTTGGAAGCTTGGCAACCCCTTCCCATGAAAGTGTTTCTCGCCAGTCACTGCTTAGGGCTACATCAAGAGGAAACAAAACGTAGAGATAGAACGTGAAACTACTTTGTTTTGTCAACTTTCAAGAAGCTAGCACAAACCGTGTTGGATTCAGAGTTCCAAATACATCTATCAATATAGGAGAAAACAGAGTGAAACCTAAAAATTCAAACTGTTACTGGAAATGAACGCTTCAACATAGAAGAACGAAATTTGGGGAACCAAGTCGCCTTAGTGTACTGATCATTACCTGAAAGTATCATCCAGTTTGGGTGAAAAAATATTTGCTGAGATTTCTGGAGATTCGTAATTTTTGGAAGCTTGGCAACCCCTTCCCATGAAAGTGTTTCTCGCCAGTCACTGCTTAGGGCTACATCAAGAGGAAACAAAACGTAGAGATAGAACGTGAAACTACTTTGTTTTGTCAACTTTCAAGAAGCTAGCACAAACCGTGTTGGATTCAGAGTTCCAAATACATCTATCAATATAGGAGAAAACAGAGTGAAACCTAAAAATTCAAACTGTTACTGGAAATGAACGCTTCAACATAGAAGAACGAAATTTGGGGAACCAAGTCGCCTTAGTGTACTGATCATTACCTGAAAGTATCATCCAGTTTGGGTGAAAAAATATTTGCTGAGATTTCTGGAGATTCGTAATTTTTGGAAGCTTGGCAACCCCTTCCCATGAAAGTGTTTCTCGCCAGTCACTGCTTAGGGCTACATCAAGAGGAAACAAAACGTAGAGATAGAACGTGAAACTACTTTGCTGTGTCAAGTTTCAAGAAGCTAGCACAAACCGTCTTGGATTTAGAGTTCCAAATACATCTATCAATATAGGAGAAAACAGAGTGAAACCTAAAAATTCAAACTGTTAATGGAAATGAACGCTTCAACATAGAAGAACGAAATTTGGGGAACCAAGTCGCCTTAGTGTACTGATCATTACCTGAAAGTATCATCCAGTTTGGGTGAAAAAATATTTGCTGAGATTTCTGGAGATTCGTAATTTTTGGAAGCTTGGCAACCCCTTCCCATGAAAGTGTTTCTCGCCAGTCACTGCTTAGGGCTACATCAAGAGGAAACAAAACGTAGAGATAGAACGTGAAACTACTTTGTTTTGTCAACTTTCAAGAAGCTAGCACAAACCGTGTTGGATTCAGAGTTCCAAATACATCTATCAATATAGGAGAAAACAGAGTGAAACCTAAAAATTCAAACTGTTACTGGAAATGAACGCTTCAACATAGAAGAACGAAATTTGGGGAACCAAGTCGCCTTAGTGTACTGATCATTACCTGAAAGTATCATCCAGTTTGGGTGAAAAAATATTTGCTGAGATTTCTGGAGATTCGTAATTTTTGGAAGCTTGGCAACCCCTTCCCATGAAAGTGTTTCTCGCCAGTCACTGCTTAGGGCTACATCAAGAGGAAACAAAACGTAGAGATAGAATGTGAAACTACTTTGTTTTGTCAACTTTCAAGAAGCTAGCACAAACCGTGTTGGATTCAGAGTTCCAAATACATCTATCAATATAGGAGAAAACAGAGTGAAACCTAAAAATTCAAACTGTTACTGGAAATGAACGCTTCAACATAGAAGAACGAAATTTGGGGAACCAAGTCGCCTTAGTGTACTGATCATTACCTGAAAGTATCATCCAGTTTGGGTGAAAAAATATTTGCTGAGATTTCTGGAGATTCGTAATTTTTGGAAGCTTGGCAACCCCTTCCCATGAAAGTGTTTCTCGCCAGTCACTGCTTAGGGCTACATCAAGAGGAAACAAAACGTAGAGATAGAACGTGAAACTACTTTGCTGTGTCAAGTTTCAAGAAGCTAGCACAAACCGTCTTGGATTTAGAGTTCCAAATACATCTATCAATATAGGAGAAAACAGAGTGAAACCTAAAAATTCAAACTGTTACTGGAAATGAACTCTTCAACATAGAAGAACGAAATTTGGGGAACCAAGTCGCCTTAGTGTACTGATCATTACCTGAAAGTATCATCCAGTTTGGGTGAAAAAATATTTGCTGAGATTTCTGGAGATTCGTAATTTTTGGAAGCTTGGCAACCCCTTCCCATGAAAGTGTTTCTCGCCAGTCACTGCTTAGGGCTACATCAAGAGGAAACAAAACGTAGAGATAGAACGTGAAACTACTTTGTTGTGTCAAGTTTCAAGAAGCTAGCACAAACCATGTTGGATTTAGAGTTCCAAATACATCTATCAATATAGGAGAAAACAGAGTGAAACCTAAAAATTCAAACTGTTACTGGAAATGAACGATTCAACATAGAAGAACGAAATTTGGGGAACCAAGTCGCCTTAGTGTACTGATCATTACCTGAAAGTATCATCCAGTTTGGGTGAAAAAATATTTGCTGAGATTTCTGGAGATTCGTAATTTTTGGAAGCTTGGCAACCCCTTCCCATGAAAGTGTTTCTCGCCAGTCACTGCTTAGGGCTACATCAAGAGGAAACAAAACGTAGAGATAGAACGTGAAACTACTTTGTTGTGTCAACTTTCAAGAAGCTAGCACAAACCGTGTTGGATTCAGAGTTCCAAATACATCTATCAATATAGGAGAAAACAGAGTGAAACCTAAAAATTCAAACTGTTACTGGAAATGAACGCTTCAACATAGAAGAACGAAATTTGGGGAACCAAGTCGCCTTAGTGTACTGATCATTACCTGAAAGTATCATCCAGTTTGGGTGAAAAAATATTTGCTGAGATTTCTGGAGATTCGTAATTTTTGGAAGCTTGGCAACCCCTTCCCATGAAAGTGTTTCTCGCCAGTCACTGCTTAGGGCTACATCAAGAGGAAACAAAACGTAGAGATAGAACGTGAAACTACTTTGTTTTGTCAACTTTCAAGAAGCTAGCACAAACCGTGTTGGATTCAGAGTTCCAAATACATCTATCAATATAGGAGAAAACAGAGTGAAACCTAAAAATTCAAACTGTTACTGGAAATGAACGCTTCAACATAGAAGAACGAAATTTGGGGAACCAAGTCGCCTTAGTGTACTGATCATTACCTGAAAGTATCATCCAGTTTGGGTGAAAAAATATTTGCTGAGATTTCTGGAGATTCGTAATTTTTGGAAGCTTGGCAACCCCTTCCCATGAAAGTGTTTCTCGCCAGTCACTGCTTAGGGCTACATCAAGAGGAAACAAAACGTAGAGATAGAATGTGAAACTACTTTGTTGTGTCAAGCTTCAAGAAGCTAGCACAAATCGTGTTGGATTTAGAGTTCCAAATACATCTATCAATATAGGAGAAAACAGAGTGAAACCTAAAAATTCAAACTGTTACTGGAAATGAACACTTCAACATAGAAGAACGAAATTTGGGGAACCAAGTCGCCTTAGTGTACTGATCATTACCTGAAAGTATCATCCAGTTTGGGTGAAAAAATATTTGCTGAGATTTCTGGAGATTCGTAATTTTTGGAAGCTTGGCAACCCCTTCCCATGAAAGTGTTTCTCGCCAGTCACTGCTTAGGGCTACATCAAGAGGAAACAAAACGTAGAGATAGAACGTGAAACTACATTGTTTTGTCAACTTTCAAGAAGCTAGCACAAACCGTGTTGGATTCAGAGTTCCAAATACATCTATCAATATAGGAGAAAACAGAGTGAAACCTAAAAATTCAAACTGTTACTGGAAATGAACGCTTCAACATAGAAGAACGAAATTTGGGGAACCAAGTCGCCTTAGTGTACTGATCATTACCTGAAAGTATCATCCAGTTTGGGTGAAAAAATATTTGCTGAGATTTCTGGAGATTCGTAATTTTTGGAAGCTTGGCAACCCCTTCCCATGAAAGTGTTTCTCGCCAGTCACTGCTTAGGGCTACATCAAGAGGAAACAAAACGTAGAGATAGAACGTGAAACTACTTTGCTGTGTCAAGTTTCAAGAAGCTAGCACAAACCGTCTTGGATTTAGAGTTCCAAATACATCTATCAATATAGGAGAAAACAGAGTGAAACCTAAAAATTCAAACTGTTACTGGAAATGAACGCTTCAACATAGAAGAACGAAATTTGGGGAACCAAGTCGCCTTAGTGTACTGATCATTACCTGAAAGTATCATCCAGTTTGGGTGAAAAAATATTTGCTGAGATTTCTGGAGATTCGTAATTTTTGGAAGCTTGGCAACCCCTTCCCATGAAAGTGTTTCTCGCCAGTCACTGCTTAGGGCTACATCAAGAGGAAACAAAACGTAGAGATAGAACGTGAAACTACTTTGTTTTGTCAACTTTCAAGAAGCTAGCACAAACCGTGTTGGATTCAGAGTTCCAAATACATCTATCAATATAGGAGAAAACAGAGTGAAACCTAAAAATTCAAACTGTTACTGGAAATGAACGCTTCAACATAGAAGAACGAAATTTGGGGAACCAAGTCGCCTTAGTGTACTGATCATTACCTGAAAGTATCATCCAGTTTGGGTGAAAAAATATTTGCTGAGATTTCTGGAGATTCGTAATTTTTGGAAGCTTGGCAACCCCTTCCCATGAAAGTGTTTCTCGCCAGTCACTGCTTAGGGCTACATCAAGAGGAAACAAAACGTAGAGATAGAATGTGAAACTACTTTGTTGTGTCAAGCTTCAAGAAGCTAGCACAAATCGTGTTGGATTTAGAGTTCCAAATACATCTATCAATATAGGAGAAAACAGAGTGAAACCTAAAAATTCAAACTGTTACTGGAAATGAACGCTTCAACATAGAAGAACGAAATTTGGGGAACCAAGTCGCCTTAGTGTACTGATCATTACCTGAAAGTATCATCCAGTTTGGGTGAAAAAATATTTGCTGAGATTTCTGGAGATTCGTAATTTTTGGAAGCTTGGCAACCCCTTCCCATGAAAGTGTTTCTCGCCAGTCACTGCTTAGGGCTACATCAAGAGGAAACAAAACGTAGAGATAGAACGTGAAACTACTTTGCTGTGTCAAGTTTCAAGAAGCTAGCACAAACCGTCTTGGATTTAGAGTTCCAAATACATCTATCAATATAGGAGAAAACAGAGTGAAACCTAAAAATTCAAACTGTTAATGGAAATGAACGCTTCAACATAGAAGAACGAAATTTGGGGAACCAAGTCGCCTTAGTGTACTGATCATTACCTGAAAGTATCATCCAGTTTGGGTGAAAAAATATTTGCTGAGATTTCTGGAGATTCGTAATTTTTGGAAGCTTGGCAACCCCTTCCCATGAAAGTGTTTCTCGCCAGTCACTGCTTAGGGCTACATCAAGAGGAAACAAAACGTAGAGATAGAACGTGAAACTACTTTGTTTTGTCAACTTTCAAGAAGCTAGCACAAACCGTGTTGGATTCAGAGTTCCAAATACATCTATCAATATAGGAGAAAACAGAGTGAAACCTAAAAATTCAAACTGTTACTGGAAATGAACGCTTCAACATAGAAGAACGAAATTTGGGGAACCAAGTCGCCTTAGTGTACTGATCATTACCTGAAAGTATCATCCAGTTTGGGTGAAAAAATATTTGCTGAGATTTCTGGAGATTCGTAATTTTGGGAAGCTTGGCAACCCCTTCCCATGAAAGTGTTTCTCGCCAGTCACTGCTTAGGGCTACATCAAGAGGAAACAAAACGTAGAGATAGAATGTGAAACTACTTTGTTTTGTCAACTTTCAAGAAGCTAGCACAAACCGTGTTGGATTCAGAGTTCCAAATACATCTATCAATATAGGAGAAAACAGAGTGAAACCTAAAAATTCAAACTGTTACTGGAAATGAACGCTTCAACATAGAAGAACGAAATTTGGGGAACCAAGTCGCCTTAGTGTACTGATCATTACCTGAAAGTATCATCCAGTTTGGGTGAAAAAATATTTGCTGAGATTTCTGGAGATTCGTAATTTTTGGAAGCTTGGCAACCCCTTCCCATGAAAGTGTTTCTCGCCAGTCACTGCTTAGGGCTACATCAAGAGGAAACAAAACGTAGAGATAGAACATGAAACTACTTTGCTGTGTCAAGTTTCAAGAAGCTAGCACAAACCGTCTTGGATTTAGAGTTCCAAATACATCTATCAATATAGGAGAAAACAGAGTGAAACCTAAAAATTCAAACTGTTACTGGAAATGAACTCTTCAACATAGAAGAACGAAATTTGGGGAACCAAGTCGCCTTAGTGTACTGATCATTACCTGAAAGTATCATCCAGTTTGGGTGAAAAAATATTTGCTGAGATTTCTGGAGATTCGTAATTTTTGGAAGCTTGGCAACCCCTTCCCATGAAAGTGTTTCTCGCCAGTCACTGCTTAGGGCTACATCAAGAGGAAACAAAACGTAGAGATAGAACGTGAAACTACTTTGTTGTGTCAAGTTTCAAGAAGCTAGCACAAACCATGTTGGATTTAGAGTTCCAAATACATCTATCAATATAGGAGAAAACAGAGTGAAACCTAAAAATTCAAACTGTTACTGGAAATGAACGCTTCAACATAGAAGAACGAAATTTGGGGAACCAAGTCGCCTTAGTGTACTGATCATTACCTGAAAGTATCATCCAGTTTGGGTGAAAAAATATTTGCTGAGATTTCTGGAGATTCGTAATTTTTGGAAGCTTGGCAACCCCTTCCCATGAAAGTGTTTCTCGCCAGTCACTGCTTAGGGCTACATCAAGAGGAAACAAAACGTAGAGATAGAATGTGAAACTACTTTGTTGTGTCAAGCTTCAAGAAGCTAGCACAAATCGTGTTGGATTTAGAGTTCCAAATACATCTATCAATATAGGAGAAAACAGAGTGAAACCTAAAAATTCAAACTGTTACTGGAAATGAACGCTTCAACATAGAAGAACGAAATTTGGGGAACCAAGTCGCCTTAGTGTACTGATCATTACCTGAAAGTATCATCCAGTTTGGGTGAAAAAATATTTGCTGAGATTTCTGGAGATTCGTAATTTTTGGAAGCTTGGCAACCCCTTCCCATGAAAGTGTTTCTCGCCAGTCACTGCTTAGGGCTACATCAAGAGGAAACAAAACGTAGAGATAGAACGTGAAACTACTTTGCTGTGTCAAGTTTCAAGAAGCTAGCACAAACCGTCTTGGATTTAGAGTTCCAAATACATCTATCAATATAGGAGAAAACAGAGTGAAACCTAAAAATTCAAACTGTTAATGGAAATGAACGCATCAACATAGAAGAACGAAATTTGGGGAACCAAGTCGCCTTAGTGTACTGATCATTACCTGAAAGTATCATCCAGTTTGGGTGAAAAAATATTTGCTGAGATTTCTGGAGATTCGTAATTTTTGGAAGCTTGGCAACCCCTTCCCATGAAAGTGTTTCTCGCCAGTCACTGCTTAGGGCTACATCAAGAGGAAACAAAACGTAGAGATAGAACGTGAAACTACATTGTTGTGTCAAGTTTCAAGAAGCTAGCACAAACCATGTTGGATTTAGAGTTCCAAATACATCTATCAATATAGGAGAAAACAGAGTGAAACCTAAAAATTCAAACTGTTACTGGAAATGAACGCTTCAACATAGAAGAACGAAATTTGGGGAACCAAGTCGCCTTAGTGTACTGATCATTACCTGAAAGTATCATCCAGTTTGGGTGAAAAAATATTTGCTGAGATTTCTGGAGATTCGTAATTTTTGGAAGCTTGGCAACCCCTTCCCATGAAAGTGTTTCTCGCCAGTCACTGCTTAGGGCTACATCAAGAGGAAACAAAACGTAGAGATAGAACGTGAAACTACTTTGTTTTGTCAACTTTCAAGAAGCTAGCACAAACCGTGTTGGATTCAGAGTTCCAAATATATCTATCAATATAGGAGAAAACAGAGTGAAACCTAAAAATTCAAACTGTTACTGGAAATGAACGCTTCAACATAGAAGAACGAAATTTGGGGAACCAAGTCGCCTTAGTGTACTGATCATTACCTGAAAGTATCATCCAGTTTGGGTGAAAAAATATTTGCTGAGATTTCTGGAGATTCGTAATTTTTGGAAGCTTGGCAACCCCTTCCCATGAAAGTGTTTCTCGCCAGTCACTGCTTAGGGCTACATCAAGAGGAAACAAAACGTAGAGGTAGAACGTGAAACTACTTTGTTTTGTCAACTTTCAAGAAGCTAGCACAAACCGTGTTGGATTCAGAGTTCCAAATACATCTATCAATATAGGAGAAAACAGAGTGAAACCTAAAAATTCAAACTGTTACTGGAAATGAACGCTTCAACATAGAAGAACGAAATTTGGGGAACCAAGTCGCCTTAGTGTACTGATCATTACCTGAAAGTATCATCCAGTTTGGGTGAAAAAATATTTGCTGAGATTTCTGGAGATTCGTAATTTTGGGAAGCTTGGCAACCCCTTCCCATGAAAGTGTTTCTCGCCAGTCACTGCTTAGGGCTACATCAAGAGGAAACAAAACGTAGAGATAGAATGTGAAACTACTTTGTTGTGTCAAGCTTCAAGAAGCTAGCACAAATCGTGTTGGATTTAGAGTTCCAAATACATCTATCAATATAGGAGAAAACAGAGTGAAACCTAAAAATTCAAACTGTTACTGGAAATGAACGCTTCAACATAGAAGAACGAAATTTGGGGAACCAAGTCGCCTTAGTGTACTGATCATTACCTGAAAGTATCATCCAGTTTGGGTGAAAAAATATTTGCTGAGATTTCTGGAGATTCGTAATTTTTGGAAGCTTGGCAACCCCTTCCCATGAAAGTGTTTCTCGCCAGTCACTGCTTAGGGCTACATCAAGAGGAAACAAAACGTAGAGATAGAACGTGAAACTACTTTGCTGTGTCAAGTTTCAAGAAGCTAGCACAAACCGTCTTGGATTTAGAGTTCCAAATACATCTATCAATATAGGAGAAAACAGAGTGAAACCTAAAAATTCAAACTGTTAATGGAAATGAACGCATCAACATAGAAGAACGAAATTTGGGGAACCAAGTCGCCTTAGTGTACTGATCATTACCTGAAAGTATCATCCAGTTTGGGTGAAAAAATATTTGCTGAGATTTCTGGAGATTCGTAATTTTTGGAAGCTTGGCAACCCCTTCCCATGAAAGTGTTTCTCGCCAGTCACTGCTTAGGGCTACATCAAGAGGAAACAAAACGTAGAGATAGAACGTGAAACTACTTTGTTGTGTCAAGTTTCAAGAAGCTAGCACAAACCATGTTGGATTTAGAGTTCCAAATACATCTATCAATATAGGAGAAAACAGAGTGAAACCTAAAAATTCAAACTGTTACTGGAAATGAACGCTTCAACATAGAAGAACGAAATTTGGGGAACCAAGTCGCCTTAGTGTACTGATCATTACCTGAAAGTATCATCCAGTTTGGGTGAAAAAATATTTGCTGAGATTTCTGGAGATTCGTAATTTTTGGAAGCTTGGCAACCCCTTCCCATGAAAGTGTTTCTCGCCAGTCACTGCTTAGGGCTACATCAAGAGGAAACAAAACGTAGAGATAGAACGTGAAACTACTTTGTTTTGTCAACTTTCAAGAAGCTAGCACAAACCGTGTTGGATTCAGAGTTCCAAATACATCTATCAATATAGGAGAAAACAGAGTGAAACCTAAAAATTCAAACTGTTACTGGAAATGAACGCTTCAACATAGAAGAACGAAATTTGGGGAACCAAGTCGCCTTAGTGTACTGATCATTACCTGAAAGTATCATCCAGTTTGGGTGAAAAAATATTTGCTGAGATTTCTGGAGATTCGTAATTTTTGGAAGCTTGGCAACCCCTTCCCATGAAAGTGTTTCTCGCCAGTCACTGCTTAGGGCTACATCAAGAGGAAACAAAACGTAGAGGTAGAACGTGAAACTACTTTGTTTTGTCAACTTTCAAGAAGCTAGCACAAACCGTGTTGGATTCAGAGTTCCAAATACATCTATCAATATAGGAGAAAACAGAGTGAAACCTAAAAATTCAAACTGTTACTGGAAATGAACGCTTCAACATAGAAGAACGAAATTTGGGGAACCAAGTCGCCTTAGTGTACTGATCATTACCTGAAAGTATCATCCAGTTTGGGTGAAAAAATATTTGCTGAGATTTCTGGAGATTCGTAATTTTGGGAAGCTTGGCAACCCCTTCCCATGAAAGTGTTTCTCGCCAGTCACTGCTTAGGGCTACATCAAGAGGAAACAAAACGTAGAGATAGAACGTGAAACTACTTTGTTGTGTCAAGTTTCAAGAAGCTAGCACAAATCGTGTTGGATTTAGAGTTCCAAATACATCTATCAATATAGGAGAAAACAGAGTGAAACCTAAAAATTCAAACTGTTACTGGAAATGAACGCTTCAACATAGAAGAACGAAATTTGGGGAACCAAGTCGCCTTAGTGTACTGATCATTACCTGAAAGTATCATCCAGTTTGGGTGAAAAAATATTTGCTGAGATTTCTGGAGATTCGTAATTTTGGGAAGCTTGGCAACCCCTTCCCATGAAAGTGTTTCTCGCCAGTCACTGCTTAGGGCTACATCAAGAGGAAACAAAACGTAGAGATAGAATGTGAAACTACTTTGTTGTGTCAAGCTTCAAGAAGCTAGCACAAATCGTGTTGGATTTAGAGTTCCAAATACATCTATCAATATAGGAGAAAACAGAGTGAAACCTAAAAATTCAAACTGTTACTGGAAATGAACGCTTCAACATAGAAGAACGAAATTTGGGGAACCAAGTCGCCTTAGTGTACTGATCATTACCTGAAAGTATCATCCAGTTTGGGTGAAAAAATATTTGCTGAGATTTCTGGAGATTCGTAATTTTTGGAAGCTTGGCAACCCCTTCCCATGAAAGTGTTTCTCGCCAGTCACTGCTTAGGGCTACATCATGAGGAAACAAAACGTAGAGATAGAACGTGAACCTACTTTGCTGTGTCAAGTTTCAAGAAGCTAGCACAAACCGTCTTGGATTTAGAGTTCCAAATACATCTATCAATATAGGAGAAAACAGAGTGAAACCTAAAAATTCAAACTGTTAATGGAAATGAACGCTTCAACATAGAAGAACGAAATTTGGGGAACCAAGTCGCCTTAGTGTACTGATCATTACCTGAAAGTATCATCCAGTTTGGGTGAAAAAATATTTGCTGAGATTTCTGGAGATTCGTAATTTTTGGAAGCTTGGCAACCCCTTCCCATGAAAGTGTTTCTCGCCAGTCACTGCTTAGGGCTACATCAAGAGGAAACAAAACGTAGAGATAGAACGTGAAACTACTTTGTTTTGTCAACTTTCAAGAAGCTCGCACAAACCGTGTTGGATTCAGAGTTCCAAATACATCTATCAATATAGGAGAAAACAGAGTGAAACCTAAAAATTCAAACTGTTAATGGAAATGAACGCTTCAACATAGAAGAACGAAATTTGGGGAACCAAGTCGCCTTAGTGTACTGATCATTACCTGAAAGTATCATCCAGTTTGGGTGAAAAAATATTTGCTGAGATTTCTGGAGATTCGTAATTTTTGGAAGCTTGGCAACCCCTTCCCATGAAAGTGTTTCTCGCCAGTCACTGCTTAGGGCTACATCAAGAGGAAACAAAACGTAGAGATAGAACGTGAAACTACTTTGTTTTGTCAACTTTCAAGAAGCTCGCACAAACCGTGTTGGATTCAGAGTTTCAAATACATCTATCAATATAGGAGAAAACAGAGTGAAACCTAAAAATTCAAACTGTTACTGGAAATGAACGCTTCAACATAGAAGAACGAAATTTGGGGAACCAAGTCGCCTTAGTGTACTGATCATTACCTGAAAGTATCATCCAGTTTGGGTGAAAAAATATTTGCTGAGATTTCTGGAGATTCGTAATTTTTGGAAGCTTGGCAACCCCTTCCCATGAAAGTGTTTCTCGCCAGTCACTGCTTAGGGCTACATCAAGAGGAAACAAAACGTAGAGATAGAACGTGAAACTACTTTGTTTTGTCAACTTTCAAGAAGCTAGCACAAACCGTGTTGGATTCAGAGTTCCAAATACATCTATCAATATAGGAGAAAACAGAGTGAAACCTAAAAATTCAAACTGTTACTGGAAATGAACGCTTCAACATAGAAGAACGAAATTTGGGGAACCACGTCGCCTTAGTGTACTGATCATTACCTGAAAGTATCATCCAGTTTGGGTGAAAAAATATTTGCTGAGATTTCTGGAGATTCGTAATTTTTGGAAGCTTGGCAACCCCTTCCCATGAAAGTGTTTCTCGCCAGTCACTGCTTAGGGCTACATCAAGAGGAAACAAAACGTAGAGATAGAACGTGAAACTACTTTGCTGTGTCAAGTTTCAAGAAGCTAGCACAAACCGTCTTGGATTTAGAGTTCCAAATACATCTATCAATATAGGAGAAAACAGAGTGAAACCTAAAAATTCAAACTGTTACTGGAAATGAACGCTTCAACATAGAAGAACGAAATTTGGGGAACCAAGTCGCCTTAGTGTACTGATCATTACCTGAAAGTATCATCCAGTTTGGGTGAAAAAATATTTGCTGAGATTTCTGGAGATTCGTAATTTTTGGAAGCTTGGCAACCCCTTCCCATGAAAGTGTTTCTCGCCAGTCACTGCTTAGGGCTACATCAAGAGGAAACAAAACGTAGAGATAGAATGTGAAACTACTTTGTTGTGTCAAGCTTCAAGAAGCTAGCACAAATCGTGTTGGATTTAGAGTTCCAAATACATCTATCAATATAGGAGAAAACAGAGTGAAACCTAAAAATTCAAACTGTTACTGGAAATGAACGCTTCAACATAGAAGAACGAAATTTGGGGAACCAAGTCGCCTTAGTGTACTGATCATTACCTGAAAGTATCATCCAGTTTGGGTGAAAAAATATTTGCTGAGATTTCTGGAGATTCGTAATTTTTGGAAGCTTGGCAACCCCTTCCCATGAAAGTGTTTCTCGCCAGTCACTGCTTAGGGCTACATCAAGAGGAAACAAAACGTAGAGATAGAACGTGAAACTACTTTGCTGTGTCAAGTTTCAAGAAGCTAGCACAAACCGTCTTGGATTTAGAGTTCCAAATACATCTATCAATATAGGAGAAAACAGAGTGAAACCTAAAAATTCAAACTGTTAATGGAAATGAACGCTTCAACATAGAAGAACGAAATTTGGGGAACCAAGTCGCCTTAGTGTACTGATCATTACCTGAAAGTATCATCCAGTTTGGGTGAAAAAATATTTGCTGAGATTTCTGGAGATTCGTAATTTTTGGAAGCTTGGCAACCCCTTCCCATGAAAGTGTTTCTCGCCAGTCACTGCTTAGGGCTACATCAAGAGGAAACAAAACGTAGAGATAGAACGTGAAACTACATTGTTGTGTCAAGTTTCAAGAAGCTAGCACAAACCATGTTGGATTCAGAGTTCCAAATACATCTATCAATATAGGAGAAAACAGAGTGAAACCTAAAAATTCAAACTGTTACTGGAAATGAACGCTTCAACATAGAAGAACGAAATTTGGGGAACCAAGTCGCCTTAGTGTACTGATCATTACCTGAAAGTATCATCCAGTTTGGGTGAAAAAATATTTGCTGAGATTTCTGGAGATTCGTAATTTTTGGAAGCTTGGCAACCCCTTCCCATGAAAGTGTTTCTCGCCAGTCACTGCTTAGGGCTACATCAAGAGGAAAAAAAACGTAGAGATAGAACGTGAAACTACTTTGTTTTGTCAACTTTCAAGAAGCTAGCACAAACCGTGTTGGATTCAGAGTTCCAAATACATCTATCAATATAGGAGAAAACAGAGTGAAACCTAAAAATTCAAACTGTTACTGGAAATGAACGCTTCAACATAGAAGAACGAAATTTGGGGAACCAAGTCGCCTTAGTGTACTGATCATTACCTGAAAGTATCATCCAGTTTGGGTGAAAAAATATTTGCTGAGATTTCTGGAGATTCGTAATTTTTGGAAGCTTGGCAACCCCTTCCCATGAAAGTGTTTCTCGCCAGTCACTGCTTAGGGCTACATCAAGAGGAAACAAAACGTAGAGATAGAACGTGAAACTACTTTGTTGTGTCAAGTTTCAAGAAGCTAGCACAAATCGTGTTGGATTTAGAGTTCCAAATACATCTATCAATATAGGAGAAAACAGAGTGAAACCTAAAAATTCAAACTGTTACTGGAAATGAACGCTTCAACATAGAAGAACGAAATTTGGGGAACCAAGTCGCCTTAGTGTACTGATCATTACCTGAAAGTATCATCCAGTTTGGGTGAAAAAATATTTGCTGAGATTTCTGGAGATTCGTAATTTTGGGAAGCTTGGCAACCCCTTCCCATGAAAGTGTTTCTCGCCAGTCACTGCTTAGGGCTACATCAAGAGGAAACAAAACGTAGAGATAGAACGTGAAACTACCTTGTTGTGTCAAGTTTCAAGAAGCTAGCACAAACCATGTTGGATTTAGAGTTCCAAATACATCTATCAATATAGGAGAAAACAGAGTGAAACCTAAAAATTCAAACTGTTACTGGAAATGAACGCTTCAACATAGAAGAACGAAATTTGGGGAACCAAGTCGCCTTAGTGTACTGATCATTACCTGAAAGTATCATCCAGTTTGGGTGAAAAAATATTTGCTGAGATTTCTGGAGATTCGTAATTTTTGGAAGCTTGGCAACCCCTTCCCATGAAAGTGTTTCTCGCCAGTCACTGCTTAGGGCTACATCAAGAGGAAACAAAACGTAGAGATAGAATGTGAAACTACTTTGTTGTGTCAAGCTTCAAGAAGCTAGCACAACTCGTGTTGGATTTAGAGTTCCAAATACATCTATCAATATAGGAGAAAACAGAGTGAAACCTAAAAATTCAAACTGTTACTGGAAATGAACGCTTCAACATAGAAGAACGAAATTTGGGGAACCAAGTCGCCTTAGTGTACTGATCATTACCTGAAAGTATCATCCAGTTTGGGTGAAAAAATATTTGCTGAGATTTCTGGAGATTCGTAATTTTTGGAAGCTTGGCAACCCCTTCCCATGAAAGTGTTTCTCGCCAGTCACTGCTTAGGGCTACATCAAGAGGAAACAAAACGTAGAGATAGAATGTGAAACTACTTTGCTGTGTCAAGTTTCAAGAAGCTAGCACAAACCGTCTTGGATTTAGAGTTCCAAATACATCTATCAATATAGGAGAAAACAGAGTGAAACCTAAAAATTCAAACTGTTAATGGAAATGAACGCTTCAACATAGAAGAACGAAATTTGGGGAACCAAGTCGCCTTAGTGTACTGATCATTACCTGAAAGTATCATCCAGTTTGGGTGAAAAAATATTTGCTGAGATTTCTGGAGATTCGTAATTTTTGGAAGCTTGGCAACCCCTTCCCATGAAAGTGTTTCTCGCCAGTCACTGCTTAGGGCTACATCAAGAGGAAACAAAACGTAGAGATAGAACGTGAAACTACATTGTTGTGTCAAGTTTCAAGAAGCTAGCACAAACCATGTTGGATTCAGAGTTCCAAATACATCTATCAATATAGGAGAAAACAGAGTGAAACCTAAAAATTCAAACTGTTACTGGAAATGAACGCTTCAACATAGAAGAACGAAATTTGGGGAACCAAGTCGCCTTAGTGTACTGATCATTACCTGAAAGTATCATCCAGTTTGGGTGAAAAAATATTTGCTGAGATTTCTGGAGATTCGTAATTTTTGGAAGCTTGGCAACCCCTTCCCATGAAAGTGTTTCTCGCCAGTCACTGCTTAGGGCTACATCAAGAGGAAACAAAACGTAGAGATAGAACGTGAAACTACTTTGTTTTGTCAACTTTCAAGAAGCTAGCACAAACCGTGTTGGATTCAGAGTTCCAAATACATCTATCAATATAGGAGAAAACAGAGTGAAACCTAAAAATTCAAACTGTTACTGGAAATGAACGCTTCAACATAGAAGAACGAAATTTGGGGAACCAAGTCGCCTTAGTGTACTGATCATTACCTGAAAGTATCATCCAGTTTGGGTGAAAAAATATTTGCTGAGATTTCTGGAGATTCGTAATTTTTGGAAGCTTGGCAACCCCTTCCCATGAAAGTGTTTCTCGCCAGTCACTGCTTAGGGCTACATCAAGAGGAAACAAAACGTAGAGATAGAACGTGAAACTACTTTGTTGTGTCAAGTTTCAAGAAGCTAGCACAAATCGTGTTGGATTTAGAGTTCCAAATACATCTATCAATATAGGAGAAAACAGAGTGAAACCTAAAAATTCAAACTGTTACTGGAAATGAACGCTTCAACATAGAAGAACGAAATTTGGGGAACCAAGTCGCCTTAGTGTACTGATCATTACCTGAAAGTATCATCCAGTTTGGGTGAAAAAATATTTGCTGAGATTTCTGGAGATTCGTAATTTTGGGAAGCTTGGCAACCCCTTCCCATGAAAGTGTTTCTCGCCAGTCACTGCTTAGGGCTACATCAAGAGGAAACAAAACGTAGAGATAGAACGTGAAACTACTTTGTTGTGTCAAGTTTCAAGAAGCTAGCACAAACCGTGTTGGATTTAGAGTTCCAAATACATCTATCAATATAGGAGAAAACAGAGTGAAACCTAAAAATTCAAACTGTTACTGGAAATGAACGCTTCAACATAGAAGAACGAAATTTGGGGAACCAAGTCGCCTTAGTGTACTGATCATTACCTGAAAGTATCATCCAGTTTGGGTGAAAAAATATTTGCTGAGATTTCTGGAGATTCGTAATTTTGGGAAGCTTGGCAACCCCTTCCCATGAAAGTGTTTCTCGCCAGTCACTGCTTAGGGCTACATCAAGAGGAAACAAAACGTAGAGATAGAACGTGAAACTACTTTGTTGTGTCAAGTTTCAAGAAGCTAGCACAAATCGTGTTGGATTTAGAGTTCCAAATACATCTATCAATATAGGAGAAAACAGAGTGAAACCTAAAAATTCAAACTGTTACTGGAAATGAACGCTTCAACATAGAAGAATGAAATTTGGGGAACCAAGTCGCCTTAGTGTACTGATCATTACCTGAAAGTATCATCCAGTTTGGGTGAAAAAATATTTGCTGAGATTTCTGGAGATTCGTAATTTTGGGAAGCTTGGCAACCCCTTCCCATGAAAGTGTTTCTCGCCAGTCACTGCTTAGGGCTACATCAAGACGAAACAAAACGTAGAGATAGAACGTGAAACTACTTTGTTGTGTCAAGTTTCAAGAAGCTAGCACAAACCATGTTGGATTTAGAGTTCCAAATACATCTATCAATATAGGAGAAAACAGAGTGAAACCTAAAAATTCAAACTGTTACTGGAAATGAACGCTTCAACATAGAAGAACGAAATTTGGGGAACCAAGTCGCCTTAGTGTACTGATCATTACCTGAAAGTATCATCCAGTTTGGGTGAAAAAATATTTGCTGAGATTTCTGGAGATTCGTAATTTTTGGAAGCTTGGCAACCCCTTCCCATGAAAGTGTTTCTCGCCAGTCACTGCTTAGGTCTACATCAAGAGGAAACAAAACGTAGAGATAGAATGTGAAACTACTTTGTTGTGTCAAGCTTCAAGAAGCTAGCACAACTCGTGTTGGATTTAGAGTTCCAAATACATCTATCAATATAGGAGAAAACAGAGTGAAACCTAAAAATTCAAACTGTTACTGGAAATGAACGCTTCAACATAGAAGAACGAAATTTGGGGAACCAAGTCGCCTTAGTGTACTGATCATTACCTGAAAGTATCATCCAGTTTGGGTGAAAAAATATTTGCTGAGATTTCTGGAGATTCGTAATTTTTGGAAGCTTGGCAACCCCTTCCCATGAAAGTGTTTCTCGCCAGTCACTGCTTAGGGCTACATCAAGAGGAAACAAAACGTAGAGATAGAACGTGAAACTACTTTGTTGTGTCAAGTTTCAAGAAGCTAGCACAAACCATGTTGGATTTAGAGTTCCAAATACATCTATCAATATAGGAGAAAACAGAGTGAAACCTAAAAATTCAAACTGTTACTGGAAATGAACGCTTCAACATAGAAGAACGAAATTTGGGGAACCAAGTCGCCTTAGTGTACTGATCATTACCTGAAAGTATCATCCAGTTTGGGTGAAAAAATATTTGCTGAGATTTCTGGAGATTCGTAATTTTTGGAAGCTTGGCAACCCCTTCCCATGAAAGTGTTTCTCGCCAGTCACTGCTTAGGGATACATCAAGAGGAAACAAAATGTAGAGATAGAACGTGAAACTACTTTGTTGTGTCAACTTTCAAGAAGCTAGCACAAACCGTGTTGGATTCAGAGTTCCAAATACATCTATCAATATAGGAGAAAACAGAGTGAAACCTAAAAATTCAAACTGTTACTGGAAATGAACGCTTCAACATAGAAGAACGAAATTTGGGGAACCAAGTCGCCTTAGTGTACTGATCATTACCTGAAAGTATCATCCAGTTTGGGTGAAAAAATATTTGCTGAGATTTCTGGAGATTCGTAATTTTTGGAAGCTTGGCAACCCCTTCCCATGAAAGTGTTTCTCGCCAGTCACTGCTTAGGGATACATCAAGAGGAAACAAAATGTAGAGATAGAACGTGAAACTACTTTGTTTTGTCAACTTTCAAGAAGCTAGCACAAACCGTGTTGGATTCAGAGTTCCAAATACATCTATCAATATAGGAGAAAACAGAGTGAAACCTAAAAATTCAAACTGTTACTGGAAATGAACGCTTCAACATAGAAGAACGAAATTTGGGGAACCAAGTCGCCTTAGTGTACTGATCATTACCTGAAAGTATCATCCAGTTTGGGTGAAAAAATATTTGCTGAGATTTCTGGAGATTCGTAATTTTGGGAAGCTTGGCAACCCCTTCCCATGAAAGTGTTTCTCGCCAGTCACTGCTTAGGGCTACATCAAGAGGAAACAAAACGTAGAGATAGAACGTGAAACTACTTTGTTGTGTCAAGTTTCAAGAAGCTAGCACAAATCGTGTTGGATTTAGAGTTCCAAATACATCTATCAATATAGGAGAAAACAGAGTGAAACCTAAAAATTCAAACTGTTACTGGAAATGAACGTTTCAACATAGAAGAACGAAATTTTGGGAACCAAGTCGCCTTAGTGTACTGATCATTACCTGAAAGTATCATCCAGTTTGGGTGAAAAAATATTTGCTGAGATTTCTGGAGATTCGTAATTTTTGGAAGCTTGGCAACCCCTTCCCATGAAAGTGTTTCTCGCCAGTCACTGCTTAGGGCTACATCAAGAGGAAACAAAACGTAGAGATAGAACGTGAAACTACTTTGCTGTGTCAAGTTTCAAGAAGCTAGCACAAACCGTCTTGGATTTAGAGTTCCAAATACATCTATCAATATAGGAGAAAACAGAGTGAAACCTAAAAATTCAAACTGTTAATGGAAATGAACGCTTCAACATAGAAGAACGAAATTTGGGGAACCAAGTCGCCTTAGTGTACTGATCATTACCTGAAAGTATCATCCAGTTTGGGTGAAAAAATATTTGCTGAGATTTCTGGAGATTCGTAATTTTTGGAAGCTTGGCAACCCCTTCCCATGAAAGTGTTTCTCGCCAGTCACTGCTTAGGGCTACATCAAGAGGAAACAAAACGTAGAGATAGAACGTGAAACTACTTTGTTTTGTCAACTTTCAAGAAGCTAGCACAAACCGTGTTGGATTCAGAGTTCCAAATACATCTATCAATATAGGAGAAAACAGAGTGAAACCTAAAAATTCAAACTGTTACTGGAAATGAACGCTTCAACATAGAAGAACGAAATTTGGGGAACCAAGTCGCCTTAGTGTACTGATCATTACCTGAAAGTATCATCCAGTTTGGGTGAAAAAATATTTGCTGAGATTTCTGGAGATTCGTAATTTTTGGAAGCTTGGCAACCCCTTCCCATGAAAGTGTTTCTCGCCAGTCACTGCTTAGGGCTACATCAAGAGGAAACAAAACGTAGAGATAGAACGTGAAACTACTTTGTTTTGTCAACTTTCAAGAAGCTAGCACAAACCGTGTTGGATTCAGAGTTCCAAATACATCTATCAATATAGGAGAAAACAGAGTGAAACCTAAAAATTCAAACTGTTACTGGAAATGAACGCTTCAACATAGAAGAACGAAATTTGGGGAACCAAGTCGCCTTAGTGTACTGATCATTACCTGAAAGTATCATCCAGTTTGGGTGAAAAAAATATTTGCTGAGATTTCTGGAGATTCGTAATTTTTGGAAGCTTGGCAACCCCTTCCCATGAAAGTGTTTCTCGCCAGTCACTGCTTAGGGCTACATCAAGAGGAAACAAAACGTAGAGATAGAACGTGAAACTACTTTGTTTTGTCAACTTTCAAGAAGCTAGCACAAACCGTGTTGGATTCAGAGTTCCAAATACATCTATCAATATAGGAGAAAACAGAGTGAAACCTAAAAATTCAAACTGTTACTGGAAATGAACGCTTCAACATAGAAGAACGAAATTTGGGGAACCAAGTCGCCTTAGTGTACTGATCATTACCTGAAAGTATCATCCAGTTTGGGTGAAAAAATATTTGCTGAGATTTCTGGAGATTCGTAATTTTTGGAAGCTTGGCAACCCCTTCCCATGAAAGTGTTTCTCGCCAGTCACTGCTTAGGGCTACATCAAGAGGAAACAAAACGTAGAGATAGAACGTGAAACTACTTTGTTGTGTCAAGTTTCAAGAAGCTAGCACAAACCGTGTTGGATTCAGAGTTCCAAATACATCTATCAATATAGGAGAAAACAGAGTGAAACCTAAAAATTCAAACTGTTACTGGAAATGAACGCTTCAACATAGAAGAACGAAATTTGGGGAACCAAGTCGCCTTAGTGTACTGATCATTACCTGAAAGTATCATCCAGTTTGGGTGAAAAAATATTTGCTGAGATTTCTGGAGATTCGTAATTTTTGGAAGCTTGGCAACCCCTTCCCATGAAAGTGTTTCTCGCCAGTCACTGCTTAGGGCTACATCAAGAGGAAACAAAACGTAGAGATAGAACGTGAAACTACTTTGTTTTGTCAACTTTCAAGAAGCTAGCACAAACCGTGTTGGATTCAGAGTTCCAAATACATCTATCAATATAGGAGAAAACAGAGTGAAACCTAAAAATTCAAACTGTTACTGGAAATGAACGCTTCAACATAGAAGAACGAAATTTGGGGAACCAAGTCGCCTTAGTGTACTGATCATTACCTGAAAGTATCATCCAGTTTGGGTGAAAAAATATTTGCTGAGATTTCTGGAGATTCGTAATTTTTGGAAGCTTGGCAACCCCTTCCCATGAAAGTGTTTCTCGCCAGTCACTGCTTAGGGCTACATCAAGAGGAAACAAAACGTAGAGATAGAACGTGAAACTACTTTGTTTTGTCAACTTTCAAGAAGCTAGCACAAACCGTGTTGGATTTAGAGTTCCAAATACATCTATCAATATAGGAGAAAACAGAGTGAAACCTAAAAATTCAAACTGTTACTGGAAATGAACGCTTCAACATAGAAGAACGAAATTTGGGGAACCAAGTCGCCTTAGTGTACTGATCATTACCTGAAAGTATCATCCAGTTTGGGTGAAAAAATATTTGCTGAGATTTCTGGAGATTCGTAATTTTTGGAAGCTTGGCAACCCCTTCCCATGAAAGTGTTTCTCGCCAGTCACTGCTTAGGGCTACATCAAGAGGAAACAAAACATAGAGATAGAACGTGAAACTACTTTGTTTTGTCAACTTTCAAGAAGCTAGCACAAACCGTGTTGGATTCAGAGTTCCAAATACATCTATCAATATAGGAGAAAACAGAGTGAAACCTAAAAATTCAAACTGTTACTGGAAATGAACGCTTCAACATAGAAGAACGAAATTTGGGGAACCAAGTCGCCTTAGTGTACTGATCATTACCTGAAAGTATCATCCAGTTTGGGTGAAAAAATATTTGCTGAGATTTCTGGAGATTCGTAATTTTTGGAAGCTTGGCAACCCCTTCCCATGAAAGTGTTTCTCGCCAGTCACTGCTTAGGGCTACATCAAGAGGAAACAAAACGTAGAGATAGAACGTGAAACTACTTTGTTTTGTCAACTTTCAAGAAGCTAGCACAAACCGTGTTGGATTCAGAGTTCCAAATACATCTATCAATATAGGAGAAAACAGAGTGAAACCTAAAAATTCAAACTGTTACTGGAAATGAACGCTTCAACATAGAAGAACGAAATTTGGGGAACCAAGTCGCCTTAGTGTACTGATCATTACCTGAAAGTATCATCCAGTTTGGGTGAAAAAATATTTGCTGAGATTTCTGGAGATTCGTAATTTTTGGAAGCTTGGCAACCCCTTCCCATGAAAGTGTTTCTCGCCAGTCACTGCTTAGGGCTACATCAAGAGGAAACAAAACGTAGAGATAGAACGTGAAACTACTTTGTTGTGTCAAGTTTCAAGAAGCTAGCACAAATCGTGTTGGATTTAGAGTTCCAAATACATCTATCAATATAGGAGAAAACAGAGTGAAACCTAAAAATTCAAACTGTTACTGGAAATGAACGCTTCAACATAGAAGAACGAAATTTGGGGAACCAAGTCGCCTTAGTGTACTGATCATTACCTGAAAGTATCATCCAGTTTGGGTGAAAAAATATTTGCTGAGATTTCTGGAGATTCGTAATTTTGGGAAGCTTGGCAACCCCTTCCCATGAAAGTGTTTCTCGCCAGTCACTGCTTAGGGCTACATCAAGAGGAAACAAAACGTAGAGATAGAACGTGAAACTACCTTGTTGTGTCAAGTTTCAAGAAGCTAGCACAAACCATGTTGGATTTAGAGTTCCAAATACATCTATCAATATAGGAGAAAACAGAGTGAAACCTAAAAATTCAAACTGTTACTGGAAATGAACGCTTCAACATAGAAGAACGAAATTTGGGGAACCAAGTCGCCTTAGTGTACTGATCATTACCTGAAAGTATCATCCAGTTTGGGTGAAAAAATATTTGCTGAGATTTCTGGAGATTCGTAATTTTTGGAAGCTTGGCAACCCCTTCCCATGAAAGTGTTTCTCGCCAGTCACTGCTTAGGGCTACATCAAGAGGAAACAAAACGTAGAGATAGAATGTGAAACTACTTTGTTGTGTCAAGCTTCAAGAAGCTAGCACAACTCGTGTTGGATTTAGAGTTCCAAATACATCTATCAATATAGGAGAAAACAGAGTGAAACCTAAAAATTCAAACTGTTACTGGAAATGAACGCTTCAACATAGAAGAACGAAATTTGGGGAACCAAGTCGCCTTAGTGTACTGATCATTACCTGAAAGTATCATCCAGTTTGGGTGAAAAAATATTTGCTGAGATTTCTGGAGATTCGTAATTTTTGGAAGCTTGGCAACCCCTTCCCATGAAAGTGTTTCTCGCCAGTCACTGCTTAGGGCTACATCAAGAGGAAACAAAACGTAGAGATAGAACGTGAAACTACTTTGTTGTGTCAAGTTTCAAGAAGCTAGCACAAACCATGTTGGATTTAGAGTTCCAAATACATCTATCAATATAGGAGAAAACAGAGTGAAACCTAAAAATTCAAACTGTTACTGGAAATGAACGCTTCAACATAGAAGAACGAAATTTGGGGAACCAAGTCGCCTTAGTGTACTGATCATTACCTGAAATTATCATCCAGTTTGGGTGAAAAAATATTTGCTGAGATTTCTGGAGATTCGTAATTTTTGGAAGCTTGGCAACCCCTTCCCATGAAAGTGTTTCTCGCCAGTCACTGCTTAGGGATACATCAAGAGGAAACAAAATGTAGAGATAGAACGTGAAACTACTTTGTTGTGTCAACTTTCAAGAAGCTAGCACAAACCGTGTTGGATTCAGAGTTCCAAATACATCTATCAATATAGGAGAAAACAGAGTGAAACCTAAAAATTCAAACTGTTACTGGAAATGAACGCTTCAACATAGAAGAACGAAATTTGGGGAACCAAGTCGCCTTAGTGTACTGATCATTACCTGAAAGTATCATCCAGTTTGGGTGAAAAAATATTTGCTGAGATTTCTGGAGATTCGTAATTTTTGGAAGCTTGGCAACCCCTTCCCATGAAAGTGTTTCTCGCCAGTCACTGCTTAGGGATACATCAAGAGGAAACAAAACGTAGAGATAGAACGTGAAACTACTTTGTTTTGTCAACTTTCAAGAAGCTAGCACAAACCGTGTTGGATTCAGAGTTCCAAATACATCTATCAATATAGGAGAAAACAGAGTGAAACCTAAAAATTCAAACTGTTACTGGAAATGAACGCTTCAACATAGAAGAACGAAATTTGGGGAACCAAGTCGCCTTAGTGTACTGATCATTACCTGAAAGTATCATCCAGTTTGGGTGAAAAAATATTTGCTGAGATTTCTGGAGATTCGTAATTTTGGGAAGCTTGGCAACCCCTTCCCATGAAAGTGTTTCTCGCCAGTCACTGCTTAGGGCTACATCAAGAGGAAACAAAACGTAGAGATAGAACGTGAAACTACTTTGTTGTGTCAAGTTTCAAGAAGCTAGCACAAATCGTGTTGGATTTAGAGTTCCAAATACATCTATCAATATAGGAGAAAACAGAGTGAAACCTAAAAATTCAAACTGTTACTGGAAATGAACGTTTCAACATAGAAGAACGAAATTTTGGGAACCAAGTCGCCTTAGTGTACTGATCATTACCTGAAAGTATCATCCAGTTTGGGTGAAAAAATATTTGCTGAGATTTCTGGAGATTCGTAATTTTTGGAAGCTTGGCAACCCCTTCCCATGAAAGTGTTTCTCGCCAGTCACTGCTTAGGGCTACATCAAGAGGAAACAAAACGTAGAGATAGAACGTGAAAGTACTTTGCTGTGTCAAGTTTCAAGAAGCTAGCACAAACCGTCTTGGATTTAGAGTTCCAAATACATCTATCAATATAGGAGAAAACAGAGTGAAACCTAAAAATTCAAACTGTTAATGGAAATGAACGCTTCAACATAGAAGAACGAAATTTGGGGAACCAAGTCGCCTTAGTGTACTGATCATTACCTGAAAGTATCATCCAGTTTGGGTGAAAAAATATTTGCTGAGATTTCTGGAGATTCGTAATTTTTGGAAGCTTGGCAACCCCTTCCCATGAAAGTGTTTCTCGCCAGTCACTGCTTAGGGCTACATCAAGAGGAAACAAAACGTAGAGATAGAACGTGAAACTACTTTGTTTTGTCAACTTTCAAGAAGCTAGCACAAACCGTGTTGGATTCAGAGTTCCAAATACATCTATCAATATAGGAGAAAACAGAGTGAAACCTAAAAATTCAAACTGTTACTGGAAATGAACGCTTCAACATAGAAGAACGAAATTTGGGGAACCAAGTCGCCTTAGTGTACTGATCATTACCTGAAAGTATCATCCAGTTTGGGTGAAAAAATATTTGCTGAGATTTCTGGAGATTCGTAATTTTTGGAAGCTTGGCAACCCCTTCCCATGAAAGTGTTTCTCGCCAGTCACTGCTTAGGGCTACATCAAGAGGAAACAAAACGTAGAGATAGAACGTGAAACTACTTTGTTTTCTCAACTTTCAAGAAGCTAGCACAAACCGTGTTGGATTCAGAGTTCCAAATACATCTATCAATATAGGAGAAAACAGAGTGAAACCTAAAAATTCAAACTGTTACTGGAAATGAACGCTTCAACATAGAAGAACGAAATTTGGGGAACCAAGTCGCCTTAGTGTACTGATCATTACCTGAAAGTATCATCCAGTTTGGGTGAAAAAATATTTGCTGAGATTTCTGGAGATTCGTAATTTTTGGAAGCTTGGCAACCCCTTCCCATGAAAGTGTTTCTCGCCAGTCACTGCTTAGGGCTACATCAAGAGGAAACAAAACGTAGAGATAGAACGTGAAACTACTTTGTTTTGTCAACTTTCAAGAAGCTAGCACAAACCGTGTTGGATTCAGAGTTCCAAATACATCTATCAATATAGGAGAAAACAGAGTGAAACCTAAAAATTCAAACTGTTACTGGAAATGAACGCTTCAACATAGAAGAACGAAATTTGGGGAACCAAGTCGCCTTAGTGTACTGATCATTACCTGAAAGTATCATCCAGTTTGGGTGAAAAAATATTTGCTGAGATTTCTGGAGATTCGTAATTTTTGGAAGCTTGGCAACCCCTTCCCATGAAAGTGTTTCTCGCCAGTCACTGCTTAGGGCTACATCAAGAGGAAACAAAACGTAGAGATAGAACGTGAAACTACTTTGTTGTGTCAAGTTTCAAGAAGCTAGCACAAACCGTGTTGGATTCAGAGTTCCAAATACATCTATCAATATAGGAGAAAACAGAGTGAAACCTAAAAATTCAAACTGTTACTGGAAATGAACGCTTCAACATAGAAGAACGAAATTTGGGGAACCAAGTCGCCTTAGTGTACTGATCATTACCTGAAAGTATCATCCAGTTTGGGTGAAAAAATATTTGCTGAGATTTCTGGAGATTCGTAATTTTTGGAAGCTTGGCAACCCCTTCCCATGAAAGTGTTTCTCGCCAGTCACTGCTTAGGGCTACATCAAGAGGAAACAAAACGTAGAGATAGAACGTGAAACTACTTTGTTTTGTCAACTTTCAAGAAGCTAGCACAAACCGTGTTGGATTCAGAGTTCCAAATACATCTATCAATATAGGAGAAAACAGAGTGAAACCTAAAAATTCAAACTGTTACTGGAAATGAACGCTTCAACATAGAAGAACGAAATTTGGGGAACCAAGTCGCCTTAGTGTACTGATCATTACCTGAAAGTATCATCCAGTTTGGGTGAAAAAATATTTGCTGAGATTTCTGGAGATTCGTAATTTTTGGAAGCTTGGCAACCCCTTCCCATGAAAGTGTTTCTCGCCAGTCACTGCTTAGGGCTACATCAAGAGGAAACAAAACGTAGAGATAGAACGTGAAACTACTTTGTTTTGTCAACTTTCAAGAAGCTAGCACAAACCGTGTTGGATTTAGAGTTCCAAATACATCTATCAATATAGGAGAAAACAGAGTGAAACCTAAAAATTCAAACTGTTACTGGAAATGAACGCTTCAACATAGAAGAACGAAATTTGGGGAACCAAGTCGCCTTAGTGTACTGATCATTACCTGAAAGTATCATCCAGTTTGGGTGAAAAAATATTTGCTGAGATTTCTGGAGATTCGTAATTTTTGGAAGCTTGGCAACCCCTTCCCATGAGAGTGTTTCTCGCCAGTCACTGCTTAGGGCTACATCAAGAGGAAACAAAACATAGAGATAGAACGTGAAACTACTTTGTTTTGTCAACTTTCAAGAAGCTAGCACAAACCGTGTTGGATTCAGAGTTCCAAATACATCTATCAATATAGGAGAAAACAGAGTGAAACCTAAAAATTCAAACTGTTACTGGAAATGAACGCTTCAACATAGAAGAACGAAATTTGGGGAACCAAGTCGCCTTAGTGTACTGATCATTACCTGAAAGTATCATCCAGTTTGGGTGAAAAAATATTTGCTGAGATTTCTGGAGATTCGTAATTTTTGGAAGCTTGGCAACCCCTTCCCATGAAAGTGTTTCTCGCCAGTCACTGCTTAGGGCTACATCAAGAGGAAACAAAACGTAGAGATAGAACGTGAAACTACTTTGCTGTGTCAAGTTTCAAGAAGCTAGCACAAACCGTCTTGGATTTAGAGTTCCAAATACATCTATCAATATAGGAGAAAACAGAGTGAAACCTAAAAATTCAAACTGTTAATGGAAATGAACGCTTCAACATAGAAGAACGAAATTTGGGGAACCAAGTCGCCTTAGTGTACTGATCATTACCTGAAAGTATCATCCAGTTTGGGTGAAAAAATATTTGCTGAGATTTCTGGAGATTCGTAATTTTTGGAAGCTTGGCAACCCCTTCCCATGAAAGTGTTTCTCGCCAGTCACTGCTTAGGGCTACATCAAGAGGAAACAAAACGTAGAGATAGAACGTGAAACTACTTTGTTTTGTCAACTTTCAAGAAGCTAGCACAAACCGTGTTGGATTCAGAGTTCCAAATACATCTATCAATATAGGAGAAAACAGAGTGAAACCTAAAAATTCAAACTGTTACTGGAAATGAACGCTTCAACATAGAAGAACGAAATTTGGGGAACCAAGTCGCCTTAGTGTACTGATCATTACCTGAAAGTATCATCCAGTTTGGGTGAAAAAATATTTGCTGAGATTTCTGGAGATTCGTAATTTTTGGAAGCTTGGCAACCCCTTCCCATGAAAGTGTTTCTCTCCAGTCACTGCTTAGGGCTACATCAAGAGGAAACAAAACGTAGAGATAGAACGTGAAACTACTTTGTTTTCTCAACTTTCAAGAAGCTAGCACAAACCGTGTTGGATTCAGAGTTCCAAATACATCTATCAATATAGGAGAAAACAGAGTGAAACCTAAAAATTCAAACTGTTACTGGAAATGAACGCTTCAACATAGAAGAACGAAATTTGGGGAACCAAGTCGCCTTAGTGTACTGATCATTACCTGAAAGTATCATCCAGTTTGGGTGAAAAAATATTTGCTGAGATTTCTGGAGATTCATAATTTTGGGAAGCTTGGCAACCCCTTCCCATGAAAGTGTTTCTCGCCAGTCACTGCTTAGGGCTACATCAAGAGGAAACAAAACGTAGAGATAGAACGTGAAACTACTTTGTTGTGTCAAGTTTCAAGAAGCTAGCACAAACCGTCTTGGATTTAGAGTTCCAAATACATCTATCAATATAGGAGAAAACAGAGTGAAACCTAAAAATTCAAACTGTTACTGGAAATGAACGCTTCAACATAGAAGAACGAAAATTGGGGAACCAAGTCGCCTTAGTGTACTGATCATTACCTGAAAGTATCATCCAGTTTGGGTGAAAAAATATTTGCTGAGATTTCTGGAGATTCGTAATTTTGGGAAGCTTGGCAACCCCTTCCCATGAAAGTGTTTCTCGCCAGTCACTGCTTAGGGCTACATCAAGACGAAACAAAACGTAGAGATAGAACGTGAAACTACTTTGTTGTGTCAAGTTTCAAGAAGCTAGCACAAACCATGTTGGATTTAGAGTTCCAAATACATCTATCAATATAGGAGAAAACAGAGTGAAACCTAAAAATTCAAACTGTTACTGGAAATGAACGCTTCAACATAGAAGAACGAAATTTGGGGAACCAAGTCGCCTTAGTGTACTGATCATTACCTGAAAGTATCATCCAGTTTGGGTGAAAAAATATTTGCTGAGATTTCTGGAGATTCGTAATTTTTGGAAGCTTGGCAACCCCTTCCCATGAAAGTGTTTCTCGCCAGTCACTGCTTAGGGCTACATCAAGAGGAAACAAAACGTAGAGATAGAACGTGAAACTACTTTGTTGTGTCAAGCTTCAAGAAGCTAGCACAAATCGTGTTGGATTTAGAGTTCCAAATACATCTATCAATATAGGAGAAAACAGAGTGAAACCTAAAAATTCAAACTGTTACTGGAAATGAACGCTTCAACATAGAAGAACGAAATTTGGGGAACCAAGTCGCCTTAGTGTACTGATCATTACCTGAAAGTATCATCCAGATTGGGTGAAAAAATATTTGCTGAGATTTCTGGAGATTCGTAATTTTTGGACGCTTGGCAACCCCTTCCCATGAAAGTGTTTCTCGCCAGTCACTGCTTAGGGCTACATCAAGAGGAAACAAAACATAGAGATAGAACGTGAAACTACTTTGTTTTGTCAACTTTCAAGAAGCTAGCACAAACCGTGTTGGATTCAGAGTTCCAAATACATCTATCAATATAGGAGAAAACAGAGTGAAACCTAAAAATTCAAACTGTTACTGGAAATGAACGCTTCAACATAGAAGAACGAAATTTGGGGAACCAAGTCGCCTTAGTGTACTGATCATTACCTGAAAGTATCATCCAGTTTGGGTGAAAAAATATTTGCTGAGATTTCTGGAGATTCGTAATTTTTGGAAGCTTGGCAACCCCTTCCCATGAAAGTGTTTCTCGCCAGTCACTGCTTAGGGCTACATCAAGAGGAAACAAAACGTAGAGATAGAACGTGAAACTACTTTGTTTTGTCAACTTTCAAGAAGCTAGCACAAACCGTGTTGGATTCAGAGTTCCAAATACATCTATCAATATAGGAGAAAACAGAGTGAAACCTAAAAATTCAAACTGTTACTGGAAATGAACGCTTCAACATAGAAGAACGAAATTTGGGGAACCAAGTCGCCTTAGTGTACTGATCATTACCTGAAAGTATCATCCAGTTTGGGTGAAAAAATATTTGCTGAGATTTCTGGAGATTCGTAATTTTGGGAAGCTTGGCAACCCCTTCCCATGAAAGTGTTTCTCGCCAGTCACTGCTTAGGGCTACATCAAGAGGAAACAAAACGTAGAGATAGAACGTGAAACTACTTTGTTGTGTCAAGTTTCAAGAAGCTAGCACAAACCGTCTTGGATTTAGAGTTCCAAATACATCTATCAATATAGGAGAAAACAGAGTGAAACCTAAAAATTCAAACTGTTACTGGAAATGAACGCTTCAACATAGAAGAACGAAATTTGGGGAACCAAGTCGCCTTAGTGTACTGATCATTACCTGAAAGTATCATCCAGTTTGGGTGAAAAAATATTTGCTGAGATTTCTGGAGATTCGTAATTTTTGGAAGCTTGGCAACCCCTTCCCATGAAAGTGTTTCTCGCCAGTCACTGCTTAGGGCTACATCAAGAGGAAACAAAACGTAGAGATAGAACGTGAAACTACTTTGTTGTGTCAAGTTTCAAGAAGCTAGCACAAACCGTGTTGGATTTAGAGTTCCAAATACATCTATCAATATAGGAGAAAACAGAGTGAAACCTAAAAATTCAAACTGTTACTGGAAATGAACGCTTCAACATAGAAGAACGAAATTTGGGGAACCAAGTCGCCTTAGTGTACTGATCATTACCTGAAAGTATCATCCAGTTTGGGTGAAAAAATATTTGCTGAGATTTCTGGAGATTCGTAATTTTTGGAAGCTTGGCAACCCCTTCCCATGAAAGTGTTTCTCGCCAGTCACTGCTTAGGGCTACATCAAGAGGAAACAAAACGTAGAGATAGAATGTGAAACTACTTTGTTGTGTCAAGCTTCAAGAAGCTAGCACAAATCGTGTTGGATTTAGAGTTCCAAATACATCTATCAATATAGGAGAAAACAGAGTGAAACCTAAAAATTCAAACTGTTACTGGAAATGAACGCTTCAACATAGAAGAACGAAATTTGGGGAACCAAGTCGCCTTAGTGTACTGATCATTACCTGAAAGTATCATCCAGATTGGGTGAAAAAATATTTGCTGACATTTCTGGAGATTCGTAATTTTTGGAAGCTTGGCAACCCCTTCCCATGAAAGTGTTTCTCGCCAGTCACTGCTTAGGGCTACATCAAGAGGAAACAAAACGTAGAGATAGAACGTGAAACTACTTTGTTTTGTCAACTTTCAAGAAGCTAGCACAAACCGTGTTGGATTCAGAGTTCCAAATACATCTATCAATATAGGAGAAAACAGAGTGAAAGCTAAAAATTCAAACTGTTACTGGAAATGAACGCTTCAACATAGAAGAACGAAATTTGGGGAACCAAGTCGCCTTAGTGTACTGATCATTACCTGAAAGTATCATCCAGTTTGGGTGAAAAAATATTTGCTGAGATTTCTGGAGATTCGTAATTTTTGGAAGCTTGGCAACCCCTTCCCATGAAAGTGTTTCTCGCCAGTCACTGCTTAGGGCTACATCAAGAGGAAACAAAACGTAGACATAGAACGTGAAACTACTTTGTTTTGTCAACTTTCAAGAAGCTAGCACAAACCGTGTTGGATTCAGAGTTCCAAATACATCTATCAATATAGGAGAAAACAGAGTGAAACCTAAAAATTCAAACTGTTACTGGAAATGAACGCTTCAACATAGAAGAACGAAATTTGGGGAACCAAGTCGCCTTAGTGTACTGATCATTACCTGAAAGTATCATCCAGTTTGGGTGAAAAAATATTTGCTGAGATTTCTGGAGATTCGTAATTTTGGGAAGCTTGGCAACCCCTTCCCATGAAAGTGTTTCTCGCCAGTCACTGCTTAGGGCTACATCAAGAGGAAACAAAACGTAGAGATAGAACGTGAAACTACTTTTGTGTCAAGTTTCAAGAAGCTAGCACAAATCGTGTTGGATTTAGAGTTCCAAATACATCTATCAATATAGGAGAAAACAGAGTGAAACCTAAAAATTCAAACTGTTACTGGAAATGAACGATTCAACATAGAAGAACGAAATTTGGGGAACCAAGTCGCCTTAGTGTACTGATCATTACCTGAAAGTATCATCCAGTTTGGGTGAAAAAATATTTGCTGAGATTTCTGGAGATTCGTAATTTTGGGAAGCTTGGCAACCCCTTCCCATGAAAGTGTTTCTCGCCAGTCACTGCTTAGGGCTACATCAAGAGGAAACAAAACGTAGAGATAGAACGTGAAACTACTTTGCTGTGTCAAGTTTCAAGAAGCTAGCACAAACCGTCTTGGATTTAGAGTTCCAAATACATCTATCAATATAGGAGAAAACAGAGTGAAACCTAAAAATTCAAACTGTTAATGGAAATGAACGCTTCAACATAGAAGAACGAAATTTGGGGAACCAAGTCGCCTTAGTGTACTGATCATTACCTGAAAGTATCATCCAGTTTGGGTGAAAAAATATTTGCTGAGATTTCTGGAGATTCGTAATTTTTGGAAGCTTGGCAACCCCTTCCCATGAAAGTGTTTCTCGCCAGTCACTGCTTAGGGCTACATCAAGAGGAAACAAAACGTAGAGATAGAACGTGAAACTACTTTGTTTTGTCAACTTTCAAGAAGCTAGCACAAACCGTGTTGGATTCAGAGTTCCAAATACATCTATCAATATAGGAGAAAACAGAGTGAAACCTAAAAATTCAAACTGTTACTGGAAATGAACGCTTCAACATAGAAGAACGAAATTTGGGGAACCAAGTCGCCTTAGTGTACTGATCATTACCTGAAAGTATCATCCAGTTTGGGTGAAAAAATATTTGCTGAGATTTCTGGAGATTCGTAATTTTTGGAAGCTTGGCAACCCCTTCCCATGAAAGTGTTTCTCGCCAGTCACTGCTTAGGGCTACATCAAGAGGAAACAAAACGTAGAGATAGAACGTGAAACTACTTTGTTTTCTCAACTTTCAAGAAGCTAGCACAAACCGTGTTGGATTCAGAGTTCCAAATACATCTATCAATCTAGGAGAAAACAGAGTGAAACCTAAAAATTCAAACTGTTACTGGAAATGAACGCTTCAACATAGAAGAACGAAATTTGGGGAACCAAGTCGCCTTAGTGTACTGATCATTACCTGAAAGTATCATCCAGTTTGGGTGAAAAAATATTTGCTGAGATTTCTGGAGATTCGTAATTTTGGGAAGCTTGGCAACCCCTTCCCATGAAAGTGTTTCTCGCCAGTCACTGCTTAGGGCTACATCAAGAGGAAACAAAACGTAGAGATAGAACGTGAAACTACTTTGTTGTGTCAAGTTTCAAGAAGCTAGCACAAACCGTCTTGGATTTAGAGTTCCAAATACATCTATCAATATAGGAGAAAACAGAGTGAAACCTAAAAATTCAAACTGTTACTGGAAATGAACGCTTCAACATAGAAGAACGAAAATTGGGGAACCAAGTCGCCTTAGTGTACTGATCATTACCTGAAAGTATCATCCAGTTTGGGTGAAAAAATATTTGCTGAGATTTCTGGAGATTCGTAATTTTGGGAAGCTTGGCAACCCCTTCCCATGAAAGTGTTTCTCGCCAGTCACTGCTTAGGGCTACATCAAGACGAAACAAAACGTAGAGATAGAACGTGAAACTACTTTGTTGTGTCAAGTTTCAAGAAGCTAGCACAAACCATGTTGGATTTAGAGTTCCAAATACATCTATCAATATAGGAGAAAACAGAGTGAAACCTAAAAATTCAAACTGTTACTGGAAATGAACGCTTCAACATAGAAGAACGAAATTTGGGGAACCAAGTCGCCTTAGTGTACTGATCATTACCTGAAAGTATCATCCAGTTTGGGTGAAAAAATATTTGCTGAGATTTCTGGAGATTCGTAATTTTTGGAAGCTTGGCAACCCCTTCCCATGAAAGTGTTTCTCGCCAGTCACTGCTTAGGGCTACATCAAGAGGAAACAAAACGTAGAGATAGAACGTGAAACTACTTTGTTGTGTCAACCTTCAAGAAGCTAGCACAAATCGTTTTGGATTTAGAGTTCCAAATACATCTATCAATATAGGAGAAAACAGAGTGAAACCTAAAAATTCAAACTGTTACTGGAAATGAACGCTTCAACATAGAAGAACGAAATTTGGGGAACCAAGTCGCCTTAGTGTACTGATCATTACCTGAAAGTATCATCCAGATTGGGTGAAAAAATATTTGCTGAGATTTCTGGAGATTCGTAATTTTTGGACGCTTGGCAACCCCTTCCCATGAAAGTGTTTCTCGCCAGTCACTGCTTAGGGCTACATCAAGAGGAAACAAAACATAGAGATAGAACGTGAAACTACTTTGTTTTGTCAACTTTCAAGAAGCTAGCACAAACCGTGTTGGATTCAGAGTTCCAAATACATCTATCAATATAGGAGAAAACAGAGTGAAACCTAAAAATTCAAACTGTTACTGGAAATGAACGCTTCAACATAGAAGAACGAAATTTGGGGAACCAAGTCGCCTTAGTGTACTGATCATTACCTGAAAGTATCATCCAGTTTGGGTGAAAAAATATTTGCTGAGATTTCTGGAGATTCGTAATTTTTGGAAGCTTGGCAACCCCTTCCCATGAAAGTGTTTCTCGCCAGTCACTGCTTAGGGCTACATCAAGAGGAAACAAAACGTAGAGATAGAACGTGAAACTACTTTGTTTTCTCAACTTTCAAGAAGCTAGCACAAACCGTGTTGGATTCAGAGTTCCAAATACATCTATCAATCTAGGAGAAAACAGAGTGAAACCTAAAAATTCAAACTGTTACTGGAAATGAACGCTTCAACATAGAAGAACGAAATTTGGGGAACCAAGTCGCCTTAGTGTACTGATCATTACCTGAAAGTATCATCCAGTTTGGGTGAAAAAATATTTGCTGAGATTTCTGGAGATTCGTAATTTTGGGAAGCTTGGCAACCCCTTCCCATGAAAGTGTTTCTCGCCAGTCACTGCTTAGGGCTACATCAAGAGGAAACAAAACGTAGAGATAGAACGTGAAACTACTTTGTTGTGTCAAGTTTCAAGAAGCTAGCACAAACCGTCTTGGATTTAGAGTTCCAAATACATCTATCAATATAGGAGAAAACAGAGTGAAACCTAAAAATTCAAACTGTTACTGGAAATGAACGCTTCAACATAGAAGAACGAAAATTGGGGAACCAAGTCGCCTTAGTGTACTGATCATTACCTGAAAGTATCATCCAGTTTGGGTGAAAAAATATTTGCTGAGATTTCTGGAGATTCGTAATTTTGGGAAGCTTGGCAACCCCTTCCCATGAAAGTGTTTCTCGCCAGTCACTGCTTAGGGCTACATCAAGACGAAACAAAACGTAGAGATAGAACGTGAAACTACTTTGTTGTGTCAAGTTTCAAGAAGCTAGCACAAACCATGTTGGATTGAGAGTTCCAAATACATCTATCAATATAGGAGAAAACAGAGTGAAACCTAAAAATTCAAACTGTTACTGGAAATGAACGCTTCAACATAGAAGAACGAAATTTGGGGAACCAAGTCGCCTTAGTGTACTGATCATTACCTGAAAGTATCATCCAGTTTGGGTGAAAAAATATTTGCTGAGATTTCTGGAGATTCGTAATTTTTGGAAGCTTGGCAACCCCTTCCCATGAAAGTGTTTCTCGCCAGTCACTGCTTAGGGCTACATCAAGAGGAAACAAAACGTAGAGATAGAACGTGAAACTACTTTGTTGTGTCAACCTTCAAGAAGCTAGCACAAATCGTTTTGGATTTAGAGTTCCAAATACATCTATCAATATAGGAGAAAACAGAGTGAAACCTAAAAATTCAAACTGTTACTGGAAATGAACGCTTCAACATAGAAGAACGAAATTTGGGGAACCAAGTCGCCTTAGTGTACTGATCATTACCTGAAAGTATCATCCAGATTGGGTGAAAAAATATTTGCTGAGATTTCTGGAGATTCGTAATTTTTGGACGCTTGGCAACCCCTTCCCATGAAAGTGTTTCTCGCCAGTCACTGCTTAGGGCTACATCAAGAGGAAACAAAACATAGAGATAGAACGTGAAACTACTTTGTTTTGTCAACTTTCAAGAAGCTAGCACAAACCGTGTTGGATTCAGAGTTCCAAATACATCTATCAATATAGGAGAAAACAGAGTGAAACCTAAAAATTCAAACTGTTACTGGAAATGAACGCTTCAACATAGAAGAACGAAATTTGGGGAACCAAGTCGCCTTAGTGTACTGATCATTACCTGAAAGTATCATCCAGTTTGGGTGAAAAAATATTTGCTGAGATTTCTGGAGATTCGTAATTTTTGGAAGCTTGGCAACCCCTTCCCATGAAAGTGTTTCTCGCCAGTCACTGCTTAGGGCTACATCAAGAGGAAACAAAACGTAGAGATAGAACGTGAAACTACTTTGTTTTGTCAACTTTCAAGAAGCTAGCACAAACCGTGTTGGATTCAGAGTTCCAAATACATCTATCAATATAGGAGAAAACAGAGTGAAACCTAAAAATTCAAACTGTTACTGGAAATGAACGCTTCAACATAGAAGAACGAAATTTGGGGAACCAAGTCGCCTTAGTGTACTGATCATTACCTGAAAGTATCATCCAGTTTGGGTGAAAAAATATTTGCTGAGATTTCTGGAGATTCGTAATTTTGGGAAGCTTGGCAACCCCTTCCCATGAAAGTGTTTCTCGCCAGTCACTGCTTAGGGCTACATCAAGACGAAACAAAACGTAGAGATAGAACGTGAAACTACTTTGTTGTGTCAAGTTTCAAGAAGCTAGCACAAACCGTCTTGGATTTAGAGTTCCAAATACATCTATCAATATAGGAGAAAACAGAGTGAAACCTAAAAATTCAAATTGTTACTGGAAATGAACGCTTCAACATAGAAGAACGAAATTTGGGGAACCAAGTCGCCTTAGTGTACTGATCATTACCTGAAAGTATCATCCAGTTTGGGTGAAAAAATATTTGCTGAGATTTCTGGAGATTCGTAATTTTTGGAAGCTTGGCAACCCCTTCCCATGAAAGTGTTTCTCGCCAGTCACTGCTTAGGGCTACATCAAGAGGAAACAAAACGTAGAGATAGAACGTGAAACTACTTTGTTGTGTCAAGTTTCAAGAAGCTAGCACAAACCGTGTTGGATTTAGAGTTCCAAATACATCTATCAATATAGGAGAAAACAGAGTGAAACCTAAAAATTCAAACTGTTACTGGAAATGAACGCTTCAACATAGAATAACGAAATTTGGGGAACCAAGTCGCCTTAGTGTACTGATCATTACCTGAAAGTATCATCCAGTTTGGGTGAAAAAATATTTGCTGAGATTTCTGGAGATTCGTAATTTTTGGAAGCTTGGCAACCCCTTCCCATGAAAGTGTTTCTCGCCAGTCACTGCTTAGGGCTACATCAAGAGGAAACAAAACGTAGAGATAGAATGTGAAACTACTTTGTTGTGTCAAGCTTCAAGAAGCTAGCACAAATCGTGTTGGATTTAGAGTTCCAAATACATCTATCAATATAGGAGAAAACAGAGTGAAACCTAAAAATTCAAACTGTTACTGGAAATGAACGCTTCAACATAGAAGAACGAAATTTGGGGAACCAAGTCGCCTTAGTGTACTGATCATTACCTGAAAGTATCATCCAGATTGGGTGAAAAAATATTTGCTGAGATTTCTGGAGATTCGTAATTTTTGGAAGCTTGGCAACCCCTTCCCATGAAAGTGTTTCTCGCCAGTCACTGCTTAGGGCTACATCAAGAGGAAACAAAACGTAGAGATAGAACGTGAAACTACTTTGTTTTGTCAACTTTCAAGAAGCTAGCACAAACCGTGTTGGATTCAGAGTTCCAAATACATCTATCAATATAGGAGAAAACAGAGTGAAAGCTAAAAATTCAAACTGTTACTGGAAATGAACGCTTCAACATAGAAGAACGAAATTTGGGGAACCAAGTCGCCTTAGTGTACTGATCATTACCTGAAAGTATCATCCAGTTTGGGTGAAAAAATATTTGCTGAGATTTCTGGAGATTCGTAATTTTTGGAAGCTTGGCAACCCCTTCCCATGAAAGTGTTTCTCGCCAGTCACTGCTTAGGGCTACATCAAGAGGAAACAAAACGTAGAGATAGAACGTGAAACTACTTTGTTTTGTCAACTTTCAAGAAGCTAGCACAAACCGTGTTGGATTCAGAGTTCCAAATACATCTATCAATATAGGAGAAAACAGAGTGAAACCTAAAAATTCAAACTGTTACTGGAAATGAACGCTTCAACATAGAAGAACGAAATTTGGGGAACCAAGTCGCCTTAGTGTACTGATCATTACCTGAAAGTATCATCCAGTTTGGGTGAAAAAATATTTGCTGAGATTTCTGGAGATTCGTAATTTTGGGAAGCTTGGCAACCCCTTCCCATGAAAGTGTTTCTCGCCAGTCACTGCTTAGGGCTACATCAAGAGGAAACAAAACGTAGAGATAGAACGTGAAACTACTTTGTTGTGTCAAGTTTCAAGAAGCTAGCACAAATCGTGTTGGATTTAGAGTTCCAAATACATCTATCAATATAGGAGAAAACAGAGTGAAACCTAAAAATTCAAACTGTTACTGGAAATGAACGATTCAACATAGAAGAACGAAATTTGGGGAACCAAGTCGCCTTAGTGTACTGATCATTACCTGAAAGTATCATCCAGTTTGGGTGAAAAAATATTTGCTGAGATTTCTGGAGATTCGTAATTTTTGGAAGCTTGGCAACCCCTTCCCATGAAAGTGTTTCTCGCCAGTCACTGCTTAGGGCTACATCAAGAGGAAACAAAACGTAGAGATAGAACGTGAAACTACTTTGTTGTGTCAAGTTTCAAGAAGCTAGCACAAACCGTGTTGGATTTAGAGTTCCAAATACATCTATCAATATAGGAGAAAACAGAGTGAAACCTAAAAATTCAAACTGTTACTGGAAATGAACGCTTCAACATAGAAGAACGAAATTTGGGGAACCAAGTCGCCTTAGTGTACTGATCATTACCTGAAAGTATCATCCAGTTTGGGTGAAAAAATATTTGCTGAGATTTCTGGAGATTCGTAATTTTTGGAAGCTTGGCAACCCCTTCCCATGAAAGTGTTTCTCGCCAGTCACTGCTTAGGGCTACATCAAGAGGAAACAAAACGTAGAGATAGAATGTGAAACTACTTTGTTGTGTCAAGCTTCAAGAAGCTAGCACAAATCGTGTTGGATTTAGAGTTCCAAATACATCTATCAATATAGGAGAAAACAGAGTGAAACCTAAAAATTCAAACTGTTACTGGAAATGAACGCTTCAACATAGAAGAACGAAATTTGGGGAACCAAGTCGCCTTAGTGTACTGATCATTACCTGAAAGTATCATCCAGATTGGGTGAAAAAATATTTGCTGAGATTTCTGGAGATTCGTAATTTTTGGAAGCTTGGCAACCCCTTCCCATGAAAGTGTTTCTCGCCAGTCACTGCTTAGGGCTACATCAAGAGGAAACAAAACGTAGAGATAGAACGTGAAACTACTTTGTTTTGTCAACTTTCAAGAAGCTAGCACAAACCGTGTTGGATTCAGAGTTCCAAATACATCTATCAATATAGGAGAAAACAGAGTGAAAGCTAAAAATTCAAACTGTTACTGGAAATGAACGCTTCAACATAGAAGAACGAAATTTGGGGAACCAAGTCGCCTTAGTGTACTGATCATTACCTGAAAGTATCATCCAGTTTGGGTGAAAAAATATTTGCTGAGATTTCTGGAGATTCGTAATTTTTGGAAGCTTGCCAACCCCTTCCCATGAAAGTGTTTCTCACCAGTCACTGCTTAGGGCTACATCAAGAGGAAACAAAACGTAGAGATAGAACGTGAAACTACTTTGTTTTGTCAACTTTCAAGAAGCTAGCACAAACCGTGTTGGATTCAGAGTTCCAAATACATCTATCAATATAGGAGAAAACAGAGTGAAACCTAAAAATTCAAACTGTTACTGGAAATGAACGCTTCAACATAGAAGAACGAAATTTGGGGAACCAAGTCGCCTTAGTGTACTGATCATTACCTGAAAGTATCATCCAGTTTGGGTGAAAAAATATTTGCTGAGATTTCTGGAGATTCGTAATTTTGGGAAGCTTGGCAACCCCTTCCCATGAAAGTGTTTCTCACCAGTCACTGCTTAGGCTACATCAAGAGGAAACAAAACGTAGAGATAGAACGTGAAACTACTTTGTTTTGTCAACTTTCAAGAAGCTAGCACAAACCGTGTTGGATTCAGAGTTCCAAATACATCTATCAATATAGGAGAAAACAGAGTGAAACCTAAAAATTCAAACTGTTACTGGAAATGAACGCTTCAACATAGAAGAACGAAATTTGGGGAACCAAGTCGCCTTAGTGTACTGATCATTACCTGAAAGTATCATCCAGTTTGGGTGAAAAAATATTTGCTGAGATTTCTGGAGATTCGTAATTTTGGGAAGCTTGGCAACCCCTTCCCATGAAAGTGTTTCTCGCCAGTCACTGCTTAGGGCTACATCAAGAGGAAACAAAACGTAGAGATAGAACGTGAAACTACTTTGTTGTGTCAAGTTTCAAGAAGCTAGCACAAATCGTGTTGGATTTAGAGTTCCAAATACATCTATCAATATAGGAGAAAACAGAGTGAAACCTAAAAATTCAAACTGTTACTGGAAATGAACGCTTCAACATAGAAGAACGAAATTTGGGGAACCAAGTCGCCTTAGTGTACTGATCATTACCTGAAAGTATCATCCAGATTGGGTGAAAAAATATTTGCTGAGATTTCTGGAGATTCGTAATTTTTGGAAGCTTGGCAACCCCTTCCCATGAAAGTGTTTCTCGCCAGTCACTGCTTAGGGCTACATCAAGAGGAAACAAAACGTAGAGATAGAACGTGAAACTACTTTGTTTTGTCAACTTTCAAGAAGCTAGCACAAACCGTGTTGGATTCAGAGTTCCAAATACATCTATCAATATAGGAGAAAACAGAGTGAAAGCTAAAAATTCAAACTGTTACTGGAAATGAACGCTTCAACATAGAAGAACGAAATTTGGGGAACCAAGTCGCCTTAGTGTACTGATCATTACCTGAAAGTATCATCCAGTTTGGGTGAAAAAATATTTGCTGAGATTTCTGGAGATTCGTAATTTTTGGAAGCTTGGCAACCCCTTCCCATGAAAGTGTTTCTCGCCAGTCACTGCTTAGGGCTACATCAAGAGGAAACAAAACGTAGAGATAGAACGTGAAACTACTTTGTTTTGTCAACTTTCAAGAAGCTAGCACAAACCGTGTTGGATTCAGAGTTCCAAATACATCTATCAATATAGGAGAAAACAGAGTGAAACCTAAAAATTCAAACTGTTACTGGAAATGAACGCTTCAACATAGAAGAACGAAATTTGGGGAACCAAGTCGCCTTAGTGTACTGATCATTACCTGAAAGTATCATCCAGTTTGGGTGAAAAAATATTTGCTGAGATTTCTGGAGATTCGTAATTTTGGGAAGCTTGGCAACCCCTTCCCATGAAAGTGTTTCTCGCCAGTCACTGCTTAGGGCTACATCAAGAGGAAACAAAACGTAGAGATAGAACGTGAAACTACTTTGTTGTGTCAAGTTTCAAGAAGCTAGCACAAATCGTGTTGGATTTAGAGTTCCAAATACATCTATCAATATAGGAGAAAACAGAGTGAAACCTAAAAATTCAAACTGTTACTGGAAATGAACGATTCAACATAGAAGAACGAAATTTGGGGAACCAAGTCGCCTTAGTGTACTGATCATTACCTGAAAGTATCATCCAGTTTGGGTGAAAAAATATTTGCTGAGATTTCTGGAGATTCGTAATTTTTGGAAGCTTGGCAACCCCTTCCCATGAAAGTGTTTCTCGCCAGTCACTGCTTAGGGCTACATCAAGAGGAAACAAAACGTAGAGATAGAACGTGAAACTACTTTGTTGTGTCAAGTTTCAAGAAGCTAGCACAAACCGTGTTGGATTTAGAGTTCCAAATACATCTATCAATATAGGAGAAAACAGAGTGAAACCTAAAAATTCAAACTGTTACTGGAAATGAACGCTTCAACATAGAAGAACGAAATTTGGGGAACCAAGTCGCCTTAGTGTACTGATCATTACCTGAAAGTATCATCCAGTTTGGGTGAAAAAATATTTGCTGAGATTTCTGGAGATTCGTAATTTTTGGAAGCTTGGCAACCCCTTCCCATGAAAGTGTTTCTCGCCAGTCACTGCTTAGGGCTACATCAAGAGGAAACAAAACGTAGAGATAGAATGTGAAACTACTTTGTTGTGTCAAGCTTCAAGAAGCTAGCACAAATCGTGTTGGATTTAGAGTTCCAAATACATCTATCAATATAGGAGAAAACAGAGTGAAACCTAAAAATTCAAACTGTTACTGGAAATGAACGCTTCAACATAGAAGAACGAAATTTGGGGAACCAAGTCGCCTTAGTGTACTGATCATTACCTGAAAGTATCATCCAGATTGGGTGAAAAAATATTTGCTGAGATTTCTGGAGATTCGTAATTTTTGGAAGCTTGGCAACCCCTTCCCATGAAAGTGTTTCTCGCCAGTCACTGCTTAGGGCTACATCAAGAGGAAACAAAACGTAGAGATAGAACGTGAAACTACTTTGTTTTGTCAACTTTCAAGAAGCTAGCACAAACCGTGTTGGATTCAGAGTTCCAAATACATCTATCAATATAGGAGAAAACAGAGTGAAAGCTAAAAATTCACACTGTTACTGGAAATGAACGCTTCAACATAGAAGAACGAAATTTGGGGAACCAAGTCGCCTTAGTGTACTGATCATTACCTGAAAGTATCATCCAGTTTGGGTGAAAAAATATTTGCTGAGATTTCTGGAGATTCGTAATTTTTGGAAGCTTGCCAACCCCTTCCCATGAAAGTGTTTCTCACCAGTCACTGCTTAGGGCTACATCAAGAGGAAACAAAACGTAGAGATAGAACGTGAAACTACTTTGTTTTGTCAACTTTCAAGAAGCTAGCACAAACCGTGTTGGATTCAGAGTTCCAAATACATCTATCAATATAGGAGAAAACAGAGTGAAACCTAAAAATTCAAACTGTTACTGGAAATGAACGCTTCAACATAGAAGAACGAAATTTGGGGAACCAAGTCGCCTTAGTGTACTGATCATTACCTGAAAGTATCATCCAGTTTGGGTGAAAAAATATTTGCTGAGATTTCTGGAGATTCGTAATTTTGGGAAGCTTGGCAACCCCTTCCCATGAAAGTGTTTCTCGCCAGTCACTGCTTAGGGCTACATCAAGAGGAAACAAAACGTAGAGATAGAACGTGAAACTACTTTGTTTTGTCAACTTTCAAGAAGCTAGCACAAACCGTGTTGGATTCAGAGTTCCAAATACATCTATCAATATAGGAGAAAACAGAGTGAAACCTAAAAATTCAAACTGTTACTGGAAATGAACGCTTCAACATAGAAGAACGAAATTTGGGGAACCAAGTCGCCTTAGTGTACTGATCATTACCTGAAAGTATCATCCAGTTTGGGTGAAAAAATATTTGCTGAGATTTCTGGAGATTCGTAATTTTGGGAAGCTTGGCAACCCCTTCCCATGAAAGTGTTTCTCGCCAGTCACTGCTTAGGGCTACATCAAGAGGAAACAAAACGTAGAGATAGAACGTGAAACTACTTTGTTGTGTCAAGTTTCAAGAAGCTAGCACAAATCGTGTTGGATTTAGAGTTCCAAATACATCTATCAATATAGGAGAAAACAGAGTGAAACCTAAAAATTCAAACTGTTACTGGAAATGAACGATTCAACATAGAAGAACGAAATTTGGGGAACCAAGTCGCCTTAGTGTACTGATCATTACCTGAAAGTATCATCCAGTTTGGGTGAAAAAATATTTGCTGAGATTTCTGGAGATTCGTAATTTTTGGAAGCTTGGCAACCCCTTCCCATGAAAGTGTTTCTCGCCAGTCACTGCTTAGGGCTACATCAAGAGGAAACAAAACGTAGAGATAGAACGTGAAACTACTTTGTTGTGTCAAGTTTCAAGAAGCTAGCACAAACCGTGTTGGATTTAGAGTTCCAAATACATCTATCAATATAGGAGAAAACAGAGTGAAACCTAAAAATTCAAACTGTTACTGGAAATGAACGATTCAACATAGAAGAACGAAATTTGGGGAACCAAGTCGCCTTAGTGTACTGATCATTACCTGAAAGTATCATCCAGTTTGGGTGAAAAAATATTTGCTGAGATTTCTGGAGATTCGTAATTTTTGGAAGCTTGGCAACCCCTTCCCATGAAAGTGTTTCTCGCCAGTCACTGCTTAGGGCTACATCAAGAGGAAACAAAACGTAGAGATAGAACGTGAAACTACTTTGTTGTGTCAAGTTTCAAGAAGCTAGCACAAACCGTGTTGGATTTAGAGTTCCAAATACATCTATCAATATAGGAGAAAACAGAGTGAAACCTAAAAATTCAAACTGTTACTGGAAATGAACGCTTCAACATAGAAGAACGAAATTTGGGGAACCAAGTCGCCTTAGTGTACTGATCATTACCTGAAAGTATCATCCAGTTTGGGTGAAAAAATATTTGCTGAGATTTCTGGAGATTCGTAATTTTTGGAAGCTTGGCAACCCCTTCCCATGAAAGTGTTTCTCGCCAGTCACTGCTTAGGGCTACATCAAGAGGAAACAAAACGTAGAGATAGAATGTGAAACTACTTTGTTGTGTCAAGCTTCAAGAAGCTAGCACAAATCGTGTTGGATTTAGAGTTCCAAATACATCTATCAATATAGGAGAAAACAGAGTGAAACCTAAAAATTCAAACTGTTACTGGAAATGAACGCTTCAACATAGAAGAACGAAATTTGGGGAACCAAGTCGCCTTAGTGTACTGATCATTACCTGAAAGTATCATCCAGATTGGGTGAAAAAATATTTGCTGAGATTTCTGGAGATTCGTAATTTTTGGAAGCTTGGCAACCCCTTCCCATGAAAGTGTTTCTCGCCAGTCACTGCTTAGGGCTACATCAAGAGGAAACAAAACGTAGAGATAGAACGTGAAACTACTTTGTTTTGTCAACTTTCAAGAAGCTAGCACAAACCGTGTTGGATTCAGAGTTCCAAATACATCTATCAATATAGGAGAAAACAGAGTGAAAGCTAAAAATTCAAACTGTTACTGGAAATGAACGCTTCAACATAGAAGAACGAAATTTGGGGAACCAAGTCGCCTTAGTGTACTGATCATTACCTGAAAGTATCATCCAGTTTGGGTGAAAAAATATTTGCTGAGATTTCTGGAGATTCGTAATTTTTGGAAGCTTGGCAACCCCTTCCCATGAAAGTGTTTCTCACCAGTCACTGCTTAGGGCTACATCAAGAGGAAACAAAACGTAGAGATAGAACGTGAAACTACTTTGTTTTGTCAACTTTCAAGAAGCTAGCACAAACCGTGTTGGATTCAGAGTTCCAAATACATCTATCAATATAGGAGAAAACAGAGTGAAACCTAAAAATTCAAACTGTTACTGGAAATGAACGCTTCAACATAGAAGAACGAAATTTGGGGAACCAAGTCGCCTTAGTGTACTGATCATTACCTGAAAGTATCATCCAGTTTGGGTGAAAAAATATTTGCTGAGATTTCTGGAGATTCGTAATTTTGGGAAGCTTGGCAACCCCTTCCCATGAAAGTGTTTCTCACCAGTCACTGCTTAGGGCTACATCAAGAGGAAACAAAACGTAGAGATAGAACGTGAAACTACTTTGTTTTGTCAACTTTCAAGAAGCTAGCACAAACCGTGTTGGATTCAGAGTTCCAAATACATCTATCAATATAGGAGAAAACAGAGTGAAACCTAAAAATTCAAACTGTTACTGGAAATGAACGCTTCAACATAGAAGAACGAAATTTGGGGAACCAAGTCGCCTTAGTGTACTGATCATTACCTGAAAGTATCATCCAGTTTGGGTGAAAAAATATTTGCTGAGATTTCTGGAGATTCGTAATTTTTGGAAGCTTGGCAACCCCTTCCCATGAAAGTGTTTCTCGCCAGTCACTGCTTAGGGCTACATCAAGAGGAAACAAAACGTAGAGATAGAACGTGAAACTACTTTGTTGTGTCAAGTTTCAAGAAGCTAGCACAAACCATGTTGGATTTAGAGTTCCAAATACATCTATCAATATAGGAGAAAACAGAGTGAAACCTAAAAATTCAAACTGTTACTGGAAATGAACGCTTCAACATAGAAGAACGAAATTTGGGGAACCAAGTCGCCTTAGTGTACTGATCATTACCTGAAAGTATCATCCAGTTTGGGTGAAAAAATATTTGCTGAGATTTCTGGAGATTCGTAATTTTTGGAAGCTTGGCAACCCCTTCCCATGAAAGTGTTTCTCGCCAGTCACTGCTTAGGGCTACATCAAGAGGAAACAAAACGTAGAGATAGAACGTGAAACTACTTTGTTGTGTCAAGCTTCAAGAAGCTAGCACAAATCGTGTTGGATTTAGAGTTCCAAATACATCTATCAATATAGGAGAAAACAGAGTGAAACCTAAAAATTCAAACTGTTACTGGAAATGAACGCTTCAACATAGAAGAACGAAATTTGGGGAACCAAGTCGCCTTAGTGTACTGATCATTACCTGAAAGTATCATCCAGTTTGGGTGAAAAAATATTTGCTGAGATTTCTGGAGATTCGTAATTTTTGGAAGCTTGGCAACCCCTTCCCATGAAAGTGTTTCTCGCCAGTCACTGCTTAGGGCTACATCAAGAGGAAACAAAACGTAGAGATAGAACGTGAAACTACTTTGTTGTGTCAAGTTTCAAGAAGCTAGCACAAACCATGTTGGATTTAGAGTTCCAAATACATCTATCAATATAGGAGAAAACAGAGTGAAACCTAAAAATTCAAACTGTTACTGGAAATGAACGCTTCAACATAGAAGAACGAAATTTGGGGAACCAAGTCGCCTTAGTGTACTGATCATTACCTGAAAGTATCATCCAGTTTGGGTGAAAAAATATTTGCTGAGATTTCTGGAGATTCGTAATTTTTGGAAGCTTGGCAACCCCTTCCCATGAAAGTGTTTCTCGCCAGTCACTGCTTAGGGCTACATCAAGAGGAAACAAAACGTAGAGATAGAACGTGAAACTACTTTGTTTTGTCAACTTTCAAGAAGCTAGCACAAACCGTGTTGGATTCAGAGTTCCAAATACATCTATCAATATAGGAGAAAACAGAGTGAAACCTAAAAATTCAAACTGTTACTGGAAATGAACGCTTCAACATAGAAGAACGAAATTTGGGGAACCAAGTCGCCTTAGTGTACTGATCATTACCTGAAAGTATCATCCAGTTTGGGTGAAAAAATATTTGCTGAGATTTCTGGAGATTCGTAATTTTTGGAAGCTTGGCAACCCCTTCCCATGAAAGTGTTTCTCGCCAGTCACTGCTTAGGGCTACATCAAGAGGAAACAAAACGTAGAGATAGAACGTGAAACTACTTTGTTTTGTCAACTTTCAAGAAGCTAGCACAAACCGTGTTGGATTCAGAGTTCCAAATACATCTATCAATATAGGAGAAAACAGAGTGAAACCTAAAAATTCAAACTGTTACTGGAAATGAACGCTTCAACATAGAAGAACGAAATTTGGGGAACCAAGTCGCCTTAGTGTACTGATCATTACCTGAAAGTATCATCCAGTTTGGGTGAAAAAATATTTGCTGAGATTTCTGGAGATTCGTAATTTTTGGAAGCTTGGCAACCCCTTCCCATGAAAGTGTTTCTCGCCAGTCACTGCTTAGGGCTACATCAAGAGGAAACAAAACGTAGAGATAGAACGTGAAACTACTTTGTTTTGTCAACTTTCAAGAAGCTAGCACAAACCGTGTTGGATTCAGAGTTCCAAATATATCTATCAATATAGGAGAAAACAGAGTGAAACCTAAAAATTCAAACTGTTACTGGAAATGAACGCTTCAACATAGAAGAACGAAATTTGGGGAACCAAGTCGCCATAGTGTACTGATCATTACCTGAAAGTATCATCCAGTTTGGGTGAAAAAATATTTGCTGAGATTTCTGGAGATTCGTAATTTTGGGAAGCTTGGCAACCCCTTCCCATGAAAGTGTTTCTCGCCAGTCACTGCTTAGGGCTACATCAAGAGGAAACAAAACGTAGAGATAGAACGTGAAACTACTTTGTTGTGTCAAGTTTCAAGAAGCTAGCACAAACCATGTTGGATTTAGAGTTCCAAATACATCTATCAATATAGGAGAAAACAGAGTGAAACCTAAAAATTCAAACTGTTACTGGAAATGAACGCTTCAACGTAGAAGAACGAAATTTGGGGAACCAAGTCGCCTTAGTGTACTGATCATTACCTGAAAGTATCATCCAGTTTGGGTGAAAAAATATTTGCTGAGATTTCTGGAGATTCGTAATTTTTGGAAGCTTGGCAACCCCTTCCCATGAAAGTGTTTCTCGCCAGTCACTGCTTAGGGCTACATCAAGAGGAAACAAAATGTAGAGATAGAACGTGAAACTACTTTGTTGTGTCAAGCTTCAAGAAGCTAGCACAAATCGTGTTGGATTTAGAGTTCCAAATACATCTATCAATATAGGAGAAAACAGAGTGAAACCTAAAAATTCAAACTGTTACTGGAAATGAACGCTTCAACATAGAAGAACGAAATTTGGGGAACCAAGTCGCCTTAGTGTACTGATCATTACCTGAAAGTATCATCCAGTTTGGGTGAAAAAATATTTGCTGAGATTTCTGGAGATTCGTAATTTTTGGAAGCTTGGCAACCCCTTCCCATGAAAGTGTTTCTCGCCAGTCACTGCTTAGGGCTACATCAAGAGGAAACAAAACGTAGAGATAGAACGTGAAACTACTTTGCTGTGTCAAGTTTCAAGAAGCTAGCACAAACCGTCTTGGATTTAGAGTTCCAAATACATCTATCAATATAGGAGAAAACAGAGTGAAACCTAAAAATTCAAACTGTTAATGGAAATGAACGCTTCAACATAGAAGAACGAAATTTGGGGAACCAAGTCGCCTTAGTGTACTGATCATTACCTGAAAGTATCATCCAGTTTGGGTGAAAAAATATTTGCTGAGATTTCTGGAGATTCGTAATTTTTGGAAGCTTGGCAACCCCTTCCCATGAAAGTGTTTCTCGCCAGTCACTGCTTAGGGCTACATCAAGAGGAAACAAAACGTAGAGATAGAACGTGAAACTAATTTGTTGTGTCAAGTTTCAAGAAGCTAGCACAAACCGTGTTGGATTTAGAGTTCCAAATACATCTATCAATATAAGAGAAAACAGAGTGAAACCTAAAAATTCAAACTGTTACTGGAAATGAACGCTTCAACATAGAAGAACGAAATTTGGGGAACCAAGTCGCCTTAGTGTACTGATCATTACCTGAAAGTATCATCCAGTTTGGGTGAAAAAATATTTGCTGAGATTTCTGGAGATTCGTAATTTTTGGAAGCTTGGCAACCCCTTCCCATGAAAGTGTTTCTCACCAGTCACTGCTTAGGGCTACATCAAGAGGAAACAAAACGTAGAGATAGAACGTGAAACTACTTTGTTTTGTCAACTTTCAAGAAGCTAGCACAAACCGTGTTGGATTCAGAGTTCCAAATACATCTATCAATATAGGAGAAAACAGAGTGAAACCTAAAAATTCAAACTGTTACTGGAAATGAACGCTTCAACATAGAAGAACGAAATTTGGGGAACCAAGTCGCCTTAGTGTACTGATCATTACCTGAAAGTATCATCCAGTTTGGGTGAAAAAATATTTGCTGAGATTTCTGGAGATTCGTAATTTTGGGAAGCTTGGCAACCCCTTCCCATGAAAGTGTTTCTCACCAGTCACTGCTTAGGGCTACATCAAGAGGAAACAAAACGTAGAGATAGAACGTGAAACTACTTTGTTTTGTCAACTTTCAAGAAGCTAGCACAAACCGTGTTGGATTCAGAGTTCCAAATACATCTATCAATATAGGAGAAAACAGAGTGAAACCTAAAAATTCAAACTGTTACTGGAAATGAACGCTTCAACATAGAAGAACGAAATTTGGGGAACCAAGTCGCCTTAGTGCACTGATCATTACCTGAAAGTATCATCCAGTTTGGGTGAAAAAATATTTGCTGAGATTTCTGGAGATTCGTAATTTTGGGAAGCTTGGCAACCCCTTCCCATGAAAGTGTTTCTCGCCAGTCACTGCTTAGGGCTACATCAAGAGGAAACAAAACGTAGAGATAGAACGTGAAACTACTTTGTTGTGTCAAGTTTCAAGAAGCTAGCACAAATCGTGTTGGATTTAGAGTTCCAAATACATCTATCAATATAGGAGAAAACAGAGTGAAACCTAAAAATTCAAACTGTTACTGGAAATGAACGATTCAACATAGAAGAACGAAATTTGGGGAACCAAGTCGCCTTAGTGTACTGATCATTACCTGAAAGTATCATCCAGTTTGGGTGAAAAAATATTTGCTGAGATTTCTGGAGATTCGTAATTTTTGGAAGCTTGGCAACCCCTTCCCATGAAAGTGTTTCTCGCCAGTCACTGCTTAGGGCTACATCAAGAGGAAACAAAACGTAGAGATAGAACGTGAAACTACTTTGTTGTGTCAAGTTTCAAGAAGCTAGCACAAACCATGTTGGATTTAGAGTTCCAAATACATCTATCAATATAGGAGAAAACAGAGTGAAACCTAAAAATTCAAACTGTTACTGGAAATGAACGATTCAACATAGAAGAACGAAATTTGGGGAACCAAGTCGCCTTAGTGTACTGATCATTACCTGAAAGTATCATCCAGTTTGGGTGAAAAAATATTTGCTGAGATTTCTGGAGATTCGTAATTTTTGGAAGCTTGGCAACCCCTTCCCATGAAAGTGTTTCTCGCCAGTCACTGCTTAGGGCTACATCAAGAGGAAACAAAACGTAGAGATAGAACGTGAAACTACTTTGTTGTGTCAAGTTTCAAGAAGCTAGCACAAACCGTGTTGGATTTAGAGTTCCAAATACATCTATCAATATAGGAGAAAACAGAGTGAAACCTAAAAATTCAAACTGTTACTGGAAATGAACGCTTCAACATAGAAGAACGAAATTTGGGGAACCAAGTCGCCTTAGTGTACTGATCATTACCTGAAAGTATCATCCAGTTTGGGTGAAAAAATATTTGCTGAGATTTCTGGAGATTCGTAATTTTTGGAAGCTTGGCAACCCCTTCCCATGAAAGTGTTTCTCGCCAGTCACTGCTTAGGGCTACATCAAGAGGAAACAAAACGTAGAGATAGAATGTGAAACTACTTTGTTGTGTCAAGCTTCAAGAAGCTAGCACAAATCGTGTTGGATTTAGAGTTCCAAATACATCTATCAATATAGGAGAAAACAGAGTGAAACCTAAAAATTCAAACTGTTACTGGAAATGAACGCTTCAACATAGAAGAACGAAATTTGGGGAACCAAGTCGCCTTAGTGTACTGATCATTACCTGAAAGTATCATCCAGATTGGGTGAAAAAATATTTGCTGAGATTTCTGGAGATTCGTAATTTTTGGAAGCTTGGCAACCCCTTCCCATGAAAGTGTTTCTCGCCAGTCACTGCTTAGGGCTACATCAAGAGGAAACAAAACGTAGAGATAGAACGTGAAACTACTTTGTTTTGTCAACTTTCAAGAAGCTAGCACAAACCGTGTTGGATTCAGAGTTCCAAATACATCTATCAATATAGGAGAAAACAGAGTGAAACCTAAAAATTCAAACTGTTACTGGAAATGAACGCTTCAACATAGAAGAACGAAATTTGGGGAACCAAGTCGCCTTAGTGTACTGATCATTACCTGAAAGTATCATCCAGTTTGGGTGAAAAAATATTTGCTGAGATTTCTGGAGATTCGTAATTTTGGGAAGCTTGGCAACCCCTTCCCATGAAAGTGTTTCTCACCAGTCACTGCTTAGGGCTACATCAAGAGGAAACAAAACGTAGAGATAGAACGTGAAACTACTTTGTTTTGTCAACTTTCAAGAAGCTAGCACAAACCGTGTTGGATTCAGAGTTCCAAATACATCTATCAATATAGGAGAAAACAGAGTGAAACCTAAAAATTCAAACTGTTACTGGAAATGAACGCTTCAACATAGAAGAACGAAATTTGGGGAACCAAGTCGCCTTAGTGTACTGATCATTACCTGAAAGTATCATCCAGTTTGGGTGAAAAAATATTTGCTGAGATTTCTGGAGATTCGTAATTTTGGGAAGCTTGGCAACCCCTTCCCATGAAAGTGTTTCTCGCCAGTCACTGCTTAGGGCTACATCAAGAGGAAACAAAACGTAGAGATAGAACGTGAAACTACTTTGTTGTGTCAAGTTTCAAGAAGCTAGCACAAATCGTGTTGGATTTAGAGTTCCAAATACATCTATCAATATAGGAGAAAACAGAGTGAAACCTAAAAATTCAAACTGTTACTGGAAATGAACGATTCAACATAGAAGAACGAAATTTGGGGAACCAAGTCGCCTTAGTGTACTGATCATTACCTGAAAGTATCATCCAGTTTGGGTGAAAAAATATTTGCTGAGATTTCTGGAGATTCGTAATTTTTGGAAGCTTGGCAACCCCTTCCCATGAAAGTGTTTCTCGCCAGTCACTGCTTAGGGCTACATCAAGAGGAAACAAAACGTAGAGATAGAACGTGAAACTACTTTGTTGTGTCAAGTTTCAAGAAGCTAGCACAAACCATGTTGGATTTAGAGTTCCAAATACATCTATCAATATAGGAGAAAACAGAGTGAAACCTAAAAATTCAAACTGTTACTGGAAATGAACGCTTCAACATAGAAGAACGAAATTTGGGGAACCAAGTCGCCTTAGTGTACTGATCATTACCTGAAAGTATCATCCAGTTTGGGTGAAAAAATATTTGCTGAGATTTCTGGAGATTCGTAATTTTTGGAAGCTTGGCAACCCCTTCCCATGAAAGTGTTTCTCGCCAGTCACTGCTTAGGGCTACATCAAGAGGAAACAAAACGTAGAGATAGAACGTGAAACTACTTTGTTGTGTCAAGCTTCAAGAAGCTAGCACAAATCGTGTTGGATTTAGAGTTCCAAATACATCTATCAATATAGGAGAAAACAGAGTGAAACCTAAAAATTCAAACTGTTACTGGAAATGAACGCTTCAACATAGAAGAACGAAATTTGGGGAACCAAGTCGCCTTAGTGTACTGATCATTACCTGAAAGTATCATCCAGTTTGGGTGAAAAAATATTTGCTGAGATTTCTGGAGATTCGTAATTTTGGGAAGCTTGGCAACCCCTTCCCATGAAAGTGTTTCTCGCCAGTCACTGCTTAGGGCTACATCAAGAGGAAACAAAACGTAGAGACGGAACGTGAAACTACTTTGTTGTGTCAAGTTTCAAGAAGCTAGCACAAACCATGTTGGATTTAGAGTTCCAAATACATCTATCAATATAGGAGAAAACAGAGTGAAACCTAAAAATTCAAACTGTTACTGGAAATGAACGCTTCAACATAGAAGAACGAAATTTGGGGAACCAAGTCGCCTTAGTGTACTGATCATTACCTGAAAGTATCATCCAGTTTGGGTGAAAAAATATTTGCTGAGATTTCTGGAGATTCGTAATTTTTGGAAGCTTGGCAACCCCTTCCCATGAAAGTGTTTCTCGCCAGTCACTGCTTAGGGCTACATCAAGAGGAAACAAAACGTAGAGATAGAACGTGAAACTACTTTGTTTTGTCAACTTTCAAGAAGCTAGCACAAACCGTGTTGGATTCAGAGTTCCAAATACATCTATCAATATAGGAGAAAACAGAGTGAAACCTAAAAATTCAAACTGTTACTGGAAATGAACGCTTCAACATAGAAGAACGAAATTTGGGGAACCAAGTCGCCATAGTGTACTGATCATTACCTGAAAGTATCATCCAGTTTGGGTGAAAAAATATTTGCTGAGATTTCTGGAGATTCGTAATTTTGGGAAGCTTGGCAACCCCTTCCCATGAAAGTGTTTCTCGCCAGTCACTGCTTAGGGCTACATCAAGAGGAAACAAAACGTAGAGATAGAACGTGAAACTACTTTGTTGTGTCAAGTTTCAAGAAGCTAGCACAAACCATGTTGGATTTAGAGTTCCAAATACATCTATCAATATAGGAGAAAACAGAGTGAAACCTAAAAATTCAAACTGTTACTGGAAATGAACGCTTCAACGTAGAAGAACGAAATTTGGGGAACCAAGTCGCCTTAGTGTACTGATCATTACCTGAAAGTATCATCCAGTTTGGGTGAAAAAATATTTGCTGAGATTTCTGGAGATTCGTAATTTTTGGAAGCTTGGCAACCCCTTCCCATGAAAGTGTTTCTCGCCAGTCACTGCTTAGGGCTACATCAAGAGGAAACAAAACGTAGAGATAGAACGTGAAACTACTTTGTTTTGTCAACTTTCAAGAAGCTAGCACAAACCGTGTTGGATTCAGAGTTCCAAATACATCTATCAATATAGGAGAAAACAGAGTGAAACCTAAAAATTCAAACTGTTACTGGAAATGAACGCTTCAACATAGAAGAACGAAATTTGGGGAACCAAGTCGCCTTAGTGTACTGATCATTACCTGAAAGTATCATCCAGTTTGGGTGAAAAAATATTTGCTGAGATTTCTGGAGATTCGTAATTTTTGGAAGCTTGGCAACCCCTTCCCATGAAAGTGTTTCTCGCCAGTCACTGCTTAGGGCTACATCAAGAGGAAACAAAACGTAGAGATAGAACGTGAAACTACTTTGCTGTGTCAAGTTTCAAGAAGCTAGCACAAACCGTCTTGGATTTAGAGTTCCAAATACATCTATCAATATAGGAGAAAACAGAGTGAAACCTAAAAATTCAAACTGTTAATGGAAATGAACGCTTCAACATAGAAGAACGAAATTTGGGGAACCAAGTCGCCTTAGTGTACTGATCATTACCTGAAAGTATCATCCAGTTTGGGTGAAAAAATATTTGCTGAGATTTCTGGAGATTCGTAATTTTTGGAAGCTTGGCAACCCCTTCCCATGAAAGTGTTTCTCGCCAGTCACTGCTTAGGGCTACATCAAGAGGAAACAAAACGTAGAGATAGAACGTGAAACTAATTTGTTGTGTCAAGTTTCAAGAAGCTAGCACAAACCGTGTTGGATTTAGAGTTCCAAATACATCTATCAATATAAGAGAAAACAGAGTGAAACCTAAAAATTCAAACTGTTACTGGAAATGAACGCTTCAACATAGAAGAACGAAATTTGGGGAACCAAGTCGCCTTAGTGTACTGATCATTACCTGAAAGTATCATCCAGTTTGGGTGAAAAAATATTTGCTGAGATTTCTGGAGATTCGTAATTTTTGGAAGCTTGGCAACCCCTTCCCATGAAAGTGTTTCTCGCCAGTCACTGCTTAGGGCTACATCAAGAGGAAACAAAACGTAGAGATAGAACGTGAAACTACTTTGTTGTGTCAAGTTTCAAGAAGCTAGCACAAACCATGTTGGATTTAGAGTTCCAAATACATCTATCAATATAGGAGAAAACAGAGTGAAACCTAAAAATTCAAACTGTTACTGGAAATGAACGCTTCAACATAGAAGAACGAAATTTGGGGAACCAAGTCGCCTTAGTGTACTGATCATTACCTGAAAGTATCATCCAGTTTGGGTGAAAAAATATTTGCTGAGATTTCTGGAGATTCGTAATTTTGGGAAGCTTGGCAACCCCTTCCCATGAAAGTGTTTCTCGCCAGTCACTGCTTAGGGCTACATCAAGAGGAAACAAAACGTAGAGATAGAACGTGAAACTACTTTGCTGTGTCAAGTTTCAAGAAGCTAGCACAAACCGTCTTGGATTTAGAGTTCCAAATACATCTATCAATATAGGAGAAAACAGAGTGAAACCTAAAAATTCAAACTGTTAATGGAAATGAACGCTTCAACATAGAAGAACGAAATTTGGGGAACCAAGTCGCCTTAGTGTACTGATCATTACCTGAAAGTATCATCCAGTTTGGGTGAAAAAATATTTGCTGAGATTTCTGGAGATTCGTAATTTTTGGAAGCTTGGCAACCCCTTCCCATGAAAGTGTTTCTCGCCAGTCACTGCTTAGGGCTACATCAAGAGGAAACAAAACGTAGAGATAGAACGTGAAACTACTTTGTTTTGTCAACTTTCAAGAAGCTAGCACAAACCGTGTTGGATTCAGAGTTCCAAATACATCTATCAATATAGGAGAAAACAGAGTGAAACCTAAAAATTCAAACTGTTACTGGAAATGAACGCTTCAACATAGAAGAACGAAATTTGGGGAACCAAGTCGCCTTAGTGTACTGATCATTACCTGAAAGTATCATCCAGTTTGGGTGAAAAAATATTTGCTGAGATTTCTGGAGATTCGTAATTTTTGGAAGCTTGGCAACCCCTTCCCATGAAAGTGTTTCTCGCCAGTCACTGCTTAGGGCTACATCAAGAGGAAACAAAACGTAGAGATAGAACGTGAAACTACTTTGTTTTGTCAACTTTCAAGAAGCTAGCACCAACCGTGTTGGATTCAGAGTTCCAAATATATCTATCAATATAGGAGAAAACAGAGTGAAACCTAAAAATTCAAACTGTTACTGGAAATGAACGCTTCAACATAGAAGAACGAAATTTGGGGAACCAAGTCGCCATAGTGTACTGATCATTACCTGAAAGTATCATCCAGTTTGGGTGAAAAAATATTTGCTGAGATTTCTGGAGATTCGTAATTTTGGGAAGCTTGGCAACCCCTTCCCATGAAAGTGTTTCTCGCCAGTCACTGCTTAGGGCTACATCAAGAGGAAACAAAACGTAGAGATAGAACGTGAAACTACTTTGTTGTGTCTAGTTTCAAGAAGCTAGCACAAACCATGTTGGATTTAGAGTTCCAAATACATCTATCAATATAGGAGAAAACAGAGTGAAACCTAAAAATTCAAACTGTTACTGGAAATGAACGCTTCAACATAGAAGAACGAAATTTGGGGAACCAAGTCGCCTTAGTGTACTGATCATTACCTGAAAGTATCATCCAGTTTGGGTGAAAAAATATTTGCTGAGATTTCTGGAGATTCGTAATTTTGGGAAGCTTGGCAACCCCTTCCCATGAAAGTGTTTCTCGCCAGTCACTGCTTAGGGCTACATCAAGAGGAAACAAAACGTAGAGATAGAATGTGAAACTACTTTGTTGTGTCAAGCTTCAAGAAGCTAGCACAAATCGTGTTGGATTTAGAGTTCCAAATACATCTATCAATATAGGAGAAAACAGAGTGAAACCTAAAAATTCAAACTGTTACTGGAAATGAACGCTTCAACATAGAAGAACGAAATTTGGGGAACCAAGTCGCCTTAGTGTACTGATCATTACCTGAAAGTATCATCCAGTTTGGGTGAAAAAATATTTGCTGAGATTTCTGGAGATTCGTAATTTTTGGAAGCTTGGCAACCCCTTCCCATGAAAGTGTTTCTCGCCAGTCACTGCTTAGGGCTACATCAAGAGGAAACAAAACGTAGAGATAGAACGTGAAACTACTTTGCTGTGTCAAGTTTCAAGAAGCTAGCACAAACCGTCTTGGATTTAGAGTTCCAAATACATCTATCAATATAGGAGAAAACAGAGTGAAACCTAAAAATTCAAACTGTTAATGGAAATGAACGCTTCAACATAGAAGAACGAAATTTGGGGAACCAAGTCGCCTTAGTGTACTGATCATTACCTGAAAGTATCATCCAGTTTGGGTGAAAAAATATTTGCTGAGATTTCTGGAGATTCGTAATTTTGGGAAGCTTGGCAACCCCTTCCCATGAAAGTGTTTCTCGCCAGTCACTGCTTAGGGCTACATCAAGAGGAAACAAAACGTAGAGATAGAACGTGAAACTAATTTGTTGTGTCAAGTTTCAAGAAGCTAGCACAAACCGTGTTGGATTTAGAGTTCCAAATACATCTATCAATATAAGAGAAAACAGAGTGAAACCTAAAAATTCAAACTGTTACTGGAAATGAACGCTTCAACATAGAAGAACGAAATTTGGGGAACCAAGTCGCCTTAGTGTACTGATCATTACCTGAAAGTATCATCCAGTTTGGGTGAAAAAATATTTGCTGAGATTTCTGGAGATTCGTAATTTTTGGAAGCTTGGCAACCCCTTCCCATGAAAGTGTTTCTCGCCAGTCACTGCTTAGGGCTACATCAAGAGGAAACAAAACGTAGAGATAGAACGTGAAACTACTTTGTTGTGTCAAGTTTCAAGAAGCTAGCACAAACCGTGTTGGATTTAGAGTTCCAAATACATCTATCAATATAGGAGAAAACAGAGTGAAACCTAAAAATTCAAACTGTTACTGGAAATGAACGCTTCAACATAGAAGAACGAAATTTGGGAAACCAAGTCGCCTTAGTGTACTGATCATTACCTGAAAGTATCATCCAGTTTGGGTGAAAAAATATTTGCTGAGATTTCTGGAGATTCGTAATTTTTGGAAGCTTGGCAACCCCTTCCCATGAAAGTGTTTCTCGCCAGTCACTGCTTAGGGCTACATCAAGAGGAAACAAAACGTAGAGATAGAATGTGAAACTACTTTGTTGTGTCAAGCTTCAAGAAGCTAGCACAAATCGTGTTGGATTTAGAGTTCCAAATACATCTATCAATATAGGAGAAAACAGAGTGAAACCTAAAAATTCAAACTGTTACTGGAAATGAACGCTTCAACATAGAAGAACGAAATTTGGGGAACCAAGTCGCCTTAGTGTACTGATCATTACCTGAAAGTATCATCCAGTTTGGGTGAAAAAATATTTGCTGAGATTTCTGGAGATTCGTAATTTTTGGAAGCTTGGCAACCCCTTCCCATGAAAGTGTTTCTCGCCAGTCACTGCTTAGGGCTACATCAAGAGGAAACAAAACGTAGAGATAGAACGTGAAACTACTTTGCTGTGTCAAGTTTCAAGAAGCTAGCACAAACCGTCTTGGATTTAGAGTTCCAAATACATCTATCAATATAGGAGAAAACAGAGTGAAACCTAAAAATTCAAACTGTTAATGGAAATGAACGCTTCAACATAGAAGAACGAAATTTGGGGAACCAAGTCGCCTTAGTGTACTGATCATTACCTGAAAGTATCATCCAGTTTGGGTGAAAAAATATTTGCTGAGATTTCTGGAGATTCGTAATTTTTGGAAGCTTGGCAACCCCTTCCCATGAAAGTGTTTCTCGCCAGTCACTGCTTAGGGCTACATCAAGAGGAAACAAAACGTAGAGATAGAACGTGAAACTACTTTGTTGTGTCAAGTTTCAAGAAGCTAGCACAAACCATGTTGGATTTAGAGTTCCAAATACATCTATCAATATAGGAGAAAACAGAGTGAAACCTAAAAATTCAAACTGTTACTGGAAATGAACGCTTCAACATAGAAGAACGAAATTTGGGGAACCAAGTCGCCTTAGTGTACTGATCATTACCTGAAAGTATCATCCAGTTTGGGTGAAAAAATATTTGCTGAGATTTCTGGAGATTCGTAATTTTTGGAAGCTTGGCAACCCCTTCCCATGAAAGTGTTTCTCGCCAGTCACTGCTTAGGGCTACATCAAGAGGAAACAAAACGTAGAGATAGAACGTGAAACTACTTTGTTTTGTCAACTTTCAAGAAGCTAGCACAAACCGTGTTGGATTCAGAGTTCCAAATACATCTATCAATATAGGAGAAAACAGAGTGAAACCTAAAAATTCAAACTGTTACTGGAAATGAACGCTTCAACATAGAAGAACGAAATTTGGGGAACCAAGTCGCCTTAGTGTACTGATCATTACCTGAAAGTATCATCCAGTTTGGGTGAAAAAATATTTGCTGAGATTTCTGGAGATTCGTAATTTTGGGAAGCTTGGCAACCCCTTCCCATGAAAGTGTTTCTCGCCAGTCACTGCTTAGGGCTACATCAAGAGGAAACAAAACGTAGAGATAGAACGTGAAACTACTTTGTTGTGTCAAGTTTCAAGAAGCTAGCACAAACCGTCTTGGATTTAGAGTTCCAAATACATCTATCAATATAGGAGAAAACAGAGTGAAACCTAAAAATTCAAACTGTTACTGGAAATGAACGCTTCAACATAGAAGAACGAAATTTGGGGAACCAAGTCGCCTTAGTGTACTGATCATTACCTGAAAGTATCATCCAGTTTGGGTGAAAAAATATTTGCTGAGATTTCTGGAGATTCGTAATTTTGGGAAGCTTGGCAACCCCTTCCCATGAAAGTGTTTCTCGCCAGTCACTGCTTAGGGCTACATCAAGACGAAACAAAACGTAGAGATAGAACGTGAAACTACTTTGTTGTGTCAAGTTTCAAGAAGCTAGCACAAACCATGTTGGATTTAGAGTTCCAAATACATCTATCAATATAGGAGAAAACAGAGTGAAACCTAAAAATTCAAACTGTTACTGGAAATGAACGCTTCAACATAGAAGAACGAAATTTGGGGAACCAAGTCGCCTTAGTGTACTGATCATTACCTGAAAGTATCATCCAGTTTGGGTGAAAAAATATTTGCTGAGATTTCTGGAGATTCGTAATTTTTGGAAGCTTGGCAACCCCTTCCCATGAAAGTGTTTCTCGCCAGTCACTGCTTAGGGCTACATCAAGAGGAAACAAAACGTAGAGATAGAACGTGAAACTACTTTGTTTTGTCAACTTTCAAGAAGCTAGCACAAACCGTGTTGGATTCAGAGTTCCAAATACATCTATCAATATAGGAGAAAACAGAGTGAAACCTAAAAATTCAAACTGTTACTGGAAATGAACGCTTCAACATAGAAGAACGAAATTTGGGGAACCAAGTCGCCTTAGTGTACTGATCATTACCTGAAAGTATCATCCAGTTTGGGTGAAAAAATATTTGCTGAGATTTCTGGAGATTCGTAATTTTTGGAAGCTTGGCAACCCCTTCCCATGAAAGTGTTTCTCGCCAGTAACTGCTTAGGGCTACATCAAGAGGAAACAAAATGTAGAGATAGAACGTGAAACTACTTTGTTGTGTCAACTTTCAAGAAGCTAGCACAAACCGTGTTGGATTTAGAGTTCCAAATACATCTATCAATATAGGAGAAAACAGAGTGAAACCTAAAAATTCAAACTGTTACTGGAAATGAACGCTTCAACATAGAAGAACGAAATTTGGGGAACCAAGTCGCCTTAGTGTACTGATCATTACCTGAAAGTATCATCCAGTTTGGGTGAAAAAATATTTGCTGAGATTTCTGGAGATTCGTAATTTTTGGAAGCTTGGCAACCCCTTCCCATGAAAGTGTTTCTCGCCAGTCACTGCTTAGGGCTACATCAAGAGGAAACAAAACGTAGAGATAGAACGTGAAACTACTTTGCTGTGTCAAGTTTCAAGAAGCTAGCACAAACCGTGTTGGATTTAGAGTTCCAAATACATCTATCAATATAGGAGAAAACAGAGTGAAACCTAAAAATTCAAACTGTTACTGGAAATGAACGCTTCAACATAGAAGAACGAAATTTGGGGAACCAAGTCGCCTTAGTGTACTGATCATTACCAGAAAGTATCATCCAGTTTGGGTGAAAAAATATTTGCTGAGATTTCTGGAGATTCGTAATTTTTGGAAGCTTGGCAACCCCTTCCCATGAAAGTGTTTCTCGCCAGTCACTGCTTAGGGCTACATCAAGAGGAAACAAAACGTAGAGATAGAACGTGAAACTACTTTGTTTTGTCAACTTTCAAGAAGCTAGCACAAACCGTGTTGGATTCAGAGTTCCAAATACATCTATCAATATAGGAGAAAACAGAGTGAAACCTAAAAATTCAAACTGTTACTGGAAATGAACGCTTCAACATAGAAGAACGAAATTTGGGGAACCAAGTCGCCTTAGTGTACTGATCATTACCTGAAAGTATCATCCAGTTTGGGTGAAAAAATATTTGCTGAGATTTCTGGAGATTCGTAATTTTTGGAAGCTTGACAACCCCTTCCCATGAAAGTGTTTCTCGCCAGTCACTGCTTAGGGCTACATCAAGAGGAAACAAAACGTAGAGATAGAACGTGAAACTACTTTGTTTTGTCAACTTTCAAGAAGGTAGCACAAACCGTGTTGGATTCAGAGTTCCAAATACATCTATCAATATAGGAGAAAACAGAGTGAAACCTAAAAATTCAAACTGTTACTGGAAATGAACGCTTCAACATAGAAGAACGAAATTTGGGGAACCAAGTCGCCTTAGTGTACTGATCATTACCTGAAAGTATCATCCAGTTTGGGTGAAAAAATATTTGCTGAGATTTCTGGAGATTCGTAATTTTGGGAAGCTTGGCAACCCCTTCCCATGAAAGTGTTTCTCGCCAGTCACTGCTTAGGGCTACATCAAGAGGAAACAAAACGTAGAGATAGAACGTGAAACTACTTTGTTGTGTCAAGTTTCAAGAAGCTAGCACAAACCATGTTGGATTTAGAGTTCCAAATACATCTATCAATATAGGAGAAAACAGAGTGAAACCTAAAAATTCAAACTGTTACTGGAAATGAACGCTTCAACATAGAAGAACGAAATTTGGGGAACCAAGTCGCCTTAGTGTACTGATCATTACCTGAAAGTATCATCCAGTTTGGGTGAAAAAATATTTGCTGAGATTTCTGGAGATTCGTAATTTTGGGAAGCTTGGCAACCCCTTCCCATGAAAGTGTTTCTCGCCAGTCACTGCTTAGGGCTACATCAAGACGAAACAAAACGTAGAGATAGAACGTGAAACTACTTTGTTGTGTCAAGTTTCAAGAAGCTAGCACAAACCATGTTGGATTTAGAGTTCCAAATACATCTATCAATATAGGAGAAAACAGAGTGAAACCTAAAAATTCAAACTGTTACTGGAAATGAACGCTTCAACATAGAAGAACGAAATTTGGGGAACCAAGTCGCCTTAGTGTACTGATCATTACCTGAAAGTATCATCCAGTTTGGGTGAAAAAATATTTGCTGAGATTTCTGGAGATTCGTAATTTTTGGAAGCTTGGCAACCCCTTCCCATGAAAGTGTTTCTCGCCAGTCACTGCTTAGGGCTACATCAAGAGGAAACAAAACGTAGAGATAGAACGTGAAACTACTTTGTTTTGTCAACTTTCAAGAAGCTAGCACAAACCGTGTTGGATTCAGAGTTCCAAATACATCTATCAATATAGGAGAAAACAGAGTGAAACCTAAAAATTCAAACTGTTACTGGAAATGAACGCTTCAACATAGAAGAACGAAATTTGGGGAACCAAGTCGCCTTAGTGTACTGATCATTACCTGAAAGTATCATCCAGTTTGGGTGAAAAAATATTTGCTGAGATTTCTGGAGATTCGTAATTTTTGGAAGCTTGGCAACCCCTTCCCATGAAAGTGTTTCTCGCCAGTAACTGCTTAGGGCTACATCAAGAGGAAACAAAATGTAGAGATAGAACGTGAAACTACTTTGTTGTGTCAACTTTCAAGAAGCTAGCACAAACCGTGTTGGATTTAGAGTTCCAAATACATCTATCAATATAGGAGAAAACAGAGTGAAACCTAAAAATTCAAACTGTTACTGGAAATGAACGCTTCAACATAGAAGAACGAAATTTGGGGAACCAAGTCGCCTTAGTGTACTGATCATTACCTGAAAGTATCATCCAGTTTGGGTGAAAAAATATTTGCTGAGATTTCTGGAGATTCGTAATTTTTGGAAGCTTGGCAACCCCTTCCCATGAAAGTGTTTCTCGCCAGTCACTGCTTAGGGCTACATCAAGAGGAAACAAAACGTAGAGATAGAACGTGAAACTACTTTGCTGTGTCAAGTTTCAAGAAGCTAGCACAAACCGTGTTGGATTTAGAGTTCCAAATACATCTATCAATATAGGAGAAAACAGAGTGAAACCTAAAAATTCAAACTGTTACTGGAAATGAACGCTTCAACATAGAAGAACGAAATTTGGGGAACCAAGTCGCCTTAGTGTACTGATCATTACCAGAAAGTATCATCCAGTTTGGGTGAAAAAATATTTGCTGAGATTTCTGGAGATTCGTAATTTTTGGAAGCTTGGCAACCCCTTCCCATGAAAGTGTTTCTCGCCAGTCACTGCTTAGGGCTACATCAAGAGGAAACAAAACGTAGAGATAGAACGTGAAACTACTTTGTTTTGTCAACTTTCAAGAAGCTAGCACAAACCGTGTTGGATTCAGAGTTCCAAATACATCTATCAATATAGGAGAAAACAGAGTGAAACCTAAAAATTCAAACTGTTACTGGAAATGAACGCTTCAACATAGAAGAACGAAATTTGGGGAACCAAGTCGCCTTAGTGTACTGATCATTACCTGAAAGTATCATCCAGTTTGGGTGAAAAAATATTTGCTGAGATTTCTGGAGATTCGTAATTTTTGGAAGCTTGACAACCCCTTCCCATGAAAGTGTTTCTCGCCAGTCACTGCTTAGGGCTACATCAAGAGGAAACAAAACGTAGAGATAGAACGTGAAACTACTTTGTTTTGTCAACTTTCAAGAAGGTAGCACAAACCGTGTTGGATTCAGAGTTCCAAATACATCTATCAATATAGGAGAAAACAGAGTGAAACCTAAAAATTCAAACTGTTACTGGAAATGAACGCTTCAACATAGAAGAACGAAATTTGGGGAACCAAGTCGCCTTAGTGTACTGATCATTACCTGAAAGTATCATCCAGTTTGGGTGAAAAAATATTTGCTGAGATTTCTGGAGATTCGTAATTTTGGGAAGCTTGGCAACCCCTTCCCATGAAAGTGTTTCTCGCCAGTCACTGCTTAGGGCTACATCAAGAGGAAACAAAACGTAGAGATAGAACGTGAAACTACTTTGTTGTGTCAAGTTTCAAGAAGCTAGCACAAACCATGTTGGATTTAGAGTTCCAAATACATCTATCAATATAGGAGAAAACAGAGTGAAACCTAAAAATTCAAACTGTTACTGGAAATGAACGCTTCAACATAGAAGAACGAAATTTGGGGAACCAAGTCGCCTTAGTGTACTGATCATTACCTGAAAGTATCATCCAGTTTGGGTGAAAAAATATTTGCTGAGATTTCTGGAGATTCGTAATTTTGGGAAGCTTGGCAACCCCTTCCCATGAAAGTGTTTCTCGCCAGTCACTGCTTAGGGCTACATCAAGACGAAACAAAACGTAGAGATAGAACGTGAAACTACTTTGTTGTGTCAAGTTTCAAGAAGCTAGCACAAACCATGTTGGATTTAGAGTTCCAAATACATCTATCAATATAGGAGAAAACAGAGTGAAACCTAAAAATTCAAACTGTTACTGGAAATGAACGCTTCAACATAGAAGAACGAAATTTGGGGAACCAAGTCGCCTTAGTGTACTGATCATTACCTGAAAGTATCATCCAGTTTGGGTGAAAAAATATTTGCTGAGATTTCTGGAGATTCGTAATTTTTGGAAGCTTGGCAACCCCTTCCCATGAAAGTGTTTCTCGCCAGTCACTGCTTAGGGCTACATCAAGAGGAAACAAAACGTAGAGATAGAATGTGAAACTACTTTGTTGTGTCAAGCTTCAAGAAGCTAGCACAAATCGTGTTGGATTTAGAGTTCCAAATACATCTATCAATATAGGAGAAAACAGAGTGAAACCTAAAAATTCAAACTGTTACTGGAAATGAACGCTTCAACATAGAAGAACGAAATTTGGGGAACCAAGTCGCCTTAGTGTACTGATCATTACCTGAAAGTATCATCCAGATTGGGTGAAAAAATATTTGCTGAGATTTCTGGAGATTCGTAATTTTTGGAAGCTTGGCAACCCCTTCCCATGAAAGTGTTTCTCGCCAGTCACTGCTTAGGGCTACATCAAGAGGAAACAAAACGTAGAGATAGAACGTGAAACTACTTTGTTTTGTCAACTTTCAAGAAGCTAGCACAAACCGTGTTGGATTCAGAGTTCCAAATACATCTATCAATATAGGAGAAAACAGAGTGAAACCTAAAAATTCAAACTGTTACTGGAAATGAACGCTTCAACATAGAAGAACGAAATTTGGGGAACCAAGTCGCCTTAGTGTACTGATCATTACCTGAAAGTATCATCCAGTTTGGGTGAAAAAATATTTGCTGAGATTTCTGGAGATTCGTAATTTTTGGAAGCTTGGCAACCCCTTCCCATGAAAGTGTTTCTCGCCAGTCACTGCTTAGGGCTACATCAAGAGGAAACAAAACGTAGAGATAGAACGTGAAACTACTTTGTTTTGTCAACTTTCAAGAAGCTAGCACAAACCGTGTTGGATTCAGAGTTCCAAATACATCTATCAATATAGGAGAAAACAGAGTGAAACCTAAAAATTCAAACTGTTACTGGAAATGAACGCTTCAACATAGAAGAACGAAATTTGGGGAACCAAGTCGCCTTAGTGTACTGATCATTACCTGAAAGTATCATCCAGTTTGGGTGAAAAAATATTTGCTGAGATTTCTGGAGATTCGTAATTTTGGGAAGCTTGGCAACCCCTTCCCATGAAAGTGTTTCTCGCCAGTCACTGCTTAGGGCTACATCAAGAGGAAACAAAATGTAGAGATAGAACGTGAAACTACTTTGTTGTGTCAAGTTTCAAGAAGCTAGCACAAACCGTGTTGGATTCAGAGTTCCAAATACATCTATCAATATAGGAGAAAACAGAGTGAAACCTAAAAATTCAAACTGTTACTGGAAATGAACGCTTCAACATAGAAGAACGAAATTTGGGGAACCAAGTCGCCTTAGTGTACTGATCATTACCTGAAAGTATCATCCAGTTTGGGTGAAAAAATATTTGCTGAGATTTCTGGAGATTCGTAATTTTGGGAATCTTGGCAACCCCTTCCCATGAAAGTGTTTCTCGCCAGTCACTGCTTAGGGCTACATCAAGAGGAAACAAAATGTAGAGATAGAACGTGAAACTACTTTGTTGTGTCAAGTTTCAAGAAGCTAGCACAAATCGTGTTGGATTTAGAGTTCCAAATACATCTATCAATATAGGAGAAAACAGAGTGAAACCTAAAAATTCAAACTGTTACTGGAAATGAACGCTTCAACATAGAAGAACGAAATTTGGGGAACCAAGTCGCCTTAGTGTACTGATCATTACCTGAAAGTATCATCCAGTTTGGGTGAAAAAATATTTGCTGAGATTTCTGGAGATTCGTAATTTTTGGAAGCTTGGCAACCCCTTCCCATGAAAGTGTTTCTCGCCAGTCACTGCTTAGGGCTACATCAAGAGGAAACAAAACGTAGAGATAGAATGTGAAACTACTTTGTTGTGTCAAGCTTCAAGAAGCTAGCACAAATCGTGTTGGATTTAGAGTTCCAAATACATCTATCAATATAGGAGAAAACAGAGTGAAACCTAAAAATTCAAACTGTTACTGGAAATGAACGCTTCAACATAGAAGAACGAAATTTGGGGAACCAAGTCGCCTTAGTGTACTGATCATTACCTGAAAGTATCATCCAGATTGGGTGAAAAAATATTTGCTGAGATTTCTGGAGATTCGTAATTTTTGGAAGCTTGGCAACCCCTTCCCATGAAAGTGTTTCACGCCAGTCACTGCTTAGGGCTACATCAAGAGGAAACAAAACGTAGAGATAGAACGTGAAACTACTTTGTTTTGTCAACTTTCAAGAAGCTAGCACAAACCGTGTTGGATTCAGAGTTCCAAATACATCTATCAATATAGGAGAAAACAGAGTGAAACCTAAAAATTCAAACTGTTACTGGAAATGAACGCTTCAACATAGAAGAACGAAATTTGGGGAACCAAGTCGCCTTAGTGTACTGATCATTACCTGAAAGTATCATCCAGTTTGGGTGAAAAAATATTTGCTGAGATTTCTGGAGATTCGTAATTTTTGGAAGCTTGGCAACCCCTTCCCATGAAAGTGTTTCTCGCCAGTCACTGCTTAGGGCTACATCAAGAGGAAACAAAACGTAGAGATAGAACGTGAAACTACTTTGTTTTGTCAACTTTCAAGAAGCTAGCACAAACCGTGTTGGATTCAGAGTTCCAAATACATCTATCAATATAGGAGAAAACAGAGTGAAACCTAAAAATTCAAACTGTTACTGGAAATGAACGCTTCAACATAGAAGAACGAAATTTGGGGAACCAAGTCGCCTTAGTGTACTGATCATTACCTGAAAGTATCATCCAGTTTGGGTGAAAAAATATTTGCTGAGATTTCTGGAGATTCGTAATTTTTGGAAGCTTGGCAACCCCTTCCCATGAAAGTGTTTCTCGCCAGTCACTGCTTAGGGCTACATCAAGAGGAAACAAAATGTAGAGATAGAACGTGAAACTACTTTGTTGTGTCAAGTTTCAAGAAGCTAGCACAAACCGTGTTGGATTCAGAGTTCCAAATACATCTATCAATATAGGAGAAAACAGAGTGAAACCTAAAAATTCAAACTGTTACTGGAAATGAACGCTTCAACATAGAAGAACGAAATTTGGGGAACCAAGTCGCCTTAGTGTACTGATCATTACCTGAAAGTATCATCCAGTTTGGGTGAAAAAATATTTGCTGAGATTTCTGGAGATTCGTAATTTTGGGAAGCTTGGCAACCCCTTCCCATGAAAGTGTTTCTCGCCAGTCACTGCTTAGGGCTACATCAAGAGGAAACAAAACGTAGAGATAGAACGTGAAACTACTTTGCTGTGTCAAGTTTCAAGAAGCTAGCACAAACCGTCTTGGATTTAGAGTTCCAAATACATCTATCAATATAGGAGAAAACAGAGTGAAACCTAAAAATTCAAACTGTTACTGGAAATGAACGCTTCAACATAGAAGAACGAAATTTGGGGAACCAAGTCGCCTTAGTGTACTGATCATTACCTGAAAGTATCATCCAGTTTGGGTGAAAAAATATTTGCTGAGATTTCTGGAGATTCGTAATTTTTGGAAGCTTGGCAACCCCTTCCCATGAAAGTGTTTCTCGCCAGTCACTGCTTAGGGCTACATCAAGAGGAAACAAAACGTAGAGATAGAACGTGAAACTACTTTGTTTTGTCAACTTTCAAGAAGCTAGCACAAACCGTGTTGGATTCAGAGTTCCAAATACATCTATCAATATAGGAGAAAACAGAGTGAAACCTAAAAATTCAAACTGTTACTGGAAATGAACGCTTCAACATAGAAGAACGAAATTTGGGGAACCAAGTCGCCTTAGTGTACTGATCATTACCTGAAAGTATCATCCAGTTTGGGTGAAAAAATATTTGCTGAGATTTCTGGAGATTCGTAATTTTTGGAAGCTTGGCAACCCCTTCCCATGAAAGTGTTTCTCGCCAGTCACTGCTTAGGGCTACATCAAGAGGAAACAAAACGTAGAGATAGAACGTGAAACTACTTTGTTTTGTCAACTTTCAAGAAGCTAGCACAAACCGTGTTGGATTCAGAGTTCCAAATACATCTATCAATATAGGAGAAAACAGAGTGAAACCTAAAAATTCAAACTGTTACTGGAAATGAACGCTTCAACATAGAAGAACGAAATTTGGGGAACCAAGTCGCCATAGTGTACTGATCATTACCTGAAATTATCATCCAGTTTGGGTGAAAAAATATTTGCTGAGATTTCTGGAGATTCGTAATTTTGGGAAGCTTGGCAACCCCTTCCCATGAAAGTGTTTCTCGCCAGTCACTGCTTAGGGCTACATCAAGAGGAAACAAAACGTAGAGATAGAACGTGAAACTACTTTGTTTTGTCAACTTTCAAGAAGCTAGCACAAACCGTGTTGGATTCAGAGTTCCAAATACATCTATCAATATAGGAGAAAACAGAGTGAAACCTAAAAATTCAAACTGTTACTGGAAATGAACGCTTCAACATAGAAGAACGAAATTTGGGGAACCAAGTCGCCATAGTGTACTGATCATTACCTGAAAGTATCATCCAGTTTGGGTGAAAAAATATTTGCTGAGATTTCTGGAGATTCGTAATTTTGGGAAGCTTGGCAACCCCTTCCCATGAAAGTGTTTCTCGCCAGTCACTGCTTAGGGCTACATCAAGAGGAAACAAAACGTAGAGATAGAACGTGAAACTACTTTGTTTTGTCAACTTTCAAGAAGCTAGCACAAACCGTGTTGGATTCAGAGTTCCAAATACATCTATCAATATAGGAGAAAACAGAGTGAAACCTAAAAATTCAAACTGTTACTGGAAATGAACGCTTCAACATAGAAGAACGAAATTTGGGGAACCAAGTCGCCTTAGTGTACTGATCATTACCTGAAAGTATCATCCAGTTTGGGTGAAAAAATATTTGCTGAGATTTCTGGAGATTCGTAATTTTGGGAAGCTTGGCAACCCCTTCCCATGAAAGTGTTTCTCGCCAGTCACTGCTTAGGGCTACATCAAGAGGAAACAAAACGTAGAGATAGAACGTGAAACTACTTTGCTGTGTCAAGTTTCAAGAAGCTAGCACAAACCGTCTTGGATTTAGAGTTCCAAATACATCTATCAATATAGGAGAAAACAGAGTGAAACCTAAAAATTCAAACTGTTAATGGAAATGAACGCTTCAACATAGAAGAACGAAATTTGGGGAACCAAGTCGCCTTAGTGTACTGATCATTACCTGAAAGTATCATCCAGTTTGGGTGAAAAAATATTTGCTGAGATTTCTGGAGATTCGTAATTTTTGGAAGCTTGGCAACCCCTTCCCATGAAAGTGTTTCTCGCCAGTCACTGCTTAGGGCTACATCAAGAGGAAACAAAACGTAGAGATAGAACGTGAAACTACTTTGTTGTGTCAAGTTTCAAGAAGCTAGCACAAACCGTGTTGGATTTAGAGTTCCAAATACATCTATCAATATAGGAGAAAACAGAGTGAAACCTAAAAATTCAAACTGTTACTGGAAATGAACGCTTCAACATAGAAGAACGAAATTTGGGGAACCAAGTCGCCTTAGTGTACTGATCATTACCTGAAAGTATCATCCAGTTTGGGTGAAAAAATATTTGCTGAGATTTCTGGAGATTCGTAATTTTTGGAAGCTTGGCAACCCCTTCCCATGAAAGTGTTTCTCGCCAGTCACTGCTTAGGGCTACATCAAGAGGAAACAAAACGTAGAGATAGAACGTGAAACTACTTTGTTTTGTCAACTTTCAAGAAGCTAGCACAAACCGTGTTGGATTCAGAGTTCCAAATACATCTATCAATATAGGAGAAAACAGAGTGAAACCTAAAAATTCAAACTGTTACTGGAAATGAACGCTTCAACATAGAAGAACGAAATTTGGGGAACCAAGTCGCCATAGTGTACTGATCATTACCTGAAAGTATCATCCAGTTTGGGTGAAAAAATATTTGCTGAGATTTCTGGAGATTCGTAATTTTGGGAAGCTTGGCAACCCCTTCCCATGAAAGTGTTTCTCGCCAGTCACTGCTTAGGGCTACATCAAGAGGAAACAAAACGTAGAGATAGAACGTGAATCTACTTTGTTGTGTCAAGTTTCAAGAAGCTAGCACAAACCATGTTGGATTTAGAGTTCCAAATACATCTATCAATATAGGAGAAAACAGAGTGAAACCTAAAAATTCAAACTGTTACTGGAAATGAACGCTTCAACATAGAAGAACGAAATTTGGGGAACCAAGTCGCCTTAGTGTACTGATCATTACCTGAAAGTATCATCCAGTTTGGGTGAAAAAATATTTGCTGAGATTTCTGGAGATTCGTAATTTTGGGAAGCTTGGCAACCCCTTCCCATGAAAGTGTTTCTCGCCAGTCACTGCTTAGGGCTACATCAAGAGGAAACAAAACGTAGAGATAGAATGTGAAACTACTTTGTTGTGTCAAGCTTCAAGAAGCTAGCACAAATCGTGTTGGATTTAGAGTTCCAAATACATCTATCAATATAGGAGAAAACAGAGTGAAACCTAAAAATTCAAACTGTTACTGGAAATGAACGCTTCAACATAGAAGAACGAAATTTGGGGAACCAAGTCGCCTTAGTGTACTGATCATTACCTGAAAGTATCATCCAGTTTGGGTGAAAAAATATTTGCTGAGATTTCTGGAGATTCGTAATTTTTGGAAGCTTGGCAACCCCTTCCCATGAAAGTGTTTCTCGCCAGTCACTGCTTAGGGCTACATCAAGAGGAAACAAAACGTAGAGATAGAACGTGAAACTACTTTGCTGTGTCAAGTTTCAAGAAGCTAGCACAAACCGTCTTGGATTTAGAGTTCCAAATACATCTATCAATATAGGAGAAAACAGAGTGAAACCTAAAAATTCAAACTGTTAATGGAAATGAACGCTTCAACATAGAAGAACGAAATTTGGGGAACCAAGTCGCCTTAGTGTACTGATCATTACCTGAAAGTATCATCCAGTTTGGGTGAAAAAATATTTGCTGAGATTTCTGGAGATTCGTAGTTTTTGGAAGCTTGGCAACCCCTTCCCATGAAAGTGTTTCTCGCCAGTCACTGCTTAGGGCTACATCAAGAGGAAACAAAACGTAGAGATAGAACGTGAAACTACTTTGTTTTGTCAACTTTCAAGAAGCTAGCACAAACCGTGTTGGATTCAGAGTTCCAAATACATCTATCAATATAGGAGAAAACAGAGTGAAACCTAAAAATTCAAACTGTTACTGGAAATGAACGCTTCAACATAGAAGAACGAAATTTGGGGAACCAAGTCGCCTTAGTGTACTGATCATTACCTGAAAGTATCATCCAGTTTGGGTGAAAAAATATTTGCTGAGATTTCTGGAGATTCGTAATTTTTGGAAGCTTGGCAACCCCTTCCCATGAAAGTGTTTCTCGCCAGTCACTGCTTAGGGCTACATCAAGAGGAAACAAAACGTAGAGATAGAACGTGAAACTACTTTGTTTTGTCAACTTTCAAGAAGCTAGCACAAACCGTGTTGGATTCAGAGTTCCAAATACATCTATCAATATAGGAGAAAACAGAGTGAAACCTAAAAATTCAAACTGTTACTGGAAATGAACGCTTCAACATAGAAGAACGAAATTTGGGGAACCAAGTCGCCTTAGTGTACTGATCATTACCTGAAAGTATCATCCAGTTTGGGTGAAAAAATATTTGCTGAGATTTCTGGAGATTCGTAATTTTGGGAAGCTTGGCAACCCCTTCCCATGAAAGTGTTTCTCGCCAGTCACTGCTTAGGGCTACATCAAGAGGAAACAAAACGTAGAGATAGAACGTGAAACTACTTTGTTGTGTCAAGTTTCAAGAAGCTAGCACAAACCGTCTTGGATTTAGAGTTCCAAATACATCTATCAATATAGGAGAAAACAGAGTGAAACCTAAAAATTCAAACTGTTACTGGAAATGAACGCTTCAACATAGAAGAACGAAATTTGGGGAACCAAGTCGCCTTAGTGTACTGATCATTACCTGAAAGTATCATCCAGTTTGGGTGAAAAAATATTTGCTGAGATTTCTGGAGATTCGTAATTTTGGGAAGCTTGGCAACCCCTTCCCATGAAAGTGTTTCTCGCCAGTCACTGCTTAGGGCTACATCAAGAGGAAACAAAACGTAGAGATAGAACGTGAAACTACTTTGTTGTGTCAAGTTTCAAGAAGCTAGCACAAACCGTCTTGGATTCAGAGTTCCAAATACATCTATCAATACAGGAGAAAACAGAGTGAAACCTAAAAATTCAAACTGTTACTGGAAATGAACGCTTCAACATAGAAGAACGAAATTTGGGGAACCAAGTCGCCTTAGTGTACTGATCATTACCTGAAAGTATCATCCAGTTTGGGTGAAAAAATATTTGCTGAGATTTCTGGAGATTCGTAATTTTTGGAAGCTTGGCAACCCCTTCCCATGAAAGTGTTTCTCGCCAGTCACTGCTTAGGGCTACATCAAGAGGAAACAAAACGTAGAGATAGAACGTGAAACTACTTTGTTTTGTCAAGTTTCAAGAAGCTAGCACAAACCGTGTTGGATTCAGAGTTCCAAATACATCTATCAATATAGGAGAAAACAGAGTGAAACCTAAAAATTCAAACTGTTACTGGAAATGAACGCTTCAACATAGAAGAACGAAATTTGGGGAACCAAGTCGCCTTAGTGTACTGATCATTACCTGAAAGTATCATCCAGTTTGGGTGAAAAAATATTTGCTGAGATTTCTGGAGATTCGTAATTTTTGGAAGCTTGGCAACCCCTTCCCATGAAAGTGTTTCTCGCCAGTCACTGCTTAGGGCTACATCAAGAGGAAACAAAACGTAGAGATAGAACGTGAAACTACTTTGTTTTGTCAACTTTCAAGAAGCTAGCACAAACCGTGTTGGATTCAGAGTTCCAAATACATCTATCAATATAGGAGAAAACAGAGTGAAACCTAAAAATTCAAACTGTTACTGGAAATGAACGCTTCAACATAGAAGAACGAAATTTGGGGAACCAAGTCGCCTTAGTGTACTGATCATTACCTGAAAGTATCATCCAGTTTGGGTGAAAAAATATTTGCTGAGATTTCTGGAGATTCGTAATTTTGGGAAGCTTGGCAACCCCTTCCCATGAAAGTGTTTCTCGCCAGTCACTGCTTAGGGCTACATCAAGAGGAAACAAAACGTAGAGATAGAACGTGAAACTACTTTGTTGTGTCAAGTTTCAAGAAGCTAGCACAAACCATGTTGGATTTAGAGTTCCAAATACATCTATCAATATAGGAGAAAACAGAGTGAAACCTAAAAATTCAAACTGTTACTGGAAATGAACGCTTCAACATAGAAGAACGAAATTTGGGGAACCAAGTCGCCTTAGTGTACTGATCATTACCTGAAAGTATCATCCAGTTTGGGTGAAAAAATATTTGCTGAGATTTCTGGAGATTCGTAATTTTTGGAAGCTTGGCAACCCCTTCCCATGAAAGTGTTTCTCGCCAGTCACTGCTTAGGGCTACATCAAGAGGAAACAAAACGTAGAGATAGAATGTGAAACTACTTTGTTGTGTCAAGCTTCAAGAAGCTAGCACAAATCGTGTTGGATTTAGAGTTCCAAATACATCTATCAATATAGGAGAAAACAGAGTGAAACCTAAAAATTCAAACTGTTACTGGAAATGAACGCTTCAACATAGAAGAACGAAATTTGGGGAACCAAGTCGCCTTAGTGTACTGATCATTACCTGAAAGTATCATCCAGTTTGGGTGAAAAAATATTTGCTGAGATTTCTGGAGATTCGTAATTTTTGGAAGCTTGGCAACCCCTTCCCATGAAAGTGTTTCTCGCCAGTCACTGCTTAGGGCTACATCAAGAGGAAACAAAACGTAGAGATAGAACGTGAAACTACTTTGCTGTGTCAAGTTTCAAGAAGCTAGCACAAACCGTCTTGGATTCAGAGTTCCAAATACATCTATCAATATAGGAGAAAACAGAGTGAAACCTAAAAATTCAAACTGTTACTGGAAATGAACGCTTCAACATAGAAGAACGAAATTTGGGGAACCAAGTCGCCTTAGTGTACTGATCATTACCTGAAAGTATCATCCAGTTTGGGTGAAAAAATATTTGCTGAGATTTCTGGAGATTCGTAATTTTTGGAAGCTTGGCAACCCCTTCCCATGAAAGTGTTTCTCGCCAGTCACTGCTTAGGGCTACATCAAGAGGAAACAAAACGTAGAGATAGAACGTGAAACTACTTTGTTGTGTCAACTTTCAAGAAGCTAGCACAAACCGTGTTGGATTCAGAGTTCCAAATACATCTATCAATATAGGAGAAAACAGAGTGAAACCTAAAAATTCAAACTGTTACTGGAAATGAACGCTTCAACATAGAAGAACGAAATTTGGGGAACCAAGTCGCCTTAGTGTACTGATCATTACCTGAAAGTATCATCCAGTTTGGGTGAAAAAATATTTGCTGAGATTTCTGGAGATTCGTAATTTTTGGAAGCTTGGCAACCCCTTCCCATGAAAGTGTTTCTCGCCAGTCACTGCTTAGGGCTACATCAAGAGGAAACAAAACGTAGAGATAGAACGTGAAACTACTTTGTTGTGTCAAGTTTCAAGAAGCTAGCACAAACCGTCTTGGATTTAGAGTTCCAAATACATCTATCAATATAGGAGAAAACAGAGTGAAACCTAAAAATTCAAACTGTTACTGGAAATGAACGCTTCAACATAGAAGAACGAAATTTGGGGAACCAAGTCGCCTTAGTGTACTGATCATTACCTGAAAGTATCATCCAGTTTGGGTGAAAAAATATTTGCTGAGATTTCTGGAGATTCGTAATTTTTGGAAGCTTGGCAACCCCTTCCCATGAAAGTGTTTCTCGCCAGTCACTGCTTAGGGCTACATCAAGAGGATACAAAACGTAGAGATAGAACGTGAAACTACTTTGTTTTGTCAACTTTCAAGAAGCTAGCACAAACCGTGTTGGATTCAGAGTTCCAAATACATCTATCAATATAGGAGAAAAGAGAGTGAAACCTAAAAATTCAAACTGTTACTGGAAATGAACGCTTCAACATAGAAGAATGAAATTTGGGGAACCAAGTCGCCTTAGTGTACTGATCATTACCTGAAAGTATCATCCAGTTTGGGTGAAAAAATATTTGCTGAGATTTCTGGAGATTCGTAATTTTGGGAGACTTGGCATACCCTTCCCATGAAAGTGTTTCTCGCCAGTCACTGCTTAGGGCTACATCAAGAGGAAACAAAACGTAGAGATAGAACCTGAAACTACTTTGTTGTGTCAAGTTTCAAGAAGCTAGCACAAACCGTGTTGGATTCAGAGTTCCAAATACATCTATCAATATAGGAGAAAACAGAGTGAAACCTAAAAATTCAAACTGTTACTGGAAATGAACGCTTCAACATAGAAGAACGAAATTTGGGGAACCAAGTCGCCTTAGTGTACTGATCATTACCTGAAAGTATCATCCAGTTTGGGTGAAAAAATATTTGCTGAGATTTCTGGAGATTCGTAATTTTGGGAAGCTTGGCAACCCCTTCCCATGAAAGTGTTTCTCGCCAGTCACTGCTTAGGGCTACATCAAGAGGAAACAAAACGTAGAGATAGAATGTGAAACTACTTTGTTGTGTCAAGCTTCAAGAAGCTAGCACAAATCGTGTTGGATTTAGAGTTCCAAATACATCTATCAATATAGGAGAAAACAGAGTGAAACCTAAAAATTCAAACTGTTACTGGAAATGAACGCTTCAACATAGAAGAACGAAATTTGGGGAACCAAGTCGCCTTAGTGTACTGATCATTACCTGAAAGTATCATCCAGTTTGGGTGAAAAAATATTTGCTGAGATTTCTGGAGATTCGTAATTTTTGGAAGCTTGGCAACCCCTTCCCATGAAAGTGTTTCTCGCCAGTCACTGCTTAGGGCTACATCAAGAGGAAACAAAACGTAGAGATAGAACGTGAAACTACTTTGCTGTGTCAAGTTTCAAGACGCTAGCACAAACCGTCTTGGATTTAGAGTTCCAAATACATCTATCAATATAGGAGAAAACAGAGTGAAACCTAAAAATTCAAACTGTTAATGGAAATGAACGCTTCAACATAGAAGAACGAAATTTGGGGAACCAAGTCGCCTTAGTGTACTGATCATTACCTGAAAGTATCATCCAGTTTGGGTGAAAAAATATTTGCTGAGATTTCTGGAGATTCGTAGTTTTTGGAAGCTTGGCAACCCCTTCCCATGAAAGTGTTTCTCGCCAGTCACTGCTTAGGGCTACATCAAGAGGAAACAAAACGTAGAGATAGAACGTGAAACTACTTTGTTTTGTCAACTTTCAAGAAGCTAGCACAAACCGTGTTGGATTCAGAGTTCCAAATACATCTATCAATATAGGAGAAAACAGAGTGAAACCTAAAAATTCAAACTGTTACTGGAAATGAACGCTTCAACATAGAAGAACGAAATTTGGGGAACCAAGTCGCCTTAGTGTACTGATCATTACCTGAAAGTATCATCCAGTTTGGGTGAAAAAAATATTTGCTGAGATTTCTGGAGATTCGTAATTTTGGGAAGCTTGGCAACCCCTTCCCATGAAAGTGTTTCTCGCCAGTCACTGCTTAGGGCTACATCAAGAGGAAACAAAACGTAGAGATAGAACGTGAAACTACTTTGTTTTGTCAACTTTCAAGAAGCTAGCACAAACCGTGTTGGATTCAGAGTTCCAAATACATCTATCAATATAGGAGAAAACAGAGTGAAACCTAAAAATTCAAACTGTTACTGGAAATGAACGCTTCAACATAGAAGAACGAAATTTGGGGAACCAAGTCGCCTTAGTGTACTGATCATTACCTGAAAGTATCATCCAGTTTGGGTGAAAAAATATTTGCTGAGATTTCTGGAGATTCGTAATTTTGGGAAGCTTGGCAACCCCTTCCCATGAAAGTGTTTCTCGCCAGTCACTGCTTAGGGCTACATCAAGAGGAAACAAAACGTAGAGATAGAATGTGAAACTACTTTGTTGTGTCAAGTTTCAAGAAGCTAGCACAAACCGTCTTGGATTTAGAGTTCCAAATACATCTATCAATATAGGAGAAAACAGAGTGAAACCTAAAAATTCAAACTGTTACTGGAAATGAACGCTTCAACATAGAAGAACGAAATTTGGGGAACCAAGTCGCCTTAGTGTACTGATCATTACCTGAAAGTATCATCCAGTTTGGGTGAAAAAATATTTGCTGAGATTTCTGGAGATTCGTAATTTTGGGAAGCTTGGCAACCCCTTCCCATGAAAGTGTTTCTCGCCAGTCACTGCTTAGGGCTACATCAAGAGGAAACAAAACGTAGAGATAGAACGTGAAACTACTTTGTTGTGTCAAGTTTCAAGAAGCTAGCACAAACCGTCTTGGATTCAGAGTTCCAAATACATCTATCAATATAGGAGAAAACAGAGTGAAACCTAAAAATTCAAACTGTTACTGGAAATGAACGCTTCAACATAGAAGAACGAAATTTGGGGAACCAAGTCGCCTTAGTGTACTGATCATTACCTGAAAGTATCATCCAGTTTGGGTGAAAAAATATTTGCTGAGATTTCTGGAGATTCGTAATTTTTGGAAGCTTGGCAACCCCTTCCCATGAAAGTGTTTCTCGCCAGTCACTGCTTAGGGCTACATCAAGAGGAAACAAAACGTAGAGATAGAACGTGAAACTACTTTGTTTTGTCAACTTTCAAGAAGCTAGCACAAACCGTGTTGGATTCAGAGTTCCAAATACATCTATCAATATAGGAGAAAACAGAGTGAAACCTAAAAATTCAAACTGTTACTGGAAATGAACGCTTCAACATAGAAGAACGAAATTTGGGGAACCAAGTCGCCTTAGTGTACTGATCATTACCTGAAAGTATCATCCAGTTTGGGTGAAAAAATATTTGCTGAGATTTCTGGAGATTCGTAATTTTTGGAAGCTTGGCAACCCCTTCCCATGAAAGTGTTTCTCGCCAGTCACTGCTTAGGGCTACATCAAGAGGAAACAAAACGTAGAGATAGAACGTGAAACTACTTTGTTTTGTCAACTTTCAAGAAGCTAGCACAAACCGTGTTGGATTCAGAGTTCCAAATACATCTATCAATATAGGAGAAAACAGAGTGAAACCTAAAAATTCAAACTGTTACTGGAAATGAACGCTTCAACATAGAAGAACGAAATTTGGGGAACCAAGTCGCCATAGTGTACTGATCATTACCTGAAAGTATCATCCAGTTTGGGTGAAAAAATATTTGCTGAGATTTCTGGAGATTCGTAATTTTTGGAAGCTTGGCAACCCCTTCCCATGAAAGTGTTTCTCGCCAGTCACTGCTTAGGGCTACATCAAGAGGAAACAAAACGTAGAGATAGAACGTGAAACTACTTTGTTGTGTCAAGTTTCAAGAAGCTAGCACAAACCATGTTGGATTTAGAGTTCCAAATACATCTATCAATATAGGAGAAAACAGAGTGAAACCTAAAAATTCAAACTGTTACTGGAAATGAACGCTTCAACATAGAAGAACGAAATTTGGGGAACCAAGTCGCCTTAGTGTACTGATCATTACCTGAAAGTATCATCCAGTTTGGGTGAAAAAATATTTGCTGAGATTTCTGGAGATTCGTAATTTTTGGAAGCTTGGCAACCCCTTCCCATGAAAGTGTTTCTCGCCAGTCACTGCTTAGGGCTACATCAAGAGGAAACAAAACGTAGAGATAGAATGTGAAACTACTTTGTTGTGTCAAGCTTCAAGAAGCTAGCACAAATCGTGTTGGATTTAGAGTTCCAAATACATCTATCAATATAGGAGAAAACAGAGTGAAACCTAAAAATTCAAACTGTTACTGGAAATGAACGCTTCAACATAGAAGAACGAAATTTGGGGAACCAAGTCGCCTTAGTGTACTGATCATTACCTGAAAGTATCATCCAGTTTGGGTGAAAAAATATTTGCTGAGATTTCTGGAGATTCGTAATTTTTGGAAGCTTGGCAACCCCTTCCCATGAAAGTGTTTCTCGCCAGTCACTGCTTAGGGCTACATCAAGAGGAAACAAAACGTAGAGATAGAACGTGAAACTACTTTGCTGTGTCAAGTTTCAAGAAGCTAGCACAAACCGTCTTGGATTCAGAGTTCCAAATACATGTATCAATATAGGAGAAAACAGAGTGAAACCTAAAAATTCAAACTGTTACTGGAAATGAACGCTTCAACATAGAAGAACGAAATTTGGGGAACCAAGTCGCCTTAGTGTACTGATCATTACCTGAAAGTATCATCCAGTTTGGGTGAAAAAATATTTGCTGAGATTTCTGGAGATTCGTAATTTTTGGAAGCTTGGCAACCCCTTCCCATGAAAGTGTTTCTCGCCAGTCACTGCTTAGGGCTACATCAAGAGGAAACAAAACGTAGAGATAGAACGTGAAACTACTTTGTTTTGTCAACTTTCAAGAAGCTAGCACAAACCGTGTTGGATTCAGAGTTCCAAATACATCTATCAATATAGGAGAAAACAGAGTGAAACCTAAAAATTCAAACTGTTACTGGAAATGAACGCTTCAACATAGAAGAACGAAATTTGGGGAACCAAGTCGCCTTAGTGTACTGATCATTACCTGAAAGTATCATCCAGTTTGGGTGAAAAAATATTTGCTGAGATTTCTGGAGATTCGTAATTTTTGGAAGCTTGGCAACCCCTTCCCATGAAAGTGTTTCTCGCCAGTCACTGCTTAGGGCTACATCAAGAGGAAACAAAACGTAGAGATAGAACGTGAAACTACTTTGTTGTGTCAAGTTTCAAGAAGCTAGCACAAACCGTCTTGGATTTAGAGTTCCAAATACATCTATCAATATAGGAGAAAACAGAGTGAAACCTAAAAATTCAAACTGTTACTGGAAATGAACGCTTCAACATAGAAGAACGAAATTTGGGGAACCAAGTCGCCTTAGTGTACTGATCATTACCTGAAAGTATCATCCAGTTTGGGTGAAAAAATATTTGCTGAGATTTCTGGAGATTCGTAATTTTTGGAAGCTTGGCAACCCCTTCCCATGAAAGTGTTTCTCGCCAGTCACTGCTTAGGGCTACATCAAGAGGAAACAAAACGTAGAGATAGAATGTGAAACTACTTTGTTGTGTCAAGCTTCAAGAAGCTAGCACAAATCGTGTTGGATTCAGAGTTCCAAATACATCTATCAATATAGGAGAAAACAGAGTGAAACCTAAAAATTCAAACTGTTACTGGAAATGAACGCTTCAACATAGAAGAACGAAATTTGGGGAACCAAGTCGCCTTAGTGTACTGATCATTACCTGAAAGTATCATCCAGTTTGGGTGAAAAAATATTTGCTGAGATTTCCTGAGATTCGTAATTTTTGGAAGCTTGGCAACCCCTTCCCATGAAAGTGTTTCTCGCCAGTCACTGCTTAGGGCTACATCAAGAGGAAACAAAACGTAGAGATAGAACGTGAAACTACTTTGTTTTGTCAACTTTCAAGAAGCTAGCACAAACCGTGTTGGATTCAGAGTTCCAAATACATCTATCAATATAGGAGAAAACAGAGTGAAACCTAAAAATTCAAACTGTTACTGGAAATGAACGCTTCAACATAGAAGAACGAAATTTGGGGAACCAAGTCGCCTTAGTGTACTGATCATTACCTGAAAGTATCATCCAGTTTGGGTGAAAAAATATTTGCTGAGATTTCTGGAGATTCGTAATTTTTGGAAGCTTGGCAACCCCTTCCCATGAAAGTGTTTCTCGCCAGTCACTGCTTAGGGCTACATCAAGAGGAAACAAAACGTAGAGATAGAACGTGAAACTACTTTGTTGTGTCAAGCTTCAAGAAGCTACCACAAATCGTGTTGGATTTAGAGTTCCAATACATCTATCAATATAGGAGAAAACAGAGTGAAACCTAAAAATTCAAACTGTTACTGGAAATGAACGCTTCAACATAGAAGAACGAAATTTGGGGAACCAAGTCGCCTTAGTGTACTGATCATTACCTGAAAGTATCATCCAGTTTGGGTGAAAAAATATTTGCTGAGATTTCTGGAGATTCGTAATTTTTGGAAGCTTGGCAACCCCTTCCCATGAAAGTGTTTCTCGCCAGTCACTGCTTAGGGCTACATCAAGAGGAAACAAAACGTAGAGATAGAACGTGAAACTACTTTGTTTTGTCAACTTTCAAGAAGCTAGCACAAATCGTGTTGGATTTAGAGTTCCAATACATCTATCAATATAGGAGAAAACAGAGTGAAACCTAAAAATTCAAACTGTTAGTGGAAATGAACGCTTCAACATAGAAGAACGAAATTTGGGGAACCAAGTCGCCTTAGTGTACTGATCATTACCTGAAAGTATCATCCAGTTTGGGTGAAAAAATATTTGCTGAGATTTCTGGAGATTCGTAATTTTTGGAAGCTTGGCAACCCCTTCCCATGAAAGTGTTTCTCGCCAGTCACTGCTTAGGGCTACATCAAGAGGAAACAAAACGTAGAGATAGAACGTGAAACTACTTTGTTTTGTCAACTTTCAAGAAGCTAGCACAAACCGTGTTGGATTCAGAGTTCCAAATACATCTATCAATATAGGAGAAAAGAGAGTGAAACCTAAAAATTCAAACTGTTACTGGAAATGAACGCTTCAACATAGAAGAACGAAATTTGGGGAACCAAGTCGCCTTAGTGTACTGATCATTACCTGAAAGTATCATCCAGTTTGGGTGAAAAAATATTTGCTGAGATTTCTGGAGATTCGTAATTTTTGGAAGCTTGGCAACCCCTTCCCATGAAAGTGTTTCTCGCCAGTCACTGCTTAGGGCTACATCAAGAGGAAACAAAACGTAGAGATAGAATGTGAAACTACTTTGTTGTGTCAAGCTTCAAGAAGCTAGCACAAATCGTGTTGGATTTAGAGTTCCAAATACATCTATCAATATAGGAGAAAACAGAGTGAAACCTAAAAATTCAAACTGTTACTGGAAATGAACGCTTCAACATAGAAGAACAAAATTTGGGGAACCAAGTCGCCTTAGTGTACTGATCATTACCTGAAAGTATCATCCAGTTTGGGTGAAAAAATATTTGCTGAGATTTCTGGAGATTCGTAATTTTTGGAAGCTTGGCAACCCCTTCCCATGAAAGTGTTTCTCGCCAGTCACTGCTTAGGGCTACATCAAGAGGAAACAAAACGTAGAGATAGAACGTGAAACTACTTTGTTTTGTCAACTTTCAAGAAGCTAGCACAAACCGTGTTGGATTCAGAGTTCCAAATACATCTATCAATATAGGAGAAAACAGAGTGAAACCTAAAAATTCAAACTGTTACTGGAAATGAACGCTTCAACATAGAAGAACGAAATTTGGGGAACCAAGTCGCCTTAGTGTACTGATCATTACCTGAAAGTATCATCCAGTTTGGGTGAAAAAATATTTGCTGAGATTTCTGGAGATTCGTAATTTTTGGAAGCTTGGCAACCCCTTCCCATGAAAGTGTTTCTCGCCAGTCACTGCTTAGGGCTACATCAAGAGGAAACAAAACGTAGAGATAGAACGTGAAACTACTTTGTTGTGTCAAGCTTCAAGAAGCTACCACAAATCGTGTTGGATTTAGAGTTCCAATACATCTATCAATATAGGAGAAAACAGAGTGAAACCTAAAAATTCAAATTGTTAGTGGAAATGAACGCTTCAACATAGAAGAACGAAATTTGGGGAACCAAGTCGCCTTAGTGTACTGATCATTACCTGAAAGTATCATCCAGTTTGGGTGAAAAAATATTTGCTGAGATTTCTGGAGATTCGTAATTTTTGGAAGCTTGGCAACCCCTTCCCATGAAAGTGTTTCTCGCCAGTCACTGCTTAGGGCTACATCAAGAGGAAACAAAACGTAGAGATAGAACGTGAAACTACTTTGTTTTGTCAACTTTCAAGAAGCTAGCACAAACCGTGTTGGATTCAGAGTTCCAAATACATCTATCAATATAGGAGAAAACAGAGTGAAACCTAAAAATTCAAACTGTTACTGGAAATGAACGCTTCAACATAGAAGAATGAAATTTGGGGAACCAAGTCGCCTTAGTGTACTGATCATTACCTGAAAGTATCATCCAGTTTGGGTGAAAAAATATTTGCTGAGATTTCTGGAGATTCGTAATTTTTGGAAGCTTGGCAACCCCTTCCCATGAAAGTGTTTCTCGCCAGTCACTGCTTAGGGCTACATCAAGAGGAAACAAAACGTAGAGATAGAACGTGAAACTACTTTGTTGTGTCAAGTTTCAAGAAGCTAGCACAAACCATGTTGGATTTAGAGTTCCAAATACATCTATCAATATAGGAGAAAACAGAGTGAAACCTAAAAATTCAAACTGTTACTGGAAATGAACGCTTCAACATAGAAGAACGAAATTTGGGGAACCAAATCGCCTTAGTGTACTGATCATTACCTGAAAGTATCATCCAGTTTGGGTGAAAAAATATTTGCTGAGATTTCTGGAGATTCGTAATTTTTGGAAGCTTGGCAACCCCTTCCCATGAAAGTGTTTCTCGCCAGTCACTGCTTAGGGCTACATCAAGAGGAAACAAAACGTAGAGATAGAATGTGAAACTACTTTGTTGTGTCAAGCTTCAAGAAGCTAGCACAATCGTGTTGGATTTAGAGTTCCAAATACATCTATCAATATAGGAGAAAACAGAGTGAAACCTAAAAATTCAAACTGTTACTGGAAATGAACGCTTCAACATAGAAGAACGAAATTTGGGGAACCAAGTCGCCTTAGTGTACTGATCATTACCTGAAAGTATCATCCAGTTTGGGTGAAAAAATATTTGCTGAGATTTCTGGAGATTCGTAATTTTTGGAAGCTTGGCAACCCCTTCCCATGAAAGTGTTTCTCGCCAGTCACTGCTTAGGGCTACATCAAGAGGAAACAAAACGTAGAGATAGAACGTGAAACTACTTTGTTTTGTCAACTTTCAAGAAGCTAGCACAAACCGTGTTGGATTCAGAGTTCCAAATACATCTATCAATATAGGAGAAAACAGAGTGAAACCTAAAATTTCAAACTGTTACTGGAAATGAACGCTTCAACATAGAAGAACGAAATTTGGGGAACCAAGTCGCCTTAGTGTACTGATCATTACCTGAAAGTATCATCCAGTTTGGGTGAAAAAATATTTGCTGAGATTTCTGGAGAGTCGTAATTTTTGGAAGCTTGGCAACCCCTTCCCATGAAAGTGTTTCTCGCCAGTCACTGCTTAGGGCTACATCAAGAGGAAACAAAACGTAGAGATAGAACGTGAAACTACTTTGTTTTGTCAACTTTCAAGAAGCTAGCACAAATCGTGTTGGATTTAGAGTTCCAATACATCTATCAATATAGGAGAAAACAGAGTGAAACCTAAAAATTCAAACTGTTAGTGGAAATGAACGCTTCAACATAGAAGAACGAAATTTGGGGAACCAAGTCGCCTTAGTGTACTGATCATTACCTGAAAGTATCATCCAGTTTGGGTGAAAAAATATTTGCTGAGATTTCTGGAGATTCGTAATTTTTGGAAGCTTGGCAACCCCTTCCCATGAAAGTGTTTCTCGCCAGTCACTGCTTAGGGCTACATCAAGAGGAAACAAAACGTAGAGATAGAACGTGAAACTACTTTGTTTTGTCAACTTTCAAGAAGCTAGCACAAACCGTGTTGGATTCAGAGTTCCAAATACATCTATCAATATAGGAGAAAAGAGAGTGAAACCTAAAAATTCAAACTGTTACTGGAAATGAACGCTTCAACATAGAAGAACGAAATTTGGGGAACCAAGTCGCCTTAGTGTACTGATCATTACCTGAAAGTATCATCCAGTTTGGGTGAAAAAATATTTGCTGAGATTTCTGGAGATTCGTAATTTTTGGAAGCTTGGCAACCCCTTCCCATGAAAGTGTTTCTCGCCAGTCACTGCTTAGGGCTACATCAAGAGGAAACAAAACGTAGAGATAGAACGTGAAACTACTTTGTTGTGTCAAGTTTCAAGAAGCTAGCACAAACCATGTTGGATTTAGAGTTCCAAATACATCTATCAATATAGGAGAAAACAGAGTGAAACCTAAAAATTCAAACTGTTACTGGAAATGAACGCTTCAACATAGAAGAACGAAATTTGGGGAACCAAGTCGCCTTAGTGTACTGATCATTACCTGAAAGTATCATCCAGTTTGGGTGAAAAAATATTTGCTGAGATTTCTGGAGATTCGTAATTTTTGGAAGCTTGGCAACCCCTTCCCATGAAAGTGTTTCTCGCCAGTCACTGCTTAGGGCTACATCAAGAGGAAACAAAACGTAGAGATAGAATGTGAAACTACTTTGTTGTGTCAAGCTTCAAGAAGCTAGCACAAATCGTGTTGGATTTAGAGTTCCAAATACATCTATCAATATAGGAGAAAACAGAGTGAAACCTAAAAATTCAAACTGTTACTGGAAATGAACGCTTCAACATAGAAGAACAAAATTTGGGGAACCAAGTCGCCTTAGTGTACTGATCATTACCTGAAAGTATCATCCAGTTTGGGTGAAAAAATATTTGCTGAGATTTCTGGAGATTCGTAATTTTTGGAAGCTTGGCAACCCCTTCCCATGAAAGTGTTTCTCGCCAGTCACTGCTTAGGGCTACATCAAGAGGAAACAAAACGTAGAGATAGAACGTGAAACTACTTTGTTTTGTCAACTTTCAAGAAGCTAGCACAAACCGTGTTGGATTCAGAGTTCCAAATACATCTATCAATATAGGAGAAAACAGAGTGAAACCTAAAAATTCAAACTGTTACTGGAAATGAACGCTTCAACATAGAAGAACGAAATTTGGGGAACCAAGTCGCCTTAGTGTACTGATCATTACCTGAAAGTATCATCCAGTTTGGGTGAAAAAATATTTGCTGAGATTTCTGGAGATTCGTAATTTTTGGAAGCTTGGCAACCCCTTCCCATGAAAGTGTTTCTCGCCAGTCACTGCTTAGGGCTACATCAAGAGGAAACAAAACGTAGAGATAGAACGTGAAACTACTTTGTTGTGTCAAGCTTCAAGAAGCTACCACAAATCGTGTTGGATTTAGAGTTCCAATACATCTATCAATATAGGAGAAAACAGAGTGAAACCTAAAAATTCAAATTGTTAGTGGAAATGAACGCTTCAACATAGAAGAACGAAATTTGGGGAACCAAGTCGCCTTAATGTACTGATCATTACCTGAAAGTATCATCCAGTTTGGGTGAAAAAATATTTGCTGAGATTTCTGGAGATTCGTAATTTTTGGAAGCTTGGCAACCCCTTCCCATGAAAGTGTTTCTCGCCAGTCACTGCTTAGGGCTACATCAAGAGGAAACAAAACGTAGAGATAGAACGTGAAACTACTTTGTTTTGTCAACTTTCAAGAAGCTAGCACAAACCGTGTTGGATTCAGAGTTCCAAATACATCTATCAATATAGGAGAAAACAGAGTGAAACCTAAAAATTCAAACTGTTACTGGAAATGAACGCTTCAACATAGAAGAATGAAATTTGGGGAACCAAGTCGCCTTAGTGTACTGATCATTACCTGAAAGTATCATCCAGTTTGGGTGAAAAAATATTTGCTGAGATTTCTGGAGATTCGTAATTTTTGGAAGCTTGGCAACCCCTTCCCATGAAAGTGTTTCTCGCCAGTCACTGCTTAGGGCTACATCAAGAGGAAACAAAACGTAGAGATAGAACGTGAAACTACTTTGTTGTGTCAAGTTTCAAGAAGCTAGCACAAACCATGTTGGATTTAGAGTTCCAAATACATCTATCAATATAGGAGAAAACAGAGTGAAACCTAAAAATTCAAACTGTTACTGGAAATGAACGCTTCAACATAGAAGAACGAAATTTGGGGAACCAAATCGCCTTAGTGTACTGATCATTACCTGAAAGTATCATCCAGTTTGGGTGAAAAAATATTTGCTGAGATTTCTGGAGATTCGTAATTTTTGGAAGCTTGGCAACCCCTTCCCATGAAAGTGTTTCTCGCCAGTCACTGCTTAGGGCTACATCAAGAGGAAACAAAACGTAGAGATAGAATGTGAAACTACTTTGTTGTGTCAAGCTTCAAGAAGCTAGCACAATCGTGTTGGATTTAGAGTTCCAAATACATCTATCAATATAGGAGAAAACAGAGTGAAACCTAAAAATTCAAACTGTTACTGGAAATGAACGCTTCAACATAGAAGAACGAAATTTGGGGAACCAAGTCGCCTTAGTGTACTGATCATTACCTGAAAGTATCATCCAGTTTGGGTGAAAAAATATTTGCTGAGATTTCTGGAGATTCGTAATTTTTGGAAGCTTGGCAACCCCTTCCCATGAAAGTGTTTCTCGCCAGTCACTGCTTAGGGCTACATCAAGAGGAAACAAAACGTAGAGATAGAACGTGAAACTACTTTGTTTTGTCAACTTTCAAGAAGCTAGCACAAACCGTGTTGGATTCAGAGTTCCAAATACATCTATCAATATAGGAGAAAACAGAGTGAAACCTAAAAATTCAAACTGTTACTGGAAATGAACGCTTCAACATAGAAGAACGAAATTTGGGGAACCAAGTCGCCTTAGTGTACTGATCATTACCTGAAAGTATCATCCAGTTTGGGTGAAAAAATATTTGCTGAGATTTCTGGAGAGTCGTAATTTTTGGAAGCTTGGCAACCCCTTCCCATGAAAGTGTTTCTCGCCAGTCACTGCTTAGGGCTACATCAAGAGGAAACAAAACGTAGAGATAGAATGTGAAACTACTTTGTTGTGTCAAGCTTCAAGAAGCTACCACAAATCGTGTTGGATTTAGAGTTCCAATACATCTATCAATATAGGAGAAAACAGAGTGAAACCTAAAAATTCAAATTGTTAGTGGAAATGAACGCTTCAACATAGAAGAACGAAATTTGGGGAACCAAGTCGCCTTAGTGTACTGATCATTACCTGAAAGTATCATCCAGTTTGGGTGAAAAAATATTTGCTGAGATTTCTGGAGATTCGTAATTTTTGGAAGCTTGGCAACCCCTTCCCATGAAAGTGTTTCTCGCCAGTCACTGCTTAGGGCTACATCAAGAGGAAACAAAACGTAGAGATAGAACGTGAAACTACTTTGTTGTGTCAAGTTTCAAGAAGCTAGCACAAACCGTGTTGGATTTAGAGTTCCAAATACATCTATCAATATAGGAGAAAACAGAGTGAAACCTAAAAATTCAAACTGTTACTGGAAATGAACGCTTCAACATAGAAGAACGAAATTTGGGGAACCAAGTCGCCTTAGTGTACTGATCATTACCTGAAAGTATCATCCAGTTTGGGTGAAAAAATATTTGCTGAGATTTCTGGAGATTCGTAATTTTTGGAAGCTTGGCAACCCCTTCCCATGAAAGTGTTTCTCGCCAGTCACTGCTTAGGGCTACATCAAGAGGAAAAAAAACGTAGAGATAGAACGTGAAACTACTTTGTTGTGTCAAGTTTCAAGAAGCTAGCACAAACCGTCTTGGATTTAGAGTTCCAAATACATCTATCAATATAGGAGAAAACAGAGTGAAACCTAAAAATTCAAACTGTTAATGGAAATGAACGCTTCAACATAGAAGAACGAAATTTGGGGAACCAAGTCGCCTTAGTGTACTGATCATTACCTGAAAGTATCATCCAGTTTGGGTGAAAAAATATTTGCTGAGATTTTTGGAGATTCGTAATTTTTGGAAGCTTGGCAACCCCTTCCCATGAAAATGTTTCTCGCCAGTCACTGCTTAGGGCTACATCAAGAGGAAACAAAACGTAGAGATAGAACGTGAAACTACTTTGTTTTGTCAACTTTCAAGAAGCTAGCACAAACCGTGTTGGATTCAGAGTTCCAAATACATCTATCAATATAGGAGAAAAGAGAGTGAAACCTAAAAATTCAAACTGTTACTGGAAATAAACGCTTCAACATAGAAGAATGAAATTTGGGGAACCAAGTCGCCTTAGTGTACTGATCATTACCTAAAAGTATCATCCAGTTTGGGTGAAAAAATATTTGCTGAGATTTCTGGAGATTCGTAATTTTGGGAGACTTGGCAAACCCTTCCCATGAAAGTGATTCTCGCCAGTCACTGCTTAGGGCTACATCAAGAGAAAACAAAACGTAGAGATAGAACGTGAAACTACTTTGTTGTGTCAAGTTTCAAGAAGCTAGCACAAACCGTGTTGGATTTAGAGTTCCAAATACATCTATCAATATAGGAGAAAACAGAGTGAAACCTAAAAATTCAAACTGTTACTGGAAATGAACGCTTCAACATAGAAGAACGAAATTTGGGGAACCAAGTCGCCTTAGTGTACTGATCATTACCTGAAAGTATCATCCAGTTTGGGTGAAAAAATATTTGCTGAGATTTCTGGAGATTCGTAATTTTTGGAAGCTTGGCAACCCCTTCCCATGAAAGTGTTTCTCGCCAGTCACTGCTTAGGGCTACATCAAGAGGAAACAAAACGTAGAGATAGAATGTGAAACTACTTTGTTGTGTCAAGCTTCAAGAAGCTAGCACAAATCGTGTTGGATTTAGAGTTCCAAATACATCTATCAATATAGGAGAAAACAGAGTGAAACCTAAAAATTCAAACTGTTACTGGAAATGAACGCTTCAACATAGAAGAACGAAATTTGGGGAACCAAGTCGCCTTAGTGTACTGATCATTACCTGAAAGTATCATCCAGTTTGGGTGAAAAAATATTTGCTGAGATTTCTGGAGATTCGTAATTTTTGGAAGCTTGGCAACCCCTTCCCATGAAAGTGTTTCTCGCCAGTCACTGCTTAGGGCTACATCAAGAGGAAACAAAACGTAGAGATAGAACGTGAAACTACTTTGTTTTGTCAACTTTCAAGAAGCTAGCACAAACCGTGTTGGATTCAGAGTTCCAAATACATCTATCAATATAGGAGAAAACAGAGTGAAACCTAAAAATTCAAACTGTTACTGGAAATGAACGCTTCAACATAGAAGAACGAAATTTGGGGAACCAAGTCGCCTTAGTGTACTGATCATTACCTGAAAGTATCATCCAGTTTGGGTGAAAAAATATTTGCTGAGATTTCTGGAGATTCGTAATTTTTGGAAGCTTGGCAACCCCTTCCCATGAAAGTGTTTCTCGCCAGTCACTGCTTAGGGCTACATCAAGAGGAAACAAAACGTAGAGATAGAATGTGAAACTACTTTGTTGTGTCAAGCTTCAAGAAGCTACCACAAATCGTGTTGGATTTAGAGTTCCAATACATCTATCAATATAGGAGAAAACAGAGTGAAACCTAAAAATTCAAATTGTTAGTGGAAATGAACGCTTCAACATAGAAGAACGAAATTTGGGGAACCAAGTCGCCTTAGTGTACTGATCATTACCTGAAAGTATCATCCAGTTTGGGTGAAAAAATATTTGCTGAGATTTCTGGAGATTCGTAATTTTTGGAAGCTTGGCAACCCCTTCCCATGAAAGTGTTTCTCGCCAGTCACTGCTTAGGGCTACATCAAGAGGAAACAAAACGTAGAGATAGAACGTGAAACTACTTTGTTTTGTCAACTTTCAAGAAGCTAGCACAAACCGTGTTGGATTCAGAGTTCCAAATACATCTATCAATATAGGAGAAAAGAGAGTGAAACCTAAAAATTCAAACTGTTACTGGAAATGAACGCTTCAACATAGAAGAATGAAATTTGGGGAACCAAGTCGCCTTAGTGTACTGATCATTACCTGAAAGTATCATCCAGTTTGGGTGAAAAAATATTTGCTGAGATTTCTGGAGATTCGTAATTTTTGGAAGCTTGGCAACCCCTTCCCATGAAAGTGTTTCTCGCCAGTCACTGCTTAGGGCTACATCAAGAGGAAACAAAACGTAGAGATAGAACGTGAAACTACTTTGTTGTGTCAAGTTTCAAGAAGCTAGCACAAACCATGTTGGATTTAGAGTTCCAAATACATCTATCAATATAGGAGAAAACAGAGTGAAACCTAAAAATTCAAACTGTTACTGGAAATGAACGCTTCAACATAGAAGAACGAAATTTGGGGAACCAAGTCGCCTTAGTGTACTGATCATTACCTGAAAGTATCATCCAGTTTGGGTGAAAAAATATTTGCTGAGATTTCTGGAGATTCGTAATTTTTGGAAGCTTGGCAACCCCTTCCCATGAAAGTGTTTCTCGCCAGTCACTGCTTAGGGCTACATCAAGAGGAAACAAAACGTAGAGATAGAATGTGAAACTACTTTGTTGTGTCAAGCTTCAAGAAGCTAGCACAAATCGTGTTGGATTTAGAGTTCCAAATACATCTATCAATATAGGAGAAAACAGAGTGAAACCTAAAAATTCAAACTGTTACTGGAAATGAACGCTTCAACATAGAAGAACAAAATTTGGGGAACCAAGTCGCCTTAGTGTACTGATCATTACCTGAAAGTATCATCCAGTTTGGGTGAAAAAATATTTGCTGAGATTTCTGGAGATTCGTAATTTTTGGAAGCTTGGCAACCCCTTCCCATGAAAGTGTTTCTCGCCAGTCACTGCTTAGGGCTACATCAAGAGGAAACAAAACGTAGAGATAGAACGTGAAACTACTTTGTTTTGTCAACTTTCAAGAAGCTAGCACAAACCGTGTTGGATTCAGAGTTCCAAATACATCTATCAATATAGGAGAAAACAGAGTGAAACCTAAAAATTCAAACTGTTACTGGAAATGAACGCTTCAACATAGAAGAACGAAATTTGGGGAACCAAGTCGCCTTAGTGTACTGATCATTACCTGAAAGTATCATCCAGTTTGGGTGAAAAAATATTTGCTGAGATTTCTGGAGATTCGTAATTTTTGGAAGCTTGGCAACCCCTTCCCATGAAAGTGTTTCTCGCCAGTCACTGCTTAGGGCTACATCAAGAGGAAACAAAACGTAGAGATAGAACGTGAAACTACTTTGTTGTGTCAAGCTTCAAGAAGCTACCACAAATCGTGTTGGATTTAGAGTTCCAATACATCTATCAATATAGGAGAAAACAGAGTGAAACCTAAAAATTCAAATTGTTAGTGGAAATGAACGCTTCAACATAGAAGAACGAAATTTGGGGAACCAAGTCGCCTTAGTGTACTGATCATTACCTGAAAGTATCATCCAGTTTGGGTGAAAAAATATTTGCTGAGATTTCTGGAGATTCGTAATTTTTGGAAGCTTGGCAACCCCTTCCCATGAAAGTGTTTCTCGCCAGTCACTGCTTAGGGCTACATCAAGAGGAAACAAAACGTAGAGATAGAACGTGAAACTACTTTGTTTTGTCAACTTTCAAGAAGCTAGCACAAACCGTGTTGGATTCAGAGTTCCAAATACATCTATCAATATAGGAGAAAACAGAGTGAAACCTAAAAATTCAAACTGTTACTGGAAATGAACGCTTCAACATAGAAGAATGAAATTTGGGGAACCAAGTCGCCTTAGTGTACTGATCATTACCTGAAAGTATCATCCAGTTTGGGTGAAAAAATATTTGCTGAGATTTCTGGAGATTCGTAATTTTTGGAAGCTTGGCAACCCCTTCCCATGAAAGTGTTTCTCGCCAGTCACTGCTTAGGGCTACATCAAGAGGAAACAAAACGTAGAGATAGAATGTGAAACTACTTTGTTGTGTCAAGTTTCAAGAAGCTAGCACAAACCATGTTGGATTTAGAGTTCCAAATACATCTATCAATATAGGAGAAAACAGAGTGAAACCTAAAAATTCAAACTGTTACTGGAAATGAACGCTTCAACATAGAAGAACGAAATTTGGGGAACCAAATCGCCTTAGTGTACTGATCATTACCTGAAAGTATCATCCAGTTTGGGTGAAAAAATATTTGCTGAGATTTCTGGAGATTCGTAATTTTTGGAAGCTTGGCAACCCCTTCCCATGAAAGTGTTTCTCGCCAGTCACTGCTTAGGGCTACATCAAGAGGAAACAAAACGTAGAGATAGAATGTGAAACTACTTTGTTGTGTCAAGCTTCAAGAAGCTAGCACAATCGTGTTGGATTTAGAGTTCCAAATACATCTATCAATATAGGAGAAAACAGAGTGAAACCTAAAAATTCAAACTGTTACTGGAAATGAACGCTTCAACATAGAAGAACGAAATTTGGGGAACCAAGTCGCCTTAGTGTACTGATCATTACCTGAAAGTATCATCCAGTTTGGGTGAAAAAATATTTGCTGAGATTTTTGGAGATTCGTAATTTTTGGAAGCTTGGCAACCCCTTCCCATGAAAGTGTTTCTCGCCAGTCACTGCTTAGGGCTACATCAAGAGGAAACAAAACGTAGAGATAGAACGTGAAACTACTTTGTTTTGTCAACTTTCAAGAAGCTAGCACAAACCGTGTTGGATTCAGAGTTCCAAATACATCTATCAATATAGGAGAAAACAGAGTGAAACCTAAAATTTCAAACTGTTACTGGAAATGAACGCTTCAACATAGAAGAACGAAATTTGGGGAACCAAGTCGCCTTAGTGTACTGATCATTACCTGAAAGTATCATCCAGTTTGGGTGAAAAAATATTTGCTGAGATTTCTGGAGAGTCGTAATTTTTGGAAGCTTGGCAACCCCTTCCCATGAAAGTGTTTCTCGCCAGTCACTGCTTAGGGCTACATCAAGAGGAAACAAAACGTAGAGATAGAATGTGAAACTACTTTGTTGTGTCAAGCTTCAAGAAGCTACCACAAATCGTGTTGGATTTAGAGTTCCAATACATCTATCAATATAGGAGAAAACAGAGTGAAACCTAAAAATTCAAATTGTTAGTGGAAATGAACGCTTCAACATAGAAGAACGAAATTTGGGGAACCAAGTCGCCTTAGTGTACTGATCATTACCTGAAAGTATCATCCAGTTTGGGTGAAAAAATATTTGCTGAGATTTCTGGAGATTCGTAATTTTTGGAAGCTTGGCAACCCCTTCCCATGAAAGTGTTTCTCGCCAGTCACTGCTTAGGGCTACATCAAGAGGAAACAAAACGTAGAGATAGAACGTGAAACTACTTTGTTGTGTCAAGTTTCAAGAAGCTAGCACAAACCGTGTTGGATTTAGAGTTCCAAATACATCTATCAATATAGGAGAAAACAGAGTGAAACCTAAAAATTCAAACTGTTACTGGAAATGAACGCTTCAACATAGAAGAACGAAATTTGGGGAACCAAGTCGCCTTAGTGTACTGATCATTACCTGAAAGTATCATCCAGTTTGGGTGAAAAAATATTTGCTGAGATTTCTGGAGATTCGTAATTTTTGGAAGCTTGGCAACCCCTTCCCATGAAAGTGTTTCTCGCCAGTCACTGCTTAGGGCTACATCAAGAGGAAAAAAAACGTAGAGATAGAACGTGAAACTACTTTGTTGTGTCAAGTTTCAAGAAGCTAGCACAAACCGTCTTGGATTTAGAGTTCCAAATACATCTATCAATATAGGAGAAAACAGAGTGAAACCTAAAAATTCAAACTGTTAATGGAAATGAACGCTTCAACATAGAAGAACGAAATTTGGGGAACCAAGTCGCCTTAGTGTACTGATCATTACCTGAAAGTATCATCCAGTTTGGGTGAAAAAATATTTGCTGAGATTTCTGGAGATTCGTAATTTTTGGAAGCTTGGCAACCCCTTCCCATGAAAATGTTTCTCGCCAGTCACTGCTTAGGGCTACATCAAGAGGAAACAAAACGTAGAGATAGAACGTGAAACTACTTTGTTTTGTCAACTTTCAAGAAGCTAGCACAAACCGTGTTGGATTCAGAGTTCCAAATACATCTATCAATATAGGAGAAAAGAGAGTGAAACCTAAAAATTCAAACTGTTACTGGAAATGAACGCTTCAACATAGAAGAATGAAATTTGGGGAACCAAGTCGCCTTAGTGTACTGATCATTACCTAAAAGTATCATCCAGTTTGGGTGAAAAAATATTTGCTGAGATTTCTGGAGATTCGTAATTTTGGGAGACTTGGCAAACCCTTCCCATGAAAGTGTTTCTCGCCAGTCACTGCTTAGGGCTACATCAAGAGAAAACAAAACGTAGAGATAGAACGTGAAACTACTTTGTTGTGTCAAGTTTCAAGAAGCTAGCACAAACCGTGTTGGATTTAGAGTTCCAAATACATCTATCAATATAGGAGAAAACAGAGTGAAACCTAAAAATTCAAACTGTTACTGGAAATGAACGCTTCAACATAGAAGAACGAAATTTGGGGAACCAAGTCGCCTTAGTGTACTGATCATTACCTGAAAGTATCATCCAGTTTGGGTGAAAAAATATTTGCTGAGATTTCTGGAGATTCGTAATTTTTGGAAGCTTGGCAACCCCTTCCCATGAAAGTGTTTCTCGCCAGTCACTGCTTAGGGCTACATCAAGAGGAAACAAAACGTAGAGATAGAATGTGAAACTACTTTGTTGTGTCAAGCTTCAAGAAGCTAGCACAAATCGTGTTGGATTTAGAGTTCCAAATACATCTATCAATATAGGAGAAAACAGAGTGAAACCTAAAAATTCAAACTGTTACTGGAAATGAACGCTTCAACATAGAAGAACGAAATTTGGGGAACCAAGTCGCCTTAGTGTACTGATCATTACCTGAAAGTATCATCCAGTTTGGGTGAAAAAATATTTGCTGAGATTTCTGGAGATTCGTAATTTTTGGAAGCTTGGCAACCCCTTCCCATGAAAGTGTTTCTCGCCAGTCACTGCTTAGGGCTACATCAAGAGGAAACAAAACGTAGAGATAGAACGTGAAACTACTTTGTTTTGTCAACTTTCAAGAAGCTAGCACAAACCGTGTTGGATTCAGAGTTCCAAATACATCTATCAATATAGGAGAAAACAGAGTGAAACCTAAAAATTCAAACTGTTACTGGAAATGAACGCTTCAACATAGAAGAACGAAATTTGGGGAACCAAGTCGCCTTAGTGTACTGATCATTACCTGAAAGTATCATCCAGTTTGGGTGAAAAAATATTTGCTGAGATTTCTGGAGATTCGTAATTTTTGGAAGCTTGGCAACCCCTTCCCATGAAAGTGTTTCTCGCCAGTCACTGCTTAGGGCTACATCAAGAGGAAACAAAACGTAGAGATAGAATGTGAAACTACTTTGTTGTGTCAAGCTTCAAGAAGCTACCACAAATCGTGTTGGATTTAGAGTTCCAATACATCTATCAATATAGGAGAAAACAGAGTGAAACCTAAAAATTCAAATTGTTAGTGGAAATGAACGCTTCAACATAGAAGAACGAAATTTGGGGAACCAAGTCGCCTTAGTGTACTGATCATTACCTGAAAGTATCATCCAGTTTGGGTGAAAAAATATTTGCTGAGATTTCTGGAGATTCGTAATTTTTGGAAGCTTGGCAACCCCTTCCCATGAAAGTGTTTCTCGCCAGTCACTGCTTAGGGCTACATCAAGAGGAAACAAAACGTAGAGATAGAACGTGAAACTACTTTGTTTTGTCAACTTTCAAGAAGCTAGCACAAACCGTGTTGGATTCAGAGTTCCAAATACATCTATCAATATAGGAGAAAAGAGAGTGAAACCTAAAAATTCAAACTGTTACTGGAAATGAACGCTTCAACATAGAAGAATGAAATTTGGGGAACCAAGTCGCCTTAGTGTACTGATCATTACCTGAAAGTATCATCCAGTTTGGGTGAAAAAATATTTGCTGAGATTTCTGGAGATTCGTAATTTTTGGAAGCTTGGCAACCCCTTCCCATGAAAGTGTTTCTCGCCAGTCACTGCTTAGGGCTACATCAAGAGGAAACAAAACGTAGAGATAGAACGTGAAACTACTTTGTTGTGTCAAGTTTCAAGAAGCTAGCACAAACCGTGTTGGATTTAGAGTTCCAAATACATCTATCAATATAGGAGAAAACAGAGTGAAACCTAAAAATTCAAACTGTTACTGGAAATGAACGCTTCAACATAGAAGAACGAAATTTGGGGAACCAAGTCGCCTTAGTGTACTGATCATTACCTGAAAGTATCATCCAGTTTGGGTGAAAAAATATTTGCTGAGATTTCTGGAGATTCGTAATTTTTGGAAGCTTGGCAACCCCTTCCCATGAAAGTGTTTCTCGCCAGTCACTGCTTAGGGCTACATCAAGAGGAAACAAAACGTAGAGATAGAATGTGAAACTACTTTGTTGTGTCAAGCTTCAAGAAGCTAGCACAAATCGTGTTGGATTTAGAGTTCCAAATACATCTATCAATATAGGAGAAAACAGAGTGAAACCTAAAAATTCAAACTGTTACTGGAAATGAACGCTTCAACATAGAAGAACGAAATTTGGGGAACCAAGTCGCCTTAGTGTACTGATCATTACCTGAAAGTATCATCCAGTTTGGGTGAAAAAATATTTGCTGAGATTTCTGGAGATTCGTAATTTTTGGAAGCTTGGCAACCCCTTCCCATGAAAGTGTTTCTCGCCAGTCACTGCTTAGGGCTACATCAAGAGGAAACAAAACGTAGAGATAGAACGTGAAACTACTTTGTTTTGTCAACTTTCAAGAAGCTAGCACAAACCGTGTTGGATTCAGAGTTCCAAATACATCTATCAATATAGGAGAAAACAGAGTGAAACCTAAAAATTCAAACTGTTACTGGAAATGAACGCTTCAACATAGAAGAACGAAATTTGGGGAACCAAGTCGCCTTAGTGTACTGATCATTACCTGAAAGTATCATCCAGTTTGGGTGAAAAAATATTTGCTGAGATTTCTGGAGATTCGTAATTTTTGGAAGCTTGGCAACCCCTTCCCATGAAAGTGTTTCTCGCCATTCACTGCTTAGGGCTACATCAAGAGGAAACAAAACGTAGAGATAGAATGTGAAACTACTTTGTTGTGTCAAGCTTCAAGAAGCTACCACAAATCGTGTTGGATTTAGAGTTCCAATACATCTATCAATATAGGAGAAAACAGAGTGAAACCTAAAAATTCAAATTGTTAGTGGAAATGAACGCTTCAACATAGAAGAACGAAATTTGGGGAACCAAGTCGCCTTAGTGTACTGATCATTACCTGAAAGTATCATCCAGTTTGGGTGAAAAAATATTTGCTGAGATTTCTGGAGATTCGTAATTTTTGGAAGCTTGGCAACCCCTTCCCATGAAAGTGTTTCTCGCCAGTCACTGCTTAGGGCTACATCAAGAGGAAACAAAACGTAGAGATAGAACGTGAAACTACTTTGTTTTGTCAACTTTCAAGAAGCTAGCACAAACCGTGTTGGATTCAGAGTTCCAAATACATCTATCAATATAGGAGAAAAGAGAGTGAAACCTAAAAATTCAAACTGTTACTGGAAATGAACGCTTCAACATAGAAGAATGAAATTTGGGGAACCAAGTCGCCTTAGTGTACTGATCATTACCTGAAAGTATCATCCAGTTTGGGTGAAAAAATATTTGCTGAGATTTCTGGAGATTCGTAATTTTTGGAAGCTTGGCAACCCCTTCCCATGAAAGTGTTTCTCGCCAGTCACTGCTTAGGGCTACATCAAGAGGAAACAAAACGTAGAGATAGAACGTGAAACTACTTTGTTGTGTCAAGTTTCAAGAAGCTAGCACAAACCGTGTTGGATTTAGAGTTCCAAATACATCTATCAATATAGGAGAAAACAGAGTGAAACCTAAAAATTCAAACTGTTACTGGAAATGAACGCTTCAACATAGAAGAACGAAATTTGGGGAACCAAGTCGCCTTAGTGTACTGATCATTACCTGAAAGTATCATCCAGTTTGGGTGAAAAAATATTTGCTGAGATTTCTGGAGATTCGTAATTTTTGGAAGCTTGGCAACCCCTTCCCATGAAAGTGTTTCTCGCCAGTCACTGCTTAGGGCTACATCAAGAGGAAACAAAACGTAGAGATAGAATGTGAAACTACTTTGTTGTGTCAAGCTTCAAGAAGCTAGCACAAATCGTGTTGGATTTAGAGTTCCAAATACATCTATCAATATAGGAGAAAACAGAGTGAAACCTAAAAATTCAAACTGTTACTGGAAATGAACGCTTCAACATAGAAGAACGAAATTTGGGGAACCAAGTCACCTTAGTGTACTGATCATTACCTGAAAGTATCATCCAGTTTGGGTGAAAAAATATTTGCTGAGATTTCTGGAGATTCGTAATTTTTGGAAGCTTGGCAACCCCTTCCCATGAAAGTGTTTCTCGCCAGTCACTGCTTAGGGCTACATCAAGAGGAAACAAAACGTAGAGATAGAACGTGAAACTACTTTGTTGTGTCAAGTTTCAAGAAGCTAGCACAAACCGTGTTGGATTTAGAGTTCCAAATACATCTATCAATATAGGAGAAAACAGAGTGAAACCTAAAAATTCAAACTGTTACTGGAAATGAACGCTTCAACATAGAAGAACGAAATTTGGGGAACCAAGTCGCCTTAGTGTACTGATCATTACCTGAAAGTATCATCCAGTTTGGGTGAAAAAATATTTGCTGAGATTTCTGGAGATTCGTAATTTTTGGAAGCTTGGCAACCCCTTCCCATGAAAGTGTTTCTCGCCAGTCACTGCTTAGGGCTACATCAAGAGGAAACAAAACGTAGAGATAGAACGTGAAACTACTTTGTTGTGTCAAGTTTCAAGAAGCTAGCACAAACCGTCTTGGATTTAGAGTTCCAAATACATCTATCAATATAGGAGAAAACAGAGTGAAACCTAAAAATTCAAACTGTTAATGGAAATGAACGCTTCAACATAGAAGAACGAAATTTGGGGAACCAAGTCGCCTTAGTGTACTGATCATTACCTGAAAGTATCATCCAGTTTGGGTGAAAAAATATTTGCTGAGATTTCTGGAGATTCGTAATTTTTGGAAGCTTGGCAACCCCTTCCCATGAAAGTGTTTCTCGCCAGTCACTGCTTAGGGCTACATCAAGAGGAAACAAAACGTAGAGATAGAACGTGAAACTACTTTGTTGTGTCAAGTTTCAAGAAGCTAGCACAAACCATGTTGGATTTAGAGTTCCAAATACATCTATCAATATAGGAGAAAACAGAGTGAAACCTAAAAATTCAAACTGTTACTGGAAATGAACGCTTCAACATAGAAGAACGAAATCTGGGGAACCAAGTCGCCTTAGTGTACTGATCATTACCTGAAAGTATCATCCAGTTTGGGTGAAAAAATATTTGCTGAGATTTCTGGAGATTCGTAATTTTTGGAAGCTTGGCAACCCCTTCCCATGAAAGTGTTTCTCGCCAGTCACTGCTTAGGGCTACATCAAGAGGAAACAAAACGTAGAGATAGAATGTGAAACTACTTTGTTGTGTCAAGCTTCAAGAAGCTACCACAAATCGTGTTGGATTTAGAGTTCCAATACATCTATCAATATAGGAGAAAACAGAGTGAAACCTAAAAATTCAAATTGTTAGTGGAAATGAACGCTTCAACATAGAAGAACGAAATTTGGGGAACCAAGTCGCCTTAGTGTACTGATCATTACCTGAAAGTATCATCCAGTTTGGGTGAAAAAATATTTGCTGAGATTTCTGGAGATTCGTAATTTTTGGAAGCTTGGCAACCCCTTCCCATGAAAGTGTTTCTCGCCAGTCACTGCTTAGGGCTACATCAAGAGGAAACAAAACGTAGAGATAGAACGTGAAACTACTTTGTTTTGTCAACTTTCAAGAAGCTAGCACAAACCGTGTTGGATTCAGAGTTCCAAATACATCTATCAATATAGGAGAAAAGAGAGTGAAACCTAAAAATTCAAACTGTTACTGGAAATGAACGCTTCAACATAGAAGAATGAAATTTGGGGAACCAAGTCGCCTTAGTGTACTGATCATTACCTGAAAGTGTCATCCAGTTTGGGTGAAAAAATATTTGCTGAGATTTCTGGAGATTCGTAATTTTTGGAAGCTTGGCAACCCCTTCCCATGAAAGTGTTTCTCGCCAGTCACTGCTTAGGGCTACATCAAGAGGAAACAAAACGTAGAGATAGAACGTGAAACTACTTTGTTTTGTCAAGTTTCAAGAAGCTAGCACAAACCGTGTTGGATTCAGAGTTCCAAATACATCTATCAATATAGGAGAAAACAGAGTGAAACCTAAAAATTCAAACTGTTACTGGAAATGAACGCTTCAACATAGAAGAACGAAATTTGGGGAACCAAGTCGCCTTAGTGTACTGATCATTACCTGAAAGTATCATCCAGTTTGGGTGAAAAAATATTTGCTGAGATTTCTGGAGATTCGTAATTTTTGGAAGCTTGGCAACCCCTTCCCATGAAAGTGTTTCTCGCCAGTCACTGCTTAGGGCTACATCAAGAGGAAACAAAACGTAGAGATAGAATGTGAAACTACTTTGTTGTGTCAAGCTTCAAGAAGCTAGCACAAATCGTGTTGGATTTAGAGTTCCAAATACATCTATCAATATAGGAGAAAACAGAGTGAAACCTAAAAATTCAAACTGTTACTGGAAATGAACGCTTCAACATAGAAGAACGAAATTTGGGGAACCAAGTCGCCTTAGTGTACTGATCATTACCTGAAAGTATCATCCAGTTTGGGTGAAAAAATATTTGCTGAGATTTCTGGAGATTCGTAATTTTTGGAAGCTTGGCAACCCCTTCCCATGAAAGTGTTTCTCGCCAGTCACTGCTTAGGGCTACATCAAGAGGAAACAAAACGTAGAGATAGAACGTGAAACTACTTTGTTGTGTCAAGTTTCAAGAAGCTAGCACAAACCGTGTTGGATTTAGAGTTCCAAATACATCTATCAATATAGGAGAAAACAGAGTGAAACCTAAAAATTCAAACTGTTACTGGAAATGAACGCTTCAACATAGAAGAACGAAATTTGGGGAACCAAGTCGCCTTAGTGTACTGATCATTACCTGAAAGTATCATCCAGTTTGGGTGAAAAAATATTTGCTGAGATTTCTGGAGATTCGTAATTTTTGGAAGCTTGGCAACCCCTTCCCATGAAAGTGTTTCTCGCCAGTCACTGCTTAGGGCTACATCAAGAGGAAACAAAACGTAGAGATAGAATGTGAAACTACTTTGTTGTGTCAAGTTTCAAGAAGCTAGCACAAACCGTCTTGGATTTAGAGTTCCAAATACATCTATCAATATAGGAGAAAACAGAGTGAAACCTAAAAATTCAAACTGTTAATGGAAATGAACGCTTCAACATAGAAGAACGAAATTTGGGGAACCAAGTCGCCTTAGTGTACTGATCATTACCTGAAAGTATCATCCAGTTTGGGTGAAAAAATATTTGCTGAGATTTCTGGAGATTCGTAATTTTTGGAAGCTTGGCAACCCCTTCCCATGAAAATGTTTCTCGCCAGTCACTGCTTAGGGCTAAATCAAGAGGAAACAAAACGTAGAGATAGAACGTGAAACTACTTTGTTTTGTCAACTTTCAAGAAGCTAGCACAAACCGTGTTGGATTCAGAGTTCCAAATACATCTATCAATATAGGAGAAAAGAGAGTGAAACCTAAAAATTCAAACTGTTACTGGAAATGAATGCTACAACATAGAAGAATGAAATTTGGGGAACCAAGTCGCCTTAGTGTACTGATCATTACCTGAAAGTATCATCCAGTTTGGGTGAAAAAATATTTGCTGAGATTTCTGGAGATTCGTAATTTTGGGAGACTTGGCAAACCCTTCCCATGAAAGTGTTTCTCGCCAGTCACTGCTTAGGGCTACATCAAGAGAAAACAAAACGTAGAGATAGAACGTGAAACTACTTTGTTGTGTCAAGTTTCAAGAAGCTAGCACAAACCGTGTTGGATTTAGAGTTCCAAATACATCTATCAATATAGGAGAAAACAGAGTGAAACCTAAAAATTCAAACTGTTACTGGAAATGAACGCTTCAACATAGAAGAACGAAATTTGGGGAACCAAGTCGCCTTAGTGTACTGATCATTACCTGAAAGTATCATCCAGTTTGGGTGAAAAAATATTTGCTGAGATTTCTGGAGATTCGTAATTTTTGGAAGCTTGGCAACCCCTTCCCATGAAAGTGTTTCTCGCCAGTCACTGCTTAGGGCTACATCAAGAGGAAACAAAACGTAGAGATAGAATGTGAAACTACTTTGTTGTGTCAAGCTTCAAGAAGCTAGCACAAATCGTGTTGGATTTAGAGTTCCAAATACATCTATCAATATAGGAGAAAACAGAGTGAAACCTAAAAATTCAAACTGTTACTGGAAATGAACGCTTCAACATAGAAGAACGAAATTTGGGGAACCAAGTCGCCTTAGTGTACTGATCATTACCTGAAAGTATCATCCAGTTTGGGTGAAAAAATATTTGCTGAGATTTCTGGAGATTCGTAATTTTTGGAAGCTTGGCAACCCCTTCCCATGAAAGTGTTTCTCGCCAGTCACTGCTTAGGGCTACATCAAGAGGAAACAAAACGTAGAGATAGAACGTGAAACTACTTTGTTTTGTCAACTTTCAAGAAGCTAGCACAAACCGTGTTGGATTCAGAGTTCCAAATACATCTATCAATATAGGAGAAAACAGAGTGAAACCTAAAAATTCAAACTGTTACTGGAAATGAACGCTTCAACATAGAAGAACGAAATTTGGGGAACCAAGTCGCCTTAGTGTACTGATCATTACCTGAAAGTATCATCCAGTTTGGGTGAAAAAATATTTGCTGAGATTTCTGGAGATTCGTAATTTTTGGAAGCTTGGCAACCCCTTCCCATGAAAGTGTTTCTCGCCAGTCACTGCTTAGGGCTACATCAAGAGGAAACAAAACGTAGAGATAGAATGTGAAACTACTTTGTTGTGTCAAGCTTCAAGAAGCTACCACAAATCGTGTTGGATTTAGAGTTCCAATACATCTATCAATATAGGAGAAAACAGAGTGAAACCTAAAAATTCAAATTGTTAGTGGAAATGAACGCTTCAACATAGAAGAACGAAATTTGGGGAACCAAGTCGCCTTAGTGTACTGATCATTACCTGAAAGTATCATCCAGTTTGGGTGAAAAAATATTTGCTGAGATTTCTGGAGATTCGTAATTTTTGGAAGCTTGGCAACCCCTTCCCATGAAAATGTTTCTCGCCAGTCACTGCTTAGGGCTACATCAAGAGGAAACAAAACGTAGAGATAGAACGTGAAACTACTTTGTTTTGTCAACTTTCAAGAAGCTAGCACAAACCGTGTTGGATTCAGAGTTCCAAATACATCTATCAATATAGGAGAAAAGAGAGTGAAACCTAAAAATTCAAACTGTTACTGGAAATGAATGCTACAACATAGAAGAATGAAATTTGGGGAACCAAGTCGCCTTAGTGTACTGATCATTACCTGAAAGTATCATCCAGTTTGGGTGAAAAAATATTTGCTGAGATTTCTGGAGATTCGTAATTTTGGGAGACTTGGCAAACCCTTCCCATGAAAGTGTTTCTCGCCAGTCACTGCTTAGGGCTACATCAAGAGAAAACAAAACGTAGAGATAGAACGTGAAACTACTTTGTTGTGTCAAGTTTCAAGAAGCTAGCACAAACCGTGTTGGATTTAGAGTTCCAAATACATCTATCAATATAGGAGAAAACAGAGTGAAACCTAAAAATTCAAACTGTTACTGGAAATGAACGCTTCAACATAGAAGAACGAAATTTGGGGAACCAAGTCGCCTTAGTGTACTGATCATTACCTGAAAGTATCATCCAGTTTGGGTGAAAAAATATTTGCTGAGATTTCTGGAGATTCGTAATTTTTGGAAGCTTGGCAACCCCTTCCCATGAAAGTGTTTCTCGCCAGTCACTGCTTAGGGCTACATCAAGAGGAAACAAAACGTAGAGATAGAATGTGAAACTACTTTGTTGTGTCAAGCTTCAAGAAGCTAGCACAAATCGTGTTGGATTTAGAGTTCCAAATACATCTATCAATATAGGAGAAAACAGAGTGAAACCTAAAAATTCAAACTGTTACTGGAAATGAACGCTTCAACATAGAAGAACGAAATTTGGGGAACCAAGTCGCCTTAGTGTACTGATCATTACCTGAAAGTATCATCCAGTTTGGGTGAAAAAATATTTGCTGAGATTTCTGGAGATTCGTAATTTTTGGAAGCTTGGCAACCCCTTCCCATGAAAGTGTTTCTCGCCAGTCACTGCTTAGGGCTACATCAAGAGGAAACAAAACGTAGAGATAGAACGTGAAACTACTTTGTTTTGTCAACTTTCAAGAAGCTAGCACAAACCGTGTTGGATTCAGAGTTCCAAATACATCTATCAATATAGGAGAAAACAGAGTGAAACCTAAAAATTCAAACTGTTACTGGAAATGAACGCTTCAACATAGAAGAACGAAATTTGGGGAACCAAGTCGCCTTAGTGTACTGATCATTACCTGAAAGTATCATCCAGTTTGGGTGAAAAAATATTTGCTGAGATTTCTGGAGATTCGTAATTTTTGGAAGCTTGGCAACCCCTTCCCATGAAAGTGTTTCTCGCCAGTCACTGCTTAGGGCTACATCAAGAGGAAACAAAACGTAGAGATAGAATGTGAAACTACTTTGTTGTGTCAAGCTTCAAGAAGCTACCACAAATCGTGTTGGATTTAGAGTTCCAATACATCTATCAATATAGGAGAAAACAGAGTGAAACCTAAAAATTCAAATTGTTAGTGGAAATGAACGCTTCAACATAGAAGAACGAAATTTGGGGAACCAAGTCGCCTTAGTGTACTGATCATTACCTGAAAGTATCATCCAGTTTGGGTGAAAAAATATTTGCTGAGATTTCTGGAGATTCGTAATTTTTGGAAGCTTGGCAACCCCTTCCCATGAAAGTGTTTCTCGCCAGTCACTGCTTAGGGCTACATCAAGAGGAAACAAAACGTAGAGATAGAACGTGAAACTACTTTGTTTTGTCAACTTTCAAGAAGCTAGCACAAACCGTGTTGGATTCAGAGTTCCAAATACATCTATCAATATAGGAGAAAAGAGAGTGAAACCTAAAAATTCAAACTGTTACTGGAAATGAACGCTTCAACATAGAAGAATGAAATTTGGGGAAACAAGTCGCCTTAGTGTACTGATCATTACCTGAAAGTATCATCCAGTTTGGGTGAAAAAATATTTGCTGAGATTTCTGGAGATTCGTAATTTTTGGAAGCTTGGCAACCCCTTCCCATGAAAGTGTTTCTCGCCAGTCACTGCTTAGGGCTACATCAAGAGGAAACAAAACGTAGAGATAGAACGTGAAACTACTTTGTTGTGTCAAGTTTCAAGAAGCTAGCACAAACCATGTTGGATTTAGAGTTCCAAATACATCTATCAATATAGGAGAAAACAGAGTGAAACCTAAAAATTCAAACTGTTACTGGAAATGAACGCTTCAACATAGAAGAACGAAATCTGGGGAACCAAGTCGCCTTAGTGTACTGATCATTACCTGAAAGTATCATCCAGTTTGGGTGAAAAAATATTTGCTGAGATTTCTGGAGATTCGTAATTTTTGGAAGCTTGGCAACCCCTTCCCATGAAAGTGTTTCTCGCCAGTCACTGCTTAGGGCTACATCAAGAGGAAACAAAACGTAGAGATAGAATGTGAAACTACTTTGTTGTGTCAAGCTTCAAGAAGCTAGCACAAATCGTGTTGGATTTAGAGTTCCAAATACATCTATCAATGTAGGAGAAAACAGAGTGAAACCTAAAAATTCAAACTGTTACTGGAAATGAACGCTTCAACATAGAAGAACGAAATTTGGGGAACCAAGTCGCCTTAGTGTACTGATCATTACCTGAAAGTATCATCCAGTTTGGGTGAAAAAATATTTGCTGAGATTTCTGGAGATTCGTAATTTTTGGAAGCTTGGCAACCCCTTCCCATGAAAGTGTTTCTCGCCAGTCACTGCTTAGGGCTACATCAAGAGGAAACAAAACGTAGAGATAGAACGTGAAACTACTTTGTTTTGTCAACTTTCAAGAAGCTAGCACAAACCGTGTTGGATTCAGAGTTCCAAATACATCTATCAATATAGGAGAAAACAGAGTGAAACCTAAAAATTCAAACTGTTACTGGAAATGAACGCTTCAACATAGAAGAACGAAATTTGGGGAACCAAGTCGCCTTAGTGTACTGATCATTACCTGAAAGTATCATCCAGTTTGGGTGAAAAAATATTTGCTGAGATTTCTGGAGATTCGTAATTTTTGGAAGCTTGGCAACCCCTTCCCATGAAAGTGTTTCTCGCCAGTCACTGCTTAGGGCTACATCAAGAGGAAACAAAACGTAGAGATAGAACGTGAAACTACTTTGTTTTGTCAACTTTCAAGAAGCTAGCACAAACCGTGTTGGATTCAGAGTTCCAAATACATCTATCAATATAGGAGAAAAGAGAGTGAAACCTAAAAATTCAAACTGTTACTGGAAATGAACGCTTCAACATAGAAGAATGAAATTTGGGGAAACAAGTCGCCTTAGTGTACTGATCATTACCTGAAAGTATCATCCAGTTTGGGTGAAAAAATATTTGCTGAGATTTCTGGAGATTCGTAATTTTTGGAAGCTTGGCAACCCCTTCCCATGAAAGTGTTTCTCGCCAGTCACTGCTTAGGGCTACATCAAGAGGAAACAAAACGTAGAGATAGAACGTGAAACTACTTTGTTGTGTCAAGTTTCAAGAAGCTAGCACAAACCGTGTTGGATTTAGAGTTCCAAATACATCTATCAATATAGGAGAAAACAGAGTGAAACCTAAAAATTGAAACTGTTACTGGAAATGAACGCTTCAACATAGAAGAACGAAATTTGGGGAACCAAGTCGCCTTAGTGTACTGATCATTACCTGAAATTATCATCCAGTTTGGGTGAAAAAATATTTGCTGAGATTTCTGGAGATTCGTAATTTTTGGAAGCTTGGGAACCCCTTCCCATGAAAGTGTTTCTCGCCAGTCACTGCTTAGGACTACATCAAGAGGAAACAAAACGTAGAGATAGAATGTGAAACTACTTTGTTGTGTCAATCTTCAAGAAGCTACCACAAATCGTGTTGGATTTAGAGTTCCAATACATCTATCAATATAGGAGAAAACAGAGTGAAACCTAAAAATTCAAATTGTTAGTGGAAATGAACGCTTCAACATAGAAGAACGAAATTTGGGGAACCAAGTCGCCTTAGTGTACTGATCATTACCTGAAAGTATCATCCAGTTTGGGTGAAAAAATATTTGCTGAGATTTCTGGAGATTCGTAATTTTTGGAAGCTTGGCAACCCCTTCCCATGAAAGTGTTTCTCGCCAGTCACTGCTTAGGGCTACATCAAGAGGAAACAAAACGTAGAGATAGAACGTGAAACTACTTTGTTTTGTCAACTTTCAAGAAGCTAGCACAAACCGTGTTGGATTCAGAGTTCCAAATACATCTATCAATATAGGAGAAAAGAGAGTGAAACCTAAAAATTCAAACTGTTACTGGAAATGAACGCTTCAACATAGAAGAATGAAATTTGGGGAACCAAGTCGCCTTAGTGTACTGATCATTACCTGAAAGTATCATCCAGTTTGGGTGAAAAAATATTTGCTGAGATTTCTGGAGATTCGTAATTTTTGGAAGCTTGGCAACCCCTTCCCATGAAAGTGTTTCTCGCCAGTCACTGCTTAGGGCTACATCAAGAGGAAACAAAACGTAGAGATAGAACGTGAAACTACTTTGTTGTGTCAACTTTCAAGAAGCTAGCACAAACCGTGTTGGATTCAGAGTTCCAAATACATCTATCAATATAGGAGAAAACAGAGTGAAACCTAAAAATTCAAACTGTTACTGGAAATGAACGCTTCAACATAGAAGAACGAAATTTGGGGAACCAAGTCGCCTTAGTGTACTGATCATTACCTGAAAGTATCATCCAGTTTGGGTGAAAAAATATTTGCTGAGATTTCTGGAGATTCGTAATTTTTGGAAGCTTGGCAACCCCTTCCCATGAAAGTGTTTCTCGCCAGTCACTGCTTAGGGCTACATCAAGAGGAAACAAAACGTAGAGATAGAACGTGAAACTACTTTGTTTTGTCAACTTTCAAGAAGCTAGCACAAACCGTGTTGGATTCAGAGTTCCAAATACATCTATCAATATAGGAGAAAACAGAGTGAAACCTAAAAATTCAAACTGTTACTGGAAATGAACGCTTCAACATAGAAGAACGAAATTTGGGGAACCAAGTCGCCTTAGTGTACTGATCATTACCTGAAAGTATCATCCAGTTTGGGTGAAAAAATATTTGCTGAGATTTCTGGAGATTCGTAATTTTTGGAAGCTTGGCAACCCCTTCCCATGAAAGTGTTTCTCGCCAGTCACTGCTTAGGGCTACATCAAGAGGAAACAAAACGTAGAGATAGAACGTGAAACTACTTTGTTGTGTCAAGTTTCAAGAAGCTAGCACAAACCGTGTTGGATTTAGAGTTCCAAATACATCTATCAATATAGGAGAAAACAGAGTGAAACCTAAAAATTCAAACTGTTACTGGAAATGAACGCTTCAACATAGAAGAACGAAATTTGGGGAACCAAGTCGCCTTAGTGTACTGATCATTACCTGAAAGTATCATCCAGTTTGGGTGAAAAAATATTTGCTGAGATTTCTGGAGATTCGTAATTTTGGGAAGCTTGGCAACCCCTTCCCATGAAAGTGTTTCTCGCCAGTCACTGCTTAGGGCTACATCAAGAGGAAACAAAACGTAGAGATAGAATGTGAAACTACTTTGTTGTGTCAAGCTTCAAGAAGCTACCACAAATCGTGTTGGATTTAGAGTTCCAAATACATCTATCAATATAGGAGAAAACAGAGTGAAACCTAAAAATTCAAACTGTTACTGGAAATGAACGCTTCAACATAGAAGAACGAAATTTGGGGAACCAAGTCGCCTTAGTGTACTGATCATTACCTGAAAGTATCATCCAGTTTGGGTGAAAAAATATCTGCTGAGATTTCTGGAGATTCGTAATTTTTGGAAGCTTGGCAACCCCTTCCCATGAAAGTGTTTCTCGCCAGTCACTGCTTAGGGCTACATCAAGAGGAAACAAAACGTAGAGATAGAACGTGAAACTACTTTGTTTTGTCAACTTTCAAGAAGCTAGCACAAACCGTGTTGGATTCAGAGTTCCAAATACATCTATCAATATAGGAGAAAACAGAGTGAAACCTAAAAATTCAAACTGTTACTGGAAATGAACGCTTCAACATAGAAGAACGAAATTTGGGGAACCAAGTCGCCTTAGTGTACTGATCATTACCTGAAAGTATCATCCAGTTTGGGTGAAAAAATATTTGCTGAGATTTCTGGAGATTCGTAATTTTGGGAAGCTTGGCAACCCCTTCCCATGAAAGTGTTTCTCGCCAGTCACTGCTTAGGGCTACATCAAGAGGAAACAAAACGTAGAGATAGAACGTGAAACTACTTTGTTGGGTCAAGTTTCAAGAAGCTAGCACAAACCGTGTTGGATTTAGAGTTCCAAATACATCTATCAATATAGGAGAAAACAGAGTGAAACCTAAAAATTCAAACTGTTACTGGAAATGAACGCTTCAACATAGAAGAACGAAATTTGGGGAACCAAGTCGCCTTAGTGTACTGATCATTACCTGAAAGTATCATCCAGTTTGGGTGAAAAAATATTTGCTGAGATTTCTGGAGATTCGTAATTTTGGGAAGCTTGGCAACCCCTTCCCATGAAAGTGTTTCTCGCAAGTCACTGCTTAGGGCTACATCAAGAGGAAACAAAACGTAGAGATAGAATGTGAAACTACTTTGTTGTGTCAAGCTTCAAGAAGCTACCACAAATCGTGTTGGATTTAGAGTTCCAAATACATCTATCAATATAGGAGAAAACAGAGTGAAACCTAAAAATTCAAACTGTTACTGGAAATGAACGCTTCAACATAGAAGAACGAAATTTGGGGAACCAAGTCGCCTTAGTGTACTGATCATTACCTGAAAGTATCATCCAGTTTGGGTGAAAAAATATTTGCTGAGATTACTGGAGATTCGTAATTTTTGGAGACTTGGCAAACCCTTCCCATGAAAGTGTTTCTCGCCAGTCACTGCTTAGGGCTATATCAAGAGGAAACAAAACGTAGAGATAGAACGTGAAACTACTTTTTGTGTCAAGTTTCAAGAAGCTAGCACAAACCGTGTTGGATTTAGAGTTCCAAATACATCTATCAATATAGGAGAAAACAGAGTGAAACCTAAAAATTGAAACTGTTACTGGAAATGAACGCTTCAACATAGAAGAACGAAATTTGGGGAACCAAGTCGCCTTAGTGTACTGATCATTACCTGAAAGTATCATCCAGTTTGGGTGAAAAAATATTTGCTGAGATTTCTGGAGATTCGTAATTTTTGGAAGCTTGGGAACCCCTTCCCATGAAAGTGTTTCTCGCCAGTCACTGCTTAGGACTACATCAAGAGGAAACAAAACGTAGAGATAGAATGTGAAACTACTTTGTTGTGTCAAGCTTCAAGAAGCTACCACAAATCGTGTTGGATTTAGAGTTCCAATACATCTATCAATATAGGAGAAAACAGAGTGAAACCTAAAAATTCAAATTGTTAGTGGAAATGAACGCTTCAACATAGAAGAACGAAATTTGGGGAACCAAGTCGCCTTAGTGTACTGATCATTACCTGAAAGTATCATCCAGTTTGGGTGAAAAAATATTTGCTGAGATTTCTGGAGATTCGTAATTTTTGGAAGCTTGGCAACCCCTTCCCATGAAAGTGTTTCTCGCCAGTCACTGCTTAGGGCTACATCAAGAGGAAACAAAACGTAGAGATAGAATGTGAAACTACTTTGTTTTGTCAACTTTCAAGAAGCTAGCACAAACCGTGTTGGATTCAGAGTTCCAAATACATCTATCAATATAGGAGAAAAGAGAGTGAAACCTAAAAATTCAAACTGTTACTGGAAATGAACGCTTCAACATAGAAGAATGAAATTTGGGGAACCAAGTCGCCTTAGTGTACTGATCATTACCTGAAAGTATCATCCAGTTTGGGTGAAAAAATATTTGCTGAGATTTCTGGAGATTCGTAATTTTTGGAAGCTTGGCAACCCCTTCCCATGAAAGTGTTTCTCGCCAGTCACTGCTTAGGGCTACATCAAGAGGAAACAAAACGTAGAGATAGAACGTGAAACTACTTTGTTGTGTCAACTTTCAAGAAGCTAGCACAAACCGTGTTGGATTCAGAGTTCCAAATACATCTATCAATATAGGAGAAAACAGAGTGAAACCTAAAAATTCAAACTGTTACTGGAAATGAACGCTTCAACATAGAAGAACGAAATTTGGGGAACCAAGTCGCCTTAGTGTACTGATCATTACCTGAAAGTATCATCCAGTTTGGGTGAAAAAATATTTGCTGAGATTTCTGGAGATTCGTAATTTTTGGAAGCTTGGCAACCCCTTCCCATGAAAGTGTTTCTCGCCAGTCACTGCTTAGGGCTACATCAAGAGGAAACAAAACGTAGAGATAGAACGTGAAACTACTTTGTTTTGTCAACTTTCAAGAAGCTAGCACAAACCGTGTTGGATTCAGAGTTCCAAATACATCTATCAATATAGGAGAAAACAGAGTGAAACCTAAAAATTCAAACTGTTACTGGAAATGAACGCTTCAACATAGAAGAACGAAATTTGGGGAACCAAGTCGCCTTAGTGTACTGATCATTACCTGAAAGTATCATCCAGTTTGGGTGAAAAAATATTTGCTGAGATTTCTGGAGATTCGTAATTTTTGGAAGCTTGGCAACCCCTTCCCATGAAAGTGTTTCTCGCCAGTCACTGCTTAGGGCTACATCAAGAGGAAACAAAACGTAGAGATAGAACGTGAAACTACTTTGTTGTGTCAAGTTTCAAGAAGCTAGCACAAACCGTGTTGGATTTAGAGTTCCAAATACATCTATCAATATAGGAGAAAACAGAGTGAAACCTAAAAATTCAAACTGTTACTGGAAATGAACGCTTCAACATAGAAGAACGAAATTTGGGGAACCAAGTCGCCTTAGTGTACTGATCATTACCTGAAAGTATCATCCAGTTTGGGTGAAAAAATATTTGCTGAGATTTCTGGAGATTCGTAATTTTGGGAAGCTTGGCAACCCCTTCCCATGAAAGTGTTTCTCGCCAGTCACTGCTTAGGGCTACATCAAGAGGAAACAAAACGTAGAGATAGAATGTGAAACTACTTTGTTGTGTCAAGCTTCAAGAAGCTACCACAAATCGTGTTGGATTTAGAGTTCCAAATACATCTATCAATATAGGAGAAAACAGAGTGAAACCTAAAAATTCAAACTGTTACTGGAAATGAACGCTTCAACATAGAAGAACGAAATTTGGGGAACCAAGTCGCCTTAGTGTACTGATCATTACCTGAAAGTATCATCCAGTTTGGGTGAAAAAATATTTGCTGAGATTACTGGAGATTCGTAATTTTTGGAGACTTGGCAAACCCTTCCCATGAAAGTGTTTCTCGCCAGTCACTGCTTAGGGCTACATCAAGAGGAAACAAAACGTAGAGATAGAACGTGAAACTACTTTGTTGTGTCAAGTTTCAAGAAGCTAGCACAAACCATGTTGGATTTAGAGTTCCAAATACATCTATCAATATAGGAGAAAACAGAGTGAAACCTAAAAATTGAAACTGTTACTGGAAATGAACGCTTCAACATAGAAGAACGAAATTTGGGGAACCAAGTCGCCTTAGTGTACTGATCATTACCTGAAAGTATCATCCAGTTTGGGTGAAAAAATATTTGCTGAGATTTCTGGAGATTCGTAATTTTTGGAAGCTTGGCAACCCCTTCCCATGAAAGTGTTTCTCGCCAGTCACTGCTTAGGGCTACATCAAGAGGAAACAAAACGTAGAGATAGAATGTGAAACTACTTTGTTGTGTCAAGCTTCAAGAAGCTACCACAAATCGTGTTGGATTTAGAGTTCCAAATACATCTATCAATATAGGAGAAAACAGAGTGAAACCTAAAAATTCAAACTGTTACTGGAAATGAACGCTTCAACATAGAAGAACGAAATTTGGGGAACCAAGTCGCCTTAGTGTACTGATCATTACCTGAAAGTATCATCCAGTTTGGGTGAAAAAATATTTGCTGAGATTTCTGGAGATTCGTAATTTTTGGAAGCTTGGCAACCCCTTCCCATGAAAGTGTTTCTCGCCAGTCACTGCTTAGGGCTACATCAAGAGGAAACAAAACGTAGAGATAGAACGTGAAACTACTTTGTTTTGTCAACTTTCAAGAAGCTAGCACAAACCGTGTTGGATTCAGAGTTCCAAATACATCTATCAATATAGGAGAAAACAGAGTGAAACCTAAAAATTCAAACTGTTACTGGAAATGAACGCTTCAACATAGAAGAACGAAATTTGGGGAACCAAGTCGCCTTAGTGTACTGATCATTACCTGAAAGTATCATCCAGTTTGGGTGAAAAAATATTTGCTGAGATTTCTGGAGATTCGTAATTTTGGGAAGCTTGGCAACCCCTTCCCATGAAAGTGTTTCTCGCCAGTCACTGCTTAGGGCTACATCAAGAGGAAACAAAACGTAGAGATAGAACGTGAAACTACTTTGTTGTGTCAAGTTTCAAGAAGCTAGCACAAAGCGTCTTGGATTTAGAGTTCCAAATACATCTATCAATATAGGAGAAAACAGAGTGAAACCTAAAAATTCAAACTGTTACTGGAAATGAACGCTTCAACATAGAAGAACGAAATTTGGGGAACCAAGTCGCCTTAGTGTACTGATCATTACCTGAAAGTATCATCCAGTTTGGGTGAAAAAATATTTGCTGAGATTTCTGGAGATTCGTAATTTTTGGAAGCTTGGCAACCCCTTCCCATGAAAGTGTTTCTCGCCAGTCACTGCTTAGGGCTACATCAAGAGGAAACAAAACGTAGAGATAGAATGTGAAACTACTTTGCTGTGTCAAGTTTCAAGAAGCTAGCACAAACCATGTTGGATTTAGAGTTCCAAATACATCTATCAATATAGGAGAAAACAGAGTGAAACCTAAAAATTCAAACTGTTACTGGAAATGAACGCTTCAACATAGAAGAATGAAATTTGGGGAACCAAGTCGCCTTAGTGTACTGATCATTACCTGAAAGTATCATCCAGTTTGGGTGAAAAAATATTTGCTGAGATTTCTGGAGATTCGTAATTTTTGGAGACTTGGCAAACCCTTCCCATGAAAGTGTTTCTCGCCAGTCACTGCTTAGGGCTACATCAAGAGGAAACAAAACGTAGAGATAGAACGTGAAACTACTTTGCTGTGTCAAGTTTCAAGAAGCTAGCACAAACCGTTTTGGATTTAGCGTTCCAAATACATCTATCAATATAGGAGAAAACAGAGTGAAACCTAAAAATTCAAACTGTTACTGGAAATGAACGCTTCAACATAGAAGAACGAAATTTGGGGAACCAAGTCGCCTTAGTGTACTGATCATTACCTGAAAGTATCATCCAGTTTGGGTGAAAAAATATTTGCTGAGATTTCTGGAGATTCGTAATTTTTGGAAGCTTGGCAACCCCTTCCCATGAAAGTGTTTCTCGCCAGTCACTGCTTAGGGCTACATCAAGAGGAAACAAAACGTAGAGATAGAACGTGAAACTACTTTGTTTTGTCAACTTTCAAGAAGCTAGCACAAACCGTGTTGGATTCAGAGTTCCAAATACATCTATCAATATAGGAGAAAACAGAGTGAAACCTAAAAATTCAAACTGTTACTGGAAATGAACGCTTCAACATAGAAGAACGAAATTTGGGGAACCAAGTCGCCTTAGTGTACTGATCATTACCTGAAAGTATCATCCAGTTTGGGTGAAAAAATATTTGCTGAGATTTCTGGAGATTCGTAATTTTTGGAAGCTTGGCAACCCCTTCCCATGAAAGTGTTTCTCGCCAGTCACTGCTTAGGGCTACATCAAGAGGAAACAAAACGTAGAGATAGAATGTGAAACTACTTTGTTGTGTCAAGCTTCAAGAAGCTACCACAAATCGTGTTGGATTTAGAGTTCCAATACATCTATCAATATAGGAGAAAACAGAGTGAAACCTAAAAATTCAAATTGTTAGTGGAAATGAACGCTTCAACATAGAAGAACGAAATTTGGGGAACCAAGTCGCCTTAGTGTACTGATCATTACCTGAAAGTATCATCCAGTTTGGGTGAAAAAATATTTGCTGAGATTTCTGGAGATTCGTAATTTTTGGAAGCTTGGCAACCCCTTCCCATGAAAGTGTTTCTCGCCAGTCACTGCTTAGGGCTACATCAAGAGGAAACAAAACGTAGAGATAGAACGTGAAACTACTTTGTTTTGTCAACTTTCAAGAAGCTAGCACAAACCGTGTTGGATTCAGAGTTCCAAATACATCTATCAATATAGGAGAAAAGAGAGTGAAACCTAAAAATTCAAACTGTTACTGGAAATGAACGCTTCAACATAGAAGAATGAAATTTGGGGAAACAAGTCGCCTTAGTGTACTGATCATTACCTGAAAGTATCATCCAGTTTGGGTGAAAAAATATTTGCTGAGATTTCTGGAGATTCGTAATTTTTGGAAGCTTGGCAACCCCTTCCCATGAAAGTGTTTCTCGCCAGTCACTGCTTAGGGCTACATCAAGAGGAAACAAAACGTAGAGATAGAACGTGAAACTACTTTGTTGTGTCAAGTTTCAAGAAGCTAGCACAAACCATGTTGGATTTAGAGTTCCAAATACATCTATCAATATAGGAGAAAACAGAGTGAAACCTAAAAATTCAAACTGTTACTGGAAATGAACGCTTCAACATAGAAGAACGAAATCTGGGGAACCAAGTCGCCTTAGTGTACTGATCATTACCTGAAAGTATCATCCAGTTTGGGTGAAAAAATATTTGCTGAGATTTCTGGAGATTCGTAATTTTTGGAAGCTTGGCAACCCCTTCCCATGAAAGTGTTTCTCGCCAGTCACTGCTTAGGGCTACATCAAGAGGAAACAAAACGTAGAGATAGAATGTGAAACTACTTTGTTGTGTCAAGCTTCAAGAAGCTAGCACAAATCGTGTTGGATTTAGAGTTCCAAATACATCTATCAATGTAGGAGAAAACAGAGTGAAACCTAAAAATTCAAACTGTTACTGGAAATGAACGCTTCAACATAGAAGAACGAAATTTGGGGAACCAAGTCGCCTTAGTGTACTGATCATTACCTGAAAGTATCATCCAGTTTGGGTGAAAAAATATTTGCTGAGATTTCTGGAGATTCGTAATTTTTGGAAGCTTGGCAACCCCTTCCCATGAAAGTGTTTCTCGCCAGTCACTGCTTAGGGCTACATCAAGAGGAAACAAAACGTAGAGATAGAACGTGAAACTACTTTGTTTTGTCAACTTTCAAGAAGCTAGCACAAACCGTGTTGGATTCAGAGTTCCAAATACATCTATCAATATAGGAGAAAACAGAGTGAAACCTAAAAATTCAAACTGTTACTGGAAATGAACGCTTCAACATAGAAGAACGAAATTTGGGGAACCAAGTCGCCTTAGTGTACTGATCATTACCTGAAAGTATCATCCAGTTTGGGTGAAAAAATATTTGCTGAGATTTCTGGAGATTCGTAATTTTTGGAAGCTTGGCAACCCCTTCCCATGAAAGTGTTTCTCGCCAGTCACTGCTTAGGGCTACATCAAGAGGAAACAAAACGTAGAGATAGAACGTGAAACTACTTTGTTTTGTCAACTTTCAAGAAGCTAGCACAAACCGTGTTGGATTCAGAGTTCCAAATACATCTATCAATATAGGAGAAAAGAGAGTGAAACCTAAAAATTCAAACTGTTACTGGAAATGAACGCTTCAACATAGAAGAATGAAATTTGGGGAAACAAGTCGCCTTAGTGTACTGATCATTACCTGAAAGTATCATCCAGTTTGGGTGAAAAAATATTTGCTGAGATTTCTGGAGATTCGTAATTTTTGGAAGCTTGGCAACCCCTTCCCATGAAAGTGTTTCTCGCCAGTCACTGCTTAGGGCTACATCAAGAGGAAACAAAACGTAGAGATAGAACGTGAAACTACTTTGTTGTGTCAAGTTTCAAGAAGCTAGCACAAACCGTGTTGGATTTAGAGTTCCAAATACATCTATCAATATAGGAGAAAACAGAGTGAAACCTAAAAATTGAAACTGTTACTGGAAATGAACGCTTCAACATAGAAGAACGAAATTTGGGGAACCAAGTCGCCTTAGTGTACTGATCATTACCTGAAATTATCATCCAGTTTGGGTGAAAAAATATTTGCTGAGATTTCTGGAGATTCGTAATTTTTGGAAGCTTGGGAACCCCTTCCCATGAAAGTGTTTCTCGCCAGTCACTGCTTAGGACTACATCAAGAGGAAACAAAACGTAGAGATAGAATGTGAAACTACTTTGTTGTGTCAATCTTCAAGAAGCTACCACAAATCGTGTTGGATTTAGAGTTCCAATACATCTATCAATATAGGAGAAAACAGAGTGAAACCTAAAAATTCAAATTGTTAGTGGAAATGAACGCTTCAACATAGAAGAACGAAATTTGGGGAACCAAGTCGCCTTAGTGTACTGATCATTACCTGAAAGTATCATCCAGTTTGGGTGAAAAAATATTTGCTGAGATTTCTGGAGATTCGTAATTTTTGGAAGCTTGGCAACCCCTTCCCATGAAAGTGTTTCTCGCCAGTCACTGCTTAGGGCTACATCAAGAGGAAACAAAACGTAGAGATAGAACGTGAAACTACTTTGTTTTGTCAACTTTCAAGAAGCTAGCACAAACCGTGTTGGATTCAGAGTTCCAAATACATCTATCAATATAGGAGAAAAGAGAGTGAAACCTAAAAATTCAAACTGTTACTGGAAATGAACGCTTCAACATAGAAGAATGAAATTTGGGGAACCAAGTCGCCTTAGTGTACTGATCATTACCTGAAAGTATCATCCAGTTTGGGTGAAAAAATATTTGCTGAGATTTCTGGAGATTCGTAATTTTTGGAAGCTTGGCAACCCCTTCCCATGAAAGTGTTTCTCGCCAGTCACTGCTTAGGGCTACATCAAGAGGAAACAAAACGTAGAGATAGAACGTGAAACTACTTTGTTGTGTCAACTTTCAAGAAGCTAGCACAAACCGTGTTGGATTCAGAGTTCCAAATACATCTATCAATATAGGAGAAAACAGAGTGAAACCTAAAAATTCAAACTGTTACTGGAAATGAACGCTTCAACATAGAAGAACGAAATTTGGGGAACCAAGTCGCCTTAGTGTACTGATCATTACCTGAAAGTATCATCCAGTTTGGGTGAAAAAATATTTGCTGAGATTTCTGGAGATTCGTAATTTTTGGAAGCTTGGCAACCCCTTCCCATGAAAGTGTTTCTCGCCAGTCACTGCTTAGGGCTACATCAAGAGGAAACAAAACGTAGAGATAGAACGTGAAACTACTTTGTTTTGTCAACTTTCAAGAAGCTAGCACAAACCGTGTTGGATTCAGAGTTCCAAATACATCTATCAATATAGGAGAAAACAGAGTGAAACCTAAAAATTCAAACTGTTACTGGAAATGAACGCTTCAACATAGAAGAACGAAATTTGGGGAACCAAGTCGCCTTAGTGTACTGATCATTACCTGAAAGTATCATCCAGTTTGGGTGAAAAAATATTTGCTGAGATTTCTGGAGATTCGTAATTTTTGGAAGCTTGGCAACCCCTTCCCATGAAAGTGTTTCTCGCCAGTCACTGCTTAGGGCTACATCAAGAGGAAACAAAACGTAGAGATAGAACGTGAAACTACTTTGTTGTGTCAAGTTTCAAGAAGCTAGCACAAACCGTGTTGGATTTAGAGTTCCAAATACATCTATCAATATAGGAGAAAACAGAGTGAAACCTAAAAATTCAAACTGTTACTGGAAATGAACGCTTCAACATAGAAGAACGAAATTTGGGGAACCAAGTCGCCTTAGTGTACTGATCATTACCTGAAAGTATCATCCAGTTTGGGTGAAAAAATATTTGCTGAGATTTCTGGAGATTCGTAATTTTGGGAAGCTTGGCAACCCCTTCCCATGAAAGTGTTTCTCGCCAGTCACTGCTTAGGGCTACATCAAGAGGAAACAAAACGTAGAGATAGAATGTGAAACTACTTTGTTGTGTCAAGCTTCAAGAAGCTACCACAAATCGTGTTGGATTTAGAGTTCCAAATACATCTATCAATATAGGAGAAAACAGAGTGAAACCTAAAAATTCAAACTGTTACTGGAAATGAACGCTTCAACATAGAAGAACGAAATTTGGGGAACCAAGTCGCCTTAGTGTACTGATCATTACCTGAAAGTATCATCCAGTTTGGGTGAAAAAATATCTGCTGAGATTTCTGGAGATTCGTAATTTTTGGAAGCTTGGCAACCCCTTCCCATGAAAGTGTTTCTCGCCAGTCACTGCTTAGGGCTACATCAAGAGGAAACAAAACGTAGAGATAGAACGTGAAACTACTTTGTTTTGTCAACTTTCAAGAAGCTAGCACAAACCGTGTTGGATTCAGAGTTCCAAATACATCTATCAATATAGGAGAAAACAGAGTGAAACCTAAAAATTCAAACTGTTACTGGAAATGAACGCTTCAACATAGAAGAACGAAATTTGGGGAACCAAGTCGCCTTAGTGTACTGATCATTACCTGAAAGTATCATCCAGTTTGGGTGAAAAAATATTTGCTGAGATTTCTGGAGATTCGTAATTTTGGGAAGCTTGGCAACCCCTTCCCATGAAAGTGTTTCTCGCCAGTCACTGCTTAGGGCTACATCAAGAGGAAACAAAACGTAGAGATAGAACGTGAAACTACTTTGTTGGGTCAAGTTTCAAGAAGCTAGCACAAACCGTGTTGGATTTAGAGTTCCAAATACATCTATCAATATAGGAGAAAACAGAGTGAAACCTAAAAATTCAAACTGTTACTGGAAATGAACGCTTCAACATAGAAGAACGAAATTTGGGGAACCAAGTCGCCTTAGTGTACTGATCATTACCTGAAAGTATCATCCAGTTTGGGTGAAAAAATATTTGCTGAGATTTCTGGAGATTCGTAATTTTGGGAAGCTTGGCAACCCCTTCCCATGAAAGTGTTTCTCGCAAGTCACTGCTTAGGGCTACATCAAGAGGAAACAAAACGTAGAGATAGAATGTGAAACTACTTTGTTGTGTCAAGCTTCAAGAAGCTACCACAAATCGTGTTGGATTTAGAGTTCCAAATACATCTATCAATATAGGAGAAAACAGAGTGAAACCTAAAAATTCAAACTGTTACTGGAAATGAACGCTTCAACATAGAAGAACGAAATTTGGGGAACCAAGTCGCCTTAGTGTACTGATCATTACCTGAAAGTATCATCCAGTTTGGGTGAAAAAATATTTGCTGAGATTACTGGAGATTCGTAATTTTTGGAGACTTGGCAAACCCTTCCCATGAAAGTGTTTCTCGCCAGTCACTGCTTAGGGCTATATCAAGAGGAAACAAAACGTAGAGATAGAACGTGAAACTACTTTTTGTGTCAAGTTTCAAGAAGCTAGCACAAACCGTGTTGGATTTAGAGTTCCAAATACATCTATCAATATAGGAGAAAACAGAGTGAAACCTAAAAATTGAAACTGTTACTGGAAATGAACGCTTCAACATAGAAGAACGAAATTTGGGGAACCAAGTCGCCTTAGTGTACTGATCATTACCTGAAAGTATCATCCAGTTTGGGTGAAAAAATATTTGCTGAGATTTCTGGAGATTCGTAATTTTTGGAAGCTTGGGAACCCCTTCCCATGAAAGTGTTTCTCGCCAGTCACTGCTTAGGACTACATCAAGAGGAAACAAAACGTAGAGATAGAATGTGAAACTACTTTGTTGTGTCAAGCTTCAAGAAGCTACCACAAATCGTGTTGGATTTAGAGTTCCAATACATCTATCAATATAGGAGAAAACAGAGTGAAACCTAAAAATTCAAATTGTTAGTGGAAATGAACGCTTCAACATAGAAGAACGAAATTTGGGGAACCAAGTCGCCTTAGTGTACTGATCATTACCTGAAAGTATCATCCAGTTTGGGTGAAAAAATATTTGCTGAGATTTCTGGAGATTCGTAATTTTTGGAAGCTTGGCAACCCCTTCCCATGAAAGTGTTTCTCGCCAGTCACTGCTTAGGGCTACATCAAGAGGAAACAAAACGTAGAGATAGAATGTGAAACTACTTTGTTTTGTCAACTTTCAAGAAGCTAGCACAAACCGTGTTGGATTCAGAGTTCCAAATACATCTATCAATATAGGAGAAAAGAGAGTGAAACCTAAAAATTCAAACTGTTACTGGAAATGAACGCTTCAACATAGAAGAATGAAATTTGGGGAACCAAGTCGCCTTAGTGTACTGATCATTACCTGAAAGTATCATCCAGTTTGGGTGAAAAAATATTTGCTGAGATTTCTGGAGATTCGTAATTTTTGGAAGCTTGGCAACCCCTTCCCATGAAAGTGTTTCTCGCCAGTCACTGCTTAGGGCTACATCAAGAGGAAACAAAACGTAGAGATAGAACGTGAAACTACTTTGTTGTGTCAACTTTCAAGAAGCTAGCACAAACCGTGTTGGATTCAGAGTTCCAAATACATCTATCAATATAGGAGAAAACAGAGTGAAACCTAAAAATTCAAACTGTTACTGGAAATGAACGCTTCAACATAGAAGAACGAAATTTGGGGAACCAAGTCGCCTTAGTGTACTGATCATTACCTGAAAGTATCATCCAGTTTGGGTGAAAAAATATTTGCTGAGATTTCTGGAGATTCGTAATTTTTGGAAGCTTGGCAACCCCTTCCCATGAAAGTGTTTCTCGCCAGTCACTGCTTAGGGCTACATCAAGAGGAAACAAAACGTAGAGATAGAACGTGAAACTACTTTGTTTTGTCAACTTTCAAGAAGCTAGCACAAACCGTGTTGGATTCAGAGTTCCAAATACATCTATCAATATAGGAGAAAACAGAGTGAAACCTAAAAATTCAAACTGTTACTGGAAATGAACGCTTCAACATAGAAGAACGAAATTTGGGGAACCAAGTCGCCTTAGTGTACTGATCATTACCTGAAAGTATCATCCAGTTTGGGTGAAAAAATATTTGCTGAGATTTCTGGAGATTCGTAATTTTTGGAAGCTTGGCAACCCCTTCCCATGAAAGTGTTTCTCGCCAGTCACTGCTTAGGGCTACATCAAGAGGAAACAAAACGTAGAGATAGAACGTGAAACTACTTTGTTGTGTCAAGTTTCAAGAAGCTAGCACAAACCGTGTTGGATTTAGAGTTCCAAATACATCTATCAATATAGGAGAAAACAGAGTGAAACCTAAAAATTCAAACTGTTACTGGAAATGAACGCTTCAACATAGAAGAACGAAATTTGGGGAACCAAGTCGCCTTAGTGTACTGATCATTACCTGAAAGTATCATCCAGTTTGGGTGAAAAAATATTTGCTGAGATTTCTGGAGATTCGTAATTTTGGGAAGCTTGGCAACCCCTTCCCATGAAAGTGTTTCTCGCCAGTCACTGCTTAGGGCTACATCAAGAGGAAACAAAACGTAGAGATAGAATGTGAAACTACTTTGTTGTGTCAAGCTTCAAGAAGCTACCACAAATCGTGTTGGATTTAGAGTTCCAAATACATCTATCAATATAGGAGAAAACAGAGTGAAACCTAAAAATTCAAACTGTTACTGGAAATGAACGCTTCAACATAGAAGAACGAAATTTGGGGAACCAAGTCGCCTTAGTGTACTGATCATTACCTGAAAGTATCATCCAGTTTGGGTGAAAAAATATTTGCTGAGATTACTGGAGATTCGTAATTTTTGGAGACTTGGCAAACCCTTCCCATGAAAGTGTTTCTCGCCAGTCACTGCTTAGGGCTACATCAAGAGGAAACAAAACGTAGAGATAGAACGTGAAACTACTTTGTTGTGTCAAGTTTCAAGAAGCTAGCACAAACCATGTTGGATTTAGAGTTCCAAATACATCTATCAATATAGGAGAAAACAGAGTGAAACCTAAAAATTGAAACTGTTACTGGAAATGAACGCTTCAACATAGAAGAACGAAATTTGGGGAACCAAGTCGCCTTAGTGTACTGATCATTACCTGAAAGTATCATCCAGTTTGGGTGAAAAAATATTTGCTGAGATTTCTGGAGATTCGTAATTTTTGGAAGCTTGGCAACCCCTTCCCATGAAAGTGTTTCTCGCCAGTCACTGCTTAGGGCTACATCAAGAGGAAACAAAACGTAGAGATAGAATGTGAAACTACTTTGTTGTGTCAAGCTTCAAGAAGCTAGCACAAATCGTGTTGGATTTAGAGTTCCAAATACATCTATCAATATAGGAGAAAACAGAGTGAAACCTAAAAATTCAAACTGTTACTGGAAATGAACGCTTCAACATAGAAGAACGAAATTTGGGGAACCAAGTCGCCTTAGTGTACTGATCATTACCTGAAAGTATCATCCAGTTTGGGTGAAAAAATATTTGCTGAGATTTCTGGAGATTCGTAATTTTTGGAAGCTTGGCAACCCCTTCCCATGAAAGTGTTTCTCGCCAGTCACTGCTTAGGGCTACATCAAGAGGAAACAAAACGTAGAGATAGAACGTGAAACTACTTTGTTTTGTCAACTTTCAAGAAGCTAGCACAAACCGTGTTGGATTCAGAGTTCCAAATACATCTATCAATATAGGAGAAAACAGAGTGAAACCTAAAAATTCAAACTGTTACTGGAAATGAACGCTTCAACATAGAAGAACGAAATTTGGGGAACCAAGTCGCCTTAGTGTACTGATCATTACCTGAAAGTATCATCCAGTTTGGGTGAAAAAATATTTGCTGAGATTTCTGGAGATTCGTAATTTTGGGAAGCTTGGCAACCCCTTCCCATGAAAGTGTTTCTCGCCAGTCACTGCTTAGGGCTACATCAAGAGGAAACAAAACGTAGAGATAGAACGTGAAACTACTTTGTTGTGTCAAGTTTCAAGAAGCTAGCACAAAGCGTCTTGGATTTAGAGTTCCAAATACATCTATCAATATAGGAGAAAACAGAGTGAAACCTAAAAATTCAAACTGTTACTGGAAATGAACGCTTCAACATAGAAGAACGAAATTTGGGGAACCAAGTCGCCTTAGTGTACTGATCATTACCTGAAAGTATCATCCAGTTTGGGTGAAAAAATATTTGCTGAGATTTCTGGAGATTCGTAATTTTTGGAAGCTTGGCAACCCCTTCCCATGAAAGTGTTTCTCGCCAGTCACTGCTTAGGGCTACATCAAGAGGAAACAAAACGTAGAGATAGAATGTGAAACTACTTTGCTGTGTCAAGTTTCAAGAAGCTAGCACAAACCATGTTGGATTTAGAGTTCCAAATACATCTATCAATATAGGAGAAAACAGAGTGAAACCTAAAAATTCAAACTGTTACTGGAAATGAACGCTTCAACATAGAAGAATGAAATTTGGGGAACCAAGTCGCCTTAGTGTACTGATCATTACCTGAAAGTATCATCCAGTTTGGGTGAAAAAATATTTGCTGAGATTTCTGGAGATTCGTAATTTTTGGAGACTTGGCAAACCCTTCCCATGAAAGTGTTTCTCGCCAGTCACTGCTTAGGGCTACATCAAGAGGAAACAAAACGTAGAGATAGAACGTGAAACTACTTTGCTGTGTCAAGTTTCAAGAAGCTAGCACAAACCGTTTTGGATTTAGCGTTCCAAATACATCTATCAATATAGGAGAAAACAGAGTGAAACCTAAAAATTCAAACTGTTACTGGAAATGAACGCTTCAACATAGAAGAACGAAATTTGGGGAACCAAGTCGCCTTAGTGTACTGATCATTACCTGAAAGTATCATCCAGTTTGGGTGAAAAAATATTTGCTGAGATTTCTGGAGATTCGTAATTTTTGGAAGCTTGGCAACCCCTTCCCATGAAAGTGTTTCTCGCCAGTCACTGCTTAGGGCTACATCAAGAGGAAACAAAACGTAGAGATAGAATGTGAAACTACTTTGTTGTGTCAAGCTTCAAGAAGCTACCACAAATCGTGTTGGGTTTAGAGTTCCAATACATCTATCAATATAGGAGAAAACAGAGTGAAACCTAAAAATTCAAACTGTTAGTGGAAATGAACGCTTCAACATAGAAGAACGAAATTTGGGGAACCAAGTCGCCTTAGTGTACTGATCATTACCTGAAAGTATCATCCAGTTTGGGTGAAAAAATATTTGCTGAGATTTCTGGAGATTCGTAATTTTTGGAAGCTTGGCAACCCCTTCCCATGAAAGTGTTTCTCGCCAGTCACTGCTTAGGGCTACATCAAGAGGAAACAAAACGTAGAGATAGAATGTGAAACTACTTTGTTGTGTCAAGTTTCAAGAAGCTAGCACAAACCGTCTTGGATTTAGAGTTCCAAATACATCTATCAATATAGGAGAAAAGAGAGTGAAACCTAAAAATTCAAACTGTTACTGGAAATGAACGCTTCAACATAGAAGAACGAAATTTGGGGAACCACGTCGCCTTAGTGTACTGATCATTACCTGAAAGTATCATCCAGTTTGGGTGAAAAAATATTTGCTGAGATTTCTGGAGATTCGTAATTTTTGGAAGCTTGGCAACCCCTTCCCATGAAAGTGTTTCTCGCCAGTCACTGCTTAGGGCTACATCAAGAGGAAACAAAACGTAGAGATAGAACGTGAAACTACTTTGTTGTGTCAAGTTTCAAGAAGCTAGCACAAACCGTGTTGGATTCAGAGTTCCAAATACATCTATCAATATAGGAGAAAACAGAGTGAAACCTAAAAATTCAAACTGTTACTGGAAATGAACGCTTCAACATAGAAGAACGAAATTTGGGGAACCAAGTCGCCTTAGTGTACTGATCATTACCTGAAAGTATCATCCAGTTTGGGTGAAAAAATATTTGCTGAGATTTCTGGAGATTCGTAATTTTTGGAAGCTTGGCAACCCCTTCCCATGAAAGTGTTTCTCGCCAGTCACTGCTTAGGGCTACATCAAGAGGAAACAAAACGTAGAGATAGAACGTGAAACTACTTTGTTTTGTCAACTTTCAAGAAGCTAGCACAAACCGTGTTGGATTCAGAGTTCCAAATACATCTATCAATATAGGAGAAAACAGAGTGAAACCTAAAAATTCAAACTGTTACTGGAAATGAACGCTTCAACATAGAAGAACGAAATTTGGGGAACCAAGTCGCCATAGTGTACTGATCATTACCTGAAAGTATCATCCAGTTTGGGTGAAAAAATATTTGCTGAGATTTCTGGAGATTCGTAATTTTGGGAAGCTTGGCAACCCCTTCCCATGAAAGTGTTTCTTGCCAGTCACTGCTTAGGGCTACATCAAGAGGAAACAAAACGTAGAGATAGAACGTGAAACTACTTTGTTGTGTCAAGTTTCAAGAAGCTAGCACAAACCATGTTGCATTTAGAGTTCCAAATACATCTATCAATATAGGAGAAAACAGAGTGAAACCTAAAAATTCAAACTGTTACTGGAAATGAACGCTTCAACATAGAAGAACGAAATTTGGGGAACCAAGTCGCCTTAGTGTACTGATCATTACCTGAAAGTATCATCCAGTTTGGGTGAAAAAATATTTGCTGAGATTTCTGGAGATTCGTAATTTTTGGAAGCTTGGCAACCCCTTCCCATGAAAGTGTTTCTCGCCAGTCACTGCTTAGGGCTACATCAAGAGGAAACAAAACGTAGAGATAGAACGTGAAACTACTTTGTTTTGTCAACTTTCAAGAAGCTAGCACAAACCGTGTTGGATTCAGAGTTCCAAATACATCTATCAATATAGGAGAAAACAGAGTGAAACCTAAATATTCAAACTGTTACTGGAAATGAACGCTTCAACATAGAAGAACGAAATTTGGGGAACCAAATCGCCATAGTGTACTGATCATTACCTGAAAGTATCATCCAGTTTGGGTGAAAAAATATTTGCTGAGATTTCTGGAGATTCGTAATTTTGGGAAGCTTGGCAACCCCTTCCCATGAAAGTGTTTCTTGCCAGTCACTGCTTAGGGCTACATCAAGAGGAAACAAAACGTAGAGATAGAACGTGAAACTACTTTGTTGTGTCAAGTTTCAAGAAGCTAGCACAAACCATGTTGCATTTAGAGTTCCAAATACATCTATCAATATAGGAGAAAACAGAGTGAAACCTAAAAATTCAAACTGTTACTGGAAATGAACGCTTCAACATAGAAGAACGAAATTTGGGGAACCAAGTCGCCATAGTGTACTGATCATTACCTGAAAGTATCATCCAGTTTGGGTGAAAAAATATTTGCTGAGATTTCTGGAGATTCGTAATTTTTGGAAGCTTGGCAACCCCTTCCCATGAAAGTGTTTCTCGCCAGTCACTGCTTAGGGCTACATCAAGAGGAAACAAAACGTAGAGATAGAATGTGAAACTACTTTGTGGTGTCAAGCTTCAAGAAGCTAGCACAAATCGTGTTGGATTTAGAGTTCCAAATACATCTATCAATATAGGAGAAAACAGAGTGAAACCTAAAAATTCAAACTGTTACTGGAAATGAACGCTTCAACATAGAAGAACGAAATTTGGGGAACCAAGTCGCCTTAGTGTACTGATCATTACCTGAAAGTATCATCCAGTTTGGGTGAAAAAATATTTGCTGAGATTTCTGGAGATTCGTAATTTTGGGAAGCTTGGCAACCCCTTCCCATGAAAGTGTTTCTCGCCAGTCACTGCTTAGGGCTACATCAAGAGGAAACAAAACGTAGAGATAGAACGTGAAACTACTTTGCTGTGTCAAGTTTCAAGAAGCTAGCACAAACCGTCTTGGATTTAGAGTTTCAAATACATCTATCAATATAGGAGAAAACAGAGTGAAACCTAAAAATTCAAACTGTTAATGGAAATGAACGCTTCAACATAGAAGAACGAAATTTGGGGAACCAAGTCGCCTTAGTGTACTGATCATTACCTGAAAGTATCATCCAGTTTGGGTGAAAAAATATTTGCTGAGATTTCTGGAGATTCGTAATTTTTGGAAGCTTGGCAACCCCTTCCCATGAAAGTGTTTCTCGCCAGTCACTGCTTAGGGCTACATCAAGAGGAAACAAAACGTAGAGATAGAACGTGAAACTACTTTGTTTTGTCAACTTTCAAGAAGCTAGCACAAACCGTGTTGGATTCAGAGTTCCAAATACATCTATCAATATAGGAGAAAACAGAGTGAAACCTAAAAATTCAAACTGTTACTGGAAATGAACGCTTCAACATAGAAGAACGAAATTTGGGGAACCAAGTCGCCTTAGTGTACTGATCATTACCTGAAAGTATCATCCAGTTTGGGTGAAAAAATATTTGCTGAGATTTCTGGAGATTCGTAATTTTTGGAAGCTTGGCAACCCCTTCCCATGAAAGTGTTTCTCGCCAGTCACTGCTTAGGGCTACATCAAGAGGAAACAAAACGTAGAGATAGAACGTGAAACTACTTTGTTTTGTCAACTTTCAAGAAGCTAGCACAAACCGTGTTGGATTCAGAGTTCCAAATACATCTATCAATATAGGAGAAAACAGAGTGAAACCTAAAAATTCAAACTGTTACTGGAAATGAACGCTTCAACATAGAAGAACGAAATTTGGGGAACCAAGTCGCCTTAGTGTACTGATCATTACCTGAAAGTATCATCCAGTTTGGGTGAAAAAATATTTGCTGAGATTTCTGGAGATTCGTAATTTTTGGAAGCTTGGCAACCCCTTCCCATGAAAGTGTTTCTCGCCAGTCACTGCTTAGGGCTACATCAAGAGGAAACAAAACGTAGAGATAGAACGTGAAACTACTTTGTTGTGTCAAGTTTCAAGAAGCTAGCACAAACCGTCTTGGATTTAGAGTTCCAAATACATCTATCAATATAGGAGAAAACAGAGTGAAACCTAAAAATTCAAACTGTTACTGGAAATGAACGCTTCAACATAGAAGAACGAAATTTGGGGAACCAAGTCGCCTTAGTGTACTGATCATTACCTGAAAGTATCATCCAGTTTGGGTGAAAAAATATTTGCTGAGATTTCTGGAGATTCGTAATTTTTGGAAGCTTGGCAACCCCTTCCCATGAAAGTGTTTCTCGCCAGTCACTGCTTAGGGCTACATCAAGAGGAAACAAAACGTAGAGATAGAACGTGAAACTACTTTGTTGTGTCAAGTTTCAAGAAGCTAGCACAAACCGTCTTGGATTTAGAGTTCCAAATACATCTATCAATATAGGAGAAAACAGAGTGAAACCTAAAAATTCAAACTGTTACTGGAAATGAACGCTTCAACATAGAAGAACGAAATTTGGGGAACCAAGTCGCCTTAGTGTACTGATCATTACCTGAAAGTATCATCCAGTTTGGGTGAAAAAATATTTGCTGAGATTTCTGGAGATTCGTAATTTTTGGAAGCTTGGCAACCCCTTCCCATGAAAGTGTTTCTCGCCAGTCACTGCTTAGGGCTACATCAAGAGGAAACAAAACGTAGAGATAGAACGTGAAACTACTTTGTTGTGTCAAGTTTCAAGAAGCTAGCACAAACCGTCTTGGATTTAGAGTTCCAAATACATCTATCAATATAGGAGAAAACAGAGTGAAACCTAAAAATTCAAACTGTTACTGGAAATGAACGCTTCAACATAGAAGAACGAAATTTGGGGAACCAAGTCGCCTTAGTGTACTGATCATTACCTGAAAGTATCATCCAGTTTGGGTGAAAAAATATTTGCTGAGATTTCTGGAGATTCGTAATTTTTGGAAGCTTGGCAACCCCTTCCCATGAAAGTGTTTCTCGCCAGTCACTGCTTAGGGCTACATCAAGAGGAAACAAAACGTAGAGATAGAACGTGAAACTACTTTGTTTTGTCAACTTTCAAGAAGCTAGCACAAACCGTGTTGGATTCAGAGTTCCAAATACATCTATCAATATAGGAGAAAAGAGAGTGAAACCTAAAAATTCAAACTGTTACTGGAAATGAACGCTTCAACATAGAAGAATGAAATTTGGGGAACCAAGTCGCCTTAGTGTACTGATCATTACCTGAAAGTATCATCCAGTTTGGGTGAAAAATTATTTGCTGAGATTTCTGGAGATTCGTAATTTTGGGAGACTTGGCAAACCCTTCCCATGAAAGTGTTTCTCGCCAGTCACTGCTTAGGGCTACATCAAGAGGAAACAAAACGTAGAGATAGAACGTGAAACTACTTTGTTGTGTCAAGTTTCAAGAAGCTAGCACAAACCGTGTTGGATTTAGAGTTCCAAATACATCTATCAATATAGGAGAAAACAGAGTGAAACCTAAAAATTCAAACTGTTACTGGAAATGAACGCTTCAACATAGAAGAACGAAATTTGGGGAACCAAGTCGCCTTAGTGTACTGATCATTACCTGAAAGTATCATCCAGTTTGGGTGAAAAAATATTTGCTGAGATTTCTGGAGATTCGTAATTTTTGGAAGCTTGGCAACCCCTTCCCATGAAAGTGTTTCTCGCCAGTCACTGCTTAGGGCTACATCAAGAGGAAACAAAACGTAGAGATAGAACGTGAAACTACTTTGTTTTGTCAAGTTTCAAGAAGCTAGCACAAACCGTGTTGGATTCAGAGTTCCAAATACATCTATCAATATAGGAGAAAACAGAGTGAAACCTAAAAATTCAAACTGTTACTGGAAATGAACGCTTCAACATAGAAGAACGAAATTTGGGGAACCAAGTCGCCTTAGTGTACTGATCATTACCTGAAAGTATCATCCAGTTTGGGTGAAAAAATATTTGCTGAGATTTCTGGAGATTCGTAATTTTTGGAAGCTTGGCAACCCCTTCCCATGAAAGTGTTTCTCGCCAGTCACTGCTTAGGGCTACATCAAGAGGAAACAAAACGTAGAGATAGAACGTGAAACTACTTTGTTGTGTCAAGTTTCAAGAAGCTAGCACAAACCGTCTTGGATTTAGAGTTCCAAATACATCTATCAATATAGGAGAAAACAGAGTGAAACCTAAAAATTCAAACTGTTACTGGAAATGAACGCTTCAACATAGAAGAACGAAATTTGGGGAACCAAGTCGCCATAGTGTACTGATCATTACCTGAAAGTATCATCCAGTTTGGGTGAAAAAATATTTGCTGAGATTTCTGGAGATTCGTAATTTTGGGAAGCTTGGCAACCCCTTCCCATGAAAGTGTTTCTCGCCAGTCACTGCTTAGGGCTACATCAAGAGGAAACAAAACGTAGAGATAGAACGTGAAACTACTTTGTTGTGTCAAGTTTCAAGAAGCTAGCACAAACCATGTTGCATTTAGAGTTCCAAATACATCTATCAATATAGGAGAAAACAGAGTGAAACCTAAAAATTCAAACTGTTACTGGAAATGAACGCTTCAACATAGAAGAACGAAATTTGGGGAACCAAGTCGCCTTAGTGTACTGATCATTACCTGAAAGTATCATCCAGTTTGGGTGAAAAAATATTTGCTGAGATTTCTGAAGATTCGTAATTTTTGGAAGTTTGGCAACCCCTTCCCATGAAAGTGTTTCTCGCCAGTCACTGCTTAGGGCTACATCAAGAGGAAACAAAACGTAGAGATAGAATGTGAAACTACTTTGTTGTGTCAAGCTTCAAGAAGCTAGCACAAATCGTGTTGGATTCAGAGTTCCAAATACATCTATCAATATAGGAGAAAACAGAGTGAAACCTAAAAATTCAAACTGTTACTGGAAATGAACGCTTCAACATAGAAGAACGAAATTTGGGGAACCAAGTCGCCTTAGTGTACTGATCATTACCTGAAAGTATCATCCAGTTTGGGTGAAAAAATATTTGCTGAGATTTCTGGAGATTCGTAATTTTGGGAAGCTTGGCAACCCCTTCCCATGAAAGTGTTTCTCGCCAGTCACTGCTTAGGGCTACATCAAGAGGAAACAAAACGTAGAGATAGAACGTGAAACTACTTTGTTTTGTCAACTTTCAAGAAGCTAGCACAAACCGTGTTGGATTCAGAGTTCCAAATACATCTATCAATATAGGAGAAAACAGAGTGAAACCTAAAAATTCAAACTGTTACTGGAAATGAACGCTTCAACATAGAAGAACGAAATTTGGGGAACCAAGTCGCCTTAGTGTACTGATCATTACCTGAAAGTATCATCCAGTTTGGGTGAAAAAATATTTGCTGAGATTTCTGGAGATTCGTAATTTTTGGAAGCTTGGCAACCCCTTCCCATGAAAGTGTTTCTCGCCAGTCACTGCTTAGGGCTACATCAAGAGGAAACAAAACGTAGAGATAGAATGTGAAACTACTTTGCTGTGTCAAGTTTCAAGAAGCTAGCACAAACCATGTTGGATTTAGAGTTCCAAATACATCTATCAATATAGGAGAAAACAGAGTGAAACCTAAAAATTCAAACTGTTACTGGAAATGAACGCTTCAACATAGAAGAATGAAATTTGGGGAACCAAGTCGCCTTAGTGTACTGATCATTACCTGAAAGTATCATCCAGTTTGGGTGAAAAAATATTTGCTGAGATTTCTGGAGATTCGTAATTTTTGGAAGCTTGGCAACCCCTTCCCATGAAAGTGTTTCTCGCCAGTCACTGCTTAGGGCTACATCAAGAGGAAACAAAACGTAGAGATAGAACGTGAAACTACTTTGCTGTGTCAAGTTTCAAGAAGCTAGCACAAACCGTTTTGGATTTAGCGTTCCAAATACATCTATCAATATAGGAGAAAACAGAGTGAAACCTAAAAATTCAAACTGTTACTGGAAATGAACGCTTCAACATAGAAGAACGAAATTTGGGGAACCAAGTCGCCTTAGTGTACTGATCATTACCTGAAAGTATCATCCAGTTTGGGTGAAAAAATATTTGCTGAGATTTCTGGAGATTCGTAATTTTTGGAAGCTTGGCAACCCCTTCCCATGAAAGTGTTTCTCGCCAGTCACTGCTTAGGGCTACATCAAGAGGAAACAAAACGTAGAGATAGAATGTGAAACTACTTTGTTGTGTCAAGCTTCAAGAAGCTACCACAAATCGTGTTGGGTTTAGAGTTCCAATACATCTATCAATATAGGAGAAAACAGAGTGAAACCTAAAAATTCAAACTGTTAGTGGAAATGAACGCTTCAACATAGAAGAACGAAATTTGGGGAACCAAGTCGCCTTAGTGTACTGATCATTACCTGAAAGTATCATCCAGTTTGGGTGAAAAAAATATTTGCTGAGATTTCTGGAGATTCGTAATTTTTGGAAGCTTGGCAACCCCTTCCCATGAAAGTGTTTCTCGCCAGTCACTGCTTAGGGCTACATCAAGAGGAAACAAAACGTAGAGATAGAATGTGAAACTACTTTGTTGTGTCAAGTTTCAAGAAGCTAGCACAAACCGTCTTGGATTTAGAGTTCCAAATACATCTATCAATATAGGAGAAAAGAGAGTGAAACCTAAAAATTCAAACTGTTACTGGAAATGAACGCTTCAACATAGAAGAACGAAATTTGGGGAACCAAGTCGCCTTAGTGTACTGATCATTACCTGAAAGTATCATCCAGTTTGGGTGAAAAAATATTTGCTGAGATTTCTGGAGATTCGTAATTTTTGGAAGCTTGGCAACCCCTTCCCATGAAAGTGTTTCTCGCCAGTCACTGCTTAGGGCTACATCAAGAGGAAACAAAACGTAGAGATAGAACGTGAAACTACTTTGTTTTGTCAAGTTTCAAGAAGCTAGCACAAACCGTGTTGGATTCAGAGTTCCAAATACATCTATCAATATAGGAGAAAACAGAGTGAAACCTAAAAATTCAAACTGTTACTGGAAATGAACGCTTCAACATAGAAGAACGAAATTTGGGGAACCAAGTCGCCTTAGTGTACTGATCATTACCTGAAAGTATCATCCAGTTTGGGTGAAAAAATATTTGCTGAGATTTCTGGAGATTCGTAATTTTGGGAAGCTTGGCAACCCCTTCCCATGAAAGTGTTTCTCGCCAGTCACTGCTTAGGGCTACATCAAGAGGAAACAAAACGTAGAGATAGAACGTGAAACTACTTTGTTGTGTCAAGTTTCAAGAAGCTAGCACAAAGCGTCTTGGATTTAGAGTTCCAAATACATCTATCAATATAGGAGAAAACAGAGTGAAACCTAAAAATTCAAACTGTTACTGGAAATGAACGCTTCAACATAGAAGAACGAAATTTGGGGAACCAAGTCGCCTTAGTGTACTGATCATTACCTGAAAGTATCATCCAGTTTGGGTGAAAAAATATTTGCTGAGATTTCTGGAGATTCGTAATTTTTGGAAGCTTGGCAACCCCTTCCCATGAAAGTGTTTCTCGCCAGTCACTGCTTAGGGCTACATCAAGAGGAAACAAAACGTAGAGATAGAATGTGAAACTACTTTGCTGTGTCAAGTTTCAAGAAGCTAGCACAAACCATGTTGGATTTAGAGTTCCAAATACATCTATCAATATAGGAGAAAACAGAGTGAAACCTAAAAATTCAAACTGTTACTGGAAATGAACGCTTCAACATAGAAGAATGAAATTTGGGGAACCAAGTCGCCTTAGTGTACTGATCATTACCTGAAAGTATCATCCAGTTTGGGTGAAAAAATATTTGCTGAGATTTCTGGAGATTCGTAATTTTTGGAAGCTTGGCAACCCCTTCCCATGAAAGTGTTTCTCGCCAGTCACTGCTTAGGGCTACATCAAGAGGAAACAAAACGTAGAGATAGAACGTGAAACTACTTTGCTGTGTCAAGTTTCAAGAAGCTAGCACAAACCGTTTTGGATTTAGCGTTCCAAATACATCTATCAATATAGGAGAAAACAGAGTGAAACCTAAAAATTCAAACTGTTACTGGAAATGAACGCTTCAACATAGAAGAACGAAATTTGGGGAACCAAGTCGCCTTAGTGTACTGATCATTACCTGAAAGTATCATCCAGTTTGGGTGAAAAAATATTTGCTGAGATTTCTGGAGATTCGTAATTTTTGGAAGCTTGGCAACCCCTTCCCATGAAAGTGTTTCTCGCCAGTCACTGCTTAGGGCTACATCAAGAGGAAACAAAACGTAGAGATAGAATGTGAAACTACTTTGTTGTGTCAAGTTTCAAGAAGCTAGCACAAACCGTCTTGGATTTAGAGTTCCAAATACATCTATCAATATAGGAGAAAACAGAGTGAAACCTAAAAATTCAAACTGTTACTGGAAATGAACGCTTCAACATAGAAGAACGAAATTTGGGGAACCAAGTCGCCTTAGTGTACTGATCATTACCTGAAAGTATCATCCAGTTTGGGTGAAAAAATATTTGCTGAGATTTCTGGAGATTCGTAATTTTTGGAAGCTTGGCAACCCCTTCCCATGAAAGTGTTTCTCGCCAGTCACTGCTTAGGGCTACATCAAGAGGAAACAAAACGTAGAGATAGAACATGAAACTACTTTGTTTTGTCAACTTTCAAGAAGCTAGCACAAACCGTGTTGGATTCGGAGTTCCAAATACATCTATCAATATAGGAGAAAACAGAGTGAAACCTAAAAATTCAAACTGTTACTGGAAATGAACGCTTCAACATAGAAGAACGAAATTTGGGGAACCAAGTCGCCATAGTGTACTGATCATTACCTGAAAGTATCATCCAGTTTGGGTGAAAAAATATTTGCTGAGATTTCTGGAGATTCGTAATTTTGGGAAGCTTGGCAACCCCTTCCCATGAAAGTGTTTCTCGCCAGTCACTGCTTAGGGCTACATCAAGAGGAAACAAAACGTAGAGATAGAACGTGAAACTACTTTGTTGTGTCAAGTTTCAAGAAGCTAGCACAAACCATGTTGCATTTAGAGTTCCAAATACATCTATCAATATAGGAGAAAACAGAGTGAAACCTAAAAATTCAAACTGTTACTGGAAATGAACGCTTCAACATAGAAGAACGAAATTTGGGGAACCAAGTCGCCTTAGTGTACTGATCATTACCTGAAAGTATCATCCAGTTTGGGTGAAAAAATATTTGCTGAGATTTCTGGAGATTCGTAATTTTTGGAAGCTTGGCAACCCCTTCCCATGAAAGTGTTTCTCGCCAGTCACTGCTTAGGGCTACATCAAGAGGAAACAAAACGTAGAGATAGAATGTGAAACTACTTTGTTGTGTCAAGCTTCAAGAAGCTACCACAAATCGTGTTGGGTTTAGAGTTCCAAATACATCTATCAATATAGGAGAAAACAGAGTGAAACCTAAAAATTCAAACTGTTACTGGAAATGAACGCTTCAACATAGAAGAACGAAATTTGGGGAACCAAGTCGCCTTAGTGTACTGATCATTACCTGAAAGTATCATCCAGTTTGGGTGAAAAAATATTTGCTGAGATTTCTGGAGATTCGTAATTTTTGGAAGCTTGGCAACCCCTTCCCATGAAAGTGTTTCTCGCCAGTCACTGCTTAGGGCTACATCAAGAGGAAACAAAACGTAGAGATAGAATGTGAAACTACTTTGTTGTGTCAAGCTTCAAGAAGCTACCACAAATCGTGTTGGATTTAGAGTTCCAATACATCTATCAATATAGGAGAAAACAGAGTGAAACCTAAAAATTCAAATTGTTAGTGGAAATGAACGCTTCAACATAGAAGAACGAAATTTGGGGAACCAAGTCGCCTTAGTGTACTGATCATTACCTGAAAGTATCATCCAGTTTGGGTGAAAAAATATTTGCTGAGATTTCTGGAGATTCGTAATTTTTGGAAGCTTGGCAACCCCTTCCCATGAAAGTGTTTCTCGCCAGTCACTGCTTAGGGCTACATCAAGAGGAAACAAAACGTAGAGATAGAACGTGAAACTACTTTGTTGTGTCAAGTTTCAAGAAGCTAGCACAAACCGTCTTGGATTTAGAGTTCCAAACACATCTATCAATATAGGAGAAAACAGAGTGAAACCTAAAAATTCAAACTGTTACTGGAAATGAACGCTTCAACATAGAAGAACGAAATTTGGGAAACCAAGTCACCTTAGTGTACTGATCATTACCTGAAAGTATCATCCAGTTTGGGTGAAAAAATATTTGCTGAGATTTCTGGAGATTCGTAATTTTTGGAAGCTTGGCAACCCCTTCCCATGAAAGTGTTTCTCGCCAGTCACTGCTTAGGGCTACATCAAGAGGAAACAAAACGTAGAGATAGAACGTGAAACTACTTTGTTGTGTCAAGTTTCAAGAAGCTAGCAAAAACCGTCTTGGATTTAGAGTTCCAAATACATCTATCAATATAGGAGAAAACAGAGTGAAACCTAAAAATTCAAACTGTTAATGGAAATGAACGCTTCAACATAGAAGAACGAAATTTGGGGAACCAAGTCGCCTTAGTGTACTGATCATTACCTGAAAGTATCATCCAGTTTGGGTGAAAAAATATTTGCTGAGATTTCTGGAGATTCGTAATTTTTGGAAGCTTGGCAACCCCTTCCCATGAAAGTGTTTCTCGCCAGTCACTGCTTAGGGCTACATCAAGAGGAAACAAAACGTAGAGATAGAACGTGAAACTACTTTGTTTTGTCAACTTTCAAGAAGCTAGCACAAACCGTGTTGGATTCAGAGTTCCAAATACATCTATCAATATAGGAGAAAAGAGAGTGAAACCTAAAAATTCAAACTGTTACTGGAAATGAACGCTTCAACATAGAAGAATGAAATTTGGGGAACCAAGTCGCCTTAGTGTACTGATCATTACCTGAAAGTATCATCCAGTTTGGGTGAAAAAATATTTGCTGAGATTTCTGGAGATTCGTAATTTTGGGAGACTTGGCAAACCCTTCCATTGAAAGTGTTTCTCGCCAGTCACTGCTTAGGGCTACATCAAGAGGAAACAAAACGTAGAGATAGAACGTGAAACTACTTTGTTGTGTCAAGTTTCAAGAAGCTAGCACAAACCGTCTTGGATTTAGAGTTCCAAATACATCTATCAATATAGGAGAAAACAGAGTGAAACCTAAAAATTCAAACTGTTACTGGAAATGAACGCTTCAACATAGAAGAACGAAATTTGGGGAACCAAGTCGCCTTAGTGTACTGATCATTACCTGAAAGTATCATCCAGTTTGGGTGAAAAAATATTTGCTGAGATTTCTGGAGATTCGTAATTTTTGGAAGCTTGGCAACCCCTTCCCATGAAAGTGTTTCTCGCCAGTCACTGCTTAGGGCTACATCAAGAGGAAACAAAACGTAGAGATAGAATGTGAAACTACTTTGTTGTGTCAAGCTTCAAGAAGCTAGCACAAATCGTGTTGGATTTAGAGTTCCAAATACATCTATCAATATAGGAGAAAACAGAGTGAAACCTAAAAATTCAAACTGTTACTGGAAATGAACGCTTCAACATAGAAGAACGAAATTTGGGGAACCAAGTCGCCTTAGTGTACTGATCATTACCTGAAAGTATCATCCAGTTTGGGTGAAAAAATATTTGCTGAGATTTCTGGAGATTCGTAATTTTTGGAAGCTTGGCAACCCCTTCCCATGAAAGTGTTTCTCGCCAGTCACTGCTTAGGGCTACATCAAGAGGAAACAAAACGTAGAGATAGAATGTGAAACTACTTTGTTGTGTCAAGCTTCAAGAAGCTACCACAAATCGTGTTGGGTTTAGAGTTCCAAATACATCTATCAATATAGGAGAAAACAGAGTGAAACCTAAAAATTCAAACTGTTACTGGAAATGAACGCTTCAACATAGAAGAACGAAATTTGGGGAACCAAGTCGCCTTAGTGTACTGATCATTACCTGAAAGTATCATCCAGTTTGGGTGAAAAAATATTTGCTGAGATTTCTGGAGATTCGTAATTTTTGGAAGCTTGGCAACCCCTTCCCATGAAAGTGTTTCTCGCCAGTCACTGCTTAGGGCTACATCAAGAGGAAACAAAACGTAGAGATAGAATGTGAAACTACTTTGTTGTGTCAAGCTTCAAGAAGCTACCACAAATCGTGTTGGATTTAGAGTTCCAATACATCTATCAATATAGGAGAAAACAGAGTGAAACCTAAAAATTCAAATTGTTAGTGGAAATGAACGCTTCAACATAGAAGAACGAAATTTGGGGAACCAAGTCGCCTTAGTGTACTGATCATTACCTGAAAGTATCATCCAGTTTGGGTGAAAAAATATTTGCTGAGATTTCTGGAGATTCGTAATTTTTGGAAGTTTGGCAACCCCTTCCCATGAAAGTGTTTCTCGCCAGTCACTGCTTAGGGCTACATCAAGAGGAAACAAAACGTAGAGATAGAACGTGAAACTACTTTGTTGTGTCAAGTTTCAAGAAGCTAGCACAAACCGTCTTGGATTTAGAGTTCCAAACACATCTATCAATATAGGAGAAAACAGAGTGAAACCTAAAAATTCAAACTGTTACTGGAAATGAACGCTTCAACATAGAAGAACGAAATTTGGGGAACCAAGTCGCCTTAGTGTACTGATCATTACCTGAAAGTATCATCCAGTTTGGGTGAAAAAATATTTGCTGAGATTTCTGGAGATTCGTAATTTTTGGAAGCTTGGCAACCCCTTCCCATGAAAGTGTTTCTCGCCAGTCACTGCTTAGGGCTACATCAAGAGGAAACAAAACGTAGAGATAGAACGTGAAACTACTTTGTTGTGTCAAGTTTCAAGAAGCTAGCAAAAACCGTCTTGGATTTAGAGTTCCAAATACATCTATCAATATAGGAGAAAACAGAGTGAAACCTAAAAATTCAAACTGTTAATGGAAATGAACGCTTCAACATAGAAGAACGAAATTTGGGGAACCAAGTCGCCTTAGTGTACTGATCATTACCTGAAAGTATCATCCAGTTTGGGTGAAAAAATATTTGCTGAGATTTCTGGAGATTCGTAATTTTTGGAAGCTTGGCAACCCCTTCCCATGAAAGTGTTTCTCGCCAGTCACTGCTTAGGGCTACATCAAGAGGAAACAAAACGTAGAGATAGAACGTGAAACTACTTTGTTTTGTCAACTTTCAAGAAGCTAGCACAAACCGTGTTGGATTCAGAGTTCCAAATACATCTATCAATATAGGAGAAAAGAGAGTGAAACCTAAAAATTCAAACTGTTACTGGAAATGAACGCTTCAACATAGAAGAATGAAATTTGGGGAACCAAGTCGCCTTAGTGTACTGATCATTACCTGAAAGTATCATCCAGTTTGGGTGAAAAAATATTTGCTGAGATTTCTGGAGATTCGTAATTTTGGGAGACTTGGCAAACCCTTCCATTGAAAGTGTTTCTCGCCAGTCACTGCTTAGGGCTACATCAAGAGGAAACAAAACGTAGAGATAGAACGTGAAACTACTTTGTTGTGTCAAGTTTCAAGAAGCTAGCACAAACCGTGTTGGATTTAGAGTTCCAAATACATCTATCAATATAGGAGAAAACAGAGTGAAACCTAAAAATTCAAACTGTTACTGGAAATGAACGCTTCAACATAGAAGAACGAAATTTGGGGAACCAAGTCGCCTTAGTGTACTGATCATTACCTGAAAGTATCATCCAGTTTGGGTGAAAAAATATTTGCTGAGATTTCTGGAGATTCGTAATTTTTGGAAGCTTGGCAACCCCTTCCCATGAAAGTGTTTCTCGCCAGTCACTGCTTAGGGCTACATCAAGAGGAAACAAAACGTAGAGATAGAATGTGAAACTACTTTGTTGTGTCAAGCTTCAAGAAGCTAGCACAAATCGTGTTGGATTTAGAGTTCCAAATACATCTATCAATATAGGAGAAAACAGAGTGAAACCTAAAAATTCAAACTGTTACTGGAAATGAACGCTTCAACATAGAAGAACGAAATTTGGGGAACCAAGTCGCCTTAGTGTACTGATCATTACCTGAAAGTATCATCCAGTTTGGGTGAAAAAATATTTGCTGAGATTTCTGGAGATTCGTAATTTTTGGAAGCTTGGCAACCCCTTCCCATGAAAGTGTTTCTCGCCAGTCACTGCTTAGGGCTACATCAAGAGGAAACAAAACGTAGAGATAGAACGTGAAACTACTTTGTTTTGTCAACTTTCAAGAAGCTAGCACAAACCGTGTTGGATTCAGAGTTCCAAATACATCTATCAATATAGGAGAAAACAGAGTGAAACCTAAAAATTCAAACTGTTACTGGAAATGAACGCTTCAACATAGAAGAACGAAATTTGGGGAACCAAGTCGCCTTAGTGTACTGATCATTACCTGAAAGTATCATCCAGTTTGGGTGAAAAAATATTTGCTGAGATTTCTGGAGATTCGTAATTTTTGGAAGCTTGGCAACCCCTTCCCATGAAAGTGTTTCTCGCCAGTCACTGCTTAGGGCTACATCAAGAGGAAACAAAACGTAGAGATAGAATGTGAAACTACTTTGTTGTGTCAAGCTTCAAGAAGCTACCACAAATCGTGTTGGATTTAGAGTTCCAATACATCTATCAATATAGGAGAAAACAGAGTGAAACCTAAAAATTCAAATTGTTAGTGGAAATGAACGCTTCAACATAGAAGAACGAAATTTGGGGAACCAAGTCGCCTTAGTGTACTGATCATTACCTGAAAGTATCATCCAGTTTGGGTGAAAAAATATTTGCTGAGATTTCTGGAGATTCGTAATTTTTGGAAGCTTGGCAACCCCTTCCCATGAAAGTGTTTCTCGCCAGTCACTGCTTAGGGCTACATCAAGAGGAAACAAAACGTAGAGATAGAACGTGAAACTACTTTGTTTTGTCAACTTTCAAGAAGCTAGCACAAACCGTGTTGGATTCAGAGTTCCAAATACATCTATCAATATAGGAGAAAAGAGAGTGAAACCTAAAAATTCAAACTGTTACTGGAAATGAACGCTTCAACATAGAAGAATGAAATTTGGGGAACCAAGTCGCCTTAGTGTACTGATCATTACCTGAAAGTATCATCCTGTTTGGGTGAAAAAATATTTGCTGAGATTTCTGGAGATTCGTAATTTTTGGAAGCTTGGCAACCCCTTCCCATGAAAGTGTTTCTCGCCAGTCACTGCTTAGGGCTACATCAAGAGGAAACAAAACGTAGAGATAGAACGTGAAACTACTTTGTTGTGTCAAGTTTCAAGAAGCTAGCACAAACCATGTTGGATTTAGAGTTCCAAATACATCTATCAATATAGGAGAAAACAGAGTGAAACCTAAAAATTCAAACTGTTACTGGAAATGAACGCTTCAACATAGAAGAACGAAATTTGGGGAACCAAGTCGCCTTAGTGTACTGATCATTACCTGAAAGTATCATCCAGTTTGGGTGAAAAAATATTTGCTGAGATTTCTGGAGATTCGTAATTTTTGGAAGCTTGGCAACCCCTTCCCATGAAAGTGTTTCTCGCCAGTCACTGCTTAGGGCTACATCAAGAGGAAACAAAACGTAGAGTTAGAATGTGAAACTACTTTGTTGTGTCAAGCTTCAAGAAGCTAGCACAAATCGTGTTGGATTTAGAGTTCCAAATACATCTATCAATATAGGAGAAAACAGAGTGAAACCTAAAAATTCAAACTGTTACTGGAAATGAACGCTTCAACATAGAAGAACGAAATTTGGGGAACCAAGTCGCCTTAGTGTACTGATCATTACCTGAAAGTATCATCCAGTTTGGGTGAAAAAATATTTGCTGAGATTTCTGGAGATTCGTAATTTTTGGAAGCTTGGCAACCCCTTCCCATGAAAGTGTTTCTCGCCAGTCACTGCTTAGGGCTACATCAAGAGGAAACAAAACGTAGAGATAGAACGTGAAACTACTTTGTTTTGTCAACTTTCAAGAAGCTAGCACAAACCGTGTTGGATTCAGAGTTCCAAATACATCTATCAATATAGGAGAAAACAGAGTGAAACCTAAAAATTCAAACTGTTACTGGAAATGAACGCTTCAACATAGAAGAACGAAATTTGGGGAACCAAGTCGCCTTAGTGTACTGATCATTACCTGAAAGTATCATCCAGTTTGGGTGAAAAAATATTTGCTGAGATTTCTGGAGATTCGTAATTTTTGGAAGCTTGGCAACCCCTTCCCATGAAAGTGTTTCTCGCCAGTCACTGCTTAGGGCTACATCAAGAGGAAACAAAACGTAGAGATAGAATGTGAAACTACTTTGTTGTGTCAAGCTTCAAGAAGCTACCACAAATCGTGTTGGATTTAGAGTTCCAATACATCTATCAATATAGGAGAAAACAGAGTGAAACCTAAAAATTCAAATTGTTAGTGGAAATGAACGCTTCAACATAGAAGAACGAAATTTGGGGAACCAAGTCGCCTTAGTGTACTGATCATTACCTGAACGTATCATCCAGTTTGGGTGAAAAAATATTTGCTGAGATTTCTGGAGATTCGTAATTTTTGGAAGCTTGGCAACCCCTTCCCATGAAAGTGTTTCTCGCCAGTCACTGCTTAGGGCTACATCAAGAGGAAACAAAACGTAGAGATAGAACGTGAAACTACTTTGTTTTGTCAACTTTCAAGAAGCTAGCACAAACCGTGTTGGATTCAGAGTTCCAAATACATCTATCAATATAGGAGAAAACAGAGTGAAACCTAAAAATTCAAACTGTTACTGGAAATGAACGCTTCAACATAGAAGAACGAAATTTGGGGAACCAAGTCGCCTTAGTGTACTGATCATTACCTGAAAGTATCATCCAGTTTGGGTGAAAAAATATTTGCTGAGATTTCTGGAGATTCGTAATTTTTGGAAGCTTGGCAACCCCTTCCCATGAAAGTGTTTCTCGCCAGTCACTGCTTAGGGCTACATCAAGAGGAAACAAAACGTAGAGATAGAATGTGAAACTACTTTGTTGTGTCAAGCTTCAAGAAGCTACCACAAATCGTGTTGGGTTTAGAGTTCCAAATACATCTATCAATATAGGAGAAAACAGAGTGAAACCTAAAAATTCAAACTGTTACTGGAAATGAACGCTTCAACATAGAAGAACGAAATTTGGGGAACCAAGTCGCCTTAGTGTACTGATCATTACCTGAAAGTATCATCCAGTTTGGGTGAAAAAATATTTGCTGAGATTTCTGGAGATTCGTAATTTTTGGAAGCTTGGCAACCCCTTCCCATGAAAGTGTTTCTCGCCAGTCACTGCTTAGGGCTACATCAAGAGGAAACAAAACGTAGAGATAGAATGTGAAACTACTTTGTTGTGTCAAGCTTCAAGAAGCTACCACAAATCGTGTTGGATTTAGAGTTCCAATACATCTATCAATATAGGAGAAAACAGAGTGAAACCTAAAAATTCAAATTGTTAGTGGAAATGAACGCTTCAACATAGAAGAACGAAATTTGGGGAACCAAGTCGCCTTAGTGTACTGATCATTACCTGAAAGTATCATCCAGTTTGGGTGAAAAAATATTTGCTGAGATTTCTGGAGATTCGTAATTTTTGGAAGCTTGGCAACCCCTTCCCATGAAAGTGTTTCTCGCCAGTCACTGCTTAGGGCTACATCAAGAGGAAACAAAACGTAGAGATAGAACGTGAAACTACTTTGTTGTGTCAAGTTTCAAGAAGCTAGCACAAACCGTCTTGGATTTAGAGTTCCAAACACATCTATCAATATAGGAGAAAACAGAGTGAAACCTAAAAATTCAAACTGTTACTGGAAATGAACGCTTCAACATAGAAGAACGAAATTTGGGGAACCAAGTCACCTTAGTGTACTGATCATTACCTGAAAGTATCATCCAGTTTGGGTGAAAAAATATTTGCTGAGATTTCTGGAGATTCGTAATTTTTGGAAGCTTGGCAACCCCTTCCCATGAAAGTGTTTCTCGCCAGTCACTGCTTAGGGCTACATCAAGAGGAAACAAAACGTAGAGATAGAACGTGAAACTACTTTGTTGTGTCAAGTTTCAAGAAGCTAGCAAAAACCGTCTTGGATTTAGAGTTCCAAATACATCTATCAATATAGGAGAAAACAGAGTGAAACCTAAAAATTCAAACTGTTAATGGAAATGAACGCTTCAACATAGAAGAACGAAATTTGGGGAACCAAGTCGCCTTAGTGTACTGATCATTACCTGAAAGTATCATCCAGTTTGGGTGAAAAAATATTTGCTGAGATTTCTGGAGATTCGTAATTTTTGGAAGCTTGGCAACCCCTTCCCATGAAAGTGTTTCTCGCCAGTCACTGCTTAGGGCTACATCAAGAGGAAACAAAACGTAGAGATAGAACGTGAAACTACTTTGTTTTGTCAACTTTCAAGAAGCTAGCACAAACCGTGTTGCATTCAGAGTTCCAAATACATCTATCAATATAGGAGAAAAGAGAGTGAAACCTAAAAATTCAAACTGTTACTGGAAATGAACGCTTCAACATAGAAGAATGAAATTTGGGGAACCAAGTCGCCTTAGTGTACTGATCATTACCTGAAAGTATCATCCAGTTTGGGTGAAAAAATATTTGCTGAGATTTCTGGAGATTCGTAATTTTGGGAGACTTGGCAAACCCTTCCATTGAAAGTGTTTCTCGCCAGTCACTGCTTAGGGCTACATCAAGAGGAAACAAAACGTAGAGATAGAACGTGAAACTACTTTGTTGTGTCAAGTTTCAAGAAGCTAGCACAAACCGTCTTGGATTTAGAGTTCCAAATACATCTATCAATATAGGAGAAAACAGAGTGAAACCTAAAAATTCAAACTGTTACTGGAAATGAACGCTTCAACATAGAAGAACGAAATTTGGGGAACCAAGTCGCCTTAGTGTACTGATCATTACCTGAAAGTATCATCCAGTTTGGGTGAAAAAATATTTGCTGAGATTTCTGGAGATTCGTAATTTTTGGAAGCTTGGCAACCCCTTCCCATGAAAGTGTTTCTCGCCAGTCACTGCTTAGGGCTACATCAAGAGGAAACAAAACGTAGAGATAGAATGTGAAACTACTTTGTTGTGTCAAGCTTCAAGAAGCTAGCACAAATCGTGTTGGATTTAGAGTTCCAAATACATCTATCAATATAGGAGAAAACAGAGTGAAACCTAAAAATTCAAACTGTTACTGGAAATGAACGCTTCAACATAGAAGAACGAAATTTGGGGAACCAAGTCGCCTTAGTGTACTGATCATTACCTGAAAGTATCATCCAGTTTGGGTGAAAAAATATTTGCTGAGATTTCTGGAGATTCGTAATTTTTGGAAGCTTGGCAACCCCTTCCCATGAAAGTGTTTCTCGCCAGTCACTGCTTAGGGCTACATCAAGAGGAAACAAAACGTAGAGATAGAATGTGAAACTACTTTGTTGTGTCAAGCTTCAAGAAGCTACCACAAATCGTGTTGGGTTTAGAGTTCCAAATACATCTATCAATATAGGAGAAAACAGAGTGAAACCTAAAAATTCAAACTGTTACTGGAAATGAACGCTTCAACATAGAAGAACGAAATTTGGGGAACCAAGTCGCCTTAGTGTACTGATCATTACCTGAAAGTATCATCCAGTTTGGGTGAAAAAATATTTGCTGAGATTTCTGGAGATTCGTAATTTTTGGAAGCTTGGCAACCCCTTCCCATGAAAGTGTTTCTCGCCAGTCACTGCTTAGGGCTACATCAAGAGGAAACAAAACGTAGAGATAGAATGTGAAACTACTTTGTTGTGTCAAGCTTCAAGAAGCTACCACAAATCGTGTTGGATTTAGAGTTCCAATACATCTATCAATATAGGAGAAAACAGAGTGAAACCTAAAAATTCAAATTGTTAGTGGAAATGAACGCTTCAACATAGAAGAACGAAATTTGGGGAACCAAGTCGCCTTAGTGTACTGATCATTACCTGAAAGTATCATCCAGTTTGGGTGAAAAAATATTTGCTGAGATTTCTGGAGATTCGTAATTTTTGGAAGTTTGGCAACCCCTTCCCATGAAAGTGTTTCTCGCCAGTCACTGCTTAGGGCTACATCAAGAGGAAACAAAACGTAGAGATAGAACGTGAAACTACTTTGTTGTGTCAAGTTTCAAGAAGCTAGCACAAACCGTCTTGGATTTAGAGTTCCAAACACATCTATCAATATAGGAGAAAACAGAGTGAAACCTAAAAATTCAAACTGTTACTGGAAATGAACGCTTCAACATAGAAGAACGAAATTTGGGGAACCAAGTCGCCTTAGTGTACTGATCATTACCTGAAAGTATCATCCAGTTTGGGTGAAAAAATATTTGCTGAGATTTCTGGAGATTCGTAATTTTTGGAAGCTTGGCAACCCCTTCCCATGAAAGTGTTTCTCGCCAGTCACTGCTTAGGGCTACATCAAGAGGAAACAAAACGTAGAGATAGAACGTGAAACTACTTTGTTGTGTCAAGTTTCAAGAAGCTAGCAAAAACCGTCTTGGATTTAGAGTTCCAAATACATCTATCAATATAGGAGAAAACAGAGTGAAACCTAAAAATTCAAACTGTTAATGGAAATGAACGCTTCAACATAGAAGAACGAAATTTGGGGAACCAAGTCGCCTTAGTGTACTGATCATTACCTGAAAGTATCATCCAGTTTGGGTGAAAAAATATTTGCTGAGATTTCTGGAGATTCGTAATTTTTGGAAGCTTGGCAACCCCTTCCCATGAAAGTGTTTCTCGCCAGTCACTGCTTAGGGCTACATCAAGAGGAAACAAAACGTAGAGATAGAACGTGAAACTACTTTGTTTTGTCAACTTTCAAGAAGCTAGCACAAACCGTGTTGGATTCAGAGTTCCAAATACATCTATCAATATAGGAGAAAAGAGAGTGAAACCTAAAAATTCAAACTGTTACTGGAAATGAACGCTTCAACATAGAAGAATGAAATTTGGGGAACCAAGTCGCCTTAGTGTACTGATCATTACCTGAAAGTATCATCCAGTTTGGGTGAAAAAATATTTGCTGAGATTTCTGGAGATTCGTAATTTTGGGAGACTTGGCAAACCCTTCCATTGAAAGTGTTTCTCGCCAGTCACTGCTTAGGGCTACATCAAGAGGAAACAAAACGTAGAGATAGAACGTGAAACTACTTTGTTGTGTCAAGTTTCAAGAAGCTAGCACAAACCGTGTTGGATTTAGAGTTCCAAATACATCTATCAATATAGGAGAAAACAGAGTGAAACCTAAAAATTCAAACTGTTACTGGAAATGAACGCTTCAACATAGAAGAACGAAATTTGGGGAACCAAGTCGCCTTAGTGTACTGATCATTACCTGAAAGTATCATCCAGTTTGGGTGAAAAAATATTTGCTGAGATTTCTGGAGATTCGTAATTTTTGGAAGCTTGGCAACCCCTTCCCATGAAAGTGTTTCTCGCCAGTCACTGCTTAGGGCTACATCAAGAGGAAACAAAACGTAGAGATAGAATGTGAAACTACTTTGTTGTGTCAAGCTTCAAGAAGCTAGCACAAATCGTGTTGGATTTAGAGTTCCAAATACATCTATCAATATAGGAGAAAACAGAGTGAAACCTAAAAATTCAAACTGTTACTGGAAATGAACGCTTCAACATAGAAGAACGAAATTTGGGGAACCAAGTCGCCTTAGTGTACTGATCATTACCTGAAAGTATCATCCAGTTTGGGTGAAAAAATATTTGCTGAGATTTCTGGAGATTCGTAATTTTTGGAAGCTTGGCAACCCCTTCCCATGAAAGTGTTTCTCGCCAGTCACTGCTTAGGGCTACATCAAGAGGAAACAAAACGTAGAGATAGAACGTGAAACTACTTTGTTTTGTCAACTTTCAAGAAGCTAGCACAAACCGTGTTGGATTCAGAGTTCCAAATACATCTATCAATATAGGAGAAAACAGAGTGAAACCTAAAAATTCAAACTGTTACTGGAAATGAACGCTTCAACATAGAAGAACGAAATTTGGGGAACCAAGTCGCCTTAGTGTACTGATCATTACCTGAAAGTATCATCCAGTTTGGGTGAAAAAATATTTGCTGAGATTTCTGGAGATTCGTAATTTTTGGAAGCTTCGCAACCCCTTCCCATGAAAGTGTTTCTCGCCAGTCACTGCTTAGGGCTACATCAAGAGGAAACAAAACGTAGAGATAGAATGTGAAACTACTTTGTTGTGTCAAGCTTCAAGAAGCTACCACAAATCGTGTTGGATTTAGAGTTCCAATACATCTATCAATATAGGAGAAAACAGAGTGAAACCTAAAAATTCAAATTGTTAGTGGAAATGAACGCTTCAACATAGAAGAACGAAATTTGGGGAACCAAGTCGCCTTAGTGTACTGATCATTACCTGAAAGTATCATCCAGTTTGGGTGAAAAAATATTTGCTGAGATTTCTGGAGATTCGTAATTTTTGGAAGCTTGGCAACCCCTTCCCATGAAAGTGTTTCTCGCCAGTCACTGCTTAGGGCTACATCAAGAGGAAACAAAACGTAGAGATAGAACGTGAAACTACTTTGTTTTGTCAACTTTCAAGAAGCTAGCACAAACCGTGTTGGATTCAGAGTTCCAAATACATCTATCAATATAGGAGAAAAGAGAGTGAAACCTAAAAATTCAAACTGTTACTGGAAATGAACGCTTCAACATAGAAGAATGAAATTTGGGGAACCAAGTCGCCTTAGTGTACTGATCATTACCTGAAAGTATCATCCTGTTTGGGTGAAAAAATATTTGCTGAGATTTCTGGAGATTCGTAATTTTTGGAAGCTTGGCAACCCCTTCCCATGAAAGTGTTTCTCGCCAGTCACTGCTTAGGGCTACATCAAGAGGAAACAAAACGTAGAGATAGAACGTGAAACTACTTTGTTGTGTCAAGTTTCAAGAAGCTAGCACAAACCATGTTGGATTTAGAGTTCCAAATACATCTATCAATATAGGAGAAAACAGAGTGAAACCTAAAAATTCAAACTGTTACTGGAAATGAACGCTTCAACATAGAAGAACGAAATTTGGGGAACCAAGTCGCCTTAGTGTACTGATCATTACCTGAAAGTATCATCCAGTTTGGGTGAAAAAATATTTGCTGAGATTTCTGGAGATTCGTAATTTTTGGAAGCTTGGCAACCCCTTCCCATGAAAGTGTTTCTCGCCAGTCACTGCTTAGGGCTACATCAAGAGGAAACAAAACGTAGAGTTAGAATGTGAAACTACTTTGTTGTGTCAAGCTTCAAGAAGCTAGCACAAATCGTGTTGGATTTAGAGTTCCAAATACATCTATCAATATAGGAGAAAACAGAGTGAAACCTAAAAATTCAAACTGTTACTGGAAATGAACGCTTCAACATAGAAGAACGAAATTTGGGGAACCAAGTCGCCTTAGTGTACTGATCATTACCTGAAAGTATCATCCAGTTTGGGTGAAAAAATATTTGCTGAGATTTCTGGAGATTCGTAATTTTTGGAAGCTTGGCAACCCCTTCCCATGAAAGTGTTTCTCGCCAGTCACTGCTTAGGGCTACATCAAGAGGAAACAAAACGTAGAGATAGAACGTGAAACTACTTTGTTTTGTCAACTTTCAAGAAGCTAGCACAAACCGTGTTGGATTCAGAGTTCCAAATACATCTATCAATATAGGAGAAAACAGAGTGAAACCTAAAAATTCAAACTGTTACTGGAAATGAACGCTTCAACATAGAAGAACGAAATTTGGGGAACCAAGTCGCCTTAGTGTACTGATCATTACCTGAAAGTATCATCCAGTTTGGGTGAAAAAATATTTGCTGAGATTTCTGGAGATTCGTAATTTTTGGAAGCTTGGCAACCCCTTCCCATGAAAGTGTTTCTCGCCAGTCACTGCTTAGGGCTACATCAAGAGGAAACAAAACGTAGAGATAGAATGTGAAACTACTTTGTTGTGTCAAGCTTCAAGAAGCTACCACAAATCGTGTTGGATTTAGAGTTCCAATACATCTATCAATATAGGAGAAAACAGAGTGAAACCTAAAAATTCAAATTGTTAGTGGAAATGAACGCTTCAACATAGAAGAACGAAATTTGGGGAACCAAGTCGCCTTAGTGTACTGATCATTACCTGAACGTATCATCCAGTTTGGGTGAAAAAATATTTGCTGAGATTTCTGGAGATTCGTAATTTTTGGAAGCTTGGCAACCCCTTCCCATGAAAGTGTTTCTCGCCAGTCACTGCTTAGGGCTACATCAAGAGGAAACAAAACGTAGAGATAGAACGTGAAACTACTTTGTTTTGTCAACTTTCAAGAAGCTAGCACAAACCGTGTTGGATTCAGAGTTCCAAATACATCTATCAATATAGGAGAAAAGAGAGTGAAACCTAAAAATTCAAACTGTTACTGGAAATGAACGCTTCAACATAGAAGAATGAAATTTGGGGAACCAAGTCGCCTTAGTGTACTGATCATTACCTGAAAGTATCATCCAGTTTGGGTGAAAAAATATTTGCTGAGATTTCTGGAGATTCGTAATTTTGGGAAGCTTGGCAACCCCTTCCCATGAAAGTGTTTCTCGCCAGTCACTGCTTAGGGCTACATCAAGAGGAAACAAAACGTAGAGATAGAACGTGAAACTACTTTGTTTTGTCAACTTTCAAGAAGCTAGCACAAACCGTGTTGGATTCAGAGTTCCAAATACATCTATCAATATAGGAGAAAACAGAGTGAAACCTAAAAATTCAAACTGTTACTGGAAATGAACGCTTCAACATAGAAGAACGAAATTTGGGGAACCAAGTCGCCTTAGTGTACTGATCATTACCTGAAAGTATCATCCAGTTTGGGTGAAAAAATATTTGCTGAGATTTCTGGAGAGTCGTAATTTTTGGAAGCTTGGCAACCCCTTCCCATGAAAGTGTTTCTCGCCAGTCACTGCTTAGGGCTACATCAAGAGGAAACAAAACGTAGAGATAGAATGTGAAACTACTTTGTTGTGTCAAGTTTCAAGAAGCTAGCACAAACCGTGTTGGATTTAGAGTTCCAAATACATCTATCAATATAGGAGAAAAGAGAGTGAAACCTAAAAATTCAAACTGTTACTGGAAATGAACGCTTCAACATAGAAGAACGAAATTTGGGGAACCAAGTCGCCTTAGTGTACTGATCATTACCTGAAAGTATCATCCAGTTTGGGTGAAAAAATATTTGCTGAGATTTCTGGAGATTCGTAATTTTTGGAAGCTTGGCAACCCCTTCCCATGAAAGTGTTTCTCGCCAGTCACTGCTTAGGGCTACATCAAGAGGAAACAAAACGTAGAGATAGAACGTGAAACTACTTTGTTTTGTCAAGTTTCAAGAAGATAGCACAAACCGTGTTGGATTCAGAGTTCCAAATACATCTATCAATATAGGAGAAAACAGAGTGAAACCTAAAAATTCAAACTGTTACTGGAAATGAACGCTTCAACATAGAAGAACGAAATTTGGGGAACCAAGTCGCCTTAGTGTACTGATCATTACCTGAAAGTATCATCCAGTTTGGGTGAAAAAATATTTGCTGAGATTTCTGGAGATTCGTAATTTTTGGAAGCTTGGCAACCCCTTCCCATGAAAGTGTTTCTCGCCAGTCACTGCTTAGGGCTACATCAAGAGGAAACAAAACGTAGAGATAGAACGTGAAACTACTTTGTTTTGTCAACTTTCAAGAAGCTAGCACAAACCGTGTTGGATTCAGAGTTCCAAATACATCTATCAATATAGGAGAAAACAGAGTGAAACCTAAAAATTCAAACTGTTACTGGAAATGAACGCTTCAACATAGAAGAACGAAATTTGGGGAACCAAGTCGCCATAGTGTACTGATCATTACCTGAAAGTATCATCCAGTTTGGGTGAAAAAATATTTGCTGAGATTTCTGGAGATTCGTAATTTTGGGAAGATTGGCAACCCCTTCCCATGAAAGTGTTTCTCGCCAGTCACTGCTTAGGGCTACATCAAGAGGAAACAAAACGTAGAGATAGAACGTGAAACTACTTTGTTGTGTCAAGTTTCAAGAAGCTAGCACAAACCATGTTGCATTTATAGTTCCAAATACATCTATCAATATAGGAGAAAACAGAGTGAAACCTAAAAATTCAAACTGTTACTGGAAATGAACGCTTCAACATAGAAGAACGAAATTTGGGGAACCAAGTCGCCTTAGTGTACTGATCATTACCTGAAAGTATCATCCAGTTTGGGTGAAAAAATATTTGCTGAGATTTCTGGAGATTCGTAATTTTTGGAAGCTTGGCAACCCCTTCCCATGAAAGTGTTTCTCGCCAGTCACTGCTTAGGGCTACATCAAGAGGAAACAAAACGTAGAGATAGAATGTGAAACTACTTTGTTGTGTCAAGCTTCAAGAAGCTAGCACAAATCGTGTTGGATTTAGAGTTCCAAATACATCTATCAATATAGGAGAAAACAGAGTGAAACCTAAAAATTCAAACTGTTACTGGAAATGAACGCTTCAACATAGAAGAACGAAATTTGGGGAACCAAGTCGCCTTAGTGTACTGATCATTACCTGAAAGTATCATCCAGTTTGGGTGAAAAAATATTTGCTGAGATTTCTGGAGATTCGTAATTTTGGGAAGCTTGGCAACCCCTTCCCATGAAAGTGTTTCTCGCCAGTCACTGCTTAGGGCTACATCAAGAGGAAACAAAACGTAGAGATAGAACGTGAAACTACTTTGCTGTGTCAAGTTTCAAGAAGCTAGCACAAACCGTCTTGGATTTAGAGTTCCAAATACATCTATCAATATAGGAGAAAACAGAGTGAAACCTAAAAATTCAAACTGTTACTGGAAATGAACGCTTCAACATAGAAGAACGAAATTTGGGGAACCAAGTCGCCTTAGTGTACTGATCATTACCTGAAAGTATCATCCAGTTTGGGTGAAAAAATATTTGCTGAGATTTCTGGAGATTCGTAATTTTGGGAAGCTTGGCAACCCCTTCCCATGAAAGTGTTTCTCGCCAGTCACTGCTTAGGGCTACATCAAGAGGAAACAAAACGTAGAGATAGAACGTGAAACTACTTTGCTGTGTCAAGTTTCAAGAAGCTAGCACAAACCGTCTTGGATTTAGAGTTCCAAATACATCTATCAATATAGGAGAAAACAGAGTGAAACCTAAAAATTCAAACTGTTACTGGAAATGAACGCTTCAACATAGAAGAACGAAATTTGGGGAACCAAGTCGCCTTAGTGTACTGATCACTACCTGAAAGTATCATCCAGTTTGGGTGAAAAAATATTTGCTGAGATTTCTGGAGATTCGTAATTTTGGGAAGCTTGGCAACCCCTTCCCATGAAAGTGTTTCTCGCCAGTCACTGCTTAGGGCTACATCAAGAGGAAACAAAACGTAGAGATAGAACGTGAAACTACTTTGTTTTGTCAACTTTCAAGAAGCTAGCACAAACCGTGTTGGATTCAGAGTTCCAAATACATCTATCAATATAGGAGAAAACAGAGTGAAACCTAAAAATTCAAACTGTTACTGGAAATGAACGCTTCAACATAGAAGAACGAAATTTGGGGAACCAAGTCACCTTAGTGTACTGATCATTACCTGAAAGTATCATCCAGTTTGGGTGAAAAAATATTTGCTGAGATTTCTGGAGATTCGTAATTTTTGGAAGCTTGGCAACCCCTTCCCATGAAAGTGTTTCTCGCCAGTCACTGCTTAGGGCTACATCAAGAGGAAACAAAACGTAGAGATAGAACGTGAAACTACTTTGTTTTGTCAACTTTCAAGAAGCTAGCACAAACCGTGTTGGATTCAGAGTTCCAAATACATCTATCAATATAGGAGAAAACAGAGTGAAACCTAAAAATTCAAACTGTTACTGGAAATGAACGCTTCAACATAGAAGAACGAAATTTGGGGAACCAAGTCGCCTTAGTGTACTGATCATTACCTGAAAGTATCATCCAGTTTGGGTGAAAAAATATTTGCTGAGATTTCTGGAGATTCGTAATTTTTGGAAGCTTGGCAACCCCTTCCCATGAAAGTGTTTCTCGCCAGTCACTGCTTAGGGCTACATCAAGAGGAAACAAAACGTAGAGATAGAACGTGAAACTACTTTGTTTTGTCAACTTTCAAGAAGCTAGCACAAACCGTCTTGGATTTAGAGTTCCAAATACATCTATCAATATAGGAGAAAACAGAGTGAAACCTAAAAATTCAAACTGTTACTGGAAATGAACGCTTCAACATAGAAGAACGAAATTTGGGGAACCAAGTCGCCTTAGTGTACTGATCATTACCTGAAAGTATCATCCAGTTTGGGTGAAAAAATATTTGCTGAGATTTCTGGAGATTCGTAATTTTTGGAAGCTTGGCAACCCCTTCCCATGAAAGTGTTTCTCGCCAGTCACTGCTTAGGGCTACATCAAGAGGAAACAAAACGTAGAGATAGAACGTGAAACTACTTTGTTGTGTCAAGTTTCAAGAAGCTAGCACAAACCGTCTTGGATTTAGAGTTCCAAATACATCTATCAATATAGGAGAAAACAGAGTGAAACCTAAAAATTCAAACTGTTACTGGAAATGAACGCTTCAACATAGAAGAACGAAATTTGGGGAACCAAGTCGCCTTAGTGTACTGATCATTACCTGAAAGTATCATCCAGTTTGGGTGAAAAAATATTTGCTGAGATTTCTGGAGATTCGTAATTTTTGGAAGCTTGGCAACCCCTTCCCATGAAAGTGTTTCTCGCCAGTCACTGCTTAGGGCTACATCAAGAGGAAACAAAACGTAGAGATAGAACGTGAAACTACTTTGCTGTGTCAAGTTTCAAGAAGCTAGCACAAACCGTCTTGGATTTAGAGTTCCAAATACATCTATCAATATAGGAGAAAACAGAGTGAAACCTAAAAATTCAAACTGTTAATGGAAATGAACGCTTCAACATAGAAGAACGAAATTTGGGGAACCAAGTCGCCTTAGTGTACTGATCATTACCTGAAAGTATCATCCAGTTTGGGTGAAAAAATATTTGCTGAGATTTCTGGAGATTCGTAATTTTGGGAAGCTTGGCAACCCCTTCCCATGAAAGTGTTTCTCGCCAGTCACTGCTTAGGGCTACATCAAGAGGAAACAAAACGTAGAGATAGAACGTGAAACTACTTTGCTGTGTCAAGTTTCAAGAAGCTAGCACAAACCGTCTTGGATTTAGAGTTCCAAATACATCTATCAATATAGGAGAAAACAGAGTGAAACCTAAAAATTCAAACTGTTAATGGAAATGAACGCTTCAACATAGAAGAACGAAATTTGGGGAACCAAGTCGCCTTAGTGTACTGATCATTACCTGAAAGTATCATCCAGTTTGGGTGAAAAAATATTTGCTGAGATTTCTGGAGATTCGTAATTTTTGGAAGCTTGGCAACCCCTTCCCATGAAAGTGTTTCTCGCCAGTCACTGCTTAGGGCTACATCAAGAGGAAACAAAACGTAGAGATAGAACGTGAAACTACTTTGTTTTGTCAACTTTCAAGAAGCTAGCACAAACCGTGTTGGATTCAGAGTTCCAAATACATCTATCAATATAGGAGAAAAGAGAGTGAAACCTAAAAATTCAAACTGTTACTGGAAATGAACGCTTCAACATAGAAGAATGAAATTTGGGGAACCAAGTCGCCTTAGTGTACTGATCATTACCTGAAAGTATCATCCAGTTTGGGTGAAAAAATATTTGCTGAGATTTCTGGAGATTCGTAATTTTGGGAGACTTGGCAAACCCTTCCCATGAAAGTGTTTCTCGCCAGTCACTGCTTAGGGCTACATCAAGAGGAAACAAAACGTAGAGATAGAACGTGAAACTACTTTGTTGTGTCAAGTTTCAAGAAGCTAGCACAAACCGTGTTGGATTTAGAGTTCCAAATACATCTATCAATATAGGAGAAAACAGAGTGAAACCTAAAAATTCAAACTGTTACTGGAAATGAACGCTTCAACATAGAAGAACGAAATTTGGGGAACCAAGTCGCCTTAGTGTACTGATCATTACCTGAAAGTATCATCCAGTTTGGGTGAAAAAATATTTGCTGAGATTTCTGGAGATTCGTAATTTTTGGAAGCTTGGCAACCCCTTCCCATGAAAGTGTTTCTCGCCAGTCACTGCTTAGGGCTACATCAAGAGGAAACAAAACGTAGAGATAGAATGTGAAACTACTTTGTTGTGTCTAGCTTCAAGAAGCTAGCACAAATCGTGTTGGATTTAGAGTTCCAAATACATCTATCAATATAGGAGAAAACAGAGTGAAACCTAAAAATTCAAACTGTTACTGGAAATGAACGCTTCAACATAGAAGAACGAAATTTGGGGAACCAAGTCGCGTTAGTGTACTGATCATTACCTGAAAGTATCATCCAGTTTGGGTGAAAAAATATTTGCTGAGATTTCTGGAGATTCGTAATTTTTGGAAGCTTGGCAACCCCTTCCCATGAAAGTGTTTCTCACCAGTCACTGCTTAGGGCTACATCAAGAGGAAACAAAACGTAGAGATAGAACGTGAAACTACTTTGTTTTGTCAACTTTCAAGAAGCTAGCACAAACCGTGTTGGATTCAGAGTTCCAAATACATCTATCAATATAGGAGAAAACAGAGTGAAACCTAAAAATTCAAACTGTTACTGGAAATGAACGCTTCAACATAGAAGAACGAAATTTGGGGAACCAAGTCGCCTTAGTGTACTGATCATTACCTGAAAGTATCATCCAGTTTGGGTGAAAAAATATTTGCTGAGATTTCTGGAGATTCGTAATTTTTGGAAGCTTGGCAACCCCTTCCCATGAAAGTGTTTCTCGCCAGTCACTGCTTAGGGCTACATCAAGAGGAAACAAAACGTAGAGATAGAATGTGAAACTACTTTGTTGTGTCAAGCTTCAAGAAGCTACCACAAATCGTGTTGGATTTAGAGTTCCAATACATCTATCAATATAGGAGAAAACAGAGTGAAACCTAAAAATTCAAATTGTTAGTGGAAATGAACGCTTCAACATAGAAGAACGAAATTTGGGGAACCAAGTCGCCTTAGTGTACTGATCATTACCTGAAAGTATCATCCAGTTTGGGTGAAAAAATATTTGCTGAGATTTCTGGAGATTCGTAATTTTTGGAAGCTTGGCAACCCCTTCCCATGAAAGTGTTTCTCGCCAGTCACTGCTTAGGGCTACATCAAGAGGAAACAAAACGTAGAGATAGAACGTGAAACTACTTTGTTGTGTCAAGTTTCAAGAAGCTAGCACAAACCGTCTTGGATTTAGAGTTCCAAATACATCTATCAATATAGGAGAAAACAGAGTGAAACCTAAAAATTCAAACTGTTACTGGAAATGAACGCTTCAACATAGAAGAACGAAATTTGGGGAACCAAGTCGCCTTAGTGTACTGATCATTACCTGAAAGTATCATCCAGTTTGGGTGAAAAAATATTTGCTGAGATTTCTGGAGATTCGTAATTTTTGGAAGCTTGGCAACCCCTTCCCATGAAAGTGTTTCTCACCAGTCACTGCTTAGGGCTACATCAAGAGGAAACAAAACGTAGAGATAGAACGTGAAACTACTTTGTTGTGTCAAGTTTCAAGAAGCTAGCACAAACCGTGTTGGATTTAGAGTTCCAAATACATCTATCAATATAGGAGAAAACAGAGTGAAACCTAAAAATTCAAACTGTTACTGGAAATGAACGCTTCAACATAGAAGAACGAAATTTGGGGAACCAAGTCGCCTTAGTGTACTGATCATTACCTGAAAGTATCATCCAGTTTGGGTGAAAAAATATTTGCTGAGATTTCTGGAGATTCGTAATTTTTGGAAGCTTGGCAACCCCTTCCCATGAAAGTGTTTCTCGCCAGTCACTGCTTAGGGCTACATCAAGAGGAAACAAAACGTAGAGATAGAACGTGAAACTACTTTGTTGTGTCAAGCTTCAAGAAGCTAGCACAAACCGTGTTGGATTCAGAGTTCCAAATACATCTATCAATATAGGAGAAAACAGAGTGAAACCTAAAAATTCAAACTGTTACTGGAAATGAACGCTTCAACATAGAAGAACGAAATTTGGGGAACCAAGTCGCCTTAGTGTACTGATCATTACCTGAAAGTATCATCCAGTTTGGGTGAAAAAATATTTGCTGAGATTTCTGGAGATTCGTAATTTTTGGAAGCTTGGCAACCCCTTCCCATGAAAGTGTTTCTCGCCAGTCACTGCTTAGGGCTACATCAAGAGGAAACAAAACGTAGAGATAGAATGTGAAACTACTTTGTTGTGTCAAGCTTCAAGAAGCTACCACAAATCGTGTTGGATTTAGAGTTCCAATACATCTATCAATATAGGAGAAAACAGAGTGAAACCTAAAAATTCAAATTGTTAGTGGAAATGAACGCTTCAACATAGAAGAACGAAATTTGGGGAACCAAGTCGCCTTAGTGTACTGATCATTACCTGAAAGTATCATCCAGTTTGGGTGAAAAAATATTTGCTGAGATTTCTGGAGATTCGTAATTTTTGGAAGCTTGGCAACCCCTTCCCATGAAAGTGTTTCTCGCCAGTCACTGCTTAGGGCTACATCAAGAGGAAACAAAACGTAGAGATAGAACGTGAAACTACTTTGTTTTGTCAACTTTCAAGAAGCTAGCACAAACCGTGTTGGATTCAGAGTTCCAAATACATCTATCAATATAGGAGAAAAGAGAGTGAAACCTAAAAATTCAAACTGTTACTGGAAATGAACGCTTCAACATAGAAGAATGAAATTTGGGGAACCAAGTCGCCTTAGTGTACTGATCATTACCTGAAAGTATCATCCAGTTTGGGTGAAAAAATATTTGCTGAGATTTCTGGAGATTCGTAATTTTTGGAAGCTTGGCAACCCCTTCCCATGAAAGTGTTTCTCGCCAGTCACTGCTTAGGGCTACATCAAGAGGAAACAAAACGTAGAGATAGAACGTGAAACTACTTTGTTGTGTCAAGTTTCAAGAAGCTAGCACAAACCATGTTGGATTTAGAGTTCCAAATACATCTATCAATATAGGAGAAAACACAGTGAAACCTAAAAATTCAAACTGTTACTGGAAATGAACGCTTCAACATAGAAGAACGAAATTTGGGGAACCAAGTCGCCTTAGTGTACTGATCATTACCTGAAAGTATCATCCAGTTTGGGTGAAAAAATATTTGCTGAGATTTCTGGAGATTCGTAATTTTTGGAAGCTTGGCAACCCCTTCCCATGAAAGTGTTTCTCGCCAGTCACTGCTTAGGGCTACATCAAGAGGAAACAAAACGTAGAGATAGAATGTGAAACTACTTTGTTGTGTCAAGCTTCAAGAAGCTAGCACAAATCGTGTTGGATTTAGAGTTCCAAATACATCTATCAATATAGGAGAAAACAGAGTGAAACCTAAAAATTCAAACTGTTACTGGAAATGAACGCTTCAACATAGAAGAACGAAATTTGGGGAACCAAGTCGCCTTAGTGTACTGATCATTACCTGAAAGTATCATCCAGTTTGGGTGAAAAAATATTTGCTGAGATTTCTGGAGATTCGTAATTTTTGGAAGCTTGGCAACCCCTTCCCATGAAAGTGTTTCTCGCCAGTCACTGCTTAGGGCTACATCAAGAGGAAACAAAACGTAGAGATAGAACGTGAAACTACTTTGTTTTGTCAACTTTCAAGAAGCTAGCACAAACCGTGTTGGATTCAGAGTTCCAAATACATCTATCAATATAGGAGAAAACAGAGTGAAACCTAAAAATTCAAACTGTTACTGGAAATGAACGCTTCAACATAGAAGAACGAAATTTGGGGAACCAAGTCGCCTTAGTGTACTGATCATTACCTGAAAGTATCATCCAGTTTGGGTGAAAAAATATTTGCTGAGATTTCTGGAGATTCGTAATTTTTGGAAGCTTGGCAACCCCTTCCCATGAAAGTGTTTCTCGCCAGTCACTGCTTAGGGCTAAATCAAGAGGAAACAAAACGTAGAGATAGAATGTGAAACTACTTTGTTGTGTCAAGCTTCAAGAAGCTACCACAAATCGTGTTGGATTTAGAGTTCCAATACATCTATCAATACAGGAGAAAACAGAGTGAAACCTAAAAATTCAAACTGTTAATGGAAATGAACGCTTCAACATAGAAGAACGAAATTTGGGGAACCAAGTCGCCTTAGTGTACTGATCATTACCTGAAAGTATCATCCAGTTTGGGTGAAAAAATATTTGCTGAGATTTCTGGAGATTCGTAATTTTTGGAAGCTTGGCAACCCCTTCCCATGAAAGTGTTTCTCGCCAGTCACTGCTTAGGGCTACATCAAGAGGAAACAAAACGTAGAGATAGAACGTGAAACTACTTTGCTGTGTCAAGTTTCAAGAAGCTAGCACAAACCGTCTTGGATTTAGAGTTCCAAATACATCTATCAATATAGGAGAAAACAGAGTGAAACCTAAAAATTCAAACTGTTAATGGAAATGAACGCTTCAACATAGAAGAACGAAATTTGGGGAACCAAGTCGCCTTAGTGTACTGATCATTACCTGAAAGTATCATCCAGTTTGGGTGAAAAAATATTTGCTGAGATTTCTGGAGATTCGTAATTTTTGGAAGCTTGGCAACCCCTTCCCATGAAAGTGTTTCTCGCCAGTCACTGCTTAGGGCTACATCAAGAGGAAACAAAACGTAGAGATAGAACGTGAAACTACTTTGTTTTGTCAACTTTCAAGAAGCTAGCACAAACCGTGTTGGATTCAGAGTTCCAAATACATCTATCAATATAGGAGAAAACAGAGTGAAACCTAAAAATTCAAACTGTTACTGGAAATGAACGCTTCAACATAGAAGAATGAAATTTGGGGAACCAAGTCGCCTTAGTGTACTGATCATTACCTGAAAGTATCATCCAGTTTGGGTGAAAAAATATTTGCTGAGATTTCTGGAGATTCGTAATTTTGGGAGACTTGGCAAACCCTTCCCATGAAAGTGTTTCTCGCCAGTCACTGCTTAGGGCTACATCAAGAGGAAACAAAACGTAGAGATAGAACGTGAAACTACTTTGTTGTGTCAAGTTTCAAGAAGCTAGCACAAACCGTGTTGGATTTAGAGTTCCAAATACATCTATCAATATAGGAGAAAACAGAGTGAAACCTAAAAATTCAAACTGTTACTGGAAATGAACGCTTCAACATAGAAGAACGAAATTTGGGGAACCAAGTCGCCTTAGTGTACTGATCATTACCTGAAAGTATCATCCAGTTTGGGTGAAAAAATATTTGCTGAGATTTCTGGAGATTCGTAATTTTTGGAAGCTTGGCAACCCCTTCCCATGAAAGTGTTTCTCGCCAGTCACTGCTTAGGGCTACATCAAGAGGAAACAAAACGTAGAGATAGAATGTGAAACTACTTTGTTGTGTCAAGCTTCAAGAAGCTAGCACAAATCGTGTTGGATTTAGAGTTCCAAATACATCTATCAATATAGGAGAAAACAGAGTGAAACCTAAAAATTCAAACTGTTACTGGAAATGAACGCTTCAACATAGAAGAACGAAATTTGGGGAACCAAGTCGCGTTAGTGTACTGATCATTACCTGAAAGTATCATCCAGTTTGGGTGAAAAAATATTTGCTGAGATTTCTGGAGATTCGTAATTTTTGGAAGCTTGGCAACCCCTTCCCATGAAAGTGTTTCTCACCAGTCACTGCTTAGGGCTACATCAAGAGGAAACAAAACGTAGAGATAGAACGTGAAACTACTTTGTTTTGTCAACTTTCAAGAAGCTAGCACAAACCGTGTTGGATTCAGAGTTCCAAATACATCTATCAATATAGGAGAAAACAGAGTGAAACCTAAAAATTCAAACTGTTACTGGAAATGAACGCTTCAACATAGAAGAACGAAATTTGGGGAACCAAGTCGCCTTAGTGTACTGATCATTACCTGAAAGTATCATCCAGTTTGGGTGAAAAAATATTTGCTGAGATTTCTGGAGATTCGTAATTTTTGGAAGCTTGGCAACCCCTTCCCATGAAAGTGTTTCTCGCCAGTCACTGCTTAGGGCTACATCAAGAGGAAACAAAACGTAGAGATAGAATGTGAAACTACTTTGTTGTGTCAAGCTTCAAGAAGCTACCACAAATCGTGTTGGATTTAGAGTTCCAATACATCTATCAATATAGGAGAAAACAGAGTGAAACCTAAAAATTCAAATTGTTAGTGGAAATGAACGCTTCAACATAGAAGAACGAAATTTGGGGAACCAAGTCGCCTTAGTGTACTGATCATTACCTGAAAGTATCATCCAGTTTGGGTGAAAAAATATTTGCTGAGATTTCTGGAGATTCGTAATTTTTGGAAGCTTGGCAACCCCTTCCCATGAAAGTGTTTCTCGCCAGTCACTGCTTAGGGCTACATCAAGAGGAAACAAAACGTAGAGATAGAACGTGAAACTACTTTGTTGTGTCAAGTTTCAAGAAGCTAGCACAAACCATGTTGGATTTAGAGTTCCAAATACATCTATCAATATAGGAGAAAACAGAGTGAAACCTAAAAATTCAAACTGTTACTGGAAATGAACGCTTCAACATAGAAGAACGAAATTTGGGGAACCAAGTCGCCTTAGTGTACTGATCATTACCTGAAAGTATCATCCAGTTTGGGTGAAAAAATATTTGCTGAGATTTCTGGAGATTCGTAATTTTTGGAAGCTTGGCAACCCCTTCCCATGAAAGTGTTTCTCACCAGTCACTGCTTAGGGCTACATCAAGAGGAAACAAAACGTAGAGATAGAACGTGAAACTACTTTGTTTTGTCAACTTTCAAGAAGCTAGCACAAACCGTGTTGGATTCAGAGTTCCAAATACATCTATCAATATAGGAGAAAACAGAGTGAAACCTAAAAATTCAAACTGTTACTGGAAATGAACGCTTCAACATAGAAGAACGAAATTTGGGGAACCAAGTCGCCTTAGTGTACTGATCATTACCTGAAAGTATCATCCAGTTTGGGTGAAAAAATATTTGCTGAGATTTCTGGAGATTCGTAATTTTTGGAAGCTTGGCAACCCCTTCCCATGAAAGTGTTTCTCGCCAGTCACTGCTTAGGGCTACATCAAGAGGAAACAAAACGTAGAGATAGAATGTGAAACTACTTTGTTGTGTCAAGCTTCAAGAAGCTACCACAAATCGTGTTGGATTTAGAGTTCCAATACATCTATCAATATAGGAGAAAACAGAGTGAAACCTAAAAATTCAAATTGTTAGTGGAAATGAACGCTTCAACATAGAAGAACGAAATTTGGGTAACCAAGTCGCCTTAGTGTACTGATCATTACCTGAAAGTATCATCCAGTTTGGGTGAAAAAATATTTGCTGAGATTTCTGGAGATTCGTAATTTTTGGAAGCTTGGCAACCCCTTCCCATGAAAGTGTTTCTCGCCAGTCACTGCTTAGGGCTACATCAAGAGGAAACAAAACGTAGAGATAGAACGTGAAACTACTTTGTTGTGTCAAGTTTCAAGAAGCTAGCACAAACCATGTTGGATTTAGAGTTCCAAATACATCTATCAATATAGGAGAAAACAGAGTGAAACCTAAAAATTCAAACTGTTACTGGAAATGAACGCTTCAACATAGAAGAACGAAATTTGGGGAACCAAGTCGCCTTAGTGTACTGATCATTACCTGAAAGTATCATCCAGTTTGGGTGAAAAAATATTTGCTGAGATTTCTGGAGATTCGTAATTTTTGGAAGCTTGGCAACCCCTTCCCATGAAAGTGTTTCTCACCAGTCACTGCTTAGGGCTACATCAAGAGGAAACAAAACGTAGAGATAGAACGTGAAACTACTTTGTTGTGTCAAGTTTCAAGAAGCTAGCACAAACCGTGTTGGATTTAGAGTTCCAAATACATCTATCAATATAGGAGAAAACAGAGTGAAACCTAAAAATTCAAACTGTTACTGGAAATGAACGCTTCAACATAGAAGAACGAAATTTGGGGAACCAAGTCGCCTTAGTGTACTGATCATTACCTGAAAGTATCATCCAGTTTGGGTGAAAAAATATTTGCTGAGATTTCTGGAGATTCGTAATTTTTGGAAGCTTGGCAACCCCTTCCCATGAAAGTGTTTCTCGCCAGTCACTGCTTAGGGCTACATCAAGAGGAAACAAAACGTAGAGATAGAACGTGAAACTACTTTGTTGTGTCAAGCTTCAAGAAGCTAGCACAAACCGTGTTGGATTCAGAGTTCCAAATACATCTATCAATATAGGAGAAAACAGAGTGAAACCTAAAAATTCAAACTGTTACTGGAAATGAACGCTTCAACATAGAAGAACGAAATTTGGGGAACCAAGTCGCCTTAGTGTACTGATCATTACCTGAAAGTATCATCCAGTTTGGGTGAAAAAATATTTGCTGAGATTTCTGGAGATTCGTAATTTTTGGAAGCTTGGCAACCCCTTCCCATGAAAGTGTTTCTCGCCAGTCACTGCTTAGGGCTACATCAAGAGGAAACAAAACGTAGAGATAGAATGTGAAACTACTTTGTTGTGTCAAGCTTCAAGAAGCTACCACAAATCGTGTTGGATTTAGAGTTCCAATACATCTATCAATATAGGAGAAAACAGAGTGAAACCTAAAAATTCAAATTGTTAGTGGAAATGAACGCTTCAACATAGAAGAACGAAATTTGGGGAACCAAGTCGCCTTAGTGTACTGATCATTACCTGAAAGTATCATCCAGTTTGGGTGAAAAAATATTTGCTGAGATTTCTGGAGATTCGTAATTTTTGGAAGCTTGGCAACCCCTTCCCATGAAAGTGTTTCTCGCCAGTCACTGCTTAGGGCTACATCAAGAGGAAACAAAACGTAGAGATAGAACGTGAAACTACTTTGTTTTGTCAACTTTCAAGAAGCTAGCACAAACCGTGTTGGATTCAGAGTTCCAAATACATCTATCAATATAGGAGAAAAGAGAGTGAAACCTAAAAATTCAAACTGTTACTGGAAATGAACGCTTCAACATAGAAGAATGAAATTTGGGGAACCAAGTCGCCTTAGTGTACTGATCATTACCTGAAAGTATCATCCAGTTTGGGTGAAAAAATATTTGCTGAGATTTCTGGAGATTCGTAATTTTTGGAAGCTTGGCAACCCCTTCCCATGAAAGTGTTTCTCGCCAGTCACTGCTTAGGGCTACATCAAGAGGAAACAAAACGTAGAGATAGAACGTGAAACTACTTTGTTGTGTCAAGTTTCAAGAAGCTAGCACAAACCATGTTGGATTTAGAGTTCCAAATACATCTATCAATATAGGAGAAAACAGAGTGAAACCTAAAAATTCAAACTGTTACTGGAAATGAACGCTTCAACATAGAAGAACGAAATTTGGGGAACCAAGTCGCCTTAGTGTACTGATCATTACCTGAAAGTATCATCCAGTTTGGGTGAAAAAATATTTGCTGAGATTTCTGGAGATTCGTAATTTTTGGAAGCTTGGCAACCCCTTCCCATGAAAGTGTTTCTCGCCAGTCACTGCTTAGGGCTACATCAAGAGGAAACAAAACGTAGAGATAGAACGTGAAACTACTTTGTTTTGTCAACTTTCAAGAAGCTAGCACAAACCGTGTTGGATTCAGAGTTCCAAATACATCTATCAATATAGGAGAAAAGAGAGTGAAACCTAAAAATTCAAACTGTTACTGGAAATGAACGCTTCAACATAGAAGAATGAAATTTGGGGAACCAAGTCGCCTTAGTGTACTGATCATTACCTGAAAGTATCATCCAGTTTGGGTGAAAAAATATTTGCTGAGATTTCTGGAGATTCGTAATTTTGGGAGACTTGGCAAACCCTTCCCATGAAAGTGTTTCTCGCCAGTCACTGCTTAGGGCTACATCAAGAGGAAACAAAACGTAGAGATAGAACGTGAAACTACTTTGTTGTGTCAAGTTTCAAGAAGCTAGCACAAACCGTGTTGGATTTAGAGTTCCAAATACATCTATCAATATAGGAGAAAACAGAGTGAAACCTAAAAATTCAAACTGTTACTGGAAATGAACGCTTCAACATAGAAGAACGAAATTTGGGGAACCAAGTCGCCTTAGTGTACTGATCATTACCTGAAAGTATCATCCAGTTTGGGTGAAAAAATATTTGCTGAGATTTCTGGAGATTCGTAATTTTTGGAAGCTTGGCAACCCCTTCCCATGAAAGTGTTTCTCGCCAGTCACTGCTTAGGGCTACATCAAGAGGAAACAAAACGTAGAGATAGAATGTGAAACTACTTTGTTGTGTCAAGCTTCAAGAAGCTAGCACAAATCGTGTTGGATTTAGAGTTCCAAATACATCTATCAATATAGGAGAAAACAGAGTGAAACCTAAAAATTCAAACTGTTACTGGAAATGAACGCTTCAACATAGAAGAACGAAATTTGGGGAACCAAGTCGCGTTAGTGTACTGATCATTACCTGAAAGTATCATCCAGTTTGGGTGAAAAAATATTTGCTGAGATTTCTGGAGATTCGTAATTTTTGGAAGCTTGGCAACCCCTTCCCATGAAAGTGTTTCTCACCAGTCACTGCTTAGGGCTACATCAAGAGGAAACAAAACGTAGAGATAGAACGTGAAACTACTTTGTTTTGTCAACTTTCAAGAAGCTAGCACAAACCGTGTTGGATTCAGAGTTCCAAATACATCTATCAATATAGGAGAAAACAGAGTGAAACCTAAAAATTCAAACTGTTACTGGAAATGAACGCTTCAACATAGAAGAACGAAATTTGGGGAACCAAGTCGCCTTAGTGTACTGATCATTACCTGAAAGTATCATCCAGTTTGGGTGAAAAAATATTTGCTGAGATTTCTGGAGATTCGTAATTTTTGGAAGCTTGGCAACCCCTTCCCATGAAAGTGTTTCTCGCCAGTCACTGCTTAGGGCTACATCAAGAGGAAACAAAACGTAGAGATAGAATGTGAAACTACTTTGTTGTGTCAAGCTTCAAGAAGCTACCACAAATCGTGTTGGATTTAGAGTTCCAATACATCTATCAATATAGGAGAAAACAGAGTGAAACCTAAAAATTCAAATTGTTAGTGGAAATGAACGCTTCAACATAGAAGAACGAAATTTGGGGAACCAAGTCGCCTTAGTGTACTGATCATTACCTGAAAGTATCATCCAGTTTGGGTGAAAAAATATTTGCTGAGATTTCTGGAGATTCGTAATTTTTGGAAGCTTGGCAACCCCTTCCCATGAAAGTGTTTCTCGCCAGTCACTGCTTAGGGCTACATCAAGAGGAAACAAAACGTAGAGATAGAACGTGAAACTACTTTGTTGTGTCAAGTTTCAAGAAGCTAGCACAAACCATGTTGGATTTAGAGTTCCAAATACATCTATCAATATAGGAGAAAACAGAGTGAAACCTAAAAATTCAAACTGTTACTGGAAATGAACGCTTCAACATAGAAGAACGAAATTTGGGGAACCAAGTCGCCTTAGTGTACTGATCATTACCTGAAAGTATCATCCAGTTTGGGTGAAAAAATATTTGCTGAGATTTCTGGAGATTCGTAATTTTTGGAAGCTTGGCAACCCCTTCCCATGAAAGTGTTTCTCACCAGTCACTGCTTAGGGCTACATCAAGAGGAAACAAAACGTAGAGATAGAACGTGAAACTACTTTGTTTTGTCAACTTTCAAGAAGCTAGCACAAACCGTGTTGGATTCAGAGTTCCAAATACATCTATCAATATAGGAGAAAACAGAGTGAAACCTAAAAATTCAAACTGTTACTGGAAATGAACGCTTCAACATAGAAGAACGAAATTTGGGGAACCAAGTCGCCTTAGTGTACTGATCATTACCTGAAAGTATCATCCAGTTTGGGTGAAAAAATATTTGCTGAGATTTCTGGAGATTCGTAATTTTTGGAAGCTTCGCAACCCCTTCCCATGAAAGTGTTTCTCGCCAGTCACTGCTTAGGGCTACATCAAGAGGAAACAAAACGTAGAGATAGAATGTGAAACTACTTTGTTGTGTCAAGCTTCAAGAAGCTACCACAAATCGTGTTGGATTTAGAGTTCCAATACATCTATCAATATAGGAGAAAACAGAGTGAAACCTAAAAATTCAAATTGTTAGTGGAAATGAACGCTTCAACATAGAAGAACGAAATTTGGGGAACCAAGTCGCCTTAGTGTACTGATCATTACCTGAAAGTATCATCCAGTTTGGGTGAAAAAATATTTGCTGAGATTTCTGGAGATTCGTAATTTTTGGAAGCTTGGCAACCCCTTCCCATGAAAGTGTTTCTCGCCAGTCACTGCTTAGGGCTACATCAAGAGGAAACAAAACGTAGAGATAGAACGTGAAACTACTTTGTTGTGTCAAGTTTCAAGAAGCTAGCACAAACCATGTTGGATTTAGAGTTCCAAATACATCTATCAATATAGGAGAAAACAGAGTGAAACCTAAAAATTCAAACTGTTACTGGAAATGAACGCTTCAACATAGAAGAACGAAATTTGGGGAACCAAGTCGCCTTAGTGTACTGATCATTACCTGAAAGTATCATCCAGTTTGGGTGAAAAAATATTTGCTGAGATTTCTGGAGATTCGTAATTTTTGGAAGCTTGGCAACCCCTTCCCATGAAAGTGTTTCTCACCAGTCACTGCTTAGGGCTACATCAAGAGGAAACAAAACGTAGAGATAGAACGTGAAACTACTTTGTTTTGTCAACTTTCAAGAAGCTAGCACAAACCGTGTTGGATTCAGAGTTCCAAATACATCTATCAATATAGGAGAAAACAGAGTGAAACCTAAAAATTCAAACTGTTACTGGAAATGAACGCTTCAACATAGAAGAACGAAATTTGGGGAACCAAGTCGCCTTAGTGTACTGATCATTACCTGAAAGTATCATCCAGTTTGGGTGAAAAAATATTTGCTGAGATTTCTGGAGATTCGTAATTTTTGGAAGCTTGGCAACCCCTTCCCATGAAAGTGTTTCTCGCCAGTCACTGCTTAGGGCTACATCAAGAGGAAACAAAACGTAGAGATAGAATGTGAAACTACTTTGTTGTGTCAAGCTTCAAGAAGCTACCACAAATCGTGTTGGATTTAGAGTTCCAATACATCTATCAATATAGGAGAAAACAGAGTGAAACCTAAAAATTCAAATTGTTAGTGGAAATGAACGCTTCAACATAGAAGAACGAAATTTGGGGAACCAAGTCGCCTTAGTGTACTGATCATTACCTGAAAGTATCATCCAGTTTGGGTGAAAAAATATTTGCTGAGATTTCTGGAGATTCGTAATTTTTGGAAGCTTGGCAACCCCTTCCCATGAAAGTGTTTCTCGCCAGTCACTGCTTAGGGCTACATCAAGAGGAAACAAAACGTAGAGATAGAACGTGAAACTACTTTGTTGTGTCAAGTTTCAAGAAGCTAGCACAAACCATGTTGGATTTAGAGTTCCAAATACATCTATCAATATAGGAGAAAACAGAGTGAAACCTAAAAATTCAAACTGTTACTGGAAATGAACGCTTCAACATAGAAGAACGAAATTTGGGGAACCAAGTCGCCTTAGTGTACTGATCATTACCTGAAAGTATCATCCAGTTTGGGTGAAAAAATATTTGCTGAGATTTCTGGAGATTCGTAATTTTTGGAAGCTTGGCAACCCCTTCCCATGAAAGTGTTTCTCACCAGTCACTGCTTAGGGCTACATCAAGAGGAAACAAAACGTAGAGATAGAACGTGAAACTACTTTGTTGTGTCAAGTTTCAAGAAGCTAGCACAAACCGTGTTGGATTTAGACTTCCAAATACATCTATCAATATAGGAGAAAACAGAGTGAAACCTAAAAATTCAAACTGTTACTGGAAATGAACGCTTCAACATAGAAGAACGAAATTTGGGGAACCAAGTCGCCTTAGTGTACTGATCATTACCTGAAAGTATCATCCAGTTTGGGTGAAAAAATATTTGCTGAGATTTCTGGAGATTCGTAATTTTTGGAAGCTTGGCAACCCCTTCCCATGAAAGTGTTTCTCGCCAGTCACTGCTTAGGGCTACATCAAGAGGAAACAAAACGTAGAGATAGAACGTGAAACTACTTTGTTGTGTCAAGCTTCAAGAAGCTAGCACAAACCGTGTTGGATTCAGAGTTCCAAATACATCTATCAATATAGGAGAAAACAGAGTGAAACCTAAAAATTCAAACTGTTACTGGAAATGAACGCTTCAACATAGAAGAACGAAATTTGGGGAACCAAGTCGCCTTAGTGTACTGATCATTACCTGAAAGTATCATCCAGTTTGGGTGAAAAAATATTTGCTGAGATTTCTGGAGATTCGTAATTTTTGGAAGCTTGGCAACCCCTTCCCATCAAAGTGTTTCTCGCCAGTCACTGCTTAGGGCTACATCAAGAGGAAACAAAACGTAGAGATAGAATGTGAAACTACTTTGTTGTGTCAAGCTTCAAGAAGCTACCACAAATCGTGTTGGATTTAGAGTTCCAATACATCTATCAATATAGGAGAAAACAGAGTGAAACCTAAAAATTCAAATTGTTAGTGGAAATGAACGCTTCAACATAGAAGAACGAAATTTGGGGAACCAAGTCGCCTTAGTGTACTGATCATTACCTGAAAGTATCATCCAGTTTGGGTGAAAAAATATTTGCTGAGATTTCTGGAGATTCGTAATTTTTGGAAGCTTGGCAACCCCTTCCCATGAAAGTGTTTCTCGCCAGTCACTGCTTAGGGCTACATCAAGAGGAAACAAAACGTAGAGATAGAACGTGAAACTACTTTGTTTTGTCAACTTTCAAGAAGCTAGCACAAACCGTGTTGGATTCAGAGTTCCAAATACATCTATCAATATAGGAGAAAAGAGAGTGAAACCTAAAAATTCAAACTGTTACTGGAAATGAACGCTTCAACATAGAAGAATGAAATTTGGGGAACCAAGTCGCCTTAGTGTACTGATCATTACCTGAAAGTATCATCCAGTTTGGGTGAAAAAATATTTGCTGAGATTTCTGGAGATTCGTAATTTTTGGAAGCTTGGCAACCCCTTCCCATGAAAGTGTTTCTCGCCAGTCACTGCTTAGGGCTACATCAAGAGGAAACAAAACGTAGAGATAGAACGTGAAACTACTTTGTTGTGTCAAGTTTCAAGAAGCTAGCACAAACCATGTTGGATTTAGAGTTCCAAATACATCTATCAATATAGGAGAAAACAGAGTGAAACCTAAAAATTTAAACTGTTACTGGAAATGAACGCTTCAACATAGAAGAACGAAATTTGGGGAACCAAGTCGCCTTAGTGTACTGATCATTACCTGAAAGTATCATCCAGTTTGGGTGAAAAAATATTTGCTGAGATTTCTGGAGATTCGTAATTTTTGGAAGCTTGGCAACCCCTTCCCATGAAAGTGTTTCTCGCCAGTCACTGCTTAGGGCTACATCAAGAGGAAACAAAACGTAGAGATAGAATGTGAAACTACTTTGTTGTGTCAAGCTTCAAGAAGCTAGCACAAATCGTGTTGGATTTAGAGTTCCAAATACATCTATCAATATAGGAGAAAACAGAGTGAAACCTAAAAATTCAAACTGTTACTGGAAATGAACGCTTCAACATAGAAGAACGAAATTTGGGGAACCAAGTCGCCTTAGTGTACTGATCATTACCTGAAAGTATCATCCAGTTTGGGTGAAAAAATATTTGCTGAGATTTCTGGAGATTCGTAATTTTTGGAAGCTTGGCAACCCCTTCCCATGAAAGTGTTTCTCGCCAGTCACTGCTTAGGGCTACATCAAGAGGAAACAAAACGTAGAGATAGAACGTGAAACTACTTTGTTTTGTCAACTTTCAAGAAGCTAGCACAAACCGTGTTGGATTCAGAGTTCCAAATACATCTATCAATATAGGAGAAAACAGAGTGAAACCTAAAAATTCAAACTGTTACTGGAAATGAACGCTTCAACATAGAAGAACGAAATTTGGGGAACCAAGTCGCCTTAGTGTACTGATCATTACCTGAAAGTATCATCCAGTTTGGGTGAAAAAATATTTGCTGAGATTTCTGGAGATTCGTAATTTTTGGAAGCTTGGCAACCCCTTCCCATGAAAGTGTTTCTCGCCAGTCACTGCTTAGGGCTAAATCAAGAGGAAACAAAACGTAGAGATAGAATGTGAAACTACTTTGTTGTGTCAAGCTTCAAGAAGCTACCACAAATCGTGTTGGATTTAGAGTTCCAATACATCTATCAATATAGGAGAAAACAGAGTGAAACCTAAAAATTCAAATTGTTAGTGGAAATGAACGCTTCAACATAGAAGAACGAAATTTGGGGAACCAAGTCGCCTTAGTGTACTGATCATTACCTGAAAGTATCATCCAGTTTGGGTGAAAAAATATTTGCTGAGATTTCTGGAGATTCGTAATTTTTGGAAGCTTGGCAACCCCTTCCCATGAAAGTGTTTCTCGCCAGTCACTGCTTAGGGCTACATCAAGAGGAAACAAAACGTAGAGATAGAACGTGAAACTACTTTGTTTTGTCAACTTTCAAGAAGCTAGCACAAACCGTGTTGGATTCAGAGTTCCAAATACATCTATCAATATAGGAGAAAAGAGAGTGAAACCTAAAAATTCAAACTGTTACTGGAAATGAACGCTTCAACATAGAAGAATGAAATTTGGGGAACCAAGTCGCCTTAGTGTACTGATCATTACCTGAAAGTATCATCCAGTTTGGGTGAAAAAATATTTGCTGAGATTTCTGGAGATTCGTAATTTTTGGAAGCTTGGCAACCCCTTCCCATGAAAGTGTTTCTCGCCAGTCACTGCTTAGGGCTACATCAAGAGGAAACAAAACGTAGAGATAGAACGTGAAACTACTTTGTTTTGTCAACTTTCAAGAAGCTAGCACAAACCGTGTTGGATTCAGAGTTCCAAATACATCTATCAATATAGGAGAAAACAGAGTGAAACCTAAAAATTCAAACTGTTACTGGAAATGAACGCTTCAACATAGAAGAACGAAATTTGGGGAACCAAGTCGCCTTAGTGTACTGATCATTACCTGAAAGTATCATCCAGTTTGGGTGAAAAAATATTTGCTGAGATTTCTGGAGAGTCGTAATTTTTGGAAGCTTGGCAACCCCTTCCCATGAAAGTGTTTCTCGCCAGTCACTGCTTAGGGCTACATCAAGAGGAAACAAAACGTAGAGATAGAATGTGAAACTACTTTGTTGTGTCAAGCTTCAAGAAGCTACCACAAATCGTGTTGGATTTAGAGTTCCAATACATCTATCAATATAGGAGAAAACAGAGTGAAACCTAAAAATTCAAATTGTTAGTGGAAATGAACGCTTCAACATAGAAGAACGAAATTTGGGGAACCAAGTCGCCTTAGTGTACTGATCATTACCTGAAAGTATCATCCAGTTTGGGTGAAAAAATATTTGCTGAGATTTCTGGAGATTCGTAATTTTTGGAAGCTTGGCAACCCCTTCCCATGAAAGTGTTTCTCGCCAGTCACTGCTTAGGGCTACATCAAGAGGAAACAAAACGTAGAGATAGAACGTGAAACTACTTTGTTTTGTCAACTTTCAAGAAGCTAGCACAAACCGTGTTGGATTCAGAGTTCCAAATACATCTATCAATATAGGAGAAAAGAGAGTGAAACCTAAAAATTCAAACTGTTACTGGAAATGAACGCTTCAACATAGAAGAATGAAATTTGGGGAACCAAGTCGCCTTAGTGTACTGATCATTACCTGAAAGTATCATCCAGTTTGGGTGAAAAAATATTTGCTGAGATTTCTGGAGATTCGTAATTTTTGGAAGCTTGGCAACCCCTTCCCATGAAAGTGTTTCTCGCCAGTCACTGCTTAGGGCTACATCAAGAGGAAACAAAACGTAGAGATAGAACGTGAAACTACTTTGTTTTGTCAACTTTCAAGAAGCTAGCACAAACCGTGTTGGATTCAGAGTTCCAAATACATCTATCAATATAGGAGAAAAGAGAGTGAAACCTAAAAATTCAAACTGTTACTGGAAATGAACGCTTCAACATAGAAGAATGAAATTTGGGGAACCAAGTCGCCTTAGTGTACTGATCATTACCTGAAAGTATCATCCAGTTTGGGTGAAAAAATATTTGCTGAGATTTCTGGAGATTCGTAATTTTTGGAAGCTTGGCAACCCCTTCCCATGAAAGTGTTTCTCGCCAGTCACTGCTTAGGGCTACATCAAGAGGAAACAAAACGTAGAGATAGAACGTGAAACTACTTTGTTGTGTCAAGTTTCAAGAAGCTAGCACAAACCATGTTGGATTTAGAGTTCCAAATACATCTATCAATATAGGAGAAAACAGAGTGAAACCTAAAAATTCAAACTGTTACTGGAAATGAACGCTTCAACATAGAAGAACGAAATTTGGGGAACCAAGTCGCCTTAGTGTACTGATCATTACCTGAAAGTATCATCCAGTTTGGGTGAAAAAATATTTGCTGAGATTTCTGGAGATTCGTAATTTTTGGAAGCTTGGCAACCCCTTCCCATGAAAGTGTTTCTCGCCAGTCACTGCTTAGGGCTACATCAAGAGGAAACAAAACGTAGAGATAGAACGTGAAACTACTTTGTTTTGTCAACTTTCAAGAAGCTAGCACAAACCGTGTTGGATTCAGAGTTCCAAATACATCTATCAATATAGGAGAAAAGAGAGTGAAACCTAAAAATTCAAACTGTTACTGGAAATGAACGCTTCAACATAGAAGAATGAAATTTGGGGAACCAAGTCGCCTTAGTGTACTGATCATTACCTGAAAGTATCATCCAGTTTGGGTGAAAAAATATTTGCTGAGATTTCTGGAGATTCGTAATTTTGGGAGACTTGGCAAACCCTTCCCATGAAAGTGTTTCTCGCCAGTCACTGCTTAGGGCTACATCAAGAGAAAACAAAATGTAGAGATAGAACGTGACACTACTTTGTTGTGTCAAGTTTCAAGAAGCTAGCACAAACCGTGTTGGATTTAGAGTTCCAAATACATCTATCAATATAGGAGAAAACAGAGTGAAACCTAAAAATTCAAACTGTTACTGGAAATGAACGCTTCAACATAGAAGAACGAAATTTGGGGAACCAAGTCGCCTTAGTGTACTGATCATTACCTGAAAGTATCATCCAGTTTGGGTGAAAAAATATTTGCTGAGATTTCTGGAGATTCGTAATTTTTGGAAGCTTGGCAACCCCTTCCCATGAAAGTGTTTCTCGCCAGTCACTGCTTAGGGCTACATCAAGAGGAAACAAAACGTAGAGATAGAATGTGAAACTACTTTGTTGTGTCAAGCTTCAAGAAGCTAGCACAAATCGTGTTGGATTTAGAGTTCCAAATACATCTATCAATATAGGAGAAAACAGAGTGAAACCTAAAAATTCAAACTGTTACTGGAAATGAACGCTTCAACATAGAAGAACGAAATTTGGGGAACCAAGTCGCCTTAGTGTACTGATCATTACCTGAAAGTATCATCCAGTTTGGGTGAAAAAATATTTGCTGAGATTTCTGGAGATTCGTAATTTTTGGAAGCTTGGCAACCCCTTCCCATGAAAGTGTTTCTCGCCAGTCACTGCTTAGGGCTACATCAAGAGGAAACAAAACGTAGAGATAGAACGTGAAACTACTTTGTTTTGTCAACTTTCAAGAAGCTAGCACAAACCGTGTTGGATTCAGAGTTCCAAATACATCTATCAATATAGGAGAAAACAGAGTGAAACCTAAAAATTCAAACTGTTACTGGAAATGAACGCTTCAACATAGAAGAACGAAATTTGGGGAACCAAGTCGCCTTAGTGTACTGATCATTACCTGAAAGTATCATCCAGTTTGGGTGAAAAAATATTTGCTGAGATTTCTGGAGATTCGTAATTTTTGGAAGCTTGGCAACCCCTTCCCATGAAAGTGTTTCTCGCCAGTCACTGCTTAGGGCTACATCAAGAGGAAACAAAACGTAGAGATAGAATGTGAAACTACTTTGTTGTGTCAAGCTTCAAGAAGCTACCACAAATCGTGTTGGATTTAGAGTTCCAATACATCTATCAATATAGGAGAAAACAGAGTGAAACCTAAAAATTCAAATTGTTAGTGGAAATGAACGCTTCAACATAGAAGAACGAAATTTGGGGAACCAAGTCGCCTTAGTGTACTGATCATTACCTGAAAGTATCATCCAGTTTGGGTGAAAAAATATTTGCTGAGATTTCTGGAGATTCGTAATTTTTGGAAGCTTGGCAACCCCTTCCCATGAAAGTGTTTCTCGCCAGTCACTGCTTAGGGCTACATCAAGAGGAAACAAAACGTAGAGATAGAATGTGAAACTACTTTGTTGTGTCAAGCTTCAAGAAGCTAGCACAAATCGTGTTGGATTTAGAGTTCCAAATACATCTATCAATATAGGAGAAAACAGAGTGAAACCTAAAAATTCAAACTGTTACTGGAAATGAACGCTTCAACATAGAAGAACGAAATTTGGGGAACCAAGTCGCCTTAGTGTACTGATCATTACCTGAAAGTATCATCCAGTTTGGGTGAAAAAATATTTGCTGAGATTTCTGGAGATTCGTAATTTTTGGAAGCTTGGCAACCCCTTCCCATGAAAGTGTTTCTCGCCAGTCACTGCTTAGGGCTACATCAAGAGGAAACAAAACGTAGAGATAGAACGTGAAACTACTTTGTTTTGTCAACTTTCAAGAAGCTAGCACAAACCGTGTTGGATTCAGAGTTCCAAATACATCTATCAATATAGGAGAAAACAGAGTGAAACCTAAAAATTCAAACTGTTACTGGAAATGAACGCTTCAACATAGAAGAACGAAATTTGGGGAACCAAGTCGCCTTAGTGTACTGATCATTACCTGAAAGTATCATCCAGTTTGGGTGAAAAAATATTTGCTGAGATTTCTGGAGATTCGTAATTTTTGGAAGCTTGGCAACCCCTTCCCATGAAAGTGTTTCTCGCCAGTCACTGCTTAGGGCTACATCAAGAGGAAACAAAACGTAGAGATAGAATGTGAAACTACTTTGTTGTGTCAAGCTTCAAGAAGCTAGCACAAATCATGTTGGATTTAGAGTTCCAATACATCTATCAATATAGGAGAAAACAGAGTGAAACCTAAAAATTCAAATTGTTAGTGGAAATGAACGCTTCAACATAGAAGAACGAAATTTGGGGAACCAAGTCGCCTTAGTGTACTGATCATTACCTGAAAGTATCATCCAGTTTGGGTGAAAAAATATTTGCTGAGATTTCTGGAGATTCGTAATTTTTGGAAGCTTGGCAACCCCTTCCCATGAAAGTGTTTCTCGCCAGTCACTGCTTAGGGCTACATCAAGAGGAAACAAAACGTAGAGATAGAACGTGAAACTACTTTGTTTTGTCAACTTTCAAGAAGCTAGCACAAACCGTGTTGGATTCAGAGTTCCAAATACATCTATCAATATAGGAGAAAAGAGAGTGAAACCTAAAAATTCAAACTGTTACTGGAAATGAACGCTTCAACATAGAAGAATGAAATTTGGGGAACCAAGTCGCCTTAGTGTACTGATCATTACCTGAAATTATCATCCAGTTTGGGTGAAAAAATATTTGCTGAGATTTCTGGAGATTCGTAATTTTTGGAAGCTTGGCAACCCCTTCCCATGAAAGTGTTTCTCGCCCGTCACTGCTTAGGGCTACATCAAGAGGAAACAAAACGTAGAGATAGAACGTGAAACTACTTTGTTGTGTCAAGTTTCAAGAAGCTAGCACAAACCATGTTGGATTTAGAGTTCCAAATACATCTATCAATATAGGAGAAAACAGAGTGAAACCTAAAAATTCAAACTGTTACTGGAAATGAACGCTTCAACATAGAAGAACGAAATTTGAGGAACCAAGTCGCCTTAGTGTACTGATCATTACCTGAAAGTATCATCCAGTTTGGGTGAAAAAATATTTGCTGAGATTTCTGGAGATTCGTAATTTTTGGAAGCTTGGCAACCCCTTCCCATGAAAGTGTTTCTCGCCAGTCACTGCTTAGGGCTACATCAAGAGGAAACAAAACGTAGAGATAGAATGTGAAACTACTTTGTTGTGTCAAGCTTCAAGAAGCTAGCACAAATCGTGTTGGATTTAGAGTTCCAAATACATCTATCAATATAGGAGAAAACAGAGTGAAACCTAAAAATTCAAACTGTTACTGGAAATGAACGCTTCAACATAGAAGAACGAAATTTGGGGAACCAAGTCGCCTTAGTGTACTGATCATTACCTGAAAGTATCATCCAGTTTGGGTGAAAAAATATTTGCTGAGATTTCTGGAGATTCGTAATTTTTGGAAGCTTGGCAACCCCTTCCCATGAAAGTGTTTCTCGCCAGTCACTGCTTAGGGCTACATCAAGAGGAAACAAAACGTAGAGATAGAACGTGAAACTACTTTGTTTTGTCAACTTTCAAGAAGCTAGCACAAACCGTGTTGGATTCAGAGTTCCAAATACATCTATCAATATAGGAGAAAACAGAGTGAAACCTAAAAATTCAAACTGTTACTGGAAATGAACGCTTCAACATAGAAGAACGAAATTTGGGGAACCAAGTCGCCTTAGTGTACTGATCATTACCTGAAAGTATCATCCAGTTTGGGTGAAAAAATATTTGCTGAGATTTCTGGAGATTCGTAATTTTTGGAAGCTTGGCAACCCCTTCCCATGAAAGTGTTTCTCGCCAGTCACTGCTTAGGGCTACATCAAGAGGAAACAAAACGTAGAGATAGAATGTGAAACTACTTTGTTGTGTCAAGCTTCAAGAAGCTACCACAAATCGTGTTGGATTTAGAGTTCCAATACATCTATCAATATAGGAGAAAACAGAGTGAAACCTAAAAATTCAAATTGTTAGTGGAAATGAACGCTTCAACATAGAAGAACGAAATTTGGGGAACCAAGTCGCCTTAGTGTACTGATCATTACCTGAAAGTATCATCCAGTTTGGGTGAAAAAATATTTGCTGAGATTTCTGGAGATTCGTAATTTTTGGAAGCTCGGCAACCCCTTCCCATGAAAGTGTTTCTCGCCAGTCACTGCTTAGGGCTACATCAAGAGGAAACAAAACGTAGACATAGAACGTGAAACTACTTTGTTTTGTCAACTTTCAAGAAGCTAGCACAAACCGTGTTGGATTCAGAGTTCCAAATACATCTATCAATATAGGAGAAAAGAGAGTGAAACCTAAAAATTCAAACTGTTACTGGAAATGAACGCTTCAACATAGAAGAATGAAATTTGGGGAACCAAGTCGCCTTAGTGTACTGATCATTACCTGAAAGTATCATCCAGTTTGGGTGAAAAAATATTTGCTGAGATTTCTGGAGATTCGTAATTTTTGGAAGCTTGGCAACCCCTTCCCATGAAAGTGTTTCTCGCCAGTCACTGCTTAGGGCTACATCAAGAGGAAACAAAACGTAGAGATAGAACGTGAAACTACTTTGTTGTGTCAAGTTTCAAGAAGCTAGCACAAACCATGTTGGATTTAGAGTTCCAAATACATCTATCAATATAGGAGAAAACAGAGTGAAACCTAAAAATTCAAACTGTTACTGGAAATGAACGCTTCAACATAGAAGAACGAAATTTGGGGAACCAAGTCGCCTTAGTGTACTGATCATTACCTGAAAGTATCATCCAGTTTGGGTGAAAAAATATTTGCTGAGATTTCTGGAGATTCGTAATTTTTGGAAGCTTGGCAACCCCTTCCCATGAAAGTGTTTCTCGCCAGTCACTGCTTAGGGCTACATCAAGAGGAAACAAAACGTAGAGATAGAATGTGAAACTACTTTGTTGTGTCAAGCTTCAAGAAGCTAGCACAAATCGTGTTGGATTTAGAGTTCCAAATACATCTATCAATATAGGAGAAAACAGAGTGAAACCTAAAAATTCAAACTGTTACTGGAAATGAACGCTTCAACATAGAAGAACGAAATTTGGGGAACCAAGTCGCCTTAGTGTACTGATCATTACCTGAAAGTATCATCCAGTTTGGGTGAAAAAATATTTGCTGAGATTTCTGGAGATTCGTAATTTTTGGAAGCTTGGCAACCCCTTCCCATGAAAGTGTTTCTCGCCAGTCACTGCTTAGGGCTACATCAAGAGGAAACAAAACGTAGAGATAGAACGTGAAACTACTTTGTTTTGTCAACTTTCAAGAAGCTAGCACAAACCGTGTTGGATTCAGAGTTCCAAATACATCTATCAATATAGGAGAAAACAGAGTGAAACCTAAAAATTCAAACTGTTACTGGAAATGAACGCTTCAACATAGAAGAACGAAATTTGGGGAACCAAGTCGCCTTAGTGTACTGATCATTACCTGAAAGTATCATCCAGTTTGGGTGAAAAAATATTTGCTGAGATTTCTGGAGATTCGTAATTTTTGGAAGCTTGGCAACCCCTTCCCATGAAAGTGTTTCTCGCCAGTCACTGCTTAGGGCTACATCAAGAGGAAACAAAACGTAGAGATAGAATGTGAAACTACTTTGTTGTGTCAAGCTTCAAGAAGCTACCACAAATCGTGTTGGATTTAGAGTTCCAATACATCTATCAATATAGGAGAAAACAGAGTGAAACCTAAAAATTCAAATTGTTAGTGGAAATGAATGCTTCAACATAGAAGAACGAAATTTGGGGAACCAAGTCGCCTTAGTGTACTGATCATTACCTGAAAGTATCATCCAGTTTGGGTGAAAAAATATTTGCTGAGATTTCTGGAGATTCGTAATTTTTGGAAGCTTGGCAACCCCTTCCCATGAAAGTGTTTCTCGCCAGTCACTGCTTAGGGCTACATCAAGAGGAAACAAAACGTAGAGATAGAACGTGAAACTACTTTGTTTTGTCAACTTTCAAGAAGCTAGCACAAACCGTGTTGGATTCAGAGTTCCAAATACATCTATCAATATAGGAGAAAAGAGAGTGAAACCTAAAAATTCAAACTGTTACTGGAAATGAACGCTTCAACATAGAAGAATGAAATTTGGGGAACCAAGTCGCCTTAGTGTACTGATCATTACCTGAAAGTATCATCCAGTTTGGGTGAAAAAATATTTGCTGAGATTTCTGGAGATTCGTAATTTTTGGAAGCTTGGCAACCCCTTCCCATGAAAGTGTTTCTCGCCAGTCACTGCTTAGGGCTACATCAAGAGGAAACAAAACGTAGAGATAGAACGTGAAACTACTTTGTTTTGTCAACTTTCAAGAAGCTAGCACAAACCGTGTTGGATTCAGAGTTCCAAATACATCTATCAATATAGGAGAAAACAGAGTGAAACCTAAAAATTCAAACTGTTACTGGAAATGAACGCTTCAACATAGAAGAACGAAATTTGGGGAACCAAGTCGCCTTAGTGTACTGATCATTACCTGAAAGTATCATCCAGTTTGGGTGAAAAAATATTTGCTGAGATTTCTGGAGATTCGTAATTTTTGGAAGCTTGGAAACCCCTTCCCATGAAAGTGTTTCTCGCCAGTCACTGCTTAGGGCTACATCAAGAGGAAACAAAACGTAGAGATAGAACGTGAAACTACTTTGTTTTGTCAACTTTCAAGAAGCTAGCACAAACCGTGTTGGATTCAGAGTTCCAAATACATCTATCAATATAGGAGAAAACAGAGTGAAACCTAAAAATTCAAACTGTTACTGGAAATGAACGCTTCAACATAGAAGAACGAAATTTGGGGAACCAAGTCGCCTTAGTGTACTGATCATTACCTGAAAGTATCATCCAGTTTGGGTGAAAAAATATTTGCTGAGATTTCTGGAGATTCGTAATTTTGGGAAGCTTGGCAACCCCTTCCCATGAAAGTGTTTCTCGCCAGTCACTGCTTAGGGCTACATCAAGAGGAAACAAAACGTAGAGATAGAACGTGAAACTACTTTGTTGTGTCAAGTTTCAAGAAGCTAGCACAAACCGTGTTGGATTTAGAGTTCCAAATACATCTATCAATATAGGAGAAAACAGAGTGAAACCTAAAAATTCAAACTGTTACTGGAAATGAACGCTTCAACATAGAAGAACGAAATTTGGGGAACCAAGTCGCCTTAGTGTGCTGATCATTACCTGAAAGTATCATCCAGTTTGGGTGAAAAAATATTTGCTGAGATTTCTGGAGATTCGTAATTTTGGGAAGCTTGGCAACCCCTTCCCATGAAAGTGTTTCTCGCCAGTCACTGCTTAGGGCTACATCAAGAGGAAACAAAACGTAGAGATAGAATGTGAAACTACTTTGTTGTGTCAAGCTTCAAGAAGCTACCACAAATCGTGTTGGATTTAGAGTTCCAAATACATCTATCAATATAGGAGAAAACAGAGTGAAACCTAAAAATTCAAACTGTTACTGGAAATGAACGCTTCAACATAGAAGAACGAAATTTGGGGAACCAAGTCGCCTTAGTGTACTGATCATTACCTGAAAGTATCATCCAGTTTGGGTGAAAAAATATTTGCTGAGATTACTGGAGATTCGTAATTTTTGGAGACTTGGCAAACCCTTCCCATGAAAGTGTTTCTCGCCAGTCACTGCTTAGGGCTACATCAAGAGGAAACAAAAAGTAGAGATAGAACGTGAAACTACTTTTTGTGTCAAGTTTCAAGAAGCTAGCACAAACCATGTTGGATTTAGAGTTCCAAATACATCTATCAATATAGGAGAAAACAGAGTGAAACCTAAAAATTCAAACTGTTACTGGAAATGAACGCTTCAACATAGAAGAACGAAATTTGGGGAACCAAGTCGCCTTAGTGTACTGATCATTACCTGAAAGTATCATCCAGTTTGGGTGAAAAAATATTTGCTGAGATTTCTGGAGATTCGTAATTTTTGGAAGCTTGGCAACCCCTTCCCATGAAAGTGTTTCTCGCCAGTCACTGCTTAGGGCTACATCAAGAGGAAACAAAACGTAGAGATAGAATGTGAAACTACTTTGTTGTGTCAAGCTTCAAGAAGCTACCACAAATCGTGTTGGATTCAGAGTTCCAATACATCTATCAATATAGGAGAAAACAGAGTGAAACCTAAAAATTCAAATTGTTAGTGGAAATGAACGCTTCAACATAGAAGAACGAAATTTGGGGAACCAAGTCGCCTTAGTGTACTGATCATTACCTGAAAGTATCATCCAGTTTGGGTGAAAAAATATTTGCTGAGATTTCTGGAGATTCGTAATTTTTGGAAGCTTGGCAACCCCTTCCCATGAAAGTGTTTCTCGCCAGTCACTGCTTAGGGCTACATCAAGAGGAAACAAAACGTAGAGATAGAACGTGAAACTACTTTGTTTTGTCAACTTTCAAGAAGCTAGCACAAACCGTGTTGGATTCAGAGTTCCAAATACATCTATCAATATAGGAGAAAAGAGAGTGAAACCTAAAAATTCAAACTGTTACTGGAAATGAACGCTTCAACATAGAAGAATGAAATTTGGGGAACCAAGTCGCCTTAGTGTACTGATCATTACCTGAAAGTATCATCCAGTTTGGGTGAAAAAATATTTGCTGAGATTTCTGGAGATTCGTAATTTTTGGAAGCTTGGCAACCCCTTCCCATGAAAGTGTTTCTCGCCAGTCACTGCTTAGGGCTACATCAAGAGGAAACAAAACGTAGAGATAGAATGTGAAACTACTTTGTTGTGTCAACTTTCAAGAAGCTAGCACAAACCGTGTTGGATTCAGAGTTCCAAATACATCTATCAATATAGGAGAAAACAGAGTGAAACCTAAAAATTCAAACTGTTACTGGAAATGAACGCTTCAACATAGAAGAATGAAATTTGGGGAACCAAGTCGCCTTAGTGTACTGATCATTACCTGAAAGTATCATCCAGTTTGGGTGAAAAAATATTTGCTGAGATTTCTGGAGATTCGTAATTTTTGGAAGCTTGGCAACCCCTTCCCATGAAAGTGTTTCTCGCCAGTCACTGCTTAGGGCTACATCAAGAGGAAACAAAACGTAGAGATAGAACGTGAAACTACTTTGTTTTGTCAACTTTCAAGAAGCTAGCACAAACCGTGTTGGATTCAGAGTTCCAAATACATCTATCAATATAGGAGAAAACAGAGTGAAACCTAAAAATTCAAACTGTTACTGGAAATGAACGCTTCAACATAGAAGAACGAAATTTGGGGAACCAAGTCGCCTTAGTGTACTGATCATTACCTGAAAGTATCATCCAGTTTGGGTGAAAAAATATTTGCTGAGATTTCTGGAGATTCGTAATTTTGGGAAGCTTGGCAACCCCTTCCCATGAAAGTGTTTCTCGCCAGTCACTGCTTAGGGCTACATCAAGAGGAAACAAAACGTAGAGATAGAACGTGAAACTACTTTGTTTTGTCAACTTTCAAGAAGCTAGCACAAACCGTGTTGGATTCAGAGTTCCAAATACATCTATCAATATAGGAGAAAACAGAGTGAAACCTAAAAATTCAAACTGTTACTGGAAATGAACGCTTCAACATAGAAGAACGAAATTTGGGGAACCAAGTCGCCTTAGTGTACTGATCATTACCTGAAAGTATCATCCAGTTTGGGTGAAAAAATATTTGCTGAGATTTCTGGAGATTCGTAATTTTGGGAAGCTTGGCATCCCCTTCCCATGAAAGTGTTTCTCGCCAGTCACTGCTTAGGGCTACATCAAGAGGAAACAAAACGTAGAGATAGAACGTGAAACTACTTTGTTGTGTCAAGTTTCAAGAAGCTAGCACAAACCGTGTTGGATTAAGAGTTCCAAATACATCTATCAATATAGGAGAAAACAGAGTGAAACCTAAAAATTCAAACTGTTACTGGAAATGAACGCTTCAACATAGAAGAACGAAATTTGGGGAACCAAGTCGCCTTAGTGTACTGATCATTACCTGAAAGTATCATCCAGTTTGGGTGAAAAAATATTTGCTGAGATTTCTGGAGATTCGTAATTTTGGGAAGCTTGGCAACCCCTTCCCATGAAAGTGTTTCTCGCCAGTCACTGCTTAGGGCTACATCAAGAGGAAACAAAACGTAGAGATAGAATGTGAAACTACTTTGTTGTGTCAAGCTTCAAGAAGCTACCACAAATCGTGTTGGATTTAGAGTTCCAATACATCTATCAATATAGGAGAAAACAGAGTGAAACCTAAAAATTCAAATTGTTAGTGGAAATGAACGCTTCAACATAGAAGAACGAAATTTGGGGAACCAAGTCGCCTTAGTGTACTGATCATTACCTGAAAGTATCATCCAGTTTGGGTGAAAAAATATTTGCTGAGATTTCTGGAGATTCGTAATTTTTGGAAGCTTGGCAACCCCTTCCCATGAAAGTGTTTCTCGCCAGTCACTGCTTAGGGCTACATCAAGAGGAAACAAAACGTAGAGATAGAACGTGAAACTACTTTGTTTTGTCAACTTTCAAGAAGCTAGCACAAACCGTGTTGGATTCAGAGTTCCAAATACATCTATCAATATAGGAGAAAACAGAGTGAAACCTAAAAATTCAAACTGTTACTGGAAATGAACGCTTCAACATAGAAGAATGAAATTTGGGGAACCAAGTCGCCTTAGTGTACTGATCATTACCTGAAAGTATCATCCAGTTTGGGTGAAAAAATATTTGCTGAGATTTCTGGAGATTCGTAATTTTTGGAAGCTTGGCAACCCCTTCCCATGAAAGTGTTTCTCGCCAGTCACTGCTTAGGGCTACATCAAGAGGAAACAAAACGTAGAGATAGAACGTGAAACTACTTTGTTGTGTCAACTTTCAAGAAGCTAGCACAAACCGTGTTGGATTCAGAGTTCCAAATACATCTATCAATATAGGAGAAAACAGAGTGAAACCTAAAAATTCAAACTGTTAGTGGAAATGAACGCTTCAACATAGAAGAACGAAATTTGGGGAACCAAGTCGCCTTAGTGTACTGATCATTACCTGAAAGTATCATCCAGTTTGGGTGAAAAAATATTTGCTGAGATTTCTGGAGATTCGTAATTTTTGGAAGCTTGGCAACCCCTTCCCATGAAAGTGTTTCTCGCCAGTCACTGCTTAGGGCTACATCAAGAGGAAACAAAACGTAGAGATAGAACGTGAAACTACTTTGTTTTGTCAACTTTCAAGAAGCTAGCACAAACCGTGTTGGATTCAGAGTTCCAAATACATCTATCAATATAGGAGAAAACAGAGTGAAACCTAAAAATTCAAACTGTTACTGGAAATGAACGCTTCAACATAGAAGAACGAAATTTGGGGAACCAAGTCGCCTTAGTGTACTGATCATTACCTGAAAGTATCATCCAGTTTGGGTGAAAAAATATTTGCTGAGATTTCTGGAGATTCGTAATTTTTGGAAGCTTGGCAACCCCTTCCCATGAAAGTGTTTCTCGCCAGTCACTGCTTAGGGCTACATCAAGAGGAAACAAAACGTAGAGATAGAACGTGAAACTACTTTGTTGTGTCAAGTTTCAAGAAGCTAGCACAAACCGTGTTGGATTCAGAGTTCCAAATACATCTATCAATATAGGAGAAAACAGAGTGAAACCTAAAAATTCAAACTGTTACTGGAAATGAACGCTTCAACATAGAAGAACGAAATTTGGGGAACCAAGTCGCCATAGTGTACTGATCATTACCTGAAAGTATCATCCAGTTTGGGTGAAAAAATATTTGCTGAGATTTCTGGAGATTCGTAATTTTTGGAAGCTTGGCAACCCCTTCCCATGAAAGTGTTTCTCGCCAGTCACTGCTTAGGGCTACATCAAGAGGAAACAAAACGTAGAGATAGAACGTGAAACTACTTTGTTTTGTCAACTTTCAAGAAGCTAGCACAAACCGTGTTGGATTCAGAGTTCCAAATACATCTATCAATATAGGAGAAAACAGAGTGAAACCTAAAAATTCAAACTGTTACTGGAAATGAACGCTTCAACATAGAAGAACGAAATTTGGGGAACCAAGTCGCCTTAGTGTACTGATCATTACCTGAAAGTATCATCCAGTTTGGGTGAAAAAATATTTGCTGAGATTTCTGGAGATTCGTAATTTTGGGAAGCTTGGCAACCCCTTCCCATGAAAGTGTTTCTCGCCAGTCACTGCTTAGGGCTACATCAAGAGGAAACAAAACGTAGAGATAGAACGTGAAACTACTTTGTTGTGTCAAGTTTCAAGAAGCTAGCACAAACCGTGTTGGATTTAGAGTTCCAAATACATCTATCAATATAGGAGAAAACAGAGTGAAACCTAAAAATTCAAACTGTTACTGGAAATGAACGCTTCAACATAGAAGAACGAAATTTGGGGAACCAAGTCGCCTTAGTGTACTGATCATTACCTGAAAGTATCATCCAGTTTGGGTGAAAAAATATTTGCTGAGATTTCTGGAGATTCGTAATTTTGGGAAGCTTGGCAACCCCTTCCCATGAAAGTGTTTCTCGCCAGTCACTGCTCAGGGCTACATCAAGAGGAAACAAAACGTAGAGATAGAATGTGAAACTACTTTGTTGTGTCAAGCTTCAAGAAGCTACCACAAATCGTGTTGGATTTAGAGTTCCAAATACATCTATCAATATAGGAGAAAACAGAGTGAAACCTAAAAATTCAAACTGTTACTGGAAATGAACGCTTCAACATAGAAGAACGAAATTTGGGGAACCAAGTCGCCTTAGTGTACTGATCATTACCTGAAAGTATCATCCAGTTTGGGTGAAAAAATATTTGCTGAGATTACTGGAGATTCGTAATTTTTGGAGACTTGGCAAACCCTTCCCATGAAAGTGTTTCTCGCCAGTCACTGCTTAGGGCTACATCAAGAGGAAACAAAACGTAGAGATAGAACGTGAAACTACTTTGTTGTGTCAAGTTTCAAGAAGCTAGCACAAACCATGTTGGATTTAGAGTTCCAAATACATCTATCAATATAGGAGAAAACAGAGTAAAACCTAAAAATTCAAACTGTTAATGGAAATGAACGCTTCAACATAGAAGAACGAAATTTGGGGAACCAAGTCGCCTTAGTGTACTGATCATTACCTGAAAGTATCATCCAGTTTGGGTGAAAAAATATTTGCTGAGATTTCTGGAGATTCGTAATTTTGGGAAGCTTGGCAACCACTTCCCATGAAAGTGTTTCTCGCCAGTCACTGCTTAGGGCTACATCAAGAGGAAACAAAACGTAGAGATAGAATGTGAAACTACTTTGTTGTGTCAAGCTTCAAGAAGCTAGCACAAATCGTGTTGGATTTAGAGTTCCAAATACATCTATCAATATAGGAGAAAACAGAGTGAAACCTAAAAATTCAAACTGTTAATGGAAATGAACGCTTCAACATAGAAGAACGAAATTTGGGGAACCAAGTCGCCTTAGTGTACTGATCATTACCTGAAAGTATCATCCAGTTTGGGTGAAAAAATATTTGCTGAGATTTCTGGAGATTCGTAATTTTTGGAAGCTTGGCAACCCCTTCCCATGAAAGTGTTTCTCGCCAGTCACTGCTTAGGGCTACATCAAGAGGAAACAAAACGTAGAGATAGAACGTGAAACTACTTTGTTTTGTCAACTTTCAAGAAGCTAGCACAAACCGTGTTGGATTCAGAGTTCCAAATACATCTATCAATATAGGAGAAAACAGAGTGAAACCTAAAAATTCAAACTGTTACTGGAAATGAACGCTTCAACATAGAAGAACGAAATTTGGGGAACCAAGTCGCCTTAGTGTACTGATCATTACCTGAAAGTATCATCCAGTTTGGGTGAAAAAATATTTGCTGAGATTTCTGGAGATTCGTAATTTTGGGAAGCTTGGCAACCCCTTCCCATGAAAGTGTTTCTCGCCAGTCACTGCTTAGGGCTACATCAAGAGGAAACAAAACGTAGAGATAGAACGTGAAACTACTTTGTTGTGTCAAGTTTCAAGAAGCTAGCACAAAGCGTCTTGGATTTAGAGTTCCAAATACATCTATCAATATAGGAGAAAACAGAGTGAAACCTAAAAATTCAAACTGTTACTGGAAATGAACGCTTCAACATAGAAGAACGAAATTTGGGGAACCAAGTCGCCTTAGTGTACTGATCATTACCTGAAAGTATCATCCAGTTTGGGTGAAAAAATATTTGCTGAGATTTCTGGAGATTCGTAATTTTTGGAAGCTTGGCAACCCCTTCCCATGAAAGTGTTTCTCGCCAGTCACTGCTTAGGGCTACATCAAGAGGAAACAAAACGTAGAGATAGAATGTGAAACTACTTTGCTGTGTCAAGTTTCAAGAAGCTAGCACAAACCATGTTGGATTTAGAGTTCCAAATACATCTATCAATATAGGAGAAAACAGAGTGAAACCTAAAAATTCAAACTGTTACTGGAAATGAACGCTTCAACATAGAAGAATGAAATTTGGGGAACCAAGTCGCCTTAGTGTACTGATCATTACCTGAAAGTATCATCCAGTTTGGGTGAAAAAATATTTGCTGAGATTTCTGGAGATTCGTAATTTTTGGAGACTTGGCAAACCCTTCCCATGAAAGTGTTTCTCGCCAGTCACTGCTTAGGGCTACATCAAGCGGAAACAAAACGGAGAGATAGAACGTGAAACTACTTTGCTGTGTCAAGTTTCAAGAAGGTAGCACAAACCGTTTTGGATTTAGCGTTCCAAATACATCTATCAATATAGGAGAAAACAGAGTGAAACCTAAAAATTCAAACTGTTACTGGAAATGAACGCTTCAACATAGAAGAACGAAATTTGGGGAACCAAGTCGCCTTAGTGTACTGATCATTACCTGAAAGTATCATCCAGTTTGGGTGAAAAAATATTTGCTGAGATTTCTGGAGATTCGTAATTTTTGGAAGCTTGGCAACCCCTTCCCATGAAAGTGTTTCTCGCCAGTCACTGCTTAGGGCTACATCAAGAGGAAACAAAACGTAGAGATAGAATGTGAAACTACTTTGTTGTGTCAAGCTTCAAGAAGCTACCACAAATCGTGTTGGGTTTAGAGTTCCAATACATCTATCAATATAGGAGAAAACAGAGTGAAACCTAAAAATTCAAACTGTTAGTGGAAATGAACGCTTCAACATAGAAGAACGAAATTTGGGGAACCAAGTCGCCTTAGTGTACTGATCATTACCTGAAAGTATCATCCAGTTTGGGTGAAAAAATATTTGCTGAGATTTCTGGAGATTCGTAATTTTGGGAAGCTTGGCAACCCCTTCCCATGAAAGTGTTTCTCGCCAGTCACTGCTTAGGGCTACATCAAGAGGAAACAAAACGTAGAGATAGAATGTGAAACTACTTTGTTGTGTCAAGCTTCAAGAAGCTAGCACAAATCGTGTTGGATTTAGAGTTCCAAATACATCTATCAATATAGGAGAAAACAGAGTGAAACCTAAAAATTCAAACTGTTAATGGAAATGAACGCTTCAACATAGAAGAACGAAATTTGGGGAACCAAGTCGCCTTAGTGTACTGATCATTACCTGAAAGTATCATCCAGTTTGGGTGAAAAAATATTTGCTGAGATTTCTGGAGATTCGTAATTTTTGGAAGCTTGGCAACCCCTTCCCATGAAAGTGTTTCTCGCCAGTCACTGCTTAGGGCTACATCAAGAGGAAACAAAACGTAGAGATAGAACGTGAAACTACTTTGTTTTGTCAACTTTCAAGAAGCTAGCACAAACCGTGTTGGATTCAGAGTTCCAAATACATCTATCAATATAGGAGAAAACAGAGGGAAACCTAAAAATTCAAACTGTTACTGGAAATGAACGCTTCAACATAGAAGAACGAAATTTGGGGAACCAAGTCGCCTTAGTGTACTGATCATTACCTGAAAGTATCATCCAGTTTGGGTGAAAAAATATTTGCTGAGATTTCTGGAGATTCGTAATTTTGGGAAGCTTGGCAACCCCTTCCCATGAAAGTGTTTCTCGCCAGTCACTGCTTAGGGCTACATCAAGAGGAAACAAAACGTAGAGATAGAACGTGAAACTACTTTGTTGTGTCAAGTTTCAAGAAGCTAGCACAAAGCGTCTTGGATTTAGAGTTCCAAATACATCTATCAATATAGGAGAAAACAGAGTGAAACCTAAAAATTCAAACTGTTACTGGAAATGAACGCTTCAACATAGAAGAACGAAATTTGGGGAACCAAGTCGCCTTAGTGTACTGATCATTACCTGAAAGTATCATCCAGTTTGGGTGAAAAAATATTTGCTGAGATTTCTGGAGATTCGTAATTTTTGGAAGCTTGGCAACCCCTTCCCATGAAAGTGTTTCTCGCCAGTCACTGCTTAGGGCTACATCAAGAGGAAACAAAACGTAGAGATAGAATGTGAAACTACTTTGCTGTGTCATGTTTCAAGAAGCTAGCACAAACCATGTTGGATTTAGAGTTCCAAATACATCTATCAATATAGGAGAAAACAGAGTGAAACCTAAAAATTCAAACTGTTACTGGAAATGAACGCTTCAACATAGAAGAATGAAATTTGGGGAACCAAGTCGCCTTAGTGTACTGATCATTACCTGAAAGTATCATCCAGTTTGGGTGAAAAAATATTTGCTGAGATTTCTGGAGATTCGTAATTTTTGGAGACTTGGCAAACCCTTCCCATGAAAGTGTTTCTCGCCAGTCACTGCTTAGGGCTACATCAAGCGGAAACAAAACGGAGAGATAGAACGTGAAACTACTTTGCTGTGTCAAGTTTCAAGAAGGTAGCACAAACCGTTTTGGATTTAGCGTTCCAAATACATCTATCAATATAGGAGAAAACAGAGTGAAACCTAAAAATTCAAACTGTTACTGGAAATGAACGCTTCAACATAGAAGAACGAAATTTGGGGAACCAAGTCGCCTTAGTGTACTGATCATTACCTGAAAGTATCATCCAGTTTGGGTGAAAAAATATTTGCTAAGATTTCTGGAGATTCGTAATTTTTGGAAGCTTGGCAACCCCTTCCCATGAAAGTGTTTCTCGCCAGTCACTGCTTAGGGCTACATCAAGAGGAAACAAAACGTAGAGATAGAATGTGAAACTACTTTGTTGTGTCAAGCTTCAAGAAGCTACCACAAATCGTGTTGGGTTTAGAGTTCCAATACATCTATCAATATAGGAGAAAACAGAGTGAAACCTAAAAATTCAAACTGTTAGTGGAAATGAACGCTTCAACATAGAAGAACGAAATTTGGGGAACCAAGTCGCCTTAGTGTACTGATCATTACCTGAAAGTATCATCCAGTTTGGGTGAAAAAATATTTGCTGAGATTTCTGGAGATTCGTAATTTTTGGAAGCTTGGCAACCCCTTCCCATGAAAGTGTTTCTCGCCAGTCACTGCTTAGGGCTACATCAAGAGGAAACAAAACGTAGAGATAGAATGTGAAACTACTTTGTTGTGTCAAGTTTCAAGAAGCTAGCACAAACCATGTTGGATTTAGAGTTCCAAATACATCTATCAATATAGGAGAAAACAGAGTGAAACCTAAAAATTCAAACTGTTACTGGAAATGAACGCTTCAACATAGAAGAATGAAATTTGGGGAACCAAGTCGCCTTAGTGTACTGATCATTACCTGAAAGTATCATCCAGTTTGGGTGAAAAAATATTTGCTGAGATTTCTGGAGATTCGTAATTTTTGGAGACTTGGCAAACCCTTCCCATGAAAGTGTTTCTCGCCAGTCACTGCTTAGGGCTACATCAAGAGGAAACAAAACGTAGAGATAGAACGTGAAACTACTTTGCTGTGTCAAGTTTCAAGAAGCTAGCACAAACCGTTTTGGATTTAGCGTTCCAAATACATCTATCAATATAGGAGAAAACAGAGTGAAACCTAAAAATTCAAACTGTTACTGGAAATGAACGCTTCAACATAGAAGAACGAAATTTGGGGAACCAAGTCGCCTTAGTGTACTGATCATTACCTGAAAGTATCATCCAGTTTGGGTGAAAAAATATTTGCTGAGATTTCTGGAGATTCGTAATTTTTGGAAGCTTGGCAACCCCTTCCCATGAAAGTGTTTCTCGCCAGTCACTGCTTAGGGCTACATCAAGAGGAAACAAAACGTAGAGATAGAATGTGAAACTACTTTGTTGTGTCAAGCTTCAAGAAGCTACCACAAATCGTGTTGGGTTTAGAGTTCCAATACATCTATCAATATAGGAGAAAACAGAGTGAAACCTAAAAATTCAAACTGTTAGTGGAAATGAACGCTTCAACATAGAAGAACGAAATTTGGGGAACCAAGTCGCCTTAGTGTACTGATCATTACCTGAAAGTATCATCCAGTTTGGGTGAAAAAATATTTGCTGAGATTTCTGGAGATTCGTAATTTTTGGAAGCTTGGCAACCCCTTCCCATGAAAGTGTTTCTCGCCAGTCACTGCTTAGGGCTACATCAAGAGGAAACAAAACGTAGAGATAGAATGTGAAACTACTTTGTTGTGTCAAGTTTCAAGAAGCTAGCACAAACCATGTTGGATTTAGACTTCCAAATACATCTATCAATGTAGGAGAAAACAGAGTGAAACCTAAAAATTGAAACTGTTACTGGAAATGAACGCTTCAACATAGAAGAACGAAATTTGGGGAACCAAGTCGCCTTAGTGTACTGATCATTACCTGAAAGTATCATCCAGTTTGGGTGAAAAAATATTTGCTGAGATTTCTGGAGATTCGTAATTTTTGGAAGCTTGGCAACCCCTTCCCATGAAAGTGTTTCTCGCCAGTCACTGCTTAGGGCTACATCAAGAGGAAACAAAACGTAGAGATAGAATGTGAAACTACTTTGTTGTGTCAAGCTTCAAGAAGCTAGCACAAACCGTCTTGGATTTAGAGTTCCAAATACATCTATCAATATAGGAGAAAACAGAGTGAAACCTAAAAATTCAAACTGTTCCTGGAAATGAACGCTTCAACATAGAAGAACGAAATTTGGGGAACCAAGTCGCCTTAGTGTACTGATCATTACCTGAAAGTATCATCCAGTTTGGGTGAAAAAATATTTGCTGAGATTTCTGGAGATTCGTAATTTTTGGAAGCTTGGCAACCCCTTCCCATGAAAGTGTTTCTCGCCAGTCACTGCTTAGGGCTACAGCAAGAGGAAACAAAACGTAGAGATAGAATGTGAAACTACTTTGTTGTGTCAAGTTTCAAGAAGCTAGCACAAACCATGTTGGATTTAGAGTTCCAAATACATCTATCAATGTAGGAGAAAACAGAGTGAAACCTAAAAATTGAAACTGTTACTGGAAATGAACGCTTCAACATAGAAAAACGAAATTTGGGGAACCAAGTCGCCTTAGTGTACTGATCATTACCTGAAAGTATCATCCAGTTTGGGTGAAAAAATATTTGCTGAGATTTCTGGAGATTCGTAATTTTGGGAAGCTTGGCAACCCCTTCCCATGAAAGTGTTTCTCGCCAGTCACTGCATAGGGCTACATCAAGAGGAAACAAAACGTAGAGATAGAATGTGAAACTACTTTGTTGTGTCAAGCTTCAAGAAGCTAGCACAAACCGTCTTGGATTTAGAGTTCCAAATACATCTATCAATATAGGAGAAAACAGAGTGAAACCTAAAAATTCAAACTGTTACTGGAAATGAACGCTTCAACATAGAAGAACGAAATTTGGGGAACCAAGTCGCCTTAGTGTACTGATCATTACCTGAAAGTATCATCCAGTTTGGGTGAAAAAATATTTGCTGAGATTTCTGGAGATTCGTAATTTTGGGAAGCTTGGCAACCCCTTCCCATGAAAGTGTTTCTCGCCAGTCACTGCTTAGGGCTACATCAAGAGGAAACAAAACGTAGAGATAGAATGTGAAACTACTTTGTTGTGTCAAGTTTCAAGAAGCTAGCACAAACCATGTTGGATTTAGAGTTCCAAATACATCTATCAATATAGGAGAAAACAGAGTGAAACCTAAAAATTCAAACTGTTACTGGAAATGAACGCTTCAACATAGAAGAATGAAATTTGGGGAACCAAGTCGCCTTAGTGTACTGATCATTACCTGAAAGTATCATCCAGTTTGGGTGAAAAAATATTTGCTGAGATTTCTGGAGATTCGTAATTTTTGGAGACTTGGCAAACCCTTCCCATGAAAGTGTTTCTCGCCAGTCACTGCTTAGGGCTACATCAAGAGGAAACAAAACGTAGAGATAGAACGTGAAACTACTTTGCTGTGTCAAGTTTCAAGAAGCTAGCACAAACCGTTTTGGATTTAGCGTTCCAAATACATCTATCAATATAGGAGAAAAGAGAGTGAAACCTAAAAATTCAAACTGTTACTGGAAATGAACGCTTCAACATAGAAGAACGAAAGTTGGGGAACCAAGTCGCCTTAGTGTACTGATCATTACCTGAAAGTATCATCCAGTTTGGGTGAAAAAATATTTGCTGAGATTTCTGGAGATTCGTAATTTTGGGAAGCTTGGCAACCCCTTCCCATGAAAGTGTTTCTCGCCAGTCACTGCTTAGGGCTACATCAAGAGGAAACAAAACGTAGAGATAGAATGTGAAACTACTTTGTTGTGTCAAGCTTCAAGAAGCTAGCACAAACCGTCTTGGATTTAGAGTTCCAAATACATCTATCAATATAGGAGAAAACAGAGTGAAACCTAAAAATTCAAACTGTTACTGGAAATGAACGCTTCAACATAGAAGAACGAAATTTGGGGAACCAAGTCGCCTTAGTGTACTGATCATTACCTGAAAGTATCATCCAGTTTGGGTGAAAAAATATTTGCTGAGATTTCTGGAGATTCGTAATTTTTGGAAGCTTGGCAACCCCTTCCCATGAAAGTGTTTCTCGCCAGTCACTGCTTAGGGCTACATCAAGAGGAAACAAAACGTAGAGATAGAATGTGAAACTACTTTGTTGTGTCAAGCTTCAAGAAGCTAGCACAAATCGTGTTGGATTTAGAGTTCCAAATACATCTATCAATATAGGAGAAAACAGAGTGAAACCTAAAAATTCAAACTGTTACTGGAAATGAACGCTTCAACATAGAAGAACGAAATTTGGGGAACCAAGTCGCTTTAGTGTACTGATCATTACCTGAAAGTATCATCCAGTTTGGGTGAAAAAATATTTGCTGAGATTTCTGGAGATTCGTAATTTTTGGAAGCTTGGCAACCCCTTCCCATGAAAGTGTTTCTCGCCAGTCACTGCTTAGGGCTACATCAAGAGGAAACAAAACGTAGAGATAGAACGTGAAACTACTTTGTTTTGTCAACTTTCAAGAAGCTAGCACAAACCGTGTTGGATTCAGAGTTCCAAATACATCTATCAATATAGGAGAAAACAGAGTGAAACCTAAAAATTCAAACTGTTACTGGAAATGAACGCTTCAACATAGAAGAACGAAATTTGGGGAACCAAGTCGCCTTAGTGTACTGATCATTACCTGAAAGTATCATCCAGTTTGGGTGAAAAAATATTTGCTGAGATTTCTGGAGATTCGTAATTTTTGGAAGCTTGGCAACACCTTCCCATGAAAGGGTTTCTCGCCAGTCACTGCTTAGGGCTACATCAAGAGGAAACAAAACGTAGAGATAGAATGTGAAACTACTTTGTTGTGTCAAGCTTCAAGAAGCTACCACAAATCGTGTTGGATTTAGAGTTCCAATACATCTATCAATATAGGAGAAAACAGAGTGAAACCTAAAAATTCAAATTGTTAGTGGAAATGAACGCTTCAACATAGAAGAACGAAATTTGGGGAACCAAGTCGCCTTAGTGTACTGATAATTACCTGAAAGTATCATCCAGTTTGGGTGAAAAAATATTTGCTGAGATTTCTGGAGATTCGTAATTTTTGGAAGCTTGGCAACCCCTTCCCATGAAAGTGTTTCTCGCCAGTCACTGCTTAGGGCTACATCAAGAGGAAACAAAACGTAGAGATAGAACGTGAAACTACTTTGTTTTGTCAACTTTCAAGAAGCTAGCACAAACCGTGTTGGATTCAGAGTTCCAAATACATCTATCAATATAGGAGAAAAGAGAGTGAAACCTAAAAATTCAAACTGTTACTGGAAATGAACGCTTCAACATAGAAGAATGAAATTTGGGGAACCAAGTCGCCTTAGTGTACTGATCATTACCTGAAAGTATCATCCAGTTTGGGTGAAAAAATATTTGCTGAGATTTCTGGAGATTCGTAATTTTGGGAAGCTTGGCAACCCCTTCCCATGAAAGTGTTTCTCGCCAGTCACTGCATAGGGCTACATCAAGAGGAAACAAAACGTAGAGATAGAATGTGAAACTACTTTGTTGTGTCAAGCTTCAAGAAGCTAGCACAAACCGTCTTGGATTTAGAGTTCCAAATACATCTATCAATATAGGAGAAAACAGAGTGAAACCTAAAAATTCAAACTGTTACTGGAAATGAACGCTTCAACATAGAAGAACGAAATTTGGGGAACCAAGTCGCCTTAGTGTACTGATCATTACCTGAAAGTATCATCCAGTTTGGGTGAAAAAATATTTGCTGAGATTTCTGGAGATTCGTAATTTTGGGAAGCTTGGCAACCCCTTCCCATGAAAGTGTTTCTCGCCAGTCACTGCTTAGGGCTACATCAAGAGGAAACAAAACGTAGAGATAGAATGTGAAACTACTTTGTTGTGTCAAGTTTCAAGAAGCTAGCACAAACCATGTTGGATTTAGAGTTCCAAATACATCTATCAATATAGGAGAAAACAGAGTGAAACCTAAAAATTCAAACTGTTACTGGAAATGAACGCTTCAACATAGAAGAATGAAATTTGGGGAACCAAGTCGCCTTAGTGTACTGATCATTACCTGAAAGTATCATCCAGTTTGGGTGAAAAAATATTTGCTGAGATTTCTGGAGATTCGTAATTTTTGGAGACTTGGCAAACCCTTCCCATGAAAGTGTTTCTCGCCAGTCACTGCTTAGGGCTACATCAAGAGGAAACAAAACGTAGAGATAGAACGTGAAACTACTTTGCTGTGTCAAGTTTCAAGAAGCTAGCACAAACCGTTTTGGATTTAGCGTTCCAAATACATCTATCAATATAGGAGAAAAGAGAGTGAAACCTAAAAATTCAAACTGTTACTGGAAATGAACGCTTCAACATAGAAGAACGAAAGTTGGGGAACCAAGTCGCCTTAGTGTACTGATCATTACCTGAAAGTATCATCCAGTTTGGGTGAAAAAATATTTGCTGAGATTTCTGGAGATTCGTAATTTTGGGAAGCTTGGCAACCCCTTCCCATGAAAGTGTTTCTCGCCAGTCACTGCTTAGGGCTACATCAAGAGGAAACAAAACGTAGAGATAGAATGTGAAACTACTTTGTTGTGTCAAGCTTCAAGAAGCTAGCACAAACCGTCTTGGATTTAGAGTTCCAAATACATCTATCAATATAGGAGAAAACAGAGTGAAACCTAAAAATTCAAACTGTTACTGGAAATGAACGCTTCAACATAGAAGAACGAAATTTGGGGAACCAAGTCGCCTTAGTGTACTGATCATTACCTGAAAGTATCATCCAGTTTGGGTGAAAAAATATTTGCTGAGATTTCTGGAGATTCGTAATTTTTGGAAGCTTGGCAACCCCTTCCCATGAAAGTGTTTCTCGCCAGTCACTGCTTAGGGCTACATCAAGAGGAAACAAAACGTAGAGATAGAATGTGAAACTACTTTGTTGTGTCAAGCTTCAAGAAGCTAGCACAAATCGTGTTGGATTTAGAGTTCCAAATACATCTATCAATATAGGAGAAAACAGAGTGAAACCTAAAAATTCAAACTGTTACTGGAAATGAACGCTTCAACATAGAAGAACGAAATTTGGGGAACCAAGTCGCCTTAGTGTACTGATCATTACCTGAAAGTATCATCCAGTTTGGGTGAAAAAATATTTGCTGAGATTTCTGGAGATTCGTAATTTTTGGAAGCTTGGCAACCCCTTCCCATGAAAGTGTTTCTCGCCAGTCACTGCTTAGGGCTACATCAAGAGGAAACAAAACGTAGAGATAGAATGTGAAACTACTTTGTTGTGTCAAGTTTCAAGAAGCTAGCACAAACCATGTTGGATTTAGACTTCCAAATACATCTATCAATGTAGGAGAAAACAGAGTGAAACCTAAAAATTCAAACTGTTACTGGAAATGAACGCTTCAACATAGAAGAATGAAATTTGGGGAACCAAGTCGCCTTAGTGTACTGATCATTACCTGAAAGTATCATCCAGTTTGGGTGAAAAAATATTTGCTGAGATTTCTGGAGATTCGTAATTTTTGGAGACTTGGCAAACCCTTCCCATGAAAGTGTTTCTCGCCAGTCACTGCTTAGGGCTACATCAAGAGGAAACAAAACGTAGAGATAGAACGTGAAACTACTTTGCTGTGTCAAGTTTCAAGAAGCTAGCACAAACCGTTTTGGATTTAGCGTTCCAAATACATCTATCAATATAGGAGAAAAGAGAGTGAAACCTAAAAATTCAAACTGTTACTGGAAATGAACGCTTCAACATAGAAGAACGAAAGTTGGGGAACCAAGTCGCCTTAGTGTACTGATCATTACCTGAAAGTATCATCCAGTTTGGGTGAAAAAATATTTGCTGAGATTTCTGGAGATTCGTAATTTTGGGAAGCTTGGCAACCCCTTCCCATGAAAGTGTTTCTCGCCAGTCACTGCTTAGGGCTACATCAAGAGGAAACAAAACGTAGAGATAGAATGTGAAACTACTTTGTTGTGTCAAGCTTCAAGAAGCTAGCACAAACCGTCTTGGATTTAGAGTTCCAAATACATCTATCAATATAGGAGAAAACAGAGTGAAACCTAAAAATTCAAACTGTTACTGGAAATGAACGCTTCAACATAGAAGAACGAAATTTGGGGAACCAAGTCGCCTTAGTGTACTGATCATTACCTGAAAGTATCATCCAGTTTGGGTGAAAAAATATTTGCTGAGATTTCTGGAGATTCGTAATTTTTGGAAGCTTGGCAACCCCTTCCCATGAAAGTGTTTCTCGCCAGTCACTGCTTAGGGCTACATCAAGAGGAAACAAAACGTAGAGATAGAATGTGAAACTACTTTGTTGTGTCAAGCTTCAAGAAGCTAGCACAAATCGTGTTGGATTTAGAGTTCCAAATACATCTATCAATATAGGAGAAAACAGAGTGAAACCTAAAAATTCAAACTGTTACTGGAAATGAACGCTTCAACATAGAAGAACGAAATTTGGGGAACCAAGTCGCTTTAGTGTACTGATCATTACCTGAAAGTATCATCCAGTTTGGGTGAAAAAATATTTGCTGAGATTTCTGGAGATTCGTAATTTTTGGAAGCTTGGCAACCCCTTCCCATGAAAGTGTTTCTCGCCAGTCACTGCTTAGGGCTACATCAAGAGGAAACAAAACGTAGAGATAGAACGTGAAACTACTTTGTTTTGTCAACTTTCAAGAAGCTAGCACAAACCGTGTTGGATTCAGAGTTCCAAATACATCTATCAATATAGGAGAAAACAGAGTGAAACCTAAAAATTCAAACTGTTACTGGAAATGAACGCTTCAACATAGAAGAACGAAATTTGGGGAACCAAGTCGCCTTAGTGTACTGATCATTACCTGAAAGTATCATCCAGTTTGGGTGAAAAAATATTTGCTGAGATTTCTGGAGATTCGTAATTTTTGGAAGCTTGGCAACACCTTCCCATGAAAGTGTTTCTCGCCAGTCACTGCTTAGGGCTACATCAAGAGGAAACAAAACGTAGAGATAGAATGTGAAACTACTTTGTTGTGTCAAGCTTCAAGAAGCTACCACAAATCGTGTTGGATTTAGAGTTCCAATACATCTATCAATATAGGAGAAAACAGAGTGAAACCTAAAAATTCAAATTGTTAGTGGAAATGAACGCTTCAACATAGAAGAACGAAATTTGGGGAACCAAGTCGCCTTAGTGTACTGATAATTACCTGAAAGTATCATCCAGTTTGGGTGAAAAAATATTTGCTGAGATTTCTGGAGATTCGTAATTTTTGGAAGCTTGGCAACCCCTTCCCATGAAAGTGTTTCTCGCCAGTCACTGCTTAGGGCTACATCAAGAGGAAACAAAACGTAGAGATAGAACGTGAAACTACTTTGTTTTGTCAACTTTCAAGAAGCTAGCACAAACCGTGTTGGATTCAGAGTTCCAAATACATCTATCAATATAGGAGAAAAGAGAGTGAAACCTAAAAATTCAAACTGTTACTGGAAATGAACGCTTCAACATAGAAGAATGAAATTTGGGGAACCAAGTCGCCTTAGTGTACTGATCATTACCTGAAAGTATCATCCAGTTTGGGTGAAAAAATATTTGCTGAGATTTCTGGAGATTCGTAATTTTGGGAAGCTTGGCAACCCCTTCCCATGAAAGTGTTTCTCGCCAGTCACTGCATAGGGCTACATCAAGAGGAAACAAAACGTAGAGATAGAATGTGAAACTACTTTGTTGTGTCAAGCTTCAAGAAGCTAGCACAAACCGTCTTGGATTTAGAGTTCCAAATACATCTATCAATATAGGAGAAAACAGAGTGAAACCTAAAAATTCAAACTGTTACTGGAAATGAACGCTTCAACATAGAAGAACGAAATTTGGGGAACCAAGTCGCCTTAGTGTACTGATCATTACCTGAAAGTATCATCCAGTTTGGGTGAAAAAATATTTGCTGAGATTTCTGGAGATTCGTAATTTTGGGAAGCTTGGCAACCCCTTCCCATGAAAGTGTTTCTCGCCAGTCACTGCTTAGGGCTACATCAAGAGGAAACAAAACGTAGAGATAGAATGTGAAACTACTTTGTTGTGTCAAGTTTCAAGAAGCTAGCACAAACCATGTTGGATTTAGAGTTCCAAATACATCTATCAATATAGGAGAAAACAGAGTGAAACCTAAAAATTCAAACTGTTACTGGAAATGAACGCTTCAACATAGAAGAATGAAATTTGGGGAACCAAGTCGCCTTAGTGTACTGATCATTACCTGAAAGTATCATCCAGTTTGGGTGAAAAAATATTTGCTGAGATTTCTGGAGATTCGTAATTTTTGGAGACTTGGCAAACCCTTCCCATGAAAGTGTTTCTCGCCAGTCACTGCTTAGGGCTACATCAAGAGGAAACAAAACGTAGAGATAGAACGTGAAACTACTTTGCTGTGTCAAGTTTCAAGAAGCTAGCACAAACCGTTTTGGATTTAGCGTTCCAAATACATCTATCAATATAGGAGAAAAGAGAGTGAAACCTAAAAATTCAAACTGTTACTGGAAATGAACGCTTCAACATAGAAGAACGAAAGTTGGGGAACCAAGTCGCCTTAGTGTACTGATCATTACCTGAAAGTATCATCCAGTTTGGGTGAAAAAATATTTGCTGAGATTTCTGGAGATTCGTAATTTTGGGAAGCTTGGCAACCCCTTCCCATGAAAGTGTTTCTCGCCAGTCACTGCTTAGGGCTACATCAAGAGGAAACAAAACGTAGAGATAGAATGTGAAACTACTTTGTTGTGTCAAGCTTCAAGAAGCTAGCACAAACCGTCTTGGATTTAGAGTTCCAAATACATCTATCAATATAGGAGAAAACAGAGTGAAACCTAAAAATTCAAACTGTTACTGGAAATGAACGCTTCAACATAGAAGAACGAAATTTGGGGAACCAAGTCGCCTTAGTGTACTGATCATTACCTGAAAGTATCATCCAGTTTGGGTGAAAAAATATTTGCTGAGATTTCTGGAGATTCGTAATTTTTGGAAGCTTGGCAACCCCTTCCCATGAAAGTGTTTCTCGCCAGTCACTGCTTAGGGCTACATCAAGAGGAAACAAAACGTAGAGATAGAATGTGAAACTACTTTGTTGTGTCAAGCTTCAAGAAGCTAGCACAAATCGTGTTGGATTTAGAGTTCCAAATACATCTATCAATATAGGAGAAAACAGAGTGAAACCTAAAAATTCAAACTGTTACTGGAAATGAACGCTTCAACATAGAAGAACGAAATTTGGGGAACCAAGTCGCTTTAGTGTACTGATCATTACCTGAAAGTATCATCCAGTTTGGGTGAAAAAATATTTGCTGAGATTTCTGGAGATTCGTAATTTTTGGAAGCTTGGCAACCCCTTCCCATGAAAGTGTTTCTCGCCAGTCACTGCTTAGGGCTACATCAAGAGGAAACAAAACGTAGAGATAGAACGTGAAACTACTTTGTTTTGTCAACTTTCAAGAAGCTAGCACAAACCGTGTTGGATTCAGAGTTCCAAATACATCTATCAATATAGGAGAAAACAGAGTGAAACCTAAAAATTCAAACTGTTACTGGAAATGAACGCTTCAACATAGAAGAACGAAATTTGGGGAACCAAGTCGCCTTAGTGTACTGATCATTACCTGAAAGTATCATCCAGTTTGGGTGAAAAAATATTTGCTGAGATTTCTGGAGATTCGTAATTTTTGGAAGCTTGGCAACACCTTCCCATGAAAGTGTTTCTCGCCAGTCACTGCTTAGGGCTACATCAAGAGGAAACAAAACGTAGAGATAGAATGTGAAACTACTTTGTTGTGTCAAGCTTCAAGAAGCTACCACAAATCGTGTTGGATTTAGAGTTCCAATACATCTATCAATATAGGAGAAAACAGAGTGAAACCTAAAAATTCAAATTGTTAGTGGAAATGAACGCTTCAACATAGAAGAACGAAATTTGGGGAACCAAGTCGCCTTAGTGTACTGATAATTACCTGAAAGTATCATCCAGTTTGGGTGAAAAAATATTTGCTGAGATTTCTGGAGATTCGTAATTTTTGGAAGCTTGGCAACCCCTTCCCATGAAAGTGTTTCTCGCCAGTCACTGCTTAGGGCTACATCAAGAGGAAACAAAACGTAGAGATAGAACGTGAAACTACTTTGTTTTGTCAACTTTCAAGAAGCTAGCACAAACCGTGTTGGATTCAGAGTTCCAAATACATCTATCAATATAGGAGAAAAGAGAGTGAAACCTAAAAATTCAAACTGTTACTGGAAATGAACGCTTCAACATAGAAGAATGAAATTTGGGGAACCAAGTCGCCTTAGTGTACTGATCATTACCTGAAAGTATCATCCAGTTTGGGTGAAAAAATATTTGCTGAGATTTCTGGAGATTCGTAATTTTTGGAAGCTTGGCAACCCCTTCCCATGAAAGTGTTTCTCGCCAGTCACTGCTTAGGGCTACATCAAGAGGAAACAAAACGTAGAGATAGAACGTGAAACTACTTTGTTGTGTCAAGTTTCAAGAAGCTAGCACAAACCGTGTTGGATTTAGAGTTCCAAATACATCTATCAATATAGGAGAAAACAGAGTGAAACCTAAAAATTCAAACTGTTACTGGAAATGAACGCTTCAACATAGAAGAACGAAATTTGGGGAACCAAGTCGCCTTAGTGTACTGATCATTACCTGAAAGTATCATCCAGTTTGGGTGAAAAAATATTTGCTGAGATTTCTGGAGATTCGTAATTTTTGGAAGCTTGGCAACCCCTTCCCATGAAAGTGTTTCTCGCCAGTCACTGCTTAGGGCTACATCAAGAGGAAACAAAACGTAGAGATAGAATGTGAAACTACTTTGTTGTGTCAAGCTTCAAGAAGCTAGCACAAATCGTGTTGGATTTAGAGTTCCAAATACATCTATCAATATAGGAGAAAACAGAGTGAAACCTAAAAATTCAAACTGTTACTGGAAATGAACGCTTCAACATAGAAGAACGAAATTTGGGGAACCAAGTCGCCTTAGTGTACTGATCATTACCTGAAAGTATCATCCAGTTTGGGTGAAAAAATATTTGCTGAGATTTCTGGAGATTCGTAATTTTTGGAAGCTTGGCAACCCCTTCCCATGAAAGTGTTTCTCGCCAGTCACTGCTTAGGGCTACATCAAGAGGAAACAAAACGTAGAGATAGAATGTGAAACTACTTTGTTTTGTCAACTTTCAAGAAGCTAGCACAAACCGTGTTGGATTCAGAGTTCCAAATACATCTATCAATATAGGAGAAAACAGAGTGAAACCTAAAAATTCAAACTGTTCCTGGAAATGAACGCTTCAACATAGAAGAACGAAATTTGGGGAACCAAGTCGCCTTAGTGTACTGATCATTACCTGAAAGTATCATCCAGTTTGGGTGAAAAAATATTTGCTGAGATTTCTGGAGATTCGTAATTTTTGGAAGCTTGGCAACCCCTTCCCATGAAAGTGTTTCTCGCCAGTCACTGCTTAGGGCTACACCAAGAGGAAACAAAACGTAGAGATAGAATGTGAAACTACTTTGTTGTGTCAAGTTTCAAGAAGCTAGCACAAACCATGTTGGATTTAGAGTTCCAAATACATCTATCAATATAGGAGAAAACAGAGTGAAACCTAAAAATTCAAACTGTTACTGGAAATGAACGCTTCAACATAGAAGAATGAAATTTGGGGAACCAAGTCGCCTTAGTGTACTGATCATTACCTGAAAGTATCATCCAGTTTGGGTGAAAAAATATTTGCTGAGATTTCTGGAGATTCGTAATTTTTGGAGACTTGGCAAACCCTTCCCATGAAAGTGTTTCTCGCCAGTCACTGCTTAGGGCTACATCAAGAGGAAACAAAACGTAGAGATAGAACGTGAAACTACTTTGCTGTGTCAAGTTTCAAGAAGCTAGCACAAACCGTTTTGGATTTAGCGTTCCAAATACATCTATCAATATAGGAGAAAAGAGAGTGAAACCTAAAAATTCAAACTGTTACTGGAAATGAACGCTTCAACATAGAAGAACGAAAGTTGGGGAACCAAGTCGCCTTAGTGTACTGATCATTACCTGAAAGTATCATCCAGTTTGGGTGAAAAAATATTTGCTGAGATTTCTGGAGATTCGTAATTTTGGGAAGCTTGGCAACCCCTTCCCATGAAAGTGTTTCTCGCCAGTCACTGCTTAGGGCTACATCAAGAGGAAACAAAACGTAGAGATAGAATGTGAAACTACTTTGTTGTGTCAAGCTTCAAGAAGCTAGCACAAACCGTCTTGGATTTAGAGTTCCAAATACATCTATCAATATAGGAGAAAACAGAGTGAAACCTAAAAATTCAAACTGTTACTGGAAATGAACGCTTCAACATAGAAGAACGAAATTTGGGGAACCAAGTCGCCTTAGTGTACTGATCATTACCTGAAAGTATCATCCAGTTTGGGTGAAAAAATATTTGCTGAGATTTCTGGAGATTCGTAATTTTTGGAAGCTTGGCAACCCCTTCCCATGAAAGTGTTTCTCGCCAGTCACTGCTTAGGGCTACATCAAGAGGAAACAAAACGTAGAGATAGAATGTGAAACTACTTTGTTGTGTCAAGCTTCAAGAAGCTAGCACAAATCGTGTTGGATTTAGAGTTCCAAATACATCTATCAATATAGGAGAAAACAGAGTGAAACCTAAAAATTCAAACTGTTACTGGAAATGAACGCTTCAACATAGAAGAACGAAATTTGGGGAACCAAGTCGCTTTAGTGTACTGATCATTACCTGAAAGTATCATCCAGTTTGGGTGAAAAAATATTTGCTGAGATTTCTGGAGATTCGTAATTTTTGGAAGCTTGGCAACCCCTTCCCATGAAAGTGTTTCTCGCCAGTCACTGCTTAGGGCTACATCAAGAGGAAACAAAACGTAGAGATAGAACGTGAAACTACTTTGTTTTGTCAACTTTCAAGAAGCTAGCACAAACCGTGTTGGATTCAGAGTTCCAAATACATCTATCAATATAGGAGAAAACAGAGTGAAACCTAAAAATTCAAACTGTTACTGGAAATGAACGCTTCAACATAGAAGAACGAAATTTGGGGAACCAAGTCGCCTTAGTGTACTGATCATTACCTGAAAGTATCATCCAGTTTGGGTGAAAAAATATTTGCTGAGATTTCTGGAGATTCGTAATTTTTGGAAGCTTGGCAACACCTTCCCATGAAAGTGTTTCTCGCCAGTCACTGCTTAGGGCTACATCAAGAGGAAACAAAACGTAGAGATAGAATGTGAAACTACTTTGTTGTGTCAAGCTTCAAGAAGCTACCACAAATCGTGTTGGATTTAGAGTTCCAATACATCTATCAATATAGGAGAAAACAGAGTGAAACCTAAAAATTCAAATTGTTAGTGGAAATGAACGCTTCAACATAGAAGAACGAAATTTGGGGAACCAAGTCGCCTTAGTGTACTGATAATTACCTGAAAGTATCATCCAGTTTGGGTGAAAAAATATTTGCTGAGATTTCTGGAGATTCGTAATTTTTGGAAGCTTGGCAACCCCTTCCCATGAAAGTGTTTCTCGCCAGTCACTGCTTAGGGCTACATCAAGAGGAAACAAAACGTAGAGATAGAACGTGAAACTACTTTGTTTTGTCAACTTTCAAGAAGCTAGCACAAACCGTGTTGGATTCAGAGTTCCAAATACATCTATCAATATAGGAGAAAAGAGAGTGAAACCTAAAAATTCAAACTGTTACTGGAAATGAACGCTTCAACATAGAAGAATGAAATTTGGGGAACCAAGTCGCCTTAGTGTACTGATCATTACCTGAAAGTATCATCCAGTTTGGGTGAAAAAATATTTGCTGAGATTTCTGGAGATTCGTAATTTTTGGAAGCTTGGCAACCCCTTCCCATGAAAGTGTTTCTCGCCAGTCACTGCTTAGGGCTACATCAAGAGGAAACAAAACGTAGAGATAGAACGTGAAACTACTTTGTTGTGTCAAGTTTCAAGAAGCTAGCACAAACCGTGTTGGATTTAGAGTTCCAAATACATCTATCAATATAGGAGAAAACAGAGTGAAACCTAAAAATTCAAACTGTTACTGGAAATGAACGCTTCAACATAGAAGAACGAAATTTGGGGAACCAAGTCGCCTTAGTGTACTGATCATTACCTGAAAGTATCATCCAGTTTGGGTGAAAAAATATTTGCTGAGATTTCTGGAGATTCGTAATTTTTGGAAGCTTGGCAACCCCTTCCCATGAAAGTGTTTCTCGCCAGTCACTGCTTAGGGCTACATCAAGAGGAAACAAAACGTAGAGATAGAATGTGAAACTACTTTGTTGTGTCAAGCTTCAAGAAGCTAGCACAAATCGTGTTGGATTTAGAGTTCCAAATACATCTATCAATATAGGAGAAAACAGAGTGAAACCTAAAAATTCAAACTGTTACTGGAAATGAACGCTTCAACATAGAAGAACGAAATTTGGGGAACCAAGTCGCCTTAGTGTACTGATCATTACCTGAAAGTATCATCCAGTTTGGGTGAAAAAATATTTGCTGAGATTTCTGGAGATTCGTAATTTTTGGAAGCTTGGCAACCCCTTCCCATGAAAGTGTTTCTCGCCAGTCACTGCTTAGGGCTACATCAAGAGGAAACAAAACGTAGAGATAGAATGTGAAACTACTTTGTTTTGTCAACTTTCAAGAAGCTAGCACAAACCGTGTTGGATTCAGAGTTCCAAATACATCTATCAATATAGGAGAAAACAGAGTGAAACCTAAAAATTCAAACTGTTCCTGGAAATGAACGCTTCAACATAGAAGAACGAAATTTGGGGAACCAAGTCGCCTTAGTGTACTGATCATTACCTGAAAGTATCATCCAGTTTGGGTGAAAAAATATTTGCTGAGATTTCTGGAGATTCGTAATTTTTGGAAGCTTGGCAACCCCTTCCCATGAAAGTGTTTCTCGCCAGTCACTGCTTAGGGCTACACCAAGAGGAAACAAAACGTAGAGATAGAATGTGAAACTACTTTGTTGTGTCAAGTTTCAAGAAGCTAGCACAAACCATGTTGGATTTAGAGTTCCAAATACATCTATCAATATAGGAGAAAACAGAGTGAAACCTAAAAATTCAAACTGTTACTGGAAATGAACGCTTCAACATAGAAGAATGAAATTTGGGGAACCAAGTCGCCTTAGTGTACTGATCATTACCTGAAAGTATCATCCAGTTTGGGTGAAAAAATATTTGCTGAGATTTCTGGAGATTCGTAATTTTTGGAGACTTGGCAAACCCTTCCCATGAAAGTGTTTCTCGCCAGTCACTGCTTAGGGCTACATCAAGAGGAAACAAAACGTAGAGATAGAACGTGAAACTACTTTGCTGTGTCAAGTTTCAAGAAGCTAGCACAAACCGTTTTGGATTTAGCGTTCCAAATACATCTATCAATATAGGAGAAAAGAGAGTGAAACCTAAAAATTCAAACTGTTACTGGAAATGAACGCTTCAACATAGAAGAACGAAAGTTGGGGAACCAAGTCGCCTTAGTGTACTGATCATTACCTGAAAGTATCATCCAGTTTGGGTGAAAAAATATTTGCTGAGATTTCTGGAGATTCGTAATTTTGGGAAGCTTGGCAACCCCTTCCCATGAAAGTGTTTCTCGCCAGTCACTGCTTAGGGCTACATCAAGAGGAAACAAAACGTAGAGATAGAATGTGAAACTACTTTGTTGTGTCAAGCTTCAAGAAGCTAGCACAAACCGTCTTGGATTTAGAGTTCCAAATACATCTATCAATATAGGAGAAAACAGAGTGAAACCTAAAAATTCAAACTGTTACTGGAAATGAACGCTTCAACATAGAAGAACGAAATTTGGGGAACCAAGTCGCCTTAGTGTACTGATCATTACCTGAAAGTATCATCCAGTTTGGGTGAAAAAATATTTGCTGAGATTTCTGGAGATTCGTAATTTTTGGAAGCTTGGCAACCCCTTCCCATGAAAGTGTTTCTCGCCAGTCACTGCTTAGGGCTACATCAAGAGGAAACAAAACGTAGAGATAGAATGTGAAACTACTTTGTTGTGTCAAGCTTCAAGAAGCTAGCACAAATCGTGTTGGATTTAGAGTTCCAAATACATCTATCAATATAGGAGAAAACAGAGTGAAACCTAAAAATTCAAACTGTTACTGGAAATGAACGCTTCAACATAGAAGAACGAAATTTGGGGAACCAAGTCGCTTTAGTGTACTGATCATTACCTGAAAGTATCATCCAGTTTGGGTGAAAAAATATTTGCTGAGATTTCTGGAGATTCGTAATTTTTGGAAGCTTGGCAACCCCTTCCCATGAAAGTGTTTCTCGCCAGTCACTGCTTAGGGCTACATCAAGAGGAAACAAAACGTAGAGATAGAACGTGAAACTACTTTGTTTTGTCAACTTTCAAGAAGCTAGCACAAACCGTGTTGGATTCAGAGTTCCAAATACATCTATCAATATAGGAGAAAACAGAGTGAAACCTAAAAATTCAAACTGTTACTGGAAATGAACGCTTCAACATAGAAGAACGAAATTTGGGGAACCAAGTCGCCTTAGTGTACTGATCATTACCTGAAAGTATCATCCAGTTTGGGTGAAAAAATATTTGCTGAGATTTCTGGAGATTCGTAATTTTTGGAAGCTTGGCAACACCTTCCCATGAAAGTGTTTCTCGCCAGTCACTGCTTAGGGCTACATCAAGAGGAAACAAAACGTAGAGATAGAATGTGAAACTACTTTGTTGTGTCAAGCTTCAAGAAGCTACCACAAATCGTGTTGGATTTAGAGTTCCAATACATCTATCAATATAGGAGAAAACAGAGTGAAACCTAAAAATTCAAATTGTTAGTGGAAATGAACGCTTCAACATAGAAGAACGAAATTTGGGGAACCAAGTCGCCTTAGTGTACTGATAATTACCTGAAAGTATCATCCAGTTTGGGTGAAAAAATATTTGCTGAGATTTCTGGAGATTCGTAATTTTTGGAAGCTTGGCAACCCCTTCCCATGAAAGTGTTTCTCGCCAGTCACTGCTTAGGGCTACATCAAGAGGAAACAAAACGTAGAGATAGAACGTGAAACTACTTTGTTTTGTCAACTTTCAAGAAGCTAGCACAAACCGTGTTGGATTCAGAGTTCCAAATACATCTATCAATATAGGAGAAAAGAGAGTGAAACCTAAAAATTCAAACTGTTACTGGAAATGAACGCTTCAACATAGAAGAATGAAATTTGGGGAACCAAGTCGCCTTAGTGTACTGATCATTACCTGAAAGTATCATCCAGTTTGGGTGAAAAAATATTTGCTGAGATTTCTGGAGATTCGTAATTTTTGGAAGCTTGGCAACCCCTTCCCATGAAAGTGTTTCTCGCCAGTCACTGCTTAGGGCTACATCAAGAGGAAACAAAACGTAGAGATAGAACGTGAAACTACTTTGTTGTGTCAAGTTTCAAGAAGCTAGCACAAACCGTGTTGGATTTAGAGTTCCAAATACATCTATCAATATAGGAGAAAACAGAGTGAAACCTAAAAATTCAAACTGTTACTGGAAATGAACGCTTCAACATAGAAGAACGAAATTTGGGGAACCAAGTCGCCTTAGTGTACTGATCATTACCTGAAAGTATCATCCAGTTTGGGTGAAAAAATATTTGCTGAGATTTCTGGAGATTCGTAATTTTTGGAAGCTTGGCAACCCCTTCCCATGAAAGTGTTTCTCGCCAGTCACTGCTTAGGGCTACATCAAGAGGAAACAAAACGTAGAGATAGAATGTGAAACTACTTTGTTGTGTCAAGCTTCAAGAAGCTAGCACAAATCGTGTTGGATTTAGAGTTCCAAATACATCTATCAATATAGGAGAAAACAGAGTGAAACCTAAAAATTCAAACTGTTACTGGAAATGAACGCTTCAACATAGAAGAACGAAATTTGGGGAACCAAGTCGCCTTAGTGTACTGATCATTACCTGAAAGTATCATCCAGTTTGGGTGAAAAAATATTTGCTGAGATTTCTGGAGATTCGTAATTTTTGGAAGCTTGGCAACCCCTTCCCATGAAAGTGTTTCTCGCCAGTCACTGCTTAGGGCTACATCAAGAGGAAACAAAACGTAGAGATAGAATGTGAAACTACTTTGTTTTGTCAACTTTCAAGAAGCTAGCACAAACCGTGTTGGATTCAGAGTTCCAAATACATCTATCAATATAGGAGAAAACAGAGTGAAACCTAAAAATTCAAACTGTTCCTGGAAATGAACGCTTCAACATAGAAGAACGAAATTTGGGGAACCAAGTCGCCTTAGTGTACTGATCATTACCTGAAAGTATCATCCAGTTTGGGTGAAAAAATATTTGCTGAGATTTCTGGAGATTCGTAATTTTTGGAAGCTTGGCAACCCCTTCCCATGAAAGTGTTTCTCGCCAGTCACTGCTTAGGGCTACACCAAGAGGAAACAAAACGTAGAGATAGAATGTGAAACTACTTTGTTGTGTCAAGCTTCAAGAAGCTACCACAAATCGTGTTGGATTTAGAGTTCCAATACATCTATCAATATAGGAGAAAACAGAGTGAAACCTAAAAATTCAAATTGTTAGTGGAAATGAACGCTTCAACATAGAAGAACGAAATTTGGGGAACCAAGTCGCCTTAGTGTACTGATAATTACCTGAAAGTATCATCCAGTTTGGGTGAAAAAATATTTGCTGAGATTTCTGGAGATTCGTAATTTTTGGAAGCTTGGCAACCCCTTCCCATGAAAGTGTTTCTCGCCAGTCACTGCTTAGGGCTACATCAAGAGGAAACAAAACGTAGAGATAGAACGTGAAACTACTTTGTTTTGTCAACTTTCAAGAAGCTAGCACAAACCGTGTTGGATTCAGAGTTCCAAATACATCTATCAATATAGGAGAAAAGAGAGTGAAACCTAAAAATTCAAACTGTTACTGGAAATGAACGCTTCAACATAGAAGAATGAAATTTGGGGAACCAAGTCGCCTTAGTGTACTGATCATTACCTGAAAGTATCATCCAGTTTGGGTGAAAAAATATTTGCTGAGATTTCTGGAGATTCGTAATTTTTGGAAGCTTGGCAACCCCTTCCCATGAAAGTGTTTCTCGCCAGTCACTGCTTAGGGCTACATCAAGAGGAAACAAAACGTAGAGATAGAACGTGAAACTACTTTGTTGTGTCAAGTTTCAAGAAGCTAGCACAAACCGTGTTGGATTTAGAGTTCCAAATACATCTATCAATATAGGAGAAAACAGAGTGAAACCTAAAAATTCAAACTGTTACTGGAAATGAACGCTTCAACATAGAAGAACGAAATTTGGGGAACCAAGTCGCCTTAGTGTACTGATCATTACCTGAAAGTATCATCCAGTTTGGGTGAAAAAATATTTGCTGAGATTTCTGGAGATTCGTAATTTTTGGAAGCTTGGCAACCCCTTCCCATGAAAGTGTTTCTCGCCAGTCACTGCTTAGGGCTACATCAAGAGGAAACAAAACGTAGAGATAGAATGTGAAACTACTTTGTTGTGTCAAGCTTCAAGAAGCTAGCACAAATCGTGTTGGATTTAGAGTTCCAAATACATCTATCAATATAGGAGAAAACAGAGTGAAACCTAAAAATTCAAACTGTTACTGGAAATGAACGCTTCAACATAGAAGAACGAAATTTGGGGAACCAAGTCGCCTTAGTGTACTGATCATTACCTGAAAGTATCATCCAGTTTGGGTGAAAAAATATTTGCTGAGATTTCTGGAGATTCGTAATTTTTGGAAGCTTGGCAACCCCTTCCCATGAAAGTGTTTCTCGCCAGTCACTGCTTAGGGCTACATCAAGAGGAAACAAAACGTAGAGATAGAACGTGAAACTACTTTGTTTTGTCAACTTTCAAGAAGCTAGCACAAACCGTGTTGGATTCAGAGTTCCAAATACATCTATCAATATAGGAGAAAAGAGAGTGAAACCTAAAAATTCAAACTGTTACTGGAAATGAACGCTTCAACATAGAAGAATGAAATTTGGGGAACCAAGTCGCCTTAGTGTACTGATCATTACCTGAAAGTATCATCCAGTTTGGGTGAAAAAATATTTGCTGAGATTTCTGGAGTTTCGTAATTTTTGGAAGCTTGGCAACCCCTTCCCATGAAAGTGTTTCTCGCCAGTCACTGCTCAGGGCTACATCAAGAGGAAACAAAACGTAGAGATAGAACGTGAAACTACTTTGTTGTGTCAACTTTCAAGAAGCTAGCACAAACCGTGTTGGATTCAGAGTTCCAAATACATCTATCAATATAGGAGAAAACAGAGTGAAACCTAAAAATTCAAACTGTTACTGGAAATGAACGCTTCAACATAGAAGAACGAAATTTGGGGAACCAAGTCGCCTTAGTGTACTGATCATTACCTGAAAGTATCATCCAGTTTGGGTGAAAAAATATTTGCTGAGATTTCTGGAGATTCGTAATTTTTGGAAGCTTGGCAAACCCTTCCCATGAAAGTGTTTCTCGCCAGTCACTGCTTAGGGCTACATCAAGAGGAAACAAAACGTAGAGATAGAACGTGAAACTACTTTGTTGTGTCAACTTTCAAGAAGCTAGCACAAACCGTGTTGGATTCAGAGTTCCAAATACATCTATCAATATAGGAGAAAACAGAGTGAAACCTAAAAATTCAAACTGTTACTGGAAATGAACGCTTCAACATAGAAGAACGAAATTTGGGGAACCAAGTCGCCTTAGTGTACTGATCATTACCTGAAAGTATCATCCAGTTTGGGTGAAAAAATATTTGCTGAGATTTCTGGAGATTCGTAATTTTTGGAAGCTTGGCAACCCCTTCCCATGAAAGTGTTTCTCGCCAGTCACTGCTTAGGGCTACATCAAGAGGAAACAAAACGTAGAGATAGAACGTGAAACTACTTTGTTTTGTCAACTTTCAAGAAGCTAGCACAAACCGTGTTGGATTCAGAGTTCCAAATACATCTATCAATATAGGAGAAAACAGAGTGAAACCTAAAAATTCAAACAGTTACTGGAAATGAACGCTTCAACATAGAAGAACGAAATTTGGGGAACCAAGTCGCCTTAGTGTACTGATCATTACCTGAAAGTATCATCCAGTTTGGGTGAAAAAATATTTGCTGAGATTTCTGGAGATTCGTAATTTTTGGAAGCTTGGCAACCCCTTCCCATGAAAGTGTTTCTCGCCAGTCACTGCTTAGGGCTACATCAAGAGGAAACAAAACGTAGAGATAGAATGTGAAACTACTTTGTTGTGTCAAGTTTCAAGAAGCTAGCACAAACCGTGTTGGATTTAGAGTTCCAAATACATCTATCAATATAGGAGAAAACAGAGTGAAACCTAAAAATTCAAACTGTTACTGGAAATGAACGCTTCAACATAGAAGAATGAAATTTGGGGAACCAAGTCGCCTTAGTGTACTGATCATTACCTGAAAGTATCATCCAGTTTGGGTGAAAAAATATTTGCTGAGATTTCTGGAGATTCGTAATTTTTGGAGACTTGGCAAACCCTTCCCATGAAAGTGTTTCTCGCCAGTCACTGCTTAGGGCTACATCAAGAGGAAACAAAATGTAGAGATAGAACGTGAAACTACTTTGTTTTGTCAACTTTCAAGAAGCTAGCACAAACCGTGTTGGATTCAGAGTTCCAAATACATCTATCAATATAGGAGAAAACAGAGTGAAACCTAAAAATTCAAACTGTTACTGGAAATGAATGCTTCAACATAGAAGAACGAAATTTGGGGAACCAAGTCGCCTTAGTGTACTGATCATTACCTGAAAGTATCATCCAGTTTGGGTGAAAAAATATTTGCTGAGATTTCTGGAGATTCGTAATTTTTGGAAGCTTGGCAACCCCTTCCCATGAAAGTATTTCTCGCCAGTCACTGCTTAGGGCTACATCAAGAGGAAACAAAACGTAGAGATAGAATGTGAAACTACTTTGTTGTGTCAAGCTTCAAGAAGCTACCACGAATCGTGTTGGATTTAGCGTTCCAAATACATCTATCAATATAGGAGAAAACAGAGTGAAACCTAAAAATTCAAACTGTTAGTGGAAATGAACGCTTCAACATAGAAGAACGAAATTTGGGGAACCAAGTCGCCTTAGTGTACTGATCATTACCTGAAAGTATCATCCAGTTTGGGTGAAAAAATATTTGCTGAGATTTCTGGAGATTCGTAATTTTTGGAAGCTTGGCAACCCCTTCCCATGAAAGTGTTTCTCGCCAGTCACTGCTTAGGGCTACATCAAGAGGAAACAAAACGTAGAGATAGAACGTGAAACTACTTTGTTTTGTCAACTTTGAAGAAGCTAGCACAAACCGTGTTGGATTCAGAGTTCCAAATACATCTATCAATATAGGAGAAAAGAGAGTGAAACCTAAAAATTCAAACTGTTACTGGAAATGAACGCTTCAACATAGAAGAATGAAATTTGGGGAACCAAGTCGCCTTAGTGTACTGATCATTACCTGAAAGTATCATCCAGTTTGGGTGAAAAAATATTTGCTGAGATTTCTGGAGATTCGTAATTTTTGGAAGCTTGGCAACCCCTTCCCATGAAAGTGTTTCTCGCCAGTCACTGCTCAGGGCTACATCAAGAGGAAACAAAACGTAGAGATAGAACGTGAAACTACTTTGTTGTGTCAACTTTCAAGAAGCTAGCACAAACCGTGTTGGATTCAGAGTTCCAAATACATCTATCAATATAGGAGAAAACAGAGTGAAACCTAAAAATTCAAACTGTTACTGGAAATGAACGCTTCAACATAGAAGAACGAAATTTGGGGAACCAAGTCGCCTTAGTGTACTGATCATTACCTGAAAGTATCATCCAGTTTGGGTGAAAAAATATTTGCTGAGATTTCTGGAGATTCGTAATTTTTGGAAGCTTGGCAACCCCTTCCCATGAAAGTGTTTCTCGCCAGTCACTGCTTAGGGCTACATCAAGAGGAAACAAAACGTAGAGATAGAACGTGAAACTACTTTGTTTTGTCAACTTTCAAGAAGCTAGCACAAACCGTGTTGGATTCAGAGTTCCAAATACATCTATCAATATAGGAGAAAACAGAGTGAAACCTAAAAATTCAAACTGTTACTGGAAATGAACGCTTCAACATAGAAGAACGAAATTTGGGGAACCAAGTCGCCTTAGTGTACTGATCATTACCTGAAAGTATCATCCAGTTTGGGTGAAAAAATATTTGCTGAGATTTCTGGAGATTCGTAATTTTTGGAAGCTTGGCAACCCCTTCCCATGAAAGTGTTTCTCGCCAGTCACTGCTTAGGGCTACATCAAGAGGAAACAAAACGTAGAGATAGAACGTGAAACTACTTTGTTTTGTCAACTTTCAAGAAGCTAGCACAAACCGTGTTGGATTCAGAGTTCCAAATACATCTATCAATATAGGAGAAAACAGAGTGAAACCTAAAAATTCAAACTGTTACTGGAAATGAACGCTTCAACATAGAAGAACGAAATTTGGGGAACCAAGTCGCCTTAGTGTACTGATCATTACCTGAAAGTATCATCCAGTTTGGGTGAAAAAATATTTGCTGAGATTTCTGGAGATTCGTAATTTTTGGAAGCTTGGCAACCCCTTCCCATGAAAGTGTTTCTCGCCAGTCACTGCTTAGGGCTACATCAAGAGGAAACAAAACGTAGAGATAGAATGTGAAACTACTTTGTTGTGTCAAGTTTCAAGAAGCTAGCACAAACCATGTTGGATTTAGAGTTCCAAATACATCTATCAATATAGGAGAAAACAGAGTGAAACCTAAAAATTCAAACTGTTACTGGAAATGAACGCTTCAACATAGAAGAATGAAATTTGGGGAACCAAGTCGCCTTAGTGTACTGATCATTACCTGAAAGTATCATCCAGTTTGGGTGAAAAAATATTTGCTGAGATTTCTGGAGATTCGTAATTTTTGGAGACTTGGCAAACCCTTCCCATGAAAGTGTTTCTCGCCAGTCACTGCTTAGGGCTACATCAAGAGGAAACAAAATGTAGAGATAGAACGTGAAACTACTTTGTTTTGTCAACTTTCAAGAAGCTAGCACAAACCGTGTTGGATTCAGAGTTCCAAATACATCTATCAATATAGGAGAAAACAGAGTGAAACCTAAAAATTCAAACTGTTACTGGAAATGAATGCTTCAACATAGAAGAACGAAATTTGGGGAACCAAGTCGCCTTAGTGTACTGATCATTACCTGAAAGTATCATCCAGTTTGGGTGAAAAAATATTTGCTGAGATTTCTGGAGATTCGTAATTTTGGGAAACTTGGCAACCCCTTCCCATGAAAGTGTTTCTCGCCAGTCACTGCTTAGGGCTACATCAAGAGGAAACAAAACGTAGAGATAGAATGTGAAACTACTTTGTTGTGTCAAGCTTCAAGAAGCTACCACGAATCGTGTTGGATTTAGCGTTCCAAATACATCTATCAATATAGGAGAAAACAGAGTGAAACCTAAAAATTCAAACTGTTAGTGGAAATGAACGCTTCAACATAGAAGAACGAAATTTGGGGAACCAAGTCGCCTTAGTGTACTGATCATTACCTGAAAGTATCATCCAGTTTGGGTGAAAAAATATTTGCTGAGATTTCTGGAGATTCGTAATTTTTGGAAGCTTGGCAACCCCTTCCCATGAAAGTGTTTCTCGCCAGTCACTGCTTAGGGCTACATCAAGAGGAAACAAAACGTAGAGATAGAACGTGAAACTACTTTGTTTTGTCAACTTTCAAGAAGCTAGCACAAACCGTGTTGGATTCAGAGTTCCAAATACATCTATCAATATAGGAGAAAAGAGAGTGAAACCTAAAAATTCAAACTGTTACTGGAAATGAACGCTTCAACATAGAAGAATGAAATTTGGGGAACCAAGTCGCCTTAGTGTACTGATCATTACCTGAAAGTATCATCCAGTTTGGGTGAAAAAATATTTGCTGAGATTTCTGGAGATTCGTAATTTTGGGAGACTTGGCAAAACCTTCCCATGAAAGTGTTTCTCGCCAGTCACTGCTTAGGGCTACATCAAGAGGAAACAAAACGTAGAGATAGAATGTGAAACTACTTTGTTGTGTCAAGCTTCAAGAAGCTACCACAAATCGTGTTGGATTTAGAGTTCCAATACATCTATCAATATAGGAGAAAACAGAGTGAAACCTAAAAATTCAAATTGTTAGTGGAAATGAACGCTTCAACATAGAAGAACGAAATTTGGGGAACCAAGTCGCCTTAGTGTACTGATCATTACCTGAAAGTATCATCCAGTTTGGGTGAAAAAATATTTGCTGAGATTTCTGGAGATTCGTAATTTTTGGAAGCTTGGCAACCCCTTCCCATGAAAGTGTTTCTCGCCAGTCACTGCTTAGGGCTACATCAAGAGGAAACAAAACGTAGAGATAGAACGTGAAACTACATTGTTTTGTCAACTTTCAAGAAGCTAGCACAAACCGTGTTGGATTCAGAGTTCCAAATACATCTATCAATATAGGAGAAAAGAGAGTGAAACCTAAAAATTCAAACTGTTACTGGAAATGAACGCTTCAACATAGAAGAATGAAATTTGGGGAACCAAGTCGCCTTAGTGTACTGATCATTACCTGAAAGTATCATCCAGTTTGGGTGAAAAAATATTTGCTGAGATTTCTGGAGATTCGTAATTTTTGGAAGCTTGGCAACCCCTTCCCATGAAAGTGTTTCTCGCCAGTCACTGCTCAGGGCTACATCAAGAGGAAACAAAACGTAGAGATAGAACGTGAAACTACTGTGTTGTGTCAACTTTCAAGAAGCTAGCACAAACCGTGTTGGATTCAGAGTTCCAAATACATCTATCAATATAGGAGAAAACAGAGTGAAACCTAAAAATTCAAACTGTTACTGGAAATGAACGCTTCAACATAGAAGAACGAAATTTGGGTTTCAAGTCGCCTTAGTGTACTGATCATTACCTGAAAGTATCATCCAGTTTGGGTGAAAAAATATTTGCTGAGATTTCTGGAGATTCGTAATTTTTGGAAGCTTGGCAACCCCTTCCCATGAAAGTGTTTCTCGCCAGTCACTGCTTAGGGCTACATCAAGAGGAAACAAAACGTAGAGATAGAACGTGAAACTACTTTGTTTTGTCAACTTTCAAGAAGCTAGCACAAACCGTGTTGGATTCAGAGTTCCAAATACATCTATCAATATAGGAGAAAACAGAGTGAAACCTAAAAATTCAAACTGTTACTGGAAATGAACGCTTCAACATAGAAGAACGAAATTTGGGGAACCAAGTCGCCTTAGTGTACTGATCATTACCTGAAAGTATCATCCAGTTTGGGTGAAAAAATATTTGCTGAGATTTCTGGAGATTCGTAATTTTTGGAAGCTTGGCAACCCCTTCCCATGAAAGGGTTTCTCGCCAGTCACTGCTTAGGGCTACATCAAGAGGAAACAAAACGTAGAGATAGAATGTGAAACTACTTTGTTTTGTCAACTTTCAAGAAGCTAGCACAAACCGTGTTGGATTCAGAGTTCCAAATACATCTATCAATATAGGAGAAAACAGAGTGAAACCTAAAAATTCAAACTGTTACTGGAAATGAACGCTTCAACATAGAAGAACGAAATTTGGGGAACCAAGTCGCCTTAGTGTACTGATCATTACCTGAAAGTATCATCCAGTTTGGGTGAAAAAATATTTGCTGAGATTTCTGGAGATTCGTAATTTTTGGAAGCTTGGCAACCCCTTCCCATGAAAGTGTTTCTCGCCAGTCACTGCTTAGGGCTACATCAAGAGGAAACAAAACGTAGAGATAGAATGTGAAACTACTTTGTTGTGTCAAGCTTCAAGAAGCTACCACAAATCGTGTTGGATTTAGAGTTCCAATACATCTATCAATATAGGAGAAAACAGAGTGAAACCTAAAAATTCAAATTGTTAGTGGAAATGAACGCTTCAACATAGAAGAACGAAATTTGGGGAACCAAGTCGCCTTAGTGTACTGATCATTACCTGAAAGTATCATCCAGTTTGGGTGAAAAAATATTTGCTGAGATTTCTGGAGATTCGTAATTTTTGGAAGCTTGGCAACCCCTTCCCATGAAAGTGTTTCTCGCCAGTCACTGCTTAGGGCTACATCAAGAGGAAACAAAACGTAGAGATAGAACGTGAAACTACATTGTTTTGTCAACTTTCAAGAAGCTAGCACAAACCGTGTTGGATTCAGAGTTCCAAATACATCTATCAATATAGGAGAAAAGAGAGTGAAACCTAAAAATTCAAACTGTTACTGGAAATGAACGCTTCAACATAGAAGAATGAAATTTGGGGAACCAAGTCGCCTTAGTGTACTGATCATTACCTGAAAGTATCATCCAGTTTGGGTGAAAAAATATTTGCTGAGATTTCTGGAGATTCGTAATTTTTGGAAGCTTGGCAACCCCTTCCCATGAAAGTGTTTCTCGCCAGTCACTGCTCAGGGCTACATCAAGAGGAAACAAAACGTAGAGAGAGAACGTGAAACTACTTTGTTGTGTCAACTTTCAAGAAGCTAGCACAAACCGTGTGGGATTCAGAGTTCCAAATACATCTATCAATATAGGAGAAAACAGAGTGAAACCTAAAAATTCAAACTGTTACTGGAAATGAACGCTTCAACATAGAAGAACGAAATTTGGGGAACCAAGTCGCCTTAGTGTACTGATCATTACCTGAAAGTATCATCCAGTTTGGGTGAAAAAATATTTGCTGAGATTTCTGGAGATTCGAAATTTGGGAAACTTGGCAACCCCTTCCCATGAAAGTGTTTCTCGCCAGTCACTGCTTAGGGCTACATCAAGAGGAAACAAAACGTAGAGATAGAATGTGAAACTACTTTGTTGTGTCAAGCTTCAAGAAGCTACCACGAATCGTGTTGGATTTAGCGTTCCAAATACATCTATCAATATAGGAGAAAACAGAGTGAAACCTAAAAATTCAAACTGTTAGTGGAAATGAACGCTTCAACATAGAAGAACGAAATTTGGGGAACCAAGTCGCCTTAGTGTACTGATCATTACCTGAAAGTATCATCCAGTTTGGGTGAAAAAATATTTGCTGAGATTTCTGGAGATTCGTAATTTTTGGAAGCTTGGCAACCCCTTCCCATGAAAGTGTTTCTCGCCAGTCACTGCTTAGGGCTACATCAAGAGGAAACAAAACGTAGAGATAGAACGTGAAACTACTTTGTTTTGTCAACTTTCAAGAAGCTAGCACAAACCGTGTTGGATTCAGAGTTCCAAATACATCTATCAATATAGGAGAAAAGAGAGTGAAACCTAAAAATTCAAACTGTTACTGGAAATGAACGCTTCAACATAGAAGAATGAAATTTGGGGAACCAAGTCGCCTTAGTGTACTGATCATTACCTGAAAGTATCATCCAGTTTGGGTGAAAAAATATTTGCTGAGATTTCTGGAGATTCGTAATTTTGGGAGACTTGGCAAACCCTTCCCATGAAAGTGTTTCTCGCCAGTCACTGCTTAGGGCTACATCAAGAGGAAACAAAACGTAGAGATAGAATGTGAAACTACTTTGTTGTGTCAAGCTTCAAGAAGCTACCACAAATCGTGTTGGATTTAGAGTTCCAATACATCTATCAATATAGGAGAAAACAGAGTGAAACCTAAAAATTCAAATTGTTAGTGGAAATGAACGCTTCAACATAGAAGAACGAAATTTGGGGAACCAAGTCGCCTTAGTGTACTGATCATTACCTGAAAGTATCATCCAGTTTGGGTGAAAAAATATTTGCTGAGATTTCTGGAGATTCGTAATTTTTGGAAGCTTGGCAACCCCTTCCCATGAAAGTGTTTCTCGCCAGTCACTGCTTAGGGCTACATCAAGAGGAAACAAAACGTAGAGATAGAACGTGAAACTACATTGTTTTGTCAACTTTCAAGAAGCTAGCACAAACCGTGTTGGATTCAGAGTTCCAAATACATCTATCAATATAGGAGAAAAGAGAGTGAAACCTAAAAATTCAAACTGTTACTGGAAATGAACGCTTCAACATAGAAGAATGAAATTTGGGGAACCAAGTCGCCTTAGTGTACTGATCATTACCTGAAAGTATCATCCAGTTTGGGTGAAAAAATATTTGCTGAGATTTCTGGAGATTCGTAATTTTTGGAAGCTTGGCAACCCCTTCCCATGAAAGTGTTTCTCGCCAGTCACTGCTCAGGGCTACATCAAGAGGAAACAAAACGTAGAGATAGAACGTGAAACTACTTTGTTGTGTCAACTTTCAAGAAGCTAGCACAAACCGTGTTGGATTCAGAGTTCCAAATACATCTATCAATATAGGAGAAAACAGAGTGAAACCTAAAAATTCAAACTGTTACTGGAAATGAACGCTTCAACATAGAAGAACGAAATTTGGGTTTCAAGTCGCCTTAGTGTACTGATCATTACCTGAAAGTATCATCCAGTTTGGGTGAAAAAATATTTGCTGAGATTTCTGGAGATTCGTAATTTTTGGAAGCTTGGCAACCCCTTCCCATGAAAGTGTTTCTCGCCAGTCACTGCTTAGGGCTACATCAAGAGGAAACAAAACGTAGAGATAGAACGTGAAACTACTTTGTTTTGTCAACTTTCAAGAAGCTAGCACAAACAGTGTTGGATTCAGAGTTCCAAATACATCTATCAATATAGGAGAAAACAGAGTGAAACCTAAAAATTCAAACTGTTACTGGAAATGAACGCTTCAACATAGAAGAACGAAATTTGGGGAACCAAGTCGCCTTAGTGTACTGATCATTACCTGAAAGTATCATCCAGTTTGGGTGAAAAAATATTTGCTGAGATTTCTGGAGATTCGTAATTTTTGGAAGCTTGGCAACCCCTTCCCATGAAAGTGTTTCTCGCCAGTCACTGCTTAGGGCTACATCAAGAGGAAACAAAACGTAGAGATAGAATGTGAAACTACTTTGTTTTGTCAACTTTCAAGAAGCTAGCACAAACCGTGTTGGATTCAGAGTTCCAAATACATCTATCAATATAGGAGAAAACAGAGTGAAACCTAAAAATTCAAACTGTTACTGGAAATGAACGCTTCAACATAGAAGAACGAAATTTGGGGAACCAAGTCGCCTTAGTGTACTGATCATTACCTGAAAGTATCATCCAGTTTGGGTGAAAAAATATTTGCTGAGATTTCTGGAGATTCGTAATTTTTGGAAGCTTGGCAACCCCTTCCCATGAAAGTGTTTCTCGCCAGTCACTGCTTAGGGCTACATCAAGAGGAAACAAAACGTAGAGATAGAATGTGAAACTACTTTGTTGTGTCAAGCTTCAAGAAGCTACCACAAATCGTGTTGGATTTAGAGTTCCAATACATCTATCAATATAGGAGAAAACAGAGTGAAACCTAAAAATTCAAATTGTTAGTGGAAATGAACGCTTCAACATAGAAGAACGAAATTTGGGGAACCAAGTCGCCTTAGTGTACTGATCATTACCTGAAAGTATCATCCAGTTTGGGTGAAAAAATATTTGCTGAGATTTCTGGAGATTCGTAATTTTTGGAAGCTTGGCAACCCCTTCCCATGAAAGTGTTTCTCGCCAGTCACTGCTTAGGGCTACATCAAGAGGAAACAAAACGTAGAGATAGAACGTGAAACTACATTGTTTTGTCAACTTTCAAGAAGCTAGCACAAACCGTGTTGGATTCAGAGTTCCAAATACATCTATCAATATAGGAGAAAAGAGAGTGAAACCTAAAAATTCAAACTGTTACTGGAAATGAACGCTTCAACATAGAAGAATGAAATTTGGGGAACCAAGTCGCCTTAGTGTACTGATCATTACCTGAAAGTATCATCCAGTTTGGGTGAAAAAATATTTGCTGAGATTTCTGGAGATTCGTAATTTTTGGAAGCTTGGCAACCCCTTCCCATGAAAGTGTTTCTCGCCAGTCACTGCTCAGGGCTACATCAAGAGGAAACAAAACGTAGAGATAGAACGTGAAACTACTTTGTTGTGTCAACTTTCAAGAAGCTAGCACAAACCGTGTGGGATTCAGAGTTCCAAATACATCTATCAATATAGGAGAAAACAGAGTGAAACCTAAAAATTCAAACTGTTACTGGAAATGAACGCTTCAACATAGAAGAACGAAATTTGGGGAACCAAGTCGCCTTAGTGTACTGATCATTACCTGAAAGTATCATCCAGTTTGGGTGAAAAAATATTTGCTGAGATTTCTGGAGATTCGTAATTTTTGGAAGCTTGGCAACCCCTTCCCATGAAAGTGTTTCTCGCCAGTCACTGCTTAGGGCTACATCAAGAGGAAACAAAACGTAGAGATAGAACGTGAAACTACTTTGTTTTGTCAACTTTCAAGAAGCTAGCACAAACCGTCTTGGATTCAGAGTTCCAAATACATCTATCAATATAGGAGAAAACAGAGTGAAACCTAAAAATTCAAACTGTTACTGGAAATGAACGCTTCAACATAGAAGAACGAAATTTGGGGAACCAAGTCGCCTTAGTGTACTGATCATTACCTGAAAGTATCATCCAGTTTGGGTGAAAAAATATTTGCTGAGATTTCTGGAGATTCGTAATTTTTGGAAGCTTGGCAACCCCTTCCCATGAAAGTGTTTCTCGCCAGTCACTGCTTAGGGCTACATCAAGAGGAAACAAAACGTAGAGATAGAATGTGAAACTACTTTGTTTTGTCAACTTTCAAGAAGCTAGCACAAACCGTGTTGGATTCAGAGTTCCAAATACATCTATCAATATAGGAGAAAACAGAGTGAAACCTAAAAATTCAAACTGTTACTGGAAATGAACGCTTCAACATAGAAGAACGAAATTTGGGGAACCAAGTTGCCTTAGTGTACTGATCATTACCTGAAAGTATCATCCAGTTTGGGTGAAAAAATATTTGCTGAGATTTCTGGAGATTCGTAATTTTTGGAAGCTTGGCAACCCCTTCCCATGAAAGTGTTTCTCGCCAGTCACTGCTTAGGGCTACATCAAGAGGAAACAAAACGTAGAGATAGAATGTGAAACTACTTTGTTGTGTCAAGCTTCAAGAAGCTACCACAAATCGTGTTGGATTTAGAGTTCCAATACATCTATCAATATAGGAGAAAACAGAGTGAAACCTAAAAATTCAAATTGTTAGTGGAAATGAACGCTTCAACATAGAAGAACGAAATTTGGGGAACCAAGTCGCCTTAGTGTACTGATCATTACCTGAAAGTATCATCCAGTTTGGGTGAAAAAATATTTGCTGAGATTTCTGGAGATTCGTAATTTTTGGAAGCTTGGCAACCCCTTCCCATGAAAGTGTTTCTCGCCAGTCACTGCTTAGGGCTACATCAAGAGGAAACAAAACGTAGAGATAGAACGTGAAACTACTTTGTTTTGTCAACTTTCAAGAAGCTAGCACAAACCGTGTTGGATTCAGAGTTCCAAATACATCTATCAATATAGGAGAAAAGAGAGTGAAACCTAAAAATTCAAACTGTTACTGGAAATGAACGCTTCAACATAGAAGAATGAAATTTGGGGAACCAAGTCGCCTTAGTGTACTGATCATTACCTGAAAGTATCATCCAGTTTGGGTGAAAAAATATTTGCTGAGATTTCTGGAGATTCGTAATTTTTGGAAGCTTGGCAACCCCTTCCCATGAAAGTGTTTCTCGCCAGTCACTGCTCAGGGCTACATCAAGAGGAAACAAAACGTAGAGATAGAACGTGAAACTACTTTGTTGTGTCAACTTTCAAGAAGCTAGCACAAACCGTGTTGGATTCAGAGTTCCAAATACATCTATCAATATAGGAGAAAACAGAGTGAAACCTAAAAATTCAAACTGTTACAGGAAATGAACACTTCAACATAGAAGAACGAAATTTGGGGAACCAAGTCGCCTTAGTGTACTGATCATTACCTGAAAGTATCATCCAGTTTGGGTGAAAAAATATTTGCTGAGATTTCTGGAGATTCGTAATTTTTGGAAGCTTGGCAACCCCTTCCCATGAAAGTGTTTCTCGCCAGTCACTGCTTAGGGCTACATCAAGAGGAAACAAAGAGATAGAACGTGAAACTACTTTGTTTTGTCATCTTTCAAGAAGCTAGCACAAACCGTGTTGGATTCAGAGTTCCAAACACATCTATCAATATAGGAGAAAACAGAGTGAAACCTAAAAATTCAAACTGTTACTGGAAATGAACGCTTCAACATAGAAGAACGAAATTTGGGGAACCAAGTCGCCTTAGTGTACTGATCATTACCTGAAAGTATCATCCAGTTTGGGTGAAAAAATATTTGCTGAGATTTCTGGAGATTCGTAATTTTGGGAAGCTTGGCAACCCCTTCCCATGAAAGTGTTTCTCGCCAGTCACTGCTTAGGGCTACATCAAGAGGAAACAAAACGTAGAGATAGAACGTGAAACTACTTTGTTGTGTCAAGTTTCAAGAAGCTAGCACAAACCGTCTTGGATTTAGAGTTCCAAATACATCTATCAATATAGGAGAAAACAGAGTGAAACCTAAAAATTCAAACTGTTACTGGAAATGAATGCTTCAACATAGAAGAACGAAATTTGGGGAACCAAGTCGCCTTAGTGTACTGATCATTACCTGAAAGTATCATCCAGTTTGGGTGAAAAAATATTTGCTGAGATTTCTGGAGATTCGTAATTTTTGGAAGCTTGGCAACCCCTTCCCATGAAAGTGTTTCTAGCCAGTCACTGCTTAGGGCTACATCAAGAGGAAACAAAACGTAGAGATAGAATGTGAAACTACTTTGTTGTGTCAAGTTTCAAGAAGCTAGCACAAACCATGTTGGATTTAGAGTTCCAAATACATCTATCAATATAGGAGAAAACAGAGTGAAACCTAAAAATTCAAACTGTTACTGGAAATGAACGCTTCAACATAGAAGAATGAAATTTGGGGAACCAAGTCGCCTTAGTGTACTGATCATTACCTGAAAGTATCATCCAGTTTGGGTGAAAAAATATTTGCTGAGATTTCTGGAGATTCGTAATTTTTGGAGACTTGGCAAACCCTTCCCATGAAAGTGTTTCTCGCCAGTCACTGCTTAGGGCTACATCAAGAGGAAACAAAACGTAGAGATAGAACGTGAAACTACTTTGTTTTGTCAACTTTCAAGAAGCTAGCACAAACCGTGTTGGATTCAGAGTTCCAAATACATCTATCAATATAGGAGAAAACAGAGTGAAACCTAAAAATTCAAACTGTTACTGGAAATGAACGCTTCAACATAGAAGAATGAAATTTGGGGAACCAAGTCGCCTTAGTGTACTGATCATTACCTGAAAGTATCATCCAGTTTGGGTGAAAAAATATTTGCTGAGATTTCTGGAGATTCGTAATTTTTGGAAGCTTGGCAACCCCTTCCCATGAAAGTGTTTCTCGCCAGTCACTGCTCAGGGCTACATCAAGAGGAAACAAAACGTAGAGATAGAACGTGAAACTACTTTGTTGTGTCAACTTTCAAGAAGCTAGCACAAACCGTGTTGGATTCAGAGTTCCAAATACATCTATCAATATAGGAGAAAACAGAGTGAAACCTAAAAATTCAAACTGTTACTGGAAATGAACACTTCAACATAGAAGAACGAAATTTGGGGAACCAAGTCGCCTTAGTGTACTGATCATTACCTGAAAGTATCATCCAGTTTGGGTGAAAAAATATTTGCTGAGATTTCTGGAGATTCGTAATTTTTGGAAGCTTGGCAACCCCTTCCCATGAAAGTGTTTCTCGCCAGTCACTGCTTAGGGCTACATCAAGAGGAAACAAAACATAGAGATAGAACGTGAAACTATTTTGTTTTGTCATCTTTCAAGAAGCTAGCACAAACCGTGTTGGATTCAGAGTTCCAAACACATCTATCAATATAGGAGAAAACAGAGTGAAACCTAAAAATTCAAACTGTTACTGGAAATGAACGCTTCAACATAGAAGAACGAAATTTGGGGAACCAAGTCGCCTTAGTGTACTGATCATTACCTGAAAGTATCATCCAGTTTGGGTGAAAAAATATTTGCTGAGATTTCTGGAGATTCGTAATTTTGGGAAGCTTGGCAACCCCTTCCCATGAAAGTGTTTCTCGCCAGTCACTGCTTAGGGCTACATCAAGAGGAAACAAAACGTAGAGATAGAACGTGAAACTACTTTGTTGTGTCAAGTTTCAAGAAGCTAGCACAAACCGTCTTGGATTTAGAGTTCCAAATACATCTATCAATATAGGAGAAAACAGAGTGAAACCTAAAAATTCAAACTGTTACTGGAAATGAACGCTTCAACATAGAAGAACGAAATTTGGGGAACCAAGTCGCCTTAGTGTACTGATCATTACCTGAAAGTATCATCCAGTTTGGGTGAAAAAATATTTGCTGAGATTTCTGGAGATTCGTAATTTTTGGAAGCTTGGCAACCCCTTCCCATGGAAGTGTTTCTCGCCAGTCACTGCTTAGGGCTACATCAAGAGGAAACAAAACGTAGAGATAGAATGTGAAACTACTTTGTTGTGTCAAGTTTCAAGAAGCTAGCACAAACCATGTTGGATTTAGAGTTCCAAATACATCTATCAATATAGGAGAAAACAGAGTGAAACCTAAAAATTCAAACTGTTACTGGAAATGAACGCTTCAACATAGAAGAATGAAATTTGGGGAACCAAGTCGCCTTAGTGTACTGATCATTACCTGAAAGTATCATCCAGTTTGGGTGAAAAAATATTTGCTGAGATTTCTGGAGATTCGTAATTTTTGGAGACTTGGCAAACCCTTCCCATGAAAGTGTTTCTCGCCAGTCACTGCTTAGGGCTACATCAAGAGGAAACAAAACGTAGAGATAGAACGTGAAACTACTTTGTTTTGTCAACTTTCAAGAAGCTAGCACAAACCGTGTTGGATTCAGAGTTCCAAATACATCTATCAATATAGGAGAAAACAGAGTGAAACCTAAAAATTCAAACTGTTACTGGAAATGAACGCTTCAACATAGAAGAACGAAATTTGGGGAACCAAGTCGCCTTAGTGTACTGATCATTACCTGAAAGTATCATCCAGTTTGGGTGAAAAAATATTTGCTGAGATTTCTGGAGATTCGTAATTTTGGGAAGCTTGGCAACCCCTTCCCATGAAAGTGTTTCTCGCCAGTCACTGCTTAGGGCTACATCAAGAGGAAACAAAACATAGAGATAGAATGTGAAACTACTTTGTTGTGTCAAGCTTCAAGAAGCTACCACGAATCGTGTTGGATTTAGAGTTCCAATACATCTATCAATATAGGAGAAAACAGAGTGAAACCTAAAAATTCAAACTGTTAGTGGAAATGAACGCTTCAACATAGAAGAACGAAATTTGGGGAACCAAGTCGCCTTAGTGTACTGATCATTACCTGAAAGTATCATCCAGTTTGGGTGAAAAAATATTTGCTGAGATTTCTGGAGATTCGTAATTTTTGGAAGCTTGGCAACCCCTTCCCATGAAAGTGTTTCTCGCCAGTCACTGCTTAGGGCTACATCAAGAGGAAACAAAACGTAGAGATAGAACGTGAAACTACTTTGTTTTGTCAACTTTCAAGAAGCTAGCACAAACCGTGTTGGATTCAGAGTTCCAAATACATCTATCAATATAGGAGAAAACAGAGTGAAACCTAAAAATTCAAACTGTTACTGGAAATGAACGCTTCAACATAGAAGAATGAAATTTGGGGAACCAAGTCGCCTTAGTGTACTGATCATTACCTGAAAGTATCATCCAGTTTGGGTGAAAAAATATTTGCTGAGATTTCTGGAGATTCGTAATTTTGGGAGACTTGGCAAACCCTTCCCATGAAAGTGTTTCTCGCCAGTCACTGCTTAGGGCTACATCAAGAGGAAACAAAACGTAGAGATAGAATGTGAAACTACTTTGTTGTGTCAAGCTTCAAGAAGCTACCACAAATCGTGTTGGATTTAGAGTTCCAATACATCTATCAATATAGGAGAAAACAGAGTGAAACCTAAAAATTCAAACTGTTACTGGAAATGAACGCTTCAACATAGAAGAACGAAATTTGGGGAACCAAGTCGCCTTAGTGTACTGATCATTACCTGAAAGTATCATCCAGTTTGGGTGAAAAAATATTTGCTGAGATTTCTGGAGATTCGTAATTTTTGGAAGCTTGGCAACCCCTTCCCATGAAAGTGTTTCTCGCCAGTCACTGCTTAGGGCTACATCAAGAGGAAACAAAACGTAGAGATAGAATGTGAAACTACTTTGTTGTGTCAAGCTTCAAGAAGCTACCACAAATCGTGTTGGATTTAGAGTTCCAATACATCTATCAATATAGGAGAAAACAGAGTGAAACCTAAAAATTCAAATTGTTAGTGGAAATGAACGCTTCAACATAGAAGAACGAAATTTGGGGAACCAAGTCGCCTTAGTGTACTGATCATTACCTGAAAGTATCATCCAGTTTGCGTGAAAAAATATTTGCTGAGATTTCTGGAGATTCGTAATTTTTGGAAGCTTGGCAACCCCTTCCCATGAAAGTGTTTCTCGCCAGTCACTGCTTAGGGCTACATCAAGAGGAAACAAAACATAGAGATAGAACGTGAAACTACTTTGTTTTGTCAACTTTCAAGAAGCTAGCACAAACCGTGTTGGATTCAGAGTTCCAAATACATCTATCAATATAGGAGAAAAGAGAGTGAAACCTAAAAATTCAAACTGTTACTGGAAATGAACGCTTCAACATAGAAGAATGAAATTTGGGGAACCAAGTCGCCTTAGTGTACTGATCATTACCTGAAAGTATCATCCAGTTTGGGTGAAAAAATATTTGCTGAGATTTCTGGAGATTCGTAATTTTTGGAAGCTTGGCAACCCCTTCCCATGAAAGTGTTTCTCGCCAGTCACTGCTCAGGGCTACATCAAGAGGAAACAAAACGTAGAGATAGAACGTGAAACTACTTAGTTGTGTCAACTTTCAAGAAGCTAGCACAAACCGTGTTGGATTCAGAGTTCCAAATACATCTATCAATATAGGAGAAAACAGAGTGAAACCTAAAAATTCAAACTGTTACTGGAAATGAACGCTTCAACATAGAAGAACGAAATTTGGGGAACCAAGTCGCCTTAGTGTACTGATCATTACCTGAAAGTATCATCCAGTTTGGGTGAAAAAATATTTGCTGAGATTTCTGGAGATTCGTAATTTTTGGAAGCTTGGCAACCCCTTCCCATGAAAGTGTTTCTCGCCAGTCACTGCTTAGGGCTACATCAAGAGGAAACAAAACGTAGAGATAGAACGTGAAACTACTTTGTTTTGTCAACTTTCAAGAAGCTAGCACAAACCGTGTTGGATTCAGAGTTCCAAATACATCTATCAATATAGGAGAAAACAGAGTGAAACCTAAAAATTCAAACTGTTACTGGAAATGAACGCTTCAACATAGAAGAACGAAATTTGGGGAACCAAGTCGCCTTAGTGTACTGATCATTACCTGAAAGTATCATCCAGTTTGGGTGAAAAAATATTTGCTGAGATTTCTGGAGATTCGTAATTTTGGGAAGCTTGGCAACCCCTTCCCATGAAAGTGTTTCTCGCCAGTCACTGCTTAGGGCTACATCAAGAGGAAACAAAACGTAGAGATAGAACGTGAAACTACTTTGTTGTGTCAAGTTTCAAGAAGCTAGCACAAACCGTCTTGGATGTAGAGTTCCAAATACATCTATCAATATAGGAGAAAACAGAGTGAAACCTAAAAATTCAAACTGTTACTGGAAATGAACGCTTCAACATAGAAGAACGAAATTTGGGGAACCAAGTCGCCTTAGTGTACTGATCATTACCTGAAAGTATCATCCAGTTTGGGTGAAAAAATATTTGCTGAGATTTCTGGAGATTCGTAATTTTTGGAAGCTTGGCAACCCCTTCCCATGAAAGTGTTTCTCGCCAGTCACTGCTTAGGGCTACATCAAGAGGAAACAAAACGTAGAGATAGAATGTGAAACTACTTTGTTGTGTCAAGTTTCAAGAATCTAGCACAAACCATGTTGGATTTAGAGTTCCAAATACATCTATCAATATAGGAGAAAACAGAGTGAAACCTAAAAATTCAAACTGTTACTGGAAATGAACGCTTAAACATAGAAGAATGAAATTTGGGGAACCAAGTCGCCTTAGTGTACTGATCATTACCTGAAAGTATCATCCAGTTTGGGTGAAAAAATATTTGCTGAGATTTCTGGAGATTCGTAATTTTTGGAGACTTGGCAAACCCTTCCCATGAAAGTGTTTCTCGCCAGTCACTGCTTAGGGCTACATCAAGAGGAAACAAAACGTAGAGATAGAACGTGAAACTACTTTGTTTTGTCAACTTTCAAGAAGCTAGCACAAACCGTGTTGGATTCAGAGTTCCAAATACATCTATCAATATAGGAGAAAACAGAGTGAAACCTAAAAATTCAAACTGTTACTGGAAATGAACGCTTCAACATAGAAGAACGAAATTTGGGGAACCAAGTCGCCTTAGTGTACTGATCATTACCTGAAAGTATCATCCAGTTTGGGTGAAAAAATATTTGCTGAGATTTCTGGAGATTCGTAATTTTGGGAAACTTGGCAACCCCTTCCCATGAAAGTGTTTCTCGCCAGTCACTGCTTAGGGCTACATCAAGAGGAAACAAAACGTAGAGATAGAATGTGAAACTACTTTGTTGTGTCAAGCTTCAAGAAGCTACCACGAATCGTGTTGGATTTAGAGTTCCAATACATCTATCAATATAGGAGAAAACAGAGTGAAACCTAAAAATTCAAACTGTTAGTGGAAATGAACGCTTCAACATAGAAGAACGAAATTTGGGGAACCAAGTCGCCTTAGTGTACTGATCATTACCTGAAAGTATCATCCAGTTTGGGTGAAAAAATATTTGCTGAGATTTCTGGAGATTCGTAATTTTTGGAAGCTTGGCAACCCCTTCCCATGAAAGTGTTTCTCGCCAGTCACTGCTTAGGGCTACATCAAGAGGAAACAAAACGTAGAGATAGAACGTGAAACTACTTTGTTTTGTCAACTTTCAAGAAGCTAGCACAAACCGTGTTGGATTCAGAGTTCCAAATACATCTATCAATATAGGAGAAAAGAGAGTGAAACCTAAAAATTCAAACTGTTACTGGAAATGAACGCTTCAACATAGAAGAATGAAATTTGGGGAACCAAGTCGCCTTAGTGTACTGATCATTACCTGAAAGTATCATCCAGTTTGGGTGAAAAAATATTTGCTGAGATTTCTGGAGATTCGTAATTTTGGGAGACTTGGCAAACCCTTCCCATGAAAGTGTTTCTCGCCAGTCACTGCTTAGGGCTACATCAAGAGGAAACAAAACGTAGAGATAGAATGTGAAACTACTTTGTTGTGTCAAGCTTCAAGAAGCTACCACAAATCGTGTTGGATTTAGAGTTCCAATACATCTATCAATATAGGAGAAAACAGAGTGAAACCTAAAAATTCAAATTGTTAGTGGAAATGAACGCTTCAACATAGAAGAACGAAATTTGGGGAACCAAGTCGCCTTAGTGTACTGATCATTACCTGAAAGTATCATCCAGTTTGGGTGAAAAAATATTTGCTGAGATTTCTGGAGATTCGTAATTTTTGGAAGCTTGGCAACCCCTTCCCATGAAAGTGTTTCTCGCCAGTCACTGCTTAGGGCTACATCAAGAGGAAACAAAACGTAGAGATAGAACGTGAAACTACATTGTTTTGTCAACTTTCAAGAAGCTAGCACAAACCGTGTTGGATTCAGAGTTCCAAATACATCTATCAATATAGGAGAAAAGAGAGTGAAACCTAAAAATTCAAACTGTTACTGGAAATGAACGCTTCAACATAGAAGAATGAAATTTGGGGAACCAAGTCGCCTTAGTGTACTGATCATTACCTGAAAGTATCATCCAGTTTGGGTGAAAAAATATTTGCTGAGATTTCTGGAGATTCGTAATTTTGGGAAGCTTGGCAACCCCTTCCCATGAAAGTGTTTCTCGCCAGTCACTGCTCAGGGCTACATCAAGAGGAAACAAAACGTAGAGATAGAACGTGAAACTACTTTGTTGTGTCAAGCTTCAAGAAGCTAGCACAAACCGTCTTGGATTCAGAGTTCCAAATACATCTATCAATATAGGAGAAAACAGAGTGAAACCTAAAAATTCAAACTGTTACTGGAAATGAACGCTTCAACATAGAAGAACGAAATTTGGGGAACCAAGTCGCCTTAGTGTACTGATCATTACCTGAAAGTATCATCCAGTTTGGGTGAAAAAATATTTGCTGAGATTTCTGGAGATTCGTAATTTTTGGAAGCTTGGCAACCCCTTCCCATGAAAGTGTTTCTCGCCAGTCACTGCTTAGGGCTACATCAAGAGGAAACAAAACGTAGAGATAGAATGTGAAACTACTTTGTTTTGTCAACTTTCAAAAAGCTAGCACAAACCGTGTTGGATTCAGAGTTCCAAATACATCTATCAATATAGGAGAAAACAGAGTGAAACCTAAAAATTCAAACTGTTACTGGAAATGAACGCTTCAACATAGAAGAACGAAATTTGGGGAACCAAGTCGCCTTAGTGTACTGATCATTACCTGAAAGTATCATCCAGTTTGGGTGAAAAAATATTTGCTGAGATTTCTGGAGATTCGTAATTTTTGGAAGCTTGGCAACCCCTTCCCATGAAAGTGTTTCTCGCCAGTCACTGCTTAGGGCTACATCAAGAGGAAACAAAACGTAGAGATAGAATGTGAAACTACTTTGTTTTGTCAACTTTCAAGAAGCTAGCACAAACCGTGTTGGATTCAGAGTTCCAAATACATCTATCAATATAGGAGAAAACAGAGTGAAACCTAAAAATTCAAACTGTTACTGGAAATGAACGCTTCAACATAGAAGAACGAAATTTGGGGAACCAAGTCGCCTTAGTGTACTGATCATTACCTGAAAGTATCATCCAGTTTGGGTGAAAAAATATTTGCTGAGATTTCTGGAGATTCGTAATTTTTGGAAGCTTGGCAACCCCTTCCCATGAAAGTGTTTCTCGCCAGTCACTGCTTAGGGCTACATCAAGAGGAAACAAAACGTAGAGATAGAATGTGAAACTACTTTGTTGTGTCAAGCTTCAAGACGCTACCACAAATCGTGTTGGATTTAGAGTTCCAATACATCTATCAATATAGGAGAAAACAGAGTGAAACCTAAAAATTCAAATTGTTAGTGGAAATGAACGCTTCAACATAGAAGAACGAAATTTGGGGAACCAAGTCGCCTTAGTGTACTGATCATTACCTGAAAGTATCATCCAGTTTGGGTGAAAAAATATTTGCTGAGATTTCTGGAGATTCGTAATTTTTGGAAGCTTGGCAACCCCTTCCCATGAAAGTGTTTCTCGCCAGTCACTGCTTAGGGCTACATCAAGAGGAAACAAAACGTAGAGATAGAACGTGAAACTACATTGTTTTGTCAACTTTCAAGAAGCTAGCACAAACCGTGTTGGATTCAGAGTTCCAAATACATCTATCAATATAGGAGAAAAGAGAGTGAAACCTAAAAATTCAAACTGTTACTGGAAATGAACGCTTCAACATAGAAGAATGAAATTTGGGGAACCAAGTCGCCTTAGTGTACTGATCATTACCTGAAAGTATCATCCAGTTTGGGTGAAAAAATATTTGCTGAGATTTCTGGAGATTCGTAATTTTTGGAAGCTTGGCAACCCCTTCCCATGAAAGTGTTTCTCGCCAGTCACTGCTCAGGGCTACATCAAGAGGAAACAAAACGTAGAGATAGAACGTGAAACTACTTTGTTGTGTCAACTTTCAAGAAGCTAGCACAAACCGTGTTGGATTCAGAGTTCCAAATACATCTATCAATATAGGAGAAAACAGAGTGAAACCTAAAAATTCAAACTGTTACTGGAAATGAACGCTTCAACATAGAAGAACGAAATTTGAGGAACCAAGTCGCCTTAGTGTACTGATCATTACCTGAAAGTATCATCCAGTTTGGGTGAAAAAATATTTGCTGAGATTTCTGGAGATTCGTAATTTTTGGAAGCTTGGCAACCCCTTCCCATTAAAGTGTTTCTCGCCAGTCACTCCTTAGGGCTACATCAAGAGGAAACAAAACGTAGAGATAGAACGTGAAACTACTTTGTTTTGTCAACTTTCAAGAAGCTAGCACAAACCGTGTTGGATTCAGAGTTCCAAATACATCTATCAATATAGGAGAAAACAGAGTGAAACCTAAAAATTCAAACTGTTACTGGAAATGAACGCTTCAACATAGAAGAACGAAATTTGGGGAACCAAGTCGCCTTAGTGTACTGATCATTACCTGAAAGTATCATCCAGTTTGGGTGAAAAAATATTTGCTGAGATTTCTGGAGATTCGTAATTTTTGGAAGCTTGGCAACCCCTTCCCATGAAAGTGTTTCTCGCCAGTCACTGCTTAGGGCTACATCAAGAGGAAACAAAACGTAGAGATAGAATGTGAAACTACTTTGTTTTGTCAACTTTCAAGAAGCTAGCACAAACCGTGTTGGATTCAGAGTTCCAAATACATCTATCAATATAGGAGAAAACAGAGTGAAACCTAAAAATTCAAACTGTTACTGGAAATGAACGCTTCAACATAGAAGAACGAAATTTGGGGAACCAAGTCGCCTTAGTGTACTGATCATTACCTGAAAGTATCATCCAGTTTGGGTGAAAAAATATTTGCTGAGATTTCTGGAGATTCGTAATTTTTGGAAGCTTGGCAACCCCTTCCCATGAAAGTGTTTCTCGCCAGTCACTGCTTAGGGCTACATCAAGAGGAAACAAAACGTAGAGATAGAATGTGAAACTACTTTTTTGTGTCAAGCTTCAAGAAGCTACCACAAATCGTGTTGGATTTAGAGTTCCAATACATCTATCAATATAGGAGAAAACAGAGTGAAACCTAAAAATTCAAATTGTTAGTGGAAATGAACGCTTCAACATAGAAGAACGAAATTTGGGGAACCAAGTCGCCTTAGTGTACTGATCATTACCTGAAAGTATCATCTAGTTTGGGTGAAAAAATATTTGCTGAGATTTCTGGAGATTCGTAATTTTTGGAAGCTTGGCAACCCCTTCCCATGAAAGTGTTTCTCGCCAGTCACTGCTTAGGGCTACATCAAGAGGAAACAAAACATAGAGATAGAACGTGAAACTACTTTGTTTTGTCAACTTTCAAGAAGCTAGCACAAACCGTGTTGGATTCAGAGTTCCAAATACATCTATCAATATAGGAGAAAAGAGAGTGAAACCTAAAAATTCAAACTGTTACTGGAAATGAACGCTTCAACATAGAAGAACGAAATTTGGGGAACCAAGTCGCCTTAGTGTACTGATCATTACCTGAAAGTATCATCCAGTTTGGGTGAAAAAATATTTGCTGAGATTTCTGGAGATTCGTAATTTTTGGAAGCTTGGCAACCCCTTCCCATGAAAGTGTTTCTCGCCAGTCACTGCTCAGGGCTACATCAAGAGGAAACAAAACGTAGAGATAGAACGTGAAACTATTTTGTTGTGTCAACTTTCAAGAAGCTAGCACAAACCGTGTTGGATTCAGAGTTCCAAATACATCTATCAATATAGGAGAAAACAGAGTGAAACCTAAAAATTCAAACTGTTACTGGAAATGAACGCTTCAACATAGAAGAACGAAATTTGGGGAACCAAGTCGCCTTAGTGTACTGATCATTACCTGAAAGTATCATCCAGTTTGGGTGAAAAAATATTTGCTGAGATTTCTGGAGATTCGTAATTTTTGGAAGCTTGGCAACCCCTTCCCATGAAAGTGTTTCTCGCCAGTCACTGCTTAGGGCTACATCAAGAGGAAACAAAACGTAGAGATAGAACGTGAAACTACTTTGTTTTGTCAACTTTCAAGAAGCTAGCACAAACCGTGTTGGATTCAGAGTTCCAAATACATCTATCAATATAGGAGAAAACAGAGTGAAACCTAAAAATTCAAACTGTTACTGGAAATGAACGCTTCAACATAGAAGAACGAAATTTGGGGAACCAAGTCGCCTTAGTGTACTGATCATTACCTGAAAGTATCATCCAGTTTGGGTGAAAAAATATTTGCTGAGATTTCTGGAGATTCGTAATTTTGGGAAGCTTGGCAACCCCTTCCCATGAAAGTGTTTCTCGCCAGTCACTGCTTAGGGCTACATCAAGAGGAAACAAAACGTAGAGATAGAACGTGAAACTACTTTGTTGTGTCAAGTTTCAAGAAGCTAGCACAAACCGTCTTGGATTTAGAGTTCCAAATACATCTATCAATATAGGAGAAAACAGAGTGAAACCTAAAAATTCAAACTGTTACTGGAAATGAACGCTTCAACATAGAAGAACGAAATTTGGGGAACCAAGTCGCCTTAGTGTACTGATCATTACCTGAAAGTATCATCCAGTTTGGGTGAAAAAATATTTGCTGAGATTTCTGGAGATTCGTAATTTTTGGAAGCTTGGCAACCCCTTCCCATGAAAGTGTTTCTCGCCAGTCACTGCTTAGGGCTACATCAAGAGGAAACAAAACGTAGAGATAGAATGTGAAACTACTTTGTTGTGTCAAGTTTCAAGAAGCTAGCACAAACCATGTTGGATTTAGAGTTCCAAATACATCTATCAATATAGGAGAAAACAGAGTGAAACCTAAAAATTCAAACTGTTACTGGAAATGAACGCTTCAACATAGAAGAATGAAATTTGGGGAACCAAGTCGCCTTAGTGTACTGATCATTACCTGAAAGTATCATCCAGTTTGGGTGAAAAAATATTTGCTGAGATTTCTGGAGATTCGTAATTTTTGGAGACTTGGCAAACCCTTCCCATGAAAGTGTTTCTCGCCAGTCACTGCTTAGGGCTACATCAAGAGGAAAAAAAACGTAGAGATAGAACGTGAAACTACTTTGTTTTGTCAACTTTCAAGAAGCTAGCACAAACCGTGTTGGATTCAGAGTTCCAAATACATCTATCAATATAGGAGAAAAGAGAGTGAAACCTAAAAATTCAAACTGTTACTGGAAATGAACGCTTCAACATAGAAGAATGAAATTTGGGGAACCAAGTCGCCTTAGTGTACTGATCATTACCTGAAAGTATCATCCAGTTTGGGTGAAAAAATATTTGCTGAGATTTCTGGAGATTCGTAATTTTGGGAGACTTGGCAAACCCTTCCCATGAAAGTGTTTCTCGAAAGTCACTGCTTAGGGCTACATCAAGAGGAAACAAAACGTAGAGATAGAACGTGAAACTACTTTGTTGTGTCAAGTTTCAAGAAGCTAGCACAAACCGTGTTGGATTTAGAGTTCCAAATACATCTATCAATATAGGAGAAAACAGAGTGAAACCTAAAAATTCAAACTGTTACTGGAAATTAACGCTTCAACATAGAAGAACGAAATTTGGGGAACCAAGTCGCCTTAGTGTACTGATCATTACCTGAAAGTATCATCCTGTTTGGGTGAAAAAATATTTGCTGAGATTTCTGGAGATTCGTAATTTTTGGAAGCTTGGCAACCCCTTCCCATGAAAGTGTTTCTCGCCAGTCACTGCTTAGGGCTACATCAAGAGGAAACAAAACGTAGAGATAGAATGTGAAACTACTTTGTTGTGTCAAGCTTCAAGAAGCTAGCACAAATCGTGTTGGATTTAGAGTTCCAAATACATCTATCAATATAGGAGAAAACAGAGTGAAACCTAAAAATTCAAACTGTTACTGGAAATTAACGCTTCAACATAGAAGAACGAAATTTGGGGAACCAAGTCGCCTTAGTGTACTGATCATTACCTGAAAGTATCATCCAGTTTGGGTGAAAAAATATTTGCTGAGATTTCTGGAGATTCGTAATTTTTGGAAGCTTGGCAACCCCTTCCCATGAAAGTGTTTCTCGCCAGTCACTGCTTAGGGCTACATCAAGAGGAAACAAAACGTAGAGATAGAACGTGAAACTACTTTGTTTTGTCAACTTTCAAGAAGCTAGCACAAACCGTGTTGGATTCAGAGTTCCAAATCCATCTATCAATATAGGAGAAAACAGAGTGAAACCTAAAAATTCAAACTGTTACTGGAAATGAACGCTTCAACATAGAAGAACGAAATTTGGGGAACCAAGTCGCCTTAGTGTACTGATCATTACCTGAAAGTATCATCCAGTTTGCGTGAAAAAATATTTGCTGAGATTTCTGGAGATTCGTAATTTTGGGAAGCTTGGCAACCCCTTCCCATGAAAGTGTTTCTCGCCAGTCACTGCTTAGGGCTACATCAAGAGGAAACAAAACGTAGAGATAGAACGTGAAACTACTTTGTTTTGTCAACTTTCAAGAAGCTAGCACAAACCGTGTTGGATTCAGAGTTCCAAATACATCTATCAATATAGGAGAAAACAGAGTGAAACCTAAAAATTCAAACTGTTACTGGAAATGAACGCTTCAACATAGAAGAACGAAATTTGGGGAACCAAGTCGCCTTAGTGTACTGATCATTACCTGAAAGTATCATCCAGTTTGCGTGAAAAAATATTTGCTGAGATTTCTGGAGATTCGTAATTTTGGGAAGCTTGGCAACCCCTTCCCATGAAAGTGTTTCTCGCCAGTCACTGCTTAGGGCTACATCAAGAGGAAACAAAACGTAGAGATAGAACGTGAAACTACTTTGTTGTGTCAAGTTTCAAGAAGCTAGCACAAACCGTCTTGGATTTAGAGTTCCAAATACAACTATCAATATAGGAGAAAACAGAGTGAAACCTAAAAATTCAAACTGTTACTGGAAATGAACGCTTCAACATAGAAGAACGAAATTTGGGGAACCAAGTCGCCTTAGTGTACTGATCATTACCTGAAAGTATCATCCAGTTTGGGTGAAAAAATATTTGCTGAGATTTCTGGAGATTCGTAATTTTGGGAAGCTTGGCAACCCCTTCCCATGAAAGTGTTTCTCGCCAGTCACTGCTTAGGGCTACATCAAGAGGAAACAAAACGTAGAGATAGAATGTGAAACTACTTTGTTGTGTCAAGTTTCAAGAAGCTAGCACAAACCATGTTGGATTTAGAGTTCCAAATACATCTATCAATATAGGAGAAAACAGAGTGAAACCTAAAAATTCAAACTGTTACTGGAAATGAACGCTTCAACATAGAAGAATGAAATTTGGGGAACCAAGTCGCCTTAGTGTACTGATCATTACCTGAAAGTATCATCCAGTTTGGGTGAAAAAATATTTGCTGAGATTTCTGGAGATTCGTAATTTTTGGAGACTTGGCAAACCCTTCCCATGAAAGTGTTTCTCGCCAGTCACTGCTTAGGGCTACATCAAGAGGAAACAAAACGTAGAGATAGAACGTGAAACTACTTTGTTTTGTCAACTTTCAAGAAGCTAGCACAAACCGTGTTGGATTCAGAGTTCCAAATACATCTATCAATATAGGAGAAAACAGAGTGAAACCTAAAAATTCAAACTGTTACTGGAAATGAACGCTTCAACATAGAAGAACGAAATTTGGGGAACCAAGTCGCCTTAGTGTACTGATCATTACCTGAAAGTATCATCCAGTTTGGGTGAAAAAATATTTGCTGAGATTTCTGGAGATTCGTAATTTTGGGAAGCTTGGCAACCCCTTCCCATGAAAGTGTTTCTCGCCAGTCACTGCTTAGGGCTACATCAAGAGGAAACAAAACGTAGAGATAGAATGTGAAACTACTTTGTTGTGTCAAGCTTCAAGAAGCTACCACGAATCGTGTTGGATTTAGAGTTCCAATACATCTATCAATATAGGAGAAAACAGAGTGAAACCTAAAAATTCAAACTGTTAGTGGAAATGAACGCTTCAACATAGAAGAACGAAATTTGGGGAACCAAGTCGCCTTAGTGTACTGATCATTACCTGAAAGTATCATCCAGTTTGGGTGAAAAAATATTTGCTGAGATTTCTGGAGATTCGTAATTTTTGGAAGCTTGGCAACCCCTTCCCATGAAAGTGTTTCTCGCCAGTCACTGCTTAGGGCTACATCAAGAGGAAACAAAACGTAGAGATAGAACGTGAAACTACTTTGTTTTGTCAACTTTCAAGAAGCTAGCACAAACCGTGTTGGATTCAGAGTTCCAAATACATCTATCAATATAGGAGAAAAGAGAGTGAAACCTAAAAATTCAAACTGTTACTGGAAATGAACGCTTCAACATAGAAGAATGAAATTTGGGGAACCAAGTCGCCTTAGTGTACTGATCATTACCTGAAAGTATCATCCAGTTTGGGTGAAAAAATATTTGCTGAGATTTCTGGAGATTCGTAATTTTGGGAGACTTGGCAAACCCTTCCCATGAAAGTGTTTCTCGCCAGTCACTGCTTAGGGCTACATCAAGAGGAAACAAAACGTAGAGATAGAACGTGAAACTACTTTGTTGTGTCAAGTTTCAAGAAACTAGCACAAACCGTGTTGGATTTAGAGTTCCAAATACATCTATCAATATAGGAGAAAACAGAGTGAAACCTAAAAATTCAAACTGTTACTGGAAATTAACGCTTCAACATAGAAGAACGAAATTTGGGGAACCAAGTCGCCTTAGTGTACTGATCATTACCTGAAAGTATCATCCTGTTTGGGTGAAAAAATATTTGCTGAGATTTCTGGAGATTCGTAATTTTTGGAAGCTTGGCAACCCCTTCCCATGAAAGTGTTTCTCGCCAGTCACTGCTTAGGGCTACATCAAGAGGAAACAAAACGTAGAGATAGAATGTGAAACTACTTTGTTGTGTCAAGCTTCAAGAAGCTAGCACAAATCGTGTTGGATTTAGAGTTCCAAATACATCTATCAATATAGGAGAAAACAGAGTGAAACCTAAAAATTCAAACTGTTACTGAAAATTAACGCTTCAACATAGAAGAACGAAATTTGGGGAACCAAGTCGCCTTAGTGTACTGATCATTACCTGAAAGTATCATCCAGTTTGGGTGAAAAAATATTTGCTGAGATTTCTGGAGATTCGTAATTTTTGGAAGCTTGGCAACCCCTTCCCATGAAAGTGTTTCTCGCCAGTCACTGCTTAGGGCTACATCAAGAGGAAACAAAACGTAGAGATAGAACGTGAAACTACTTTGTTTTGTCAACTTTCAAGAAGCTAGCACAAACCGTGTTGGATTCAGAGTTCCAAATACATCTATCAATATAGGAGAAAACAGAGTGAAACCTAAAAATTCAAACTGTTACTGGAAATGAACGCTTCAACATAGAAGAACGAAATTTGGGGAACCAAGTCGCCTTAGTGTACTGATCATTACCTGAAAGTATCATCCAGTTTGCGTGAAAAAATATTTGCTGAGATTTCTGGAGATTCGTAATTTTGGGAAGCTTGGCAACCCCTTCCCATGAAAGTGTTTCTCGCCAGTCACTGCTTAGGGCTACATCAAGAGGAAACAAAACGTAGAGATAGAACGTGAAACTACTTTGTTGTGTCAAGTTTCAAGAAGCTAGCACAAACCGTCTTGGATTTAGAGTTCCAAATACAAATATCAATATAGGAGAAAACAGAGTGAAACCTAAAAATTCAAACTGTTACTGGAAATGAACGCTTCAACATAGAAGAACGAAATTTGGGGAACCAAGTCGCCTTAGTGTACTGATCATTACCTGAAAGTATCATCCAGTTTGGGTGAAAAAATATTTGCTGAGATTTCTGGAGATTCGTAATTTTTGGAAGCTTGGCAACCCCTTCCCATGAAAGTGTTTCTCGCCAGTCACTGCTTAGGGCTACATCAAGAGGAAACAAAACGTAGAGATAGAATGTGAAACTACTTTGTTGTGTCAAGTTTCAAGAAGCTAGCACAAACCATGTTGGATTTAGAGTTCCAAATACATCTATCAATATAGGAGAAAACAGAGTGAAACCTAAAAATTCAAACTGTTAGTGGAAATGAACGCTTCAACATAGAAGAACGAAATTTGGGGAACCAAGTCGCCTTAGTGTACTGATCATTACCTGAAAGTATCATCCAGTTTGGGTGAAAAAATATTTGCTGAGATTTCTGGAGATTCGTAATTTTTGGAAGCTTGGCAACCCCTTCCCATGAAAGTGTTTCTCGCCAGTCACTGCTTAGGGCTACATCAAGAGGAAACAAAACGTAGAGATAGAATGTGAAACTACTTTGTTGTGTCAAGCTTCAAGAAGCTACCACAAATCGTGTTGGGTTTAGAGTTCCAATACATCTATCAATATAGGAGAAAACAGAGTGAAACCTAAAAATTCAAACTGTTAGTGGAAATGAACGCTTCAACATAGAAGAACGAAATTTGGGGAACCAAGTCGCCTTAGTGTACTGATCATTACCTGAAAGTATCATCCAGTTTGGGTGAAAAAATATTTGCTGAGATTTCTGGAGATTCGTAATTTTTGGAAGCTTGGCAACCCCTTCCCATGAAAGTGTTTCTCGCCAGTCACTGCTTAGGGCTACATCAAGAGGAAACAAAACGTAGAGATAGAATGTGAAACTACTTTGTTGTGTCAAGTTTCAAGAAGCTAGCACAAACCATGTTGGATTTAGAGTTCCAAATACATCTATCAATATAGGAGAAAACAGAGTAAAACCTAAAAATTGAAACTGTTACTGGAAATGAACGCTTCAACATAGAAGAACGAAATTTGGGGAACCAAGTCGCCTTAGTGTACTGATCATTACCTGAAAGTATCATCCAGTTTGGGTGAAAAAATATTTGCTGAGATTTCTGGAGATTCGTAATTTTTGGAAGCTTGGCAACCCCTTCCCATGAAAGTGTTTCTCGCCAGTCACTGCTTAGGGCTACATCAAGAGGAAACAAAACGTAGAGATAGAATGTGAAACTACTTTGTTGTGTCAAGTTTCAAGAAGCTAGCACAAACCATGTTGGATTTAGAGTTCCAAATACATCTATCAATATAGGAGAAAACAGAGTAAAACCTAAAAATTGAAACTGTTACTGGAAATGAACGCTTCAACATAGAAGAACGAAATTTGGGGAACCAAGTCGCCTTAGTGTACTGATCATTACCTGAAAGTATCATCCAGTTTGGGTGAAAAAATATTTGCTGAGATTTCTGGAGATTCGTAATTTTGGGAAGCTTGGCAACCCCTTCCCATGAAAGTGTTTCTCGCCAGTCACTGCTTAGGGCTACATCAAGAGGAAACAAAACGTAGAGATAGAATGTGAAACTACTTTGTTGTGTCAAGCTTCAAGAAGCTAGCACAAACCGTCTTGGATTTAGAGTTCCAAATACATCTATCAATATAGGAGAAAACAGAGTGAAACCTAAAAATTCAAACTGTTAGTGGAAATGAACGCTTCAACATAGAAGAACGAAATTTGGGGAACCAAGTCGCCTTAGTGTACTGATCATTACCTGAAAGTATCATCCAGTTTGGGTGAAAAAATATTTGCTGAGATTTCTGGAGATTCGTAATTTTTGGAAGCTTGGCAACCCCTTCCCATGAAAGTGTTTCTCGCCAGTCACTGCTTAGGGCTACATCAAGAGGAAACAAAACGTAGAGATAGAATGTGAAACTACTTTGTTGTGCCAAGTTTCAAGAAGCTAGCACAAACCATGTTGGATTTAGAGTTCCAAATACATCTATCAATATAGGAGAAAACAGAGTGAAACCTAAAAATTCAAACTGTTACTGGAAATGAACGCTTCAACATAGAAGAATGAAATTTGGGGAACCAAGTCGCCTTAGTGTACTGATCATTACCTGAAAGTATCATCCAGTTTGGGTGAAAAAATATTTGCTGAGATTTCTGGAGATTCGTAATTTTTGGAGACTTGGCAAACCCTTCCCATGAAAGTGTTTCTCGCCAGTCACTGCTTAGGGCTACATCAAGAGGAAAGAAAACGTAGAGATAGAACGTGAAACTACTTTGCTGTGTCAAGTTTCAAGAAGCTAGCACAAACCGTTTTGGATTTAGCGTTCCAAATACATCTATCAATATAGGAGAAAACAGAGTGAAACCTAAAAATTCAAACTGTTACTGAAAATGAACGCTTCAACATAGAAGAACGAAATTTGGGGAACCAAGTCGCCTTAGTGTACTGATCATTACCTGAAAGTATCATCCAGTTTGGGTGAAAAAATATTTGCTGAGATTTCTGGAGATTCGTAATTTTTGGAAGCTTGGCAACCCCTTCCCATGAAAGTGTTTCTCGCCAGTCACTGCTTAGGGCTACATCAAGAGGAAACAAAACGTAGAGATAGAATGTGAAACTACTTTGTTGTGTCAAGTTTCAAGAAGCTAGCACAAACCATGTTGGATTTAGAGTTCCAAATACATCTATCAATATAGGAGAAAACAGAGTGAAACCTAAAAATTCAAACTGTTACTGGAAATGAACGCTTCAACATAGAAGAATGAAATTTGGGGAACCAAGTCGCCTTAGTGTACTGATCATTACCTGAAAGTATCATCCAGTTTGGGTGAAAAAATATTTGCTGAGATTTCTGGAGATTCGTAATTTTTGGAGACTTGGCAAACCCTTCCCATGAAAGTGTTTCTCGCCAGTCACTGCTTAGGGCTACATCAAGAGGAAACAAAACGTAGAGATAGAACGTGAAACTACTTTGCTGTGTCAAGTTTCAAGAAGCTAGCACAAACCGTTTTGGATTTAGCGTTCCAAATACATCTATCAATATAGGAGAAAACAGAGTGAAACCTAAAAATTCAAACTGTTAGTGGAAATGAACGCTTCAACATAGAAGAACGAAATTTGGGGAACCAAGTCGCCTTAGTGTACTGATCATTACCTGAAAGTATCATCCAGTTTGGGTGAAAAAATATTTGCTGAGATTTCTGGAGATTCGTAATTTTTGGAAGCTTGGCAACCCCTTCCCATGAAAGTGTTTCTCGCCAGTCACTGCTTAGGGCTACATCAAGAGGAAACAAAACGTAGAGATAGAATGTGAAACTACTTTGTTGTGTCAAGCTTCAAGAAGCTACCACAAATCGTGTTGGGTTTAGAGTTCCAATACATCTATCAATATAGGAGAAAACAGAGTGAAACCTAAAAATTCAAACTGTTAGTGGAAATGAACGCTTCAACATAGAAGAACGAAATTTGGGGAACCAAGTCGCCTTAGTGTACTGATCATTACCTGAAAGTATCATCCAGTTTGGGTGAAAAAATATTTGCTGAGATTTCTGGAGATTCGTAATTTTTGGAAGCTTGGCAACCCCTTCCCATGAAAGTGTTTCTCGCCAGTCACTGCTTAGGGCTACATCAAGAGGAAACAAAACGTAGAGATAGAATGTGAAACTACTTTGTTGTGTCAAGTTTCAAGAAGCTAGCACAAACCATGTTGGATTTAGAGTTCCAAATACATCTATCAATATAGGAGAAAACAGAGTGAAACCTAAAAATTGAAACTGTTACTGGAAATGAACGCTTCAACATAGAAGAACGAAATTTGGGGAACCAAGTCGCCTTAGTGTACTGATCATTACCTGAAAGTATCATCCAGTTTGGGTGAAAAAATATTTGCTGAGATTTCTGGAGATTCGTAATTTTGGGAAGCTTGGCAACCCCTTCCCATGAAAGTGTTTCTCGCCAGTCACTGCTTAGGGCTACATCAAGAGGAAACAAAACGTAGAGATAGAATGTGAAACTACTTTGTTGTGTCAAGCTTCAAGAAGCTAGCACAAACCGTCTTGGATTTAGAGTTCCAAATACATCTATCAATATAGGAGAAAACAGAGTGAAACCTAAAAATTCAAACTGTTAGTGGAAATGAACGCTTCAACATAGAAGAACGAAATTTGGGGAACCAAGTCGCCTTAGTGTACTGATCATTACCTGAAAGTATCATCCAGTTTGGGTGAAAAAATATTTGCTGAGATTTCTGGAGATTCGTAATTTTTGGAAGCTTGGCAACCCCTTCCCATGAAAGTGTTTCTCGCCAGTCACTGCTTAGGGCTACATCAAGAGGAAACAAAACGTAGAGATAGAATGTGAAACTACTTTGTTGTGCCAAGTTTCAAGAAGCTAGCACAAACCATGTTGGATTTAGAGTTCCAAATACATCTATCAATATAGGAGAAAACAGAGTGAAACCTAAAAATTCAAACTGTTACTGGAAATGAACGCTTCAACATAGAAGAATGAAATTTGGGGAACCAAGTCGCCTTAGTGTACTGATCATTACCTGAAAGTATCATCCAGTTTGGGTGAAAAAATATTTGCTGAGATTTCTGGAGATTCGTAATTTTTGGAGACTTGGCAAACCCTTCCCATGAAAGTGTTTCTCGCCAGTCACTGCTTAGGGCTACATCAAGAGGAAACAAAACGTAGAGATAGAATGTGAAACTACTTTGTTGTGTCAAGCTTCAAGAAGCTAGCACAAATCGTGTTGGATTTAGAGTTCCAAATACATCTATCAATATAGGAGAAAACAGAGTGAAACCTAAAAATTCAAACTGTTACTGGAAATTAACGCTTCAACATAGAAGAACGAAATTTGGGGAACCAAGTCGCCTTAGTGTACTGATCATTACCTGAAAGTATCATCCAGTTTGGGTGAAAAAATATTTGCTGAGATTTCTGGAGATTCGTAATTTTTGGAAGCTTGGCAACCCCTTCCCATGAAAGTGTTTCTCGCCAGTCACTGCTTAGGGCTACATCAAGAGGAAACAAAACGTAGAGATAGAACGTGAAACTACTTTGTTTTGTCAACTTTCAAGAAGCTAGCACAAACCGTGTTGGATTCAGAGTTCCAAATACATCTATCAATATAGGAGAAAACAGAGTGAAACCTAAAAATTCAAACTGTTACTGGAAATGAACGCTTCAACATAGAAGAACGAAATTTGGGGAACCAAGTCGCCTTAGTGTACTGATCATTACCTGAAAGTATCATCCAGTTTGGGTGAAAAAATATTTGCTGAGATTTCTGGAGATTCGTAATTTTGGGAAGCTTGGCAACCCCTTCCCATGAAAGTGTTTCTCGCCAGTCACTGCTTAGGGCTACATCAAGAGGAAACAAAACGTAGAGATAGAACGTGAAACTACTTTGTTGTGTCAAGTTTCAAGAAGCTAGCACAAACCGTCTTGGATTTAGAGTTCCAAATACATCTATCAATATAGGAGAAAACAGAGTGAAACCTAAAAATTCAAACTGTTACTGGAAATGAACGCTTCAACATAGAAGAACGAAATTTGGGGAACCAAGTCGCCTTAGTGTACTGATCATTACCTGAAAGTATCATCCAGTTTGGGTGAAAAAATATTTGCTGAGATTTCTGGAGATTCGTAATTTTTGGAAGCTTGGCAACCCCTTCCCATGAAAGTGTTTCTCGCCAGTCACTGCTTAGGGCTACATCAAGAGGAAACAAAACGTAGAGATAGAACGTGAAACTACTTTGCTGTGTCAAGTTTCAAGAAGCTAGCACAAACCGTTTTGGATTTAGCGTTCCAAATACATCTATCAATATAGGAGAAAACAGAGTGAAACCTAAAAATTCAAACTGTTACTGGAAATGAACGCTTCAACATAGAAGAATGAAATTTGGGGAACCAAGTCGCCTTAGTGTACTGATCATTACCTGAAAGTATCATCCAGTTTGGGTGAAAAAATATTTGCTGAGATTTCTGGAGATTCGTAATTTTTGGAGACTTGGCAAACCCTTCCCATGAAAGTGTTTCTCGCCAGTCACTGCTTAGGGCTACATCAAGAGGAAACAAAACGTAGAGATAGAACGTGAAACTACTTTGCTGTGTCAAGTTTCAAGAAGCTAGCACAAACCGTTTTGGATTTAGCGTTCCAAATACATCTATCAATATAGGAGAAAAGAGAGTGAAACCTAAAAATTCAAACTGTTACTGGAAATGAACGCTTCAACATAGAAGAATGAAATTTGGGGAACCAAGTCGCCTTAGTGTACTGATCATTACCTGAAAGTATCATCCAGTTTGGGTGAAAAAATATTTGCTGAGATTTCTGGAGATTCGTAATTTTGGGAAGCTTGGCAACCCCTTCCCATGAAAGTGTTTCTCGCCAGTCACTGCTTAGGGCTACATCAGGAGGAAACAAAACGTAGAGATAGAATGTGAAACTACTTTGTTGTGTCAAGCTTCAAGAAGCTAGCACAAACCGTCTTGGATTTAGAGTTCCAAATACATCTATCAATATAGGAGAAAACAGAGTGAAACCTAAAAATTCAAACTGTTACTGGAAATGAACGCTTCAACATAGAAGAACGAAATTTGGGGAACCAAGTCGCCTTAGTGTACTGATCATTACCTGAAAGTATCATCCAGTTTGGGTGAAAAAATATTTGCTGAGATTTCTGGAGATTCGTAATTTTTGGAAGCTTGGCAACCCCTTCCCATGAAAGTGTTTCTCGCCAGTCACTGCTTAGGGCTACATCAAGAGGAAACAAAACGTAGAGATAGAACGTGAAACTACTTTGCTGTGTCAAGTTTCAAGAAGCTAGCACAAACCGTTTTGGATTTAGCGTTCCAAATACATCTATCAATATAGGAGAAAACAGAGTGAAACCTAAAAATTCAAACTGTTACTGGAAATGAACGCTTCAACATAGAAGAACGAAATTTGGGGAACCAAGTCGCCTTAGTGTACTGATCATTACCTGAAAGTATCATCCAGTTTGGGTGAAAAAATATTTGCTGAGATTTCTGGAGATTCGTAATTTTTGGAAGCTTGGCAACCCCTTCCCATGAAAGTGTTTCTCGCCAGTCACTGCTTAGGGCTACATCAAGAGGAAACAAAACGTAGAGATAGAATGTGAAACTACTTTGTTGTGTCAAGCTTCAAGAAGCTACCACAAATCGTGTTGGGTTTAGAGTTCCAATACATCTATCAATATAGGAGAAAACAGAGTGAAACCTAAAAATTCAAACTGTTAGTGGAAATGAACGCTTCAACATAGAAGAACGAAATTTGGGGAACCAAGTCGCCTTAGTGTACTGATCATTACCTGAAAGTATCATCCAGTTTGGGTGAAAAAATATTTGCTGAGATTTCTGGAGATTCGTAATTTTGGGAAGCTTGGCAACCCCTTCCCATGAAAGTGTTTCTCGCCAGTCACTGCTTAGGGCTACATCAAGAGGAAACAAAACGTAGAGATAGAACGTGAAACTACTTTGTTGTGTCAAGTTTCAAGAAGCTAGCACAAACCGTTTTGGATTTAGCGTTCCAAATACATCTATCAATATAGGAGAAAACAGAGTGAAACCTAAAAATTCAAACTGTTACTGGAAATGAACGCTTCAACATAGAAGAACGAAATTTGGGGAACCAAGTCGCCTTAGTGTACTGATCATTACCTGAAAGTATCATCCAGTGTGGGTGAAAAAATATTTGCTGAGATTTCTGGAGATTCGTAATTTTTGGAAGCTTGGCAACCCCTTCCCATGAAAGTGTTTCTCGCCAGTCACTGCTTAGGGCTACATCAAGAGGAAACAAAACGTAGAGATAGAATGTGAAACTACTTTGTTGTGTCAAGCTTCAAGAAGCTACCACAAATCGTGTTGGGTTTAGAGTTCCAATACATCTATCAATATAGGAGAAAACAGAGTGAAACCTAAAAATTCAAACTGTTAGTGGAAATGAACGCTTCAACATAGAAGAACGAAATTTGGGGAACCAAGTCGCCTTAGTGTACTGATCATTACCTGAAAGTATCATCCAGTTTGGGTGAAAAAATATTTGCTGAGATTTCTGGAGATTCGTAATTTTTGGAAGCTTGGCAACCCCTTCCCATGAAAGTGTTTCTCGCCAGTCACTGCTTAGGGCTACATCAAGAGGAAACAAAACGTAGAGATAGAATGTGAAACTACTTTGTTGTGCCAAGTTTCAAGAAGCTAGCACAAACCATGTTGGATTTAGAGTTCCAAATACATCTATCAATATAGGAGAAAACAGAGTGAAACCTAAAAATTCAAACTGTTACTGGAAATGAACGCTTCAACATAGAAGAATGAAATTTGGGGAACCAAGTCGCCTTAGTGTACTGATCATTACCTGAAAGTATCATCCAGTTTGGGTGAAAAAACATTTGCTGAGATTTCTGGAGATTCGTAATTTTTGGAGACTTGGCAAACCCTTCCCATGAAAGTGTTTCTCGCCAGTCACTGCTTAGGGCTACATCAAGAGGAAACAAAACGTAGAGATAGAACGTGAAACTACTTTGCTGTGTCAAGTTTCAAGAAGCTAGCACAAACCGTTTTGGATTTAGCGTTCCAAATACATCTATCAATATAGGAGAAAAGAGAGTGAAACCTAAAAATTCAAACTGTTACTGGAAATGAACGCTTCAACATAGAAGAATGAAATTTGGGGAACCAAGTCGCCTTAGTGTACTGATCATTACCTGAAAGTATCATCCAGTTTGGGTGAAAAAATATTTGCTGAGATTTCTGGAGATTCGTAATTTTGGGAAGCTTGGCAACCCCTTCCCATGAAAGTGTTTCTCGCCAGTCACTGCTTAGGGCTACATCAAGAGGAAACAAAACGTAGAGATAGAATGTGAAACTACTTTGTTGTGTCAAGCTTCAAGAAGCTAGCACAAACCGTCTTGGATTTAGAGTTCCAAATACATCTATCAATATAGGAGAAAACAGAGTGAAACCTAAAAATTCAAACTGTTAGTGGAAATGAACGCTTCAACATAGAAGAACGAAATTTGGGGAACCAAGTCGCCTTAGTGTACTGATCATTACCTGAAAGTATCATCCAGTTTGGGTGAAAAAATATTTGCTGAGATTTCTGGAGATTCGTAATTTTTGGAAGCTTGGCAACCCCTTCCCATGAAAGTGTTTCTCGCCAGTCACTGCTTAGGGCTACATCAAGAGGAAACAAAACGTAGAGATAGAACGTGAAACTACTTTGCTGTGTCAAGTTTCAAGAAGCTAGCACAAACCGTTTTGGATTTAGCGTTCCAAATACATCTATCAATATAGGAGAAAACAGAGTGAAACCTAAAAATTCAAACTGTTACTGGAAATGAACGCTTCAACATAGAAGAACGAAATTTGGGGAACCAAGTCGCCTTAGTGTACTGATCATTACCTGAAAGTATCATCCAGTTTGGGTGAAAAAATATTTGCTGAGATTTCTGGAGATTCGTAATTTTTGGAAGCTTGGCAACCCCTTCCCATGAAAGTGTTTCTCGCCAGTCACTGCTTAGGGCTACATCAAGAGGAAACAAAACGTAGAGATAGAATGTGAAACTACTTTGTTGTGTCAAGCTTCAAGAAGCTACCACAAATCGTGTTGGGTTTAGAGTTCCAATACATCTATCAATATAGGAGAAAACAGAGTGAAACCTAAAAATTCAAACTGTTAGTGGAAATGAACGCTTCAACATAGAAGAACGAAATTTGGGGAACCAAGTCGCCTTAGTGTACTGATCATTACCTGAAAGTATCATCCAGTTTGGGTGAAAAAATATTTGCTGAGATTTCTGGAGATTCGTAATTTTGGGAAGCTTGGCAACCCCTTCCCATGAAAGTGTTTCTCGCCAGTCACTGCTTAGGGCTACATCAAGAGGAAACAAAACGTAGAGATAGAACGTGAAACTACTTTGTTGTGTCAAGTTTCAAGAAGCTAGCACAAACCGTTTTGGATTTAGCGTTCCAAATACATCTATCAATATAGGAGAAAACAGAGTGAAACCTAAAAATTCAAACTGTTACTGGAAATGAACGCTTCAACATAGAAGAACGAAATTTGGGGAACCAAGTCGCCTTAGTGTACTGATCATTACCTGAAAGTATCATCCAGTTTGGGTGAAAAAATATTTGCTGAGATTTCTGGAGATTCGTAATTTTGGGAAGCTTGGCAACCCCTTCCCATGAAAGTGTTTCTCGCCAGTCACTGCTTAGGGCTACATCAAGAGGAAACAAAACGTAGAGATAGAATGTGAAACTACTTTGTTGTGTCAAGCTTCAAGAAGCTAGCACAAACCGTCTTGGATTTAGAGTTCCAAATACATCTATCAATATAGGAGAAAACAGAGTGAAACCTAAAAATTCAAACTGTTAGTGGAAATGAACGCTTCAACATAGAAGAACGAAATTTGGGGAACCAAGTCGCCTTAGTGTACTGATCATTACCTGAAAGTATCATCCAGTTTGGGTGAAAAAATATTTGCTGAGATTTCTGGAGATTCGTAATTTTTGGAAGCTTGGCAACCCCTTCCCATGAAAGTGTTTCTCGCCAGTCACTGCTTAGGGCTACATCAAGAGGAAACAAAACGTAGAGATAGAACGTGAAACTACTTTGCTGTGTCAAGTTTCAAGAAGCTAGCACAAACCGTTTTGGATTTAGCGTTCCAAATACATCTATCAATATAGGAGAAAACAGAGTGAAACCTAAAAATTCAAACTGTTACTGGAAATGAACGCTTCAACATAGAAGAACGAAATTTGGGGAACCAAGTCGCCTTAGTGTACTGATCATTACCTGAAAGTATCATCCAGTTTGGGTGAAAAAATATTTGCTGAGATTTCTGGAGATTCGTAATTTTTGGAAGCTTGGCAACCCCTTCCCATGAAAGTGTTTCTCGCCAGTCACTGCTTAGGGCTACATCAAGAGGAAACAAAACGTAGAGATAGAATGTGAAACTACTTTGTTGTGTCAAGCTTCAAGAAGCTACCACAAATCGTGTTGGGTTTAGAGTTCCAATACATCTATCAATATAGGAGAAAACAGAGTGAAACCTAAAAATTCAAACTGTTAGTGGAAATGAACGCTTCAACATAGAAGAACGAAATTTGGGGAACCAAGTCGCCTTAGTGTACTGATCATTACCTGAAAGTATCATCCAGTTTGGGTGAAAAAATATTTGCTGAGATTTCTGGAGATTCGTAATTTTGGGAAGCTTGGCAACCCCTTCCCATGAAAGTGTTTCTCGCCAGTCACTGCTTAGGGCTACATCAAGAGGAAACAAAACGTAGAGATAGAACGTGAAACTACTTTGTTGTGTCAAGTTTCAAGAAGCTAGCACAAACCGTTTTGGATTTAGCGTTCCAAATACATCTATCAATATAGGAGAAAACAGAGTGAAACCTAAAAATTCAAACTGTTACTGGAAATGAACGCTTCAACATAGAAGAACGAAATTTGGGGAACCAAGTCGCCTTAGTGTACTGATCATTACCTGAAAGTATCATCCAGTTTGGGTGAAAAAATATTTGCTGAGATTTCTGGAGATTCGTAATTTTTGGAAGCTTGGCAACCCCTTCCCATGAAAGTGTTTCTCGCCAGTCACTGCTTAGGGCTACATCAAGAGGAAACAAAACGTAGAGATAGAATGTGAAACTACTTTGTTGTGTCAAGCTTCAAGAAGCTACCACAAATCGTGTTGGGTTTAGAGTTCCAATACATCTATCAATATAGGAGAAAACAGAGTGAAACCTAAAAATTCAAACTGTTAGTGGAAATGAACGCTTCAACATAGAAGAACGAAATTTGGGGAACCAAGTCGCCTTAGTGTACTGATCATTACCTGAAAGTATCATCCAGTTTGGGTGAAAAAATATTTGCTGATATTTCTGGAGATTCGTAATTTTTGGAAGCTTGGCAACCCCTTCCCATGAAAGTGTTTCTCGCCAGTCACTGCTTAGGGCTACATCAAGAGGAAACAAAACGTAGAGATAGAACGTGAAACTACTTTGTTGTGTCAAGTTTCAAGAAGCTAGCACAAACCGTGTTGGATTTAGAGTTCCAAATACATCTATCAATATAGGAGAAAACAGAGTGAAACCTAAAAATTCAAACTGTTACTGGAAATTAACGCTTCAACATAGAAGAACGAAATTTGGGGAACCAAGTCGCCTTAGTGTACTGATCATTACCTGAAAGTATCATCCTGTTTGGGTGAAAAAATATTTGCTGAGATTTCTGGAGATTCGTAATTTTTGGAAGCTTGGCAACCCCTTCCCATGAAAGTGTTTCTCGCCAGTCACTGCTTAGGGCTACATCAAGAGGAAACAAAACGTAGAGATAGAATGTGAAACTACTTTGTTGTGTCAAGCTTCAAGAAGCTAGCACAAATCGTGTTGGATTTAGAGTTCCAAATACATCTATCAATATAGGAGAAAACAGAGTGAAACCTAAAAATTCAAACTGTTACTGGAAATTAACGCTTCAACATAGAAGAACGAAATTTGGGGAACCAAGTCGCCTTAGTGTACTGATCATTACCTGAAAGTATCATCCAGTTTGGGTGAAAAAATATTTGCTGAGATTTCTGGAGATTCGTAATTTTTGGAAGCTTGGCAACCCCTTCCCATGAAAGTGTTTCTCGCCAGTCACTGCTTAGGGCTACATCAAGAGGAAACAAAACGTAGAGATAGAACGTGAAACTACTTTGTTTTGTCAACTTTCAAGAAGCTAGCACAAACCGTGTTGGATTCAGAGTTCCAAATCCATCTATCAATATAGGAGAAAACAGAGTGAAACCTAAAAATTCAAACTGTTACTGGAAATGAACGCTTCAACATAGAAGAACGAAATTTGGGGAACCAAGTCGCCTTAGGTTACTGATCATTACCTGAAAGTATCATCCAGTTTGCGTGAAAAAATATTTGCTGAGATTTCTGGAGATTCGTAATTTTGGGAAGCTTGGCAACCCCTTCCCATGAAAGTGTTTCTCGCCAGTCACTGCTTAGGGCTACATCAAGAGGAAACAAAACGTAGAGATAGAACGTGAAACTACTTTGTTTTGTCAACTTTCAAGAAGCTAGCACAAACCGTGTTGGATTCAGAGTTCCAAATACATCTATCAATATAGGAGAAAACAGAGTGAAACCTAAAAATTCAAACTGTTACTGGAAATGAACGCTTCAACATAGAAGAACGAAATTTGGGGAACCAAGTTGCCTTAGTGTACTGATCATTACCTGAAAGTATCATCCAGTTTGCGTGAAAAAATATTTGCTGAGATTTCTGGAGATTCGTAATTTTGGGAAGCTTGGCAACCCCTTCCCATGAAAGTGTTTCTCGCCAGTCACTGCTTAGGGCTACATCAAGAGGAAACAAAACGTAGAGATAGAACGTGAAACTACTTTGTTGTGTCAAGTTTCAAGAAGCTAGCACAAACCGTCTTGGATTTAGAGTTCCAAATACAACTATCAATATAGGAGAAAACAGAGTGAAACCTAAAAATTCAAACTGTTACTGGAAATGAACGCTTCAACATAGAAGAACGAAATTTGGGGAACCAAGTCGCCTTAGTGTACTGATCATTACCTGAAAGTATCATCCAGTTTGGGTGAAAAAATATTTGCTGAGATTTCTGGAGATTCGTAATTTTTGGAAGCTTGGCAACCCCTTCCCATGAAAGTGTTTCTCGCCAGTCACTGCTTAGGGCTACATCAAGAGGAAACAAAACGTAGAGATAGAATGTGAAACTACTTTGTTGTGTCAAGTTTCAAGAAGCTAGCACAAACCATGTTGGATTTAGAGTTCCAAATACATCTATCAATATAGGAGAAAACAGAGTGAAACCTAAAAATTCAAACTGTTACTGGAAATGAACGCTTCAACATAGAAGAATGAAATTTGGGGAACCAAGTCGCCTTAGTGTACTGATCATTACCTGAAAGTATCATCCAGTTTGGGTGAAAAAATATTTGCTGAGATTTCTGGAGATTCGTAATTTTTGGAGACTTGGCAACCCCTTCCCATGAAAGTGTTTCTCGCCAGTCACTGCTTAGGGCTACATCAAGAGGAAACAAAACGTAGAGATAGAACGTGAAACTACTTTGCTGTGTCAAGTTTCAAGAAGCTAGCACAAACCGTTTTGGATTTAGCGTTCCAAATACATCTATCAATATAGGAGAAAACAGAGTGAAACCTAAAAATTCAAACTGTTACTGAAAATGAACGCTTCAACATAGAAGAACGAAATTTGGGGAACCAAGTCGCCTTAGTGTACTGATCATTACCTGAAAGTATCATCCAGTTTGGGTGAAAAAATATTTGCTGAGATTTCTGGAGATTCGTAATTTTTGGAAGCTTGGCAACCCCTTCCCATGAAAGTGTTTCTCGCCAGTCACTGCTTAGGGCTACATCAAGAGGAAACAAAACGTAGAGATAGAATGTGAAACTACTTTGTTGTGTCAAGCTTCAAGAAGCTACCACAAATCGTGTTGGGTTTAGAGTTCCAATACATCTATCAATATAGGAGAAAACAGAGTGAAACCTAAAAATTCAAACTGTTAGTGGAAATGAACGCTTCAACATAGAAGAACGAAATTTGGGGAACCAAGTCGCCTTAGTGTACTGATCATTACCTGAAAGTATCATCCAGTTTGGGTGAAAAAATATTTGCTGAGATTTCTGGAGATTCGTAATTTTTGGAAGCTTGGCAACCCCTTCCCATGAAAGTGTTTCTCGCCAGTCACTGCTTAGGGCTACATCAAGAGGAAACAAAACGTAGAGATAGAATGTGAAACTACATTGTTGTGTCAAGTTTCAAGAAGCTAGCACAAACCATGTTGGATTTAGAGTTCCAAATACATCTATCAATATAGGAGAAAACAGAGTGAAACCTAAAAATTCAAACTGTTACTGGAAATGAACGCTTCAACATAGAAGAATGAAATTTGGGGAACCAAGTCGCCTTAGTGTACTGATCATTACCTGAAAGTATCATCCAGTTTGGGTGAAAAAATATTTGCTGAGATTTCTGGAGATTCGTAATTTTTGGAGACTTGGCAAACCCTTCCCATGAAAGTGTTTCTCGCCAGTCACTGCTTAGGGCTACATCAAGAGGAAACAAAACGTAGAGATAGAACGTGAAACTACTTTGCTGTGTCAAGTTTCAAGAAGCTAGCACAAACCGTTTTGGATTTAGCGTTCCAAATACATCTATCAATATAGGAGAAAACAGAGTGAAACCTAAAAATTCAAACTGTTAGTGGAAATGAACGCTTCAACATAGAAGAACGAAATTTGGGGAACCAAGTCGCCTTAGTGTACTGATCATTACCTGAAAGTATCATCCAGTTTGGGTGAAAAAATATTTGCTGAGATTTCTGGAGATTCGTAATTTTTGGAAGCTTGGCAACCCCTTCCCATGAAAGTGTTTCTCGCCAGTCACTGCTTAGGGCTACATCAAGAGGAAACAAAACGTAGAGATAGAATGTGAAACTACTTTGTTGTGTCAAGCTTCAAGAAGCTACCACAAATCGTGTTGGGTTTAGAGTTCCAATACATCTATCAATATAGGAGAAAACAGAGTGAAACCTAAAAATTCAAACTGTTAGTGGAAATGAACGCTTCAACATAGAAGAACGAAATTTGGGGAACCAAGTCGCCTTAGTGTACTGATCATTACCTGAAAGTATCATCCAGTTTGGGTGAAAAAATATTTGCTGAGATTTCTGGAGATTCGTAATTTTTGGAAGCTTGGCAACCCCTTCCCATGAAAGTGTTTCTCGCCAGTCACTGCTTAGGGCTACATCAAGAGGAAATAAAACGTAGAGATAGAATGTGAAACTACTTTGTTGTGTCAAGTTTCAAGAAGCTAGCACAAACCATGTTGGATTTAGAGTTCCAAATACATCTATCAATATAGGAGAAAACAGAGTGAAACCTAAAAATTGAAACTGTTACTGGAAATGAACGCTTCAACATAGAAGAACGAAATTTGGGGAACCAAGTCGCCTTAGTGTACTGATCATTACCTGAAAGTATCATCCAGTTTGGGTGAAAAAATATTTGCTGAGATTTCTGGAGATTCGTAATTTTGGGAAGCTTGGCAACCCCTTCCCATGAAAGTGTTTCTCGCCAGTCACTGCTTAGGGCTACATCAAGAGGAAACAAAACATAGAGATAGAATGTGAAACTACTTTGTTGTGTCAAGCTTCAAGAAGCTAGCACAAACCGTCTTGGATTTAGAGTTCCAAATACATCTATCAATATAGGAGAAAACAGAGTGAAACCTAAAAATTCAAACTGTTAGTGGAAATGAACGCTTCAACATAGAAGAACGAAATTTGGGGAACCAAGTCGCCTTAGTGTACTGATCATTACCTGAAAGTATCATCCAGTTTGGGTGAAAAAATATTTGCTGAGATTTCTGGAGATTCGTAATTTTTGGAAGCTTGGCAACCCCTTCCCATGAAAGTGTTTCTCGCCAGTCACTGCTTAGGGCTACATCAAGAGGAAACAAAACGTAGAGATAGAATGTGAAACTACTTTGTTGTGCCAAGTTTCAAGAAGCTAGCACAAACCATGTTGGATTTAGAGTTCCAAATACATCTATCAATATAGGAGAAAACAGAGTGAAACCTAAAAATTCAAACTGTTACTGGAAATGAACGCTTCAACATAGAAGAATGAAATTTGGGGAACCAAGTCGCCTTAGTGTACTGATCATTACCTGAAAGTATCATCCAGTTTGGGTGAAAAAATATTTGCTGAGATTTCTGGAGATTCGTAATTTTTGGAAGCTTGGCAACCCCTTCCCATGAAAGTGTTTCTCGCCAGTCACTGCTTAGGGCTACATCAAGAGGAAACAAAACGTAGAGATAGAACGTGAAACTACTTTGCTGTGTCAAGTTTCAAGAAGCTAGCACAAACCGTTTTGGATTTAGCGTTCCAAATACATCTATCAATATAGGAGAAAACAGAGTGAAACCTAAAAATTCAAACTGTTAGTGGAAATGAACGCTTCAACATAGAAGAACGAAATTTGGGGAACCAAGTCGCCTTAGTGTACTGATCATTACCTGAAAGTATCATCCAGTTTGGGTGAAAAAATATTTGCTGAGATTTCTGGAGATTCGTAATTTTTGGAAGCTTGGCAACCCCTTCCCATGAAAGTGTTTCTCGCCAGTCACTGCTTAGGGCTACATCAAGAGGAAACAAAACGTAGAGATAGAATGTGAAACTACTTTGTTGTGTCAAGCTTCAAGAAGCTACCACAAATCGTGTTGGGTTTAGAGTTCCAATACATCTATCAATATAGGAGAAAACAGAGTGAAACCTAAAAATTCAAACTGTTAGTGGAAATGAACGCTTCAACATAGAAGAACGAAATTTGGGGAACCAAGTCGCCTTAGTGTACTGATCATTACCTGAAAGTATCATCCAGTTTGGGTGAAAAAATATTTGCTGAGATTTCTGGAGATTCGTAATTTTGGGAAGCTTGGCAACCCCTTCCCATGAAAGTGTTTCTCGCCAGTCACTGCTTAGGGCTACATCAAGAGGAAACAAAACGTAGAGATAGAACGTGAAACTACTTTGTTGTGTCAAGTTTCAAGAAGCTAGCACAAACCGTTTTGGATTTAGCGTTCCAAATACATCTATCAATATAGGAGAAAACAGAGTGAAACCTAAAAATTCAAACTGTTACTGGAAATGAACGCTTCAACATAGAAGAACGAAATTTGGGGAACCAAGTCGCCTTAGTGTACTGATCATTACCTGAAAGTATCATCCAGTTTGGGTGAAAAAATATTTGCTGAGATTTCTGGAGATTCGTAATTTTTGGAAGCTTGGCAACCCCTTCCCATGAAAGTGTTTCTCGCCAGTCACTGCTTAGGGCTACATCAAGAGGAAACAAAACGTAGAGATAGAACGTGAAACTACTTTGTTTTGTCAACTTTCAAGAAGCTAGCACAAACCGTGTTGGATTCAGAGTTCCAAATACATCTATCAATATAGGAGAAAACAGAGTGAAACCTAAAAATTCAAACTGTTACTGGAAATGAACGCTTCAACATAGAAGAACGAAATTTGGGGAACCAAGTCGCCTTAGTGTACTGATCATTACCTGAAAGTATCATCCAGTTTGCGTGAAAAAATATTTGCTGAGATTTCTGGAGATTCGTAATTTTGGGAAGCTTGGCAACCCCTTCCCATGAAAGTGTTTCTCGCCAGTCACTGCTTAGGGCTACATCAAGAGGAAACAAAACGTAGAGATAGAACGTGAAACTACTTTGTTTTGTCAACTTTCAAGAAGCTAGCACAAACCGTGTTGGATTCAGAGTTCCAAATACATCTATCAATATAGGAGAAAACAGAGTGAAACCTAAAAATTCAAACTGTTACTGGAAATGAACGCTTCAACATAGAAGAACGAAATTTGGGGAACCAAGTCGCCTTAGTGTACTGATCATTACCTGAAAGTATCATCCAGTTTGCGTGAAAAAATATTTGCTGAGATTTCTGGAGATTCGTAATTTTGGGAAGCTTGGCAACCCCTTCCCATGAAAGTGTTTCTCGCCAGTCACTGCTTAGGGCTACATCAAGAGGAAACAAAACGTAGAGATAGAACGTGAAACTACTTTGTTGTGTCAAGTTTCAAGAAGCTAGCACAAACCGTCTTGGATTTAGAGTTCCAAATACAACTATCAATATAGGAGAAAACAGAGTGAAACCTAAAAATTCAAACTGTTACTGGAAATGAACGCTTCAACATAGAAGAACGAAATTTGGGGAACCAAGTCGCCTTAGTGTACTGATCATTACCTGAAAGTATCATCCAGTTTGGGTGAAAAAATATTTGCTGAGATTTCTGGAGATTCGTAATTTTTGGAAGCTTGGCAACCCCTTCCCATGAAAGTGTTTCTCGCCAGTCACTGCTTAGGGCTACATCAAGAGGAAACAAAACGTAGAGATAGAATGTGAAACTACTTTGTTGTGTCAAGTTTCAAGAAGCTAGCACAAACCATGTTGGATTTAGAGTTCCAAATACATCTATCAATATAGGAGAAAACAGAGTGAAACCTAAAAATTCAAACTGTTACTGGAAATGAACGCTTCAACATAGAAGAATGAAATTTGGGGAACCAAGTCGCCTTAGTGTACTGATCATTACCTGAAAGTATCATCCAGTTTGGGTGAAAAAATATTTGCTGAGATTTCTGGAGATTCGTAATTTTTGGAGACTTGGCAACCCCTTCCCATGAAAGTGTTTCTCGCCAGTCACTGCTTAGGGCTACATCAAGAGGAAACAAAACGTAGAGATAGAACGTGAAACTACTTTGCTGTGTCAAGTTTCAAGAAGCTAGCACAAACCGTTTTGGATTTAGCGTTCCAAATACATCTATCAATATAGGAGAAAACAGAGTGAAACCTAAAAATTCAAACTGTTACTGAAAATGAACGCTTCAACATAGAAGAACGAAATTTGGGGAACCAAGTCGCCTTAGTGTACTGATCATTACTGAAAGTATCATCCAGTGTGGGTGAAAAAATATTTGCTGAGATTTCTGGAGATTCGTAATTTTTGGAAGCTTGGCAACCCCTTCCCATGAAAGTGTTTCTCGCCAGTCACTGCTTAGGGCTACATCAAGAGGAAACAAAACGTAGAGATAGAATGTGAAACTACTTTGTTGTGTCAAGCTTCAAGAAGCTACCACAAATCGTGTTGGGTTTAGAGTTCCAATACATCTATCAATATAGGAGAAAACAGAGTGAAACCTAAAAATTCAAACTGTTAGTGGAAATGAACGCTTCAACATAGAAGAACGAAATTTGGGGAACCAAGTCGCCTTAGTGTACTGATCATTACCTGAAAGTATCATCCAGTTTGGGTGAAAAAATATTTGCTGAGATTTCTGGAGATTCGTAATTTTTGGAAGCTTGGCAACCCCTTCCCATGAAAGTGTTTCTCGCCAGTCACTGCTTAGGGCTACATCAAGAGGAAACAAAACGTAGAGATAGAATGTGAAACTACTTTGTTGTGCCAAGTTTCAAGAAGCTAGCACAAACCATGTTGGATTTAGAGTTCCAAATACATCTATCAATATAGGAGAAAACAGAGTGAAACCTAAAAATTCAAACTGTTACTGGAAATGAACGCTTCAACATAGAAGAATGAAATTTGGGGAACCAAGTCGCCTTAGTGTACTGATCATTACCTGAAAGTATCATCCAGTTTGGGTGAAAAAATATTTGCTGAGATTTCTGGAGATTCGTAATTTTTGGAGACTTGGCAAACCCTTCCCATAAAAGTGTTTCTCGCCAGTCACTGCTTAGGGCTACATCAAGAGGAAACAAAACGTAGAGATAGAATGTGAAACTACTTTGTTGTGTCAAGCTTCAAGAAGCTAGCACAAATCGTGTTGGATTTAGAGTTCCAAATACATCTATCAATATAGGAGAAAACAGAGTGAAACCTAAAAATTCAAACTGTTACTGGAAATTAACGCTTCAACATAGAAGAACGAAATTTGGGGAACCAAGTCGCCTTAGTGTACTGATCATTACCTGAAAGTATCATCCAGTTTGGGTGAAAAAATATTTGCTGAGATTTCTGGAGATTCGTAATTTTTGGAAGCTTGGCAACCCCTTCCCATGAAAGTGTTTCTCGCCAGTCACTGCTTAGGGCTACATCAAGAGGAAACAAAACGTAGAGATAGAACGTGAAACTACTTTGTTTTGTCAACTTTCAAGAAGCTAGCACAAACCGTGTTGGATTCAGAGTTCCAAATACATCTATCAATATAGGAGAAAACAGAGTGAAACCTAAAAATTCAAACTGTTACTGGAAATGAACGCTTCAACATAGAAGAACGAAATTTGGGGAACCAAGTCGCCTTAGTGTACTGATCATTACCTGAAAGTATCATCCAGTTTGGGTGAAAAAATATTTGCTGAGATTTCTGGAGATTCGTAATTTTGGGAAGCTTGGCAACCCCTTCCCATGAAAGTGTTTCTCGCCAGTCACTGCTTAGGGCTACATCAAGAGGAAACAAAACGTAGAGATAGAACGTGAAACTACTTTGTTGTGTCAAGTTTCAAGAAGCTAGCACAAACCGTCTTGGATTTAGAGTTCCAAATACATCTATCAATATAGGAGAAAACAGAGTGAAACCTAAAAATTCAAACTGTTACTGGAAATGAACGCTTCAACATAGAAGAACGAAATTTGGGGAACCAAGTCGCCTTAGTGTACTGATCATTACCTGAAAGTATCATCCAGTTTGGGTGAAAAAATATTTGCTGAGATTTCTGGAGATTCGTAATTTTTGGAAGCTTGGCAACCCCTTCCCATGAAAGTGTTTCTCGCCAGTCACTGCTTAGGGCTACATCAAGAGGAAACAAAACGTAGAGATAGAACGTGAAACTACTTTGTTTTGTCAACTTTCAAGAAGCTAGCACAAACCGTGTTGGATTCAGAGTTCCAAATACATCTATCAATATAGGAGAAAAGAGAGTGAAACCTAAAAATTCAAACTGTTACTGGAAATGAACGCTTCAACATAGAAGAATGAAATTTGGGGAACCAAGTCGCCTTAGTGTACTGATCATTACCTGAAAGTATCATCCAGTTTGGGTGAAAAAATATTTGCTGAGATTTCTGGAGATTCGTAATTTTGGGAAGCTTGGCAACCCCTTCCCATGAAAGTGTTTCTCGCCAGTCACTGCTTAGGGCTACATCAAGAGGAAACAAAACGTAGAGATAGAACGTGAAACTACTTTGTTGTGTCAAGTTTCAAGAAGCTAGCACAAACCGTCTTGGATTTAGAGTTCCAAATACATCTATCAATATAGGAGAAAACAGAGTGAAACCTAAAAATTCAAACTGTTACTGGAAATGAACGCTTCAACATAGAAGAACGAAATTTGGGGAACCAAGTCGCCTTAGTGTACTGATCATTACCTGAAAGTATCATCCAGTTTGGGTGAAAAAATATTTGCTGAGATTTCTGGAGATTCGTAATTTTTGGAAGCTTGGCAACCCCTTCCCATGAAAGTGTTTCTCGCCAGTCACTGCTTAGGGCTACATCAAGAGGAAACAAAACGTAGAGATAGAACGTGAAACTACTTTGCTGTGTCAAGTTTCAAGAAGCTAGCACAAACCGTTTTGGATTTAGCGTTCCAAATACATCTATCAATATAGGAGAAAACAGAGTGAAACCTAAAAATTCAAACTGTTACTGGAAATGAACGCTTCAACATAGAAGAACGAAATTTGGGGAACCAAGTCGCCTTAGTGTACTGATCATTACCTGAAAGTATCATCCAGTTTGGGTGAAAAAATATTTGCTGAGATTTCTGGAGATTCGTAATTTTTGGAAGCTTGGCAACCCCTTCCCATGAAAGTGTTTCTCGCCAGTCACTGCTTAGGGCTACATCAAGAGGAAACAAAACGTAGAGATAGAATGTGAAACTACTTTGTTGTGTCAAGCTTCAAGAAGCTACCACAAATCGTGTTGGGTTTAGAGTTCCAATACATCTATCAATATAGGAGAAAACAGAGTGAAACCTAAAAATTCAAACTGTTAGTGGAAATGAACGCTTCAACATAGAAGAACGAAATTTGGGGAACCAAGTCGCCTTAGTGTACTGATCATTACCTGAAAGTATCATCCAGTTTGGGTGAAAAAATATTTGCTGAGATTTCTGGAGATTCGTAATTTTTGGAAGCTTGGCAACCCCTTCCCATGAAAGTGTTTCTCGCCAGTCACTGCTTAGGGCTACATCAAGAGGAAACAAAACGTAGAGATAGAATGTGAAACTACTTTGTTGTGCCAAGTTTCAAGAAGCTAGCACAAACCATGTTGGATTTAGAGTTCCAAATACATCTATCAATATAGGAGAAAACAGAGTGAAACCTAAAAATTCAAACTGTTACTGGAAATGAACGCTTCAACATAGAAGAATGAAATTTGGGGAACCAAGTCGCCTTAGTGTACTGATCATTACCTGAAAGTATCATCCAGTTTGGGTGAAAAAATATTTGCTGAGATTTCTGGAGATTCGTAATTTTTGGAGACTTGGCAAACCCTTCCCATGAAAGTGTTTCTCGCCAGTCACTGCTTAGGGCTACATCAAGAGGAAACAAAACGTAGAGATAGAACGTGAAACTACTTTGCTGTGTCAAGTTTCAAGAAGCTAGCACAAACCGTTTTGGATTTAGCGTTCCAAATACATCTATCAATATAGGAGAAAACAGAGTGAAACCTAAAAATTCAAACTGTTACTGGAAATGAACGCTTCAACATAGAAGAACGAAATTTGGGGAACCAAGTCGCCTTAGTGTACTGATCATTACCTGAAAGTATCATCCAGTTTGGGTGAAAAAATATTTGCTGAGATTTCTGGAGATTCGTAATTTTGGGAAGCTTGGCAACCCCTTCCCATGAAAGTGTTTCTCGCCAGTCACTGCTTAGGGCTACATCAAGAGGAAACAAAACGTAGAGATAGAATGTGAAACTACTTTGTTGTGTCAAGCTTCAAGAAGCTACCACAAATCGTGTTGGGTTTAGAGTTCCAATACATCTATCAATATAGGAGAAAACAGAGTGAAACCTAAAAATTCAAACTGTTAGTGGAAATGAACGCTTCAACATAGAAGAACGAAATTTGGGGAACCAAGTCGCCTTAGTGTACTGATCATTACCTGAAAGTATCATCCAGTTTGGGTGAAAAAATATTTGCTGAGATTTCTGGAGATTCGTAATTTTGGGAAGCTTGGCAACCCCTTCCCATGAAAGTGTTTCTCGCCAGTCACTGCTTAGGGCTACATCAAGAGGAAACAAAACGTAGAGATAGAACGTGAAACTACTTTGTTGTGTCAAGTTTCAAGAAGCTAGCACAAACCGTTTTGGATTTAGCGTTCCAAATACATCTATCAATATAGGAGAAAACAGAGTGAAACCTAAAAATTCAAACTGTTACTGGAAATGAACGCTTCAACATAGAAGAACGAAATTTGGGGAACCAAGTCGCCTTAGTGTACTGATCATTACCTGAAAGTATCATCCAGTTTGGGTGAAAAGATATTTGCTGAGATTTCTGGAGATTCGTAATTTTTGGAAGCTTGGCAACCCCTTCCCATGAAAGTGTTTCTCGCCAGTCACTGCTTAGGGCTACATCAAGAGGAAACAAAACGTAGAGATAGAATGTGAAACTACTTTGTTGTGTCAAGCTTCAAGAAGCTACCACAAATCGTGTTGGGTTTAGAGTTCCAATACATCTATCAATATAGGAGAAAACAGAGTGAAACCTAAAAATTCAAACTGTTAGTGGAAATGAACGCTTCAACATAGAAGAACGAAATTTGGGGAACCAAGTCGCCTTAGTGTACTGATCATTACCTGAAAGTATCATCCAGTTTGGGTGAAAAAATATTTGCTGAGATTTCTGGAGATTCGTAATTTTTGGAAGCTTGGCAACCCCTTCCCATGAAAGTGTTTCTCGCCAGTCACTGCTTAGGGCTACATCAAGAGGAAACAAAACGTAGAGATAGAATGTGAAACTACTTTGTTGTGCCAAGTTTCAAGAAGCTAGCACAAACCATGTTGGATTTAGAGTTCCAAATACATCTATCAATATAGGAGAAAACAGAGTGAAACCTAAAAATTCAAACTGTTACTGGAAATGAACGCTTCAACATAGAAGAATGAAATTTGGGGAACCAAGTCGCCTTAGTGTAGTGATCATTACCTGAAAGTATCATCCAGTTTGGGTGAAAAAATATTTGCTGAGATTTCTGGAGATTCGTAATTTTTGGAGACTTGGCAAACCCTTCCCATGAAAGTGTTTCTCGCCAGTCACTGCTTAGGGCTACATCAAGAGGAAACAAAACGTAGAGATAGAACGTGAAACTACTTTGCTGTGTCAAGTTTCAAGAAGCTAGCACAAACCGTTTTGGATTTAGCGTTCCAAATACATCTATCAATATAGGAGAAAAGAGAGTGAAACCTAAAAATTCAAACTGTTACTGGAAATGAACGCTTCAACATAGAAGAATGAAATTTGGGGAACCAAGTCGCCTTAGTGTACTGATCATTACCTGAAAGTATCATCCAGTTTGGGTGAAAAAATATTTGCTGAGATTTCTGGAGATTCGTAATTTTGGGAAGCTTGGCAACCCCTTCCCATGAAAGTGTTTCTCGCCAGTCACTGCTTAGGGCTACATCAAGAGGAAACAAAACGTAGAGATAGAATGTGAAACTACTTTGTTGTGTCAAGCTTCAAGAAGCTAGCACAAACCGTCTTGGATTTAGAGTTCCAAATACATCTATCAATATAGGAGAAAACAGAGTGAAACCTAAAAATTCAAACTGTTACTGGAAATGAACGCTTCAACATAGAAGAACGAAATTTGGGGAACCAAGTCGCCTTAGTGTACTGATCATTACCTGAAAGTATCATCCAGTTTGGGTGAAAAAATATTTGCTGAGATTTCTGGAGATTCGTAATTTTTGGAAGCTTGGCAACCCCTTCCCATGAAAGTGTTTCTCGCCAGTCACTGCTTAGGGCTACATCAAGAGGAAACAAAACGTAGAGATAGAATGTGAAACTACTTTGTTGTGTCAAGTTTCAAGAAGCTAGCACAAACCATGTTGGATTTAGAGTTCCAAATACATCTATCAATATAGGAGAAAACAGAGTGAAACCTAAAAATTCAAACTGTTACTGGAAATGAACGCTTCAACATAGAAGAATGAAATTTGGGGAATCAAGTCTCCTTAGTGTACTGATCATTACCTGAAAGTATCATCCAGTTTGGGTGAAAAAATATTTGCTGAGATTTTTGGAGATTCGTAATTTTTGGAGACTTGGCAAACCCTTCCCATGAAAGTGTTTCTCGCCAGTCACTGCTTAGGGCTACATCAAGAGGAAACAAAACGTAGAGATAGAATGTGAAACTACTTTTTTGTGTCAAGCTTCAAGAAGCTAGCACAAATCGTGTTGGATTTAGAGTTCCAAATACATCTATCAATATAGGAGAAAACAGAGTGAAACCTAAAAATTCAAACTGTTACTGGAAATTAACGCTTCAACATAGAAGAACGAAATTTGGGGAACCAAGTCGCCTTAGTGTACTGATCATTACCTGAAAGTATCATCCAGTTTGGGTGAAAAAATATTTGCTGAGATTTCTGGAGATTAGTAATTTTTGGAAGCTTGGCAACCCCTTCCCATGAAAGTGTTTCTCGCCAGTCACTGCTTAGGGCTACATCAAGAGGAAACAAAACGTAGAGATAGAACGTGAAACTACTTTGTTTTGTCAACTTTCAAGAAGCTAGCACAAACCGTGTTGGATTCAGAGTTCCAAATACATCTATCAATATAGGAGAAAACAGAGTGAAACCTAAAAATTCAAACTGTTACTGGAAATGAACGCTTCAACATAGAAGAACGAAATTTGGGGAACCAAGTCGCCTTAGTGTACTGATCATTACCTGAAAGTATCATCCAGTTTGGGTGAAAAAATATTTGCTGAGATTTCTGGAGATTCGTAATTTTTGGAAGCTTGGCAACCCCTTCCCATGAAAGTGTTTCTCGCCAGTCACTGCTTAGGGCTACATCAAGAGGAAACAAAGCGTAGAGATAGAACGTGAAACTACTTTGTTGTGTCAAGTTTCAAGAAGCTAGCACAAACCGTCTTGGATTTAGAGTTCCAAATACATCTATCAATATAGGAGAAAACAGAGTGAAACCTAAAAATTCAAACTGTTACTGGAAATGAACGCTTCAACATAGAAGAACGAAATTTGGGGAACCAAGTCGCCTTAGTGTACTGATCATTACCTGAAAGTATCATCCAGTTTGGGTGAAAAAATATTTGCTGAGATTTCTGGAGATTCGTAATTTTTGGAAGCTTGGCAACCCCTTCCCATGAAAGTGTTTCTCGCCAGTCACTGCTTAGGGCTACATCAAGAGGAAACAAAACGTAGAGATAGAACGTGAAACTACTTTGCTGTGTCAAGTTTCAAGAAGCTAGCACAAACCGTTTTGGATTTAGCGTTCCAAATACATCTATCAATATAGGAGAAAACAGAGTGAAACCTAAAAATTCAAACTGTTACTGGAAATGAACGCTTCAACATAGAAGAACGAAATTTGGGGAACCAAGTCGCCTTAGTGTACTGATCATTACCTGAAAGTATCATCCAGTTTGGGTGAAAAAATATTTGCTGAGATTTCTGGAGATTCGTAATTTTTGGAAGCTTGGCAACCCCTTCCCATGAAAGTGTTTCTCGCCAGTCACTGCTTAGGGCTACATCAAGAGGAAACAAAACGTAGAGATAGAATGTGAAACTACTTTGTTGTGTCAAGCTTCAAGAAGCTACCACAAATCGTGTTGGGTTTAGAGTTCCAATACATCTATCAATATAGGAGAAAACAGAGTGAAACCTAAAAATTCAAACTGTTAGTGGAAATGAACGCTTCAACATAGAAGAACGAAATTTGGGGAACCAAGTCGCCTTAGTGTACTGATCATTACCTGAAAGTATCATCCAGTTTGGGTGAAAAAATATTTGCTGAGATTTCTGGAGATTCGTAATTTTTGGAAGCTTGGCAACCCCTTCCCATGAAAGTGTTTCTCGCCAGTCACTGCTTAGGGCTACATCAAGAGGAAACAAAACGTAGAGATAGAATGTGAAACTACTTTGTTGTGCCAAGTTTCAAGAAGCTAGCACAAACCATGTTGGATTTAGAGTTCCAAATACATCTATCAATATAGGAGAAAACAGAGTGAAACCTAAAAATTCAAACTGTTACTGGAAATGAACACTTCAACATAGAAGAATGAAATTTGGGGAACCAAGTCGCCTTAGTGTACTGATCATTACCTGAAAGTATCATCCAGTTTGGGTGAAAAAATATTTGCTGAGATTTCTGGAGATTCGTAATTTTTGGAGACTTGGCAAACCCTTCCCATGAAAGTGTTTCTCGCCAGTCACTGCTTAGGGCTACATCAAGAGGAAACAAAACGTAGAGATAGAACGTGAAACTACTTTGCTGTGTCAAGTTTCAAGAAGCTAGCACAAACCGTTTTGGATTTAGCGTTCCAAATACATCTATCAATATAGGAGAAAAGAGAGTGAAACCTAAAAATTCAAACTGTTACTGGAAATGAACGCTTCAACATAGAAGAATGAAATTTGGGGAACCAAGTCGCCTTAGTGTACTGATCATTACCTGAAAGTATCATCCAGTTTGGGTGAAAAAATATTTGCTGAGATTTCTGGAGATTCGTAATTTTGGGAAGCTTGGCAACCCCTTCCCATGAAAGTGTTTCTCGCCAGTCACTGCTTAGGGCTACATCAAGAGGAAACAAAACGTAGAGATAGAACGTGAAACTACTTTGTTGTGTCAAGCTTCAAGAAGCTAGCACAAACCGTCTTGGATTTAGAGTTCCAAATACATCTATCAATATAGGAGAAAACAGAGTGAAACCTAAAAATTCAAACTGTTACTGGAAATGAACGCTTCAACATAGAAGAACGAAATTTGGGGAACCAAGTCGCCTTAGTGTACTGATCATTACCTGAAAGTATCATCCAGTTTGGGTGAAAAAATATTTGCTGAGATTTCTGGAGATTCGTAATTTTTGGAAGCTTGGCAACCCCTTCCCATGAAAGTGTTTCTCGCCAGTCACTGCTTAGGGCTACATCAAGAGGAAACAAAACGTAGAGATAGAACGTGAAACTACTTTGCTGTGTCAAGTTTCAAGAAGCTAGCACAAACCGTTTTGGATTTAGCGTTCCAAATACATCTATCAATATAGGAGAAAACAGAGTGAAACCTAAAAATTCAAACTGTTACTGGAAATGAACGCTTCAACATAGAAGAACGAAATTTGGGGAACCAAGTCGCCTTAGTGTACTGATCATTACCTGAAAGTATCATCCAGTTTGGGTGAAAAAATATTTGCTGAGATTTCTGGAGATTCGTAATTTTTGGAAGCTTGGCAACCCCTTCCCATGAAAGTGTTTCTCGCCAGTCACTGCTTAGGGCTACATCAAGAGGAAACAAAACGTAGAGATAGAATGTGAAACTACTTTGTTGTGTCAAGCTTCAAGAAGCTACCACAAATCGTGTTGGGTTTAGAGTTCCAATACATCTATCAATATAGGAGAAAACAGAGTGAAACCTAAAAATTCAAACTGTTAGTGGAAATGAACGCTTCAACATAGAAGAACGAAATTTGGGGAACCAAGTCGCCTTAGTGTACTGATCATTACCTGAAAGTATCATCCAGTTTGGGTGAAAAAATATTTGCTGAGATTTCTGGAGATTCGTAATTTTTGGAAGCTTGGCAACCCCTTCCCATGAAAGTGTTTCTCGCCAGTCACTGCTTAGGGCTACATCAAGAGGAAACAAAACGTAGAGATAGAACGTGAAACTACTTTGCTGTGTCAAGTTTCAAGAAGCTAGCACAAACCGTTTTGGATTTAGCGATCCAAATACATCTATCAATATAGGAGAAAACAGAGTGAAACCTAAAAATTCAAACTGTTACTGGAAATGAACGCTTCAACATAGAAGAACGAAATTTGGGGAACCAAGTCGCCTTAGTGTACTGATCATTACCTGAAAGTATCATCCAGTTTGGGTGAAAAAATATTTGCTGAGATTTCTGGAGATTCGTAATTTTTGGAAGCTTGGCAACCCCTTCCCATGAAAGTGTTTCTCGCCAGTCACTGCTTAGGGCTACATCAAGAGGAAACAAAACGTAGAGATAGAATGTGAAACTACTTTGTTGTGTCAAGCTTCAAGAAGCTACCACAAATCGTGTTGGGTTTAGAGTTCCAATACATCTATCAATATAGGAGAAAACAGAGTGAAACCTAAAAATTCAAACTGTTAGTGGAAATGAACGCTTCAACATAGAAGAACGAAATTTGGGGAACCAAGTCGCCTTAGTGTACTGATCATTACCTGAAAGTATCATCCAGTTTGGGTGAAAAAATATTTGCTGAGATTTCTGGAGATTCGTAATTTTTGGAAGCTTGGCAACCCCTTCCCATGAAAGTGTTTCTCGCCAGTCACTGCTTAGGGCTACATCAAGAGGAAACAAAACGTAGAGATAGAATGTGAAACTACTTTGTTGTGTCAAGCTTCAAGAAGCTACCACAAATCGTGTTGGGTTTAGAGTTCCAATACATCTATCAATATAGGAGAAAACAGAGTGAAACCTAAAAATTCAAACTGTTAGTGGAAATGAACGCTTCAACATAGAAGAACGAAATTTGGGGAACCAAGTCGCCTTAGTGTACTGATCATTACCTGAAAGTATCATCCAGTTTGGGTGAAAAAATATTTGCTGAGATTTCTGGAGATTCGTAATTTTTGGAAGCTTGGCAACCCCTTCCCATGAAAGTGTTTCTCGCCAGTCACTGCTTAGGGCTACATCAAGAGGAAACAAAACGTAGAGATAGAATGTGAAACTACTTTGTTGTGCCAAGTTTCAAGAAGCTAGCACAAACCATGTTGGATTTAGAGTTCCAAATACATCTATCAATATAGGAGAAAACAGAGTGAAACCTAAAAATTCAAACTGTTACTGGAAATGAACGCTTCAACATAGAAGAATGAAATTTGGGGAACCAAGTCGCCTTAGTGTACTGATCATTACCTGAAAGTATCATCCAGTTTGGGTGAAAAAATATTTGCTGAGATTTCTGGAGATTCGTAATTTTTGGAGACTTGGCAAACCCTTCCCATGAAAGTGTTTCTCGCCAGTCACTGCTTAGGGCTACATCAAGAGGAAACAAAACGTAGAGATAGAACGTGAAACTACTTTGCTGTGTCAAGTTTCAAGAAGCTAGCACAAACTGTTTTGGATTTAGCGTTCCAAATACATCTATCAATATAGGAGAAAAGAGAGTGAAACCTAAAAATTCAAACTGTTACTGGAAATGAACGCTTCAACATAGAAGAATGAAATTTGGGGAACCAAGTCGCCTTAGTGTACTGATCATTACCTGAAAGTATCATCCAGTTTGGGTGAAAAAATATTTGCTGAGATTTCTGGAGTTTCGTAATTTTGGGAAGCTTGGCAACCCCTTCCCATGAAAGTGTTTCTCGCCAGTCACTGCTTAGGGCTACATCAAGAGGAAACAAAACGTAGAGATAGAATGTGAAACTACTTTGTTGTGTCAAGTTTCAAGAAGCTAGCACAAACCATGTTGGATTTAGAGTTCCAAATACATCTATCAATATAGGAGAAAAGAGAGTGAAACCTAAAAATTCAAACTGTTACTGGAAATGAACGCTTCAACATAGAAGAATGAAATTTGGGGAACCAAGTCGCCTTAGTGTACTGATCATTACCTGAAAGTATCATCCAGTTTGGGTGAAAAAATATTTACTGAGATTTCTGGAGATTCGTAATTTTTGGAGACTTGGCAAACCCTTCCCATGAAAGTGTTTCTCGCCAGTCACTGCTTAGGGCTACATCAAGAGGAAACAAAACGTAGAGATAGAACGTGAAACTACTTTGTTGTGTCAAGTTTCAAGAAGCTAGCACAAACCATGTTGGATTTAGAGTTCCAAATACATCTATCAATATAGGAGAAAACAGAGTGAAACCTAAAAATTCAAACTGTTACTGGAAATGAACGCTTCAACATAGAAGAACGAAATTTGGGGAACCAAGTCACCTTAGTGTACTGATCATTACCTGAAAGTATCATCCAGTTTGGGTGAAAAAATATTTGCTGAGATTTCTGGAGATTCGTAATTTTTGGAGACTTGGCAAACCCTTCCCATGAAAGTGTTTCTCGCCAGTCACTGCTTAGGGCTACATCAAGAGGAAACAAAACGTAGAGATAGAACGTGATACTACTTTGCTGTGTCAAGTTTCAAGAAGCTAGCACAAACCGTTTTGGATTTAGCGTTCCAAATACATCTATCAATATAGGAGAAAACAGAGTGAAACCTAAAAATTCAAACTGTTACTGGAAATGAACGCTTCAACATAGAAGAACGAAATTTGGGGAACCAAGTCGCCTTAGTGTACTGATCATTACCTGAAAGTATCATCCAGTTTGGGTGAAAAAATATTTGCTGAGATTTCTGGAGATTCGTAATTTTTGGAAGCTTGGCAACCCCTTCCCATGAAAGTGTTTCTCGCCAGTCACTGCTTAGGGCTACATCAAGAGGAAACAAAACGTAGAGATAGAATGTGAAACTACTTTGTTGTGTCAAGCTTCAAGAAGCTACCACAAATCGTGTTGGGTTTAGAGTTCCAATACATCTATCAATATAGGAGAAAACAGAGTGAAACCAAAAAATTCAAACTGTTAGTGGAAATGAACGCTTCAACATAGAAGAACGAAATTTGGGGAACCAAGTCGCCTTAGTGTACTGATCATTACCTGAAAGTATCATCCAGTTTGGGTGAAAAAATATTTGCTGAGATTTCTGGAGATTCGTAATTTTTGGAAGCTTGGCAACCCCTTCCCATGAAAGTGTTTCTCGCCAGTCACTGCTTAGGGCTACATCAAGAGGAAACAAAACGTAGAGATAGAATGTGAAACTACTTTGTTGTGTCAAGTTTCAAGAAGCTAGCACAAACCATGTTGGATTTAGAGTTCCAAATACATCTATCAATATAGGAGAAAACAGAGTGAAACCTAAAAATTCAAACTGTTACTGGAAATGAACGCTTCAACATAGAAGAATGAAATTTGGGGAACCAAGTCGCCTTAGTGTACTGATCATTACCTGAAAGTATCATCCAGTTTGGGTGAAAAAATATTTGCTGAGATTTCTGGAGATTCGTAATTTTTGGAGACTTGGCAAACCCTTCCCATGAAAGTGTTTCTCGCCAGTCACTGCTTAGGGCTACATCAAGAGGAAACAAAACGTAGAGATAGAACGTGAAACTACTTTGCTGTGTCAAGTTTCAAGAAGCTAGCACAAACCGTTTTGGATTTAGCGTTCCAAATACATCTATCAATATAGGAGAAAACAGAGTGAAACCTAAAAATTCAAACTGTTAGTGGAAATGAACGCTTCAACATAGAAGAACGAAATTTGGGGAACCAAGTCGCCTTAGTGTACTGATCATTACCTGAAAGTATCATCCAGTTTGGGTGAAAAAATATTTGCTGAGATTTCTGGAGATTCGTAATTTTTGGAAGCTTGGCAACCCCTTCCCATGAAAGTGTTTCTCGCCAGTCACTGCTTAGGGCTACATCAAGAGGAAACAAAACGTAGAGATAGAATGTGAAACTACTTTGTTGTGTCAAGCTTCAAGAAGCTACCACAAATCGTGTTGGGTTTAGAGTTCCAATACATCTATCAATATAGGAGAAAACAGAGTGAAACCTAAAAATTCAAACTGTTAGTGGAAATGAACGCTTCAACATAGAAGAACGAAATTTGGGGAACCAAGTCGCCTTAGTGTACTGATCATTACCTGAAAGTATCATCCAGTTTGGGTGAAAAAATATTTGCTGAGATTTCTGGAGATTCGTAATTTTTGGAAGCTTGGCAACCCCTTCCCATGAAAGTGTTTCTCGCCAGTCACTGCTTAGGGCTACATCAAGAGGAAACAAAACGTAGAGATAGAATGTGAAACTACTTTGTTGTGTCAAGTTTCAAGAAGCTAGCACAAACCATGTTGGATTTAGAGTTCCAAATACATCTATCAATATAGGAGAAAACAGAGTGAAACCTAAAAATTCAAACTGTTACTGGAAATGAACACTTCAACATAGAAGAACGAAATTTGGGGAACCAAGTCGCCTTAGTGTACTGATCATTACCTGAAAGTATCATCCAGTTTGGGTGAAAAAATATTTGCTGAGATTTCTGGAGATTCGTAATTTTTGGAAGCTTGGCAACCCCTTCCCATGAAAGTGTTTCTCGCCAGTCACTGCTTAGGGCTACATCAAGAGGAAACAAAACGTAGAGATAGAATGTGAAACTACTTTGTTGTGTCAAGTTTCAAGAAGCTAGCACAAACCATGTTGGATTTAGAGTTCCAAATACATCTATCAATATAGGAGAAAACAGAGTGAAACCTAAAAATTCAAACTGTTACTGGAAATGAACGCTTCAACATAGAAGAATGAAATTTGGGGAACCAAGTCGCCTTAGTGTACTGATCATTACCTGAAAGTATCATCCAGTTTGGGTGAAAAAATATTTGCTGAGATTTCTGGAGATTCGTAATTTTTGGAGACTTGGCAAACCGTTCCCATGAAAGTGTTTCTCGCCAGTCACTGCTTAGGGCTACATCAAGAGGAAACAAAACGTAGAGATAGAATGTGAAACTACTTTGTTGTGTCAAGCTTCAAGAAGCTAGCACAAACCATGTTGGATTTAGAGTTCCAAATACATCTATCAATATAGGAGAAAACAGAGTGAAACCTAAAAATTCAAACTGTTACTGGAAATGAACGCTTCAACATAGAAGAATGAAATTTGGGGAACCAAGTCGCCTTAGTGTACTGATCATTACCTGAAAGTATCATCCAGTTTGGGTGAAAAAATATTTGCTGAGATTTCTGGAGATTCGTAATTTTTGGAGACTTAGCAAACCCTTCCCATGAAAGTGTTTCTCGCCAGTCACTGCTTAGGGCTACATCAAGAGGAAACAAAACGTAGAGATAGAACGTGAAACTACTTTGTTGTGTCAAGTTTCAAGAAGCTAGCACAAACCATGTTGGATTTAGAGTTCCAAATACATCTATCAATATAGGAGAAAACAGAGTGAAACCTAAAAATTGAAACTGTTACTGGAAATGAACGCTTCAACATAGAAGAACGAAATTTGGGGAACCAAGTCGCCTTAGTGTACTGATCATTACCTGAAAGTATCATCCAGTTTGGGTGAAAAAATATTTGCTGAGATTTCTGGAGATTCGTAATTTTGGGAAGCTTGGCAACCCCTTCCCATGAAAGTGTTTCTCGCCAGTCACTGCTTAGGGCTACATCAAGAGGAAACAAAACGTAGAGATAGAATGTGAAACTACTTTGTTGTGTCAAGCTTCAAGAAGCTAGCACAAACCGTCTTGGATTTAGAGTTCCAAATACATCTATCAATATAGGAGAAAACAGAGTGAAACCTAAAAATTCAAACTGTTACTGGAAATGAACACTTCAACATAGAAGAACGAAATTTGGGGAACCAAGTCGCCTTAGTGTACTGATCATTACCTGAAAGTATCATCCAGTTTGGGTGAAAAAATATTTGCTGAGATTTCTGGAGATTCGTAATTTTTGGAAGCTTGGCAACCCCTTCCCATGAAAGTGTTTCTCGCCAGTCACTGCTTAGGGCTACATCAAGAGGAAACAAAACGTAGAGATAGAATGTGAAACTACTTTGTTGTGTCAAGTTTCAAGAAGCTAGCACAAACCATGTTGGATTTAGAGTTCCAAATACATCTATCAATATAGGAGAAAACAGAGTGAAACCTAAAAATTCAAACTGTTACTGGAAATGAACGCTTCAACATAGAAGAATGAAATTTGGGGAACCAAGTCGCCTTAGTGTACTGATCATTACCTGAAAGTATCATCCAGTTTGGGTGAAAAAATATTTGCTGAGATTTCTGGAGATTCGTAATTTTTGGAGACTTGGCAAACCGTTCCCATGAAAGTGTTTCTCGCCAGTCACTGCTTAGGGCTACATCAAGAGGAAACAAAACGTAGAGATAGAATGTGAAACTACTTTGTTGTGTCAAGCTTCAAGAAGCTAGCACAAATCGTGTTGGATTTAGAGTTCCAAATACATCTATCAATATAGGAGAAAACAGAGTGAAACCTAAAAATTCAAACTGTTACTGGAAATGAACGCTTCAACATAGAAGAATGAAATTTGGGGAACCAAGTCGCCTTAGTGTACTGATCATTACCTGAAAGTATCATCCAGTTTGGGTGAAAAAATATTTGCTGAGATTTCTGGAGATTCGTAATTTTTGGAGACTTAGCAAACCCTTCCCATGAAAGTGTTTCTCGCCAGTCACTGCTTAGGGCTACATCAAGAGGAAACAAAACGTAGAGATAGAACGTGAAACTACTTTGTTGTGTCAAGTTTCAAGATGCTAGCACAAACCATGTTGGATTTAGAGTTCCAAATACATCTATCAATATAGGAGAAAACAGAGTGAAACCTAAAAATTCAAACTGTTACTGGAAATGAACGCTTCAACATAGAAGAACGAAATTTGGGGAACCAAGTCGCCTTAGTGTACTGATCATTACCTGAAAGTATCATCCAGTTTGGGTGAAAAAATATTTGCTGAGATTTCTGGAGATTCGTAATTTTTGGAAGCTTGGCAACCCCTTCCCATGAAAGTGTTTCTCGCCAGTCACTGCTTAGGGCTACATCAAGAGGAAACAAAACGTAGAGATAGAATGTGAAACTACTTTGTTGTGTCAAGCTTCAAGAAGCTAGCACAAATCGTGTTGGATTTAGAGTTCCAAATACATCTATCAATATAGGAGAAAACAGAGTGAAACCTAAAAATTCAAACTGTTACTGGAAATGAACGCTTCAACATAGAAGAACGAAATTTGGGGAACCAAGTCGCCTTAGTGTACTGATCATTACCTGAAAGTATCATCCAGTTTGGGTGAAAAAATATTTGCTGAGATTTCTGGAGATTCGTAATTTTTGGAAGCTTGGCAACCCCTTCCCATGAAAGTGTTTCTCGCCAGTCACTGCTTAGGGCTACATCAAGAGGAAACAAAACGTAGAGATAGAATGTGAAACTACTTTGTTGTGTCAAGCTTCAAGAAGCTACCACAAATCGTGTTGGGTTTAGAGTTCCAATACATCTATCAATATAGGAGAAAACAGAGTGAAACCTAAAAATTCAAACTGTTAGTGGAAATGAACGCTTCAACATAGAAGAACGAAATTTGGGGAACCAAGTCGCCTTAGTGTACTGATCATTACCTGAAAGTATCATCCAGTTTGGGTGAAAAAATATTTGCTGAGATTTCTGGAGATTCGTAATTTTTGGAAGCTTGGCAACCCCTTCCCATGAAAGTGTTTCTCGCCAGTCACTGCTTAGGGCTACATCAAGAGGAAACAAAACGTAGAGATAGAATGTGAAACTACTTTGTTGTGTCAAGTTTCAAGAAGCTAGCACAAACCATGTTGGATTTAGAGTTCCAAATACATCTATCAATATAGGAGAAAACAGAGTGAAACCTAAAAATTGAAACTGTTACTGGAAATGAACGCTTCAACATAGAAGAACGAAATTTGGGGAACCAAGTCGCCTTAGTGTACTGATCATTACCTGAAAGTATCATCCAGTTTGGGTGAAAAAATATTTGCTGAGATTTCTGGAGATTCGTAATTTTGGGAAGCTTGGCAACCCCTTCCCATGAAAGTGTTTCTCGCCAGTCACTGCTTAGGGCTACATCAAGAGGAAACAAAACGTAGAGATAGAATGTGAAACTACTTTGTTGTGTCAAGCTTCAAGAAGCTAGCACAAACCGTCTTGGATTTAGAGTTCCAAATACATCTATCAATATAGGAGAAAACAGAGTGAAACCTAAAAATTCAAACTGTTACTGGAAATGAACACTTCAACATAGAAGAACGAAATTTGGGGAACCAAGTCGCCTTAGTGTACTGATCATTACCTGAAAGTATCATCCAGTTTGGGTGAAAAAATATTTGCTGAGATTTCTGGAGATTCGTAATTTTTGGAAGCTTGGCAACCCCTTCCCATGAAAGTGTTTCTCGCCAGTCACTGCTTAGGGCTACATCAAGAGGAAACAAAACGTAGAGATAGAATGTGAAACTACTTTGTTGTGTCAAGTTTCAAGAAGCTAGCACAAACCATGTTGGATTTAGAGTTCCAAATACATCTATCAATATAGGAGAAAACAGAGTGAAACCTAAAAATTCAAACTGTTACTGGAAATGAACGCTTCAACATAGAAGAATGAAATTTGGGGAACCAAGTCGCCTTAGTGTACTGATCATTACCTGAAAGTATCATCCAGTTTGGGTGAAAAAATATTTGCTGAGATTTCTGGAGATTCGTAATTTTTGGAGACTTGGCAAACCGTTCCCATGAAAGTGTTTCTCGCCAGTCACTGCTTAGGGCTACATCAAGAGGAAACAAAACGTAGAGATAGAATGTGAAACTACTTTGTTGTGTCAAGCTTCAAGAAGCTAGCACAAACCATGTTGGATTTAGAGTTCCAAATACATCTATCAATATAGGAGAAAACAGAGTGAAACCTAAAAATTCAAACTGTTACTGGAAATGAACGCTTCAACATAGAAGAATGAAATTTGGGGAACCAAGTCGCCTTAGTGTACTGATCATTACCTGAAAGTATCATCCAGTTTGGGTGAAAAAATATTTGCTGAGATTTCTGGAGATTCGTAATTTTTGGAGACTTAGCAAACCCTTCCCATGAAAGTGTTTCTCGCCAGTCACTGCTTAGGGCTACATCAAGAGGAAACAAAACGTAGAGATAGAACGTGAAACTACTTTGTTGTGTCAAGTTTCAAGAAGCTAGCACAAACCATGTTGGATTTAGAGTTCCAAATACATCTATCAATATAGGAGAAAACAGAGTGAAACCTAAAAATTGAAACTGTTACTGGAAATGAACGCTTCAACATAGAAGAACGAAATTTGGGGAACCAAGTCGCCTTAGTGTACTGATCATTACCTGAAAGTATCATCCAGTTTGGGTGAAAAAATATTTGCTGAGATTTCTGGAGATTCGTAATTTTGGGAAGCTTGGCAACCCCTTCCCATGAAAGTGTTTCTCGCCAGTCACTGCTTAGGGCTACATCAAGAGGAAACAAAACGTAGAGATAGAATGTGAAACTACTTTGTTGTGTCAAGCTTCAAGAAGCTAGCACAAACCGTCTTGGATTTAGAGTTCCAAATACATCTATCAATATAGGAGAAAACAGAGTGAAACCTAAAAATTCAAACTGTTACTGGAAATGAACACTTCAACATAGAAGAACGAAATTTGGGGAACCAAGTCGCCTTAGTGTACTGATCATTACCTGAAAGTATCATCCAGTTTGGGTGAAAAAATATTTGCTGAGATTTCTGGAGATTCGTAATTTTTGGAAGCTTGGCAACCCCTTCCCATGAAAGTGTTTCTCGCCAGTCACTGCTTAGGGCTACATCAAGAGGAAACAAAACGTAGAGATAGAATGTGAAACTACTTTGTTGTGTCAAGTTTCAAGAAGCTAGCACAAACCATGTTGGATTTAGAGTTCCAAATACATCTATCAATATAGGAGAAAACAGAGTGAAACCTAAAAATTCAAACTGTTACTGGAAATGAACGCTTCAACATAGAAGAATGAAATTTGGGGAACCAAGTCGCCTTAGTGTACTGATCATTACCTGAAAGTATCATCCAGTTTGGGTGAAAAAATATTTGCTGAGATTTCTGGAGATTCGTAATTTTTGGAGACTTGGCAAACCGTTCCCATGAAAGTGTTTCTCGCCAGTCACTGCTTAGGGCTACATCAAGAGGAAACAAAACGTAGAGATAGAATGTGAAACTACTTTGTTGTGTCAAGCTTCAAGAAGCTAGCACAAATCGTGTTGGATTTAGAGTTCCAAATACATCTATCAATATAGGAGAAAACAGAGTGAAACCTAAAAATTCAAACTGTTACTGGAAATGAACGCTTCAACATAGAAGAATGAAATTTGGGGAACCAAGTCGCCTTAGTGTACTGATCATTACCTGAAAGTATCATCCAGTTTGGGTGAAAAAATATTTGCTGAGATTTCTGGAGATTCGTAATTTTGGGAAGCTTGGCAACCCCTTCCCATGAAAGTGTTTCTCGCCAGTCACTGCTTAGGGCTACATCAAGAGGAAACAAAACGTAGAGATAGAATGTGAAACTACTTTGTTGTGTCAAGCTTCAAGAAGCTAGCACAAACCGTCTTGGATTTAGAGTTCCAAATACATCTATCAATATAGGAGAAAACAGAGTGAAACCTAAAAATTCAAACTGTTACTGGAAATGAACACTTCAACATAGAAGAACGAAATTTGGGGAACCAAGTCGCCTTAGTGTACTGATCATTACCTGAAAGTATCATCCAGTTTGGGTGAAAAAATATTTGCTGAGATTTCTGGAGATTCGTAATTTTTGGAAGCTTGGCAACCCCTTCCCATGAAAGTGTTTCTCGCCAGTCACTGCTTAGGGCTACATCAAGAGGAAACAAAACGTAGAGATAGAATGTGAAACTACTTTGTTGTGTCAAGTTTCAAGAAGCTAGCACAAACCATGTTGGATTTAGAGTTCCAAATACATCTATCAATATAGGAGAAAACAGAGTGAAACCTAAAAATTCAAACTGTTACTGGAAATGAACGCTTCAACATAGAAGAATGAAATTTGGGGAACCAAGTCGCCTTAGTGTACTGATCATTACCTGAAAGTATCATCCAGTTTGGGTGAAAAAATATTTGCTGAGATTTCTGGAGATTCGTAATTTTTGGAGACTTGGCAAACCGTTCCCATGAAAGTGTTTCTCGCCAGTCACTGCTTAGGGCTACATCAAGAGGAAACAAAACGTAGAGATAGAATGTGAAACTACTTTGTTGTGTCAAGCTTCAAGAAGCTAGCACAAACCATGTTGGATTTAGAGTTCCAAATACATCTATCAATATAGGAGAAAACAGAGTGAAACCTAAAAATTCAAACTGTTACTGGAAATGAACGCTTCAACATAGAAGAATGAAATTTGGGGAACCAAGTCGCCTTAGTGTACTGATCATTACCTGAAAGTATCATCCAGTTTGGGTGAAAAAATATTTGCTGAGATTTCTGGAGATTCGTAATTTTTGGAGACTTAGCAAACCCTTCCCATGAAAGTGTTTCTCGCCAGTCACTGCTTAGGGCTACATCAAGAGGAAACAAAACGTAGAGATAGAACGTGAAACTACTTTGTTGTGTCAAGTTTCAAGAAGCTAGCACAAACCATGTTGGATTTAGAGTTCCAAATACATCTATCAATATAGGAGAAAACAGAGTGAAACCTAAAAATTGAAACTGTTACTGGAAATGAACGCTTCAACATAGAAGAACGAAATTTGGGGAACCAAGTCGCCTTAGTGTACTGATCATTACCTGAAAGTATCATCCAGTTTGGGTGAAAAAATATTTGCTGAGATTTCTGGAGATTCGTAATTTTGGGAAGCTTGGCAACCCCTTCCCATGAAAGTGTTTCTCGCCAGTCACTGCTTAGGGCTACATCAAGAGGAAACAAAACGTAGAGATAGAATGTGAAACTACTTTGTTGTGTCAAGCTTCAAGAAGCTAGCACAAACCGTCTTGGATTTAGAGTTCCAAATACATCTATCAATATAGGAGAAAACAGAGTGAAACCTAAAAATTCAAACTGTTACTGGAAATGAACACTTCAACATAGAAGAACGAAATTTGGGGAACCAAGTCGCCTTAGTGTACTGATCATTACCTGAAAGTATCATCCAGTTTGGGTGAAAAAATATTTGCTGAGATTTCTGGAGATTCGTAATTTTTGGAAGCTTGGCAACCCCTTCCCATGAAAGTGTTTCTCGCCAGTCACTGCTTAGGGCTACATCAAGAGGAAACAAAACGTAGAGATAGAATGTGAAACTACTTTGTTGTGTCAAGTTTCAAGAAGCTAGCACAAACCATGTTGGATTTAGAGTTCCAAATACATCTATCAATATAGGAGAAAACAGAGTGAAACCTAAAAATTCAAACTGTTACTGGAAATGAACGCTTCAACATAGAAGAACGAAATTTGGGGAACCAAGTCACCTTAGTGTACTGATCATTACCTGAAAGTATCATCCAGTTTGGGTGAAAAAATATTTGCTGAGATTTCTGGAGATTCGTAATTTTTGGAGACTTGGCAAACCCTTCCCATGAAAGTGTTTCTCGCCAGTCACTGCTTAGGGCTACATCAAGAGGAAACAAAACGTAGAGATAGAACGTGATACTACTTTGCTGTGTCAAGTTTCAAGAAGCTAGCACAAACCGTTTTGGATTTAGCGTTCCAAATACATCTATCAATATAGGAGAAAACAGAGTGAAACCTAAAAATTCAAACTGTTACTGGAAATGAACGCTTCAACATAGAAGAACGAAATTTGGGGAACCAAGTCGCCTTAGTGTACTGATCATTACCTGAAAGTATCATCCAGTTTGGGTGAAAAAATATTTGCTGAGATTTCTGGAGATTCGTAATTTTTGGAAGCTTGGCAACCCCTTCCCATGAAAGTGTTTCTCGCCAGTCACTGCTTAGGGCTACATCAAGAGGAAACAAAACGTAGAGATAGAATGTGAAACTACTTTGTTGTGTCAAGCTTCAAGAAGCTACCACAAATCGTGTTGGGTTTAGAGTTCCAATACATCTATCAATATAGGAGAAAACAGAGTGAAACCAAAAAATTCAAACTGTTAGTGGAAATGAACGCTTCAACATAGAAGAACGAAATTTGGGGAACCAAGTCGCCTTAGTGTACTGATCATTACCTGAAAGTATCATCCAGTTTGGGTGAAAAAATATTTGCTGAGATTTCTGGAGATTCGTAATTTTTGGAAGCTTGGCAACCCCTTCCCATGAAAGTGTTTCTCGCCAGTCACTGCTTAGGGCTACATCAAGAGGAAACAAAACGTAGAGATAGAATGTGAAACTACTTTGTTGTGTCAAGTTTCAAGAAGCTAGCACAAACCATGTTGGATTTAGAGTTCCAAATACATCTATCAATATAGGAGAAAACAGAGTGAAACCTAAAAATTCAAACTGTTACTGGAAATGAACGCTTCAACATAGAAGAATGAAATTTGGGGAACCAAGTCGCCTTAGTGTACTGATCATTACCTGAAAGTATCATCCAGTTTGGGTGAAAAAATATTTGCTGAGATTTCTGGAGATTCGTAATTTTTGGAGACTTGGCAAACCCTTCCCATGAAAGTGTTTCTCGCCAGTCACTGCTTAGGGCTACATCAAGAGGAAACAAAACGTAGAGATAGAACGTGAAACTACTTTGCTGTGTCAAGTTTCAAGAAGCTAGCACAAACCGTTTTGGATTTAGCGTTCCAAATACATCTATCAATATAGGAGAAAACAGAGTGAAACCTAAAAATTCAAACTGTTAGTGGAAATGAACGCTTCAACATAGAAGAACGAAATTTGGGGAACCAAGTCGCCTTAGTGTACTGATCATTACCTGAAAGTATCATCCAGTTTGGGTGAAAAAATATTTGCTGAGATTTCTGGAGATTCGTAATTTTTGGAAGCTTGGCAACCCCTTCCCATGAAAGTGTTTCTCGCCAGTCACTGCTTAGGGCTACATCAAGAGGAAACAAAACGTAGAGATAGAATGTGAAACTACTTTGTTGTGTCAAGCTTCAAGAAGCTACCACAAATCGTGTTGGGTTTAGAGTTCCAATACATCTATCAATATAGGAGAAAACAGAGTGAAACCTAAAAATTCAAACTGTTAGTGGAAATGAACGCTTCAACATAGAAGAACGAAATTTGGGGAACCAAGTCGCCTTAGTGTACTGATCATTACCTGAAAGTATCATCCAGTTTGGGTGAAAAAATATTTGCTGAGATTTCTGGAGATTCGTAATTTTTGGAAGCTTGGCAACCCCTTCCCATGAAAGTGTTTCTCGCCAGTCACTGCTTAGGGCTACATCAAGAGGAAACAAAACGTAGAGATAGAATGTGAAACTACTTTGTTGTGTCAAGTTTCAAGAAGCTAGCACAAACCATGTTGGATTTAGAGTTCCAAATACATCTATCAATATAGGAGAAAACAGAGTGAAACCTAAAAATTGAAACTGTTACTGGAAATGAACGCTTCAACATAGAAGAACGAAATTTGGGGAACCAAGTCGCCTTAGTGTACTGATCATTACCTGAAAGTATCATCCAGTTTGGGTGAAAAAATATTTGCTGAGATTTCTGGAGATTCGTAATTTTGGGAAGCTTGGCAACCCCTTCCCATGAAAGTGTTTCTCGCCAGTCACTGCTTAGGGCTACATCAAGAGGAAACAAAACGTAGAGATAGAATGTGAAACTACTTTGTTGTGTCAAGCTTCAAGAAGCTAGCACAAACCGTCTTGGATTTAGAGTTCCAAATACATCTATCAATATAGGAGAAAACAGAGTGAAACCTAAAAATTCAAACTGTTACTGGAAATGAACACTTCAACATAGAAGAACGAAATTTGGGGAACCAAGTCGCCTTAGTGTACTGATCATTACCTGAAAGTATCATCCAGTTTGGGTGAAAAAATATTTGCTGAGATTTCTGGAGATTCGTAATTTTTGGAAGCTTGGCAACCCCTTCCCATGAAAGTGTTTCTCGCCAGTCACTGCTTAGGGCTACATCAAGAGGAAACAAAACGTAGAGATAGAATGTGAAACTACTTTGTTGTGTCAAGTTTCAAGAAGCTAGCACAAACCATGTTGGATTTAGAGTTCCAAATACATCTATCAATATAGGAGAAAACAGAGTGAAACCTAAAAATTCAAACTGTTACTGGAAATGAACGCTTCAACATAGAAGAATGAAATTTGGGGAACCAAGTCGCCTTAGTGTACTGATCATTACCTGAAAGTATCATCCAGTTTGGGTGAAAAAATATTTGCTGAGATTTCTGGAGATTCGTAATTTTTGGAGACTTGGCAAACCGTTCCCATGAAAGTGTTTCTCGCCAGTCACTGCTTAGGGCTACATCAAGAGGAAACAAAACGTAGAGATAGAATGTGAAACTACTTTGTTGTGTCAAGCTTCAAGAAGCTAGCACAAACCATGTTGGATTTAGAGTTCCAAATACATCTATCAATATAGGAGAAAACAGAGTGAAACCTAAAAATTCAAACTGTTACTGGAAATGAACGCTTCAACATAGAAGAATGAAATTTGGGGAACCAAGTCGCCTTAGTGTACTGATCATTACCTGAAAGTATCATCCAGTTTGGGTGAAAAAATATTTGCTGAGATTTCTGGAGATTCGTAATTTTTGGAGACTTAGCAAACCCTTCCCATGAAAGTGTTTCTCGCCAGTCACTGCTTAGGGCTACATCAAGAGGAAACAAAACGTAGAGATAGAACGTGAAACTACTTTGTTGTGTCAAGTTTCAAGAAGCTAGCACAAACCATGTTGGATTTAGAGTTCCAAATACATCTATCAATATAGGAGAAAACAGAGTGAAACCTAAAAATTGAAACTGTTACTGGAAATGAACGCTTCAACATAGAAGAACGAAATTTGGGGAACCAAGTCGCCTTAGTGTACTGATCATTACCTGAAAGTATCATCCAGTTTGGGTGAAAAAATATTTGCTGAGATTTCTGGAGATTCGTAATTTTGGGAAGCTTGGCAACCCCTTCCCATGAAAGTGTTTCTCGCCAGTCACTGCTTAGGGCTACATCAAGAGGAAACAAAACGTAGAGATAGAATGTGAAACTACTTTGTTGTGTCAAGCTTCAAGAAGCTAGCACAAACCGTCTTGGATTTAGAGTTCCAAATACATCTATCAATATAGGAGAAAACAGAGTGAAACCTAAAAATTCAAACTGTTACTGGAAATGAACACTTCAACATAGAAGAACGAAATTTGGGGAACCAAGTCGCCTTAGTGTACTGATCATTACCTGAAAGTATCATCCAGTTTGGGTGAAAAAATATTTGCTGAGATTTCTGGAGATTCGTAATTTTTGGAAGCTTGGCAACCCCTTCCCATGAAAGTGTTTCTCGCCAGTCACTGCTTAGGGCTACATCAAGAGGAAACAAAACGTAGAGATAGAATGTGAAACTACTTTGTTGTGTCAAGTTTCAAGAAGCTAGCACAAACCATGTTGGATTTAGAGTTCCAAATACATCTATCAATATAGGAGAAAACAGAGTGAAACCTAAAAATTCAAACTGTTACTGGAAATGAACGCTTCAACATAGAAGAATGAAATTTGGGGAACCAAGTCGCCTTAGTGTACTGATCATTACCTGAAAGTATCATCCAGTTTGGGTGAAAAAATATTTGCTGAGATTTCTGGAGATTCGTAATTTTTGGAGACTTGGCAAACCGTTCCCATGAAAGTGTTTCTCGCCAGTCACTGCTTAGGGCTACATCAAGAGGAAACAAAACGTAGAGATAGAATGTGAAACTACTTTGTTGTGTCAAGCTTCAAGAAGCTAGCACAAATCGTGTTGGATTTAGAGTTCCAAATACATCTATCAATATAGGAGAAAACAGAGTGAAACCTAAAAATTCAAACTGTTACTGGAAATGAACGCTTCAACATAGAAGAATGAAATTTGGGGAACCAAGTCGCCTTAGTGTACTGATCATTACCTGAAAGTATCATCCAGTTTGGGTGAAAAAATATTTGCTGAGATTTCTGGAGATTCGTAATTTTTGGAGACTTAGCAAACCCTTCCCATGAAAGTGTTTCTCGCCAGTCACTGCTTAGGGCTACATCAAGAGGAAACAAAACGTAGAGATAGAACGTGAAACTACTTTGTTGTGTCAAGTTTCAAGATGCTAGCACAAACCATGTTGGATTTAGAGTTCCAAATACATCTATCAATATAGGAGAAAACAGAGTGAAACCTAAAAATTCAAACTGTTACTGGAAATGAACGCTTCAACATAGAAGAACGAAATTTGGGGAACCAAGTCGCCTTAGTGTACTGATCATTACCTGAAAGTATCATCCAGTTTGGGTGAAAAAATATTTGCTGAGATTTCTGGAGATTCGTAATTTTTGGAAGCTTGGCAACCCCTTCCCATGAAAGTGTTTCTCGCCAGTCACTGCTTAGGGCTACATCAAGAGGAAACAAAACGTAGAGATAGAATGTGAAACTACTTTGTTGTGTCAAGCTTCAAGAAGCTAGCACAAATCGTGTTGGATTTAGAGTTCCAAATACATCTATCAATATAGGAGAAAACAGAGTGAAACCTAAAAATTCAAACTGTTACTGGAAATGAACGCTTCAACATAGAAGAACGAAATTTGGGGAACCAAGTCGCCTTAGTGTACTGATCATTACCTGAAAGTATCATCCAGTTTGGGTGAAAAAATATTTGCTGAGATTTCTGGAGATTCGTAATTTTTGGAAGCTTGGCAACCCCTTCCCATGAAAGTGTTTCTCGCCAGTCACTGCTTAGGGCTACATCAAGAGGAAACAAAACGTAGAGATAGAATGTGAAACTACTTTGTTGTGTCAAGCTTCAAGAAGCTACCACAAATCGTGTTGGGTTTAGAGTTCCAATACATCTATCAATATAGGAGAAAACAGAGTGAAACCTAAAAATTCAAACTGTTAGTGGAAATGAACGCTTCAACATAGAAGAACGAAATTTGGGGAACCAAGTCGCCTTAGTGTACTGATCATTACCTGAAAGTATCATCCAGTTTGGGTGAAAAAATATTTGCTGAGATTTCTGGAGATTCGTAATTTTGGGAAGCTTGGCAACCCCTTCCCATGAAAGTGTTTCTCGCCAGTCACTGCTTAGGGCTACATCAAGAGGAAACAAAACGTAGAGATAGAATGTGAAACTACTTTGTTGTGTCAAGTTTCAAGAAGCTAGCACAAACCATGTTGGATTTAGAGTTCCAAATACATCTATCAATATAGGAGAAAACAGAGTGAAACCTAAAAATTGAAACTGTTACTGGAAATGAACGCTTCAACATAGAAGAACGAAATTTGGGGAACCAAGTCGCCTTAGTGTACTGATCATTACCTGAAAGTATCATCCAGTTTGGGTGAAAAAATATTTGCTGAGATTTCTGGAGATTCGTAATTTTGGGAAGCTTGGCAACCCCTTCCCATGAAAGTGTTTCTCGCCAGTCACTGCTTAGGGCTACATCAAGAGGAAACAAAACGTAGAGATAGAATGTGAAACTACTTTGTTGTGTCAAGCTTCAAGAAGCTAGCACAAACCGTCTTGGATTTAGAGTTCCAAATACATCTATCAATATAGGAGAAAACAGAGTGAAACCTAAAAATTCAAACTGTTACTGGAAATGAACACTTCAACATAGAAGAACGAAATTTGGGGAACCAAGTCGCCTTAGTGTACTGATCATTACCTGAAAGTATCATCCAGTTTGGGTGAAAAAATATTTGCTGAGATTTCTGGAGATTCGTAATTTTTGGAAGCTTGGCAACCCCTTCCCATGAAAGTGTTTCTCGCCAGTCACTGCTTAGGGCTACATCAAGAGGAAACAAAACGTAGAGATAGAATGTGAAACTACTTTGTTGTGTCAAGTTTCAAGAAGCTAGCACAAACCATGTTGGATTTAGAGTTCCAAATACATCTATCAATATAGGAGAAAACAGAGTGAAACCTAAAAATTCAAACTGTTACTGGAAATGAACGCTTCAACATAGAAGAATGAAATTTGGGGAACCAAGTCGCCTTAGTGTACTGATCATTACCTGAAAGTATCATCCAGTTTGGGTGAAAAAATATTTGCTGAGATTTCTGGAGATTCGTAATTTTTGGAGACTTGGCAAACCGTTCCCATGAAAGTGTTTCTCGCCAGTCACTGCTTAGGGCTACATCAAGAGGAAACAAAACGTAGAGATAGAATGTGAAACTACTTTGTTGTGTCAAGCTTCAAGAAGCTAGCACAAACCATGTTGGATTTAGAGTTCCAAATACATCTATCAATATAGGAGAAAACAGAGTGAAACCTAAAAATTCAAACTGTTACTGGAAATGAACGCTTCAACATAGAAGAATGAAATTTGGGGAACCAAGTCGCCTTAGTGTACTGATCATTACCTGAAAGTATCATCCAGTTTGGGTGAAAAAATATTTGCTGAGATTTCTGGAGATTCGTAATTTTTGGAGACTTAGCAAACCCTTCCCATGAAAGTGTTTCTCGCCAGTCACTGCTTAGGGCTACATCAAGAGGAAACAAAACGTAGAGATAGAACGTGAAACTACTTTGTTGTGTCAAGTTTCAAGAAGCTAGCACAAACCATGTTGGATTTAGAGTTCCAAATACATCTATCAATATAGGAGAAAACAGAGTGAAACCTAAAAATTGAAACTGTTACTGGAAATGAACGCTTCAACATAGAAGAACGAAATTTGGGGAACCAAGTCGCCTTAGTGTACTGATCATTACCTGAAAGTATCATCCAGTTTGGGTGAAAAAATATTTGCTGAGATTTCTGGAGATTCGTAATTTTGGGAAGCTTGGCAACCCCTTCCCATGAAAGTGTTTCTCGCCAGTCACTGCTTAGGGCTACATCAAGAGGAAACAAAACGTAGAGATAGAATGTGAAACTACTTTGTTGTGTCAAGCTTCAAGAAGCTAGCACAAACCGTCTTGGATTTAGAGTTCCAAATACATCTATCAATATAGGAGAAAACAGAGTGAAACCTAAAAATTCAAACTGTTACTGGAAATGAACACTTCAACATAGAAGAACGAAATTTGGGGAACCAAGTCGCCTTAGTGTACTGATCATTACCTGAAAGTATCATCCAGTTTGGGTGAAAAAATATTTGCTGAGATTTCTGGAGATTCGTAATTTTTGGAAGCTTGGCAACCCCTTCCCATGAAAGTGTTTCTCGCCAGTCACTGCTTAGGGCTACATCAAGAGGAAACAAAACGTAGAGATAGAATGTGAAACTACTTTGTTGTGTCAAGTTTCAAGAAGCTAGCACAAACCATGTTGGATTTAGAGTTCCAAATACATCTATCAATATAGGAGAAAACAGAGTGAAACCTAAAAATTCAAACTGTTACTGGAAATGAACGCTTCAACATAGAAGAATGAAATTTGGGGAACCAAGTCGCCTTAGTGTACTGATCATTACCTGAAAGTATCATCCAGTTTGGGTGAAAAAATATTTGCTGAGATTTCTGGAGATTCGTAATTTTTGGAGACTTGGCAAACCGTTCCCATGAAAGTGTTTCTCGCCAGTCACTGCTTAGGGCTACATCAAGAGGAAACAAAACGTAGAGATAGAATGTGAAACTACTTTGTTGTGTCAAGCTTCAAGAAGCTAGCACAAATCGTGTTGGATTTAGAGTTCCAAATACATCTATCAATATAGGAGAAAACAGAGTGAAACCTAAAAATTCAAACTGTTACTGGAAATGAACGCTTCAACATAGAAGAATGAAATTTGGGGAACCAAGTCGCCTTAGTGTACTGATCATTACCTGAAAGTATCATCCAGTTTGGGTGAAAAAATATTTGCTGAGATTTCTGGAGATTCGTAATTTTGGGAAGCTTGGCAACCCCTTCCCATGAAAGTGTTTCTCGCCAGTCACTGCTTAGGGCTACATCAAGAGGAAACAAAACGTAGAGATAGAATGTGAAACTACTTTGTTGTGTCAAGCTTCAAGAAGCTAGCACAAACCGTCTTGGATTTAGAGTTCCAAATACATCTATCAATATAGGAGAAAACAGAGTGAAACCTAAAAATTCAAACTGTTACTGGAAATGAACACTTCAACATAGAAGAACGAAATTTGGGGAACCAAGTCGCCTTAGTGTACTGATCATTACCTGAAAGTATCATCCAGTTTGGGTGAAAAAATATTTGCTGAGATTTCTGGAGATTCGTAATTTTTGGAAGCTTGGCAACCCCTTCCCATGAAAGTGTTTCTCGCCAGTCACTGCTTAGGGCTACATCAAGAGGAAACAAAACGTAGAGATAGAATGTGAAACTACTTTGTTGTGTCAAGTTTCAAGAAGCTAGCACAAACCATGTTGGATTTAGAGTTCCAAATACATCTATCAATATAGGAGAAAACAGAGTGAAACCTAAAAATTCAAACTGTTACTGGAAATGAACGCTTCAACATAGAAGAATGAAATTTGGGGAACCAAGTCGCCTTAGTGTACTGATCATTACCTGAAAGTATCATCCAGTTTGGGTGAAAAAATATTTGCAGAGATTTCTGGAGATTCGTAATTTTTGGAGACTTGGCAAACCGTTCCCATGAAAGTGTTTCTCGCCAGTCACTGCTTAGGGCTACATCAAGAGGAAACAAAACGTAGAGATAGAATGTGAAACTACTTTGTTGTGTCAAGCTTCAAGAAGCTAGCACAAACCATGTTGGATTTAGAGTTCCAAATACATCTATCAATATAGGAGAAAACAGAGTGAAACCTAAAAATTCAAACTGTTACTGGAAATGAACGCTTCAACATAGAAGAATGAAATTTGGGGAACCAAGTCGCCTTAGTGTACTGATCATTACCTGAAAGTATCATCCAGTTTGGGTGAAAAAATATTTGCTGAGATTTCTGGAGATTCGTAATTTTTGGAGACTTAGCAAACCCTTCCCATGAAAGTGTTTCTCGCCAGTCACTGCTTAGGGCTACATCAAGAGGAAACAAAACGTAGAGATAGAACGTGAAACTACTTTGTTGTGTCAAGTTTCAAGAAGCTAGCACAAACCATGTTGGATTTAGAGTTCCAAATACATCTATCAATATAGGAGAAAACAGAGTGAAACCTAAAAATTGAAACTGTTACTGGAAATGAACGCTTCAACATAGAAGAACGAAATTTGGGGAACCAAGTCGCCTTAGTGTACTGATCATTACCTGAAAGTATCATCCAGTTTGGGTGAAAAAATATTTGCTGAGATTTCTGGAGATTCGTAATTTTGGGAAGCTTGGCAACCCCTTCCCATGAAAGTGTTTCTCGCCAGTCACTGCTTAGGGCTACATCAAGAGGAAACAAAACGTAGAGATAGAATGTGAAACTACTTTGTTGTGTCAAGCTTCAAGAAGCTAGCACAAACCGTCTTGGATTTAGAGTTCCAAATACATCTATCAATATAGGAGAAAACAGAGTGAAACCTAAAAATTCAAACTGTTACTGGAAATGAACACTTCAACATAGAAGAACGAAATTTGGGGAACCAAGTCGCCTTAGTGTACTGATCATTACCTGAAAGTATCATCCAGTTTGGGTGAAAAAATATTTGCTGAGATTTCTGGAGATTCGTAATTTTTGGAAGCTTGGCAACCCCTTCCCATGAAAGTGTTTCTCGCCAGTCACTGCTTAGGGCTACATCAAGAGGAAACAAAACGTAGAGATAGAATGTGAAACTACTTTGTTGTGTCAAGTTTCAAGAAGCTAGCACAAACCATGTTGGATTTAGAGTTCCAAATACATCTATCAATATAGGAGAAAACAGAGTGAAACCTAAAAATTCAAACTGTTACTGGAAATGAACGCTTCAACATAGAAGAATGAAATTTGGGGAACCAAGTCGCCTTAGTGTACTGATCATTACCTGAAAGTATCATCCAGTTTGGGTGAAAAAATATTTGCTGAGATTTCTGGAGATTCGTAATTTTTGGAGACTTGGCAAACCGTTCCCATGAAAGTGTTTCTCGCCAGTCACTGCTTAGGGCTACATCAAGAGGAAACAAAACGTAGAGATAGAATGTGAAACTACTTTGTTGTGTCAAGCTTCAAGAAGCTAGCACAAATCGTGTTGGATTTAGAGTTCCAAATACATCTATCAATATAGGAGAAAACAGAGTGAAACCTAAAAATTCAAACTGTTACTGGAAATGAACGCTTCAACATAGAAGAATGAAATTTGGGGAACCAAGTCGCCTTAGTGTACTGATCATTACCTGAAAGTATCATCCAGTTTGGGTGAAAAAATATTTGCTGAGATTTCTGGAGATTCGTAATTTTTGGAGACTTAGCAAACCCTTCCCATGAAAGTGTTTCTCGCCAGTCACTGCTTAGGGCTACATCAAGAGGAAACAAAACGTAGAGATAGAACGTGAAACTACTTTGTTGTGTCAAGTTTCAAGATGCTAGCACAAACCATGTTGGATTTAGAGTTCCAAATACATCTATCAATATAGGAGAAAACAGAGTGAAACCTAAAAATTCAAACTGTTACTGGAAATGAACGCTTCAACATAGAAGAACGAAATTTGGGGAACCAAGTCGCCTTAGTGTACTGATCATTACCTGAAAGTATCATCCAGTTTGGGTGAAAAAATATTTGCTGAGATTTCTGGAGATTCGTAATTTTTGGAAGCTTGGCAACCCCTTCCCATGAAAGTGTTTCTCGCCAGTCACTGCTTAGGGCTACATCAAGAGGAAACAAAACGTAGAGATAGAATGTGAAACTACTTTGTTGTGTCAAGCTTCAAGAAGCTAGCACAAATCGTGTTGGATTTAGAGTTCCAAATACATCTATCAATATAGGAGAAAACAGAGTGAAACCTAAAAATTCAAACTGTTACTGGAAATGAACGCTTCAACATAGAAGAATGAAATTTGGGGAACCAAGTCGCCTTAGTGTACTGATCATTACCTGAAAGTATCATCCAGTTTGGGTGAAAAAATATTTGCTGAGATTTCTGGAGATTCGTAATTTTTGGAAGCTTGGCAACCCCTTCCCATGAAAGTGTTTCTCGCCAGTCACTGCTTAGGGCTACATCAAGAGGAAACAAAACGTAGAGATAGAACGTGAAACTACTTTGTTTTGTCAACTTTCAAGAAGCTAGCACAAACCGTGTTGGATTCAGAGTTCCAAATACATCTATCAATATAGGAGAAAACAGAGTGAAACCTAAAAATTCAAACTGTTACTGGAAATGAACGCTTCAACATAGAAGAACGAAATTTGGGGAACCAAGTCGCCTTAGTGTACTGATCATTACCTGAAAGTATCATCCAGTTGGGGTGAAAAAATATTTGCTGAGATTTCTGGAGATTCGTAATTTTGGGAAGCTTGGCAACCCCTTCCCATGAAAGTGTTTCTCGCCAGTCACTGCTTAGGGCTACATCAAGAGGAAACAAAACGTAGAGATAGAACGTGAAACTACTTTGTTGTGTCAAGTTTCAAGAAGCTAGCACAAACCGTCTTGGATTTAGAGTTCCAAATACATCTATCAATATAGGAGAAAACAGAGTGAAACCTAAAAATTCAAACTGTTACTGGAAATGAACGCTTCAACATAGAAACGAAATTTGGGGAACCAAGTCGCCTTAGTGTACTGATCATTACCTGAAAGTATCATCCAGTTTGGGTGAAAAAATATTTGCTGAGATTTCTGGAGATTCGTAATTTTTGGAAGCTTGGCAACCCCTTCCCATGAAAGTGTTTCTCGCCAGTCACTGCTTAGGGCTACATCAAGAGGAAACAAAACGTAGAGATAGAATGTGAAACTACTTTGTTGTGTCAAGCTTCAAGAAGCTACCACAAATCGTGTTGGATTTACAGTTCCAATACATCTATCAATATAGGAGAAAACAGAGTGAAACCTAAAAATTCAAATTGTTAGTGGAAATGAACGCTTCAACATAGAAGAACGAAATTTGGGGAACCAAGTCGCCTTAGTGTACTGATCATTACCTGAAAGTATCATCCAGTTTGGGTGAAAAAATATTTGCTGAGATTTCTGGAGATTCGTAATTTTTGGAAGCTTGGCAACCCCTTCCCATGAAAGTGTTTCTCGCCAGTCACTGCTTAGGGCTACATCAAGAGGAAACAAAACGTAGAGATAGAACGTGAAACTACTTTGTTTTGTCAACTTTCAAGAAGCTAGCACAAACCGTGTTGGATTCAGAGTTCCAAATACATCTATCAATATAGGAGAAAAGAGAGTGAAACCTAAAAATTCAAACTGTTACTGGAAATGAACGCTTCAACATAGAAGAATGAAATTTGGGGAACCAAGTCGCCTTAGTGTACTGATCATTACCTGAAAGTATCATCCAGTTTGGGTGAAAAAATATTTGCTGAGATTTCTGGAGATTCGTAATTTTTGGAAGCTTGGCAACCCCTTCCCATGAAAGTGTTTCTCGCCAGTCACTGCTTAGGGCTACATCAAGAGGAAACAAAACGTAGAGATAGAACGTGAAACTACTTTGTTGTGTCAAGCTTCAAGAAGCTAGCACAAACCGTCTTGGATTCAGAGTTCCAAATACATCTATCAATATAGGAGAAAACAGAGTGAAACCTAAAAATTCAAACTGTTACTGGAAATGAACGCTTCAACATAGAAGAACGAAATTTGGGGAACCAAGTCGCCTTAGTGTACTGATCATTACCTGAAAGTATCATCCAGTTTGGGTGAAAAAATATTTGCTGAGATTTCTGGAGATTCGTAATTTTTGGAAGCTTGGCAACCCCTTCCCATGAAAGTGTTTCTCGCCAGTCACTGCTTAGGGCTACATCAAGAGGAAACAAAACGTAGAGATAGAACGTGAAACTACTTTGCTGTGTCAAGTTTCAAGAAGCTAGCACAAACCGTTTTGGATTTAGCGTTCCAAATACATCTATCAATATAGGAGAAAACAGAGTGAAACCTAAAAATTCAAACTGTTACTGGAAATGAACGCTTCAACATAGAAGAACGAAATTTGGGGAACCAAGTCGCCTTAGTGTACTGATCATTACCTGAAAGTATCATCCAGTTTGGGTGAAAAAATATTTGCTGAGATTTCTGGAGATTCGTAATTTTTGGAAGCTTGGCAACCCCTTCCCATGAAAGTGTTTCTCGCCAGTCACTGCTTAGGGCTACATCAAGAGGAAACAAAACGTAGAGATAGAATGTGAAACTACTTTGTTGTGTCAAGCTTCAAGAAGCTACCACAAATCGTGTTGGGTTTAGAGTTCCAATACATCTATCAATATAGGAGAAAACAGAGTGAAACCTAAAAATTCAAACTGTTAGTGGAAATGAACGCTTCAACATAGAAGAACGAAATTTGGGGAACCAAGTCGCCTTAGTGTACTGATCATTACCTGAAAGTATCATCCAGTTTGGGTGAAAAAATATTTGCTGAGATTTCTGGAGATTCGTAATTTTTGGAAGCTTGGCAACCCCTTCCCATGAAAGTGTTTCTCGCCAGTCACTGCTTAGGGCTACATCAAGAGGAAACAAAACGTAGAGATAGAATGTGAAACTACTTTGTTGTGCCAAGTTTCAAGAAGCTAGCACAAACCATGTTGGATTTAGAGTTCCAAATACATCTATCAATATAGGAGAAAACAGAGTGAAACCTAAAAATTCAAACTGTTACTGGAAATGAACGCTTCAACATAGAAGAATGAAATTTGGGGAACCAAGTCGCCTTAGTGTACTGATCATTACCTGAAAGTATCATCCAGTTTGGGTGAAAAAATATTTGCTGAGATTTCTGGAGATTCGTAATTTTTGGAGACTTGGCAAACCCTTCCCATGAAAGTGTTTCTCGCCAGTCACTGCTTAGGGCTACATCAAGAGGAAACAAAACGTAGAGAAAGAACGTGAAACTACTTTGCTGTGTCAAGTTTCAAGAAGCTAGCACAAACCGTTTTGGATTTAGCGTTCCAAATACATCTATCAATATAGGAGAAAAGAGAGTGAAACCTAAAAATTCAAACTGTTACTGGAAATGAACGCTTCAACATAGAAGAATGAAATTTGGGGAACCAAGTCGCCTTAGTGTACTGATCATTACCTGAAAGTATCATCCAGTTTGGGTGAAAAAATATTTGCTGAGATTTCTGGAGATTCGTAATTTTTGGAAGCTTGGCAACCCCTTCCCATGAAAGTGTTTCTCGCCAGTCACTGCTTAGGGCTACATCAAGAGGAAACAAAACGTAGAGATAGAATGTGAAACTACTTTGTTGTGTCAAGCTTCAAGAAGCTAGCACAAACCGTCTTGGATTTAGAGTTCCAAATACATCTATCAATATAGGAGAAAACAGAGTGAAACCTAAAAATTCAAACTGTTAGTGGAAATGAACGCTTCAACATAGAAGAACGAAATTTGGGGAACCAAGTCGCCTTAGTGTACTGATCATTACCTGAAAGTATCATCCAGTTTGGGTGAAAAAATATTTGCTGAGATTTCTGGAGATTCGTAATTTTTGGAAGCTTGGCAACCCCTTCCCATGAAAGTGTTTCTCGCCAGTCACTGCTTAGGGCTACATCAAGAGGAAACAAAACGTAGAGATAGAATGTGAAACTACTTTGTTGTGTCAAGTTTCAAGAAGCTAGCACAAACCATGTTGGATTTAGAGTTCCAAATACATCTATCAATATAGGAGAAAACAGAGTGAAACCTAAAAATTCAAACTGTTACTGGAAATGAACGCTTCAACATAGAAGAATGAAATTTGGGGAATCAAGTCGCCTTAGTGTACTGATCATTACCTGAAAGTATCATCCAGTTTGGGTGAAAAAATATTTGCTGAGATTTCTGGAGATTCGTAATTTTTGGAGACTTGGCAAACCCTTCCCATGAAAGTGTTTCTCGCCAGTCACTGCTTAGGGCTACATCAAGAGGAAACAAAACGTAGAGATAGAACGTGAAACTACTTTGCTGTGTCAAGTTTCAAGAAGCTAGCACAAACCGTTTTGGATTTAGCGTTCCAAATACATCTATCAATATAGGAGAAAAGAGAGTGAAACCTAAAAATTCAAACTGTTACTGGAAATGAACGCTTCAACATAGAAGAATGAAATTTGGGGAACCAAGTCGCCTTAGTGTACTGATCATTACCTGAAAGTATCATCCAGTTTGGGTGAAAAAATATTTGCTGAGATTTCTGGAGATTCGTAATTTTGGGAAGCTTTGCAACCCCTTCCCATGAAAGTGTTTCTCGCCAGTCACTGCTTAGGGCTACATCAAGAGGAAACAAAACGTAGAGATAGAATGTGAAACTACTTTGTTGTGTCAAGTTTCAAGATGCTAGCACAAACCATCTTGGATTTAGAGTTCCAAATACATCTATCAATATAGGAGAAAACAGAGTGAAACCTAAAAATTCAAACTGTTACTGGAAATGAACGCTTCAACATAGAAGAATGAAATTTGGGGAACCAAGTCGCCTTAGTGTACTGATCATTACCTGAAAGTATCATCCAGTTTGGGTGAAAAAATATTTGCTGAGATTTCTGGAGATTCGTAATTTTTGGAAGCTTGGCAAACCCTTCCCATGAAAGTGTTTCTCGCCAGTCACTGCTTAGGGCTACATCAAGAGGAAACAAAACGTAGAGATAGAACGTGAAACTACTTTGCTGTGTCAAGTTTCAAGAAGCTAGCACAAACCGTTTTGGATTTAGCGTTCCAAATACATCTATCAATATAGGAGAAAACAGAGTGAAACCTAAAAATTCAAACTGTTACTGGAAATGAACGCTTCAACATAGAAGAACGAAATTTGGGGAACCAAGTCGCCTTAGTGTACTGATCATTACCTGAAAGTATCATCCAGTTTGGGTGAAAAAATATTTGCTGAGATTTCTGGAGATTCGTAATTTTTGGAAGCTTGGCAACCCCTTCCCATGAAAGTGTTTCTCGCCAGTCACTGCTTAGGGCTACATCAAGAGGAAACAAAACGTAGAGATAGAATGTGAAACTACTTTGTTGTGTCAAGCTTCAAGAAGCTACCACAAATCGTGTTGGGTTTAGAGTTCCAATACATCTATCAATATAGGAGAAAACACAGTGAAACCTAAAAATTCAAACTGTTAGTGGAAATGAACGCTTCAACATAGAAGAACGAAATTTGGGGAACCAAGTCGCCTTAGTGTACTGATCATTACCTGAAAGTATCATCCAGTTTGGGTGAAAAAATATTTGCTGAGATTTCTGGAGATTCGTAATTTTTGGAAGCTTGGCAACCCCTTCCCATGAAAGTGTTTCTCGCCAGTCACTGCTTAGGGCTACATCAAGAGGAAACAAAACGTAGAGATAGAACGTGAAACTACTTTGCTGTGTCAAGTTTCAAGAAGCTAGCACAAACCGTTTTGGATTTAGCGTTCCAAATACATCTATCAATATAGGAGAAAAGAGAGTGAAACCTAAAAATTCAAACTGTTACTGGAAATGAACGCTTCAACATAGAAGAATGAAATTTGGGGAACCAAGTCGCCTTAGTGTACTGATCATTACCTGAAAGTATCATCCAGTTTGGGTGAAAAAATATTTGCTGAGATTTCTGGAGATTCGTAATTTTGGGAAGCTTTGCAACCCCTTCCCATGAAAGTGTTTCTCGCCAGTCACTGCTTAGGGCTACATCAAGAGGAAACAAAACGTAGAGATAGAATGTGAAACTACTTTGTTGTGTCAAGTTTCAAGAAGCTAGCACAAACCGTCTTGGATTTAGAGTTCCAAATACATCTATCAATATAGGAGAAAACAGAGTGAAACCTAAAAATTCAAACTGTTACTGGAAATGAACGCTTCAACATAGAAGAACGAAATTTGGGGAACCAAGTCGCCTTAGTGTACTGATCATTACCTGAAAGTATCATCCAGTTTGGGTGAAAAAATATTTGCTGAGATTTCTGGAGATTCGTAATTTTTGGAAGCTTGGCAAACCCTTCCCATGAAAGTGTTTCTCGCCAGTCACTGCTTAGGGCTACATCAAGAGGAAACAAAACGTAGAGATAGAACGTGAAACTACTTTGCTGTGTCAAGTTTCAAGAAGCTAGCACAAACCGTTTTGGATTTAGCGTTCCAAATACATCTATCAATATAGGAGAAAACAGAGTGAAACCTAAAAATTCAAACTGTTAGTGGAAATGAACGCTTCAACATGGAAGAACGAAATTTGGGGAACCAAGTCGCCTTAGTGTACTGATCATTACCTGAAAGTATCATCCAGTTTGGGTGAAAAAATATTTGCTGAGATTTCTGGAGATTCGTAATTTTTGGAAGCTTGGCAACCCCTTCCCATGAAAGTGTTTCTCGCCAGTCACTGCTTAGGGCTACATCAAGAGGAAACAAAACGTAGAGATAGAATGTGAAACTACTTTGTTGTGTCAAGCTTCAAGAAGCTAGCACAAATCGTGTTGGATTTAGAGTTCCAAATACATCTATCAATATAGGAGAAAACAGAGTGAAACCTAAAAATTCAAACTGTTACTGGAAATGAACGCTTCAACATAGAAGAACGAAATTTGGGGAACCAAGTCGCCTTAGTGTACTGATCATTACCTGAAAGTATCATCCAGTTTGGGTGAAAAAATATTTGCTGAGATTTCTGGAGATTCGTAATTTTTGGAAGCTTGGCAACCCCTTCCCATGAAAGTGTTTCTCGCCAGTCACTGCTTAGGGCTACATCAAGAGGAAACAAAACGTAGAGATAGAACGTGAAACTACTTTGTTTTGTCAACTTTCAAGAAGCTAGCACAAACCGTGTTGGATTCAGAGTTCCAAATACATCTATCAATATAGGAGAAAACAGAGTGAAACCTAAAAATTCAAACTGTTAGTGGAAATGAACGCTTCAACATAGAAGAACGAAATTTGGGGAACCAAGTCGCCTTAGTGTACTGATCATTACCTGAAAGTATCATCCAGTTTGGGTGAAAAAATATTTGCTGAGATTTCTGGAGATTCGTAATTTTTGGAAGCTTGGCAACCCCTTCCCATGAAAGTGTTTCTCGCCAGTCACTGCTTAGGGCTACATCAAGAGGAAACAAAACGTAGAGATAGAATGTGAAACTACTTTGTTGTGTCAAGCTTCAAGAAGCTACCACAAATCGTGTTGGGTTTAGAGTTCCAATACATCTATCAATATAGGAGAAAACAGAGTGAAACCTAAAAATTCAAACTGTTAGTGGAAATGAACGCTTCAACATAGAAGAACGAAATTTGGGGAACCAAGTCGCCTTAGTGTACTGATCATTACCTGAAAGTATCATCCAGTTTGGGTGAAAAAATATTTGCTGAGATTTCTGGAGATTCGTAATTTTTGGAAGCTTGGCAACCCCTTCCCATGAAAGTGTTTCTCGCCAGTCACTGCTTAGGGCTACATCAAGAGGAAACAAAACGTAGAGATAGAATGTGAAACTACTTTGTTGTGCCAAGTTTCAAGAAGCTAGCACAAACCATGTTGGATTTAGAGTTCCAAATACATCTATCAATATAGGAGAAAACAGAGTGAAACCTAAAAATTCAAACTGTTACTGGAAATGAACGCTTCAACATAGAAGAATGAAATTTGGGGAACCAAGTCGCCTTAGTGTACTGATCATAACCTGAAAGTATCATCCAGTTTGGGTGAAAAAATATTTGCTGAGATTTCTGGAGATTCGTAATTTTTGGAGACTTGGCAAACCCTTCCCATGAAAGTGTTTCTCGCCAGTCACTGCTTAGGGCTACATCAAGAGGAAACAAAACGTAGAGATAGAACGTGAAACTACTTTGCTGTGTCAAGTTTCAAGAAGCTAGCACAAACCGTTTTGGATTTAGCGTTCCAAATACATCTATCAATATAGGAGAAAAGAGAGTGAAACCTAAAAATTCAAACTGTTACTGGAAATGAACGCTTCAACATAGAAGAATGAAATTTGGGGAACCAAGTCGCCTTAGTGTACTGATCATTACCTGAAAGTATCATCCAGTTTGGGTGAAAAAATATTTGCTGAGATTTCTGGAGATTCGTAATTTTTGGAAGCTTGGCAACCCCTTCCCATGAAAGTGTTTCTCGCCAGTCACTGCTTAGGGCTACATCAAGAGGAAACAAAACGTAGAGATAGAATGTGAAACTACTTTGTTGTGTCAAGCTTCAAGAAGCTAGCACAAACCGTCTTGGATTTAGAGTTCCAAATACATCTATCAATATAGGAGAAAACAGAGTGAAACCGAAAAATTCAAACTGTTACTGGAAATGAACGCTTCAACATAGAAGAACGAAATTTGGGGAACCAAGTCGCCTTAGTGTACTGATCATTACCTGAAAGTATCATCCAGTTTGGGTGAAAAAATATTTGCTGAGATTTCTGGAGATTCGTAATTTTTGGAAGCTTGGCAACCCCTTCCCATGAAAGTGTTTCTCGGCAGTCACTGCTTAGGGCTACATCAAGAGGAAACAAAACGTAGAGATAGAATGTGAAACTACTTTGTTGTGTCAAGTTTCAAGAAGCTAGCACAAACCATGTTGGATTTAGAGTTCCAAATACATCTATCAATATAGGAGAAAACAGAGTGAAACCTAAAAATTCAAACTGTTAATGGAAATGAACGCTTCAACATAGAAGAATGAAATTTGGGGAATCAAGTCGCCTTAGTGTACTGATCATTACCTGAAAGTATCATCCAGTTTGGGTGAAAAAATATTTGCTGAGATTTCTGGAGATTCGTAATTTTTGGAGACTTGGCAAACCCTTCCCATGAAAGTGTTTCTCGCCAGTCACTGCTTAGGGCTACATCAAGAGGAAACAAAACGTAGAGATAGAACGTGAAACTACTTTGCTGTGTCAAGTTTCAAGAAGCTAGCACAAACCGTTTTGGATTTAGCGTTCCAAATACATCTATCAATATAGGAGAAAAGAGAGTGAAACCTAAAAATTCAAACTGTTACTGGAAATGAACGCTTCAACATAGAAGAATGAAATTTGGGGAACCAAGTCGCCTTAGTGTACTGATCATTACCTGAAAGTATCATCCAGTTTGGGTGAAAAAATATTTGCTGAGATTTCTGGAGATTCGTAATTTTGGGAAGCTTTGCAACCCCTTCCCATGAAAGTGTTTCTCGCCAGTCACTGCTTAGGGCTACATCAAGAGGAAACAAAACGTAGAGATAGAATGTGAAACTACTTTGTTGTGTCAAGTTTCAAGAAGCTAGCACAAACCGTCTTGGATTTAGAGTTCCAAATACATCTATCAATATAGGAGAAAACAGAGTGAAACCTAAAAATTCAAACTGTTACTGGAAATGAACGCTTCAACATAGAAGAACGAAATTTGGGGAACCAAGTCGCCTTAGTGTACTGATCATTACCTGAAAGTATCATCCAGTTTGGGTGAAAAAATATTTGCTGAGATTTCTGGAGATTCGTAATTTTTGGAAGCTTGGCAAACCCTTCCCATGAAAGTGTTTCTCGCCAGTCACTGCTTAGGGCTACATCAAGAGGAAACAAAACGTAGAGATAGAACGTGAAACTACTTTGCTGTGTCAAGTTTCAAGAAGCTAGCACAAACCGTTTTGGATTTAGCGTTCCAAATACATCTATCAATATAGGAGAAAACAGAGTGAAACCTAAAAATTCAAACTGTTACTGGAAATGAACGCTTCAACATAGAAGAACGAAATTTGGGGAACCAAGTCGCCTTAGTGTACTGATCATTACCTGAAAGTATCATCCAGTTTGGGTGAAAAAATATTTGCTGAGATTTCTGGAGATTCGTAATTTTTGGAAGCTTGGCAACCCCTTCCCATGAAAGTGTTTCTCGCCAGTCACTGCTTAGGGCTACATCAAGAGGAAACAAAACGTAGAGATAGAATGTGAAACTACTTTGTTGTGTCAAGCTTCAAGAAGCTACCACAAATCGTGTTGGGTTTAGAGTTCCAATACATCTATCAATATAGGAGAAAACAGAGTGAAACCTAAAAATTCAAACTGTTAGTGGAAATGAACGCTTCAACATAGAAGAACGAAATTTGGGGAACCAAGTCGCCTTAGTGTACTGATCATTACCTGAAAGTATCATCCAGTTTGGGTGAAAAAATATTTGCTGAGATTTCTGGAGATTCGTAATTTTTGGAAGCTTGGCAACCCCTTCCCATGAAAGTGTTTCTCGCCAGTCACTGCTTAGGGCTACATCAAGAGGAAACAAAACGTAGAGATAGAATGTGAAACTACTTTGTTGTGTCAAGATTCAAGAAGCTAGCACAAACCATGTTGGATTTAGAGTTCCAAATACATCTATCAATATAGGAGAAAAGAGAGTGAAACCTAAAAATTCAAACTGTTACTGGAAATGAACGCTTCAACATAGAAGAATGAAATTTGGGGAACCAAGTCGCCTTAATGTACTGATCATTACCTGAAAGTATCATCCAGTTTGGGTGAAAAAATATTTGCTGAGATTTCTGGAGATTCGTAATTTTGGGAAGCTTTGCAACCCCTTCCCATGAAAGTGTTTCTCGCCAGTCACTGCTTAGGGCTACATCAAGAGGAAACAAAACGTAGAGATAGAATGTGAAACTACTTTGTTGTGTCAAGTTTCAAGAAGCTAGCACAAACCGTCTTGGATTTAGAGTTCCAAATACATCTATCAATATAGGAGAAAACAGAGTGAAACCTAAAAATTCAAACTGTTACTGGAAATGAACGCTTCAACATAGAAGAACGAAATTTGGGGAACCAAGTCGCCTTAGTGTACTGATCATTACCTGAAAGTATCATCCAGTTTGGGTGAAAAAATATTTGCTGAGATTTCTGGAGATTCGTAATTTTTGGAAGCTTGGCAAACCCTTCCCATGAAAGTGTTTCTCGCCAGTCACTGCTTAGGGCTACATCAAGAGGAAACAAAACGTAGAGATAGAACGTGAAACTACTTTGCTGTGTCAAGTTTCAAGAAGCTAGCACAAACCGTTTTGGATTTAGCGTTCCAAATACATCTATCAATATAGGAGAAAACAGAGTGAAACCTAAAAATTCAAACTGTTACTGGAAATGAACGCTTCAACATAGAAGAACGAAATTTGGGGAACCAAGTCGCCTTAGTGTACTGATCATTACCTGAAAGTATCATCCAGTTTGGGTGAAAAAATATTTGCTGAGATTTCTGGAGATTCGTAATTTTTGGAGACTTGGCAAACCCTTCCCATGAAAGTGTTTCTCGCCAGTCACTGCTTAGGGCTACATCAAGAGGAAACAAAACGTAGAGATAGAACGTGAAACTACTTTGCTGTGTCAAGTTTCAAGAAGCTAGCACAAACCGTTTTGGATTTAGCGTTCCAAATACATCTATCAATATAGGAGAAAACAGAGTGAAACCTAAAAATTCAAACTGTTACTGGAAATGAACGCTTCAACATAGAAGAACGAAATTTGGGGAACCAAGTCGCCTTAGTGTACTGATCATTACCTGAAAGTATCATCCAGTTTGGGTGAAAAAATATTTGCTGAGATTTCTGGAGATTCGTAATTTTTGGAAGCTTGGCAACCCCTTCCCATGAAAGTGTTTCTCGCCAGTCACTGCTTAGGGCTACATCAAGAGGAAACAAAACGTAGAGATAGAATGTGAAACTACTTTGTTGTGTCAAGCTTCAAGAAGCTAGCACAAACCGTCTTGGATTTAGAGTTCCAAATACATCTATCAATATAGGAGAAAACAGAGTGAAACCGAAAAATTCAAACTGTTACTGGAAATGAACGCTTCAACATAGAAGAACGAAATTTGGGGAACCAAGTCGCCTTAGTGTACTGATCATTACCTGAAAGTATCATCCAGTTTGGGTGAAAAAATATTTGCTGAGATTTCTGGAGATTCGTAATTTTTGGAAGCTTGGCAACCCCTTCCCATGAAAGTGTTTCTCGGCAGTCACTGCTTAGGGCTACATCAAGAGGAAACAAAACGTAGAGATAGAATGTGAAACTACTTTGTTGTGTCAAGTTTCAAGAAGCTAGCACAAACCATGTTGGATTTAGAGTTCCAAATACATCTATCAATATAGGAGAAAACAGAGTGAAACCTAAAAATTCAAACTGTTAATGGAAATGAACGCTTCAACATAGAAGAATGAAATTTGGGGAATCAAGTCGCCTTAGTGTACTGATCATTACCTGAAAGTATCATCCAGTTTGGGTGAAAAAATATTTGCTGAGATTTCTGGAGATTCGTAATTTTTGGAGACTTGGCAAACCCTTCCCATGAAAGTGTTTCTCGCCAGTCACTGCTTAGGGCTACATCAAGAGGAAACAAAACGTAGAGATAGAACGTGAAACTACTTTGCTGTGTCAAGTTTCAAGAAGCTAGCACAAACCGTTTTGGATTTAGCGTTCCAAATACATCTATCAATATAGGAGAAAAGAGAGTGAAACCTAAAAATTCAAACTGTTACTGGAAATGAACGCTTCAACATAGAAGAATGAAATTTGGGGAACCAAGTCGCCTTAGTGTACTGATCATTACCTGAAAGTATCATCCAGTTTGGGTGAAAAAATATTTGCTGAGATTTCTGGAGATTCGTAATTTTGGGAAGCTTTGCAACCCCTTCCCATGAAAGTGTTTCTCGCCAGTCACTGCTTAGGGCTACATCAAGAGGAAACAAAACGTAGAGATAGAATGTGAAACTACTTTGTTGTGTCAAGTTTCAAGAAGCTAGCACAAACCGTCTTGGATTTAGAGTTCCAAATACATCTATCAATATAGGAGAAAACAGAGTGAAACCTAAAAATTCAAACTGTTACTGGAAATGAACGCTTCAACATAGAAGAACGAAATTTGGGGAACCAAGTCGCCTTAGTGTACTGATCATTACCTGAAAGTATCATCCAGTTTGGGTGAAAAAATATTTGCTGAGATTTCTGGAGATTCGTAATTTTTGGAAGCTTGGCAAACCCTTCCCATGAAAGTGTTTCTCGCCAGTCACTGCTTAGGGCTACATCAAGAGGAAACAAAACGTAGAGATAGAACGTGAAACTACTTTGCTGTGTCAAGTTTCAAGAAGCTAGCACAAACCGTTTTGGATTTAGCGTTCCAAATACATCTATCAATATAGGAGAAAACAGAGTGAAACCTAAAAATTCAAACTGTTACTGGAAATGAACGCTTCAACATAGAAGAACGAAATTTGGGGAACCAAGTCGCCTTAGTGTACTGATCATTACCTGAAAGTATCATCCAGTTTGGGTGAAAAAATATTTGCTGAGATTTCTGGAGATTCGTAATTTTGGGAAGCTTGGCAACCCCTTCCCATGAAAGTGTTTCTCGGCAGTCACTGCTTAGGGCTACATCAAGAGGAAACAAAACGTAGAGATAGAATGTGAAACTACTTTGTTGTGTCAAGTTTCAAGAAGCTAGCACAAACCATGTTGGATTTAGAGTTCCAAATACATCTATCAATATAGGAGAAAACAGAGTGAAACCTAAAAATTCAAACTGTTAATGGAAATGAACGCTTCAACATAGAAGAATGAAATTTGGGGAATCAAGTCGCCTTAGTGTACTGATCATTACCTGAAAGTATCATCCAGTTTGGGTGAAAAAATATTTGCTGAGATTTCTGGAGATTCGTAATTTTTGGAGACTTGGCAAACCCTTCCCATGAAAGTGTTTCTCGCCAGTCACTGCTTAGGGCTACATCAAGAGGAAACAAAACGTAGAGATAGAACGTGAAACTACTTTGCTGTGTCAAGTTTCAAGAAGCTAGCACAAACCGTTTTGGATTTAGCGTTCCAAATACATCTATCAATATAGGAGAAAAGAGAGTGAAACCTAAAAATTCAAACTGTTACTGGAAATGAACGCTTCAACATAGAAGAATGAAATTTGGGGAACCAAGTCGCCTTAGTGTACTGATCATTACCTGAAAGTATCATCCAGTTTGGGTGAAAAAATATTTGCTGAGATTTCTGGAGATTCGTAATTTTGGGAAGCTTTGCAACCCCTTCCCATGAAAGTGTTTCTCGCCAGTCACTGCTTAGGGCTACATCAAGAGGAAACAAAACGTAGAGATAGAATGTGAAACTACTTTGTTGTGTCAAGTTTCAAGAAGCTAGCACAAACCGTCTTGGATTTAGAGTTCCAAATACATCTATCAATATAGGAGAAAACAGAGTGAAACCTAAAAATTCAAACTGTTACTGGAAATGAACGCTTCAACATAGAAGAACGAAATTTGGGGAACCAAGTCGCCTTAGTGTACTGATCATTACCTGAAAGTATCATCCAGTTTGGGTGAAAAAATATTTGCTGAGATTTCTGGAGATTCGTAATTTTTGGAAGCTTGGCAAACCCTTCCCATGAAAGTGTTTCTCGCCAGTCACTGCTTAGGGCTACATCAAGAGGAAACAAAACGTAGAGATAGAACGTGAAACTACTTTGCTGTGTCAAGTTTCAAGAAGCTAGCACAAACCGTTTTGGATTTAGCGTTCCAAATACATCTATCAATATAGGAGAAAACAGAGTGAAACCTAAAAATTCAAACTGTTACTGGAAATGAACGCTTCAACATAGAAGAACGAAATTTGGGGAACCAAGTCGCCTTAGTGTACTGATCATTACCTGAAAGTATCATCCAGTTTGGGTGAAAAAATATTTGCTGAGATTTCTGGAGATTCGTAATTTTTGGAAGCTTGGCAACCCCTTCCCATGAAAGTGTTTCTCGCCAGTCACTGCTTAGGGCTACATCAAGAGGAAACAAAACGTAGAGATAGAATGTGAAACTACTTTGTTGTGTCAAGCTTCAAGAAGCTACCACAAATCGTGTTGGGTTTAGAGTTCCAATACATCTATCAATATAGGAGAAAACAGAGTGAAACCTAAAAATTCAAACTGTTAGTGGAAATGAACGCTTCAACATAGAAGAACGAAATTTGGGGAACCAAGTCGCCTTAGTGTACTGATCATTACCTGAAAGTATCATCCAGTTTGGGTGAAAAAATATTTGCTGAGATTTCTGGAGATTCGTAATTTTTGGAAGCTTGGCAACCCCTTCCCATGAAAGTGTTTCTCGCCAGTCACTGCTTAGGGCTACATCAAGAGGAAACAAAACGTAGAGATAGAATGTGAAACTACTTTGTTGTGTCAAGATTCAAGAAGCTAGCACAAACCATGTTGGATTTAGCGTTCCAAATACATCTATCAATATAGGAGAAAAGAGAGTGAAACCTAAAAATTCAAACTGTTACTGGAAATGAACGCTTCAACATAGAAGAATGAAATTTGGGGAACCAAGTCGCCTTAGTGTACTGATCATTACCTGAAAGTATCATCCAGTTTGGGTGAAAAAATATTTGCTGAGATTTCTGGAGATTCGTAATTTTGGGAAGCTTTGCAACCCCTTCCCATGAAAGTGTTTCTCGCCAGTCACTGCTTAGGGCTACATCAAGAGGAAACAAAACGTAGAGATAGAATGTGAAACTACTTTGTTGTGTCAAGTTTCAAGAAGCTAGCACAAACCGTCTTGGATTTAGAGTTCCAAATACATCTATCAATATAGGAGAAAACAGAGTGAAACCTAAAAATTCAAACTGTTACTGGAAATGAACGCTTCAACATAGAAGAACGAAATTTGGGGAACCAAGTCGCCTTAGTGTACTGATCATTACCTGAAAGTATCATCCAGTTTGGGTGAAAAAATATTTGCTGAGATTTCTGGAGATTCGTAATTTTTGGAAGCTTGGCAAACCCTTCCCATGAAAGTGTTTCTCGCCAGTCACTGCTTAGGGCTACATCAAGAGGAAACAAAACGTAGAGATAGAACGTGAAACTACTTTGCTGTGTCAAGTTTCAAGAAGCTAGCACAAACCGTTTTGGATTTAGCGTTCCAAATACATCTATCAATATAGGAGAAAACAGAGTGAAACCTAAAAATTCAAACTGTTACTGGAAATGAACGCTTCAACATAGAAGAACGAAATTTGGGGAACCAAGTCGCCTTAGTGTACTGATCATTACCTGAAAGTATCATCCAGTTTGGGTGAAAAAATATTTGCTGAGATTTCTGGAGATTCGTAATTTTGGGAAGCTTGGCAACCCCTTCCCATGAAAGTGTTTCTCGGCAGTCACTGCTTAGGGCTACATCAAGAGGAAACAAAACGTAGAGATAGAATGTGAAACTACTTTGTTGTGTCAAGTTTCAAGAAGCTAGCACAAACCATGTTGGATTTAGAGTTCCAAATACATCTATCAATATAGGAGAAAACAGAGTGAAACCTAAAAATTCAAACTGTTAATGGAAATGAACGCTTCAACATAGAAGAATGAAATTTGGGGAATCAAGTCGCCTTAGTGTACTGATCATTACCTGAAAGTATCATCCAGTTTGGGTGAAAAAATATTTGCTGAGATTTCTGGAGATTCGTAATTTTTGGAGACTTGGCAAACCCTTCCCATGAAAGTGTTTCTCGCCAGTCACTGCTTAGGGCTACATCAAGAGGAAACAAAACGTAGAGATAGAACGTGAAACTACTTTGCTGTGTCAAGTTTCAAGAAGCTAGCACAAACCGTTTTGGATTTAGCGTTCCAAATACATCTATCAATATAGGAGAAAAGAGAGTGAAACCTAAAAATTCAAACTGTTACTGGAAATGAACGCTTCAACATAGAAGAATGAAATTTGGGGAACCAAGTCGCCTTAGTGTACTGATCATTACCTGAAAGTATCATCCAGTTTGGGTGAAAAAATATTTGCTGAGATTTCTGGAGATTCGTAATTTTGGGAAGCTTTGCAACCCCTTCCCATGAAAGTGTTTCTCGCCAGTCACTGCTTAGGGCTACATCAAGAGGAAACAAAACGTAGAGATAGAATGTGAAACTACTTTGTTGTGTCAAGTTTCAAGAAGCTAGCACAAACCGTCTTGGATTTAGAGTTCCAAATACATCTATCAATATAGGAGAAAACAGAGTGAAACCTAAAAATTCAAACTGTTACTGGAAATGAACGCTTCAACATAGAAGAACGAAATTTGGGGAACCAAGTCGCCTTAGTGTACTGATCATTACCTGAAAGTATCATCCAGTTTGGGTGAAAAAATATTTGCTGAGATTTCTGGAGATTCGTAATTTTTGGAAGCTTGGCAAACCCTTCCCATGAAAGTGTTTCTCGCCAGTCACTGCTTAGGGCTACATCAAGAGGAAACAAAACGTAGAGATAGAACGTGAAACTACTTTGCTGTGTCAAGTTTCAAGAAGCTAGCACAAACCGTTTTGGATTTAGCGTTCCAAATACATCTATCAATATAGGAGAAAACAGAGTGAAACCTAAAAATTCAAACTGTTACTGGAAATGAACGCTTCAACATAGAAGAACGAAATTTGGGGAACCAAGTCGCCTTAGTGTACTGATCATTACCTGAAAGTATCATCCAGTTTGGGTGAAAAAATATTTGCTGAGATTTCTGGAGATTCGTAATTTTTGGAAGCTTGGCAACCCCTTCCCATGAAAGTGTTTCTCGCCAGTCACTGCTTAGGGCTACATCAAGAGGAAACAAAACGTAGAGATAGAATGTGAAACTACTTTGTTGTGTCAAGCTTCAAGAAGCTACCACAAATCGTGTTGGGTTTAGAGTTCCAATACATCTATCAATATAGGAGAAAACAGAGTGAAACCTAAAAATTCAAACTGTTAGTGGAAATGAACGCTTCAACATAGAAGAACGAAATTTGGGGAACCAAGTCGCCTTAGTGTACTGATCATTACCTGAAAGTATCATCCAGTTTGGGTGAAAAAATATTTGCTGAGATTTCTGGAGATTCGTAATTTTTGGAAGCTTGGCAACCCCTTCCCATGAAAGTGTTTCTCGCCAGTCACTGCTTAGGGCTACATCAAGAGGAAACAAAACGTAGAGATAGAATGTGAAACTACTTTGTTGTGTCAAGATTCAAGAAGCTAGCACAAACCATGTTGGATTTAGAGTTCCAAATACATCTATCAATATAGGAGAAAAGAGAGTGAAACCTAAAAATTCAAACTGTTACTGGAAATGAACGCTTCAACATAGAAGAATGAAATTTGGGGAACCAAGTCGCCTTAGTGTACTGATCATTACCTGAAAGTATCATCCAGTTTGGGTGAAAAAATATTTGCTGAGATTTCTGGAGATTCGTAATTTTGGGAAGCTTTGCAACCCCTTCCCATGAAAGTGTTTCTCGCCAGTCACTGCTTAGGGCTACATCAAGAGGAAACAAAACGTAGAGATAGAATGTGAAACTACTTTGTTGTGTCAAGTTTCAAGAAGCTAGCACAAACCGTCTTGGATTTAGAGTTCCAAATACATCTATCAATATAGGAGAAAACAGAGTGAAACCTAAAAATTCAAACTGTTACTGGAAATGAACGCTTCAACATAGAAGAACGAAATTTGGGGAACCAAGTCGCCTTAGTGTACTGATCATTACCTGAAAGTATCATCCAGTTTGGGTGAAAAAATATTTGCTGAGATTTCTGGAGATTCGTAATTTTTGGAAGCTTGGCAAACCCTTCCCATGAAAGTGTTTCTCGCCAGTCACTGCTTAGGGCTACATCAAGAGGAAACAAAACGTAGAGATAGAACGTGAAACTACTTTGCTGTGTCAAGTTTCAAGAAGCTAGCACAAACCGTTTTGGATTTAGCGTTCCAAATACATCTATCAATATAGGAGAAAACAGAGTGAAACCTAAAAATTCAAACTGTTACTGGAAATGAACGCTTCAACATAGAAGAACGAAATTTGGGGAACCAAGTCGCCTTAGTGTACTGATCATTACCTGAAAGTATCATCCAGTTTGGGTGAAAAAATATTTGCTGAGATTTCTGGAGATTCGTAATTTTTGGAAGCTTGGCAACCCCTTCCCATGAAAGTGTTTCTCGCCAGTCACTGCTTAGGGCTACATCAAGAGGAAACAAAACGTAGAGATAGAATGTGAAACTACTTTGTTGTGTCAAGCTTCAAGAAGCTACCACAAATCGTGTTGGGTTTAGAGTTCCAATACATCTATCAATATAGGAGAAAACAGAGTGAAACCTAAAAATTCAAACTGTTAGTGGAAATGAACGCTTCAACATAGAAGAACGAAATTTGGGGAACCAAGTCGCCTTAGTGTACTGATCATTACCTGAAAGTATCATCCAGTTTGGGTGAAAAAATATTTGCTGAGATTTCTGGAGATTCGTAATTTTTGGAAGCTTGGCAACCCCTTCCCATGAAAGTGTTTCTCGCCAGTCACTGCTTAGGGCTACATCAAGAGGAAACAAAACGTAGAGATAGAATGTGAAACTACTTTGTTGTGTCAAGTTTCAAGAAGCTAGCACAAACCATGTTGGATTTAGAGTTCCAAATACATCTATCAATATAGGAGAAAACAGAGTGAAACCTAAAAATTCAAACTGTTACTGGAAATGAACGCTTCAACATAGAAGAATGAAATTTGGGGAACCAAGTCGCCTTAGTGTACTGATCATTACCTGAAAGTATCATCCAGTTTGGGTGAAAAAATATTTGCTGAGATTTCTGGAGATTCGTAATTTTTGGAGACTTGGCAAACCCTTCCCATGAAAGTGTTTCTCGCCAGTCACTGCTTAGGGCTACATCAAGAGGAAACAAAACGTAGAGATAGAACGTGAAACTACTTTGTTGTGTCAAGTTTCAAGATGCTAGCACAAACCATGTTGGATTTAGAGTTCCAAATACATCTATCAATATAGGAGAAAACAGAGTGAAACCTAAAAATTCAAACTGTTACTGGAAATGAACGCTTCAACATAGAAGAACGAAATTTGGGGAACCAAGTCGCCTTAGTGTACTGATCATTACCTGAAAGTATCATCCAGTTTGGGTGAAAAAATATTTGCTGAGATTTCTGGAGATTCGTAATTTTTGGAAGCTTGGCAACCCCTTCCCATGAAAGTGTTTCTCGCCAGTCACTGCTTAGGGCTACATCAAGAGGAAACAAAACGTAGAGATAGAATGTGAAACTACTTTGTTGTGTCAAGCTTCAAGAAGCTAGCACAAATCGTGTTGGATTTAGAGTTCCAAATGCATCTATCAATATAGGAGAAAACAGAGTGAAACCTAAAAATTCAAACTGTTACTGGAAATGAACGCTTCAACATAGAAGAACGAAATTTGGGGAACCAAGTCGCCTTAGTGTACTGATCATTACCTGAAAGTATCATCCAGTTTGGGTGAAAAAATATTTGCTGAGATTTCTGGAGATTCGTAATTTTTGGAAGCTTGGCAACCCCTTCCCATGAAAGTGTTTCTCGCCAGTCACTGCTTAGGGCTACATCAAGAGGAAACAAAACGTAGAGATAGAACGTGAAACTACTTTGTTTTGTCAACTTTCAAGAAGCTAGCACAAACCGTGTTGGATTCAGAGTTCCAAATACATCTATCAATATAGGAGAAAACAGAGTGAAACCTAAAAATTCAAACTGTTACTGGAAATGAACGCTTCAACATAGAAGAACGAAATTTGGGGAACCAAGTCGCCTTAGTGTACTGATCATTACCTGAAAGTATCATCCAGTTTGGGTGAAAAAATATTTGCTGAGATTTCTGGAGATTCGTAATTTTGGGAAGCTTGGCAACCCCTTCCCATGAAAGTGTTTCTCGCCAGTCACTGCTTAGGGCTACATCAAGAGGAAACAAAACGTAGAGATAGAACGTGAAACTACTTTGTTGTGTCAAGTTTCAAGAAGCTAGCACAAACCGTCTTGGATTTAGAGTTCCAAATACATCTATCAATATAGGAGAAAACAGAGTGAAACCTAAAAATTCAAACTGTTACTGGAAATGAACGCTTCAACATAGAAGAACGAAATTTGGGGAACCAAGTCGCCTTAGTGTACTGATCATTACCTGAAAGTATCATCCAGTTTGGGTGAAAAAATATTTGCTGAGATTTCTGGAGATTCGTAATTTTTGGAAGCTTGGCAACCCATTCCCATGAAAGTGTTTCTCGCCAGTCACTGCTTAGGGCTACATCAAGAGGAAACAAAACGTAGAGATAGAATGTGAAACTACTTTGTTGTGTCAAGCTTCAAGAAGCTACCACAAATCGTGTTGGATTTAGAGTTCCAATACATCTATCAATATAGGAGAAAACAGAGTGAAACCTAAAAATTCAAATTGTTAGTGGAAATGAACGCTTCAACATAGAAGAACGAAATTTGGGGAACCAAGTCGCCTTAGTGTACTGATCATTACCTGAAAGTATCATCCAGTTTGGGTGAAAAAATATTTGCTGAGATTTCTGGAGATTCGTAATTTTTGGAAGCTTGGCAACCCCTTCCCATGAAAGTGTTTCTCGCCAGTCACTGCTTAGGGCTACATCAAGAGGAAACAAAACGTAGAGATAGAACGTGAAACTACTTTGTTTTGTCAACTTTCAAGAAGCTAGCACAAACCGTGTTGGATTCAGAGTTCCAAATACATCTATCAATATAGGAGAAAAGAGAGTGAAACCTAAAAATTCAAACTGTTACTGGAAATGAACGCTTCAACATAGAAGAATGAAATTTGGGGAACCAAGTCGCCTTAGTGTACTGATCATTACCTGAAAGTATCATCCAGTTTGGGTGAAAAAATATTTGCTGAGATTTCTGGAGATTCGTAATTTTTGGAAGCTTGGCAACCCATTCCCATGAAAGTGTTTCTCGCCAGTCACTGCTTAGGGCTACATCAAGAGGAAACAAAACGTAGAGATAGAATGTGAAACTACTTTGTTGTGTCAAGCTTCAAGAAGCTACCACAAATCGTGTTGGATTTAGAGTTCCAATACATCTATCAATATAGGAGAAAACAGAGTGAAACCTAAAAATTCAAATTGTTAGTGGAAATGAACGCTTCAACATAGAAGAACGAAATTTGGGGAACCAAGTCGCCTTAGTGTACTGATCATTACCTGAAAGTATCATCCAGTTTGGGTGAAAAAATATTTGCTGAGATTTCTGGAGATTCGTAATTTTTGGAAGCTTGGCAACCCCTTCCCATGAAAGTGTTTCTCGCCAGTCACTGCTTAGGGCTACATCAAGAGGAAACAAAACGTAGAGATAGAACGTGAAACTACTTTATTTTGTCAACTTTCAAGAAGCTAGCACAAACCGTGTTGGATTCAGAGTTCCAAATACATCTATCAATATAGGAGAAAAGAGAGTGAAACCTAAAAATTCAAACTGTTACTGGAAATGAACGCTTCAACATAGAAGAACGAAATTTGGGGAACCAAGTCGCCTTAGTGTACTGATCATTACCTGAAAGTATCATCCAGTTTGGGTGAAAAAATATTTGCTGAGATTTCTGGAGATTCGTAATTTTTGGAAGCTTGGCAACCCCTTCCCATGAAAGTGTTTCTCGCCAGTCACTGCTTAGGGCTACATCAAGAGGAAACAAAACGTAGAGATAGAACGTGAAACTACTTTGTTGTGTCAACTTTCAAGAAGCTAGCACAAACCGTGTTGGATTCAGAGTTCCAAATACATCTATCAATACAGGAGAAAACAGACTGAAACCTAAAAATTCAAACTGTTACTGGAAATGAACGCTTCAACATAGAAGAACGAAATTTGGGGAACCAAGTCGCCTTAGTGTACTGATCATTACCTGAAAGTATCATCCAGTTTGGGTGAAAAAATATTTGCTGAGATTTCTGGAGATTCGTAATTTTTGGAAGCTTGGCAACCCCTTCCCATGAAAGTGTTTCTCGCCAGTCACTGCTTAGGGCTACATCAAGAGGAAACAAAACGTAGAGATAGAACGTGAAACTACTTTGCTGTGTCAAGTTTCAAGAAGCTAGCACAAACCGTTTTGGATTTAGCGTTCCAAATACATCTATCAATATAGGAGAAAACAGAGTGAAACCTAAAAATTCAAACTGTTACTGGAAATGAACGCTTCAACATAGAAGAACGAAATTTGGGGAACCAAGTCGCCTTAGTGTACTGATCATTACCTGAAAGTATCATCCAGTTTGGGTGAAAAAATATTTGCTGAGATTTCTGGAGATTCGTAATTTTTGGAAGCTTGGCAACCCCTTCCCATGAAAGTGTTTCTCGCCAGTCACTGCTTAGGGCTACATCAAGAGGAAACAAAACGTAGAGATAGAATGTGAAACTACTTTGTTGTGTCAAGCTTCAAGAAGCTACCACAAATCGTGTTGGGTTTAGAGTTCCAATACATCTATCAATATAGGAGAAAACAGAGTGAAACCTAAAAATTCAAACTGTTAGTGGAAATGAACGCTTCAACATAGAAGAACGAAATTTGGGGAACCAAGTCGCCTTAGTGTACTGATCATTACCTGAAAGTATCATCCAGTTTGGGTGAAAAAATATTTGCTGAGATTTCTGGAGATTCGTAATTTTTGGAAGCTTGGCAACCCCTTCCCATGAAAGTGTTTCTCGCCAGTCACTGCTTAGGGCTACATCAAGAGGAAACAAAACGTAGAGATACAATGTGAAACTACTTTGTTGTGCCAAGTTTCAAGAAGCTAGCACAAACCATGTTGGATTTAGAGTTCCAAATACATCTATCAATATAGGAGAAAACAGAGTGAAACCTAAAAATTCAAACTGTTACTGGAAATGAACGCTTCAACATAGAAGAATGAAATTTGGGGAACCAAGTCGCCTTAGTGTACTGATCATTACCTGAAAGTATCATCCAGTTTGGGTGAAAAAATATTTGCTGAGATTTCTGGAGATTCGTAATTTTTGGAGACTTGGCAAACCCTTCCCATGAAAGTGTTTCTCGCCAGTCACTGCTTAGGGCTACATCAAGAGGAAACAAAACGTAGAGATAGAACGTGAAACTACTTTGTTTTGTCAACTTTCAAGAAGCTAGCACAAACCGTGTTGGATTCAGAGTTCCAAATACATCTATCAATATAGGAGAAAACAGAGTGAAACCTAAAAATTCAAACTGTTACTGGAAATGAACGCTTCAACATAGAAGAACGAAATTTGGGGAATCAAGTCGCCTTAGTGTACTGATCATTACCTGAAAGTATCATCCAGTTTGGGTGAAAAAATATTTGCTGAGATTTCTGGAGATTCGTAATTTTGTGAAGCTTGGCAACCCCTTCCCATGAAAGTGTTTCTCGCCAGTCACTGCTTAGGGCTACATCAAGAGGAAACAAAACGTAGAGATAGAATGTGAAACTACTTTGTTGTGTCAAGCTTCAAGAAGCTACCACAAATCGTGTTGGATTTAGAGTTCCAATACATCTATCAATATAGGAGAAAACAGAGTGAAACCTAAAAATTCAAACTGTTAGTGGAAATGAACGCTTCAATATAGAAGAACGAAATTTGGGGAACCAAGTCGCCTTAGTGTACTGATCATTACCTGAAAGTATCATCCAGTTTGGGTGAATAAATATTTGCTGAGATTTCTGGAGATTCGTAATTTTTGGAAGCTTGGCAACCCCTTCCCATGAAAGTGTTTCTCGCCAGTCACTGCTTAGGGCTACATCAAGAGGAAACAAAACGTAGAGATAGAACGTGAAACTACTTTGTTTTGTCAACTTTCAAGAAGCTAGCACAAACCGTGTTGGATTCAGAGTTCCAAATACATCTATCAATATAGGAGAAAAGAGAGTGAAACCTAAAAATTCAAACTGTTACTGGAAATGAACGCTTCAACATAGAAGAATGAAATTTGGGGAACCAAGTCGCCTTAGTGTACTGATCATTACCTGAAAGTATCATCCATTTTGGGTGAAAAAATATTTGCTGAGATTTCTGGAGATTCGTAATTTTGGGAGACTTGGCAAACCCTTCCCATGAAAGTGTTTCTCGAAAGTCACTGCTTAGGGCTACATCAAGAGGAAACAAAACGTAGAGATAGAACGTGAAACTACTTTGTTGTGTCAAGTTTCAAGAAGCTAGCACAAACCGTGTTGGATTTAGAGTTCCAAATACATCTATCAATATAGGAGAAAACAGAGTGAAACCTAAAAATTCAAACTGTTACTGGAAATGAACGCTTCAACATAGAAGAACGAAATTTGGGGAACCAAGTCGCCTTAGTGTACTGATCATTACCTGAAAGTATCATCCAGTTTGGGTGAAAAAATATTTGCTGAGATTTCTGGAGATTCGTAATTTTGGGAAGCTTGGCAACCCCTTCCCATGAAAGTGTTTCTCGCCAGTCACTGCTTAGGGCTACATCAAGAGGAAACAAAACGTAGAGATAGAACGTGAAACTACTTTGTTGTGTCAAGTTTCAAGAAGCTAGCACAAACCGTCTTGGATTTAGAGTTCCAAATACATCTATCAATATAGGAGAAAACAGAGTGAAACCTAAAAATTCAAACTGTTACTGGAAATGAACGCTTCAACATAGAAGAACGAAATTTGGGGAACCAAGTCGCCTTAGTGTACTGATCATTACCTGAAAGTATCATCCAGTTTGGGTGAAAAAATATTTGCTGAGATTTCTGGAGATTCGTAATTTTTGGAAGCTTGGCAACCCCTTCCCATGAAAGTGTTTCTCACCAGTCACTGCTTAGGGCTACATCAAGAGGAAACAAAACGTAGAGATAGAATGTGAAACTACTTTGTTGTGTCAAGTTTCAAGAAGCTAGCACAAACCATGTTGGATTTAGAGTTCCAAATACATCTATCAATATAGGAGAAAACAGAGTGAAACCTAAAAATTCAAACTGTTACTGGAAATGAACGCTTCAACATAGAAGAATGAAATTTGGGGAACCAAGTCGCCTTAGTGTACTGATCATTACCTGAAAGTATCATCCAGTTTGGGTGAAAAAATATTTGCTGAGATTTCTGCAGATTCGTAATTTTTGGAGACTTGGCAAACCCTTCCCATGAAAGTGTTTCTCGCCAGTCACTGCTTAGGGCTACATCAAGAGGAAACAAAACGTAGAGATAGAACGTGAAACTACTTTGCTGTGTCAAGTTTCAAGAAGCTAGCACAAACCGTTTTGGATTTAGCGTTCCAAATACATCTATCAATATAGGAGAAAACAGAGTGAAACCTAAAAATTCAAACTGTTACTGGAAATGAACGCTTCAACATAGAAGAACGAAATTTGGGGAACCAAGTCGCCTTAGTGTACTGATCATTACCTGAAAGTATCATCCAGTTTGGGTGAAAAAATATTTGCTGAGATTTCTGGAGATTCGTAATTTTTGGAAGCTTGGCAACCCCTTCCCATGAAAGTGTTTCTCGCCAGTCACTGCTTAGGGCTACATCAATAGGAAACAAAACGTAGAGATAGAATGTGAAACTACTTTGTTGTGTCAAGCTTCAAGAAGCTACCACAAATCGTGTTGGGTTTAGAGTTCCAATACATCTATCAATATAGGAGAAAACAGAGTGAAACCTAAAAATTCAAACTGTTAGTGGAAATGAACGCTTCAACATAGAAGAACGAAATTTGGGGAACCAAGTCACCTTAGTGTACTGATCATTACCTGAAAGTATCATCCAGTTTGGGTGAAAAAATATTTGCTGAGATTTCTGGAGATTTGTAATTTTTGGAAGCTTGGCAACCCCTTCCCATGAAAGTGTTTCTCGCCAGTCACTGCTTAGGGCTACATCAAGAGGAAACAAAACGTAGAGATAGAATGTGAAACTACTTTGTTGTGTCAAGTTTCAAGAAGCTAGCACAAACCATGTTGGATTTAGAGTTCCAAATACATCTATCAATATAGGAGAAAACAGAGTGAAACCTAAAAATTCAAACTGTTACTGGAAATGAACGCTTCAACATAGAAGAATGAAATTTGGGGAACCAAGTCGCCTTAGTGTACTGATCATTACCTGAAAGTATCATCCAGTTTGGGTGAAAAAATATTTGCTGAGATTTCTGGAGATTCGTAATTTTTGGAGACTTGGCAAACCCTTCCCATGAAAGTGTTTCTCGCCAGTCACTGCTTAGGGCTACATCAAGAGGAAACAAAACGTACAGATAGAACGTGAAACTACTTTGCTGTGTCAAGTTTCAAGAAGCTAGCACAAACCGTTTTGGATTTAGCGTTCCAAATACATCTATCAATATAGGAGAAAAGAGAGTGAAACCTAAAAATTCAAACTGTTACTGGAAATGAACGCTTCAACATAGAAGAATGAAATTTGGGGAACCAAGTCGCCTTAGTGTACTGATCATTACCTGAAAGTATCATCCAGTTTGGGTGAAAAAATATTTGCTGAGATTTCTGGAGATTCGTAATTTTTGGAAGCTTGGCAACCCCTTCCCATGAAAGTGTTTCTCGCCAGTCACTGCTTAGGGCTACATCAAGAGGAAACAAAACGTAGAGATAGAATGTGAAACTGCTTTGTTGTGTCAAGCTTCAAGAAGCTAGCACAAACCGTCTTGGATTTAGAGTTCGAAATACATCTATCAATATAGGAGAAAACAGAGTGAAACCTAAAAATTCAAACTGTTACTGGAAATGAACGCTTCAACATAGAAGAACGAAATTTGGGGAACCAAGTCGCCTTAGTGTACTGATCATTACCTGAAAGTATCATCCAGTTTGGGTGAAAAAATATTTGCTGAGATTTCTGGAGATTCGTAATTTTTGGAAGCTTGGCAACCCCTTCCCATGAAAGTGTTTCTCGCCAGTCACTGCTTAGGGCTACATCAAGAGGAAACAAAACGTAGAGATAGAATGTGAAACTACTTTGTTGTGTCAAGTTTCAAGAAGCTAGCACAAACCATGTTGGATTTAGAGTTCCAAATACATCTATCAATATAGGAGAAAACAGAGTGAAACCTAAAAATTCAAACTGTTACTGGAAATGAACGCTTCAACATAGAAGAATGAAATTTGGGGAACCAAGTCGCCTTAGTGTACTGATCATTACCTGAAAGTATCATCCAGTTTGGGTGAAAAAATATTTGCTGAGATTTCTGCAGATTCGTAATTTTTGGAGACTTGGCAAACCCTTCCCATGAAAGTGTTTCTCGCCAGTCACTGCTTAGGGCTACATCAAGAGGAAACAAAACGTAGAGATAGAACGTGAAACTACTTTGCTGTGTCAAGTTTCAAGAAGCTAGCACAAACCGTTTTGGATTTAGCGTTCCAAATACATCTATCAATATAGGAGAAAACAGAGTGAAACCTAAAAATTCAAACTGTTACTGGAAATGAACGCTTCAACATAGAAGAACGAAATTTGGGGAACCAAGTCGCCTTAGTGTACTGATCATTACCTGAAAGTATCATCCAGTTTGGGTGAAAAAATATTTGCTGAGATTTCTGGAGATTCGTAATTTTTGGAAGCTTGGCAACCCCTTCCCATGAAAGTGTTTCTCGCCAGTCACTGCTTAGGGCTACATCAATAGGAAACAAAACGTAGAGATAGAATGTGAAACTACTTTGTTGTGTCAAGCTTCAAGAAGCTACCACAAATCGTGTTGGGTTTAGAGTTCCAATACATCTATCAATATAGGAGAAAACAGAGTGAAACCTAAAAATTCAAACTGTTAGTGGAAATGAACGCTTCAACATAGAAGAACGAAATTTGGGGAACCAAGTCGCCTTAGTGTACTGATCATTACCTGAAAGTATCATCCAGTTTGGGTGAAAAAATATTTGCTGAGATTTCTGGAGATTTGTAATTTTTGGAAGCTTGGCAACCCCTTCCCATGAAAGTGTTTCTCGCCAGTCACTGCTTAGGGCTACATCAAGAGGAAACAAAACGTAGAGATAGAATGTGAAACTACTTTGTTGTGTCAAGTTTCAAGAAGCTAGCACAAACCATGTTGGATTTAGAGTTCCAAATACATCTATCAATATAGGAGAAAACAGAGTGAAACCTAAAAATTCAAACTGTTACTGGAAATGAACGCTTCAACATAGAAGAATGAAATTTGGGGAACCAAGTCGCCTTAGTGTACTGATCATTACCTGAAAGTATCATCCAGTTTGGGTGAAAAAATATTTGCTGAGATTTCTGGAGATTCGTAATTTTTGGAGACTTGGCAAACCCTTCCCATGAAAGTGTTTCTCGCCAGTCACTGCTTAGGGCTACATCAAGAGGAAACAAAACGTAGAGATAGAACGTGAAACTACTTTGCTGTGTCAAGTTTCAAGAAGCTAGCACAAACCGTTTTGGATTTAGCGTTCCAAATACATCTATCAATATAGGAGAAAACAGAGTGAAACCTAAAAATTCAAATTGTTAGTGGAAATGAACGCTTCAACATAGAAGAACGAAATTTGGGGAACCAAGTCGCCTTAGTGTACTGATCATTACCTGAAAGTATCATCCAGTTTGGGTGAAAAAATATTTGCTGAGATTTCTGGAGATTCGTAATTTTTGGAAGCTTGGCAACCCCTTCCCATGAAAGTGTTTCTCGCCAGTCACTGCTTAGGGCTACATCAAGAGGAAACAAAACGTAGAGATAGAATGTGAAACTACTTTGTTGTGTCAAGCTTCAAGAAGCTACCACAAATCGTGTTGGGTTTAGAGTTCCAATACATCTATCAATATAGGAGAAAACAGAGTGAAACCTAAAAATTCAAACTGTTAGTGGAAATGAACGCTTCAACATAGAAGAACGAAATTTGGGGAACCAAGTCGCCTTAGTGTACTGATCATTACCTGAAAGTATCATCCAGTTTGGGTGAAAAAATATTTGCTGAGATTTCTGGAGATTCGTAATTTTTGGAAGCTTGGCAACCCCTTCCCATGAAAGTGTTTCTCGCCAGTCACTGCTTAGGGCTACATCAAGAGGAAACAAAACGTAGAGATAGAATGTGAAACTACTTTGTTGTGTCAAGTTTCAAGAAGCTAGCACAAACCATGTTGGATTTAGAGTTCCAAATACATCTATCAATATAGGAGAAAACAGAGTGAAACCTAAAAATTGAAACTGTTACTGGAAATGAACGCTTCAACATAGAAGAACAAAATTTGGGGAACCAAGTCGCCTTAGTGTACTGATCATTACCTGAAAGTATCATCCAGTTTGGGTGAAAAAATATTTGCTGAGATTTCTGGAGATTCGTAATTTTGGGAAGCTTGGCAACCTCTTCCCATGAAAGTGTTTCTCGCCAGTCACTGCTTAGGGCTACATCAAGAGGAAACAAAACGTAGAGATAGAACGTGAAACTACTTTGTTTTGTCAACTTTCAAGAAGCTAGCACAAACCGTGTTGGATTCAGAGTTCCAAATACATCTATCAATATAGGAGAAAACAGAGTGAAACCTAAAAATTCAAACTGTTACTGGAAATGAACGCTTCAACATAGAAGAACGAAATTTGGGGAACCAAGTCGCCTTAGTGTACTGATCATTACCTGAAAGTATCATCCAGTTTGGGTGAAAAAATATTTGCTGAGATTTCTGGAGATTCGTAATTTTTGGAAGCTTGGCAACCCCTTCCCATGGAAGTGTTTCTCGCCAGTCACTGCTTAGGGCTACATCAAGAGGAAACAAAACGTAGAGATAGAATGTGAAACTACTTTGTTGTGTCAAGTTTCAAGAAGCTAGCACAAACCGTGTTGGATTTAGAGTTCCAAATACATCTATCAATATAGGAGAAAACAGAGTGAAACCTAAAAATTCAAACTGTTACTGGAAATGAACGCTTCAACATAGAAGAATGAAATTTGGGGAACCAAGTCGCCTTAGTGTACTGATCATTACCTGAAAGTATCATCCAGTTTGGGTGAAAAAATATTTGCTGAGATTTCTGGAGATTCGTAATTTTTGGAGACTTGGCAAACCCTTCCCATGAAAGTGTTTCTCGCCAGTCACTGCTTAGGGCTACATCAAGAGGAAACAAAACGTAGAGATAGAACGTGAAACTACTTTGCTGTGTCAAGTTTCAAGAAGCTAGCACAAACCGTTTTGGATTTAGCGTTCCAAATACATCTATCAATATAGGAGAAAAGAGAGTGAAACCTAAAAATTCAAACTGTTACTGGAAATGAACGCTTCAACATAGAAGAATGAAATTTGGGGAACCAAGTCGCCTTAGTGTACTGATCATTACCTGAAAGTATCATCCAGTTTGGGTGAAAAAATATTTGCTGAGATTTCTGGAGATTCGTAATTTTGGGAAGCTTGGCAACCCCTTCCCATGAAAGTGTTTCTCGCCAGTCACTGCTTAGGGCTACATCAAGAGGAAACAAAACGTAGAGATAGAATGTGAAACTACTTTGTTGTGTCAAGCTTCAAGAAGCTAGCACAAACCGTCTTGGATTTAGAGTTCCAAATACATCTATCAATATAGGAGAAAACAGAGTGAAACCTAAAAATTCAAACTGTTACTGGAAATGAACGCTTCAACATAGAAGAACGAAATTTGGGGAACCAAGTCGCCTTAGTGTACTGATCATTACCTGAAAGTATCATCCAGTTTGGGTGAAAAAATATTTGCTGAGATTTCTGCAGATTCGTAATTTTTGGAGACTTGGCAAACCCTTCCCATGAAAGTGTTTCTCGCCAGTCACTGCTTAGGGCTACATCAAGAGGAAACAAAACGTAGAGATAGAACGTGAAACTACTTTGCTGTGTCAAGTTTCAAGAAGCTAGCACAAACCGTTTTGGATTTAGCGTTCCAAATACATCTATCAATATAGGAGAAAACAGAGTGAAACCTAAAAATTCAAACTGTTACTGGAAATGAACGCTTCAACATAGAAGAACGAAATTTGGGGAACCAAGTCGCCTTAGTGTACTGATCATTACCTGAAAGTATCATCCAGTTTGGGTGAAAAAATATTTGCTGAGATTTCTGGAGATTCGTAATTTTTGGAAGCTTGGCAACCCCTTCCCATGAAAGTGTTTCTCGCCAGTCACTGCTTAGGGCTACATCAATAGGAAACAAAACGTAGAGATAGAATGTGAAACTACTTTGTTGTGTCAAGCTTCAAGAAGCTACCACAAATCGTGTTGGGTTTAGAGTTCCAATACATCTATCAATATAGGAGAAAACAGAGTGAAACCTAAAAATTCAAACTGTTAGTGGAAATGAACGCTTCAACATAGAAGAACGAAATTTGGGGAACCAAGTCACCTTAGTGTACTGATCATTACCTGAAAGTATCATCCAGTTTGGGTGAAAAAATATTTGCTGAGATTTCTGGAGATTTGTAATTTTTGGAAGCTTGGCAACCCCTTCCCATGAAAGTGTTTCTCGCCAGTCACTGCTTAGGGCTACATCAAGAGGAAACAAAACGTAGAGATAGAATGTGAAACTACTTTGTTGTGTCAAGTTTCAAGAAGCTAGCACAAACCATGTTGGATTTAGAGTTCCAAATACATCTATCAATATAGGAGAAAACAGAGTGAAACCTAAAAATTCAAACTGTTACTGGAAATGAACGCTTCAACATAGAAGAATGAAATTTGGGGAACCAAGTCGCCTTAGTGTACTGATCATTACCTGAAAGTATCATCCAGTTTGGGTGAAAAAATATTTGCTGAGATTTCTGGAGATTCGTAATTTTTGGAGACTTGGCAAACCCTTCCCATGAAAGTGTTTCTCGCCAGTCACTGCTTAGGGCTACATCAAGAGGAAACAAAACGTACAGATAGAACATGAAACTACTTTGCTGTGTCAAGTTTCAAGAAGCTAGCACAAACCGTTTTGGATTTAGCGTTCCAAATACATCTATCAATATAGGAGAAAAGAGAGTGAAACCTAAAAATTCAAACTGTTACTGGAAATGAACGCTTCAACATAGAAGAATGAAATTTGGGGAACCAAGTCGCCTTAGTGTACTGATCATTACCTGAAAGTATCATCCAGTTTGGGTGAAAAAATATTTGCTGAGATTTCTGGAGATTCGTAATTTTTGGAAGCTTGGCAACCCCTTCCCATGAAAGTGTTTCTCGCCAGTCACTGCTTAGGGCTACATCAAGAGGAAACAAAACGTAGAGATAGAATGTGAAACTGCTTTGTTGTGTCAAGCTTCAAGAAGCTAGCACAAACCGTCTTGGATTTAGAGTTCGAAATACATCTATCAATATAGGAGAAAACAGAGTGAAACCTAAAAATTCAAACTGTTACTGGAAATGAACGCTTCAACATAGAAGAACGAAATTTGGGGAACCAAGTCGCCTTAGTGTACTGATCATTACCTGAAAGTATCATCCAGTTTGGGTGAAAAAATATTTGCTGAGATTTCTGGAGATTCGTAATTTTTGGAAGCTTGGCAACCCCTTCCCATGAAAGTGTTTCTCGCCAGTCACTGCTTAGGGCTACATCAAGAGGAAACAAAACGTAGAGATAGAATGTGAAACTACTTTGTTGTGTCAAGTTTCAAGAAGCTAGCACAAACCATGTTGGATTTAGAGTTCCAAATACATCTATCAATATAGGAGAAAACAGAGTGAAACCTAAAAATTCAAACTGTTACTGGAAATGAACGCTTCAACATAGAAGAATGAAATTTGGGGAACCAAGTCGCCTTAGTGTACTGATCATTACCTGAAAGTATCATCCAGTTTGGGTGAAAAAATATTTGCTGAGATTTCTGCAGATTCGTAATTTTTGGAGACTTGGCAAACCCTTCCCATGAAAGTGTTTCTCGCCAGTCACTGCTTAGGGCTACATCAAGAGGAAACAAAACGTAGAGATAGAACGTGAAACTACTTTGCTGTGTCAAGTTTCAAGAAGCTAGCACAAACCGTTTTGGATTTAGCGTTCCAAATACATCTATCAATATAGGAGAAAACAGAGTGAAACCTAAAAATTCAAACTGTTACTGGAAATGAACGCTTCAACATAGAAGAACGAAATTTGGGGAACCAAGTCGCCTTAGTGTACTGATCATTACCTGAAAGTATCATCCAGTTTGGGTGAAAAAATATTTGCTGAGATTTCTGGAGATTCGTAATTTTTGGAAGCTTGGCAACCCCTTCCCATGAAAGTGTTTCTCGCCAGTCACTGCTTAGGGCTACATCAATAGGAAACAAAACGTAGAGATAGAATGTGAAACTACTTTGTTGTGTCAAGCTTCAAGAAGCTACCACAAATCGTGTTGGGTTTAGAGTTCCAATACATCTATCAATATAGGAGAAAACAGAGTGAAACCTAAAAATTCAAACTGTTAGTGGAAATGAACGCTTCAACATAGAAGAACGAAATTTGGGGAACCAAGTCGCCTTAGTGTACTGATCATTACCTGAAAGTATCATCCAGTTTGGGTGAAAAAATATTTGCTGAGATTTCTGGAGATTTGTAATTTTTGGAAGCTTGGCAACCCCTTCCCATGAAAGTGTTTCTCGCCAGTCACTGCTTAGGGCTACATCAAGAGGAAACAAAACGTAGAGATAGAATGTGAAACTACTTTGTTGTGTCAAGTTTCAAGAAGCTAGCACAAACCATGTTGGATTTAGAGTTCCAAATACATCTATCAATATAGGAGAAAACAGAGTGAAACCTAAAAATTCAAACTGTTACTGGAAATGAACGCTTCAACATAGAAGAATGAAATTTGGGGAACCAAGTCGCCTTAGTGTACTGATCATTACCTGAAAGTATCATCCAGTTTGGGTGAAAAAATATTTGCTGAGATTTCTGGAGATTCGTAATTTTTGGAGACTTGGCAAACCCTTCCCATGAAAGTGTTTCTCGCCAGTCACTGCTTAGGGCTACATCAAGAGGAAACAAAACGTACAGATAGAACGTGAAACTACTTTGCTGTGTCAAGTTTCAAGAAGCTAGCACAAACCGTTTTGGATTTAGCGTTCCAAATACATCTATCAATATAGGAGAAAAGAGAGTGAAACCTAAAAATTCAAACTGTTACTGGAAATGAACGCTTCAACATAGAAGAATGAAATTTGGGGAACCAAGTCGCCTTAGTGTACTGATCATTACCTGAAAGTATCATCCAGTTTGGGTGAAAAAATATTTGCTGAGATTTCTGGAGATTCGTAATTTTTGGAAGCTTGGCAACCCCTTCCCATGAAAGTGTTTCTCGCCAGTCACTGCTTAGGGCTACATCAAGAGGAAACAAAACGTAGAGATAGAATGTGAAACTGCTTTGTTGTGTCAAGCTTCAAGAAGCTAGCACAAACCGTCTTGGATTTAGAGTTCGAAATACATCTATCAATATAGGAGAAAACAGAGTGAAACCTAAAAATTCAAACTGTTACTGGAAATGAACGCTTCAACATAGAAGAACGAAATTTGGGGAACCAAGTCGCCTTAGTGTACTGATCATTACCTGAAAGTATCATCCAGTTTGGGTGAAAAAATATTTGCTGAGATTTCTGGAGATTCGTAATTTTTGGAAGCTTGGCAACCCCTTCCCATGAAAGTGTTTCTCGCCAGTCACTGCTTAGGGCTACATCAAAAGGAAACAAAACGTAGAGATAGAATGTGAAACTACTTTGTTGTGTCAAGCTTCAAGAAGCTACCACAAATCGTCTTGGGTTTAGAGTTCCAATACATCTATCAATATAGGAGAAAACAGAGTGAAACCTAAAAATTCAAACTGTTAGTGGAAATGAACGCTTCAACATAGAAGAACGAAATTTGGGGAACCAAGTCGCCTTAGTGTACTGATCATTACCTGAAAGTATCATCCAGTTTGGGTGAAAAAATATTTGCTGAGATTTCTGGAGATTCGTAATTTTGGGAAGCTTGGCAACCCCTTCCCATGAAAGTGTTTCTCGCCAGTCACTGCTTAGGGCTACATCAAGAGGAAACAAAACGTAGAGATAGAATGTGAAACTACTTTGTTGTGTCAAGTTTCAAGAAGCTAGCACAAACCATGTTGGATTTAGAGTTCCAAATACATCTATCAATATAGGAGAAAACAGAGTGAAACCTAAAAATTCAAACTGTTACTGGAAATGAACGCTTCAACATAGAAGAATGAAATTTGGGGAACCAAGTCGCCTTAGTGTACTGATCATTACCTGAAAGTATCATCCAGTTTGGGTGAAAAAATATTTGCTGAGATTTCTGGAGATTCGTAATTTTTGGAGACTTGGCAAACCCTTCCCATGAAAGTGTTTCTCGCCAGTCACTGCTTAGGGCTACATCAAGAGGAAACAAAACGTAGAGATAGAACGTGAAACTACTTTGCTGTGTCAAGTTTCAAGAAGCTAGCACAAACCGTTTTGGATTTAGCGTTCCAAATACATCTATCAATATAGGAGAAAACAGAGTGAAACCTAAAAATTCAAATTGTTAGTGGAAATGAACGCTTCAACATAGAAGAACGAAATTTGGGGAACCAAGTCGCCTTAGTGTACTGATCATTACCTGAAAGTATCATCCAGTTTGGGTGAAAAAATATTTGCTGAGATTTCTGGAGATTCGTAATTTTTGGAAGCTTGGCAACCCCTTCCCATGAAAGTGTTTCTCGCCAGTCACTGCTTAGGGCTACATCAAGAGGAAACAAAACGTAGAGATAGAATGTGAAACTACTTTGTTGTGTCAAGCTTCAAGAAGCTACCACAAATCGTGTTGGGTTTAGAGTTCCAATACATCTATCAATATAGGAGAAAACAGAGTGAAACCTAAAAATTCAAACTGTTAGTGGAAATGAACGCTTCAACATAGAAGAACGAAATTTGGGGAACCAAGTCGCCTTAGTGTACTGATCATTACCTGAAAGTATCATCCAGTTTGGGTGAAAAAATATTTGCTGAGATTTCTGGAGATTCGTAATTTTTGGAAGCTTGGCAACCCCTTCCCATGAAAGTGTTTCTCGCCAGTCACTGCTTAGGGCTACATCAAGAGGAAACAAAACGTAGAGATAGAATGTGAAACTACTTTGTTGTGTCAAGTTTCAAGAAGCTAGCACAAACCATGTTGGATTTAGAGTTCCAAATACATCTATCAATATAGGAGAAAACAGAGTGAAACCTAAAAATTGAAACTGTTACTGGAAATGAACGCTTCAACATAGAAGAACAAAATTTGGGGAACCAAGTCGCCTTAGTGTACTGATCATTACCTGAAAGTATCATCCAGTTTGGGTGAAAAAATATTTGCTGAGATTTCTGGAGATTCGTAATTTTGGGAAGCTTGGCAACCTCTTCCCATGAAAGTGTTTCTCGCCAGTCACTGCTTAGTGCTACATCAAGAGGAAACAAAACGTAGAGATAGAACGTGAAACTACTTTGTTTTGTCAACTTTCAAGAAGCTAGCACAAACCGTGTTGGATTCAGAGTTCCAAATACATCTATCAATATAGGAGAAAACAGAGTGAAACCTAAAAATTCAAACTGTTACTGGAAATGAACGCTTCAACATAGAAGAACGAAATTTGGGGAACCAAGTCGCCTTAGTGTACTGATCATTACCTGAAAGTATCATCCAGTTTGGGTGAAAAAATATTTGCTGAGATTTCTGGAGATTCGTAATTTTTGGAAGCTTGGCAACCCCTTCCCATGGAAGTGTTTCTCGCCAGTCACTGCTTAGGGCTACATCAAGAGGAAACAAAACGTAGAGATAGAATGTGAAACTACTTTGTTGTGTCAAGTTTCAAGAAGCTAGCACAAACCGTGTTGGATTTAGAGTTCCAAATACATCTATCAATATAGGAGAAAACAGAGTGAAACCTAAAAATTCAAACTGTTACTGGAAATGAACGCTTCAACATAGAAGAATGAAATTTGGGGAACCAAGTCGCCTTAGTGTACTGATCATTACCTGAAAGTATCATCCAGTTTGGGTGAAAAAATATTTGCTGAGATTTCTGGAGATTCGTAATTTTTGGAGACTTGGCAAACCCTTCCCATGAAAGTGTTTCTCGCCAGTCACTGCTTAGGGCTACATCAAGAGGAAACAAAACGTAGAGATAGAACGTGAAACTACTTTGCTGTGTCAAGTTTCAAGAAGCTAGCACAAACCGTTTTGGATTTAGCGTTCCAAATACATCTATCAATATAGGAGAAAAGAGAGTGAAACCTAAAAATTCAAACTGTTACTGGAAATGAACGCTTCAACATAGAAGAATGAAATTTGGGGAACCAAGTCGCCTTAGTGTACTGATCATTACCTGAAAGTATCATCCAGTTTGGGTGAAAAAATATTTGCTGAGATTTCTGGAGATTCGTAATTTTGGGAAGCTTGGCAACCCCTTCCCATGAAAGTGTTTCTCGCCAGTCACTGCTTAGGGCTACATCAAGAGGAAACAAAACGTAGAGATAGAATGTGAAACTACTTTGTTGTGTCAAGCTTCAAGAAGCTAGCACAAACCGTCTTGGATTTAGAGTTCCAAATACATCTATCAATATAGGAGAAAACAGAGTGAAACCTAAAAATTCAAACTGTTACTGGAAATGAACGCTTCAACATAGAAGAACGAAATTTGGGGAACCAAGTCGCCTTAGTGTACTGATCATTACCTGAAAGTATCATCCAGTTTGGGTGAAAAAATATTTGCTGAGATTTCTGGAGATTCGTAATTTTTGGAAGCTTGGCAACCCCTTCCCATGAAAGTGTTTCTCGCCAGTCACTGCTTAGGGCTACATCAAGAGGAAACAAAACGTAGAGATAGAATGTGAAACTACTTTGTTGTGTCAAGCTTCAAGAAGCTAGCACAAATCATGTTGGATTTAGAGTTCCAAATACATCTATCAATATAGGAGAAAACAGAGTGAAACCTAAAAATTCAAACTGTTACTGGAAATGAACGCTTCAACATAGAAGAACGAAATTTGGGGAACCAAGTCGCTTTAGTGTACTGATCATTACCTGAAAGTATCATCCAGTTTGGGTGAAAAAATATTTGCTGAGATTTCTGGAGATTCGTAATTTTTGGAAGCTTGGCAACCCCTTCCCATGAAAGTGTTTCTCGCCAGTCACTGCTTAGGGCTACATCAAGAGGAAACAAAACGTAGAGATAGAACGTGAAACTACTTTGTTTTGTCAACTTTCAAGAAGCTAGCACAAACCGTGTTGGATTCAGAGTTCCAAATACATCTATCAATATAGGAGAAAACAGAGTGAAACCTAAAAATTCAAACTGTTACTGGAAATGACCGCTTCAACATAGAAGAACGAAATTTGGGGAACCAAGTCGCCTTAGTGTACTGATCATTACCTGAAAGTATCATCCAGTTTGGGTGAAAAAATATTTGCTGAGATTTCTGGAGATTCGTAATTTTTGGAAGCTTGGCAACCCCTTCCCATGAAAGTGTTTCTCGCCAGTCACTGCTTAGGGCTACATCAAGAGGAAACAAAACGTAGAGATAGAATGTGAAACTACTTTGTTGTGTCAAGCTTCAAGAAGCTACCACAAATCGTGTTGGATTTAGAGTTCCAATACATCTATCAATATAGGAGAAAACAGAGTGAAACCTAAAAATTCAAATTGTTAGTGGAAATGAACGCTTCAACATAGAAGAACGAAATTTGGGGAACCAAGTCGCCTTAGTGTACTGATCATTACCTGAAAGTATCATCCAGTTTGGGTGAAAAAATATTTGCTGAGTTTTCTGGAGATTCGTAATTTTTGGAAGCTTGGCAACCCCTTCCCATGAAAGTGTTTCTCGCCAGTCACTGCTTAGGGCTACATCAAGAGGAAACAAAACGTAGAGATAGAATGTGAAACTACTTTGTTGTGTCAAGCTTCAAGAAGCTAGCACAAATCGTGTTGGATTTAGAGTTCCAAATACATCTATCAATATAGGAGAAAACAGAGTGAAACCTAAAAATTCAAACTGTTACTGGATATGAACGCTTCAACATAGAAGAACGAAATTTGGGGAACCAAGTCGCCTTAGTGTACTGATCATTACCTGAAAGTATCATCCAGTTTGGGTGAAAAAATATTTGCTGAGATTTCTGGAGATTCGTAATTTTTGGAAGCTTGGCAACCCCTTCCCATGAAAGTGTTTCTCGCCAGTCACTGCTTAGGGCTACATCAAGAGGAAACAAAACGTAGAGATAGAATGTGAAACTACTTTGTTGTGTCAAGTTTCAAGAAGCTAGCACAAACCATGTTGGATTTAGAGTTCCAAATACATCTATCAATATAGGAGAAAACAGAGTGAAACCTAAAAATTCAAACTGTTACTGGAAATGAACGCTTCAACATAGAAGAATGAAATTTGGGGAACCAAGTCGCCTTAGTGTACTGATCATTACCTGAAAGTATCATCCAGTTTGGGTGAAAAAATATTTGCTGAGATTTCTGGAGATTCGTAATTTTTGGAGACTTGGCAAACCCTTCCCATGAAAGTGTTTCTCGCCAGTCACTGCTTAGGGCTACATCAAGAGGAAACAAAACGTACAGATAGAACGTGAAACTACTTTGCTGTGTCAAGTTTCAAGAAGCTAGCACAAACCGTTTTGGATTTAGCGTTCCAAATACATCTATCAATATAGGAGAAAAGAGAGTGAAACCTAAAAATTCAAACTGTTACTGGAAATGAACGCTTCAACATAGAAGAATGAAATTTGGGGAACCAAGTCGCCTTAGTGTAATGATCATTACCTGAAAGTATCATCCAGTTTGGGTGAAAAAATATTTGCTGAGATTTCTGGAGATTCGTAATTTTGGGAAGCTTGGCAACCCCTTCCCATGAAAGTGTTTCTCGCCAGTCACTGCTTAGGGCTACATCAAGAGGAAACAAAACGTAGAGATAGAATGTGAAACTACTTTGTTGTGTCAAGCTTCAAGAAGCTAGCACAAACCGTCTTGGATTTAGAGTTCGAAATACATCTATCAATATAGGAGAAAACAGAGTGAAACCTAAAAATTCAAACTGTTACTGGAAATGAACGCTTCAACATAGAAGAACGAAATTTGGGGAACCAAGTCGCCTTAGTGTACTGATCATTACCTGAAAGTATCATCCAGTTTGGGTGAAAAAATATTTGCTGAGATTTCTGGAGATTCGTAATTTTTGGAAGCTTGGCAACCCCTTCCCATGAAAGTGTTTCTCGCCAGTCACTGCTTAGGGCTACATCAAGAGGAAACAAAACGTAGAGATAGAATGTGAAACTACTTTGTTGTGTCAAGCTTCAAGAAGCTAGCACAAATCGTGTTGGGTTTAGAGTTCCAATACATCTATCAATATAGGAGAAAACAGAGTGAAACCTAAAAATTCAAACTGTTAGTGGAAATGAACGCTTCAACATAGAAGAACGAAATTTGGGGAACCAAGTCGCATTAGTGTACTGATCATTACCTGAAAGTATCATCCAGTTTGGGTGAAAAAATATTTGCTGAGATTTCTGGAGATTCGTAATTTTTGGAAGCTTGGCAACCCCTTCCCATGAAAGTGTTTCTCGCCAGTCACTGCTTAGGGCTACATCAAGAGGAAACAAAACGTAGAGATAGAATGTGAAACTGCTTTGTTGTGTCAAGTTTCAAGAAGCTAGCACAAACCATGTTGGATTTAGAGTTCCAAATACATCTATCAATATAGGAGAAAACAGAGTGAAACCTAAAAATTGAAACTGTTACTGGAAATGAACGCTTCAACATAGAAGAACGAAATTTGGGGAACCAAGTCGCCTTAGTGTACTGATCATTACCTGAAAGTATCATCCAGTTTGGGTGAAAAAATATTTGCTGAGATTTCTGGAGATTCGTAATTTTGGGAAGCTTGGCAACCCCTTCCCATGAAAGTGTTTCTCGCCAGTCACTGCTTAGGGCTACATCAAGAGGAAACAAAACGTAGAGATAGAACGTGAAACTACTTTGTTTTGTCAACTTTCAAGAAGCTAGCACAAACCGTGTTGGATTCAGAGTTCCAAATACATCTATCAATATAGGAGAAAACAGAGTGAAACCTAAAAATTCAAACTGTTACTGGAAATGAACGCTTCAACATAGAAGAACGAAATTTGGGGAACCAAGTCGCCTTAGTGTACTGATCATTACCTGAAAGTATCATCCAGTTTGGGTGAAAAAATATTTGCTGAGATTTCTGGAGATTCGTAATTTTTGGAAGCTTGGCAACCCCTTCCCATGGAAGTGTTTCTCGCCAGTCACTGCTTAGGGCTACATCAAGAGGAAACAAAACGTAGAGATAGAATGTGAAACTACTTTGTTGTGTCAAGTTTCAAGAAGCTAGCACAAACCATGTTGGATTTAGAGTTCCAAATACATCTATCAATATAGGAGAAAACAGAGTGAAACCTAAAAATTCAAACTGTTACTGGAAATGAACGCTTCAACATAGAAGAATGAAATTTGGGGAACCAAGTCGCCTTAGTGTACTGATCATTACCTGAAAGTATCATCCAGTTTGGGTGAAAAAATATTTGCTGAGATTTCTGGAGATTCGTAATTTTTGGAGACTTGGCAAACCCTTCCCATGAAAGTGTTTCTCGCCAGTCACTGCTTAGGGCTACATCAAGAGGAAACAAAACGTAGAGATAGAAGGTGAAACTACTTTGCTGTGTCAAGTTTCAAGAAGCTAGCACAAACCGTTTTGGATTTAGCGTTCCAAATACATCTATCAATATAGGAGAAAAGAGAGTGAAACCTAAAAATTCAAACTGTTACTGGAAATGAACGCTTCAACATAGAAGAATGAAATTTGGGGAACCAAGTCGCCTTAGTGTACTGATCATTACCTGAAAGTATCATCCAGTTTGGGTGAAAAAATATTTGCTGAGATTTCTGGAGATTCGTAATTTTGGGAAGCTTGGCAACCCCTTCCCATGAAAGTGTTTCTCGCCAGTCACTGCTTAGGGCTACATCAAGAGGAAACAAAACGTAGAGATAGAATGTGAAACTACTTTGTTGTGTCAAGCTTCAAGAAGCTAGCACAAACCGTCTTGGATTTAGAGTTCCAAATACATCTATCAATATAGGAGAAAACAGAGTGAAACCTAAAAATTCAAACTGTTACTGGAAATGAACGCTTCAACATAGAAGAACGAAATTTGGGGAACCAAGTCGCCTTAGTGTACTGATCATTACCTGAAAGTATCATCCAGTTTGGGTGAAAAAATATTTGCTGAGATTTCTGGAGATTCGTAATTTTTGGAAGCTTGGCAACCCCTTCCCATGAAAGTGTTTCTCGCCAGTCACTGCTTAGGGCTACATCAAGAGGAAACAAAACGTAGAGATAGAACGTGAAACTACTTTGTTGTGTCAAGCTTCAAGAAGCTAGCACAAACCGTCTTGGATTTAGAGTTCCAAATACATCTATCAATATAGGAGAAAACAGAGTGAAACCTAAAAATTCAAACTGTTACTGGAAATGAACGCTTCAACATAGAAGAATGAAATTTGGGGAACCAAGTCGCCTTAGTGTACTGATCATTACCTGAAAGTATCATCCAGTTTGGGTGAAAAAATATTTGCTGAGATTTCTGGAGATTCGTAATTTTTGGAGACTTGGCAAACCCTTCCCATGAAAGTGTTTCTCGCCAGTCACTGCTTAGGGCTACATCAAGAGGAAACAAAACGTAGAGATAGAACGTGAAACTACTTTGCTGTGTCAAGTTTCAAGAAGCTAGCACAAACCGTTTTGGATTTAGCGTTCCAAATACATCTATCAATATAGGAGAAAACAGAGTGAAACCTAAAAATTCAAACTGTTACTGGAAATGAACGCTTCAACATAGAAGAACGAAATTTGGGGAACCAAGTCGCCTTAGTGTACTGATCATTACCTGAAAGTATCATCCAGTTTGGGTGAAAAAATATTTGCTGAGATTTCTGGAGATTCGTAATTTTTGGAAGCTTGGCAACCCCTTCCCATGAAAGTGTTTCTCGCCAGTCACTGCTTAGGGCTACATCAAGAGGAAACAAAACGTAGAGATAGAATGTGAAACTACTTTGTTGTGTCAAGCTTCAAGAAGCTACCACAAATCGTGTTGGGTTTAGAGTTCCAATACATCTATCAATATAGGAGAAAACAGAGTGAAACCTAAAAATTCAAACTGTTAGTGGAAATGAACGCTTCAACATAGAAGAACAAAATTTGGGGAACCAAGTCGCCTTAGTGTACTGATCATTACCTGAAAGTATCATCCAGTTTGGGTGAAAAAATATTTGCTGAGATTTCTGGAGATTCGTAATTTTTGGAAGCTTGGCAACCCCTTCCCATGAAAGTGTTTCTCGCCAGTCACTGCTTAGGGCTACATCAAGAGGAAACAAAACGTAGAGATAGAATGTGAAACTACTTTGTTGTGTCAAGTTTCAAGAAGCTAGCACAAACCATGTTGGATTTAGAGTTCCAAATACATCTATCAATATAGGAGAAAACAGAGTGAAACCTAAAAATTGAAACTGTTACTGGAAATGAACGCTTCAACATAGAAGAACAAAATTTGGGGAACCAAGTCGCCTTAGTGTACTGATCATTACCTGAAAGTATCATCCAGTTTGGGTGAAAAAATATTTGCTGAGATTTCTGGAGATTCGTAATTTTGGGAAGCTTGGCAACCCCTTCCCATGAAAGTGTTTCTCGCCAGTCACTGCTTAGGGCTACATCAAGAGGAAACAAAACGTAGAGATAGAACGTGAAACTACTTTGTTTTGTCAACTTTCAAGAAGCTAGCACAAACCGTGTTGGATTCAGAGTTCCAAATACATCTATCAATATAGGAGAAAACAGAGTGAAACCTAAAAATTCAAACTGTTACTGGAAATGAACGCTTCAACATAGAAGAACGAAATTTGGGGAACCAAGTCGCCTTAGTGTACTGATCATTACCTGAAAGTATCATCCAGTTTGGGTGAAAAAATATTTGCTGAGATTTCTGGAGATTCGTAATTTTTGGAAGCTTGGCAACCCCTTCCCATGGAAGTGTTTCTCGCCAGTCACTGCTTAGGGCTACATCAAGAGGAAACAAAACGTAGAGATAGAATGTGAAACTACTTTGTTGTGTCAAGTTTCAAGAAGCTAGCACAAACCGTGTTGGATTTAGAGTTCCAAATACATCTATCAATATAGGAGAAAACAGAGTGAAACCTAAAAATTCAAACTGTTACTGGAAATGAACGCTTCAACATAGAAGAATGAAATTTGGGGAACCAAGTCGCCTTAGTGTACTGATCATTACCTGAAAGTATCATCCAGTTTGGGTGAAAAAATATTTGCTGAGATTTCTGGAGATTCGTAATTTTTGGAGACTTGGCAAACCCTTCCCATGAAAGTGTTTCTCGCCAGTCACTGCTTATGGCTACATCAAGAGGAAACAAAACGTAGAGATAGAACGTGAAACTACTTTGCTGTGTCAAGTTTCAAGAAGCTAGCACAAACCGTTTTGGATTTAGCGTTCCAAATACATCTATCAATATAGGAGAAAAGAGAGTGAAACCTAAAAATTCAAACTGTTACTGGAAATGAACGCTTCAACATAGAAGAATGAAATTTGGGGAACCAAGTCGCCTTAGTGTACTGATCATTACCTGAAAGTATCATCCAGTTTGGGTGAAAAAATATTTGCTGAGATTTCTGGAGATTCGTAATTTTTGGAAGCTTGGCAACCCCTTCCCATGAAAGTGTTTCTCGCCAGTCACTGCTTAGGGCTACATCAAGAGGAAACAAAACGTAGAGATAGAATGTGAAACTACTTTGTTGTGTCAAGCTTCAAGAAGCTAGCACAAATCGTGTTGAATTTAGAGTTCCAAATACATCTATCAATATAGGAGAAAACAGAGTGAAACCTAAAAATTCAAACTGTTACTGGAAATGAACGCTTCAACATAGAAGAACGAAATTTGGGGAACCAAGTCGCTTTAGTGTACTGATCATTACCTGAAAGTATCATCCAGTTTGGGTGAAAAAATATTTGCTGAGATTTCTGGAGATTCGTAATTTTTGGAAGCTTGGCAACCCCTTCCCATGAAAGTGTTTCTCGCCAGTCACTGCTTAGGGCTACATCAAGAGGAAACAAAACGTAGAGATAGAACGTGAAACTACTTTGTTTTGTCAACTTTCAAGAAGCTAGCACAAACCGTGTTGGATTCAGAGTTCCAAATACATCTATCAATATAGGAGAAAACAGAGTGAAACCTCAAAAATTCAAACTGTTACTGGAAATGAACGCTTCAACATAGAAGAACGAAATTTGGGGAACCAAGTCGCCTTAGTGTACTGATCATTACCTGAAAGTATCATCCAGTTTGGGTGAAAAAATATTTGCTGAGATTTCTGGAGATTCGTAATTTTTGGAAGCTTGGCAATCCCTTCCCATGAAAGTGTTTCTCGCCAGTCACTGCTTAGGGCTACATCAAGAGGAAACAAAACGTAGAGATAGAATGTGAAACTACTTTGTTGTGTCAAGCTTCAAGAAGCTACCACAAATCGTGTTGGATTTAGAGTTCCAATACATCTATCAATATAGGAGAAAACAGAGTGAAACCTAAAAATTCAAATTGTTAGTGGAAATGAACGCTTCAACATAGAAGAACGAAATTTGGGGAACCAAGTCGCCTTAGTGTACTGATCATTACCTGAAAGTATCATCCAGTTTGGGTGAAAAAATATTTGCTGAGATTTCTGGAGATTCGTAATTTTTGGAAGCTTGGCAACCCCTTCCCATGAAAGTGTTTCTCGCCAGTCACTGCTTAGGGCTACATCAAGAGGAAACAAAACGTAGAGATAGAACGTGAAACTACTTTGTTGTGTCAAGTTTCAAGAAGCTAGCACAAACCATGTTGGATTTAGAGTTCCAAATACATCTATCAATATAGGAGAAAACAGAGTGAAACCTAAAAATTCAAACTGTTACTGGAAATGAACGCTTCAACATAGAAGAACGAAATTTGGGGAACCAAGTCGCCTTAGTGTACTGATCATTACCTGAAAGTATCATCCAGTTTGGGTGAAAAAATATTTGCTGAGATTTCTGGAGATTCGTAATTTTTGGATGCTTGGCAACCCCTTCCCATGAAAGTGTTTCTCGCCAGTCACTGCTTAGGGCTACATCAAGAGGAAACAAAACGTAGAGATAGAATGTGAAACTACTTTGTTGTGTCAAGCTTCAAGAAGCTAGCACAAATCGTGTTGGATTTAGAGTTCCAAATACATCTATCAATATAGGAGAAAACAGAGTGAAACCTAAAAATTCAAACTGTTACTGGATATGAACGCTTCAACATAGAAGAACGAAATTTGGGGAACCAAGTCGCCTTAGTGTACTGATCATTACCTGAAAGTATCATCCAGTTTGGGTGAAAAAATATTTGCTGAGATTTCTGGAGATTCGTAATTTTTGGAAGCTTGGCAACCCCTTCCCATGAAAGTGTTTCTCGCCAGTCACTGCTTAGGGCTACATCAAGAGGAAACAAAACGTAGAGATAGAATGTGAAACTACTTTGTTGTGTCAAGTTTCAAGAAGCTAGCACAAACCATGTTGGATTTAGAGTTCCAAATACATCTATCAATATAGGAGAAAACAGAGTGAAACCTAAAAATTCAAACTGTTACTGGAAATGAACGCTTCAACATAGAAGAATGAAATTTGGGGAACCAAGTCGCCTTAGTGTACTGATCATTACCTGAAAGTATCATCCAGTTTGGGTGAAAAAATATTTGCTGAGATTTCTGGAGATTCGTAATTTTTGGAGACTTGGCAAACCCTTCCCATGAAAGTGTTTCTCGCCAGTCACTGCTTAGGGCTACATCAAGAGGAAACAAAACGTACAGATAGAACGTGAAACTACTTTGCTGTGTCAAGTTTCAAGAAGCTAGCACAAACCGTTTTGGATTTAGCGTTCCAAATACATCTATCAATATAGGAGAAAAGAGAGTGAAACCTAAAAATTCAAACTGTTACTGGAAATGAACGCTTCAACATAGAAGAATGAAATTTGGGGAACCAAGTCGCCTTAGTGTACTGATCATTACCTGAAAGTATCATCCAGTTTGGGTGAAAAAATATTTGCTGAGATTTCTGGAGATTCGTAATTTTGGGAAGCTTGGCAACCCCTTCCCATGAAAGTGTTTCTCGCCAGTCACTGCTTAGGGCTACATCAAGAGGAAACAAAACGTAGAGATAGAATGTGAAACTACTTTGTTGTGTCAAGCTTCAAGAAGCTAGCACAAACCGTGTTGGATTTAGAGTTCGAAATACATCTATCAATATAGGAGAAAACAGAGTGAAACCTAAAAATTCAAACTGTTACTGGAAATGAACGCTTCAACATAGAAGAACGAAATTTGGGGAACCAAGTCGCCTTAGTGTACTGATCATTACCTGAAAGTATCATCCAGTTTGGGTGAAAAAATATTTGCTGAGATTTCTGGAGATTCGTAATTTTTGGAAGCTTGGCAACCCCTTCCCATGAAAGTGTTTCTCGCCAGTCACTGCTTAGGGCTACATCAAGAGGAAACAAAACGTAGAGATAGAATGTGAAACTACTTTGTTGTGTCAAGCTTCAAGAAGCTACCACAAATCGTGTTGGGTTTAGAGTTCCAATACATCTATCAATATAGGAGAAAACAGAGTGAAACCTAAAAATTCAAACTGTTAGTGGAAATGAACGCTTCAACATAGAAGAACGAAATTTGGGGAACCAAGTCGCCTTAGTGTACTGATCATTACCTGAAAGTATCATCCAGTTTGGGTGAAAAAATATTTGCTGAGATTTCTGGAGATTCGTAATTTTTGGAAGCTTGGCAACCCCTTCCCATGAAAGTGTTTCTCGCCAGTCACTGCTTAGGGCTACATCAAGAGGAAACAAAACGTAGAGATAGAATGTGAAACTGCTTTGTTGTGTCAAGTTTCAAGAAGCTAGCACAAACCATGTTGGATTTAGAGTTCCAAATACATCTATCAATATAGGAGAAAACAGAGTGAAACCTAAAAATTGAAACTGTTACTGGAAATGAACGCTTCAACATAGAAGAACGAAATTTGGGGAACCAAGTCGCCTTAGTGTACTGATCATTACCTGAAAGTATCATCCAGTTTGGGTGAAAAAATATTTGCTGAGATTTCTGGAGATTCGTAATTTTGGGAAGCTTGGCAACCCCTTCCCATGAAAGTGTTTCTCGCCAGTCACTGCTTAGGGCTACATCAAGAGGAAACAAAACGTAGAGATAGAACGTGAAACTACTTTGTTTTGTCAACTTTCAAGAAGCTAGCACAAACCGTGTTGGATTCAGAGTTCCAAATACATCTATCAATATAGGAGAAAACAGAGTGAAACCTAAAAATTCAAACTGTTACTGGAAATGAACGCTTCAACATAGAAGAACGAAATTTGGGGAACCAAGTCGCCTTAGTGTACTGATCATTACCTGAAAGTATCATCCAGTTTGGGTGAAAAAATATTTGCTGAGATTTCTGGAGATTCGTAATTTTTGGAAGCTTGGCAACCCCTTCCCATGGAAGTGTTTCTCGCCAGTCACTGCTTAGGGCTACATCAAGAGGAAACAAAACGTAGAGATAGAATGTGAAACTACTTTGTTGTGTCAAGTTTCAAGAAGCTAGCACAAACCGTGTTGGATTTAGAGTTCCAAATACATCTATCAATATAGGAGAAAACAGAGTGAAACCTAAAAATTCAAACTGTTACTGGAAATGAACGCTTCAACATAGAAGAATGAAATTTGGGGAACCAAGTCGCCTTAGTGTACTGATCATTACCTGAAAGTATCATCCAGTTTGGGTGAAAAAATATTTGCTGAGATTTCTGGAGATTCGTAATTTTTGGAGACTTGGCAAACCCTTCCCATGAAAGTGTTTCTCGCCAGTCACTGCTTAGGGCTACATCAAGAGGAAACAAAACGTAGAGATAGAACGTGAAACTACTTTGCTGTGTCAAGTTTCAAGAAGCTAGCACAAACCGTTTTGGATTTAGCGTTCCAAATACATCTATCAATATAGGAGAAAAGAGAGTGAAACCTAAAAATTCAAACTGTTACTGGAAATGAACGCTTCAACATAGAAGAATGAAATTTGGGGAACCAAGTCGCCTTAGTGTACTGATCATTACCTGAAAGTATCATCCAGTTTGGGTGAAAAAATATTTGCTGAGATTTCTGGAGATTCGTAATTTTTGGAGACTTGGCAAACCCTTCCCATGAAAGTGTTTCTCGCCAGTCACTGCTTAGGGCTACATCAAGAGGAAACAAAACGTAGAGATAGAACGTGAAACTACTTTGCTGTGTCAAGTTTCAAGAAGCTAGCACAAACCGTTTTGGATTTAGCGTTCCAAATACATCTATCAATATAGGAGAAAAGAGAGTGAAACCTAAAAATTCAAACTGTTACTGGAAATGAACGCTTCAACATAGAAGAATGAAATTTGGGGAACCAAGTCGCCTTAGTGTACTGATCATTACCTGAAAGTATCATCCAGTTTGGGTGAAAAAATATTTGCTGAGATTTCTGGAGATTCGTAATTTTGGGAAGCTTGGCAACCCCTTCCCATGAAAGTGTTTCTCGCCAGGCACTGCTTAGGGCTACATCAAGAGGAAACAAAACGTAGAGATAGAATGTGAAACTACTTTGTTGTGTCAAGCTTCAAGAAGCTAGCACAAACCGTCTTGGATTTAGAGTTCCAAATACATCTATCAATATAGGAGAAAACAGAGTGAAACCTAAAAATTCAAACTGTTACTGGAAATGAACGCTTCAACATAGAAGAACGAAATTTGGGGAACCAAGTCGCCTTAGTGTACTGATCATTACCTGAAAGTATCATCCAGTTTGGGTGAAAAAATATTTGCTGAGATTTCTGGAGATTCGTAATTTTTGGAAGCTTGGCAACCCCTTCCCATGAAAGTGTTTCTCGCCAGTCACTGCTTAGGGCTACATCAAGAGGAAACAAAACGTAGAGATAGAATGTGAAACTACTTTGTTGTGTCAAGCTTCAAGAAGCTAGCACAAATCGTGTTGGATTTAGAGTTCCAAATACATCTATCAATATAGGAGAAAACAGAGTGAAACCTAAAAATTCAAACTGTTACTGGAAATGAACGCTTCAACATAGAAGAACGAAATTTGGGGAACCAAGTCGCTTTAGTGTACTGATCATTACCTGAAAGTATCATCCAGTTTGGGTGAAAAAATATTTGCTGAGATTTCTGGAGATTCGTAATTTTTGGAAGCTTGGCAACCCCTTCCCATGAAAGTGTTTCTCGCCAGTCACTGCTTAGGGCTACATCAAGAGGAAACAAAACGTAGAGATAGAACGTGAAACTACTTTGTTTTGTCAACTTTCAAGAAGCTAGCACAAACCGTGTTGGATTCAGAGTTCCAAATACATCTATCAATATAGGAGAAAACAGAGTGAAACCTAAAAATTCAAACTGTTACTGGAAATGAACGCTTCAACATAGAAGAACGAAATTTGGGGAACCAAGTCGCCTTAGTGTACTGATCATTACCTGAAAGTATCATCCAGTTTGGGTGAAAAAATATTTGCTGAGATTTCTGGAGATTCGTAATTTTTGGAAGCTTGGCAACCCCTTCCCATGAAAGTGTTTCTCGCCAGTCACTGCTTAGGGCTACATCAAGAGGAAACAAAACGTAGAGATAGAACGTGAAACTACTTTGTTTTGTCAACTTTCAAGAAGCTAGCACAAACCGTGTTGGATTCAGAGTTCCAAATACATCTATCAATATAGGAGAAAACAGAGTGAAACCTAAAAATTCAAACTGTTACTGGAAATGAACGCTTCAACATAGAAGAATGAAATTTGGGGAACCAAGTCGCCTTAGTGTACTGATCATTACCTGAAAGTATCATCCAGTTTGGGTGAAAAAATATTTGCTGAGATTTCTGGAGATTCGTAATTTTTGGAAGCTTGGCAACCCCTTCCCATGAAAGTGTTTCTCGCCAGTCACTGCTCAGGGCTACATCAAGAGGAAACAAAACGTAGAGATAGAACGTGAAACTACTTTGTTGTGTCAACTTTCAAGAAGCTAGCACAAACCGTGTTGGATTCAGAGTTCCAAATACATCTATCAATATAGGAGAAAACAGAGTGAAACCTAAAAATTCAAACTGTTACTGGAAATGAACGCTTCAACATAGAAGAACGAAATTTGGGGAACCAAGTCGCCTTAGTGTACTGATCATTACCTGAAAGTATCATCCAGTTTGGGTGAAAAAATATTTGCTGAGATTTCTGGAGATTCGTAATTTTTGGAAGCTTGGCAACCCCTTCCCATGAAAGTGTTTCTCGCCAGTCACTGCTTAGGGCTACATCAAGAGGAAACAAAACGTAGAGATAGAACGTGAAACTACTTTGTTTTGTCAACTTTCAAGAAGCTAGCACAAACCGTGTTGGATTCAGAGTTCCAAATACATCTATCAATATAGGAGAAAACAGAGTGAAACCTAAAAATTCAAACTGTTACTGGAAATGAACGCTTCAACATAGAAGAACGAAATTTGGGGAACCAAGTCGCCTTAGTGTACTGATCATTACCTGAAAGTATCATCCAGTTTGGGTGAAAAAATATTTGCTGAGATTTCTGGAGATTCGTAATTTTTGGAAGCTTGGCAACCCCTTCCCATGAAAGTGTTTCTCGCCAGTCACTGCTTAGGGCTACATCAAGAGGAAACAAAACGTAGAGATAGAATGTGAAACTACTTTGTTTTGTCAACTTTCAAGAAGCTAGCACAAACCGTGTTGGATTCAGAGTTCCAAATACATCTATCAATATAGGAGAAAAGAGAGTGAAACCTAAAAATTCAAACTGTTACTGGAAATGAACGCTTCAACATAGAAGAATGAAATTTGGGGAACCAAGTCGCCTTAGTGTACTGATCATTACCTGAAAGTATCATCCAGTTTGGGTGAAAAAATATTTGCTGAGATTTCTGGAGATTCGTAATTTTTGGAAGCTTGGCAAACCCTTCCCATGAAAGTGTTTCTCGCCAGTCACTGCTTAGGGCTACATCAAGAGGAAACAAAACGTAGAGATAGAATGTGAAACTACTTTGTTGTGTCAAGCTTCAAGAAGCTACCACAAATCGTGTTGGGTTTAGAGTTCCAATACATCTATCAATATAGGAGAAAACAGAGTGAAACCTAAAAATTCAAACTGTTAGTGGAAATGAACGCTTCAACATAGAAGAACGAAATTTGGGGAACCAAGTCGCCTTAGTGTACTGATCATTACCTGAAAGTATCATCCAGTTTGGGTGAAAAAATATTTGCTGAGATTTCTGGAGATTCGTAATTTTTGGAAGCTTGGCAACCCCTTCCCATGAAAGTGTTTCTCGCCAGTCACTGCTTAGGGCTACATCAAGAGGAAACAAAACGTAGAGATAGAATGTGAAACTACTTTGTTGTGTCAAGTTTCAAGAAGCTAGCACAAACCGTGTTGGATTTAGAGTTCCAAATACATCTATCAATATAGGAGAAAACAGAGTGAAACCTAAAAATTCAAACTGTTACTGGAAATGAACGCTTCAACATAGAAGAACGAAATTTGGGGAACCAAGTCGCCTTAGTGTACTGATCATTACCTGAAAGTATCATCCAGTTTGGGTGAAAAAATATTTGCTGAGATTTCTGGAGATTCGTAATTTTTGGAAGCTTGGCAACCCCTTCCCATGAAAGTGTTTCTCGCCAGTCACTGCTTAGGGCTACATCAAGAGGAAACAAAACGTAGAGATAGAACGTGAAACTACTTTGCTGTGTCAAGTTTCAAGAAGCTAGCACAAACCGTTTTGGATTTAGCGTTCCAAATACATCTATCAATATAGGAGAAAAGAGAGTGAAACCTAAAAATTCAAACTGTTACTGGAAATGAACGCTTCAACATAGAAGAATGAAATTTGGGGAACCAAGTCGCCTTAGTGTACTGATCATTACCTGAAAGTATCATCCAGTTTGGGTGAAAAAATATTTGCTGAGATTTCTGGAGATTCGTAATTTTGGGAAGCTTGGCAACCCCTTCCCATGAAAGTGTTTCTCGCCAGTCACTGCTTAGGGCTACATCAAGAGGAAACAAAACGTAGAGATAGAATGTGAAACTACTTTGTTGTGTCAAGCTTCAAGAAGCTAGCACAAACCGTCTTGGATTTAGAGTTCCAAATACATCTATCAATATAGGAGAAAACAGAGTGAAACCTAAAAATTCAAACTGTTACTGGAAATGAACGCTTCAACATAGAAGAACGAAATTTGGGGAACCAAGTCGCCTTAGTGTACTGATCATTACCTGAAAGTATCATCCAGTTTGGGTGAAAAAATATTTGCTGAGATTTCTGGAGATTCGTAATTTTTGGAAGCTTGGCAACCCCTTCCCATGAAAGTGTTTCTCGCCAGTCACTGCTTAGGGCTACATCAAGAGGAAACAAAACGTAGAGATAGAATGTGAAACTACTTTGTTGTGTCAAGCTTCAAGAAGCTAGCACAAATCGTGTTGGATTTAGAGTTCCAAATACATCTATCAATATAGGAGAAAACAGAGTGAAACCTAAAAATTCAAACTGTTACTGGAAATGAACGCTTCAACATAGAAGAACGAAATTTGGGGAACCAAGTCGCTTTAGTGTACTGATCATTACCTGAAAGTATCATCCAGTTTGGGTGAAAAAATATTTGCTGAGATTTCTGGAGATTCGTAATTTTTGGAAGCTTGGCAACCCCTTCCCATGAAAGTGTTTCTCGCCAGTCACTGCTTAGGGCTACATCAAGAGAAAACAAAACGTAGAGATAGAACGTGAAACTACTTTGTTTTGTCAACTTTCAAGAAGCTAGCACAAACCGTGTTGGATTCAGAGTTCCAAATACATCTATCAATATAGGAGAAAACAGAGTGAAACCTAAAAATTCAAACTGTTACTGGAAATGAACGCTTCAACATAGAAGAACGAAATTTGGGGAACCAAGTCGCCTTAGTGTACTGATCATTACCTGAAAGTATCATCCAGTATGGGTGAAAAAATATTTGCTGAGATTTCTGGAGATTCGTAATTTTTGGAAGCTTGGCAACCCCTTCCCATGGAAGTGTTTCTCGCCAGTCACTGCTTAGGGCTACATCAAGAGGAAACAAAACGTAGAGATAGAATGTGAAACTACTTTGTTGTGTCAAGCTTCAAGAAGCTACCACAAATCGTGTTGGATTTAGAGTTCCAATACATCTATCAATATAGGAGAAAACAGAGTGAAACCTAAAAATTCAAACTGTTACTGGAAATGAACGCTTCAACATAGAAGAACGAAATTTGGGGAACCAAGTCGCCTTAGTGTACTGATCATTACCTGAAAGTATCATCCAGTTTGGGTGAAAAAATATTTGCTGAGATTTCTGGAGATTCGTAATTTTTGGAAGCTTGGCAACCCCTTCCCATGGAAGTGTTTCTCGCCAGTCACTGCTTAGGGCTACATCAAGAGGAAACAAAACGTAGAGATAGAATGTGAAACTACTTTGTTGTGTCAAGTTTCAAGAAGCTAGCACAAACCGTGTTGGATTTAGAGTTCCAAATACATCTATCAATATAGGAGAAAACAGAGTGAAACCTAAAAATTCAAACTGTTACTGGAAATGAACGCTTCAACATAGAAGAATGAAATTTGGGGAACCAAGTCGCCTTAGTGTACTGATCATTACCTGAAAGTATCATCCAGTTTGGGTGAAAAAATATTTGCTGAGATTTCTGGAGATTCGTAATTTTTGGAGACTTGGCAAACCCTTCCCATGAAAGTGTTTCTCGCCAGTCACTGCTTAGGGCTACATCAAGAGGAAACAAAACGTAGAGATAGAACGTGAAACTACTTTGCTGTGTCAAGTTTCAAGAAGCTAGCACAAACCGTTTTGGATTTAGCGTTCCAAATACATCTATCAATATAGGAGAAAAGAGAGTGAAACCTAAAAATTCAAACTGTTACTGGAAATGAACGCTTCAACATAGAAGAATGAAATTTGGGGAACCAAGTCGCCTTAGTGTACTGATCATTACCTGAAAGTATCATCCAGTTTGGGTGAAAAAATATTTGCTGAGATTTCTGGAGATTCGTAATTTTTGGAGACTTGGCAAACCCTTCCCATGAAAGTGTTTCTCGCCAGTCACTGCTTAGGGCTACATCAAGAGGAAACAAAACGTAGAGATAGAACGTGAAACTACTTTGCTGTGTCAAGTTTCAAGAAGCTAGCACAAACCGTTTTGGATTTAGCGTTCCAAATACATCTATCAATATAGGAGAAAAGAGAGTGAAACCTAAAAATTCAAACTGTTACTGGAAATGAACGCTTCAACATAGAAGAATGAAATTTGGGGAACCAAGTCGCCTTAGTGTACTGATCATTACCTGAAAGTATCATCCAGTTTGGGTGAAAAAATATTTGCTGAGATTTCTGGAGATTCGTAATTTTGGGAAGCTTGGCAACCCCTTCCCATGAAAGTGTTTCTCGCCAGGCACTGCTTAGGGCTACATCAAGAGGAAACAAAACGTAGAGATAGAATGTGAAACTACTTTGTTGTGTCAAGCTTCAAGAAGCTAGCACAAACCGTCTTGGATTTAGAGTTCCAAATACATCTATCAATATAGGAGAAAACAGAGTGAAACCTAAAAATTCAAACTGTTACTGGAAATGAACGCTTCAACATAGAAGAACGAAATTTGGGGAACCAAGTCGCCTTAGTGTACTGATCATTACCTGAAAGTATCATCCAGTTTGGGTGAAAAAATATTTGCTGAGATTTCTGGAGATTCGTAATTTTTGGAAGCTTGGCAACCCCTTCCCATGAAAGTGTTTCTCGCCAGTCACTGCTTAGGGCTACATCAAGAGGAAACAAAACGTAGAGATAGAATGTGAAACTACTTTGTTGTGTCAAGCTTCAAGAAGCTAGCACAAATCGTGTTGGATTTAGAGTTCCAAATACATCTATCAATATAGGAGAAAACAGAGTGAAACCTAAAAATTCAAACTGTTACTGGAAATGAACGCTTCAACATAGAAGAACGAAATTTGGGGAACCAAGTCGCTTTAGTGTACTGATCATTACCTGAAAGTATCATCCAGTTTGGGTGAAAAAATATTTGCTGAGATTTCTGGAGATTCGTAATTTTTGGAAGCTTGGCAACCCCTTCCCATGAAAGTGTTTCTCGCCAGTCACTGCTTAGGGCTACATCAAGAGGAAACAAAACGTAGAGATAGAACGTGAAACTACTTTGTTTTGTCAACTTTCAAGAAGCTAGCACAAACCGTGTTGGATTCAGAGTTCCAAATACATCTATCAATATAGGAGAAAACAGAGTGAAACCTAAAAATTCAAACTGTTACTGGAAATGAACGCTTCAACATAGAAGAACGAAATTTGGGGAACCAAGTCGCCTTAGTGTACTGATCATTACCTGAAAGTATCATCCAGTTTGGGTGAAAAAATATTTGCTGAGATTTCTGGAGATTCGTAATTTTTGGAAGCTTGGCAACCCCTTCCCATGAAAGTGTTTCTCGCCAGTCACTGCTTAGGGCTACATCAAGAGGAAACAAAACGTAGAGATAGAACGTGAAACTACTTTGTTTTGTCAACTTTCAAGAAGCTAGCACAAACCGTGTTGGATTCAGAGTTCCAAATACATCTATCAATATAGGAGAAAACAGAGTGAAACCTAAAAATTCAAACTGTTACTGGAAATGAACGCTTCAACATAGAAGAATGAAATTTGGGGAACCAAGTCGCCTTAGTGTACTGATCATTACCTGAAAGTATCATCCAGTTTGGGTGAAAAAATATTTGCTGAGATTTCTGGAGATTCGTAATTTTTGGAAGCTTGGCAACCCCTTCCCATGAAAGTGTTTCTCGCCAGTCACTGCTCAGGGCTACATCAAGAGGAAACAAAACGTAGAGATAGAACGTGAAACTACTTTGTTGTGTCAACTTTCAAGAAGCTAGCACAAACCGTGTTGGATTCAGAGTTCCAAATACATCTATCAATATAGGAGAAAACAGAGTGAAACCTAAAAATTCAAACTGTTACTGGAAATGAACGCTTCAACATAGAAGAACGAAATTTGGGGAACCAAGTCGCCTTAGTGTACTGATCATTACCTGAAAGTATCATCCAGTTTGGGTGAAAAAATATTTGCTGAGATTTCTGGAGATTCGTAATTTTTGGAAGCTTGGCAACCCCTTCCCATGAAAGTGTTTCTCGCCAGTCACTGCTTAGGGCTACATCAAGAGGAAACAAAACGTAGAGATAGAACGTGAAACTACTTTGTTTTGTCAACTTTCAAGAAGCTAGCACAAACCGTGTTGGATTCAGAGTTCCAAATACATCTATCAATATAGGAGAAAACAGAGTGAAACCTAAAAATTCAAACTGTTACTGGAAATGAACGCTTCAACATAGAAGAACGAAATTTGGGGAACCAAGTCGCCTTAGTGTACTGATCATTACCTGAAAGTATCATCCAGTTTGGGTGAAAAAATATTTGCTGAGATTTCTGGAGATTCGTAATTTTTGGAAGCTTGGCAACCCCTTCCCATGAAAGTGTTTCTCGCCAGTCACTGCTTAGGGCTACATCAAGAGGAAACAAAACGTAGAGATAGAATGTGAAACTACTTTGTTTTGTCAACTTTCAAGAAGCTAGCACAAACCGTGTTGGATTCAGAGTTCCAAATACATCTATCAATATAGGAGAAAAGAGAGTGAAACCTAAAAATTCAAACTGTTACTGGAAATGAACGCTTCAACATAGAAGAATGAAATTTGGGGAACCAAGTCGCCTTAGTGTACTGATCATTACCTGAAAGTATCATCCAGTTTGGGTGAAAAAATATTTGCTGAGATTTCTGGAGATTCGTAATTTTTGGAAGCTTGGCAAACCCTTCCCATGAAAGTGTTTCTCGCCAGTCACTGCTTAGGGCTACATCAAGAGGAAACAAAACGTAGAGATAGAATGTGAAACTACTTTGTTGTGTCAAGCTTCAAGAAGCTACCACAAATCGTGTTGGGTTTAGAGTTCCAATACATCTATCAATATAGGAGAAAACAGAGTGAAACCTAAAAATTCAAACTGTTAGTGGAAATGAACGCTTCAACATAGAAGAACGAAATTTGGGGAACCAAGTCGCCTTAGTGTACTGATCATTACCTGAAAGTATCATCCAGTTTGGGTGAAAAAATATTTGCTGAGATTTCTGGAGATTCGTAATTTTTGGAAGCTTGGCAACCCCTTCCCATGAAAGTGTTTCTCGCCAGTCACTGCTTAGGGCTACATCAAGAGGAAACAAAACGTAGAGATAGAATGTGAAACTACTTTGTTGTGTCAAGTTTCAAGAAGCTAGCACAAACCGTGTTGGATTTAGAGTTCCAAATACATCTATCAATATAGGAGAAAACAGAGTGAAACCTAAAAATTCAAACTGTTACTGGAAATGAACGCTTCAACATAGAAGAACGAAATTTGGGGAACCAAGTCGCCTTAGTGTACTGATCATTACCTGAAAGTATCATCCAGTTTGGGTGAAAAAATATTTGCTGAGATTTCTGGAGATTCGTAATTTTTGGAAGCTTGGCAACCCCTTCCCATGAAAGTGTTTCTCGCCAGTCACTGCTTAGGGCTACATCAAGAGGAAACAAAACGTAGAGATAGAACGTGAAACTACTTTGCTGTGTCAAGTTTCAAGAAGCTAGCACAAACCGTTTTGGATTTAGCGTTCCAAATACATCTATCAATATAGGAGAAAAGAGAGTGAAACCTAAAAATTCAAACTGTTACTGGAAATGAACGCTTCAACATAGAAGAATGAAATTTGGGGAACCAAGTCGCCTTAGTGTACTGATCATTACCTGAAAGTATCATCCAGTTTGGGTGAAAAAATATTTGCTGAGATTTCTGGAGATTCGTAATTTTGGGAAGCTTGGCAACCCCTTCCCATGAAAGTGTTTCTCGCCAGTCACTGCTTAGGGCTACATCAAGAGGAAACAAAACGTAGAGATAGAATGTGAAACTACTTTGTTGTGTCAAGCTTCAAGAAGCTAGCACAAACCGTCTTGGATTTAGAGTTCCAAATACATCTATCAATATAGGAGAAAACAGAGTGAAACCTAAAAATTCAAACTGTTACTGGAAATGAACGCTTCAACATAGAAGAACGAAATTTGGGGAACCAAGTCGCCTTAGTGTACTGATCATTACCTGAAAGTATCATCCAGTTTGGGTGAAAAAATATTTGCTGAGATTTCTGGAGATTCGTAATTTTTGGAAGCTTGGCAACCCCTTCCCATGAAAGTGTTTCTCGCCAGTCACTGCTTAGGGCTACATCAAGAGGAAACAAAACGTAGAGATAGAATGTGAAACTACTTTGTTGTGTCAAGCTTCAAGAAGCTAGCACAAATCGTGTTGGATTTAGAGTTCCAAATACATCTATCAATATAGGAGAAAACAGAGTGAAACCTAAAAATTCAAACTGTTACTGGAAATGAACGCTTCAACATAGAAGAACGAAATTTGGGGAACCAAGTCGCTTTAGTGTACTGATCATTACCTGAAAGTATCATCCAGTTTGGGTGAAAAAATATTTGCTGAGATTTCTGGAGATTCGTAATTTTTGGAAGCTTGGCAACCCCTTCCCATGAAAGTGTTTCTCGCCAGTCACTGCTTAGGGCTACATCAAGAGAAAACAAAACGTAGAGATAGAACGTGAAACTACTTTGTTTTGTCAACTTTCAAGAAGCTAGCACAAACCGTGTTGGATTCAGAGTTCCAAATACATCTATCAATATAGGAGAAAACAGAGTGAAACCTAAAAATTCAAACTGTTACTGGAAATGAACGCTTCAACATAGAAGAACGAAATTTGGGGAACCAAGTCGCCTTAGTGTACTGATCATTACCTGAAAGTATCATCCAGTATGGGTGAAAAAATATTTGCTGAGATTTCTGGAGATTCGTAATTTTTGGAAGCTTGGCAACCCCTTCCCATGGAAGTGTTTCTCGCCAGTCACTGCTTAGGGCTACATCAAGAGGAAACAAAACGTAGAGATAGAATGTGAAACTACTTTGTTGTGTCAAGCTTCAAGAAGCTACCACAAATCGTGTTGGATTTAGAGTTCCAATACATCTATCAATATAGGAGAAAACAGAGTGAAACCTAAAAATTCAAATTGTTAGTGGAAATGAACGCTTCAACATAGAAGAACGAAATTTGGGGAACCAAGTCGCCTTAGTGTACTGATCATTACCTGAAAGTATCATCCAGTTTGGGTGAAAAAATATTTGCTGAGATTTCTGGAGATTCGTAATTTTGGGAAGCTTGGCAACCCCTTCCCATGAAAGTGTTTCTCGCCAGTCACTGCTTAGGGCTACATCAAGAGGAAACAAAACGTAGAGATAGAACGTGAAACTACTTTGTTTTGTCAACTTTCAAGAAGCTAGCACAAACCGTGTTGGATTCAGAGTTCCAAATACATCTATCAATATAGGAGAAAAGAGAGTGAAACCTAAAAATTCAAACTGTTACTGGAAATGAACGCTTCAACATAGAAGAACGAAATTTGGGGAACCAAGTCGCCTTAGTGTACTGATCATTACCTGAAAGTATCATCCAGTTTGGGTGAAAAAATATTTGCTGAGATTTCTGGAGATTCGTAATTTTTGGAAGCTTGGCAACCCCTTCCCATGAAAGTGTTTCTCGCCAGTCACTGCTTAGGGCTACATCAAGAGGAAACAAAACGTAGAGATAGAACGTGAAACTACTTTGTTTTGTCAACTTTCAAGAAGCTAGCACAAACCGTGTTGGATTCAGAGTTCCAAATACATCTATCAATATAGGAGAAAACAGAGTGAAACCTAAAAATTCAAACTGTTACTGGAAATGAACGCTTCAACATAGAAGAACGAAATTTGGGGAAACAAGTCGCCTTAGTGTACTGATCATTACCTGAAAGTATCATCCAGTTTGGGTGAAAAAATATTTGCTGAGATTTCTGGAGATTCGTAATTTTGGGAAGCTTGGCAACCCCTTCCCATGAAAGTGTTTCTCGCCAGTCACTGCTTAGGGCTACATCAAGAGGAAACAAAACGTAGAGATAGAATGTGAAACTACTTTGTTGTGTCAAGCTTCAAGAAGCTACCACAAATCGTGTTGGATTTAGAGTTCCAATACATCTATCAATATAGGAGAAAACAGAGTGAAACCTAAAAATTCAAATTGTTAGTGGAAATGAACGCTTCAACATAGAAGAACGAAATTTGGGGAACCAAGTCGCCTTAGTGTACTGATCATTACCTGAAAGTATCATCCAGTTTGGGTGAAAAAATATTTGCTGAGATTTCTGGAGATTCGTAATTTTTGGAAGCTTGGCAACCCCTTCCCATGAAAGTGTTTCTCGCCAGTCACTGCTTAGGGCTACATCAAGAGGAAACAAAACGTAGAGATAGAACGTGAAACTACTTTGTTTTGTCAACTTTCAAGAAGCTAGCACAAACCGTGTTGGATTCAGAGTTCCAAATACATCTATCAATATAGGAGAAAAGAGAGTGAAACCTAAAAATTCAAACTGTTACTGGAAATGAACGCTTCAACATAGAAGAATGAAATTTGTGGAACCAAGTCGCCTTAGTGTACTGATCATTACCTGAAAGTATCATCCAGTTTGGGTGAAAAAATATTTGCTGAGATTTCTGGAGATTCGTAATTTTTGGAAGCTTGGCAACCCCTTCCCATGAAAGTGTTTCTCGCCAGTCACTGCTCAGGGCTACATCAAGAGGAAACAAAACGTAGAGATAGAACGTGAAACTACTTTGTTGTGTCAACTTTCAAGAAGCTAGCACAAACCGTGTTGGATTCAGAGTTCCAAATACATCTATCAATATAGGAGAAAACAGAGTGAAACCTAAAAATTCAAACTGTTACTGGAAATGAACGCTTCAACATAGAAGAACGAAATTTGGGGAACCAAGTCGCCTTAGTGTACTGATCATTACCTGAAAGTATCATCCAGTTTGGGTGAAAAAATATTTGCTGAGATTTCTGGAGATTCGTAATTTTTGGAAGCTTGGCAACCCCTTCCCATGAAAGTGTTTCTCGCCAGTCACTGCTTAGGGCTACATCAAGAGGAAACAAAACGTAGAGATAGAACGTGAAACTACTTTGTTGTGTCAAGTTTCAAGAAGCTAGCACAAACCGTGTTGGATTCAGAGTTCCAAATACATCTATCAATATAGGAGAAAACAGAGTGAAACCTAAAAATTCAAACTGTTACTGGAAATGAACGCTTCAACATAGAAGAACGAAATTTGGGGAACCAAGTCGCCTTAGTGTACTGATCATTACCTGAAAGTATCATCCAGTATGGGTGAAAAAATATTTGCTGAGATTTCTGGAGATTCGTAATTTTTGGAAGCTTGGCAACCCCTTCCCATGGAAGTGTTTCTCGCCAGTCACTGCTTAGGGCTACATCAAGAGGAAACAAAACGTAGAGATAGAATGTGAAACTACTTTGTTGTGTCAAGCTTCAAGAAGCTACCACAAATCGTGTTGGATTTAGAGTTCCAATACATCTATCAATATAGGAGAAAACAGAGTGAAACCTAAAAATTCAAATTGTTAGTGGAAATGAACGCTTCAACATAGAAGAACGAAATTTGGGGAACCAAGTCGCCTTAGTGTACTGATCATTACCTGAAAGTATCATCCAGTTTGGGTGAAAAAATATTTGCTGAGATTTCTGGAGATTCGTAATTTTGGGAAGCTTGGCAACCCCTTCCCATGAAAGTGTTTCTCGCCAGTCACTGCTTAGGGCTACATCAAGAGGAAACAAAACGTAGAGATAGAACGTGAAACTACTTTGTTTTGTCAACTTTCAAGAAGCTAGCACAAACCGTGTTGGATTCAGAGTTCCAAATACATCTATCAATATAGGAGAAAAGAGAGTGAAACCTAAAAATTCAAACTGTTACTGGAAATGAACGCTTCAACATAGAAGAACGAAATTTGGGGAACCAAGTCGCCTTAGTGTACTGATCATTACCTGAAAGTATCATCCAGTTTGGGTGAAAAAATATTTGCTGAGATTTCTGGAGATTCGTAATTTTTGGAAGCTTGGCAACCCCTTCCCATGAAAGTGTTTCTCGCCAGTCACTGCTTAGGGCTACATCAAGAGGAAACAAAACGTAGAGATAGAACGTGAAACTACTTTGTTTTGTCAACTTTCAAGAAGCTAGCACAAACCGTGTTGGATTCAGAGTTCCAAATACATCTATCAATATAGGAGAAAACAGAGTGAAACCTAAAAATTCAAACTGTTACTGGAAATGAACGCTTCAACATAGAAGAACGAAATTTGGGGAACCAAGTCGCCTTAGTGTACTGATCATTACCTGAAAGTATCATCCAGTTTGGGTGAAAAAATATTTGCTGAGATTTCTGGAGATTCGTAATTTTGGGAAGCTTGGCAACCCCTTCCCATGAAAGTGTTTCTCGCCAGTCACTGCTTAGGGCTACATCAAGAGGAAACAAAACGTAGAGATAGAATGTGAAACTACTTTGTTGTGTCAAGCTTCAAGAAGCTACCACAAATCGTGTTGGATTTAGAGTTCCAATACATCTATCAATATAGGAGAAAACAGAGTGAAACCTAAAAATTCAAATTGTTAGTGGAAATGAACGCTTCAACATAGAAGAACGAAATTTGGGGAACCAAGTCGCCTTAGTGTACTGATCATTACCTGAAAGTATCATCCAGTTTGGGTGAAAAAATATTTGCTGAGATTTCTGGAGATTCGTAATTTTTGGAAGCTTGGCAACCCCTTCCCATGAAAGTGTTTCTCGCCAGTCACTGCTTAGGGCTACATCAAGAGGAAACAAAACGTAGAGATAGAACGTGAAACTACTTTGTTTTGTCAACTTTCAAGAAGCTAGCACAAACCGTGTTGGATTCAGAGTTCCAAATACATCTATCAATATAGGAGAAAAGAGAGTGAAACCTAAAAATTCAAACTGTTACTGGAAATGAACGCTTCAACATAGAAGAATGAAATTTGTGGAACCAAGTCGCCTTAGTGTACTGATCATTACCTGAAAGTATCATCCAGTTTGGGTGAAAAAATATTTGCTGAGATTTCTGGAGATTCGTAATTTTTGGAAGCTTGGCAACCCCTTCCCATGAAAGTGTTTCTCGCCAGTCACTGCTCAGGGCTACATCAAGAGGAAACAAAACGTAGAGATAGAACGTGAAACTACTTTGTTGTGTCAACTTTCAAGAAGCTAGCACAAACCGTGTTGGATTCAGAGTTCCAAATACATCTATCAATATAGGAGAAAACAGAGTGAAACCTAAAAATTCAAACTGTTACTGGAAATGAACGCTTCAACATAGAAGAACGAAATTTGGGGAACCAAGTCGCCTTAGTGTACTGATCATTACCTGAAAGTATCATCCAGTTTGGGTGAAAAAATATTTGCTGAGATTTCTGGAGATTCGTAATTTTGGGAAGCTTGGCAACCCCTTCCCATGAAAGTGTTTCTCGCCAGTCACTGCTTAGGGCTACATCTAGAGGAAACAAAACGTAGAGATAGAACGTGAAACTACTTTGTTGTGTCAAGTTTCAAGAAGCTAGCACAAACCGTGTTGGATTCAGAGTTCCAAATACATCTATCAATATAGGAGAAAACAGAGTGAAACCTAAAAATTCAAACTGTTACTGGAAATGAACGCTTCAACATAGAAGAACGAAATTTGGGGAACCAAGTCGCCTTAGTGTACTGATCATTACCTGAAAGTATCATCCAGTTTGGGTGAAAAAATATTTGCTGAGATTTCTGGAGATTCGTAATTTTGGGAAGCTTGGCAACCCCTTCCCATGAAAGTGTTTCTCGCCAGTCACTGCTTAGGGCTACATCAAGAGGAAACAAAACGTAGAGATAGAACGTGAAACTACTTTGTTGTGTCAAGTTTCAAGAAGCTAGCACAAACCGTCTTGGATTTAGAGTTCCAAATACATCTATCAATATAGGAGAAAACAGAGTGAAACCTAAAAATTCAAACTGTTACTGGAAATGAACGCTTCAACATAGAAGAACGAAATTTGGGGAACCAAGTCGCCTTAGTGTACTGATCATTACCTGAAAGTATCATCCAGTTTGGGTGAAAAAATATTTGCTGAGATTTCTGGAGATTCGTAATTTTTGGAAGCTTGGCAACCCCTTCCCATGAAAGTGTTTCTCGCCAGTCACTGCTTAGGGCTACATCAAGAGGAAACAAAACGTAGAGATAGAATGTGAAACTACTTTGTTGTGTCAAGTTTCAAGAAGCTAGCACAAACCATGTTGGATTTAGAGTTCCAAATACATCTATCAATATAGGAGAAAACAGAGTGAAACCTAAAAATTCAAACTGTTACTGGAAATGAACGCTTCAACATAGAAGAATGAAATTTGGGGAACCAAGTCGCCTTAGTGTACTGATCATTACCTGAAAGTATCATCCAGTTTGGGTGAAAAAATATTTGCTGAGATTTCTGGAGATTCGTAATTTTTGGAGACTTGGCAAACCCTTCCCATGAAAGTGTTTCTCGCCAGTCACTGCTTAGGGCTACATCAAGAGGAAACAAAACGTAGAGATAGAACGTGAAACTACTTTGTTTTGTCAACTTTCAAGAAGCTAGCACAAACCGTGTTGGATTCAGAGTTCCAAATACATCTATCAATATAGGAGAAAACAGAGTGAAACCTAAAAATTCAAACTGTTACTGGAAATGAACGCTTCAACATAGAAGAACGAAATTTGGGGAACCAAGTCGCCTTAGTGTACTGATCATTACCTGAAAGTATCATCCAGTTTGGGTGAAAAAATATTTGCTGAGATTTCTGGAGATTCGTAATTTTGGGAAGCTTGGCAACCCCTTCCCATGAAAGTGTTTCTCGCCAGTCACTGCTTAGGGCTACATCAAGAGGAAACAAAACGTAGAGATAGAATGTGAAACTACTTTGTTGTGTCAAGCTTCAAGAAGCTACCACGAATCGTGTTGGATTTAGAGTTCCAATACATCTATCAATATAGGAGAAAACAAAGTGAAACCTAAAAATTCAAACTGTTAGTGGAAATGAACGCTTCAACATAGAAGAACGAAATTTGGGGAACCAAGTCGCCTTAGTGTACTGATCATTACCTGAAAGTATCATCCAGTTTGGGTGAAAAAATATTTGCTGAGATTTCTGGAGATTCGTAATTTTTGGAAGCTTGGCAACCCCTTCCCATGAAAGTGTTTCTCGCCAGTCACTGCTTAGGGCTACATCAAGAGGAAACAAAACGTAGAGATAGAACGTGAAACTACTTTGTTTTGTCAACTTTCAAGAAGCTAGCACAAACCGTGTTGGATTCAGAGTTCCAAATACATCTATCAATATAGGAGAAAAGAGAGTGAAACCTAAAAATTCAAACTGTTACTGGAAATGAACGCTTCAACATAGAAGAATGAAATTTGGGGAACCAAGTCGCCTTAGTGTACTGATCATTTCCTGAAAGTATCATCCAGTTTGGGTGAAAAAATATTTGCTGAGATTTCTGGAGATTCGTAATTTTGGGAGACTTGGCAAACCCTTCCCATGAAAGTGTTTCTCGCCAGTCACTGCTTAGGGCTACATCAAGAGGAAACAAAACGTAGAGATAGAACGTGAAACTACTTTGTTGTGTCAAGTTTCAAGAAGCTAGCACAAACCGTGTTGGATTTAGAGTTCCAAATACATCTATCAATATAGGAGAAAACAGAGTGAAACCTAAAAATTCAAACTGTTACTGGAAATGAACGCTTCAACATAGAAGAACGAAATTTGGGGAACCAAGTCGCCTTAGTGTACTGATCATTACCTGAAAGTATCATCCAGTTTGGGTGAAAAAATATTTGCTGAGATTTCTGGAGATTCGTAATTTTTGGAAGCTTGGCAACCCCTTCCCATGAAAGTGTTTCTCGCCAGTCACTGCTTAGGGCTACATCAAGAGGAAACAAAACGTAGAGATAGAACGTGAAACTACTTTGTTGTGTCAAGCTTCAAGAAGCTACCACAAATCGTGTTGGATTTAGAGTTCCAAATACATCTATCAATATAGGAGAAAACAGAGTGAAACCTAAAAATTCAAACTGTTACTGGAAATGAACGCTTCAACATAGAAGAACGAAATTTGGGGAACCAAGTCGCCTTAGTGTACTGATCATTACCTGAAAGTATCATCCAGTTTGGGTGAAAAAATATTTGCTGAGATTACTGGAGATTCGTAATTTTTGGAGACTTGGCAACCCCTTCCCATGAAAGTGTTTCTCGCCAGTCACTGCTTAGGGCTACATCAAGAGGAAACAAAACGTAGAGATAGAACGTGAAACTACTTTGTTGTGTCAATTTTCAAGAAGCTAGCACAAACCGTCTTGGATTTAGAGTTCCAAATACATCTATCAATATAGGAGAAAACAGAGTGAAACCTAAAAATTCAAACTGTTACTGGAAATGAACGCTTCAACATAGAAGAACGAAATTTGGGGAACCAAGTCGCCTTAGTGTACTGATCATTACCTGAAAGTATCATCCAGTTTGGGTGAAAAAATATTTGCTGAGATTTCTGGAGATTCGTAATTTTTGGAAGCTTGGCAACCCCTTCCCATGAAAGTGTTTCTCGCCAGTCACTGCTTAGGGCTACATCAAGAGGAAACAAAACGTAGAGATAGAATGTGAAACTACTTTGTTGTGTCAAGTTTCAAGAAGCTAGCACAAACCATGTTGGATTTAGAGTTCCAAATACATCTATCAATATAGGAGAAAACAGAGTGAAACCTAAAAATTCAAACTGTTACTGGAAATGAACGCTTCAACATAGAAGAATGAAATTTGGGGAACCAAGTCGCCTTAGTGTACTGATCATTACCTGAAAGTATCATCCAGTTTGGGTGAAAAAATATTTGCTGAGATTTCTGGAGATTCGTAATTTTTGGAGACTTGGCAAACCCTTCCCATGAAAGTGTTTCTCGCCAGTCACTGCTTAGGGCTACATCAAGAGGAAACAAAACGTAGAGATAGAACGTGAAACTACTTTGCTGTGTCAAGTTTCAAGAAGCTAGCACAAACCGTTTTGGATTTAGCGTTCCAAATACATCTATCAATATAGGAGAAAAGAGAGTGAAACCTAAAAATTCAAACTGTTACTGAAAATGAACGCTTCAACATAGAAGAATGAAATTTGGGGAACCAAGTCGCCTTAGTGTACTGATCATTACCTGAAAGTATCATCCAGTTTGGGTGAAAAAATATTTGCTGAGATTTCTGGAGATTCGTAATTTTTGGAGACTTGGCAAACCGTTCCCATGAAAGTGTTTCTCGCCAGTCACTGCTTAGGGCTACATCAAGAGGAAACAAAACGTAGAGATAGAATGTGAAACTACTTTGTTGTGTCAACCTTCAAGAAGCTACCACAAATCGTGTTGGATTTAGAGTTCCAATACATCTATCAATATAGGAGAAAACAGAGTGAAACCTAAAAATTCAAACTGTTAGTGGAAATGAACGCTTCAACATAGAAGAACGAAATTTGGGGAACCAAGTCGCCTTAGTGTACTGATCATTACCTGAAAGTATCATCCAGTTTGGGTGAAAAAATATTTGCTGAGATTTCTGGAGATTCGTAATTTTTGGAAGCTTGGCAACCCCTTCCCATGAAAGTGTTTCTCGCCAGTCACTGCTTAGGGCTACATCAAGAGGAAACAAAACGTAGAGATAGAACGTGAAACTACTTTGTTTTGTCAACTTTCAAGAAGCTAGCACAAACCGTGTTGGATTCAGAGTTCCAAATACATCTATCAATATAGGAGAAAAGAGAGTGAAACCTAAAAATTCAAACTGTTACTGGAAATGAACGCTTCAACATAGAAGAATGAAATTTGGGGAACCAAGTCGCCTTAGTGTACTGATCATTACCTGAAAGTATCATCCACTTGGGTGAAAAAATATTTGCTGAGATTTCTGGAGATTCGTAATTTTGGGAGACTTGGCAAACCCTTCCCATGAAAGTGTTTCTCGCCAGTCACTGCTTAGGGCTACATCAAGAGGAAACAAAACGTAGAGATAGAACGTGAAACTACTTTGTTGTGTCAAGTTTCAAGAAGCTAGCACAAACCGTGTTGGATTTAGAGTTCCAAATACATCTATCAATATAGGAGAAAACACAGTGAAACCTAAAAATTCAAACTGTTACTGGAAATGAACGCTTCAACATAGAAGAACGAAATTTGGGGAACCAAGTCGCCTTAGTGTACTGATCATTACCTGAAAGTATCATCCAGTTTGGGTGAAAAAATATTTGCTGAGATTTCTGGAGATTCGTAATTTTTGGAAGCTTGGCAACCCCTTCCCATGAAAGTGTTTCTCGCCAGTCACTGCTTTGGGCTACATCAAGAGGAAACAAGACGTAGAGATAGAATGTGAAACTACTTTGTTGTGTCAAGCTTCAAGAAGCTAGCACAAATCGTGTTGGATTTAGAGTTCCAAATACATCTATCAATATAGGAGAAAACAGAGTGAAACCTAAAAATTCAAACTGTTACTGGAAATTAACGCTTCAACATAGAAGAACGAAATTTGGGGAACCAAGTCGCCTTAGTGTACTGATCATTACCTGAAAGTATCATCCAGTTTGGGTGAAAAAATATTTGCTGAGATTTCTGGAGATTCGTAATTTTTGGAGACTTGGCAAACTCTTCCCATGAAAGTGTTTCTCGCCAGTCACTGCTTAGGGCTACATCAAGAGGAAACAAAACGTAGAGATAGAACGTGAAACTACTTTGCTGTGTCAAGTTTCAAGAAGCTAGCACAAACCGTTTTGGATTTAGCGTTCCAAATACATCTATCAATATAGGAGAAAAGAGAGTGAAACCTAAAAATTCAAACTGTTACTGGAAATGAACGCTTCAACATAGAAGAATGAAATTTGGGGAACCAAGTCGCCTTAGTGTACTGATCATTACCTGAAAGTATCATCCAGTTTGGGTGAAAAAATATTTGCTGAGATTTCTGGAGATTCGTAATTTTTGGAGACTTGGCAAACCCTTCCCATGAAAGTGTTTCTCGCCAGTCACTGCTTAGGGCTACATCAAGAGGAAACAAAACGTAGAGATAGAATGTGAAACTACTTTGTTGTGTCAACCTTCAAGAAGCTACCACAAATCGTGTTGGATTTAGAGTTCCAATACATCTATCAATATAGGAGAAAACAGAGTGAAACCTAAAAATTCAAACTGTTAGTGGAAATGAACGCTTCAACATAGAAGAACGAAATTTGGGGAACCAAGTCGCCTTAGTGTACTGATCATTACCTGAAAGTATCATCCAGTTTGGGTGAAAAAATATTTGCTGAGATTTCTGGAGATTCGTAATTTTTGGAAGCTTGGCAACCCCTTCCCATGAAAGTGTTTCTCGCCAGTCACTGCTTAGGGCTACATCAAGAGGAAACAAAACGTAGAGATAGAACGTGAAACTACTTTGTTGTGTCAAGTTTCAAGAAGCTAGCACAAACCGTCTTGGATTTAGAGTTCCAAATACATCTATCAATATAGGAGAAAACAGAGTGAAACCTAAAAATTCAAACTATTACTGGAAATGAACGCTTCAACATAGAAGAACGAAATTTGGGGAACCAAGTCGCCTTAGTGTACTGATCATTACCTGAAAGTATCATCCAGTTTGGGTGAAAAAATATTTGCTGAGATTTCTGGAGATTCGTAATTTTTGGAAGCTTGGCAACCCCTTCCCATGAAAGTGTTTCTCGCCAGTCACTGCTTAGGGCTACATCAAGAGGAAACAAAACGTAGAGATAGAATGTGAAACTACTTTGTTGTGTCAAGTTTCAAGAAGCTAGCACAAACCATGTTGGATTTAGAGTTCCAAATACATCTATCAATATAGGAGAAAACAGAGTGAAACCTAAAAATTCAAACTGTTACTGGAAATGAACCCTTCAACATAGAAGAATGAAATTTGGGGAACCAAGTCGCCTTAGTGTACTGATCATTACCTGAAAGTATCATCCAGTTTGGGTGAAAAAATATTTGCTGAGATTTCTGGAGATTCGTAATTTTTGGAGACTTGGCAAACCCTTCCCATGAAAGTGTTTCTCGCCAGTCACTGCTTAGGGCTACATCAAGAGGAAACAAAACGTAGAGATAGAACGTGAAACTACTTTGCTGTGTCAAGTTTCAAGAAGCTAGCACAAACCGTTTTGGATTTAGCGTTCCAAATACATCTATCAATATAGGAGAAAAGAGAGTGAAACCTAAAAATTCAAACTGTTACTGGAAATGAACGCTTCAACATAGAAGAATGAAATTTGGGGAACCAAGTCGCCTTAGTGTACTGATCATTACCTGAAAGTATCATCCAGTTTGGGTGAAAAAATATTTGCTGAGATTTCTGGAGATTCGTAATTTTTGGAGACTTGGCAAACCGTTCCCATGAAAGTGTTTCTCGCCAGTCACTGCTTAGGGCTACATCAAGAGGAAACAAAACGTAGAGATAGAATGTGAAACTACTTTGTTGTGTCAACCTTCAAGAAGCTACCACAAATCGTGTTGGATTTAGAGTTCCAATACATCTATCAATATAGGAGAAAACAGAGTGAAACCTAAAAATTCAAACTGTTAGTGGAAATGAACGCTTCAACATAGAAGAACGAAATTTGGGGAACCAAGTCGCCTTAGTGTACTGATCATTACCTGAAAGTATCATCCAGTTTGGGTGAAAAAATATTTGCTGAGATTTCTGGAGATTCGTAATTTGTGGAAGCTTGGCAACCCCTTCCCATGAAAGTGTTTCTCGCCAGTCACTGCTTAGGGCTACATCAAGAGGAAACAAAACGTAGAGATAGAACGTGAAACTACTTTGTTTTGTCAACTTTCAAGAAGCTAGCACAAACCGTGTTGGATTCAGAGTTCCAAATACATCTATCAATATAGGAGAAAAGAGAGTGAAACCTAAAGATTCAAACTGTTACTGGAAATGAACGCTTCAACATAGAAGAATGAAATTTGGGGAACCAAGTCGCCTTAGTGTACTGATCATTACCTGAAAGTATCATCCACTTGGGTGAAAAAATATTTGCTGAGATTTCTGGAGATTCGTAATTTTGGGAGACTTGGCAAACCCTTCCCATGAAAGTGTTTCTCGCCAGTCACTGCTTAGGGCTACATCAAGAGGAAACAAAACGTAGAGATAGAATGTGAAACTACTTTGTTGTGTCAACCTTCAAGAAGCTACCACAAATCGTGTTGGATTTAGAGTTCCAATACATCTATCAATATAGGAGAAAACAGAGTGAAACCTAAAAATTCAAACTGTTAGTGGAAATGAACGCTTCAACATAGAAGAACGAAATTTGGGGAACCAAGTCGCCTTAGTGTACTGATCATTACCTGAAAGTATCATCCAGTTTGGGTGAAAAAATATTTGCTGAGATTTCTGGAGATTCGTAATTTTTGGAAGCTTGGCAACCCCTTCCCATGAAAGTGTTTCTCGCCAGTCACTGCTTAGGGCTACATCAAGAGGAAACAAAACGTAGAGATAGAACGTGAAACTACTTTGTTTTGTCAACTTTCAAGAAGCTAGCACAAACCGTGTTGGATTCAGAGTTCCAAATACATCTATCAATATAGGAGAAAAGAGAGTGAAACCTAAAAATTCAAACTGTTACTGGAAATGAACGCTTCAACATAGAAGAATGAAATTTGGGGAACCAAGTCGCCTTAGTGTACTGATCATTACCTGAAAGTATCATCCACTTGGGTGAAAAAATATTTGCTGAGATTTCTGGAGATTCGTAATTTTGGGAGACTTGGCAAACCCTTACCATGAAAGTGTTTCTCGCCAGTCACTGCTTAGGGCTACATCAAGAGGAAACAAAACGTAGAGATAGAACGTGAAACTACTTTGTTGTGTCAAGTTTCAAGAAGCTAGCACAAACCGTGTTGGATTTAGAGTTCCAAATACATCTATCAATATAGGAGAAAACACAGTGAAACCTAAAAATTCAAACTGTTACTGGAAATGAACGCTTCAACATAGAAGAACGAAATTTGGGGAACCAAGTCGCCTTAGTGTACTGATCATTACCTGAAAGTATCATCCAGTTTGGGTGAAAAAATATTTGCTGAGATTTCTGGAGATTCGTAATTTTTGGAAGCTTGGCAACCCCTTCCCATGAAAGTGTTTCTCGCCAGTCACTGCTTTGGGCTACATCAAGAGGAAACAAAACGTAGAGATAGAATGTGAAACTACTTTGTTGTGTCAAGCTTCAAGAAGCTAGCACAAATCGTGTTGGATTTAGAGTTCCAAATACATCTATCAATATAGGAGAAAACAGAGTGAAACCTAAAAATTCAAACTGTTACTGGAAATTAACGCTTCAACATAGAAGAACGAAATTTGGGGAACCAAGTCGCCTTAGTGTACTGATCATTACCTGAAAGTATCATCCAGTTTGGGTGAAAAAATATTTGCTGAGATTTCTGGAGATTCGTAATTTTTGGAGACTTGGCAAACTCTTCCCATGAAAGTGTTTCTCGCCAGTCACTGCTTAGGGCTACATCAAGAGGAAACAAAACGTAGAGATAGAACGTGAAACTACTTTGCTGTGTCAAGTTTCAAGAAGCTAGCACAAACCGTTTTGGATTTAGCGTTCCAAATACATCTATCAATATAGGAGAAAAGAGAGTGAAACCTAAAAATTCAAACTGTTACTGGAAATGAACGCTTCAACATAGAAGAATGAAATTTGGGGAACCAAGTCGCCTTAGTGTACTGATCATTACCTGAAAGTATCATCCAGTTTGGGTGAAAAAATATTTGCTGAGATTTCTGGAGATTCGTAATTTTTGGAGACTTGGCAAACCCTTCCCATGAAAGTGTTTCTCGCCAGTCACTGCTTAGGGCTACATCAAGAGGAAACAAAACGTAGAGATAGAATGTGAAACTACTTTGTTGTGTCAACCTTCAAGAAGCTACCACAAATCGTGTTGGATTTAGAGTTCCAATACATCTATCAATATAGGAGAAAACAGAGTGAAACCTAAAAATTCAAACTGTTAGTGGAAATGAACGCTTCAACATAGAAGAACGAAATTTGGGGAACCAAGTCGCCTTAGTGTACTGATCATTACCTGAAAGTATCATCCAGTTTGGGTGAAAAAATATTTGCTGAGATTTCTGGAGATTCGTAATTTTTGGAAGCTTGGCAACCCCTTCCCATGAAAGTGTTTCTCGCCAGTCACTGCTTAGGGCTACATCAAGAGGAAACAAAACGTAGAGATAGAACGTGAAACTACTTTGTTGTGTCAAGTTTCAAGAAGCTAGCACAAACCGTCTTGGATTTAGAGTTCCAAATACATCTATCAATATAGGAGAAAACAGAGTGAAACCTAAAAATTCAAACTATTACTGGAAATGAACGCTTCAACATAGAAGAACGAAATTTGGGGAACCAAGTCGCCTTAGTGTACTGATCATTACCTGAAAGTATCATCCAGTTTGGGTGAAAAAATATTTGCTGAGATTTCTGGAGATTCGTAATTTTTGGAAGCTTGGCAACCCCTTCCCATGAAAGTGTTTCTCGCCAGTCACTGCTTAGGGCTACATCAAGAGGAAAAAAAACGTAGAGATAGAATGTGAAACTACTTTGTTGTGTCAAGTTTCAAGAAGCTAGCACAAACCATGTTGGATTTAGAGTTCCAAATACATCTATCAATATAGGAGAAAACAGAGTGAAACCTAAAAATTCAAACTGTTACTGGAAATGAACCCTTCAACATAGAAGAATGAAATTTGGGGAACCAAGTCGCCTTAGTGTACTGATCATTACCTGAAAGTATCATCCAGTTTGGGTGAAAAAATATTTGCTGAGATTTCTGGAGATTTGTAATTTTTGGAGACTTGGCAAACCCTTCCCATGAAAGTGTTTCTCGCCAGTCACTGCTTAGGGCTACATCAAGAGGAAACAAAACGTAGAGATAGAACGTGAAACTACTTTGCTGTGTCAAGTTTCAAGAAGCTAGCACAAACCATGTTGGATTTAGAGTTCCAAATACATCTATCAATATAGGAGAAAACAGAGTGAAACCTAAAAATTCAAACTGTTACTGGAAATGAACCCTTCAACATAGAAGAATGAAATTTGGGGAACCAAGTCGCCTTAGTGTACTGATCATTACCTGAAAGTATCATCCAGTTTGGGTGAAAAAATATTTGCTGAGATTTCTGGAGATTCGTAATTTTTGGAGACTTGGCAAACCGTTCCCATGAAAGTGTTTCTCGCCAGTCACTGCTTAGGGCTACATCAAGAGGAAACAAAACGTAGAGATAGAATGTGAAACTACTTTGTTGTGTCAACCTTCAAGAAGCTACCACAAATCGTGTTGGATTTAGAGTTCCAATACATCTATCAATATAGGAGAAAACAGAGTGAAACCTAAAAATTCAAACTGTTAGTGGAAATGAACGCTTCAACATAGAAGAACGAAATTTGGGGAACCAAGTCGCCTTAGTGTACTGATCATTACCTGAAAGTATCATCCAGTTTGGGTGAAAAAATATTTGCTGAGATTTCTGGAGATTCGTAATTTTTGGAAGCTTGGCAACCCCTTCCCATGAAAGTGTTTCTCGCCAGTCACTGCTTAGGGCTACATCAAGAGGAAACAAAACGTAGAGATAGAACGTGAAACTACTTTGTTTTGTCAACTTTCAAGAAGCTAGCACAAACCGTGTTGGATTCAGAGTTCCAAATACATCTATCAATATAGGAGAAAAGAGAGTGAAACCTAAAAATTCAAACTGTTACTGGAAATGAACGCTTCAACATAGAAGAATGAAATTTGGGGAACCAAGTCGCCTTAGTGTACTGATCATTACCTGAAAGTATCATCCACTTGGGTGAAAAAATATTTGCTGAGATTTCTGGAGATTCGTAATTTTGGGAGACTTGGCAAACCCTTCCCATGAAAGTGTTTCTCGCCAGTCACTGCTTAGGGCTACATCAAGAGGAAACAAAACGTAGAGATAGAACGTGAAACTACTTTGTTGTGTCAAGTTTCAAGAAGCTAGCACAAACCGTGTTGGATTTAGAGTTCCAAATACATCTATCAATATAGGAGAAAACACAGTGAAACCTAAAAATTCAAACTGTTACTGGAAATGAACGCTTCAACATAGAAGAACGAAATTTGGGGAACCAAGTCGCCTTAGTGTACTGATCATTACCTGAAAGTATCATCCAGTTTGGGTGAAAAAATATTTGCTGAGATTTCTGGAGATTCGTAATTTTTGGAAGCTTGGCAACCCCTTCCCATGAAAGTGTTTCTCGCCAGTCACTGCTTTGGGCTACATCAAGAGGAAACAAAACGTAGAGATAGAATGTGAAACTACTTTGTTGTGTCAAGCTTCAAGAAGCTAGCACAAATCGTGTTGGATTTAGAGTTCCAAATACATCTATCAATATAGGAGAAAACAGAGTGAAACCTAAAAATTCAAACTGTTACTGGAAATTAACGCTTCAACATAGAAGAACGAAATTTGGGGAACCAAGTCGCCTTAGTGTACTGATCATTACCTGAAAGTATCATCCAGTTTGGGTGAAAAAATATTTGCTGAGATTTCTGGAGATTCGTAATTTTTGGAGACTTGGCAAACTCTTCCCATGAAAGTGTTTCTCGCCAGTCACTGCTTAGGGCTACATCAAGAGGAAACAAAACGTAGAGATAGAACGTGAAACTACTTTGCTGTGTCAAGTTTCAAGAAGCTAGCACAAACCGTTTTGGATTTAGCGTTCCAAATACATCTATCAATATAGGAGAAAAGAGAGTGAAACCTAAAAATTCAAACTGTTACTGGAAATGAACGCTTCAACATAGAAGAATGAAATTTGGGGAACCAAGTCGCCTTAGTGTACTGATCATTACCTGAAAGTATCATCCAGTTTGGGTGAAAAAATATTTGCTGAGATTTCTGGAGATTCGTAATTTTTGGAGACTTGGCAAACCCTTCCCATGAAAGTGTTTCTCGCCATTCACTGCTTAGGGCTACATCAAGAGGAAACAAAACGTAGAGATAGAATGTGAAACTACTTTGTTGTGTCAACCTTCAAGAAGCTACCACAAATCGTGTTGGATTTAGAGTTCCAATACATCTATCAATATAGGAGAAAACAGAGTGAAACCTAAAAATTCAAACTGTTAGTGGAAATGAACGCTTCAACATAGAAGAACGAAATTTGGGGAACCAAGTCGCCTTAGTGTACTGATCATTACCTGAAAGTATCATCCAGTTTGGGTGAAAAAATATTTGCTGAGATTTCTGGAGATTCGTAATTTTTGGAAGCTTGGCAACCCCTTCCCATGAAAGTGTTTCTCGCCAGTCACTGCTTAGGGCTACATCAAGAGGAAACAAAACGTAGAGATAGAACGTGAAACTACTTTGTTTTGTCAACTTTCAAGAAGCTAGCACAAACCGTGTTGGATTCAGAGTTCCAAATACATCTATCAATATAGGAGAAAACAGAGTGAAACCTAAAAATTCAAACTGTTACTGGAAATGAACGCTTCAACATAGAAGAACGAAATTTGGGGAACCAAGTCGCCTTAGTGTACTGATCATTACCTGAAAGTATCATCCAGTTTGGGTGAAAAAATATTTGCTGAGATTTCTGGAGATTCGTAATTTTTGGAAGCTTGGCAACCCCTTCCCATGAAAGTGTTTCTCGCCAGTCACTGCTTAGGGCTACATCAAGAGGAAACAAAACGTAGAGATAGAATGTGAAACTACTTTGTTGTGTCAACTTTCAAGAAGCTAGCACAAACCGTGTTGGATTCAGAGTTCCAAATACATCTATCAATATAGGAGAAAACAGAGTGAAACCTAAAAATTCAAACTGTTACTGGAAATGAACGCTTCAACATAGAAGAACGAAATTTGGGGAACCAAGTCGCCTTAGTGTACTGATCATTACCTGAAAGTATCATCCAGTTTGGGTGAAAAAATATTTGCTGAGATTTCTGGAGATTCGTAATTTTTGGAAGCTTGGCAACCCCTTCCCATGAAAGTGTTTCTCGCCAGTCACTGCTTTGGGCTACATCAAGAGGAAACAAAACGTAGAGATAGAATGTGAAACTACTTTGTTGTGTCAAGCTTCAAGAAGCTAGCACAAATCGTGTTGGATTTAGAGTTCCAAATACATCTATCAATATAGGAGAAAACAGAGTGAAACCTAAAAATTCAAACTGTTACTGGAAATTAACGCTTCAACATAGAAGAACGAAATTTGGGGAACCAAGTCGCCTTAGTGTACTGATCATTACCTGAAAGTATCATCCAGTTTGGGTGAAAAAATATTTGCTGAGATTTCTGGAGATTCGTAATTTTTGGAGACTTGGCAAACTCTTCCCATGAAAGTGTTTCTCGCCAGTCACTGCTTAGGGCTACATCAAGAGGAAACAAAACGTAGAGATAGAACGTGAAACTACTTTGCTGTGTCAAGTTTCAAGAAGCTAGCACAAACCGTTTTGGATTTAGCGTTCCAAATACATCTATCAATATAGGAGAAAAGAGAGTGAAACCTAAAAATTCAAACTGTTACTGGAAATGAACGCTTCAACATAGAAGAATGAAATTTGGGGAACCAAGTCGCCTTAGTGTACTGATCATTACCTGAAAGTATCATCCAGTTTGGGTGAAAAAATATTTGCTGAGATTTCTGGAGATTCGTAATTTTTGGAGACTTGGCAAACCCTTCCCATGAAAGTGTTTCTCGCCATTCACTGCTTAGGGCTACATCAAGAGGAAACAAAACGTAGAGATAGAATGTGAAACTACTTTGTTGTGTCAACCTTCAAGAAGCTACCACAAATCGTGTTGGATTTAGAGTTCCAATACATCTATCAATATAGGAGAAAACAGAGTGAAACCTAAAAATTCAAACTGTTAGTGGAAATGAACGCTTCAACATAGAAGAACGAAATTTGGGGAACCAAGTCGCCTTAGTGTACTGATCATTACCTGAAAGTATCATCCAGTTTGGGTGAAAAAATATTTGCTGAGATTTCTGGAGATTCGTAATTTTTGGAAGCTTGGCAACCCCTTCCCATGAAAGTGTTTCTCGCCAGTCACTGCTTAGGGCTACATCAAGAGGAAACAAAACGTAGAGATAGAACGTGAAACTACTTTGTTTTGTCAACTTTCAAGAAGCTAGCACAAACCGTGTTGGATTCAGAGTTCCAAATACATCTATCAATATAGGAGAAAACAGAGTGAAACCTAAAAATTCAAACTGTTACTGGAAATGAACGCTTCAACATAGAAGAACGAAATTTGGGGAACCAAGTCGCCTTAGTGTACTGATCATTACCTGAAAGTATCATCCAGTTTGGGTGAAAAAATATTTGCTGAGATTTCTGGAGATTCGTAATTTTTGGAAGCTTGGCAACCCCTTCCCATGAAAGTGTTTCTCGCCAGTCACTGCTTAGGGCTACATCAAGAGGAAACAAAACGTAGAGATAGAATGTGAAACTACTTTGTTGTGTCAAGCTTCAAGAAGCTAGCACAAATCGTGTTGGATTTAGAGTTCCAAATACATCTATCAATATAGGAGAAAACAGAGTGAAACCTAAAAATTCAAACTGTTACTGGAAATGAACGCTTCAACATAGAAGAACGAAATTTGGGGAACCAAGTCGCTTTAGTGTACTGATCATTACCTGAAAGTATCATCCAGTTTGGGTGAAAAAATATTTGCTGAGATTTCTGGAGATTCGTAATTTTTGGAAGCTTGGCAACCCCTTCCCATGAAAGTGTTTCTCGCCAGTCACTGCTTAGGGCTACATCAAGAGGAAACAAAACGTAGAGATAGAATGTGAAACTACTTTGTTGTGTCAAGCTTCAAGAAGCTAGCACAAATCGTGTTGGATTTAGAGTTCCAAATACATCTATCAATATAGGAGAAAACAGAGTGAAACCTAAAAATTCAAACTGTTACTGGAAATGAACGCTTCAACATAGAAGAACGAAATTTGGGGAACCAAGTCGCTTTAGTGTACTGATCATTACCTGAAAGTATCATCCAGTTTGGGTGAAAAAATATTTGCTGAGATTTCTGGAGATTCGTAATTTTTGGAAGCTTGGCAACCCCTTCCCATGAAAGTGTTTCTCGCCAGTCACTGCTTAGGGCTACATCAAGAGGAAACAAAACGTAGAGATAGAACGTGAAACTACTTTGTTTTGTCAACTTTCAAGAAGCTAGCACAAACCGTGTTGGATTCAGAGTTCCAAATACATCTATCAATATAGGAGAAAACAGAGTGAAACCTAAAAATTCAAACTGTTACTGGAAATGAACGCTTCAACATAGAAGAACGAAATTTGGGGAACCAAGTCGCCTTAGTGTACTGATCATTACCTGAAAGTATCATCCAGTTTGGGTGAAAAAATATTTGCTGAGATTTCTGGAGATTCGTAATTTTTGGAAGCTTGGCAACCCCTTCCCATGGAAGTGTTTCTCGCCAGTCACTGCTTAGGGCTACATCAAGAGGAAACAAAACGTAGAGATAGAATGTGAAACTACTTTGTTGTGTCAAGCTTCAAGAAGCTACCACAAATCGTGTTGGATTTAGAGTTCCAATACATCTATCAATATAGGAGAAAACAGAGTGAAACCTAAAAATTCAAATTGTTAGTGGAAATGAACGCTTCAACATAGAAGAACGAAATTTGGGGAACCAAGTCGCCTTAGTGTACTGATCATTACCTGAAAGTATCATCCAGTTTGGGTGAAAAAATATTTGCTGAGATTTCTGGAGATTCGTAATTTTTGGAAGCTTGGCAACCCCTTCCCATGAAAGTGTTTCTCGCCAGTCACTGCTTAGGGCTACATCAAGAGGAAACAAAACGTAGAGATAGAACGTGAAACTACTTTGTTTTGTCAACTTTCAAGAAGCTAGCACAAACCGTGTTGGATTCAGAGTTCCAAATACATCTATCAATATAGGAGAAAACAGAGTGAAACCTAAAAATTCAAACTGTTACTGGAAATGAACGCTTCAACATAGAAGAACGAAATTTGGGGAACCAAGTCGCCTTAGTGTACTGATCATTACCTGAAAGTATCATCCAGTTTGGGTGAAAAAATATTTGCTGAGATTTCTGGAGATTCGTAATTTTTGGAAGCTTGGCAACCCCTTCCCATGGAAGTGTTTCTCGCCAGTCACTGCTTAGGGCTACATCAAGACGAAACAAAACGTAGAGATAGAATGTGAAACTACTTTGTTGTGTCAAGCTTCAAGAAGCTACCACAAATCGTGTTGGATTTAGAGTTCCAATACATCTATCAATATAGGAGAAAACAGAGTGAAACCTAAAAATTCAAATTGTTAGTGGAAATGAACGCTTCAACATAGAAGAACGAAATTTGGGGAACCAAGTCGCCTTAGTGTACTGATCATTACCTGAAAGTATCATCCAGTTTGGGTGAAAAAATATTTGCTGAGATTTCTGGAGATTCGTAATTTTTGGAAGCTTGGCAACCCCTTCCCATGAAAGTGTTTCTCGCCAGTCACTGCTTAGGGCTACATCAAGAGGAAACAAAACGTAGAGATAGAACGTGAAACTACTTTGTTTTGTCAACTTTCAAGAAGCTAGCACAAACCGTGTTGGATTCAGAGTTCCAAATACATCTATCAATATAGGAGAAAAGAGAGTGAAACCTAAAAATTCAAACTGTTACTGGAAATGAACGCTTCAACATAGAAGAATGAAATTTGGGGAACCAAGTCGCCTTAGTGTACTGATCATTACCTGAAAGTATCATCCAGTTTGGGTGAAAAAATATTTGCTGAGATTTCTGGAGATTCGTAATTTTTGGAAGCTTGGCAACCCCTTCCCATGAAAGTGTTTCTCGCCAGTCACTGCTTAGGGCTACATCAAGAGGAAACAAAACGTAGAGATAGAACGTGAAACTACTTTGTTGTGTCAAGTTTCAAGAAGCTAGCACAAACCATGTTGGATTTAGAGTTCCAAATACATCTATCAATATAGGAGAAAACAGAGTGAAACCTAAAAATTCAAACTGTTACTGGAAATGAACGCTTCAACATAGAAGAACGAAATTTGGGGAACCAAGTCGCCTTAGTGTACTGATCATTACCTGAAAGTATCATCCAGTTTGGGTGAAAAAATATTTGCTGAGATTTCTGGAGATTCGTAATTTTTGGAAGCTTGGCAACCCCTTCCCATGAAAGTGTTTCTCGCCAGTCACTGCTTAGGGCTACATCAAGAGGAAACAAAACGTAGAGATAGAACGTGAAACTACTTTGTTTTGTCAACTTTCAAGAAGCTAGCACAAACCGTGTTGGATTCAGAGTTCCAAATACATCTATCAATATAGGAGAAAAGAGAGTGAAACCTAAAAATTCAAACTGTTACTGGAAATGAACGCTTCAACATAGAAGAATGAAATTTGGGGAACCAAGTCGCCTTAGTGTACTGATCATTACCTGAAAGTATCATCCAGTTTGGGTGAAAAAATATTTGCTGAGATTTCTGGAGATTCGTAATTTTTGGAAGCTTGGCAACCCCTTCCCATGAAAGTGTTTCTCGCCAGTCACTGCTCAGGGCTACATCAAGAGGAAACAAAACGTAGAGATAGAACGTGAAACTACTTTGTTGTGTCAAGTTTCAAGAAGCTAGCACAAACCGTGTTGGATTCAGAGTTCCAAATACATCTATCAATATAGGAGAAAACAGAGTGAAACCTAAAAATTCAAACTGTTACTGGAAATGAACGCTTCAACATAGAAGAACGAAATTTGGGGAACCAAGTCGCCTTAGTGTACTGATCATTACCTGAAAGTATCATCCAGTTTGGGTGAAAAAATATTTGCTGAGATTTCTGGAGATTCGTAATTTTTGGAAGCTTGGCAACCCCTTCCCATGAAAGTGTTTCTCGCCAGTCACTGCTTAGGGCTACATCAAGAGGAAACAAAACGTAGAGATAGAACGTGAAACTACTTTGTTTTGTCAACTTTCAAGAAGCTAGCACAAACCGTGTTGGATTCAGAGTTCCAAATACATCTATCAATATAGGAGAAAAGAGAGTGAAACCTAAAAATTCAAACTGTTACTGGAAATGAACGCTTCAACATAGAAGAACGAAATTTGGGGAACCAAGTCGCCTTAGTGTACTGATCATTACCTGAAAGTATCATCCAGTTTGGGTGAAAAAATATTTGCTGAGATTTCTGGAGATTCGTAATTTTGGGAAACTTGGCAACCCCTTCCCATGAAAGTGTTTCTCGCCAGTCACTGCTTAGGGCTACATCAAGAGGAAACAAAACGTAGAGATAGAACGTGAAACTACTTTGTTGTGTCAAGTTTCAAGAAGCTAGCACAAACCGTCTTGGATTTAGAGTTCCAAATACATCTATCAATATAGGAGAAAACAGAGTGAAACCTAAAAATTCAAACTGTTACTGGAAATGAACGCTTCAACATAGAAGAACGAAATTTGGGGAACCAAGTCGCCTTAGTGTACTGATCATTACCTGAAAGTATCATCCAGTTTGGGTGAAAAAATATTTGCTGAGATTTCTGGAGATTCGTAATTTTTGGAAGCTTGGCAACCCCTTCCCATGAAAGTGTTTCTCGCCAGTCACTGCTTAGGGCTACATCAAGAGGAAACAAAACGTAGAGATAGAATGTGAAACTACTTTGTTGTGTCAAGTTTCAAGAAGCTAGCACAAACCATGTTGGATTTAGAGTTCCAAATACATCTATCAATATAGGAGAAAGAGTGAAACCTAAAAATTCAAACTGTTACTGGAAATGAACGCTTCAACATAGAAGAATGAAATTTGGGGAACCAAGTCGCCTTAGTGTACTGATCATTACCTGAAAGTATCATCCAGTTTGGGTGAAAAAATATTTGCTGAGATTTCTGGAGATTCGTAATTTTTGGAGACTTGGCAAACCCTTCCCATGAAAGTGTTTCTCGCCAGTCACTGCTTAGGGCTACATCAAGAGGAAACAAAACGTAGAGATAGAACGTGAAACTACTTTGTTTTGTCAACTTTCAAGAAGCTAGCACAAACCGTGTTGGATTCAGAGTTCCAAATACATCTATCAATATAGGAGAAAACAGAGTGAAACCTAAAAATTCAAACTGTTACTGGAAATGAACGCTTCAACATAGAAGAACGAAATTTGGGGAACCAAGTCGCCTTAGTGTACTGATCATTACCTGAAAGTATCATCCAGTTTGGGTGAAAAAATATTTGCTGAGATTTCTGGAGATTCGTAATTTTGGGAAGCTTGGCAACCCCTTCCCATGAAAGTGTTTCTCGCCAGTCACTGCTTAGGGCTACATCAAGAGGAAACAAAACGTAGAGATAGAATGTGAAACTACTTTGTTGTGTCAAGCTTCAAGAAGCTACCACGAATCGTGTTGGATTTAGAGTTCCAATACATCTATCAATATAGGAGAAAACAGAGTGAAACCTAAAAATTCAAATTGTTAGTGGAAATGAACGCTTCAACATAGAAGAACGAAATTTGGGGAACCAAGTCGCCTTAGTGTACTGATCATTACCTGAAAGTATCATCCAGTTTGGGTGAAAAAATATTTGCTGAGATTTCTGGAGATTCGTAATTTGTGGAAGCTTGGCAACCCCTTCCCATGAAAGTGTTTCTCGCCAGTCACTGCTTAGGGCTACATCAAGAGGAAACAAAACGTAGAGATAGAACGTGAAACTACTTTGTTTTGTCAACTTTCAAGAAGCTAGCACAAACCGTGTTGGATTCAGAGTTCCAAATACATCTATCAATATAGGAGAAAAGAGAGTGAAACCTAAAGATTCAAACTGTTACTGGAAATGAACGCTTCAACATAGAAGAATGAAATTTGGGGAACCAAGTCGCCTTAGTGTACTGATCATTACCTGAAAGTATCATCCAGTTTGGGTGAAAAAATATTTTCTGAGATTTCTGGAGATTCGTAATTTTGGGAGACTTGGCAAACCCTTCCCATGAAAGTGTTTCTCGCCAGTCACTGCTTAGGGCTACATCAAGAGGAAACAAAACGTAGAGATAGAACGTGAAACTACTTTGTTGTGTCAAGTTTCAAGAAGCTAGCACAAACCGTGTTGGATTTAGAGTTCCAAATACATCTATCAATATAGGAGAAAACAGAGTGAAACCTAAAAATTCAAACTGTTACTGGAAATGAACGCTTCAACATAGAAGAACGAAATTTGGGGAACCAAGTCGCCTTAGTGTACTGATCATTACCTGAAAGTATCATCCAGTTTGGGTGAAAAAATATTTGCTGAGATTTCTGGAGATTCGTAATTTTTGGAAGCTTGGCAACCCCTTCCCATGAAAGTGTTTCTCGCCAGTCACTGCTTAGGGCTACATCAAGAGGAAACAAAACGTAGAGATAGAACGTGAAACTACTTTGTTGTGTCAAGCTTCAAGAAGCTACCACAAATCGTGTTGGATTTAGAGTTCCAAATACATCTATCAATATAGGAGAAAACAGAGTGAAACCTAAAAATTCAAACTGTTACTGGAAATGAACGCTTCAACATAGAAGAACGAAATTTGGGGAACCAAGTCGCCTTAGTGTACTGATCATTACCTGAAAGTATCATCCAGTTTGGGTGAAAAAATATTTGCTGAGATTACTGGAGATTCGTAATTTTTGGAGACTTGGCAAACCCTTCCCATGAAAGTGTTTCTCGCCAGTCACTGCTTAGGGCTACATCAAGAGGAAACAAAACGTAGAGATAGAATGTGAAACTACTTTGCTGTGTCAAGCTTCAAGAAGCTAGCACAAACCGTTTTGGATTTAGCGTTCCAAATACATCTATCAATATAGGAGAAAACAGAGTGAAACCTAAAAATTGAAACTGTTAGTGGAAATGAACGCTTCAACATAGAAGAACGAAATTTGGGGAACCAAGTCGCCTTAGTGTACTGATCATTACCTGAAAGTATCATCCAGTTTGGGTGAAAAAATATTTGCTGAGATTTCTGGAGATTCGTAATTTTTGGAAGCTTGGCAACCCCTTCCCATGAAAGTGTTTCTCGCCAGTCACTGCTTAGGGCTACATCAAGAGGAAACAAAACGTAGAGATAGAATGTGAAACTACTTTGTTGTGTCAAGCTTCAAGAAGCTACCACAAATCGTGTTGGGTTTAGAGTTCCAATACATCTATCAATATAGGAGAAAACAGAGTGAAACCTAAAAATTCAAACTGTTAGTGGAAATGAACGCTTCAACATAGAAGAACGAAATTTGGGGAACCAAGTCGCCTTAGTGTACTGATCATTACCTGAAAGTATCATCCAGTTTGGGTGAAAAAATTTTTGCTGAGATTTCTGGAGATTCGTAATTTTGGGAAGCTTGGCAACCCCTTCCCATGAAAGTGTTTCTCGCCAGTCACTGCTTAGGGCTACATCAAGAGGAAACAAAACGTAGAGATAGAACGTGAAACTACTTTGTTGTGTCAAGTTTCAAGAAGCTAGCACAAACCGTCTTGGATTTAGAGTTCCAAATACATCTATCAATATAGGAGAAAACAGAGTGAAACCTAAAAATTCAAACTGTTACTGGAAATGAATGCTTCAACATAGAAGAACGAAATTTGGGGAACCAAGTCGCCTTAGTGTACTGATCATTACCTGAAAGTATCATCCAGTTTGGGTGAAAAAATATTTGCTGAGATTTCTGGAGATTCGTAATTTTTGGAAGCTTGGCAACCCCTTCCCATGAAAGTGTTTCTCGCCAGTCACTGCTTAGGGCTACATCAAGAGGAAACAAAACGTAGAGATAGAATGTGAAACTACTTTGTTGTGTCAAGTTTCAAGAAGCTAGCACAAACCATGTTGGATTTAGAGTTCCAAATACATCTATCAATATAGGAGAAAACAGAGTGAAACCTAAAAATTCAAACTGTTACTGGAAATGAACGCTTCAACATAGAAGAATGAAATTTGGGGAACCAAGTCGCCTTAGTGTACTGATCATTACCTGAAAGTATCATCCAGTTTGGGTGAAAAAATATTTGCTGAGATTTCTGGAGATTCGTAATTTTTGGAGACTTGGCAAACCCTTCCCATGAAAGTGTTTCTCGCCAGTCACTGCTTAGGGCTACATCAAGAGGAAACAAAACTTACAGATAGAACGTGAAACTACTTTGCTGTGTCAAGTTTCAAGAAGCTAGCACAAACCGTTTTGGATTTAGCGTTCCAAATACATCTATCAATATAGGAGAAAAGAGAGTGAAACCTAAAAATTCAAACTGTTACTGAAAATGAACGCTTCAACATAGAAGAATGAAATTTGGGGAACCAAGTCGCCTTAGTGTACTGATCATTACCTGAAAGTATCATCCAGTTTGCGTGAAAAAATATTTGCTGAGATTTCTGGAGATTCGTAATTTTTGGAGACTTGGCAAACCGTTCCCATGAAAGTGTTTCTCGCCAGTCACTGCTTAGGGCTACATCAAGAGGAAACAAAACGTAGAGATAGAATGTGAAACTACTTTGTTGTGTCAAGTTTCAAGAAGCTAGCACAAACCATGTTGGATTTAGAGTTCCAAATACATCTATCAATATAGGAGAAAGAGTGAAACCTAAAAATTCAAACTGTTACTGGAAATGAACGCTTCAACATAGAAGAATGAAATTTGGGGAACCAAGTCGCCTTAGTGTACTGATCATTACCTGAAAGTATCATCCAGTTTGGGTGAAAAAATATTTGCTGAGATTTCTGGAGATTCGTAATTTTTGGAGACTTGGCAAACCCTTCCCATGAAAGTGTTTCTCGCCAGTCACTGCTTAGGGCTACATCAAGAGGAAACAAAACGTAGAGATAGAACGTGAAACTACTTTGTTTTGTCAACTTTCAAGAAGCTAGCACAAACCGTGTTGGATTCAGAGTTCCAAATACATCTATCAATATAGGAGAAAACAGAGTGAAACCTAAAAATTCAAACTGTTACTGGAAATGAACGCTTCAACATAGAAGAACGAAATTTGGGGAACCAAGTCGCCTTAGTGTACTGATCATTACCTGAAAGTATCATCCAGTTTGGGTGAAAAAATATTTGCTGAGATTTCTGGAGATTCGTAATTTTTGGAAGCTTGGCAACCCCTTCCCATGAAAGTGTTTCTCGCCAGTCACTGCTTAGGGCTACATCAAGAGGAAACAAAACGTAGAGATAGAATGTGAAACTACTTTGTTGTGTCAAGTTTCAAGAAGCTACCACGAATCGTGTTGGATTTAGAGTTCCAATACATCTATCAATATAGGAGAAAACAGAGTGAAACCTAAAAATTCAAACTGTTAGTGGAAATGAACGCTTCAACATAGAAGAACGAAATTTGGGGAACCAAGTCGCCTTAGTGTACTGATCATTACCTGAAAGTATCATCCAGTTTGGGTGAAAAAATATTTGCTGAGATTTCTGGAGATTCGTAATTTGTGGAAGCTTGGCAACCCCTTCCCATGAAAGTGTTTCTCGCCAGTCACTGCTTAGGGCTACATCAAGAGGAAACAAAACGTAGAGATAGAACGTGAAACTACTTTGTTTTGTCAACTTTCAAGAAGCTAGCACAAACCGTGTTGGATTCAGAGTTCCAAATACATCTATCAATATAGGAGAAAAGAGAGTGAAACCTAAAGATTCAAACTGTTACTGGAAATGAACGCTTCAACATAGAAGAATGAAATTTGGGGAACCAAGTCGCCTTAGTGTACTGATCATTACCTGAAAGTATCATCCAGTTTGGGTGAAAAAATATTTTCTGAGATTTCTGGAGATTCGTAATTTTGGGAGACTTGGCAAACCCTTCCCATGAAAGTGTTTCTCGCCAGTCACTGCTTAGGGCTACATCAAGAGGAAACAAAACGTAGAGATAGAACGTGAAACTACTTTGTTGTGTCAAGTTTCAAGAAGCTAGCACAAACCGTGTTGGATTTAGAGTTCCAAATACATCTATCAATATAGGAGAAAACAGAGTGAAACCTAAAAATTCAAACTGTTACTGGAAATGAACGCTTCAACATAGAAGAACGAAATTTGGGGAACCAAGTCGCCTTAGTGTACTGATCATTACCTGAAAGTATCATCCAGTTTGGGTGAAAAAATATTTGCTGAGATTTCTGGAGATTCGTAATTTTTGGAAGCTTGGCAACCCCTTCCCATGAAAGTGTTTCTCGCCAGTCACTGCTTAGGGCTACATCAAGAGGAAACAAAACGTAGAGATAGAACGTGAAACTACTTTGTTGTGTCAAGCTTCAAGAAGCTACCACAAATCGTGTTGGATTTAGAGTTCCAAATACATCTATCAATATAGGAGAAAACAGAGTGAAACCTAAAAATTCAAACTGTTACTGGAAATGAACGCTTCAACATAGAAGAACGAAATTTGGGGAACCAAGTCGCCTTAGTGTACTGATCATTACCTGAAAGTATCATCCAGTTTGGGTGAAAAAATATTTGCTGAGATTACTGGAGATTCGTAATTTTTGGAGACTTGGCAAACCCTTCCCATGAAAGTGTTTCTCGCCAGTCACTGCTTAGGGCTACATCAAGAGGAAACAAAACGTAGAGATAGAATGTGAAACTACTTTGCTGTGTCAAGCTTCAAGAAGCTAGCACAAACCGTTTTGGATTTAGCGTTCCAAATACATCTATCAATATAGGAGAAAACAGAGTGAAACCTAAAAATTGAAACTGTTAGTGGAAATGAACGCTTCAACATAGAAGAACGAAATTTGGGGTACCAAGTCGCCTTAGTGTACTGATCATTACCTGAAAGTATCATCCAGTTTGGGTGAAAAAATATTTGCTGAGATTTCTGGAGATTCGTAATTTTGGGAAGCTTGGCAACCCCTTCCCATGAAAGTGTTTCTCGCCAGTCACTGCTTAGGGCTACATCAAGAGGAAACAAAACGTAGAGATAGAATGTGAAACTACTTTGTTGTGTCAAGTTTCAAGAAGCTACCACGAATCGTGTTGGATTTAGAGTTCCAATACATCTATCAATATAGGAGAAAACAGAGTGAAACCTAAAAATTCAAACTGTTAGTGGAAATGAACGCTTCAACATAGAAGAACGAAATTTGGGGAACCAAGTCGCCTTAGTGTACTGATCATTACCTGAAAGTATCATCCAGTTTGGGTGAAAAAATATTTGCTGAGATTTCTGGAGATTCGTAATTTGTGGAAGCTTGGCAACCCCTTCCCATGAAAGTGTTTCTCGCCAGTCACTGCTTAGGGCTACATCAAGAGGAAACAAAACGTAGAGATAGAACGTGAAACTACTTTGTTTTGTCAACTTTCAAGAAGCTAGCACAAACCGTGTTGGATTCAGAGTTCCAAATACATCTATCAATATAGGAGAAAAGAGAGTGAAACCTAAAGATTCAAACTGTTACTGGAAATGAACGCTTCAACATAGAAGAATGAAATTTGGGGAACCAAGTCGCCTTAGTGTACTGATCATTACCTGAAAGTATCATCCAGTTTGGGTGAAAAAATATTTTCTGAGATTTCTGGAGATTCGTAATTTTGGGAGACTTGGCAAACCCTTCCCATGAAAGTGTTTCTCGCCAGTCACTGCTTAGGGCTACATCAAGAGGAAACAAAACGTAGAGATAGAACGTGAAACTACTTTGTTGTGTCAAGTTTCAAGAAGCTAGCACAAACCGTGTTGGATTTAGAGTTCCAAATACATCTATCAATATAGGAGAAAACAGAGTGAAACCTAAAAATTCAAACTGTTACTGGAAATGAACGCTTCAACATAGAAGAACGAAATTTGGGGAACCAAGTCGCCTTAGTGTACTGATCATTACCTGAAAGTATCATCCAGTTTTGGTGAAAAAATATTTGCTGAGATTTCTGGAGATTCGTAATTTTTGGAAGCTTGGCAACCCCTTCCCATGAAAGTGTTTCTCGCCAGTCACTGCTTAGGGCTACATCAAGAGGAAACAAAACGTAGAGATAGAACGTGAAACTACTTTGTTGTGTCAAGCTTCAAGAAGCTACCACAAATCGTGTTGGATTTAGAGTTCCAAATACATCTATCAATATAGGAGAAAACAGAGTGAAACCTAAAAATTCAAACTGTTACTGGAAATGAACGCTTCAACATAGAAGAACGAAATTTGGGGAACCAAGTCGCCTTAGTGTACTGATCATTACCTGAAAGTATCATCCAGTTTGGGTGAAAAAATATTTGCTGAGATTACTGGAGATTCGTAATTTTTGGAGACTTGGCAAACCCTTCCCATGAAAGTGTTTCTCGCCAGTCACTGCTTAGGGCTACATCAAGAGGAAACAAAACGTAGAGATAGAATGTGAAACTACTTTGCTGTGTCAAGCTTCAAGAAGCTAGCACAAACCGTTTTGGATTTAGCGTTCCAAATACATCTATCAATATAGGAGAAAACAGAGTGAAACCTAAAAATTGAAACTGTTAGTGGAAATGAACGCTTCAACATAGAAGAACGAAATTTGGGGAACCAAGTCGCCTTAGTGTACTGATCATTACCTGAAAGTATCATCCAGTTTGGGTGAAAAAATATTTGCTGAGATTTCTGGAGATTCGTAATTTTTGGAAGCTTGGCAACCCCTTCCCATGAAAGTGTTTCTCGCCAGTCACTGCTTAGGGCTACATCAAGAGGAAACAAAACGTAGAGATAGAATGTGAAACTACTTTGTTGTGTCAAGCTTCAAGAAGCTACCACAAATCGTGTTGGGTTTAGAGTTCCAATACATCTATCAATATAGGAGAAAACAGAGTGAAACCTAAAAATTCAAACTGTTAGTGGAAATGAACGCTTCAACATAGAAGAACGAAATTTGGGGAACCAAGTCGCCTTAGTGTACTGATCATTACCTGAAAGTATCATCCAGTTTGGGTGAAAAAATTTTTGCTGAGATTTCTGGAGATTCGTAATTTTGGGAAGCTTGGCAACCCCTTCCCATGAAAGTGTTTCTCGCCAGTCACTGCTTAGGGCTACATCAAGAGGAAACAAAACGTAGAGATAGAACGTGAAACTACTTTGTTGTGTCAAGTTTCAAGAAGCTAGCACAAACCGTCTTGGATTTAGAGTTCCAAATACATCTATCAATATAGGAGAAAACAGAGTGAAACCTAAAAATTCAAACTGTTACTGGAAATGAACGCTTCAACATAGAAGAACGAAATTTGGGGAACCAAGTCGCCTTAGTGTACTGATCATTACCTGAAAGTATCATCCAGTTTGGGTGAAAAAATATTTGCTGAGATTTCTGGAGATTCGTAATTTTTGGAAGCTTGGCAACCCCTTCCCATGAAAGTGTTTCTCGCCAGTCACTGCTTAGGGCTACATCAAGAGGAAACAAAACGTAGAGATAGAATGTGAAACTACTTTGTTGTGTCAAGTTTCAAGAAGCTAGCACAAACCATGTTGGATTTAGAGTTCCAAATACATCTATCAATATAGGAGAAAACAGAGTGAAACCTAAAAATTCAAACTGTTACTGGAAATGAACGCTTCAACATAGAAGAATGAAATTTGGGGAACCAAGTCGCCTTAGTGTACTGATCATTACCTGAAAGTATCATCCAGTTTGGGTGAAAAAATATTTGCTGAGATTTCTGGAGATTCGTAATTTTTGGAGACTTGGCAAACCCTTCCCATGAAAGTGTTTCTCGCCAGTCACTGCTTAGGGCTACATCAAGAGGAAACAAAACGTACAGATAGAACGTGAAACTACTTTGCTGTGTCAAGTTTCAAGAAGCTAGCACAAACCGTTTTGGATTTAGCGTTCCAAATACATCTATCAATATAGGAGAAAAGAGAGTGAAACCTAAAAATTCAAACTGTTACTGAAAATGAACGCTTCAACATAGAAGAATGAAATTTGGGGAACCAAGTCGCCTTAGTGTACTGATCATTACCTGAAAGTATCATCCAGTTTGGGTGAAAAAATATTTGCTGAGATTTCTGGAGATTCGTAATTTTTGGAGACTTGGCAAACCGTTCCCATGAAAGTGTTTCTCGCCAGTCACTGCTTAGGGCTACATCAAGAGGAAACAAAACGTAGAGATAGAATGTGAAACTACTTTGTTGTGTCAACCTTCAAGAAGCTACCACAAATCGTGTTGGATTTAGAGTTCCAATACATCTATCAATATAGGAGAAAACAGAGTGAAACCTAAAAATTCAAACTGTTAGTGGAAATGAACGCTTCAACATAGAAGAACGAAATTTGGGGAACCAAGTCGCCTTAGTGTACTGATCATTACCTGAAAGTATCATCCAGTTTGGGTGAAAAAATATTTGCTGAGATTTCTGGAGATTCGTAATTTTTGGAAGCTTGGCAACCCCTTCCCATGAAAGTGTTTCTCGCCAGTCACTGCTTAGGGCTACATCAAGAGGAAACAAAACGTAGAGATAGAACGTGAAACTACTTTGTTTTGTCAACTTTCAAGAAGCTAGCACAAACCGTGTTGGATTCAGAGTTCCAAATACATCTATCAATATAGGAGAAAAGAGAGTGAAACCTAAAAATTCAAACTGTTACTGGAAATGAACGCTTCAACATAGAAGAATGAAATTTGGGGAACCAAGTCGCCTTAGTGTACTGATCATTACCTGAAAGTATCATCCACTTGGGTGAAAAAATATTTGCTGAGATTTCTGGAGATTCGTAATTTTGGGAGACTTGGCAAACCCTTCCCATGAAAGTGTTTCTCGCCAGTCACTGCTTAGGGCTACATCAAGAGGAAACAAAACGTAGAGATAGAACGTGAAACTACTTTGTTGTGTCAAGTTTCAAGAAGCTAGCACAAACCGTGTTGGATTTAGAGTTCCAAATACATCTATCAATATAGGAGAAAACACAGTGAAACCTAAAAATTCAAACTGTTACTGGAAATGAACGCTTCAACATAGAAGAACGAAATTTGGGGAACCAAGTCGCCTTAGTGTACTGATCATTACCTGAAAGTATCATCCAGTTTGGGTGAAAAAATATTTGCTGAGATTTCTGGAGATTCGTAATTTTTGGAAGCTTGGCAACCCCTTCCCATGAAAGTGTTTCTCGCCAGTCACTGCTTAGGGCTACATCAAGAGGAAACAAAACGTAGAGATAGAACGTGAAACTACTTTGTTGTGTCAAGCTTCAAGAAGCTACCACAAATCGTGTTGGATTTAGAGTTCCAAATACATCTATCAATATAGGAGAAAACAGAGTGAAACCTAAAAATTCATACTGTTACTGGAAATGAACGCTTCAACATAGAAGAACGAAATTTGGGGAACCAAGTCGCCTTAGTGTACTGATCATTACCTGAAAGTATCATCCAGTTTGGGTGAAAAAATATTTGCTGAGATTACTGGAGATTCGTAATTTTTGGAGACTTGGCAAACCCTTCCCATGAAAGTGTTTCTCGCCAGTCACTGCTTAGGGCTACATCAAGAGGAAACAAAACGTAGAGATAGAATGTGAAACTACTTTGCTGTGTCAAGCTTCAAGAAGCTAGCACAAACCGTTTTGGATTTAGCGTTCCAAATACATCTATCAATATAGGAGAAAACAGAGTGAAACCTAAAAATTGAAACTGTTAGTGGAAATGAACGCTTCAACATAGAAGAACGAAATTTGGGGAACCAAGTCGCCTTAGTGTACTGATCATTACCTGAAAGTATCATCCAGTTTGGGTGAAAAAATATTTGCTGAGATTTCTGGAGATTCGTAATTTTTGGAAGCTTGGCAACCCCTTCCCATGAAAGTGTTTCTCGCCAGTCACTGCTTAGGGCTACATCAAGAGGAAACAAAACGTAGAGATAGAATGTGAAACTACTTTGTTGTGTCAAGCTTCAAGAAGCTACCACAAATCGTGTTGGGTTTAGAGTTCCAATACATCTATCAATATAGGAGAAAACAGAGTGAAACCTAAAAATTCAAACTGTTAGTGGAAATGAACGCTTCAACATAGAAGAACGAAATTTGGGGAACCAAGTCGCCTTAGTGTACTGATCATTACCTGAAAGTATCATCCAGTTTGGGTGAAAAAATTTTTGCTGAGATTTCTGGAGATTCGTAATTTTGGGAAGCTTGGCAACCCCTTCCCATGAAAGTGTTTCTCGCCAGTCACTGCTTAGGGCTACATCAAGAGGAAACAAAACGTAGAGATAGAACGTGAAACTACTTTGTTGTGTCAAGTTTCAAGAAGCTAGCACAAACCGTCTTGGATTTAGAGTTCCAAATACATCTATCAATATAGGAGAAAACAGAGTGAAACCTAAAAATTCAAACTGTTACTGGAAATGAACGCTTCAACATAGAAGAACGAAATTTGGGGAACCAAGTCGCCTTAGTGTACTGATCATTACCTGAAAGTATCATCCAGTTTGGGTGAAAAAATATTTGCTGAGATTTCTGGAGATTCGTAATTTTTGGAAGCTTGGCAACCCCTTCCCATGAAAGTGTTTCTCGCCAGTCACTGCTTAGGGCTACATCAAGAGGAAACAAAACGTAGAGATAGAATGTGAAACTACTTTGTTGTGTCAAGTTTCAAGAAGCTAGCACAAACCATGTTGGATTTAGAGTTCCAAATACATCTATCAATATAGGAGAAAACAGAGTGAAACCTAAAAATTCAAACTGTTACTGGAAATGAACGCTTCAACATAGAAGAATGAAATTTGGGGAACCAAGTCGCCTTAGTGTACTGATCATTACCTGAAAGTATCATCCAGTTTGGGTGAAAAAATATTTGCTGAGATTTCTGGAGATTCGTAATTTTTGGAGACTTGGCAAACCCTTCCCATGAAAGTGTTTCTCGCCAGTCACTGCTTAGGGCTACATCAAGAGGAAACAAAACGTACAGATAGAACGTGAAACTACTTTGCTGTGTCAAGTTTCAAGAAGCTAGCACAAACCGTTTTGGATTTAGCGTTCCAAATACATCTATCAATATAGGAGAAAAGAGAGTGAAACCTAAAAATTCAAACTGTTACTGAAAATGAACGCTTCAACATAGAAGAATGAAATTTGGGGAACCAAGTCGCCTTAGTGTACTGATCATTACCTGAAAGTATCATCCAGTTTGGGTGAAAAAATATTTGCTGAGATTTCTGGAGATTCGTAATTTTTGGAAGCTTGGCAACCCCTTCCCATGAAAGTGTTTCTCGCCAGTCACTGCTTAGGGCTACATCAAGAGGAAACAAAACGTAGAGATAGAATGTGAAACTACTTTGTTGTGTCAACCTTCAAGAAGCTACCACAAATCGTGTTGGATTTAGAGTTCCAATACATCTATCAATATAGGAGAAAACAGAGTGAAACCTAAAAATTCAAACTGTTAGTGGAAATGAACGCTTCAACATAGAAGAACGAAATTTGGGGAACCAAGTCGCCTTAGTGTACTGATCATTACCTGAAAGTATCATCCAGTTTGGGTGAAAAAATATTTGCTGAGATTTCTGGAGATTCGTAATTTTTGGAAGCTTGGCAACCCCTTCCCATGAAAGTGTTTCTCGCCAGTCACTGCTTAGGGCTACATCAAGAGGAAACAAAACGTAGAGATAGAACGTGAAACTACTTTGTTTTGTCAACTTTCAAGAAGCTAGCACAAACCGTGTTGGATTCAGAGTTCCAAATACATCTATCAATATAGGAGAAAAGAGAGTGAAACCTAAAAATTCAAACTGTTACTGGAAATGAACGCTTCAACATAGAAGAATGAAATTTGGGGAACCAAGTCACCTTAGTGTACTGATCATTACCTGAAAGTATCATCCACTTGGGTGAAAAAATATTTGCTGAGATTTCTGGAGATTCGTAATTTTGGGAGACTTGGCAAACCCTTCCCATGAAAGTGTTTCTCGCCAGTCACTGCTTAGGGCTACATCAAGAGGAAACAAAACGTAGAGATAGAACGTGAAACTACTTTGTTGTGTCAAGTTTCAAGAAGCTAGCACAAACCGTGTTGGATTTAGAGTTCCAAATACATCTATCAATATAGGAGAAAACACAGTGAAACCTAAAAATTCAAACTGTTACTGGAAATGAACGCTTCAACATAGAAGAACGAAATTTGGGGAACCAAGTCGCCTTAGTGTACTGATCATTACCTGAAAGTATCATCCAGTTTGGGTGAAAAAATATTTGCTGAGATTTCTGGAGATTCGTAATTTTTGGAAGCTTGGCAACCCCTTCCCATGAAAGTGTTTCTCGCCAGTCACTGCTTAGGGCTACATCAAGAGGAAACAAAACGTAGAGATAGAACGTGAAACTACTTTGTTGTGTCAAGCTTCAAGAAGCTACCACAAATCGTGTTGGATTTAGAGTTCCAAATACATCTATCAATATAGGAGAAAACAGAGTGAAACCTAAAAATTCAAACTGTTACTGGAAATGAACGCTTCAACATAGAAGAACGAAATTTGGGGAACCAAGTCGCCTTAGTGTACTGATCATTACCTGAAAGTATCATCCAGTTTGGGTGAAAAAATATTTGCTGAGATTACTGGAGATTCGTAATTTTTGGAGACTTGGCAAACCCTTCCCATGAAAGTGTTTCTCGCCAGTCACTGCTTAGGGCTACATCAAGAGGAAACAAAACGTAGAGATAGAATGTGAAACTACTTTGCTGTGTCAAGCTTCAAGAAGCTAGCACAAACCGTTTTGGATTTAGCGTTCCAAATACATCTATCAATATAGGAGAAAACAGAGTGAAACCTAAAAATTGAAACTGTTAGTGGAAATGAACGCTTCAACATAGAAGAACGAAATTTGGGGAACCAAGTCGCCTTAGTGTACTGATCATTACCTGAAAGTATCATCCAGTTTGGGTGAAAAAATATTTGCTGAGATTTCTGGAGATTCGTAATTTTTGGAAGCTTGGCAACCCCTTCCCATGAAAGTGTTTCTCGCCAGTCACTGCTTAGGGCTACATCAAGAGGAAACAAAACGTAGAGATAGAATGTGAAACTACTTTGTTGTGTCAAGCTTCAAGAAGCTACCACAAATCGTGTTGGGTTTAGAGTTCCAATACATCTATCAATATAGGAGAAAACAGAGTGAAACCTAAAAATTCAAACTGTTAGTGGAAATGAACGCTTCAACATAGAAGAACGAAATTTGGGGAACCAAGTCGCCTTAGTGTACTGATCATTACCTGAAAGTATCATCCAGTTTGGGTGAAAAAATTTTTGCTGAGATTTCTGGAGATTCGTAATTTTGGGAAGCTTGGCAACCCCTTCCCATGAAAGTGTTTCTCGCCAGTCACTGCTTAGGGCTACATCAAGAGGAAACAAAACATAGAGATAGAATGTGAAACTACTTTGTTGTGTCAAGTTTCAAGAAGCTAGCACAAACCGTCTTGGATTTAGAGTTCCAAATACATCTATCAATATAGGAGAAAACAGAGTGAAACCTAAAAATTCAAACTGTTACTGGAAATGAACGCTTCAACATAGAAGAACGAAATTTGGGGAACCAAGTCGCCTTAGTGTACTGATCATTACCTGAAAGTATCATCCAGTTTGGGTGAAAAAATATTTGCTGAGATTTCTGAAGATTCGTAATTTTTGGAAGCTTGGCAACCCCTTCCCATGAAAGTGTTTCTCGCCAGTCACTGCTTAGGGCTACATCAAGAGGAAACAAAACGTAGAGATAGAATGTGAAACTACTTTGTTGTGTCAAGTTTCAAGAAGCTAGCACAAACCATGTTGGATTTAGAGTTCCAAATACATCTATCAATATAGGAGAAAACAGAGTGAAACCTAAAAATTCAAACTGTTACTGGAAATGAACGCTTTAACATAGAAGAATGAAATTTGGGGAACCAAGTCGCCTTAGTGTACTGATCATTACCTGAAAGTATCATCCAGTTTGGGTGAAAAAATATTTGCTGAGATTTCTGGAGATTCGTAATTTTTGGAGACTTGGCAAACCCTTCCCATGAAAGTGTTTCTCGCCAGTCACTGCTTAGGGCTACATCAAGAGGAAACAAAACGTACAGATAGAACGTGAAACTACTTTGCTGTGTCAAGTTTCAAGAAGCTAGCACAAACCGTTTTGGATTTAGCGTTCCAAATACATCTATCAATATAGGAGAAAAGAGAGTGAAACCTAAAAATTCAAACTGTTACTGAAAATGAACGCTTCAACATAGAAGAATGAAATTTGGGGAACCAAGTCGCCTTAGTGTACTGATCATTACCTGAAAGTATCATCCAGTTTGGGTGAAAAAATATTTGCTGAGATTTCTGGAGATTCGTAATTTTTGGAGACTTGGCAAACCGTTCCCATGAAAGTGTTTCTCGCCAGTCACTGCTTAGGGCTACATCAAGAGGAAACAAAACGTAGAGATAGAATGTGAAACTACTTTGTTGTGTCAACCTTCAAGAAGCTACCACAAATCGTGTTGGATTTAGAGTTCCAATACATCTATCAATATAGGAGAAAACAGAGTGAAACCTAAAAATTCAAACTGTTAGTGGAAATGAACGCTTCAACATAGAAGAACGAAATTTGGGGAACCAAGTCGCCTTAGTGTACTGATCATTACCTGAAAGTATCATCCAGTTTGGGTGAAAAAATATTTGCTGAGATTTCTGGAGATTCGTAATTTTTGGAAGCTTGGCAACCCCTTCCCATGAAAGTGTTTCTCGCCAGTCACTGCTTAGGGCTACATCAAGAGGAAACAAAACGTAGAGATAGAACGTGAAACTACTTTGTTTTGTCAACTTTCAAGAAGCTAGCACAAACCGTGTTGGATTCAGAGTTCCAAATACATCTATCAATATAGGAGAAAAGAGAGTGAAACCTAAAAATTCAAACTGTTACTGGAAATGAACGCTTCAACATAGAAGAATGAAATTTGGGGAACCAAGTCGCCTTAGTGTACTGATCATTACCTGAAAGTATCATCCACTTGGGTGAAAAAATATTTGCTGAGATTTCTGGAGATTCGTAATTTTGGGAGACTTGGCAAACCCTTCCCATGAAAGTGTTTCTCGCCAGTCACTGCTTAGGGCTACATCAAGAGGAAACAAAACGTAGAGATAGAACGTGAAACTACTTTGTTGTGTCAAGTTTCAAGAAGCTAGCACAAACCGTGTTGGATTTAGAGTTCCAAATACATCTATCAATATAGGAGAAAACACAGTGAAACCTAAAAATTCAAACTGTTACTGGAAATGAACGCTTCAACATAGAAGAACGAAATTTGGGGAACCAAGTCGCCTTAGTGTACTGATCATTACCTGAAAGTATCATCCAGTTTGGGTGAAAAAATATTTGCTGAGATTTCTGGAGATTCGTAATTTTTGGAAGCTTGGCAACCCCTTCCCATGAAAGTGTTTCTCGCCAGTCACTGCTTAGGGCTACATCAAGAGGAAACAAAACGTAGAGATAGAATGTGAAACTACTTTGTTGTGTCAAGCTTCAAGAAGCTAGCACAAATCGTGTTGGATTTAGAGTTCCAAATACATCTATCAATATAGGAGAAAACAGAGTGAAACCTAAAAATTCAAACTGTTACTGGAAATTAACGCTTCAACATAGAAGAACGAAATTTGGGGAACCAAGTCGCCTTAGTGTACTGATCATTACCTGAAAGTATCATCCAGTTTGGGTGAAAAAATATTTGCTGAGATTTCTGGAGATTCGTAATTTTTGGAGACTTGGCAAACTCTTCCCATGAAAGTGTTTCTCGCCAGTCACTGCTTAGGGCTACATCAAGAGGAAACAAAACGTAGAGATAGAACGTGAAACTACTTTGCTGTGTCAAGTTTCAAGAAGCTAGCACAAACCGTTTTGGATTTAGCGTTCCAAATACATCTATCAATATAGGAGAAAAGAGAGTGAAACCTAAAAATTCAAACTGTTACTGGAAATGAACGCTTCAACATAGAAGAATGAAATTTGGGGAACCAAGTCGCCTTAGTGTACTGATCATTACCTGAAAGTATCATCCAGTTTGGGTGAAAAAATATTTGCTGAGATTTCTGGAGATTCGTAATTTTTGGAGACTTGGCAAACCCTTCCCATGAAAGTGTTTCTCGCCAGTCACTGCTTAGGGCTACATCAAGAGGAAACAAAACGTAGAGATAGAATGTGAAACTATTTGTTGTGTCAACCTTCAAGAAGCTACCACAAATCGTGTTGGATTTAGAGTTCCAATACATCTATCAATATAGGAGAAAACAGAGTGAAACCTAAAAATTCAAACTGTTAGTGGAAATGAACGCTTCAACATAGAAGAACGAAATTTGGGGAACCAAGTCGCCTTAGTGTACTGATCATTACCTGAAAGTATCATCCAGTTTGGGTGAAAAAATATTTGCTGAGATTTCTGGAGATTCGTAATTTTTGGAAGCTTGGCAACCCCTTCCCATGAAAGTGTTTCTCGCCAGTCACTGCTTAGGGCTACATCAAGAGGAAACAAAACGTAGAGATAGAACGTGAAACTACTTTGTTGTGTCAAGTTTCAAGAAGCTAGCACAAACCGTCTTGGATTTAGAGTTCCAAATACATCTATCAATATAGGAGAAAACAGAGTGAAACCTAAAAATTCAAACTATTACTGGAAATGAACGCTTCAACATAGAAGAACGAAATTTGGGGAACCAAGTTGCCTTAGTGTACTGATCATTACCTGAAAGTATCATCCAGTTTGGGTGAAAAAATATTTGCTGAGATTTCTGGAGATTCGTAATTTTTGGAAGCTTGGCAACCCCTTCCCATGAAAGTGTTTCTCGCCAGTCACTGCTTAGGGCTACATCAAGAGGAAACAAAACGTAGAGATAGAATGTGAAACTACTTTGTTGTGTCAAGTTTCAAGAAGCTAGCACAAACCATGTTGGATTTAGAGTTCCAAATACATCTATCAATATAGGAGAAAACAGAGTGAAACCTAAAAATTCAAACTGTTACTGGAAATGAACGCTTCAACATAGAAGAATGAAATTTGGGGAACCAAGTCGCCTTAGTGTACTGATCATTACCTGAAAGTATCATCCAGTTTGGGTGAAAAAATATTTGCTGAGATTTCTGGAGATTCGTAATTTTTGGAGACTTGGCAAACCCTTCCCATGAAAGTGTTTCTCGCCAGTCACTGCTTAGGGCTACATCAAGAGGAAACAAAACGTAGAGATAGAACGTGAAACTACTTTCCTGTGTCAAGTTTCAAGAAGCTAGCACAAACCGTTTTGGATTTAGCGTTCCAAATACATCTATCAATATAGGAGAAAACAGAGTGAAACCTAAAAATTCAAACTGTTACTGGAAATGAACGCTTCAACATAGAAGAACGAAATTTGGGGAACCAAGTCGCCTTAGTGTACTGATCATTACCTGAAAGTATCATCCAGTTTGGGTGAAAAAATATTTGCTGAGATTTCTGGAGATTCGTAATTTTTGGAAGCTTGGCAACCCCTTCCCATGAAAGTGTTTCTCGCCAGTCACTGCTTAGGGCTACATCAAGAGGAAACAAAACGTAGAGATAGAATGTGAAACTACTTTGTTGTGTCAAGCTTCAAGAAGCTACCACAAATCGTGTTGGGTTTAGAGTTCCAATACATCTATCAATATAGGAAAAAACAGAGTGAAACCTAAAAATTCAAACTGTTAGTGGAAATGAACGCTTCAACATAGAAGAATGAAATTTGGGGAACCAAGTCGCCTTAGTGTACTGATCATTACCTGAAAGTATCATCCAGTTTGGGTGAAAAAATATTTGCTGAGATTTCTGGAGATTCGTAATTTTTGGAAGCTTGGCAACCCCTTCCCATGAAAGTGTTTCTCGCCAGTCACTGCTTAGGGCTACATCAAGAGGAAACAAAACGTAGAGATAGAACGTGAAACTACTTTGTTGTGTCAAGTTTCAAGAAGCTAGCACAAACCGTGTTGGATTTAGAGTTCCAAATACATCTATCAATATAGGAGAAAACAGAGTGAAACCTAAAAATTCAAACTGTTACTGGAAATGAACGCTTCAACATAGAAGAACGAAATTTGGGGAACCAAGTCGCCTTAGTGTACTGATCATTACCTGAAAGTATCATCCAGTTTGGGTGAAAAAATATTTGCTGAGATTTCTGGAGATTCGTAATTTTTGGAAGCTTGGCAACCCCTTCCCATGAAAGTGTTTCTCGCCAGTCACTGCTTAGGGCTACATCAAGAGGAAACAAAACGTAGAGATAGAACGTGAAACTACTTTGCTGTGTCAAGTTTCAAGAAGCTAGCACAAACCGTTTTGGATTTAGCGTTCCAAATACATCTATCAATATAGGAGAAAAGAGAGTGAAACCTAAAAATTCAAACTGTTACTGGAAATGAACGCTTCAACATAGAAGAATGAAATTTGGGGAACCAAGTCGCCTTAGTGTACTGATCATTACCTGAAAGTATCATCCAGTTTGGGTGAAAAAATATTTGCTGAGATTTCTGGAGATTCGTAATTTTTGGAAGCTTGGCAACCCCTTCCCATGAAAGTGTTTCTCGCCAGTCACTGCTTAGGGCTACATCAAGAGGAAACAAAACGTAGAGATAGAATGTGAAACTACTTTGTTGTGTCAAGCTTCAAGAAGCTACCACAAATCGTGTTGGGTTTAGAGTTCCAATACATCTATCAATATAGGAAAAAACAGAGTGAAACCTAAAAATGCAAACTGTTAGTGGAAATGAACGCTTCAACATAGAAGAATGAAATTTGGGGAACCAAGTCGCCTTAGTGTACTGATCATTACCTGAAAGTATCATCCAGTTTGGGTGAAAAAATATTTGCTGAGATTTCTGGAGATTCGTAATTTTTGGAAGCTTGGCAACCCCTTCCCATGAAAGTGTTTCTCGCCAGTCACTGCTTAGGGCTACATCAAGAGGAAACAAAACGTAGAGATAGAACGTGAAACTACTTTGTTGTGTCAAGTTTCAAGAAGCTAGCACAAACCGTGTTGGATTTAGAGTTCCAAATACATCTATCAATATAGGAGAAAACAGAGTGAAACCTAAAAATTCAAACTGTTACTGGAAATGAACGCTTCAACATAGAAGAACGAAATTTGGGGAACCAAGTCGCCTTAGTGTACTGATCATTACCTGAAAGTATCATCCAGTTTGGGTGAAAAAATATTTGCTGAGATTTCTGGAGATTCGTAATTTTTGGAAGCTTGGCAACCCCTTCCCATGTAAGTGTTTCTCGCCAGTCACTGCTTAGGGCTACATCAAGAGGAAACAAAACGTAGAGATAGAATGTGAAACTACTTTGTTGTGTCAAGTTTCAAGAAGCTAGCACAAACCATGTTGGATTTAGAGTTCCAAATACATCTATCAATATAGGAGAAAACAGAGTGAAACCTAAAAATTCAAACTGTTACTGGAAATGAACGCTTCAACATAGAAGAATGAAATTTGGGGAACCAAGTCGCCTTAGTGTACTGATCATTACCTGAAAGTATCATCCAGTTTGGGTCAAAAAATATTTGCTGAGATTTCTGGAGATTCGTAATTTTTGGAGACTTGGCAAACCCTTCCCATGAAAGTGTTTCTCGCCAGTCACTGCTTAGGGCTACATGAAGAGGAAACAAAACGTAGAGATAGAACGTGAAACTACTTTGTTGTGTCAAGTTTCAAGAAGCTAGCACAAACCGTGTTGGATTTAGAGTTCCAAATACATCTATCAATATAGGAGAAAACACAGTGAAACCTAAAAATTCAAACTGTTACTGGAAATGAACGCTTCAACATAGAAGAACGAAATTTGGGGAACCAAGTCGCCTTAGTGTACTGATCATTACCTGAAAGTATCATCCAGTTTGGGTGAAAAAATATTTGCTGAGATTTCTGGAGATTCGTAATTTTTGGAAGCTTGGCAACCCCTTCCCATGAAAGTGTTTCTCGCCAGTCACTGCTTAGGGCTACATCAAGAGGAAACAAAACGTAGAGATAGAATGTGAAACTACTTTGTTGTGTCAAGTTTCAAGAAGCTAGCACAAACCATGTTGGATTTAGAGTTCCAAATACATCTATCAATATAGGAGAAAACAGAGTGAAACCTAAAAATTCAAACGGTTACTGGAAATGAACGCTTCAACATAGAAGAATGAAATTTGGGGAACCAAGTCGCCTTAGTGTACTGATCATTACCTGAAAGTATCATCCAGTTTGGGTGAAAAAATATTTGCTGAGATTTCTGGAGATTCGTAATTTTTGGAGACTTGGCAAACCCTTCCCATGAAAGTGTTTCTCGCCAGTCACTGCTTAGGGCTACATCAAGAGGAAACAAAACGTAGAGATAGAACGTGAAACTACTTTGCTGTGTCAAGTTTCAAGAAGCTAGCACAAACCGTTTTGGATTTAGCGTTCCAAATACATCTATCAATATAGGAGAAAAGAGAGTGAAACCTAAAAATTCAAACTGTTACTGGAAATGAACGCTTCAACATAGAAGAATGAAATTTGGGGAACCAAGTCGCCTTAGTGTGCTGATCATTACCTGAAAGTATCATCCACTTGGGTGAAAAAATATTTGCTGAGATTTCTGGAGATTCGTAATTTTGGGAGACTTGGCAAACCCTTCCCATGAAAGTGTTTCTCGCCAGTCACTGCTTAGGGCTACATCAAGAGGAAACAAAACGTAGAGATAGAACGTGAAACTACTTTGTTGTGTCAAGTTTCAAGAAGCTAGCACAAACCGTGTTGGATTTAGAGTTCCAAATACATCTATCAATATAGGAGAAAACACAGTGAAACCTAAAAATTCAAACTGTTACTGGAAATGAACGCTTCAACATAGAAGAACGAAATTTGGGGAACCAAGTCGCCTTAGTGTACTGATCATTACCTGAAAGTATCATCCAGTTTGGGTGAAAAAATATTTGCTGAGATTTCTGGAGATTCGTAATTTTTGGAAGCTTGGCAACCCCTTCCCATGAAAGTGTTTCTCGCCAGTCACTGCTTAGGGCTACATCAAGAGGAAACAAAACGTAGAGATAGAATGTGAAACTACTTTGTTGTGTCAAGCTTCAAGAAGCTAGCACAAATCGTGTTGGATTTAGAGTTCCAAATACATCTATCAATATAGGAGAAAACAGAGTGAAACCTAAAAATTCAAACTGTTACTGGAAATTAACGCTTCAACATAGAAGAACGAAATTTGGGGAACCAAGTCGCCTTAGTGTACTGATCATTACCTGAAAGTATCATCCAGTTTGGGTGAAAAAATATTTGCTGAGATTTCTGGAGATTCGTAATTTTTGGAGACTTGGCAAACTCTTCCCATGAAAGTGTTTCTCGCCAGTCACTGCTTAGGGCTACATCAAGAGGAAACAAAACGTAGAGATAGAACGTGAAACTACTTTGCTGTGTCAAGTTTCAAGAAGCTAGCACAAACCGTTTTGGATTTAGAGTTCCAATACATCTATCAATATACGAGAAAACAGAGTGAAACCTAAAAATTCAAACTGTTAGTGGAAATGAACGCTTCAACATAGAAGAACGAAATTTGGGGAACCAAGTCGCCTTAGTGTACTGATCATTACCTGAAAGTATCATCCAGTTTGGGTGAAAAAATATTTGCTGAGATTTCTGGAGATTCGTAATTTTTGGAGACTTGGCAACCCCTTCCCATGAAAGTGTTTCTCGCCAGTCACTGCTTAGGGCCACATCAAGAGGAAACAAAACGTAGAGATAGAACGTGAAACTACTTTGTTGTGTCAAGTTTCAAGAAGCTAGCACAAACCGTCTTGGATTTAGAGTTCCAAATACATCTATCAATATAGGAGAAAACAGAGTGAAACCTAAAAATTCAAACTATTACTGGAAATGAACGCTTCAACATAGAAGAACGAAATTTGGGGAACCAAGTCGCCTTAGTGTACTGATCATTACCTGAAAGTATCATCCAGTTTGGGTGAAAAAATATTTGCTGAGATTTCTGGAGATTCGTAATTTTTGGAAGCTTGGCAACCCCTTCCCATGAAAGTGTTTCTCGCCAGTCACTGCTTAGGGCTACATCAAGAGGAAACAAAACGTAGAGATAGAATGTGAAACTACTTTGTTGTGTCAAGTTTCAAGAAGCTAGCACAAACCATGTTGGATTTAGAGTTCCAAATACATCTATCAATATAGGAGAAAACAGAGTGAAACCTAAAAATTCAAACTGTTACTGGAAATGAACGCTTCAACATAGAAGAATGAAATTTGGGGAACCAAGTCGCCTTAGTGTACTGATCATTACCTGAAAGTATCATCCAGTTTGGGTGAAAAAATATTTGCTGAGATTTCTGGAGATTCGTAATTTTTGGAGACTTGGCAAACCCTTCCCATGAAAGTGTTTCTCGCCAGTCACTGCTTAGGGCTACATCAAGAGGAAACAAAACGTAGAGATAGAACGTGAAACTACTTTGCTGTGTCAAGTTTCAAGAAGCTAGCACAAACCATGTTGGATTTAGAGTTCCAAATACATCTATCAATATAGGAGAAAACAGAGTGAAACCTAAAAATTCAAACTGTTACTGGAAATGAACCCTTCAACATAGAAGAATGAAATTTGGGGAACCAAGTCGCCTTAGTGTACTGATCATTACCTGAAAGTATCATCCAGTTTGGGTGAAAAAATATTTGCTGAGATTTCTGGAGATTCGTAATTTTTGGAAGCTTGGCAACCCCTTCCCATGAAAGTGTTTCTCGCCAGTCACTGCTTAGGGCTACATCAAGAGGAAACAAAACGTAGAGATAGAATGTGAAACTACTTTGTTGTGTCAAGCTTCAAGAAGCTACCACAAATCGTGTTGGGTTTAGAGTTCCAATACATCTATCAATATAGGAAAAAACAGAGTGAAACCTAAAAATTCAAACTGTTAGTGGAAATGAACGCTTCAACATAGAAGAATGAAATTTGGGGAACCAAGTCGCCTTAGTGTACTGATCATTACCTGAAAGTATCATCCAGTTTGGGTGAAAAAATATTTGCTGAGATTTCTGGAGATTCGTAATTTTTGGAAGCTTGGCAACCCCTTCCCATGAAAGTGTTTCTCGCCAGTCACTGCTTAGGGCTACATCAAGAGGAAACAAAACGTAGAGATAGAACGTGAAACTACTTTGTTGTGTCAAGTTTCAAGAAGCTAGCACAAACCGTGTTGGATTTAGAGTTCCAAATACATCTATCAATATAGGAGAAAACAGAGTGAAACCTAAAAATTCAAACTGTTACTGGAAATGAACGCTTCAACATAGAAGAACGAAATTTGGGGAACCAAGTCGCCTTAGTGTACTGATCATTACCTGAAAGTATCATCCAGTTTGGGTGAAAAAATATTTGCTGAGATTTCTGGAGATTCGTAATTTTTGGAAGCTTGGCAACCCCTTCCCATGAAAGTGTTTCTCGCCAGTCACTGCTTAGGGCTACATCAAGAGGAAACAAAACGTAGAGATAGAACGTGAAACTACTTTGTTGTGTCAAGTTTCAAGAAGCTAGCACAAACCGTCTTGGATTTAGAGTTCCAAATACATCTATCAATATAGGAGAAAACAGAGTGAAACCTAAAAATTCAAACTGTTACTGGAAATGAACGCTTCAACATAGAAGAACGAAATTTGGGGAACCAAGTCGCCTTAGTGTACTGATCATTACCTGAAAGTATCATCCAGTTTGGGTGAAAAAATATTTGCTGAGATTTCTGGAGATTCGTAATTTTTGGAAGCTTGGCAACCCCTTCCCATGAAAGTGTTTCTCGCCAGTCACTGCTTAGGGCTACATCAAGAGGAAACAAAACGTAGAGATAGAACGTGAAACTACTTTGTTGTGTCAAGTTTCAAGAAGCTAGCACAAACCATGTTGGATTTAGAGTTCCAAATACATCTATCAATATAGGAGAAAACAGAGTGAAACCTAAAAATTCAAACTGTTACTGGAAATGAACGCTTCAACATAGAAGAACGAAATTTGGGGAACCAAGTCGCCTTAGTGTACTGATCATTACCTGAAAGTATCATCCAGTTTGGGTGAAAAAATATTTGCTGAGATTTCTGGAGATTCGTAATTTTTGGAAGCTTGGCAACCCCTTCCCATGAAAGTGTTTCTCGCCAGTCACTGCTTAGGGCTACATCAAGAGGAAACAAAACGTAGAGATAGAATGTGAAACTACTTTGTTGTGTCAAGCTTCAAGAAGCTACCACAAATCGTGTTGGGTTTAGAGTTCCAATACATCTATCAATATAGGAAAAAACAGAGTGAAACCTAAAAATTCAAACTGTTAGTGGAAATGAACGCTTCAACATAGAAGAATGAAATTTGGGGAACCAAGTCGCCTTAGTGTACTGATCATTACCTGAAAGTATCATCCAGTTTGGGTGAAAAAATATTTGCTGAGATTTCTGGAGATTCGTAATTTTTGGAAGCTTGGCAACCCCTTCCCATGAAAGTGTTTCTCGCCAGTCACTGCTTAGGGCTACATCAAGAGGAAACAAAACGTAGAGATAGAACGTGAAACTACTTTGTTGTGTCAAGTTTCAAGAAGCTAGCACAAACCGTGTTGGATTTAGAGTTCCAAATACATCTATCAATATAGGAAAAAACAGAGTGAAACCTAAAAATTCAAACTGTTACTGGAAATGAACGCTTCAACATAGAAGAACGAAATTTGGGGAACCAAGTCGCCTTAGTGTACTGATCATTACCTGAAAGTATCATCCAGTTTGGGTGAAAAAATATTTGCTGAGATTTCTGGAGATTCGTAATTTTTGGAGACTTGGCAAACCGTTCCCATGAAAGTGTTTCTCGCCAGTCACTGCTTAGGGCTACATCAAGAGGAAACAAAACGTAGAGATAGAATGTGAAACTACTTTGTTGTGTCAACCTTCAAGAAGCTACCACAAATCGTGTTGGATTTAGAGTTCCAATACATCTATCAATATAGGAGAAAACAGAGTGAAACCTAAAAATTCAAACTGTTACTGGAAATGAACGCTTCAACATAGAAGAACGAAATTTGGGGAACCAAGTCGCCTTAGTGTACTGATCATTACCTGAAAGTATCATCCAGTTTGGGTGAAAAAATATTTGCTGAGATTTCTGGAGATTCGTAATTTTTGGAAGCTCGGCAACCCCTTCCCATGAAAGTGTTTCTCGCCAGTCACTGCTTAGGGCTACATCAAGAGGAAACAAAACGTAGAGATAGAACGTGAAACTACTTTGTTTTGTCAACTTTCAAGAAGCTAGCACAAACCGTGTTGGATTCAGAGTTCCAAATACATCTATCAATATAGGAGAAAAGAGAGTGAAACCTAAAAATTCAAACTGTTACTGGAAATGAACGCTTCAACATAGAAGAATGAAATTTGGGGAACCAAGTCGCCTTAGTGTACTGATCATTACCTGAAAGTATCATCCACTTGGGTGAAAAAATATTTGCTGAGATTTCTGGAGATTCGTAATTTTGGGACACTTGGCAAACCCTTCCCATGAAAGTGTTTCTCGCCAGTCACTGCTTAGGGCTACATCAAGAGGAAACAAAACGTAGAGATAGAACGTGAAACTACTTTGTTGTGTCAAGTTTCAAGAAGCTAGCACAAACCGTGTTGGATTTAGAGTTCCAAATACATCTATCAATATAGGAGAAAACACAGTGAAACCTAAAAATTCAAACTGTTACTGGAAATGAACGCTTCAACATAGAAGAACGAAATTTGGGGAACCAAGTCGCCTTAGTGTACTGATCATTACCTGAAAGTATCATCCAGTTTGGGTGAAAAAATATTTGCTGAGATTTCTGGAGATTCGTAATTTTTGGAAGCTTGGCAACCCCTTCCCATGAAAGTGTTTCTCGCCAGTCACTGCTTTGGGCTACATCAAGAGGAAACAAAACGTAGAGATAGAATGTGAAACTACTTTGTTGTGTCAAGCTTCAAGAAGCTAGCACAAATCGTGTTGGATTTAGAGTTCCAAATACATCTATCAATATAGGAGAAAACAGAGTGAAACCTAAAAATTCAAACTGTTACTGGAAATTAACGCTTCAACATAGAAGAACGAAATTTGGGGAACCAAGTCGCCTTAGTGTACTGATCATTACCTGAAAGTATCATCCAGTTTGGGTGAAAAAATATTTGCTGAGATTTCTGGAGATTCGTAATTTTTGGAGACTTGGCAAACCCTTCCCATGAAAGTGTTTCTCGCCAGTCACTGCTTAGGGCTACATCAAGAGGAAACAAAACGTAGAGATAGAACGTGAAACTACTTTGCTGTGTCAAGTTTCAAGAAGCTAGCACAAACCGTTTTGGATTTAGCGTTCCAAATACATCTATCAATATAGGAGAAAAGAGGGTGAAACCTAAAAATTCAAACTGTTATTGAAAATGAACGCTTCAACATAGAAGAATGAAATTTGGGGAACCAAGTCGCCTTAGTGTACTGATCATTACCTGAAAGTATCATCCAGTTTGGGTGAAAAAATATTTGCTGAGATTTCTGGAGATTCGTAATTTTTGGAGACTTGGCAAACCCTTCCCATGAAAGTGTTTCTCGCCAGTCACTGCTTAGGGCTACATCAAGAGGAAACAAAACGTAGAGATAGAATGTGAAACTACTTTGTTGTGTCAACCTTCAAGAAGCTACCACAAATCGTGTTGGATTTAGAGTTCCAATACATCTATCAATATAGGAGAAAACAGAGTGAAACCTAAAAATTCAAACTATTACTGGAAATGAACGCTTCAACATAGAAGAACGAAATTTGGGGAACCAAGTCACCTTAGTGTACTGATCATTACCTGAAAGTATCATCCAGTTTGGGTGAAAAAATATTTGCTGAGATTTCTGGAGATTCGTAATTTTTGGAAGCTTGGCAACCCCTTCCCATGAAAGTGTTTCTCGCCAGTCACTGCTTAGGGCTACATCAAGAGGAAACAAAACGTAGAGATAGAATGTGAAACTACTTTGTTGTGTCAAGTTTCAAGAAGCTAGCACAAACCATGTTGGATTTAGAGTTCCAAATACATCTATCAATATAGGAGAAAACAGAGTGAAACCTAAAAATTCAAACTGTTACTGGAAATGAACGCTTCAACATAGAAGAATGAAATTTGGGGAACCAAGTCGCCTTAGTGTACTGATCATTACCTGAAAGTATCATCCAGTTTGGGTGAAAAAATATTTGCTGAGATTTCTGGAGATTCGTAATTTTTGGAGACTTGGCAAACCCTTCCCATGAAAGTGTTTCTCGCCAGTCACTGCTTAGGGCTACATCAAGAGGAAACAAAACGTAGAGATAGAACGTGAAACTACTTTGCTGTGTCAAGTTTCAAGAAGCTAGCACAAACCATGTTGGATTTAGAGTTCCAAATACATCTATCAATATAGGAGAAAACAGAGTGAAACCTAAAAATTCAAACTGTTACTGGAAATGAACCCTTCAATATAGAAGAATGAAATTTGGGGAACCAAGTCGCCTTAGTGTACTGATCATTACCTGAAAGTATCATCCAGTTTGGGTGAAAAAATATTTGCTGAGATTTCTGGAGATTCGTAATTTTTGGAGACTTGGCAAACCCTTCCCATGAAAGTGTTTCTCGCCAGTCACTGCTTAGGGCTACATCAAGAGGAAACAAAACGTAGAGATAGAACGTGAAACTACTTTGCTGTGTCAAGTTTCAAGAAGCTAGCACAAACCGTTTTGGATTTAGCGTTCCAAATACATCTATCAATATAGGAGAAAACAGAGTGAAACCTAAAAATTCAAACTGTTACTGGAAATGAACGCTTCAACATAGAAGAACGAAATTTGGGGAACCAAGTCGCCTTAGTGTACTGATCATTACCTGAAAGTATCATCCAGTTTGGGTGAAAAAATATTTGCTGAGATTTCTGGAGATTCGTAATTTTTGGAAGCTTGGCAACCCCTTCCCATGAAAGTGTTTCTCGCCAGTCACTGCTTAGGGCTACATCAAGAGGAAACAAAACGTAGAGATAGAATGTGAAACTACTTTGTTGTGTCAAGTTTCAAGAAGCTAGCACAAACCATGTTGGATTTAGAGTTCCAAATACATCTATCAATATAGGAGAAAACAGAGTGAAACCTAAAAATTCAAACTGTTACTGGAAATGAACGCTTCAACATAGAAGAATGAAATTTGGGGAACCAAGTCGCCTTAGTGTACTGATCATTACCTGAAAGTATCATCCAGTTTGGGTGAAAAAATATTTGCTGAGATTTCTGGAGATTCGTAATTTTTGGAGACTTGGCAAACCCTTCCCATGAAAGTGTTTCTCGCCAGTCACTGCTTAGGGCTACATCAAGAGGAAACAAAACGTAGAGATAGAACGTGAAACTACTTTGCTGTGTCAAGTTTCAAGAAGCTAGCACAAACCGTTTTGGATTTAGCGTTCCAAATACATCTATCAATATAGGAGAAAAGAGAGTGAAACCTAAAAATTCAAAATGTTACTGGAAATGAACGCTTCAACATAGAAGAATGAAATTTGGGGAACCAAGTCGCCTTAGTGTACTGATCATTACCTGAAAGTATCATCCAGTTTGGGTGAAAAAATATTTGCTGAGATTTCTGGAGATTCGTAATTTTTGGAGACTTGGCAAACCCTTCCCATGAAAGTGTTTCTCGCCAGTCACTGCTTAGGGCTACATCAAGAGGAAACAAAACGTAGAGATAGAATGTGAAACTACTTTGTTGTGTCAACCTTCAAGAAGCTACCACAAATCGTGTTGGATTTAGAGTTCCAATACATCTATCAATATAGGAGAAAACAGAGTGAAACCTAAAAATTCAAACTGTTAGTGGAAATGAACGCTTCAACATAGAAGAACGAAATTTGGGGAACCAAGTCGCCTTAGTGTACTGATCATTACCTGAAAGTATCATCCAGTTTGGGTGAAAAAATATTTGCTGAGATTTCTGGAGATTCGTAATTTTTGGAAGCTTGGCAACCCCTTCCCATGAAAGTGTTTCTCGCCAGTCACTGCTTAGGGCTACATCAAGAGGAAACAAAACGTAGAGATAGAACGTGAAACTACTTTGTTTTGTCAACTTTCAAGAAGCTAGCACAAACCGTGTTGGATTCAGAGTTCCAAATACATCTATCAATATAGGAGAAAAGAGAGTGAAACCTAAAAATTCAAACTGTTACTGGAAATGAACGCTTCAACATAGAAGAATGAAATTTGGGGAACCAAGTCGCCTTAGTGTACTGATCATTACCTGAAAGTATCATCCACTTGGGTGAAAAAATATTTGCTGAGATTTCTGGAGATTCGTAATTTTGGGAGACTTGGCAAACCCTTCCCATGAAAGTGTTTCTCGCCAGTCACTGCTTAGGGCTACATCAAGAGGAAACAAAACGTAGAGATAGAACGTGAAACTACTTTGTTGTGTCAAGTTTCAAGAAGCTAGCACAAACCGTGTTGGATTTAGAGTTCCAAATACATCTATCAATATAGGAGAAAACACAGTGAAACCTAAAAATTCAAACTGTTACTGGAAATGAACGCTTCAACATAGAAGAACGAAATTTGGGGAACCAAGTCGCCTTAGTGTACTGATCATTACCTGAAAGTATCATCCAGTTTGGGTGAAAAAATATTTGCTGAGATTTCTGGAGATTCGTAATTTTTGGAAGCTTGGCAACCCCTTCCCATGAAAGTGTTTCTCGCCAGTCACTGCTTAGGGCTACATCAAGAGGAAACAAAACGTAGAGATAGAATGTGAAACTACTTTGTTGTGTCAAGCTTCAAGAAGCTAGCACAAATCGTGTTGGATTTAGAGTTCCAAATACATCTATCAATATAGGAGAAAACAGAGTGAAACCTAAAAATTCAAACTGTTACTGGAAATTAACGCTTCAACATAGAAGAACGAAATTTGGGGAACCAAGTCGCCTTAGTGTACTGATCATTACCTGAAAGTATCATCCAGTTTGGGTGAAAAAATATTTGCAGAGATTTCTGGAGATTCGTAATTTTTGGAGACTTGGCAAACCCTTCCCATGAAAGTGTTTCTCGCCAGTCACTGCTTAGGGCTACATCAAGAGGAAACAAAACGTAGAGATAGAACGTGAAACTACTTTGCTGTGTCAAGTTTCAAGAAGCTAGCACAAACCGTTTTGAATTTAGCGTTCCAAATACATCTATCAATATAGGAGAAAAGAGAGTGAAACCTAAAAATTCAAAATGTTACTGGAAATGAACGCTTCAACATAGAAGAATGAAATTTGGGGAACCAAGTCGCCTTAGTGTACTGATCATTACCTGAAAGTATCATCCAGTTTGGGTGAAAAAATATTTGCTGAGATTTCTGGAGATTCGTAATTTTTGGAGACTTGGCAAACCGTTCCCATGAAAGTGTTTCTCGCCAGTCACTGCTTAGGGCTACATCAAGAGGAAACAAAACGTAGAGATAGAATGTGAAACTGTTACTGGAAATGAACGCTTCAACATAGAAGAACGAAATTTGGGGAACCAAGTCGCCTTAGTGTACTGATCATTACCTGAAAGTATCATCCAGTTTGGGTGAAAAAATATTTGCTGAGATTTCTGGAGATTCGTAATTTTTGGAAGCTCGGCAACCCCTTCCCATGAAAGTGTTTCTCGCCAGTCACTGCTTAGGGCTACATCAAGAGGAAACAAAACGTAGAGATAGAACGTGAAACTACTTTGTTTTGTCAACTTTCAAGAAGCTAGCACAAACCGTGTTGGATTCAGAGTTCCAAATGCATCTATCAATATAGGAGAAAAGAGAGTGAAACCTAAAAATTCAAACTGTTACTGGAAATGAACGCTTCAACATAGAAGAATGAAATTTGGGGAACCAAGTCGCCTTAGTGTACTGATCATTACCTGAAAGTATCATCCACTTGGGTGAAAAAATATTTGCTGAGATTTCTGGAGATTCGTAATTTTGGGAGACTTGGCAAACCCTTCCCATGAAAGTGTTTCTCGCCAGTCACTGCTTAGGGCTACATCAAGAGGAAACAAAACGTAGAGATAGAACGTGAAACTACTTTGTTGTGTCAAGTTTCAAGAAGCTAGCACAAACCGTGTTGGATTTAGAGTTCCAAATACATCTATCAATATAGGAGAAAACACAGTGAAACCTAAAAATTCAAACTGTTACTGGAAATGAACGCTTCAACATAGAAGAACGAAATTTGGGGAACCAAGTCGCCTTAGTGTACTGATCATTACCTGAAAGTATCATCCAGTTTGGGTGAAAAAATATTTGCTGAGATTTCTGGAGATTCGTAATTTTTGGAAGCTTGGCAACCCCTTCCCATGAAAGTGTTTCTCGCCAGTCACTGCTTTGGGCTACATCAAGAGGAAACAAAACGTAGAGATAGAATGTGAAACTACTTTGTTGTGTCAAGCTTCAAGAAGCTAGCACAAATCGTGTTGGATTTAGAGTTCCAAATACATCTATCAATATAGGAGAAAACAGAGTGAAACCTAAAAATTCAAACTGTTACTGGAAATTAACGCTTCAACATAGAAGAACGAAATTTGGGGAACCAAGTCGCCTTAGTGTACTGATCATTACCTGAAAGTATCATCCAGTTTGGGTGAAAAAATATTTGCTGAGATTTCTGGAGATTCGTAATTTTTGGAGACTTGGCAAACCCTTCCCATGAAAGTGTTTCTCGCCAGTCACTGCTTAGGGCTACATCAAGAGGAAACAAAACGTAGAGATAGAACGTGAAACTACTTTGCTGTGTCAAGTTTCAAGAAGCTAGCACAAACCGTTTTGGATTTAGCGTTCCAAATACATCTATCAATATAGGAGAAAAGAGGGTGAAACCTAAAAATTCAAACTGTTATTGAAAATGAACGCTTCAACATAGAAGAATGAAATTTGGGGAACCAAGTCGCCTTAGTGTACTGATCATTACCTGAAAGTATCATCCAGTTTGGGTGAAAAAATATTTGCTGAGATTTCTGGAGATTCGTAATTTTTGGAGACTTGGCAAACCCTTCCCATGAAAGTGTTTCTCGCCAGTCACTGCTTAGGGCTACATCAAGAGGAAACAAAACGTAGAGATAGAATGTGAAACTACTTTGTTGTGTCAACCTTCAAGAAGCTACCACAAATCGTGTTGGATTTAGAGTTCCAATACATCTATCAATATAGGAGAAAACAGAGTGAAACCTAAAAATTCAAACTATTACTGGAAATGAACGCTTCAACATAGAAGAACGAAATTTGGGGAACCAAGTCACCTTAGTGTACTGATCATTACCTGAAAGTATCATCCAGTTTGGGTGAAAAAATATTTGCTGAGATTTCTGGAGATTCGTAATTTTTGGAAGCTTGGCAACCCCTTCCCATGAAAGTGTTTCTCGCCAGTCACTGCTTAGGGCTACATCAAGAGGAAACAAAACGTAGAGATAGAATGTGAAACTACTTTGTTGTGTCAAGTTTCAAGAAGCTAGCACAAACCATGTTGGATTTAGAGTTCCAAATACATCTATCAATATAGGAGAAAACAGAGTGAAACCTAAAAATTCAAACTGTTACTGGAAATGAACGCTTCAACATAGAAGAATGAAATTTGGGGAACCAAGTCGCCTTAGTGTACTGATCATTACCTGAAAGTATCATCCAGTTTGGGTGAAAAAATATTTGCTGAGATTTCTGGAGATTCGTAATTTTTGGAGACTTGGCAAACCCTTCCCATGAAAGTGTTTCTCGCCAGTCACTGCTTAGGGCTACATCAAGAGGAAACAAAACGTAGAGATAGAACGTGAAACTACTTTGCTGTGTCAAGTTTCAAGAAGCTAGCACAAACCATGTTGGATTTAGAGTTCCAAATACATCTATCAATATAGGAGAAAACAGAGTGAAACCTAAAAATTCAAACTGTTACTGGAAATGAACCCTTCAATATAGAAGAATGAAATTTGGGGAACCAAGTCGCCTTAGTGTACTGATCATTACCTGAAAGTATCATCCAGTTTGGGTGAAAAAATATTTGCTGAGATTTCTGGAGATTCGTAATTTTTGGAGACTTGGCAAACCCTTCCCATGAAAGTGTTTCTCGCCAGTCACTGCTTAGGGCTACATCAAGAGGAAACAAAACGTAGAGATAGAACGTGAAACTACTTTGCTGTGTCAAGTTTCAAGAAGCTAGCACAAACCGTTTTGGATTTAGCGTTCCAAATACATCTATCAATATAGGAGAAAACAGAGTGAAACCTAAAAATTCAAACTGTTACTGGAAATGAACGCTTCAACATAGAAGAACGAAATTTGGGGAACCAAGTCGCCTTAGTGTACTGATCATTACCTGAAAGTATCATCCAGTTTGGGTGAAAAAATATTTGCTGAGATTTCTGGAGATTCGTAATTTTTGGAAGCTTGGCAACCCCTTCCCATGAAAGTGTTTCTCGCCAGTCACTGCTTAGGGCTACATCAAGAGGAAACAAAACGTAGAGATAGAATGTGAAACTACTTTGTTGTGTCAAGTTTCAAGAAGCTAGCACAAACCATGTTGGATTTAGAGTTCCAAATACATCTATCAATATAGGAGAAAACAGAGTGAAACCTAAAAATTCAAACTGTTACTGGAAATGAACGCTTCAACATAGAAGAATGAAATTTGGGGAACCAAGTCGCCTTAGTGTACTGATCATTACCTGAAAGTATCATCCAGTTTGGGTGAAAAAATATTTGCTGAGATTTCTGGAGATTCGTAATTTTTGGAGACTTGGCAAACCCTTCCCATGAAAGTGTTTCTCGCCAGTCACTGCTTAGGGCTACATCAAGAGGAAACAAAACGTAGAGATAGAACGTGAAACTACTTTGCTGTGTCAAGTTTCAAGAAGCTAGCACAAACCGTTTTGGATTTAGCGTTCCAAATACATCTATCAATATAGGAGAAAAGAGAGTGAAACCTAAAAATTCAAAATGTTACTGGAAATGAACGCTTCAACATAGAAGAATGAAATTTGGGGAACCAAGTCGCCTTAGTGTACTGATCATTACCTGAAAGTATCATCCAGTTTGGGTGAAAAAATATTTGCTGAGATTTCTGGAGATTCGTAATTTTTGGAGACTTGGCAAACCCTTCCCATGAAAGTGTTTCTCGCCAGTCACTGCTTAGGGCTACATCAAGAGGAAACAAAACGTAGAGATAGAATGTGAAACTACTTTGTTGTGTCAACCTTCAAGAAGCTACCACAAATCGTGTTGGATTTAGAGTTCCAATACATCTATCAATATAGGAGAAAACAGAGTGAAACCTAAAAATTCAAACTGTTAGTGGAAATGAACGCTTCAACATAGAAGAACGAAATTTGGGGAACCAAGTCGCCTTAGTGTACTGATCATTACCTGAAAGTATCATCCAGTTTGGGTGAAAAAATATTTGCTGAGATTTCTGGAGATTCGTAATTTTTGGAAGCTTGGCAACCCCTTCCCATGAAAGTGTTTCTCGCCAGTCACTGCTTAGGGCTACATCAAGAGGAAACAAAACGTAGAGATAGAACGTGAAACTACTTTGTTTTGTCAACTTTCAAGAAGCTAGCACAAACCGTGTTGGATTCAGAGTTCCAAATACATCTATCAATATAGGAGAAAAGAGAGTGAAACCTAAAAATTCAAACTGTTACTGGAAATGAACGCTTCAACATAGAAGAATGAAATTTGGGGAACCAAGTCGCCTTAGTGTACTGATCATTACCTGAAAGTATCATCCACTTGGGTGAAAAAATATTTGCTGAGATTTCTGGAGATTCGTAATTTTGGGAGACTTGGCAAACCCTTCCCATGAAAGTGTTTCTCGCCAGTCACTGCTTAGGGCTACATCAAGAGGAAACAAAACGTAGAGATAGAACGTGAAACTACTTTGTTGTGTCAAGTTTCAAGAAGCTAGCACAAACCGTGTTGGATTTAGAGTTCCAAATACATCTATCAATATAGGAGAAAACACAGTGAAACCTAAAAATTCAAACTGTTACTGGAAATGAACGCTTCAACATAGAAGAACGAAATTTGGGGAACCAAGTCGCCTTAGTGTACTGATCATTACCTGAAAGTATCATCCAGTTTGGGTGAAAAAATATTTGCTGAGATTTCTGGAGATTCGTAATTTTTGGAAGCTTGGCAACCCCTTCCCATGAAAGTGTTTCTCGCCAGTCACTGCTTAGGGCTACATCAAGAGGAAACAAAACGTAGAGATAGAATGTGAAACTACTTTGTTGTGTCAAGCTTCAAGAAGCTAGCACAAATCGTGTTGGATTTAGAGTTCCAAATACATCTATCAATATAGGAGAAAACAGAGTGAAACCTAAAAATTCAAACTGTTACTGGAAATTAACGCTTCAACATAGAAGAACGAAATTTGGGGAACCAAGTCGCCTTAGTGTACTGATCATTACCTGAAAGTATCATCCAGTTTGGGTGAAAAAATATTTGCTGAGATTTCTGGAGATTCGTAATTTTTGGAGACTTGGCAAACCCTTCCCATGAAAGTGTTTCTCGCCAGTCACTGCTTAGGGCTACATCAAGAGGAAACAAAACGTAGAGATAGAACGTGAAACTACTTTGCTGTGTCAAGTTTCAAGAAGCTAGCACAAACCGTTTTGGATTTAGCGTTCCAAATACATCTATCAATATAGGAGAAAAGAGAGTGAAACCTAAAAATTCAAAATGTTACTGGAAATGAACGCTTCAACATAGAAGAATGAAATTTGGGGAACCAAGTCGCCTTAGTGTACTGATCATTACCTGAAAGTATCATCCAGTTTGGGTGAAAAAATATTTGCTGAGATTTCTGGAGATTCGTAATTTTTGGAGACTTGGCAAACCGTTCCCATGAAAGTGTTTCTCGCCAGTCACTGCTTAGGGCTACATCAAGAGGAAACAAAACGTAGAGATAGAATGTGAAACTACTTTGTTGTGTCAACCTTCAAGAAGCTACCACAAATCGTGTTGGATTTAGAGTTCCAATACATCTATCAATATAGGAGAAAACAGAGTGAAACCTAAAAATTCAAACTATTACTGGAAATGAACGCTTCAACATAGAAGAACGAAATTTGGGGAACCAAGTCGCCTTAGTGTACTGATCATTACCTGAAAGTATCATCCAGTTTGGGTGAAAAAATATTTGCTGAGATTTCTGGAGATTCGTAATTTTTGGAAGCTTGGCAACCCCTTCCCATGAAAGTGTTTCTCGCCAGTCACTGCTTAGGGCTACATCAAGAGGAAACAAAACGTAGAGATAGAATATGAAACTACTTTGTTGTGTCAAGTTTCAAGAAGCTACCACAAACCATGTTGGATTTAGAGTTCCAAATACATCTATCAATATAGGAGAAAACAGAGTGAAACCTAAAAATTCAAACTGTTACTGGAAATGAACGCTTCAACATAGAAGAATGAAATTTGGGGAACCAAGTCGCCTTAGTGTACTGATCATTACCTGAAAGTATCATCCAGTTTGGGTGAAAAAATATTTGCTGAGATTTCTGGAGATTCGTAATTTTTGGAGACTTGGCAAACCCTTCCCATGAAAGTGTTTCTCGCCAGTCACTGCTTAGGGCTACATCAAGAGGAAACAAAACGTAGAGATAGAACGTGAAACTACTTTGCTGTGTCAAGTTTCAAGAAGCTAGCACAAACCATGTTGGATTTAGAGTTCCAAATACATCTATCAATATAGGAGAAAACAGAGTGAAACCTAAAAATTCAAACTGTTACTGGAAATGAACCCTTCAACATAGAAGAATGAAATTTGGGGAACCAAGTCGCCTTAGTGTACTGATCATTACCTGAAAGTATCATCCAGTTTGGGTGAAAAAATATTTGCTGAGATTTCTGGAGATTCGTAATTTTTGGAGACTTGGCAAACCCTTCCCATGAAAGTGTTTCTCGCCAGTCACTGCTTAGGGCTACATCAAGAGGAAACAAAACGTAGAGATAGAACGTGAAACTACTTTGCTGTGTCAAGTTTCAAGAAGCTAGCACAAACCGTTTTGGATTTAGCGTTCCAAATACATCTATCAATATAGGAGAAAAGAGGGTGAAACCTAAAAATTCAAACTGTTACTGAAAATGAACGCTTCAACATAGAAGAATGAAATTTGGGGAACCAAGTCGCCTTAGTGTACTGATCATTACCTGAAAGTATCATCCAGTTTGGGTGAAAAAATATTTGCTGAGATTTCTGGAGATTCGTAATTTTTGGAGACTTGGCAAACCCTTCCCATGAAAGTGTTTCTCGCCAGTCACTGCTTAGGGCTACATCAAGAGGAAACAAAACGTAGAGATAGAATGTGAAACTACTTTGTTGTGTCAACCTTCAAGAAGCTACCACAAATCGTGTTGGATTTAGAGTTCCAATACATCTATCAATATAGGAGAAAACAGAGTGAAACCTAAAAATTCAAACTATTACTGGAAATGAACGCTTCAACATAGAAGAACGAAATTTGGGGAACCAAGTCGCCTTAGTGTACTGATCATTACCTGAAAGTATCATCCACTTGGGTGAAAAAATATTTGCTGAGATTTCTGGAGATTCGTAATTTTTGGAAGCTTGGCAACCCCTTCCCATGAAAGTGTTTCTCGCCAGTCACTGCTTAGGGCTACATCAAGAGGAAACAAAACGTAGAGATAGAATGTGAAACTACTTTGTTGTGTCAAGTTTCAAGAAGCTAGCACAAACCATGTTGGATTTAGAGTTCCAAGTACATCTATCAATATAGGAGAAAACAGAGTGAAACCTAAAAATTCAAACTGTTACTGGAAATGAACGCTTCAACATAGAAGAATGAAATTTGGGGAACCAAGTCGCCTTAGTGTACTTATCATTACCTGAAAGTATCATCCAGTTTGGGTGAAAAAATATTTGCTGAGATTTCTGGAGATTCGTAATTTTTGGAAGCTTGGCAACCCCTTCCCATGAAAGTGTTTCTCGCCAGTCACTGCTTAGGGCTACATCAAGAGGAAACAAAACGTAGAGATAGAATGTGAAACTACTTTGTTGTGTCAAGTTTCAAGAAGCTAGCACAAACCATGTTGGATTTAGAGTTCCAAATACATCTATCAATATAGGAGAAAACAGAGTGAAACCTAAAAATTCAAACTGTTACTGGAAATGAACGCTTCAACATAGAAGAATGAAATTTGGGGAACCAAGTCGCCTTAGTGTACTTATCATTACCTGAAAGTATCATCCAGTTTGGGTGAAAAAATATTTGCTGAGATTTCTGGAGATTCGTAATTTTTGGAGACTTGGCAAACCCTTCCCATGAAAGTGTTTCTCGCCAGTCACTGCTTAGGGCTACATCAAGAGGAAACAAAACGTAGAGATAGAACGTGAAACTACTTTGCTGTGTCAAGTTTCAAGAAGCTAGCACAAACCGTTTTGGATTTAGCGTTCCAAATACATCTATCAATATAGGAGAAAAGAGAGTGAAACCTAAAAATTCAAACTGTTACTGGAAATGAACGCTTCAACATAGAAGAATGAAATTTGGGGAACCAAGTCGCCTTAGTGTACTGATCATTACCTGAAAGTATCATCCAGTTTGTGTGAAAAAATATTTGCTGAGATTTCTGGAGATTCGTAATTTTTGGAGACTTGGCAAACCGTTCCCATGAAAGTGTTTCTCGCCAGTCACTGCTTAGGGCTACATCAAGAGGAAACAAAACGTAGAGTTAGAATGTGAAACTACTTTGTTGTGTCAACCTTCAAGAAGCTACCACAAATCGTGTTGGATTTAGAGTTCCAATACATCTATCAATATAGGAGAAAACAGAGTGAAACCTAAAAATTCAAACTGTTAGTGGAAATGAACGCTTCAACATAGAAGAACGAAATTTGGGGAACCAAGTCGCCTTAGTGTACTGATCATTACCTGAAAGTATCATCCAGTTTGGGTGAAAAAATATTTGCTGAGATTTCTGGAGATTCGTAATTTTTGGAAGCTTGGCAACCCCTTCCCATGAAAGTGTTTCTCGCCAGTCACTGCTTAGGGCTACATCAAGAGGAAACAAAACGTAGAGATAGAACGTGAAACTACTTTGTTTTGTCAACTTTCAAGAAGCTAGCACAAACCGTGTTGGATTCAGAGTTCCAAATACATCTATCAATATAGGAGAAAACAGAGTGAAACCTAAAAATTCAAACTGTTACTGGAAATGAACGCTTCAACATAGAAGAATGAAATTTGGGGAACCAAGTCGCCTTAGTGTACTGATCATTACCTGAAAGTATCATCCACTTGGGTGAAAAAATATTTGCTGAGATTTCTGGAGATTCGTAATTTTGGGAGACTTGGCAAACCCTTCCCATGAAAGTGTTTCTCGCCAGTCACTGCTTAGGGCTACATCAAGAGGAAACAAAACGTAGAGATAGAACGTGAAACTACTTTGTTGTGTCAAGTTTCAAGAAGCTAGCACAAACCGTGTTGGATTTAGAGTTCCAAATACATCTATCAATATAGGAGAAAACACAGTGAAACCTAAAAATTCAAACTGTTACTGGAAATGAACGCTTCAACATAGAAGAACGAAATTTGGGGAACCAAGTCGCCTTAGTGTACTGATCATTACCTGAAAGTATCATCCAGTTTGGGTGAAAAAATATTTGCTGAGATTTCTGGAGATTCGTAATTTTTGGAAGCTTGGCAACCCCTTCCCATGAAAGTGTTTCTCGCCAGTCACTGCTTAGGGCTACATCAAGAGGAAACAAAACGTAGAGATAGAACGTGAAACTACTTTGCTGTGTCAAGTTTCAAGAAGCTAGCACAAACCATGTTGGATTTAGAGTTCCAAATACATCTATCAATATAGGAGAAAACAGAGTGAAACCTAAAAATTCAAACTGTTACTGGAAATGAACCCTTCAACATAGAAGAATGAAATTTGGGGAACCAAGTCGCCTTAGTGTACTGATCATTACCTGAAAGTATCATCCAGTTTGGGTGAAAAAATATTTGCTGAGATTTCTGGAGATTCGTAATTTTTGGAGACTTGGCAAACCCTTCCCATGAAAGTGTTTCTCGCCAGTCACTGCTTAGGGCTACATCAAGAGGAAACAAAACGTAGAGATAGAACGTGAAACTACTTTGCTGTGTCAAGTTTCAAGAAGCTAGCACAAACCGTTTTGGATTTAGCGTTCCAAATACATCTATCAATATAGGAGAAAAGAGGGTGAAACCTAAAAATTCAAACTGTTACTGAAAATGAACGCTTCAACATAGAAGAATGAAATTTGGGGAACCAAGTCGCCTTAGTGTACTGATCATTACCTGAAAGTATCATCCAGTTTGGGTGAAAAAATATTTGCTGAGATTTCTGGAGATTCGTAATTTTTGGAGACTTGGCAAACCCTTCCCATGAAAGTGTTTCTCGCCAGTCACTGCTTAGGGCTACATCAAGAGGAAACAAAACGTAGAGATAGAATGTGAAACTACTTTGTTGTGTCAACCTTCAAGAAGCTACCACAAATCGTGTTGGATTTAGAGTTCCAATACATCTATCAATATAGGAGAAAACAGAGTGAAACCTAAAAATTCAAACTGTTAGTGGAAATGAACGCTTCAACATAGAAGAACGAAATTTGGGGAACCAAGTCGCCTTAGTGTACTGATCATTACCTGAAAGTATCATCCAGTTTGGGTGAAAAAATATTTGCTGAGATTTCTGGAGATTCGTAATTTTTGGAAGCTTGGCAACCCCTTCCCATGAAAGTGTTTCTCGCCAGTCACTGCTTAGGGCTACATCAAGAGGAAACAAAACGTAGAGATAGAACGTGAAACTACTTTGTTTTGTCAACTTTCAAGAAGCTAGCACAAACCGTGTTGGATTCAGAGTTCCAAATACATCTATCAATATAGGAGAAAACAGAGTGAAACCTAAAAATTCAAACTGTTACTGGAAATGAACGCTTCAACATAGAAGAATGAAATTTGGGGAACCAAGTCGCCTTAGTGTACTGATCATTACCTGAAAGTATCATCCACTTGGGTGAAAAAATATTTGCTGAGATTTCTGGAGATTCGTAATTTTGGGAGACTTGGCAAACCCTTCCCATGAAAGTGTTTCTCGCCAGTCACTGCTTAGGGCTACATCAAGAGGAAACAAAACGTAGAGATAGAACGTGAAACTACTTTGTTGTGTCAAGTTTCAAGAAGCTAGCACAAACCGTGTTGGATTTAGAGTTCCAAATACATCTATCAATATAGGAGAAAACACAGTGAAACCTAAAAATTCAAACTGTTACTGGAAATGAACGCTTCAACATAGAAGAACGAAATTTGGGGAACCAAGTCGCCTTAGTGTACTGATCATTACCTGAAAGTATCATCCAGTTTGGGTGAAAAAATATTTGCTGAGATTTCTGGAGATTCGTAATTTTTGGAAGCTTGGCAACCCCTTCCCATGAAAGTGTTTCTCGCCAGTCACTGCTTAGGGCTACATCAAGAGGAAACAAAACGTAGAGATAGAACGTGAAACTACTTTGCTGTGTCAAGTTTCAAGAAGCTAGCACAAACCATGTTGGATTTAGAGTTCCAAATACATCTATCAATATAGGAGAAAACAGAGTGAAACCTAAAAATTCAAACTGTTACTGGAAATGAACCCTTCAACATAGAAGAATGAAATTTGGGGAACCAAGTCGCCTTAGTGTACTGATCATTACCTGAAAGTATCATCCAGTTTGGGTGAAAAAATATTTGCTGAGATTTCTGGAGATTCGTAATTTTTGGAGACTTGGCAAACCCTTCCCATGAAAGTGTTTCTCGCCAGTCACTGCTTAGGGCTACATCAAGAGGAAACAAAACGTAGAGATAGAACGTGAAACTACTTTGCTGTGTCAAGTTTCAAGAAGCTAGCACAAACCGTTTTGGATTTAGCGTTCCAAATACATCTATCAATATAGGAGAAAAGAGGGTGAAACCTAAAAATTCAAACTGTTACTGAAAATGAACGCTTCAACATAGAAGAATGAAATTTGGGGAACCAAGTCGCCTTAGTGTACTGATCATTACCTGAAAGTATCATCCAGTTTGGGTGAAAAAATATTTGCTGAGATTTCTGGAGATTCGTAATTTTTGGAGACTTGGCAAACCCTTCCCATGAAAGTGTTTCTCGCCAGTCACTGCTTAGGGCTACATCAAGAGGAAACAAAACGTAGAGATAGAATGTGAAACTACTTTGTTGTGTCAACCTTCAAGAAGCTACCACAAATCGTGTTGGATTTAGAGTTCCAATACATCTATCAATATAGGAGAAAACAGAGTGAAACCTAAAAATTCAAACTATTACTGGAAATGAACGCTTCAACATAGAAGAACGAAATTTGGGGAACCAAGTCGCCTTAGTGTACTGATCATTACCTGAAAGTATCATCCACTTGGGTGAAAAAATATTTGCTGAGATTTCTGGAGATTCGTAATTTTTGGAAGCTTGGCAACCCCTTCCCATGAAAGTGTTTCTCGCCAGTCACTGCTTAGGGCTACATCAAGAGGAAACAAAACGTAGAGATAGAATGTGAAACTACTTTGTTGTGTCAAGTTTCAAGAAGCTAGCACAAACCATGTTGGATTTAGAGTTCCAAGTACATCTATCAATATAGGAGAAAACAGAGTGAAACCTAAAAATTCAAACTGTTACTGGAAATGAACGCTTCAACATAGAAGAATGAAATTTGGGGAACCAAGTCGCCTTAGTGTACTTATCATTACCTGAAAGTATCATCCAGTTTGGGTGAAAAAATATTTGCTGAGATTTCTGGAGATTCGTAATTTTGGGAAGCTTGGCAACCCCTTCCCATGAAAGTGTTTCTCGCCAGTCACTGCTTAGGGCTACATCAAGAGGAAACAAAACGTAGAGATAGAATGTGAAACTACTTTGTTGTGTCAAGTTTCAAGAAGCTAGCACAAACCATGTTGGATTTAGAGTTCCAAATACATCTATCAATACAGGAGAAAACAGAGTGAAACCTAAAAATTCAAACTGTTACTGGAAATGAACGCTTCAACATAGAAGAATGAAATTTGGGGAACCAAGTCGCCTTAGTGTACTTATCATTACCTGAAAGTATCATCCAGTTTGGGTGAAAAAATATTTGCTGAGATTTCTGGAGATTCGTAATTTTTGGAGACTTGGCAAACCCTTCCCATGAAAGTGTTTCTCGCCAGTCACTGCTTAGGGCTACATCAAGAGGAAACAAAACGTAGAGATAGAACGTGAAACTACTTTGCTGTGTCAAGTTTCAAGAAGCTAGCACAAACCGTTTTGGATTTAGCGTTCCAAATACATCTATCAATATAGGAGAAAAGAGAGTGAAACCTAAAAATTCAAACTGTTACTGGAAATGAACGCTTCAACATAGAAGAATGAAATTTGGGGAACCAAGTCGCCTTAGTGTACTGATCATTACCTGAAAGTATCATCCAGTTTGTGTGAAAAAATATTTGCTGAGATTTCTGGAGATTCGTAATTTTTGGAGACTTGGCAAACCGTTCCCATGAAAGTGTTTCTCGCCAGTCACTGCTTAGGGCTACATCAAGAGGAAACAAAACGTAGAGTTAGAATGTGAAACTACTTTGTTGTGTCAACCTTCAAGAAGCTACCACAAATCGTGTTGGATTTAGAGTTCCAATACATCTATCAATATAGGAGAAAACAGAGTGAAACCTAAAAATTCAAACTGTTAGTGGAAATGAACGCTTCAACATAGAAGAACGAAATTTGGGGAACCAAGTCGCCTTAGTGTACTGATCATTACCTGAAAGTATCATCCAGTTTGGGTGAAAAAATATTTGCTGAGATTTCTGGAGATTCGTAATTTTTGGAAGCTTGGCAACCCCTTCCCATGAAAGTGTTTCTCGCCAGTCACTGCTTAGGGCTACATCAAGAGGAAACAAAACGTAGAGATAGAACGTGAAACTACTTTGTTTTGTCAACTTTCAAGAAGCTAGCACAAACCGTGTTGGATTCAGAGTTCCAAATACATCTATCAATATAGGAGAAAACAGAGTGAAACCTAAAAATTCAAACTGTTACTGGAAATGAACGCTTCAACATAGAAGAATGAAATTTGGGGAACCAAGTCGCCTTAGTGTACTGATCATTACCTGAAAGTATCATCCACTTGGGTGAAAAAATATTTGCTGAGATTTCTGGAGATTCGTAATTTTGGGAGACTTGGCAAACCCTTCCCATGAAAGTGTTTCTCGCCAGTCACTGCTTAGGGCTACATCAAGAGGAAACAAAACGTAGAGATAGAACGTGAAACTACTTTGTTGTGTCAAGTTTCAAGAAGCTAGCACAAACCGTGTTGGATTTAGAGTTCCAAATACATCTATCAATATAGGAGAAAACACAGTGAAACCTAAAAATTCAAACTGTTACTGGAAATGAACGCTTCAACATAGAAGAACGAAATTTGGGGAACCAAGTCGCCTTAGTGTACTGATCATTACCTGAAAGTATCATCCAGTTTGGGTGAAAAAATATTTGCTGAGATTTCTGGAGATTCGTAATTTTTGGAAGCTTGGCAACCCCTTCCCATGAAAGTGTTTCTCGCCAGTCACTGCTTAGGGCTACATCAAGAGGAAACAAAACGTAGAGATAGAACGTGAAACTACTTTGCTGTGTCAAGTTTCAAGAAGCTAGCACAAACCATGTTGGATTTAGAGTTCCAAATACATCTATCAATATAGGAGAAAACAGAGTGAAACCTAAAAATTCAAACTGTTACTGGAAATGAACCCTTCAACATAGAAGAATGAAATTTGGGGAACCAAGTCGCCTTAGTGTACTGATCATTACCTGAAAGTATCATCCAGTTTGGGTGAAAAAATATTTGCTGAGATTTCTGGAGATTCGTAATTTTTGGAGACTTGGCAAACCCTTCCCATGAAAGTGTTTCTCGCCAGTCACTGCTTAGGGCTACATCAAGAGGAAACAAAACGTAGAGATAGAACGTGAAACTACTTTGCTGTGTCAAGTTTCAAGAAGCTAGCACAAACCGTTTTGGATTTAGCGTTCCAAATACATCTATCAATATAGGAGAAAAGAGGGTGAAACCTAAAAATTCAAACTGTTACTGAAAATGAACGCTTCAACATAGAAGAATGAAATTTGGGGAACCAAGTCGCCTTAGTGTACTGATCATTACCTGAAAGTATCATCCAGTTTGGGTGAAAAAATATTTGCTGAGATTTCTGGAGATTCGTAATTTTTGGAGACTTGGCAAACCCTTCCCATGAAAGTGTTTCTCGCCAGTCACTGCTTAGGGCTACATCAAGAGGAAACAAAACGTAGAGATAGAATGTGAAACTACTTTGTTGTGTCAACCTTCAAGAAGCTACCACAAATCGTGTTGGATTTAGAGTTCCAATACATCTATCAATATAGGAGAAAACAGAGTGAAACCTAAAAATTCAAACTATTACTGGAAATGAACGCTTCAACATAGAAGAACGAAATTTGGGGAACCAAGTCGCCTTAGTGTACTGATCATTACCTGAAAGTATCATCCACTTGGGTGAAAAAATATTTGCTGAGATTTCTGGAGATTCGTAATTTTTGGAAGCTTGGCAACCCCTTCCCATGAAAGTGTTTCTCGCCAGTCACTGCTTAGGGCTACATCAAGAGGAAACAAAACGTAGAGATAGAATGTGAAACTACTTTGTTGTGTCAAGTTTCAAGAAGCTAGCACAAACCATGTTGGATTTAGAGTTCCAAGTACATCTATCAATATAGGAGAAAACAGAGTGAAACCTAAAAATTCAAACTGTTACTGGAAATGAACGCTTCAACATAGAAGAATGAAATTTGGGGAACCAAGTCGCCTTAGTGTACTTATCATTACCTGAAAGTATCATCCAGTTTGGGTGAAAAAATATTTGCTGAGATTTCTGGAGATTCGTAATTTTGGGAAGCTTGGCAACCCCTTCCCATGAAAGTGTTTCTCGCCAGTCACTGCTTAGGGCTACATCAAGAGGAAACAAAACGTAGAGATAGAATGTGAAACTACTTTGTTGTGTCAAGTTTCAAGAAGCTAGCACAAACCATGTTGGATTTAGAGTTCCAAATACATCTATCAATACAGGAGAAAACAGAGTGAAACCTAAAAATTCAAACTGTTACTGGAAATGAACGCTTCAACATAGAAGAATGAAATTTGGGGAACCAAGTCGCCTTAGTGTACTTATCATTACCTGAAAGTATCATCCAGTTTGGGTGAAAAAATATTTGCTGAGATTTCTGGAGATTCGTAATTTTTGGAGACTTGGCAAACCCTTCCCATGAAAGTGTTTCTCGCCAGTCACTGCTTAGGGCTACATCAAGAGGAAACAAAACGTAGAGATAGAACGTGAAACTACTTTGCTGTGTCAAGTTTCAAGAAGCTAGCACAAACCGTTTTGGATTTAGCGTTCCAAATACATCTATCAATATAGGAGAAAAGAGAGTGAAACCTAAAAATTCAAACTGTTACTGGAAATGAACGCTTCAACATAGAAGAAGGAAATTTGGGGAACCAAGTCGCCTTAGTGTACTGATCATTACCTGAAAGTATCATCCAGTTTGTGTGAAAAAATATTTGCTGAGATTTCTGGAGATTCGTAATTTTTGGAGACTTGGCAAACCGTTCCCATGAAAGTGTTTCTCGCCAGTCACTGCTTAGGGCTACATCAAGAGGAAACAAAACGTAGAGTTAGAATGTGAAACTACTTTGTTGTGTCAACCTTCAAGAAGCTACCACAAATCGTGTTGGATTTAGAGTTCCAATACATCTATCAATATAGGAGAAAACAGAGTGAAACCTAAAAATTCAAACTGTTAGTGGAAATGAACGCTTCAACATAGAAGAACGAAATTTGGGGAACCAAGTCGCCTTAGTGTACTGATCATTACCTGAAAGTATCATCCAGTTTGGGTGAAAAAATATTTGCTGAGATTTCTGGAGATTCGTAATTTTTGGAAGCTTGGCAACCCCTTCCCATGAAAGTGTTTCTCGCCAGTCACTGCTTAGGGCTACATCAAGAGGAAACAAAACGTAGAGATAGAACGTGAAACTACTTTGTTTTGTCAACTTTCAAGAAGCTAGCACAAACCGTGTTGGATTCAGAGTTCCAAATACATCTATCAATATAGGAGAAAACAGAGTGAAACCTAAAAATTCAAACTGTTACTGGAAATGAACGCTTCAACATAGAAGAATGAAATTTGGGGAACCAAGTCGCCTTAGTGTACTGATCATTACCTGAAAGTATCATCCACTTGGGTGAAAAAATATTTGCTGAGATTTCTGGAGATTCGTAATTTTGGGAGACTTGGCAAACCCTTCCCATGTAAGTGTTTCTCGCCAGTCACTGCTTAGGGCTACATCAAGAGGAAACAAAACGTAGAGATAGAACGTGAAACTACTTTGTTGTGTCAAGTTTCAAGAAGCTAGCACAAACCGTGTTGGATTTAGAGTTCCAAATACATCTATCAATATAGGAGAAAACACAGTGAAACCTAAAAATTCAAACTGTTACTGGAAATGAACGCTTCAACATAGAAGAACGAAATTTGGGGAACCAAGTCGCCTTAGTGTACTGATCATTACCTGAAAGTATCATCCAGTTTGGGTGAAAAAATATTTGCTGAGATTTCTGGAGATTCGTAATTTTTGGAAGCTTGGCAACCCCTTCCCATGAAAGTGTTTCTCGCCAGTCACTGCTTAGGGCTACATCAAGAGGAAACAAAACGTAGAGATAGAATGTGAAACTACTTTGTTGTGTCAAGCTTCAAGAAGCTAGCACAAATCGTGTTGGATTTAGAGTTCCAAATACATCTATCAATATAGGAGAAAACAGAGTGAAACCTAAAAATTCAAACTGTTACTGGAAATTAACGCTTCAACATAGAAGAACGAAATTTGGGGAACCAAGTCGCCTTAGTGTACTGATCATTACCTGAAAGTATCATCCAGTTTGGGTGAAAAAATATTTGCTGAGATTTCTGGAGATTCGTAATTTTTGGAGACTTGGCAAACCCTTCCCATGAAAGTGTTTCTCGCCAGTCACTGCTTAGGGCTACATCAAGAGGAAACAAAACGTAGAGATAGAACATGAAACTACTTTGCTGTGTCAAGTTTCAAGAAGCTAGCACAAACCGTTTTGGATTTAGCGTTCCAAATACATCTATCAATATAGGAGAAAAGAGAGTGAAACCTAAAAATTCAAACTGTTACTGGAAATGAACGCTTCAACATAGAAGAATGAAATTTGGGGAACCAAGTCGCCTTAGTGTACTGATCATTACCTGAAAGTATCATCCAGTTTGGGTGAAAAAATATTTGCTGAGATTTCTGGAGATTCGTAATTTTTGGAGACTTGGCAAACCGTTCCCATGAAAGTGTTTCTCGCCAGTCACTGCTTAGGGCTACATCAAGAGGAAACAAAACGTAGAGATAGAATGTGAAACTACTTTGTTGTGTCAACCTTCAAGAAGCTACCACAAATCGTGTTGGATTTAGAGTTCCAATACATCTATCAATATAGGAGAAAACAGAGTGAAACCTAAAAATTCAAACTGTTAGTGGAAATGAACGCTTCAACATAGAAGAACGAAATTTGGGGAACCAAGTCGCCTTAGTGTACTGATCATTACCTGAAAGTATCATCCAGTTTGGGTGAAAAAGTATTTGCTGAGATTTCTGGAGATTCGTAATTTTTGGAAGCTTGGCAACCCCTTCCCATGAAAGTGTTTCTCGCCAGTCACTGCTTAGGGCTACATCAAGAGGAAACAAAACGTAGAGATACAACGTGAAACTACTTTGTTTTGTCAACTTTCAAGAAGCTAGCACAAACCGTGTTGGATTCAGAGTTCCAAATACATCTATCAATATAGGAGAAAAGAGAGTGAAACCTAAAAATTCAAACTGTTACTGGAAATGAACGCTTCAACATAGAAGAATGAAATTTGGGGAACCAAGTCGCCTTAGTGTACTGATCATTACCTGAAAGTATCATCCACTTGGGTGAAAAAATATTTGCTGAGATTTCTGGAGATTCGTAATTTTGGGAGACTTGGCAAACCCTTCCCATGAAAGTGTTTCTCGCCAGTCACTGCTTAGGGCTACATCAAGAGGAAACAAAACGTAGAGATAGAACGTGAAACTACTTTGTTGTGTCAAGTTTCAAGAAGCTAGCACAAACCGTGTTGGATTTAGAGTTCCAAATACATCTATCAATATAGGAGAAAACACAGTGAAACCTAAAAATTCAAACTGTTACTGGAAATGAACGCTTCAACATAGAAGAACGAAATTTGGGGAACCAAGTCGCCTTAGTGTACTGATCATTACCTGAAAGTATCATCCAGTTTGGGTGAAAAAATATTTGCTGAGATTTCTGGAGATTCGTAATTTTTGGAAGCTTGGCAACCCCTTCCCATGAAAGTGTTTCTCGCCAGTCACTGCTTAGGGCTACATCAAGAGGAAACAAAACGTAGAGATAGAATGTGAAACTACTTTGTTGTGTCAAGCTTCAAGAAGCTAGCACAAATCGTGTTGGATTTAGAGTTCCAAATACATCTATCAATATAGGAGAAAACAGAGTGAAACCTAAAAATTCAAACTGTTACTGGAAATGAACGCTTCAACATAGAAGAATGAAATTTGGGGAACCAAGTCGCCTTAGTGTACTGATCATTACCTGAAAGTATCATCCAGTTTGGGTGAAAAAATATTTGCTGAGATTTCTGGAGATTCGTAATTTTTTTAGACTTGGCAAACCCTTCCCATGAAAGTGTTTCTCGCCAGTCACTGCTTAGGGCTACATCAAGAGGAAACAAAACGTAGAGATAGAATGTGAAACTACTTTGTTGTGTCAACCTTCAAGAAGCTACCACAAATCGTGTTGGATTTAGAGTTCCAATACATCTATCAATATAGGAGAAAACTGAGTGAAACCTAAAAATTCAAACTGTTAGTGGAAATGAACGCTTCAACATAGAAGAACGAAATTTGGGGAACCAAGTCGCCTTAGTGTACTGATCATTACCTGAAAGTATCATCCAGTTTGGGTGAAAAAATATTTGCTGAGATTTCTGGAGATTCGTAATTTTTGGAAGCTTGGCAACCCCTTCCCATGAAAGTGTTTCTCGCCAGTCACTGCTTAGGGCTACATCAAGAGGAAACAAAACGTAGAGATAGAACGTGAAACTACTTTGTTGTGTCAAGTTTCAATAAGCTAGCACAAACCGTCTTGGATTTAGAGTTCCAAATACATCTATCAATATAGGAGAAAACAGACTGAAACCTAAAAATTCAAACTATTACTGGAAATGAACGCTTCAACATAGAAGAACGAAATTTGGGGAACCAAGTCGCCTTAGTGTACTGATCATTACCTGAAAGTATCATCCAGTTTGGGTGAAAAAATATTTGCTGAGATTTCTGGAGATTTGTAATTTTTGGAAGCTTGGCAACCCCTTCCCATGAAAGTGTTTCTCGCCAGTCACTGCTTAGGGCTACATCAAGAGGAAACAAAACGTAGAGATAGAATGTGAAACTACTTTGTTGTGTCAAGTTTCAAGAAGCTAGCACAAACCATGTTGGATTTAGAGTTCCAAATACATCTATCAATATAGGAGAAAACAGAGTGAAACCTAAAAATTCAAACTGTTACTGGAAATGAACGCTTCAACATAGAAAAATGAAATTTGGGGAACCAAGTCGCCTTAGTGTACTGATCACTACCTGAAAGTATCATCCAGTTTGGGTGAAAAAATATTTGCTGAGATTTCTGGAGATTCGTAATTTTTGGAGACTTGGCAAACCCTTCCCATGAAAGTGTTTCTCGCCAGTCACTGCTTAGGGCTACATCAAGAGGAAACAAAACGTAGAGATAGAACGTGAAACTACTTTGCTGTGTCAAGTTTCAAGAAGCTAGCACAAACAATGTTGGATTTAGAGTTCCAAATACATCTATCAATATAGGAGAAAACAGAGTGAAACCTAAAAATTCAAACTGTTACTGGAAATGAACCCTTCAACATAGAAGAATGAAATTTGGGGAACCAAGTCGCCTTAGTGTACTGATCATTACCTGAAAGTATCATCCAGTTTGGGTGAAAAAATATTTGCTGAGATTTCTGGAGATTCGTAATTTTTGGAGACTTGGCAACCCCTTCCCATGAAAGTGTTTCTCGCCAGTCACTGCTTAGGGCTACATCAAGAGGAAACAAAACGTAGAGATAGAACGTGAAACTACTTTGCTGTGTCAAGTTTCAAGAAGCTAGCACAAACCGTTTTGGATTTAGCGTTCCAAATACATCTATCAATATAGGAGAAAACAGAGTGAAACCTAAAAATTCAAACTGTTACTGGAAATGAACGCTTCAACATAGAAGAACGAAATTTGGGGAACCAAGTCGCCTTAGTGTACTGATCATTACCTGAAAGTATCATCCAGTTTGGGTGAAAAAATATTTGCTGAGATTTCTGGAGATTCGTAATTTTTGGAAGCTTGGCAACCCCTTCCCATGAAAGTGTTTCTCGCCAGTCACTGCTTAGGGCTACATCAAGAGGAAACAAAACGTAGAGATAGAATGTGAAACTACTTTGTTGTGTCAAGTTTCAAGAAGCTAGCACAAACCATGTTGGATTTAGAGTTCCAAATACATCTATCAATATAGGAGAAAACAGAGTGAAACCTAAAAATTCAAACTGTTACTGGAAATGAACGCTTCAACATAGAAAAATGAAATTTGGGGAACCAAGTCGCCTTAGTGTACTGATCACTACCTGAAAGTATCATCCAGTTTGGGTGAAAAAATATTTGCTGAGATTTCTGGAGATTCGTAATTTTTGGAGACTTGGCAAACCCTTCCCATGAAAGTGTTTCTCGCCAGTCACTGCTTAGGGCTACATCAAGAGGAAACAAAACGTAGAGATAGAACGTGAAACTACTTTGCTGTGTCAAGTTTCAAGAAGCTAGCACAAACAATGTTGGATTTAGAGTTCCAAATACATCTATCAATATAGGAGAAAACAGAGTGAAACCTAAAAATTCAAACTGTTACTGGAAATGAACCCTTCAACATAGAAGAATGAAATTTGGGGAACCAAGTCGCCTTAGTGTACTGATCATTACCTGAAAGTATCATCCAGTTTGGGTGAAAAAATATTTGCTGAGATTTCTGGAGATTCGTAATTTTTGGAGACTTGGCAACCCCTTCCCATGAAAGTGTTTCTCGCCAGTCACTGCTTAGGGCTACATCAAGAGGAAACAAAACGTAGAGATAGAACGTGAAACTACTTTGCTGTGTCAAGTTTCAAGAAGCTAGCACAAACCGTTTTGGATTTAGCGTTCCAAATACATCTATCAATATAGGAGAAAACAGAGTGAAACCTAAAAATTCAAACTGTTACTGGAAATGAACGCTTCAACATAGAAGAACGAAATTTGGGGAACCAAGTCGCCTTAGTGTACTGATCATTACCTGAAAGTATCATCCAGTTTGGGTGAAAAAATATTTGCTGAGATTTCTGGAGATTCGTAATTTTTGGAAGCTTGGCAACCCCTTCCCATGAAAGTGTTTCTCGCCAGTCACTGCTTAGGGCTACATCAAGAGGAAACAAAACGTAGAGATAGAATGTGAAACTACTTTGTTGTGTCAACCTTCAAGAAGCTACCACAAATCGTGTTGGATTTAGAGTTCCAATACATCTATCAATATAGGAGAAAACAGAGTGAAACCTAAAAATTCAAACTGTTAGTGGAAATGAACGCTTCAACATAGAAGAACGAAATTTGGGGAACCAAGTCGCCTTAGTGTACTGATCATTACCTGAAAGTATCATCCAGTTTGGGTGAAAAAATATTTGCTGAGATTTCTGGAGATTCGTAATTTTTGGAAGCTTGGCAACCCCTTCCCATGAAAGTGTTTCTCGCCAGTCACTGCTTAGGGCTACATCAAGAGGAAACAAAACGTAGAGATAGAACGTGAAACTACTTTGTTTTGTCAACTTTCAAGAAGCTAGCACAAACCGTGTTGGATTCAGAGTTCCAAATACATCTATCAATATAGGAGAGAAGAGAGTGAAACCTAAAAATTCAAACTGTTACTGGAAATGAACGCTTCAACATAGAAGAACGAAATTTGGGGAACCAAGTCGCCTTAGTGTACTGATCATTACCTGAAAGTATCATCCAGTTTGGGTGAAAAAATATTTGCTGAGATTTCTGGAGATTCGTAATTTTTGGAGACTTGGCAAACCCTTCCCATGAAAGTGTTTCTCGCCAGTCACTGCTTAGGGCTACATCAAGAGGAAACAAAACGTAGAGATAGAACGTGAAACTACTTTGTTGTGTCAAGTTTCATGAAGCTAGCACAAACCGTCTTGGATTTAGAGTTCCAAATACATCTATCAATATAGGAGAAAACAGAGTGAAACCTAAAAATTCAAACTATTACTGGAAATGAACGCTTCAACATAGAAGAACGAAATTTGGGGAACCAAGTCGCCTTAGTGTACTGATCATTACCTGAAAGTATCATCCAGTTTGGGTGAAAAAATATTTGCTGAGATTTCTGGACATTCGTAATTTTTGGAAGCTTGGCAACCCCTTCCCATTAAAGTGTTTCTCGCCAGTCACTGCTTAGGGCTACATCAAGAGGAAACAAAACGTAGAGATAGAATGTGAAACTACTTTGTTGTGTCAAGTTTCAAGAAGCTAGCACAAACCATGTTGGATTTAGAGTTCCAAATACATCTATCAATATAGGAGAAAACAGAGTGAAACCTAAAAATTCAAACTGTTACTGGAAATGAACCCTTCAACATAGAAGAATGAAATTTGGGGAACCAAGTCGCCTTAGTGTACTGATCATTACCTGAAAGTATCATCCAGTTTGGGTGAAAAAATATTTGCTGAGACTTCTGGAGATTCGTAATTTTTGGAGACTTGGCAAACCCTTCCCATGAAAGTGTTTCTCGCCAGTCACTACTTAGGGCTACATCAAGAGGAAACAAAACGTAGAGATAGAACGTGAAACTACTTTGCTGTGTCAAGTTTCAAGAAGCTAGCACAAACCGTTTTGGATTTAGCGTTTCAAATACATCTATCAATATAGGAGAAAACAGAGTGAAACCTAAAAATTCAAACTGTTACTGGAAATGAACGCTTCAACATAGAAGAACGAAATTTGGGGAACCAAGTCGCCTTAGTGTACTGATCATTACCTGAAAGTATCATCCAGTTTGGGTGAAAAACTATTTGCTGAGATTTCTGGAGATTCGTAATTTTTGGAAGCTTGGCAACCCCTTCCCATGAAAGTGTTTCTCGCCAGTCACTGCTTAGGGCTACATCAAGAGGAAACAAAACGTAGAGATAGAATGTGAAACTACTTTGTTGTGTCAAGCTTCAAGAAGCTACCACAAATCGTGTTGGGTTTAGAGTTCCAATACATCTATCAATATAGGAGAAAACAGAGTGAAACCTAAAAATTCAAACTGTTAGTGGAAATGAACGCTTCAACATAGAAGAACGAAATTTGGGGAACCAAGTCGCCTTAGTGTACTGATCATTACCTGAAAGTATCATCCAGTTTGGGTGAAAAAATATTTGCTGAGATTTCTGGAGATTCGTAATTTTGGGAAGCTTGGCAACCCCTTCCCATGAAAGTGTTTCTCGCCAGTCACTGCTTAGGGCTACATCAAGAGGAAACAAAACGTAGAGATAGAACGTGAAACTACTTTGTTGTGTCAAGTTTCAAGAAGCTAGCACAAACCGTCTTGGATTTAGAGTTCCAAATACATCTATCAATATAGGAGAAAACACAGTGAAACCTAAAAATTCAAACTGTTACTGGAAATGAACGCTTCTACATAGAAGAACGAAATTTGGGGAACCAAGTCGCCTTAGTGTACTGATCATTACCTGAAAGTATCATCCAGTTTGGGTGAAAAAATATTTGCTGAGATTTCTGGAGATTCGTAATTTTTGGAAGCTTGGCAACCCCTTCACATGAAAGTGTTTCTCGCCAGTCACTGCTTAGGGCTACATCAAGAGGAAACAAAACGTAGAGATAGAATGTGAAACTACTTTGTTGTGTCAACCTTCAAGAAGCTACCACAAATCGTGTTGGATTTAGAGTTCCAATACATCTATCAATATAGGAGAAAACAGAGTGAAACCTAAAAATTCAAACTGTTAGTGGAAATGAACGCTTCAACATAGAAGAACGAAATTTGGGGAACCAAGTCGCCTTAGTGTACTGATCATTACCTGAAAGTATCATCCAGTTTGGGTGAAAAAATATTTGCTGAGATTTCTGGAGATTCGTAATTTTTGGAAGCTTGGCAACCCCTTCCCATGAAAGTGTTTCTCGCCAGTCACTGCTTAGGGCTACATCAAGAGGAAACAAAACGTAGAGATAGAACGTGAAACTACTTTGTTTTGTCAACTTTCAAGAAGCTAGCACAAACCGTGTTGGATTCAGAGTTCCAAATACATCTATCAATATAGGAGAGAAGAGAGTGAAACCTAAAAATTCAAACTGTTACTGGAAATGAACGCTTCAACATAGAAGAATGAAATTTGGGGAACCAAGTCGCCTTAGTGTACTGATCATTACCTGAAAGTATCATCCACTTGGGTGAAAAAATATTTGCTGAGATTTCTGGAGATTCGTAATTTTGGGAGACTTGGCAAACCCTTCCCATGAAAGTGTTTCTCGCCAGTCACTGCTTAGGGCTACATCAAGAGGAAACAAAACGTAGAGATAGAACGTGAAACTACTTTGTTGTGTCAAGTTTCAAGAAGATAGCACAAACCGTGTTGGATTTAGAGTTCCAAATACATCTATCAATATAGGAGAAAACACAGTGAAACCTAAAAATTCAAACTGTTACTGGAAATGAACGCTTCAACATAGAAGAACGAAATTTGGGGAACCAAGTCGCCTTAGTGTACTGATCATTACCTGAAAGTATCATCCAGTTTGGGTGAAAAAATATTTGCTGAGATTTCTGGAGATTCGTAATTTTTGGAAGCTTGGCAACCCCTTCCCATGAAAGTGTTTCTCGCCAGTCACTGCTTAGGGCTACATCAAGAGGAAACAAAACGTAGAGATAGAATGTGAAACTACTTTGTTGTGTCAAGCTTCAAGAAGCTAGCACAAATCGTGTTGGATTTAGAGTTCCAAATACATCTATCAATATAGGAGAAAACAGAGTGAAACCTAAAAATTCAAACTGTTACTGGAAATGAACGCTTCAACATAGAAGAACGAAATTTGGGGAACCAAGTCGCCTTAGTGTACTGATCATTACCTGAAAGTATCATCCAGTTTGGGTGAAAAAATATTTGCTGAGATTTCTGGAGATTCGTAATTTTTGGAGACGTGGCAAACCCTTCCCATGAAAGTGTTTCTCGCCAGTCACTGCTTAGGGCTACATCAAGAGGAAACAAAACGTAGAGATAGAACGTGAAACTACTTTGTTGTGTCAAGTTTCAAGAAGCTAGCACAAACCGTCTTGGATTTAGAGTTCCAAATACATCTATCAATATAGGAGAAAACAGAGTGAAACCTAAAAATTCAAACTATTACTGGAAATGAACGCTTCAACATAGAAGAACGAAATTTGGGGAACCAAGTCGCCTTAGTGTACTGATCATTACCTGAAAGTATCATCCAGTTTGGGTGAAAAAATATTTGCTGAGATTTCTGGAGATTCGTAATTTTTGGAAGCTTGGCAACCCCTTCCCATGAAAGTGTTTCTCGCCAGTCACTGCTTAGGGCTACATCAAGAGGAAACAAAACGTAGAGATAGAATGTGAAACTACTTTGTTGTGTCAAGTTTCAAGAAGCTAGCACAAACCATGTTGGATTTAGAGTTCCAAATACATCTATCAATATAGGAGAAAACACAGTGAAACCTAAAAATTCAAACTGTTACTGGAAATGAACGCTTCAACATAGAAGAACGAAATTTGGGGAACCAAGTCGCCTTAGTGTACTGATCATTACCTGAAAGTATCATCCAGTTTGGGTGAAAAAATATTTGCTGAGATTTCTGGAGATTCGTAATTTTTGGAAGCTTGGCAACCCCTTCCCATGAAAGTGTTTCTCGCCAGTCACTGCTTAGGGCTACATCAAGAGGAAACAAAACGTAGAGATAGAACGTGAAACTACTTTGTTTTGTCAACTTTCAAGAAGCTAGCACAAACCGTGTTGGATTCAGAGTTCCAAATACATCTATCAATATAGGAGAGAAGAGAGTGAAACCTAAAAATTCAAACTGTTACTGGAAATGAACGCTTCAACATAGAAGAATGAAATTTGGGGAACCAAGTCGCCTTAGTGTACTGATCATTACCTGAAAGTATCATCCACTTGGGTGAAAAAATATTTGCTGAGATTTCTGGAGATTCGTAATTTTTGGAAGCTTGGCAACCCCTTCCCATGAAAGTGTTTCTCGCCAGTCACTGCTTAGGGCTACATCAAGAGGAAACAAAACGTAGAGATAGAACGTGAAACTACTTTGTTTTGTCAACTTTCAAGAAGCTAGCACAAACCGTGTTGGATTCAGAGTTCCAAATACATCTATCAATATAGGAGAGAAGAGAGTGAAACCTAAAAATTCAAACTGTTACTGGAAATGAACGCTTCAACATAGAAGAATGAAATTTGGGGAACCAAGTCGCCTTAGTGTACTGATCATTACCTGAAAGTATCATCCACTTGGGTGAAAAAATATTTGCTGAGATTTCTGGAGATTCGTAATTTTGGGAGACTTGGCAAACCCTTCCCATGAAAGTGTTTCTCGCCAGTCACTGCTTAGGGCTACATCAAGAGGAAACAAAACGTAGAGATAGAATGTGAAACTACTTTGTTGTGTCAAGTTTCAAGAAGCTAGCACAAACCATGTTGGATTTAGAGTTCCAAATACATCTATCATATAGGAGAAAACAGAGTGAAACCTAAAAATTCAAACTGTTACTGGAAATGAACCCTTCAACATAGAAGAATGAAATTTGGGGAACCAAGTCGCCTTAGTGTACTGATCATTACCTGAAAGTATCATCCAGTTTGGGTGAAAAAATATTTGCTGAGACTTCTGGAGATTCGTAATTTTTGGAGACTTGGCAAACCCTTCCCATGAAAGTGTTTCTCGCCAGTCACTACTTAGGGCTACATCAAGAGGAAACAAAACGTAGAGATAGAACGTGAAACTACTTTGCTGTGTCAAGTTTCAAGAAGCTAGCACAAACCGTTTTGGATTTAGCGTTTCAAATACATCTATCAATATAGGAGAAAACAGAGTGAAACCTAAAAATTCAAACTGTTACTGGAAATGAACGCTTCAACATAGAAGAACGAAATTTGGGGAACCAAGTCGCCTTAGTGTACTGATCATTACCTGAAAGTATCATCCAGTTTGGGTGAAAAAATATTTGCTGAGATTTCTGGAGATTCGTAATTTTGGGAAGCTTGGCAACCCCTTCCCATGAAAGTGTTTCTCGCCAGTCACTGCTTAGGGCTACATCAAGAGGAAACAAAACGTAGAGATAGAACGTGAAACTACTTTGTTGTGTCAAGTTTCAAGAAGCTAGCACAAACCGTCTTGGATTTAGAGTTCCAAATACATCTATCAATATAGGAGAAAACAGAGTGAAACCTAAAAATTCAAACTGTTACTGGAAATGAACGCTTCTACATAGAAGAACGAAATTTGGGGAACCAAGTCGCCTTAGTGTACTGATCATTACCTGAAAGTATCATCCAGTTTGGGTGAAAAAATATTTGCTGAGATTTCTGGAGATTCGTAATTTTTGGAAGCTTGGCAACCCCTTCCCATGAAAGTGTTTCTCGCCAGTCACTGCTTAGGGCTACATCAAGAGGAAACAAAACGTAGAGATAGAATGTGAAACTACTTTGTTGTGTCAACCTTCAAGAAGCTACCACAAATCGTGTTGGATTTAGAGTTCCAATACATCTATCAATATAGGAGAAAACAGAGTGAAACCTAAAAATTCAAACTGTTAGTGGAAATGAACGCTTCAACATAGAAGAACGAAATTTGGGGAACCAAGTCGCCTTAGTGTACTGATCATTACCTGAAAGTATCATCCAGTTTGGGTGAAAAAATATTTGCTGAGATTTCTGGAGATTCGTAATTTTTGGAAGCTTGGCAACCCCTTCCCATGAAAGTGTTTCTCGCCAGTCACTGCTTAGGGCTACATCAAGAGGAAACAAAACGTAGAGATAGAACGTGAAACTACTTTGTTTTGTCAACTTTCAAGAAGCTAGCACAAACCGTGTTGGATTCAGAGTTCCAAATACATCTATCAATATAGGAGAGAAGAGAGTGAAACCTAAAAATTCAAACTGTTACTGGAAATGAACGCTTCAACATAGAAGAATGAAATTTGGGGAACCAAGTCGCCTTAGTGTACTGATCATTACCTGAAAGTATCATCCACTTGGGTGAAAAAATATTTGCTGAGATTTCTGGAGATTCGTAATTTTGGGAGACTTGGCAAACCCTTCCCATGAAAGTGTTTCTCGCCAGTCACTGCTTAGGGCTACATCAAGAGGAAACAAAACGTAGAGATAGAACGTGAAACTACTTTGTTGTGTCAAGTTTCAAGAAGATAGCACAAACCGTGTTGGATTTAGAGTTCCAAATACATCTATCAATATAGGAGAAAACACAGTGAAACCTAAAAATTCAAACTGTTACTGGAAATGAACGCTTCAACATAGAAGAACGAAATTTGGGGAACCAAGTCGCCTTAGTGTACTGATCATTACCTGAAAGTATCATCCAGTTTGGGTGAAAAAATATTTGCTGAGATTTCTGGAGATTCGTAATTTTTGGAAGCTTGGCAACCCCTTCCCATGAAAGTGTTTCTCGCCAGTCACTGCTTAGGGCTACATCAAGAGGAAACAAAACGTAGAGATAGAATGTGAAACTACTTTGTTGTGTCAAGCTTCAAGAAGCTAGCACAAATCGTGTTGGATTTAGAGTTCCAAATACATCTATCAATATAGGAGAAAACAGAGTGAAACCTAAAAATTCAAACTGTTACTGGAAATGAACGCTTCAACATAGAAGAACGAAATTTGGGGAACCAAGTCGCCTTAGTGTACTGATCATTACCTGAAAGTATCATCCAGTTTGGGTGAAAAAATATTTGCTGAGATTTCTGGAGATTCGTAATTTTTGGAGACGTGGCAAACCCTTCCCATGAAAGTGTTTCTCGCCAGTCACTGCTTAGGGCTACATCAAGAGGAAACAAAACGTAGAGATAGAACGTGAAACTACTTTGTTGTGTCAAGTTTCAAGAAGCTAGCACAAACCGTCTTGGATTTAGAGTTCCAAATACATCTATCAATATAGGAGAAAACAGAGTGAAACCTAAAAATTCAAACTATTACTGGAAATGAACGCTTCAACATAGAAGAACGAAATTTGGGGAACCAAGTCGCCTTAGTGTACTGATCATTACCTGAAAGTATCATCCAGTTTGGGTGAAAAAATATTTGCTGAGATTTCTGGAGATTCGTAATTTTTGGAAGCTTGGCAACCCCTTCCCATGAAAGTGTTTCTCGCCAGTCACTGCTTAGGGCTACATCAAGAGGAAACAAAACGTAGAGATAGAATGTGAAACTACTTTGTTGTGTCAAGTTTCAAGAAGCTAGCACAAACCATGTTGGATTTAGAGTTCCAAATACATCTATCAATATAGGAGAAAACACAGTGAAACCTAAAAATTCAAACTGTTACTGGAAATGAACGCTTCAACATAGAAGAACGAAATTTGGGGAACCAAGTCGCCTTAGTGTACTGATCATTACCTGAAAGTATCATCCAGTTTGGGTGAAAAAATATTTGCTGAGATTTCTGGAGATTCGTAATTTTTGGAAGCTTGGCAACCCCTTCCCATGAAAGTGTTTCTCGCCAGTCACTGCTTAGGGCTACATCAAGAGGAAACAAAACGTAGAGATAGAACGTGAAACTACTTTGTTTTGTCAACTTTCAAGAAGCTAGCACAAACCGTGTTGGATTCAGAGTTCCAAATACATCTATCAATATAGGAGAGAAGAGAGTGAAACCTAAAAATTCAAACTGTTACTGGAAATGAACGCTTCAACATAGAAGAATGAAATTTGGGGAACCAAGTCGCCTTAGTGTACTGATCATTACCTGAAAGTATCATCCACTTGGGTGAAAAAATATTTGCTGAGATTTCTGGAGATTCGTAATTTTGGGAGACTTGGCAAACCCTTCCCATGAAAGTGTTTCTCGCCAGTCACTGCTTAGGGCTACATCAAGAGGAAACAAAACGTAGAGATAGAATGTGAAACTACTTTGTTGTGTCAAGTTTCAAGAAGCTAGCACAAACCATGTTGGATTTAGAGTTCCAAATACATCTATCATATAGGAGAAAACAGAGTGAAACCTAAAAATTCAAACTGTTACTGGAAATGAACCCTTCAACATAGAAGAATGAAATTTGGGGAACCAAGTCGCCTTAGTGTACTGATCATTACCTGAAAGTATCATCCAGTTTGGGTGAAAAAATATTTGCTGAGACTTCTGGAGATTCGTAATTTTTGGAGACTTGGCAAACCCTTCCCATGAAAGTGTTTCTCGCCAGTCACTACTTAGGGCTACATCAAGAGGAAACAAAACGTAGAGATAGAACGTGAAACTACTTTGCTGTGTCAAGTTTCAAGAAGCTAGCACAAACCGTTTTGGATTTAGCGTTTCAAATACATCTATCAATATAGGAGAAAACAGAGTGAAACCTAAAAATTCAAACTGTTACTGGAAATGAACGCTTCAACATAGAAGAACGAAATTTGGGGAACCAAGTCGCCTTAGTGTACTGATCATTACCTGAAAGTATCATCCAGTTTGGGTGAAAAAATATTTGCTGAGATTTCTGGAGATTCGTAATTTTTGGAAGCTTGGCAACCCCTTCCCATGAAAGTGTTTCTCGCCAGTCACTGCTTAGGGCTACATCAAGAGGAAACAAAACGTAGAGATAGAACGTGAAACTACTTTGCTGTGTCAAGTTTCAAGAAGCTAGCACAAACCGTTTTGGATTTAGCGTTCCAAATACATCTATCAATATAGGAGAAAAGAGAGTGAAAGCTAAAAATTCAAACTGTTACTGGAAATGAACGCTTCAACATAGAAGAATGAAATTTGGGGAACCAAGTCGCCTTAGTGTACTGATCATTACCTGAAAGTATCATCCAGTTTGGGTGAAAAAATATTTGCTGAGATTTCTGGAGATTCGTAATTTTTGGAGACTTGGCAAACACTTCCCATGAAAGTGTTTCTCGCCAGTCACTGCTTAGGGCTACATCAAGAGGAAACAAAACGTAGAGATAGAATGTGAAACTACTTTGTTGTGTCAACCTTCAAGAAGCTACCACAAATCGTGTTGGATTTAGAGTTCCAATACATCTATCAATATAGGAGAAAACAGAGTGAAACCTAAAAATTCAAACTGTTACTGGAAATGAACGCTTCAACATAGAAGAACGAAATTTGGGGAACCAAGTCGCCTTAGTGTACTGATCATTACCTGAAAGTATCATCCAGTTTGGGTGAAAAAATATTTGCTGAGATTTCTGGAGATTCGTAATTTTGGGAGACTTGGCAAACCCTTCCCATGAAAGTGTTTCTCGCCAGTCACTGCTTAGGGCTACATCAAGAGGAAACAAAACGTAGAGATAGAACGTGAAACTACTTTGCTGTGTCAAGTTTCAAGAAGCTAGCACAAACCGTGTTGGATTTAGAGTTCCAAATACATCTATCAATATAGGAGAAAACAGAGTGAAACCTAAAAATTCAAACTGTTACTGGAAATGAACCCTTCAACATAGAAGAATGAAATTTGGGGAACCAAGTCGCCTTAGTGTACTGATCATTACCTGAAAGTATCATCCAGTTTGGGTGAAAAAATATTTGCTGAGATTTCTGGAGATTCGTAATTTTTGGAGACTTGGCAAACCCTTCCCATGAAAGTGTTTCTCGCCAGTCACTGCTTAGGGCTACATCAAGAGGAAACAAAACGTAGAGATAGAACGTGAAACTACTTTGCTGTGTCAAGTTTCAAGAAGCTAGCACAAACCGTTTTGGATTTAGCGTTCTAAATACATCTATCAATATAGGAGAAAACAGAGTGAAACCTAAAAATTCAAACTGTTACTGGAAATGAACGCTTCAACATAGAAGAACGAAATTTGGGGAACCAAGTCGCCTTAGTGTACTGATCATTACCTGAAAGTATCATCCAGTTTGGGTGAAAAAATATTTGCTGAGATTTCTGGAGATTCGTAATTTTTGGAAGCTTGGCAACCCCTTCCCATGAAAGTGTTTCTCGCCAGTCACTGCTTAGGGCTACATCAAGAGGAAACAAAACGTAGAGATAGAATGTGAAACTACTTTGTTGTGTCAAGCTTCAAGAAGCTACCACAAATCGTGTTGGGTTTAGAGTTCCAATACATCTATCAATATAGGAGAAAACAGAGTGAAACCTAAAAATTCAAACTGTTAGTGGAAATGAACGCTTCAACATAGAAGAACGAAATTTGGGGAACCAAGTCGCCTTAGTGTACTGATCATTACCTGAAAGTATCATCCAGTTTGGGTGAAAAAATATTTGCTGAGATTTCTGGAGATTCGTAATTTTTGGAAGCTTGGCAACCCCTTCCCATGAAAGTGTTTCTCGCCAGTCACTGCTTAGGGCTACATCAAGAGGAAACAAAACGTAGAGATAGAACGTGAAACTACTTTGTTGTGTCAAGTTTCAAGAAGCTAGCACAAACCGTGTTGGATTTAGAGTTCCAAATACATCTATCAATATAGGAGAAAACAGAGTGAAACCTAAAAATTCAAACTGTTACTGGAAATGAACGCTTCAACATAGAAGAACGAAATTTGGGGAACCAAGTCGCCTTAGTGTACTGATCATTACCTGAAAGTATCATCCAGTTTGGGTGAAAAAATATTTGCTGAGATTTCTGGAGATTCGTAATTTTTGGAAGCTTGGCAACCCCTTCCCATGAAAGTGTTTCTCGCCAGTCACTGCTTAGGGCTACATCAAGAGGAAACAAAACGTAGAGATAGAATGTGAAACTACTTTGTTGTGTCAAGTTTCAAGAAGCTAGCACAAACCATGTTGGATTTAGAGTTCCAAATACATCTATCAATATAGGAGAAAACAGAGTGAAACCTAAAAATTCAAACTGTTACTGGAAATGAACGCTTCAACATAGAAGAATGAAATTTGGGGAACCAAGTCGCCTTAGTGTACTGATCATTACCTGAAAGTATCATCCAGTTTGGGTGAAAAAATATTTGCTGAGATTTCTGGAGATTCGTAATTTTTGGAAGCTTGGCAACCCCTTCCCATGAAAGTGTTTCTCGCCAGTCACTTCTTAGGGCTACATCAAGAGGAAACAAAACGTAGAGATAGAACGTGAAACTACTTTGCTGTGTCAAGTTTCAAGAAGCTAGCACAAACCGTTTTGGATTTAGCGTTCCAAATACATCTATCAATATAGGAGAAAAGAGAGTGAAACCTAAAAATTCAAACTGTTACTGGAAATGAACGCTTCAACATAGAAGAATGAAATTTGGGGAACCAAGTCGCCTTAGTGTACTGATCATTACCTGAAAGTATCATCCAGTTTGGGTGAAAAAATATTTGCTGAGATTTCTGGAGATTCGTAATTTTTGGAAGCTTGGCAACCCCTTCCCATGAAAGTGTTTCTCGCCAGTCACTGCTTAGGGCTACATCAAGAGGAAACAAAACGTAGAGATAGAACGTGAAACTACTTTGTTGTGTCAAGTTTCAAGAAGCTAGCACAAACCGTGTTGGATTTAGAGTTCCAAATACATCTATCAATATAGGAGAAAACAGAGTGAAACCTAAAAATTCAAACTGTTACTGGAAATAAACGCTTCAACATAGAAGAACGAAATTTGGGGAACCAAGTCGCCTTAGTGTACTGATCATTACCTGAAAGTATCATCCAGTTTGGGTGAAAAAATATTTGCTGAGATTTCTGGAGATTCGTAATTTTTGGAAGCTTGGCAACCCCTTCCCATGAAAGTGTTTCTCGCCAGTCACTGCTTAGGGCTACATCAAGAGGAAACAAAACGTAGAGATAGAATGTGAAACTACTTTGTTGTGTCAAGCTTCAAGAAGCTACCACAAATCGTGTTGGATTTAGAGTTCCAAACACATCTATCAATATAGGAGAAAACAGAGTGAAACCTAAAAATTCAAACTGTTACTGGAAATGAACGCTTCAACATAGAAGAACGAAATTTGGGGAACCAAGTCACCTTAGTGTACTGATCATTACCTGAAAGTATCATCCAGTTTGGGTGAAAAAATATTTGCTGAGATTTCTGGAGATTCGTAATTTTTGGAAGCTTGGCAACCCCTTCCCATGAAAGTGTTTCTCGCCAGTCACTGCTTAGGGCTACATCAAGAGGAAACAAAACGTAGAGATAGAATGTGAAACTACTTTGTTGTGTCAAGCTTCAAGAAGCTACCACAAATCGTGTTGGGTTTAGAGTTCCAATACATCTATCAATATAGGAGAAAACAGAGTGAAACCTAAAAATTCAAACTGTTAGTGGAAATGAACGCTTCAACATAGAAGAACGAAATTTGGGGAACCAAGTCGCCTTAGTGTACTGATCATTACCTGAAAGTATCATCCAGTTTGGGTGAAAAAATATTTGCTGAGATTTCTGGAGATTCGTAATTTTTGGAAGCTTGGCAACCCCTTCCCATGAAAGTGTTTCTCGCCAGTCACTGCTTAGGGCTACATCAAGAGGAAACAAAACGTAGAGATAGAACGTGAAACTACTTTGTTGTGTCAAGTTTCAAGAAGCTAGCACAAACCGTGTTGGATTTAGAGTTCCAAATACATCTATCAATATAGGAGAAAACAGAGTGAAACCTAAAAATTCAAACTGTTACTGGAAATGAACGCTTCAACATAGAAGAACGAAATTTGGGGAACCAAGTTGCCTTAGTGTACTGATCATTACCTGAAAGTATCATCCAGTTTGGGTGAAAAAATATTTGCTGAGATTTCTGGAGATTCGTAATTTTTGGAAGCTTGGCAACCCCTTCCCATGAAAGTGTTTCTCGCCAGTCACTGCTTAGGGCTACATCAAGAGGAAACAAAACATAGAGATAGAATGTGAAACTACTTTGTTGTGTCAAGTTTCAAGAAGCTAGCACAAACCATGTTGGATTTAGAGTTCCAAATACATCTATCAATATAGGAGAAAACAGAGTGAAACCTAAAAATTCAAACTGTTACTGGAAATGAACGCTTCAACATAGAAGAATGAAATTTGGGGAACCAAGTCGCCTTAGTGTACTGATCATTACCTGAAAGTATCATCCAGTTTGGGTGAAAAAATATTTGCTGAGATTTCTGGAGATTCGTAATTTTTGGAAGCTTGGCAACCCCTTCCCATGAAAGTGTTTCTCGCCAGTCACTGCTTAGGGCTACATCAAGAGGAAACAAAACGTAGAGATAGAACGTGAAACTACTTTGCTGTGTCAAGTTTCAAGAAGCTAGCACAAACCGTTTTGGATTTAGCGTTCCAAATACATCTATCAATATAGGAGAAAAGAGAGTGAAACCTAAAAATTCAAACTGTTACTGGAAATGAACGCTTCAACATAGAAGAATGAAATTTGGGGAACCAAGTCGCCTTAGTGTACTGATCATTACCTGAAAGTATCATCCAGTTTGGGTGAAAAAATATTTGCTGAGATTTCTGGAGATTCGTAATTTTTGGACACTTGGCAAACCCTTCCCATAAAAGTGTTTCTCGCCAGTCACTGCTTAGGGCTACATCAAGAGGAAACAAAACGTAGAGATAGAATGTGAAACTACTTTGTTGTGTCAACCTTCAAGAAGCTACCACAAATCGTGTTGGATTTAGAGTTCCAATACATCTATCAATATAGGAGAAAACAGAGTGAAACCTAAAAATTCAAACTGTTAGTGGAAATGAACGCTTCAACATAGAAGAACGAAATTTGGGGAACCAAGTCGCCTTAGTGTACTGATCATTACCTGAAAGTATCATCCAGTTTGGGTGAAAAAATATTTGCTGAGATTTCTGGAGATTCGTAATTTTGGGAAGCTTGGCAACCCCTTCCCATGAAAGTGTTTCTCGCCAGTCACTGCTTAGGGCTACATCAAGAGGAAACAAAACGTAGAGATAGAACGTGAAACTATTTTGTTTTGTCAACTTTCAAGAAGCTAGCACAAACCGTGTTGGATTCAGAGTTCCAAATACATCTATCAATATAGGAGAAAAGAGAGTGAAACCTAAAAATTCAAACTGTTACTGGAAATGAACGCTTCAACATAGAAGAATGAAATTTGGGGAACCAAGTCGCCTTAGTGTACTGATCATTACCTGAAAGTATCATCCAGTTTGGGTGAAAAAATATTTGCTGAGATTTCTGGAGATTCGTAATTTTTGGAAGCTTGGCAACCCCTTCCCATGAAAGTGTTTCTCGCCAGTCACTGCTTAGGGCTACATCAAGAGGAAACAAAACGTAGAGATAGAACGTGAAACTACTTTGTTGTGTCAAGTTTCAAGAAGCTAGCACAAACCGTGTTGGATTTAGAGTTCCAAATACATCTATCAATATAGGAGAAAACAGAGTGAAACCTAAAAATTCAAACTGTTACTGGAAATGAACGCTTCAACATAGAAGAACGAAATTTGGGGAACCAAGTCGCCTTAGTGTACTGATCATTACCTGAAAGTATCATCCAGTTTGGGTGAAAAAATATTTGCTGAGATTTCTGGAGATTCGTAATTTTTGGAAGCTTGGCAACCCCTTCCCATGAAAGTGTTTCTCGCCAGTCACTGCTTAGGGCTACATCAAGAGGAAACAAAACGTAGAGATAGAATGTGAAACTACTTTGTTGTGTCAAGCTTCAAGAAGCTACCACAAATCGTGTTGGATTTAGAGTTCCAAATACATCTATCAATATAGGAGAAAACAGAGTGAAACCTAAAAATTCAAACTGTTACTGGAAATGAACGCTTCAACATAGAAGAATGAAATTTGGGGAACCAAGTCGCCTTAGTGTACTGATCATTACCTGAAAGTATCATCCAGTTTGGGTGAAAAAATATTTGCTGAGATTTCTGGAGATTCGTAATTTTTGGAGACTTGGCAAACCCTTCCCATGAAAGTGTTTCTCGCCAGTCACTGCTTAGGGCTACATCAAGAGGAAACAAAACGTAGAGATAGAACGTGAAACTACTTTGCTGTGTCAAGTTTCAAGAAGCTAGCACAAACCGTTTTGGATTTAGCGTTCCAAATACATCTATCAATATAGGAGAAAAGAGAGTGAAACCTAAAAATTCAAACTGTTACTGGAAATGAACGCTTCAACATAGAAGAATGAAATTTGGGGAACCAAGTCGCCTTAGTGTACTGATCATTACCTGAAAGTATCATCCAGTTTGGGTGAAAAAATATTTGCTGAGATTTCTGGAGATTCGTAATTTTTGGAAGCTTGGCAACCCCTTCCCATGAAAGTGTTTCTCGCCAGTCACTGCTTAGGGCTACATCAAGAGGAAACAAAACGTAGAGATAGAATGTGAAACTACTTTGTTGTGTCAAGCTTCAAGAAGCTAGCACAAATCGTGTTGGATTTAGAGTTCCAAATACATCTATCAATATAGGAGAAAACAGAGTGAAACCTAAAAATTCAAACTGTTACTGGAAATGAACGCTTCAACATAGAAGAACGAAATTTGGGGAACCAAGTCGCCTTAGTGTACTGATCATTACCTGAAAGTATCATCCAGTTTGGGTGAAAAAATATTTGCTGAGATTTCTGGAGATTCGTAATTTTTGGAAGCTTGGCAACCCCTTCCCATGAAAGTGTTTCTCGCCAGTCACTGCTTAGGGCTACATCAAGAGGAAACAAAACGTAGAGATAGAACGTGAAACTACTTTGTTTTGTCAACGTTCAAGAAGCTAGCACAAACCGTGTTGGATTCAGAGTTCCAAATACATCTATCAATATAGGAGAAAAGAGAGTGAAACCTAAAAATTCAAACTGTTACTGGAAATGAACGCTTCAACATAGAAGAACGAAATTTGGGGAACCAAGTCGCCTTAGTGTACTGATCATTACCTGAAAGTATCATCCAGTTTGGGTGAAAAAATATTTGCTGAGATTTCTGGAGATTCGTAATTTTTGGAAGCTTGGCAACCCCTTCCCATGAAAGTGTTTCTCGCCAGTCACTGCTTAGGGCTACATCAAGAGGAAACAAAACGTAGAGATAGAACGTGAAACTACTTTGTTGTGTCAAGTTTCAAGAAGCTAGCACAAACCGTCTTGGATTTAGAGTTCCAAATACATCTATCAATATAGGAGAAAACAGAGTGAAACCTAAAAATTCAAACTGTTACTGGAAATGAACGCTTCAACATAGAAGAACGAAATTTGGGGAACCAAGTCGCCTTAGTGTACTGATCATTACCTGAAAGTATCATCCAGTTTGGGTGAAAAAATATTTGCTGAGATTTCTGGAGATTCGTAATTTTTGGAAGCTTGGCAACCCCTTCCCATGAAAGTGTTTCTCGCCAGTCACTGCTTAGGGCTACATCAAGAGGAAACAAAACGTAGAGATAGAACGTGAAACTACTTTGTTGTGTCAAGTTTCAAGAAGCTAGCACAAACCATGTTGGATTTAGAGTTCCAAATACATCTATCAATATAGGAGAAAACAGAGTGAAACCTAAAAATTCAAACTGTTACTGGAAATGAACGCTTCAACATAGAAGAACGAAATTTGGGGAACCAAGTCGCCTTAGTGTACTGATCATTACCTGAAAGTATCATCCAGTTTGGGTGAAAAAATATTTGCTGAGATTTCTGGAGATTCGTAATTTTTGGAAGCTTGGCAACCCCTTCCCATGAAAGTGTTTCTCGCCAGTCACTGCTTAGGGCTACATCAAGAGGAAACAAAACGTAGAGATAGAACGTGAAACTACTTTGTTGTGTCAAGTTTCAAGAAGCTAGCACAAACCGTCTTGGATTTAGAGTTCCAAATACATCTATCAATATAGGAGAAAACAGAGTGAAACCTAAAAATTCAAACTGTTACTGGAAATGAACGCTTCAACATAGAAGAACGAAATTTGGGGAACCAAGTCGCCTTAGTGTACTGATCATTACCTGAAAGTATCATCCAGTTTGGGTGAAAAAATATTTGCTGAGATTTCTGGAGATTCGTAATTTTTGGAAGCTTGGCAACCCCTTCCCATGAAAGTGTTTCTCGCCAGTCACTGCTTAGGGCTACATCAAGAGGAAACAAAACGTAGAGATAGAACGTGAAACTACTTTGTTTTGTCAACTTTCAAGAAGCTAGCACAAACCGTGTTGGATTCAGAGTTCCAAATACATCTATCAATATAGGAGAAAACAGAGTGAAACCTAAAAATTCAAACTGTTACTGGAAATGAACGCTTCAACATAGAAGAACGAAATTTGGGGAACCAAGTCGCCTTAGTGTACTGATCATTACCTGAAAGTATCATCCAGTTTGGGTGAAAAAATATTTGCTGAGATTTCTGGAGATTCGTAATTTTTGGAAGCTTGGCAACCCCTTCCCATGAAAGTGTTTCTCGCCAGTCACTGCTTAGGGCTACATCAAGAGGAAACAAAACGTAGAGATAGAACGTGAAACTACTTTGTTGTGTCATGTTTCAAGAAGCTAGCACAAACCATGTTGGATTTAGAGTTCCAAATACATCTATCAATATAGGAGAAAACACAGTGAAACCTAAAAATTCAAACTGTTACTGGAAATGAACGCTTCAACATAGAAGAACGAAATTTGGGGAACCAAGTCGCCTTAGTGTACTGATCATTACCTGAAAGTATCATCCAGTTTGGGTGAAAAAATATTTGCTGAGATTTCTGGAGATTCGTAATTTTTGGAAGCTTGGCAACCCCTTCCCATGAAAGTGTTTCTCGCCAGTCACTGCTTAGGGCTACATCAAGAGGAAACAAAACGTAGAGATAGAATGTGAAACTACTTTGTTGTGTCAAGCTTCAAGAAGCTAGCACAAATCGTGTTGGATTTAGAGTTCCAAATACATCTATCAATATAGGAGAAAACAGAGTGAAACCTAAAAATTCAAACTGTTACTGGAAATGAACGCTTCAACATAGAAGAACGAAATTTGGGGAACCAAGTCGCCTTAGTGTACTGATCATTACCTGAAAGTATCATCCAGTTTGGGTGAAAAAATATTTGCTGAGATTTCTGGAGATTCGTAATTTTTGGAAGCTTGGCAACCCCTTCCCATGAAAGTGTTTCTCGCCAGTCACTGCTTAGGGCTACATCAAGAGGAAACAAAACGTAGAGATAGAATGTGAAACTACTTTGTTGTGTCAAGTTTCAAGAAGCTAGCACAAACCGTGTTGGATTTAGAGTTCCAAATACATCTATCAATATAGGAGAAAACAGAGTGAAACCTAAAAATTCAAACTGTTAGTGGAAATGAACGCTTCAACATAGAAGAATGAAATTTGGGGAACCAAGTCGCCTTAGTGTACTGATCATTACCTGAAAGTATCATCCAGTTTGGGTGAAAAAATATTTGCTGAGATTTCTGGAGATTCGTAATTTTTGGAGACTTGGCAACCCCTTCCCATGAAAGTGTTTCTCGCCAGTCACTGCTTAGGGCTACATCAAGAGGAAACAAAACGTAGAGATAGAACGTGAAACTACTTTGTTGTGTCAAGTTTCAAGAAGCTAGCACAAACCGTGTTGGATTTAGAGTTCCAAATACATCTATCAATATAGGAGAAAACACAGTGAAACCTAAAAATTCAAACTGTTACTGGAAATGAACGCTTCAACATAGAAGAACGAAATTTGGGGAACCAAGTCGCCTTAGTGTACTGATCATTACCTGAAAGTATCATCCAGTTTGGGTGAAAAAATATTTGCTGAGATTTCTGGAGATTCGTAATTTTTGGAAGCTTGGCAACCCCTTCCCATGAAAGTGTTTCTCGCCAGTCACTGCTTAGGGCGACATCAAGAGGAAACAAAACGTAGAGATAGAATGTGAAACTACTTTGTTGTGTCAAGCTTCAAGAAGCTAGCACAAATCGTGTTGGATTTAGAGTTCCAAATACATCTATCAATATAGGAGAAAACAGAGTGAAACCTAAAAATTCAAACTGTTACTGGAAATTAACGCTTCAACATAGAAGAACGAAATTTGGGGAACCAAGTCGCCTTAGTGTACTGATCATTACCTGAAAGTATCATCCAGTTTGGGTGAAAAAATATTTGCTGAGATTTCTGGAGATTCGTAATTTTTGGAGACTTGGCAAACCCTTCCCATGAAAGTGTTTCTCGCCAGTCACTGCTTAGGGCTACATCAAGAGGAAACAAAACGTAGAGATAGAACGTGAAACTACTTTGCTGTGTCAAGTTTCAAGAAGCTAGCACAAACCGTTTTGGATTTAGCGTTCCAAATACATCTATCAATATAGGAGAAAAGAGAGTGAAACCTAAAAATTCAAACTGTTACTGGAAATGAACGCTTCAACATAGAAGAATGAAATTTGGGGAACCAAGTCGCCTTAGTGTACTGATCATTACCTGAAAGTATCATCCAGTTTGGGTGAAAAAATATTTGCTGAGATTTCTGGAGATTCGTAATTTTTGGAGACTTGGCAAACCCTTCCCATGAAAGTGTTTCTCGCCAGTCACTGCTTAGGGCTACATCAAGAGGAAACAAAACGTAGAGATAGAATGTGAAACTACTTTGTTGTGTCAACCTTCAAGAAGCTACCACAAATCGTGTTGGATTTAGAGTTCCAATACATCTATCAATATAGGAGAAAACAGAGTGAAACCTAAAAATTCAAACTGTTAGTGGAAATGAACGCTTCAACATAGAAGAACGAAATTTGGGGAACCAAGTCGCCTTAGTGTACTGATCATTACCTGAAAGTATCATCCAGTTTGGGTGAAAAAATATTTGCTGAGCTTTCTGGAGATTCGTAATTTTGGGAGACTTGGCAAACCCTTCCCATGAAAGTGTTTCTCGCCAGTCACTGCTTAGGGCTACATCAAGAGGAAACAAAACGTAGAGATAGAACGTGAAACTACTTTGCTGTGTCAAGTTTCAAGAAGCTAGCACAAACCGTGTTGGATTTAGAGTTCCAAATACATCTATCAATATAGGAGAAAACAGAGTGAAACCTAAAAATTCAAACTGTTACTGGAAATGAACCCTTCAACATAGAAGAATGAAATTTGGGGAACCAAGTCGCCTTAGTGTACTGATCATTACCTGAAAGTATCATCCAGTTTGGGTGAAAAAATATTTGCTGAGATTTCTGGAGATTCGTAATTTTTGGAGACTTGGCAAACCCTTCCCATGAAAGTGTTTCTCGCCAGTCACTGCTTAGGGCTACATCAAGAGGAAACAAAACGTAGAGATAGAACGTGAAACTACTTTGCTGTGTCAAGTTTCAAGAAGCTAGCACAAACCGTTTTGGATTTAGCGTTCTGAATACATCTATCAATATAGGAGAAAACAGAGTGAAACCTTAAAATTCAAACTGTTACTGGAAATGAACGCTTCAACATAGAAGAACGAAATTTGGGGAACCAAGTCGCCTTAGTGTACTGATCATTACCTGAAAGTATCATCCAGTTTGGGTGAAAAAATATTTGCTGAGATTTCTGGAGATTCGTAATTTTGGGAAGCTTGGCAACCCCTTCCCATGAAAGTGTTTCTCGCCAGTCACTGCTTAGGGCTACATCAAGAGGAAACAAAACGTAGAGATAGAATGTGAAACTACTTTGTTGTGTCAAGCTTCAAGAAGCTACCACAAATCGTGTTGGGTTTAGAGTTCCAATACATCTATCAATATAGGAGAAAACAGAGTGAAACCTAAAAATTCAAACTGTTAGTGGAAATGAACGCTTCAACATAGAAGAACGAAATTTGGGGAACCAAGTCGCCTTAGTGTACTGATCATTACCTGAAAGTATCATCCAGTTTGGGTGAAAAAATATTTGCTGAGATTTCTGGAGATTCGTAATTTTTGGAAGCTTGGCAACCCCTTCCCATGAAAGTGTTTCTCGCCAGTCACTGCTTAGGGCTACATCAAGAGGAAACAAAACGTAGAGATAGAACGTGAAACTACTTTGTTGTGTCAAGTTTCAAGAAGCTAGCACAAACCGTGTTGGATTTAGAGTTCCAAATACATCTATCAATATAGGAGAAAACAGAGTGAAACCTAAAAATTCAAACTGTTACTGGAAATGAACGCTTCAACATAGAAGAACGAAATTTGGGGAACCAAGTCGCCTTAGTGTACTGATCATTACCTGAAAGTATCATCCAGTTTGGGTGAAAAAATATTTGCTGAGATTTCTGGAGATTCGTAATTTTTGGAGACTTGGCAAACCCTTCCCATGAAAGTGTTTCTCGCCAGTCACTGCTTAGGGCTACATCAAGAGGAAACAAAACTTAGAGATAGAATGTGAAACTACTTTGTTGTGTCAAGTTTCAAGAAGCTAGCACAAACCATGTTGGATTTAGAGTTCCAAATACATCTATCAATATAGGAGAAAACAGAGTGAAACCTAAAAATTCAAACTGTTACTGGAAATGAACGCTTCAACATAGAAGAACGAAATTTGGGGAACCAAGTCGCCTTAGTGTACTGATCATTACCTGAAAGTATCATCCAGTTTGGGTGAAAAAATATTTGCTGAGATTTCTGGAGATTCGTAATTTTTGGAGACTTGGCAAACCCTTCCCATGAAAGTGTTTCTCGCCAGTCACTGCTTAGGGCTACATCAAGAGGAAACAAAACGTAGAGATAGAACGTAAAACTACTTTGCTGTGTCAAGTTTCAAGAAGCTAGCACAAACCGTTTTGGATTTAGCGTTCCAAATACATCTATCAATATAGGAGAAAAGAGAGTGAAACCTAAAAATTCAAACTGTTACTGGAAATGAACGCTTCAACATAGAAGAATGAAATTTGGGGAACCAAGTCGCCTTAGTGTACTGATCATTACCTGAAAGTATCATCCAGTTTGGGTGAAAAAATATTTGCTGAGATTTCTGGAGATTCGTAATTTTTGGAGACTTGGCAAACCCTTCCCATGAAAGTGTTTCTCGCCAGTCACTGCTTAGGGCTACATCAAGAGGAAACAAAACGTAGAGATAGAATGTGAAACTACTTTGTTGTGTCAACCTTCAAGAAGCTACCACAAATCGTGTTGGATTTAGAGTTCCAATACATCTATCAATATAGGAGAAAACAGAGTGAAACCTAAAAATTCAAACTGTTAGTGGAAATGAACGCTTCAACATAGAAGAACGAAATTTGGGGAACCAAGTCGCCTTAGTGTACTGATCATTACCTGAAAGTATCATCCAGTTTGGGTGAAAAAATATTTGCTGAGATTTCTGGAGATTCGTAATTTTGGGAGACTTGGCAAACCCTTCCCATGAAAGTGTTTCTCGCCAGTCACTGCTTAGGGCTACATCAAGAGGAAACAAAACGTAGAGATAGAACGTGAAACTACTTTGCTGTGTCAAGTTTCAAGAAGCTAGCACAAACCGTGTTGGATTTAGAGTTCCAAATACATCTATCAATATAGGAGAAAACAGAGTGAAACCTAAAAATTCAAACTGTTACTGGAAATGAACCCTTCAACATAGAAGAATGAAATTTGGGGAACCAAGTCGCCTTAGTGTACTGATCATTACCTGAAAGTATCATCCAGTTTGGGTGAAAAAATATTTGCTGAGATTTCTGGAGATTCGTAATTTTTGGAGACTTGGTAAACCCTTCCCATGAAAGTGTTTCTCGCCAGTCACTGCTTAGGGCTACATCAAGAGGAAACAAAACGTAGAGATAGAACGTGAAACTACTTTGCTGTGTCAATTTTCAAGAAGCTAGCACAAACCGTTTTGGATTTAGCGTTCTAAATACATCTATCAATATAGGAGAAAACAGAGTGAAACCTTAAAATTCAAACTGTTACTGGAAATGAACGCTTCAACATAGAAGAACGAAATTTGGGGAACCAAGTCGCCTTAGTGTACTGATCATTACCTGAAAGTATCATCCAGTTTGGGTGAAAAAATATTTGCTGAGATTTCTGGAGATTCGTAATTTTTGGAAGCTTGGCAACCCCTTCCCATGAAAGTGTTTCTCGCCAGTCACTGCTTAGGGCTACATCAAGAGGAAACAAAACGTAGAGATAGAACGTGAAACTACTTTGTTGTGTCAAGTTTCAAGAAGCTAGCACAAACCGTGTTGGATTTAGAGTTCCAAATACATCTATCAATATAGGAGAAAACAGAGTGAAACCTAAAAATTCGAACTGTTACTGGAAATGAACGCTTCAACATAGAAGAACGAAATTTGGGGAACCAAGTCGCCTTAGTGTACTGATCATTACCTGAAAGTATCATCCAGTTTGGGTGAAAAAATATTTGCTGAGATTTCTGGAGATTCGTAATTTTTGGAAGCTTGGCAACCCCTTCCCATGAAAGTGTTTCTCGCCAGTCACTGCTTAGGGCTACATCAAGAGGAAACAAAACTTAGAGATAGAATGTGAAACTACTTTGTTGTGTCAAGTTTCAAGAAGCTAGCACAAACCATGTTGGATTTAGAGTTCCAAATACATCTATCAATATAGGAGAAAAGAGAGTGAAACCTAAAAATTCAAACTGTTACTGGAAATGAACGCTTCAACATAGAAGAATGAAATTTGGGGAACCAAGTCGCCTTAGTGTACTGATCATTACCTGAAAGTATCATCCAGTTTGGGTGAAAAAATATTTGCTGAGATTTCTGGAGATTCGTAATTTTTGGAGACTTGGCAAACCCTTCCCATGAAAGTGTTTCTCGCCAGTCACTGCTTAGGGCTACATCAAGAGGAAACAAAACGTAGAGATAGAACGTGAAACTACTTTGCTGTGTCAAGTTTCAAGAAGCTAGCACAAACCGTTTTGGATTTAGCGTTCCAAATACATCTATCAATATAGGAGAAAAGAGAGTGAAACCTAAAAATTCAAACTGTTACTGGAAATGAACGCTTCAACATAGAAGAATGAAATTTGGGGAACCAAGTCGCCTTAGTGTACTGATCATGACCTGAAAGTATCATCCAGTTTGGGTGAAAAAATATTTGCTGAGATTTCTGGAGATTCGTAATTTTTGGAGACTTGGCAAACCCTTCCCATGAAAGTGTTTCTCGCCAGTCACTGCTTAGGGCTACATCAAGAGGAAACAAAAGGTAGAGATAGAATGTGAAACTACTTTGTTGTGTCAACCTTCAAGAAGCTACCACAAATCGTGTTGGATTTAGAGTTCCAATACATCTATCAATATAGGAGAAAACAGAGTGAAACCTAAAAATTCAAACTGTTAGTGGAAATGAACGCTTCAACATAGAAGAACGAAATTTGGGGAACCAAGTCGCCTTAGTGTACTGATCATTACCTGAAAGTATCATCCAGTTTGGGTGAAAAAATATTTGCTGAGATTTCTGGAGATTCGTAATTTTGGGAGACTTGGCAAACCCTTCCCATGAAAGTGTTTCTCGCCAGTCACTGCTTAGGGCTACATCAAGAGGAAACAAAACGTAGAGATAGAACGTGAAACTACTTTGCTGTGTCAAGTTTCAAGAAGCTAGCACAAACCGTGTTGGATTTAGAGTTCCAAATACATCTATCAATATAGGAGAAAACAGAGTGAAACCTAAAAATTCGAACTGTTACTGGAAATGAACGCTTCAACATAGAAGAACGAAATTTGGGGAACCAAGTCGCCTTAGTGTACTGATCATTACCTGAAAGTATCATCCAGTTTGGGTGAAAAAATATTTGCTGAGATTTCTGGAGATTCGTAATTTTTGGAAGCTTGGCAACCCCTTCCCATGAAAGTGTTTCTCGCCAGTCACTGCTTAGGGCTACATCAAGAGGAAACAAAACTTAGAGATAGAATGTGAAACTACTTTGTTGTGTCAAGTTTCAAGAAGCTAGCACAAACCATGTTGGATTTAGAGTTCCAAATACATCTATCAATATAGGAGAAAAGAGAGTGAAACCTAAAAATTCAAACTGTTACTGGAAATGAACGCTTCAACATAGAAGAATGAAATTTGGGGAACCAAGTCGCCTTAGTGTACTGATCATTACCTGAAAGTATCATCCAGTTTGGGTGAAAAAATATTTGCTGAGATTTCTGGAGATTCGTAATTTTTGGAGACTTGGCAAACCCTTCCCATGAAAGTGTTTCTCGCCAGTCACTGCTTAGGGCTACATCAAGAGGAAACAAAACGTAGAGATAGAACGTGAAACTACTTTGCTGTGTCAAGTTTCAAGAAGCTAGCACAAACCGTTTTGGATTTAGCGTTCCAAATACATCTATCAATATAGGAGAAAAGAGAGTGAAACCTAAAAATTCAAACTGTTACTGGAAATGAACGCTTCAACATAGAAGAATGAAATTTGGGGAACCAAGTCGCCTTAGTGTACTGATCATGACCTGAAAGTATCATCCAGTTTGGGTGAAAAAATATTTGCTGAGATTTCTGGAGATTCGTAATTTTTGGAGACTTGGCAAACCCTTCCCATGAAAGTGTTTCTCGCCAGTCACTGCTTAGGGCTACATCAAGAGGAAACAAAACGTAGAGATAGAATGTGAAACTACTTTGTTCTGTCAACCTTCAAGAAGCTACCACAAATCGTGTTGGATTTAGAGTTCCAATACATCTATCAATATAGGAGAAAACAGAGTGAAACCTAAAAATTCAAACTGTTAGTGGAAATGAACGCTTCAACATAGAAGAACGAAATTTGGGGAACCAAGTCGCCTTAGTGTACTGATCATTACCTGAAAGTATCATCCAGTTTGGGTGAAAAAATATTTGCTGAGATTTCTGGAGATTCGTAATTTTGGGAGACTTGGCAAACCCTTCCCATGAAAGTGTTTCTCGCCAGTCACTGCTTAGGGCTACATCAAGAGGAAACAAAACGTAGAGATAGAACGTGAAACTACTTTGCTGTGTCAAGTTTCAAGAAGCTAGCACAAACCGTGTTGGATTTAGAGTTCCAAATACATCTATCAATATAGGAGAAAACAGAGTGAAACCTAAAAATTCAAACTGTTACTGGAAATGAACCCTTCAACATAGAAGAATGAAATTTGGGGAACCAAGTCGCCTTAGTGTACTGATCATTACCTGAAAGTATCATCCAGTTTGGGTGAAAAAATATTTGCTGAGATTTCTGGAGATTCGTAATTTTTGGAGACTTGGCAAACCCTTCCCATGAAAGTGTTTCTCGCCAGTCACTGCTTAGGGCTACATCAAGAGGAAACAAAACATAGAGATAGAACGTGAAACTACTTTGCTGTGTCAAGTTTCAAGAAGCTAGCACAAACCGTTTTGGATTTAGCGTTCTAAATACATCTATCAATATAGGAGAAAACAGAGTGAAACCTTAAAATTCAAACTGTTACTGGAAATGAACGCTTCAACATAGAAGAACGAAATTTGGGGAACCAAGTCGCCTTAGTGTACTGATCATTACCTGAAAGTATCATCCAGTTTGGGTGAAAAAATATTTGCTGAGATTTCTGGAGATTCGTAATTTTTGGAAGCTTGGCAACCCCTTCCAATGAAAGTGTTTCTCGCCAGTCACTGCTTAGGGCTACATCAAGAGGAAACAAAACGTAGAGATAGAATGTGAAACTACTTTGTTGTGTCAAGCTTCAAGAAGCTACCACAAATCGTGTTGGGTTTAGAGTTCCAATACATCTATCAATATAGGAGAAAACAGAGTGAAACCTAAAAATTCAAACTGTTAGTGGAAATGAACGCTTCAACATAGAAGAACGAAATTTGGGGAACCAAGTCGCCTTAGTGTACTGATCATTACCTGAAAGTATCATCCAGTTTGGGTGAAAAAATATTTGCTGAGATTTCTGGAGATTCGTAATTTTTGGAAGCTTGGCAACCCCTTCCCATGAAAGTGTTTCTCGCCAGTCACTGCTTAGGGCTACATCAAGAGGAAACAAAACGTAGAGATAGAACGTGAAACTACTTTGTTGTGTCAAGTTTCAAGAAGCTAGCACAAACCGTGTTGGATTTAGAGTTCCAAATACATCTATCAATATAGGAGAAAACAGAGTGAAACCTAAAAATTCAAACTGTTACTGGAAATGAACGCTTGAACATAGAAGAACGAAATTTGGGGAACCAAGTCGCCTTAGTGTACTGATCATTACCTGAAAGTATCATCCAGTTTGGGTGAAAAAATATTTGCTGAGATTTCTGGAGATTCGTAATTTTTGGAACCTTGGCAACCCCTTCCCATGAAAGTGTTTCTCGCCAGTCACTGCTTAGGGCTACATCAAGAGGAAACAAAACTTAGAGATAGAATGTGAAACTACTTTGTTGTGTCAAGTTTCAAGAAGCTAGCACAAACCATGTTGGATTTAGAGTTCCAAATACATCTATCAATATAGGAGAAAACAGAGTGAAACCTAAAAATTCAAACTGTTACTGGAAATGAACGCTTCAACATAGAAGAACGAAATTTGGGGAACCAAGTCGCCTTAGTGTACTGATCATTACCTGAAAGTATCATCCAGTTTGGGTGAAAAAATATTTGCTGAGATTTCTGGAGATTCGTAATTTTTGGAGACTTGGCAAACCCTTCCCATGAAAGTGTTTCTCGCCAGTCACTGCTTAGGGCTACATCAAGAGGAAACAAAACGTAGAGATAGAACGTGAAACTACTTTGCTGTGTCAAGTTTCAAGAAGCTAGCACAAACCGTTTTGGATTTAGCGTTCCAAATACATCTATCAATATAGGAGAAAAGAGAGTGAAACCTAAAAATTCAAACTGTTACTGGAAATGAACGCTTCAACATAGAAGAATGAAATTTGGGGAACCAAGTCGCCTTAGTGTACTGATCATTACCTGAAAGTATCATCCAGTTTGGGTGAAAAAATATTTGCTGAGATTTCTGGAGATTCGTAATTTTTGGAGACTTGGCAAACCCTTCCCATGAAAGTGTTTCTCGCCAGTCACTGCTTAGGGCTACATCAAGAGGAAACAAAACGTAGAGATAGAATGTGAAACTACTTTGTTGTGTCAACCTTCAAGAAGCTACCACAAATCGTGTTGGATTTAGAGTTCCAATACATCTATCAATATAGGAGAAAACAGAGTGAAACCTAAAAATTCAAACTGTTAGTGGAAATGAACGCTTCAACATAGAAGAACGAAATTTGGGGAACCAAGTCGCCTTAGTGTACTGATCATTACCTGAAAGTATCATCCAGTTTGGGTGAAAAAATATTTGCTGAGATTTCTGGAGATTCGTAATTTTGGGAGACTTGGCAAACCCTTCCCATGAAAGTGTTTCTCGCCAGTCACTGCTTAGGGCTACATCAAGAGGAAACAAAACGTAGAGATAGAACGTGAAACTACTTTGCTGTGTCAAGTTTCAAGAAGCTAGCACAAACCGTGTTGGATTTAGAGTTCCAAATACATCTATCAATATAGGAGAAAACAGAGTGAAACCTAAAAATTCAAACTGTTACTGGAAATGAACCCTTCAACATAGAAGAATGAAATTTGGGGAACCAAGTCGCCTTAGTGTACTGATCATTACCTGAAAGTATCATCCAGTTTGGGTGAAAAAATATTTGCTGAGATTTCTGGAGATTCGTAATTTTTGGAGACTTGGCAAACCCTTCCCATGAAAGTGTTTCTCGCCAGTCACTGCTTAGGGCTACATCAAGAGGAAACAAAACGTAGAGATAGAACGTGAAACTACTTTGCTGTGTCAAGTTTCAAGAAGCTAGCACAAACCGTTTTGGATTTAGCGTTCTAAATACATCTATCAATATAGGAGAAAACAGAGTGAAACCTTAAAATTCAAACTGTTACTGGAAATGAACGCTTCAACATAGAAGAACGAAATTTGGGGAACCAAGTCGCCTTAGTGTACTGATCATTACCTGAAAGTATCATCCAGTTTGGGTGAAAAAATATTTGCTGAGATTTCTGGAGATTCGTAATTTTTGGAAGCTTGGCAACCCCTTCCCATGAAAGTGTTTCTCGCCAGTCACTGCTTAGGGCTACATCAAGAGGAAACAAAACGGAGAGATAGAATGTGAAACTACTTTGTTGTGTCAAGCTTCAAGAAGCTACCACAAATCGTGTTGGGTTTAGAGTTCCAATACATCTATCAATATAGGAGAAAACAGAGTGAAACCTAAAAATTCAAACTGTTAGTGGAAATGAACGCTTCAACATAGAAGAACGAAATTTGGGGAACCAAGTCGCCTTAGTGTACTGATCATTACCTGAAAGTATCATCCAGTTTGGGTGAAAAAATATTTGCTGAGATTTCTGGAGATTCGTAATTTTTGGAAGCTTGGCAACCCCTTCCCATGAAAGTGTTTCTCGCCAGTCACTGCTTAGGGCTACATCAAGAGGAAACAAAACGTAGAGATAGAACGTGAAACTACTTTGTTGTGTCAAGTTTCAAGAAGCTAGCACAAACCGTGTTGGATTTAGAGTTCCAAATACATCTATCAATATAGGAGAAAACAGAGTGAAACCTAAAAATTCAAACTGTTACTGGAAATGAACGCTTCAACATAGAAGAACGAAATTTGGGGAACCAAGTCGCCTTAGTGTACTGATCATTACCTGAAAGTATCATCCAGTTTGGGTGAAAAAATATTTGCTGAGATTTCTGGAGATTCGTAATTTTTGGAGACTTGGCAAACCCTTCCCATAAAAGTGTTTCTCGCCAGTCACTGCTTAGGGCTACATCAAGAGGAAACAAAACGTAGAGATAGAATGTGAAACTACTTTGTTGTGTCAACCTTCAAGAAGCTACCACAAATCGTGTTGGATTTAGAGTTCCAATACATCTATCAATATAGGAGAAAACAGAGTGAAACCTAAAAATTCAAACTGTTAGTGGAAATGAACGCTTCAACATAGAAGAACGAAATTTGGGGAACCAAGTCGCCTTAGTGTACTGATCATTACCTGAAAGTATCATCCAGTTTGGGTGAAAAAATATTTGCTGAGATTTCTGGAGATTCGTAATTTTTGGAGACTTGGCAAACCCTTCCCATGGAAGTGTTTCTCGCCAGTCACTGCTTAGGGCTACATCAAGAGGAAACAAAACGTAGAGATAGAACGTGAAACTACTTTGTTGTGTCAAGTTTCAAGAAGCTAGCACAAACCATGTTGGATTTAGAGTTCCAAATACATCTATCAATATAGGAGAAAACAGAGTGAAACCTAAAAATTGAAACTGTTACTGGAAATGAACGCTTCAACATACAAGAACGAAATTTGGGGAACCAAGTCGCCTTAGTGTACTGATCATTACCTGAAAGTATCATCCAGTTTGGGTGAAAAAATATTTGCTGAGATTTCTGGAGATTCGTAATTTTTGGAAGCTTGGCAACCCCTTCCCATGAAAGTGTTTCTCGCCAGTCACTGCTTAGGGCTACATCAAGAGGAAACAAAACGTAGAGATAGAATGTGAAACTACTTTGTTGTGTCAAGCTTCAAGAAGCTAGCACAAATCGTGTTGGATTTAGAGTTCCAAATACATCTATCAATATAGGAGAAAACAGAGTGAAACCTAAAAATTCAAACTGTTACTGGAAATGAACGCTTCAACATAGAAGAACGAAATTTGGGGAACCAAGTCGCCTTAGTGTACTGATCATTACCTGAAAGTATCATCCAGTTTGGGTGAAAAAATATTTGCTGAGATTTCTGGAGATTCGTAATTTTTGGAAGCTTGGCAACCCCTTCCCATGAAAGTGTTTCTCGCCAGTCACTGCTTAGGGCTACATCAAGAGGAAACAAAACGTAGAGATAGAACGTGAAACTACTTTGTTTTGTCAACGTTCAAGAAGCTAGCACAAACCGTGTTGGATTCAGAGTTCCAAATACATCTATCAATATAGGAGAAAACAGAGTGAAACCTAAAAATTCAAACTGTTACTGGAAATGAACGCTTCAACATAGAAGAACGAAATTTGGGGAACCAAGTCGCCTTACTGTACTGATCATTACCTGAAAGTATCATCCAGTTTGGGTGAAAAAATATTTGCTGAGATTTCTGGAGATTCGTAATTTTTGGAAGCTTGGCAACCCCTTCCCATGAAAGTGTTTCTCGCCAGTCACTGCTTAGGGCTACATCAAGAGGAAACAAAACGTAGAGATAGAACGTGAAACTACTTTGTTGTGTCAAGTTTCAAGAAGCTAGCACAAACCGTCTTGGATTTAGAGTTCCAAATACATCTATCAATATAGGAGAAAACAGAGTGAAACCTAAAAATTCAAACTGTTACTGGAAATGAACGCTTCAACATAGAAGAACGAAATTTGGGGAACCAAGTCGCCTTAGTGTACTGATCATTACCTGAAAGTATCATCCAGTTTGGGTGAAAAAATATTTGCTGAGATTTCTGGAGATTCGTAATTTTTGGAAGCTTGGCAACCCCTTCCCATGAAAGTGTTTCTCGCCAGTCACTGCTTAGGGCTACATCAAGAGGAAACAAAACGTAGAGATAGAACGTGAAACTACTTTGTTGTGTCAAGTTTCAAGAAGCTAGCACAAACCATGTTGGATTTAGAGTTCCAAATACATCTATCAATATAGGAGAAAACAGAGTGAAACCTAAAAATTCAAACTGTTACTGGAAATGAACGCTTCAACATAGAAGAACGAAATTTGGGGAACCAAGTCGCCTTAGTGTACTGATCATTACCTGAAAGTATCATCCAGTTTGGGTGAAAAAATATTTGCTGAGATTTCTGGAGATTCGTAATTTTTGGAAGCTTGGCAACCCCTTCCCATGAAAGTGTTTCTCGCCAGTCACTGCTTAGGGCTACATCAAGAGGAAACAAAACGTAGAGATAGAACGTGAAACTACTTTGTTGTGTCAAGTTTCAAGAAGCTAGCACAAACCGTCTTGGATTTAGAGTTCCAAATACATCTATCAATATAGGAGAAAACAGAGTGAAACCTAAAAATTCAAACTGTTACTGGAAATGAACGCTTCAACATAGAAGAACGAAATTTGGGGAACCAAGTCGCCTTAGTGTACTGATCATTACCTGAAAGTATGATCCAGTTTGGGTGAAAAAATATTTGCTGAGATTTCTGGAGATTCGTAATTTTGGGAAGCTTGGCAACCCCTTCCCATGAAAGTGTTTCTCGCCAGTCACTGCTTAGGGCTACATCAAGAGGAAACAAAACGTAGAGATAGAACGTGAAACTACTTTGTTGTGTCAAGTTTCAAGAAGCTAGCACAAACCGTCTTGGATTTAGAGTTCCAAATACATCTATCAATATAGGAGAAAACAGAGTGAAACCTAAAAATTCAAACTGTTAGTGGAAATGAACGCTTCAACATAGAAGAACGAAATTTGGGGAACCAAGTCGCCTTAGTGTACTGATCATTACCTGAAAGTATCATCCAGTTTGGGTGAAAAAATATTTGCTGAGATTTCTGGAGATTCGTAATTTTTGGAAGCTTGGCAACCCCTTCCCATGAAAGTGTTTCTCGCCAGTCACTGCTTACGGCTACATCAAGAGGAAACAAAACGTAGAGATAGAACGTGAAACTACTTTGTTGTGTCAAGTTTCAAGAAGCTAGCACAAACCGTGTTGGATTTAGAGTTCCAAATACATCTATCAATATAGGAGAAAACAGAGTGAAACCTAAAAATTCAAACTGTTACTGGAAATGAACGCTTCAACATAGAAGAACGAAATTTGGGGAACCAAGTCGCCTTAGTGTACTGATCATTACCTGAAAGTATCATCCAGTTTGGGTGAAAAAATATTTGCTGAGATTTCTGGAGATTCGTAATTTTTGGAAGCTTGGCAACCCCTTCCCATGAAAGTGTTTCTCGCCAGTCACTGCTTAGGGCTACATCAAGAGGAAACAAAACGTAGAGATAGAACGTGAAACTACTTTGTTTTGTCAACTTTCAAGAAGCTAGCACAAACCGTGTTGGATTCAGAGTTCCAAATACATCTATCAATATAGGAGAAAACAGAGTGAAACCTAAAAATTCAAACTGTTACTGGAAATGAACGCTTCAACATAGAAGAACGAAATTTGGGGAACCAAGTCGCCTTAGTGTACTGATCATTACCTGAAAGTATCATCCAGTTTGGGTGAAAAAATATTTGCTGAGATTTCTGGAGATTCGTAATTTTTGGAAGCTTGGCAACCCCTTCCCATGAAAGTGTTTCTCGCCAGTCACTGCTTAGGGCTACATCAAGAGGAAACAAAACGTAGAGATAGAACGTGAAACTACTTTGTTGTGTCAAGTTTCAAGAAGCTAGCACAAACCGTCTTGGATTTAGAGTTCCAAATACATCTATCAATATAGGAGAAAACAGAGTGAAACCTAAAAATTCAAACTGTTAGTGGAAATGAACGCTTCAACATAGAAGAACGAAATTTGGGGAACCAAGTCGCCTTAGTGTACTGATCATTACCTGAAAGTATCATCCAGTTTGGGTGAAAAAATATTTGCTGAGATTTCTGGAGATTCGTAATTTTTGGAAGCTTGGCAACCCCTTCCCATGAAAGTGTTTCTCGCCAGTCACTGCTTAGGGCTACATCAAGAGGAAACAAAACGTAGAGATAGAACGTGAAACTACTTTGTTGTGTCAAGTTTCAAGAAGCTAGCACAAACCGTCTTGGATTTAGAGTTCCAAATACATCTATCAATATAGGAGAAAACAGAGTGAAACCTAAAAATTCAAACTGTTACTGGAAATGAACGCTTCAACATAGAAGAACGAAATTTGGGGAACCAAGTCGCCTTAGTGTACTGATCATTACCTGAAAGTATCATCCAGTTTGGGTGAAAAAATATTTGCTGAGATTTCTGGAGATTCGTAATTTTTGGAGACTTGGCAAACCCTTCCCATGAAAGTGTTTCTCGCCAGTCACTGCTTAGGGCTACATCAAGAGGAAACAAAACGTAGAGATAGAACGTGAAACTACTTTGCTGTGTCAAGTTTCAAGAAGCTAGCACAAACCGTTTTGGATTTAGCGTTCCAAATACATCTATCAATATAGGAGAAAAGAGAGTGAAACCTAAAAATTCAAACTGTTACTGGAAATGAACGCTTCAACATAGAAGAATGAAATTTGGGGAACCAAGTCGCCTTAGTGTACTGATCATTACCTGAAAGTATCATCCAGTTTGGGTGAAAAAATATTTGCTGAGATTTCTGGAGATTCGTAATTTTTGGAGACTTGGCAAACCCTTCCCATAAAAGTGTTTCTCGCCAGTCACTGCTTAGGGCTACATCAAGAGGAAACAAAACGTAGAGATAGAATGTGAAACTACTTTGTTGTGTCAACCTTCAAGAAGCTACCACAAATCGTGTTGGATTTAGAGTTCCAATACATCTATCAATATAGGAGAAAACAGAGTGAAACCTAAAAATTCAAACTGTTAGTGGAAATGAACGCTTCAACATAGAAGAACGAAATTTGGGGAACCAAGTCGCCTTAGTGTACTGATCATTACCTGAAAGTATCATCCAGTTTGGGTGAAAAAATATTTGCTGAGATTTCTGGAGATTCGTAATTTTTGGAAGCTTGGCAACCCCTTCCCATGAAAGTGTTTCTCGCCAGTCACTGCTTAGGGCTACATCAAGAGGAAACAAAACGTAGAGATAGAACGTGAAACTACTTTGTTTTGTCAACTTTCAAGAAGCTAGCACAAACCGTGTTGGATTCAGAGTTCCAAATACATCTATCAATATAGGAGAAAAGAGAGTGAAACCTAAAAATTCAAACTGTTACTGGAAATGAACGCTTCAACATAGAAGAACGAAATTTGGGGAACCAAGTCGCCTTAGTGTACTGATCATTACCTGAAAGTATCATCCAGTTTGGGTGAAAAAATATTTGCTGAGATTTCTGGAGATTCGTAATTTTTGGAGACTTGGCAAACCCTTCCCATGAAAGTGTTTCTCGCCAGTCACTGCTTAGGGCTACATCAAGAGGAAACAAAACGTAGAGATAGAACGTGAAACTACTTTGTTGTGTCAAGTTTCAAGAAGCTAGCACAAACCATGTTGGATTTAGAGTTCCAAATACATCTATCAATATAGGAGAAAACAGAGTGAAACCTAAAAATTGAAACTGTTACTGGAAATGAACGCTTCAACATAGAAGAACGAAATTTGGGGAAGCAAGTCGCCTTAGTGTACTGATCATTACCTGAAAGTATCATCCAGTTTGGGTGAAAAAATATTTGCTGAGATTTCTGGAGATTCGTAATTTTTGGAAGCTTGGCAACCCCTTCCCATGAAAGTGTTTCTCGCCAGTCACTGCTTAGGGCTACATCAAGAGGAAACACAACGTAGAGATAGAATGTGAAACTACTTTGTTGTGTCAAGCTTCAAGAAGCTAGCACAAATCGTGTTGGATTTAGAGTTCCAAATACATCTATCAATATAGGAGAAAACAGAGTGAAACCTAAAAATTCAAACTGTTACTGGAAATGAACGCTTCAACATAGAAGAACGAAATTTGGGGAACCAAGTCGCCTTAGTGTACTGATCATTACCTGAAAGTATCATCCAGTTTGGGTGAAAAAATATTTGCTGAGATTTCTGGAGATTCGTAATTTTTGGAAGCTTGGCAACCCCTTCCCATGAAAGTGTTTCTCGCCAGTCACTGCTTAGGGCTACATCAAGAGGAAACAAAACGTAGAGATAGAACGTGAAACTACTTTGTTTTGTCAACTTTCAAGAAGCTAGCACAAACCGTGTTGGATTCAGAGTTCCAAATACATCTATCAATATAGGAGAAAACAGAGTGAAACCTAAAAATTCAAACTGTTACTGGAAATGAACGCTTCAACATAGAAGAACGAAATTTGGGGAACCAAGTCGCCTTAGTGTACTGATCATTACCTGAAAGTATCATCCAGTTTGGGTGAAAAAATATTTGCTGAGATTTCTGGAGATTCGTAATTTTTGGAAGCTTGGCAACCCCTTCCCATGAAAGTGTTTCTCGCCAGTCACTGCTTAGGGCTACATCAAGAGGAAACAAAACGTAGAGATAGAACGTGAAACTACTTTGTTGTGTCAAGTTTCAAGAAGCTAGCACAAACCATGTTGGATTTAGAGTTCCAAATACATCTATCAATATAGGAGAAAACAGAGTGAAACCTAAAAATTCAAACTGTTACTGGAAATGAACGCTTCAACATAGAAGAACGAAATTTGGGGAACCAAGTCGCCTTAGTGTACTGATCATTACCTGAAAGTATCATCCAGTTTGGGTGAAAAAATATTTGCTGAGATTTCTGGAGATTCGTAATTTTTGGAAGCTTGGCAACCCCTTCCCATGAAAGTGTTTCTCGCCAGTCACTGCTTAGGGCTACATCAAGAGGAAACAAAACGTAGAGATAGAACGTGAAACTACTTTGTTGTGTCAAGTTTCAAGAAGCTAGCACAAACCGTCTTGGATTTAGAGTTCCAAATACATCTATCAATATAGGAGAAAACAGAGTGAAACCTAAAAATTCAAACTGTTACTGGAAATGAACGCTTCAACATAGAAGAACGAAATTTGGGGAACCAAGTCGCCTTAGTGTACTGATCATTACCTGAAAGTATCATCCAGTTTGGGTGAAAAAATATTTGCTGAGATTTCTGGAGATTCGTAATTTTTGGAAGCTTGGCAACCCCTTCCCATGAAAGTGTTTCTCGCCAGTCACTGCTTAGGGCTACATCAAGAGGAAACAAAACGTAGAGATAGAACGTGAAACTACTTTGTTGTGTCAAGTTTCAAGAAGCTAGCACAAACCGTGTTGGATTTAGAGTTCCAAATACATCTATCAATATAGGAGAAAACAGAGTGAAACCTAAAAATTCAAACTGTTACTGGAAATGAACGCTTCAACATAGAAGAACGAAATTTGGGGAACCAAGTCGCCTTAGTGTACTGATCATTACCTGAAAGTATCATCCAGTTTGGGTGAAAAAATATTTGCTGAGATTTCTGGAGATTCGTAATTTTTGGAAGCTTGGCAACCCCTTCCCATGAAAGTGTTTCTCGCCAGTCACTGCTTAGGGCTACATCAAGAGGAAACAAAACGTAGAGATAGAACGTGAAACTACTTTGTTTTGTCAACTTTCAAGAAGCTAGCACAAACCGTGTTGGATTCAGAGTTCCAAATACATCTATCAATATAGGAGAAAACAGAGTGAAACCTAAAAATTCAAACTGTTACTGGAAATGAACGCTTCAACATAGAAGAACGAAATTTGGGGAACCAAGTCGCCTTAGTGTACTGATCATTACCTGAAAGTATCATCCAGTTTGGGTGAAAAAATATTTGCTGAGATTTCTGGAGATTCGTAATTTTTGGAAGCTTGGCAACCCCTTCCCATGAAAGTGTTTCTCGCCAGTCACTGCTTAGGGCTACATCAAGAGGAAACAAAACGTAGAGATAGAACGTGAAACTACTTTGTTGTGTCAAGTTTCAAGAAGCTAGCACAAACCGTCTTGGATTTAGAGTTCCAAATACATCTATCAATATAGGAGAAAACAGAGTGAAACCTAAAAATTCAAACTGTTACTGGAAATGAACGCTTCAACATAGAAGAACGAAATTTGGGGAACCAAGTCGCCTTAGTGTACTGATCATTACCTGAAAGTATCATCCAGTTTGGGTGAAAAAATATTTGCTGAGATTTCTGGAGATTCGTAATTTTTGGAAGCTTGGCAACCCCTTCCCATGAAAGTGTTTCTCGCCAGTCACTGCTTAGGGCTACATCAAGAGGAAACAAAACGTAGAGATAGAACGTGAAACTACTTTGTTGTGTCAAGTTTCAAGAAGCTAGCACAAACCGTGTTGGATTTAGAGTTCCAAATACATCTATCAATATAGGAGAAAACAGAGTGAAACCTAAAAATTCAAACTGTTACTGGAAATGAACGCTTCAACATAGAAGAACGAAATTTGGGGAACCAAGTCGCCTTAGTGTACTGATCATTACCTGAAAGTATCATCCAGTTTGGGTGAAAAAATATTTGCTGAGATTTCTGGAGATTCGTAATTTTTGGAAGCTTGGCAACCCCTTCCCATGAAAGTGTTTCTCGCCAGTCACTGCTTAGGGCTACATCAAGAGGAAACAAAACGTAGAGATAGAATGTGAAACTACTTTGTTGTGTCAAGCTTCAAGAAGCTACCACAAATCGTGTTGGATTTAGAGTTCCAAATACATCTATCAATATAGGAGAAAACAGAGTGAATCCTAAAAATTCAAACTGTTACTGGAAATGAACGCTTCAACATAGAAGAACGAAATTTGGGGAACCAAGTCGCCTTAGTGTACTGATCATTACCTGAAAGTATCATCCAGTTTGGGTGAAAAAATATTTGCTGAGATTTCTGGAGATTCGTAATTTTTGGAAGCTTGGCAACCCCTTCCCATGAAAGTGTTTCTCGCCAGTCACTGCTTAGGGCTACATCAAGAGGAAACAAAACGTAGAGATAGAATGTGAAACTACTTTGTTGTGTCAAGTTTCAAGAAGCTAGCACAAACCGTGTTGGATTTAGAGTTCCAAATACATCTATCAATATAGGAGAAAACAGAGTGAAACCTAAAAATTCAAACTGTTACTGGAAATGAACGCTTCAACATAGAAGAACGAAATTTGGGGAACCAAGTCGCCTTAGTGTACTGATCATTACCTGAAAGTATCATCCAGTTTGGGTGAAAAAATATTTGCTGAGATTTCTGGAGATTCGTAATTTTTGGAAGCTTGGCAACCCCTTCCCATGAAAGTGTTTCTCGCCAGTCACTGCTTAGGGCTACATCAAGAGGAAACAAAACGTAGAGATAGAATGTGAAACTACTTTGTTGTGTCAAGTTTCAAGAAGCTAGCACAAACCATGTTGGATTTAGAGTTCCAAATACATCTATCAATATAGGAGAAAACAGAGTGAAACCTAAAAAATCAAGCTGTTACTGGAAATGAACGCTTCAACATAGAAGAATGAAATTTGGGGAACCAAGTCGCCTTAGTGTACTGATCATTACCTGAAAGTATCATCCAGTTTGGGTGAAAAAATATTTGCTGAGATTTCTGGAGATTCGTAATTTTTGGAGACTTGGCAAACCCTTCCCATAAAAGTGTTTCTCGCCAGTCACTGCTTAGGGCTACATCAAGAGGAAACAAAACGTAGAGATAGAATGTGAAACTACTTTGTTGTGTCAACCTTCAAGAAGCTACCACAAATCGTGTTGGATTTAGAGTTCCAATACATCTATCAATATAGGAGAAAACAGAGTGAAACCTAAAATTCAAACTGTTAGTGGAAATGAACGCTTCAACATAGAAGAACGAAATTTGGGGAACCAAGTCGCCTTAGTGTACTGATCATTACCTGAAAGTATCATCCAGTTTGGGTGAAAAAATATTTGCTGAGATTTCTGGAGATTCGTAATTTTTGGAAGCTTGGCAACCCCTTCCCATGAAAGTGTTTCTCGCCAGTCACTGCTTAGGGCTACATCAAGAGGAAACAAAACGTAGAGATAGAACGTGAAACTACTTTGTTTTGTCAACTTTCAAGAAGCTAGCACAAACCGTGTTGGATTCAGAGTTCCAAATACATCTATCAATATAGGAGAAAAGAGAGTGAAACCTAAAAATTCAAACTGTTACTGGAAATGAACGCTTCAACATAGAAGAATGAAATTTGGGGAACCAAGTCGCCTTAGTGTACTGATCATTACCTGAAAGTATCATCCAGTTTGGGTGAAAAAATATTTGCTGAGATTTCTGGAGATTCGTAATTTTTGGAAGCTTGGCAACCCCTTCCCATGAAAGTGTTTCTCGCCAGTCACTGCTTAGGGCTACATCAAGAGGAAACAAAACGTAGAGATAGAACGTGAAACTACTTTGTTGTGACAAGTTTCAAGAAGCTAGCACAAACCGTGTTGGATTTAGAGTTCCAAATACATCTATCAATATAGGAGAAAACAGAGTGAAACCTAAAAATTCAAACTGTTACTGGAAATGAACGCTTCAACATAGAAGAACGAAATTTGGGGAACCAAGTCGCCTTAGTGTACTGATCATTACCTGAAAGTATCATCCAGTTTGGGTGAAAAAATATTTGCTGAGATTTCTGGAGATTCGTAATTTTTGGAAGCTTGGCAACCCCTTCCCATGAAAGTGTTTCTCGCCAGTCACTGCTTAGGGCTACATCAAGAGGAAACAAAACGTAGAGATAGAATGTGAAACTACTTTGTTGTGTCAAGCTTCAAGAAGCTACCACAAATCGTGTTGGATTTAGAGTTCCAAATACATCTATCAATATAGGAGAAAACAGAGTGAAACCTAAAAATTCAAACTGTTACTGGAAATGAACGCTTCAACATAGAAGAACGAAATTTGGGGAACCAAGTCGCCTTAGTGTACTGATCATTACCTGAAAGTATCATCCAGTTTGGGTGAAAAAATATTTGCTGAGATTTCTGGAGATTCGTAATTTTTGGAGACTTGGCAAACCCTTCCCATGAAAGTGTTTCTCGCCAGTCACTGCTTAGGGCTACATCAAGAGGAAACAAAACGTAGAGATAGAACGTGAAACTACTTTGTTGTGTCAAGTTTCAAGAAGCTAGCACAAACCATGTTGGATTTAGAGTTCCAAATACATCTATCAATATAGGAGAAAACAGAGTGAAACCTAAAAATTGAAACTGTTACTGGAAATGAACGCTTCAACATAGAAGAACGAAATTTGGGGAACCAAGTCGCCTTAGTGTACTGATCATTACCTGAAAGTATCATCCAGTTTGGGTGAAAAAATATTTGCTGAGATTTCTGGAGATTCGTAATTTTTGGAAGCTTGGCAACCCCTTCCCATGAAAGTGTTTCTCGCCAGTCACTGCTTAGGGCTACATCAAGAGGAAACAAAACGTAGAGATAGAATGTGAAACTACTTTGTTGTGTCAAGCTTCAAGAAGCTACCACAAATCGTGTTGGGTTTAGAGTTCCAATACATCTATCAATATAGGAGAAAACAGAGTGAAACTTAAAAATTCAAACTGTTAGTGGAAATGAACGCTTCAACATAGAAGAACGAAATTTGGGGAACCAAGTCGCCTTAGTGTACTGATCATTACCTGAAAGTATCATCCAGTTTGGGTGAAAAAATATTTGCTGAGATTTCTGGAGATTCGTAATTTTTGGAAGCTTGGCAACCCCTTCCCATGAAAGTGTTTCTCGCCAGTCACTGCTTAGGGCTACATCAAGAGGAAACAAAACGTAGAGATAGAACGTGAAACTACTTTGTTGTGTCAAGTTTCAAGAAGCTAGCACAAACCGTGTTGGATTTAGAGTTCCAAATACATCTATCAATATAGGAGAAAACAGAGTGAAACCTAAAAATTCAAACTGTTACTGGAAATGAACGCTTCAACATAGAAGAACGAAATTTGGGGAACCAAGTCGCCTTAGTGTACTGATCATTACCTGAAAGTATCATCCAGTTTGGGTGAAAAAATATTTGCTGAGATTTCTGGAGATTCGTAATTTTTGGAAGCTTGGCAACCCCTTCCCATGAAAGTGTTTCTCGCCAGTCACTGCTTAGGGCTACATCAAGAGGAAACAAAACTTAGAGATAGAATGTGAAACTACTTTGTTGTGTCAAGTTTCAAGAAGCTAGCACAAACCATGTTGGATTTAGAGTTCCAAATACATCTATCAATATAGGAGAAAAGAGAGTGAAACCTAAAAATTCAAACTGTTACTGGAAATGAACGCTTCAACATAGAAGAATGAAATTTGGGGAACCAAGTCGCCTTAGTGTACTGATCATTACCTGAAAGTATCATCCAGTTTGGGTGAAAAAATATTTGCTGAGATTTCTGGAGATTCGTAATTTTTGGAGACTTGGCAAACCCTTCCCATGAAAGTGTTTCTCGCCAGTCACTGCTTAGGGCTACATCAAGAGGAAACAAAACGTAGAGAAAGAACGTGAAACTACTTTGCTGTGTCAAGTTTCAAGAAGCTAGCACAAACCGTTTTGGATTTAGCGTTCCAAATACATCTATCAATATAGGAGAAAAGAGAGTGAAACCTAAAAATTCAAACTGTTACTGGAAATGAACGCTTCAACATAGAAGAATGAAATTTGGGGAACCAAGTCGCCTTAGTGTACTGATCATTACCTGAAAGTATCATCCAGTTTGGGTGAAAAAATATTTGCTGAGATTTCTGGAGATTCGTAATTTTTGGAGACTTGGCAAACCCTTCCCATAAAAGTGTTTCTCGCCAGTCACTGCTTAGGGCTACATCAAGAGGAAACAAAACGTAGAGATAGAATGTGAAACTACTTTGTTGTGTCAACCTTCAAGAAGCTACCACAAATCGTGTTGGATTTAGAGTTCCAATACATCTATCAATATAGGAGAAAACAGAGTGAAACCTAAAAATTCAAACTGTTACTGGAAATGAACGCTTCAACATAGAAGAACGAAATTTGGGGAACCAAGTCGCCTTAGTGTACTGATCATTACCTGAAAGTATCATCCAGTTTGGGTGAAAAAATATTTGCTGAGATTTCTGGAGATTCGTAATTTTTGGAAGCTTGGCAACCCCTTCCCATGAAAGTGTTTCTCGCCAGTCACTGCTTAGGGCTACATCAAGAGGAAACAAAACGTAGAGATAGAATGTGAAACTACTTTGTTGTGTCAAGTTTCAAGAAGCTAGCACAAACCATGTTGGATTTAGAGTTCCAAATACATCTATCAATATAGGAGAAAACAGAGTGAAACCTAAAAAATCAAGCTGTTACTGGAAATGAACGCTTCAACATAGAAGAATGAAATTTGGGGAACCAAGTCGCCTTAGTGTACTGATCATTACCTGAAAGTATCATCCAGTTTGGGTGAAAAAATATTTGCTGAGATTTCTGGAGATTCGTAATTTTTGGAGACTTGGCAAACCCTTCCCATAAAAGTGTTTCTCGCCAGTCACTGCTTAGGGCTACATCAAGAGGAAACAAAACGTAGAGATAGAATGTGAAACTACTTTGTTGTGTCAACCTTCAAGAAGCTACCACAAATCGTGTTGGATTTAGAGTTCCAATACATCTATCAATATAGGAGAAAACAGAGTGAAACCTAAAATTCAAACTGTTAGTGGAAATGAACGCTTCAACATAGAAGAACGAAATTTGGGGAACCAAGTCGCCTTAGTGTACTGATCATTACCTGAAAGTATCATCCAGTTTGGGTGAAAAAATATTTGCTGAGATTTCTGGAGATTCGTAATTTTTGGAAGCTTGGCAACCCCTTCCCATGAAAGTGTTTCTCGCCAGTCACTGCTTAGGGCTACATCAAGAGGAAACAAAACTTAGAGATAGAATGTGAAACTACTTTGTTGTGTCAAGTTTCAAGAAGCTAGCACAAACCATGTTGGATTTAGAGTTCCAAATACATCTATCAATATAGGAGAAAAGAGAGTGAAACCTAAAAATTCAAACTGTTACTGGAAATGAACGCTTCAACATAGAAGAATGAAATTTGGGGAACCAAGTCGCCTTAGTGTACTGATCATTACCTGAAAGTATCATCCAGTTTGGGTGAAAAAATATTTGCTGAGATTTCTGGAGATTCGTAATTTTTGGAGACTTGGCAAACACTTCCCATGAAAGTGTTTCTCGCCAGTCACTGCTTAGGGCTACATCAAGAGGAAACAAAACGTAGAGAAAGAACGTGAAACTACTTTGCTGTGTCAAGTTTCAAGAAGCTAGCACAAACCGTTTTGGATTTAGCGTTCCAAATACATCTATCAATATAGGAGAAAAGAGAGTGAAACCTAAAAATTCAAACTGTTACTGGAAATGAACGCTTCAACATAGAAGAATGAAATTTGGGGAACCAAGTCGCCTTAGTGTACTGATCATTACCTGAAAGTATCATCCAGTTTGGGTGAAAAAATATTTGCTGAGATTTCTGGAGATTCGTAATTTTTGGAGACTTGGCAAACCCTTCCCATAAAAGTGTTTCTCGCCAGTCACTGCTTAGGGCTACATCAAGAGGAAACAAAACGTAGAGATAGAATGTGAAACTACTTTGTTGTGTCAACCTTCAAGAAGCTACCACAAATCGTGTTGGATTTAGAGTTCCAATACATCTATCAATATAGGAGAAAACAGAGTGAAACCTAAAAATTCAAACTGTTAGTGGAAATGAACGCTTCAACATAGAAGAACGAAATTTGGGGAACCAAGTCGCCTTAGTGTACTGATCATTACCTGAAAGTATCATCCAGTTTGGGTGAAAAAATATTTGCTGAGATTTCTGGAGATTCGTAATTTTTGGAGACTTGGCAAACCCTTCCCATGGAAGTGTTTCTCGCCAGTCACTGCTTAGGGCTACATCAAGAGGAAACAAAACGTAGAGATAGAACGTGAAACTACTTTGTTGTGTCAAGTTTCAAGAAGCTAGCACAAACCATGTTGGATTTAGAGTTCCAAATACATCTATCAATATAGGAGAAAACAGAGTGAAACCTAAAAATTGAAACTGTTACTGGAAATGAACGCTTCAACATACAAGAACGAAATTTGGGGAACCAAGTCGCCTTAGTGTACTGATCATTACCTGAAAGTATCATCCAGTTTGGGTGAAAAAATATTTGCTGAGATTTCTGGAGATTCGTAATTTTTGGAAGCTTGGCAACCCCTTCCCATGAAAGTGTTTCTCGCCAGTCACTGCTTAGGGCTACATCAAGAGGAAACAAAACGTAGAGATAGAATGTGAAACTACTTTGTTGTGTCAAGCTTCAAGAAGCTAGCACAAATCGTGTTGGATTTAGAGTTCCAAATACATCTATCAATATAGGAGAAAACAGAGTGAAACCTAAAAATTCAAACTGTTACTGGAAATGAACGCTTCAACATAGAAGAACGAAATTTGGGGAACCAAGTCGCCTTAGTGTACTGATCATTACCTGAAAGTATCATCCAGTTTGGGTGAAAAAATATTTGCTGAGATTTCTGGAGATTCGTAATTTTTGGAAGCTTGGCAACCCCTTCCCATGAAAGTGTTTCTCGCCAGTCACTGCTTAGGGCTACATCAAGAGGAAACAAAACGTAGAGATAGAACGTGAAACTACTTTGTTTTGTCAACGTTCAAGAAGCTAGCACAAACCGTCTTGGATTTAGAGTTCCAAATACATCTATCAATATAGGAGAAAACAGAGTGAAACCTAAAAATTCAAACTGTTACTGGAAATGAACGCTTCAACATAGAAGAACGAAATTTGGGGAACCAAGTCGCCTTAGTGTACTGATCATTACCTGAAAGTATCATCCAGTTTGGGTGAAAAAATATTTGCTGAGATTTCTGGAGATTCGTAATTTTTGGAAGCTTGGCAACCCCTTCCCATGAAAGTGTTTCTCGCCAGTCACTGCTTAGGGCTACATCAAGAGGAAACAAAACGTAGAGATAGAACGTGAAACTACTTTGTTGTGTCAAGTTTCAAGAAGCTAGCACAAACCGTCTTGGATTTAGAGTTCCAAATACATCTATCAATATAGGAGAAAACAGAGTGAAACCTAAAAATTCAAACTGTTACTGGAAATGAACGCTTCAACATAGAAGAACGAAATTTGGGGAACCAAGTCGCCTTAGTGTACTGATCATTACCTGAAAGTATCATCCAGTTTGGGTGAAAAAATATTTGCTGAGATTTCTGGAGATTCGTAATTTTTGGAAGCTTGGCAACCCCTTCCCATGAAAGTGTTTCTCGCCAGTCACTGCTTAGGGCTACATCAAGAGGAAACAAAACGTAGAGATAGAAAGTGAAACTACTTTGTTGTGTCAAGTTTCAAGAAGCTAGCACAAACCGTGTTGGATTTAGAGTTCCAAATACATCTATCAATATAGGAGAAAACAGAGTGAAACCTAAAAATTCAAACTGTTACTGGAAATGAACGCTTCAACATAGAAGAACGAAATTTGGGGAACCAAGTCGCCTTAGTGTACTGATCATTACCTGAAAGTATCATCCAGTTTGGGTGAAAAAATATTTGCTGAGATTTCTGGAGATTCGTAATTTTTGGAAGCTTGGCAACCCCTTCCCATGAAAGTGTTTCTCGCCAGTCACTGCTTAGGGCTACATCAAGAGGAAACAAAACGTAGAGATAGAACGTGAAACTACTTTGTTGTGTCAAGTTTCAAGAAGCTAGCACAAACCGTCTTGGATTTAGAGTTCCAAATACATCTATCAATATAGGAGAAAACAGAGTGAAACCTAAAAATTCAAACTGTTACTGGAAATGAACGCTTCAACATAGAAGAACGAAATTTGGGGAACCAAGTCGCCTTAGTGTACTGATCATTACCTGAAAGTATGATCCAGTTTGGGTGAAAAAATATTTGCTGAGATTTCTGGAGATTCGTAATTTTTGGAAGCTTGGCAACCCCTTCCCATGAAAGTGTTTCTCGCCAGTCACTGCTTAGGGCTACATCAAGAGGAAACAAAACGTAGAGATAGAACGTGAAACTACTTTGTTTTGTCAACTTTCAAGAAGCTAGCACAAACCGTGTTGGATTCAGAGTTCCAAATACATCTATCAATATAGGAGAAAACAGAGTGAAACCTAAAAATTCAAACTGTTACTGGAAATGAACGCTTCAACATAGAAGAACGAAATTTGGGGAACCAAGTCGCCTTAGTGTACTGATCATTACCTGAAAGTATCATCCAGTTTGGGTGAAAAAATATTTGCTGAGATTTCTGGAGATTCGTAATTTTGGGAAGCTTGGCAACCCCTTCCCATGAAAGTGTTTCTCGCCAGTCACTGCTTAGGGCTACATCAAGAGGAAACAAAACGTAGAGATAGAACGTGAAACTACTTTGTTGTGTCAAGTTTCAAGAAGCTAGCACAAACCGTCTTGGATTTAGAGTTCCAAATACATCTATCAATATAGGAGAAAACAGAGTGAAACCTAAAAATTCAAACTGTTACTGGAAATGAACGCTTCAACATAGAAGAACGAAATTTGGGGAACCAAGTCGCCTTAGTGTACTGATCATTACCTGAAAGTATCATCCAGTTTGGGTGAAAAAATATTTGCTGAGATTTCTGGAGATTCGTAATTTTTGGAAGCTTGGCAACCCCTTCCCATGAAAGTGTTTCTCGCCAGTCACTGCTTAGGGCTACATCAAGAGGAAACAAAACGTAGAGATAGAACGTGAAACTACTTTGTTGTGTCAAGTTTCAAGAAGCTAGCACAAACCATGTTGGATTTAGAGTTCCAAATACATCTATCAATATAGGAGAAAACAGAGTGAAACCTAAAAATTCAAACTGTTACTGGAAATGAACGCTTCAACATAGAAGAACGAAATTTGGGGAACCAAGTCGCCTTAGTGTACTGATCATTACCTGAAAGTATCATCCAGTTTGGGTGAAAAAATATTTGCTGAGATTTCTGGAGATTCGTAATTTTTGGAAGCTTGGCAACCCCTTCCCATGAAAGTGTTTCTCGCCAGTCACTGCTTAGGGCTACATCAAGAGGAAACAAAACGTAGAGATAGAATGTGAAACTACTTTGTTGTGTCAAGTTTCAAGAAGCTAGCACAAACCGTGTTGGATTTAGAGTTCCAAATACATCTATCAATATAGGAGAAAACAGAGTGAAACCTAAAAATTCAAACTGTTACTGGAAATGAACGCTTCAACATAGAAGAACGAAATTTGGGGAACCAAGTCGCCTTAGTGTACTGATCATTACCTGAAAGTATCATCCAGTTTGGGTGAAAAAATATTTGCTGAGATTTCTGGAGATTCGTAATTTTTGGAAGCTTGGCAACCCCTTCCCATGAAAGTGTTTCTCGCCAGTCACTGCTTAGGGCTACATCAAGAGGAAACAAAACGTAGAGATAGAACGTGAAACTACTTTGTTTTGTCAACTTTCAAGAAGCTAGCACAAACCGTGTTGGATTCAGAGTTCCAAATACATCTATCAATATAGGAGAAAAGAGAGTGAAACCTAAAAATTCAAACTGTTACTGGAAATGAACGCTTCAACATAGAAGAACGAAATTTGGGGAACCAAGTCGCCTTAGTGTACTGATCATTACCTGAAAGTATCATCCAGTTTGGGTGAAAAAATATTTGCTGAGATTTCTGGAGATTCGTAATTTTTGGAAGCTTGGCAACCCCTTCCCATGAAAGTGTTTCTCGCCAGTCACTGCTTAGGGCTACATCAAGAGGAAACAAAACGTAGAGATAGAACGTGAAACTACTTTGTTGTGTCAAGTTTCAAGAAGCTAGCACAAACCGTCTTGGATTTAGAGTTCCAAATACATCTATCAATATAGGAGAAAACAGAGTGAAACCTAAAAATTCAAACTGTTACTGGAAATGAACGCTTCAACATAGAAGAACGAAATTTGGGGAACCAAGTCGCCTTAGTGTACTGATCATTACCTGAAAGTATCATCCAGTTTGGGTGAAAAAATATTTGCTGAGATTTCTGGAGATTCGTAATTTTTGGAAGCTTGGCAACCCCTTCCCATGAAAGTGTTTCTCGCCAGTCACTGCTTAGGGCTACATCAAGAGGAAACAAAACGTAGAGATAGAACGTGAAACTACTTTGTTTTGTCAACTTTCAAGAAGCTAGCACAAACCGTGTTGGATTCAGAGTTCCAAATACATCTATCAATATAGGAGAAAACAGAGTGAAACCTAAAAATTCAAACTGTTAGTGGAAATGAACGCTTCAACATAGAAGAACGAAATTTGGGGAACCAAGTCGCCTTAGTGTACTGATCATTACCTGAAAGTATCATCCAGTTTGGGTGAAAAAATATTTGCTGAGATTTCTGGAGATTCGTAATTTTGGGAAGCTTGGCAACCCCTTCCCATGAAAGTGTTTCTCGCCAGTCACTGCTTAGGGCTACATCAAGAGGAAACAAAACGTAGAGATAGAACGTGAAACTACTTTGTTGTGTCAAGTTTCAAGAAGCTAGCACAAACCGTCTTGGATTTAGAGTTCCAAATACATCTATCAATATAGGAGAAAACAGAGTGAAACCTAAAAATTCAAACTGTTAGTGGAAATGAACGCTTCAACATAGAAGAACGAAATTTGGGGAACCAAGTCGCCTTAGTGTACTGATCATTACCTGAAAGTATCATCCAGTTTGGGTGAAAAAATATTTGCTGAGATTTCTGGAGATTCGTAATTTTTGGAGACTTGGCAAACCCTTCCCATGAAAGTGTTTCTCGCCAGTCAATGCTTAGGGCTACATCAAGAGGAAACAAAACGTAGAGATAGAACGTGAAACTACTTTGCTGTGTCAAGTTTCAAGAAGCTAGCACAAACCGTTTTGGATTTAGCGTTCCAAATACATCTATCAATATAGGAGAAAAGAGAGTGAAACCTAAAAATTCAAACTGTTACTGGAAATGAACGCTTCAACATAGAAGAATGAAATTTGGGGAACCAAGTCGCCTTAGTGTACTGATCATTACCTGAAAGTATCATCCAGTTTGGGTGAAAAAATATTTGCTGAGATTTCTGGAGATTCGTAATTTTTGGAGACTTGGCAAACCCTTCCCATAAAAGTGTTTCTCGCCAGTCACTGCTTAGGGCTACATCAAGAGGAAACAAAACGTAGAGATAGAATGTGAAACTACTTTGTTGTGTCAACCTTCAAGAAGCTACCACAAATCGTGTTGGATTTAGAGTTCCAATACATCTATCAATATAGGAGAAAACAGAGTGAAACCTAAAAATTCAAACTGTTAGTGGAAATGAATGCTCAACATAGAAGAACGAAATTTGGGGAACCAAGTCGCCTTAGTGTACTGATCATTACCTGAAAGTATCATCCAGTTTGGGTGAAAAAATATTTGCTGAGATTTCTGGAGATTCGTAATTTTTGGAAGCTTGGCAACCCCTTCCCATGAAAGTGTTTCTCGCCAGTCACTGCTTAGGGCTACATCAAGAGGAAACAAAACGTAGAGATAGAACGTGAAACTACTTTGTTGTGTCAAGTTTCAAGAAGCTAGCACAAACCATGTTGGATTTAGAGTTCCAAATACATCTATCAATATAGGAGAAAACAGAGTGAAACCTAAAAATTGAAACTGTTACTGGAAATGAACGCTTCAACATAGAAGAACGAAATTTGGGGAACCAAGTCGCCTTAGTGTACTGATCATTACCTGAAAGTATCATCCAGTTTGGGTGAAAAAATATTTGCTGAGATTTCTGGAGATTCGTAATTTTTGGAAGCTTGGCAACCCCTTCCCATGAAAGTGTTTCTCGCCAGTCACTGCTTAGGGCTACATCAAGAGGAAACAAAACGTAGAGATAGAATGTGAAACTACTTTGTTGTGTCAAGCTTCAAGAAGCTAGCACAAATCGTGTTGGATTTAGAGTTCCAAATACATCTATCAATATAGGAGAAAACAGAGTGAAACCTAAAAATTCAAACTGTTACTGGAAATGAACGCTTCAACATAGAAGAACGAAATTTGGGGAACCAAGTCGCCTTAGTGTACTGATCATTACCTGAAAGTATCATCCAGTTTGGGTGAAAAAATATTTGCTGAGATTTCTGGAGATTCGTAATTTTTGGAAGCTTGGCAACCCCTTCCCATGAAAGTGTTTCTCGCCAGTCACTGCTTAGGGCTACATCAAGAGGAAACAAAACGTAGAGATAGAACGTGAAACTACTTTGTTTTGTCAACTTTCAAGAAGCTAGCACAAACCGTGTTGGATTCAGAGTTCCAAATACATCTATCAATATAGGAGAAAAGAGAGTGAAACCTAAAAATTCAAACTGTTACTGGAAATGAACGCTTCAACATAGAAGAACGAAATTTGGGGAACCAAGTCGCCTTAGTGTACTGATCATTACCTGAAAGTATCATCCAGTTTGGGTGAAAAAATATTTGCTGAGATTTCTGGAGATTCGTAATTTTTGGAAGCTTGGCAACCCCTTCCCATGAAAGTGTTTCTCGCCAGTCACTGCTTAGGGCTACATCAAGAGGAAACAAAACGTAGAGATAGAACGTGAAACTACTTTGTTGTGTCAAGTTTCAAGAAGCTAGCACAAACCGTCTTGGATTTAGAGTTCCAAATACATCTATCAATATAGGAGAAAACAGAGTGAAACCTAAAAATTCAAACTGTTACTGGAAATGAACGCTTCAACATAGAAGAACGAAATTTGGGGAACCAAGTCGCCTTAGTGTACTGATCATTACCTGAAAGTATCATCCAGTTTGGGTGAAAAAATATTTGCTGAGATTTCTGGAGATTCGTAATTTTTGGAAGCTTGGCAACCCCTTCCCATGAAAGTGTTTCTCGCCAGTCACTGCTTAGGGCTACATCAAGAGGAAACAAAACGTAGAGATAGAACGTGAAACTACTTTGTTTTGTCAACTTTCAAGAAGCTAGCACAAACCGTGTTGGATTCAGAGTTCCAAATACATCTATCAATATAGGAGAAAAGAGAGTGAAACCTAAAAATTCAAACTGTTACTGGAAATGAACGCTTCAACATAGAAGAATGAAATTTGGGGAACCAAGTCGCCTTAGTGTACTGATCATTACCTGAAAGTATCATCCAGTTTGGGTGAAAAAATATTTGCTGAGATTTCTGGAGATTCGTAATTTTTGGAAGCTTGGCAACCCCTTCCCATGAAAGTGTTTCTCGCCAGTCACTGCTTAGGGCTACATCAAGAGGAAACAAAACGTAGAGATAGAACGTGAAACTACTTTGTTGTGTCAAGTTTCAAGAAGCTAGCACAAACCGTGTTGGATTTAGAGTTCCAAATACATCTATCAATATAGGAGAAAACAGAGTGAAACCTAAAAATTCAAACTGTTACTGGAAATGAACGCTTCAACATAGAAGAACGAAATTTGGGGAACCAAGTCGCCTTAGTGTACTGATCATTACCTGAAAGTATCATCCAGTTTGGGTGAAAAAATATTTGCTGAGATTTCTGGAGATTCGTAATTTTTGGAGACTTGGCAAACCCTTCCCATGAAAGTGTTTCTCGCCAGTCACTGCTTAGGGCTACATCAAGAGGAAACAAAACGTAGAGATAGAACGTGAAACTACTTTGCTGTGTCAAGTTTCAAGAAGCTAGCACAAACCGTTTTGGATTTAGCGTTCCAAATACATCTATCAATATAGGAGAAAAGAGAGTGAAACCTAAAAATTCAAACTGTTACTGGAAATGAACGCTTCAACATAGAAGAATGAAATTTGGGGAACCAAGTCGCCTTAGTGTACTGATCATTACCTGAAAGTATCATCCAGTTTGGGTGAAAAAATATTTGCTGAGATTTCTGGAGATTCGTAATTTTTGGAGACTTGGCAAACCCTTCCCATAAAAGTGTTTCTCGCCAGTCACTGCTTAGGGCTACATCAACAGGAAACAAAACGTAGAGATAGAATGTGAAACTACTTTGCTGTGTCAACCTTCAAGAAGCTACCACAAATCGTGTTGGATTTAGAGTTCCAATACATCTATCAATATAGGAGAAAAGAGAGTGAAACCTAAAAATTCAAACTGTTACTGGAAATGAACGCTTCAACATAGAAGAACGAAATTTGGGGAACCAAGTCGCCTTAGTGTACTGATCATTACCTGAAAGTATCATCCAGTTTGGGTGAAAAAATATTTGCTGAGATTTCTGGAGATTCGTAATTTTTGGAAGCTTGGCAACCCCTTCCCATGAAAGTGTTTCTCGCCAGTCACTGCTTAGGGCTACATCAAGAGGAAACAAAACGTAGAGATAGAACGTGAAACTACTTTGTTTTGTCAACTTTCAAGAAGCTAGCACAAACCGTGTTGGATTCAGAGTTCCAAATACATCTATCAATATAGGAGAAAAGAGAGTGAAACCTAAAAATTCAAACTGTTACTGGAAATGAACGCTTCAACATAGAAGAACGAAATTTGGGGAACCAAGTCGCCTTAGTGTACTGATCATTACCTGAAAGTATCATCCAGTTTGGGTGAAAAAATATTTGCTGAGATTTCTGGAGATTCGTAATTTTTGGAGACTTGGCAAACCCTTCCCATGAAAGTGTTTCTCGCCAGTCACTGCTTAGGGCTACATCAAGAGGAAACAAAACGTAGAGATAGAACGTGAAACTACTTTGTTGTGTCAAGTTTCAAGAAGCTAGCACAAACCATGTTGGATTTAGAGTTCCAAATACATCTATCAATATAGGAGAAAACAGAGTGAAACCTAAAAATTGAAACTGTTACTGGAAATGAACGCTTCAACATAGAAGAACGAAATTTGGGGAACCAAGTCGCCTTAGTGTACTGATCATTACCTGAAAGTATCATCCAGTTTGGGTGAAAAAATATTTGCTGAGATTTCTGGAGATTCGTAATTTTTGGAAGCTTGGCAACCCCTTCCCATGAAAGTGTTTCTCGCCAGTCACTGCTTAGGGCTACATCAAGAGGAAACAAAACGTAGAGATAGAATGTGAAACTACTTTGTTGTGTCAAGCTTCAAGAAGCTAGCACAAATCGTGTTGGATTTAGAGTTCCAAATACATCTATCAATATAGGAGAAAACAGAGTGAAACCTAAAAATTCAAACTGTTACTGGAAATGAACGCTTCAACATAGAAGAACGAAATTTGGGGAACCAAGTCGCCTTAGTGTACTGATCATTACCTGAAAGTATCATCCAGTTTGGGTGAAAAAATATTTGCTGAGATTTCTGGAGATTCGTAATTTTTGGAAGCTTGGCAACCCCTTCCCATGAAAGTGTTTCTCGCCAGTCACTGCTTAGGGCTACATCAAGAGGAAACAAAACGTAGAGATAGAACGTGAAACTACTTTGTTTTGTCAACTTTCAAGAAGCTAGCACAAACCGTGTGGGATTCAGAGTTCCAAATACATCTATCAATATAGGAGAAAACAGAGTGAAACCTAAAAATTCAAACTGTTACTGGAAATGAACGCTTCAACATAGAAGAACGAAATTTGGGGAACCAAGTCGCCTTAGTGTACTGATCATTACCTGAAAGTATCATCCAGTTTGGGTGAAAAAATATTTGCTGAGATTTCTGGAGATTCGTAATTTTTGGAAGCTTGGCAACCCCTTCCCATGAAAGTGTTTCTCGCCAGTCACTGCTTAGGGCTACATCAAGAGGAAACAAAACGTAGAGATAGAACGTGAAACTACTTTGTTGTGTCAAGTTTCAAGAAGCTAGCACAAACCGTCTTGGATTTAGAGTTCCAAATACATCTATCAATATAGGAGAAAACAGAGTGAAACCTAAAAATTCAAACTGTTACTGGAAATGAACGCTTCAACATAGAAGAACGAAATTTGGGGAACCAAGTCGCCTTAGTGTACTGATCATTACCTGAAAGTATCATCCAGTTTGGGTGAAAAAATATTTGCTGAGATTTCTGGAGATTCGTAATTTTTGGAGACTTGGCAAACCCTTCCCATGAAAGTGTTTCTCGCCAGTCACTGCTTAGGGCTACATCAAGAGGAAACAAAACGTAGAGATAGAACGTGAAACTACTTTGCTGTGTCAAGTTTCAAGAAGCTAGCACAAACCGTTTTGGATTTAGCGTTCCAAATACATCTATCAATATAGGAGAAAAGAGAGTGAAACCTAAAAATTCAAACTGTTACTGGAAATGAACGCTTCAACATAGAAGAATGAAATTTGGGGAACCAAGTCGCCTTAGTGTACTGATCATTACCTGAAAGTATCATCCAGTTTGGGTGAAAAAATATTTGCTGAGATTTCTGGAGATTCGTAATTTTTGGAGACTTGGCAAACCCTTCCCATAAAAGTGTTTCTCGCCAGTCACTGCTTAGGGCTACATCAACAGGAAACAAAACGTAGAGATAGAATGTGAAACTACTTTGCTGTGTCAACCTTCAAGAAGCTACCACAAATCGTGTTGGATTTAGAGTTCCAATACATCTATCAATATAGGAGAAAAGAGAGTGAAACCTAAAAATTCAAACTGTTACTGGAAATGAACGCTTCAACATAGAAGAACGAAATTTGGGGAACCAAGTCGCCTTAGTGTACTGATCATTACCTGAAAGTATCATCCAGTTTGGGTGAAAAAATATTTGCTGAGATTTCTGGAGATTCGTAATTTTGGGAAGCTTGGCAACCCCTTCCCATGAAAGTGTTTCTCGCCAGTCACTGCTTAGGGCTACATCAAGAGGAAACAAAACGTAGAGATAGAACGTGAAACTACTTTGTTGTGTCAAGTTTCAAGAAGCTAGCACAAACCGTCTTGGATTTAGAGTTCCAAATGCATCTATCAATATAGGAGAAAACAGAGTGAAACCTAAAAATTCAAACTGTTACTGGAAATGAACGCTTCAACATAGAAGAACGAAATTTGGGGAACCAAGTCGCCTTAGTGTACTGATCATTACCTGAAAGTATCATCCAGTTTGGGTGAAAAAATATTTGCTGAGATTTCTGGAGATTCGTAATTTTTGGAAGCTTGGCAACCCCTTCCCATGAAAGTGTTTCTCGCCAGTCACTGCTTAGGGCTACATCAAGAGGAAACAAAACGTAGAGATAGAACGTGAAACTACTTTGTTGTGTCAAGTTTCAAGAAGCTAGCACAAACCATGTTGGATTTAGAGTTCCAAATACATCTATCAATATAGGAGAAAACAGAGTGAAACCTAAAAATTCAAACTGTTACTGGAAATGAACGCTTCAACATAGAAGAACGAAATTTGGGGAACCAAGTCGCCTTAGTGTACTGATCATTACCTGAAAGTATCATCCAGTTTGGGTGAAAAAATATTTGCTGAGATTTCTGGAGATTCGTAATTTTTGGAAGCTTGGCAACCCCTTCCCATGAAAGTGTTTCTCGCCAGTCACTGCTTAGGGCTACATCAAGAGGAAACAAAACGTAGAGATAGAACGTGAAACTACTTTGTTGTGTCAAGTTTCAAGAAGCTAGCACAAACCGTCTTGGATTTAGAGTTCCAAATACATCTATCAATATAGGAGAAAACAGAGTGAAACCTAAAAATTCAAACTGTTACTGGAAATGAACGCTTCAACATAGAAGAACGAAATTTGGGGAACCAAGTCGCCTTAGTGTACTGATCATTACCTGAAAGTATCATCCAGTTTGGGTGAAAAAATATTTGCTGAGATTTCTGGAGATTCGTAATTTTTGGAAGCTTGGCAACCCCTTCCCATGAAAGTGTTTCTCGCCAGTCACTGCTTAGGGCTACATCAAGAGGAAACAAAACGTAGAGATAGAACGTGAAACTACTTTGTTGTGTCAAGTTTCAAGAAGCTAGCACAAACCGTGTTGGATTTAGAGTTCCAAATACATCTATCAATATAGGAGAAAACAGAGTGAAACCTAAAAATTCAAACTGTTACTGGAAATGAACGCTTCAACATAGAAGAACGAAATTTGGGGAACCAAGTCGCCTTAGTGTACTGATCATTACCTGAAAGTATCATCCAGTTTGGGTGAAAAAATATTTGCTGAGATTTCTGGAGATTCGTAATTTTTGGAAGCTTGGCAACCCCTTCCCATGAAAGTGTTTCTCGCCAGTCACTGCTTAGGGCTACATCAAGAGGAAACAAAACGTAGAGATAGAACGTGAAACTACTTTGTTTTGTCAACTTTCAAGAAGCTAGCACAAACCGTGTTGGATTCAGAGTTCCAAATACATCTATCAATATAGGAGAAAACAGAGTGAAACCTAAAAATTCAAACTGTTACTGGAAATGAACGCTTCAACATAGAAGAACGAAATTTGGGGAACCAAGTCGCCTTAGTGTACTGATCATTACCTGAAAGTATCATCCAGTTTGGGTGAAAAAATATTTGCTGAGATTTCTGGAGATTCGTAATTTTTGGAAGCTTGGCAACCCCTTCCCATGAAAGTGTTTCTCGCCAGTCACTGCTTAGGGCTACATCAAGAGGAAACAAAACATAGAGATAGAACGTGAAACTACTTTGTTGTGTCAAGTTTCAAGAAGCTAGCACAAACCGTCTTGGATTTAGAGTTCCAAATACATCTATCAATATAGGAGAAAACAGAGTGAAACCTAAAAATTCAAACTGTTACTGGAAATGAACGCTTCAACATAGAAGAACGAAATTTGGGGAACCAAGTCGCCTTAGTGTACTGATCATTACCTGAAAGTATCATCCAGTTTGGGTGAAAAAATATTTGCTGAGATTTCTGGAGATTCGTAATTTTGGGAAGCTTGGCAACCCCTTCCCATGAAAGTGTTTCTCGCCAGTCACTGCTTAGGGCTACATCAAGAGGAAACAAAACGTAGAGATAGAACGTGAAACTACTTTGTTGTGTCAAGTTTCAAGAAGCTAGCACAAACCGTCTTGGATTTAGAGTTCCAAATACATCTATCAATATAGGAGAAAACAGAGTGAAACCTAAAAATTCAAACTGTTAGTGGAAATGAACGCTTCAACATAGAAGAACGAAATTTGGGGAACCAAGTCGCCTTAGTGTACTGATCATTACCTGAAAGTATCATCCAGTTTGGGTGAAAAAATATTTGCTGAGATTTCTGGAGATTCGTAATTTTTGGAGACTTGGCAAACCCTTCCCATGAAAGTGTTTCTCGCCAGTCACTGCTTAGGGCTACATCAAGAGGAAACAAAACGTAGAGATAGAACGTGAAACTACTTTGCTGTGTCAAGTTTCAAGAAGCTAGCACAAACCGTTTTGGATTTAGCGTTCCAAATACATCTATCAATATAGGAGAAAAGAGAGTGAAACCTAAAAATTCAAACTGTTACTGGAAATGAACGCTTCAACATAGAAGAATGAAATTTGGGGAACCAAGTCGCCTTAGTGTACTGATCATTACCTGAAAGTATCATCCAGTTTGGGTGAAAAAATATTTGCTGAGATTTCTGGAGATTCGTAATTTTTGGAGACTTGGCAAACCCTTCCCATAAAAGTGTTTCTCGCCAGTCACTGCTTAGGGCTACATCAAGAGGAAACAAATCGTAGAGATAGAATGTGAAACTACTTTGTTGTGTCAACCTTCAAGAAGCTACCACAAATCGTGTTGGATTTAGAGTTCCAATACATCTATCAATATAGGAGAAAACAGAGTGAAACCTAAAAATTCAAACTGTTAGTGGAAATGAACGCTTCAACATAGAAGAACGAAATTTGGGGAACCAAGTCGCCTTAGTGTACTGATCATTACCTGAAAGTATCATCCAGTTTGGGTGAAAAAATATTTGCTGAGATTTCTGGAGATTCGTAATTTTTGGAAGCTTGGCAACCCCTTCCCATGAAAGTGTTTCTCGCCAGTCACTGCTTAGGGCTACATCAAGAGGAAACAAAACGTAGAGATAGAACGTGAAACTACTTTGTTTTGTCAACTTTCAAGAAGCTAGCACAAACCGTGTTGGATTCAGAGTTCCAAATACATCTATCAATATAGGAGAAAAGAGAGTGAAACCTAAAAATTCAAACTGTTACTGGAAATGAACGCTTCAACATAGAAGAACGAAATTTGGGGAACCAAGTCGCCTTAGTGTACTGATCATTACCTGAAAGTATCATCCAGTTTGGGTGAAAAAATATTTGCTGAGATTTCTGGAGATTCGTAATTTTTGGAGACTTGGCAAACCCTTCCCATGAAAGTGTTTCTCGCCAGTCACTGCTTAGGGCTACATCAAGAGGAAACAAAACGTAGAGATAGAACGTGAAACTACTTTGTTGTGTCAAGTTTCAAGAAGCTAGCACAAACCATGTTGGATTTAGAGTTCCAAATACATCTATCAATATAGGAGAAAACAGAGTGAAACCTAAAAATTGAAACTGTTACTGGAAATGAACGCTTCAACATAGAAGAACGAAATTTGGGGAACCAAGTCGCCTTAGTGTACTGATCATTACCTGAAAGTATCATCCAGTTTGGGTGAAAAAATATTTGCTGAGATTTCTGGAGATTCGTAATTTTTGGAAGCTTGGCAACCCCTTCCCATGAAAGTGTTTCTCGCCAGTCACTGCTTAGGGCTACATCAAGAGGAAACAAAACGTAGAGATAGAATGTGAAACTACTTTGTTGTGTCAAGCTTCAAGAAGCTAGCACAAATCGTGTTGGATTTAGAGTTCCAAATACATCTATCAATATAGGAGAAAACAGAGTGAAACCTAAAAATTCAAACTGTTACTGGAAATGAACGCTTCAACATAGAAGAACGAAATTTGGGGAACCAAGTCGCCTTAGTGTACTGATCATTACCTGAAAGTATCATCCAGTTTGGGTGAAAAAATATTTGCTGAGATTTCTGGAGATTCGTAATTTTTGGAAGCTTGGCAACCCCTTCCCATGAAAGTGTTTCTCGCCAGTCACTGCTTAGGGCTACATCAAGAGGAAACAAAACGTAGAGATAGAACGTGAAACTACTTTGTTTTGTCAACTTTCAAGAAGCTAGCACAAACCGTGTTGGATTCAGAGTTCCAAATACATCTATCAATATAGGAGAAAACAGAGTGAAACCTAAAAATTCAAACTGTTACTGGAAATGAACGCTTCAACATAGAAGAACGAAATTTGGGGAACCAAGTCGCCTTAGTGTACTGATCATTACCTGAAAGTATCATCCAGTTTGGGTGAAAAAATATTTGCTGAGATTTCTGGAGATTCGTAATTTTTGGAAGCTTGGCAACCCCTTCCCATGAAAGTGTTTCTCGCCAGTCACTGCTTAGGGCTACATCAAGAGGAAACAAAACGTAGAGATAGAACGTGAAACTACTTTGTTGTGTCAAGTTTCAAGAAGCTAGCACAAACCGTCTTGGATTTAGAGTTCCAAATGCATCTATCAATATAGGAGAAAACAGAGTGAAACCTAAAAATTCAAACTGTTACTGGAAATGAACGCTTCAACATAGAAGAACGAAATTTGGGGAACCAAGTCGCCTTAGTGTACTGATCATTACCTGAAAGTATCATCCAGTTTGGGTGAAAAAATATTTGCTGAGATTTCTGGAGATTCGTAATTTTTGGAAGCTTGGCAACCCCTTCCCATGAAAGTGTTTCTCGCCAGTCACTGCTTAGGGCTACATCAAGAGGAAACAAAACGTAGAGATAGAACGTGAAACTACTTTGTTGTGTCAAGTTTCAAGAAGCTAGCACAAACCATGTTGGATTTAGAGTTCCAAATACATCTATCAATATAGGAGAAAACAGAGTGAAACCTAAAAATTCAAACTGTTACTGGAAATGAACGCTTCAACATAGAAGAACGAAATTTGGGGAACCAAGTCGCCTTAGTGTACTGATCATTACCTGAAAGTATCATCCAGTTTGGGTGAAAAAATATTTGCTGAGATTTCTGGAGATTCGTAATTTTTGGAAGCTTGGCAACCCCTTCCCATGAAAGTGTTTCTCGCCAGTCACTGCTTAGGGCTACATCAAGAGGAAACAAAACGTAGAGATAGAACGTGAAACTACTTTGTTGTGTCAAGTTTCAAGAAGCTAGCACAAACCGTCTTGGATTTAGAGTTCCAAATACATCTATCAATATAGGAGAAAACAGAGTGAAACCTAAAAATTCAAACTGTTACTGGAAATGAACGCTTCAACATAGAAGAACGAAATTTGGGGAACCAAGTCGCCTTAGTGTACTGATCATTACCTGAAAGTATCATCCAGTTTGGGTGAAAAAATATTTGCTGAGATTTCTGGAGATTCGTAATTTTTGGAAGCTTGGCAACCCTTTCCCATGAAAGTGTTTCTCGCCAGTCACTGCTTAGGGCTACATCAAGAGGAAACAAAACGTAGAGATAGAACGTGAAACTACTTTGTTGTGTCAAGTTTCAAGAAGCTAGCACAAACCGTGTTGGATTTAGAGTTCCAAATACATCTATCAATATAGGAGAAAACAGAGTGAAACCTAAAAATTCAAACTGTTACTGGAAATGAACGCTTCAACATAGAAGAACGAAATTTGGGGAACCAAGTCGCCTTAGTGTACTGATCATTACCTGAAAGTATCATCCAGTTTGGGTGAAAAAATATTTGCTGAGATTTCTGGAGATTCGTAATTTTTGGAAGCTTGGCAACCCCTTCCCATGAAAGTGTTTCTCGCCAGTCACTGCTTAGGGCTACATCAAGAGGAAACAAAACGTAGAGATAGAACGTGAAACTACTTTGTTTTGTCAACTTTCAAGAAGCTAGCACAAACCGTGTTGGATTCAGAGTTCCAAATACATCTATCAATATAGGAGAAAACAGAGTGAAACCTAAAAATTCAAACTGTTACTGGAAATGAACGCTTCAACATAGAAGAACGAAATTTGGGGAACCAAGTCGCCTTAGTGTACTGATCATTACCTGAAAGTATCATCCAGTTTGGGTGAAAAAATATTTGCTGAGATTTCTGGAGATTCGTAATTTTTGGAAGCTTGGCAACCCCTTCCCATGAAAGTGTTTCTCGCCAGTCACTGCTTAGGGCTACATCAAGAGGAAACAAAACGTAGAGATAGAACGTGAAACTACTTTGTTGTGTCAAGTTTCAAGAAGCTAGCACAAACCGTCTTGGATTTAGAGTTCCAAATACATCTATCAATATAGGAGAAAACAGAGTGAAACCTAAAAATTCAAACTGTTACTGGAAATGAACGCTTCAACATAGAAGAACGAAATTTGGGGAACCAAGTCGCCTTAGTGTACTGATCATTACCTGAAAGTATCATCCAGTTTGGGTGAAAAAATATTTGCTGAGATTTCTGGAGATTCGTAATTTTTGGAAGCTTGGCAACCCCTTCCCATGAAAGTGTTTCTCGCCAGTCACTGCTTAGGGCTACATCAAGAGGAAACAAAACGTAGAGATAGAACGTGAAACTACTTTGTTGTGTCAAGTTTCAAGAAGCTAGCACAAACCGTGTTGGATTTAGAGTTCCAAATACATCTATCAATATAGGAGAAAACAGAGTGAAACCTAAAAATTCAAACTGTTACTGGAAATGAACGCTTCAACATAGAAGAACGAAATTTGGGGAACCAAGTCGCCTTAGTGTACTGATCATTACCTGAAAGTATCATCCAGTTTGGGTGAAAAAATATTTGCTGAGATTTCTGGAGATTCGTAATTTTTGGAAGCTTGGCAACCCCTTCCCATGAAAGTGTTTCTCGCCAGTCACTGCTTAGGGCTACATCAAGAGGAAACAAAACGTAGAGATAGAATGTGAAACTACTTTGTTGTGTCAAGCTTCAAGAAGCTACCACAAATCGTGTTGGATTTAGAGTTCCAAATACATCTATCAATATAGGAGAAAACAGAGTGAAACCTAAAAATTCAAACTGTTACTGGAAATGAACGCTTCAACATAGAAGAACGAAATTTGGGGAACCAAGTCGCCTTAGTGTACTGATCATTACCTGAAAGTATCATCCAGTTTGGGTGAAAAAATATTTGCTGAGATTTCTGGAGATTCGTAATTTTTGGAAGCTTGGCAACCCCTTCCCATGAAAGTGTTTCTCGCCAGTCACTGCTTAGGGCTACATCAAGAGGAAACAAAACGTAGAGATAGAACGTGAAACTACTTTGTTGTGTCAAGTTTCAAGAAGCTAGCACAAACCGTGTTGGATTTAGAGTTCCAAATACATCTATCAATATAGGAGAAAACAGAGTGAAACCTAAAAATTCAAACTGTTACTGGAAATGAACGCTTCAACATAGAAGAACGAAATTTGGGGAACCAAGTCGCCTTAGTGTACTGATCATTACCTGAAAGTATCATCCAGTTTGGGTGAAAAAATATTTGCTGAGATTTCTGGAGATTCGTAATTTTTGGAAGCTTGGCAACCCCTTCCCATGAAAGTGTTTCTCGCCAGTCACTGCTTAGGGCTACATCAAGAGGAAACAAAACGTAGAGATAGAATGTGAAACTACTTTGTTGTGTCAAGTTTCAAGAAGCTAGCACAAACCATGTTGGATTTAGAGTTCCAAATACATCTATCAATATAGGAGAAAACAGAGTGAAACCTAAAAAATCAAGCTGTTACTGGAAATGAACGCTTCAACATAGAAGAATGAAATTTGGGGAACCAAGTCGCCTTAGTGTACTGATCATTACCTGAAAGTATCATCCAGTTTGGGTGAAAAAATATTTGCTGAGATTTCTGGAGATTCGTAATTTTTGGAGACTTGGCAAACCCTTCCCATAAAAGTGTTTCTCGCCAGTCACTGCTTAGGGCTACATCAAGAGGAAACAAAACGTAGAGATAGAATGTGAAACTACTTTGTTGTGTCAACCTTCAAGAAGCTACCACAAATCGTGTTGGATTTAGAGTTCCAATACATCTATCAATAAGGGGAAAACAGAGTGAAACCTAAAATTCAAACTGTTAGTGGAAATGAACGCTTCAACATAGAAGAACGAAATTTGGGGAACCAAGTCGCCTTAGTGTACTGATCATTACCTGAAAGTATCATCCAGTTTGGGTGAAAAAATATTTGCTGAGATTTCTGGAGATTCGTAATTTTTGGAAGCTTGGCAACCCCTTCCCATGAAAGTGTTTCTCGCCAGTCACTGCTTAGGGCTACATCAAGAGGAAACAAAACGTAGAGATAGAACGTGAAACTACTTTGTTTTGTCAACTTTCAAGAAGCTAGCACAAACCGTGTTGGATTCAGAGTTCCAAATACATCTATCAATATAGGAGAAAAGAGAGTGAAACCTAAAAATTCAAACTGTTACTGGAAATGAACGCTTCAACATAGAAGAATGAAATTTGGGGAACCAAGTCGCCTTAGTGTACTGATCATTACCTGAAAGTATCATCCAGTTTGGGTGAAAAAATATTTGCTGAGATTTCTGGAGATTCGTAATTTTTGGAAGCTTGGCAACCCCTTCCCATGAAAGTGTTTCTCGCCAGTCACTGCTTAGGGCTACATCAAGAGGAAACAAAACGTAGAGATAGAACGTGAAACTACTTTGTTGTGTCAAGTTTCAAGAAGCTAGCACAAACCGTGTTGGATTTAGAGTTCCAAATACATCTATCAATATAGGAGAAAACAGAGTGAAACCTAAAAATTCAAACTGTTACTGGAAATGAACGCTTCAACATAGAAGAACGAAATTTGGGGAACCAAGTCGCCTTAGTGTACTGATCATTACCTGAAAGTATCATCCAGTTTGGGTGAAAAAATATTTGCTGAGATTTCTGGAGATTCGTAATTTTTGGAAGCTTGGCAACCCCTTCCCATGAAAGTGTTTCTCGCCAGTCACTGCTTAGGGCTACATCAAGAGGAAACAAAACGTAGAGATAGAATGTGAAACTACTTTGTTGTGTCAAGCTTCAAGAAGCTACCACAAATCGTGTTGGATTTAGAGTTCCAAATACATCTATCAATATAGGAGAAAACAGAGTGAAACCTAAAAATTCAAACTGTTACTGGAAATGAACGCTTCAACATAGAAGAACGAAATTTGGGGAACCAAGTCGCCTTAGTGTACTGATCATTACCTGAAAGTATCATCCAGTTTGGGTGAAAAAATATTTGTTGAGATTTCTGGAGATTCGTAATTTTTGGAGACTTGGCAAACCCTTCCCATGAAAGTGTTTCTCGCCAGTCACTGCTTAGGGCTACATCAAGAGGAAACAAAACGTAGAGATAGAACGTGAAACTACTTTGTTGTGTCAAGTTTCAAGAAGCTAGCACAAACCATGTTGGATTTAGAGTTCCAAATACATCTATCAATATAGGAGAAAACAGAGTGAAACCTAAAAATTGAAACTGTTACTGGAAATGAACGCTTCAACATAGAAGAACGAAATTTGGGGAACCAAGTCGCCTTAGTGTACTGATCATTACCTGAAAGTATCATCCAGTTTGGGTGAAAAAATATTTGCTGAGATTTCTGGAGATTCGTAATTTTTGGAAGCTTGGCAACCCCTTCCCATGAAAGTGTTTCTCGCCAGTCACTGCTTAGGGCTACATCAAGAGGAAACAAAACGTAGAGATAGAATGTGAAACTACTTTGTTGTGTCAAGCTTCAAGAAGCTACCACAAATCGTGTTGGATTTAGAGTTCCAAATACATCTATCAATATAGGAGAAAACAGAGTGAAACCTAAAAATTCAAACTGTTACTGGAAATGAACGCTTCAACATAGAAGAACGAAATTTGGGGAACCAAGTCGCCTTAGTGTACTGATCATTACCTGAAAGTATCATCCAGTTTGGGTGAAAAAATATTTGCTGAGATTTCTGGAGATTCGTAATTTTTGGAAGCTTGGCAACCCCTTCCCATGAAAGTGTTTCTCGCCAGTCACTGCTTAGGGCTACATCAAGAGGAAACAAAACGTAGAGATAGAACGTGAAACTACTTTGTTGTGTCAAGTTTCAAGAAGCTAGCACAAACCGTGTTGGATTTAGAGTTCCAAATACATCTATCAATATAGGAGAAAACAGAGTGAAACCTAAAAATTCAAACTGTTACTGGAAATGAACGCTTCAACATAGAAGAACGAAATTTGGGGAACCAAGTCGCCTTAGTGTACTGATCATTACCTGAAAGTATCATCCAGTTTGGGTGAAAAAATATTTGCTGAGATTTCTGGAGATTCGTAATTTTTGGAAGCTTGGCAACCCCTTCCCATGAAAGTGTTTCTCGCCAGTCACTGCTTAGGGCTACATCAAGAGGAAACAAAACGTAGAGATAGAATGTGAAACTACTTTGTTGTGTCAAGTTTCAAGAAGCTAGCACAAACCATGTTGGATTTAGAGTTCCAAATACATCTATCAATATAGGAGAAAACAGAGTGAAACCTAAAAAATCAAGCTGTTACTGGAAATGAACGCTTCAACATAGAAGAATGAAATTTGGGGAACCAAGTCGCCTTAGTGTACTGATCATTACCTGAAAGTATCATCCAGTTTGGGTGAAAAAATATTTGCTGAGATTTCTGGAGATTCGTAATTTTTGGAGACTTGGCAAACCCTTCCCATAAAAGTGTTTCTCGCCAGTCACTGCTTAGGGCTACATCAAGAGGAAACAAAACGTAGAGATAGAATGTGAAACTACTTTGTTGTGTCAACCTTCAAGAAGCTACCACAAATCGTGTTGGATTTAGAGTTCCAATACATCTATCAATATAGGAGAAAACAGAGTGAAACCTAAAATTCAAACTGTTAGTGGAAATGAACGCTTCAACATAGAAGAACGAAATTTGGGGAACCAAGTCGCCTTAGTGTACTGATCATTACCTGAAAGTATCATCCAGTTTGGGTGAAAAAATATTTGCTGAGATTTCTGGAGATTCGTAATTTTTGGAAGCTTGGCAACCCCTTCCCATGAAAGTGTTTCTCGCCAGTCACTGCTTAGGGCTACATCAAGAGGAAACAAAACGTAGAGATAGAACGTGAAACTACTTTGTTTTGTCAACTTTCAAGAAGCTAGCACAAACCGTGTTGGATTCAGAGTTCCAAATACATCTATCAATATAGGAGAAAAGAGAGTGAAACCTAAAAATTCAAACTGTTACTGGAAATGAACGCTTCAACATAGAAGAATGAAATTTGGGGAACCAAGTCGCCTTAGTGTACTGATCATTACCTGATAGTATCATCCAGTTTGGGTGAAAAAATATTTGCTGAGATTTCTGGAGATTCGTAATTTTTGGAAGCTTGGCAACCCCTTCCCATGAAAGTGTTTCTCGCCAGTCACTGCTTAGGGCTACATCAAGAGGAAACAAAACGTAGAGATAGAACGTGAAACTACTTTGTTGTGTCAAGTTTCAAGAAGCTAGCACAAACCGTGTTGGATTTAGAGTTCCAAATACATCTATCAATATAGGAGAAAACAGAGTGAAACCTAAAAATTCAAACTGTTACTGGAAATGAACGCTTCAACATAGAAGAACGAAATTTGGGGAACCAAGTCGCCTTAGTGTACTGATCATTACCTGAAAGTATCATCCAGTTTGGGTGAAAAAATATTTGCTGAGATTTCTGGAGATTCGTAATTTTTGGAAGCTTGGCAACCCCTTCCCATGAAAGTGTTTCTCGCCAGTCACTGCTTAGGGCTACATCAAGAGGAAACAAAACGTAGAGATAGAATGTGAAACTACTTTGTTGTGTCAAGCTTCAAGAAGCTACCACAAATCGTGTTGGATTTAGAGTTCCAAATACATGTATCAATATAGGAGAAAACAGAGTGAAACCTAAAAATTCAAACTGTTACTGGAAATGAACGCTTCAACATAGAAGAACGAAATTTGGGGAACCAAGTCGCCTTAGTGTACTGATCATTACCTGAAAGTATCATCCAGTTTGGGTGAAAAAATATTTGCTGAGATTTCTGGAGATTCGTAATTTTTGGAGACTTGGCAAACCCTTCCCATGAAAGTGTTTCTCGCCAGTCACTGCTTAGGGCTACATCAAGAGGAAACAAAACGTAGAGATAGAACGTGAAACTACTTTGTTGTGTCAAGTTTCAAGAAGCTAGCACAAACCATGTTGGATTTAGAGTTCCAAATACATCTATCAATATAGGAGAAAACAGAGTGAAACCTAAAAATTGAAACTGTTACTGGAAATGAACGCTTCAACATAGAAGAACGAAATTTGGGGAACCAAGTCGCCTTAGTGTACTGATCATTACCTGAAAGTATCATCCAGTTTGGGTGAAAAAATATTTGCTGAGATTTCTGGAGATTCGTAATTTTTGGAAGCTTGGCAACCCCTTCCCATGAAAGTGTTTCTCGCCAGTCACTGCTTAGGGCTACATCAAGAGGAAACAAAACGTAGAGATAGAATGTGAAACTACTTTGTTGTGTCAAGCTTCAAGAAGCTAGCACAAATCGTGTTGGATTTAGAGTTCCAAATACATCTATCAATATAGGAGAAAACAGAGTGAAACCTAAAAATTCAAACTGTTACTGGAAATGAACGCTTCAACATAGAAGAACGAAATTTGGGGAACCAAGTCGCCTTAGTGTACTGATCATTACCTGAAAGTATCATCCAGTTTGGGTGAAAAAATATTTGCTGAGATTTCTGGAGATTCGTAATTTTTGGAAGCTTGGCAACCCCTTCCCATGAAAGTGTTTCTCGCCAGTCACTGCTTAGGGCTACATCAAGAGGAAACAAAACGTAGAGATAGAACGTGAAACTACTTTGTTTTGTCAACTTTCAAGAAGCTAGCACAAACCGTGTTGGATTCAGAGTTCCAAATACATCTATCAATATAGGAGAAAACAGAGTGAAACCTAAAAATTCAAACTGTTACTGGAAATGAACGCTTCAACATAGAAGAACGAAATTTGGGGAACCAAGTCGCCTTAGTGTACTGATCATTACCTGAAAGTATCATCCAGTTTGGGTGAAAAAATATTTGCTGAGATTTCTGGAGATTCGTAATTTTTGGAAGCTTGGCAACCCCTTCCCATGAAAGTGTTTCTCGCCAGTCACTGCTTAGGGCTACATCAAGAGGAAACAAAACGTAGAGATAGAACGTGAAACTACTTTGTTGTGTCAAGTTTCAAGAAGCTAGCACAAACCGTCTTGGATTTAGAGTTCCAAATACATCTATCAATATAGGAGAAAACAGAGTGAAACCTAAAAATTCAAACTGTTACTGGAAATGAACGCTTCAACATAGAAGAACGAAATTTGGGGAACCAAGTCGCCTTAGTGTACTGATCATTACCTGAAAGTATCATCCAGTTTGGGTGAAAAAATATTTGCTGAGATTTCTGGAGATTCGTAATTTTTGGAAGCTTGGCAACCCCTTCCCATGAAAGTGTTTCTCGCCAGTCACTGCTTAGGGCTACATCAAGAGGAAACAAAACGTAGAGATAGAACGTGAAACTACTTTGTTGTGTCAAGTTTCAAGAAGCTAGCACAAACCATGTTGGATTTAGAGTTCCAAATACATCTATCAATATAGGAGAAAACAGAGTGAAACCTAAAAATTCAAACTGTTACTGGAAATGAACGCTTCAACATAGAAGAACGAAATTTGGGGAACCAAGTCGCCTTAGTGTACTGATCATTACCTGAAAGTATCATCCAGTTTGGGTGAAAAAATATTTGCTGAGATTTCTGGAGATTCGTAATTTTTGGAAGCTTGGCAACCCCTTCCCATGAAAGTGTTTCTCGCCAGTCACTGCTTAGGGCTACATCAAGAGGAAACAAAACGTAGAGATAGAACGTGAAACTACTTTGTTTTGTCAACTTTCAAGAAGCTAGCACAAACCGTGTTGGATTCAGAGTTCCAAATACATCTATCAATATAGGAGAAAACAGAGTGAAACCTAAAAATTCAAACTGTTACTGGAAATGAACGCTTCAACATAGAAGAACGAAATTTGGGGAACCAAGTCGCCTTAGTGTACTGATCATTACCTGAAAGTATCATCCAATTTGGGTGAAAAAATATTTGCTGAGATTTCTGGAGATTCGTAATTTTTGGAAGCTTGGCAACCCCTTCCCATGAAAGTGTTTCTCGCCAGTCACTGCTTAGGGCTACATCAAGAGGAAACAAAACGTAGAGATAGAACGTGAAACTACTTTGTTGTGTCAAGTTTCAAGAAGCTAGCACAAACCGTGTTGGATTTAGAGTTCCAAATACATCTATCAATATAGGAGAAAACAGAGTGAAACCTAAAAATTCAAACTGTTACTGGAAATGAACGCTTCAACATAGAAGAACGAAATTTGGGGAACCAAGTCGCCTTAGTGTACTGATCATTACCTGAAAGTATCATCCAGTTTGGGTGAAAAAATATTTGCTGAGATTTCTGGAGATTCGTAATTTTTGGAAGCTTGGCAACCCCTTCCCATGAAAGTGTTTCTCGCCAGTCACTGCTTAGGGCTACATCAAGAGGAAACAAAACGTAGAGATAGAATGTGAAACTACTTTGTTGTGTCAAGCTTCAAGAAGCTACCACAAATCGTGTTGGATTTAGAGTTCCAAATACATCTATCAATATAGGAGAAAACAGAGTGAAACCTAAAAATTCAAACTGTTACTGGAAATGAACGCTTCAACATAGAAGAACGAAATTTGGGGAACCAAGTCGCCTTAGTGTACTGATCATTACCTGAAAGTATCATCCAGTTTGGGTGAAAAAATATTTGCTAAGATTTCTGGAGATTCGTAATTTTTGGAGACTTGGCAACCCCTTCCCATGAAAGTGTTTCTCGCCAGTCACTGCTTAGGGCTACATCAAGAGGAAACAAAACGTAGAGATAGAACGTGAAACTACTTTGTTGTGTCAAGTTTCAAGAAGCTAGCACAAACCGTGTTGGATTTAGAGTTCCAAATACATCTATCAATATAGGAGAAAAGAGAGTGAAACCTAAAAATTCAAACTGTTACTGGAAATGAACGCTTCAACATAGAAGAATGAAATTTGGGGAACCAAGTCGCCTTAGTGTACTGATCATTACCTGAAAGTATCATCCAGTTTGGGTGAAAAAATATTTGCTGAGATTTCTGGAGATTCGTAATTTTTGGAAGCTTGGCAACCCCTTCCCATGAAAGTGTTTCTCGCCAGTCACTGCTTAGGGCTACATCAAGAGGAAACAAAACGTAGAGATAGAACGTGAAACTACTTTGTTGTGTCAAGTTTCAAGAAGCTAGCACAAACCGTGTTGGATTTAGAGTTCCAAATACATCTATCAATATAGGAGAAAACAGAGTGAAACCTAAAAATTCAAACTGTTACTGGAAATGAACGCTTCAACATAGAAGAACGAAATTTGGGGAACCAAGTCGCCTTAGTGTACTGATCATTACCTGAAAGTATCATCCAGTTTGGGTGAAAAAATATTTGCTGAGATTTCTGGAGATTCGTAATTTTTGGAAGCTTGGCAACCCCTTCCCATGAAAGTGTTTCTCGCCAGTCACTGCTTAGGGCTACATCAAGAGGAAACAAAACGTAGAGATAGAATGTGAAACTACTTTGTTGTGTCAAGCTTCAAGAAGCTACCACAAATCGTGTTGGATTTAGAGTTCCAAATACATCTATCAATATAGGAGAAAACAGAGTGAAACCTAAAAATTCAAACTGTTACTGGAAATGAACGCTTCAACATAGAAGAACGAAATTTGGGGAACCAAGTCGCCTTAGTGTACTGATCATTACCTGAAAGTATCATCCAGTTTGGGTGAAAAAATATTTGCTGAGATTTCTGGAGATTCGTAATTTTTGGAGACTTGGCAAACCCTTCCCATGAAAGTGTTTCTCGCCAGTCACTGCTTAGGGCTACATCAAGAGGAAACAAAACGTAGAGATAGAACGTGAAACTACTTTGTTGTGTCAAGTTTCAAGAAGCTAGCACAAACCATGTTGGATTTAGAGTTCCAAATACATCTATCAATATAGGAGAAAACAGAGTGAAACCTAAAAATTGAAACTGTTACTGGAAATGAACGCTTCAACATAGAAGAACGAAATTTGGGGAACCAAGTCGCCTTAGTGTACTGATCATTACCTGAAAGTATCATCCAGTTTGGGTGAAAAAATATTTGCTGAGATTTCTGGAGATTCGTAATTTTTGGAAGCTTGGCAACCCCTTCCCATGAAAGTGTTTCTCGCCAGTCACTGCTTAGGGCTACATCAAGAGGAAACAAAACGTAGAGATAGAATGTGAAACTACTTTGTTGTGTCAAGCTTCAAGAAGCTACCACAAATCGTGTTGGATTTAGAGTTCCAAATACATCTATCAATATAGGAGAAAACAGAGTGAAACCTAAAAATTCAAACTGTTACTGGAAATGAACGCTTCAACATAGAAGAACGAAATTTGGGGAACCAAGTCGCCTTAGTGTACTGATCATTACCTGAAAGTATCATCCAGTTTGGGTGAAAAAATATTTGCTGAGATTTCTGGAGATTCGTAATTTTTGGAAGCTTGGCAACCCCTTCCCATGAAAGTGTTTCTCGCCAGTCACTGCTTAGGGCTACATCAAGAGGAAACAAAACGTAGAGATAGAACGTGAAACTACTTTGTTGTGTCAAGTTTCAAGAAGCTAGCACAAACCGTGTTGGATTTAGAGTTCCAAATACATCTATCAATATAGGAGAAAACAGAGTGAAACCTAAAAATTCAAACTGTTACTGGAAATGAACGCTTCAACATAGAAGAACGAAATTTGGGGAACCAAGTCGCCTTAGTGTACTGATCATTACCTGAAAGTATCATCCAGTTTGGGTGAAAAAATATTTGCTGAGATTTCTGGAGATTCGTAATTTTTGGAAGCTTGGCAACCCCTTCCCATGAAAGTGTTTCTCGCCAGTCACTGCTTAGGGCTACATCAAGAGGAAACAAAACGTAGAGATAGAATGTGAAACTACTTTGTTGTGTCAAGCTTCAAGAAGCTAGCACAAACCATGTTGGATTTAGAGTTCCAAATACATCTATCAATATAGGAGAAAACAGAGTGAAACCTAAAAAATCAAGCTGTTACTGGAAATGAACGCTTCAACATAGAAGAATGAAATTTGGGGAACCAAGTCGCCTTAGTGTACTGATCATTACCTGAAAGTATCATCCAGTTTGGGTGAAAAAATATTTGCTGAGATTTCTGGAGATTCGTAATTTTTGGAGACTTGGCAAACCCTTCCCATAAAAGTGTTTCTCGCCAGTCACTGCTTAGGGCTACATCAAGAGGAAACAAAACGTAGAGATAGAATGTGAAACTACTTTGTTGTGTCAACCTTCAAGAAGCTACCACAAATCGTGTTGGATTTAGAGTTCCAATACATCTATCAATATAGGAGAAAACAGAGTGAAACCTAAAATTCAAACTGTTAGTGGAAATGAACGCTTCAACATAGAAGAACGAAATTTGGGGAACCAAGTCGCCTTAGTGTACTGATCATTACCTGAAAGTATCATCCAGTTTGGGTGAAAAAATATTTGCTGAGATTTCTGGAGATTCGTAATTTTTGGAAGCTTGGCAACCCCTTCCCATGAAAGTGTTTCTCGCCAGTCACTGCTTAGGGCTACATCAAGAGGAAACAAAACGTAGAGATAGAACGTGAAACTACTTTGTTTTGTCAACTTTCAAGAAGCTAGCACAAACCGTGTTGGATTCAGAGTTCCAAATACATCTATCAATATAGGAGAAAAGAGAGTGAAACCTAAAAATTCAAACTGTTACTGGAAATGAACGCTTCAACATAGAAGAATGAAATTTGGGGAACCAAGTCGCCTTAGTGTACTGATCATTACCTGATAGTATCATCCAGTTTGGGTGAAAAAATATTTGCTGAGATTTCTGGAGATTCGTAATTTTTGGAAGCTTGGCAACCCCTTCCCATGAAAGTGTTTCTCGCCAGTCACTGCTTAGGGCTACATCAAGAGGAAACAAAACGTAGAGATAGAACGTGAAACTACTTTGTTGTGTCAAGTTTCAAGAAGCTAGCACAAACCGTGTTGGATTTAGAGTTCCAAATACATCTATCAATATAGGAGAAAACAGAGTGAAACCTAAAAATTCAAACTGTTACTGGAAATGAACGCTTCAACATAGAAGAACGAAATTTGGGGAACCAAGTCGCCTTAGTGTACTGATCATTACCTGAAAGTATCATCCAGTTTGGGTGAAAAAATATTTGCTGAGATTTCTGGAGATTCGTAATTTTTGGAAGCTTGGCAACCCCTTCCCATGAAAGTGTTTCTCGCCAGTCACTGCTTAGGGCTACATCAAGAGGAAACAAAACGTAGAGATAGAATGTGAAACTACTTTGTTGTGTCAAGCTTCAAGAAGCTACCACAAATCGTGTTGGATTTAGAGTTCCAAATACATGTATCAATATAGGAGAAAACAGAGTGAAACCTAAAAATTCAAACTGTTACTGGAAATGAACGCTTCAACATAGAAGAACGAAATTTGGGGAACCAAGTCGCCTTAGTGTACTGATCATTACCTGAAAGTATCATCCAGTTTGGGTGAAAAAATATTTGCTGAGATTTCTGGAGATTCGTAATTTTTGGAGACTTGGCAAACCCTTCCCATGAAAGTGTTTCTCGCCAGTCACTGCTTAGGGCTACATCAAGAGGAAACAAAACGTAGAGATAGAACGTGAAACTACTTTGTTGTGTCAAGTTTCAAGAAGCTAGCACAAACCATGTTGGATTTAGAGTTCCAAATACATCTATCAATATAGGAGAAAACAGAGTGAAACCTAAAAATTGAAACTGTTACTGGAAATGAACGCTTCAACATAGAAGAACGAAATTTGGGGAACCAAGTCGCCTTAGTGTACTGATCATTACCTGAAAGTATCATCCAGTTTGGGTGAAAAAATATTTGCTGAGATTTCTGGAGATTCGTAATTTTTGGAAGCTTGGCAACCCCTTCCCATGAAAGTGTTTCTCGCCAGTCACTGCTTAGGGCTACATCAAGAGGAAACAAAACGTAGAGATAGAACGTGAAACTACTTTGTTTTGTCAACTTTCAAGAAGCTAGCACAAACCGTGTTGGATTCAGAGTTCCAAATACATCTATCAATATAGGAGAAAACAGAGTGAAACCTAAAAATTCAAACTGTTACTGGAAATGAACGCTTCAACATAGAAGAACGAAATTTGGGGAACCAAGTCGCCTTAGTGTACTGATCATTACCTGAAAGTATCATCCAGTTTGGGTGAAAAAATATTTGCTGAGATTTCTGGAGATTCGTAATTTTTGGAAGCTTGGCAACCCCTTCCCATGAAAGTGTTTCTCGCCAGTCACTGCTTAGGGCTACATCAAGAGGAAACAAAACGTAGAGATAGAACGTGAAACTACTTTGTTGTGTCAAGTTTCAAGAAGCTAGCACAAACCGTCTTGGATTTAGAGTTCCAAATACATCTATCAATATAGGAGAAAACAGAGTGAAACCTAAAAATTCAAACTGTTACTGGAAATGAACGCTTCAACATAGAAGAACGAAATTTGGGGAACCAAGTCGCCTTAGTGTACTGATCATTACCTGAAAGTATCATCCAGTTTGGGTGAAAAAATATTTGCTGAGATTTCTGGAGATTCGTAATTTTTGGAAGCTTGGCAACCCCTTCCCATGAAAGTGTTTCTCGCCAGTCACTGCTTAGGGCTACATCAAGAGGAAACAAAACGTAGAGATAGAACGTGAAACTACTTTGTTGTGTCAAGTTTCAAGAAGCTAGCACAAACCATGTTGGATTTAGAGTTCCAAATACATCTATCAATATAGGAGAAAACAGAGTGAAACCTAAAAATTCAAACTGTTACTGGAAATGAACGCTTCAACATAGAAGAACGAAATTTGGGGAACCAAGTCGCCTTAGTGTACTGATCATTACCTGAAAGTATCATCCAGTTTGGGTGAAAAAATATTTGCTGAGATTTCTGGAGATTCGTAATTTTTGGAAGCTTGGCAACCCCTTCCCATGAAAGTGTTTCTCGCCAGTCACTGCTTAGGGCTACATCAAGAGGAAACAAAACGTAGAGATAGAACGTGAAACTACTTTGTTTTGTCAACTTTCAAGAAGCTAGCACAAACCGTGTTGGATTCAGAGTTCCAAATACATCTATCAATATAGGAGAAAACAGAGTGAAACCTAAAAATTCAAACTGTTACTGGAAATGAACGCTTCAACATAGAAGAACGAAATTTGGGGAACCAAGTCGCCTTAGTGTACTGATCATTACCTGAAAGTATCATCCAGTTTGGGTGAAAAAATATTTGCTGAGATTTCTGGAGATTCGTAATTTTTGGAAGCTTGGCAACCCCTTCCCATGAAAGTGTTTCTCGCCAGTCACTGCTTAGGGCTACATCAAGAGGAAACAAAACGTAGAGATAGAACGTGAAACTACTTTGTTGTGTCAAGTTTCAAGAAGCTAGCACAAACCGTGTTGGATTTAGAGTTCCAAATACATCTATCAATATAGGAGAAAACAGAGTGAAACCTAAAAATTCAAACTGTTACTGGAAATGAACGCTTCAACATAGAAGAACGAAATTTGGGGAACCAAGTCGCCTTAGTGTACTGATCATTACCTGAAAGTATCATCCAGTTTGGGTGAAAAAATATTTGCTGAGATTTCTGGAGATTCGTAATTTTTGGAAGCTTGGCAACCCCTTCCCATGAAAGTGTTTCTCGCCAGTCACTGCTTAGGGCTACATCAAGAGGAAACAAAACGTAGAGATAGAATGTGAAACTACTTTGTTGTGTCAAGCTTCAAGAAGCTACCACAAATCGTGTTGGATTTAGAGTTCCAAATACATCTATCAATATAGGAGAAAACAGAGTGAAACCTAAAAATTCAAACTGTTACTGGAAATGAACGCTTCAACATAGAAGAACGAAATTTGGGGAACCAAGTCGCCTTAGTGTACTGATCATTACCTGAAAGTATCATCCAGTTTGGGTGAAAAAATATTTGCTAAGATTTCTGGAGATTCGTAATTTTTGGAGACTTGGCAAACCCTTCCCATGAAAGTGTTTCTCGCCAGTCACTGCTTAGGGCTACATCAAGAGGAAACAAAACGTAGAGATAGAACGTGAAACTACTTTGTTGTGTCAAGTTTCAAGAAGCTAGCACAAACCATGTTGGATTTAGAGTTCCAAATACATCTATCAATATAGGAGAAAACAGAGTGAAACCTAAAAATTGAAACTGTTACTGGAAATGAACGCTTCAACATAGAAGAACGAAATTTGGGGAACCAAGTCGCCTTAGTGTACTGATCATTACCTGAAAGTATCATCCAGTTTGGGTGAAAAAATATTTGCTGAGATTTCTGGAGATTCGTAATTTTTGGAAGCTTGGCAACCCCTTCCCATGAAAGTGTTTCTCGCCAGTCACTGCTTAGGGCTACATCAAGAGGAAACAAAACGTAGAGATAGAATGTGAAACTACTTTGTTGTGTCAAGCTTCAAGAAGCTAGCACAAATCGTGTTGGATTTAGAGTTCCAAATACATCTATCAATATAGGAGAAAACAGAGTGAAACCTAAAAATTCAAACTGTTACTGGAAATGAACGCTTCAACATAGAAGAACGAAATTTGGGGAACCAAGTCGCCTTAGTGTACTGATCATTACCTGAAAGTATCATCCAGTTTGGGTAAAAAATATTTGCTGAGATTTCTGGAGATTCGTAATTTTTGGAAGCTTGGCAACCCCTTCCCATGAAAGTGTTTCTCGCCAGTCACTGCTTAGGGCTACATCAAGAGGAAACAAAACGTAGAGATAGAACGTGAAACTACTTTGTTTTGTCAACTTTCAAGAAGCTAGCACAAACCGTGTTGGATTCAGAGTTCCAAATACATCTATCAATATAGGAGAAAACAGAGTGAAACCTAAAAATTCAAACTGTTACTGGAAATGAACGCTTCAACATAGAAGAACGAAATTTGGGGAACCAAGTCGCCTTAGTGTACTGATCATTACCTGAAAGTATCATCCAGTTTGGGTGAAAAAATATTTGCTGAGATTTCTGGAGATTCGTAATTTTTGGAAGCTTGGCAACCCCTTCCCATGAAAGTGTTTCTCGCCAGTCACTGCTTAGGGCTACATCAAGAGGAAACAAAACGTAGAGATAGAACGTGAAACTACTTTGTTGTGTCAAGTTTCAAGAAGCTAGCACAAACCGTCTTGGATTTAGAGTTCCAAATACATCTATCAATATAGGAGAAAACAGAGTGAAACCTAAAAATTCAAACTGTTACTGGAAATGAACGCTTCAACATAGAAGAACGAAATTTGGGGAACCAAGTCGCCTTAGTGTACTGATCATTACCTGAAAGTATCATCCAGTTTGGGTGAAAAAATATTTGCTGAGATTTCTGGAGATTCGTAATTTTTGGAAGCTTGGCAACCCCTTCCCATGAAAGTGTTTCTCGCCAGTCACTGCTTAGGGCTACATCAAGAGGAAACAAAACGTAGAGATAGAATGTGAAACTACTTTGTTGTGTCAAGCTTCAAGAAGCTACCACAAATCGTGTTGGATTTAGAGTTCCAAATACATCTATCAATATAGGAGAAAACAGAGTGAAACCTAAAAATTCAAACTGTTACTGGAAATGAACGCTTCAACATAGAAGAACGAAATTTGGGGAACCAAGTCGCCTTAGTGTACTGATCATTACCTGAAAGTATCATCCAGTTTGGGTGAAAAAATATTTGCTGAGATTTCTGGAGATTCGTAATTTTTGGAGACTTGGCAAACCCTTCCCATGAAAGTGTTTCTCGCCAGTCACTGCTTAGGGCTACATCAAGAGGAAACAAAACGTAGAGATAGAACGTGAAACTACTTTGTTGTGTCAAGTTTCAAGAAGCTAGCACAAACCATGTTGGATTTAGAGTTCCAAATACATCTATCAATATAGGAGAAAACAGAGTGAAACCTAAAAATTGAAACTGTTACTGGAAATGAACGCTTCAACATAGAAGAACGAAATTTGGGGAACCAAGTCGCCTTAGTGTACTGATCATTACCTGAAAGTATCATCCAGTTTGGGTGAAAAAATATTTGCTGAGATTTCTGGAGATTCGTAATTTTTGGAAGCTTGGCAACCCCTTCCCATGAAAGTGTTTCTCGCCAGTCACTGCTTAGGGCTACATCAAGAGGAAACAAAACGTAGAGATAGAACGTGAAACTACTTTGTTGTGTCAAGTTTCAAGAAGCTAGCACAAACCATGTTGGATTTAGAGTTCCAAATACATCTATCAATATAGGAGAAAACAGAGTGAAACCTAAAAATTGAAACTGTTACTGGAAATGAACGCTTCAACATAGAAGAACGAAATTTGGGGAACCAAGTCGCCTTAGTGTACTGATCATTACCTGAAAGTATCATCCAGTTTGGGTGAAAAAATATTTGCTGAGATTTCTGGAGATTCGTAATTTTTGGAAGCTTGGCAACCCCTTCCCATGAAAGTGTTTCTCGCCAGTCACTGCTTAGGGCTACATCAAGAGGAAACAAAACGTAGAGATAGAACGTGAAACTACTTTGTTGTGTCAAGTTTCAAGAAGCTAGCACAAACCGTCTTGGATTTAGAGTTCCAAATACATCTATCAATATAGGAGAAAACAGAGTGAAACCTAAAAATTCAAACTGTTACTGGAAATGAACGCTTCAACATAGAAGAACGAAATTTGGGGAACCAAGTCGCCTTAGTGTACTGATCATTACCTGAAAGTATCATCCAGTTTGGGTGAAAAAATATTTGCTGAGATTTCTGGAGATTCGTAATTTTTGGAAGCTTGGCAACCCCTTCCCATGAAAGTGTTTCTCGCCAGTCACTGCTTAGGGCTACATCAAGAGGAAACAAAACGTAGAGATAGAATGTGAAACTACTTTGTTGTGTCAAGCTTCAAGAAGCTAGCACAAATCGTGTTGGATTTAGAGTTCCAAATACATCTATCAATATAGGAGAAAACAGAGTGAAACCTAAAAATTGAAACTGTTACTGGAAATGAACGCTTCAACATAGAAGAACGAAATTTGGGGAACCAAGTCGCCTTAGTGTACTGATCATTACCTGAAAGTATCATCCAGTTTGGGTGAAAAAATATTTGCTGAGATTTCTGGAGATTCGTAATTTTTGGAAGCTTGGCAACCCCTTCCCATGAAAGTGTTTCTCGCCAGTCACTGCTTAGGGCTACATCAAGAGGAAACAAAACGTAGAGATAGAACGTGAAACTACTTTGTTTTGTCAACTTTCAAGAAGCTAGCACAAACCGTGTTGGATTCAGAGTTCCAAATACATCTATCAATATAGGAGAAAACAGAGTGAAACCTAAAAATTCAAACTGTTACTGGAAATGAACGCTTCAACATAGAAGAACGAAATTTGGGGAACCAAGTCGCCTTAGTGTACTGATCATTACCTGAAAGTATCATCCAGTTTGGGTGAAAAAATATTTGCTGAGATTTCTGGAGATTCGTAATTTTTGGAAGCTTGGCAACCCCTTCCCATGAAAGTGTTTCTCGCCAGTCACTGCTTAGGGCTACATCAAGAGGAAACAAAACGTAGAGATAGAACGTGAAACTACTTTGTTGTGTCAAGTTTCAAGAAGCTAGCACAAACCGTCTTGGATTTAGAGTTCCAAATACATCTATCAATATAGGAGAAAACAGAGTGAAACCTAAAAATTCAAACTGTTACTGGAAATGAACGCTTCAACATAGAAGAACGAAATTTGGGGAACCAAGTCGCCTTAGTGTACTGATCATTACCTGAAAGTATCATCCAGTTTGGGTGAAAAAATATTTGCTGAGATTTCTGGAGATTCGTAATTTTTGGAAGCTTGGCAACCCCTTCCCATGAAAGTGTTTCTCGCCAGTCACTGCTTAGGGCTACATCAAGAGGAAACAAAACGTAGAGATAGAACGTGAAACTACTTTGTTGTGTCAAGTTTCAAGAAGCTAGCACAAACCATGTTGGATTTAGAGTTCCAAATACATCTATCAATATAGGAGAAAACAGAGTGAAACCTAAAAATTCAAACTGTTACTGGAAATGAACGCTTCAACATAGAAGAACGAAATTTGGGGAACCAAGTCGCCTTAGTGTACTGATCATTACCTGAAAGTATCATCCAGTTTGGGTGAAAAAATATTTGCTGAGATTTCTGGAGATTCGTAATTTTTGGAAGCTTGGCAACCCCTTCCCATGAAAGTGTTTCTCGCCAGTCACTGCTTAGGGCTACATCAAGAGGAAACAAAACGTAGAGATAGAACGTGAAACTACTTTGTTTTGTCAACTTTCAAGAAGCTAGCACAAACCGTGTTGGATTCAGAGTTCCAAATACATCTATCAATATAGGAGAAAACAGAGTGAAACCTAAAAATTCAAACTGTTACTGGAAATGAACGCTTCAACATAGAAGAACGAAATTTGGGGAACCAAGTCGCCTTAGTGTACTGATCATTACCTGAAAGTATCATCCAGTTTGGGTGAAAAAATATTTGCTGAGATTTCTGGAGATTCGTAATTTTTGGAAGCTTGGCAACCCCTTCCCATGAAAGTGTTTCTCGCCAGTCACTGCTTAGGGCTACATCAAGAGGAAACAAAACGTAGAGATAGAACGTGAAACTACTTTGTTGTGTCAAGTTTCAAGAAGCTAGCACAAACCGTCTTGGATTTAGAGTTCCAAATACATCTATCAATATAGGAGAAAACAGAGTGAAACCTAAAAATTCAAACTGTTACTGGAAATGAACGCTTCAACATAGAAGAACGAAATTTGGGGAACCAAGTCGCCTTAGTGTACTGATCATTACCTGAAAGTATCATCCAGTTTGGGTGAAAAAATATTTGCTGAGATTTCTGGAGATTCGTAATTTTTGGAAGCTTGGCAACCCCTTCCCATGAAAGTGTTTCTCGCCAGTCACTGCTTAGGGCTACATCAAGAGGAAACAAAACGTAGAGATAGAACGTGAAACTACTTTGTTGTGTCAAGTTTCAAGAAGCTAGCACAAACCATGTTGGATTTAGAGTTCCAAATACATCTATCAATATAGGAGAAAACAGAGTGAAACCTAAAAATTCAAACTGTTACTGGAAATGAACGCTTCAACATAGAAGAACGAAATTTGGGGAACCAAGTCGCCTTAGTGTACTGATCATTACCTGAAAGTATCATCCAGTTTGGGTGAAAAAATATTTGCTGAGATTTCTGGAGATTCGTAATTTTTGGAAGCTTGGCAACCCCTTCCCATGAAAGTGTTTCTCGCCAGTCACTGCTTAGGGCTACATCAAGAGGAAACAAAACGTAGAAATAGAATGTGAAACTACTTTGTTGTGTCAAGCTTCAAGAAGCTAGCACAAATCGTGTTGGATTTAGAGTTCCAAATACATCTATCAATATAGGAGAAAACAGAGTGAAACCTAAAAATTGAAACTGTTACTGGAAATGAACGCTTCAACATAGAAGAACGAAATTTGGGGAACCAAGTCGCCTTAGTGTACTGATCATTACCTGAAAGTATCATCCAGTTTGGGTGAAAAAATATTTGCTGAGATTTCTGGAGATTCGTAATTTTTGGAAGCTTGGCAACCCCTTCCCATGAAAGTGTTTCTCGCCAGTCACTGCTTAGGGCTACATCAAGAGGAAACAAAACGTAGAGATAGAACGTGAAACTACTTTGTTTTGTCAACTTTCAAGAAGCTAGCACAAACCGTGTTGGATTCAGAGTTCCAAATACATCTATCAATATAGGAGAAAACAGAGTGAAACCAAAAAATTCAAACTGTTACTGGAAATGAACGCTTCAACATAGAAGAACGAAATTTGGGGAACCAAGTCGCCTTAGTGTACTGATCATTACCTGAAAGTATCATCCAGTTTGGGTGAAAAAATATTTGCTGAGATTTCTGGAGATTCGTAATTTTTGGAAGCTTGGCAACCCCTTCCCATGAAAGTGTTTCTCGCCAGTCACTGCTTAGGGCTACATCAAGAGGAAACAAAACGTAGAGATAGAATGTGAAACTACTTTGTTGTGTCAAGTTTCAAGAAGCTAGCACAAACCGTCTTGGATTTAGAGTTCCAAATACATCTATCAATATAGGAGAAAACAGAGTGAAACCTAAAAATTCAAACTGTTACTGGAAATGAACGCTTCAACATAGAAGAACGAAATTTGGGGAACCAAGTCGCCTTAGTGTACTGATCATTACCTGAAAGTATCATCCAGTTTGGGTGAAAAAATATTTGCTGAGATTTCTGGAGATTCGTAATTTTTGGAAGCTTGGCAACCCCTTCCCATGAAAGTGTTTCTCGCCAGTCACTGCTTAGGGCTACATCAAGAGGAAACAAAACGTAGAGATAGAACGTGAAACTACTTTGTTGTGTCAAGTTTCAAGAAGCTAGCACAAACCATGTTGGATTTAGAGTTCCAAATACATCTATCAATATAGGAGAAAACAGAGTGAAACCTAAAAATTCAAACTGTTACTGGAAATGAACGCTTCAACATAGAAGAACGAAATTTGGGGAACCAAGTCGCCTTAGTGTACTGATCATTACCTGAAAGTATCATCCAGTTTGGGTGAAAAAATATTTGCTGAGATTTCTGGAGATTCGTAATTTTTGGAAGCTTGGCAACCCCTTCCCATGAAAGTGTTTCTCGCCAGTCACTGCTTAGGGCTACATCAAGAGGAAACAAAACGTAGAGATAGAACGTGAAACTACTTTGTTTTGTCAACTTTCAAGAAGCTAGCACAAACCGTGTTGGATTCAGAGTTCCAAATACATCTATCAATATAGGAGAAAACAGAGTGAAACCTAAAAATTCAAACTGTTACTGGAAATGAACGCTTCAACATAGAAGAACGAAATTTGGGGAACCAAGTCGCCTTAGTGTACTGATCATTACCTGAAAGTATCATCCAGTTTGGGTGAAAAAATATTTGCTGAGATTTCTGGAGATTCGTAATTTTTGGAAGCTTGGCAACCCCTTCCCATGAAAGTGTTTCTCGCCAGTCACTGCTTAGGGCTACATCAAGAGGAAACAAAACGTAGAGATAGAACGTGAAACTACTTTGTTGTGTCAAGTTTCAAGAAGCTAGCACAAACCGTCTTGGATTTAGAGTTCCAAATACATCTATCAATATAGGAGAAAACAGAGTGAAACCTAAAAATTCAAACTGTTACTGGAAATGAACGCTTCAACATAGAAGAACGAAATTTGGGGAACCAAGTCGCCTTAGTGTACTGATCATTACCTGAAAGTATCATCCAGTTTGGGTGAAAAAATATTTGCTGAGATTTCTGGAGATTCGTAATTTTTGGAAGCTTGGCAACCCCTTCCCATGAAAGTGTTTCTCGCCAGTCACTGCTTAGGGCTACATCAAGAGGAAACAAAACGTAGAGATAGAACGTGAAACTACTTTGTTGTGTCAAGTTTCAAGAAGCTAGCACAAACCATGTTGGATTTAGAGTTCCAAATACATCTATCAATATAGGAGAAAACAGAGTGAAACCTAAAAATTCAAACTGTTACTGGAAATGAACGCTTCAACATAGAAGAACGAAATTTGGGGAACCAAGTCGCCTTAGTGTACTGATCATTACCTGAAAGTATCATCCAGTTTGGGTGAAAAAATATTTGCTGAGATTTCTGGAGATTCGTAATTTTTGGAAGCTTGGCAACCCCTTCCCATGAAAGTGTTTCTCGCCAGTCACTGCTTAGGGCTACATCAAGAGGAAACAAAACGTAGAGATAGAATGTGAAACTACTTTGTTGTGTCAAGCTTCAAGAAGCTAGCACAAATCGTGTTGGATTTAGAGTTCCAAATACATCTATCAATATAGGAGAAAACAGAGTGAAACCTAAAAATTGAAACTGTTACTGGAAATGAACGCTTCAACATAGAAGAACGAAATTTGGGGAACCAAGTCGCCTTAGTGTACTGATCATTACCTGAAAGTATCATCCAGTTTGGGTGAAAAAATATTTGCTGAGATTTCTGGAGATTCGTAATTTTTGGAAGCTTGGCAACCCCTTCCCATGAAAGTGTTTCTCGCCAGTCACTGCTTAGGGCTACATCAAGAGGAAACAAAACGTAGAGATAGAACGTGAAACTACTTTGTTTTGTCAACTTTCAAGAAGCTAGCACAAACCGTGTTGGATTCAGAGTTCCAAATACATCTATCAATATAGGAGAAAACAGAGTGAAACCTAAAAATTCAAACTGTTACTGGAAATGAACGCTTCAACATAGAAGAACGAAATTTGGGGAACCAAGTCGCCTTAGTGTACTGATCATTACCTGAAAGTATCATCCAGTTTGGGTGAAAAAATATTTGCTGAGATTTCTGGAGATTCGTAATTTTTGGAAGCTTGGCAACCCCTTCCCATGAAAGTGTTTCTCGCCAGTCACTGCTTAGGGCTACATCAAGAGGAAACAAAACGTAGAGATAGAACGTGAAACTACTTTGTTGTGTCAAGTTTCAAGAAGCTAGCACAAACCGTCTTGGATTTAGAGTTCCAAATACATCTATCAATATAGGAGAAAACAGAGTGAAACCTAAAAATTCAAACTGTTACTGGAAATGAACGCTTCAACATAGAAGAACGAAATTTGGGGAACCAAGTCGCCTTAGTGTACTGATCATTACCTGAAAGTATCATCCAGTTTGGGTGAAAAAATATTTGCTGAGATTTCTGGAGATTCGTAATTTTTGGAAGCTTGGCAACCCCTTCCCATGAAAGTGTTTCTCGCCAGTCACTGCTTAGGGCTACATCAAGAGGAAACAAAACGTAGAGATAGAACGTGAAACTACTTTGTTGTGTCAAGTTTCAAGAAGCTAGCACAAACCATGTTGGATTTAGAGTTCCAAATACATCTATCAATATAGGAGAAAACAGAGTGAAACCTAAAAATTCAAACTGTTACTGGAAATGAACGCTTCAACATAGAAGAACGAAATTTGGGGAACCAAGTCGCCTTAGTGTACTGATCATTACCTGAAAGTATCATCCAGTTTGGGTGAAAAAATATTTGCTGAGATTTCTGGAGATTCGTAATTTTTGGAAGCTTGGCAACCCCTTCCCATGAAAGTGTTTCTCGCCAGTCACTGCTTAGGGCTACATCAAGAGGAAACAAAACGTAGAGATAGAACGTGAAACTACTTTGTTGTGTCAAGTTTCAAGAAGCTAGCACAAACCATGTTGGATTTAGAGTTCCAAATACATCTATCAATATAGGAGAAAACAGAGTGAAACCTAAAAATTCAAACTGTTACTGGAAATGAACGCTTCAACATAGAAGAACGAAATTTGGGGAACCAAGTCGCCTTAGTGTACTGATCATTACCTGAAAGTATCATCCAGTTTGGGTGAAAAAATATTTGCTGAGATTTCTGGAGATTCGTAATTTTTGGAAGCTTGGCAACCCCTTCCCATGAAAGTGTTTCTCGCCAGTCACTGCTTAGGGCTACATCAAGAGGAAACAAAACGTAGAGATAGAACGTGAAACTACTTTGTTGTGTCAAGTTTCAAGAAGCTAGCACAAACCGTCTTGGATTTAGAGTTCCAAATACATCTATCAATATAGGAGAAAACAGAGTGAAACCTAAAAATTCAAACTGTTACTGGAAATGAACGCTTCAACATAGAAGAACGAAATTTGGGGAACCAAGTCGCCTTAGTGTACTGATCATTACCTGAAAGTATCATCCAGTTTGGGTGAAAAAATATTTGCTGAGATTTCTGGAGATTCGTAATTTTTGGAAGCTTGGCAACCCCTTCCCATGTAAGTGTTTCTCGCCAGTCACTGCTTAGGGCTACATCAAGAGGAAACAAAACGTAGAGATAGAATGTGAAACTACTTTGTTGTGTCAAGTTTCAAGAAGCTAGCACAAACCATGTTGGATTCAGAGTTCCAAATACATCTATCAATATAGGAGAAAACAGAGTGAAACCTAAAAAATCAAGCTGTTACTGGAAATGAACGCTTCAACATAGAAGAATGAAATTTGGGGAACCAAGTCGCCTTAGTGTACTGATCATTACCTGAAAGTATCATCCAGTTTGGGTGAAAAAATATTTGCTGAGATTTCTGGAGATTCGTAATTTTTGGAGACTTGGCAAACCCTTCCCATAAAAGTGTTTCTCGCCAGTCACTGCTTAGGGCTACATCAAGAGGAAACAAAACGTAGAGATAGAATGTGAAACTACTTTGTTGTGTCAACCTTCAAGAAGCTACCACAAATCGTGTTGGATTTAGAGTTCCAATACATCTATCAATATAGGAGAAAACAGAGTGAAACCTAAAATTCAAACTGTTAGTGGAAATGAACGCTTCAACATAGAAGAACGAAATTTGGGGAACCAAGTCGCCTTAGTGTACTGATCATTACCTGAAAGTACCATCCAGTTTGGGTGAAAAAATATTTGCTGAGATTTCTGGAGATTCGTAATGTTTGGAAGCTTGGCAACCCCTTCCCATGAAAGTGTTTCTCGCCAGTCACTGCTTAGGGCTACATCAAGAGGAAACAAAACGTAGAGATAGAACGTGAAACTACTTTGTTTTGTCAACTTTCAAGAAGCTAGCACAAACCGTGTTGGATTCAGAGTTCCAAATACATCTATCAATATAGGAGAAAACAGAGTGAAACCTAAAAATTCAAACTGTTACTGGAAATGAACGCTTCAACATAGAAGAATGAAATTTGGGGAACCAAGTCGCCTTAGTGTACTGATCATTACCTGAAAGTATCATCCAGTTTGGGTGAAAAAATATTTGCTGAGATTTCTGGAGATTCGTAATTTTTGGAAGCTTGGCAACCCCTTCCCATGAAAGTGTTTCTCGCCAGTCACTGCTTAGGGCTACATCAAGAGGAAACAAAACGTAGAGATAGAACGTGAAACTACTTTGTTGTGTCAAGTTTCAAGAAGCTAGCACAAACCGTGTTGGATTTAGAGTTCCAAATACATCTATCAATATAGGAGAAAACAGAGTGAAACCTAAAAATTCAAACTGTTACTGGAAATGAACGCTTCAACATAGAAGAACGAAATTTGGGGAACCAAGTCGCCTTAGTGTACTGATCATTACCTGAAAGTATCATCCAGTTTGGGTGAAAAAATATTTGCTGAGATTTCTGGAGATTCGTAATTTTTGGAAGCTTGGCAACCCCTTCCCATGAAAGTGTTTCTCGCCAGTCACTGCTTAGGGCTACATCAAGAGGAAACAAAACGTAGAGATAGAATGTGAAACTACTTTGTTGTGTCAAGCTTAAAGAAGCTACCACAAATCGTGTTGGATTTAGAGTTCCAAATACATGTATCAATATAGGAGAAAACAGAGTGAAACCTAAAAATTCAAACTGTTACTGGAAATGAACGCTTCAACATAGAAGAACGAAATTTGGGGAACCAAGTCGCCTTAGTGTACTGATCATTACCTGAAAGTATCATCCAGTTTGGGTGAAAAAATATTTGCTGAGATTTCTGGAGATTCGTAATTTTTGGAGACTTGGCAAACCCTTCCCATGAAAGTGTTTCTCGCCAGTCACTGCTTAGGGCTACATCAAGAGGAAACAAAACGTAGAGATAGAACGTGAAACTACTTTGTTGTGTCAAGTTTCAAGAAGCTAGCACAAACCGTCTTGGATTTAGAGTTCCAAATACATCTATCAATATAGGAGAAAACAGAGTGAAACCTAAAAATTGAAACTGTTACTGGAAATGAACGCTTCAACATAGAAGAACGAAATTTGGGGAACCAAGTCGCCTTAGTGTACTGATCATTACCTGAAAGTATCATCCAGTTTGGGTGAAAAAATATTTGCTGAGATTTCTGGAGATTCGTAATTTTTGGAAGCTTGGCAACCCCTTTCCATGAAAGTGTTTCTCGCCAGTCACTGCTTAGGGCTACATCAAGAGGAAACAAAACGTAGAGATAGAATGTGAAACTACTTTGTTGTGTCAAGCTTCAAGAAGCTAGCACAAATCGTGTTGGATTTAGAGTTCCAAATACATCTATCAATATAGGAGAAAACAGAGTGAAACCTAAAAATTCAAACTGTTACTGGAAATGAACGCTTCAACATAGAAGAACGAAATTTGGGGAACCAAGTCGCCTTAGTGTACTGATCATTACCTGAAAGTATCATCCAGTTTGGGTGAAAAAATATTTGCTGAGATTTCTGGAGATTCGTAATTTTTGGAAGCTTGGCAACCCCTTCCCATGAAAGTGTTTCTCGCCAGTCACTGCTTAGGGCTACATCAAGAGGAAACAAAACGTAGAGATAGAATGTGAAACTACTTTGTTGTGTCAAGTTTCAAGAAGCTAGCACAAACCATGTTGGATTTAGAGTTCCAAATACATCTATCAATATAGGAGAAAACAGAGTGAAACCTAAAAAATCAAGCTGTTACTGGAAATGAACGCTTCAACATAGAAGAATGAAATTTGGGGAACCAAGTCGCCTTAGTGTACTGATCATTACCTGAAAGTATCATCCAGTTTGGGTGAAAAAATATTTGCTGAGATTTCTGGAGATTCGTAATTTTTGGAGACTTGGCAAACCCTTCCCATAAAAGTGTTTCTCGCCAGTCACTGCTTAGGGCTACATCAAGAGGAAACAAAACGTAGAGATAGAATGTGAAACTACTTTGTTGTGTCAACCTTCAAGAAGCTACCACAAATCGTGTTGGATTTAGAGTTCCAATACATCTATCAATATAGGAGAAAACAGAGTGAAACCTAAAATTCAAACTGTTAGTGGAAATGAACGCTTCAACATAGAAGAACGAAATTTGGGGAACCAAGTCGCCTTAGTGTACTGATCATTACCTGAAAGTATCATCCAGTTTGGGTGAAAAAATATTTGCTGAGATTTCTGGAGATTCGTAATTTTTGGAAGCTTGGCAACCCCTTCCCATGAAAGTGTTTCTCGCCAGTCACTGCTTAGGGCTACATCAAGAGGAAACAAAACGTAGAGATAGAACGTGAAACTACTTTGTTTTGTCAACTTTCAAGAAGCTAGCACAAACCGTGTTGGATTCAGAGTTCCAAATACATCTATCAATATAGGAGAAAAGAGAGTGAAACCTAAAAATTCAAACTGTTACTGGAAATGAACGCTTCAACATAGAAGAATGAAATTTGGGGAACCAAGTCGCCTTAGTGTACTGATCATTACCTGAAAGTATCATCCAGTTTGGGTGAAAAAATATTTGCTGAGATTTCTGGAGATTCGTAATTTTTGGAAGCTTGGCAACCCCTTCCCATGAAAGTGTTTCTTGCCAGTCACTGCTTAGGGCTACATCAAGAGGAAACAAAACGTAGAGATAGAACGTGAAACTACTTTGTTGTGTCAAGTTTCAAGAAGCTAGCACAAACCGTGTTGGATTTAGAGTTCCAAATACATCTATCAATATAGGAGAAAACAGAGTGAAACCTAAAAATTCAAACTGTTACTGGAAATGAACGCTTCAACATAGAAGAACGAAATTTGGGGAACCAAGTCGCCTTAGTGTACTGATCATTACCTGAAAGTATCATCCAGTTTGGGTGAAAAAATATTTGCTGAGATTTCTGGAGATTCGTAATTTTTGGAAGCTTGGCAACCCCTTCCCATGAAAGTGTTTCTCGCCAGTCACTGCTTAGGGCTACATCAAGAGGAAACAAAACGTAGAGATAGAATGTGAAACTACTTTGTTGTGTCAAGCTTCAAGAAGCTACCACAAATCGTGTTGGATTTAGAGTTCCAAATACATCTATCAATATAGGAGAAAACAGAGTGAAACCTAAAAATTCAAACTGTTACTGGAAATGAACGCTTCAACATAGAAGAACGAAATTTGGGGAACCAAGTCGCCTTAGTGTACTGATCATTACCTGAAAGTATCATCCAGTTTGGGTGAAAAAATATTTGCTGAGATTTCTGGAGATTCGTAATTTTTGGAGACTTGGCAAACCCTTCCCATGAAAGTGTTTCTCGCCAGTCACTGCTTAGGGCTACATCAAGAGGAAACAAAACGTAGAGATAGAACGTGAAACTACTTTGTTGTGTCAAGTTTCAAGAAGCTAGCACAAACCATGTTGGATTTAGAGTTCCAAATACATCTATCAATATAGGAGAAAACAGAGTGAAACCTAAAAATTGAAACTGTTACTGGAAATGAACGCTTCAACATAGAAGAACGAAATTTGGGGAACCAAGTCGCCTTAGTGTACTGATCATTACCTGAAAGTATCATCCAGTTTGGGTGAAAAAATATTTGCTGAGATTTCTGGAGATTCGTAATTTTTGGAAGCTTGGCAACCCCTTCCCATGAAAGTGTTTCTCGCCAGTCACTGCTTAGGGCTACATCAAGAGGAAACAAAACGTAGAGATAGAATGTGAAACTACTTTGTTGTGTCAAGCTTCAAGAAGCTACCACAAATCGTGTTGGATTTAGAGTTCCAAATACATCTATCAATATAGGAGAAAACAGAGTGAAACCTAAAAATTCAAACTGTTACTGGAAATGAACGCTTCAACATAGAAGAACGAAATTTGGGGAACCAAGTCGCCTTAGTGTACTGATCATTACCTGAAAGTATCATCCAGTTTGGGTGAAAAAATATTTGCTGAGATTTCTGGAGATTCGTAATTTTTGGAAGCTTGGCAACCCCTTCCCATGAAAGTGTTTCTCGCCAGTCACTGCTTAGGGCTACATCAAGAGGAAACAAAACGTAGAGATAGAACGTGAAACTACTTTGTTGTGTCAAGTTTCAAGAAGCTAGCACAAACCGTGTTGGATTTAGAGTTCCAAATACATCTATCAATATAGGAGAAAACAGAGTGAAACCTAAAAATTCAAACTGTTACTGGAAATGAACGCTTCAACATAGAAGAACGAAATTTGGGGAACCAAGTCGCCTTAGTGTACTGATCATTACCTGAAAGTATCATCCAGTTTGGGTGAAAAAATATTTGCTGAGATTTCTGGAGATTCGTAATTTTTGGAAGCTTGGCAACCCCTTCCCATGAAAGTGTTTCTCGCCAGTCACTGCTTAGGGCTACATCAAGAGGAAACAAAACGTAGAGATAGAATGTGAAACTACTTTGTTGTGTCAAGTTTCAAGAAGCTAGCACAAACCATGTTGGATTTAGAGTTCCAAATACATCTATCAATATAGGAGAAAACAGAGTGAAACCTAAAAAATCAAGCTGTTACTGGAAATGAACGCTTCAACATAAAAGAATGAAATTTGGGGAACCAAGTCGCCTTAGTGTACTGATCATTACCTGAAAGTATCATCCAGTTTGGGTGAAAAAATATTTGCTGAGATTTCTGGAGATTCGTAATTTTTGGAGACTTGGCAAACCCTTCCCATAAAAGTGTTTCTCGCCAGTCACTGCTTAGGGCTACATCAAGAGGAAACAAAACGTAGAGATAGAATGTGAAACTACTTTGTTGTGTCAACCTTCAAGAAGCTACCACAAATCGTGTTGGATTTAGAGTTCCAATACATCTATCAATATAGGAGAAAACAGAGTGAAACCTAAAATTCAAACTGTTAGTGGAAATGAACGCTTCAACATAGAAGAACGAAATTTGGGGAACCAAGTCGCCTTAGTGTACTGATCATTACCTGAAAGTATCATCCAGTTTGGGTGAAAAAATATTTGCTGAGATTTCTGGAGATTCGTAATTTTTGGAAGCTTGGCAACCCCTTCCCATGAAAGTGTTTCTCGCCAGTCACTGCTTAGGGCTACATCAAGAGGAAACAAAACGTAGAGATAGAACGTGAAACTACTTTGTTTTGTCAACTTTCAAGAAGCTAGCACAAACCGTGTTGGATTCAGAGTTCCAAATACATCTATCAATATAGGAGAAAAGAGAGTGAAACCTAAAAATTCAAACTGTTACTGGAAATGAACGCTTCAACATAGAAGAATGAAATTTGGGGAACCAAGTCGCCTTAGTGTACTGATCATTACCTGAAAGTATCATCCAGTTTGGGTGAAAAAATATTTGCTGAGATTTCTGGAGATTCGTAATTTTTGGAAGCTTGGCAACCCCTTCCCATGAAAGTGTTTCTCGCCAGTCACTGCTTAGGGCTACATCAAGAGGAAACAAAACGTAGAGATAGAACGTGAAACTACTTTGTTGTGTCAAGTTTCAAGAAGCTAGCACAAACCGTGTTGGATTTAGAGTTCCAAATACATCTATCAATATAGGAGAAAACAGAGTGAAACCTAAAAATTCAAACTGTTACTGGAAATGAACGCTTCAACATAGAAGAACGAAATTTGGGGAACCAAGTCGCCTTAGTGTACTGATCATTACCTGAAAGTATCATCCAGTTTGGGTGAAAAAATATTTGCTGAGATTTCTGGAGATTCGTAATTTTTGGAAACTTGGCAACCCCTTCCCATGAAAGTGTTTCTCGCCAGTCACTGCTTAGGGCTACATCAAGAGGAAACAAAACGTAGAGATAGAATGTGAAACTACTTTGTTGTGTCAAGCTTCAAGAAGCTACCACAAATCGTGTTGGATTTAGAGTTCCAAATACATCTATCAATATAGGAGAAAACAGAGTGAAACCTAAAAATTCAAACTGTTACTGGAAATGAACGCTTCAACATAGAAGAACGAAATTTGGGGAACCAAGTCGCCTTAGTGTACTGATCATTACCTGAAAGTATCATCCAGTTTGGGTGAAAAAATATTTGCTGAGATTTCTGGAGATTCGTAATTTTTGGAGACTTGGCAAACCCTTCCCATGAAAGTGTTTCTCGCCAGTCACTGCTTAGGGCTACATCAAGAGGAAACAAAACGTAGAGATAGAACGTGAAACTACTTTGTTGTGTCAAGTTTCAAGAAGCTAGCACAAACCATGTTGGATTTAGAGTTCCAAATACATCTATCAATATAGGAGAAAACAGAGTGAAACCTAAAAATTGAAACTGTTACTGGAAATGAACGCTTCAACATAGAAGAACGAAATTTGGGGAACCAAGTCGCCTTAGTGTACTGATCATTACCTGAAAGTATCATCCAGTTTGGGTGAAAAAATATTTGCTGAGATTTCTGGAGATTCGTAATTTTTGGAAGCTTGGCAACCCCTTCCCATGAAAGTGTTTCTCGCCAGTCACTGCTTAGGGCTACATCAAGAGGAAACAAAACGTAGAGATAGAATGTGAAACTACTTTGTTGTGTCAAGCTTCAAGAAGCTAGCACAAATCGTGTTGGATTTAGAGTTCCAAATACATCTATCAATATAGGAGAAAACAGAGTGAAACCTAAAAATTCAAACTGTTACTGGAAATGAACGCTTCAACATAGAAGAACGAAATTTGGGGAACCAAGTCGCCTTAGTGTACTGATCATTACCTGAAAGTATCATCCAGTTTGGGTGAAAAAATATTTGCTGAGATTTCTGGAGATTCGTAATTTTTGGAAGCTTGGCAACCCCTTCCCATGAAAGTGTTTCTCGCCAGTCACTGCTTAGGGCTACATCAAGAGGAAACAAAACGTAGAGATAGAACGTGAAACTACTTTGTTTTGTCAACTTTCAAGAAGCTAGCACAAACCGTGTTGGATTCAGAGTTCCAAATACATCTATCAATATAGGAGAAAACAGAGTGAAACCTAAAAATTCAAACTGTTACTGGAAATGAATGCTTCAACATAGAAGAACGAAATTTGGGGAACCAAGTCGCCTTAGTGTACTGATCATTACCTGAAAGTATCATCCAGTTTGGGTGAAAAAATATTTGCTGAGATTTCTGGAGATTCGTAATTTTTGGAAGCTTGGCAACCCCTTCCCATGAAAGTGTTTCTCGCCAGTCACTGCTTAGGGCTACATCAAGAGGAAACAAAACGTAGAGATAGAACGTGAAACTACTTTGTTGTGTCAAGTTTCAAGAAGCTAGCACAAACCGTCTTGGATTTAGAGTTCCAAATACATCTATCAATATAGGAGAAAACAGAGTGAAACCTAAAAATTCAAACTGTTACTGGAAATGAACGCTTCAACATAGAAGAACGAAATTTGGGGAACCAAGTCGCCTTAGTGTACTGATCATTACCTGAAAGTATCATCCAGTTTGGGTGAAAAAATATTTGCTGAGATTTCTGGAGATTCGTAATTTTTGGAAGCTTGGCAACCCCTTCCCATGAAAGTGTTTCTCGCCAGTCACTGCTTAGGGCTACATCAAGAGGAAACAAAACGTAGAGATAGAACGTGAAACTACTTTGTTGTGTCAAGTTTCAAGAAGCTAGCACAAACCATGTTGGATTTAGAGTTCCAAATACATCTATCAATATAGGAGAAAACAGAGTGAAACCTAAAAATTCAAACTGTTACTGGAAATGAACGCTTCAACATAGAAGAACGAAATTTGGGGAACCAAGTCGCCTTAGTGTACTGATCATTACCTGAAAGTATCATCCAGTTTGGGTGAAAAAATATTTGCTGAGATTTCTGGAGATTCGTAATTTTTGGAAGCTTGGCAACCCCTTCCCATGAAAGTGTTTCTCGCCAGTCACTGCTTAGGGCTACATCAAGAGGAAACAAAACGTAGAGATAGAACGTGAAACTACTTTGTTGTGTCAAGTTTCAAGAAGCTAGCACTAACCGTCTTGGATTTAGCGTTCCAAATACATCTATCAATATAGGAGAAAACAGAGTGAAACCTAAAAATTCAAACTGTTACTGGAAATGAACGCTTCAACATAGAAGAACGAAATTTGGGGAACCAAGTCGCCTTAGTGTACTGATCATTACCTGAAAGTATCATCCAGTTTGGGTGAAAAAATATTTGCTGAGATTTCTGGAGATTCGTAATTTTTGGAAGCTTGGCAACCCCTTCCCATGAAAGTGTTTCTCGCCAGTCACTGCTTAGGGCTACATCAAGAGGAAACAAAACGTAGAGATAGAATGTGAAACTACTTTGTTGTGTCAAGTTTCAAGAAGCTAGCACAAATCGTGTTGGATTTAGAGTTCCAATACATCTATCAATATAGGAGAAAACAGAGTGAAACCTAAAATTCAAACTGTTAGTGGAAATGAACGCTTCAACATAGAAGAACGAAATTTGGGGAACCAAGTCGCCTTAGTGTACTGATCATTACCTGAAAGTATCATCCAGTTTGGGTGAAAAAATATTTGCTGAGATTTCTGGAGATTCGTAATTTTTGGAAGCTTGGCAACCCCTTCCCATGAAAGTGTTTCTCGCCAGTCACTGCTTAGGGCTACATCAAGAGGAAACAAAACGTAGAGATAGAACGTGAAACTACTTTGTTTTGTCAACTTTCAAGAAGCTAGCACAAACCGTGTTGGATTCAGAGTTCCAAATACATCTATCAATATAGGAGAAAAGAGAGTGAAACCTAAAAATTCAAACTGTTACTGGAAATGAACGCTTCAACATAGAAGAATGAAATTTGGGGAACCAAGTCGCCTTAGTGTACTGATCATTACCTGAAAGTATCATCCAGTTTGGGTGAAAAAATATTTGCTGAGATTTCTGGAGATTCGTAATTTTTGGAAGCTTGGCAACCCCTTTCCATGAAAGTGTTTCTCGCCAGTCACTGCTTAGGGCTACATCAAGAGGAAACAAAACGTAGAGATAGAATGTGAAACTACTTTGTTGTGTCAAGCTTCAAGAAGCTAGCACAAATCGTGTTGGATTTAGAGTTCCAAATACATCTATCAATATAGGAGAAAACAGAGTGAAACCTAAAAATTCAAACTGTTACTGGAAATGAACGCTTCAACATAGAAGAACGAAATTTGGGGAACCAAGTCGCCTTAGTGTACTGATCATTACCTGAAAGTATCATCCAGTTTGGGTGAAAAAATATTTGCTGAGATTTCTGGAGATTCGTAATTTTTGGAAGCTTGGCAACCCCTTCCCATGAAAGTGTTTCTCGCCAGTCACTGCTTAGGGCTACATCAAGAGGAAACAAAACGTAGAGATAGAATGTGAAACTACTTTGTTGTGTCAAGTTTCAAGAAGCTAGCACAAACCATGTTGGATTTAGAGTTCCAAATACATCTATCAATATAGGAGAAAACAGAGTGAAACCTAAAAAATCAAGCTGTTACTGGAAATGAACGCTTCAACATAGAAGAATGAAATTTGGGGAACCAAGTCGCCTTAGTGTACTGATCATTACCTGAAAGTATCATCCAGTTTGGGTGAAAAAATATTTGCTGAGATTTCTGGAGATTCGTAATTTTTGGAGACTTGGCAAACCCTTCCCATAAAAGTGTTTCTCGCCAGTCACTGCTTAGGGCTACATCAAGAGGAAACAAAACGTAGAGATAGAATGTGAAACTACTTTGTTGTGTCAACCTTCAAGAAGCTACCACAAATCGTGTTGGATTTAGAGTTCCAATACATCTATCAATATAGGAGAAAACAGAGTGAAACCTAAAATTCAAACTGTTAGTGGAAATGAACGCTTCAACATAGAAGAACGAAATTTGGGGAACCAAGTCGCCTTAGTGTACTGATCATTACCTGAAAGTATCATCCAGTTTGGGTGAAAAAATATTTGCTGAGATTTCTGGAGATTCGTAATTTTTGGAAGCTTGGCAACCCCTTCCCATGAAAGTGTTTCTCGCCAGTCACTGCTTAGGGCTACATCAAGAGGAAACAAAACGTAGAGATAGAACGTGAAACTACTTTGTTTTGTCAACTTTCAAGAAGCTAGCACAAACCGTGTTGGATTCAGAGTTCCAAATACATCTATCAATATAGGAGAAAAGAGAGTGAAACCTAAAAATTCAAACTGTTACTGGAAATGAACGCTTCAACATAGAAGAATGAAATTTGGGGAACCAAGTCGCCTTAGTGTACTGATCATTACCTGAAAGTATCATCCAGTTTGGGTGAAAAAATATTTGCTGAGATTTCTGGAGATTCGTAATTTTTGGAAGCTTGGCAACCCCTTCCCATGAAAGTGTTTCTTGCCAGTCACTGCTTAGGGCTACATCAAGAGGAAACAAAACGTAGAGATAGAACGTGAAACTACTTTGTTGTGTCAAGTTTCAAGAAGCTAGCACAAACCGTGTTGGATTTAGAGTTCCAAATACATCTATCAATATAGGAGAAAACAGAGTGAAACCTAAAAATTCAAACTGTTACTGGAAATGAACGCTTCAACATAGAAGAACGAAATTTGGGGAACCAAGTCGCCTTAGTGTACTGATCATTACCTGAAAGTATCATCCAGTTTGGGTGAAAAAATATTTGCTGAGATTTCTGGAGATTCGTAATTTTTGGAAGCTTGGCAACCCCTTCCCATGAAAGTGTTTCTCGCCAGTCACTGCTTAGGGCTACATCAAGAGGAAACAAAACGTAGAGATAGAATGTGAAACTACTTTGTTGTGTCAAGCTTCAAGAAGCTACCACAAATCGTGTTGGATTTAGAGTTCCAAATACATCTATCAATATAGGAGAAAACAGAGTGAAACCTAAAAATTCAAACTGTTACTGGAAATGAACGCTTCAACATAGAAGAACGAAATTTGGGGAACCAAGTCGCCTTAGTGTACTGATCATTACCTGAAAGTATCATCCAGTTTGGGTGAAAAAATATTTGCTGAGATTTCTGGAGATTCGTAATTTTTGGAGACTTGGCAAACCCTTCCCATGAAAGTGTTTCTCGCCAGTCACTGCTTAGGGCTACATCAAGAGGAAACAAAACGTAGAGATAGAACGTGAAACTACTTTGTTGTGTCAAGTTTCAAGAAGCTAGCACAAACCATGTTGGATTTAGAGTTCCAAATACATCTATCAATATAGGAGAAAACAGAGTGAAACCTAAAAATTGAAACTGTTACTGGAAATGAACGCTTCAACATAGAAGAACGAAATTTGGGGAACCAAGTCGCCTTAGTGTACTGATCATTACCTGAAAGTATCATCCAGTTTGGGTGAAAAAATATTTGCTGAGATTTCTGGAGATTCGTAATTTTTGGAAGCTTGGCAACCCCTTCCCATGAAAGTGTTTCTCGCCAGTCACTGCTTAGGGCTACATCAAGAGGAAACAAAACGTAGAGATAGAATGTGAAACTACTTTGTTGTGTCAAGCTTCAAGAAGCTACCACAAATCGTGTTGGATTTAGAGTTCCAAATACATCTATCAATATAGGAGAAAACAGAGTGAAACCTAAAAATTCAAACTGTTACTGGAAATGAACGCTTCAACATAGAAGAACGAAATTTGGGGAACCAAGTCGCCTTAGTGTACTGATCATTACCTGAAAGTATCATCCAGTTTGGGTGAAAAAATATTTGCTGAGATTTCTGGAGATTCGTAATTTTTGGAGACTTGGCAAACCCTTCCCATGAAAGTGTTTCTCGCCAGTCACTGCTTAGGGCTACATCAAGAGGAAACAAAACGTAGAGATAGAACGTGAAACTACTTTGTTGTGTCAAGTTTCAAGAAGCTAGCACAAACCATGTTGGATTTAGAGTTCCAAATACATCTATCAATATAGGAGAAAACAGAGTGAAACCTAAAAATTGAAACTGTTACTGGAAATGAACGCTTCAACATAGAAGAACGAAATTTGGGGAACCAAGTCGCCTTAGTGTACTGATCATTACCTGAAAGTATCATCCAGTTTGGGTGAAAAAATATTTGCTGAGATTTCTGGAGATTCGTAATTTTTGGAAGCTTGGCAACCCCTTCCCATGAAAGTGTTTCTCGCCAGTCACTGCTTAGGGCTACATCAAGAGGAAACAAAACGTAGAGATAGAATGTGAAACTACTTTGTTGTGTCAAGCTTCAAGAAGCTACCACAAATCGTGTTGGATTTAGAGTTCCAAATACATCTATCAATATAGGAGAAAACAGAGTGAAACCTAAAAATTCAAACTGTTACTGGAAATGAACGCTTCAACATAGAAGAACGAAATTTGGGGAACCAAGTCGCCTTAGTGTACTGATCATTACCTGAAAGTATCATCCAGTTTGGGTGAAAAAATATTTGCTGAGATTTCTGGAGATTCGTAATTTTTGGAGACTTGGCAAACCCTTCCCATGAAAGTGTTTCTCGCCAGTCACTGCTTAGGGCTACATCAAGAGGAAACAAAACGTAGAGATAGAACGTGAAACTACTTTGTTGTGTCAAGTTTCAAGAAGCTAGCACAAACCATGTTGGATTTAGAGTTCCAAATACATCTATCAATATAGGAGAAAACAGAGTGAAACCTAAAAATTGAAACTGTTACTGGAAATGAACGCTTCAACATAGAAGAACGAAATTTGGGGAACCAAGTCGCCTTAGTGTACTGATCATTACCTGAAAGTATCATCCAGTTTGGGTGAAAAAATATTTGCTGAGATTTCTGGAGATTCGTAATTTTTGGAAGCTTGGCAACCCCTTCCCATGAAAGTGTTTCTCGCCAGTCACTGCTTAGGGCTACATCAAGAGGAAACAAAACGTAGAGATAGAATGTGAAACTACTTTGTTGTGTCAAGCTTCAAGAAGCTAGCACAAATCGTGTTGGATTTAGAGTTCCAAATACATCTATCAATATAGGAGAAAACAGAGTGAAACCTAAAAATTCAAACTGTTACTGGAAATGAACGCTTCAACATAGAAGAACGAAATTTGGGGAACCAAGTCGCCTTAGTGTACTGATCATTACCTGAAAGTATCATCCAGTTTGGGTGAAAAAATATTTGCTGAGATTTCTGGAGATTCGTAATTTTTGGAAGCTTGGCAACCCCTTCCCATGAAAGTGTTTCTCGCCAGTCACTGCTTAGGGCTACATCAAGAGGAAACAAAACGTAGAGATAGAACGTGAAACTACTTTGTTTTGTCAACTTTCAAGAAGCTAGCACAAACCGTGTTGGATTCAGAGTTCCAAATACATCTATCAATATAGGAGAAAACAGAGTGAAACCTAAAAATTCAAACTGTTACTGGAAATGAACGCTTCAACATAGAAGAACGAAATTTGGGGAACCAAGTCGCCTTAGTGTACTGATCATTACCTGAAAGTATCATCCAGTTTGGGTGAAAAAATATTTGCTGAGATTTCTGGAGATTCGTAATTTTTGGAAGCTTGGCAACCCCTTCCCATGAAAGTGTTTCTCGCCAGTCACTGCTTAGGGCTACATCAAGAGGAAACAAAACGTAGAGATAGAACGTGAAACTACTTTGTTGTGTCAAGTTTCAAGAAGCTAGCACAAACCGTCTTGGATTTAGAGTTCCAAATACATCTATCAATATAGGAGAAAACAGAGTGAAACCTAAAAATTCAAACTGTTACTGGAAATGAACGCTTCAACATAGAAGAACGAAATTTGGGGAACCAAGTCGCCTTAGTGTACTGATCATTACCTGAAAGTATCATCCAGTTTGGGTGAAAAAATATTTGCTGAGATTTCTGGAGATTCGTAATTTTTGGAAGCTTGGCAACCCCTTCCCATGAAAGTGTTTCTCGCCAGTCACTGCTTAGGGCTACATCAAGAGGAAACAAAACGTAGAGATAGAACGTGAAACTACTTTGTTGTGTCAAGTTTCAAGAAGCTAGCACAAACCATGTTGGATTTAGAGTTCCAAATACATCTATCAATATAGGAGAAAACAGAGTGAAACCTAAAAATTCAAACTGTTACTGGAAATGAACGCTTCAACATAGAAGAACGAAATTTGGGGAACCAAGTCGCCTTAGTGTACTGATCATTACCTGAAAGTATCATCCAGTTTGGGTGAAAAAATATTTGCTGAGATTTCTGGAGATTCGTAATTTTTGGAAGCTTGGCAACCCCTTCCCATGAAAGTGTTTCTCGCCAGTCACTGCTTAGGGCTACATCAAGAGGAAACAAAACGTAGAGATAGAACGTGAAACTACTTTGTTGTGTCAAGTTTCAAGAAGCTAGCACTAACCGTCTTGGATTTAGCGTTCCAAATACATCTATCAATATAGGAGAAAACAGAGTGAAACCTAAAAATTCAAACTGTTACTGGAAATGAACGCTTCAACATAGAAGAACGAAATTTGGGGAACCAAGTCGCCTTAGTGTACTGATCATTACCTGAAAGTATCATCCAGTTTGGGTGAAAAAATATTTGCTGAGATTTCTGGAGATTCGTAATTTTTGGAAGCTTGGCAACCCCTTCCCATGAAAGTGTTTCTCGCCAGTCACTGCTTAGGGCTACATCAAGAGGAAACAAAACGTAGAGATAGAATGTGAAACTACTTTGTTGTGTCAAGTTTCAAGAAGCTAGCACAAATCGTGTTGGATTTAGAGTTCCAATACATCTATCAATATAGGAGAAAACAGAGTGAAACCTAAAATTCAAACTGTTAGTGGAAATGAACGCTTCAACATAGAAGAACGAAATTTGGGGAACCAAGTCGCCTTAGTGTACTGATCATTACCTGAAAGTATCATCCAGTTTGGGTGAAAAAATATTTGCTGAGATTTCTGGAGATTCGTAATTTTTGGAAGCTTGGCAACCCCTTCCCATGAAAGTGTTTCTCGCCAGTCACTGCTTAGGGCTACATCAAGAGGAAACAAAACGTAGAGATAGAACGTGAAACTACTTTGTTTTGTCAACTTTCAAGAAGCTAGCACAAACCGTGTTGGATTCAGAGTTCCAAATACATCTATCAATATAGGAGAAAACAGAGTGAAACCTAAAAATTCAAACTGTTACTGGAAATGAACGCTTCAACATAGAAGAATGAAATTTGGGGAACCAAGTCGCCTTAGTGTACTGATCATTACCTGAAAGTATCATCCAGTTTGGGTGAAAAAATATTTGCTGAGATTTCTGGAGATTCGTAATTTTTGGAAGCTTGGCAACCCCTTCCCATGAAAGTGTTTCTCGCCAGTCACTGCTTAGGGCTACATCAAGAGGAAACAAAACGTAGAGATAGAACGTGAAACTACTTTGTTGTGTCAAGTTTCAAGAAGCTAGCACAAACCGTGTTGGATTTAGAGTTCCAAATACATCTATCAATATAGGAGAAAACAGAGTGAAACCTAAAAATTCAAACTGTTACTGGAAATGAACGCTTCAACAGAAGAACGAAATTTGGGGAACCAAGTCGCCTTAGTGTACTGATCATTACCTGAAAGTATCATCCAGTTTGGGTGAAAAAATATTTGCTGAGATTTCTGGAGATTCGTAATTTTGGGAAGCTTGGCAACCCCTTCCCATGAAAGTGTTTCTCGCCAGTCACTGCTTAGGGCTACATCAAGAGGAAACAAAACGTAGAGATAGAATGTGAAACTACTTTGTTGTGTCAAGCTTCAAGAAGCTACCACAAATCGTGTTGGATTTAGAGTTCCAAATACATCTATCAATATAGGAGAAAACAGAGTGAAACCTAAAAATTCAAACTGTTACTGGAAATGAACGCTTCAACATAGAAGAACGAAATTTGGGGAACCAAGTCGCCTTAGTGTACTGATCATTACCTGAATGTATCATCCAGTTTGGGTGAAAAAATATTTGCTGAGATTTCTGGAGATTCGTAATTTTTGGAGACTTGGCAAACCCTTCCCATGAAAGTGTTTCTCGCCAGTCACTGCTTAGGGCTACATCAAGAGGAAACAAAACGTAGAGATAGAACGTGAAACTACTTTGTTGTGTCAAGTTTCAAGAAGCTAGCACAAACCATGTTGGATTTAGAGTTCCAAATACATCTATCAATATAGGAGAAAACAGAGTGAAACCTAAAAATTGAAACTGTTACTGGAAATGAACGCTTCAACATAGAAGAACGAAATTTGGGGAACCAAGTCGCCTTAGTGTACTGATCATTACCTGAAAGTATCATCCAGTTTGGGTGAAAAAATATTTGCTGAGATTTCTGGAGATTCGTAATTTTTGGAAGCTTGGCAACCCCTTCCCATGAAAGTGTTTCTCGCCAGTCACTGCTTAGGGCTACATCAAGAGGAAACAAAACGTAGAGATAGAATGTGAAACTACTTTGTTGTGTCAAGCTTCAAGAAGCTAGCACAAATCGTGTTGGATTTAGAGTTCCAAATACATCTATCAATATAGGAGAAAACAGAGTGAAACCTAAAAATTGAAACTGTTACTGGAAATGAACGCTTCAACATAGAAGAACGAAATTTGGGGAACCAAGTCGCCTTAGTGTACTGATCATTACCTGAAAGTATCATCCAGTTTGGGTGAAAAAATATTTGCTGAGATTTCTGGAGATTCGTAATTTTTGGAAGCTTGGCAACCCCTTCCCATGAAAGTGTTTCTCGCCAGTCACTGCTTAGGGCTACATCAAGAGGAAACAAAACGTAGAGATAGAACGTGAAACTACTTTGTTTTGTCAACTTTCAAGAAGCTAGCACAAACCGTGTTGGATTCAGAGTTCCAAATACATCTATCAATATAGGAGAAAACAGAGTGAAACCTAAAAATTCAAACTGTTACTGGAAATGAACGCTTCAACATAGAAGAACGAAATTTGGGGAACCAAGTCGCCTTAGTGTACTGATCATTACCTGAAAGTATCATCCAGTTTGGGTGAAAAAATATTTGCTGAGATTTCTGGAGATTCGTAATTTTTGGAAGCTTGGCAACCCCTTCCCATGAAAGTGTTTCTCGCCAGTCACTGCTTAGGGCTACATCAAGAGGAAACAAAACGTAGAGATAGAACGTGAAACTACTTTGTTGTGTCAAGTTTCAAGAAGCTAGCACAAACCGTCTTGGATTTAGAGTTCCAAATACATCTATCAATATAGGAGAAAACAGAGTGAAACCTAAAAATTCAAACTGTTAGTGGAAATGAACGCTTCAACATAGAAGAACGAAATTTGGGGAACCAAGTCGCCTTAGTGTACTGATCATTACCTGAAAGTATCATCCAGTTTGGGTGAAAAAATATTTGCTGAGATTTCTGGAGATTCGTAATTTTTGGAAGCTTGGCAACCCCTTCCCATGAAAGTGTTTCTCGCCAGTCACTGCTTAGGGCTACATCAAGAGGAAACAAAACGTAGAGATAGAACGTGAAACTACTTTGTTTTGTCAACTTTCAAGAAGCTAGCACAAACCGTGTTGGATTCAGAGTTCCAAATACATCTATCAATATAGGAGAAAAGAGAGTGAAACCTAAAAATTCAAACTGTTACTGGAAATGAACGCTTCAACATAGAAGAATGAAATTTGGGGAACCAAGTCGCCTTAGTGTACTGATCATTACCTGAAAGTATCATCCAGTTTGGGTGAAAAAATATTTGCTGAGATTTCTGGAGATTCGTAATTTTTGGAAGCTTGGCAACCCCTTCCCATGAAAGTGTTTCTCGCCAGTCACTGCTTAGGGCTACATCAAGAGGAAACAAAACGTAGAGATAGAACGTGAAACTACTTTGTTGTGTCAAGTTTCAAGAAGCTAGCACAAACCGTGTTGGATTTAGAGTTCCAAATACATCTATCAATATAGGAGAAAACAGAGTGAAACCTAAAAATTCAAACTGTTACTGGAAATGAACGCTTCAACATAGAAGAACGAAATTTGGGGAACCAAGTCGCCTTAGTGTACTGATCATTACCTGAAAGTATCATCCAGTTTGGGTGAAAAAATATTTGCTGAGATTTCTGGAGATTCGTAATTTTTGGAAGCTTGGCAACCCCTTCCCATGAAAGTGTTTCTCGCCAGTCACTGCTTAGGGCTACATCAAGAGGAAACAAAACGTAGAGATAGAATGTGAAACTACTTTGTTGTGTCAAGCTTCAAGAAGCTACCACAAATCGTGTTGGATTTAGAGTTCCAAATACATCTATCAATATAGGAGAAAACAGAGTGAAACCTAAAAATTCAAACTGTTACTGGAAATGAACGCTTCAACATAGAAGAACGAAATTTGGGGAACCAAGTCGCCTTAGTGTACTGATCATTACCTGAAAGTATCATCCAGTTTGGGTGAAAAAATATTTGCTGAGATTTCTGGAGATTCGTAATTTTTGGAGACTTGGCAAACCCTTCCCATGAAAGTGTTTCTCGCCAGTCACTGCTTAGGGCTACATCAAGAGGAAACAAAACGTAGAGATAGAACGTGAAACTACTTTGTTGTGTCAAGTTTCAAGAAGCTAGCACAAACCATGTTGGATTTAGAGTTCCAAATACATCTATCAATATAGGAGAAAACAGAGTGAAACCTAAAAATTGAAACTGTTACTGGAAATGAACGCTTCAACATAGAAGAACGAAATTTGGGGAACCAAGTCGCCTTAGTGTACTGATCATTACCTGAAAGTATCATCCAGTTTGGGTGAAAAAATATTTGCTGAGATTTCTGGAGATTCGTAATTTTTGGAAGCTTGGCAACCCCTTCCCATGAAAGTGTTTCTCGCCAGTCACTGCTTAGGGCTACATCAAGAGGAAACAAAACGTAGAGATAGAATGTGAAACTACTTTGTTGTGTCAAGCTTCAAGAAGCTACCACAAATCGTGTTGGATTTAGAGTTCCAAATACATCTATCAATATAGGAGAAAACAGAGTGAAACCTAAAAATTCAAACTGTTACTGGAAATGAACGCTTCAACATAGAAGAACGAAATTTGGGGAACCAAGTCGCCTTAGTGTACTGATCATTACCTGAAAGTATCATCCAGTTTGGGTGAAAAAATATTTGCTGAGATTTCTGGAGATTCGTAATTTTTGGAAGCTTGGCAACCCCTTCCCATGAAAGTGTTTCTCGCCAGTCACTGCTTAGGGCTACATCAAGAGGAAACAAAACGTAGAGATAGAACGTGAAACTACTTTGTTGTGTCAAGTTTCAAGAAGCTAGCACAAACCGTGTTGGATTTAGAGTTCCAAATACATCTATCAATATAGGAGAAAACAGAGTGAAACCTAAAAATTCAAACTGTTACTGGAAATGAACGCTTCAACATAGAAGAACGAAATTTGGGGAACCAAGTCGCCTTAGTGTACTGATCATTACCTGAAAGTATCATCCAGTTTGGGTGAAAAAATATTTGCTGAGATTTCTGGAGATTCGTAATTTTTGGAAGCTTGGCAACCCCTTCCCATGAAAGTGTTTCTCGCCAGTCACTGCTTAGGGCTACATCAAGAGGAAACAAAACGTAGAGATAGAATGTGAAACTACTTTGTTGTGTCAAGTTTCAAGAAGCTAGCACAAACCATGTTGGATTTAGAGTTCCAAATACATCTATCAATATAGGAGAAAACAGAGTGAAACCTAAAAAATCAAGCTGTTACTGGAAATGAACGCTTCAACATAAAAGAATGAAATTTGGGGAACCAAGTCGCCTTAGTGTACTGATCATTACCTGAAAGTATCATCCAGTTTGGGTGAAAAAATATTTGCTGAGATTTCTGGAGATTCGTAATTTTTGGAGACTTGGCAAACCCTTCCCATAAAAGTGTTTCTCGCCAGTCACTGCTTAGGGCTACATCAAGAGGAAACAAAACGTAGAGATAGAATGTGAAACTACTTTGTTGTGTCAACCTTCAAGAAGCTACCACAAATCGTGTTGGATTTAGAGTTCCAATACAGCTATCAATATAGGAGAAAACAGAGTGAAACCTAAAATTCAAACTGTTAGTGGAAATGAACGCTTCAACATAGAAGAACGAAATTTGGGGAACCAAGTCGCCTTAGTGTACTGATCATTACCTGAAAGTATCATCCAGTTTGGGTGAAAAAATATTTGCTGAGATTTCTGGAGATTCGTAATTTTTGGAAGCTTGGCAACCCCTTCCCATGAAAGTGTTTCTCGCCAGTCACTGCTTAGGGCTACATCAAGAGGAAACAAAACGTAGAGATAGAACGTGAAACTACTTTGTTTTGTCAACTTTCAAGAAGCTAGCACAAACCGTGTTGGATTCAGAGTTCCAAATACATCTATCAATATAGGAGAAAAGAGAGTGAAACCTAAAAATTCAAACTGTTACTGGAAATGAACGCTTCAACATAGAAGAACGAAATTTGGGGAACCAAGTCGCCTTAGTGTACTGATCATTACCTGAAAGTATCATCCAGTTTGGGTGAAAAAATATTTGCTGAGATTTCTGGAGATTCGTAATTTTGGGAAGCTTGGCAACCCCTTCCCATGAAAGTGTTTCTCGCCAGTCACTGCTTAGGGCTACATTAAGAGGAAACAAAACGTAGAGATAGAATGTGAAACTACTTTGTTGTGTCAAGCTTCAAGAAGCTACCACAAATCGTGTTGGATTTAGAGTTCCAAATACATCTATCAATATAGGAGAAAACAGAGTGAAACCTAAAAATTCAAACTGTTACTGGAAATGAACGCTTCAACATAGAAGAACGAAATTTGGGGAACCAAGTCGCCTTAGTGTACTGATCATTACCTGAAAGTATCATCCAGTTTGGGTGAAAAAATATTTGCTGAGATTTCTGGAGATTCGTAATTTTTGGAGACTTGGCAAACCCTTCCCATGAAAGTGTTTCTCGCCAGTCACTGCTTAGGGCTACATCAAGAGGAAACAAAACGTAGAGATAGAACGTGAAACTACTTTGTTGTGTCAAGTTTCAAGAAGCTAGCACAAACCATGTTGGATTTAGAGTTCCAAATACATCTATCAATATAGGAGAAAACAGAGTGAAACCTAAAAATTGAAACTGTTACTGGAAATGAACGCTTCAACATAGAAGAACGAAATTTGGGGAACCAAGTCGCCTTAGTGTACTGATCATTACCTGAAAGTATCATCCAGTTTGGGTGAAAAAATATTTGCTGAGATTTCTGGAGATTCGTAATTTTTGGAAGCTTGGCAACCCCTTCCCATGAAAGTGTTTCTCGCCAGTCACTGCTTAGGGCTACATCAAGAGGAAACAAAACGTAGAGATAGAATGTGAAACTACTTTGTTGTGTCAAGCTTCAAGAAGCTAGCACAAATCGTGTTGGATTTAGAGTTCCAAATACATCTATCAATATAGGAGAAAACAGAGTGAAACCTAAAAATTCAAACTGTTACTGGAAATGAACGCTTCAACATAGAAGAACGAAATTTGGGGAACCAAGTCGCCTTAGTGTACTGATCATTACCTGAAAGTATCATCCAGTTTGGGTGAAAAAATATTTGCTGAGATTTCTGGAGATTCGTAATTTTTGGAAGCTTGGCAACCCCTTCCCATGAAAGTGTTTCTCGCCAGTCACTGCTTAGGGCTACATCAAGAGGAAACAAAACGTAGAGATAGAACGTGAAACTACTTTGTTTTGTCAACTTTCAAGAAGCTAGCACAAACCGTGTTGGATTCAGAGTTCCAAATACATCTATCAATATAGGAGAAAACAGAGTGAAACCTAAAAATTCAAACTGTTACTGGAAATGAACGCTTCAACATAGAAGAACGAAATTTGGGGAACCAAGTCGCCTTAGTGTACTGATCATTACCTGAAAGTATCATCCAGTTTGGGTGAAAAAATATTTGCTGAGATTTCTGGAGATTCGTAATTTTTGGAAGCTTGGCAACCCCTTCCCATGAAAGTGTTTCTCGCCAGTCACTGCTTAGGGCTACATCAAGAGGAAACAAAACGTAGAGATAGAACGTGAAACTACTTTGTTGTGTCAAGTTTCAAGAAGCTAGCACAAACCGTCTTGGATTTAGAGTTCCAAATACATCTATCAATATAGGAGAAAACAGAGTGAAACCTAAAAATTCAAACTGTTACTGGAAATGAACGCTTCAACATAGAAGAACGAAATTTGGGGAACCAAGTCGCCTTAGTGTACTGATCATTACCTGAAAGTATCATCCAGTTTGGGTGAAAAAATATTTGCTGAGATTTCTGGAGATTCGTAATTTTTGGAAGCTTGGCAACCCCTTCCCATGAAAGTGTTTCTCGCCAGTCACTGCTTAGGGCTACATCAAGAGGAAACAAAACGTAGAGATAGAACGTGAAACTACTTTGTTGTGTCAAGTTTCAAGAAGCTAGCACAAACCATGTTGGATTTAGAGTTCCAAATACATCTATCAATATAGGAGAAAACAGAGTGAAACCTAAAAATTCAAACTGTTACTGGAAATGAACGCTTCAACATAGAAGAACGAAATTTGGGGAACCAAGTCGCCTTAGTGTACTGATCATTACCTGAAAGTATCATCCAGTTTGGGTGAAAAAATATTTGCTGAGATTTCTGGAGATTCGTAATTTTTGGAAGCTTGGCAACCCCTTCCCATGAAAGTGTTTCTCGCCAGTCACTGCTTAGGGCTACATCAAGAGGAAACAAAACGTAGAGATAGAACGTGAAACTACTTTGTTGTGTCAAGTTTCAAGAAGCTAGCACTAACCGTCTTGGATTTAGCGTTCCAAATACATCTATCAATATAGGAGAAAACAGAGTGAAACCTAAAAATTCAAACTGTTACTGGAAATGAACGCTTCAACATAGAAGAACGAAATTTGGGGAACCAAGTCGCCTTAGTGTACTGATCATTACCTGAAAGTATCATCCAGTTTGGGTGAAAAAATATTTGCTGAGATTTCTGGAGATTCGTAATTTTTGGAAGCTTGGCAACCCCTTCCCATGAAAGTGTTTCTCGCCAGTCACTGCTTAGGGCTACATCAAGAGGAAACAAAACGTAGAGATAGAATGTGAAACTACTTTGTTGTGTCAAGTTTCAAGAAGCTAGCACAAATCGTGTTGGATTTAGAGTTCCAATACATCTATCAATATAGGAGAAAACAGAGTGAAACCTAAAATTCAAACTGTTAGTGGAAATGAACGCTTCAACATAGAAGAACGAAATTTGGGGAACCAAGTCGCCTTAGTGTACTGATCATTACCTGAAAGTATCATCCAGTTTGGGTGAAAAAATATTTGCTGAGATTTCTGGAGATTCGTAATTTTTGGAAGCTTGGCAACCCCTTCCCATGAAAGTGTTTCTCGCCAGTCACTGCTTAGGGCTACATCAAGAGGAAACAAAACGTAGAGATAGAACGTGAAACTACTTTGTTTTGTCAACTTTCAAGAAGCTAGCACAAACCGTGTTGGATTCAGAGTTCCAAATACATCTATCAATATAGGAGAAAAGAGAGTGAAACCTAAAAATTCAAACTGTTACTGGAAATGAACGCTTCAACATAGAAGAATGAAATTTGGGGAACCAAGTCGCCTTAGTGTACTGATCATTACCTGAAAGTATCATCCAGTTTGGGTGAAAAAATATTTGCTGAGATTTCTGGAGATTCGTAATTTTTGGAAGCTTGGCAACCCCTTCCCATGAAAGTGTTTCTCGCCAGTCACTGCTTAGGGCTACATCAAGAGGAAACAAAACGTAGAGATAGAACGTGAAACTACTTTGTTGTGTCAAGTTTCAAGAAGCTAGCACAAACCGTGTTGGATTTAGAGTTCCAAATACATCTATCAATATAGGAGAAAACAGAGTGAAACCTAAAAATTCAAACTGTTACTGGAAATGAACGCTTCAACAGAAGAACGAAATTTGGGGAACCAAGTCGCCTTAGTGTACTGATCATTACCTGAAAGTATCATCCAGTTTGGGTGAAAAAATATTTGCTGAGATTTCTGGAGATTCGTAATTTTGGGAAGCTTGGCAACCCCTTCCCATGAAAGTGTTTCTCGCCAGTCACTGCTTAGGGCTACATCAAGAGGAAACAAAACGTAGAGATAGAATGTGAAACTACTTTGTTGTGTCAAGCTTCAAGAAGCTACCACAAATCGTGTTGGATTTAGAGTTCCAAATACATCTATCAATATAGGAGAAAACAGAGTGAAACCTAAAAATTCAAACTGTTACTGGAAATGAACGCTTCAACATAGAAGAACGAAATTTGGGGAACCAAGTCGCCTTAGTGTACTGATCATTACCTGAATGTATCATCCAGTTTGGGTGAAAAAATATTTGCTGAGATTTCTGGAGATTCGTAATTTTTGGAGACTTGGCAAACCCTTCCCATGAAAGTGTTTCTCGCCAGTCACTGCTTAGGGCTACATCAAGAGGAAACAAAACGTAGAGATAGAACGTGAAACTACTTTGTTGTGTCAAGTTTCAAGAAGCTAGCACAAACCATGTTGGATTTAGAGTTCCAAATACATCTATCAATATAGGAGAAAACAGAGTGAAACCTAAAAATTGAAACTGTTACTGGAAATGAACGCTTCAACATAGAAGAACGAAATTTGGGGAACCAAGTCGCCTTAGTGTACTGATCATTACCTGAAAGTATCATCCAGTTTGGGTGAAAAAATATTTGCTGAGATTTCTGGAGATTCGTAATTTTGGGAAGCTTGGCAACCCCTTCCCATGAAAGTGTTTCTCGCCAGTCACTGCTTAGGGCTACATCAAGAGGAAACAAAACGTAGAGATAGAATGTGAAACTACTTTGTTGTGTCAAGCTTCAAGAAGCTAGCACAAATCGTGTTGGATTTAGAGTTCCAAATACATCTATCAATATAGGAGAAAACAGAGTGAAACCTAAAAATTGAAACTGTTACTGGAAATGAACGCTTCAACATAGAAGAACGAAATTTGGGGAACCAAGTCGCCTTAGTGTACTGATCATTACCTGAAAGTATCATCCAGTTTGGGTGAAAAAATATTTGCTGAGATTTCTGGAGATTCGTAATTTTTGGAAGCTTGGCAACCCCTTCCCATGAAAGTGTTTCTCGCCAGTCACTGCTTAGGGCTACATCAAGAGGAAACAAAACGTAGAGATAGAACGTGAAACTACTTTGTTTTGTCAACTTTCAAGAAGCTAGCACAAACCGTGTTGGATTCAGAGTTCCAAATACATCTATCAATATAGGAGAAAACAGAGTGAAACCTAAAAATTCAAACTGTTACTGGAAATGAACGCTTCAACATAGAAGAACGAAATTTGGGGAACCAAGTCGCCTTAGTGTACTGATCATTACCTGAAAGTATCATCCAGTTTGGGTGAAAAAATATTTGCTGAGATTTCTGGAGATTCGTAATTTTTGGAAGCTTGGCAACCCCTTCCCATGAAAGTGTTTCTCGCCAGTCACTGCTTAGGGCTACATCAAGAGGAAACAAAACGTAGAGATAGAATGTGAAACTACTTTGTTGTGTCAAGCTTCAAGAAGCTACCACAAATCGTGTTGGATTTAGAGTTCCAAATACATCTATCAATATAGGAGAAAACAGAGTGAAACCTAAAAATTCAAACTGTTACTGGAAATGAACGCTTCAACATAGAAGAACGAAATTTGGGGAACCAAGTCGCCTTAGTGTACTGATCATTACCTGAATGTATCATCCAGTTTGGGTGAAAAAATATTTGCTGAGATTTCTGGAGATTCGTAATTTTTGGAGACTTGGCAAACCCTTCCCATGAAAGTGTTTCTCGCCAGTCACTGCTTAGGGCTACATCAAGAGGAAACAAAACGTAGAGATAGAACGTGAAACTACTTTGTTGTGTCAAGTTTCAAGAAGCTAGCACAAACCATGTTGGATTTAGAGTTCCAAATACATCTATCAATATAGGAGAAAACAGAGTGAAACCTAAAAATTGAAACTGTTACTGGAAATGAACGCTTCAACATAGAAGAACGAAATTTGGGGAACCAAGTCGCCTTAGTGTACTGATCATTACCTGAAAGTATCATCCAGTTTGGGTGAAAAAATATTTGCTGAGATTTCTGGAGATTCGTAATTTTGGGAAGCTTGGCAACCCCTTCCCATGAAAGTGTTTCTCGCCAGTCACTGCTTAGGGCTACATCAAGAGGAAACAAAACGTAGAGATAGAATGTGAAACTACTTTGTTGTGTCAAGCTTCAAGAAGCTAGCACAAATCGTGTTGGATTTAGAGTTCCAAATACATCTATCAATATAGGAGAAAACAGAGTGAAACCTAAAAATTGAAACTGTTACTGGAAATGAACGCTTCAACATAGAAGAACGAAATTTGGGGAACCAAGTCGCCTTAGTGTACTGATCATTACCTGAAAGTATCATCCAGTTTGGGTGAAAAAATATTTGCTGAGATTTCTGGAGATTCGTAATTTTTGGAAGCTTGGCAACCCCTTCCCATGAAAGTGTTTCTCGCCAGTCACTGCTTAGGGCTACATCAAGAGGAAACAAAACGTAGAGATAGAACGTGAAACTACTTTGTTTTGTCAACTTTCAAGAAGCTAGCACAAACCGTGTTGGATTCAGAGTTCCAAATACATCTATCAATATAGGAGAAAACAGAGTGAAACCTAAAAATTCAAACTGTTACTGGAAATGAACGCTTCAACATAGAAGAACGAAATTTGGGGAACCAAGTCGCCTTAGTGTACTGATCATTACCTGAAAGTATCATCCAGTTTGGGTGAAAAAATATTTGCTGAGATTTCTGGAGATTCGTAATTTTTGGAAGCTTGGCAACCCCTTCCCATGAAAGTGTTTCTCGCCAGTCACTGCTTAGGGCTACATCAAGAGGAAACAAAACGTAGAGATAGAACGTGAAACTACTTTGTTGTGTCAAGTTTCAAGAAGCTAGCACAAACCGTCTTGGATTTAGAGTTCCAAATACATCTATCAATATAGGAGAAAACAGAGTGAAACCTAAAAATTCAAACTGTTACTGGAAATGAACGCTTCAACATAGAAGAACGAAATTTGGGGAACCAAGTCGCCTTAGTGTACTGATCATTACCTGAAAGTATCATCCAGTTTGGGTGAAAAAATATTTGCTGAGATTTCTGGAGATTCGTAATTTTTGGAAGCTTGGCAACCCCTTCCCATGAAAGTGTTTCTCGCCAGTCACTGCTTAGGGCTACATCAAGAGGAAACAAAACGTAGAGATAGAACGTGAAACTACTTTGTTGTGTCAAGTTTCAAGAAGCTAGCACAAACCATGTTGGATTTAGAGTTCCAAATACATCTATCAATATAGGAGAAAACAGAGTGAAACCTAAAAATTCAAACTGTTACTGGAAATGAACGCTTCAACATAGAAGAACGAAATTTGGGGAACCAAGTCGCCTTAGTGTACTGATCATTACCTGAAAGTATCATCCAGTTTGGGTGAAAAAATATTTGCTGAGATTTCTGGAGATTCGTAATTTTTGGAAGCTTGGCAACCCCTTCCCATGAAAGTGTTTCTCGCCAGTCACTGCTTAGGGCTACATCAAGAGGAAACAAAACGTAGAGATAGAACGTGAAACTACTTTGTTTTGTCAACTTTCAAGAAGCTAGCACAAACCGTGTTGGATTCAGAGTTCCAAATACATCTATCAATATAGGAGAAAACAGAGTGAAACCTAAAAATTCAAACTGTTACTGGAAATGAACGCTTCAACATAGAAGAACGAAATTTGGGGAACCAAGTCGCCTTAGTGTACTGATCATTACCTGAAAGTATCATCCAGTTTGGGTGAAAAAATATTTGCTGAGATTTCTGGAGATTCGTAATTTTTGGAAGCTTGGCAACCCCTTCCCATGAAAGTGTTTCTCGCCAGTCACTGCTTAGGGCTACATCAAGAGGAAACAAAACGTAGAGATAGAACGTGAAACTACTTTGTTGTGTCAAGTTTCAAGAAGCTAGCACAAACCGTCTTGGATTTAGAGTTCCAAATACATCTATCAATATAGGAGAAAACAGAGTGAAACCTAAAAATTCAAACTGTTACTGGAAATGAACGCTTCAACATAGAAGAACGAAATTTGGGGAACCAAGTCGCCTTAGTGTACTGATCATTACCTGAAAGTATCATCCAGTTTGGGTGAAAAAATATTTGCTGAGATTTCTGGAGATTCGTAATTTTTGGAAGCTTGGCAACCCCTTCCCATGAAAGTGTTTCTCGCCAGTCACTGCTTAGGGCTACATCAAGAGGAAACAAAACGTAGAGATAGAACGTGAAACTACTTTGTTGTGTCAAGTTTCAAGAAGCTAGCACAAACCATGTTGGATTTAGAGTTCCAAATACATCTATCAATATAGGAGAAAACAGAGTGAAACCTAAAAATTCAAACTGTTACTGGAAATGAACGCTTCAACATAGAAGAACGAAATTTGGGGAACCAAGTCGCCTTAGTGTACTGATCATTACCTGAAAGTATCATCCAGTTTGGGTGAAAAAATATTTGCTGAGATTTCTGGAGATTCGTAATTTTTGGAAGCTTGGCAACCCCTTCCCATGAAAGTGTTTCTCGCCAGTCACTGCTTAGGGCTACATCAAGAGGAAACAAAACGTAGAGATAGAACGTGAAACTACTTTGTTGTGTCAAGTTTCAAGAAGCTAGCACAAACCGTCTTGGATTTAGAGTTCCAAATACATCTATCAATATAGGAGAAAACAGAGTGAAACCTAAAAATTCAAACTGTTACTGGAAATGAACGCTTCAACATAGAAGAACGAAATTTGGGGAACCAAGGCGCCTTAGTGTACTGATCATTACCTGAAAGTATCATCCAGTTTGGGTGAAAAAATATTTGCTGAGATTTCTGGAGATTCGTAATTTTTGGAAGCTTGGCAACCCCTTCCCATGAAAGTGTTTCTCGCCAGTCACTGCTTAGGGCTACATCAAGAGGAAACAAAACGTAGAGATAGAATGTGAAACTACTTTGTTGTGTCAAGTTTCAAGAAGCTAGCACAAACCATGTTGGATTCAGAGTTCCAAATACATCTATCAATATAGGAGAAAACAGAGTGAAACCTAAAAAATCAAGCTGTTACTGGAAATGAACGCTTCAACATAGAAGAATGAAATTTGGGGAACCAAGTCGCCTTAGTGTACTGATCATTACCTGAAAGTATCATCCAGTTTGGGTGAAAAAATATTTGCTGAGATTTCTGGAGATTCGTAATTTTTGGAAGCTTGGCAACCCCTTCCCATGAAAGTGTTTCTCGCCAGTCACTGCTTAGGGCTACATCAAGAGGAAACAAAACGTAGAGATAGAATGTGAAACTACTTTGTTGTGTCAAGCTTCAAGAAGCTAGCACAAATCGTGTTGGATTTAGAGTTCCAAATACATCTATCAATATAGGAGAAAACAGAGTGAAACCTAAAAATTCAAACTGTTACTGGAAATGAACGCTTCAACATAGAAGAACGAAATTTGGGGAACCAAGTCGCCTTAGTGTACTGATCATTACCTGAAAGTATCATCCAGTTTGGGTGAAAAAATATTTGCTGAGATTTCTGGAGATTCGTAATTTTTGGAAGCTTGGCAACCCCTTCCCATGAAAGTGTTTCTCGCCAGTCACTGCTTAGGGCTACATCAAGAGGAAACAAAACGTAGAGATAGAACGTGAAACTACTTTGTTTTGTCAACTTTCAAGAAGCTAGCACAAACCGTGTTCGATTCAGAGTTCCAAATACATCTATCAATATAGGAGAAAACAGAGTGAAACCTAAAAATTCAAACTGTTACTGGAAATGAACGCTTCAACATAGAAGAACGAAATTTGGGGAACCAAGTCGCCTTAGTGTACTGATCATTACCTGAAAGTATCATCCAGTTTGGGTGAAAAAATATTTGCTGAGATTTCTGGAGATTCGTAATTTTTGGAAGCTTGGCAACCCCTTCCCATGAAAGTGTTTCTCGCCAGTCACTGCTTAGGGCTACATCAAGAGGAAACAAAACGTAGAGATAGAACGTGAAACTACTTTGTTGTGTCAAGTTTCAAGAAGCTAGCACAAACCATGTTGGATTTAGAGTTCCAAATACATCTATCAATATAGGAGAAAACAGAGTGAAACCTAAAAATTCAAACTGTTACTGGAAATGAACGCTTCAACATAGAAGAACGAAATTTGGGGAACCAAGTCGCCTTAGTGTACTGATCATTACCTGAAAGTATCATCCAGTTTGGGTGAAAAAATATTTGCTGAGATTTCTGGAGATTCGTAATTTTTGGAGACTTGGCAAACCCTTCCCATGAAAGTGTTTCTCGCCAGTCACTGCTTAGGGCTACATCAAGAGGAAACAAAACGTAGAGATAGAACGTGAAACTACTTTGTTGTGTCAAGTTTCAAGAAGCTAGCACAAACCGTCTTGGATTTAGAGTTCCAAATACATCTATCAATATAGGAGAAAACAGAGTGAAACCTAAAAATTCAAACTGTTACTGGAAATGAACGCTTCAACATAGAAGAACGAAATTTGGGGAACCAAGTCGCCTTAGTGTACTGATCATTACCTGAAAGTATCATCCAGTTTGGGTGAAAAAATATTTGCTGAGATTTCTGGAGATTCGTAATTTTTGGAAGCTTGGCAACCCCTTCCCATGAAAGTGTTTCTCGCCAGTCACTGCTTAGGGCTACATCAAGAGAAAACAAAACGTAGAGATAGAACGTGAAACTACTTTGTTGTGTCAAGTTTCAAGAAGCTAGCACAAACCGTGTTGGATTTAGAGTTCCAAATACATCTATCAATATAGGAGAAAACAGAGTGAAACCTAAAAATTCAAACTGTTACTGGAAATGAACGCTTCAACATAGAAGAACGAAATTTGGGGAACCAAGTCGCCTTAGTGTACTGATCATTACCTGAAAGTATCATCCAGTTTGGGTGAAAAAATATTTGCTGAGATTTCTGGAGATTCGTAATTTTTGGAAGCTTGGCAACCCCTTCCCATGAAAGTGTTTCTCGCCAGTCACTGCTTAGGGCTACATCAAGAGGAAACAAAACGTAGAGATAGAATGTGAAACTACTTTGTTGTGTCAAGCTTCAAGAAGCTACCACAAATCGTGTTGGATTTAGAGTTCCAAATACATCTATCAATATAGGAGAAAACAGAGTGAAACCTAAAAATTCAAACTGTTACTGGAAATGAACGCTTCAACATAGAAGAACGAAATTTGGGGAACCAAGTCGCCTTAGTGTACTGATCATTACCTGAAAGTATCATCCAGTTTGGGTGAAAAAATATTTGCTGAGATTTCTGGAGATTCGTAATTTTTGGAAGCTTGGCAACCCCTTCCCATGAAAGTGTTTCTCGCCAGTCACTGCTTAGGGCTACATCAAGAGGAAACAAAACGTAGAGATAGAACGTGAAACTACTTTTTTGTGTCAAGTTTCAAGAAGCTAGCACAAACCATGTTGGATTTAGAGTTCCAAATACATCTATCAATATAGGAGAAAACAGAGTGAAACCTAAAAATTTAAACTGTTACTGGAAATGAACGCTTCAACATAGAAGAACGAAATTTGGGGAACCAAGTCGCCTTAGTGTACTGATCATTACCTGAAAGTATCATCCAGTTTGGGTGAAAAAATATTTGCTGAGATTTCTGGAGATTCGTAATTTTTGGAAGCTTGGCAACCCCTTCCCATGAAAGTGTTTCTCGCCAGTCACTGCTTAGGGCTACATCAAGAGGAAACAAAACGTAGAGATAGAATGTGAAACTACTTTGTTGTGTCAAGCTTCAAGAAGCTAGCACAAATCGTGTTGGATTTAGAGTTCCAAATACATCTATCAATATAGGAGAAAACAGAGTGAAACCTAAAAATTCAAACTGTTACTGGAAATGAACGCTTCAACATAGAAGAACGAAATTTGGGGAACCAAGTCGCCTTAGTGTACTGATCATTACCTGAAAGTATCATCCAGTTTGGGTGAAAAAATATTTGCTGAGATTTCTGGAGATTCGTAATTTTTGGAAGCTTGGCAACCCCTTCCCATGAAAGTGTTTCTCGCCAGTCACTGCTTAGGGCTACATCAAGAGGAAACAAAACGTAGAGATAGAACGTGAAACTACTTTGTTTTGTCAACTTTCAAGAAGCTAGCACAAACCGTCTTGGATTCAGAGTTCCAAATACATCTATCAATATAGGAGAAAACAGAGTGAAACCTAAAAATTCAAACTGTTACTGGAAATGAACGCTTCAACATAGAAGAACGAAATTTGGGGAACCAAGTCGCCTTAGTGTACTGATCATTACCTGAAAGTATCATCCAGTTTGGGTGAAAAAATATTTGCTGAGATTTCTGGAGATTCGTAATTTTTGGAAGCTTGGCAACCCCTTCCCATGAAAGTGTTTCTCGCCAGTCACTGCTTAGGGCTACATCAAGAGGAAACAAAACGTAGAGATAGAACGTGAAACTACTTTGTTGTGTCAAGTTTCAAGAAGCTAGCACAAACCGTCTTGGATTTAGAGTTCCAAATACATCTATCAATATAGGAGAAAACAGAGTGAAACCTAAAAATTCAAACTGTTACTGGAAATGAACGCTTCAACATAGAAGAACGAAATTTGGGGAACCAAGTCGCCTTAGTGTACTGATCATTACCTGAAAGTATCATCCAGTTTGGGTGAAAAAATATTTGCTGAGATTTCTGGAGATTCGTAATTTTTGGAAGCTTGGCAACCCCTTCCCATGAAAGTGTTTCTCGCCAGTCACTGCTTAGGGCTACATCAAGAGGAAACAAAACGTAGAGATAGAACGTGAAACTACTTTGTTGTGTCAAGTTTCAAGAAGCTAGCACAAACCATGTTGGATTTAGAGTTCCAAATACATCTATCAATATAGGAGAAAACAGAGTGAAACCTAAAAATTCAAACTGTTACTGGAAATGAACGCTTCAACATAGAAGAACGAAATTTGGGGAACCAAGTCGCCTTAGTGTACTGATCATTACCTGAAAGTATCATCCAGTTTGGGTGAAAAAATATTTGCTGAGATTTCTGGAGATTCGTAATTTTTGGAAGCTTGGCAACCCCTTCCCATGAAAGTGTTTCTCGCCAGTCACTGCTTAGGGCTACATCAAGAGGAAACAAAACGTAGAGATAGAACGTGAAACTACTTTGTTGTGTCAAGTTTCAAGAAGCTAGCACAAACCGTCTTGGATTTAGAGTTCCAAATACATCTATCAATATAGGAGAAAACAGAGTGAAACCTAAAAATTCAAACTGTTACTGAAAATGAACGCTTCAACATAGAAGAACGAAATTTGGGGAACCAAGTCGCCTTAGTGTACTGATCATTACCTGAAAGTATCATCCAGTTTGGGTGAAAAAATATTTGCTGAGATTTCTGGAGATTCGTAATTTTTGGAAGCTTGGCAACCCCTTCCCATGAAAGTGTTTCTCGCCAGTCACTGCTTAGGGCTACATCAAGAGGAAACAAAACGTAGAGATAGAATGTGAAACTACTTTGTTGTGTCAAGTTTCAAGAAGCTAGCACAAACCATGTTGGATTCAGAGTTCCAAATACATCTATCAATATAGGAGAAAACAGAGTGAAACCTAAAAAATCAAGCTGTTACTGGAAATGAACGCTTCAACATAGAAGAATGAAATTTGGGGAACCAAGTCGCCTTAGTGTACTGATCATTACCTGAAAGTATCATCCAGTTTGGGTGAAAAAATATTTGCTGAGATTTCTGGAGATTCGTAATTTTTGGAGACTTGGCAAACCCTTCCCATAAAAGTGTTTCTCGCCAGTCACTGCTTAGGGCTACATCAAGAGGAAACAAAACGTAGAGATAGAATGTGAAACTACTTTGTTGTGTCAACCTTCAAGAAGCTACCACAAATCGTGTTGGATTTAGAGTTCCAATACATCTATCAATATAGGAGAAAACAGAGTGAAACCTAAAAATTCAAACTGTTAGTGGAAATGAACGCTTCAACATAGAAGAACGAAATTTGGGGAACCAAGTCGCCTTAGTGTACTGATCATTACCTGAAAGTATCATCCAGTTTGGGTGAAAAAATATTTGCTGAGATTTCTGGAGATTCGTAATTTTTGGAAGCTTGGCAACCCCTTCCCATGAAAGTGTTTCTCGCCAGTCACTGCTTAGGGCTACATCAAGAGGAAACAAAACGTAGAGATAGAACGTGAAACTACTTTGTTTTGTCAACTTTCAAGAAGCTAGCACAAACCGTGTTGGATTCAGAGTTCCAAATACATCTATCAATATAGGAGAAAAGAGAGTGAAACCTAAAAATTCAAACTGTTACTGGAAATGAACGCTTCAACATAGAAGAATGAAATTTGGGGAACCAAGTCGCCTTAGTGTACTGATCATTACCTGAAAGTATCATCCAGTTTGGGTGAAAAAATATTTGCTGAGATTTCTGGAGATTCGTAATTTTTGGAAGCTTGGCAACCCCTTCCCATGAAAGTGTTTCTCGCCAGTCACTGCTTAGGGCTACATCAAGAGGAAACAAAACGTAGAGATAGAACGTGAAACTACTTTGTTGTGTCAAGTTTCAAGAAGCTAGCACAAACCGTCTTGGATTTAGAGTTCCAAATGCATCTATCAATATAGGAGAAAACAGAGTGAAACCTAAAAATTCAAACTCTTACTGGAAATGAACGCTTCAACATAGAAGAACGAAATTTGGGGAACCAAGTCGCCTTAGTGTACTGATCATTACCTGAAAGTATCATCCAGTTTGGGTGAAAAAATATTTGCTGAGATTTCTGGAGATTCGTAATTTTTGGAAGCTTGGCAACCCCTTCCCATGAAAGTGTTTCTCGCCAGTCACTGCTTAGGGCTACATCAAGAGGAAACAAAACGTAGAGATAGAATGTGAAACTACTTTGTTGTGTCAAGCTTCAAGAAGCTACCACAAATCGTGTTGGATTTAGAGTTCCAAATACATCTATCAATATAGGAGAAAACAGAGTGAAACCTAAAAATTCAAACTGTTACTGGAAATGAACGCTTCAACATAGAAGAACGAAATTTGGGGAACCAAGTCGCCTTAGTGTACTGATCATTACCTGAAAGTATCATCCAGTTTGGGTGAAAAAATATTTGCTGAGATTTCTGGAGATTCGTAATTTTTGGAGACTTGGCAAACCCTTCCCATGAAAGTGTTTCTCGCCAGTCACTGCTTAGGGCTACATCAAGAGGAAACAAAACGTAGAGATAGAACGTGAAACTACTTTGTTGTGTCAAGTTTCAAGAAGCTAGCACAAACCATGTTGGATTTAGAGTTCCAAATACATCTATCAATATAGGAGAAAACAGAGTGAAACCTAAAAATTGAAACTGTTACTGGAAATGAACGCTTCAACATAGAAGAACGAAATTTGGGGAACCAAGTCGCCTTAGTGTACTGATCATTACCTGAAAGTATCATCCAGTTTGGGTGAAAAAATATTTGCTGAGATTTCTGGAGATTCGTAATTTTTGGAAGCTTGGCAACCCCTTCCCATGAAAGTGTTTCTCGCCAGTCACTGCTTAGGGCTACATCAAGAGGAAACAAAACGTAGAGATAGAATGTGAAACTACTTTGTTGTGTCAAGCTTCAAGAAGCTAGCACAAATCGTGTTGGATTTAGAGTTCCAAATACATCTATCAATATAGGAGAAAACAGAGTGAAACCTAAAAATTCAAACTGTTACTGGAAATGAACGCTTCAACATAGAAGAACGAAATTTGGGGAACCAAGTCGCCTTAGTGTACTGATCATTACCTGAAAGTATCATCCAGTTTGGGTGAAAAAATATTTGCTGAGATTTCTGGAGATTCGTAATTTTTGGAGACTTGGCAAACCCTTCCCATGAAAGTGTTTCTCGCCAGTCACTGCTTAGGGCTACATCAAGAGGAAACAAAACGTAGAGATAGAACGTGAAACTACTTTGTTGTGTCAAGTTTCAAGAAGCTAGCACAAACCATGTTGGATTTAGAGTTCCAAATACATCTATCAATATAGGAGAAAACAGAGTGAAACCTAAAAATTGAAACTGTTACTGGAAATGAACGCTTCAACATAGAAGAACGAAATTTGGGGAACCAAGTCGCCTTAGTGTACTGATCATTACCTGAAAGTATCATCCAGTTTGGGTGAAAAAATATTTGCTGAGATTTCTGGAGATTCGTAATTTTTGGAAGCTTGGCAACCCCTTCCCATGAAAGTGTTTCTCGCCAGTCACTGCTTAGGGCTACATCAAGAGGAAACAAAACGTAGAGATAGAATGTGAAACTACTTTGTTGTGTCAAGCTTCAAGAAGCTAGCACAAATCGTGTTGGATTTAGAGTTCCAAATACATCTATCAATATAGGAGAAAACAGAGTGAAACCTAAAAATTCAAACTGTTACTGGAAATGAACGCTTCAACATAGAAGAACGAAATTTGGGGAACCAAGTCGCCTTAGTGTACTGATCATTACCTGAAAGTATCATCCAGTTTGGGTGAAAAAATATTTGCTGAGATTTCTGGAGATTCGTAATTTTTGGAAGCTTGGCAACCCCTTCCCATGAAAGTGTTTCTCGCCAGTCACTGCTTAGGGCTACATCAAGAGGAAACAAAACGTAGAGATAGAACGTGAAACTACTTTGTTTTGTCAACTTTCAAGAAGCTAGCACAAACCGTGTTGGATTCAGAGTTCCAAATACATCTATCAATATAGGAGAAAACAGAGTGAAACCTAAAAATTCAAACTGTTACTGGAAATGAACGCTTCAACATAGAAGAACGAAATTTGGGGAACCAAGTCGCCTTAGTGTACTGATCATTACCTGAAAGTATCATCCAGTTTGGGTGAAAAAATATTTGCTGAGATTTCTGGAGATTCGTAATTTTTGGAAGCTTGGCAACCCCTTCCCATGAAAGTGTTTCTCGCCAGTCACTGCTTAGGGCTACATCAAGAGGAAACAAAACGTAGAGATAGAACGTGAAACTACTTTGTTGTGTCAAGTTTCAAGAAGCTAGCACAAACCATGTTGGATTTAGAGTTCCAAATACATCTATCAATATAGGAGAAAACAGAGTGAAACCTAAAAATTCAAACTGTTACTGGAAATGAACGCTTCAACATAGAAGAACGAAATTTGGGGAACCAAGTCGCCTTAGTGTACTGATCATTACCTGAAAGTATCATCCAGTTTGGGTGAAAAAATATTTGCTGAGATTTCTGGAGATTCGTAATTTTTGGAAGCTTGGCAACCCCTTCCCATGAAAGTGTTTCTCGCCAGTCACTGCTTAGGGCTACATCAAGAGGAAACAAAACGTAGAGATAGAACGTGAAACTACTTTGTTGTGTCAAGTTTCAAGAAGCTAGCACAAACCATGTTGGATTTAGAGTTCCAAATACATCTATCAATATAGGAGAAAACAGAGTGAAACCTAAAAATTCAAACTGTTACTGGAAATGAACGCTTCAACATAGAAGAACGAAATTTGGGGAACCAAGTCGCCTTAGTGTACTGATCATTACCTGAAAGTATCATCCAGTTTGGGTGAAAAAATATTTGCTGAGATTTCTGGAGATTCGTAATTTTTGGAAGCTTGGCAACCCCTTCCCATGAAAGTGTTTCTTGCCAGTCACTGCTTAGGGCTACATCAAGAGGAAACAAAACGTAGAGATAGAACGTGAAACTACTTTGTTGTGTCAACTTTCAAGAAGCTAGCACAAACCGTGTTGGATTCAGAGTTCCAAATACATCTATCAATATAGGAGAAAACAGAGTGAAACCTAAAATTCAAACTGTTACTGGAAATGAACGCTTCAACATAGAAGAACGAAATTTGGGGAACCAAGTCGCCTTAGTGTACTGATCATTACCTGAAAGTATCATCCAGTTTGGGTGAAAAAATATTTGCTGAGATTTCTGGAGATTCGTAATTTTTGGAAGCTTGGCAACCCCTTCCCATGAAAGTGTTTCTCGCCAGTCACTGCTTAGGGCTACATCAAGAGGAAACAAAACGTAGAGATAGAACGTGAAACTACTTTGTTGTGTCAAGTTTCAAGAAGCTAGCACAAACCGTCTTGGATTTAGAGTTCCAAATACATCTATCAATATAGGAGAAAACAGAGTGAAACCTAAAAATTCAAACTGTTACTGGAAATGAACGCTTCAACATAGAAGAACGAAATTTGGGGAACCAAGTCGCCTTAGTGTACTGATCATTACCTGAAAGTATCATCCAGTTTGGGTGAAAAAATATTTGCTGAGATTTCTGGAGATTCGTAATTTTTGGAAGCTTGGCAACCCCTTCCCATGAAAGTGTTTCTCGCCAGTCACTGCTTAGGGCTACATCAAGAGGAAACAAAACGTAGAGATAGAACGTGAAACTACTTTGTTGTGTCAAGTTTCAAGAAGCTAGCACAAACCATGTTGGATTTAGAGTTCCAAATACATCTATCAATATAGGAGAAAACAGAGTGAAACCTAAAAATTCAAACTGTTACTGGAAATGAACGCTTCAACATAGAAGAACGAAATTTGGGGAACCAAGTCGCCTTAGTGTACTGATCATTACCTGAAAGTATCATCCAGTTTGGGTGAAAAAATATTTGCTGAGATTTCTGGAGATTCGTAATTTTTGGAAGCTTGGCAACCCCTTCCCATGAAAGTGTTTCTCGCCAGTCACTGCTTAGGGCTACATCAAGAGGAAACAAAACGTAGAGATAGAATGTGAAACTACTTTGTTGTGTCAACCTTCAAGAAGCTACCACAAATCGTGTTGGATTTAGAGTTCCAATACATCTATCAATATAGGAGAAAACAGAGTGAAACCTAAAAATTCAAACTGTTAGTGGAAATGAACGCTTCAACATAGAAGAACGAAATTTGGGGAACCAAGTCGCCTTAGTGTACTGATCATTACCTGAAAGTATCATCCAGTTTGGGTGAAAAAATATTTGCTGAGATTTCTGGAGATTCGTAATTTTTGGAAGCTTGGCAACCCCTTCCCATGAAAGTGTTTCTCGCCAGTCACTGCTTAGGGCTACATCAAGAGGAAACAAAATGTAGAGATAGAATGTGAAACTACTTTGTTGTGTCAACCTTCAAGAAGCTACCACAAATCGTGTTGGATTTAGAGTTCCAATACATCTATCAATATAGGAGAAAACAGAGTGAAACCTAAAAATTCAAACTGTTAGTGGAAATGAACGCTTCAACATAGAAGAACGAAATTTGGGGAACCAAGTCGCCTTAGTGTACTGATCATTACCTGAAAGTATCATCCAGTTTGGGTGAAAAAATATTTGCTGAGATTTCTGGAGATTCGTAATTTTGGGAAGCTTGGCAACCCCTTCCCATGAAAGTGTTTCTCACCAGTCACTGCTTAGGGCTACATCAAGAGGAAACAAAACGTAGAGATAGAACGTGAAACTACTTTGTTTTGTCAACTTTCAAGAAGCTAGCACAAACCGTGTTGGATTCAGAGTTCCAAATACATCTATCAATATAGGAGAAAACAGAGTGAAACCTAAAAATTCAAACTGTTACTGGAAATGAACGCTTCAACATAGAAGAACGAAATTTGGGGAACCAAGTCGCCTTAGTGTACTGATCATTACCTGAAAGTATCATCCAGTTTGGGTGAAAAAATATTTGCTGAGATTTCTGGAGATTCGTAATTTTTGGTAGCTTGGCAACCCCTTCCCATGAAAGTGTTTCTCGCCAGTCACTGCTTAGGGCTACATCAAGAGGAAACAAAATGTAGAGATAGAATGTGAAACTACTTTGTTGTGTCAAGTTTCAAGAAGCTAGCACAAACCATGTTGGATTTAGAGTTCCAAATACATCTATCAATATAGGAGAAAACAGAGTGAAACCTAAAAAATCAAGCTGTTACTGGAAATGAACGCTTCAACATAGAAGAATGAAATTTGGGGAACCAAGTCGCCTTAGTGTACTGATCATTACCTGAAAGTATCATCCAGTTTGGGTGAAAAAATATTTGCTGAGATTTCTGGAGATTCGTAATTTTTGGAGACTTGGCAAACCCTTCCCATAAAAGTGTTTCTCGCCAGTCACTGCTTAGGGCTACATCAAGAGGAAACAAAACGTAGAGATAGAATGTGAAACTACTTTGTTGTGTCAACCTTCAAGAAGCTACCACAAATCGTGTTGGATTTAGAGTTCCAATACATCTATCAATATAGGAGAAAACAGAGTGAAACCTAAAAATTCAAACTGTTAGTGGAAATGAACGCTTCAACATAGAAGAACGAAATTTGGGGAACCAAGTCGCCTTAGTGTACTGATCATTACCTGAAAGTATCATCCAGTTTGGGTGAAAAAATATTTGCTGAGATTTCTGGAGATTCGTAATTTTTGGAAGCTTGGCAACCCCTTCCCATGAAAGTGTTTCTCGCCAGTCACTGCTTAGGGCTACATCAAGAGGAAACAAAACGTAGAGATAGAACGTGAAACTACTTTGTTTTGTCAACTTTCAAGAAGCTAGCACAAACCGTGTTGGATTCAGAGTTCCAAATACATCTATCAATATAGGAGAAAAGAGAGTGAAACCTAAAAATTCAAACTGTTACTGGAAATGAACGCTTCAACATAGAAGAATGAAATTTGGGGAACCAAGTCGCCTTAGTGTACTGATCATTACCTGAAAGTATCATCCAGTTTGGGTGAAAAAATATTTGCTGAGATTTCTGGAGATTCGTAATTTTTGGAAGCTTGGCAACCCCTTCCCATGAAAGTGTTTCTCGCCAGTCACTGCTTAGGGCTACATCAAGAGGAAACAAAACGTAGAGATAGAACGTGAAACTACTTTGTTGTGTCAAGTTTCAAGAAGCTAGCACAAACCGTGTTGGATTTAGAGTTCCAAATACATCTATCAATATAGGAGAAAACAGAGTGAAACCTAAAAATTCAAACTGTTACTGGAAATGAACGCTTCAACATAGAAGAACGAAATTTGGGGAACCAAGTCGCCTTAGTGTACTGATCATTACCTGAAAGTATCATCCAGTTTGGGTGAAAAAATATTTGCTGAGATTTCTGGAGATTCGTAATTTTTGGAAGCTTGGCAACCCCTTCCCATGAAAGTGTTTCTCGCCAGTCACTGCTTAGGGCTACATCAAGAGGAAACAAAACGTAGAGATAGAATGTGAAACTACTTTGTTGTGTCAAGCTTCAAGAAGCTACCACAAATCGTGTTGGATTTAGAGTTCCAAATACATCTATCAATATAGGAGAAAACAGAGTGAAACCTAAAAATTCAAACTGTTACTGGAAATGAACGCTTCAACATAGAAGAACGAAATTTGGGGAACCAAGTCGCCTTAGTGTACTGATCATTACCTGAAAGTATCATCCAGTTTGGGTGAAAAAATATTTGCTGAGATTTCTGGAGAGTCGTAATTTTTGGAGACTTGGCAAACCCTTCCCATGAAAGTGTTTCTCGCCAGTCACTGCTTAGGGCTACATCAAGAGGAAACAAAACGTAGAGATAGAACGTGAAACTACTTTGTTGTGTCAAGTTTCAAGAAGCTAGCACAAACCATGTTGGATTTAGAGTTCCAAATACATCTATCAATATAGGAGAAAACAGAGTGAAACCTAAAAATTGAAACTGTTACTGGAAATGAACGCTTCAACATAGAAGAACGAAATTTGGGGAACCAAGTCGCCTTAGTGTACTGATCATTACCTGAAAGTATCATCCAGTTTGGGTGAAAAAATATTTGCTGAGATTTCTGGAGATTCGTAATTTTTGGAAGCTTGGCAACCCCTTCCCATGAAAGTGTTTCTCGCCAGTCACTGCTTAGGGCTACATCAAGAGGAAACAAAACGTAGAGATAGAACGTGAAACTACTTTGTTGTGTCAAGTTTCAAGAAGCTAGCACAAACCATGTTGGATTTAGAGTTCCAAATACATCTATCAATATAGGAGAAAACAGAGTGAAACCTAAAAATTCAAACTGTTACTGGAAATGAACGCTTCAACATAGAAGAACGAAATTTGGGGAACCAAGTCGCCTTAGTGTACTGATCATTACCTGAAAGTATCATCCAGTTTGGGTGAAAAAATATTTGCTGAGATTTCTGGAGATTCGTAATTTTTGGAAGCTTGGCAACCCCTTCCCATGAAAGTGTTTCTCGCCAGTCACTGCTTAGGGCTACATCAAGAGGAAACAAAACGTAGAGATAGAACGTGAAACTACTTTGTTTTGTCAACTTTCAAGAAGCTAGCACAAACCGTGTTGGATTCAGAGTTCCAAATACATCTATCAATATAGGAGAAAACAGAGTGAAACCTAAAAATTCAAACTGTTACTGGAAATGAACGCTTCAACATAGAAGAACGAAATTTGGGGAACCAAGTCGCCTTAGTGTACTGATCATTACCTGAAAGTATCATCCAGTTTGGGTGAAAAAATATTTGCTGAGATTTCTGGAGATTCGTAATTTTGGGAAGCTTGGCAACCCCTTCCCATGAAAGTGTTTCTCGCCAGTCACTGCTTAGGGCTACATCAAGAGGAAACAAAACGTAGAGATAGAACGTGAAACTACTTTGTTGTGTCAAGTTTCAAGAAGCTAGCACAAACCGTGTTGGATTTAGAGTTCCAAATACATCTATCAATATAGGAGAAAACAGAGTGAAACCTAAAAATTCAAACTGTTACTGGAAATGAACGCTTCAACATAGAAGAACGAAATTTGGGGAACCAAGTCGCCTTAGTGTACTGATCATTACCTGAAAGTATCATCCAGTTTGGGTGAAAAAATATTTGCTGAGATTTCTGGAGATTCGTAATTTTTGGAAGCTTGGCAACCCCTTCCCATGAAAGTGTTTCTCGCCAGTCACTGCTTAGGGCTACATCAAGAGGAAACAAAATGTAGAGATAGAATGTGAAACTACTTTGTTGTGTCAAGTTTCAAGAAGCTAGCACAAACCATGTTGGATTTAGAGTTCCAAATACATCTATCAATATAGGAGAAAACAGAGTGAAACCTAAAAAATCAAGCTGTTACTGGAAATGAACGCTTCAACATAGAAGAATGAAATTTGGGGAACCAAGTCGCCTTAGTGTACTGATCATTACCTGAAAGTATCATCCAGTTTGGGTGAAAAAATATTTGCTGAGATTTCTGGAGATTCGTAATTTTTGGAGACTTGGCAAACCCTTCCCATAAAAGTGTTTCTCGCCAGTCACTGCTTAGGGCTACATCAAGAGGAAACAAAACGTAGAGATAGAATGTGAAACTACTTTGTTGTGTCAACCTTCAAGAAGCTACCACAAATCGTGTTGGATTTAGAGTTCCAATACATCTATCAATATAGGAGAAAACAGAGTGAAACCTAAAAATTCAAACTGTTAGTGGAAATGAACGCTTCAACATAGAAGAACGAAATTTGGGGAACCAAGTCGCCTTAGTGTACTGATCATTACCTGAAAGTATCATCCAGTTTGGGTGAAAAAATATTTGCTGAGATTTCTGGAGATTCGTAATTTTGGGAAGCTTGGCAACCCCTTCCCATGAAAGTGTTTCTCACCAGTCACTGCTTAGGGCTACATCAAGAGGAAACAAAACGTAGAGATAGAACGTGAAACTACTTTGTTTTGTCAACTTTCAAGAAGCTAGCACAAACCGTGTTGGATTCAGAGTTCCAAATACATCTATCAATATAGGAGAAAACAGAGTGAAACCTAAAAATTCAAACTGTTACTGGAAATGAACGCTTCAACATAGAAGAACGAAATTTGGGGAACCAAGTCGCCTTAGTGTACTGATCATTACCTGAAAGTATCATCCAGTTTGGGTGAAAAAATATTTGCTGAGATTTCTGGAGATTCGTAATTTTTGGTAGCTTGGCAACCCCTTCCCATGAAAGTGTTTCTCGCCAGTCACTGCTTAGGGCTACATCAAGAGGAAACAAAATGTAGAGATAGAATGTGAAACTACTTTGTTGTGTCAAGTTTCAAGAAGCTAGCACAAACCATGTTGGATTTAGAGTTCCAAATACATCTATCAATATAGGAGAAAACAGAGTGAAACCTAAAAAATCAAGCTGTTACTGGAAATGAACGCTTCAACATAGAAGAATGAAATTTGGGGAACCAAGTCGCCTTAGTGTACTGATCATTACCTGAAAGTATCATCCAGTTTGGGTGAAAAAATATTTGCTGAGATTTCTGGAGATTCGTAATTTTTGGAGACTTGGCAAACCCTTCCCATAAAAGTGTTTCTCGCCAGTCACTGCTTAGGGCTACATCAAGAGGAAACAAAACGTAGAGATAGAATGTGAAACTACTTTGTTGTGTCAACCTTCAAGAAGCTACCACAAATCGTGTTGGATTTAGAGTTCCAATACATCTATCAATATAGGAGAAAACAGAGTGAAACCTAAAAATTCAAACTGTTAGTGGAAATGAACGCTTCAACATAGAAGAACGAAATTTGGGGAACCAAGTCGCCTTAGTGTACTGATCATTACCTGAAAGTATCATCCAGTTTGGGTGAAAAAATATTTGCTGAGATTTCTGGAGATTCGTAATTTTTGGAAGCTTGGCAACCCCTTCCCATGAAAGTGTTTCTCGCCAGTCACTGCTTAGGGCTACATCAAGAGGAAACAAAACGTAGAGATAGAACGTGAAACTACTTTGTTTTGTCAACTTTCAAGAAGCTAGCACAAACCGTGTTGGATTCAGAGTTCCAAATACATCTATCAATATAGGAGAAAAGAGAGTGAAACCTAAAAATTCAAACTGTTACTGGAAATGAACGCTTCAACATAGAAGAATGAAATTTGGGGAACCAAGTCGCCTTAGTGTACTGATCATTACCTGAAAGTATCATCCAGTTTGGGTGAAAAAATATTTGCTGAGATTTCTGGAGATTCGTAATTTTTGGAAGCTTGGCAACCCCTTCCCATGAAAGTGTTTCTCGCCAGTCACTGCTTAGGGCTACATCAAGAGGAAACAAAACGTAGAGATAGAACGTGAAACTACTTTGTTGTGTCAAGTTTCAAGAAGCTAGCACAAACCGTGTTGGATTTAGAGTTCCAAATACATCTATCAATATAGGAGAAAACAGAGTGAAACCTAAAAATTCAAACTGTTACTGGAAATGAACGCTTCAACATAGAAGAACGAAATTTGGGGAACCAAGTCGCCTTAGTGTACTGATCATTACCTGAAAGTATCATCCAGTTTGGGTGAAAAAATATTTGCTGAGATTTCTGGAGATTCGTAATTTTTGGAAGCTTGGCAACCCCTTCCCATGAAAGTGTTTCTCGCCAGTCACTGCTTAGGGCTACATCAAGAGGAAACAAAACGTAGAGATAGAATGTGAAACTACTTTGTTGTGTCAAGCTTCAAGAAGCTACCACAAATCGTGTTGGATTTAGAGTTCCAAATACATCTATCAATATAGGAGAAAACAGAGTGAAACCTAAAAATTCAAACTGTTACTGGAAATGAACGCTTCAACATAGAAGAACGAAATTTGGGGAACCAAGTCGCCTTAGTGTACTGATCATTACCTGAAAGTATCATCCAGTTTGGGTGAAAAAATATTTGCTGAGATTTCTGGAGAGTCGTAATTTTTGGAGACTTGGCAAACCCTTCCCATGAAAGTGTTTCTCGCCAGTCACTGCTTAGGGCTACATCAAGAGGAAACAAAACGTAGAGATAGAACGTGAAACTACTTTGTTGTGTCAAGTTTCAAGAAGCTAGCACAAACCATGTTGGATTTAGAGTTCCAAATACATCTATCAATATAGGAGAAAACAGAGTGAAACCTAAAAATTGAAACTGTTACTGGAAATGAACGCTTCAACATAGAAGAACGAAATTTGGGGAACCAAGTCGCCTTAGTGTACTGATCATTACCTGAAAGTATCATCCAGTTTGGGTGAAAAAATATTTGCTGAGATTTCTGGAGATTCGTAATTTTTGGAAGCTTGGCAACCCCTTCCCATGAAAGTGTTTCTCGCCAGTCACTGCTTAGGGCTACATCAAGAGGAAACAAAACGTAGAGATAGAACGTGAAACTACTTTGTTGTGTCAAGTTTCAAGAAGCTAGCACAAACCATGTTGGATTTAGAGTTCCAAATACATCTATCAATATAGGAGAAAACAGAGTGAAACCTAAAAATTCAAACTGTTACTGGAAATGAACGCTTCAACATAGAAGAACGAAATTTGGGGAACCAAGTCGCCTTAGTGTACTGATCATTACCTGAAAGTATCATCCAGTTTGGGTGAAAAAATATTTGCTGAGATTTCTGGAGATTCGTAATTTTTGGAAGCTTGGCAACCCCTTCCCATGAAAGTGTTTCTCGCCAGTCACTGCTTAGGGCTACATCAAGAGGAAACAAAACGTAGAGATAGAACGTGAAACTACTTTGTTTTGTCAACTTTCAAGAAGCTAGCACAAACCGTGTTGGATTCAGAGTTCCAAATACATCTATCAATATAGGAGAAAACAGAGTGAAACCTAAAAATTCAAACTGTTACTGGAAATGAACGCTTCAACATAGAAGAACGAAATTTGGGGAACCAAGTCGCCTTAGTGTACTGATCATTACCTGAAAGTATCATCCAGTTTGGGTGAAAAAATATTTGCTGAGATTTCTGGAGATTCGTAATTTTGGGAAGCTTGGCAACCCCTTCCCATGAAAGTGTTTCTCGCCAGTCACTGCTTAGGGCTACATCAAGAGGAAACAAAACGTAGAGATAGAACGTGAAACTACTTTGTTGTGTCAAGTTTCAAGAAGCTAGCACAAACCGTGTTGGATTTAGAGTTCCAAATACATCTATCAATATAGGAGAAAACAGAGTGAAACCTAAAAATTCAAACTGTTACTGGAAATGAACGCTTCAACATAGAAGAACGAAATTTGGGGAACCAAGTCGCCTTAGTGTACTGATCATTACCTGAAAGTATCATCCAGTTTGGGTGAAAAAATATTTGCTGAGATTTCTGGAGATTCGTAATTTTTGGAAGCTTGGCAACCCCTTCCCATGAAAGTGTTTCTCGCCAGTCACTGCTTAGGGCTACATCAAGAGGAAACAAAATGTAGAGATAGAATGTGAAACTACTTTGTTGTGTCAAGTTTCAAGAAGCTAGCACAAACCATGTTGGATTTAGAGTTCCAAATACATCTATCAATATAGGAGAAAACAGAGTGAAACCTAAAAAATCAAGCTGTTACTGGAAATGAACGCTTCAACATAGAAGAATGAAATTTGGGGAACCAAGTCGCCTTAGTGTACTGATCATTACCTGAAAGTATCATCCAGTTTGGGTGAAAAAATATTTGCTGAGATTTCTGGAGATTCGTAATTTTTGGAGACTTGGCAAACCCTTCCCATAAAAGTGTTTCTCGCCAGTCACTGCTTAGGGCTACATCAAGAGGAAACAAAACGTAGAGATAGAATGTGAAACTACTTTGTTGTGTCAACCTTCAAGAAGCTACCACAAATCGTGTTGGATTTAGAGTTCCAATACATCTATCAATATAGGAGAAAACAGAGTGAAACCTAAAAATTCAAACTGTTAGTGGAAATGAACGCTTCAACATAGAAGAACGAAATTTGGGGAACCAAGTCGCCTTAGTGTACTGATCATTACCTGAAAGTATCATCCAGTTTGGGTGAAAAAATATTTGCTGAGATTTCTGGAGATTCGTAATTTTTGGAAGCTTGGCAACCCCTTCCCATGAAAGTGTTTCTCGCCAGTCACTGCTTAGGGCTACATCAAGAGGAAACAAAACGTAGAGATAGAACGTGAAACTACTTTGTTTTGTCAACTTTCAAGAAGCTAGCACAAACCGTGTTGGATTCAGAGTTCCAAATACATCTATCAATATAGGAGAAAAGAGAGTGAAACCTAAAAATTCAAACTGTTACTGGAAATGAACGCTTCAACATAGAAGAATGAAATTTGGGGAACCAAGTCGCCTTAGTGTACTGATCATTACCTGAAAGTATCATCCAGTTTGGGTGAAAAAATATTTGCTGAGATTTCTGGAGATTCGTAATTTTTGGAAGCTTGGCAACCCCTTCCCATGAAAGTGTTTCTCGCCAGTCACTGCTTAGGGCTACATCAAGAGGAAACAAAACGTAGAGATAGAACGTGAAACTACTTTGTTGTGTCAAGTTTCAAGAAGCTAGCACAAACCGTGTTGGATTTAGAGTTCCAAATACATCTATCAATATAGGAGAAAACAGAGTGAAACCTAAAAATTCAAACTGTTACTGGAAATGAACGCTTCAACATAGAAGAACGAAATTTGGGGAACCAAGTCGCCTTAGTGTACTGATCATTACCTGAAAGTATCATCCAGTTTGGGTGAAAAAATATTTGCTGAGATTTCTGGAGATTCGTAATTTTTGGAAGCTTGGCAACCCCTTCCCATGAAAGTGTTTCTCGCCAGTCACTGCTTAGGGCTACATCAAGAGGAAACAAAACGTAGAGATAGAATGTGAAACTACTTTGTTGTGTCAAGCTTCAAGAAGCTACCACAAATCGTGTTGGATTTAGAGTTCCAAATACATCTATCAATATAGGAGAAAACAGAGTGAAACCTAAAAATTCAAACTGTTACTGGAAATGAACGCTTCAACATAGAAGAACGAAATTTGGGGAACCAAGTCGCCTTAGTGTACTGATCATTACCTGAAAGTATCATCCAGTTTGGGTGAAAAAATATTTGCTGAGATTTCTGGAGATTCGTAATTTTTGGAGACTTGGCAAACCCTTCCCATGAAAGTGTTTCTCGCCAGTCACTGCTTAGGGCTACATCAAGAGGAAACAAAACGTAGAGATAGAACGTGAAACTACTTTGTTGTGTCAAGTTTCAAGAAGCTAGCACAAACCATGTTGGATTTAGAGTTCCAAATACATCTATCAATATAGGAGAAAACAGAGTGAAACCTAAAAATTGAAACTGTTACTGGAAATGAACGCTTCAACATAGAAGAACGAAATTTGGGGAACCAAGTCGCCTTAGTGTACTGATCATTACCTGAAAGTATCATCCAGTTTGGGTGAAAAAATATTTGCTGAGATTTCTGGAGATTCGTAATTTTTGGAAGCTTGGCAACCCCTTCCCATGAAAGTGTTTCTCGCCAGTCACTGCTTAGGGCTACATCAAGAGGAAACAAAACGTAGAGATAGAATGTGAAACTACTTTGTTGTGTCAAGCTTCAAGAAGCTAGCACAAATCGTGTTGGATTTAGAGTTCCAAATACATCTATCAATATAGGAGAAAACAGAGTGAAACCTAAAAATTCAAACTGTTACTGGAAATGAACGCTTCAACATAGAAGAACGAAATTTGGGGAACCAAGTCGCCTTAGTGTACTGATCATTACCTGAAAGTATCATCCAGTTTGGGTGAAAAAATATTTGCTGAGATTTCTGGAGATTCGTAATTTTTGGAAGCTTGGCAACCCCTTCCCATGAAAGTGTTTCTCGCCAGTCACTGCTTAGGGCTACATCAAGAGGAAACAAAACGTAGAGATAGAACGTGAAACTACTTTGTTTTGTCAACTTTCAAGAAGCTAGCACAAACCGTGTTGGATTCAGAGTTCCAAATACATCTATCAATATAGGAGAAAACAGAGTGAAACCTAAAAATTCAAACTGTTACTGGAAATGAACGCTTCAACATAGAAGAACGAAATTTGGGGAACCAAGTCGCCTTAGTGTACTGATCATTACCGAAAAGTATCATCCAGTTTGGGTGAAAAAATATTTGCTGAGATTTCTGGAGATTCGTAATTTTTGGAAGCTTGGCAACACCTTCCCATGAAAGTGTTTCTCGCCAGTCACTGCTTAGGGCTACATCAAGAGGAAACAAAACGTAGAGATAGAACGTGAAACTACTTTGTTGTGTCAAGTTTCAAGAAGCTAGCACAAACCGTCTTGGATTTAGAGTTCCAAATACATCTATCAATATAGGAGAAAACATAGTGAAACCTAAAAATTCAAACTGTTACTGGAAATGAACGCTTCAACATAGAAGAACGAAATTTGGGGAACCAAGTCGCCTTAGTGTACTGATCATTACCTGAAAGTATCATCCAGTTTGGGTGAAAAAATATTTGCTGAGATTTCTGGAGATTCGTAATTTTTGGAAGCTTGGCAACCCCTTCCCATGAAAGTGTTTCTCGCCAGTCACTGCTTAGGGCTACATCAAGAGGAAACAAAACGTAGAGATAGAACGTGAAACTACTTTGTTGTGTCAAGTTTCAAGAAGCTAGCACAAACCATGTTGGATTTAGAGTTCCAAATACATCTATCAATATAGGAGAAAACAGAGTGAAACCTAAAAATTCAAACTGTTACTGGAAATGAACGCTTCAACATAGAAGAACGAAATTTGGGGAACCAAGTCGCCTTAGTGTACTGATCATTACCTGAAAGTATCATCCAGTTTGGGTGAAAAAATATTTGCTGAGATTTCTAGAGATTCGTAATTTTTGGAAGCTTGGCAACCCCTTCCCATGAAAGTGTTTCTCGCCAGTCACTGCTTAGGGCTACATCAAGAGGAAACAAAACGTAGAGATAGAACGTGAAACTACTTTGTTGTGTCAAGTTTCAAGAAGCTAGCACAAACCGTCTTGGATTTAGAGTTCCAAATACATCTATCAATATAGGAGAAAACAGAGTGAAACCTAAAAATTCAAACTGTTACTGGAAATGAACGCTTCAACATAGAAGAACGAAATTTGGGGAACCAAGTCGCCTTAGTGTACTGATCATTACCTGAAAGTATCATCCAGTTTGGGTGAAAAAATATTTGCTGAGATTTCTGGAGATTCGTAATTTTTGGAAGCTTGGCAACCCCTTCCCATGAAAGTGTTTCTCGCCAGTCACTGCTTAGGGCTACATCAAGAGGAAACAAAACGTAGAGATAGAACGTGAAACTACTTTGTTGTGTCAAGTTTCAAGAAGCTAGCACAAACCATGTTGGATTTAGAGTTCCAAATACATCTATCAATATAGGAGAAAACAGAGTGAAACCTAAAAATTCAAACTGTTACTGGAAATGAACGCTTCAACATAGAAGAACGAAATTTGGGGAACCAAGTCGCCTTAGTGTACTGATCATTACCTGAAAGTATCATCCAGTTTGGGTGAAAAAATATTTGCTGAGATTTCTGGAGATTCGTAATTTTTGGAAGCTTGGCAACCCCTTCCCATGAAAGTGTTTCTCGCCAGTCACTGCTTAGGGCTACATCAAGAGGAAACAAAACGTAGAGATAGAACGTGAAACTACTTTGTTGTGTCAAGTTTCAAGAAGCTAGCACAAACCGTCTTGGATTTAGAGTTCCAAATACATCTATCAATATAGGAGAAAACAGAGTGAAACCTAAAAATTCAAACTGTTACTGGAAATGAACGCTTCAACATAGAAGAACGAAATTTGGGGAACCAAGTCGCCTTAGTGTACTGATCATTACCTGAAAGTATCATCCAGTTTGGGTGAAAAAATATTTGCTGAGATTTCTGGAGATTCGTAATTTTTGGAAGCTTGGCAACCCCTTCCCATGAAAGTGTTTCTCGCCAGTCACTGCTTAGGGCTACATCAAGAGGAAACAAAACGTAGAGATAGAACGTGAAACTACTTTGTTGTGTCAACTTTCAAGAAGCTAGCACAAACCGTGTTGGATTCAGAGTTCCAAATACATCTATCAATATAGGAGAAAACAGAGTGAAACCTAAAAATTCAAACTGTTACTGGAAATGAACGCTTCAACATAGAAGAACGAAATTTGGGGAACCAAGTCGCCTTAGTGTACTGATCATTACCTGAAAGTATCATCCAGTTTGGGTGAAAAAATATTTGCTGAGATTTCTGGAGATTCGTAATTTTGGGAAGCTTGGCAACCCCTTCCCATGAAAGTGTTTCTCGCCAGTCACTGCTTAGGGCTACATCAAGAGGAAACAAAACGTAGAGATAGAACGTGAAACTACTTTGTTGTGTCAAGTTTCAAGAAGCTAGCACAAACCGTCTTGGATTTAGAGTTCCAAATACATCTATCAATATAGGAGAAAAGAGAGTGAAACCTAAAAATTCAAACTGTTACTGGAAATGAACGCTTCAACATAGAAGAATGAAATTTGGGGAACCAAGTCGCCTTAGTGTACTGATCATTACCTGAAAGTATCATCCAGTTTGGGTGAAAAAATATTTGCTGAGATTTCTGGAGATTCGTAATTTTTGGAAGCTTGGCAACCCCTTCCCATGAAAGTGTTTCTCGCCAGTCACTGCTTAGGGCTACATCAAGAGGAAACAAAACGTAGAGATAGAACGTGAAACTACTATGTTGTGTCAAGTTTCAAGAAGCTAGCACAAACCATGTTGGATTTAGAGTTCCAAATACATCTATCAATATAGGAGAAAACAGAGTGAAACCTAAAAATTCAAACTGTTACTGGAAATGAACGCTTCAACATAGAAGAACGAAATTTGGGGAACCAAGTCGCCTTAGTGTACTGATCATTACCTGAAAGTATCATCCAGTTTGGGTGAAAAAATATTTGCTGAGATTTCTGGAGATTCGTAATTTTTGGAAGCTTGGCAACCCCTTCCCATGAAAGTGTTTCTCGCCAGTCACTGCTTAGGGCTACATCAAGAGGAAACAAAACGTAGAGATAGAATGTGAAACTACTTTGTTGTGTCAACCTTCAAGAAGCTACCACAAATCGTGTTGGATTTAGAGTTCCAATACATCTATCAATATAGGAGAAAACAGAGTGAAACCTAAAAATTCAAACTGTTAGTGGAAATGAACGCTTCAACATAGAAGAACGAAATTTGGGGAACCAAGTCGCCTTAGTGTACTGATCATTACCTGAAAGTATCATCCAGTTTGGGTGAAAAAATATTTGCTGAGATTTCTGGAGATTCGTAATTTTGGGAAGCTTGGCAACCCCTTCCCATGAAAGTGTTTCTCGCCAGTCACTGCTTAGGGCTACATCAAGAGGAAACAAAACGTAGAGATAGAACGTGAAACTACTTTGTTTTGTCAACTTTCAAGAAGCTAGCACAAACCGTGTTGGATTCAGAGTTCCAAATACATCTATCAATATAGGAGAAAACAGAGTGAAACCTAAAAATTCAAACTGTTACTGGAAATGAACGCTTCAACATAGAAGAACGAAATTTGGGGAACCAAGTCGCCTTAGTGTACTGATCATTACCTGAAAGTATCATCCAGTTTGGGTGAAAAAATATTTGCTGAGATTTCTGGAGATTCGTAATTTTTGGAAGCTTGGCAACCCCTTCCCATGAAAGTGTTTCTCGCCAGTCACTGCTTAGGGCTACATCAAGAGGAAACAAAATGTAGAGATAGAATGTGAAACTACTTTGTTGTGTCAACCTTCAAGAAGCTACCACAAATCGTGTTGGATTTAGAGTTCCAATACATCTATCAATATAGGAGAAAACAGAGTGAAACCTAAAAATTCAAACTGTTAGTGGAAATGAACGCTTCAACATAGAAGAACGAAATTTGGGGAACCAAGTCGCCTTAGTGTACTGATCATTACATGAAAGTATCATCCAGTTTGGGTGAAAAAATATTTGCTGAGATTTCTGGAGATTCGTAATTTTGGGAAGCTTGGCAACCCCTTCCCATGAAAGTGTTTCTCGCCAGTCACTGCTTAGGGCTACATCAAGAGGAAACAAAACTTAGAGATAGAACGTGAAACTACTTTGTTTTGTCAACTTTCAAGAAGCTAGCACAAACCGTGTTGGATTCAGAGTTCCAAATACATCTATCAATATAGGAGAAAACAGAGTGAAACCTAAAAATTCAAACTGTTACTGGAAATGAACGCTTCAACATAGAAGAACGAAATTTGGGGAACCAAGTCGCCTTAGTGTACTGATCATTACCTGAAAGTATCATCCAGTTTGGGTGAAAAAATATTTGCTGAGATTTCTGGAGATTCGTAATTTTTGGAAGCTTGGCAACCCCTTCCCATGAAAGTGTTTCTCGCCAGTCACTGCTTAGGGCTACATCAAGAGGAAACAAAATGTAGAGATAGAATGTGAAACTACTTTGTTGTGTCAAGTTTCAAGAAGCTAGCACAAACCATGTTGGATTTAGAGTTCCAAATACATCTATCAATATAGGAGAAAACAGAGTGAAACCTAAAAAATCAAGCTGTTACTGGAAATGAACGCTTCAACATAGAAGAATGAAATTTGGGGAACCAAGTCGCCTTAGTGTACTGATCATTACCTGAAAGTATCATCCAGTTTGGGTGAAAAAATATTTGCTGAGATTTCTGGAGATTCGTAATTTTTGGAGACTTGGCAAACCCTTCCCATAAAAGTGTTTCTCGCCAGTCACTGCTTAGGGCTACATCAAGAGGAAACAAAACGTAGAGATAGAATGTGAAACTACTTTGTTGTGTCAACCTTCAAGAAGCTACCACAAATCGTGTTGGATTTAGAGTTCCAATACATCTATCAATATAGGAGAAAACAGAGTGAAACCTAAAAATTCAAACTGTTAGTGGAAATGAACGCTTCAACATAGAAGAACGAAATTTGGGGAACCAAGTCGCCTTAGTGTACTGATCATTACCTGAAAGTATCATCCAGTTTGGGTGAAAAAATATTTGCTGAGATTTCTGGAGATTCGTAATTTTTGGAAGCTTGGCAACCCCTTCCCATGAAAGTGTTTCTCGCCAGTCACTGCTTAGGGCTACATCAAGAGGAAACAAAACGTAGAGATAGAACGTGAAACTACTTTGTTTTGTCAACTTTCAAGAAGCTAGCACAAACCGTGTTGGATTCAGAGTTCCAAATACATCTATCAATATAGGAGAAAAGAGAGTGAAACCTAAAAATTCAAACTGTTACTGGAAATGAACGCTTCAACATAGAAGAATGAAATTTGGGGAACCAAGTCGCCTTAGTGTACTGATCATTACCTGAAAGTATCATCCAGTTTGGGTGAAAAAATATTTGCTGAGATTTCTGGAGATTCGTAATTTTTGGAAGCTTGGCAACCCCTTCCCATGAAAGTGTTTCTCGCCAGTCACTGCTTAGGGCTACATCAAGAGGAAACAAAACGTAGAGATAGAACGTGAAACTACTTTGTTGTGTCAAGTTTCAAGAAGCTAGCACAAACCGTGTTGGATTTAGAGTTCCAAATACATCTATCAATATAGGAGAAAACAGAGTGAAACCTAAAAATTCAAACTGTTACTGGAAATGAACGCTTCAACATAGAAGAACGAAATTTGGGGAACCAAGTCGCCTTAGTGTACTGATCATTACCTGAAAGTATCATCCAGTTTGGGTGAAAAAATATTTGCTGAGATTTCTGGAGATTCGTAATTTTTGGAAGCTTGGCAACCCCTTCCCATGAAAGTGTTTCTCGCCAGTCACTGCTTAGGGCTACATCAAGAGGAAACAAAACGTAGAGATAGAATGTGAAACTACTTTGTTGTGTCAAGCTTCAAGAAGCTACCACAAATCGTGTTGGATTTAGAGTTCCAAATACATCTATCAATATAGGAGAAAACAGAGTGAAACCTAAAAATTCAAACTGTTACTGGAAATGAACGCTTCAACATAGAAGAACGAAATTTGGGGAACCAAGTCGCCTTAGTGTACTGATCATTACCTGAAAGTATCATCCAGTTTGGGTGAAAAAATATTTGCTGAGATTTCTGGAGAGTCGTAATTTTTGGAGACTTGGCAAACCCTTCCCATGAAAGTGTTTCTCGCCAGTCACTGCTTAGGGCTACATCAAGAGGAAACAAAACGTAGAGATAGAACGTGAAACTACTTTGTTGTGTCAAGTTTCAAGAAGCTAGCACAAACCGTGTTGGATTTAGAGTTCCAAATACATCTATCAATATAGGAGAAAACAGAGTGAAACCTAAAAATTGAAACTGTTACTGGAAATGAACGCTTCAACATAGAAGAACGAAATTTGGGGAACCAAGTCGCCTTAGTGTACTGATCATTACCTGAAAGTATCATCCAGTTTGGGTGAAAAAATATTTGCTGAGATTTCTGGAGATTCGTAATTTTTGGAAGCTTGGCAACCCCTTCCCATGAAAGTGTTTCTCGCCAGTCACTGCTTAGGGCTACATCAAGAGGAAACAAAACGTAGAGATAGAATGTGAAACTACTTTGTTGTGTCAAGCTTCAAGAAGCTAGCACAAATCGTGTTGGATTTAGAGTTCCAAATACATCTATCAATATAGGAGAAAACAGAGTGAAACCTAAAAATTCAAACTGTTACTGGAAATGAACGCTTCAACATAGAAGAACGAAATTTGGGGAACCAAGTCGCCTTAGTGTACTGATCATTACCTGAAAGTATCATCCAGTTTGGGTGAAAAAATATTTGCTGAGATTTCTGGAGATTCGTAATTTTTGGAAGCTTGGCAACCCCTTCCCATGAAAGTGTTTCTCGCCAGTCACTGCTTAGGGCTACATCAAGAGGAAACAAAACGTAGAGATAGAACGTGAAACTACTTTGTTTTGTCAACTTTCAAGAAGCTAGCACAAACCGTGTTGGATTCAGAGTTCCAAATACATCTATCAATATAGGAGAAAACAGAGTGAAACCTAAAAATTCAAACTGTTACTGGAAATGAACGCTTCAACATAGAAGAACGAAATTTGGGGAACCAAGTCGCCTTAGTGTACTGATCATTACCTGAAAGTATCATCCAGTTTGGGTGAAAAAATATTTGCTGAGATTTCTGGAGATTCGTAATTTTTGGAAGCTTGGCAACACCTTCCCATGAAAGTGTTTCTCGCCAGTCACTGCTTAGGGCTACATCAAGAGGAAACAAAACGTAGAGATAGAACGTGAAACTACTTTGTTGTGTCAAGTTTCAAGAAGCTAGCACAAACCGTCTTGGATTTAGAGTTCCAAATACATCTATCAATATAGGAGAAAACAGAGTGAAACCTAAAAATTCAAACTGTTACTGGAAATGAACGCTTCAACATAGAAGAACGAAATTTGGGGAACCAAGTCGCCTTAGTGTACTGATCATTACCTGAAAGTATCATCCAGTTTGGGTGAAAAAATATTTGCTGAGATTTCTGGAGATTCGTAATTTTTGGAAGCTTGGCAACCCCTTCCCATGAAAGTGTTTCTCGCCAGTCACTGCTTAGGGCTACATCAAGAGGAAACAAAACGTAGAGATAGAACGTGAAACTACTTTGTTGTGTCAAGTTTCAAGAAGCTAGCACAAACCGTCTTGGATTTAGAGTTCCAAATACATCTATCAATATAGGAGAAAACAGAGTGAAACCTAAAAATTCAAACTGTTACTGGAAATGAACGCTTCAACATAGAAGAACGAAATTTGGGGAACCAAGTCGCCTTAGTGTACTGATCATTACCTGAAAGTATCATCCAGTTTGGGTGAAAAAATATTTGCTGAGATTTCTGGAGATTCGTAATTTTTGGAAGCTTGGCAACCCCTTCCCATGAAAGTGTTTCTCGCCAGTCACTGCTTAGGGCTACATCAAGAGGAAACAAAACGTAGAGATAGAACGTGAAACTACTTTGTTGTGTCAAGTTTCAAGAAGCTAGCACAAACCGTCTTGGATTTAGAGTTCCAAATACATCTATCAATATAGGAGAAAACAGAGTGAAACCTAAAAATTCAAACTGTTACTGGAAATGAACGCTTCAACATAGAAGAACGAAATTTGGGGAACCAAGTCGCCTTAGTGTACTGATCATTACCTGAAAGTATCATCCAGTTTGGGTGAAAAAATATTTGCTGAGATTTCTGGAGATTCGTAATTTTTGGAAGCTTGGCAACCCCTTCCCATGAAAGTGTTTCTCGCCAGTCACTGCTTAGGGCTACATCAAGAGGAAACAAAACGTAGAGATAGAACGTGAAACTACTTTGTTTTGTCAACTTTCAAGAAGCTAGCACAAACCGTGTTGGATTCAGAGTTCCAAATACATCTATCAATATAGGAGAAAACAGAGTGAAACCTAAAAATTCAAACTGTTACTGGAAATGAACGCTTCAACATAGAAGAACGAAATTTGGGGAACCAAGTCGCCTTAGTGTACTGATCATTACCTGAAAGTATCATCCAGTTTGGGTGAAAAAATATTTGCTGAGATTTCTGGAGATTCGTAATTTTGGGAAGCTTGGCAACCCCTTCCCATGAAAGTGTTTCTCGCCAGTCACTGCTTAGGGCTACATCAAGAGGAAACAAAACGTAGAGATAGAACGTGAAACTACTTTGTTGTGTCAAGTTTCAAGAAGCTAGCACAAACCGTCTTGGATTTAGAGTTCCAAATACATCTATCAATATAGGAGAAAACAGAGTGAAACCTAAAAATTCAAACTGTTACTGGAAATGAACGCTTCAACATAGAAGAACGAAATTTGGGGAACCAAGTCGCCTTAGTGTACTGATCATTACCTGAAAGTATCATCCAGTTTGGGTGAAAAAATATTTGCTGAGATTTCTGGAGATTCGTAATTTTGGGAAGCTTGGCAACCCCTTCCCATGAAAGTGTTTCTCGCCAGTCACTGCTTAGGGCTACATCAAGAGGAAACAAAACGTAGAGATAGAACGTGAAACTACTTTGTTGTGTCAAGTTTCAAGAAGCTAGCACAAACCATGTTGGATTTAGAGTTCCAAATACATCTATCAATATAGGAGAAAACAGAGTGAAACCTAAAAATTCAAATTGTTACTGGAAATGAACGCTTCAACATAGAAGAACGAAATTTGGGGAACCAAGTCGCCTTAGTGTACTGATCATTACCTGAAAGTATCATCCAGTTTGGGTGAAAAAATATTTGCTGAGATTTCTGGAGATTCGTAATTTTTGGAAGCTTGGCAACCCCTTCCCATGAAAGTGTTTCTCGCCAGTCACTGCTTAGGGCTACATCAAGAGGAAACAAAACGTAGAGATAGAATGTGAAACTACTTTGTTGTGTCAACCTTCAAGAAGCTACCACAAATCGTGTTGGATTTAGAGTTCCAATACATCTATCAATATAGGAGAAAACAGAGTGAAACCTAAAAATTCAAACTGTTAGTGGAAATGAACGCTTCAACATAGAAGAACGAAATTTGGGGAACCAAGTCGCCTTAGTGTACTGATCATTACCTGAAAGTATCATCCAGTTTGGGTGAAAAAATATTTGCTGAGATTTCTGGAGATTCGTAATTTTGGGAAGCTTGGCAACCCCTTCCCATGAAAGTGTTTCTCGCCAGTCACTGCTTAGGGCTACATCAAGAGGAAACAAAACTTAGAGATAGAACGTGAAACTACTTTGTTTTGTCAACTTTCAAGAAGCTAGCACAAACCGTGTTGGATTCAGAGTTCCAAATACATCTATCAATATAGGAGAAAACAGAGTGAAACCTAAAAATTCAAACTGTTACTGGAAATGAACGCTTCAACATAGAAGAATGAAATTTGGGGAACCAAGTCGCCTTAGTGTACTGATCATTACCTGAAAGTATCATCCAGTTTGGGTGAAAAAATATTTGCTGAGATTTCTGGAGATTCGTAATTTTTGGAAGCTTGGCAACCCCTTCCCATGAAAGTGTTTCTCGCCAGTCACTGCTTAGGGCTACATCAAGAGGAAACAAAACGTAGAGATAGAACGTGAAACTACTTTGTTGTGTCAAGTTTCAAGAAGCTAGCACAAACCGTGTTGGATTTAGAGTTCCAAATACATCTATCAATATAGGAGAAAACAGAGTGAAACCTAAAAATTCAAACTGTTACTGGAAATGAACGCTTCAACATAGAAGAACGAAATTTGGGGAACCAAGTCGCCTTAGTGTACTGATCATTACCTGAAAGTATCATCCAGTTTGGGTGAAAAAATATTTGCTGAGATTTCTGGAGATTCGTAATTTTTGGAAGCTTGGCAACCCCTTCCCATGAAAGTGTTTCTCGCCAGTCACTGCTTAGGGCTACATCAAGAGGAAACAAAACGTAGAGATAGAACGTGAAACTACTTTGTTGTGTCAAGTTTCAAGAAGCTAGCACAAACCATGTTGGATTTAGAGTTCCAAATACATCTATCAATATAGGAGAAAACAGAGTGAAACCTAAAAATTCAAACTGTTACTGGAAATGAACGCTTCAACATAGAAGAACGAAATTTGGGGAACCAAGTCGCCTTAGTGTACTGATCATTACCTGAAAGTATCATCCAGTTTGGGTGAAAAAATATTTGCTGAGATTTCTGGAGATTCGTAATTTTTGGAAGCTTGGCAACCCCTTCCCATGAAAGTGTTTCTCGCCAGTCACTGCTTAGGGCTACATCAAGAGGAAACAAAACGTAGAGATAGAACGTGAAACTACTTTGTTGTGTCAAGTTTCAAGAAGCTAGCACAAACCGTCTTGGATTTAGAGTTCCAAATACATCTATCAATATAGGAGAAAACAGAGTGAAACCTAAAAATTCAAACTGTTACTGGAAATGAACGCTTCAACATAGAAGAACGAAATTTGGGGAACCAAGTCACCTTAGTGTACTGATCATTACCTGAAAGTATCATCCAGTTTGGGTGAAAAAATATTTGCTGAGATTTCTGGAGATTCGTAATTTTTGGAAGCTTGGCAACCCCTTCCCATGAAAGTGTTTCTCGCCAGTCACTGCTTAGGGCTACATCAAGAGGAAACAAAACGTAGAGATAGAACGTGAAACTACTTTGTTGTGTCAAGTTTCAAGAAGCTAGCACAAACCGTGTTGGATTCAGAGTTCCAAATACATCTATCAATATAGGAGAAAAGAGAGTGAAACCTAAAAATTCAAACTGTTACTGGAAATGAACGCTTCAACATAGAAGAATGAAATTTGGGGAACCAAGTCGCCTTAGTGTACTGATCATTACCTGAAAGTATCATCCAGTTTGGGTGAAAAAATATTTGCTGAGATTTCTGGAGATTCGTAATTTTTGGAAGCTTGGCAACCCCTTCCCATGAAAGTGTTTCTCGCCAGTCACTGCTTAGGGCTACATCAAGAGGAAACAAAACGTAGAGATAGAACGTGAAACTACTTTGTTGTGTCAAGTTTCAAGAAGCTAGCACAAACCGTGTTGGATTTAGAGTTCCAAATACATCTATCAATATAGGAGAAAACAGAGTGAAACCTAAAAATTCAAACTGTTACTGGAAATGAACGCTTCAACATAGAAGAACGAAATTTGGGGAACCAAGTCGCCTTAGTGTACTGATCATTACCTGAAAGTATCATCCAGTTTGGGTGAAAAAATATTTGCTGAGATTTCTGGAGATTCGTAATTTTTGGAAGCTTGGCAACCCCTTCCCATGAAAGTGTTTCTCGCCAGTCACTGCTTAGGGCTACATCAAGAGGAAACAAAACGTAGAGATAGAATGTGAAACTACTTTGTTGTGTCAAGCTTCAAGAAGCTACCACAAATCGTGTTGGATTTAGAGTTCCAAATACATCTATCAATATAGGAGAAAACAGAGTGAAACCTAAAAATTCAAACTGTTACTGGAAATGAACGCTTCAACATAGAAGAACGAAATTTGGGGAACCAAGTCGCCTTAGTGTACTGATCATTACCTGAAAGTATCATCCAGTTTGGGTGAAAAAATATTTGCTGAGATTTCTGGAGATTCGTAATTTTTGGAGACTTGGCAAACCCTTCCCATGAAAGTGTTTCTCGCCAGTCACTGCTTAGGGCTACATCAAGAGGAAACAAAACGTAGAGATAGAACGTTAAACTACTTTGTTGTGTCAAGTTTCAAGAAGCTAGCACAAACCGTGTTGGATTTAGAGTTCCAAATACATCTATCAATATAGGAGAAAACAGAGTGAAACCTAAAAATTGAAACTGTTACTGGAAATGAACGCTTCAACATAGAAGAACGAAATTTGGGGAACCAAGTCGCCTTAGTGTACTGATCATTACCTGAAAGTATCATCCAGTTTGGGTGAAAAAATATTTGCTGAGATTTCTGGAGATTCGTAATTTTTGGAAGCTTGGCAACCCCTTCCCATGAAAGTGTTTCTCGCCAGTCACTGCTTAGGGCTACATCAAGAGGAAACAAAACGTAGAGATAGAATGTGAAACTACTTTGTTGTGTCAAGCTTCAAGAAGCTAGCACAAATCGTGTTGGATTTAGAGTTCCAAATACATCTATCAATATAGGAGAAAACAGAGTGAAACCTAAAAATTCAAACTGTTACTGGAAATGAACGCTTCAACATAGAAGAACGAAATTTGGGGAACCAAGTTGCCTTAGTGTACTGATCATTACCTGAAAGTATCATCCAGTTTGGGTGAAAAAATATTTGCTGAGATTTCTGGAGATTCGTAATTTTTGGAAGCTTGGCAACCCCTTCCCATGAAAGTGTTTCTCGCCAGTCACTGCTTAGGGCTACATCAAGAGGAAACAAAACGTAGAGATAGAACGTGAAACTACTTTGTTTTGTCAACTTTCAAGAAGCTAGCACAAACCGTGTTGGATTCAGAGTTCCAAATACATCTATCAATATAGGAGAAAACAGAGTGAAACCTAAAAATTCAAACTGTTACTGGAAATGAACGCTTCAACATAGAAGAACGAAATTTGGGGAACCAAGTCGCCTTAGTGTACTGATCATTACCTGAAAGTATCATCCAGTTTGGGTGAAAAAATATTTGCTGAGATTTCTGGAGATTCGTAATTTTTGGAAGCTTGGCAACCCCTTCCCATGAAAGTGTTTCTCGCCAGTCACTGCTTAGGGCTACATCAAGAGGAAACAAAACGTAGAGATAGAACGTGAAACTACTTTGTTGTGTCAAGTTTCAAGAAGCTAGCACAAACCGTCTTGGATTTAGAGTTCCAAATACATCTATCAATATAGGAGAAAACAGAGTGAAACCTAAAAATTCAAACTGTTACTGGAAATGAACGCTTCAACATAGAAGAACGAAATTTGGGGAACCAAGTCGCCTTAGTGTACTGATCATTACCTGAAAGTATCATCCAGTTTGGGTGAAAAAATATTTGCTGAGATTTCTGGAGATTCGTAATTTTTGAAAGCTTGGCAACCCCTTCCCATGAAAGTGTTTCTCGCCAGTCACTGCTTAGGGCTACATCAAGAGGAAACAAAACGTAGAGATAGAACGTGAAACTACTTTGTTGTGTCAAGTTTCAAGAAGCTAGCACAAACCATGTTGGATTTAGAGTTCCAAATACATCTATCAATATAGGAGAGAAGAGAGTGAAACCTAAAAATTCAAACTGTTACTGGAAATGAACGCTTCAACATAGAAGAACGAAATTTGGGGAACCAAGTCGCCTTAGTGTACTGATCATTACCTGAAAGTATCATCCAGTTTGGGTGAAAAAATATTTGCTGAGATTTCTGGAGATTCGTAATTTTTGGAAGCTTGGCAACCCCTTCCCATGAAAGTGTTTCTCGCCAGTCACTGCTTAGGGCTACATCAAGAGGAAACAAAACGTAGAGATAGAACGTGAAACTACTTTGTTTTGTCAACTTTCAAGAAGCTAGCACAAACCGTGTTGGATTCAGAGTTCCAAATACATCTATCAATATAGGAGAAAACAGAGTGAAACCTAAAAATTCAAACTGTTACTGGAAATGAACGCTTCAACATAGAAGAACGAAATTTGGGGAACCAAGTCGCCTTAGTGTACTGATCATTACCTGAAAGTATCATCCAGTTTGGGTGAAAAAATATTTGCTGAGATTTCTGGAGATTCGTAATTTTTGGAAGCTTGGCAACCCCTTCCCATGAAAGTGTTTCTCGCCAGTCACTGCTTAGGGCTACATCAAGAGGAAACAAAACGTAGAGATAGAACGTGAAACTACTTTGTTTTGTCAACTTTCAAGAAGCTAACACAAACCGTGTTGGATTCAGAGTTCCAAATACATCTATCAATATAGGAGAAAACAGAGTGAAACCTAAAAATTCAAACTGTTACTGGAAATGAACGCTTCAACATAGAAGAACGAAATTTGGGGAACCAAGTCGCCTTAGTGTACTGATCATTACCTGAAAGTATCATCCAGTTTGGGTGAAAAAATATTTGCTGAGATTTCTGGAGATTCGTAATTTTTGGAAGCTTGGCAACCCCTTCCCATGAAAGTGTTTCTCGCCAGTCACTGCTTAGGGCTACATCAAGAGGAAACAAAACGTAGAGATAGAACGTGAAACTACTTTGTTGTGTCAAGTTTCAAGAAGCTAGCACAAACCGTCTTGGATTTAGAGTTCCAAATACATCTATCAATATAGGAGAAAACAGAGTGAAACCTAAAAATTCAAACTGTTACTGGAAATGAACGCTTCAACATAGAAGAATGAAATTTGGGGAACCAAGTCGCCTTAGTGTACTGATCATTACCTGAAAGTATCATCCAGTTTGGGTGAAAAAATATTTGCTGAGATTTCTGGAGATTCGTAATTTTGGGAAGCTTGGCAACCCCTTCCCATGAAAGTGTTTCTCGCCAGTCACTGCTTAGGGCTACATCAAGAGGAAACAAAACGTAGAGATAGAACGTGAAACTACTTTGTTGTGTCAAGTTTCAAGAAGCTAGCACAAACCGTCTTGGATTTAGAGTTCCAAATACATCTATCAATATAGGAGAAAACAGAGTGAAACCTAAAAATTCAAACTGTTACTGGAAATGAACGCTTCAACATAGAAGAACGAAATTTGGGGAACCAAGTCGCCTTAGTGTACTGATCATTACCTGAAAGTATCATCCAGTTTGGGTGAAAAAATATTTGCTGAGATTTCTGGAGATTCGTAATTTTTGGAAGCTTGGCAACCCCTTCCCATGAAAGTGTTTCTCGCCAGTCACTGCTTAGGGCTACATCAAGAGGAAACAAAACGTAGAGATAGAACGTGAAACTACTTTGTTTTGTCAACTTTCAAGAAGCTAGCACAAACCGTGTTGGATTCAGAGTTCCAAATACATCTATCAATATAGGAGAAAACAGAGTGAAACCTAAAAATTCAAACTGTTACTGGAAATGAACGCTTCAACATAGAAGAACGAAATTTGGGGAACCAAGTCGCCTTAGTGTACTGATCATTACCTGAAAGTATCATCCAGTTTGGGTGAAAAAATATTTGCTGAGATTTCTGGAGATTCGTAATTTTGGGAAGCTTGGCAACCCCTTCCCATGAAAGTGTTTCTCGCCAGTCACTGCTTAGGGCTACATCAAGAGGAAACAAAACGTAGAGATAGAACGTGAAACTACTTTGTTGTGTCAAGTTTCAAGAAGCTAGCACAAACCGTCTTGGATTTAGAGTTCCAAATACATCTATCAATATAGGAGAAAACAGAGTGAAACCTAAAAATTCAAACTGTTACTGGAAATGAACGCTTCAACATAGAAGAACGAAATTTGGGGAACCAAGTCGCCTTAGTGTACTGATCATTACCTGAAAGTATCATCCAGTTTGGGTGAAAAAATATTTGCTGAGATTTCTGGAGATTCGTAATTTTTGGAAGCTTGGCAACCCCTTCCCATGAAAGTGTTTCTCGCCAGTCACTGCTTAGGGCTGCATCAAGAGGAAACAAAACGTAGAGATAGAACGTGAAACTACTTTGTTGTGTCAAGTTTCAAGAAGCTAGCACAAACCATGTTGGATTTAGAGTTCCAAATACATCTATCAATATAGGAGAAAACAGAGTGAAACCTAAAAATTCAAACTGTTACTGGAAATGAACGCTTCAACATAGAAGAACGAAATTTGGGGAACCAAGTCGCCTTAGTGTACTGATCATTACCTGAAAGTATCATCCAGTTTGGGTGAAAAAATATTTGCTGAGATTTCTGGAGATTCGTAATTTTTGGAAGCTTAGCAACCCCTTCCCATGAAAGTGTTTCTCGCCAGTCACTGCTTAGGGCTACATCAAGAGGAAACAAAACGTAGAGATAGAATGTGAAACTACTTTGTTGTGTCAACCTTCAAGAAGCTACCACAAATCGTGTTGGATTTAGAGTTCCAATACATCTATCAATATAGGAGAAAACAGAGTGAAACCTAAAAATTCAAACTGTTACTGGAAATGAACGCTTCAACATAGAAGAACGAAATTTGGGGAACCAAGTCGCCTTAGTGTACTGATCATTACCTGAAAGTATCATCCAGTTTGGGTGAAAAAATATTTGCTGAGATTTCTGGAGATTCGTAATTTTTGGAAGCTTGGCAACCCCTTCCCATGAAAGTGTTTCTCGCCAGTCACTGCTTAGGGCTACATCAAGAGGAAACAAAACGTAGAGATAGAACGTGAAACTACTTTGTTTTGTCAACTTTCAAGAAGCTAGCACAAACCGTGTTGGATTCAGAGTTCCAAATACATCTATCAATATAGGAGAAAACAGAGTGAAACCTAAAAATTCAAACTGTTACTGGAAATGAACGCTTCAACACAGAAGAATGAAATTTGGGGAACCAAGTCGCCTTAGTGTACTGATCATTACCTGAAAGTATCATCCAGTTTGGGTGAAAAAATATTTGCTGAGATTTCTGGAGATTCGTAATTTTTGGAAGCTTGGCAACCCCTTCCCATGAAAGTGTTTCTCGCCAGTCACTGCTTAGGGCTACATCAAGAGGAAACAAAACGTAGAGATAGAACGTGAAACTACTTTGTTGTGTCAAGTTTCAAGAAGCTAGCACAAACCGTGTTGGATTTAGAGTTCCAAATACATCTATCAATATAGGAGAAAACACAGTGAAACCTAAAAATTCAAACTGTTACTGGAAATGAACGCTTCAACATAGAAGAACGAAATTTGGGGAACCAAGTCGCCTTAGTGTACTGATCATTACCTGAAAGTATCATCCAGTTTGGGTGAAAAAATATTTGCTGAGATTTCTGGAGATTCGTAATTTTTGGAAGCTTGGCAACCCCTTCCCATGAAAGTGTTTCTCGCCAGTCACTGCTTAGGGCTACATCAAGAGGAAACAAAACGTAGAGATAGAACGTGAAACTACTTTGTTTGGTCAACTTTCAAGAAGCTAGCACAAACCGTGTTGGATTCAGAGTTCCAAATACATCTATCAATATAGGAGAAAACAGAGTGAAACCTAAAAATTCAAACTGTTACTGGAAATGAACGCTTCAACATAGAAGAATGAAATTTGGGGAACCAAGTCGCCTTAGTGTACTGATCATTACCTGAAAGTATCATCCAGTTTGGGTGAAAAAATATTTGCTGAGATTTCTGGAGATTCGTAATTTTTGGAAGCTTGGCAACCCCTTCCCATGAAAGTGTTTCTCGCCAGTCACTGCTTAGGGCTACATCAAGAGGAAACAAAACGTAGAGATAGAACGTGAAACTACTTTGTTTTGTCAACTTTCAAGAAGCTAGCACAAACCGTGTTGGATTCAGAGTTCCAAATACATCTATCAATATAGGAGAAAACAGAGTGAAACCTAAAAATTCAAACTGTTACTGGAAATGAACGCTTCAACATAGAAGAATGAAATTTGGGGAACCAAGTCGCCTTAGTGTACTGATCATTACCTGAAAGTATCATCCAGTTTGGGTGAAAAAATATTTGCTGAGATTTCTGGAGATTCGTAATTTTTGGAAGCTTGGCAACCCCTTCCCATGAAAGTGTTTCTCGCCAGTCACTGCTTAGGGCTACATCAAGAGGAAACAAAACGTAGAGATAGAACGTGAAACTACTTTGTTGTGTCAAGTTTCAAGAAGCTAGCACAAACCGTGTTGGATTTAGAGTTCCAAATACATCTATCAATATAGGAGAAAACACAGTGAAACCTAAAAATTCAAACTGTTACTGGAAATGAACGCTTCAACATAGAAGAACGAAATTTGGGGAACCAAGTCGCCTTAGTGTACTGATCATTACCTGAAAGTATCATCCAGTTTGGGTGAAAAAATATTTGCTGAGATTTCTGGAGATTCGTAATTTTTGGAAGCTTGGCAACCCCTTCCCATGAAAGTGTTTCTCGCCAGTCACTGCTTAGGGCTACATCAAGAGGAAACAAAACGTAGAGATAGAATGTGAAACTACTTTGTTGTGTCAAGCTTCAAGAAGCTACCACAAATCGTGTTGGATTTAGAGTTCCAAATACATCTATCAATATAGGAGAAAACAGAGTGAAACCTAAAAATTCAAACTGTTACTGGAAATGAACGCTTCAACATAGAAGAACGAAATTTGGGGAACCAAGTCGCCTTAGTGTACTGATCATTACCTGAAAGTATCATCCAGTTTGGGTGAAAAAATATTTGCTGAGATTTCTGGAGATTCGTAATTTTTGGAGACTTGGCAAACCCTTCCCATGAAAGTGTTTCTCGCCAGTCACTGCTTAGGGCTACATCAAGAGGAAACAAAACGTAGAGATAGAACGTGAAACTACTTTGTTGTGTCAAGTTTCAAGAAGCTAGCACAAACCATGTTGGATTTAGAGTTCCAAATACATCTATCAATATAGGAGAAAACAGAGTGAAACCTAAAAATTGAAACTGTTACTGGAAATGAACGCTTCAACATAGAAGAACGAAATTTGGGAAACCAAGTCGCCTTAGTTTACTGATCATTACCTGAAAGTATCATCCAGTTTGGGTGAAAAAATATTTGCTGAGATTTCTGGAGATTCGTAATTTTTGGAAGCTTGGCAACCCCTTCCCATGAAAGTGTTTCTCGCCAGTCACTGCTTAGGGCTACATCAAGAGGAAACAAAACGTAGAGATAGAATGTGAAACTACTTTGTTGTGTCAAGCTTCAAGAAGCTAGCACAAATCGTGTTGGATTTAGAGTTCCAAATACATCTATCAATATAGGAGAAAACAGAGTGAAACCTAAAAATTCAAACTGTTACTGGAAATGAACGCTTCAACATAGAAGAACGAAATTTGGGGAACCAAGTCGCCTTAGTGTACTGATCATTACCTGAAAGTATCATCCAGTTTGGGTGAAAAAATATTTGCTGAGATTTCTGGAGATTCGTAATTTTTGGAAGCTTGGCAACCCCTTCCCATGAAAGTGTTTCTCGCCAGTCACTGCTTAGGGCTACATCAAGAGGAAACAAAACGTAGAGATAGAACGTGAAACTACTTTGTTTTGTCAACTTTCAAGAAGCTAGCACAAACCGTGTTGGATTCAGAGTTCCAAATACATCTATCAATATAGGAGAAAACAGAGTGAAACCTAAAAATTCAAACTGTTACTGGAAATGAACGCTTCAACATAGAAGAACGAAATTTGGGGAACCAAGTCGCCTTAGTGTACTGATCATTACCTGAAAGTATCATCCAGTTTGGGTGAAAAAATATTTGCTGAGATTTCTGGAGATTCGTAATTTTTGGAAGCTTGGCAACCCCTTCCCATGAAAGTGTTTCTCGCCAGTCACTGCTTAGGGCTACATCAAGAGGAAACAAAACGTAGAGATAGAACGTGAAACTACTTTGTTGTGTCAAGTTTCAAGAAGCTAGCACAAACCGTCTTGGATTTAGAGTTCCAAATACATCTATCAATATAGGAGAAAACAGAGTGAAACCTAAAAATTCAAACTGTTACTGGAAATGAACGCTTCAACATAGAAGAACGAAATTTGGGGAACCAAGTCGCCTTAGTGTACTGATCATTACCTGAAAGTATCATCCAGTTTGGGTGAAAAAATATTTGCTGAGATTTCTGGAGATTCGTAATTTTTGGAAGCTTGGCAACCCCTTCCCATGAAAGTGTTTCTCGCCAGTCACTGCTTAGGGCTACATCAAGAGGAAACAAAACGTAGAGATAGAACGTGAAACTACTTTGTTGTGTCAAGTTTCAAGAAGCTAGCACAAACCATGTTGGATTTAGAGTTCCAAATACATCTATCAATATAGGAGAAAACAGAGTGAAACCTAAAAATTCAAACTGTTACTGGAAATGAACGCTTCAACATAGAAGAACGAAATTTGGGGAACCAAGTCGCCTTAGTGTACTGATCATTACCTGAAAGTATCATCCAGTTTGGGTGAAAAAATATTTGCTGAGATTTCTGGAGATTCGTAATTTTTGGAAGCTTGGCAACCCCTTCCCATGAAAGTGTTTCTCGCCAGTCACTGCTTAGGGCTACATCAAGAGGAAACAAAACGTAGAGATAGAACGTGAAACTACTTTGTTTTGTCAACTTTCAAGAAGCTAGCACAAACCGTGTTGGATTCAGAGTTCCAAATACATCTATCAATATAGGAGAAAACAGAGTGAAACCTAAAAATTCAAACTGTTACTGGAAATGAACGCTTCAACATAGAAGAACGAAATTTGGGGAACCAAGTCGCCTTAGTGTACTGATCATTACCTGAAAGTATCATCCAGTTTGGGTGAAAAAATATTTGCTGAGATTTCTGGAGATTCGTAATTTTTGGAAGCTTGGCAACCCCTTCCCATGAAAGTGTTTCTCGCCAGTCACTGCTTAGGGCTACATCAAGAGGAAACAAAACGTAGAGATAGAACGTGAAACTACTTTGTTTTGTCAACTTTCAAGAAGCTAGCACAAACCGTGTTGGATTCAGAGTTCCAAATACATCTATCAATATAGGAGAAAACAGAGTGAAACCTAAAAATTCAAACTGTTACTGGAAATGAACGCTTCAACATAGAAGAACGAAATTTGGGGAACCAAGTCGCCTTAGTGTACTGATCATTACCTGAAAGTATCATCCAGTTTGGGTGAAAAAATATTTGCTGAGATTTCTGGAGATTCGTAATTTTTGGAAGCTTGGCAACCCCTTCCCATGAAAGTGTTTCTCGCCAGTCACTGCTTAGGGCTACATCAAGAGGAAACAAAACGTAGAGATAGAACGTGAAACTACTTTGTTGTGTCAAGTTTCAAGAAGCTAGCACAAACCATGTTGGATTTAGAGTTCCAAATACATCTATCAATATAGGAGAAAACAGAGTGAAACCTAAAAATTCAAACTGTTACTGGAAATGAACGCTTCAACATAGAAGAACGAAATTTGGGGAACCAAGTCGCCTTAGTGTACTGATCATTACCTGAAAGTATCATCCAGTTTGGGTGAAAAAATATTTGCTGAGATTTCTGGAGATTCGTAATTTTTGGAAGCTTGGCAACCCCTTCCCATGAAAGTGTTTCTCGCCAGTCACTGCTTAGGGCTACATCAAGAGGAAACAAAACGTAGAGATAGAACGTGAAACTACTTTGTTGTGTCAAGTTTCAAGAAGCTAGCACAAACCGTCTTGGATTTAGAGTTCCAAATACATCTATCAATATAGGAGAAAACAGAGTGAAACCTAAAAATTCAAACTGTTACTGGAAATGAACGCTTCAACATAGAAGAACGAAATTTGGGGAACCAAGTCGCCTTAGTGTACTGATCATTACCTGAAAGTATCATCCAGTTTGGGTGAAAAAATATTTGCTGAGATTTCTGGAGATTCGTAATTTTTGGAAGCTTGGCAACCCCTTCCCATGAAAGTGTTTCTCGCCAGTCACTGCTTAGGGCTACATCAAGAGGAAACAAAACGTAGAGATAGAACGTGAAACTACTTTGTTTTGTCAACTTTCAAGAAGCTAGCACAAACCGTGTTGGATTCAGAGTTCCAAATACATCTATCAATATAGGAGAAAACAGAGTGAAACCTAAAAATTCAAACTGTTACTGGAAATGAACGCTTCAACATAGAAGAACGAAATTTGGGGAACCAAGTCGCCTTAGTGTACTGATCATTACCTAAAAGTATCATCCAGTTTGGGTGAAAAAATATTTGCTGAGATTTCTGGAGATTCGTAATTTTGGGAAGCTTGGCAACCCCTTCCCATGAAAGTGTTTCTCGCCAGTCACTGCTTAGGGCTACATCAAGAGGAAACAAAACGTAGAGATAGAACGTGAAACTACTTTGTTGTGTCAAGTTTCAAGAAGCTAGCACAAACCATGTTGGATTTAGAGTTCCAAATACATCTATCAATATAGGAGAAAACAGAGTGAAACCTAAAAATTCAAACTGTTACTGGAAATGAACGCTTCAACATAGAAGAACGAAATTTGGGGAACCAAGTCGCCTTAGTGTACTGATCATTACCTGAAAGTATCATCCAGTTTGGGTGAAAAAATATTTGCTGAGATTTCTGGATATTCGTAATTTTTGGAAGCTTAGCAACCCCTTCCCATGAAAGTGTTTCTCGCCAGTCACTGCTTAGGGCTACATCAAGAGGAAACAAAACGTAGAGATAGAATGTGAAACTACTTTGTTGTGTCAACCTTCAAGAAGCTACCACAAATCGTGTTGGATTTAGAGTTCCAATACATCTATCAATATAGGAGAAAACAGAGTGAAACCTAAAAATTCAAACTGTTAGTGGAAATGAACGCTTCAACATAGAAGAACGAAATTTGGGGAACCAAGTCGCCTTAGTGTACTGATCATTACCTGAAAGTATCATCCAGTTTGGGTGAAAAAATATTTGCTGAGATTTCTGGAGATTCGTAATTTTTGGAAGCTTGGCAACCCCTTCCCATGAAAGTGTTTCTCGCCAGTCACTGCTTAGGGCTACATCAAGAGGAAACAAAACGTAGAGATAGAACGTGAAACTACTTTGTTTTGTCAACTTTCAAGAAGCTAGCACAAACCGTGTTGGATTCAGAGTTCCAAATACATCTATCAATATAGGAGAAAACAGAGTGAAACCTAAAAATTCAAACTGTTACTGGAAATGAACGCTTCAACATAGAAGAATGAAATTTGGGGAACCAAGTCGCCTTAGTGTACTGATCATTACCTGAAAGTATCATCCAGTTTGGGTGAAAAAATATTTGCTGAGATTTCTGGAGATTCGTAATTTTTGGAAGCTTGGCAACCCCTTCCCATGAAAGTGTTTCTCGCCAGTCACTGCTTAGGGCTACATCAAGAGGAAACAAAACGTAGAGATAGAACGTGAAACTACTTTGTTGTGTCAAGTTTCAAGAAGCTAGCACAAACCGTGTTGGATTTAGAGTTCCAAATACATCTATCAATATAGGAGAAAACACAGTGAAACCTAAAAATTCAAACTGTTACTGGAAATGAACGCTTCAACATAGAAGAACGAAATTTGGGGAACCAAGTCGCCTTAGTGTACTGATCATTACCTGAAAGTATCATCCAGTTTGGGTGAAAAAATATTTGCTGAGATTTCTGGAGATTCGTAATTTTTGGAAGCTTGGCAACCCCTTCCCATGAAAGTGTTTCTCGCCAGTCACTGCTTAGGGCTACATCAAGAGGAAACAAAACGTAGAGATAGAATGTGAAACTACTTTGTTGTGTCAAGCTTCAAGAAGCTACCACAAATCGTGTTGGATTTAGAGTTCCAAATACATCTATCAATATAGGAGAAAACAGAGTGAAACCTAAAAATTCAAACTGTTACTGGAAATGAACGCTTCAACATAGAAGAACGAAATTTGGGGAACCAAGTCGCCTTAGTGTACTGATCATTACCTGAAAGTATCATCCAGTTTGGGTGAAAAAATATTTGCTGAGATTTCTGGAGATTCGTAATTTTTGGAGACTTGGCAAACCCTTCCCATGAAAGTGTTTCTCGCCAGTCACTGCTTAGGGCTACATCAAGAGGAAACAAAACGTAGAGATAGAACGTGAAACTACTTTGTTGTGTCAAGTTTCAAGAAGCTAGCACAAACCATGTTGGATTTAGAGTTCCAAATACATCTATCAATATAGGAGAAAACAGAGTGAAACCTAAAAATTCAAACTGTTACTGGAAATGAACGCTTCAACATAGAAGAACGAAATTTGGGGAACCAAGTCGCCTTAGTGTACTGATCATTACCTGAAAGTATCATCCAGTTTGGGTGAAAAAATATTTGCTGAGATTTCTGGAGATTCGTAATTTTTGGAAGCTTGGCAACCCCTTCCCATGAAAGTGTTTCTCGCCAGTCACTGCTTAGGGCTACATCAAGAGGAAACAAAACGTAGAGATAGAATGTGAAACTACTTTGTTGTGTCAAGCTTCAAGAAGCTAGCACAAATCGTGTTGGATTTAGAGTTCCAAATACATCTATCAATATAGGAGAAAACAGAGTGAAACCTAAAAATTCAAACTGTTACTGGAAATGAACGCTTCAACATAGAAGAACGAAATTTGGGGAACCAAGTCGCCTTAGTGTACTGATCATTACCTGAAAGTATCATCCAGTTTGGGTGAAAAAATATTTGCTGAGATTTCTGGAGATTCGTAATTTTTGGAAGCTTGGCAACCCCTTCCCATGAAAGTGTTTCTCGCCAGTCACTGCTTAGGGCTACATCAAGAGGAAACAAAACGTAGAGATAGAACGTGAAACTACTTTGTTTTGTCAACTTTCAAGAAGCTAGCACAAACCGTGTTGGATTCAGAGTTCCAAATACATCTATCAATATAGGAGAAAACAGAGTGAAACCTAAAAATTCAAACTGTTACTGGAAATGAACGCTTCAACATAGAAGAACGAAATTTGGGGAACCAAGTCGCCTTAGTGTACTGATCATTACCTGAAAGTATCATCCAGTTTGGGTGAAAAAATATTTGCTGAGATTTCTGGAGATTCGTAATTTTTGGAAGCTTGGCAACCCCTTCCCATGAAAGTGTTTCTCGCCAGTCACTGCTTAGGGCTACATCAAGAGGAAACAAAACGTAGAGATAGAACGTGAAACTACTTTGTTGTGTCAAGTTTCAAGAAGCTAGCACAAACCATGTTGGATTTAGAGTTCCAAATACATCTATCAATATAGGAGAAAACAGAGTGAAACCTAAAAATTCAAACTGTTACTGGAAATGAACGCTTCAACATAGAAGAACGAAATTTGGGGAACCAAGTCGCCTTAGTGTACTGATCATTACCTGAAAGTATCATCCAGTTTGGGTGAAAAAATATTTGCTGAGATTTCTGGAGATTCGTAATTTTTGGAAGCTTGGCAACCCCTTCCCATGAAAGTGTTTCTCGCCAGTCACTGCTTAGGGCTACATCAAGAGGAAACAAAACGTAGAGATAGAACGTGAAACTACTTTGTTGTGTCAAGTTTCAAGAAGCTAGCACAAACCATGTTGGATTTAGAGTTCCAAATACATCTATCAATATAGGAGAAAACAGAGTGAAACCTAAAAATTCAAACTGTTACTGGAAATGAACGCTTCAACATAGAAGAACGAAATTTGGGGAACCAAGTCGCCTTAGTGTACTGATCATTACCTGAAAGTATCATCCAGTTTGGGTGAAAAAATATTTGCTGAGATTTCTGGAGATTCGTAATTTTTGGAAGCTTGGCAACCCCTTCCCATGAAAGTGCTTCTCGCCAGTCACTGCTTAGGGCTACATCAAGAGGAAACAAAACGTAGAGATAGAACGTGAAACTACTTTGTTTTGTCAACTTTCAAGAAGCTAGCACAAACCGTGTTGGATTCAGAGTTCCAAATACATCTATCAATATAGGAGAAAACAGAGTGAAACCTAAAAATTCAAACTGTTACTGGAAATGAACGCTTCAACATAGAAGAACGAAATTTGGGGAACCAAGTCGCCTTAGTGTACTGATCATTACCTGAAAGTATCATCCAGTTTGGGTGAAAAAATATTTGCTGAGATTTCTGGAGATTCGTAATTTTTGGAAGCTTGGCAACACCTTCCCATGAAAGTGTTTCTCGCCAGTCACTGCTTAGGGCTACATCAAGAGGAAACAAAACGTAGAGATAGAACGTGAAACTACTTTGTTGTGTCAAGTTTCAAGAAGCTAGCACAAACCGTCTTGGATTTAGAGTTCCAAATACATCTATCAATATAGGAGAAAACAGAGTGAAACCTAAAAATTCAAACTGTTACTGGAAATGAACGCTTCAACATAGAAGAACGAAATTTGGGGAACCAAGTCGCCTTAGTGTACTGATCATTACCTGAAAGTATCATCCAGTTTGGGTGAAAAAATATTTGCTGAGATTTCTGGAGATTCGTAATTTTTGGAAGCTTGGCAACCCCTTCCCATGAAAGTGTTTCTCGCCAGTCACTGCTTAGGGCTACATCAAGAGGAAACAAAACGTAGAGATAGAACGTGAAACTACTTTGTTGTGTCAAGTTTCAAGAAGCTAGCACAAACCATGTTGGATTTAGAGTTCCAAATACATCTATCAATATAGGAGAAAACAGAGTGAAACCTAAAAATTCAAACTGTTACTGGAAATGAACGCTTCAACATAGAAGAACGAAATTTGGGGAACCAAGTCGCCTTAGTGTACTGATCATTACCTGAAAGTATCATCCAGTTTGGGTGAAAAAATATTTGCTGAGATTTCTGGAGATTCGTAATTTTTGGAAGCTTGGCAACCCCTTCCCATGAAAGTGTTTCTCGCCAGTCACTGCTTAGGGCTACATCAAGAGGAAACAAAACGTAGAGATAGAACGTGAAACTACTTTGTTGTGTCAAGTTTCAAGAAGCTAGCACAAACCGTCTTGGATTTAGAGTTCCAAATACATCTATCAATATAGGAGAAAACAGAGTGAAACCTAAAAATTCAAACTGTTACTGGAAATGAACGCTTCAACATAGAAGAACGAAATTTGGGGAACCAAGTCGCCTTAGTGTACTGATCATTACCTGAAAGTATCATCCAGTTTGGGTGAAAAAATATTTGCTGAGATTTCTGGAGATTCGTAATTTTTGGAAGCTTGGCAACCCCTTCCCATGAAAGTGTTTCTCGCCAGTCACTGCTTAGGGCTACATCAAGAGGAAACAAAACGTAGAGATAGAACGTGAAACTACTTTGTTTTGTCAACTTTCAAGAAGCTAGCACAAACCGTGTTGGATTCAGAGTTCCAAATACATCTATCAATATAGGAGAAAACAGAGTGAAACCTAAAAATTCAAACTGTTACTGGAAATGAACGCTTCAACATAGAAGAACGAAATTTGGGGAACCAAGTCGCCTTAGTGTACTGATCATTACCTGAAAGTATCATCCAGTTTGGGTGAAAAAATATTTGCTGAGATTTCTGGAGATTCGTAATTTTGGGAAGCTTGGCAACCCCTTCCCATGAAAGTGTTTCTCGCCAGTCACTGCTTAGGGCTACATCAAGAGGAAACAAAACGTAGAGATAGAACGTGAAACTACTTTGTTGTGTCAAGTTTCAAGAAGCTAGCACAAACCGTCTTGGATTTAGAGTTCCAAATACATCTATCAATATAGGAGAAAACAGAGTGAAACCTAAAAATTCAAACTGTTACTGGAAATGAACGCTTCAACATAGAAGAACGAAATTTGGGGAACCAAGTCGCCTTAGTGTACTGATCATTACCTGAAAGTATCATCCAGTTTGGGTGAAAAAATATTTGCTGAGATTTCTGGAGATTCGTAATTTTTGGAAGCTTGGCAACCCCTTCCCATGAAAGTGTTTCTCGCCAGTCACTGCTTAGGGCTACATCAAGAGGAAACAAAACGTAGAGATAGAACGTGAAACTACTTTGTTGTGTCAAGTTTCAAGAAGCTAGCACAAACCATGTTGGATTTAGAGTTCCAAATACATCTATCAATATAGGAGAAAACAGAGTGAAACCTAAAAATTCAAACTGTTACTGGAAATGAACGCTTCAACATAGAAGAACGAAATTTGGGGAACCAAGTCGCCTTAGTGTACTGATCATTACCTGAAAGTATCATCCAGTTTGGGTGAAAAAATATTTGCTGAGATTTCTGGAGATTCGTAATTTTTGGAAGCTTGGCAACCCCTTCCCATGAAAGTGTTTCTCGCCAGTCACTGCTTAGGGCTACATCAAGAGGAAACAAAACGTAGAGATAGAACGTGAAACTACTTTGTTTTGTCAACTTTCAAGAAGCTAGCACAAACCGTGTTGGATTCAGAGTTCCAAATACATCTATCAATATAGGAGAAAACAGAGTGAAACCTAAAAATTCAAACTGTTACTGGAAATGAACGCTTCAACATAGAAGAACGAAATTTGGGGAACCAAGTCGCCTTAGTGTACTGATCATTACCTGAAAGTATCATCCAGTTTGGGTGAAAAAATATTTGCTGAGATTTCTGGAGATTCGTAATTTTTGGAAGCTTGGCAACCCCTTCCCATGAAAGTGTTTCTCGCCAGTCACTGCTTAGGGCTACATCAAGAGGAAACAAAACGTAGAGATAGAACGTGAAACTACTTTGTTGTGTCAAGTTTCAAGAAGCTAGCACAAACCGTCTTGGATTTAGAGTTCCAAATACATCTATCAATATAGGAGAAAACAGAGTGAAACCTAAAAATTCAAACTGTTACTGGAAATGAACGCTTCAACATAGAAGAACGAAATTTGGGGAACCAAGTCGCCTTAGTGTACTGATCATTACCTGAAAGTATCATCCAGTTTGGGTGAAAAAATATTTGCTGAGATTTCTGGAGATTCGTAATTTTTGGAAGCTTGGCAACCCCTTCCCATGAAAGTGTTTCTCGCCAGTCACTGCTTAGGGCTACATCAAGAGGAAACAAAACGTAGAGATAGAACGTGAAACTACTTTGTTGTGTCAAGTTTCAAGAAGCTAGCACAAACCATGTTGGATTTAGAGTTCCAAATACATCTATCAATATAGGAGAAAACAGAGTGAAACCTAAAAATTCAAACTGTTACTGGAAATGAACGCTTCAACATAGAAGAACGAAATTTGGGGAACCAAGTCGCCTTAGTGTACTGATCATTACCTGAAAGTATCATCCAGTTTGGGTGAAAAAATATTTGCTGAGATTTCTGGAGATTCGTAATTTTTGGAAGCTTGGCAACCCCTTCCCATGAAAGTGTTTCTCGCCAGTCACTGCTTAGGGCTACATCAAGAGGAAACAAAACGTAGAGATAGAACGTGAAACTACTTTGTTTTGTCAACTTTCAAGAAGCTAGCACAAACCGTGTTGGATTCAGAGTTCCAAATACATCTATCAATATAGGAGAAAACAGAGTGAAACCTAAAAATTCAAACTGTTACTGGAAATGAACGCTTCAACATAGAAGAACGAAATTTGGGGAACCAAGTCGCCTTAGTGTACTGATCATTACCTGAAAGTATCATCCAGTTTGGGTGAAAAAATATTTGCTGAGATTTCTGGAGATTCGTAATTTTTGGAAGCTTGGCAACACCTTCCCATGAAAGTGTTTCTCGCCAGTCACTGCTTAGGGCTACATCAAGAGGAAACAAAACGTAGAGATAGAACGTGAAACTACTTTGTTGTGTCAAGTTTCAAGAAGCTAGCACAAACCGTCTTGGATTTAGAGTTCCAAATACATCTATCAATATAGGAGAAAACAGAGTGAAACCTAAAAATTCAAACTGTTACTGGAAATGAACGCTTCAACATAGAAGAACGAAATTTGGGGAACCAAGTCGCCTTAGTGTACTGATCATTACCTGAAAGTATCATCCAGTTTGGGTGAAAAAATATTTGCTGAGATTTCTGGAGATTCGTAATTTTTGGAAGCTTGGCAACCCCTTCCCATGAAAGTGTTTCTCGCCAGTCACTGCTTAGGGCTACATCAAGAGGAAACAAAACGTAGAGATAGAACGTGAAACTACTTTGTTGTGTCAAGTTTCAAGAAGCTAGCACAAACCATGTTGGATTTAGAGTTCCAAATACATCTATCAATATAGGAGAAAACAGAGTGAAACCTAAAAATTCAAACTGTTACTGGAAATGAACGCTTCAACATAGAAGAACGAAATTTGGGGAACCAAGTCGCCTTAGTGTACTGATCATTACCTGAAAGTATCATCCAGTTTGGGTGAAAAAATATTTGCTGAGATTTCTGGAGATTCGTAATTTTTGGAAGCTTGGCAACCCCTTCCCATGAAAGTGTTTCTCGCCAGTCACTGCTTAGGGCTACATCAAGAGGAAACAAAACGTAGAGATAGAACGTGAAACTACTTTGTTGTGTCAAGTTTCAAGAAGCTAGCACAAACCGTCTTGGATTTAGAGTTCCAAATACATCTATCAATATAGGAGAAAACAGAGTGAAACCTAAAAATTCAAACTGTTACTGGAAATGAACGCTTCAACATAGAAGAACGAAATTTGGGGAACCAAGTCGCCTTAGTGTACTGATCATTACCTGAAAGTATCATCCAGTTTGGGTGAAAAAATATTTGCTGAGATTTCTGGAGATTCGTAATTTTTGGAAGCTTGGCAACCCCTTCCCATGAAAGTGTTTCTCGCCAGTCACTGCTTAGGGCTACATCAAGAGGAAACAAAACGTAGAGATAGAACGTGAAACTACTTTGTTTTGTCAACTTTCAAGAAGCTAGCACAAACCGTGTTGGATTCAGAGTTCCAAATACATCTATCAATATAGGAGAAAACAGAGTGAAACCTAAAAATTCAAACTGTTACTGGAAATGAACGCTTCAACATAGAAGAACGAAATTTGGGGAACCAAGTCGCCTTAGTGTACTGATCATTACCTGAAAGTATCATCCAGTTTGGGTGAAAAAATATTTGCTGAGATTTCTGGAGATTCGTAATTTTGGGAAGCTTGGCAACCCCTTCCCATGAAAGTGTTTCTCGCCAGTCACTGCTTAGGGCTACATCAAGAGGAAACAAAACGTAGAGATAGAACGTGAAACTACTTTGTTGTGTCAAGTTTCAAGAAGCTAGCACAAACCGTCTTGGATTTAGAGTTCCAAATACATCTATCAATATAGGAGAAAACAGAGTGAAACCTAAAAATTCAAACTGTTACTGGAAATGAACGCTTCAACATAGAAGAACGAAATTTGGGGAACCAAGTCGCCTTAGTGTACTGATCATTACCTGAAAGTATCATCCAGTTTGGGTGAAAAAATATTTGCTGAGATTTCTGGAGATTCGTAATTTTTGGAAGCTTGGCAACCCCTTCCCATGAAAGTGTTTCTCGCCAGTCACTGCTTAGGGCTACATCAAGAGGAAACAAAACGTAGAGATAGAACGTGAAACTACTTTGTTGTGTCAAGTTTCAAGAAGCTAGCACAAACCATGTTGGATTTAGAGTTCCAAATACATCTAACAATATAGGAGAAAACAGAGTGAAACCTAAAAATTCAAACTGTTACTGGAAATGAACGCTTCAACATTGAAGAACGAAATTTGGGGAACCAAGTCGCCTTAGTGTACTGATCATTACCTGAAAGTATCATCCAGTTTGGGTGAAAAAATATTTGCTGAGATTTCTGGAGATTCGTAATTTTTGGAAGCTTGGCAACCCCTTCCCGTGAAAGTGTTTCTCGCCAGTCACTGCTTAGGGCTACATCAAGAGGAAACAAAACGTAGAGATAGAATGTGAAACTACTTTGTTGTGTCAACCTTCAAGAAGCTACCACAAATCGTGTTGGATTTAGAGTTCCAATACATCTATCAATATAGGAGAAAACAGAGTGAAACCTAAAAATTCAAACTGTTAGTGGAAATGAACGCTTCAACATAGAAGAACAAAATTTGGGGAACCAAGTCGCCTTAGTGTACTGATCATTACCTGAAAGTATCATCCAGTTTGGGTGAAAAAATATTTGCTGAGATTTCTGGAGATTCGTAATTTTGGGAAGCTTGGCAACCCCTTCCCATGAAAGTGTTTCTCGCCAGTCACTGCTTAGGGCTACATCAAGAGGAAACAAAACTTAGAGATAGAACGTGAAACTACTTTGTTTTGTCAACTTTCAAGAAGCTAGCACAAACCGTGTTGGATTCAGAGTTCCAAATACATCTATCAATATAGGAGAAAACAGAGTGAAACCTAAAAATTCAAACTGTTACTGGAAATGAACGCTTCAACATAGAAGAATGAAATTTGGGGAACCAAGTCGCCTTAGTGTACTGATCATTACCTGAAAGTATCATCCAGTTTGGGTGAAAAAATATTTGCTGAGATTTCTGGAGATTCGTAATTTTTGGAAGCTTGGCAACCCCTTCCCATGAAAGTGTTTCTCGCCAGTCACTGCTTAGGGCTACATCAAGAGGAAACAAAACGTAGAGATAGAACGTGAAACTACTTTGTTGTGTCAAGTTTCAAGAAGCTAGCACAAACCGTCTTGGATTTAGAGTTCCAAATACATCTATCAATATAGGAGAAAACAGAGTGAAACCTAAAAATTCAAACTGTTACTGGAAATGAACGCTTCAACATAGAAGAACGAAATTTGGGGAACCAAGTCGCCTTAGTGTACTGATCATTACCTGAAAGTATCATCCAGTTTGGGTGAAAAAATATTTGCTGAGATTTCTGGAGATTCGTAATTTTTGGAAGCTTGGCAACCCCTTCCCATGAAAGTGTTTCTCGCCAGTCACTGCTTAGGGCTACATCAAGAGGAAACAAAACGTAGAGATAGAACGTGAAACTACTTTGTTGTGTCAAGTTTCAAGAAGCTAGCACAAACCATGTTGGATTTAGAGTTCCAAATACATCTATCAATATAGGAGAAAACAGAGTGAAACCTAAAAATTCAAACTGTTACTGGAAATGAACGCTTCAACATAGAAGAACGAAATTTGGGGAACCAAGTCGCCTTAGTGTACTGATCATTACCTGAAAGTATCATCCAGTTTGGGTGAAAAAATATTTGCTGAGATTTCTGGAGATTCGTAATTTTTGGAAGCTTGGCAACCCCTTCCCATGAAAGTGTTTCTCGCCAGTCACTGCTTAGGGCTACATCAAGAGGAAACAAAACGTAGAGATAGAACGTAAAACTACTTTGTTTTGTCAACTTTCAAGAAGCTAGCACAAACCGTGTTGGATTCAGAGTTCCAAATACATCTATCAATATAGGAGAAAACAGAGTGAAACCTAAAAATTCAAACTGTTACTGGAAATGAACGCTTCAACATAGAAGAACGAAATTTGGGGAACCAAGTCGCCTTAGTGTACTGATCATTACCTGAAAGTATCATCCAGTTTGGGTGAAAAAATATTTGCTGAGATTTCTGGAGATTCGTAATTTTGGGAAGCTTGGCAACCCCTTCCCATGAAAGTGTTTCTCGCCAGTCACTGCTTAGGGCTACATCAAGAGGAAACAAAACGTAGAGATAGAACGTGAAACTACTTTGTTGTGTCAAGTTTCAAGAAGCTAGCACAAACCGTCTTGGATTTAGAGTTCCAAATACATCTATCAATATAGGAGAAAACAGAGTGAAACCTAAAAATTCAAACTGTTACTGGAAATGAACGCTTCAACATAGAAGAACGAAATTTGGGGAACCAAGTCGCCTTAGTGTACTGATCATTACCTGAAAGTATCATCCAGTTTGGGTGAAAAAATATTTGCTGAGATTTCTGGAGATTCGTAATTTTTGGAAGCTTGGCAACCCCTTCCCATGAAAGTGTTTCTCGCCAGTCACTGCTTAGGGCTACATCAAGAGGAAACAAAACGTAGAGATAGAACGTGAAACTACTTTGTTGTGTCAAGTTTCAAGAAGCTAGCACAAACCATGTTGGATTTAGAGTTCCAAATACATCTATCAATATAGGAGAAAACAGAGTGAAACCTAAAAATTCAAACTGTTACTGGAAATGAACGCTTCAACATAGAAGAACGAAATTTGGGGAACCAAGTCGCCTTAGTGTACTGATCATTACCTGAAAGTATCATCCAGTTTGGGTGAAAAAATATTTGCTGAGATTTCTGGAGATTCGTAATTTTTGGAAGCTTGGCAACCCCTTCCCGTGAAAGTGTTTCTCGCCAGTCACTGCTTAGGGCTACATCAAGAGGAAACAAAACGTAGAGATAGAATGTGAAACTACTTTGTTGTGTCAACCTTCAAGAAGCTACCACAAATCGTGTTGGATTTAGAGTTCCAATACATCTATCAATATAGGAGAAAACAGAGTGAAACCTAAAAATTCAAACTGTTAGTGGAAATGAACGCTTCAACATAGAAGAACGAAATTTGGGGAACCAAGTCGCCTTAGTGTACTGATCATTACCTGAAAGTATCATCCAGTTTGGGTGAAAAAATATTTGCTGAGATTTCTGGAGATTCGTAATTTTGGGAAGCTTGGCAACCCCTTCCCATGAAAGTGTTTCTCGCCAGTCACTGCTTAGGGCTACATCAAGAGGAAACAAAACTTAGAGATAGAACGTGAAACTACTTTGTTTTGTCAACTTTCAAGAAGCTAGCACAAACCGTGTTGGATTCAGAGTTCCAAATACATCTATCAATATAGGAGAAAACAGAGTGAAACCTAAAAATTCAAACTGTTACTGGAAATGAACGCTTCAACATAGAAGAATGAAATTTGGGGAACCAAGTCGCCTTAGTGTACTGATCATTACCTGAAAGTATCATCCAGTTTGGGTGAAAAAATATTTGCTGAGATTTCTGGAGATTCGTAATTTTTGGAAGCTTGGCAACCCCTTCCCATGAAAGTGTTTCTCGCCAGTCACTGCTTAGGGCTACATCAAGAGGAAACAAAACGTAGAGATAGAACGTGAAACTACTTTGTTGTGTCAAGTTTCAAGAAGCTAGCACAAACCGTCTTGGATTTAGAGTTCCAAATACATCTATCAATATAGGAGAAAACAGAGTGAAACCTAAAAATTCAAACTGTTACTGGAAATGAACGCTTCAACATAGAAGAACGAAATTTGGGGAACCAAGTCGCCTTAGTGTACTGATCATTACCTGAAAGTATCATCCAGTTTGGGTGAAAAAATATTTGCTGAGATTTCTGGAGATTCGTAATTTTTGGAAGCTTGGCAACCCCTTCCCATGAAAGTGTTTCTCGCCAGTCACTGCTTAGGGCTACATCAAGAGGAAACAAAACGTAGAGATAGAACGTGAAACTACTTTGTTGTGTCAAGTTTCAAGAAGCTAGCACAAACCATGTTGGATTTAGAGTTCCAAATACATCTATCAATATAGGAGAAAACAGAGTGAAACCTAAAAATTCAAACTGTTACTGGAAATGAACGCTTCAACATAGAAGAACGAAATTTGGGGAACCAAGTCGCCTTAGAGTACTGATCATTACCTGAAAGTATCATCCAGTTTGGGTGAAAAAATATTTGCTGAGATTTCTGGAGATTCGTAATTTTTGGAAGCTTGGCAACCCCTTCCCATGAAAGTGTTTCTCGCCAGTCACTGCTTAGGGCTACATCAAGAGGAAACAAAACGTAGAGATAGAACGTGAAACTACTTTGTTGTGTCAAGTTTCAAGAAGCTAGCACAAACCGTCTTGGATTCAGAGTTCCAAATACATCTATCAATATAGGAGAAAACAGAGTGAAACCTAAAAATTCAAACTGTTACTGGAAATGAACGCTTCAACATAGAAGAACGAAATTTGGGGAACCAAGTCGCCTTAGTGTACTGATCATTACCTGAAAGTATCATCCAGTTTGGGTGAAAAAATATTTGCTGAGATTTCTGGAGATTCGTAATTTTTGGAAGCTTGGCAACCCCTTCCCATGAAAGTGTTTCTCGCCAGTCACTGCTTAGGGCTACATCAAGAGGAAACAAAACGTAGAGATAGAACGTCAAACTACTTTGTTTTGTCAACTTTCAAGAAGCTAACACAAACCGTGTTGGATTCAGAGTTCCAAATACATCTATCAATATAGGAGAAAACAGAGTGAAACCTAAAAATTCAAACTGTTACTGGAAATGAACGCTTCAACATAGAAGAACGAAATTTGGGGAACCAAGTCGCCTTAGTGTACTGATCATTACCTGAAAGTATCATCCAGTTTGGGTGAAAAAATATTTGCTGAGATTTCTGGAGATTCGTAATTTTTGGAAGCATGGCAACCCCTTCCCATGAAAGTGTTTCTCGCCAGTCACTGCTTAGGGCTACATCAAGAGGAAACAAAACGTAGAGATAGAATGTGAAACTACTTTGTTGTGTCAAGTTTCAAGAAGCTAGCACAAACCGTCTTGGATTTAGAGTTCCAAATACATCTATCAATATAGGAGAAAACAGAGTGAAACCTAAAAATTCAAACTGTTACTGGAAATGAACGCTTCAACATAGAAGAACGAAATTTGGGGAACCAAGTCGCCTTAGTGTACTGATCATTACCTGAAAGTATCATCCAGTTTGGGTGAAAAAATATTTGCTGAGATTTCTGGAGATTCGTAATTTTTGGAAGCTTGGCAACCCCTTCCCATGAAAGTGTTTCTCGCCAGTCACTGCTTAGGGCTACATCAAGAGGAAACAAAACGTAGAGATAGAACGTGAAACTACTTTGTTGTGTCAAGTTTCAAGAAGCTAGCACAAACCGTCTTGGATTTAGAGTTCCAAATACATCTATCAATATAGGAGAAAACAGAGTGAAACCTAAAAATTCAAACTGTTACTGGAAATGAACGCTTCAACATAGAAGAACGAAATTTGGGGAACCAAGTCGCCTTAGTGTACTGATCATTACCTGAAAGTATCATCCAGTTTGGGTGAAAAAATATTTGCTGAGATTTCTGGAGATTCGTAATTTTTGGAAGCTTGGCAACCCCTTCCCATGAAAGTGTTTCTCGCCAGTCACTGCTTAGGGCTACATCAAGAGGAAACAAAACGTAGAGATAGAACGTGAAACTACTTTGTTTTGTCAACTTTCAAGAAGCTAGCACAAACCGTGTTGGATTCAGAGTTCCAAATACATCTATCAATATAGGAGAAAACAGAGTGAAACCTAAAAATTCAAACTGTTACTGGAAATGAACGCTTCAACATAGAAGAACGAAATTTGGGGAACCAAGTCGCCTTAGTGTACTGATCATTACCTGAAAGTATCATCCAGTTTGGGTGAAAAAATATTTGCTGAGATTTCTGGAGATTCGTAATTTTGGGAAGCTTGGCAACCCCTTCCCATGAAAGTGTTTCTCGCCAGTCACTGCTTAGGGCTACATCAAGAGGAAACAAAACGTAGAGATAGAACGTGAAACTACTTTGTTGTGTCAAGTTTCAAGAAGCTAGCACAAACCGTCTTGGATTTAGAGTTCCAAATACATCTATCAATATAGGAGAAAACAGAGTGAAACCTAAAAATTCAAACTGTTACTGGAAATGAACGCTTCAACATAGAAGAACGAAATTTGGGGAACCAAGTCGCCTTAGTGTACTGATCATTACCTGAAAGTATCATCCAGTTTGGGTGAAAAAATATTTGCTGAGATTTCTGGAGATTCGTAATTTTTGGAAGCTTGGCAACCCCTTCCCATGAAAGTGTTTCTCGCCAGTCACTGCTTAGGGCTACATCAAGAGGAAACAAAACGTAGAGATAGAACGTGAAACTACTTTGTTGTGTCAAGTTTCAAGAAGCTAGCACAAACCATGTTGGATTTAGAGTTCCAAATACATCTATCAATATAGGAGAAAACAGAGTGAAACCTAAAAATTCAAACTGTTACTGGAAATGAACGCTTCAACATAGAAGAACGAAATTTGGGGAACCAAGTCGCCTTAGTGTACTGATCATTACCTGAAAGTATCATCCAGTTTGGGTGAAAAAATATTTGCTGAGATTTCTGGAGATTCGTAATTTTTGGAAGCTTGGCAACCCCTTCCCATGAAAGTGTTTCTCGCCAGTCACTGCTTAGGGCTACATCAAGAGGAAACAAAACGTAGAGATAGAATGTGAAACTACTTTGTTGTGTCAACCTTCAAGAAGCTACCACAAATCGTGTTGGATTTAGAGTTCCAATACATCTATCTATATAGGAGAAAACAGAGTGAAACCTAAAAATTCAAACTGTTAGTGGAAATGAACGCTTCAACATAGAAGAACGAAATTTGGGGAACCAAGTCGCCTTAGTGTACTGATCATTACCTGAAAGTATCATCCAGTTTGGGTGAAAAAATATTTGCTGAGATTTCTGGAGATTCGTAATTTTTGGAAGCTTGGCAACCCCTTCCCATGAAAGTGTTTCTCGCCAGTCACTGCTTAGGGCTACATCAAAGGAAACAAAACGTAGAGATAGAACGTGAAACTACTTTGTTTTGTCAACTTTCAAGAAGCTAGCACAAACCGTGTTGGATTCAGAGTTCCAAATACATCTATCAATATAGGAGAAAAGAGAGTGAAACCTAAAAATTCAAACTGTTACTGGAAATGAACGCTTCAACATAGAAGAATGAAATTTGGGGAACCAAGTCGCCTTAGTGTACTGATCATTACCTGAAAGTATCATCCAGTTTGGGTGAAAAAATATTTGCTGAGATTTCTGGAGATTCGTAATTTTTGGAAGCTTGGCAACCCCTTCCCATGAAAGTGTTTCTCGCCAGTCACTGCTTAGGGCTACATCAAGAGGAAACAAAACGTAGAGATAGAACGTGAAACTACTTTGTTGTGTCAAGTTTCAAGAAGCTAGCACAAACCGTGTTGGATTTAGAGTTCCAAATACATCTATCAATATAGGAGAAAACAGAGTGAAACCTAAAAATTCAAACTGTTACTGGAAATGAACGCTTCAACATAGAAGAACGAAATTTGGGGAACCAAGTCGCCTTAGTGTACTGATCATTACCTGAAAGTATCATCCAGTTTGGGTGAAAAAATATTTGCTGAGATTTCTGGAGATTCGTAATTTTTGGAAGCTTGGCAACCCCTTCCCATGAAAGTGTTTCTCGCCAGTCACTGCTTAGGGCTACATCAAGAGGAAACAAAACGTAGAGATAGAATGTGAAACTACTTTGTTGTGTCAAGCTTCAAGAAGCTACCACAAATCGTGTTGGATTTAGAGTTCCAAATACATCTATCAATATAGGAGAAAACAGAGTGAAACCTAAAAATTGAAACTGTTACTGGAAATGAACGCTTCAACATAGAAGAACGAAATTTGGGGAACCAAGTCGCCTTAGTGTACTGATCATTACCTGAAAGTATCATCCAGTTTGGGTGAAAAAATATTTGCTGAGATTTCTGGAGATTCGTAATTTTTGGAGACTTGGCAAACCCTTCCCATGAAAGTGTTTCTCGCCAGTCACTGCTTAGGGCTACATCAAGAGGAAACAAAACGTAGAGATAGAACGTGAAACTACTTTGTTGTGTCAAGTTTCAAGAAGCTAGCACAAACCATGTTGGATTTAGAGTTCCAAATACATCTATCAATATAGGAGAAAACAGAGTGAAACCTAAAAATTGAAACTGTTACTGGAAATGAACGCTTCAACATAGAAGAACGAAATTTGGGGAACCAAGTCGCCTTAGTGTACTGATCATTACCTGAAAGTATCATCCAGTTTGGGTGAAAAAATATTTGCTGAGATTTCTGGAGATTCGTAATTTTTGGAAGCTTGGCAACCCCTTCCCATGAAAGTGTTTCTCGCCAGTCACTGCTTAGGGCTACATCAAGAGGAAACAAAACGTAGAGATAGAATGTGAAACTACTTTGTTGTGTCAAGCTTCAAGAAGCTAGCACAAATCGTGTTGGATTTAGAGTTCCAAATACATCTATCAATATAGGAGAAAACAGAGTGAAACCTAAAAATTCAAACTGTTACTGGAAATGAACGCTTCAACATAGAAGAACGAAATTTGGGGAACCAAGTCGCCTTAGTGTACTGATCATTACCTGAAAGTATCATCCAGTTTGGGTGAAAAAATATTTGCTGAGATTTCTGGAGATTCGTAATTTTTGGAAGCTTGGCAACCCCTTCCCATGAAAGTGTTTCTCGCCAGTCACTGCTTAGGGCTACATCAAGAGGAAACAAAACGTAGAGATAGAACGTGAAACTACTTTGTTTTGTCAACTTTCAAGAAGCTAGCACAAACCGTGTTGGATTCAGAGTTCCAAATACATCTATCAATATAGGAGAAAACAGAGTGAAACCTAAAAATTCAAACTGTTACTGGAAATGAACGCTTCAACATAGAAGAACGAAATTTGGGGAACCAAGTCGCCTTAGTGTACTGATCATTACCTGAAAGTATCATCCAGTTTGGGTGAAAAAATATTTGCTGAGATTTCTGGAGATTCGTAATTTTTGGAAGCTTGGCAACCCCTTCCCATGAAAGTGTTTCTCGCCAGTCACTGCTTAGGGCTACATCAAGAGGAAACAAAACGTAGAGATAGAACGTGAAACTACTTTGTTGTGTCAAGTTTCAAGAAGCTAGCACAAACCGTCTTGGATTTAGAGTTCCAAATACATCTATCAATATAGGAGAAAACAGAGTGAAACCTAAAAATTCAAACTGTTACTGGAAATGAACGCTTCAACATAGAAGAACGAAATTTGGGGAACCAAGTCGCCTTAGTGTACTGATCATTACCTGAAAGTATCATCCAGTTTGGGTGAAAAAATATTTGCTGAGATTTCTGGAGATTCGTAATTTTTGGAAGCTTGGCAACCCCTTCCCATGAAAGTGTTTCTCGCCAGTCACTGCTTAGGGCTACATCAAGAGGAAACAAAACGTAGAGATAGAACGTGAAACTACTTTGTTGTGTCAAGTTTCAAGAAGCTAGCACAAACCATGTTGGATTTAGAGTTCCAAATACATCTATCAATATAGGAGAAAACAGAGTGAAACCTAAAAATTCAAACTGTTACTGGAAATGAACGCTTCAACATAGAAGAACGAAATTTGGGGAACCAAGTCGCCTTAGTGTACTGATCATTACCTGAAAGTATCATCCAGTTTGGGTGAAAAAATATTTGCTGAGATTTCTGGAGATTCGTAATTTTTGGAAGCTTGGCAACCCCTTCCCATGAAAGTGTTTCTCGCCAGTCACTGCTTAGGGCTACATCAAGAGGAAACAAAACGTAGAGATAGAACGTGAAACTACTTTGTTTTGTCAACTTTCAAGAAGCTAGCACAAACCGTGTTGGATTCAGAGTTCCAAATACATCTATCAATATAGGAGAAAACAGAGTGAAACCTAAAAATTCAAACTGTTACTGGAAATGAACGCTTCAACATAGAAGAACGAAATTTGGGGAACCAAGTCGCCTTAGTGTACTGATCATTACCTGAAAGTATCATCCAGTTTGGGTGAAAAAATATTTGCTGAGATTTCTGGAGATTCGTAATTTTTGGAAGCTTGGCAACCCCTTCCCATGAAAGTGTTTCTCGCCAGTCACTGCTTAGGGCTACATCAAGAGGAAACAAAACGTAGAGATAGAACGTGAAACTACTTTGTTTTGTCAACTTTCAAGAAGCTAACACAAACCGTGTTGGATTCAGAGTTCCAAATACATCTATCAATATAGGAGAAAACAGAGTGAAACCTAAAAATTCAAACTGTTACTGGAAATGAACGCTTCAACATAGAAGAACGAAATTTGGGGAACCAAGTCGCCTTAGTGTACTGATCATTACCTGAAAGTATCATCCAGTTTGGGTGAAAAAATATTTGCTGAGATTTCTGGAGATTCGTAATTTTTGGAAGCTTGGCAACCCCTTCCCATGAAAGTGTTTCTCGCCAGTCACTGCTTAGGGCTACATCAAGAGGAAACAAAACGTAGAGATAGAACGTGAAACTACTTTGTTGTGTCAAGTTTCAAGAAGCTAGCACAAACCGTCTTGGATTTAGAGTTCCAAATACATCTATCAATATAGGAGAAAACAGAGTGAAACCTAAAAATTCAAACTGTTACTGGAAATGAACGCTTCAACATAGAAGAACGAAATTTGGGGAACCAAGTCGCCTTAGTGTACTGATCATTACCTGAAAGTATCATCCAGTTTGGGTGAAAAAATATTTGCTGAGATTTCTGGAGATTCGTAATTTTTGGAAGCTTGGCAACCCCTTCCCATGAAAGTGTTTCTCGCCAGTCACTGCTTAGGGCTACATCAAGAGGAAACAAAACGTAGAGATAGAACGTGAAACTACTTTGTTGTGTCAAGTTTCAAGAAGCTAGCACAAACCGTCTTGGATTTAGAGTTCCAAATACATCTATCAATATAGGAGAAAACAGAGTGAAACCTAAAAATTCAAACTGTTACTGGAAATGAACGCTTCAACATAGAAGAACGAAATTTGGGGAACCAAGTCGCCTTAGTGTACTGATCATTACCTGAAAGTATCATCCAGTTTGGGTGAAAAAATATTTGCTGAGATTTCTGGAGATTCGTAATTTTTGGAAGCTTGGCAACCCCTTCCCATGAAAGTGTTTCTCGCCAGTCACTGCTTAGGGCTACATCAAGAGGAAACAAAACGTAGAGATAGAACGTGAAACTACTTTGTTTTGTCAACTTTCAAGAAGCTAGCACAAACCGTGTTGGATTCAGAGTTCCAAATACATCTATCAATATAGGAGAAAACAGAGTGAAACCTAAAAATTCAAACTGTTACTGGAAATGAACGCTTCAACATAGAAGAACGAAATTTGGGGAACCAAGTCGCCTTAGTGTACTGATCATTACCTGAAAGTATCATCCAGTTTGGGTGAAAAAATATTTGCTGAGATTTCTGGAGATTCGTAATTTTGGGAAGCTTGGCAACCCCTTCCCATGAAAGTGTTTCTCGCCAGTCACTGCTTAGGGCTACATCAAGAGGAAACAAAACGTAGAGATAGAACGTGAAACTACTTTGTTGTGTCAAGTTTCAAGAAGCTAGCACAAACCGTCTTGGATTTAGAGTTCCAAATACATCTATCAATATAGGAGAAAACAGAGTGAAACCTAAAAATTCAAACTGTTACTGGAAATGAACGCTTCAACATAGAAGAACGAAATTTGGGGAACCAAGTCGCCTTAGTGTACTGATCATTACCTGAAAGTATCATCCAGTTTGGGTGAAAAAATATTTGCTGAGATTTCTGGAGATTCGTAATTTTTGGAAGCTTGGCAACCCCTTCCCATGAAAGTGTTTCTCGCCAGTCACTGCTTAGGGCTACATCAAGAGGAAACAAAACGTAGAGATAGAACGTGAAACTACTTTGTTGTGTCAAGTTTCAAGAAGCTAGCACAAACCATGTTGGATTTAGAGTTCCAAATACATCTATCAATATAGGAGAAAACAGAGTGAAACCTAAAAATTCAAACTGTTACTGGAAATGAACGCTTCAACATAGAAGAACGAAATTTGGGGAACCAAGTCGCCTTAGTGTACTGATCATTACCTGAAAGTATCATCCAGTTTGGGTGAAAAAATATTTGCTGAGATTTCTGGAGATTCGTAATTTTTGGAAGCTTGGCAACCCCTTCCCATGAAAGTGTTTCTCGCCAGTCACTGCTTAGGGCTACATCAAGAGGAAACAAAACGTAGAGATAGAATGTGAAACTACTTTGTTGTGTCAACCTTCAAGAAGCTACCACAAATCGTGTTGGATTTAGAGTTCCAATACATCTATCTATATAGGAGAAAACAGAGTGAAACCTAAAAATTCAAACTGTTAGTGGAAATGAACGCTTCAACATAGAAGAACGAAATTTGGGGAACCAAGTCGCCTTAGTGTACTGATCATTACCTGAAAGTATCATCCAGTTTGGGTGAAAAAATATTTGCTGAGATTTCTGGAGATTCGTAATTTTTGGAAGCTTGGCAACCCCTTCCCATGAAAGTGTTTCTCGCCAGTCACTGCTTAGGGCTACATCAAAGGAAACAAAACGTAGAGATAGAACGTGAAACTACTTTGTTTTGTCAACTTTCAAGAAGCTAGCACAAACCGTGTTGGATTCAGAGTTCCAAATACATCTATCAATATAGGAGAAAAGAGAGTGAAACCTAAAAATTCAAACTGTTACTGGAAATGAACGCTTCAACATAGAAGAATGAAATTTGGGGAACCAAGTCGCCTTAGTGTACTGATCATTACCTGAAAGTATCATCCAGTTTGGGTGAAAAAATATTTGCTGAGATTTCTGGAGATTCGTAATTTTTGGAAGCTTGGCAACCCCTTCCCATGAAAGTGTTTCTCGCCAGTCACTGCTTAGGGCTACATCAAGAGGAAACAAAACGTAGAGATAGAACGTGAAACTACTTTGTTGTGTCAAGTTTCAAGAAGCTAGCACAAACCGTGTTGGATTTAGAGTTCCAAATACATCTATCAATATAGGAGAAAACAGAGTGAAACCTAAAAATTCAAACTGTTACTGGAAATGAACGCTTCAACATAGAAGAACGAAATTTGGGGAACCAAGTCGCCTTAGTGTACTGATCATTACCTGAAAGTATCATCCAGTTTGGGTGAAAAAATATTTGCTGAGATTTCTGGAGATTCGTAATTTTTGGAAGCTTGGCAACCCCTTCCCATGAAAGTGTTTCTCGCCAGTCACTGCTTAGGGCTACATCAAGAGGAAACAAAACGTAGAGATAGAATGTGAAACTACTTTGTTGTGTCAAGCTTCAAGAAGCTACCACAAATCGTGTTGGATTTAGAGTTCCAAATACATCTATCAATATAGGAGAAAACAGAGTGAAACCTAAAAATTGAAACTGTTACTGGAAATGAACGCTTCAACATAGAAGAACGAAATTTGGGGAACCAAGTCGCCTTAGTGTACTGATCATTACCTGAAAGTATCATCCAGTTTGGGTGAAAAAATATTTGCTGAGATTTCTGGAGATTCGTAATTTTTGGAGACTTGGCAAACCCTTCCCATGAAAGTGTTTCTCGCCAGTCACTGCTTAGGGCTACATCAAGAGGAAACAAAACGTAGAGATAGAACGTGAAACTACTTTGTTGTGTCAAGTTTCAAGAAGCTAGCACAAACCATGTTGGATTTAGAGTTCCAAATACATCTATCAATATAGGAGAAAACAGAGTGAAACCTAAAAATTGAAACTGTTACTGGAAATGAACGCTTCAACATAGAAGAACGAAATTTGGGGAACCAAGTCGCCTTAGTGTACTGATCATTACCTGAAAGTATCATCCAGTTTGGGTGAAAAAATATTTGCTGAGATTTCTGGAGATTCGTAATTTTTGGAAGCTTGGCAACCCCTTCCCATGAAAGTGTTTCTCGCCAGTCACTGCTTAGGGCTACATCAAGAGGAAACAAAACGTAGAGATAGAATGTGAAACTACTTTGTTGTGTCAAGCTTCAAGAAGCTAGCACAAATCGTGTTGGATTTAGAGTTCCAAATACATCTATCAATATAGGAGAAAACAGAGTGAAACCTAAAAATTCAAACTGTTACTGGAAATGAACGCTTCAACATAGAAGAACGAAATTTGGGGAACCAAGTCGCCTTAGTGTACTGATCATTACCTGAAAGTATCATCCAGTTTGGGTGAAAAAATATTTGCTGAGATTTCTGGAGATTCGTAATTTTTGGAAGCTTGGCAACCCCTTCCCATGAAAGTGTTTCTCGCCAGTCACTGCTTAGGGCTACATCAAGAGGAAACAAAACGTAGAGATAGAACGTGAAACTACTTTGTTTTGTCAACTTTCAAGAAGCTAGCACAAACCGTGTTGGATTCAGAGTTCCAAATACATCTATCAATATAGGAGAAAACAGAGTGAAACCTAAAAATTCAAACTGTTACTGGAAATGAACGCTTCAACATAGAAGAACGAAATTTGGGGAACCAAGTCGCCTTAGTGTACTGATCATTACCTGAAAGTATCATCCAGTTTGGGTGAAAAAATATTTGCTGAGATTTCTGGAGATTCGTAATTTTTGGAAGCTTGGCAACCCCTTCCCATGAAAGTGTTTCTCGCCAGTCACTGCTTAGGGCTACATCAAGAGGAAACAAAACGTAGAGATAGAACGTGAAACTACTTTGTTGTGTCAAGTTTCAAGAAGCTAGCACAAACCGTCTTGGATTTAGAGTTCCAAATACATCTATCAATATAGGAGAAAACAGAGTGAAACCTAAAAATTCAAACTGTTACTGGAAATGAACGCTTCAACATAGAAGAACGAAATTTGGGGAACCAAGTCGCCTTAGTGTACTGATCATTACCTGAAAGTATCATCCAGTTTGGGTGAAAAAATATTTGCTGAGATTTCTGGAGATTCGTAATTTTTGGAAGCTTGGCAACCCCTTCCCATGAAAGTGTTTCTCGCCAGTCACTGCTTAGGGCTACATCAAGAGGAAACAAAACGTAGAGATAGAACGTGAAACTACTTTGTTGTGTCAAGTTTCAAGAAGCTAGCACAAACCATGTTGGATTTAGAGTTCCAAATACATCTATCAATATAGGAGAAAACAGAGTGAAACCTAAAAATTCAAACTGTTACTGGAAATGAACGCTTCAACATAGAAGAACGAAATTTGGGGAACCAAGTCGCCTTAGTGTACTGATCATTACCTGAAAGTATCATCCAGTTTGGGTGAAAAAATATTTGCTGAGATTTCTGGAGATTCGTAATTTTTGGAAGCTTGGCAACCCCTTCCCATGAAAGTGTTTCTCGCCAGTCACTGCTTAGGGCTACATCAAGAGGAAACAAAACGTAGAGATAGAACGTGAAACTACTTTGTTTTGTCAACTTTCAAGAAGCTAGCACAAACCGTGTTGGATTCAGAGTTCCAAATACATCTATCAATATAGGAGAAAACAGAGTGAAACCTAAAAATTCAAACTGTTACTGGAAATGAACGCTTCAACATAGAAGAACGAAATTTGGGGAACCAAGTCGCCTTAGTGTACTGATCATTACCTGAAAGTATCATCCAGTTTGGGTGAAAAAATATTTGCTGAGATTTCTGGAGATTCGTAATTTTTGGAAGCTTGGCAACCCCTTCCCATGAAAGTGTTTCTCGCCAGTCACTGCTTAGGGCTACATCAAGAGGAAACAAAACGTAGAGATAGAACGTGAAACTACTTTGTTTTGTCAACTTTCAAGAAGCTAACACAAACCGTGTTGGATTCAGAGTTCCAAATACATCTATCAATATAGGAGAAAACAGAGTGAAACCTAAAAATTCAAACTGTTACTGGAAATGAACGCTTCAACATAGAAGAACGAAATTTGGGGAACCAAGTCGCCTTAGTGTACTGATCATTACCTGAAAGTATCATCCAGTTTGGGTGAAAAAATATTTGCTGAGATTTCTGGAGATTCGTAATTTTTGGAAGCTTGGCAACCCCTTCCCATGAAAGTGTTTCTCGCCAGTCACTGCTTAGGGCTACATCAAGAGGAAACAAAACGTAGAGATAGAACGTGAAACTACTTTGTTGTGTCAAGTTTCAAGAAGCTAGCACAAACCGTCTTGGATTTAGAGTTCCAAATACATCTATCAATATAGGAGAAAACAGAGTGAAACCTAAAAATTCAAACTGTTACTGGAAATGAACGCTTCAACATAGAAGAACGAAATTTGGGGAACCAAGTCGCCTTAGTGTACTGATCATTACCTGAAAGTATCATCCAGTTTGGGTGAAAAAATATTTGCTGAGATTTCTGGAGATTCGTAATTTTTGGAAGCTTGGCAACCCCTTCCCATGAAAGTGTTTCTCGCCAGTCACTGCTTAGGGCTACATCAAGAGGAAACAAAACGTAGAGATAGAACGTGAAACTACTTTGTTGTGTCAAGTTTCAAGAAGCTAGCACAAACCGTCTTGGATTTAGAGTTCCAAATACATCTATCAATATAGGAGAAAACAGAGTGAAACCTAAAAATTCAAACTGTTACTGGAAATGAACGCTTCAACATAGAAGAACGAAATTTGGGGAACCAAGTCGCCTTAGTGTACTGATCATTACCTGAAAGTATCATCCAGTTTGGGTGAAAAAATATTTGCTGAGATTTCTGGAGATTCGTAATTTTTGGAAGCTTGGCAACCCCTTCCCATGAAAGTGTTTCTCGCCAGTCACTGCTTAGGGCTACATAAAGAGGAAACAAAACGTAGAGATAGAACGTGAAACTACTTTGTTGTGTCAACTTTCAAGAAGCTAGCACAAACCGTGTTGGATTCAGAGTTCCAAATACATCTATCAATATAGGAGAAAACAGAGTGAAACCTAAAAATTCAAACTGTTACTGGAAATGAACGCTTCAACATAGAAGAACGAAATTTGGGGAACCAAGTCGCCTTAGTGTACTGATCATTACCTGAAAGTATCATCCAGTTTGGGTGAAAAAATATTTGCTGAGATTTCTGGAGATTCGTAATTTTGGGAAGCTTGGCAACCCCTTCCCATGAAAGTGTTTCTCGCCAGTCACTGCTTAGGGCTACATCAAGAGGAAACAAAACGTAGAGATAGAACGTGAAACTACTTTGTTGTGTCAAGTTTCAAGAAGCTAGCACAAACCGTCTTGGATTTAGAGTTCCAAATACATCTATCAATATAGGAGAAAACAGAGTGAAACCTAAAAATTCAAACTGTTACTGGAAATGAACGCTTCAACATAGAAGAACGAAATTTGGGGAACCAAGTCGCCTTAGTGTACTGATCATTACCTGAAAGTATCATCCAGTTTGGGTGAAAAAATATTTGCTGAGATTTCTGGAGATTCGTAATTTTTGGAAGCTTGGCAACCCCTTCCCATGAAAGTGTTTCTCGCCAGTCACTGCTTAGGGCTACATCAAGAGGAAACAAAACGTAGAGATAGAACGTGAAACTACTTTGTTGTGTCAAGTTTCAAGAAGCTAGCACAAACCGTCTTGGATTTAGAGTTCCAAATACATCTATCAATATAGGAGAAAACAGAGTGAAACCTAAAAATTCAAACTGTTACTGGAAATGAACGCTTCAACATAGAAGAACGAAATTTGGGGAACCAAGTCGCCTTAGTGTACTGATCATTACCTGAAAGTATCATCCAGTTTGGGTGAAAAAATATTTGCTGAGATTTCTGGAGATTCGTAATTTTTGGAAGCTTGGCAACCCCTTCCCATGAAAGTGTTTCTCGCCAGTCACTGCTTAGGGCTACATCAAGAGGAAACAAAACGTAGAGATAGAACGTGAAACTACTTTGTTGTGTCAAGTTTCAAGAAGCTAGCACAAACCATGTTGGATTTAGAGTTCCAAATACATCTATCAATATAGGAGAAAACAGAGTGAAACCTAAAAATTCAAACTGTTACTGGAAATGAACGCTTCAACATAGAAGAACGAAATTTGGGGAACCAAGTCGCCTTAGTGTACTGATCATTACCTGAAAGTATCATCCACTTTGGGTGAAAAAATATTTGCTGAGATTTCTGGAGATTCGTAATTTTTGGAAGCTTGGCAACCCCTTCCCATGAAAGTGTTTCTCGCCAGTAACTGCTTAGGGCTACATCAAGAGGAAACAAAACGTAGAGATAGAACGTGAAACTACTTTGTTTTGTCAACTTTCAAGAAGCTAGCACAAACCGTGTTGGATTCAGAGTTCCAAATACATCTATCAATATAGGAGAAAACAGAGTGAAACCTAAAAATTCAAACTGTTACTGGAAATGAACGCTTCAACATAGAAGAACGAAATTTGGGGAACCAAGTCGCCTTAGTGTACTGATCATTACCTGAAAGTATCATCCAGTTTGGGTGAAAAAATATTTGCTGAGATTTCTGGAGATTCGTAATTTTGGGAAGCTTGGCAACCCCTTCCCATGAAAGTGTTTCTCGCCAGTCACTGCTTAGGGCTACATCAAGAGGAAACAAAACGTAGAGATAGAACGTGAAACTACTTTGTTGTGTCAAGTTTCAAGAAGCTAGCACAAACCGTCTTGGATTTAGAGTTCCAAATACATCTATCAATATAGGAGAAAACAGAGTGAAACCTAAAAATTCAAACTGTTACTGGAAATGAACGCTTCAACATAGAAGAACGAAATTTGGGGAACCAAGTCGCCTTAGTGTACTGATCATTACCTGAAAGTATCATCCAGTTTGGGTGAAAAAATATTTGCTGAGATTTCTGGAGATTCGTAATTTTTGGAAGCTTGGCAACCCCTTCCCATGAAAGTGTTTCTCGCCAGTCACTGCTTAGGGCTACATCAAGAGGAAACAAAACGTAGAGATAGAACGTGAAACTACTTTGTTGTGTCAAGTTTCAAGAAGCTAGCACAAACCATGTTGGATTTAGAGTTCCAAATACATCTATCAATATAGGAGAAAACAGAGTGAAACCTAAAAATTCAAACTGTTACTGGAAATGAACGCTTCAACATAGAAGAACGAAATTTGGGGAACCAAGTCGCCTTAGTGTACTGATCATTACCTGAAAGTATCATCCAGTTTGGGTGAAAAAATATTTGCTGAGATTTCTGGAGATTCGTAATTTTTGGAAGCTTGGCAACCCCTTCCCATGAAAGTGTTTCTCGCCAGTCACTGCTTAGGGCTACATCAAGAGGAAACAAAACGTAGAGATAGAACGTGAAACTACTTTGTTGTGTCAAGTTTCAAGAAGCTAGCACAAACCGTCTTGGATTTAGAGTTCCAAATACATCTATCAATATAGGAGAAAACAGAGTGAAACCTAAAAATTCAAACTGTTACTGGAAATGAACGCTTCAACATAGAAGAACGAAATTTGGGGAACCAAGTCGCCTTAGTGTACTGATCATTACCTGAAAGTATCATCCAGTTTGGGTGAAAAAATATTTGCTGAGATTTCTGGAGATTCGTAATTTTTGGAAGCTTGGCAACCCCTTCCCATGAAAGTGTTTCTCGCCAGTCACTGCTTAGGGCTACATCAAGAGGAAACAAAACGTAGAGATAGAACGTGAAACTACTTTGTTGTGTCAAGCTTCAAGAAGCTAGCACAAACCGTCTTGGATTTAGAGTTCCAAATACATCTATCAATATAGGAGAAAACAGAGTGAAACCTAAAAATTCAAACTGTTACTGGAAATGAACGCTTCAACATAGAAGAACGAAATTTGGGGAACCAAGTCACCTTAGTGTACTGATCATTACCTGAAAGTATCATCCAGTTTGGGTGAAAAAATATTTGCTGAGATTTCTGGAGATTCATAATTTTTGGAAGCTTGGCAACCCCTTCCCATGAAAGTGTTTCTCGCCAGTCACTGCTTAGGGCTACATCAAGAGGAAACAAAACGTAGAGATAGAACGTGAAACTACTTTGTTGTGTCAAGTTTCAAGAAGCTAGCACAAACCGTCTTGGATTTAGAGTTCCAAATACATCTATCAATATAGGAGAAAACAGAGTGAAACCTAAAAATTCAAACTGTTACTGGAAATGAACGCTTCAACATAGAAGAACGAAATTTGGGGAACCAAGTCGCCTTAGTGTACTGATCATTACCTGAAAGTATCATCCAGTTTGGGTGAAAAAATATTTGCTGAGATTTCTGGAGATTCGTAATTTTTGGAAGCTTGGCAACCCCTTCCCATGAAAGTGTTTCTCGCCAGTCACTGCTTAGGGCTACATCAAGAGGAAACAAAACGTAGAGATAGAACGTGAAACTACTTTGTTTTGTCAACTTTCAAGAAGCTAGCACAAACCGTGTTGGATTCAGAGTTCCAAATACATCTATCAATATAGGAGAAAACAGAGTGAAACCTAAAAATTCAAACTGTTACTGGAAATGAACGCTTCAACATAGAAGAACGAAATTTGGGGAACCAAGTCGCCTTAGTGTACTGATCATTACCTGAAAGTATCATCCAGTTTGGGTGAAAAAATATTTGCTGAGATTTCTGGAGATTCGTAATTTTGGGAAGCTTGGCAACCCCTTCCCATGAAAGTGTTTCTCGCCAGTCACTGCTTAGGGCTACATCAAGAGGAAACAAAACGTAGAGATAGAACGTGAAACTACTTTGTTGTGTCAAGTTTCAAGAAGCTAGCACAAACCGTCTTGGATTTAGAGTTCCAAATACATCTATCAATATAGGAGAAAACAGAGTGAAACCTAAAAATTCAAACTGTTACTGGAAATGAACGCTTCAACATAGAAGAACGAAATTTGGGGAACCAAGTCGCCTTAGTGTACTGATCATTACCTGAAAGTATCATCCAGTTTGGGTGAAAAAATATTTGCTGAGATTTCTGGAGATTCGTAATTTTTGGAAGCTTGGCAACCCCTTCCCATGAAAGTGTTTCTCGCCAGTCACTGCTTAGGGCTACATCAAGAGGAAACAAAACGTAGAGATAGAACGTGAAACTACTTTGTTGTGTCAAGTTTCAAGAAGCTAGCACAAACCATGTTGGATTTAGAGTTCCAAATACATCTATCAATATAGGAGAAAACAGAGTGAAACCTAAAAATTCAAACTGTTACTGGAAATGAACGCTTCAACATAGAAGAACGAAATTTGGGGAACCAAGTCGCCTTAGTGTACTGATCATTACCTGAAAGTATCATCCAGTTTGGGTGAAAAAATATTTGCTGAGATTTCTGGAGATTCGTAATTTTTGGAAGCTTGGCAACCCCTTCCCATGAAAGTGTTTCTCGCCAGTCACTGCTTAGGGCTACATCAAGAGGAAACAAAACGTAGAGATAGAACGTGAAACTACTTTGTTGTGTCAAGTTTCAAGAAGCTAGCACAAACCGTCTTGGATTTAGAGTTCCAAATACATCTATCAATATAGGAGAAAACAGAGTGAAACCTAAAAATTCAAACTGTTACTGGAAATGAACGCTTCAACATAGAAGAACGAAATTTGGGGAACCAAGTCGCCTTAGTGTACTGATCATTACCTGAAAGTATCATCCAGTTTGGGTGAAAAAATATTTGCTGAGATTTCTGGAGATTCGTAATTTTTGGAAGCTTGGCAACCCCTTCCCATGAAAGTGTTTCTCGCCAGTCACTGCTTAGGGCTACATCAAGAGGAAACAAAACGTAGAGATAGAACGTGAAACTACTTTGTTGTGTCAAGCTTCAAGAAGCTAGCACAAACCGTCTTGGATTTAGAGTTCCAAATACATCTATCAATATAGGAGAAAACAGAGTGAAACCTAAAAATTCAAACTGTTACTGGAAATGAACGCTTCAACATAGAAGAACGAAATTTGGGGAACCAAGTCGCCTTAGTGTACTGATCATTACCTGAAAGTATCATCCAGTTTGGGTGAAAAAATATTTGCTGAGATTTCTGGAGATTCGTAATTTTTGGAGACTTGGCAAACCCTTCCCATGAAAGTGTTTCTTGCCAGTCACTGCTTAGGGCTACATGAAGAGGAAACAAAACGTAGAGATAGAACGTGAAACTACTTTGTTGTGTCAAGTTTCAAGAAGCTAGCAAAACCGTGTTGGATTTAGAGTTCAAAATACATCTATCAATATAGGAGAAAACAGAGTGAAACCTAAAAATTCAAACTGTTACTGGAAATGAACGCTTCAACACAGAAGAACGAAATTTGGGGAACCAAGTCGTCTTAGTGTACTGATCATTACCTGAAAGTATCATCCAGTTTGGGTGAAAAAAAAATTTGCTGAGATTTCTGGAGATTCGTAATTTTTGGAAGCTTGGCAACCCCTTCCCATGAAAGTGTTACTCGCCAGTCACTGCTTAGGGCAACATCAAGAGGAAACAAAACGTAGAGATAGAACGTGAAACTACTTTGTTGTGTCAAGTTTCAAGAAGCTAGAACAAACCGTGTTGGATTTAGAGTTCCAAATACATCTATCAATATAGGAGAAAACAGAGTGAAACCTAAAAATTCAAACTGTTACTGGAAATGAACGCTTCAACATAGAAGAACGAAATTTGGGGAACCAAGTCACCTTAGTGTACTGATCATTACCTGAAAGTATCATCCAGTTTGGGTGAAAAAATATTTGCTGAGATTTCTGGAGATTCGTAATTTTTGGAAGCTTGGCAACCCCTTCCCATGAAAGTGTTTCTCGCCAGTCACTGCTTAGGGCTACATCAAGAGGAAACAAAACGTAGAGATAGAATGTGAAACTACTTTGTTGTGTCAAGTTTCAAGAAGCTAGCACAAACCATGTTGGATTTAGAGTTCCAAATTCATCTATCAATATAGGAGAAAACAGAGTGAAACCTAAAAATTCAAACTGTTACTGGAAATGAACGCTTCAACATAGAAGAATGAAATTTGGGGAACCAAGTCGCCTTAGTGTACTGATCATTACCTGAAAGTATCATCCAGTTTGGGTGAAAAAATATTTGCTGAGATTTCTGGAGATTCGTAATTTTTGGAGACTTGGCAAACCCTTCCCATGAAAGTGTTTCTCGCCAGTCACTGCTTAGGGCTACATCAAGAGGAAACAAAACGTAGAGATAGAACGTGAAACTACTTTGCTGTGTCAAGTTTCAAGAAGCTAGCACAAACCGTTTTGGATTTAGCGTTCCAAATACATCTATCAATATAGGAGAAAACAGAGTGAAACCTAAAAATTCAAACTGTTACTGGAAATGAACGCTTCAACATAGAAGAACGAAATTTGGGGAACCAAGTCGCCTTAGTGTACTGATCATTACCTGAAAGTATCATCCAGTTTGGGTGAAAAAATATTTGCTGAGATTTCTGGAGATTCGTAATTTTTGGAGACTTGGCAAACCCTTCCCATGAAAGTGTTTCTCGCCAGTCACTGCTTAGGGCTACATCAAGAGGAAACAAAACGTAGAGATAGAACGTGAAACTACTTTGCTGTGTCAAGTTTCAAGAAGCTAGCACAAACCATGTTGGATTTAGAGTTCCAAATACATCTATCAATATAGGAGAAAACAGAGTGAAACCTAAAAATTCAAACTGTTACTGGAAATGAACCCTTCAACATAGAAGAATGAAATTTGGGGAACCAAGTCGCCTTAGTGTACTGATCATTACCTGAAAGTATCATCCAGTTTGGGAGAAAAAATATTTGCTGAGATTTCTGGAGATTCGTAATTTTTGGAAGCTTGGCAACCCCTTCCCATGAAAGTGTTTCTCGCCAGTCACTGCTTAGGGCTACATCAAGAGGAAACAAAACGTAGAGATAGAATGTGAAACTACTTTGTTGTGTCAAGTTTCAAGAAGCTAGCACAAACCATGTTGGATTTAGAGTTCCAAATACATCTATCAATATAGGAGTAAACAGAGTGAAACCTAAAAATTCAAACTGTTCCTGGAAATGAACGCTTCAACATAGAAGAATGAAATTTGGGGAACCAAGTCGCCTTAGTGTACTGATCATTACCTGAAAGTATCATCCAGTTTGGGTGAAAAAATATTTGCTGAGATTTCTGGAGATTCGTAATTTTTGGAGACTTGGCAAACCCTTCCCATGAAAGTGTTTCTCGCCAGTCACTGCTTAGGGCTACATCAAGAGGAAACAAAACGTAGAGATAGAACGTGAAACTACTTTGCTGTGTCAAGTTTCAAGAAGCTAGCACAAACCGTTTTGGATTTAGCGTTCCAAATACATCTATCAATATAGGAGAAAAGAGAGTGAAACCTAAAAATTCAAACTGTTACTGGAAATGAACGCTTCAACATAGAAGAATGAAATTTGGGGAACCAAGTCGCCTTAGTGTACTGATCATTACCTGAAAGTATCATCCAGTTTGGGTGAAAAAATATTTGCTGAGATTTCTGGAGATTCGTAATTTTGGGAAGCTTGGCAACCCCTTCCCATGAAAGTGTTTCTCGCCAGTCACTGCTTAGGGCTACATCAAGAGGAAACAAAACGTAGAGATAGAACGTGAAACTACTTTGTTTTGTCAACTTTCAAGAAGCTAGCACAAACCGTGTTGGATTCAGAGTTCCAAATACATCTATCAATATAGGAGAAAAGAGAGTGAAACCTAAAAATTCAAACTGTTACTGGAAATGAACGCTTCAACATAGAAGAATGAAATTTGGGAAACCAAGTCGCCTTAGTGTACTGATCATTACCTGAAAGTATCATCCAGTTTGGGTGAAAAAATATTTGCTGAGATTTCTGGAGATTCGTAATTTTGGGAGACTTGGCAAACCCTTCCCATGAAAGTGTTTCTCGCCAGTCACTGCTTAGGGCTACATCAAGAGGAAACAAAACGTAGAGATAGAACGTGAAACTACTTTGTTGTGTCAAGTTTCAAGAAGCTAGCCAAACCGTGTTGGATTTAGAGTTCCAAATACATCTATCAATATAGGAGAAAACACAGTGAAACCAAAAAATTCAAACTGTTACTGGAAATGAACGCTTCAACATAGAAGAACGAAATTTGGGGAACCAAGTCGCCTTAGTGTACTGATCATTACCTGAAAGTATCATCCAGTTTGGGTGAAAAAATATTTGCTGAGATTTCTGGAGATTCGTAATTTTTGGAAGCTTGGCAACCCCTTCCCATGAAAGTGTTTCTCGCCAGTCACTGCTTAGGGCTACATCAAGAGGAAACAAAACGTAGAGATAGAATGTGAAACTACTTTGTTGTGTCAAGCTTCAAGAAGCTACCACAAATCGTGTTGGATTTAGAGTTCCAAATACATCTATCAATATAGGAGAAAACAGAGTGAAACCTAAAAATTCAAACTGTTACTGGAAATGAACGCTTCAACACAGAATAACGAAATTTGGGGAACCAAGTCGACTTAGTGTACTGATCATTACCTGAAAGTATCATCCAGTTTCGGTGAAAAAATATTTGCTGAGATTTCTGGAGATTCGTAATTTTTGGAGACTTGGCAAACCCTTCCCATGAAAGTGTTTCTCGCCAGTCACTGCTTAGGGCTACATCAAGAGGAAACAAAACGTAGAGATAGAACGTGAAACTACTTTGTTGTGTCAAGTTTCAAGAAGCTAGCACAAACCATGTTGGATTTAGAGTTCCAAATACATCTATCAATATAGGAGAAAACAGAGTGAAACCTAAAAATTGAAACTGTTACTGGAAATGAACGCTTCAACATAGAAGAACGAAATTTGGGGAACCAAGTCGCCTTAGTGTACTGATCATTACCTGAAAGTATCATCCAGTTTGGGTGAAAAAATATTTGCTGAGATTTCTGGAGATTCGTAATTTTTGGAAGCTTGGCAACCCCTTCCCATGAAAGTGTTTCTCGCCAGTCACTGCTTAGGGCTATATCAAGAGGAAACAAAACGTAGAGATAGAATGTGAAACTACTTTGTTGTGTCAAGATTCAAGAAGCTAGCACAAATCGTGTTGGATTTAGAGTTCCAAATACATCTATCAATATAGGAGAAAACAGAGTGAAACCTAAAAATTCAAACTGTTACTGGAAATGAACGCTTCAACATAGAAGAACGAAATTTGGGGAACCAAGTCGCCTTAGTGTACTGATCATTACCTGAAAGTATCATCCAGTTTGGGTGAAAAAATATTTGCTGAGATTTCTGGAGATTCGTAATTTTTGGAAGCTTGGCAACCCCTTCCCATGAAAGTGTTTCTCGCCAGTCACTGCTTAGGGCTACATCAAGAGGAAACAAAACGTAGAGATAGAACGTGAAACTACTTTGTTTTGTCAACTTTCAAGAAGCTAGCACAAACCGTGTTGGATTCAGAGTTCCAAATACATCTATCAATATAGGAGAAAACAGAGTGAAACCTAAAAATTCAAACTGTTACTGGAAATGAACGCTTCAACATAGAAGAACGAAATTTGGGGAACCAAGTCGCCTTAGTGTACTGATCATTACCTGAAAGTATCATCCAGTTTGGGTGAAAAAATATTTGCTGAGATTTCTGGAGATTCGTAATTTTTGGAAGCTTGGCAACCCCTTCCCATGAAAGTGTTTCTCGCCAGTCATTGCTTAGGGCTACATCAAGAGGAAACAAAACGTAGAGATAGAACGTGAAACTACTTTGTTGTGTCAAGTTTCAAGAAGCTAGCACAAACCGTCTTGGATTTAGAGTTCCAAATACATCTATCAATATAGGAGAAAAGAGAGTGAAACCTAAAAATTCAAACTGTTACTGGAAATGAACGCTTCAACATAGAAGAACGAAATTTGGGGAACCTAGTCGCCTTAGTGTACTGATCATTACCTGAAAGTATCATCCAGTTTGGGTGAAAAAGTATTTGTTGAGATTTCTGGAGATTCGTAATTTTTGGAAGCTTGGCAACCCCTTCCCATGAAAGTGTTTCTCGCCAGTCACTGCTTAGGGCTACATCAAGAGGAAACAAAACGTAGAGATAGAATGTGAAACTACTTTGTTGTGTCAAGTTTCAAGAAGCTAGCACAAACCATGTTGGATTTAGAGTTCCAAATACATCTATCAATATAGGAGAAAAAAGAGTGAAACCTAAAAATTCAAACTGTTACTGGAAATGAACGCTTCAACATAGAAGAATGAAATTTGGGGAACCAAGTCGCCTTAGTGTACTGATCATTACCTGAAAGTATCATCCAGTTTGGGTCAAAAAATATTTGCTGAGATTTCTGGAGATTCGTAATTTTTGGAGACTTGGCAAACCCTTCCCATGAAAGTGTTTCTCGCCAGTCACTGCTTAGGGCTACATGAAGAGGAAACAAAACGTAGAGATAGAACGTGAAACTACTTTGTTGTGTCAAGTTTCAAGAAGCTAGCAAAACCGTGTTGGATTTAGAGTTCCAAATACATCTATCAATATAGGAGAAAACAGAGTGAAACCTAAAAATTCAAACTGTTATTGGAAATGAACGCTTCAACACAGAAGAACGAAATTTGGGGAACCAAGTCGTCTTAGTGTACTGATCATTACCTGAAAGTATCATCCAGTTTGGGTGAAAAAAATATTTGCTGAGATTTCTGGAGATTCGTAATTTTTGGAAGCTTGGCAACCCCTTCCCATGAAAGTGTTACTCGCCAGTCACTGCTTAGGGCAACATCAAGAGGAAACAAAACGTAGAGATAGAATGTGAAACTACTTTGTTGTGTCAACTTTCAAGAAGCTAGCACAAACCATGTTGGATTTAGAGTTCCAAATACATCTATCAATATAGGAGAAAACAGAGTGAAACCTAAAAATTCAAACTGTTACTGGAAATGAACGCTTCAACATAGAAGAACGAAATTTGGGGAACCAAGTCGCCTTAGTGTACTGATCATTACCTGAAAGTATCATCCAGTTTGGGTGAAAAAATATTTGCTGAGATTTCTGGAGATTCGTAATTTTTGGAAGCTTGGCAACCCCTTCCCATGAAAGTGTTTCTCGCCAGTCACTGCTTAGGGCTACATCAAGAGGAAACAAAACGTAGAGATAGAACGTGAAACTACTTTGTTTTGTCAACTTTCAAGAAGCTAGCACAAACCGTGTTGGATTCAGAGTTCCAAATACATCTATCAATATAGGAGAAAACAGAGTGAAACCTAAAAATTCAAACTGTTACTGGAAATGAACGCTTCAACATAGAAGAACGAAATTTGGGGAACCAAGTCGCCTTAGTGTACTGATCATTACCTGAAAGTATCATCCACTTTGGGTGAAAAAATATTTGCTGAGATTTCTGGAGATTCGTAATTTTGGGAAGCTTGGCAACCCCTTCCCATGAAAGTGTTTCTCGCCAGTCACTGCTTAGGGCTACATCAAGAGGAAACAAAACGTAGAGATAGAATGTGAAACTACTTTGTTGTGTCAAGTTTCAAGAAGCTAGCACAAACCATGTTGGATTTAGAGTTCCAAATACATCTATCAATATAGGAGAAAACAGAGTGAAACCTAAAAATTCAAACTGTTAGTGGAAATGAACGCTTCAACATAGAAGAACGAAATTTGGGGAACCAAGTCGCCTTAGTGTACTGATCATTACCTGAAAGTATCATCCAGTTTGGGTGAAAAAATATTTGCTGAGATTTCTGGAGATTCGTAATTTTTGGAAGCTTGGCAACCCCTTCCCATGAAAGTGTTTCTCGCCAGTCACTGCTTAGGGCTACATCAAGAGGAAACAAAACATAGAGATAGAATGTGAAACTACTTTGTTGTGTCAAGCTTCCAGAAGCTACCACAAATCGTGTTGGGTTTAGAGTTCCAATACATCTATCAATATAGGAGAAAACAGAGTGAAACCTAAAAATTCAAACTGTTAGTGGAAATGAACGCTTCAACATAGAAGAACGAAATTTGGGGAACCAAGTCGCCTTAGTGTACTGATCATTACCTGAAAGTATCATCCAGTTTGGGTGAAAAAATATTTGCTGAGATTTCTGGAGATTCGTAATTTTTGGAAGCTTGGCAACCCCTTCCCATGAAAGTGTTTCTCGCCAGTCACTGCTTAGGGCTACATCAAGAGGAAACAAAACATAGAGATAGAACGTGAAACTACTTTGTTGTGTCAAGTTTCAAGAAGCTAGCACAAACCATGTTGGATTTAGAGTTCCAAATACATCTATCAATATAGGAGAAAACAGAGTGAAACCTAAAAATTGAAACTGTTACTGGAAATGAACGCTTCAACATAGAAGAACGAAATTTGGGGAACCAAGTCGCCTTAGTGTACTGATCATTACCTGAAAGTATCATCCAGTTTGGGTGAAAAAATATTTGCTGAGATTTCTGGAGATTCGTAATTTTTGGAAGCTTGGCAACCCCTTCCCATGAAAGTGTTTCTCGCCAGTCACTGCTTAGGGCTATATCAAGAGGAAACAAAACGTAGAGATAGAATGTGAAACTACTTTGTTGTGTCAAGATTCAAGAAGCTAGCACAAATCGTGTTGGATTTAGAGTTCCAAATACATCTATCAATATAGGAGAAAACAGAGTGAAACCTAAAAATTCAAACTGTTACTGGCAATTAACGCTTCAACATAGAAGAACGAAATTTGGGGAACCAAGTCGCCTTAGTGTACTGATCATTACCTGAAAGTATCATCCAGTTTGGGTGAAAAAATATTTGCTGAGATTTCTGGAGATTCGTAATTTTTGGAAGCTTGGCAACCCCTTCCCATGAAAGTGTTTCTCGCCAGTCACTGCTTAGGGCTACATCAAGAGGAAACAAAACGTAGAGATAGAACGTGAAACTACTTTGTTTTGTCAACTTTCAAGAAGCTAGCACAAACCGTGTTGGATTCAGAGTTCCAAATACATCTATCAATATAGGAGAAAAGAGAGTGAAACCTAAAAATTCAAACTGTTACTGGAAATGAACGCTTCAACATAGAAGAATGAAATTTGGGAAACCAAGTCGCCTTAGTGTACTGATCATTACCTGAAAGTATCATCCAGTTTGGGTGAAAAAATATTTGCTGAGATTTCTGGAGATTCGTAATTTTGGGAGACTTGGCAAACCCTTCCCATGAAAGTGTTTCTCGCCAGTCACTGCTTAGGGCTACATCAAGAGGAAACAAAACGTAGAGATAGAACGTGAAACTACTTTGTTGTGTCAAGTTTCAAGAAGCTAGCCAAACCGTGTTGGATTTAGAGTTCCAAATACATCTATCAATATAGGAGAAAACACAGTGAAACCAAAAAATTCAAACTGTTACTGGAAATGAACGCTTCAACATAGAAGAACGAAATTTGGGGAACCAAGTCGCCTTAGTGTACTGATCATTACCTGAAAGTATCATCCAGTTTGGGTGAAAAAATATTTGCTGAGATTTCTGGAGATTCGTAATTTTTGGAAGCTTGGCAACCCCTTCCCATGAAAGTGTTTCTCGCCAGTCACTGCTTAGGGCTACATCAAGAGGAAACAAAACGTAGAGATAGAATGTGAAACTACTTTGTTGTGTCAAGCTTCAAGAAGCTACCACAAATCGTGTTGGATTTAGAGTTCCAAATACATCTATCAATATAGGAGAAAACAGAGTGAAACCTAAAAATTCAAACTGTTACTGGAAATGAACGCTTCAACACAGAATAACGAAATTTGGGGAACCAAGTCGCCTTAGTGTACTGATCATTACCTGAAAGTATCATCCAGTTTGGGTGAAAAAATATTTGCTGAGATTTCTGGAGATTCGTAATTTTTGGAGACTTGGCAAACCCTTCCCATGAAAGTGTTTCTCGCCAGTCACTGCTTAGGGCTACATCAAGAGGAAACAAAACGTAGAGATAGAACGTGAAACTACTTTGTTGTGTCAAGTTTCAAGAAGCTAGCACAAACCATGTTGGATTTAGAGTTCCAAATACATCTATCAATATAGGAGAAAACAGAGTGAAACCTAAAAATTGAAACTGTTACTGGAAATGAACGCTTCAACATAGAAGAACGAAATTTGGGGAACCAAGTCGCCTTAGTGTACTGATCATTACCTGAAAGTATCATCCAGTTTGGGTGAAAAAATATTTGCTGAGATTTCTGGAGATTCGTAATTTTTGGAAGCTTGGCAACCCCTTCCCATGAAAGTGTTTCTCGCCAGTCACTGCTTAGGGCTATATCAAGAGGAAACAAAACGTAGAGATAGAATGTGAAACTACTTTGTTGTGTCAAGATTCAAGAAGCTAGCACAAATCGTGTTGGATTTAGAGTTCCAAATACATCTATCAATATAGGAGAAAACAGAGTGAAACCTAAAAATTCAAACTGTTACTGGCAATTAACGCTTCAACATAGAAGAACGAAATTTGGGGAACCAAGTCGCCTTAGTGTACTGATCATTACCTGAAAGTATCATCCAGTTTGGGTGAAAAAATATTTGCTGAGATTTCTGGAGATTCGTAATTTTTGGAAGCTTGGCAACCCCTTCCCATGAAAGTGTTTCTCGCCAGTCACTGCTTAGGGCTACATCAAGAGGAAACAAAACGTAGAGATAGAACGTGAAACTACTTTGTTTTGTCAACTTTCAAGAAGCTAGCACAAACCGTGTTGGATTCAGAGTTCCAAATACATCTATCAATATAGGAGAAAACAGAGTGAAACCTAAAAATTCAAACTGTTACTGGAAATGAACGCTTCAACATAGAAGAACGAAATTTGGGGAACCAAGTCGCCTTAGTGTACTGATCATTACCTGAAAGTATCATCCAGTTTGGGTGAAAAAATATTTGCTGAGATTTCTGGAGATTCGTAATTTTTGGAAGCTTGGCAACCCCTTCCCATGAAAGTGTTTCTCGCCAGTCATTGCTTAGGGCTACATCAAGAGGAAACAAAACGTAGAGATAGAACGTGAAACTACTTTGTTGTGTCAAGTTTCAAGAAGCTAGCACAAACCGTCTTGGATTTAGAGTTCCAAATACATCTATCAATATAGGAGAAAACAGAGTGAAACCTAAAAATTCAAACTGTTACTGGAAATGAACGCTTCAACATAGAAGAACGAAATTTGGGGAACCAAGTCGCCTTAGTGTACTGATTATTACCTGAAAGTATCATCCAGTTTGGGTGAAAAAGTATTTGTTGAGATTTCTGGAGATTCGTAATTTTTGGAAGCTTGGCAACCCCTTCCCATGAAAGTGTTTCTCGCCAGTCACTGCTTAGGGCTACATCAAGAGGAAACAAAACGTAGAGATAGAATGTGAAACTACTTTGTTGTGTCAAGTTTCAAGAAGCTAGCACAAACCATGTTGGATTTAGAGTTCCAAATACATCTATCAATATAGGAGAAAAAAGAGTGAAACCTAAAAATTCAAACTGTTACTGGAAATGAACGCTTCAACATAGAAGAATGAAATTTGGGGAACCAAGTCGCCTTAGTGTACTGATCATTACCTGAAAGTATCATCCAGTTTGGGTCAAAAAATATTTGCTGAGATTTCTGGAGATTCGTAATTTTTGGAGACTTGGCAAACCCTTCCCATGAAAGTGTTTCTCGCCAGTCACTGCTTAGGGCTACATGAAGAGGAAACAAAACGTAGAGATAGAACGTGAAACTACTTTGTTGTGTCAAGTTTCAAGAAGCTAGCAAAACCGTGTTGGATTTAGAGTTCCAAATACATCTATCAATATAGGAGAAAACAGAGTGAAACCTAAAAATTCAAACTGTTATTGGAAATGAACGCTTCAACACAGAAGAACGAAATTTGGGGAACCAAGTCATCTTAGTGTACTGATCATTACCTGAAAGTATCATCCAGTTTGGGTGAAAAAAATATTTGCTGAGATTTCTGGAGATTCGTAATTTTTGGAAGCTTGGCAACCCCTTCCCATGAAAGTGTTACTCGCCAGTCACTGCTTAGGGCAACATCAAGAGGAAACAAAACGTAGAGATAGAATGTGAAACTACTTTGTTGTGTCAAGTTTCAAGAAGCTAGCACAAACCATGTTGGATTTAGAGTTCCAAATACATCTATCAATATAGGAGAAAACAGAGTGAAACCTAAAAATTCAAACTGTTACTGGAAATGAACGCTTCAACATAGAAGAACGAAATTTGGGGAACCAAGTCGCCTTAGTGTACTGATCATTACCTGAAAGTATCATCCAGTTTGGGTGAAAAAATATTTGCTGAGATTTCTGGAGATTCGTAATTTTTGGAAGCTTGGCAACCCCTTCCCATGAAAGTGTTTCTCGCCAGTCACTGCTTAGGGCTACATCAAGAGGAAACAAAACGTAGAGATAGAACGTGAAACTACTTTGTTTTGTCAACTTTCAAGAAGCTAGCACAAACCGTGTTGGATTCAGAGTTCCAAATACATCTATCAATATAGGAGAAAACAGAGTGAAACCTAAAAATTCAAACTGTTACTGGAAATGAACGCTTCAACATAGAAGAACGAAATTTGGGGAACCAAGTCGCCTTAGTGTACTGATCATTACCTGAAAGTATCATCCAGTTTGGGTGAAAAAATATTTGCTGAGATTTCTGGAGATTCGTAATTTTGGGAAGCTTGGCAACCCCTTCCCATGAAAGTGTTTCTCGCCAGTCACTGCTTAGGGCTACATCAAGAGGAAACAAAACGTAGAGATAGAACGTGAAACTACTTTGTTGTGTCAAGTTTCAAGAAGCTAGCACAAACCGTCTTGGATTTAGAGTTCCAAATACATCTATCAATATAGGAGAAAACAGAGTGAAACCTAAAAATTCAAACTGTTACTGGAAATGAACGCTTCAACATAGAAGAACGAAATTTGGGGAACCAAGTCGCCTTAGTGTACTGATCATTACCTGAAAGTATCATCCAGTTTGGGTGAAAAAATATTTGCTGAGATTTCTGGAGATTCGTAATTTTTGGAAGCTTGGCAACCCCTTCCCATGAAAGTGTTTCTCGCCAGTCACTGCTTAGGGCTACATCAAGAGGAAACAAAACGTAGAGATAGAACGTGAAACTACTTTGTTGTGTCAAGTTTCAAGAAGCTAGCACAAACCATGTTGGATTTAGAGTTCCAAATACATCTATCAATATAGGAGAAAACAGAGTGAAACCTAAAAATTCAAACTGTTACTGGAAATGAACGCTTCAACATAGAAGAACGAAATTTGGGGAACCAAGTCGCCTTAGTGTACTGATCATTACCTGAAAGTATCATCCAGTTTGGGTGAAAAAATATTTGCTGAGATTTCTGGAGATTCGTAATTTTTGGAAGCTTGGCAACCCCTTCCCATGAAAGTGTTTCTCGCCAGTCACTGCTTAGGGCTACATCAAGAGGAAACAAAACGTAGAGATAGAACGTGAAACTACTTTGTTTTGTCAACTTTCAAGAAGCTAACACAAACCGTGTTGGATTCAGAGTTCCAAATACATCTATCAATATAGGAGAAAACAGAGTGAAACCTAAAAATTCAAACTGTTACTGGAAATGAACGCTTCAACATAGAAGAACGAAATTTGGGGAACCAAGTCGCCTTAGTGTACTGATCATTACCTGAAAGTATCATCCACTTTGGGTGAAAAAATATTTGCTGAGATTTCTGGAGATTCGTAATTTTGGGAAGCTTGGCAACCCCTTCCCATGAAAGTGTTTCTCGCCAGTCACTGCTTAGGGCTACATCAAGAGGAAACAAAACGTAGAGATAGAACGTGAAACTACTTTGTTGTGTCAAGTTTCAAGAAGCTAGCACAAACCGTCTTGGATTTAGAGTTCCAAATACATCTATCAATATAGGAGAAAACAGAGTGAAACCTAAAAATTCAAACTGTTACTGGAAATGAACGCTTCAACATAGAAGAACGAAATTTGGGGAACCAAGTCGCCTTAGTGTACTGATCATTACCTGAAAGTATCATCCAGTTTGGGTGAAAAAATATTTGCTGAGATTTCTGGAGATTCGTAATTTTTGGAAGCTTGGCAACCCCTTCCCATGAAAGTGTTTCTCGCCAGTCACTGCTTAGGGCTACATCAAGAGGAAACAAAACGTAGAGATAGAATGTGAAACTACTTTGTTGTGTCAAGTTTCAAGAAGCTAGCACAAACCATGTTGGATTTAGAGTTCCAAATACATCTATCAATATAGGAGAAAACAGAGTGAAACCTAAAAATTCAAACTGTTAGTGGAAATGAACGCTTCAACATAGAAGAACGAAATTTGGGGAACCAAGTCGCCTTAGTGTACTGATCATTACCTGAAAGTATCATCCAGTTTGGGTGAAAAAATATTTGCTGAGATTTCTGGAGATTCGTAATTTTTGGAAGCTTGGCAACCCCTTCCCATGAAAGTGTTTCTCGCCAGTCACTGCTTAGGGCTACATCAAGAGGAAACAAAACATAGAGATAGAATGTGAAACTACTTTGTTGTGTCAAGCTTCAAGAAGCTACCACAAATCGTGTTGGGTTTAGAGTTCCAATACATCTATCAATATAGGAGAAAACAGAGTGAAACCTAAAAATTCAAACTGTTAGTGGAAATGAACGCTTCAACATAGAAGAACGAAATTTGGGGAACCAAGTCGCCTTAGTGTACTGATCATTACCTGAAAGTATCATCCAGTTTGGGTGAAAAAATATTTGCTGAGATTTCTGGAGATTCGTAATTTTTGGAAGCTTGGCAACCCCTTCCCATGAAAGTGTTTCTCGCCAGTCACTGCTTAGGGCTACATCAAGAGGAAACAAAACGTAGAGATAGAACGTGAAACTACTTTGTTGTGTCAAGTTTCAAGAAGCTAGCACAAACCATGTTGGATTTAGAGTTCCAAATACATCTATCAATATAGGAGAAAACAGAGTGAAACCTAAAAATTCAAACTGTTACTGGAAATGAACGCTTCAACATAGAAGAACGAAATTTGGGGAACCAAGTCGCCTTAGTGTACTGATCATTACCTGAAAGTATCATCCAGTTTGGGTGAAAAAATATTTGCTGAGATTTCTGGAGATTCGTAATTTTTGGAGACTTGGCAAACCCTTACCATGAAAGTGTTTCTCGCCAGTCACTGATTAGGGCTACATGAAGAGGAAACAAAACGTAGAGATAGAACGTGAAACTACTTTGTTGTGTCAAGTTTCAAGAAGCTAGCAAAACCGTGTTGGATTTAGAGTTCAAAATACATCTATCAATATAGGAGAAAACAGAGTGAAACCTAAAAATTCAAACTGTTACTGGAAATGAACGCTTCAACACAGAAGAACGAAATTTGGGGAACCAAGTCGTCTTAGTGTACTGATCATTACCTGAAAGTATCATCCAGTTTGGGTGAAAAAAATATTTGCTGAGATTTCTGGAGATTCGTAATTTTTGGAAGCTTGGCAACCCCTTCCCATGAAAGTGTTACTCGCCAGTCACTGCTTAGGGCAACATCAAGAGGAAACAAAACGTAGAGATAGAACGTGAAACTACTTTGTTGTGTCAAGTTTCAAGAAGCTAGAACAAACCGTGTTGGATTTAGAGTTCCAAATACATCTATCAATATAGGAGAAAACAGAGTGAAACCTAAAAATTCAAACTGTTACTGGAAATGAACGCTTCAACATAGAAGAACGAAATTTGGGGAACCAAGTCACCTTAGTGTACTGATCATTACCTGAAAGTATCATCCAGTTTGGGTGAAAAAATATTTGCTGAGATTTCTGGAGATTCGTAATTTTTGGAAGCTTGGCAACCCCTTCCCATGAAAGTGTTTCTCGCCAGTCACTGCTTAGGGCTACATCAAGAGGAAACAAAACGTAGAGATAGAATGTGAAACTACTTTGTTGTGTCAAGTTTCAAGAAGCTAGCACAAACCATGTTGGATTTAGAGTTCCAAATTCATCTATCAATATAGGAGAAAACAGAGTGAAACCTAAAAATTCAAACTGTTACTGGAAATGAACGCTTCAACATAGAAGAATGAAATTTGGGGAACCAAGTCGCCTTAGTGTACTGATCATTACCTGAAAGTATCATCCAGTTTGGGTGAAAAAATATTTGCTGAGATTTCTGGAGATTCGTAATTTTTGGAGACTTGGCAAACCCTTCCCATGAAAGTGTTTCTCGCCAGTCACTGCTTAGGGCTACATCAAGAGGAAACAATACGTAGAGATAGAACGTGAAACTACTTTGCTGTGTCAAGTTTCAAGAAGCTAGCACAAACTGTTTTGGATTTAGCGTTCCAAATACATCTATCAATATAGGAGAAAACAGAGTGAAACCTAAAAATTCAAACTGTTACTGGAAATGAACGCTTCAACATAGAAGAACGAAATTTGGGGAACCAAGTCGCCTTAGTGTACTGATCATTACCTGAAAGTATCATCCAGTTTGGGTGAAAAAATATTTGCTGAGATTTCTGGAGATTCGTAATTTTTGGAGACTTGGCAAACCCTTCCCATGAAAGTGTTTCTCGCCAGTAACTGCTTAGGGCTACATCAAGAGGAAACAAAACGTAGAGATAGAACGTGAAACTACTTTGCTGTGTCAAGTTTCAAGAAGCTAGCACAAACCATGTTGGATTTAGAGTTCCAAATACATCTATCAATATAGGAGAAAACAGAGTGAAACCTAAAAATTCAAACTGTTACTGGAAATGAACCCTTCAACATAGAAGAATGAAATTTGGGGAACCAAGTCGCCTTAGTGTACTGATCATTACCTGAAAGTATCATCCAGTTTGGGTGAAAAAATATTTGCTGAGATTTCTGGAGATTCGTAATTTTTGGAAGCTTGGCACCCCCTTCCCATGAAAGTGTTTCTCGCCAGTCACTGCTTAGGGCTACATCAAGAGGAAACAAAACGTAGAGATAGAATGTGAAACTACTTTGTTGTGTCAAGTTTCAAGAAGCTAGCACAAACTATGTTGGATTTAGAGTTCCAAATACATCTATCAATATAGGAGAAAACAGAGTGAAACCTAAAAATTCAAACTGTTACTGGAAATGAACGCTTCAACATAGAAGAACGAAATTTGGGGAACCAAGTCGCCTTAGTGTACTGATCATTACCTGAAAGTATCATCCAGTTTGGGTGAAAAAATATTTGCTGAGATTTCTGGAGATTCGTAATTTTTGGAGACTTGGCAAACCCTTCCCATGAAAGTGTTTCTCGCCAGTCACTGCTTAGGGCTACATGAAGAGGAAACAAAACGTAGAGATAGAACGTGAAACTACTTTGTTGTGTCAAGTTTCAAGAAGCTAGCAAAACCGTGTTGGATTTAGAGTTCAAAATACATCTATCAATATAGGAGAAAACAGAGTGAAACCTAAAAATTCAAACTGTTACTGGAAATGAACGCTTCAACACAGAAGAACGAAATTTGGGGAACCAAGTCGTCTTAGTGTACTGATCATTACCTGAAAGTATCATCCAGTTTGGGTGAAAAAAATATTTGCTGAGATTTCTGGAGATTCGTAATTTTTGGAAGCTTGGCAACCCCTTCCCATGAAAGTGTTACTCGCCAGTCACTGCTTAGGGCAACATCAAGAGGAAACAAAACGTAGAGATAGAACGTGAAACTACTTTGTTGTGTCAAGTTTCAAGAAGCTAGAACAAACCGTGTTGGATTTAGAGTTCCAAATACATCTATCAATATAGGAGAAAACAGAGTGAAACCTAAAAATTCAAACTGTTACTGGAAATGAACGCTTCAACATAGAAGAACGAAATTTGGGGAACCAAGTCACCTTAGTGTACTGATCATTACCTGAAAGTATCATCCAGTTTGGGTGAAAAAATATTTGCTGAGATTTCTGGAGATTCGTAATTTTTGGAAGCTTGGCAACCCCTTCCCATGAAAGTGTTTCTCGCCAGTCACTGCTTAGGGCTACATCAAGAGGAAACAAAACGTAGAGATAGAATGTGAAACTACTTTGTTGTGTCAAGTTTCAAGAAGCTAGCACAAACCATGTTGGATTTAGAGTTCCAAATTCATCTATCAATATAGGAGAAAACAGAGTGAAACCTAAAAATTCAAACTGTTACTGGAAATGAACGCTTCAACATAGAAGAATGAAATTTGGGGAACCAAGTCGCCTTAGTGTACTGATCATTACCTGAAAGTATCATCCAGTTTGGGTGAAAAAATATTTGCTGAGATTTCTGGAGATTCGTAATTTTTGGAGACTTGGCAAACCCTTCCCATGAAAGTGTTTCTCGCCAGTCACTGCTTAGGGCTACATCAAGAGGAAACAAAACGTAGAGATAGAACGTGAAACTACTTTGCTGTGTCAAGTTTCCAGAAGCTAGCACAAACCGTTTTGGATTTAGCGTTCCAAATACATCTATCAATATAGGAGAAAACAGAGTGAAACCTAAAAATTCAAACTGTTACTGGAAATGAACGCTTCAACATAGAAGAACGAAATTTGGGGAACCAAGTCGCCTTAGTGTACTGATCATTACCTGAAAGTATCATCCAGTTTGGGTGAAAAAATATTTGCTGAGATTTCTGGAGATTTGTAATTTTTGGAGACTTGGCAAACCCTTCCCATGAAAGTGTTTCTCGCCAGTCACTGCTTAGGGCTACATCAAGAGGAAACAAAATGTAGAGATAGAACGTGAAACTACTTTGCTGTGTCAAGTTTCAAGAAGCTAGCACAAACCATGTTGGATTTAGAGTTCCAAATACATCTATCAATATAGGAGAAAACAGAGTGAAACCTAAAAATTCAAACTGTTACTGGAAATGAACCCTTCAACATAGAAGAATGAAATTTGGGGAACCAAGTCGCCTTAGTGTACTGATCATTACCTGAAAGTATCATCCAGTTTGGGTGAAAAAATATTTGCTGAGATTTCTGGAGATTCGTAATTTTTGGAAGCTTGGCAACCCCTTCCCATGAAAGTGTTTCTCGCCAGTCACTGCTTAGGGCTACATCAAGAGGAAACAAAACGTAGAGATAGAATGTGAAACTACTTTGTTGTGTCAAGTTTCAAGAAGCTAGCACAAACCATGTTGGATTTAGAGTTCCAAATACATCTATCAATATAGGAGTAAACAGAGTGAAACCTAAAAATTCAAACTGTTCCTGGAAATGAACGCTTCAACATAGAAGAATGAAATTTGGGGAACCAAGTCGCCTTAGTGTACTGATCATTACCTGAAAGTATCATCCAGTTTGGGTGAAAAAATATTTGCTGAGATTTCTGGAGATTCGTAATTTTTGGAGACTTGGCAAACCCTTCCCATGAAAGTGTTTCTCGCCAGTCACTGCTTAGGGCTACATCAAGAGGAAACAAAACTTAGAGATAGAACGTGAAACTACTTTGCTGTGTCAAGTTTCAAGAAGCTAGCACAAACCGTTTTGGATTTAGCGTTCCAAATACATCTATCAATATAGGAGAAAAGAGAGTGAAACCTAAAAATTCAAACTGTTCCTGGAAATGAACGCTTCAACATAGAAGAATGAAATTTGGGGAACCAAGTCGCCTTAGTGTACTGATCATTACCTGAAAGTATCATCCAGTTTGGGTGAAAAAATATTTGCTGAGATTTCTGGAGATTCGTAATTTTGGGAAGCTTGGCAACCCCTTCCCATGAAAGTGTTTCTCGCCAGTCACTGCTTAGGGCTACATCAAGAGGAAACAAAACGTAGAGATAGAACGTGAAACTACTTTGTTTTGTCAACTTTCAAGAAGCTAGCACAAACCGTGTTGGATTCAGAGTTCCAAATACATCTATCAATATAGGAGAAAAGAGAGTGAAACCTAAAAATTCAAACTGTTACTGGAAATGAACGCTTCAACATAGAAGAATGAAATTTGGGAAACCAAGTCGCCTTAGTGTACTGATCATTACCTGAAAGTATCATCCAGTTTGGGTGAAAAAATATTTGCTGAGATTTCTGGAGATTCGTAATTTTGGGAGACTTGGCAAACCCTTCCCATGAAAGTGTTTCTCGCCAGTCACTGCTTAGGGCTACATCAAGAGGAAACAAAACGTAGAGATAGAACGTGAAACTACTTTGTTGTGTCAAGTTTCAAGAAGCTAGCCAAACCGTGTTGGATTTAGAGTTCCAAATACATCTATCAATATAGGAGAAAACAGAGTGAAACCTAAAAATTGAAACTGTTACTGGAAATGAACGCTTCAACATAGAAGAACGAAATTTGGGGAACCAAGTCGCCTTAGTGTACTGATCATTACCTGAAAGTATCATCCAGTTTGGGTGAAAAAATATTTGCTGAGATTTCTGGAGATTCGTAATTTTTGGAAGCTTGGCAACCCCTTCCCATGAAAGTGTTTCTCGCCAGTCACTGCTTAGGGCTACATCAAGAGGAAACAAAACGTAGAGATAGAATGTGAAACTACTTTGTTGTGTCAAGCTTCAAGAAGCTACCACAAATCGTGTTGGATTTAGAGTTCCAAATACATCTATCAATATAGGAGAAAACAGAGTGAAACCTAAAAATTCAAACTGTTACTGGAAATGAACGCTTCAACACAGAATAACGAAATTTGGGGAACCAAGTCGCCTTAGTGTACTGATCATTACCTGAAAGTATCATCCAGTTTGGGTGAAAAAATATTTGCTGAGATTTCTGGAGATTCGTAATTTTTGGAAGCTTGGCAACCCCTTCCCATGAAAGTGTTTCTCGCCAGTCACTGCTTAGGGCTACATCAAGAGGAAACAAAACGTAGAGATAGAACGTGAAACTACTTTGTTTTGTCAACTTTCAAGAAGCTAGCAGAAACCGTGTTGGATTCAGAGTTCCAAATACATCTATCAATATAGGAGAAAACAGAGTGAAACCTAAAAATTCAAACTGTTACTGGAAATGAACGCTTCAACATAGAAGAACGAAATTTGGGGAACCAAGTCGCCTTAGTGTACTGATCATTACCTGAAAGTATCATCCAGTTTGGGTGAAAAAATATTTGCTGAGATTTCTGGAGATTCGTAATTTTTGGAAGCTTGGCAACCCCTTCCCATGAAAGTGTTTCTCGCCAGTCATTGCTTAGGGCTACATCAAGAGGAAACAAAACGTAGAGATAGAACGTGAAACTACTTTGTTGTGTCAAGTTTCAAGAAGCTAGCACAAACCGTCTTGGATTTAGAGTTCCAAATACATCTATCAATATAGGAGAAAAGAGAGTGAAACCTAAAAATTCAAACTGTTACTGGAAATGAACGCTTCAACATAGAAGAACGAAATTTGGGGAACCAAGTCGCCTTAGTGTACTGATCATTACCTGAAAGTATCATCCAGTTTGGGTGAAAAAGTATTTGTTGAGATTTCTGGAGATTCGTAATTTTTGGAAGCTTGGCAACCCCTTCCCATGAAAGTGTTTCTCGCCAGTCACTGCTTAGGGCTACATCAAGAGGAAACAAAACGTAGAGATAGAATGTGAAACTACTTTGTTGTGTCAAGTTTCAAGAAGCTAGCACAAACCATGTTGGATTTAGAGTTCCAAATACATCTATCAATATAGGAGAAAAAAGAGTGAAACCTAAAAATTCAAACTGTTACTGGAAATGAACGCTTCAACATAGAAGAATGAAATTTGGGGAACCAAGTCGCCTTAGTGTACTGATCATTACCTGAAAGTATCATCCAGTTTGGGTCAAAAAATATTTGCTGAGATTTCTGGAGATTCGTAATTTTTGGAGACTTGGCAAACCCTTCCCATGAAAGTGTTTCTCGCCAGTCACTGCTTAGGGCTACATGAAGAGGAAACAAAACGTAGAGATAGAACGTGAAACTACTTTGTTGTGTCAAGTTTCAAGAAGCTAGCAAAACCGTGTTGGATTTAGAGTTCAAATACATCTATCAATATAGGAGAAAACAGAGTGAAACCTAAAAATTCAAACTGTTATTGGAAATGAACGCTTCAACACAGAAGAACGAAATTTGGGGAACCAAGTCGCCTTAGTGTACTGATCATTACCTGAAAGTATCATCCAGTTTGGGTGAAAAAATATTTGCTGAGATTTCTGGAGATTCGTAATTTTTGGAAGCTTGGCAACCCCTTCCCATGAAAGTGTTTCTCGCCAGTCACTGCTTAGGGCTACATCAAGAGGAAACAAAACGTAGAGATAGAATGTGAAACTACTTTGTTGTGTCAAGCTTCAAGAAGCTACCACAAATCGTGTTGGGTTTAGAGTTCCAATACATCTATCAATATAGGAGAAAACAGAGTGAAACTTAAAAATTCAAACTGTTAGTGGAAATGAACGCTTCAACATAGAAGAACGAAATTTGGGGAACCAAGTCGCCTTAGTGTACTGATCATTACCTGAAAGTATCATCCAGTTTGGGTGAAAAAATATTTGCTGAGATTTCTGGAGATTCGTAATTTTTGGAAGCTTGGCAACCCCTTCCCATGAAAGTGTTTCTCGCCAGTCACTGCTTAGGGCTACATCAAGAGGAAACAAAACGTAGAGATAGAACGTGAAACTACTTTGTTGTGTCAAGTTTCAAGAAGCTAGCACAAACCGTCTTGGATTTAGAGTTCCAAATACATCTATCAATATAGGAGAAAACAGAGTGAAACCTAAAAATTCAAACTGTTACTGGAAATTAACGCTTCAACATAGAAGAACGAAATTTGGGGAACCAAGTCGCCTTAGTGTACTGATCATTACCTGAAAGTATCATCCAGTTTGGGTGAAAAAATATTTGCTGAGATTTCTGGAGATTCGTAATTTTTGGAAGCTTGGCAACCCCTTCCCATGAAAGTGTTTCTCGCCAGTCACTGCTTAGGGCTACATCAAGAGGAAACAAAACGTAGAGATAGAATGTGAAACTACTTTGTTGTGTCAAGTTTCAAGAAGCTAGCACAAACCATGTTGGATTTAGAGTTCCAAATACATCTATCAATATAGGAGAAAACAGAGTGAAACCTAAAAATTCAAACTGTTACTGGAAATGAACGCTTCAACATAGAAGAATGAAATTTGGGGAACCAAGTCGCCTTAGTGTACTGATCATTACCTGAAAGTATCATCCAGTTTGGGTGAAAAAATATTTGCTGAGATTTCTGGAGATTCGTAATTTTTGGAAGCTTGGCAACCCCTTCCCATGAAAGTGTTTCTCGCCAGTCACTGCTTAGGGCTATATCAAGAGGAAACAAAACGTAGAGATAGAATGTGAAACTACTTTGTTGTGTCAAGCTTCAAGAAGCTAGCACAAATCGTGTTGGATTTAGAGTTCCAAATACATCTATCAATATAGGAGAAAACAGAGTGAAACCTAAAAATTCAAACTGTTACTGGAAATTAACGCTTCAACATAGAAGAACGAAATTTGGGGAACCAAGTCGCCTTAGTGTACTGATCATTACCTGAAAGTATCATCCAGTTTGGGTGAAAAAATATTTGCTGAGATTTCTGGAGATTCGTAATTTTTGGAAGCTTGGCAACCCCTTCCCATGAAAGTGTTTCTCGCCAGTCACTGCTTAGGGCTACATCAAGAGGAAACAAAACGTAGAGATAGAACGTGAAACTACTTTGTTTTGTCAACTTTCAAGAAGCTAGCACAAACCGTGTTGGATTCAGAGTTCCAAATACATCTATCAATATAGGAGAAAACAGAGTGAAACCTAAAAATTCAAACTGTTACTGGAAATGAACGCTTCAACATAGAAGAACGAAATTTGGGGAACCAAGTCGCCTTAGTGTACTGATCATTACCTGAAAGTATCATCCAGTTTGGGTGAAAAAATATTTGCTGAGATTTCTGGAGATTCGTAATTTTGGGAAGCTTGGCAACCCCTTCCCATGAAAGTGTTTCTCGCCAGTCATTGCTTAGGGCTACATCAAGAGGAAACAAAACGTAGAGATAGAACGTGAAACTACTTTGTTGTGTCAAGTTTCAAGAAGCTAGCACAAACCGTCTTGGATTTAGAGTTCCAAATACATCTATCAATATAGGAGAAAAGAGAGTGAAACCTAAAAATTCAAACTGTTACTGGAAATGAACGCTTCAACATAGAAGAACGAAATTTGGGGAACCAAGTCGCCTTAGTGTACTGATCATTACCTGAAAGTATCATCCAGTTTGGGTGAAAAAATATTTGCTGAGATTTCTGGAGATTCGTAATTTTTGGAAGCTTGGCAACCCCTTCCCATGAAAGTGTTTCTCGCCAGTCACTGCTTAGGGCTACATCAAGAGGAAACAAAACGTAGAGATAGAACGTGAAACTACTTTGTTGTGTCAAGTTTCAAGAAGCTAGCACAAACCATGTTGGATTTAGAGTTCCAAATACATCTATCAATATAGGAGAAAACAGAGTGAAACCTAAAAATTCAAACTGTTACTGGAAATGAACGCTTCAACATAGAAGAATGAAATTTGGGGAACCAAGTCGCCTTAGTGTACTGATCATTACCTGAAAGTATCATCCAGTTTGGGTCAAAAAATATTTGCTGAGATTTCTGGAGATTCGTAATTTTTGGAGACTTGGCAAACCCTTCCCTTGAAAGTGTTTCTCGCCAGTCACTGCTTAGGGCTACATGAAGAGGAAACAAAACGTAGAGATAGAACGTGAAACTACTTTGTTGTGTCAAGTTTCAAGAAGCTAGCAAAACCGTGTTGGATTTAGAGTTCCAAATACATCTATCAATATAGGAGAAAACAGAGTGAAACCTAAAAATTCAAACTGTTACTGGAAATGAACGCTTCAACACAGAATAACGAAATTTGGGGAACCAAGTCGTCTTAGTGTACTGATCATTACCTGAAAGTATCATCCAGTTTGGGTGAAAAAATATTTGCTGAGATTTCTGGAGATTCGTAATTTTTGGAAGCTTGGCAACCCCTTCCCATGAAAGTGTTTCTCGCCAGTCACTGCTTAGGGCTATATCAAGAGGAAACAAAACGTAGAGATAGAATGTGAAACTACTTTGTTTTGTCAAGCTTCAAGAAGCTAGCACAAATCGTGTTGGATTTAGAGTTCCAAATACATCTATCAATATAGGAGAAAACAGAGTGAAACCTAAAAATTCAAACTGTTACTGGAAATGAACGCTTCAACATAGAAGAACGAAATTTGGGGAACCAAGTCGCCTTAGTGTACTGATCATTACCTGAAAGTATCATCCAGTTTGGGTGAAAAAATATTTGCTGAGATTTCTGGAGATTCGTAATTTTTGGAAGCTTGGCAACCCCTTCCCATGAAAGTGTTTCTCGCCAGTCACTGCTTAGGGCTACATCAAGAGGAAACAAAACGTAGAGATAGAACGTGAAACTACTTTGTTTTGTCAACTTTCAAGAAGCTAGCACAAACCGTGTTGGATTCAGAGTTCCAAATACATCTATCAATATAGGAGAAAACAGAGTGAAACCTAAAAATTGAAACTGTTACTGGAAATGAACGCTTCAACATAGAAGAACGAAATTTGGGGAACCAAGTCGCCTTAGTGTACTGATCATTACCTGAAAGTATCATCCAGTTTGGGTGAAAAAATATTTGCTGAGATTTCTGGAGATTCGTAATTTTTGGAAGCTTGGCAACCCCTTCCCATGAAAGTGTTTCTCGCCAGTCACTGCTTAGGGCTATATCAAGAGGAAACAAAACGTAGAGATAGAATGTGAAACTACTTTGTTGTGTCAAGCTTCAAGAAGCTAGCACAAATCGTGTTGGATTTAGAGTTCCAAATACATCTATCAATATAGGAGAAAACAGAGTGAAACCTAAAAATTCAAACTGTTACTGGCAATTAACGCTTCAACATAGAAGAACGAAATTTGGGGAACCAAGTCGCCTTAGTGTACTGATCATTACCTGAAAGTATCATCCAGTTTGGGTGAAAAAATATTTGCTGAGATTTCTGGAGATTCGTAATTTTTGGAAGCTTGGCAACCCCTTCCCATGAAAGTGTTTCTCGCCAGTCACTGCTTAGGGCTACATCAAGAGGAAACAAAACGTAGAGATAGAACGTGAAACTACTTTGTTTTGTCAACTTTCAAGAAGCTAGCAGAAACCGTGTTGGATTCAGAGTTCCAAATACATCTATCAATATAGGAGAAAACAGAGTGAAACCTAAAAATTCAAACTGTTACTGGAAATGAACGCTTCAACATAGAAGAACGAAATTTGGGGAACCAAGTCGCCTTAGTGTACTGATCATTACCTGAAAGTATCATCCAGTTTGGGTGAAAAAATATTTGCTGAGATTTCTGGAGATTCGTAATTTTTGGAAGCTTGGCAACCCCTTCCCATGAAAGTGTTTCTCGCCAGTCATTGCTTAGGGCTACATCAAGAGGAAACAAAACGTAGAGATAGAACGTGAAACTACTTTGTTGTGTCAAGTTTCAAGAAGCTAGCACAAACCGTCTTGGATTTAGAGTTCCAAATACATCTATCAATATAGGAGAAAAGAGAGTGAAACCTAAAAATTCAAACTGTTACTGGAAATGAACGCTTCAACATAGAAGAACGAAATTTGGGGAACCAAGTCGCCTTAGTGTACTGATCATTACCTGAAAGTATCATCCAGTTTGGGTGAAAAAGTATTTGTTGAGATTTCTGGAGATTCGTAATTTTTGGAAGCTTGGCAACCCCTTCCCATGAAAGTGTTTCTCGCCAGTCACTGCTTAGGGCTACATCAAGAGGAAACAAAACGTAGAGATAGAATGTGAAACTACTTTGTTGTGTCAAGTTTCAAGAAGCTAGCACAAACCATGTTGGATTTAGAGTTCCAAATACATCTATCAATATAGGAGAAAAAAGAGTGAAACCTAAAAATTCAAACTGTTACTGGAAATGAACGCTTCAACATAGAAGAATGAAATTTGGGGAACCAAGTCGCCTTAGTGTACTGATCATTACCTGAAAGTATCATCCAGTTTGGGTCAAAAAATATTTGCTGAGATTTCTGGAGATTCGTAATTTTTGGAGACTTGGCAAACCCTTCCCATGAAAGTGTTTCTCGCCAGTCACTGCTTAGGGCTACATGAAGAGGAAACAAAACGTAGAGATAGAACGTGAAACTACTTTGTTGTGTCAAGTTTCAAGAAGCTAGCAAAACCGTGTTGGATTTAGAGTTCAAATACATCTATCAATATAGGAGAAAACAGAGTGAAACCTAAAAATTCAAACTGTTATTGGAAATGAACGCTTCAACACAGAAGAACGAAATTTGGGGAACCAAGTCGCCTTAGTGTACTGATCATTACCTGAAAGTATCATCCAGTTTGGGTGAAAAAATATTTGCTGAGATTTCTGGAGATTCGTAATTTTTGGAAGCTTGGCAACCCCTTCCCATGAAAGTGTTTCTCGCCAGTCACTGCTTAGGGCTACATCAAGAGGAAACAAAACGTAGAGATAGAATGTGAAACTACTTTGTTGTGTCAAGCTTCAAGAAGCTACCACAAATCGTGTTGGGTTTAGAGTTCCAATACATCTATCAATATAGGAGAAAACAGAGTGAAACTTAAAAATTCAAACTGTTAGTGGAAATGAACGCTTCAACATAGAAGAACGAAATTTGGGGAACCAAGTCGCCTTAGTGTACTGATCATTACCTGAAAGTATCATCCAGTTTGGGTGAAAAAATATTTGCTGAGATTTCTGGAGATTCGTAATTTTTGGAAGCTTGGCAACCCCTTCCCATGAAAGTGTTTCTCGCCAGTCACTGCTTAGGGCTACATCAAGAGGAAACAAAACGTAGAGATAGAACGTGAAACTACTTTGTTGTGTCAAGTTTCAAGAAGCTAGCACAAACCGTCTTGGATTTAGAGTTCCAAATACATCTATCAATATAGGAGAAAACAGAGTGAAACCTAAAAATTCAAACTGTTACTGGAAATGAACGCTTCAACATAGAAGAACGAAATTTGGGGAACCAAGTCGCCTTAGTGTACTGATCATTACCTGAAAGTATCATCCAGTTTGGGTGAAAAAATATTTGCTGAGATTTCTGGAGATTCGTAATTTTTGGAAGCTTGGCAACCCCTTCCCATGAAAGTGTTTCTCGCCAGTCACTGCTTAGGGCTACATCAAGAGGAAACAAAACGTAGAGATAGAATGTGAAACTACTTTGTTGTGTCAAGTTTCAAGAAGCTAGCACAAACCATGTTGGATTTAGAGTTCCAAATACATCTATCAATATAGGAGAAAACAGAGTGAAACCTAAAAATTCAAACTGTTACTGGAAATGAACGCTTCAACATAGAAGAATGAAATTTGGGGAACCAAGTCGCCTTAGTGTACTGATCATTACCTGAAAGTATCATCCAGTTTGGGTGAAAAAATATTTGCTGAGATTTCTGGAGATTCGTAATTTTTGGAAGCTTGGCAACCCCTTCCCATGAAAGTGTTTCTCGCCAGTCACTGCTTAGGGCTATATCAAGAGGAAACAAAACGTAGAGATAGAATGTGAAACTACTTTGTTGTGTCAAGCTTCAAGAAGCTAGCACAAATCGTGTTGGATTTAGAGTTCCAAATACATCTATCAATATAGGAGAAAACAGAGTGAAACCTAAAAATTCAAACTGTTACTGGAAATTAACGCTTCAACATAGAAGAACGAAATTTGGGGAACCAAGTCGCCTTAGTGTACTGATCATTACCTGAAAGTATCATCCAGTTTGGGTGAAAAAATATTTGCTGAGATTTCTGGAGATTCGTAATTTTTGGAAGCTTGGCAACCCCTTCCCATGAAAGTGTTTCTCGCCAGTCACTGCTTAGGGCTACATCAAGAGGAAACAAAACGTAGAGATAGAACGTGAAACTACTTTGTTTTGTCAACTTTCAAGAAGCTAGCACAAACCGTGTTGGATTCAGAGTTCCAAATACATCTATCAATATAGGAGAAAACAGAGTGAAACCTAAAAATTCAAACTGTTACTGGAAATGAACGCTTCAACATAGAAGAACGAAATTTGGGGAACCAAGTCGCCTTAGTGTACTGATCATTACCTGAAAGTATCATCCAGTTTGGGTGAAAAAATATTTGATGAGATTTCTGGAGATTCGTAATTTTGGGAAGCTTGGCAACCCCTTCCCATGAAAGTGTTTCTCGCCAGTCATTGCTTAGGGCTACATCAAGAGGAAACAAAACGTAGAGATAGAACGTGAAACTACTTTGTTGTGTCAAGTTTCAAGAAGCTAGCACAAACCGTCTTGGATTTAGAGTTCCAAATACATCTATCAATATAGGAGAAAAGAGAGTGAAACCTAAAAATTCAAACTGTTACTGGAAATGAACGCTTCAACATAGAAGAACGAAATTTGGGGAACCAAGTCGCCTTAGTGTACTGATCATTACCTGAAAGTATCATCCAGTTTGGGTGAAAAAATATTTGCTGAGATTTCTGGAGATTCGTAATTTTTGGAAGCTTGGCAACCCCTTCCCATGAAAGTGTTTCTCGCCAGTCACTGCTTAGGGCTACATCAAGAGGAAACAAAACGTAGAGATAGAATGTGAAACTACTTTGTTGTGTCAAGTTTCAAGAAGCTAGCACAAACCATGTTGGATTTAGAGTTCCAAATACATCTATCAATATAGGAGAAAACAGAGTGAAACCTAAAAATTCAAACTGTTACTGGAAATGAACGCTTCAACATAGAAGAATGAAATTTGGGGAACCAAGTCGCCTTAGTGTACTGATCATTACCTGAAAGTATCATCCAGTTTGGGTCAAAAAATATTTGCTGAGATTTCTGGAGATTCGTAATTTTTGGAGACTTGGCAAACCCTTCCCTTGAAAATGTTTCTCGCCAGTCACTGCTTAGGGCTACATGAAGAGGAAACAAAACGTAGAGATAGAACGTGAAACTACTTTGTTGTGTCAAGTTTCAAGAAGCTAGCAAAACCGTGTTGGATTTAGAGTTCCAAATACATCTATCAATATAGGAGAAAACAGAGTGAAACCTAAAAATTCAAACTGTTACTGGAAATGAACGCTTCAACACAGAAGAACGAAATTTGGGGAACCAAGTCGTCTTAGTGTACTGATCATTACCTGAAAGTATCATCCAGTTTGGGTGAAAAAATATTTGCTGAGATTTCTGGAGATTCGTAATTTTTGGAAGCTTGGCAACCCCTTCCCATGAAAGTGTTTCTCGCCAGTCACTGCTTAGGGCTACATCAAGAGGAAACAAAACGTAGAGATAGAACGTGAAACTACTTTGTTTTGTCAACTTTCAAGAAGCTAGCACAAACCGTGTTGGATTCAGAGTTCCAAATACATCTATCAATATAGGAGAAAACAGAGTGAAACCTAAAAATTCAAACTGTTACTGGAAATGAACGCTTCAACATAGAAGAACGAAATTTGGGGAACCAAGTCGCCTTAGTGTACTGATCATTACCTGAAAGTATCATCCAGTTTGGGTGAAAAAATATTTGCTGAGATTTCTGGAGATTCGTAATTTTGGGAAGCTTGGCAACCCCTTCCCATGAAAGTGTTTCTCGCCAGTCATTGCTTCGGGCTACATCAAGAGGAAACAAAACGTAGAGATAGAACGTGAAACTACTTTGTTGTGTCAAGTTTCAAGAAGCTAGCACAAACCGTCTTGGATTTAGAGTTCCAAATACATCTATCAATATAGGAGAAAAGAGAGTGAAACCTAAAAATTCAAACTGTTACTGGAAATGAACGCTTCAACATAGAAGAACGAAATTTGGGGAACCAAGTCGCCTTAGTGTACTGATCATTACCTGAAAGTATCATCCAGTTTGGGTGAAAAAATATTTGCTGAGATTTCTGGAGATTCGTAATTTTTGGAAGCTTGGCAACCCCTTCCCATGAAAGTGTTTCTCGCCAGTCACTGCTTAGGGCTACATCAAGAGGAAACAAAACGTAGAGATAGAATGTGAAACTACTTTGTTGTGTCAAGTTTCAAGAAGCTAGCACAAACCATGTTGGATTTAGAGTTCCAAATACATCTATCAATATAGGAGAAAACCGAGTGAAACCTAAAAATTCAAACTGTTACTGGAAATGAACGCTTCAACATAGAAGAATGAAATTTGGGGAACCAAGTCGCCTTAGTGTACTGATCATTACCTGAAAGTATCATCCAGTTTGGGTCAAAAAATATTTGCTGAGATTTCTGGAGATTCGTAATTTTTGGAGACTTGGCAAACCCTTCCCATGAAAGTGTTTCTCGCCAGTCACTGCTTAGGGCTACATGAAGAGGAAACAAAACGTAGAGATAGAACATGAAACTACTTTGTTGTGTCAAGTTTCAAGAAGCTAGCAAAACCGTGTTGGATTTAGAGTTCCAAATACATCTATCAATATAGGAGAAAACAGAGTGAAACCTAAAAATTCAAACTGTTACTGGAAATGAACGCTTCAACACAGAAGAACGAAATTTGGGGAACCAAGTCGTCTTAGTGTACTGATCATTACCTAAAAGTATCATCCAGTTTGGGTGAAAAAAATATTTGCTGAGATTTCTGGAGATTCGTAATTTTTGGAAGCTTGGCAACCCCTTCCCATGAAAGTGTTACTCGCCAGTCACTGCTTAGGGCAACATCAAGAGGAAACAAAACGTAGAGATAGAACGTGAAACTACTTTGTTGTGTCAAGTTTCAAGAAGCTGGAACAAACCGTGTTGGATTTAGAGTTCCAAATACATCTATCAATATAGGAGAAAACAGAGTGAAACCTAAAAATTCAAACTGTTACTGGAAATGAACGCTTCAACATAGAAGAACGAAATTTGGGGAACCAAGTCGCCTTAGTGTACTGATCATTACCTGAAAGTATCATCCAGTTTGGGTGAAAAAATATTTGCTGAGATTTCTGGAGATTCGTAATTTTTGGAAGCTTGGCAACCCCTTCCCATGAAAGTGTTTCTCGCCAGTCACTGCTTAGGGCTACATCAAGAGGAAACAAAACGTAGAGATAGAATGTGAAACTACTTTGTTGTGTCAAGCTTCAAGAAGCTACCACAAATCGTGTTGGGTTTAGAGTTCCAATACATCTATCAATATAGGAGAAAAGAGAGTGAAACCTAAAAATTCAAACTGTTAGTGGAAATGAACGCTTCAACATAGAAGAACGAAATTTGGGGAACCAAGTCGCCTTAGTGTACTGATCATTACCTGAAAGTATCATCCAGTTTGGGTGAAAAAATATTTGCTGAGATTTCTGGAGATTCGTAATTTTTGGAAGCTTGGCAACCCCTTCCCATGAAAGTGTTTCTCGCCAGTCACTGCTTAGGGCTACATCAAGAGGAAACAAAACGTAGAGATAGAACGTGAAACTACTTTGTTGTGTCAAGTTTCAAGAAGCTAGCACAAACCGTGTTGGATTTAGAGTTCCAAATACATCTATCAATATAGGAGAAAACAGAGTGAAACCTAAAAATTGAAACTGTTACTGGAAATGAACGCTTCAACATAGAAGAACGAAATTTGGGGAACCAAGTCGCCTTAGTGTACTGATCATTACCTGAAAGTATCATCCAGTTTGGGTGAAAAAATATTTGCTGAGATTTCTGGAGATTCGTAATTTTTGGAAGCTTGGCAACCCCTTCCCATGAAAGTGTTTCTCGCCAGTCACTGCTTAGGGCTACATCAAGAGGAAACAAAACGTAGAGATAGAATGTGAAACTACTTTGTTGTGTCAAGTTTCAAGAAGCTAGCACAAACCATGTTGGATTTAGAGTTCCAAATACATCTATCAATATAGGAGTAAACAGAGTGAAACCTAAAAATTCAAACTGTTACTGGAAATGAACGCTTCAACATAGAAGAATGAAATTTGGGGAACCAAGTCGCCTTAGTGTACTGATCATTACCTGAAAGTATCATCCAGTTTGGGTGAAAAAATATTTGCTGAGATTTCTGGAGATTCGTAATTTTTGGAGACTTGGCAAACCCTTCCCATGAAAGTGTTTCTCGCCAGTCACTGCTTAGGGCTACATCAAGAGGAAACAAAACGTAGAGATAGAACGTGAAACTACTTTGCTGTGTCAAGTTTCAAGAAGCTAGCACAAACCGTTTTGGATTTAGCGTTCCAAATACATCTATCAATATAGGAGAAAACAGAGTGAAACCTAAAAATTCAAACTGTTACTGGAAATGAACGCTTCAACATAGAAGAACGAAATTTGGGGAACCAAGTCGCCTTAGTGTACTGATCATTACCTGAAAGTATCATCCAGTTTGGGTGAAAAAATATTTGCTGAGATTTCTGGAGATTCGTAATTTTTGGAAGCTTGGCAACCCCTTCCCATGAAAGTGTTTCTCGCCAGTCACTGCTTAGGGCTACATCAAGAGGAAACAAAACGTAGAGATAGAATGTGAAACTACTTTGTTGTGTCAAGCTTCAAGAAGCTACCACAAATCGTGTTGGGTTTAGAGTTCCAATACATCTATCAATATAGGAGAAAACAGAGTGAAACTTAAAAATTCAAACTGTTAGTGGAAATGAACGCTTCAACATAGAAGAACGAAATTTGGGGAACCAAGTCGCCTTAGTGTACTGATCATTACCTGAAAGTATCATCCAGTTTGGGTGAAAAAATATTTGCTGAGATTTCTGGAGATTCGTAATATTTGGAAGCTTGGCAACCCCTTCCCATGAAAGTGTTTCTCGCCAGTCACTGCTTAGGGCTACATCAAGAGGAAACAAAACGTAGAGATAGAACGTGAAACTACTTTGTTTTGTCAACTTTCAAGAAGCTAGCACAAACCGTGTTGGATTCAGAGTTCCAAATACATCTATCAATATAGGAGAAAACAGAGTGAAACCTAAAAATTCAAACTGTTACTGGAAATGAACGCTTCAACATAGAAGAACGAAATTTGGGGAACCAAGTCGCCTTAGTGTACTGATCATTACCTGAAAGTATCATCCAGTTTGGGTGAAAAAATATTTGCTGAGATTTCTGGAGATTCGTAATTTTGGGAAGCTTGGCAACCCCTTCCCATGAAAGTGTTTCTCGCCAGTCATTGCTTAGGGCTACATCAAGAGGAAACAAAACGTAGAGATAGAACGTGAAACTACTTTGTTGTGTCAAGTTTCAAGAAGCTAGCACAAACCGTCTTGGATTTAGAGTTCCAAATACATCTATCATTATAGGAGAAAAGAGAGTGAAACCTAAAAATTCAAACTGTTACTGGAAATGAACGCTTCAACATAGAAGAACGAAATTTGGGGAACCAAGTCGCCTTAGTGTACTGATCATTACCTGAAAGTATCATCCAGTTTGGGTGAAAAAGTATTTGTTGAGATTTCTGGAGATTCGTAATTTTTGGAAGCTTGGCAACCCCTTCCCATGAAAGTGTTTCTCGCCAGTCACTGCTTAGGGCTACATCAAGAGGAAACAAAACGTAGAGATAGAATGTGAAACTACTTTGTTGTGTCAAGTTTCAAGAAGCTAGCACAAACCATGTTGGATTTAGATTTCCAAATACATCTATCAATATAGGAGAAAACAGAGTGAAACCTAAAAATTCAAACTGTTACTGGAAATGAACGCTTCAACACAGAAGAACGAAATTTGGGGAACCAAGTCGCCTTAGTATACTGATCATTACCTGAAAGTATCATCCAGTTTGGGTCAAAAAATATTTGCTGAGATTTCTGGAGATTCGTAATTTTTGGAGACTTGGCAAACCCTTCCCATGAAAGTGTTTCTCGCCAGTCACTGCTTAGGGCTACATGAAGAGGAAACAAAACGTAGAGATAGAACGTGAAACTACTTTGTTGTGTCAAGTTTCAAGAAGCTAGCAAAACCGTGTTGGATTTAGAGTTCCAAATACATCTATCAATATAGGAGAAAACAGAGTGAAACCTAAAAATTCAAACTGTTATTGGAAATGAACGCTTCAACACAGAAGAACGAAATTTGGGGAACCAAGTCGTCTTAGTGTACTGATCATTACCTGAAAGTATCATCCAGTTTGGGTGAAAAAAATATTTGCTGAGATTTCTGGAGATTCGTAATTTTTGGAAGCTTGGCAACCCCTTCCCATGAAAGTGTTACTCGCCAGTCACTGCTTAGGGCAACATCAAGAGGAAACAAAACGTAGAGATAGAACGTGAAACTACTTTGTTGTGTCAAGTTTCAAGAAGCTAGAACAAACCGTGTTGGATTTAGAGTTCCAAATACATCTATCAATATAGGAGAAAACAGAGTGAAACCTAAAAATTCAAACTGTTACTGGAAATGAACGCTTCAACATAGAAGAACGAAATTTGGGGAACCAAGTCGCCTTAGTGTACTGATCATTACCTGAAAGTATCATCCAGTTTGGGTGAAAAAATATTTGCTGAGATTTCTGGAGATTCGTAATTTTTGGAAGCTTGGCAACCCCTTCCCATGAAAGTGTTTCTCGCCAGTCACTGCTTAGGGCTACATCAAGAGGAAACAAATCGTAGAGATAGAATGTGAAACTACTTTGTTGTGTCAAGTTTCAAGAAGCTAGCACAAACCATGTTGGATTTAGAGTTCCAAATACATCTATCAATATAGGAGAAAACAGAGTGAAACCTAAAAATTCAAACTGTTACTGGAAATGAACGCTTAAACATAGAAGAATGAAATTTGGGGAACCAAGTCGCCTTAGTGTACTGATCATTACCTGAAAGTATCATCCAGTTTGGGTGAAAAAATATTTGCTGAGATTTCTGGAGATTCGTAATTTTTGGAGACTTGGCAAACCCTTCCCATGAAAGTGTTTCTCGCCAGTCACTGCTTAGGGCTACATCAAGAGGAAACAAAACGTAGAGATAGAACGTGAAACTACTTTGCTGTGTCAAGTTTCAAGAAGCTAGCACAAACCGTTTTGGATTTAGCGTTCCAAATACATCTATCAATATAGGAGAAAACAGAGTGAAACCTAAAAATTCAAACTGTTACTGGAAATGAACGCTTCAACATAGAAGAACGAAATTTGGGGAACCAAGTCGCCTTAGTGTACTGATCATTACCTGAAAGTATCATCCAGTTTGGGTGAAAAAATATTTGCTGAGATTTCTGGAGATTCGTAATTTTTGGAAGCTTGGCAACCCCTTCCCATGAAAGTGTTTCTCGCCAGTCACTGCTTAGGGCTACATCAAGAGGAAACAAAACGTAGAGATAGAATGTGAAACTACTTTGTTGTGTCAAGCTTCAAGAAGCTACCACAAATCGTGTTGGGTTTAGAGTTCCAATACATCTATCAATATAGGAGAAAACAGAGTGAAACTTAAAAATTCAAACTGTTAGTGGAAATGAACGCTTCAACATAGAAGAACGAAATTTGGGGAACCAAGTCGCCTTAGTGTACTGATCATTACCTGAAAGTATCATCCAGTTTGGGTGAAAAAATATTTGCTGAGATTTCTGGAGATTCGTAATTTTGGGAAGCTTGGCAACCCCTTCCCATGAAAGTGTTTCTCGCCAGTCACTGCTTAGGGCTACATCAAGAGGAAACAAAACGTAGAGATAGAACGTGAAACTACTTTGTTGTGTCAAGTTTCAAGAAGCTAGCACAAACCGTCTTGGATTTAGAGTTCCAAATACATCTATCAATATAGGAGAAAACAGAGTGAAACCTAAAAATTCAAACTGTTACTGGAAATGAACGCTTCAACATAGAAGAACGAAATTTGGGGAACCAAGTCGCCTTAGTGTACTGATCATTACCTGAAAGTATCATCCAGTTTGGGTGAAAAAATATTTGCTGAGATTTCTGGAGATTCGTAATTTTTGGAAGCTTGGCAACCCCTTCCCATGAAAGTGTTTCTCGCCAGTCACTGCTTAGGGCTACATCAAGAGGAAACAAAACGTAGAGATAGAACGTGAAACTACTTTGTTGTGTCAAGTTTCAAGAAGCTAGCACAAACCATGTTGGATTTAGAGTTCCAAATACATCTATCAATATAGGAGAAAACAGAGTGAAACCTAAAAATTCAAACTGTTACTGGAAATGAACGCTTCAACATAGAAGAACGAAATTTGGGGAACCAAGTCGCCTTAGTGTACTGATCATTACCTGAAAGTATCATCCAGTTTGGGTGAAAAAATATTTGCTGAGATTTCTGGAGATTCGTAATTTTTGGAAGCTTGGCAACCCCTTCCCATGAAAGTGTTTCTCGCCAGTCACTGCTTAGGGCTACATCAAGAGGAAACAAAACGTAGAGATAGAACGTGAAACTACTTGGTTTTGTCAACTTTCAAGAAGCTAGCACAAACCGTGTTGGATTCAGAGTTCCAAATACATCTATCAATATAGGAGAAAACAGAGTGAAACCTAAAAATTCAAACTGTTACTGGAAATGAACGCTTCAACATAGAAGAACGAAATTTGGGGAACCAAGTCGCCTTAGTGTACTGATCATTACCTGAAAGTATCATCCAGTTTGGGTGAAAAAATATTTGCTGAGATTTCTGGAGATTCGTAATTTTGGGAAGCTTGGCAACCCCTTCCCATGAAAGTGTTTCTCGCCAGTCACTGCTTAGGGCTACATCAAGAGGAAACAAAACGTAGAGATAGAACGTGAAACTACTTTGTTGTGTCAAGCTTCCAGAAGCTAGCACAAACCGTCTTGGATTTAGAGTTCCAAATACATCTATCAATATAGGAGAAAACAGAGTGAAACCTAAAAATTCAAACTGTTACTGGAAATGAACGCTTCAACATAGAAGAACGAAATTTGGGGAACCAAGTCGCCTTAGTGTACTGATCATTACCTGAAAGTATCATCCAGTTTGGGTGAAAAAATATTTGCTGAGATTTCTGGAGATTCGTAATTTTTGGAAGCTTGGCAACCCCTTCCCATGAAAGTGTTTCTCGCCAGTCACTGCTTAGGGCTACATCAAGAGGAAACAAAACGTAGAGATAGAACGTGAAACTACTTTGTTGTGTCAAGTTTCAAGAAGCTAGCACAAACCATGTTGGATTTAGAGTTCCAAATACATCTATCAATATAGGAGAAAACAGAGTGAAACCTAAAAATTCAAACTGTTACTGGAAATGAACGCTTCAACATAGAAGAACGAAATTTGGGGAACCAAGTCGCCTTAGCGTACTGATCATTACCTGAAAGTATCATCCAGTTTGGGTGAAAAAATATTTGCTGAGATTTCTGGAGATTCGTAATTTTTGGAAGCTTGGCAACCCCTTCCCATGAAAGTGTTTCTCGCCAGTCACTGCTTAGGGCTACATCAAGAGGAAACAAAACGTAGAGATAGAACGTGAAACTACTTTGTTGTGTCAAGTTTCAAGAAGCTAGCACAAACCGTCTTGGATTTAGAGTTCCAAATACATCTATCAATACAGGAGAAAACAGAGTGAAACCTAAAAATTCAAACTGTTACTGGAAATGAATGCTTCAACATAGAAGAACGAAATTTGGGGAACCAAGTCGCCTTAGTGTACTGATCATTACCTGAAAGTATCATCCAGTTTGGGTGAAAAAATATTTGCTGAGATTTCTGGAGATTCGTAATTTTTGGAAGCTTGGCAACCCCTTCCCATGAAAGTGTTTCTCGCCAGTCACTGCTTAGGGCTACACCAAGAGGAAACAAAACGTAGAGATAGAACGTGAAACTACTTTGTTGTGTCAAGCTTCAAGAAGCTAGCACAAACCCTCTTGGATTTAGACTTCCAAATACATCTATCAATATAGGAGAAAGAGTGAAACCTAAAAATTCAAACTGTTACTGGAAATGAACGCTTCAACATAGAAGAACGAAATTTGGGGAACCAAGTCGCCTTAGTGTACTGATCATTACCTGAAAGTATCATCCAGTTTGGGTGAAAAAATATTTGCTGAGATTTCTGGAGATTCGTAATTTTTGGAAGCTTGGCAACCCCTTCCCATGAAAGTGTTTCTCGCCAGTCACTGCTTAGGGCTACATCAAGAGGAAACAAAACGTAGAGATAGAACGTGAAACTACTTTGTTGTGTCAAGTTTCAAGAAGCTAGCACAAACCATGTTGGATTTAGAGTTCCAAATACATCTATCAATATAGGAGAAAACAGAGTGAAACCTAAAAATTCAAAATGTTACTGGAAATGAACGCTTCAACATAGAAGAACGAAATTTGGGGAACCAAGTCGCCTTAGTGTACTGATCATTACCTGAAAGTATCATCCAGTTTGGGTGAAAAAATATTTGCTGAGATTTCTGGAGATTCGTAATTTTTGGAAGCTTGGCAACCCCTTCCCATGAAAGTGTTTCTCGCCAGTCACTGCTTAGGGCTACATCAAGAGGAAACAAAACGTAGAGATAGAACGTGAAACTACTTTGTTGTGTCAAGCTTCAAGAAGCTAGCACAAACCGTCTTGGATTTAGAGTTCCAAATACATCTATCAATATAGGAGAAAACAGAGTGAAACCTAAAAATTCAAACTGTTACTGGAAATGAACGCTTCAACATAGAAGAACGAAATTTGGGGAACCAAGTCGCCTTAGTGTACTGATCATTACCTGAAAGTATCATCCAGTTTGGGTGAAAAAATATTTGCTGAGATTTCTGGAGATTCGTAATTTTTGGAAGCTTGGCAACCCCTTCCCATGAAAGTGTTTCTCGCCAGTCACTGCTTAGGGCTACATCAAGAGGAAACAAAACGTAGAGATAGAACGTGAAACTACTTTGTTGTGTCAAGTTTCAAGAAGCTAGCACAAACCATGTTGGATTTAGAGTTCCAAATACATCTATCAATATAGGAGAAAACAGAGTGAAACCTAAAAATTCAAACTGTTACTGGAAATGAACGCTTCAACATAGAAGAACGAAATTTGGGGAACCAAGTCGCCTTAGTGTACTGATCATTACCTGAAAGTATCATCCAGTTTGGGTGAAAAAATATTTGCTGAGATTTCTGGAGATTCGTAATTTTGGGAAGCTTGGCAACCCCTTCCCATGAAAGTGTTTCTCGCCAGTCACTGCTTAGGGCTACATCAAGAGGAAACAAAACGTAGAGATAGAACGTGAAACTACTTTGTTTTGTCAACTTTCAAGAAGCTAGCACAAACCGTGTTGGATTCAGAGTTCCAAATACATCTATCAATATAGGAGAAAACAGAGTGAAACCTAAAAATTCAAACTGTTACTGGAAATGAACGCTTCAACATAGAAGAACGAAATTTGGGGAACCAAGTCGCCTTAGTGTACTGATCATTACCTGAAAGTATCATCCAGTTTGGGTGAAAAAATATTTGCTGAGATTTCTGGAGATTCGTAATTTTGGGAAGCTTGGCAACCCCTTCCCATGAAAGTGTTTCTCGCCAGTCACTGCTTAGGGCTACATCAAGAGGAAACAAAACGTAGAGATAGAACGTGAAACTACTTTGTTGTGTCAAGTTTCAAGAAGCTAGCACAAACCGTCTTGGATTTAGAGTTCCAAATACATCTATCAATATAGGAGAAAACAGAGTGAAACCTAAAAATTCAAACTGTTACTGGAAATGAACGCTTCAACATAGAAGAACGAAATTTGGGGAACCAAGTCGCCTTAGTGTACTGATCATTACCTGAAAGTATCATCCAGTTTGGGTGAAAAAATATTTGCTGAGATTTCTGGAGATTCGTAATTTTTGGAAGCTTGGCAACCCCTTCCCATGAAAGTGTTTCTCGCCAGTCACTGCTTAGGGCTACATCAAGAGGAAACAAAACGTAGAGATAGAACGTGAAACTACTTTGTTGTGTCAAGTTTCAAGAAGCTAGCACAAACCATGTTGGATTTAGAGTTCCAAATACATCTATCAATATAGGAGAAAACAGAGTGAAACCTAAAAATTCAAACTGTTACTGGAAATGAACGCTTCAACATAGAAGAACGAAATTTGGGGAACCAAGTCGCCTTAGTGTACTGATCATTACCTGAAAGTATCATCCAGTTTGGGTGAAAAAATATTTGCTGAGATTTCTGGAGATTCGTAATTTTTGGAAGCTTGGCAACCCCTTCCCATGAAAGTGTTTCTCGCCAGTCACTGCTTAGGGCTACATCAAGAGGAAACAAAACGTAGAGATAGAATGTGAAACTACTTTGTTGTGTCAAGCTTCAAGAAGCTACCACAAATCGTGTTGGGTTTAGAGTTCCAATACATCTATCAATATAGGAGAAAACAGAGTGAAACTTAAAAATTCAAACTGTTAGTGGAAATGAATGCTTCAACATAGAAGAACGAAATTTGGGGAACCAAGTCGCCTTAGTGTACTGATCATTACCTGAAAGTATCATCCAGTTTGGGTGAAAAAATATTTGCTGAGATTTCTGGAGATTCGTAATTTTTGGAAGCTTGGCAACCCCTTCCCATGAAAGTGTTTCTCGCCAGTCACTGCTTAGGGCTACATCAAGAGGAAACAAAACGTAGAGATAGAACGTGAAACTACTTTGTTTTGTCAACTTTCAAGAAGCTAGCACAAACCGTGTTGGATTCAGAGTTCCAAATACATCTATCAATATAGGAGAAAACAGAGTGAAACCTAAAAATTCAAACTGTTACTGGAAATGAACGCTTCAACATAGAAGAACGAAATTTGGGGAACCAAGTCGCCTTAGTGTACTGATCATTACCTGAAAGTATCATCCAGTTTGGGTGAAAAAATATTTGCTGAGATTTCTGGAGATTCGTAATTTTGGGAAGCTTGGCAACCCCTTCCCATGAAAGTGTTTCTCGCCAGTCATTGCTTAGGGCTACATCAAGAGGAAACAAAACGTAGAGATAGAACGTGAAACTACTTTGTTGTGTCAAGTTTCAAGAAGCTAGCACAAACCGTCTTGGATTTAGAGTTCCAAATACATCTATCAATATAGGAGAAAAGAGAGTGAAACCTAAAAATTCAAACTGTTACTGGAAATGAACGCTTCAACATAGAAGAACGAAATTTGGGGAACCAAGTCGCCTTAGTGTACTGATCATTACCTGAAAGTATCATCCAGTTTGGGTGAAAAAGTATTTGTTGAGATTTCTGGAGATTCGTAATTTTTGGAAGCTTGGCAACCCCTTCCCATGAAAGTGTTTCTCGCCAGTCACTGCTTAGGGCTACATCAAGAGGAAACAAAACGTAGAGATAGAACGTGAAACTACTTTGTTTTGTCAACTTTCAAGAAGCTAGCACAAACCGTGTTGGATTCAGAGTTCCAAATACATCTATCAATATAGGAGAAAACAGAGTGAAACCTAAAAATTCAAACTGTTACTGGAAATGAACGCTTCAACATAGAAGAACGAAATTTGGGGAACCAAGTCGCCTTAGTGTACTGATCATTACCTGAAAGTATCATCCAGTTTGGGTGAAAAAATATTTGCTGAGATTTCTGGAGATTCGTAATTTTGGGAAGCTTGGCAACCCCTTCCCATGAAAGTGTTTCTCGCCAGTCACTGCTTAGGGCTACATCAAGAGGAAACAAAACGTAGAGATAGAACGTGAAACTACTTTGTTGTGTCAAGTTTCAAGAAGCTAGCACAAACCGTCTTGGATTTAGAGTTCCAAATACATCTATCAATATAGGAGAAAACAGAGTGAAACCTAAAAATTCAAACTGTTACTGGAAATGAACGCTTCAACATAGAAGAACGAAATTTGGGGAACCAAGTCGCCTTAGTGTACTGATCATTACCTGAAAGTATCATCCAGTTTGGGTGAAAAAATATTTGCTGAGATTTCTGGAGATTCGTAATTTTTGGAAGCTTGGCAACCCCTTCCCATGAAAGTGTTTCTCGCCAGTCACTGCTTAGGGCTACATCAAGAGGAAACAAAACGTAGAGATAGAACGTGAAACTACTTTGTTGTGTCAAGTTTCAAGAAGCTAGCACAAACCATGTTGGATTTAGAGTTCCAAATACATCTATCAGTATAGGAGAAAACAGAGTGAAACCTAAAAATTCAAACTGTTACTGGAAATGAACGCTTCAACATAGAAGAACGAAATTTGGGGAACCAAGTCGCCTTAGTGTACTGATCATTACCTGAAAGTATCATCCAGTTTGGGTGAAAAAATATTTGCTGAGATTTCTGGAGATTCGTAATTTTTGGAAGCTTGGCAACCCCTTCCCATGAAAGTGTTTCTCGCCAGTCACTGCTTAGGGCTACATCAAGAGGAAACAAAACGTAGAGATAGAATGTGAAACTACTTTGTTGTGTCAAGCTTCAAGAAGCTACCACAAATCGTGTTGGGTTTAGAGTTCCAATACATCTATCAATATAGGAGAAAACAGAGTGAAACTTAAAAATTCAAACTGTTAGTGGAAATGAACGCTTCAACATAGAAGAACGAAATTTGGGGAACCAAGTCGCCTTAGTGTACTGATCATTACCTGAAAGTATCATCCAGTTTGGGTGAAAAAATATTTGCTGAGATTTCTGGAGATTCGTAATTTTTGGAAGCTTGGCAACCCCTTCCCATGAAAGTGTTTCTCGCCAGTCACTGCTTAGGGCTACATCAAGAGGAAACAAAACGTAGAGACAGAACGTGAAACTACTTTGTTTTGTCAACTTTCAAGAAGGTAGCACAAACCGTGTTGGATTCAGAGTTCCAAATACATCTATCAATATAGGAGAAAACAGAGTGAAACCTAAAAATTCAAACTGTTACTGGAAATGAACGCTTCAACATAGAAGAACGAAATTTGGGGAACCAAGTCGCCTTAGTGTACTGATCATTACCTGAAAGTATCATCCAGTTTGGGTGAAAAAATATTTGCTGAGATTTCTGGAGATTCATAATTTTGGGAAGCTTGGCAACCCCTTCCCATGAAAGTGTTTCTCGCCAGTCATTGCTTAGGGCTACATCAAGAGGAAACAAAACGTAGAGATAGAACGTGAAACTACTTTGTTGTGTCAAGTTTCAAGAAGCTAGCACAAACCGTCTTGGATTTAGAGTTCCAAATACATCTATCAATATAGGAGAAAAGAGAGTGAAACCTAAAAATTCAAACTGTTACTGGAAATGAACGCTTCAACATAGAAGAACGAAATTTGGGGAACCAAGTCGCCTTAGTGTACTGATCATTACCTGAAAGTATCATCCAGTTTGGGTGAAAAAGTATTTGTTGAGATTTCTGGAGATTCGTAATTTTTGGAAGCTTGGCAACCCCTTCCCATGAAAGTGTTTCTCGCCAGTCACTGCTTAGGGCTACATCAAGAGGAAACAAAACGTAGAGATAGAATGTGAAACTACTTTGTTGTGTCAAGTTTCAAGAAGCTAGCACAAACCATGTTGGATTTAGAGTTCCAAATACATCTATCAATATAGGAGAAAACAGAGTGAAACCTAAAAATTCAAACTGTTACTGGAAATGAACGCTTCAACATAGAAGAATGAAATTTGGGGAACCAAGTCGCCTTAGTGTACTGATCATTACCTGAAAGTATCATCCAGTTTGGGTCAAAAAATATTTGCTGAGATTTCTGGAGATTCGTAATTTTTGGAGACTTGGCAAACCCTTCCCATGAAAGTGTTTCTCGCCAGTCACTGCTTAGGGCTACATGAAGAGGAAACAAAACGTAGAGATAGAACGTGAAACTACTTTGTTGTGTCAAGTTTCAAGAAGCTAGCAAAACCGTGTTGGATTTAGAGTTCCAAATACATCTATCAATATAGGAGAAAACAGAGTGAAACCTAAAAATTCAAACTGTTATTGGAAATGAACGCTTCAACACAGAAGAACGAAATTTGGGGAACCAAGTCGTCTTAGTGTACTGATCATTACCTGAAAGTATCATCCAGTTTGGGTGAAAAAAATATTTGCTGAGATTTCTGGAGATTCGTAATTTTTGGAAGCTTGGCAACCCCTTCCCATGAAAGTGTTACTCGCCAGTCACTGCTTAGGGCAACATCAAGAGGAAACAAAACGTAGAGATAGAACGTGAAACTACTTTGTTGTGTCAAGTTTCAAGAAGCTAGAACAAACCGTGTTGGATTTAGAGTTCCAAATACATCTATCAATATAGGAGAAAACAGAGTGAAACCTAAAAATTCAAACTGTTACTGGAAATGAACGCTTCAACATAGAAGAACGAAATTTGGGGAACCAAGTCGCCTTAGTGTACTGATCATTACCTGAAAGTATCATCCAGTTTGGGTGAAAAAATATTTGCTGAGATTTCTGGAGATTCGTAATTTTTGGAAGCTTGGCAACCCCTTCCCATGAAAGTGTTTCTCGCCAGTCACTGCTTAGGGCTACATCAAGAGGAAACAAATCGTAGAGATAGAATGTGAAACTACTTTGTTGTGTCAAGTTTCAAGAAGCTAGCACAAACCATGTTGGATTTAGAGTTCCAAATACATCTATCAATATAGGAGAAAACAGAGTGAAACCTAAAAATTCAAACTGTTACTGGAAATGAACGCTTAAACATAGAAGAATGAAATTTGGGGAACCAAGTCGCCTTAGTGTACTGATCATTACCTGAAAGTATCATCCAGTTTGGGTGAAAAAATATTTGCTGAGATTTCTGGAGATTCGTAATTTTTGGAGACTTGGCAAACCCTTCCCATGAAAGTGTTTCTCGCCAGTCACTGCTTAGGGCTACATCAAGAGGAAACAAAACGTAGAGATAGAACGTGAAACTACTTTGCTGTGTCAAGTTTCAAGAAGCTAGCACAAACCGTTTTGGATTTAGCGTTCCAAATACATCTATCAATATAGGAGAAAACAGAGTGAAACCTAAAAATTCAAACTGTTACTGGAAATGAACGCTTCAACATAGAAGAACGAAATTTGGGGAACCAAGTCGCCTTAGTGTACTGATCATTACCTGAAAGTATCATCCAGTTTGGGTGAAAAAATATTTGCTGAGATTTCTGGAGATTCGTAATTTTTGGAAGCTTGGCAACCCCTTCCCATTAAAGTGTTTCTCGCCAGTCACTGCTTAGGGCTACATCAAGAGGAAACAAAACGTAGAGATAGAATGTGAAACTACTTTGTTGTGTCAAGCTTCAAGAAGCTACCACAAATCGTGTTGGGTTTAGAGTTCCAATACATCTATCAATATAGGAGAAAACAGAGTGAAACTTAAAAATTCAAACTGTTAGTGGAAATGAACGCTTCAACATAGAAGAACGAAATTTGGGGAACCAAGTCGCCTTAGTGTACTGATCATTACCTGAAAGTATCATCCAGTTTGGGTGAAAAAATATTTGCTGAGATTTCTGGAGATTCGTAATTTTTGGAAGCTTGGCAACCCCTTCCCATGAAAGTGTTTCTCGCCAGTCACTGCTTAGGGCTACATCAAGAGGAAACAAAACGTAGAGATAGAACGTGAAACTACTTTGTTGTGTCAAGTTTCAAGAAGCTAGCACAAACCGTCTTGGATTTAGAGTTCCAAATACATCTATCAATATAGGAGAAAACAGAGTGAAACCTAAAAATTCAAACTGTTACTGGAAATGAACGCTTCAACATAGAAGAACGAAATTTGGGGAACCAAGTCGCCTTAGTGTACTGATCATTACCTGAAAGTATCATCCAGTTTGGGTGAAAAAATATTTGCTGAGATTTCTGGAGATTCGTAATTTTTGGAAGCTTGGCAACCCCTTCCCATGAAAGTGTTTCTCGCCAGTCACTGCTTAGGGCTACATCAAGAGGAAACAAAACGTAGAGATAGAACGTGAAACTACTTTGTTGTGTCAAGTTTCAAGAAGCTAGCACAAACCATGTTGGATTTAGAGTTCCAAATACATCTATCAATATAGGAGAAAACAGAGTGAAACCTAAAAATTCAAACTGTTACTGGAAATGAACGCTTCAACATAGAAGAACGAAATTTGGGGAACCAAGTCGCCTTAGTGTACTGATCATTACCTGAAAGTATCATCCAGTTTGGGTGAAAAAATATTTGCTGAGATTTCTGGAGATTCGTAATTTTTGGAAGCTTGGCAACCCCTTCCCATGAAAGTGTTTCTCGCCAGTCACTGCTTAGGGCTACATCAAGAGGAAACAAAACGTAGAGATAGAACGTGAAACTACTTGGTTTTGTCAACTTTCAAGAAGCTAGCACAAACCGTGTTGGATTCAGAGTTCCAAATACATCTATCAATATAGGAGAAAACAGAGTGAAACCTAAAAATTCAAACTGTTACTGGAAATGAACGCTTCAACATAGAAGAACGAAATTTGGGGAACCAAGTCGCCTTAGTGTACTGATCATTACCTGAAAGTATCATCCAGTTTGGGTGAAAAAATATTTGCTGAGATTTCTGGAGATTCGTAATTTTGGGAAGCTTGGCAACCCCTTCCCATGAAAGTGTTTCTCGCCAGTCACTGCTTAGGGCTACATCAAGAGGAAACAAAACGTAGAGATAGAACGTGAAACTACTTTGTTGTGTCAAGTTTCAAGAAGCTAGCACAAACCGTCTTGGATTTAGAGTTCCAAATACATCTATCAATATAGGAGAAAACAGAGTGAAACCTAAAAATTCAAACTGTTACTGGAAATGAACGCTTCAACATAGAAGAACGAAATTTGGGGAACCAAGTCGCCTTAGTGTACTGATCATTACCTGAAAGTATCATCCAGTTTGGGTGAAAAAATATTTGCTGAGATTTCTGGAGATTCGTAATTTTTGGAAGCTTGGCAACCCCTTCCCATGAAAGTGTTTCTCGCCAGTCACTGCTTAGGGCTACATCAAGAGGAAACAAAACGTAGAGATAGAACGTGAAACTACTTTGTTGTGTCAAGTTTCAAGAAGCTAGCACAAACCATGTTGGATTTAGAGTTCCAAATACATCTATCAATATAGGAGAAAACAGAGTGAAACCTAAAAATTCAAACTGTTACTGGAAATGAACGCTTCAACATAGAAGAACGAAATTTGGGGAACCAAGTCGCCTTAGTGTACTGATCATTACCTGAAAGTATCATCCAGTTTGGGTGAAAAAATATTTGCTGAGATTTCTGGAGATTCGTAATTTTTGGAAGCTTGGCAACCCCTTCCCATGAAAGTGTTTCTCGCCAGTCACTGCTTAGGGCTACATCAAGAGGAAACAAAACGTAGAGATAGAACGTGAAACTACTTTGTTGTGTCAAGTTTCAAGAAGCTAGCACAAACCGTCTTGGATTTAGAGTTCCAAATACATCTATCAATATAGGAGAAAACAGAGTGAAACCTAAAAATTCAAACTGTTACTGGAAATGAACGCTTCAACATAGAAGAACGAAATTTGGGGAACCAAGTCGCCTTAGTATACTGATCATTACCTGAAAGTATCATCCAGTTTGGGTGAAAAAATATTTGCTGAGATTTCTGGAGATTCGTAATTTTTGGAAGCTTGGCAACCCCTTCCCATGAAAGTGTTTCTCGCCAGTCACTGCTTAGGGCTACACCAAGAGGAAACAAAACGTAGAGATAGAACGTGAAACTACTTTGTTGTGTCAAGCTTCAAGAAGCTAGCACAAACCCTCTTGGATTTAGACTTCCAAATACATCTATCAATATAGGAGAAAACAGAGTGAAACCTAAAAATTCAAACTGTTACTGGAAATGAACGCTTCAACATAGAAGAACGAAATTTGGGGAACCAAGTCGCCTTAGTGTACTGATCATTACCTGAAAGTATCATCCAGTTTGGGTGAAAAAATATTTGCTGAGATTTCTGGAGATTCGTAATTTTTGGAAGCTTGGCAACCCCTTCCCATGAAAGTGTTTCTCGCCAGTCACTGCTTAGGGCTACATCAAGAGGAAACAAAACGTAGAGATAGAACGTGAAACTACTTTGTTGTGTCAAGTTTCAAGAAGCTAGCACAAACCATGTTGGATTTAGAGTTCCAAATACATCTATCAATATAGGAGAAAACAGAGTGAAACCTAAAAATTCAAACTGTTACTGGAAATGAACGCTTCAACATAGAAGAACGAAATTTGGGGAACCAAGTCGCCTTAGTGTACTGATCATTACCTGAAAGTATCATCCAGTTTGGGTGAAAAAATATTTGCTGAGATTTCTGGAGATTCGTAATTTTTGGAAGCTTGGCAACCCCTTCCCATGAAAGTGTTTCTCGCCAGTCACTGCTTAGGGCTACATCAAGAGGAAACAAAACGTAGAGATAGAACGTGAAACTACTTTGTTGTGTCAAGCTTCCAGAAGCTAGCACAAACCGTCTTGGATTTAGAGTTCCAAATACATCTATCAATATAGGAGAAAACAGAGTGAAACCTAAAAATTCAAACTGTTACTGGAAATGAACGCTTCAACATAGAAGAACGAAATTTGGGGAACCAAGTCGCCTTAGTGTACTGATCATTACCTGAAAGTATCATCCAGTTTGGGTGAAAAAATATTTGCTGAGATTTCTGGAGATTCGTAATTTTTGGAAGCTTGGCAACCCCTTCCCATGAAAGTGTTTCTCGCCAGTCACTGCTTAGGGCTACATCAAGAGGAAACAAAACGTAGAGATAGAACGTGAAACTACTTTCTTGTGTCAAGTTTCAAGAAGCTAGCACAAACCATGTTGGATTTAGAGTTCCAAATACATCTATCAATATAGGAGAAAACAGAGTGAAACCTAAAAATTCAAACTGTTACTGGAAATGAACGCTTCAACATAGAAGAACGAAATTTGGGGAACCAAGTCGCCTTAGTGTACTGATCATTACCTGAAAGTATCATCCAGTTTGGGTGAAAAAATATTTGCTGAGATTTCTGGAGATTCGTAATTTTTGGAAGCTTGGCAACCCCTTCCCATGAAAGTGTTTCTCGCCAGTCACTGCTTAGGGCTACATCAAGAGGAAACAAAACGTAGAGATAGAACGTGAAACTACTTTGTTTTGTCAACTTTCAAGAAGCTAGCACAAACCGTGTTGGATTCAGAGTTCCAAATACATCTATCAATATAGGAGAAAACAGAGTGAAACCTAAAAATTCAAACTGTTACTGGAAATGAACGCTTCAACATAGAAGAACGAAATTTGGGGAACCAAGTCGCCTTAGTGTACTGATCATTACCTGAAAGTATCATCCAGTTTGGGTGAAAAAATATTTGCTGAGATTTCTGGAGATTCGTAATTTTGGGAAGCTTGGCAACCCCTTCCCATGAAAGTGTTTCTCGCCAGTCACTGCTTAGGGCTACATCAAGAGGAAACAAAACGTAGAGATAGAACGTGAAACTACTTTGTTGTGTCAAGTTTCAAGAAGCTAGCACAAACCGTCTTGGATTTAGAGTTCCAAATACATCTATCAATATAGGAGAAAACAGAGTGAAACCTAAAAATTCAAACTGTTAGTGGAAATGAACGCTTCAACATAGAAGAACGAAATTTGGGGAACCAAGTCGCCTTAGTGTACTGATCATTACCTGAAAGTATCATCCAGTTTGGGTGAAAAAATATTTGCTGAGATTTCTGGAGATTCGTAATTTTTGGAAGCTTGGCAACCCCTTCCCATGAAAGTGTTTCTCGCCAGTCACTGCTTAGGGCTACATCAAGAGGAAACAAAACGTAGAGATAGAACGTGAAACTACTTTGTTGTGTCAAGTTTCAAGAAGCTAGCACAAACCATGTTGGATTTAGAGTTCCAAATACATCTATCAATATAGGAGAAAACAGAGTGAAACCTAAAAATTCAAACTGTTACTGGAAATGAACGCTTCAACATAGAAGAACGAAATTTGGGGAACCAAGTCGCCTTAGTGTACTGATCATTACCTGAAAGTATCATCCAGTTTGGGTGAAAAAATATTTGCTGAGATTTCTGGAGATTCGTAATTTTTGGAAGCTTGGCAACCCCTTCCCATGAAAGTGTTTCTCGCCAGTCACTGCTTAGGGCTACATCAAGAGGAAACAAAACGTAGAGATAGAACGTGAAACTACTTTGTTTTGTCAACTTTCAAGAAGCTAACACAAACCGTGTTGGATTCAGAGTTCCAAATACATCTATCAATATAGGAGAAAACAGAGTGAAACCTAAAAATTCAAACTGTTACTGGAAATGAACGCTTCAACATAGAAGAACGAAATTTGGGGAACCAAGTCGCCTTAGTGTACTGATCATTACCTGAAAGTATCATCCACTTTGGGTGAAAAAATATTTGCTGAGATTTCTGGAGATTCGTAATTTTGGGAAGCTTGGCAACCCCTTCCCATGAAAGTGTTTCTCGCCAGTCACTGCTTAGGGCTACATCAAGAGGAAACAAAACGTAGAGATAGAACGTGAAACTACTTTGTTGTGTCAAGTTTCAAGAAGCTAGCACAAACCGTCTTGGATTTAGAGTTCCAAATACATCTATCAATATAGGAGAAAACAGAGTGAAACCTAAAAATTCAAACTGTTAGTGGAAATGAACGCTTCAACATAGAAGAACGAAATTTGGGGAACCAAGTCGCCTTAGTGTACTGATCATTACCTGAAAGTATCATCCAGTTTGGGTGAAAAAATATTTGCTGAGATTTCTGGAGATTCGTAATTTTTGGAAGCTTGGCAACCCCTTCCCATGAAAGTGTTTCTCGCCAGTCACTGCTTAGGGCTACATCAAGAGGAAACAAAACGTAGAGATAGAATGTGAAACTACTTTGTTGTGTCAAGCTTCAAGAAGCTACCACAAATCGTGTTGGGTTTAGAGTTCCAATACATCTATCAATATAGGAGAAAACAGAGTGAAACCTAAAAATTCAAACTGTTAGTGGAAATGAACGCTTCAACATAGAAGAACGAAATTTGGGGAACCAAGTCGCCTTAGTGTACTGATCATTACCTGAAAGTATCATCCAGTTTGGGTGAAAAAATATTTGCTGAGATTTCTGGAGATTCGTAATTTTTGGAAGCTTGGCAACCCCTTCCCATGAAAGTGTTTTTCGCCAGTCACTGCTTAGGGCTACATCAAGAGGAAACAAAACGTAGAGATAGAACGTGAAACTACTTTGTTGTGTCAAGTTTCAAGAAGCTAGCACAAACCATGTTGGATTTAGAGTTCCAAATACATCTATCAATATAGGAGAAAACAGAGTGAAACCTAAAAATTCAAACTGTTACTGGAAATGAACGCTTCAACATAGAAGAACGAAATTTGGGGAACCAAGTCGCCTTAGTGTACTGATCATTACCTGAAAGTATCATCCAGTTTGGGTGAAAAAATATTTGCTGAGATTTCTGGAGATTCGTAATTTTTGGAGACTTGGCAAACCCTTCCCATGAAAGTGTTTCTCGCCAGTCACTGCTTAGGGCTACATGAAGAGGAAACAAAACGTAGAGATAGAACGTGAAACTACTTTGTTGTGTCAAGTTTCAAGAAGCTAGCAAAACCGTGTTGGATTTAGAGTTCCAAATACATCTATCAATATAGGAGAAAACAGAGTGAAACCTAAAAATTCAAACTGTTACTGGAAATGAACGCTTCAACATAGAAGAACGAAATTTGGGGAACCAAGTCGCCTTAGTGTACTGATCATTACCTGAAAGTATCATCCAGTTTGGGTGAAAAAATATTTGCTGAGATTTCTGGAGATTCGTAATTTTTGGAAGCTTGGCAACCCCTTCCCATGAAAGTGTTTCTCGCCAGTCACTGCTTAGGGCTACATCAAGAGGAAACAAAAGGTAGAGATAGAACGTGAAACTACTTTGTTTTGTCAACTTTCAAGAAGCTAACACAAACCGTGTTGGATTCAGAGTTCGAAATACATCTATCAATATAGGAGAAAACAGAGTGAAACCTAAAAATTGAAACTGTTACTGGAAATGAACGCTTCAACATAGAAGAACGAAATTTGGGGAACCAAGTCGCCTTAGTGTACTGATCATTACCTGAAAGTATCATCCAGTTTGGGTGAAAAAATATTTGCTGAGATTTCTGGAGATTCGTAATTTTTGGAAGCTTGGCAACCCCTTCCCATGAAAGTGTTTCTCGCCAGTCACTGCTTAGGGCTACATCAAGAGGAAACAAAACGTAGAGATAGAACGTGAAACTACTTTGTTGTGTCAAGTTTCAAGAAGCTAGCACAAACCGTCTTGGATTTAGAGTTCCAAATACATCTATCAATATAGGAGAAAACAGAGTGAAACCTAAAAATTCAAACTGTTACTGGAAATGAACGCTTCAACATAGAAGAACGAAATTTGGGGAACCAAGTCGCCTTAGTGTACTGATCATTACCTGAAAGTATCATCCAGTTTGGGTGAAAAAATATTTGCTGAGATTTCTGGAGATTCGTAATTTTTGGAAGCTTGGCAACCCCTTCCCATGAAAGTGTTTCTCGCCAGTCACTGCTTAGGGCTACACCAAGAGGAAACAAAACGTAGAGATAGAACGTGAAACTACTTTGTTGTGTCAAGCTTCAAGAAGCTAGCACAAACCCTCTTGGATTTAGACTTCCAAATACATCTATCAATATAGGAGAAAACAGAGTGAAACCTAAAAATTCAAACTGTTACTGGAAATGAACGCTTCAACATAGAAGAACGAAATTTGGGGAACCAAGTCGCCTTAGTGTACTGATCATTACCTGAAAGTATCATCCAGTTTGGGTGAAAAAATATTTGCTGAGATTTCTGGAGATTCGTAATTTTTGGAAGCTTGGCAACCCCTTCCCATGAAAGTGTTTCTCGCCAGTCACTGCTTAGGGCTACATCAAGAGGAAACAAAACGTAGAGATAGAACGTGAAACTACTTTGTTGTGTCAAGTTTCAAGAAGCTAGCACAAACCATGTTGGATTTAGAGTTCCAAATACATCTATCAATATAGGAGAAAACAGAGTGAAACCTAAAAATTCAAACTGTTACTGGAAATGAACGCTTCAACATAGAAGAACGAAATTTGGGGAACCAAGTCGCCTTAGTGTACTGATCATTACCTGAAAGTATCATCCAGTTTGGGTGAAAAAATATTTGCTGAGATTTCTGGAGATTCGTAATTTTTGGAAGCTTGGCAACCCCTTCCCATGAAAGTGTTTCTCGCCAGTCACTGCTTAGGGCTACATCAAGAGGAAACAAAACGTAGAGATAGAACGTGAAACTACTTTGTTGTGTCAAGCTTCCAGAAGCTAGCACAAACCGTCTTGGATTTAGAGTTCCAAATACATCTATCAATATAGGAGAAAACAGAGTGAAACCTAAAAATTCAAACTGTTACTGGAAATGAACGCTTCAACATAGAAGAACGAAATTTGGGGAACCAAGTCGCCTTAGTGTACTGATCATTACCTGAAAGTATCATCCAGTTTGGGTGAAAAAATATTTGCTGAGATTTCTGGAGATTCGTAATTTTTGGAAGCTTGGCAACCCCTTCCCATGAAAGTGTTTCTCGCCAGTCACTGCTTAGGGCTACATCAAGAGGAAACAAAACGTAGAGATAGAACGTGAAACTACTTTGTTGTGTCAAGTTTCAAGAAGCTAGCACAAACCATGTTGGATTTAGAGTTCCAAATACATCTATCAATATAGGAGAAAACAGAGTGAAACCTAAAAATTCAAACTGTTACTGGAAATGAACGCTTCAACATAGAAGAACGAAATTTGGGGAACCAAGTCGCCTTAGTGTACTGATCATTACCTGAAAGTATCATCCAGTTTGGGTGAAAAAATATTTGCTGAGATTTCTGGAGATTCGTAATTTTTGGAAGCTTGGCAACCCCTTCCCATGAAAGTGTTTCTCGCCAGTCACTGCTTAGGGCTACATCAAGAGGAAACAAAACGTAGAGATAGAACGTGAAACTACTTTGTTTTGTCAACTTTCAAGAAGCTAGCACAAACCGTGTTGGATTCAGAGTTCCAAATACATCTATCAATATAGGAGAAAACAGAGTGAAACCTAAAAATTCAAACTGTTACTGGAAATGAACGCTTCAACATAGAAGAACGAAATTTGGGGAACCAAGTCGCCTTAGTGTACTGATCATTACCTGAAAGTATCATCCAGTTTGGGTGAAAAAATATTTGCTGAGATTTCTGGAGATTCGTAATTTTTGGAAGCTTGGCAACCCCTTCCCATGAAAGTGTTTCTCGCCAGTCACTGCTTAGGGCTACATCAAGAGGAAACAAAACGTAGAGATAGAACGTGAAACTACTTTGTTGTGTCAAGTTTCAAGAAGCTAGCACAAACCGTCTTGGATTTAGAGTTCCAAATACATCTATCAATATAGGAGAAAACAGAGTGAAACCTAAAAATTCAAACTGTTACTGGAAATGAACGCTTCAACATAGAAGAACGAAATTTGGGGAACCAAGTCGCCTTAGTGTACTGATCATTACCTGAAAGTATCATCCAGTTTGGGTGAAAAAATATTTGCTGAGATTTCTGGAGATTCGTAATTTTTGGAAGCTTGGCAACCCCTTCCCATGAAAGTGTTTCTCGCCAGTCACTGCTTAGGGCTACATCAAGAGGAAACAAAACGTAGAGATAGAACGTGAAACTACTTTGTTGTGTCAAGCTTCCAGAAGCTAGCACAAACCGTCTTGGATTTAGAGTTCCAAATACATCTATCAATATAGGAGAAAACAGAGTGAAACCTAAAAATTCAAACTGTTACTGGAAATGAACGCTTCAACATAGAAGAACGAAATTTGGGGAACCAAGTCGCCTTAGTGTACTGATCATTACCTGAAAGTATCATCCAGTTTGGGTGAAAAAATATTTGCTGAGATTTCTGGAGATTCGTAATTTTTGGAAGCTTGGCAACCCCTTCCCATGAAAGTGTTTCTCGCCAGTCACTGCTTAGGGCTACATCAAGAGGAAACAAAACGTAGAGATAGAACGTGAAACTACTTTGTTGTGTCAAGTTTCAAGAAGCTAGCACAAACCATGTTGGATTTAGAGTTCCAAATACATCTATCAATATAGGAGAAAACAGAGTGAAACCTAAAAATTCAAACTGTTACTGGAAATGAACGCTTCAACATAGAAGAACGAAATTTGGGGAACCAAGTCGCCTTAGTGTACTGATCATTACCTGAAAGTATCATCCAGTTTGGGTGAAAAAATATTTGCTGAGATTTCTGGAGATTCGTAATTTTTGGAAGCTTGGCAACCCCTTCCCATGAAAGTGTTTCTCGCCAGTCACTGCTTAGGGCTACATCAAGAGGAAACAAAACGTAGAGATAGAACGTGAAACTACTTTGTTTTGTCAACTTTCAAGAAGCTAGCACAAACCGTGTTGGATTCAGAGTTCCAAATACATCTATCAATATAGGAGAAAACAGAGTGAAACCTAAAAATTCAAACTGTTACTGGAAATGAACGCTTCAACATAGAAGAACGAAATTTGGGGAACCAAGTCGCCTTAGTGTACTGATCATTACCTGAAAGTATCATCCAGTTTGGGTGAAAAAATATTTGCTGAGATTTCTGGAGATTCGTAATTTTGGGAAGCTTGGCAACCCCTTCCCATGAAAGTGTTTCTCGCCAGTCACTGCTTAGGGCTACATCAAGAGGAAACAAAACGTAGAGATAGAACGTGAAACTACTTTGTTGTGTCAAGTTTCAGGAAGCTAGCACAAACCGTCTTGGATTTAGAGTTCCAAATACATCTATCAATATAGGAGAAAACAGAGTGAAACCTAAAAATTCAAACTGTTACTGGAAATGAACGCTTCAACATAGAAGAACGAAATTTGGGGAACCAAGTCGCCTTAGTGTACTGATCATTACCTGAAAGTATCATCCAGTTTGGGTGAAAAAATATTTGCTGAGATTTCTGGAGATTCGTAATTTTTGGAAGCTTGGCAACCCCTTCCCATGAAAGTGTTTCTCGCCAGTCACTGCTTAGGGCTACATCAAGAGGAAACAAAACGTAGAGATAGAACGTGAAACTACTTTGTTGTGTCAAGTTTCAAGAAGCTAGCACAAACCATGTTGGATTTAGAGTTCCAAATACATCTATCAATATAGGAGAAAACAGAGTGAAACCTAAAAATTCAAACTGTTACTGGAAATGAACGCTTCAACATAGAAGAACGAAATTTGGGGAACCAAGTCGCCTTAGTGTACTGATCATTACCTGAAAGTATCATCCAGTTTGGGTGAAAAAATATTTGCTGAGATTTCTGGAGATTCGTAATTTTTGGAAGCTTGGCAACCCCTTCCCATGAAAGTGTTTCTCGCCAGTCACTGCTTAGGGCTACATCAAGAGGAAACAAAACGTAGAGATAGAACGTGAAACTACTTTGTTTTGTCAACTTTCAAGAAGCTAACACAAACCGTGTTGGATTCAGAGTTCCAAATACATCTATCAATATAGGAGAAAACAGAGTGAAACCTAAAAATTCAAACTGTTACTGGAAATGAACGCTTCAACATAGAAGAACGAAATTTGGGGAACCAAGTCGCCTTAGTGTACTGATCATTACCTGAAAGTATCATCCAGTTTGGGTGAAAAAATATTTGCTGAGATTTCTGGAGATTCGTAATTTTGGGAAGCTTGGCAACCCCTTCCCATGAAAGTGTTTCTCGCCAGTCACTGCTTAGGGCTACATCAAGAGGAAACAAAACGTAGAGATAGAACGTGAAACTACTTTGTTGTGTCAAGTTTCAAGAAGCTAGCACAAACCGTCTTGGATTTAGAGTTCCAAATACATCTATCAATATAGGAGAAAACAGAGTGAAACCTAAAAATTCAAACTGTTACTGGAAATGAACGCTTCAACATAGAAGAACGAAATTTGGGGAACCAAGTCGCCTTAGTGTACTGATCATTACCTGAAAGTATCATCCAGTTTGGGTGAAAAAATATTTGCTGAGATTTCTGGAGATTCGTAATTTTTGGAAGCTTGGCAACCCCTTCCCATGAAAGTGTTTCTCGCCAGTCACTGCTTAGGGCTACATCAAGAGGAAACAAAACGTAGAGATAGAATGTGAAACTACTTTGTTGTGTCAAGTTTCAAGAAGCTAGCACAAACCATGTTGGATTTAGAGTTCCAAATACATCTATCAATATAGGAGAAAACAGAGTGAAACCTAAAAATTCAAACTGTTAGTGGAAATGAACGCTTCAACATAGAAGAACGAAATTTGGGGAACCAAGTCGCCTTAGTGTACTGATCATTACCTGAAAGTATCATCCAGTTTGGGTGAAAAAATATTTGCTGAGATTTCTGGAGATTCGTAATTTTTGGAAGCTTGGCAACCCCTTCCCATGAAAGTGTTTCTCGCCAGTCACTGCTTAGGGCTACATCAAGAGGAAACAAAACGTAGAGATAGAATGTGAAACTACTTTGTTGTGTCAAGCTTCAAGAAGCTACCACAAATCGTGTTGGGTTTAGAGTTCCAATACATCTATCAATATAGGAGAAAACAGAGTGAAACCTAAAAATTCAAACTGTTAGTGGAAATGAACGCTTCAACATAGAAGAACGAAATTTGGGGAACCAAGTCGCCTTAGTGTACTGATCATTACCTGAAAGTATCATCCAGTTTGGGTGAAAAAATATTTGCTGAGATTTCTGGAGATTCGTAATTTTTGGAAGCTTGGCAACCCCTTCCCATGAAAGTGTTTTTCGCCAGTCACTGCTTAGGGCTACATCAAGAGGAAACAAAACGTAGAGATAGAACGTGAAACTACTTTGTTGTGTCAAGTTTCAAGAAGCTAGCACAAACCATGTTGGATTTAGAGTTCCAAATACATCTATCAATATAGGAGAAAACAGAGTGAAACCTAAAAATTCAAACTGTTACTGGAAATGAACGCTTCAACATAGAAGAACGAAATTTGGGGAACCAAGTCGCCTTAGTGTACTGATCATTACCTGAAAGTATCATCCAGTTTGGGTGAAAAAATATTTGCTGAGATTTCTGGAGATTCGTAATTTTTGGAGACTTGGCAAACCCTTCCCATGAAAGTGTTTCTCGCCAGTCACTGCTTAGGGCTACATGAAGAGGAAACAAAACGTAGAGATAGAACGTGAAACTACTTTGTTGTGTCAAGTTTCAAGAAGCTAGCAAAACCGTGTTGGATTTAGAGTTCCAAATACATCTATCAATATAGGAGAAAACAGAGTGAAACCTAAAAATTCAAACTGTTACTGGAAATGAACGCTTCAACATAGAAGAACGAAATTTGGGGAACCAAGTCGCCTTAGTGTACTGATCATTACCTGAAAGTATCATCCAGTTTGGGTGAAAAAATATTTGCTGAGATTTCTGGAGATTCGTAATTTTTGGAAGCTTGGCAACCCCTTCCCATGAAAGTGTTTCTCGCCAGTCACTGCTTAGGGCTACATCAAGAGGAAACAAAACGTAGAGATAGAACGTGAAACTACTTTGTTTTGTCAACTTTCAAGAAGCTAGCACAAACCATGTTGGATTCAGAGTTCCAAATACATCTATCAATATAGGAGAAAACAGAGTGAAACCTAAAAATTCAAACTGTTACTGGAAATGAACGCTTCAACATAGAAGAACGAAATTTGGGGAACCAAGTCGCCTTAGTGTACTGATCATTACCTGAAAGTATCATCCAGTTTGGGTGAAAAAATATTTGCTGAGATTTCTGGAGATTCGTAATTTTGGGAAGCTTGGCAACCCCTTCCCATGAAAGTGTTTCTCGCCAGTCACTGCTTAGGGCTACATCAAGAGGAAACAAAACGTAGAGATAGAACGTGAAACTACTTTGTTGTGTCAAGTTTCAAGAAGCTAGCACAAACCGTCTTGGATTTAGAGTTCCAAATACATCTATCAATATAGGAGAAAACAGAGTGAAACCTAAAAATTCAAACTGTTACTGGAAATGAACGCTTCAACATAGAAGAACGAAATTTGGGGAACCAAGTCGCCTTAGTGTACTGATCATTACCTGAAAGTATCATCCAGTTTGGGTGAAAAAATATTTGCTGAGATTTCTGGAGATTCGTAATTTTTGGAAGCTTGGCAACCCCTTCCCATGAAAGTGTTTCTCGCCAGTCACTGCTTAGGGCTACATCAAGAGGAAACAAAACGTAGAGATAGAATGTGAAACTACTTTGTTGTGTCAAGTTTCAAGAAGCTAGCACAAACCATGTTGGATTTAGAGTTCCAAATACATCTATCAATATAGGAGAAAACAGAGTGAAACCTAAAAATTCAAACTGTTAGTGGAAATGAACGCTTCAACATAGAAGAACGAAATTTGGGGAACCAAGTCGCCTTAGTGTACTGATCATTACCTGAAAGTATCATCCAGTTTGGGTGAAAAAATATTTGCTGAGATTTCTGGAGATTCGTAATTTTTGGAAGCTTGGCAACCCCTTCCCATGAAAGTGTTTCTCGCCAGTCACTGCTTAGGGCTACATCAAGAGGAAACAAAACATAGAGATAGAATGTGAAACTACTTTGTTGTGTCAAGCTTCAAGAAGCTACCACAAATCGTGTTGGGTTTAGAGTTCCAATACATCTATCAATATAGGAGAAAACAGAGTGAAACCTAAAAATTCAAACTGTTAGTGGAAATGAACGCTTCAACATAGAAGAACGAAATTTGGGGAACCAAGTCGCCTTAGTGTACTGATCATTACCTGAAAGTATCATCCAGTTTGGGTGAAAAAATATTTGCTGAGATTTCTGGAGATTCGTAATTTTTGGAAGCTTGGCAACCCCTTCCCATGAAAGTGTTTCTCGCCAGTCACTGCTTAGGGCTACATCAAGAGGAAACAAAACGTAGAGATAGAACGTGAAACTACTTTGTTGTGTCAAGTTTCAAGAAGCTAGCACAAACCATGTTGGATTTAGAGTTCCAAATACATCTATCAATATAGGAGAAAACAGAGTGAAACCTAAAAATTCAAACTGTTACTGGAAATGAACGCTTCAACATAGAAGAACGAAATTTGGGGAACCAAGTCGCCTTAGTGTACTGATCATTACCTGAAAGTATCATCCAGTTTGGGTGAAAAAATATTTGCTGAGATTTCTGGTGATTCGTAATTTTTGGAGACTTGGCAAACCCTTCCCATGAAAGTGTTTCTCGCCAGTCACTGCTTAGGGCTACATGAAGAGGAAACAAAACGTAGAGATAGAACGTGAAACTACTTTGTTGTGTCAAGTTTCAAGAAGCTAGCAAAACCGTGTTGGATTTAGAGTTCAAAATACATCTATCAATATAGGAGAAAACAGAGTGAAACCTAAAAATTCAAACTGTTACTGGAAATGAACGCTTCAACACAGAAGAACGAAATTTGGGGAACCAAGTCGTCTTAGTGTACTGATCATTACCTGAAAGTATCATCCAGTTTGGGTGAAAAAAATATTTGCTGAGATTTCTGGAGATTCGTAATTTTTGGAAGCTTGGCAACCCCTTCCCATGAAAGTGTTACTCGCCAGTCACTGCTTAGGGCAACATCAAGAGGAAACAAAACGTAGAGATAGAACGTGAAACTACTTTGTTGTGTCAAGTTTCAAGAAGCTAGAACAAACCGTGTTGGATTTAGAGTTCCAAATACATCTATCAATATAGGAGAAAACAGAGTGAAACCTAAAAATTCAAACTGTTACTGGAAATGAACGCTTCAACATAGAAGAACGAAATTTGGGGAACCAAGTCACCATAGTGTACTGATCATTACCTGAAAGTATCATCCAGTTTGGGTGAAAAAATATTTGCTGAGATTTCTGGAGATTCGTAATTTTTGGAAGCTTGGCAACCCCTTCCCATGAAAGTGTTTCTCGCCAGTCACTGCTTAGGGCTACATCAAGAGGAAACAAAACGTAGAGATAGAATGTGAAACTACTTTGTTGTGTCAAGTTTCAAGAAGCTAGCACAAACCATGTTGGATTTAGAGTTCCAAATTCATCTATCAATATAGGAGAAAACAGAGTGAAACCTAAAAATTCAAACTGTTACTGGAAATGAACGCTTCAACATAGAAGAATGAAATTTGGGGAACCAAGTCGCCTTAGTGTACTGATCATTACCTGAAAGTATCATCCAGTTTGGGTGAAAAAATATTTGCTGAGATTTCTGGAGATTCGTAATTTTTGGAGACTTGGCAAACCCTTCCCATGAAAGTGTTTCTCGCCAGTCACTGCTTAGGGCTACATCAAGAGGAAACAAAACGTAGAGATAGAACGTGAAACTACTTTGCTGTGTCAAGTTTCAAGAAGCTAGCACAAACCGTTTTGGATTTAGCGTTCCAAATACATCTATCAATATAGGAGAAAACAGAGTGAAACCTAAAAATTCAAACTGTTACTGGAAATTAACGCTTCAACATAGAAGAACGAAATTTGGGGAACCAAGTCGCCTTAGTGTACTGATCATTACCTGAAAGTATCATCCAGTTTGGGTGAAAAAATATTTGCTGAGATTTCTGGAGATTCGTAATTTTTGGAGACTTGGCAAACCCTTCCCATGAAAGTGTTTCTCGCCAGTCACTGCTTAGGGCTACATCAAGAGGAAACAAAACGTAGAGATAGAACGTGAAACTACTTTGCTGCGTCAAGTTTCAAGAAGCTAGCACAAACCATGTTGGATTTAGAGTTCCAAATACATCTATCAATATAGGAGAAAACAGAGTGAAACCTAAAAATTCAAACTGTTACTGGAAATGAACCCTTCAACATAGAAGAATGAAATTTGGGGAACCAAGTCGCCTTAGTGTACTGATCATTACCTGAAAGTATCATCCAGTTTGGGTGAAAAAATATTTGCTGAGATTTCTGGAGATTCGTAATTTTTGGAAGCTTGGCAACCCCTTCCCATGAAAGTGTTTCTCGCCAGTCACTGCTTAGGGCTACATCAAGAGGAAACAAAACGTAGAGATAGAATGTGAAACTACTTTGTTGTGTCAAGTTTCAAGAAGCTAGCACAAACCATGTTGGATTTAGAGTTCCAAATACATCTATCAATATAGGAGTAAACAGAGTGAAACCTAAAAATTCAAACTGTTCCTGGAAATGAACGCTTCAACATAGAAGAATGAAATTTGGGGAACCAAGTCGCCTTAGTGTACTGATCATTACCTGAAAGTATCATCCAGTTTGGGTGAAAAAATATTTGCTGAGATTTCTGGAGATTCGTAATTTTTGGAGACTTGGCAAACCCTTCCCATGAAAGTGTTTCTCGCCAGTCACTGCTTAGGGCTACATCAAGAGGAAACAAAACGTAGAGATAGAACGTGAAACTACTTTGTTGTGTCAAGTTTCAAGAAGCTAGCCAAACCGTGTTGGATTTAGAGTTCCAAATACATCTATCAATATAGGAGAAAACACAGTGAAACCTAAAAATTGAAACTGTTACTGGAAATGAACGCTTCAACATAGAAGAACGAAATTTGGGGAACCAAGTCGCCTTAGTGTACTGATCATTACCTGAAAGTATCATCCAGTTTGGGTGAAAAAATATTTGCTGAGATTTCTGGAGATTCGTAATTTTTGGAAGCTTGGCAACCCCTTCCCATGAAAGTGTTTCTCGCCAGTCACTGCTTAGGGCTATATCAAGAGGAAACAAAACGTAGAGATAGAATGTGAAACTACTTTGTTGTGTCAAGCTTCAAGAAGCTAGCACAAATCGTGTTGGATTTAGAGTTCCAAATACATCTATCAATATAGGAGAAAACAGAGTGAAACCTAAAAATTCAAACTGTTACTGGCAATTAACGCTTCAACATAGAAGAACGAAATTTGGGGAACCAAGTCGCCTTAGTGTACTGATCATTACCTGAAAGTATCATCCAGTTTGGGTGAAAAAATATTTGCTGAGATTTCTGGAGATTCGTAATTTTTGGAAGCTTGGCAACCCCTTCCCATGAAAGTGTTTCTCGCCAGTCACTGCTTAGGGCTACATCAAAAGGAAACAAAACGTAGAGATAGAACGTGAAACTACTTTGTTTTGTCAACTTTCAAGAAGCTAGCACAAACCGTGTTGGATTCAGAGTTCCAAATACATCTATCAATATAGGAGAAAACAGAGTGAAACCTAAAAATTCAAACTGTTACTGGAAATGAACGCTTCAACATAGAAGAACGAAATTTGGGGAACCAAGTCGCCTTAGTGTACTGATCATTACCTGAAAGTATCATCCAGTTTGGGTGAAAAAGTATTTGTTGAGATTTCTGGAGATTCGTAATTTTTGGAAGCTTGGCAACCCCTTCCCATGAAAGTGTTTCTCGCCAGTCACTGCTTAGGGCTACATCAAGAGGAAACAAAACGTAGAGATAGAATGTGAAACTACTTTGTTGTGTCAAGTTTCAAGAAGCTAGCACAAACCATGTTGGATTTAGAGTTCCAAATACATCTATCAATATAGGAGAAAAAAGAGTGAAACCTAAAAATTCAAACTGTTACTGGAAATGAACGCTTCAACATAGAAGAATGAAATTTGGGGAACCAAGTCGCCTTAGTGTACTGATCATTACCTGAAAGTATCATCCAGTTTGGGTCAAAAAATATTTGCTGAGATTTCTGGAGATTCGTAATTTTTGGAGACTTGGCAAACCCTTCCCATGAAAGTGTTTCTCGCCAGTCACTGCTTAGGGCTACATGAAGAGGAAACAAAACGTAGAGATAGAACGTGAAACTACTTTGTTGTGTCAAGTTTCAAGAAGCTAGCAAAACCGTGTTGGATTTAGAGTTCCAAATACATCTATCAATATAGGAGAAAACAGAGTGAAACCTAAAAATTCAAACTGTTATTGGAAATCAACGCTTCAACACAGAAGAACGAAATTTGGGGAACCAAGTCGTCTTAGTGTACTGATCATTACCTGAAAGTATCATCCAGTTTGGGTGAAAAAAATATTTGCTGAGATTTCTGGAGATTCGTAATTTTTGGAAGCTTGGCAACCCCTTCCCATGAAAGTGTTACTCGCCAGTCACTGCTTAGGGCAACATCAAGAGGAAACAAAACGTAGAGATAGAACGTGAAACTACTTTGTTGTGTCAAGTTTCAAGAAGCTACAACAAACCGTGTTGGATTTAGAGTTCCAAATACATCTATCAATATAGGAGAAAACAGAGTGAAACCTAAAAATTCAAACTGTTACTGGAAATGAACGCTTCAACATAGAAGAACGAAATTTGGGGAACCAAGTCGCCTTAGTGTACTGATCATTACCTGAAAGTATCATCCAGTTTGGGTGAAAAAATATTTGCTGAGATTTCTGGAGATTCGTAATTTTTGGAAGCTTGGCAACCCCTTCCCATGAAAGTGTTTCTCGCCAGTCACTGCTTAGGGCTACATCAAGAGGAAACAAAACGTAGAGATAGAATGTGAAACTACTTTGTTGTGTCAAGTTTCAAGAAGCTAGCACAAACCATGTTGGATTTAGAGTTCCAAATACATCTATCAATATAGGAGAAAACAGAGTGAAACCTAAAAATTCAAACTGTTACTGGAAATGAACGCTTCAACATAGAAGAATGAAATTTGGGGAACCAAGTCGCCTTAGTGTACTGATCATTACCTGAAAGTATCATCCAGTTTGGGTGAAAAAATATTTGCTGAGATTTCTGGAGATTCGTAATTTTTGGAGACTTGGCAATCCCTTCCCATGAAAGTGTTTCTCGCCAGTCACTGCTTAGGGCTACATCAAGAGGAAACAAAACGTAGAGATAGAACGTGAAACTACTTTGCTGTGTCAAGTTTCAAGAAGCTAGCACAAACCGTTTTGGATTTAGCGTTCCAAATACATCTATCAATATAGGAGAAAACAGAGTGAAACCTAAAAATTCAAACTGTTACTGGAAATGAACGCTTCAACATAGAAGAACGAAATTTGGGGAACCAAGTCGCCTTAGTGTACTGATCATTACCTGAAAGTATCATCCAGTTTGGGTGAAAAAATATTTGCTGAGATTTCTGGAGATTCGTAATTTTTGGAAGCTTGGCAACCCCTTCCCATGAAAGTGTTTCTCGCCAGTCACTGCTTAGGGCTACATCAAGAGGAAACAAAACGTAGAGATAGAATGTGAAACTACTTTGTTGTGTCAAGCTTCAAGAAGCTACCACAAATCGTGTTGGGTTTAGAGTTCCAATACATCTATCAATATAGGAGAAAACAGAGTGAAACTTAAAAATTCAAACTGTTAGTGGAAATGAACGCTTCAACATAGAAGAACGAAATTTGGGGAACCAAGTCGCCTTAGTGTACTGATCATTACCTGAAAGTATCATCCAGTTTGGGTGAAAAAATATTTGCTGAGATTTCTGGAGATTCGTAATTTTTGGAAGCTTGGCAACCCCTTCCCATGAAAGTGTTTCTCGCCAGTCAATGCTTAGGGCTACATCAAGAGGAAACAAAACGTAGAGATAGAACGTGAAACTACTTTGTTGTGTCAAGTTTCAAGAAGCTAGCACAAACCGTCTTGGATTTAGAGTTCCAAATACATCTATCAATATAGGAGAAAACAGAGTGAAACCTAAAAATTCAAACTGTTACTGGAAATGAACGCTTCAACATAGAAGAACGAAATTTGGGGAACCAAGTCGCCTTAGTGTACTGATCATTACCTGAAAGTATCATCCAGTTTGGGTGAAAAAATATTTGCTGAGATTTCTGGAGATTCGTAATTTTTGGAAGCTTGGCAACCCCTTCCCATGAAAGTGTTTCTCGCCAGTCACTGCTTAGGGCTACATCAAGAGGAAACAAAACGTAGAGATAGAATGTGAAACTACTTTGTTGTGTCAAGTTTCAAGAAGCTAGCACAAACCATGTTGGATTTAGAGTTCCAAATACATCTATCAATATAGGAGAAAACAGAGTGAAACCTAAAAATTCAAACTGTTACTGGAAATGAACGCTTCAACATAGAAGAATGAAATTTGGGGAACCAAGTCGCCTTAGTGTACTGATCATTACCTGAAAGTATCATCCAGTTTGGGTGAAAAAATATTTGCTGAGATTTCTGGAGATTCGTAATTTTTGGAAGCTTGGCAACCCCTTCCCATGAAAGTGTTTCTCGCCAGTCACTGCTTAGGGCTACATCAAGAGGAAACAAAACGTAGAGATAGAACGTGAAACTACTTTGTTGTGTCAAGTTTCAAGAAGCTAGCACAAACCGTCTTGGATTTAGAGTTCCAAATACATCTATCAATATAGGAGAAAACAGAGTGAAACCTAAAAATTCAAACTGTTACTGGAAATGAACGCTTCAACATAGAAGAACGAAATTTGGGGAACCAAGTCGCCTTAGTGTACTGATCATTACCTGAAAGTATCATCCAGTTTGGGTGAAAAAATATTTGCTGAGATTTCTGGAGATTCGTAATTTTTGGAAGCTTGGCAACCCCTTCCCATGAAAGTGTTTCTCGCCAGTCACTGCTTAGGGCTACATCAAGAGGAAACAAAACGTAGAGATAGAATGTGAAACTACTTTGTTGTGTCAAGTTTCAAGAAGCTAGCACAAACCATGTTGGATTTAGAGTTCCAAATACATCTATCAATATAGGAGAAAACAGAGTGAAACCTAAAAATTCAAACTGTTACTGGAAATGAACGCTTCAACATAGAAGAATGAAATTTGGGGAACCAAGTCGCCTTAGTGTACTGATCATTACCTGAAAGTATCATCCAGTTTGGGTGAAAAAATATTTGCTGAGATTTCTGGAGATTCGTAATTTTTGGAAGCTTGGCAACCCCTTCCCATGAAAGTGTTTCTCGCCAGTCACTGCTTAGGGCTATATCAAGAGGAAACAAAACGTAGAGATAGAATGTGAAACTACTTTGTTGTGTCAAGCTTCAAGAAGCTAGCACAAATCGTGTTGGATTTAGAGTTCCAAATACATCTATCAATATAGGAGAAAACAGAGTGAAACCTAAAAATTCAAACTGTTACTGGAAATTAACGCTTCAACATAGAAGAACGAAATTTGGGGAACCAAGTCGCCTTAGTGTACTGATCATTACCTGAAAGTATCATCCAGTTTGGGTGAAAAAATATTTGCTGAGATTTCTGGAGATTCGTAATTTTTGGAAGCTTGGCAACCCCTTCCCATGAAAGTGTTTCTCGCCACTCACTGCTTAGGGCTACATCAAGAGGAAACAAAACGTAGAGATAGAACGTGAAACTACTTTGTTTTGTCAACTTTCAAGAAGCTAGCACAAACCGTGTTGGATTCAGAGTTCCAAATACATCTATCAATATAGGAGAAAACAGAGTGAAACCTAAAAATTCAAACTGTTACTGGAAATGAACGCTTCAACATAGAAGAACGAAATTTGGGGAACCAAGTCGCCTTAGTGTACTGATCATTACCTGAAAGTATCATCCAGTTTGGGTGAAAAAATATTTGCTGAGATTTCTGGAGATTCGTAATTTTGGGAAGCTTGGCAACCCCTTCCCATGAAAGTGTTTCTCGCCAGTCATTGCTTAGGGCTACATCAAGAGGAAACAAAACGTAGAGATAGAACGTGAAACTACTTTGTTGTGTCAAGTTTCAAGAAGCTAGCACAAACCGTCTTGGATTTAGAGTTCCAAATACATCTATCAATATAGGAGAAAAGAGAGTGAAACCTAAAAATTCAAACTGTTAGTGGAAATGAACGCTTCAACATAGAAGAACGAAATTTGGGGAACCAAGTCGCCTTAGTGTACTGATCATTACCTGAAAGTATCATCCAGTTTGGGTGAAAAAATATTTGCTGAGATTTCTGGAGATTCGTAATTTTTGGAAGCTTGGCAACCCCTTCCCATGAAAGTGTTTCTCGCCAGTCACTGCTTAGGGCTACATCAAGAGGAAACAAAACATAGAGATAGAATGTGAAACTACTTTGTTGTGTCAAGCTTCAACAAGCTACCACAAATCGTGTTGGGTTTAGAGTTCCAATACATCTATCAATATAGGAGAAAACAGAGTGAAACCTAAAAATTCAAACTGTTAGTGGAAATGAACGCTTCAACATAGAAGAACGAAATTTGGGGAACCAAGTCGCCTTAGTGTACTGATCATTACCTGAAAGTATCATCCAGTTTGGGTGAAAAAATATTTGCTGAGATTTCTGGAGATTCGTAATTTTTGGAAGCTTGGCAACCCCTTCCCATGAAAGTGTTTCTCGCCAGTCACTGCTTAGGGCTATATCAAGAGGAAACAAAACGTAGAGATAGAATGTGAAACTACTTTGTTGTGTCAAGCTTCAAGAAGCTAGCACAAATCGTGTTGGATTTAGAGTTCCAAATACATCTATCAATATAGGAGAAAACAGAGTGAAACCTAAAAATTCAAACTGTTACTGGAAATTAACGCTTCAACATAGAAGAACGAAATTTGGGGAACCAAGTCGCCTTAGTGTACTGATCATTACCTGAAAGTATCATCCAGTTTGGGTGAAAAAATATTTGCTGAGATTTCTGGAGATTCGTAATTTTTGGAAGCTTGGCAACCCCTTCCCATGAAAGTGTTTCTCGCCACTCACTGCTTAGGGCTACATCAAGAGGAAACAAAACGTAGAGATAGAACGTGAAACTACTTTGTTTTGTCAACTTTCAAGAAGCTAGCACAAACCGTGTTGGATTCAGAGTTCCAAATACATCTATCAATATAGGAGAAAACAGAGTGAAACCTAAAAATTCAAACTGTTACTGGAAATGAACGCTTCAACATAGAAGAACGAAATTTGGGGAACCAAGTCGCCTTAGTGTACTGATCATTACCTGAAAGTATCATCCAGTTTGAGTGAAAAAATATTTGCTGAGATTTCTGGAGATTCGTAATTTTGGGAAGCTTGGCAACCCCTTCCCATGAAAGTGTTTCTCGCCAGTCATTGCTTAGGGCTACATCAAGAGGAAACAAAACGTAGAGATAGAACGTGAAACTACTTTGTTGTGTCAAGTTTCAAGAAGCTAGCACAAACCGTCTTGGATTTAGAGTTCCAAATACATCTATCAATATAGGAGAAAAGAGAGTGAAACCTAAAAATTCAAACTGTTAGTGGAAATGAACGCTTCAACATAGAAGAACGAAATTTGGGGAACCAAGTCGCCTTAGTGTACTGATCATTACCTGAAAGTATCATCCAGTTTGGGTGAAAAAATATTTGCTGAGATTTCTGGAGATTCGTAATTTTTGGAAGCTTGGCAACCCCTTCCCATGAAAGTGTTTCTCGCCAGTCACTGCTTAGGGCTACATCAAGAGGAAACAAAACATAGAGATAGAATGTGAAACTACTTTGTTGTGTCAAGCTTCAACAAGCTACCACAAATCGTGTTGGGTTTAGAGTTCCAATACATCTATCAATATAGGAGAAAACAGAGTGAAACCTAAAAATTCAAACTGTTAGTGGAAATGAACGCTTCAACATAGAAGAACGAAATTTGGGGAACCAAGTCGCCTTAGTGTACTGATCATTACCTGAAAGTATCATCCAGTTTGGGTGAAAAAATATTTGCTGAGATTTCTGGAGATTCGTAATTTTTGGAAGCTTGGCAACCCCTTCCCATGAAAGTGTTTCTCGCCAGTCACTGCTTAGGGCTACATCAAGAGGAAACAAAACGTAGAGATAGAACGTGAAACTACTTTGTTGTGTCAAGTTTCAAGAAGCTAGCACAAACCATGTTGGATTTAGAGTTCCAAATACATCTATCAATATAGGAGAAAACAGAGTGAAACCTAAAAATTCAAACTGTTACTGGAAATGAACGCTTCAACATAGAAGAACGAAATTTGGGGAACCAAGTCGCCTTAGTGTACTGATCATTACCTGAAAGTATCATCCAGTTTGGGTGAAAAAATATTTGCTGAGATTTCTGGAGATTCGTAATTTTTGGAGACTTGGCAAACCCTTCCCATGAAAGTGTTTCTCGCCAGTCACTGCTTAGGGCTACATGAAGAGGAAACAAAACTTAGAGATAGAACGTGAAACTACTTTGTTGTGTCAAGTTTCAAGAAGCTAGCAAAACCGTGTTGGATTTAGAGTTCCAAATACATCTATCAATATAGGAGAAAACAGAGTGAAACCTAAAAATTCAAACTGTTATTGGAAATCAACGCTTCAACACAGAAGAACGAAATTTGGGGAACCAAGTCGTCTTAGTGTACTGATCATTACCTGAAAGTATCATCCAGTTTGGGTGAAAAAAATATTTGCTGAGATTTCTGGAGATTCGTAATTTTTGGAAGCTTGGCAACCCCTTCCCATGAAAGTGTTACTCGCCAGTCACTGCTTAGGGCAACATCAAGAGGAAACGAAACGTAGAGATAGAACGTGAAACTACTTTGTTGTGTCAAGTTTCAAGAAGCTAGAACAAACCGTGTTGGATTTAGAGTTCCAAATACATCTATCAATATAGGAGAAAACAGAGTGAAACCTAAAAATTCAAACTGTTACTGGAAATGAACGCTTCAACATAGAAGAACGAAATTTGGGGAACCAAGTCACCTTAGTGTACTGATCATTACCTGAAAGTATCATCCAGTTTGGGTGAAAAAATATTTGCTGAGATTTCTGGAGATTCGTAATTTTTGGAAGCTTGGCAACCCCTTCCCATGAAAGTGTTTCTCGCCAGTCACTGCTTAGGGCTACATCAAGAGGAAACAAAACGTAGAGATAGAATGTGAAACTACTTTGTTGTGTCAAGTTTCAAGAAGCTAGCACAAACCATGTTGGATTTAGAGTTCCAAATTCATCTATCAATATAGGAGAAAACAGAGTGAAACCTAAAAATTCAAACTGTTACTGGAAATGAACGCTTCAACATAGAAGAATGAAATTTGGGGAACCAAGTCGCCTTAGTGTACTGATCATTACCTGAAAGTATCATCCAGTTTGGGTGAAAAAATATTTGCTGAGATTTCTGGAGATTCGTAATTTTTGGAGACTTGGCAAACCCTTCCCATGAAAGTGTTTCTCGCCAGTCACTGCTTAGGGCTACATCAAGAGGAAACAAAACGTAGAGATAGAACGTGAAACTACTTTGCTGTGTCAAGTTTCAAGAAGCTAGCACAAACCGTTTTGGATTTAGCGTTCCAAATACATCTATCAATATAGGAGAAAACAGAGTGAAACCTAAAAATTCAAACTGTTACTGGAAATGAACGCTTCAACATAGAAGAACGAAATTTGGGGAACCAAGTCGCCTTAGTGTACTGATCATTACCTGAAAGTATCATCCAGTTTGGGTGAAAAAATATTTGCTGAGATTTCTGGAGATTCGTAATTTTTGGAGACTTGGCAAACCCTTCCCATGAAAGTGTTTCTCGCCAGTCACTGCTTAGGGCTACATCAAGAGGAAACAAAACGTAGAGATAGAACGTGAAACTACTTTGCTGTGTCAAGTTTCAAGAAGCTAGCACAAACCGTCTTGGATTTAGAGTTCCAAATACATCTATCAATATAGGAGAAAACAGAGTGAAACCTAAAAATTCAAACTGTTACTGGAAATGAACCCTTCAACATAGAAGAATGAAATTTGGGGAACCAAGTCGCCTTAGTGTACTGATCATTACCTGAAAGTATCATCCAGTTTGGGTGAAAAAATATTTGCTGAGATTTCTGGAGATTCGTAATTTTTGGAAGCTTGGCAACCCCTTCCCATGAAAGTGTTTCTCGCCAGTCACTGCTTAGGGCTACATCAAGAGGAAACAAAACGTAGAGATAGAATGTGAAACTACTTTGTTGTGTCAAGTTTCAAGAAGCTAGCACAAACCATGTTGGATTTAGAGTTCCAAATACATCTATCAATATAGGAGTAAACAGAGTGAAACCTAAAAATTCAAACTGTTCCTGGAAATGAACGCTTCAACATAGAAGAATGAAATTTGGGGAACCAAGTCGCCTTAGTGTACTGATCATTACCTGAAAGTATCATCCAGTTTGGGTGAAAAAATATTTGCTGAGATTTCTGGAGATTCGTAATTTTTGGAGACTTGGCAAACCCTTCCCATGAAAGTGTTTCTCGCCAGTCACTGCTTAGGGCTACATCAAGAGGAAACAAAACGTAGAGATAGAACGTGAAACTACTTTGTTGTGTCAAGTTTCAAGAAGCTAGCAAAACCGTGTTGGATTTAGAGTTCCAAATACATCTATCAATATAGGAGAAAACAGAGTGAAACCTAAAAATTCAAACTGTTATTGGAAATCAACGCTTCAACACAGAAGAACGAAATTTGGGGAACCAAGTCGTCTTAGTGTACTGATCATTACCTGAAAGTATCATCCAGTTTGGGTGAAAAAAATATTTGCTGAGATTTCTGGAGATTCGTAATTTTTGGAAGCTTGGCAACCCCTTCCCATGAAAGTGTTACTCGCCAGTCACTGCTTAGGGCAACATCAAGAGGAAACAAAACGTAGAGATAGAACGTGAAACTACTTTGTTGTGTCAAGTTTCAAGAAGCTAGAACAAACCGTGTTGGATTTAGAGTTCCAAATACATCTATCAATATAGGAGAAAACAGAGTGAAACCTAAAAATTCAAACTGTTACTGGAAATGAACGCTTCAACATAGAAGAACGAAATTTGGGGAACCAAGTCGCCTTAGTGTACTGATCATTACCTGAAAGTATCATCCAGTTTGGGTGAAAAAATATTTGCTGAGATTTCTGGAGATTCGTAATTTTTGGAAGCTTGGCAACCCCTTCCCATGAAAGTGTTTCTCGCCAGTCACTGCTTAGGGCTACATCAAGAGGAAACAAAACGTAGAGATAGAATGTGAAACTACTTTGTTGTGTCAAGTTTCAAGAAGCTAGCACAAACCATGTTGGATTTAGAGTTCCAAATACATCTATCAATATAGGAGAAAACAGAGTGAAACCTAAAAATTCAAACTGTTACTGGAAATGAACGCTTCAACATAGAAGAATGAAATTTGGGGAACCAAGTCGCCTTAGTGTACTGATCATTACCTGAAAGTATCATCCAGTTTGGGTGAAAAAATATTTGCTGAGATTTCTGGAGATTCGTAATTTTTGGAGACTTGGCAAACCCTTCCCATGAAAGTGTTTCTCGCCAGTCACTGCTTAGGGCTACATCAAGAGGAAACAAAACGTAGAGATAGAACGTGAAACTACTTTGCTGTGTCAAGTTTCAAGAAGCTAGCACAAACCGTTTTGGATTTAGCGTTCCAAATACATCTATCAATATAGGAGAAAACAGAGTGAAACCTAAAAATTCAAACTGTTACTGGAAATGAACGCTTCAACATAGAAGAACGAAATTTGGGGAACCAAGTCGCCTTAGTGTACTGATCATTACCTGAAAGTATCATCCAGTTTGGGTGAAAAAATATTTGCTGAGATTTCTGGAGATTCGTAATTTTTGGAAGCTTGGCAACCCCTTCCCATGAAAGTGTTTCTCGCCAGTCACTGCTTAGGGCTACATCAAGAGGAAACAAAACGTAGAGATAGAATGTGAAACTACTTTGTTGTGTCAAGCTTCAAGAAGCTACCACAAATCGTGTTGGGTTTAGAGTTCCAATACATCTATCAATATAGGAGAAAACAGAGTGAAACTTAAAAATTCAAACTGTTAGTGGAAATGAACGCTTCAACATAGAAGAACGAAATTTGGGGAACCAAGTCGCCTTAGTGTACTGATCATTACCTGAAAGTATCATCCAGTTTGGGTGAAAAAATATTTGCTGAGATTTCTGGAGATTCGTAATTTTTGGAAGCTTGGCAACCCCTTCCCATGAAAGTGTTTCTCGCCAGTCATTGCTTAGGGCTACATCAAGAGGAAACAAAACGTAGAGATAGAACGTGAAACTACTTTGTTTTGTCAACTTTCAAGAAGCTAGCACAAACCGTGTTGGATTCAGAGTTCCAAATACATCTATCAATATAGGAGAAAACAGAGTGAAACCTAAAAATTCAAACTGTTACTGGAAATGAACGCTTCAACATAGAAGAACGAAATTTGGGGAACCAAGTCGCCTTAGTGTACTGATCATTACCTGAAAGTATCATCCAGTTTGGGTGAAAAAATATTTGCTGAGATTTCTGGAGATTCGTAATTTTGGGAAGCTTGGCAACCCCTTCCCATGAAAGTGTTTCTCGCCAGTCATTGCTTAGGGCTACATCAAGAGGAAACAAAACGTAGAGATAGAACGTGAAACTACTTTGTTGTGTCAAGTTTCAAGAAGCTAGCACAAACCGTCTTGGATTTAGAGTTCCAAATACATCTATCAATATAGGAGAAAAGAGAGTGAAACCTAAAAATTCAAACTGTTAGTGGAAATGAACGCTTCAACATAGAAGAACGAAATTTGGGGAACCAAGTCGCCTTAGTGTACTGATCATTACCTGAAAGTATCATCCAGTTTGGGTGAAAAAATATTTGCTGAGATTTCTGGAGATTCGTAATTTTTGGAAGCTTGGCAACCCCTTCCCATGAAAGTGTTTCTCGCCAGTCACTGCTTAGGGCTACATCAAGAGGAAACAAAACATAGAGATAGAATGTGAAACTACTTTGTTGTGTCAAGCTTCAACAAGCTACCACAAATCGTGTTGGGTTTAGAGTTCCAATACATCTATCAATATAGGAGAAAACAGAGTGAAACCTAAAAATTCAAACTGTTAGTGGAAATGAACGCTTCAACATAGAAGAACGAAATTTGGGGAACCAAGTCGCCTTAGTGTACTGATCATTACCTGAAAGTATCATCCAGTTTGGGTGAAAAAATATTTGCTGAGATTTCTGGAGATTCGTAATTTTTGGAAGCTTGGCAACCCCTTCCCATGAAAGTGTTTCTCACCAGTCACTGCTTAGGGCTACATCAAGAGGAAACAAAACGTAGAGATAGAACGTGAAACTACTTTGTTGTGTCAAGTTTCAAGAAGCTAGCACAAACCATGTTGGATTTAGAGTTCCAAATACATCTATCAATATAGGAGAAAACAGAGTGAAACCTAAAAATTCAAACTGTTACTGGAAATGAACGCTTCAACATAGAAGAACGAAATTTGGGGAACCAAGTCGCCTTAGTGTACTGATCATTACCTGAAAGTATCATCCAGTTTGGGTGAAAAAATATTTGCTGAGATTTCTGGAGATTCGTAATTTTTGGAGACTTGGCAAACCCTTCCCATGAAAGTGTTTCTCGCCAGTCACTGCTTAGGGCTACATCAAGAGGAAACAAAACTTAGAGATAGAACGTGAAACTACTTTGTTGTGTCAAGTTTCAAGAAGCTAGCAAAACCGTGTTGGATTTAGAGTTCCAAATACATCTATCAATATAGGAGAAAACAGAGTGAAACCTAAAAATTCAAACTGTTACTGGAAATGAACGCTTCAACACAGAAGAACGAAATTTGGGGAACCAAGTCGTCTTAGTGTACTGATCATTACCTGAAAGTATCATCCAGTTTGGGTGAAAAAAATATTTGCTGAGATTTCTGGAGATTCGTAATTTTTGGAAGCTTGGCAACCCCTTCCCATGAAAGTGTTACTCGCCAGTCACTGCTTAGGGCAACATCAAGAGGAAACGAAACGTAGAGATAGAACGTGAAACTACTTTGTTGTGTCAAGTTTCAAGAAGCTAGAACAAACCGTGTTGGATTTAGAGTTCCAAATACATCTATCAATATAGGAGAAAACAGAGTGAAACCTAAAAATTCAAACTGTTACTGGAAATGAACGCTTCAACATAGAAGAACGAAATTTGGGGAACCAAGTCACCTTAGTGTACTGATCATTACCTGAAAGTATCATCCAGTTTGGGTGAAAAAATATTTGCTGAGATTTCTGGAGATTCGTAATTTTTGGAAGCTTGGCAACCCCTTCCCATGAAAGTGTTTCTCGCCAGTCACTGCTTAGGGCTACATCAAGAGGAAACAAAACGTAGAGATAGAATGTGAAACTACTTTGTTGTGTCAAGTTTCAAGAAGCTAGCACAAACCATGTTGGATTTAGAGTTCCAAATTCATCTATCAATATAGGAGAAAACAGAGTGAAACCTAAAAATTCAAACTGTTACTGGAAATGAACGCTTCAACATAGAAGAATGAAATTTGGGGAACCAAGTCGCCTTAGTGTACTGATCATTACCTGAAAGTATCATCCAGTTTGGGTGAAAAAATATTTGCTGAGATTTCTGGAGATTCGTAATTTTTGGAGACTTGGCAAACCCTTCCCATGAAAGTGTTTCTCGCCAGTCACTACTTAGGGCTACATCAAGAGGAAACAAAACGTAGAGATAGAACGTGAAACTACTTTGCTGTGTCAAGTTTCAAGAAGCTAGCACAAACCGTTTTGGATTTAGCGTTCCAAATATATCTATCAATATAGGAGAAAACAGAGTGAAACCTAAAAATTCAAACTGTTACTGGAAATGAACGCTTCAACATAGAAGAACGAAATTTGGGGAACCAAGTCGCCTTAGTGTACTGATCATTACCTGAAAGTATCATCCAGTTTGGGTGAAAAAATATTTGCTGAGATTTCTGGAGATTCGTAATTTTTGGAGACTTGGCAAACCCTTCCCATGAAAGTGTTTCTCGCCAGTCACTGCTTAGGGCTACATCAAGAGGAAACAAAACGTAGAGATAGAACGTGAAACTACTTTGCTGTGTCAAGTTTCAAGAAGCTAGCACAAACCGTGTTGGATTTAGAGTTCCAAATACATCTATCAATATAGGAGAAAACAGAGTGAAACCTAAAAATTCAAACTGTTACTGGAAATGAACCCTTCAACATAGAAGAATGAAATTTGGGGAACCAAGTCGCCTTAGTGTACTGATCATTACCTGAAAGTATCATCCAGTTTGGGTGAAAAAATATTTGCTGAGATTTCTGGAGATTCGTAATTTTTGGAAGCTTGGCAACCCCTTCCCATGAAAGTGTTTCTCGCCAGTCACTGCTTAGGGCTACATCAAGAGGAAACAAAACGTAGAGATAGAATGTGAAACTACTTTGTTGTGTCAAGTTTCAAGAAGCTAGCACAAACCATGTTGGATTTAGAGTTCCAAATACATCTATCAATATAGGAGTAAACAGAGTGAAACCTAAAAATTCAAACTGTTCCTGGAAATGAACGCTTCAACATAGAAGAATGAAATTTGGGGAACCAAGTCGCCTTAGTGTACTGATCATTACCTGAAAGTATCATCCAGTTTGGGTGAAAAAATATTTGCTGAGATTTCTGGAGATTCGTAATTTTTGGAGACTTGGCAAACCCTTCCCATGAAAGTGTTTCTCGCCAGTCACTGCTTAGGGCTACATCAAGAGGAAACAAAACGTAGAGATAGAACGTGAAACTACTTTGTTGTGTCAAGTTTCAAGAAGCTAGCAAAACCGTGTTGGATTTAGAGTTCCAAATACATCTATCAATATAGGAGAAAACAGAGTGAAACCTAAAAATTCAAACTGTTATTGGAAATCAACGCTTCAACACAGAAGAACGAAATTTGGGGAACCAAGTCGTCTTAGTGTACTGATCATTACCTGAAAGTATCATCCAGTTTGGGTGAAAAAAATATTTGCTGAGATTTCTGGAGATTCGTAATTTTTGGAAGCTTGGCAACCCCTTCCCATGAAAGTGTTACTCGCCAGTCACTGCTTAGGGCAACATCAAGAGGAAACGAAACGTAGAGATAGAACGTGAAACTACTTTGTTGTGTCAAGTTTCAAGAAGCTAGAACAAACCGTGTTGGATTTAGAGTTCCAAATACATCTATCAATATAGGAGAAAACAGAGTGAAACCTAAAAATTCAAACTGTTACTGGAAATGAACGCTTCAACATAGAAGAACGAAATTTGGGGAACCAAGTCACCTTAGTGTACTGATCATTACCTGAAAGTATCATCCAGTTTGGGTGAAAAAATATTTGCTGAGATTTCTGGAGATTCGTAATTTTTGGAAGCTTGGCAACCCCTTCCCATGAAAGTGTTTCTCGCCAGTCACTGCTTAGGGCTACATCAAGAGGAAACAAAACGTAGAGATAGAATGTGAAACTACTTTGTTGTGTCAAGTTTCAAGAAGCTAGCACAAACCATGTTGGATTTAGAGTTCCAAATTCATCTATCAATATAGGAGAAAACAGAGTGAAACCTAAAAATTCAAACTGTTACTGGAAATGAACGCTTCAACATAGAAGAATGAAATTTGGGGAACCAAGTCGCCTTAGTGTACTGATCATTACCTGAAAGTATCATCCAGTTTGGGTGAAAAAATATTTGCTGAGATTTCTGGAGATTCGTAATTTTTGGAGACTTGGCAAACCCTTCCCATGAAAGTGTTTCTCGCCAGTCACTGCTTAGGGCTACATCAAGAGGAAACAAAACGTAGAGATAGAACGTGAAACTACTTTGCTGTGTCAAGTTTCAAGAAGCTAGCACAAACCGTTTTGGATTTAGCGTTCCAAATACATCTATCAATATAGGAGAAAACAGAGTGAAACCTAAAAATTCAAACTGTTACTGGAAATGAACGCTTCAACATAGAAGAACGAAATTTGGGGAACCAAGTCGCCTTAGTGTACTGATCATTACCTGAAAGTATCATCCAGTTTGGGTGAAAAAATATTTGCTGAGATTTCTGGAGATTCGTAATTTTTGGAGACTTGGCAAACCCTTCCCATGAAAGTGTTTCTCGCCAGTCACTGCTTAGGGCTACATCAAGAGGAAACAAAACGTAGAGATAGAACGTGAAACTACTTTGCTGTGTCAAGTTTCAAGAAGCTAGCACAAACCGTGTTGGATTTAGAGTTCCAAATACATCTATCAATATAGGAGAAAACAGAGTGAAACCTAAAAATTCAAACTGTTACTGGAAATGAACCCTTCAACATAGAAGAATGAAATTTGGGGAACCAAGTCGCCTTAGTGTACTGATCATTACCTGAAAGTATCATCCAGTTTGGGTGAAAAAATATTTGCTGAGATTTCTGGAGATTCGTAATTTTTGGAAGCTTGGCAACCCCTTCCCATGAAAGTGTTTCTCGCCAGTCACTGCTTAGGGCTACATCAAGAGGAAACAAAACGTAGAGATAGAATGTGAAACTACTTTGTTGTGTCAAGTTTCAAGAAGCTAGCACAAACCATGTTGGATTTAGAGTTCCAAATACATCTATCAATATAGGAGTAAACAGAGTGAAACCTAAAAATTCAAACTGTTCCTGGAAATGAACGCTTCAACATAGAAGAATGAAATTTGGGGAACCAAGTCGCCTTAGTGTACTGATCATTACCTGAAAGTATCATCCAGTTTGGGTGAAAAAATATTTGCTGAGATTTCTGGAGATTCGTAATTTTTGGAGACTTGGCAAACCCTTCCCATGAAAGTGTTTCTCGCCAGTCACTGCTTAGGGCTACATCAAGAGGAAACAAAACGTAGAGATAGAACGTGAAACTACTTTGTTGTGTCAAGTTTCAAGAAGCTAGCAAAACCGTGTTGGATTTAGAGTTCCAAATACATCTATCAATATAGGAGAAAACAGAGTGAAACCTAAAAATTCAAACTGTTATTGGAAATCAACGCTTCAACACAGAAGAACGAAATTTGGGGAACCAAGTCGTCTTAGTGTACTGATCATTACCTGAAAGTATCATCCAGTTTGGGTGAAAAAAATATTTGCTGAGATTTCTGGAGATTCGTAATTTTTGGAAGCTTGGCAACCCCTTCCCATGAAAGTGTTACTCGCCAGTCACTGCTTAGGGCAACATCAAGAGGAAACAAAACGTAGAGATAGAACGTGAAACTACTTTGTTGTGTCAAGTTTCAAGAAGCTAGAACAAACCGTGTTGGATTTAGAGTTCCAAATACATCTATCAATATAGGAGAAAACAGAGTGAAACCTAAAAATTCAAACTGTTACTGGAAATGAACGCTTCAACATAGAAGAACGAAATTTGGGGAACCAAGTCGCCTTAGTGTACTGATCATTACCTGAAAGTATCATCCAGTTTGGGTGAAAAAATATTTGCTGAGATTTCTGGAGATTCGTAATTTTTGGAAGCTTGGCAACCCCTTCCCATGAAAGTGTTTCTCGCCAGTCACTGCTTAGGGCTACATCAAGAGGAAACAAAACGTAGAGATAGAATGTGAAACTACTTTGTTGTGTCAAGTTTCAAGAAGCTAGCACAAACCATGTTGGATTTAGAGTTCCAAATACATCTATCAATATAGGAGAAAACAGAGTGAAACCTAAAAATTCAAACTGTTACTGGAAATGAACGCTTCAACATAGAAGAATGAAATTTGGGGAACCAAGTCGCCTTAGTGTACTGATCATTACCTGAAAGTATCATCCAGTTTGGGTGAAAAAATATTTGCTGAGATTTCTGGAGATTCGTAATTTTTGGAGACTTGGCAAACCCTTCCCATGAAAGTGTTTCTCGCCAGTCACTGCTTAGGGCTACATCAAGAGGAAACAAAACGTAGAGATAGAACGTGAAACTACTTTGCTGTGTCAAGTTTCAAGAAGCTAGCACAAACCGTTTTGGATTTAGCGTTCCAAATACATCTATCAATATAGGAGAAAACAGAGTGAAACCTAAAAATTCAAACTGTTACTGGAAATGAACGCTTCAACATAGAAGAACGAAATTTGGGGAACCAAGTCGCCTTAGTGTACTGATCATTACCTGAAAGTATCATCCAGTTTGGGTGAAAAAATATTTGCTGAGATTTCTGGAGATTCGTAATTTTTGGAAGCTTGGCAACCCCTTCCCATGAAAGTGTTTCTCGCCAGTCACTGCTTAGGGCTACATCAAGAGGAAACAAAACGTAGAGATAGAATGTGAAACTACTTTGTTTTGTCAAGCTTCAAGAAGCTACCACAAATCGTGTTGGGTTTAGAGTTCCAATACATCTATCAATATAGGAGAAAACAGAGTGAAACTTAAAAATTCAAACTGTTAGTGGAAATGAACGCTTCAACATAGAAGAACGAAATTTGGGGAACCAAGTCGCCTTAGTGTACTGATCATTACCTGAAAGTATCATCCAGTTTGGGTGAAAAAATATTTGCTGAGATTTCTGGAGATTCGTAATTTTTGGAAGCTTGGCAACCCCTTCCCATGAAAGTGTTTCTCGCCAGTCACTGCTTAGGGCTACATCAAGAGGAAACAAAACGTAGAGATAGAACGTGAAACTACTTTGTTGTGTCAAGTTTCAAGAAGCTAGCACAAACCGTCTTGGATTTAGAGTTCCAAATACATCTATCAATATAGGAGAAAACAGAGTGAAACCTAAAAATTCAAACTGTTACTGGAAATGAACGCTTCAACATAGAAGAACGAAATTTGGGGAACCAAGTCGCCTTAGTGTACTGATCATTACCTGAAAGTATCATCCAGTTTGGGTGAAAAAATATTTGCTGAGATTTCTGGAGATTCGTAATTTTTGGAAGCTTGGCAACCCCTTCCCATGAAAGTGTTTCTCGCCAGTCACTGCTTAGGGCTACATCAAGAGGAAACAAAACGTAGAGATAGAATGTGAAACTACTTTGTTGTGTCAAGTTTCAAGAAGCTAGCACAAACCATGTTGGATTTAGAGTTCCAAATACATCTATCAATATAGGAGAAAACAGAGTGAAACCTAAAAATTCAAACTGTTACTGGAAATGAACGCTTCAACATAGAAGAATGAAATTTGGGGAACCAAGTCGCCTTAGTGTACTGATCATTACCTGAAAGTATCATCCAGTTTGGGTGAAAAAATATTTGCTGAGATTTCTGGAGATTCGTAATTTTTGGAAGCTTGGCAACCCCTTCCCATGAAAGTGTTTCTCGCCAGTCACTGCTTAGGGCTATATCAAGAGGAAACAAAACGTAGAGATAGAATGTGAAACTACTTTGTTGTGTCAAGCTTCAAGAAGCTAGCACAAATCGTGTTGGATTTAGAGTTCCAAATACATCTATCAATATAGGAGAAAACAGAGTGAAACCTAAAAATTCAAACTGTTACTGGAAATTAACGCTTCAACATAGAAGAACGAAATTTGGGGAACCAAGTCGCCTTAGTGTACTGATCATTACCTGAAAGTATCATCCAGTTTGGGTGAAAAAATATTTGCTGAGATTTCTGGAGATTCGTAATTTTTGGAGACTTGGCAAACCCTTCCCATGAAAGTGTTTCTCGCCAGTCACTGCTTAGGGCTACATCAAGAGGAAACAAAACGTAGAGATAGAACGTGAAACTACTTTGTTGTGTCAAGTTTCAAGAAGCTAGCAAAACCGTGTTGGATTTAGAGTTCCAAATACATCTATCAATATAGGAGAAAACAGAGTGAAACCTAAAAATTCAAACTGTTATTGGAAATCAACGCTTCAACACAGAAGAACGAAATTTGGGGAACCAAGTCGTCTTAGTGTACTGATCATTACCTGAAAGTATCATCCAGTTTGGGTGAAAAAAATATTTGCTGAGATTTCTGGAGATTCGTAATTTTTGGAAGCTTGGCAACCCCTTCCCATGAAAGTGTTACTCGCCAGTCACTGCTTAGGGCAACATCAAGAGGAAACAAAACGTAGAGATAGAACGTGAAACTACTTTGTTGTGTCAAGTTTCAAGAAGCTAGAACAAACCGTGTTGGATTTAGAGTTCCAAATACATCTATCAATATAGGAGAAAACAGAGTGAAACCTAAAAATTCAAACTGTTACTGGAAATGAATGCTTCAACATAGAAGAACGAAATTTGGGGAACCAAGTCGCCTTAGTGTACTGATCATTACCTGAAAGTATCATCCAGTTTGGGTGAAAAAATATTTGCTGAGATTTCTGGAGATTCGTAATTTTTGGAAGCTTGGCAACCCCTTCCCATGAAAGTGTTTCTCGCCAGTCACTGCTTAGGGCTACATCAAGAGGAAACAAAACGTAGAGATAGAATGTGAAACTACTTTGTTGTGTCAAGTTTCAAGAAGCTAGCACAAACCATGTTGGATTTAGAGTTCCAAATACATCTATCAATATAGGAGAAAACAGAGTGAAACCTAAAAATTCAAACTGTTACTGGAAATGAACGCTTCAACATAGAAGAATGAAATTTGGGGAACCAAGTCGCCTTAGTGTACTGATCATTACCTGAAAGTATCATCCAGTTTGGGTGAAAAAATATTTGCTGAGATTTCTGGAGATTCGTAATTTTTGGAGACTTGGCAAACCCTTCCCATGAAAGTGTTTCTCGCCAGTCACTGCTTAGGGCTACATCAAGAGGAAACAAAACGTAGAGATAGAACGTGAAACTACTTTGCTGTGTCAAGTTTCAAGAAGCTAGCACAAACCGTTTTGGATTTAGCGTTCCAAATACATCTATCAATATAGGAGAAAACAGAGTGAAACCTAAAAATTCAAACTGTTACTGGAAATGAACGCTTCAACATAGAAGAACGAAATTTGGGGAACCAAGTCGCCTTAGTGTACTGATCATTACCTGAAAGTATCATCCAGTTTGGGTGAAAAAATATTTGCTGAGATTTCTGGAGATTCGTAATTTTTGGAAGCTTGGCAACCCCTTCCCATGAAAGTGTTTCTCGCCAGTCACTGCTTAGGGCTACATCAAGAGGAAACAAAACGTAGAGATAGAATGTGAAACTACTTTGTTTTGTCAAGCTTCAAGAAGCTACCACAAATCGTGTTGGGTTTAGAGTTCCAATACATCTATCAATATAGGAGAAAACAGAGTGAAACTTAAAAATTCAAACTGTTAGTGGAAATGAACGCTTCAACATAGAAGAACGAAATTTGGGGAACCAAGTCGCCTTAGTGTACTGATCATTACCTGAAAGTATCATCCAGTTTGGGTGAAAAAATATTTGCTGAGATTTCTGGAGATTCGTAATTTTTGGAAGCTTGGCAACCCCTTCCCATGAAAGTGTTTCTCGCCAGTCACTGCTTAGGGCTACATCAAGAGGAAACAAAACGTAGAGATAGAACGTGAAACTACTTTGTTGTGTCAAGTTTCAAGAAGCTAGCACAAACCGTCTTGGATTTAGAGTTCCAAATACATCTATCAATATAGGAGAAAACAGAGTGAAACCTAAAAATTCAAACTGTTACTGGAAATGAACGCTTCAACATAGAAGAACGAAATTTGGGGAACCAAGTCGCCTTAGTGTACTGATCATTACCTGAAAGTATCATCCAGTTTGGGTGAAAAAATATTTGCTGAGATTTCTGGAGATTCGTAATTTTTGGAAGCTTGGCAACCCCTTCCCATGAAAGTGTTTCTCGCCAGTCACTGCTTAGGGCTACATCAAGAGGAAACAAAACGTAGAGATAGAATGTGAAACTACTTTGTTGTGTCAAGTTTCAAGAAGCTAGCACAAACCATGTTGGATTTAGAGTTCCAAATACATCTATCAATATAGGAGAAAACAGAGTGAAACCTAAAAATTCAAACTGTTACTGGAAATGAACGCTTCAACATAGAAGAATGAAATTTGGGGAACCAAGTCGCCTTAGTGTACTGATCATTACCTGAAAGTATCATCCAGTTTGGGTGAAAAAATATTTGCTGAGATTTCTGGAGATTCGTAATTTTTGGAAGCTTGGCAACCCCTTCCCATGAAAGTGTTTCTCGCCAGTCACTGCTTAGGGCTATATCAAGAGGAAACAAAACGTAGAGATAGAATGTGAAACTACTTTGTTGTGTCAAGCTTCAAGAAGCTAGCACAAATCGTGTTGGATTTAGAGTTCCAAATACATCTATCAATATAGGAGAAAACAGAGTGAAACCTAAAAATTCAAACTGTTACTGGAAATTAACGCTTCAACATAGAAGAACGAAATTTGGGGAACCAAGTCGCCTTAGTGTACTGATCATTACCTGAAAGTATCATCCAGTTTGGGTGAAAAAATATTTGCTGAGATTTCTGGAGATTCGTAATTTTTGGAGACTTGGCAACCCCTTCCCATGAAAGTGTTTCTCGCCACTCACTGCTTAGGGCTACATCAAGAGGAAACAAAACGTAGAGATAGAACGTGAAACTACTTTGTTTTGTCAACTTTCAAGAAGCTAGCACAAACCGTGTTGGATTCAGAGTTCCAAATACATCTATCAATATAGGAGAAAACAGAGTGAAACCTAAAAATTCAAACTGTTACTGGAAATGAACGCTTCAACATAGAAGAACGAAATTTGGGGAACCAAGTCGCCTTAGTGTACTGATCATTACCTGAAAGTATCATCCAGTTTGGGTGAAAAAATATTTGCTGAGATTTCTGGAGATTCGTAATTTTGGGAAGCTTGGCAACCCCTTCCCATGAAAGTGTTTCTCGCCAGTCATTGCTTAGGGCTACATCAAGAGGAAACAAAACGTAGAGATAGAACGTGAAACTACTTTGTTGTGTCAAGTTTCAAGAAGCTAGCACAAACCGTCTTGGATTTAGAGTTCCAAATACATCTATCAATATAGGAGAAAAGAGAGTGAAACCTAAAAATTCAAACTGTTAGTGGAAATGAACGCTTCAACATAGAAGAACGAAATTTGGGGAACCAAGTCGCCTTAGTGTACTGATCATTACCTGAAAGTATCATCCAGTTTGGGTGAAAAAATATTTGCTGAGATTTCTGGAGATTCGTAATTTTTGGAAGCTTGGCAACCCCTTCCCATGAAAGTGTTCCTCGCCAGTCACTGCTTAGGGCTACATCAAGAGGAAACAAAACATAGAGATAGAATGTGAAACTACTTTGTTGTGTCAAGCTTCAACAAGCTACCACAAATCGTGTTGGGTTTAGAGTTCCAATACATCTATCAATATAGGAGAAAACAGAGTGAAACCTAAAAATTCAAACTGTTAGTGGAAATGAACGCTTCAACATAGAAGAACGAAATTTGGGGAACCAAGTCGCCTTAGTGTACTGATCATTACCTGAAAGTATCATCCAGTTTGGGTGAAAAAATATTTGCTGAGATTTCTGGAGATTCGTAATTTTTGGAAGCTTGGCAACCCCTTCCCATGAAAGTGTTTCTCGCCAGTCACTGCTTAGGGCTACATCAAGAGGAAACAAAACGTAGAGATAGAACGTGAAACTACTTTGTTGTGTCAAGTTTCAAGAAGCTAGCACAAACCATGTTGGATTTAGAGTTCCAAATACATCTATCAATATAGGAGAAAACAGAGTGAAACCTAAAAATTCAAACTGTTACTGGAAATGAACGCTTCAACATAGAAGAACGAAATTTGGGGAACCAAGTCGCCTTAGTGTACTGATCATTACCTGAAAGTATCATCCAGTTTGGGTGAAAAAATATTTGCTGAGATTTCTGGAGATTCGTAATTTTTGGAGACTTGGCAAACCCTTCCCATGAAAGTGTTTCTCGCCAGTCACTGCTTAGGGCTACATGAAGAGGAAACAAAACTTAGAGATAGAACGTGAAACTACTTTGTTGTGTCAAGTTTCAAGAAGCTAGCAAAACCGTGTTGGATTTAGAGTTCAAAATACATCTATCAATATAGGAGAAAACAGAGTGAAACCTAAAAATTCAAACTGTTACTGGAAATGAACGCTTCAACACAGAAGAACGAAATTTGGGGAACCAAGTCGTCTTAGTGTACTGATCATTACCTGAAAGTATCATCCAGTTTGGGTGAAAAAAATATTTGCTGAGATTTCTGGAGATTCGTAATTTTTGGAAGCTTGGCAACCCCTTCCCATGAAAGTGTTACTCGCCAGTCACTGCTTAGGGCAACATCAAGAGGAAACGAAACGTAGAGATAGAACGTGAAACTACTTTGTTGTGTCAAGTTTCAAGAAGCTAGAACAAACCGTGTTGGATTTAGAGTTCCAAATACATCTATCAATATAGGAGAAAACAGAGTGAAACCTAAAAATTCAAACTGTTACTGGAAATGAACGCTTCAACATAGAAGAACGAAATTTGGGGAACCAAGTCACCTTAGTGTACTGATCATTACCTGAAAGTATCATCCAGTTTGGGTGAAAAAATATTTGCTGAGATTTCTGGAGATTCGTAATTTTTGGAAGCTTGGCAACCCCTTCCCATGAAAGTGTTTCTCGCCAGTCACTGCTTAGGGCTACATCAAGAGGAAACAAAACGTAGAGATAGAATGTGAAACTACTTTGTTGTGTCAAGTTTCAAGAAGCTAGCACAAACCATGTTGGATTTAGAGTTCCAAATTCATCTATCAATATAGGAGAAAACAGAGTGAAACCTAAAAATTCAAACTGTTACTGGAAATGAACGCTTCAACATAGAAGAATGAAATTTGGGGAACCAAGTCGCCTTAGTGTACTGATCATTACCTGAAAGTATCATCCAGTTTGGGTGAAAAAATATTTGCTGAGATTTCTGGAGATTCGTAATTTTTGGAGACTTGGCAAACCCTTCCCATGAAAGTGTTTCTCGCCAGTCACTGCTTAGGGCTACATCAAGAGGAAACAAAACGTAGAGATAGAACGTGAAACTACTTTGCTGTGTCAAGTTTCAAGAAGCTAGCACAAACCGTTTTGGATTTAGCGTTCCAAATACATCTATCAATATAGGAGAAAACAGAGTGAAACCTAAAAATTCAAACTGTTACTGGAAATGAACGCTTCAACATAGAAGAACGAAATTTGGGGAACCAAGTCGCCTTAGTGTACTGATCATTACCTGAAAGTATCATCCAGTTTGGGTGAAAAAATATTTGCTGAGATTTCTGGAGATTCGTAATTTTTGGAGACTTGGCAAACCCTTCCCATGAAAGTGTTTCTCGCCAGTCACTGCTTAGGGCTACATCAAGAGGAAACAAAACGTAGAGATAGAACGTGAAACTACTTTGCTGTGTCAAGTTTCAAGAAGCTAGCACAAACCGTGTTGGATTTAGAGTTCCAAATACATCTATCAATATAGGAGAAAACAGAGTGAAACCTAAAAATTCAAACTGTTACTGGAAATGAACCCTTCAACATAGAAGAATGAAATTTGGGGAACCAAGTCGCCTTAGTGTACTGATCATTACCTGAAAGTATCATCCAGTTTGGGTGAAAAAATATTTGCTGAGATTTCTGGAGATTCGTAATTTTTGGAAGCTTGGCAACCCCTTCCCATGAAAGTGTTTCTCGCCAGTCACTGCTTAGGGCTACATCAAGAGGAAACAAAACGTAGAGATAGAATGTGAAACTACTTTGTTGTGTCAAGTTTCAAGAAGCTAGCACAAACCATGTTGGATTTAGAGTTCCAAATACATCTATCAATATAGGAGTAAACAGAGTGAAACCTAAAAATTCAAACTGTTCCTGGAAATGAACGCTTCAACATAGAAGAATGAAATTTGGGGAACCAAGTCGCCTTAGTGTACTGATCATTACCTGAAAGTATCATCCAGTTTGGGTGAAAAAATATTTGCTGAGATTTCTGGAGATTCGTAATTTTTGGAGACTTGGCAAACCCTAACCATGAAAGTGTTTCTCGCCAGTCACTGCTTAGGGCTACATCAAGAGGAAACAAAACGTAGAGATAGAACGTGAAACTACTTTGCTGTGTCAAGTTTCAAGAAGCTAGCACAAACCGTTTTGGATTTAGCGTTCCAAATACATCTATCAATATAGGAGAAAAGAGAGTGAAACCTAAAAATTCAAACTGTTACTGGAAATGAACGCTTCAACATAGAAGAATGAAATTTGGGGAACCAAGTCGCCTTAGTGTACTGATCATTACCTGAAAGTATCATCCAGTTTGGGTGAAAAAATATTTGCTGAGATTTCTGGAGATTCGTAATTTTTGGAAGCTTGGCAACCCCTTCCCATGAAAGTGTTTCTCGCCAGTCACTGCTTAGGGCTACATCAAGAGGAAACAAAACGTAGAGATAGAACGTGAAACTACTTTGTTGTGTCAAGTTTCAAGAAGCTAGCACAAACCGTCTTGGATTTAGAGTTCCAAATACATCTATCAATATAGGAGAAAAGAGAGTGAAACCTAAAAATTCAAACTGTTACTGGAAATGAACGCTTCAACATAGAAGAACGAAATTTGGGGAACCAAGTCGCCTTAGTGTACTGATCATTACCTGAAAGTATCATCCAGTTTGGGTGAAAAAGTATTTGTTGAGATTTCTGGAGATTCGTAATTTTTGGAAGCTTGGCAACCCCTTCCCATGAAAGTGTTTCTCGCCAGTCACTGCTTAGGGCTACATCAAGAGGAAACAAAACGTAGAGATAGAATGTGAAACTACTTTGTTGTGTCAAGTTTCAAGAAGCTAGCACAAACCATGTTGGATTTAGAGTTCCAAATACATCTATCAATATAGGAGAAAAAAGAGTGAAACCTAAAAATTCAAACTGTTACTGGAAATGAACGCTTCAACATAGAAGAATGAAATTTGGGGAACCAAGTCGCCTTAGTGTCCTGATCATTACCTGAAAGTATCATCCAGTTTGGGTCAAAAAATATTTGCTGAGATTTCTGGAGATTCGTAATTTTTGGAGACTTGGCAAACCCTTCCCATGAAAGTGTTTCTCGCCAGTCACTGCTTAGGGCTACATGAAGAGGAAACAAAACGTAGAGATAGAACGTGAAACTACTTTGTTGTGTCAAGTTTCAAGAAGCTAGCAAAACCGTGTTGGATTTAGAGTTCCAAATACATCTATCAATATAGGAGAAAACAGAGTGAAACCTAAAAATTCAAACTGTTACTGGAAATGAACGCTTCAACATAGAAGAACGAAATTTGGGGAACCAAGTCGCCTTAGTGTACTGATCATTACCTGAAAGTATCATCCAGTTTGGGTGAAAAAATATTTGCTGAGATTTCTGGAGATTCGTAATTTTTGGAAGCTTGGCAACCCCTTCCCATGAAAGTGTTTCTCGCCAGTCACTGCTTAGGGCTACATCAAGAGGAAACAAAACGTAGAGATAGAACGTGAAACTACTTTGTTTTGTCAACTTTCAAGAAGCTAGCACAAACCGTGTTGGATTCAGAGTTCCAAATACATCTATCAATATAGGAGAAAACAGAGTGAAACCTAAAAATTCAAACTGTTACTGGAAATGAACGCTTCAACATAGAAGAACGAAATTTGGGGAACCAAGTCGCCTTAGTGTACTGATCATTACCTGAAAGTATCATCCAGTTTGGGTGAAAAAATATTTGCTGAGATTTCTGGAGATTCGTAATTTTGGGAAGCTTGGCAACCCCTTCCCATGAAAGTGTTTCTCGCCAGTCACTGCTTAGGGCTACATCAAGAGGAAACAAAACGTAGAGATAGAACGTGAAACTACTTTGTTGTGTCAAGTTTCAAGAAGCTAGCACAAACCGTCTTGGATTTAGAGTTCCAAATACATCTATCAATATAGGAGAAAACAGAGTGAAACCTAAAAATTCAAACTGTTACTGGAAATGAACGCTTCAACATAGAAGAACGAAATTTGGGGAACCAAGTCGCCTTAGTGTACTGATCATTACCTGAAAGTATCATCCAGTTTGGGTGAAAAAATATTTGCTGAGATTTCTGGAGATTCGTAATTTTTGGAAGCTTGGCAACCCCTTCCCATGAAAGTGTTTCTCGCCAGTCACTGCTTAGGGCTACATCAAGAGGAAACAAAACGTAGAGATAGAACGTGAAACTACTTTGTTGTGTCAAGTTTCAAGAAGCTAGCACAAACCATGTTGGATTTAGAGTTCCAAATACATCTATCAATATAGGAGAAAACAGAGTGAAACCTAAAAATTCAAACTGTTACTGGAAATGAACGCTTCAACATAGAAGAACGAAATTTGGGGAACCAAGTCGCCTTAGTGTACTGATCATTACCTGAAAGTATCATCCAGTTTGGGTGAAAAAATATTTGCTGAGATTTCTGGAGATTCGTAATTTTTGGAAGCTTGGCAACCCCTTCCCATGAAAGTGTTTCTCGCCAGTCACTGCTTAGGGCTACATCAAGAGGAAACAAAACGTAGAGATAGAACGTGAAACTACTTTGTTTTGTCAACTTTCAAGAAGCTAACACAAACCGTGTTGGATTCAGAGTTCCAAATACATCTATCAATATAGGAGAAAACAGAGTGAAACCTAAAAATTCAAACTGTTACTGGAAATGAACGCTTCAACATAGAAGAACGAAATTTGGGGAACCAAGTCGCCTTAGTGTACTGATCATTACCTGAAAGTATCATCCACTTTGGGTGAAAAAATATTTGCTGAGATTTCTGGAGATTCGTAATTTTTGGAAGCTTGGCAACCCCTTCCCATGAAAGTGTTTCTCGCCAGTCACTGCTTAGGGCTACATCAAGAGGAAACAAAACGTAGAGATAGAACGTGAAACTACTTTGTTGTGTCAAGTTTCAAGAAGCTAGCACAAACCGTCTTGGATTTAGAGTTCCAAATACATCTATCAATATAGGAGAAAACAGAGTGAAACCTAAAAATTCAAACTGTTACTGGAAATGAACGCTTCAACATAGAAGAACGAAATTTGGGGAACCAAGTCGCCTTAGTGTACTGATCATTACCTGAAAGTATCATCCAGTTTGGGTGAAAAAATATTTGCTGAGATTTCTGGAGATTCGTAATTTTTGGAAGCTTGGCAACCCCTTCCCATGAAAGTGTTTCTCGCCAGTCACTGCTTAGGGCTACATCAAGAGGAAACAAAACGTAGAGATAGAATGTGAAACTACTTTGTTGTGTCAAGTTTCAAGAAGCTAGCACAAACCATGTTGGATTTAGAGTTCCAAATACATCTATCAATATAGGAGAAAACAGAGTGAAACCTAAAAATTCAAACTGTTAGTGGAAATGAACGCTTCAACATAGAAGAACGAAATTTGGGGAACCAAGTCGCCTTAGTGTACTGATCATTACCTGAAAGTATCATCCAGTTTGGGTGAAAAAATATTTGCTGAGATTTCTGGAGATTCGTAATTTTTGGAAGCTTGGCAACCCCTTCCCATGAAAGTGTTTCTCGCCAGTCACTGCTTAGGGCTACATCAAGAGGAAACAAAACGTAGAGATAGAACGTGAAACTACTTTGTTGTGTCAAGTTTCAAGAAGCTAGCACAAACCATGTTGGATTTAGAGTTCCAAATACATCTATCAATATAGGAGAAAACAGAGTGAAACCTAAAAATTGAAACTGTTACTGGAAATGAACGCTTCAACATAGAAGAACGAAATTTGGGGAACCAAGTCGCCTTAGTGTACTGATCATTACCTGAAAGTATCATCCAGTTTGGGTGAAAAAATATTTGCTGAGATTTCTGGAGATTCGTAATTTTTGGAAGCTTGGCAACCCCTTCCCATGAAAGTGTTTCTCGCCAGTCACTGCTTAGGGCTATATCAAGAGGAAACAAAACGTAGAGATAGAATGTGAAACTACTTTGTTGTGTCAAGATTCAAGAAGCTAGCACAAATCGTGTTGGATTTAGAGTTCCAAATACATCTATCAATATAGGAGAAAACAGAGTGAAACCTAAAAATTCAAACTGTTACTGGCAATTAACGCTTCAACATAGAAGAACGAAATTTGGGGAACCAAGTCGCCTTAGTGTACTGATCATTACCTGAAAGTATCATCCAGTTTGGGTGAAAAAATATTTGCTGAGATTTCTGGAGATTCGTAATTTTTGGAAGCTTGGCAACCCCTTCCCATGAAAGTGTTTCTCGCCAGTCACTGCTTAGGGCTACATCAAGAGGAAACAAAACGTAGAGATAGAACGTGAAACTACTTTGTTTTGTCAACTTTCAAGAAGCTAGCACAAACCGTGTTGGATTCAGAGTTCCAAATACATCTATCAATATAGGAGAAAAGAGAGTGAAACCTAAAAATTCAAACTGTTACTGGAAATGAACGCTTCAACATAGAAGAATGAAATTTGGGAAACCAAGTCGCCTTAGTGTACTGATCATTACCTGAAAGTATCATCCAGTTTGGGTGAAAAAATATTTGCTGAGATTTCTGGAGATTCGTAATTTTGGGAGACTTGGCAAACCCTTCCCATGAAAGTGTTTCTCGCCAGTCACTGCTTAGGGCTACATCAAGAGGAAACAAAACGTAGAGATAGAATGTGAAACTACTTTGTTGTGTCAAGCTTCAAGAAGCTACCACAAATCGTGTTGGATTTAGAGTTCCAAATACATCTATCAATATAGGAGAAAACAGAGTGAAACCTAAAAATTCAAACTGTTACTGGAAATGAACGCTTCAACACAGAATAACGAAATTTGGGGAACCAAGTCGCCTTAGTGTACTGATCATTACCTGAAAGTATCATCCAGTTTGGGTGAAAAAATATTTGCTGAGATTTCTGGAGATTCGTAATTTTTGGAGACTTGGCAAACCCTTCCCATGAAAGTGTTTCTCGCCAGTCACTGCTTAGGGCTACATCAAGAGGAAACAAAACGTAGAGATAGAACGTGAAACTACTTTGTTGTGTCAAGTTTCAAGAAGCTAGCACAAACCATGTTGGATTTAGAGTTCCAAATACATCTATCAATATAGGAGAAAACAGAGTGAAACCTAAAAATTGAAACTGTTACTGGAAATGAACGCTTCAACATAGAAGAACGAAATTTGGGGAACCAAGTCGCCTTAGTGTACTGATCATTACCTGAAAGTATCATCCAGTTTGGGTGAAAAAATATTTGCTGAGATTTCTGGAGATTCGTAATTTTTGGAAGCTTGGCAACCCCTTCCCATGAAAGTGTTTCTCGCCAGTCACTGCTTAGGGCTATATCAAGAGGAAACAAAACGTAGAGATAGAATGTGAAACTACTTTGTTGTGTCAAGATTCAAGAAGCTAGCACAAATCGTGTTGGATTTAGAGTTCCAAATACATCTATCAATATAGGAGAAAACAGAGTGAAACCTAAAAATTCAAACTGTTACTGGCAATTAACGCTTCAACATAGAAGAACGAAATTTGGGGAACCAAGTCGCCTTAGTGTACTGATCATTACCTGAAAGTATCATCCAGTTTGGGTGAAAAAATATTTGCTGAGATTTCTGGAGATTCGTAATTTTTGGAGACTTGGCAAACCCTTCCCATGAAAGTGTTTCTCGCCAGTCACTGCTTAGGGCTACATCAAGAGGAAACAAAACGTAGAGATAGAACGTGAAACTACTTTGTTGTGTCAAGTTTCAAGAAGCTAGCAAAACCGTGTTGGATTTAGAGTTCCAAATACATCTATCAATATAGGAGAAAACAGAGTGAAACCTAAAAATTCAAACTGTTATTGGAAATCAACGCTTCAACACAGAAGAACGAAATTTGGGGAACCAAGTCGTCTTAGTGTACTGATCATTACCTGAAAGTATCATCCAGTTTGGGTGAAAAAAATATTTGCTGAGATTTCTGGAGATTCGTAATTTTTGGAAGCTTGGCAACCCCTTCCCATGAAAGTGTTACTCGCCAGTCACTGCTTAGGGCAACATCAAGAGGAAACAAAACGTAGAGATAGAACGTGAAACTACTTTGTTGTGTCAAGTTTCAAGAAGCTAGAACAAACCGTGTTGGATTTAGAGTTCCAAATACATCTATCAATATAGGAGAAAACAGAGTGAAACCTAAAAATTCAAACTGTTACTGGAAATGAACGCTTCAACATAGAAGAACGAAATTTGGGGAACCAAGTCGCCTTAGTGTACTGATCATTACCTGAAAGTATCATCCAGTTTGGGTGAAAAAATATTTGCTGAGATTTCTGGAGATTCGTAATTTTTGGAAGCTTGGCAACCCCTTCCCATGAAAGTGTTTCTCGCCAGTCACTGCTTAGGGCTACATCAAGAGGAAACAAAACGTAGAGATAGAATGTGAAACTACTTTGTTGTGTCAAGTTTCAAGAAGCTAGCACAAACCATGTTGGATTTAGAGTTCCAAATACATCTATCAATATAGGAGAAAACAGAGTGAAACCTAAAAATTCAAACTGTTACTGGAAATGAACGCTTCAACATAGAAGAATGAAATTTGGGGAACCAAGTCGCCTTAGTGTACTGATCATTACCTGAAAGTATCATCCAGTTTGGGTGAAAAAATATTTGCTGAGATTTCTGGAGATTCGTAATTTTTGGAGACTTGGCAAACCCTTCCCATGAAAGTGTTTCTCGCCAGTCACTGCTTAGGGCTACATCAAGAGGAAACAAAACGTAGAGATAGAACGTGAAACTACTTTGCTGTGTCAAGTTTCAAGAAGCTAGCACAAACCGTTTTGGATTTAGCGTTCCAAATACATCTATCAATATAGGAGAAAACAGAGTGAAACCTAAAAATTCAAACTGTTACTGGAAATGAACGCTTCAACATAGAAGAACGAAATTTGGGGAACCAAGTCGCCTTAGTGTACTGATCATTACCTGAAAGTATCATCCAGTTTGGGTGAAAAAATATTTGCTGAGATTTCTGGAGATTCGTAATTTTTGGAAGCTTGGCAACCCCTTCCCATGAAAGTGTTTCTCGCCAGTCACTGCTTAGGGCTACATCAAGAGGAAACAAAACGTAGAGATAGAATGTGAAACTACTTTGTTGTGTCAAGCTTCAAGAAGCTACCACAAATCGTGTTGGGTTTAGAGTTCCAATACATCTATCAATATAGGAGAAAACAGAGTGAAACTTAAAAATTCAAACTGTTAGTGGAAATGAACGCTTCAACATAGAAGAACGAAATTTGGGGAACCAAGTCGCCTTAGTGTACTGATCATTACCTGAAAGTATCATCCAGTTTGGGTGAAAAAATATTTGCTGAGATTTCTGGAGATTCGTAATTTTTGGAAGCTTGGCAACCCCTTCCCATGAAAGTGTTTCTCGCCAGTCACTGCTTAGGGCTACATCAAGAGGAAACAAAACGTAGAGATAGAACGTGAAACTACTTTGTTGTGTCAAGTTTCAAGAAGCTAGCACAAACCGTCTTGGATTTAGAGTTCCAAATACATCTATCAATATAGGAGAAAACAGAGTGAAACCTAAAAATTCAAACTGTTACTGGAAATGAACGCTTCAACATAGAAGAACGAAATTTGGGGAACCAAGTCGCCTTAGTGTACTGATCATTACCTGAAAGTATCATCCAGTTTGGGTGAAAAAATATTTGCTGAGATTTCTGGAGATTCGTAATTTTTGGAAGCTTGGCAACCCCTTCCCATGAAAGTGTTTCTCGCCAGTCACTGCTTAGGGCTACATCAAGAGGAAACAAAACGTAGAGATAGAATGTGAAACTACTTTGTTGTGTCAAGTTTCAAGAAGCTAGCACAAACCATGTTGGATTTAGAGTTCCAAATACATCTATCAATATAGGAGAAAACAGAGTGAAACCTAAAAATTCAAACTGTTACTGGAAATGAACGCTTCAACATAGAAGAATGAAATTTGGGGAACCAAGTCGCCTTAGTGTACTGATCATTACCTGAAAGTATCATCCAGTTTGGGTGAAAAAATATTTGCTGAGATTTCTGGAGATTCGTAATTTTTGGAAGCTTGGCAACCCCTTCCCATGAAAGTGTTTCTCGCCAGTCACTGCTTAGGGCTACATCAAGAGGAAACAAAACGTAGAGATACAACGTGAAACTACTTTGTTGTGTCAAGTTTCAAGAAGCTAGCACAAACCGTCTTGGATTTAGAGTTCCAAATACATCTATCAATATAGGAGAAAACAGAGTGAAACCTAAAAATTCAAACTGTTACTGGAAATGAACGCTTCAACATAGAAGAACGAAATTTGGGGAACCAAGTCGCCTTAGTGTACTGATCATTACCTGAAAGTATCATCCAGTTTGGGTGAAAAAATATTTGCTGAGATTTCTGGAGATTCGTAATTTTTGGAAGCTTGGCAACCCCTTCCCATGAAAGTGTTTCTCGCCAGTCACTGCTTAGGGCTACATCAAGAGGAAACAAAACGTAGAGATAGAATGTGAAACTACTTTGTTGTGTCAAGTTTCAAGAAGCTAGCACAAACCATGTTGGATTTAGAGTTCCAAATACATCTATCAATATAGGAGAAAACAGAGTGAAACCTAAAAATTCAAACTGTTACTGGAAATGAACGCTTCAACATAGAAGAATGAAATTTGGGGAACCAAGTCGCCTTAGTGTACTGATCATTACCTGAAAGTATCATCCAGTTTGGGTGAAAAAATATTTGCTGAGATTTCTGGAGATTCGTAATTTTTGGAAGCTTGGCAACCCCTTCCCATGAAAGTGTTTCTCGCCAGTCACTGCTTAGGGCTATATCAAGAGGAAACAAAACGTAGAGATAGAATGTGAAACTACTTTGTTGTGTCAAGCTTCAAGAAGCTAGCACAAATCGTGTTGGATTTAGAGTTCCAAATACATCTATCAATATAGGAGAAAACAGAGTGAAACCTAAAAATTCAAACTGTTACTGGAAATTAACGCTTCAACATAGAAGAACGAAATTTGGGGAACCAAGTCGCCTTAGTGTACTGATCATTACCTGAAAGTATCATCCAGTTTGGGTGAAAAAATATTTGCTGAGATTTCTGGAGATTCGTAATTTTTGGAAGCTTGGCAACCCCTTCCCATGAAAGTGTTTCTCGCCACTCACTGCTTAGGGCTACATCAAGAGGAAACAAAACGTAGAGATAGAACGTGAAACTACTTTGTTTTGTCAACTTTCAAGAAGCTAGCACAAACCGTGTTGGATTCAGAGTTCCAAATACATCTATCAATATAGGAGAAAACAGAGTGAAACCTAAAAATTCAAACTGTTAGTGGAAATGAACGCTTCAACATAGAAGAACGAAATTTGGGGAACCAAGTCGCCTTAGTGTACTGATCATTACCTGAAAGTATCATCCAGTTTGGGTGAAAAAATATTTGCTGAGATTTCTGGAGATTCGTAATTTTGGGAAGCTTGGCAACCCCTTCCCATGAAAGTGTTTCTCGCCAGTCATTGCTTAGGGCTACATCAAGAGGAAACAAAACGTAGAGATAGAACGTGAAACTACTTTGTTGTGTCAAGTTTCAAGAAGCTAGCACAAACCGTCTTGGATTTAGAGTTCCAAATACATCTATCAATATAGGAGAAAAGAGAGTGAAACCTAAAAATTCAAACTGTTAGTGGAAATGAACGCTTCAACATAGAAGAACGAAATTTGGGGAACCAAGTCGCCTTAGTGTACTGATCATTACCTGAAAGTATCATCCAGTTTGGGTGAAAAAATATTTGCTGAGATTTCTGGAGATTCTTAATTTTTGGAAGCTTGGCAACCCCTTCCCATGAAAGTGTTTCTCGCCAGTCACTGCTTAGGGCTACATCAAGAGGAAACAAAACATAGAGATAGAATGTGAAACTACTTTGTTGTGTCAAGCTTCAACAAGCTACCACAAATCGTGTTGGGTTTAGAGTTCCAATACATCTATCAATATAGGAGAAAACAGAGTGAAACCTAAAAATTCAAACTGTTAGTGGAAATGAACGCTTCAACATAGAAGAACGAAATTTGGGGAACCAAGTCGCCTTAGTGTACTGATCATTACCTGAAAGTATCATCCAGTTTGGGTGAAAAAATATTTGCTGAGATTTCTGGAGATTCGTAATTTTTGGAAGCTTGGCAACCCCTTCCCATGAAAGTGTTTCTCGCCAGTCACTGCTTAGGGCTACATCAAGAGGAAACAAAACGTAGAGATAGAATGTGAAACTACTTTGTTGTGTCAAGTTTCAAGAAGCTAGCACAAACCGTCTTGGATTTAGAGTTCCAAATACATCTATCAATATAGGAGAAAACAGAGTGAAACCTAAAAATTCAAACTGTTACTGGAAATGAACGCTTCAACATAGAAGAACGAAATTTGGGGAACCAAGTCGCCTTAGTGTACTGATCATTACCTGAAAGTATCATCCAGTTTGGGTGAAAAAATATTTGCTGAGATTTCTGGAGATTCGTAATTTTTGGAGACTTGGCAAACCCTTCCCATGAAAGTGTTTCTCGCCAGTCACTGCTTAGGGCTACATGAAGAGGAAACAAAACTTAGAGATAGAACATGAAACTACTTTGTTGTGTCAAGTTTCAAGAAGCTAGCAAAACCGTGTTGGATTTAGAGTTCAAAATACATCTATCAATATAGGAGAAAACAGAGTGAAACCTAAAAATTCAAACTGTTACTGGAAATGAACGCTTCAACACAGAAGAACGAAATTTGGGGAACCAAGTCGTCTTAGTGTACTGATCATTACCTGAAAGTATCATCCAGTTTGGGTGAAAAAAATATTTGCTGAGATTTCTGGAGATTCGTAATTTTTGGAAGCTTGGCAACCCCTTCCCATGAAAGTGTTACTCGCCAGTCACTGCTTAGGGCAACATCAAGAGGAAACGAAACGTAGAGATAGAACGTGAAACTACTTTGTTGTGTCAAGTTTCAAGAAGCTAGAACAAACCGTGTTGGATTTAGAGTTCCAAATACATCTATCAATATAGGAGAAAACAGAGTGAAACCTAAAAATTCAAACTGTTACTGGAAATGAACGCTTCAACATAGAAGAACGAAATTTGGGGAACCAAGTCACCTTAGTGTACTGATCATTACCTGAAAGTATCATCCAGTTTGGGTGAAAAAATATTTGCTGAGATTTCTGGAGATTCGTAATTTTTGGAAGCTTGGCAACCCCTTCCCATGAAAGTGTTTCTCGCCAGTCACTGCTTAGGGCAACATCAAGAGGAAACAAAACGTAGAGATAGAATGTGAAACTACTTTGTTGTGTCAAGTTTCAAGAAGCTAGCACAAACCATGTTGGATTTAGAGTTCCAAATTCATCTATCAATATAGGAGAAAACAGAGTGAAACCTAAAAATTCAAACTGTTACTGGAAATGAACGCTTCAACATAGAAGAATGAAATTTGGGGAACCAAGTCGCCTTAGTGTACTGATCATTACCTGAAAGTATCATCCAGTTTGGGTGAAAAAATATTTGCTGAGATTTCTGGAGATTCGTAATTTTTGGAGACTTGGCAAACCCTTCCCATGAAAGTGTTTCTCGCCAGTCACTGCTTAGGGCTACATCAAGAGGAAAAAAAACGTAGAGATAGAACGTGAAACTACTTTGCTGTGTCAAGTTTCAAGAAGCTAGCACAAACCATTTTGGATTTAGCGTTCCAAATACATCTATCAATATAGGAGAAAACAGAGTGAAACCTAAAAATTCAAACTGTTACTGGAAATGAACGCTTCAACATAGAAGAACGAAATTTGGGGAACCAAGTCGCCTTAGTGTACTGATCATTACCTGAAAGTATCATCCAGTTTGGGTGAAAAAATATTTGCTGAGATTTCTGGAGATTCGTAATTTTTGGAGACTTGGCAAACCCTTCCCATGAAAGTGTTTCTCGCCAGTCACTGCTTAGGGCTACATCAAGAGTAAACAAAACGTAGAGATAGAACGTGAAACTACTTTGCTGTGTCAAGTTTCAAGAAGCTAGCACAAACCGTGTTGGATTTAGAGTTCCAAATACATCTATCAATATAGGAGAAAACAGAGTGAAACCTAAAAATTCAAACTGTTACTGGAAATGAACCCTTCAACATAGAAGAATGAAATTTGGGGAACCAAGTCGCCTTAGTGTACTGATCATTACCTGAAAGTATCATCCAGTTTGGGTGAAAAAATATTTGCTGAGATTTCTGGAGATTCGTAATTTTTGGAAGCTTGGCAACCCCTTCCCATGAAAGTGTTTCTCGCCAGTCACTGCTTAGGGCTACATCAAGAGGAAACAAAACGTAGAGATAGAATGTGAAACTACTTTGTTGTGTCAAGTTTCAAGAAGCTAGCACAAACCATGTTGGATTTAGAGTTCCAAATACATCTATCAATATAGGAGTAAACAGAGTGAAACCTAAAAATTCAAACTGTTCCTGGAAATGAACGCTTCAACATAGAAGAATGAAATTTGGGGAACCAAGTCGCCTTAGTGTACTGATCATTACCTGAAAGTATCATCCAGTTTGGGTGAAAAAATATTTGCTGAGATTTCTGGAGATTCGTAATTTTTGGAGACTTGGCAAACCCTTCCCATGAAAGTGTTTCTCGCCAGTCACTGCTTAGGGCTACATCAAGAGGAAACAAAACGTAGAGATAGAACGTGAAACTACTTTGTTGTGTCAAGTTTCAAGAAGCTAGCACAAACCGTTTTGGATTTAGCGTTCCAAATACATCTATCAATATAGGAGAAAAGAGAGTGAAACCTAAAAATTCAAACTGTTACTGGAAATGAACGCTTCAACATAGAAGAATGAAATTTGGGGAACCAAGTCGCCTTAGTGTACTGATCATTACCTGAAAGTATCATCCAGTTTGGGTGAAAAAATATTTGCTGAGATTTCTGGAGATTCGTAATTTTGGGAAGCTTGGCAACCCCTTCCCATGAAAGTGTTTCTCGCCAGTCACTGCTTAGGGCTACATCAAGAGGAAACAAAACGTAGAGATAGAACGTGAAACTACTTTGTTTTGTCAACTTTCAAGAAGCTAGCACAAACCGTGTTGGATTCAGAGTTCCAAATACATCTATCAATATAGGAGAAAAGAGAGTGAAACCTAAAAATTCAAACTGTTACTGGAAATGAACGCTTCAACATAGAAGAATGAAATTTGGGAAACCAAGTCGCCTTAGTGTACTGATCATTACCTGAAAGTATCATCCAGTTTGGGTGAAAAAATATTTGCTGAGATTTCTGGAGATTCGTAATTTTGGGAGACTTGGCAAACCCTTCCCATGAAAGTGTTTCTCGCCAGTCACTGCTTAGGGCTACATCAAGAGGAAACAAAACGTAGAGATAGAACGTGAAACTACTTTGTTGTGTCAAGTTTCAAGAAGCTAGCCAAACCGTGTTGGATTTAGAGTTCCAAATACATCTATCAATATAGGAGAAAACACAGTGAAACCTAAAAATTCAAACTGTTACTGGAAATGAACGCTTCAACATAGAAGAACGAAATTTGGGGAACCAAGTCGCCTTAGTGTACTGATCATTACCTGAAAGTATCATCCAGTTTGGGTGAAAAAATATTTGCTCAGATTTCTGGAGATTCGTAATTTTTGGAAGCTTGGCAACCCCTTCCCATGAAAGTGTTTCTCGCCAGTCACTGCTTAGGGCTACATCAAGAGGAAACAAAACGTAGAGATAGAATGTGAAACTACTTTGTTGTGTCAAGCTTCAAGAAGCTACCACAAATCGTGTTGGATTTAGAGTTCCAAATACATCTATCAATATAGGAGAAAACAGAGTGAAACCTAAAAATTCAAACTGTTACTGGAAATGAACGCTTCAACACAGAATAACGAAATTTGGGGAACCAAGTCGCCTTAGTGTACTGATCATTACCTGAAAGTATCATCCAGTTTGGGTGAAAAAATATTTGCTGAGATTTCTGGAGATTCGTAATTTTTGGAGACTTGGCAAACCCTTCCCATGAAAGTGTTTCTCGCCAGTCACTGCTTAGGGCTACATGAAGAGGAAACAAAACGTAGAGATAGAACGTGAAACTACTTTGTTGTGTCAAGTTTCAAGAAGCTAGCACAAACCATGTTGGATTTAGAGTTCCAAATACATCTATCAATATAGGAGAAAACAGAGTGAAACCTAAAAATTGAAACTGTTACTGGAAATGAACGCTTCAACATAGAAGAACGAAATTTGGGGAACCAAGTCGCCTTAGTGTACTGATCATTACCTGAAAGTATCATCCAGTTTGGGTGAAAAAATATTTGCTGAGATTTCTGGAGATTCGTAATTTTTGGAGACTTGGCAAACCCTTCCCATGAAAGTGTTTCTCGCCAGTCACTGCTTAGGGCTACATGAAGAGGAAACAAAACTTAGAGATAGAACGTGAAACTACTTTGTTGTGTCAAGTTTCAAGAAGCTAGCAAAACCGTGTTGGATTTAGAGTTCCAAATACATCTATCAATATAGGAGAAAACAGAGTGAAACCTAAAAATTCAAACTGTTACTGGAAATGAACGCTTCAACACAGAAGAACGAAATTTGGGGAACCAAGTCGTCTTAGTGTACTGATCATTACCTGAAAGTATCATCCAGTTTGGGTGAAAAAAATATTTGCTGAGATTTCTGGAGATTCGTAATTTTTGGAAGCTTGGCAACCCCTTCCCATGAAAGTGTTACTCGCCAGTCACTGCTTAGGGCAACATCAAGAGGAAACGAAACGTAGAGATAGAACGTGAAACTACTTTGTTGTGTCAAGTTTCAAGAAGCTAGAACAAACCGTGTTGGATTTAGAGTTCCAAATACATCTATCAATATAGGAGAAAACAGAGTGAAACCTAAAAATTCAAACTGTTACTGGAAATGAACGCTTCAACATAGAAGAACGAAATTTGGGGAACCAAGTCACCTTAGTGTACTGATCATTACCTGAAAGTATCATCCAGTTTGGGTGAAAAAATATTTGCTGAGATTTCTGGAGATTCGTAATTTTTGGAAGCTTGGCAACCCCTTCCCATGAAAGTGTTTCTCGCCAGTCACTGCTTAGGGCTACATCAAGAGGAAACAAAACGTAGAGATAGAATGTGAAACTACTTTGTTGTGTCAAGTTTCAAGAAGCTAGCACAAACCATGTTGGATTTAGAGTTCCAAATTCATCTATCAATATAGGAGAAAACAGAGTGAAACCTAAAAATTCAAACTGTTACTGGAAATGAACGCTTCAACATAGAAGAATGAAATTTGGGGAACCAAGTCGCCTTAGTGTACTGATCATTACCTGAAAGTATCATCCAGTTTGGGTGAAAAAATATTTGCTGAGATTTCTGGAGATTCGTAATTTTTGGAGACTTGGCAAACCCTTCCCATGAAAGTGTTTCTCGCCAGTCACTGCTTAGGGCTACATCAAGAGGAAACAAAACGTAGAGATAGAACGTGAAACTACTTTGCTGTGTCAAGTTTCAAGAAGCTAGCACAAACCGTTTTGGATTTAGCGTTCCAAATACATCTATCAATATAGGAGAAAACAGAGTGAAACCTAAAAATTCAAACTGTTACTGGAAATGAACGCTTCAACATAGAAGAACGAAATTTGGGGAACCAAGTCGCCTTAGTGTACTGATCATTACCTGAAAGTATCATCCAGTTTGGGTGAAAAAATATTTGCTGAGATTTCTGGAGATTCGTAATTTTTGGAGACTTGGCAACCCCTTCCCGTGAAAGTGTTTCTCGCCAGTCACTGCTTAGGGCTACATCAAGAGGAAACAAAACGTAGAGATAGAACGTGAAACTACTTTGCTGTGTCAAGTTTCAAGAAGCTAGCACAAACCGTGTTGGATTTAGAGTTCCAAATACATCTATCAATATAGGAGAAAACAGAGTGAAACCTAAAAATTCAAACTGTTACTGGAAATGAACCCTTCAACATAGAAGAATGAAATTTGGGGAACCAAGTCGCCTTAGTGTACTGATCATTACCTGAAAGTATCATCCAGTTTGGGTGAAAAAATATTTGCTGAGATTTCTGGAGATTCGTAATTTTTGGAAGCTTGGCAACCCCTTCCCATGAAAGTGTTTCTCGCCAGTCACTGCTTAGGGCTACATCAAGAGGAAACAAAACGTAGAGATAGAATGTGAAACTACTTTGTTGTGTCAAGTTTCAAGAAGCTAGCACAAACCATGTTGGATTTAGAGTTCCAAATACATCTATCAATATAGGAGTAAACAGAGTGAAACCTAAAAATTCAAACTGTTCCTGGAAATGAACGCTTCAACATAGAAGAATGAAATTTGGGGAACCAAGTCGCCTTAGTGTACTGATCATTACCTGAAAGTATCATCCAGTTTGGGTGAAAAAATATTTGCTGAGATTTCTGGAGATTCGTAATTTTTGGAGACTTGGCAAACCCTTCCCATGAAAGTGTTTCTCGCCAGTCACTGCTTAGGGCTACATCAAGAGGAAACAAAACGTAGAGATAGAACGTGAAACTACTTTGCTGTGTCAAGTTTCAAGAAGCTAGCACAAACCGTTTTGGATTTAGCGTTCCAAATACATCTATCAATATAGGAGAAAAGAGAGTGAAACCTAAAAATTCAAACTGTTACTGGAAATGAACGCTTCAACATAGAAGAATGAAATTTGGGGAACCAAGTCGCCTTAGTGTACTGATCATTACCTGAAAGTATCATCCAGTTTGGGTGAAAAAATATTTGCTGAGATTTCTGGAGATTCGTAATTTTGGGAAGCTTGGCAACCCCTTCCCATGAAAGTGTTTCTCGCCAGTCACTGCTTAGGGCTACATCAAGAGGAAACAAAACGTAGAGATAGAACGTGAAACTACTTTGTTTTGTCAACTTTCAAGAAGCTAGCACAAACCGTGTTGGATTCAGAGTTCCAAATACATCTATCAATATAGGAGAAAAGAGAGTGAAACCTAAAAATTCAAACTGTTACTGGAAATGAACGCTTCAACATAGAAGAATGAAATTTGGGAAACCAAGTCGCCTTAGTGTACTGATCATTACCTGAAAGTATCATCCAGTTTGGGTGAAAAAATATTTGCTGAGATTTCTGGAGATTCGTAATTTTGGGAGACTTGGCAAACCCTTCCCATGAAAGTGTTTCTCGCCAGTCACTGCTTAGGGCTACATCAAGAGGAAACAAAACGTAGAGATAGAACGTGAAACTACTTTGTTGTGTCAAGTTTCAAGAAGCTAGCCAAACCGTGTTGGATTTAGAGTTCCAAATACATCTATCAATATAGGAGAAAACAGAGTGAAACCTAAAAATTCAAACTGTTACTGGAAATGAACGCTTCAACATAGAAGAACGAAATTTGGGGAACCAAGTCGCCTTAGTGTACTGATCATTACCTGAAAGTATCATCCAGTTTGGGTGAAAAAATATTTGCTGAGATTTCTGGAGATTCGTAATTTTTGGAAGCTTGGCAACCCCTTCCCATGAAAGTGTTTCTCGCCAGTCACTGCTTAGGGCTACATCAAGAGGAAACAAAACGTAGAGATAGAATGTGAAACTACTTTGTTGTGTCAAGCTTCAAGAAGCTACCACAAATCGTGTTGGATTTAGAGTTCCAAATACATCTATCAATATAGGAGAAAACAGAGTGAAACCTAAAAATTCAAACTGTTACTGGAAATGAACGCTTCAACACAGAATAACGAAATTTGGGGAACCAAGTCGCCTTAGTGTACTGATCATTACCTGAAAGTATCATCCAGTTTGGGTGAAAAAATATTTGCTGAGATTTCTGGAGATTCGTAATTTTTGGAGACTTGGCAAACCCTTCCCATGAAAGTGTTTCTCGCCAGTCACTGCTTAGGGCTACATGAAGAGGAAACAAAACGTAGAGATAGAACGTGAAACTACTTTGTTGTGTCAAGTTTCAAGAAGCTAGCACAAACCATGTTGGATTTAGAGTTCCAAATACATCTATCAATATAGGAGAAAACAGAGTGAAACCTAAAAATTGAAACTGTTACTGGAAATGAACGCTTCAACATAGAAGAACGAAATTTGGGGAACCAAGTCGCCTTAGTGTACTGATCATTACCTGAAAGTATCATCCAGTTTGGGTGAAAAAATATTTGCTGAGATTTCTGGAGATTCGTAATTTTTGGAAGCTTGGCAACCCCTTCCCATGAAAGTGTTTCTCGCCAGTCACTGCTTAGGGCTATATCAAGAGGAAACAAAACGTAGAGATAGAATGTGAAACTACTTTGTTGTGTCAAGCTTCAAGAAGCTAGCACAAATCGTGTTGGATTTAGAGTTCCAAATACATCTATCAATATAGGAGAAAACAGAGTGAAACCTAAAAATTCAAACTGTTACTGGCAATTAACGCTTCAACATAGAAGAACGAAATTTGGGGAACCAAGTCGCCTTAGTGTACTGATCATTACCTGAAAGTATCATCCAGTTTGGGTGAAAAAATATTTGCTGAGATTTCTGGAGATTCGTAATTTTTGGAAGCTTGGCAACCCCTTCCCATGAAAGTGTTTCTCGCCAGTCACTGCTTAGGGCTACATCAAGAGGAAACAAAACGTAGAGATAGAACGTGAAACTACTTTGTTTTGTCAACTTTCAAGAAGCTAGCACAAACCGTGTTGGATTCAGAGTTCCAAATACATCTATCAATATAGGAGAAAACAGAGTGAAACCTAAAAATTCAAACTGTTACTGGAAATGAACGCTTCAACATAGAAGAATGAAATTTGGGGAACCAAGTCGCCTTAGTGTACTGATCATTACCTGAAAGTATCATCCAGTTTGGGTGAAAAAATATTTGCTGAGATTTCTGGAGATTCGTAATTTTTGGAGACTTGGCAAACCCTTCCCATGAAAGTGTTTCTCGCCAGTCACTGCTTAGGGCTACATCAAGAGGAAACAAAACGTAGAGATAGAACGTGAAACTACTTTGCTGTGTCAAGTTTCAAGAAGCTAGCACAAACCGTTTTGGATTTAGCGTTCCAAATACATCTATCAATATAGGAGAAAACAGAGTGAAACCTAAAAATTCAAACTGTTACTGGAAATGAACGCTTCAACATAGAAGAACGAAATTTGGGGAACCAAGTCGCCTTAGTGTACTGATCATTACCTGAAAGTATCATCCAGTTTGGGTGAAAAAATATTTGCTGAGATTTCTGGAGATTCGTAATTTTTGGAGACTTGGCAAACCCTTCCCATGAAAGTGTTTCTCGCCAGTCACTGCTTAGGGCTACATCAAGAGTAAACAAAACGTAGAGATAGAACGTGAAACTACTTTGCTGTGTCAAGTTTCAAGAAGCTAGCACAAACCGTGTTGGATTTAGAGTTCCAAATACATCTATCAATATAGGAGAAAACAGAGTGAAACCTAAAAATTCAAACTGTTACTGGAAATGAACCCTTCAACATAGAAGAATGAAATTTGGGGAACCAAGTCGCCTTAGTGTACTGATCATTACCTGAAAGTATCATCCAGTTTGGGTGAAAAAATATTTGCTGAGATTTCTGGAGATTCGTAATTTTTGGAAGCTTGGCAACCCCTTCCCATGAAAGTGTTTCTCGCCAGTCACTGCTTAGGGCTACATCAAGAGGAAACAAAACGTAGAGATAGAATGTGAAACTACTTTGTTGTGTCAAGTTTCAAGAAGCTAGCACAAACCATGTTGGATTTAGAGTTCCAAATACATCTATCAATATAGGAGTAAACAGAGTGAAACCTAAAAATTCAAACTGTTCCTGGAAATGAACGCTTCAACATAGAAGAATGAAATTTGGGGAACCAAGTCGCCTTAGTGTACTGATCATTACCTGAAAGTATCATCCAGTTTGGGTGAAAAAATATTTGCTGAGATTTCTGGAGATTCGTAATTTTTGGAGACTTGGCAAACCCTTCCCATGAAAGTGTTTCTCGCCAGTCACTGCTTAGGGCTACATCAAGAGGAAACAAAACGTAGAGATAGAACGTGAAACTACTTTGTTGTGTCAAGTTTCAAGAAGCTAGCACAAACCGTTTTGGATTTAGCGTTCCAAATACATCTATCAATATAGGAGAAAAGAGAGTGAAACCTAAAAATTCAAACTGTTACTGGAAATGAACGCTTCAACATAGAAGAATGAAATTTGGGGAACCAAGTCGCCTTAGTGTACTGATCATTACCTGAAAGTATCATCCAGTTTGGGTGAAAAAATATTTGCTGAGATTTCTGGAGATTCGTAATTTTGGGAAGCTTGGCAACCCCTTCCCATGAAAGTGTTTCTCGCCAGTCACTGCTTAGGGCTACATCAAGAGGAAACAAAACGTAGAGATAGAACGTGAAACTACTTTGTTTTGTCAACTTTCAAGAAGCTAGCACAAACCGTGTTGGATTCAGAGTTCCAAATACATCTATCAATATAGGAGAAAAGAGAGTGAAACCTAAAAATTCAAACTGTTACTGGAAATGAACGCTTCAACATAGAAGAATGAAATTTGGGAAACCAAGTCGCCTTAGTGTACTGATCATTACCTGAAAGTATCATCCAGTTTGGGTGAAAAAATATTTGCTGAGATTTCTGGAGATTCGTAATTTTGGGAGACTTGGCAAACCCTTCCCATGAAAGTGTTTCTCGCCAGTCACTGCTTAGGGCTACATCAAGAGGAAACAAAACGTAGAGATAGAACGTGAAACTACTTTGTTGTGTCAAGTTTCAAGAAGCTAGCCAAACCGTGTTGGATTTAGAGTTCCAAATACATCTATCAATATAGGAGAAAACACAGTGAAACCTAAAAATTCAAACTGTTACTGGAAATGAACGCTTCAACATAGAAGAACGAAATTTGGGGAACCAAGTCGCCTTAGTGTACTGATCATTACCTGAAAGTATCATCCAGTTTGGGTGAAAAAATATTTGCTCAGATTTCTGGAGATTCGTAATTTTTGGAAGCTTGGCAACCCCTTCCCATGAAAGTGTTTCTCGCCAGTCACTGCTTAGGGCTACATCAAGAGGAAACAAAACGTAGAGATAGAATGTGAAACTACTTTGTTGTGTCAAGCTTCAAGAAGCTACCACAAATCGTGTTGGATTTAGAGTTCCAAATACATCTATCAATATAGGAGAAAACAGAGTGAAACCTAAAAATTCAAACTGTTACTGGAAATGAACGCTTCAACACAGAATAACGAAATTTGGGGAACCAAGTCGCCTTAGTGTACTGATCATTACCTGAAAGTATCATCCAGTTTGGGTGAAAAAATATTTGCTGAGATTTCTGGAGATTCGTAATTTTTGGAGACTTGGCAAACCCTTCCCATGAAAGTGTTTCTCGCCAGTCACTGCTTAGGGCTACATGAAGAGGAAACAAAACGTAGAGATAGAACGTGAAACTACTTTGTTGTGTCAAGTTTCAAGAAGCTAGCACAAACCATGTTGGATTTAGAGTTCCAAATACATCTATCAATATAGGAGAAAACAGAGTGAAACCTAAAAATTGAAACTGTTACTGGAAATGAACGCTTCAACATAGAAGAACGAAATTTGGGGAACCAAGTCGCCTTAGTGTACTGATCATTACCTGAAAGTATCATCCAGTTTGGGTGAAAAAATATTTGCTGAGATTTCTGGAGATTCGTAATTTTTGGAGACTTGGCAAACCCTTCCCATGAAAGTGTTTCTCGCCAGTCACTGCTTAGGGCTACATGAAGAGGAAACAAAACTTAGAGATAGAACGTGAAACTACTTTGTTGTGTCAAGTTTCAAGAAGCTAGCAAAACCGTGTTGGATTTAGAGTTCCAAATACATCTATCAATATAGGAGAAAACAGAGTGAAACCTAAAAATTCAAACTGTTACTGGAAATGAACGCTTCAACACAGAAGAACGAAATTTGGGGAACCAAGTCGTCTTAGTGTACTGATCATTACCTGAAAGTATCATCCAGTTTGGGTGAAAAAAATATTTGCTGAGATTTCTGGAGATTCGTAATTTTTGGAAGCTTGGCAACCCCTTCCCATGAAAGTGTTACTCGCCAGTCACTGCTTAGGGCAACATCAAGAGGAAACGAAACGTAGAGATAGAACGTGAAACTACTTTGTTGTGTCAAGTTTCAAGAAGCTAGAACAAACCGTGTTGGATTTAGAGTTCCAAATACATCTATCAATATAGGAGAAAACAGAGTGAAACCTAAAAATTCAAACTGTTACTGGAAATGAACGCTTCAACATAGAAGAACGAAATTTGGGGAACCAAGTCACCTTAGTGTACTGATCATTACCTGAAAGTATCATCCAGTTTGGGTGAAAAAATATTTGCTGAGATTTCTGGAGATTCGTAATTTTTGGAAGCTTGGCAACCCCTTCCCATGAAAGTGTTTCTCGCCAGTCACTGCTTAGGGCTACATCAAGAGGAAACAAAACGTAGAGATAGAATGTGAAACTACTTTGTTGTGTCAAGTTTCAAGAAGCTAGCACAAACCATGTTGGATTTAGAGTTCCAAATTCATCTATCAATATAGGAGAAAACAGAGTGAAACCTAAAAATTCAAACTGTTACTGGAAATGAACGCTTCAACATAGAAGAATGAAATTTGGGGAACCAAGTCGCCTTAGTGTACTGATCATTACCTGAAAGTATCATCCAGTTTGGGTGAAAAAATATTTGCTGAGATTTCTGGAGATTCGTAATTTTTGGAGACTTGGCAAACCCTTCCCATGAAAGTGTTTCTCGCCAGTCACTGCTTAGGGCTACATCAAGAGGAAACAAAACGTAGAGATAGAACGTGAAACTACTTTGTTTTGTCAACTTTCAAGAAGCTAGCACAAACCGTGTTGGATTCAGAGTTCCAAATACATCTATCAATATAGGAGAAAAGAGAGTGAAACCTAAAAATTCAAACTGTTACTGGAAATGAACGCTTCAACATAGAAGAATGAAATTTGGGAAACCAAGTCGCCTTAGTGTACTGATCATTACCTGAAAGTATCATCCAGTTTGGGTGAAAAAATATTTGCTGAGATTTCTGGAGATTCGTAATTTTGGGAGACTTGGCAAACCCTTCCCATGAAAGTGTTTCTCGCCAGTCACTGCTTAGGGCTACATCAAGAGGAAACAAAACGTAGAGATAGAACGTGAAACTACTTTGTTGTGTCAAGTTTCAAGAAGTTAGCCAAACCGTGTTGGATTTAGAGTTCCAAATACATCTATCAATATAGGAGAAAACAGAGTGAAACCTAAAAATTCAAACTGTTACTGGAAATGAACGCTTCAACATAGAAGAACGAAATTTGGGGAACCAAGTCGCCTTAGTGTACTGATCATTACCTGAAAGTATCATCCAGTTTGGGTGAAAAAATATTTGCTGAGATTTCTGGAGATTCGTAATTTTTGGAAGCTTGGCAACCCCTTCCCATGAAAGTGTTTCTCGCCAGTCACTGCTTAGGGCTACATCAAGAGGAAACAAAACGTAGAGATAGAATGTGAAACTACTTTGTTGTGTCAAGCTTCAAGAAGCTACCACAAATCGTGTTGGATTTAGAGTTCCAAATACATCTATCAATATAGGAGAAAACAGAGTGAAACCTAAAAATTCAAACTGTTACTGGAAATGAACGCTTCAACACAGAATAACGAAATTTGGGGAACCAAGTCGCCTTAGTGTACTGATCATTACCTGAAAGTATCATCCAGTTTGGGTGAAAAAATATTTGCTGAGATTTCTGGAGATTCGTAATTTTTGGAGACTTGGCAAACCCTTCCCATGAAAGTGTTTCTCGCCAGTCACTGCTTAGGGCTACATGAAGAGGAAACAAAACGTAGAGATAGAACGTGAAACTACTTTGTTGTGTCAAGTTTCAAGAAGCTAGCACAAACCATGTTGGATTTAGAGTTCCAAATACATCTATCAATATAGGAGAAAACAGAGTGAAACCTAAAAATTGAAACTGTTACTGGAAATGAACGCTTCAACATAGAAGAACGAAATTTGGGGAACCAAGTCGCCTTAGTGTACTGATCATTACCTGAAAGTATCATCCAGTTTGGGTGAAAAAATATTTGCTGAGATTTCTGGAGATTCGTAATTTTTGGAAGCTTGGCAACCCCTTCCCATGAAAGTGTTTCTCGCCAGTCACTGCTTAGGGCTATATCAAGAGGAAACAAAACGTAGAGATAGAATGTGAAACTACTTTGTTGTGTCAAGCTTCAAGAAGCTAGCACAAATCGTGTTGGATTTAGAGTTCCAAATACATCTATCAATATAGGAGAAAACAGAGTGAAACCTAAAAATTCAAACTGTTACTGGCAATTAACGCTTCAACATAGAAGAACGAAATTTGGGGAACCAAGTCGCCTTAGTGTACTGATCATTACCTGAAAGTATCATCCAGTTTGGGTGAAAAAATATTTGCTGAGATTTCTGGAGATTCGTAATTTTTGGAAGCTTGGCAACCCCTTCCCATGAAAGTGTTTCTCGCCAGTCACTGCTTAGGGCTACATCAAGAGGAAACAAAACGTAGAGATAGAACGTGAAACTACTTTGTTTTGTCAACTTTCAAGAAGCTAGCACAAACCGTGTTGGATTCAGAGTTCCAAATACATCTATCAATATAGGAGAAAACAGAGTGAAACCTAAAAATTCAAACTGTTACTGGAAATGAACGCTTCAACATAGAAGAATGAAATTTGGGGAACCAAGTCGCCTTAGTGTACTGATCATTACCTGAAAGTATCATCCAGTTTGGGTGAAAAAATATTTGCTGAGATTTCTGGAGATTCGTAATTTTTGGAGACTTGGCAAACCCTTCCCATGAAAGTGTTTCTCGCCAGTCACTGCTTAGGGCTACATCAAGAGGAAACAAAACGTAGAGATAGAACGTGAAACTACTTTGCTGTGTCAAGTTTCAAGAAGCTAGCACAAACCGTTTTGGATTTAGCGTTCCAAATACATCTATCAATATAGGAGAAAACAGAGTGAAACCTAAAAATTCAAACTGTTACTGGAAATGAACGCTTCAACATAGAAGAACGAAATTTGGGGAACCAAGTCGTCTTAGTGTACTGATCATTACCTGAAAGTATCATCCAGTTTGGGTGAAAAAAATATTTGCTGAGATTTCTGGAGATTCGTAATTTTTGGAAGCTTGGCAACCCCTTCCCATGAAAGTGTTACTCGCCAGTCACTGCTTAGGGCAACATCAAGAGGAAACGAAACGTAGAGATAGAACGTGAAACTACTTTGTTGTGTCAAGTTTCAAGAAGCTAGAACAAACCGTGTTGGATTTAGAGTTCCAAATACATCTATCAATATAGGAGAAAACAGAGTGAAACCTAAAAATTCAAACTGTTACTGGAAATGAACGCTTCAACATAGAAGAACGAAATTTGGGGAACCAAGTCACCTTAGTGTACTGATCATTACCTGAAAGTATCATCCAGTTTGGGTGAAAAAATATTTGCTGAGATTTCTGGAGATTCGTAATTTTTGGAAGCTTGGCAACCCCTTCCCATGAAAGTGTTTCTCGCCAGTCACTGCTTAGGGCAACATCAAGAGGAAACAAAACGTAGAGATAGAATGTGAAACTACTTTGTTGTGTCAAGTTTCAAGAAGCTAGCACAAACCATGTTGGATTTAGAGTTCCAAATTCATCTATCAATATAGGAGAAAACAGAGTGAAACCTAAAAATTCAAACTGTTACTGGAAATGAACGCTTCAACATAGAAGAATGAAATTTGGGGAACCAAGTCGCCTTAGTGTACTGATCATTACCTGAAAGTATCATCCAGTTTGGGTGAAAAAATATTTGCTGAGATTTCTGGAGATTCGTAATTTTTGGAGACTTGGCAAACCCTTCCCATGAAAGTGTTTCTCGCCAGTCACTGCTTAGGGCTACATCAAGAGGAAACAAAACGTAGAGATAGAACGTGAAACTACTTTGCTGTGTCAAGTTTCAAGAAGCTAGCACAAACCGTTTTGGATTTAGCGTTCCAAATACATCTATCAATATAGGAGAAAACAGAGTGAAACCTAAAAATTCAAACTGTTACTGGAAATGAACGCTTCAACATAGAAGAACGAAATTTGGGGAACCAAGTCGCCTTAGTGTACTGATCATTACCTGAAAGTATCATCCAGTTTGGGTGAAAAAATATTTGCTGAGATTTCTGGAGATTCGTAATTTTTGGAGACTTGGCAAACCCTTCCCATGAAAGTGTTTCTCGCCAGTCACTGCTTAGGGCTACATCAAGAGTAAACAAAACGTAGAGATAGAACGTGAAACTACTTTGCTGTGTCAAGTTTCAAGAAGCTAGCACAAACCGTGTTGGATTTAGAGTTCCAAATACATCTATCAATATAGGAGAAAACAGAGTGAAACCTAAAAATTCAAACTGTTACTGGAAATGAACCCTTCAACATAGAAGAATGAAATTTGGGGAACCAAGTCACCTTAGTGTACTGATCATTACCTGAAAGTATCATCCAGTTTGGGTGAAAAAATATTTGCTGAGATTTCTGGAGATTCGTAATTTTTGGAAGCTTGGCAACCCCTTCCCATGAAAGTGTTTCTCGCCAGTCACTGCTTAGGGCTACATCAAGAGGAAACAAAACGTAGAGATAGAATGTGAAACTACTTTGTTGTGTCAAGTTTCAAGAAGCTAGCACAAACCATGTTGGATTTAGAGTTCCAAATACATCTATCAATATAGGAGTAAACAGAGTGAAACCTAAAAATTCAAACTGTTCCTGGAAATGAACGCTTCAACATAGAAGAATGAAATTTGGGGAACCAAGTCGCCTTAGTGTACTGATCATTACCTGAAAGTATCATCCAGTTTGGGTGAAAAAATATTTGCTGAGATTTCTGGAGATTCGTAATTTTTGGAGACTTGGCAAACCCTTCACATGAAAGTGTTTCTCGCCAGTCACTGCTTAGGGCTACATCAAGAGGAAACAAAACGTAGAGATAGAACGTGAAACTACTTTGTTGTGTCAAGTTTCAAGAAGCTAGCACAAACCGTTTTGGATTTAGCGTTCCAAATACATCTATCAATATAGGAGAAAAGAGAGTGAAACCTAAAAATTCAAACTGTTACTGGAAATGAACGCTTCAACATAGAAGAATGAAATTTGGGGAACCAAGTCGCCTTAGTGTACTGATCATTACCTGAAAGTATCATCCAGTTTGGGTGAAAAAATATTTGCTGAGATTTCTGGAGATTCGTAATTTTGGGAAGCTTGGCAACCCCTTCCCATGAAAGTGTTTCTCGCCAGTCACTGCTTAGGGCTACATCAAGAGGAAACAAAACGTAGAGATAGAACGTGAAACTACTTTGTTTTGTCAACTTTCAAGAAGCTAGCACAAACCGTGTTGGATTCAGAGTTCCAAATACATCTATCAATATAGGAGAAAAGAGAGTGAAACCTAAAAATTCAAACTGTTACTGGAAATGAACGCTTCAACATAGAAGAATGAAATTTGGGAAACCAAGTCGCCTTAGTGTACTGATCATTACCTGAAAGTATCATCCAGTTTGGGTGAAAAAATATTTGCTGAGATTTCTGGAGATTCGTAATTTTGGGAGACTTGGCAAACCCTTCCCATGAAAGTGTTTCTCGCCAGTCACTGCTTAGGGCTACATCAAGAGGAAACAAAACGTAGAGATAGAACGTGAAACTACTTTGTTGTGTCAAGTTTCAAGAAGCTAGCCAAACCGTGTTGGATTTAGAGTTCCAAATACATCTATCAATATAGGAGAAAACACAGTGAAACCTAAAAATTCAAACTGTTACTGGAAATGAACGCTTCAACATAGAAGAACGAAATTTGGGGAACCAAGTCGCCTTAGTGTACTGATCATTACCTGAAAGTATCATCCAGTTTGGGTGAAAAAATATTTGCTCAGATTTCTGGAGATTCGTAATTTTTGGAAGCTTGGCAACCCCTTCCCATGAAAGTGTTTCTCGCCAGTCACTGCTTAGGGCTACATCAAGAGGAAACAAAACGTAGAGATAGAATGTGAAACTACTTTGTTGTGTCAAGCTTCAAGAAGCTACCACAAATCGTGTTGGATTTAGAGTTCCAAATACATCTATCAATATAGGAGAAAACAGAGTGAAACCTAAAAATTCAAACTGTTACTGGAAATGAACGCTTCAACACAGAATAACGAAATTTGGGGAACCAAGTCGCCTTAGTGTACTGATCATTACCTGAAAGTATCATCCAGTTTGGGTGAAAAAATATTTGCTGAGATTTCTGGAGATTCGTAATTTTTGGAGACTTGGCAAACCCTTCCCATGAAAGTGTTTCTCGCCAGTCACTGCTTAGGGCTACATGAAGAGGAAACAAAACGTAGAGATAGAACGTGAAACTACTTTGTTGTGTCAAGTTTCAAGAAGCTAGCACAAACCATGTTGGATTTAGAGTTCCAAATACATCTATCAATATAGGAGAAAACAGAGTGAAACCTAAAAATTGAAACTGTTACTGGAAATGAACGCTTCAACATAGAAGAACGAAATTTGGGGAACCAAGTCGCCTTAGTGTACTGATCATTACCTGAAAGTATCATCCAGTTTGGGTGAAAAAATATTTGCTGAGATTTCTGGAGATTCGTAATTTTTGGAGACTTGGCAAACCCTTCCCATGAAAGTGTTTCTCGCCAGTCACTGCTTAGGGCTACATGAAGAGGAAACAAAACTTAGAGATAGAACGTGAAACTACTTTGTTGTGTCAAGTTTCAAGAAGCTAGCAAAACCGTGTTGGATTTAGAGTTCCAAATACATCTATCAATATAGGAGAAAACAGAGTGAAACCTAAAAATTCAAACTGTTACTGGAAATGAACGCTTCAACACAGAAGAACGAAATTTGGGGAACCAAGTCGTCTTAGTGTACTGATCATTACCTGAAAGTATCATCCAGTTTGGGTGAAAAAAATATTTGCTGAGATTTCTGGAGATTCGTAATTTTTGGAAGCTTGGCAACCCCTTCCCATGAAAGTGTTACTCGCCAGTCACTGCTTAGGGCAACATCAAGAGGAAACGAAACGTAGAGATAGAACGTGAAACTACTTTGTTGTGTCAAGTTTCAAGAAGCTAGAACAAACCGTGTTGGATTTAGAGTTCCAAATACATCTATCAATATAGGAGAAAACAGAGTGAAACCTAAAAATTCAAACTGTTACTGGAAATGAACGCTTCAACATAGAAGAACGAAATTTGGGGAACCAAGTCACCTTAGTGTACTGATCATTACCTGAAAGTATCATCCAGTTTGGGTGAAAAAATATTTGCTGAGATTTCTGGAGATTCGTAATTTTTGGAAGCTTGGCAACCCCTTCCCATGAAAGTGTTTCTCGCCAGTCACTGCTTAGGGCTACATCAAGAGGAAACAAAACGTAGAGATAGAATGTGAAACTACTTTGTTGTGTCAAGTTTCAAGAAGCTAGCACAAACCATGTTGGATTTAGAGTTCCAAATTCATCTATCAATATAGGAGAAAACAGAGTGAAACCTAAAAATTCAAACTGTTACTGGAAATGAACGCTTCAACATAGAAGAATGAAATTTGGGGAACCAAGTCGCCTTAGTGTACTGATCATTACCTGAAAGTATCATCCAGTTTGGGTGAAAAAATATTTGCTGAGATTTCTGGAGATTCGTAATTTTGGGAAGCTTGGCAACCCCTTCCCATGAAAGTGTTTCTCGCCAGTCACTGCTTAGGGCTACATCAAGAGGAAACAAAACGTAGAGATAGAACGTGAAACTACTTTGTTTTGTCAACTTTCAAGAAGCTAGCACAAACCGTGTTGGATTCAGAGTTCCAAATACATCTATCAATATAGGAGAAAAGAGAGTGAAACCTAAAAATTCAAACTGTTACTGGAAATGAACGCTTCAACATAGAAGAATGAAATTTGGGAAACCAAGTCGCCTTAGTGTACTGATCATTACCTGAAAGTATCATCCAGTTTGGGTGAAAAAATATTTGCTGAGATTTCTGGAGATTCGTAATTTTGGGAGACTTGGCAAACCCTTCCCATGAAAGTGTTTCTCGCCAGTCACTGCTTAGGGCTACATCAAGAGGAAACAAAACGTAGAGATAGAACGTGAAACTACTTTGTTGTGTCAAGTTTCAAGAAGCTAGCCAAACCGTGTTGGATTTAGAGTTCCAAATACATCTATCAATATAGGAGAAAACAGAGTGAAACCTAAAAATTCAAACTGTTACTGGAAATGAACGCTTCAACATAGAAGAACGAAATTTGGGGAACCAAGTCGCCTTAGTGTACTGATCATTACCTGAAAGTATCATCCAGTTTGGGTGAAAAAATATTTGCTGAGATTTCTGGAGATTCGTAATTTTTGGAAGCTTGGCAACCCCTTCCCATGAAAGTGTTTCTCGCCAGTCACTGCTTAGGGCTACATCAAGAGGAAACAAAACGTAGAGATAGAATGTGAAACTACTTTGTTGTGTCAAGCTTCAAGAAGCTACCACAAATCGTGTTGGATTTAGAGTTCCAAATACATCTATCAATATAGGAGAAAACAGAGTGAAACCTAAAAATTCAAACTGTTACTGGAAATGAACGCTTCAACACAGAATAACGAAATTTGGGGAACCAAGTCGCCTTAGTGTACTGATCATTACCTGAAAGTATCATCCAGTTTGGGTGAAAAAATATTTGCTGAGATTTCTGGAGATTCGTAATTTTTGGAGACTTGGCAAACCCTTCCCATGAAAGTGTTTCTCGCCAGTCACTGCTTAGGGCTACATGAAGAGGAAACAAAACGTAGAGATAGAACGTGAAACTACTTTGTTGTGTCAAGTTTCAAGAAGCTAGCACAAACCATGTTGGATTTAGAGTTCCAAATACATCTATCAATATAGGAGAAAACAGAGTGAAACCTAAAAATTGAAACTGTTACTGGAAATGAACGCTTCAACATAGAAGAACGAAATTTGGGGAACCAAGTCGCCTTAGTGTACTGATCATTACCTGAAAGTATCATCCAGTTTGGGTGAAAAAATATTTGCTGAGATTTCTGGAGATTCGTAATTTTTGGAAGCTTGGCAACCCCTTCCCATGAAAGTGTTTCTCGCCAGTCACTGCTTAGGGCTATATCAAGAGGAAACAAAACGTAGAGATAGAATGTGAAACTACTTTGTTGTGTCAAGCTTCAAGAAGCTAGCACAAATCGTGTTGGATTTAGAGTTCCAAATACATCTATCAATATAGGAGAAAACAGAGTGAAACCTAAAAATTCAAACTGTTACTGGCAATTAACGCTTCAACATAGAAGAACGAAATTTGGGGAACCAAGTCGCCTTAGTGTACTGATCATTACCTGAAAGTATCATCCAGTTTGGGTGAAAAAATATTTGCTGAGATTTCTGGAGATTCGTAATTTTTGGAAGCTTGGCAACCCCTTCCCATGAAAGTGTTTCTCGCCAGTCACTGCTTAGGGCTACATCAAGAGGAAACAAAACGTAGAGATAGAACGTGAAACTACTTTGTTTTGTCAACTTTCAAGAAGCTAGCACAAACCGTGTTGGATTCAGAGTTCCAAATACATCTATCAATATAGGAGAAAACAGAGTGAAACCTAAAAATTCAAACTGTTACTGGAAATGAACGCTTCAACATAGAAGAATGAAATTTGGGGAACCAAGTCGCCTTAGTGTACTGATCATTACCTGAAAGTATCATCCAGTTTGGGTGAAAAAATATTTGCTGAGATTTCTGGAGATTCGTAATTTTTGGAGACTTGGCAAACCCTTCCCATGAAAGTGTTTCTCGCCAGTCACTGCTTAGGGCTACATCAAGAGGAAACAAAACGTAGAGATAGAACGTGAAACTACTTTGCTGTGTCAAGTTTCAAGAAGCTAGCACAAACCGTTTTGGATTTAGCGTTCCAAATACATCTATCAATATAGGAGAAAACAGAGTGAAACCTAAAAATTCAAACTGTTACTGGAAATGAACGCTTCAACATAGAAGAACGAAATTTGGGGAACCAAGTCGCCTTAGTGTACTGATCATTACCTGAAAGTATCATCCAGTTTGGGTGAAAAAATATTTGCTGAGATTTCTGGAGATTCGTAATTTTTGGAGACTTGGCAAACCCTTCCCATGAAAGTGTTTCTCGCCAGTCACTGCTTAGGGCTACATCAAGAGTAAACAAAACGTAGAGATAGAACGTGAAACTACTTTGCTGTGTCAAGTTTCAAGAAGCTAGCACAAACCGTGTTGGATTTAGAGTTCCAAATACATCTATCAATATAGGAGAAAACAGAGTGAAACCTAAAAATTCAAACTGTTACTGGAAATGAACCCTTCAACATAGAAGAATGAAATTTGGGGAACCAAGTCGCCTTAGTGTACTGATCATTACCTGAAAGTATCATCCAGTTTGGGTGAAAAAATATTTGCTGAGATTTCTGGAGATTCGTAATTTTTGGAAGCTTGGCAACCCCTTCCCATGAAAGTGTTTCTCGCCAGTCACTGCTTAGGGCTACATCAAGAGGAAACAAAACGTAGAGATAGAATGTGAAACTACTTTGTTGTGTCAAGTTTCAAGAAGCTAGCACAAACCATGTTGGATTTAGAGTTCCAAATACATCTATCAATATAGGAGTAAACAGAGTGAAACCTAAAAATTCAAACTGTTCCTGGAAATGAACGCTTCAACATAGAAGAATGAAATTTGGGGAACCAAGTCGCCTTAGTGTACTGATCATTACCTGAAAGTATCATCCAGTTTGGGTGAAAAAATATTTGCTGAGATTTCTGGAGATTCGTAATTTTTGGAGACTTGGCAAACCCTTCCCATGAAAGTGTTTCTCGCCAGTCACTGCTTAGGGCTACATCAAGAGGAAACAAAACGTAGAGATAGAACGTGAAACTACTTTGTTGTGTCAAGTTTCAAGAAGCTAGCACAAACCGTTTTGGATTTAGCGTTCCAAATACATCTATCAATATAGGAGAAAAGAGAGTGAAACCTAAAAATTCAAACTGTTACTGGAAATGAACGCTTCAACATAGAAGAATGAAATTTGGGGAACCAAGTCGCCTTAGTGTACTGATCATTACCTGAAAGTATCATCCAGTTTGGGTGAAAAAATATTTGCTGAGATTTCTGGAGATTCGTAATTTTGGGAAGCTTGGCAACCCCTTCCCATGAAAGTGTTTCTCGCCAGTCACTGCTTAGGGCTACATCAAGAGGAAACAAAACGTAGAGATAGAACGTGAAACTACTTTGTTTTGTCAACTTTCAAGAAGCTAGCACAAACCGTGTTGGATTCAGAGTTCCAAATACATCTATCAATATAGGAGAAAAGAGAGTGAAACCTAAAAATTCAAACTGTTACTGGAAATGAACGCTTCAACATAGACGAATGAAATTTGGGAAACCAAGTCGCCTTAGTGTACTGATCATTACCTGAAAGTATCATCCAGTTTGGGTGAAAAAATATTTGCTGAGATTTCTGGAGATTCGTAATTTTGGGAGACTTGGCAAACCCTTCCCATGAAAGTGTTTCTCGCCAGTCACTGCTTAGGGCTACATCAAGAGGAAACAAAACGTAGAGATAGAACGTGAAACTACTTTGTTGTGTCAAGTTTCAAGAAGCTAGCCAAACCGTGTTGGATTTAGAGTTCCAAATACATCTATCAATATAGGAGAAAACACAGTGAAACCTAAAAATTCAAACTGTTACTGGAAATGAACGCTTCAACATAGAAGAACGAAATTTGGGGAACCAAGTCGCCTTAGTGTACTGATCATTACCTGAAAGTATCATCCAGTTTGGGTGAAAAAATATTTGCTCAGATTTCTGGAGATTCGTAATTTTTGGAAGCTTGGCAACCCCTTCCCATGAAAGTGTTTCTCGCCAGTCACTGCTTAGGGCTACATCAAGAGGAAACAAAACGTAGAGATAGAATGTGAAACTACTTTGTTGTGTCAAGCTTCAAGAAGCTACCACAAATCGTGTTGGATTTAGAGTTCCAAATACATCTATCAATATAGGAGAAAACAGAGTGAAACCTAAAAATTCAAACTGTTACTGGAAATGAACGCTTCAACACAGAATAACGAAATTTGGGGAACCAAGTCGCCTTAGTGTACTGATCATTACCTGAAAGTATCATCCAGTTTGGGTGAAAAAATATTTGCTGAGATTTCTGGAGATTCGTAATTTTTGGAGACTTGGCAAACCCTTCCCATGAAAGTGTTTCTCGCCAGTCACTGCTTAGGGCTACATGAAGAGGAAACAAAACGTAGAGATAGAACGTGAAACTACTTTGTTGTGTCAAGTTTCAAGAAGCTAGCACAAACCATGTTGGATTTAGAGTTCCAAATACATCTATCAATATAGGAGAAAACAGAGTGAAACCTAAAAATTGAAACTGTTACTGGAAATGAACGCTTCAACATAGAAGAACGAAATTTGGGGAACCAAGTCGCCTTAGTGTACTGATCATTACCTGAAAGTATCATCCAGTTTGGGTGAAAAAATATTTGCTGAGATTTCTGGAGATTCGTAATTTTTGGAGACTTGGCAAACCCTTCCCATGAAAGTGTTTCTCGCCAGTCACTGCTTAGGGCTACATGAAGAGGAAACAAAACTTAGAGATAGAACGTGAAACTACTTTGTTGTGTCAAGTTTCAAGAAGCTAGCAAAACCGTGTTGGATTTAGAGTTCCAAATACATCTATCAATATAGGAGAAAACAGAGTGAAACCTAAAAATTCAAACTGTTACTGGAAATGAACGCTTCAACACAGAAGAACGAAATTTGGGGAACCAAGTCGTCTTAGTGTACTGATCATTACCTGAAAGTATCATCCAGTTTGGGTGAAAAAAATATTTGCTGAGATTTCTGGAGATTCGTAATTTTTGGAAGCTTGGCAACCCCTTCCCATGAAAGTGTTACTCGCCAGTCACTGCTTAGGGCAACATCAAGAGGAAACGAAACGTAGAGATAGAACGTGAAACTACTTTGTTGTGTCAAGTTTCAAGAAGCTAGAACAAACCGTGTTGGATTTAGAGTTCCAAATACATCTATCAATATAGGAGAAAACAGAGTGAAACCTAAAAATTCAAACTGTTACTGGAAATGAACGCTTCAACATAGAAGAACGAAATTTGGGGAACCAAGTCACCTTAGTGTACTGATCATTACCTGAAAGTATCATCCAGTTTGGGTGAAAAAATATTTGCTGAGATTTCTGGAGATTCGTAATTTTTGGAAGCTTGGCAACCCCTTCCCATGAAAGTGTTTCTCGCCAGTCACTGCTTAGGGCTACATCAAGAGGAAACAAAACGTAGAGATAGAATGTGAAACTACTTTGTTGTGTCAAGTTTCAAGAAGCTAGCACAAACCATGTTGGATTTAGAGTTCCAAATTCATCTATCAATATAGGAGAAAACAGAGTGAAACCTAAAAATTCAAACTGTTACTGGAAATGAACGCTTCAACATAGAAGAATGAAATTTGGGGAACCAAGTCGCCTTAGTGTACTGATCATTACCTGAAAGTATCATCCAGTTTGGGTGAAAAAATATTTGCTGAGATTTCTGGAGATTCGTAATTTTTGGAGACTTGGCAAACCCTTCCCATGAAAGTGTTTCTCGCCAGTCACTGCTTAGGGCTACATCAAGAGGAAACAAAACGTAGAGATAGAACGTGAAACTACTTTGCTGTGTCAAGTTTCAAGAAGCTAGCACAAACCGTTTTGGATTTAGCGTTCCAAATACATCTATCAATATAGGAGAAAACAGAGTGAAACCTAAAAATTCAAACTGTTACTGGAAATGAACGCTTCAACATAGAAGAACGAAATTTGGGGAACCAAGTCGCCTTAGTGTACTGATCATTACCTGAAAGTATCATCCAGTTTGGGTGAAAAAATATTTGCTGAGATTTCTGGAGATTCGTAATTTTTGGAGACTTGGCAACCCCTTCCCGTGAAAGTGTTTCTCGCCAGTCACTGCTTAGGGCTACATCAAGAGGAAACAAAACGTAGAGATAGAACGTGAAACTACTTTGCTGTGTCAAGTTTCAAGAAGCTAGCACAAACCGTGTTGGATTTAGAGTTCCAAATACATCTATCAATATAGGAGAAAACAGAGTGAAACCTAAAAATTCAAACTGTTACTGGAAATGAACCCTTCAACATAGAAGAATGAAATTTGGGGAACCAAGTCGCCTTAGTGTACTGATCATTACCTGAAAGTATCATCCAGTTTGGGTGAAAAAATATTTGCTGAGATTTCTGGAGATTCGTAATTTTTGGAAGCTTGGCAACCCCTTCCCATGAAAGTGTTTCTCGCCAGTCACTGCTTAGGGCTACATCAAGAGGAAACAAAACGTAGAGATAGAATGTGAAACTACTTTGTTGTGTCAAGCTTCAAGAAGCTACCACAAATCGTGTTGGATTTAGAGTTCCAAATACATCTATCAATATAGGAGAAAACAGAGTGAAACCTAAAAATTCAAACTGTTACTGGAAATGAACGCTTCAACACAGAATAACGAAATTTGGGGAACCAAGTCGCCTTAGTGTACTGATCATTACCTGAAAGTATCATCCAGTTTGGGTGAAAAAATATTTGCTGAGATTTCTGGAGATTCGTAATTTTTGGAGACTTGGCAAACCCTTCCCATGAAAGTGTTTCTCGCCAGTCACTGCTTAGGGCTACATGAAGAGGAAACAAAACGTAGAGATAGAACGTGAAACTACTTTGTTGTGTCAAGTTTCAAGAAGCTAGCACAAACCATGTTGGATTTAGAGTTCCAAATACATCTATCAATATAGGAGAAAACAGAGTGAAACCTAAAAATTGAAACTGTTACTGGAAATGAACGCTTCAACATAGAAGAACGAAATTTGGGGAACCAAGTCGCCTTAGTGTACTGATCATTACCTGAAAGTATCATCCAGTTTGGGTGAAAAAATATTTGCTGAGATTTCTGGAGATTCGTAATTTTTGGAAGCTTGGCAACCCCTTCCCATGAAAGTGTTTCTCGCCAGTCACTGCTTAGGGCTATATCAAGAGGAAACAAAACGTAGAGATAGAATGTGAAACTACTTTGTTGTGTCAAGCTTCAAGAAGCTAGCACAAATCGTGTTGGATTTAGAGTTCCAAATACATCTATCAATATAGGAGAAAACAGAGTGAAACCTAAAAATTCAAACTGTTACTGGCAATTAACGCTTCAACATAGAAGAACGAAATTTGGGGAACCAAGTCGCCTTAGTGTACTGATCATTACCTGAAAGTATCATCCAGTTTGGGTGAAAAAATATTTGCTGAGATTTCTGGAGATTCGTAATTTTTGGAAGCTTGGCAACCCCTTCCCATGAAAGTGTTTCTCGCCAGTCACTGCTTAGGGCTACATCAAGAGGAAACAAAACGTAGAGATAGAACGTGAAACTACTTTGTTTTGTCAACTTTCAAGAAGCTAGCACAAACCGTGTTGGATTCAGAGTTCCAAATACATCTATCAATATAGGAGAAAACAGAGTGAAACCTAAAAATTCAAACTGTTACTGGAAATGAACGCTTCAACATAGAAGAATGAAATTTGGGGAACCAAGTCGCCTTAGTGTACTGATCATTACCTGAAAGTATCATCCAGTTTGGGTGAAAAAATATTTGCTGAGATTTCTGGAGATTCGTAATTTTTGGAGACTTGGCAAACCCTTCCCATGAAAGTGTTTCTCGCCAGTCACTGCTTAGGGCTACATCAAGAGGAAACAAAACGTAGAGATAGAACGTGAAACTACTTTGCTGTGTCAAGTTTCAAGAAGCTAGCACAAACCGTTTTGGATTTAGCGTTCCAAATACATCTATCAATATAGGAGAAAACAGAGTGAAACCTAAAAATTCAAACTGTTACTGGAAATGAACGCTTCAACATAGAAGAACGAAATTTGGGGAACCAAGTCGCCTTAGTGTACTGATCATTACCTGAAAGTATCATCCAGTTTGGGTGAAAAAATATTTGCTGAGATTTCTGGAGATTCGTAATTTTTGGAGACTTGGCAAACCCTTCCCATGAAAGTGTTTCTCGCCAGTCACTGCTTAGGGCTACATCAAGAGTAAACAAAACGTAGAGATAGAACGTGAAACTACTTTGCTGTGTCAAGTTTCAAGAAGCTAGCACAAACCGTGTTGGATTTAGAGTTCCAAATACATCTATCAATATAGGAGAAAACAGAGTGAAACCTAAAAATTCAAACTGTTACTGGAAATGAACCCTTCAACATAGAAGAATGAAATTTGGGGAACCAAGTCGCCTTAGTGTACTGATCATTACCTGAAAGTATCATCCAGTTTGGGTGAAAAAATATTTGCTGAGATTTCTGGAGATTCGTAATTTTTGGAAGCTTGGCAACCCCTTCCCATGAAAGTGTTTCTCGCCAGTCACTGCTTAGGGCTACATCAAGAGGAAACAAAACGTAGAGATAGAATGTGAAACTACTTTGTTGTGTCAAGTTTCAAGAAGCTAGCACAAACCATGTTGGATTTAGAGTTCCAAATACATCTATCAATATAGGAGTAAACAGAGTGAAACCTAAAAATTCAAACTGTTCCTGGAAATGAACGCTTCAACATAGAAGAATGAAATTTGGGGAACCAAGTCGCCTTAGTGTACTGATCATTACCTGAAAGTATCATCCAGTTTGGGTGAAAAAATATTTGCTGAGATTTCTGGAGATTCGTAATTTTTGGAGACTTGGCAAACCCTTCCCATGAAAGTGTTTCTCGCCAGTCACTGCTTAGGGCTACATCAAGAGGAAACAAAACGTAGAGATAGAACGTGAAACTACTTTGTTGTGTCAAGTTTCAAGAAGCTAGCACAAACCGTTTTGGATTTAGCGTTCCAAATACATCTATCAATATAGGAGAAAAGAGAGTGAAACCTAAAAATTCAAACTGTTACTGGAAATGAACGCTTCAACATAGAAGAATGAAATTTGGGGAACCAAGTCGCCTTAGTGTACTGATCATTACCTGAAAGTATCATCCAGTTTGGGTGAAAAAATATTTGCTGAGATTTCTGGAGATTCGTAATTTTGGGAAGCTTGGCAACCCCTTCCCATGAAAGTGTTTCTCGCCAGTCACTGCTTAGGGCTACATCAAGAGGAAACAAAACGTAGAGATAGAACGTGAAACTACTTTGTTTTGTCAACTTTCAAGAAGCTAGCACAAACCGTGTTGGATTCAGAGTTCCAAATACATCTATCAATATAGGAGAAAAGAGAGTGAAACCTAAAAATTCAAACTGTTACTGGAAATGAACGCTTCAACATAGAAGAATGAAATTTGGGAAACCAAGTCGCCTTAGTGTACTGATCATTACCTGAAAGTATCATCCAGTTTGGGTGAAAAAATATTTGCTGAGATTTCTGGAGATTCGTAATTTTGGGAGACTTGGCAAACCCTTCCCATGAAAGTGTTTCTCGCCAGTCACTGCTTAGGGCTACATCAAGAGGAAACAAAACGTAGAGATAGAACGTGAAACTACTTTGTTGTGTCAAGTTTCAAGAAGCTAGCCAAACCGTGTTGGATTTAGAGTTCCAAATACATCTATCAATATAGGAGAAAACACAGTGAAACCTAAAAATTCAAACTGTTACTGGAAATGAACGCTTCAACATAGAAGAACGAAATTTGGGGAACCAAGTCGCCTTAGTGTACTGATCATTACCTGAAAGTATCATCCAGTTTGGGTGAAAAAATATTTGCTCAGATTTCTGGAGATTCGTAATTTTTGGAAGCTTGGCAACCCCTTCCCATGAAAGTGTTTCTCGCCAGTCACTGCTTAGGGCTACATCAAGAGGAAACAAAACGTAGAGATAGAATGTGAAACTACTTTGTTGTGTCAAGTTTCAAGAAGCTAGCACAAACCGTCTTGGATTTAGAGTTCCAAATACATCTATCAATATAGGAGAAAAGAGAGTGAAACCTAAAAATTCAAACTGTTACTGGAAATGAACGCTTCAACATAGAAGAACGAAATTTGGGGAACCAAGTCGCCTTAGTGTACTGATCATTACCTGAAAGTATCATCCAGTTTGGGTGAAAAAATATTTGCTGAGATTTCTGGAGATTCGTAATTTTTGGAAGCTTGGCAACCCCTTCCCATGAAAGTGTTTCTCGCCAGTCACTGCTTAGGGCTACATCAAGAGGAAACAAAACGTAGAGATAGAATGTGAAACTACTTTGTTGTGTCAAGTTTCAAGAAGCTAGCACAAACCATGTTGGATTTAGAGTTCCAAATACATCTATCAATATAGGAGAAAACAGAGTGAAACCTAAAAATTCAAACTGTTACTGGAAATGAACGCTTCAACATAGAAGAACGAAATTTGGGGAACCAAGTCGCCTTAGTGTACTGATCATTACCTGAAAGTATCATCCAGTTTGGGTGAAAAAATATTTGCTGAGATTTCTGGAGATTCGTAATTTTTGGAAGCTTGGCAACCCCTTCCCATGAAAGTGTTTCTCGCCAGTCACTGCTTAGGGCTACATCAAGAGGAAACAAAACGTAGAGATCGAATGTGAAACTACTTTGTTGTGTCAAGCTTCAAGAAGCTACCACAAATCGTGTTGGGTTTAGAGTTCCAATACATCTATCAATATAGGAGAAAACAGAGTGAAACTTAAAAATTCAAACTGTTAGTGGAAATGAACGCTTCAACATAGAAGAACGAAATTTGGGGAACCAAGTCGCCTTAGTGTACTGATCATTACCTGAAAGTATCATCCAGTTTGGGTGAAAAAATATTTGCTGAGATTTCTGGAGATTCGTAATTTTGGGAAGCTTGGCAACCCCTTCCCATGAAAGTGTTTCTCGCCAGTCATTGCTTAGGGCTACATCAAGAGGAAACAAAACGTAGAGATAGAACGTGAAACTACTTTGTTGTGTCAAGTTTCAAGAAGCTAGCACAAACCGTCTTGGATTTAGAGTTCCAAATACATCTATCAATATAGGAGAAAAGAGAGTGAAACCTAAAAATTCAAACTGTTACTGGAAATGAACGCTTCAACATAGAAGAACGAAATTTGGGGAACCAAGTCGCCTTAGTGTACTGATCATTACCTGAAAGTATCATCCAGTTTGGGTGAAAAAGTATTTGTTGAGATTTCTGGAGATTCGTAATTTTTGGAAGCTTGGCAACCCCTTCCCATGAAAGTGTTTCTCGCCAGTCACTGCTTAGGGCTACATCAAGAGGAAACAAAACGTAGAGATAGAATGTGAAACTACTTTGTTGTGTCAAGTTTCAAGAAGCTAGCACAAACCATGTTGGATTTAGAGTTCCAAATACATCTATCAATATAGGAGAAAACAGAGTGAAACCTAAAAATTCAAACTGTTACTGGAAATGAACGCTTCAACATAGAAGAATGAAATTTGGGGAACCAAGTCGCCTTAGTGTACTGATCATTACCTGAAAGTATCATCCAGTTTGGGTCAAAAAATATTTGCTGAGATTTCTGGAGATTCGTAATTTTTGGAGACTTGGCAAACCCTTCCCATGAAAGTGTTTCTCGCCAGTCACTGCTTAGGGCTACATGAAGAGGAAACAAAACGTAGAGATAGAACGTGAAACTACTTTGTTGTGTCAAGTTTCAAGAAGCTAGCAAAACCGTGTTGGATTTAGAGTTCCAAATACATCTATCAATATAGGAGAAAACAGAGTGAAACCTAAAAATTCAAACTGTTATTGGAAATGAACGCTTCAACACAGAAGAACGAAATTTGGGGAACCAAGTCGTCTTAGTGTACTGATCATTACCTGAAAGTATCATCCAGTTTGGGTGAAAAAAATATTTGCTGAGATTTCTGGAGATTCGTAATTTTTGGAAGCTTGGCAACCCCTTCCCATGAAAGTGTTACTCGCCAGTCACTGCTTAGGCAACATCAAGAGGAAACAAAACGTAGAGATAGAACGTGAAACTACTTTGTTGTGTCAAGTTTCAAGAAGCTAGAACAAACCGTGTTGGATTTAGAGTTCCAAATACATCTATCAATATAGGAGAAAACAGAGTGAAACCTAAAAATTCAAACTGTTACTGGAAATGAACGCTTCAACATAGAAGAACGAAATTTGGGGAACCAAGTCGCCTTAGTGTACTGATCATTACCTGAAAGTATCATCCAGTTTGGGTGAAAAAATATTTGCTGAGATTTCTGGAGATTCGTAATTTTTGGAAGCTTGGCAACCCCTTCCCATGAAAGTGTTACTCGCCAGTCACTGCTTAGGGCTACATCAAGAGGAAACAAAACGTAGAGATAGAATGTGAAACTACTTTGTTGTGTCAAGTTTCAAGAAGCTAGCACAAACCATGTTGGATTTAGAGTTCCAAATACATCTATCAATATAGGAGAAAACAGAGTGAAACCTAAAAATTCAAACTGTTACTGGAAATGAACGCTTCAACATAGAAGAACGAAATTTGGGGAACCAAGTCGCCTTAGTGTACTGATCATTACCTGAAAGTATCATCCAGTTTGGGTGAAAAAATATTTGCTGAGATTTCTGGAGATTCGTAATTTTTGGAAGCTTGGCAACCCCTTCCCATGAAAGTGTTTCTCGCCAGTCACTGCTTAGGGCTACATCAAGAGGAAACAAAACGTAGAGATAGAATGTGAAACTACTTTGTTGTGTCAAGCTTCAAGAAGCTACCACAAATCGTGTTGGGTTTAGAGTTCCAATACATCTATCAATATAGGAGAAAAGAGAGTGAAACCTAAAAATTCAAACTGTTAGTGGAAATGAACGCTTCAACATAGAAGAACGAAATTTGGGGAACCAAGTCGCCTTAGTGTACTGATCATTACCTGAAAGTATCATCCAGTTTGGGTGAAAAAATATTTGCTGAGATTTCTGGAGATTCGTAATTTTTGGAAGCTTGGCAACCCCTTCCCATGAAAGTGTTTCTCGCCAGTCACTGCTTAGGGCTACATCAAGAGGAAACAAAACATAGAGATAGAACGTGAAACTACTTTGTTGTGTCAAGTTTCAAGAAGCTAGCACAAACCGTGTTGGATTTAGAGTTCCAAATACATCTATCAATATAGGAGAAAACAGAGTGAAACCTAAAAATTCAAACTGTTACTGGAAATGAACGCTTCAACATAGAAGAACGAAATTTGGGGAACCAAGTCGCCTTAGTGTACTGATCATTACCTGAAAGTATCATCCAGTTTGGGTGAAAAAATATTTGCTGAGATTTCTGGAGATTCGTAATTTTTGGAAGCTTGGCAACCCCTTCCCATGAAAGTGTTTCTCGCCAGTCACTGCTTAGGGCTACATCAAGAGGAAACAAAACGTAGAGATAGAATGTGAAACTACTTTGTTGTGTCAAGTTTCAAGAAGCTAGCACAAACCATGTTGGATTTAGAGTTCCAAATACATCTATCAATATAGGAGTAAACAGAGTGAAACCTAAAAATTCAAACTGTTACTGGAAATGAACGCTTCAACATAGAAGAATGAAATTTGGGGAACCAAGTCGCCTTAGTGTACTGATCATTACCTGAAAGTATCATCCAGTTTGGGTGAAAAAATATTTGCTGAGATTTCTGGAGATTCGTAATTTTTGGAGACTTGGCAAACCCTTCCCATGAAAGTGTTTCTCGCCAGTCACTGCTTAGGGCTACATCAAGAGGAAACAAAACGTAGAGATAGAACGTGAAACTACTTTGCTGTGTCAAGTTTCAAGAAGCTAGCACAAACCGTTTTGGATTTAGCGTTCCAAATACATCTATCAATATAGGAGAAAACAGAGTGAAACCTAAAAATTCAAACTGTTACTGGAAATGAACGCTTCAACATAGAAGAACGAAATTTGGGGAACCAAGTCGCCTTAGTGTACTGATCATTACCTGAAAGTATCATCCAGTTTGGGTGAAAAAATATTTGCTGAGATTTCTGGAGATTCGTAATTTTTGGAAGCTTGGCAACCCCTTCCCATGAAAGTGTTTCTCGCCAGTCACTGCTTAGGGCTACATCAAGAGGAAACAAAACGTAGAGATAGAATGTGAAACTACTTTGTTGTGTCAAGCTTCAAGAAGCTACCACAAATCGTGTTGGGTTTAGAGTTCCAATACATCTATCAATATAGGAGAAAACAGAGTGAAACTTAAAAATTCAAACTGTTAGTGGAAATGAACGCTTCAACATAGAAGAACGAAATTTGGGGAACCAAGTCGCCTTAGTGTACTGATCATTACCTGAAAGTATCATCCAGTTTGGGTGAAAAAATATTTGCTGAGATTTCTGGAGATTCGTAATTTTTGGAAGCTTGGCAACCCCTTCCCATGAAAGTGTTTCTCGCCAGTCACTGCTTAGGGCTATATCAAGAGGAAACAAAACGTAGAGATAGAATGTGAAACTACTTTGTTGTGTCAAGCTTCAAGAAGCTAGCACAAATCGTGTTGGATTTAGAGTTCCAAATACATCTATCAATATAGGAGAAAACAGAGTGAAACCTAAAAATTCAAACTGTTACTGGCAATTAACGCTTCACCATAGAAGAACGAAATTTGGGGAACCAAGTCGCCTTAGTGTACTGATCATTACCTGAAAGTATCATCCAGTTTGGGTGAAAAAATATTTGCTGAGATTTCTGGAGATTCGTAATTTTTGGAAGCTTGGCAACCCCTTCCCATGAAAGTGTTTCTCGCCAGTCACTGCTTAGGGCTACATCAAGAGGAAACAAAACGTAGAGATAGAACGTGAAACTACTTTGTTTTGTCAACTTTCAAGAAGCTAGCACAAACCGTGTTGGATTCAGAGTTCCAAATACATCTATCAATATAGGAGAAAACAGAGTGAAACCTAAAAATTCAAACTGTTACTGGAAATGAACGCTTCAACATAGAAGAACGAAATTTGGGGAACCAAGTCGCCTTAGTGTACTGATCATTACCTGAAAGTATCATCCAGTTTGGGTGAAAAAATATTTGCTGAGATTTCTGGAGATTCGTAATTTTGGGAAGCTTGGCAACCCCTTCCCATGAAAGTGTTTCTCGCCAGTCATTGCTTAGGGCTACATCAAGAGGAAACAAAACGTAGAGATAGAACGTGAAACTACTTTGTTGTGTCAAGTTTCAAGAAGCTAGCACAAACCGTCTTGGATTTAGAGTTCCAAATACATCTATCAATATAGGAGAAAAGAGAGTGAAACCTAAAAATTCAAACTGTTACTGGAAATGAACGCTTCAACATAAAAGAACGAAATTTGGGGAACCAAGTCGCCTTAGTGTACTGATCATTACCTGAAAGTATCATCCAGTTTGGGTGAAAAAGTATTTGTTGAGATTTCTGGAGATTCGTAATTTTTGGAAGCTTGGCAACCCCTTCCCATGAAAGTGTTTCTCGCCAGTCACTGCTTAGGGCTACATCAAGAGGAAACAAAACGTAGAGATAGAATGTGAAACTACTTTGTTTTGTCAAGTTTCAAGAAGCTAGCACAAACCATGTTGGATTTAGAGTTCCAAATACATCTATCAATATAGGAGAAAACAGAGTGAAACCTAAAAATTCAAACTGTTACTGGAAATGAACGCTTCAACATAGAAGAATGAAATTTGGGGAACCAAGTCGCCTTAGTGTACTGATCATTACCTGAAAGTATCATCCAGTTTGGGTCAAAAAATATTTGCTGAGATTTCTGGAGATTCGTAATTTTTGGAGACTTGGCAAACCCTTCCCATGAAAGTGTTTCTCGCCAGTCACTGCTTAGGGCTACATGAAGAGGAAACAAAACGTAGAGATAGAACGTGAAACTACTTTGTTGTGTCAAGTTTCAAGAAGCTAGCAAAACCGTGTTGGATTTAGAGTTCCAAATACATCTATCAATATAGGAGAAAACAGAGTGAAACCTAAAAATTCAAACTGTTATTGGAAATGAACGCTTCAACACAGAAGAACGAAATTTGGGGAACCAAGTCGTCTTAGTGTACTGATCATTTCCTGAAAGTATCATCCAGTTTGGGTGAAAAAAATATTTGCTGAGATTTCTGGAGATTCGTAATTTTTGGAAGCTTGGCAACCCCTTCCCATGAAAGTGTTACTCGCCAGTCACTGCTTAGGGCAACATCAAGAGGAAACAAAACGTAGAGATAGAACGTGAAACTACTTTGTTGTGTCAAGTTTCAAGAAGCTAGAACAAACCGTGTTGGATTTAGAGTTCCAAATACATCGATCAATATAGGAGAAAACAGAGTGAAACCTAAAAATTCAAACTGTTACTGGAAATGAACGCTTCAACATAGAAGAACGAAATTTGGGGAACCAAGTCGCCTTAGTGTACTGATCATTACCTGAAAGTATCATCCAGTTTGGGTGAAAAAATATTTGCTGAGATTTCTGGAGATTCGTAATTTTTGGAAGCTTGGCAACCCCTTCCCATGAAAGTGTTTCTCGCCAGTCACTGCTTAGGGCTACATCAAGAGGAAACAAAACGTAGAGATAGAATGTGAAACTACTTTGTTGTGTCAAGTTTCAAGAAGCTAGCACAAACCATGTTGGATTTAGAGTTCCAAATACATCTATCAATATAGGAGAAAACAGAGTGAAACCTAAAAATTCAAACTGTTACTGGAAATGAACGCTTCAACATAGAAGAATGAAATTTGGGGAACCAAGTCGCCTTAGTGTACTGATCATTACCTGAAAGTATCATCCAGTTTGGGTGAAAAAATATTTGCTGAGATTTCTGGAGATTCGTAATTTTTGGAGACTTGGCAAACCCTTCCCATGAAAGTGTTTCTCGCCAGTCACTGCTTAGGGCTACATCAAGAGGAAACAAAACGTAGAGATAGAACGTGAAACTACTTTGCTGTGTCAAGTTTCAAGAAGCTAGCACAAACCGTTTTGGATTTAGCGTTCCAAATACATCTATCAATATAGGAGAAAACAGAGTGAAACCTAAAAATTCAAACTGTTACTGGAAATGAACGCTTCAACATAGAAGAACGAAATTTGGGGAACCAAGTCGCCTTAGTGTACTGATCATTACCTGAAAGTATCATCCAGTTTGGGTGAAAAAATATTTGCTGAGATTTCTGGAGATTCGTAATTTTTGGAAGCTTGGCAACCCCTTCCCATGAAAGTGTTTCTCGCCAGTCACTGCTTAGGGCTACATCAAGAGGAAACAAAACGTAGAGATAGAATGTGAAACTACTTTGTTGTGTCAAGCTTCAAGAAGCTACCACAAATCGTGTTGGGTTTAGAGTTCCAATACATCTATCAATATAGGAGAAAACAGAGTGAAACTTAAAAATTCAAACTGTTAGTGGAAATGAACGCTTCAACATAGAAGAACGAAATTTGGGGAACCAAGTCGCCTTAGTGTACTGATCATTACCTGAAAGTATCATCCAGTTTGGGTGAAAAAATATTTGCTGAGATTTCTGGAGATTCGTAATTTTTGGAAGCTTGGCAACCCCTTCCCATGAAAGTGTTTCTCGCCAGTCACTGCTTAGGGCTACATCAAGAGGAAACAAAACGTAGAGATAGAACGTGAAACTACTTTGTTGTGTCAAGTTTCAAGAAGCTAGCACAAATCGTGTTGGATTTAGAGTTCCAAATACATCTATCAATATAGGAGAAAACAGAGTGAAACCTAAAAATTCAAACTGTTACTGGAAATGAACGCTTCAACATAGAAGAACGAAATTTGGGGAACCAAGTCGCCTTAGTGTACTGATCATTACCTGAAAGTATCATCCAGTTTGGGTGAAAAAATATTTGCTGAGATTTCTGGAGATTCGTAATTTTTGGAAGCTTGGCAACCCCTTCCCATGAAAGTGTTTCTCGCCAGTCACTGCTTAGGGCTATATCAAGAGGAAACAAAACGTAGAGATAGAATGTGAAACTACTTTGTTGTGTCAAGCTTCAAGAAGCTAGCACAAATCGTGTTGGATTTAGAGTTCCAAATACATCTATCAATATAGGAGAAAACAGAGTGAAACCTAAAAATTCAAACTGTTACTGGCAATTAACGCTTCAACATAGAAGAACGAAATTTGGGGAACCAAGTCGCCTTAGTGTACTGATCATTACCTGAAAGTATCATCCAGTTTGGGTGAAAAAATATTTGCTGAGATTTCTGGAGATTCGTAATTTTTGGAAGCTTGGCAACCCCTTCCCATGAAAGTGTTTCTCGCCAGTCACTGCTTAGGGCTACATCAAGAGGAAACAAAACGTAGAGATAGAACGTGAAACTACTTTGTTTTGTCAACTTTCAAGAAGCTAGCACAAACCGTGTTGGATTCAGAGTTCCAAATACATCTATCAATATAGGAGAAAACAGAGTGAAACCTAAAAATTCAAACTGTTACTGGAAATGAACGCTTCAACATAGAAGAACGAAATTTGGGGAACCAAGTCGCCTTAGTGTACTGATCATTACCTGAAAGTATCATCCAGTTTGGGTGAAAAAATATTTGCTGAGATTTCTGGAGATTCGTAATTTTGGGAAGCTTGGCAACCCCTTCCCATGAAAGTGTTTCTCGCCAGTCATTGCTTAGGGCTACATCAAGAGGAAACAAAACGTAGAGATAGAACGTGAAACTACTTTGTTGTGTCAAGTTTCAAGAAGCTAGCACAAACCGTCTTGGATTTAGAGTTCCAAATACATCTATCAATATAGGAGAAAAGAGAGTGAAACCTAAAAATTCAAACTGTTACTGGAAATGAACGCTTCAACATAGAAGAACGAAATTTGGGGAACCAAGTCGCCTTAGTGTACTGATCATTACCTGAAAGTATCATCCAGTTTGGGTGAAAAAGTATTTGTTGAGATTTCTGGAGATTCGTAATTTTTGGAAGCTTGGCAACCCCTTCCCATGAAAGTGTTTCTCGCCAGTCACTGCTTAGGGCTACATCAAGAGGAAACAAAACGTAGAGATAGAATGTGAAACTACTTTGTTGTGTCAAGTTTCAAGAAGCTAGCACAAACCATGTTGGATTTAGAGTTCCAAATACATCTATCAATATAGGAGAAAACAGAGTGAAACCTAAAAATTCAAACTGTTACTGGAAATGAACGCTTCAACATAGAAGAATGAAATTTGGGGAACCAAGTCGCCTTAGTGTACTGATCATTACCTGAAAGTATCATCCAGTTTGGGTCAAAAAATATTTGCTGAGATTTCTGGAGATTCGTAATTTTTGGAGACTTGGCAAACCCTTCCCATGAAAGTGTTTCTCGCCAGTCACTGCTTAGGGCTACATGAAGAGGAAACAAAACGTAGAGATAGAACGTGAAACTACTTTGTTGTGTCAAGTTTCAAGAAGCTAGCACAAACCGTGTTGGATTTAGAGTTCCAAATACATCTATCAATATAGGAGAAAACAGAGTGAAACCTAAAAATTCAAACTGTTATTGGAAATGAACGCTTCAACACAGAAGAACGAAATTTGGGGAACCAAGTCGTCTTAGTGTACTGATCATTTCCTGAAAGTATCATCCAGTTTGGGTGAAAAAAATATTTGCTGAGATTTCTGGAGATTCGTAATTTTTGGAAGCTTGGCAACCCCTTCCCATGAAAGTGTTACTCGCCAGTCACTGCTTAGGGCAACATCAAGACGAAACAAAACGTAGAGATAGAACGTGAAACTACTTTGTTGTGTCAAGTTTCAAGAAGCTAGAACAAACCGTGTTGGATTTAGAGTTCCAAATACATCTATCAATATAGGAGAAAACAGAGTGAAACCTAAAAATTCAAACTGTTACTGGAAATGAACGCTTCAACATAGAAGAACGAAATTTGGGGAACCAAGTCGCCTTAGTGTACTGATCATTACCTGAAAGTATCATCCAGTTTGGGTGAAAAAATATTTGCTGAGATTTCTGGAGATTCGTAATTTTTGGAAGCTTGGCAACCCCTTCCCATGAAAGTGTTTCTCGCCAGTCACTGCTTAGGGCTACATCAAGAGGAAACAAAACGTAGAGATAGAATGTGAAACTACTTTGTTGTGTCAAGTTTCAAGAAGCTAGCACAAACCATGTTGGATTTAGAGTTCCAAATACATCTATCAATATAGGAGAAAACAGAGTGAAACCTAAAAATTCAAACTGTTACTGGAAATGAACGCTTCAACATAGAAGAATGAAATTTGGGGAACCAAGTCGCCTTAGTGTACTGATCATTACCTGAAAGTATCATCCAGTTTGGGTGAAAAAATATTTGCTGAGATTTCTGGAGATTCGTAATTTTTGGAGACTTGGCAAACCCTTCCCATGAAAGTGTTTCTCGCCAGTCACTGCTTAGGGCTACATCAAGAGGAAACAAAACGTAGAGATAGAACGTGAAACTACTTTGCTGTGTCAAGTTTCAAGAAGCTAGCACAAACCGTTTTGGATTTAGCGTTCCAAATACATCTATCAATATAGGAGAAAACAGAGTGAAACCTAAAAATTCAAACTGTTACTGGAAATGAACGCTTCAACATAGAAGAACGAAATTTGGGGAACCAAGTCGCCTTAGTGTACTGATCATTACCTGAAAGTATCATCCAGTTTGGGTGAAAAAATATTTGCTGAGATTTCTGGAGATTCGTAATTTTTGGAAGCTTGGCAACCCCTTCCCATGAAAGTGTTTCTCGCCAGTCACTGCTTAGGGCTACATCAAGAGGAAACAAAACGTAGAGATAGAATGTGAAACTACTTTGTTGTGTCAAGCTTCAAGAAGCTACCACAAATCGTGTTGGGTTTAGAGTTCCAATACATCTATCAATATAGGAGAAAACAGAGTGAAACTTAAAAATTCAAACTGTTAGTGGAAATGAACGCTTCAACATAGAAGAACGAAATTTGGGGAACCAAGTCGCCTTAGTGTACTGATCATTACCTGAAAGTATCATCCAGTTTGGGTGAAAAAATATTTGCTGAGATTTCTGGAGATTCGTAATTTTTGGAAGCTTGGCAACCCCTTCCCATGAAAGTGTTTCTCGCCAGTCACTGCTTAGGGCTACATCAAGAGGAAACAAAACGTAGAGATAGAACGTGAAACTACTTTGTTGTGTCAAGTTTCAAGAAGCTAGCACAAATCGTGTTGGATTACAGTTCCAAATACATCTATCAATATAGGAGAAAACAGAGTGAAACCTAAAAATTCAAACTGTTACTGGAAATGAACGCTTCAACATAGAAGAACGAAATTTGGGGAACCAAGTCGCCTTAGTGTACTGATCATTACCTGAAAGTATCATCCAGTTTGGGTGAAAAAATATTTGCTGAGATTTCTGGAGATTCGTAATTTTTGGAAGCTTGGCAACCCCTTCCCATGAAAGTGTTTCTCGCCAGTCACTGCTTAGGGCTACATCAAGAGGAAACAAAACGTAGAGATAGAATGTGAAACTACTTTGTTGTGTCAAGTTTCAAGAAGCTAGCACAAACCGTGTTGGATTTAGAGTTCCAAATACATCTATCAATATAGGAGAAAACAGAGTGAAACCTAAAAATTCAAACTGTTACTGGAAATGAACGCTTCAACATAGAAGAATGAAATTTGGGGAACCAAGTCGCCTTAGTGTACTGATCATTACCTGAAAGTATCATCCAGTTTGGGTGAAAAAATATTTGCTGAGATTTCTGGAGATTCGTAATTTTTGGAAGCTTGGCAACCCCTTCCCATGAAAGTGTTTCTCGCCAGTCACTGCTTAGGGCTATATCAAGAGGAAACAAAACGTAGAGATAGAATGTGAAACTACTTTGTTGTGTCAAGCTTCAAGAAGCTAGCACAAATCGTGTTGGATTTAGAGTTCCAAATACATCTATCAATATAGGAGAAAACAGAGTGAAACCTAAAAATTCAAACTGTTACTGGAAATGAACGCTTCAACATAGAAGAACGAAATTTGGGGAACCAAGTCGCCTTAGTGTACTGATCATTACCTGAAAGTATCATCCAGTTTGGGTGAAAAAATATTTGCTGAGATTTCTGGAGATTCGTAATTTTTGGAAGCTTGGCAACCCCTTCCCATGAAAGTGTTTCTCGCCAGTCACTGCTTAGGGCTACATCAAGAGGAAACAAAACGTAGAGATAGAATGTGAAACTACTTTGTTGTGTCAAGTTTCAAGAAGCTAGCACAAACCATGTTGGATTTAGAGTTCCAAATACATCTATCAATATAGGAGAAAACAGAGTGAAACCTAAAAATTCAAACTGTTACTGGAAATGAACGCTTCAACATAGAAGAATGAAATTTGGGGAACCAAGTCGCCTTAGTGTACTGATCATTACCTGAAAGTATCATCCAGTTTGGGTGAAAAAATATTTGCTGAGATTTCTGGAGATTCGTAATTTTTGGAAGCTTGGCAACCCCTTCCCATGAAAGTGTTTCTCGCCAGTCACTGCTTAGGGCTATATCAAGAGGAAACAAAACGTAGAGATAGAACGTGAAACTACTTTGTTGTGTCAAGCTTCAAGAAGCTAGCACAAATCGTGTTGGATTTAGAGTTCCAAATACATCTATCAATATAGGAGAAAACAGAGTGAAACCTAAAAATTCAAACTGTTACTGGAAATTAACGCTTCAACATAGAAGAACGAAATTTGGGGAACCAAGTCGCCTTAGTGTACTGATCATTACCTGAAAGTATCATCCAGTTTGGGTGAAAAAATATTTGCTGAGATTTCTGGAGATTCGTAATTTTTGGAAGCTTGGCAACCCCTTCCCATGAAAGTGTTTCTCGCCAGTCACTGCTTAGGGCTACATCAAGAGGAAACAAAACGTAGAGATAGAACGTGAAACTACTTTGTTTTGTCAACTTTCAAGAAGCTAGCACAAACCGTGTTGGATTCAGAGTTCCAAATACATCTATCAATATAGTAGAAAACAGAGTGAAACCTAAAAATTCAAACTGTTACTGGAAATGAACGCTTCAACATAGAAGAACGAAATTTGGGGAACCAAGTCGCCTTAGTGTACTGATCATTACCTGAAAGTATCATCCAGTTTGGGTGAAAAAATATTTGCTGAGATTTCTGGAGATTCGTAATTTTGGGAAGCTTGGCAACCCCTTCCCATGAAAGTGTTTCTCGCCAGTCATTGCTTAGGGCTACATCAAGAGGAAACAAAACGTAGAGATAGAACGTGAAACTACTTTGTTGTGTCAAGTTTCAAGAAGCTAGCACAAACCGTCTTGGATTTAGAGTTCCAAATACATCTATCAATATAGGAGAAAAGAGAGTGAAACCTAAAAATTCAAACTGTTAGTGGAAATGAACGCTTCAACATAGAAGAACGAAATTTGGGGAACCAAGTCGCCTTAGTGTACTGATCATTACCTGAAAGTATCATCCAGTTTGGGTGAAAAAATATTTGCTGAGATTTCTGGAGATTCGTAATTTTTGGAAGCTTGGCAACCCCTTCCCATGAAAGTGTTTCTCGCCAGTCACTGCTTAGGGCTACATCAAGAGGAAACAAAACGTAGAGATAGAATGTGAAACTACTTTGTTGTGTCAAGTTTCAAGAAGCTAGCACAAACCATGTTGGATTTAGAGTTCCAAATACATCTATCAATATAGGAGAAAACAGAGTGAAACCTAAAAATTCAAACTGTTACTGGAAATGAACGCTTCAACATAGAAGAATGAAATTTGGGGAACCAAGTCGCCTTAGTGTACTGATCATTACCTGAAAGTATCATCCAGTTTGGGTCAAAAAATATTTGCTGAGATTTCTGGAGATTCGTAATTTTTGGAAGCTTGGCAACCCCTTCCCATGAAAGTGTTTCTCGCCAGTCACTGCTTAGGGCTACATGAAGAGGAAACAAAACGTAGAGATAGAACGTGAAACTACTTTGTTGTGTCAAGTTTCAAGAAGCTAGCAAAACCGTGTTGGATTTAGAGTTCCAAATACATCTATCAATATAGGAGAAAACAGAGTGAAACCTAAAAATTCAAACTGTTACTGGAAATGAACGCTTCAACACAGAAGAACGAAATTTGGGGAACCAAGTCGTCTTAGTGTACTGATCATTACCTGAAAGTATCATCCAGTTTGGGTGAAAAAATATTTGCTGAGATTTCTGGAGATTCGTAATTTTTGGAAGCTTGGCAACCCCTTCCCATGAAAGTGTTTCTCGCCAGTCACTGCTTAGGGCTATATCAAGAGGAAACAAAACGTAGAGATAGAATGTGAAACTACTTTGTTGTGTCAAGCTTCAAGAAGCTAGCACAAATCGTGTTGGATTTAGAGTTCCAAATACATCTATCAATATAGGAGAAAACAGAGTGAAACCTAAAAATTCAAACTGTTACTGGAAATGAACGCTTCAACATAGAAGAACGAAATTTGGGGAACCAAGTCGCCTTAGTGTACTGATCATTACCTGAAAGTATCATCCAGTTTGGGTGAAAAAATATTTGCTGAGATTTCTGGAGATTCGTAATTTTTGGAAGCTTGGCAACCCCTTCCCATGAAAGTGTTTCTCGCCAGTCACTGCTTAGGGCTACATCAAGAGGAAACAAAACGTAGAGATAGAACGTGAAACTACTTTGTTTTGTCAAGTTTCAAGAAGCTAGCACAAACCGTCTTGGATTTAGAGTTCCAAATACATCTATCAATATAGGAGAAAACAGAGTGAAACCTAAAAATTCAAACTGTTACTGGAAATGAACGCTTCAACACAGAAGAACGAAATTTGGGGAACCAAGTCGCCTTAGTGTACTGATCATTACCTGAAAGTATCATCCAGTTTGGGTGAAAAAATATTTGCTGAGATTTCTGGAGATTCGTAATTTTTGGAAGCTTGGCAACCCCTTCCCATGAAAGTGTTTCTCGCCAGTCACTGCTTAGGGCTACATCAAGAGGAAACAAAACGTAGAGATAGAATGTGAAACTACTTTGTTGTGTCAAGTTTCAAGAAGCTAGCACAAACCATGTTGGATTTAGAGTTCCAAATACATCTATCAATATAGGAGAAAACAGAGTGAAACCTAAAAATTCAAACTGTTACTGGAAATGAACGCTTCAACATAGAAGAATGAAATTTGGGGAACCAAGTCGCCTTAGTGTACTGATCATTACCTGAAAGTATCATCCAGTTTGGGTGAAAAAATATTTGCTGAGATTTCTGGAGATTCGTAATTTTTGGAGACTTGGCAAACCCTTCCCATTAAAGTGTTTCTCGCCAGTCACTGCTTAGGGCTACATGAAGAGGAAACAAAACGTAGAGATAGAACGTGAAACTACTTTGTTGTGTCAAGTTTCAAGAAGCTAGCAAAACCGTGTTGGATTTAGAGTTCCAAATACATCTATCAATATAGGAGAAAACAGAGTGAAACCTAAAAATTCAAACTGTTACTGGAAATGAACGCTTCAACACAGAAGAACGAAATTTGGGGAACCAAGTCGTCTTAGTGTACTGATCATTACCTAAAAGTATCATCCAGTTTGGGTGAAAAAAATATTTGCTGAGATTTCTGGAGATTCGTAATTTTTGGAAGCTTGGCAACCCCTTCCCATGAAAGTGTTACTCGCCAGTCACTGCTTAGGGCAACATCAAGAGGAAACAAAACGTAGAGATAGAACGTGAAACTACTTTGTTGTGTCAAGTTTCAAGAAGCTGGAACAAACCGTGTTGGATTTAGAGTTCCAAATACATCTATCAATATAGGAGAAAACAGAGTGAAACCTAAAAATTCAAACTGTTACTGGAAATGAACGCTTCAACATAGAAGAACGAAATTTGGGGAACCAAGTCGCCTTAGTGTACTGATCATTACCTGAAAGTATCATCCAGTTTGGGTGAAAAAATATTTGCTGAGATTTCTGGAGATTCGTAATTTTTGGAAGCTTGGCAACCCCTTCCCATGAAAGTGTTTCTCGCCAGTCACTGCTTAGGGCTACATCAAGAGGAAACAAAACGTAGAGATAGAATGTGAAACTACTTTGTTGTGTCAAGCTTCAAGAAGCTACCACAAATCGTGTTGGGTTTAGAGTTCCAATACATCTATCAATATAGGAGAAAAGAGAGTGAAACCTAAAAATTCAAACTGTTAGTGGAAATGAACGCTTCAACATAGAAGAACGAAATTTGGGGAACCAAGTCGCCTTAGTGTACTGATCATTACCTGAAAGTATCATCCAGTTTGGGTGAAAAAATATTTGCTGAGATTTCTGGAGATTCGTAATTTTTGGAAGCTTGGCAACCCCTTCCCATGAAAGTGTTTCTCGCCAGTCACTGCTTAGGGCTACATCAAGAGGAAACAAAACGTAGAGATAGAACGTGAAACTACTTTGTTGTGTCAAGTTTCAAGAAGCTAGCACAAACCGTGTTGGATTTAGAGTTCCAAATACATCTATCAATATAGGAGAAAACAGAGTGAAACCTAAAAATTGAAACTGTTACTGGAAATGAACGCTTCAACATAGAAGAACGAAATTTGGGGAACCAAGTCGCCTTAGTGTACTGATCATTACCTGAAAGTATCATCCAGTTTGGGTGAAAAAATATTTGCTGAGATTTCTGGAGATTCGTAATTTTTGGAAGCTTGGCAACCCCTTCCCATGAAAGTGTTTCTCGCCAGTCACTGCTTAGGGCTACATCAAGAGGAAACAAAACGTAGAGATAGAACGTGAAACTACTTTGTTGTGTCAAGTTTCAAGAAGCTAGCACAAACCATGTTGGATTTAGAGTTCCAAATACATCTATCAATATAGGAGTAAACAGAGTGAAACCTAAAAATTCAAACTGTTACTGGAAATGAACGCTTCAACATAGAAGAATGAAATTTGGGGAACCAAGTCGCCTTAGTGTACTGATCATTACCTGAAAGTATCATCCAGTTTGGGTGAAAAAATATTTGCTGAGATTTCTGGAGATTCGTAATTTTTGGAGACTTGGCAAACCCTTCCCATGAAAGTGTTTCTCGCCAGTCACTGCTTAGGGCTACATCAAGAGGAAACAAAACGTAGAGATAGAACGTGAAACTACTTTGCTGTGTCAAGTTTCAAGAAGCTAGCACAAACCGTTTTGGATTTAGCGTTCCAAATACATCTATCAATATAGGAGAAAAGAGAGTGAAACCTAAAAATTCAAACTGTTACTGGAAATGAATGCTTCAACATAGAAGAATGAAATTTGGGGAACCAAGTCGCCTTAGTGTACTGATCATTACCTGAAAGTATCATCCAGTTTGGGTGAAAAAATATTTGCTGAGATTTCTGGAGATTCGTAATTTTGGGAAGCTTGGCAACCCCTTCCCATGAAAGTGTTTCTCGCCAGTCACTGCTTAGGGCTACATCAAGAGGAAACAAAACGTAGAGATAGAACGTGAAACTACTTTGTTGTGTCAACTTTCAAGAAGCTAGCACAAACCGTGTTGGATTCAGAGTTCCAAATACATCTATCAATATAGGAGAAAAGAGAGTGAAACCTAAAAATTCAAACTGTTACTGGAAATGAACGCTTCAACATAGAAGAATGAAATTTGGGAAACCAAGTCGCCTTAGTGTACTGATCATTACCTGAAAGTATCATCCAGTTTGGGTGAAAAAATATTTGCTGAGATTTCTGGAGATTCGTAATTTTGGGAGACTTGGCAAACCCTTCCCATGAAAGTGTTTCTCGCCAGTCACTGCTTAGGGCTACATCAAGAGGAAACAAAACGTAGAGATAGAACGTGAAACTACTTTGTTGTGTCAAGTTTCAAGAAGCTAGCCAAACCGTGTTGGATTTAGAGTTCCAAATACATCTATCAATATAGGAGAAAACACAGTGAAACCTAAAAATTCAAACTGTTACTGGAAATGAACGCTTCAACATAGAAGAACGAAATTTGGGGAACCAAGTCGCCTTAGTGTACTGATCATTACCTGAAAGTATCATCCAGTTTGGGTGAAAAAATATTTGCTGAGATTTCTGGAGATTCGTAATTTTTGGAAGCTTGGCAACCCCTTCCCATGAAAGTGTTTCTCGCCAGTCACTGCTTAGGGCTACATCAAGAGGAAACAAAACGTAGAGATAGAATGTGAAACTACTTTGTTGTGTCAAGCTTCAAGAAGCTACCACAAATCGTGTTGGATTTAGAGTTCCAAATACATCTATCAATATAGGAGAAAACAGAGTGAAACCTAAAAATTCAAACTGTTACTGGAAATGAACGCTTCAACACAGAAGAACGAAATTTGGGGAACCAAGTCGCCTTAGTGTACTGATCATTACCTGAAAGTATCATCCAGTTTGGGTGAAAAAATATTTGCTGAGATTTCTGGAGATTCGTAATTTTTGGAGACTTGGCAAACCCTTCCCATGAAAGTGTTTCTCGCCAGTCACTGCTTAGGGCTACATCAAGAGGAAACAAAACGTAGAGATAGAACGTGAAACTACTTTGCTGTGTCAAGTTTCAAGAAGCTAGCACAAACCATGTTGGATTTAGAGTTCCAAATACATCTATCAATATAGGAGAAAACAGAGTGAAACCTAAAAATTGAAACTGTTACTGGAAATGAACGCTTCAACATAGAAGAACGAAATTTGGGGAACCAAGTCGCCTTAGTGTACTGATCATTACCTGAAAGTATCATCCAGTTTGGGTGAAAAAATATTTGCTGAGATTTCTGGAGATTCGTAATTTTTGGAAGCTTGGCAACCCCTTCCCATGAAAGTGTTTCTCGCCAGTCACTGCTTAGGGCAACATCAAGAGGAAACAAAACGTAGAGATAGAACGTGAAACTACTTTGTTGTGTCAAGTTTCAAGAAGCTAGCACAAACCGTGTTGGATTTAGAGTTCCAAATACATCTATCAATATAGGAGAAAACAGAGTGAAACCTAAAAATTGAAACTGTTACTGGAAATGAACGCTTCAACATAGAAGAACGAAATTTGGGGAACCAAGTCGCCTTAGTGTACTGATCATTACCTGAAAGTATCATCCAGTTTGGGTGAAAAAATATTTGCTGAGATTTCTGGAGATTCGTAATTTTTGGAAGCTTGGCAACCCCTTCCCATGAAAGTGTTTCTCGCCAGTCACTGCTTAGGGCTACATCAAGAGGAAACAAAACGTAGAGATAGAACGTGAAACTACTTTGTTGTGTCAAGTTTCAAGAAGCTAGCACAAACAATGTTGGATTTAGAGTTCCAAATACATCTATCAATATAGGAGTAAACAGAGTGAAACCTAAAAATTCAAACTGTTACTGGAAATGAACGCTTCAACATAGAAGAATGAAATTTGGGGAACCAAGTCGCCTTAGTGTACTGATCATTACCTGAAAGTATCATCCAGTTTGGGTGAAAAAATATTTGCTGAGATTTCTGGAGATTCGTAATTTTTGGAGACTTGGCAAACCCTTCCCATGAAAGTGTTTCTCGCCAGTCACTGCTTAGGGCTACATCAAGAGGAAACAAAACGTAGAGATAGAACGTGAAACTACTTTGCTGTGTCAAGTTTCAAGAAGCTAGCACAAACCGTTTTGGATTTAGCGTTCCAAATACATCTATCAATATAGGAGAAAAGAGAGTGAAACCTAAAAATTCAAACTGTTACTGGAAATGAACGCTTCAACATAGAAGAATGAAATTTGGGGAACCAAGTCGCCTTAGTGTACTGATCATTACCTGAAAGTATCATCCAGTTTGGGTGAAAAAATATTTGCTGAGATTTCTGGAGATTCGTAATTTTGGGAAGCTTGGCAACCCCTTCCCATGAAAGTGTTTCTCGCCAGTCACTGCTTAGGGCTACATCAAGAGGAAACAAAACGTAGAGATAGAACGTGAAACTACTTTGTTTTGTCAACTTTCAAGAAGCTAGCACAAACCGTGTTGGATTCAGAGTTCCAAATACATCTATCAATATAGGAGAAAAGAGAGTGAAACCTAAAAATTCAAACTGTTACTGGAAATGAACGCTTCAACATAGAAGAATGAAATTTGGGAAACCAAGTCGCCTTAGTGTACTGATCATTACCTGAAAGTATCATCCAGTTTGGGTGAAAAAATATTTGCTGAGATTTCTGGAGACTCGTAATTTTGGGAGACTTGGCAACCCCTTCCCATGAAAGTGTTTCTCGCCAGTCACTGCTTAGGGCTACATCAAGAGGAAACAAAACGTAGAGATAGAACGTGAAACTACTTTGTTGTGTCAAGTTTCAAGAAGCTAGCCAAACCGTGTTGGATTTAGAGTTCCAAATACATCTATCAATATAGGAGAAAACAGAGTGAAACCTAAAAATTCAAACTGTTACTGGAAATGAACGCTTCAACATAGAAGAACGAAATTTGGGGAACCAAGTCGCCTTAGTGTACTGATCATTACCTGAAAGTATCATCCAGTTTGGGTGAAAAAATATTTGCTGAGATTTCTGGAGATTCGTAATTTTTGGAAGCTTGGCAACCCCTTCCCATGAAAGTGTTTCTCGCCAGTCACTGCTTAGGGCTACATCAAGAGGAAACAAAACGTAGAGATAGAATGTGAAACTACTTTGTTGTGTCAAGCTTCAAGAAGCTACCACAAATCGTGTTGGATTTAGAGTTCCAAATACATCTATCAATATAGGAGAAAACAGAGTGAAACCTAAAAATTCAAACTGTTACTGGAAATGAACGCTTCAACACAGAAGAACGAAATTTGGGGAACCAAGTCGCCTTAGTGTACTGATCATTACCTGAAAGTATCATCCAGTTTGGGTGAAAAAATATTTGCTGAGATTTCTGGAGATTCGTAATTTTTGGAGACATGGCAAACCCTTCCCATGAAAGTGTTTCTCGCCAGTCACTGCTTAGGGCTACATCAAGAGGAAACAAAACGTAGAGATAGAACGTGAAACTACTTTGTTGTGTCAAGTTTCAAGAAGCTAGCACAAACCATGTTGGATTTAGAGTTCCAAATACATCTATCAATATAGGAGAAAACAGAGTGAAACCTAAAAATTGAAACTGTTACTGGAAATGAACGCTTCAACATAGAAGAACGAAATTTGGGGAACCAAGTCGCCTTAGTGTACTGATCATTACCTGAAAGTATCATCCAGTTTGGGTGAAAAAATATTTGCTGAGATTTCTGGAGATTCGTAATTTTTGGAAGCTTGGCAACCCCTTCCCATGAAAGTGTTTCTCGCCAGTCACTGCTTAGGGCTATATCAAGAGGAAACAAAACGTAGAGATAGAATGTGAAACTACTTTGTTGTGTCAAGCTTCAAGAAGCTAGCGCAAATCGTGTTGGATTTAGACTTCCAAATACATCTATCAATATAGGAGAAAACAGAGTGACCTAAAAATTCAAACTGTTACTGGAAATTAACGCTTCAACATAGAAGAACGAAATTTGGGGAACCAAGTCGCCTTAGTGTACTGATCATTACCTGAAAGTATCATCCAGTTTGGGTGAAAAAATATTTGCTGAGATTTCTGGAGATTCGTAATTTTTGGAGACTTGGCAAACCCTTCCCATGAAAGTGTTTCTCGCCAGTCATTGCTTAGGGCTACATCAAGAGGAAACAAAACGTAGAGATAGAACGTGAAACTACTTTGTTGTGTCAAGTTTCAAGAAGCTAGCACAAACCGTCTTGGATTTAGATTTCCAAATACATCTATCAATATAGGAGAAAAGAGAGTGAAACCTAAAAATTCAAACTGTTACTGGAAATGAACGCTTCAACATAGAAGAACGAAATTTGGGGAACCAAGTCGCCTTAGTGTACTGATCATTACCTGAAAGTATCATCCAGTTTGGGTGAAAAAATATTTGCTGAGATTTCTGGAGATTCGTAATTTTTGGAAGCTTGGCAACCCCTTCCCATGAAAGTTTTTCTCGCCAGTCACTGCTTAGGGCTACATCAAGAGGAAACAAAACGTAGAGATAGAATGTGAAACTACTTTGTTGTGTCAAGTTTCAAGAAGCTAGCACAAACCATGTTGGATTTAGAGTTCCAAATACATCTATCAATATAGGAGAAAACAGAGTGAAACCTAAAAATTCAAACTGTTACTGGAAATGAACGCTTCAACATAGAAGAATGAAATTTGGGGAACCAAGTCGCCTTAGTGTACTGATCATTACCTGAAAGTATCATCCAGTTTGGGTGAAAAAATATTTGCTGAGATTTCTGGAGATTCGTAATTTTGGGAAGCTTGGCAACCCCTTTCCATGAAAGGGTTTCTCGCCAGTCACTGCTTAGGGCTACATCAAGAGGAAACAAAACGTAGAGATAGAACGTGAAACTACTTTGTTGTGTCAAGTTTCAAGAAGCTAGCACAAACCATGTTGGATTTAGAGTTCCAAATACATCTATCAATATAGGAGAAAACAGAGTGAAACCTAAAAATTGAAACTGTTACTGGAAATGAACGCTTCAACATAGAAGAACGAAATTTGGGGAACCAAGTCGCCTTAGTGTACTGATCATTACCTGAAAGTATCATCCAGTTTGGGTGAAAAAATATTTGCTGAGATTTCTGGAGATTCGTAATTTTTGGAAGCTTGGCAACCCCTTCCCATGAAAGTGTTTCTCGCCAGTCACTGCTTAGGGCTATATCAAGAGGAAACAAAACGTAGAGATAGAACGTGAAACTACTTTGTTGTGTCAAGCTTCAAGAAGCTAGCACAAATCGTGTTGGATTTAGAGTTCCAAATACATCTATCAATATAGGAGAAAACAGAGTGAAACCTAAAAATTCAAACTGTTACTGGAAATTAACGCTTCAACATAGAAGAACGAAATTTGGGGAACCAAGTCGCCTTAGTGTACTGATCATTACCTGAAAGTATCATCCAGTTTGGGTGAAAAAATATTTGCTGAGATTTCTGGAGATTCGTAATTTTTGGAAGCTTGGCAACCCCTTCCCATGAAAGTGTTTCTCGCCAGTCACTGCTTAGGGCTACATCAAGAGGAAACAAAACGTAGAGATAGAACGTGAAACTACTTTGTTTTGTCAACTTTCAAGAAGCTAGCACAAACCGTGTTGGATTCAGAGTTCCAAATACATCTATCAATATAGGAGAAAACAGAGTGAAACCTAAAAATTCAAACTGTTACTGGAAATTAACGCTTCAACATAGAAGAACGAAATTTGGGGAACCAAGTCGCCTTAGTGTACTGATCATTACCTGAAAGTATCATCCAGTTTGGGTGAAAAAATATTTGCTGAGATTTCTGGAGATTCGTAATTTTGGGAAGCTTGGCAACCCCTTCCCATGAAAGTGTTTCTCGCCAGTCAATGCTTAGGGCTACATCAAGAGGAAACAAAACGTAGAGATAGAACGTGAAACTACTTTGTTGTGTCAAGTTTCAAGAAGCTAGCACAAACCGTGTTGGATTCAGAGTTCCAAATACATCTATCAATATAGGAGAAAACAGAGTGAAACCTAAAAATTCAAACTGTTACTGGAAATGAACGCTTCAACATAGAAGAACGAAATTTGGGGAACCAAGTCGCCTTAGTGTACTGATCATTACCTGAAAGTATCATCCAGTTTGGGTGAAAAAATATTTGCTGAGATTTCTGGAGATTCGTTATTTTTGGAAGCTTGGCAACCCCTTCCCATGAAAGTGTTTCTCGCCAGTCACTGCTTAGGGCTACATCAAGAGGAAACAAAACGTAGAGATAGAATGTGAAACTACTTTGTTGTGTCAAGTTTCAAGAAGCTAGCACAAACCATGTTGGATTTAGAGTTCCAAATACATCTATCAATATAGGAGAAAACAGAGTGAAACCTAAAAATTCAAACTGTTACTGGAAATGAACGCTTCAACATAGAAGAATGAAATTTGGGGAACCAAGTCGCCTTAGTGTACTGATCATTACCTGAAAGTATCATCCAGTTTGGGTCAAAAAATATTTGCTGAGATTTCTGGAGATTCGTAATTTTTGGAGACTTGGCAAACCCTTCCCATGAAAGTGTTTCTCGCCAGTCATTGCTTAGGGCTACATGAAGAGGAAACAAAACGTAGAGATAGAACGTGAAACTACTTTGTTGTGTCAAGTTTCAAGAAGCTAGCAAAACCGTGTTGGATTTAGAGTTCCAAATACATCTATCAATATAGGAGAAAACAGAGTGAAACCTAAAAATTCAAACTGTTACTGGAAATGAACGCTTCAACACAGAAGAACGAAATTTGGGGAACCAAGTCGTCTTAGTGTACTGATCATTACCTGAAAGTATCATCCAGTTTGGGTCAAAAAATATTTGCTGAGATTTCTGGAGATTCGTAATTTTTGGAAGCTTGGCAACCCCTTCCCATGAAAGTGTTACTCGCCAGTCACTGCTTAGGGCAACATCAAGAGGAAACAAAACGTAGAGATAGAACGTGAAACTACTTTGTTGTGTCAAGTTTCAAGAAGCTAAAACAAACCGTGTTGGATTTAGAGTTCCAAATACATCTATCAATATAGGAGAAAACAGAGTGAAACCTAAAAATTCAAACTGTTACTGGAAATGAACGCTTCAACATAGAAGAACGAAATTTGGGGAACCAAGTCGCCTTAGTGTACTGATCATTACCTGAAAGTATCATCCAGTTTGGGTGAAAAAATATTTGCTGAGATTTCTGGAGATTCGTAATTTTTGGAAGCTTGGCAACCCCTTCCCATGAAAGTGTTTCTCGCCAGTCACTGCTTAGGGCTACATCAAGAGGAAACAAAACGTAGAGATAGAACGTGAAACTACTTTGTTTTGTCAACTTTCAAGAAGCTAGCACAAACCGTGTTGGATTCAGAGTTCCAAATACATCTATCAATATAGGAGAAAACAGAGTGAAACCTAAAAATTCAAACTGTTACTGGAAATTAACGCTTCAACATAGAAGAATGAAATTTGGGGAACCAAGTCGCCTTAGTGTACTGATCATTACCTGAAAGTATCATCCAGTTTGGGTGAAAAAATATTTGCTGAGATTTCTGGAGATTCGTAATTTTTGGAGACTTGGCAAACCCTTCCCATGAAAGTGTTTCTCGCCAGTCACTGCTTAGGGCTACATCAAGAGGAAACAAAACGTAGAGATAGAACGTGAAACTACTTTGCTGTGTCAAGTTTCAAGAAGCTAGCACAAACCGTTTTGGATTTAGCGTTCCAAATACATCTATCAATATAGGAGAAAACAGAGTGAAACCTAAAAATTCAAACTGTTACTGGAAATGAACGCTTCAATATAGAAGAACGAAATTTGGGGAACCAAGTCGCCTTAGTGTACTGATCATTACCTGAAAGTATCATCCAGTTTGGGTGAAAAAATATTTGCTGAGATTTCTGGAGATTCGTAATTTTTGGAAGCTTGGCAACCCCTTCCCATGAAAGTGTTTCTCGCCAGTCACTGCTTAGGGCTACATCAAGAGGAAACAAAACGTAGAGATAGAATGTGAAACTACTTTGTTGTGTCAAGCTTCAAGAAGCTACCACAAATCGTGTTGGGTTTAGAGTTCCAATACATCTATCAATATAGGAGAAAACAGAGTGAAACCTAAAAATTCAAACTGTTACAGGAAATGAACGCTTCAACATAGAAGAACGAAATTTGGGGAACCAAGTCGCCTTAGTGTACTGATCATTACCTGAAAGTATCATCCAGTTTGGGTGAAAAAATATTTGCTGAGATTTCTGGAGATTCGTAATTTTTGGAAGCTTGGCAACCCCTTCCCATGAAAGTGTTTCTCGCCAGTCACTGCTTAGGGCTACATCAAGAGGAAACAAAACGTAGAGATAGAACGTGAAACTACTTTGTTGTGTCAAGTTTCAAGAAGCTAGCACAAACCGTGTTGGATTTAGAGTTCCAAATACATCTATCAATATAGGAGAAAACAGAGTGAAACCTAAAAATTCAAACTGTTACTGGAAATGAACGCTTCAACATAGAAGAACGAAATTTGGGGAACCAAGTCGCCTTAGTGTACTGATCATTACCTGAAAGTATCATCCAGTTTGGGTGAAAAAATATTTGCTGAGATTTCTGGAGATTCGTAATTTTTGGAAGCTTGGCAACCCCTTCCCATGAAAGTGTTTCTCGCCAGTCACTGCTTAGGGCTACATCAAGAGGAAACAAAACGTAGAGATAGAACGTGAAACTACTTTGTTTTGTCAACTTTCAAGAAGCTAGCACAAACCGTGTTGGATTCAGAGTTCCAAATACATCTATCAATATAGGAGAAAACAGAGTGAAACCTAAAAATTCAAACTGTTACTGGAAATTAACGCTTCAACATAGAAGAACGAAATTTGGGGAACCAAGTCGCCTTAGTGTACTGATCATTACCTGAAAGTATCATCCAGTTTGGGTGAAAAAATATTTGCTGAGATTTCTGGAGATTCGTAATTTTGGGAAGCTTGGCAACCCCTTCCCATGAAAGTGTTTCTCGCCAGTCAATGCTTAGGGCTACATCAAGAGGAAACAAAACGTAGAGATAGAACGTGAAACTACTTTGTTGTGTCAAGTTTCAAGAAGCTAGCACAAACCGTGTTGGATTCAGAGTTCCAAATACATCTATCAATATAGGAGAAAACAGAGTGAAACCTAAAAATTCAAACTGTTACTGGAAATGAACGCTTCAACATAGAAGAACGAAATTTGGGGAACCAAGTCGCCTTAGTGTACTGATCATTACCTGAAAGTATCATCCAGTTTGGGTGAAAAAATATTTGCTGAGATTTCTGGAGATTCGTTATTTTTGGAAGCTTGGCAACCCCTTCCCATGAAAGTGTTTCTCGCCAGTCACTGCTTAGGGCTACATCAAGAGGAAACAAAACGTAGAGATAGAATGTGAAACTACTTTGTTGTGTCAAGTTTCAAGAAGCTAGCACAAACCATGTTGGATTTAGAGTTCCAAATACATCTATCAATATAGGAGAAAACAGAGTGAAACCTAAAAATTCAAACTGTTACTGGAAATGAACGCTTCAACATAGAAGAATGAAATTTGGGGAACCAAGTCGCCTTAGTGTACTGATCATTACCTGAAAGTATCATCCAGTTTGGGTCAAAAAATATTTGCTGAGATTTCTGGAGATTCGTAATTTTTGGAGACTTGGCAAACCCTTCCCATGAAAGTGTTTCTCGCCAGTCATTGCTTAGGGCTACATGAAGAGGAAACAAAACGTAGAGATAGAACGTGAAACTACTTTGTTGTGTCAAGTTTCAAGAAGCTAGCAAAACCGTGTTGGATTTAGAGTTCCAAATACATCTATCAATATAGGAGAAAACAGAGTGAAACCTAAAAATTCAAACTGTTACTGGAAATGAACGCTTCAACACAGAAGAACGAAATTTGGGGAACCAAGTCGTCTTAGTGTACTGATCATTACCTGAAAGTATCATCCAGTTTGGGTCAAAAAATATTTGCTGAGATTTCTGGAGATTCGTAATTTTTGGAAGCTTGGCAACCCCTTCCCATGAAAGTGTTACTCGCCAGTCACTGCTTAGGGCAACATCAAGAGGAAACAAAACGTAGAGATAGAACGTGAAACTACTTTGTTGTGTCAAGTTTCAAGAAGCTAAAACAAACCGTGTTGGATTTAGAGTTCCAAATACATCTATCAATATAGGAGAAAACAGAGTGAAACCTAAAAATTCAAACTGTTACTGGAAATGAACGCTTCAACATAGAAGAACGAAATTTGGGGAACCAAGTCGCCTTAGTGTACTGATCATTACCTGAAAGTATCATCCAGTTTGGGTGAAAAAATATTTGCTGAGATTTCTGGAGATTCGTAATTTTTGGAAGCTTGGCAACCCCTTCCCATGAAAGTGTTTCTCGCCAGTCACTGCTTAGGGCTACATCAAGAGGAAACAAAACGTAGAGATAGAATGTGAAACTACTTTGTTGTGTCAAGTTTCAAGAAGCTAGCACAAACCATGTTGGATTTAGAGTTCCAAATACATCTATCAATATAGGAGAAAACAGAGTGAAACCTAAAAATTCAAACTGTTACTGGAAATTAACGCTTCAACATAGAAGAATGAAATTTGGGGAACCAAGTCGCCTTAGTGTACTGATCATTACCTGAAAGTATCATCCAGTTTGGGTGAAAAAATATTTGCTGAGATTTCTGGAGATTTGTAATTTTTGGAGACTTGGCAAACCCTTCCCATGAAAGTGTTTCTCGCCAGTCACTGCTTAGGGCTACATCAAGAGGAAACAAAACGTAGAGATAGAACGTGAAACTACTTTGCTGTGTCAAGTTTCAAGAAGCTAGCACAAACCGTTTTGGATTTAGCGTTCCAAATACATCTATCAATATAGGAGAAAACAGAGTGAAACCTAAAAATTCAAACTGTTACTGGAAATGAACGCTTCAACATAGAAGAACGAAATTTGGGGAACCAAGTCGCCTTAGTGTACTGATCATTACCTGAAAGTATCATCCAGTTTGGGTGAAAAAATATTTGCTGAGATTTCTGGAGATTCGTAATTTTTGGAAGCTTGGCAACCCCTTCCCATGAAAGTGTTTCTCGCCAGTCACTGCTTAGGGCTACATCAAGAGGAAACAAAACGTAGAGATAGAATGTGAAACTACTTTGTTGTGTCAAGCTTCAAGAAGCTACCACAAATCGTGTTGGGTTTAGAGTTCCAATACATCTATCAATATAGGAGAAAACAGAGTGAAACCTAAAAATTCAAACTGTTACTGGAAATGAACGCTTCAACATAGAAGAACGAAATTTGGGGAACCAAGTTGCCTTAGTGTACTGATCATTACCTGAAAGTATCATCCAGTTTGGGTGAAAAAATATTTGCTGAGATTTCTGGAGATTCGTAATTTTTGGAAGCTTGGCAACCCCTTCCCATGAAAGTGTTTCTCGCCAGTCACTGCTTAGGGCTACATCAAGAGGAAACAAAACGTAGAGATAGAACGTGAAACTACTTTGTTGTGTCAAGTTTCAAGAAGCTAGCACAAACCGTGTTGGATTTAGAGTTCCAAATACATCTATCAATATAGGAGAAAACAGAGTGAAACCTAAAAATTCAAACTGTTACTGGAAATGAACGCTTCAACATAGAAGAACGAAATTTGGGGAACCAAGTCGCCTTAGTGTACTGATCATTACCTGAAAGTATCATCCAGTTTGGGTGAAAAAATATTTGCTGAGATTTCTGGAGATTCGTAATTTTGGGAAGCTTGGCAACCCCTTCCCATGAAAGTGTTTCTCGCCAGTCATTGCTTAGGACTACATCAAGAGGAAACAAAACGTAGAGATAGAACATGAAACTACTTTGTTGTGTCAAGTTTCAAGAAGCTAGCACAAACCGTCTTGGATTTAGAGTTCCAAATACATCTATCAATATAGGAGAAAAGAGAGTGAAACCTAAAAATTCAAACTGTTACTGGAAATGAACGCTTCAACATAGAAGAACGAAATTTGGGGAACCAAGTCGCCTTAGTGTACTGATCATTACCTGAAAGTATCATCCAGTTTGGGTGAAAAAATATTTGCTGAGATTTCTGGAGATTCGTAATTTTTGGAAGCTTGGCAACCCCTTCCCATGAAAGTGTTTCTCGCCAGTCACTGCTTAGGGCTACATCAAGAGGAAACAAAACGTAGAGATAGAATGTGAAACTACTTTGTTGTGTCAAGTTTCAAGAAGCTAGCACAAACCATGTTGGATTTAGAGTTCCAAATACATCTATCAATATAGGAGAAAACAGAGTGAAACCTAAAAATTCAAACTGTTACTGGAAATGAACGCTTCAACATAGAAGAATGAAATTTGGGTAACCAAGTCGCCTTAGTGTACTGATCATTACCTGAAAGTATCATCCAGTTTGGGTCAAAAAATATTTGCTGAGATTTCTGGAGATTCGTAATTTTTGGAGACTTGGCAAACCCTTCCCATGAAAGTGTTTCTCGCCAGTCACTGCTTAGGGCTACATGAAGAGGAAACAAAACGTAGAGATAGAACGTGAAACTACTTTGTTGTGTCAAGTTTCAAGAAGCTAGCAAAACCGTGTTGGATTTAGAGTTCCAAATACATCTATCAATATAGGAGAAAACAGAGTGAAACCTAAAAATTCAAACTGTTACTGGAAATGAACGCTTCAACACAGAAGAACGAAATTTGGGGAACCAAGTCGTCTTAGTGTACTGATCATTACCTAAAAGTATCATCCAGTTTGGGTGAAAAAAATATTTGCTGAGATTTCTGGAGATTCGTAATTTTTGGAAGCTTGGCAACCCCTTCCCATGAAAGTGTTACTCGCCAGTCACTGCTTAGGGCAACATCAAGAGGAAACAAAACGTAGAGATAGAACGTGAAACTACTTTGTTGTGTCAAGTTTCAAGAAGCTAGAACAAACCGTGTTGGATTTAGAGTTCCAAATACATCTATCAATACAGGAGAAAACAGAGTGAAACCTAAAAATTCAAACTGTTACTGGAAATGAACGCTTCAACATAGAAGAACGAAATTTGGGGAACCAAGTCGCCTTAGTGTACTGATCATTACCTGAAAGTATCATCCAGTTTGGGTGAAAAAATATTTGCTGAGATTTCTGGAGATTCGTAATTTTTGGAGACTTGGCAAACCCTTCCCATTAAAGTGTTTCTCGCCAGTCACTGCTTAGGGCTACATGAAGAGGAAACAAAACGTAGAGATAGAACGTGAAACTACTTTGTTGTGTCAAGTTTCAAGAAGCTAGCAAAACCGTGTTGGATTTAGAGTTCCAAATACATCTATCAATATAGGAGAAAACAGAGTGAAACCTAAAAATTCAAACTGTTACTGGAAATGAACGCTTCAACACAGAAGAACGAAATTTGGGGAACCAAGTCGTCTTAGTGTACTGATCATTACCTAAAAGTATCATCCAGTTTGGGTGAAAAAAATATTTGCTGAGATTTCTGGAGATTCGTAATTTTTGGAAGCTTGGCAACCCCTTCCCATGAAAGTGTTACTCGCCAGTCACTGCTTAGGGCAACATCAAGAGGAAACAAAACGTAGAGATAGAACGTGAAACTACTTTGTTGTGTCAACTTTCAAGAAGCTAGCACAAACCGTGTTGGATTCAGAGTTCCAAATACATCTATCAATATAGGAGAAAAGAGAGTGAAACCTAAAAATTCAAACTGTTACTGGAAATGAACGCTTCAACATAGAAGAATGAAATTTGGGAAACCAAGTCGCCTTAGTGTACTGATCATTACCTGAAAGTATCATCCAGTTTGGGTGAAAAAATATTTGCTGAGATTTCTGGAGATTCGTAATTTTGGGAGACTTGGCAAACCCTTCCCATGAAAGTGTTTCTCGCCAGTCACTGCTTAGGGCTACATCAAGAGGAAACAAAACGTAGAGATAGAACGTGAAACTACTTTGTTGTGTCAAGTTTCAAGAAGCTAGCCAAACCGTGTTGGATTTAGAGTTCCAAATACATCTATCAATATAGGAGAAAACACAGTGAAACCTAAAAATTCAAACTGTTACTGGAAATGAACGCTTCAACATAGAAGAACGAAATTTGGGGAACCAAGTCGCCTTAGTGTACTGATCATTACCTGAAAGTATCATCCAGTTTGGGTGAAAAAATATTTGCTGAGATTTCTGGAGATTCGTAATTTTTGGAAGCTTGGCAACCCCTTCCCATGAAAGTGTTTCTCGCCAGTCACTGCTTAGGGCTACATCAAGAGGAAACAAAACGTAGAGATAGAATGTGAAACTACTTTGTTGTGTCAAGCTTCAAGAAGCTACCACAAATCGTGTTGGATTTAGAGTTCCAAATACATCTATCAATATAGGAGAAAACAGAGTGAAACCTAAAAATTCAAACTGTTACTGGAAATGAACGCTTCAACACAGAAGAACGAAATTTGGGGAACCAAGTCGCCTTAGTGTACTGATCATTACCTGAAAGTATCATCCAGTTTGGGTGAAAAAATATTTGCTGAGATTTCTGGAGATTCGTAATTTTTGGAGACTTGGCAAACCCTTCCCATGAAAGTGTTTCTCGCCAGTCACTGCTTAGGGCTACATCAAGAGGAAACAAAACGTAGAGATAGAACGTGAAACTACTTTGTTGTGTCAAGTTTCAAGAAGCTAGCACAAACCATGTTGGATTTAGAGTTCCAAATACATCTATCAATATAGGAGAAAACAGAGTGAAACCTAAAAATTGAAACTGTTACTGGAAATGAACGCTTCAACATAGAAGAACGAAATTTGGGGAACCAAGTCGCCTTAGTGTACTGATCATTACCTGAAAGTATCATCCAGTTTGGGTGAAAAAATATTTGCTGAGATTTCTGGAGATTCGTAATTTTTGGAAGCTTGGCAACCCCTTCCCATGAAAGTGTTTCTCGCCAGTCACTGCTTAGGGCTACATCAAGAGGAAACAAAACGTAGAGATAGAACGTGAAACTACTTTGTTGTGTCAAGTTTCAAGAAGCTAGCACAAACCGTGTTGGATTTAGAGTTCCAAATACATCTATCAATATAGGAGAAAACAGAGTGAAACCTAAAAATTGAAACTGTTACTGGAAATGAACGCTTCAACATAGAAGAACGAAATTTGGGGAACCAAGTCGCCTTAGTGTACTGATCATTACCTGAAAGTATCATCCAGTTTGGGTGAAAAAATATTTGCTGAGATTTCTGGAGATTCGTAATTTTTGGAAGCTTGGCAACCCCTTCCCATGAAAGTGTTTCTCGTCAGTCACTGCTTAGGGCTACATCAAGAGGAAACAAAACGTAGAGATAGAACGTGAAACTACTTTGTTGTGTCAAGTTTCAAGAAGCTAGCACAAACAATGTTGGATTTAGAGTTCCAAATACATCTATCAATATAGGAGTAAACAGAGTGAAACCTAAAAATTCAAACTGTTACTGGAAATGAACGCTTCAACATAGAAGAATGAAATTTGGGGAACCAAGTCGCCTTAGTGTACTGATCATTACCTGAAAGTATCATCCAGTTTGGGTGAAAAAATATTTGCTGAGATTTCTGGAGATTCGTAATTTTTGGAGACTTGGCAAACCCTTCCCATGAAAGTGTTTCTCGCCAGTCACTGCTTAGGGCTACATCAAGAGGAAACAAAACGTAGAGATAGAACGTGAAACTACTTTGCTGTGTCAAGTTTCAAGAAGCTAGCACAAACCGTTTTGGATTTAGCGTTCCAAATACATCTATCAATATAGGAGAAAAGAGAGTGAAACCTAAAAATTCAAACTGTTACTGGAAATGAACGCTTCAACATAGAAGAATGAAATTTGGGGAAGCAAGTCGCCTTAGTGTACTGATCATTACCTGAAAGTATCATCCAGTTTGGGTGAAAAAATATTTGCTGAGATTTCTGGAGATTCGTAATTTTGGGAAGCTTGGCAACCCCTTCCCATGAAAGTGTTTCTCGCCAGTCACTGCTTAGGGCTACATCAAGAGGAAACAAAACGTAGAGATAGAACGTGAAACTACTTTGTTTTGTCAACTTTCAAGAAGCTAGCACAAACCGTGTTGGATTCAGAGTTCCAAATACATCTATCAATATAGGAGAAAAGAGAGTGAAACCTAAAAATTCAAACTGTTACTGGAAATGAACGCTTCAACATAGAAGAATGAAATTTGGGAAACCAAGTCGCCTTAGTGTACTGATCATTACCTGAAAGTATCATCCAGTTTGGGTGAAAAAATATTTGCTGAGATTTCTGGAGATTCGTAATTTTGGGAGACTTGGCAACCCCTTCCCATGAAAGTGTTTCTCGCCAGTCACTGCTTAGGGCTACATCAAGAGGAAACAAAACGTAGAGATAGAACGTGAAACTACTTTGTTGTGTCAAGTTTCAAGAAGCTAGCCAAACCGTGTTGGATTTAGAGTTCCAAATACATCTATCAATATAGGAGAAAACACAGTGAAACCTAAAAATTCAAACTGTTACTGGAAATGAACGCTTCAACATAGAAGAACGAAATTTGGGGAACCAAGTCGCCTTAGTGTACTGATCATTACCTGAAAGTATCATCCAGTTTGGGTGAAAAAATATTTGCTGAGATTTCTGGAGATTCGTAATTTTTGGAAGCTTGGCAACCCCTTCCCATGAAAGTGTTTCTCGCCAGTCACTGCTTAGGGCTACATCAAGAGGAAACAAAACGTAGAGATAGAATGTGAAACTACTTTGTTGTGTCAAGCTTCAAGAAGCTACCACAAATCGTGTTGGATTTAGAGTTCCAAATACATCTATCAATATAGGAGAAAACAGAGTGAAACCTAAAAATTCAAACTGTTACTGGAAATGAACGCTTCAACACAGAAGAACGAAATTTGGGGAACCAAGTCGCCTTAGTGTACTGATCATTACCTGAAAGTATCATCCAGTTTGGGTGAAAAAATATTTGCTGAGATTTCTGGAGATTCGTAATTTTTGGAAGCTTGGCAACCCCTTCCCATGAAAGTGTTTCTCGCCAGTCACTGCTTAGGGCTATATCAAGAGGAAACAAAACGTAGAGATAGAATGTGAAACTACTTTGTTGTGTCAAGCTTCAAGAAGCTAGCACAAATCGTGTTGGATTTAGAGTTCCAAATACATCTATCAATATAGGAGAAAACAGAGTGAAACCTAAAAATTCAAACTGTTACTGGAAATTAACGCTTCAACATAGAAGAACGAAATTTGGGGAACCAAGTCGCCTTAGTGTACTGATCATTACCTGAAAGTATCATCCAGTTTGGGTGAAAAAATATTTGCTGAGATTTCTGGAGATTCGTAATTTTTGGAGACTTGGCAAACCCTTCCCATGAAAGTGTTTCTCGCCAGTCATTGCTTAGGGCTACATCAAGAGGAAACAAAACGTAGAGATAGAACGTGAAACTACTTTGTTGTGTCAAGTTTCAAGAAGCTAGCACAAACCGTCTTGGATTTAGAGTTCCAAATACATCTATCAATATAGGAGAAAAGAGAGTGAAACCTAAAAATTCAAACTGTTACTGGAAATGAACGCTTCAACATAGAAGAACGAAATTTGGGGAACCAAGTCGCCTTAGTGTACTGATCATTACCTGAAAGTATCATCCAGTTTGGGTGAAAAAATATTTGCTGAGATTTCTGGAGATTCGTAATTTTTGGAAGCTTGGCAACCCCTTCCCATGAAAGTGTTTCTCGCCAGTCACTGCTTAGGGCTACATCAAGAGGAAACAAAACGTAGAGATAGAATGTGAAACTACTTTGTTGTGTCAAGCTTCAAGAAGCTACCACAAATCGTGTTGGATTTAGAGTTCCAAATACATCTATCAATATAGGAGAAAACAGAGTGAAACCTAAAAATTCAAACTGTTACTGGAAATGAACGCTTCAACACAGAAGAACGAAATTTGGGGAACCAAGTCGCCTTAGTGTACTGATCATTACCTGAAAGTATCATCCAGTTTGGGTGAAAAAATATTTGCTGAGATTTCTGGAGATTCGTAATTTTTGGAAGCTTGGCAACCCCTTCCCATGAAAGTGTTTCTCGCCAGTCACTGCTTAGGGCTACATCAAGAGGAAACAAAACGTGGAGATAGAACGTGAAACTACTTTGTTTTGTCAACTTTCAAGAAGCTAGCACAAACCGTGTTGGATTCAGAGTTCCAAATACATCTATCAATATAGGAGAAAACAGAGTGAAACCTAAAAATTCAAACTGTTACTGGAAATTAACGCTTCAACATAGAAGAACGAAATTTGGGGAACCAAGTCGCCTTAGTGTACTGATCATTACCTGAAAGTATCATCCAGTTTGGGTGAAAAAATATTTGCTGAGATTTCTGGAGATTCGTAATTTTGGGAAGCTTGGCAACCCCTTCCCATGAAAGTGTTTCTCGCCAGTCAATGCTTAGGGCTACATCAAGAGGAAACAAAACGTAGAGATAGAACGTGAAACTACTTTGTTGTGTCAAGTTTCAAGAAGCTAGCACAAACCGTGTTGGATTCAGAGTTCCAAATACATCTATCAATATAGGAGAAAACAGAGTGAAACCTAAAAATTCAAACTGTTACTGGAAATGAACGCTTCAACATAGAAGAACAAAATTTGGGGAACCAAGTCGCCTTAGTGTACTGATCATTACCTGAAAGTATCATCCAGTTTGGGTGAAAAAATATTTGCTGAGATTTCTGGAGATTCGTTATTTTTGGAAGCTTGGCAACCCCTTCCCATGAAAGTGTTTCTCGCCAGTCACTGCTTAGGGCTACATCAAGAGGAAACAAAACGTAGAGATAGAATGTGAAACTACTTTGTTGTGTCAAGTTTCAAGAAGCTAGCACAAACCATGTTAGATTTAGAGTTCCAAATACATCTATCAATATAGGAGAAAACAGAGTGAAACCTAAAAATTCAAACTGTTACTGGAAATGAACGCTTCAACATAGAAGAATGAAATTTGGGGAACCAAGTCGCCTTAGTGTACTGATCATTACCTGAAAGTATCATCCAGTTTGGGTCAAAAAATATTTGCTGAGATTTCTGGAGATTCGTAATTTTTGGAGACTTGGCAAACCCTTCCCATGAAAGTGTTTCTCGCCAGTCATTGCTTAGGGCTACATGAAGAGGAAACAAAACGTAGAGATAGAACGTGAAACTACTTTGTTGTGTCAAGTTTCAAGAAGCTAGCAAAACCGTGTTGGATTTAGAGTTCCAAATACATCTATCAATATAGGAGAAAACAGAGTGAAACCTAAAAATTCAAACTGTTACTGGAAATGAACGCTTCAACACAGAAGAACGAAATTTGGGGAACCAAGTCGTCTTAGTGTACTGATCATTACCTGAAAGTATCATCCAGTTTGGGTCAAAAAATATTTGCTGAGATTTCTGGAGATTCGTAATTTTTGGAAGCTTGGCAACCCCTTCCCATGAAAGTGTTACTCGCCAGTCACTGCTTAGGGCAACATCAAGAGGAAACAAAACGTAGAGATAGAACGTGAAACTACTTTGTTGTGTCAAGTTTCAAGAAGCTAAAACAAACCGTGTTGGATTTAGAGTTCCAAATACATCTATCAATATAGGAGAAAACAGAGTGAAACCTAAAAATTCAAACTGTTACTGGAAATGAACGCTTCAACATAGAAGAACGAAATTTGGGGAACCAAGTCGCCTTAGTGTACTGATCATTACCTGAAAGTATCATCCAGTTTGGGTGAAAAAATATTTGCTGAGATTTCTGGAGATTCGTAATTTTTGGAAGCTTGGCAACCCCTTCCCATGAAAGTGTTTCTCGCCAGTCACTGCTTAGGGCTACATCAAGAGGAAACAAAACGTAGAGATAGAATGTGAAACTACTTTGTTGTGTCAAGTTTCAAGAAGCTAGCACAAACCATGTTGGATTTAGAGTTCCAAATACATCTATCAATATAGGAGAAAACAGAGTGAAACCTAAAAATTCAAACTGTTACTGGAAATTAACGCTTCAACATAGAAGAATGAAATTTGGGGAACCAAGTCGCCTTAGTGTACTGATCATTACCTGAAAGTATCATCCAGTTTGGGTGAAAAAATATTTGCTGAGATTTCTGGAGATTCGTAATTTTTGGAGACTTGGCAAACCCTTCCCATGAAAGTGTTTCTCGCCAGTCACTGCTTAGGGCTACATCAAGAGGAAACAAAACGTAGAGATAGAACGTGAAACTACTTTGCTGTGTCAAGTTTCAAGAAGCTAGCACAAACCGTTTTGGATTTAGCGTTCCAAATACATCTATCAATATAGGAGAAAACAGAGTGAAACCTAAAAATTCAAACTGTTACTGGAAATGAACGCTTCAACATAGAAGAACGAAATTTGGGGAACCAAGTCGCCTTAGTGTACTGATCATTACCTGAAAGTATCATCCAGTTTGGGTGAAAAAATATTTGCTGAGATTTCTGGAGATTCGTAATTTTTGGAAGCTTGGCAACCCCTTCCCATGAAAGTGTTTCTCGCCAGTCACTGCTTAGGGCTACATCAAGAGGAAACAAAACGTAGAGATAGAACGTGAAACTACTTTGTTGTGTCAAGTTTCAAGAAGCTAGCACAAACCGTGTTGGATTTAGAGTTCCAAATACATCTATCAATATAGGAGAAAACAGAGTGAAACCTAAAAATTCAAACTGTTACTGGAAATGAACGCTTCAACATAGAAGAACGAAATTTGGGGAACCAAGTCGCCTTAGTGTACTGATCATTACCTGAAAGTATCATCCAGTTTGGGTGAAAAAATATTTGCTGAGATTTCTGGAGATTCGTAATTTTTGGAAGCTTGGCAACCCCTTCCCATGAAAGTGTTTCTCGCCAGTCACTGCTTAGGGCTACATCAAGAGGAAACAAAACGTAGAGATAGAACGTGAAACTACTTTGTTGTGTCAAGTTTCAAGAAGCTAGCACAAACCGTGTTGGATTTAGAGTTCCAAATACATCTATCAATATAGGAGAAAACAGAGTGAAACCTAAAAATTCAAACTGTTACTGGAAATGAACGCTTCAACATAGAAGAACGAAATTTGGGGAACCAAGTCGCCTTAGTGTACTGATCATTACCTGAAAGTATCATCCAGTTTGGGTGAAAAAATATTTGCTGAGATTTCTGGAGATTCGTAATTTTGGGAAGCTTGGCAACCCCTTCCCATGAAAGTGTTTCTCGTCAGTCATTGCTTAGGACTACATCAAGAGGAAACAAAACGTAGAGATAGAACGTGAAACTACTTTGTTGTGTCAAGTTTCAAGAAGCTAGCACAAACCGTCTTGGATTTAGAGTTCCAAATACATCTATCAATATAGGAGAAAAGAGAGTGAAACCTAAAAATTCAAACTGTTACTGGAAATGAACGCTTCAACATAGAAGAACGAAATTTGGGGAACCAAGTCGCCTTAGTGTACTGATCATTACCTGAAAGTATCATCCAGTTTGGGTGAAAAAATATTTGCTGAGATTTCTGGAGATTCGTAATTTTTGGAAGCTTGGCAACCCCTTCCCATGAAAGTGTTTCTCGCCAGTCACTGCTTAGGGCTACATCAAGAGGAAACAAAACGTAGAGATAGAATGTGAAACTACTTTGTTGTGTCAAGTTTCAAGAAGCTAGCACAAACCATGTTGGATTTAGAGTTCCAAACACATCTATCAATATAGGAGAAAACAGAGTGAAACCTAAAAATTCAAACTGTTACTGGAAATGAACGCTTCAACATAGAAGAATGAAATTTGGGGAACCAAGTCGCCTTAGTGTACTGATCATTACCTGAAAGTATCATCCAGTTTGGGTCAAAAAATATTTGCTGAGATTTCTGGAGATTCGTAATTTTTGGAGACTTGGCAAACCCTTCCCATGAAAGTGTTTCTCGCCAGTCACTGCTTAGGGCTACATGAAGAGGAAACAAAACGTAGAGATAGAACGTGAAACTACTTTGTTGTGTCAAGTTTCAAGAAGCTAGCAAAACCGTGTTGGATTTAGAGTTCCAAATACATCTATCAATATAGGAGAAAACAGAGTGAAACCTAAAAATTCAAACTGTTACTGGAAATGAACGCTTCAACACAGAAGAACGAAATTTGGGGAACCAAGTCGTCTTAGTGTACTGATCATTACCTAAAAGTATCATCCAGTTTGGGTGAAAAAAATATTTGCTGAGATTTCTGGAGATTCGTAATTTTTGGAAGCTTGGCAACCCCTTCCCATGAAAGTGTTACTCGCCAGTCACTGCTTAGGGCAACATCAAGAGGAAACAAAACGTAGAGATAGAACGTGAAACTACTTTGTTGTGTCAAGTTTCAAGAAGCTAGAACAAACCGTGTTGGATTTAGAGTTCCAAATACATCTATCAATATAGGAGAAAACAGAGTGAAACCTAAAAATTCAAACTGTTACTGGAAATGAACGCTTCAACATAGAAGAACGAAATTTGGGGAACCAAGTCGCCTTAGTGTACTGATCATTACCTGAAAGTATCATCCAGTTTGGGTGAAAAAATATTTGCTGAGATTTCTGGAGATTCGTAATTTTTGGAAGCTTGGCAACCCCTTCCCATGAAAGTGTTTCTCGCCAGTCACTGCTTAGGGCTACATCAAGAGGAAACAAAACGTAGAGATAGAACGTGAAACTACTTTGTTGTGTCAAGTTTCAAGAAGCTAGCACAAACCATGTTGGATTTAGAGTTCCAAATACATCTATCAATATAGGAGAAAACAGAGTGAAACCTAAAAATTCAAACTGTTACTGGAAATGAACGCTTCAACATAGAAGAATGAAATTTGGGGAACCAAGTCGCCTTAGTGTACTGATCATTACCTGAAAGTATCATCCAGTTTGGGTGAAAAAATATTTGCTGAGATTTCTGGAGATTCGTAATTTTTGGAGACTTGGCAAACCCTTCCCATGAAAGTGTTTCTCGCCAGTCACTGCTTAGGGCTACATCAAGAGGAAACAAAACGTAGAGATAGAACGTGAAACTACTTTGTTGTGTCAAGTTTCAAGAAGCTAGCACAAACCGTGTTGGATTTAGAGTTCCAAATACATCTATCAATATAGGAGAAAACAGAGTGAAACCTAAAAATTCAAACTGTTACTGGAAATGAACGCTTCAACATAGAAGAACGAAATTTGGGGAACCAAGTCGCCTTAGTGTACTGATCATTACCTGAAAGTATCATCCAGTTTGGGTGAAAAAATATTTGCTGAGATTTCTGGAGATTCGTAATTTTTGGAAGCTTGGCAACCCCTTCCCATGAAAGTGTTTCTCGCCAGTCACTGCTTAGGGCTACATCAAGAGGAAACAAAACGTAGAGATAGAACGTGAAACTACTTTGTTGTGTCAAGTTTCAAGAAGCTAGCACAAACCGTGTTGGATTTAGAGTTCCAAATACATCTATCAATATAGGAGAAAACAGAGTGAAACCTAAAAATTCAAACTGTTACTGGAAATGAACGCTTCAACATAGAAGAACGAAATTTGGGGAACCAAGTCGCCTTAGTGTACTGATCATTACCTGAAAGTATCATCCAGTTTGGGTGAAAAAATATTTGCTGAGATTTCTGGAGATTCGTAATTTTGGGAAGCTTGGCAACCCCTTCCCATGAAAGTGTTTCTCGCCAGTCATTGCTTAGGACTACATCAAGAGGAAACAAAACGTAGAGATAGAACGTGAAACTACTTTGTTGTGTCAAGTTTCAAGAAGCTAGCACAAACCGTCTTGGATTTAGAGTTCCAAATACATCTATCAATATAGGAGAAAAGAGAGTGAAACCTAAAAATTCAAACTGTTACTGGAAATGAACGCTTCAACATAGAAGAACGAAATTTGGGGAACCAAGTCGCCTTAGTGTACTGATCATTACCTGAAAGTATCATCCAGTTTGGGTGAAAAAATATTTGCTGAGATTTCTGGAGATTCGTAATTTTTGGAAGCTTGGCAACCCCTTCCCATGAAAGTGTTTCTCGCCAGTCACTGCTTAGGGCTACATCAAGAGGAAACAAAACGTAGAGATAGAATGTGAAACTACTTTGTTGTGTCAAGTTTCAAGAAGCTAGCACAAACCATGTTGGATTTAGAGTTCCAAACACATCTATCAATATAGGAGAAAACAGAGTGAAACCTAAAAATTCAAACTGTTACTGGAAATGAACGCTTCAACATAGAAGAATGAAATTTGGGGAACCAAGTCGCCTTAGTGTACTGATCATTACCTGAAAGTATCATCCAGTTTGGGTCAAAAAATATTTGCTGAGATTTCTGGAGATTCGTAATTTTTGGAGACTTGGCAAACCCTTCCCATGAAAGTGTTTCTCGCCAGTCACTGCTTAGGGCTACATGAAGAGGAAACAAAACGTAGAGATAGAACGTGAAACTACTTTGTTGTGTCAAGTTTCAAGAAGCTAGCAAAACCGTGTTGGATTTAGAGTTCCAAATACATCTATCAATATAGGAGAAAACAGAGTGAAACCTAAAAATTCAAACTGTTACTGGAAATGAACGCTTCAACACAGAAGAACGAAATTTGGGGAACCAAGTCGTCTTAGTGTACTGATCATTACCTAAAAGTATCATCCAGTTTGGGTGAAAAAAATATTTGCTGAGATTTCTGGAGATTCGTAATTTTTGGAAGCTTGGCAACCCCTTCCCATGAAAGTGTTACTCGCCAGTCACTGCTTAGGGCAACATCAAGAGGAAACAAAACGTAGAGATAGAACGTGAAACTACTTTGTTGTGTCAAGTTTCAAGAAGCTAGAACAAACCGTGTTGGATTTAGAGTTCCAAATACATCTATCAATATAGGAGAAAACAGAGTGAAACCTAAAAATTCAAACTGTTACTGGAAATGAACGCTTCAACATAGAAGAACGAAATTTGGGGAACCAAGTCGCCTTAGTGTACTGATCATTACCTGAAAGTATCATCCAGTTTGGGTGAAAAAATATTTGCTGAGATTTCTGGAGATTCGTAATTTTTGGAAGCTTGGCAACCCCTTCCCATGAAAGTGTTTCTCGCCAGTCACTGCTTAGGGCTACATCAAGAGGAAACAAAACGTAGAGATAGAACGTGAAACTACTTTGTTGTGTCAAGTTTCAAGAAGCTAGCACAAACCATGTTGGATTTAGAGTTCCAAATACATCTATCAATATAGGAGAAAACAGAGTGAAACCTAAAAATTCAAACTGTTACTGGAAATGAACGCTTCAACATAGAAGAATGAAATTTGGGGAACCAAGTCGCCTTAGTGTACTGATCATTACCTGAAAGTATCATCCAGTTTGGGTGAAAAAATATTTGCTGAGATTTCTGGAGATTCGTAATTTTTGGAGACTTGGCAAACCCTTCCCATGAAAGTGTTTCTCGCCAGTCACTGCTTAGGGCTACATCAAGAGGAAACAAAACGTAGAGATAGAACGTGAAACTACTTTGTTGTGTCAAGTTTCAAGAAGATAGAACAAACCGTGTTGGATTTAGAGTTCCAAATACATCTATCAATATAGGAGAAAACAGAGTGAAACCTAAAAATTCAAACTGTTACTGGAAATGAACGCTTCAACATAGAAGAACGAAATTTGGGGAACCAAGTCGCCTTAGTGTACTGATCATTACCTGAAAGTATCATCCAGTTTGGGTGAAAAAATATTTGCTGAGATTTCTGGAGATTCGTAATTTTTGGAAGCTTGGCAACCCCTTCCCATGAAAGTGTTTCTCGCCAGTCACTGCTTAGGGCTACATCAAGAGGAAACAAAACGTAGAGATAGAATGTGAAACTACTTTGTTGTGTCAAGTTTCAAGAAGCTAGCACAAACCATGTTGGATTTAGAGTTCCAAATACATCTATCAATATAGGAGAAAACAGAGTGAAACCTAAAAATTCAAACTGTTACTGGAAATGAACGCTTCAACATAGAAGAATGAAATTTGGGGAACCAAGTCGCCTTAGTGTACTGATCATTACCTGAAAGTATCATCCAGTTTGGGTGAAAAAATATTTGCTGAGATTTCTGGAGATTCGTAATTTTTGGAGACTTGGCAAACCCTTCCCATGAAAGTGTTTCTCGCCAGTCACTGCTTAGGGCTACATCAAGAGGAAACAAAACGTAGAGATAGAACGTGAAACTACTTTGCTGTGTCAAGTTTCAAGAAGCTAGCACAAACCGTTTTGGATTTAGCGTTCCAAATACATCTATCAATATAGGAGAAAACAGAGTGAAACCTAAAAATTCAAACTGTTACTGGAAATGAACGCTTCAACATAGAAGAACGAAATTTGGGGAACCAAGTCGCCTTAGTGTACTGATCATTACCTGAAAGTATCATCCAGTTTGGGTGAAAAAATATTTGCTGAGATTTCTGGAGATTCGTAATTTTTGGAAGCTTGGCAACCCCTTCCCATGAAAGTGTTTCTCGCCAGTCACTGCTTAGGGCTACATCAAGAGGAAACAAAACGTAGAGATAGAATGTGAAACTACTTTGTTGTGTCAAGCTTCAAGAAGCTACCACAAATCGTGTTGGGTTTAGAGTTCCAATACATCTATCAATATAGGAGAAAACAGAGTGAAACTTAAAAATTCAAACTGTTAGTGGAAATGAACGCTTCAACATAGAAGAACGAAATTTGGGGAACCAAGTCGCCTTAGTGTACTGATCATTACCTGAAAGTATCATCCAGTTTGGGTGAAAAAATATTTGCTGAGATTTCTGGAGATTTCGTAATTTTTGGAAGCTTGGCAACCCCTTCCCATGAAAGTGTTTCTCGCCAGTCACTGCTTAGGGCTACATCAAGAGGAAACAAAACGTAGAGATAGAACGTGAAACTACTTTGTTGTGTCAAGTTTCAAGAAGCTAGCACAAACCGTCTTGGATTTAGAGTTCCAAATACATCTATCAATATAGGAGAAAACAGAGTGAAACCTAAAAATTCAAACTGTTACGGGAAATGAACGCTTCAACATAGAAGAACGAAATTTGGGGAACCAAGTCGCCTTAGTGTACTGATCATTACCTGAAAGTATCATCCAGTTTGGGTGAAAAAATATTTGCTGAGATTTCTGGAGATTCGTAATTTTTGGAAGCTTGGCAACCCCTTCCCATGAAAGTGTTTCTCGCCAGTCACTGCTTAGGGCTACATCAAGAGGAAACAAAACGTAGAGATAGAATGTGAAACTACTTTGTTGTGTCAAGTTTCAAGAAGCTAGCACAAACCATGTTGGATTTAGAGTTCCAAATACATCTATCAATATAGGAAAAAACAGAGTGAAACCTAAAAATTCAAACTGTTACTGGAAATGAACGCTTCAACATAGAAGAATGAAATTTGGGGAACCAAGTCGCCTTAGTGTACTGATCATTACCTGAAAGTATCATCCAGTTTGGGTGAAAAAATATTTGCTGAGATTTCTGGAGATTCGTAATTTTTGGAGACTTGGCAAACCCTTCCCATGAAAGTGTTTCTCGCCAGTCACTGCTTAGGGCTACATCAAGAGGAAACAAAACGTAGAGATAGAACGTGAAACTACTTTGCTGTGTCAAGTTTCAAGAAGCTAGCACAAACCGTTTTGGATTTAGCGTTCCAAATACATCTATCAATATAGGAGAAAACAGAGTGAAACCTAAAAATTCAAACTGTTACTGGAAATGAACGCTTCAACATAGAAGAACGAAATTTGGGGAACCAAGTCGCCTTAGTGTACTGATCATTACCTGAAAGTATCATCCAGTTTGGGTGAAAAAATATTTGCTGAGATTTCTGGAGATTCGTAATTTTTGGAAGCTTGGCAACCCCTTCCCATGAAAGTGTTTCTCGCCAGTCACTGCTTAGGGCTACATCAAGAGGAAACAAAACGTAGAGATAGAATGTGAAACTACTTTGTTGTGTCAAGCTTCAAGAAGCTACCACAAATCGTGTTGGGTTTAGAGTTCCAATACATCTATCAATATAGGAGAAAACAGAGTGAAACCTAAAAATTCAAACTGTTACTGGAAATGAACGCTTCAACATAGAAGAACGAAATTTGGGGAACCAAGTCGCCTTAGTGTACTGATCATTACCTGAAAGTATCATCCAGTTTGGGTGAAAAAATATTTGCTGAGATTTCTGGAGATTCGTAATTTTTGGAAGCTTGGCAACCCCTTCCCATGAAAGTGTTTCTCGCCAGTCACTGCTTAGGCTACATCAAGAGGAAACAAAACGTAGAGATAGAACGTGAAACTACTTTGTTGTGTCAAGTTTCAAGAAGCTAGCACAAACCGTGTTGGATTTAGAGTTCCAAATACATCTATCAATATAGGAGAAAACAGAGTGAAACCTAAAAATTCAAACTGTTACTGGAAATGAACGCTTCAACATAGAAGAACGAAATTTGGGGAACCAAGTCGCCTTAGTGTACTGATCATTACCTGAAAGTATCATCCAGTTTGGGTGAAAAAATATTTGCTGAGATTTCTGGAGATTCGTAATTTTTGGAAGCTTGGCAACCCCTTCCCATGAAAGTGTTTCTCGCCAGTCACTGCTTAGGGCTACATCAAGAGGAAACAAAACGTAGAGATAGAACGTGAAACTACTTTGTTGTGTCAAGTTTCAAGAAGCTAGCACAAACCGTGTTGGATTTAGAGTTCCAAATACATCTATCAATATAGGAGAAAACAGAGTGAAACCTAAAAATTCAAACTGTTACTGGAAATGAACGCTTCAACATAGAAGAACGAAATTTGGGGAACCAAGTCGCCTTAGTGTACTGATCATTACCTGAAAGTATCATCCAGTTTGGGTGAAAAAATATTTGCTGAGATTTCTGGAGATTCGTAATTTTGGGAAGCTTGGCAACCCCTTCCCATGAAAGTGTTTCTCGCCAGTCATTGCTTAGGACTACATCAAGAGGAAACAAAACGTAGAGATAGAACGTGAAACTACTTTGTTGTGTCAAGTTTCAAGAAGCTAGCACAAACCGTCTTGGATTTAGAGTTCCAAATACATCTATCAATATAGGAGAAAAGAGAGTGAAACCTAAAAATTCAAACTGTTACTGGAAATGAACGCTTCAACATAGAAGAACGAAATTTGGGGAACCAAGTCGCCTTAGTGTACTGATCATTACCTGAAAGTATCATCCAGTTTGGGTGAAAAAATATTTGCTGAGATTTCTGGAGATTCGTAATTTTTGGAAGCTTGGCAACCCCTTCCCATGAAACTGTTTCTCGCCAGTCACTGCTTAGGGCTACATCAAGAGGAAACAAAACGTAGAGATAGAATGTGAAACTACTTTGTTGTGTCAAGTTTCAAGAAGCTAGCACAAACCATGTTGGATTTAGAGTTCCAAATACATCTATCAATATAGGAGAAAACAGAGTGAAACCTAAAAATTCAAACTGTTACTGGAAATGAACGCTTCAACATAGAAGAATGAAATTTGGGGAACCAAGTCGCCTTAGTGTACTGATCATTACCTGAAAGTATCATCCAGTTTGGGTCAAAAAATATTTGCTGAGATTTCTGGAGATTCGTAATTTTTGGAGACTTGGCAAACCCTTCCCATGAAAGTGTTTCTCGCCAGTCACTGCTTAGGGCTACATGAAGAGGAAACAAAACGTAGAGATAGAACGTGAAACTACTTTGTTGTGTCAAGTTTCAAGAAGCTAGCAAAACCGTGTTGGATTTAGAGTTCCAAATACATCTATCAATATAGGAGAAAACAGAGTGAAACCTAAAAATTCAAACTGTTACTGGAAATGAACGCTTCAACACAGAAGAACGAAATTTGGGGAACCAAGTCGTCTTAGTGTACTGATCATTACCTAAAAGTATCATCCAGTTTGGGTGAAAAAAATATTTGCTGAGATTTCTGGAGATTCGTAATTTTTGGAAGCTTGGCAACCCCTTCCCATGAAAGTGTTACTCGCCAGTCACTGCTTAGGGCAACATCAAGAGGAAACAAAACGTAGAGATAGAACGTGAAACTACTTTGTTGTGTCAAGTTTCAAGAAGCTAGAACAAACCGTGTTGGATTTAGAGTTCCAAATACATCTATCAATATAGGAGAAAACAGAGTGAAACCTAAAAATTCAAACTGTTACTGGAAATGAACGCTTCAACATAGAAGAACGAAATTTGGGGAACCAAGTCGCCTTAGTGTACTGATCATTACCTGAAAGTATCATCCAGTTTGGGTGAAAAAATATTTGCTGAGATTTCTGGAGATTCGTAATTTTTGGAAGCTTGGCAACCCCTTCCCATGAAAGTGTTTCTCGCCAGTCACTGCTTAGGGCTACATCAAGAGGAAACAAAACGTAGAGATAGAACGTGAAACTACTTTGTTGTGTCAAGTTTCAAGAAGCTAGCACAAACCATGTTGGATTTAGAGTTCCAAATACATCTATCAATATAGGAGAAAACAGAGTGAAACCTAAAAATTCAAACTGTTACTGGAAATGAACGCTTCAACATAGAAGAATGAAATTTGGGGAACCAAGTCGCCTTAGTGTACTGATCATTACCTGAAAGTATCATCCAGTTTGGGTGAAAAAATATTTGCTGAGATTTCTGGAGATTCGTAATTTTTGGAGACTTGGCAAACCCTTCCCATGAAAGTGTTTCTCGCCAGTCACTGCTTAGGGCTACATCAAGAGGAAACAAAACGTAGAGATAGAACGTGAAACTACTTTGTTGTGTCAAGTTTCAAGAAGCTAGAACAAACCGTGTTGGATTTAGAGTTCCAAATACATCTATCAATATAGGAGAAAACAGAGTGAAACCTAAAAATTCAAACTGTTACTGGAAATGAACGCTTCAACATAGAAGAACGAAATTTGGGGAACCAAGTCGCCTTAGTGTACTGATCATTACCTGAAAGTATCATCCAGTTTGGGTGAAAAAATATTTGCTGAGATTTCTGGAGATTCGTAATTTTTGGAAGCTTGGCAACCCCTTCCCATGAAAGTGTTTCTCGCCAGTCACTGCTTAGGGCTACATCAAGAGGAAACAAAACGTAGAGATAGAATGTGAAACTACTTTGTTGTGTCAAGTTTCAAGAAGCTAGCACAAACCATGTTGGATTTAGAGTTCCAAATACATCTATCAATATAGGAGAAAACAGAGTGAAACCTAAAAATTCAAACTGTTACTGGAAATGAACGCTTCAACATAGAAGAATGAAATTTGGGGAACCAAGTCGCCTTAGTGTACTGATCATTACCTGAAAGTATCATCCAGTTTGGGTGAAAAAATATTTGCTGAGATTTCTGGAGATTCGTAATTTTTGGAGACTTGGCAAACCCTTCCCATGAAAGTGTTTCTCGCCAGTCACTGCTTAGGGCTACATCAAGAGGAAACAAAACGTAGAGATAGAACGTGAAACTACTTTGCTGTGTCAAGTTTCAAGAAGCTAGCACAAACCGTTTTGGATTTAGGGTTCCAAATACATCTATCAATATAGGAGAAAACAGAGTGAAACCTAAAAATTCAAACTGTTACTGGAAATGAACGCTTCAACATAGAAGAACGAAATTTGGGGAACCAAGTCGCCTTAGTGTACTGATCATTACCTGAAAGTATCATCCAGTTTGGGTGAAAAAATATTTGCTGAGATTTCTGGAGATTCGTAATTTTTGGAAGCTTGGCAACCCCTTCCCATGAAAGTGTTTCTCGCCAGTCACTGCTTAGGGCTACATCAAGAGGAAACAAAACGTAGAGATAGAATGTGAAACTACTTTGTTGTGTCAAGCTTCAAGAAGCTACCACAAATCGTGTTGGGTTTAGAGTTCCAATACATCTATCAATATAGGAGAAAACAGAGTGAAACTTAAAAATTCAAACTGTTAGTGGAAATGAACGCTTCAACATAGAAGAACGAAATTTGGGGAACCAAGTCGCCTTAGTGTACTGATCATTACCTCAAAGTATCATCCAGTTTGGGTGAAAAAATATTTGCTGAGATTTCTGGAGATTCGTAATTTTTGGAAGCTTGGCAACCCCTTCCCATGAAAGTGTTTCTCGCCAGTCACTGCTTAGGGCTACATCAAGAGGAAACAAAACGTAGAGATAGAACGTGAAACTACTTTGTTGTGTCAAGTTTCAAGAAGCTAGCACAAACCGTCTTGGATTTAGAGTTCCAAATACATCTATCAATATAGGAGAAAACAGAGTGAAACCTAAAAATTCAAACTGTTACGGGAAATGAACGCTTCAACATAGAAGAACGAAATTTGGGGAACCAAGTCGCCTTAGTGTACTGATCATTACCTGAAAGTATCATCCAGTTTGGGTGAAAAAATATTTGCTGAGATTTCTGGAGATTCGTAATTTTTGGAAGCTTGGCAACCCCTTCCCATGAAAGTGTTTCTCGCCAGTCACTGCTTAGGGCTACATCAAGAGGAAACAAAACGTAGAGATAGAATGTGAAACTACTTTGTTGTGTCAAGTTTCAAGAAGCTAGCACAAACCATGTTGGATTTAGAGTTCCAAATACATCTATCAATATAGGAAAAAACAGAGTGAAACCTAAAAATTCAAACTGTTACTGGAAATGAACGCTTCAACATAGAAGAATGAAATTTGGGGAACCAAGTCGCCTTAGTGTACTGATCATTACCTGAAAGTATCATCCAGTTTGGGTGAAAAAATATTTGCTGAGATTTCTGGAGATTCGTAATTTTTGGAGACTTGGCAAACCCTTCCCATGAAAGTGTTTCTCGCCAGTCACTGCTTAGGGCTACATCAAGAGGAAACAAAACGTAGAGATAGAACGTGAAACTACTTTGCTGTGTCAAGTTTCAAGAAGCTAGCACAAACCGTTTTGGATTTAGCGTTCCAAATACATCTATCAATATAGGAGAAAAGAGAGTGAAACCTAAAAATTCAAACTGTTACTGGAAATGAACGCTTCAACATAGAAGAATGAAATTTGGGGAACCAAGTCGCCTTAGTGTACTGATCATTACCTGAAAGTATCATCCAGTTTGGGTGAAAAAATATTTGCTGAGATTTCTGGAGATTCGTAATTTTTGGAGACTTGGCAAACCCTTCACATGAAAGTGTTTCTCGCCAGTCACTGCTTAGGGCTACATCAAGAGGAAACAAAACGTAGAGATAGAACGTGAAACTACTTTGCTGTGTCAAGTTTCAAGAAGCTAGCACAAACCGTTTTGGATTTAGCGTTCCAAATACATCTATCAATATAGGAGAAAAGAGAGTGAAACCTAAAAATTCAAACTGTTACTGGAAATGAACGCTTCAACATAGAAGAATGAAATTTGGGGAACCAAGTCGCCTTAGTGTACTGATCATTACCTGAAAGTATCATCCAGTTTGGGTGAAAAAATATTTGCTGAGATTTCTGGAGATTCGTAATTTTTGGAAGCTTGGCAACCCCTTCCCATGAAAGTGTTTCTCGCCAGTCACTGCTTAGGGCTACATCAAGAGGAAACAAAACGTAGAGATAGAATGTGAAACTACTTTGTTGTGTCAAGTTTCAAGAAGCTAGCACAAACCATGTTGGATTTAGAGTTCCAAATACATCTATCAATATAGGAGAAAACAGAGTGAAACCTAAAAATTCAAACTGTTACTGGAAATGAACGCTTCAACATAGAAGAATGAAATTTGGGGAACCAAGTCGCCTTAGTGTACTGATCATTACCTGAAAGTATCATCCAGTTTGGGTGAAAAAATATTTGCTGAGATTTCTGGAGATTCGTAATTTTTGGAGACTTGGCAAACCCTTCCCATGAAAGTGTTTCTCGCCAGTCACTGCTTAGGGCTACATCAAGAGGAAACAAAACGTAGAGATAGAACGTGAAACTACTTTGCTGTGTCAAGTTTCAAGAAGCTAGCACAAACCGTTTTGGATTTAGCGTTCCAAATACATCTATCAATATAGGAGAAAAGAGAGTGAAACCTAAAAATTCAAACTGTTACTGGAAATGAACGCTTCAACATAGAAGAATGAAATTTGGGGAACCAAGTCGCCTTAGTGTACTGATCATTACCTGAAAGTATCATCCAGTTTGGGTGAAAAAATATTTGCTGAGATTTCTGGAGATTCGTAATTTTTGGAGACTTGGCAAACCCTTCACATGAAAGTGTTTCTCGCCAGTCACTGCTTAGGGCTACATCAAGAGGAAACAAAACGTAGAGATAGAACGTGAAACTACTTTGTTGTGTCAAGTTTCAAGAAGCTAGAACAAACCGTGTTGGATTTAGAGTTCCAAATACATCTATCAATATAGGAGAAAACAGAGTGAAACCTAAAAATTCAAACTGTTACTGGAAATGAACGCTTCAACATAGAAGAACGAAATTTGGGGAACCAAGTCGCCTTAGTGTACTGATCATTACCTGAAAGTATCATCCAGTTTGGGTGAAAAAATATTTGCTGAGATTTCTGGAGATTCGTAATTTTTGGAAGCTTGGCAACCCCTTCCCATGAAAGTGTTTCTCGCCAGTCACTGCTTAGGGCTACATCAAGAGGAAACAAAACGTAGAGATAGAATGTGAAACTACTTTGTTGTGTCAAGCTTCAAGAAGCTACCACAAATCGTGTTGGGTTTAGAGTTCCAATACATCTATCAATATAGGAGAAAACAGAGTGAAACTTAAAAATTCAAACTGTTAGTGGAAATGAACGCTTCAACATAGAAGAACGAAATTTGGGGAACCAAGTCGCCTTAGTGTACTGATCATTACCTGAAAGTATCATCCAGTTTGGGTGAAAAAATATTTGCTGAGATTTCTGGAGATTCGTAATTTTTGGAAGCTTGGCAACCCCTTCCCATGAAAGTGTTTCTCGCCAGTCACTGCTTAGGGCTACATGAAGAGGAAACAAAACGTAGAGATAGAACGTGAAACTACTTTGTTGTGTCAAGTTTCAAGAAGCTAGCAAAACCGTGTTGGATTTAGAGTTCCAAATACATCTATCAATATAGGAGAAAACAGAGTGAAACCTAAAAATTCAAACTGTTACTGGAAATGAACGCTTCAACACAGAAGAACGAAATTTGGGGAACCAAGTCGTCTTAGTGTACTGATCATTACCTGAAAGTATCATCCAGTTTGGGTGAAAAAAATATTTGCTGAGATTTCTGGAGATTCGTAATTTTTGGAAGCTTGGCAACCCCTTCCCATGAAAGTGTTTCTCGCCAGTCACTGCTTAGGGCAACATCAAGAGGAAACAAAACGTAGAGATAGAACGTGAAACTACTTTGTTGTGTCAAGTTTCAAGAAGCTAGAACAAACCGTGTTGGATTTAGAGTTCCAAATACATCTATCAATATAGGAGAAAACAGAGTGAAACCTAAAAATTCAAACTGTTACTGGAAATGAACGCTTCAACATAGAAGAACGAAATTTGGGGAACCAAGTCGCCTTAGTGTACTGATCATTACCTGAAAGTATCATCCAGTTTGGGTGAAAAAATATTTGCTGAGATTTCTGGAGATTCATAATTTTTGGAAGCTTGGCAACCCCTTCCCATGAAAGTGTTTCTCGCCAGTCACTGCTTAGGGCTACATCAAGAGGAAACAAAACGTAGAGATAGAATGTGAAACTACTTTGTTGTGTCAAGTTTCAAGAAGCTAGCACAAACCATGTTGGATTTAGAGTTCCAAATACATCTATCAATATAGGAGAAAACAGAGTGAAACCTAAAAATTCAAACTGTTACTGGAAATGAACGCTTCAACATAGAAGAATGAAATTTGGGGAACCAAGTCGCCTTAGTGTACTGATCATTACCTGAAAGTATCATCCAGTTTGGGTGAAAAAATATTTGCTGAGATTTCTGGAGATTCGTAATTTTTGGAGACTTGGCAAACCCTTCCCATGAAAGTGTTTCTCGCCAGTCACTGCTTAGGGCTACATGAAGAGGAAACAAAACGTAGAGATAGAACGTGAAACTACTTTGTTGTGTCAAGTTTCAAGAAGCTAGCAAAACCGTGTTGGATTTAGAGTTCCAAATACATCTATCAATATAGGAGAAAACAGAGTGAAACCTAAAAATTCAAACTGTTACTGGAAATGAACGCTTCAACACAGAAGAACGAAATTTGGGGAACCAAGTCGTCTTAGTGTACTGATCATTACCTAAAAGTATCATCCAGTTTGGGTGAAAAAAATATTTGCTGAGATTTCTGGAGATTCGTAATTTTTGGAAGCTTGGCAACCCCTTCCCATGAAAGTGTTACTCGCCAGTCACTGCTTAGGGCAACATCAAGAGGAAACAAAACGTAGAGATAGAACGTGAAACTACTTTGTTGTGTCAAGTTTCAAGAAGCTAGAACAAACCGTGTTGGATTTAGAGTTCCAAATACATCTATCAATATAGGAGAAAACAGAGTGAAACCTAAAAATTCAAACTGTTACTGGAAATGAACGCTTCAACATAGAAGAACGAAATTTGGGGAACCAAGTCGCCTTAGTGTACTGATCATTACCTGAAAGTATCATCCAGTTTGGGTGAAAAAATATTTGCTGAGATTTCTGGAGATTCGTAATTTTTGGAAGCTTGGCAACCCCTTCCCATGAAAGTGTTTCTCGCCAGTCACTGCTTAGGGCTACATCAAGAGGAAACAAAACGTAGAGATAGAATGTGAAACTACTTTGTTGTGTCAAGTTTCAAGAAGCTAGCACAAACCATGTTGGATTTAGAGTTCCAAATACATCTATCAATATAGGAGAAAACAGAGTGAAACCTAAAAATTCAAACTGTTACTGGAAATGAACGCTTCAACATAGAAGAATGAAATTTGGGGAACCAAGTCGCCTTAGTGTACTGATCATTACCTGAAAGTATCATCCAGTTTGGGTGAAAAAATATTTGCTGAGATTTCTGGAGATTCGTAATTTTTGGAGACTTGGCAAACCCTTCCCATGAAAGTGTTTCTCGCCAGTCACTGCTTAGGGCTACATCAAGAGGAAACAAAACGTAGAGATAGAACGTGAAACTACTTTGCTGTGTCAAGTTTCAAGAAGCTAGCACAAACCGTTTTGGATTTAGCGTTCCAAATACATCTATCAATATAGGAGAAAAGAGAGTGAAACCTAAAAATTCAAACTGTTACTGGAAATGAACGCTTCAACATAGAAGAATGAAATTTGGGGAACCAAGTCGCCTTAGTGTACTGATCATTACCTGAAAGTATCATCCAGTTTGGGTGAAAAAATATTTGCTGAGATTTCTGGAGATTCGTAATTTTTGGAGACTTGGCAAACCCTTCACATGAAAGTGTTTCTCGCCAGTCACTGCTTAGGGCTACATCAAGAGGAAACAAAACGTAGAGATAGAACGTGAAACTACTTTGTTGTGTCAAGTTTCAAGAAGCTAGAACAAACCGTGTTGGATTTAGAGTTCCAAATACATCTATCAATATAGGAGAAAACAGAGTGAAACCTAAAAATTCAAACTGTTACTGGAAATGAACGCTTCAACATAGAAGAACGAAATTTGGGGAACCAAGTCGCCTTAGTGTACTGATCATTACCTGAAAGTATCATCCAGTTTGGGTGAAAAAATATTTGCTGAGATTTCTGGAGATTCGTAATTTTTGGAAGCTTGGCAACCCCTTCCCATGAAAGTGTTTCTCGCCAGTCACTGCTTAGGGCTACATCAAGAGGAAACAAAACGTAGAGATAGAATGTGAAACTACTTTGTTGTGTCAAGCTTCAAGAAGCTACCACAAATCGTGTTGGGTTTAGAGTTCCAATACATCTATCAATATAGGAGAAAACAGAGTGAAACTTAAAAATTCAAACTGTTAGTGGAAATGAACGCTTCAACATAGAAGAACGAAATTTGGGGAACCAAGTCGCCTTAGTGTACTGATCATTACCTGAAAGTATCATCCAGTTTGGTTGAAAAAATATTTGCTGAGATTTCTGGAGATTCGTAATTTTTGGAAGCTTGGCAACCCCTTCCCATGAAAGTGTTTCTCGCCAGTCACTGCTTAGGGCTACATGAAGAGGAAACAAAACGTAGAGATAGAACGTGAAACTACTTTGTTGTGTCAAGTTTCAAGAAGCTAGCAAAACCGTGTTGGATTTAGAGTTCCAAATACATCTATCAATATAGGAGAAAACAGAGTGAAACCTAAAAATTCAAACTGTTACTGGAAATGAACGCTTCAACACAGAAGAACGAAATTTGGGGAACCAAGTCGTCTTAGTGTACTGATCATTACCTGAAAGTATCATCCAGTTTGGGTGAAAAAAATATTTGCTGAGATTTCTGGAGATTCGTAATTTTTGGAAGCTTGGCAACCCCTTCCCATGAAAGTGTTTCTCGCCAGTCACTGCTTAGGGCAACATCAAGAGGAAACAAAACGTAGAGATAGAACGTGAAACTACTTTGTTGTGTCAAGTTTCAAGAAGCTAGAACAAACCGTGTTGGATTTAGAGTTCCAAATACATCTATCAATATAGGAGAAAACAGAGTGAAACCTAAAAATTCAAACTGTTACTGGAAATGAACGCTTCAACATAGAAGAACGAAATTTGGGGAACCAAGTCGCCTTAGTGTACTGATCATTACCTGAAAGTATCATCCAGTTTGGGTGAAAAAATATTTGCTGAGATTTCTGGAGATTCGTAATTTTTGGAAGCTTGGCAACCCCTTCCCATGAAAGTGTTTCTCGCCAGTCACTGCTTAGGGCTACATCAAGAGGAAACAAAACGTAGAGATAGAATGTGAAACTACTTTGTTGTGTCAAGTTTCAAGAAGCTAGCACAAACCATGTTGGATTTAGAGTTCCAAATACATCTATCAATATAGGAGAAAACAGAGTGAAACCTAAAAATTCAAACTGTTACTGGAAATGAACGCTTCAACATAGAAGAATGAAATTTGGGGAACCAAGTCGCCTTAGTGTACTGATCATTACCTGAAAGTATCATCCAGTTTGGGTGAAAAAATATTTGCTGAGATTTCTGGAGATTCGTAATTTTTGGAGACTTGGCAAACCCTTCCCATGAAAGTGTTTCTCGCCAGTCACTGCTTAGGGCTACATGAAGAGGAAACAAAACGTAGAGATAGAACGTGAAACTACTTTGTTGTGTCAAGTTTCAAGAAGCTAGCAAAACCGTGTTGGATTTAGAGTTCCAAATACATCTATCAATATAGGAGAAAACAGAGTGAAACCTAAAAATTCAAACTGTTACTGGAAATGAACGCTTCAACACAGAAGAACGAAATTTGGGGAACCAAGTCGTCTTAGTGTACTGATCATTACCTAAAAGTATCATCCAGTTTGGGTGAAAAAAATATTTGCTGAGATTTCTGGAGATTCGTAATTTTTGGAAGCTTGGCAACCCCTTCCCATGAAAGTGTTACTCGCCAGTCACTGCTTAGGGCAACATCAAGAGGAAACAAAACGTAGAGATAGAACGTGAAACTACTTTGTTGTGTCAAGTTTCAAGAAGCTAGAACAAACCGTGTTGGATTTAGAGTTCCAAATACATCTATCAATATAGGAGAAAACAGAGTGAAACCTAAAAATTCAAACTGTTACTGGAAATGAACGCTTCAACATAGAAGAACGAAATTTGGGGAACCAAGTCGCCTTAGTGTACTGATCATTACCTGAAAGTATCATCCAGTTTGGGTGAAAAAATATTTGCTGAGATTTCTGGAGATTCGTAATTTTTGGAAGCTTGGCAACCCCTTCCCATGAAAGTGTTTCTCGCCAGTCACTGCTTAGGGCTACATCAAGAGGAAACAAAACGTAGAGATAGAATGTGAAACTACTTTGTTGTGTCAAGTTTCAAGAAGCTAGCACAAACCATGTTGGATTTAGAGTTCCAAATACATCTATCAATATAGGAGAAAACAGAGTGAAACCTAAAAATTCAAACTGTTACTGGAAATGAACGCTTCAACATAGAAGAATGAAATTTGGGGAACCAAGTCGCCTTAGTGTACTGATCATTACCTGAAAGTATCATCCAGTTTGGGTGAAAAAATATTTGCTGAGATTTCTGGAGATTCGTAATTTTTGGAGACTTGGCAAACCCTTCCCATGAAAGTGTTTCTCGCCAGTCACTGCTTAGGGCTACATCAAGAGGAAACAAAACGTAGAGATAGAACGTGAAACTACTTTGCTGTGTCAAGTTTCAAGAAGCTAGCACAAACCGTTTTGGATTTAGCGTTCCAAATACATCTATCAATATAGGAGAAAAGAGAGTGAAACCTAAAAATTCAAACTGTTACTGGAAATGAACGCTTCAACATAGAAGAATGAAATTTGGGGAACCAAGTCGCCTTAGTGTACTGATCATTACCTGAAAGTATCATCCAGTTTGGGTGAAAAAATATTTGCTGAGATTTCTGGAGATTCGTAATTTTTGGAGACTTGGCAAACCCTTCACATGAAAGTGTTTCTCGCCAGTCACTGCTTAGGGCTACATCAAGAGGAAACAAAACGTAGAGATAGAACGTGAAACTACTTTGTTGTGTCAAGTTTCAAGAAGCTAGAACAAACCGTGTTGGATTTAGAGTTCCAAATACATCTATCAATATAGGAGAAAACAGAGTGAAACCTAAAAATTCAAACTGTTACTGGAAATGAACGCTTCAACATAGAAGAACGAAATTTGGGGAACCAAGTCGCCTTAGTGTACTGATCATTACCTGAAAGTATCATCCAGTTTGGGTGAAAAAATATTTGCTGAGATTTCTGGAGATTCGTAATTTTTGGAAGCTTGGCAACCCCTTCCCATGAAAGTGTTTCTCGCCAGTCACTGCTTAGGGCTACATCAAGAGGAAACAAAACGTAGAGATAGAATGTGAAACTACTTTGTTGTGTCAAGCTTCAAGAAGCTACCACAAATCGTGTTGGGTTTAGAGTTCCAATACATCTATCAATATAGGAGAAAACAGAGTGAAACTTAAAAATTCAAACTGTTAGTGGAAATGAACGCTTCAACATAGAAGAACGAAATTTGGGGAACCAAGTCGCCTTAGTGTACTGATCATTACCTGAAAGTATCATCCAGTTTGGGTGAAAAAATATTTGCTGAGATTTCTGGAGATTCGTAATTTTTGGAAGCTTGGCAACCCCTTCCCATGAAAGTGTTTCTCGCCAGTCACTGCTTAGGGCTACATGAAGAGGAAACAAAACGTAGAGATAGAACGTGAAACTACTTTGTTGTGTCAAGTTTCAAGAAGCTAGCAAAACCGTGTTGGATTTAGAGTTCCAAATACATCTATCAATATAGGAGAAAACAGAGTGAAACCTAAAAATTCAAACTGTTACTGGAAATGAACGCTTCAACACAGAAGAACGAAATTTGGGGAACCAAGTCGTCTTAGTGTACTGATCATTACCTGAAAGTATCATCCAGTTTGGGTGAAAAAAATATTTGCTGAGATTTCTGGAGATTCGTAATTTTTGGAAGCTTGGCAACCCCTTCCCATGAAAGTGTTTCTCGCCAGTCACTGCTTAGGGCAACATCAAGAGGAAACAAAACGTAGAGATAGAACGTGAAACTACTTTGTTGTGTCAAGTTTCAAGAAGCTAGAACAAACCGTGTTGGATTTAGAGTTCCAAATACATCTATCAATATAGGAGAAAACAGAGTGAAACCTAAAAATTCAAACTGTTACTGGAAATGAACGCTTCAACATAGAAGAACGAAATTTGGGGAACCAAGTCGCCTTAGTGTACTGATCATTACCTGAAAGTATCATCCAGTTTGGGTGAAAAAATATTTGCTGAGATTTCTGGAGATTCGTAATTTTTGGAAGCTTGGCAACCCCTTCCCATGAAAGTGTTTCTCGCCAGTCACTGCTTAGGGCTACATCAAGAGGAAACAAAACGTAGAGATAGAATGTGAAACTACTTTGTTGTGTCAAGTTTCAAGAAGCTAGCACAAACCATGTTGGATTTAGAGTTCCAAATACATCTATCAATATAGGAGAAAACAGAGTGAAACCTAAAAATTCAAACTGTTACTGGAAATGAACGCTTCAACATAGAAGAATGAAATTTGGGGAACCAAGTCGCCTTAGTGTACTGATCATTACCTGAAAGTATCATCCAGTTTGGGTGAAAAAATATTTGCTGAGATTTCTGGAGATTCGTAATTTTGGGAGACTTGGCAAACCCTTCCCATGAAAGTGTTTCTCGCCAGTCACTGCTTAGGGCTACATGAAGAGGAAACAAAACGTAGAGATAGAACGTGAAACTACTTTGTTGTGTCAAGTTTCAAGAAGCTAGCAAAACCGTGTTGGATTTAGAGTTCCAAATACATCTATCAATATAGGAGAAAACAGAGTGAAACCTAAAAATTCAAACTGTTACTGGAAATGAACGCTTCAACACAGAAGAACGAAATTTGGGGAACCAAGTCGTCTTAGTGTACTGATCATTACCTAAAAGTATCATCCAGTTTGGGTGAAAAAAATATTTGCTGAGATTTCTGGAGATTCGTAATTTTTGGAAGCTTGGCAACCCCTTCCCATGAAAGTGTTACTCGCCAGTCACTGCTTAGGGCAACATCAAGAGGAAACAAAACGTAGAGATAGAACGTGAAACTACTTTGTTGTGTCAAGTTTCAAGAAGCTAGAACAAACCGTGTTGGATTTAGAGTTCCAAATACATCTATCAATATAGGAGAAAACAGAGTGAAACCTAAAAATTCAAACTGTTACTGGAAATGAACGCTTCAACATAGAAGAACGAAATTTGGGGAACCAAGTCGCCTTAGTGTACTGATCATTACCTGAAAGTATCATCCAGTTTGGGTGAAAAAATATTTGCTGAGATTTCTGGAGATTCGTAATTTTTGGAAGCTTGGCAACCCCTTCCCATGAAAGTGTTTCTCGCCAGTCACTGCTTAGGGCTACATCAAGAGGAAACAAAACGTAGAGATAGAATGTGAAACTACTTTGTTGTGTCAAGTTTCAAGAAGCTAGCACAAACCATGTTGGATTTAGAGTTCCAAATACATCTATCAATATAGGAGAAAACAGAGTGAAACCTAAAAATTCAAACTGTTACTGGAAATGAACGCTTCAACATAGAAGAATGAAATTTGGGGAACCAAGTCGCCTTAGTGTACTGATCATTACCTGAAAGTATCATCCAGTTTGGGTGAAAAAATATTTGCTGAGATTTCTGGAGATTCGTAATTTTTGGAGACTTGGCAAACCCTTCCCATGAAAGTGTTTCTCGCCAGTCACTGCTTAGGGCTACATCAAGAGGAAACAAAACGTAGAGATAGAACGTGAAACTACTTTGCTGTGTCAAGTTTCAAGAAGCTAGCACAAACCGTTTTGGATTTAGCGTTCCAAATACATCTATCAATATAGGAGAAAAGAGAGTGAAACCTAAAAATTCAAACTGTTACTGGAAATGAACGCTTCAACATAGAAGAATGAAATTTGGGGAACCAAGTCGCCTTAGTGTACTGATCATTACCTGAAAGTATCATCCAGTTTGGGTGAAAAAATATTTGCTGAGATTTCTGGAGATTCGTAATTTTTGGAGACTTGGCAAACCCTTCACATGAAAGTGTTTCTCGCCAGTCACTGCTTAGGGCTACATCAAGAGGAAACAAAACGTAGAGATAGAATGTGAAACTACTTTGTTGTGTCAAGTTTCAAGAAGCTAGAACAAACCATGTTGGATTTAGAGTTCCAAATACATCTATCAATATAGGAGAAAACAGAGTGAAACCTAAAAATTCAAACTGTTACTGGAAATGAACGCTTCAACATAGAAGAACGAAATTTGGGGAACCAAGTCGCCTTAGTGTACTGATCATTACCTGAAAGTATCATCCAGTTTGGGTGAAAAAATATTTGCTGAGATTTCTGGAGATTCGTAATTTTTGGAAGCTTGGCAACCCCTTCCCATGAAAGTGTTTCTCGCCAGTCACTGCTTAGGGCTACATCAAGAGGAAACAAAACGTAGAGATAGAATGTGAAACTACTTTGTTGTGTCAAGTTTCAAGAAGCTAGCACAAACCATGTTGGATTTAGAGTTCCAAATACATCTATCAATATAGGAGAAAACAGAGTGAAACCTAAAAATTCAAACTGTTACTGGAAATGAACGCTTCAACATAGAAGAATGAAATTTGGGGAACCAAGTCGCCTTAGTGTACTGATCATTACCTGAAAGTATCATCCAGTTTGGGTGAAAAAATATTTGCTGAGATTTCTGGAGATTCGTAATTTTTGGAGACTTGGCAAACCCTTCCCATGAAAGTGTTTCTCGCCAGTCACTGCTTAGGGCTACATCAAGAGGAAACAAAACGTAGAGATAGAACGTGAAACTACTTTGCTGTGTCAAGTTTCAAGAAGCTAGCACAAACCGTTTTGGATTTAGCGTTCCAAATACATCTATCAATATAGGAGAAAACAGAGTGAAACCTAAAAATTCAAACTGTTACTGGAAATGAACGCTTCAACATAGAAGAACGAAATTTGGGGAACCAAGTCGCCTTAGTGTACTGATCATTACCTGAAAGTATCATCCAGTTTGGGTGAAAAAATATTTGCTGAGATTTCTGGAGATTCGTAATTTTTGGAAGCTTGGCAACCCCTTCCCATGAAAGTGTTTCTCGCCAGTCACTGCTTAGGGCTACATCAAGAGGAAACAAAACGTAGAGATAGAATGTGAAACTACTTTGTTGTGTCAAGCTTCAAGAAGCTACCACAAATCGTGTTGGGTTTAGAGTTCCAATACATCTATCAATATAGGAGAAAACAGAGTGAAACTTAAAAATTCAAACTGTTAGTGGAAATGAACGCTTCAACATAGAAGAACGAAATTTGGGGAACCAAGTCGCCTTAGTGTACTGATCATTACCTGAAAGTATCATCCAGTTTGGGTGAAAAAATATTTGCTGAGATTTCTGGAGATTCGTAATTTTTGGAAGCTTGGCAACCCCTTCCCATGAAAGTGTTTCTCGCCAGTCACTGCTTAGGGCTACATGAAGAGGAAACAAAACGTAGAGATAGAACGTGAAACTACTTTGTTGTGTCAAGTTTCAAGAAGCTAGCAAAACCGTGTTGGATTTAGAGTTCCAAATACATCTATCAATATAGGAGAAAACAGAGTGAAACCTAAAAATTCAAACTGTTACTGGAAATGAACGCTTCAACACAGAAGAACGAAATTTGGGGAACCAAGTCGTCTTAGTGTACTGATCATTACCTGAAAGTATCATCCAGTTTGGGTGAAAAAAATATTTGCTGAGATTTCTGGAGATTCGTAATTTTTGGAAGCTTGGCAACCCCTTCCCATGAAAGTGTTTCTCGCCAGTCACTGCTTAGGGCAACATCAAGAGGAAACAAAACGTAGAGATAGAACGTGAAACTACTTTGTTGTGTCAAGTTTCAAGAAGCTAGAACAAACCGTGTTGGATTTAGAGTTCCAAATACATCTATCAATATAGGAGAAAACAGAGTGAAACCTAAAAATTCAAACTGTTACTGGAAATGAACGCTTCAACATAGAAGAACGAAATTTGGGGAACCAAGTCGCCTTAGTGTACTGATCATTACCTGAAAGTATCATCCAGTTTGGGTGAAAAAATATTTGCTGAGATTTCTGGAGATTCGTAATTTTTGGAAGCTTGGCAACCCCTTCCCATGAAAGTGTTTCTCGCCAGTCACTGCTTAGGGCTACATCAAGAGGAAACAAAACGTAGAGATAGAATGTGAAACTACTTTGTTGTGTCAAGTTTCAAGAAGCTAGCACAAACCATGTTGGATTTAGAGTTCCAAATACATCTATCAATATAGGAGAAAACAGAGTGAAACCTAAAAATTCAAACTGTTACTGGAAATGAACGCTTCAACATAGAAGAATGAAATTTGGGGAACCAAGTCGCCTTAGTGTACTGATCATTACCTGAAAGTATCATCCAGTTTGGGTGAAAAAATATTTGCTGAGATTTCTGGAGATTTGTAATTTTTGGAGACTTGGCAAAACCTTCCCATGAAAGTGTTTCTCGCCAGTCACTGCTTAGGGCTACATCAAGAGGAAACAAAACGTAGAGATAGAACGTGAAACTACTTTGCTGTGTCAAGTTTCAAGAAGCTAGCACAAACCGTGTTGGATTTAGAGTTCCAAATACATCTATCAATATAGGAGAAAACAGAGTGAAACCTAAAAATTCAAACTGTTACTGGAAATGAACGCTTCAACATAGAAGAACGAAATTTGGGGAACCAAGTCGCCTTAGTGTACTGATCATTACCTGAAAGTATCATCCAGTTTGGGTGAAAAAATATTTGCTGAGATTTCTGGAGATTCGTAATTTTTGGAAGCTTGGCAACCCCTTCCCATGAAAGTGTTTCTCGCCAGTCACTGCCTAAGGCAACATCAAGAGGAAACAAAACGTAGAGATAGAACGTGAAACTACTTTGTTGTGTCAAGTTTCAAGAAGCTAGCACAAACCGTGTTGGATTTAGAGTTCCAAATACATCTATCAATATAGGAGAAAACAGAGTGAAACCTAAAAATTCAAACTGGTACTGGAAATGAACGCTTCAACATAGAAGAACGAAATTTGGGGAACCAAGTCGCCTTAGTGTACTGATCATTACCTGAAAGTATCATCCAGTTTGGGTGAAAAAATATTTGCTGAGATTTCTGGAGATTCGTAATTTTTGGAGACTTGGCAAACCCTTCCCATGAAAGTGTTTCTCGCCAGTCACTGCTTAGGGCTACATGAAGAGGAAACAAAACGTAGAGATAGAACGTGAAACTACTTTGTTGTGTCAAGTTTCAAGAAGCTAGCACAAACCGTGTTGGATTTAGAGTTCCAAATACATCTATCAATATAGGAGAAAACAGAGTGAAACCTAAAAATTCAAACTGTTACTGGAAATGAACGCTTCAACATAGAAGAATGAAATTTGGGGAACCAAGTCGCCTTAGTGTACTGATCATTACCTGAAAGTATCATCCAGTTTGGGTGAAAAAATATTTGCTGAGATTTCTGGAGATTCGTAATTTTTGGAGACTTGGCAAACCCTTCCCATGAAAGTGTTTCTCGCCAGTCACTGCTTAGGGCTACATCAAGAGGAAACAAAACGTAGAGATAGAACGTGAAACTACTTTGCTGTGTCAAGTTTCAAGAAGCTAGCACAAACCGTTTTGGATTTAGCGTTCCAAATACATCTATCAATATAGGAGAAAAGAGAGTGAAACCTAAAAATTCAAACTGTTACTGGAAATGAACGCTTCAACATAGAAGAATGAAATTTGGGGAACCAAGTCGCCTTAGTGTACTGATCATTACCTGAAAGTATCATCCAGTTTGGGTGAAAAAATATTTGCTGAGATTTCTGGAGATTCGTAATTTTTGGAGACTTGGCAAACCCTTCACATGAAAGTGTTTCTCGCCAGTCACTGCTTAGGGCTACATCAAGAGGAAACAAAACGTAGAGATAGAATGTGAAACTACTTTGTTGTGTCAAGTTTCAAGAAGCTAGCACAAACCATGTTGGATTTAGAGTTCCAAATACATCTATCAATATAGGAGAAAACAGAGTGAAACCTAAAAATTCAAACTGTTACTGGAAATGAACGCTTCAACATAGAAGAACGAAATTTGGGGAACCAAGTCGCCTTAGTGTACTGATCATTACCTGAAAGTATCATCCAGTTTGGGTGAAAAAATATTTGCTGAGATTTCTGGAGATTCGTAATTTTTGGAAGCTTGGCAACCCCTTCCCATGAAAGTGTTTCTCGCCAGTCACTGCTTAGGGCTACATCAAGAGGAAACAAAACGTAGAGATAGAATGTGAATCTACTTTGTTGTGTCAAGCTTCAAGAAGCTACCACAAATCGTGTTGGGTTTAGAGTTCCAATACATCTATCAATATAGGAGAAAACAGAGTGAAACTTAAAAATTCAAACTGTTAGTGGAAATGAACGCTTCAACATAGAAGAACGAAATTTGGGGAACCAAGTCGCCTTAGTGTACTGATCATTACCTGAAAGTATCATCCAGTTTGGGTGAAAAAATATTTGCTGAGATTTCTGGAGATTCGTAATTTTTGGAAGCTTGGCAACCCCTTCCCATGAAAGTGTTTCTCGCCAGTCACTGCTTAGGGCTACATGAAGAGGAAACAAAACGTAGAGATAGAACGTGAAACTACTTTGTTGTGTCAAGTTTCAAGAAGCTAGCAAAACCGTGTTGGATTTAGAGTTCCAAATACATCTATCAATATAGGAGAAAACAGAGTGAAACCTAAAAATTCAAACTGTTACTGGAAATGAACGCTTCAACACAGAAGAACGAAATTTGGGGAACCAAGTCGTCTTAGTGTACTGATCATTACCTGAAAGTATCATCCAGTTTGGGTGAAAAAAATATTTGCTGAGATTTCTGGAGATTCGTAATTTTTGGAAGCTTGGCAACCCCTTCCCATGAAAGTGTTTCTCGCCAGTCACTGCTTAGGGCAACATCAAGAGGAAACAAAACGTAGAGATAGAACGTGAAACTACTTTGTTGTGTCAAGTTTCAAGAAGCTAGAACAAACCGTGTTGGATTTAGAGTTCCAAATACATCTATCAATATAGGAGAAAACAGAGTGAAACCTAAAAATTCAAACTGTTACTGGAAATGAACGCTTCAACATAGAAGAACGAAATTTGGGGAACCAAGTCGCCTTAGTGTACTGATCATTACCTGAAAGTATCATCCAGTTTGGGTGAAAAAATATTTGCTGAGATTTCTGGAGATTCGTAATTTTTGGAAGCTTGGCAACCCCTTCCCATGAAAGTGTTTCTCGCCAGTCACTGCTTAGGGCTACATCAAGAGGAAACAAAACGTAGAGATAGAATGTGAAACTACTTTGTTGTGTCAAGTTTCAAGAAGCTAGCACAAACCATGTTGGATTTAGAGTTCCAAATACATCTATCAATATAGGAGAAAACAGAGTGAAACCTAAAAATTCAAACTGTTACTGGAAATGAACGCTTCAACATAGAAGAATGAAATTTGGGGAACCAAGTCGCCTTAGTGTACTGATCATTACCTGAAAGTATCATCCAGTTTGGGTGAAAAAATATTTGCTGAGATTTCTGGAGATTCGTAATTTTTGGAGACTTGGCAAACCCTTCCCATGAAAGTGTTTCTCGCCAGTCACTGCTTAGGGCTACATCAAGAGGAAACAAAACGTAGAGATAGAACGTGAAACTACTTTGCTGTGTCAAGTTTCAAGAAGCTAGCACAAACCGTGTTGGATTTAGAGTTCCAAATACATCTATCAATATAGGAGAAAACAGAGTGAAACCTAAAAATTCAAACTGTTACTGGAAATGAACGCTTCAACATAGAAGAACGAAATTTGGGGAACCAAGTCGCCTTAGTGTACTGATCATTACCTGAAAGTATCATCCAGTTTGGGTGAAAAAATATTTGCTGAGATTTCTGGAGATTCGTAATTTTTGGAAGCTTGGCAACCCCTTCCCATGAAAGTGTTTCTCGCCAGTCACTGCCTAAGGCAACATCAAGAGGAAACAAAACGTAGAGATAGAACGTGAAACTACTTTGTTGTGTCAAGTTTCAAGAAGCTAGCACAAACCGTGTTGGATTTAGAGTTCCAAATACATCTATCAATATAGGAGAAAACAGAGTGAAACCTAAAAATTCAAACTGGTACTGGAAATGAACGCTTCAACATAGAAGAACGAAATTTGGGGAACCAAGTCGCCTTAGTGTACTGATCATTACCTGAAAGTATCATCCAGTTTGGGTGAAAAAATATTTGCTGAGATTTCTGGAGATTCGTAATTTTTGGAGACTTGGCAAACCCTTCCCATGAAAGTGTTTCTCGCCAGTCACTGCTTAGGGCTACATGAAGAGGAAACAAAACGTAGAGATAGAACGTGAAACTACTTTGTTGTGTCAAGTTTCAAGAAGCTAGCACAAACCGTGTTGGATTTAGAGTTCCAAATACATCTATCAATATAGGAGAAAACAGAGTGAAACCTAAAAATTCAAACTGTTACTGGAAATGAACGCTTCAACATAGAAGAATGAAATTTGGGGAACCAAGTCGCCTTAGTGTACTGATCATTACCTGAAAGTATCATCCAGTTTGGGTGAAAAAATATTTGCTGAGATTTCTGGAGATTCGTAATTTTTGGAGACTTGGCAAACCCTTCCCATGAAAGTGTTTCTCGCCAGTCACTGCTTAGGGCTACATCAAGAGGAAACAAAACGTAGAGATAGAACGTGAAACTACTTTGCTGTGTCAAGTTTCAAGAAGCTAGCACAAACCGTTTTGGATTTAGCGTTCCAAATACATCTATCAATATAGGAGAAAAGAGAGTGAAACCTAAAAATTCAAACTGTTACTGGAAATGAACGCTTCAACATAGAAGAATGAAATTTGGGGAACCAAGTCGCCTTAGTGTACTGATCATTACCTGAAAGTATCATCCAGTTTGGGTGAAAAAATATTTGCTGAGATTTCTGGAGATTCGTAATTTTTGGAGACTTGGCAAACCCTTCACATGAAAGTGTTTCTCGCCAGTCACTGCTTAGGGCTACATCAAGAGGAAACAAAACGTAGAGATAGAATGTGAAACTACTTTGTTGTGTCAAGTTTCAAGAAGCTAGCACAAACCATGTTGGATTTAGAGTTCCAAATACATCTATCAATATAGGAGAAAACAGAGTGAAACCTAAAAATTCAAACTGTTACTGGAAATGAACGCTTCAACATAGAAGAACGAAATTTGGGGAACCAAGTCGCCTTAGTGTACTGATCATTACCTGAAAGTATCATCCAGTTTGGGTGAAAAAATATTTGCTGAGATTTCTGGAGATTCGTAATTTTTGGAAGCTTGGCAACCCCTTCCCATGAAAGTGTTTCTCGCCAGTCACTGCTTAGGGCTACATCAAGAGGAAACAAAACGTAGAGATAGAATGTGAAACTACTTTGTTGTGTCAAGCTTCAAGAAGCTACCACAAATCGTGTTGGGTTTAGAGTTCCAATACATCTATCAATATAGGAGAAAACAGAGTGAAACTTAAAAATTCAAACTGTTAGTGGAAATGAACGCTTCAACATAGAAGAACGAAATTTGGGGAACCAAGTCGCCTTAGTGTACTGATCATTACCTGAAAGTATCATCCAGTTTGGGTGAAAAAATATTTGCTGAGATTTCTGGAGATTCGTAATTTTTGGAAGCTTGGCAACCCCTTCCCATGAAAGTGTTTCTCGCCAGTCACTGCTTAGGGCTACATGAAGAGGAAACAAAACGTAGAGATAGAACGTGAAACTACTTTGTTGTGTCAAGTTTCAAGAAGCTAGCAAAACCGTGTTGGATTTAGAGTTCCAAATACATCTATCAATATAGGAGAAAACAGAGTGAAACCTAAAAATTCAAACTGTTACTGGAAATGAACGCTTCAACACAGAAGAACGAAATTTGGGGAACCAAGTCGTCTTAGTGTACTGATCATTACCTGAAAGTATCATCCAGTTTGGGTGAAAAAAATATTTGCTGAGATTTCTGGAGATTCGTAATTTTTGGAAGCTTGGCAACCCCTTCCCATGAAAGTGTTTCTCGCCAGTCACTGCTTAGGGCAACATCAAGAGGAAACAAAACGTAGAGATAGAACGTGAAACTACTTTGTTGTGTCAAGTTTCAAGAAGCTAGAACAAACCGTGTTGGATTTAGAGTTCCAAATACATCTATCAATATAGGAGAAAACAGAGTGAAACCTAAAAATTCAAACTGTTACTGGAAATGAACGCTTCAACATAGAAGAACGAAATTTGGGGAACCAAGTCGCCTTAGTGTACTGATCATTACCTGAAAGTATCATCCAGTTTGGGTGAAAAAATATTTGCTGAGATTTCTGGAGATTCGTAATTTTTGGAAGCTTGGCAACCCCTTCCCATGAAAGTGTTTCTCGCCAGTCACTGCTTAGGGCTACATCAAGAGGAAACAAAACGTAGAGATAGAATGTGAAACTACTTTGTTGTGTCAAGTTTCAAGAAGCTAGCACAAACCATGTTGGATTTAGAGTTCCAAATACATCTATCAATATAGGAGAAAACAGAGTGAAACCTAAAAATTCAAACTGTTACTGGAAATGAACGCTTCAACATAGAAGAATGAAATTTGGGGAACCAAGTCGCCTTAGTGTACTGATCATTACCTGAAAGTATCATCCAGTTTGGGTGAAAAAATATTTGCTGAGATTTCTGGAGATTCGTAATTTTTGGAGACTTGGCAAACCCTTCCCATGAAAGTGTTTCTCGCCAGTCACTGCTTAGGGCTACATCAAGAGGAAACAAAACGTAGAGATAGAACGTGAAACTACTTTGCTGTGTCAAGTTTCAAGAAGCTAGCACAAACCGTGTTGGATTTAGAGTTCCAAATACATCTATCAATATAGGAGAAAACAGAGTGAAACCTAAAAATTCAAACTGGTACTGGAAATGAACGCTTCAACATAGAAGAACGAAATTTGGGGAACCAAGTCGCCTTAGTGTACTGATCATTACCTGAAAGTATCATCCAGTTTGGGTGAAAAAATATTTGCTGAGATTTCTGGAGATTCGTAATTTTTGGAAGCTTGGCAACCCCTTCCCATGAAAGTGTTTCTCGCCAGTCACTGCCTAAGGCAACATCAAGAGGAAACAAAACGTAGAGATAGAACGTGAAACTACTTTGTTGTGTCAAGTTTCAAGAAGCTAGCACAAACCGTGTTGGATTTAGAGTTCCAAATACATCTATCAATATAGGAGAAAACAGAGTGAAACCTAAAAATTCAAACTGGTACTGGAAATGAACGCTTCAACATAGAAGAACGAAATTTGGGGAACCAAGTCGCCTTAGTGTACTGATCATTACCTGAAAGTATCATCCAGTTTGGGTGAAAAAATATTTGCTGAGATTTCTGGAGATTCGTAATTTTTGGAGACTTGGCAAACCCTTCCCATGAAAGTGTTTCTCGCCAGTCACTGCTTAGGGCTACATGAAGAGGAAACAAAACGTAGAGATAGAACGTGAAACTACTTTGTTGTGTCATGCTTCAAGAAGCTACCACAAATCGTGTTGGGTTTAGAGTTCCAATACATCTATCAATATAGGAGAAAACAGAGTGAAACTTAAAAATTCAAACTGTTAGTGGAAATGAACGCTTCAACATAGAAGAACGAAATTTGGGGAACCAAGTCGCCTTAGTGTACTGATCATTACCTGAAAGTATCATCCAGTTTGGGTGAAAAAATATTTGCTGAGATTTCTGGAGATTCGTAATTTTTGGAAGCTTGGCAACCCCTTCCCATGAAAGTGTTTCTCGCCAGTCACTGCTTAGGGCTACATGAAGAGGAAACAAAACGTAGAGATAGAACGTGAAACTACTTTGTTGTGTCAAGTTTCAAGAAGCTAGCAAAACCGTGTTGGATTTAGAGTTCCAAATACATCTATCAATATAGGAGAAAACAGAGTGAAACCTAAAAATTCAAACTGTTACTGGAAATGAACGCTTCAACACAGAAGAACGAAATTTGGGGAACCAAGTCGTCTTAGTGTACTGATCATTACCTGAAAGTATCATCCAGTTTGGGTGAAAAAAATATTTGCTGAGATTTCTGGAGATTCGTAATTTTTGGAAGCTTGGCAACCCCTTCCCATGAAAGTGTTTCTCGCCAGTCACTGCTTAGGGCAACATCAAGAGGAAACAAAACGTAGAGATAGAACGTGAAACTACTTTGTTGTGTCAAGTTTCAAGAAGCTAGAACAAACCGTGTTGGATTTAGAGTTCCAAATACATCTATCAATATAGGAGAAAACAGAGTGAAACCTAAAAATTCAAACTGTTACTGGAAATGAACGCTTCAACATAGAAGAACGAAATTTGGGGAACCAAGTCGCCTTAGTGTACTGATCATTACCTGAAAGTATCATCCAGTTTGGGTGAAAAAATATTTGCTGAGATTTCTGGAGATTCGTAATTTTTGGAAGCTTGGCAAACCCTTCCCATGAAAGTGTTTCTCGCCAGTCACTGCTTAGGGCTACATCAAGAGGAAACAAAACGTAGAGATAGAACGTGAAACTACTTTGCTGTGTCAAGTTTCAAGAAGCTAGCACAAACCGTGTTGGATTTAGAGTTCCAAATACATCTATCAATATAGGAGAAAACAGAGTGAAACCTAAAAATTCAAACTGTTACTGGAAATGAACGCTTCAACATAGAAGAACGAAATTTGGGGAACCAAGTCGCCTTAGTGTACTGATCATTACCTGAAAGTATCATCCAGTTTGGGTGAAAAAATATTTGCTGAGATTTCTGGAGATTCGTAATTTTTGGAAGCTTGGCAACCCCTTCCCATGAAAGTGTTTCTCGCCAGTCACTGCCTAAGGCAACATCAAGAGGAAACAAAACGTAGAGATAGAACGTGAAACTACTTTGTTGTGTCAAGTTTCAAGAAGCTAGCACAAACCGTGTTGGATTTAGAGTTCCAAATACATCTATCAATATAGGAGAAAACAGAGTGAAACCTAAAAATTCAAACTGGTACTGGAAATGAACGCTTCAACATAGAAGAACGAAATTTGGGGAACCAAGTCGCCTTAGTGTACTGATCATTACCTGAAAGTATCATCCAGTTTGGGTGAAAAAATATTTGCTGAGATTTCTGGAGATTCGTAATTTTTGGAGACTTGGCAAACCCTTCCCATGAAAGTGTTTCTCGCCAGTCACTGCTTAGGGCTACATGAAGAGGAAACAAAACGTAGAGATAGAACGTGAAACTACTTTGTTGTGTCAAGTTTCAAGAAGCTAGCACAAACCGTGTTGGATTTAGAGTTCCAAATACATCTATCAATATAGGAGAAAACAGAGTGAAACCTAAAAATTCAAACTGTTACTGGAAATGAACGCTTCAACATAGAAGAACGAAATTTGGGGAACCAAGTCGCCTTAGTGTACTGATCATTACCTGAAAGTATCATCCAGTTTGGGTGAAAAAATATTTGCTGAGATTTCTGGAGATTCGTAATTTTTGGAAGCTTGGCAACCCCTTCCCATGAAAGTGTTTCTCGCCAGTCACTGCTTAGGGCTACATCAAGAGGAAACAAAACGTAGAGATAGAATGTGAAACTACTTTGTTGTGTCAAGCTTCAAGAAGCTACCACAAATCGTGTTGGGTTTAGAGTTCCAATACATCTATCAATATAGGAGAAAACAGAGTGAAACTTAAAAATTCAAACTGTTAGTGGAAATGAACGCTTCAACATAGAAGAACGAAATTTGGGGAACCAAGTCGCCTTAGTGTACTGATCATTACCTGAAAGTATCATCCAGTTTGGGTGAAAAAATATTTGCTGAGATTTCTGGAGATTCGTAATTTTTGGAAGCTTGGCAACCCCTTCCCATGAAAGTGTTTCTCGCCAGTCACTGCTTAGGGCTACATGAAGAGGAAACAAAACGTAGAGATAGAACGTGAAACTACTTTGTTGTGTCAAGTTTCAAGAAGCTAGCAAAACCGTGTTGGATTTAGAGTTCCAAATACATCTATCAATATAGGAGAAAACAGAGTGAAACCTAAAAATTCAAACTGTTACTGGAAATGAACGCTTCAACACAGAAGAACGAAATTTGGGGAACCAAGTCGTCTTAGTGTACTGATCATTACCTGAAAGTATCATCCAGTTTGGGTGAAAAAAATATTTGCTGAGATTTCTGGAGATTCGTAATTTTTGGAAGCTTGGCAACCCCTTCCCATGAAAGTGTTTCTCGCCAGTCACTGCTTAGGGCAACATCAAGAGGAAACAAAACGTAGAGATAGAACGTGAAACTACTTTGTTGTGTCAAGTTTCAAGAAGCTAGAACAAACCGTGTTGGATTTAGAGTTCCAAATACATCTATCAATATAGGAGAAAACAGAGTGAAACCTAAAAATTCAAACTGTTACTGGAAATGAACGCTTCAACATAGAAGAACGAAATTTGGGGAACCAAGTCGCCTTAGTGTACTGATCATTACCTGAAAGTATCATCCAGTTTGGGTGAAAAAATATTTGCTGAGATTTCTGGAGATTCGTAATTTTTGGAAGCTTGGCAACCCCTTCCCATGAAAGTGTTTCTCGCCAGTCACTGCTTAGGGCTACATCAAGAGGAAACAAAACGTAGAGATAGAATGTGAAACTACTTTGTTGTGTCAAGTTTCAAGAAGCTAGCACAAACCATGTTGGATTTAGAGTTCCAAATACATCTATCAATATAGGAGAAAACAGAGTGAAACCTAAAAATTCAAACTGTTACTGGAAATGAACGCTTCAACATAGAAGAATGAAATTTGGGGAACCAAGTCGCCTTAGTGTACTGATCATTACCTGAAAGTATCATCCAGTTTGGGTGAAAAAATATTTGCTGAGATTTCTGGAGATTCGTAATTTTTGGAGACTTGGCAAACCCTTCCCATGAAAGTGTTTCTCGCCAGTCACTGCTTAGGGCTACATCAAGAGGAAACAAAACGTAGAGATAGAACGTGAAACTACTTTGCTGTGTCAAGTTTCAAGAAGCTAGCACAAACCGTGTTGGATTTAGAGTTCCAAATACATCTATCAATATAGGAGAAAACAGAGTGAAACCTAAAAATTCAAACTGTTACTGGAAATGAACGCTTCAACATAGAAGAACGAAATTTGGGGAACCAAGTCGCCTTAGTGTACTGATCATTACCTGAAAGTATCATCCAGTTTGGGTGAAAAAATATTTGCTGAGATTTCTGGAGATTCGTAATTTTTGGAAGCTTGGCAACCCCTTCCCATGAAAGTGTTTCTCGCCAGTCACTGCCTAAGGCAACATCAAGAGGAAACAAAACGTAGAGATAGAACGTGAAACTACTTTGTTGTGTCAAGTTTCAAGAAGCTAGCACAAACCGTGTTGGATTTAGAGTTCCAAATACATCTATCAATATAGGAGAAAACAGAGTGAAACCTAAAAATTCAAACTGGTACTGGAAATGAACGCTTCAACATAGAAGAACGAAATTTGGGGAACCAAGTCGCCTTAGTGTACTGATCATTACCTGAAAGTATCATCCAGTTTGGGTGAAAAAATATTTGCTGAGATTTCTGGAGATTCGTAATTTTTGGAGACTTGGCAAACCCTTCCCATGAAAGTGTTTCTCGCCAGTCACTGCTTAGGGCTACATGAAGAGGAAACAAAACGTAGAGATAGAACGTGAAACTACTTTGTTGTGTCAAGTTTCAAGAAGCTAGCACAAACCGTGTTGGATTTAGAGTTCCAAATACATCTATCAATATAGGAGAAAACAGAGTGAAACCTAAAAATTCAAACTGTTACTGGAAATGAACGCTTCAACATAGAAGAACGAAATTTGGGGAACCAAGTCGCCTTAGTGTACTGATCATTACCTGAAAGTATCATCCAGTTTGGGTGAAAAAATATTTGCTGAGATTTCTGGAGATTCGTAATTTTTGGAGACTTGGCAAACCCTTCCCATGAAAGTGTTTCTCGCCAGTCACTGCTTAGGGCTACATCAAGAGGAAACAAAACGTAGAGATAGAACGTGAAACTACTTTGCTGTGTCAAGTTTCAAGAAGCTAGCACAAACCGTTTTGGATTTAGCGTTCCAAATACATCTATCAATATAGGAGAAAAGAGAGTGAAACCTAAAAATTCAAACTGTTACTGGAAATGAACGCTTCAACATAGAAGAATGAAATTTGGGGAACCAAGTCGCCTTAGTGTACTGATCATTACCTGAAAGTATCATCCAGTTTGGGTGAAAAAATATTTGCTGAGATTTCTGGAGATTCGTAATTTTTGGAGACTTGGCAAACCCTTCACATGAAAGTGTTTCTCGCCAGTCACTGCTTAGGGCTACATCAAGAGGAAACAAAACGTAGAGATAGAATGTGAAACTACTTTGTTGTGTCAAGTTTCAAGAAGCTAGCACAAACCATGTTGGATTTAGAGTTCCAAATACATCTATCAATATAGGAGAAAACAGAGTGAAACCTAAAAATTCAAACTGTTACTGGAAATGAACGCTTCAACACAGAAGAACGAAATTTGGGGAACCAAGTCGTCTTAGTGTACTGATCATTACCTGAAAGTATCATCCAGTTTGGGTGAAAAAAATATTTGCTGAGATTTCTGGAGATTCGTAATTTTTGGAAGCTTGGCAACCCCTTCCCATGAAAGTGTTTCTCGCCAGTCACTGCTTAGGGCAACATCAAGAGGAAACAAAACGTAGAGATAGAACGTGAAACTACTTTGTTGTGTCAAGTTTCAAGAAGCTAGCACAAACCGTGTTGGATTTAGAGTTCCAAATACATCTATCAATATAGGAGAAAACAGAGTGAAACCTAAAAATTCAAACTGTTACTGGAAATGAACGCTTCAACATAGAAGAACGAAATTTGGGGAACCAAGTCGCCTTAGTGTACTGATCATTACCTGAAAGTATCATCCAGTTTGGGTGAAAAAATATTTGCTGAGATTTCTGGAGATTCGTAATTTTTGGAAGCTTGGCAACCCCTTCCCATGAAAGTGTTTCTCGCCAGTCACTGCTTAGGGCTACATCAAGAGGAAACAAAACGTAGAGATAGAATGTGAAACTACTTTGTTGTGTCAAGTTTCAAGAAGCTAGCACAAACCATGTTGGATTTAGAGTTCCAATACATCTATCAATATAGGAGAAAACAGAGTGAAACCTAAAAATTCAAACTGTTACTGGAAATGAACGCTTCAACATAGAAGAATGAAATTTGGGGAACCAAGTCGCCTTAGTGTACTGATCATTACCTGAAAGTATCATCCAGTTTGGGTGAAAAAATATTTGCTGAGATTTCTGGAGATTCGTAATTTTTGGAGACTTGGCAAACCCTTCCCATGAAAGTGTTTCTCGCCAGTCACTGCTTAGGGCTACATCAAGAGGAAACAAAACGTAGAGATAGAACGTGAAACTACTTTGCTGTGTCAAGTTTCAAGAAGCTAGCACAAACCGTGTTGGATTTAGAGTTCCAAATACATCTATCAATATAGGAGAAAACAGAGTGAAACCTAAAAATTCAAACTGTTAGTGGAAATGAACGCTTCAACATAGAAGAACGAAATTTGGGGAACCAAGTCGCCTTAGTGTACTGATCATTACCTGAAAGTATCATCCAGTTTGGGTGAAAAAATATTTGCTGAGATTTCTGGAGATTCGTAATTTTTGGAAGCTTGGCAACCCCTTCCCATGAAAGTGTTTCTCGCCAGTCACTGCCTAAGGCAACATCAAGAGGAAACAAAACGTAGAGATAGAACGTGAAACTACTTTGTTGTGTCAAGTTTCAAGAAGCTAGCACAAACCGTGTTGGATTTAGAGTTCCAAATACATCTATCAATATAGGAGAAAACAGAGTGAAACCTAAAAATTCAAACTGTTACTGGAAATGAACGCTTCAACATAGAAGAACGAAATTTGGGAACCAAGTCGCCTTAGTGTACTGATCATTACCTGAAAGTATCATCCAGTTTGGGTGAAAAAATATTTGCTGAGATTTCTGGAGATTCGTAATTTTTGGAAGCTTGGCAACCCCTTCCCATGAAAGTGTTTCTCGCCAGTCACTGCTTAGGGCTACATCAAGAGGAAACAAAACGTAGAGATAGAATGTGAAACTACTTTGTTGTGTCAAGTTTCAAGAAGCTAGCACAAACCATGTTGGATTTAGAGTTCCAAATACATCTATCAATATAGGAGAAAACAGAGTGAAACCTAAAAATTCAAACTGTTACTGGAAATGAACGCTTCAACATAGAAGAATGAAATTTGGGGAACCAAGTCGCCTTAGTGTACTGATCATTACCTGAAAGTATCATCCAGTTTGGGTGAAAAAATATTTGCTGAGATTTCTGGAGATTCGTAATTTTTGGACGCTTGGCAACCCCTTCCCATGAAAGTGTTTCTCGCCAGTCACTGCCTAGGGCAACATCAAGAGGAAACAAAACGTAGAGATAGAACGTGAAACTACTTTGTTGTGTCAAGTTTCAAGAAGCTAGCAAAACCGTGTTGGATTTAGAGTTCCAAATACATCTATCAATATAGGAGAAAACAGAGTGAAACCTAAAAATTCAAACTGTTACTGGAAATGAACGCTTCAACACAGAAGAACGAAATTTGGGGAACCAAGTCGTCTTAGTGTACTGATCATTACCTGAAAGTATCATCCAGTTTGGGTGAAAAAAATATTTGCTGAGATTTCTGGAGATTCGTAATTTTTGGAAGCTTGGCAACCCCTTCCCATGAAAGTGTTACTCGCCAGTCACTGCTTAGGGCAACATCAAGAGGAAACAAAACGTAGAGATAGAACGTGAAACTACTTTGTTGTGTCAAGTTTCAAGAAGCTAGAACAAACCGTGTTGGATTTAGAGTTCCAAATACATCTATCAATATAGGAGAAAACAGAGTGAAACCTAAAAATTCAAACTGTTACTGGAAATGAACGCTTCAACATAGAAGAACGAAATTTGGGGAACCAAGTCGCCTTAGTGTACTGATCATTACCTGAAAGTATCATCCAGTTTGGGTGAAAAAATATTTGCTGAGATTTCTGGAGATTCGTAATTTTTGGAAGCTTGGCAACCCCTTCCCATGAAAGTGTTTCTCGCCAGTCACTGCTTAGGGCTACATCAAGAGGAAACAAAACGTAGAGATAGAATGTGAAACTACTTTGTTGTGTCAAGTTTCAAGAAGCTAGCACAAACCATGTTGGATTTAGAGTTCCAAATACATCTATCAATATAGGAGAAAACAGAGTGAAACCTAAAAATTCAAACTGTTACTGGAAATGAACGCTTCAACATAGAAGAATGAAATTTGGGGAACCAAGTCGCCTTAGTGTACTGATCATTACCTGAAAGTATCATCCAGTTTGGGTGAAAAAATATTTGCTGAGATTTCTGGAGATTCGTAATTTTTGGACGCTTGGCAACCCCTTCCCATGAAAGTGTTTCTCGCCAGTCACTGCCTAGGGCAACATCAAGAGGAAACAAAACGTAGAGATAGAACGTGAAACTACTTTGTTGTGTCAAGTTTCAAGAAGCTAGCACAAACCATGTTGGATTTAGAGTTCCAAATACATCTATCAATATAGGAGAAAACAGAGTGAAACCTAAAAATTCAAACTGTTACTGGAAATGAACGCTTCAACATAGAAGAATGAAATTTGGGGAACCAAGTCGCCTTAGTGTACTGATCATTACCTGAAAGTATCATCCAGTTTGGGTGAAAAAATATTTGCTGAGATTTCTGGAGATTCGTAATTTTTGGAGACTTGGCAAACCCTTCCCATGAAAGTGTTTCTCGCCAGTCACTGCTTAGGGCTACATCAAGAGGAAACAAAACGTAGAGATAGAACGTGAAACTACTTTGCTGTGTCAAGTTTCAAGAAGCTAGCACAAACCGTTTTGGATTTAGCGTTCCAAATACATCTATCAATATAGGAGAAAACAGAGTGAAACCTAAAAATTCAAACTGTTACTGGAAATGAACGCTTCAACATAGAAGAACGAAATTTGGGGAACCAAGTCGCCTTAGTGTACTGATCATTACCTGAAAGTATCATCCAGTTTGGGTGAAAAAATATTTGCTGAGATTTCTGGAGATTCTTAATTTTTGGAAGCTTGGCAACCCCTTCCCATGAAAGTGTTTCTCGCCAGTCACTGCTTAGGGCTACATCAAGAGGAAACAAAACGTAGAGATAGAACGTGAAACTACTTTGTTGTGTCAAGCTTCAAGAAGCTACCACAAATCGTGTTGGGTTTAGAGTTCCAATACATCTATCAATATAGGAGAAAACAGAGTGAAACTTAAAAATTCAAACTGTTAGTGGAAATGAACGCTTCAACATAGAAGAACGAAATTTGGGGAACCAAGTCGCCTTAGTGTACTGATCATTACCTGAAAGTATCATCCAGTTTGGGTGAAAAAATATTTGCTGAGATTTCTGGAGATTCGTAATTTTTGGACGCTTGGCAACCCCTTCCCATGAAAGTGTTTCTCGCCAGTCACTGCTTAGGGCTACATCAAGAGGAAACAAAACGTAGAGATAGAATGTGAAACTACTTTGTTGTGTCAAGCTTCAAGAAGCTACCACAAATCGTGTTGGGTTTAGAGTTCCAATACATCTATCAATATAGGAGAAAACAGAGTGAAACTTAAAAATTCAAACTGTTAGTGGAAATGAACGCTTCAACATAGAAGAACGAAATTTGGGGAACCAAGTCGCCTTAGTGTACTGATCATTACCTGAAAGTATCATCCAGTTTGGGTGAAAAAATATTTGCTGAGATTTCTGGAGATTCGTAATTTTTGGAAGCTTGGCAACCCCTTCCCATGAAAGTGTTTCTCGCCAGTCACTGCTTAGGACTACATCAAGAGGAAACAAAACGTAGAGATAGAACGTGAAACTACTTTGCTGTGTCAAGTTTCAAGAAGCTAGCACAAACCGTTTTGGATTTAGCGTTCCAAATACATCTATCAATATAGGAGAAAAGAGAGTGAAACCTAAAAATTCAAACTGTTACTGGAAATGAACGCTTCAACATAGAAGAATGAAATTTGGGGAACCAAGTCGCCTTAGTGTACTGATCATTACCTGAAAGTATCATCCAGTTTGGGTGAAAAAATATTTGCTGAGATTTCTGGAGATTCGTAATTTTTGGAGACTTGGCAAACCCTTCACATGAAAGTGTTTCTCGCCAGTCACTGCTTAGGGCTACATCAAGAGGAAACAAAACGTAGAGATAGAATGTGAAACTACTTTGTTGTGTCAAGTTTCAAGAAGCTAGCACAAACCATGTTGGATTTAGAGTTCCAAATACATCTATCAATATAGGAGAAAACAGAGTGAAACCTAAAAATTCAAACTGTTACTGGAAATGAACGCTTCAACACAGAAGAACGAAATTTGGGGAACCAAGTCGTCTTAGTGTACTGATCATTACCTGAAAGTATCATCCAGTTTGGGTGAAAAAAATATTTGCTGAGATTTCTGGAGATTCGTAATTTTTGGAAGCTTGGCAACCCCTTCCCATGAAAGTGTTTCTCGCCAGTCACTGCTTAGGGCAACATCAAGAGGAAACAAAACGTAGAGATAGAACGTGAAACTACTTTGTTGTGTCAAGTTTCAAGAAGCTAGCACAAACCGTGTTGGATTTAGAGTTCCAAATACATCTATCAATATAGGAGAAAACAGAGTGAAACCTAAAAATTCAAACTGTTACTGGAAATGAACGCTTCAACATAGAAGAACGAAATTTGGGGAACCAAGTCGCCTTAGTGTACTGATCATTACCTGAAAGTATCATCCAGTTTGGGTGAAAAAATATTTGCTGAGATTTCTGGAGATTCGTAATTTTTGGAAGCTTGGCAACCCCTTCCCATGAAAGTGTTTCTCGCCAGTCACTGCTTAGGGCTACATCAAGAGGAAACAAAACGTAGAGATAGAATGTGAAACTACTTTGTTGTGTCAAGTTTCAAGAAGCTAGCACAAACCATGTTGGATTTAGAGTTCCAATACATCTATCAATATAGGAGAAAACAGAGTGAAACCTAAAAATTCAAACTGTTACTGGAAATGAACGCTTCAACATAGAAGAATGAAATTTGGGGAACCAAGTCGCCTTAGTGTACTGATCATTACCTGAAAGTATCATCCAGTTTGGGTGAAAAAATATTTGCTGAGATTTCTGGAGATTCGTAATTTTTGGAGACTTGGCAAACCCTTCCCATGAAAGTGTTTCTCGCCAGTCACTGCTTAGGGCTACATCAAGAGGAAACAAAACGTAGAGATAGAACGTGAAACTACTTTGCTGTGTCAAGTTTCAAGAAGCTAGCACAAACCGTGTTGGATTTAGAGTTCCAAATACATCTATCAATATAGGAGAAAACAGAGTGAAACCTAAAAATTCAAACTGTTAGTGGAAATGAACGCTTCAACATAGAAGAACGAAATTTGGGGAACCAAGTCGCCTTAGTGTACTGATCATTACCTGAAAGTATCATCCAGTTTGGGTGAAAAAATATTTGCTGAGATTTCTGGAGATTCGTAATTTTTGGAAGCTTGGCAACCCCTTCCCATGAAAGTGTTTCTCGCCAGTCACTGCCTAAGGCAACATCAAGAGGAAACAAAACGTAGAGATAGAACGTGAAACTACTTTGTTGTGTCAAGTTTCAAGAAGCTAGCACAAACCGTGTTGGATTTAGAGTTCCAAATACATCTATCAATATAGGAGAAAACAGAGTGAAACCTAAAAATTCAAACTGTTACTGGAAATGAACGCTTCAACATAGAAGAACGAAATTTGGGAACCAAGTCGCCTTAGTGTACTGATCATTACCTGAAAGTATCATCCAGTTTGGGTGAAAAAATATTTGCTGAGATTTCTGGAGATTCGTAATTTTTGGAAGCTTGGCAACCCCTTCCCATGAAAGTGTTTCTCGCCAGTCACTGCTTAGGGCTACATCAAGAGGAAACAAAACGTAGAGATAGAATGTGAAACTACTTTGTTGTGTCAAGTTTCAAGAAGCTAGCACAAACCATGTTGGATTTAGAGTTCCAAATACATCTATCAATATAGGAGAAAACAGAGTGAAACCTAAAAATTCAAACTGTTACTGGAAATGAACGCTTCAACATAGAAGAATGAAATTTGGGGAACCAAGTCGCCTTAGTGTACTGATCATTACCTGAAAGTATCATCCAGTTTGGGTGAAAAAATATTTGCTGAGATTTCTGGAGATTCGTAATTTTTGGACGCTTGGCAACCCCTTCCCATGAAAGTGTTTCTCGCCAGTCACTGCCTAGGGCAACATCAAGAGGAAACAAAACGTAGAGATAGAACGTGAAACTACTTTGTTGTGTCAAGTTTCAAGAAGCTAGCAAAACCGTGTTGGATTTAGAGTTCCAAATACATCTATCAATATAGGAGAAAACAGAGTGAAACCTAAAAATTCAAACTGTTACTGGAAATGAACGCTTCAACACAGAAGAACGAAATTTGGGGAACCAAGTCGTCTTAGTGTACTGATCATTACCTGAAAGTATCATCCAGTTTGGGTGAAAAAAATATTTGCTGAGATTTCTGGAGATTCGTAATTTTTGGAAGCTTGGCAACCCCTTCCCATGAAAGTGTTACTCGCCAGTCACTGCTTAGGGCAACATCAAGAGGAAACAAAACGTAGAGATAGAACGTGAAACTACTTTGTTGTGTCAAGTTTCAAGAAGCTAGAACAAACCGTGTTGGATTTAGAGTTCCAAATACATCTATCAATATAGGAGAAAACAGAGTGAAACCTAAAAATTCAAACTGTTACTGGAAATGAACGCTTCAACATAGAAGAACGAAATTTGGGGAACCAAGTCGCCTTAGTGTACTGATCATTACCTGAAAGTATCATCCAGTTTGGGTGAAAAAATATTTGCTGAGATTTCTGGAGATTCGTAATTTTTGGAAGCTTGGCAACCCCTTCCCATGAAAGTGTTTCTCGCCAGTCACTGCTTAGGGCTACATCAAGAGGAAACAAAACGTAGAGATAGAATGTGAAACTACTTTGTTGTGTCAAGTTTCAAGAAGCTAGCACAAACCATGTTGGATTTAGAGTTCCAAATACATCTATCAATATAGGAGAAAACAGAGTGAAACCTAAAAATTCAAACTGTTACTGGAAATGAATGCTTCAACATAGAAGAATGAAATTTGGGGAACCAAGTCGCCTTAGTGTACTGATCATTACCTGAAAGTATCATCCAGTTTGGGTGAAAAAATATTTGCTGAGATTTCTGGAGATTCGTAATTTTTGGACGCTTGGCAACCCCTTCCCATGAAAGTGTTTCTCGCCAGTCACTGCCTAGGGCAACATCAAGAGGAAACAAAACGTAGAGATAGAACGTGAAACTACTTTGTTGTGTCAAGTTTCAAGAAGCTAGCACAAACCATGTTGGATTTAGAGTTCCAAATACATCTATCAATATAGGAGAAAACAGAGTGAAACCTAAAAATTCAAACTGTTACTGGAAATGAACGCTTCAACATAGAAGAATGAAATTTGGGGAACCAAGTCGCCTTAGTGTACTGATCATTACCTGAAAGTATCATCCAGTTTGGGTGAAAAAATATTTGCTGAGATTTCTGGAGATTCGTAATTTTTGGAGACTTGGCAAACCCTTCCCATGAAAGTGTTTCTCGCCAGTCACTGCTTAGGGCTACATCAAGAGGAAACAAAACGTAGAGATAGAACGTGAAACTACTTTGCTGTGTCAAGTTTCAAGAAGCTAGCACAAACCGTTTTGGATTTAGCGTTCCAAATACATCTATCAATATAGGAGAAAACAGAGTGAAACCTAAAAATTCAAACTGTTACTGGAAATGAACGCTTCAACATAGAAGAACGAAATTTGGGGAACCAAGTCGCCTTAGTGTACTGATCATTACCTGAAAGTATCATCCAGTTTGGGTGAAAAAATATTTGCTGAGATTTCTGGAGATTCTTAATTTTTGGAAGCTTGGCAACCCCTTCCCATGAAAGTGTTTCTCGCCAGTCACTGCTTAGGGCTACATCAAGAGGAAACAAAACGTAGAGATAGAACGTGAAACTACTTTGTTGTGTCAAGCTTCAAGAAGCTACCACAAATCGTGTTGGGTTTAGAGTTCCAATACATCTATCAATATAGGAGAAAACAGAGTGAAACTTAAAAATTCAAACTGTTAGTGGAAATGAACGCTTCAACATAGAAGAACGAAATTTGGGGAACCAAGTCGCCTTAGTGTACTGATCATTACCTGAAAGTATCATCCAGTTTGGGTGAAAAAATATTTGCTGAGATTTCTGGAGATTCGTAATTTTTGGACGCTTGGCAACCCCTTCCCATGAAAGTGTTTCTCGCCAGTCACTGCTTAGGGCTACATCAAGAGGAAACAAAACGTAGAGATAGAATGTGAAACTACTTTGTTGTGTCAAGCTTCAAGAAGCTACCACAAATCGTGTTGGGTTTAGAGTTCCAATACATCTATCAATATAGGAGAAAACAGAGTGAAACTTAAAAATTCAAACTGTTAGTGGAAATGAACGCTTCAACATAGAAGAACGAAATTTGGGGAACCAAGTCGCCTTAGTGTACTGATCATTACCTGAAAGTATCATCCAGTTTGGGTGAAAAAATATTTGCTGAGATTTCTGGAGATTCGTAATTTTTGGAAGCTTGGCAACCCCTTCCCATGAAAGTGTTTCTCGCCAGTCACTGCTTAGGGCTACATCAAGAGGAAACAAAACGTAGAGATAGAACGTGAAACTACTTTGTTGTGTCAAGTTTCAAGAAGCTAGCACAAACCGTCTTGGATTTAGAGTTCCAAATACATCTATCAATATAGGAGAAAACAGAGTGAAACCTAAAAATTCAAACTGTTACTGGAAATGAACGCTTCAACATAGAAGAACGAAATTTGGGGAACCAAGTCGCCTTAGTGTACTGATCATTACCTGAAAGTATCATCCAGTTTGGGTGAAAAAATATTTGCTGAGATTTCTGGAGATTCGTAATTTTTGGAAGCTTGGCAACCCCTTCCCATGAAAGTGTTTCTCGCCAGTCACTGCTTAGGGCTACATCAAGAGGAAACAAAACGTAGAGATAGAATGTGAAACTACTTGTTGTGTCAAGTTTCAAGAAGCTAGCACAAACCATGTTGGATTTAGAGTTCCAAATACATCTATCAATATAGGAGAAAACAGAGTGAAACCTAAAAATTCAAACTGTTACTGGAAATGAACGCTTCAACATAGAAGAATGAAATTTGGGGAACCAAGTCGCCTTAGTGTACTGATCATTACCTGAAAGTATCATCCAGTTTGGGTGAAAAAATATTTGCTGAGATTTCTGGAGATTCGTAATTTTTGGACGCTTGGCAACCCCTTCCCATGAAAGTGTTTCTCGCCAGTCACTGCCTAGGGCAACATCAAGAGGAAACAAAACGTAGAGATAGAACGTGAAACTACTTTGTTGTGTCAAGTTTCAAGAAGCTAGCAAAACCGTGTTGGATTTAGAGTTCCAAATACATCTATCAATATAGGAGAAAACAGAGTGAAACCTAAAAATTCAAACTGTTACTGGAAATGAACGCTTCAACACAGAAGAACGAAATTTGGGGAACCAAGTCGTCTTAGTGTACTGATCATTACCTGAAAGTATCATCCAGTTTGGGTGAAAAAAATATTTGCTGAGATTTCTGGAGATTCGTAATTTTTGGAAGCTTGGCAACCCCTTCCCATGAAAGTGTTACTCGCCAGTCACTGCTTAGGGCAACATCAAGAGGAAACAAAACGTAGAGATAGAACGTGAAACTACTTTGTTGTGTCAAGTTTCAAGAAGCTAGAACAAACCGTGTTGGATTTAGAGTTCCAAATACATCTATCAATATAGGAGAAAACAGAGTGAAACCTAAAAATTCAAACTGTTACTGGAAATGAACGCTTCAACATAGAAGAACGAAATTTGGGGAACCAAGTCGCCTTAGTGTACTGATCATTACCTGAAAGTATCATCCAGTTTGGGTGAAAAAATATTTGCTGAGATTTCTGGAGATTCGTAATTTTTGGAAGCTTGGCAACCCCTTCCCATGAAAGTGTTTCTCGCCAGTCACTGCTTAGGGCTACATCAAGATGAAACAAAACGTAGAGATAGAATGTGAAACTACTTTGTTGTGTCAAGTTTCAAGAAGCTAGCACAAACCATGTTGGATTTAGAGTTCCAAATACATCTATCAATATAGGAGAAAACAGAGTGAAACCTAAAAATTCAAACTGTTACTGGAAATGAACGCTTCAACATAGAAGAATGAAATTTGGGGAACCAAGTCGCCTTAGTGTACTGATCATTACCTGAAAGTATCATCCAGTTTGGGTGAAAAAATATTTGCTGAGATTTCTGGAGATTCGTAATTTTTGGACGCTTGGCAACCCCTTCCCATGAAAGTGTTTCTCGCCAGTCACTGCCTAGGGCAACATCAAGAGGAAACAAAACGTAGAGATAGAACGTGAAACTACTTTGTTGTGTCAAGTTTCAAGAAGCTAGCACAAACCGTGTTGGATTTAGAGTTCCAAATACATCTATCAATATAGGAGAAAACAGAGTGAAACCTAAAAATTCAAACTGGTACTGGAAATGAACGCTTCAACATAGAAGAACGAAATTTGGGGAACCAAGTCGCCTTAGTGTACTGATCATTACCTGAAAGTATCATCCAGTTTGGGTGAAAAAATATTTGCTGAGATTTCTGGAGATTCGTAATTTTTGGAAGCTTGGCAACCCCTTCCCATGAAAGTGTTTCTCGCCAGTCACTGCTTAGGGCAACATCAAGAGGAAACAAAACGTAGAGATAGAACGTGAAACTACTTTGTTGTGTCAAGTTTCAAGAAGCTAGAACAAACCGTGTTGGATTTAGAGTTCCAAATACATCTATCAATATAGGAGAAAACAGAGTGAAACCTAAAAATTCAAACTGTTACTGGAAATGAACGCTTCAACATAGAAGAACGAAATTTGGGGAACCAAGTCGCCTTAGTGTACTGATCATTACCTGAAAGTATCATCCAGTTTGGGTGAAAAAATATTTGCTGAGATTTCTGGAGATTCGTAATTTTTGGAAGCTTGGCAACCCCTTCCCATGAAAGTGTTTCTCGCCAGTCACTGCTTAGGGCTACATCAAGAGGAAACAAAACGTAGAGATAGAATGTGAAACTACTTTGTTGTGTCAAGTTTCAAGAAGCTAGCACAAACCATGTTGGATTTAGAGTTCCAAATACATCTATCAATATAGGAGAAAACAGAGTGAAACCTAAAAATTCAAACTGTTACTGGAAATGAACGCTTCAACATAGAAGAATGAAATTTGGGGAACCAAGTCGCCTTAGTGTACTGATCATTACCTGAAAGTATCATCCAGTTTGGGTGAAAAAATATTTGCTGAGATTTCTGGAGATTCGTAATTTTTGGACGCTTGGCAACCCCTTCCCATGAAAGTGTTTCTCGCCAGTCACTGCTTAGGGCAACATCAAGAGGAAACAAAACGTAGAGATAGAACGTGAAACTACTTTGTTGTGTCAAGTTTCAAGAAGCTAGCACAAACCGTGTTGGATTTAGAGTTCCAAATACATCTATCAATATAGGAGAAAACAGAGTGAAACCTAAAAATTCAAACTGGTACTGGAAATGAACGCTTCAACATAGAAGAACGAAATTTGGGGAACCAAGTCGCCTTAGTGTACTGATCATTACCTGAAAGTATCATCCAGTTTGGGTGAAAAAATATTTGCTGAGATTTCTGGAGATTCGTAATTTTTGGAAGCTTGGCAACCCCTTCCCATGAAAGTGTTTCTCGCCAGTCACTGCCTAGGGCAACATCAAGAGGAAACAAAACGTAGAGATAGAACGTGAAACTACTTTGTTGTGTCAAGTTTCAAGAAGCTAGCACAAACCATGTTGGATTTAGAGTTCCAAATACATCTATCAATATAGGAGAAAACAGAGTGAAACCTAAAAATTCAAACTGTTACTGGAAATGAACGCTTCAACATAGAAGAATGAAATTTGGGGAACCAAGTCGCCTTAGTGTACTGATCATTACCTGAAAGTATCATCCAGTTTGGGTGAAAAAATATTTGCTGAGATTTCTGGAGATTCGTAATTTTTGGAAGCTTGGCAACCCCTTCCCATGAAAGTGTTTCTCGCCAGTCACTGCTTAGGGCTACATCAAGAGGAAACAAAACGTAGAGATAGAACGTGAAACTACTTTGTTTTGTCAACTTTCAAGAAGCTAGCACAAACCGTGTTGGATTCAGAGTTCCAAATATATCTATCAATATAGGAGAAAAGAGAGTGAAACCTAAAAATTCAAACTGTTACTGGAAATGAACGCTTCAACATAGAAGAATGAAATTTGGGGAACCAAGTCGCCTTAGTGTACTGATCATTACCTGAAAGTATCATCCAGTTTGGGTGAAAAAATATTTGCTGAGATTTCTGGAGATTCGTAATTTTTGGAGACTTGGCAAACCCTTCCCATGAAAGTGTTTCTCGCCAGTCACTGCTTAGGGCTACATCAAGAGGAAACAAAACGTAGAGATAGAACGTGAAACTACTTTGTTGTGTCAAGTTTCAAGAAGCTAGCACAAACCGTGTTGGATTTAGAGTTCCAAATACATCTATCAATATAGGAGAAAACAGAGTGAAACCTAAAAATTCAAACTGTTACTGGAAATGAACGCTTCAACATAGAAGAACGAAATTTGGGGAACCAAGTCGCCTTAGTGTACTGATCATTACCTGAAAGTATCATCCAGTTTGGGTGAAAAAATATTTGCTGAGATTTCTGGAGATTCGTAATTTTTGGAAGCTTGGCAACCCCTTCCCATGAAAGTGTTTCTCGCCAGTCACTGCCTAGGGCAACATCAAGAGGAAACAAAACGTAGAGATAGAACGTGAAACTACTTTGTTGTGTCAAGTTTCAAGAAGCTAGCACAAACCGTGTTGGATTTAGAGTTCCAAATACATCTATCAATATAGGAGAAAACAGAGTGAAACCTAAAAATTCAAACTGGTACTGGAAATGAACACTTCAACATAGAAGAACAAAATTTGGGGAACCAAGTCGCCTTAGTGTACTGATCATTACCTGAAAGTATCATCCAGTTTGGGTGAAAAAATATTTGCTGAGATTTCTGGAGATTCGTAATTTTTGGAGACTTGGCAAACCCTTCCCATGAAAGTGTTTCTCGCCAGTCACTGCTTAGGGCTACATGAAGAGGAAACAAAACGTAGAGATAGAACGTGAAACTACTTTGTTGTGTCAAGTTTCAAGAAGCTAGCAAAACCGTGTTGGATTTAGAGTTCCAAATACATCTATCAATATAGGAGAAAACAGAGTGAAACCTAAAAATTCAAACTGTTACTGGAAATGAACGCTTCAACACAGAAGAACGAAATTTGGGGAACCAAGTCGTCTTAGTGTACTGATCATTACCTGAAAGTATCATCCAGTTTGGGTGAAAAAAATATTTGCTGAGATTTCTGGAGATTCGTAATTTTTGGAAGCTTGGCAACCCCTTCCCATGAAAGTGTTACTCGCCAGTCACTGCTTAGGGCAACATCAAGAGGAAACAAAACGTAGAGATAGAACGTGAAACTACTTTGTTGTGTCAAGTTTCAAGAAGCTAGAACAAACCGTGTTGGATTTAGAGTTCCAAATACATCTATCAATATAGGAGAAAACAGAGTGAAACCTAAAAATTCAAACTGTTACTGGAAATGAACGCTTCAACATAGAAGAACGAAATTTGGGGAACCAAGTCGCCTTAGTGTACTGATCATTACCTGAAAGTATCATCCAGTTTGGGTGAAAAAATATTTGCTGAGATTTCTGGAGATTCGTAATTTTTGGAAGCTTGGCAACCCCTTCCCATGAAAGTGTTACTCGCCAGTCACTGCTTAGGGCAACATCAAGAGGAAACAAAACGTAGAGATAGAACGTGAAACTACTTTGTTGTGTCAAGTTTCAAGAAGCTAGAACAAACCGTGTTGGATTTAGAGTTCCAAATACATCTATCAATATAGGAGAAAACAGAGTGAAACCTAAAAATTCAAACTGTTACTGGAAATGAACGCTTCAACATAGAAGAACGAAATTTGGGGAACCAAGTCGCCTTAGTGTACTGATCATTACCTGAAAGTATCATCCAGTTTGGGTGAAAAAATATTTGCTGAGATTTCTGGAGATTCGTAATTTTTGGAAGCTTGGCAACCCCTTCCCATGAAAGTGTTTCTCGCCAGTCACTGCTTAGGGCTACATGAAGAGGAAACAAAACGTAGAGATAGAACGTGAAACTACTTTGTTGTGTCAAGTTTCAAGAAGCTAGCAAAACCGTGTTGGATTTAGAGTTCCAAATACATCTATCAATATAGGAGAAAACAGAGTGAAACCTAAAAATTCAAACTGTTACTGGAAATGAACGCTTCAACACAGAAGAACGAAATTTGGGGAACCAAGTCGTCTTAGTGTACTGATCATTACCTGAAAGTATCATCCAGTTTGGGTGAAAAAAATATTTGCTGAGATTTCTGGAGATTCGTAATTTTTGGAAGCTTGGCAACCCCTTCCCATGAAAGTGTTACTCGCCAGTCACTGCTTAGGGCAACATCAAGAGGAAACAAAACGTAGAGATAGAACGTGAAACTACTTTGTTGTGTCAAGTTTCAAGAAGCTAGAACAAACCGTGTTGGATTTAGAGTTCCAAATACATCTATCAATATAGGAGAAAACAGAGTGAAACCTAAAAATTCAAACTGTTACTGGAAATGAACGCTTCAACATAGAAGAACGAAATTTGGGGAACCAAGTCGCCTTAGTGTACTGATCATTACCTGAAAGTATCATCCAGTTTGGGTGAAAAAATATTTGCTGAGATTTCTGGAGATTCGTAATTTTTGGAAGCTTGGCAACCCCTTCCCATGAAAGTGTTTCTCGCCAGTCACTGCTTAGGGCAACATCAAGAGGAAACAAAACGTAGAGATAGAACGTGAAACTACTTTGTTGTGTCAAGTTTCAAGAAGCTAGAATAAACCGTGTTGGATTTAGAGTTCCAAATACATCTATCAATATAGGAGAAAACAGAGTGAAACCTAAAAATTCAAACTGTTACTGGAAATGAACGCTTCAACATAGAAGAACGAAATTTGGGGAACCAAGTCGCCTTAGTGTACTGATCATTACCTGAAAGTATCATCCAGTTTGGGTGAAAAAATATTTGCTGAGATTTCTGGAGATTCGTAATTTTTGGAAGCTTGGCAACCCCTTCCCATGAAAGTGTTTCTCGCCAGTCACTGCTTAGGGCTACATCAAGAGGAAACAAAACGTAGAGATAGAATGTGAAACTACTTTGTTGTGTCAAGTTTCAAGAAGCTAGCACAAACCATGTTGGATTTAGAGTTCCAAATACATCTATCAATATAGGAGAAAACAGAGTGAAACCTAAAAATTCAAACTGTTACTGGAAATGAACGCTTCAACATAGAAGAATGAAATTTGGGGAACCAAGTCGCCTAAGTGTACTGATCATTACCTGAAAGTATCATCCAGTTTGGGTGAAAAAATATTTGCTGAGATTTCTGGAGATTCGTAATTTTTGGACGCTTGGCAACCCCTTCCCATGAAAGTGTTTCTCGCCAGTCACTGCTTAGGGCAACATCAAGAGGAAACAAAACGTAGAGATAGAACGTGAAACTACTTTGTTGTGTCAAGTTTCAAGAAGCTAGCACAAACCGTGTTGGATTTAGAGTTCCAAATACATCTATCAATATAGGAGAAAACAGAGTGAAACCTAAAAATTCAAACTGGTACTGGAAATGAACGCTTCAACATAGAAGAACGAAATTTGGGGAACCAAGTCGCCTTAGTGTACTGATCATTACCTGAAAGTATCATCCAGTTTGGGTGAAAAAATATTTGCTGAGATTTCTGGAGATTCGTAATTTTTGGAAGCTTGGCAACCCCTTCCCATGAAAGTGTTTCTCGCCAGTCACTGCCTAGGGCAACATCAAGAGGAAACAAAACGTAGAGATAGAACGTGAAACTACTTTGTTGTGTCAAGTTTCAAGAAGCTAGCACAAACCATGTTGGATTTAGAGTTCCAAATACATCTATCAATATAGGAGAAAAGAGAGTGAAACCTAAAAATTCAAACTGTTACTGGAAATGAACGCTTCAACATAGAAGAATGAAATTTGGGGAACCAAGTCGCCTTAGTGTACTGATCATTACCTGAAAGTATCATCCAGTTTGGGTGAAAAAATATTTGCTGAGATTTCTGGAGATTCGTAATTTTTGGAAGCTTGGCAACCCCTTCCCATGAAAGTGTTTCTCGCCAGTCACTGCTTAGGGCTACATCAAGAGGAAACAAAACGTAGAGATAGAACGTGAAACTACTTTGTTTTGTCAACTTTCAAGAAGCTAGCACAAACCGTGTTGGATTCAGAGTTCCAAATATATCTATCAATATAGGAGAAAAGAGAGTGAAACCTAAAAATTCAAACTGTTACTGGAAATGAACGCTTCAACATAGAAGAATGAAATTTGGGGAACCAAGTCGCCTTAGTGTACTGATCATTACCTGAAAGTATCATCCAGTTTGGGTGAAAAAATATTTGCTGAGATTTCTGGAGATTCGTAATTTTTGGAGACTTGGCAAACCCTTCCCATGAAAGTGTTTCTCGCCAGTCACTGCTTAGGGCTACATCAAGAGGAAACAAAACGTAGAGATAGAACGTGAAACTACTTTGTTGTGTCAAGTTTCAAGAAGCTAGCACAAACCGTGTTGGATTTAGAGTTCCAAATACATCTATCAATATAGGAGAAAACAGAGTGAAACCTAAAAATTCAAACTGTTACTGGAAATGAACGCTTCAACATAGAAGAACGAAATTTGGGGAACCAAGTCGCCTTAGTGTACTGATCATTACCTGAAAGTATCATCCAGTTTGGGTGAAAAAATATTTGCTGAGATTTCTGGAGATTCGTAATTTTTGGAAGCTTGGCAACCCCTTCCCATGAAAGTGTTTCTCGCCAGTCACTGCCTAGGGCAACATCAAGAGGAAACAAAACGTAGAGATAGAACGTGAAACTACTTTGTTGTGTCAAGTTTCAAGAAGCTAGCACAAACCGTGTTGGATTTAGAGTTCCAAATACATCTATCAATATAGGAGAAAACAGAGTGAAACCTAAAAATTCAAACTGGTACTGGAAATGAACACTTCAACATAGAAGAACGAAATTTGGGGAACCAAGTCGCCTTAGTGTACTGATCATTACCTGAAAGTATCATCCAGTTTGGGTGAAAAAATATTTGCTGAGATTTCTGGAGATTCGTAATTTTTGGAGACTTGGCAAACCCTTCCCATGAAAGTGTTTCTCGCCAGTCACTGCTTAGGGCTACATGAAGAGGAAACAAAACGTAGAGATAGAACGTGAAACTACTTTGTTGTGTCAAGTTTCAAGAAGCTAGCAAAACCGTGTTGGATTTAGAGTTCCAAATACATCTATCAATATAGGAGAAAACAGAGTGAAACCTAAAAATTCAAACTGTTACTGGAAATGAACGCTTCAACACAGAAGAACGAAATTTGGGGAACCAAGTCGTCTTAGTGTACTGATCATTACCTGAAAGTATCATCCAGTTTGGGTGAAAAAAATATTTGCTGAGATTTCTGGAGATTCGTAATTTTTGGAAGCTTGGCAACCCCTTCCCATGAAAGTGTTACTCGCCAGTCACTGCTTAGGGCAACATCAAGAGGAAACAAAACGTAGAGATAGAACGTGAAACTACTTTGTTGTGTCAAGTTTCAAGAAGCTAGAACAAACCGTGTTGGATTTAGAGTTCCAAATACATCTATCAATATAGGAGAAAACAGAGTGAAACCTAAAAATTCAAACTGTTACTGGAAATGAACGCTTCAACATAGAAGAACGAAATTTGGGGAACCAAGTCGCCTTAGTGTACTGATCATTACCTGAAAGTATCATCCAGTTTGGGTGAAAAAATATTTGCTGAGATTTCTGGAGATTCGTAATTTTTGGAAGCTTGGCAACCCCTTCCCATGAAAGTGTTTCTCGCCAGTCACTGCTTAGGGCTACATCAAGAGGAAACAAAACGTAGAGATAGAATGTGAAACTACTTTGTTGTGTCAAGTTTCAAGAAGCTAGCACAAACCATGTTGGATTTAGAGTTCCAAATACATCTATCAATATAGGAGAAAACAGAGTGAAACCTAAAAATTCAAACTGTTACTGGAAATGAACGCTTCAACATAGAAGAATGAAATTTGGGGAACCAAGTCGCCTTAGTGTACTGATCATTACCTGAAAGTATCATCCAGTTTGGGTGAAAAAATATTTGCTGAGATTTCTGGAGATTCGTAATTTTTGGAGACTTGGCAAACCCTTCCCATGAAAGTGTTTCTCGCCAGTCACTGCTTAGGGCTACATCAAGAGGAAACAAAACGTAGAGATAGAACGTGAAACTACTTTGCTGTGTCAAGTTTCAAGAAGCTAGCACAAACCGTGTTGGATTTAGAGTTCCAAATACATCTATCAATATAGGAGAAAACAGAGTGAAACCTAAAAATTCAAACTGTTACTGGAAATGAACGCTTCAACATAGAAGAACGAAATTTGGGGAACCAAGTCGCCTTAGTGTACTGATCATTACCTGAAAGTATCATCCAGTTTGGGTGAAAAAATATTTGCTGAGATTTCTGGAGATTCGTAATTTTTGGAAGCTTGGCAACCCCTTCCCATGAAAGTGTTTCTCGCCAGTCACTGCCTAGGGCAACATCAAGAGGAAACAAAACGTAGAGATAGAACGTGAAACTACTTTGTTGTGTCAAGCTTCAAGAAGCTACCACAAACCGTGTTGGATTTAGAGTTCCAAATACATCTATCAATATAGGAGAAAACAGAGTGAAACCTAAAAATTCAAACTGTTACTGGAAATGAACGCTTCAACATAGAAGAACGAAATTTGGGGAACCAAGTCGCCTTAGTGTACTGATCATTACCTGAAAGTATCATCCAGTTTGGGTGAAAAAATATTTGCTGAGATTTCTGGAGATTCGTAATTTTTGGAGACTTGGCAAACCCTTCCCATGAAAGTGTTTCTCGCCAGTCACTGCTTAGGGCTACATGAAGAGGAAACAAAACGTAGAGATAGAACGTGAAACTACTTTGTTGTGTCAAGTTTCAAGAAGCTAGCAAAACCGTGTTGGATTTAGAGTTCCAAATACATCTATCAATATAGGAGAAAACAGAGTGAAACCTAAAAATTCAAACTGTTACTGGAAATGAACGCTTCAACACAGAAGAACGAAATTTGGGGAACCAAGTCGTCTTAGTGTACTGATCATTACCTGAAAGTATCATCCAGTTTGGGTGAAAAAAATATTTGCTGAGATTTCTGGAAATTCGTAATTTTTGGAAGCTTGGCAACCCCTTCCCATGAAAGTGTTACTCGCCAGTCACTGCTTAGGGCAACATCAAGAGGAAACAAAACGTAGAGATAGAACGTGAAACTACTTTGTTGTGTCAAGTTTCAAGAAGCTAGAACAAACCGTGTTGGATTTAGAGTTCCAAATACATCTATCAATATAGGAGAAAACAGAGTGAAACCTAAAAATTCAAACTGTTACTGGAAATGAACGCTTCAACATAGAAGAACGAAATTTGGGGAACCAAGTCGCCTTAGTGTACTGATCATTACCTGAAAGTATCATCCAGTTTGGGTGAAAAAATATTTGCTGAGATTTCTGGAGATTCGTAATTTTTGGAAGCTTGGCAACCCCTTCCCATGAAAGTGTTTCTCGCCAGTCACTGCTTAGGGCTACATCAAGAGGAAACAAAACGTAGAGATAGAATGTGAAACTACTTTGTTGTGTCAAGTTTCAAGAAGCTAGCACAAACCATGTTGGATTTAGAGTTCCAAATACATCTATCAATATAGGAGAAAACAGAGTGAAACCTAAAAATTCAAACTGTTACTGGAAATGAACGCTTCAACATAGAAGAATGAAATTTGGGGAACCACGTCGCCTTAGTGTACTGATCATTACCTGAAAGTATCATCCAGTTTGGGTGAAAAAATATTTGCTGAGATTTCTGGAGATTCGTAATTTTTGGAGACTTGGCAAACCCTTCCCATGAAAGTGTTTCTCGCCAGTCACTGCTTAGGGCTACATCAAGAGGAAACAAAACGTAGAGATAGAACGTGAAACTACTTTGCTGTGTCAAGTTTCAAGAAGCTAGCACAAACCGTTTTGGATTTAGCGTTCCAAATACATCTATCAATATAGGAGAAAACAGAGTGAAACCTAAAAATTCAAACTGTTACTGGAAATGAACGCTTCAACATAGAAGAACGAAATTTGGGGAACCAAGTCGCCTTAGTGTACTGATCATTACCTGAAAGTATCATCCAGTTTGGGTGAAAAAATATTTGCTGAGATTTCTGGAGATTCGTAATTTTTGGAAGCTTGGCAACCCCTTCCCATGAAAGTGTTTCTCGCCAGTCACTGCTTAGGGCTACATCAAGAGGAAACAAAACGTAGAGATAGAATGTGAAACTACTTTGTTGTGTCAAGCTTCAAGAAGCTACCACAAATCGTGTTGGATTTAGAGTTCCAATACATCTATCAATATAGGAGAAAACAGAGTGAAACCTAAAAATTCAAACTGTTAGTGGAAATGAACGCTTCAACATAGAAGAACAAAATTTGGGGAACCAAGTCGCCTTAGTGTACTGATCATTACCTGAAAGTATCATCCGGTTTGGGTGAAAAAATATTTGCTGAGATTTCTGGAGATTCGTAATTTTTGGAAGCTTGGCAACCCCTTCCCATGAAAGTGTTTCTCGCCAGTCACTGCTTAGGGCTACATCAAGAGGAAACAAAACGTAGAGATAGAACGTGAAACTACTTTGTTTTGTCAACTTTCAAGAAGCTAGCACAAACCGTGTTGGATTCAGAGTTCCAAATATATCTATCAATATAGGAGAAAAGAGAGTGAAACCTAAAAATTCAAACTGTTACTGGAAATGAACGCTTCAACATAGAAGAATGAAATTTGGGGAACCAAGTCGCCTTAGTGTACTGATCATTACCTGAAAGTATCATCCAGTTTGGGTGAAAAAATATTTGCTGAGATTTCTGGAGATTCGTAATTTTTGGAGACTTGGCAAACCCTTCACATGAAAGTGTTTCTCGCCAGTCACTGCTTAGGGCTACATCAAGAGGAAACAAAACGTAGAGATAGAACTTGAAACTACTTTGTTGTGTCAAGTTTCAAGAAGCTAGCACAAACCGTGTTGGATTTAGAGTTCCAAATACATCTATCAATATAGGAGAAAACAGAGTGAAACCTAAAAATTCAAACTGTTACTGGAAATGAACGCTTCAACATAGAAGAACGAAATTTGGGGAACCAAGTCGCCTTAGTGTACTGATCATTACCTGAAAGTATCATCCAGTTTGGGTGAAAAAATATTTGCTGAGATTTCTGGAGATTCGTAATTTTTGGAAGCTTGGCAACCCCTTCCCATGAAAGTGTTTCTCGCCAGTCACTGCCTAGGGCAACATCAAGAGGAAACAAAACGTAGAGATAGAACGTGAAACTACTTTGTTGTGTCAAGTTTCAAGAAGCTAGCACAAACCGTGTTGGATTTAGAGTTCCAAATACATCTATCAATATAGGAGAAAACAGAGTGAAACCTAAAAATTCAAACTGGTACTGGAAATGAACACTTCAACATAGAAGAACGAAATTTGGGGAACCAAGTCGTCTTAGTGTACTGATCATTACCTGAAAGTATCATCCAGTTTGGGTGAAAAAAATATTTGCTGAGATTTCTGGAGATTCGTAATTTTTGGAAGCTTGGCAACCCCTTCCCATGAAAGTGTTACTCGCCAGTCACTGCTTAGGGCAACATCAAGAGGAAACAAAACGTAGAGATAGAACGTGAAACTACTTTGTTGTGTCAAGTTTCAAGAAGCTAGAACAAACCGTGTTGGATTTAGAGTTCCAAATACATCTATCAATATAGGAGAAAACAGAGTGAAACCTAAAAATTCAAACTGTTACTGGAAATGAACGCTTCAACATAGAAGAACGAAATTTGGGGAACCAAGTCGCCTTAGTGTACTGATCATTACCTGAAAGTATCATCCAGTTTGGGTGAAAAAATATTTGCTGAGATTTCTGGAGATTCGTAATTTTTGGAAGCTTGGCAACCCCTTCCCATGAAAGTGTTTCTCGCCAGTCACTGCCTAGGGCAACATCAAGAGGAAACAAAACGTAGAGATAGAACGTGAAACTACTTTGTTGTGTCAAGTTTCAAGAAGCTAGCACAAACCGTGTTGGATTTAGAGTTCCAAATACATCTATCAATATAGGAGAAAACAGAGTGAAACCTAAAAATTCAAACTGTTACTGGAAATGAACGCTTCAACATAGAAGAACGAAATTTGGGGAACCAAGTCGTCTTAGTGTACTGATCATTACCTGAAAGTATCATCCAGTTTGGGTGAAAAAATATTTGCTGAGATTTCTGGAGATTCGTAATTTTTGGAAGCTTGGCAACCCCTTCCCATGAAAGTGTTTCTCGCCAGTCACTGCCTAGGGCAACATCAAGAGGAAACAAAACGTAGAGATAGAACGTGAAACTACTTTGTTGTGTCAAGTTTCAAGAAGCTAGCACAAACCGTGTTGGATTTAGAGTTCCAAATACATCTATCAATATAGGAGAAAACAGAGTGAAACCTAAAAATTCAAACTGGTACTGGAAATGAACACTTCAACATAGAAGAACGAAATTTGGGGAACCAAGTTGTCTCAGTGTACTGATCATTACCTGAAAGTATCATCCAGTTTGGGTGAAAAAAATATTTGCTGAGATTTCTGGAGATTCGTAATTTTTGGAAGCTTGGCAACCCCTTCCCATGAAAGTGTTACTTGCCAGTCACTGCTTAGGGCAACATCAAGAGGAAACAAAACGTAGAGATAGAACGTGAAACTACTTTGTTGTGTCAAGTTTCAAGAAGCTAGAACAAACCGTGTTGGATTTAGAGTTCCAAATACATCTATCAATATAGGAGAAAACAGAGTGAAACCTAAAAATTCAAACTGTTACTGGAAATGAACGCTTCAACATAGAAGAACGAAATTTGGGGAACCAAGTCGCCTTAGTGTACTGATCATTACCTGAAAGTATCATCCAGTTTGGGTGAAAAAATATTTGCTGAGATTTCTGGAGATTCGTAATTTTTGGAAGCTTGGCAACCCCTTCCCATGAAAGTGTTTCTCGCCAGTCACTGCCTAGGGCAACATCAAGAGGAAACAAAACGTAGAGATAGAACGTGAAACTACTTTGTTGTGTCAAGTTTCAAGAAGCTAGCACAAACCGTGTTGGATTTAGAGTTCCAAATACATCTATCAATATAGGAGAAAACAGAGTGAAACCTAAAAATTCAAACTGGTACTGGAAATGAACACTTCAACATAGAAGAACGAAATTTGGGGAACCAAGTCGCCTTAGTGTACTGATCATTACCTGAAAGTATCATCCAGTTTGGGTGAAAAAATATTTGCTGAGATTTCTGGAGATTCGTAATTTTTGGAGACTTGGCAAACCCTTCCCATGAAAGTGTTTCTCGCCAGTCACTGCTTAGGGCTACATGAAGAGGAAACAAAACGTAGAGATAGAACGTGAAACTACTTTGTTGTGTCAAGTTTCAAGAAGCTAGCAAAACCGTGTTGGATTTAGAGTTCCAAATACATCTATCAATATAGGAGAAAACAGAGTGAAACCTAAAAATTCAAACTGTTACTGGAAATGAACGCTTCAACACAGAAGAACGAAATTTGGGGAACCAAGTCGTCTTAGTGTACTGATCATTACCTGAAAGTATCATCCAGTTTGGGTGAAAAAAATATTTGCTGAGATTTCTGGAGATTCGTAATTTTTGGAAGCTTGGCAACCCCTTCCCATGAAAGTGTTACTCGCCAGTCACTGCTTAGGGCAACATCAAGAGGAAACAAAACGTAGAGATAGAACGTGAAACTACTTTGTTGTGTCAAGTTTCAAGAAGCTAGAACAAACCGTGTTGGATTTAGAGTTCCAAATACATCTATCAATATAGGAGAAAACAGAGTGAAACCTAAAAATTCAAACTGTTACTGGAAATGAACGCTTCAACATAGAAGAACGAAATTTGGGGAACCAAGTCGCCTTAGTGTACTGATCATTACCTGAAAGTATCATCCAGTTTGGGTGAAAAAATATTTGCTGAGATTTCTGGAGATTCGTAATTTTTGGAAGCTTGGCAACCCCTTCCCATGAAAGTGTTTCTCGCCAGTCACTGCTTAGGGCTACATCAAGAGGAAACAAAACGTAGAGATAGAATGTGAAACTACTTTGTTGTGTCAAGTTTCAAGAAGCTAGCACAAACCATGTTGGATTTAGAGTTCCAAATACATCTATCAATATAGGAGAAAACAGAGTGAAACCTAAAAATTCAAACTGTTACTGGAAATGAACGCTTCAACATAGAAGAATGAAATTTGGGGAACCAAGTCGCCTTAGTGTACTGATCATTACCTGAAAGTATCATCCAGTTTGGGTGAAAAAATATTTGCTGAGATTTCTGGAGATTCGTAATTTTTGGAAGCTTGGCAACCCCTTCCCATGAAAGTGTTTCTCGCCAGTCACTGCCTAGGGCAACATCAAGAGGAAACAAAACGTAGAGATAGAACGTGAAACTACTTTGTTGTGTCAAGTTTCAAGAAGCTAGCACAAACCGTGTTGGATTTAGAGTTCCAAATACATCTATCAATATAGGAGAAAACAGAGTGAAACCTAAAAATTCAAACTGTTACTGGAAATGAACGCTTCAACATGGAAGAACGAAATTTGGGGAACCAAGTCGCCTTAGTGTACTGATCATTACCTGAAAGTATCATCCAGTTTGGGTGAAAAAATATTTGCTGAGATTTCTGGAGATTCGTAATTTTTGGAGACTTGGCAAACCCTTCCCATGAAAGTGTATCTCGCCAGTCACTGCTTAGGGCTACATGAAGAGGAAACAAAACGTAGAGATAGAACGTGAAACTACTTTGTTGTGTCAAGTTTCAAGAAGCTAGCAAAACCGTGTTGGATTTAGAGTTCCAAATACATCTATCAATATAGGAGAAAACAGAGTGAAACCTAAAAATTCAAACTGTTACTGGAAATGAACGCTTCAACACAGAAGAACGAAATTTGGGGAACCAAGTCGCCTTAGTGTACTGATCATTACCTGAAAGTATCATCCAGTTTGGGTGAAAAAATATTTGCTGAGATTTCTGGAGATTCGTAATTTTTGGAAGCTTGGCAACCCCTTCCCATGAAAGTGTTTCTCGCCAGTCACTGCCTAGGGCAACATCAAGAGGAAACAAAACGTAGAGATAGAACGTGAAACTACTTTGTTGTGTCAAGTTTCAAGAAGCTAGCACAAACCGTGTTGGATTTAGAGTTCCAAATACATCTATCAATATAGGAGAAAACAGAGTGAAACCTAAAAATTCAAACTGTTACTGGAAATGAACGCTTCAACATGGAAGAACGAAATTTGGGGAACCAAGTCGCCTTAGTGTACTGATCATTACCTGAAAGTATCATCCAGTTTGGGTGAAAAAATATTTGCTGAGATTTCTGGAGATTCGTAATTTTTGGAGACTTGGCAAACCCTTCCCATGAAAGTGTATCTCGCCAGTCACAGCTTAGGGCTACATGAAGAGGAAACAAAACGTAGAGATAGAACGTGAAACTACTTTGTTGTGTCAAGTTTCAAGAAGCTAGCAAAACCGTGTTGGATTTAGAGTTCCAAATACATCTATCAATATAGGAGAAAACAGAGTGAAACCTAAAAATTCAAACTGTTACTGGAAATGAACGCTTCAACACAGAAGAACGAAATTTGGGGAACCAAGTCGTCTTAGTGTACTGATCATTACCTGAAAGTATCATCCAGTTTGGGTGAAAAAAATATTTGCTGAGATTTCTGGAGATTCGTAATTTTTGGAAGCTTGGCAACCCCTTCCCATGAAAGTGTTACTCGCCAGTCACTGCTTAGGGCAACATCAAGAGGAAACAAAACGTAGAGATAGAACGTGAAACTACTTTGTTGTGTCAAGTTTCAAGAAGCTAGAACAAACCGTGTTGGATTTAGAGTTCCAAATACATCTATCAATATAGGAGAAAACAGAGTGAAACCTAAAAATTCAAACTGTTACTGGAAATGAACGCTTCAACATAGAAGAACGAAATTTGGGGAACCAAGTCGCCTTAGTGTACTGATCATTACCTGAAAGTATCATCCAGTTTGGGTGAAAAAATATTTGCTGAGATTTCTGGAGATTCGTAATTTTTGGAAGCTTGGCAACCCCTTCCCATGAAAGTGTTTCTCGCCAGTCACTGCTTAGGGCTACATCAAGAGGAAACAAAACGTAGAGATAGAATGTGAAACTACTTTGTTGTGTCAAGTTTCAAGAAGCTAGCACAAACCATGTTGGATTTAGAGTTCCAAATACATCTATCAATATAGGAGAAAACAGAGTGAAACCTAAAAATTCAAACTGTTACTGGAAATGAACGCTTCAACATAGAAGAATGAAATTTGGGGAACCAAGTCGCCTTAGTGTACTGATCATTACCTGAAAGTATCATCCAGTTTGGGTGAAAAAATATTTGCTGAGATTTCTGGAGATTCGTAATTTTTGGAGACTTGGCAAACCCTTCCCATGAAAGTGTTTCTCGCCAGTCACTGCTTAGGGCTACATCAAGAGGAAACAAAACGTAGAGATAGAACGTGAAACTACTTTGCTGTGTCAAGTTTCAAGAAGCTAGCACAAACCGTTTTGGATTTAGCGTTCCAAATACATCTATCAATATAGGAGAAAACAGAGTGAAACCTAAAAATTCAAACTGTTACTGGAAATGAACGCTTCAACATAGAAGAACGAAATTTGGGGAACCAAGTCGCCTTAGTGTACTGATCATTACCTGAAAGTATCATCCAGTTTGGGTGAAAAAATATTTGCTGAGATTTCTGGAGATTCGTAATTTTTGGAAGCTTGGCAACCCCTTCCCATGAAAGTGTTTCTCGCCAGTCACTGCCTAGGGCAACATCAAGAGGAAACAAAACGTAGAGATAGAACGTGAAACTACATTGTTGTGTCAAGTTTCAAGAAGCTAGCACAAACCGTGTTGGATTTAGAGTTCCAAATACATCTATCAATATAGGAGAAAACAGAGTGAAACCTAAAAATTCAAACTGGTACTGGAAATGAACACTTCAACATAGAAGAACGAAATTTGGGGAACCAAGTCGTCTTAGTGTACTGATCATTACCTGAAAGTATCATCCAGTTTGGGTGAAAAAAATATTTGCTGAGATTTCTGGAGATTCGTAATTTTTGGAAGCTTGGCAACCCCTTCCCATGAAAGTGTTACTCGCCAGTCACTGCTTAGGGCTACATCAAGAGGAAACAAAACGTAGAGATAGAACGTGAAACTACTTTGTTGTGTCAAGTTTCAAGAAGCTAGAACAAACCGTGTTGGATTTAGAGTTCCAAATACATCTATCAATATAGGAGAAAACAGAGTGAAACCTAAAAATTCAAACTGTTACTGGAAATGAACGCTTCAACATAGAAGAACGAAATTTGGGGAACCAAGTCGCCTTAGTGTACTGATCATTACCTGAAAGTATCATCCAGTTTGGGTGAAAAAATATTTGCTGAGATTTCTGGAGATTCGTAATTTTTGGAAGCTTGGCAACCCCTTCCCATGAAAGTGTTTCTCGCCAGTCACTGCTTAGGGCTACATCAAGAAGAAACAAAACGTAGAGATAGAATGTGAAACTACTTTGTTGTGTCAAGTTTCAAGAAGCTAGCACAAACCATGTTGGATTTAGAGTTCCAAATACATCTATCAATATAGGAGAAAACAGAGTGAAACCTAAAAATTCAAACTGTTACTGGAAATGAACGCTTCAACATAGAAGAATGAAATTTGGGGAACCAAGTCGCCTTAGTGTACTGATCATTACCTGAAAGTATCATCCAGTTTGGGTGAAAAAATATTTGCTGAGATTTCTGGAGATTCGTAATTTTTGGAGACTTGGCAAACCCTTCCCATGAAAGTGTTTCTCGCCAGTCACTGCTTAGGGCTACATCAAGAGGAAACAAAACGTAGAGATAGAACGTGAAACTACTTTGCTGTGTCAAGTTTCAAGAAGCTAGCACAAACCGTTTTGGATTTAGCGTTCCAAATACATCTATCAATATAGGAGAAAAGAGAGTGAAACCTAAAAATTCAAACTGTTACTGGAAATGAACGCTTCAACATAGAAGAATGAAATTTGGGGAACCAAGTCGCCTTAGTGTACTGATCATTACCTGAAAGTATCATCCAGTTTGGGTGAAAAAATATTTGCTGAGATTTCTGGAGATTCGTAATTTTTGGAGACTTGGCAAACCCTTCCCATGAAAGTGTTTCTCGCCAGTCACTGCTTAGGGCTACATCAAGAGGAAACAAAACGTAGAGATAGAATGTGAAACTACTTTGTTGTGTCAAGCTTCAAGAAGCTACCACAAATCGTGTTGGATTTAGAGTTCCAATACATCTATCAATATAGGAGAAAACAGAGTGAAACCTAAAAATTCAAACTGTTACTGGAAATGAACGCTTCAACATAGAAGAACAAAATTTGGGGAACCAAGTCGCCTTAGTGTACTGATCATTACCTGAAAGTATCATCCAGTTTGGGTGAAAAAATATTTGCTGAGATTTCTGGAGATTCGTAATTTTTGGAAGCTTGGCAACCCCTTCCCATGAAAGTGTTTCTCGCCAGTCACTGCTTAGGGCTACATCAAGAGGAAACAAAACGTAGAGATAGAACGTGAAACTACTTTGTTTTGTCAACTTTCAAGAAGCTAGCACAAACCGTGTTGGATTCAGAGTTCCAAATATATCTATCAATATAGGAGAAAAGAGAGTGAAACCTAAAAATTCAAACTGTTACTGGAAATGAACGCTTCAACATAGAAGAATGAAATTTGGGGAACCAAGTCGCCTTAGTGTACTGATCATTACCTGAAAGTATCATCCAGTTTGGGTGAAAAAATATTTGCTGAGATTTCTGGAGATTCGTAATTTTTGGAGACTTGGCAAACCCTTCCCATGAAAGTGTTTCTCGCCAGTCACTGCTTAGGGCTACATCAAGAGGAAACAAAACGTAGAGATAGAACGTGAAACTACTTTGTTGTGTCAAGTTTCAAGAAGCTAGCACAAACCGTGTTGGATTTAGAGTTCCAAATACATCTATCAATATAGGAGAAAACAGAGTGAAACCTAAAAATTCAAACTGGTACTGGAAATGAACACTTCAACATAGAAGAACGAAATTTGGGGAACCAAGTCGCCTTAGTGTACTGATCATTACCTGAAAGTATCATCCAGTTTGGGTGAAAAAATATTTGCTGAGATTTCTGGAGATTCGTAATTTTTGGAGACTTGGCAAACCCTTCCCATGAAAGTGTTTCTCGCCAGTCACTGCTTAGGGCTACATGAAGAGGAAACAAAACGTAGAGATAGAACGTGAAACTACTTTGTTGTGTCAAGTTTCAAGAAGCTAGCAAAACCGTGTTGGATTTAGAGTTCCAAATACATCTATCAATATAGGAGAAAACAGAGTGAAACCTAAAAATTCAAACTGTTACTGGAAATGAACGCTTCAACACAGAAGAACGAAATTTGGGGAACCAAGTCGTCTTAGTGTACTGATCATTACCTGAAAGTATCATCCAGTTTGGGTGAAAAAAATATTTGCTGAGATTTCTGGAGATTCGTAATTTTTGGAAGCTTGGCAACCCCTTCCCATGAAAGTGTTACTCGCCAGTCACTGCTTAGGGCAACATCAAGAGGAAACAAAACGTAGAGATAGAACGTGAAACTACTTTGTTGTGTCAAGTTTCAAGAAGCTAGAACAAACCGTGTTGGATTTAGAGTTCCAAATACATCTATCAATATAGGAGAAAACAGAGTGAAACCTAAAAATTCAAACTGTTACTGGAAATGAACGCTTCAACATAGAAGAACGAAATTTGGGGAACCAAGTCGCCTTAGTGTACTGATCATTACCTGAAAGTATCATCCAGTTTGGGTGAAAAAATATTTGCTGAGATTTCTGGAGATTCGTAATTTTTGGAGACTTGGCAAACCCTTCCCATGAAAGTGTTTCTCGCCAGTCACTGCTTAGGGCTACATCAAGAGGAAACAAAACGTAGAGATAGAACGTGAAACTACTTTGTTGTGTCAAGTTTCAAGAAGCTAGCACAAACCGTGTTGGATTTAGAGTTCCAAATACATCTATCAATATAGGAGAAAACAGAGTGAAACCTAAAAATTCAAACTGTTACTGGAAATGAACGCTTCAACATAGAAGAACGAAATTTGGGGAACCAAGTCGCCTTAGTGTACTGATCATTACCTGAAAGTATCATCCAGTTTGGGTGAAAAAATATTTGCTGAGATTTCTGGAGATTCGTAATTTTTGGAAGCTTGGCAACCCCTTCCCATGAAAGTGTTTCTCGCCAGTCACTGCCTAGGGCAACATCAAGAGGAAACAAAACGTAGAGATACAACGTGAAACTACTTTGTTGTGTCAAGTTTCAAGAAGCTAGCACAAACCGTGTTGGATTTAGAGTTCCAAATACATCTATCAATATAGGAGAAAACAGAGTGAAACCTAAAAATTCAAACTGGTACTGGAAATGAACACTTCAACATAGAAGAACGAAATTTGGGGAACCAAGTCGCCTTAGTGTACTGATCATTACCTGAAAGTATCATCCAGTTTGGGTGAAAAAATATTTGCTGAGATTTCTGGAGATTCGTAATTTTTGGAGACTTGGCAAACCCTTCCCATGAAAGTGTTTCTCGCCAGTCACTGCTTAGGGCTACATGAAGAGGAAACAAAACGTAGAGATAGAACGTGAAACTACTTTGTTGTGTCAAGTTTCAAGATGCTAGCAAAACCGTGTTGGATTTAGAGTTCCAAATACATCTATCAATATAGGAGAAAACAGAGTGAAACCTAAAAATTCAAACTGTTACTGGAAATGAACGCTTCAACACAGAAGAACGAAATTTGGGGAACCAAGTCGTCTTAGTGTACTGATCATTACCTGAAAGTATCATCCAGTTTGGGTGAAAAAAATATTTGCTGAGATTTCTGGAGATTCGTAATTTTTGGAAGCTTGGCAACCCCTTCCCATGAAAGTGTTACTCGCCAGTCACTGTAGGGCAACATCAAGAGAAAACAAAACGTAGAGATAGAACGTGAAACTACTTTGTTGTGTCAAGTTTCAAGAAGCTAGAACAAACCGTGTTGGATTTAGAGTTCCAAATACATCTATCAATATAGGAGAAAACAGAGTGAAACCTAAAAATTCAAACTGTTACTGGAAATGAACGCTTCAACATAGAAGAACGAAATTTGGGGAACCAAGTCGCCTTAGTGTACTGATCATTACCTGAAAGTATCATCCAGTTTGGGTGAAAAAATATTTGCTGAGATTTCTGGAGATTCGTAATTTTTGGAAGCTTGGCAACCCCTTCCCATGAAAGTGTTTCTCGCCAGTCACTGCTTAGGGCTACATCAAGAGGAAACAAAACGTAGAGATAGAATGTGAAACTACTTTGTTGTGTCAAGTTTCAAGAAGCTAGCACAAACCATGTTGGATTTAGAGTTCCAAATACATCTATCAATATAGGAGAAAACAGAGTGAAACCTAAAAATTCAAACTGTTACTGGAAATGAACGCTTCAACATAGAAGAATGAAATTTGGGGAACCAAGTCGCCTTAGTGTACTGATCATTACCTGAAAGTATCATCCAGTTTGGGTGAAAAAATATTTGCTGAGATTTCTGGAGATTCGTAATTTTTGGAAGCTTGGCAACCCCTTCCCATGAAAGTGTTTCTCGCCAGTCACTGCCTAGGGCAACATCAAGAGGAAACAAAACGTAGAGATAGAACGTGAAACTACATTGTTGTGTCAAGTTTCAAGAAGCTAGCACAAACCGTGTTGGATTTAGAGTTCCAAATACATCTATCAATATAGGAGAAAACAGAGTGAAACCTAAAAATTCAAACTGGTACTGGAAATGAACACTTCAACATAGAAGAACGAAATTTGGGGAACCAAGTCGTCTTAGTGTACTGATCATTACCTGAAAGTATCATCCAGTTTGGGTGAAAAAATATTTGCTGAGATTTCTGGAGATTCGTAATTTTTGGAAGCTTGGCAACCCCTTCCCATGAAAGTGTTTCTCGCCAGTCACTGCTTAGGGCTACATGAAGAGGAAACAAAACATAGAGATAGAACGTGAAACTACTTTGTTGTGTCAAGTTTCAAGAAGCTAGCAAAACCGTGTTGGATTTAGAGTTCCAAATACATCTATCAATATAGGAGAAAACAGAGTGAAACCTAAAAATTCAAACTGTTACTGGAAATGAACGCTTCAACACAGAAGAACGAAATTTGGGGAACCAAGTCGTCTTAGTGTACTGATCATTACCTGAAAGTATCATCCAGTTTGGGTGAAAAAAATATTTGCTGAGATTTCTGGAGATTCGTAATTTTTGGAAGCTTGGCAACCCCTTCCCATGAAAGTGTTTCTCGCCAGTCACTGCTTAGGGCAACATCAAGAGGAAACAAAACGTAGAGATAGAACGTGAAACTACTTTGTTGTGTCAAGTTTCAAGAAGCTAGAACAAACCGTGTTGGATTTAGAGTTCCAAATACATCTATCAATATAGGAGAAAACAGAGTGAAACCTAAAAATTCAAACTGTTACTGGAAATGAACGCTTCAACATAGAAGAACGAAATTTGGGGAACCAAGTCGCCTTAGTGTACTGATCATTACCTGAAAGTATCATCCAGTTTGGGTGAAAAAATATTTGCTGAGATTTCTGGAGATTCGTAATTTTTGGAAGCTTGGCAACCCCTTCCCATGAAAGTGTTTCTCGCCAGTCACTGCTTAGGGCTACATCAAGAGGAAACAAAACGTAGAGATAGAATGTGAAACTACTTTGTTGTGTCAAGTTTCAAGAAGCTAGCACAAACCATGTTGGATTTAGAGTTCCAAATACATCTATCAATATAGGAGAAAACAGAGTGAAACCTAAAAATTCAAACTGTTACTGGAAATGAACGCTTCAACATAGAAGAATGAAATTTGGGGAACCAAGTCGCCTTAGTGTACTGATTATTACCTGAAAGTATCATCCAGTTTGGGTGAAAAAATATTTGCTGAGATTTCTGGAGATTCGTAATTTTTGGAGACTTGGCAAACCCTTCCCATGAAAGTGTTTCTCGCCAGTCACTGCTTAGGGCTACATCAAGAGGAAACAAAACGTAGAGATAGAACGTGAAACTACTTTGCTGTGTCAAGTTTCAAGAAGCTAGCACAAACCGTGTTGGATTTAGAGTTCCAAATACATCTATCAATATAGGAGAAAACAGAGTGAAACCTAAAAATTCAAACTGTTACTGGAAATGAACGCTTCAACATAGAAGAACGAAATTTGGGGAACCAAGTCGCCTTAGTGTACTGATCATTACCTGAAAGTATCATCCAGTTTGGGTGAAAAAATATTTGCTGAGATTTCTGGAGATTCGTAATTTTTGGAAGCTTGGCAACCCCTTCCCATGAAAGTGTTTCTCGCCAGTCACTGCCTAAGGCAACATCAAGAGGAAACAAAACGTAGAGATAGAACGTGAAACTACTTTGTTGTGTCAAGTTTCAAGAAGCTAGCACAAACCGTGTTGGATTTAGAGTTCCAAATACATCTATCAATATAGGAGAAAACAGAGTGAAACCTAAAAATTCAAACTGGTACTGGAAATGAACGCTTCAACATAGAAGAACGAAGTTTGGGGAACCAAGTCGCCTTAGTGTACTGATCATTACCTGAAAGTATCATCCAGTTTGGGTGAAAAAATATTTGCTGAGATTTCTGGAGATTCGTAATTTTTGGAGACTTGGCAAACCCTTCCCATGAAAGTGTTTCTCGCCAGTCACTGCTTAGGGCTACATGAAGAGGAAACAAAACGTAGAGATAGAACGTGAAACTACTTTGTTGTGTCAAGTTTCAAGAAGCTAGCACAAACCGTGTTGGATTTAGAGTTCCAAATACATCTATCAATATAGGAGAAAACAGAGTGAAACCTAAAAATTCAAACTGTTACTGGAAATGAACGCTTCAACATAGAAGAATGAAATTTGGGGAACCAAGTCGCCTTAGTGTACTGATCATTACCTGAAAGTATCATCCAGTTTGGGTGAAAAAATATTTGCTGAGATTTCTGGAGATTCGTAATTTTTGGAGACTTGGCAAACCCTTCCCATGAAAGTGTTTCTCGCCAGTCACTGCTTAGGGCTACATCAAGAGGAAACAAAACGTAGAGATAGAACGTGAAACTACTTTGCTGTGTCAAGTTTCAAGAAGCTAGCACAAACCGTTTTGGATTTAGCGTTCCAAATACATCTATCAATATAGGAGAAAAGAGAGTGAAACCTAAAAATTCAAACTGGTACTGGAAATGAACGCTTCAACATAGAAGAATGAAATTTGGGGAACCAAGTCGCCTTAGTGTACTGATCATTACCTGAAAGTATCATCCAGTTTGGGTGAAAAAATATTTGCTGAGATTTCTGGAGATTCGTAATTTTTGGAGACTTGGCAAACCCTTCACATGAAAGTGTTTCTCGCCAGTCACTGCTTAGGGCTACATCAAGAGGAAACAAAACGTAGAGATAGAATGTGAAACTACTTTGTTGTGTCAAGTTTCAAGAAGCTAGCACAAACCATGTTGGATTTAGAGTTCCAAATACATCTATCAATATAGGAGAAAACAGAGTGAAACCTAAAAATTCAAACTGTTACTGGAAATGAACGCTTCAACATAGAAGAACGAAATTTGGGGAACCAAGTCGCCTTAGTGTACTGATCATTACCTGAAAGTATCATCCAGTTTGGGTGAAAAAATATTTGCTGAGATTTCTGGAGATTCGTAATTTTTGGAAGCTTGGCAACCCCTTCCCATGAAAGTGTTTCTCGCCAGTCACTGCTTAGGGCTACATCAAGAGGAAACAAAACGTAGAGATAGAATGTGAAACTACTTTGTTGTGTCAAGCTTCAAGAAGCTACCACAAATCGTGTTGGGTTTAGAGTTCCAATACATCTATCAATATAGGAGAAAACAGAGTGAAACTTAAAAATTCAAACTGTTAGTGGAAATGAACGCTTCAACATAGAAGAACGAAATTTGGGGAACCAAGTCGCCTTAGTGTACTGATCATTACCTGAAAGTATCATCCAGTTTGGGTGAAAAAATATTTGCTGAGATTTCTGGAGATTCGTAATTTTTGGAAGCTTGGCAACCCCTTCCCATGAAAGTGTTTCTCGCCAGTCACTGCTTAGGGCTACATGAAGAGGAAACAAAACGTAGAGATAGAACGTGAAACTACTTTGTTGTGTCAAGTTTCAAGAAGCTAGCAAAACCGTGTTGGATTTAGAGTTCCAAATACATCTATCAATATAGGAGAAAACAGAGTGAAACCTAAAAATTCAAACTGTTACTGGAAATGAACGCTTCAACACAGAAGAACGAAATTTGGGGAACCAAGTCGTCTTAGTGTACTGATCATTACCTGAAAGTATCATCCAGTTTGGGTGAAAAAAATATTTGCTGAGATTTCTGGAGATTCGTAATTTTTGGAAGCTTGGCAACCCCTTCCCATGAAAGTGTTTCTCGCCAGTCACTGCTTAGGGCAACATCAAGAGGAAACAAAACGTAGAGATAGAACGTGAAACTACTTTGTTGTGTCAAGTTTCAAGAAGCTAGAACAAACCGTGTTGGATTTAGAGTTCCAAATACATCTATCAATATAGGAGAAAACAGAGTGAAACCTAAAAATTCAAACTGTTACTGGAAATGAACGCTTCAACATAGAAGAACGAAATTTGGGGAACCAAGTCGCCTTAGTGTACTGATCATTACCTGAAAGTATCATCCAGTTTGGGTGAAAAAATATTTGCTGAGATTTCTGGAGATTCGTAATTTTTGGAAGCTTGGCAACCCCTTCCCATGAAAGTGTTTCTCGCCAGTCACTGCTTAGGGCTACATCAAGAGGAAACAAAACGTAGAGATAGAATGTGAAACTACTTTGTTGTGTCAAGTTTCAAGAAGCTAGCACAAACCATGTTGGATTTAGAGTTCCAAATACATCTATCAATATAGGAGAAAACAGAGTGAAACCTAAAAATTCAAACTGTTACTGGAAATGAACGCTTCAACATAGAAGAATGAAATTTGGGGAACCAAGTCGCCTTAGTGTACTGATCATTACCTGAAAGTATCATCCAGTTTGGGTGAAAAAATATTTGCTGAGATTTCTGGAGATTCGTAATTTTTGGAGACTTGGCAAACCCTTCCCATGAAAGTGTTTCTCGCCAGTCACTGCTTAGGGCTACATCAAGAGGAAACAAAACGTAGAGATAGAACGTGAAACTACTTTGCTGTGTCAAGTTTCAAGAAGCTAGCACAAACCGTGTTGGATTTAGAGTTCCAAATACATCTATCAATATAGGAGAAAACAGAGTGAAACCTAAAAATTCAAACTGTTACTGGAAATGAACGCTTCAACATAGAAGAACGAAATTTGGGGAACCAAGTCGCCTTAGTGTACTGATCATTACCTGAAAGTATCATCCAGTTTGGGTGAAAAAATATTTGCTGAGATTTCTGGAGATTCGTAATTTTTGGAGACTTGGCAAACCCTTCCCATGAAAGTGTTTCTCGCCAGTCACTGCCTAAGGCAACATCAAGAGGAAACAAAACGTAGAGATAGAACGTGAAACTACTTTGTTGTGTCAAGTTTCAAGAAGCTAGCACAAACCGTGTTGGATTTAGAGTTCCAAATACATCTATCAATATAGGAGAAAACAGAGTGAAACCTAAAAATTCAAACTGTTACTGGAAATGAACGCTTCAACATAGAAGAACGAAATTTGGGGAACCAAGTCGCATTAGTGTACTGATCATTACCTGAAAGTATCATCCAGTTTGGGTGAAAAAATATTTGCTGAGATTTCTGGAGATTCGTAATTTTTGGAAGCTTGGCAACCCCTTCCCATGAAAGTGTTTCTCGCCAGTCACTGCTTAGGGCTACATGAAGAGGAAACAAAACGTAGAGATAGAACGTGAAACTACTTTGTTGTGTCAAGTTTCAAGAAGCTAGCACAAACCGTGTTGGATTTAGAGTTCCAAATACATCTATCAATATAGGAGAAAACAGAGTGAAACCTAAAAATTCAAACTGTTACTGGAAATGAACGCTTCAACATAGAAGAATGAAATTTGGGGAACCAAGTCGCCTTAGTGTACTGATCATTACCTGAAAGTATCATCCAGTTTGGGTGAAAAAATATTTGCTGAGATTTCTGGAGATTCGTAATTTTTGGAGACTTGGCAAACCCTTCCCATGAAAGTGTTTCTCGCCAGTCACTGCTTAGGGCTACATCAAGAGGAAACAAAACGTAGAGATAGAACGTGAAACTACTTTGCTGTGTCAAGTTTCAAGAAGCTAGCACAAACCGTTTTGGATTTAGCGTTCCAAATACATCTATCAATATAGGAGAAAAGAGAGTGAAACCTAAAAATTCAAACTGTTACTGGAAATGAACGCTTCAACATAGAAGAATGAAATTTGGGGAACCAAGTCGCCTTAGTGTACTGATCATTACCTGAAAGTATCATCCAGTTTGGGTGAAAAAATATTTGCTGAGATTTCTGGAGATTCGTAATTTTTGGAGACTTGGCAAACCCTTCACATGAAAGTGTTTCTCGCCAGTCACTGCTTAGGGCTACATCAAGAGGAAACAAAACGTAGAGATAGAATGTGAAACTACTTTGTTGTGTCAAGTTTCAAGAAGCTAGCACAAACCATGTTGGATTTAGAGTTCCAAATACATCTATCAATATAGGAGAAAACAGAGTGAAACCTAAAAATTCAAACTGTTACTGGAAATGAACGCTTCAACATAGAAGAACGAAATTTGGGGAACCAAGTCGCCTTAGTGTACTGATCATTACCTGAAAGTATCATCCAGTTTGGGTGAAAAAATATTTGCTGAGATTTCTGGAGATTCGTAATTTTTGGAAGCTTGGCAACCCCTTCCCATGAAAGTGTTTCTCGCCAGTCACTGCTTAGGGCTACATCAAGAGGAAACAAAACGTAGAGATAGAATGTGAAACTACTTTGTTGTGTCAAGCTTCAAGAAGCTACCACAAATCGTGTTGGGTTTAGAGTTCCAATACATCTATCAATATAGGAGAAAACAGAGTGAAACTTAAAAATTCAAACTGTTAGTGGAAATGAACGCTTCAACATAGAAGAACGAAATTTGGGGAACCAAGTCGCCTTAGTGTACTGATCATTACCTGAAAGTATCATCCAGTTTGGGTGAAAAAATATTTGCTGAGATTTCTGGAGATTCGTAATTTTTGGAAGCTTGGCAACCCCTTCCCATGAAAGTGTTTCTCGCCAGTCACTGCTTAGGGCTACATGAAGAGGAAACAAAACGTAGAGATAGAACGTGAAACTACTTTGTTGTGTCAAGTTTCAAGAAGCTAGCAAAACCGTGTTGGATTTAGAGTTCCAAATACATCTATCAATATAGGAGAAAACAGAGTGAAACCTAAAAATTCAAACTGTTACTGGAAATGAACGCTTCAACACAGAAGAACGAAATTTGGGGAACCAAGTCGTCTTAGTGTACTGATCATTACCTGAAAGTATCATCCAGTTTGGGTGAAAAAAATATTTGCTGAGATTTCTGGAGATTCGTAATTTTTGGAAGCTTGGCAACCCCTTCCCATGAAAGTGTTTCTCGCCAGTCACTGCTTAGGGCAACATCAAGAGGAAACAAAACGTAGAGATAGAACGTGAAACTACTTTGTTGTGTCAAGTTTCAAGAAGCTAGAACAAACCGTGTTGGATTTAGAGTTCCAAATACATCTATCAATATAGGAGAAAACAGAGTGAAACCTAAAAATTCAAACTGTTACTGGAAATGAACGCTTCAACATAGAAGAACGAAATTTGGGGAACCAAGTCGCCTTAGTGTACTGATCATTACCTGAAAGTATCATCCAGTTTGGGTGAAAAAATATTTGCTGAGATTTCTGGAGATTCGTAATTTTTGGAAGCTTGGCAACCCCTTCCCATGAAAGTGTTTCTCGCCAGTCACTGCTTAGGGCTACATCAAGAGGAAACAAAACGTAGAGATAGAATGTGAAACTACTTTGTTGTGTCAAGTTTCAAGAAGCTAGCACAAACCATGTTGGATTTAGAGTTCCGAATACATCTATCAATATAGGAGAAAACAGAGTGAAACCTAAAAATTCAAACTGTTACTGGAAATGAACGCTTCAACATAGAAGAATGAAATTTGGGGAACCAAGTCGCCTTAGTGTACTGATCATTACCTGAAAGTATCATCCAGTTTGGGTGAAAAAATATTTGCTGAGATTTCTGGAGATTCGTAATTTTTGGAGACTTGGCAAACCCTTCCCATGAAAGTGTTTCTCGCCAGTCACTGCTTAGGGCTACATCAAGAGGAAACAAAACGTAGAGATAGAACGTGAAACTACTTTGCTGTGTCAAGTTTCAAGAAGCTAGCACAAACCGTGTTGGATTTAGAGTTCCAAATACATCTATCAATATAGGAGAAAACAGAGTGAAACCTAAAAATTCAAACTGTTACTGGAAATGAACGCTTCAACATAGAAGAACGAAATTTGGGGAACCAAGTCGCCTTAGTGTACTGATCATTACCTGAAAGTATCATCCAGTTTGGGTGAAAAAATATTTGCTGAGATTTCTGGAGATTCGTAATTTTTGGAGACTTGGCAAACCCTTCCCATGAAAGTGTTTCTCGCCAGTCACTGCTTAGGGCTACATCAAGAGGAAACAAAACGTAGAGATAGAACGTGAAACTACTTTGCTGTGTCAAGTTTCAAGAAGCTAGCACAAACCGTGTTGGATTTAGAGTTCCAAATACATCTATCAATATAGGAGAAAACAGAGTGAAACCTAAAAATTCAAACTGTTACTGGAAATGAACGCTTCAACATAGAAGAACGAAATTTGGGGAACCAAGTCGCCTTAGTGTACTGATCATTACCTGAAAGTATCATCCAGTTTGGGTGAAAAAATATTTGCTGAGATTTCTGGAGATTCGTAATTTTTGGAAGCTTGGCAACCCCTTCCCATGAAAGTGTTTCTCGCCAGTCACTGCCTAAGGCAACATCAAGAGGAAACAAAACGTAGAGATAGAACGTGAAACTACTTTGTTGTGTCAAGTTTCAAGAAGCTAGCACAAACCGTGTTGGATTTAGAGTTCCAAATACATCTATCAATATAGGAGAAAACAGAGTGAAACCTAAAAATTCAAACTGGTACTGGAAATGAACGCTTCAACATAGAAGAACGAAATTTGGGGAACCAAGTCGCCTTAGTGTACTGATCATTACCTGAAAGTATCATCCAGTTTGGGTGAAAAAATATTTGCTGAGATTTCTGGAGATTCGTAATTTTTGGAAGCTTGGCAACCCCTTCCCATGAAAGTGTTTCTCGCCAGTCACTGCTTAGGGCTACATCAAGAGGAAACAAAACGTAGAGATAGAATGTGAAACTACTTTGTTGTGTCAAGTTTCAAGAAGCTAGCACAAACCGTGTTGGATTTAGAGTTCCAAATACATCTATCAATATAGGAGAAAACAGAGTGAAACCTAAAAATTCAAACTGTTACTGGAAATGAACGCTTCAACATAGAAGAATGAAATTTGGGGAACCAAGTCGCCTTAGTGTACTGATCATTACCTGAAAGTATCATCCAGTTTGGGTGAAAAAATATTTGCTGAGATTTCTGGAGATTCGTAATTTTTGGAAGCTTGGCAACCCCTTCCCATGAAAGTGTTTCTCGCCAGTCACTGCCTAGGGCAACATCAAGAGGAAACAAAACGTAGAGATAGAACGTGAAACTACTTTGTTGTGTCAAGTTTCAAGAAGCTAGAACAAACCGTGTTGGATTTAGAGTTCCAAATACATCTATCAATATAGGAGAAAACAGAGTGAAACCTAAAAATTCAAACTGTTACTGGAAATGAACGCTTCAACATAGAAGAACGAAATTTGGGGAACCAAGTCGCCTTAGTGTACTGATCATTACCTGAAAGTATCATCCAGTTTGGGTGAAAAAATATTTGCTGAGATTTCTGGAGATTCGTAATTTTTGGAAGCTTGGCAACCCCTTCCCATGAAAGTGTTTCTCGCCAGTCACTGCTTAGGGCTACATCAAGAGGAAACAAAACGTAGAGATAGAATGTGAAACTACCTTGTTTTGTCAAGTTTCAAGAAGCTAGCACAAACCATGTTGGATTTAGAGTTCCAAATACATCTATCAATATAGGAGAAAACAGAGTGAAACCTAAAAATTCAAACTGTTACTGGAAATGAACGCTTCAACATAGAAGAATGAAATTTGGGGAACCAAGTCGCCTTAGTGTACTGATCATTACCTGAAAGTATCATCCAGTTTGGGTGAAAAAATATTTGCTGAGATTTCTGGAGATTCGTAATTTTTGGAAGCTTGGCAACCCCTTCCCATGAAAGTGTTTCTCGCCAGTCACTGCCTAGGGCAACATCAAGAGGAAACAAAACGTAGAGATAGAACGTGAAACTACTTTGTTGTGTCAAGTTTCAAGAAGCTAGCACAAACCGTGTTGGATTTAGAGTTCCAAATACATCTATCAATATAGGAGAAAACAGAGTGAAACCTAAAAATTCAAACTGGTACTGGAAATGAACACTTCAACATAGAAGAACGAAATTTGGGGAACCAAGTCGTCTTAGTGTACTGATCATTACCTGAAAGTATCATCCAGTTTGGGTGAAAAAAATATTTGCTGAGATTTCTGGAGATTCGTAATTTTTGGAAGCTTGGCAACCCCTTCCCATGAAAGTGTTACTCGCCAGTCACTGCTTAGGGCAACATCAAGAGGAAACAAAACGTAGAGATAGAACGTGAAACTACTTTGTTGTGTCAAGTTTCAAGAAGCTAGAACAAACCGTGTTGGATTTAGAGTTCCAAATACATCTATCAATATAGGAGAAAACAGAGTGAAACCTAAAAATTCAAACTGTTACTGGAAATGAACGCTTCAACATAGAAGAACGAAATTTGGGGAACCAAGTCGCCTTAGTGTACTGATCATTACCTGAAAGTATCATCCAGTTTGGGTGAAAAAATATTTGCTGAGATTTCTGGAGATTCGTAATTTTTGGAAGCTTGGCAACCCCTTCCCATGAAAGTGTTTCTCGCCAGTCACTGCTTAGGGCTACATGAAGAGGAAACAAAACGTAGAGATAGAACGTGAAACTACTTTGTTGTGTCAAGTTTCAAGAAGCTAGCAAAACCGTGTTGGATTTAGAGTTCCAAATACATCTATCAATATAGGAGAAAACAGAGTGAAACCTAAAAATTCAAACTGTTACTGGAAATGAACGCTTCAACACAGAAGAACGAAATTTGGGGAACCAAGTCGTCTTAGTGTACTGATCATTACCTGAAAGTATCATCCAGTTTGGGTGAAAAAAATATTTGCTGAGATTTCTGGAGATTCGTAATTTTTGGAAGCTTGGCAACCCCTTCCCATGAAAGTGTTTCTCGCCAGTCACTGCTTAGGGCAACATCAAGAGGAAACAAAACGTAGAGATAGAACGTGAAACTACTTTGTTGTGTCAAGTTTCAAGAAGCTAGAACAAACCGTGTTGGATTTAGAGTTCCAAATACATCTATCAATATAGGAGAAAACAGAGTGAAACCTAAAAATTCAAACTGTTACTGGAAATGAACGCTTCAACATAGAAGAACGAAATTTGGGGAACCAAGTCGCCTTAGTGTACTGATCATTACCTGAAAGTATCATCCAGTTTGGGTGAAAAAATATTTGCTGAGATTTCTGGAGATTCGTAATTTTTGGAAGCTTGGCAACCCCTTCCCATGAAAGTGTTTCTCGCCAGTCACTGCTTAGGGCTACATCAAGAGGAAACAAAACGTAGAGATAGAATGTGAAACTACTTTGTTGTGTCAAGTTTCAAGAAGCTAGCACAAACCATGTTGGATTTAGAGTTCCAAATACATCTATCAATATAGGAGAAAACAGAGTGAAACCTAAAAATTCAAACTGTTACTGGAAATGAACGCTTCAACATAGAAGAATGAAATTTGGGGAACCAAGTCGCCTTAGTGTACTGATCATTACCTGAAAGTATCATCCAGTTTGGGTGAAAAAATATTTGCTGAGATTTCTGGAGATTCGTAATTTTTGGAGACTTGGCAAACCCTTCCCATGAAAGTGTTTCTCGCCAGTCACTGCTTAGGGCTACATCAAGAGGAAACAAAACGTAGAGATAGACCGTGAAACTACTTTGCTGTGTCAAGTTTCAAGAAGCTAGCACAAACCGTGTTGGATTTAGAGTTCCAAATACATCTATCAATATAGGAGAAAACAGAGTGAAACCTAAAAATTCAAACTGTTACTGGAAATGAACGCTTCAACATAGAAGAACGAAATTTGGGGAACCAAGTCGCCTTAGTGTACTGATCATTACCTGAAAGTATCATCCAGTTTGGGTGAAAAAATATTTGCTGAGATTTCTGGAGATTCGTAATTTTTGGAAGCTTGGCAACCCCTTCCCATGAAAGTGTTTCTCGCCAGTCACTGCCTAAGGCAACATCAAGAGGAAACAAAACGTAGAGATAGAACGTGAAACTACTTTGTTGTGTCAAGTTTCAAGAAGCTAGCACAAACCGTGTTGGATTTAGAGTTCCAAATACATCTATCAATATAGGAGAAAACAGAGTGAAACCTAAAAATTCAAACTGGTACTGGAAATGAACGCTTCAACATAGAAGAACGAAATTTGGGGAACCAAGTCGCCTTAGTGTACTGATCATTACCTGAAAGTATCATCCAGTTTGGGTGAAAAAATATTTGCTGAGATTTCTGGAGATTCGTAATTTTTGGAGACTTGGCAAACCCTTCCCATGAAAGTGTATCTCGCCAGTCACTGCTTAGGGCTACATGAAGAGGAAACAAAACGTAGAGATAGAACGTGAAACTACTTTGTTGTGTCAAGTTTCAAGAAGCTAGCAAAACCGTGTTGGATTTAGAGTTCCAAATACATCTATCAATATAGGAGAAAACAGAGTGAAACCTAAAAATTCAAACTGTTACTGGAAATGAACGCTTCAACACAGAAGAACGAAATTTGGGGAACCAAGTCGTCTTAGTGTACTGATCATTACCTGAAAGTATCATCCAGTTTGGGTGAAAAAAATATTTGCTGAGATTTCTGGAGATTCGTAATTTTTGGAAGCTTGGCAACCCCTTCCCATGAAAGTGTTACTCGCCAGTCACTGCTTAGGGCAACATCAAGAGGAAACAAAACGTAGAGATAGAACGTGAAACTACTTTGTTGTGTCAAGTTTCAAGAAGCTAGAACAAACCGTGTTGGATTTAGAGTTCCAAATACATCTATCAATATAGGAGAAAACAGAGTGAAACCTAAAAATTCAAACTGTTACTGGAAATGAACGCTTCAACATAGAAGAACGAAATTTGGGGAACCAAGTCGCCTTAGTGTACTGATCATTACCTGAAAGTATCATCCAGTTTGGGTGAAAAAATATTTGCTGAGATTTCTGGAGATTCGTAATTTTTGGAAGCTTGGCAACCCCTTCCCATGAAAGTGTTTCTCGCCAGTCACTGCTTAGGGCTACATCAAGAGGAAACAAAACGTAGAGATAGAATGTGAAACTACTTTGTTGTGTCAAGTTTCAAGAAGCTAGCACAAACCGTTTTGGATTTAGCGTTCCAAATACATCTATCAATATAGGAGAAAACAGAGTGAAACCTAAAAATTCAAACTGTTACTGGAAATGAACGCTTCAACATAGAAGAATGAAATTTGGGGAACCAAGTCGCCTTAGTGTACTGATCATTACCTGAAAGTATCATCCAGTTTGGGTGAAAAAATATTTGCTGAGATTTCTGGAGATTCGTAATTTTTGGAGACTTGGCAAACCCTTCCCATGAAAGTGTTTCTCGCCAGTCACTGCTTAGGGCTACATCAAGAGGAAACAAAACGTAGAGATAGAACGTGAAACTACTTTGCTGTGTCAAGTTTCAAGAAGCTAGCACAAACCGTTTTGGATTTAGCGTTCCAAATACATCTATCAATATAGGAGAAAACAGAGTGAAACCTAAAAATTCAAACTGTTACTGGAAATGAACGCTTCAACATAGAAGAACGAAATTTGGGGAACCAAGTCGCCTTAGTGTACTGATCATTACCTGAAAGTATCATCCAGTTTGGGTGAAAAAATATTTGCTGAGATTTCTGGAGATTCGTAATTTTTGGAAGCTTGGCAACCCCTTCCCATGAAAGTGTTTCTCGCCAGTCACTGCCTAGGGCAACATCAAGAGGAAACAAAACGTAGAGATAGAACGTGAAACTACATTGTTGTGTCAAGTTTCAAGAAGCTAGCACAAACCGTGTTGGATTTAGAGTTCCAAATACATCTATCAATATAGGAGAAAACAGAGTGAAACCTAAAAATTCAAACTGTTACTGGAAATGAACGCTTCAACATAGAAGAACGAAATTTGGGGAACCAAGTCGCCTTAGTGTACTGATCATTACCTGAAAGTATCATCCAGTTTGGGTGAAAAAATATTTGCTGAGATTTCTGGAGATTCGTAATTTTTGGAAGCTTGGCAACCCCTTCCCATGAAAGTGTTTCTCGCCAGTCACTGCTTAGGGCTACATCAAGAGGAAACAAAACGTAGAGATAGAATGTGAAACTACTTTGTTGTGTCAAGCTTCAAGAAGCTACCACAAATCGTGTTGGGTTTAGAGTTCCAATACATCTATCAATATAGGAGAAAACAGAGTGAAACTTAAAAATTCAAACTGTTAGTGGAAATGAACGCTTCAACATAGAAGAACGAAATTTGGGGAACCAAGTCGCCTTAGTGTACTGATCATTACCTGAAAGTATCATCCAGTTTGGGTGAAAAAATATTTGCTGAGATTTCTGGAGATTCGTAATTTTTGGAAGCTTGGCAACCCCTTCCCATGAAAGTGTTTCTCGCCAGTCACTGCTTAGGGCTACATGAAGAGGAAACAAAACGTAGAGATAGAACGTGAAACTACTTTGTTGTGTCAAGTTTCAAGAAGCTAGCAAAACCGTGTTGGATTTAGAGTTCCAAATACATCTATCAATATAGGAGAAAACAGAGTGAAACCTAAAAATTCAAACTGTTACTGGAAATGAACGCTTCAACACAGAAGAACGAAATTTGGGGAACCAAGTCGTCTTAGTGTACTGATCATTACCTGAAAGTATCATCCAGTTTGGGTGAAAAAAATATTTGCTGAGATTTCTGGAGATTCGTAATTTTTGGAAGCTTGGCAACCCCTTCCCATGAAAGTGTTTCTCGCCAGTCACTGCTTAGGGCAACATCAAGAGGAAACAAAACGTAGAGATAGAACGTGAAACTACTTTGTTGTGTCAAGTTTCAAGAAGCTAGAACAAACCGTGTTGGATTTAGAGTTCCAAATACATCTATCAATATAGGAGAAAACAGAGTGAAACCTAAAAATTCAAACTGTTACTGGAAATGAACGCTTCAACATAGAAGAACGAAATTTGGGGAACCAAGTCGCCTTAGTGTACTGATCATTACCTGAAAGTATCATCCAGTTTGGGTGAAAAAATATTTGCTGAGATTTCTGGAGATTCGTAATTTTTGGAAGCTTGGCAACCCCTTCCCATGAAAGTGTTTCTCGCCAGTCACTGCTTAGGGCTACATCAAGAGGAAACAAAACGTAGAGATAGAATGTGAAACTACTTTGTTGTGTCAAGTTTCAAGAAGCTAGCACAAACCATGTTGGATTTAGAGTTCCAAATACATCTATCAATATAGGAGAAAACAGAGTGAAACCTAAAAATTCAAACTGTTACTGGAAATGAACGCTTCAACATAGAAGAATGAAATTTGGGGAACCAAGTCGCCTTAGTGTACTGATCATTACCTGAAAGTATCATCCAGTTTGGGTGAAAAAATATTTGCTGAGATTTCTGGAGATTCGTAATTTTTGGAGACTTGGCAAACCCTTCCCATGAAAGTGTTTCTCGCCAGTCACTGCTTAGGGCTACATCAAGAGGAAACAAAACGTAGAGATAGAACGTGAAACTACTTTGCTGTGTCAAGTTTCAAGAAGCTAGCACAAACCGTGTTGGATTTAGAGTTCCAAATACATCTATCAATATAGGAGAAAACAGAGTGAAACCTAAAAATTCAAACTGTTACTGGAAATGAACGCTTCAACATAGAAGAACGAAATTTGGGGAACCAAGTCGCCTTAGTGTACTGATCATTACCTGAAAGTATCATCCAGTTTGGGTGAAAAAATATTTGCTGAGATTTCTGGAGATTCGTAATTTTTGGAAGCTTGGCAACCCCTTCCCATGAAAGTGTTTCTCGCCAGTCACTGCCTAAGGCAACATCAAGAGGAAACAAAACGTAGAGATAGAACGTGAAACTACTTTGTTGTGTCAAGCTTCAAGAAGCTACCACAAATCGTGTTGGGTTTAGAGTTCCAATACATCTATCAATATAGGAGAAAACAGAGTGAAACCTAAAAATTCAAACTGGTACTGGAAATGAACGCTTCAACATAGAAGAACGAAATTTGGGGAACCAAGTCGCCTTAGTGTACTGATCATTACCTGAAAGTATCATCCAGTTTGGGTGAAAAAATATTTGCTGAGATTTCTGGAGATTCGTAATTTTTGGAGACTTGGCAAACCCTTCCCATGAAAGTGTTTCTCGCCAGTCACTGCTTAGGGCTACATGAAGAGGAAACAAAACGTAGAGATAGAACGTGAAACTACTTTGTTGTGTCAAGTTTCAAGAAGCTAGCAAAACCGTGTTGGATTTAGAGTTCCAAATACATCTATCAATATAGGAGAAAACAGAGTGAAACCTAAAAATTCAAACTGTTACTGGAAATGAACGCTTCAACACAGAAGAACGAAATTTGGGGAACCAAGTCGTCTTAGTGTACTGATCATTACCTGAAAGTATCATCCAGTTTGGGTGAAAAAAAATATTTGCTGAGATTTCTGGAGATTCGTAATTTTTGGAAGCTTGGCAACCCCTTCCCATGAAAGTGTTACTCGCCAGTCACTGCTTAGGGCAACATCAAGAGGAAACAAAACGTAGAGATAGAACGTGAAACTACTTTGTTGTGTCAAGTTTCAAGAAGCTAGAACAAACCGTGTTGGATTTAGAGTTCCAAATACATCTATCAATATAGGAGAAAACAGAGTGAAACCTAAAAATTCAAACTGTTACTGGAAATGAACGCTTCAACATAGAAGAACGAAATTTGGGGAACCAAGTCGCCTTAGTGTACTGATCATTACCTGAAAGTATCATCCAGTTTGGGTGAAAAAATATTTGCTGAGATTTCTGGAGATTCGTAATTTTTGGAAGCTTGGCAACCCCTTCCCATGAAAGTGTTTCTCGCCAGTCACTGCTTAGGGCTACATCAAGAGGAAACAAAACGTAGAGATAGAATGTGAAACTACTTTGTTGTGTCAAGCTTCAAGAAGCTACCACAAATCGTGTTGGGTTTAGAGTTCCAATACATCTATCAATATAGGAGAAAACAGAGTGAAACTTAAAAATTCAAACTGTTAGTGGAAATGAACGCTTCAACATAGAAGAACGAAATTTGGGGAACCAAGTCGCCTTAGTGTACTGATCATTACCTGAAAGTATCATCCAGTTTGGGTGAAAAAATATTTGCTGAGATTTCTGGAGATTCGTAATTTTTGGAAGCTTGGCAACCCCTTCCCATGAAAGTGTTTCTCGCCAGTCACTGCTTAGGGCTACATCAAGAGGAAACAAAACGTAGAGATAGAACGTGAAACTACTTTGTTGTGTCAAGTTTCAAGAAGCTAGCACAAACCGTCTTGGATTTAGAGTTCCAAATACATCTATCAATATAGGAGAAAACAGAGTGAAACCTAAAAATTCAAACTGTTACTGGAAATGAACGCTTCAACATAGAAGAACGAAATTTGGGGAACCAAGTCGCCTTAGTGTACTGATCATTACCTGAAAGTATCATCCAGTTTGGGTGAAAAAATATTTGCTGAGATTTCTGGAGATTCGTAATTTTTGGAAGCTTGGCAACCCCTTCCCATGAAAGTGTTTCTCGCCAGTCACTGCTTAGGGCTACATCAAGAGGAAACAAAACGTAGAGATAGAATGTGAAACTACATTGTTGTGTCAAGTTTCAAGAAGCTAGCACAAACCATGTTGGATTTAGAGTTCCAAATACATCTATCAATATAGGAGAAAACAGAGTGAAACCTAAAAATTCAAACTGTTACTGGAAATGAACGCTTCAACATAGAAGAATGAAATTTGGGGAACCAAGTCGCCTTAGTGTACTGATCATTACCTGAAAGTATCATCCAGTTTGGGTGAAAAAATATTTGCTGAGATTTCTGGAGATTCGTAATTTTTGGACGCTTGGCAACCCCTTCCCATGAAAGTGTTTCTCGCCAGTCACTGCCTAGGGCAACATCAAGAGGAAACAAAACGTAGAGATAGAACGTGAAACTACTTTGTTGTGTCAAGTTTCAAGAAGCTAGCAAAACCGTGTTGGATTTAGAGTTCCAAATACATCTATCAATATAGGAGAAAACAGAGTGAAACCTAAAAATTCAAACTGTTACTGGAAATGAACGCTTCAACACAGAAGAACGAAATTTGGGGAACCAAGTCGTCTTAGTGTACTGATCATTACCTGAAAGTATCATCCAGTTTGGGTGAAAAAAATATTTGCTGAGATTTCTGGAGATTCGTAATTTTTGGAAGCTTGGCAACCCCTTCCCATGAAAGTGTTACTCGCCAGTCACTGCTTAGGGCAACATCAAGAGGAAACAAAACGTAGAGATAGAACGTGAAACTACTTTGTTGTGTCAAGTTTCAAGAAGCTAGAACAAACCGTGTTGGATTTAGAGTTCCAAATACATCTATCAATATAGGAGAAAACAGAGTGAAACCTAAAAATTCAAACTGTTACTGGAAATGAACGCTTCAACATAGAAGAACGAAATTTGGGGAACCAAGTCGCCTTAGTGTACTGATCATTACCTGAAAGTATCATCCAGTTTGGGTGAAAAAATATTTGCTGAGATTTCTGGAGATTCGTAATTTTTGGAAGCTTGGCAACCCCTTCCCATGAAAGTGTTTCTCGCCAGTCACTGCTTAGGGCTACATCAAGAGGAAACAAAACGTAGAGATAGAATGTGAAACTACTTTGTTGTGTCAAGTTTCAAGAAGCTAGCACAAACCATGTTGGATTTAGAGTTCCAAATACATCTATCAATATAGGAGAAAACAGAGTGAAACCTAAAAATTCAAACTGTTACTGGAAATGAACGCTTCAACATAGAAGAATGAAATTTGGGGAACCAAGTCGCCTTAGTGTACTGATCATTACCTGAAAGTATCATCCAGTTTGGGTGAAAAAATATTTGCTGAGATTTCTGGAGATTCGTAATTTTTGGACGCTTGGCAACCCCTTCCCATGAAAGTGTTTCTCGCCAGTCACTGCCTAGGGCAACATCAAGAGGAAACAAAACGTAGAGATAGAACGTGAAACTACTTTGTTGTGTCAAGTTTCAAGAAGCTAGCACAAACCGTGTTGGATTTAGAGTTCCAAATACATCTATCAATATAGGAGAAAACAGAGTGAAACCTAAAAATTCAAACTGGTACTGGAAATGAACGCTTCAACATAGAAGAACGAAATTTGGGGAACCAAGTCGCCTTAGTGTACTGATCATTACCTGAAAGTATCATCCAGTTTGGGTGAAAAAATATTTGCTGAGATTTCTGGAGATTCGTAATTTTTGGAAGCTTGGCAACCCCTTCCCATGAAAGTGTTTCTCGCCAGTCACTGCTTAGGGCTACATCAAGAGGAAACAAAACGTAGAGATAGAATGTGAAACTACTTTGTTGTGTCAAGTTTCAAGAAGCTAGCAGAAACCATGTTGGATTTAGAGTTCCAAATACATCTATCAATATAGGAGAAAACAGAGTGAAACCTAAAAATTCAAACTGTTACTGGAAATGAACGCTTCAACATAGAAGAATGAAATTTGGGGAACCAAGTCGCCTTAGTGTACTGATCATTACCTGAAAGTATCATCCAGTTTGGGTGAAAAAATATTTGCTGAGATTTCTGGAGATTCGTAATTTTTGGACGCTTGGCAACCCCTTCCCATGAAAGTGTTTCTCGCCAGTCACTGCCTAGGGCAACATCAAGAGGAAACAAAACGTAGAGATAGAACGTGAAACTACTTTGTTGTGTCAAGTTTCAAGAAGCTAGCACAAACCGTGTTGGATTTAGAGTTCCAAATACATCTATCAATATAGGAGAAAAGAGAGTGAAACCTAAAAATTCAAACTGGTACTGGAAATGAACGCTTCAACATAGAAGAACGAAATTTGGGGAACCAAGTCGCCTTAGTGTACTGATCATTACCTGAAAGTATCATCCAGTTTGGGTGAAAAAATATTTGCTGAGATTTCTGGAGATTCGTAATTTTTGGAGACTTGGCAAACCCTTCCCATGAAAGTGTTTCTCGCCAGTCACTGCTTAGGGCTACATGAAGAGGAAACAAAACGTAGAGATAGAACGTGAAACTACTTTGTTGTGTCAAGTTTCAAGAAGCTAGCAAAACCGTGTTGGATTTAGAGTTCCAAATACATCTATCAATATAGGAGAAAACAGAGTGAAACCTAAAAATTCAAACTGTTACTGGAAATGAACGCTTCAACACAGAAGAACGAAATTTGGGGAACCAAGTCGTCTTAGTGTACTGATCATTACCTGAAAGTATCATCCAGTTTGGGTGAAAAAAATATTTGCTGAGATTTCTGGAGATTCGTAATTTTTGGAAGCTTGGCAACCCCTTCCCATGAAAGTGTTACTCGCCAGTCACTGCTTAGGGCAACATCAAGAGGAAACAAAACGTAGAGATAGAACGTGAAACTACTTTGTTGTGTCAAGTTTCAAGAAGCTAGAACAAACCGTGTTGGATTTAGAGTTCCAAATACATCTATCAATATAGGAGAAAACAGAGTGAAACCTAAAAATTCAAACTGTTACTGGAAATGAACGCTTCAACATAGAAGAACGAAATTTGGGGAACCAAGTCGCCTTAGTGTACTGATCATTACCTGAAAGTATCATCCAGTTTGGGTGAAAAAATATTTGCTGAGATTTCTGGAGATTCGTAATTTTTGGAAGCTTGGCAACCCCTTCCCATGAAAGTGTTTCTCGCCAGTCACTGCTTAGGGCTACATCAAGAGGAAACAAAACGTAGAGATAGAATGTGAAACTACTTTGTTGTGTCAAGTTTCAAGAAGCTAGCACAAACCATGTTGGATTTAGAGTTCCAAATACATCTATCAATATAGGAGAAAACAGAGTGAAACCTAAAAATTCAAACTGTTACTGGAAATGAACGCTTCAACATAGAAGAATGAAATTTGGGGAACCAAGTCGCCTAAGTGTACTGATCATTACCTGAAAGTATCATCCAGTTTGGGTGAAAAAATATTTGCTGAGATTTCTGGAGATTCGTAATTTTTGGACGCTTGGCAACCCCTTCCCATGAAAGTGTTTCTCGCCAGTCACTGCCTAGGGCAACATCAAGAGGAAACAAAACGTAGAGATAGAACGTGAAACTACTTTGTTGTGTCAAGTTTCAAGAAGCTAGCACAAACCATGTTGGATTTAGAGTTCCAAATACATCTATCAATATAGGAGAAAACAGAGTGAAACCTAAAAATTCAAACTGTTACTGGAAATTAACGCTTCAACATAGAAGAATGAAATTTGGGGAACCAAGTCGCCTTAGTGTACTGATCATTACCTGAAAGTATCATCCAGTTTGGGTGAAAAAATATTTGCTGAGATTTCTGGAGATTCGTAATTTTTGGAGACTTGGCAAACCCTTCCCATGAAAGTGTTTCTCGCCAGTCACTGCTTAGGGCTACATCAAGAGGAAACAAAACGTAGAGATAGAACGTGAAACTACTTTGCTGTGTCAAGTTTCAAGAAGCTAGCACAAACCGTTTTGGATTTAGCGTTCCAAATACATCTATCAATATAGGAGAAAACAGAGTGAAACCTAAAAATTCAAACTGTTACTGGAAATGAACGCTTCAACATAGAAGAACGAAATTTGGGGAACCAAGTCGCCTTAGTGTACTGATCATTACCTGAAAGTATCATCCAGTTTGGGTGAAAAAATATTTGCTGAGATTTCTGGAGATTCGTAATTTTTGGAAGCTTGGCAACCCCTTCCCATGAAAGTGTTTCTCGCCAGTCACTGCTTAGGGCTACATCAAGAGGAAACAAAACGTAGAGATAGAACGTGAAACTACTTTGTTGTGTCAAGCTTCAAGAAGCTACCACAAATCGTGTTGGGTTTAGAGTTCCAATACATCTATCAATATAGGAGAAAACAGAGTGAAACTTAAAAATTCAAACTGTTAGTGGAAATGAACGCTTCAACATAGAAGAACGAAATTTGGGGAACCAAGTCGCCTTAGTGTACTGATCATTACCTGAAAGTATCATCCAGTTTGGGTGAAAAAATATTTGCTGAGATTTCTGGAGATTCGTAATTTTTGGAAGCTTGGCAACCCCTTCCCATGAAAGTGTTTCTCGCCAGTCACTGCTTAGGGCTACATCAAGAGGAAACAAAACGTAGAGATAGAATGTGAAACTACTTTGTTGTGTCAAGCTTCAAGAAGCTACCACAAATCGTGTTGGGTTTAGAGTTCCAATACATCTATCAATATAGGAGAAAACAGAGTGAAACTTAAAAATTCAAACTGTTAGTGGAAATGAACGCTTCAACATAGAAGAACGAAATTTGGGGAACCAAGTCGCCTTAGTGTACTGATCATTACCTGAAAGTATCATCCAGTTTGGGTGAAAAAATATTTGCTGAGATTTCTGGAGATTCGTAATTTTTGGAAGCTTGGCAACCCCTTCCCATGAAAGTGTTTCTCGCCAGTCACTGCTTAGGGCTACATCAAGAGGAAACAAAACGTAGAGATAGAACGTGAAACTACTTTGTTGTGTCAAGTTTCAAGAAGCTAGCACAAACCGTCTTGGATTTAGAGTTCCAAATACATCTATCAATATAGGAGAAAACAGAGTGAAACCTAAAAATTCAAACTGTTACTGGAAATGAACGCTTCAACATAGAAGAACGAAATTTGGGGAACCAAGTCGCCTTAGTGTACTGATCATTACCTGAAAGTATCATCCAGTTTGGGTGAAAAAATATTTGCTGAGATTTCTGGAGATTCGTAATTTTTGGAAGCTTGGCAACCCCTTCCCATGAAAGTGTTTCTCGCCAGTCACTGCTTAGGGCTACATCAAGAGGAAACAAAACGTAGAGATAGAATGTGAAACTACTTTGTTGTGTCAAGTTTCAAGAAGCTAGCACAAACCATGTTGGATTTAGAGTTCCAAATACATCTATCAATATAGGAGAAAACAGAGTGAAACCTAAAAATTCAAACTGTTACTGGAAATGAACGCTTCAACATAGAAGAATGAAATTTGGGGAACCAAGTCGCCTTAGTGTACTGATCATTACCTGAAAGTATCATCCAGTTTGGGTGAAAAAATATTTGCTGAGATTTCTGGAGATTCGTAATTTTTGGACGCTTGGCAACCCCTTCCCATGAAAGTGTTTCTCGCCAGTCACTGCCTAGGGCAACATCAAGAGGAAACAAAACGTAGAGATAGAACGTGAAACTACTTTGTTGTGTCAAGTTTCAAGAAGCTAGCAAAACCGTGTTGGATTTAGAGTTCCAAATACATCTATCAATATAGGAGAAAACAGAGTGAAACCTAAAAATTCAAACTGTTACTGGAAATGAACGCTTCAACACAGAAGAACGAAATTTGGGGAACCAAGTCGTCTTAGTGTACTGATCATTACCTGAAAGTATCATCCAGTTTGGGTGAAAAAAATATTTGCTGAGATTTCTGGAGATTCGTAATTTTTGGAAGCTTGGCAACCCCTTCCCATGAAAGTGTTACTCGCCAGTCACTGCTTAGGGCAACATCAAGAGGAAACAAAACGTAGAGAATGAACGTGAAACTACTTTGTTGTGTCAAGTTTCAAGAAGCTAGAACAAACCGTGTTGGATTTAGAGTTCCAAATACATCTATCAATATAGGAGAAAACAGAGTGAAACCTAAAAATTCAAACTGTTACTGGAAATGAACGCTTCAACATAGAAGAACGAAATTTGGGGAACCAAGTCGCCTTAGTGTACTGATCATTACCTGAAAGTATCATCCAGTTTGGGTGAAAAAATATTTGCTGAGATTTCTGGAGATTCGTAATTTTTGGAAGCTTGGCAACCCCTTCCCATGAAAGTGTTTCTCGCCAGTCACTGCTTAGGGCTACATCAAGAGGAAACAAAACGTAGAGATAGAATGTGAAACTACTTTGTTGTGTCAAGTTTCAAGAAGCTAGCACAAACCATGTTGGATTTAGAGTTCCAAATACATCTATCAATATAGGAGAAAACAGAGTGAAACCTAAAAATTCAAACTGTTACTGGAAATGAACGCTTCAACATAGAAGAATGAAATTTGGGGAACCAAGTCGCCTAAGTGTACTGATCATTACCTGAAAGTATCATCCAGTTTGGGTGAAAAAATATTTGCTGAGATTTCTGGAGATTCGTAATTTTTGGACGCTTGGCAACCCCTTCCCATGAAAGTGTTTCTCGCCAGTCACTGCCTAGGGCAACATCAAGAGGAAACAAAACGTAGAGATAGAACGTGAAACTACTTTGTTGTGTCAAGTTTCAAGAAGCTAGCACAAACCATGTTGGATTTAGAGTTCCAAATACATCTATCAATATAGGAGAAAACAGAGTGAAACCTAAAAATTCAAACTGTTACTGGAAATTAACGCTTCAACATAGAAGAACGAAATTTGGGGAACCAAGTCGCCTTAGTGTACTGATCATTACCTGAAAGTATCATCCAGTTTGGGTGAAAAAATATTTGCTGAGATTTCTGGAGATTCGTAATTTTTGGAAGCTTGGCAAACCCTTCCCATGAAAGTGTTTCTCGCCAGTCACTGCTTAGGGCTACATCAAGAGGAAACAAAACGTAGAGATAGAACGTGAAACTACTTTGTTGTGTCAAGCTTCAAGAAGCTACCACAAATCGTGTTGGGTTTAGAGTTCCAATACATCTATCAATATAGGAGAAAACAGAGTGAAACTTAAAAATTCAAACTGTTAGTGGAAATGAACGCTTCAACATAGAAGAACGAAATTTGGGGAACCAAGTCGCCTTAGTGTACTGATCATTACCTGAAAGTATCATCCAGTTTGGGTGAAAAAATATTTGCTGAGATTTCTGGAGATTCGTAATTTTTGGAAGCTTGGCAACCCCTTCCCATGAAAGTGTTTCTCGCCAGTCACTGCTTAGGGCTACATCAAGAGGAAACAAAACGTAGAGATAGAATGTGAAACTACTTTGTTGTGTCAAGCTTCAAGAAGCTACCACAAATCGTGTTGGGTTTAGAGTTCCAATACATCTATCAATATAGGAGAAAACAGAGTGAAACTTAAAAATTCAAACTGTTAGTGGAAATGAACGCTTCAACATAGAAGAACGAAATTTGGGGAACCAAGTCGCCTTAGTGTACTGATCATTACCTGAAAGTATCATCCAGTTTGGGTGAAAAAATATTTGCTGAGATTTCTGGAGATTCGTAATTTTTGGAAGCTTGGCAACCCCTTCCCATGAAAGTGTTTCTCGCCAGTCACTGCTTAGGGCTACATCAAGAGGAAACAAAACGTAGAGATAGAACGTGAAACTACTTTGTTGTGTCAAGTTTCAAGAAGCTAGCACAAACCGTCTTAGATTTAGAGTTCCAAATACATCTATCAATATAGGAGAAAACAGAGTGAAACCTAAAAATTCAAACTGTTACTGGAAATGAACGCTTCAACATAGAAGAACGAAATTTGGGGAACCAAGTCGCCTTAGTGTACTGATCATTACCTGAAAGTATCATCCAGTTTGGGTGAAAAAATATTTGCTGAGATTTCTGGAGATTCGTAATTTTTGGAAGCTTGGCAACCCCTTCCCATGAAAGTGTTTCTCGCCAGTCACTGCTTAGGGCTACATCAAGAGGAAACAAAACGTAGAGATAGAATGTGAAACTACTTTGTTGTGTCAAGTTTCAAGAAGCTAGCACAAACCATGTTGGATTTAGAGTTCCAAATACATCTATCAATATAGGAGAAAACAGAGTGAAACCTAAAAATTCAAACTGTTACTGGAAATGAACGCTTCAACATAGAAGAATGAAATTTGGGGAACCAAGTCGCCTTAGTGTACTGATCATTACCTGAAAGTATCATCCAGTTTGGGTGAAAAAATATTTGCTGAGATTTCTGGAGATTCGTAATTTTTGGACGCTTGGCAACCCCTTCCCATGAAAGTGTTTCTCGCCAGTCACTGCCTAGGGCAACATCAAGAGGAAACAAAACGTAGAGATAGAACGTGAAACTACTTTGTTGTGTCAAGTTTCAAGAAGCTAGCAAAACCGTGTTGGATTTAGAGTTCCAAATACATCTATCAATATAGGAGAAAACAGAGTGAAACCTAAAAATTCAAACTGTTACTGGAAATGAACGCTTCAACACAGAAGAACGAAATTTGGGGAACCAAGTCGTCTTAGTGTACTGATCATTACCTGAAAGTATCATCCAGTTTGGGTGAAAAAAATATTTGCTGAGATTTCTGGAGATTCGTAATTTTTGGAAGCTTGGCAACCCCTTCCCATGAAAGTGTTACTCGCCAGTCACTGCTTAGGGCAACATCAAGAGGAAACAAAACGTAGAGATAGAACGTGAAACTACTTTGTTGTGTCAAGTTTCAAGAAGCTAGAACAAACCGTGTTGGATTTAGAGTTCCAAATACATCTATCAATATAGGAGAAAACAGAGTGAAACCTAAAAATTCAAACTGTTATTGGAAATGAACGCTTCAACATAGAAGAACGAAATTTGGGGAACCAAGTCGCCTTAGTGTACTGATCATTACCTGAAAGTATCATCCAGTTTGGGTGAAAAAATATTTGCTGAGATTTCTGGAGATTCGTAATTTTTGGAAGCTTGGCAACCCCTTCCCATGAAAGTGTTTCTCGCCAGTCACTGCTTAGGGCTACATCAAGAGGAAACAAAACGTAGAGATAGAATGTGAAACTACTTTGTTGTGTCAAGTTTCAAGAAGCTAGCACAAACCATGTTGGATTTAGAGTTCCAAATACATCTATCAATATAGGAGAAAACAGAGTGAAACCTAAAAATTCAAACTGTTACTGGAAATGAACGCTTCAACATAGAAGAATGAAATTTGGGGAACCAAGTCGCCTTAGTGTACTGATCATTACCTGAAAGTATCATCCAGTTTGGGTGAAAAAATATTTGCTGAGATTTCTGGAGATTCGTAATTTTTGGACGCTTGGCAACCCCTTCCCATGAAAGTGTTTCTCGCCAGTCACTGCCTAGGGCAACATCAAGAGGAAACAAAACGTAGAGATAGAACGTGAAACTACTTTGTTGTGTCAAGTTTCAAGAAGCTAGCACAAACCGTGTTGGATTTAGAGTTCCAAATACATCTATCAATATAGGAGAAAACAGAGTGAAACCTAAAAATTCAAACTGGTACTGGAAATGAACGCTTCAACATAGAAGAACGAAATTTGGGGAACCAAGTCGCCTTAGTGTACTGATCATTACCTGAAAGTATCATCCAGTTTGGGTGAAAAAATATTTGCTGAGATTTCTGGAGATTCGTAATTTTTGGAAGCTTGGCAACCCCTTCCCATGAAAGTGTTTCTCGCCAGTCACTGCTTAGGGCTACATCAAGAGGAAACAAAACGTAGAGATAGAATGTGAAACTACTTTGTTGTGTCAAGTTTCAAGAAGCTAGCACAAACCATGTTGGATTTAGAGTTCCAAATACATCTATCAATATAGGAGAAAACAGAGTGAAACCTAAAAATTCAAACTGTTACTGGAAATGAACGCTTCAACATAGAAGAATGAAATTTGGGGAACCAAGTCGCCTTAGTGTACTGATCATTACCTGAAAGTATCATCCAGTTTGGGTGAAAAAATATTTGCTGAGATTTCTGGAGATTCGTAATTTTTGGACGCTTGGCAACCCCTTCCCATGAAAGTGTTTCTCGCCAGTCACTGCCTAGGGCAACATCAAGAGGAAACAAAACGTAGAGATAGAACGTGAAACTACTTTGTTGTGTCAAGTTTCAAGAAGCTAGCACAAACCGTGTTGGATTTAGAGTTCCAAATACATCTATCAATATAGGAGAAAACAGAGTGAAACCTAAAAATTCAAACTGGTACTGGAAATGAACGCTTCAACATAGAAGAACGAAATTTGGGGAACCAAGTCGCCTTAGTGTACTGATCATTACCTGAAAGTATCATCCAGTTTGGGTGAAAAAATATTTGCTGAGATTTCTGGAGATTCGTAATTTTTGGAGACTTGGCAAACCCTTCCCATGAAAGTGTTTCTCGCCAGTCACTGCTTAGGGCTACATGAAGAGGAAACAAAACGTAGAGATAGAACGTGAAACTACTTTGTTGTGTCAAGTTTCAAGAAGCTAGCAAAACCGTGTTGGATTTAGAGTTCCAAATACATCTATCAATATAGGAGAAAACAGAGTGAAACCTAAAAATTCAAACTGTTACTGGAAATGAACGCTTCAACACAGAAGAACGAAATTTGGGGAACCAAGTCGTCTTAGTGTACTGATCATTACCTGAAAGTATCATCCAGTTTGGGTGAAAAAAATATTTGCTGAGATTTCTGGAGATTCGTAATTTTTGGAAGCTTGGCAACCCCTTCCCATGAAAGTGTTACTCGCCAGTCACTGCTTAGGGCAACATCAAGAGGAAACAAAACGTAGAGATAGAACGTGAAACTACTTTGTTGTGTCAAGTTTCAAGAAGCTAGAACAAACCGTGTTGGATTTAGAGTTCCAAATACATCTATCAATATAGGAGAAAACAGAGTGAAACCTAAAAATTCAAACTGTTACTGGAAATGAACGCTTCAACATAGAAGAACGAAATTTGGGGAACCAAGTCGCCTTAGTGTACTGATCATTACCTGAAAGTATCATCCAGTTTGGGTGAAAAAATATTTGCTGAGATTTCTGGAGATTCGTAATTTTTGGAAGCTTGGCAACCCCTTCCCATGAAAGTGTTTCTCGCCAGTCACTGCTTAGGGCTACATCAAGAGGAAACAAAACGTAGAGATAGAATGTGAAACTACTTTGTTGTGTCAAGTTTCAAGAAGCTAGCACAAACCATGTTGGATTTAGAGTTCCAAATACATCTATCAATATAGGAGAAAACAGAGTGAAACCTAAAAATTCAAACTGTTACTGGAAATGAACGCTTCAACATAGAAGAATGAAATTTGGGGAACTAAGTCGCCTAAGTGTACTGATCATTACCTGAAAGTATCATCCAGTTTGGGTGAAAAAATATTTGCTGAGATTTCTGGAGATTCGTAATTTTTGGACGCTTGGCAACCCCTTCCCATGAAAGTGTTTCTCGCCAGTCACTGCCTAGGGCAACATCAAGAGGAAACAAAACGTAGAGATAGAACGTGAAACTACTTTGTTGTGTCAAGTTTCAAGAAGCTAGCACAAACCGTGTTGGATTTAGAGTTCCAAATACATCTATCAATATAGGAGAAAACAGAGTGAAACCTAAAAATTCAAACTGGTACTGGAAATGAACGCTTCAACATAGAAGAACGAAATTTGGGGAACCAAGTCGCCTTAGTGTACTGATCATTACCTGAAAGTATCATCCAGTTTGGGTGAAAAAATATTTGCTGAGATTTCTGGAGATTCGTAATTTTTGGAAGCTTGGCAACCCCTTCCCATGAAAGTGTTTCTCGCCAGTCACTGCTTAGGGCTACATCAAGAGGAAACAAAACGTAGAGATAGAACGTGAAACTACTTTGTTGTGTCAAGTTTCAAGAAGCTAGCACAAACCATGTTGGATTTAGAGTTCCAAATACATCTATCAATATAGGAGAAAACAGAGTGAAACCTAAAAATTCAAACTGTTACTGGAAATGAACGCTTCAACATAGAAGAATGAAATTTGGGGAACCAAGTCGCCTTAGTGTACTGATCATTACCTGAAAGTATCATCCAGTTTGGGTGAAAAAATATTTGCTGAGATTTCTGGAGATTCGTAATTTTTGGAAGCTTGGCAACCCCTTCCCATGAAAGTGTTTCTCGCCAGTCACTGCTTAGGGCTACATGAAGAGGAAACAAAACGTAGAGATAGAACGTGAAACTACTTTGTTGTGTCAACTTTCAAGAAGCTAGCACAAACCGTGTTGGATTCAGAGTTCCAAATATATCTATCAATATAGGAGAAAAGAGAGTGAAACCTAAAAATTCAAACTGTTACTGGAAATGAACGCTTCAACATAGAAGAATGAAATTTGGGGAACCAAGTCGCCTTAGTGTACTGATCATTACCTGAAAGTATCATCCAGTTTGGGTGAAAAAATATTTGCTGAGATTTCTGGAGATTCGTAATTTTTGGAGACTTGGCAAACCCTTCCCATGAAAGTGTTTCTCGCCAGTCACTGCTTAGGGCTACATCAAGAGGAAACAAAACGTAGAGATAGAACGTGAAACTACTTTGTTGTGTCAAGTTTCAAGAAGCTAGCACAAACCGTGTTGGATTTAGAGTTCCAAATACATCTATCAATATAGGAGAAAACAGAGTGAAACCTAAAAATTCAAACTGTTACTGGAAATGAACGCTTCAACATAGAAGAACGAAATTTGGGGAACCAAGTCGCCTTAGTGTACTGATCATTACCTGAAAGTATCATCCAGTTTGGGTGAAAAAATATTTGCTGAGATTTCTGGAGATTCGTAATTTTTGGAAGCTTGGCAACCCCTTCCCATGAAAGTGTTTCTCGCCAGTCACTGCCTAGGGCAACATCAAGAGGAAACAAAACGTAGAGATAGAACGTGAAACTACTTTGTTGTGTCAAGTTTCAAGAAGCTAGCACAAACCGTGTTGGATTTAGAGTTCCAAATACATCTATCAATATAGGAGAAAACAGAGTGAAACCTAAAAATTCAAACTGGTACTGGAAATGAACACTTCAACATAGAAGAACGAAATTTGGGGAACCAAGTCGCCTTAGTGTACTGATCATTACCTGAAAGTATCATCCAGTTTGGGTGAAAAAATATTGGCTGAGATTTCTGGAGATTCGTAATTTTTGGAGACTTGGCAAACCCTTCCCATGAAAGTGTTTCTCGCCAGTCACTGCTTAGGGCTACATGAAGAGGAAACAAAACGTAGAGATAGAACGTGAAACTACTTTGTTGTGTCAAGTTTCAAGAAGCTAGCAAAACCGTGTTGGATTTAGAGTTCCAAATACATCTATCAATATAGGAGAAAACAGAGTGAAACCTAAAAATTCAAACTGTTACTGGAAATGAACGCTTCAACACAGAAGAACGAAATTTGGGGAACCAAGTCGTCTTAGTGTACTGATCATTACCTGAAAGTATCATCCAGTTTGGGTGAAAAAAATATTTGCTGAGATTTCTGGAGATTCGTAATTTTTGGAAGCTTGGCAACCCCTTCCCATGAAAGTGTTACTCGCCAGTCACTGCTTAGGGCAACATCAAGAGGAAACAAAACGTAGAGATAGAACGTGAAACTACTTTGTTGTGTCAAGTTTCAAGAAGCTAGAACAAACCGTGTTGGATTTAGAGTTCCAAATACATCTATCAATATAGGAGAAAACAGAGTGAAACCTAAAAATTCAAACTGTTACTGGAAATGAACGCTTCAACATAGAAGAACGAAATTTGGGGAACCAAGTCGCCTTAGTGTACTGATCATTACCTGAAAGTATCATCCAGTTTGGGTGAAAAAATATTTGCTGAGATTTCTGGAGATTCGTAATTTTTGGAAGCTTGGCAACCCCTTCCCATGAAAGTGTTTCTCGCCAGTCACTGCTTAGGGCTACATCAAGAGGAAACAAAACGTAGAGATAGAATGTGAAACTACTTTGTTGTGTCAAGTTTCAAGAAGCTAGCACAAACCATGTTGGATTTAGAGTTCCAAATACATCTATCAATATAGGAGAAAACAGAGTGAAACCTAAAAATTCAAACTGTTACTGGAAATGAACGCTTCAACATAGAAGAATGAAATTTGGGGAACCAAGTCGCCTTAGTGTACTGATCATTACCTGAAAGTATCATCCAGTTTGGGTGAAAAAATATTTGCTGAGATTTCTGGAGATTCGTAATTTTTGGACGCTTGGCAACCCCTTCCCATGAAAGTGTTTCTCGCCAGTCACTGCCTAGGGCAACATCAAGAGGAAACAAAACGTAGAGATAGAACGTGAAACTACTTTGTTGTGTCAAGTTTCAAGAAGCTAGCACAAACCGTGTTGGATTTAGAGTTCCAAATACATCTATCAATATAGGAGAAAACAGAGTGAAACCTAAAAATTCAAACTGGTACTGGAAATGAACGCTTCAACATAGAAGAACGAAATTTGGGGAACCAAGTCGCCTTAGTGTACTGATCATTACCTGAAAGTATCATCCAGTTTGGGTGAAAAAATATTTGCTGAGATTTCTGGAGATTCGTAATTTTTGGAGACTTGGCAAACCCTTCCCATGAAAGTGTTTCTCGCCAGTCACTGCTTAGGGCTACATGAAGAGGAAACAAAACGTAGAGATAGAACGTGAAACTACTTTGTTGTGTCAAGTTTCAAGAAGCTAGCAAAACCGTGTTGGATTTAGAGTTCCAAATACATCTATCAATATAGGAGAAAACAGAGTGAAACCTAAAAATTCAAACTGTTACTGGAAATGAACGCTTCAACACAGAAGAACGAAATTTGGGGAACCAAGTCGTCTTAGTGTACTGATCATTACCTGAAAGTATCATCCAGTTTGGGTGAAAAAAATATTTGCTGAGATTTCTGGAGATTCGTAATTTTTGGACGCTTGGCAACCCCTTCCCATGAAAGTGTTACTCGCCAGTCACTGCTTAGGGCAACATCAAGAGGAAACAAAACGTAGAGATAGAACGTGAAACTACTTTGTTGTGTCAAGTTTCAAGAAGCTAGAACAAACCGTGTTGGATTTAGAGTTCCAAATACATCTATCAATATAGGAGAAAACAGAGTGAAACCTAAAAATTCAAACTGTTACTGGAAATGAACGCTTCAACATAGAAGAACGAAATTTGGGGAACCAAGTCGCCTTAGTGTACTGATCATTACCTGAAAGTATCATCCAGTTTGGGTGAAAAAATATTTGCTGAGATTTCTGGAGATTCGTAATTTTTGGAAGCTTGGCAACCCCTTCCCATGAAAGTGTTTCTCGCCAGTCACTGCTTAGGGCTACATCAAGAGGAAACAAAACGTAGAGATAGAATGTGAAACTACTTTGTTGTGTCAAGTTTCAAGAAGCTAGCACAAACCATGTTGGATTTAGAGTTCCAAATACATCTATCAATATAGGAGAAAACAGAGTGAAACCTAAAAATTCAAACTGTTACTGGAAATGAACGCTTCAACATAGAAGAATGAAATTTGGGGAACCAAGTCGCCTAAGTGTACTGATCATTACCTGAAAGTATCATCCAGTTTGGGTGAAAAAATATTTGCTGAGATTTCTGGAGATTCGTAATTTTTGGACGCTTGGCAACCCCTTCCCATGAAAGTGTTTCTCGCCAGTCACTGCTTAGGGCAACATCAAGAGGAAACAAAACGTAGAGATAGAACGTGAAACTACTTTGTTGTGTCAAGTTTCAAGAAGCTAGCACAAACCGTGTTGGATTTAGAGTTCCAAATACATCTATCAATATAGGAGAAAACAGAGTGAAACCTAAAAATTCAAACTGGTACTGGAAATGAACGCTTCAACATAGAAGAACGAAATTTGGGGAACCAAGTCGCCTTAGTGTACTGATCATTACCTGAAAGTATCATCCAGTTTGGGTGAAAAAATATTTGCTGAGATTTCTGGAGATTCGTAATTTTTGGAAGCTTGGCAACCCCTTCCCATGAAAGTGTTTCTCGCCAGTCACTGCTTAGGGCTACATCAAGAGGAAACAAAACGTAGAGATAGAACGTGAAACTACTTTGTTGTGTCAAGTTTCAAGAAGCTAGCACAAACCATGTTGGATTTAGAGTTCCAAATACATCTATCAATATAGGAGAAAACAGAGTGAAACCTAAAAATTCAAACTGTTACTGGAAATGAACGCTTCAACATAGAAGAATGAAATTTGGGGAACCAAGTCGCCTTAGTGTACTGATCATTACCTGAAAGTATCATCCAGTTTGGGTGAAAAAATATTTGCTGAGATTTCTGGAGATTCGTAATTTTTGGAGACTTGGCAAACCCTTCCCATGAAAGTGTTTCTCGCCAGTCACTGCTTAGGGCTACATGAAGAGGAAACAAAACGTAGAGATAGAACGTGAAACTACTTTGTTGTGTCAAGTTTCAAGAAGCTAGCAAAACCGTGTTGGATTTAGAGTTCCAAATACATCTATCAATATAGGAGAAAACAGAGTGAAACCTAAAAATTCAAACTGTTACTGGAAATGAACGCTTCAACACAGAAGAACGAAATTTGGGGAACCAAGTCGTCTTAGTGTACTGATCATTACCTGAAAGTATCATCCAGTTTGGGTGAAAAAAATATTTGCTGAGATTTCTGGAGATTCGTAATTTTTGGAAGCTTGGCAACCCCTTCCCATGAAAGTGTTACTCGCCAGTCACTGCTTAGGGCAACATCAAGAGGAAACAAAACGTAGAGATAGAACGTGAAACTACTTTGTTGTGTCAAGTTTCAAGAAGCTAGAACAAACCGTGTTGGATTTAGAGTTCCAAATACATCTATCAATATAGGAGAAAACAGAGTGAAACCTAAAAATTCAAACTGTTACTGGAAATGAACGCTTCAACATAGAAGAACGAAATTTGGGGAACCAAGTCGCCTTAGTGTACTGATCATTACCTGAAAGTATCATCCAGTTTGGGTGAAAAAATATTTGCTGAGATTTCTGGAGATTCGTAATTTTTGGAAGCTTGGCAACCCCTTCCCATGAAAGTGTTTCTCGCCAGTCACTGCTTAGGGCTACATCAAGAGGAAACAAAACGTAGAGATAGAATGTGAAACTACTTTGTTGTGTCAAGTTTCAAGAAGCTAGCACAAACCATGTTGGATTTAGAGTTCCAAATACATCTATCAATATAGGAGAAAACAGAGTGAAACCTAAAAATTCAAACTGTTACTGGAAATGAACGCTTCAACATAGAAGAATGAAATTTGGGGAACCAAGTCGCCTTAGTGTACTGATCATTACCTGAAAGTATCATCCAGTTTGGGTGAAAAAATATTTGCTGAGATTTCTGGAGATTCGTAATTTTTGGAGACTTGGCAAACCCTTCCCATGAAAGTGTTTCTCGCCAGTCACTGCTTAGGGCTACATCAAGAGGAAACAAAACGTAGAGATAGAACGTGAAACTACTTTGCTGTGTCAAGTTTCAAGAAGCTAGCACAAACCGTGTTGGATTTAGAGTTCCAAATACATCTATCAATATAGGAGAAAACAGAGTGAAACCTAAAAATTCAAACTGTTACTGGAAATGAACGCTTCAACATAGAAGAACGAAATTTGGGGAACCAAGTCGCCTTAGTGTACTGATCATTACCTGAAAGTATCATCCAGTTTGGGTGAAAAAATATTTGCTGAGATTTCTGGAGATTCGTAATTTTTGGAAGCTTGGCAACCCCTTCCCATGAAAGTGTTTCTCGCCAGTCACTGCCTAGGGCAACATCAAGAGGAAACAAAACGTAGAGATAGAACGTGAAACTACTTTGTTGTGTCAAGCTTCAAGAAGCTACCACAAACCGTGTTGGATTTAGAGTTCCAAATACATCTATCAATATAGGAGAAAACAGAGTGAAACCTAAAAATTCAAACTGTTACTGGAAATGAACGCTTCAACATAGAAGAACGAAATTTGGTAAACCAAGTCGCCTTAGTGTACTGATCATTACCTGAAAGTATCATCCAGTTTGGGTGAAAAAATATTTGCTGAGATTTCTGGAGATTCGTAATTTTTGGAGACTTGGCAAACCCTTCCCATGAAAGTGTTTCTCGCCAGTCACTGCTTAGGGCTACATGAAGAGGAAACAAAACGTAGAGATAGAACGTGAAACTACTTTGTTGTGTCAAGTTTCAAGAAGCTAGCAAAACCGTGTTGGATTTAGAGTTCCAAATACATCTATCAATATAGGAGAAAACAGAGTGAAACCTAAAAATTCAAACTGTTACTGGAAATGAACGCTTCAACACAGAAGAACGAAATTTGGGGAACCAAGTCGTCTTAGTGTACTGATCATTACCTGAAAGTATCATCCAGTTTGGGTGAAAAAAATATTTGCTGAGATTTCTGGAAATTCGTAATTTTTGGAAGCTTGGCAACCCCTTCCCATGAAAGTGTTACTCGCCAGTCACTGCTTAGGGCAACATCAAGAGGAAACAAAACGTAGAGATAGAACGTGAAACTACTTTGTTGTGTCAAGTTTCAAGAAGCTAGAACAAACCGTGTTGGATTTAGAGTTCCAAATACATCTATCAATATAGGAGAAAACAGAGTGAAACCTAAAAATTCAAACTGTTACTGGAAATGAACGCTTCAACATAGAAGAACGAAATTTGGGGAACCAAGTCGCCTTAGTGTACTGATCATTACCTGAAAGTATCATCCAGTTTGGGTGAAAAAATATTTGCTGAGATTTCTGGAGATTCGTAATTTTTGGAAGCTTGGCAACCCCTTCCCATGAAAGTGTTTCTCGCCAGTCACTGCTTAGGGCTACATCAAGAGGAAACAAAACGTAGAGATAGAATGTGAAACTACTTTGTTGTGTCAAGTTTCAAGAAGCTAGCACAAACCATGTTGGATTTAGAGTTCCAAATACATCTATCAATATAGGAGAAAACAGAGTGAAACCTAAAAATTCAAACTGTTACTGGAAATGAACGCTTCAACATAGAAGAATGAAATTTGGGGAACCACGTCGCCTTAGTGTACTGATCATTACCTGAAAGTATCATCCAGTTTGGGTGAAAAAATATTTGCTGAGATTTCTGGAGATTCGTAATTTTTGGAGACTTGGCAAACCCTTCCCATGAAAGTGTTTCTCGCCAGTCACTGCTTAGGGCTACATCAAGAGGAAACAAAACGTAGAGATAGAACGTGAAACTACTTTGCTGTGTCAAGTTTCAAGAAGCTAGCACAAACCGTTTTGGATTTAGCGTTCCAAATACATCTATCAATATAGGAGAAAACAGAGTGAAACCTAAAAATTCAAACTGTTACTGGAAATGAACGCTTCAACATAGAAGAACGAAATTTGGGGAACCAAGTCGCCTTAGTGTACTGATCATTACCTGAAAGTATCATCCAGTTTGGGTGAAAAAATATTTGCTGAGATTTCTGGAGATTCGTAATTTTTGGAAGCTTGGCAACCCCTTCCCATGAAAGTGTTTCTCGCCAGTCACTGCTTAGGGCTACATCAAGAGGAAACAAAACGTAGAGATAGAATGTGAAACTACTTTGTTGTGTCAAGCTTCAAGAAGCTACCACAAATCGTGTTGGATTTAGAGTTCCAATACATCTATCAATATAGGAGAAAACAGAGTGAAACCTAAAAATTCAAACTGTTAGTGGAAATGAACGCTTCAACATAGAAGAACAAAATTTGGGGAACCAAGTCGCCTTAGTGTACTGATCATTACCTGAAAGTATCATCCAGTTTGGGTGAAAAAATATTTGCTGAGATTTCTGGAGATTCGTAATTTTTGGAAGCTTGGCAACCCCTTCCCATGAAAGTGTTTCTCGCCAGTCACTGCTTAGGGCTACATCAAGAGGAAACAAAACGTAGAGATAGAACGTGAAACTACTTTGTTTTGTCAACTTTCAAGAAGCTAGCACAAACCGTGTTGGATTCAGAGTTCCAAATATATCTATCAATATAGGAGAAAAGAGAGTGAAACCTAAAAATTCAAACTGTTACTGGAAATGAACGCTTCAACATAGAAGAATGAAATTTGGGGAACCAAGTCGCCTTAGTGTACTGATCATTACCTGAAAGTATCATCCAGTTTGGGTGAAAAAATATTTGCTGAGATTTCTGGAGATTCGTAATTTTTGGAGACTTGGCAAACCCTTCACATGAAAGTGTTTCTCGCCAGTCACTGCTTAGGGCTACATCAAGAGGAAACAAAACGTAGAGATAGAACGTGAAACTACTTTGTTGTGTCAAGTTTCAAGAAGCTAGCACAAACCGTGTTGGATTTAGAGTTCCAAATACATCTATCAATATAGGAGAAAACAGAGTGAAACCTAAAAATTCAAACTGTTACTGGAAATGAACGCTTCAACATAGAAGAACGAAATTTGGGGAACCAAGTCGCCTTAGTGTACTGATCATTACCTGAAAGTATCATCCAGTTTGCGTGAAAAAATATTTGCTGAGATTTCTGGAGATTCGTAATTTTTGGAAGCTTGGCAACCCCTTCCCATGAAAGTGTTTCTCGCCAGTCACTGCCTAGGGCAACATCAAGAGGAAACAAAACGTAGAGATAGAACGTGAAACTACTTTGTTGTGTCAAGTTTCAAGAAGCTAGCACAAACCGTGTTGGATTTAGAGTTCCAAATACATCTATCAATATAGGAGAAAACAGAGTGAAACCTAAAAATTCAAACTGGTACTGGAAATGAACACTTCAACAGAGAAGAACGAAATTTGGGGAACCAAGTCGTCTTAGTGTACTGATCATTACCTGAAAGTATCATCCAGTTTGGGTGAAAAAAATATTTGCTGAGATTTCTGGAGATTCGTAATTTTTGAAAGCTTGGCAACCCCTTCCCATGAAAGTGTTACTTGCCAGTCACTGCTTAGGGCAACATCAAGAGGAAACAAAACGTAGAGATAGAACGTGAAACTACTTTGTTGTGTCAAGTTTCAAGAAGCTAGAACAAACCGTGTTGGATTTAGAGTTCCAAATACATCTATCAATATAGGAGAAAACAGAGTGAAACCTAAAAATTCAAACTGTTACTGGAAATGAACGCTTCAACATAGAAGAACGAAATTTGGGGAACCAAGTCGCCTTAGTGTACTGATCATTACCTGAAAGTATCATCCAGTTTGGGTGAAAAAATATTTGCTGAGATTTCTGGAGATTCGTAATTTTTGGAAGCTTGGCAACCCCTTCCCATGAAAGTGTTTCTCGCCAGTCACTGCCTAGGGCAACATCAAGAGGAAACAAAACGTAGAGATAGAACGTGAAACTACTTTGTTGTGTCAAGTTTCAAGAAGCTAGCACAAACCGTGTTGGATTTAGAGTTCCAAATACATCTATCAATATAGGAGAAAACAGAGTGAAACCTAAAAATTCAAACTGTTACTGGAAATGAACGCTTCAACATAGAAGAACGAAATTTGGGGAACCAAGTCGTCTTAGTGTACTGATCATTACCTGAAAGTATCATCCAGTTTGGGTGAAAAAATATTTGCTGAGATTTCTGGAGATTCGTAATTTTTGGAAGCTTGGCAACCCCTTCCCATGAAAGTGTTTCTCGCCAGTCACTGCCTAGGGCAACATCAAGAGGAAACAAAACGTAGAGATAGAACGTGAAACTACTTTGTTGTGTCAAGTTTCAAGAAGCTAGCACAAACCGTGTTGGATTTAGAGTTCCAAATACATCTATCAATATAGGAGAAAACAGAGTGAAACCTAAAAATTCAAACTGGTATTGGAAATGAACACTTCAACATAGAAGAACGAAATTTGGGGAACCAAGTTGTCTTAGTGTACTGATCATTACCTGAAAGTATCATCCAGTTTGGGTGAAAAAAATATTTGCTGAGATTTCTGGAGATTCGTAATTTTTGGAAGCTTGGCAACCCCTTCCCATGAAAGTGTTACTCGCCAGTCACTGCTTAGGGCAACATCAAGAGGAAACAAAACGTAGAGATAGAACGTGAAACTACTTTGTTGTGTCAAGTTTCAAGAAGCTAGAACAAACCGTGTTGGATTTAGAGTTCCAAATACATCTATCAATATAGGAGAAAACAGAGTGAAACCTAAAAATTCAAACTGTTACTGGAAATGAACGCTTCAACATAGAAGAACGAAATTTGGGGAACCAAGTCGCCTTAGTGTACTGATCATTACCTGAAAGTATCATCCAGTTTGGGTGAAAAAATATTTGCTGAGATTTCTGGAGATTCGTAATTTTTGGAAGCTTGGCAACCCCTTCCCATGAAAGTGTTTCTCGCCAGTCACTGCCTAGGGCAACATCAAGAGGAAACAAAACGTAGAGATAGAACGTGAAACTACTTTGTTGTGTCAAGTTTCAAGAAGCTAGCACAAACCGTGTTGGATTTAGAGTTCCAAATACATCTATCAATATAGGAGAAAACAGAGTGAAACCTAAAAATTCAAACTGGTACTGGAAATGAACACTTCAACATAGAAGAACGAAATTTGGGGAACCAAGTCGCCTTAGTGTACTGATCATTACCTGAAAGTATCATCCAGTTTGGGTGAAAAAATATTTGCTGAGATTTCTGGAGATTCGTAATTTTTGGAGACTTGGCAAACCCTTCCCATGAAAGTGTTTCTCGCCAGTCACTGCTTAGGGCTACATGAAGAGGAAACTAAACGTAGAGATAGAACGTGAAACTACTTTGTTGTGTCAAGTTTCAAGAAGCTAGCAAAACCGTGTTGGATTTAGAGTTCCAAATACATCTATCAATATAGGAGAAAACAGAGTGAAACCTAAAAATTCAAACTGTTACTGGAAATGAACGCTTCAACACAGAAGAACGAAATTTGGGGAACCAAGTCGTCTTAGTGTACTGATCATTACCTGAAAGTATCATCCAGTTTGGGTGAAAAAAATATTTGCTGAGATTTCTGGAGATTCGTAATTTTTGGAAGCTTGGCAACCCCTTCCCATGAAAGTGTTACTCGCCAGTCACTGCTTAGGGCAACATCAAGAGGAAACAAAACGTAGAGATAGAACGTGAAACTACTTTGTTGTGTCAAGTTTCAAGAAGCTAGAACAAACCGTGTTGGATTTAGAGTTCCAAATACATCTATCAATATAGGAGAAAACAGAGTGAAACCTAAAAATTCAAACTGTTACTGGAAATGAACGCTTCAACATAGAAGAACGAAATTTGGGGAACCAAGTCGCCTTAGTGTACTGATCATTACCTGAAAGTATCATCCAGTTTGGGTGAAAAAATATTTGCTGAGATTTCTGGAGATTCGTAATTTTTGGAAGCTTGGCAACCCCTTCCCATGAAAGTGTTTCTCGCCAGTCACTGCTTAGGGCTACATCAAGAGGAAACAAAACGTAGAGATAGAATGTGAAACTACTTTGTTGTGTCAAGTTTCAAGAAGCTAGCACAAACCATGTTGGATTTAGAGTTCCAAATACATCTATCAATATAGGAGAAAACAGAGTGAAACCTAAAAATTCAAACTGTTACTGGAAATGAACGCTTCAACATAGAAGAATGAAATTTGGGGAACCAAGTCGCCTTAGTGTACTGATCATTACCTGAAAGTATCATCCAGTTTGGGTGAAAAAATATTTGCTGAGATTTCTGGAGATTCGTAATTTTTGGAAGCTTGGCAACCCCTTCCCATGAAAGTGTTTCTCGCCAGTCACTGCCTAGGGCAACATCAAGAGGAAACAAAACGTAGAGATAGAACGTGAAACTACTTTGTTGTGTCAAGTTTCAAGAAGCTAGCACAAACCGTGTTGGATTTAGAGTTCCAAATACATCTATCAATATAGGAGAAAACAGAGTGAAACCTAAAAATTCAAACTGTTACTGGAAATGAACGCTTCAACATAGAAGAACGAAATTTGGGGAACCAAGTCGCCTTAGTGTACTGATCATTACCTGAAAGTATCATCCAGTTTGGGTGAAAAAATATTTGCTGAGATTTCTGGAGATTCGTAATTTTTGGAGACTTGGCAAACCCTTCCCATGAAAGTGTATCTCGCCAGTCACTGCTTAGGGCTACATGAAGAGGAAACAAAACGTAGAGATAGAACGTGAAACTACTTTGTTGTGTCAAGTTTCAAGAAGCTAGCAAAACCGTGTTGGATTTAGAGTTCCAAATACATCTATCAATATAGGAGAAAACAGAGTGAAACCTAAAAATTCAAACTGTTACTGGAAATGAACGCTTCAACACAGAAGAACGAAATTTGGGGAACCAAGTCGTCTTAGTGTACTGATCATTACCTGAAAGTATCATCCAGTTTGGGTGAAAAAAATATTTGCTGAGATTTCTGGAGATTCGTAATTTTTGGAAGCTTGGCAACCCCTTCCCATGAAAGTGTTACTCGCCAGTCACTGCTTAGGGCAACATCAAGAGGAAACAAAACGTAGAGATAGAACGTGAAACTACTTTGTTGTGTCAAGTTTCAAGAAGCTAGAACAAACCGTGTTGGATTTAGAGTTCCAAATACATCTATCAATATAGGAGAAAACAGAGTGAAACCTAAAAATTCAAACTGTTACTGGAAATGAACGCTTCAACATAGAAGAACGAAATTTGGGGAACCAAGTCGCCTTAGTGTACTGATCATTACCTGAAAGTATCATCCAGTTTGGGTGAAAAAATATTTGCTGAGATTTCTGGAGATTCGTAATTTTTGGAAGCTTGGCAACCCCTTCCCATGAAAGTGTTTCTCGCCAGTCACTGCTTAGGGCTACATCAAGAGGAAACAAAACGTAGAGATAGAATGTGAAACTACTTTGTTGTGTCAAGTTTCAAGAAGCTAGCACAAACCATGTTGGATTTAGAGTTCCAAATACATCTATCAATATAGGAGAAAACAGAGTGAAACCTAAAAATTCAAACTGTTACTGGAAATGAACGCTTCAACATAGAAGAATGAAATTTGGGGAACCAAGTCGCCTTAGTGTACTGATCATTACCTGAAAGTATCATCCAGTTTGGGTGAAAAAATATTTGCTGAGATTTCTGGAGATTCGTAATTTTTGGAGACTTGGCAAACCCTTCCCATGAAAGTGTTTCTCGCCAGTCACTGCTTAGGGCTACATCAAGAGGAAACAAAACGTAGAGATAGAACGTGAAACTACTTTGCTGTGTCAAGTTTCAAGAAGCTAGCACAAACCGTTTTGGATTTAGCGTTCCAAATACATCTATCAATATAGGAGAAAACAGAGTGAAACCTAAAAATTCAAACTGTTACTGGAAATGAACGCTTCAACATAGAAGAACGAAATTTGGGGAACCAAGTCGCCTTAGTGTACTGATCATTACCTGAAAGTATCATCCAGTTTGGGTGAAAAAATATTTGCTGAGATTTCTGGAGATTCGTAATTTTTGGAAGCTTGGCAACCCCTTCCCATGAAAGTGTTTCTCGCCAGTCACTGCCTAGGGCAACATCAAGAGGAAACAAAACGTAGAGATAGAACGTGAAACTACATTGTTGTGTCAAGTTTCAAGAAGCTAGCACAAACCGTGTTGGATTTAGAGTTCCAAATACATCTATCAATATAGGAGAAAACAGAGTGAAACCTAAAAATTCAAACTGGTACTGGAAATGAACACTTCAACATAGAAGAACGAAATTTGGGGAACCAAGTCGTCTTAGTGTACTGATCATTACCTGAAAGTATCATCCAGTTTGGGTGAAAAAAATATTTGCTGAGATTTCTGGAGATTCGTAATTTTTGGAAGCTTGGCAACCCCTTCCCATGAAAGTGTTACTCGCCAGTCACTGCTTAGGGCTACATCAAGAGGAAACAAAACGTAGAGATAGAACGTGAAACTACTTTGTTGTGTCAAGTTTCAAGAAGCTAGAACAAACCGTGTTGGATTTAGAGTTCCAAATACATCTATCAATATAGGAGAAAACAGAGTGAAACCTAAAAATTCAAACTGTTACTGGAAATGAACGCTTCAACATAGAAGAACGAAATTTGGGGAACCAAGTCGCCTTAGTGTACTGATCATTACCTGAAAGTATCATCCAGTTTGGGTGAAAAAATATTTGCTGAGATTTCTGGAGATTCGTAATTTTTGGAAGCTTGGCAACCCCTTCCCATGAAAGTGTTTCTCGCCAGTCACTGCTTAGGGCTACATCAAGAAGAAACAAAACGTAGAGATAGAATGTGAAACTACTTTGTTGTGTCAAGTTTCAAGAAGCTAGCACAAACCATGTTGGATTTAGAGTTCCAAATACATCTATCAATATAGGAGAAAACAGAGTGAAACCTAAAAATTCAAACTGTTACTGGAAATGAACGCTTCAACATAGAAGAATGAAATTTGGGGAACCAAGTCGCCTTAGTGTACTGATCATTACCTGAAAGTATCATCCAGTTTGGGTGAAAAAATATTTGCTGAGATTTCTGGAGATTCGTAATTTTTGGAGACTTGGCAAACCCTTCCCATGAAAGTGTTTCTCGCCAGTCACTGCTTAGGGCTACATCAAGAGGAAACAAAACGTAGAGATAGAACGTGAAACTACTTTGCTGTGTCAAGTTTCAAGAAGCTAGCACAAACCGTTTTGGATTTAGCGTTCCAAATACATCTATCAATATAGGAGAAAAGAGAGTGAAACCTAAAAATTCAAACTGTTACTGGAAATGAACGCTTCAACATAGAAGAATGAAATTTGGGGAACCAAGTCGCCTTAGTGTACTGATCATTACCTGAAAGTATCATCCAGTTTGGGTGAAAAAATATTTGCTGAGATTTCTGGAGATTCGTAATTTTTGGAAGCTTGGCAACCCCTTCCCATGAAAGTGTTTCTCGCCAGTCACTGCCTAGGGCAACATCAAGAGGAAACAAAACGTAGAGATAGAACGTGAAACTACTTTGTTGTGTCAAGTTTCAAGAAGCTAGCACAAACCGTGTTGGATTTAGAGTTCCAAATACATCTATCAATATAGGAGAAAACAGAGTGAAACCTAAAAATTCAAACTGTTACTGGAAATGAACGCTTCAACATAGAAGAACGAAATTTGGGGAACCAAGTCGCCTTAGTGTACTGATCATTACCTGAAAGTATCATCCAGTTTGGGTGAAAAAATATTTGCTGAGATTTCTGGAGATTCGTAATTTTTGGAGACTTGGCAAACCCTTCCCATGAAAGTGTATCTCGCCAGTCACTGCTTAGGGCTACATGAAGAGGAAACAAAACGTAGAGATAGAACGTGAAACTACTTTGTTGTGTCAAGTTTCAAGAAGCTAGCAAAACCGTGTTGGATTTAGAGTTCCAAATACATCTATCAATATAGGAGAAAACAGAGTGAAACCTAAAAATTCAAACTGTTACTGGAAATGAACGCTTCAACACAGAAGAACGAAATTTGGGGAACCAAGTCGTCTTAGTGTACTGATCATTACCTGAAAGTATCATCCAGTTTGGGTGAAAAAAATATTTGCTGAGATTTCTGGAGATTCGTAATTTTTGGAAGCTTGGCAACCCCTTCCCATGAAAGTGTTACTCGCCAGTCACTGCTTAGGGCAACATCAAGAGGAAACAAAACGTAGAGATAGAACGTGAAACTACTTTGTTGTGTCAAGTTTCAAGAAGCTAGAACAAACCGTGTTGGATTTAGAGTTCCAAATACATCTATCAATATAGGAGAAAACAGAGTGAAACCTAAAAATTCAAACTGTTACTGGAAATGAACGCTTCAACATAGAAGAACGAAATTTGGGGAACCAAGTCGCCTTAGTGTACTGATCATTACCTGAAAGTATCATCCAGTTTGGGTGAAAAAATATTTGCTGAGATTTCTGGAGATTCGTAATTTTTGGAAGCTTGGCAACCCCTTCCCATGAAAGTGTTTCTCGCCAGTCACTGCTTAGGGCTACATCAAGAGGAAACAAAACGTAGAGATAGAATGTGAAACTACTTTGTTGTGTCAAGTTTCAAGAAGCTAGCACAAACCATGTTGGATTTAGAGTTCCAAATACATCTATCAATATAGGAGAAAACAGAGTGAAACCTAAAAATTCAAACTGTTACTGGAAATGAACGCTTCAACATAGAAGAATGAAATTTGGGGAACCAAGTCGCCTTAGTGTACTGATCATTACCTGAAAGTATCATCCAGTTTGGGTGAAAAAATATTTGCTGAGATTTCTGGAGATTCGTAATTTTTGGAGACTTGGCAAACCCTTCCCATGAAAGTGTTTCTCGCCAGTCACTGCTTAGGGCTACATCAAGAGGAAACAAAACGTAGAGATAGAACGTGAAACTACTTTGCTGTGTCAAGTTTCAAGAAGCTAGCACAAACCGTTTTGGATTTAGCGTTCCAAATACATCTATCAATATAGGAGAAAACAGAGTGAAACCTAAAAATTCAAACTGTTACTGGAAATGAACGCTTCAACATAGAAGAACGAAATTTGGGGAACCAAGTCGCCTTAGTGTACTGATCATTACCTGAAAGTATCATCCAGTTTGGGTGAAAAAATATTTGCTGAGATTTCTGGAGATTCGTAATTTTTGGAAGCTTGGCAACCCCTTCCCATGAAAGTGTTTCTCGCCAGTCACTGCCTAGGGCAACATCAAGAGGAAACAAAACGTAGAGATAGAACGTGAAACTACATTGTTGTGTCAAGTTTCAAGAAGCTAGCACAAACCGTGTTGGATTTAGAGTTCCAAATACATCTATCAATATAGGAGAAAACAGAGTGAAACCTAAAAATTCAAACTGGTACTGGAAATGAACACTTCAACATAGAAGAACGAAATTTGGGGAACCAAGTCGTCTTAGTGTACTGATCATTACCTGAAAGTATCATCCAGTTTGGGTGAAAAAAATATTTGCTGAGATTTCTGGAGATTCGTAATTTTTGGAAGCTTGGCAACCCCTTCCCATGAAAGTGTTACTCGCCAGTCACTGCTTAGGGCTACATCAAGAGGAAACAAAACGTAGAGATAGAACGTGAAACTACTTTGTTGTGTCAAGTTTCAAGAAGCTAGAACAAACCGTGTTGGATTTAGAGTTCCAAATACATCTATCAATATAGGAGAAAACAGAGTGAAACCTAAAAATTCAAACTGTTACTGGAAATGAACGCTTCAACATAGAAGAACGAAATTTGGGGAACCAAGTCGCCTTAGTGTACTGATCATTACCTGAAAGTATCATCCAGTTTGGGTGAAAAAATATTTGCTGAGATTTCTGGAGATTCGTAATTTTTGGAAGCTTGGCAACCCCTTCCCATGAAAGTGTTTCTCGCCAGTCACTGCTTAGGGCTACATCAAGAAGAAACAAAACGTAGTGATACAATGTGAAACTACTTTGTTGTGTCAAGTTTCAAGAAGCTAGCACAAACCATGTTGGATTTAGAGTTCCAAATACATCTATCAATATAGGAGAAAACAGAGTGAAACCTAAAAATTCAAACTGTTACTGGAAATGAACGCTTCAACATAGAAGAATGAAATTTGGGGAACCAAGTCGCCTTAGTGTACTGATCATTACCTGAAAGTATCATCCAGTTTGGGTGAAAAAATATTTGCTGAGATTTCTGGAGATTCGTAATTTTTGGAGACTTGGCAAACCCTTCCCATGAAAGTGTTTCTCGCCAGTCACTGCTTAGGGCTACATCAAGAGGAAACAAAACGTAGAGATAGAACGTGAAACTACTTTGCTGTGTCAAGTTTCAAGAAGCTAGCACAAACCGTTTTGGATTTAGCGTTCCAAATACATCTATCAATATAGGAGAAAAGAGAGTGAAACCTAAAAATTCAAACTGTTACTGGAAATGAACGCTTCAACATAGAAGAATGAAATTTGGGGAACCAAGTCGCCTTAGTGTACTGATCATTACCTGAAAGTATCATCCAGTTTGGGTGAAAAAATATTTGCTGAGATTTCTGGAGATTCGTAATTTTTGGAGACTTGGCAAACCCTTCCCATGAAAGTGTTTCTCGCCAGTCACTGCTTAGGGCTACATCAAGAGGAAACAAAACGTAGAGATAGAATGTGAAACTACTTTGTTGTGTCAAGCTTCAAGAAGCTACCACAAATCGTGTTGGATTTAGAGTTCCAATACATCTATCAATATAGGAGAAAACAGAGTGAAACCTAAAAATTCAAACTGTTACTGGAAATGAACGCTTCAACATAGAAGAACAAAATTTGGGGAACCAAGTCGCCTTAGTGTACTGATCATTACCTGAAAGTATCATCCAGTTTGGGTGAAAAAATATTTGCTGAGATTTCTGGAGATTCGTAATTTTTGGAAGCTTGGCAACCCCTTCCCATGAAAGTGTTTCTCGCCAGTCACTGCTTAGGGCTACATCAAGAGGAAACAAAACGTAGAGATAGAACGTGAAACTACTTTGTTTTGTCAACTTTCAAGAAGCTAGCACAAACCGTGTTGGATTCAGAGTTCCAAATATATCTATCAATATAGGAGAAAAGAGAGTGAAACCTAAAAATTCAAACTGTTACTGGAAATGAACGCTTCAACATAGAAGAATGAAATTTGGGGAACCAAGTCGCCTTAGTGTACTGATCATTACCTGAAAGTATCATCCAGTTTGGGTGAAAAAATATTTGCTGAGATTTCTGGAGATTCGTAATTTTTGGAGACTTGGCAAACCCTTCCCATGAAAGTGTTTCTCGCCAGTCACTGCTTAGGGCTACATCAAGAGGAAACAAAACGTAGAGATAGAACGTGAAACTACTTTGTTGTGTCAAGTTTCAAGAAGCTAGCACAAACCGTGTTGGATTTAGAGTTCCAAATACATCTATCAATATAGGAGAAAACAGAGTGAAACCTAAAAATTCAAACTGGTACTGGAAATGAACACTTCAACATAGAAGAACGAAATTTGGGGAACCAAGTCGCCTTAGTGTACTGATCATTACCTGAAAGTATCATCCAGTTTGGGTGAAAAAATATTTGCTGAGATTTCTGGAGATTCGTAATTTTTGGAGACTTGGCAAACCCTTCCCATGAAAGTGTTTCTCGCCAGTCACTGCTTAGGGCTACATGAAGAGGAAACAAAACGTAGAGATAGAACGTGAAACTACTTTGTTGTGTCAAGTTTCAAGAAGCTAGCAAAACCGTGTTGGATTTAGAGTTCCAAATACATCTATCAATATAGGAGAAAACAGAGTGAAACCTAAAAATTCAAACTGTTACTGGAAATGAACGCTTCAACACAGAAGAACGAAATTTGGGGAACCAAGTCGTCTTAGTGTACTGATCATTACCTGAAAGTATCATCCAGTTTGGGTGAAAAAAATATTTGCTGAGATTTCTGGAGATTCGTAATTTTTGGAAGCTTGGCAACCCCTTCCCATGAAAGTGTTACTCGCCAGTCACTGCTTAGGGCAACATCAAGAGGAAACAAAACGTAGAGATAGAACGTGAAACTACTTTGTTGTGTCAAGTTTCAAGAAGCTAGAACAAACCGTGTTGGATTTAGAGTTCCAAATACATCTATCAATATAGGAGAAAACAGAGTGAAACCTAAAAATTCAAACTGTTACTGGAAATGAACGCTTCAACATAGAAGAACGAAATTTGGGGAACCAAGTCGCCTTAGTGTACTGATCATTACCTGAAAGTATCATCCAGTTTGGGTGAAAAAATATTTGCTGAGATTTCTGGAGATTCGTAATTTTTGGAGACTTGGCAAACCCTTCCCATGAAAGTGTTTCTCGCCAGTCACTGCTTAGGGCTACATCAAGAGGAAACAAAACGTAGAGATAGAACGTGAAACTACTTTGTTGTGTCAAGTTTCAAGAAGCTAGCACAAACCGTGTTGGATTTAGAGTTCCAAATACATCTATCAATATAGGAGAAAACAGAGTGAAACCTAAAAATTCAAACTGTTACTGGAAATGAACGCTTCAACATAGAAGAACGAAATTTGGGGAACCAAGTCGCCTTAGTGTACTGATCATTACCTGAAAGTATCATCCAGTTTGGGTGAAAAAATATTTGCTGAGATTTCTGGAGATTCGTAATTTTTGGAAGCTTGGCAACCCCTTCCCATGAAAGTGTTTCTCGCCAGTCACTGCCTAGGGCAACATCAAGAGGAAACAAAACGTAGAGATAGAACGTGAAACTACTTTGTTGTGTCAAGTTTCAAGAAGCTAGCACAAACCGTGTTGGATTTAGAGTTCCAAATACATCTATCAATATAGGAGAAAACAGAGTGAAACCTAAAAATTCAAACTGGTACTGGAAATGAACACTTCAACATAGAAGAACGAAATTTGGGGAACCAAGTCGCCTTAGTGTACTGATCATTACCTGAAAGTATCATCCAGTTTGGGTGAAAAAATATTTGCTGAGATTTCTGGAGATTCGTAATTTTTGGAGACTTGGCAAACCCTTCCCATGAAAGTGTTTCTCGCCAGTCACTGCTTAGGGCTACATGAAGAGGAAACAAAACGTAGAGATAGAACGTGAAACTACTTTGTTGTGTCAAGTTTCAAGAAGCTAGCAAAACCGTGTTGGATTTAGAGTTCCAAATACATCTATCAATATAGGAGAAAACAGAGTGAAACCTAAAAATTCAAACTGTTACTGGAAATGAACGCTTCAACACAGAAGAACGAAATTTGGGGAACCAAGTCGTCTTAGTGTACTGATCATTACCTGAAAGTATCATCCAGTTTGGGTGAAAAAAATATTTGCTGAGATTTCTGGAGATTCGTAATTTTTGGAAGCTTGGCAACCCCTTCCCATGAAAGTGTTACTCGCCAGTCACTGCTTAGGGCAACATCAAGAGGAAACAAAACGTAGAGATAGAACGTGAAACTACTTTGTTGTGTCAAGTTTCAAGAAGCTAGAACAAACCGTGTTGGATTTAGAGTTCCAAATACATCTATCAATATAGGAGAAAACAGAGTGAAACCTAAAAATTCAAACTGTTACTGGAAATGAACGCTTCAACATAGAAGAACGAAATTTGGGGAACCAAGTCGCCTTAGTGTACTGATCATTACCTGAAAGTATCATCCAGTTTGGGTGAAAAAATATTTGCTGAGATTTCTGGAGATTCGTAATTTTTGGAAGCTTGGCAACCCCTTCCCATGAAAGTGTTTCTCGCCAGTCACTGCTTAGGGCTACATCAAGAGGAAACAAAACGTAGAGATAGAATGTGAAACTACTTTGTTGTGTCAAGTTTCAAGAAGCTAGCACAAACCATGTTGGATTTAGAGTTCCAAATACATCTATCAATATAGGAGAAAACAGAGTGAAACCTAAAAATTCAAACTGTTACTGGAAATGAACGCTTCAACATAGAAGAATGAAATTTGGGGAACCAAGTCGCCTTAGTGTACTGATCATTACCTGAAAGTATCATCCAGTTTGGGTGAAAAAATATTTGCTGAGATTTCTGGAGATTCGTAATTTTTGGAAGCTTGGCAACCCCTTCCCATGAAAGTGTTTCTCGCCAGTCACTGCCTAGGGCAACATCAAGAGGAAACAAAACGTAGAGATAGAACGTGAAACTACATTGTTGTGTCAAGTTTCAAGAAGCTAGCACAAACCGTGTTGGATTTAGAGTTCCAAATACATCTATCAATATAGGAGAAAACAGAGTGAAACCTAAAAATTCAAACTGGTACTGGAAATGAACACTTCAACATAGAAGAACGAAATTTGGGGAACCAAGTCGTCTTAGTGTACTGATCATTACCTGAAAGTATCATCCAGTTTGGGTGAAAAAAATATTTGCTGAGATTTCTGGAGATTCGTAATTTTTGGAAGCTTGGCAACCCCTTCCCATGAAAGTGTTACTCGCCAGTCACTGCTTAGGGCAACATCAAGAGGAAACAAAACGTAGAGATAGAACGTGAAACTACTTTGTTGTGTCAAGTTTCAAGAAGCTAGAACAAACCGTGTTGGATTTAGAGTTCCAAATACATCTATCAATATAGGAGAAAACAGAGTGAAACCTAAAAATTCAAACTGTTACTGGAAATGAACGCTTCAACATAGAAGAACGAAATTTGGGGAACCAAGTCGCCTTAGTGTACTGATCATTACCTGAAAGTATCATCCAGTTTGGGTGAAAAAATATTTGCTGAGATTTCTGGAGATTCGTAATTTTTGGAAGCTTGGCAACCCCTTCCCATGAAAGTGTTTCTCGCCAGTCACTGCTTAGGGCTACATCAAGAGGAAACAAAACGTAGAGATAGAATGTGAAACTACTTTGTTGTGTCAAGTTTCAAGAAGCTAGCACAAACCATGTTGGATTTAGAGTTCCAAATACATCTATCAATATAGGAGAAAACAGAGTGAAACCTAAAAATTCAAACTGTTACTGGAAATGAACGCTTCAACATAGAAGAATGAAATTTGGGGAACCAAGTCGCCTTAGTGTACTGATCATTACCTGAAAGTATCATCCAGTTTGGGTGAAAAAATATTTGCTGAGATTTCTGGAGATTCGTAATTTTTGGAAGCTTGGCAACCCCTTCCCATGAAAGTGTTTCTCGCCAGTCACTGCCTAGGGCAACATCAAGAGGAAACAAAACGTAGAGATAGAACGTGAAACTACTTTGTTGTGTCAAGTTTCAAGAAGCTAGCACAAACCGTGTTGGATTTAGAGTTCCAAATACATCTATCAATATAGGAGAAAACAGAGTGAAACCTAAAAATTCAAACTGGTACTGGAAATGAACACTTCAACATAGAAGAACGAAATTTGGGGAACCAAGTCGTCTTAGTGTACTGATCATTACCTGAAAGTATCATCCAGTTTGGGTGAAAAAAATATTTGCTGAGATTTCTGGAGATTCGTAATTTTTGGAAGCTTGGCAACCCCTTCCCATGAAAGTGTTACTCGCCAGTCACTGCTTAGGGCAACATCAAGAGGAAACAAAACGTAGAGATAGAACGTGAAACTACTTTGTTGTGTCAAGTTTCAAGAAGCTAGAACAAACCGTGTTGGATTTAGAGTTCCAAATACATCTATCAATATAGGAGAAAACAGAGTGAAACCTAAAAATTCAAACTGTTACTGGAAATGAACGCTTCAACATAGAAGAACGAAATTTGGGGAACCAAGTCGCCTTAGTGTACTGATCATTACCTGAAAGTATCATCCAGTTTGGGTGAAAAAATATTTGCTGAGATTTCTGGAGATTCGTAATTTTTGGAAGCTTGGCAACCCCTTCCCATGAAAGTGTTTCTCGCCAGTCACTGCCTAGGGCAACATCAAGAGGAAACAAAACGTAGAGATAGAACGTGAAACTACTTTGTTGTGTCAAGTTTCAAGAAGCTAGCACAAACCGTGTTGGATTTAGAGTTCCAAATACATCTATCAATATAGGAGAAAACAGAGTGAAACCTAAAAATTCAAACTGGTACTGGAAATGAACACTTCAACATAGAAGAACGAAATTTGGGGAACCAAGTCGCCTTAGTGTACTGATCATTACCTGAAAGTATCATCCAGTTTGGGTGAAAAAATATTTGCTGAGATTTCTGGAGATTCGTAATTTTTGGAAGCTTGGCAACCCCTTCCCATGAAAGTGTTTCTCGCCAGTCACTGCTTAGGGCTACATCAAGAGGAAACAAAACGTAGAGATAGAACGTGAAACTACTTTGTTGTGTCAAGTTTCAAGAAGCTAGCAAAACCGTGTTGGATTTAGAGTTCCAAATACATCTATCAATATAGGAGAAAACAGAGTGAAACCTAAAAATTCAAACTGTTACTGGAAATGAACGCTTCAACACAGAAGAACGAAATTTGGGGAACCAAGTCGTCTTAGTGTACTGATCATTACCTGAAAGTATCATCCAGTTTGGGTGAAAAAAATATTTGCTGAGATTTCTGGAGATTCGTAATTTTTGGAAGCTTGGCAACCCCTTCCCATGAAAGTGTTACTCGCCAGTCACTGCTTAGGGCAACATCAAGAGGAAACAAAACGTAGAGATAGAACGTGAAACTACTTTCTTGTGTCAAGTTTCAAGAAGCTAGAACAAACCGTGTTGGATTTAGAGTTCCAAATACATCTATCAATATAGGAGAAAAGAGAGTGAAACCTAAAAATTCAAACTGGTACTGGAAATGAACGCTTCAACATAGAAGAACGAAATTTGGGGAACCAAGTCGCCTTAGTGTACTGATCATTACCTGAAAGTATCATCCAGTTTGGGTGAAAAAATATTTGCTGAGATTTCTGGAGATTCGTAATTTTTGGAAGCTTGGCAACCCCTTCCCATGAAAGTGTTTCTCGCCAGTCACTGCTTAGGGCTACATCAAGAGGAAACAAAACGTAGAGATAGAATGTGAAACTACTTTGTTGTGTCAAGTTTCAAGAAGCTAGCACAAACCATGTTGGATTTAGAGTTCCAAATACATCTATCAATATAGGAGAAAACAGAGTGAAACCTAAAAATTCAAACTGTTACTGGAAATGAACGCTTCAACATAGAAGAATGAAATTTGGGGAACCAAGTCGCCTTAGTGTACTGATCATTACCTGAAAGTATCATCCAGTTTGGGTGAAAAAATATTTGCTGAGATTTCTGGAGATTCGTAATTTTTGGAGACTTGGCAAACCCTTCCCATGAAAGTGTTTCTCGCCAGTCACTGCTCAGGGCTACATCAAGAGGAAACAAAACGTAGAGATAGAACGTGAAACTACTTTGCTGTGTCAAGTTTCAAGAAGCTAGCACAAACCGTTTTGGATTTAGCGTTCCAAATACATCTATCAATATAGGAGAAAACAGAGTGAAACCTAAAAATTCAAACTGTTACTGGAAATGAACGCTTCAACATAGAAGAACGAAATTTGGGGAACCAAGTCGCCTTAGTGTACTGATCATTACCTGAAAGTATCATCCAGTTTGGGTGAAAAAATATTTGCTGAGATTTCTGGAGATTCGTAATTTTTGGAAGCTTGGCAACCCCTTCCCATGAAAGTGTTTCTCGCCAGTCACTGCTTAGGGCTACATCAAGAGGAAACAAAACGTAGAGATAGAATGTGAAACTACTTTGTTGTGTCAAGTTTCAAGAAGCTAGCACAAACCATGTTGGATTTAGAGTTCCAAATACATCTATCAATATAGGAGAAAACAGAGTGAAACCTAAAAATTCAAACTGTTACTGGAAATGAACGCTTCAACATAGAAGAATGAAATTTGGGGAACCAAGTCGCCTTAGTGTACTGATCATTACCTGAAAGTATCATCCAGTTTGGGTGAAAAAATATTTGCTGAGATTTCTGGAGATTCGTAATTTTTGGAGACTTGGCAAACCCTTCCCATGAAAGTGTTTCTCGCCAGTCACTGCTTAGGGCTACATCAAGAGGAAACAAAACGTAGAGATAGAACGTGAAACTACTTTGCTGTGTCAAGTTTCAAGAAGCTAGCACAAACCGTTTTGGATTTAGCGTTCCAAATACATCTATCAATATAGGAGAAAACAGAGTGAAACCTAAAAATTCAAACTGTTACTGGAAATGAACGCTTCAACATAGAAGAACGAAATTTGGGGAACCAAGTCGCCTTAGTGTACTGATCATTACCTGAAAGTATCATCCAGTTTGGGTGAAAAAATATTTGCTGAGATTTCTGGAGATTCGTAATTTTTGGAAGCTTGGCAACCCCTTCCCATGAAAGTGTTTCTCGCCAGTCACTGCCTAGGGCAACATCAAGAGGAAACAAAACGTAGAGATAGAACGTGAAACTACATTGTTGTGTCAAGTTTCAAGAAGCTAGCACAAACCGTGTTGGATTTAGAGTTCCAAATACATCTATCAATATAGGAGAAAACAGAGTGAAACCTAAAAATTCAAACTGGTACTGGAAATGAACACTTCAACATAGAAGAACGAAATTTGGGGAACCAAGTCGTCTTAGTGTACTGATCATTACCTGAAAGTATCATCCAGTTTGGGTGAAAAAAATATTTGCTGAGATTTCTGGAGATTCGTAATTTTTGGAAGCTTGGCAACCCCTTCCCATGAAAGTGTTACTCGCCAGTCACTGCTTAGGGCAACATCAAGAGGAAACAAAACGTAGAGATAGAACGTGAAACTACTTTGTTGTGTCAAGTTTCAAGAAGCTAGAACAAACCGTGTTGGATTTAGAGTTCCAAATACATCTATCAATATAGGAGAAAACAGAGTGAAACCTAAAAATTCAAACTGTTACTGGAAATGAACGCTTCAACATAGAAGAACGAAATTTGGGGAACCAAGTCGCCTTAGTGTACTGATCATTACCTGAAAGTATCATCCAGTTTGGGTGAAAAAATATTTGCTGAGATTTCTGGAGATTCGTAATTTTTGGAAGCTTGGCAACCCCTTCCCATGAAAGTGTTTCTCGCCAGTCACTGCTTAGGGCTACATCAAGAGGAAACAAAACGTAGAGATAGAATGTGAAACTACTTTGTTGTGTCAAGTTTCAAGAAGCTAGCACAAACCATGTTGGATTTAGAGTTCCAAATACATCTATCAATATAGGAGAAAACAGAGTGAAACCTAAAAATTCAAACTGTTACTGGAAATGAACGCTTCAACATAGAAGAATGAAATTTGGGGAACCAAGTCGCCTTAGTGTACTGATCATTACCTGAAAGTATCATCCAGTTTGGGTGAAAAAATATTTGCTGAGATTTCTGGAGATTCGTAATTTTTGGAAGCTTGGCAACCCCTTCCCATGAAAGTGTTTCTCGCCAGTCACTGCCTAGGGCAACATCAAGAGGAAACAAAACGTAGAGATAGAACGTGAAACTACTTTGTTGTGTCAAGTTTCAAGAAGCTAGCACAAACCGTGTTGGATTTAGAGTTCCAAATACATCTATCAATATAGGAGAAAACAGAGTGAAACCTAAAAATTCAAACTGGTACTGGAAATGAACACTTCAACATAGAAGAACGAAATTTGGGGAACCAAGTCGTCTTAGTGTACTGATCATTACCTGAAAGTATCATCCAGTTTGGGTGAAAAAAATATTTGCTGAGATTTCTGGAGATTCGTAATTTTTGGAAGCTTGGCAACCCCTTCCCATGAAAGTGTTACTCGCCAGTCACTGCTTAGGGCAACATCAAGAGGAAACAAAACATAGAGATAGAACGTGAAACTACTTTGTTGTGTCAAGTTTCAAGAAGCTAGAACAAACCGTGTTGGATTTAGAGTTCCAAATACATCTATCAATATAGGAGAAAACAGAGTGAAACCTAAAAATTCAAACTGTTACTGGAAATGAACGCTTCAACATAGAAGAACGAAATTTGGGGAACCAAGTCGCCTTAGTGTACTGATCATTACCTGAAAGTATCATCCAGTTTGGGTGAAAAAATATTTGCTGAGATTTCTGGAGATTCGTAATTTTTGGAAGCTTGGCAACCCCTTCCCATGAAAGTGTTTCTCGCCAGTCACTGCCTAGGGCAACATCAAGAGGAAACAAAACGTAGAGATAGAACGTGAAACTACTTTGTTGTGTCAAGTTTCAAGAAGCTAGCACAAACCGTGTTGGATTTAGAGTTCCAAATACATCTATCAATATAGGAGAAAACAGAGTGAAACCTAAAAATTCAAACTGGTACTGGAAATGAACACTTCAACATAGAAGAACGAAATTTGGGGAACCAAGTCGCCTTAGTGTACTGATCATTACCTGAAAGTATCATCCAGTTTGGGTGAAAAAATATTTGCTGAGATTTCTGGAGATTCGTAATTTTTGGAAGCTTGGCAACCCCTTCCCATGAAAGTGTTTCTCGCCAGTCACTGCTTAGGGCTACATCAAGAGGAAACAAAACGTAGAGATAGAATGTGAAACTACTTTGTTGTGTCAAGTTTCAAGAAGCTAGCACAAACCATGTTGGATTTAGAGTTCCAAATACATCTATCAATATAGGAGAAAACAGAGTGAAACCTAAAAATTCAAACTGTTACTGGAAATGAACGCTTCAACATAGAAGAATGAAATTTGGGGAACCAAGTCGCCTTAGTGTACTGATCATTACCTGAAAGTATCATCCAGTTTGGGTGAAAAAATATTTGCTGAGATTTCTGGAGATTCGTAATTTTTGGAAGCTTGGCAACCCCTTCCCATGAAAGTGTTTCTCGCCAGTCACTGCCTAGGGCAACATCAAGAGGAAACAAAACGTAGAGATAGAACGTGAAACTACTTTGTTGTGTCAAGTTTCAAGAAGCTAGCACAAACCGTGTTGGATTTAGAGTTCCAAATACATCTATCAATATAGGAGAAAACAGAGTGAAACCTAAAAATTCAAACTGGTACTGGAAATGAACACTTCAACATACAAGAACGAAATTTGGGGAACCAAGTCGTCTTAGTGTACTGATCATTACCTGAAAGTATCATCCAGTTTGGGTGAAAAAAATATTTGCTGAGATTTCTGGAGATTCGTAATTTTTGGAAGCTTGGCAACCCCTTCCCATGAAAGTGTTACTCGCCAGTCACTGCTTAGGGCTACATCAAGAGGAAACAAAACGTAGAGATAGAACGTGAAACTACTTTCTTGTGTCAAATTTCAAGAAGCTAGAACAAACCGTGTTGGATTTAGAGTTCCAAATACATCTATCAATATAGGAGAAAACAGAGTGAAACCTAAAAATTCAAACTGTTACTGGAAATGAACGCTTCAACATAGAAGAACGAAATTTGGGGAACCAAGTCGCCTTAGTGTACTGATCATTACCTGAAAGTATCATCCAGTTTGGGTGAAAAAATATTTGCTGAGATTTCTGGAGATTCGTAATTTTTGGAAGCTTGGCAACCCCTTCCCATGAAAGTGTTTCTCGCCAGTCACTGCTTAGGGCTACATCAAGAAGAAACAAAACGTAGAGATAGAATGTGAAACTACTTTGTTGTGTCAAGTTTCAAGAAGCTAGCACAAACCATGTTGGATTTAGAGTTCCAAATACATCTATCAATATAGGAGAAAACAGAGTGAAACCTAAAAATTCAAACTGTTACTGGAAATGAACGCTTCAACATAGAAGAATGAAATTTGGGGAACCAAGTCGCCTTAGTGTACTGATCATTACCTGAAAGTATCATCCAGTTTGGGTGAAAAAATATTTGCTGAGATTTCTGGAGATTCGTAATTTTTGGAGACTTGGCAAACCCTTCCCATGAAAGTGTTTCTCGCCAGTCACTGCTTAGGGCTACATCAAGAGGAAACAAAACGTAGAGAGAAACGTGAAACTACTTTGCTGTGTCAAGTTTCAAGAAGCTAGCACAAACCGTTTTGGATTTAGCGTTCCAAATACATCTATCAATATAGGAGAAAAGAGAGTGAAACCTAAAAATTCAAACTGTTACTGGAAATGAACGCTTCAACATAGAAGAATGAAATTTGGGGAACCAAGTCGCCTTAGTGTACTGATCATTACCTGAAAGTATCATCCAGTTTGGGTGAAAAAATATTTGCTGAGATTTCTGGAGATTCGTAATTTTTGGAGACTTGGCAAACCCTTCCCATGAAAGTGTTTCTCGCCAGTCACTGCTTAGGGCTACATCAAGAGGAAACAAAACGTAGAGATAGAATGTGAAACTACTTTGTTGTGTCAAGCTTCAAGAAGCTACCACAAATCGTGTTGGATTTAGAGTTCCAATACATCTATCAATATAGGAGAAAACAGAGTGAAACCTAAAAATTCAAACTGTTACTGGAAATGAACGCTTCAACATAGAAGAACAAAATTTGGGGAACCAAGTCGCCCTAGTGTACTGATCATTACCTGAAAGTATCATCCAGTTTGGGTGAAAAAATATTTGCTGAGATTTCTGGAGATTCGTAATTTTTGGAAGCTTGGCAACCCCTTCCCATGAAAGTGTTTCTCGCCAGTCACTGCTTAGGGCTACATCAAGAGGAAACAAAACGTAGAGATAGAACGTGAAACTACTTTGTTTTGTCAACTTTCAAGAAGCTAGCACAAACCGTGTTGGATTCAGAGTTCCAAATATATCTATCAATATAGGAGAAAAGAGAGTGAAACCTAAAAATTCAAACTGTTACTGGAAATGAACGCTTCAACATAGAAGAATGAAATTTGGGGAACCAAGTCGCCTTAGTGTACTGATCATTACCTGAAAGTATCATCCAGTTTGGGTGAAAAAATATTTGCTGAGATTTCTGGAGATTCGTAATTTTTGGAGACTTGGCAAACCCTTCCCATGAAAGTGTTTCTCGCCAGTCACTGCTTAGGGCTACATCAAGAGGAAACAAAACGTAGAGATAGAACGTGAAACTACTTTGTTGTGTCAAGTTTCAAGAAGCTAGCACAAACCGTGTTGGATTTAGAGTTCCAAATACATCTATCAATATAGGAGAAAACAGAGTGAAACCTAAAAATTCAAACTGTTACTGGAAATGAACGCTTCAACATAGAAGAACGAAATTTGGGGAACCAAGTCGCCTTAGTGTACTGATCATTACCTGAAAGTATCATCCAGTTTGGGTGAAAAAATATTTGCTGAGATTTCTGGAGATTCGTAATTTTTGGAAGCTTGGCAACCCCTTCCCATGAAAGTGTTTCTCGCCAGTCACTGCCTAGGGCAACATCAAGAGGAAACAAAACGTAGAGATAGAACGTGAAACTACTTTGTTGTGTCAAGTTTCAAGAAGCTAGCACAAACCGTGTTGGATTTAGAGTTCCAAATACATCTATCAATATAGGAGAAAACAGAGTGAAACCTAAAAATTCAAACTGGTACTGGAAATGAACACTTCAACATAGAAGAACGAAATTTGGGGAACCAAGTCGCCTTAGTGTACTGATCATTACCTGAAAGTATCATCCAGTTTGGGTGAAAAAATATTTGCTGAGATTTCTGGAGATTCGTAATTTTTGGAGACTTGGCAAACCCTTCCCATGAAAGTGTTTCTCGCCAGTCACTGCTTAGGGCTACATGAAGAGGAAACAAAACGTAGAGATAGAACGTGAAAGTACTTTGTTGTGTCAAGTTTCAAGAAGCTAGCAAAACCGTGTTGGATTTAGAGTTCCAAATACATCTATCAATATAGGAGAAAACAGAGTGAAACCTAAAAATTCAAACTGTTACTGGAAATGAACGCTTCAACACAGAAGAACGAAATTTGGGGAACCAAGTCGTCTTAGTGTACTGATCATTACCTGAAAGTATCATCCAGTTTGGGTGAAAAAAATATTTGCTGAGATTTCTGGAGATTCGTAATTTTTGGAAGCTTGGCAACCCCTTCCCATGAAAGTGTTACTCGCCAGTCACTGCTTAGGGCAACATCAAGAGGAAACAAAACGTAGAGATAGAACGTGAAACTACTTTGTTGTGTCAAGTTTCAAGAAGCTAGAACAAACCGTGTTGGATTTAGAGTTCCAAATACATCTATCAATATAGGAGAAAACAGAGTGAAACCTAAAAATTCAAACTGTTACTGGAAATGAACGCTTCAACATAGAAGAACGAAATTTGGGGAACCAAGTCGCCTTAGTGTACTGATCATTACCTGAAAGTATCATCCAGTTTGGGTGAAAAAATATTTGCTGAGATTTCTGGAGATTCGTAATTTTTGGAAGCTTGGCAACCCCTTCCCATGAAAGTGTTTCTCGCCAGTCACTGCTTAGGGCTACATCAAGAGGAAACAAAACGTAGAGATAGAATGTGAAACTACTTTGTTGTGTCAAGTTTCAAGAAGCTAGCACAAACCATGTTGGATTTAGAGTTCCAAATACATCTATCAATATAGGAGAAAACAGAGTGAAACCTAAAAATTCAAACTGTTACTGGAAATGAACGCTTCAACATAGAAGAATGAAATTTGGGGAACCAAGTCGCCTTAGTGTACTGATCATTACCTGAAAGTATCATCCAGTTTGGGTGAAAAAATATTTGCTGAGATTTCTGGAGATTCGTAATTTTTGGAAGCTTGGCAACCCCTTCCCATGAAAGTGTTTCTCGCCAGTCACTGCCTAGGGCAACATCAAGAGGAAACAAAACGTAGAGATAGAACTTGAAACTACATTGTTGTGTCAAGTTTCAAGAAGCTAGCACAAACCGTGTTGGATTTAGAGTTCCAAATACATCTATCAATATAGGAGAAAACAGAGTGAAACCTAAAAATTCAAACTGGTACTGGAAATGAACACTTCAACATAGAAGAACGAAATTTGGGGAACCAAGTCGTCTTAGTGTACTGATCATTACCTGAAAGTATCATCCAGTTTGGGTGAAAAAAATATTTGCTGAGATTTCTGGAGATTCGTAATTTTTGGAAGCTTGGCAACCCCTTCCCATGAAAGTGTTACTCGCCAGTCACTGCTTAGGGCAACATCAAGAGGAAACAAAACGTAGAGATAGAACGTGAAACTACTTTGTTGTGTCAAGTTTCAAGAAGCTAGAACAAACCGTGTTGGATTTAGAGTTCCAAATACATCTATCAATATAGGAGAAAACAGAGTGAAACCTAAAAATTCAAACTGTTACTGGAAATGAACGCTTCAACATAGAAGAACGAAATTTGGGGAACCAAGTCGCCTTAGTGTACTGATCATTACCTGAAAGTATCATCCAGTTTGGGTGAAAAAATATTTGCTGAGATTTCTGGAGATTCGTAATTTTTGGAAGCTTGGCAACCCCTTCCCATGAAAGTGTTTCTCGCCAGTCACTGCTTAGGGCTACATCAAGAGGAAACAAAACGTAGAGATAGAATGTGAAACTACTTTGTTGTGTCAAGTTTCAAGAAGCTAGCACAAACCATGTTGGATTTAGAGTTCCAAATACATCTATCAATATAGGAGAAAACAGAGTGAAACCTAAAAATTCAAACTGTTACTGGAAATGAACGCTTCAACATAGAAGAATGAAATTTGGGGAACCAAGTCGCCTTAGTGTACTGATCATTACCTGAAAGTATCATCCAGTTTGGGTGAAAAAATATTTGCTGAGATTTCTGGAGATTCGTAATTTTTGGAAGCTTGGCAACCCCTTCCCATGAAAGTGTTTCTCGTCAGTCACTGCCTAGGGCAACATCAAGAGGAAACAAAACGTAGAGATAGAACGTGAAACTACTTTGTTGTGTCAAGTTTCAAGAAGCTAGCACAAACCGTGTTGGATTTAGAGTTCCAAATACATCTATCAATATAGGAGAAAACAGAGTGAAACCTAAAAATTCAAACTGGTACTGGAAATGAACACTTCAACATAGAAGAACGAAATTTGGGGAACCAAGTCGTCTTAGTGTACTGATCATTACCTGAAAGTATCATCCAGTTTGGGTGAAAAAAATATTTGCTGAGATTTCTGGAGATTCGTAATTTTTGGAAGCTTGGCAACCCCTTCCCATGAAAGTGTTACTCGCCAGTCACTGCTTAGGGCAACATCAAGAGGAAACAAAACGTAGAGATAGAACGTGAAACTACTTTGTTGTGTCAAGTTTCAAGAAGCTAGAACAAACCGTGTTGGATTTAGAGTTCCAAATACATCTATCAATATAGGAGAAAACAGAGTGAAACCTAAAAATTCAAACTGTTACTGGAAATGAACGCTTCAACATAGAAGAACGAAATTTGGGGAACCAAGTCGCCTTAGTGTACTGATCATTACCTGAAAGTATCATCCAGTTTGGGTGAAAAAATATTTGCTGAGATTTCTGGAGATTCGTAATTTTTGGAAGCTTGGCAACCCCTTCCCATGAAAGTGTTTCTCGCCAGTCACTGCCTAGGGCAACATCAAGAGGAAACAAAACGTAGAGATAGAACGTGAAACTACTTTGTTGTGTCAAGTTTCAAGAAGCTAGCACAAACCGTGTTGGATTTAGAGTTCCAAATACATCTATCAATATAGGAGAAAACAGAGTGAAACCTAAAAATTCAAACTGGTACTGGAAATGAACGCTTCAACATAGAAGAACGAAATTTGGGGAACCAAGTCGCCTTAGTGTACTGATCATTACCTGAAAGTATCATCCAGTTTGGGTGAAAAAATATTTGCTGAGATTTCTGGAGATTCGTAATTTTTGGAAGCTTGGCAACCCCTTCCCATGAAAGTGTTTCTCGCCAGTCACTGCTTAGGGCTACATCAAGAGGAAACAAAACGTAGAGATAGAATGTGAAACTACTTTGTTGTGTCAAGTTTCAAGAAGCTAGCACAAACCATGTTGGATTTAGAGTTCCAAATACATCTATCAATATAGGAGAAAACAGAGTGAAACCTAAAAATTCAAACTGTTACTGGAAATGAACGCTTCAACATAGAAGAATGAAATTTGGGGAACCAAGTCGCCTTAGTGTACTGATCATTACCTGAAAGTATCATCCAGTTTGGGTGAAAAAATATTTGCTGAGATTTCTGGAGATTCGTAATTTTTGGAAGCTTGGCAACCCCTTCCCATGAAAGTGTTTCTCGCCAGTCACTGCCTAGGGCAACATCAAGAGGAAACAAAACGTAGAGATAGAACGTGAAACTACTTTGTTGTGTCAAGTTTCAAGAAGCTAGCACAAACCGTGTTGGATTTAGAGTTCCAAATACATCTATCAATATAGGAGAAAACAGAGTGAAACCTAAAAATTCAAACTGTTACTGGAAATGAACGCTTCAACATAGAAGAACGAAATTTGGGGAACCAAGTCGCCTTAGTGTACTGATCATTACCTGAAAGTATCATCCAGTTTGGGTGAAAAAATATTTGCTGAGATTTCTGGAGATTCGTAATTTTTGGAGACTTGGCAAACCCTTCCCATGAAAGTGTATCTCGCCAGTCACTGCTTAGGGCTACATGAAGAGGAAACAAAACGTAGAGATAGAACGTGAAACTACTTTGTTGTGTCAAGTTTCAAGAAGCTAGCAAAACCGTGTTGGATTTAGAGTTCCAAATACATCTATCAATATAGGAGAAAACAGAGTGAAACCTAAAAATTCAAACTGGTACTGGAAATGAACACTTCAACATAGAAGAACGAAATTTGGGGAACCAAGTCGTCTTAGTGTACTGATCATTACCTGAAAGTATCATCCAGTTTGGGTGAAAAAAATATTTGCTGAGATTTCTGGAGATTCGTAATTTTTGGAAGCTTGGCAACCCCTTCCCATGAAAGTGTTACTCGCCAGTCACTGCTTAGGGCAACATCAAGAGGAAACAAAACGTAGAGATAGAACGTGAAACTACTTTGTTGTGTCAAGTTTCAAGAAGCTAGAACAAACCATGTTGGATTTAGAGTTCCAAATACATCTATCAATATAGGAGAAAACAGAGTGAAACCTAAAAATTCAAACTGTTACTGGAAATGAACGCTTCAACATAGAAGAACGAAATTTGGGGAACCAAGTCGCCTTAGTGTACTGATCATTACCTGAAAGTATCATCCAGTTTGGGTGAAAAAATATTTGCTGAGATTTCTGGAGATTCGTAATTTTTGGAAGCTTGGCAACCCCTTCCCATGAAAGTGTTTCTCGCCAGTCACTGCCTAGGGCAACATCAAGAGGAAACAAAACGTAGAGATAGAACGTGAAACTACTTTGTTGTGTCAAGTTTCAAGAAGCTAGCACAAACCGTGTTGGATTTAGAGTTCCAAATACATCTATCAATATAGGAGAAAACAGAGTGAAACCTAAAAATTCAAACTGGTACTGGAAATGAACGCTTCAACATAGAAGAACGAAATTTGGGGAACCAAGTCGCCTTAGTGTACTGATCATTACCTGAAAGTATCATCCAGTTTGGGTGAAAAAATATTTGCTGAGATTTCTGGAGATTCGTAATTTTTGGAAGCTTGGCAACCCCTTCCCATGAAAGTGTTTCTCGCCAGTCACTGCTTAGGGCTACATCAAGAGGAAACAAAACGTAGAGATAGAATGTGAAACTACTTTGTTGTGTCAAGTTTCAAGAAGCTAGCACAAACCATGTTGGATTTAGAGTTCCAAATACATCTATCAATATAGGAGAAAACAGAGTGAAACCTAAAAATTCAAACTGTTACTGGAAATGAACGCTTCAACATAGAAGAATGAAATTTGGGGAACCAAGTCGCCTTAGTGTACTGATCATTACCTGAAAGTATCATCCAGTTTGGGTGAAAAAATATTTGCTGAGATTTCTGGAGATTCGTAATTTTTGGAAGCTTGGCAACCCCTTCCCATGAAAGTGTTTCTCGCCAGTCACTGCCTAGGGCAACATCAAGAGGAAACAAAACGTAGAGATAGAACGTGAAACTACTTTGTTGTGTCAAGTTTCAAGAAGCTAGCACAAACCGTGTTGGATTTAGAGTTCCAAATACATCTATCAATATAGGAGAAAACAGAGTGAAACCTAAAAATTCAAACTGTTACTGGAAATGAACGCTTCAACATAGAAGAACGAAATTTGGGGAACCAAGTCGCCTTAGTGTACTGATCATTACCTGAAAGTATCATCCAGTTTGGGTGAAAAAATATTTGCTGAGATTTCTGGAGATTCGTAATTTTTGGAGACTTGGCAAACCCTTCCCATGAAAGTGTATCTCGCCAGTCACTGCTTAGGGCTACATGAAGAGGAAACAAAACGTAGAGATAGAACGTGAAACTACTTTGTTGTGTCAAGTTTCAAGAAGCTAGCAAAACCGTGTTGGATTTAGAGTTCCAAATACATCTATCAATATAGGAGAAAACAGAGTGAAACCTAAAAATTCAAACTGGTACTGGAAATGAACACTTCAACATAGAAGAACGAAATTTGGGGAACCAAGTCGTCTTAGTGTACTGATCATTACCTGAAAGTATCATCCAGTTTGGGTGAAAAAAATATTTGCTGAGATTTCTGGAGATTCGTAATTTTTGGAAGCTTGGCAACCCCTTCCCATGAAAGTGTTACTCGCCAGTCACTGCTTAGGGCAACATCAAGAGGAAACAAAACGTAGAGATAGAACGTGAAACTACTTTGTTGTGTCAAGTTTCAAGAAGCTAGAACAAACCGTGTTGGATTTAGAGTTCCAAATACATCTATCAATATAGGAGAAAACAGAGTGAAACCTAAAAATTCAAACTGTTACTGGAAATGAACGCTTCAACATAGAAGAACGAAATTTGGGGAACCAAGTCGCCTTAGTGTACTGATCATTACCTGAAAGTATCATCCAGTTTGGGTGAAAAAATATTTGCTGAGATTTCTGGAGATTCGTAATTTTTGGAAGCTTGGCAACCCCTTCCCATGAAAGTGTTTCTCGCCAGTCACTGCCTAGGGCAACATCAAGAGGAAACAAAACGTAGAGATAGAACGTGAAACTACTTTGTTGTGTCAAGTTTCAAGAAGCTAGCACAAACCGTGTTGGATTTAGAGTTCCAAATACATCTATCAATATAGGAGAAAACAGAGTGAAACCTAAAAATTCAAACTGGTACTGGAAATGAACACTTCAACATAGAAGAACGAAATTTGGGGAACCAAGTCGCCTTAGTGTACTGATCATTACCTGAAAGTATCATCCAGTTTGGGTGAAAAAATATTTGCTGAGATTTCTGGAGATTCGTAATTTTTGGAAGCTTGGCAACCCCTTCCCATGAAAGTGTTTCTCGCCAGTCACTGCTTAGGGCTACATCAAGAGGAAACAAAACGTAGAGATAGAATGTGAAACTACTTTGTTGTGTCAAGTTTCAAGAAGCTAGCACAAACCATGTTGGATTTAGAGTTCCAAATACATCTATCAATATAGGAGAAAACAGAGTGAAACCTAAAAATTCAAACTGTTACTGGAAATGAACGCTTCAACATAGAAGAATGAAATTTGGGGAACCAAGTCGCCTTAGTGTACTGATCATTACCTGAAAGTATCATCCAGTTTGGGTGAAAAAATATTTGCTGAGATTTCTGGAGATTCGTAATTTTTGGAAGCTTGGCAACCCCTTCCCATGAAAGTGTTTCTCGCCAGTCACTGCCTAGGGCAACATCAAGAGGAAACAAAACGTAGAGATAGAACGTGAAACTACTTTGTTGTGTCAAGTTTCAAGAAGCTAGCACAAACCGTGTTGGATTTAGAGTTCCAAATACATCTATCAATATAGGAGAAAACAGAGTGAAACCTAAAAATTCAAACTGGTACTGGAAATGAACACTTCAACATAGAAGAACGAAATTTGGGGAACCAAGTCGTCTTAGTGTACTGATCATTACCTGAAAGTATCATCCAGTTTGGGTGAAAAAAATATTTGCTGAGATTTCTGGAGATTCGTAATTTTTGGACGCTTGGCAACCCCTTCCCATGAAAGTGTTACTCGCCAGTCACTGCTTAGGGCAACATCAAGAGGAAACAAAACGTAGAGATAGAACGTGAAACTACTTTGTTGTGTCAAGTTTCAAGAAGCTAGCACAAACCGTGTTGGATTTAGAGTTCCAAATACATCTATCAATATAGGAGAAAACAGAGTGAAACCTAAAAATTCAAACTGTTACTGGAAATGAACGCTTCAACATAGAAGAACGAAATTTGGGGAACCAAGTCGCCTTAGTGTACTGATCATTACCTGAAAGTATCATCCAGTTTGGGTGAAAAAATATTTGCTGAGATTTCTGGAGATTCGTAATTTTTGGAAGCTTGGCAACCCCTTCCCATGAAAGTGTTTCTCGCCAGTCACTGCCTAGGGCAACATCAAGAGGAAACAAAACGTAGAGATAGAACGTCAAACTACTTTGTTGTGTCAAGTTTCAAGAAGCTAGCACAAACCGTGTTGGATTTAGAGTTCCAAATACATCTATCAATATAGGAGAAAACAGAGTGAAACCTAAAAATTCAAACTGGTACTGGAAATGAACACTTCAACATAGAAGAACGAAATTTGGGGAACCAAGTCGCCTTAGTGTACTGATCATTACCTGAAAGTATCATCCAGTTTGGGTGAAAAAATATTTGCTGAGATTTCTGGAGATTCGTAATTTTTGGAAGCTTGGCAACCCCTTCCCATGAAAGTGTTTCTCGCCAGTCACTGCTTAGGGCTACATCAAGAGGAAACAAAACGTAGAGATAGAATGTGAAACTACTTTGTTGTGTCAAGTTTCAAGAAGCTAGCACAAACCATGTTGGATTTAGAGTTCCAAATACATCTATCAATATAGGAGAAAACAGAGTGAAACCTAAAAATTCAAACTGTTACTGGAAATGAACGCTTCAACATAGAAGAATGAAATTTGGGGAACCAAGTCGCCTTAGTGTACTGATCATTACCTGAAAGTATCATCCAGTTTGGGTGAAAAAATATTTGCTGAGATTTCTGGAGATTCGTAATTTTTGGAAGCTTGGCAACCCCTTCCCATGAAAGTGTTTCTCGCCAGTCACTGCCTAGGGCAACATCAAGAGGAAACAAAACGTAGAGATAGAACGTGAAACTACTTTGTTGTGTCAAGTTTCAAGAAGCTAGCACAAACCGTGTTGGATTTAGAGTTCCAAATACATCTATCAATATAGGAGAAAACAGAGTGAAACCTAAAAATTCAAACTGTTACTGGAAATGAACGCTTCAACATAGATGAACGAAATTTGGGGAACCAAGTCGCCTTAGTGTACTGATCATTACCTGAAAGTATCATCCAGTTTGGGTGAAAAAATATTTGCTGAGATTTCTGGAGATTCGTAATTTTTGGAGACTTGGCAAACCCTTCCCATGAAAGTGTATCTCGCCAGTCACTGCTTAGGGCTACATGAAGAGGAAACAAAACGTAGAGATAGAACGTGAAACTACTTTGTTGTGTCAAGTTTCAAGAAGCTAGCAAAACCGTGTTGGATTTAGAGTTCCAAATACATCTATCAATATAGGAGAAAACAGAGTGAAACCTAAAAATTCAAACTGTTACTGGAAATGAACGCTTCAACACAGAAGAACGAAATTTGGGGAACCAAGTCGTCTTAGTGTACTGATCATTACCTGAAAGTATCATCCAGTTTGGGTGAAAAAAATATTTGCTGAGATTTCTGGAGATTCGTAATTTTTGGAAGCTTGGCAACCCCTTCCCATGAAAGTGTTACTCGCCAGTCACTGCTTAGGGCAACATCAAGAGGAAACAAAACGTAGAGATAGAACGTGAAACTACTTTGTTGTGTCAAGTTTCAAGAAGCTAGAACAAACCGTGTTGGATTTAGAGTTCCAAATACATCTATCAATATAGGAGAAAACAGAGTGAAACCTAAAAATTCAAACTGTTACTGGAAATGAACGCTTCAACATAGAAGAACGAAATTTGGGGAACCAAGTCGCCTTAGTGTACTGATCATTACCTGAAAGTATCATCCAGTTTGGGTGAAAAAATATTTGCTGAGATTTCTGGAGATTCGTAATTTTTGGAAGCTTGGCAACCCCTTCCCATGAAAGTGTTTCTCGCCAGTCACTGCTTAGGGCAACATCAAGAGGAAACAAAACGTAGAGATAGAACGTGAAACTACTTTGTTGTGTCAAGTTTCAAGAAGCTAGAACAAACCGTGTTGGATTTAGAGTTCCAAATACATCTATCAATATAGGAGAAAACAGAGTGAAACCTAAAAATTCAAACTGGTACTGGAAATGAACGCTTCAACATAGAAGAACGAAATTTGGGGAACCAAATCGCCTTAGTGTACTGATCATTACCTGAAAGTATCATCCAGTTTGGGTGAAAAAATATTTGCTGAGATTTCTGGAGATTCGTAATTTTTGGAAGCTTGGCAACCCCTTCCCATGAAAGTGTTTCTCGCCAGTCACTGCTTAGGGCTACATCAAGAGGAAACAAAACGTAGAGATAGAATGTGAAACTACTTTGTTGTGTCAAGTTTCAAGAAGCTAGCACAAACCATGTTGGATTTAGAGTTCCAAATACATCTATCAATATAGGAGAAAACAGAGTGAAACCTAAAAATTCAAACTGTTACTGGAAATGAACGCTTCAACATAGAAGAACGAAATTTGGGGAACCAAGTCGCCTTAGTGTACTGATCATTACCTGAAAGTATCATCCAGTTTGGGTGAAAAAATATTTGCTGAGATTTCTGGAGATTCGTAATTTTTGGAAGCTTGGCAACCCCTTCCCATGAAAGTGTTTCTCGCCAGTCACTGCTTAGGGCTACATCAAGAAGAAACAAAACGTAGAGATAGAATGTGAAACTACTTTGTTGTGTCAAGTTTCAAGAAGCTAGCACAAACCATGTTGGATTTAGAGTTCCAAATACATCTATCAATATAGGAGAAAACAGAGTGAAACCTAAAAATTCAAACTGTTACTGGAAATGAACGCTTCAACATAGAAGAACGAAATTTGGGGAACCAAGTCGCCTTAGTGTACTGATCATTACCTGAAAGTATCATCCAGTTTGGGTGAAAAAATATTTGCTGAGATTTCTGGAGATTCGTAATTTTTGGAAGCTTGGCAACCCCTTCCCATGAAAGTGTTTCTCGCCAGTCACTGCCTAGGGCAACATCAAGAGGAAACAAAACGTAGAGATAGAACGTGAAACTACTTTGTTGTGTCAAGTTTCAAGAAGCTAGCACAAACCGTGTTGGATTTAGAGTTCCAAATACATCTATCAATATAGGAGAAAACAGAGTGAAACCTAAAAATTCAAACTGTTACTGGAAATGAACGCTTCAACATAGAAGAACGAAATTTGGGGAACCAAGTCGCCTTAGTGTACTGATCATTACCTGAAAGTATCATCCAGTTTGGGTGAAAAAATATTTGCTGAGATTTCTGGAGATTCGTAATTTTTGGAGACTTGGAAAACCCTTCCCATGAAAGTGTATCTCGCCAGTCACTGCTTAGGGCTACATGAAGAGGAAACAAAACGTAGAGATAGAACGTGAAACTACTTTGTTGTGTCAAGTTTCAAGAAGCTAGCAAAACCGTGTTGGATTTAGAGTTCCAAATACATCTATCAATATAGGAGAAAACAGAGTGAAACCTAAAAATTCAAACTGTTACTGGAAATGAACGCTTCAACACAGAAGAACGAAATTTGGGGAACCAAGTCGTCTTAGTGTACTGATCATTACCTGAAAGTATCATCCAGTTTGGGTGAAAAAAATATTTGCTGAGATTTCTGGAGATTCGTAATTTTTGGAAGCTTGGCAACCCCTTCCCATGAAAGTGTTACTCGCCAGTCACTGCTTAGGGCAACATCAAGAGGAAACAAAACGTAGAGATAGAACGTGAAACTACTTTGTTGTGTCAAGTTTCAAGAAGCTAGAACAAACCGTGTTGGATTTAGAGTTCCAAATACATCTATCAATATAGGAGAAAACAGAGTGAAACCTAAAAATTCAAACTGTTACTGGAAATGAACGCTTCAACATAGAAGAACGAAATTTGGGGAACCAAGTCGCCTTAGTGTACTGATCATTACCTGAAAGTATCATCCAGTTTGGGTGAAAAAATATTTGCTGAGATTTCTGGAGATTCGTAATTTTTGGAAGCTTGGCAACCCCTTCCCATGAAAGTGTTTCTCGCCAGTCACTGCTTAGGGCAACATCAAGAGGAAACAAAACGTAGAGATAGAACGTGAAACTACTTTGTTGTGTCAAGTTTCAAGAAGCTAGAACAAACCGTGTTGGATTTAGAGTTCCAAATACATCTATCAATATAGGAGAAAACAGAGTGAAACCTAAAAATTCAAACTGTTACTGGAAATGAACGCTTCAACATAGAAGAACGAAATTTGGGGAACCAAATCGCCTTAGTGTACTGATCATTACCTGAAAGTATCATCCAGTTTGGGTGAAAAAATATTTGCTGAGATTTCTGGAGATTCGTAATTTTTGGAAGCTTGGCAACCCCTTCCCATGAAAGTGTTTCTCGCCAGTCACTGCTTAGGGCTACATCAAGAGGAAACAAAACGTAGAGATAGAATGTGAAACTACTTTGTTGTGTCAAGTTTCAAGAAGCTAGCACAAACCATGTTGGATTTAGAGTTCCAAATACATCTATCAATATAGGAGAAAACAGAGTGAAACCTAAAAATTCAAACTGTTACTGGAAATGAACGCTTCAACATAGAAGAACGAAATTTGGGGAACCAAGTCGCCTTAGTGTACTGATCATTACCTGAAAGTATCATCCAGTTTGGGTGAAAAAATATTTGCTGAGATTTCTGGAGATTCGTAATTTTTGGAAGCTTGGCAACCCCTTCCCATGAAAGTGTTTCTCGCCAGTCACTGCTTAGGGCTACATCAAGAAGAAACAAAACGTAGAGATAGAATGTGAAACTACTTTGTTGTGTCAAGTTTCAAGAAGCTAGCACAAACCATGTTGGATTTAGAGTTCCAAATACATCTATCAATATAGGAGAAAACAGAGTGAAACCTAAAAATTCAAACTGTTACTGGAAATGAACGCTTCAACATAGAAGAACGAAATTTGGGGAACCAAGTCGCCTTAGTGTACTGATCATTACCTGAAAGTATCATCCAGTTTGGGTGAAAAAATATTTGCTGAGATTTCTGGAGATTCGTAATTTTTGGAAGCTTGGCAACCCCTTCCCATGAAAGTGTTTCTCGCCAGTCACTGCCTAGGGCAACATCAAGAGGAAACAAAACGTAGAGATAGAACGTGAAACTACTTTGTTGTGTCAAGTTTCAAGAAGCTAGCACAAACCGTGTTGGATTTAGAGTTCCAAATACATCTATCAATATAGGAGAAAACAGAGTGAAACCTAAAAATTCAAACTGTTACTGGAAATGAACGCTTCAACATAGAAGAACGAAATTTGGGGAACCAAGTCGCCTTAGTGTACTGATCATTACCTGAAAGTATCATCCAGTTTGGGTGAAAAAATATTTGCTGAGATTTCTGGAGATTCGTAATTTTTGGAGACTTGGCAAACCCTTCCCATGAAAGTGTATCTCGCCAGTCACTGCTTAGGGCTACATGAAGAGGAAACAAAACGTAGAGATAGAACGTGAAACTACTTTGTTGTGTCAAGTTTCAAGAAGCTAGCAAAACCGTGTTGGATTTAGAGTTCCAAATACATCTATCAATATAGGAGAAAACAGAGTGAAACCTAAAAATTCAAACTGTTACTGGAAATGAACGCTTCAACACAGAAGAACGAAATTTGGGGAACCAAGTCGTCTTAGTGTACTGATCATTACCTGAAAGTATCATCCAGTTTGGGTGAAAAAAATATTTGCTGAGATTTCTGGAGATTCGTAATTTTTGGAAGCTTGGCAACCCCTTCCCATGAAAGTGTTACTCGCCAGTCACTGCTTAGGGCAACATCAAGAGGAAACAAAACGTAGAGATAGAACGTGAAACTACTTTGTTGTGTCAAGTTTCAAGAAGCTAGAACAAACCGTGTTGGATTTAGAGTTCCAAATACATCTATCAATATAGGAGAAAACAGAGTGAAACCTAAAAATTCAAACTGTTACTGGAAATGAACGCTTCAACATAGAAGAACGAAATTTGGGGAACCAAGTCGCCTTAGTGTACTGATCATTACCTGAAAGTATCATCCAGTTTGGGTGAAAAAATATTTGCTGAGATTTCTGGAGATTCGTAATTTTTGGAAGCTTGGCAACCCCTTCCCATGAAAGTGTTTCTCGCCAGTCACTGCTTAGGGCTACATCAAGAGGAAACAAAACGTAGAGATAGAATGTGAAACTACTTTGTTGTGTCAAGTTTCAAGAAGCTAGCACAAACCATGTTGGATTTAGAGTTCCAAATACATCTATCAATATAGGAGAAAACAGAGTGAAACCTAAAAATTCAAACTGTTACTGGAAATGAACGCTTCAACATAGAAGAATGAAATTTGGGGAACCAAGTCGCCTTAGTGTACTGATCATTACCTGAAAGTATCATCCAGTTTGGGTGAAAAAATATTTGCTGAGATTTCTGGAGATTCGTAATTTTTGGAGACTTGGCAAACCCTTCCCATGAAAGTGTTTCTCGCCAGTCACTGCTTAGGGCTACATCAAGAGGAAACAAAACGTAGAGATAGAACGTGAAACTACTTTGCTGTGTCAAGTTTCAAGAAGCTAGCACAAACCGTTTTGGATTTAGCGTTCCAAATACATCTATCAATATAGGAGAAAACAGAGTGAAACCTAAAAATTCAAACTGTTACTGGAAATGAACGCTTCAACATAGAAGAACGAAATTTGGGGAACCAAGTCGCCTTAGTGTACTGATCATTACCTGAAAGTATCATCCAGTTTGGGTGAAAAAATATTTGCTGAGATTTCTGGAGATTCGTAATTTTTGGAAGCTTGGCAACCCCTTCCCATGAAAGTGTTTCTCGCCAGTCACTGCCTAGGGCAACATCAAGAGGAAACAAAACGTAGAGATAGAACGTGAAACTACATTGTTGTGTCAAGTTTCAAGAAGCTAGCACAAACCGTGTTGGATTTAGAGTTCCAAATACATCTATCAATATAGGAGAAAACAGAGTGAAACCTAAAAATTCAAACTGGTACTGGAAATGAACACTTCAACATAGAAGAACGAAATTTGGGGAACCAAGTCGTCTTAGTGTACTGATCATTACCTGAAAGTATCATCCAGTTTGGGTGAAAAAAATATTTGCTGAGATTTCTGGAGATTCGTAATTTTTGGAAGCTTGGCAACCCCTTCCCATGAAAGTGTTACTCGCCAGTCACTGCTTAGGGCAACATCAAGAGGAAACAAAACGTAGAGATAGAACGTGAAACTACTTTGTTGTGTCAAGTTTCAAGAAGCTAGAACAAACCGTGTTGGATTTAGAGTTCCAAATACATCTATCAATATAGGAGAAAACAGAGTGAAACCTAAAAATTCAAACTGTTACTGGAAATGAACGCTTCAACATAGAAGAACGAAATTTGGGGAACCAAGTCGCCTTAGTGTACTGATCATTACCTGAAAGTATCATCCAGTTTGGGTGAAAAAATATTTGCTGAGATTTCTGGAGATTCGTAATTTTTGGAAGCTTGGCAACCCCTTCCCATGAAAGTGTTTCTCGCCAGTCACTGCTTAGGGCTACATCAAGAGGAAACAAAACGTAGAGATAGAATGTGAAACTACTTTGTTGTGTCAAGTTTCAAGAAGCTAGCACAAACCGTGTTGGATTTAGAGTTCCAAATACATCTATCAATATAGGAGAAAACAGAGTGAAACCTAAAAATTCAAACTGGTACTGGAAATGAACACTTCAACATAGAAGAACGAAATTTGGGGAACCAAGTCGCCTTAGTGTACTGATCATTACCTGAAAGTATCATCCAGTTTGGGTGAAAAAATATTTGCTGAGATTTCTGGAGATTCGTAATTTTTGGAAGCTTGGCAACCCCTTCCCATGAAAGTGTTTCTCGCCAGTCACTGCTTAGGGCTACATCAAGAGGAAACAAAACGTAGAGATAGAATGTGAAACTACTTTGTTGTGTCAAGTTTCAAGAAGCTAGCACAAACCATGTTGGATTTAGAGTTCCAAATACATCTATCAATATAGGAGAAAACAGAGTGAAACCTAAAAATTCAAACTGTTACTGGAAATGAACGCTTCAACATAGAAGAATGAAATTTGGGGAACCAAGTCGCCTTAGTGTACTGATCATTACCTGAAAGTATCATCCAGTTTGGGTGAAAAAATATTTGCTGAGATTTCTGGAGATTCGTAATTTTTGGAAGCTTGGCAACCCCTTCCCATGAAAGTGTTTCTCGCCAGTCACTGCCTAGGGCAACATCAAGAGGAAACAAAACGTAGAGATAGAACGTGAAACTACTTTGTTGTGTCAAGTTTCAAGAAGCTAGCACAAACCGTGTTGGATTTAGAGTTCCAAATACATCTATCAATATAGGAGAAAACAGAGTGAAACCTAAAAATTCAAACTGTTACTGGAAATGAACGCTTCAACATAGAAGAACGAAATTTGGGGAACCAAGTCGCCTTAGTGTACTGATCATTACCTGAAAGTATCATCCAGTTTGGGTGAAAAAATATTTGCTGAGATTTCTGGAGATTCGTAATTTTTGGAGACTTGGCAAACCCTTCCCATGAAAGTGTATCTCGCCAGTCACTGCTTAGGGCTACATGAAGAGGAAACAAAACGTAGAGATAGAACGTGAAACTACTTTGTTGTGTCAAGTTTCAAGAAGCTAGCAAAACCGTGTTGGATTTAGAGTTCCAAATACATCTATCAATATAGGAGAAAACAGAGTGAAACCTAAAAATTCAAACTGTTACTGGAAATGAACGCTTCAACACAGAAGAACGAAATTTGGGGAACCAAGTCGTCTTAGTGTACTGATCATTACCTGAAAGTATCATCCAGTTTGGGTGAAAAAAATATTTGCTGAGATTTCTGGAGATTCATAATTTTTGGAAGCTTGGCAACCCCTTCCCATGAAAGTGTTACTCGCCAGTCACTGCTTAGGGCAACATCAAGAGGAAACAAAACGTAGAGATAGAACGTGAAACTACTTTGTTGTGTCAAGTTTCAAGAAGCTAGAACAAACCGTGTTGGATTTAGAGTTCCAAATACATCTATCAATATAGGAGAAAACAGAGTGAAACCTAAAAATTCAAACTGTTACTGGAAATGAACGCTTCAACATAGAAGAACGAAATTTGGGGAACCAAGTCGCCTTAGTGTACTGATCATTACCTGAAAGTATCATCCAGTTTGGGTGAAAAAATATTTGCTGAGATTTCTGGAGATTCGTAATTTTTGGAAGCTTGGCAACCCCTTCCCATGAAAGTGTTTCTCGCCAGTCACTGCTTAGGGCTACATCAAGAGGAAACAAAACGTAGAGATAGAATGTGAAACTACTTTGTTGTGTCAAGTTTCAAGAAGCTAGCACAAACCATGTTGGATTTAGAGTTCCAAATACATCTATCAATATAGGAGAAAACAGAGTGAAACCTAAAAATTCAAACTGTTACTGGAAATGAACGCTTCAACATAGAAGAATGAAATTTGGGGAACCAAGTCGCCTTAGTGTACTGATCATTACCTGAAAGTATCATCCAGTTTGGGTGAAAAAATATTTGCTGAGATTTCTGGAGATTCGTAATTTTTGGAGACTTGGCAAACCCTTCCCATGAAAGTGTTTCTCGCCAGTCACTGCTTAGGGCTACATCAAGAGGAAACAAAACGTAGAGATAGAACGTGAAACTACTTTGCTGTGTCAAGTTTCAAGAAGCTAGCACAAACCGTTTTGGATTTAGCGTTCCAAATACATCTATCAATATAGGAGAAAACAGAGTGAAACCTAAAAATTCAAACTGTTACTGGAAATGAACGCTTCAACATAGAAGAACGAAATTTGGGGAACCAAGTCGCCTTAGTGTACTGATCATTACCTGAAAGTATCATCCAGTTTGGGTGAAAAAATATTTGCTGAGATTTCTGGAGATTCGTAATTTTTGGAAGCTTGGCAACCCCTTCCCATGAAAGTGTTTCTCGCCAGTCACTGCCTAGGGCAACATCAAGAGGAAACAAAACGTAGAGATAGAACGTGAAACTACATTGTTGTGTCAAGTTTCAAGAAGCTAGCACAAACCGTGTTGGATTTAGAGTTCCAAATACATCTATCAATATAGGAGAAAACAGAGTGAAACCTAAAAATTCAAACTGGTACTGGAAATGAACACTTCAACATAGAAGAACGAAATTTGGGGAACCAAGTCGTCTTAGTGTACTGATCATTACCTGAAAGTATCATCCAGTTTGGGTGAAAAAAATATTTGCTGAGATTTCTGGAGATTCGTAATTTTTGGAAGCTTGGCAACCCCTTCCCATGAAAGTGTTACTCGCCAGTCACTGCTTAGGGCAACATCAAGAGGAAACAAAACGTAGAGATAGAACGTGAAACTACTTTGTTGTGTCAAGTTTCAAGAAGCTAGAACAAACCGTGTTGGATTTAGAGTTCCAAATACATCTATCAATATAGGAGAAAACAGAGTGAAACCTAAAAATTCAAACTGTTACTGGAAATGAACGCTTCAACATAGAAGAACGAAATTTGGGGAACCAAGTCGCCTTAGTGTACTGATCATTACCTGAAAGTATCATCCAGTTTGGGTGAAAAAATATTTGCTGAGATTTCTGGAGATTCGTAATTTTTGGAAGCTTGGCAACCCCTTCCCATGAAAGTGTTTCTCGCCAGTCACTGCTTAGGGCTACATCAAGAGGAAACAAAACGTAGAGATAGAATGTGAAACTACTTTGTTGTGTCAAGTTTCAAGAAGCTAGCACAAACCATGTTGGATTTAGAGTTCCAAATACATCTATCAATATAGGAGAAAACAGAGTGAAACCTAAAAATTCAAACTGTTACTGGAAATGAACGCTTCAACATAGAAGAATGAAATTTGGGGAACCAAGTCGCCTTAGTGTACTGATCATTACCTGAAAGTATCATCCAGTTTGGGTGAAAAAATATTTGCTGAGATTTCTGGAGATTCGTAATTTTTGGAAGCTTGGCAACCCCTTCCCATGAAAGTGTTTCTCGCCAGTCACTGCCTAGGGCAACATCAAGAGGAAACAAAACGTAGAGATAGAACGTGAAACTACTTTGTTGTGTCAAGTTTCAAGAAGCTAGCACAAACCGTGTTGGATTTAGAGTTCCAAATACATCTATCAATATAGGAGAAAACAGAGTGAAACCTAAAAATTCAAACTGGTACTGGAAATGAACACTTCAACATAGAAGAACGAAATTTGGGGAACCAAGTCGTCTTAGTGTACTGATCATTACCTGAAAGTATCATCCAGTTTGGGTGAAAAAAATATTTGCTGAGATTTCTGGAGATTCGTAATTTTTGGAAGCTTGGCAACCCCTTCCCATGAAAGTGTTACTCGCCAGTCACTGCTTAGGGCAACATCAAGAGGAAACAAAACGTAGAGATAGAACGTGAAACTACTTTGTTGTGTCAAGTTTCAAGAAGCTAGAACAAACCGTGTTGGATTTAGAGTTCCAAATACATCTATCAATATAGGAGAAAACAGAGTGAAACCTAAAAATTCAAACTGTTACTGGAAATGAACGCTTCAACATAGAAGAACGAAATTTGGGGAACCAAGTCGCCTTAGTGTACTGATCATTACCTGAAAGTATCATCCAGTTTGGGTGAAAAAATATTTGCTGAGATTTCTGGAGATTCGTAATTTTTGGAAGCTTGGCAACCCCTTCCCATGAAAGTGTTTCTCGCCAGTCACTGCTTAGGGCTACATCAAGAGGAAACAAAACGTAGAGATAGAATGTGAAACTACTTTGTTGTGTCAAGTTTCAAGAAGCTAGCACAAACCATGTTGGATTTAGAGTTCCAAATACATCTATCAATATAGGAGAAAACAGAGTGAAACCTAAAAATTCAAACTGTTACTGGAAATGAACGCTTCAACATAGAAGAATGAAATTTGGGGAACCAAGTCGCCTTAGTGTACTGATCATTACCTGAAAGTATCATCCAGTTTGGGTGAAAAAATATTTGCTGAGATTTCTGGAGATTCGTAATTTTTGGAAGCTTGGCAACCCTTCCCATGAAAGTGTTTCTCGCCAGTCACTGCCTAGGGCAACATCAAGAGGAAACAAAACGTAGAGATAGAACGTGAAACTACTTTGTTGTGTCAAGTTTCAAGAAGCTAGCACAAACCGTGTTGGATTTAGAGTTCCAAATACATCTATCAATATAGGAGAAAACAGAGTGAAACCTAAAAATTCAAACTGTTACTGGAAATGAACGCTTCAACATAGAAGAACGAAATTTGGGGAACCAAGTCGCCTTAGTGTACTGATCATTACCTGAAAGTATCATCCAGTTTGGGTGAAAAAATATTTGCTGAGATTTCTGGAGATTCGTAATTTTTGGAGACTTGGCAAACCCTTCCCATGAAAGTGTATCTCGCCAGTCACTGCTTAGGGCTACATGAAGAGGAAACAAAACGTAGAGATAGAACGTGAAACTACTTTGTTGTGTCAAGTTTCAAGAAGCTAGCAAAACCGTGTTGGATTTAGAGTTCCAAATACATCTATCAATATAGGAGAAAACAGAGTGAAACCTAAAAATTCAAACTGTTACTGGAAATGAACGCTTCAACACAGAAGAACGAAATTTGGGGAACCAAGTCGTCTTAGTGTACTGATCATTACCTGAAAGTATCATCCAGTTTGGGTGAAAAAAATATTTGCTGAGATTTCTGGAGATTCGTAATTTTTGGAAGCTTGGCAACCCCTTCCCATGAAAGTGTTACTCGCCAGTCACTGCTTAGGGCAACATCAAGAGGAAACAAAACGTAGAGATAGAACGTGAAACTACTTTGTTGTGTCAAGTTTCAAGAAGCTAGAACAAACCGTGTTGGATTTAGAGTTCCAAATACATCTATCAATATAGGAGAAAACAGAGTGAAACCTAAAAATTCAAACTGTTACTGGAAATGAACGCTTCAACATAGAAGAACGAAATTTGGGGAACCAAGTCGCCTTAGTGTACTGATCATTACCTGAAAGTATCATCCAGTTTGGGTGAAAAAATATTTGCTGAGATTTCTGGAGATTCGTAATTTTTGGAAGCTTGGCAACCCCTTCCCATGAAAGTGTTTCTCGCCAGTCACTGCTTAGGGCTACATCAAGAGGAAACAAAACGTAGAGATAGAATGTGAAACTACTTTGTTGTGTCAAGTTTCAAGAAGCTAGCACAAACCATGTTGGATTTAGAGTTCCAAATACATCTATCAATATAGGAGAAAACAGAGTGAAACCTAAAAATTCAAACTGTTACTGGAAATGAACGCTTCAACATAGAAGAATGAAATTTGGGGAACCAAGTCGCCTTAGTGTACTGATCATTACCTGAAAGTATCATCCAGTTTGGGTGAAAAAATATTTGCTGAGATTTCTGGAGATTCGTAATTTTTGGAAGCTTGGCAACCCCTTCCCATGAAAGTGTTTCTCGCCAGTCACTGCCTAGGGCAACATCAAGAGGAAACAAAACGTAGAGATAGAACGTGAAACTACTTTGTTGTGTCAAGTTTCAAGAAGCTAGCACAAACCGTGTTGGATTTAGAGTTCCAAATACATCTATCAATATAGGAGAAAACAGAGTGAAACCTAAAAATTCAAACTGTTACTGGAAATGAACGCTTCAACATAGAAGAACGAAATTTGGGGAACCAAGTCGCCTTAGTGTACTGATCATTACCTGAAAGTATCATCCAGTTTGGGTGAAAAAATATTTGCTGAGATTTCTGGAGATTCGTAATTTTTGGAGACTTGGCAAACCCTTCCCATGAAAGTGTATCTCGCCAGTCACTGCTTAGGGCTACATGAAGAGGAAACAAAACGTAGAGATAGAACGTGAAACTACTTTGTTGTGTCAAGTTTCAAGAAGCTAGCAAAACCGTGTTGGATTTAGAGTTCCAAATACATCTATCAATATAGGAGAAAACAGAGTGAAACCTAAAAATTCAAACTGTTACTGGAAATGAACGCTTCAACACAGAAGAACGAAATTTGGGGAACCAAGTCGTCTTAGTGTACTGATCATTACCTGAAAGTATCATCCAGTTTGGGTGAAAAAAATATTTGCTGAGATTTCTGGAGATTCGTAATTTTTGGAAGCTTGGCAACCCCTTCCCATGAAAGTGTTACTCGCCAGTCACTGCTTAGGGCAACATCAAGAGGAAACAAAACGTAGAGATAGAACGTGAAACTACTTTGTTGTGTCAAGTTTCAAGAAGCTAGAACAAACCGTGTTGGATTTAGAGTTCCAAATACATCTATCAATATAGGAGAAAACAGAGTGAAACCTAAAAATTCAAACTGTTACTGGAAATGAACGCTTCAACATAGAAGAACGAAATTTGGGGAACCAAGTCGCCTTAGTGTACTGATCATTACCTGAAAGTATCATCCAGTTTGGGTGAAAAAATATTTGCTGAGATTTCTGGAGATTCGTAATTTTTGGAAGCTTGGCAACCCCTTCCCATGAAAGTGTTTCTCGCCAGTCACTGCTTAGGGCTACATCAAGAGGAAACAAAACGTAGAGATAGAATGTGAAACTACTTTGTTGTGTCAAGTTTCAAGAAGCTAGCACAAACCATGTTGGATTTAGAGTTCCAAATACATCTATCAATATAGGAGAAAACAGAGTGAAACCTAAAAATTCAAACTGTTACTGGAAATGAACGCTTCAACATAGAAGAATGAAATTTGGGGAACCAAGTCGCCTTAGTGTACTGATCATTACCTGAAAGTATCATCCAGTTTGGGTGAAAAAATATTTGCTGAGATTTCTGGAGATTCGTAATTTTTGGAAGCTTGGCAACCCCTTCCCATGAAAGTGTTTCTCGCCAGTCACTGCCTAGGGCAACATCAAGAGGAAACAAAACGTAGAGATAGAACGTGAAACTACTTTGTTGTGTCAAGTTTCAAGAAGCTAGCACAAACCGTGTTGGATTTAGAGTTCCAAATACATCTATCAATATAGGAGAAAACAGAGTGAAACCTAAAAATTCAAACTGGTACTGGAAATGAACACTTCAACATAGAAGAACGAAATTTGGGGAACCAAGTCGTCTTAGTGTACTGATCATTACCTGAAAGTATCATCCAGTTTGGGTGAAAAAAATATTTGCTGAGATTTCTGGAGATTCGTAATTTTTGGAAGCTTGGCAACCCCTTCCCATGAAAGTGTTACTCGCCAGTCACTGCTTAGGGCAACATCAAGAGGAAACAAAACGTAGAGATAGAACGTGAAACTACTTTGTTGTGTCAAGTTTCAAGAAGCTAGAACAAACCGTGTTGGATTTAGAGTTCCAAATACATCTATCAATATAGGAGAAAACAGAGTGAAACCTAAAAATTCAAACTGTTACTGGAAATGAACGCTTCAACATAGAAGAACGAAATTTGGGGAACCAAGTCGCCTTAGTGTACTGATCATTACCTGAAAGTATCATCCAGTTTGGGTGAAAAAATATTTGCTGAGATTTCTGGAGATTCGTAATTTTTGGAAGCTTGGCAACCCCTTCCCATGAAAGTGTTTCTCGCCAGTCACTGCTTAGGGCTACATCAAGAGGAAACAAAACGTAGAGATAGAATGTGAAACTACTTTGTTGTGTCAAGTTTCAAGAAGCTAGCACAAACCATGTTGGATTTAGAGTTCCAAATACATCTATCAATATAGGAGAAAACAGAGTGAAACCTAAAAATTCAAACTGTTACTGGAAATGAACGCTTCAACATAGAAGAATGAAATTTGGGGAACCAAGTCGCCTTAGTGTACTGATCATTACCTGAAAGTATCATCCAGTTTGGGTGAAAAAATATTTGCTGAGATTTCTGGAGATTCGTAATTTTTGGAAGCTTGGCAACCCCTTCCCATGAAAGTGTTTCTCGCCAGTCACTGCCTAGGGCAACATCAAGAGGAAACAAAACGTAGAGATAGAACGTGAAACTACTTTGTTGTGTCAAGTTTCAAGAAGCTAGCACAAACCGTGTTGGATTTAGAGTTCCAAATACATCTATCAATATAGGAGAAAACAGAGTGAAACCTAAAAATTCAAACTGTTACTGGAAATGAACGCTTCAACATAGAAGAACGAAATTTGGGGAACCAAGTCGCCTTAGTGTACTGATCATTACCTGAAAGTATCATCCAGTTTGGGTGAAAAAATATTTGCTGAGATTTCTGGAGATTCGTAATTTTTGGAGACTTGGCAAACCCTTCCCATGAAAGTGTATCTCGCCAGTCACTGCTTAGGGCTACATGAAGAGGAAACAAAACGTAGAGATAGAACGTGAAACTACTTTGTTGTGTCAAGTTTCAAGAAGCTAGCAAAACCGTGTTGGATTTAGAGTTCCAAATACATCTATCAATATAGGAGAAAACAGAGTGAAACCTAAAAATTCAAACTGTTACTGGAAATGAACGCTTCAACACAGAAGAACGAAATTTGGGGAACCAAGTCGTCTTAGTGTACTGATCATTACCTGAAAGTATCATCCAGTTTGGGTGAAAAAAATATTTGCTGAGATTTCTGGAGATTCGTAATTTTTGGAAGCTTGGCAACCCCTTCCCATGAAAGTGTTACTCGCCAGTCACTGCTTAGGGCAACATCAAGAGGAAACAAAACGTAGAGATAGAACGTGAAACTACTTTGTTGTGTCAAGTTTCAAGAAGCTAGAACAAACCGTGTTGGATTTAGAGTTCCAAATACATCTATCAATATAGGAGAAAACAGAGTGAAACCTAAAAATTCAAACTGTTACTGGAAATGAACGCTTCAACATAGAAGAACGAAATTTGGGGAACCAAGTCGCCTTAGTGTACTGATCATTACCTGAAAGTATCATCCAGTTTGGGTGAAAAAATATTTGCTGAGATTTCTGGAGATTCGTAATTTTTGGAAGCTTGGCAACCCCTTCCCATGAAAGTGTTTCTCGCCAGTCACTGCTTAGGGCTACATCAAGAGGAAACAAAACGTAGAGATAGAATGTGAAACTACTTTGTTGTGTCAAGTTTCAAGAAGCTAGCACAAACCATGTTGGATTTAGAGTTCCAAATACATCTATCAATATAGGAGAAAACAGAGTGAAACCTAAAAATTCAAACTGTTACTGGAAATGAACGCTTCAACATAGAAGAATGAAATTTGGGGAACCAAGTCGCCTTAGTGTACTGATCATTACCTGAAAGTATCATCCAGTTTGGGTGAAAAAATATTTGCTGAGATTTCTGGAGATTCGTAATTTTTGGAAGCTTGGCAACCCCTTCCCATGAAAGTGTTTCTCGCCAGTCACTGCCTAGGGCAACATCAAGAGGAAACAAAACGTAGAGATAGAACGTGAAACTACTTTGTTGTGTCAAGTTTCAAGAAGCTAGCACAAACCGTGTTGGATTTAGAGTTCCAAATACATCTATCAATATAGGAGAAAACAGAGTGAAACCTAAAAATTCAAACTGTTACTGGAAATGAACGCTTCAACATAGAAGAACGAAATTTGGGGAACCAAGTCGCCTTAGTGTACTGATCATTACCTGAAAGTATCATCCAGTTTGGGTGAAAAAATATTTGCTGAGATTTCTGGAGATTCGTAATTTTTGGAGACTTGGCAAACCCTTCCCATGAAAGTGTATCTCGCCAGTCACTGCTTAGGGCTACATGAAGAGGAAACAAAACGTAGAGATAGAACGTGAAACTACTTTGTTGTGTCAAGTTTCAAGAAGCTAGCAAAACCGTGTTGGATTTAGAGTTCCAAATACATCTATCAATATAGGAGAAAACAGAGTGAAACCTAAAAATTCAAACTGTTACTGGAAATGAACGCTTCAACACAGAAGAACGAAATTTGGGGAACCAAGTCGTCTTAGTGTACTGATCATTACCTGAAAGTATCATCCAGTTTGGGTGAAAAAAATATTTGCTGAGATTTCTGGAGATTCGTAATTTTTGGAAGCTTGGCAACCCCTTCCCATGAAAGTGTTACTCGCCAGTCACTGCTTAGGGCAACATCAAGAGGAAACAAAACGTAGAGATAGAACGTGAAACTACTTTGTTGTGTCAAGTTTCAAGAAGCTAGAACAAACCGTGTTGGATTTAGAGTTCCAAATACATCTATCAATATAGGAGAAAACAGAGTGAAACCTAAAAATTCAAACTGTTACTGGAAATGAACGCTTCAACATAGAAGAACGAAATTTGGGGAACCAAGTCGCCTTAGTGTACTGATCATTACCTGAAAGTATCATCCAGTTTGGGTGAAAAAATATTTGCTGAGATTTCTGGAGATTCGTAATTTTTGGAAGCTTGGCAACCCCTTCCCATGAAAGTGTTTCTCGCCAGTCACTGCCTAGGGCAACATCAAGAGGAAACAAAACGTAGAGATAGAACGTGAAACTACATTGTTGTGTCAAGTTTCAAGAAGCTAGCACAAACCGTGTTGGATTTAGAGTTCCAAATACATCTATCAATATAGGAGAAAACAGAGTGAAACCTAAAAATTCAAACTGGTACTGGAAATGAACACTTCAACATAGAAGAACGAAATTTGGGGAACCAAGTCGTCTTAGTGTACTGATCATTACCTGAAAGTATCATCCAGTTTGGGTGAAAAAAATATTTGCTGAGATTTCTGGAGATTCGTAATTTTTGGAAGCTTGGCAACCCCTTCCCATGAAAGTGTTACTCGCCAGTCACTGCTTAGGGCAACATCAAGAGGAAACAAAACGTAGAGATAGAACGTGAAACTACTTTGTTGTGTCAAGTTTCAAGAAGCTAGAACAAACCGTGTTGGATTTAGAGTTCCAAATACATCTATCAATATAGGAGAAAACAGAGTGAAACCTAAAAATTCAAACTGTTACTGGAAATGAACGCTTCAACATAGAAGAACGAAATTTGGGGAACCAAGTCGCCTTAGTGTACTGATCATTACCTGAAAGTATCATCCAGTTTGGGTGAAAAAATATTTGCTGAGATTTCTGGAGATTCGTAATTTTTGGAAGCTTGGCAACCCCTTCCCATGAAAGTGTTTCTCGCCAGTCACTGCCTAGGGCAACATCAAGAGGAAACAAAACGTAGAGATAGAACGTGAAACTACATTGTTGTGTCAAGTTTCAAGAAGCTAGCACAAACCGTGTTGGATTTAGAGTTCCAAATACATCTATCAATATAGGAGAAAACAGAGTGAAACCTAAAAATTCAAACTGGTACTGGAAATGAACACTTCAACATAGAAGAACGAAATTTGGGGAACCAAGTCGTCTTAGTGTACTGATCATTACCTGAAAGTATCATCCAGTTTGGGTGAAAAAAATATTTGCTGAGATTTCTGGAGATTCGTAATTTTTGGAAGCTTGGCAACCCCTTCCCATGAAAGTGTTACTCGCCAGTCACTGCTTAGGGCAACATCAAGAGGAAACAAAACGTAGAGATAGAACGTGAAACTACTTTGTTGTGTCAAGTTTCAAGAAGCTAGAACAAACCGTGTTGGATTTAGAGTTCCAAATACATCTATCAATATAGGAGAAAACAGAGTGAAACCTAAAAATTCAAACTGTTACTGGAAATGAACGCTTCAACATAGAAGAACGAAATTTGGGGAACCAAGTCGCCTTAGTGTACTGATCATTACCTGAAAGTATCATCCAGTTTGGGTGAAAAAATATTTGCTGAGATTTCTGGAGATTCGTAATTTTTGGAAGCTTGGCAACCCCTTCCCATGAAAGTGTTTCTCGCCAGTCACTGCTTAGGGCTACATCAAGAGGAAACAAAACGTAGAGATAGAATGTGAAACTACTTTGTTGTGTCAAGTTTCAAGAAGCTAGCACAAACCATGTTGGATTTAGAGTTCCAAATACATCTATCAATATAGGAGAAAACAGAGTGAAACCTAAAAATTCAAACTGTTACTGGAAATGAACGCTTCAACATAGAAGAATGAAATTTGGGGAACCAAGTCGCCTTAGTGTACTGATCATTACCTGAAAGTATCATCCAGTTTGGGTGAAAAAATATTTGCTGAGATTTCTGGAGATTCGTAATTTTTGGAAGCTTGGCAACCCCTTCCCATGAAAGTGTTTCTCGCCAGTCACTGCCTAGGGCAACATCAAGAGGAAACAAAACGTAGAGATAGAACGTGAAACTACTTTGTTGTGTCAAGTTTCAAGAAGCTAGCACAAACCGTGTTGGATTTAGAGTTCCAAATACATCTATCAATATAGGAGAAAACAGAGTGAAACCTAAAAATTCAAACTGTTACTGGAAATGAACGCTTCAACATAGAAGAACGAAATTTGGGGAACCAAGTCGCCTTAGTGTACTGATCATTACCTGAAAGTATCATCCAGTTTGGGTGAAAAAATATTTGCTGAGATTTCTGGAGATTCGTAATTTTTGGAGACTTGGCAAACCCTTCCCATGAAAGTGTATCTCGCCAGTCACTGCTTAGGGCTACATGAAGAGGAAACAAAACGTAGAGATAGAACGTGAAACTACTTTGTTGTGTCAAGTTTCAAGAAGCTAGCAAAACCGTGTTGGATTTAGAGTTCCAAATACATCTATCAATATAGGAGAAAACAGAGTGAAACCTAAAAATTCAAACTGTTACTGGAAATGAACGCTTCAACACAGAAGAACGAAATTTGGGGAACCAAGTCGTCTTAGTGTACTGATCATTACCTGAAAGTATCATCCAGTTTGGGTGAAAAAAATATTTGCTGAGATTTCTGGAGATTCGTAATTTTTGGAAGCTTGGCAACCCCTTCCCATGAAAGTGTTACTCGCCAGTCACTGCTTAGGGCAACATCAAGAGGAAACAAAACGTAGAGATAGAACGTGAAACTACTTTGTTGTGTCAAGTTTCAAGAAGCTAGAACAAACCGTGTTGGATTTAGAGTTCCAAATACATCTATCAATATAGGAGAAAACAGAGTGAAACCTAAAAATTCAAACTGTTACTGGAAATGAACGCTTCAACATAGAAGAACGAAATTTGGGGAACCAAGTCGCCTTAGTGTACTGATCATTACCTGAAAGTATCATCCAGTTTGGGTGAAAAAATATTTGCTGAGATTTCTGGAGATTCGTAATTTTTGGAAGCTTGGCAACCCCTTCCCATGAAAGTGTTTCTCGCCAGTCACTGCTTAGGGCTACATCAAGAGGAAACAAAACGTAGAGATAGAATGTGAAACTACTTTGTTGTGTCAAGTTTCAAGAAGCTAGCACAAACCATGTTGGATTTAGAGTTCCAAATACATCTATCAATATAGGAGAAAACAGAGTGAAACCTAAAAATTCAAACTGTTACTGGAAATGAACGCTTCAACATAGAAGAATGAAATTTGGGGAACCAAGTCGCCTTAGTGTACTGATCATTACCTGAAAGTATCATCCAGTTTGGGTGAAAAAATATTTGCTGAGATTTCTGGAGATTCGTAATTTTTGGAAGCTTGGCAACCCCTTCCCATGAAAGTGTTTCTCGCCAGTCACTGCCTAGGGCAACATCAAGAGGAAACAAAACGTAGAGATAGAACGTGAAACTACTTTGTTGTGTCAAGTTTCAAGAAGCTAGCACAAACCGTGTTGGATTTAGAGTTCCAAATACATCTATCAATATAGGAGAAAACAGAGTGAAACCTAAAAATTCAAACTGTTACTGGAAATGAACGCTTCAACATAGAAGAACGAAATTTGGGGAACCAAGTCGCCTTAGTGTACTGATCATTACCTGAAAGTATCATCCAGTTTGGGTGAAAAAATATTTGCTGAGATTTCTGGAGATTCGTAATTTTTGGAGACTTGGCAAACCCTTCCCATGAAAGTGTATCTCGCCAGTCACTGCTTAGGGCTACATGAAGAGGAAACAAAACGTAGAGATAGAACGTGAAACTACTTTGTTGTGTCAAGTTTCAAGAAGCTAGCAAAACCGTGTTGGATTTAGAGTTCCAAATACATCTATCAATATAGGAGAAAACAGAGTGAAACCTAAAAATTCAAACTGTTACTGGAAATGAACGCTTCAACACAGAAGAACGAAATTTGGGGAACCAAGTCGTCTTAGTGTACTGATCATTACCTGAAAGTATCATCCAGTTTGGGTGAAAAAAATATTTGCTGAGATTTCTGGAGATTCGTAATTTTTGGAAGCTTGGCAACCCCTTCCCATGAAAGTGTTACTCGCCAGTCACTGCTTAGGGCAACATCAAGAGGAAACAAAACGTAGAGATAGAACGTGAAACTACTTTGTTGTGTCAAGTTTCAAGAAGCTAGAACAAACCGTGTTGGATTTAGAGTTCCAAATACATCTATCAATATAGGAGAAAACAGAGTGAAACCTAAAAATTCAAACTGTTACTGGAAATGAACGCTTCAACATAGAAGAACGAAATTTGGGGAACCAAGTCGCCTTAGTGTACTGATCATTACCTGAAAGTATCATCCAGTTTGGGTGAAAAAATATTTGCTGAGATTTCTGGAGATTCGTAATTTTTGGAAGCTTGGCAACCCCTTCCCATGAAAGTGTTTCTCGCCAGTCACTGCCTAGGGCAACATCAAGAGGAAACAAAACGTAGAGATAGAACGTGAAACTACATTGTTGTGTCAAGTTTCAAGAAGCTAGCACAAACCGTGTTGGATTTAGAGTTCCAAATACATCTATCAATATAGGAGAAAACAGAGTGAAACCTAAAAATTCAAACTGGTACTGGAAATGAACACTTCAACATAGAAGAACGAAATTTGGGGAACCAAGTCGTCTTAGTGTACTGATCATTACCTGAAAGTATCATCCAGTTTGGGTGAAAAAAATATTTGCTGAGATTTCTGGAGATTCGTAATTTTTGGAAGCTTGGCAACCCCTTCCCATGAAAGTGTTACTCGCCAGTCACTGCTTAGGGCAACATCAAGAGGAAACAAAACGTAGAGATAGAACGTGAAACTACTTTGTTGTGTCAAGTTTCAAGAAGCTAGAACAAACCGTGTTGGATTTAGAGTTCCAAATACATCTATCAATATAGGAGAAAACAGAGTGAAACCTAAAAATTCAAACTGTTACTGGAAATGAACGCTTCAACATAGAAGAACGAAATTTGGGGAACCAAGTCGCCTTAGTGTACTGATCATTACCTGAAAGTATCATCCAGTTTGGGTGAAAAAATATTTGCTGAGATTTCTGGAGATTCGTAATTTTTGGAAGCTTGGCAACCCCTTCCCATGAAAGTGTTTCTCGCCAGTCACTGCCTAGGGCAACATCAAGAGGAAACAAAACGTAGAGATAGAACGTGAAACTACATTGTTGTGTCAAGTTTCAAGAAGCTAGCACAAACCGTGTTGGATTTAGAGTTCCAAATACATCTATCAATATAGGAGAAAACAGAGTGAAACCTAAAAATTCAAACTGGTACTGGAAATGAACACTTCAACATAGAAGAACGAAATTTGGGGAACCAAGTCGTCTTAGTGTACTGATCATTACCTGAAAGTATCATCCAGTTTGGGTGAAAAAAATATTTGCTGAGATTTCTGGAGATTCGTAATTTTTGGAAGCTTGGCAACCCCTTCCCATGAAAGTGTTACTCGCCAGTCACTGCTTAGGGCAACATCAAGAGGAAACAAAACGTAGAGATAGAACGTGAAACTACTTTGTTGTGTCAAGTTTCAAGAAGCTAGAACAAACCGTGTTGGATTTAGAGTTCCAAATACATCTATCAATATAGGAGAAAACAGAGTGAAACCTAAAAATTCAAACTGTTACTGGAAATGAACGCTTCAACATAGAAGAACGAAATTTGGGGAACCAAGTCGCCTTAGTGTACTGATCATTACCTGAAAGTATCATCCAGTTTGGGTGAAAAAATATTTGCTGAGATTTCTGGAGATTCGTAATTTTTGGAAGCTTGGCAACCCCTTCCCATGAAAGTGTTTCTCGCCAGTCACTGCTTAGGGCTACATCAAGAGGAAACAAAACGTAGAGATAGAATGTGAAACTACTTTGTTGTGTCAAGTTTCAAGAAGCTAGCACAAACCATGTTGGATTTAGAGTTCCAAATACATCTATCAATATAGGAGAAAACAGAGTGAAACCTAAAAATTCAAACTGTTACTGGAAATGAACGCTTCAACATAGAAGAATGAAATTTGGGGAACCAAGTCGCCTTAGTGTACTGATCATTACCTGAAAGTATCATCCAGTTTGGGTGAAAAAATATTTGCTGAGATTTCTGGAGATTCGTAATTTTTGGAAGCTTGGCAACCCCTTCCCATGAAAGTGTTTCTCGCCAGTCACTGCCTAGGGCAACATCAAGAGGAAACAAAACGTAGAGATAGAACGTGAAACTACTTTGTTGTGTCAAGTTTCAAGAAGCTAGCACAAACCGTGTTGGATTTAGAGTTCCAAATACATCTATCAATATAGGAGAAAACAGAGTGAAACCTAAAAATTCAAACTGGTACTGGAAATGAACACTTCAACATAGAAGAACGAAATTTGGGGAACCAAGTCGTCTTAGTGTACTGATCATTACCTGAAAGTATCATCCAGTTTGGGTGAAAAAAATATTTGCTGAGATTTCTGGAGATTCGTAATTTTTGGAAGCTTGGCAACCCCTTCCCATGAAAGTGTTACTCGCCAGTCACTGCTTAGGGCAACATCAAGAGGAAACAAAACGTAGAGATAGAACGTGAAACTACTTTGTTGTGTCAAGTTTCAAGAAGCTAGAACAAACCGTGTTGGATTTAGAGTTCCAAATACATCTATCAATATAGGAGAAAACAGAGTGAAACCTAAAAATTCAAACTGTTACTGGAAATGAACGCTTCAACATAGAAGAACGAAATTTGGGGAACCAAGTCGCCTTAGTGTACTGATCATTACCTGAAAGTATCATCCAGTTTGGGTGAAAAAATATTTGCTGAGATTTCTGGAGATTCGTAATTTTTGGAAGCTTGGCAACCCCTTCCCATGAAAGTGTTTCTCGCCAGTCACTGCTTAGGGCTACATCAAGAGGAAACAAAACGTAGAGATAGAATGTGAAACTACTTTGTTGTGTCAAGTTTCAAGAAGCTAGCACAAACCATGTTGGATTTAGAGTTCCAAATACATCTATCAATATAGGAGAAAACAGAGTGAAACCTAAAAATTCAAACTGTTACTGGAAATGAACGCTTCAACATAGAAGAATGAAATTTGGGGAACCAAGTCGCCTTAGTGTACTGATCATTACCTGAAAGTATCATCCAGTTTGGGTGAAAAAATATTTGCTGAGATTTCTGGAGATTCGTAATTTTTGGAAGCTTGGCAACCCCTTCCCATGAAAGTGTTTCTCGCCAGTCACTGCCTAGGGCAACATCAAGAGGAAACAAAACGTAGAGATAGAACGTGAAACTACTTTGTTGTGTCAAGTTTCAAGAAGCTAGCACAAACCGTGTTGGATTTAGAGTTCCAAATACATCTATCAATATAGGAGAAAACAGAGTGAAACCTAAAAATTCAAACTGTTACTGGAAATGAACGCTTCAACATAGAAGAACGAAATTTGGGGAACCAAGTCGCCTTAGTGTACTGATCATTACCTGAAAGTATCATCCAGTTTGGGTGAAAAAATATTTGCTGAGATTTCTGGAGATTCGTAATTTTTGGAGACTTGGCAAACCCTTCCCATGAAAGTGTATCTCGCCAGTCACTGCTTAGGGCTACATGAAGAGGAAACAAAACGTAGAGATAGAACGTGAAACTACTTTGTTGTGTCAAGTTTCAAGAAGCTAGCAAAACCGTGTTGGATTTAGAGTTCCAAATACATCTATCAATATAGGAGAAAACAGAGTGAAACCTAAAAATTCAAACTGTTACTGGAAATGAACGCTTCAACACAGAAGAACGAAATTTGGGGAACCAAGTCGTCTTAGTGTACTGATCATTACCTGAAAGTATCATCCAGTTTGGGTGAAAAAAATATTTGCTGAGATTTCTGGAGATTCGTAATTTTTGGAAGCTTGGCAACCCCTTCCCATGAAAGTGTTACTCGCCAGTCACTGCTTAGGGCAACATCAAGAGGAAACAAAACGTAGAGATAGAACGTGAAACTACTTTGTTGTGTCAAGTTTCAAGAAGCTAGAACAAACCGTGTTGGATTTAGAGTTCCAAATACATCTATCAATATAGGAGAAAACAGAGTGAAACCTAAAAATTCAAACTGTTACTGGAAATGAACGCTTCAACATAGAAGAACGAAATTTGGGGAACCAAGTCGCCTTAGTGTACTGATCATTACCTGAAAGTATCATCCAGTTTGGGTGAAAAAATATTTGCTGAGATTTCTGGAGATTCGTAATTTTTGGAAGCTTGGCAACCCCTTCCCATGAAAGTGTTTCTCGCCAGTCACTGCTTAGGGCTACATCAAGAGGAAACAAAACGTAGAGATAGAATGTGAAACTACTTTGTTGTGTCAAGTTTCAAGAAGCTAGCACAAACCATGTTGGATTTAGAGTTCCAAATACATCTATCAATATAGGAGAAAACAGAGTGAAACCTAAAAATTCAAACTGTTACTGGAAATGAACGCTTCAACATAGAAGAATGAAATTTGGGGAACCAAGTCGCCTTAGTGTACTGATCATTACCTGAAAGTATCATCCAGTTTGGGTGAAAAAATATTTGCTGAGATTTCTGGAGATTCGTAATTTTTGGAAGCTTGGCAACCCCTTCCCATGAAAGTGTTTCTCGCCAGTCACTGCCTAGGGCAACATCAAGAGGAAACAAAACGTAGAGATAGAACGTGAAACTACTTTGTTGTGTCAAGTTTCAAGAAGCTAGCACAAACCGTGTTGGATTTAGAGTTCCAAATACATCTATCAATATAGGAGAAAACAGAGTGAAACCTAAAAATTCAAACTGTTACTGGAAATGAACGCTTCAACATAGAAGAACGAAATTTGGGGAACCAAGTCGCCTTAGTGTACTGATCATTACCTGAAAGTATCATCCAGTTTGGGTGAAAAAATATTTGCTGAGATTTCTGGAGATTCGTAATTTTTGGAGACTTGGCAAACCCTTCCCATGAAAGTGTATCTCGCCAGTCACTGCTTAGGGCTACATGAAGAGGAAACAAAACGTAGAGATAGAACGTGAAACTACTTTGTTGTGTCAAGTTTCAAGAAGCTAGCAAAACCGTGTTGGATTTAGAGTTCCAAATACATCTATCAATATAGGAGAAAACAGAGTGAAACCTAAAAATTCAAACTGTTACTGGAAATGAACGCTTCAACACAGAAGAACGAAATTTGGGGAACCAAGTCGTCTTAGTGTACTGATCATTACCTGAAAGTATCATCCAGTTTGGGTGAAAAAAATATTTGCTGAGATTTCTGGAGATTCGTAATTTTTGGAAGCTTGGCAACCCCTTCCCATGAAAGTGTTACTCGCCAGTCACTGCTTAGGGCAACATCAAGAGGAAACAAAACGTAGAGATAGAACGTGAAACTACTTTGTTGTGTCAAGTTTCAAGAAGCTAGAACAAACCGTGTTGGATTTAGAGTTCCAAATACATCTATCAATATAGGAGAAAACAGAGTGAAACCTAAAAATTCAAACTGTTACTGGAAATGAACGCTTCAACATAGAAGAACGAAATTTGGGGAACCAAGTCGCCTTAGTGTACTGATCATTACCTGAAAGTATCATCCAGTTTGGGTGAAAAAATATTTGCTGAGATTTCTGGAGATTCGTAATTTTTGGAAGCTTGGCAACCCCTTCCCATGAAAGTGTTTCTCGCCAGTCACTGCCTAGGGCAACATCAAGAGGAAACAAAACGTAGAGATAGAACGTGAAACTACATTGTTGTGTCAAGTTTCAAGAAGCTAGCACAAACCGTGTTGGATTTAGAGTTCCAAATACATCTATCAATATAGGAGAAAACAGAGTGAAACCTAAAAATTCAAACTGGTACTGGAAATGAACACTTCAACATAGAAGAACGAAATTTGGGGAACCAAGTCGTCTTAGTGTACTGATCATTACCTGAAAGTATCATCCAGTTTGGGTGAAAAAAATATTTGCTGAGATTTCTGGAGATTCGTAATTTTTGGAAGCTTGGCAACCCCTTCCCATGAAAGTGTTACTCGCCAGTCACTGCTTAGGGCAACATCAAGAGGAAACAAAACGTAGAGATAGAACGTGAAACTACTTTGTTGTGTCAAGTTTCAAGAAGCTAGAACAAACCGTGTTGGATTTAGAGTTCCAAATACATCTATCAATATAGGAGAAAACAGAGTGAAACCTAAAAATTCAAACTGTTACTGGAAATGAACGCTTCAACATAGAAGAACGAAATTTGGGGAACCAAGTCGCCTTAGTGTACTGATCATTACCTGAAAGTATCATCCAGTTTGGGTGAAAAAATATTTGCTGAGATTTCTGGAGATTCGTAATTTTTGGAAGCTTGGCAACCCCTTCCCATGAAAGTGTTTCTCGCCAGTCACTGCTTAGGGCTACATCAAGAAGAAACAAAACGTAGAGATAGAATGTGAAACTACTTTGTTGTGTCAAGTTTCAAGAAGCTACCACAAACCATGTTGGATTTAGAGTTCCAAATACATCTATCAATATAGGAGAAAACAGAGTGAAACCTAAAAATTCAAACTGTTACTGGAAATGAACGCTTCAACATAGAAGAATGAAATTTGGGGAACCAAGTCGCCTTAGTGTACTGATCATTACCTGAAAGTATCATCCAGTTTGGGTCAAAAAATATTTGCTGAGATTTCTGGAGATTCGTAATTTTTGGAAGCTTGGCAACCCCTTCCCATGAAAGTGTTTCTCGCCAGTCACTGCCTAGGGCAACATCAAGAGGAAACAAAACGTAGAGATAGAACGTGAAACTACTTTGTTGTGTCAAGTTTCAAGAAGCTAGCACAAACCGTGTTGGATTTAGAGTTCCAAATACATCTATCAATATAGGAGAAAACAGAGTGAAACCTAAAAATTCAAACTGTTACTGGAAATGAACGCTTCAACATAGAAGAACGAAATTTGGGGAACCAAGTCGCCTTAGTGTACTGATCATTACCTGAAAGTATCATCCAGTTTGGGTGAAAAAATATTTGCTGAGATTTCTGGAGATTCGTAATTTTTGGAGACTTGGCAAACCCTTCCCATGAAAGTGTATCTCGCCAGTCACTGCTTAGGGCTACATGAAGAGGAAACAAAACGTAGAGATAGAACGTGAAACTACTTTGTTGTGTCAAGTTTCAAGAAGCTAGCAAAACCGTGTTGGATTTAGAGTTCCAAATACATCTATCAATATAGGAGAAAACAGAGTGAAACCTAAAAATTCAAACTGTTACTGGAAATGAACGCTTCAACACAGAAGAACGAAATTTGGGGAACCAAGTCGTCTTAGTGTACTGATCATTACCTGAAAGTACCATCCAGTTTGGGTGAAAAAAATATTTGCTGAGATTTCTGGAGATTCGTAATTTTTGGAAGCTTGGCAACCCCTTCCCATGAAAGTGTTACTCGCCAGTCACTGCTTAGGGCAACATCAAGAGGAAACAAAACGTAGAGATAGAACGTGAAACTACTTTGCTGTGTCAAGTTTCAAGAAGCTAGAACAAACCGTGTTGGATTTAGAGTTCCAAATACATCTATCAATATAGGAGAAAACAGAGTGAAACCTAAAAATTCAAACTGTTACTGGAAATGAACGCTTCAACATAGAAGAACGAAATTTGGGGAACCAAGTCGCCTTAGTGTACTGATCATTACCTGAAAGTATCATCCAGTTTGGGTGAAAAAATATTTGCTGTGATTTCTGGAGATTCGTAATTTTTGGAAGCTTGGCAACCCCTTCCCATGAAAGTGTTTCTCGCCAGTCACTGCTTAGGGCTACATCAAGAGGAAACAAAACGTAGAGATAGAATGTGAAACTACTTTGTTGTGTCAAGTTTCAAGAAGCTAGCACAAACCATGTTGGATTTAGAGTTCCAAATACATCTATCAATATAGGAGAAAACAGAGTGAAACCTAAAAATTCAAACTGTTACTGGAAATGAACGCTTCAACATAGAAGAACGAAATTTGGGGAACCAAGTCGCCTTAGTGTACTGATCATTACCTGAAAGTATCATCCAGTTTGGGTGAAAAAATATTTGCTGAGATTTCTGGAGATTCGTAATTTTTGGAGACTTGGCAAACCCTTCCCATGAAAGTGTATCTCGCCAGTCACTGCTTAGGGCTACATGAAGAGGAAACAAAACGTAGAGATAGAACGTGAAACTACTTTGTTGTGTCAAGTTTCAAGAAGCTAGCAAAACCGTGTTGGATTTAGAGTTCCAAATACATCTATCAATATAGGAGAAAACAGAGTGAAACCTAAAAATTCAAACTGTTACTGGAAATGAACGCTTCAACACAGAAGAACAAAATTTGGGGAACCAAGTCGTCTTAGTGTACTGATCATTACCTGAAAGTATCATCCAGTTTGGGTGAAAAAAATATTTGCTGAGATTTCTGGAGATTCGTAATTTTTGGAAGCTTGGCAACCCCTTCCCATGAAAGTGTTACTCGCCAGTCACTGCTTAGGGCAACATCAAGAGGAAACAAAACGTAGAGATAGAACGTGAAACTACTTTGTTGTGTCAAGTTTCAAGAAGCTAGAACAAACCGTGTTGGATTTAGAGTTCCAAATACATCTATCAATATAGGAGAAAACAGAGTGAAACCTAAAAATTCAAACTGTTACTGGAAATGAACGCTTCAACATAGAAGAACGAAATTTGGGGAACCAAGTCGCCTTAGTGTACTGATCATTACCTGAAAGTATCATCCAGTTTGGGTGAAAAAATATTTGCTGAGATTTCTGGAGATTCGTAATTTTTGGAAGCTTGGCAACCCCTTCCCATGAAAGTGTTTCTCGCCAGTCACTGCTTAGGGCTACATCAAGAGGAAACAAAACGTAGAGATAGAATGTGAAACTACTTTGTTGTGTCAAGTTTCAAGAAGCTAGCACAAACCATGTTGGATTTAGAGTTCCAAATACATCTATCAATATAGGAGAAAACAGAGTGAAACCTAAAAATTCAAACTGTTACTGGAAATGAACGCTTCAACATAGAAGAATGAAATTTGGGGAACCAAGTCGCCTTAGTGTACTGATCATTACCTGAAAGTATCATCCAGTTTGGGTGAAAAAATATTTGCTGAGATTTCTGGAGATTCGTAATTTTTGGAAGCTTGGCAACCCCTTCCCATGAAAGTGTTTCTCGCCAGTCACTGCCTAGGGCAACATCAAGAGGAAACAAAACGTAGAGATAGAACGTGAAACTACTTTGTTGTGTCAAGTTTCAAGAAGCTAGCACAAACCGTGTTGGATTTAGAGTTCCAAATACATCTATCAATATAGGAGAAAACAGAGTGAAACCTAAAAATTCAAACTGTTACTGGAAATGAACGCTTCAACATAGAAGAACGAAATTTGGGGAACCAAGTCGCCTTAGTGTACTGATCATTACCTGAAAGTATCATCCAGTTTGGGTGAAAAAATATTTGCTGAGATTTCTGGAGATTCGTAATTTTTGGAGACTTGGCAAACCCTTCCCATGAAAGTGTATCTCGCCAGTCACTGCTTAGGGCTACATGAAGAGGAAACAAAAAGTAGAGATAGAACGTGAAACTACTTTGTTGTGTCAAGTTTCAAGAAGCTAGCAAAACCGTGTTGGATTTAGAGTTCCAAATACATCTATCAATATAGGAGAAAACAGAGTGAAACCTAAAAATTCAAACTGTTACTGGAAATGAACGCTTCAACACAGAAGAACGAAATTTGGGGAACCAAGTCGTCTTAGTGTACTGATCATTACCTGAAAGTATCATCCAGTTTGGGTGAAAAAAATATTTGCTGAGATTTCTGGAGATTCGTAATTTTTGGAAGCTTGGCAACCCCTTCCCATGAAAGTGTTACTCGCCAGTCACTGCTTAGGGCAACATCAAGAGGAAACAAAACGTAGAGATAGAACGTGAAACTACTTTGTTGTGTCAAGTTTCAAGAAGCTAGAACAAACCGTGTTGGATTTAGAGTTCCAAATACATCTATCAATATAGGAGAAAACAGAGTGAAACCTAAAAATTCAAACTGTTACTGGAAATGAACGCTTCAACATAGAAGAACGAAATTTGGGGAACCAAGTCGCCTTAGTGTACTGATCATTACCTGAAAGTATCATCCAGTTTGGGTGAAAAAATATTTGCTGAGATTTCTGGAGATTCGTAATTTTTGGAAGCTTGGCAACCCCTTCCCATGAAAGTGTTTCTCGCCAGTCACTGCTTAGGGCTACATCAAGAGGAAACAAAACGTAGAGATAGAATGTGAAACTACTTTGTTGTGTCAAGTTTCAAGAAGCTAGCACAAACCATGTTGGATTTAGAGTTCCAAATACATCTATCAATATAGGAGAAAACAGAGTGAAACCTAAAAATTCAAACTGTTACTGGAAATGAACGCTTCAACATAGAAGAATGAAATTTGGGGAACCAAGTCGCCTTAGTGTACTGATCATTACCTGAAAGTATCATCCAGTTTGGGTGAAAAAATATTTGCTGAGATTTCTGGAGATTCGTAATTTTTGGAAGCTTGGCAACCCCTTCCCATGAAAGTGTTTCTCGCCAGTCACTGCCTAGGGCAACATCAAGAGGAAACAAAACGTAGAGATAGAACGTGAAACTACTTTGTTGTGTCAAGTTTCAAGAAGCTAGCACAAACCGTGTTGGATTTAGAGTTCCAAATACATCTATCAATATAGGAGAAAACAGAGTGAAACCTAAAAATTCAAACTGTTACTGGAAATGAACGCTTCAACATAGAAGAACGAAATTTGGGGAACCAAGTCGCCTTAGTGTACTGATCATTACCTGAAAGTATCATCCAGTTTGGGTGAAAAAATATTTGCTGAGATTTCTGGAGATTCGTAATTTTTGGAGACTTGGCAAACCCTTCCCATGAAAGTGTATCTCGCCAGTCACTGCTTAGGGCTACATGAAGAGGAAACAAAACGTAGAGATAGAACGTGAAACTACTTTGTTGTGTCAAGTTTCAAGAAGCTAGCAAAACCGTGTTGGATTTAGAGTTCCAAATACATCTATCAATATAGGAGAAAACAGAGTGAAACCTAAAAATTCAAACTGTTACTGGAAATGAACGCTTCAACACAGAAGAACGAAATTTGGGGAACCAAGTCGTCTTAGTGTACTGATCATTACCTGAAAGTATCATCCAGTTTGGGTGAAAAAAATATTTGCTGAGATTTCTGGAGATTCGTAATTTTTGGAAGCTTGGCAACCCCTTCCCATGAAAGTGTTACTCGCCAGTCACTGCTTAGGGCAACATCAAGAGGAAACAAAACGTAGAGATAGAACGTGAAACTACTTTGTTGTGTCAAGTTTCAAGAAGCTAGAACAAACCGTGTTGGATTTAGAGTTCCAAATACATCTATCAATATAGGAGAAAACAGAGTGAAACCTAAAAATTCAAACTGTTACTGGAAATGAACGCTTCAACATAGAAGAACGAAATTTGGGGAACCAAGTCGCCTTAGTGTACTGATCATTACCTGAAAGTATCATCCAGTTTGGGTGAAAAAATATTTGCTGAGATTTCTGGAGATTCGTAATTTTTGGAAGCTTGGCAACCCCTTCCCATGAAAGTGTTTCTCGCCAGTCACTGCTTAGGGCTACATCAAGAGGAAACAAAACGTAGAGATAGAATGTGAAACTACTTTGTTGTGTCAAGTTTCAAGAAGCTAGCACAAACCGTTTTGGATTTAGCGTTCCAAATACATCTATCAATATAGGAGAAAACAGAGTGAAACCTAAAAATTCAAACTGTTACTGGAAATGAACGCTTCAACATAGAAGAATGAAATTTGGGGAACCAAGTCGCCTTAGTGTACTGATCATTACCTGAAAGTATCATCCAGTTTGGGTGAAAAAATATTTGCTGAGATTTCTGGAGATTCGTAATTTTTGGAGACTTGGCAAACCCTTCCCATGAAAGTGTTTCTCGCCAGTCACTGCTTAGGGCTACATCAAGAGGAAACAAAACGTAGAGATAGAACGTGAAACTACTTTGCTGTGTCAAGTTTCAAGAAGCTAGCACAAACCGTTTTGGATTTAGCGTTCCAAATACATCTATCAATATAGGAGAAAACAGAGTGAAACCTAAAAATTCAAACTGTTACTGGAAATGAACGCTTCAACATAGAAGAACGAAATTTGGGGAACCAAGTCGCCTTAGTGTACTGATCATTACCTGAAAGTATCATCCAGTTTGGGTGAAAAAATATTTGCTGAGATTTCTGGAGATTCGTAATTTTTGGAAGCTTGGCAACCCCTTCCCATGAAAGTGTTTCTCGCCAGTCACTGCCTAGGGCAACATCAAGAGGAAACAAAACGTAGAGATAGAACGTGAAACTACATTGTTGTGTCAAGTTTCAAGAAGCTAGCACAAACCGTGTTGGATTTAGAGTTCCAAATACATCTATCAATATAGGAGAAAACAGAGTGAAACCTAAAAATTCAAACTGGTACTGGAAATGAACACTTCAACATAGAAGAACGAAATTTGGGGAACCAAGTCGTCTTAGTGTACTGATCATTACCTGAAAGTATCATCCAGTTTGGGTGAAAAAAATATTTGCTGAGATTTCTGGAGATTCGTAATTTTTGGAAGCTTGGCAACCCCTTCCCATGAAAGTGTTACTCGCCAGTCACTGCTTAGGGCAACATCAAGAGGAAACAAAACGTAGAGATAGAACGTGAAACTACTTTGTTGTGTCAAGTTTCAAGAAGCTAGAACAAACCGTGTTGGATTTAGAGTTCCAAATACATCTATCAATATAGGAGAAAACAGAGTGAAACCTAAAAATTCAAACTGTTACTGGAAATGAACGCTTCAAAATAGAAGAACGAAATTTGGGGAACCAAGTCGCCTTAGTGTACTGATCATTACCTGAAAGTATCATCCAGTTTGGGTGAAAAAATATTTGCTGAGATTTCTGGAGATTCGTAATTTTTGGAAGCTTGGCAACCCCTTCCCATGAAAGTGTTTCTCGCCAGTCACTGCTTAGGGCTACATCAAGAAGAAACAAAACGTAGAGATAGAATGTGAAACTACTTTGTTGTGTCAAGTTTCAAGAAGCTAGCACAAACCATGTTGGATTTAGAGTTCCAAATACATCTATCAATATAGGAGAAAACAGAGTGAAACCTAAAAATTCAAACTGTTACTGGAAATGAACGCTTCAACATAGAAGAATGAAATTTGGGGAACCAAGTCGCCTTAGTGTACTGATCATTACCTGAAAGTATCATCCAGTTTGGGTGAAAAAATATTTGCTGAGATTTCTGGAGATTCGTAATTTTTGGAGACTTGGCAAACCCTTCCCATGAAAGTGTTTCTCGCCAGTCACTGCTTAGGGCTACATCAAGTGGAAACAAAACGTAGAGATAGAACGTGAAACTACTTTGCTGTGTCAAGTTTCAAGAAGCTAGCACAAACCGTTTTGGATTTAGCGTTCCAAATACATCTATCAATATAGGAGAAAAGAGAGTGAAACCTAAAAATTCAAACTGTTACTGGAAATGAACGCTTCAACATAGAAGAATGAAATTTGGGGAACCAAGTCGCCTTAGTGTACTGATCATTACCTGAAAGTATCATCCAGTTTGGGTGAAAAAATATTTGCTGAGATTTCTGGAGATTCGTAATTTTTGGAGACTTGGCAAACCCTTCCCATGAAAGTGTTTCTCGCCAGTCACTGCTTAGGGCTACATCAAGAGGAAACAAAACGTAGAGATAGAATGTGAAACTACTTTGTTGTGTCAAGCTTCAAGAAGCTACCACAAATCGTGTTGGATTTAGAGTTCCAATACATCTATCAATATAGGAGAAAACAGAGTGAAACCTAAAAATTCAAACTGTTACTGGAAATGAACGCTTCAACATAGAAGAACAAAATTTGGGGAACCAAGTCGCCTTAGTGTACTGATCATTACCTGAAAGTATCATCCAGTTTGGGTGAAAAAATATTTGCTGAGATTTCTGGAGATTCGTAATTTTTGGAAGCTTGGCAACCCCTTCCCATGAAAGTGTTTCTCGCCAGTCACTGCCTAGGGCAACATCAAGAGGAAACAAAACGTAGAGATAGAACGTGAAACTACTTTGTTGTGTCAAGTTTCAAGAAGCTAGCACAAACCGTGTTGGATTTAGAGTTCCAAATACATCTATCAATATAGGAGAAAACAGAGTGAAACCTAAAAATTCAAACTGTTACTGGAAATGAACGCTTCAACATAGAAGAACGAAATTTGGGGAACCAAGTCGCCTTAGTGTACTGATCATTACCTGAAAGTATCATCCAGTTTGGGTGAAAAAATATTTGCTGAGATTTCTGGAGATTCGTAATTTTTGGAGACTTGGCAAACCCTTCCCATGAAAGTGTATCTCGCCAGTCACTGCTTAGGGCTACATGAAGAGGAAACAAAACGTAGAGATAGAACGTGAAACTACTTTGTTGTGTCAAGTTTCAAGAAGCTAGCAAAACCGTGTTGGATTTAGAGTTCCAAATACATCTATCAATATAGGAGAAAACAGAGTGAAACCTAAAAATTCAAACTGTTACTGGAAATGAACGCTTCAACACAGAAGAACGAAATTTGGGGAACCAAGTCGTCTTAGTGTACTGATCATTACCTGAAAGTATCATCCAGTTTGGGTGAAAAAAATATTTGCTGAGATTTCTGGAGATTCGTAATTTTTGGAAGCTTGGCAACCCCTTCCCATGAAAGTGTTACTCGCCAGTCACTGCTTAGGGCAACATCAAGAGGAAACAAAACGTAGAGATAGAACGTGAAACTACTTTGTTGTGTCAAGTTTCAAGAAGCTAGAACAAACCGTGTTGGATTTAGAGTCCCAAATACATCTATCAATATAGGAGAAAACAGAGTGAAACCTAAAAATTCAAACTGTTACTGGAAATGAACGCTTCAACATAGAAGAACGAAATTTGGGGAACCAAGTCGCCTTAGTGTACTGATCATTACCTGAAAGTATCATCCAGTTTGGGTGAAAAAATATTTGCTGAGATTTCTGGAGATTCGTAATTTTTGGAAGCTTGGCAACCCCTTCCCATGAAAGTGTTTCTCGCCAGTCACTGCTTAGGGCTACATCAAGAGGAAACAAAACGTAGAGATAGAATGTGAAACTACTTTGTTGTGTCAAGTTTCAAGAAGCTAGCACAAACCGTTTTGGATTTAGCGTTCCAAATACATCTATCAATATAGGAGAAAACAGAGTGAAACCTAAAAATTCAAACTGTTACTGGAAATGAACGCTTCAACATAGAAGAATGAAATTTGGGGAACCAAGTCGCCTTAGTGTACTGATCATTACCTGAAAGTATCATCCAGTTTGGGTGAAAAAATATTTGCTGAGATTTCTGGAGATTCGTAATTTTTGGAGACTTGGCAAACCCTTCCCATGAAAGTGTTTCTCGCCAGTCACTGCTTAGGGCTACATCAAGAGGAAACAAAACGTAGAGATAGAACGTGAAACTACTTTGCTGTGTCAAGTTTCAAGAAGCTAGCACAAACCGTTTTGGATTTAGCGTTCCAAATACATCTATCAATATAGGAGAAAACAGAGTGAAACCTAAAAATTCAAACTGTTACTGGAAATGAACGCTTCAACATAGAAGAACGAAATTTGGGGAACCAAGTCGCCTTAGTGTACTGATCATTACCTGAAAGTATCATCCAGTTTGGGTGAAAAAATATTTGCTGAGATTTCTGGAGATTCGTAATTTTTGGAAGCTTGGCAACCCCTTCCCATGAAAGTGTTTCTCGCCAGTCACTGCCTAGGGCAACATCAAGAGGAAACAAAACGTAGAGATAGAACGTGAAACTACATTGTTGTGTCAAGTTTCAAGAAGCTAGCACAAACCGTGTTGGATTTAGAGTTCCAAATACATCTATCAATATAGGAGAAAACAGAGTGAAACCTAAAAATTCAAACTGGTACTGGAAATGAACACTTCAACATAGAAGAACGAAATTTGGGGAACCAAGTCGTCTTAGTGTACTGATCATTACCTGAAAGTATCATCCAGTTTGGGTGAAAAAAATATTTGCTGAGATTTCTGGAGATTCGTAATTTTTGGAAGCTTGGCAACCCCTTCCCATGAAAGTGTTACTCGCCAGTCACTGCTTAGGGCAACATCAAGAGGAAACAAAACGTAGAGATAGAACGTGAAACTACTTTGTTGTGTCAAGTTTCAAGAAGCTAGAACAAACCGTGTTGGATTTAGAGTTCCAAATACATCTATCAATATAGGAGAAAACAGAGTGAAACCTAAAAATTCAAACTGTTACTGGAAATGAACGCTTCAACATAGAAGAACGAAATTTGGGGAACCAAGTCGCCTTAGTGTACTGATCATTACCTGAAAGTATCATCCAGTTTGGGTGAAAAAATATTTGCTGAGATTTCTGGAGATTCGTAATTTTTGGAAGCTTGGCAACCCCTTCCCATGAAAGTGTTTCTCGCCAGTCACTGCTTAGGGCTACATCAAGAAGAAACAAAACGTAGAGATAGAATGTGAAACTACTTTGTTGTGTCAAGTTTCAAGAAGCTAGCACAAACCATGTTGGATTTAGAGTTCCAAATACATCTATCAATATAGGAGAAAACAGAGTGAAACCTAAAAATTCAAACTGTTACTGGAAATGAACGCTTCAACATAGAAGAATGAAATTTGGGGAACCAAGTCGCCTTAGTGTACTGATCATTACCTGAAAGTATCATCCAGTTTGGGTGAAAAAATATTTGCTGAGATTTCTGGAGATTCGTAATTTTTGGAGACTTGGCAAACCCTTCCCATGAAAGTGTTTCTCGCCAGTCACTGCTTAGGGCTACATCAAGAGGAAACAAAACGTAGAGATAGAACGTGAAACTACTTTGCTGTGTCAAGTTTCAAGAAGCTAGCACAAACCGTTTTGGATTTAGCGTTCCAAATACATCTATCAATATAGGAGAAAAGAGAGTGAAACCTAAAAATTCAAACTGTTACTGGAAATGAACGCTTCAACATAGAAGAATGAAATTTGGGGAACCAAGTCGCCTTAGTGTACTGATCATTACCTGAAAGTATCATCCAGTTTGGGTGAAAAAATATTTGCTGAGATTTCTGGAGATTCGTAATTTTTGGAGACTTGGCAAACCCTTCCCATGAAAGTGTTTCTCGCCAGTCACTGCTTAGGGCTACATCAAGAGGAAACAAAACGTAGAGACAGAATGTGAAACTACTTTGTTGTGTCAAGCTTCAAGAAGCTACCACAAATCGTGTTGGATTTAGAGTTCCAATACATCTATCAATATAGGAGAAAACAGAGTGAAACCTAAAAATTCAAACTGTTACTGGAAATGAACGCTTCAACATAGAAGAACAAAATTTGGGGAACCAAGTCGCCTTAGTGTACTGATCATTACCTGAAAGTATCATCCAGTTTGGGTGAAAAAATATTTGCTGAGATTTCTGGAGATTCGTAATTTTTGGAAGCTTGGCAACCCCTTCCCATGAAAGTGTTTCTCGCCAGTCACTGCCTAGGGCAACATCAAGAGGAAACAAAACGTAGAGATAGAACGTGAAACTACTTTGTTGTGTCAAGTTTCAAGAAGCTAGCACAAACCGTGTTGGATTTAGAGTTCCAAATACATCTATCAATATAGGAGAAAACAGAGTGAAACCTAAAAATTCAAACTGTTACTGGAAATGAACGCTTCAACATAGAAGAACGAAATTTGGGGAACCAAGTCGCCTTAGTGTACTGATCATTACCTGAAAGTATCATCCAGTTTGGGTGAAAAAATATTTGCTGAGATTTCTGGAGATTCGTAATTTTTGGAGACTTGGCAAACCCTTCCCATGAAAGTGTATCTCGCCAGTCACTGCTTAGGGCTACATGAAGAGGAAACAAAACGTAGAGATAGAACGTGAAACTACTTTGTTGTGTCAAGTTTCAAGAAGCTAGCAAAACCGTGTTGGATTTAGAGTTCCAAATACATCTATCAATATAGGAGAAAACAGAGTGAAACCTAAAAATTCAAACTGTTACTGGAAATGAACGCTTCAACACAGAAGAACGAAATTTGGGGAACCAAGTCGTCTTAGTGTACTGATCATTACCTGAAAGTATCATCCAGTTTGGGTGAAAAAAATATTTGCTGAGATTTCTGGAGATTCGTAATTTTTGGAAGCTTGGCAACCCCTTCCCATGAAAGTGTTACTCGCCAGTCACTGCTTAGGGCAACATCAAGAGGAAACAAAACGTAGAGATAGAACGTGAAACTACTTTGTTGTGTCAAGTTTCAAGAAGCTAGAACAAACCGTGTTGGATTTAGAGTTCCAAATACATCTATCAATATAGGAGAAAACAGAGTGAAACCTAAAAATTCAAACTGTTACTGGAAATGAACGCTTCAACATAGAAGAACGAAATTTGGGGAACCAAGTCGCCTTAGTGTACTGATCATTACCTGAAAGTATCATCCAGTTTGGGTGAAAAAATATTTGCTGAGATTTCTGGAGATTCGTAATTTTTGGAAGCTTGGCAACCCCTTCCCATGAAAGTGTTTCTCGCCAGTCACTGCTTAGGGCTACATCAAGAGGAAACAAAACGTAGAGATAGAATGTGAAACTACTTTGTTGTGTCAAGTTTCAAGAAGCTAGCACAAACCATGTTGGATTTAGAGTTCCAAATACATCTATCAATATAGGAGAAAACAGAGTGAAACCTAAAAATTCAAACTGTTACTGGAAATGAACGCTTCAACATAGAAGAATGAAATTTGGGGAACCAAGTCGCCTTAGTGTACTGATCATTACCTGAAAGTATCATCCAGTTTGGGTGAAAAAATATTTGCTGAGATTTCTGGAGATTCGTAATTTTTGGAGACTTGGCAAACCCTTCCCATGAAAGTGTTTCTCGCCAGTCACTGCTTAGGGCAACATCAAGAGGAAACAAAACGTAGAGATAGAACGTGAAACTACTTTGCTGTGTCAAGTTTCAAGAAGCTAGCACAAACCGTTTTGGATTTAGCGTTCCAAATACATCTATCAATATAGGAGAAAACAGAGTGAAACCTAAAAATTCAAACTGTTACTGGAAATGAACGCTTCAACATAGAAGAACGAAATTTGGGGAACCAAGTCGCCTTAGTGTACTGATCATTACCTGAAAGTATCATCCAGTTTGGGTGAAAAAATATTTGCTGAGATTTCTGGAGATTCGTAATTTTTGGAAGCTTGGCAACCCCTTCCCATGAAAGTGTTTCTCGCCAGTCACTGCCTAGGGCAACATCAAGAGGAAACAAAACGTAGAGATAGAACGTGAAACTACATTGTTGTGTCAAGTTTCAAGAAGCTAGCACAAACCGTGTTGGATTTAGAGTTCCAAATACATCTATCAATATAGGAGAAAACAGAGTGAAACCTAAAAATTCAAACTGGTACTGGAAATGAACACTTCAACATAGAAGAACGAAATTTGGGGAACCAAGTCGTCTTAGTGTACTGATCATTACCTGAAAGTATCATCCAGTTTGGGTGAAAAAAATATTTGCTGAGATTTCTGGAGATTCGTAATTTTTGGAAGCTTGGCAACCCCTTCCCATGAAAGTGTTACTCGCCAGTCACTGCTTAGGGCAACATCAAGAGGAAACAAAACGTAGAGATAGAACGTGAAACTACTTTGTTGTGTCAAGTTTCAAGAAGCTAGAACAAACCGTGTTGGATTTAGAGTTCCAAATACATCTATCAATATAGGAGAAAACAGAGTGAAACCTAAAAATTCAAACTGTTACTGGAAATGAACGCTTCAACATAGAAGAACGAAATTTGGGGAACCAAGTCGCCTTAGTGTACTGATCATTACCTGAAAGTATCATCCAGTTTGGGTGAAAAAATATTTGCTGAGATTTCTGGAGATTCGTAATTTTTGGAAGCTTGGCAACCCCTTCCCATGAAAGTGTTTCTCGCCAGTCACTGCTTAGGGCTACATCAAGAAGAAACAAAACGTAGAGATAGAATGTGAAACTACTTTGTTGTGTCAAGTTTCAAGAAGCTAGCACAAACCATGTTGGATTTAGAGTTCCAAATACATCTATCAATATAGGAGAAAACAGAGTGAAACCTAAAAATTCAAACTGTTACTGGAAATGAACGCTTCAACATAGAAGAATGAAATTTGGGGAACCAAGTCGCCTTAGTGTACTGATCATTACCTGAAAGTATCATCCAGTTTGGGTGAAAAAATATTTGCTGAGATTTCTGGAGATTCGTAATTTTTGGAAGCTTGGCAACCCCTTCCCATGAAAGTGTTTCTCGCCAGTCACTGCCTAGGGCAACATCAAGAGGAAACAAAACGTAGAGATAGAACGTGAAACTACTTTGTTGTGTCAAGTTTCAAGAAGCTAGCACAAACCGTGTTGGATTTAGAGTTCCAAATACATCTATCAATATAGGAGAAAACAGAGTGAAACCTAAAAATTCAAACTGTTACTGGAAATGAACGCTTCAACATAGAAGAACGAAATTTGGGCAACCAAGTCGCCTTAGTGTACTGATCATTACCTGAAAGTATCATCCAGTTTGGGTGAAAAAATATTTGCTGAGATTTCTGGAGATTCGTAATTTTTGGAGACTTGGCAAACCCTTCCCATGAAAGTGTATCTCGCCAGTCACTGCTTAAGGCTACATGAAGAGGAAACAAAACGTAGAGATAGAACGTGAAACTACTTTGTTGTGTCAAGTTTCAAGAAGCTAGCAAAACCGTGTTGGATTTAGAGTTCCAAATACATCTATCAATATAGGAGAAAACAGAGTGAAACCTAAAAATTCAAACTGTTACTGGAAATGAACGCTTCAACATAGAAGAACGAAATTTGGGGAACCAAGTCGCCTTAGTGTACTGATCATTACCTGAAAGTATCATCCAGTTTGGGTGAAAAAATATTTGCTGAGATTTCTGGAGATTCGTAATTTTTGGAAGCTTGGCAACCCCTTCCCATGAAAGTGTTTCTCGCCAGTCACTGCTTAGGGCTACATCAAGAGGAAACAAAACGTAGAGATAGAATGTGAAACTACTTTGTTGTGTCAAGTTTCAAGAAGCTAGCACAAACCATGTTGGATTTAGAGTTCCAAATACATCTATCAATATAGGAGAAAACAGAGTGAAACCTAAAAATTCAAACTGTTACTGGAAATGAACGCTTCAACATAGAAGAATGAAATTTGGGGAACCAAGTCGCCTTAGTGTACTGATCATTACCTGAAAGTATCATCCAGTTTGGGTGAAAAAAATATTTGCTGAGATTTCTGGAGATTCGTAATTTTTGGAAGCTTGGCAACCCCTTCCCATGAAAGTGTTTCTCGCCAGTCACTGCCTAGGGCAACATCAAGAGGAAACAAAACGTAGAGATAGAACGTGAAACTACTTTGTTGTGTCAAGTTTCAAGAAGCTAGCACAAACCGTGTTGGATTTAGAGTTCCAAATACATCTATCAATATAGGAGAAAACAGAGTGAAACCTAAAAATTCAAACTGTTACTGGAAATGAACGCTTCAACATAGAAGAACGAAATTTGGGGAACCAAGTCGCCTTAGTGTACTGATCATTACCTGAAAGTATCATCCAGTTTGGGTGAAAAAATATTTGCTGAGATTTCTGGAGATTCGTAATTTTTGGAGACTTGGCAAACCCTTCCCATGAAAGTGTATCTCGCCAGTCACTGCTTAGGGCTACATGAAGAGGAAACAAAACGTAGAGATAGAACGTGAAACTACTTTGTTGTGTCAAGTTTCAAGAAGCTAGCAAAACCGTGTTGGATTTAGAGTTCCAAATACATCTATCAATATAGGAGAAAACAGAGTGAAACCTAAAAATTCAAACTGTTACTGGAAATGAACGCTTCAACACAGAAGAACGAAATTTGGGGAACCAAGTCGTCTTAGTGTACTGATCATTACCTGAAAGTATCATCCAGTTTGGGTGAAAAAAATATTTGCTGAGATTTCTGGAGATTCGTAATTTTTGGAAGCTTGGCAACCCCTTCCCATGAAAGTGTTACTCGCCAGTCACTGCTTAGGGCAACATCAAGAGGAAACAAAACGTAGAGATAGAACGTGAAACTACTTTGTTGTGTCAAGTTTCAAGAAGCTAGAACAAACCTTGTTGGATTTAGAGTTCCAAATACATCTATCAATATAGGAGAAAACAGAGTGAAACCTAAAAATTCAAACTGTTACTGGAAATGAACGCTTCAACATAGAAGAACGAAATTTGGGGAACCAAGTCGCCTTAGTGTACTGATCATTACCTGAAAGTATCATCCAGTTTGGGTGAAAAAATATTTGCTGAGATTTCTGGAGATTCGTAATTTTTGGAAGCTTGGCAACCCCTTCCCATGAAAGTGTTTCTCGCCAGTCACTGCTTAGGGCTACATCAAGAGGAAACAAAACGTAGAGATAGAATGTGAAACTACTTTGTTGTGTCAAGTTTCAAGAAGCTAGCACAAACCATGTTGGATTTAGAGTTCCAAATACATCTATCAATATAGGAGAAAACAGAGTGAAACCTAAAAATTCAAACTGTTACTGGAAATGAACGCTTCAACATAGAAGAATGAAATTTGGGGAACCAAGTCGCCTTAGTGTACTGATCATTACCTGAAAGTATCATCCAGTTTGGGTGAAAAAATATTTGCTGAGATTTCTGGAGATTCGTAATTTTTGGAAGCTTGGCAACCCCTTCCCATGAAAGTGTTTCTCGCCAGTCACTGCCTAGGGCAACATCAAGAGGAAACAAAACGTAGAGATAGAACGTGAAACTACTTTGTTGTGTCAAGTTTCAAGAAGCTAGCACAAACCGTGTTGGATTTAGAGTTCCAAATACATCTATCAATATAGGAGAAAACAGAGTGAAACCTAAAAATTCAAACTGTTACTGGAAATGAACGCTTCAACATAGAAGAACGAAATTTGGGGAACCAAGTCGCCTTAGTGTACTGATCATTACCTGAAAGTATCATCCAGTTTGGGTGAAAAAATATTTGCTGAGATTTCTGGAGATTCGTAATTTTTGGAGACTTGGCAAACCCTTCCCATGAAAGTGTATCTCGCCAGTCACTGCTTAGGGCTACATGAAGAGGAAACAAAACGTAGAGATAGAACGTGAAACTACTTTGTTGTGTCAAGTTTCAAGAAGCTAGCAAAACCGTGTTGGATTTAGAGTTCCAAATACATCTATCAATATAGGAGAAAACAGAGTGAAACCTAAAAATTCAAACTGTTACTGGAAATGAACGCTTCAACACAGAAGAACGAAATTTGGGGAACCAAGTCGTCTTAGTGTACTGATCATTACCTGAAAGTATCATCCAGTTTGGGTGAAAAAAATATTTGCTGAGATTTCTGGAGATTCGTAATTTTTGGAAGCTTGGCAACCCCTTCCCATGAAAGTGTTACTCGCCAGTCACTGCTTAGGGCAACATCAAGAGGAAACAAAACGTAGAGATAGAACGTGAAACTACTTTGTTGTGTCAAGTTTCAAGAAGCTAGAACAAACCGTGTTGGATTTAGAGTTCCAAATACATCTATCAATATAGGAGAAAACAGAGTGAAACCTAAAAATTCAAACTGTTACTGGAAATGAACGCTTCAACATAGAAGAACGAAATTTGGGGAACCAAGTCGCCTTAGTGTACTGATCATTACCTGAAAGTATCATCCAGTTTGGGTGAAAAAATATTTGCTGAGATTTCTGGAGATTCGTAATTTTTGGAAGCTTGGCAACCCCTTCCCATGAAAGTGTTTCTCGCCAGTCACTGCTTAGGGCTACATCAAGAGGAAACAAAACGTAGAGATAGAATGTGAAACTACTTTGTTGTGTCAAGTTTCAAGAAGCTAGCACAAACCGTTTTGGATTTAGCGTTCCAAATACATCTGTCAATATAGGAGAAAACAGAGTGAAACCTAAAAATTCAAACTGTTACTGGAAATGAACGCTTCAACATAGAAGAATGAAATTTGGGGAACCAAGTCGCCTTAGTGTACTGATCATTACCTGAAAGTATCATCCAGTTTGGGTGAAAAAATATTTGCTGAGATTTCTGGAGATTCGTAATTTTTGGAGACTTGGCAAACCCTTCCCATGAAAGTGTTTCTCGCCAGTCACTGCTTAGGGCTACATCAAGAGGAAACAAAACGTAGAGATAGAACGTGAAACTACTTTGCTGTGTCAAGTTTCAAGAAGCTAGCACAAACCGTTTTGGATTTAGCGTTCCAAATACATCTATCAATATAGGAGAAAACAGAGTGAAACCTAAAAATTCAAGCTGTTACTGGAAATGAACGCTTCAACATAGAAGAACGAAATTTGGGGAACCAAGTCGCCTTAGTGTACTGATCATTACCTGAAAGTATCATCCAGTTTGGGTGAAAAAATATTTGCTGAGATTTCTGGAGATTCGTAATTTTTGGAAGCTTGGCAACCCCTTCCCATGAAAGTGTTTCTCGCCAGTCACTGCCTAGGGCAACATCAAGAGGAAACAAAACGTAGAGATAGAACGTGAAACTACATTGTTGTGTCAAGTTTCAAGAAGCTAGCACAAACCGTGTTGGATTTAGAGTTCCAAATACATCTATCAATATAGGAGAAAACAGAGTGAAACCTAAAAATTCAAACTGGTACTGGAAATGAACACTTCAACATAGAAGAATGAAATTTGGGGAACCAAGTCGTCTTAGTGTACTGATCATTACCTGAAAGTATCATCCAGTTTGGGTGAAAAAAATATTTGCTGAGATTTCTAGAGATTCGTAATTTTTGGAAGCTTGGCAACCCCTTCCCATGAAAGTGTTACTCGCCAGTCACTGCTTAGGGCAACATCAAGAGGAAACAAAACGTAGAGATAGAACATGAAACTACTTTGTTGTGTCAAGTTTCAAGAAGCTAGAACAAACCGTGTTGGATTTAGAGTTCCAAATACATCTATCAATATAGGAGAAAACAGAGTGAAACCTAAAAATTCAAACTGTTACTGGAAATGAACGCTTCAACATAGAAGAACGAAATTTGGGGAACCAAGTCGCCTTAGTGTACTGATCATTACCTGAAAGTATCATCCAGTTTGGGTGAAAAAATATTTGCTGAGATTTCTGGAGATTCGTAATTTTTGGAAGCTTGGCAACCCCTTCCCATGAAAGTGTTTCTCGCCAGTCACTGCCTAGGGCAACATCAAGAGGAAACAAAACGTAGAGATAGAACGTGAAACTACTTTGTTGTGTCAAGTTTCAAGAAGCTAGCACAAACCGTGTTGGATTTAGAGTTCCAAATACATCTATCAATATAGGAGAAAACAGAGTGAAACCTAAAAATTCAAACTGTTACTGGAAATGAACGCTTCAACATAGAAGAACGAAATTTGGGGAACCAAGTCGCCTTAGTGTACTGATCATTACCTGAAAGTATCATCCAGTTTGGGTGAAAAAATATTTGCTGAGATTTCTGGAGATTCGTAATTTTTGGAAGCTTGGCAACCCCTTCCCATGAAAGTGTTTCTCGCCAGTCACTGCTTAGGGCTACATCAAGAGGAAACAAAACGTAGAGATAGAATGTGAAACTACTTTGTTGTGTCAAGTTTCAAGAAGCTAGCACAAACCGTTTTGGATTTAGCGTTCCAAATACATCTATCAATATAGGAGAAAACAGAGTGAAACCTAAAAATTCAAACTGTTACTGGAAATGAACGCTTCAACATAGAAGAATGAAATTTGGGGAACCAAGTCGCCTTAGTGTACTGATCATTACCTGAAAGTATCATCCAGTTTGGGTGAAAAAATATTTGCTGAGATTTCTGGAGATTCGTAATTTTTGGAGACTTGGCAAACCCTTCCCATGAAAGTGTTTCTCGGCAGTCACTGCTTAGGGCTACATCAAGAGGAAACAAAACGTAGAGATAGAACGTGAAACTACTTTGCTGTGTCAAGTTTCAAGAAGCTAGCACAAACCGTTTTGGATTTAGCGTTCCAAATACATCTATCAATATAGGAGAAAACAGAGTGAAACCTAAAAATTCAAACTGTTACTGGAAATGAACGCTTCAACATAGAAGAACGAAATTTGGGGAACCAAGTCGCCTTAGTGTACTGATCATTACCTGAAAGTATCATCCAGTTTGGGTGAAAAAATATTTGCTGAGATTTCTGGAGATTCGTAATTTTTGGAAGCTTGGCAACCCCTTCCCATGAAAGTGTTACTCGCCAGTCACTGCTTAGGGCAACATCAAGAGGAAACAAAACGTAGAGATAGAACGTGAAACTACTTTGTTGTGTCAAGTTTCAAGAAGCTAGAACAAACCGTGTTGGATTTAGAGTTCCAAATACATCTATCAATATAGGAGAAAACAGAGTGAAACCTAAAAATTCAAACTGTTACTGGAAATGAACGCTTCAACATAGAAGAACGAAATTTGGGGAACCAAGTCGCCTTAGTGTACTGATCATTACCTGAAAGTATCATCCAGTTTGGGTGAAAAAATATTTGCTGAGATTTCTGGAGATTCGTAATTTTTGGAAGCTTGGCAACCCCTTCCCATGAAAGTGTTTCTCGCCAGTCACTGCTTAGGGCTACATCAAGAGGAAACAAAACGTAGAGATAGAATGTGAAACTACTTTGTTGTGTCAAGTTTCAAGAAGCTAGCACAAACCGTTTTGGATTTAGCGTTCCAAATACATCTATCAATATAGGAGAAAACAGAGTGAAACCTAAAAATTCAAACTGTTACTGGAAATGAACGCTTCAACATAGAAGAATGAAATTTGGGGAACCAAGTCGCCTTAGTGTACTGATCATTACCTGAAAGTATCATCCAGTTTGGGTGAAAAAATATTTGCTGAGATTTCTGGAGATTCGTAATTTTTGGAGACTTGGCAAACCCTTCCCATGAAAGTGTTTCTCGCCAGTCACTGCTTAGGGCTACATCAAGAGGAAACAAAACGTAGAGATAGAACGTGAAACTACTTTGCTGTGTCAAGTTTCAAGAAGCTAGCACAAACCGTTTTGGATTTAGCGTTCCAAATACATCTATCAATATAGGAGAAAACAGAGTGAAACCTAAAAATTCAAGCTGTTACTGGAAATGAACGCTTCAACATAGAAGAACGAAATTTGGGGAACCAAGTCGCCTTAGTGTACTGATCATTACCTGAAAGTATCATCCAGTTTGGGTGAAAAAATATTTGCTGAGATTTCTGGAGATTCGTAATTTTTGGAAGCTTGGCAACCCCTTCCCATGAAAGTGTTTCTCGCCAGTCACTGCCTAGGGCAACATCAAGAGGAAACAAAACGTAGAGATAGAACGTGAAACTACATTGTTGTGTCAAGTTTCAAGAAGCTAGCACAAACCGTGTTGGATTTAGAGTTCCAAATACATCTATCAATATAGGAGAAAACAGAGTGAAACCTAAAAATTCAAACTGGTACTGGAAATGAACACTTCAACATAGAAGAATGAAATTTGGGGAACCAAGTCGTCTTAGTGTACTGATCATTACCTGAAAGTATCATCCAGTTTGGGTGAAAAAAATATTTGCTGAGATTTCTAGAGATTCGTAATTTTTGGAAGCTTGGCAACCCCTTCCCATGAAAGTGTTACTCGCCAGTCACTGCTTAGGGCAACATCAAGAGGAAACAAAACGTAGAGATAGAACATGAAACTACTTTGTTGTGTCAAGTTTCAAGAAGCTAGAACAAACCGTGTTGGATTTAGAGTTCCAAATACATCTATCAATATAGGAGAAAACAGAGTGAAACCTAAAAATTCAAACTGTTACTGGAAATGAACGCTTCAACATAGAAGAACGAAATTTGGGGAACCAAGTCGCCTTAGTGTACTGATCATTACCTGAAAGTATCATCCAGTTTGGGTGAAAAAATATTTGCTGAGATTTCTGGAGATTCGTAATTTTTGGAAGCTTGGCAACCCCTTCCCATGAAAGTGTTTCTCGCCAGTCACTGCCTAGGGCAACATCAAGAGGAAACAAAACGTAGAGATAGAACGTGAAACTACTTTGTTGTGTCAAGTTTCAAGAAGCTAGCACAAACCGTGTTGGATTTAGAGTTCCAAATACATCTATCAATATAGGAGAAAACAGAGTGAAACCTAAAAATTCAAACTGTTACTGGAAATGAACGCTTCAACATAGAAGAACGAAATTTGGGGAACCAAGTCGCCTTAGTGTACTGATCATTACCTGAAAGTATCATCCAGTTTGGGTGAAAAAATATTTGCTGAGATTTCTGGAGATTCGTAATTTTTGGAAGCTTGGCAACCCCTTCCCATGAAAGTGTTTCTCGCCAGTCACTGCTTAGGGCTACATCAAGAGGAAACAAAACGTAGAGATAGAATGTGAAACTACTTTGTTGTGTCAAGTTTCAAGAAGCTAGCACAAACCGTTTTGGATTTAGCGTTCCAAATACATCTATCAATATAGGAGAAAACAGAGTGAAACCTAAAAATTCAAACTGTTACTGGAAATGAACGCTTCAACATAGAAGAATGAAATTTGGGGAACCAAGTCGCCTTAGTGTACTGATCATTACCTGAAAGTATCATCCAGTTTGGGTGAAAAAATATTTGCTGAGATTTCTGGAGATTCGTAATTTTTGGAGACTTGGCAAACCCTTCCCATGAAAGTGTTTCTCGGCAGTCACTGCTTAGGGCTACATCAAGAGGAAACAAAACGTAGAGATAGAACGTGAAACTACTTTGCTGTGTCAAGTTTCAAGAAGCTAGCACAAACCGTTTTGGATTTAGCGTTCCAAATACATCTATCAATATAGGAGAAAACAGAGTGAAACCTAAAAATTCAAACTGTTACTGGAAATGAACGCTTCAACATAGAAGAACGAAATTTGGGGAACCAAGTCGCCTTAGTGTACTGATCATTACCTGAAAGTATCATCCAGTTTGGGTGAAAAAATATTTGCTGAGATTTCTGGAGATTCGTAATTTTTGGAAGCTTGGCAACCCCTTCCCATGAAAGTGTTTCTCGCCAGTCACTGCCTAGGGCAACATCAAGAGGAAACAAAACGTAGAGATAGAACGTGAAACTACATTGTTGTGTCAAGTTTCAAGAAGCTAGCACAAACCGTGTTGGATTTAGAGTTCCAAATACATCTATCAATATAGGAGAAAACAGAGTGAAACCTAAAAATTCAAACTGGTACTGGAAATGAACACTTCAACATAGAAGAACGAAATTTGGGGAACCAAGTCGTCTTAGTGTACTGATCATTACCTGAAAGTATCATCCAGTTTGGGTGAAAAAAATATTTGCTGAGATTTCTGGAGATTCGTAATTTTTGGAAGCTTGGCAACCCCTTCCCATGAAAGTGTTACTCGCCAGTCACTGCTTAGGGCAACATCAAGAGGAAACAAAACGTAGAGATAGAACGTGAAACTACTTTGTTGTGTCAAGTTTCAAGAAGCTAGAACAAACCGTGTTGGATTTAGAGTTCCAAATACATCTATCAATATAGGAGAAAACAGAGTGAAACCTAAAAATTCAAACTGTTACTGGAAATGAACGCTTCAACATAGAAGAACGAAATTTGGGGAACCAAGTCGCCTTAGTGTACTGATCATTACCTGAAAGTATCATCCAGTTTGGGTGAAAAAATATTTGCTGAGATTTCTGGAGATTCGTAATTTTTGGAAGCTTGGCAACCCCTTCCCATGAAAGTGTTTCTCGCCAGTCACTGCTTAGGGCTACATCAAGAAGAAACAAAACGTAGAGATAGAATGTGAAACTACTTTGTTGTGTCAAGTTTCAAGAAGCTAGCACAAACCATGTTGGATTTAGAGTTCCAAATACATCTATCAATATAGGAGAAAACAGAGTGAAACCTAAAAATTCAAACTGTTACTGGAAATGAACGCTTCAACATAGAAGAATGAAATTTGGGGAACCAAGTCGCCTTAGTGTACTGATCATTACCTGAAAGTATCATCCAGTTTGGGTGAAAAAATATTTGCTGAGATTTCTGGAGATTCGTAATTTTTGGAGACTTGGCAAACCCTTCCCATGAAAGTGTTTCTCGCCAGTCACTGCTTAGGGCTACATCAAGAGGAAACAAAACGTAGAGATAGAACGTGAAACTACTTTGCTGTGTCAAGTTTCAAGAAGCTAGCACAAACCGTTTTGGATTTAGCGTTCCAAATACATCTATCAATATAGGAGAAAAGAGAGTGAAACCTAAAAATTCAAACTGTTACTGGAAATGAACGCTTCAACATAGAAGAATGAAATTTGGGGAACCAAGTCGCCTTAGTGTACTGATCATTACCTGAAAGTATCATCCAGTTTGGGTGAAAAAATATTTGCTGAGATTTCTGGAGATTCGTAATTTTTGGAGACTTGGCAAACCCTTCCCATGAAAGTGTTTCTCGCCAGTCACTGCTTAGGGCTACATCAAGAGGAAACAAAACGTAGAGATAGAATGTGAAACTACTTTGTTGTGTCAAGCTTCAAGAAGCTACCACAAATCGTGTTGGATTTAGAGTTCCAATACATCTATCAATATAGGAGAAAACAGAGTGAAACCTAAAAATTCAAACTGTTACTGGAAATGAACGCTTCAACATAGAAGAACAAAATTTGGGGAACCAAGTCGCCTTAGTGTACTGATCATTACCTGAAAGTATCATCCAGTTTGGGTGAAAAAATATTTGCTGAGATTTCTGGAGATTCGTAATTTTTGGAAGCTTGGCAACCCCTTCCCATGAAAGTGTTTCTCGCCAGTCACTGCTTAGGGCTACATCAAGAGGAAACAAAACGTAGAGATAGAACGTGAAACTACTTTGTTGTGTCAAGTTTCAAGAAGCTAGCACAAACCGTGTTGGATTTAGAGTTCCAAATACATCTATCAATATAGGAGAAAACAGAGTGAAACCTAAAAATTCAAACTGTTACTGGAAATGAACGCTTCAACATAGAAGAACGAAATTTGGGGAACCAAGTCGCCTTAGTGTACTGATCATTACCTGAAAGTATCATCCAGTTTGGGTGAAAAAATATTTGCTGAGATTTCTGGAGATTCGTAATTTTTGGAGACTTGGCAAACCCTTCCCATGAAAGTGTATCTCGCCAGTCACTGCTTAGGGCTACATGAAGAGGAAACAAAACGTAGAGATAGAACGTGAAACTACTTTGTTGTGTCAAGTTTCAAGAAGCTAGCAAAACCGTGTTGGATTTAGAGTTCCAAATACATCTATCAATATAGGAGAAAACAGAGTGAAACCTAAAAATTCAAACTGTTACTGGAAATGAACGCTTCAACACAGAAGAACGAAATTTGGGGAACCAAGTCGTCTTAGTGTACTGATCATTACCTGAAAGTATCATCCAGTTTGGGTGAAAAAAATATTTGCTGAGATTTCTGGAGATTCGTAATTTTTGGAAGCTTGGCAACCCCTTCCCATGAAAGTGTTACTCGCCAGTCACTGCTTAGGGCAACATCAAGAGGAAACAAAACGTAGAGATAGAACGTGAAACTACTTTGTTGTGTCAAGTTTCAAGAAGCTAGAACAAACCGTGTTGGATTTAGAGTTCCAAATACATCTATCAATATAGGAGAAAACAGAGTGAAACCTAAAAATTCAAACTGTTACTGGAAATGAACGCTTCAACATAGAAGAACGAAATTTGGGGAACCAAGTCGCCTTAGTGTACTGATCATTACCTGAAAGTATCATCCAGTTTGGGTGAAAAAATATTTGCTGAGATTTCTGGAGATTCGTAATTTTTGGAAGCTTGGCAACCCCTTCCCATGAAAGTGTTTCTCGCCAGTCACTGCTTAGGGCTACATCAAGAGGAAACAAAACGTAGAGATAGAATGTGAAACTACTTTGTTGTGTCAAGTTTCAAGAAGCTAGCACAAACCATGTTGGATTTAGAGTTCCAAATACATCTATCAATATAGGAGAAAACAGAGTGAAACCTAAAAATTCAAACTGTTACTGGAAATGAACGCTTCAACATAGAAGAATGAAATTTGGGGAACCAAGTCGCCTTAGTGTACTGATCATTACCTGAAAGTATCATCCAGTTTGGGTGAAAAAATATTTGCTGAGATTTCTGGAGATTCGTAATTTTTGGAAGCTTGGCAACCCCTTCCCATGAAAGTGTTACTCGCCAGTCACTGCTTAGGGCAACATCAAGAGGAAACAAAACGTAGAGATAGAACGTGAAACTACTTTGTTGTGTCAAGTTTCAAGAAGCTAGAACAAACCGTGTTGGATTTAGAGTTCCAAATACATCTATCAATATAGGAGAAAACAGAGTGAAACCTAAAAATTCAAACTGTTACTGGAAATGAACGCTTCAACATAGAAGAACGAAATTTGGGGAACCAAGTCGCCTTAGTGTACTGATCATTACCTGAAAGTATCATCCAGTTTGGGTGAAAAAATATTTGCTGAGATTTCTGGAGATTCGTAATTTTTGGAAGCTTGGCAACCCCTTCCCATGAAAGTGTTTCTCGCCAGTCACTGCTTAGGGCTACATCAAGAAGAAACAAAACGTAGAGATAGAATGTGAAACTACTTTGTTGTGTCAAGTTTCAAGAAGCTAGCACAAACCATGTTGGATTTAGAGTTCCAAATACATCTATCAATATAGGAGAAAACAGAGTGAAACCTAAAAATTCAAACTGTTACTGGAAATGAACGCTTCAACATAGAAGAATGAAATTTGGGGAACCAAGTCGCCTTAGTGTACTGATCATTACCTGAAAGTATCATCCAGTTTGGGTGAAAAAATATTTGCTGAGATTTCTGGAGATTCGTAATTTTTGGAAGCTTGGCAACCCCTTCCCATGAAAGTGTTTCTCGCCAGTCACTGCCTAGGGCAACATCAAGAGGAAACAAAACGTAGAGATAGAACGTGAAACTACTTTGTTGTGTCAAGTTTCAAGAAGCTAGCACAAACCGTGTTGGATTTAGAGTTCCAAATACATCTATCAATATAGGAGAAAACAGAGTGAAACCTAAAAATTCAAACTGTTACTGGAAATGAACGCTTCAACATAGAAGAACGAAATTTGGGGAACCAAGTCGCCTTAGTGTACTGATCATTACCTGAAAGTATCATCCAGTTTGGGTGAAAAAATATTTGCTGAGATTTCTGGAGATTCGTAATTTTTGGAGACTTGGCAAACCCTTCCCATGAAAGTGTATCTCGCCAGTCACTGCTTAGGGCTACATGAAGAGGAAACAAAACGTAGAGATAGAACGTGAAACTACTTTGTTGTGTCAAGTTTCAAGAAGCTAGCAAAACCGTGTTGGATTTAGAGTTCCAAATACATCTATCAATATAGGAGAAAACAGAGTGAAACCTAAAAATTCAAACTGTTTCTGGAAATGAACGCTTCAACACAGAAGAACGAAATTTGGGGAACCAAGTCGTCTTAGTGTACTGATCATTACCTGAAAGTATCATCCAGTTTGGGTGAAAAAAATATTTGCTGAGATTTCTGGAGATTCGTAATTTTTGGAAGCTTGGCAACCCCTTCCCATGAAAGTGTTACTCGCCAGTCACTGCTTAGGGCAACATCAAGAGGAAACAAAACGTAGAGATAGAACGTGAAACTACTTTGTTGTGTCAAGTTTCAAGAAGCTAGAACAAACCGTGTTGGATTTAGAGTTCCAAATACATCTATCAATATAGGAGAAAACAGAGTGAAACCTAAAAATTCAAACTGTTACTGGAAATGAACGCTTCAACATAGAAGAACGAAATTTGGGGAACCAAGTCGCCTTAGTGTACTGATCATTACCTGAAAGTATCATCCAGTTTGGGTGAAAAAATATTTGCTGAGATTTCTGGAGATTCGTAATTTTTGGAAGCTTGGCAACCCCTTCCCATGAAAGTGTTTCTCGCCAGTCACTGCTTAGGGCTACATCAAGAGGAAACAAAACGTAGAGATAGAATGTGAAACTACTTTGTTGTGTCAAGTTTCAAGAAGCTAGCACAAACCATGTTGGATTTAGAGTTCCAAATACATCTATCAATATAGGAGAAAACAGAGTGAAACCTAAAAATTCAAACTGTTACTGGAAATGAACGCTTCAACATAGAAGAATGAAATTTGGGGAACCAAGTCGCCTTAGTGTACTGATCATTACCTGAAAGTATCATCCAGTTTGGGTGAAAAAATATTTGCTGAGATTTCTGGAGATTCGTAATTTTTGGAAGCTTGGCAACCCCTTCCCATGAAAGTGTTTCTCGCCAGTCACTGCTTAGGGCTACATCAAGAGGAAACAAAACGTAGAGATAGAATGTGAAACTACTTTGTTGTGTCAAGTTTCAAGAAGCTAGCACAAACCATGTTGGATTTAGAGTTCCAAATACATCTATCAATATAGGAGAAAACAGAGTGAAACCTAAAAATTCAAACTGTTACTGGAAATGAACGCTTCAACATAGAAGAACGAAATTTGGGGAACCAAGTCGCCTTAGTGTACTGATCATTACCTGAAAGTATCATCCAGTTTGGGTGAAAAAATATTTGCTGAGATTTCTGGAGATTCGTAATTTTTGGAAGCTTGGCAACCCCTTCCCATGAAAGTGTTTCTCGCCAGTCACTGCTTAGGGCTACATCAAGAGGAAACAAAACGTAGAGATAGAATGTGAAACTACTTTGTTGTGTCAAGTTTCAAGAAGCTAGCACAAACCATGTTGGATTTAGAGTTCCAAATACATCTATCAATATAGGAGAAAACAGAGTGAAACCTAAAAATTCAAACTGTTACTGGAAATGAACGCTTCAACATAGAAGAATGAAATTTGGGGAACCAAGTCGCCTTAGTGTACTGATCATTACCTGAAAGTATCATCCAGTTTGGGTGAAAAAATATTTGCTGAGATTTCTGGAGATTCGTAATTTTTGGAAGCTTGGCAACCCCTTCCCATGAAAGTGTTACTCGCCAGTCACTGCTTAGGGCAACATCAAGAGGAAACAAAACGTAGAGATAGAACGTGAAACTACTTTGTTGTGTCAAGTTTCAAGAAGCTAGAACAAACCGTGTTGGATTTAGAGTTCCAAATACATCTATCAATATAGGAGAAAACAGAGTGAAACCTAAAAATTCAAACTGTTACTGGAAATGAACGCTTCAACATAGAAGAACGAAATTTGGGGAACCAAGTCGCCTTAGTGTACTGATCATTACCTGAAAGTATCATCCAGTTTGGGTGAAAAAATATTTGCTGAGATTTCTGGAGATTCGTAATTTTTGGAAGCTTGGCAACCCCTTCCCATGAAAGTGTTTCTCGCCAGTCACTGCTTAGGGCTACATCAAGAAGAAACAAAACGTAGAGATAGAATGTGAAACTACTTTGTTGTGTCAAGTTTCAAGAAGCTAGCACAAACCATGTTGGATTTAGAGTTCCAAATACATCTATCAATATAGGAGAAAACAGAGTGAAACCTAAAAATTCAAACTGTTACTGGAAATGAACGCTTCAACATAGAAGAATGAAATTTGGGGAACCAAGTCGCCTTAGTGTACTGATCATTACCTGAAAGTATCATCCAGTTTGGGTGAAAAAATATTTGCTGAGATTTCTGGAGATTCGTAATTTTTGGAAGCTTGGCAACCCCTTCCCATGAAAGTGTTTCTCGCCAGTCACTGCCTAGGGCAACATCAAGAGGAAACAAAACGTAGAGATAGAACGTGAAACTACTTTGTTGTGTCAAGTTTCAAGAAGCTAGCACAAACCGTGTTGGATTTAGAGTTCCAAATACATCTATCAATATAGGAGAAAACAGAGTGAAACCTAAAAATTCAAACTGTTACTGGAAATGAACGCTTCAACATAGAAGAACGAAATTTGGGGAACCAAGTCGCCTTAGTGTACTGATCATTACCTGAAAGTATCATCCAGTTTGGGTGAAAAAATATTTGCTGAGATTTCTGGAGATTCGTAATTTTTGGAGACTTGGCAAACCCTTCCCATGAAAGTGTATCTCGCCAGTCACTGCTTAGGGCTACATGAAGAGGAAACAAAACGTAGAGATAGAACGTGAAACTACTTTGTTGTGTCAAGTTTCAAGAAGCTAGCAAAACCGTGTTGGATTTAGAGTTCCAAATACATCTATCAATATAGGAGAAAACAGAGTGAAACCTAAAAATTCAAACTGTTTCTGGAAATGAACGCTTCAACACAGAAGAACGAAATTTGGGGAACCAAGTCGTCTTAGTGTACTGATCATTACCTGAAAGTATCATCCAGTTTGGGTGAAAAAAATATTTGCTGAGATTTCTGGAGATTCGTAATTTTTGGAAGCTTGGCAACCCCTTCCCATGAAAGTGTTACTCGCCAGTCACTGCTTAGGGCAACATCAAGAGGAAACAAAACGTAGAGATAGAACGTGAAACTACTTTGTTGTGTCAAGTTTCAAGAAGCTAGAACAAACCGTGTTGGATTTAGAGTTCCAAATACATCTATCAATATAGGAGAAAACAGAGTGAAACCTAAAAATTCAAACTGTTACTGGAAATGAACGCTTCAACATAGAAGAACGAAATTTGGGGAACCAAGTCGCCTTAGTGTACTGATCATTACCTGAAAGTATCATCCAGTTTGGGTGAAAAAATATTTGCTGAGATTTCTGGAGATTCGTAATTTTTGGAAGCTTGGCAACCCCTTCCCATGAAAGTGTTTCTCGCCAGTCACTGCTTAGGGCTACATCAAGAGGAAACAAAACGTAGAGATAGAATGTGAAACTACTTTGTTGTGTCAAGTTTCAAGAAGCTAGCACAAACCATGTTGGATTTAGAGTTCCAAATACATCTATCAATATAGGAGAAAACAGAGTGAAACCTAAAAATTCAAACTGTTACTGGAAATGAACGCTTCAACATAGAAGAATGAAATTTGGGGAACCAAGTCGCCTTAGTGTACTGATCATTACCTGAAAGTATCATCCAGTTTGGGTGAAAAAATATTTGCTGAGATTTCTGGAGATTCGTAATTTTTGGAAGCTTGGCAACCCCTTCCCATGAAAGTGTTTCTCGCCAGTCACTGCCTAGGGCAACATCAAGAGGAAACAAAACGTAGAGATAGAACGTGAAACTACTTTGTTGTGTCAAGTTTCAAGAAGCTAGCACAAACCGTGTTGGATTTAGAGTTCCAAATACATCTATCAATATAGGAGAAAACAGAGTGAAACCTAAAAATTCAAACTGTTACTGGAAATGAACGCTTCAACATAGAAGAACGAAATTTGGGGAACCAAGTCGCCTTAGTGTACTGATCATTACCTGAAAGTATCATCCAGTTTGGGTGAAAAAATATTTGCTGAGATTTCTGGAGATTCGTAATTTTTGGAGACTTGGCAAACCCTTCCCATGAAAGTGTATCTCGCCAGTCACTGCTTAGGGCTACATGAAGAGGAAACAAAACGTAGAGATAGAACGTGAAACTACTTTGTTGTGTCAAGTTTCAAGAAGCTAGCAAAACCGTGTTGGATTTAGAGTTCCAAATACATCTATCAATATAGGAGAAAACAGAGTGAAACCTAAAAATTCAAACTGTTACTGGAAATGAACGCTTCAACACAGAAGAACGAAATTTGGGGAACCAAGTCGTCTTAGTGTACTGATCATTACCTGAAAGTATCATCCAGTTTGGGTGAAAAAAATATTTGCTGAGATTTCTGGAGATTCGTAATTTTTGGAAGCTTGGCAACCCCTTCCCATGAAAGTGTTACTCGCCAGTCACTGCTTAGGGCAACATCAAGAGGAAACAAAACGTAGAGATAGAACGTGAAACTACTTTGTTGTGTCAAGTTTCAAGAAGCTAGAACAAACCGTGTTGGATTTAGAGTTCCAAATACATCTATCAATATAGGAGAAAACAGAGTGAAACCTAAAAATTCAAACTGTTACTGGAAATGAACGCTTCAACATAGAAGAACGAAATTTGGGGAACCAAGTCGCCTTAGTGTACTGATCATTACCTGAAAGTATCATCCAGTTTGGGTGAAAAAATATTTGCTGAGATTTCTGGAGATTCGTAATTTTTGGAAGCTTGGCAACCCCTTCCCATGAAAGTGTTTCTCGCCAGTCACTGCTTAGGGCTACATCAAGAGGAAACAAAACGTAGAGATAGAATGTGAAACTACTTTGTTGTGTCAAGTTTCAAGAAGCTAGCACAAACCATGTTGGATTTAGAGTTCCAAATACATCTATCAATATAGGAGAAAACAGAGTGAAACCTAAAAATTCAAACTGTTACTGGAAATGAACGCTTCAACATAGAAGAATGAAATTTGGGGAACCAAGTCGCCTTAGTGTACTGATCATTACCTGAAAGTATCATCCAGTTTGGGTGAAAAAATATTTGCTGAGATTTCTGGAGATTCGTAATTTTTGGAAGCTTGGCAACCCCTTCCCATGAAAGTGTTTCTCGCCAGTCACTGCCTAGGGCAACATCAAGAGGAAACAAAACGTAGAGATAGAACGTGAAACTACTTTGTTGTGTCAAGTTTCAAGAAGCTAGCACAAACCGTGTTGGATTTAGAGTTCCAAATACATCTATCAATATAGGAGAAAACAGAGTGAAACCTAAAAATTCAAACTGTTACTGGAAATGAACGCTTCAACATAGAAGAACGAAATTTGGGGAACCAAGTCGCCTTAGTGTACTGATCATTACCTGAAAGTATCATCCAGTTTGGGTGAAAAAATATTTGCTGAGATTTCTGGAGATTCGTAATTTTTGGAGACTTGGCAAACCCTTCCCATGAAAGTGTATCTCGCCAGTCACTGCTTAGGGCTACATGAAGAGGAAACAAAACGTAGAGATAGAACGTGAAACTACTTTGTTGTGTCAAGTTTCAAGAAGCTAGCAAAACCGTGTTGGATTTAGAGTTCCAAATACATCTATCAATATAGGAGAAAACAGAGTGAAACCTAAAAATTCAAACTGTTACTGGAAATGAACGCTTCAACACAGAAGAACGAAATTTGGGGAACCAAGTCGTCTTAGTGTACTGATCATTACCTGAAAGTATCATCCAGTTTGGGTGAAAAAAATATTTGCTGAGATTTCTGGAGATTCGTAATTTTTGGAAGCTTGGCAACCCCTTCCCATGAAAGTGTTACTCGCCAGTCACTGCTTAGGGCAACATCAAGAGGAAACAAAACGTAGAGATAGAACGTGAAACTACTTTGTTGTGTCAAGTTTCAAGAAGCTAGAACAAACCGTGTTGGATTTAGAGTTCCAAATACATCTATCAATATAGGAGAAAACAGAGTGAAACCTAAAAATTCAAACTGTTACTGGAAATGAACGCTTCAACATAGAAGAACGAAATTTGGGGAACCAAGTCGCCTTAGTGTACTGATCATTACCTGAAAGTATCATCCAGTTTGGGTGAAAAAATATTTGCTGAGATTTCTGGAGATTCGTAATTTTTGGAAGCTTGGCAACCCCTTCCCATGAAAGTGTTTCTCGCCAGTCACTGCTTAGGGCTACATCAAGAGGAAACAAAACGTAGAGATAGAATGTGAAACTACTTTGTTGTGTCAAGTTTCAAGAAGCTAGCACAAACCGTTTTGGATTTAGCGTTCCAAATACATCTATCAATATAGGAGAAAACAGAGTGAAACCTAAAAATTCAAACTGTTACTGGAAATGAACGCTTCAACATAGAAGAATGAAATTTGGGGAACCAAGTCGCCTTAGTGTACTGATCATTACCTGAAAGTATCATCCAGTTTGGGTGAAAAAATATTTGCTGAGATTTCTGGAGATTCGTAATTTTTGGAGACTTGGCAAACCCTTCCCATGAAAGTGTTTCTCGCCAGTCACTGCTTAGGGCTACATCAAGAGGAAACAAAACGTAGAGATAGAACGTGAAACTACTTTGCTGTGTCAAGTTTCAAGAAGCTAGCACAAACCGTTTTGGATTTAGCGTTCCAAATACATCTATCAATATAGGAGAAAACAGAGTGAAACCTAAAAATTCAAGCTGTTACTGGAAATGAACGCTTCAACATAGAAGAACGAAATTTGGGGAACCAAGTCGCCTTAGTGTACTGATCATTACCTGAAAGTATCATCCAGTTTGGGTGAAAAAATATTTGCTGAGATTTCTGGAGATTCGTAATTTTTGGAAGCTTGGCAACCCCTTCCCATGAAAGTGTTTCTCGCCAGTCACTGCCTAGGGCAACATCAAGAGGAAACAAAACGTAGAGATAGAACGTGAAACTACATTGTTGTGTCAAGTTTCAAGAAGCTAGCACAAACCGTGTTGGATTTAGAGTTCCAAATACATCTATCAATATAGGAGAAAACAGAGTGAAACCTAAAAATTCAAACTGGTACTGGAAATGAACACTTCAACATAGAAGAACGAAATTTGGGGAACCAAGTCGTCTTAGTGTACTGATCATTACCTGAAAGTATCATCCAGTTTGGGTGAAAAAAATATTTGCTGAGATTTCTGGAGATTCGTAATTTTTGGAAGCTTGGCAACCCCTTCCCATGAAAGTGTTACTCGCCAGTCACTGCTTAGGGCAACATCAAGAGGAAACAAAACGTAGAGATAGAACGTGAAACTACTTTGTTGTGTCAAGTTTCAAGAAGCTAGAACAAACCGTGTTGGATTTAGAGTTCCAAATACATCTATCAATATAGGAGAAAACAGAGTGAAACCTAAAAATTCAAACTGTTACTGGAAATGAACGCTTCAACATAGAAGAACGAAATTTGGGGAACCAAGTCGCCTTAGTGTACTGATCATTACCTGAAAGTATCATCCAGTTTGGGTGAAAAAATATTTGCTGAGATTTCTGGAGATTCGTAATTTTTGGAAGCTTGGCAACCCCTTCCCATGAAAGTGTTTCTCGCCAGTCACTGCCTAGGGCAACATCAAGAGGAAACAAAACGTAGAGATAGAACGTGAAACTACTTTGTTGTGTCAAGTTTCAAGAAGCTAGCACAAACCGTGTTGTATTTAGAGTTCCAAATACATCTATCAATATAGGAGAAAACAGAGTGAAACCTAAAAATTCAAACTGTTACTGGAAATGAACGCTTCAACATAGAAGAACGAAATTTGGGGAACCAAGTCGCCTTAGTGTACTGATCATTACCTGAAAGTATCATCCAGTTTGGGTGAAAAAATATTTGCTGAGATTTCTGGAGATTCGTAATTTTTGGAGACTTGGCAAACCCTTCCCATGAAAGTGTATCTCGCCAGTCACTGCTTAGGGCTACATGAAGAGGAAACAAAACGTAGAGATAGAACGTGAAACTACTTTGTTGTGTCAAGTTTCAAGAAGCTAGCAAAACCGTGTTGGATTTAGAGTTCCAAATACATCTATCAATATAGGAGAAAACAGAGTGAAACCTAAAAATTCAAACTGTTACTGGAAATGAACGCTTCAACACAGAAGAACGAAATTTGGGGAACCAAGTCGTCTTAGTGTACTGATCATTACCTGAAAGTATCATCCAGTTTGGGTGAAAAAAATATTTGCTGAGATTTCTGGAGATTCGTAATTTTTGGAAGCTTGGCAACCCCTTCCCATGAAAGTGTTACTCGCCAGTCACTGCTTAGGGCAACATCAAGAGTAAACAAAACGTAGAGATAGAACGTGAAACTACTTTGTTGTGTCAAGTTTCAAGAAGCTAGAACAAACCGTGTTGGATTTAGAGTTCCAAATACATCTATCAATATAGGAGAAAACAGAGTGAAACCTAAAAATTCAAACTGTTACTGGAAATGAACGCTTCAACATAGAAGAACGAAATTTGGGGAACCAAGTCGCCTTAGTGTACTGATCATTACCTGAAAGTATCATCCAGTTTGGGTGAAAAAATATTTGCTGAGATTTCTGGAGATTCGTAATTTTTGGAAGCTTGGCAACCCCTTCCCATGAAAGTGTTTCTCGCCAGTCACTGCTTAGGGCTACATCAAGAGGAAACAAAACGTAGAGATAGAATGTGAAACTACTTTGTTGTGTCAAGTTTCAAGAAGCTAGCACAAACCGTTTTGGATTTAGCGTTCCAAATACATCTATCAATATAGGAGAAAACAGAGTGAAACCTAAAAATTCAAACTGTTACTGGAAATGAACGCTTCAACATAGAAGAATGAAATTTGGGGAACCAAGTCGCCTTAGTGTACTGATCATTACCTGAAAGTATCATCCAGTTTGGGTGAAAAAATATTTGCTGAGATTTCTGGAGATTCGTAATTTTTGGAGACTTGGCAAACCCTTCCCATGAAAGTGTTTCTCGGCAGTCACTGCTTAGGGCTACATCAAGAGGAAACAAAACGTAGAGATAGAACGTGAAACTACTTTGCTGTGTCAAGTTTCAAGAAGCTAGCACAAACCGTTTTGGATTTAGCGTTCCAAATACATCTATCAATATAGGAGAAAACAGAGTGAAACCTAAAAATTCAAACTGTTACTGGAAATGAACGCTTCAACATAGAAGAACGAAATTTGGGGAACCAAGTCGCCTTAGTGTACTGATCATTACCTGAAAGTATCATCCAGTTTGGGTGAAAAAATATTTGCTGAGATTTCTGGAGATTCGTAATTTTTGGAAGCTTGGCAACCCCTTCCCATGAAAGTGTTTCTCGCCAGTCACTGCCTAGGGCAACATCAAGAGGAAACAAAACGTAGAGATAGAACGTGAAACTACATTGTTGTGTCAAGTTTCAAGAAGCTAGCACAAACCGTGTTGGATTTAGAGTTCCAAATACATCTATCAATATAGGAGAAAACAGAGTGAAACCTAAAAATTCAAACTGGTACTGGAAATGAACACTTCAACATAGAAGAACGAAATTTGGGGAACCAAGTCGTCTTAGTGTACTGATCATTACCTGAAAGTATCATCCAGTTTGGGTGAAAAAAATATTTGCTGAGATTTCTGGAGATTCGTAATTTTTGGAAGCTTGGCAACCCCTTCCCATGAAAGTGTTACTCGCCAGTCACTGCTTAGGGCAACATCAAGAGGAAACAAAACGTAGAGATAGAACGTGAAACTACTTTGTTGTGTCAAGTTTCAAGAAGCTAAAACAAACCGTGTTGGATTTAGAGTTCCAAATACATCTATCAATATAGGAGAAAACAGAGTGAAACCTAAAAATTCAAACTGTTACTGGAAATGAACGCTTCAACATAGAAGAACGAAATTTGGGGAACCAAGTCGCCTTAGTGTACTGATCATTACCTGAAAGTATCATCCAGTTTGGGTGAAAAAATATTTGCTGAGATTTCTGGAGATTCGTAATTTTTGGAAGCTTGGCAACCCCTTCCCATGAAAGTGTTTCTCGCCAGTCACTGCTTAGGGCTACATCAAGAAGAAACAAAACGTAGAGATAGAATGTGAAACTACTTTGTTGTGTCAAGTTTCAAGAAGCTAGCACAAACCATGTTGGATTTAGAGTTCCAAATACATCTATCAATATAGGAGAAAACAGAGTGAAACCTAAAAATTCAAACTGTTACTGGAAATGAACGCTTCAACATAGAAGAATGAAATTTGGGGAACCAAGTCGCCTTAGTGTACTGATCATTACCTGAAAGTATCATCCAGTTTGGGTGAAAAAATATTTGCTGAGATTTCTGGAGATTCGTAATTTTTGGAGACTTGGCAAACCCTTCCCATGAAAGTGTTTCTCGCCAGTCACTGCTTAGGGCTACATCAAGAGGAAACAAAACGTAGAGATAGAACGTGAAACTACTTTGCTGTGTCAAGTTTCAAGAAGCTAGCACAAACCGTTTTGGATTTAGCGTTCCAAATACATCTATCAATATAGGAGAAAAGAGAGTGAAACCTAAAAATTCAAACTGTTACTGGAAATGAACGCTTCAACATAGAAGAATGAAATTTGGGGAACCAAGTCGCCTTAGTGTACTGATCATTACCTGAAAGTATCATCCAGTTTGGGTGAAAAAATATTTGCTGAGATTTCTGGAGATTCGTAATTTTTGGAGACTTGGCAAACCCTTCCCATGAAAGTGTTTCTCGCCAGTCACTGCTTAGGGCTACATCAAGAGGAAACAAAACGTAGAGATAGAATGTGAAACTACTTTGTTGTGTCAAGCTTCAAGAAGCTACCACAAATCGTGTTGGATTTAGAGTTCCAATACATCTATCAATATAGGAGAAAACAGAGTGAAACCTAAAAATTCAAACTGTTACTGGAAATGAACGCTTCAACATAGAAGAACAAAATTTGGGGAACCAAGTCGCCTTAGTGTACTGATCATTACCTGAAAGTATCATCCAGTTTGGGTGAAAAAATATTTGCTGAGATTTCTGGAGATTCGTAATTTTTGGAAGCTTGGCAACCCCTTCCCATGAAAGTGTTTCTCGCCAGTCACTGCCTAGGGCAACATCAAGAGGAAACAAAACGTAGAGATAGAACGTGAAACTACTTTGTTGTGTCAAGTTTCAAGAAGCTAGCACAAACCGTGTTGGATTTAGAGTTCCAAATACATCTATCAATATAGGAGAAAACAGAGTGAAACCTAAAAATTCAAACTGTTACTGGAAATGAACGCTTCAACATAGAAGAACGAAATTTGGGGAACCAAGTCGCCTTAGTGTACTGATCATTACGTGAAAGTATCATCCAGTTTGGGTGAAAAAATATTTGCTGAGATTTCTGGAGATTCGTAATTTTTGGAGACTTGGCAAACCCTTCCCATGAAAGTGTATCTCGCCAGTCACTGCTTAGGGCTACATGAAGAGGAAACAAAACGTAGAGATAGAACGTGAAACTACTTTGTTGTGTCAAGTTTCAAGAAGCTAGCAAAACCGTGTTGGATTTAGAGTTCCAAATACATCTATCAATATAGGAGAAAACAGAGTGAAACCTAAAAATTCAAACTGTTACTGGAAATGAACGCTTCAACACAGAAGAACGAAATTTGGGGAACCAAGTCGTCTTAGTGTACTGATCATTACCTGAAAGTATCATCCAGTTTGGGTGAAAAAAATATTTGCTGAGATTTCTGGAGATTCGTAATTTTTGGAAGCTTGGCAACCCCTTCCCATGAAAGTGTTACTCGCCAGTCACTGCTTAGGGCAACATCAAGAGGAAACAAAACGTAGAGATAGAACGTGAAACTCCTTTGTTGTGTCAAGTTTCAAGAAGCTAGAACAAACCGTGTTAGATTTAGAGTTCCAAATACATCTATCAATATAGGAGAAAACAGAGTGAAACCTAAAAATTCAAACTGTTACTGGAAATGAACGCTTCAACATAGAAGAACGAAATTTGGGGAACCAAGTCGCCTTAGTGTACTGATCATTACCTGAAAGTATCATCCAGTTTGGGTGAAAAAATATTTGCTGAGATTTCTGGAGATTCGTAATTTTTGGAAGCTTGGCAACCCCTTCCCATGAAAGTGTTTCTCGCCAGTCACTGCTTAGGGCTACATCAAGAGGAAACAAAACGTAGAGATAGAATGTGAAACTACTTTGTTGTGTCAAGTTTCAAGAAGCTAGCACAAACCATGTTGGATTTAGAGTTCCAAATACATCTATCAATATAGGAGAAAACAGAGTGAAACCTAAAAATTCAAACTGTTACTGGAAATGAACGCTTCAACATAGAAGAATGAAATTTGGGGAACCAAGTCGCCTTAGTGTACTGATCATTACCTGAAAGTATCATCCAGTTTGGGTGAAAAAATATTTGCTGAGATTTCTGGAGATTCGTAATTTTTGGAGACTTGGCAAACCCTTCCCATGAAAGTGTTTCTCGCCAGTCACTGCTTAGGGCAACATCAAGAGGAAACAAAACGTAGAGATAGAACGTGAAACTACTTTGCTGTGTCAAGTTTCAAGAAGCTAGCACAAACCGTTTTGGATTTAGCGTTCCAAATACATCTATCAATATAGGAGAAAACAGAGTGAAACCTAAAAATTCAAACTGTTACTGGAAATGAACGCTTCAACATAGAAGAACTAAATTTGGGGAACCAAGTCGCCTTAGTGTACTGATCATTACCTGAAAGTATCATCCAGTTTGGGTGAAAAAATATTTGCTGAGATTTCTGGAGATTCGTAATTTTTGGAAGCTTGGCAACCCCTTCCCATGAAAGTGTTTCTCGCCAGTCACTGCCTAGGGCAACATCAAGAGGAAACAAAACGTAGAGATAGAACGTGAAACTACATTGTTGTGTCAAGTTTCAAGAAGCTAGCACAAACCGTGTTGGATTTAGAGTTCCAAATACATCTATCAATATAGGAGAAAACAGAGTGAAACCTAAAAATTCAAACTGGTACTGGAAATGAACACTTCAACATAGAAGAACGAAATTTGGGGAACCAAGTCGTCTTAGTGTACTGATCATTACCTGAAAGTATCATCCAGTTTGGGTGAAAAAAATATTTGCTGAGATTTCTGGAGATTCGTAATTTTTGGAAGCTTGGCAACCCCTTCCCATGAAAGTGTTACTCGCCAGTCACTGCTTAGGGCAACATAAAGAGGAAACAAAACGTAGAGATAGAACGTGAAACTACTTTGTTGTGTCAAGTTTCAAGAAGCTAGAACAAACCGTGTTGGATTTAGAGTTCCAAATACATCTATCAATATAGGAGAAAACAGAGTGAAGCCTAAAAATTCAAACTGTTACTGGAAATGAACGCTTCAACATAGAAGAACGAAATTTGGGGAACCAAGTCGCCTTAGTGTACTGATCATTACCTGAAAGTATCATCCAGTTTGGGTGAAAAAATATTTGCTGAGATTTCTGGAGATTCGTAATTTTTGGAAGCTTGGCAACCCCTTCCCATGAAAGTGTTTCTCGCCAGTCACTGCTTAGGGCTACATCAAGAAGAAACAAAACGTAGAGATAGAATGTGAAACTACTTTGTTGTGTCAAGTTTCAAGAAGCTAGCACAAACCATGTTGGATTTAGAGTTCCAAATACATCTATCAATATAGGAGAAAACAGAGTGAAACCTAAAAATTCAAACTGTTACTGGAAATGAACGCTTCAACATAGAAGAATGAAATTTGGGGAACCAAGTCGCCTTAGTGTACTGATCATTACCTGAAAGTATCATCCAGTTTGGGTGAAAAAATATTTGCTAAGATTTCTGGAGATTCGTAATTTTTGGAAGCTTGGCAACCCCTTCCCATGAAAGTGTTTCTCGCCAGTCACTGCCTAGGGCAACATCAAGAGGAAACAAAACGTAGAGATAGAACGTGAAACTACTTTGTTGTGTCAAGTTTCAAGAAGCTAGCACAAACCGTGTTGGATTTAGAGTTCCAAATACATCTATCAATATAGGAGAAAACAGAGTGAAACCTAAAAATTCAAACTGTTACTGGAAATGAACGCTTCAACATAGAAGAACGAAATTTGGGGAACCAAGTCGCCTTAGTGTACTGATCATTACCTGAAAGTATCATCCAGTTTGGGTGAAAAAATATTTGCTGAGATTTCTGGAGATTCGTAATTTTTGGAGACTTGGCAAACCCTTCCCATGAAAGTGTATCTCGCCAGTCACTGCTTAGGGCTACATGAAGAGGAAACAAAACGTAGAGATAGAACGTGAAACTACTTTGTTGTGTCAAGTTTCAAGAAGCTAGCAAAACCGTGTTGGATTTAGAGTTCCAAATACATCTATCAATATAGGAGAAAACAGAGTGAAACCTAAAAATTCAAACTGTTACTGGAAATGAACGCTTCAACACAGAAGAACGAAATTTGGGGAACCAAGTCGTCTTAGTGTACTGATCATTACCTGAAAGTATCATCCAGTTTGGGTGAAAAAAATATTTGCTGAGATTTCTGGAGATTCGTAATTTTTGGAAGCTTGGCAACCCCTTCCCATGAAAGTGTTACTCGCCAGTCACTGCTTAGGGCAACATCAAGAGGAAACAAAACGTAGAGATAGAACGTGAAACTACTTTGTTGTGTCAAGTTTCAAGAAGCTAGAACAAACCGTGTTGGATTTAGAGTTCCAAATACATCTATCAATATAGGAGAAAACAGAGTGAAACCTAAAAATTCAAACTGTTACTGGAAATGAACGCTTCAACATAGAAGAACGAAATTTGGGGAACCAAGTCGCCTTAGTGTACTGATCATTACCTGAAAGTATCATCCAGTTTGGGTGAAAAAATATTTGCTGAGATTTCTGGAGATTCGTAATTTTTGGAAGCTTGGCAACCCCTTCCCATGAAAGTGTTTCTCGCCAGTCACTGCTTAGGGCTACATCAAGAGGAAACAAAACGTAGAGATAGAATGTGAAACTACTTTGTTGTGTCAAGTTTCAAGAAGCTAGCACAAACCATGTTGGATTTAGAGTTCCAAATACATCTATCAATATAGGAGAAAACAGAGTGAAACCTAAAAATTCAAACTGTTACTGGAAATGAACGCTTCAACATAGAAGAATGAAATTTGGGGAACCAAGTCGCCTTAGTGTACTGATCATTACCTGAAAGTATCATCCAGTTTGGGTGAAAAAATATTTGCTGAGATTTCTGGAGATTCGTAATTTTTGGAAGCTTGGCAACCCCTTCCCATGAAAGTGTTTCTCGCCAGTCACTGCCTAGGGCAACATCAAGAGGAAACAAAACGTAGAGATAGAACGTGAAACTACTTTGTTGTGTCAAGTTTCAAGAAGCTAGCACAAACCGTGTTGGATTTAGAGTTCCAAATACATCTATCAATATAGGAGAAAACAGAGTGAAACCTAAAAATTCAAACTGTTACTGGAAATGAACGCTTCAACATAGAAGAACGAAATTTGGGGAACCAAGTCGCCTTAGTGTACTGATCATTACCTGAAAGTATCATCCAGTTTGGGTGAAAAAATATTTGCTGAGATTTCTGGAGATTCGTAATTTTTGGAGACTTGGCAAACCCTTCCCATGAAAGTGTATCTCGCCAGTCACTGCTTAGGGCTACATGAAGAGGAAACAAAACGTAGAGATAGAACGTGAAACTACTTTGTTGTGTCAAGTTTCAAGAAGCTAGCAAAACCGTGTTGGATTTAGAGTTCCAAATACATCTATCAATATAGGAGAAAACAGAGTGAAACCTAAAAATTCAAACTGTTACTGGAAATGAACGCTTCAACACAGAAGAACGAAATTTGGGGAACCAAGTCGTCTTAGTGTACTGATCATTACCTGAAAGTATCATCCAGTTTGGGTGAAAAAAATATTTGCTGAGATTTCTGGAGATTCGTAATTTTTGGAAGCTTGGCAACCCCTTCCCATGAAAGTGATACTCGCCAGTCACTGCTTAGGGCAACATCAAGAGGAAACAAAACGTAGAGATAGAACGTGAAACTACTTTGTTGTGTCAAGTTTCAAGAAGCTAGAACAAACCGTGTTGGATTTAGAGTTCCAAATACATCTATCAATATAGGAGAAAACAGAGTGAAACCTAAAAATTCAAACTGTTACTGGAAATGAACGCTTCAACATAGAAGAACGAAATTTGGGGAACCAAGTCGCCTTAGTGTACTGATCATTACCTGAAAGTATCATCCAGTTTGGGTGAAAAAATATTTGCTGAGATTTCTGGAGATTCGTAATTTTTGGAAGCTTGGCAACCCCTTCCCATGAATGTGTTTCTCGCCAGTCACTGCTTAGGGCTACATCAAGAGGAAACAAAACGTAGAGATAGAATGTGAAACTACTTTGTTGTGTCAAGTTTCAAGAAGCTAGCACAAACCATGTTGGATTTAGAGTTCCAAATACATCTATCAATATAGGAGAAAACAGAGTGAAACCTAAAAATTCAAACTGTTACTGGAAATGAACGCTTCAACATAGAAGAATGAAATTTGGGGAACCAAGTCGCCTTAGTGTACTGATTATTACCTGAAAGTATCATCCAGTTTGGGTGAAAAAATATTTGCTGAGATTTCTGGAGATTCGTAATTTTTGGAAGCTTGGCAACCCCTTCCCATGAAAGTGTTTCTCGCCAGTCACTGCCTAGGGCAACATCAAGAGGAAACAAAACGTAGAGATAGAACGTGAAACTACTTTGTTGTGTCAAGTTTCAAGAAGCTAGCACAAACCGTGTTGGATTTAGAGTTCCAAATACATCTATCAATATAGGAGAAAACAGAGTGAAACCTAAAAATTCAAACTGTTACTGGAAATGAACGCTTCAACATAGAAGAACGAAATTTGGGGAACCAAGTCGCCTTAGTGTACTGATCATTACCTGAAAGTATCATCCAGTTTGGGTGAAAAAATATTTGCTGAGATTTCTGGAGATTCGTAATTTTTGGAGACTTGGCAAACCCTTCCCATGAAAGTGTATCTCGCCAGTCACTGCTTAGGGCTACATGAAGAGGAAACAAAACGCAGAGATAGAACGTGAAACTACTTTGTTGTGTCAAGTTTCAAGAAGCTAGCAAAACCGTGTTGGATTTAGAGTTCCAAATACATCTATCAATATAGGAGAAAACAGAGTGAAACCTAAAAATTCAAACTGTTACTGGAAATGAACGCTTCAACACAGAAGAACGAAATTTGGGGAACCAAGTCGTCTTAGTGTACTGATCATTACCTGAAAGTATCATCCAGTTTGGGTGAAAAAAATATTTGCTGAGATTTCTGGAGATTCGTAATTTTTGGAAGCTTGGCAACCCCTTCCCATGAAAGTGTTACTCGCCAGTCACTGCTTAGGGCAACATCAAGAGGAAACAAAACGTAGAGATAGAACGTGAAACTACTTTGTTGTGTCAAGTTTCAAGAAGCTAGAACAAACCGTGTTGGATTTAGAGTTCCAAATACATCTATCAATATAGGAGAAAACAGAGTGAAACCTAAAAATTCAAACTGTTACTGGAAATGAACGCTTCAACATAGAAGAACGAAATTTGGGGAACCAAGTCGCCTTAGTGTACTGATCATTACCTGAAAGTATCATCCAGTTTGGGTGAAAAAATATTTGCTGAGATTTCTGGAGATTCGTAATTTTTGGAAGCTTGGCAACCCCTTCCCATGAAAGTGTTTCTCGCCAGTCACTGCTTAGGGCTACATCAAGAGGAAACAAAACGTAGAGATAGAATGTGAAACTACTTTGTTGTGTCAAGTTTCAAGAAGCTAGCACAAACCGTTTTGGATTTAGCGTTCCAAATACATCTATCAATATAGGAGAAAACAGAGTGAAACCTAAAAATTCAAACTGTTACTGGAAATGAACGCTTCAACATAGAAGAATGAAATTTGGGGAACCAAGTCGCCTTAGTGTACTGATCATTACCTGAAAGTATCATCCAGTTTGGGTGAAAAAATATTTGCTGAGATTTCTGGAGATTCGTAATTTTTGGAGACTTGGCAAACCCTTCCCATGAAAGTGTTTCTCGCCAGTCACTGCTTAGGGCTACATCAAGAGGAAACAAAACGTAGAGATAGAACGTGAAACTACTTTGCTGTGTCAAGTTTCAAGAAGCTAGCACAAACCGTTTTGGATTTAGCGTTCCAAATACATCTATCAATATAGGAGAAAACAGAGTGAAACCTAAAAATTCAAGCTGTTACTGGAAATGAACGCTTCAACATAGAAGAACGAAATTTGGGGAACCAAGTCGCCTTAGTGTACTGATCATTACCTGAAAGTATCATCCAGTTTGGGTGAAAAAATATTTGCTGAGATTTCTGGAGATTCGTAATTTTTGGAAGCTTGGCAACCCCTTCCCATGAAAGTGTTTCTCGCCAGTCACTGCCTAGGGCAACATCAAGAGGAAACAAAACGTAGAGATAGAACGTGAAACTACATTGTTGTGTCAAGTTTCAAGAAGCTAGCACAAACCGTGTTGGATTTAGAGTTCCAAATACATCTATCAATATAGGAGAAAACAGAGTGAAACCTAAAAATTCAAACTGGTACTGGAAATGAACACTTCAACATAGAAGAACGAAATTTGGGGAACCAAGTCGTCTTAGTGTACTGATCATTACCTGAAAGTATCATCCAGTTTGGGTGAAAAAAATATTTGCTGAGATTTCTGGAGATTCGTAATTTTTGGAAGCTTGGCAACCCCTTCCCATGAAAGTGTTACTCGCCAGTCACTGCTTAGGGCAACATCAAGAGGAAACAAAACGTAGAGATAGAACGTGAAACTACTTTGTTGTGTCAAGTTTCAAGAAGCTAGAACAAACCGTGTTGGATTTAGAGTTCCAAATACATCTATCAATATAGGAGAAAACAGAGTGAAACCTAAAAATTCAAACTGTTACTGGAAATGAACGCTTCAACATAGAAGAACGAAATTTGGGGAACCAAGTCGCCTTAGTGTACTGATCATTACCTGAAAGTATCATCCAGTTTGGGTGAAAAAATATTTGCTGAGATTTCTGGAGATTCGTAATTTTTGGAAGCTTGGCAACCCCTTCCCATGAAAGTGTTTCTCGCCAGTCACTGCTTAGGGCTACATCAAGAAGAAACAAAACGTAGAGATAGAATGTGAAACTACTTTGTTGTGTCAAGTTTCAAGAAGCTAGCACAAACCATGTTGGATTTAGAGTTCCAAATACATCTATCAATATAGGAGAAAACAGAGTGAAACCTAAAAATTCAAACTGTTACTGGAAATGAACGCTTCAACATAGAAGAATGAAATTTGGGGAACCAAGTCGCCTTAGTGTACTGATCATTACCTGAAAGTATCATCCAGTTTGGGTGAAAAAATATTTGCTGAGATTTCTGGAGATTCGTAATTTTTGGAGACTTGGCAAACCCTTCCCATGAAAGTGTTTCTCGCCAGTCACTGCTTAGGGCTACATCAAGAGGAAACAAAACGTAGAGATAGAACGTGAAACTACTTTGCTGTGTCAAGTTTCAAGAAGCTACCACAAACCGTTTTGGATTTAGCGTTCCAAATACATCTATCAATATAGGAGAAAAGAGAGTGAAACCTAAAAATTCAAACTGTTACTGGAAATGAACGCTTCAACATAGAAGAATGAAATTTGGGGAACCAAGTCGCCTTAGTGTACTGATCATTACCTGAAAGTATCATCCAGTTTGGGTGAAAAAATATTTGCTGAGATTTCTGGAGATTCGTAATTTTTGGAGACTTGGCAAACCCTTCCCATGAAAGTGTTTCTCGCCAGTCACTGCTTAGGGCTACATCAAGAGGAAACAAAACGTAGAGATAGAATGTGAAACTACTTTGTTGTGTCAAGCTTCAAGAAGCTACCACAAATCGTGTTGGATTTAGAGTTCCAATACATCTATCAATATAGGAGAAAACAGAGTGAAACCTAAAAATTCAAACTGTTACTGGAAATGAACGCTTCAACATAGAAGAACAAAATTTGGGGAACCAAGTCGCCTTAGTGTACTGATCATTACCTGAAAGTATCATCCAGTTTGGGTGAAAAAATATTTGCTGAGATTTCTGGAGATTCGTAATTTTTGGAAGCTTGGCAACCCCTTCCCATGAAAGTGTTTCTCGCCAGTCACTGCTTAGGGCTACATCAAGAGGAAACAAAACGTAGAGATAGAACGTGAAACTACTTTGTTTTGTCAACTTTCAAGAAGCTAGCACAAACCGTGTTGGATTCAGAGTTCCAAATATATCTATCAATATAGGAGAAAAGAGAGTGAAACCTAAAAATTCAAACTGTTACTGGAAATGAACGCTTCAACATAGAAGAATGAAATTTGGGGAACCAAGTCGCCTTAGTGTACTGATCATTACCTGAAAGTATCATCCAGTTTGGGTGAAAAAATATTTGCTGAGATTTCTGGAGATTCGTAATTTTTGGAGACTTGGCAAACCCTTCCCATGAAAGTGTTTCTCGCCAGTCACTGCTTAGGGCTACATCAAGAGGAAACAAAACGTAGAGATAGAACGTGAAACTACTTTGTTGTGTCAAGTTTCAAGAAGCTAGCACAAACCGTGTTGGATTTAGAGTTCCAAATACATCTATCAATATAGGAGAAAACAGAGTGAAACCTAAAAATTCAAACTGTTACTGGAAATGAACGCTTCAACATAGAAGAACGAAATTTGGGGAACCAAGTCGCCTTAGTGTACTGATCATTACCTGAAAGTATCATCCAGTTTGGGTGAAAAAATATTTGCTGAGATTTCTGGAGATTCGTAATTTTTGGAAGCTTGGCAACCCCTTCCCATGTAAGTGTTTCTCGCCAGTCACTGCCTAGGGCAACATCAAGAGGAAACAAAACGTAGAGATAGAACGTGAAACTACTTTGTTGTGTCAAGTTTCAAGAAGCTAGCACAAACCGTGTTGGATTTAGAGTTCCAAATACATCTATCAATATAGGAGAAAACAGAGTGAAACCTAAAAATTCAAACTGGTACTGGAAATGAACACTTCAACATAGAAGAACGAAATTTGGGGAACCAAGTCGCCTTAGTGTACTGATCATTACCTGAAAGTATCATCCAGTTTGGGTGAAAAAATATTTGCTGAGATTTCTGGAGATTCGTAATTTTTGGAGACTTGGCAAACCCTTCCCATGAAAGTGTTTCTCGCCAGTCACTGCTTAGGGCTACATGAAGAGGAAACAAAACGTAGAGATAGAACGTGAAACTACTTTGTTGTGTCAAGTTTCAAGAAGCTAGCAAAACCGTGTTGGATTTAGAGTTCCAAATACATCTATCAATATAGGAGAAAACAGAGTGAAACCTAAAAATTCAAACTGTTACTGGAAATGAACGCTTCAACACAGAAGAACGAAATTTGGGGAACCAAGTCGTCTTAGTGTACTGATCATTACCTGAAAGTATCATCCAGTTTGGGTGAAAAAAATATTTGCTGAGATTTCTGGAGATTCGTAATTTTTGGAAGCTTGGCAACCCCTTCCCATGAAAGTGTTACTCGCCAGTCACTGCTTAGGGCAACATCAAGAGGAAACAAAACGTAGAGATAGAACGTGAAACTACTTTGTTGTGTCAAGTTTCAAGAAGCTAGAACAAACCGTGTTGGATTTAGAGTTCCAAATACATCTATCAATATAGGAGAAAACAGAGTGAAACCTAAAAATTCAAACTGTTACTGGAAATGAACGCTTCAACATAGAAGAACGAAATTTGGGGAACCAAGTCGCCTTAGTGTACTGATCATTACCTGAAAGTATCATCCAGTTTGGGTGAAAAAATATTTGCTGAGATTTCTGGAGATTCGTAATTTTTGGAAGCTTGGCAACCCCTTCCCATGAAAGTGTTTCTCGCCAGTCACTGCTTAGGGCTACATCAAGAGGAAACAAAACGTAGAGATAGAATGTGAAACTACTTTGTTGTGTCAAGTTTCAAGAAGCTAGCACAAACCATGTTGGATTTAGAGTTCCAAATACATCTATCAATATAGGAGAAAACAGAGTGAAACCTAAAAATTCAAACTGTTACTGGAAATGAACGCTTCAACATAGAAGAATGAAATTTGGGGAACCAAGTCGCCTTAGTGTACTGATCATTACCTGAAAGTATCATCCAGTTTGGGTGAAAAAATATTTGCTGAGATTTCTGGAGATTCGTAATTTTTGGAAGCTTGGCAACCCCTTCCCATGAAAGTGTTTCTCGCCAGTCACTGCCTAGGGCAACATCAAGAGGAAACAAAACGTAGAGATAGAACGTGAAACTACATTGTTGTGTCAAGTTTCAAGAAGCTAGCACAAACCGTGTTGGATTTAGAGTTCCAAATACATCTATCAATATAGGAGAAAACAGAGTGAAACCTAAAAATTCAAACTGGTACTGGAAATGAACACTTCAACATAGAAGAACGAAATTTGGGGAACCAAGTCGTCTTAGTGTACTGATCATTACCTGAAACTATCATCCAGTTTGGGTGAAAAAAATATTTGCTGAGATTTCTGGAGATTCGTAATTTTTGGAAGCTTGGCAACCCCTTCCCATGAAAGTGTTACTCGCCAGTCACTGCTTAGGGCAACATCAAGAGGAAACAAAACGTAGAGATAGAACGTGAAACTACTTTGTTGTGTCAAGTTTCAAGAAGCTAGAACAAACCGTGTTGGATTTAGAGTTCCAAATACATCTATCAATATAGGAGAAAACAGAGTGAAACCTAAAAATTCAAACTGTTACTGGAAATGAACGCTTCAACATAGAAGAACGAAATTTGGGGAACCAAGTCGCCTTAGTGTACTGATCATTACCTGAAAGTATCATCCAGTTTGGGTGAAAAAATATTTGCTGAGATTTCTGGAGATTCGTAATTTTTGGAAGCTTGGCAACCCCTTCCCATGAAAGTGTTTCTCGCCAGTCACTGCTTAGGGCTACATCAAGAGGAAACAAAACGTAGAGATAGAATGTGAAACTACTTTGTTGTGTCAAGTTTCAAGAAGCTAGCACAAACCATGTTGGATTTAGAGTTCCAAATACATCTATCAATATAGGAGAAAACAGAGTGAAACCTAAAAATTCAAACTGTTACTGGAAATGAACGCTTCAACATAGAAGAATGAAATTTGGGGAACCAAGTCGCCTTAGTGTACTGATCATTACCTGAAAGTATCATCCAGTTTGGGTGAAAAAATATTTGCTGAGATTTCTGGAGATTCGTAATTTTTGGAAGCTTGGCAACCCCTTCCCATGAAAGTGTTTCTCGCCAGTCACTGCCTAGGGCAACATCAAGAGGAAACAAAACGTAGAGATAGAACGTGAAACTACTTTGTTGTGTCAAGTTTCAAGAAGCTAGCACAAACCGTGTTGGATTTAGAGTTCCAAATACATCTATCAATATAGGAGAAAACAGAGTGAAACCTAAAAATTCAAACTGGTACTGGAAATGAACACTTCAACATAGAAGAACGAAATTTGGGGAACCAAGTCGTCTTAGTGTACTGATCATTACCTGAAAGTATCATCCAGTTTGGGTGAAAAAAATATTTGCTGAGATTTCTGGAGATTCGTAATTTTTGGAAGCTTGGCAACCCCTTCCCATGAAAGTGTTACTCGCCAGTCACTGCTTAGGGCAACATCAAGAGGAAACAAAACGTAGAGATAGAACGTGAAACTACTTTGTTGTGTCAAGTTTCAAGAAGCTAGAACAAACCGTGTTGGATTTAGAGTTCCAAATACATCTATCAATATAGGAGAAAACAGAGTGAAACCTAAAAATTCAAACTGTTACTGGAAATGAACGCTTCAACATAGAAGAACGAAATTTGGGGAACCAAGTCGCCTTAGTGTACTGATCATTACCTGAAAGTATCATCCAGTTTGGGTGAAAAAATATTTGCTGAGATTTCTGGAGATTCGTAATTTTTGGAAGCTTGGCAACCCCTTCCCATGAAAGTGTTTCTCGCCAGTCACTGCCTAGGGCAACATCAAGAGGAAACAAAACGTAGAGATAGAACGTGAAACTACTTTGTTGTGTCAAGTTTCAAGAAGCTAGCACAAACCGTGTTGGATTTAGAGTTCCAAATACATCTATCAATATAGGAGAAAACAGAGTGAAACCTAAAAATTCAAACTGGTACTGGAAATGAACACTTCAACATAGAAGAACGAAATTTGGGGAACCAAGTCGCCTTAGTGTACTGATCATTACCTGAAAGTATCATCCAGTTTGGGTGAAAAAATATTTGCTGAGATTTCTGGAGATTCGTAATTTTTGGAAGCTTGGCAACCCCTTCCCATGAAAGTGTTTCTCGCCAGTCACTGCTTAGGGCTACATCAAGAGGAAACAAAACGTAGAGATAGAATGTGAAACTACTTTGTTGTGTCAAGTTTCAAGAAGCTAGCACAAACCATGTTGGATTTAGAGTTCCAAATACATCTATCAATATAGGAGAAAACAGAGTGAAACCTAAAAATTCAAACTGTTACTGGAAATGAACGCTTCAACATAGAAGAATGAAATTTGGGGAACCAAGTCGCCTTAGTGTACTGATCATTACCTGAAAGTATCATCCAGTTTGGGTGAAAATATATTTGCTGAGATTTCTGGAGATTCGTAATTTTTGGAAGCTTGGCAACCCCTTCCCATGAAAGTGTTTCTCGCCAGTCACTGCCTAGGGCAACATCAAGAGGAAACAAAACGTAGAGATAGAACGTGAAACTACTTTGTTGTGTCAAGTTTCAAGAAGCTAGCACAAACCGTGTTGGATTTAGAGTTCCAAATACATCTATCAATATAGGAGAAAACAGAGTGAAACCTAAAAATTCAAACTGTTACTGGAAATGAACGCTTCAACATAGAAGAACGAAATTTGGGGAACCAAGTCGCCTTAGTGTACTGATCATTACCTGAAAGTATCATCCAGTTTGGGTGAAAAAATATTTGCTGAGATTTCTGGAGATTCGTAATTTTTGGAGACTTGGCAAACCCTTCCCATGAAAGTGTATCTCGCCAGTCACTGCTTAGGGCTACATGAAGAGGAAACAAAACGTAGAGATAGAACGTGAAACTACTTTGTTGTGTCAAGTTTCAAGAAGCTAGCAAAACCGTGTTGGATTTAGAGTTCCAAATACATCTATCAATATAGGAGAAAACAGAGTGAAACCTAAAAATTCAAACTGTTACTGGAAATGAACGCTTCAACACAGAAGAACGAAATTTGGGGAACCAAGTCGTCTTAGTGTACTGATCATTACCTGAAAGTATCATCCAGTTTGGGTGAAAAAATATTTGCTGAGATTTCTGGAGATTCGTAATTTTTGGAGACTTGGCAAACCCTTCCCATGAAAGTGTTTCTCGCCAGTCACTGCTTAGGGCTACATCAAGAGGAAACAAAACGTAGAGATAGAACGTGAAACTACTTTGTTGTGTCAAGTTTCAAGAAGCTAGCACAAACCGTGTTGGATTTAGAGTTCCAAATACATCTATCAATATAGGAGAAAACAGAGTGAAACCTAAAAATTCAAACTGTTACTGGAAATGAACGCTTCAACATAGAAGAACGAAATTTGGGGAACCAAGTCGCCTTAGTGTACTGATCATTACCTGAAAGTATCATCCAGTTTGGGTGAAAAAATATTTGCTGAGATTTCTGGAGATTCGTAATTTTTGGAAGCTTGGCAACCCCTTCCCATGAAAGTGTTTCTCGCCAGTCACTGCCTAGGGCAACATCAAGAGGAAACAAAACGTAGAGATAGAACGTGAAACTACTTTGTTGTGTCAAGTTTCAAGAAGCTAGCACAAACCGTGTTGGATTTAGAGTTCCAAATACATCTATCAATATAGGAGAAAACAGAGTGAAACCTAAAAATTCAAACTGGTACTGGAAATGAACACTTCAACATAGAAGAACGAAATTTGGGGAACCAAGTCGCCTTAGTGTACTGATCATTACCTGAAAGTATCATCCAGTTTGGGTGAAAAAATATTTGCTGAGATTTCTGGAGATTCGTAATTTTTGGAGACTTGGCAAACCCTTCCCATGAAAGTGTTTCTCGCCAGTCACTGCTTAGGGCTACATGAAGAGGAAACAAAACGTAGAGATAGAACGTGAAACTACTTTGTTGTGTCAAGTTTCAAGAAGCTAGCAAAACCGTGTTGGATTTAGAGTTCCAAATACATCTATCAATATAGGAGAAAACAGAGTGAAACCTAAAAATTCAAACTGTTACTGGAAATGAACGCTTCAACACAGAAGAACGAAATTTGGGGAACCAAGTCGTCTTAGTGTACTGATCATTACCTGAAAGTATCATCCAGTTTGGGTGAAAAAAATATTTGCTGAGATTTCTGGAGATTCGTAATTTTTGGAAGCTTGGCAACCCCTTCCCATGAAAGTGTTACTCGCCAGTCACTGCTTAGGGCAACATCAAGAGGAAACAAAACGTAGAGATAGAACGTGAAACTACTTTGTTGTGTCAAGTTTCAAGAAGCTAGAACAAACCGTGTTGGATTTAGAGTTCCAAATACATCTATCAATATAGGAGAAAACAGAGTGAAACCTAAAAATTCAAACTGTTACTGGAAATGAACGCTTCAACATAGAAGAACGAAATTTGGGGAACCAAGTCGCCTTAGTGTACTGATCATTACCTGAAAGTATCATCCAGTTTGGGTGAAAAAATATTTGCTGAGATTTCTGGAGATTCGTAATTTTTGGAAGCTTGGCAACCCCTTCCCATGAAAGTGTTTCTCGCCAGTCACTGCCTAGGGCAACATCAAGAGGAAACAAAACGTAGAGATAGAACGTGAAACTACTTTGTTGTGTCAAGTTTCAAGAAGCTAGCACAAACCGTGTTGGATTTAGAGTTCCAAATACATCTATCAATATAGGAGAAAACAGAGTGAAACCTAAAAATTCAAACTGGTACTGGAAATGAACACTTCAACATAGAAGAACGAAATTTGGGGAACCAAGTCGTCTTAGTGTACTGATCATTACCTGAAAGTATCATCCAGTTTGGGTGAAAAAAATATTTGCTGAGATTTCTGGAGATTCGTAATTTTTGGAAGCTTGGCAACCCCTTCCCATGAAAGTGTTACTCGCCAGTCACTGCTTAGGGCAACATCAAGAGGAAACAAAACGTAGAGATAGAACGTGAAACTACTTTGTTGTGTCAAGTTTCAAGAAGCTAGAACAAACCGTGTTGGATTTAGAGTTCCAAATACATCTATCAATATAGGAGAAAACAGAGTGAAACCTAAAAATTCAAACTGTTACTAGAAATGAACGCTTCAACATAGAAGAACGAAATTTGGGGAACCAAGTCGCCTTAGTGTACTGATCATTACCTGAAAGTATCATCCAGTTTGGGTGAAAAAATATTTGCTGAGATTTCTGGAGATTCGTAATATTTGGAAGCTTGGCAACCCCTTCCCATGAAAGTGTTTCTCGCCAGTCACTGCCTAGGGCAACATCAAGAGGAAACAAAACGTAGAGATAGAACGTGAAACTACTTTGTTGTGTCAAGTTTCAAGAAGCTAGCACAAACCGTGTTGGATTTAGAGTTCCAAATACATCTATCAATATAGGAGAAAACAGAGTGAAACCTAAAAATTCAAACTGGTACTGGAAATGAACACTTCAACATAGAAGAACGAAATTTGGGGAACCAAGTCGCCTTAGTGTACTGATCATTACCTGAAAGTATCATCCAGTTTGGGTGAAAAAATATTTGCTGAGATTTCTGGAGATTCGTAATTTTTGGAAGCTTGGCAACCCCTTCCCATGAAAGTGTTTCTCGCCAGTCACTGCTTAGGGCTACATCAAGAGGAAACAAAACGTAGAGATAGAATGTGAAACTACTTTGTTGTGTCAAGTTTCAAGAAGCTAGCACAAACCATGTTGGATTTAGAGTTCCAAATACATCTATCAATATAGGAGAAAACAGAGTGAAACCTAAAAATTCAAACTGTTACTGGAAATGAACGCTTCAACATAGAAGAATGAAATTTGGGGAACCAAGTCGCCTTAGTGTACTGATCATTACCTGAAAGTATCATCCAGTTTGGGTGAAAATATATTTGCTGAGATTTCTGGAGATTCGTAATTTTTGGAAGCTTGGCAACCCCTTCCCATGAAAGTGTTTCTCGCCAGTCACTGCCTAGGGCAACATCAAGAGGAAACAAAACGTAGAGATAGAACGTGAAACTACTTTGTTGTGTCAAGTTTCAAGAAGCTAGCACAAACCGTGTTGGATTTAGAGTTCCAAATACATCTATCAATATAGGAGAAAACAGAGTGAAACCTAAAAATTCAAACTGTTACTGGAAATGAACGCTTCAACATAGAAGAACGAAATTTGGGGAACCAAGTCGCCTTAGTGTACTGATCATTACCTGAAAGTATCATCCAGTTTGGGTGAAAAAATATTTGCTGAGATTTCTGGAGATTCGTAATTTTTGGAGACTTGGCAAACCCTTCCCATGAAAGTGTATCTCGCCAGTCACTGCTTAGGGCTACATGAAGAGGAAACAAAACGTAGAGATAGAACGTGAAACTACTTTGTTGTGTCAAGTTTCAAGAAGCTAGCAAAACCGTGTTGGATTTAGAGTTCCAAATACATCTATCAATATAGGAGAAAACAGAGTGAAACCTAAAAATTCAAACTGTTACTGGAAATGAACGCTTCAACACAGAAGAACGAAATTTGGGGAACCAAGTCGTCTTAGTGTACTGATCATTACCTGAAAGTATCATCCAGTTTGGGTGAAAAAATATTTGCTGAGATTTCTGGAGATTCGTAATTTTTGGAGACTTGGCAAACCCTTCCCATGAAAGTGTTTCTCGCCAGTCACTGCTTAGGGCTACATCAAGAGGAAACAAAACGTAGAGATAGAACGTGAAACTACTTTGTTGTGTCAAGTTTCAAGAAGCTAGCACAAACCGTGTTGGATTTAGAGTTCCAAATACATCTATCAATATAGGAGAAAACAGAGTGAAACCTAAAAATTCAAACTGTTACTGGAAATGAACGCTTCAACATAGAAGAACGAAATTTGGGGAACCAAGTCGCCTTAGTGTACTGATCATTACCTGAAAGTATCATCCAGTTTGGGTGAAAAAATATTTGCTGAGATTTCTGGAGATTCGTAATTTTTGGAAGCTTGGCAACCCCTTCCCATGAAAGTGTTTCTCGCCAGTCACTGCCTAGGGCAACATCAAGAGGAAACAAAACGTAGAGATAGAACGTGAAACTACTTTGTTGTGTCAAGTTTCAAGAAGCTAGCACAAACCGTGTTGGATTTAGAGTTCCAAATACATCTATCAATATAGGAGAAAACAGAGTGAAACCTAAAAATTCAAACTGGTACTGGAAATGAACACTTCAACATAGAAGAACGAAATTTGGGGAACCAAGTCGCCTTAGTGTACTGATCATTACCTGAAAGTATCATCCAGTTTGGGTGAAAAAATATTTGCTGAGATTTCTGGAGATTCGTAATTTTTGGAGACTTGGCAAACCCTTCCCATGAAAGTGTTTCTCGCCAGTCACTGCTTAGGGCTACATGAAGAGGAAACAAAACGTAGAGATAGAACGTGAAACTACTTTGTTGTGTCAAGTTTCAAGAAGCTAGCAAAACCGTGTTGGATTTAGAGTTCCAAATACATCTATCAATATAGGAGAAAACAGAGTGAAACCTAAAAATTCAAACTGTTACTGGAAATGAACGCTTCAACACAGAAGAACGAAATTTGGGGAACCAAGTCGTCTTAGTGTACTGATCATTACCTGAAAGTATCATCCAGTTTGGGTGAAAAAAATATTTGCTGAGATTTCTGGAGATTCGTAATTTTTGGAAGCTTGGCAACCCCTTCCCATGAAAGTGTTACTCGCCAGTCACTGCTTAGGGCAACATCAAGAGGAAACAAAACGTAGAGATAGAACGTGAAACTACTTTGTTGTGTCAAGTTTCAAGAAGCTAGAACAAACCGTGTTGGATTTAGAGTTCCAAATACATCTATCAATATAGGAGAAAACAGAGTGAAACCTAAAAATTCAAACTGTTACTGGAAATGAACGCTTCAACATAGAAGAACGAAATTTGGGGAACCAAGTCGCCTTAGTGTACTGATCATTACCTGAAAGTATCATCCAGTTTGGGTGAAAAAATATTTGCTGAGATTTCTGGAGATTCGTAATTTTTGGAAGCTTGGCAACCCCTTCCCATGAAAGTGTTTCTCGCCAGTCACTGCTTAGGGCTACATCAAGAGGAAACAAAACGTAGAGATAGAATGTGAAACTACTTTGTTGTGTCAAGTTTCAAGAAGCTAGCACAAACCATGTTGGATTTAGAGTTCCAAATACATCTATCAATATAGGAGAAAACAGAGTGAAACCTAAAAATTCAAACTGTTACTGGAAATGAACGCTTCAACATAGAAGAATGAAATTTGGGGAACCAAGTCGCCTTAGTGTACTGATCATTACCTGAAAGTATCATCCAGTTTGGGTGAAAAAATATTTGCTGAGATTTCTGGAGATTCGTAATTTTTGGAAGCTTGGCAACCCCTTCCCATGAAAGTGTTTCTCGCCAGTCACTGCCTAGGGCAACATCAAGAGGAAACAAAACGTAGAGATAGAACGTGAAACTACATTGTTGTGTCAAGTTTCAAGAAGCTAGCACAAACCGTGTTGGATTTAGAGTTCCAAATACATCTATCAATATAGGAGAAAACAGAGTGAAACCTAAAAATTCAAACTGGTACTGGAAATGAACACTTCAACATAGAAGAACGAAATTTGGGGAACCAAGTCGTCTTAGTGTACTGATCATTACCTGAAAGTATCATCCAGTTTGGGTGAAAAAAATATTTGCTGAGATTTCTGGAGATTCGTAATTTTTGGAAGCTTGGCAACCCCTTCCCATGAAATTGTTACTCGCCAGTCACTGCTTAGGGCAACATCAAGAGGAAACAAAACGTAGAGATAGAACGTGAAACTACTTTGTTGTGTCAAGTTTCAAGAAGCTAGAACAAACCGTGTTGGATTTAGAGTTCCAAATACATCTATCAATATAGGAGAAAACAGAGTGAAACCTAAAAATTCAAACTGTTACTGGAAATGAACGCTTCAACATAGAAGAACGAAATTTGGGGAACCAAGTCGCCTTAGTGTACTGATCATTACCTGAAAGTATCATCCAGTTTGGGTGAAAAAATATTTGCTGAGATTTCTGGAGATTCGTAATTTTTGGAAGCTTGGCAACCCCTTCCCATGAAAGTGTTTCTCGCCAGTCACTGCTTAGGGCTACATCAAGAGGAAACAAAACGTTGAGATAGAATGTGAAACTACTTTGTTGTGTCAAGTTTCAAGAAGCTAGCACAAACCATGTTGGATTTAGAGTTCCAAATACATCTATCAATATAGGAGAAAACAGAGTGAAACCTAAAAATTCAAACTGTTACTGGAAATGAACGCTTCAACATAGAAGAATGAAATTTGGGGAACCAAGTCGCCTTAGTGTACTGATCATTACCTGAAAGTATCATCCAGTTTGGGTGAAAAAATATTTGCTGAGATTTCTGGAGATTCGTAATTTTTGGAAGCTTGGCAACCCCTTCCCATGAAAGTGTTTCTCGCCAGTCACTGCCTAGGGCAACATCAAGAGGAAACAAAACGTAGAGATAGAACGTGAAACTACTTTGTTGTGTCAAGTTTCAAGAAGCTAGCACAAACCGTGTTGGATTTAGAGTTCCAAATACATCTATCAATATAGGAGAAAACAGAGTGAAACCTAAAAATTCAAACTGGTACTGGAAATGAACACTTCAACATAGAAGAACGAAATTTGGGGAACCAAGTCGTCTTAGTGTACTGATCATTACCTGAAAGTATCATCCAGTTTGGGTGAAAAAAATATTTGCTGAGATTTCTGGAGATTCGTAATTTTTGGAAGCTTGGCAACCCCTTCCCATGAAAGTGTTACTCGCCAGTCACTGCTTAGGGCAACATCAAGAGGAAACAAAACGTAGAGATAGAACGTGAAACTACTTTGTTGTGTCAAGTTTCAAGAAGCTAGAACAAACCGTGTTGGATTTAGAGTTCCAAATACATCTATCAATATAGGAGAAAACAGAGTGAAACCTAAAAATTCAAACTGTTACTGGAAATGAACGCTTCAACATAGAAGAACGAAATTTGGGGAACCAAGTCGCCTTAGTGTACTGATCATTACCTGAAAGTATCATCCAGTTTGGGTGAAAAAATATTTGCTGAGATTTCTGGAGATTCGTAATTTTTGGAAGCTTGGCAACCCCTTCCCATGAAAGTGTTTCTCGCCAGTCACTGCCTAGGGCAACATCAAGAGGAAACAAAACGTAGAGATAGAACGTGAAACTACTTTGTTGTGTCAAGTTTCAAGAAGCTAGCACAAACCGTGTTGGATTTAGAGTTCCAAATACATCTATCAATATAGGAGAAAACAGAGTGAAACCTAAAAATTCAAACTGGTACTGGAAATGAACACTTCAACATAGAAGAACGAAATTTGGGGAACCAAGTCGCCTTAGTGTACTGATCATTACCTGAAAGTATCATCCAGTTTGGGTGAAAAAATATTTGCTGAGATTTCTGGAGATTCGTAATTTTTGGAAGCTTGGCAACCCCTTCCCATGAAAGTGTTTCTCGCCAGTCACTGCTTAGGGCTACATCAAGAGGAAACAAAACGTAGAGATAGAATGTGAAACTACTTTGTTGTGTCAAGTTTCAAGAAGCTAGCACAAACCATGTTGGATTTAGAGTTCCAAATACATCTATCAATATAGGAGAAAACAGAGTGAAACCTAAAAATTCAAACTGTTACTGGAAATGAACGCTTCAACATAGAAGAATGAAATTTGGGGAACCAAGTCGCCTTAGTGTACTGATCATTACCTGAAAGTATCATCCAGTTTGGGTGAAAATATATTTGCTGAGATTTCTGGAGATTCGTAATTTTTGGAAGCTTGGCAACCCCTTCCCATGAAAGTGTTTCTCGCCAGTCACTGCCTAGGGCAACATCAAGAGGAAACAAAACGTAGAGATAGAACGTGAAACTACTTTGTTGTGTCAAGTTTCAAGAAGCTAGCACAAACCGTGTTGGATTTAGAGTTCCAAATACATCTATCAATATAGGAGAAAACAGAGTGAAACCTAAAAATTCAAACTGTTACTGGAAATGAACGCTTCAACATAGAAGAACGAAATTTGGGGAACCAAGTCGCCTTAGTGTACTGATCATTACCTGAAAGTATCATCCAGTTTGGGTGAAAAAATATTTGCTGAGATTTCTGGAGATTCGTAATTTTTGGAGACTTGGCAAACCCTTCCCATGAAAGTGTATCTCGCCAGTCACTGCTTAGGGCTACATGAAGAGGAAACAAAACGTAGAGATAGAACGTGAAACTACTTTGTTGTGTCAAGTTTCAAGAAGCTAGCAAAACCGTGTTGGATTTAGAGTTCCAAATACATCTATCAATATAGGAGAAAACAGAGTGAAACCTAAAAATTCAAACTGTTACTGGAAATGAACGCTTCAACACAGAAGAACGAAATTTGGGGAACCAAGTCGTCTTAGTGTACTGATCATTACCTGAAAGTATCATCCAGTTTGGGTGAAAAAAATATTTGCTGAGATTTCTGGAGATTCGTAATTTTTGGAAGCTTGGCAACCCCTTCCCATGAAAGTGTTACTCGCCAGTCACTGCTTAGGGCAACATCAAGAGGAAACAAAACGTAGAGATAGAACGTGAAACTACTTTGTTGTGTCAAGTTTCAAGAAGCTAGAACAAACCGTGTTGGATTTAGAGTTCCAAATACATCTATCAATATAGGAGAAAACAGAGTGAAACCTAAAAATTCAAACTGTTACTGGAAATGAACGCTTCAACATAGAAGAACGAAATTTGGGGAACCAAGTCGCCTTAGTGTACTGATCATTACCTGAAAGTATCATCCAGTTTGGGTGAAAAAATATTTGCTGAGATTTCTGGAGATTCGTAATTTTTGGAAGCTTGGCAACCCCTTCCCATGAAAGTGTTTCTCGCCAGTCACTGCTTAGGGCTACATCAAGAGGAAACAAAACGTAGAGATAGAATGTGAAACTACTTTGTTGTGTCAAGTTTCAAGAAGCTAGCACAAACCATGTTGGATTTAGAGTTCCAAATACATCTATCAATATAGGAGAAAACAGAGTGAAACCTAAAAATTCAAACTGTTACTGGAAATGAACGCTTCAACATAGAAGAATGAAATTTGGGGAACCAAGTCGCCTTAGTGTACTGATCATTACCTGAAAGTATCATCCAGTTTGGGTGAAAAAATATTTGCTGAGATTTCTGGAGATTCGTAATTTTTGGAAGCTTGGCAACCCCTTCCCATGAAAGTGTTTCTCGCCAGTCACTGCCTAGGGCAACATCAAGAGGAAACAAAACGTAGAGATAGAACGTGAAACTACTTTGTTGTGTCAAGTTTCAAGAAGCTAGCACAAACCGTGTTGGATTTAGAGTTCCAAATACATCTATCAATATAGGAGAAAACAGAGTGAAACCTAAAAATTCAAACTGGTACTGGAAATGAACACTTCAACATAGAAGAACGAAATTTGGGGAACCAAGTCGTCTTAGTGTACTGATCATTACCTGAAAGTATCATCCAGTTTGGGTGAAAAAAATATTTGCTGAGATTTCTGGAGATTCGTAATTTTTGGAAGCTTGGCAACCCCTTCCCATGAAAGTGTTACTCGCCAGTCACTGCTTAGGGCAACATCAAGAGGAAACAAAACGTAGAGATAGAACGTGAAACTACTTTGTTGTGTCAAGTTTCAAGAAGCTAGAACAAACCGTGTTGGATTTAGAGTTCCAAATACATCTATCAATATAGGAGAAAACAGAGTGAAACCTAAAAATTCAAACTGTTACTGGAAATGAACGCTTCAACATAGAAGAACGAAATTTGGGGAACCAAGTCGCCTTAGTGTACTGATCATTACCTGAAAGTATCATCCAGTTTGGGTGAAAAAATATTTGCTGAGATTTCTGGAGATTCGTAATTTTTGGAAGCTTGGCAACCCCTTCCCATGAAAGTGTTTCTCGCCAGTCACTGCTTAGGGCTACATCAAGAGGAAACAAAACGTAGAGATAGAATGTGAAACTACTTTGTTGTGTCAAGTTTCAAGAAGCTAGCACAAACCATGTTGGATTTAGAGTTCCAAATACATCTATCAATATAGGAGAAAACAGAGTGAAACCTAAAAATTCAAACTGTTACTGGAAATGAACGCTTCAACATAGAAGAATGAAATTTGGGGAACCAAGTCGCCTAAGTGTACTGATCATTACCTGAAAGTATCATCCAGTTTGGGTGAAAAAATATTTGCTGAGATTTCTGGAGATTCGTAATTTTTGGACGCTTGGCAACCCCTTCCCATGAAAGTGTTTCTCGCCAGTCACTGCCTAGGGCAACATCAAGAGGAAACAAAACGTAGAGATAGAACGTGAAACTACTTTGTTGTGTCAAGTTTCAAGAAGCTAGCACAAACCGTGTTGGATTTAGAGTTCCAAATACATCTATCAATATAGGAGAAAACAGAGTGAAACCTAAAAATTCAAACTGGTACTGGAAATGAACGCTTCAACATAGAAGAACGAAATTTGGGGAACCAAGTCGCCTTAGTGTACTGATCATTACCTGAAAGTATCATCCAGTTTGGGTGAAAAAAATATTTGCTGAGATTTCTGGAGATTCGTAATTTTTGGAAGCTTGGCAACCCCTTCCCATGAAAGTGTTTCTCGCCAGTCACTGCTTAGGGCTACATCAAGAGGAAACAAAACGTAGAGATAGAACGTGAAACTACTTTGTTGTGTCAAGTTTCAAGAAGCTAGCACAAACCATGTTGGATTTAGAGTTCCAAATACATCTATCAATATAGGAGTAAACAGAGTGAAACCTAAAAATTCAAACTGTTACTGGAAATGAACGCTTCAACATAGAAGAATGAAATTTGGGGAACCAAGTCGCCTTAGTGTACTGATCATTACCTGAAAGTATCATCCAGTTTGGGTGAAAAAATATTTGCTGAGATTTCTGGAGATTCGTAATTTTTGGAAGCTTGGCAACCCCTTCCCATGAAAGTGTTTCTCGCCAGTCACTGCTTAGGGCTACATCAAAAGGAAACAAAACGTAGAGATAGAACGTGAAACTACTTTGTTTTGTCAACTTTCAAGAAGCTAGCACAAACCGTGTTGGATTCAGAGTTCCAAATATATCTATCAATATAGGAGAAAAGAGAGTGAAACCTAAAAATTCAAACTGTTACTGGAAATGAACGCTTCAACATAGAAGAATGAAATTTGGGGAACCAAGTCGCCTTAGTGTACTGATCATTACCTGAAAGTATCATCCAGTTTGGGTGAAAAAATATTTGCTGAGATTTCTGGAGATTCGTAATTTTTGGAAGCTTGGCAACCCCTTCCCATGAAAGTGTTTCTCGCCAGTCACTGCTTAGGGCTACATCAAGAGGAAACAAAACGTAGAGATAGAATGTGAAACTACTTTGTTGTGTCAAGTTTCAAGAAGCTAGCACAAACCATGTTGGATTTAGAGTTCCAAATACATCTATCAATATAGGAGAAAACAGAGTGAAACCTAAAAATTCAAACTGTTACTGGAAATGAACGCTTCAACATAGAAGAATGAAATTTGGGGAACCAAGTCGCCTTAGTGTACTGATCATTACCTGAAAGTATCATCCAGTTTGGGTGAAAAAATATTTGCTGAGATTTCTGGAGATTCGTAATTTTTGGAAGCTTGGCAACCCCTTCCCATGAAAGTGTTTCTCGCCAGTCACTGCCTAGGGCAACATCAAGAGGAAACAAAACGTAGAGATAGAACGTGAAACTACTTTGTTGTGTCAAGTTTCAAGAAGCTAGCACAAACCGTGTTGGATTTAGAGTTCCAAATACATCTATCAATATAGGAGAAAACAGAGTGAAACCTAAAAATTCAAACTGTTACTGGAAATGAACGCTTCAACATAGAAGAACGAAATTTGGGGAACCAAGTCGCCTTAGTGTACTGATCATTACCTGAAAGTATCATCCAGTTTGGGTGAAAAAATATTTGCTGAGATTTCTGGAGATTCGTAATTTTTGGAGACTTGGCAAACCCTTCCCATGAAAGTGTATCTCGCCAGTCACTGCTTAGGGCTACATGAAGAGGAAACAAAACGTAGAGATAGAACGTGAAACTACTTTGTTGTGTCAAGTTTCAAGAAGCTAGCAAAACCGTGTTGGATTTAGAGTTCCAAATACATCTATCAATATAGGAGAAAACAGAGTGAAACCTAAAAATTCAAACTGTTACTGGAAATGAACGCTTCAACACAGAAGAACGAAATTTGGGGAACCAAGTCGTCTTAGTGTACTGATCATTACCTGAAAGTATCATCCAGTTTGGGTGAAAAAAATATTTGCTGAGATTTCTGGAGATTCGTAATTTTTGGAAGCTTGGCAACCCCTTCCCATGAAAGTGTTACTCGCCAGTCACTGCTTAGGGCAACATCAAGAGGAAACAAAACGTAGAGATAGAACGTGAAACTACTTTGTTGTGTCAAGTTTCAAGAAGCTAGAACAAACCGTGTTGGATTTAGAGTTCCAAATACATCTATCAATATAGGAGAAAACAGAGTGAAACCTAAAAATTCAAACTGTTACTGGAAATGAACGCTTCAACATAGAAGAACGAAATTTGGGGAACCAAGTCGCCTTAGTGTACTGATCATTACCTGAAAGTATCATCCAGTTTGGGTGAAAAAATATTTGCTGAGATTTCTGGAGATTCGTAATTTTTGGAAGCTTGGCAACCCCTTCCCATGAAAGTGTTTCTCGCCAGTCACTGCTTAGGGCTACATCAAGAGGAAACAAAACGTAGAGATAGAATGTGAAACTACTTTGTTGTGTCAAGTTTCAAGAAGCTAGCACAAACCATGTTGGATTTAGAGTTCCAAATACATCTATCAATATAGGAGAAAACAGAGTGAAACCTAAAAATTCAAACTGTTACTGGAAATGAACGCTTCAACATAGAAGAATGAAATTTGGGGAACCAAGTCGCCTTAGTGTACTGATCATTACCTGAAAGTATCATCCAGTTTGGGTGAAAAAATATTTGCTGAGATTTCTGGAGATTCGTAATTTTTGGAAGCTTGGCAACCCCTTCCCATGAAAGTGTTTCTCGCCAGTCACTGCCTAGGGCAACATCAAGAGGAAACAAAACGTAGAGATAGAACGTGAAACTACTTTGTTGTGTCAAGTTTCAAGAAGCTAGCACAAACCGTGTTGGATTTAGAGTTCCAAATACATCTATCAATATAGGAGAAAACAGAGTGAAACCTAAAAATTCAAACTGTTACTGGAAATGAACGCTTCAACATAGAAGAACGAAATTTGGGGAACCAAGTCGCCTTAGTGTACTGATCATTACCTGAAAGTATCATCCAGTTTGGGTGAAAAAATATTTGCTGAGATTTCTGGAGATTCGTAATTTTTGGAGACTTGGCAAACCCTTCCCATGAAAGTGTATCTCGCCAGTCACTGCTTAGGGCTACATGAAGAGGAAACAAAACGTAGAGATAGAACGTGAAACTACTTTGTTGTGTCAAGTTTCAAGAAGCTAGCAAAACCGTGTTGGATTTAGAGTTCCAAATACATCTATCAATATAGGAGAAAACAGAGTGAAACCTAAAAATTCAAACTGTTACTGGAAATGAACGCTTCAACACAGAAGAACGAAATTTGGGGAACCAAGTCGTCTTAGTGTACTGATCATTACCTGAAAGTATCATCCAGTTTGGGTGAAAAAAATATTTGCTGAGATTTCTGGAGATTCGTAATTTTTGGAAGCTTGGCAACCCCTTCCCATGAAAGTGTTACTCGCCAGTCACTGCTTAGGGCAACATCAAGAGGAAACAAAACGTAGAGATAGAACGTGAAACTACTTTGTTGTGTCAAGTTTCAAGAAGCTAGAACAAACCGTGTTGGATTTAGAGTTCCAAATACATCTATCAATATAGGAGAAAACAGAGTGAAACCTAAAAATTCAAACTGTTACTGGAAATGAACGCTTCAACATAGAAGAACGAAATTTGGGGAACCAAGTCGCCTTAGTGTACTGATCATTACCTGAAAGTATCATCCAGTTTGGGTGAAAAAATATTTGCTGAGATTTCTGGAGATTCGTAATTTTTGGAAGCTTGGCAACCCCTTCCCATGAAAGTGTTTCTCGCCAGTCACTGCTTAGGGCTACATCAAGAGGAAACAAAACGTAGAGATAGAATTTGAAACTACTTTGTTGTGTCAAGTTTCAAGAAGCTAGCACAAACCGTTTTGGATTTAGCGTTCCAAATACATCTATCAATATAGGAGAAAACAGAGTGAAACCTAAAAATTCAAACTGTTACTGGAAATGAACGCTTCAACATAGAAGAATGAAATTTGGGGAACCAAGTCGCCTTAGTGTACTGATCATTACCTGAAAGTATCATCCAGTTTGGGTGAAAAAATATTTGCTGAGATTTCTGGAGATTCGTAATTTTTGGAGACTTGGCAAACCCTTCCCATGAAAGTGTTTCTCGCCAGTCACTGCTTAGGGCTACATCAAGAGGAAACAAAACGTAGAGATAGAACGTGAAACTACTTTGCTGTGTCAAGTTTCAAGAAGCTAGCACAAACCGTTTTGGATTTAGCGTTCCAAATACATCTATCAATATAGGAGAAAACAGAGTGAAACCTAAAAATTCAAACTGTTACTGGAAATGAACGCTTCAACATAGAAGAACGAAATTTGGGGAACCAAGTCGCCTTAGTGTACTGATCATTACCTGAAAGTATCATCCAGTTTGGGTGAAAAAATATTTGCTGAGATTTCTGGAGATTCGTAATTTTTGGAAGCTTGGCAACCCCTTCCCATGAAAGTGTTTCTCGCCAGTCACTGCCTAGGGCAACATCAAGAGGAAACAAAACGTAGAGATAGAACGTGAAACTACATTGTTGTGTCAAGTTTCAAGAAGCTAGCACAAACCGTGTTGGATTTAGAGTTCCAAATACATCTATCAATATAGGAGAAAACAGAGTGAAACCTAAAAATTCAAACTGGTACTGGAAATGAACACTTCAACATAGAAGAACGAAATTTGGGGAACCAAGTCGTCTTAGTGTACTGATCATTACCTGAAAGTATCATCCAGTTTGGGTGAAAAAAATATTTGCTGAGATTTCTGGAGATTCGTAATTTTTGGAAGCTTGGCAAACCCTTCCCATGAAAGTGTTACTCGCCAGTCACTGCTTAGGGCAACATCAAGAGGAAACAAAACGTAGAGATAGAACGTGAAACTACTTTGTTGTGTCAAGTTTCAAGAAGCTAGAACAAACCGTGTTGGATTTAGAGTTCCAAATACATCTATCAATATAGGAGAAAACAGAGTGAAACCTAAAAATTCAAACTGTTACTGGAAATGAACGCTTCAACATAGAAGAACGAAATTTGGGGAACCAAGTCGCCTTAGTGTACTGATCATTACCTGAAAGTATCATCCAGTTTGGGTGAAAAAATATTTGCTGAGATTTCTGGAGATTCGTAATTTTTGGAAGCTTGGCAACCCCTTCCCATGAAAGTGTTTCTCGCCAGTCACTGCTTAGGGCTACATCAAGAAGAAACAAAACGTAGAGATAGAATGTGAAACTACTTTGTTGTGTCAAGTTTCAAGAAGCTAGCACAAACCATGTTGGATTTAGAGTTCCAAATACATCTATCAATATAGGAGAAAACAGAGTGAAACCTAAAAATTCAAACTGTTACTGGAAATGAACGCTTCAACATAGAAGAATGAAATTTGGGGAACCAAGTCGCCTTAGTGTACTGATCATTACCTGAAAGTATCATCCAGTTTGGGTGAAAAAATATTTGCTGAGATTTCTGGAGATTCGTAATTTTTGGAGACTTGGCAAACCCTTCCCATGAAAGTGTTTCTCGCCAGTCACTGCTTAGGGCTACATCAAGAGGAAACAAAACGTAGAGATAGAACGTGAAACTACTTTTCTGTGTCAAGTTTCAAGAAGCTAGCACAAACCGTTTTGGATTTAGCGTTCCAAATACATCTATCAATATAGGAGAAAAGAGAGTGAAACCTAAAAATTCAAACTGTTACTGGAAATGAACGCTTCAACATAGAAGAATGAAATTTGGGGAACCAAGTCGCCTTAGTGTACTGATCATTACCTGAAAGTATCATCCAGTTTGGGTGAAAAAATATTTGCTGAGATTTCTGGAGATTCGTAATTTTTGGAGACTTGGCAAACCCTTCCCATGAAAGTGTTTCTCGCCAGTCACTGCTTAGGGCTACATCAAGAGGAAACAAAACGTAGAGATAGAATGTGAAACTACTTTGTTGTGTCAAGCTTCAAGAAGCTACCACAAATCGTGTTGGATTTAGAGTTCCAATACATCTATCAATATAGGAGAAAACAGAGTGAAACCTAAAAATTCAAACTGTTACTGGAAATGAACGCTTCAACATAGAAGAACGAAATTTGGGGAACCAAGTCGCCTTAGTGTACTGATCATTACCTGAAAGTATCATCCAGTTTGGGTGAAAAAATATTTGCTGAGATTTCTGGAGATTCGTAATTTTTGGAGACTTGGCAAACCCTTCCCATGAAAGTGTATCTCGCCAGTCACTGCTTAGGGCTACATGAAGAGGAAACAAAACGTAGAGATAGAACGTGAAACTACTTTGTTGTGTCAAGTTTCAAGAAGCTAGCAAAACCGTGTTGGATTTAGAGTTCCAAATACATCTATCAATATAGGAGAAAACAGAGTGAAACCTAAAAATTCAAACTGTTACTGGAAATGAACGCTTCAACACAGAAGAACGAAATTTGGGGAACCAAGTCGTCTTAGTGTACTGATCATTACCTGAAAGTATCATCCAGTTTGGGTGAAAAAAATATTTGCTGAGATTTCTGGAGATTCGTAATTTTTGGAAGCTTGGCAACCCCTTCCCATGAAAGTGTTACTCGCCAGTCACTGCTTAGGGCAACATCAAGAGGAAACAAAACGTAGAGATAGAACGTGAAACTACTTTGTTGTGTCAAGTTTCAAGAAGCTAGAACAAACCGTGTTGGATTTAGAGTTCCAAATACATCTATCAATATAGGAGAAAACAGAGTGAAACCTAAAAATTCAAACTGTTACTGGAAATGAACGCTTCAACATAGAAGAACGAAATTTGGGGAACCAAGTCGCCTTAGTGTACTGATCATTACCTGAAAGTATCATCCAGTTTGGGTGAAAAAATATTTGCTGAGATTTCTGGAGATTCGTAATTTTTGGAAGCTTGGCAACCCCTTCCCATGAAAGTGTTTCTCGCCAGTCACTGCTTAGGGCTACATCAAGAGGAAACAAAACGTAGAGATAGAATGTGAAACTACTTTGTTGTGTCAAGTTTCAAGAAGCTAGCACAAACCATGTTGGATTTAGAGTTCCAAATACATCTATCAATATAGGAGAAAACAGAGTGAAACCTAAAAATTCAAACTGTTACTGGAAATGAACGCTTCAACATAGAAGAATGAAATTTGGGGAACCAAGTCGCCTTAGTGTACTGATCATTACCTGAAAGTATCATCCAGTTTGGGTGAAAAAATATTTGCTGAGATTTCTGGAGATTCGTAATTTTTGGAGACTTGGCAAACCCTTCCCATGAAAGTGTTTCTCGCCAGTCACTGCTTAGGGCTACATCAAGAGGAAACAAAACGTAGAGATAGAACGTGAAACTACTTTGCTGTGTCAAGTATCAAGAAGCTAGCACAAACCGTTTTGGATTTAGCGTTCCAAATACATCTATCAATATAGGAGAAAACAGAGTGAAACCTAAAAATTCAAACTGTTACTGGAAATGAACGCTTCAACATAGAAGAACGAAATTTGGGGAACCAAGTCGCCTTAGTGTACTGATCATTACCTGAAAGTATCATCCAGTTTGGGTGAAAAAATATTTGCTGAGATTTCTGGAGATTCGTAATTTTTGGAAGCTTGGCAACCCCTTCCCATGAAAGTGTTTCTCGCCAGTCACTGCCTAGGGCAACATCAAGAGGAAACAAAACGTAGAGATAGAACGTGAAACTACATTGTTGTGTCAAGTTTCAAGAAGCTAGCACAAACCGTGTTGGATTTAGAGTTCCAAATACATCTATCAATATAGGAGAAAACAGAGTGAAACCTAAAAATTCAAACTGGTACTGGAAATGAACACTTCAACATAGAAGAACGAAATTTGGGGAACCAAGTCGTCTTAGTGTACTGATCATTACCTGAAAGTATCATCCAGTTTGGGTGAAAAAAATATTTGCTGAGATTTCTGGAGATTCGTAATTTTTGGAAGCTTGGCAACCCCTTCCCATGAAAGTGTTACTCGCCAGTCACTGCTTAGGGCAACATCAAGAGGAAACAAAACGTAGAGATAGAACGTGAAACTACTTTGTTGTGTCAAGTTTCAAGAAGCTAGAACAAACCGTGTTGGATTTAGAGTTCCAAATACATCTATCAATATAGGAGAAAACAGAGTGAAACCTAAAAATTCAAACTGTTACTGGAAATGAACGCTTCAACATAGAAGAACGAAATTTGGGGAACCAAGTCGCCTTAGTGTACTGATCATTACCTGAAAGTATCATCCAGTTTGGGTGAAAAAATATTTGCTGAGATTTCTGGAGATTCGTAATTTTTGGAAGCTTGGCAACCCCTTCCCATGAAAGTGTTTCTCGCCAGTCACTGCTTAGGGCTACATCAAGAGGAAACAAAACGTAGAGATAGAATGTGAAACTACTTTGTTGTGTCAAGTTTCAAGAAGCTAGCACAAACCATGTTGGATTTAGAGTTCCAAATACATCTATCAATATAGGAGAAAACAGAGTGAAACCTAAAAATTCAAACTGTTACTGGAAATGAACGCTTCAACATAGAAGAATGAAATTTGGGGAACCAAGTCGCCTAAGTGTACTGATCATTACCTGAAAGTATCATCCAGTTTGGGTGAAAAAATATTTGCTGAGATTTCTGGAGATTCGTAATTTTTGGACGCTTGGCAACCCCTTCCCATGAAAGTGTTTCTCGCCAGTCACTGCCTAGGGCAACATCAAGAGGAAACAAAACGTAGAGATAGAACGTGAAACTACTTTGTTGTGTCAAGTTTCAAGAAGCTAGCACAAACCGTGTTGGATTTAGAGTTCCAAATACATCTATCAATATAGGAGAAAACAGAGTGAAACCTAAAAATTCAAACTGGTACTGGAAATGAACGCTTCAACATAGAAGAACGAAATTTGGGGAACCAAGTCGCCTTAGTGTACTGATCATTACCTGAAAGTATCATCCAGTTTGGGTGAAAAAATATTTGCTGAGATTTCTGGAGATTCGTAATTTTTGGAAGCTTGGCAACCCCTTCCCATGAAAGTGTTTCTCGCCAGTCACTGCTTAGGGCTACATCAAGAGGAAACAAAACGTAGAGATAGAACGTGAAACTACTTTGTTGTGTCAAGTTTCAAGAAGCTAGCACAAACCATGTTGGATTTAGAGTTCCAAATACATCTATCAATATAGGAGTAAACAGAGTGAAACCTAAAAATTCAAACTGTTACTGGAAATGAACGCTTCAACATAGAAGAATGAAATTTGGGGAACCAAGTCGCCTTAGTGTACTGATCATTACCTGAAAGTATCATCCAGTTTGGGTGAAAAAATATTTGCTGAGATTTCTGGAGATTCGTAATTTTTGGAAGCTTGGCAACCCCTTCCCATGAAAGTGTTTCTCGCCAGTCACTGCTTAGGGCTACATCAAGAGGAAACAAAACGTAGAGATAGAACGTGAAACTACTTTGTTTTGTCAACTTTCAAGAAGCTAGCACAAACCGTGTTGGATTCAGAGTTCCAAATATATCTATCAATATAGGAGAAAAGAGAGTGAAACCTAAAAATTCAAACTGTTACTGGAAATGAACGCTTCAACATAGAAGAATGAAATTTGGGGAACCAAGTCGCCTTAGTGTACTGATCATTACCTGAAAGTATCATCCAGTTTGGGTGAAAAAATATTTGCTGAGATTTCTGGAGATTCGTAATTTTTGGAAGCTTGGCAACCCCTTCCCATGAAAGTGTTTCTCGCCAGTCACTGCTTAGGGCTACATCAAGAGGAAACAAAACGTAGAGATAGAATGTGAAACTACTTTGTTGTGTCAAGTTTCAAGAAGCTAGCACAAACCATGTTGGATTTAGAGTTCCAAATACATCTATCAATATAGGAGAAAACAGAGTGAAACCTAAAAATTCAAACTGTTACTGGAAATGAACGCTTCAACATAGAAGAATGAAATTTGGGGAACCAAGTCGCCTTAGTGTACTGATCATTACCTGAAAGTATCATCCAGTTTGGGTGAAAAAATATTTGCTGAGATTTCTGGAGATTCGTAATTTTTGGAAGCTTGGCAACCCCTTCCCATGAAAGTGTTTCTCGCCAGTCACTGCCTAGGGCAACATCAAGAGGAAACAAAACGTAGAGATAGAACGTGAAACTACTTTGTTGTGTCAAGTTTCAAGAAGCTAGCACAAACCGTGTTGGATTTAGAGTTCCAAATACATCTATCAATATAGGAGAAAACAGAGTGAAACCTAAAAATTCAAACTGTTACTGGAAATGAACGCTTCAACATAGAAGAACGAAATTTGGGGAACCAAGTCGCCTTAGTGTACTGATCATTACCTGAAAGTATCATCCAGTTTGGGTGAAAAAATATTTGCTGAGATTTCTGGAGATTCGTAATTTTTGGAGACTTGGCAAACCCTTCCCATGAAAGTGTATCTCGCCAGTCACTGCTTAGGGCTACATGAAGAGGAAACAAAACGTAGAGATAGAACGTGAAACTACTTTGTTGTGTCAAGTTTCAAGAAGCTAGCAAAACCGTGTTGGATTTAGAGTTCCAAATACATCTATCAATATAGGAGAAAACAGAGTGAAACCTAAAAATTCAAACTGTTACTGGAAATGAACGCTTCAACACAGAAGAACGAAATTTGGGGAACCAAGTCGTCTTAGTGTACTGATCATTACCTGAAAGTATCATCCAGTTTGGGTGAAAAAAATATTTGCTGAGATTTCTGGAGTTTCGTAATTTTTGGAAGCTTGGCAACCCCTTCCCATGAAAGTGTTACTCGCCAGTCACTGCTTAGGGCAACATCAAGAGGAAACAAAACGTAGAGATAGAACGTGAAACTACTTTGTTGTGTCAAGTTTCAAGAAGCTAGAACAAACCGTGTTGGATTTAGAGTTCCAAATACATCTATCAATATAGGAGAAAACAGAGTGAAACCTAAAAATTCAAACTGTTACTGGAAATGAACGCTTCAACATAGAAGAACGAAATTTGGGGAACCAAGTCGCCTTAGTGTACTGATCATTACCTGAAAGTATCATCCAGTTTGGGTGAAAAAATATTTGCTGAGATTTCTGGAGATTCGTAATTTTTGGAAGCTTGGCAACCCCTTCCCATGAAAGTGTTTCTCGCCAGTCACTGCTTAGGGCTACATCAAGAGGAAACAAAACGTAGAGATAGAATGTGAAACTACTTTGTTGTGTCAAGTTTCAAGAAGCTAGCACAAACCATGTTGGATTTAGAGTTCCAAATACATCTATCAATATAGGAGAAAACAGAGTGAAACCTAAAAATTCAAACTGTTACTGGAAATGAACGCTTCAACATAGAAGAATGAAATTTGGGGAACCAAGTCGCCTTAGTGTACTGATCATTACCTGAAAGTATCATCCAGTTTGGGTGAAAAAATATTTGCTGAGATTTCTGGAGATTCGTAATTTTTGGAAGCTTGGCAACCCCTTCCCATGAAAGTGTTTCTCGCCAGTCACTGCCTAGGGCAACATCAAGAGGAAACAAAACGTAGAGATAGAACGTGAAACTACTTTGTTGTGTCAAGTTTCAAGAAGCTAGCACAAACCGTGTTGGATTTAGAGTTCCAAATACATCTATCAATATAGGAGAAAACAGAGTGAAACCTAAAAATTCAAACTGTTACTGGAAATGAACGCTTCAACATAGAAGAACGAAATTTGGGGAACCAAGTCGCCTTAGTGTACTGATCATTACCTGAAAGTATCATCCAGTTTGGGTGAAAAAATATTTGCTGAGATTTCTGGAGATTCGTAATTTTTGGAGACTTGGCAAACCCTTCCCATGAAAGTGTATCTCGCCAGTCACTGCTTAGGGCTACATGAAGAGGAAACAAAACGTAGAGATAGAACGTGAAACTACTTTGTTGTGTCAAGTTTCAAGAAGCTAGCAAAACCGTGTTGGATTTAGAGTTCCAAATACATCTATCAATATAGGAGAAAACAGAGTGAAACCTAAAAATTCAAACTGTTACTGGAAATGAACGCTTCAACACAGAAGAACGAAATTTGGGGAACCAAGTCGTCTTAGTGTACTGATCATTACCTGAAAGTATCATCCAGTTTGGGTGAAAAAAATATTTGCTGAGATTTCTGGAGATTCGTAATTTTTGGAAGCTTGGCAACCCCTTCCCATGAAAGTGTTACTCGCCAGTCACTGCTTAGGGCAACATCAAGAGGAAACAAAACGTAGAGATAGAACGTGAAACTACTTTGTTGTGTCAAGTTTCAAGAAGCTAGAACAAACCGTGTTGGATTTAGAGTTCCAAATACATCTATCAATATAGGAGAAAACAGAGTGAAACCTAAAAATTCAAACTGTTACTGGAAATGAACGCTTCAACATAGAAGAACGAAATTTGGGGAACCAAGTCGCCTTAGTGTACTGATCATTACCTGAAAGTATCATCCAGTTTGGGTGAAAAAATATTTGCTGAGATTTCTGGAGATTCGTAATTTTTGGAAGCTTGGCAACCCCTTCCCATGAAAGTGTTTCTCGCCAGTCACTGCTTAGGGCTACATCAAGAGGAAACAAAACGTAGAGATAGAATGTGAAACTACTTTGTTGTGTCAAGTTTCAAGAAGCTAGCACAAACCGTTTTGGATTTAGCGTTCCAAATACATCTATCAATATAGGAGAAAACAGAGTGAAACCTAAAAATTCAAACTGTTACTGGAAATGAACGCTTCAACATAGAAGAATGAAATTTGGGGAACCAAGTCGCCTTAGTGTACTGATCATTACCTGAAAGTATCATCCAGTTTGGGTGAAAAAATATTTGCTGAGATTTCTGGAGATTCGTAATTTTTGGAGACTTGGCAAACCCTTCCCATGAAAGTGTTTCTCGCCAGTCACTGCTTAGGGCTACATCAAGAGGAAACAAAACGTAGAGATAGAACGTGAAACTACTTTGCTGTGTCAAGTTTCAAGAAGCTAGCACAAACCGTTTTGGATTTAGCGTTCCAAATACATCTATCAATATAGGAGAAAACAGAGTGAAACCTAAAAATTCAAACTGTTACTGGAAATGAACGCTTCAACATAGAAGAACGAAATTTGGGGAACCAAGTCGCCTTAGTGTACTGATCATTACCTGAAAGTATCATCCAGTTTGGGTGAAAAAATATTTGCTGAGATTTCTGGAGATTCGTAATTTTTGGAAGCTTGGCAACCCCTTCCCATGAAAGTGTTTCTCGCCAGTCACTGCCTAGGGCAACATCAAGAGGAAACAAAACGTAGAGATAGAACGTGAAACTACATTGTTGTGTCAAGTTTCAAGAAGCTAGCACAAACCGTGTTGGATTTAGAGTTCCAAATACATCTATCAATATAGGAGAAAACAGAGTGAAACCTAAAAATTCAAACTGGTACTGGAAATGAACACTTCAACATAGAAGAACGAAATTTGGGGAACCAAGTCGTCTTAGTGTACTGATCATTACCTGAAAGTATCATCCAGTTTGGGTGAAAAAAATATTTGCTGAGATTTCTGGAGATTCGTAATTTTTGGAAGCTTGGCAACCCCTTCCCATGAAAGTGTTACTCGCCAGTCACTGCTTAGGGCAACATCAAGAGGAAACAAAACGTAGAGATAGAACGTGAAACTACTTTGTTGTGTCAAGTTTCAAGAAGCTAGAACAAACCGTGTTGGATTTAGAGTTCCAAATACATCTATCAATATAGGAGAAAACAGAGTGAAACCTAAAAATTCAAACTGTTACTGGAAATGAACGCTTCAACATAGAAGAACGAAATTTGGGGAACCAAGTCGCCTTAGTGTACTGATCATTACCTGAAAGTATCATCCAGTTTGGGTGAAAAAATATTTGCTGAGATTTCTGGAGATTCGTAATTTTTGGAAGCTTGGCAACCCCTTCCCATGAAAGTGTTTCTCGCCAGTCACTGCTTAGGGCTACATCAAGAAGAAACAAAACGTAGAGATAGAATGTGAAACTACTTTGTTGTGTCAAGTTTCAAGAAGCTAGCACAAACCATGTTGGATTTAGAGTTCCAAATACATCTATCAATATAGGAGAAAACAGAGTGAAACCTAAAAATTCAAACTGTTACTGGAAATGAACGCTTCAACATAGAAGAACGAAATTTGGGGAACCAAGTCGCCTTAGTGTACTGATCATTACCTGAAAGTATCATCCAGTTTGGGTGAAAAAATATTTGCTGAGATTTCTGGAGATTCGTAATTTTTGGAGACTTGGCAAACCCTTCCCATGAAAGTGTTTCTCGCCAGTCACTGCTTAGGGCTACATCAAGAGGAAACAAAACGTAGAGATAGAACGTGAAACTACTTTTCTGTGTCAAGTTTCAAGAAGCTAGCACAAACCGTTTTGGATTTAGCGTTCCAAATACATCTATCAATATAGGAGAAAAGAGAGTGAAACCTAAAAATTCAAACTGTTACTGGAAATGAACGCTTCAACATAGAAGAATGAAATTTGGGGAACCAAGTCGCCTTAGTGTACTGATCATTACCTGAAAGTATCATCCAGTTTGGGTGAAAAAATATTTGCTGAGATTTCTGGAGATTCGTAATTTTTGGAGACTTGGCAAACCCTTCCCATGAAAGTGTTTCTCGCCAGTCACTGCTTAGGGCTACATCAAGAGGAAACAAAACGTAGAGATAGAATGTGAAACTACTTTGTTGTGTCAAGCTTCAAGAAGCTACCACAAATCGTGTTGGATTTAGAGTTCCAATACATCTATCAATATAGGAGAAAACAGAGTGAAACCTAAAAATTCAAACTGTTACTGGAAATGAACGCTTCAACATAGAAGAACAAAATTTGGGGAACCAAGTCGCCTTAGTGTACTGATCATTACCTGAAAGTATCATCCAGTTTGGGTGAAAAAATATTTGCTGAGATTTCTGGAGATTCGTAATTTTTGGAAGCTTGGCAACCCCTTCCCATGAAAGTGTTTCTCGCCAGTCACTGCCTAGGGCAACATCAAGAGGAAACAAAACGTAGAGATAGAACGTGAAACTACTTTGTTGTGTCAAGTTTCAAGAAGCTAGCACAAACCGTGTTGGATTTAGAGTTCCAAATACATCTATCAATATAGGAGAAAACAGAGTGAAACCTAAAAATTCAAACTGTTACTGGAAATGAACGCTTCAACATAGAAGAACGAAATTTGGGGAACCAAGTCGTCTTAGTGTACTGATCATTACCTGAAAGTATCATCCAGTTTGGGTGAAAAAATATTTGCTGAGATTTCTGGAGATTCGTAATTTTTGGAGACTTGGCAAACCCTTCCCATGAAAGTGTATCTCGCCAGTCACTGCTTAGGGCTACATGAAGAGGAAACAAAACGTAGAGATAGAACGTGAAACTACTTTGTTGTGTCAAGTTTCAAGAAGCTAGCAAAACCGTGTTGGATTTAGAGTTCCAAATACATCTATCAATATAGGAGAAAACAGAGTGAAACCTAAAAATTCAAACTGTTACTGGAAATGAACGCTTCAACACAGAAGAACGAAATTTGGGGAACCAAGTCGTCTTAGTGTACTGATCATTACCTGAAAGTATCATCCAGTTTGGGTGAAAAAAATATTTGCTGAGATTTCTGGAGATTCGTAATTTTTGGAAGCTTGGCAACCCCTTCCCATGAAAGTGTTACTCGCCAGTCACTGCTTAGGGCAACATCAAGAGGAAACAAAACGTAGAGATAGAACGTGAAACTACTTTGTTGTGTCAAGTTTCAAGAAGCTAGAACAAACCGTGTTGGATTTAGAGTTCCAAATACATCTATCAATATAGGAGAAAACAGAGTGAAACCTAAAAATTCAAACTGTTACTGGAAATGAACGCTTCAACATAGAAGAACGAAATTTGGGGAACCAAGTCGCCTTAGTGTACTGATCATTACCTGAAAGTATCATCCAGTTTGGGTGAAAAAATATTTGCTGAGATTTCTGGAGATTCGTAATTTTTGGAAGCTTGGCAACCCCTTCCCATGAAAGTGTTTCTCGCCAGTCACTGCTTAGGGCTACATCAAGAGGAAACAAAACGTAGAGATAGAATGTGAAACTACTTTGTTGTGTCAAGTTTCAAGAAGCTAGCACAAACCATGTTGGATTTAGCGTTCCAAATACATCTATCAATATAGGAGAAAACAGAGTGAAACCTAAAAATTCAAACTGTTACTGGAAATGAACGCTTCAACATAGAAGAATGAAATTTGGGGAACCAAGTCGCCTTAGTGTACTGATCATTACCTGAAAGTATCATCCAGTTTGGGTGAAAAAATATTTGCTGAGATTTCTGGAGATTCGTAATTTTTGGAGACTTGGCAAACCCTTCCCATGAAAGTGTTTCTCGCCAGTCACTGCTTAGGGCTACATCAAGAGGAAACAAAACGTAGAGATAGAACGTGAAACTACTTTGCTGTGTCAAGTATCAAGAAGCTAGCACAAACCGTTTTGGATTTAGCGTTCCAAATACATCTATCAATATAGGAGAAAACAGAGTGAAACCTAAAAATTCAAACTGTTACTGGAAATGAACGCTTCAACATAGAAGAACGAAATTTGGGGAACCAAGTCGCCTTAGTGTACTGATCATTACCTGAAAGTATCATCCAGTTTGGGTGAAAAAATATTTGCTGAGATTTCTGGAGATTCGTAATTTTTGGAAGCTTGGCAACCCCTTCCCATGAAAGTGTTTCTCGCCAGTCACTGCCTAGGGCAACATCAAGAGGAAACAAAACGTAGAGATAGAACGTGAAACTACATTGTTGTGTCAAGTTTCAAGAAGCTAGCACAAACCGTGTTGGATTTAGAGTTCCAAATACATCTATCAATATAGGAGAAAACAGAGTGAAACCTAAAAATTCAAACTGGTACTGGAAATGAACACTTCAACATAGAAGAACGAAATTTGGGGAACCAAGTCGTCTTAGTGTACTGATCATTACCTGAAAGTATCATCCAGTTTGGGTGAAAAAAATATTTGCTGAGATTTCTGGAGATTCGTAATTTTTGGAAGCTTGGCAACCCCTTCCCATGAAAGTGTTACTCGCCAGTCACTGCTTAGGGCAACATCAAGAGGAAACAAAACGTAGAGATAGAACGTGAAACTACTTTGTTGTGTCAAGTTTCAAGAAGCTAGAACAAACCGTGTTGGATTTAGAGTTCCAAATACATCTATCAATATAGGAGAAAACAGAGTGAAACCTAAAAATTCAAACTGTTACTGGAAATGAACGCTTCAACATAGAAGAACGAAATTTGGGGAACCAAGTCGCCTTAGTGTACTGATCATTACCTGAAAGTATCATCCAGTTTGGGTGAAAAAATATTTGCTGAGATTTCTGGAGATTCGTAATTTTTGGAAGCTTGGCAACCCCTTCCCATGAAAGTGTTTCTCGCCAGTCACTGCTTAGGGCTACATCAAGAAGAAACAAAACGTAGAGATAGAATGTGAAACTACTTTGTTGTGTCAAGTTTCAAGAAGCTAGCACAAACCATGTTGGATTTAGAGTTCCAAATACATCTATCAATATAGGAGAAAACAGAGTGAAACCTAAAAATTCAAACTGTTACTGGAAATGAACGCTTCAACATAGAAGAATGAAATTTGGGGAACCAAGTCGCCTTAGTGTACTGATCATTACCTGAAAGTATCATCCAGTTTGGGTGAAAAAATATTTGCTGAGATTTCTGGAGATTCGTAATTTTTGGAGACTTGGCAAACCCTTCCCATGAAAGTGTTTCTCGCCAGTCACTGCTTAGGGCTACATCAAGAGGAAACAAAACGTAGAGATAGAACGTGAAACTACTTTTCTGTGTCAAGTTTCAAGAAGCTAGCACAAACCGTTTTGGATTTAGCGTTCCAAATACATCTATCAATATAGGAGAAAAGAGAGTGAAACCTAAAAATTCAAACTGTTACTGGAAATGAACGCTTCAACATAGAAGAATGAAATTTGGGGAACCAAGTCGCCTTAGTGTACTGATCATTACCTGAAAGTATCATCCAGTTTGGGTGAAAAAATATTTGCTGAGATTTCTGGAGATTCGTAATTTTTGGAGACTTGGCAAACCCTTCCCATGAAAGTGTTTCTCGCCAGTCACTGCTTAGGGCTACATCAAGAGGAAACAAAACGTAGAGATAGAATGTGAAACTACTTTGTTGTGTCAAGCTTCAAGAAGCTACCACAAATCGTGTTGGATTTAGAGTTCCAATACATCTATCAATATAGGAGAAAACAGAGTGAAACCTAAAAATTCAAACTGTTACTGGAAATGAACGCTTCAACATAGAAGAACAAAATTTGGGGAACCAAGTCGCCTTAGTGTACTGATCATTACCTGAAAGTATCATCCAGTTTGGGTGAAAAAATATTTGCTGAGATTTCTGGAGATTCGTAATTTTTGGAAGCTTGGCAACCCCTTCCCATGAAAGTGTTTCTCGCCAGTCACTGCCTAGGGCAACATCAAGAGGAAACAAAACGTAGAGATAGAACGTGAAACTACTTTGTTGTGTCAAGTTTCAAGAAGCTAGCACAAACCGTGTTGGATTTAGAGTTCCAAATACATCTATCAATATAGGAGAAAACAGAGTGAAACCTAAAAATTCAAACTGTTACTGGAAATGAACGCTTCAACATAGAAGAACGAAATTTGGGGAACCAAGTCGCCTTAGTGTACTGATCATTACCTGAAAGTATCATCCAGTTTGGGTGAAAAAATATTTGCTGAGATTTCTGGAGATTCGTAATTTTTGGAGACTTGGCAAACCCTTCCCATGAAAGTGTATCTCGCCAGTCACTGCTTAGGGCTACATGAAGAGGAAACAAAACGTAGAGATAGAACGTGAAACTACTTTGTTGTGTCAAGTTTCAAGAAGCTAGCAAAACCGTGTTGGATTTAGAGTTCCAAATACATCTATCAATATAGGAGAAAACAGAGTGAAACCTAAAAATTCAAACTGTTACTGGAAATGAACGCTTCAACACAGAAGAACGAAATTTGGGGAACCAAGTCGTCTTAGTGTACTGATCATTACCTGAAAGTATCATCCAGTTTGGGTGAAAAAAATATTTGCTGAGATTTCTGGAGATTCGTAATTTTTGGAAGCTTGGCAACCCCTTCCCATGAAAGTGTTACTCGCCAGTCACTGCTTAGGGCAACATCAAGAGGAAACAAAACGTAGAGATAGAACGTGAAACTACTTTGTTGTGTCAAGTTTCAAGAAGCTAGAACAAACCGTGTTGGATTTAGAGTTCCAAATACATCTATCAATATAGGAGAAAACAGAGTGAAACCTAAAAATTCAAACTGTTACTGGAAATGAACGCTTCAACATAGAAGAACGAAATTTGGGGAACCAAGTCGCCTTAGTGTACTGATCATTACCTGAAAGTATCATCCAGTTTGGGTGAAAAAATATTTGCTGAGATTTCTGGAGATTCGTAATTTTTGGAAGCTTGGCAACCCCTTCCCATGAAAGTGTTTCTCGCCAGTCACTGCTTAGGGCTACATCAAGAGGAAACAAAACGTAGAGATAGAATGTGAAACTACTTTGTTGTGTCAAGTTTCAAGAAGCTAGCACAAACCATGTTGGATTTAGAGTTCCAAATACATCTATCAATATAGGAGAAAACAGAGTGAAACCTAAAAATTCAAACTGTTACTGGAAATGAACGCTTCAACATAGAAGAATGAAATTTGGGGAACCAAGTCGCCTTAGTGTACTGATCATTACCTGAAAGTATCATCCAGTTTGGGTGAAAAAATATTTGCTGAGATTTCTGGAGATTCGTAATTTTTGGAGACTTGGCAAACCCTTCCCATGAAAGTGTTTCTCGCCAGTCACTGCTTAGGGCTACATCAAGAGGAAACAAAACGTAGAGATAGAACGTGAAACTACTTTGCTGTGTCAAGTATCAAGAAGCTAGCACAAACCGTTTTGGATTTAGCGTTCCAAATACATCTATCAATATAGGAGAAAACAGAGTGAAACCTAAAAATTCAAACTGTTACTGGAAATGAACGCTTCAACATAGAAGAACGAAATTTGGGGAACCAAGTCGCCTTAGTGTACTGATCATTACCTGAAAGTATCATCCAGTTTGGGTGAAAAAATATTTGCTGAGATTTCTGGAGATTCGTAATTTTTGGAAGCTTGGCAACCCCTTCCCATGAAAGTGTTTCTCGCCAGTCACTGCCTAGGGCAACATCAAGAGGAAACAAAACGTAGAGATAGAACGTGAAACTACATTGTTGTGTCAAGTTTCAAGAAGCTAGCACAAACCGTGTTGGATTTAGAGTTCCAAATACATCTATCAATATAGGAGAAAACAGAGTGAAACCTAAAAATTCAAACTGGTACTGGAAATGAACACTTCAACATAGAAGAACGAAATTTGGGGAACCAAGTCGTCTTAGTGTACTGATCATTACCTGAAAGTATCATCCAGTTTGGGTGAAAGAAATATTTGCTGAGATTTCTGGAGATTCGTAATTTTTGGAAGCTTGGCAACCCCTTCCCATGAAAGTGTTACTCGCCAGTCACTGCTTAGGGCAACATCAAGAGGAAACAAAACGTAGAGATAGAACGTGAAACTACTTTGTTGTGTCAAGTTTCAAGAAGCTAGAACAAACCGTGTTGGATTTAGAGTTCCAAATACATCTATCAATATAGGAGAAAACAGAGTGAAACCTAAAAATTCAAACTGTTACTGGAAATGAACGCTTCAACATAGAAGAACGAAATTTGGGGAACCAAGTCGCCTTAGTGTACTGATCATTACCTGAAAGTATCATCCAGTTTGGGTGAAAAAATATTTGCTGAGATTTCTGGAGATTCGTAATTTTTGGAAGCTTGGCAACCCCTTCCCATGAAAGTGTTTCTCGCCAGTCACTGCTTAGGGCTACATCAAGAAGAAACAAAACGTAGAGATAGAATGTGAAACTACTTTGTTGTGTCAAGTTTCAAGAAGCTAGCACAAACCATGTTGGATTTAGAGTTCCAAATACATCTATCAATATAGGAGAAAACAGAGTGAAACCTAAAAATTCAAACTGTTACTGGAAATGAACGCTTCAACATAGAAGAATGAAATTTGGGGAACCAAGTCGCCTTAGTGTACTGATCATTACCTGAAAGTATCATCCAGTTTGGGTGAAAAAATATTTGCTGAGATTTCTGGAGATTCGTAATTTTTGGAAGCTTGGCAACCCCTTCCCATGAAAGTGTTTCTCGCCAGTCACTGCCTAGGGCAACATCAAGAGGAAACAAAACGTAGAGATAGAACGTGAAACTACTTTGTTGTGTCAAGTTTCAAGAAGCTAGCACAAACCGTGTTGGATTTAGAGTTCCAAATACATCTATCAATATAGGAGAAAACAGAGTGAAACCTAAAAATTCAAACTGTTACTGGAAATGAACGCTTCAACATAGAAGAACGAAATTTGGGGAACCAAGTCGCCTTAGTGTACTGATCATTACCTGAAAGTATCATCCAGTTTGGGTGAAAAAATATTTGCTGAGATTTCTGGAGATTCGTAATTTTTGGAGACTTGGCAAACCCTTCCCATGAAAGTGTATCTCGCCAGTCACTGCTTAGGGCTACATGAAGAGGAAACAAAACGTAGAGATAGAACGTGAAACTACTTTGTTGTGTCAAGTTTCAAGAAGCTAGCAAAACCGTGTTGGATTTAGAGTTCCAAATACATCTATCAATATAGGAGAAAACAGAGTGAAACCTAAAAATTCAAACTGTTACTGGAAATGAACGCTTCAACACAGAAGAACGAAATTTGGGGAACCAAGTCGTCTTAGTGTACTGATCATTACCTGAAAGTATCATCCAGTTTGGGTGAAAAAAATATTTCCTGAGATTTCTGGAGATTCGTAATTTTTGGAAGCTTGGCAACCCCTTCCCATGAAAGTGTTACTCGCCAGTCACTGCTTAGGGCAACATCAAGAGGAAACAAAACGTAGAGATAGAACGTGAAACTACTTTGTTGTGTCAAGTTTCAAGAAGCTAGAACAAACCGTGTTGGATTTAGAGTTCCAAATACATCTATCAATATAGGAGAAAACAGAGTGAAACCTAAAAATTCAAACTGTTACTGGAAATGAACGCTTCAACATAGAAGAACGAAATTTGGGGAACCAAGTCGCCTTAGTGTACTGATCATTACCTGAAAGTATCATCCAGTTTGGGTGAAAAAATATTTGCTGAGATTTCTGGAGATTCGTAATTTTTGGAAGCTTGGCAACCCCTTCCCATGAAAGTGTTTCTCGCCAGTCACTGCTTAGGGCTACATCAAGAGGAAACAAAACGTAGAGATAGAATGTGAAACTACTTTGTTGTGTCAAGTTTCAAGAAGCTAGCACAAACCATGTTGGATTTAGAGTTCCAAATACATCTATCAATATAGGAGAAAACAGAGTGAAACCTAAAAATTCAAACTGTTACTGGAAATGAACGCTTCAACATAGAAGAATGAAATTTGGGGAACCAAGTCGCCTTAGTGTACTGATCATTACCTGAAAGTATCATCCAGTTTGGGTGAAAAAATATTTGCTGAGATTTCTGGAGATTCGTAATTTTTGGAAGCTTGGCAACCCCTTCCCATGAAAGTGTTTCTCGCCAGTCACTGCCTAGGGCAACATCAAGAGGAAACAAAACGTAGAGATAGAACGTGAAACTACTTTGTTGTGTCAAGTTTCAAGAAGCTAGCACAAACCGTGTTGGATTTAGAGTTCCAAATACATCTATCAATATAGGAGAAAACAGAGTGAAACCTAAAAATTCAAACTGTTACTGGAAATGAACGCTTCAACATAGAAGAACGAAATTTGGGGAACCAAGTCGCCTTAGTGTACTGATCATTACCTGAAAGTATCATCCAGTTTGGGTGAAAAAATATTTGCTGAGATTTCTGGAGATTCGTAATTTTTGGAGACTTGGCAAACCCTTCCCATGAAAGTGTATCTCGCCAGTCACTGCTTAGGGCTACATGAAGAGGAAACAAAACGTAGAGATAGAACGTGAAACTACTTTGTTGTGTCAAGTTTCAAGAAGCTAGCAAAACCGTGTTGGATTTAGAGTTCCAAATACATCTATCAATATAGGAGAAAACAGAGTGAAACCTAAAAATTCAAACTGTTACTGGAAATGAACGCTTCAACACAGAAGAACGAAATTTGGGGAACCAAGTCGTCTTAGTGTACTGATCATTACCTGAAAGTATCATCCAGTTTGGGTGAAAAAAATATTTGCTGAGATTTCTGGAGATTCGTAATTTTTGGAAGCTTGGCAACCCCTTCCCATGAAAGTGTTACTCGCCAGTCACTGCTTAGGGCAACATCAAGAGGAAACAAAACGTAGAGATAGAACGTGAAACTACTTTGTTGTGTCAAGTTTCAAGAAGCTAGAACAAACCGTGTTGGATTTAGAGTTCCAAATACATCTATCAATATAGGAGAAAACAGAGTGAAACCTACAAATTCAAACTGTTACTGGAAATGAACGCTTCAACATAGAAGAACGAAATTTGGGGAACCAAGTCGCCTTAGTGTACTGATCATTACCTGAAAGTATCATCCAGTTTGGGTGAAAAAATATTTGCTGAGATTTCTGGAGATTCGTAATTTTTGGAAGCTTGGCAACCCCTTCCCATGAAAGTGTTTCTCGCCAGTCACTGCTTAGGGCTACATCAAGAGGAAACAAAACGTAGAGATAGAATGTGAAACTACTTTGTTGTGTCAAGTTTCAAGAAGCTAGCACAAACCGTTTTGGATTTAGCGTTCCAAATACATCTATCAATATAGGAGAAAACAGAGTGAAACCTAAAAATTCAAACTGTTACTGGAAATGAACGCTTCAACATAGAAGAATGAAATTTGGGGAACCAAGTCGCCTTAGTGTACTGATCATTACCTGAAAGTATCATCCAGTTTGGGTGAAAAAATATTTGCTGAGATTTCTGGAGATTCGTAATTTTTGGAGACTTGGCAAACCCTTCCCATGAAAGTGTTTCTCGCCAGTCACTGCTTAGGGCTACATCAAGAGGAAACAAAACGTAGAGATAGAACGTGAAACTACTTTGCTGTGTCAAGTTTCAAGAAGCTAGCACAAACCGTTTTGGATTTAGCGTTCCAAATACATCTATCAATATAGGAGAAAACAGAGTGAAACCTAAAAATTCAAACTGTTACTGGAAATGAACGCTTCAACATAGAAGAACGAAATTTGGGGAACCAAGTCGCCTTAGTGTACTGATCATTACCTGAAAGTATCATCCAGTTTGGGTGAAAAAATATTTGCTGAGATTTCTGGAGATTCGTAATTTTTGGAAGCTTGGCAACCCCTTCCCATGAAAGTGTTTCTCGCCAGTCACTGCCTAGGGCAACATCAAGAGGAAACAAAACGTAGAGATAGAACGTGAAACTACATTGTTGTGTCAAGTTTCAAGAAGCTAGCACAAACCGTGTTGGATTTAGAGTTCCAAATACATCTATCAATATAGGAGAAAACAGAGTGAAACCTAAAAATTCAAACTGGTACTGGAAATGAACACTTCAACATAGAAGAACGAAATTTGGGGAACCAAGTCGTCTTAGTGTACTGATCATTACCTGAAAGTATCATCCAGTTTGGGTGAAAAAAATATTTGCTGAGATTTCTGGAGATTCGTAATTTTTGGAAGCTTGGCAACCCCTTCCCATGAAAGTGTTACTCGCCAGTCACTGCTTAGGGCAACATCAAGAGGAAACAAAACGTAGAGATAGAACGTGAAACTACTTTGTTGTGTCAAGTTTCAAGAAGCTAGAACAAACCGTGTTGGATTTAGAGTTCCAAATACATCTATCAATATAGGAGAAAACAGAGTGAAACCTAAAAATTCAAACTGTTACTGGAAATGAACGCTTCAACATAGAAGAACGAAATTTGGGGAACCAAGTCGCCTTAGTGTACTGATCATTACCTGAAAGTATCATCCAGTTTGGGTGAAAAAATATTTGCTGAGATTTCTGGAGATTCGTAATTTTTGGAAGCTTGGCAACCCCTTCCCATGAAAGTGTTTCTCGCCAGTCACTGCTTAGGGCTACATCAAGAGGAAACAAAACGTAGAGATAGAATGTGAAACTACTTTGTTGTGTCAAGTTTCAAGAAGCTAGCACAAACCATGTTGGATTTAGAGTTCCAAATACATCTATCAATATAGGAGAAAACAGAGTGAAACCTAAAAATTCAAACTGTTACTGGAAATGAACGCTTCAACATAGAAGAATGAAATTTGGGGAACCAAGTCGCCTTAGTGTACTGATCATTACCTGAAAGTATCATCCAGTTTGGGTGAAAAAATATTTGCTGAGATTTCTGGAGATTCGTAATTTTTGGAGACTTGGCAAACCCTTCCCATGAAAGTGTTTCTCGCCAGTCACTGCTTAGGGCTACATCAAGAGGAAACAAAACGTAGAGATAGAACGTGAAACTACTTTGCTGTGTCAAGTTTCAAGAAGCTAGCACAAACCGTTTTGGATTTAGCGTTCCAAATACATCTATCAATATAGGAGAAAAGAGAGTGAAACCTAAAAATTCAAACTGTTACTGGAAATGAACGCTTCAACATAGAAGAATGAAATTTGGGGAACCAAGTCGCCTTAGTGTACTGATCATTACCTGAAAGTATCATCCAGTTTGGGTGAAAAAATATTTGCTGAGATTTCTGGAGATTCGTAATTTTTGGAGACTTGGCAAACCCTTCCCATGAAAGTGTATCTCGCCAGTCACTGCTTAGGGCTACATGAAGAGGAAACAAAACGTAGAGATAGAACGTGAAACTACTTTGTTGTGTCAAGTTTCAAGAAGCTAGCAAAACCGTGTTGGATTTAGAGTTCCAAATACATCTATCAATATAGGAGAAAACAGAGTGAAACCTAAAAATTCAAACTGTTACTGGAAATGAACGCTTCAACACAGAAGAACGAAATTTGGGGAACCAAGTCGTCTTAGTGTACTGATCATTACCTGAAAGTATCATCCAGTTTGGGTGAAAAAAATATTTGCTGAGATTTCTGGAGATTCGTAATTTTTGGAAGCTTGGCAACCCCTTCCCATGAAAGTGTTACTCGCCAGTCACTGCTTAGGGCAACATCAAGAGGAAACAAAACGTAGAGATAGAACGTGAAACTACTTTGTTGTGTCAAGTTTCAAGAAGCTAGAACAAACCGTGTTGGATTTAGAGTTCCAAATACATCTATCAATATAGGAGAAAACAGAGTGAAACCTAAAAATTCAAACTGTTACTGGAAATGAACGCTTCAACATAGAAGAACGAAATTTGGGGAACCAAGTCGCCTTAGTGTACTGATCATTACCTGAAAGTATCATCCAGTTTGGGTGAAAAAATATTTGCTGAGATTTCTGGAGATTCGTAATTTTTGGAAGCTTGGCAACCCCTTCCCATGAAAGTGTTTCTCGCCAGTCACTGCTTAGGGCTTCATCAAGAGGAAACAAAACGTAGAGATAGAATGTGAAACTACTTTGTTGTGTCAAGTTTCAAGAAGCTAGCACAAACCGTTTTGGATTTAGCGTTCCAAATACATCTATCAATATAGGAGAAAACAGAGTGAAACCTAAAAATTCAAACTGTTACTGGAAATGAACGCTTCAACATAGAAGAATGAAATTTGGGGAACCAAGTCGCCTTAGTGTACTGATCATTACCTGAAAGTATCATCCAGTTTGGGTGAAAAAATATTTGCTGAGATTTCTGGAGATTCGTAATTTTTGGAGACTTGGCAAACCCTTCCCATGAAAGTGTTTCTCGCCAGTCACTGCTTAGGGCTACATCAAGAGGAAACAAAACGTAGAGATAGAACGTGAAACTACTTTGCTGTGTCAAGTTTCAAGAAGCTAGCACAAACCGTTTTGGATTTAGCGTTCCAAATACATCTATCAATATAGGAGAAAACAGAGTGAAACCTAAAAATTCAAACTGTTACTGGAAATGAACGCTTCAACATAGAAGAACGAAATTTGGGGAACCAAGTCGCCTTAGTGTACTGATCATTACCTGAAAGTATCATCCAGTTTGGGTGAAAAAATATTTGCTGAGATTTCTGGAGATTCGTAATTTTTGGAAGCTTGGCAACCCCTTCCCATGAAAGTGTTTCTCGCCAGTCACTGCCTAGGGCAACATCAAGAGGAAACAAAACGTAGAGAAAGAACGTGAAACTACATTGTTGTGTCAAGTTTCAAGAAGCTAGCACAAACCGTGTTGGATTTAGAGTTCCAAATACATCTATCAATATAGGAGAAAACAGAGTGAAACCTAAAAATTCAAACTGGTACTGGAAATGAACACTTCAACATAGAAGAACGAAATTTGGGGAACCAAGTCGTCTTAGTGTACTGATCATTACCTGAAAGTATCATCCAGTTTGGGTGAAAAAAATATTTGCTGAGATTTCTGGAGATTCGTAATTTTTGGAAGCTTGGCAACCCCTTCCCATGAAAGTGTTACTCGCCAGTCACTGCTTAGGGCAACATCAAGAGGAAACAAAACGTAGAGATAGAACGTGAAACTACTTTGTTGTGTCAAGTTTCAAGAAGCTAGAACAAACCGTGTTGGATTTAGAGTTCCAAATACATCTATCAATATAGGAGAAAACAGAGTGAAACCTAAAAATTCAAACTGTTACTGGAAATGAACGCTTCAACATAGAAGAACGAAATTTGGGGAACCAAGTCGCCTTAGTGTACTGATCATTACCTGAAAGTATCATCCAGTTTGGGTGAAAAAATATTTGCTGAGATTTCTGGAGATTCGTAATTTTTGGAAGCTTGGCAACCCCTTCCCATGAAAGTGTTTCTCGCCAGTCACTGCTTAGGGCAACATCAAGAGGAAACAAAACGTAGAGATAGAACGTGAAACTACTTTGTTGTGTCAAGTTTCAAGAAGCTAGAACAAACCGTGTTGGATTTAGAGTTCCAAATACATCTATCAATATAGGAGAAAACAGAGTGAAACCTAAAAATTCAAACTGTTACTGGAAATGAACGCTTCAACATAGAAGAATGAAATTTGGGGAACCAAGTCGCCTTAGTGTACTGATCATTACCTGAAAGTATCATCCAGTTTGGGTGAAAAAATATTTGCTGAGATTTCTGGAGATTCGTAATTTTTGGAGACTTGGCAAACCCTTCCCATGAAAGTGTTTCTCGCCAGTCACTGCTTAGGGCTACATCAAGAGGAAACAAAACGTAGAGATAGAATGTGAAACTACTTTGTTGTGTCAAGCTTCAAGAAGCTACCAGAAATCGTGTTGGATTTAGAGTTCCAATACATCTATCAATATAGGAGAAAACAGAGTGAAACCTAAAAATTCAAACTGTTACTGGAAATGAACGCTTCAACATAGAAGAACAAAATTTGGGGAACCAAGTCGCCTTAGTGTACTGATCATTACCTGAAAGTATCATCCAGTTTGGGTGAAATAATATTTGCTGAGATTTCTGGAGATTCGTAATTTTTGGAAGCTTGGCAACCCCTTCCCATGAAAGTGTTTCTCGCCAGTCACTGCTTAGGGCTACAACAAGAGGAAACAAAACGTAGAGATAGAACGTGAAACTACTTTGTTTTGTCAACTTTCAAGAAGCTAGCACAAACCGTGTTGGATTCAGAGTTCCAAATATATCTATCAATATAGGAGAAAAGAGAGTGAAACCTAAAAATTCAAACTGTTACTGGAAATGAACGCTTCAACATAGAAGAATGAAATTTGGGGAACCAAGTCGCCTTAGTGTACTGATCATTACCTGAAAGTATCATCCAGTTTGGGTGAAAAAATATTTGCTGAGATTTCTGGAGATTCGTAATTTTTGGAGACTTGGCAAACCCTTCCCATGAAAGTGTTTCTCGCCAGTCACTGCTTAGGGCTACATCAAGAGGAAACAAAACGTAGAGATAGAACGTGAAACTACTTTGTTGTGTCAAGTTTCAAGAAGCTAGCACAAACCGTGTTGGATTTAGAGTTCCAAATACATCTATCAATATAGGAGAAAACAGAGTGAAACCTAAAAATTCAAACTGTTACTGGAAATGAACGCTTCAACATAGAAGAACGAAATTTGGGGAACCAAGTCGCCTTAGTGTACTGATCATTACCTGAAAGTATCATCCAGTTTGGGTGAAAAAATATTTGCTGAGATTTCTGGAGATTCGTAATTTTTGGAAGCTTGGCAACCCCTTCCCATGAAAGTGTTTCTCGCCAGTCACTGCCTAGGGCAACATCAAGAGGAAACAAAACGTAGAGATAGAACGTGAAACTACTTTGTTGTGTCAAGTTTCAAGAAGCTAGCACAAACCGTGTTGGATTTAGAGTTCCAAATACATCTATCAATATAGGAGAAAACAGAGTGAAACCTAAAAATTCAAACTGGTACTGGAAATGAACACTTCAACATAGAAGAACGAAATTTGGGGAACCAAGTCTCCTTAGTGTACTGATCATTACCTGAAAGTATCATCCAGTTTGGGTGAAAAAATATTTGCTGAGATTTCTGGAGATTCGTAATTTTTGGAGACTTGGCAAACCCTTCCCATGAAAGTGTTTCTCGCCAGTCACTGCTTAGGGCTACATGAAGAGGAAACAAAACGTAGAGATAGAACGTGAAACTACTTTGTTGTGTCAAGTTTCAAGAAGCTAGCAAAACCGTGTTGGATTTAGAGTTCCAAATACATCTATCAATATAGGAGAAAACAGAGTGAAACCTAAAAATTCAAACTGTTACTGGAAATGAACGCTTCAACACAGAAGAACGAAATTTGGGGAACCAAGTCGTCTTAGTGTACTGATCATTACCTGAAAGTATCATCCAGTTTGGGTGAAAAAAATATTTGCTGAGATTTCTGGAGATTCGTAATTTTTGGAAGCTTGGCAACCCCTTCCCATGAAAGTGTTACTCGCCAGTCACTGCTTAGGGCAACATCAAGAGGAAACAAAACGTAGAGATAGAACGTGAAACTACTTTGTTGTGTCAAGTTTCAAGAAGCTAGAACAAACCGTGTTGGATTTAGAGTTCCAAATACATCTATCAATATAGGAGAAAACAGAGTGAAACCTAAAAATTCAAACTGTTACTGGAAATGAACGCTTCAACATAGAAGAACGAAATTTGGGGAACCAAGTCGCCTTAGTGTACTGATCATTACCTGAAAGTATCATCCAGTTTGGGTGAAAAAATATTTGCTGAGATTTCTGGAGATTCGTAATTTTTGGAAGCTTGGCAACCCCTTCCCATGAAAGTGTTTCTCGCCAGTCACTGCTTAGGGCTACATCAAGAGGAAACAAAACGTAGAGATAGAATGTGAAACTACTTTGTTGTGTCAAGTTTCAAGAAGCTAGCACAAACCATGTTGGATTTAGAGTTCCAAATACATCTATCAATATAGGAGAAAACAGAGTGAAACCTAAAAATTCAAACTGTTACTGGAAATGAACGCTTCAACATAGAAGAATGAAATTTGGGGAACCAAGTCGCCTTAGTGTACTGATCATTACCTGAAAGTATCATCCAGTTTGGGTGAAAAAATATTTGCTGAGATTTCTGGAGATTCGTAATTTTTGGAAGCTTGGCAACCCCTTCCCATGAAAGTGTTTCTCGCCAGTCACTGCCTAGGGCAACATCAAGAGGAAACAAAACGTAGAGATAGAACGTGAAACTACATTGTTGTGTCACGTTTCAAGAAGCTAGCACAAACCGTGTTGGATTTAGAGTTCCAAATACATCTATCAATATAGGAGAAAACAGAGTGAAACCTAAAAATTCAAACTGGTACTGGAAATGAACACTTCAACATAGAAGAACGAAATTTGGGGAACCAAGTCGTCTTAGTGTACTGATCATTACCTGAAAGTATCATCCAGTTTGGGTGAAAAAAATATTTGCTGAGATTTTTGGAGATTCGTAATTTTTGGAAGCTTGGCAACCCCTTCCCATGAAAGTGTTACTCGCCAGTCACTGCTTAGGGCAACATCAAGAGGAAACAAAACGTAGAGATAGAACGTGAAACTACTTTGTTGTGTCAAGTTTCAAGAAGCTAGAACAAACCGTGTTGGATTTAGAGTTCCAAATACATCTATCAATATAGGAGAAAACAGAGTGAAACCTAAAAATTCAAACTGTTACTGGAAATGAACGCTTCAACATAGAAGAACGAAATTTGGGGAACCAAGTCGCCTTAGTGTACTGATCATTACCTGAAAGTATCATCCAGTTTGGGTGAAAAAATATTTGCTGAGATTTCTGGAGATTCGTAATTTTTGGAAGCTTGGCAACCCCTTCCCATGAAAGTGTTTCTCGCCAGTCACTGCTTAGGGCTACATCAAGAGGAAACAAAACGTAGAGATAGAATGTGAAACTACTTTGTTGTGTCAAGTTTCAAGAAGCTAGCACAAACCATGTTGGATTTAGAGTTCCAAATACATCTATCAATATAGGAGAAAACAGAGTGAAACCTAAAAATTCAAACTGTTACTGGAAATGAACGCTTCAACATAGAAGAATGAAATTTGGGGAACCAAGTCGCCTTAGTGTACTGATCATTACCTGAAAGTATCATCCAGTTTGGGTGAAAAAATATTTGCTGAGATTTCTGGAGATTCGTAATTTTTGGAAGCTTGGCAACCCCTTCCCATGAAAGTGTTTCTCGCCAGTCACTGCCTAGGGCAACATCAAGAGGAAACAAAACGTAGAGATAGAACGTGAAACTACTTTGTTGTGTCAAGTTTCAAGAAGCTAGCACAAACCGTGTTGGATTTAGAGTTCCAAATACATCTATCAATATAGGAGAAAACAGAGTGAAACCTAAAAATTCAAACTGGTACTGGAAATGAACACTTCAACATAGAAGAACGAAATTTGGGGAACCAAGTCGTCTTAGTGTACTGATCATTACCTGAAAGTATCATCCAGTTTGGGTGAAAAAAATATTTGCTGAGATTTCTGGAGATTCGTAATTTTTGGAAGCTTGGCAACCCCTTCCCATGAAAGTGTTACTCGCCAGTCACTGCTTAGGGCAACATCAAGAGGAAACAAAACGTAGAGATAGAACGTGAAACTACTTTGTTGTGTCAAGTTTCAAGAAGCTAGAACAAACCGTGTTGGATTTAGAGTTCCAAATACATCTATCAATATAGGAGAAAACAGAGTGAAACCTAAAAATTCAAACTGTTACTGGAAATGAACGCTTCAACATAGAAGAACGAAATTTGGGGAACCAAGTCGCCTTAGTGTACTGATCATTACCTGAAAGTATCATCCAGTTTGGGTGAAAAAATATTTGCTGAGATTTCTGGAGATTCGTAATTTTTGGAAGCTTGGCAACCCCTTCCCATGAAAGTGTTTCTCGCCAGTCACTGCCTAGGGCAACATCAAGAGGAAACAAAACGTAGAGATAGAACGTGAAACTACTTTGTTGTGTCAAGTTTCAAGAAGCTAGCACAAACCGTGTTGGATTTAGAGTTCCAAATACATCTATCAATATAGGAGAAAACAGAGTGAAACCTAAAAATTCAAACTGGTACTGGAAATGAACACTTCAACATAGAAGAACGAAATTTGGGGAACCAAGTCGCCTTAGTGTACTGATCATTACCTGAAAGTATCATCCAGTTTGGGTGAAAAAATATTTGCTGAGATTTCTGGAGATTCGTAATTTTTGGAAGCTTGGCAACCCCTTCCCATGAAAGTGTTTCTCGCCAGTCACTGCTTAGGGCTACATCAAGAGGAAACAAAACGTAGAGATAGAATGTGAAACTACTTTGTTGTGTCAAGTTTCAAGAAGCTAGCACAAACCATGTTGGATTTAGAGTTCCAAATACATCTATCAATATAGGAGAAAACAGAGTGAAACCTAAAAATTCAAACTGTTACTGGAAATGAACGCTTCAACATAGAAGAATGAAATTTGGGGAACCAAGTCGCCTTAGTGTACTGATCATTACCTGAAAGTATCATCCAGTTTGGGTGAAAATATATTTGCTGAGATTTCTGGAGATTCGTAATTTTTGGAAGCTTGGCAACCCCTTCCCATGAAAGTGTTTCTCGCCAGTCACTGCCTAGGGCAACATCAAGAGGAAACAAAACGTAGAGATAGAACGTGAAACTACTTTGTTGTGTCAAGTTTCAAGAAGCTAGCACAAACCGTGTTGGATTTAGAGTTCCAAATACATCTATCAATATAGGAGAAAACAGAGTGAAACCTAAAAATTCAAACTGTTACTGGAAATGAACGCTTCAACATAGAAGAACGAAATTTGGGGAACCAAGTCGCCTTAGTGTACTGATCATTACCTGAAAGTATCATCCAGTTTGGGTGAAAAAATATTTGCTGAGATTTCTGGAGATTCGTAATTTTTGGAGACTTGGCAAACCCTTCCCATGAAAGTGTATCTCGCCAGTCACTGCTTAGGGCTACATGAAGAGGAAACAAAACGTAGAGATAGAACGTGAAACTACTTTGTTGTGTCAAGTTTCAAGAAGCTAGCAAAACCGTGTTGGATTTAGAGTTCCAAATACATCTATCAATATAGGAGAAAACAGAGTGAAACCTAAAAATTCAAACTGTTACTGGAAATGAACGCTTCAACACAGAAGAACGAAATTTGGGGAACCAAGTCGTCTTAGTGTACTGATCATTACCTGAAAGTATCATCCAGTTTGGGTGAAAAAAATATTTGCTGAGATTTCTGGAGATTCGTAATTTTTGGAAGCTTGGCAACCCCTTCCCATGAAAGTGTTACTCGCCAGTCACTGCTTAGGGCAACATCAAGAGGAAACAAAACGTAGAGATAGAACGTGAAACTACTTTGTTGTGTCAAGTTTCAAGAAGCTAGAACAAACCGTGTTGGATTTAGAGTTCCAAATACATCTATCAATATAGGAGAAAACAGAGTGAAACCTAAAAATTCAAACTGTTACTGGAAATGAACGCTTCAACATAGAAGAACGAAATTTGGGGAACCAAGTCGCCTTAGTGTACTGATCATTACCTGAAAGTATCATCCAGTTTGGGTGAAAAAATATTTGCTGAGATTTCTGGAGATTCGTAATTTTTGGAAGCTTGGCAACCCCTTCCCATGAAAGTGTTTCTCGCCAGTCACTGCTTAGGGCTACATCAAGAGGAAACAAAACGTAGAGATAGAATGTGAAACTACTTTGTTGTGTCAAGTTTCAAGAAGCTAGCACAAACCATGTTGGATTTAGAGTTCCAAATACATCTATCAATATAGGAGAAAACAGAGTGAAACCTAAAAATTCAAACTGTTACTGGAAATGAACGCTTCAACATAGAAGAATGAAATTTGGGGAACCAAGTCGCCTTAGTGTACTGATCATTACCTGAAAGTATCATCCAGTTTGGGTGAAAAAATATTTGCTGAGATTTCTGGAGATTCGTAATTTTTGGAAGCTTGGCAACCCCTTCCCATGAAAGTGTTTCTCGCCAGTCACTGCCTAGGGCAACATCAAGAGGAAACAAAACGTAGAGATAGAACGTGAAACTACTTTCTTGTGTCAAGTTTCAAGAAGCTAGCACAAACCGTGTTGGATTTAGAGTTCCAAATACATCTATCAATATAGGAGAAAACAGAGTGAAACCTAAAAATTCAAACTGTTACTGGAAATGAACACTTCAACATAGAAGAACGAAATTTGGGGAACCAAGTCGCCTTAGTGTACTGATCATTACCTGAAAGTATCATCCAGTTTGGGTGAAAAAATATTTGCTGAGATTTCTGGAGATTCGTAATTTTTGGAAGCTTGGCAACCCCTTCCCATGAAAGTGTTTCTCGCCAGTCTCTGCTTAGGGCTACATCAAGAGGAAACAAAACGTAGAGATAGAATGTGAAACTACTTTGTTGTGTCAAGTTTCAAGAAGCTAGCACAAACCATGTTGGATTTAGAGTTCCAAATACATCTATCAATATAGGAGAAAACAGAGTGAAACCTAAAAATTCAAACTGTTACTGGAAATGAACGCTTCAACATAGAAGAATGAAATTTGGGGAACCAAGTCGCCTTAGTGTACTGATCATTACCTGAAAGTATCATCCAGTTTGGGTGAAAAAATATTTGCTGAGATTTCTGGAGATTCGTAATTTTTGGAAGCTTGGCAACCCCTTCCCATGAAAGTGTTTCTCGCCAGTCACTGCCTAGGGCAACATCAAGAGGAAACAAAACGTAGAGATAGAACGTGAAACTACTTTGTTGTGTCAAGTTTCAAGAAGCTAGCACAAACCGTGTTGGATTTAGAGTTCCAAATACATCTATCAATATAGGAGAAAACAGAGTGAAACCTAAAAATTCAAACTGGTACTGGAAATGAACACTTCAACATAGAAGAACGAAATTTGGGGAACCAAGTCGTCTTAGTGTACTGATCATTACCTGAAAGTATCATCCAGTTTGGGTGAAAAAAATATTTGCTGAGATTTCTGGAGATTCGTAATTTTTGGAAGCTTGGCAACCCCTTCCCATGAAAGTGTTACTCGCCAGTCACTGCTTAGGGCAACATCAAGAGGAAACAAAACGTAGAGATAGAACGTGAAACTACTTTGTTGTGTCAAGTTTCAAGAAGCTAGAACAAACCGTGTTGGATTTAGAGTTCCAAATACATCTATCAATATAGGAGAAAACAGAGTGAAACCTAAAAATTCAAACTGTTACTGGAAATGAACGCTTCAACATAGAAGAACGAAATTTGGGGAACCAAGTCGCCTTAGTGTACTGATCATTACCTGAAAGTATCATCCAGTTTGGGTGAAAAAATATTTGCTGAGATTTCTGGAGATTCGTAATTTTTGGAAGCTTGGCAACCCCTTCCCATGAAAGTGTTTCTCGCCAGTCACTGCCTAGGGCAACATCAAGAGGAAACAAAACGTAGAGATAGAACGTGAAACTACTTTGTTCTGTCAAGTTTCAAGAAGCTAGCACAAACCGTGTTGGATTTAGAGTTCCAAATACATCTATCAATATAGGAGAAAACAGAGTGAAACCTAAAAATTCAAACTGGTACTGGAAATGAACACTTCAACATAGAAGAACGAAATTTGGGGAACCAAGTCGCCTTAGTGTACTGATCATTACCTGAAAGTATCATCCAGTTTGGGTGAAAAAATATTTGCTGAGATTTCTGGAGATTCTTAATTTTTGGAAGCTTGGCAACCCCTTCCCATGAAAGTGTTTCTCGCCAGTCACTGCTTAGGGCTACATCAAGAGGAAACAAAACGTAGAGATAGAATGTGAAACTACTTTGTTGTGTCAAGTTTCAAGAAGCTAGCACAAACCATGTTGGATTTAGAGTTCCAAATACATCTATCAATATAGGAGAAAACAGAGTGAAACCTAAAAATTCAAACTGTTACTGGAAATGAACGCTTCAACATAGAAGAATGAAATTTGGGGAACCAAGTCGCCTTAGTGTACTGATCATTACCTGAAAGTATCATCCAGTTTGGGTGAAAAAATATTTGCTGAGATTTCTGGAGATTCGTAATTTTTGGAAGCTTGGCAACCCCTTCCCATGAAAGTGTTTCTCGCCAGTCACTGCCTAGGGCAACATCAAGAGGAAACAAAACGTAGAGATAGAACGTGAAACTACTTTGTTGTGTCAAGTTTCAAGAAGCTAGCACAAACCGTGTTGGATTTAGAGTTCCAAATACATCTATCAATATAGGAGAAAACAGAGTGAAACCTAAAAATTCAAACTGTTACTGGAAATGAACGCTTCAACATAGAAGAACGAAATTTGGGGAACCAAGTCGCCTTAGTGTACTGATCATTACCTGAAAGTATCATCCAGTTTGGGTGAAAAAATATTTGCTGAGATTTCTGGAGATTCGTAATTTTTGGAGACTTGGCAAACCCTTCCCATGAAAGTGTATCTCGCCAGTCACTGCTTAGGGCTACATGAAGAGGAAACAAAACGTAGAGATAGAACGTGAAACTACTTTGTTGTGTCAAGTTTCAAGAAGCTAGCAAAACCGTGTTGGATTTAGAGTTCCAAATACATCTATCAATATAGGAGAAAACAGAGTGAAACCTAAAAATTCAAACTGTTACTGGAAATGAACGCTTCAACACAGAAGAACGAAATTTGGGGAACCAAGTCGTCTTAGTGTACTGATCATTACCTGAAAGTATCATCCAGTTTGGGTGAAAAAAATATTTGCTGAGATTTCTGGAGATTCGTAATTTTTGGAAGCTTGGCAACCCCTTCCCATGAAAGTGTTACTCGCCAGTCACTGCTTAGGGCAACATCAAGAGGAAACAAAACGTAGAGATAGAACGTGAAACTACTTTGTTGTGTCAAGTTTCAAGAAGCTAGAACAAACCGTGTTGGATTTAGAGTTCCAAATACATCTATCAATATAGGAGAAAACAGAGTGAAACCTAAAAATTCAAACTGTTACTGGAAATGAACGCTTCAACATAGAAGAACGAAATTTGGGGAACCAAGTCACCTTAGTGTACTGATCATTACCTGAAAGTATCATCCAGTTTGGGTGAAAAAATATTTGCTGAGATTTCTGGAGATTCGTAATTTTTGGAAGCTTGGCAACCCCTTCCCATGAAAGTGTTTCTCGCCAGTCACTGCTTAGGGCTACATCAAGAGGAAACAAAACGTAGAGATAGAATGTGAAACTACTTTGTTGTGTCAAGTTTCAAGAAGCTAGCACAAACCATGTTGGATTTAGAGTTCCAAATACATCTATCAATATAGGAGAAAACAGAGTGAAACCTAAAAATTCAAACTGTTACTGGAAATGAACGCTTCAACATAGAAGAATGAAATTTGGGGAACCAAGTCGCCTTAGTGTACTGATCATTACCTGAAAGTATCATCCAGTTTGGGTGAAAAAATATTTGCTGAGATTTCTGGAGATTCGTAATTTTTGGAGACTTGGCAAACCCTTCCCATGAAAGTGTTTCTCGCCAGTCACTGCTTAGGGCTACATCAAGAGGAAACAAAACGTAGAGATAGAACGTGAAACTACTTTGCTGTGTCAAGTTTCAAGAAGCTAGCACAAACCGTTTTGGATTTAGCGTTCCAAATACATCTATCAATATAGGAGAAAACAGAGTGAAACCTAAAAATTCAAACTGTTACTGGAAATGAACGCTTCAACATAGAAGAACGAAATTTGGGGAACCAAGTCGCCTTAGTGTACTGATCATTACCTGAAAGTATCATCCAGTTTGGGTGAAAAAATATTTGCTGAAATTTCTGGAGATTCGTAATTTTTGGAAGCTTGGCAACCCCTTCCCATGAAAGTGTTTCTCGCCAGTCACTGCCTAGGGCAACATCAAGAGGAAACAAAACGTAGAGATAGAACGTGAAACTACATTGTTGTGTCAAGTTTCAAGAAGCTAGCACAAACCGTGTTGGATTTAGAGTTCCAAATACATCTATCAATATAGGAGAAAACAGAGTGAAACCTAAAAATTCAAACTGGTACTGGAAATGAACACTTCAACATAGAAGAACGAAATTTGGGGAACCAAGTCGTCTTAGTGTACTGATCATTACCTGAAAGTATCATCCAGTTTGGGTGAAAAAAATATTTGCTGAGATTTCTGGAGATTCGTAATTTTTGGAAGCTTGGCAACCCCTTCCCATGAAAGTGTTACTCGCCAGTCACTGCTTAGGGCAACATCAAGAGGAAACAAAACGTAGAGATAGAACGTGAAACTACTTTGTTGTGTCAAGTTTCAAGAAGCTAGAACAAACCGTGTTGGATTTAGAGTTCCAAATACATCTATCAATATAGGAGAAAACAGAGTGAAACCTAAAAATTCAAACTGTTACTGGAAATGAACGCTTCAACATAGAAGAACGAAATTTGGGGAACCAAGTCGCCTTAGTGTACTGATCATTACCTGAAAGTATCATCCAGTTTGGGTGAAAAAATATTTGCTGAGATTTCTGGAGATTCGTAATTTTTGGAAGCTTGGCAACCCCTTCCCATGAAAGTGTTTCTCGCCAGTCACTGCTTAGGGCTACATCAAGAGGAAACAAAACGTAGAGATAGAATGTGAAACTACTTTGTTGTGTCAAGTTTCAAGAAGCTAGCACAAACCATGTTGGATTTAGAGTTCCAAATACATCTATCAATATAGGAGAAAACAGAGTGAAACCTAAAAATTCAAACAGTTACTGGAAATGAACGCTTCAACATAGAAGAATGAAATTTGGGGAACCAAGTCGCCTTAGTGTACTGATCATTACCTGAAAGTATCATCCAGTTTGGGTGAAAAAATATTTGCTGAGATTTCTGGAGATTCGTAATTTTTGGAAGCTTGGCAACCCCTTCCCATGAAAGTGTTTCTCGCCAGTCACTGCCTAGGGCAACATCAAGAGGAAACAAAACGTAGAGATAGAACGTGAAACTACTTTGTTGTGTCAAGTTTCAAGAAGCTAGCACAAACCGTGTTGGATTTAGAGTTCCAAATACATCTATCAATATAGGAGAAAACAGAGTGAAACCTAAAAATTCAAACTGGTACTGGAAATGAACACTTCAACATAGAAGAACGAAATTTGGGGAACCAAGTCGTCTTAGTGTACTGATCATTACCTGAAAGTATCATCCAGTTTGGGTGAAAAAAATATTTGCTGAGATTTCTGGAGATTCGTAATTTTTGGAAGCTTGGCAACCCCTTCCCATGAAAGTGTTACTCGCCAGTCACTGCTTAGGGCAACATCAAGAGGAAACAAAACGTAGAGATAGAACGTGAAACTACTTTGTTGTGTCAAGTTTCAAGAAGCTAGAACAAACCGTGTTGGATTTAGAGTTCCAAATACATCTATCAATATAGGAGAAAACAGAGTGAAACCTAAAAATTCAAACTGTTACTGGAAATGAACGCTTCAACATAGAAGAACGAAATTTGGGGAACCAAGTCGCCTTAGTGTACTGATCATTACCTGAAAGTATCATCCAGTTTGGGTGAAAAAATATTTGCTGAGATTTCTGGAGATTCGTAATTTTTGGAAGCTTGGCAACCCCTTCCCATGAAAGTGTTTCTCGCCAGTCACTGCCTAGGGCAACATCAAGAGGAAACAAAACGTAGAGATAGAACGTGAAACTACTTTGTTGTGTCAAGTTTCAAGAAGCTAGCACAAACCGTGTTGGATTTAGAGTTCCAAATACATCTATCAATATAGGAGAAAACAGAGTGAAACCTAAAAATTCAAACTGGTACTGGAAATGAACACTTCAACATAGAAGAACGAAATTTGGGGAACCAAGTCGCCTTAGTGTACTGATCATTACCTGAAAGTATCATCCAGTTTGGGTGAAAAAATATTTGCTGAGATTTCTGGAGATTCGTAATTTTTGGAAGCTTGGCAACCCCTTCCCATGAAAGTGTTTCTCGCCAGTCACTGCTTAGGGCTACATCAAGAGGAAACAAAACGTAGAGATAGAATGTGAAACTACTTTGTTGTGTCAAGTTTCAAGAAGCTAGCACAAACCATGTTGGATTTAGAGTTCCAAATACATCTATCAATATAGGAGAAAACAGAGTGAAACCTAAAAATTCAAACTGTTACTGGAAATGAACGCTTCAACATAGAAGAATGAAATTTGGGGAACCAAGTCGCCTTAGTGTACTGATCATTACCTGAAAGTATCATCCAGTTTGGGTGAAAAAATATTTGCTGAGATTTCTGGAGATTCGTAATTTTTGGAAGCTTGGCAACCCCTTCCCATGAAAGTGTTTCTCGCCAGTCACTGCCTAGGGCAACATCAAGAGGAAACAAAACGTAGAGATAGAACGTGAAACTACTTTGTTGTGTCAAGTTTCAAGAAGCTAGCACAAACCGTGTTGGATTTAGAGTTCCAAATACATCTATCAATATAGGAGAAAACAGAGTGAAACCTAAAAATTCAAACTGTTACTGGAAATGAACGCTTCAACATAGAAGAACGAAATTTGGGGAACCAAGTCGCCTTAGTGTACTGATCATTACCTGAAAGTATCATCCAGTTTGGGTGAAAAAATATTTGCTGAGATTTCTGGAGATTCGTAATTTTTGGAGACTTGGCAAACCCTTCCCATGAAAGTGTATCTCGCCAGTCACTGCTTAGGGCTACATGAAGAGGAAACAAAACGTAGAGATAGAACGTGAAACTACTTTGTTGTGTCAAGTTTCAAGAAGCTAGCAAAACCGTGTTGGATTTAGAGTTCCAAATACATCTATCAATATAGGAGAAAACAGAGTGAAACCTAAAAATTCAAACTGTTACTGGAAATGAACGCTTCAACACAGAAGAACGAAATTTGGGGAACCAAGTCGTCTTAGTGTACTGATCATTACCTGAAAGTATCATCCAGTTTGGGTGAAAAAAATATTTGCTGAGATTTCTGGAGATTCGTAATTTTTGGAAGCTTGGCAACCCCTTCCCATGAAAGTGTTACTCGCCAGTCACTGCTTAGGGCAACATCAAGAGGAAACAAAACGTAGAGATAGAACGTGAAACTACTTTGTTGTGTCAAGTTTCAAGAAGCTAGAACAAACCGTGTTGGATTTAGAGTTCCAAATACATCTATCAATATAGGAGAAAACAGAGTGAAACCTAAAAATTCAAACTGTTACTGGAAATGAACGCTTCAACATAGAAGAACGAAATTTGGGGAACCAAGTCGCCTTAGTGTACTGATCATTACCTGAAAGTATCATCCAGTTTGGGTGAAAAAATATTTGCTGAGATTTCTGGAGATTCGTAATTTTTGGAAGCTTGGCAACCCCTTCCCATGAAAGTGTTTCTCGCCAGTCACTGCTTAGGGCTACATCAAGAGGAAACAAAACGTAGAGATAGAATGTGAAACTACTTTGTTGTGTCAAGTTTCAAGAAGCTAGCACAAACCATGTTGGATTTAGAGTTCCAAATACATCTATCAATATAGGAGAAAACAGAGTGAAACCTAAAAATTCAAACTATTACTGGAAATGAACGCTTCAACATAGAAGAATGAAATTTGGGGAACCAAGTCGCCTTAGTGTACTGATCATTACCTGAAAGTATCATCCAGTTTGGGTGAAAAAATATTTGCTGAGATTTCTGGAGATTCGTAATTTTTGGAGACTTGGCAAACCCTTCCCATGAAAGTGTTTCTCGCCAGTCACTGCTTAGGGCTACATCAAGAGGAAACAAAACGTAGAGATAGAACGTGAAACTACTTTGCTGTGTCAAGTTTCAAGAAGCTAGCACAAACCGTTTTGGATTTAGCGTTCCAAATACATCTATCAATATAGGAGAAAACAGAGTGAAACCTAAAAATTCAAACTGTTACTGGAAATGAACGCTTCAACATAGAAGAACGAAATTTGGGGAACCAAGTCGCCTTAGTGTACTGATCATTACCTGAAAGTATCATCCAGTTTGGGTGAAAAAATATTTGCTGAGATTTCTGGAGATTCGTAATTTTTGGAAGCTTGGCAACCCCTTCCCATGAAAGTGTTTCTCGCCAGTCACTGCCTAGGGCAACATCAAGAGGAAACAAAACGTAGAGATAGAACGTGAAACTACATTGTTGTGTCAAGTTTCAAGAAGCTAGCACAAACCGTGTTGGATTTAGAGTTCCAAATACATCTATCAATATAGGAGAAAACAGAGTGAAACCTAAAAATTCAAACTGGTACTGGAAATGAACACTTCAACATAGAAGAACGAAATTTGGGGAACCAAGTCGTCTTAGTGTACTGATCATTACCTGAAAGTATCATCCAGTTTGGGTGAAAAAAATATTTGCTGAGATTTCTGGAGATTCGTAATTTTTGGAAGCTTGGCAACCCCTTCCCATGAAAGTGTTACTCGCCAGTCACTGCTTAGGGCAACATCAAGAGGAAACAAAACGTAGAGATAGAACGTGAAACTACTTTGTTGTGTCAAGTTTCAAGAAGCTAGAACAAACCGTGTTGGATTTAGAGTTCCAAATACATCTATCAATATAGGAGAAAACAGAGTGAAACCTAAAAATTCAAACTGTTACTGGAAATGAACGCTTCAACATAGAAGAACGAAATTTGGGGAACCAAGTCGCCTTAGTGTACTGATCATTACCTGAAAGTATCATCCAGTTTGGGTGAAAAAATATTTGCTGAGATTTCTGGAGATTCGTAATTTTTGGAAGCTTGGCAACCCCTTCCCATGAAAGTGTTTCTCGCCAGTCACTGCTTAGGGCTACATCAAGAGGAAACAAAACGTAGAGATAGAATGTGAAACTACTTTGTTGTGTCAAGTTTCAAGAAGCTAGCACAAACCATGTTGGATTTAGAGTTCCAAATACATCTATCAATATAGGAGAAAACAGAGTGAAACCTAAAAATTCAAACTGTTACTGGAAATGAACGCTTCAACATAGAAGAATGAAATTTGGGGAACCAAGTCGCCTTAGTGTACTGATCATTACCTGAAAGTATCATCCAGTTTGGGTGAAAAAATATTTGCTGAGATTTCTGGAGATTCGTAATTTTTGGAAGCTTGGCAACCCCTTCCCATGAAAGTGTTTCTCGCCAGTCACTGCCTAGGGCAACATCAAGAGGAAACAAAACGTAGAGATAGAACGTGAAACTACTTTGTTGTGTCAAGTTTCAAGAAGCTAGCACAAACCGTGTTGGATTTAGAGTTCCAAATACATCTATCAATATAGGAGAAAACAGAGTGAAACCTAAAAATTCAAACTGGTACTGGAAATGAACACTTCAACATAGAAGAACGAAATTTGGGGAACCAAGTCGTCTTAGTGTACTGATCATTACCTGAAAGTATCATCCAGTTTGGGTGAAAAAAATATTTGCTGAGATTTCTGGAGATTCGTAATTTTTGGAAGCTTGGCAACCCCTTCCCATGAAAGTGTTACTCGCCAGTCACTGCTTAGGGCAACATCAAGAGGAAACAAAACGTAGAGATAGAACGTGAAACTACTTTGTTGTGTCAAGTTTCAAGAAGCTAGAACAAACCGTGTTGGATTTAGAGTTCCAAATACATCTATCAATATAGGAGAAAACAGAGTGAAACCTAAAAATTCAAACTGGTACTGGAAATGAACGCTTCAACATAGAAGAACGAAATTTGGGGAACCAAGTCGCCTTAGTGTACTGATCATTACCTGAAAGTATCATCCAGTTTGGGTGAAAAAATATTTGCTGAGATTTCTGGAGATTCGTAATTTTTGGAAGCTTGGCAACCCCTTCCCATGAAAGTGTTTCTCGCCAGTCACTGCCTAGGGCAACATCAAGAGGAAACAAAACGTAGAGATAGAACGTGAAACTACTTTGTTGTGTCAAGTTTCAAGAAGCTAGCACAAACCGTGTTGGATTTAGAGTTCCAAATACATCTATCAATATAGGAGAAAACAGAGTGAAACCTAAAAATTCAAACTGGTACTGGAAATGAACACTTCAACATAGAAGAACGAAATTTGGGGAACCAAGTCGCCTTAGTGTACTGATCATTACCTGAAAGTATCATCCAGTTTGGGTGAAAAAATATTTGCTGAGATTTCTGGAGATTCGTAATTTTTGGAGACTTGGCAAACCCTTCCCATGAAAGTGTTTCTCGCCAGTCACTGCTTAGGGCTACATGAAGAGGAAACAAAACGTAGAGATAGAACGTGAAACTACTTTGTTGTGTCAAGTTTCAAGAAGCTAGCAAAACCGTGTTGGATTTAGAGTTCCAAATACATCTATCAATATAGGAGAAAACAGAGTGAAACCTAAAAATTCAAACTGTTACTGGAAATGAACGCTTCAACACAGAAGAACGAAATTTGGGGAACCAAGTCGTCTTAGTGTACTGATCATTACCTGAAAGTATCATCCAGTTTGGGTGAAAAAAATATTTGCTGAGATTTCTGGAGATTCGTAATTTTTGGAAGCTTGGCAACCCCTTCCCATGAAAGTGTTACTCGCCAGTCACTGCTTAGGGCAACATCAAGAGGAAACAAAACGTAGAGATAGAACGTGAAACTACTTTGTGGTGTCAAGTTTCAAGAAGCTAGAACAAACCGTGTTGGATTTAGAGTTCCAAATACATCTATCAATATAGGAGAAAACAGAGTGAACCCTAAAAATTCAAACTGTTACTGGAAATGAACGCTTCAACATAGAAGAACGAAATTTGGGGAACCAAGTCGCCTTAGTGTACTGATCATTACCTGAAAGTATCATCCAGTTTGGGTGAAAAAATATTTGCTGAGATTTCTGGAGATTCGTAATTTTTGGAAGCTTGGCAACCCCTTCCCATGAAAGTGTTTCTCGCCAGTCACTGCTTAGGGCTACATCAAGAGGAAACAAAACGTAGAGATAGAATGTGAAACTACTTTGTTGTGTCAAGTTTCAAGAAGCTAGCACAAACCATGTTGGATTTAGAGTTCCAAATACATCTATCAATATAGGAGAAAACAGAGTGAAACCTAAAAATTCAAACTATTACTGGAAATGAACGCTTCAACATAGAAGAATGAAATTTGGGGAACCAAGTCGCCTTAGTGTACTGATCATTACCTGAAAGTATCATCCAGTTTGGGTGAAAAAATATTTGCTGAGATTTCTGGAGATTCGTAATTTTTGGAGACTTGGCAAACCCTTCCCATGAAAGTGTTTCTCGCCAGTCACTGCTTAGGGCTACATCAAGAGGAAACAAAACGTAGAGATAGAACGTGAAACTACTTTGCTGTGTCAAGTTTCAAGAAGCTAGCACAAACCGTTTTGGATTTAGCGTTCCAAATACATCTATCAATATAGGAGAAAACAGAGTGAAACCTAAAAATTCAAACTGTTACTGGAAATGAACGCTTCAACATAGAAGAACGAAATTTGGGGAACCAAGTCGCCTTAGTGTACTGATCATTACCTGAAAGTATCATCCAGTTTGGGTGAAAAAATATTTGCTGAGATTTCTGGAGATTCGTAATTTTTGGAAGCTTGGCAACCCCTTCCCATGAAAGTGTTTCTCGCCAGTCACTGCCTAGGGCAACATCAAGAGGAAACAAAACGTAGAGATAGAACGTGAAACTACATTGTTGTGTCAAGTTTCAAGAAGCTAGCACAAACCGTGTTGGATTTAGAGTTCCAAATACATCTATCAATATAGGAGAAAACAGAGTGAAACCTAAAAATTCAAACTGGTACTGGAAATGAACACTTCAACATAGAAGAACGAAATTTGGGGAACCAAGTCGTCTTAGTGTACTGATCATTACCTGAAAGTATCATCCAGTTTGGGTGAAAAAAATATTTGCTGAGATTTCTGGAGATTCGTAATTTTTGGAAGCTTGGCAACCCCTTCCCATGAAAGTGTTACTCGCCAGTCACTGCTTAGGGCAACATCAAGAGGAAACAAAACGTAGAGATAGAACGTGAAACTACTTTGTTGTGTCAAGTTTCAAGAAGCTAGAACAAACCGTGTTGGATTTAGAGTTCCAAATACATCTATCAATATAGGAGAAAACAGAGTGAAACCTAAAAATTCAAACTGTTACTGGAAATGAACGCTTCAACATAGAAGAACGAAATTTGGGGAACCAAGTCGCCTTAGTGTACTGATCATTACCTGAAAGTATCATCCAGTTTGGGTGAAAAAATATTTGCTGAGATTTCTGGAGATTCGTAATTTTTGGAAGCTTGGCAACCCCTTCCCATGAAAGTGTTTCTCGCCAGTCACTGCTTAGGGCTACATCAAGAGGAAACAAAACGTAGAGATAGAATGTGAAACTACTTTGTTGTGTCAAGTTTCAAGAAGCTAGCACAAACCATGTTGGATTTAGAGTTCCAAATACATCTATCAATATAGGAGAAAACAGAGTGAAACCTAAAAATTCAAACTGTTACTGGAAATGAACGCTTCAACATAGAAGAATGAAATTTGGGGAACCAAGTCGCCTTAGTGTACTGATCATTACCTGAAAGTATCATCCAGTTTGGGTGAAAAAATATTTGCTGAGATTTCTGGAGATTCGTAATTTTTGGAAGCTTGGCAACCCCTTCCCATGAAAGTGTTTCTCGCCAGTCACTGCCTAGGGCAACATCAAGAGGAAACAAAACGTAGAGATAGAACGTGAAACTACTTTGTTGTGTCAAGTTTCAAGAAGCTAGCACAAACCGTGTTGGATTTAGAGTTCCAAATACATCTATCAATATAGGAGAAAACAGAGTGAAACCTAAAAATTCAAACTGGTACTGGAAATGAACACTTCAACATAGAAGAACGAAATTTGGGGAACCAAGTCGTCTTAGTGTACTGATCATTACCTGAAAGTATCATCCAGTTTGGGTGAAAAAAATATTTGCTGAGATTTCTGGAGATTCGTAATTTTTGGAAGCTTGGCAACCCCTTCCCATGAAAGTGTTACTCGCCAGTCACTGCTTAGGGCAACATCAAGAGGAAACAAAACGTAGAGATAGAACGTGAAACTACTTTGTTGTGTCAAGTTTCAAGAAGCTAGAACAAACCGTGTTGGATTTAGAGTTCCAAATACATCTATCAATATAGGAGAAAACAGAGTGAAACCTAAAAATTCAAACTGTTACTGGAAATGAACGCTTCAACATAGAAGAACGAAATTTGGGGAACCAAGTCGCCTTAGTGTACTGATCATTACCTGAAAGTATCATCCAGTTTGGGTGAAAAAATATTTGCTGAGATTTCTGGAGATTCGTAATTTTTGGAAGCTTGGCAACCCCTTCCCATGAAAGTGTTTCTCGCCAGTCACTGCCTAGGGCAACATCAAGAGGAAACAAAACGTAGAGATAGAACGTGAAACTACTTTGTTGTGTCAAGTTTCAAGAAGCTAGCACAAACCGTGTTGGATTTAGAGTTCCAAATACATCTATCAATATAGGAGAAAACAGAGTGAAACCTAAAAATTCAAACTGGTACTGGAAATGAACACTTCAACATAGAAGAACGAAATTTGGGGAACCAAGTCGCCTTAGTGTACTGATCATTACCTGAAAGTATCATCCAGTTTGGGTGAAAAAATATTTGCTGAGATTTCTGGAGATTCGTAATTTTTGGAGACTTGGCAAACCCTTCCCATGAAAGTGTTTCTCGCCAGTCACTGCTTAGGGCTACATGAAGAGGAAACAAAACGTAGAGATAGAACGTGAAACTACTTTGTTGTGTCAAGTTTCAAGAAGCTAGCAAAACCGTGTTGGATTTAGAGTTCCAAATACATCTATCAATATAGGAGAAAACAGAGTGAAACCTAAAAATTCAAACTGTTACTGGAAATGAACGCTTCAACACAGAAGAACGAAATTTGGGGAACCAAGTCGTCTTAGTGTACTGATCATTACCTGAAAGTATCATCCAGTTTGGGTGAAAAAAATATTTGCTGAGATTTCTGGAGATTCGTAATTTTTGGAAGCTTGGCAACCCCTTCCCATGAAAGTGTTACTCGCCAGTCACTGCTTAGGGCAACATCAAGAGGAAACAAAACGTAGAGATAGAACGTGAAACTACTTTGTGGTGTCAAGTTTCAAGAAGCTAGAACAAACCGTGTTGGATTTAGAGTTCCAAATACATCTATCAATATAGGAGAAAACAGAGTGAAACCTAAAAATTCAAACTGTTACTGGAAATGAACGCTTCAACATAGAAGAACGAAATTTGGGGAACCAAGTCGCCTTAGTGTACTGATCATTACCTGAAAGTATCATCCAGTTTGGGTGAAAAAATATTTGCTGAGATTTCTGGAGATTCGTAATTTTTGGAAGCTTGGCAACCCCTTCCCATGAAAGTGTTTCTCGCCAGTCACTGCTTAGGGCTACATCAAGAGGAAACAAAACGTAGAGATAGAATGTGAAACTACTTTGTTGTGTCAAGTTTCAAGAAGCTAGCACAAACCATGTTGGATTTAGAGTTCCAAATACATCTATCAATATAGGAGAAAACAGAGTGAAACCTAAAAATTCAAACTGTTACTGGAAATGAACGCTTCAACATAGAAGAACAAAATTTGGGGAACCAAGTCGCCTTAGTGTACTGATCATTACCTGAAAGTATCATCCAGTTTGGGTGAAAAAATATTTGCTGAGATTTCTGGAGATTCGTAATTTTTGGAAGCTTGGCAACCCCTTCCCATGAAAGTGTTTCTCGCCAGTCACTGCCTAGGGCAACATCAAGAGGAAACAAAACGTAGAGATAGAACGTGAAACTACTTTGTTGTGTCAAGTTTCAAGAAGCTAGCACAAACCGTGTTGGATTTAGAGTTCCAAATACATCTATCAATATAGGAGAAAACAGAGTGAAACCTAAAAATTCAAACTGTTACTGGAAATGAACGCTTCAACATAGAAGAACGAAATTTGGGGAACCAAGTCGCCTTAGTGTACTGATCATTACCTGAAAGTATCATCCAGTTTGGGTGAAAAAATATTTGCTGAGATTTCTGGAGATTCGTAATTTTTGGAAGCTTGGCAACCCCTTCCCATGAAAGTGTTTCTCGCCAGTCACTGCCTAGGGCAACATCAAGAGGAAACAAAACGTAGAGATAGAACGTGAAACTACTTTGTTGTGTCAAGTTTCAAGAAGCTAGCACAAACCGTGTTGGATTTAGAGTTCCAAATACATCTATCAATATAGGAGAAAACAGAGTGAAACCTAAAAATTCAAACTGGTACTGGAAATGAACACTTCAACATAGAAGAACGAAATTTGGGGAACCAAGTCGTCTTAGTGTACTGATCATTACCTGAAAGTATCATCCAGTTTGGGTGAAAAAAATATTTGCTGAGATTTCTGGAGATTCGTAATTTTTGGAAGCTTGGCAACCCCTTCCCATGAAAGTGTTACTCGCCAGTCACTGCTTAGGGCAACATCAAGAGGAAACAAAACGTAGAGATAGAACGTGAAACTACTTTGTTGTGTCAAGTTTCAAGAAGCTAGAACAAACCGTGTTGGATTTAGAGTTCCAAATACATCTATCAATATAGGAGAAAACAGAGTGAAACCTAAAAATTCAAACTGTTACTGGAAATGAACGCTTCAACATAGAAGAACGAAATTTGGGGAACCAAGTCGCCTTAGTGTACTGATCATTACCTGAAAGTATCATCCAGTTTGGGTGAAAAAATATTTGCTGAGATTTCTGGAGATTCGTAATTTTTGGAAGCTTGGCAACCCCTTCCCGTGAAAGTGTTTCTCGCCAGTCACTGCCTAGGGCAACATCAAGAGGAAACAAAACGTAGAGATAGAACGTGAAACTACTTTGTTGTGTCAAGTTTCAAGAAGCTAGCACAAACCGTGTTGGATTTAGAGTTCCAAATACATCTATCAATATAGGAGAAAACAGAGTGAAACCTAAAAATTCAAACTGGTACTGGAAATGAACACTTCAACATAGAAGAACGAAATTTGGGGAACCAAGTCGCCTTAGTGTACTGATCATTACCTGAAAGTATCATCCAGTTTGGGTGAAAAAATATTTGCTGAGATTTCTGGAGATTCGTAATTTTTGGAGACTTGGCAAACCCTTCCCATGAAAGTGTTTCTCGCCAGTCACTGCTTAGGGCTACATGAAGAGGAAACAAAACGTAGAGATAGAACGTGAAACTACTTTGTTGTGTCAAGTTTCAAGAAGCTAGCAAAACCGTGTTGGATTTAGAGTTCCAAATACATCTATCAATATAGGAGAAAACAGAGTGAAACCTAAAAATTCAAACTGTTACTGGAAATGAACGCTTCAACACAGAAGAACGAAATTTGGGGAACCAAGTCGTCTTAGTGTACTGATCATTACCTGAAAGTATCATCCAGTTTGGGTGAAAAAAATATTTGCTGAGATTTCTGGAGATTCGTAATTTTTGGAAGCTTGGCAACCCCTTCCCATGAAAGTGTTACTCGCCAGTCACTGCTTAGGGCAACATCAAGAGGAAACAAAACGTAGAGATAGAACGTGAAACTACTTTGTTGTGTCAAGTTTCAAGAAGCTAGAACAAACCGTGTTGGATTTAGAGTTCCAAATACATCTATCAATATAGGAGAAAACAGAGTGAAACCTAAAAATTCAAACTGTTACTGGAAATGAACGCTTCAACATAGAAGAACGAAATTTGGGGAACCAAGTCGCCTTAGTGTACTGATCATTACCTGAAAGTATCATCCAGTTTGGGTGAAAAAATATTTGCTGAGATTTCTGGAGATTCGTAATTTTTGGAAGCTTGGCAACCCCTTCCCATGAAAGTGTTTCTCGCCAGTCACTGCTTAGGGCTACATCAAGAGGAAACAAAACGTAGAGATAGAATGTGAAACTACTTTGTTGTGTCAAGTTTCAAGAAGCTAGCACAAACCATGTTGGATTTAGAGTTCCAAATACATCTATCAATATAGGAGAAAACAGAGTGAAACCTAAAAATTCATACTGTTACTGGAAATGAACGCTTCAACATAGAAGAATGAAATTTGGGGAACCAAGTCGCCTTAGTGTACTGATCATTACCTGAAAGTATCATCCAGTTTGGGTGAAAAAATATTTGCTGAGATTTCTGGAGATTCGTAATTTTTGGAAGCTTGGCAACCCCTTCCCATGAAAGTGTTTCTCGCCAGTCACTGCCTAGGGCAACATCAAGAGGAAACAAAACGTAGAGATAGAACGTGAAACTACTTTGTTGTGTCAAGTTTCAAGAAGCTAGCACAAACCGTGTTGGATTTAGAGTTCCAAATACATCTATCAATATAGGAGAAAACAGAGTGAAACCTAAAAATTCAAACTGTTACTGGAAATGAACGCTTCAACATAGAAGAACGAAATTTGGGGAACCAAGTCGCCTTAGTGTACTGATCATTACCTGAAAGTATCATCCAGTTTGGGTGAAAAAATATTTGCTGAGATTTCTGGAGATTCGTAATTTTTGGAGACTTGGCAAACCCTTCCCATGAAAGTGTATCTCGCCAGTCACTGCTTAGGGCTACATGAAGAGGAAACAAAACGTAGAGATAGAACGTGAAACTACTTTGTTGTGTCAAGTTTCAAGAAGCTAGCAAAACCGTGTTGGATTTAGAGTTCCAAATACATCTATCAATATAGGAGAAAACAGAGTGAAACCTAAAAATTCAAACTGTTACTGGAAATGAACGCTTCAACACAGAAGAACGAAATTTGGGGAACCAAGTCGTCTTAGTGTACTGATCATTACCTGAAAGTATCATCCAGTTTGGGTGAAAAAAATATTTGCTGAGATTTCTGGAGATTCGTAATTTTTGGAAGCTTGGCAACCCCTTCCCATGAAAGTGTTACTCGCCAGTCACTGCTTAGGGCAACATCAAGAGGAAACAAAACGTAGAGATAGAACGTGAAACTACTTTGTTGTGTCAAGTTTCAAGAAGCTAGAACAAACCGTGTTGGATTTAGAGTTCCAAATACATCTATCAATATAGGAGAAAACAGAGTGAAACCTAAAAATTCAAACTGTTACTGGAAATGAACGCTTCAACATAGAAGAACGAAATTTGGGGAACCAAGTCGCCTTAGTGTACTGATCATTACCTGAAAGTATCATCCAGTTTGGGTGAAAAAATATTTGCTGAGATTTCTGGAGATTCGTAATTTTTGGAAGCTTGGCAACCCCTTCCCATGAAAGTGTTTCTCGCCAGTCACTGCTTAGGGCTACATCAAGAGGAAACAAAACGTAGAGATAGAATGTGAAACTACTTTGTTGTGTCAAGTTTCAAGAAGCTAGCACAAATCATGTTGGATTTAGAGTTCCAAATACATCTATCAATATAGGAGAAAACAGAGTGAAACCTAAAAATTCAAACTGTTACTGGAAATGAACGCTTCAACATAGAAGAATGAAATTTGGGGAACCAAGTCGCCTTAGTGTACTGATCATTACCTGAAAGTATCATCCAGTTTGGGTGAAAAAATATTTGCTGAGATTTCTGGAGATTCGTAATTTTTGGAGACTTGGCAAACCCTTCCCATGAAAGTGTTTCTCGCCAGTCACTGCTTAGGGCTACATCAAGAGGAAACAAAACGTAGAGATAGAACGTGAAACTACTTTGCTGTGTCAAGTTTCAAGAAGCTAGCACAAACCGTTTTGGATTTAGCGTTCCAAATACATCTATCAATATAGAAGAAAACAGAGTGAAACCTAAAAATTCAAACTGTTACTGGAAATGAACGCTTCAACATAGAAGAACGAAATTTGGGGAACCAAGTCGCCTTAGTGTACTGATCATTACCTGAAAGTATCATCCAGTTTGGGTGAAAAAATATTTGCTGAGATTTCTGGAGATTCGTAATTTTTGGAAGCTTGGCAACCCCTTCCCATGAAAGTGTTTCTCGCCAGTCACTGCCTAGGGCAACATCAAGAGGAAACAAAACGTAGAGATAGAACGTGAAACTACATTGTTGTGTCAAGTTTCAAGAAGCTAGCACAAACCGTGTTGGATTTAGAGTTCCAAATACATCTATCAATATAGGAGAAAACAGAGTGAAACCTAAAAATTCAAACTGGTACTGGAAATGAACACTTCAACATAGAAGAACGAAATTTGGGGAACCAAGTCGTCTTAGTGTACTGATCATTACCTGAAAGTATCATCCAGTTTGGGTGAAAAAAATATTTGCTGAGATTTCTGGAGATTCGTAATTTTTGGAAGCTTGGCAACCCCTTCCCATGAAAGTGTTACTCGCCAGTCACTGCTTAGGGCAACATCAAGAGGAAACAAAACGTAGAGATAGAACGTGAAACTACTTTGTTGTGTCAAGTTTCAAGAAGCTAGAACAAACCGTGTTGGATTTAGAGTTCCAAATACATCTATCAATATAGGAGAAAACAGAGTGAAACCTAAAAATTCAAACTGTTACTGGAAATGAACGCTTCAACATAGAAGAACGAAATTTGGGGAACCAAGTCGCCTTAGTGTACTGATCATTACCTGAAAGTATCATCCAGTTTGGGTGAAAAAATATTTGCTGAGATTTCTGGAGATTCGTAATTTTTGGAAGCTTGGCAACCCCTTCCCATGAAAGTGTTTCTCGCCAGTCACTGCTTAGGGCTACATCAAGAGGAAACAAAACGTAGAGATAGAATGTGAAACTACTTTGTTGTGTCAAGTTTCAAGAAGCTAGCACAAACCATGTTGGATTTAGAGTTCCAAATACATCTATCAATATAGGAGAAAACAGAGTGAAACCTAAAAATTCAAACTGTTACTGGAAATGAACGCTTCAACATAGAAGAATGAAATTTGGGGAACCAAGTCGCCTTAGTGTACTGATCATTACCTGAAAGTATCATCCAGTTTGGGTGAAAAAATATTTGCTGAGATTTCTGGAGATTCGTAATTTTTGGAGACTTGGCAAACCCTTCCCATGAAAGTGTTTCTTGCCAGTCACTGCTTAGGCCTACATCAAGAGGAAACAAAACGTAGAGATAGAACGTGAAACTACTTTGCTGTGTCAAGTTTCAAGAAGCTAGCACAAACCGTGTTGGATTTAGAGTTCCAAATACATCTATCAATATAGGAGAAAACAGAGTGAAACCTAAAAATTCAAACTGTTACTGGAAATGAACGCTTCAACATAGAAGAACGAAATTTGGGGAACCAAGTCGCCTTAGTGTACTGATCATTACCTGAAAGTATCATCCAGTTTGGGTGAAAAAATATTTGCTGAGATTTCTGGAGATTCGTAATTTTTGGAAGCTTGGCAACCCCTTCCCATGAAAGTGTTTCTCGCCAGTCACTGCCTAGGGCAACATCAAGAGGAAACAAAACGTAGAGATAGAACGTGAAACTACTTTGTTGTGTCAAGTTTCAAGAAGCTAGCACAAACCGTGTTGGATTTAGAGTTCCAAATACATCTATCAATATAGGAGAAAACAGAGTGAAACCTAAAAATTCAAACTGGTACTGGAAATGAACGCTTCAACATAGAAGAACGAAATTTGGGGAACCAAGTCGCCTTAGTGTACTGATCATTACCTGAAAGTATCATCCAGTTTGGGTGAAAAAATATTTGCTGAGATTTCTGGAGATTCGTAATTTTTGGAGACTTGGCAAACCCTTCCCATGAAAGTGTTTCTCGCCAGTCACTGCTTAGGGCTACATGAAGAGGAAACAAAACGTAGAGATAGAACGTGAAACTACTTTGTTGTGTCAAGTTTCAAGAAGCTAGCAAAACCGTGTTGGATTTAGAGTTCCAAATACATCTATCAATATAGGAGAAAACAGAGTGAAACCTAAAAATTCAAACTGTTACTGGAAATGAACGCTTCAACACAGAAGAACGAAATTTGGGGAACCAAGTCGTCTTAGTGTACTGATCATTACCTGAAAGTATCATCCAGTTTGGGTGAAAAAAATATTTGCTGAGATTTCTGGAGATTCGTAATTTTTGGAAGCTTGGCAACCCCTTCCCATGAAAGTGTTACTCGCCAGTCACTGCTTAGGGCAACATCAAGAGGAAACAAAACGTAGAGATAGAACGTGAAACTACTTTGTTGTGTCAAGTTTCAAGAAGCTAGAACAAACCGTGTTGGATTTAGAGTTCCAAATACATCTATCAATATAGGAGAAAACAGAGTGAAACCTAAAAATTCAAACTGTTACTGGAAATGAACGCTTCAACATAGAAGAACGAAATTTGGGGAACCAAGTCGCCTTAGTGTACTGATCATTACCTGAAAGTATCATCCAGTTTGGGTGAAAAAATATTTGCTGAGATTTCTGGAGATTCGTAATTTTTGGAAGCTTGGCAACCCCTTCCCATGAAAGTGTTTCTCGCCAGTCACTGCTTAGGGCTACATCAAGAGGAAACAAAACGTAGAGATAGAATGTGAAACTACTTTGTTGTGTCAAGTTTCAAGAAGCTAGCACAAACCATGTTGGATTTAGAGTTCCAAATACATCTATCAATATAGGAGAAAACAGAGTGAAACCTAAAAATTCAAACTGTTACTGGAAATGAACGCTTCAACATAGAAGAATGAAATTTGGGGAACCAAGTCGCCTTAGTGTACTGATCATTACCTGAAAGTATCATCCAGTTTGGGTGAAAAAATATTTGCTGAGATTTCTGGAGATTCGTTATTTTTGGAGACTTGGCAAACCCTTCCCATGAAAGTGTTTCTTGCCAGTCACTGCTTAGGCCTACATCAAGAGGAAACAAAACGTAGAGATAGAACGTGAAACTACTTTGCTGTGTCAAGTTTCAAGAAGCTAGCACAAACCGTGTTGGATTTAGAGTTCCAAATACATCTATCAATATAGGAGAAAACAGAGTGAAACCTAAAAATTCAAACTGTTACTGGAAATGAACGCTTCAACATAGAAGAACGAAATTTGGGGAACCAAGTCGCCTTAGTGTACTGATCATTACCTGAAAGTATCATCCAGTTTGGGTGAAAAAATATTTGCTGAGATTTCTGGAGATTCGTAATTTTTGGAAGCTTGGCAACCCCTTCCCATGAAAGTGTTTCTCGCCAGTCACTGCCTAGGGCAACATCAAGAGGAAACAAAACGTAGAGATAGAACGTGAAACTACTTTGTTGTGTCAAGTTTCAAGAAGCTAGCACAAACCGTGTTGGATTTAGAGTTCCAAATACATCTATCAATATAGGAGAAAACAGAGTGAAACCTAAAAATTCAAACTGGTACTGGAAATGAACGCTTCAACATAGAAGAACGAAATTTGGGGAACCAAGTCGCCTTAGTGTACTGATCATTACCTGAAAGTATCATCCAGTTTGGGTGAAAAAATATTTGCTGAGATTTCTGGAGATTCGTAATTTTTGGAGACTTGGCAAACCCTTCCCATGAAAGTGTTTCTCGCCAGTCACTGCTTAGGGCTACATGAAGAGGAAACAAAACGTAGAGATAGAACGTGAAACTACTTTGTTGTGTCAAGTTTCAAGAAGCTAGCAAAACCGTGTTGGATTTAGAGTTCCAAATACATCTATCAATATAGGAGAAAACAGAGTGAAACCTAAAAATTCAAACTGTTACTGGAAATGAACGCTTCAACACAGAAGAACGAAATTTGGGGAACCAAGTCGTCTTAGTGTACTGATCATTACCTGAAAGTATCATCCAGTTTGGGTGAAAAAAATATTTGCTGAGATTTCTGGAGATTCGTAATTTTTGGAAGCTTGGCAACCCCTTCCCATGAAAGTGTTACTCGCCAGTCACTGCTTAGGGCAACATCAAGAGGAAACAAAACGTAGAGATAGAACGTGAAACTACTTTGTTGTGTCAAGTTTCAAGAAGCTAGAACAAACCGTGTTGGATTTAGAGTTCCAAATACATCTATCAATATAGGAGAAAACAGAGTGAAACCTAAAAATTCAAACTGTTACTGGAAATGAACGCTTCAACATAGAAGAACGAAATTTGGGGAACCAAGTCGCCTTAGTGTACTGATCATTACCTGAAAGTATCATCCAGTTTGGGTGAAAAAATATTTGCTGAGATTTCTGGAGATTCGTAATTTTTGGAAGCTTGGCAACCCCTTCCCATGAAAGTGTTTCTCGCCAGTCACTGCTTAGGGCTACATCAAGAGGAAACAAAACGTAGAGATAGAATGTGAAACTACTTTGTTGTGTCAAGTTTCAAGAAGCTAGCACAAACCATGTTGGATTTAGAGTTCCAAATACATCTATCAATATAGGAGAAAACAGAGTGAAACCTAAAAATTCAAACTGTTACTGGAAATGAACGCTTCAACATAGAAGAATGAAATTTGGGGAACCAAGTCGCCTTAGTGTACTGATCATTACCTGAAAGTATCATCCAGTTTGGGTGAAAAAATATTTGCTGAGATTTCTGGAGATTCGTAATTTTTGGAGACTTGGCAAACCCTTCCCATGAAAGTGTTTCTCGCCAGTCACTGCTTAGGGCTACATCAAGAGGAAACAAAACGTAGAGATAGAACGTGAAACTACTTTGCTGTGTCAAGTTTCAAGAAGCTAGCACAAACCGTTTTGGATTTAGCGTTCCAAATACATCTATCAATATAGGAGAAAACAGAGTGAAACCTAAAAATTCAAACTGTTACTGGAAATGAACGCTTCAACATAGAAGAACGAAATTTGGGGAACCAAGTCGCCTTAGTGTACTGATCATTACCTGAAAGTATCATCCAGTTTGGGTGAAAAAATATTTGCTGAGATTTCTGGAGATTCGTAATTTTTGGAAGCTTGGCAACCCCTTCCCATGAAAGTGTTTCTCGCCAGTCACTGCTTAGGGCTACATCAAGAGGAAACAAAACGTAGAGATAGAATGTGAAACTACTTTGTTGTGTCAAGCTTCAAGAAGCTACCACAAATCGTGTTGGGTTTAGAGTTCCAATACATCTATCAATATAGGAGAAAACAGAGTGAAACTTAAAAATTCAAACTGTTAGTGGAAATGAACGCTTCAACATAGAAGAACGAAATTTGGGGAACCAAGTCGCCTTAGTGTACTGATCATTACCTGAAAGTATCATCCAGTTTGGGTGAAAAAATATTTGCTGAGATTTCTGGAGATTCGTAATTTTTGGAAGCTTGGCAACCCCTTCCCATGAAAGTGTTTCTCGCCAGTCACTGCTTAGGGCTACATCAAGAGGAAACAAAACGTAGAGATAGAACGTGAAACTACTTTGTTGTGTCAAGTTTCAAGAAGCTAGCACAAACCGTCTTGGATTTAGAGTTCCAAATACATCTATCAATATAGGAGAAAACAGAGTGAAACCTAAAAATTCAAACTGTTACTGGAAATGAACGCTTCAACACAGAAGAACGAAATTTGGGGAACCAAGTCGTCTTAGTGTACTGATCATTACCTGAAAGTATCATCCAGTTTGGGTGAAAAAAATATTTGCTGAGATTTCTGGAGATTCGTAATTTTTGGAAGCTTGGCAACCCCTTCCCATGAAAGTGTTACTCGCCAGTCACTGCTTAGGGCAACATCAAGAGGAAACAAAACGTAGAGATAGAACGTGAAACTACTTTGTTGTGTCAAGTTTCAAGAAGCTAGAACAAACCGTGTTGGATTTAGAGTTCCAAATACATCTATCAATATAGGAGAAAACAGAGTGAAACCTAAAAATTCAAACTGTTACTGGAAATGAACGCTTCAACATAGAAGAACGAAATTTGGGGAACCAAGTCGCCTTAGTGTACTGATCATTACCTGAAAGTATCATCCAGTTTGGGTGAAAAAATATTTGCTGAGATTTCTGGAGATTCGTAATTTTTGGAAGCTTGGCAACCCCTTCCCATGAAAGTGTTTCTCGCCAGTCACTGCTTAGGGCTACATCAAGAGGAAACAAAACGTAGAGATAGAACGTGAAACTACTTTGTTGTGTCAAGTTTCAAGAAGCTAGCACAAACCGTGTTGGATTTAGAGTTCCAAATACATCTATCAATATAGGAGAAAACAGAGTGAAACCTAAAAATTCAAACTGTTACTGGAAATGAACGCTTCAACATAGAAGAACGAAATTTGGGGAACCAAGTCGCCTTAGTGTACTGATCATTACCTGAAAGTATCATCCAGTTTGGGTGAAAAAATATTTGCTGAGATTTCTGGAGATTCGTAATTTTTGGAAGCTTGGCAACCCCTTCCCATGAAAGTGTTTCTCGCCAGTCACTGCCTAGGGCAACATCAAGAGGAAACAAAACGTAGAGATAGAACGTGAAACTACTTTGTTGTGTCAAGTTTCAAGAAGCTAGCACAAACCGTGTTGGATTTAGAGTTCCAAATACATCTATCAATATAGGAGAAAACAGAGTGAAACCTAAAAATTCAAACTGGTACTGGAAATGAACGCTTCAACATAGAAGAACGAAATTTGGGGAACCAAGTCGCCTTAGTGTACTGATCATTACCTGAAAGTATCATCCAGTTTGGGTGAAAAAATATTTGCTGAGATTTCTGGAGATTCGTAATTTTTGGAAGCTTGGCAACCCCTTCCCATGAAAGTGTTTCTCGCCAGTCACTGCCTAGGGCAACATCAAGAGGAAACAAAACGTAGAGATAGAACGTGAAACTACTTTGTTGTGTCAAGTTTCAAGAAGCTAGCACAAACCGTGTTGGATTTAGAGTTCCAAATACATCTATCAATATAGGAGAAAACAGAGTGAAACCTAAAAATTCAAACTGGTACTGGAAATGAACGCTTCAACATAGAAGAACGAAATTTGGGGAACCAAGTCGCCTTAGTGTACTGATCATTACCTGAAAGTATCATCCAGTTTGGGTGAAAAAATATTTGCTGAGATTTCTGGAGATTCGTAATTTTTGGAGACTTGGCAAACCCTTCCCATGAAAGTGTTTCTCGCCAGTCACTGCTTAGGGCTACATGAAGAGGAAACAAAACGTAGAGATAGAACGTGAAACTACTTTGTTGTGTCAAGTTTCAAGAAGCTAGCAAAACCGTGTTGGATTTAGAGTTCCAAATACATCTATCAATATAGGAGAAAACAGAGTGAAACCTAAAAATTCAAACTGTTACTGGAAATGAACGCTTCAACACAGAAGAACGAAATTTGGGGAACCAAGTCTTCATAGTGTACTGATCATTACCTGAAAGTATCATCCAGTTTGGGTGAAAAAAATATTTGCTGAGATTTCTGGAGATTCGTAATTTTTGGAAGCTTGGCAACCCCTTCCCATGAAAGTGTTACTCGCCAGTCACTGCTTAGGGCAACATCAAGAGGAAACAAAACGTAGAGATAGAACGTGAAACTACTTTGTGGTGTCAAGTTTCAAGAAGCTAGAACAAACCGTGTTGGATTTAGAGTTCCAAATACATCTATCAATATAGGAGAAAACAGAGTGAAACCTAAAAATTCAAACTGTTACTGGAAATGAACGCTTCAACATAGAAGAACGAAATTTGGGGAACCAAGTCGCCTTAGTGTACTGATCATTACCTGAAAGTATCATCCAGTTTGGGTGAAAAAATATTTGCTGAGATTTCTGGAGATTCGTAATTTTTGGAAGCTTGGCAACCCCTTCCCATGAAAGTGTTTCTCGCCAGTCACTGCTTAGGGCTACATCAAGAGGAAACAAAACGTAGAGATAGAACGTGAAACTACTTTGTTGTGTCAAGTTTCAAGAAGCTAGCACAAACCGTGTTGGATTTAGAGTTCCAAATACATCTATCAATATAGGAGAAAACAGAGTGAAACCTAAAAATTCAAACTGTTACTGGAAATGAACGCTTCAACATAGAAGAACGAAATTTGGGGAACCAAGTCGCCTTAGTGTACTGATCATTACCTGAAAGTATCATCCAGTTTGGGTGAAAAAATATTTGCTGAGATTTCTGGAGATTCGTAATTTTTGGAAGCTTGGCAACCCCTTCCCATGAAAGTGTTTCTCGCCAGTCACTGCCTAGGGCAACATCAAGAGGAAACAAAACGTAGAGATAGAACGTGAAACTACTTTGTTGTGTCAAGTTTCAAGAAGCTAGCACAAACCGTGTTGGATTTAGAGTTCCAAATACATCTATCAATATAGGAGAAAACAGAGTGAAACCTAAAAATTCAAACTGGTACTGGAAATGAACGCTTCAACATAGAAGAACGAAATTTGGGGAACCAAGTCGCCTTAGTGTACTGATCATTACCTGAAAGTATCATCCAGTTTGGGTGAAAAAATATTTGCTGAGATTTCTGGAGATTCGTAATTTTTGGAAGCTTGGCAACCCCTTCCCATGAAAGTGTTTCTCGCCAGTCACTGCTTAGGGCTACATCAAGAGGAAACAAAACGTAGAGATAGAATGTGAAACTACTTTGTTGTGTCAAGCTTCAAGAAGCTACCACAAATCGTGTTGGGTTTAGAGTTCCAATACATCTATCAATATAGGAGAAAACAGAGTGAAACTTAAAAATTCAAACTGTTAATGGAAATGAACGCTTCAACATAGAAGAACGAAATTTGGGGAACCAAGTCGCCTTAGTGTACTGATCATTACCTGAAAGTATCATCCAGTTTGGGTGAAAAAATATTTGCTGAGATTTCTGGAGATTCGTAATTTTTGGAAGCTTGGCAACCCCTTCCCATGAAAGTGTTTCTCGCCAGTCACTGCTTAGGGCTACATCAAGAGGAAACAAAACGTAGAGATAGAACGTGAAACTACTTTGTTGTGTCAAGTTTCAAGAAGCTAGCACAAACCGTCTTGGATTTAGAGTTCCAAATACATCTATCAATATAGGAGAAAACAGAGTGAAACCTAAAAATTCAAACTGTTACTGGAAATGAACGCTTCAACATAGAAGAATGAAATTTGGGGAACCAAGTCGCCTTAGTGTACTGATCATTACCTGAAAGTATCATCCAGTTTGGGTGAAAAAATATTTGCTGAGATTTCTGGAGATTCGTAATTTTTGGAGACTTGGCAAACCCTTCCCATGAAAGTGTTTCTCGCCAGTCACTGCTTAGGGCTACATCAAGAGGAAACAAAACATAGAGATAGAATGTGAAACTACTTTGTTGTGTCATGCTTCAAGAAGCTACCACAAATCGTGTTGGATTTAGAGTTCCAATACATCTATCAATATAGGAGAAAACAGAGTGAAACCTAAAAATTCAAACTGTTAGTGGAAATGAACGCTTCAACATAGAAGAACAAAATTTGGGGAACCAAGTCGCCTTAGTGTACTGATCATTACCTGAAAGTATCATCCAGTTTGGGTGAAAAAATATTTGCTGAGATTTCTGGAGATTCGTAATTTTTGGAAGCTTGGCAACCCCTTCCCATGAAAGTGTTTCTCGCCAGTCACTGCCTAGGGCAACATCAAGAGGAAACAAAACGTAGAGATAGAACGTGAAACTACTTTGTTGTGTCAAGTTTCAAGAAGCTAGCACAAACCGTGTTGGATTTAGAGTTCCAAATACATCTATCAATATAGGAGAAAACAGAGTGAAACCTAAAAATTCAAACTGGTACTGGAAATGAACGCTTCAACATAGAAGAACGAAATTTGGGGAACCAAGTCGCCTTAGTGTACTGATCATTACCTGAAAGTATCATCCAGTTTGGGTGAAAAAATATTTGCTGAGATTTCTGGAGATTCGTAATTTTTGGAGACTTGGCAAACCCTTCCCATGAAAGTGTTTCTCGCCAGTCACTGCTTAGGGCTACATGAAGAGGAAACAAAACGTAGAGATAGAACGTGAAACTACTTTGTTGTGTCAAGTTTCAAGAAGCTAGCAAAACCGTGTTGGATTTAGAGTTCCAAATACATCTATCAATATAGGAGAAAACAGAGTGAAACCTAAAAATTCAAACTGTTACTGGAAATGAACGCTTCAACACAGAAGAACGAAATTTGGGGAACCAAGTCTTCATAGTGTACTGATCATTACCTGAAAGTATCATCCAGTTTGGGTGAAAAAAATATTTGCTGAGATTTCTGGAGATTCGTAATTTTTGGAAGCTTGGCAACCCCTTCCCATGAAAGTGTTACTCGCCAGTCACTGCTTAGGGCAACATCAAGAGGAAACAAAACGTAGAGATAGAACGTGAAACTACTTTGTTGTGTCAAGTTTCAAGAAGCTAGAACAAACCGTGTTGGATTTAGAGTTCCAAATACATCTATCAATATAGGAGAAAACAGAGTGAAACCTAAAAATTCAAACTGTTACTGGAAATGAACGCTTCAACATAGAAGAACGAAATTTGGGGAACCAAGTCGCCTTAGTGTACTGATCATTACCTGAAAGTATCATCCAGTTTGGGTGAAAAAATATTTGCTGAGATTTCTGGAGATTCGTAATTTTTGGAAGCTTGGCAACCCCTTCCCATGAAAGTGTTTCTCGCCAGTCACTGCTTAGGGCTACATCAAGAGGAAACAAAACGTAGAGATAGAACGTGAAACTACTTTGTTGTGTCAAGTTTCAAGAAGCTAGCACAAACCGTGTTGGATTTAGAGTTCCAAATACATCTATCAATATAGGAGAAAACAGAGTGAAACCTAAAAATTCAAACTGTTACTGGAAATGAACGCTTCAACATAGAAGAACGAAATTTGGGGAACCAAGTCGCCTTAGTGTACTGATCATTACCTGAAAGTATCATCCAGTTTGGGTGAAAAAATATTTGCTGAGATTTCTGGAGATTCGTAATTTTTGGAAGCTTGGCAACCCCTTCCCATGAAAGTGTTTCTCGCCAGTCACTGCCTAGGGCAACATCAAGAGGAAACAAAACGTAGAGATAGAACGTGAAACTACTTTGTTGTGTCAAGTTTCAAGAAGCTAGCACAAACCGTGTTGGATTTAGAGTTCCAAATACATCTATCAATATAGGAGAAAACAGAGTGAAACCTAAAAATTCAAACTGGTACTGGAAATGAACGCTTCAACATAGAAGAACGAAATTTAGGGAACCAAGTCGCCTTAGTGTACTGATCATTACCTGAAAGTATCATCCAGTTTGGGTGAAAAAATATTTGCTGAGATTTCTGGAGATTCGTAATTTTTGGAAGCTTGGCAACCCCTTCCCATGAAAGTGTTTCTCGCCAGTCACTGCTTAGGGCTACATCAAGAGGAAACAAAACGTAGAGATAGAATGTGAAACTACTTTGTTGTGTCAAGCTTCAAGAAGCTACCACAAATCGTGTTGGGTTTAGAGTTCCAATACATCTATCAATATAGGAGAAAACAGAGTGAAACTTAAAAATTCAAACTGTTAATGGAAATGAACGCTTCAACATAGAAGAACGAAATTTGGGGAACCAAGTCGCCTTAGTGTACTGATCATTACCTGAAAGTATCATCCAGTTTGGGTGAAAAAATATTTGCTGAGATTTCTGGAGATTCGTAATTTTTGGAAGCTTGGCAACCCCTTCCCATGAAAGTGTTTCTCGCCAGTCACTGCTTAGGGCTACATCAAGAGGAAACAAAACGTAGAGATAGAACGTGAAACTACTTTGTTGTGTCAAGTTTCAAGAAGCTAGCACAAACCGTCTTGGATTTAGAGTTCCAAATACATCTATCAATATAGGAGAAAACAGAGTGAAACCTAAAAATTCAAACTGTTACTGGAAATGAACGCTTCAACATAGAAGAATGAAATTTGGGGAACCAAGTCGCCTTAGTGTACTGATCATTACCTGAAAGTATCATCCAGTTTGGGTGAAAAAATATTTGCTGAGATTTCTGGAGATTCGTAATTTTTGGAGACTTGGCAAACCCTTCCCATGAAAGTGTTTCTCGCCAGTCACTGCTTAGGGCTACATCAAGAGGAAACAAAACATAGAGATAGAATGTGAAACTACTTTGTTGTGTCATGCTTCAAGAAGCTACCACAAATCGTGTTGGATTTAGAGTTCCAATACATCTATCAATATAGGAGAAAACAGAGTGAAACCTAAAAATTCAAACTGTTAGTGGAAATGAACGCTTCAACATAGAAGAACAAAATTTGGGGAACCAAGTCGCCTTAGTGTACTGATCATTACCTGAAAGTATCATCCAGTTTGGGTGAAAAAATATTTGCTGAGATTTCTGGAGATTCGTAATTTTTGGAAGCTTGGCAACCCCTTCCCATGAAAGTGTTTCTCGCCAGTCACTGCTTAGGGCTACATCAAGAGGAAACAAAACGTAGAGATAGAACGTGAAACTACTTTGTTTTGTCAACTTTCAAGAAGCTAGCACAAACCGTGTTGGATTCAGAGTTCCAAATATATCTATCAATATAGGAGAAAACAGAGTGAAACCTAAAAATTCAAACTGTTACTGGAAATGAACGCTTCAACATAGAAGAATGAAATTTGGGGAACCAAGTCGCCTTAGTGTACTGATCATTACCTGAAAGTATCATCCAGTTTGGGTGAAAAAATATTTGCTGAGATTTCTGGAGATTCGTAATTTTTGGAGACTTGGCAAACCCTTCACATGAAAGTGTTTCTCGCCAGTCACTGCTTAGGGCTACATCAAGAGGAAACAAAACGTAGAGATAGAACGTGAAACTACTTTGTTGTGTCAAGTTTCAAGAAGCTAGCACAAATCGTGTTGGATTTAGAGTTCCAAATACATCTATCAATATAGGAGAAAACAGAGTGAAACCTAAAAATTCAAACTGTTACTGGAAATGAACGCTTCAACATAGAAGACGAAATTTGGGGAACCAAGTCGCCTTAGTGTACTGATCATTACCTGAAAGTATCATCCAGTTTGGGTGAAAAAATATTTGCTGAGATTTCTGGAGATTCGTAATTTTTGGAAGCTTGGCAACCCCTTCCCATGAAAGTATTTCTCGCCAGTCACTGCCTAGGGCAACATCAAGAGGAAACAAAACGTAGAGATAGAACGTGAAACTACTTTGTTGTGTCAAGTTTCAAGAAGCTAGCAAAACCGTGTTGGATTTAGAGTTCCAAATACATCTATCAATATAGGAGAAAACAGAGTGAAACCTAAAAATTCAAACTGTTACTGGAAATGAACGCTTCAACACAGAAGAACGAAATTTGGGGAACCAAGTAGTCTTAGTGTACTGATCATTACCTGAAAGTATCATCCAGTTTGGGTGAAAAAAATATTTGCTGAGATTTCTGGAGATTCGTAATTTTTGGAAGCTTGGCAACCCCTTCCCATGAAAGTGTTACTCGCCAGTCACTGCTTAGGGCAACATCAAGAGGAAACAAAACGTAGAGATAGAACGTGAAACTACTTTGTTGTGTCAAGTTTCAAGAAGCTAGAACAAACCGTGTTGGATTTAGAGTTCCAAATACATCTATCAATATAGGAGAAAACAGGTGAAACTTAAAAATTCAAACTGTTACTGGAAATGAACGCTTCAACATAGAAGAACGAAATTTGGGGAACCAAGTCGCCTTAGTGTACTGATCATTACCTGAAAGTATCATCCAGTTTGGGTGAAAAAATATTTGCTGAGATTTCTGGAGATTCGTAATTTTTGGAAGCTTGGCAACCCCTTCCCATGAAAGTGTTTCTCGCCAGTCACTGCTTAGGGCTACATCAAGAGGAAACAAAACGTAGAGATAGAATGTGAAACTACTTTGTTGTGTCAAGTTTCAAGAAGCTAGCACAAACCATGTTGGATTTAGAGTTCCAAATACATCTATCAATATAGGAGAAAACAGAGTGAAACCTAAAAATTCAAACTGTTACTGGAAATGAACGCTTCAACATAGAAGAATGAAATTTGGGGAACCAAGTCGCCTTAGTGTACTGATCATTACCTGAAAGTATCATCCAGTTTGGGTGAAAAAATATTTGCTGAGATTTCTGGAGATTCGTAATTTTTGGAGACTTGGCAAACCCTTCCCATGAAAGTGTTTCTCGCCAGTCACTGCTTAGGGCTACATCAAGAGGAAACAAAACGTAGAGATAGAACGTGAAACTACTTTGCTGTGTCAAGTTTCAAGAAGCTAGCACAAACCGTGTTGGATTTAGAGTTCCAAATACATCTATCAATATAGGAGAAAACAGAGTGAAACCTAAAAATTCAAACTGTTACTGGAAATGAACGCTTCAACACAGAAGAACGAAATTTGGGGAACCAAGTCGTCTTAGTGTACTGATCATTACCTGAAAGTATCATCCAGTTTGGGTGAAAAAAATATTTGCTGAGATTTCTGGAGATTCGTAATTTTTGGAAGCTTGGCAACCCCTTCCCATGAAAGTGTTACTCGCCAGTCCCTGCTTAGGGCAACATCAAGAGGAAACAAAACGTAGAGATAGAACGTGAAACTACTTTGTTGTGTCAAGTTTCAAGAAGCTAGAACAAACCGTGTTGGATTTAGAGTTCCAAATACATCTATCAATATAGGAGAAAACAGAGTGAAACATAAAATTCAAACTGTTACTGGAAATGAACGCTTCAACATAGAAGAACGAAATTTGGGGAACCAAGTCGCCTTAGTGTACTGATCATTACCTGAAAGTATCATCCAGTTTGGGTGAAAAAATATTTGCTGAGATTTCTGGAGATTCGTAATTTTTGGAAGCTTGGCAACCCCTTCCCATGAAAGTGTTTCTCGCCAGTCACTGCTTAGGGCTACATCAAGAGGAAACAAAACGTAGAGATAGAATGTGAAACTACTTTGTTGTGTCAAGTTTCAAGAAGCTAGCACAAACCATGTTGGATTTAGAGTTCCAAATACATCTATCAATATAGGAGAAAACAGAGTGAAACCTAAAAATTCAAACTGTTACTGGAAATGAACGCTTCAACATAGAAGAATGAAATTTGGGGAACCAAGTCGCCTTAGTGTACTGATCATTACCTGAAAGTATCATCCAGTTTGGGTGAAAAAATATTTGCTGAGATTTCTGGAGATTCGTAATTTTTGGAGACTTGGCAAACCCTTCCCATGAAAGTGTTTCTCGCCAGTCACTGCTTAGGGCTACATCAAGAGGAAACAAAACGTAGAGATAGAACGTGAAACTACTTTGCTGTGTCAAGTTTCAAGAAGCTAGCACAAACCGTGTTGGATTTAGAGTTCCAAATACATCTATCAATATAGGAGAAAACAGAGTGAAACCTAAAAATTCAAACTGTTACTGGAAATGAACGCTTCAACACAGAAGAACGAAATTTGGGGAACCAAGTCGTCTTAGTGTACTGATCATTACCTGAAAGTATCATCCAGTTTGGGTGAAAAAAATATTTGCTGAGATTTCTGGAGATTCGTAATTTTTGGAAGCTTGGCAACCCCTTCCCATGAAAGTGTTACTCGCCAGTCCCTGCTTAGGGCAACATCAAGAGGAAACAAAACGTAGAGATAGAACGTGAAACTACTTTGTTGTGTCAAGTTTCAAGAAGCTAGAACAAACCGTGTTGGATTTAGAGTTCCAAATACATCTATCAATATAGGAGAAAACAGAGTGAAACATAAAATTCAAACTGTTACTGGAAATGAACGCTTCAACATAGAAGAACGAAATTTGGGGAACCAAGTCGCCTTAGTGTACTGATCATTACCTGAAAGTATCATCCAGTTTGGGTGAAAAAATATTTGCTGAGACTTCTGGAGATTCGTAATTTTTGGAAGCTTGGCAACCCCTTCCCATGAAAGTGTTTCTCGCCAGTCACTGCTTAGGGCTACATCAAGAGGAAACAAAACGTAGAGATAGAATGTGAAACTACTTTGTTTTGTCAAGTTTCAAGAAGCTAGCACAAACCATGTTGGATTTAGAGTTCCAAATACATCTATCAATATAGGAGAAAACAGAGTGAAACCTAAAAATTCAAACTGTTACTGGAAATGAACGCTTCAACATAGAAGAATGAAATTTGGGGAACCAAGTCGCCTTAGTGTACTGATCATTACCTGAAAGTATCATCCAGTTTGGGTGAAAAAATATTTGCTGAGATTTCTGGAGATTCGTAATTTTTGGAGACTTGGCAAACCCTTCCCATGAAAGTGTTTCTCGCCAGTCACTGCTTAGGGCTACATCAAGAGGAAACAAAACGTAGAGATAGAACGTGAAACTACTTTGCTGTGTCAAGTTTCAAGAAGGTAGAACAAACCGTTTTGGATTTAGCGTTCCAAATACATCTATCAATATAGGAGAAAACAGAGTGAAACCTAAAAATTCAAACTGTTACTGGAAATGAACGCTTCAACATAGAAGAACGAAATTTGGGGAACCAAGTCGCCTTAGTGTACTGATCATTACCTGAAAGTATCATCCAGTTTGGGTGAAAAAATATTTGCTGAGATTTCTGGAGATTCGTAATTTTTGGAAGCTTGGCAACCCCTTCCCATGAAAGTGTTTCTCGCCAGTCACTGCTTAGGGCTACATCAAGAGGAAACAAAACGTAGAGATAGAACGTGAAACTACTTTGTTGTGTCAAGTTTCAAGAAGCTAGAACAAACCGTGTTGGATTTAGAGTTCCAAATACATCTATCAATATAGGAGAAAACAGAGTGAAACCTAAAAATTCAAACTGTTACTGGAAATGAACGCTTCAACACAGAAGAACGAAATTTGGGGAACCAAGTCGTCTTAGTGTACTGATCATTACCTGAAAGTATCATCCAGTTTGGGTGAAAAAAATATTTGCTGAGATTTCTGGAGATTCGTAATTTTTGGAAGCTTGGCAACCCCTTCCCATGAAAGTGTTACTCGCCAGTCCCTGCTTAGGGCAACATCAAGAGGAAACAAAACGTAGAGATAGAACGTGAAACTACTTTGTTGTGTCAAGTTTCAAGAAGCTAGAACAAACCGTGTTGGATTTAGAGTTCCAAATACATCTATCAATATAGGAGAAAACAGAGTGAAACATAAAATTCAAACTGTTACTGGAAATGAACGCTTCAACATAGAAGAACGAAATTTGGGGAACCAAGTCGCCTTAGTGTACTGATCATTACCTGAAAGTATAATCCAGTTTGGGTGAAAAAATATTTGCTGAGACTTCTGGAGATTCGTAATTTTTGGAAGCTTGGCAACCCCTTCCCATGAAAGTGTTTCTCGCCAGTCACTGCTTAGGGCTACATCAAGAGGAAACAAAACGTAGAGATAGAATGTGAAACTACTTTGTTTTGTCAAGTTTCAAGAAGCTAGCACAAACCATGTTGGATTTAGAGTTCCAAATACATCTATCAATATAGGAGAAAACAGAGTGAAACCTAAAAATTCAAACTGTTACTGGAAATGAACGCTTCAACATAGAAGAATGAAATTTGGGGAACCAAGTCGCCTTAGTGTACTGATCATTACCTGAAAGTATCATCCAGTTTGGGTGAAAAAATATTTGCTGAGATTTCTGGAGATTCGTAATTTTTGGAGACTTGGCAAACCCTTCCCATGAAAGTGTTTCTCGCCAGTCACTGCTTAGGGCTACATCAAGAGGAAACAAAACGTAGAGATAGAACGTGAAACTACTTTGCTGTGTCAAGTTACAAGAAGGTAGAACAAACCGTTTTGGATTTAGCGTTCCAAATACATCTATCAATATAGGAGAAAACAGAGTGAAACCTAAAAATTCAAACTGTTACTGGAAATGAACGCTTCAACATAGAAGAACGAAATTTGGGGAACCAAGTCGCCTTAGTGTACTGATCATTACCTGAAAGTATCATCCAGTTTGGGTGAAAAAATATTTGCTGAGATTTCTGGAGATTCGTAATTTTTGGAAGCTTGGCAACCCCTTCCCATGAAAGTGTTTCTCGCCAGTCACTGCTTAGGGCTACATCAAGAGGAAACAAAACGTAGAGATAGAACGTGAAACTACTTTGTTGTGTCAAGTTTCAAGAAGCTAGCACAAACCGTCTTGGATTTAGAGTTCCAAATACATCTATCAATATAGGAGAAAACAGAGTGAAACCTAAAAATTCAAACTGTTACTGGAAATGAACGCTTCAACATAGAAGAATGAAATTTGGGGAACCAAGTCGCCTTAGTGTACTGATCATTACCTGAAAGTATCATCCAGTTTGGGTGAAAAAATATTTGCTGAGATTTCTGGAGATTCGTAATATTTGGAAGCTTGGCAACCCCTTCCCATGAAAGTGTTTCTCGCCAGTCACTGCTTAGGGCTACATCAAGAGGAAACAAAACGTAGAGATAGAACGTGAAACTACTTTGTTGTGTCAAGTTTCAAGAAGCTAGCAAAACCGTGTTGGATTTAGAGTTCCAAATACATCTATCAATATAGGAGAAAAGAGAGTGAAACCTAAAAATTCAAACTGTTACTGGAAATGAACGCTTCAAAATAGAAGAATGAAATTTGGGGAACCAAGTCGCCTTAGTGTACTGATCATTACCTGAAAGTATCATCCAGTTTGGGTGAAAAAATATTTGCTGAGATTTCTGGAGATTCGCAATTTTTGGAGACTTGGCAAACCCTTCCCATGAAAGTGTTTCTCGCCAGTCACTGCTTAGGGCTACATCAAGAGGAAACAAAACGTAGAGATAGAATGTGAAACTACTTTGTTGTGTCAACCTTCAAGAAGCTACCACAAATCGTGTTGGATTTAGAGTTCCAATACATCTATCAATATAGGAGAAAACAGAGTGAAACCTAAAAATTCAAACTGTTAGTGGAAATGAACGCTTCAACATAGAAGAACGAAATTTGGGGAACCAAGTCGCCTTAGTGTACTGATCATTACCTGAAAGTATCATCCAGTTTGGGTGAAAAAATATTTGCTGAGATTTCTGGAGATTCGTAATTTTTGGACGCTTGGCAACCCCTTCCCATGAAAGTGTTTCTCGCCAGTCACTGCTTAGGGCTACATCAAGAGGAAACAAAACGTAGAGATAGAACGTGAAACTACTTTGTTTTGTCAACTTTCAAGAAGCTAGCACAAACCGTGTTGGATTCAGAGTTCCAAATACATCTATCAATATAGGAGAAAAGAGAGTGAAACCTAAAAATTCAAACTGTTACTGGAAATGAACGCTTCAACATAGAAGAATGAAATTTGGGGAACCAAGTCGCCTTAGTGTACTGATCATTACCTGAAAGTATCATCCAGTTTGGGTGAAAAAATATTTGCTGAGATTTCTGGAGATTCGTAATTTTTGGAGACTTGGCAAACCCTTCACATAAAAGTGTTTCTCGCCTGTCACTGCTTAGGGCTACATCAAGAGGAAACAAAACGTAGAGATAGAACGTGAAACTACTTTGTTGTGTCAAGTTTCAAGAAGCTAGCACAAACCGTGTTGGATTTAGAGTTCCAAATACATCTATCAATATAGGAGAAAACAGAGTGAAACCTAAAAATTCAAACTGTTACTGGAAATGAACGCTTCAACATAGAAGAACGAAATTTGGGGAACCAAGTCGCCTTAGTGTACTGATCATTACCTGAAAGTATCATCCAGTTTGGGTGAAAAAATATTTGCTGAGATTTCTGGAGATTCGTAATTTTTGGAAGCTTGGCAACCCCTTCCCATGAAAGTGTTTCTCGCCAGTCACTGCCTAGGGCAACATCAAGAGGAAACAATACGTAGAGATAGAACGTGAAACTACTTTGTTGTGTCAAGTTTCAAGAAGCTAGCACAAACCGTGTTGGATTTAGAGTTCCAAATACATCTATCAATATAGGAGAAAACAGAGTGAAACCTAAAAATTCAAACTGGTACTGGAAATGAACGCTTCAACATAGAAGAACGAAATTTGGGGAACCAAGTCGCCTTAGTGTACTGATCATTACCTGAAAGTATCATCCAGTTTGGGTGAAAAAATATTTGCTGAGATTTCTGGAGATTCGTAATTTTTGGAGACTTGGCAAAACCTTCCCATGAAAGTGTTTCTCGCCAGTCAGTGCTTAGGGCTACATCAAGAGGAAACAAAACGTAGAGATAGAATGTGAAACTACTTTGTTGTGTCAACCTTCAAGAAGCTACCACAAATCGTGTTGGATTTAGAGTTCCAATACATCTATCAATATAGGAGAAAACAGAGTGAAACCTAAAAATTCAAACTGTTAGTGGAAATGAACGCTTCAACATAGAAGAACGAAATTTGGGGAACCAAGTCGCCTTAGTGTACTGATCATTACCTGAAAGTATCATCCAGTTTGGGTGAAAAAATATTTGCTGAGATTTCTGGAGATTCGTAATTTTTGGAAGCTTGGCAACCCCTTCCCATGAAAGTGTTTCTCGCCAGTCACTGCTTAGGGCTACATCAAGAGGAAACAAAACGTAGAGATAGAACGTGAAACTACTTTGTTTTGTCAACTTTCAAGAAGCTAGCACAAACCGTGTTGGATTCAGAGTTCCAAATACATCTATCAATATAGGAGAAAAGAGAGTGAAACCTAAAAATTCAAACTGTTACTGGAAATGAACGCTTCAACATAGAAGAATGAAATTTGGGGAACCAAGTCGCCTTAGTGTACTGATCATTACCTGAAAGTATCATCCAGTTTGGGTGAAAAAATATTTGCTGAGATTTCTGGAGATTCGTAATTTTTGGAGACTTGGCAAACCCTTCACATGAAAGTGTTTCTCGCCTGTCACTGCTTAGGGCTACATCAAGAGGAAACAAAACGTAGAGATAGAACGTGAAACTACTTTGTTGTGTCAAGTTTCAAGAAGCTAGCACAAACCGTGTTGGGTTTAGAGTTCCAAATACATCTATCGATATAGGAGAAAACAGAGTGAAACCTAAAAATTCAAACTGTTACTGGAAATGAACGCTTCAACATAGAAGAACGAAATTTGGGGAACCAAGTCGCCTTAGTGTACTGATCATTACCTGAAAGTATCATCCAGTTTGGGTGAAAAAATATTTGCTGAGATTTCTGGAGATTCGTAATTTTTGGAAGCTTGGCAACCCCTTCCCATGAAAGTGTTTCTCGCCAGTCACTGCCTAGGGCAACATCAAGAGGAAACAAAACGTAGAGATAGAACGTGAAACTACTTTGTTGTGTCAAGTTTCAAGAAGCTAGCACAAACCGAGTTGGATTTAGAGTTCCAAATACATCTATCAATATAGGAGAAAACAGAGTGAAACCTAAAAATTCAAACTGTTACTGGAAATGAACGCTTCAACATAGAAGAACGAAATTTGGGGAACCAAGTCGCCTTAGTGTACTGATCATTACCTGAAAGTATCATCCAGTTTGGGTGAAAAAATATTTGCTGAGATTTCTGGAGATTCGTAATTTTTGGAAGCTTGGCAACCCCTTCCCATGAAAGTGTTTCTCGCCAGTCACTGCCTAGGGCAACATCAAGAGGAAACAAAACGTAGAGATAGAACGTGAAACTACTTTGTTGTGTCAAGTTTCAAGAAGCTAGCACAAACCGTGTTGGATTTAGAGTTCCAAATACATCTATCAATATAGGAGAAAACAGAGTGAAACCTAAAAATTCAAACTGGTACTGGAAATGAACGCTTCAACATAGAAGAACGAAATTTGGGGAACCAAGTCGCCTTAGTGTACTGATCATTACCTGAAAGTATCATCCAGTTTGGGTGAAAAAATATTTGCTGAGATTTCTGGAGATTCGTAATTTTTGGAGACTTGGCAAACCCTTCCCATGAAAGTGTTTCTCGCCAGTCACTGCTTAGGGCTACATGAAGAGGAAACAAAATGTAGAGATAGAACGTGAAACTACTTTGTTGTGTCAAGTTTCAAGAAGCTAGCAAAACCGTGTTGGATTTAGAGTTCCAAATACATCTATCAATATAGGAGAAAACAGAGTGAAACCTAAAAATTCAAACTGTTACTGGAAATGAACGCTTCAACACAGAAGAACGAAATTTGGGGAACCAAGTCGTCTTAGTGTACTGATCATTACCTGAAAGTATCATCCAGTTTGGGTGAAAAAAATATTTGCTGAGATTTCTGGAGATTCGTAATTTTTGGAAGCTTGGCAACCCCTTCCCATGAAAGTGTTACTCGCCAGTCACTGCTTAGGGCAACATCAAGAGGAAACAAAACGTAGAGATAGAACGTGAAACTACTTTGTTGTGTCAAGTTTCAAGAAGCTAGAACAAACCGTGTTGGATTTAGAGTTCCAAATACATCTATCAATATAGGAGAAAACAGAGTGAAACCTAAAAATTCAAACTGTTACTGGAAATGAACGCTTCAACATAGAAGAACGAAATTTGGGGAACCAAGTCGCCTTAGTGTACTGATCATTACCTGAAAGTATCATCCAGTTTGGGTGAAAAAATATTTGCTGAGATTTCTGGAGATTCGTAATTTTTGGAAGCTTGGCAACCCCTTCCCATGAAAGTGTTTCTCGCCAGTCACTGCTTAGGGCTACATCAAGAGGAAACAAAACGTAGAGATAGAACGTGAAACTACTTTGCTGTGTCAAGTTTCAAGAAGCTAGCACAAACCGTGTTGGATTTAGAGTTCCAAATACATCTATCAATATAGGAGAAAACAGAGTGAAACCTAAAAATTCAAACTGTTACTGGAAATGAACGCTTCAACATAGAAGAACGAAATTTGGGGAACCAAGTCGCCTTAGTGTACTGATCATTACCTGAAAGTATCATCCAGTTTGGGTGAAAAAATATTTGCTGAGATTTCTGGAGATTCGTAATTTTTGGAAGCTTGGCAACCCCTTCCCATGAAAGTGTTTCTCGCCAGTCACTGCCTAGGGCAACATCAAGAGGAAACAAAACGTAGAGATAGAACGTGAAACTACTTTGTTGTGTCAAGTTTCAAGAAGCTAGCACAAACCGTGTTGGATTTAGAGTTCCAAATACATCTATCAATATAGGAGAAAACAGAGTGAAACCTAAAAATTCAAACTGGTACTGGAAATGAACACTTCAACATAGAAGAACGAAATTTGGGGAACCAAGTCGCCTTAGTGTACTGATCATTACCTGAAAGTATCATCCAGTTTGGGTGAAAAAATATTTGCTGAGATTTCTGGAGATTCGTAATTTTTGGAGACTTGGCAAACCCTTCCCATGAAAGTGTTTCTCGCCAGTCACTGCTTAGGGCTACATGAAGAGGAAACAAAACGTAGAGATAGAACGTGAAACTACTTTGTTGTGTCAAGTTTCAAGAAGCTAGCAAAACCGTGTTGGATTTAGAGTTCCAAATACATCTATCAATATAGGAGAAAACAGAGTGAAACCTAAAAATTCAAACTGTTACTGGAAATGAACGCTTCAACACAGAAGAACGAAATTTGGGGAACCAAGTCGTCTTAGTGTACTGATCATTACCTGAAAGTATCATCCAGTTTGGGTGAAAAAAATATTTACTGAGATTTCTGGAGATTCGTAATTTTTGGAAGCTTGGCAACCCCTTCCCATGAAAGTGTTACTCGCCAGTCACTGCTTAGGGCAACATCAAGAGGAAACAAAACGTAGAGATAGAACGTGAAACTACTTTGTTGTGTCAAGTTTCAAGAAGCTAGAACAAACCGTGTTGGATTTAGAGTTCCAAATACATCTATCAATATAGGAGAAAACAGAGTGAAACCTAAAAATTCAAACTGTTACTGGAAATGAACGCTTCAACATAGAAGAACGAAATTTGGGGAACCAAGTCGCCTTAGTGTACTGATCATTACCTGAAAGTATCATCCAGTTTGGGTGAAAAAATATTTGCTGAGATTTCTGGAGATTCGTAATTTTTGGAAGCTTGGCAACCCCTTCCCATGAAAGTGTTTCTCGCCAGTCACTGCTTAGGGCTACATCAAGAGGAAACAAAACGTAGAGATAGAACGTGAAACTACTTTGCTGTGTCAAGTTTCAAGAAGCTAGCACAAACCGTGTTGGATTTAGAGTTCCAAATACATCTATCAATATAGGAGAAAACAGAGTGAAACCTAAAAATTCAAACTGTTACTGGAAATGAACGCTTCAACATAGAAGAACAAAATTTGGGGAACCAAGTCGCCTTAGTGTACTGATCATTACCTGAAAGTATCATCCAGTTTGGGTGAAAAAATATTTGCTGAGATTTCTGGAGATTCGTAATTTTTGGAAGCTTGGCAACCCCTTCCCATGAAAGTGTTTCTCGCCAGTCACTGCCTAGGGCAACATCAAGAGGAAACAAAACGTAGAGATAGAACGTGAAACTACTTTGTTGTGTCAAGTTTCAAGAAGCTAGCACAAACCGTGTTGGATTTAGAGTTCCAAATACATCTATCAATATAGGAGAAAACAGAGTGAAACCTAAAAATTCAAACTGGTACTGGAAATGAACACTTCAACATAGAAGAACGAAATTTGGGGAACCAAGTCGCCTTAGTGTACTGATCATTACCTGAAAGTATCATCCAGTTTGGGTGAAAAAATATTTGCTGAGATTTCTGGAGATTCGTAATTTTTGGAGACTTGGCAAACCCTTCCCATGAAAGTGTTTCTCGCCAGTCACTGCTTAGGGCTACATGAAGAGGAAACAAAACGTAGAGATAGAACGTGAAACTACTTTGTTGTGTCAAGTTTCAAGAAGCTAGCAAAACCGTGTTGGATTTACAGTTCCAAATACATCTATCAATATAGGAGAAAACAGAGTGAAACCTAAAAATTCAAACTGTTACTGGAAATGAACGCTTCAACACAGAAGAACGAAATTTGGGGAACCAAGTCGTCTTAGTGTACTGATCATTACCTGAAAGTATCATCCAGTTTGGGTGAAAAAAATATTTGCTGAGATTTCTGGAGATTCGTAATTTTTGGAAGCTTGGCAACCCCTTCCCATGAAAGTGTTACTCGCCAGTCACTGCTTAGGGCAACATCAAGAGGAAACAAAACGTAGAGATAGAACGTGAAACTACTTTGTTGTGTCAAGTTTCAAGAAGCTAGAACAAACCGTGTTGGATTTAGAGTTCCAAATACATCTATCAATATAGGAGAAAACAGAGTGAAACCTAAAAATTCAAACTGTTACTGGAAATGAACGCTTCAACATAGAAGAACGAAATTTGGGGAACCAAGTCGCCTTAGTGTACTGATCATTACCTGAAAGTATCATCCAGTTTGGGTGAAAAAATATTTGCTGAGATTTCTGGAGATTCGTAATTTTTGGAAGCTTGGCAACCCCTTCCCATGAAAGTGTTTCTCGCCAGTCACTGCTTAGGGCTACATCAAGAGGAAACAAAACGTAGAGATAGAACGTGAAACTACTTTGCTGTGTCAAGTTTCAAGAAGCTAGCAAAACCGTGTTGGATTTAGAGTTCCAAATACATCTATCAATATAGGAGAAAACAGAGTGAAACCTAAAAATTCAAACTGTTACTGGAAATGAACGCTTCAACATAGAAGAACGAAATTTGGGGAACCAAGTCGCCTTAGTGTACTGATCATTACCTGAAAGTATCATCCAGTTTGGGTGAAAAAATATTTGCTGAGATTTCTGGAGATTCGTAATTTTTGGAAGCTTGGCAACCCCTTCCCATGAAAGTGTTTCTCGCCAGTCACTGCCTAGGGCAACATCAAGAGGAAACAAAACCTAGAGATAGAACGTGAAACTACTTTGTTGTGTCAAGTTTCAAGAAGCTAGCACAAACCGTGTTGGATTTAGAGTTCCAAATACATCTATCAATATAGGAGAAAACAGAGTGAAACCTAAAAATTCAAACTGGTACTGGAAATGAACGCTTCAACATAGAAGAACGAAATTTGGGGAACCAAGTCGCCTTAGTGTACTGATCATTACCTGAAAGTATCATCCAGTTTGGGTGAAAAAATATTTGCTGAGATTTCTGGAGATTCGTAATTTTTGGAGACTTGGCAAACCCTTCCCATGAAAGTGTTTCTCGCCAGTCACTGCTTAGGGCTACATGAAGAGGAAACAAAACGTAGAGATAGAACGTGAAACTACTTTGTTGTGTCAAGTTTCAAGAAGCTAGCAAAACCGTGTTGGATTTAGAGTTCCAAATACATCTATCAATATAGGAGAAAACAGAGTGAAACCTAAAAATTCAAACTGTTACTGGAAATGAACGCTTCAACATAGAAGAACGAAATTTGGGGAACCAAGTCGCCTTAGTGTACTGATCATTACCTGAAAGTATCATCCAGTTTGGGTGAAAAAATATTTGCTGAGATTTCTGGAGATTCGTAATTTTTGGAAGCTTGGCAACCCCTTCCCATGAAAGTGTTTCTCGCCAGTCACTGCTTAGGGCTACATCAAGAGGAAACAAAACGTAGAGATAGAATGTGAAACTACTTTGTTGTGTCAAGTTTCAAGAAGCTAGCACAAACCATGTTGGATTTAGAGTTCCAAATACATCTATCAATATAGGAGAAAACAGAGTGAAACCTAAAAATTCAAACTGTTACTGGAAATGAACGCTTCAACATAGAAGAATGAAATTTGGGGAACCAAGTCGCCTTAGTGTACTGATCATTACCTGAAAGTATCATCCAGTTTGGGTGAAAAAATATTTGCTGAGATTTCTGGAGATTCGTAATTTTTGGAGACTTGGCAAACCCTTCCCATGAAAGTGTTTCTCGCCAGTCACTGCTTAGGGCTACATCAAGAGGAAACAAAACGTAGAGATAGAACGTGAAACTACTTTGCTGTGTCAAGTTTCAAGAAGCTAGCACAAACCGTTTTGGATTTAGCGTTCCAAATACATCTATCAATATAGGAGAAAAGAGAGTGAAACCTAAAAATTCAAACTGTTACTGGAAATGAACGCTTCAACATAGAAGAATGAAATTTGGGGAACCAAGTCGCCTTAGTGTACTGATCATTACCTGAAAGTATCATCCAGTTTGGGTGAAAAAATATTTGCTGAGATTTCTGGAGATTCGTAATTTTTGGAAGCTTGGCAACCCCTTCCCATGAAAGTGTTTCTCGCCAGTCACTGCTTAGGGCTACATCAAGAGGAAACAAAACGTAGAGATAGAACGTGAAACTACTTTGTTTTGTCAACTTTCAAGAAGCTAGCACAAACCGTGTTGGATTCAGAGTTCCAAATATATCTATCAATATAGGAGAAAAGAGAGTGAAACCTAAAAATTCAAACTGTTACTGGAAATGAACGCTTCAACATAGAAGAATGAAATTTGGGGAACCAAGTCGCCTTAGTGTACTGATCATTACCTGAAAGTATCATCCAGTTTGGGTGAAAAAATATTTGCTGAGATTTCTGGAGATTCGTAATTTTTGGAGACTTGGCAAACCCTTCCCATGAAAGTGTTTCTCGCCAGTCACTGCTTAGGGCTACATCAAGAGGAAACAAAACGTAGAGATAGAACGTGAAACTACTTTGCTCTGTCAAGTTTCAAGAAGCTAGCACAAACCGTTTTGGATTTAGCGTTCCAAATACATCTATCAATATAGGAGAAAACAGAGTGAAACCTAAAAATTCAAACTGTTACTGGAAACGAACGCTTCAACATAGAAGAACGAAATTTGGGGAACCAAGTCGCCTTAGTGTACTGATCATTACCTGAAAGTATCATCCAGTTTGGGTGAAAAAATATTTGCTGAGATTTCTGGAGATTCGTAATTTTTGGAAGCTTGGCAACCCCTTCCCATGAAAGTGTTTCTCGCCAGTCACTGCTTAGGGCTACATCAAGAGGAAACAAAACGTAGAGATAGAATGTGAAACTACTTTGTTGTGTCAAGTTTCAAGAAGCTAGCACAAACCGTCTTGGATTTAGAGTTCCAAATACATCTATCAATATAGGAGAAAACAGAGTGAAACCTAAAAATTCAAACTGTTACTGGAAATGAACGCTTCAACATAGAAGAATGAAATTTGGGGAACCAAGTCGCCTTAGTGTACTGATCATTACCTGAAAGTATCATCCAGTTTGGGTGAAAAAATATTTGCTGAGATTTCTGGAGATTCGTAATTTTTGGAGACTTGGCAAACCCTTCCCATGAAAGTGTTTCTCGCCAGTCACTGCTTAGGGCTACATCAAGAGGAAACAAAACGTAGAGATAGAACGTGAAACTACTTTGCTGTGTCAAGTTTCAAGAAGCTAGCACAAACCGTTTTGGATTTAGCGTTCCAAATACATCTATCAATATAGGAGAAAAGAGAGTGAAACCTAAAAATTCAAACTGTTACTGGAAATGAACGCTTCAACATAGAAGAATGAAATTTGGGGAACCAAGTCGCCTTAGTGTACTGATCATTACCTGAAAGTATCATCCAGTTTGGGTGAAAAAATATTTGCTGAGATTTCTGGAGATTCGTAATTTTTGGAGACTTGGCAAACCCTTCCCATGAAAGTGTTTCTCGCCAGTCACTGCTTAGGGCTACATCAAGAGGAAACAAAACGTAGAGATAGAATGTGAAACTACTTTGTTGTGTCATGCTTCAAGAAGCTACCACAAATCGTGTTGGATTTAGAGTTCCAATACATCTATCAATATAGGAGAAAACAGAGTGAAACCTAAAAATTCAAACTGTTAGTGGAAATGAACGCTTCAACATAGAAGAACAAAATTTGGGGAACCAAGTCGCCTTAGTGTACTGATCATTACCTGAAAGTATCATCCAGTTTGGGTGAAAAAATATTTGCTGAGATTTCTGGAGATTCGTAATTTTTGGAAGCTTGGCAACCCCTTCCCATGAAAGTGTTTCTCGCCAGTCACTGCTTAGGGCTACATCAAGAGGAAACAAAACGTAGAGATAGAACGTGAAACTACTTTGTTTTGTCAACTTTCAAGAAGCTAGCACAAACCGTGTTGGATTCAGAGTTCCAAATATATCTATCAATATAGGAGAAAAGAGAGTGAAACCTAAAAATTCAAACTGTTACTGGAAATGAACGCTTCAACATAGAAGAATGAAATTTGGGGAACCAAGTCGCCTTAGTGTACTGATCATTACCTGAAAGTATCATCCAGTTTGGGTGAAAAAATATTTGCTGAGATTTCTGGAGATTCGTAGTTTTTGGAGACTTGGCAAACCCTTCACATGAAAGTGTTTCTCGCCAGTCACTGCTTAGGGCTACATCAAGAGGAAACAAAACGTAGAGATAGAACGTGAAACTACTTTGTTGTGTCAAGTTTCAAGAAGCTAGAACAAACCGTGTTGGATTTAGAGTTCCAAATACATCTATCAATATAGGAGAAAACAGGTGAAACTTAAAAATTCAAACTGTTACTGGAAATGAACGCTTCAACATAGAAGAACGAAATTTGGGGAACCAAGTCGCCTTAGTGTACTGATCATTACCTGAAAGTATCATCCAGTTTGGGTGAAAAAATATTTGCTGAGATTTCTGGAGATTCGTAATTTTTGGAAGCTTGGCAACCCCTTCCCATGAAAGTGTTTCTCGCCAGTCACTGCTTAGGGCTACATCAAGAGGAAACAAAACGTAGAGATAGAACGTGAAACTACTTTGTTGTGTCAAGTTTCAAGAAGCTAGCAAAACCGTGTTGGATTTAGAGTTCCAAATACATCTATCAATATAGGAGAAAAGAGAGTGAAACCTAAAAATTCAAACTGTTACTGGAAATGAACGCTTCAACATAGAAGAATGAAATTTGGGGAACCAAGTCGCCTTAGTGTACTGATCATTACCTGAAAGTATCATCCAGTTTGGGTGAAAAAATATTTGCTGAGATTTCTGGAGATTCGTAATATTTGGAAGCTTGGCAACCCCTTCCCATGAAAGTGTTTCTCGCCAGTCACTGCTTAGGGCTACATCAAGAGGAAACAAAACGTAGAGATAGAACGTGAAACTACTTTGTTGTGTCAAGTTTCAAGAAGCTAGCAAAACCGTGTTGGATTTAGAGTTCCAAATACATCTATCAATATAGGAGAAAACAGAGTGAAACCTAAAAATTCAAACTGTTACTGGAAATGAACGCTTCAACATAGAAGAACGAAATTTGGGGAACCAAGTCGCCTTAGTGTACTGATCATTACCTGAAAGTATCATCCAGTTTGGGTGAAAAAATATTTGCTGAGATTTCTGGAGATTCGTAATTTTTGGAAGCTTGGCAACCCCTTCCCATGAAAGTGTTTCTCGCCAGTCACTGCTTAGGGCTACATCAAGAGGAAACAAAACGTAGAGATAGAACGTGAAACTACTTTGCTGTGTCAAGTTTCAAGAAGCTAGCAAAACCGTGTTGGATTTAGAGTTCCAAATACATCTATCAATATAGGAGAAAACAGAGTGAAACCTAAAAATTCAAACTGTTACTGGAAATGAACGCTTCAACATAGAAGAACGAAATTTGGGGAACCAAGTCGCCTTAGTGTACTGATCATTACCTGAAAGTATCATCCAGTTTGGGTGAAAAAATATTTGCTGAGATTTCTGGAGATTCGTAATTTTTGGAAGCTTGGCAACCCCTTCCCATGAAAGTGTTTCTCGCCAGTCACTGCCTAGGGCAACATCAAGAGGAAACAAAACCTAGAGATAGAACGTGAAACTACTTTGTTGTGTCAAGTTTCAAGAAGCTAGCACAAACCGTGTTGGATTTAGAGTTCCAAATACATCTATCAATATAGGAGAAAACAGAGTGAAACCTAAAAATTCAAACTGGTACTGGAAATGAACGCTTCAACATAGAAGAACGAAATTTGGGGAACCAAGTCGCCTTAGTGTACTGATCATTACCTGAAAGTATCATCCAGTTTGGGTGAAAAAATATTTGCTGAGATTTCTGGAGATTCGTAATTTTTGGAGACTTGGCAAACCCTTCCCATGAAAGTGTTTCTCGCCAGTCACTGCTTAGGGCTACATGAAGAGGAAACAAAACGTAGAGATAGAACGTGAAACTACTTTGTTGTGTCAAGTTTCAAGAAGCTAGCAAAACCGTGTTGGATTTAGAGTTCCAAATACATCTATCAATATAGGAGAAAACAGAGTGAAACCTAAAAATTCAAACTGTTACTGGAAATGAACGCTTCAACATAGAAGAACGAAATTTGGGGAACCAAGTCGCCTTAGTGTACTGATCATTACCTGAAAGTATCATCCAGTTTGGGTGAAAAAATATTTGCTGAGATTTCTGGAGATTCGTAATTTTTGGAAGCTTGGCAACCCCTTCCCATGAAAGTGTTTCTCGCCAGTCACTGCTTAGGGCTACATCAAGAGGAAACAAAACGTAGAGATAGAATGTGAAACTACTTTGTTGTGTCAAGTTTCAAGAAGCTAGCACAAACCATGTTGGATTTAGAGTTCCAAATACATCTATCAATATAGGAGAAAACAGAGTGAAACCTAAAAATTCAAACTGTTACTGGAAATGAACGCTTCAACATAGAAGAATGAAATTTGGGGAACCAAGTCGCCTTAGTGTACTGATCATTACCTGAAAGTATCATCCAGTTTGGGTGAAAAAATATTTGCTGAGATTTCTGGAGATTCGTAATTTTTGGAGACTTGGCAAACCCTTCCCATGAAAGTGTTTCTCGCCAGTCACTGCTTAGGGCTACATCAAGAGGAAACAAAACGTAGAGATAGAACGTGAAACTACTTTGCTGTGTCAAGTTTCAAGAAGCTAGCACAAACCGTTTTGGATTTAGCGTTCCAAATACATCTATCAATATAGGAGAAAAGAGAGTGAAACCTAAAAATTCAAACTGTTACTGGAAATGAACGCTTCAACATAGAAGAATGAAATTTGGGGAACCAAGTCGCCTTAGTGTACTGATCATTACCTGAAAGTATCATCCAGTTTGGGTGAAAAAATATTTGCTGAGATTTCTGGAGATTCGTAATTTTTGGAAGCTTGGCAACCCCTTCCCATGAAAGTGTTTCTCGCCAGTCACTGCTTAGGGCTACATCAAGAGGAAACAAAACGTAGAGATAGAACGTGAAACTACTTTGTTTTGTCAACTTTCAAGAAGCTAGCACAAACCGTGTTGGATTCAGAGTTCCAAATATATCTATCAATATAGGAGAAAAGAGAGTGAAACCTAAAAATTCAAACTGTTACTGGAAATGAACGCTTCAACATAGAAGAATGAAATTTGGGGAACCAAGTCGCCTTAGTGTACTGATCATTACCTGAAAGTATCATCCAGTTTGGGTGAAAAAATATTTGCTGAGATTTCTGGAGATTCGTAATTTTTGGAGACTTGGCAAACCCTTCCCATGAAAGTGTTTCTCGCCAGTCACTGCTTAGGGCTACATCAAGAGGAAACAAAACGTAGAGATAGAACGTGAAACTACTTTGCTCTGTCAAGTTTCAAGAAGCTAGCACAAACCGTTTTGGATTTAGCGTTCCAAATACATCTATCAATATAGGAGAAAACAGAGTGAAACCTAAAAATTCAAACTGTTACTGGAAACGAACGCTTCAACATAGAAGAACGAAATTTGGGGAACCAAGTCGCCTTAGTGTACTGATCATTACCTGAAAGTATCATCCAGTTTGGGTGAAAAAATATTTGCTGAGATTTCTGGAGATTCGTAATTTTTGGAAGCTTGGCAACCCCTTCCCATGAAAGTGTTTCTCGCCAGTCACTGCTTAGGGCTACATCAAGAGGAAACAAAACGTAGAGATAGAATGTGAAACTACTTTGTTGTGTCAAGCTTCAAGAAGCTACCACAAATCGTGTTGGGTTTAGAGTTCCAATACATCTATCAATATAGGAGAAAACAGAGTGAAACTTAAAAATTCAAACTGTTAGTGGAAATGAACGCTTCAACATAGAAGAACGAAATTTGGGGAACCAAGTCGCCTTAGTGTACTGATCATTACCTGAAAGTATCATCCACTTTGGGTGAAAAAATATTTGCTGAGATTTCTGGAGATTCGTAATTTTTCGAAGCTTGGCAACCCCTTCCCATGAAAGTGTTTCTCGCCAGTCACTGCTTAGGGCTACATCAAGAGGAAACAAAACGTAGAGATAGAACGTGAAACTACTTTGTTGTGTCAAGTTTCAAGAAGCTAGCACAAACCGTCTTGGATTTAGAGTTCCAAATACATCTATCAATATAGGAGAAAACAGAGTGAAACCTAAAAATTCAAACTGTTACTGGAAATGAACGCTTCAACATAGAAGAATGAAATTTGGGGAACCAAGTCGCCTTAGTGTACTGATCATTACCTGAAAGTATCATCCAGTTTGGGTGAAAAAATATTTGCTGAGATTTCTGGAGATTCGTAATTTTTGGAGACTTGGCAAACCCTTCCCATGAAAGTGTTTCTCGCCAGTCACTGCTTAGGGCTACATCAAGAGGAAACAAAACGTAGAGATAGAACGTGAAACTACTTTGCTGTGTCAAGTTTCAAGAAGCTAGCACAAACCGTTTTGGATTTAGCGTTCCAAATACATCTATCAATATAGGAGAAAAGAGAGTGAAACCTAAAAATTCAAACTGTTACTGGAAATGAACGCTTCAACATAGAAGAATGAAATTTGGGGAACCAAGTCGCCTTAGTGTACTGATCATTACCTGAAAGTATCATCCAGTTTGGGTGAAAAAATATTTGCTGAGATTTCTGGAGATTCGTAATTTTTGGAGACTTGGCAAACCCTTCCCATGAAAGTGTTTCTCGCCAGTCACTGCTTAGGGCTACATCAAGAGGAAACAAAACGTAGAGATAGAATGTGAAACTACTTTGTTGTGTCATGCTTCAAGAAGCTACCACAAATCGTGTTGGATTTAGAGTTCCAATACATCTATCAATATAGGAGAAAACAGAGTGAAACCTAAAAATTCAAACTGTTAGTGGAAATGAACGCTTCAACATAGAAGAACAAAATTTGGGGAACCAAGTCGCCTTAGTGTACTGATCATTACCTGAAAGTATCATCCAGTTTGGGTGAAAAAATATTTGCTGAGATTTCTGGAGATTCGTAATTTTTGGAAGCTTGGCAACCCCTTCCCATGAAAGTGTTTCTCGCCAGTCACTGCTTAGGGCTACATCAAGAGGAAACAAAACGTAGAGATAGAACGTGAAACTACTTTGTTTTGTCAACTTTCAAGAAGCTAGCACAAACCGTGTTGGATTCAGAGTTCCAAATATATCTATCAATATAGGAGAAAAGAGAGTGAAACCTAAAAATTCAAACTGTTACTGGAAATGAACGCTTCAACATAGAAGAATGAAATTTGGGGAACCAAGTCGCCTTAGTGTACTGATCATTACCTGAAAGTATCATCCAGTTTGGGTGAAAAAATATTTGCTGAGATTTCTGGAGATTCGTAATTTTTGGAGACATGGCAAACCCTTCACATGAAAGTGTTTCTCGCCAGTCACTGCTTAGGGCTACATCAAGAGGAAACAAAACGTAGAGATAGAACGTGAAACTACTTTGTTGTGTCAAGTTTCAAGAAGCTAGAACAAACCGTGTTGGATTTAGAGTTCCAAATACATCTATCAATATAGGAGAAAACAGGTGAAACTTAAAAATTCAAACTGTTACTGGAAATGAACGCTTCAACATAGAAGAACGAAATTTGGGGAACCAAGTCGCCTTAGTGTACTGATCATTACCTGAAAGTATCATCCAGTTTGGGTGAAAAAATAGTTGCTGAGATTTCTGGAGATTCGTAATTTTTGGAAGCTTGGCAACCCCTTCCCATGAAAGTGTTTCTCGCCAGTCACTGCTTAGGGCTACATCAAGAGGAAACAAAACGTAGAGATAGAACGTGAAACTACTTTGTTGTGTCAAGTTTCAAGAAGCTAGCAAAACCGTGTTGGATTTAGAGTTCCAAATACATCTATCAATATAGGAGAAAAGAGAGTGAAACCTAAAAATTCAAACTGTTACTGGAAATGAACGCTTCAACATAGAAGAATGAAATTTGGGGAACCAAGTCGCCTTAGTGTACTGATCATTACCTGAAAGTATCATCCAGTTTGGGTGAAAAAATATTTGCTGAGATTTCTGGAGATTCGTAATATTTGGAAGCTTGGCAACCCCTTCCCATGAAAGTGTTTCTCGCCAGTCACTGCTTAGGGCTACATCAAGAGGAAACAAAACGTAGAGATAGAACGTGAAACTACTTTGTTGTGTCAAGTTTCAAGAAGCTAGCAAAACCGTGTTGGATTTAGAGTTCCAAATACATCTATCAATATAGGAGAAAACAGAGTGAAACCTAAAAATTCAAACTGTTACTGGAAATGAACGCTTCAACATAGAAGAATGAAATTTGGGGAACCAAGTCGCCTTAGTGTACTGATCATTACCTGAAAGTATCATCCAGTTTGGGTGAAAAAATATTTGCTGAGATTTCTGGAGATTCGTAATATTTGGAAGCTTGGCAACCCCTTCCCATGAAAGTGTTTCTCGCCAGTCACTGCTTAGGGCTACATCAAGAGGAAACAAAACGTAGAGATAGAACGTGAAACTACTTTGTTGTGTCAAGTTTCAAGAAGCTAGCAAAACCGTGTTGGATTTAGAGTTCCAAATACATCTATCAATATAGGAGAAAAGAGAGTGAAACCTAAAAATTCAAACTGTTACTGGAAATGAACGCTTCAAAATAGAAGAATGAAATTTGGGGAACCAAGTCGCCTTAGTGTACTGATCATTACCTGAAAGTATCATCCAGTTTGGGTGAAAAAATATTTGCTGAGATTTCTGGAGATTCGTAATTTTTGGAGACTTGGCAAACCCTTCCCATGAAAGTGTTTCTCGCCAGTCAGTGCTTAGGGCTACATCAAGAGGAAACAAAACGTAGAGATAGAATGTGAAACTACTTTGTTGTGTCAACCTTCAAGAAGCTACCACAAATCGTGTTGGATTTAGAGTTCCAATACATCTATCAATATAGGAGAAAACAGAGTGAAACCTAAAAATTCAAACTGTTAGTGGAAATGAACGCTTCAACATAGAAGAACGAAATTTGGGGAACCAAGTCGCCTTAGTGTACTGATCATTACCTGAAAGTATCATCCAGTTTGGGTGAAAAAATATTTGCTGAGATTTCTGGAGATTCGTAATTTTTGGAAGCTTGGCAACCCCTTCCCATGAAAGTGTTTCTCGCCAGTCACTGCTTAGGGCTACATCAAGAGGAAACAAAACGTAGAGATAGAACGTGAAACTACTTTGTTTTGTCAACTTTCAAGAAGCTAGCACAAACCGTGTTGGATTCAGAGTTCCAAATACATCTATCAATATAGGAGAAAAGAGAGTGAAACCTAAAAATTCAAACTGTTACTGGAAATGAACGCTTCAACATAGAAGAATGAAATTTGGGGAACCAAGTCGCCTTAGTGTACTGATCATTACCTGAAAGTATCATCCAGTTTGGGTGAAAAAATATTTGCTGAGATTTCTGGAGATTCGTAATTTTTGGAGACTTGGCAAACCCTTCACATGAAAGTGTTTCTCGCCTGTCACTGCTTAGGGCTACATCAAGAGGAAACAAAACGTAGAGATAGAACGTGAAACTACTTTGTTGTGTCAAGTTTCAAGAAGCTAGCACAAACCGTGTTGGGTTTAGAGTTCCAAATACATCTATCGATATAGGAGAAAACAGAGTGAAACCTAAAAATTCAAACTGTTACTGGAAATGAACGCTTCAACATAGAAGAACGAAATTTGGGGAACCAAGTCGCCTTAGTGTACTGATCATTACCTGAAAGTATCATCCAGTTTGGGTGAAAAAATATTTGCTGAGATTTCTGGAGATTCGTAATTTTTGGAAGCTTGGCAACCCCTTCCCATGAAAGTGTTTCTCGCCAGTCACTGCCTAGGGCAACATCAAGAGGAAACAAAACGTAGAGATAGAACGTGAAACTACTTTGTTGTGTCAAGTTTCAAGAAGCTAGCACAAACCGAGTTGGATTTAGAGTTCCAAATACATCTATCAATATAGGAGAAAACAGAGTGAAACCTAAAAATTCAAACTGTTACTGGAAATGAACGCTTCAACATAGAAGAACGAAATTTGGGGAACCAAGTCGCCTTAGTGTACTGATCATTACCTGAAAGTATCATCCAGTTTGGGTGAAAAAATATTTGCTGAGATTTCTGGAGATTCGTAATTTTGGGAAGCTTGGCAACCCCTTCCCATGAAAGTGTTTCTCGCCAGTCACTGCTTAGGGCAACATCAAGAGGAAACAAAACGTAGAGATAGAACGTGAAACTACTTTGTTGTGTCAAGTTTCAAGAAGCTAGCACAAACCGTGTTGGATTTAGAGTTCCAAATACATCTATCAATATAGGAGAAAACAGAGTGAAACCTAAAAATTCAAACTGGTACTGGAAATGAACGCTTCAACATAGAAGAACGAAATTTGGGGAACCAAGTCGCCTTAGTGTACTGATCATTACCTGAAAGTATCATCCAGTTTGGGTGAAAAAATATTTGCTGAGATTTCTGGAGATTCGTAATTTTTGGAGACTTGGCAAACCCTTCCCATGAAAGTGTTTCTCGCCAGTCACTGCTTAGGGCTACATGAAGAGGAAACAAAACGTAGAGATAGAACGTGAAACTACTTTGTTGTGTCAAGTTTCAAGAAGCTAGCAAAACCGTGTTGGATTTAGAGTTCCAAATACATCTATCAATATAGGAGAAAACAGAGTGAAACCTAAAAATTCAAACTGTTACTGGAAATGAACGCTTCAACACAGAAGAACGAAATTTGGGGAACCAAGTCGTCTTAGTGTACTGATCATTACCTGAAAGTATCATCCAGTTTGGGTGAAAAAAATATTTGCTGAGATTTCTGGAGATTCGTAATTTTTGGAAGCTTGGCAACCCCTTCCCATGAAAGTGTTACTCGCCAGTCACTGCTTAGGGCAACATCAAGAGGAAACAAAACGTAGAGATAGAACGTGAAACTACTTTGTTGTGTCAAGTTTCAAGAAGCTAGAACAAACCGTGTTGGATTTAGAGTTCCAAATACATCTATCAATATAGGAGAAAACAGAGTGAAACCTAAAAATTCAAACTGTTACTGGAAATGAACGCTTCAACATAGAAGAACGAAATTTGGGGAACCAAGTCGCCTTAGTGTACTGATCATTACCTGAAAGTATCATCCAGTTTGGGTGAAAAAATATTTGCTGAGATTTCTGGAGATTCGTAATTTTTGGAAGCTTGGCAACCCCTTCCCATGAAAGTGTTTCTCGCCAGTCACTGCTTAGGGCTACATCAAGAGGAAACAAAACGTAGAGATAGAACGTGAAACTACTTTGCTGTGTCAAGTTTCAAGAAGCTAGCACAAACCGTGTTGGATTTAGAGTTCCAAATACATCTATCAATATAGGAGAAAACAGAGTGAAACCTAAAAATTCAAACTGTTACTGGAAATGAACGCTTCAACATAGAAGAACGAAATTTGGGGAACCAAGTCGCCTTAGTGTACTGATCATTACCTGAAAGTATCATCCAGTTTGGGTGAAAAAATATTTGCTGAGATTTCTGGAGATTCGTAATTTTTGGAAGCTTGGCAACCCCTTCCCATGAAAGTGTTTCTCGCCAGTCACTGCCTAGGGCAACATCAAGAGGAAACAAAACGTAGAGATAGAACGTGAAACTACTTTGTTGTGTCAAGTTTCAAGAAGCTAGCACAAACCGTGTTGGATTTAGAGTTCCAAATACATCTATCAATATAGGAGAAAACAGAGTGAAACCTAAAAATTCAAACTGGTACTGGAAATGAACACTTCAACATAGAAGAACGAAATTTGGGGAACCAAGTCGCCTTAGTGTACTGATCATTACCTGAAAGTATCATCCAGTTTGGGTGAAAAAATATTTGCTGAGATTTCTGGAGATTCGTAATTTTTGGAGACTTGGCAAACCCTTCCCATGAAAGTGTTTCTCGCCAGTCACTGCTTAGGGCTACATGAAGAGGAAACAAAACGTAGAGATAGAACGTGAAACTACTTTGTTGTGTCAAGTTTCAAGTAGCTAGCAAAACCGTGTTGGATTTAGAGTTCCAAATACATCTATCAATATAGGAGAAAACAGAGTGAAACCTAAAAATTCAAACTGTTACTGGAAATGAACGCTTCAACACAGAAGAACGAAATTTGGGGAACCAAGTCGTCTTAGTGTACTGATCATTACCTGAAAGTATCATCCAGTTTGGGTGAAAAAAATATTTGCTGAGATTTCTGGAGATTCGTAATTTTTGGAAGCTTGGCAACCCCTTCCCATGAAAGTGTTACTCGCCAGTCACTGCTTAGGGCAACATCAAGAGGAAACAAAACGTAGAGATAGAACGTGAAACTACTTTGTTGTGTCAAGTTTCAAGAAGCTAGAACAAACCGTGTTGGATTTAGAGTTCCAAATACATCTATCAATATAGGAGAAAACAGAGTGAAACCTAAAAATTCAAACTGTTACTGGAAATGAACGCTTCAACATAGAAGAACGAAATTTGGGGAACCAAGTCGCCTTAGTGTACTGATCATTACCTGAAAGTATCATCCAGTTTGGGTGAAAAAATATTTGCTGAGATTTCTGGAGATTCGTAATTTTTGGAAGCTTGGCAACCCCTTCCCATGAAAGTGTTTCTCGCCAGTCACTGCTTAGGGCTACATCAAGAGGAAACAAAACGTAGAGATAGAACGTGAAACTACTTTGCTGTGTCAAGTTTCAAGAAGCTAGCACAAACCGTGTTGGATTTAGAGTTCCAAATACATCTATCAATATAGGAGAAAACAGAGTGAAACCTAAAAATTCAAACTGTTACTGGAAATGAACGCTTCAACATAGAAGAACGAAATTTGGGGAACCAAGTCGCCTTAGTGTACTGATCATTACCTGAAAGTATCATCCAGTTTGGGTGAAAAAATATTTGCTGAGATTTCTGGAGATTCGTAATTTTTGGAAGCTTGGCAACCCCTTCCCATGAAAGTGTTTCTCGCCAGTCACTGCCTAGGGCAACATCAAGAGGAAACAAAACGTAGCGATAGAACGTGAAACTACTTTGTTGTGTCAAGTTTCAAGAAGCTAGCACAAACCGTGTTGGATTTAGAGTTCCAAATACATCTATCAATATAGGAGAAAACAGAGTGAAACCTAAAAATTCAAACTGGTACTGGAAATGAACACTTCAACATAGAAGAACGAAATTTGGGGAACCAAGTCGCCTTAGTGTACTGATCATTACCTGAAAGTATCATCCAGTTTGGGTGAAAAAATATTTGCTGAGATTTCTGGAGATTCGTAATTTTTGGAGACTTGGCAAACCCTTCCCATGAAAGTGTTTCTCGCCAGTCACTGCTTAGGGCTACATGAAGAGGAAACAAAACGTAGAGATAGAACGTGAAACTACTTTGTTGTGTCAAGTTTCAAGAAGCTAGCAAAACCGTGTTGGATTTACAGTTCCAAATACATCTATCAATATAGGAGAAAACAGAGTGAAACCTAAAAATTCAAACTGTTACTGGAAATGAACGCTTCAACACAGAAGAACGAAATTTGGGGAACCAAGTCGTCTTAGTGTACTGATCATTACCTGAAAGTATCATCCAGTTTGGGTGAAAAAAATATTTGCTGAGATTTCTGGAGATTCGTAATTTTTGGAAGCTTGGCAACCCCTTCCCATGAAAGTGTTACTCGCCAGTCACTGCTTAGGGCAACATCAAGAGGAAACAAAACGTAGAGATAGAACGTGAAACTACTTTGTTGTGTCAAGTTTCAAGAAGCTAGAACAAACCGTGTTGGATTTAGAGTTCCAAATACATCTATCAATATAGGAGAAAACAGAGTGAAACCTAAAAATTCAAACTGTTACTGGAAATGAACGCTTCAACATAGAAGAACGAAATTTGGGGAACCAAGTCGCCTTAGTGTACTGATCATTACCTGAAAGTATCATCCAGTTTGGGTGAAAAAATATTTGCTGAGATTTCTGGAGATTCGTAATTTTTGGAAGCTTGGCAACCCCTTCCCATGAAAGTGTTTCTCGCCAGTCACTGCTTAGGGCTACATCAAGAGGAAACAAAACGTAGAGATAGAACGTGAAACTACTTTGCTGTGTCAAGTTTCAAGAAGCTAGCACAAACCGTGTTGGATTTAGAGTTCCAAATACATCTATCAATATAGGAGAAAACAGAGTGAAACCTAAAAATTCAAACTGTTACTGGAAATGAACGCTTCAACATAGAAGAACGAAATTTGGGGAACCAAGTCGCCTTAGTGTACTGATCATTACCTGAAAGTATCATCCAGTTTGGGTGAAAAAATATTTGCTGAGATTTCTGGAGATTCGTAATTTTTGGAAGCTTGGCAACCCCTTCCCATGAAAGTGTTTCTCGCCAGTCACTGCCTAGGGCAACATCAAGAGGAAACAAAACCTAGAGATAGAACGTGAAACTACTTTGTTGTGTCAAGTTTCAAGAAGCTAGCACAAACCGTGTTGGATTTAGAGTTCCAAATACATCTATCAATATAGGAGAAAACAGAGTGAAACCTAAAAATTCAAACTGGTACTGGAAATGAACGCTTCAACATAGAAGAACGAAATTTGGGGAACCAAGTCGCCTTAGTGTACTGATCATTACCTGAAAGTATCATCCAGTTTGGGTGAAAAAATATTTGCTGAGATTTCTGGAGATTCGTAATTTTTGGAGACTTGGCAAACCCTTCCCATGAAAGTGTTTCTCGCCAGTCACTGCTTAGGGCTACATGAAGAGGAAACAAAACGTAGAGATAGAACGTGAAACTACTTTGTTGTGTCAAGTTTCAAGAAGCTAGCAAAACCGTGTTGGATTTAGAGTTCCAAATACATCTATCAATATAGGAGAAAACAGAGTGAAACCTAAAAATTCAAACTGTTACTGGAAATGAACGCTTCAACATAGAAGAACGAAATTTGGGGAACCAAGTCGCCTTAGTGTACTGATCATTACCTGAAAGTATCATCCAGTTTGGGTGAAAAAATATTTGCTGAGATTTCTGGAGATTCGTAATTTTTGGAAGCTTGGCAACCCCTTCCCATGAAAGTGTTTCTCGCCAGTCACTGCTTAGGGCTACATCAAGAGGAAACAAAACGTAGAGATAGAACGTGAAACTACTTTGTTGTGTCAAGTTTCAAGAAGCTAGCACAAACCGTCTTGGATTTAGAGTTCCAAATACATCTATCAATATAGGAGAAAACAGAGTGAAACCTAAAAATTCAAACTGTTACTGGAAATGAACGCTTCAACATAGAAGAACGAAATTTGGGGAACCAAGTCGCCTTAGTGTACTGATCATTACCTGAAAGTATCATCCAGTTTGGGTGAAAAAATATTTGCTGAGATTTCTGGAGATTCGTAATTTTTGGAAGCTTGGCAACCCCTTCCCATGAAAGTGTTTCTCGCCAGTCACTGCTTAGGGCTACATCAAGAGGAAACAAAACGTAGAGATAGAACGTGAAACTACTTTGTTGTGTCAAGTTTCAAGAAGCTAGCACAAACCATGTTGGATTTAGAGTTCCAAATACATCTATCAATATAGGAGAAAACAGAGTGAAACCTAAAAATTCAAACTGTTACTGGAAATGAACGCTTCAACATAGAAGAATGAAATTTGGGGAACCAAGTCGCCTTAGTGTACTGATCATTACCTGAAAGTATCATCCAGTTTGGGTGAAAAAATATTTGCTGAGATTTCTGGAGATTCGTAATTTTTGGAGACTTGGCAAACCCTTCCCATGAAAGTGTTTCTCGCCAGTCACTGCTTAGGGCTACATCAAGAGGAAACAAAACGTAGAGATAGAACGTGAAACTACTTTGCTGTGTCAAGTTTCAAGAAGCTAGCACAAACCGTTTTGGATTTAGCGTTCCAAATACATCTATCAATATAGGAGAAAAGAGAGTGAAACCTAAAAATTCAAACTGTTACTGGAAATGAACGCTTCAACATAGAAGAATGAAATTTGGGGAACCAAGTCGCCTTAGTGTACTGATCATTACCTGAAAGTATCATCCAATTTGGGTGAAAAAATATTTGCTGAGATTTCTGGAGATTCGTAATTTTTGGAAGCTTGGCAACCCCTTCCCATGAAAGTGTTTCTCGCCAGTCACTGCTTAGGGCTACATCAAGAGGAAACAAAACGTAGAGATAGAACGTGAAACTACTTTGTTTTGTCAACTTTCAAGAAGCTAGCACAAACCGTGTTGGATTCAGAGTTCCAAATATATCTATCAATATAGGAGAAAAGAGAGTGAAACCTAAAAATTCAAACTGTTACTGGAAATGAACGCTTCAACATAGAAGAATGAAATTTGGGGAACCAAGTCGCCTTAGTGTACTGATCATTACCTGAAAGTATCATCCAGTTTGGGTGAAAAAATATTTGCTGAGATTTCTGGAGATTCGTAATTTTTGGAGACTTGGCAAACCCTTCCCATGAAAGTGTTTCTCGCCAGTCACTGCTTAGGGCTACATCAAGAGGAAACAAAACGTAGAGATAGAACGTGAAACTACTTTGCTGTGTCAAGTTTCAAGAAGCTAGCACAAACCGTTTTGGATTTAGCGTTCCAAATACATCTATCAATATAGGAGAAAACAGAGTGAAACCTAAAAATTCAAACTGTTACTGGAAACGAACGCTTCAACATAGAAGAACAAAATTTGGGGAACCAAGTCGCCTTAGTGTACTGATCATTACCTGAAAGTATCATCCAGTTTGGGTGAAAAAATATTTGCTGAGATTTCTGGAGATTCGTAATTTTTGGAAGCTTGGCAACCCCTTCCCATGAAAGTTTTTCTCGCCAGTCACTGCTTAGGGCTACATCAAGAGGAAACAAAACGTAGAGATAGAATGTGAAACTACTTTGTTGTGTCAAGCTTCAAGAAGCTACCACAAATCGTGTTGGGTTTAGAGTTCCAATACATCTATCAATATAGGAGAAAACAGAGTGAAACTTAAAAATTCAAACTGTTAGTGGAAATGAACGCTTCAACATAGAAGAACGAAATTTGGGGAACCAAGTCGCCTTAGTGTACTGATCATTACCTGAAAGTATCATCCAGTTTGGGTGAAAAAATATTTGCTGAGATTTCTGGAGATTCGTAATTTTTGGAAGCTTGGCAACCCCTTCCCATGAAAGTGTTTCTCGCCAGTCACTGCTTAGGGCTACATCAAGAGGAAACAAAACGTAGAGATAGAACGTGAAACTACTTTGTTGTGTCAAGTTTCAAGAAGCTAGCACAAACCGTCTTGGATTTAGAGTTCCAAATACATCTATCAATATAGGAGAAAACAGAGTGAAACCTAAAAATTCAAACTGTTACTGGAAATGAACGCTTCAACATAGAAGAATGAAATTTGGGGAACCAAGTCGCCTTAGTGTACTGATCATTACCTGAAAGTATCATCCAGTTTGGGTGAAAAAATATTTGCTGAGATTTCTGGAGATTCGTAATTTTTGGAGACTTGGCAAACCCTTCCCATGAAAGTGTTTCTCGCCAGTCACTGCTTAGGGCTACATCAAGAGGAAACAAAACGTAGAGATAGAACGTGAAACTACTTTGCTGTGTCAAGTTTCAAGAAGCTAGCACAAACCGTTTTGGATTTAGCGTTCCAAATACATCTATCAATATAGGAGAAAAGAGAGTGAAACCTAAAAATTCAAACTGTTACTGGAAATGAACGCTTCAACATAGAAGAATGAAATTTGGGGAACCAAGTCGCCTTAGTGTACTGATCATTACCTGAAAGTATCATCCAGTTTGGGTGAAAAAATATTTGCTGAGATTTCTGGAGATTCGTAATTTTTGGAGACTTGGCAAACCCTTCCCATGAAAGTGTTTCTCGCCAGTCACTGCTTAGGGCTACATCAAGAGGAAACAAAACGTAGAGATAGAATGTGAAACTACTTTGTTGTGTCATGCTTCAAGAAGCTACCACAAATCGTGTTGGATTTAGAGTTCCAATACATCTATCAATATAGGAGAAAACAGAGTGAAACCTAAAAATTCAAACTGTTAGTGGAAATGAACGCTTCAACATAGAAGAACAAAATTTGGGGAACCAAGTCGCCTTAGTGTACTGATCATTACCTGAAAGTATCATCCAGTTTGGGTGAAAAAATATTTGCTGAGATTTCTGGAGATTCGTAATTTTTGGAAGCTTGGCAACCCCTTCCCATGAAAGTGTTTCTCGCCAGTCACTGCTTAGGGCTACATCAAGAGGAAACAAAACGTAGAGATAGAACGTGAAACTACTTTGTTTTGTCAACTTTCAAGAAGCTAGCACAAACCGTGTTGGATTCAGAGTTCCAAATATATCTATCAATATAGGAGAAAAGAGAGTGAAACCTAAAAATTCAAACTGTTACTGGAAATGAACGCTTCAACATAGAAGAATGAAATTTGGGGAACCAAGTCGCCTTAGTGTACTGATCATTACCTGAAAGTATCATCCAGTTTGGGTGAAAAAATATTTGCTGAGATTTCTGGAGATTCGTAATTTTTGGAGACTTGGCAAACCCTTCACATGAAAGTGTTTCTCGCCAGTCACTGCTTAGGGCTACATCAAGAGGAAACAAAACGTAGAGATAGAACGTGAAACTACTTTGTTGTGTCAAGTTTCAAGAAGCTAGCACAAATCGTGTTGGATTTAGAGTTCCAAATACATCTATCAATATAGGAGAAAACAGAGTGTTACCTAAAAATTCAAACTGTTACTGGAAATGAACGCTTCAACATAGAAGAACGAAATTTGGGGAACCAAGTCGCCTTAGTGTACTGATCATTACCTGAAAGTATCATCCAGTTTGGGTGAAAAAATATTTGCTGAGATTTCTGGAGATTCGTAATTTTTGGAAGCTTGGCAACCCCTTCCCATGAAAGTATTTCTCGCCAGTCACTGCCTAGGGCAACATCAAGAGGAAACAAAACGTAGAGATAGAACGTGAAACTACTTTGTTGTGTCAAGTTTCAAGAAGCTAGCAAAACCGTGTTGGATTTAGAGTTCCAAATACATCTATCAATATAGGAGAAAAGAGAGTGAAACCTAAAAATTCAAACTGTTACTGGAAATGAACGCTTCAAAATAGAAGAATGAAATTTGGGGAACCAAGTCGCCTTAGTGTACTGATCATTACCTGAAAGTATCATCCAGTTTGGGTGAAAAAATATTTGCTGAGATTTCTGGAGATTCGTAATTTTTGGAGACTTGGCAAACCCTTCCCATGAAAGTGTTTCTCGCCACTCACTGCTTAGGGCTACATCAAGAGGAAACAAAACGTAGAGATAGAATGTGAAACTACTTTGTTGTGTCAACCTTCAAGAAGCTACCACAAATCGTGTTGGATTTAGAGTTCCAATACATCTATCAATATAGGAGAAAACAGAGTGAAACCTAAAAATTCAAACTGTTAGTGGAAATGAACGCTTCAACATAGAAGAACGAAATTTGGGGAACCAAGTCGCCTTAGTGTACTGATCATTACCTGAAAGTATCATCCAGTTTGGGTGAAAAAATATTTGCTGAGATTTCTGGAGATTCGTAATTTTTGGAAGCTTGGCAACCCCTTCCCATGAAAGTGTTTCTCGCCAGTCACTGCTTAGGGCTACATCAAGAGGAAACAAAACGTAGAGATAGAACGTGAAACTACTTTGTTTTGTCAACTTTCAAGAAGCTAGCACAAACCGTGTTGGATTCAGAGTTCCAAATACATCTATCAATATAGGAGAAAAGAGAGTGAAACCTAAAAATTCAAACTGTTACTGGAAATGAACGCTTCAACATAGAAGAATGAAATTTGGGGAACCAAGTCGCCTTAGTGTACTGATCATTACCTGAAAGTATCATCCAGTTTGGGTGAAAAAATATTTGCTGAGATTTCTGGAGATTCGTAATTTTTGGAGACTTGGCAAACCCTTCACATGAAAGTGTTTCTCGCCTGTCACTGCTTAGGGCTACATCAAGAGGAAACAAAACGTAGAGATAGAACGTGAAACTACTTTGTTGTGTCAAGTTTCAAGAAGCTAGCACAAACCGTCTTGGATTTAGAGTTCCAAATACATCTATCAATATAGGAGAAAACAGAGTGAAACCTAAAAATTCAAACTGTTACTGGAAATGAACGCTTCAACATAGAAGAACGAAATTTGGGGAACCAAGTCGCCTTAGTGTACTGATCATTACCTGAAAGTATCATCCAGTTTGGGTGAAAAAATATTTGCTGAGATTTCTGGAGATTCGTAATTTTTGGAAGCTTGGCAACCCCTTCCCATGAAAGTGTTTCTCGCCAGTCACTGCCTAGGGCAACATCAAGAGGAAACAATACGTAGAGATAGAACGTGAAACTACTTTGTTGTGTCAAGTTTCAAGAAGCTAGCACAAACCGTGTTGGATTTAGAGTTCCAAATACATCTATCAATATAGGAGAAAACAGAGTGAAACCTAAAAATTCAAACTGGTACTGGAAATGAACGCTTCAACATAGAAGAACGAAATTTGGGGAACCAAGTCGCCTTAGTGTACTGATCATTGCCTGAAAGTATCATCCAGTTTGGGTGAAAAAATATTTGCTGAGATTTCTGGAGATTCGTAATTTTTGGAGACTTGGCAAAACCTTCCCATGAAAGTGTTTCTCGCCAGTCAGTGCTTAGGGCTACATCAAGAGGAAACAAAACGTAGAGATAGAATGTGAAACTACTTTGTTGTGTCAACCTTCAAGAAGCTACCACAAATCGTGTTGGATTTAGAGTTCCAATACATCTATCAATATAGGAGAAAACAGAGTGAAACCTAAAAATTCAAACTGTTAGTGGAAATGAACGCTTCAACATAGAAGAACGAAATTTGGGGAACCAAGTCGCCTTAGTGTACTGATCATTACCTGAAAGTATCATCCAGTTTGGGTGAAAAAATATTTGCTGAGATTTCTGGAGATTCGTAATTTTTGGAAGCTTGGCAACCCCTTCCCATGAAAGTGTTTCTCGCCAGTCACTGCTTAGGGCTACATCAAGAGGAAACAAAACGTAGAGATAGAACGTGAAACTACTTTGTTTTGTCAACTTTCAAGAAGCTAGCACAAACCGTGTTGGATTCAGAGTTCCAAATACATCTATCAATATAGGAGAAAAGAGAGTGAAACCTAAAAATTCAAACTGTTACTGGAAATGAACGCTTCAACATAGAAGAATGAAATTTGGGGAACCAAGTCGCCTTAGTGTACTGATCATTACCTGAAAGTATCATCCAGTTTGGGTGAAAAAATATTTGCTGAGATTTCTGGAGATTCGTAATTTTTGGAGACTTGGCAAACCCTTCACATGAAAGTGTTTCTCGCCTGTCACTGCTTAGGGCTACATCAAGAGGAAACAAAACGTAGAGATAGAACGTGAAACTACTTTGTTGTGTCAAGTTTCAAGAAGCTAGCACAAACCGTGTTGGATTTAGAGTTCCAAATACATCTATCGATATAGGAGAAAACAGAGTGAAACCTAAAAATTCAAACTGTTACTGGAAATGAACGCTTCAACATAGAAGAACGAAATTTGGGGAACCAAGTCGCCTTAGTGTACTGATCATTACCTGAAAGTATCATCCAGTTTGGGTGAAAAAATATTTGCTGAGATTTCTGGAGATTCGTAATTTTTGGAAGCTTGGCAACCCCTTCCCATGAAAGTGTTTCTCGCCAGTCACTGCCTAGGGCAACATCAAGAGGAAACAAAACGTAGAGATAGAACGTGAAACTACTTTGTTGTGTCAAGTTTCAAGAAGCTAGCACAAACCGTGTTGGATTTAGAGTTCCAAATACATCTATCAATATAGGAGAAAACAGAGTGAAACCTAAAAATTCAAACTGGTACTGGAAATGAACGCTTCAACATAGAAGAACGAAATTTGGGGAACCAAGTCGCCTTAGTGTACTGATCATTACCTGAAAGTATCATCCAGTTTGGGTGAAAAAATATTTGCTGAGATTTCTGGAGATTCGTAATTTTTGGAGACTTGGCAAACCCTTCCCATGAAAGTGTTTCTCGCCAGTCACTGCTTAGGGCTACATGAAGAGGAAACAAAACGTAGAGATAGAACGTGAAACTACTTTGTTGTGTCAAGTTTCAAGAAGCTAGCAAAACCGTGTTGGATTTAGAGTTCCAAATACATCTATCAATATAGGAGAAAACAGAGTGAAACCTAAAAATTCAAACTGTTACTGGAAATGAACGCTTCAACACAGAAGAACGAAATTTGGGGAACCAAGTCGTCTTAGTGTACTGATCATTACCTGAAAGTATCATCCAGTTTGGGTGAAAAAAATATTTGCTGAGATTTCTGGAGATTCGTAATTTTTGGAAGCTTGGCAACCCCTTCCCATGAAAGTGTTACTCGCCAGTCACTGCTTAGGGCAACATCAAGAGGAAACAAAACGTAGAGATAGAACGTGAAACTACTTTGTTGTGTCAAGTTTCAAGAAGCTAGAACAAACCGTGTTGGATTTAGAGTTCCAAATACATCTATCAATATAGGAGAAAACAGAGTGAAACCTAAAAATTCAAACTGTTACTGGAAATGAACGCTTCAACATAGAAGAACGAAATTTGGGGAACCAAGTCGCCTTAGTGTACTGATCATTACCTGAAAGTATCATCCAGTTTGGGTGAAAAAATATTTGCTGAGATTTCTGGAGATTCGTAATTTTTGGAAGCTTGGCAACCCCTTCCCATGAAAGTGTTTCTCGCCAGTCACTGCTTAGGGCTACATCAAGAGGAAACAAAACGTAGAGATAGAACGTGAAACTACTTTGCTGTGTCAAGTTTCAAGAAGCTAGCACAAACCGTGTTGGATTTAGAGTTCCAAATACATCTATCAATATAGGAGAAAACAGAGTGAAACCTAAAAATTCAAACTGTTACTGGAAATGAACGCTTCAACATAGAAGAACGAAATTTGGGGAACCAAGTCGCCTTAGTGTACTGATCATTACCTGAAAGTATCATCCAGTTTGGGTGAAAAAATATTTGCTGAGATTTCTGGAGATTCGTAATTTTTGGAAGCTTGGCAACCCCTTCCCATGAAAGTGTTTCTCGCCAGTCACTGCCTAGGGCAACATCAAGAGGAAACAAAACGTAGAGATAGAACGTGAAACTACTTTGTTGTGTCAAGTTTCAAGAAGCTAGCACAAACCGTGTTGGATTTAGAGTTCCAAATACATCTATCAATATAGGAGAAAACAGAGTGAAACCTAAAAATTCAAACTGGTACTGGAAATGAACACTTCAACATAGAAGAACGAAATTTGGGGAACCAAGTCGCCTTAGTGTACTGATCATTACCTGAAAGTATCATCCAGTTTGGGTGAAAAAATATTTGCTGAGATTTCTGGAGATTCGTAATTTTTGGAGACTTGGCAAACCCTTCCCATGAAAGTGTTTCTCGCCAGTCACTGCTTAGGGCTACATGAAGAGGAAACAAAACGTAGAGATAGAACGTGAAACTACTTTGTTGTGTCAAGTTTCAAGAAGCTAGCAAAACCGTGTTGGATTTACAGTTCCAAATACATCTATCAATATAGGAGAAAACAGAGTGAAACCTAAAAATTCAAACTGTTACTGGAAATGAACGCTTCAACACAGAAGAACGAAATTTGGGGAACCAAGTCGTCTTAGTGTACTGATCATTACCTGAAAGTATCATCCAGTTTGGGTGAAAAAAATATTTGCTGAGATTTCTGGAGATTCGTAATTTTTGGAAGCTTGGCAACCCCTTCCCATGAAAGTGTTACTCGCCAGTCACTGCTTAGGGCAACATCAAGAGGAAACAAAACGTAGAGATAGAACGTGAAACTACTTTGTTGTGTCAAGTTTCAAGAAGCTAGAACAAACCGTGTTGGATTTAGAGTTCCAAATACATCTATCAATATAGGAGAAAACAGAGTGAAACCTAAAAATTCAAACTGTTACTGGAAATGAACGCTTCAACATAGAAGAACGAAATTTGGGGAACCAAGTCGCCTTAGTGTACTGATCATTACCTGAAAGTATCATCCAGTTTGGGTGAAAAAATATTTGCTGAGATTTCTGGAGATTCGTAATTTTTGGAAGCTTGGCAACCCCTTCCCATGAAAGTGTTTCTCGCCAGTCACTGCTTAGGGCTACATCAAGAGGAAACAAAACGTAGAGATAGAACGTGAAACTACTTTGCTGTGTCAAGTTTCAAGAAGCTAGCACAAACCGTGTTGGATTTAGAGTTCCAAATACATCTATCAATATAGGAGAAAACAGAGTGAAACCTAAAAATTCAAACTGTTACTGGAAATGAACGCTTCAACATAGAAGAACGAAATTTGGGGAACCAAGTCGCCTTAGTGTACTGATCATTACCTGAAAGTATCATCCAGTTTGGGTGAAAAAATATTTGCTGAGATTTCTGGAGATTCGTAATTTTTGGAAGCTTGGCAACCCCTTCCCATGAAAGTGTTTCTCGCCAGTCACTGCCTAGGGCAACATCAAGAGGAAACAAAACGTAGAGATAGAACGTGAAACTACTTTGTTGTGTCAAGTTTCAAGAAGCTAGCACAAACCGTGTTGGATTTAGAGTTCCAAATACATCTATCAATATAGGAGAAAACAGAGTGAAACCTAAAAATTCAAACTGGTACTGGAAATGAACGCTTCAACATAGAAGAACGAAATTTGGGGAACCAAGTCGCCTTAGTGTACTGATCATTACCTGAAAGTATCATCCAGTTTGGGTGAAAAAATATTTGCTGAGATTTCTGGAGATTCGTAATTTTTGGAGACTTGGCAAACCCTTCCCATGAAAGTGTTTCTCGCCAGTCACTGCTTAGGGCTACATGAAGAGGAAACAAAACGTAGAGATAGAACGTGAAACTACTTTGTTGTGTCAAGTTTCAAGAAGCTAGCAAAACCGTGTTGGATTTAGAGTTCCAAATACATCTATCAATATAGGAGAAAACAGAGTGAAACCTAAAAATTCAAACTGTTACTGGAAATGAACGCTTCAACACAGAAGAACGAAATTTGGGGAACCAAGTCGTCTTAGTGTACTGATCATTACCTGAAAGTATCATCCAGTTTGGGTGAAAAAAATATTTGCTGAGATTTCTGGAGATTCGTAATTTTTGGAAGCTTGGCAACCCCTTCCCATGAAAGTGTTACTCGCCAGTCACTGCTTAGGGCAACATCAAGAGGAAACAAAATGTAGAGATAGAACGTGAAACTACTTTGCTGTGTCAAGTTTCAAGAAGCTAGCACAAACCGTGTTGGATTTAGAGTTCCAAATACATCTATCAATATAGGAGAAAACAGAGTGAAACCTAAAAATTCAAACTGTTACTGGAAATGAACGCTTCAACATAGAAGAACGAAATTTGGGGAACCAAGTCGCCTTAGTGTACTGATCATTACCTGAAAGTATCATCCAGTTTGGGTGAAAAAATATTTGCTGAGATTTCTGGAGATTCGTAATTTTTGGAAGCTTGGCAACCCCTTCCCATGAAAGTGTTTCTCGCCAGTCACTGCCTAGGGCAACATCAAGAGGAAACAAAACGTAGAGATAGAACGTGAAACTACTTTGTTGTGTCAAGTTTCAAGAAGCTAGCACAAACCGTGTTGGATTTAGAGTTCCAAATACATCTATCAATATAGGAGAAAACAGAGTGAAACCTAAAAATTCAAACTGGTACTGGAAATGAACACTTCAACATAGAAGAACGAAATTTGGGGAACCAAGTCGCCTTAGTGTACTGATCATTACCTGAAAGTATCATCCAGTTTGGGTGAAAAAATATTTGCTGAGATTTCTGGAGATTCGTAATTTTTGGAGACTTGGCAAACCCTTCCCATGAAAGTGTTACTCGCCAGTCACTGCTTAGGGCTACATGAAGAGGAAACAAAACGTAGAGATAGAACGTGAAACTACTTTGTTGTGTCAAGTTTCAAGAAGCTAGCAAAACCGTGTTGGATTTAGAGTTCCAAATACATCTATCAATATAGGAGAAAACAGAGTGAAACCTAAAAATTCAAACTGTTACTGGAAATGAACGCTTCAACACAGAAGAACGAAATTTGGGGAACCAAGTCGTCTTAGTGTACTGATCATTACCTGAAAGTATCATCCAGTTTGGGTGAAAAAAATATTTGCTGAGATTTCTGGAGATTCGTAATTTTTGGAAGCTTGGCAACCCCTTCCCATGAAAGTGTTTCTCGCCAGTCACTGCTTAGGGCTACATCAAGAGGAAACAAAACGTAGAGATAGAACGTGAAACTACTTTGCTGTGTCAAGTTTCAAGAAGCTAGCACAAACCGTGTTGGATTTAGAGTTCCAAATACATCTATCAATATAGGAGAAAACAGAGTGAAACCTAAAAATTCAAACTGTTACTGGAAATGAACGCTTCAACATAGAAGAACGAAATTTGGGGAACCAAGTCGCCTTAGTGTACTGATCATTACCTGAAAGTATCATCCAGTTTGGGTGAAAAAATATTTGCTGAGATTTCTGGAGATTCGTAATTTTTGGAAGCTTGGCAACCCCTTCCCATGAAAGTGTTTCTCGCCAGTCACTGCCTAGGGCAACATCAAGAGGAAACAAAACGTAGAGATAGAACGTGAAACTACTTTGTTGTGTCAAGTTTCAAGAAGCTAGCACAAACCGTGTTGGATTTAGAGTTCCAAATACATCTATCAATATAGGAGAAAACAGAGTGAAACCTAAAAATTCAAACTGGTACTGGAAATGAACACTTCAACATAGAAGAACGAAATTTGGGGAACCAAGTCGCCTTAGTGTACTGATCATTACCTGAAAGTATCATCCAGTTTGGGTGAAAAAATATTTGCTGAGATTTCTGGAGATTCGTAATTTTTGGAGACTTGGCAAACCCTTCCCATGAAAGTGTTACTCGCCAGTCACTGCTTAGGGCTACATGAAGAGGAAACAAAACGTAGAGATAGAACGTGAAACTACTTTGTTGTGTCAAGTTTCAAGAAGCTAGCAAAACCGTGTTGGATTTAGAGTTCCAAATACATCTATCAATATAGGAGAAAACAGAGTGAAACCTAAAAATTCAAACTGTTACTGGAAATGAACGCTTCAACACAGAAGAACGAAATTTGGGGAACCAAGTCGTCTTAGTGTACTGATCATTACCTGAAAGTATCATCCAGTTTGGGTGAAAAAAATATTTGCTGAGATTTCTGGAGATTCGTAATTTTTGGAAGCTTGGCAACCCCTTCCCATGAAAGTGTTACTCGCCAGTCACTGCTTAGGGCAACATCAAGAGGAAACAAAACGTAGAGATAGAACGTGAAACTACTTTGTTGTGTCAAGTTTCAAGAAGCTAGAACAAACCGTGTTGGATTTAGAGTTCCAAATACATCTATCAATATAGGAGAAAACAGAGTGAAACCTAAAAATTCAAACTGTTACTGGAAATGAACGCTTCAACATAGAAGAACGAAATTTGGGGAACCAAGTCGCCTTAGTGTACTGATCATTACCTGAAAGTATCATCCAGTTTGGGTGAAAAAATATTTGCTGAGATTTCTGGAGATTCGTAATTTTTGGAAGCTTGGCAACCCCTTCCCATGAAAGTGTTTCTCGCCAGTCACTGCTTAGGGCTACATCAAGAGGAAACAAAACGTAGAGATAGAACGTGAAACTACTTTGCTGTGTCAAGTTTCAAGAAGCTAGCAAAAACCGTGTTGGATTTAGAGTTCCAAATACATCTATCAATATAGGAGAAAACAGAGTGAAACCTAAAAATTCAAACTGTTACTGGAAATGAACGCTTCAACATAGAAGAACGAAATTTGGGGAACCAAGTCGCCTTAGTGTACTGATCATTACCTGAAAGTATCATCCAGTTTGGGTGAAAAAATATTTGCTGAGATTTCTGGAGATTCGTAATTTTTGGAAGCTTGGCAACCCCTTCCCATGAAAGTGTTTCTCGCCAGTCACTGCTTAGGGCTACATCAAGAGGAAACAAAACGTAGAGATAGAACGTGAAACTACTTTGCTGTGTCAAGTTTCAAGAAGCTAGCAAAACCGTGTTGGATTTACAGTTCCAAATACATCTATCAATATAGGAGAAAACAGAGTGAAACCTAAAAATTCAAACTGGTACTGGAAATGAACGCTTCAACATAGAAGAACGAAATTTGGGGAACCAAGTCGCCTTAGTGTACTGATCATTACCTGAAAGTATCATCCAGTTTGGGTGAAAAAATATTTGCTGAGATTTCTGGAGATTCGTAATTTTTGGAGACTTGGCAAACCCTTCCCATGAAAGTGTTTCTCGCCAGTCACTGCTTAGGGCTACATGAAGAGGAAACAAAACGTAGAGATAGAACGTGAAACTACTTTGTTGTGTCAAGTTTCAAGAAGCTAGCAAAACCGTGTTGGATTTAGAGTTCCAAATACATCTATCAATATAGGAGAAAACAGAGTGAAACCTAAAAATTCAAACTGTTACTGGAAATGAACGCTTCAACACAGAAGAACGAAATTTGGGGAACCAAGTCGTCTTAGTGTACTGATCATTACCTGAAAGTATCATCCAGTTTGGGTGAAAAAAATATTTGCTGAGATTTCTGGAGATTCGTAATTTTTGGAAGCTTGGCAACCCCTTCCCATGAAAGTGTTACTCGCCAGTCACTGCTTAGGGCAACATCAAGAGGAAACAAAACGTAGAGATAGAACGTGAAACTACTTTGTTGTGTCAAGTTTCAAGGAGCTAGAACAAACCGTGTTGGATTTAGAGTTCCAAATACATCTATCAATATAGGAGAAAACAGAGTGAAACCTAAAAATTCAAACTGTTACTGGAAATGAACGCTTCAACATAGAAGAACGAAATTTGGGGAACCAAGTCGCCTTAGTGTACTGATCATTACCTGAAAGTATCATCCAGTTTGGGTGAAAAAATATTTGCTGAGATTTCTGGAGATTCGTAATTTTTGGAGACTTGGCAAACCCTTCCCATGAAAGTGTTTCTCGCCAGTCACTGCTTAGGGCTACATCAAGAGGAAACAAAACGTAGAGATAGAACGTGAAACTACTTTGCTGTGTCAAGTTTCAAGAAGCTAGCACAAACCGTTTTGGATTTAGCGTTCCAAATACATCTATCAATATAGGAGAAAAGAGAGTGAAACCTAAAAATTCAAACTGTTACTGGAAATGAACGCTTCAACATAGAAGAATGAAATTTGGGGAACCAAGTCGCCTTAGTGTACTGATCATTACCTGAAAGTATCATCCAGTTTGGGTGAAAAAATATTTGCTGAGATTTCTGGAGATTCGTAATTTTTGGAGACTTGGCAAACCCTTCCCATGAAAGTGTTTCTCGCCAGTCACTGCTTAGGGCTACATGAAGAGGAAACAAAACGTAGAGATAGAACGTGAAACTACTTTGTTGTGTCAAGTTTCAAGAAGCTAGCAAAACCGTGTTGGATTTAGAGTTCCAAATACATCTATCAATATAGGAGAAAACAGAGTGAAACCTAAAAATTCAAACTGTTACTGGAAATGAACGCTTCAACACAGAAGAACGAAATTTGGGGAACCAAGTCGTCTTAGTGTACTGATCATTACCTGAAAGTATCATCCAGTTTGGGTGAAAAAAATATTTGCTGAGATTTCTGGAGATTCGTAATTTTTGGAAGCTTGGCAACCCCTTCCCATGAAAGTGTTACTCGCCAGTCACTGCTTAGGGCAACATCAAGAGGAAACAAAACGTAGAGATAGAACGTGAAACTACTTTGTTGTGTCAAGTTTCAAGAAGCTAGAACAAACCGTGTTGGATTTAGAGTTCCAAATACATCTATCAATATAGGAGAAAACAGAGTGAAACCTAAAAATTCAAACTGTTACTGGAAATGAACGCTTCAACATAGAAGAACGAAATTTGGGGAACCAAGTCGCCTTAGTGTACTGATCATTACCTGAAAGTATCATCCAGTTTGGGTGAAAAAATATTTGCTGAGATTTCTGGAGATTCGTAATTTTTGGAGACTTGGCAAACCCTTCCCATGAAAGTGTTTCTCGCCAGTCACTGCTTAGGGCTACATCAAGAGGAAACAAAACGTAGAGATAGAACGTGAAACTACTTTGTTGTGTCAAGTTTCAAGAAGCTAGCACAAACCGTGTTGGATTTAGAGTTCCAAATACATCTATCAATATAGGAGAAAACAGAGTGAAACCTAAAAATTCAAACTGTTACTGGAAATGAACGCTTCAACATAGAAGAACCAAATTTGGGGAACCAAGTCGCCTTAGTGTACTGATCATTACCTGAAAGTATCATCCAGTTTGGGTGAAAAAATATTTGCTGAGATTTCTGGAGATTCGTAATTTTTGGAAGCTTGGCAACCCCTTCCCATGAAAGTGTTTCTCGCCAGTCACTGCCTAGGGCAACATCAAGAGGAAACAAAACGTAGAGATAGAACGTGAAACTACTTTGTTGTGTCAAGTTTCAAGAAGCTAGCACAAACCGTGTTGGATTTAGAGTTCCAAATACATCTATCAATATAGGAGAAAACAGAGTGAAACCTAAAAATTCAAACTGGTACTGGAAATGAACGCTTCAACATAGAAGAACGAAATTTGGGGAACCAAGTCGCCTTAGTGTACTGATCATTACCTGAAAGTATCATCCAGTTTGGGTGAAAAAATATTTGCTGAGATTTCTGGAGATTCGTAATTTTTGGAGACTTGGCAAACCCTTCCCATGAAAGTGTTTCTCGCCAGTCACTGCTTAGGGCTACATGAAGAGGAAACAAAACGTAGAGATAGAACGTGAAACTACTTTGTTGTGTCAAGTTTCAAGAAGCTAGCAAAACCGTGTTGGATTTAGAGTTCCAAATACATCTATCAATATAGGAGAAAACAGAGTGAAACCTAAAAATTCAAACTGTTACTGGAAATGAACGCTTCAACACAGAAGAACGAAATTTGGGGAACCAAGTCGTCTTAGTGTACTGATCATTACCTGAAAGTATCATCCAGTTTGGGTGAAAAAAATATTTGCTGAGATTTCTGGAGATTCGTAATTTTTGGAAGCTTGGCAACCCCTTCCCATGAAAGTGTTACTCGCCAGTCACTGCTTAGGGCAACATCAAGAGGAAACAAAACGTAGAGATAGAACGTGAAACTACTTTGTTGTGTCAAGTTTCAAGAAGCTAGAACAAACCGTGTTGGATTTAGAGTTCCAAATACATCTATCAATATAGGAGAAAACAGAGTGAAACCTAAAAATTCAAACTGTTACTGGAAATGAACGCTTCAACATAGAAGAACGAAATTTGGGGAACCAAGTCGCCTTAGTGTACTGATCATTACCTGAAAGTATCATCCAGTTTGGGTGAAAAAATATTTGCTGAGATTTCTGGAGATTCGTAATTTTTGGAGACTTGGCAAACCCTTCCCATGAAAGTGTTTCTCGCCAGTCACTGCTTAGGGCTACATCAAGAGGAAACAAAACGTAGAGATAGAACGTGAAACTACTTTGCTGTGTCAAGTTTCAAGAAGCTAGCACAAACCGTGTTGGATTTAGAGTTCCAAATACATCTATCAATATAGGAGAAAACAGAGTGAAACCTAAAAATTCAAACTGTTACTGGAAATGAACGCTTCAACATAGAAGAACCAAATTTGGGGAACCAAGTCGCCTTAGTGTACTGATCATTACCTGAAAGTATCATCCAGTTTGGGTGAAAAAATATTTGCTGAGATTTCTGGAGATTCGTAATTTTTGGAAGCTTGGCAACCCCTTCCCATGAAAGTGTTTCTCGCCAGTCACTGCCTAGGGCAACATCAAGAGGAAACAAAACGTAGAGATAGAACGTGAAACTACTTTGTTGTGTCAAGTTTCAAGAAGCTAGCACAAACCGTGTTGGATTTAGAGTTCCAAATACATCTATCAATATAGGAGAAAACAGAGTGAAACCTAAAAATTCAAACTGGTACTGGAAATGAACGCTTCAACATAGAAGAACGAAATTTGGGGAAGCAAGTCGCCTTAGTGTACTGATCATTACCTGAAAGTATCATCCAGTTTGGGTGAAAAAATATTTGCTGAGATTTCTGGAGATTCGTAATTTTTGGAGACTTGGCAAACCCTTCCCATGAAAGTGTTTCTCGCCAGTCACTGCTTAGGGCTACATGAAGAGGAAACAAAACGTAGAGATAGAACGTGAAACTACTTTGTTGTGTCAAGTTTCAAGAAGCTAGCAAAACCGTGTTGGATTTAGAGTTCCAAATACATCTATCAATATAGGAGAAAACAGAGTGAAACCTAAAAATTCAAACTGTTACTGGAAATGAACGCTTCAACACAGAAGAACGAAATTTGGGGAACCAAGTCGTCTTAGTGTACTGATCATTACCTGAAAGTATCATCCAGTTTGGGTGAAAAAAATATTTGCTGAGATTTCTGGAGATTCGTAATTTTTGGAAGCTTGGCAACCCCTTCCCATGAAAGTGTTACTCGCCAGTCACTGCTTAGGGCAACATCAAGAGGAAACAAAATGTAGAGATAGAACGTGAAACTACTTTGTTGTGTCAAGTTTCAAGAAGCTAGAACAAACCGTGTTGGATTTAGAGTTCCAAATACATCTATCAATATAGGAGAAAACAGAGTGAAACCTAAAAATTCAAACTGTTACTGGAAATGAACGCTTCAACATAGAAGAACGAAATTTGGGGAACCAAGTCGCCTTAGTGTACTGATCATTACCTGAAAGTATCATCCAGTTTGGGTGAAAAAATATTTGCTGAGATTTCTGGAGATTCGTAATTTTTGGAAGCTTGGCAACCCCTTCCCATGAAAGTGTTTCTCGCCAGTCACTGCTTAGGGCTACATCAAGAGGAAACAAAACGTAGAGATAGAACGTGAAACTACTTTGCTGTGTCAAGTTTCAAGAAGCTAGCACAAACCGTGTTGGATTTAGAGTTCCAAATACATCTATCAATATAGGAGAAAACAGAGTGAAACCTAAAAATTCAAACTGTTACTGGAAATGAACGCTTCAACATAGAAGAACGAAATTTGGGGAACCAAGTCGCCTTAGTGTACTGATCATTACCTGAAAGTATCATCCAGTTTGGGTGAAAAAATATTTGCTGAGATTTCTGGAGATTCGTAATTTTTGGAAGCTTGGCAACCCCTTCCCATGAAAGTGTTTCTCGCCAGTCACTGCCTAGGGCAACATCAAGAGGAAACAAAACGTAGAGATAGAACGTGAAACTACTTTGTTGTGTCAAGTTTCAAGAAGCTAGCACAAACCGTGTTGGATTTAGAGTTCCAAATACATCTATCAATATAGGAGAAAACAGAGTGAAACCTAAAAATTCAAACTGTTACTGGAAATGAACACTTCAACATAGAAGAACGAAATTTGGGGAACCAAGTCGCCTTAGTGTACTGATCATTACCTGAAAGTATCATCCAGTTTGGGTGAAAAAATATTTGCTGAGATTTCTGGAGATTCGTAATTTTTGGAGACTTGGCAAACCCTTCCCATGAAAGTGTTACTCGCCAGTCACTGCTTAGGGCTACATGAAGAGGAAACAAAACGTAGAGATAGAACGTGAAACTACTTTGTTGTGTCAAGTTTCAAGAAGCTAGCAAAACCGTGTTGGATTTAGAGTTCCAAATACATCTATCAATATAGGAGAAAACAGAGTGAAACCTAAAAATTCAAACTGTTACTGGAAATGAACGCTTCAACACAGAAGAACGAAATTTGGGGAACCAAGTCGTCTTAGTGTACTGATCATTACCTGAAAGTATCATCCAGTTTGGGTGAAAAAAATATTTGCTGAGATTTCTGGAGATTCGTAATTTTTGGAAGCTTGGCAACCCCTTCCCATGAAAGTGTTACTCGCCAGTCACTGCTTAGGGCAACATCAAGAGGAAACAAAACGTAGAGATAGAACGTGAAACTACTTTGTTGTGTCAAGTTTCAAGAAGCTAGAACAAACCGTGTTGGATTTAGAGTTCCAAATACATCTATCAATATAGGAGAAAACAGAGTGAAACCTAAAAATTCAAACTGTTACTGGAAATGAACGCTTCAACATAGAAGAACGAAATTTGGGGAACCAAGTCGCCTTAGTGTACTGATCATTACCTGAAAGTATCATCCAGTTTGGGTGAAAAAATATTTGCTGAGATTTCTGGAGATTCGTAATTTTTGGAAGCTTGGCAACCCCTTCCCATGAAAGTGTTTCTCGCCAGTCACTGCTTAGGGCTACATCAAGAGGAAACAAAACGTAGAGATAGAACGTGAAACTACTTTGCTGTGTCAAGTTTCAAGAAGCTAGCAAAAACCGTGTTGGATTTAGAGTTCCAAATACATCTATCAATATAGGAGAAAACAGAGTGAAACCTAAAAATTCAAACTGTTACTGGAAATGAACGCTTCAACATAGAAGAACGAAATTTGGGGAACCAAGTCGCCTTAGTGTACTGATCATTACCTGAAAGTATCATCCAGTTTGGGTGAAAAAATATTTGCTGAGATTTCTGGAGATTCGTAATTTTTGGAAGCTTGGCAACCCCTTCCCATGAAAGTGTTTCTCGCCAGTCACTGCTTAGGGCTACATCAAGAGGAAACAAAACGTAGAGATAGAACGTGAAACTACTTTGCTGTGTCAAGTTTCAAGAAGCTAGCAAAACCATGTTGGATTTACAGTTCCAAATACATCTATCAATATAGGAGAAAACAGAGTGAAACCTAAAAATTCAAACTGGTACTGGAAATGAACGCTTCAACATAGAAGAACGAAATTTGGGGAACCAAGTCGCCTTAGTGTACTGATCATTACCTGAAAGTATCATCCAGTTTGGGTGAAAAAATATTTGCTGAGATTTCTGGAGATTCGTAATTTTTGGAGACTTGGCAAACCCTTCCCATGAAAGTGTTTCTCGCCAGTCACTGCTTAGGGCTACATGAAGAGGAAACAAAACGTAGAGATAGAACGTGAAACTACTTTGTTGTGTCAAGTTTCAAGAAGCTAGCAAAACCGTGTTGGATTTAGAGTTCCAAATACATCTATCAATATAGGAGAAAACAGAGTGAAACCTAAAAATTCAAACTGTTACTGGAAATGAACGCTTCAACACAGAAGAACGAAATTTGGGGAACCAAGTCGTCTTAGTGTACTGATCATTACCTGAAAGTATCATCCAGTTTGGGTGAAAAAAATATTTGCTGAGATTTCTGGAGATTCGTAATTTTTGGAAGCTTGGCAACCCCTTCCCATGAAAGTGTTACTCGCCAGTCACTGCTTAGGGCAACATCAAGAGGAAACAAAACGTAGAGATAGAACGTGAAACTACTTTGTTGTGTCAAGTTTCAAGGAGCTAGAACAAACCGTGTTGGATTTAGAGTTCCAAATACATCTATCAATATAGGAGAAAACAGAGTGAAACCTAAAAATTCAAACTGTTACTGGAAATGAACGCTTCAACATAGAAGAACGAAATTTGGGGAACCAAGTCGCCTTAGTGTACTGATCATTACCTGAAAGTATCATCCAGTTTGGGTGAAAAAATATTTGCTGAGATTTCTGGAGATTCGTAATTTTTGGAGACTTGGCAAACCCTTCCCATGAAAGTGTTTCTCGCCAGTCACTGCTTAGGGCTACATCAAGAGGAAACAAAACGTAGAGATAGAACGTGAAACTACTTTGCTGTGTCAAGTTTCAAGAAGCTAGCACAAACCGTTTTGGATTTAGCGTTCCAAATACATCTATCAATATAGGAGAAAAGAGAGTGAAACCTAAAAATTCAAACTGTTACTGGAAATGAACGCTTCAACATAGAAGAATGAAATTTGGGGAACCAAGTCGCCTTAGTGTACTGATCATTACCTGAAAGTATCATCCAGTTTGGGTGAAAAAATATTTGCTGAGATTTCTGGAGATTCGTAATTTTTGGAGACTTGGCAAACCCTTCCCATGAAAGTGTTTCTCGCCAGTCACTGCTTAGGGCTACATGAAGAGGAAACAAAACGTAGAGATAGAACGTGAAACTACTTTGTTGTGTCAAGTTTCAAGAAGCTAGCAAAACCGTGTTGGATTTAGAGTTCCAAATACATCTATCAATATAGGAGAAAACAGAGTGAAACCTAAAAATTCAAACTGTTACTGGAAATGAACGCTTCAACACAGAAGAACGAAATTTGGGGAACCAAGTCGTCTTAGTGTACTGATCATTACCTGAAAGTATCATCCAGTTTGGGTGAAAAAAATATTTGCTGAGATTTCTGGAGATTCGTAATTTTTGGAAGCTTGGCAACCCCTTCCCATGAAAGTGTTACTCGCCAGTCACTGCTTAGGGCAACATCAAGAGGAAACAAAACGTAGAGATAGAACGTGAAACTACTTTGTTGTGTCAAGTTTCAAGAAGCTAGAACAAACCGTGTTGGATTTAGAGTTCCAAATACATCTATCAATATAGGAGAAAACAGAGTGAAACCTAAAAATTCAAACTGTTACTGGAAATGAACGCTTCAACATAGAAGAACGAAATTTGGGGAACCAAGTCGCCTTAGTGTACTGATCATTACCTGAAAGTATCATCCAGTTTGGGTGAAAAAATATTTGCTGAGATTTCTGGAGATTCGTAATTTTTGGAGACTTGGCAAACCCTTCCCATGAAAGTGTTTCTCGCCAGTCACTGCTTAGGGCTACATCAAGAGGAAACAAAACGTAGAGATAGAACGTGAAACTACTTTGCTGTGTCAAGTTTCAAGAAGCTAGCACAAACCGTGTTGGATTTAGAGTTCCAAATACATCTATCAATATAGGAGAAAACAGAGTGAAACCTAAAAATTCAAACTGTTACTGGAAATGAACGCTTCAACATAGAACAACCAAATTTGGGGAACCAAGTCGCCTTAGTGTACTGATCATTACCTGAAAGTATCATCCAGTTTGGGTGAAAAAATATTTGCTGAGATTTCTGGAGATTCGTAATTTTTGGAAGCTTGGCAACCCCTTCCCATGAAAGTGTTTCTCGCCAGTCACTGCCTAGGGCAACATCAAGAGGAAACAAAACGTAGAGATAGAACGTGAAACTACTTTGTTGTGTCAAGTTTCAAGAAGCTAGCACAAACCGTGTTGGATTTAGAGTTCCAAATACATCTATCAATATAGGAGAAAACAGAGTGAAACCTAAAAATTCAAACTGGTACTGGAAATGAACGCTTCAACATAGAAGAACGAAATTTGGGGAACCAAGTCGCCTTAGTGTACTGATCATTACCTGAAAGTATCATCCAGTTTGGGTGAAAAAATATTTGCTGAGATTTCTGGAGATTCGTAATTTTTGGAGACTTGGCAAACCCTTCCCATGAAAGTGTTTCTCGCCAGTCACTGCTTAGGGCTACATGAAGAGGAAACAAAACGTAGAGATAGAACGTGAAACTACTTTGTTGTGTCAAGTTTCAAGAAGCTAGCAAAACCGTGTTGGATTTAGAGTTCCAAATACATCTATCAATATAGGAGAAAACAGAGTGAAACCTAAAAATTCAAACTGTTACTGGAAATGAACGCTTCAACACAGAAGAACGAAATTTGGGGAACCAAGTCGTCTTAGTGTACTGATCATTACCTGAAAGTATCATCCAGTTTGGGTGAAAAAAATATTTGCTGAGATTTCTGGAGATTCGTAATTTTTGGAAGCTTGGCAACCCCTTCCCATGAAAGTGTTACTCGCCAGTCACTGCTTAGGGCAACATCAAGAGGAAACAAAACGTAGAGATAGAACGTGAAACTACTTTGTTGTGTCAAGTTTCAAGAAGCTAGAACAAACCGTGTTGGATTTAGAGTTCCAAATACATCTATCAATATAGGAGAAAACAGAGTGAAACCTAAAAATTCAAACTGTTACTGGAAATGAACGCTTCAACATAGAAGAACGAAATTTGGGGAACCAAGTCGCCTTAGTGTACTGATCATTACCTGAAAGTATCATCCAGTTTGGGTGAAAAAATATTTGCTGAGATTTCTGGAGATTCGTAATTTTTGGAGACTTGGCAAACCCTTCCCATGAAAGTGTTTCTCGCCAGTCACTGCTTAGGGCTACATCAAGAGGAAACAAAACGTAGAGATAGAACGTGAAACTACTTTGCTGTGTCAAGTTTCAAGAAGCTAGCACAAACCGTGTTGGATTTAGAGTTCCAAATACATCTATCAATATAGGAGAAAACAGAGTGAAACCTAAAAATTCAAACTGTTACTGGAAATGAACGCTTCAACATAGAAGAACCAAATTTGGGGAACCAAGTCGCCTTAGTGTACTGATCATTACCTGAAAGTATCATCCAGTTTGGGTGAAAAAATATTTGCTGAGATTTCTGGAGATTCGTAATTTTTGGAAGCTTGGCAACCCCTTCCCATGAAAGTGTTTCTCGCCAGTCACTGCTTAGGGCTACATGAAGAGGAAACAAAACGTAGAGATAGAACGTGAAACTACTTTGTTGTGTCAAGTTTCAAGAAGCTAGCAAAACCGTGTTGGATTTAGAGTTCCAAATACATCTATCAATATAGGAGAAAACAGAGTGAAACCTAAAAATTCAAACTGTTACTGGAAATGAACGCTTCAACACAGAAGAACGAAATTTGGGGAACCAAGTCGTCTTAGTGTACTGATCATTACCTGAAAGTATCATCCAGTTTGGGTGAAAAAAATATTTGCTGAGATTTCTGGAGATTCGTAATTTTTGGAAGCTTGGCAACCCCTTCCCATGAAAGTGTTACTCGCCAGTCACTGCTTAGGGCAACATCAAGAGGAAACAAAACGTAGAGATAGAACGTGAAACTACTTTGTTGTGTCAAGTTTCAAGAAGCTAGAACAAACCGTGTTGGATTTAGAGTTCCAAATACATCTATCAATATAGGAGAAAACAGAGTGAAACCTAAAAATTCAAACTGTTACTGGAAATGAACGCTTCAACATAGAAGAACGAAATTTGGGGAACCAAGTCGCCTTAGTGTACTGATCATTACCTGAAAGTATCATCCAGTTTGGGTGAAAAAATATTTGCTGAGATTTCTGGAGATTCGTAATTTTTGGAAGCTTGGCAACCCCTTCCCATGAAAGTGTTTCTCGCCAGTCACTGCTTAGGGCTACATCAAGAGGAAACAAAACGTAGAGATAGAATGTGAAACTACTTTGTTGTGTCAAGCTTCAAGAAGCTACCACAAATCGTGTTGGGTTTAGAGTTCCAATACATCTATCAATATAGGAGAAAACAGAGTGAAACTTAAAAATTCAAACTGTTAGTGGAAATGAACGCTTCAACATAGAAGAACGAAATTTGGGGAACCAAGTCGCCTTAGTGTACTGATCATTACCTGAAAGTATCATCCAGTTTGGGTGAAAAAATATTTGCTGAGATTTCTGGAGATTCGTAATTTTTGGAAGCTTGGCAACCCCTTCCCATGAAAGTGTTTCTCGCCAGTCACTGCTTAGGGCTACATCAAGAGGAAACAAAACGTAGAGATAGAACGTGAAACTACTTTGTTGTGTCAAGTTTCAAGAAGCTAGCACAAACCGTCTTGGATTTAGAGTTCCAAATACATCTATCAATATAGGAGAAAACAGAGTGAAACCTAAAAATTCAAACTGTTACTGGAAATGAACGCTTCAACATAGAAGAACGAAATTTGGGGAACCAAGTCGCCTTAGTGTACTGATCATTACCTGAAAGTATCATCCAGTTTGGGTGAAAAAATATTTGCTGAGATTTCTGGAGATTCGTAATTTTTGGAAGCTTGGCAACCCCTTCCCATGAAAGTGTTTCTCGCCAGTCACTGCTTAGGGCTACATCAAGAGGAAACAAAACGTAGAGATAGAATGTGAAACTACTTTGTTGTGTCAAGTTTCAAGAAGCTAGCACAAACCATGTTGGATTTAGAGTTCCAAATACATCTATCAATATAGGAGAAAACAGAGTGAAACCTAAAAATTCAAACTGTTACTGGAAATGAACGCTTCAACATAGAAGAATGAAATTTGGGGAACCAAGTCGCCTTAGTGTACTGATCATTACCTGAAAGTATCATCCAGTTTGGGTGAAAAAATATTTGCTGAGATTTCTGGAGATTCGTAATTTTTGGAGACTTGGCAAACCCTTCCCATGAAAGTGTTTCTCGCCAGTCACTGCTTAGGGCTACATCAAGAGGAAACAAAACGTAGAGATAGAACGTGAAACTACTTTGCTGTGTCAAGTTTCAAGAAGCTAGCACAAACCGTTTTGGATTTAGCGTTCCAAATACATCTATCAATATAGGAGAAAAGAGAGTGAAACCTAAAAATCCAAACTGTTACTGGAAATGAACGCTTCAACATAGAAGAATGAAATTTGGGGAACCAAGTCGCCTTAGTGTACTGATCATTACCTGAAAGTATCATCCAGTTTGGGTGAAAAAATATTTGCTGAGATTTCTGGAGATTCGTAATTTTTGGAGACTTGGCAACCCCTTCCCATGAAAGTGTTTCTCGCCAGTCACTGCTTAGGGCTACATGAAGAGGAAACAAAACGTAGAGATAGAACGTGAAACTACTTTGTTGTGTCAAGTTTCAAGAAGCTAGCAAAACCGTGTTGGATTTAGAGTTCCAAATACATCTATCAATATAGGAGAAAACAGAGTGAAACCTAAAAATTCAAACTGTTACTGGAAATGAACGCTTCAACACAGAAGAACGAAATTTGGGGAACCAAGTCGTCTTAGTGTACTGATCATTACCTGAAAGTATCATCCAGTTTGGGTGAAAAAAATATTTGCTGAGATTTCTGGAGATTCGTAATTTTTGGAAGCTTGGCAACCCCTTCCCATGAAAGTGTTACTCGCCAGTCACTGCTTAGGGCAACATCAAGAGGAAACAAAACGTAGAGATAGAACGTGAAACTACTTTGTTGTGTCAAGTTTCAAGAAGCTAGAACAAACCGTGTTGGATTTAGAGTTCCAAATACATCTATCAATATAGGAGAAAACAGAGTGAAACCTAAAAATTCAAACTGTTACTGGAAATGAACGCTTCAACATAGAAGAACGAAATTTGGGGAACCAAGTCGCCTTAGTGTACTGATCATTACCTGAAAGTATCATCCAGTTTGGGTGAAAAAATATTTGCTGAGATTTCTGGAGATTCGTAATTTTTGGAAGCTTGGCAACCCCTTCCCATGAAAGTGTTTCTCGCCAGTCACTGCTTAGGGCTACATCAAGAGGAAACAAAACGTAGAGATAGAACGTGAAACTACTTTGTTGTGTCAAGTTTCAAGAAGCTAGCACAAACCGTCTTGGATTTAGAGTTCCAAATACATCTATCAATATAGGAGAAAACAGAGTGAAACCTAAAAATTCAAACTGTTACTGGAAATGAACGCTTCAACATAGAAGAACGAAATTTGGGGAACCAAGTCGCCTTAGTGTACTGATCATTACCTGAAAGTATCATCCAGTTTGGGTGAAAAAATATTTGCTGAGATTTCTGGAGATTCGTAATTTTTGGAAGCTTGGCAACCCCTTCCCATGAAAGTGTTTCTCGCCAGTCACTGCTTAGGGCTACATCAAGAGGAAACAAAACGTAGAGATAGAATGTGAAACTACTTTGTTGTGTCAAGTTTCAAGAAGCTAGCACAAACCATGTTGGATTTAGAGTTCCAAATACATCTATCAATATAGGAGAAAACAGAGTGAAACCTAAAAATTCAAACTGTTACTGGAAATGAACGCTTCAACATAGAAGAATGAAATTTGGGGAACCAAGTCGCCTTAGTGTACTGATCATTACCTGAAAGTATCATCCAGTTTGGGTGAAAAAATATTTGCTGAGATTTCTGGAGATTCGTAATTTTTGGAGACTTGGCAAACCCTTCCCATGAAAGTGTTTCTCGCCAGTCACTGCTTAGGGCTACATCAAGAGGAAACAAAACGTAGAGATAGAACGTGAAACTACTTTGCTGTGTCAAGTTTCAAGAAGCTAGCACAAACCGTTTTGGATTTAGCGTTCCAAATACATCTATCAATATAGGAGAAAAGAGAGTGAAACCTAAAAATTCAAACTGTTACTGGAAATGAACGCTTCAACATAGAAGAACGAAATTTGGGGAACCAAGTCGCCTTAGTGTACTGATCATTACCTGAAAGTATCATCCAGTTTGGGTGAAAAAATATTTGCTGAGATTTCTGGAGATTCGTAATTTTTGGAGACTTGGCAAACCCTTCCCATGAAAGTGTTACTCGCCAGTCACTGCTTAGGGCAACATCAAGAGGAAACAAAACGTAGAGATAGAACGTGAAACTACTTTGTTGTGTCAAGTTTCAAGAAGCTAGAACAAACCGTGTTGGATTTAGAGTTCCAAATACATCTATCAATATAGGAGAAAACAGAGTGAAACCTAAAAATTCAAACTGTTACTGGAAATGAACGCTTCAACATAGAAGAACGAAATTTGGGGAACCAAGTCGCCTTAGTGTACTGATCATTACCTGAAAGTATCATCCAGTTTGGGTGAAAAAATATTTGCTGAGATTTCTGGAGATTCGTAATTTTTGGAAGCTTGGCAACCCCTTCCCATGAAAGTGTTTCTCGCCAGTCACTGCTTAGGGCTACATCAAGAGGAAACAAAACGTAGAGATAGAATGTGAAACTACTTTGTTGTGTCAAGCTTCAAGAAGCTACCACAAATCGTGTTGGGTTTAGAGTTCCAATACATCTATCAATATAGGAGAAAACAGAGTGAAACTTAAAAATTCAAACTGTTAGTGGAAATGAACGCTTCAACATAGAAGAACGAAATTTGGGGAACCAAGTCGCCTTAGTGTACTGATCATTACCTGAAAGTATCATCCAGTTTGGGTGAAAAAATATTTGCTGAGATTTCTGGAGATTCGTAATTTTTGGAAGCTTGGCAACCCCTTCCCATGAAAGTGTTTCTCGCCAGTCACTGCTTAGGGCTACATCAAGAGGAAACAAAACGTAGAGATAGAACGTGAAACTACTTTGTTGTGTCAAGTTTCAAGAAGCTAGCACAAACCGTCTTGGATTTAGAGTTCCAAATACATCTATCAATATAGGAGAAAACAGAGTGAAACCTAAAAATTCAAACTGTTACTGGAAATGAACGCTTCAACATAGAAGAACGAAATTTGGGGAACCAAGTCGCCTTAGTGTACTGATCATTACCTGAAAGTATCATCCAGTTTGGGTGAAAAAATATTTGCTGAGATTTCTGGAGATTCGTAATTTTTGGAAGCTTGGCAACCCCTTCCCATGAAAGTGTTTCTCGCCAGTCACTGCTTAGGGCTACATCAAGAGGAAACAAAACGTAGAGATAGAATGTGAAACTACTTTGTTGTGTCAAGCTTCAAGAAGCTACCACAAATCGTGTTGGGTTTAGAGTTCCAATACTTCTATCAATATAGGAGAAAACAGAGTGAAACTTAAAAATTCAAACTGTTAGTGGAAATGAACGCTTCAACATAGAAGAACGAAATTTGGGGAACCAAGTCGCCTTAGTGTACTGATCATTACCTGAAAGTATCATCCAGTTTGGGTGAAAAAATATTTGCTGAGATTTCTGGAGATTCGTAATTTTTGGAAGCTTGGCAACCCCTTCCCATGAAAGTGTTTCTCGCCAGTCACTGCTTAGGGCTACATCAAGAGGAAACAAAACGTAGAGATAGAACGTGAAACTACTTTGTTGTGTCAAGTTTCAAGAAGCTAGCACAAACCGTGTTGGATTTAGAGTTCCAAATACATCTATCAATATAGGAGAAAACAGAGTGAAACCTAAAAATTCAAACTGTTACTGGAAATGAACGCTTCAACATAGAAGAACGAAATTTGGGGAACCAAGTCGCCTTAGTGTACTGATCATTACCTGAAAGTATCATCCAGTTTGGGTGAAAAAATATTTGCTGAGATTTCTGGAGATTCGTAATTTTTGGAAGCTTGGCAACCCCTTCCCATGAAAGTGTTTCTCGCCAGTCACTGCTTAGGGCTACATCAAGAGGAAACAAAACGTAGAGATAGAATGTGAAACTACTTTGTTGTGTCAAGTTTCAAGAAGCTAGCACAAACCATGTTGGATTTAGAGTTCCAAATACATCTATCAATATAGGAGAAAACAGAGTGAAACCTAAAAATTCAAACTGTTACTGGAAATGAACGCTTCAACATAGAAGAATGAAATTTGGGGAACCAAGTCGCCTTAGTGTACTGATCATTACCTGAAAGTATCATCCAGTTTGGGTGAAAAAATATTTGCTGAGATTTCTGGAGATTCGTAATTTTTGGAGACTTGGCAAACCCTTCCCATGAAAGTGTTTCTCGCCAGTCACTGCTTAGGGCTACATCAAGAGGAAACAAAACGTAGAGATAGAACGTGAAACTACTTTGCTGTGTCAAGTTTCAAGAAGCTAGCACAAACCGTTTTGGATTTAGCGTTCCAAATACATCTATCAATATAGGAGAAAACAGAGTGAAACCTAAAAATTCAAACTGTTACTGGAAATGAACGCTTCAACATAGAAGAACGAAATTTGGGGAACCAAGTCGCCTTAGTGTACTGATCATTACCTGAAAGTATCATCCAGTTTGGGTGAAAAAATATTTGCTGAGATTTCTGGAGATTCGTAATTTTTGGAAGCTTGGCAACCCCTTCCCATGAAAGTGTTTCTCGCCAGTCACTGCTTAGGGCTACATCAAGAGGAAACAAAACGTAGAGATAGAATGTGAAACTACTTTGTTGTGTCAAGCTTCAAGAAGCTACCACAAATCGTGTTGGGTTTAGAGTTCCAATACATCTATCAATATAGGAGAAAACAGAGTGAAACTTAAAAATTCAAACTGTTAGTGGAAATGAACGCTTCAACATAGAAGAACGAAATTTGGGGAACCAAGTCGCCTTAGTGTACTGATCATTACCTGAAAGTATCATCCAGTTTGGGTGAAAAAATATTTGCTGAGATTTCTGGAGATTCGTAATTTTTGGAAGCTTGGCAACCCCTTCCCATGAAAGTGTTTCTCGCCAGTCACTGCTTAGGGCTACATCAAGAGGAAACAAAACGTAGAGATAGAACGTGAAACTACTTTGTTGTGTCAAGTTTCAAGAAGCTAGCACAAACCGTGTTGGATTTAGAGTTCCAAATACATCTATCAATATAGGAGAAAAGAGAGTGAAACCTAAAAATTCAAACTGTTACTGGAAATGAACGCTTCAACATAGAAGAACGAAATTTGGGGAACCAAGTCGCCTTAGTGTACTGATCATTACCTGAAAGTATCATCCAGTTTGGGTGAAAAAATATTTGCTGAGATTTCTGGAGATTCGTAATTTTTGGAAGCTTGGCAACCCCTTCCCATGAAAGTGTTTCTCGCCAGTCACTGCCTAGGGCAACATCAAGAGGAAACAAAACGTAGAGATAGAACGTGAAACTACTTTGTTGTGTCAAGTTTCAAGAAGCTAGCACAAACCGTGTTGGATTTAGAGTTCCAAATACATCTATCAATATAGGAGAAAACAGAGTGAAACCTAAAAATTCAAACTGGTACTGGAAATGAACACTTCAACATAGAAGAACGAAATTTGGGGAACCAAGTCGCCTTAGTGTACTGATCATTACCTGAAAGTATCATCCAGTTTGGGTGAAAAAATATTTGCTGAGATTTCTGGAGATTCGTAATTTTTGGAGACTTGGCAAACCCTTCCCATGAAAGTGTTTCTCGCCAGTCACTGCTTAGGGCTACATGAAGAGGAAACAAAACGTAGAGATAGAACGTGAAACTACTTTGTTGTGTCAAGTTTCAAGAAGCTAGCAAAACCGTGTTGGATTTAGAGTTCCAAATACATCTATCAATATAGGAGAAAACAGAGTGAAACCTAAAAATTCAAACTGTTACTGGAAATGAACGCTTCAACACAGAAGAACGAAATTTGGGGAACCAAGTCGTCTTAGTGTACTGATCATTACCTGAAAGTATCATCCAGTTTGGGTGAAAAAAATATTTGCTGAGATTTCTGGAGATTCGTAATTTTTGGAAGCTTGGCAACCCCTTCCCATGAAAGTGTTACTCGCCAGTCACTGCTTAGGGCAACATCAAGAGGAAACAAAACGTAGAGATAGAACGTGAAACTACTTTGTTGTGTCAAGTTTCAAGAAGCTAGAACAAACCGTGTTGGATTTAGAGTTCCAAATACATCTATCAATATAGGAGAAAACAGAGTGAAACCTAAAAATTCAAACTGTTACTGGAAATGAACGCTTCAACATAGAAGAACGAAATTTGGGGAACCAAGTCGCCTTAGTGTACTGATCATTACCTGAAAGTATCATCCAGTTTGGGTGAAAAAATATTTGCTGAGATTTCTGGAGATTCGTAATTTTGGGAAGCTTGGCAACCCCTTCCCATGAAAGTGTTTCTCGCCAGTCACTGCTTAGGGCTACATCAAGAGGAAACAAAACGTAGAGATAGAATGTGAAACTACTTTGTTGTGTCAAGTTTCAAGAAGCTAGCACAAACCATGTTGGATTTAGAGTTCCAAATACATCTATCAATATAGGAGAAAACAGAGTGAAACCTAAAAATTCAAACTGTTACTGGAAATGAACGCTTCAACATAGAAGAATGAAATTTGGGGAACCAAGTCGCCTTAGTGTACTGATCATTACCTGAAAGTATCATCCAGTTTGGGTGAAAAAATATTTGCTGAGATTTCTGGAGATTCGTAATTTTTGGAGACTTGGCAAACCCTTCCCATGAAAGTGTTTCTCGCCAGTCACTGTTTAGGGCTACATCAAGAGGAAACAAAACGTAGAGATAGAACGTGAAACTACTTTGCTGTGTCAAGTTTCAAGAAGCTAGCACAAACCGTGTTGGATTTAGAGTTCCAAATACATCTATCAATATAGGAGAAAACAGAGTGAAACCTAAAAATTCAAACTGTTACTGGAAATGAACGCTTCAACATAGAAGAACCAAATTTGGGGAACCAAGTCGCCTTAGTGTACTGATCATTACCTGAAAGTATCATCCAGTTTGGGTGAAAAAATATTTGCTGAGATTTCTGGAGATTCGTAATTTTTGGAAGCTTGGCAACCCCTTCCCATGAAAGTGTTTCTCGCCAGTCACTGCCTAGGGCAACATCAAGAGGAAACAAAACGTAGAGATAGAACGTGAAACTACTTTGTTGTGTCAAGTTTCAAGAAGCTAGCACAAACCGTGTTGGATTTAGAGTTCCAAATACATCTATCAATATAGGAGAAAACAGAGTGAAACCTAAAAATTCAAACTGGTACTGGAAATGAACGCTTCAACATAGAAGAACGAAATTTGGGGAACCAAGTCGCCTTAGTGTACTGATCATTACCTGAAAGTATCATCCAGTTTGGGTGAAAAAATATTTGCTGAGATTTCTGGAGATTCGTAATTTTTGGAGACTTGGCAAACCCTTCCCATGAAAGTGTTTCTCGCCAGTCACTGCTTAGGGCTACATGAAGAGGAAACAAAACGTAGAGATAGAACGTGAAACTACTTTGTTGTGTCAAGTTTCAAGAAGCTAGCAAAACCGTGTTGGATTTAGAGTTCCAAATACATCTATCAATATAGGAGAAAACAGAGTGAAACCTAAAAATTCAAACTGTTACTGGAAATGAACGCTTCAACATAGAAGAATGAAATTTGGGGAACCAAGTCGCCTTAGTGTACTGATCATTACCTGAAAGTATCATCCAGTTTGGGTGAAAAAATATTTGCTGAGATTTCTGGAGATTCGTAATTTTTGGAGACTTGGCAAACCCTTCCCATGAAAGTGTTTCTCGCCAGTCACTGCTTAGGGCTACATCAAGAGGAAACAAAACGTAGAGATAGAACGTGAAACTACTTTGCTGTGTCAAGTTTCAAGAAGCTAGCACAAACCGATTTGGATTTAGCGTTCCAAATACATCTATCAATATAGGAGAAAACAGAGTGAAACCTAAAAATTCAAACTGTTACTGGAAATGAACGCTTCAACATAGAAGAACGAAATTTGGGGAACCAAGTCGCCTTAGTGTACTGATCATTACCTGAAAGTATCATCCAGTTTGGGTGAAAAAATATTTGCTGAGATTTCTGGAGATTCGTAATTTTTGGAAGCTTGGCAACCCCTTCCCATGAAAGTGTTTCTCGCCAGTCACTGCCTAGGGCAACATCAAGAGGAAACAAAACGTAGAGATAGAACGTGAAACTACTTTGTTGTGTCAAGTTTCAAGAAGCTAGCACAAACCGTGTTGGATTTAGAGTTCCAAATACATCTATCAATATAGGAGAAAACAGAGTGAAACCTAAAAATTCAAACTGGTACTGGAAATGAACACTTCAACATAGAAGAACGAAATTTGGGGAACCAAGTCGCCTTAGTGTACTGATCATTACCTGAAAGTATCATCCAGTTTGGGTGAAAAAATATTTGCTGAGATTTCTGGAGATTCGTAATTTTTGGAGACTTGGCAAACCCTTCCCATGAAAGTGTTTCTCGCCAGTCACTGCTTAGGGCTACATGAAGAGGAAACAAAACGTAGAGATAGAACGTGAAACTACTTTGTTGTGTCAAGTTTCAAGAAGCTAGCAAAACCTTGTTGGATTTAGAGTTCCAAATACATCTATCAATATAGGAGAAAACAGAGTGAAACCTAAAAATTCAAACTGTTACTGGAAATGAACGCTTCAACACAGAAGAACGAAATTTGGGGAACCAAGTCGTCTTAGTGTACTAATCATTACCTGAAAGTATCATCCAGTTTGGGTGAAAAAAATATTTGCTGAGATTTCTGGAGATTCGTAATTTTTGGAAGCTTGGCAACCCCTTCCCATGAAAGTGTTACTCGCCAGTCACTGCTTAGGGCAACATCAAGAGGAAACAAAACGTAGAGATAGAACGTGAAACTACTTTGTTGTGTCAAGTTTCAAGAAGCTAGAACAAACCGTGTTGGATTTAGAGTTCCAAATACATCTATCAATATAGGAGAAAACAGAGTGAAACCTAAAAATTCAAACTGTTACTGGAAATGAACGCTTCAACATAGAAGAACGAAATTTGGGGAACCAAGTCGCCTTAGTGTACTGATCATTACCTGAAAGTATCATCCAGTTTGGGTGAAAAAATATTTGCTGAGATTTCTGGAGATTCGTAATTTTGGGAAGCTTGGCAACCCCTTCCCATGAAAGTGTTTCTCGCCAGTCACTGCTTAGGGCTACATCAAGAGGAAACAAAACGTAGAGATAGAATGTGAAACTACTTTGTTGTGTCAAGTTTCAAGAAGCTAGCACAAACCATGTTGGATTTAGAGTTCCAAATACATCTATCAATATAGGAGAAAACAGAGTGAAACCTAAAAATTCAAACTGTTACTGGAAATGAACGCTTCAACATAGAAGAATGAAATTTGGGGAACCAAGTCGCCTTAGTGTACTGATCATTACCTGAAAGTATCATCCAGTTTGGGTGAAAAAATATTTGCTGAGATTTCTGGAGATTCGTAATTTTTGGAGACTTGGCAAACCCTTCCCATGAAAGTGTTTCTCGCCAGTCACTGCTTAGGGCTACATCAAGAGGAAACAAAACGTAGAGATAGAACGTGAAACTACTTTGCTGTGTCAAGTTTCAAGAAGCTAGCACAAACCGTGTTGGATTTAGAGTTCCAAATACATCTATCAATATAGGAGAAAACAGAGTGAAACCTAAAAATTCAAACTGTTACTGGAAATGAACGCTTCAACATAGAAGAACCAAATTTGGGGAACCAAGTCGCCTTAGTGTACTGATCATTACCTGAAAGTATCATCCAGTTTGGGTGAAAAAATATTTGCTGAGATTTCTGGAGATTCGTAATTTTTGGAAGCTTGGCAACCCCTTCCCATGAAAGTGTTTCTCGCCAGTCACTGCCTAGGGCAACATCAAGAGGAAACAAAACGTAGAGATAGAACGTGAAACTACTTTGTTGTGTCAAGTTTCAAGAAGCTAGCACAAACCGTGTTGGATTTAGAGTTCCAAATACATCTATCAATATAGGAGAAAACAGAGTGAAACCTAAAAATTCAAACTGGTACTGGAAATGAACGCTTCAACATAGAAGAACGAAATTTGGGGAACCAAGTCGCCTTAGTGTACTGATCATTACCTGAAAGTATCATCCAGTTTGGGTGAAAAAATATTTGCTGAGATTTCTGGAGATTCGTAATTTTTGGAGACTTGGCAAACCCTTCCCATGAAAGTGTTTCTCGCCAGTCACTGCTTAGGGCTACATGAAGAGGAAACAAAACGTAGAGATAGAACGTGAAACTACTTTGTTGTGTCAAGTTTCAAGAAGCTAGCAAAACCGTGTTGGATTTAGAGTTCCAAATACATCTATCAATATAGGAGAAAACAGAGTGAAACCTAAAAATTCAAACTGTTACTGGAAATGAACGCTTCAACACAGAAGAACGAAATTTGGGGAACCAAGTCGTCTTAGTGTACTGATCATTACCTGAAAGTATCATCCAGTTTGGGTGAAAAAAATATTTGCTGAGATTTCTGGAGATTCGTAATTTTTGGAAGCTTGGCAACCCCTTCCCATGAAAGTGTTACTCGCCAGTCACTGCTTAGGGCAACATCAAGAGGAAACAAAACGTAGAGATAGAACGTGAAACTACTTTGTTGTGTCAAGTTTCAAGAAGCTAGAACAAACCGTGTTGGATTTAGAGTTCCAAATACATCTATCAATATAGGAGAAAACAGAGTGAAACCTAAAAATTCAAACTGTTACTGGAAATGAACGCTTCAACATAGAAGAACGAAATTTGGGGAACCAAGTCGCCTTAGTGTACTGATCATTACCTGAAAGTATCATCCAGTTTGGGTGAAAAAATATTTGCTGAGATTTCTGGAGATTCGTAATTTTTGGAAGCTTGGCAACCCCTTCCCATGAAAGTGTTTCTCGCCAGTCACTGCTTAGGGCTACATCAAGAGGAAACAAAACGTAGAGATAGAATGTGAAACTACTTTGTTGTGTCAAGTTTCAAGAAGCTAGCACAAACCATGTTGGATTTAGAGTTCCAAATACATCTATCAATATAGGAGAAAACAGAGTGAAACCTAAAAATTCAAACTGTTACTGGAAATGAACGCTTCAACATAGAAGAATGAAATTTGGGGAACCAAGTCGCCTTAGTGTACTCATCATTACCTGAAAGTATCATCCAGTTTGGGTGAAAAAATATTTGCTGAGATTTCTGGAGATTCGTAATTTTTGGAAGCTTGGCAAACCCTTCCCATGAAAGTGTTTCTCGCCAGTCACTGCTTAGGGCTACATCAAGAGGAAACAAAACGTAGAGATAGAACGTGAAACTACTTTGCTGTGTCAAGTTTCAAGAAGCTAGCACAAACCGTTTTGGATTTAGCGTTCCAAATACATCTATCAATATAGGAGAAAACAGAGTGAAACCTAAAAATTCAAACTGTTACTGGAAATGAACGCTTCAACATAGAAGAACGAAATTTGGGGAACCAAGTCGCCTTAGTGTACTGATCATTACCTGAAAGTATCATCCAGTTTGGGTGAAAAAATATTTGCTGAGATTTCTGGAGATTCGTAATTTTTGGAAGCTTGGCAACCCCTTCCCATGAAAGTGTTTCTCGCCAGTCACTGCTTAGGGCTACATCAAGAGGAAACAAAACGTAGAGATAGAATGTGAAACTACTTTGTTGTGTCAAGCTTCAAGAAGCTACCACAAATCGTGTTGGGTTTAGAGTTCCAATACATCTATCAATATAGGAGAAAACAGAGTGAAACTTAAAAATTCAAACTGTTAGTTGAAATGAACGCTTCAACATAGAAGAACGAAATTTGGGGAACCAAGTCGCCTTAGTGTACTGATCATTACCTGAAAGTATCATCCAGTTTGGGTGAAAAAATATTTGCTGAGATTTCTGGAGATTCGTAATTTTTGGAAGCTTGGCAACCCCTTCCCATGAAAGTGTTTCTCGCCAGTCACTGCTTAGGGCTACATCAAGAGGAAACAAAACGTAGAGATAGAACGTGAAACTACTTTGTTGTGTCAAGTTTAAAGAAGCTAGCACAAACCGTCTTGGATTTAGAGTTCCAAATACATCTATCAATATAGGAGAAAACAGAGTGAAACCTAAAAATTCAAACTGTTACTGGAAATGAACGCTTCAACATAGAAGAACGAAATTTGGGGAACCAAGTCGCCTTAGTGTACTGATCATTACCTGAAAGTATCATCCAGTTTGGGTGAAAAAATATTTGCTGAGATTTCTGGAGATTCGTAATTTTTGGAAGCTTGGCAACCCCTTCCCATGAAAGTGTTTCTCGCCAGTCACTGCTTAGGGCTACATCAAGAGGAAACAAAACGTAGAGATAGAATGTGAAACTACTTTGTTGTGTCAAGTTTCAAGAAGCTAGCACAAACCATGTTGGATTTAGAGTTCCAAATACATCTATCAATATAGGAGAAAACAGAGTGAAACCTAAAAATTCAAACTGTTACTGGAAATGAACGCTTCAACATAGAAGAATGAAATTTGGGGAACCAAGTCGCCTTAGTGTACTGATCATTACCTGAAAGTATCATCCAGTTTGGGTGAAAAAATATTTGCTGAGATTTCTGGAGATTCGTAATTTTTGGAGACTTGGCAAACCCTTCCCATGAAAGTGTTTCTCGCCAGTCACTGCTTAGGGCTACATCAAGAGGAAACAAAACGTAGAGATAGAACGTGAAACTACTTTGCTGTGTCAAGTTTCAAGAAGCTAGCACAAACCGTTTTGGATTTAGCGTTCCAAATACATCTATCAATATAGGAGAAAAGAGAGTGAAACCTAAAAATTCAAACTGTTACTGGAAATGAACGCTTCAACATAGAAGAATGAAATTTGGGGAACCAAGTCGCCTTTGTGTACTGATCATTACCTGAAAGTATCATCCAGTTTGGGTGAAAAAATATTTGCTGAGATTTCTGGAGATTCGTAATTTTTGGAGACTTGGCAAACCCTTCCCATGAAAGTGTTTCTCGCCAGTCACTGCTTAGGGCTACATGAAGAGGAAACAAAACGTAGAGATAGAACGTGAAACTACTTTGTTGTGTCAAGTTTCAAGAAGCTAGCAAAACCGTGTTGGATTTAGAGTTCCAAATACATCTATCAATATAGGAGAAAACAGAGTGAAACCTAAAAATTCAAACTGTTACTGGAAATGAACGCTTCAACACAGAAGAACGAAATTTGGGGAACCAAGTCGTCTTAGTGTACTGATCATTACCTGAAAGTATCATCCAGTTTGGGTGAAAAAAATATTTGCTGAGATTTCTGGAGATTCGTAATTTTTGGAAGCTTGGCAACCCCTTCCCATGAAAGTGTTACTCGCCAGTCACTGCTTAGGGCAACATCAAGAGGAAACAAAACGTAGAGATAGAACGTGAAACTACTTTGTTGTGTCAAGTTTCAAGAAGCTAGAACAAACCGTGTTGGATTTAGAGTTCCAAATACATCTATCAATATAGGAGAAAACAGAGTGAAACCTAAAAATTCAAACTGTTACTGGAAATGAACGCTTCAACATAGAAGAACGAAATTTGGGGAACCAAGTCGCCTTAGTGTACTGATCATTACCTGAAAGTATCATCCAGTTTGGGTGAAAAAATATTTGCTGAGATTTCTGGAGATTCGTAATTTTTGGAAGCTTGGCAACCCCTTCCCATGAAAGTGTTTCTCGCCAGTCACTGCTTAGGGCTACATCAAGAGGAAACAAAACGTAGAGATAGAATGTGAAACTACTTTGTTGTGTCAAGCTTCAAGAAGCTACCACAAATCGTGTTGGGTTTAGAGTTCCAATACATCTATCAATATAGGAGAAAACAGAGTGAAACTTAAAAATTCAAACTGTTAGTGGAAATGAACGCTTCAACATAGAAGAACGAAATTTGGGGAACCAAGTCGCCTTAGTGTACTGATCATTACCTGAAAGTATCATCCAGTTTGGGTGAAAAAATATTTGCTGAGATTTCTGGAGATTCGTAATTTTTGGAAGCTTGGCAACCCCTTCCCATGAAAGTGTTTCTCGCCAGTCACTGCTTAGGGCTACATCAAGAGGAAACAAAACGTAGAGATAGAACGTGAAACTACTTTGTTGTGTCAAGTTTCAAGAAGCTAGCACAAACCGTCTTGGATTTAGAGTTCCAAATACATCTATCAATATAGGAGAAAACAGAGTGAAACCTAAAAATTCAAACTGTTACTGGAAATGAACGCTTCAACATAGAAGAACGAAATTTGGGGAACCAAGTCGCCTTAGTGTACTGATCATTACCTGAAAGTATCATCCAGTTTGGGTGAAAAAATATTTGCTGAGATTTCTGGAGATTCGTAATTTTTGGAAGCTTGGCAACCCCTTCCCATGAAAGTGTTTCTCGCCAGTCACTGCTTAGGGCTACATCAAGAGGAAACAAAACGTAGAGATAGAATGTGAAACTACTTTGTTGTGTCAAGTTTCAAGAAGCTAGCAAAACCGTGTTGGATTTAGAGTTCCAAATACATCTATCAATATAGGAGAAAACAGAGTGAAACCTAAAAATTCAAACTGTTACTGGAAATGAACGCTTCAACACAGAAGAACGAAATTTGGGGAACCAAGTCGTCTTAGTGTACTGATCATTACCTGAAAGTATCATCCAGTTTGGGTGAAAAAAATATTTGCTGAGATTTCTGGAGATTCGTAATTTTTGGAAGCTTGGCAACCCCTTCCCATGAAAGTGTTACTCGCCAGTCACTGCTTAGGGCAACATCAAGAGGAAACAAAACGTAGAGATAGAACGTGAAACTACTTTGTTGTGTCAAGTTTCAAGAAGCTAGAACAAACCGTGTTGGATTTAGAGTTCCAAATACATCTATCAATATAGGAGAAAACAGAGTGAAACCTAAAAATTCAAACTGTTACTGGAAATGAACGCTTCAACATAGAAGAACGAAATTTGGGGAACCAAGTCGCCTTAGTGTACTGATCATTACCTGAAAGTATCATCCAGTTTGGGTGAAAAAATATTTGCTGAGATTTCTGGAGATTCGTAATTTTTGGAAGCTTGGCAACCCCTTCCCATGAAAGTGTTTCTCGCCAGTCACTGCTTAGGGCTACATCAAGAGGAAACAAAACGTAGAGATAGAATGTGAAACTACTTTGTTGTGTCAAGCTTCAAGAAGCTACCACAAATCGTGTTGGGTTTAGAGTTCCAATACATCTATCAATATAGGAGAAAACAGAGTGAAACTTAAAAATTCAAACTGTTAGTGGAAATGAACGCTTCAACATAGAAGAACGAAATTTGGGGAACCAAGTCGCCTTAGTGTACTGATCATTACCTGAAAGTATCATCCAGTTTGGGTGAAAAAATATTTGCTGAGATTTCTGGAGATTCGTAATTTTTGGAAGCTTGGCAACCCCTTCCCATGAAAGTGTTTCTCGCCAGTCACTGCTTAGGGCTACATCAAGAGGAAACAAAACGTAGAGATAGAACGTGAAACTACTTTGTTGTGTCAAGTTTCAAGAAGCTAGCACAAACCGTCTTGGATTTAGAGTTCCAAATACATCTATCAATATAGGAGAAAACAGAGTGAAACCTAAAAATTCAAACTGTTACTGGAAATGAACGCTTCAACATAGAAGAACGAAATTTGGGGAACCAAGTCGCCTTAGTGTACTGATCATTACCTGAAAGTATCATCCAGTTTGGGTGAAAAAATATTTGCTGAGATTTCTGGAGATTCGTAATTTTTGGAAGCTTGGCAACCCCTTCCCATGAAAGTGTTTCTCGCCAGTCACTGCTTAGGGCTACATCAAGAGGAAACAAAACGTAGAGATAGAACGTGAAACTACTTTGTTGTGTCAAGTTTCAAGAAGCTAGCACAAACCGTGTTGGATTTAGAGTTCCAAATACATCTATCAATATAGGAGAAAACAGAGTGAAACCTAAAAATTCAAACTGTTACTGGAAATGAACGCTTCAACATAGAAGAACGAAATTTGGGGAACCAAGTCGCCTTAGTGTACTGATCATTACCTGAAAGTATCATCCAGTTTGGGTGAAAAAATATTTGCTGAGATTTCTGGAGATTCGTAATTTTGGGAAGCTTGGCAACCCCTTCCCATGAAAGTGTTTCTCGCCAGTCACTGCTTAGGGCTACATCAAGAGGAAACAAAACGTAGAGATAGAATGTGAAACTACTTTGTTGTGTCAAGTTTCAAGAAGCTAGCACAAACCATGTTGGATTTAGAGTTCCAAATACATCTATCAATATAGGAGAAAACAGAGTGAAACCTAAAAATTCAAACTGTTACTGGAAATGAACGCTTCAACATAGAAGAATGAAATTTGGGGAACCAAGTCGCCTTAGTGTACTGATCATTACCTGAAAGTATCATCCAGTTTGGGTGAAAAAATATTTGCTGAGATTTCTGGAGATTCGTAATTTTTGGAGACTTGGCAAACCCTTCCCATGAAAGTGTTTCTCGCCAGTCACTGCTTAGGGCTACATCAAGAGGAAACAAAACGTAGAGATAGAACGTGAAACTACTTTGCTGTGTCAAGTTTCAAGAAGCTAGCACAAACCGTGTTGGATTTAGAGTTCCAAATACATCTATCAATATAGGAGAAAACAGAGTGAAACCTAAAAATTCAAACTGTTACTGGAAATGAACGCTTCAACATAGAAGAACGAAATTTGGGGAACCAAGTCGCCTTAGTGTACTGATCATTACCTGAAAGTATCATCCAGTTTGGGTGAAAAAATATTTGCTGAGATTTCTGGAGATTCGTAATTTTTGGAAGCTTGGCAACCCCTTCCCATGAAAGTGTTTCTCGCCAGTCACTGCCTAGGGCAACATCAAGAGGAAACAAAACGTAGAGATAGAACGTGAAACTACTTTGTTGTGTCAAGTTTCAAGAAGCTAGCACAAACCGTGTTGGATTTAGAGTTCCAAATACATCTATCAATATAGGAGAAAACAGAGTGAAACCTAAAAATTCAAACTGGTACTGGAAATGAACGCTTCAACATAGAAGAACGAAATTTGGGGAACCAAGTCGCCTTAGTGTACTGATCATTACCTGAAAGTATCATCCAGTTTGGGTGAAAAAATATTTGCTGAGATTTCTGGAGATTCGTAATTTTTGGAGACTTGGCAAACCCTTCCCATGAAAGTGTTTCTCGCCAGTCACTGCTTAGGGCTACATGAAGAGGAAACAAAACGTAGAGATAGAACGTGAAACTACTTTGTTGTGTCAAGTTTCAAGAAGCTAGCACAAACCATGTTGGATTTAGAGTTCCAAATACATCTATCAATATAGGAGAAAACAGAGTGAAACCTAAAAATTCAAACTGTTACTGGAAATGAACGCTTCAACACAGAAGAACGAAATTTGGGGAACCAAGTCGTCTTAGTGTACTGATCATTACCTGAAAGTATCATCCAGTTTGGGTGAAAAAAATATTTGCTGAGATTTCTGGAGATTCGTAATTTTTGGAAGCTTGGCAACCCCTTCCCATGAAAGTGTTACTCGCCAGTCACTGCTTAGGGCAACATCAAGAGGAAACAAAACGTAGAGATAGAACGTGAAACTACTTTGTTGTGTCAAGTTTCAAGAAGCTAGAACAAACCGTGTTGGATTTAGAGTTCCAAATACATCTATCAATATAGGAGAAAACAGAGTGAAACCTAAAAATTCAAACTGTTACTGGAAATGAACGCTTCAACATAGAAGAACGAAATTTGGGGAACCAAGTCGCCTTAGTGTACTGATCATTACCTGAAAGTATCATCCAGTTTGGGTGAAAAAATATTTGCTGAGATTTCTGGAGATTCGTAATTTTTGGAAGCTTGGCAACCCCTTCCCATGAAAGTGTTTCTCGCCAGTCACTGCTTAGGGCTACATCAAGAGGAAACAAAACGTAGAGATAGAATGTGAAACTACTTTGTTGTGTCAAGTTTCAAGAAGCTAGCAAAACCGTGTTGGATTTAGAGTTCCAAATACATCTATCAATATAGGAGAAAACAGAGTGAAACCTAAAAATTCAAACTGTTACTGGAAATGAACGCTTCAACACAGAAGAACGAAATTTGGGGAACCAAGTCGTCTTAGTGTACTGATCATTACCTGAAAGTATCATCCAGTTTGGGTGAAAAAAATATTTGCTGAGATTTCTGGAGATTCGTAATTTTTGGAAGCTTGGCAACCCCTTCCCATGAAAGTGTTACTCGCCAGTCACTGCTTAGGGCAACATCAAGAGGAAACAAAACGTAGAGATAGAACGTGAAACTACTTTGTTGTGTCAAGTTTCAAGAAGCTAGAACAAACCGTGTTGGATTTAGAGTTCCAAATACATCTATCAATATAGGAGAAAACAGAGTGAAACCTAAAAATTCAAACTGTTACTGGAAATGAACGCTTCAACATAGAAGAACGAAATTTGGGGAACCAAGTCGCCTTAGTGTACTGATCATTACCTGAAAGTATCATCCAGTTTGGGTGAAAAAATATTTGCTGAGATTTCTGGAGATTCGTAATTTTTGGAAGCTTGGCAACCCCTTCCCATGAAAGTGTTTCTCGCCAGTCACTGCTTAGGGCTACATCAAGAGGAAACAAAACGTAGAGATAGAATGTGAAACTACTTTGTTGTGTCAAGCTTCAAGAAGCTACCACAAATCGTGTTGGGTTTAGAGTTCCAATACATCTATCAATATAGGAGAAAACAGAGTGAAACTTAAAAATTCAAACTGTTAGTGGAAATGAACGCTTCAACATAGAAGAACGAAATTTGGGGAACCAAGTCGCCTTAGTGTACTGATCATTACCTGAAAGTATCATCCAGTTTGGGTGAAAAAATATTTGCTGAGATTTCTGGAGATTCGTAATTTTTGGAAGCTTGGCAACCCCTTCCCATGAAAGTGTTTCTCGCCAGTCACTGCTTAGGGCTACATCAAGAGGAAACAAAACGTAGAGATAGAACGTGAAACTACTTTGTTGTGTCAAGTTTCAAGAAGCTAGCACAAACCGTCTTGGATTTAGAGTTCCAAATACATCTATCAATATAGGAGAAAACAGAGTGAAACCTAAAAATTCAAACTGTTACTGGAAATGAACGCTTCAACATAGAAGAACGAAATTTGGGGAACCAAGTCGCCTTAGTGTACTGATCATTACCTGAAAGTATCATCCAGTTTGGGTGAAAAAATATTTGCTGAGATTTCTGGAGATTCGTAATTTTTGGAAGCTTGGCAACCCCTTCCCATGAAAGTGTTTCTCGCCAGTCACTGCTTAGGGCTACATCAAGAGGAAACAAAACGTAGAGATAGAACGTGAAACTACTTTGTTGTGTCAAGTTTCAAGAAGCTAGCACAAACCGTGTTGGATTTAGAGTTCCAAATACATCTATCAATATAGGAGAAAACAGAGTGAAACCTAAAAATTCAAACTGTTACTGGAAATGAACGCTTCAACATAGAAGAACGAAATTTGGGGAACCAAGTCGCCTTAGTGTACTGATCATTACCTGAAAGTATCATCCAGTTTGGGTGAAAAAATATTTGCTGAGATTTCTGGAGATTCGTAATTTTGGGAAGCTTGGCAACCCCTTCCCATGAAAGTGTTTCTCGCCAGTCACTGCTTAGGGCTACATCAAGAGGAAACAAAACGTAGAGATAGAATGTGAAACTACTTTGTTGTGTCAAGTTTCAAGAAGCTAGCACAAACCATGTTGGATTTAGAGTTCCAAATACATCTATCAATATAGGAGAAAACAGAGTGAAACCTAAAAATTCAAACTGTTACTGGAAATGAACGCTTCAACATAGAAGAATGAAATTTGGGGAACCAAGTCGCCTTAGTGTACTGATCATTACCTGAAAGTATCATCCAGTTTGGGTGAAAAAATATTTGCTGAGATTTCTGGAGATTCGTAATTTTTGGAGACTTGGCAAACCCTTCCCATGAAAGTGTTTCTCGCCAGTCACTGCTTAGGGCTACATCAAGAGGAAACAAAACGTAGAGATAGAACGTGAAACTACTTTGCTGTGTCAAGTTTCAAGAAGCTAGCACAAACCGTGTTGGATTTAGAGTTCCAAATACATCTATCAATATAGGAGAAAACAGAGTGAAACCTAAAAATTCAAACTGTTACTGGAAATGAACGCTTCAACATAGAAGAACGAAATTTGGGGAACCAAGTCGCCTTAGTGTACTGATCATTACCTGAAAGTATCATCCAGTTTGGGTGAAAAAATATTTGCTGAGATTTCTGGAGATTCGTAATTTTTGGAAGCTTGGCAACCCCTTCCCATGAAAGTGTTTCTCGCCAGTCACTGCCTAGGGCAACATCAAGAGGAAACAAAACGTAGAGATAGAACGTGAAACTACTTTGTTGTGTCAAGTTTCAAGAAGCTAGCACAAACCGTGTTGGATTTAGAGTTCCAAATACATCTATCAATATAGGAGAAAACAGAGTGAAACCTAAAAATTCAAACTGGTACTGGAAATGAACGCTTCAACATAGAAGAACGAAATTTGGGGAACCAAGTCGCCTTAGTGTACTGATCATTACCTGAAAGTATCATCCAGTTTGGGTGAAAAAATATTTGCTGAGATTTCTGGAGATTCGTAATTTTTGGAGACTTGGCAAACCCTTCCCATGAAAGTGTTTCTCGCCAGTCACTGCTTAGGGCTACATGAAGAGGAAACAAAACGTAGAGATAGAACGTGAAACTACTTTGTTGTGTCAAGTTTCAAGAAGCTAGCACAAACCATGTTGGATTTAGAGTTCCAAATACATCTATCAATATAGGAGAAAACAGAGTGAAACCTAAAAATTCAAACTGTTACTGGAAATGAACGCTTCAACACAGAAGAACGAAATTTGGGGAACCAAGTCGTCTTAGTGTACTGATCATTACCTGAAAGTATCATCCAGTTTGGGTGAAAAAAATATTTGCTGAGATTTCTGGAGATTCGTAATTTTTGGAAGCTTGGCAACCCCTTCCCATGAAAGTGTTACTCGCCAGTCACTGCTTAGGGCAACATCAAGAGGAAACAAAACGTAGAGATAGAACGTGAAACTACTTTGTTGTGTCAAGTTTCAAGAAGCTAGAACAAACCGTGTTGGATTTAGAGTTCCAAATACATCTATCAATATAGGAGAAAACAGAGTGAAACCTAAAAATTCAAACTGTTACTGGAAATGAACGCTTCAACATAGAAGAACGAAATTTGGGGAACCAAGTCGCCTTAGTGTACTGATCATTACCTGAAAGTATCATCCAGTTTGGGTGAAAAAATATTTGCTGAGATTTCTGGAGATTCGTAATTTTGGGAAGCTTGGCAACCCCTTCCCATGAAAGTGTTTCTCGCCAGTCACTGCTTAGGGCTACATCAAGAGGAAACAAAACGTAGAGATAGAATGTGAAACTACTTTGTTGTGTCAAGTTTCAAGAAGCTAGCACAAACCATGTTGGATTTAGAGTTCCAAATACATCTATCAATATAGGAGAAAACAGAGTGAAACCTAAAAATTCAAACTGTTACTGGAAATGAACGCTTCAACATAGAAGAATGAAATTTGGGGAACCAAGTCGCCTTAGTGTACTCATCATTACCTGAAAGTATCATCCAGTTTGGGTGAAAAAATATTTGCTGAGATTTCTGGAGATTCGTAATTTTTGGAAGCTTGGCAAACCCTTCCCATGAAAGTGTTTCTCGCCAGTCACTGCTTAGGGCTACATCAAGAGGAAACAAAACGTAGAGATAGAACGTGAAACTACTTTGCTGTGTCAAGTTTCAAGAAGCTAGCACAAACCGTTTTGGATTTAGCGTTCCAAATACATCTATCAATATAGGAGAAAACAGAGTGAAACCTAAAAATTCAAACTGTTACTGGAAATGAACGCTTCAACATAGAAGAACGAAATTTGGGGAACCAAGTCGCCTTAGTGTACTGATCATTACCTGAAAGTATCATCCAGTTTGGGTGAAAAAATATTTGCTGAGATTTCTGGAGATTCGTAATTTTTGGAAGCTTGGCAACCCCTTCCCATGAAAGTGTTTCTCGCCAGTCACTGCTTAGGGCTACATCAAGAGGAAACAAAACGTAGAGATAGAATGTGAAACTACTTTGTTGTGTCAAGCTTCAAGAAGCTACCACAAATCGTGTTGGGTTTAGAGTTCCAATACATCTATCAATATAGGAGAAAACAGAGTGAAACTTAAAAATTCAAACTGTTAGTGGAAATGAACGCTTCAACATAGAAGAACGAAATTTGGGGAACCAAGTCGCCTTAGTGTACTGATCATTACCTGAAAGTATCATCCAGTTTGGGTGAAAAAATATTTGCTGAGATTTCTGGAGATTCGTAATTTTGGGAAGCTTGGCAACCCCTTCCCATGAAAGTGTTTCTCGCCAGTCACTGCTTAGGGCTACATCAAGAGGAAACAAAACGTAGAGATAGAATGTGAAACTACTTTGTTGTGTCAAGTTTCAAGAAGCTAGCACAAACCATGTTGGATTTAGAGTTCCAAATACATCTATCAATATAGGAGAAAACAGAGTGAAACCTAAAAATTCAAACTGTTACTGGAAATGAACGCTTCAACATAGAAGAATGAAATTTGGGGAACCAAGTCGCCTTAGTGTACTCATCATTACCTGAAAGTATCATCCAGTTTGGGTGAAAAAATATTTGCTGAGATTTCTGGAGATTCGTAATTTTTGGAAGCTTGGCAAACCCTTCCCATGAAAGTGTTTCTCGCCAGTCACTGCTTAGGGCTACATCAAGAGGAAACAAAACGTAGAGATAGAACGTGAAACTACTTTGCTGTGTCAAGTTTCAAGAAGCTAGCACAAACCGTTTTGGATTTAGCGTTCCAAATACATCTATCAATATAGGAGAAAACAGAGTGAAACCTAAAAATTCAAACTGTTACTGGAAATGAACGCTTCAACATAGAAGAACGAAATTTGGGGAACCAAGTCGCCTTAGTGTACTGATCATTACCTGAAAGTATCATCCAGTTTGGGTGAAAAAATATTTGCTGAGATTTCTGGAGATTCGTAATTTTTGGAAGCTTGGCAACCCCTTCCCATGAAAGTGTTTCTCGCCAGTCACTGCTTAGGGCTACATCAAGAGGAAACAAAACGTAGAGATAGAATGTGAAACTACTTTGTTGTGTCAAGCTTCAAGAAGCTACCACAAATCGTGTTGGGTTTAGAGTTCCAATACATCTATCAATATAGGAGAAAACAGAGTGAAACTTAAAAATTCAAACTGTTAGTGGAAATGAACGCTTCAACATAGAAGAACGAAATTTGGGGAACCAAGTCGCCTTAGTGTACTGATCATTACCTGAAAGTATCATCCAGTTTGGGTGAAAAAATATTTGCTGAGATTTCTGGAGATTCGTAATTTTTGGAAGCTTGGCAACCCCTTCCCATGAAAGTGTTTCTCGCCAGTCACTGCTTAGGGCTACATCAAGAGGAAACAAAACGTAGAGATAGAACGTGAAACTACTTTGTTGTGTCAAGTTTCAAGAAGCTAGCACAAACCGTCTTGGATTTAGAGTTCCAAATACATCTATCAATATAGGAGAAAACAGAGTGAAACCTAAAAATTCAAACTGTTACTGGAAATGAACGCTTCAACATAGAAGAACGAAATTTGGGGAACCAAGTCGCCTTAGTGTACTGATCATTACCTGAAAGTATCATCCAGTTTGGGTGAAAAAATATTTGCTGAGATTTCTGGAGATTCGTAATTTTTGGAAGCTTGGCAACCCCTTCCCATGAAAGTGTTTCTCGCCAGTCACTGCTTAGGGCTACATCAAGAGGAAACAAAACGTAGAGATAGAATGTGAAACTACTTTGTTGTGTCAAGTTTCAAGAAGCTAGCACAAACCATGTTGGATTTAGAGTTCCAAATACATCTATCAATATAGGAGAAAACAGAGTGAAACCTAAAAATTCAAACTGTTACTGGAAATGAACGCTTCAACATAGAAGAATGAAATTTGGGGAACCAAGTCGCCTTAGTGTACTGATCATTACCTGAAAGTATCATCCAGTTTGGGTGAAAAAATATTTGCTGAGATTTCTGGAGATTCGTAATTTTTGGAGACTTGGCAAACCCTTCCCATGAAAGTGTTTCTCGCCAGTCACTGCTTAGGGCTACATCAAGAGGAAACAAAACGTAGAGATAGAACGTGAAACTACTTTGCTGTGTCAAGTTTCAAGAAGCTAGCACAAACCGTTTTGGATTTAGCGTTCCAAATACATCTATCAATATAGGAGAAAAGAGAGTGAAACCTAAAAATTCAAACTGTTACTGGAAATGAACGCTTCAACATAGAAGAATGAAATTTGGGGAACCAAGTCGCCTTAGTGTACTGATCATTACCTGAAAGTATCATCCAGTTTGGGTGAAAAAATATTTGCTGAGATTTCTGGAGATTCGTAATTTTTGGAGACTTGGCAAACCCTTCCCATGAAAGTGTTTCTCGCCAGTCACTGCTTAGGGCTACATGAAGAGGAAACAAAACGTAGAGATAGAACGTGAAACTACTTTGTTGTGTCAAGTTTCAAGAAGCTAGCAAAACCGTGTTGGATTTAGAGTTCCAAATACATCTATCAATATAGGAGAAAACAGAGTGAAACCTAAAAATTCAAACTGTTACTGGAAATGAACGCTTCAACACAGAAGAACGAAATTTGGGGAACCAAGTCGTCTTAGTGTACTGATCATTACCTGAAAGTATCATCCAGTTTGGGTGAAAAAAATATTTGCTGAGATTTCTGGAGATTCGTAATTTTTGGAAGCTTGGCAACCCCTTCCCATGAAAGTGTTACTCGCCAGTCACTGCTTAGGGCAACATCAAGAGGAAACAAAACGTAGAGATAGAACGTGAAACTACTTTGTTGTGTCAAGTTTCAAGAAGCTAGCACAAACCATGTTGGATTTAGAGTTCCAAATACATCTATCAATATAGGAGAAAACAGAGTGAAACCTAAAAATTCAAACTGTTACTGGAAATGAACGCTTCAACATAGAAGAATGAAATTTGGGGAACCAAGTCGCCTTAGTGTACTCATCATTACCTGAAAGTATCATCCAGTTTGGGTGAAAAAATATTTGCTGAGATTTCTGGAGATTCGTAATTTTTGGAAGCTTGGCAAACCCTTCCCATGAAAGTGTTTCTCGCCAGTCACTGCTTAGGGCTACATCAAGAGGAAACAAAACGTAGAGATAGAACGTGAAACTACTTTGCTGTGTCAAGTTTCAAGAAGCTAGCACAAACCGTTTTGGATTTAGCGTTCCAAATACATCTATCAATATAGGAGAAAACAGAGTGAAACCTAAAAATTCAAACTGTTACTGGAAATGAACGCTTCAACATAGAAGAACGAAATTTGGGGAACCAAGTCGCCTTAGTGTACTGATCATTACCTGAAAGTATCATCCAGTTTGGGTGAAAAAATATTTGCTGAGATTTCTGGAGATTCGTAATTTTTGGAAGCTTGGCAACCCCTTCCCATGAAAGTGTTTCTCGCCAGTCACTGCTTAGGGCTACATCAAGAGGAAACAAAACGTAGAGATAGAATGTGAAACTACTTTGTTGTGTCAAGCTTCAAGAAGCTACCACAAATCGTGTTGGGTTTAGAGTTCCAATACATCTATCAATATAGGAGAAAACAGAGTGAAACTTAAAAATTCAAACTGTTAGTGGAAATGAACGCTTCAACATAGAAGAACGAAATTTGGGGAACCAAGTCGCCTTAGTGTACTGATCATTACCTGAAAGTATCATCCAGTTTGGGTGAAAAAATATTTGCTGAGATTTCTGGAGATTCGTAATTTTTGGAAGCTTGGCAACCCCTTCCCATGAAAGTGTTTCTCGCCAGTCACTGCTTAGGGCTACATCAAGAGGAAACAAAACGTAGAGATAGAATGTGAAACTACTTTGTTGTGTCAAGTTTCAAGAAGCTAGCACAAACCATGTTGGATTTAGAGTTCCAAATACATCTATCAATATAGGAGAAAACAGAGTGAAACCTAAAAATTCAAACTGTTACTGGAAATGAACGCTTCAACATAGAAGAATGAAATTTGGGGAACCAAGTCGCCTTAGTGTACTGATCATTACCTGAAAGTATCATCCAGTTTGGGTGAAAAAATATTTGCTGAGATTTCTGGAGATTCGTAATTTTTGGAGACTTGGCAAACCCTTCCCATGAAAGTGTTTCTCGCCAGTCACTGCTTAGGGCTACATCAAGAGGAAACAAAACGTAGAGATAGAACGTGAAACTACTTTGCTGTGTCAAGTTTCAAGAAGCTAGCACAAACCGTTTTGGATTTAGCGTTCCAAATACATCTATCAATATAGGAGAAAAGAGAGTGAAACCTAAAAATTCAAACTGTTACTGGAAATGAACGCTTCAACATAGAAGAATGAAATTTGGGGAACCAAGTCGCCTTAGTGTACTGATCATTACCTGAAAGTATCATCCAGTTTGGGTGAAAAAATATTTGCTGAGATTTCTGGAGATTCGTAATTTTTGGAGACTTGGCAAACCCTTCCCATGAAAGTGTTTCTCGCCAGTCACTGCTTAGGGCTACATGAAGAGGAAACAAAACGTAGAGATAGAACGTGAAACTACTTTGTTGTGTCAAGTTTCAAGAAGCTAGCAAAACCGTGTTGGATTTAGAGTTCCAAATACATCTATCAATATAGGAGAAAACAGAGTGAAACCTAAAAATTCAAACTGTTACTGGAAATGAACGCTTCAACACAGAAGAACGAAATTTGGGGAACCAAGTCGTCTTAGTGTACTGATCATTACCTGAAAGTATCATCCAGTTTGGGTGAAAAAAATATTTGCTGAGATTTCTGGAGATTCGTAATTTTTGGAAGCTTGGCAACCCCTTCCCATGAAAGTGTTACTCGCCAGTCACTGCTTAGGGCAACATCAAGAGGAAACAAAACGTAGAGATAGAACGTGAAACTACTTTGTTGTGTCAAGTTTCAAGAAGCTAGAACAAACCTTGTTGGATTTAGAGTTCCAAATACATCTATCAATATAGGAGAAAACAGAGTGAAACCTAAAAATTCAAACTGTTACTGGAAATGAACGCTTCAACATAGAAGAACGAAATTTGGGGAACCAAGTCGCCTTAGTGTACTGATCATTACCTGAAAGTATCATCCAGTTTGGGTGAAAAAATATTTGCTGAGATTTCTGGAGATTCGTAATTTTTGGAAGCTTGGCAACCCCTTCCCATGAAAGTGTTTCTCGCCAGTCACTGCTTAGGGCTACATCAAGAGGAAACAAAACGTAGAGATAGAATGTGAAACTACTTTGTTGTGTCAAGCTTCAAGAAGCTACCACAAATCGTGTTGGGTTTAGAGTTCCAATACATCTATCAATATAGGAGAAAACAGAGTGAAACTTAAAAATTCAAACTGTTAGTGGAAATGAACGCTTCAACATAGAAGAACGAAATTTGGGGAACCAAGTCGCCTTAGTGTACTGATCATTACCTGAAAGTATCATCCAGTTTGGGTGAAAAAATATTTGCTGAGATTTCTGGAGATTCGTAATTTTTGGAAGCTTGGCAACCCCTTCCCATGAAAGTGTTTCTCGCCAGTCACTGCTTAGGGCTACATCAAGAGGAAACAAAACGTAGAGATAGAACGTGAAACTACTTTGTTGTGTCAAGTTTCAAGAAGCTAGCACAAACCGTCTTGGATTTAGAGTTCCAAATACATCTATCAATATAGGAGAAAACAGAGTGAAACCTAAAAATTCAAACTGTTACTGGAAATGAACGCTTCAACATAGAAGAACGAAATTTGGGGAACCAAGTCGCCTTAGTGTACTGATCATTACCTGAAAGTATCATCCAGTTTGGGTGAAAAAATATTTGCTGAGATTTCTGGAGATTCGTAATTTTTGGAAGCTTGGCAACCCCTTCCCATGAAAGTGTTTCTCGCCAGTCACTGCTTAGGGCTACATCAAGAGGAAACAAAACGTAGAGATAGAACGTGAAACTACTTTGTTGTGTCAAGTTTCAAGAAGCTAGCACAAACCGTGTTGGATTTAGAGTTCCAAATACATCTATCAATATAGGAGAAAACAGAGTGAAACCTAAAAATTCAAACTGTTACTGGAAATGAACGCTTCAACATAGAAGAACGAAATTTGGGGAACCAAGTCGCCTTAGTGTACTGATCATTACCTGAAAGTATCATCCAGTTTGGGTGAAAAAATATTTGCTGAGATTTCTGGAGATTCGTAATTTTGGGAAGCTTGGCAACCCCTTCCCATGAAAGTGTTTCTCGCCAGTCACTGCTTAGGGCTACATCAAGAGGAAACAAAACGTAGAGATAGAATGTGAAACTACTTTGTTGTGTCAAGTTTCAAGAAGCTAGCACAAACCATGTTGGATTTAGAGTTCCAAATACATCTATCAATATAGGAGAAAACAGAGTGAAACCTAAAAATTCAAACTGTTACTGGAAATGAACGCTTCAACATAGAAGAATGAAATTTGGGGAACCAAGTCGCCTTAGTGTACTGATCATTACCTGAAAGTATCATCCAGTTTGGGTGAAAAAATATTTGCTGAGATTTCTGGAGATTCGTAATTTTTGGAGACTTGGCAAACCCTTCCCATGAAAGTGTTTCTCGCCAGTCACTGCTTAGGGCTACATCAAGAGGAAACAAAACGTAGAGATAGAACGTGAAACTACTTTGCTGTGTCAAGTTTCAAGAAGCTAGCACAAACCGTGTTGGATTTAGAGTTCCAAATACATCTATCAATATAGGAGAAAACAGAGTGAAACCTAAAAATTCAAACTGTTACTGGAAATGAACGCTTCAACATAGAAGAACGAAATTTGGGGAACCAAGTCGCCTTAGTGTACTGATCATTACCTGAAAGTATCATCCAGTTTGGGTGAAAAAATATTTGCTGAGATTTCTGGAGATTCGTAATTTTTGGAAGCTTGGCAACCCCTTCCCATGAAAGTGTTTCTCGCCAGTCACTGCCTAGGGCAACATCAAGAGGAAACAAAACGTAGAGATAGAACGTGAAACTACTTTGTTGTGTCAAGTTTCAAGAAGCTAGCACAAACCGTGTTGGATTTAGAGTTCCAAATACATCTATCAATATAGGAGAAAACAGAGTGAAACCTAAAAATTCAAACTGGTACTGGAAATGAACGCTTCAACATAGAAGAACGAAATTTGGGGAACCAAGTCGCCTTAGTGTACTGATCATTACCTGAAAGTATCATCCAGTTTGGGTGAAAAAATATTTGCTGAGATTTCTGGAGATTCGTAATTTTTGGAGACTTGGCAAACCCTTCCCATGAAAGTGTTTCTCGCCAGTCACTGCTTAGGGCTACATGAAGAGGAAACAAAACGTAGAGATAGAACGTGAAACTACTTTGTTGTGTCAAGTTTCAAGAAGCTAGCACAAACCATGTTGGATTTAGAGTTCCAAATACATCTATCAATATAGGAGAAAACAGAGTGAAACCTAAAAATTCAAACTGTTACTGGAAATGAACGCTTCAACACAGAAGAACGAAATTTGGGGAACCAAGTCGTCTTAGTGTACTGATCATTACCTGAAAGTATCATCCAGTTTGGGTGAAAAAAATATTTCCTGAGATTTCTGGAGATTCGTAATTTTTGGAAGCTTGGCAACCCCTTCCCATGAAAGTGTTACTCGCCAGTCACTGCTTAGGGCAACATCAAGAGGAAACAAAACGTAGAGATAGAACGTGAAACTACTTTGTTGTGTCAAGTTTCAAGAAGCTAGAACAAACCGTGTTGGATTTAGAGTTCCAAATACATCTATCAATATAGGAGAAAACAGAGTGAAACCTAAAAATTCAAACTGTTACTGGAAATGAACGCTTCAACATAGAAGAACGAAATTTGGGGAACCAAGTCGCCTTAGTGTACTGATCATTACCTGAAAGTATCATCCAGTTTGGGTGAAAAAATATTTGCTGAGATTTCTGGAGATTCGTAATTTTGGGAAGCTTGGCAACCCCTTCCCATGAAAGTGTTTCTCGCCAGTCACTGCTTAGGGCTACATCAAGAGGAAACAAAACGTAGAGATAGAATGTGAAACTACTTTGTTGTGTCAAGTTTCAAGAAGCTAGCACAAACCATGTTGGATTTAGAGTTCCAAATACATCTATCAATATAGGAGAAAACAGAGTGAAACCTAAAAATTCAAACTGTTACTGGAAATGAACGCTTCAACATAGAAGAATGAAATTTGGGGAACCAAGTCGCCTTAGTGTACTCATCATTACCTGAAAGTATCATCCAGTTTGGGTGAAAAAATATTTGCTGAGATTTCTGGAGATTCGTAATTTTTGGAAGCTTGGCAAACCCTTCCCATGAAAGTGTTTCTCGCCAGTCACTGCTTAGGGCTACATCAAGAGGAAACAAAACGTAGAGATAGAACGTGAAACTACTTTGCTGTGTCAAGTTTCAAGAAGCTAGCACAAACCGTTTTGGATTTAGCGTTCCAAATACATCTATCAATATAGGAGAAAACAGAGTGAAACCTAAAAATTCAAACTGTTACTGGAAATGAACGCTTCAACATAGAAGAACGAAATTTGGGGAACCAAGTCGCCTTAGTGTACTGATCATTACCTGAAAGTATCATCCAGTTTGGGTGAAAAAATATTTGCTGAGATTTCTGGAGATTCGTAATTTTTGGAAGCTTGGCAACCCCTTCCCATGAAAGTGTTTCTCGCCAGTCACTGCTTAGGGCTACATCAAGAGGAAACAAAACGTAGAGATAGAATGTGAAACTACTTTGTTGTGTCAAGCTTCAAGAAGCTACCACAAATCGTGTTGGGTTTAGAGTTCCAATACATCTATCAATATAGGAGAAAACAGAGTGAAACTTAAAAATTCAAACTGTTAGTGGAAATGAACGCTTCAACATAGAAGAACGAAATTTGGGGAACCAAGTCGCCTTAGTGTACTGATCATTACCTGAAAGTATCATCCAGTTTGGGTGAAAAAATATTTGCTGAGATTTCTGGAGATTCGTAATTTTTGGAAGCTTGGCAACCCCTTCCCATGAAAGTGTTTCTCGCCAGTCACTGCTTAGGGCTACATCAAGAGGAAACAAAACGTAGAGATAGAACGTGAAACTACTTTGTTGTGTCAAGTTTCAAGAAGCTAGCACAAACCGTCTTGGATTTAGAGTTCCAAATACATCTATCAATATAGGAGAAAACAGAGTGAAACCTAAAAATTCAAACTGTTACTGGAAATGAACGCTTCAACATAGAAGAACGAAATTTGGGGAACCAAGTCGCCTTAGTGTACTGATCATTACCTGAAAGTATCATCCAGTTTGGGTGAAAAAATATTTGCTGAGATTTCTGGAGATTCGTAATTTTTGGAAGCTTGGCAACCCCTTCCCATGAAAGTGTTTCTCGCCAGTCACTGCTTAGGGCTACATCAAGAGGAAACAAAACGTAGAGATAGAATGTGAAACAACTTTGTTGTGTCAAGTTTCAAGAAGCTAGCACAAACCATGTTGGATTTAGAGTTCCAAATACATCTATCAATATAGGAGAAAACAGAGTGAAACCTAAAAATTCAAACTGTTACTGGAAATGAACGCTTCAACATAGAAGAATGAAATTTGGGGAACCAAGTCGCCTTAGTGTACTGATCATTACCTGAAAGTATCATCCAGTTTGGGTGAAAAAATATTTGCTGAGATTTCTGGAGATTCGTAATTTTTGGAGACTTGGCAAACCCTTCCCATGAAAGTGTTTCTCGCCAGTCACTGCTTAGGGCTACATCAAGAGGAAACAAAACGTAGAGATAGAACGTGAAACTACTTTGCTGTGTCAAGTTTCAAGAAGCTAGCACAAACCGTTTTGGATTTAGCGTTCCAAATACATCTATCAATATAGGAGAAAAGAGAGTGAAACCTAAAAATTCAAACTGTTACTGGAAATGAACGCTTCAACATAGAAGAATGAAATTTGGGGAACCAAGTCGCCTTAGTGTACTGATCATTACCTGAAAGTATCATCCAGTTTGGGTGAAAAAATATTTGCTGAGATTTCTGGAGATTCGTAATTTTTGGAGACTTGGCAAACCCTTCCCATGAAAGTGTTTCTCGCCAGTCACTGCTTAGGGCTACATGAAGAGGAAACAAAACGTAGAGATAGAACGTGAAACTACTTTGTTGTGTCAAGTTTCAAGAAGCTAGCAAAACCGTGTTGGATTTAGAGTTCCAAATACATCTATCAATATAGGAGAAAACAGAGTGAAACCTAAAAATTCAAACTGTTACTGGAAATGAACGCTTCAACACAGAAGAACGAAATTTGGGGAACCAAGTCGTCTTAGTGTACTGATCATTACCTGAAAGTATCATCCAGTTTGGGTGAAAAAAATATTTGCTGAGATTTCTGGAGATTCGTAATTTTTGGAAGCTTGGCAACCCCTTCCCATGAAAGTGTTACTCGCCAGTCACTGCTTAGGGCAACATCAAGAGGAAACAAAACGTAGAGATAGAACGTGAAACTACTTTGTTGTGTCAAGTTTCAAGAAGCTAGCACAAACCATGTTGGATTTAGAGTTCCAAATACATCTATCAATATAGGAGAAAACAGAGTGAAACCTAAAAATTCAAACTGTTACTGGAAATGAACGCTTCAACATAGAAGAATGAAATTTGGGGAACCAAGTCGCCTTAGTGTACTCATCATTACCTGAAAGTATCATCCAGTTTGGGTGAAAAAATATTTGCTGAGATTTCTGGAGATTCGTAATTTTTGGAAGCTTGGCAAACCCTTCCCATGAAAGTGTTTCTCGCCAGTCACTGCTTAGGGCTACATCAAGAGGAAACAAAACGTAGAGATAGAACGTGAAACTACTTTGCTGTGTCAAGTTTCAAGAAGCTAGCACAAACCGTTTTGGATTTAGCGTTCCAAATACATCTATCAATATAGGAGAAAACAGAGTGAAACCTAAAAATTCAAACTGTTACTGGAAATGAACGCTTCAACATAGAAGAACGAAATTTGGGGAACCAAGTCGCCTTAGTGTACTGATCATTACCTGAAAGTATCATCCAGTTTGGGTGAAAAAATATTTGCTGAGATTTCTGGAGATTCGTAATTTTTGGAAGCTTGGCAACCCCTTCCCATGAAAGTGTTTCTCGCCAGTCACTGCTTAGGGCTACATCAAGAGGAAACAAAACGTAGAGATAGAATGTGAAACTACTTTGTTGTGTCAAGCTTCAAGAAGCTACCACAAATCGTGTTGGGTTTAGAGTTCCAATACATCTATCAATATAGGAGAAAACAGAGTGAAACTTAAAAATTCAAACTGTTAGTGGAAATGAACGCTTCAACATAGAAGAACGAAATTTGGGGAACCAAGTCGCCTTAGTGTACTGATCATTACCTGAAAGTATCATCCAGTTTGGGTGAAAAAATATTTGCTGAGATTTCTGGAGATTCGTAATTTTTGGAAGCTTGGCAACCCCTTCCCATGAAAGTGTTTCTCGCCAGTCACTGCTTAGGGCTACATCAAGAGGAAACAAAACGTAGAGATAGAATGTGAAACTACTTTGTTGTGTCAAGTTTCAAGAAGCTAGCACAAACCATGTTGGATTTAGAGTTCCAAATACATCTATCAATATAGGAGAAAACAGAGTGAAACCTAAAAATTCAAACTGTTACTGGAAATGAACGCTTCAACATAGAAGAATGAAATTTGGGGAACCAAGTCGCCTTAGTGTACTGATCATTACCTGAAAGTATCATCCAGTTTGGGTGAAAAAATATTTGCTGAGATTTCTGGAGATTCGTAATTTTTGGAGACTTGGCAAACCCTTCCCATGAAAGTGTTTCTCGCCAGTCACTGCTTAGGGCTACATCAAGAGGAAACAAAACGTAGAGATAGAACGTGAAACTACTTTGCTGTGTCAAGTTTCAAGAAGCTAGCACAAACCGTTTTGGATTTAGCGTTCCAAATACATCTATCAATATAGGAGAAAAGAGAGTGAAACCTAAAAATTCAAACTGTTACTGGAAATGAACGCTTCAACATAGAAGAATGAAATTTGGGGAACCAAGTCGCCTTAGTGTACTGATCATTACCTGAAAGTATCATCCAGTTTGGGTGAAAAAATATTTGCTGAGATTTCTGGAGATTCGTAATTTTTGGAGACTTGGCAAACCCTTCCCATGAAAGTGTTTCTCGCCAGTCACTGCTTAGGGCTACATGAAGAGGAAACAAAACGTAGAGATAGAACGTGAAACTACTTTGTTGTGTCAAGTTTCAAGAAGCTAGCAAAACCGTGTTGGATTTAGAGTTCCAAATACATCTATCAATATAGGAGAAAACAGAGTGAAACCTAAAAATTCAAACTGTTACTGGAAATGAACGCTTCAACACAGAAGAACGAAATTTGGGGAACCAAGTCGTCTTAGTGTACTGATCATTACCTGAAAGTATCATCCAGTTTGGGTGAAAAAAATATTTGCTGAGATTTCTGGAGATTCGTAATTTTTGGAAGCTTGGCAACCCCTTCCCATGAAAGTGTTACTCGCCAGTCACTGCTTAGGGCAACATCAAGAGGAAACAAAACGTAGAGATAGAACGTGAAACTACTTTGTTGTGTCAAGTTTCAAGAAGCTAGAACAAACCGTGTTGGATTTAGAGTTCCAAATACATCTATCAATATAGGAGAAAACAGAGTGAAACCTAAAAATTCAAACTGTTACTGGAAATGAACGCTTCAACATAGAAGAACGAAATTTGGGGAACCAAGTCGCCTTAGTGTACTGATCATTACCTGAAAGTATCATCCAGTTTGGGTGAAAAAATATTTGCTGAGATTTCTGGAGATTCGTAATTTTTGGAAGCTTGGCAACCCCTTCCCATGAAAGTGTTTCTCGCCAGTCACTGCTTAGGGCTACATCAAGAGGAAACAAAACGTAGAGATAGAATGTGAAACTACTTTGTTGTGTCAAGCTTCAAGAAGCTACCACAAATCGTGTTGGGTTTAGAGTTCCAATACATCTATCAATATAGGAGAAAACAGAGTGAAACTTAAAAATTCAAACTGTTAGTGGAAATGAACGCTTCAACATAGAAGAACGAAATTTGGGGAACCAAGTCGCCTTAGTGTACTGATCATTACCTGAAAGTATCATCCAGTTTGGGTGAAAAAATATTTGCTGAGATTTCTGGAGATTCGTAATTTTTGGAAGCTTGGCAACCCCTTCCCATGAAAGTGTTTCTCGCCAGTCACTGCTTAGGGCTACATCAAGAGGAAACAAAACGTAGAGATAGAACGTGAAACTACTTTGTTGTGTCAAGTTTCAAGAAGCTAGCACAAACCGTCTTGGATTTAGAGTTCCAAATACATCTATCAATATAGGAGAAAACAGAGTGAAACCTAAAAATTCAAACTGTTACTGGAAATGAACGCTTCAACATAGAAGAACGAAATTTGGGGAACCAAGTCGCCTTAGTGTACTGATCATTACCTGAAAGTATCATCCAGTTTGGGTGAAAAAATATTTGCTGAGATTTCTGGAGATTCGTAATTTTTGGAAGCTTGGCAACCCCTTCCCATGAAAGTGTTTCTCGCCAGTCACTGCTTAGGGCTACATCAAGAGGAAACAAAACGTAGAGATAGAATGTGAAACTACTTTGTTGTGTCAAGCTTCAAGAAGCTACCACAAATCGTGTTGGGTTTAGAGTTCCAATACATCTATCAATATAGGAGAAAACAGAGTGAAACTTAAAAATTCAAACTGTTAGTGGAAATGAACGCTTCAACATAGAAGAACGAAATTTGGGGAACCAAGTCGCCTTAGTGTACTGATCATTACCTGAAAGTATCATCCAGTTTGGGTGAAAAAATATTTGCTGAGATTTCTGGAGATTCGTAATTTTTGGAAGCTTGGCAACCCCTTCCCATGAAAGTGTTTCTCGCCAGTCACTGCTTAGGGCTACATCAAGAGGAAACAAAACGTAGAGATAGAACGTGAAACTACTTTGTTGTGTCAAGTTTCAAGAAGCTAGCACAAACCGTCTTGGATTTAGAGTTCCAAATACATCTATCAATATAGGAGAAAACAGAGTGAAACCTAAAAATTCAAACTGTTACTGGAAATGAACGCTTCAACATAGAAGAACGAAATTTGGGGAACCAAGTCGCCTTAGTGTACTGATCATTACCTGAAAGTATCATCCAGTTTGGGTGAAAAAATATTTGCTGAGATTTCTGGAGATTCGTAATTTTTGGAAGCTTGGCAACCCCTTCCCATGAAAGTGTTTCTCGCCAGTCACTGCTTAGGGCTACATCAAGAGGAAACAAAACGTAGAGATAGAATGTGAAACTACTTTGTTGTGTCAAGCTTCAAGAAGCTACCACAAATCGTGTTGGGTTTAGAGTTCCAATACTTCTATCAATATAGGAGAAAACAGAGTGAAACTTAAAAATTCAAACTGTTAGTGGAAATGAACGCTTCAACATAGAAGAACGAAATTTGGGGAACCAAGTCGCCTTAGTGTACTGATCATTACCTGAAAGTATCATCCAGTTTGGGTGAAAAAATATTTGCTGAGATTTCTGGAGATTCGTAATTTTTGGAAGCTTGGCAACCCCTTCCCATGAAAGTGTTTCTCGCCAGTCACTGCTTAGGGCTACATCAAGAGGAAACAAAACGTAGAGATAGAACGTGAAACTACTTTGTTGTGTCAAGTTTCAAGAAGCTAGCACAAACCGTGTTGGATTTAGAGTTCCAAATACATCTATCAATATAGGAGAAAACAGAGTGAAACCTAAAAATTCAAACTGTTACTGGAAATGAACGCTTCAACATAGAAGAACGAAATTTGGGGAACCAAGTCGCCTTAGTGTACTGATCATTACCTGAAAGTATCATCCAGTTTGGGTGAAAAAATATTTGCTGAGATTTCTGGAGATTCGTAATTTTTGGAAGCTTGGCAACCCCTTCCCATGAAAGTGTTTCTCGCCAGTCACTGCCTAGGGCAACATGAAGAGGAAACAAAACGTAGAGATAGAACGTGAAACTACTTTGTTGTGTCATGTTTCAAGAAGCTAGCACAAACCGTGTTGGATTTAGAGTTCCAAATACATCTATCAATATAGGAGAAAACAGAGTGAAACCTAAAAATTCAAACTGGTACTGGAAATGAACACTTCAACATAGAAGAACGAAATTTGGGGAACCAAGTCGCCTTAGTGTACTGATCATTACCTGAAAGTATCATCCAGTTTGGGTGAAAAAATATTTGCTGAGATTTCTGGAGATTCGTAATTTTTGGAGACTTGGCAAACCCTTCCCATGAAAGTGTTTCTCGCCAGTCACTGCTTAGGGCTACATGAAGAGGAAACAAAACGTAGAGATAGAACGTGAAACTACTTTGTTGTGTCAAGTTTCAAGAAGCTAGCAAAACCGTGTTGGATTTAGAGTTCCAAATACATCTATCAATATAGGAGAAAACAGAGTGAAACCTAAAAATTCAAACTGTTACTGGAAATGAACGCTTCAACACAGAAGAACGAAATTTGGGGAACCAAGTCGTCTTAGTGTACTGATCATTACCTGAAAGTATCATCCAGTTTGGGTGAAAAAAATATTTGCTGAGATTTCTGGAGATTCGTAATTTTTGGAAGCTTGGCAACCCCTTCCCATGAAAGTGTTTCTCGCCAGTCACTGCTTAGGGCTACATCAAGAGGAAACAAAACGTAGAGATAGAATGTGAAACTACTTTGTTGTGTCAAGTTTCAAGAAGCTAGCACAAACCATGTTGGATTTAGAGTTCCAAATACATCTATCAATATAGGAGAAAACAGAGTGAAACCTAAAAATTCAAACTGTTACTGGAAATGAACGCTTCAACATAGAAGAATGAAATTTGGGGAACCAAGTCGCCTTAGTGTACTGATCATTACCTGAAAGTATCATCCAGTTTGGGTGAAAAAATATTTGCTGAGATTTCTGGAGATTCGTAATTTTTTGAGACTTGGCAAACCCTTCCCATGAAAGTGTTTCTCGCCAGTCACTGCTTAGGGCTACATCAAGAGGAAACAAAACGTAGAGATAGAATGTGAAACTACTTTGCTGTGTCAAGCTTCAAGAAGCTACCACAAATCGTGTTGGGTTTAGAGTTCCAATACATCTATCAATATAGGAGAAAACAGAGTGAAACTTAAAAATTCAAACTGTTAGTGGAAATGAACGCTTCAACATAGAAGAACGAAATTTGGGGAACCAAGTCGCCTTAGTGTACTGATCATTACCTGAAAGTATCATCCAGTTTGGGTGAAAAAATATTTGCTGAGATTTCTGGAGATTCGTAATTTTTGGAAGCTTGGCAACCCCTTCCCATGAAAGTGTTTCTCGCCAGTCACTGCTTAGGGCTACATCAAGAGGAAACAAAACGTAGAGATAGAACGTGAAACTACTTTGTTGTGTCAAGTTTCAAGAAGCTAGCACAAACCGTCTTGGATTTAGAGTTCCAAATACATCTATCAATATAGGAGAAAACAGAGTGAAACCTAAAAATTCAAACTGTTACTGGAAATGAACGCTTCAACATAGAAGAACGAAATTTGGGGAACCAAGTCGCCTTAGTGTACTGATCATTACCTGAAAGTATCATCCAGTTTGGGTGAAAAAATATTTGCTGAGATTTCTGGAGATTCGTAATTTTTGGAAGCTTGGCAACCCCTTCCCATGAAAGTGTTTCTCGCCAGTCACTGCTTAGGGCTACATCAAGAGGAAACAAAACGTAGAGATAGAATGTGAAACTACTTTGTTGTGTCAAGTTTCAAGAAGCTAGCACAAACCATGTTGGATTTAGAGTTCCAAATACATCTATCAATATAGGAGAAAACAGAGTGAAACCTAAAAATTCAAACTGTTACTGGAAATGAACGCTTCAACATAGAAGAATGAAATTTGGGGAACCAAGTCGCCTTAGTGTACTGATCATTACCTGAAAGTATCATCCAGTTTGGGTGAAAAAATATTTGCTGAGATTTCTGGAGATTCGTAATTTTTGGAGACTTGGCAAACCCTTCCCATGAAAGTGTTTCTCGCCAGTCACTGCTTAGGGCTACATCAAGAGGAAACAAAACGTAGAGATAGAACGTGAAACTACTTTGCTGTGTCAAGTTTCAAGAAGCTAGCACAAACCGTTTTGGATTTAGCGTTCCAAATACATCTATCAATATAGGAGAAAAGAGAGTGAAACCTAAAAATTCAAACTGTTACTGGAAATGAACGCTTCAACATAGAAGAATGAAATTTGGGGAACCAAGTCGCCTTAGTGTACTGATCATTACCTGAAAGTATCATCCAGTTTGGGTGAAAAAATATTTGCTGAGATTTCTGGAGATTCGTAATTTTTGGAGACTTGGCAAACCCTTCCCATGAAAGTGTTTCTCGCCAGTCACTGCTTAGGGCTACATGAAGAGGAAACAAAACGTAGAGATAGAACGTGAAACTACTTTGTTGTGTCAAGTTTCAAGAAGCTAGCAAAACCGTGTTGGATTTAGAGTTCCAAATACATCTATCAATATAGGAGAAAACAGAGTGAAACCTAAAAATTCAAACTGTTACTGGAAATGAACGCTTCAACACAGAAGAACGAAATTTGGGGAACCAAGTCGTCTTAGTGTACTGATCATTACCTGAAAGTATCATCCAGTTTGGGTGAAAAAAATATTTGCTGAGATTTCTGGAGATTCGTAATTTTTGGAAGCTTGGCAACCCCTTCCCATGAAAGTGTTACTCGCCAGTCACTGCTTAGGGCAACATCAAGAGGAAACAAAACGTAGAGATAGAACGTGAAACTACTTTGTTGTGTCAAGTTTCAAGAAGCTAGAACAAACCGTGTTGGATTTAGAGTTCCAAATACATCTATCAATATAGGAGAAAACAGAGTGAAACCTAAAAATTCAAACTGTTACTGGAAATGAACGCTTCAACATAGAAGAACGAAATTTGGGGAACCAAGTCGCCTTAGTGTACTGATCATTACCTGAAAGTATCATCCAGTTTGGGTGAAAAAATATTTGCTGAGATTTCTGGAGATTCGTAATTTTTGGAAGCTTGGCAACCCCTTCCCATGAAAGTGTTTCTCGCCAGTCACTGCTTAGGGCTACATCAAGAGGAAACAAAACGTAGAGATAGAATGTGAAACTACTTTGTTGTGTCAAGCTTCAAGAAGCTACCACAAATCGTGTTGGGTTTAGAGTTCCAATACATCTATCAATATAGGAGAAAACAGAGTGAAACTTAAAAATTCAAACTGTTAGTGGAAATGAACGCTTCAACATAGAAGAATGAAATTTGGGGAACCAAGTCGACTTAGTGTACTGATCATTACCTGAAAGTATCATCCAGTTTGGGTGAAAAAATATTTGCTGAGATTTCTGGAGATTCGTAATTTTTGGAAGCTTGGCAACCCCTTCCCATGAAAGTGTTTCTCGCCAGTCACTGCTTAGGGCTACATCAAGAGGAAACAAAACGTAGAGATAGAACGTGAAACTACTTTGTTGTGTCAAGTTTCAAGAAGCTAGCACAAACCGTCTTGGATTTAGAGTTCCAAATACATCTATCAATATAGGAGAAAACAGAGTGAAACCTAAAAATTCAAACTGTTACTGGAAATGAACGCTTCAACATAGAAGAACGAAATTTGGGGAACCAAGTCGCCTTAGTGTACTGATCATTACCTGAAAGTATCATCCAGTTTGGGTGAAAAAATATTTGCTGAGATTTCTGGAGATTCGTAATTTTTGGAAGCTTGGCAACCCCTTCCCATGAAAGTGTTTCTCGCCAGTCACTGCTTAGGGCTACATCAAGAGGAAACAAAACGTAGAGATAGAATGTGAAACTACTTTGTTGTGTCAAGCTTCAAGAAGCTACCACAAATCGTGTTGGGTTTAGAGTTCCAATACATCTATCAATATAGGAGAAAACAGAGTGAAACTTAAAAATTCAAACTGTTAGTGGAAATGAACGCTTCAACATAGAAGAACGAAATTTGGGGAACCAAGTCGCCTTAGTGTACTGATCATTACCTGAAAGTATCATCCAGTTTGGGTGAAAAAATATTTGCTGAGATTTCTGGAGATTCGTAATTTTTGGAAGCTTGGCAACCCCTTCCCATGAAAGTGTTTCTCGCCAGTCACTGCTTAGGGCTACATCAAGAGGAAACAAAACGTAGAGATAGAACGTGAAACTACTTTGTTGTGTCAAGTTTCAAGAAGCTAGCACAAACCGTCTTGGATTTAGAGTTCCAAATACATCTATCAATATAGGAGAAAACAGAGTGAAACCTAAAAATTCAAACTGTTACTGGAAATGAACGCTTCAACATATAAGAACGAAATTTGGGGAACCAAGTCGCCTTAGTGTACTGATCATTACCTGAAAGTATCATCCAGTTTGGGTGAAAAAATATTTGCTGAGATTTCTGGAGATTCGTAATTTTTGGAAGCTTGGCAACCCCTTCCCATGAAAGTGTTTCTCGCCAGTCACTGCTTAGGGCTACATCAAGAGGAAACAAAACGTAGAGATAGAATGTGAAACTACTTTGTTGTGTCAAGCTTCAAGAAGCTACCACAAATCGTGTTGGGTTTAGAGTTCCAATACTTCTATCAATATAGGAGAAAACAGAGTGAAACTTAAAAATTCAAACTGTTAGTGGAAATGAACGCTTCAACATAGAAGAACGAAATTTGGGGAACCAAGTCGCCTTAGTGTACTGATCATTACCTGAAAGTATCATCCAGTTTGGGTGAAAAAATATTTGCTGAGATTTCTGGAGATTCGTAATTTTTGGAAGCTTGGCAACCCCTTCCCATGAAAGTGTTTCTCGCCAGTCACTGCTTAGGGCTACATCAAGAGGAAACAAAACGTAGAGATAGAACGTGAAACTACTTTGTTGTGTCAAGTTTCAAGAAGCTAGCACAAACCGTGTTGGATTTAGAGTTCCAAATACATCTATCAATATAGGAGAAAACAGAGTGAAACCTAAAAATTCAAACTGTTACTGGAAATGAACGCTTCAACATAGAAGAACGAAATTTGGGGAACCAAGTCGCCTTAGTGTACTGATCATTACCTGAAAGTATCATCCAGTTTGGGTGAAAAAATATTTGCTGAGATTTCTGGAGATTCGTAATTTTTGGAAGCTTGGCAACCCCTTCCCATGAAAGTGTTTCTCGCCAGTCACTGCCTAGGGCAACATGAAGAGGAAACAAAACGTAGAGATAGAACGTGAAACTACTTTGTTGTGTCATGTTTCAAGAAGCTAGCACAAACCGTGTTGGATTTAGAGTTCCAAATACATCTATCAATATAGGAGAAAACAGAGTGAAACCTAAAAATTCAAACTGGTACTGGAAATGAACACTTCAACATAGAAGAACGAAATTTGGGGAACCAAGTCGCCTTAGTGTACTGATCATTACCTGAAAGTATCATCCAGTTTGGGTGAAAAAATATTTGCTGAGATTTCTGGAGATTCGTAATTTTTGGAGACTTGGCAAACCCTTCCCATGAAAGTGTTTCTCGCCAGTCACTGCTTAGGGCTACATGAAGAGGAAACAAAACGTAGAGATAGAACGTGAAACTACTTTGTTGTGTCAAGTTTCAAGAAGCTAGCAAAACCGTGTTGGATTTAGAGTTCCAAATACATCTATCAATATAGGAGAAAACAGAGTGAAACCTAAAAATTCAAACTGTTACTGGAAATGAACGCTTCAACACAGAAGAACGAAATTTGGGGAACCAAGTCGTCTTAGTGTACTGATCATTACCTGAAAGTATCATCCAGTTTGGGTGAAAAAAATATTTGCTGAGATTTCTGGAGATTCGTAATTTTTGGAAGCTTGGCAACCCCTTCCCATGAAAGTGTTACTCGCCAGTCACTGCTTAGGGCAACATCAAGAGGAAACAAAACGTAGAGATAGAACGTGAAACTACTTTGTTGTGTCAAGTTTCAAGAAGCTAGAACAAACCGTGTTGGATTTAGAGTTCCAAATACATCTATCAATATAGGAGAAAACAGAGTGAAACCTAAAAATTCAAACTGTTACTGGAAATGAACGCTTCAACATAGAAGAACGAAATTTGGGGAACCAAGTCGCCTTAGTGTACTGATCATTACCTGAAAGTATCATCCAGTTTGGGTGAAAAAATATTTGCTGAGATTTCTGGAGATTCGTAATTTTTGGAAGCTTGGCAACCCCTTCCCATGAAAGTGTTTCTCGCCAGTCACTGCTTAGGGCTACATCAAGAGGAAACAAAACGTAGAGATAGAATGTGAAACTACTTTGTTGTGTCAAGTTTCAAGAAGCTAGCACAAACCATGTTGGATTTAGAGTTCCAAATACATCTATCAATATAGGAGAAAACAGAGTGAAACCTAAAAATTCAAACTGTTACTGGAAATGAACGCTTCAACATAGAAGAATGAAATTTGGGGAACCAAGTCGCCTTAGTGTACTGATCATTACCTGAAAGTATCATCCAGTTTGGGTGAAAAAATATTTGCTGAGATTTCTGGAGATTCGTAATTTTTTGAGACTTGGCAAACCCTTCCCATGAAAGTGTTTCTCGCCAGTCACTGCTTAGGGCTACATCAAGAGGAAACAAAACGTAGAGATAGAACGTGAAACTACTTTGCTGTGTCAAGTTTCAAGAAGCTAGAACAAACCGTTTTGGATTTAGCGTTCCAAATACATCTATCAATATAGGAGAAAACAGAGTGAAACCTAAAAATTCAAACTGTTACTGGAAATGAACGCTTCAACATAGAAGAACGAAATTTGGGGAACCAAGTCGCCTTAGTGTACTGATCATTACCTGAAAGTATCATCCAGTTTGGGTGAAAAAATATTTGCTGAGATTTCTGGAGATTCGTAATTTTTGGAAGCTTGGCAACCCCTTCCCATGAAAGTGTTTCTCGCCAGTCACTGCTTAGGGCTACATCAAGAGGAAACAAAACGTAGAGATAGAATGTGAAACTACTTTGTTGTGTCAAGCTTCAAGAAGCTACCACAAATCGTGTTGGGTTTAGAGTTCCAATACATCTATCAATATAGGAGAAAACAGAGTGAAACTTAAAAATTCAAACTGTTAGTGGAAATGAACGCTTCAACATAGAAGAACGAAATTTGGGGAACCAAGTCGCCTTAGTGTACTGATCATTACCTGAAAGTATCATCCAGTTTGGGTGAAAAAATATTTGCTGAGATTTCTGGAGATTCGTAATTTTTGGAAGCTTGGCAACCCCTTCCCATGAAAGTGTTTCTCGCCAGTCACTGCTTAGGGCTACATCAAGAGGAAACAAAACGTAGAGATAGAACGTGAAACTACTTTGTTGTGTCAAGTTTCAAGAAGCTAGCACAAACCGTCTTGGATTTAGAGTTCCAAATACATCTATCAATATAGGAGAAAACAGAGTGAAACCTAAAAATTCAAACTGTTACTGGAAATGAACGCTTCAACATAGAAGAACGAAATTTGGGGAACCAAGTCGCCTTAGTGTACTGATCATTACCTGAAAGTATCATCCAGTTTGGGTGAAAAAATATTTGCTGAGATTTCTGGAGATTCGTAATTTTTGGAAGCTTGGCAACCCCTTCCCATGAAAGTGTTTCTCGCCAGTCACTGCTTAGGGCTACATCAAGAGGAAACAAAACGTAGAGATAGAATGTGAAACTACTTTGTTGTGTCAAGTTTCAAGAAGCTAGCACAAACCATGTTGGATTTAGAGTTCCAAATACATCTATCAATATAGGAGAAAACAGAGTGAAACCTAAAAATTCAAACTGTTACTGGAAATGAACGCTTCAACATAGAAGAATGAAATTTGGGGAACCAAGTCGCCTTAGTGTACTGATCATTACCTGAAAGTATCATCCAGTTTGGGTGAAAAAATATTTGCTGAGATTTCTGGAGATTCGTAATTTTTGGAGACTTGGCAAACCCTTCCCATGAAAGTGTTTCTCGCCAGTCACTGCTTAGGGCTACATCAAGAGGAAACAAAACGTAGAGATAGAACGTGAAACTACTTTGCTGTGTCAAGTTTCAAGAAGCTAGCACAAACCGTTTTGGATTTAGCGTTCCAAATACATCTATCAATATAGGAGAAAAGAGAGTGAAACCTAAAAATTCAAACTGTTACTGGAAATGAACGCTTCAACATAGAAGAATGAAATTTGGGGAACCAAGTCGCCTTAGTGTACTGATCATTACCTGAAAGTATCATCCAGTTTGGGTGAAAAAATATTTGCTGAGATTTCTGGAGATTCGTAATTTTTGGAGACTTGGCAAACCCTTCCCATGAAAGTGTTTCTCGCCAGTCACTGCTTAGGGCTACATGAAGAGGAAACGAAACATAGAGATAGAACGTGAAACTACTTTGTTGTGTCAAGTTTCAAGAAGCTAGCAAAACCGTGTTGGATTTAGAGTTCCAAATACATCTATCAATATAGGAGAAAACAGAGTGAAACCTAAAAATTCAAACTGTTACTGGAAATGAACGCTTCAACACAGAAGAACGAAATTTGGGGAACCAAGTCGTCTTAGTGTACTGATCATTACCTGAAAGTATCATCCAGTTTGGGTGAAAAAAATATTTGCTGAGATTTCTGGAGATTCGTAATTTTTGGAAGCTTGGCAACCCCTTCCCATGAAAGTGTTACTCGCCAGTCACTGCTTAGGGCAACATCAAGAGGAAACAAAACGTAGAGATAGAACGTGAAACTACTTTGTTGTGTCAAGTTTCAAGAAGCTAGCACAAACCGTGTTGGATTTAGAGTTCCAAATACATCTATCAATATAGGAGAAAAGAGAGTGAAACCTAAAAATTCAAACTGTTACTGGAAATGAACCCTTCAACATAGAAGAACGAAATTTGGGGAACCAAGTCGCCTTAGTGTACTGATCATTACCTGAAAGTATCATCCAGTTTGGGTGAAAAAATATTTGCTGAGATTTCTGGAGATTCGTAATTTTTGGAAGCTTGGCAACCCCTTCCCATGAAAGTGTTTCTCGCCAGTCACTGCCTAGGGCAACATCAAGAGGAAACAAAACGTAGAGATAGAACGTGAAACTACTTTGTTGTGTCAAGTTTCAAGAAGCTAGCACAAACCGTGTTGGATTTAGAGTTCCAAATACATCTATCAATATAGGAGAAAACAGAGTGAAACCTAAAAATTCAAACTGGTACTGGAAATGAACACTTCAACATAGAAGAACGAAATTTGGGGAACCAAGTCGCCTTAGTGTACTGATCATTACCTGAAAGTATCATCCAGTTTGGGTGAAAAAATATTTGCTGAGATTTCTGGAGATTCGTAATTTTTGGAAGCTTGGCAACCCCTTCCCATGAAAGTGTTTCTCGCCAGTCACTGCTTAGGGCTACATCAAGAGGAAACAAAACGTAGAGATAGAATGTGAAACTACTTTGTTGTGTCAAGCTTCAAGAAGCTACCACAAATCGTGTTGGGTTTAGAGTTCCAATACATCTATCAATATAGGAGAAAACAGAGTGAAACTTAAAAATTCAAACTGTTAGTGGAAATGAACGCTTCAACATAGAAGAACGAAATTTGGGGAACCAAGTCGCCTTAGTGTACTGATCATTACCTGAAAGTATCATCCAGTTTGGGTGAAAAAATATTTGCTGAGATTTCTGGAGATTCGTAATTTTTGGAAGCTTGGCAACCCCTTCCCATGAAAGTGTTTCTCGCCAGTCACTGCTTAGGGCTACATCAAGAGGAAACAAAACGTAGAGATAGAACGTGAAACTACTTTGTTGTGTCAAGTTTCAAGAAGCTAGCACAAACCGTCTTGGATTTAGAGTTCCAAATACATCTATCAATATAGGAGAAAACAGAGTGAAACCTAAAAATTCAAACTGTTACTGGAAATGAACGCTTCAACATAGAAGAACGAAATTTGGGGAACCAAGTCGCCTTAGTGTACTGATCATTACCTGAAAGTATCATCCAGTTTGGGTGAAAAAATATTTGCTGAGATTTCTGGAGATTCGTAATTTTTGGAAGCTTGGCAACCCCTTCCCATGAAAGTGTTTCTCGCCAGTCACTGCTTAGGGCTACATCAAGAGGAAACAAAACGTAGAGATAGAATGTGAAACTACTTTGTTGTGTCAAGCTTCAAGAAGCTACCACAAATCGTGTTGGGTTTAGAGTTCCAATACTTCTATCAATATAGGAGAAAACAGAGTGAAACTTAAAAATTCAAACTGTTAGTGGAAATGAACGCTTCAACATAGAAGAACGAAATTTGGGGAACCAAGTCGCCTTAGTGTACTGATCATTACCTGAAAGTATCATCCAGTTTGGGTGAAAAAATATTTGCTGAGATTTCTGGAGATTCGTAATTTTTGGAAGCTTGGCAACCCCTTCCCATGAAAGTGTTTCTCGCCAGTCACTGCTTAGGGCTACATCAAGAGGAAACAAAACGTAGAGATAGAACGTGAAACTACTTTGTTGTGTCAAGTTTCAAGAAGCTAGCACAAACCGTGTTGGATTTAGAGTTCCAAATACATCTATCAATATAGGAGAAAACAGAGTGAAACCTAAAAATTCAAACTGTTACTGGAAATGAACGCTTCAACATAGAAGAACGAAATTTGGGGAACCAAGTCGCCTTAGTGTACTGATCATTACCTGAAAGTATCATCCAGTTTGGGTGAAAAAATATTTGCTGAGATTTCTGGAGATTCGTAATTTTTGGAAGCTTGGCAACCCCTTCCCATGAAAGTGTTTCTCGCCAGTCACTGCCTAGGGCAACATGAAGAGGAAACAAAACGTAGAGATAGAACGTGAAACTACTTTGTTGTGTCATGTTTCAAGAAGCTAGCACAAACCGTGTTGGATTTAGAGTTCCAAATACATCTATCAATATAGGAGAAAACAGAGTGAAACCTAAAAATTCAAACTGGTACTGGAAATGAACACTTCAACATAGAAGAACGAAATTTGGGGAACCAAGTCGCCTTAGTGTACTGATCATTACCTGAAAGTATCATCCAGTTTGGGTGAAAAAATATTTGCTGAGATTTCTGGAGATTCGTAATTTTTGGAGACTTGGCAAACCCTTCCCATGAAAGTGTTTCTCGCCAGTCACTGCTTAGGGCTACATGAAGAGGAAACAAAACGTAGAGATAGAACGTGAAACTACTTTGTTGTGTCAAGTTTCAAGAAGCTAGCAAAACCGTGTTGGATTTAGAGTTCCAAATACATCTATCAATATAGGAGAAAACAGAGTGAAACCTAAAAATTCAAACTGTTACTGGAAATGAACGCTTCAACACAGAAGAACGAAATTTGGGGAACCAAGTCGTCTTAGTGTACTGATCATTACCTGAAAGTATCATCCAGTTTGGGTGAAAAAAATATTTGCTGAGATTTCTGGAGATTCGTAATTTTTGGAAGCTTGGCAACCCCTTCCCATGAAAGTGTTACTCGCCAGTCACTGCTTAGGGCAACATCAAGAGGAAACAAAACGTAGAGATAGAACGTGAAACTACTTTGTTGTGTCAAGTTTCAAGAAGCTAGAACAAACCGTGTTGGATTTAGAGTTCCAAATACATCTATCAATATAGGAGAAAACAGAGTGAAACCTAAAAATTCAAACTGTTACTGGAAATGAACGCTTCAACATAGAAGAACGAAATTTGGGGAACCAAGTCGCCTTAGTGTACTGATCATTACCTGAAAGTATCATCCAGTTTGGGTGAAAAAATATTTGCTGAGATTTCTGGAGATTCGTAATTTTTGGAAGCTTGGCAACCCCTTCCCATGAAAGTGTTTCTCGCCAGTCACTGCTTAGGGCTACATCAAGAGGAAACAAAACGTAGAGATAGAATGTGAAACTACTTTGTTGTGTCAAGTTTCAAGAAGCTAGCACAAACCATGTTGGATTTAGAGTTCCAAATACATCTATCAATATAGGAGAAAACAGAGTGAAACCTAAAAATTCAAACTGTTACTGGAAATGAACGCTTCAACATAGAAGAATGAAATTTGGGGAACCAAGTCGCCTTAGTGTACTGATCATTACCTGAAAGTATCATCCAGTTTGGGTGAAAAAATATTTGCTGAGATTTCTGGAGATTCGTAATTTTTTGAGACTTGGCAAACCCTTCCCATGAAAGTGTTTCTCGCCAGTCACTGCTTAGGGCTACATCAAGAGGAAACAAAACGTAGAGATAGAACGTGAAACTACTTTGCTGTGTCAAGTTTCAAGAAGCTAGAACAAACCGTTTTGGATTTAGCGTTCCAAATACATCTATCAATATAGGAGAAAACAGAGTGAAACCTAAAAATTCAAACTGTTACTGGAAATGAACGCTTCAACATAGAAGAACGAAATTTGGGGAACCAAGTCGCCTTAGTGTACTGATCATTACCTGAAAGTATCATCCAGTTTGGGTGAAAAAATATTTGCTGAGATTTCTGGAGATTCGTAATTTTTGGAAGCTTGGCAACCCCTTCCCATGAAAGTGTTTCTCGCCAGTCACTGCTTAGGGCTACATCAAGAGGAAACAAAACGTAGAGATAGAATGTGAAACTACTTTGTTGTGTCAAGCTTCAAGAAGCTACCACAAATCGTGTTGGGTTTAGAGTTCCAATACATCTATCAATATAGGAGAAAACAGAGTGAAACTTAAAAATTCAAACTGTTAGTGGAAATGAACGCTTCAACATAGAAGAACGAAATTTGGGGAACCAAGTCGCCTTAGTGTACTGATCATTACCTGAAAGTATCATCCAGTTTGGGTGAAAAAATATTTGCTGAGATTTCTGGAGATTCGTAATTTTTGGAAGCTTGGCAACCCCTTCCCATGAAAGTGTTTCTCGCCAGTCACTGCTTAGGGCTACATCAAGAGGAAACAAAACGTAGAGATAGAACGTGAAACTACTTTGCTGTGTCAAGTTTCAAGAAGCTAGCACAAACCGTTTTGGATTTAGCGTTCCAAATACATCTATCAATATAGGAGAAAAGAGAGTGAAACCTAAAAATTCAAACTGTTACTGGAAATGAACGCTTCAACATAGAAGAATGAAATTTGGGGAACCAAGTCGCCTTAGTGTACTGATCATTACCTGAAAGTATCATCCAGTTTGGGTGAAAAAATATTTGCTGAGATTTCTGGAGATTCGTAATTTTTGGAGACTTGGCAAACCCTTCCCATGAAAGTGTTTCTCGCCAGTCACTGCTTAGGGCTACATGAAGAGGAAACGAAACATAGAGATAGAACGTGAAACTACTTTGTTGTGTCAAGTTTCAAGAAGCTAGCAAAACCGTGTTGGATTTAGAGTTCCAAATACATCTATCAATATAGGAGAAAACAGAGTGAAACCTAAAAATTCAAACTGTTACTGGAAATGAACGCTTCAACACAGAAGAACGAAATTTGGGGAACCAAGTCGTCTTAGTGTACTGATCATTACCTGAAAGTATCATCCAGTTTGGGTGAAAAAAATATTTGCTGAGATTTCTGGAGATTCGTAATTTTTGGAAGCTTGGCAACCCCTTCCCATGAAAGTGTTACTCGCCAGTCACTGCTTAGGGCAACATCAAGAGGAAACAAAACGTAGAGATAGAACGTGAAACTACTTTGTTGTGTCAAGTTTCAAGAAGCTAGCACAAACCGTGTTGGATTTAGAGTTCCAAATACATCTATCAATATAGGAGAAAAGAGAGTGAAACCTAAAAATTCAAACTGTTACTGGAAATGAACGCTTCAACATAGAAGAACGAAATTTGGGGAACCAAGTCGCCTTAGTGTACTGATCATTACCTGAAAGTATCATCCAGTTTGGGTGAAAAAATATTTGCTGAGATTTCTGGAGATTCGTAATTTTTGGAAGCTTGGCAACCCCTTCCCATGAAAGTGTTTCTCGCCAGTCACTGCCTAGGGCAACATCAAGAGGAAACAAAACGTAGAGATAGAACGTGAAACTACTTTGTTGTGTCAAGTTTCAAGAAGCTAGCACAAACCGTGTTGGATTTAGAGTTCCAAATACATCTATCAATATAGGAGAAAACAGAGTGAAACCTAAAAATTCAAACTGGTACTGGAAATGAACACTTCAACATAGAAGAACGAAATTTGGGGAACCAAGTCGCCTTAGTGTACTGATCATTACCTGAAAGTATCATCCAGTTTGGGTGAAAAAATATTTGCTGAGATTTCTGGAGATTCGTAATTTTTGGAGACTTGGCAAACCCTTCCCATGAAAGTGTTTCTCGCCAGTCACTGCTTAGGGCTACATGAAGAGGAAACAAAACGTAGAGATAGAACGTGAAACTACTTTGTTGTGTCAAGTTTCAAGAAGCTAGCAAAACCGTGTTGGATTTAGAGTTCCAAATACATCTATCAATATAGGAGAAAACAGAGTGAAACCTAAAAATTCAAACTGTTACTGGAAATGAACGCTTCAACACAGAAGAACGAAATTTGGGGAACCAAGTCGTCTTAGTGTACTGATCATTACCTGAAAGTATCATCCAGTTTGGGTGAAAAAAATATTTGCTGAGATTTCTGGAGATTCGTAATTTTTGGAAGCTTGGCAACCCCTTCCCATGAAAGTGTTACTCGCCAGTCACTGCTTAGGGCAACATCAAGAGGAAACAAAACGTAGAGATAGAACGTGAAACTACTTTGTTGTGTCAAGTTTCAAGAAGCTAGAACAAACCGTGTTGGATTTAGAGTTCCAAATACATCTATCAATATAGGAGAAAACAGAGTGAAACCTAAAAATTCAAACTGTTACTGGAAATGAACGCTTCAACATAGAAGAACGAAATTTGGGGAACCAAGTCGCCTTAGTGTACTGATCATTACCTGAAAGTATCATCCAGTTTGGGTGAAAAAATATTTGCTGAGATTTCTGGAGATTCGTAATTTTGGGAAGCTTGGCAACCCCTTCCCATGAAAGTGTTTCTCGCCAGTCACTGCTTAGGGCTACATCAAGAGGAAACAAAACGTAGAGATAGAATGTGAAACTACTTTGTTGTGTCAAGTTTCAAGAAGCTAGCACAAACCATGTTGGATTTAGAGTTCCAAATACATCTATCAATATAGGAGAAAACAGAGTGAAACCTAAAAATTCAAACTGTTACTGGAAATGAACGCTTCAACATAGAAGAATGAAATTTGGGGAACCAAGTCGCCTTAGTGTACTGATCATTACCTGAAAGTATCATCCAGTTTGGGTGAAAAAATATTTGCTGAGATTTCTGGAGATTCGTAATTTTTGGAGACTTGGCAAACCCTTCCCATGAAAGTGTTTCTCGCCAGTCACTGCTTAGGGCTACATCAAGAGGAAACAAAACGTAGAGATAGAACGTGAAACTACTTTGCTGTGTCAAGTTTCAAGAAGCTAGCACAAACCGTTTTGGATTTAGCGTTCCAAATACATCTATCAATATAGGAGAAAACAGAGTGAAACCTAAAAATTCAAACTGTTACTGGAAATGAACGCTTCAACATAGAAGAACGAAATTTGGGGAACCAAGTCGCCTTAGTGTACTGATCATTACCTGAAAGTATCATCCAGTTTGGGTGAAAAAATATTTGCTGAGATTTCTGGAGATTCGTAATTTTTGGAAGCTTGGCAACCCCTTCCCATGAAAGTGTTTCTCGCCAGTCACTGCTTAGGGCTACATCAAGAGGAAACAAAACGTAGAGATAGAATGTGAAACTACTTTGTTGTGTCAAGCTTCAAGAAGCTACCACAAATCGTGTTGGGTTTAGAGTTCCAATACATCTATCAATATAGGAGAAAACAGAGTGAAACTTAAAAATTCAAACTGTTAGTGGAAATGAACGCTTCAACATAGAAGAACGAAATTTGGGGAACCAAGTCGCCTTAGTGTACTGATCATTACCTGAAAGTATCATCCAGTTTGGGTGAAAAAATATTTGCTGAGATTTCTGGAGATTCGTAATTTTTGGAAGCTTGGCAACCCCTTCCCATGAAAGTGTTTCTCGCCAGTCACTGCTTAGGGCTACATCAAGAGGAAACAAAACGTAGAGATAGAACGTGAAACTACTTTGTTGTGTCAAGTTTCAAGAAGCTAGCACAAACCGTGTTGGATTTAGAGTTCCAAATACATCTATCAATATAGGAGAAAAGAGAGTGAAACCTAAAAATTCAAACTGTTACTGGAAATGAACGCTTCAACATAGAAGAATGAAATTTGGGGAACCAAGTCGCCTTAGTGTACTGATCATTACCTGAAAGTATCATCCAGTTTGGGTGAAAAAATATTTGCTGAGATTTCTGGAGATTCGTAATTTTTGGAGACTTGGCAAACCCTTCCCATGAAAGTGTTTCTCGCCAGTCACTGCTTAGGGCTACATGAAGAGGAAACAAAACGTAGAGATAGAACGTGAAACTACTTTGTTGTGTCAAGTTTCAAGAAGCTAGCAAAACCGTGTTGGATTTAGAGTTCCAAATACATCTATCAATATAGGAGAAAACAGAGTGAAACCTAAAAATTCAAACTGTTACTGGAAATGAACGCTTCAACACAGAAGAACGAAATTTGGGGAACCAAGTCGTCTTAGTGTACTGATCATTACCTGAAAGTATCATCCAGTTTGGGTGAAAAAAATATTTGCTGAGATTTCTGGAGATTCGTAATTTTTGGAAGCTTGGCAACCCCTTCCCATGAAAGTGTTACTCGCCAGTCACTGCTTAGGGCAACATCAAGAGGAAACAAAACGTAGAGATAGAACGTGAAACTACTTTGTTGTGTCAAGTTTCAAGAAGCTAGAACAAACCGTGTTGGATTTAGAGTTCCAAATACATCTATCAATATAGGAGAAAACAGAGTGAAACCTAAAAATTCAAACTGTTACTGGAAATGAACGCTTCAACATAGAAGAACGAAATTTGGGGAACCAAGTCGCCTTAGTGTACTGATCATTACCTGAAAGTATCATCCAGTTTGGGTGAAAAAATATTTGCTGAGATTTCTGGAGATTCGTAATTTTTGGAAGCTTGGCAACCCCTTCCCATGAAAGTGTTTCTCGCCAGTCACTGCTTAGGGCTACATCAAGAGGAAACAAAACGTAGAGATAGAATGTGAAACTACTTTGTTGTGTCAAGCTTCAAGAAGCTACCACAAATCGTGTTGGGTTTAGAGTTCCAATACATCTATCAATATAGGAGAAAACAGAGTGAAACTTAAAAATTCAAACTGTTAGTGGAAATGAACGCTTCAACATAGAAGAACGAAATTTGGGGAACCAAGTCGCCTTAGTGTACTGATCATTACCTGAAAGTATCATCCAGTTTGGGTGAAAAAATATTTGCTGAGATTTCTGGAGATTCGTAATTTTTGGAAGCTTGGCAACCCCTTCCCATGAAAGTGTTTCTCGCCAGTCACTGCTTAGGGCTACATCAAGAGGAAACAAAACGTAGAGATAGAACGTGAAACTACTTTGTTGTGTCAAGTTTCAAGAAGCTAGCACAAACCGTCTTGGATTTAGAGTTCCAAATACATCTATCAATATAGGAGAAAACAGAGTGAAACCTAAAAATTCAAACTGTTACTGGAAATGAACGCTTCAACATAGAAGAATGAAATTTGGGGAACCAAGTCGCCTTAGTGTACTGATCATTACCTGAAAGTATCATCCAGTTTGGGTGAAAAAATATTTGCTGAGATTTCTGGAGATTCGTAATTTTTGGAGACTTGGCAAACCCTTCCCATGAAAGTGTTTCTCGCCAGTCACTGCTTAGGGCTACATCAAGAGGAAACAAAACGTAGAGATAGAACGTGAAACTACTTTGCTGTGTCAAGTTTCAAGAAGCTAGCACAAACCGTGTTGGATTTAGAGTTCCAAATACATCTATCAATATAGGAGAAAACAGAGTGAAACCTAAAAATTCAAACTGTTACTGGAAATGAACGCTTCAACACAGAAGAACGAAATTTGGGGAACCAAGTCGTCTTAGTGTACTGATCATTACCTGAAAGTATCATCCAGTTTGGGTGAAAAAAATATTTGCTGAGATTTCTGGAGATTCGTAATTTTTGGAAGCTTGGCAACCCCTTCCCATGAAAGTGTTACTCGCCAGTCACTGCTTAGGGCAACATCAAGAGGAAACAAAACGTAGAGATAGAACGTGAAACTACTTTGTTGTGTCAAGTTTCAAGAAGCTAGAACAAACCGTGTTGGATTTAGAGTTCCAAATACATCTATCAATATAGGAGAAAACAGAGTGAAACCTAAAAATTCAAACTGTTACTGGAAATGAACGCTTCAACATAGAAGAACGAAATTTGGGGAACCAAGTCGCCTTAGTGTACTGATCATTACCTGAAAGTATCATCCAGTTTGGGTGAAAAAATATTTGCTGAGATTTCTGGAGATTCGTAATTTTTGGAGACTTGGCAAACCCTTCCCATGAAAGTGTTTCTCGCCAGTCACTGCTTAGGGCTACGTCAAGAGGAAACAAAACGTAGAGATAGAACGTGAAACTACTTTGCTGTGTCAAGTTTCAAGAAGCTAGCACAAACCGTGTTGGATTTAGAGTTCCAAATACATCTATCAATATAGGAGAAAACAGAGTGAAACCTAAAAATTCAAACTGTTACTGGAAATGAACGCTTCAACATAGAAGAACCAAATTTGGGGAACCAAGTCGCCTTAGTGTACTGATCATTACCTGAAAGTATCATCCAGTTTGGGTGAAAAAATGTTTGCTGAGATTTCTGGAGATTCGTAATTTTTGGAAGCTTGGCAACCCCTTCCCATGAAAGTGTTTCTCGCCAGTCACTGCCTAGGGCAACATCAAGAGGAAACAAAACGTAGAGATAGAACGTGAAACTACTTTGTTGTGTCAAGTTTCAAGAAGCTAGCACAAACCGTGTTGGATTTAGAGTTCCAAATACATCTATCAATATAGGAGAAAACAGAGTGAAACCTAAAAATTCAAACTGGTACTGGAAATGAACGCTTCAACATAGAAGAACGAAATTTGGGGAACCAAGTCGCCTTAGTGTACTGATCATTACCTGAAAGTATCATCCAGTTTGGGTGAAAAAATATTTGCTGAGATTTCTGGAGATTCGTAATTTTTGGAGACTTGGCAAACCCTTCCCATGAAAGTGTTTCTCGCCAGTCACTGCTTAGGGCTACATGAAGAGGAAACAAAACGTAGAGATAGAACGTGAAACTACTTTGTTGTGTCAAGTTTCAAGAAGCTAGCAAAACCGTGTTGGATTTAGAGTTCCAAATACATCTATCAATATAGGAGAAAACAGAGTGAAACCTAAAAATTCAAACTGTTACTGGAAATGAACGCTTCAACACAGAAGAACGAAATTTGGGGAACCAAGTCGTCTTAGTGTACTGATCATTACCTGAAAGTATCATCCAGTTTGGGTGAAAAAAATATTTGCTGAGATTTCTGGAGATTCGTAATTTTTGGAAGCTTGGCAACCCCTTCCCATGAAAGTGTTACTCGCCAGTCACTGCTTAGGGCAACATCAAGAGGAAACAAAACGTAGAGATAGAACGTGAAACTACTTTGTTGTGTCAAGTTTCAAGAAGCTAGAACAAACCGTGTTGGATTTAGAGTTCCAAATACATCTATCAATATAGGAGAAAACAGAGTGAAACCTAAAAATTCAAACTGTTACTGGAAATGAACGCTTCAACATAGAAGAACGAAATTTGGGGAACCAAGTCGCCTTAGTGTACTGATCATTACCTGAAAGTATCATCCAGTTTGGGTGAAAAAATATTTGCTGAGATTTCTGGAGATTCGTAATTTTTGGAAGCTTGGCAACCCCTTCCCATGAAAGTGTTTCTCGCCAGTCACTGCTTAGGGCTACATCAAGAGGAAACAAAACGTAGAGATAGAATGTGAAACTACTTTGTTGTGTCAAGTTTCAAGAAGCTAGCACAAACCATGTTGGATTTAGAGTTCCAAATACATCTATCAATATAGGAGAAAACAGAGTGAAACCTAAAAATTCAAACTGTTACTGGAAATGAACGCTTCAACATAGAAGAATGAAATTTGGGGAACCAAGTCGCCTTAGTGTACTCATCATTACCTGAAAGTATCATCCAGTTTGGGTGAAAAAATATTTGCTGAGATTTCTGGAGATTCGTAATTTTTGGAAGCTTGGCAAACCCTTCCCATGAAAGTGTTTCTCGCCAGTCACTGCTTAGGGCTACATCAAGAGGAAACAAAACGTAGAGATAGAACGTGAAACTACTTTGCTGTGTCAAGTTTCAAGAAGCTAGCACAAACCGTTTTGGATTTAGCGTTCCAAATACATCTATCAATATAGGAGAAAACAGAGTGAAACCTAAAAATTCAAACTGTTACTGGAAATGAACGCTTCAACATAGAAGAACGAAATTTGGGGAACCAAGTCGCCTTAGTGTACTGATCATTACCTGAAAGTATCATCCAGTTTGGGTGAAAAAATATTTGCTGAGATTTCTGGAGATTCGTAATTTTTGGAAGCTTGGCAACCCCTTCCCATGAAAGTGTTTCTCGCCAGTCACTGCTTAGGGCTACATCAAGAGGAAACAAAACGTAGAGATAGAATGTGAAACTACTTTGTTGTGTCAAGCTTCAAGAAGCTACCACAAATCGTGTTGGGTTTAGAGTTCCAATACATCTATCAATATAGGAGAAAACAGAGTGAAACTTAAAAATTCAAACTGTTAGTGGAAATGAACGCTTCAACATAGAAGAACGAAATTTGGGGAACCAAGTCGCCTTAGTGTACTGATCATTACCTGAAAGTATCATCCAGTTTGGGTGAAAAAATATTTGCTGAGATTTCTGGAGATTCATAATTTTTGGAGACTTGGCAAACCCTTCCCATGAAAGTGTTTCTCGCCAGTCACTGCTTAGGGCTACATCAAGAGGAAACAAAACGTAGAGATAGAACGTGAAACTACTTTGCTGTGTCAAGTTTCAAGAAGCTAGCACAAACCGTTTTGGATTTAGCGTTCCAAATAAATCTATCAATATAGGAGAAAAGAGAGTGAAACCTAAAAATTCAAACTGTTACTGGAAATGAACGCTTCAACATAGAAGAATGAAATTTGGGGAACCAAGTCGCCTTAGTGTACTGATCATTACCTGAAAGTATCATCCAGTTTGGGTGAAAAAATATTTGCTGAGATTTCTGGAGATTCGTAATTTTTGGAGACTTGGCAAACCCTTCCCATGAAAGTGTTTCTCGCCAGTCACTGCTTAGGGCTACATCAAGAGGAAACAAAACGTAGAGATAGAACGTGAAACTACTTTGCTGTGTCAAGTTTCAAGAAGCTAGCACAAACCGTTTTGGATTTAGCGTTCCAAATACATCTATCAATATAGGAGAAAAGAGAGTGAAACCTAAAAATTCAAACTGTTACTGGAAATGAACGCTTCAACATAGAAGAATGAAATTTGGGGAACCAAGTCGCCTTAGTGTACTGATCATTACCTGAAAGTATCATCCAGTTTGGGTGAAAAAATATTTGCTGAGATTTCTGGAGATTCGTAATTTTTGGAGACTTGGCAAACCCTTCCCATGAAAGTGTTTCTCGCCAGTCACTGCTTAGGGCTACATGAAGAGGAAACAAAACGTAGAGATAGAACGTGAAACTACTTTGTTGTGTCAAGTTTCAAGAAGCTAGCAAAACCGTGTTGGATTTAGAGTTCCAAATACATCTATCAATATAGGAGAAAACAGAGTGAAACCTAAAAATTCAAACTGTTACTGGAAATGAACGCTTCAACACAGAAGAACGAAATTTGGGGAACCAAGTCGTCTTAGTGTACTGATCATTACCTGAAAGTATCATCCAGTTTGGGTGAAAAAAATATTTGCTGAGATTTCTGGAGATTCGTAATTTTTGGAAGCTTGGCAACCCCTTCCCATGAAAGTGTTACTCGCCAGTCACTGCTTAGGGCAACATCAAGAGGAAACAAAACGTAGAGATAGAACGTGAAACTACTTTGTTGTGTCAAGTTTCAAGAAGCTAGAACAAACCGTGTTGGATTTAGAGTTCCAAATACATCTATCAATATAGGAGAAAACAGAGTGAAACCTAAAAATTCAAACTGTTACTGGAAATGAACGCTTCAACATAGAAGAACGAAATTTGGGGAACCAAGTCGCCTTAGTGTACTGATCATTACCTGAAAGTATCATCCAGTTTGGGTGAAAAAATATTTGCTGAGATTTCTGGAGATTCGTAATTTTGGGAAGCTTGGCAACCCCTTCCCATGAAAGTGTTTCTCGCCAGTCACTGCTTAGGGCTACATCAAGAGGAAACAAAACGTAGAGATAGAATGTGAAACTACTTTGTTGTGTCAAGTTTCAAGAAGCTAGCACAAACCATGTTGGATTTAGAGTTCCAAATACATCTATCAATATAGGAGAAAACAGAGTGAAACCTAAAAATTCAAACTGTTACTGGAAATGAACGCTTCAACATAGAAGAATGAAATTTGGGGAACCAAGTCGCCTTAGTGTACTGATCATTACCTGAAAGTATCATCCAGTTTGGGTGAAAAAATATTTGCTGAGATTTCTGGAGATTCGTAATTTTTGGAGACTTGGCAAACCCTTCCCATGAAAGTGTTTCTCGCCAGTCACTGCTTAGGGCTACATCAAGAGGAAACAAAACGTAGAGATAGAACGTGAAACTACTTTGCTGTGTCAAGTTTCAAGAAGCTAGCACAAACCGTGTTGGATTTAGAGTTCCAAATACATCTATCAATATAGGAGAAAACAGAGTGAAACCTAAAAATTCAAACTGTTACTGGAAATGAACGCTTCAACATAGAAGAACCAAATTTGGGGAACCAAGTCGCCTTAGTGTACTGATCATTACCTGAAAGTATCATCCAGTTTGGGTGAAAAAATATTTGCTGAGATTTCTGGAGATTCGTAATTTTTGGAAGCTTGGCAACCCCTTCCCATGAAAGTGTTTCTCGCCAGTCACTGCCTAGGGCTACATCAAGAGGAAACAAAACGTAGAGATAGAACGTGAAACTACTTTGTTGTGTCAAGTTTCAAGAAGCTAGCACAAACCGTCTTGGATTTAGAGTTCCAAATACATCTATCAATATAGGAGAAAACAGAGTGAAACCTAAAAATTCAAACTGTTACTGGAAATGAACGCTTCAACATAGAAGAACGAAATTTGGGGAACCAAGTCGCCTTAGTGTACTGATCATTACCTGAAAGTATCATCCAGTTTGGGTGAAAAAATATTTGCTGAGATTTCTGGAGATTCGTAATTTTTGGAAGCTTGGCAACCCCTTCCCATGAAAGTGTTTCTCGCCAGTCACTGCTTAGGGCTACATCAAGAGGAAACAAAACGTAGAGATAGAATGTGAAACTACTTTGTTGTGTCAAGCTTCAAGAAGCTACCACAAATCGTGTTGGGTTTAGAGTTCCAATACTTCTATCAATATAGGAGAAAACAGAGTGAAACTTAAAAATTCAAACTGTTAGTGGAAATGAACGCTTCAACATAGAAGAACGAAATTTGGGGAACCAAGTCGCCTTAGTGTACTGATCATTACCTGAAAGTATCATCCAGTTTGGGTGAAAAAATATTTGCTGAGATTTCTGGAGATTCGTAATTTTTGGAAGCTTGGCAACCCCTTCCCATGAAAGTGTTTCTCGCCAGTCACTGCTTAGGGCTACATCAAGAGGAAACAAAACGTAGAGATAGAACGTGAAACTACTTTGTTGTGTCAAGTTTCAAGAAGCTAGCACAAACCGTGTTGGATTTAGAGTTCCAAATACATCTATCAATATAGGAGAAAAGAGAGTGAAACCTAAAAATTCAAACTGTTACTGGAAATGAACGCTTCAACATAGAAGAACGAAATTTGGGGAACCAAGTCGCCTTAGTGTACTGATCATTACCTGAAAGTATCATCCAGTTTGGGTGAAAAAATATTTGCTGAGATTTCTGGAGATTCGTAATTTTTGGAAGCTTGGCAACCCCTTCCCATGAAAGTGTTTCTCGCCAGTCACTGCCTAGGGCTACATCAAGAGGAAACAAAACGTAGAGATAGAACGTGAAACTACTTTGTTGTGTCAAGTTTCAAGAAGCTAGCACAAACCGTCTTGGATTTAGAGTTCCAAATACATCTATCAATATAGGAGAAAACAGAGTGAAACCTAAAAATTCAAACTGTTACTGGAAATGAACGCTTCAACATAGAAGAACGAAATTTGGGGAACCAAGTCGCCTTAGTGTACTGATCATTACCTGAAAGTATCATCCAGTTTGGGTGAAAAAATATTTGCTGAGATTTCTGGAGATTCGTAATTTTTGGAAGCTTGGCAACCCCTTCCCATGAAAGTGTTTCTCGCCAGTCACTGCCTAGGGCTACATCAAGAGGAAACAAAACGTAGAGATAGAACGTGAAACTACTTTGTTGTGTCAAGTTTCAAGAAGCTAGCACAAACCGTCTTGGATTTAGAGTTCCAAATACATCTATCAATATAGGAGAAAACAGAGTGAAACCTAAAAATTCAAACTGTTACTGGAAATGAACGCTTCAACATAGAAGAACGAAATTTGGGGAACCAAGTCGCCTTAGTGTACTGATCATTACCTGAAAGTATCATCCAGTTTGGGTGAAAAAATATTTGCTGAGATTTCTGGAGATTCGTAATTTTGGGAAGCTTGGCAACCCCTTCCCATGAAAGTGTTTCTCGCCAGTCACTGCTTAGGGCTACATCAAGAGGAAACAAAACGTAGAGATAGAATGTGAAACTACTTTGTTGTGTCAAGCTTCAAGAAGCTACCACAAATCGTGTTGGGTTTAGAGTTCCAATACTTCTATCAATATAGGAGAAAACAGAGTGAAACTTAAAAATTCAAACTGTTAGTGGAAATGAACGCTTCAACATAGAAGAACGAAATTTGGGGAACCAAGTCGCCTTAGTGTACTGATCATTACCTGAAAGTATCATCCAGTTTGGGTGAAAAAATATTTGCTGAGATTTCTGGAGATTCGTAATTTTTGGAAGCTTGGCAACCCCTTCCCATGAAAGTGTTTCTCGCCAGTCACTGCTTAGGGCTACATCAAGAGGAAACAAAACGTAGAGATAGAACGTGAAACTACTTTGTTGTGTCAAGTTTCAAGAAGCTAGCACAAACCGTGTTGGATTTAGAGTTCCAAATACATCTATCAATATAGGAGAAAACAGAGTGAAACCTAAAAATTCAAACTGTTACTGGAAATGAACGCTTCAACATAGAAGAACGAAATTTGGGGAACCAAGTCGCCTTAGTGTACTGATCATTACCTGAAAGTATCATCCAGTTTGGGTGAAAAAATATTTGCTGAGATTTCTGGAGATTCGTAATTTTTGGAAGCTTGGCAACCCCTTCCCATGAAAGTGTTTCTCGCCAGTCACTGCTTAGGGCTACATCAAGAGGAAACAAAACGTAGAGATAGAATGTGAAACTACTTTGTTGTGTCAAGTTTCAAGAAGCTAGCACAAACCATGTTGGATTTAGAGTTCCAAATACATCTATCAATATAGGAGAAAACAGAGTGAAACCTAAAAATTCAAACTGTTACTGGAAATGAACGCTTCAACATAGAAGAATGAAATTTGGGGAACCAAGTCGCCTTAGTGTACTGATCATTACCTGAAAGTATCATCCAGTTTGGGTGAAAAAATATTTGCTGAGATTTCTGGAGATTCGTAATTTTTGGAGACTTGGCAAACCCTTCCCATGAAAGTGTTTCTCGCCAGTCACTGCTTAGGGCTACATCAAGAGGAAACAAAACGTAGAGATAGAACGTGAAACTACTTTGCTGTGTCAAGTTTCAAGAAGCTAGCACAAACCGTTTTGGATTTAGCGTTCCAAATACATCTATCAATATAGGAGAAAACAGAGTGAAACCTAAAAATTCAAACTGTTACTGGAAATGAACGCTTCAACATAGAAGAACGAAATTTGGGGAACCAAGTCGCCTTAGTGTACTGATCATTACCTGAAAGTATCATCCAGTTTGGGTGAAAAAATATTTGCTGAGATTTCTGGAGATTCGTAATTTTTGGAAGCTTGGCAACCCCTTCCCATGAAAGTGTTTCTCGCCAGTCACTGCTTAGGGCTACATCAAGAGGAAACAAAACGTAGAGATAGAATGTGAAACTACTTTGTTGTGTCAAGCTTCAAGAAGCTACCACAAATCGTGTTGGGTTTAGAGTTCCAATACATCTATCAATATAGGAGAAAACAGAGTGAAACTTAAAAATTCAAACTGTTAGTGGAAATGAACGCTTCAACATAGAAGAACGAAATTTGGGGAACCAAGTCGCCTTAGTGTACTGATCATTACCTGAAAGTATCATCCAGTTTGGGTGAAAAAATATTTGCTGAGATTTCTGGAGATTCGTAATTTTTGGAAGCTTGGCAACCCCTTCCCATGAAAGTGTTTCTCGCCAGTCACTGCTTAGGGCTACATCAAGAGGAAACAAAACGTAGAGATAGAACGTGAAACTACTTTGTTGTGTCAAGTTTCAAGAAGCTAGCACAAACCGTGTTGGATTTAGAGTTCCAAATACATCTATCAATATAGGAGAAAAGAGAGTGAAACCTAAAAATTCAAACTGTTACTGGAAATGAACGCTTCAACATAGAAGAACGAAATTTGGGGAACCAAGTCGCCTTAGTGTACTGATCATTACCTGAAAGTATCATCCAGTTTGGGTGAAAAAATATTTGCTGAGATTTCTGGAGATTCGTAATTTTTGGAAGCTTGGCAACCCCTTCCCATGAAAGTGTTTCTCGCCAGTCACTGCCTAGGGCAACATCAAGAGGAAACAAAACGTAGAGATAGAACGTGAAACTACTTTGTTGTGTCAAGTTTCAAGAAGCTAGCACAAACCGTGTTGGATTTAGAGTTCCAAATACATCTATCAATATAGGAGAAAACAGAGTGAAACCTAAAAATTCAAACTGGTACTGGAAATGAACACTTCAACATAGAAGAACGAAATTTGGGGAACCAAGTCGCCTTAGTGTACTGATCATTACCTGAAAGTATCATCCAGTTTGGGTGAAAAAATATTTGCTGAGATTTCTGGAGATTCGTAATTTTTGGAGACTTGGCAAACCCTTCCCATGAAAGTGTTTCTCGCCAGTCACTGCTTAGGGCTACATGAAGAGGAAACAAAACGTAGAGATAGAACGTGAAACTACTTTGTTGTGTCAAGTTTCAAGAAGCTAGCAAAACCGTGTTGGATTTAGAGTTCCAAATACATCTATCAATATAGGAGAAAACAGAGTGAAACCTAAAAATTCAAACTGTTACTGGAAATGAACGCTTCAACACAGAAGAACGAAATTTGGGGAACCAAGTCGTCTTAGTGTACTGATCATTACCTGAAAGTATCATCCAGTTTGGGTGAAAAAATATTTGCTGAGATTTCTGGAGATTCGTAATTTTTGGAAGCTTGGCAACCCCTTCCCATGAAAGTGTTTCTCGCCAGTCACTGCTTAGGGCTACATCAAGAGGAAACAAAACGTAGAGATAGAACGTGAAACTACTTTGTTGTGTCAAGTTTCAAGAAGCTAGCACAAACCGTCTTGGATTTAGAGTTCCAAATACATCTATCAATATAGGAGAAAACAGAGTGAAACCTAAAAATTCAAACTGTTACTGGAAATGAACGCTTCAACATAGAAGAATGAAATTTGGGGAACCAAGTCGCCTTAGTGTACTGATCATTACCTGAAAGTATCATCCAGTTTGGGTGAAAAAATATTTGCTGAGATTTCTGGAGATTCGTAATTTTTGGAGACTTGGCAAACCCTTCCCATGAAAGTGTTTCTCGCCAGTCACTGCTTAGGGCTACATCAAGAGGAAACAAAACGTAGAGATAGAACGTGAAACTACTTTGCTGTGTCAAGTTTCAAGAAGCTAGCACAAACCGTGTTGGATTTAGAGTTCCAAATACATCTATCAATATAGGAGAAAACAGAGTGAAACCTAAAAATTCAAACTGTTACTGGAAATGAACGCTTCAACACAGAAGAACGAAATTTGGGGAACCAAGTCGTCTTAGTGTACTGATCATTACCTGAAAGTATCATCCAGTTTGGGTGAAAAAAATATTTGCTGAGATTTCTGGAGATTCGTAATTTTTGGAAGCTTGGCAACCCCTTCCCATGAAAGTGTTACTCGCCAGTCACTGCTTAGGGCAACATCAAGAGGAAACAAAACGTAGAGATAGAACGTGAAACTACTTTATTGTGTCAAGTTTCAAGAAGCTAGAACAAACCGTGTTGGATTTAGAGTTCCAAATACATCTATCAATATAGGAGAAAACAGAGTGAAACCTAAAAATTCAAACTGTTACTGGAAATGAACGCTTCAACATAGAAGAACGAAATTTGGGGAACCAAGTCGCCTTAGTGTACTGATCATTACCTGAAAGTATCATCCAGTTTGGGTGAAAAAATATTTGCTGAGATTTCTGGAGATTCGTAATTTTTGGAGACTTGGCAAACCCTTCCCATGAAAGTGTTTCTCGCCAGTCACTGCTTAGGGCTACGTCAAGAGGAAACAAAACGTAGAGATAGAACGTGAAACTACTTTGCTGTGTCAAGTTTCAAGAAGCTAGCACAAACCGTGTTGGATTTAGAGTTCCAAATACATCTATCAATATAGGAGAAAACAGAGTGAAACCTAAAAATTCAAACTGTTACTGGAAATGAACGCTTCAACATAGAAGAACCAAATTTGGGGAACCAAGTCGCCTTAGTGTACTGATCATTACCTGAAAGTATCATCCAGTTTGGGTGAAAAAATGTTTGCTGAGATTTCTGGAGATTCGTAATTTTTGGAAGCTTGGCAACCCCTTCCCATGAAAGTGTTTCTCGCCAGTCACTGCCTAGGGCAACATCAAGAGGAAACAAAACGTAGAGATAGAACGTGAAACTACTTTGTTGTGTCAAGTTTCAAGAAGCTAGCACAAACCGTGTTGGATTTAGAGTTCCAAATACATCTATCAATATAGGAGAAAACAGAGTGAAACCTAAAAATTCAAACTGGTACTGGAAATGAACGCTTCAACATAGAAGAACGAAATTTGGGGAACCAAGTCGCCTTAGTGTACTGATCATTACCTGAAAGTATCATCCAGTTTGGGTGAAAAAATATTTGCTGAGATTTCTGGAGATTCGTAATTTTTGGAGACTTGGCAAACCCTTCCCATGAAAGTGTTTCTCGCCAGTCACTGCTTAGGGCTACATGAAGAGGAAACAAAACGTAGAGATAGAACGTGAAACTACTTTGTTGTGTCAAGTTTCAAGAAGCTAGCAAAACCGTGTTGGATTTAGAGTTCCAAATACATCTATCAATATAGGAGAAAACAGAGTGAAACCTAAAAATTCAAACTGTTACTGGAAATGAACGCTTCAACACAGAAGAACGAAATTTGGGGAACCAAGTCGTCTTAGTGTACTGATCATTACCTGAAAGTATCATCCAGTTTGGGTGAAAAAAATATTTGCTGAGATTTCTGGAGATTCGTAATTTTTGGAAGCTTGGCAACCCCTTCCCATGAAAGTGTTACTCGCCAGTCACTGCTTAGGGCAACATCAAGAGGAAACAAAACGTAGAGATAGAACGTGAAACTACTTTGTTGTGTCAAGTTTCAAGAAGCTAGAACAAACCGTGTTGGATTTAGAGTTCCAAATACATCTATCAATATAGGAGAAAACAGAGTGAAACCTAAAAATTCAAACTGTTACTGGAAATGAACGCTTCAACATAGAAGAACGAAATTTGGGGAACCAAGTCGCCTTAGTGTACTGATCATTACCTGAAAGTATCATCCAGTTTGGGTGAAAAAATATTTGCTGAGATTTCTGGAGATTCGTAATTTTTGGAAGCTTGGCAACCCCTTCCCATGAAAGTGTTTCTCGCCAGTCACTGCTTAGGGCTACATCAAGAGGAAACAAAACGTAGAGATAGAATGTGAAACTACTTTGTTGTGTCAAGTTTCAAGAAGCTAGCACAAACCATGTTGGATTTAGAGTTCCAAATACATCTATCAATATAGGAGAAAACAGAGTGAAACCTAAAAATTCAAACTGTTACTGGAAATGAACGCTTCAACATAGAAGAATGAAATTTGGGGAACCAAGTCGCCTTAGTGTACTCATCATTACCTGAAAGTATCATCCAGTTTGGGTGAAAAAATATTTGCTGAGATTTCTGGAGATTCGTAATTTTTGGAAGCTTGGCAAACCCTTCCCATGAAAGTGTTTCTCGCCAGTCACTGCTTAGGGCTACATCAAGAGGAAACAAAACGTAGAGATAGAACGTGAAACTACTTTGCTGTGTCAAGTTTCAAGAAGCTAGCACAAACCGTTTTGGATTTAGCGTTCCAAATACATCTATCAATATAGGAGAAAACAGAGTGAAACCTAAAAATTCAAACTGTTACTGGAAATGAACGCTTCAACATAGAAGAACGAAATTTGGGGAACCAAGTCGCCTTAGTGTACTGATCATTACCTGAAAGTATCATCCAGTTTGGGTGAAAAAATATTTGCTGAGATTTCTGGAGATTCGTAATTTTTGGAAGCTTGGCAACCCCTTCCCATGAAAGTGTTTCTCGCCAGTCACTGCTTAGGGCTACATCAAGAGGAAACAAAACGTAGAGATAGAATGTGAAACTACTTTGTTGTGTCAAGCTTCAAGAAGCTACCACAAATCGTGTTGGGTTTAGAGTTCCAATACATCTATCAATATAGGAGAAAACAGAGTGAAACTTAAAAATTCAAACTGTTAGTGGAAATGAACGCTTCAACATAGAAGAACGAAATTTGGGGAACCAAGTCGCCTTAGTGTACTGATCATTACCTGAAAGTATCATCCAGTTTGGGTGAAAAAATATTTGCTGAGATTTCTGGAGATTCATAATTTTTGGAGACTTGGCAAACCCTTCCCATGAAAGTGTTTCTCGCCAGTCACTGCTTAGGGCTACATCAAGAGGAAACAAAACGTAGAGATAGAACGTGAAACTACTTTGCTGTGTCAAGTTTCAAGAAGCTAGCACAAACCGTTTTGGATTTAGCGTTCCAAATAAATCTATCAATATAGGAGAAAAGAGAGTGAAACCTAAAAATTCAAACTGTTACTGGAAATGAACGCTTCAACATAGAAGAATGAAATTTGGGGAACCAAGTCGCCTTAGTGTACTGATCATTACCTGAAAGTATCATCCAGTTTGGGTGAAAAAATATTTGCTGAGATTTCTGGAGATTCGTAATTTTTGGAGACTTGGCAAACCCTTCCCATGAAAGTGTTTCTCGCCAGTCACTGCTTAGGGCTACATCAAGAGGAAACAAAACGTAGAGATAGAACGTGAAACTACTTTGCTGTGTCAAGTTTCAAGAAGCTAGCACAAACCGTTTTGGATTTAGCGTTCCAAATACATCTATCAATATAGGAGAAAAGAGAGTGAAACCTAAAAATTCAAACTGTTACTGGAAATGAACGCTTCAACATAGAAGAATGAAATTTGGGGAACCAAGTCGCCTTAGTGTACTGATCATTACCTGAAAGTATCATCCAGTTTGGGTGAAAAAATATTTGCTGAGATTTCTGGAGATTCGTAATTTTTGGAGACTTGGCAAACCCTTCCCATGAAAGTGTTTCTCGCCAGTCACTGCTTAGGGCTACATGAAGAGGAAACAAAACGTAGAGATAGAACGTGAAACTACTTTGTTGTGTCAAGTTTCAAGAAGCTAGCAAAACCGTGTTGGATTTAGAGTTCCAAATACATCTATCAATATAGGAGAAAACAGAGTGAAACCTAAAAATTCAAACTGTTACTGGAAATGAACGCTTCAACACAGAAGAACGAAATTTGGGGAACCAAGTCGTCTTAGTGTACTGATCATTACCTGAAAGTATCATCCAGTTTGGGTGAAAAAAATATTTGCTGAGATTTCTGGAGATTCGTAATTTTTGGAAGCTTGGCAACCCCTTCCCATGAAAGTGTTACTCGCCAGTCACTGCTTAGGGCAACATCAAGAGGAAACAAAACGTAGAGATAGAACGTGAAACTACTTTGTTGTGTCAAGTTTCAAGAAGCTAGAACAAACCGTGTTGGATTTAGAGTTCCAAATACATCTATCAATATAGGAGAAAACAGAGTGAAACCTAAAAATTCAAACTGTTACTGGAAATGAACGCTTCAACATAGAAGAACGAAATTTGGGGAACCAAGTCGCCTTAGTGTACTGATCATTACCTGAAAGTATCATCCAGTTTGGGTGAAAAAATATTTGCTGAGATTTCTGGAGATTCGTAATTTTGGGAAGCTTGGCAACCCCTTCCCATGAAAGTGTTTCTCGCCAGTCACTGCTTAGGGCTACATCAAGAGGAAACAAAACGTAGAGATAGAATGTGAAACTACTTTGTTGTGTCAAGTTTCAAGAAGCTAGCACAAACCATGTTGGATTTAGAGTTCCAAATACATCTATCAATATAGGAGAAAACAGAGTGAAACCTAAAAATTCAAACTGTTACTGGAAATGAACGCTTCAACATAGAAGAATGAAATTTGGGGAACCAAGTCGCCTTAGTGTACTGATCATTACCTGAAAGTATCATCCAGTTTGGGTGAAAAAATATTTGCTGAGATTTCTGGAGATTCGTAATTTTTGGAGACTTGGCAAACCCTTCCCATGAAAGTGTTTCTCGCCAGTCACTGCTTAGGGCTACATCAAGAGGAAACAAAACGTAGAGATAGAACGTGAAACTACTTTGCTGTGTCAAGTTTCAAGAAGCTAGCACAAACCGTGTTGGATTTAGAGTTCCAAATACATCTATCAATATAGGAGAAAACAGAGTGAAACCTAAAAATTCAAACTGTTACTGGAAATGAACGCTTCAACATAGAAGAACCAAATTTGGGGAACCAAGTCGCCTTAGTGTACTGATCATTACCTGAAAGTATCATCCAGTTTGGGTGAAAAAATATTTGCTGAGATTTCTGGAGATTCGTAATTTTTGGAAGCTTGGCAACCCCTTCCCATGAAAGTGTTTCTCGCCAGTCACTGCCTAGGGCTACATCAAGAGGAAACAAAACGTAGAGATAGAACGTGAAACTACTTTGTTGTGTCAAGTTTCAAGAAGCTAGCACAAACCGTCTTGGATTTAGAGTTCCAAATACATCTATCAATATAGGAGAAAACAGAGTGAAACCTAAAAATTCAAACTGTTACTGGAAATGAACGCTTCAACATAGAAGAACGAAATTTGGGGAACCAAGTCGCCTTAGTGTACTGATCATTACCTGAAAGTATCATCCAGTTTGGGTGAAAAAATATTTGCTGAGATTTCTGGAGATTCGTAATTTTTGGAAGCTTGGCAACCCCTTCCCATGAAAGTGTTTCTCGCCAGTCACTGCTTAGGGCTACATCAAGAGGAAACAAAACGTAGAGATAGAATGTGAAACTACTTTGTTGTGTCAAGCTTCAAGAAGCTACCACAAATCGTGTTGGGTTTAGAGTTCCAATACTTCTATCAATATAGGAGAAAACAGAGTGAAACTTAAAAATTCAAACTGTTAGTGGAAATGAACGCTTCAACATAGAAGAACGAAATTTGGGGAACCAAGTCGCCTTAGTGTACTGATCATTACCTGAAAGTATCATCCAGTTTGGGTGAAAAAATATTTGCTGAGATTTCTGGAGATTCGTAATTTTTGGAAGCTTGGCAACCCCTTCCCATGAAAGTGTTTCTCGCCAGTCACTGCTTAGGGCTACATCAAGAGGAAACAAAACGTAGAGATAGAACGTGAAACTACTTTGTTGTGTCAAGTTTCAAGAAGCTAGCACAAACCGTGTTGGATTTAGAGTTCCAAATACATCTATCAATATAGGAGAAAACAGAGTGAAACCTAAAAATTCAAACTGTTACTGGAAATGAACGCTTCAACATAGAAGAACGAAATTTGGGGAACCAAGTCGCCTTAGTGTACTGATCATTACCTGAAAGTATCATCCAGTTTGGGTGAAAAAATATTTGCTGAGATTTCTGGAGATTCGTAATTTTTGGAAGCTTGGCAACCCCTTCCCATGAAAGTGTTTCTCGCCAGTCACTGCCTAGGGCTACATCAAGAGGAAACAAAACGTAGAGATAGAACGTGAAACTACTTTGTTGTGTCAAGTTTCAAGAAGCTAGCACAAACCGTCTTGGATTTAGAGTTCCAAATACATCTATCAATATAGGAGAAAACAGAGTGAAACCTAAAAATTCAAACTGTTACTGGAAATGAACGCTTCAACATAGAAGAACGAAATTTGGGGAACCAAGTCGCCTTAGTGTACTGATCATTACCTGAAAGTATCATCCAGTTTGGGTGAAAAAATATTTGCTGAGATTTCTGGAGATTCGTAATTTTTGGAAGCTTGGCAACCCCTTCCCATGAAAGTGTTTCTCGCCAGTCACTGCCTAGGGCTACATCAAGAGGAAACAAAACGTAGAGATAGAACGTGAAACTACTTTGTTGTGTCAAGTTTCAAGAAGCTAGCACAAACCGTCTTGGATTTAGAGTTCCAAATACATCTATCAATATAGGAGAAAACAGAGTGAAACCTAAAAATTCAAACTGTTACTGGAAATGAACGCTTCAACATAGAAGAACGAAATTTGGGGAACCAAGTCGCCTTAGTGTACTGATCATTACCTGAAAGTATCATCCAGTTTGGGTGAAAAAATATTTGCTGAGATTTCTGGAGATTCGTAATTTTTGGAAGCTTGGCAACCCCTTCCCATGAAAGTGTTTCTCGCCAGTCACTGCTTAGGGCTACATCAAGAGGAAACAAAACGTAGAGATAGAATGTGAAACTACTTTGTTGTGTCAAGCTTCAAGAAGCTACCACAAATCGTGTTGGGTTTAGAGTTCCAATACTTCTATCAATATAGGAGAAAACAGAGTGAAACTTAAAAATTCAAACTGTTAGTGGAAATGAACGCTTCAACATAGAAGAACGAAATTTGGGGAACCAAGTCGCCTTAGTGTACTGATCATTACCTGAAAGTATCATCCAGTTTGGGTGAAAAAATATTTGCTGAGATTTCTGGAGATTCGTAATTTTTGGAAGCTTGGCAACCCCTTCCCATGAAAGTGTTTCTCGCCAGTCACTGCTTAGGGCTACATGAAGAGGAAACAAAACGTAGAGATAGAACGTGAAACTACTTTGTTGTGTCAAGTTTCAAGAAGCTAGCACAAACCGTGTTGGATTTAGAGTTCCAAATACATCTATCAATATAGGAGAAAACAGAGTGAAACCTAAAAATTCAAACTGTTACTGGAAATGAACGCTTCAACATAGAAGAACGAAATTTGGGGAACCAAGTCGCCTTAGTGTACTGATCATTACCTGAAAGTATCATCCAGTTTGGGTGAAAAAATATTTGCTGAGATTTCTGGAGATTCGTAATTTTTGGAAGCTTGGCAACCCCTTCCCATGAAAGTGTTTCTCGCCAGTCACTGCTTAGGGCTACATCAAGAGGAAACAAAACGTAGAGATAGAATGTGAAACTACTTTGTTGTGTCAAGTTTCAAGAAGCTAGCACAAACCATGTTGGATTTAGAGTTCCAAATACATCTATCAATATAGGAGAAAACAGAGTGAAACCTAAAAATTCAAACTGTTACTGGAAATGAACGCTTCAACATAGAAGAATGAAATTTGGGGAACCAAGTCGCCTTAGTGTACTGATCATTACCTGAAAGTATCATCCAGTTTGGGTGAAAAAATATTTGCTGAGATTTCTGGAGATTCGTAATTTTTGGAGACTTGGCAAACCCTTCCCATGAAAGTGTTTCTCGCCAGTCACTGCTTAGGGCTACATCAAGAGGAAACAAAACGTAGAGATAGAACGTGAAACTACTTTGCTGTGTCAAGTTTCAAGAAGCTAGCACAAACCGTTTTGGATTTAGCGTTCCAAATACATCTATCAATATAGGAGAAAACAGAGTGAAACCTAAAAATTCAAACTGTTACTGGAAATGAACGCTTCAACATAGAAGAACGAAATTTGGGGAACCAAGTCGCCTTAGTGTACTGATCATTACCTGAAAGTATCATCCAGTTTGGGTGAAAAAATATTTGCTGAGATTTCTGGAGATTCGTAATTTTTGGAAGCTTGGCAACCCCTTCCCATGAAAGTGTTTCTCGCCAGTCACTGCTTAGGGCTACATCAAGAGGAAACAAAACGTAGAGATAGAATGTGAAACTACTTTGTTGTGTCAAGCTTCAAGAAGCTACCACAAATCGTGTTGGGTTTAGAGTTCCAATACATCTATCAATATAGGAGAAAACAGAGTGAAACTTAAAAATTCAAACTGTTAGTGGAAATGAACGCTTCAACATAGAAGAACGAAATTTGGGGAACCAAGTCGCCTTAGTGTACTGATCATTACCTGAAAGTATCATCCAGTTTGGGTGAAAAAATATTTGCTGAGATTTCTGGAGATTCGTAATTTTTGGAAGCTTGGCAACCCCTTCCCATGAAAGTGTTTCTCGCCAGTCACTGCTTAGGGCTACATCAAGAGGAAACAAAACGTAGAGATAGAACGTGAAACTACTTTGTTGTGTCAAGTTTCAAGAAGCTAGCACAAACCGTGTTGGATTTAGAGTTCCAAATACATCTATCAATATAGGAGAAAAGAGAGTGAAACCTAAAAATTCAAACTGTTACTGGAAATGAACGCTTCAACATAGAAGAACGAAATTTGGGGAACCAAGTCGCCTTAGTGTACTGATCATTACCTGAAAGTATCATCCAGTTTGGGTGAAAAAATATTTGCTGAGATTTCTGGAGATTCGTAATTTTTGGAAGCTTGGCAACCCCTTCCCATGAAAGTGTTTCTCGCCAGTCACTGCCTAGGGCAACATCAAGAGGAAACAAAACGTAGAGATAGAACGTGAAACTACTTTGTTGTGTCAAGTTTCAAGAAGCTAGCACAAACCGTGTTGGATTTAGAGTTCCAAATACATCTATCAATATAGGAGAAAACAGAGTGAAACCTAAAAATTCAAACTGGTACTGGAAATGAACACTTCAACATAGAAGAACGAAATTTGGGGAACCAAGTCGCCTTAGTGTACTGATCATTACCTGAAAGTATCATCCAGTTTGGGTGAAAAAATATTTGCTGAGATTTCTGGAGATTCGTAATTTTTGGAGACTTGGCAAACCCTTCCCATGAAAGTGTTTCTCGCCAGTCACTGCTTAGGGCTACATGAAGAGGAAACAAAACGTAGAGATAGAACGTGAAACTACTTTGTTGTGTCAAGTTTCAAGAAGCTAGCAAAACCGTGTTGGATTTAGAGTTCCAAATACATCTATCAATATAGGAGAAAACAGAGTGAAACCTAAAAATTCAAACTGTTACTGGAAATGAACGCTTCAACACAGAAGAACGAAATTTGGGGAACCAAGTCGTCTTAGTGTACTGATCATTACCTGAAAGTATCATCCAGTTTGGGTGAAAAAAATATTTGCTGAGATTTCTGGAGATTCGTAATTTTTGGAAGCTTGGCAACCCCTTCCCATGAAAGTGTTACTCGCCAGTCACTGCTTAGGGCAACATCAAGAGGAAACAAAACATAGAGATAGAACGTGAAACTACTTTGTTGTGTCAAGTTTCAAGAAGCTAGAACAAACCGTGTTGGATTTAGAGTTCCAAATACATCTATCAATATAGGAGAAAACAGAGTGAAACCTAAAAATTCAAACTGTTACTGGAAATGAACGCTTCAACATAGAAGAACGAAATTTGGGGAACCAAGTCGCCTTAGTGTACTGATCATTACCTGAAAGTATCATCCAGTTTGGGTGAAAAAATATTTGCTGAGATTTCTGGAGATTCGTAATTTTGGGAAGCTTGGCAACCCCTTCCCATGAAAGTGTTTCTCGCCAGTCACTGCTTAGGGCTACATCAAGAGGAAACAAAACGTAGAGATAGAATGTGAAACTACTTTGTTGTGTCAAGTTTCAAGAAGCTAGCACAAACCATGTTGGATTTAGAGTTCCAAATACATCTATCAATATAGGAGAAAACAGAGTGAAACCTAAAAATTCAAACTGTTACTGGAAATGAACGCTTCAACATAGAAGAATGAAATTTGGGGAACCAAGTCGCCTTAGTGTACTGATCATTACCTGAAAGTATCATCCAGTTTGGGTGAAAAAATATTTGCTGAGATTTCTGGAGATTCGTAATTTTTGGAGACTTGGCAAACCCTTCCCATGAAAGTGTTTCTCGCCAGTCACTGCTTAGGGCTACATCAAGAGGAAACAAAACGTAGAGATAGAACGTGAAACTACTTTGCTGTGTCAAGTTTCAAGAAGCTAGCACAAACCGTGTTGGATTTAGAGTTCCAAATACATCTATCAATATAGGAGAAAACAGAGTGAAACCTAAAAATTCAAACTGTTACTGGAAATGAACGCTTCAACATAGAAGAACCAAATTTGGGGAACCAAGTCGCCTTAGTGTACTGATCATTACCTGAAAGTATCATCCAGTTTGGGTGAAAAAATATTTGCTGAGCTTTCTGGAGATTCGTAATTTTTGGAAGCTTGGCAACCCCTTCCCATGAAAGTGTTTCTCGCCAGTCACTGCCTAGGGCAACATCAAGAGGAAACAAAACGTAGAGATAGAACGTGAAACTACTTTGTTGTGTCAAGTTTCAAGAAGCTAGCACAAACCGTGTTGGATTTAGAGTTCCAAATACATCTATCAATATAGGAGAAAACAGAGTGAAACCTAAAAATTCAAACTGGTACTGGAAATGAACGCTTCAACATAGAAGAACGAAATTTGGGGAACCAAGTCGCCTTAGTGTACTGATCATTACCTGAAAGTATCATCCAGTTTGGGTGAAAAAATATTTGCTGAGATTTCTGGAGATTCGTAATTTTTGGAGACTTGGCAACCCCTTCCCATGAAAGTGTTTCTCGCCAGTCACTGCTTAGGGCTACATGAAGAGGAAACAAAACGTAGAGATAGAACGTGAAACTACTTTGTTGTGTCAAGTTTCAAGAAGCTAGCAAAACCGTGTTGGATTTAGAGTTCCAAATACATCTATCAATATAGGAGAAAACAGAGTGAAACCTAAAAATTCAAACTGTTACTGGAAATGAACGCTTCAACACAGAAGAACGAAATTTGGGGAACCAAGTCGTCTTAGTGTACTGATCATTACCTGAAAGTATCATCCAGTTTGGGTGAAAAAATATTTGCTGAGATTTCTGGAGATTCGTAATTTTTGGAAGCTTGGCAACCCCTTCCCATGAAAGTGTTTCTCGCCAGTCACTGCTTAGGGCTACATCAAGAGGAAACAAAACGTAGAGATAGAATGTGAAACTACTTTGTTGTGTCAAGCTTCAAGAAGCTACCACAAATCGTGTTGGGTTTAGAGTTCCAATACATCTATCAATATAGGAGAAAACAGAGTGAAACTTAAAAATTCAAACTGTTAGTGGAAATGAACGCTTCAACATAGAAGAACGAAATTTGGGGAACCAAGTCGCCTTAGTGTACTGATCATTACCTGAAAGTATCATCCAGTTTGGGTGAAAAAATATTTGCTGAGATTTCTGGAGATTCGTAATTTTTGGAAGCTTGGCAACCCCTTCCCATGAAAGTGTTTCTCGCCAGTCACTGCTTAGGGCTACATCAAGAGGAAACAAAACGTAGAGATAGAACGTGAAACTACTTTGTTGTGTCAAGTTTCAAGAAGCTAGCACAAACCGTGTTGGATTTAGAGTTCCAAATACATCTATCAATATAGGAGAAAAGAGAGTGAAACCTAAAAATTCAAACTGTTACTGGAAATGAACGCTTCAACATAGAAGAACGAAATTTGGGGAACCAAGTCGCCTTAGTGTACTGATCATTACCTGAAAGTATCATCCAGTTTGGGTGAAAAAATATTTGCTGAGATTTCTGGAGATTCGTAATTTTTGGAAGCTTGGCAACCCCTTCCCATGAAAGTGTTTCTCGCCAGTCACTGCCTAGGGCAACATCAAGAGGAAACAAAACGTAGAGATAGAACGTGAAACTACTTTGTTGTGTCAAGTTTCAAGAAGCTAGCACAAACCGTGTTGGATTTAGAGTTCCAAATACATCTATCAATATAGGAGAAAACAGAGTGAAACCTAAAAATTCAAACTGGTACTGGAAATGAACACTTCAACATAGAAGAACGAAATTTGGGGAACCAAGTCGCCTTAGTGTACTGATCATTACCTGAAAGTATCATCCAGTTTGGGTGAAAAAATATTTGCTGAGATTTCTGGAGATTCGTAATTTTTGGAGACTTGGCAAACCCTTCCCATGAAAGTGTTTCTCGCCAGTCACTGCTTAGGGCTACATGAAGAGGAAACAAAACGTAGAGATAGAACGTGAAACTACTTTGTTGTGTCAAGTTTCAAGAAGCTAGCAAAACCGTGTTGGATTTAGAGTTCCAAATACATCTATCAATATAGGAGAAAACAGAGTGAAACCTAAAAATTCAAACTGTTACTGGAAATGAACGCTTCAACACAGAAGAACGAAATTTGGGGAACCAAGTCGTCTTAGTGTACTGATCATTACCTGAAAGTATCATCCAGTTTGGGTGAAAAAAATATTTGCTGAGATTTCTGGAGATTCGTAATTTTTGGAAGCTTGGCAACCCCTTCCCATGAAAGTGTTACTCGCCAGTCACTGCTTAGGGCAACATCAAGAGGAAACAAAACGTAGAGATAGAACGTGAAACTACTTTGTTGTGTCAAGTTTCAAGAAGCTAGAACAAACCGTGTTGGATTTAGAGTTCCAAATACATCTATCAATATAGGAGAAAACAGAGTGAAACCTAAAAATTCAAACTGTTACTGGAAATGAACGCTTCAACATAGAAGAACGAAATTTGGGGAACCAAGTCGCCTTAGTGTACTGATCATTACCTGAAAGTATCATCCAGTTTGGGTGAAAAAATATTTGCTGAGATTTCTGGAGATTCGTAATTTTGGGAAGCTTGGCAACCCCTTCCCATGAAAGTGTTTCTCGCCAGTCACTGCTTAGGGCTACATCAAGAGGAAACAAAACGTAGAGATAGAATGTGAAACTACTTTGTTGTGTCAAGTTTCAAGAAGCTAGCACAAACCATGTTGGATTTAGAGTTCCAAATACATCTATCAATATAGGAGAAAACAGAGTGAAACCTAAAAATTCAAACTGTTACTGGAAATGAACGCTTCAACATAGAAGAATGAAATTTGGGGAACCAAGTCGCCTTAGTGTACTGATCATTACCTGAAAGTATCATCCAGTTTGGGTGAAAAAATATTTGCTGAGATTTCTGGAGATTCGTAATTTTTGGAGACTTGGCAAACCCTTCCCATGAAAGTGTTTCTCGCCAGTCACTGCTTAGGGCTACATCAAGAGGAAACAAAACGTAGAGATAGAACGTGAAACTACTTTGCTGTGTCAAGTTTCAAGAAGCTAGCACAAACCGTGTTGGATTTAGAGTTCCAAATACATCTATCAATATAGGAGAAAACAGAGTGAAACCTAAAAATTCAAACTGTTACTGGAAATGAACGCTTCAACATAGAAGAACCAAATTTGGGGAACCAAGTCGCCTTAGTGTACTGATCATTACCTGAAAGTATCATCCAGTTTGGGTGAAAAAATATTTGCTGAGATTTCTGGAGATTCGTAATTTTTGGAAGCTTGGCAACCCCTTCCCATGAAAGTGTTTCTCGCCAGTCACTGCCTAGGGCAACATCAAGAGGAAACAAAACGTAGAGATAGAACGTGAAACTACTTTGTTGTGTCAAGTTTCAAGAAGCTAGCACAAACCGTGTTGGATTTAGAGTTCCAAATACATCTATCAATATAGGAGAAAACAGAGTGAAACCTAAAAATTCAAACTGGTACTGGAAATGAACGCTTCAACATAGAAGAACGAAATTTGGGGAACCAAGTCGCCTTAGTGTACTGATCATTACCTGAAAGTATTATCCAGTTTGGGTGAAAAAATATTTGCTGAGATTTCTGGAGATTCGTAATTTTTGGAGACTTGGCAACCCCTTCCCATGAAAGTGTTTCTCGCCAGTCACTGCTTAGGGCTACATGAAGAGGAAACAAAACGTAGAGATAGAACGTGAAACTACTTTGTTGTGTCAAGTTTCAAGAAGCTAGCAAAACCGTGTTGGATTTAGAGTTCCAAATACATCTATCAATATAGGAGAAAACAGAGTGAAACCTAAAAATTCAAACTGTTACTGGAAATGAACGCTTCAACACAGAAGAACGAAATTTGGGGAACCAAGTCGTCTTAGTGTACTGATCATTACCTGAAAGTATCATCCAGTTTGGGTGAAAAAAATATTTGCTGAGATTTCTGGAGATTCGTAATTTTTGGAAGCTTGGCAACCCCTTCCCATGAAAGTGTTACTCGCCAGTCACTGCTTAGGGCAACATCAAGAGGAAACAAAACGTAGAGATAGAACGTGAAACTACTTTGTTGTGTCAAGTTTCAAGAAGCTAGAACAAACCGTGTTGGATTTAGAGTTCCAAATACATCTATCAATATAGGAGAAAACAGAGTGAAACCTAAAAATTCAAACTGTTACTGGAAATGAACGCTTCAACATAGAAGAACGAAATTTGGGGAACCAAGTCGCCTTAGTGTACTGATCATTACCTGAAAGTATCATCCAGTTTGGGTGAAAAAATATTTGCTGAGATTTCTGGAGATTCGTAATTTTGGGAAGCTTGGCAACCCCTTCCCATGAAAGTGTTTCTCGCCAGTCACTGCTTAGGGCTACATCAAGAGGAAACAAAACGTAGAGATAGAATGTGAAACTACTTTGTTGTGTCAAGTTTCAAGAAGCTAGCACAAACCATGTTGGATTTAGAGTTCCAAATACATCTATCAATATAGGAGAAAACAGAGTGAAACCTAAAAATTCAAACTGTTACTGGAAATGAACGCTTCAACATAGAAGAATGAAATTTGGGGAACCAAGTCGCCTTAGTGTACTGATCATTACCTGAAAGTATCATCCAGTTTGGGTGAAAAAATATTTGCTGAGATTTCTGGAGATTCGTAATTTTTGGAGACTTGGCAAACCCTTCCCATGAAAGTGTTTCTCGCCAGTCACTGCTTAGGGCTACATCAAGAGGAAACAAAACGTAGAGATAGAACGTGAAACTACTTTGCTGTGTCAAGTTTCAAGAAGCTAGCACAAACCGTGTTGGATTTAGAGTTCCAAATACATCTATCAATATAGGAGAAAACAGAGTGAAACCTAAAAATTCAAACTGTTACTGGAAATGAACGCTTCAACATAGAAGAACCAAATTTGGGGAACCAAGTCGCCTTAGTGTACTGATCATTACCTGAAAGTATCATCCAGTTTGGGTGAAAAAATATTTGCTGAGATTTCTGGAGATTCGTAATTTTTGGAAGCTTGGCAACCCCTTCCCATGAAAGTGTTTCTCGCCAGTCACTGCCTAGGGCAACATCAAGAGGAAACAAAACGTAGAGATAGAACGTGAAACTACTTTGTTGTGTCAAGTTTCAAGAAGCTAGCACAAACCGTGTTGGATTTAGAGTTCCAAATACATCTATCAATATAGGAGAAAACAGAGTGAAACCTAAAAATTCAAACTGGTACTGGAAATGAACGCTTCAACATAGAAGAACGAAATTTGGGGAACCAAGTCGCCTTAGTGTACTGATCATTACCTGAAAGTATCATCCAGTTTGGGTGAAAAAATATTTGCTGAGATTTCTGGAGATTCGTAATTTTTGGAGACTTGGCAACCCCTTCCCATGAAAGTGTTTCTCGCCAGTCACTGCTTAGGGCTACATGAAGAGGAAACAAAACGTAGAGATAGAACGTGAAACTACTTTGTTGTGTCAAGTTTCAAGAAGCTAGCAAAACCGTGTTGGATTTAGAGTTCCAAATACATCTATCAATATAGGAGAAAACAGAGTGAAACCTAAAAATTCAAACTGTTACTGGAAATGAACGCTTCAACACAGAAGAACGAAATTTGGGGAACCAAGTCGTCTTAGTGTACTGATCATTACCTGAAAGTATCATCCAGTTTGGGTGAAAAAATATTTGCTGAGATTTCTGGAGATTCGTAATTTTTGGAAGCTTGGCAACCCCTTCCCATGAAAGTGTTTCTCGCCAGTCACTGCTTAGGGCTACATCAAGAGGAAACAAAACGTAGAGATAGAATGTGAAACTACTTTGTTGTGTCAAGCTTCAAGAAGCTACCACAAATCGTGTTGGGTTTAGAGTTCCAATACATCTATCAATATAGGAGAAAACAGAGTGAAACTTAAAAATTCAAACTGTTAGTGGAAATGAACGCTTCAACATAGAAGAACGAAATTTGGGGAACCAAGTCGCCTTAGTGTACTGATCATTACCTGAAAGTATCATCCAGTTTGGGTGAAAAAATATTTGCTGAGATTTCTGGAGATTCGTAATTTTTGGAAGCTTGGCAACCCCTTCCCATGAAAGTGTTTCTCGCCAGTCACTGCTTAGGGCTACATCAAGAGGAAACAAAACGTAGAGATAGAACGTGAAACTACTTTGTTGTGTCAAGTTTCAAGAAGCTAGCACAAACCGTGTTGGATTTAGAGTTCCAAATACATCTATCAATATAGGAGAAAAGAGAGTGAAACCTAAAAATTCAAACTGTTACTGGAAATGAACGCTTCAACATAGAAGAACGAAATTTGGGGAACCAAGTCGCCTTAGTGTACTGATCATTACCTGAAAGTATCATCCAGTTTGGGTGAAAAAATATTTGCTGAGATTTCTGGAGATTCGTAATTTTTGGAAGCTTGGCAACCCCTTCCCATGAAAGTGTTTCTCGCCAGTCACTGCCTAGGGCAACATCAAGAGGAAACAAAACGTAGAGATAGAACGTGAAACTACTTTGTTGTGTCAAGTTTCAAGAAGCTAGCACAAACCGTGTTGGATTTAGAGTTCCAAATACATCTATCAATATAGGAGAAAACAGAGTGAAACCTAAAAATTCAAACTGGTACTGGAAATGAACACTTCAACATAGAAGAACGAAATTTGGGGAACCAAGTCGCCTTAGTGTACTGATCATTACCTGAAAGTATCATCCAGTTTGGGTGAAAAAATATTTGCTGAGATTTCTGGAGATTCGTAATTTTTGGAGACTTGGCAAACCCTTCCCATGAAAGTGTTTCTCGCCAGTCACTGCTTAGGGCTACATGAAGAGGAAACAAAACGTAGAGATAGAACGTGAAACTACTTTGTTGTGTCAAGTTTCAAGAAGCTAGCAAAACCGTGTTGGATTTAGAGTTCCAAATACATCTATCAATATAGGAGAAAACAGAGTGAAACCTAAAAATTCAAACTGTTACTGGAAATGAACGCTTCAACACAGAAGAACGAAATTTGGGGAACCAAGTCGTCTTAGTGTACTGATCATTACCTGAAAGTATCATCCAGTTTGGGTGAAAAAAATATTTGCTGAGATTTCTGGAGATTCGTAATTTTTGGAAGCTTGGCAACCCCTTCCCATGAAAGTGTTACTCGCCAGTCACTGCTTAGGGCAACATCAAGAGGAAACAAAACGTAGAGATAGAACGTGAAACTACTTTGTTGTGTCAAGTTTCAAGAAGCTAGAACAAACCGTGTTGGATTTAGAGTTCCAAATACATCTATCAATATAGGAGAAAACAGAGTGAAACCTAAAAATTCAAACTGTTACTGGAAATGAACGCTTCAACATAGAAGAACGAAATTTGGGGAACCAAGTCGCCTTAGTGTACTGATCATTACCTGAAAGTATCATCCAGTTTGGGTGAAAAAATATTTGCTGAGATTTCTGGAGATTCGTAATTTTGGGAAGCTTGGCAACCCCTTCCCATGAAAGTGTTTCTCGCCAGTCACTGCTTAGGGCTACATCAAGAGGAAACAAAACGTAGAGATAGAATGTGAAACTACTTTGTTGTGTCAAGTTTCAAGAAGCTAGCACAAACCATGTTGGATTTAGAGTTCCAAATACATCTATCAATATAGGAGAAAACAGAGTGAAACCTAAAAATTCAAACTGTTACTGGAAATGAACGCTTCAACATAGAAGAATGAAATTTGGGGAACCAAGTCGCCTTAGTGTACTGATCATTACCTGAAAGTATCATCCAGTTTGGGTGAAAAAATATTTGCTGAGATTTCTGGAGATTCGTAATTTTTGGAGACTTGGCAAACCCTTCCCATGAAAGTGTTTCTCGCCAGTCACTGCTTAGGGCTACATCAAGAGGAAACAAAACGTAGAGATAGAACGTGAAACTACTTTGCTGTGTCAAGTTTCAAGAAGCTAGCACAAACCGTGTTGGATTTAGAGTTCCAAATACATCTATCAATATAGGAGAAAACAGAGTGAAACCTAAAAATTCAAACTGTTACTGGAAATGAACGCTTCAACATAGAAGAACCAAATTTGGGGAACCAAGTCGCCTTAGTGTACTGATCATTACCTGAAAGTATCATCCAGTTTGGGTGAAAAAATATTTGCTGAGATTTCTGGAGATTCGTAATTTTTGGAAGCTTGGCAACCCCTTCCCATGAAAGTGTTTCTCGCCAGTCACTGCCTAGGGCAACATCAAGAGGAAACAAAACGTAGAGATAGAACGTGAAACTACTTTGTTGTGTCAAGTTTCAAGAAGCTAGCACAAACCGTGTTGGATTTAGAGTTCCAAATACATCTATCAATATAGGAGAAAACAGAGTGAAACCTAAAAATTCAAACTGGTACTGGAAATGAACGCTTCAACATAGAAGAACGAAATTTGGGGAACCAAGTCGCCTTAGTGTACTGATCATTACCTGAAAGTATCATCCAGTTTGGGTGAAAAAATATTTGCTGAGATTTCTGGAGATTCGTAATTTTTGGAGACTTGGCAACCCCTTCCCATGAAAGTGTTTCTCGCCAGTCACTGCTTAGGGCTACATGAAGAGGAAACAAAACGTAGAGATAGAACGTGAAACTACTTTGTTGTGTCAAGTTTCAAGAAGCTAGCAAAACCGTGTTGGATTTAGAGTTCCAAATACATCTATCAATATAGGAGAAAACAGAGTGAAACCTAAAAATTCAAACTGTTACTGGAAATGAACGCTTCAACACAGAAGAACGAAATTTGGGGAACCAAGTCGTCTTAGTGTACTGATCATTACCTGAAAGTATCATCCAGTTTGGGTGAAAAAATATTTGCTGAGATTTCTGGAGATTCGTAATTTTTGGAAGCTTGGCAACCCCTTCCCATGAAAGTGTTTCTCGCCAGTCACTGCTTAGGGCTACATCAAGAGGAAACAAAACGTAGAGATAGAATGTGAAACTACTTTGTTGTGTTAAGTTTCAAGAAGCTAGCACAAACCATGTTGGATTTAGAGTTCCAAATACATCTATCAATATAGGAGAAAACAGAGTGAAACCTAAAAATTCAAACTGTTACTGGAAATGAACGCTTCAACATAGAAGAATGAAATTTGGGGAACCAAGTCGCCTTAGTGTACTCATCATTACCTGAAAGTATCATCCAGTTTGGGTGAAAAAATATTTGCTGAGATTTCTGGAGATTCGTAATTTTTGGAAGCTTGGCAAACCCTTCCCATGAAAGTGTTTCTCGCCAGTCACTGCTTAGGGCTACATCAAGAGGAAACAAAACGTAGAGATAGAACGTGAAACTACTTTGCTGTGTCAAGTTTCAAGAAGCTAGCACAAACCGTTTTGGATTTAGCGTTCCAAATACATCTATCAATATAGGAGAAAACAGAGTGAAACCTAAAAATTCAAACTGTTACTGGAAATGAACGCTTCAACATAGAAGAACGAAATTTGGGGAACCAAGTCGCCTTAGTGTACTGATCATTACCTGAAAGTATCATCCAGTTTGGGTGAAAAAATATTTGCTGAGATTTCTGGAGATTCGTAATTTTTGGAAGCTTGGCAACCCCTTCCCATGAAAGTGTTTCTCGCCAGTCACTGCTTAGGGCTACATCAAGAGGAAACAAAACGTAGAGATAGAATGTGAAACTACTTTGTTGTGTCAAGCTTCAAGAAGCTACCACAAATCGTGTTGGGTTTAGAGTTCCAATACATCTATCAATATAGGAGAAAACAGAGTGAAACTTAAAAATTCAAACTGTTAGTGGAAATGAACGCTTCAACATAGAAGAACGAAATTTGGGGAACCAAGTCGCCTTAGTGTACTGATCATTACCTGAAAGTATCATCCAGTTTGGGTGAAAAAATATTTGCTGAGATTTCTGGAGATTCGTAATTTTTGGAAGCTTGGCAACCCCTTCCCATGAAAGTGTTTCTCGCCAGTCACTGCTTAGGGCTACATCAAGAGGAAACAAAACGTAGAGATAGAACGTGAAACTACTTTGTTGTGTCAAGTTTCAAGAAGCTAGCACAAACCGTCTTGGATTTAGAGTTCCAAATACATCTATCAATATAGGAGAAAACAGAGTGAAACCTAAAAATTCAAACTGTTACTGGAAATGAACGCTTCAACATAGAAGAACGAAATTTGGGGAACCAAGTCGCCTTAGTGTACTGATCATTACCTGAAAGTATCATCCAGTTTGGGTGAAAAAATATTTGCTGAGATTTCTGGAGATTCGTAATTTTTGGAAGCTTGGCAACCCCTTCCCATGAAAGTGTTTCTCGCCAGTCACTGCTTAGGGCTACATCAAGAGGAAACAAAACGTAGAGATAGAATGTGAAACTACTTTGTTGTGTCAAGTTTCAAGAAGCTAGCACAAACCATGTTGGATTTAGAGTTCCAAATACATCTATCAATATAGGAGAAAACAGAGTGAAACCTAAAAATTCAAACTGTTACTGGAAATGAACGCTTCAACATAGAAGAATGAAATTTGGGGAACCAAGTCGCCTTAGTGTACTGATCATTACCTGAAAGTATCATCCAGTTTGGGTGAAAAAATATTTGCTGAGATTTCTGGAGATTCGTAATTTTTGGAGACTTGGCAAACCCTTCCCATGAAAGTGTTTCTCGCCAGTCACTGCTTAGGGCTACATCAAGAGGAAACAAAACGTAGAGATAGAACGTGAAACTACTTTGCTGTGTCAAGTTTCAAGAAGCTAGCACAAACCGTTTTGGATTTAGCGTTCCAAATACATCTATCAATACAGGAGAAAAGAGAGTGAAACCTAAAAATTCAAACTGTTACTGGAAATGAACGCTTCAACATAGAAGAATGAAATTTGGGGAACCAAGTCGCCTTAGTGTACTGATCATTACCTGAAAGTATCATCCAGTTTGGGTGAAAAAATATTTGCTGAGATTTCTGGAGATTCGTAATTTTTGGAGACTTGGCAAACCCTTCCCATGAAAGTGTTTCTCGCCAGTCACTGCTTAGGGCTACATCAAGAGGAAACAAAACGTAGAGATAGAACGTGAAACTACTTTGTTGTGTCAAGTTTCAAGAAGCTAGCAAAACCGTGTTGGATTTAGAGTTCCAAATACATCTATCAATATAGGAGAAAACAGAGTGAAACCTAAAAATTCAAACTGTTACTGGAAATGAACGCTTCAACACAGAAGAACGAAATTTGGGGAACCAAGTCGTCTTAGTGTACTGATCATTACCTGAAAGTATCATCCAGTTTGGGTGAAAAAAATATTTGCTGAGATTTCTGGAGATTCGTAATTTTTGGAAGCTTGGCAACCCCTTCCCATGAAAGTGTTACTCGCCAGTCACTGCTTAGGGCAACATCAAGAGGAAACAAAACGTAGAGATAGAACGTGAAACTACTTTGTTGTGTCAAGTTTCAAGAAGCTAGAACAAACCGTGTTGGATTTAGAGTTCCAAATACATCTATCAATATAGGAGAAAACAGAGTGAAACCTAAAAATTCAAACTGTTACTGGAAATGAACGCTTCAACATAGAAGAACGAAATTTGGGGAACCAAGTCGCCTTAGTGTACTGATCATTACCTGAAAGTATCATCCAGTTTGGGTGAAAAAATATTTGCTGAGATTTCTGGAGATTCGTAATTTTTGGAAGCTTGGCAACCCCTTCCCATGAAAGTGTTTCTCGCCAGTCACTGCTTAGGGCTACATCAAGAGGAAACAAAACGTAGAGATAGAATGTGAAACTACTTTGTTGTGTCAAGCTTCAAGAAGCTACCACAAATCGTGTTGGGTTTAGAGTTCCAATACATCTATCAATATAGGAGAAAACAGAGTGAAACTTAAAAATTCAAACTGTTAGTGGAAATGAACGCTTCAACATAGAAGAACGAAATTTGGGGAACCAAGTCGCCTTAGTGTACTGATCATTACCTGAAAGTATCATCCAGTTTGGGTGAAAAAATATTTGCTGAGATTTCTGGAGATTCGTAATTTTTGGAAGCTTGGCAACCCCTTCCCATGAAAGTGTTTCTCGCCAGTCACTGCTTAGGGCTACATCAAGAGGAAACAAAACGTAGAGATAGAACGTGAAACTACTTTGTTGTGTCAAGTTTCAAGAAGCTAGCACAAACCGTCTTGGATTTAGAGTTCCAAATACATCTATCAATATAGGAGAAAACAGAGTGAAACCTAAAAATTCAAACTGTTACTGGAAATGAACGCTTCAACATAGAAGAACGAAATTTGGGGAACCAAGTCGCCTTAGTGTACTGATCATTACCTGAAAGTATCATCCAGTTTGGGTGAAAAAATATTTGCTGAGATTTCTGGAGATTCGTAATTTTTGGAAGCTTGGCAACCCCTTCCCATGAAAGTGTTTCTCGCCAGTCACTGCTTAGGGCTACATCAAGAGGAAACAAAACGTAGAGATAGAATGTGAAACTACTTTGTTGTGTCAAGCTTCAAGAAGCTACCACAAATCGTGTTGGGTTTAGAGTTCCAATACTTCTATCAATATAGGAGAAAACAGAGTGAAACTTAAAAATTCAAACTGTTAGTGGAAATGAACGCTTCAACATAGAAGAACGAAATTTGGGGAACCAAGTCGCCTTAGTGTACTGATCATTACCTGAAAGTATCATCCAGTTTGGGTGAAAAAATATTTGCTGAGATTTCTGGAGATTCGTAATTTTTGGAAGCTTGGCAACCCCTTCCCATGAAAGTGTTTCTCGCCAGTCACTGCTTAGGGCTACATCAAGAGGAAACAAAACGTAGAGATAGAACGTGAAACTACTTTGTTGTGTCAAGTTTCAAGAAGCTAGCACAAACCGTGTTGGATTTAGAGTTCCAAATACATCTATCAATATAGGAGAAAACAGAGTGAAACCTAAAAATTCAAACTGTTACTGGAAATGAACGCTTCAACATAGAAGAACGAAATTTGGGGAACCAAGTCGCCTTAGTGTACTGATCATTACCTGAAAGTATCATCCAGTTTGGGTGAAAAAATATTTGCTGAGATTTCTGGAGATTCGTAATTTTTGGAAGCTTGGCAACCCCTTCCCATGAAAGTGTTTCTCGCCAGTCACTGCTTAGGGCTACATCAAGAGGAAACAAAACGTAGAGATAGAATGTGAAACTACTTTGTTGTGTCAAGTTTCAAGAAGCTAGCACAAACCATGTTGGATTTAGAGTTCCAAATACATCTATCAATATAGGAGAAAACAGAGTGAAACCTAAAAATTCAAACTGTTACTGGAAATGAACGCTTCAACATAGAAGAATGAAATTTGGGGAACCAAGTCGCCTTAGTGTACTGATCATTACCTGAAAGTATCATCCAGTTTGGGTGAAAAAATATTTGCTGAGATTTCTGGAGATTCGTAATTTTTGGAGACTTGGCAAACCCTTCCCATGAAAGTGTTTCTCGCCAGTCACTGCTTAGGGCTACATCAAGAGGAAACAAAACGTAGAGATAGAACGTGAAACTACTTTGCTGTGTCAAGTTTCAAGAAGCTAGCACAAACCGTTTTGGATTTAGCGTTCCAAATACATCTATCAATATAGGAGAAAACAGAGTGAAACCTAAAAATTCAAACTGTTACTGGAAATGAACGCTTCAACATAGAAGAACGAAATTTGGGGAACCAAGTCGCCTTAGTGTACTGATCATTACCTGAAAGTATCATCCAGTTTGGGTGAAAAAATATTTGCTGAGATTTCTGGAGATTCGTAATTTTTGGAAGCTTGGCAACCCCTTCCCATGAAAGTGTTTCTCGCCAGTCACTGCTTAGGGCTACATCAAGAGGAAACAAAACGTAGAGATAGAATGTGAAACTACTTTGTTGTGTCAAGCTTCAAGAAGCTACCACAAATCGTGTTGGGTTTAGAGTTCCAATACATCTATCAATATAGGAGAAAACAGAGTGAAACTTAAAAATTCAAACTGTTAGTGGAAATGAACGCTTCAACATAGAAGAACGAAATTTGGGGAACCAAGTCGCCTTAGTGTACTGATCATTACCTGAAAGTATCATCCAGTTTGGGTGAAAAAATATTTGCTGAGATTTCTGGAGATTCGTAATTTTTGGAAGCTTGGCAACCCCTTCCCATGAAAGTGTTTCTCGCCAGTCACTGCTTAGGGCTACATCAAGAGGAAACAAAACGTAGAGATAGAACGTGAAACTACTTTGTTGTGTCAAGTTTCAAGAAGCTAGCACAAACCGTGTTGGATTTAGAGTTCCAAATACATCTATCAATATAGGAGAAAAGAGAGTGAAACCTAAAAATTCAAACTGTTACTGGAAATGAACGCTTCAACATAGAAGAACGAAATTTGGGGAACCAAGTCGCCTTAGTGTACTGATCATTACCTGAAAGTATCATCCAGTTTGGGTGAAAAAATATTTGCTGAGATTTCTGGAGATTCGTAATTTTTGGAAGCTTGGCAACCCCTTCCCATGAAAGTGTTTCTCGCCAGTCACTGCCTAGGGCAACATCAAGAGGAAACAAAACGTAGAGATAGAAAGTGAAACTACTTTGTTGTGTCAAGTTTCAAGAAGCTAGCACAAACCGTGTTGGATTTAGAGTTCCAAATACATCTATCAATATAGGAGAAAACAGAGTGAAACCTAAAAATTCAAACTGTTACTGGAAATGAACGCTTCAACATAGAAGAACGAAATTTGGGGAACCAAGTCGCCTTAGTGTACTGATCATTACCTGAAAGTATCATCCAGTTTGGGTGAAAAAATATTTGCTGAGATTTCTGGAGATTCGTAATTTTTGGAAGCTTGGCAACCCCTTCCCATGAAAGTGTTTCTCGCCAGTCACTGCTTAGGGCTACATCAAGAGGAAACAAAACGTAGAGATAGAATGTGAAACTACTTTGTTGTGTCAAGCTTCAAGAAGCTACCACAAATCGTGTTGGGTTTAGAGTTCCAATACTTCTATCAATATAGGAGAAAACAGAGTGAAACTTAAAAATTCAAACTGTTAGTGGAAATGAACGCTTCAACATAGAAGAACGAAATTTGGGGAACCAAGTCGCCTTAGTGTACTGATCATTACCTGAAAGTATCATCCAGTTTGGGTGAAAAAATATTTGCTGAGATTTCTGGAGATTCGTAATTTTTGGAAGCTTGGCAACCCCTTCCCATGAAAGTGTTTCTCGCCAGTCACTGCTTAGGGCTACATCAAGAGGAAACAAAACGTAGAGATAGAACGTGAAACTACTTTGTTGTGTCAAGTTTCAAGAAGCTAGCACAAACCGTGTTGGATTTAGAGTTCCAAATACATCTATCAATATAGGAGAAAACAGAGTGAAACCTAAAAATTCAAACTGTTACTGGAAATGAACGCTTCAACATAGAAGAACGAAATTTGGGGAACCAAGTCGCCTTAGTGTACTGATCATTACCTGAAAGTATCATCCAGTTTGGGTGAAAAAATATTTGCTGAGATTTCTGGAGATTCGTAATTTTTGGAAGCTTGGCAACCCCTTCCCATGAAAGTGTTTCTCGCCAGTCACTGCTTAGGGCTACATCAAGAGGAAACAAAACGTAGAGATAGAATGTGAAACTACTTTGTTGTGTCAAGTTTCAAGAAGCTAGCACAAACCATGTTGGATTTAGAGTTCCAAATACATCTATCAATATAGGAGAAAACAGAGTGAAACCTAAAAATTCAAACTGTTACTGGAAATGAACGCTTCAACATAGAAGAATGAAATTTGGGGAACCAAGTCGCCTTAGTGTACTGATCATTACCTGAAAGTATCATCCAGTTTGGGTGAAAAAATATTTGCTGAGATTTCTGGAGATTCGTAATTTTTGGAGACTTGGCAAACCCTTCCCATGAAAGTGTTTCTCGCCAGTCACTGCTTAGGGCTACATCAAGAGGAAACAAAACGTAGAGATAGAACGTGAAACTACTTTGCTGTGTCAAGTTTCAAGAAGCTAGCACAAACCGTTTTGGATTTAGCGTTCCAAATACATCTATCAATATAGGAGAAAACAGAGTGAAACCTAAAAATTCAAACTGTTACTGGAAATGAACGCTTCAACATAGAAGAACGAAATTTGGGGAACCAAGTCGCCTTAGTGTACTGATCATTACCTGAAAGTATCATCCAGTTTGGGTGAAAAAATATTTGCTGAGATTTCTGGAGATTCGTAATTTTTGGAAGCTTGGCAACCCCTTCCCATGAAAGTGTTTCTCGCCAGTCACTGCTTAGGGCTACATCAAGAGGAAACAAAACGTAGAGATAGAATGTGAAACTACTTTGTTGTGTCAAGCTTCAAGAAGCTACCACAAATCGTGTTGGGTTTAGAGTTCCAATACATCTATCAATATAGGAGAAAACAGAGTGAAACTTAAAAATTCAAACTGTTAGTGGAAATGAACGCTTCAACATAGAAGAACGAAATTTGGGGAACCAAGTCGCCTTAGTGTACTGATCATTACCTGAAAGTATCATCCAGTTTGGGTGAAAAAATATTTGCTGAGATTTCTGGAGATTCGTAATTTTTGGAAGCTTGGCAACCCCTTCCCATGAAAGTGTTTCTCGCCAGTCACTGCTTAGGGCTACATCAAGAGGAAACAAAACGTAGAGATAGAACGTGAAACTACTTTGTTGTGTCAAGTTTCAAGAAGCTAGCACAAACCGTGTTGGATTTAGAGTTCCAAATACATCTATCAATATAGGAGAAAAGAGAGTGAAACCTAAAAATTCAAACTGTTACTGGAAATGAACGCTTCAACATAGAAGAACGAAATTTGGGGAACCAAGTCGCCTTAGTGTACTGATCATTACCTGAAAGTATCATCCAGTTTGGGTGAAAAAATATTTGCTGAGATTTCTGGAGATTCGTAATTTTTGGAAGCTTGGCAACCCCTTCCCATGAAAGTGTTTCTCGCCAGTCACTGCCTAGGGCAACATCAAGAGGAAACAAAACGTAGAGATAGAAAGTGAAACTACTTTGTTGTGTCAAGTTTCAAGAAGCTAGCACAAACCGTGTTGGATTTAGAGTTCCAAATACATCTATCAATATAGGAGAAAACAGAGTGAAACCTAAAAATTCAAACTGTTACTGGAAATGAACGCTTCAACACAGAAGAACGAAATTTGGGGAACCAAGTCGTCTTAGTGTACTGATCATTACCTGAAAGTATCATCCAGTTTGGGTGAAAAAAATATTTGCTGAGATTTCTGGAGATTCGTAATTTTTGGAAGCTTGGCAACCCCTTCCCATGAAAGTGTTACTCGCCAGTCACTGCTTAGGGCAACATCAAGAGGAAACAAAACGTAGAGATAGAACGTGAAACTACTTTGTTGTGTCAAGTTTCAAGAAGCTAGAACAAACCGTGTTGGATTTAGAGTTCCAAATACATCTATCAATATAGGAGAAAACAGAGTGAAACCTAAAAATTCAAACTGTTACTGGAAATGAACGCTTCAACATAGAAGAACGAAATTTGGGGAACCAAGTCGCCTTAGTGTACTGATCATTACCTGAAAGTATCATCCAGTTTGGGTGAAAAAATATTTGCTGAGATTTCTGGAGATTCGTAATTTTTGGAAGCTTGGCAACCCCTTCCCATGAAAGTGTTTCTCGCCAGTCACTGCTTAGGGCTACATCAAGAGGAAACAAAACGTAGAGATAGAATGTGAAACTACTTTGTTGTGTCAAGCTTCAAGAAGCTACCACAAATCGTGTTGGGTTTAGAGTTCCAATACATCTATCAATATAGGAGAAAACAGAGTGAAACTTAAAAATTCAAACTGTTAGTGGAAATGAACGCTTCAACATAGAAGAACGAAATTTGGGGAACCAAGTCGCCTTAGTGTACTGATCATTACCTGAAAGTATCATCCAGTTTGGGTGAAAAAATATTTGCTGAGATTTCTGGAGATTCGTAATTTTTGGAAGCTTGGCAACCCCTTCCCATGAAAGTGTTTCTCGCCAGTCACTGCTTAGGGCTACATCAAGAGGAAACAAAACGTAGAGATAGAACGTGAAACTACTTTGTTGTGTCAAGTTTCAAGAAGCTAGCACAAACCGTGTTGGATTTAGAGTTCCAAATACATCTATCAATATAGGAGAAAAGAGAGTGAAACCTAAAAATTCAAACTGTTACTGGAAATGAACGCTTCAACATAGAAGAACGAAATTTGGGGAACCAAGTCGCCTTAGTGTACTGATCATTACCTGAAAGTATCATCCAGTTTGGGTGAAAAAATATTTGCTGAGATTTCTGGAGATTCGTAATTTTTGGAAGCTTGGCAACCCCTTCCCATGAAAGTGTTTCTCGCCAGTCACTGCCTAGGGCAACATCAAGAGGAAACAAAACGTAGAGATAGAAAGTGAAACTACTTTGTTGTGTCAAGTTTCAAGAAGCTAGCACAAACCGTGTTGGATTTAGAGTTCCAAATACATCTATCAATATAGGAGAAAACAGAGTGAAACCTAAAAATTCAAACTGTTACTGGAAATGAACGCTTCAACATAGAAGAACGAAATTTGGGGAACCAAGTCGCCTTAGTGTACTGATCATTACCTGAAAGTATCATCCAGTTTGGGTGAAAAAATATTTGCTGAGATTTCTGGAGATTCGTAATTTTTGGAAGCTTGGCAACCCCTTCCCATGAAAGTGTTTCTCGCCAGTCACTGCTTAGGGCTACATCAAGAGGAAACAAAACGTAGAGATAGAATGTGAAACTACTTTGTTGTGTCAAGCTTCAAGAAGCTACCACAAATCGTGTTGGGTTTAGAGTTCCAATACTTCTATCAATATAGGAGAAAACAGAGTGAAACTTAAAAATTCAAACTGTTAGTGGAAATGAACGCTTCAACATAGAAGAACGAAATTTGGGGAACCAAGTCGCCTTAGTGTACTGATCATTACCTGAAAGTATCATCCAGTTTGGGTGAAAAAATATTTGCTGAGATTTCTGGAGATTCGTAATTTTTGGAAGCTTGGCAACCCCTTCCCATGAAAGTGTTTCTCGCCAGTCACTGCTTAGGGCTACATCAAGAGGAAACAAAACGTAGAGATAGAACGTGAAACTACTTTGTTGTGTCAAGTTTCAAGAAGCTAGCACAAACCGTGTTGGATTTAGAGTTCCAAATACATCTATCAATATAGGAGAAAACAGAGTGAAACCTAAAAATTCAAACTGTTACTGGAAATGAACGCTTCAACATAGAAGAACGAAATTTGGGGAACCAAGTCGCCTTAGTGTACTGATCATTACCTGAAAGTATCATCCAGTTTGGGTGAAAAAATATTTGCTGAGATTTCTGGAGATTCGTAATTTTTGGAAGCTTGGCAACCCCTTCCCATGAAAGTGTTTCTCGCCAGTCACTGCTTAGGGCTACATCAAGAGGAAACAAAACGTAGAGATAGAATGTGAAACTACTTTGTTGTGTCAAGTTTCAAGAAGCTAGCACAAACCATGTTGGATTTAGAGTTCCAAATACATCTATCAATATAGGAGAAAACAGAGTGAAACCTAAAAATTCAAACTGTTACTGGAAATGAACGCTTCAACATAGAAGAATGAAATTTGGGGAACCAAGTCGCCTTAGTGTACTGATCATTACCTGAAAGTATCATCCAGTTTGGGTGAAAAAATATTTGCTGAGATTTCTGGAGATTCGTAATTTTTGGAGACTTGGCAAACCCTTCCCATGAAAGTGTTTCTCGCCAGTCACTGCTTAGGGCTACATCAAGAGGAAACAAAACGTAGAGATAGAACGTGAAACTACTTTGCTGTGTCAAGTTTCAAGAAGCTAGCACAAACCGTTTTGGATTTAGCGTTCCAAATACATCTATCAATATAGGAGAAAACAGAGTGAAACCTAAAAATTCAAACTGTTACTGGAAATGAACGCTTCAACATAGAAGAACGAAATTTGGGGAACCAAGTCGCCTTAGTGTACTGATCATTACCTGAAAGTATCATCCAGTTTGGGTGAAAAAATATTTGCTGAGATTTCTGGAGATTCGTAATTTTTGGAAGCTTGGCAACCCCTTCCCATGAAAGTGTTTCTCGCCAGTCACTGCTTAGGGCTACATCAAGAGGAAACAAAACGTAGAGATAGAATGTGAAACTACTTTGTTGTGTCAAGCTTCAAGAAGCTACCACAAATCGTGTTGGGTTTAGAGTTCCAATACATCTATCAATATAGGAGAAAACAGAGTGAAACTTAAAAATTCAAACTGTTAGTGGAAATGAACGCTTCAACATAGAAGAACGAAATTTGGGGAACCAAGTCGCCTTAGTGTACTGATCATTACCTGAAAGTATCATCCAGTTTGGGTGAAAAAATATTTGCTGAGATTTCTGGAGATTCGTAATTTTTGGAAGCTTGGCAACCCCTTCCCATGAAAGTGTTTCTCGCCAGTCACTGCTTAGGGCTACATCAAGAGGAAACAAAACGTAGAGATAGAACGTGAAACTACTTTGTTGTGTCAAGTTTCAAGAAGCTAGCACAAACCGTGTTGGATTTAGAGTTCCAAATACATCTATCAATATAGGAGAAAAGAGAGTGAAACCTAAAAATTCAAACTGTTACTGGAAATGAACGCTTCAACATAGAAGAACGAAATTTGGGGAACCAAGTCGCCTTAGTGTACTGATCATTACCTGAAAGTATCATCCAGTTTGGGTGAAAAAATATTTGCTGAGATTTCTGGAGATTCGTAATTTTTGGAAGCTTGGCAACCCCTTCCCATGAAAGTGTTTCTCGCCAGTCACTGCCTAGGGCAACATCAAGAGGAAACAAAACGTAGAGATAGAAAGTGAAACTACTTTGTTGTGTCAAGTTTCAAGAAGCTAGCACAAACCGTGTTGGATTTAGAGTTCCAAATACATCTATCAATATAGGAGAAAACAGAGTGAAACCTAAAAATTCAAACTGTTACTGGAAATGAACGCTTCAACACAGAAGAACGAAATTTGGGGAACCAAGTCGTCTTAGTGTACTGATCATTACCTGAAAGTATCATCCAGTTTGGGTGAAAAAAATATTTGCTGAGATTTCTGGAGATTCGTAATTTTTGGAAGCTTGGCAACCCCTTCCCATGAAAGTGTTACTCGCCAGTCACTGCTTAGGGCAACATCAAGAGGAAACAAAACGTAGAGATAGAACGTGAAACTACTTTGTTGTGTCAAGTTTCAAGAAGCTAGAACAAACCGTGTTGGATTTAGAGTTCCAAATACATCTATCAATATAGGAGAAAACAGAGTGAAACCTAAAAATTCAAACTGTTACTGGAAATGAACGCTTCAACATAGAAGAACGAAATTTGGGGAACCAAGTCGCCTTAGTGTACTGATCATTACCTGAAAGTATCATCCAGTTTGGGTGAAAAAATATTTGCTGAGATTTCTGGAGATTCGTAATTTTGGGAAGCTTGGCAACCCCTTCCCATGAAAGTGTTTCTCGCCAGTCACTGCTTAGGGCTACATCAAGAGGAAACAAAACGTAGAGATAGAATGTGAAACTACTTTGTTGTGTCAAGTTTCAAGAAGCTAGCACAAACCATGTTGGATTTAGAGTTCCAAATACATCTATCAATATAGGAGAAAACAGAGTGAAACCTAAAAATTCAAACTGTTACTGGAAATGAACGCTTCAACATAGAAGAATGAAATTTGGGGAACCAAGTCGCCTTAGTGTACTGATCATTACCTGAAAGTATCATCCAGTTTGGGTGAAAAAATATTTGCTGAGATTTCTGGAGATTCGTAATTTTTGGAGACTTGGCAAACCCTTCCCATGAAAGTGTTTCTCGCCAGTCACTGCTTAGGGCTACATCAAGAGGAAACAAAACGTAGAGATAGAACGTGAAACTACTTTGCTGTGTCAAGTTTCAAGAAGCTAGCACAAACCGTGTTGGATTTAGAGTTCCAAATACATCTATCAATATAGGAGAAAACAGAGTGAAACCTAAAAATTCAAACTGTTACTGGAAATGAACGCTTCAACATAGAAGAACGAAATTTGGGGAACCAAGTCGCCTTAGTGTACTGATCATTACCTGAAAGTATCATCCAGTTTGGGTGAAAAAATATTTGCTGAGATTTCTGGAGATTCGTAATTTTTGGAAGCTTGGCAACCCCTTCCCATGAAAGTGTTTCTCGCCAGTCACTGCCTAGGGCAACATCAAGAGGAAACAAAACGTAGAGATAGAACGTGAAACTACTTTGTTGTGTCAAGTTTCAAGAAGCTAGCACAAACCGTGTTGGATTTAGAGTTCCAAATACATCTATCAATATAGGAGAAAACAGAGTGAAACCTAAAAATTCAAACTGGTACTGGAAATGAACGCTTCAACATAGAAGAACGAAATTTGGGGAACCAAGTCGCCTTAGTGTACTGATCATTACCTGAAAGTATCATCCAGTTTGGGTGAAAAAATATTTGCTGAGATTTCTGGAGATTCGTAATTTTTGGAGACTTGGCAAACCCTTCCCATGAAAGTGTTTCTCGCCAGTCACTGCTTAGGGCTACATGAAGAGGAAACAAAACGTAGAGATAGAACGTGAAACTACTTTGTTGTGTCAAGTTTCAAGAAGCTAGCAAAACCGTGTTGGATTTAGAGTTCCAAATACATCTATCAATATAGGAGAAAACAGAGTGAAACCTAAAAATTCAAACTGTTACTGGAAATGAACGCTTCAACACAGAAGAACGAAATTTGGGGAACCAAGTCGTCTTAGTGTACTGATCATTACCTGAAAGTATCATCCAGTTTGGGTGAAAAAAATATTTGCTGAGATTTCTGGAGATTCGTAATTTTTGGAAGCTTGGCAACCCCTTCCCATGAAAGTGTTACTCGCCAGTCACTGCTTAGGGCAACATCAAGAGGAAACAAAACGTAGAGATAGAACGTGAAACTACTTTGTTGTGTCAAGTTTCAAGAAGCTAGAACAAACCGTGTTGGATTTAGAGTTCCAAATACATCTATCAATATAGGAGAAAACAGAGTGAAACCTAAAAATTCAAACTGTTACTGGAAATGAACGCTTCAACATAGAAGAACGAAATTTGGGGAACCAAGTCGCCTTAGTGTACTGATCATTACCTGAAAGTATCATCCAGTTTGGGTGAAAAAATATTTGCTGAGATTTCTGGAGATTCGTAATTTTTGGAAGCTTGGCAACCCCTTCCCATGAAAGTGTTTCTCGCCAGTCACTGCTTAGGGCTACATCAAGAGGAAACAAAACGTAGAGATAGAATGTGAAACTACTTTGTTGTGTCAAGTTTCAAGAAGCTAGCACAAACCATGTTGGATTTAGAGTTCCAAATACATCTATCAATATAGGAGAAAACAGAGTGAAACCTAAAAATTCAAACTGTTACTGGAAATGAACGCTTCAACATAGAAGAATGAAATTTGGGGAACCAAGTCGCCTTAGTGTACTCATCATTACCTGAAAGTATCATCCAGTTTGGGTGAAAAAATATTTGCTGAGATTTCTGGAGATTCGTAATTTTTGGAAGCTTGGCAAACCCTTCCCATGAAAGTGTTTCTCGCCAGTCACTGCTTAGGGCTACATCAAGAGGAAACAAAACGTAGAGATAGAACGTGAAACTACTTTGCTGTGTCAAGTTTCAAGAAGCTAGCACAAACCGTTTTGGATTTAGCGTTCCAAATACATCTATCAATATAGGAGAAAACAGAGTGAAACCTAAAAATTCAAACTGTTACTGGAAATGAACGCTTCAACATAGAAGAACGAAATTTGGGGAACCAAGTCGCCTTAGTGTACTGATCATTACCTGAAAGTATCATCCAGTTTGGGTGAAAAAATATTTGCTGAGATTTCTGGAGATTCGTAATTTTTGGAAGCTTGGCAACCCCTTCCCATGAAAGTGTTTCTCGCCAGTCACTGCTTAGGGCTACATCAAGAGGAAACAAAACGTAGAGATAGAATGTGAAACTACTTTGTTGTGTCAAGCTTCAAGAAGCTACCACAAATCGTGTTGGGTTTAGAGTTCCAATACATCTATCAATATAGGAGAAAACAGAGTGAAACTTAAAAATTCAAACTGTTAGTGGAAATGAACGCTTCAACATAGAAGAACGAAATTTGGGGAACCAAGTCGCCTTAGTGTACTGATCATTACCTGAAAGTATCATCCAGTTTGGGTGAAAAAATATTTGCTGAGATTTCTGGAGATTCGTAATTTTTGGAAGCTTGGCAACCCCTTCCCATGAAAGTGTTTCTCGCCAGTCACTGCTTAGGGCTACATCAAGAGGAAACAAAACGTAGAGATAGAACGTGAAACTACTTTGTTGTGTCAAGTTTCAAGAAGCTAGCACAAACCGTCTTGGATTTAGAGTTCCAAATACATCTATCAATATAGGAGAAAACAGAGTGAAACCTAAAAATTCAAACTGTTACTGGAAATGAACGCTTCAACATAGAAGAACGAAATTTGGGGAACCAAGTCGCCTTAGTGTACTGATCATTACCTGAAAGTATCATCCAGTTTGGGTGAAAAAATATTTGCTGAGATTTCTGGAGATTCGTAATTTTTGGAAGCTTGGCAACCCCTTCCCATGAAAGTGTTTCTCGCCAGTCACTGCTTAGGGCTACATCAAGAGGAAACAAAACGTAGAGATAGAACGTGAAACTACTTTGTTGTGTCAAGTTTCAAGAAGCTAGCACAAACCATGTTGGATTTAGAGTTCCAAATACATCTATCAATATAGGAGAAAAGAGAGTGAAACCTAAAAATTCAAACTGTTACTGGAAATGAACGCTTCAACACAGAAGAACGAAATTTGGGGAACCAAGTCGTCTTAGTGTACTGATCATTACCTGAAAGTATCATCCAGTTTGGGTGAAAAAAATATTTGCTGAGATTTCTGGAGATTCGTAATTTTTGGAAGCTTGGCAACCCCTTCCCATGAAAGTGTTACTCGCCAGTCACTGCTTAGGGCAACATCAAGAGGAAACAAAACGTAGAGATAGAACGTGAAACTACTTTGTTGTGTCAAGTTTCAAGAAGCTAGAACAAACCGTGTTGGATTTAGAGTTCCAAATACATCTATCAATATAGGAGAAAACAGAGTGAAACCTAAAAATTCAAACTGTTACTGGAAATGAACGCTTCAACATAGAAGAACGAAATTTGGGGAACCAAGTCGCCTTAGTGTACTGATCATTACCTGAAAGTATCATCCAGTTTGGGTGAAAAAATATTTGCTGAGATTTCTGGAGATTCGTAATTTTTGGAAGCTTGGCAACCCCTTCCCATGAAAGTGTTTCTCGCCAGTCACTGCTTAGGGCTACATCAAGAGGAAACAAAACGTAGAGATAGAATGTGAAACTACTTTGTTGTGTCAAGTTTCAAGAAGCTAGCACAAACCATGTTGGATTTAGAGTTCCAAATACATCTATCAATATAGGAGAAAACAGAGTGAAACCTAAAAATTCAAACTGTTACTGGAAATGAACGCTTCAACATAGAAGAATGAAATTTGGGGAACCAAGTCGCCTTAGTGTACTCATCATTACCTGAAAGTATCATCCAGTTTGGGTGAAAAAATATTTGCTGAGATTTCTGGAGATTCGTAATTTTTGGAAGCTTGGCAAACCCTTCCCATGAAAGTGTTTCTCGCCAGTCACTGCTTAGGGCTACATCAAGAGGAAACAAAACGTAGAGATAGAACGTGAAACTACTTTGCTGTGTCAAGTTTCAAGAAGCTAGCACAAACCGTTTTGGATTTAGCGTTCCAAATACATCTATCAATATAGGAGAAAACAGAGTGAAACCTAAAAATTCAAACTGTTACTGGAAATGAACGCTTCAACATAGAAGAACGAAATTTGGGGAACCAAGTCGCCTTAGTGTACTGATCATTACCTGAAAGTATCATCCAGTTTGGGTGAAAAAATATTTGCTGAGATTTCTGGAGATTCGTAATTTTTGGAAGCTTGGCAACCCCTTCCCATGAAAGTGTTTCTCGCCAGTCACTGCTTAGGGCTACATCAAGAGGAAACAAAACGTAGAGATAGAATGTGAAACTACTTTGTTGTGTCAAGCTTCAAGAAGCTACCACAAATCGTGTTGGGTTTAGAGTTCCAATACATCTATCAATATAGGAGAAAACAGAGTGAAACTTAAAAATTCAAACTGTTAGTGGAAATGAACGCTTCAACATAGAAGAACGAAATTTGGGGAACCAAGTCGCCTTAGTGTACTGATCATTACCTGAAAGTATCATCCAGTTTGGGTGAAAAAATATTTGCTGAGATTTCTGGAGATTCGTAATTTTTGGAAGCTTGGCAACCCCTTCCCATGAAAGTGTTTCTCGCCAGTCACTGCTTAGGGCTACATCAAGAGGAAACAAAACGTAGAGATAGAACGTGAAACTACTTTGTTGTGTCAAGTTTCAAGAAGCTAGCACAAACCGTCTTGGATTTAGAGTTCCAAATACATCTATCAATATAGGAGAAAACAGAGTGAAACCTAAAAATTCAAACTGTTACTGGAAATGAACGCTTCAACATAGAAGAACGAAATTTGGGGAACCAAGTCGCCTTAGTGTACTGATCATTACCTGAAAGTATCATCCAGTTTGGGTGAAAAAATATTTGCTGAGATTTCTGGAGATTCGTAATTTTTGGAAGCTTGGCAACCCCTTCCCATGAAAGTGTTTCTCGCCAGTCACTGCTTAGGGCTACATCAAGAGGAAACAAAACGTAGAGATAGAACGTGAAACTACTTTGTTGTGTCAAGTTTCAAGAAGCTAGCACAAACCATGTTGGATTTAGAGTTCCAAATACATCTATCAATATAGGAGAAAACAGAGTGAAACCTAAAAATTCAAACTGTTACTGGAAATGAACGCTTCAACATAGAAGAATGAAATTTGGGGAACCAAGTCGCCTTAGTGTACTGATAATTACCTGAAAGTATCATCCAGTTTGGGTGAAAAAATATTTGCTGAGATTTCTGGAGATTCGTAATTTTTGGAGACTTGGCAAACCCTTCCCATGAAAGTGTTTCTCGCCAGTCACTGCTTAGGGCTACATCAAGAGGAAACAAAACGTAGAGATAGAACGTGAAACTACTTTGCTGTGTCAAGTTTCAAGAAGCTAGCACAAACCGTTTTGGATTTAGCGTTCCAAATACATCTATCAATATAGTAGAAAAGAGAGTGAAACCTAAAAATTCAAACTGTTACTGGAAATGAACGCTTCAACATAGAAGAATGAAATTTGGGGAACCAAGTCGCCTTAGTGTACTGATCATTACCTGAAAGTATCATCCAGTTTGGGTGAAAAAATATTTGCTGAGATTTCTGGAGATTCGTAATTTTGGGAAGCTTGGCAACCCCTTCCCATGAAAGTGTTTCTCGCCAGTCACTGCTTAGGGCTACATCAAGAGGAAACAAAACGTAGAGATAGAATGTGAAACTACTTTGTTGTGTCAAGTTTCAAGAAGCTAGCACAAACCATGTTGGATTTAGAGTTCCAAATACATCTATCAATATAGGAGAAAACAGAGTGAAACCTAAAAATTCAAACTGTTACTGGAAATGAACGCTTCAACATAGAAGAATGAAATTTGGGGAACCAAGTCGCCTTAGTTTACTGATCATTACCTGAAAGTATCATCCAGTTTGGGTGAAAAAATATTTGCTGAGATTTCTGGAGATTCGTAATTTTTGGAGACTTGGCAAACCCTTCCCATGAAAGTGTTTCTCGCCAGTCACTGCTTAGGGCTACATCAAGAGGAAACAAAACGTAGAGATAGAACGTGAAACTACTTTGCTGTGTCAAGTTTCAAGAAGCTAGCACAAACCGTGTTGGATTTAGAGTTCCAAATACATCTATCAATATAGGAGAAAACAGAGTGAAACCTAAAAATTCAAACTGTTACTGGAAATGAACGCTTCAACATAGAAGAACGAAATTTGGGGAACCAAGTCGCCTTAGTGTACTGATCATTACCTGAAAGTATCATCCAGTTTGGGTGAAAAAATATTTGCTGAGATTTCTGGAGATTCGTAATTTTTGGAAGCTTGGCAACCCCTTCCCATGAAAGTGTTTCTCGCCAGTCACTGCCTAGGGCAACATCAAGAGGAAACAAAACGTAGAGATAGAACGTGAAACTACTTTGTTGTGTCAAGTTTCAAGAAGCTAGCACAAACCGTGTTGGATTTAGAGTTCCAAATACATCTATCAATATAGGAGAAAACAGAGTGAAACCTAAAAATTCAAACTGGTACTGGAAATGAACGCTTCAACATAGAAGAACGAAATTTGGGGAACCAAGTCGCCTTAGTGTACTGATCATTACCTGAAAGTATCATCCAGTTTGGGTGAAAAAATATTTGCTGAGATTTCTGGAGATTCGTAATTTTTGGAGACTTGGCAAACCCTTCCCATGAAAGTGTTTCTCGCCAGTCACTGCTTAGGGCTACATGAAGAGGAAACAAAACGTAGAGATAGAACGTGAAACTACTTTGTTGTGTCAAGTTTCAAGAAGCTAGCAAAACCGTGTTGGATTTAGAGTTCCAAATACATCTATCAATATAGGAGAAAACAGAGTGAAACCTAAAAATTCAAACTGTTACTGGAAATGAACGCTTCAACACAGAAGAACGAAATTTGGGGAACCAAGTCGTCTTAGTGTACTGATCATTACCTGAAAGTATCATCCAGTTTGGGTGAAAAAAATATTTGCTGAGATTTCTGGAGATTCGTAATTTTTGGAAGCTTGGCAACCCCTTCCCATGAAAGTGTTACTCGCCAGTCACTGCTTAGGGCAACATCAAGAGGAAACAAAACGTAGAGATAGAACGTGAAACTACTTTGTTGTGTCAAGTTTCAAGAAGCTAGAACAAACCGTGTTGGATTTAGAGTTCCAAATACATCTATCAATATAGGAGAAAACAGAGTGAAACCTAAAAATTCAAACTGTTACTGGAAATGAACGCTTCAACATAGAAGAACGAAATTTGGGGAACCAAGTCGCCTTAGTGTACTGATCATTACCTGAAAGTATCATCCAGTTTGGGTGAAAAAATATTTGCTGAGATTTCTGGAGATTCGTAATTTTTGGAAGCTTGGCAACCCCTTCCCATGAAAGTGTTTCTCGCCAGTCACTGCTTAGGGCTACATCAAGAGGAAACAAAACGTAGAGATAGAACGTGAACCTACTTTGCTGTGTCAAGTTTCAAGAAGCTAGCACAAACCGTGTTGGATTTAGAGTTCCAAATACATCTATCAATATAGGAGAAAACAGAGTGAAACCTAAAAATTCAAACTGTTACTGGAAATGAACGCTTCAACATAGAAGAACGAAATTTGGGGAACCAAGTCGCCTTAGTGTACTGATCATTACCTGAAAGTATCATCCAGTTTGGGTGAAAAAATATTTGCTGAGATTTCTGGAGATTCGTAATTTTTGGAAGCTTGGCAACCCCTTCCCATGAAAGTGTTTCTCGCCAGTCACTGCCTAGGGCAACATCAAGAGGAAACAAAACGTAGAGATAGAACGTGAAACTACTTTGTTGTGTCAAGTTTCAAGAAGCTAGCACAAACCGTGTTGGATTTAGAGTTCCAAATACATCTATCAATATAGGAGAAAACAGAGTGAAACCTAAAAATTCAAACTGTTACTGGAAATGAACGCTTCAACATAGAAGAATGAAATTTGGGGAACCAAGTCGCCTTAGTGTACTGATCATTACCTGAAAGTATCATCCAGTTTGGGTGAAAAAATATTTGCTGAGATTTCTGGAGATTCGTAATTTTTGGAGACTTGGCAAACCCTTCCCATGAAAGTGTTTCTCGCCAGTCACTGCTTAGGGCTACATCAAGAGGAAACAAAACGTAGAGATAGAACGTGAAACTACTTTGTTGTGTCAAGTTTCAAGAAGCTAGAACAAACCGTGTTGGATTTAGAGTTCCAAATACATCTATCAATATAGGAGAAAACAGAGTGAAACCTAAAAATTCAAACTGTTACTGGAAATGAACGCTTCAACATAGAAGAATGAAATTTGGGGAACCAAGTCGCCTTAGTGTACTGATCATTACCTGAAAGTATCATCCAGTTTGGGTGAAAAAATATTTGCTGAGATTTCTGGAGATTCGTAATTTTTGGAGACTTGGCAAACCCTTCCCATGAAAGTGTTTCTCGCCAGTCACTGCTTAGGGCTACATCAAGAGGAAACAAAACGTAGAGATAGAACGTGAAACTACTTTGCTGTGTCAAGTTTCAAGAAGCTAGCACAAACCGTGTTGGATTTAGAGTTCCAAATACATCTATCAATATAGGAGAAAACAGAGTGAAACCTAAAAATTCAAACTGTTACTGGAAATGAACGCTTCAACATAGAAGAACGAAATTTGGGGAACCAAGTCGCCTTAGTGTACTGATCATTACCTGAAAGTATCATCCAGTTTGGGTGAAAAAATATTTGCTGAGATTTCTGGAGATTCGTAATTTTTGGAAGCTTGGCAACCCCTTCCCATGAAAGTGTTTCTCGCCAGTCACTGCCTAGGGCAACATCAAGAGGAAACAAAACGTAGAGATAGAACGTGAAACTACTTTGTTGTGTCAAGTTTCAAGAAGCTAGCACAAACCGTGTTGGATTTAGAGTTCCAAATACATCTATCAATATAGGAGAAAACAGAGTGAAACCTAAAAATTCAAACTGGTACTGGAAATGAACGCTTCAACATAGAAGAACGAAATTTGGGGAACCAAGTCGCCTTAGTGTACTGATCATTACCTGAAAGTATCATCCAGTTTGGGTGAAAAAATATTTGCTGAGATTTCTGGAGATTCGTAATTTTTGGAGACTTGGCAAACCCTTCCCATGAAAGTGTTTCTCGCCAGTCACTGCTTAGGGCTACATGAAGAGGAAACAAAACGTAGAGATAGAACGTGAAACTACTTTGTTGTGTCAAGTTTCAAGAAGCTAGCAAAACCGTGTTGGATTTAGAGTTCCAAATACATCTATCAATATAGGAGAAAACAGAGTGAAACCTAAAAATTCAAACTGTTACTGGAAATGAACGCTTCAACACAGAAGAACGAAATTTGGGGAACCAAGTCGTCTTAGTGTACTGATCATTACCTGAAAGTATCATCCAGTTTGGGTGAAAAAAATATTTGCTGAGATTTCTGGAGATTCGTAATTTTTGGAAGCTTGGCAACCCCTTCCCATGAAAGTGTTACTCGCCAGTCACTGCTTAGGGCAACATCAAGAGGAAACAAAACGTAGAGATAGAACGTGAAACTACTTTGTTGTGTCAAGTTTCAAGAAGCTAGAACAAACCGTGTTGGATTTAGAGTTCCAAATACATCTATCAATATAGGAGAAAACAGAGTGAAACCTAAAAATTCAAACTGTTACTGGAAATGAACGCTTCAACATAGAAGAACGAAATTTGGGGAACCAAGTCGCCTTAGTGTACTGATCATTACCTGAAAGTATCATCCAGTTTGGGTGAAAAAATATTTGCTGAGATTTCTGGAGATTCGTAATTTTTGGAAGCTTGGCAACCCCTTCCCATGAAAGTGTTTCTCGCCAGTCACTGCTTAGGGCTACATCAAGAGGAAACAAAACGTAGAGATAGAACGTGAACCTACTTTGCTGTGTCAAGTTTCAAGAAGCTAGCACAAACCGTGTTGGATTTAGAGTTCCAAATACATCTATCAATATAGGAGAAAACAGAGTGAAACCTAAAAATTCAAACTGTTACTGGAAATGAACGCTTCAACATAGAAGAACGAAATTTGGGGAACCAAGTCGCCTTAGTGTACTGATCATTACCTGAAAGTATCATCCAGTTTGGGTGAAAAAATATTTGCTGAGATTTCTGGAGATTCGTAATTTTTGGAAGCTTGGCAACCCCTTCCCATGAAAGTGTTTCTCGCCAGTCACTGCCTAGGGCAACATCAAGAGGAAACAAAACGTAGAGATAGAACGTGAAACTACTTTGTTGTGTCAAGTTTCAAGAAGCTAGCACAAACCGTGTTGGATTTAGAGTTCCAAATACATCTATCAATATAGGAGAAAACAGAGTGAAACCTAAAAATTCAAACTGTTACTGGAAATGAACGCTTCAACATAGAAGAATGAAATTTGGGGAACCAAGTCGCCTTAGTGTACTGATCATTACCTGAAAGTATCATCCAGTTTGGGTGAAAAAATATTTGCTGAGATTTCTGGAGATTCGTAATTTTTGGAGACTTGGCAAACCCTTCCCATGAAAGTGTTTCTCGCCAGTCACTGCTTAGGGCTACATCAAGAGGAAACAAAACGTAGAGATAGAACGTGAAACTACTTTGCTGTGTCAAGTTTCAAGAAGCTAGCACAAACCGTGTTGGATTTAGAGTTCCAAATACATCTATCAATATAGGAGAAAACAGAGTGAAACCTAAAAATTCAAACTGTTACTGGAAATGAACGCTTCAACATAGAAGAACGAAATTTGGGGAACCAAGTCGCCTTAGTGTACTGATCATTACCTGAAAGTATCATCCAGTTTGGGTGAAAAAATATTTGCTGAGATTTCTGGAGATTCGTAATTTTTGGAAGCTTGGCAACCCCTTCCCATGAAAGTGTTTCTCGCCAGTCACTGCCTAGGGCAACATCAAGAGGAAACAAAACGTAGAGATAGAACGTGAAACTACTTTGTTGTGTCAAGTTTCAAGAAGCTAGCACAAACCGTGTTGGATTTAGAGTTCCAAATACATCTATCAATATAGGAGAAAACAGAGTGAAACCTAAAAATTCAAACTGGTACTGGAAATGAACGCTTCAACATAGAAGAACGAAATTTGGGGAACCAAGTCGCCTTAGTGTACTGATCATTACCTGAAAGTATCATCCAGTTTGGGTGAAAAAATATTTGCTGAGATTTCTGGAGATTCGTAATTTTTGGAGACTTGGCAAACCCTTCCCATGAAAGTGTTTCTCGCCAGTCACTGCTTAGGGCTACATGAAGAGGAAACAAAACGTAGAGATAGAACGTGAAACTACTTTGTTGTGTCAAGTTTCAAGAAGCTAGCAAAACCGTGTTGGATTTAGAGTTCCAAATACATCTATCAATATAGGAGAAAACAGAGTGAAACCTAAAAATTCAAACTGTTACTGGAAATGAACGCTTCAACACAGAAGAACGAAATTTGGGGAACCAAGTCGTCTTAGTGTACTGATCATTACCTGAAAGTATCATCCAGTTTGGGTGAAAAAAATATTTGCTGAGATTTCTGGAGATTCGTAATTTTTGGAAGCTTGGCAACCCCTTCCCATGAAAGTGTTACTCGCCAGTCACTGCTTAGGGCAACATCAAGAGGAAACAAAACGTAGAGATAGAACGTGAAACTACTTTGTTGTGTCAAGTTTCAAGAAGCTAGAACAAACCGTGTTGGATTTAGAGTTCCAAATACATCTATCAATATAGGAGAAAACAGAGTGAAACCTAAAAATTCAAACTGTTACTGGAAATGAACGCTTCAACATAGAAGAACGAAATTTGGGGAACCAAGTCGCCTTAGTGTACTGATCATTACCTGAAAGTATCATCCAGTTTGGGTGAAAAAATATTTGCTGAGATTTCTGGAGATTCGTAATTTTTGGAAGCTTGGCAACCCCTTCCCATGAAAGTGTTTCTCGCCAGTCACTGCTTAGGGCTACATCAAGAGGAAACAAAACGTAGAGATAGAATGTGAAACTACTTTGTTGTGTCAAGTTTCAAGAAGCTAGCACAAACCATGTTGGATTTAGAGTTCCAAATACATCTATCAATATAGGAGAAAACAGAGTGAAACCTAAAAATTCAAACTGTTACTGGAAATGAACGCTTCAACATAGAAGAATGAAATTTGGGGAACCAAGTCGCCTTAGTGTACTCATCATTACCTGAAAGTATCATCCAGTTTGGGTGAAAAAATATTTGCTGAGATTTCTGGAGATTCGTAATTTTTGGAAGCTTGGCAAACCCTTCCCATGAAAGTGTTTCTCGCCAGTCACTGCTTAGGGCTACATCAAGAGGAAACAAAACGTAGAGATAGAACGTGAAACTACTTTGCTGTGTCAAGTTTCAAGAAGCTAGCACAAACCGTTTTGGATTTAGCGTTCCAAATACATCTATCAATATAGGAGAAAACAGAGTGAAACCTAAAAATTCAAACTGTTACTGGAAATGAACGCTTCAACATAGAAGAACGAAATTTGGGGAACCAAGTCGCCTTAGTGTACTGATCATTACCTGAAAGTATCATCCAGTTTGGGTGAAAAAATATTTGCTGAGATTTCTGGAGATTCGTAATTTTTGGAAGCTTGGCAACCCCTTCCCATGAAAGTGTTTCTCGCCAGTCACTGCTTAGGGCTACATCAAGAGGAAACAAAACGTAGAGATAGAATGTGAAACTACTTTGTTGTGTCAAGCTTCAAGAAGCTACCACAAATCGTGTTGGGTTTAGAGTTCCAATACATCTATCAATATAGGAGAAAACAGAGTGAAACTTAAAAATTCAAACTGTTAGTGGAAATGAACGCTTCAACATAGAAGAACGAAATTTGGGGAACCAAGTCGCCTTAGTGTACTGATCATTACCTGAAAGTATCATCCAGTTTGGGTGAAAAAATATTTGCTGAGATTTCTGGAGATTCGTAATTTTTGGAAGCTTGGCAACCCCTTCCCATGAAAGTGTTTCTCGCCAGTCACTGCTTAGGGCTACATCAAGAGGAAACAAAACGTAGAGATAGAACGTGAAACTACTTTGTTGTGTCAAGTTTCAAGAAGCTAGCACAAACCGTCTTGGATTTAGAGTTCCAAATACATCTATCAATATAGGAGAAAACAGAGTGAAACCTAAAAATTCAAACTGTTACTGGAAATGAACGCTTCAACATAGAAGAACGAAATTTGGGGAACCAAGTCGCCTTAGTGTACTGATCATTACCTGAAAGTATCATCCAGTTTGGGTGAAAAAATATTTGCTGAGATTTCTGGAGATTCGTAATTTTTGGAAGCTTGGCAACCCCTTCCCATGAAAGTGTTTCTCGCCAGTCACTGCTTAGGGCTACATCAAGAGGAAACAAAACGTAGAGATAGAACGTGAAACTACTTTGTTGTGTCAAGTTTCAAGAAGCTAGCACAAACCATGTTGGATTTAGAGTTCCAAATACATCTATCAATATAGGAGAAAACAGAGTGAAACCTAAAAATTCAAACTGTTACTGGAAATGAACGCTTCAACATAGAAGAATGAAATTTGGGGAACCAAGTCGCCTTAGTGTACTGATCATTACCTGAAAGTATCATCCAGTTTGGGTGAAAAAATATTTGCTGAGATTTCTGGAGATTCGTAATTTTTGGAAGCTTGGCAACCCCTTCCCATGAAAGTGTTTCTCGCCAGTCACTGCTTAGGGCTACATCAAGAGGAAACAAAACGTAGAGATAGAATGTGAAACTACTTTGTTGTGTCAAGCTTCAAGAAGCTACCACAAATCGTGTTGGGTTTAGAGTTCCAATACATCTATCAATATAGGAGAAAACAGAGTGAAACTTAAAAATTCAAACTGTTAGTGGAAATGAACGCTTCAACATAGAAGAACGAAATTTGGGGAACCAAGTCGCCTTAGTGTACTGATCATTACCTGAAAGTATCATCCAGTTTGGGTGAAAAAATATTTGCTGAGATTTCTGGAGATTCGTAATTTTTGGAAGCTTGGCAACCCCTTCCCATGAAAGTGTTTCTCGCCAGTCACTGCTTAGGGCTACATCAAGAGGAAACAAAACGTAGAGATAGAACGTGAAACTACTTTGTTGTGTCAAGTTTCAAGAAGCTAGCACAAACCGTCTTGGATTTAGAGTTCCAAATACATCTATCAATATAGGAGAAAACAGAGTGAAACCTAAAAATTCAAACTGTTACTGGAAATGAACGCTTCAACATAGAAGAACGAAATTTGGGGAACCAAGTCGCCTTAGTGTACTGATCATTACCTGAAAGTATCATCCAGTTTGGGTGAAAAAATATTTGCTGAGATTTCTGGAGATTCGTAATTTTTGGAAGCTTGGCAACCCCTTCCCATGAAAGTGTTTCTCGCCAGTCACTGCTTAGGGCTACATCAAGAGGAAACAAAACGTAGAGATAGAACGTGAAACTACTTTGTTGTGTCAAGTTTCAAGAAGCTAGCACAAACCATGTTGGATTTAGAGTTCCAAATACATCTATCAATATAGGAGAAAACAGAGTGAAACCTAAAAATTCAAACTGTTACTGGAAATGAACGCTTCAACATAGAAGAATGAAATTTGGGGAACCAAGTCGCCTTAGTGTACTGATCATTACCTGAAAGTATCATCCAGTTTGGGTGAAAAAATATTTGCTGAGATTTCTGGAGATTCGTAATTTTTGGAGACTTGGCAAACCCTTCCCATGAAAGTGTTTCTCGCCAGTCACTGCTTAGGGCTACATCAAGAGGAAACAAAACGTAGAGATAGAACGTGAAACTACTTTGCTGTGTCAAGTTTCAAGAAGCTAGCACAAACCGTTTTGGATTTAGCGTTCCAAATACATCTATCAATATAGGAGAAAAGAGAGTGAAACCTAAAAATTCAAACTGTTACTGGAAATGAACGCTTCAACATAGAAGAATGAAATTTGGGGAACCAAGTCGCCTTAGTGTACTGATCATTACCTGAAAGTATCATCCAGTTTGGGTGAAAAAATATTTGCTGAGATTTCTGGAGATTCGTAATTTTTGGAGACTTGGCAAACCCTTCCCATGAAAGTGTTTCTCGCCAGTCACTGCTTAGGGCTACATGAAGAGGAAACAAAACGTAGAGATAGAACGTGAAACTACTTTGTTGTGTCAAGTTTCAAGAAGCTAGCAAAACCGTGTTGGATTTAGAGTTCCAAATACATCTATCAATATAGGAGAAAACAGAGTGAAACCTAAAAATTCAAACTGTTACTGGAAATGAACGCTTCAACACAGAAGAACGAAATTTGGGGAACCAAGTCGTCTTAGTGTACTGATCATTACCTGAAAGTATCATCCAGTTTGGGTGAAAAAAATATTTGCTGAGATTTCTGGAGATTCGTAATTTTTGGAAGCTTGGCAACCCCTTCCCATGAAAGTGTTACTCGCCAGTCACTGCTTAGGGCAACATCAAGAGGAAACAAAACGTAGAGATAGAACGTGAAACTACTTTGTTGTGTCAAGTTTCAAGAAGCTAGAACAAACCGTGTTGGATTTAGAGTTCCAAATACATCTATCAATATAGGAGAAAACAGAGTGAAACCTAAAAATTCAAACTGTTACTGGAAATGAACGCTTCAACATAGAAGAACGAAATTTGGGGAACCAAGTCGCCTTAGTGTACTGATCATTACCTGAAAGTATCATCCAGTTTGGGTGAAAAAATATTTGCTGAGATTTCTGGAGATTCGTAATTTTTGGAAGCTTGGCAACCCCTTCCCATGAAAGTGTTTCTCGCCAGTCACTGCTTAGGGCTACATCAAGAGGAAACAAAACGTAGAGATAGAATGTGAAACTACTTTGTTGTGTCAAGCTTCAAGAAGCTACCACAAATCGTGTTGGGTTTAGAGTTCCAATACATCTATCAATATAGGAGAAAACAGAGTGAAACTTAAAAATTCAAACTGTTAGTGGAAATGAACGCTTCAACATAGAAGAACGAAATTTGGGGAACCAAGTCGCCTTAGTGTACTGATCATTACCTGAAAGTATCATCCAGTTTGGGTGAAAAAATATTTGCTGAGATTTCTGGAGATTCGTAATTTTTGGAAGCTTGGCAACCCCTTCCCATGAAAGTGTTTCTCGCCAGTCACTGCTTAGGGCTACATCAAGAGGAAACAAAACGTAGAGATAGAACGTGAAACTACTTTGTTGTGTCAAGTTTCAAGAAGCTAGCACAAACCGTCTTGGATTTAGAGTTCCAAATACATCTATCAATATAGGAGAAAACAGAGTGAAACCTAAAAATTCAAACTGTTACTGGAAATGAACGCTTCAACATAGAAGAACGAAATTTGGGGAACCAAGTCGCCTTAGTGTACTGATCATTACCTGAAAGTATCATCCAGTTTGGGTGAAAAAATATTTGCTGAGATTTCTGGAGATTCGTAATTTTTGGAAGCTTGGCAACCCCTTCCCATGAAAGTGTTTCTCGCCAGTCACTGCTTAGGGCTACATCAAGAGGAAACAAAACGTAGAGATAGAATGTGAAACTACTTTGTTGTGTCAAGCTTCAAGAAGCTACCACAAATCGTGTTGGGTTTAGAGTTCCAATACTTCTATCAATATAGGAGAAAACAGAGTGAAACTTAAAAATTCAAACTGTTAGTGGAAATGAACGCTTCAACATAGAAGAACGAAATTTGGGGAACCAAGTCGCCTTAGTGTACTGATCATTACCTGAAAGTATCATCCAGTTTGGGTGAAAAAATATTTGCTGAGATTTCTGGAGATTCGTAATTTTTGGAAGCTTGGCAACCCCTTCCCATGAAAGTGTTTCTCGCCAGTCACTGCTTAGGGCTACATCAAGAGGAAACAAAACGTAGAGATAGAACGTGAAACTACTTTGTTGTGTCAAGTTTCAAGAAGCTAGCACAAACCGTGTTGGATTTAGAGTTCCAAATACATCTATCAATATAGGAGAAAACAGAGTGAAACCTAAAAATTCAAACTGTTACTGGAAATGAACGCTTCAACATAGAAGAACGAAATTTGGGGAACCAAGTCGCCTTAGTGTACTGATCATTACCTGAAAGTATCATCCAGTTTGGGTGAAAAAATATTTGCTGAGATTTCTGGAGATTCGTAATTTTTGGAAGCTTGGCAACCCCTTCCCATGAAAGTGTTTCTCGCCAGTCACTGCTTAGGGCTACATCAAGAGGAAACAAAACGTAGAGATAGAATGTGAAACTACTTTGTTGTGTCAAGCTTCAAGAAGCTACCACAAATCGTGTTGGGTTTAGAGTTCCAATACATCTATCAATATAGGAGAAAACAGAGTGAAACTTAAAAATTCAAACTGTTAGTGGAAATGAACGCTTCAACATAGAAGAACGAAATTTGGGGAACCAAGTCGCCTTAGTGTACTGATCATTACCTGAAAGTATCATCCAGTTTGGGTGAAAAAATATTTGCTGAGATTTCTGGAGATTCGTAATTTTTGGAAGCTTGGCAACCCCTTCCCATGAAAGTGTTTCTCGCCATTCACTGCTTAGGGCTACATCAAGAGGAAACAAAACGTAGAGATAGAACGTGAAACTACTTTGTTGTGTCAAGTTTCAAGAAGCTAGCACAAACCGTGTTGGATTTAGAGTTCCAAATACATCTATCAATATAGGAGAAAAGAGAGTGAAACCTAAAAATTCAAACTGTTACTGGAAATGAACGCTTCAACATAGAAGAACGAAATTTGGGGAACCAAGTCGCCTTAGTGTACTGATCATTACCTGAAAGTATCATCCAGTTTGGGTGAAAAAATATTTGCTGAGATTTCTGGAGATTCGTAATTTTTGGAAGCTTGGCAACCCCTTCCCATGAAAGTGTTTCTCGCCAGTCACTGCCTAGGGCAACATCAAGAGGAAACAAAACGTAGAGATAGAAAGTGAAACTACTTTGTTGTGTCAAGTTTCAAGAAGCTAGCACAAACCGTGTTGGATTTAGAGTTCCAAATACATCTATCAATATAGGAGAAAACAGAGTGAAACCTAAAAATTCAAACTGTTACTGGAAATGAACGCTTCAACATAGAAGAACGAAATTTGGGGAACCAAGTCGCCTTAGTGTACTGATCATTACCTGAAAGTATCATCCAGTTTGGGTGAAAAAATATTTGCTGAGATTTCTGGAGATTCGTAATTTTTGGAAGCTTGGCAACCCCTTCCCATGAAAGTGTTTCTCGCCAGTCACTGCTTAGGGCTACATCAAGAGGAAACAAAACGTAGAGATAGAATGTGAAACTACTTTGTTGTGTCAAGCTTCAAGAAGCTACCACAAATCGTGTTGGGTTTAGAGTTCCAATACTTCTATCAATATAGGAGAAAACAGAGTGAAACTTAAAAATTCAAACTGTTAGTGGAAATGAACGCTTCAACATAGAAGAACGAAATTTGGGGAACCAAGTCGCCTTAGTGTACTGATCATTACCTGAAAGTATCATCCAGTTTGGGTGAAAAAATATTTGCTGAGATTTCTGGAGATTCGTAATTTTTGGAAGCTTGGCAACCCCTTCCCATGAAAGTGTTTCTCGCCAGTCACTGCTTAGGGCTACATCAAGAGGAAACAAAACGTAGAGATAGAACGTGAAACTACTTTGTTGTGTCAAGTTTCAAGAAGCTAGCACAAACCGTGTTGGATTTAGAGTTCCAAATACATCTATCAATATAGGAGAAAACAGAGTGAAACCTAAAAATTCAAACTGTTACTGGAAATGAACGCTTCAACATAGAAGAACGAAATTTGGGGAACCAAGTCGCCTTAGTGTACTGATCATTACCTGAAAGTATCATCCAGTTTGGGTGAAAAAATATTTGCTGAGATTTCTGGAGATTCGTAATTTTTGGAAGCTTGGCAACCCCTTCCCATGAAAGTGTTTCTCGCCAGTCACTGCTTAGGGCTACATCAAGAGGAAACAAAACGTAGAGATAGAATGTGAAACTACTTTGTTGTGTCAAGTTTCAAGAAGCTAGCACAAACCATGTTGGATTTAGAGTTCCAAATACATCTATCAATATAGGAGAAAACAGAGTGAAACCTAAAAATTCAAACTGTTACTGGAAATGAACGCTTCAACATAGAAGAATGAAATTTGGGGAACCAAGTCGCCTTAGTGTACTGATCATTACCTGAAAGTATCATCCAGTTTGGGTGAAAAAATATTTGCTGAGATTTCTGGAGATTCGTAATTTTTGGAGACTTGGCAAACCCTTCCCATGAAAGTGTTTCTCGCCAGTCACTGCTTAGGGCTACATCAAGAGGAAACAAAACGTAGAGATAGAACGTGAAACTACTTTGCTGTGTCAAGTTTCAAGAAGCTAGCACAAACCGTTTTGGATTTAGCGTTCCAAATACATCTATCAATATAGGAGAAAACAGAGTGAAACCTAAAAATTCAAACTGTTACTGGAAATGAACGCTTCAACATAGAAGAACGAAATTTGGGGAACCAAGTCGCCTTAGTGTACTGATCATTACCTGAAAGTATCATCCAGTTTGGGTGAAAAAATATTTGCTGAGATTTCTGGAGATTCGTAATTTTTGGAAGCTTGGCAACCCCTTCCCATGAAAGTGTTTCTCGCCAGTCACTGCTTAGGGCTACATCAAGAGGAAACAAAACGTAGAGATAGAATGTGAAACTACTTTGTTGTGTCAAGCTTCAAGAAGCTACCACAAATCGTGTTGGGTTTAGAGTTCCAATACATCTATCAATATAGGAGAAAACAGAGTGAAACTTAAAAATTCAAACTGTTAGTGGAAATGAACGCTTCAACATAGAAGAACGAAATTTGGGGAACCAAGTCGCCTTAGTGTACTGATCATTACCTGAAAGTATCATCCAGTTTGGGTGAAAAAATATTTGCTGAGATTTCTGGAGATTCGTAATTTTTGGAAGCTTGGCAACCCCTTCCCATGAAAGTGTTTCTCGCCAGTCACTGCTTAGGGCTACATCAAGAGGAAACAAAACGTAGAGATAGAACGTGAAACTACTTTGTTGTGTCAAGTTTCAAGAAGCTAGCACAAACCGTGTTGGATTTAGAGTTCCAAATACATCTATCAATATAGGAGAAAAGAGAGTGAAACCTAAAAATTCAAACTGTTACTGGAAATGAACGCTTCAACATAGAAGAACGAAATTTGGGGAACCAAGTCGCCTTAGTGTACTGATCATTACCTGAAAGTATCATCCAGTTTGGGTGAAAAAATATTTGCTGAGATTTCTGGAGATTCGTAATTTTTGGAAGCTTGGCAACCCCTTCCCATGAAAGTGTTTCTCGCCAGTCACTGCCTAGGGCAACATCAAGAGGAAACAAAACGTAGAGATAGAAAGTGAAACTACTTTGTTGTGTCAAGTTTCAAGAAGCTAGCACAAACCGTGTTGGATTTAGAGTTCCAAATACATCTATCAATATAGGAGAAAACAGAGTGAAACCTAAAAATTCAAACTGTTACTGGAAATGAACGCTTCAACACAGAAGAACGAAATTTGGGGAACCAAGTCGTCTTAGTGTACTGATCATTACCTGAAAGTATCATCCAGTTTGGGTGAAAAAAATATTTGCTGAGATTTCTGGAGATTCGTAATTTTTGGAAGCTTGGCAACCCCTTCCCATGAAAGTGTTACTCGCCAGTCACTGCTTAGGGCAACATCAAGAGGAAACAAAACGTAGAGATAGAACGTGAAACTACTTTGTTGTGTCAAGTTTCAAGAAGCTAGAACAAACCGTGTTGGATTTAGAGTTCCAAATACATCTATCAATATAGGAGAAAACAGAGTGAAACCTAAAAATTCAAACTGTTACTGGAAATGAACGCTTCAACATAGAAGAACGAAATTTGGGGAACCAAGTCGCCTTAGTGTACTGATCATTACCTGAAAGTATCATCCAGTTTGGGTGAAAAAATATTTGCTGAGATTTCTGGAGATTCGTAATTTTGGGAAGCTTGGCAACCCCTTCCCATGAAAGTGTTTCTCGCAAGTCACTGCTTAGGGCTACATCAAGAGGAAACAAAACGTAGAGATAGAATGTGAAACTACTTTGTTGTGTCAAGTTTCAAGAAGCTAGCACAAACCATGTTGGATTTAGAGTTCCAAATACATCTATCAATATAGGAGAAAACAGAGTGAAACCTAAAAATTCAAACTGTTACTGGAAATGAACGCTTCAACATAGAAGAATGAAATTTGGGGAACCAAGTCGCCTTAGTGTACTGATCATTACCTGAAAGTATCATCCAGTTTGGGTGAAAAAATATTTGCTGAGATTTCTGGAGATTCGTAATTTTTGGAGACTTGGCAAACCCTTCCCATGAAAGTGTTTCTCGCCAGTCACTGCTTAGGGCTACATCAAGAGGAAACAAAACGTAGAGATAGAACGTGAAACTACTTTGCTGTGTCAAGTTTCAAGAAGCTAGCACAAACCGTTTTGGATTTAGCGTTCCAAATACATCTATCAATATAGGAGAAAACAGAGTGAAACCTAAAAATTCAAACTGTTACTGGAAATGAACGCTTCAACATAGAAGAACGAAATTTGGGGAACCAAGTCGCCTTAGTGTACTGATCATTACCTGAAAGTATCATCCAGTTTGGGTGAAAAAATATTTGCTGAGATTTCTGGAGATTCGTAATTTTTGGAAGCTTGGCAACCCCTTCCCATGAAAGTGTTTCTCGCCAGTCACTGCTTAGGGCTACATCAAGAGGAAACAAAACGTAGAGATAGAATGTGAAACTACTTTGTTGTGTCAAGCTTCAAGAAGCTACCACAAATCGTGTTGGGTTTAGAGTTCCAATACATCTATCAATATAGGAGAAAACAGAGTGAAACTTAAAAATTCAAACTGTTAGTGGAAATGAACGCTTCAACATAGAAGAACGAAATTTGGGGAACCAAGTCGCCTTAGTGTACTGATCATTACCTGAAAGTATCATCCAGTTTGGGTGAAAAAATATTTGCTGAGATTTCTGGAGATTCGTAATTTTTGGAAGCTTGGCAACCCCTTCCCATGAAAGTGTTTCTCGCCAGTCACTGCTTAGGGCTACATCAAGAGGAAACAAAACGTAGAGATAGAACGTGAAACTACTTTGTTGTGTCAAGTTTCAAGAAGCTAGCACAAACCGTGTTGGATTTAGAGTTCCAAATACATCTATCAATATAGGAGAAAAGAGAGTGAAACCTAAAAATTCAAACTGTTACTGGAAATGAACGCTTCAACATAGAAGAACGAAATTTGGGGAACCAAGTCGCCTTAGTGTACTGATCATTACCTGAAAGTATCATCCAGTTTGGGTGAAAAAATATTTGCTGAGATTTCTGGAGATTCGTAATTTTTGGAAGCTTGGCAACCCCTTCCCATGAAAGTGTTTCTCGCCAGTCACTGCCTAGGGCAACATCAAGAGGAAACAAAACGTAGAGATAGAAAGTGAAACTACTTTGTTGTGTCAAGTTTCAAGAAGCTAGCACAAACCGTGTTGGATTTAGAGTTCCAAATACATCTATCAATATAGGAGAAAACAGAGTGAAACCTAAAAATTCAAACTGTTACTGGAAATGAACGCTTCAACACAGAAGAACGAAATTTGGGGAACCAAGTCGTCTTAGTGTACTGATCATTACCTGAAAGTATCATCCAGTTTGGGTGAAAAAAATATTTGCTGAGATTTCTGGAGATTCGTAATTTTTGGAAGCTTGGCAACCCCTTCCCATGAAAGTGTTACTCGCCAGTCACTGCTTAGGGCAACATCAAGAGGAAACAAAACGTAGAGATAGAACGTGAAACTACTTTGTTGTGTCAAGTTTCAAGAAGCTAGAACAAACCGTGTTGGATTTAGAGTTCCAAATACATCTATCAATATAGGAGAAAACAGAGTGAAACCTAAAAATTCAAACTGTTACTGGAAATGAACGCTTCAACATAGAAGAACGAAATTTGGGGAACCAAGTCGCCTTAGTGTACTGATCATTACCTGAAAGTATCATCCAGTTTGGGTGAAAAAATATTTGCTGAGATTTCTGGAGATTCGTAATTTTGGGAAGCTTGGCAACCCCTTCCCATGAAAGTGTTTCTCGCCAGTCACTGCTTAGGGCTACATCAAGAGGAAACAAAACGTAGAGATAGAATGTGAAACTACTTTGTTGTGTCAAGTTTCAAGAAGCTAGCACAAACCATGTTGGATTTAGAGTTCCAAATACATCTATCAATATAGGAGAAAACAGAGTGAAACCTAAAAATTCAAACTGTTACTGGAAATGAACGCTTCAACATAGAAGAATGAAATTTGGGGAACCAAGTCGCCTTAGTGTACTGATCATTACCTGAAAGTATCATCCAGTTTGGGTGAAAAAATATTTGCTGAGATTTCTGGAGATTCGTAATTTTTGGAGACTTGGCAAACCCTTCCCATGAAAGTGTTTCTCGCCAGTCACTGCTTAGGGCTACATCAAGAGGAAACAAAACGTAGAGATAGAACGTGAAACTACTTTGCTGTGTCAAGTTTCAAGAAGCTAGCACAAACCGTGTTGGATTTAGAGTTCCAAATACATCTATCAATATAGGAGAAAACAGAGTGAAACCTAAAAATTCAAACTGTTACTGGAAATGAACGCTTCAACATAGAAGAACGAAATTTGGGGAACCAAGTCGCCTTAGTGTACTGATCATTACCTGAAAGTATCATCCAGTTTGGGTGAAAAAATATTTGCTGAGATTTCTGGAGATTCGTAATTTTTGGAAGCTTGGCAACCCCTTCCCATGAAAGTGTTTCTCGCCAGTCACTGCCTAGGGCAACATCAAGAGGAAACAAAACGTAGAGATAGAACGTGAAACTACTTTGTTGTGTCAAGTTTCAAGAAGCTAGCACAAACCGTGTTGGATTTAGAGTTCCAAATACATCTATCAATATAGGAGAAAACAGAGTGAAACCTAAAAATTCAAACTGGTACTGGAAATGAACGCTTCAACATAGAAGAACGAAATTTGGGGAACCAAGTCGCCTTAGTGTACTGATCATTACCTGAAAGTATCATCCAGTTTGGGTGAAAAAATATTTGCTGAGATTTCTGGAGATTCGTAATTTTTGGAGACTTGGCAAACCCTTCCCATGAAAGTGTTTCTCGCCAGTCACTGCTTAGGGCTACATGAAGAGGAAACAAAACGTAGAGATAGAACGTGAAACTACTTTGTTGTGTCAAGTTTCAAGAAGCTAGCAAAACCGTGTTGGATTTAGAGTTCCAAATACATCTATCAATATAGGAGAAAACAGAGTGAAACCTAAAAATTCAAACTGTTACTGGAAATGAACGCTTCAACACAGAAGAACGAAATTTGGGGAACCAAGTCGTCTTAGTGTACTGATCATTACCTGAAAGTATCATCCAGTTTGGGTGAAAAAAATATTTGCTGAGATTTCTGGAGATTCGTAATTTTTGGAAGCTTGGCAACCCCTTCCCATGAAAGTGTTACTCGCCAGTCACTGCTTAGGGCAACATCAAGAGGAAACAAAACGTAGAGATAGAACGTGAAACTACTTTGTTGTGTCAAGTTTCAAGAAGCTAGAACAAACCGTGTTGGATTTAGAGTTCCAAATACATCTATCAATATAGGAGAAAACAGAGTGAAACCTAAAAATTCAAACTGTTACTGGAAATGAACGCTTCAACATAGAAGAACGAAATTTGGGGAACCAAGTCGCCTTAGTGTACTGATCATTACCTGAAAGTATCATCCAGTTTGGGTGAAAAAATATTTGCTGAGATTTCTGGAGATTCGTAATTTTTGGAAGCTTGGCAACCCCTTCCCATGAAAGTGTTTCTCGCCAGTCACTGCTTAGGGCTACATCAAGAGGAAACAAAACGTAGAGATAGAATGTGAAACTACTTTGTTGTGTCAAGTTTCAAGAAGCTAGCACAAACCATGTTGGATTTAGAGTTCCAAATACATCTATCAATATAGGAGAAAACAGAGTGAAACCTAAAAATTCAAACTGTTACTGGAAATGAACGCTTCAACATAGAAGAATGAAATTTGGGGAACCAAGTCGCCTTAGTGTACTCATCATTACCTGAAAGTATCATCCAGTTTGGGTGAAAAAATATTTGCTGAGATTTCTGGAGATTCGTAATTTTTGGAAGCTTGGCAAACCCTTCCCATGAAAGTGTTTCTCGCCAGTCACTGCTTAGGGCTACATCAAGAGGAAACAAAACGTAGAGATAGAACGTGAAACTACTTTGCTGTGTCAAGTTTCAAGAAGCTAGCACAAACCGTTTTGGATTTAGCGTTCCAAATACATCTATCAATATAGGAGAAAACAGAGTGAAACCTAAAAATTCAAACTGTTACTGGAAATGAACGCTTCAACATAGAAGAACGAAATTTGGGGAACCAAGTCGCCTTAGTGTACTGATCATTACCTGAAAGTATCATCCAGTTTGGGTGAAAAAATATTTGCTGAGATTTCTGGAGATTCGTAATTTTTGGAAGCTTGGCAACCCCTTCCCATGAAAGTGTTTCTCGCCAGTCACTGCTTAGGGCTACATCAAGAGGAAACAAAACGTAGAGATAGAATGTGAAACTACTTTGTTGTGTCAAGCTTCAAGAAGCTACCACAAATCGTGTTGGGTTTAGAGTTCCAATACATCTATCAATATAGGAGAAAACAGAGTGAAACTTAAAAATTCAAACTGTTAGTGGAAATGAACGCTTCAACATAGAAGAACGAAATTTGGGGAACCAAGTCGCCTTAGTGTACTGATCATTACCTGAAAGTATCATCCAGTTTGGGTGAAAAAATATTTGCTGAGATTTCTGGAGATTCGTAATTTTTGGAAGCTTGGCAACCCCTTCCCATGAAAGTGTTTCTCGCCAGTCACTGCTTAGGGCTACATCAAGAGGAAACAAAACGTAGAGATAGAACGTGAAACTACTTTGTTGTGTCAAGTTTCAAGAAGCTAGCACAAACCGTCTTGGATTTAGAGTTCCAAATACATCTATCAATATAGGAGAAAACAGAGTGAAACCTAAAAATTCAAACTGTTACTGGAAATGAACGCTTCAACATAGAAGAACGAAATTTGGGGAACCAAGTCGCCTTAGTGTACTGATCATTACCTGAAAGTATCATCCAGTTTGGGTGAAAAAATATTTGCTGAGATTTCTGGAGATTCGTAATTTTTGGAAGCTTGGCAACCCCTTCCCATGAAAGTGTTTCTCGCCAGTCACTGCTTAGGGCTACATCAAGAGGAAACAAAACGTAGAGATAGAACGTGAAACTACTTTGTTGTGTCAAGTTTCAAGAAGCTAGCACAAACCATGTTGGATTTAGAGTTCCAAATACATCTATCAATATAGGAGAAAACAGAGTGAAACCTAAAAATTCAAACTGTTACTGGAAATGAACGCTTCAACATAGAAGAATGAAATTTGGGGAACCAAGTCGCCTTAGTGTACTGATCATTACCTGAAAGTATCATCCAGTTTGGGTGAAAAAATATTTGCTGAGATTTCTGGAGATTCGTAATTTTTGGAGACTTGGCAAACCCTTCCCATGAAAGTGTTTCTCGCCAGTCACTGCTTAGGGCTACATCAAGAGGAAACAAAACGTAGAGATAGAACGTGAAACTACTTTGCTGTGTCAAGTTTCAAGAAGCTAGCACAAACCGTTTTGGATTTAGCGTTCCAAATACATCTATCAATATAGTAGAAAAGAGAGTGAAACCTAAAAATTCAAACTGTTACTGGAAATGAACGCTTCAACATAGAAGAATGAAATTTGGGGAACCAAGTCGCCTTAGTGTACTGATCATTACCTGAAAGTATCATCCAGTTTGGGTGAAAAAATATTTGCTGAGATTTCTGGAGATTCGTAATTTTGGGAAGCTTGGCAACCCCTTCCCATGAAAGTGTTTCTCGCCAGTCACTGCTTAGGGCTACATCAAGAGGAAACAAAACGTAGAGATAGAATGTGAAACTACTTTGTTGTGTCAAGTTTCAAGAAGCTAGCACAAACCATGTTGGATTTAGAGTTCCAAATACATCTATCAATATAGGAGAAAACAGAGTGAAACCTAAAAATTCAAACTGTTACTGGAAATGAACGCTTCAACATAGAAGAATGAAATTTGGGGAACCAAGTCGCCTTAGTTTACTGATCATTACCTGAAAGTATCATCCAGTTTGGGTGAAAAAATATTTGCTGAGATTTCTGGAGATTCGTAATTTTTGGAGACTTGGCAAACCCTTCCCATGAAAGTGTTTCTCGCCAGTCACTGCTTAGGGCTACATCAAGAGGAAACAAAACGTAGAGATAGAACGTGAAACTACTTTGCTGTGTCAAGTTTCAAGAAGCTAGCACAAACCGTGTTGGATTTAGAGTTCCAAATACATCTATCAATATAGGAGAAAACAGAGTGAAACCTAAAAATTCAAACTGTTACTGGAAATGAACGCTTCAACATAGAAGAACGAAATTTGGGGAACCAAGTCGCCTTAGTGTACTGATCATTACCTGAAAGTATCATCCAGTTTGGGTGAAAAAATATTTGCTGAGATTTCTGGAGATTCGTAATTTTTGGAAGCTTGGCAACCCCTTCCCATGAAAGTGTTTCTCGCCAGTCACTGCCTAGGGCAACATCAAGAGGAAACAAAACGTAGAGATAGAACGTGAAACTACTTTGTTGTGTCAAGTTTCAAGAAGCTAGCACAAACCGTGTTGGATTTAGAGTTCCAAATACATCTATCAATATAGGAGAAAACAGAGTGAAACCTAAAAATTCAAACTGGTACTGGAAATGAACGCTTCAACATAGAAGAACGAAATTTGGGGAACCAAGTCGCCTTAGTGTACTGATCATTACCTGAAAGTATCATCCAGTTTGGGTGAAAAAATATTTGCTGAGATTTCTGGAGATTCGTAATTTTTGGAGACTTGGCAAACCCTTCCCATGAAAGTGTTTCTCGCCAGTCACTGCTTAGGGCTACATGAAGAGGAAACAAAACGTAGAGATAGAACGTGAAACTACTTTGTTGTGTCAAGTTTCAAGAAGCTAGCAAAACCGTGTTGGATTTAGAGTTCCAAATACATCTATCAATATAGGAGAAAACAGAGTGAAACCTAAAAATTCAAACTGTTACTGGAAATGAACGCTTCAACACAGAAGAACGAAATTTGGGGAACCAAGTCGTCTTAGTGTACTGATCATTACCTGAAAGTATCATCCAGTTTGGGTGAAAAAAATATTTGCTGAGATTTCTGGAGATTCGTAATTTTTGGAAGCTTGGCAACCCCTTCCCATGAAAGTGTTACTCGCCAGTCACTGCTTAGGGCAACATCAAGAGGAAACAAAACGTAGAGATAGAACGTGAAACTACTTTGTTGTGTCAAGTTTCAAGAAGCTAGAACAAACCGTGTTGGATTTAGAGTTCCAAATACATCTATCAATATAGGAGAAAACAGAGTGAAACCTAAAAATTCAAACTGTTACTGGAAATGAACGCTTCAACATAGAAGAACGAAATTTGGGGAACCAAGTCGCCTTAGTGTACTGATCATTACCTGAAAGTATCATCCAGTTTGGGTGAAAAAATATTTGCTGAGATTTCTGGAGATTCGTAATTTTTGGAAGCTTGGCAACCCCTTCCCATGAAAGTGTTTCTCGCCAGTCACTGCTTAGGGCTACATCAAGAGGAAACAAAACGTAGAGATAGAACGTGAACCTACTTTGCTGTGTCAAGTTTCAAGAAGCTAGCACAAACCGTGTTGGATTTAGAGTTCCAAATACATCTATCAATATAGGAGAAAACAGAGTGAAACCTAAAAATTCAAACTGTTACTGGAAATGAACGCTTCAACATAGAAGAACGAAATTTGGGGAACCAAGTCGCCTTAGTGTACTGATCATTACCTGAAAGTATCATCCAGTTTGGGTGAAAAAATATTTGCTGAGATTTCTGGAGATTCGTAATTTTTGGAAGCTTGGCAACCCCTTCCCATGAAAGTGTTTCTCGCCAGTCACTGCCTAGGGCAACATCAAGAGGAAACAAAACGTAGAGATAGAACGTGAAACTACTTTGTTGTGTCAAGTTTCAAGAAGCTAGCACAAACCGTGTTGGATTTAGAGTTCCAAATACATCTATCAATATAGGAGAAAACAGAGTGAAACCTAAAAATTCAAACTGTTACTGGAAATGAACGCTTCAACATAGAAGAATGAAATTTGGGGAACCAAGTCGCCTTAGTGTACTGATCATTACCTGAAAGTATCATCCAGTTTGGGTGAAAAAATATTTGCTGAGATTTCTGGAGATTCGTAATTTTTGGAGACTTGGCAAACCCTTCCCATGAAAGTGTTTCTCGCCAGTCACTGCTTAGGGCTACATCAAGAGGAAACAAAACGTAGAGATAGAACGTGAAACTACTTTGTTGTGTCAAGTTTCAAGAAGCTAGAACAAACCGTGTTGGATTTAGAGTTCCAAATACATCTATCAATATAGGAGAAAACAGAGTGAAACCTAAAAATTCAAACTGTTACTGGAAATGAACGCTTCAACATAGAAGAATGAAATTTGGGGAACCAAGTCGCCTTAGTGTACTGATCATTACCTGAAAGTATCATCCAGTTTGGGTGAAAAAATATTTGCTGAGATTTCTGGAGATTCGTAATTTTTGGAAGCTTGGCAACCCCTTCCCATGAAAGTGTTTCTCGCCAGTCACTGCTTAGGGCTACATCAAGAGGAAACAAAACGTAGAGATAGAACGTGAAACTACTTTGTTGTGTCAAGTTTCAAGAAGCTAGAACAAACCGTGTTGGATTTAGAGTTCCAAATACATCTATCAATATAGGAGAAAACAGAGTGAAACCTAAAAATTCAAACTGTTACTGGAAATGAACGCTTCAACATAGAAGAACGAAATTTGGGGAACCAAGTCGCCTTAGTGTACTGATCATTACCTGAAAGTATCATCCAGTTTGGGTGAAAAAATATTTGCTGAGATTTCTGGAGATTCGTAATTTTGGGAAGCTTGGCAACCCCTTCCCATGAAAGTGTTTCTCGCCAGTCACTGCTTAGGGCTACATCAAGAGGAAACAAAACGTAGAGATAGAATGTGAAACTACTTTGTTGTGTCAAGTTTCAAGAAGCTAGCACAAACCATGCTGGATTTAGAGTTCCAAATACATCTATCAATATAGGAGAAAACAGAGTGAAACCTAAAAATTCAAACTGTTACTGGAAATGAACGCTTCAACATAGAAGAATGAAATTTGGGGAACCAAGTCGCCTTAGTGTACTGATCATTACCTGAAAGTATCATCCAGTTTGGGTGAAAAAATATTTGCTGAGATTTCTGGAGATTCGTAATTTTTGGAGACTTGGCAAACCCTTCCCATGAAAGTGTTTCTCGCCAGTCACTGCTTAGGGCTACATCAAGAGGAAACAAAACGTAGAGATAGAACGTGAAACTACTTTGCTGTGTCAAGTTTCAAGAAGCTAGCACAAACCGTGTTGGATTTAGAGTTCCAAATACATCTATCAATATAGGAGAAAACAGAGTGAAACCTAAAAATTCAAACTGTTACTGGAAATGAACGCTTCAACATAGAAGAACGAAATTTGGGGAACCAAGTCGCCTTAGTGTACTGATCATTACCTGAAAGTATCATCCAGTTTGGGTGAAAAAATATTTGCTGAGATTTCTGGAGATTCGTAATTTTTGGAAGCTTGGCAACCCCTTCCCATGAAAGTGTTTCTCGCCAGTCACTGCCTAGGGCAACATCAAGAGGAAACAAAACGTAGAGATAGAACGTGAAACTACTTTGTTGTGTCAAGTTTCAAGAAGCTAGCACAAACCGTGTTGGATTTAGAGTTCCAAATACATCTATCAATATAGGAGAAAACAGAGTGAAACCTAAAAATTCAAACTGGTACTGGAAATGAACGCTTCAACATAGAAGAACGAAATTTGGGGAACCAAGTCGCCTTAGTGTACTGATCATTACCTGAAAGTATCATCCAGTTTGGGTGAAAAAATATTTGCTGAGATTTCTGGAGATTCGTAATTTTTGGAGACTTGGCAAACCCTTCCCATGAAAGTGTTTCTCGCCAGTCACTGCTTAGGGCTACATGAAGAGGAAACAAAACGTAGAGATAGAACGTGAAACTACTTTGTTGTGTCAAGTTTCAAGAAGCTAGCAAAACCGTGTTGGATTTAGAGTTCCAAATACATCTATCAATATAGGAGAAAACAGAGTGAAACCTAAAAATTCAAACTGTTACTGGAAATGAACGCTTCAACACAGAAGAACGAAATTTGGGGAACCAAGTCGTCTTAGTGTACTGATCATTACCTGAAAGTATCATCCAGTTTGGGTGAAAAAAATATTTGCTGAGATTTCTGGAGATTCGTAATTTTTGGAAGCTTGGCAACCCCTTCCCATGAAAGTGTTACTCGCCAGTCACTGCTTAGGGCAACATCAAGAGGAAACAAAACGTAGAGATAGAACGTGAAACTACTTTGTTGTGTCAAGTTTCAAGAAGCTAGAACAAACCGTGTTGGATTTAGAGTTCCAAATACATCTATCAATATAGGAGAAAACAGAGTGAAACCTAAAAATTCAAACTGTTACTGGAAATGAACGCTTCAACATAGAAGAACGAAATTTGGGGAACCAAGTCGCCTTAGTGTACTGATCATTACCTGAAAGTATCATCCAGTTTGGGTGAAAAAATATTTGCTGAGATTTCTGGAGATTCGTAATTTTTGGAAGCTTGGCAACCCCTTCCCATGAAAGTGTTTCTCGCCAGTCACTGCTTAGGGCTACATCAAGAGGAAACAAAACGTAGAGATAGAACGTGAACCTACTTTGCTGTGTCAAGTTTCAAGAAGCTAGCACAAACCGTGTTGGATTTAGAGTTCCAAATACATCTATCAATATAGGAGAAAACAGAGTGAAACCTAAAAATTCAAACTGTTACTGGAAATGAACGCTTCAACATAGAAGAACGAAATTTGGGGAACCAAGTCGCCTTAGTGTACTGATCATTACCTGAAAGTATCATCCAGTTTGGGTGAAAAAATATTTGCTGAGATTTCTGGAGATTCGTAATTTTTGGAAGCTTGGCAACCCCTTCCCATGAAAGTGTTTCTCGCCAGTCACTGCCTAGGGCAACATCAAGAGGAAACAAAACGTAGAGATAGAACGTGAAACTACTTTGTTGTGTCAAGTTTCAAGAAGCTAGCACAAACCGTGTTGGATTTAGAGTTCCAAATACATCTATCAATATAGGAGAAAACAGAGTGAAACCTAAAAATTCAAACTGGTACTGGAAATGAACGCTTCAACATAGAAGAACGAAATTTGGGGAACCAAGTCGCCTTAGTGTACTGATCATTACCTGAAAGTATCATCCAGTTTGGGTGAAAAAATATTTGCTGAGATTTCTGGAGATTCGTAATTTTTGGAGACTTGGCAAACCCTTCCCATGAAAGTGTTTCTCGCCAGTCACTGCTTAGGGCTACATGAAGAGGAAACAAAACGTAGAGATAGAACGTGAAACTACTTTGTTGTGTCAAGTTTCAAGAAGCTAGCAAAACCGTGTTGGATTTAGAGTTCCAAATACATCTATCAATATAGGAGAAAACAGAGTGAAACCTAAAAATTCAAACTGTTACTGGAAATGAACGCTTCAACACAGAAGAACGAAATTTGGGGAACCAAGTCGTCTTAGTGTACTGATCATTACCTGAAAGTATCATCCAGTTTGGGTGAAAAAAATATTTGCTGAGATTTCTGGAGATTCGTAATTTTTGGAAGCTTGGCAACCCCTTCCCATGAAAGTGTTACTCGCCAGTCACTGCTTAGGGCAACATCAAGAGGAAACAAAACGTAGAGATAGAACGTGAAACTACTTTGTTGTGTCAAGTTTCAAGAAGCTAGAACAAACCGTGTTGGATTTAGAGTTCCAAATACATCTATCAATATAGGAGAAAACAGAGTGAAACCTAAAAATTCAAACTGTTACTGGAAATGAACGCTTCAACATAGAAGAACGAAATTTGGGGAACCAAGTCGCCTTAGTGTACTGATCATTACCTGAAAGTATCATCCAGTTTGGGTGAAAAAATATTTGCTGAGATTTCTGGAGATTCGTAATTTTTGGAAGCTTGGCAACCCCTTCCCATGAAAGTGTTTCTCGCCAGTCACTGCTTAGGGCTACATCAAGAGGAAACAAAACGTAGAGATAGAACGTGAACCTACTTTGCTGTGTCAAGTTTCAAGAAGCTAGCACAAACCGTGTTGGATTTAGAGTTCCAAATACATCTATCAATATAGGAGAAAACAGAGTGAAACCTAAAAATTCAAACTGTTACTGGAAATGAACGCTTCAACATAGAAGAACGAAATTTGGGGAACCAAGTCGCCTTAGTGTACTGATCATTACCTGAAAGTATCATCCAGTTTGGGTGAAAAAATATTTGCTGAGATTTCTGGAGATTCGTAATTTTTGGAAGCTTGGCAACCCCTTCCCATGAAAGTGTTTCTCGCCAGTCACTGCCTAGGGCAACATCAAGAGGAAACAAAACGTAGAGATAGAACGTGAAACTACTTTGTTGTGTCAAGTTTCAAGAAGCTAGCACAAACCGTGTTGGATTTAGAGTTCCAAATACATCTATCAATATAGGAGAAAACAGAGTGAAACCTAAAAATTCAAACTGTTACTGGAAATGAACGCTTCAACATAGAAGAATGAAATTTGGGGAACCAAGTCGCCTTAGTGTACTGATCATTACCTGAAAGTATCATCCAGTTTGGGTGAAAAAATATTTGCTGAGATTTCTGGAGATTCGTAATTTTTGGAGACTTGGCAAACCCTTCCCATGAAAGTGTTTCTCGCCAGTCACTGCTTAGGGCTACATCAAGAGGAAACAAAACGTAGAGATAGAACGTGAAACTACTTTGCTGTGTCAAGTTTCAAGAAGCTAGCACAAACCGTGTTGGATTTAGAGTTCCAAATACATCTATCAATATAGGAGAAAACAGAGTGAAACCTAAAAATTCAAACTGTTACTGGAAATGAACGCTTCAACATAGAAGAACGAAATTTGGGGAACCAAGTCGCCTTAGTGTACTGATCATTACCTGAAAGTATCATCCAGTTTGGGTGAAAAAATATTTGCTGAGATTTCTGGAGATTCGTAATTTTTGGAAGCTTGGCAACCCCTTCCCATGAAAGTGTTTCTCGCCAGTCACTGCCTAGGGCAACATCAAGAGGAAACAAAACGTAGAGATAGAACGTGAAACTACTTTGTTGTGTCAAGTTTCAAGAAGCTAGCACAAACCGTGTTGGATTTAGAGTTCCAAATACATCTATCAATATAGGAGAAAACAGAGTGAAACCTAAAAATTCAAACTGGTACTGGAAATGAACGCTTCAACATAGAAGAACGAAATTTGGGGAACCAAGTCGCCTTAGTGTACTGATCATTACCTGAAAGTATCATCCAGTTTGGGTGAAAAAATATTTGCTGAGATTTCTGGAGATTCGTAATTTTTGGAGACTTGGCAAACCCTTCCCATGAAAGTGTTTCTCGCCAGTCACTGCTTAGGGCTACATGAAGAGGAAACAAAACGTAGAGATAGAACGTGAAACTACTTTGTTGTGTCAAGTTTCAAGAAGCTAGCAAAACCGTGTTGGATTTAGAGTTCCAAATACATCTATCAATATAGGAGAAAACAGAGTGAAACCTAAAAATTCAAACTGTTACTGGAAATGAACGCTTCAACACAGAAGAACGAAATTTGGGGAACCAAGTCGTCTTAGTGTACTGATCATTACCTGAAAGTATCATCCAGTTTGGGTGAAAAAAATATTTGCTGAGATTTCTGGAGATTCGTAATTTTTGGAAGCTTGGCAACCCCTTCCCATGAAAGTCTTACTCGCCAGTCACTGCTTAGGGCAACATCAAGAGGAAACAAAACGTAGAGATAGAACGTGAAACTACTTTGTTGTGTCAAGTTTCAAGAAGCTAGAACAAACCGTGTTGGATTTAGAGTTCCAAATACATCTATCAATATAGGAGAAAACAGAGTGAAACCTAAAAATTCAAACTGTTACTGGAAATGAACGCTTCAACATAGAAGAACGAAATTTGGGGAACCAAGTCGCCTTAGTGTACTGATCATTACCTGAAAGTATCATCCAGTTTGGGTGAAAAAATATTTGCTGAGATTTCTGGAGATTCGTAATTTTTGGAAGCTTGGCAACCCCTTCCCATGAAAGTGTTTCTCGCCAGTCACTGCTTAGGGCTACATCAAGAGGAAACAAAACGTAGAGATAGAACGTGAACCTACTTTGCTGTGTCAAGTTTCAAGAAGCTAGCACAAACCGTGTTGGATTTAGAGTTCCAAATACATCTATCAATATAGGAGAAAACAGAGTGAAACCTAAAAATTCAAACTGTTACTGGAAATGAACGCTTCAACATAGAAGAACGAAATTTGGGGAACCAAGTCGCCTTAGTGTACTGATCATTACCTGAAAGTATCATCCAGTTTGGGTGAAAAAATATTTGCTGAGATTTCTGGAGATTCGTAATTTTTGGAAGCTTGGCAACCCCTTCCCATGAAAGTGTTTCTCGCCAGTCACTGCCTAGGGCAACATCAAGAGGAAACAAAACGTAGAGATAGAACGTGAAACTACTTTGTTGTGTCAAGTTTCAAGAAGCTAGCACAAACCGTGTTGGATTTAGAGTTCCAAATACATCTATCAATATAGGAGAAAACAGAGTGAAACCTAAAAATTCAAACTGTTACTGGAAATGAACGCTTCAACATAGAAGAATGAAATTTGGGGAACCAAGTCGCCTTAGTGTACTGATCATTACCTGAAAGTATCATCCAGTTTGGGTGAAAAAATATTTGCTGAGATTTCTGGAGATTCGTAATTTTTGGAGACTTGGCAAACCCTTCCCATGAAAGTGTTTCTCGCCAGTCACTGCTTAGGGCTACATCAAGAGGAAACAAAACGTAGAGATAGAACGTGAAACTACTTTGCTGTGTCAAGTTTCAAGAAGCTAGCACAAACCGTGTTGGATTTAGAGTTCCAAATACATCTATCAATATAGGAGAAAACAGAGTGAAACCTAAAAATTCAAACTGTTACTGGAAATGAACGCTTCAACATAGAAGAACGAAATTTGGGGAACCAAGTCGCCTTAGTGTACTGATCATTACCTGAAAGTATCATCCAGTTTGGGTGAAAAAATATTTGCTGAGATTTCTGGAGATTCGTAATTTTTGGAAGCTTGGCAACCCCTTCCCATGAAAGTGTTTCTCGCCAGTCACTGCCTAGGGCAACATCAAGAGGAAACAAAACGTAGAGATAGAACGTGAAACTACTTTGTTGTGTCAAGTTTCAAGAAGCTAGCACAAACCGTGTTGGATTTAGAGTTCCAAATACATCTATCAATATAGGAGAAAACAGAGTGAAACCTAAAAATTCAAACTGGTACTGGAAATGAACGCTTCAACATAGAAGAACGAAATTTGGGGAACCAAGTCGCCTTAGTGTACTGATCATTACCTGAAAGTATCATCCAGTTTGGGTGAAAAAATATTTGCTGAGATTTCTGGAGATTCGTAATTTTTGGAGACTTGGCAAACCCTTCCCATGAAAGTGTTTCTCGCCAGTCACTGCTTAGGGCTACATGAAGAGGAAACAAAACGTAGAGATAGAACGTGAAACTACTTTGTTGTGTCAAGTTTCAAGAAGCTAGCAAAACCGTGTTGGATTTAGAGTTCCAAATACATCTATCAATATAGGAGAAAACAGAGTGAAACCTAAAAATTCAAACTGTTACTGGAAATGAACGCTTCAACACAGAAGAACGAAATTTGGGGAACCAAGTCGTCTTAGTGTACTGATCATTACCTGAAAGTATCATCCAGTTTGGGTGAAAAAAATATTTGCTGAGATTTCTGGAGATTCGTAATTTTTGGAAGCTTGGCAACCCCTTCCCATGAAAGTGTTACTCGCCAGTCACTGCTTAGGGCAACATCAAGAGGAAACAAAACGTAGAGATAGAACGTGAAACTACTTTGTTGTGTCAAGTTTCAAGAAGCTAGAACAAACCGTGTTGGATTTAGAGTTCCAAATACATCTATCAATATAGGAGAAAACAGAGTGAAACCTAAAAATTCAAACTGTTACTGGAAATGAACGCTTCAACATAGAAGAACGAAATTTGGGGAACCAAGTCGCCTTAGTGTACTGATCATTACCTGAAAGTATCATCCAGTTTGGGTGAAAAAATATTTGCTGAGATTTCTGGAGATTCGTAATTTTTGGAAGCTTGGCAACCCCTTCCCATGAAAGTGTTTCTCGCCAGTCACTGCTTAGGGCTACATCAAGAGGAAACAAAACGTAGAGATAGAATGTGAAACTACTTTGTTGTGTCAAGTTTCAAGAAGCTAGCACAAACCATGTTGGATTTAGAGTTCCAAATACATCTATCAATATAGGAGAAAACAGAGTGAAACCTAAAAATTCAAACTGTTACTGGAAATGAACGCTTCAACATAGAAGAATGAAATTTGGGGAACCAAGTCGCCTTAGTGTACTCATCATTACCTGAAAGTATCATCCAGTTTGGGTGAAAAAATATTTGCTGAGATTTCTGGAGATTCGTAATTTTTGGAAGCTTGGCAAACCCTTCCCATGAAAGTGTTTCTCGCCAGTCACTGCTTAGGGCTACATCAAGAGGAAACAAAACGTAGAGATAGAACGTGAAACTACTTTGCTGTGTCAAGTTTCAAGAAGCTAGCACAAACCGTTTTGGATTTAGCGTTCCAAATACATCTATCAATATAGGAGAAAACAGAGTGAAACCTAAAAATTCAAACTGTTACTGGAAATGAACGCTTCAACATAGAAGAACGAAATTTGGGGAACCAAGTCGCCTTAGTGTACTGATCATTACCTGAAAGTATCATCCAGTTTGGGTGAAAAAATATTTGCTGAGATTTCTGGAGATTCGTAATTTTTGGAAGCTTGGCAACCCCTTCCCATGAAAGTGTTTCTCGCCAGTCACTGCTTAGGGCTACATCAAGAGGAAACAAAACGTAGAGATAGAATGTGAAACTACTTTGTTGTGTCAAGCTTCAAGAAGCTACCACAAATCGTGTTGGGTTTAGAGTTCCAATACATCTATCAATATAGGAGAAAACAGAGTGAAACTTAAAAATTCAAACTGTTAGTGGAAATGAACGCTTCAACATAGAAGAACGAAATTTGGGGAACCAAGTCGCCTTAGTGTACTGATCATTACCTGAAAGTATCATCCAGTTTGGGTGAAAAAATATTTGCTGAGATTTCTGGAGATTCGTAATTTTTGGAAGCTTGGCAACCCCTTCCCATGAAAGTGTTTCTCGCCAGTCACTGCTTAGGGCTACATCAAGAGGAAACAAAACGTAGAGATAGAACGTGAAACTACTTTGTTGTGTCAAGTTTCAAGAAGCTAGCACAAACCGTCTTGGATTTAGAGTTCCAAATACATCTATCAATATAGGAGAAAACAGAGTGAAACCTAAAAATTCAAACTGTTACTGGAAATGAACGCTTCAACATAGAAGAACGAAATTTGGGGAACCAAGTCGCCTTAGTGTACTGATCATTACCTGAAAGTATCATCCAGTTTGGGTGAAAAAATATTTGCTGAGATTTCTGGAGATTCGTAATTTTTGGAAGCTTGGCAACCCCTTCCCATGAAAGTGTTTCTCGCCAGTCACTGCTTAGGGCTACATCAAGAGGAAACAAAACGTAGAGATAGAACGTGAAACTACTTTGTTGTGTCAAGTTTCAAGAAGCTAGCACAAACCATGTTGGATTTAGAGTTCCAAATACATCTATCAATATAGGAGAAAACAGAGTGAAACCTAAAAATTCAAACTGTTACTGGAAATGAACGCTTCAACATAGAAGAATGAAATTTGGGGAACCAAGTCGCCTTAGTGTACTGATCATTACCTGAAAGTATCATCCAGTTTGGGTGAAAAAATATTTGCTGAGATTTCTGGAGATTCGTAATTTTTGGAAGCTTGGCAACCCCTTCCCATGAAAGTGTTTCTCGCCAGTCACTGCTTAGGGCTACATCAAGAGGAAACAAAACGTAGAGATAGAATGTGAAACTACTTTGTTGTGTCAAGCTTCAAGAAGCTACCACAAATCGTGTTGGGTTTAGAGTTCCAATACATCTATCAATATAGGAGAAAACAGAGTGAAACTTAAAAATTCAAACTGTTAGTGGAAATGAACGCTTCAACATAGAAGAACGAAATTTGGGGAACCAAGTCGCCTTAGTGTACTGATCATTACCTGAAAGTATCATCCAGTTTGGGTGAAAAAATATTTGCTGAGATTTCTGGAGATTCGTAATTTTTGGAAGCTTGGCAACCCCTTCCCATGAAAGTGTTTCTCGCCAGTCACTGCTTAGGGCTACATCAAGAGGAAACAAAACGTAGAGATAGAACGTGAAACTACTTTGTTGTGTCAAGTTTCAAGAAGCTAGCACAAACCGTCTTGGATTTAGAGTTCCAAATACATCTATCAATATAGGAGAAAACAGAGTGAAACCTAAAAATTCAAACTGTTACTGGAAATGAACGCTTCAACATAGAAGAACGAAATTTGGGGAACCAAGTCGCCTTAGTGTACTGATCATTACCTGAAAGTATCATCCAGTTTGGGTGAAAAAATATTTGCTGAGATTTCTGGAGATTCGTAATTTTTGGAAGCTTGGCAACCCCTTCCCATGAAAGTGTTTCTCGCCAGTCACTGCTTAGGGCTACATCAAGAGGAAACAAAACGTAGAGATAGAACGTGAAACTACTTTGTTGTGTCAAGTTTCAAGAAGCTAGCACAAACCATGTTGGATTTAGAGTTCCAAATACATCTATCAATATAGGAGAAAACAGAGTGAAACCTAAAAATTCAAACTGTTACTGGAAATGAACGCTTCAACATAGAAGAATGAAATTTGGGGAACCAAGTCGCCTTAGTGTACTGATCATTACCTGAAAGTATCATCCAGTTTGGGTGAAAAAATATTTGCTGAGATTTCTGGAGATTCGTAATTTTTGGAGACTTGGCAAACCCTTCCCATGAAAGTGTTTCTCGCCAGTCACTGCTTAGGGCTACATCAAGAGGAAACAAAACGTAGAGATAGAACGTGAAACTACTTTGCTGTGTCAAGTTTCAAGAAGCTAGCACAAACCGTTTTGGATTTAGCGTTCCAAATACATCTATCAATATAGGAGAAAAGAGAGTGAAACCTAAAAATTCAAACTGTTACTGGAAATGAACGCTTCAACATAGAAGAATGAAATTTGGGGAACCAAGTCGCCTTAGTGTACTGATCATTACCTGAAAGTATCATCCAGTTTGGGTGAAAAAATATTTGCTGAGATTTCTGGAGATTCGTAATTTTTGGAGACTTGGCAAACCCTTCCCATGAAAGTGTTTCTCGCCAGTCACTGCTTAGGGCTACATGAAGAGGAAACAAAACGTAGAGATAGAACGTGAAACTACTTTGTTGTGTCAAGTTTCAAGAAGCTAGCAAAACCGTGTTGGATTTAGAGTTCCAAATACATCTATCAATATAGGAGAAAACAGAGTGAAACCTAAAAATTCAAACTGTTACTGGAAATGAACGCTTCAACACAGAAGAACGAAATTTGGGGAACCAAGTCGTCTTAGTGTACTGATCATTACCTGAAAGTATCATCCAGTTTGGGTGAAAAAAATATTTGCTGAGATTTCTGGAGATTCGTAATTTTTGGAAGCTTGGCAACCCCTTCCCATGAAAGTGTTACTCGCCAGTCACTGCTTAGGGCAACATCAAGAGGAAACAAAACGTAGAGATAGAACGTGAAACTACTTTGTTGTGTCAAGTTTCAAGAAGCTAGAACAAACCGTGTTGGATTTAGAGTTCCAAATACATCTATCAATATAGGAGAAAACAGAGTGAAACCTAAAAATTCAAACTGTTACTGGAAATGAACGCTTCAACATAGAAGAACGAAATTTGGGGAACCAAGTCGCCTTAGTGTACTGATCATTACCTGAAAGTATCATCCAGTTTGGGTGAAAAAATATTTGCTGAGATTTCTGGAGATTCGTAATTTTTGGAAGCTTGGCAACCCCTTCCCATGAAAGTGTTTCTCGCCAGTCACTGCTTAGGGCTACATCAAGAGGAAACAAAACGTAGAGATAGAATGTGAAACTACTTTGTTGTGTCAAGCTTCAAGAAGCTACCACAAATCGTGTTGGGTTTAGAGTTCCAATACATCTATCAATATAGGAGAAAACAGAGTGAAACTTAAAAATTCAAACTGTTAGTGGAAATGAACGCTTCAACATAGAAGAACGAAATTTGGGGAACCAAGTCGCCTTAGTGTACTGATCATTACCTGAAAGTATCATCCAGTTTGGGTGAAAAAATATTTGCTGAGATTTCTGGAGATTCGTAATTTTTGGAAGCTTGGCAACCCCTTCCCATGAAAGTGTTTCTCGCCAGTCACTGCTTAGGGCTACATCAAGAGGAAACAAAACGTAGAGATAGAACGTGAAACTACTTTGTTGTGTCAAGTTTCAAGAAGCTAGCACAAACCGTCTTGGATTTAGAGTTCCAAATACATCTATCAATATAGGAGAAAACAGAGTGAAACCTAAAAATTCAAACTGTTACTGGAAATGAACGCTTCAACATAGAAGAACGAAATTTGGGGAACCAAGTCGCCTTAGTGTACTGATCATTACCTGAAAGTATCATCCAGTTTGGGTGAAAAAATATTTGCTGAGATTTCTGGAGATTCGTAATTTTTGGAAGCTTGGCAACCCCTTCCCATGAAAGTGTTTCTCGCCAGTCACTGCTTAGGGCTACATCAAGAGGAAACAAAACGTAGAGATAGAATGTGAAACTACTTTGTTGTGTCAAGCTTCAAGAAGCTACCACAAATCGTGTTGGGTTTAGAGTTCCAATACTTCTATCAATATAGGAGAAAACAGAGTGAAACTTAAAAATTCAAACTGTTAGTGGAAATGAACGCTTCAACATAGAAGAACGAAATTTGGGGAACCAAGTCGCCTTAGTGTACTGATCATTACCTGAAAGTATCATCCAGTTTGGGTGAAAAAATATTTGCTGAGATTTCTGGAGATTCGTAATTTTTGGAAGCTTGGCAACCCCTTCCCATGAAAGTGTTTCTCGCCAGTCACTGCTTAGGGCTACATCAAGAGGAAACAAAACGTAGAGATAGAACGTGAAACTACTTTGTTGTGTCAAGTTTCAAGAAGCTAGCACAAACCGTGTTGGATTTAGAGTTCCAAATACATCTATCAATATAGGAGAAAACAGAGTGAAACCTAAAAATTCAAACTGTTACTGGAAATGAACGCTTCAACATAGAAGAACGAAATTTGGGGAACCAAGTCGCCTTAGTGTACTGATCATTACCTGAAAGTATCATCCAGTTTGGGTGAAAAAATATTTGCTGAGATTTCTGGAGATTCGTAATTTTTGGAAGCTTGGCAACCCCTTCCCATGAAAGTGTTTCTCGCCAGTCACTGCTTAGGGCTACATCAAGAGGAAACAAAACGTAGAGATAGAATGTGAAACTACTTTGTTGTGTCAAGCTTCAAGAAGCTACCACAAATCGTGTTGGGTTTAGAGTTCCAATACATCTATCAATATAGGAGAAAACAGAGTGAAACTTAAAAATTCAAACTGTTAGTGGAAATGAACGCTTCAACATAGAAGAACGAAATTTGGGGAACCAAGTCGCCTTAGTGTACTGATCATTACCTGAAAGTATCATCCAGTTTGGGTGAAAAAATATTTGCTGAGATTTCTGGAGATTCGTAATTTTTGGAAGCTTGGCAACCCCTTCCCATGAAAGTGTTTCTCGCCAGTCACTGCTTAGGGCTACATCAAGAGGAAACAAAACGTAGAGATAGAACGTGAAACTACTTTGTTGTGTCAAGTTTCAAGAAGCTAGCACAAACCGTCTTGGATTTAGAGTTCCAAATACATCTATCAATATAGGAGAAAACAGAGTGAAACCTAAAAATTCAAACTGTTACTGGAAATGAACGCTTCAACATAGAAGAACGAAATTTGGGGAACCAAGTCGCCTTAGTGTACTGATCATTACCTGAAAGTATCATCCAGTTTGGGTGAAAAAATATTTGCTGAGATTTCTGGAGATTCGTAATTTTTGGAAGCTTGGCAACCCCTTCCCATGAAAGTGTTTCTCGCCAGTCACTGCTTAGGGCTACATCAAGAGGAAACAAAACGTAGAGATAGAATGTGAAACTACTTTGTTGTGTCAAGCTTCAAGAAGCTACCACAAATCGTGTTGGGTTTAGAGTTCCAATACTTCTATCAATATAGGAGAAAACAGAGTGAAACTTAAAAATTCAAACTGTTAGTGGAAATGAACGCTTCAACATAGAAGAACGAAATTTGGGGAACCAAGTCGCCTTAGTGTACTGATCATTACCTGAAAGTATCATCCAGTTTGGGTGAAAAAATATTTGCTGAGATTTCTGGAGATTCGTAATTTTTGGAAGCTTGGCAACCCCTTCCCATGAAAGTGTTTCTCGCCAGTCACTGCTTAGGGCTACATCAAGAGGAAACAAAACGTAGAGATAGAACGTGAAACTACTTTGTTGTGTCAAGTTTCAAGAAGCTAGCACAAACCGTGTTGGATTTAGAGTTCCAAATACATCTATCAATATAGGAGAAAACAGAGTGAAACCTAAAAATTCAAACTGTTACTGGAAATGAACGCTTCAACATAGAAGAACGAAATTTGGGGAACCAAGTCGCCTTAGTGTACTGATCATTACCTGAAAGTATCATCCAGTTTGGGTGAAAAAATATTTGCTGAGATTTCTGGAGATTCGTAATTTTTGGAAGCTTGGCAACCCCTTCCCATGAAAGTGTTTCTCGCCAGTCACTGCCTAGGGCAACATGAAGAGGAAACAAAACGTAGAGATAGAACGTGAAACTACTTTGTTGTGTCATGTTTCAAGAAGCTAGCACAAACCGTGTTGGATTTAGAGTTCCAAATACATCTATCAATATAGGAGAAAACAGAGTGAAACCTAAAAATTCAAACTGGTACTGGAAATGAACACTTCAACATAGAAGAACGAAATTTGGGGAACCAAGTCGCCTTAGTGTACTGATCATTACCTGAAAGTATCATCCAGTTTGGGTGAAAAAATATTTGCTGAGATTTCTGGAGATTCGTAATTTTTGGAGACTTGGCAAACCCTTCCCATGAAAGTGTTTCTCGCCAGTCACTGCTTAGGGCTACATGAAGAGGAAACAAAACGTAGAGATAGAACGTGAAACTACTTTGTTGTGTCAAGTTTCAAGAAGCTAGCAAAACCGTGTTGGATTTAGAGTTCCAAATACATCTATCAATATAGGAGAAAACAGAGTGAAACCTAAAAATTCAAACTGTTACTGGAAATGAACGCTTCAACACAGAAGAACGAAATTTGGGGAACCAAGTCGTCTTAGTGTACTGATCATTACCTGAAAGTATCATCCAGTTTGGGTGAAAAAAATATTTGCTGAGATTTCTGGAGATTCGTAATTTTTGGAAGCTTGGCAACCCCTTCCCATGAAAGTGTTACTCGCCAGTCACTGCTTAGGGCAACATCAAGAGGAAACAAAACGTAGAGATAGAACGTGAAACTACTTTGTTGTGTCAAGTTTCAAGAAGCTAGAACAAACCGTGTTGGATTTAGAGTTCCAAATACATCTATCAATATAGGAGAAAACAGAGTGAAACCTAAAAATTCAAACTGTTACTGGAAATGAACGCTTCAACATAGAAGAACGAAATTTGGGGAACCAAGTCGCCTTAGTGTACTGATCATTACCTGAAAGTATCATCCAGTTTGGGTGAAAAAATATTTGCTGAGATTTCTGGAGATTCGTAATTTTTGGAAGCTTGGCAACCCCTTCCCATGAAAGTGTTTCTCGCCAGTCACTGCTTAGGGCTACATCAAGAGGAAACAAAACGTAGAGATAGAATGTGAAACTACTTTGTTGTGTCAAGTTTCAAGAAGCTAGCACAAACCATGTTGGATTTAGAGTTCCAAATACATCTATCAATATAGGAGAAAACAGAGTGAAACCTAAAAATTCAAACTGTTACTGGAAATGAACGCTTCAACATAGAAGAATGAAATTTGGGGAACCAAGTCGCCTTAGTGTACTGATCATTACCTGAAAGTATCATCCAGTTTGGGTGAAAAAATATTTGCTGAGATTTCTGGAGATTCGTAATTTTTTGAGACTTGGCAAACCCTTCCCATGAAAGTGTTTCTCGCCAGTCACTGCTTAGGGCTACATCAAGAGGAAACAAAACGTAGAGATAGAACGTGAAACTACTTTGCTGTGTCAAGTTTCAAGAAGCTAGAACAAACCGTTTTGGATTTAGCGTTCCAAATACATCTATCAATATAGGAGAAAACAGAGTGAAACCTAAAAATTCAAACTGTTACTGGAAATGAACGCTTCAACATAGAAGAACGAAATTTGGGGAACCAAGTCGCCTTAGTGTACTGATCATTACCTGAAAGTATCATCCAGTTTGGGTGAAAAAATATTTGCTGAGATTTCTGGAGATTCGTAATTTTTGGAAGCTTGGCAACCCCTTCCCATGAAAGTGTTTCTCGCCAGTCACTGCTTAGGGCTACATCAAGAGGAAACAAAACGTAGAGATAGAATGTGAAACTACTTTGTTGTGTCAAGCTTCAAGAAGCTACCACAAATCGTGTTGGGTTTAGAGTTCCAATACATCTATCAATATAGGAGAAAACAGAGTGAAACTTAAAAATTCAAACTGTTAGTGGAAATGAACGCTTCAACATAGAAGAACGAAATTTGGGGAACCAAGTCGCCTTAGTGTACTGATCATTACCTGAAAGTATCATCCAGTTTGGGTGAAAAAATATTTGCTGAGATTTCTGGAGATTCGTAATTTTTGGAGACTTGGCAAACCCTTCCCATGAAAGTGTTTCTCGCCAGTCACTGCTTAGGGCTACATGAAGAGGAAACAAAACGTAGAGATAGAACGTGAAACTACTTTGTTGTGTCAAGTTTCAAGAAGCTAGCAAAACCGTGTTGGATTTAGAGTTCCAAATACATCTATCAATATAGGAGAAAACAGAGTGAAACCTAAAAATTCAAACTGTTACTGGAAATGAACGCTTCAACACAGAAGAACGAAATTTGGGGAACCAAGTCGTCTTAGTGTACTGATCATTACCTGAAAGTATCATCCAGTTTGGGTGAAAAAAATATTTGCTGAGATTTCTGGAGATTCGTAATTTTTGGAAGCTTGGCAACCCCTTCCCATGAAAGTGTTACTCGCCAGTCACTGCTTAGGGCAACATCAAGAGGAAACAAAACGTAGAGATAGAACGTGAAACTACTTTGTTGTGTCAAGTTTCAAGAAGCTAGAACAAACCGTGTTGGATTTAGAGTTCCAAATACATCTATCAATATAGGAGAAAACAGAGTGAAACCTAAAAATTCAAACTGTTACTGGAAATGAACGCTTCAACATAGAAGAACGAAATTTGGGGAACCAAGTCGCCTTAGTGTACTGATCATTACCTGAAAGTATCATCCAGTTTGGGTGAAAAAATATTTGCTGAGATTTCTGGAGATTCGTAATTTTTGGAAGCTTGGCAACCCCTTCCCATGAAAGTGTTTCTCGCCAGTCACTGCTTAGGGCTACATCAAGAGGAAACAAAACGTAGAGATAGAATGTGAAACTACTTTGTTGTGTCAAGTTTCAAGAAGCTAGCACAAACCATGTTGGATTTAGAGTTCCAAATACATCTATCAATATAGGAGAAAACAGAGTGAAACCTAAAAATTCAAACTGTTACTGGAAATGAACGCTTCAACATAGAAGAATGAAATTTGGGGAACCAAGTCGCCTTAGTGTACTGATCATTACCTGAAAGTATCATCCAGTTTGGGTGAAAAAATATTTGCTGAGATTTCTGGAGATTCGTAATTTTTTGAGACTTGGCAAACCCTTCCCATGAAAGTGTTTCTCGCCAGTCACTGCTTAGGGCTACATCAAGAGGAAACAAAACGTAGAGATAGAACGTGAAACTACTTTGCTGTGTCAAGTTTCAAGAAGCTAGAACAAACCGTTTTGGATTTAGCGTTCCAAATACATCTATCAATATAGGAGAAAACAGAGTGAAACCTAAAAATTCAAACTGTTACTGGAAATGAACGCTTCAACATAGAAGAACGAAATTTGGGGAACCAAGTCGCCTTAGTGTACTGATCATTACCTGAAAGTATCATCCAGTTTGGGTGAAAAAATATTTGCTGAGATTTCTGGAGATTCGTAATTTTTGGAAGCTTGGCAACCCCTTCCCATGAAAGTGTTTCTCGCCAGTCACTGCTTAGGGCTACATCAAGAGGAAACAAAACGTAGAGATAGAACGTGAAACTACTTTGTTGTGTCAAGTTTCAAGAAGCTAGCACAAACCGTCTTGGATTTAGAGTTCCAAATACATCTATCAATATAGGAGAAAACAGAGTGAAACCTAAAAATTCAAACTGTTACTGGAAATGAACGCTTCAACATAGAAGAACGAAATTTGGGGAACCAAGTCGCCTTAGTGTACTGATCATTACCTGAAAGTATCATCCAGTTTGGGTGAAAAAATATTTGCTGAGATTTCTGGAGATTCGTAATTTTTGGAAGCTTGGCAACCCCTTCCCATGAAAGTGTTTCTCGCCAGTCACTGCTTAGGGCTACATCAAGAGGAAACAAAACGTAGAGATAGAATGTGAAACTACTTTGTTGTGTCAAGTTTCAAGAAGCTAGCACAAACCATGTTGGATTTAGAGTTCCAAATACATCTATCAATATAGGAGAAAACAGAGTGAAACCTAAAAATTCAAACTGTTACTGGAAATGAACGCTTCAACATAGAAGAATGAAATTTGGGGAACCAAGTCGCCTTAGTGTACTGATCATTACCTGAAAGTATCATCCAGTTTGGGTGAAAAAATATTTGCTGAGATTTCTGGAGATTCGTAATTTTTGGAGACTTGGCAAACCCTTCCCATGAAAGTGTTTCTCGCCAGTCACTGCTTAGGGCTACATCAAGAGGAAACAAAACGTAGAGATAGAACGTGAAACTACTTTGCTGTGTCAAGTTTCAAGAAGCTAGCACAAACCGTTTTGGATTTAGCGTTCCAAATACATCTATCAATATAGGAGAAAAGAGAGTGAAACCTAAAAATTCAAACTGTTACTGGAAATGAACGCTTCAACATAGAAGAATGAAATTTGGGGAACCAAGTCGCCTTAGTGTACTGATCATTACCTGAAAGTATCATCCAGTTTGGGTGAAAAAATATTTGCTGAGATTTCTGGAGATTCGTAATTTTTGGAGACTTGGCAAACCCTTCCCATGAAAGTGTTTCTCGCCAGTCACTGCTTAGGGCTACATGAAGAGGAAACGAAACATAGAGATAGAACGTGAAACTACTTTGTTGTGTCAAGTTTCAAGAAGCTAGCAAAACCGTGTTGGATTTAGAGTTCCAAATACATCTATCAATATAGGAGAAAACAGAGTGAAACCTAAAAATTCAAACTGTTACTGGAAATGAACGCTTCAACACAGAAGAACGAAATTTGGGGAACCAAGTCGTCTTAGTGTACTGATCATTACCTGAAAGTATCATCCAGTTTGGGTGAAAAAAATATTTGCTGAGATTTCTGGAGATTCGTAATTTTTGGAAGCTTGGCAACCCCTTCCCATGAAAGTGTTACTCGCCAGTCACTGCTTAGGGCAACATCAAGAGGAAACAAAACGTAGAGATAGAACGTGAAACTACTTTGTTGTGTCAAGTTTCAAGAAGCTAGCACAAACCGTCTTGGATTTAGAGTTCCAAATACATCTATCAATATAGGAGAAAAGAGAGTGAAACCTAAAAATTCAAACTGTTACTGGAAATGAACGCTTCAACATAGAAGAACGAAATTTGGGGAACCAAGTCGCCTTAGTGTACTGATCATTACCTGAAAGTATCATCCAGTTTGGGTGAAAAAATATTTGCTGAGATTTCTGGAGATTCGTAATTTTTGGAAGCTTGGCAACCCCTTCCCATGAAAGTGTTTCTCGCCAGTCACTGCCTAGGGCAACATCAAGAGGAAACAAAACGTAGAGATAGAACGTGAAACTACTTTGTTGTGTCAAGTTTCAAGAAGCTAGCACAAACCGTCTTGGATTTAGAGTTCCAAATACATCTATCAATATAGGAGAAAAGAGAGTGAAACCTAAAAATTCAAACTGTTACTGGAAATGAACGCTTCAACATAGAAGAACGAAATTTGGGGAACCAAGTCGCCTTAGTGTACTGATCATTACCTGAAAGTATCATCCAGTTTGGGTGAAAAAATATTTGCTGAGATTTCTGGAGATTCGTAATTTTTGGAAGCTTGGCAACCCCTTCCCATGAAAGTGTTTCTCGCCAGTCACTGCCTAGGGCAACATCAAGAGGAAACAAAACGTAGAGATAGAACGTGAAACTACTTTGTTGTGTCAAGTTTCAAGAAGCTAGCACAAACCGTGTTGGATTTAGAGTTCCAAATACATCTATCAATATAGGAGAAAACAGAGTGAAACCTAAAAATTCAAACTGGTACTGGAAATGAACACTTCAACATAGAAGAACGAAATTTGGGGAACCAAGTCGCCTTAGTGTACTGATCATTACCTGAAAGTATCATCCAGTTTGGGTGAAAAAATATTTGCTGAGATTTCTGGAGATTCGTAATTTTTGGAGACTTGGCAAACCCTTCCCATGAAAGTGTTTCTCGCCAGTCACTGCTTAGGGCTACATGAAGAGGAAACAAAACGTAGAGATAGAACGTGAAACTACTTTGTTGTGTCAAGTTTCAAGAAGCTAGCAAAACCGTGTTGGATTTAGAGTTCCAAATACATCTATCAATATAGGAGAAAACAGAGTGAAACCTAAAAATTCAAACTGTTACTGGAAATGAACGCTTCAACACAGAAGAACGAAATTTGGGGAACCAAGTCGTCTTAGTGTACTGATCATTACCTGAAAGTATCATCCAGTTTGGGTGAAAAAAATATTTGCTGAGATTTCTGGAGATTCGTAATTTTTGGAAGCTTGGCAACCCCTTCCCATGAAAGTGTTACTCGCCAGTCACTGCTTAGGGCAACATCAAGAGGAAACAAAACGTAGAGATAGAACGTGAAACTACTTTGTTGTGTCATGTTTCAAGAAGCTAGAACAAACCGTGTTGGATTTAGAGTTCCAAATACATCTATCAATATAGGAGAAAACAGAGTGAAACCTAAAAATTCAAACTGTTACTGGAAATGAACGCTTCAACATAGAAGAACGAAATTTGGGGAACCAAGTCGCCTTAGTGTACTGATCATTACCTGAAAGTATCATCCAGTTTGGGTGAAAAAATATTTGCTGAGATTTCTGGAGATTCGTAATTTTGGGAAGCTTGGCAACCCCTTCCCATGAAAGTGTTTCTCGCCAGTCACTGCTTAGGGCTACATCAAGAGGAAACAAAACGTAGAGATAGAATGTGAAACTACTTTGTTGTGTCAAGTTTCAAGAAGCTAGCACAAACCATGTTGGATTTAGAGTTCCAAATACATCTATCAATATAGGAGAAAACAGAGTGAAACCTAAAAATTCAAACTGTTACTGGAAATGAACGCTTCAACATAGAAGAATGAAATTTGGGGAACCAAGTCGCCTTAGTGTACTGATCATTACCTGAAAGTATCATCCAGTTTGGGTGAAAAAATATTTGCTGAGATTTCTGGAGATTCGTAATTTTTGGAGACTTGGCAAACCCTTCCCATGAAAGTGTTTCTCGCCAGTCACTGCTTAGGGCTACATCAAGAGGAAACAAACCGTAGAGATAGAACGTGAAACTACTTTGCTGTGTCAAGTTTCAAGAAGCTAGCACAAACCGTTTTGGATTTAGCGTTCCAAATACATCTATCAATATAGGAGAAAACAGAGTGAAACCTAAAAATTCAAACTGTTACTGGAAATGAACGCTTCAACATAGAAGAACGAAATTTGGGGAACCAAGTCGCCTTAGTGTACTGATCATTACCTGAAAGTATCATCCAGTTTGGGTGAAAAAATATTTGCTGAGATTTCTGGAGATTCGTAATTTTTGGAAGCTTGGCAACCCCTTCCCATGAAAGTGTTTCTCGCCAGTCACTGCCTAGGGCAACATCAAGAGGAAACAAAACGTAGAGATAGAACGTGAAACTACTTTGTTGTGTCAAGTTTCAAGAAGCTAGCACAAACCGTGTTGGATTTAGAGTTCCAAATACATCTATCAATATAGGAGAAAAGAGAGTGAATCCTAAAAATTCAAACTGGTACTGGAAATGAACACTTCAACATAGAAGAACGAAATTTGGGGAACCAAGTCGCCTTAGTGTACTGATCATTACCTGAAAGTATCATCCAGTTTGGGTGAAAAAATATTTGCTGAGATTTCTGGAGATTCGTAATTTTTGGAGACTTGGCAAACCCTTCCCATGAAAGTGTTTCTCGCCAGTCACTGCTTAGGGCTACATGAAGAGGAAACAAAACGTAGAGATAGAACGTGAAACTACTTTGTTGTGTCAAGTTTCAAGAAGCTAGCAAAACCGTGTTGGATTTAGAGTTCCAAATACATCTATCAATATAGGAGAAAACAGAGTGAAACCTAAAAATTCAAACTGTTACTGGAAATGAACGCTTCAACACAGAAGAACGAAATTTGGGGAACCAAGTCGTCTTAGTGTACTGATCATTACCTGAAAGTATCATCCAGTTTGGGTGAAAAAAATATTTGCTGAGATTTCTGGAGATTCGTAATTTTTGGAAGCTTGGCAACCCCTTCCCATGAAAGTGTTACTCGCCAGTCACTGCTTAGGGCAACATCAAGAGGAAACAAAACGTAGAGATAGAACGTGAAACTACTTTGTTGTGTCAAGTTTCAAGAAGCTAGAACAAACCGTGTTGGATTTAGAGTTCCAAATACATCTATCAATATAGGAGAAAACAGAGTGAAACCTAAAAATTCAAACTGTTACTGGAAATGAACGCTTCAACATAGAAGAACGAAATTTGGGGAACCAAGTCGCCTTAGTGTACTGATCATTACCTGAAAGTATCATCCAGTTTGGGTGAAAAAATATTTGCTGAGATTTCTGGAGATTCGTAATTTTTGGAAGCTTGGCAACCCCTTCCCATGAAAGTGTTTCTCGCCAGTCACTGCTTAGGGCTACATCAAGAGGAAACAAAACGTAGAGATAGAACGTGAAACTACTTTGTTGTGTCAAGTTTCAAGAAGCTAGCACAAACCGTGTTGGATTTAGAGTTCCAAATACATCTATCAATATAGGAGAAAAGAGAGTGAAACCTAAAAATTCAAACTGTTACTGGAAATGAACGCTTCAACATAGAAGAACGAAATTTGGGGAACCAAGTCGCCTTAGTGTACTGATCATTACCTGAAAGTATCATCCAGTTTGGGTGAAAAAATATTTGCTGAGATTTCTGGAGATTCGTAATTTTTGGAAGCTTGGCAACCCCTTCCCATGAAAGTGTTTCTCGCCAGTCACTGCCTAGGGCAACATCAAGAGGAAACAAAACGTAGAGATAGAACGTGAAACTACTTTGTTGTGTCAAGTTTCAAGAAGCTAGCACAAACCGTGTTGGATTTAGAGTTCCAAATACATCTATCAATATAGGAGAAAACAGAGTGAAACCTAAAAATTCAAACTGGTACTGGAAATGAACACTTCAACATAGAAGAACCAAATTTGGGGAACCAAGTCGCCTTAGTGTACTGATCATTACCTGAAAGTATCATCCAGTTTGGGTGAAAAAATATTTGCTGAGATTTCTGGAGATTCGTAATTTTTGGAGACTTGGCAAACCCTTCCCATGAAAGTGTTTCTCGCCAGTCACTGCTTAGGGCTACATGAAGAGGAAACAAAACGTAGAGATAGAACGTGAAACTACTTTGTTGTGTCAAGTTTCAAGAAGCTAGCAAAACCGTGTTGGATTTAGAGTTCCAAATACATCTATCAATATAGGAGAAAACAGAGTGAAACCTAAAAATTCAAACTGTTACTGGAAATGAACGCTTCAACACAGAAGAACGAAATTTGGGGAACCAAGTCGTCTTAGTGTACTGATCATTACCTGAAAGTATCATCCAGTTTGGGTGAAAAAAATATTTGCTGAGATTTCTGGAGATTCGTAATTTTTGGAAGCTTGGCAACCCCTTCCCATGAAAGTGTTACTCGCCAGTCACTGCTTAGGGCAACATCAAGAGGAAACAAAACGTAGAGATAGAACGTGAAACTACTTTGTTGTGTCAAGTTTCAAGAAGCTAGAACAAACCGTGTTGGATTTAGAGTTCCAAATACATCTATCAATATAGGAGAAAACAGAGTGAAACCTAAAAATTCAAACTGTTACTGGAAATGAACGCTTCAACATAGAAGAACGAAATTTGGGGAACCAAGTCGCCTTAGTGTACTGATCATTACCTGAAAGTATCATCCAGTTTGGGTGAAAAAATATTTGCTGAGATTTCTGGAGATTCGTAATTTTGGGAAGCTTGGCAACCCCTTCCCATGAAAGTGTTTCTCGCCAGTCACTGCTTAGGGCTACATCAAGAGGAAACAAAACGTAGAGATAGAATGTGAAACTACTTTGTTGTGTCAAGTTTCAAGAAGCTAGCACAAACCATGTTGGATTTAGAGTTCCAAATACATCTATCAATATAGGAGAAAACAGAGTGAAACCTAAAAATTCAAACTGTTACTGGAAATGAACGCTTCAACATAGAAGAATGAAATTTGGGGAACCAAGTCGCCTTAGTGTACTGATCATTACCTGAAAGTATCATCCAGTTTGGGTGAAAAAATATTTGCTGAGATTTCTGGAGATTCGTAATTTTTGGAGACTTGGCAAACCCTTCCCATGAAAGTGTTTCTCGCCAGTCACTGCTTAGGGCTACATCAAGAGGAAACAAAACGTAGAGATAGAACGTGAAACTACTTTGCTGTGTCAAGTTTCAAGAAGCTAGCACAAACCGTGTTGGATTTAGAGTTCCAAATACCTCTATCAATATAGGAGAAAACAGAGTGAAACCTAAAAATTCAAACTGTTACTGGAAATGAACGCTTCAACATAGAAGAACCAAATTTGGGGAACCAAGTCGCCTTAGTGTACTGATCATTACCTGAAAGTATCATCCAGTTTGGGTGAAAAAATATTTGCTGAGATTTCTGGAGATTCGTAATTTTTGGAAGCTTGGCAACCCCTTCCCATGAAAGTGTTTCTCGCCAGTCACTGCCTAGGGCAACATCAAGAGGAAACAAAACGTAGAGATAGAACGTGAAACTACTTTGTTGTGTCAAGTTTCAAGAAGCTAGCACAAACCGTGTTGGATTTAGAGTTCCAAATACATCTATCAATATAGGAGAAAACAGAGTGAAACCTAAAAATTCAAACTGGTACTGGAAATGAACGCTTCAACATAGAAGAACGAAATTTGGGGAACCAAGTCGCCTTAGTGTACTGATCATTACCTGAAAGTATCATCCAGTTTGGGTGAAAAAATATTTGCTGAGATTTCTGGAGATTCGTAATTTTTGGAGACTTGGCAAACCCTTCCCATGAAAGTGTTTCTCGCCAGTCACTGCTTAGGGCTACATGAAGAGGAAACAAAACGTAGAGATAGAACGTGAAACTACTTTGTTGTGTCAAGTTTCAAGAAGCTAGCAAAACCGTGTTGGATTTAGAGTTCCAAATACATCTATCAATATAGGAGAAAACAGAGTGAAACCTAAAAATTCAAACTGTTACTGGAAATGAACGCTTCAACACAGAAGAACGAAATTTGGGGAACCAAGTCGTCTTAGTGTACTGATCATTACCTGAAAGTATCATCCAGTTTGGGTGAAAAAAATATTTGCTGAGATTTCTGGAGATTCGTAATTTTTGGAAGCTTGGCAACCCCTTCCCATGAAAGTGTTACTCGCCAGTCACTGCTTAGGGCAACATCAAGAGGAAACAAAACGTAGAGATAGAACGTGAAACTACTTTGTTGTGTCAAGTTTCAAGAAGCTAGAACAAACCGTGTTGGATTTAGAGTTCCAAATACATCTATCAATATAGGAGAAAACAGAGTGAAACCTAAAAATTCAAACTGGTACTGGAAATGAACGCTTCAACATAGAAGAACGAAATTTGGGGAACCAAGTCGCCTTAGTGTACTGATCATTACCTGAAAGTATCATCCAGTTTGGGTGAAAAAATATTTGCTGAGATTTCTGGAGATTCGTAATTTTTGGAGACTTGGCAAACCCTTCCCATGAAAGTGTTTCTCGCCAGTCACTGCTTAGGGCTACATGAAGAGGAAACAAAACGTAGAGATAGAACGTGAAACTACTTTGTTGTGTCAAGTTTCAAGAAGCTAGCAAAACCGTGTTGGATTTAGAGTTCCAAATACATCTATCAATATAGGAGAAAACAGAGTGAAACCTAAAAATTCAAACTGTTACTGGAAATGAACGCTTCAACACAGAAGAACGAAATTTGGGGAACCAAGTCGTCTTAGTGTACTGATCATTACCTGAAAGTATCATCCAGTTTGGGTGAAAAAAATATTTGCTGAGATTTCTGGAGATTCGTAATTTTTGGAAGCTTGGCAACCCCTTCCCATGAAAGTGTTACTCGCCAGTCACTGCTTAGGGCAACATCAAGAGGAAACAAAACGTAGAGATAGAACGTGAAACTACTTTGTTGTGTCAAGTTTCAAGAAGCTAGAACAAACCGTGTTGGATTTAGAGTTCCAAATACATCTATCAATATAGGAGAAAACAGAGTGAAACCTAAAAATTCAAACTGTTACTGGAAATGAACGCTTCAACATAGAAGAACGAAATTTGGGGAACCAAGTCGCCTTAGTGTACTGATCATTACCTGAAAGTATCATCCAGTTTGGGTGAAAAAATATTTGCTGAGATTTCTGGAGATTCGTAATTTTTGGAAGCTTGGCAACCCCTTCCCATGAAAGTGTTTCTCGCCAGTCACTGCTTAGGGCTACATCAAGAGGAAACAAAACGTAGAGATAGAATGTGAAACTACTTTGTTGTGTCAAGTTTCAAGAAGCTAGCACAAACCATGTTGGATTTAGAGTTCCAAATACATCTATCAATATAGGAGAAAACAGAGTGAAACCTAAAAATTCAAACTGTTACTGGAAATGAACGCTTCAACATAGAAGAATGAAATTTGGGGAACCAAGTCGCCTTAGTGTACTCATCATTACCTGAAAGTATCATCCAGTTTGGGTGAAAAAATATTTGCTGAGATTTCTGGAGATTCGTAATTTTTGGAAGCTTGGCAAACCCTTCCCATGAAAGTGTTTCTCGCCAGTCACTGCTTAGGGCTACATCAAGAGGAAACAAAACGTAGAGATAGAACGTGAAACTACTTTGCTGTGTCAAGTTTCAAGAAGCTAGCACAAACCGTTTTGGATTTAGCGTTCCAAATACATCTATCAATATAGGAGAAAACAGAGTGAAACCTAAAAATTCAAACTGTTACTGGAAATGAACGCTTCAACATAGAAGAACGAAATTTGGGGAACCAAGTCGCCTTAGTGTACTGATCATTACCTGAAAGTATCATCCAGTTTGGGTGAAAAAATATTTGCTGAGATTTCTGGAGATTCGTAATTTTTGGAAGCTTGGCAACCCCTTCCCATGAAAGTGTTTCTCGCCAGTCACTGCTTAGGGCTACATCAAGAGGAAACAAAACGTAGAGATAGAATGTGAAACTACTTTGTTGTGTCAAGCTTCAAGAAGCTACCACAAATCGTGTTGGGTTTAGAGTTCCAATACATCTATCAATATAGGAGAAAACAGAGTGAAACTTAAAAATTCAAACTGTTAGTGGAAATGAACGCTTCAACATAGAAGAACGAAATTTGGGGAACCAAGTCGCCTTAGTGTACTGATCATTACCTGAAAGTATCATCCAGTTTGGGTGAAAAAATATTTGCTGAGATTTCTGGAGATTCGTAATTTTTGGAAGCTTGGCAACCCCTTCCCATGAAAGTGTTTCTCGCCAGTCACTGCTTAGGGCTACATCAAGAGGAAACAAAACGTAGAGATAGAACGTGAAACTACTTTGTTGTGTCAAGTTTCAAGAAGCTAGCACAAACCGTCTTGGATTTAGAGTTCCAAATACATCTATCAATATAGGAGAAAACAGAGTGAAACCTAAAAATTCAAACTGTTACTGGAAATGAACGCTTCAACATAGAAGAACGAAATTTGGGGAACCAAGTCGCCTTAGTGTACTGATCATTACCTGAAAGTATCATCCAGTTTGGGTGAAAAAATATTTGCTGAGATTTCTGGAGATTCGTAATTTTTGGAAGCTTGGCAACCCCTTCCCATGAAAGTGTTTCTCGCCAGTCACTGCTTAGGGCTACATCAAGAGGAAACAAAACGTAGAGATAGAATGTGAAACTACTTTGTTGTGTCAAGTTTCAAGAAGCTAGCACAAACCATGTTGGATTTAGAGTTCCAAATACATCTATCAATATAGGAGAAAACAGAGTGAAACCTAAAAATTCAAACTGTTACTGGAAATGAACGCTTCAACATAGAAGAATGAAATTTGGGGAACCAAGTCGCCTTAGTGTACTGATCATTACCTGAAAGTATCATCCAGTTTGGGTGAAAAAATATTTGCTGAGATTTCTGGAGATTCGTAATTTTTGGAGACTTGGCAAACCCTTCCCATGAAAGTGTTTCTCGCCAGTCACTGCTTAGGGCTACATCAAGAGGAAACAAAACGTAGAGATAGAACGTGAAACTACTTTGCTGTGTCAAGTTTCAAGAAGCTAGCACAAACCGTTTTGGATTTAGCGTTCCAAATACATCTATCAATATAGGAGAAAACAGAGTGAAACCTAAAAATTCAAACTGTTACTGGAAATGAACCCTTCAACATAGAAGAATGAAATTTGGGGAACCAAGTCGCCTTAGTGTACTGATCATTACCTGAAAGTATCATCCAGTTTGGGTGAAAAAATATTTGCTGAGATTTCTGGAGATTCGTAATTTTTGGAGACTTGGCAAACCCTTCCCATGAAAGTGTTTCTCGCCAGTCACTGCTTAGGGCTACATCAAGAGGAAACAAAACGTAGAGATAGGACGTGAAACTACTTTGCTGTGTCAAGTTTCAAGAAGCTAGCACAAACCGTTTTGGATTTAGCGTTCCAAATACATCTATCAATATAGGAGAAAACAGAGTGAAACCTAAAAATTCAAACTGTTACTGGAAATGAACGCTTCAACATAGAAGAACGAAATTTGGGGAACCAAGTCGCCTTAGTGTACTGATCATTACCTGAAAGTATCATCCAGTTTGGGTGAAAAAATATTTGCTGAGATTTCTGGAGATTCGTAATTTTTGGAAGCTTGGCAACCCCTTCCCATGAAAGTGTTTCTCGCCAGTCACTGCTTAGGGCTACATCAAGAGGAAACAAAACGTAGAGATAGAATGTGAAACTACTTTGTTGTGTCAAGCTTCAAGAAGCTACCACAAATCGTGTTTGGTTTAGAGTTCCAATACTTCTATCAATATAGGAGAAAACAGAGTGAAACTTAAAAATTCAAACTGTTAGTGGAAATGAACGCTTCAACATAGAAGAACGAAATTTGGGGAACCAAGTCGCCTTAGTGTACTGATCATTACCTGAAAGTATCATCCAGTTTGGGTGAAAAAATATTTGCTGAGATTTCTGGAGATTCGTAATTTTTGGAAGCTTGGCAACCCCTTCCCATGAAAGTGTTTCTCGCCAGTCACTGCTTAGGGCTACATCAAGAGGAAACAAAACGTAGAGATAGAACGTGAAACTACTTTGTTGTGTCAAATTTCAAGAAGCTAGCACAAACCATGTTGGATTTAGAGTTCCAAATACATCTATCAATATAGGAGAAAACAGAGTGAAACCTAAAAATTCAAACTGTTACTGGAAATGAACGCTTCAACATAGAAGAATGAAATTTGGGGAACCAAGTCGCCTTAGTGTACTGATCATTACCTGAAAGTATCATCCAGTTTGGGTGAAAAAATATTTGCTGAGATTTCTGGAGATTCGTAATTTTTGGAGACTTGGCAAACCCTTCCCATGAAAGTGTTTCTCGCCAGTCACTGCTTAGGGCTACATCAAGAGGAAACAAAACGTAGAGATAGAATGTGAAACTACTTTGTTGTGTCAAGCTTCAAGAAGCTACCACAAATCGTGTTGGGTTTAGAGTTCCAATACTTCTATCAATATAGGAGAAAACAGAGTGAAACTTAAAAATTCAAACTGTTAGTGGAAATGAACGCTTCAACATAGAAGAACGAAATTTGGGGAACCAAGTCGCCTTAGTGTACTGATCATTACCTGAAAGTATCATCCAGTTTGGGTGAAAAAATATTTGCTGAGATTTCTGGAGATTCGTAATTTTTGGAAGCTTGGCAACCCCTTCCCATGAAAGTGTTTCTCGCCAGTCACTGCCTAGGGCAACATCAAGAGGAAACAAAACGTAGAGATAGAACGTGAAACTACTTTGTTGTGTCAAGTTTCAAGAAGCTAGCACAAACCGTGTTGGATTTAGAGTTCCAAATACATCTATCAATATAGGAGAAAACAGAGTGAAACCTAAAAATTCAAACTGGTACTGGAAATGAACGCTTCAACATAGAAGAACGAAATTTGGGGAACCAAGTCGCCTTAGTGTACTGATCATTACCTGAAAGTATCATCCAGTTTGGGTGAAAAAATATTTGCTGAGATTTCTGGAGATTCGTAATTTTTGGAGACTTGGCAAACCCTTCCCATGAAAGTGTTTCTCGCCAGTCACTGCTTAGGGCTACATGAAGAGGAAACAAAACGTAGAGATAGAACGTGAAACTACTTTGTTGTGTCAAGTTTCAAGAAGCTAGCAAAACCGTGTTGGATTTAGAGTTCCAAATACATCTATCAATATAGGAGAAAACAGAGTGAAACCTAAAAATTCAAACTGTTACTGGAAATGAACGCTTCAACACAGAAGAACGAAATTTGGGGAACCAAGTCGTCTTAGTGTACTGATCATTACCTGAAAGTATCATCCAGTTTGGGTGAAAAAAATATTTGCTGAGATTTCTGGAGATTCGTAATTTTTGGAAGCTTGGCAACCCCTTCCCATGAAAGTGTTACTCGCCAGTCACTGCTTAGGGCAACATCAAGAGGAAACAAAACGTAGAGATAGAACGTGAAACTACTTTGTTGTGTCAAGTTTCAAGAAGCTAGAACAAACCGTGTTGGATTTAGAGTTCCAAATACATCTATCAATATAGGAGAAAACAGAGTGAAACCTAAAAATTCAAACTGGTACTGGAAATGAACGCTTCAACATAGAAGAACGAAATTTGGGGAACCAAGTCGCCTTAGTGTACTGATCATTACCTGAAAGTATCATCCAGTTTGGGTGAAAAAATATTTGCTGAGATTTCTGGAGATTCGTAATTTTTGGAGACTTGGCAAACCCTTCCCATGAAAGTGTTTCTCGCCAGTCACTGCTTAGGGCTACATGAAGAGGAAACAAAACGTAGAGATAGAACGTGAAACTACTTTGTTGTGTCAAGTTTCAAGAAGCTAGCAAAACCGTGTTGGATTTAGAGTTCCAAATACATCTATCAATATAGGAGAAAACAGAGTGAAACCTAAAAATTCAAACTGTTACTGGAAATGAACGCTTCAACACAGAAGAACGAAATTTGGGGAACCAAGTCGTCTTAGTGTACTGATCATTACCTGAAAGTATCATCCAGTTTGGGTGAAAAAAATATTTGCTGAGATTTCTGGAGATTCGTAATTTTTGGAAGCTTGGCAACCCCTTCCCATGAAAGTGTTACTCGCCAGTCACTGCTTAGGGCAACATCAAGAGGAAACAAAACGTAGAGATAGAACGTGAAACTACTTTGTTGTGTCAAGTTTCAAGAAGCTAGAACAAACCGTGTTGGATTTAGAGTTCCAAATACATCTATCAATATAGGAGAAAACAGAGTGAAACCTAAAAATTCAAACTGTTACTGGAAATGAACGCTTCAACATAGAAGAACGAAATTTGGGGAACCAAGTCGCCTTAGTGTACTGATCATTACCTGAAAGTATCATCCAGTTTGGGTGAAAAAATATTTGCTGAGATTTCTGGAGATTCGTAATTTTTGGAAGCTTGGCAACCCCTTCCCATGAAAGTGTTTCTCGCCAGTCACTGCTTAGGGCTACATCAAGAGGAAACAAAACGTAGAGATAGAATGTGAAACTACTTTGTTGTGTCAAGTTTCAAGAAGCTAGCACAAACCATGTTGGATTTAGAGTTCCAAATACATCTATCAATATAGGAGAAAACAGAGTGAAACCTAAAAATTCAAACTGTTACTGGAAATGAACGCTTCAACATAGAAGAATGAAATTTGGGGAACCAAGTCGCCTTAGTGTACTCATCATTACCTGAAAGTATCATCCAGTTTGGGTGAAAAAATATTTGCTGAGATTTCTGGAGATTCGTAATTTTTGGAAGCTTGGCAAACCCTTCCCATGAAAGTGTTTCTCGCCAGTCACTGCTTAGGGCTACATCAAGAGGAAACAAAACGTAGAGATAGAACGTGAAACTACTTTGCTGTGTCAAGTTTCAAGAAGCTAGCACAAACCGTTTTGGATTTAGCGTTCCAAATACATCTATCAATATAGGAGAAAACAGAGTGAAACCTAAAAATTCAAACTGTTACTGGAAATGAACGCTTCAACATAGAAGAACGAAATTTGGGGAACCAAGTCGCCTTAGTGTACTGATCATTACCTGAAAGTATCATCCAGTTTGGGTGAAAAAATATTTGCTGAGATTTCTGGAGATTCGTAATTTTTGGAAGCTTGGCAACCCCTTCCCATGAAAGTGTTTCTCGCCAGTCACTGCTTAGGGCTACATCAAGAGGAAACAAAACGTAGAGATAGAATGTGAAACTACTTTGTTGTGTCAAGCTTCAAGAAGCTACCACAAATCGTGTTGGGTTTAGAGTTCCAATACATCTATCAATATAGGAGAAAACAGAGTGAAACTTAAAAATTCAAACTGTTAGTGGAAATGAACGCTTCAACATAGAAGAACGAAATTTGGGGAACCAAGTCGCCTTAGTGTACTGATCATTACCTGAAAGTATCATCCAGTTTGGGTGAAAAAATATTTGCTGAGATTTCTGGAGATTCGTAATTTTTGGAAGCTTGGCAACCCCTTCCCATGAAAGTGTTTCTCGCCAGTCACTGCTTAGGGCTACATCAAGAGGAAACAAAACGTAGAGATAGAACGTGAAACTACTTTGTTGTGTCAAGTTTCAAGAAGCTAGCACAAACCGTCTTGGATTTAGAGTTCCAAATACATCTATCAATATAGGAGAAAACAGAGTGAAACCTAAAAATTCAAACTGTTACTGGAAATGAACGCTTCAACATAGAAGAACGAAATTTGGGGAACCAAGTCGCCTTAGTGTACTGATCATTACCTGAAAGTATCATCCAGTTTGGGTGAAAAAATATTTGCTGAGATTTCTGGAGATTCGTAATTTTTGGAAGCTTGGCAACCCCTTCCCATGAAAGTGTTTCTCGCCAGTCACTGCTTAGGGCTACATCAAGAGGAAACAAAACGTAGAGATAGAATGTGAAACTACTTTGTTGTGTCAAGTTTCAAGAAGCTAGCACAAACCATGTTGGATTTAGAGTTCCAAATACATCTATCAATATAGGAGAAAACAGAGTGAAACCTAAAAATTCAAACTGTTACTGGAAATGAACGCTTCAACATAGAAGAATGAAATTTGGGGAACCAAGTCGCCTTAGTGTACTGATCATTACCTGAAAGTATCATCCAGTTTGGGTGAAAAAATATTTGCTGAGATTTCTGGAGATTCGTAATTTTTGGAGACTTGGCAAACCCTTCCCATGAAAGTGTTTCTCGCCAGTCACTGCTTAGGGCTACATCAAGAGGAAACAAAACGTAGAGATAGAACGTGAAACTACTTTGCTGTGTCAAGTTTCAAGAAGCTAGCACAAACCGTTTTGGATTTAGCGTTCCAAATACATCTATCAATATAGGAGAAAACAGAGTGAAACCTAAAAATTCAAACTGTTACTGGAAATGAACCCTTCAACATAGAAGAATGAAATTTGGGGAACCAAGTCGCCTTAGTGTACTGATCATTACCTGAAAGTATCATCCAGTTTGGGTGAAAAAATATTTGCTGAGATTTCTGGAGATTCGTAATTTTTGGAGACTTGGCAAACCCTTCCCATGAAAGTGTTTCTCGCCAGTCACTGCTTAGGGCTACATCAAGAGGAAACAAAACGTAGAGATAGGACGTGAAACTACTTTGCTGTGTCAAGTTTCAAGAAGCTAGCACAAACCGTTTTGGATTTAGCGTTCCAAATACATCTATCAATATAGGAGAAAACAGAGTGAAACCTAAAAATTCAAACTGTTACTGGAAATGAACGCTTCAACATAGAAGAACGAAATTTGGGGAACCAAGTCGCCTTAGTGTACTGATCATTACCTGAAAGTATCATCCAGTTTGGGTGAAAAAATATTTGCTGAGATTTCTGGAGATTCGTAATTTTTGGAAGCTTGGCAACCCCTTCCCATGAAAGTGTTTCTCGCCAGTCACTGCTTAGGGCTACATCAAGAGGAAACAAAACGTAGAGATAGAATGTGAAACTACTTTGTTGTGTCAAGCTTCAAGAAGCTACCACAAATCGTGTTTGGTTTAGAGTTCCAATACTTCTATCAATATAGGAGAAAACAGAGTGAAACTTAAAAATTCAAACTGTTAGTGGAAATGAACGCTTCAACATAGAAGAACGAAATTTGGGGAACCAAGTCGCCTTAGTGTACTGATCATTACCTGAAAGTATCATCCAGTTTGGGTGAAAAAATATTTGCTGAGATTTCTGGAGATTCGTAATTTTTGGAAGCTTGGCAACCCCTTCCCATGAAAGTGTTTCTCGCCAGTCACTGCTTAGGGCTACATCAAGAGGAAACAAAACGTAGAGATAGAACGTGAAACTACTTTGTTGTGTCAAATTTCAAGAAGCTAGCACAAACCATGTTGGATTTAGAGTTCCAAATACATCTATCAATATAGGAGAAAACAGAGTGAAACCTAAAAATTCAAACTGTTACTGGAAATGAACGCTTCAACATAGAAGAATGAAATTTGGGGAACCAAGTCGCCTTAGTGTACTGATCATTACCTGAAAGTATCATCCAGTTTGGGTGAAAAAATATTTGCTGAGATTTCTGGAGATTCGTAATTTTTGGAGACTTGGCAAACCCTTCCCATGAAAGTGTTTCTCGCCAGTCACTGCTTAGGGCTACATCAAGAGGAAACAAAACGTAGAGATAGAATGTGAAACTACTTTGTTGTGTCAAGCTTCAAGAAGCTACCACAAATCGTGTTGGGTTTAGAGTTCCAATACTTCTATCAATATAGGAGAAAACAGAGTGAAACTTAAAAATTCAAACTGTTAGTGGAAATGAACGCTTCAACATAGAAGAACGAAATTTGGGGAACCAAGTCGCCTTAGTGTACTGATCATTACCTGAAAGTATCATCCAGTTTGGGTGAAAAAATATTTGCTGAGATTTCTGGAGATTCGTAATTTTTGGAAGCTTGGCAACCCCTTCCCATGAAAGTGTTTCTCGCCAGTCACTGCTTAGGGCTACATCAAGAGGAAACAAAACGTAGAGATAGAACGTGAAACTACTTTGTTGTGTCAAGTTTCAAGAAGCTAGCACAAACCGTGTTGGATTTAGAGTTCCAAATACATCTATCAATATAGGAGAAAACAGAGTGAAACCTAAAAATTCAAACTGTTACTGGAAATGAACGCTTCAACATAGAAGAACGAAATTTGGGGAACCAAGTCGCCTTAGTGTACTGATCATTACCTGAAAGTATCATCCAGTTTGGGTGAAAAAATATTTGCTGAGATTTCTGGAGATTCGTAATTTTTGGAAGCTTGGCAACCCCTTCCCATGAAAGTGTTTCTCGCCAGTCACTGCTTAGGGCTACATCAAGAGGAAACAAAACGTAGAGATAGAATGTGAAACTACTTTGTTGTGTCAAGTTTCAAGAAGCTAGCACAAACCATGTTGGATTTAGAGTTCCAAATACATCTATCAATATAGGAGAAAACAGAGTGAAACCTAAAAATTCAAACTGTTACTGGAAATGAACGCTTCAACATAGAAGAATGAAATTTGGGGAACCAAGTCGCCTTAGTGTACTGATCATTACCTGAAAGTATCATCCAGTTTGGGTGAAAAAATATTTGCTGAGATTTCTGGAGATTCGTAATTTTTGGAGACTTGGCAAACCCTTCCCATGAAAGTGTTTCTCGCCAGTCACTGCTTAGGGCTACATCAAGAGGAAACAAAACGTAGAGATAGAACGTGAAACTACTTTGCTGTGTCAAGTTTCAAGAAGCTAGCACAAACCGTTTTGGATTTAGCGTTCCAAATACATCTATCAATATAGGAGAAAACAGAGTGAAACCTAAAAATTCAAACTGTTACTGGAAATGAACGCTTCAACATAGAAGAACGAAATTTGGGGAACCAAGTCGCCTTAGTGTACTGATCATTACCTGAAAGTATCATCCAGTTTGGGTGAAAAAATATTTGCTGAGATTTCTGGAGATTCGTAATTTTTGGAAGCTTGGCAACCCCTTCCCATGAAAGTGTTTCTCGCCAGTCACTGCTTAGGGCTACATCAAGAGGAAACAAAACGTAGAGATAGAATGTGAAACTACTTTGTTGTGTCAAGCTTCAAGAAGCTACCACAAATCGTGTTGGGTTTAGAGTTCCAATACATCTATCAATATAGGAGAAAACAGAGTGAAACTTAAAAATTCAAACTGTTAGTGGAAATGAACGCTTCAACATAGAAGAACGAAATTTGGGGAACCAAGTCGCCTTAGTGTACTGATCATTACCTGAAAGTATCATCCAGTTTGGGTGAAAAAATATTTGCTGAGATTTCTGGAGATTCGTAATTTTTGGAAGCTTGGCAACCCCTTCCCATGAAAGTGTTTCTCGCCAGTCACTGCTTAGGGCTACATCAAGAGGAAACAAAACGTAGAGATAGAACGTGAAACTACTTTGTTGTGTCAAGTTTCAAGAAGCTAGCACAAACCGTCTTGGATTTAGAGTTCCAAATACATCTATCAATATAGGAGAAAACAGAGTGAAACCTAAAAATTCAAACTGTTACTGGAAATGAACGCTTCAACATAGAAGAACGAAATTTGGGGAACCAAGTCGCCTTAGTGTACTGATCATTACCTGAAAGTATCATCCAGTTTGGGTGAAAAAATATTTGCTGAGATTTCTGGAGATTCGTAATTTTTGGAAGCTTGGCAACCCCTTCCCATGAAAGTGTTTCTCGCCAGTCACTGCTTAGGGCTACATCAAGAGGAAACAAAACGTAGAGATAGAATGTGAAACTACTTTGTTGTGTCAAGCTTCAAGAAGCTACCACAAATCGTGTTTGGTTTAGAGTTCCAATACTTCTATCAATATAGGAGAAAACAGAGTGAAACTTAAAAATTCAAACTGTTAGTGGAAATGAACGCTTCAACATAGAAGAACGAAATTTGGGGAACCAAGTCGCCTTAGTGTACTGATCATTACCTGAAAGTATCATCCAGTTTGGGTGAAAAAATATTTGCTGAGATTTCTGGAGATTCGTAATTTTTGGAAGCTTGGCAACCCCTTCCCATGAAAGTGTTTCTCGCCAGTCACTGCTTAGGGCTACATCAAGAGGAAACAAAACGTAGAGATAGAACGTGAAACTACTTTGTTGTGTCAAATTTCAAGAAGCTAGCACAAACCATGTTGGATTTAGAGTTCCAAATACATCTATCAATATAGGAGAAAACAGAGTGAAACCTAAAAATTCAAACTGTTACTGGAAATGAACGCTTCAACATAGAAGAATGAAATTTGGGGAACCAAGTCGCCTTAGTGTACTGATCATTACCTGAAAGTATCATCCAGTTTGGGTGAAAAAATATTTGCTGAGATTTCTGGAGATTCGTAATTTTTGGAGACTTGGCAAACCCTTCCCATGAAAGTGTTTCTCGCCAGTCACTGCTTAGGGCTACATCAAGAGGAAACAAAACGTAGAGATAGAATGTGAAACTACTTTGTTGTGTCAAGCTTCAAGAAGCTACCACAAATCGTGTTGGGTTTAGAGTTCCAATACTTCTATCAATATAGGAGAAAACAGAGTGAAACTTAAAAATTCAAACTGTTAGTGGAAATGAACGCTTCAACATAGAAGAACGAAATTTGGGGAACCAAGTCGCCTTAGTGTACTGATCATTACCTGAAAGTATCATCCAGTTTGGGTGAAAAAATATTTGCTGAGATTTCTGGAGATTCGTAATTTTTGGAAGCTTGGCAACCCCTTCCCATGAAAGTGTTTCTCGCCAGTCACTGCTTAGGGCTACATCAAGAGGAAACAAAACGTAGAGATAGAACGTGAAACTACTTTGTTGTGTCAAGTTTCAAGAAGCTAGCACAAACCGTGTTGGATTTAGAGTTCCAAATACATCTATCAATATAGGAGAAAACAGAGTGAAACCTAAAAATTCAAACTGTTACTGGAAATGAACGCTTCAACATAGAAGAACGAAATTTGGGGAACCAAGTCGCCTTAGTGTACTGATCATTACCTGAAAGTATCATCCAGTTTGGGTGAAAAAATATTTGCTGAGATTTCTGGAGATTCGTAATTTTTGGAAGCTTGGCAACCCCTTCCCATGAAAGTGTTTCTCGCCAGTCACTGCTTAGGGCTACATCAAGAGGAAACAAAACGTAGAGATAGAATGTGAAACTACTTTGTTGTGTCAAGTTTCAAGAAGCTAGCACAAACCATGTTGGATTTAGAGTTCCAAATACATCTATCAATATAGGAGAAAACAGAGTGAAACCTAAAAATTCAAACTGTTACTGGAAATGAACGCTTCAACATAGAAGAATGAAATTTGGGGAACCAAGTCGCCTTAGTGTACTGATCATTACCTGAAAGTATCATCCAGTTTGGGTGAAAAAATATTTGCTGAGATTTCTGGAGATTCGTAATTTTTGGAGACTTGGCAAACCCTTCCCATGAAAGTGTTTCTCGCCAGTCACTGCTTAGGGCTACATCAAGAGGAAACAAAACGTAGAGATAGAACGTGAAACTACTTTGCTGTGTCAAGTTTCAAGAAGCTAGCACAAACCGTTTTGGATTTAGCGTTCCAAATACATCTATCAATATAGGAGAAAACAGAGTGAAACCTAAAAATTCAAACTGTTACTGGAAATGAACGCTTCAACATAGAAGAACGAAATTTGGGGAACCAAGTCGCCTTAGTGTACTGATCATTACCTGAAAGTATCATCCAGTTTGGGTGAAAAAATATTTGCTGAGATTTCTGGAGATTCGTAATTTTTGGAAGCTTGGCAACCCCTTCCCATGAAAGTGTTTCTCGCCAGTCACTGCTTAGGGCTACATCAAGAGGAAACAAAACGTAGAGATAGAATGTGAAACTACTTTGTTGTGTCAAGCTTCAAGAAGCTACCACAAATCGTGTTGGGTTTAGAGTTCCAATACATCTATCAATATAGGAGAAAACAGAGTGAAACTTAAAAATTCAAACTGTTAGTGGAAATGAACGCTTCAACATAGAAGAACGAAATTTGGGGAACCAAGTCGCCTTAGTGTACTGATCATTACCTGAAAGTATCATCCAGTTTGGGTGAAAAAATATTTGCTGAGATTTCTGGAGATTCGTAATTTTTGGAAGCTTGGCAACCCCTTCCCATGAAAGTGTTTCTCGCCAGTCACTGCTTAGGGCTACATCAAGAGGAAACAAAACGTAGAGATAGAATGTGAAACTACTTTGTTGTGTCAAGTTTCAAGAAGCTAGCACAAACCATGTTGGATTTAGAGTTCCAAATACATCTATCAATATAGGAGAAAACAGAGTGAAACCTAAAAATTCAAACTGTTACTGGAAATGAACGCTTCAACATAGAAGAATGAAATTTGGGGAACCAAGTCGCCTTAGTGTACTGATCATTACCTGAAAGTATCATCCAGTTTGGGTGAAAAAATATTTGCTGAGATTTCTGGAGATTCGTAATTTTTGGAGACTTGGCAAACCCTTCCCATGAAAGTGTTTCTCGCCAGTCACTGCTTAGGGCTACATCAAGAGGAAACAAAACGTAGAGATAGAACGTGAAACTACTTTGCTGTGTCAAGTTTCAAGAAGCTAGCACAAACCGTTTTGGATTTAGCGTTCCAAATACATCTATCAATATAGGAGAAAACAGAGTGAAACCTAAAAATTCAAACTGTTACTGGAAATGAACGCTTCAACATAGAAGAACGAAATTTGGGGAACCAAGTCGCCTTAGTGTACTGATCATTACCTGAAAGTATCATCCAGTTTGGGTGAAAAAATATTTGCTGAGATTTCTGGAGATTCGTAATTTTTGGAAGCTTGGCAACCCCTTCCCATGAAAGTGTTTCTCGCCAGTCACTGCTTAGGGCTACATCAAGAGGAAACAAAACGTAGAGATAGAATGTGAAACTACTTTGTTGTGTCAAGCTTCAAGAAGCTACCACAAATCGTGTTGGGTTTAGAGTTCCAATACTTCTATCAATATAGGAGAAAACAGAGTGAAACTTAAAAATTCAAACTGTTAGTGGAAATGAACGCTTCAACATAGAAGAACGAAATTTGGGGAACCAAGTCGCCTTAGTGTACTGATCATTACCTGAAAGTATCATCCAGTTTGGGTGAAAAAATATTTGCTGAGATTTCTGGAGATTCGTAATTTTTGGAAGCTTGGCAACCCCTTCCCATGAAAGTGTTTCTCGCCAGTCACTGCTTAGGGCTACATCAAGAGGAAACAAAACGTAGAGATAGAACGTGAAACTACTTTGTTGTGTCAAGTTTCAAGAAGCTAGCACAAACCGTGTTGGATTTAGAGTTCCAAATACATCTATCAATATAGGAGAAAACAGAGTGAAACCTAAAAATTCAAACTGTTACTGGAAATGAACGCTTCAACATAGAAGAACGAAATTTGGGGAACCAAGTCGCCTTAGTGTACTGATCATTACCTGAAAGTATCATCCAGTTTGGGTGAAAAAATATTTGCTGAGATTTCTGGAGATTCGTAATTTTTGGAAGCTTGGCAACCCCTTCCCATGAAAGTGTTTCTCGCCAGTCACTGCTTAGGGCTACATCAAGAGGAAACAAAACGTAGAGATAGAATGTGAAACTACTTTGTTGTGTCAAGTTTCAAGAAGCTAGCACAAACCATGTTGGATTTAGAGTTCCAAATACATCTATCAATATAGGAGAAAACAGAGTGAAACCTAAAAATTCAAACTGTTACTGGAAATGAACGCTTCAACATAGAAGAATGAAATTTGGGGAACCAAGTCGCCTTAGTGTACTGATCATTACCTGAAAGTATCATCCAGTTTGGGTGAAAAAATATTTGCTGAGATTTCTGGAGATTCGTAATTTTTGGAGACTTGGCAAACCCTTCCCATGAAAGTGTTTCTCGCCAGTCACTGCTTAGGGCTACATCAAGAGGAAACAAAACGTAGAGATAGAACGTGAAACTACTTTGCTGTGTCAAGTTTCAAGAAGCTAGCACAAACCGTTTTGGATTTAGCGTTCCAAATACATCTATCAATATAGGAGAAAACAGAGTGAAACCTAAAAATTCAAACTGTTACTGGAAATGAACGCTTCAACATAGAAGAACGAAATTTGGGGAACCAAGTCGCCTTAGTGTACTGATCATTACCTGAAAGTATCATCCAGTTTGGGTGAAAAAATATTTGCTGAGATTTCTGGAGATTCGTAATTTTTGGAAGCTTGGCAACCCCTTCCCATGAAAGTGTTTCTCGCCAGTCACTGCTTAGGGCTACATCAAGAGGAAACAAAACGTAGAGATAGAATGTGAAACTACTTTGTTGTGTCAAGCTTCAAGAAGCTACCACAAATCGTGTTGGGTTTAGAGTTCCAATACATCTATCAATATAGGAGAAAACAGAGTGAAACTTAAAAATTCAAACTGTTAGTGGAAATGAACGCTTCAACATAGAAGAACGAAATTTGGGGAACCAAGTCGCCTTAGTGTACTGATCATTACCTGAAAGTATCATCCAGTTTGGGTGAAAAAATATTTGCTGAGATTTCTGGAGATTCGTAATTTTTGGAAGCTTGGCAACCCCTTCCCATGAAAGTGTTTCTCGCCAGTCACTGCTTAGGGCTACATCAAGAGGAAACAAAACGTAGAGATAGAACGTGAAACTACTTTGTTGTGTCAAGTTTCAAGAAGCTAGCACAAACCGTCTTAGATTTAGAGTTCCAAATACATCTATCAATATAGGAGAAAACAGAGTGAAACCTAAAAATTCAAACTGTTACTGGAAATGAACGCTTCAACATAGAAGAACGAAATTTGGGGAACCAAGTCGCCTTAGTGTACTGATCATTACCTGAAAGTATCATCCAGTTTGGGTGAAAAAATATTTGCTGAGATTTCTGGAGATTCGTAATTTTTGGAAGCTTGGCAACCCCTTCCCATGAAAGTGTTTCTCGCCAGTCACTGCTTAGGGCTACATCAAGAGGAAACAAAACGTAGAGATAGAATGTGAAACTACTTTGTTGTGTCAAGTTTCAAGAAGCTAGCACAAACCATGTTGGATTTAGAGTTCCAAATACATCTATCAATATAGGAGAAAACAGAGTGAAACCTAAAAATTCAAACTGTTACTGGAAATGAACGCTTCAACATAGAAGAATGAAATTTGGGGAACCAAGTCGCCTTAGTGTACTGATCATTACCTGAAAGTATCATCCAGTTTGGGTGAAAAAATATTTGCTGAGATTTCTGGAGATTCGTAATTTTTGGAGACTTGGCAAACCCTTCCCATGAAAGTGTTTCTCGCCAGTCACTGCTTAGGGCTACATCAAGAGGAAACAAAACGTAGAGATAGAACGTGAAACTACTTTGCTGTGTCAAGTTTCAAGAAGCTAGCACAAACCGTTTTGGATTTAGCGTTCCAAATACATCTATCAATATAGGAGAAAAGAGAGTGAAACCTAAAAATTCAAACTGTTACTGGAAATGAACGCTTCAACATAGAAGAATGAAATTTGGGGAACCAAGTCGCCTTAGTGTACTGATCATTACCTGAAAGTATCATCCAGTTTGGGTGAAAAAATATTTGCTGAGATTTCTGGAGATTCGTAATTTTTGGAGACTTGGCAAACCCTTCCCATGAAAGTGTTTCTCGCCAGTCACTGCTTAGGGCTACATGAAGAGGAAACAAAACGTAGAGATAGAACGTGAAACTACTTTGTTGTGTCAAGTTTCAAGAAGCTAGCAAAACCGTGTTGGATTTAGAGTTCCAAATACATCTATCAATATAGGAGAAAACAGAGTGAAACCTAAAAATTCAAACTGTTACTGGAAATGAACGCTTCAACACAGAAGAACGAAATTTGGGGAACCAAGTCGTCTTAGTGTACTGATCATTACCTGAAAGTATCATCCAGTTTGGGTGAAAAAAATATTTGCTGAGATTTCTGGAGATTCGTAATTTTTGGAAGCTTGGCAACCCCTTCCCATGAAAGTGTTACTCGCCAGTCACTGCTTAGGGCAACATCAAGAGGAAACAAAACGTAGAGATAGAACGTGAAACTACTTTGTTGTGTCAAGTTTCAAGAAGCTAGAACAAACCGTGTTGGATTTAGAGTTCCAAATACATCTATCAATATAGGAGAAAACAGAGTGAAACCTAAAAATTCAAACTGTTACTGGAAATGAACGCTTCAACATAGAAGAACGAAATTTGGGGAACCAAGTCGCCTTAGTGTACTGATCATTACCTGAAAGTATCATCCAGTTTGGGTGAAAAAATATTTGCTGAGATTTCTGGAGATTCGTAATTTTTGGAAGCTTGGCAACCCCTTCCCATGAAAGTGTTTCTCGCCAGTCACTGCTTAGGGCTACATCAAGAGGAAACAAAACGTAGAGATAGAACGTGAAACTACTTTGTTGTGTCAAGTTTCAAGAAGCTAGCACAAACCGTCTTGGATTTAGAGTTCCAAATACATCTATCAATATAGGAGAAAACAGAGTGAAACCTAAAAATTCAAACTGTTACTGGAAATGAACGCTTCAACATAGAAGAACGAAATTTGGGGAACCAAGTCGCCTTAGTGTACTGATCATTACCTGAAAGTATCATCCAGTTTGGGTGAAAAAATATTTGCTGAGATTTCTGGAGATTCGTAATTTTTGGAAGCTTGGCAACCCCTTCCCATGAAAGTGTTTCTCGCCAGTCACTGCTTAGGGCAACATCAAGAGGAAACAAAACGTAGAGATAGAACGTGAAACTACTTTGTTGTGTCAAGTTTCAAGAAGCTAGAACAAACCGTGTTGGATTTAGAGTTCCGAATACATCTATCAATATAGGAGAAAACAGAGTGAAACCTAAAAATTCAAACTGTTACTGGAAATGAACGCTTCAACATAGAAGAACGAAATTTGGGGAACCAAGTCGCCTTAGTGTACTGATCATTACCTGAAAGTATCATCCAGTTTGGGTGAAAAAATATTTGCTGAGATTTCTGGAGATTCGTAATTTTTGGAAGCTTGGCAACCCCTTCCCATGAAAGTGTTTCTCGCCAGTCACTGCTTAGGGCTACATCAAGAGGAAACAAAACGTAGAGATAGAATGTGAAACTACTTTGTTGTGTCAAGCTTCAAGAAGCTAGCAAAATCGTGTTGGGTTTAGAGTTCCAATACATCTATCAATATAGGAGAAAACAGAGTGAAACTTAAAAATTCAAACTGTTAGTGGAAATGAACGCTTCAACATAGAAGAACGAAATTTGGGGAACCAAGTCGCCTTAGTGTACTGATCATTACCTGAAAGTATCATCCAGTTTGGGTGAAAAAATATTTGCTGAGATTTCTGGAGATTCGTAATTTTTGGAAGCTTGGCAACCCCTTCCCATGAAAGTGTTTCTCGCCAGTCACTGCTTAGGGCTACATCAAGAGGAAACAAAACGTAGAGATAGAACGTGAAACTACTTTGTTGTGTCAAGTTTCAAGAAGCTAGCACAAACCGTCTTGGATTTAGAGTTCCAAATACATCTATCAATATAGGAGAAAACAGAGTGAAACCTAAAAATTCAAACTGTTACTGGAAATGAACGCTTCAACATAGAAGAACGAAATTTGGGGAACCAAGTCGCCTTAGTGTACTGATCATTACCTGAAAGTATCATCCAGTTTGGGTGAAAAAATATTTGCTGAGATTTCTGGAGATTCGTAATTTTTGGAAGCTTGGCAACCCCTTCCCATGAAAGTGTTTCTCGCCAGTCACTGCTTAGGGCTACATCAAGAGGAAACAAAACGTAGAGATAGAATGTGAAACTACTTTGTTGTGTCAAGTTTCAAGAAGCTAGCACAAACCATGTTGGATTTAGAGTTCCAAATACATCTATCAATATAGGAGAAAACAGAGTGAAACCTAAAAATTCAAACTGTTACTGGAAATGAACGCTTCAACATAGAAGAATGAAATTTGGGGAACCAAGTCGCCTTAGTGTACTGATCATTACCTGAAAGTATCATCCAGTTTGGGTGAAAAAATATTTGCTGAGATTTCTGGAGATTCGTAATTTTTGGAGACTTGGCAAACCCTTCCCATGAAAGTGTTTCTCGCCAGTCACTGCTTAGGGCTACATCAAGAGGAAACAAAACGTAGAGATAGAACGTGAAACTACTTTGCTGTGTCAAGTTTCAAGAAGCTAGCACAAACCGTTTTGGATTTAGCGTTCCAAATACATCTATCAATATAGGAGAAAAGAGAGTGAAACCTAAAAATTCAAACTGTTACTGGAAATGAACGCTTCAACATAGAAGAATGAAATTTGGGGAACCAAGTCGCCTTAGTGTACTGATCATTACCTGAAAGTATCATCCAGTTTGGGTGAAAAAATATTTGCTGAGATTTCTGGAGATTCGTAATTTTTGGAGACTTGGCAAACCCTTCCCATGAAAGTGTTTCTCGCCAGTCACTGCTTAGGGCTACATGAAGAGGAAACAAAACGTAGAGATAGAACGTGAAACTACTTTGTTGTGTCAAGTTTCAAGAAGCTAGCAAAACCGTGTTGGATTTAGAGTTCCAAATACATCTATCAATATAGGAGAAAACAGAGTGAAACCTAAAAATTCAAACTGTTACTGGAAATGAACGCTTCAACACAGAAGAACGAAATTTGGGGAACCAAGTCGTCTTAGTGTACTGATCATTACCTGAAAGTATCATCCAGTTTGGGTGAAAAAAATATTTGCTGAGATTTCTGGAGATTCGTAATTTTTGGAAGCTTGGCAACCCCTTCCCATGAAAGTGTTACTCGCCAGTCACTGCTTAGGGCAACATCAAGAGGAAACAAAACGTAGAGATAGAACGTGAAACTACTTTGTTGTGTCAAGTTTCAAGAAGCTAGAACAAACCGTGTTGGATTTAGAGTTCCAAATACATCTATCAATATAGGAGAAAAGAGAGTGAAACCTAAAAATTCAAACTGTTACTGGAAATGAACGCTTCAACATAGAAGAACGAAATTTGGGGAACCAAGTCGCCTTAGTGTACTGATCATTACCTGAAAGTATCATCCAGTTTGGGTGAAAAAATATTTGCTGAGATTTCTGGAGATTCGTAATTTTTGGAAGCTTGGCAACCCCTTCCCATGAAAGTGTTTCTCGCCAGTCACTGCTTAGGGCTACATCAAGAGGAAACAAAACGTAGAGATAGAATGTGAAACTACTTTGTTGTGTCAAGCTTCAAGAAGCTACCACAAATCGTGTTGGGTTTAGAGTTCCAAATACATCTATCAATATAGGAGAAAACAGAGTGAAACCTAAAAATTCAAACTGTTACTGGAAATGAACGCTTCAACATAGAAGAACGAAATTTGGGGAACCAAGTCGCCTTAGTGTACTGATCATTACCTGAAAGTATCATCCAGTTTGGGTGAAAAAATATTTGCTGAGATTTCTGGAGATTCGTAATTTTTGGAAGCTTGGCAACCCCTTCCCATGAAAGTGTTTCTCGCCAGTCACTGCTTAGGGCTACATCAAGAGGAAACAAAACGTAGAGATAGAACGTGAAACTACTTTGTTGTGTCAAGTTTCAAGAAGCTAGCACAAACCGTGTTGGATTTAGAGTTCCAAATACATCTATCAATATAGGAGAAAACAGAGTGAAACCTAAAAATTCAAACTGTTACTGGAAATGAACGCTTCAACATAGAAGAACGAAATTTGGGGAACCAAGTCGCCTTAGTGTACTGATCATTACCTGAAAGTATCATCCAGTTTGGGTGAAAAAATATTTGCTGAGATTTCTGGAGATTCGTAATTTTTGGAAGCTTGGCAACCCCTTCCCATGAAAGTGTTTCTCGCCAGTCACTGCTTAGGGCAACATCAAGAGGAAACAAAACGTAGAGATAGAACGTGAAACTACTTTGTTGTGTCAAGTTTCAAGAAGCTAGAACAAACCGTGTTGGATTTAGAGTTCCGAATACATCTATCAATATAGGAGAAAACAGAGTGAAACCTAAAAATTCAAACTGTTACTGGAAATGAACGCTTCAACATAGAAGAACAAAATTTGGGGAACCAAGTCGCCTTAGTGTACTGATCATTACCTGAAAGTATCATCCAGTTTGGGTGAAAAAATATTTGCTGAGATTTCTGGAGATTCGTAATTTTTGGAAGCTTGGCAACCCCTTCCCATGAAAGTGTTTCTCGCCAGTCACTGCTTAGGGCTACATCAAGAGGAAACAAAACGTAGAGATAGAATGTGAAACTACTTTGTTGTGTCAAGCTTCAAGAAGCTAGCAAAATCGTGTTGGGTTTAGAGTTCCAATACATCTATCAATATAGGAGAAAACAGAGTGAAACTTAAAAATTCAAACTGTTAGTGGAAATGAACGCTTCAACATAGAAGAACGAAATTTGGGGAACCAAGTCGCCTTAGTGTACTGATCATTACCTGAAAGTATCATCCAGTTTGGGTGAAAAAATATTTGCTGAGATTTCTGGAGATTCGTAATTTTTGGAAGCTTGGCAACCCCTTCCCATGAAAGTGTTTCTCGCCAGTCACTGCTTAGGGCTACATCAAGAGGAAACAAAACGTAGAGATAGAACGTGAAACTACTTTGTTGTGTCAAGTTTCAAGAAGCTAGCACAAACCGTCTTGGATTTAGAGTTCCAAATACATCTATCAATATAGGAGAAAACAGAGTGAAACCTAAAAATTCAAACTGTTACTGGAAATGAACGCTTCAACATAGAAGAACGAAATTTGGGGAACCAAGTCGCCTTAGTGTACTGATCATTACCTGAAAGTATCATCCAGTTTGGGTGAAAAAATATTTGCTGAGATTTCTGGAGATTCGTAATTTTTGGAAGCTTGGCAACCCCTTCCCATGAAAGTGTTTCTCGCCAGTCACTGCTTAGGGCTACATCAAGAGGAAACAAAACGTAGAGATAGAATGTGAAACTACTTTGTTGTGTCAAGTTTCAAGAAGCTAGCACAAACCATGTTGGATTTAGAGTTCCAAATACATCTATCAATATAGGAGAAAACAGAGTGAAACCTAAAAATTCAAACTGTTACTGGAAATGAACGCTTCAACATAGAAGAATGAAATTTGGGGAACCAAGTCGCCTTAGTGTACTGATCATTACCTGAAAGTATCATCCAGTTTGGGTGAAAAAATATTTGCTGAGATTTCTGGAGATTCGTAATTTTTGGAGACTTGGCAAACCCTTCCCATGAAAGTGTTTCTCGCCAGTCACTGCTTAGGGCTACATCAAGAGGAAACAAAACGTAGAGATAGAACGTGAAACTACTTTGCTGTGTCAAGTTTCAAGAAGCTAGCACAAACCGTTTTGGATTTAGCGTTCCAAATACATCTATCAATATAGGAGAAAAGAGAGTGAAACCTAAAAATTCAAACTGTTACTGGAAATGAACGCTTCAACATAGAAGAATGAAATTTGGGGAACCAAGTCGCCTTAGTGTACTGATCATTACCTGAAAGTATCATCCAGTTTGGGTGAAAAAATATTTGCTGAGATTTCTGGAGATTCGTAATTTTTGGAGACTTGGCAAACCCTTCCCATGAAAGTGTTTCTCGCCAGTCACTGCTTAGGGCTACATCAAGAGGAAACAAAACGTAGAGATAGAACGTGAAACTACTTTGTTGTGTCAAGTTTCAAGAAGCTAGCAAAACCGTGTTGGATTTAGAGTTCCAAATACATCTATCAATATAGGAGAAAACAGAGTGAAACCTAAAAATTCAAACTGTTACTGGAAATGAACGCTTCAACACAGAAGAACGAAATTTGGGGAACCAAGTCGTCTTAGTGTACTGATCATTACCTGAAAGTATCATCCAGTTTGGGTGAAAAAAATATTTGCTGAGATTTCTGGAGATTCGTAATTTTTGGAAGCTTGGCAACCCCTTCCCATGAAAGTGTTACTCGCCAGTCACTGCTTAGGGCAACATCAAGAGGAAACAAAACGTAGAGATAGAACGTGAAACTACTTTGTTGTGTCAAGTTTCAAGAAGCTAGAACAAACCGTGTTGGATTTAGAGTTCCAAATACATCTATCAATATAGGAGAAAAGAGAGTGAAACCTAAAAATTCAAACTGTTACTGGAAATGAACGCTTCAACATAGAAGAACGAAATTTGGGGAACCAAGTCGCCTTAGTGTACTGATCATTACCTGAAAGTATCATCCAGTTTGGGTGAAAAAATATTTGCTGAGATTTCTGGAGATTCGTAATTTTTGGAAGCTTGGCAACCCCTTCCCATGAAAGTGTTTCTCGCCAGTCACTGCTTAGGGCTACATCAAGAGGAAACAAAACGTAGAGATAGAATGTGAAACTACTTTGTTGTGTCAAGCTTCAAGAAGCTACCACAAATCGTGTTGGGTTTAGAGTTCCAAATACATCTATCAATATAGGAGAAAACAGAGTGAAACCTAAAAATTCAAACTGTTACTGGAAATGAACGCTTCAACATAGAAGAACGAAATTTGGGGAACCAAGTCGCCTTAGTGTACTGATCATTACCTGAAAGTATCATCCAGTTTGGGTGAAAAAATATTTGCTGAGATTTCTGGAGATTCGTAATTTTTGGAAGCTTGGCAACCCCTTCCCATGAAAGTGTTTCTCGCCAGTCACTGCTTAGGGCTACATCAAGAGGAAACAAAACGTAGAGATAGAATGTGAAACTACTTTGTTGTGTCAAGCTTCAAGAAGCTACCACAAATCGTGTTTGGTTTAGAGTTCCAATACTTCTATCAATATAGGAGAAAACAGAGTGAAACTTAAAAATTCAAACTGTTAGTGGAAATGAACGCTTCAACATAGAAGAACGAAATTTGGGGAACCAAGTCGCCTTAGTGTACTGATCATTACCTGAAAGTATCATCCAGTTTGGGTGAAAAAATATTTGCTGAGATTTCTGGAGATTCGTAATTTTTGGAAGCTTGGCAACCCCTTCCCATGAAAGTGTTTCTCGCCAGTCACTGCTTAGGGCTACATCAAGAGGAAACAAAACGTAGAGATAGAACGTGAAACTACTTTGCTGTGTCAAGTTTCAAGAAGCTAGCACAAACCGTTTTGGATTTAGCGTTCCAAATACATCTATCAATATAGGAGAAAACAGAGTGAAACCTAAAAATTCAAACTGTTACTGGAAATGAACGCTTCAACATAGAAGAACGAAATTTGGGGAACCAAGTCGCCTTAGTGTACTGATCATTACCTGAAAGTATCATCCAGTTTGGGTGAAAAAATATTTGCTGAGATTTCTGGAGATTCGTAATTTTTGGAAGCTTGGCAACCCCTTCCCATGAAAGTGTTTCTCGCCAGTCACTGCTTAGGGCTACATCAAGAGGAAACAAAACGTAGAGATAGAATGTGAAACTACTTTGTTGTGTCAAGCTTCAAGAAGCTACCACAAATCGTGTTGGGTTTAGAGTTCCAATACATCTATCAATATAGGAGAAAACAGAGTGAAACTTAAAAATTCAAACTGTTAGTGGAAATGAACGCTTCAACATAGAAGAACGAAATTTGGGGAACCAAGTCGCCTTAGTGTACTGATCATTACCTGAAAGTATCATCCAGTTTGGGTGAAAAAATATTTGCTGAGATTTCTGGAGATTCGTAATTTTTGGAAGCTTGGCAACCCCTTCCCATGAAAGTGTTTCTCGCCAGTCACTGCTTAGGGCTACATCAAGAGGAAACAAAACGTAGAGATAGAACGTGAAACTACTTTGTTGTGTCAAGTTTCAAGAAGCTAGCACAAACCGTCTTAGATTTAGAGTTCCAAATACATCTATCAATATAGGAGAAAACAGAGTGAAACCTAAAAATTCAAACTGTTACTGGAAATGAACGCTTCAACATAGAAGAACGAAATTTGGGGAACCAAGTCGCCTTAGTGTACTGATCATTACCTGAAAGTATCATCCAGTTTGGGTGAAAAAATATTTGCTGAGATTTCTGGAGATTCGTAATTTTTGGAAGCTTGGCAACCCCTTCCCATGAAAGTGTTTCTCGCCAGTCACTGCTTAGGGCTACATCAAGAGGAAACAAAACGTAGAGATAGAATGTGAAACTACTTTGTTGTGTCAAGTTTCAAGAAGCTAGCACAAACCATGTTGGATTTAGAGTTCCAAATACATCTATCAATATAGGAGAAAACAGAGTGAAACCTAAAAATTCAAACTGTTACTGGAAATGAACGCTTCAACATAGAAGAATGAAATTTGGGGAACCAAGTCGCCTTAGTGTACTGATCATTACCTGAAAGTATCATCCAGTTTGGGTGAAAAAATATTTGCTGAGATTTCTGGAGATTCGTAATTTTTGGAGACTTGGCAAACCCTTCCCATGAAAGTGTTTCTCGCCAGTCACTGCTTAGGGCTACATCAAGAGGAAACAAAACGTAGAGATAGAACGTGAAACTACTTTGCTGTGTCAAGTTTCAAGAAGCTAGCACAAACCGTTTTGGATTTAGCGTTCCAAATACATCTATCAATATAGGAGAAAAGAGAGTGAAACCTAAAAATTCAAACTGTTACTGGAAATGAACGCTTCAACATAGAAGAATGAAATTTGGGGAACCAAGTCGCCTTAGTGTACTGATCATTACCTGAAAGTATCATCCAGTTTGGGTGAAAAAATATTTGCTGAGATTTCTGGAGATTCGTAATTTTTGGAGACTTGGCAAACCCTTCCCATGAAAGTGTTTCTCGCCAGTCACTGCTTAGGGCTACATGAAGAGGAAACAAAACGTAGAGATAGAACGTGAAACTACTTTGTTGTGTCAAGTTTCAAGAAGCTAGCAAAACCGTGTTGGATTTAGAGTTCCAAATACATCTATCAATATAGGAGAAAACAGAGTGAAACCTAAAAATTCAAACTGTTACTGGAAATGAACGCTTCAACACAGAAGAACGAAATTTGGGGAACCAAGTCGTCTTAGTGTACTGATCATTACCTGAAAGTATCATCCAGTTTGGGTGAAAAAAATATTTGCTGAGATTTCTGGAGATTCGTAATTTTTGGAAGCTTGGCAACCCCTTCCCATGAAAGTGTTACTCGCCAGTCACTGCTTAGGGCAACATCAAGAGGAAACAAAACGTAGAGATAGAACGTGAAACTACTTTGTTGTGTCAAGTTTCAAGAAGCTAGAACAAACCGTGTTGGATTTAGAGTTCCAAATACATCTATCAATATAGGAGAAAACAGAGTGAAACCTAAAAATTCAAACTGTTACTGGAAATGAACGCTTCAACATAGAAGAACGAAATTTGGGGAACCAAGTCGCCTTAGTGTACTGATCATTACCTGAAAGTATCATCCAGTTTGGGTGAAAAAATATTTGCTGAGATTTCTGGAGATTCGTAATTTTTGGAAGCTTGGCAACCCCTTCCCATGAAAGTGTTTCTCGCCAGTCACTGCTTAGGGCTACATCAAGAGGAAACAAAACGTAGAGATAGAACGTGAAACTACTTTGTTGTGTCAAGTTTCAAGAAGCTAGCACAAACCGTCTTGGATTTAGAGTTCCAAATACATCTATCAATATAGGAGAAAACAGAGTGAAACCTAAAAATTCAAACTGTTACTGGAAATGAACGCTTCAACATAGAAGAACGAAATTTGGGGAACCAAGTCGCCTTAGTGTACTGATCATTACCTGAAAGTATCATCCAGTTTGGGTGAAAAAATATTTGCTGAGATTTCTGGAGATTCGTAATTTTTGGAAGCTTGGCAACCCCTTCCCATGAAAGTGTTTCTCGCCAGTCACTGCTTAGGGCAACATCAAGAGGAAACAAAACGTAGAGATAGAACGTGAAACTACTTTGTTGTGTCAAGTTTCAAGAAGCTAGAACAAACCGTGTTGGATTTAGAGTTCCGAATACATCTATCAATATAGGAGAAAACAGAGTGAAACCTAAAAATTCAAACTGTTACTGGAAATGAACGCTTCAACATAGAAGAACGAAATTTGGGGAACCAAGTCGCCTTAGTGTACTGATCATTACCTGAAAGTATCATCCAGTTTGGGTGAAAAAATATTTGCTGAGATTTCTGGAGATTCGTAATTTTTGGAAGCTTGGCAACCCCTTCCCATGAAAGTGTTTCTCGCCAGTCACTGCTTAGGGCTACATCAAGAGGAAACAAAACGTAGAGATAGAATGTGAAACTACTTTGTTGTGTCAAGCTTCAAGAAGCTAGCAAAATCGTGTTGGGTTTAGAGTTCCAATACATCTATCAATATAGGAGAAAACAGAGTGAAACTTAAAAATTCAAACTGTTAGTGGAAATGAACGCTTCAACATAGAAGAACGAAATTTGGGGAACCAAGTCGCCTTAGTGTACTGATCATTACCTGAAAGTATCATCCAGTTTGGGTGAAAAAATATTTGCTGAGATTTCTGGAGATTCGTAATTTTTGGAAGCTTGGCAACCCCTTCCCATGAAAGTGTTTCTCGCCAGTCACTGCTTAGGGCTACATCAAGAGGAAACAAAACGTAGAGATAGAACGTGAAACTACTTTGTTGTGTCAAGTTTCAAGAAGCTAGCACAAACCGTCTTGGATTTAGAGTTCCAAATACATCTATCAATATAGGAGAAAACAGAGTGAAACCTAAAAATTCAAACTGTTACTGGAAATGAACGCTTCAACATAGAAGAACGAAATTTGGGGAACCAAGTCGCCTTAGTGTACTGATCATTACCTGAAAGTATCATCCAGTTTGGGTGAAAAAATATTTGCTGAGATTTCTGGAGATTCGTAATTTTTGGAAGCTTGGCAACCCCTTCCCATGAAAGTGTTTCTCGCCAGTCACTGCTTAGGGCTACATCAAGAGGAAACAAAACGTAGAGATAGAATGTGAAACTACTTTGTTGTGTCAAGTTTCAAGAAGCTAGCACAAACCATGTTGGATTTAGAGTTCCAAATACATCTATCAATATAGGAGAAAACAGAGTGAAACCTAAAAATTCAAACTGTTACTGGAAATGAACGCTTCAACATAGAAGAATGAAATTTGGGGAACCAAGTCGCCTTAGTGTACTGATCATTACCTGAAAGTATCATCCAGTTTGGGTGAAAAAATATTTGCTGAGATTTCTGGAGATTCGTAATTTTTGGAGACTTGGCAAACCCTTCCCATGAAAGTGTTTCTCGCCAGTCACTGCTTAGGGCTACATCAAGAGGAAACAAAACGTAGAGATAGAACGTGAAACTACTTTGCTGTGTCAAGTTTCAAGAAGCTAGCACAAACCGTTTTGGATTTAGCGTTCCAAATACATCTATCAATATAGGAGAAAAGAGAGTGAAACCTAAAAATTCAAACTGTTACTGGAAATGAACGCTTCAACATAGAAGAATGAAATTTGGGGAACCAAGTCGCCTTAGTGTACTGATCATTACCTGAAAGTATCATCCAGTTTGGGTGAAAAAATATTTGCTGAGATTTCTGGAGATTCGTAATTTTTGGAGACTTGGCAAACCCTTCCCATGAAAGTGTTTCTCGCCAGTCACTGCTTAGGGCTACATGAAGAGGAAACAAAACGTAGAGATAGAACGTGAAACTACTTTGTTGTGTCAAGTTTCAAGAAGCTAGCAAAACCGTGTTGGATTTAGAGTTCCAAATACATCTATCAATATAGGAGAAAACAGAGTGAAACCTAAAAATTCAAACTGTTACTGGAAATGAACGCTTCAACACAGAAGAACGAAATTTGGGGAACCAAGTCGTCTTAGTGTACTGATCATTACCTGAAAGTATCATCCAGTTTGGGTGAAAAAAATATTTGCTGAGATTTCTGGAGATTCGTAATTTTTGGAAGCTTGGCAACCCCTTCCCATGAAAGTGTTACTCGCCAGTCACTGCTTAGGGCAACATCAAGAGGAAACAAAACGTAGAGATAGAACGTGAAACTACTTTGTTGTGTCAAGTTTCAAGAAGCTAGAACAAACCGTGTTGGATTTAGAGTTCCAAATACATCTATCAATATAGGAGAAAAGAGAGTGAAACCTAAAAATTCAAACTGTTACTGGAAATGAACGCTTCAACATAGAAGAACGAAATTTGGGGAACCAAGTCGCCTTAGTGTACTGATCATTACCTGAAAGTATCATCCAGTTTGGGTGAAAAAATATTTGCTGAGATTTCTGGAGATTCGTAATTTTTGGAAGCTTGGCAACCCCTTCCCATGAAAGTGTTTCTCGCCAGTCACTGCTTAGGGCTACATCAAGAGGAAACAAAACGTAGAGATAGAATGTGAAACTACTTTGTTGTGTCAAGCTTCAAGAAGCTACCACAAATCGTGTTGGGTTTAGAGTTCCAAATACATCTATCAATATAGGAGAAAACAGAGTGAAACCTAAAAATTCAAACTGTTACTGGAAATGAACGCTTCAACATAGAAGAACGAAATTTGGGGAACCAAGTCGCCTTAGTGTACTGATCATTACCTGAAAGTATCATCCAGTTTGGGTGAAAAAATATTTGCTGAGATTTCTGGAGATTCGTAATTTTTGGAAGCTTGGCAACCCCTTCCCATGAAAGTGTTTCTCGCCAGTCACTGCTTAGGGCTACATCAAGAGGAAACAAAACGTAGAGATAGAACGTGAAACTACTTTGTTGTGTCAAGTTTCAAGAAGCTAGCACAAACCGTGTTGGATTTAGAGTTCCAAATACATCTATCAATATAGGAGAAAACAGAGTGAAACCTAAAAATTCAAACTGTTACTGGAAATGAACGCTTCAACATAGAAGAACGAAATTTGGGGAACCAAGTCGCCTTAGTGTACTGATCATTACCTGAAAGTATCATCCAGTTTGGGTGAAAAAATATTTGCTGAGATTTCTGGAGATTCGTAATTTTTGGAAGCTTGGCAACCCCTTCCCATGAAAGTGTTTCTCGCCAGTCACTGCTTAGGGCAACATCAAGAGGAAACAAAACGTAGAGATAGAACGTGAAACTACTTTGTTGTGTCAAGTTTCAAGAAGCTAGAACAAACCGTGTTGGATTTAGAGTTCCGAATACATCTATCAATATAGGAGAAAACAGAGTGAAACCTAAAAATTCAAACTGTTACTGGAAATGAACGCTTCAACATAGAAGAACAAAATTTGGGGAACCAAGTCGCCTTAGTGTACTGATCATTACCTGAAAGTATCATCCAGTTTGGGTGAAAAAATATTTGCTGAGATTTCTGGAGATTCGTAATTTTTGGAAGCTTGGCAACCCCTTCCCATGAAAGTGTTTCTCGCCAGTCACTGCTTAGGGCTACATCAAGAGGAAACAAAACGTAGAGATAGAATGTGAAACTACTTTGTTGTGTCAAGCTTCAAGAAGCTAGCAAAATCGTGTTGGGTTTAGAGTTCCAATACATCTATCAATATAGGAGAAAACAGAGTGAAACTTAAAAATTCAAACTGTTAGTGGAAATGAACGCTTCAACATAGAAGAACGAAATTTGGGGAACCAAGTCGCCTTAGTGTACTGATCATTACCTGAAAGTATCATCCAGTTTGGGTGAAAAAATATTTGCTGAGATTTCTGGAGATTCGTAATTTTTGGAAGCTTGGCAACCCCTTCCCATGAAAGTGTTTCTCGCCAGTCACTGCTTAGGGCTACATCAAGAGGAAACAAAACGTAGAGATAGAACGTGAAACTACTTTGTTGTGTCAAGTTTCAAGAAGCTAGCACAAACCGTCTTGGATTTAGAGTTCCAAATACATCTATCAATATAGGAGAAAACAGAGTGAAACCTAAAAATTCAAACTGTTACTGGAAATGAACGCTTCAACATAGAAGAACGAAATTTGGGGAACCAAGTCGCCTTAGTGTACTGATCATTACCTGAAAGTATCATCCAGTTTGGGTGAAAAAATATTTGCTGAGATTTCTGGAGATTCGTAATTTTTGGAAGCTTGGCAACCCCTTCCCATGAAAGTGTTTCTCGCCAGTCACTGCTTAGGGCTACATCAAGAGGAAACAAAACGTAGAGATAGAATGTGAAACTACTTTGTTGTGTCAAGTTTCAAGAAGCTAGCACAAACCATGTTGGATTTAGAGTTCCAAATACATCTATCAATATAGGAGAAAACAGAGTGAAACCTAAAAATTCAAACTGTTACTGGAAATGAACGCTTCAACATAGAAGAATGAAATTTGGGGAACCAAGTCGCCTTAGTGTACTGATCATTACCTGAAAGTATCATCCAGTTTGGGTGAAAAAATATTTGCTGAGATTTCTGGAGATTCGTAATTTTTGGAGACTTGGCAAACCCTTCCCATGAAAGTGTTTCTCGCCAGTCACTGCTTAGGGCTACATCAAGAGGAAACAAAACGTAGAGATAGAACGTGAAACTACTTTGCTGTGTCAAGTTTCAAGAAGCTAGCACAAACCGTTTTGGATTTAGCGTTCCAAATACATCTATCAATATAGGAGAAAAGAGAGTGAAACCTAAAAATTCAAACTGTTACTGGAAATGAACGCTTCAACATAGAAGAATGAAATTTGGGGAACCAAGTCGCCTTAGTGTACTGATCATTACCTGAAAGTATCATCCAGTTTGGGTGAAAAAATATTTGCTGAGATTTCTGGAGATTCGTAATTTTTGGAGACTTGGCAAACCCTTCCCATGAAAGTGTTTCTCGCCAGTCACTGCTTAGGGCTACATCAAGAGGAAACAAAACGTAGAGATAGAACGTGAAACTACTTTGTTGTGTCAAGTTTCAAGAAGCTAGCAAAACCGTGTTGGATTTAGAGTTCCAAATACATCTATCAATATAGGAGAAAACAGAGTGAAACCTAAAAATTCAAACTGTTACTGGAAATGAACGCTTCAACACAGAAGAACGAAATTTGGGGAACCAAGTCGTCTTAGTGTACTGATCATTACCTGAAAGTATCATCCAGTTTGGGTGAAAAAAATATTTGCTGAGATTTCTGGAGATTCGTAATTTTTGGAAGCTTGGCAACCCCTTCCCATGAAAGTGTTACTCGCCAGTCACTGCTTAGGGCAACATCAAGAGGAAACAAAACGTAGAGATAGAACGTGAAACTACTTTGTTGTGTCAAGTTTCAAGAAGCTAGAACAAACCGTGTTGGATTTAGAGTTCCAAATACATCTATCAATATAGGAGAAAAGAGAGTGAAACCTAAAAATTCAAACTGTTACTGGAAATGAACGCTTCAACATAGAAGAACGAAATTTGGGGAACCAAGTCGCCTTAGTGTACTGATCATTACCTGAAAGTATCATCCAGTTTGGGTGAAAAAATATTTGCTGAGATTTCTGGAGATTCGTAATTTTTGGAAGCTTGGCAACCCCTTCCCATGAAAGTGTTTCTCGCCAGTCACTGCTTAGGGCTACATCAAGAGGAAACAAAACGTAGAGATAGAATGTGAAACTACTTTGTTGTGTCAAGCTTCAAGAAGCTACCACAAATCGTGTTGGGTTTAGAGTTCCAAATACATCTATCAATATAGGAGAAAACAGAGTGAAACCTAAAAATTCAAACTGTTACTGGAAATGAACGCTTCAACATAGAAGAACGAAATTTGGGGAACCAAGTCGCCTTAGTGTACTGATCATTACCTGAAAGTATCATCCAGTTTGGGTGAAAAAATATTTGCTGAGATTTCTGGAGATTCGTAATTTTTGGAAGCTTGGCAACCCCTTCCCATGAAAGTGTTTCTCGCCAGTCACTGCTTAGGGCTACATCAAGAGGAAACAAAACGTAGAGATAGAATGTGAAACTACTTTGTTGTGTCAAGCTTCAAGAAGCTACCACAAATCGTGTTTGGTTTAGAGTTCCAATACTTCTATCAATATAGGAGAAAACAGAGTGAAACTTAAAAATTCAAACTGTTAGTGGAAATGAACGCTTCAACATAGAAGAACGAAATTTGGGGAACCAAGTCGCCTTAGTGTACTGATCATTACCTGAAAGTATCATCCAGTTTGGGTGAAAAAATATTTGCTGAGATTTCTGGAGATTCGTAATTTTTGGAAGCTTGGCAACCCCTTCCCATGAAAGTGTTTCTCGCCAGTCACTGCTTAGGGCTACATCAAGAGGAAACAAAACGTAGAGATAGAACGTGAAACTACTTTGTTGTGTCAAGTTTCAAGAAGCTAGCACAAACCGTGTTGGATTTAGAGTTCCAAATACATCTATCAATATAGGAGAAAACAGAGTGAAACCTAAAAATTCAAACTGTTACTGGAAATGAACGCTTCAACATAGAAGAACGAAATTTGGGGAACCAAGTCGCCTTAGTGTACTGATCATTACCTGAAAGTATCATCCAGTTTGGGTGAAAAAATATTTGCTGAGATTTCTGGAGATTCGTAATTTTTGGAAGCTTGGCAACCCCTTCCCATGAAAGTGTTTCTCGCCAGTCACTGCTTAGGGCAACATCAAGAGGAAACAAAACGTAGAGATAGAACGTGAAACTACTTTGTTGTGTCAAGTTTCAAGAAGCTAGAACAAACCGTGTTGGATTTAGAGTTCCGAATACATCTATCAATATAGGAGAAAACAGAGTGAAACCTAAAAATTCAAACTGTTACTGGAAATGAACGCTTCAACATAGAAGAACGAAATTTGGGGAACCAAGTCGCCTTAGTGTACTGATCATTACCTGAAAGTATCATCCAGTTTGGGTGAAAAAATATTTGCTGAGATTTCTGGAGATTCGTAATTTTTGGAAGCTTGGCAACCCCTTCCCATGAAAGTGTTTCTCGCCAGTCACTGCTTAGGGCTACATCAAGAGGAAACAAAACGTAGAGATAGAATGTGAAACTACTTTGTTGTGTCAAGCTTCAAGAAGCTAGCAAAATCGTGTTGGGTTTAGAGTTCCAATACATCTATCAATATAGGAGAAAACAGAGTGAAACTTAAAAATTCAAACTGTTAGTGGAAATGAACGCTTCAACATAGAAGAACGAAATTTGGGGAACCAAGTCGCCTTAGTGTACTGATCATTACCTGAAAGTATCATCCAGTTTGGGTGAAAAAATATTTGCTGAGATTTCTGGAGATTCGTAATTTTTGGAAGCTTGGCAACCCCTTCCCATGAAAGTGTTTCTCGCCAGTCACTGCTTAGGGCTACATCAAGAGGAAACAAAACGTAGAGATAGAACGTGAAACTACTTTGTTGTGTCAAGTTTCAAGAAGCTAGCACAAACCGTCTTGGATTTAGAGTTCCAAATACATCTATCAATATAGGAGAAAACAGAGTGAAACCTAAAAATTCAAACTGTTACTGGAAATGAACGCTTCAACATAGAAGAACGAAATTTGGGGAACCAAGTCGCCTTAGTGTACTGATCATTACCTGAAAGTATCATCCAGTTTGGGTGAAAAAATATTTGCTGAGATTTCTGGAGATTCGTAATTTTTGGAAGCTTGGCAACCCCTTCCCATGAAAGTGTTTCTCGCCAGTCACTGCTTAGGGCTACATCAAGAGGAAACAAAACGTAGAGATAGAATGTGAAACTACTTTGTTGTGTCAAGTTTCAAGAAGCTAGCACAAACCATGTTGGATTTAGAGTTCCAAATACATCTATCAATATAGGAGAAAACAGAGTGAAACCTAAAAATTCAAACTGTTACTGGAAATGAACGCTTCAACATAGAAGAATGAAATTTGGGGAACCAAGTCGCCTTAGTGTACTGATCATTACCTGAAAGTATCATCCAGTTTGGGTGAAAAAATATTTGCTGAGATTTCTGGAGATTCGTAATTTTTGGAGACTTGGCAAACCCTTCCCATGAAAGTGTTTCTCGCCAGTCACTGCTTAGGGCTACATCAAGAGGAAACAAAACGTAGAGATAGAACGTGAAACTACTTTGCTGTGTCAAGTTTCAAGAAGCTAGCACAAACCGTTTTGGATTTAGCGTTCCAAATACATCTATCAATATAGGAGAAAAGAGAGTGAAACCTAAAAATTCAAACTGTTACTGGAAATGAACGCTTCAACATAGAAGAATGAAATTTGGGGAACCAAGTCGCCTTAGTGTACTGATCATTACCTGAAAGTATCATCCAGTTTGGGTGAAAAAATATTTGCTGAGATTTCTGGAGATTCGTAATTTTTGGAGACTTGGCAAACCCTTCCCATGAAAGTGTTTCTCGCCAGTCACTGCTTAGGGCTACATGAAGAGGAAACAAAACGTAGAGATAGAACGTGAAACTACTTTGTTGTGTCAAGTTTCAAGAAGCTAGCAAAACCGTGTTGGATTTAGAGTTCCAAATACATCTATCAATATAGGAGAAAACAGAGTGAAACCTAAAAATTCAAACTGTTACTGGAAATGAACGCTTCAACACAGAAGAACGAAATTTGGGGAACCAAGTCGTCTTAGTGTACTGATCATTACCTGAAAGTATCATCCAGTTTGGGTGAAAAAAATATTTGCTGAGATTTCTGGAGATTCGTAATTTTTGGAAGCTTGGCAACCCCTTCCCATGAAAGTGTTACTCGCCAGTCACTGCTTAGGGCAACATCAAGAGGAAACAAAACGTAGAGATAGAACGTGAAACTACTTTGTTGTGTCAAGTTTCAAGAAGCTAGAACAAACCGTGTTGGATTTAGAGTTCCAAATACATCTATCAATATAGGAGAAAAGAGAGTGAAACCTAAAAATTCAAACTGTTACTGGAAATGAACGCTTCAACATAGAAGAACGAAATTTGGGGAACCAAGTCGCCTTAGTGTACTGATCATTACCTGAAAGTATCATCCAGTTTGGGTGAAAAAATATTTGCTGAGATTTCTGGAGATTCGTAATTTTTGGAAGCTTGGCAACCCCTTCCCATGAAAGTGTTTCTCGCCAGTCACTGCTTAGGGCTACATCAAGAGGAAACAAAACGTAGAGATAGAATGTGAAACTACTTTGTTGTGTCAAGCTTCAAGAAGCTACCACAAATCGTGTTGGGTTTAGAGTTCCAAATACATCTATCAATATAGGAGAAAACAGAGTGAAACCTAAAAATTCAAACTGTTACTGGAAATGAACGCTTCAACATAGAAGAACGAAATTTGGGGAACCAAGTCGCCTTAGTGTACTGATCATTACCTGAAAGTATCATCCAGTTTGGGTGAAAAAATATTTGCTGAGATTTCTGGAGATTCGTAATTTTTGGAAGCTTGGCAACCCCTTCCCATGAAAGTGTTTCTCGCCAGTCACTGCTTAGGGCTACATCAAGAGGAAACAAAACGTAGAGATAGAATGTGAAACTACTTTGTTGTGTCAAGCTTCAAGAAGCTACCACAAATCGTGTTTGGTTTAGAGTTCCAATACTTCTATCAATATAGGAGAAAACAGAGTGAAACTTAAAAATTCAAACTGTTAGTGGAAATGAACGCTTCAACATAGAAGAACGAAATTTGGGGAACCAAGTCGCCTTAGTGTACTGATCATTACCTGAAAGTATCATCCAGTTTGGGTGAAAAAATATTTGCTGAGATTTCTGGAGATTCGTAATTTTTGGAAGCTTGGCAACCCCTTCCCATGAAAGTGTTTCTCGCCAGTCACTGCTTAGGGCTACATCAAGAGGAAACAAAACGTAGAGATAGAACGTGAAACTACTTTGTTGTGTCAAGTTTCAAGAAGCTAGCACAAACCGTGTTGGATTTAGAGTTCCAAATACATCTATCAATATAGGAGAAAACAGAGTGAAACCTAAAAATTCAAACTGTTACTGGAAATGAACGCTTCAACATAGAAGAACGAAATTTGGGGAACCAAGTCGCCTTAGTGTACTGATCATTACCTGAAAGTATCATCCAGTTTGGGTGAAAAAATATTTGCTGAGATTTCTGGAGATTCGTAATTTTTGGAAGCTTGGCAACCCCTTCCCATGAAAGTGTTTCTCGCCAGTCACTGCTTAGGGCTACATCAAGAGGAAACAAAACGTAGAGATAGAATGTGAAACTACTTTGTTGTGTCAAGTTTCAAGAAGCTAGCACAAACCATGTTGGATTTAGAGTTCCAAATACATCTATCAATATAGGAGAAAACAGAGTGAAACCTAAAAATTCAAACTGTTACTGGAAATGAACGCTTCAACATAGAAGAATGAAATTTGGGGAACCAAGTCGCCTTAGTGTACTGATCATTACCTGAAAGTATCATCCAGTTTGGGTGAAAAAATATTTGCTGAGATTTCTGGAGATTCGTAATTTTTGGAAGCTTGGCAACCCCTTCCCATGAAAGTGTTTCTCGCCAGTCACTGCTTAGGGCTACATCAAGAGGAAACAAAACGTAGAGATAGAATGTGAAACTACTTTGTTGTGTCAAGTTTCAAGAAGCTAGCACAAACCATGTTGGATTTAGAGTTCCAAATACATCTATCAATATAGGAGAAAACAGAGTGAAACCTAAAAATTCAAACTGTTACTGGAAATGAACGCTTCAACATAGAAGAATGAAATTTGGGGAACCAAGTCGCCTTAGTGTACTGATCATTACCTGAAAGTATCATCCAGTTTGGGTGAAAAAATATTTGCTGAGATTTCTGGAGATTCGTAATTTTTGGAGACTTGGCAAACCCTTCCCATGAAAGTGTTTCTCGCCAGTCACTGCTTAGGGCTACATCAAGAGGAAACAAAACGTAGAGATAGAACGTGAAACTACTTTGCTGTGTCAAGTTTCAAGAAGCTAGCACAAACCGTTTTGGATTTAGCGTTCCAAATACATCTATCAATATAGGAGAAAACAGAGTGAAACCTAAAAATTCAAACTGTTACTGGAAATGAACGCTTCAACATAGAAGAACGAAATTTGGGGAACCAAGTCGCCTTAGTGTACTGATCATTACCTGAAAGTATCATCCAGTTTGGGTGAAAAAATATTTGCTGAGATTTCTGGAGATTCGTAATTTTTGGAAGCTTGGCAACCCCTTCCCATGAAAGTGTTTCTCGCCAGTCACTGCTTAGGGCTACATCAAGAGGAAACAAAACGTAGAGATAGAATGTGAAACTACTTTGTTGTGTCAAGCTTCAAGAAGCTACCACAAATCGTGTTGGGTTTAGAGTTCCAATACATCTATCAATATAGGAGAAAACAGAGTGAAACTTAAAAATTCAAACTGTTAGTGGAAATGAACGCTTCAACATAGAAGAACGAAATTTGGGGAACCAAGTCGCCTTAGTGTACTGATCATTACCTGAAAGTATCATCCAGTTTGGGTGAAAAAATATTTGCTGAGATTTCTGGAGATTCGTAATTTTTGGAAGCTTGGCAACCCCTTCCCATGAAAGTGTTTCTCGCCAGTCACTGCTTAGGGCTACATCAAGAGGAAACAAAACGTAGAGATAGAACGTGAAACTACTTTGTTGTGTCAAGTTTCAAGAAGCTAGCACAAACCGTGTTGGATTTAGAGTTCCAAATACATCTATCAATATAGGAGAAAAGAGAGTGAAACCTAAAAATTCAAACTGTTACTGGAAATGAACGCTTCAACATAGAAGAACGAAATTTGGGGAACCAAGTCGCCTTAGTGTACTGATCATTACCTGAAAGTATCATCCAGTTTGGGTGAAAAAATATTTGCTGAGATTTCTGGAGATTCGTTATTTTTGGAAGCTTGGCAACCCCTTCCCATGAAAGTGTTTCTCGCCAGTCACTGCTTAGGGCTACATCAAGAGGAAACAAAACGTAGAGATAGAATGTGAAACTACTTTGTTGTGTCAAGTTTCAAGAAGCTAGCACAAACCATGTTGGATTTAGAGTTCCAAATACATCTATCAATATAGGAGAAAACAGAGTGAAACCTAAAAATTCAAACTGTTACTGGAAATGAACGCTTCAACATAGAAGAATGAAATTTGGGGAACCAAGTCGCCTTAGTGTACTGATCATTACCTGAAAGTATCATCCAGTTTGGGTGAAAAAATATTTGCTGAGATTTCTGGAGATTCGTAATTTTTGGAGACTTGGCAAACCCTTCCCATGAAAGTGTTTCTCGCCAGTCACTGCTTAGGGCTACATCAAGAGGAAACAAAACGTAGAGATAGAACGTGAAACTACTTTGCTGTGTCAAGTTTCAAGAAGCTAGCACAAACCGTTTTGGATTTAGCGTTCCAAATACATCTATCAATATAGGAGAAAACAGAGTGAAACCTAAAAATTCAAACTGTTACTGGAAATGAACGCTTCAACATAGAAGAACGAAATTTGGGGAACCAAGTCGCCTTAGTGTACTGATCATTACCTGAAAGTATCATCCAGTTTGGGTGAAAAAATATTTGCTGAGATTTCTGGAGATTCGTAATTTTTGGAAGCTTGGCAACCCCTTCCCATGAAAGTGTTTCTCGCCAGTCACTGCTTAGGGCTACATCAAGAGGAAACAAAACGTAGAGATAGAATGTGAAACTACTTTGTTGTGTCAAGCTTCAAGAAGCTACCACAAATCGTGTTGGGTTTAGAGTTCCAATACATCTATCAATATAGGAGAAAACAGAGTGAAACTTAAAAATTCAAACTGTTAGTGGAAATGAACGCTTCAACATAGAAGAACGAAATTTGGGGAACCAAGTCGCCTTAGTGTACTGATCATTACCTGAAAGTATCATCCAGTTTGGGTGAAAAAATATTTGCTGAGATTTCTGGAGATTCGTAATTTTTGGAAGCTTGGCAACCCCTTCCCATGAAAGTGTTTCTCGCCAGTCACTGCTTAGGGCTACATCAAGAGGAAACAAAACGTAGAGATAGAACGTGAAACTACTTTGTTGTGTCAAGTTTCAAGAAGCTAGCACAAACCGTGTTGGATTTAGAGTTCCAAATACATCTATCAATATAGGAGAAAAGAGAGTGAAACCTAAAAATTCAAACTGTTACTGGAAATGAACGCTTCAACATAGAAGAACGAAATTTGGGGAACCAAGTCGCCTTAGTGTACTGATCATTACCTGAAAGTATCATCCAGTTTGGGTGAAAAAATATTTGCTGAGATTTCTGGAGATTCGTAATTTTTGGAAGCTTGGCAACCCCTTCCCATGAAAGTGTTTCTCGCCAGTCACTGCCTAGGGCAACATCAAGAGGAAACAAAACGTAGAGATAGAACGTGAAACTACTTTGTTGTGTCAAGTTTCAAGAAGCTAGCACAAACCGTGTTGGATTTAGAGTTCCAAATACATCTATCAATATAGGAGAAAACAGAGTGAAACCTAAAAATTCAAACTGGTACTGGAAATGAACACTTCAACATAGAAGAACGAAATTTGGGGAACCAAGTCGCCTTAGTGTACTGATCATTACCTGAAAGTATCATCCAGTTTGGGTGAAAAAATATTTGCTGAGATTTCTGGAGATTCGTAATTTTTGGAGACTTGGCAAACCCTTCCCATGAAAGTGTTTCTCGCCAGTCACTGCTTAGGGCTACATGAAGAGGAAACAAAACGTAGAGATAGAACGTGAAACTACTTTGTTGTGTCAAGTTTCAAGAAGCTAGCAAAACCGTGTTGGATTTAGAGTTCCAAATACATCTATCAATATAGGAGAAAACAGAGTGAAACCTAAAAATTCAAACTGTTACTGGAAATGAACGCTTCAACACAGAAGAACGAAATTTGGGGAACCAAGTCGTCTTAGTGTACTGATCATTACCTGAAAGTATCATCCAGTTTGGGTGAAAAAAATATTTGCTGAGATTTCTGGAGATTCGTAATTTTTGGAAGCTTGGCAACCCCTTCCCATGAAAGTGTTACTCGCCAGTCACTGCTTAGGGCAACATCAAGAGGAAACAAAACGTAGAGATAGAACGTGAAACTACTTTGTTGTGTCAAGTTTCAAGAAGCTAGAACAAACCGTGTTGGATTTAGAGTTCCAAATACATCTATCAATATAGGAGAAAACAGAGTGAAACCTAAAAATTCAAACTGTTACTGGAAATGAACGCTTCAACATAGAAGAACGAAATTTGGGGAACCAAGTCGCCTTAGTGTACTGATCATTACCTGAAAGTATCATCCAGTTTGGGTGAAAAAATATTTGCTGAGATTTCTGGAGATTCGTAATTTTTGGAAGCTTGGCAACCCCTTCCCATGAAAGTGTTTCTCGCCAGTCACTGCTTAGGGCTACATCAAGAGGAAACAAAACGTAGAGATAGAATGTGAAACTACTTTGTTGTGTCAAGCTTCAAGAAGCTACCACAAATCGTGTTGGGTTTAGAGTTCCAATACATCTATCAATATAGGAGAAAACAGAGTGAAACTTAAAAATTCAAACTGTTAGTGGAAATGAACGCTTCAACATAGAAGAACGAAATTTGGGGAACCAAGTCGCCTTAGTGTACTGATCATTACCTGAAAGTATCATCCAGTTTGGGTGAAAAAATATTTGCTGAGATTTCTGGAGATTCGTAATTTTTGGAAGCTTGGCAACCCCTTCCCATGAAAGTGTTTCTCGCCAGTCACTGCTTAGGGCTACATCAAGAGGAAACAAAACGTAGAGATAGAACGTGAAACTACTTTGTTGTGTCAAGTTTCAAGAAGCTAGCACAAACCGTCTTAGATTTAGAGTTCCAAATACATCTATCAATATAGGAGAAAACAGAGTGAAACCTAAAAATTCAAACTGTTACTGGAAATGAACGCTTCAACATAGAAGAACGAAATTTGGGGAACCAAGTCGCCTTAGTGTACTGATCATTACCTGAAAGTATCATCCAGTTTGGGTGAAAAAATATTTGCTGAGATTTCTGGAGATTCGTAATTTTTGGAAGCTTGGCAACCCCTTCCCATGAAAGTGTTTCTCGCCAGTCACTGCTTAGGGCTACATCAAGAGGAAACAAAACGTAGAGATAGAATGTGAAACTACTTTGTTGTGTCAAGTTTCAAGAAGCTAGCACAAACCATGTTGGATTTAGAGTTCCAAATACATCTATCAATATAGGAGAAAACAGAGTGAAACCTAAAAATTCAAACTGTTACTGGAAATGAACGCTTCAACATAGAAGAATGAAATTTGGGGAACCAAGTCGCCTTAGTGTACTGATCATTACCTGAAAGTATCATCCAGTTTGGGTGAAAAAATATTTGCTGAGATTTCTGGAGATTCGTAATTTTTGGAGACTTGGCAAACCCTTCCCATGAAAGTGTTTCTCGCCAGTCACTGCTTAGGGCTACATCAAGAGGAAACAAAACGTAGAGATAGAACGTGAAACTACTTTGCTGTGTCAAGTTTCAAGAAGCTAGCACAAACCGTTTTGGATTTAGCGTTCCAAATACATCTATCAATATAGGAGAAAAGAGAGTGAAACCTAAAAATTCAAACTGTTACTGGAAATGAACGCTTCAACATAGAAGAATGAAATTTGGGGAACCAAGTCGCCTTAGTGTACTGATCATTACCTGAAAGTATCATCCAGTTTGGGTGAAAAAATATTTGCTGAGATTTCTGGAGATTCGTAATTTTTGGAGACTTGGCAAACCCTTCCCATGAAAGTGTTTCTCGCCAGTCACTGCTTAGGGCTACATGAAGAGGAAACAAAACGTAGAGATAGAACGTGAAACTACTTTGTTGTGTCAAGTTTCAAGAAGCTAGCACAAACCGTGTTGGATTTAGAGTTCCAAATACATCTATCAATATAGGAGAAGAGAGAGTGAAACCTAAAAATTCAAACTGTTACTGGAAATGAACGCTTCAACATAGAAGAACGAAATTTGGGGAACCAAGTCGCCTTAGTGTACTGATCATTACCTGAAAGTATCATCCAGTTTGGGTGAAAAAATATTTGCTGAGATTTCTGGAGATTCGTAATTTTTGGAAGCTTGGCAACCCCTTCCCATGAAAGTGTTTCTCGCCAGTCACTGCTTAGGGCTACATCAAGAGGAAACAAAACGTAGAGATAGAATGTGAAACTACTTTGTTGTGTCAAGCTTCAAGAAGCTACCACAAATCGTGTTGGGTTTAGAGTTCCAATACTTCTATCAATATAGGAGAAAACAGAGTGAAACTTAAAAATTCAAACTGTTAGTGGAAATGAACGCTTCAACATAGAAGAACGAAATTTGGGGAACCAAGTCGCCTTAGTGTACTGATCATTACCTGAAAGTATCATCCAGTTTGGGTGAAAAAATATTTGCTGAGATTTCTGGAGATTCGTAATTTTTGGAAGCTTGGCAACCCCTTCCCATGAAAGTGTTTCTCGCCAGTCACTGCTTAGGGCTACATCAAGAGGAAACAAAACGTAGAGATAGAACGTGAAACTACTTTGTTGTGTCAAGTTTCAAGAAGCTAGCACAAACCGTGTTGGATTTAGAGTTCCAAATACATCTATCAATATAGGAGAAAACAGAGTGAAACCTAAAAATTCAAACTGTTACTGGAAATGAACGCTTCAACATAGAAGAACGAAATTTGGGGAACCAAGTCGCCTTAGTGTACTGATCATTACCTGAAAGTATCATCCAGTTTGGGTGAAAAAATATTTGCTGAGATTTCTGGAGATTCGTTATTTTTGGAAGCTTGGCAACCCCTTCCCATGAAAGTGTTTCTCGCCAGTCACTGCTTAGGGCTACATCAAGAGGAAACAAAACGTAGAGATAGAATGTGAAACTACTTTGTTGTGTCAAGTTTCAAGAAGCTAGCACAAACCATGTTGGATTTAGAGTTCCAAATACATCTATCAATATAGGAGAAAACAGAGTGAAACCTAAAAATTCAAACTGTTACTGGAAATGAACGCTTCAACATAGAAGAATGAAATTTGGGGAACCAAGTCGCCTTAGTGTACTGATCATTACCTGAAAGTATCATCCAGTTTGGGTGAAAAAATATTTGCTGAGATTTCTGGAGATTCGTAATTTTTGGAGACTTGGCAAACCCTTCCCATGAAAGTGTTTCTCGCCAGTCACTGCTTAGGGCTACATCAAGAGGAAACAAAACGTAGAGATAGAACGTGAAACTACTTTGCTGTGTCAAGTTTCAAGAAGCTAGCACAAACCGTTTTGGATTTAGCGTTCCAAATACATCTATCAATATAGGAGAAAACAGAGTGAAACCTAAAAATTCAAACTGTTACTGGAAATGAACGCTTCAACATAGAAGAACGAAATTTGGGGAACCAAGTCGCCTTAGTGTACTGATCATTACCTGAAAGTATCATCCAGTTTGGGTGAAAAAATATTTGCTGAGATTTCTGGAGATTCGTAATTTTTGGAAGCTTGGCAACCCCTTCCCATGAAAGTGTTTCTCGCCAGTCACTGCTTAGGGCTACATCAAGAGGAAACAAAACGTAGAGATAGAATGTGAAACTACTTTGTTGTGTCAAGCTTCAAGAAGCTACCACAAATCGTGTTGGGTTTAGAGTTCCAATACATCTATCAATATAGGAGAAAACAGAGTGAAACTTAAAAATTCAAACTGTTAGTGGAAATGAACGCTTCAACATAGAAGAACGAAATTTGGGGAACCAAGTCGCCTTAGTGTACTGATCATTACCTGAAAGTATCATCCAGTTTGGGTGAAAAAATATTTGCTGAGATTTCTGGAGATTCGTAATTTTTGGAAGCTTGGCAACCCCTTCCCATGAAAGTGTTTCTCGCCAGTCACTGCTTAGGGCTACATCAAGAGGAAACAAAACGTAGAGATAGAACGTGAAACTACTTTGTTGTGTCAAGTTTCAAGAAGCTAGCACAAACCGTGTTGGATTTAGAGTTCCAAATACATCTATCAATATAGGAGAAAAGAGAGTGAAACCTAAAAATTCAAACTGTTACTGGAAATGAACGCTTCAACATAGAAGAACGAAATTTGGGGAACCAAGTCGCCTTAGTGTACTGATCATTACCTGAAAGTATCATCCAGTTTGGGTGAAAAAATATTTGCTGAGATTTCTGGAGATTCGTAATTTTTGGAAGCTTGGCAACCCCTTCCCATGAAAGTGTTTCTCGCCAGTCACTGCCTAGGGCAACATCAAGAGGAAACAAAACGTAGAGATAGAACGTGAAACTACTTTGTTGTGTCAAGTTTCAAGAAGCTAGCACAAACCGTGTTGGATTTAGAGTTCCAAATACATCTATCAATATAGGAGAAAACAGAGTGAAACCTAAAAATTCAAACTGGTACTGGAAATGAACACTTCAACATAGAAGAACGAAATTTGGGGAACCAAGTCGCCTTAGTGTACTGATCATTACCTGAAAGTATCATCCAGTTTGGGTGAAAAAATATTTGCTGAGATTTCTGGAGATTCGTAATTTTTGGAGACTTGGCAAACCCTTCCCATGAAAGTGTTTCTCGCCAGTCACTGCTTAGGGCTACATGAAGAGGAAACAAAACGTAGAGATAGAACGTGAAACTACTTTGTTGTGTCAAGTTTCAAGAAGCTAGCAAAACCGTGTTGGATTTAGAGTTCCAAATACATCTATCAATATAGGAGAAAACAGAGTGAAACCTAAAAATTCAAACTGTTACTGGAAATGAACGCTTCAACACAGAAGAACGAAATTTGGGGAACCAAGTCGTCGTAGTGTACTGATCATTACCTGAAAGTATCATCCAGTTTGGGTGAAAAAAATATTTGCTGAGATTTCTGGAGATTCGTAATTTTTGGAAGCTTGGCAACCCCTTCCCATGAAAGTGTTACTCGCCAGTCACTGCTTAGGGCAACATCAAGAGGAAACAAAACGTAGAGATAGAACGTGAAACTACTTTGTTGTGTCAAGTTTCAAGAAGCTAGAACAAACCGTGTTGGATTTAGAGTTCCAAATACATCTATCAATATAGGAGAAAACAGAGTGAAACCTAAAAATTCAAACTGTTACTGGAAATGAACGCTTCAACATAGAAGAACGAAATTTGGGGAACCAAGTCGCCTTAGTGTACTGATCATTACCTGAAAGTATCATCCAGTTTGGGTGAAAAAATATTTGCTGAGATTTCTGGAGATTCGTAATTTTTGGAAGCTTGGCAACCCCTTCCCATGAAAGTGTTTCTCGCCAGTCACTGCTTAGGGCTACATCAAGAGGAAACAAAACGTAGAGATAGAATGTGAAACTACTTTGTTGTGTCAAGCTTCAAGAAGCTACCACAAATCGTGTTGGGTTTAGAGTTCCAATACATCTATCAATATAGGAGAAAACAGAGTGAAACTTAAAAATTCAAACTGTTAGTGGAAATGAACGCTTCAACATAGAAGAACGAAATTTGGGGAACCAAGTCGCCTTAGTGTACTGATCATTACCTGAAAGTATCATCCAGTTTGGGTGAAAAAATATTTGCTGAGATTTCTGGAGATTCGTAATTTTTGGAAGCTTGGCAACCCCTTCCCATGAAAGTGTTTCTCGCCAGTCACTGCTTAGGGCTACATCAAGAGGAAACAAAACGTAGAGATAGAATGTGAAACTACTTTGTTGTGTCAAGTTTCAAGAAGCTAGCACAAACCATGTTGGATTTAGAGTTCCAAATACATCTATCAATATAGGAGAAAACAGAGTGAAACCTAAAAATTCAAACTGTTACTGGAAATGAACGCTTCAACATAGAAGAATGAAATTTGGGGAACCAAGTCGCCTTAGTGTACTGATCATTACCTGAAAGTATCATCCAGTTTGGGTGAAAAAATATTTGCTGAGATTTCTGGAGATTCGTAATTTTTGGAGACTTGGCAAACCCTTCCCATGAAAGTGTTTCTCGCCAGTCACTGCTTAGGGCTACATCAAGAGGAAACAAAACGTAGAGATAGAACGTGAAACTACTTTGCTGTGTCAAGTTTCAAGAAGCTAGCACAAACCGTTTTGGATTTAGCGTTCCAAATACATCTATCAATATAGGAGAAAAGAGAGTGAAACCTAAAAATTCAAACTGTTACTGGAAATGAACGCTTCAACATAGAAGAATGAAATTTGGGGAACCAAGTCGCCTTAGTGTACTGATCATTACCTGAAAGTATCATCCAGTTTGGGTGAAAAAATATTTGCTGAGATTTCTGGAGATTCGTAATTTTTGGAGACTTGGCAAACCCTTCCCATGAAAGTGTTTCTCGCCAGTCACTGCTTAGGGCTACATGAAGAGGAAACAAAACGTAGAGATAGAACGTGAAACTACTTTGTTGTGTCAAGTTTCAAGAAGCTAGCAAAACCGTGTTGGATTTAGAGTTCCAAATACATCTATCAATATAGGAGAAAACAGAGTGAAACCTAAAAATTCAAACTGTTACTGGAAATGAACGCTTCAACACAGAAGAACGAAATTTGGGGAACCAAGTCGTCTTAGTGTACTGATCATTACCTGAAAGTATCATCCAGTTTGGGTGAAAAAAATATTTGCTGAGATTTCTGGAGATTCGTAATTTTTGGAAGCTTGGCAACCCCTTCCCATGAAAGTGTTACTCGCCAGTCACTGCTTAGGGCAACATCAAGAGGAAACAAAACGTAGAGATAGAACGTGAAACTACTTTGTTGTGTCAAGTTTCAAGAAGCTAGAACAAACCGTGTTGGATTTAGAGTTCCAAATACATCTATCAATATAGGAGAAAACAGAGTGAAACCTAAAAATTCAAACTGTTACTGGAAATGAACGCTTCAACATAGAAGAACGAAATTTGGGGAACCAAGTCGCCTTAGTGTACTGATCATTACCTGAAAGTATCATCCAGTTTGGGTGAAAAAATATTTGCTGAGATTTCTGGAGATTCGTAATTTTTGGAAGCTTGGCAACCCCTTCCCATGAAAGTGTTTCTCGCCAGTCACTGCTTAGGGCTACATCAAGAGGAAACAAAACGTAGAGATAGAACGTGAAACTACTTTGTTGTGTCAAGTTTCAAGAAGCTAGCACAAACCGTCTTGGATTTAGAGTTCCAAATACATCTATCAATATAGGAGAAAACAGAGTGAAACCTAAAAATTCAAACTGTTACTGGAAATGAACGCTTCAACATAGAAGAACGAAATTTGGGGAACCAAGTCGCCTTAGTGTACTGATCATTACCTGAAAGTATCATCCAGTTTGGGTGAAAAAATATTTGCTGAGATTTCTGGAGATTCGTAATTTTTGGAAGCTTGGCAACCCCTTCCCATGAAAGTGTTTCTCGCCAGTCACTGCTTAGGGCTACATCAAGAGGAAACAAAACGTAGAGATAGAATGTGAAACTACTTTGTTGTGTCAAGCTTCAAGAAGCTACCACAAATCGTGTTGGGTTTAGAGTTCCAATACATCTATCAATATAGGAGAAAACAGAGTGAAACTTAAAAATTCAAACTGTTAGTGGAAATGAACGCTTCAACATAGAAGAACGAAATTTGGGGAACCAAGTCGCCTTAGTGTACTGATCATTACCTGAAAGTATCATCCAGTTTGGGTGAAAAAATATTTGCTGAGATTTCTGGAGATTCGTAATTTTTGGAAGCTTGGCAACCCCTTCCCATGAAAGTGTTTCTCGCCAGTCACTGCTTAGGGCTACATCAAGAGGAAACAAAACGTAGAGATAGAACGTGAAACTACTTTGCTGTGTCAAGTTTCAAGAAGCTAGCACAAACCGTTTTGGATTTAGCGTTCCAAATACATCTATCAATATAGGAGAAAAGAGAGTGAAACCTAAAAATTCAAACTGTTACTGGAAATGAACGCTTCAACATAGAAGAATGAAATTTGGGGAACCAAGTCGCCTTAGTGTACTGATCATTACCTGAAAGTATCATCCAGTTTGGGTGAAAAAATATTTGCTGAGATTTCTGGAGATTCGTAATTTTTGGAGACTTGGCAAACCCTTCCCATGAAAGTGTTTCTCGCCAGTCACTGCTTAGGGCTACATGAAGAGGAAACAAAACGTAGAGATAGAACGTGAAACTACTTTGTTGTGTCAAGTTTCAAGAAGCTAGCAAAACCGTGTTGGATTTAGAGTTCCAAATACATCTATCAATATAGGAGAAAACAGAGTGAAACCTAAAAATTCAAACTGTTACTGGAAATGAACGCTTCAACACAGAAGAACGAAATTTGGGGAACCAAGTCGTCTTAGTGTACTGATCATTACCTGAAAGTATCATCCAGTTTGGGTGAAAAAAATATTTGCTGAGATTTCTGGAGATTCGTAATTTTTGGAAGCTTGGCAACCCCTTCCCATGAAAGTGTTACTCGCCAGTCACTGCTTAGGGCAACATCAAGAGGAAACAAAACGTAGAGATAGAACGTGAAACTACTTTGTTGTGTCAAGTTTCAAGAAGCTAGAACAAACCGTGTTGGATTTAGAGTTCCAAATACATCTATCAATATAGGAGAAAACAGAGTGAAACCTAAAAATTCAAACTGTTACTGGAAATGAACGCTTCAACATAGAAGAACGAAATTTGGGGAACCAAGTCGCCTTAGTGTACTGATCATTACCTGAAAGTATCATCCAGTTTGGGTGAAAAAATATTTGCTGAGATTTCTGGAGATTCGTAATTTTTGGAAGCTTGGCAACCCCTTCCCATGAAAGTGTTTCTCGCCAGTCACTGCTTAGGGCTACATCAAGAGGAAACAAAACGTAGAGATAGAACGTGAAACTACTTTGTTGTGTCAAGTTTCAAGAAGCTAGCACAAACCGTCTTGGATTTAGAGTTCCAAATACATCTATCAATATAGGAGAAAACAGAGTGAAACCTAAAAATTCAAACTGTTACTGGAAATGAACGCTTCAACATAGAAGAACGAAATTTGGGGAACCAAGTCGCCTTAGTGTACTGATCATTACCTGAAAGTATCATCCAGTTTGGGTGAAAAAATATTTGCTGAGATTTCTGGAGATTCGTAATTTTTGGAAGCTTGGCAACCCCTTCCCATGAAAGTGTTTCTCGCCAGTCACTGCTTAGGGCTACATCAAGAGGAAACAAAACGTAGAGATAGAATGTGAAACTACTTTGTTGTGTCAAGCTTCAAGAAGCTACCACAAATCGTGTTGGGTTTAGAGTTCCAATACATCTATCAATATAGGAGAAAACAGAGTGAAACTTAAAAATTCAAACTGTTAGTGGAAATGAACGCTTCAACATAGAAGAACGAAATTTGGGGAACCAAGTCGCCTTAGTGTACTGATCATTACCTGAAAGTATCATCCAGTTTGGGTGAAAAAATATTTGCTGAGATTTCTGGAGATTCGTAATTTTTGGAAGCTTGGCAACCCCTTCCCATGAAAGTGTTTCTCGCCAGTCACTGCTTAGGGCTACATCAAGAGGAAACAAAACGTAGAGATAGAACGTGAAACTACTTTGTTGTGTCAAGTTTCAAGAAGCTAGCACAAACCGTCTTGGATTTAGAGTTCCAAATACATCTATCAATATAGGAGAAAACAGAGTGAAACCTAAAAATTCAAACTGTTACTGGAAATGAACGCTTCAACATAGAAGAACGAAATTTGGGGAACCAAGTCGCCTTAGTGTACTGATCATTACCTGAAAGTATCATCCAGTTTGGGTGAAAAAATATTTGCTGAGATTTCTGGAGATTCGTAATTTTTGGAAGCTTGGCAACCCCTTCCCATGAAAGTGTTTCTCGCCAGTCACTGCTTAGGGCTACATCAAGAGGAAACAAAACGTAGAGATAGAATGTGAAACTACTTTGTTGTGTCAAGTTTCAAGAAGCTAGCACAAACCATGTTGGATTTAGAGTTCCAAATACATCTATCAATATAGGAGAAAACAGAGTGAAACCTAAAAATTCAAACTGTTACTGGAAATGAACGCTTCAACATAGAAGAATGAAATTTGGGGAACCAAGTCGCCTTAGTGTACTGATCATTACCTGAAAGTATCATCCAGTTTGGGTGAAAAAATATTTGCTGAGATTTCTGGAGATTCGTAATTTTTGGAGACTTGGCAAACCCTTCCCATGAAAGTGTTTCTCGCCAGTCACTGCTTAGGGCTACATCAAGAGGAAACAAAACGTAGAGATAGAACGTGAAACTACTTTGCTGTGTCAAGTTTCAAGAAGCTAGCACAAACCGTTTTGGATTTAGCGTTCCAAATACATCTATCAATATAGGAGAAAAGAGAGTGAAACCTAAAAATTCAAACTGTTACTGGAAATGAACGCTTCAACATAGAAGAATGAAATTTGGGGAACCAAGTCGCCTTAGTGTACTGATCATTACCTGAAAGTATCATCCAGTTTGGGTGAAAAAATATTTGCTGAGATTTCTGGAGATTCGTAATTTTTGGAGACTTGGCAAACCCTTCCCATGAAAGTGTTTCTCGCCAGTCACTGCTTAGGGCTACATGAAGAGGAAACAAAACGTAGAGATAGAACGTGAAACTACTTTGTTGTGTCAAGTTTCAAGAAGCTAGCAAAACCGTGTTGGATTTAGAGTTCCAAATACATCTATCAATATAGGAGAAAACAGAGTGAAACCTAAAAATTCAAACTGTTACTGGAAATGAACGCTTCAACACAGAAGAACGAAATTTGGGGAACCAAGTCGTCTTAGTGTACTGATCATTACCTGAAAGTATCATCCAGTTTGGGTGAAAAAAATATTTGCTGAGATTTCTGGAGATTCGTAATTTTTGGAAGCTTGGCAACCCCTTCCCATGAAAGTGTTACTCGCCAGTCACTGCTTAGGGCAACATCAAGAGGAAACAAAACGTAGAGATAGAACGTGAAACTACTTTGTTGTGTCAAGTTTCAAGAAGCTAGAACAAACCGTGTTGGATTTAGAGTTCCAAATACATCTATCAATATAGGAGAAAACAGAGTGAAACCTAAAAATTCAAACTGTTACTGGAAATGAACGCTTCAACATAGAAGAACGAAATTTGGGGAACCAAGTCGCCTTAGTGTACTGATCATTACCTGAAAGTATCATCCAGTTTGGGTGAAAAAATATTTGCTGAGATTTCTGGAGATTCGTAATTTTTGGAAGCTTGGCAACCCCTTCCCATGAAAGTGTTTCTCGCCAGTCACTGCTTAGGGCTACATCAAGAGGAAACAAAACGTAGAGATAGAACGTGAAACTACTTTGTTGTGTCAAGTTTCAAGAAGCTAGCACAAACCGTCTTGGATTTAGAGTTCCAAATACATCTATCAATATAGGAGAAAACAGAGTGAAACCTAAAAATTCAAACTGTTACTGGAAATGAACGCTTCAACACAGAAGAACGAAATTTGGGGAACCAAGTCGTCTTAGTGTACTGATCATTACCTGAAAGTATCATCCAGTTTGGGTGAAAAAAATATTTGCTGAGATTTCTGGAGATTCGTAATTTTTGGAAGCTTGGCAACCCCTTCCCATGAAAGTGTTACTCGCCAGTCACTGCTTAGGGCAACATCAAGAGGAAACAAAACGTAGAGATAGAACGTGAAACTACTTTGTTGTGTCAAGTTTCAAGAAGCTAGAACAAACCGTGTTGGATTTAGAGTTCCAAATACATCTATCAATATAGGAGAAAACAGAGTGAAACCTAAAAATTCAAACTGTTACTGGAAATGAACGCTTCAACATAGAAGAACGAAATTTGGGGAACCAAGTCGCCTTAGTGTACTGATCATTACCTGAAAGTATCATCCAGTTTGGGTGAAAAAATATTTGCTGAGATTTCTGGAGATTCGTAATTTTTGGAAGCTTGGCAACCCCTTCCCATGAAAGTGTTTCTCGCCAGTCACTGCTTAGGGCTACATCAAGAGGAAACAAAACGTAGAGATAGAATGTGAAACTACTTTGTTGTGTCAAGTTTCAAGAAGCTAGCACAAACCATGTTGGATTTAGAGTTCCAAATACATCTATCAATATAGGAGAAAACAGAGTGAAACCTAAAAATTCAAACTGTTACTGGAAATGAACGCTTCAACATAGAAGAATGAAATTTGGGGAACCAAGTCGCCTTAGTGTACTGATCATTACCTGAAAGTATCATCCAGTTTGGGTGAAAAAATATTTGCTGAGATTTCTGGAGATTCGTAATTTTTTGAGACTTGGCAAACCCTTCCCATGAAAGTGTTTCTCGCCAGTCACTGCTTAGGGCTACATCAAGAGGAAACAAAACGTAGAGATAGAACGTGAAACTACTTTGCTGTGTCAAGTTTCAAGAAGCTAGAACAAACCGTTTTGGATTTAGCGTTCCAAATACATCTATCAATATAGGAGAAAACAGAGTGAAACCTAAAAATTCAAACTGTTACTGGAAATGAACGCTTCAACATAGAAGAACGAAATTTGGGGAACCAAGTCGCCTTAGTGTACTGATCATTACCTGAAAGTATCATCCAGTTTGGGTGAAAAAATATTTGCTGAGATTTCTGGAGATTCGTAATTTTTGGAAGCTTGGCAACCCCTTCCCATGAAAGTGTTTCTCGCCAGTCACTGCTTAGGGCTACATCAAGAGGAAACAAAACGTAGAGATAGAATGTGAAACTACTTTGTTGTGTCAAGCTTCAAGAAGCTACCACAAATCGTGTTGGGTTTAGAGTTCCAATACATCTATCAATATAGGAGAAAACAGAGTGAAACTTAAAAATTCAAACTGTTAGTGGAAATGAACGCTTCAACATAGAAGAACGAAATTTGGGGAACCAAGTCGCCTTAGTGTACTGATCATTACCTGAAAGTATCATCCAGTTTGGGTGAAAAAATATTTGCTGAGATTTCTGGAGATTCGTAATTTTTGGAGACTTGGCAAACCCTTCCCATGAAAGTGTTTCTCGCCAGTCACTGCTTAGGGCTACATGAAGAGGAAACAAAACGTAGAGATAGAACGTGAAACTACTTTGTTGTGTCAAGTTTCAAGAAGCTAGCAAAACCGTGTTGGATTTAGAGTTCCAAATACATCTATCAATATAGGAGAAAACAGAGTGAAACCTAAAAATTCAAACTGTTACTGGAAATGAACGCTTCAACACAGAAGAACGAAATTTGGGGAACCAAGTCGTCTTAGTGTACTGATCATTACCTGAAAGTATCATCCAGTTTGGGTGAAAAAAATATTTGCTGAGATTTCTGGAGATTCGTAATTTTTGGAAGCTTGGCAACCCCTTCCCATGAAAGTGTTACTCGCCAGTCACTGCTTAGGGCAACATCAAGAGGAAACAAAACGTAGAGATAGAACGTGAAACTACTTTGTTGTGTCAAGTTTCAAGAAGCTAGAACAAACCGTGTTGGATTTAGAGTTCCAAATACATCTATCAATATAGGAGAAAACAGAGTGAAACCTAAAAATTCAAACTGTTACTGGAAATGAACGCTTCAACATAGAAGAACGAAATTTGGGGAACCAAGTCGCCTTAGTGTACTGATCATTACCTGAAAGTATCATCCAGTTTGGGTGAAAAAATATTTGCTGAGATTTCTGGAGATTCGTAATTTTTGGAAGCTTGGCAACCCCTTCCCATGAAAGTGTTTCTCGCCAGTCACTGCTTAGGGCTACATCAAGAGGAAACAAAACGTAGAGATAGAATGTGAAACTACTTTGTTGTGTCAAGTTTCAAGAAGCTAGCACAAACCATGTTGGATTTAGAGTTCCAAATACATCTATCAATATAGGAGAAAACAGAGTGAAACCTAAAAATTCAAACTGTTACTGGAAATGAACGCTTCAACATAGAAGAATGAAATTTGGGGAACCAAGTCGCCTTAGTGTACTGATCATTACCTGAAAGTATCATCCAGTTTGGGTGAAAAAATATTTGCTGAGATTTCTGGAGATTCGTAATTTTTTGAGACTTGGCAAACCCTTCCCATGAAAGTGTTTCTCGCCAGTCACTGCTTAGGGCTACATCAAGAGGAAACAAAACGTAGAGATAGAACGTGAAACTACTTTGCTGTGTCAAGTTTCAAGAAGCTAGAACAAACCGTTTTGGATTTAGCGTTCCAAATACATCTATCAATATAGGAGAAAACAGAGTGAAACCTAAAAATTCAAACTGTTACTGGAAATGAACGCTTCAACATAGAAGAACGAAATTTGGGGAACCAAGTCGCCTTAGTGTACTGATCATTACCTGAAAGTATCATCCAGTTTGGGTGAAAAAATATTTGCTGAGATTTCTGGAGATTCGTAATTTTTGGAAGCTTGGCAACCCCTTCCCATGAAAGTGTTTCTCGCCAGTCACTGCTTAGGGCTACATCAAGAGGAAACAAAACGTAGAGATAGAATGTGAAACTACTTTGTTGTGTCAAGCTTCAAGAAGCTACCACAAATCGTGTTGGGTTTAGAGTTCCAATACATCTATCAATATAGGAGAAAACAGAGTGAAACTTAAAAATTCAAACTGTTAGTGGAAATGAACGCTTCAACATAGAAGAACGAAATTTGGGGAACCAAGTCGCCTTAGTGTACTGATCATTACCTGAAAGTATCATCCAGTTTGGGTGAAAAAATATTTGCTGAGATTTCTGGAGATTCGTAATTTTTGGAAGCTTGGCAACCCCTTCCCATGAAAGTGTTTCTCGCCAGTCACTGCTTAGGGCTACATCAAGAGGAAACAAAACGTAGAGATAGAACGTGAAACTACTTTGTTGTGTCAAGTTTCAAGAAGCTAGCACAAACCGTCTTGGATTTAGAGTTCCAAATACATCTATCAATATAGGAGAAAAGAGAGTGAAACCTAAAAATTCAAACTGTTACTGGAAATGAACGCTTCAACATAGAAGAATGAAATTTGGGGAACCAAGTCGCCTTAGTGTACTGATCATTACCTGAAAGTATCATCCAGTTTGGGTGAAAAAATATTTGCTGAGATTTCTGGAGATTCGTAATTTTTGGAGACTTGGCAAACCCTTCCCATGAAAGTGTTTCTCGCCAGTCACTGCTTAGGGCTACATGAAGAGGAAACAAAACGTAGAGATAGAACGTGAAACTACTTTGTTGTGTCAAGTTTCAAGAAGCTAGCAAAACCGTGTTGGATTTAGAGTTCCAAATACATCTATCAATATAGGAGAAAACAGAGTGAAACCTAAAAATTCAAACTGTTACTGGAAATGAACGCTTCAACACAGAAGAACGAAATTTGGGGAACCAAGTCGTCTTAGTGTACTGATCATTACCTGAAAGTATCATCCAGTTTGGGTGAAAAAAATATTTGCTGAGATTTCTGGAGATTCGTAATTTTTGGAAGCTTGGCAACCCCTTCCCATGAAAGTGTTACTCGCCAGTCACTGCTTAGGGCAACATCAAGAGGAAACAAAACGTAGAGATAGAACGTGAAACTACTTTGTTGTGTCAAGTTTCAAGAAGCTAGAACAAACCGTGTTGGATTTAGAGTTCCAAATACATCTATCAATATAGGAGAAAACAGAGTGAAACCTAAAAATTCAAACTGTTACTGGAAATGAACGCTTCAACATAGAAGAACGAAATTTGGGGAACCAAGTCGCCTTAGTGTACTGATCATTACCTGAAAGTATCATCCAGTTTGGGTGAAAAAATATTTGCTGAGATTTCTGGAGATTCGTAATTTTTGGAAGCTTGGCAACCCCTTCCCATGAAAGTGTTTCTCGCCAGTCACTGCTTAGGGCTACATCAAGAGGAAACAAAACGTAGAGATAGAACGTGAAACTACTTTGTTGTGTCAAGTTTCAAGAAGCTAGCACAAACCGTCTTGGATTTAGAGTTCCAAATACATCTATCAATATAGGAGAAAACAGAGTGAAACCTAAAAATTCAAACTGTTACTGGAAATGAACGCTTCAACACAGAAGAACGAAATTTGGGGAACCAAGTCGTCTTAGTGTACTGATCATTACCTGAAAGTATCATCCAGTTTGGGTGAAAAAAATATTTGCTGAGATTTCTGGAGATTCGTAATTTTTGGAAGCTTGGCAACCCCTTCCCATGAAAGTGTTACTCGCCAGTCACTGCTTAGGGCAACATCAAGAGGAAACAAAACGTAGAGATAGAACGTGAAACTACTTTGTTGTGTCAAGTTTCAAGAAGCTAGAACAAACCGTGTTGGATTTAGAGTTCCAAATACATCTATCAATATAGGAGAAAACAGAGTGAAACCTAAAAATTCAAACTGTTACTGGAAATGAACGCTTCAACATAGAAGAACGAAATTTGGGGAACCAAGTCGCCTTAGTGTACTGATCATTACCTGAAAGTATCATCCAGTTTGGGTGAAAAAATATTTGCTGAGATTTCTGGAGATTCGTAATTTTTGGAAGCTTGGCAACCCCTTCCCATGAAAGTGTTTCTCGCCAGTCACTGCTTAGGGCTACATCAAGAGGAAACAAAACGTAGAGATAGAATGTGAAACTACTTTGTTGTGTCAAGTTTCAAGAAGCTAGCACAAACCATGTTGGATTTAGAGTTCCAAATACATCTATCAATATAGGAGAAAACAGAGTGAAACCTAAAAATTCAAACTGTTACTGGAAATGAACGCTTCAACATAGAAGAATGAAATTTGGGGAACCAAGTCGCCTTAGTGTACTGATCATTACCTGAAAGTATCATCCAGTTTGGGTGAAAAAATATTTGCTGAGATTTCTGGAGATTCGTAATTTTTTGAGACTTGGCAAACCCTTCCCATGAAAGTGTTTCTCGCCAGTCACTGCTTAGGGCTACATCAAGAGGAAACAAAACGTAGAGATAGAACGTGAAACTACTTTGCTGTGTCAAGTTTCAAGAAGCTAGAACAAACCGTTTTGGATTTAGCGTTCCAAATACATCTATCAATATAGGAGAAAACAGAGTGAAACCTAAAAATTCAAACTGTTACTGGAAATGAACGCTTCAACATAGAAGAACGAAATTTGGGGAACCAAGTCGCCTTAGTGTACTGATCATTACCTGAAAGTATCATCCAGTTTGGGTGAAAAAATATTTGCTGAGATTTCTGGAGATTCGTAATTTTTGGAAGCTTGGCAACCCCTTCCCATGAAAGTGTTTCTCGCCAGTCACTGCTTAGGGCTACATCAAGAGGAAACAAAACGTAGAGATAGAATGTGAAACTACTTTGTTGTGTCAAGCTTCAAGAAGCTACCACAAATCGTGTTGGGTTTAGAGTTCCAATACATCTATCAATATAGGAGAAAACAGAGTGAAACTTAAAAATTCAAACTGTTAGTGGAAATGAACGCTTCAACATAGAAGAACGAAATTTGGGGAACCAAGTCGCCTTAGTGTACTGATCATTACCTGAAAGTATCATCCAGTTTGGGTGAAAAAATATTTGCTGAGATTTCTGGAGATTCGTAATTTTTGGAGACTTGGCAAACCCTTCCCATGAAAGTGTTTCTCGCCAGTCACTGCTTAGGGCTACATGAAGAGGAAACAAAACGTAGAGATAGAACGTGAAACTACTTTGTTGTGTCAAGTTTCAAGAAGCTAGCAAAACCGTGTTGGATTTAGAGTTCCAAATACATCTATCAATATAGGAGAAAACAGAGTGAAACCTAAAAATTCAAACTGTTACTGGAAATGAACGCTTCAACACAGAAGAACGAAATTTGGGGAACCAAGTCGTCTTAGTGTACTGATCATTACCTGAAAGTATCATCCAGTTTGGGTGAAAAAAATATTTGCTGAGATTTCTGGAGATTCGTAATTTTTGGAAGCTTGGCAACCCCTTCCCATGAAAGTGTTACTCGCCAGTCACTGCTTAGGGCAACATCAAGAGGAAACAAAACGTAGAGATAGAACGTGAAACTACTTTGTTGTGTCAAGTTTCAAGAAGCTAGAACAAACCGTGTTGGATTTAGAGTTCCAAATACATCTATCAATATAGGAGAAAACAGAGTGAAACCTAAAAATTCAAACTGTTACTGGAAATGAACGCTTCAACATAGAAGAACGAAATTTGGGGAACCAAGTCGCCTTAGTGTACTGATCATTACCTGAAAGTATCATCCAGTTTGGGTGAAAAAATATTTGCTGAGATTTCTGGAGATTCGTAATTTTTGGAAGCTTGGCAACCCCTTCCCATGAAAGTGTTTCTCGTCAGTCACTGCTTAGGGCTACATCAAGAGGAAACAAAACGTAGAGATAGAATGTGAAACTACTTTGTTGTGTCAAGTTTCAAGAAGCTAGCACAAACCATGTTGGATTTAGAGTTCCAAATACATCTATCAATATAGGAGAAAACAGAGTGAAACCTAAAAATTCAAACTGTTACTGGAAATGAACGCTTCAACATAGAAGAATGAAATTTGGGGAACCAAGTCGCCTTAGTGTACTGATCATTACCTGAAAGTATCATCCAGTTTGGGTGAAAAAATATTTGCTGAGATTTCTGGAGATTCGTAATTTTTTGAGACTTGGCAAACCCTTCCCATGAAAGTGTTTCTCGCCAGTCACTGCTTAGGGCTACATCAAGAGGAAACAAAACGTAGAGATAGAACGTGAAACTACTTTGCTGTGTCAAGTTTCAAGAAGCTAGAACAAACCGTTTTGGATTTAGCGTTCCAAATACATCTATCAATATAGGAGAAAACAGAGTGAAACCTAAAAATTCAAACTGTTACTGGAAATGAACGCTTCAACATAGAAGAACGAAATTTGGGGAACCAAGTCGCCTTAGTGTACTGATCATTACCTGAAAGTATCATCCAGTTTGGGTGAAAAAATATTTGCTGAGATTTCTGGAGATTCGTAATTTTTGGAAGCTTGGCAACCCCTTCCCATGAAAGTGTTTCTCGCCAGTCACTGCTTAGGGCTACATCAAGAGGAAACAAAACGTAGAGATAGAATGTGAAACTACTTTGTTGTGTCAAGCTTCAAGAAGCTACCACAAATCGTGTTGGGTTTAGAGTTCCAATACATCTATCAATATAGGAGAAAACAGAGTGAAACTTAAAAATTCAAACTGTTAGTGGAAATGAACGCTTCAACATAGAAGAACGAAATTTGGGGAACCAAGTCGCCTTAGTGTACTGATCATTACCTGAAAGTATCATCCAGTTTGGGTGAAAAAATATTTGCTGAGATTTCTGGAGATTCGTAATTTTTGGAGACTTGGCAAACCCTTCCCATGAAAGTGTTTCTCGCCAGTCACTGCTTAGGGCTACATGAAGAGGAAACAAAACGTAGAGATAGAACGTGAAACTACTTTGTTGTGTCAAGTTTCAAGAAGCTAGCAAAACCGTGTTGGATTTAGAGTTCCAAATACATCTATCAATATAGGAGAAAACAGAGTGAAACCTAAAAATTCAAACTGTTACTGGAAATGAACGCTTCAACACAGAAGAACGAAATTTGGGGAACCAAGTCGTCTTAGTGTACTGATCATTACCTGAAAGTATCATCCAGTTTGGGTGAAAAAAATATTTGCTGAGATTTCTGGAGATTCGTAATTTTTGGAAGCTTGGCAACCCCTTCCCATGAAAGTGTTACTCGCCAGTCACTGCTTAGGGCAACATCAAGAGGAAACAAAACGTAGAGATAGAACGTGAAACTACTTTGTTGTGTCAAGTTTCAAGAAGCTAGAACAAACCGTGTTGGATTTAGAGTTCCAAATACATCTATCAATATAGGAGAAAACAGAGTGAAACCTAAAAATTCAAACTGTTACTGGAAATGAACGCTTCAACATAGAAGAACGAAATTTGGGGAACCAAGTCGCCTTAGTGTACTGATCATTACCTGAAAGTATCATCCAGTTTGGGTGAAAAAATATTTGCTGAGATTTCTGGAGATTCGTAATTTTTGGAAGCTTGGCAACCCCTTCCCATGAAAGTGTTTCTCGCCAGTCACTGCTTAGGGCTACATCAAGAGGAAACAAAACGTAGAGATAGAATGTGAAACTACTTTGTTGTGTCAAGTTTCAAGAAGCTAGCACAAACCATGTTGGATTTAGAGTTCCAAATACATCTATCAATATAGGAGAAAACAGAGTGAAACCTAAAAATTCAAACTGTTACTGGAAATGAACGCTTCAACATAGAAGAATGAAATTTGGGGAACCAAGTCGCCTTAGTGTACTGATCATTACCTGAAAGTATCATCCAGTTTGGGTGAAAAAATATTTGCTGAGATTTCTGGAGATTCGTAATTTTTTGAGACTTGGCAAACCCTTCCCATGAAAGTGTTTCTCGCCAGTCACTGCTTAGGGCTACATCAAGAGGAAACAAAACGTAGAGATAGAACGTGAAACTACTTTGCTGTGTCAAGTTTCAAGAAGCTAGAACAAACCGTTTTGGATTTAGCGTTCCAAATACATCTATCAATATAGGAGAAAACAGAGTGAAACCTAAAAATTCAAACTGTTACTGGAAATGAACGCTTCAACATAGAAGAACGAAATTTGGGGAACCAAGTCGCCTTAGTGTACTGATCATTACCTGAAAGTATCATCCAGTTTGGGTGAAAAAATATTTGCTGAGATTTCTGGAGATTCGTAATTTTTGGAAGCTTGGCAACCCCTTCCCATGAAAGTGTTTCTCGCCAGTCACTGCTTAGGGCTACATCAAGAGGAAACAAAACGTAGAGATAGAATGTGAAACTACTTTGTTGTGTCAAGCTTCAAGAAGCTACCACAAATCGTGTTGGGTTTAGAGTTCCAATACATCTATCAATATAGGAGAAAACAGAGTGAAACTTAAAAATTCAAACTGTTAGTGGAAATGAACGCTTCAACATAGAAGAACGAAATTTGGGGAACCAAGTCGCCTTAGTGTACTGATCATTACCTGAAAGTATCATCCAGTTTGGGTGAAAAAATATTTGCTGAGATTTCTGGAGATTCGTAATTTTTGGAAGCTTGGCAACCCCTTCCCATGAAAGTGTTTCTCGCCAGTCACTGCTTAGGGCTACATCAAGAGGAAACAAAACGTAGAGATAGAACGTGAAACTACTTTGTTGTGTCAAGTTTCAAGAAGCTAGCACAAACCGTCTTGGATTTAGAGTTCCAAATACATCTATCAATATAGGAGAAAAGAGAGTGAAACCTAAAAATTCAAACTGTTACTGGAAATGAACGCTTCAACATAGAAGAATGAAATTTGGGGAACCAAGTCGCCTTAGTGTACTGATCATTACCTGAAAGTATCATCCAGTTTGGGTGAAAAAATATTTGCTGAGATTTCTGGAGATTCGTAATTTTTGGAGACTTGGCAAACCCTTCCCATGAAAGTGTTTCTCGCCAGTCACTGCTTAGGGCTACATGAAGAGGAAACAAAACGTAGAGATAGAACGTGAAACTACTTTGTTGTGTCAAGTTTCAAGAAGCTAGCAAAACCGTGTTGGATTTAGAGTTCCAAATACATCTATCAATATAGGAGAAAACAGAGTGAAACCTAAAAATTCAAACTGTTACTGGAAATGAACGCTTCAACACAGAAGAACGAAATTTGGGGAACCAAGTCGTCTTAGTGTACTGATCATTACCTGAAAGTATCATCCAGTTTGGGTGAAAAAAATATTTGCTGAGATTTCTGGAGATTCGTAATTTTTGGAAGCTTGGCAACCCCTTCCCATGAAAGTGTTACTCGCCAGTCACTGCTTAGGGCAACATCAAGAGGAAACAAAACGTAGAGATAGAACGTGAAACTACTTTGTTGTGTCAAGTTTCAAGAAGCTAGAACAAACCGTGTTGGATTTAGAGTTCCAAATACATCTATCAATATAGGAGAAAACAGAGTGAAACCTAAAAATTCAAACTGTTACTGGAAATGAACGCTTCAACATAGAAGAACGAAATTTGGGGAACCAAGTCGCCTTAGTGTACTGATCATTACCTGAAAGTATCATCCAGTTTGGGTGAAAAAATATTTGCTGAGATTTCTGGAGATTCGTAATTTTTGGAAGCTTGGCAACCCCTTCCCATGAAAGTGTTTCTCGCCAGTCACTGCTTAGGGCTACATCAAGAGGAAACAAAACGTAGAGATAGAACGTGAAACTACTTTGTTGTGTCAAGTTTCAAGAAGCTAGCACAAACCGTCTTGGATTTAGAGTTCCAAATACATCTATCAATATAGGAGAAAACAGAGTGAAACCTAAAAATTCAAACTGTTACTGGAAATGAACGCTTCAACACAGAAGAACGAAATTTGGGGAACCAAGTCGTCTTAGTGTACTGATCATTACCTGAAAGTATCATCCAGTTTGGGTGAAAAAAATATTTGCTGAGATTTCTGGAGATTCGTAATTTTTGGAAGCTTGGCAACCCCTTCCCATGAAAGTGTTACTCGCCAGTCACTGCTTAGGGCAACATCAAGAGGAAACAAAACGTAGAGATAGAACGTGAAACTACTTTGTTGTGTCAAGTTTCAAGAAGCTAGAACAAACCGTGTTGGATTTAGAGTTCCAAATACATCTATCAATATAGGAGAAAACAGAGTGAAACCTAAAAATTCAAACTGTTACTGGAAATGAACGCTTCAACATAGAAGAACGAAATTTGGGGAACCAAGTCGCCTTAGTGTACTGATCATTACCTGAAAGTATCATCCAGTTTGGGTGAAAAAATATTTGCTGAGATTTCTGGAGATTCGTAATTTTTGGAAGCTTGGCAACCCCTTCCCATGAAAGTGTTTCTCGCCAGTCACTGCTTAGGGCTACATCAAGAGGAAACAAAACGTAGAGATAGAATGTGAAACTACTTTGTTGTGTCAAGTTTCAAGAAGCTAGCACAAACCATGTTGGATTTAGAGTTCCAAATACATCTATCAATATAGGAGAAAACAGAGTGAAACCTAAAAATTCAAACTGTTACTGGAAATGAACGCTTCAACATAGAAGAATGAAATTTGGGGAACCAAGTCGCCTTAGTGTACTGATCATTACCTGAAAGTATCATCCAGTTTGGGTGAAAAAATATTTGCTGAGATTTCTGGAGATTCGTAATTTTTTGAGACTTGGCAAACCCTTCCCATGAAAGTGTTTCTCGCCAGTCACTGCTTAGGGCTACATCAAGAGGAAACAAAACGTAGAGATAGAACGTGAAACTACTTTGCTGTGTCAAGTTTCAAGAAGCTAGAACAAACCGTTTTGGATTTAGCGTTCCAAATACATCTATCAATATAGGAGAAAACAGAGTGAAACCTAAAAATTCAAACTGTTACTGGAAATGAACGCTTCAACATAGAAGAACGAAATTTGGGGAACCAAGTCGCCTTAGTGTACTGATCATTACCTGAAAGTATCATCCAGTTTGGGTGAAAAAATATTTGCTGAGATTTCTGGAGATTCGTAATTTTTGGAAGCTTGGCAACCCCTTCCCATGAAAGTGTTTCTCGCCAGTCACTGCTTAGGGCTACATCAAGAGGAAACAAAACGTAGAGATAGAATGTGAAACTACTTTGTTGTGTCAAGCTTCAAGAAGCTACCACAAATCGTGTTGGGTTTAGAGTTCCAATACATCTATCAATATAGGAGAAAACAGAGTGAAACTTAAAAATTCAAACTGTTAGTGGAAATGAACGCTTCAACATAGAAGAACGAAATTTGGGGAACCAAGTCGCCTTAGTGTACTGATCATTACCTGAAAGTATCATCCAGTTTGGGTGAAAAAATATTTGCTGAGATTTCTGGAGATTCGTAATTTTTGGAGACTTGGCAAACCCTTCCCATGAAAGTGTTTCTCGCCAGTCACTGCTTAGGGCTACATGAAGAGGAAACAAAACGTAGAGATAGAACGTGAAACTACTTTGTTGTGTCAAGTTTCAAGAAGCTAGCAAAACCGTGTTGGATTTAGAGTTCCAAATACATCTATCAATATAGGAGAAAACAGAGTGAAACCTAAAAATTCAAACTGTTACTGGAAATGAACGCTTCAACACAGAAGAACGAAATTTGGGGAACCAAGTCGTCTTAGTGTACTGATCATTACCTGAAAGTATCATCCAGTTTGGGTGAAAAAAATATTTGCTGAGATTTCTGGAGATTCGTAATTTTTGGAAGCTTGGCAACCCCTTCCCATGAAAGTGTTACTCGCCAGTCACTGCTTAGGGCAACATCAAGAGGAAACAAAACGTAGAGATAGAACGTGAAACTACTTTGTTGTGTCAAGTTTCAAGAAGCTAGAACAAACCGTGTTGGATTTAGAGTTCCAAATACATCTATCAATATAGGAGAAAACAGAGTGAAACCTAAAAATTCAAACTGTTACTGGAAATGAACGCTTCAACATAGAAGAACGAAATTTGGGGAACCAAGTCGCCTTAGTGTACTGATCATTACCTGAAAGTATCATCCAGTTTGGGTGAAAAAATATTTGCTGAGATTTCTGGAGATTCGTAATTTTTGGAAGCTTGGCAACCCCTTCCCATGAAAGTGTTTCTCGTCAGTCACTGCTTAGGGCTACATCAAGAGGAAACAAAACGTAGAGATAGAATGTGAAACTACTTTGTTGTGTCAAGTTTCAAGAAGCTAGCACAAACCATGTTGGATTTAGAGTTCCAAATACATCTATCAATATAGGAGAAAACAGAGTGAAACCTAAAAATTCAAACTGTTACTGGAAATGAACGCTTCAACATAGAAGAATGAAATTTGGGGAACCAAGTCGCCTTAGTGTACTGATCATTACCTGAAAGTATCATCCAGTTTGGGTGAAAAAATATTTGCTGAGATTTCTGGAGATTCGTAATTTTTTGAGACTTGGCAAACCCTTCCCATGAAAGTGTTTCTCGCCAGTCACTGCTTAGGGCTACATCAAGAGGAAACAAAACGTAGAGATAGAACGTGAAACTACTTTGCTGTGTCAAGTTTCAAGAAGCTAGAACAAACCGTTTTGGATTTAGCGTTCCAAATACATCTATCAATATAGGAGAAAACAGAGTGAAACCTAAAAATTCAAACTGTTACTGGAAATGAACGCTTCAACATAGAAGAACGAAATTTGGGGAACCAAGTCGCCTTAGTGTACTGATCATTACCTGAAAGTATCATCCAGTTTGGGTGAAAAAATATTTGCTGAGATTTCTGGAGATTCGTAATTTTTGGAAGCTTGGCAACCCCTTCCCATGAAAGTGTTTCTCGCCAGTCACTGCTTAGGGCTACATCAAGAGGAAACAAAACGTAGAGATAGAATGTGAAACTACTTTGTTGTGTCAAGCTTCAAGAAGCTACCACAAATCGTGTTGGGTTTAGAGTTCCAATACATCTATCAATATAGGAGAAAACAGAGTGAAACTTAAAAATTCAAACTGTTAGTGGAAATGAACGCTTCAACATAGAAGAACGAAATTTGGGGAACCAAGTCGCCTTAGTGTACTGATCATTACCTGAAAGTATCATCCAGTTTGGGTGAAAAAATATTTGCTGAGATTTCTGGAGATTCGTAATTTTTGGAAGCTTGGCAACCCCTTCCCATGAAAGTGTTTCTCGCCAGTCACTGCTTAGGGCTACATCAAGAGGAAACAAAACGTAGAGATAGAACGTGAAACTACTTTGTTGTGTCAAGTTTCAAGAAGCTAGCACAAACCGTCTTGGATTTAGAGTTCCAAATACATCTATCAATATAGGAGAAAACAGAGTGAAACCTAAAAATTCAAACTGTTACTGGAAATGAACGCTTCAACATAGAAGAACGAAATTTGGGGAACCAAGTCGCCTTAGTGTACTGATCATTACCTGAAAGTATCATCCAGTTTGGGTGAAAAAATATTTGCTGAGATTTCTGGAGATTCGTAATTTTTGGAAGCTTGGCAACCCCTTCCCATGAAAGTGTTTCTCGCCAGTCACTGCTTAGGGCTACATCAAGAGGAAACAAAACGTAGAGATAGAATGTGAAACTACTTTGTTGTGTCAAGTTTCAAGAAGCTAGCACAAACCATGTTGGATTTAGAGTTCCAAATACATCTATCAATATAGGAGAAAACAGAGTGAAACCTAAAAATTCAAACTGTTACTGGAAATGAACGCTTCAACATAGAAGAATGAAATTTGGGGAACCAAGTCGCCTTAGTGTACTGATCATTACCTGAAAGTATCATCCAGTTTGGGTGAAAAAATATTTGCTGAGATTTCTGGAGATTCGTAATTTTTGGAGACTTGGCAAACCCTTCCCATGAAAGTGTTTCTCGCCAGTCACTGCTTAGGGCTACATCAAGAGGAAATAAAACGTAGAGATAGAACGTGAAACTACTTTGCTGTGTCAAGTTTCAAGAAGCTAGCACAAACCGTTTTGGATTTAGCGTTCCAAATACATCTATCAATATAGGAGAAAAGAGAGTGAAACCTAAAAATTCAAACTGTTACTGGAAATGAACGCTTCAACATAGAAGAATGAAATTTGGGGAACCAAGTCGCCTTAGTGTACTGATCATTACCTGAAAGTATCATCCAGTTTGGGTGAAAAAATATTTGCTGAGATTTCTGGAGATTCGTAATTTTTTGAGACTTGGCAAACCCTTCCCATGAAAGTGTTTCTCGCCAGTCACTGCTTAGGGCTACATCAAGAGGAAACAAAACGTAGAGATAGAACGTGAAACTACTTTGCTGTGTCAAGTTTCAAGAAGCTAGAACAAACCGTTTTGGATTTAGCGTTCCAAATACATCTATCAATATAGGAGAAAACAGAGTGAAACCTAAAAATTCAAACTGTTACTGGAAATGAACGCTTCAACATAGAAGAACGAAATTTGGGGAACCAAGTCGCCTTAGTGTACTGATCATTACCTGAAAGTATCATCCAGTTTGGGTGAAAAAATATTTGCTGAGATTTCTGGAGATTCGTAATTTTTGGAAGCTTGGCAACCCCTTCCCATGAAAGTGTTTCTCGCCAGTCACTGCTTAGGGCTACATCAAGAGGAAACAAAACGTAGAGATAGAATGTGAAACTACTTTGTTGTGTCAAGCTTCAAGAAGCTACCACAAATCGTGTTGGGTTTAGAGTTCCAATACATCTATCAATATAGGAGAAAACAGAGTGAAACTTAAAAATTCAAACTGTTAGTGGAAATGAACGCTTCAACATAGAAGAACGAAATTTGGGGAACCAAGTCGCCTTAGTGTACTGATCATTACCTGAAAGTATCATCCAGTTTGGGTGAAAAAATATTTGCTGAGATTTCTGGAGATTCGTAATTTTTGGAGACTTGGCAAACCCTTCCCATGAAAGTGTTTCTCGCCAGTCACTGCTTAGGGCTACATCAAGAGGAAACAAAACGTAGAGATAGAACGTGAAACTACTTTGTTGTGTCAAGTTTCAAGAAGCTAGCACAAACCGTGTTGGATTTAGAGTTCCAAATACATCTATCAATATAGGAGAAAACAGAGTGAAACCTAAAAATTCAAACTGGTACTGGAAATGAACACTTCAACATAGAAGAACGAAATTTGGGGAACCAAGTCGCCTTAGTGTACTGATCATTACCTGAAAGTATCATCCAGTTTGGGTGAAAAAATATTTGCTGAGATTTCTGGAGATTCGTAATTTTTGGAGACTTGGCAAACCCTTCCCATGAAAGTGTTTCTCGCCAGTCACTGCTTAGGGCTACATGAAGAGGAAACAAAACGTAGAGATAGAACGTGAAACTACTTTGTTGTGTCAAGTTTCAAGAAGCTAGCAAAACCGTGTTGGATTTAGAGTTCCAAATACATCTATCAATATAGGAGAAAACAGAGTGAAACCTAAAAATTCAAACTGTTACTGGAAATGAACGCTTCAACACAGAAGAACGAAATTTGGGGAACCAAGTCGTCTTAGTGTACTGATCATTACCTGAAAGTATCATCCAGTTTGGGTGAAAAAAATATTTGCTGAGATTTCTGGAGATTCGTAATTTTTGGAAGCTTGGCAACCCCTTCCCATGAAAGTGTTACTCGCCAGTCACTGCTTAGGGCAACATCAAGAGGAAACAAAACGTAGAGATAGAACGTGAAACTACTTTGTTGTGTCAAGTTTCAAGAAGCTAGAACAAACCGTGTTGGATTTAGAGTTCCAAATACATCTATCAATATAGGAGAAAACAGAGTGAAACCTAAAAATTCAAACTGTTACTGGAAATGAACGCTTCAACATAGAAGAACGAAATTTGGGGAACCAAGTCGCCTTAGTGTACTGATCATTACCTGAAAGTATCATCCAGTTTGGGTGAAAAAATATTTGCTGAGATTTCTGGAGATTCGTAATTTTTGGAAGCTTGGCAACCCCTTCCCATGAAAGTGTTTCTCGTCAGTCACTGCTTAGGGCTACATCAAGAGGAAACAAAACGTAGAGATAGAATGTGAAACTACTTTGTTGTGTCAAGTTTCAAGAAGCTCGCACAAACCATGTTGGATTTAGAGTTCCAAATACATCTATCAATATAGGAGAAAACAGAGTGAAACCTAAAAATTCAAACTGTTACTGGAAATGAACGCTTCAACATAGAAGAATGAAATTTGGGGAACCAAGTCGCCTTAGTGTACTGATCATTACCTGAAAGTATCATCCAGTTTGGGTGAAAAAATATTTGCTGAGATTTCTGGAGATTCGTAATTTTTTGAGACTTGGCAAACCCTTCCCATGAAAGTGTTTCTCGCCAGTCACTGCTTAGGGCTACATCAAGAGGAAACAAAACGTAGAGATAGAACGTGAAACTACTTTGCTGTGTCAAGTTTCAAGAAGCTAGAACAAACCGTTTTGGATTTAGCGTTCCAAATACATCTATCAATATAGGAGAAAACAGAGTGAAACCTAAAAATTCAAACTGTTACTGGAAATGAACGCTTCAACATAGAAGAACGAAATTTGGGGAACCAAGTCGCCTTAGTGTACTGATCATTACCTGAAAGTATCATCCAGTTTGGGTGAAAAAATATTTGCTGAGATTTCTGGAGATTCGTAATTTTTGGAAGCTTGGCAACCCCTTCCCATGAAAGTGTTTCTCGCCAGTCACTGCTTAGGGCTACATCAAGAGGAAACAAAACGTAGAGATAGAATGTGAAACTACTTTGTTGTGTCAAGCTTCAAGAAGCTACCACAAATCGTGTTGGGTTTAGAGTTCCAATACATCTATCAATATAGGAGAAAACAGAGTGAAACTTAAAAATTCAAACTGTTAGTGGAAATGAACGCTTCAACATAGAAGAACGAAATTTGGGGAACCAAGTCGCCTTAGTGTACTGATCATTACCTGAAAGTATCATCCAGTTTGGGTGAAAAAATATTTGCTGAGATTTCTGGAGATTCGTAATTTTTGGAAGCTTGGCAACCCCTTCCCATGAAAGTGTTTCTCGCCAGTCACTGCTTAGGGCTACATCAAGAGGAAACAAAACGTAGAGATAGAACGTGAAACTACTTTGTTGTGTCAAGTTTCAAGAAGCTAGCACAAACCGTCTTGGATTTAGAGTTCCAAATACATCTATCAATATAGGAGAAAACAGAGTGAAACCTAAAAATTCAAACTGTTACTGGAAATGAACGCTTCAACATAGAAGAACGAAATTTGGGGAACCAAGTCGCCTTAGTGTACTGATCATTACCTGAAAGTATCATCCAGTTTGGGTGAAAAAATATTTGCTGAGATTTCTGGAGATTCGTAATTTTTGGAAGCTTGGCAACCCCTTCCCATGAAAGTGTTTCTCGCCAGTCACTGCTTAGGGCTACATCAAGAGGAAACAAAACGTAGAGATAGAATGTGAAACTACTTTGTTGTGTCAAGTTTCAAGAAGCTAGCACAAACCATGTTGGATTTAGAGTTCCAAATACATCTATCAATATAGGAGAAAACAGAGTGAAACCTAAAAATTCAAACTGTTACTGGAAATGAACGCTTCAACATAGAAGAATGAAATTTGGGGAACCAAGTCGCCTTAGTGTACTGATCATTACCTGAAAGTATCATCCAGTTTGGGTGAAAAAATATTTGCTGAGATTTCTGGAGATTCGTAATTTTTGGAGACTTGGCAAACCCTTCCCATGAAAGTGTTTCTCGCCAGTCACTGCTTAGGGCTACATCAAGAGGAAATAAAACGTAGAGATAGAACGTGAAACTACTTTGCTGTGTCAAGTTTCAAGAAGCTAGCACAAACCGTTTTGGATTTAGCGTTCCAAATACATCTATCAATATAGGAGAAAAGAGAGTGAAACCTAAAAATTCAAACTGTTACTGGAAATGAACGCTTCAACATAGAAGAATGAAATTTGGGGAACCAAGTCGCCTTAGTGTACTGATCATTACCTGAAAGTATCATCCAGTTTGGGTGAAAAAATATTTGCTGAGATTTCTGGAGATTCGTAATTTTTGGAGACTTGGCAAACCCTTCCCATGAAAGTGTTTCTCGCCAGTCACTGCTTAGGGCTACATGAAGAGGAAACGAAACATAGAGATAGAACGTGAAACTACTTTGTTGTGTCAAGTTTCAAGAAGCTAGCAAAACCGTGTTGGATTTAGAGTTCCAAATACATCTATCAATATAGGAGAAAACAGAGTGAAACCTAAAAATTCAAACTGTTACTGGAAATGAACGCTTCAACACAGAAGAACGAAATTTGGGGAACCAAGTCGTCTTAGTGTACTGATCATTACCTGAAAGTATCATCCAGTTTGGGTGAAAAAAATATTTGCTGAGATTTCTGGAGATTCGTAATTTTTGGAAGCTTGGCAACCCCTTCCCATGAAAGTGTTACTCGCCAGTCACTGCTTAGGGCAACATCAAGAGGAAACAAAACGTAGAGATAGAACGTGAAACTACTTTGTTGTGTCAAGTTTCAAGAAGCTAGCACAAACCGTCTTGGATTTAGAGTTCCAAATACATCTATCAATATAGGAGAAAAGAGAGTGAAACCTAAAAATTCAAACTGTTACTGGAAATGAACGCTTCAACATAGAAGAACGAAATTTGGGGAACCAAGTCGCCTTAGTGTACTGATCATTACCTGAAAGTATCATCCAGTTTGGGTGAAAAAATATTTGCTGAGATTTCTGGAGATTCGTAATTTTTGGAAGCTTGGCAACCCCTTCCCATGAAAGTGTTTCTCGCCAGTCACTGCCTAGGGCAACATCAAGAGGAAACAAAACGTAGAGATAGAACGTGAAACTACTTTGTTGTGTCAAGTTTCAAGAAGCTAGCACAAACCGTCTTGGATTTAGAGTTCCAAATACATCTATCAATATAGGAGAAAAGAGAGTGAAACCTAAAAATTCAAACTGTTACTGGAAATGAACGCTTCAACATAGAAGAACGAAATTTGGGGAACCAAGTCGCCTTAGTGTACTGATCATTACCTGAAAGTATCATCCAGTTTGGGTGAAAAAATATTTGCTGAGATTTCTGGAGATTCGTAATTTTTGGAAGCTTGGCAACCCCTTCCCATGAAAGTGTTTCTCGCGAGTCACTGCCTAGGGCAACATCAAGAGGAAACAAAACGTAGAGATAGAACGTGAAACTACTTTGTTGTGTCAAGTTTCAAGAAGCTAGCACAAACCGTGTTGGATTTAGAGTTCCAAATACATCTATCAATATAGGAGAAAACAGAGTGAAACCTAAAAATTCAAACTGGTACTGGAAATGAACACTTCAACATAGAAGAACGAAATTTGGGGAACCAAGTCGCCTTAGTGTACTGATCATTACCTGAAAGTATCATCCAGTTTGGGTGAAAAAATATTTGCTGAGATTTCTGGAGATTCGTAATTTTTGGAGACTTGGCAAACCCTTCCCATGAAAGTGTTTCTCGCCAGTCACTGCTTAGGGCTACATGAAGAGGAAACAAAACGTAGAGATAGAACGTGAAACTACTTTGTTGTGTCAAGTTTCAAGAAGCTAGCAAAACCGTGTTGGATTTAGAGTTCCAAATACATCTATCAATATAGGAGAAAACAGAGTGAAACCTAAAAATTCAAACTGTTACTGGAAATGAACGCTTCAACACAGAAGAACGAAATTTGGGGAACCAAGTCGTCTTAGTGTACTGATCATTACCTGAAAGTATCATCCAGTTTGGGTGAAAAAAATATTTGCTGAGATTTCTGGAGATTCGTAATTTTTGGAAGCTTGGCAACCCCTTCCCATGAAAGTGTTACTCGCCAGTCACTGCTTAGGGCAACATCAAGAGGAAACAAAACGTAGAGATAGAACGTGAAACTACTTTGTTCTGTCATGTTTCAAGAAGCTAGAACAAACCGTGTTGGATTTAGAGTTCCAAATACATCTATCAATATAGGAGAAAACAGAGTGAAACCTAAAAATTCAAACTGTTACTGGAAATGAACGCTTCAACATAGAAGAACGAAATTTGGGGAACCAAGTCGCCTTAGTGTACTGATCATTACCTGAAAGTATCATCCAGTTTGGGTGAAAAAATATTTGCTGAGATTTCTGGAGATTCGTAATTTTGGGAAGCTTGGCAACCCCTTCCCATGAAAGTGTTTCTCGCCAGTCACTGCTTAGGGCTACATCAAGAGGAAACAAAACGTAGAGATAGAATGTGAAACTACTTTGTTGTGTCAAGTTTCAAGAAGCTAGCACAAACCATGTTGGATTTAGAGTTCCAAATACATCTATCAATATAGGAGAAAACAGAGTGAAACCTAAAAATTCAAACTGTTACTGGAAATGAACGCTTCAACATAGAAGAATGAAATTTGGGGAACCAAGTCGCCTTAGTGTACTGATCATTACCTGAAAGTATCATCCAGTTTGGGTGAAAAAATATTTGCTGAGATTTCTGGAGATTCGTAATTTTTGGAGACTTGGCAAACCCTTCCCATGAAAGTGTTTCTCGCCAGTCACTGCTTAGGGCTACATCAAGAGGAAACAAACCGTAGAGATAGAACGTGAAACTACTTTGCTGTGTCAAGTTTCAAGAAGCTAGCACAAACCGTTTTGGATTTAGCGTTCCAAATACATCTATCAATATAGGAGAAAACAGAGTGAAACCTAAAAATTCAAACTGTTACTGGAAATGAACGCTTCAACATAGAAGAACGAAATTTGGGGAACCAAGTCGCCTTAGTGTACTGATCATTACCTGAAAGTATCATCCAGTTTGGGTGAAAAAATATTTGCTGAGATTTCTGGAGATTCGTAATTTTTGGAAGCTTGGCAACCCCTTCCCATGAAAGTGTTTCTCGCCAGTCACTGCCTAGGGCAACATCAAGAGGAAACAAAACGTAGAGATAGAACGTGAAACTACTTTGTTGTGTCAAGTTTCAAGAAGCTAGCACAAACCGTGTTGGATTTAGAGTTCCAAATACATCTATCAATATAGGAGAAAAGAGAGTGAAACCTAAAAATTCAAACTGGTACTGGAAATGAACACTTCAACATAGAAGAACGAAATTTGGGGAACCAAGTCGCCTTAGTGTACTGATCATTACCTGAAAGTATCATTCAGTTTGGGTGAAAAAATATTTGCTGAGATTTCTGGAGATTCGTAATTTTTGGAGACTTGGCAAACCCTTCCCATGAAAGTGTTTCTCGCCAGTCACTGCTTAGGGCTACATGAAGAGGAAACAAAACGTAGAGATAGAACGTGAAACTACTTTGTTGTGTCAAGTTTCAAGAAGCTAGCAAAACCGTGTTGGATTTAGAGTTCCAAATACATCTATCAATATAGGAGAAAACAGAGTGAAACCTAAAAATTCAAACTGTTACTGGAAATGAACGCTTCAACACAGAAGAACGAAATTTGGGGAACCAAGTCGTCTTAGTGTACTGATCATTACCTGAAAGTATCATCCAGTTTGGGTGAAAAAAATATTTGCTGAGATTTCTGGAGATTCGTAATTTTTGGAAGCTTGGCAACCCCTTCCCATGAAAGTGTTACTCGCCAGTCACTGCTTAGGGCAACATCAAGAGGAAACAAAACGTAGAGATAGAACGTGAAACTACTTTGTTGTGTCAAGTTTCAAGAAGCTAGAACAAACCGTGTTGGATTTAGAGTTCCAAATACATCTATCAATATAGGAGAAAACAGAGTGAAACCTAAAAATTCAAACTGTTACTGGAAATGAACGCTTCAACATAGAAGAACGAAATTTGGGGAACCAAGTCGCCTTAGTGTACTGATCATTACCTGAAAGTATCATCCAGTTTGGGTGAAAAAATATTTGCTGAGATTTCTGGAGATTCGTAATTTTTGGAAGCTTGGCAACCCCTTCCCATGAAAGTGTTTCTCGCCAGTCACTGCTTAGGGCTACATCAAGAGGAAACAAAACGTAGAGATAGAACGTGAAACTACTTTGTTGTGTCAAGTTTCAAGAAGCTAGCACAAACCGTGTTGGATTTAGAGTTCCAAATACATCTATCAATATAGGAGAAAAGAGAGTGAAACCTAAAAATTCAAACTGTTACTGGAAATGAACGCTTCAACATAGAAGAACGAAATTTGGGGAACCAAGTCGCCTTAGTGTACTGATCATTACCTGAAAGTATCATCCAGTTTGGGTGAAAAAATATTTGCTGAGATTTCTGGAGATTCGTAATTTTTGGAAGCTTGGCAACCCCTTCCCATGAAAGTGTTTCTCGCCAGTCACTGCCTAGGGCAACATCAAGAGGAAACAAAACGTAGAGATAGAACGTGAAACTACTTTGTTGTGTCAAGTTTCAAGAAGCTAGCACAAACCGTGTTGGATTTAGAGTTCCAAATACATCTATCAATATAGGAGAAAACAGAGTGAAACCTAAAAATTCAAACTGGTACTGGAAATGAACACTTCAACATAGAAGAACGAAATTTGGGGAACCAAGTCGCCTTAGTGTACTGATCATTACCTGAAAGTATCATCCAGTTTGGGTGAAAAAATATTTGCTGAGATTTCTGGAGATTCGTAATTTTTGGAGACTTGGCAAACCCTTCCCATGAAAGTGTTTCTCGCCAGTCACTGCTTAGGGCTACATGAAGAGGAAACAAAACGTAGAGATAGAACGTGAAACTACTTTGTTGTGTCAAGTTTCAAGAAGCTAGCAAAACCGTGTTGGATTTAGAGTTCCAAATACATCTATCAATATAGGAGAAAACAGAGTGAAACCTAAAAATTCAAACTGTTACTGGAAATGAACGCTTCAACACAGAAGAACGAAATTTGGGGAACCAAGTCGTCGTAGTGTACTGATCATTACCTGAAAGTATCATCCAGTTTGGGTGAAAAAAATATTTGCTGAGATTTCTGGAGATTCGTAATTTTTGGAAGCTTGGCAACCCCTTCCCATGAAAGTGTTACTCGCCAGTCACTGCTTAGGGCAACATCAAGAGGAAACAAAACGTAGAGATAGAACGTGAAACTACTTTGTTGTGTCAAGTTTCAAGAAGCTAGAACAAACCGTGTTGGATTTAGAGTTCCAAATACATCTATCAATATAGGAGAAAACAGAGTGAAACCTAAAAATTCAAACTGTTACTGGAAATGAACGCTTCAACATAGAAGAACGAAATTTGGGGAACCAAGTCGCCTTAGTGTACTGATCATTACCTGAAAGTATCATCCAGTTTGGGTGAAAAAATATTTGCTGAGATTTCTGGAGATTCGTAATTTTGGGAAGCTTGGCAACCCCTTCCCATGAAAGTGTTTCTCGCCAGTCACTGCTTAGGGCTACATCAAGAGGAAACAAAACGTAGAGATAGAATGTGAAACTACTTTGTTGTGTCAAGTTTCAAGAAGCTAGCACAAACCATGTTGGATTTAGAGTTCCAAATACATCTATCAATATAGGAGAAAACAGAGTGAAACCTAAAAATTCAAACTGTTACTGGAAATGAACGCTTCAACATAGAAGAATGAAATTTGGGGAACCAAGTCGCCTTAGTGTACTGATCATTACCTGAAAGTATCATCCAGTTTGGGTGAAAAAATATTTGCTGAGATTTCTGGAGATTCGTAATTTTTGGAGACTTGGCAAACCCTTCCCATGAAAGTGTTTCTCGCCAGTCACTGCTTAGGGCTACATCAAGAGGAAACAAAACGTAGAGATAGAACGTGAAACTACTTTGCTGTGTCAAGTTTCAAGAAGCTAGCACAAACCGTGTTGGATTTAGAGTTCCAAATACCTCTATCAATATAGGAGAAAACAGAGTGAAACCTAAAAATTCAAACTGTTACTGGAAATGAACGCTTCAACATAGAAGAACCAAATTTGGGGAACCAAGTCGCCTTAGTGTACTGATCATTACCTGAAAGTATCATCCAGTTTGGGTGAAAAAATATTTGCTGAGATTTCTGGAGATTCGTAATTTTTGGAAGCTTGGCAACCCCTTCCCATGAAAGTGTTTCTCGCCAGTCACTGCCTAGGGCAACATCAAGAGGAAACAAAACGTAGAGATAGAACGTGAAACTACTTTGTTGTGTCAAGTTTCAAGAAGCTAGCACAAACCGTGTTGGATTTAGAGTTCCAAATACATCTATCAATATAGGAGAAAACAGAGTGAAACCTAAAAATTCAAACTGGTACTGGAAATGAACGCTTCAACATAGAAGAACGAAATTTGGGGAACCAAGTCGCCTTAGTGTACTGATCATTACCTGAAAGTATCATCCAGTTTGGGTGAAAAAATATTTGCTGAGATTTCTGGAGATTCGTAATTTTTGGAGACTTGGCAAACCCTTCCCATGAAAGTGTTTCTCGCCAGTCACTGCTTAGGGCTACATGAAGAGGAAACAAAACGTAGAGATAGAACGTGAAACTACTTTGTTGTGTCAAGTTTCAAGAAGCTAGCAAAACCGTGTTGGATTTAGAGTTCCAAATACATCTATCAATATAGGAGAAAACAGAGTGAAACCTAAAAATTCAAACTGTTACTGGAAATGAACGCTTCAACACAGAAGAACGAAATTTGGGGAACCAAGTCGTCTTAGTGTACTGATCATTACCTGAAAGTATCATCCAGTTTGGGTGAAAAAAATATTTGCTGAGATTTCTGGAGATTCGTAATTTTTGGAAGCTTGGCAACCCCTTCCCATGAAAGTGTTACTCGCCAGTCACTGCTTAGGGCAACATCAAGAGGAAACAAAACGTAGAGATAGAACGTGAAACTACTTTGTTGTGTCAAGTTTCAAGAAGCTAGAACAAACCGTGTTGGATTTAGAGTTCCAAATACATCTATCAATATAGGAGAAAACAGAGTGAAACCTAAAAATTCAAACTGGTACTGGAAATGAACGCTTCAACATAGAAGAACGAAATTTGGGGAACCAAGTCGCCTTAGTGTACTGATCATTACCTGAAAGTATCATCCAGTTTGGGTGAAAAAATATTTGCTGAGATTTCTGGAGATTCGTAATTTTTGGAGACTTGGCAAACCCTTCCCATGAAAGTGTTTCTCGCCAGTCACTGCTTAGGGCTACATGAAGAGGAAACAAAACGTAGAGATAGAACGTGAAACTACTTTGTTGTGTCAAGTTTCAAGAAGCTAGCAAAACCGTGTTGGATTTAGAGTTCCAAATACATCTATCAATATAGGAGAAAACAGAGTGAAACCTAAAAATTCAAACTGTTACTGGAAATGAACGCTTCAACACAGAAGAACGAAATTTGGGGAACCAAGTCGTCTTAGTGTACTGATCATTACCTGAAAGTATCATCCAGTTTGGGTGAAAAAAATATTTGCTGAGATTTCTGGAGATTCGTAATTTTTGGAAGCTTGGCAACCCCTTCCCATGAAAGTGTTACTCGCCAGTCACTGCTTAGGGCAACATCAAGAGGAAACAAAACGTAGAGATAGAACGTGAAACTACTTTGTTGTGTCAAGTTTCAAGAAGCTAGAACAAACCGTGTTGGATTTAGAGTTCCAAATACATCTATCAATATAGGAGAAAACAGAGTGAAACCTAAAAATTCAAACTGTTACTGGAAATGAACGCTTCAACATAGAAGAACGAAATTTGGGGAACCAAGTCGCCTTAGTGTACTGATCATTACCTGAAAGTATCATCCAGTTTGGGTGAAAAAATATTTGCTGAGATTTCTGGAGATTCGTAATTTTTGGAAGCTTGGCAACCCCTTCCCATGAAAGTGTTTCTCGCCAGTCACTGCTTAGGGCTACATCAAGAGGAAACAAAACGTAGAGATAGAATGTGAAACTACTTTGTTGTGTCAAGTTTCAAGAAGCTAGCACAAACCATGTTGGATTTAGAGTTCCAAATACATCTATCAATATAGGAGAAAACAGAGTGAAACCTAAAAATTCAAACTGTTACTGGAAATGAACGCTTCAACATAGAAGAATGAAATTTGGGGAACCAAGTCGCCTTAGTGTACTCATCATTACCTGAAAGTATCATCCAGTTTGGGTGAAAAAATATTTGCTGAGATTTCTGGAGATTCGTAATTTTTGGAAGCTTGGCAAACCCTTCCCATGAAAGTGTTTCTCGCCAGTCACTGCTTAGGGCTACATCAAGAGGAAACAAAACGTAGAGATAGAACGTGAAACTACTTTGCTGTGTCAAGTTTCAAGAAGCTAGCACAAACCGTTTTGGATTTAGCGTTCCAAATACATCTATCAATATAGGAGAAAACAGAGTGAAACCTAAAAATTCAAACTGTTACTGGAAATGAACGCTTCAACATAGAAGAACGAAATTTGGGGAACCAAGTCGCCTTAGTGTACTGATCATTACCTGAAAGTATCATCCAGTTTGGGTGAAAAAATATTTGCTGAGATTTCTGGAGATTCGTAATTTTTGGAAGCTTGGCAACCCCTTCCCATGAAAGTGTTTCTCGCCAGTCACTGCTTAGGGCTACATCAAGAGGAAACAAAACGTAGAGATAGAATGTGAAACTACTTTGTTGTGTCAAGCTTCAAGAAGCTACCACAAATCGTGTTGGGTTTAGAGTTCCAATACATCTATCAATATAGGAGAAAACAGAGTGAAACTTAAAAATTCAAACTGTTAGTGGAAATGAACGCTTCAACATAGAAGAACGAAATTTGGGGAACCAAGTCGCCTTAGTGTACTGATCATTACCTGAAAGTATCATCCAGTTTGGGTGAAAAAATATTTGCTGAGATTTCTGGAGATTCGTAATTTTTGGAAGCTTGGCAACCCCTTCCCATGAAAGTGTTTCTCGCCAGTCACTGCTTAGGGCTACATCAAGAGGAAACAAAACGTAGAGATAGAACGTGAAACTACTTTGTTGTGTCAAGTTTCAAGAAGCTAGCACAAACCGTCTTGGATTTAGAGTTCCAAATACATCTATCAATATAGGAGAAAACAGAGTGAAACCTAAAAATTCAAACTGTTACTGGAAATGAACGCTTCAACATAGAAGAACGAAATTTGGGGAACCAAGTCGCCTTAGTGTACTGATCATTACCTGAAAGTATCATCCAGTTTGGGTGAAAAAATATTTGCTGAGATTTCTGGAGATTCGTAATTTTTGGAAGCTTGGCAACCCCTTCCCATGAAAGTGTTTCTCGCCAGTCACTGCTTAGGGCTACATCAAGAGGAAACAAAACGTAGAGATAGAATGTGAAACTACTTTGTTGTGTCAAGTTTCAAGAAGCTAGCACAAACCATGTTGGATTTAGAGTTCCAAATACATCTATCAATATAGGAGAAAACAGAGTGAAACCTAAAAATTCAAACTGTTACTGGAAATGAACGCTTCAACATAGAAGAATGAAATTTGGGGAACCAAGTCGCCTTAGTGTACTGATCATTACCTGAAAGTATCATCCAGTTTGGGTGAAAAAATATTTGCTGAGATTTCTGGAGATTCGTAATTTTTGGAGACTTGGCAAACCCTTCCCATGAAAGTGTTTCTCGCCAGTCACTGCTTAGGGCTACATGAAGAGGAAACAAAACGTAGAGATAGAACGTGAAACTACTTTGTTGTGTCAAGTTTCAAGAAGCTAGCAAAACCGTGTTGGATTTAGAGTTCCAAATACATCTATCAATATAGGAGAAAACAGAGTGAAACCTAAAAATTCAAACTGTTACTGGAAATGAACGCTTCAACACAGAAGAACGAAATTTGGGGAACCAAGTCGTCTTAGTGTACTGATCATTACCTGAAAGTATCATCCAGTTTGGGTGAAAAAAATATTTGCTGAGATTTCTGGAGATTCGTAATTTTTGGAAGCTTGGCAACCCCTTCCCATGAAAGTGTTACTCGCCAGTCACTGCTTAGGGCAACATCAAGAGGAAACAAAACGTAGAGATAGAACGTGAAACTACTTTGTTGTGTCAAGTTTCAAGAAGCTAGAACAAACCGTGTTGGATTTAGAGTTCCAAATACATCTATCAATATAGGAGAAAACAGAGTGAAACCTAAAAATTCAAACTGTTACTGGAAATGAACGCTTCAACATAGAAGAACGAAATTTGGGGAACCAAGTCGCCTTAGTGTACTGATCATTACCTGAAAGTATCATCCAGTTTGGGTGAAAAAATATTTGCTGAGATTTCTGGAGATTCGTAATTTTTGGAAGCTTGGCAACCCCTTCCCATGAAAGTGTTTCTCGCCAGTCACTGCTTAGGGCTACATCAAGAGGAAACAAAACGTAGAGATAGAATGTGAAACTACTTTGTTGTGTCAAGCTTCAAGAAGCTACCACAAATCGTGTTGGGTTTAGAGTTCCAATACATCTATCAATATAGGAGAAAACAGAGTGAAACTTAAAAATTCAAACTGTTAGTGGAAATGAACGCTTCAACATAGAAGAACGAAATTTGGGGAACCAAGTCGCCTTAGTGTACTGATCATTACCTGAAAGTATCATCCAGTTTGGGTGAAAAAATATTTGCTGAGATTTCTGGAGATTCGTAATTTTTGGAAGCTTGGCAACCCCTTCCCATGAAAGTGTTTCTCGCCAGTCACTGCTTAGGGCTACATCAAGAGGAAACAAAACATAGAGATAGAACGTGAAACTACTTTGTTGTGTCAAGTTTCAAGAAGCTAGCACAAACCGTCTTGGATTTAGAGTTCCAAATACATCTATCAATATAGGAGAAAACAGAGTGAAACCTAAAAATTCAAACTGTTACTGGAAATGAACGCTTCAACATAGAAGAACGAAATTTGGGGAACCAAGTCGCCTTAGTGTACTGATCATTACCTGAAAGTATCATCCAGTTTGGGTGAAAAAATATTTGCTGAGATTTCTGGAGATTCGTAATTTTTGGAAGCTTGGCAACCCCTTCCCATGAAAGTGTTTCTCGCCAGTCACTGCTTAGGGCTACATCAAGAGGAAACAAAACGTAGAGATAGAATGTGAAACTACTTTGTTGTGTCAAGCTTCAAGAAGCTACCACAAATCGTGTTTGGTTTAGAGTTCCAATACTTCTATCAATATAGGAGAAAACAGAGTGAAACTTAAAAATTCAAACTGTTAGTGGAAATGAACGCTTCAACATAGAAGAACGAAATTTGGGGAACCAAGTCGCCTTAGTGTACTGATCATTACCTGAAAGTATCATCCAGTTTGGGGGAAAAAATATTTGCTGAGATTTCTGGAGATTCGTAATTTTTGGAAGCTTGGCAACCCCTTCCCATGAAAGTGTTTCTCGCCAGTCACTGCTTAGGGCTACATCAAGAGGAAACAAAACGTAGAGATAGAACGTGAAACTACTTTGTTGTGTCAAATTTCAAGAAGCTAGCACAAACCATGTTGGATTTAGAGTTCCAAATACATCTATCAATATAGGAGAAAACAGAGTGAAACCTAAAAATTCAAACTGTTACTGGAAATGAACGCTTCAACATAGAAGAATGAAATTTGGGGAACCAAGTCGCCTTAGTGTACTGATCATTACCTGAAAGTATCATCCAGTTTGGGTGAAAAAATATTTGCTGAGATTTCTGGAGATTCGTAATTTTTGGAGACTTGGCAAACCCTTCCCATGAAAGTGTTTCTCGCCAGTCACTGCTTAGGGCTACATCAAGAGGAAACAAAACGTAGAGATAGAACGTGAAACTACTTTGCTGTGTCAAGTTTCAAGAAGCTAGCACAAACCGTTTTGGATTTAGCGTTCCAAATACATCTATCAATATAGGAGAAAACAGAGTGAAACCTAAAAATTCAAACTGTTACTGGAAATGAACGCTTCAACATAGAAGAACGAAATTTGGGGAACCAAGTCGCCTTAGTGTACTGATCATTACCTGAAAGTATCATCCAGTTTGGGTGAAAAATATTTGCTGAGATTTCTGGAGATTCGTAATTTTTGGAAGCTTGGCAACCCCTTCCCATGAAAGTGTTTCTCGCCAGTCACTGCTTAGGGCTACATCAAGAGGAAACAAAACGTAGAGATAGAATGTGAAACTACTTTGTTGTGTCAAGCTTCAAGAAGCTACCACAAATCGTGTTGGGTTTAGAGTTCCAATACATCTATCAATATAGGAGAAAACAGAGTGAAACTTAAAAATTCAAACTGTTAGTGGAAATGAACGCTTCAACATAGAAGAACGAAATTTGGGGAACCAAGTCGCCTTAGTGTACTGATCATTACCTGAAAGTATCATCCAGTTTGGGTGAAAAAATATTTGCTGAGATTTCTGGAGATTCGTAATTTTTGGAAGCTTGGCAACCCCTTCCCATGAAAGTGTTTCTCGCCAGTCACTGCTTAGGGCTACATCAAGAGGAAACAAAACGTAGAGATAGAACGTGAAACTACTTTGTTGTGTCAAGTTTCAAGAAGCTAGCACAAACCGTGTTGGATTTAGAGTTCCAAATACATCTATCAATATAGGAGAAAAGAGAGTGAAACCTAAAAATTCAAACTGTTACTGGAAATGAACGCTTCAACATAGAAGAACGAAATTTGGGGAACCAAGTCGCCTTAGTGTACTGATCATTACCTGAAAGTATCATCCAGTTTGGGTGAAAAAATATTTGCTGAGATTTCTGGAGATTCGTAATTTTTGGAAGCTTGGCAACCCCTTCCCATGAAAGTGTTTCTCGCCAGTCACTGCTTAGGGCTACATCAAGAGGAAACAAAACGTAGAGATAGAATGTGAAACTACTTTGTTGTGTCAAGTTTCAAGAAGCTAGCACAAACCATGTTGGATTTAGAGTTCCAAATACATCTATCAATATAGGAGAAAACAGAGTGAAACCTAAAAATTCAAACTGTTACTGGAAATGAACGCTTCAACATAGAAGAATGAAATTTGGGGAACCAAGTCGCCTTAGTGTACTGATCATTACCTGAAAGTATCATCCAGTTTGGGTGAAAAAATATTTGCTGAGATTTCTGGAGATTCGTAATTTTTGGAGACTTGGCAAACCCTTCCCATGAAAGTGTTTCTCGCCAGTCACTGCTTAGGGCTACATCAAGAGGAAACAAAACGTAGAGATAGAACGTGAAACTACTTTGCTGTGTCAAGTTTCAAGAAGCTAGCACAAACCGTTTTGGATTTAGCGTTCCAAATACATCTATCAATATAGGAGAAAACAGAGTGAAACCTAAAAATTCAAACTGTTACTGGAAATGAACGCTTCAACATAGAAGAACGAAATTTGGGGAACCAAGTCGCCTTAGTGTACTGATCATTACCTGAAAGTATCATCCAGTTTGGGTGAAAAAATATTTGCTGAGATTTCTGGAGATTCGTAATTTTTGGAAGCTTGGCAACCCCTTCCCATGAAAGTGTTTCTCGCCAGTCACTGCTTAGGGCTACATCAAGAGGAAACAAAACGTAGAGATAGAATGTGAAACTACTTTGTTGTGTCAAGCTTCAAGAAGCTACCACAAATCGTGTTGGGTTTAGAGTTCCAATACATCTATCAATATAGGAGAAAACAGAGTGAAACTTAAAAATTCAAACTGTTAGTGGAAATGAACGCTTCAACATAGAAGAACGAAATTTGGGGAACCAAGTCGCCTTAGTGTACTGATCATTACCTGAAAGTATCATCCAGTTTGGGTGAAAAAATATTTGCTGAGATTTCTGGAGATTCGTAATTTTTGGAAGCTTGGCAACCCCTTCCCATGAAAGTGTTTCTCGCCAGTCACTGCTTAGGGCTACATCAAGAGGAAACAAAACGTAGAGATAGAACGTGAAACTACTTTGTTGTGTCAAGTTTCAAGAAGCTAGCACAAACCGTCTTAGATTTAGAGTTCCAAATACATCTATCAATATAGGAGAAAACAGAGTGAAACCTAAAAATTCAAACTGTTACTGGAAATGAACGCTTCAACATAGAAGAACGAAATTTGGGGAACCAAGTCGCCTTAGTGTACTGATCATTACCTGAAAGTATCATCCAGTTTGGGTGAAAAAATATTTGCTGAGATTTCTGGAGATTCGTAATTTTTGGAAGCTTGGCAACCCCTTCCCATGAAAGTGTTTCTCGCCAGTCACTGCTTAGGGCTACATCAAGAGGAAACAAAACGTAGAGATAGAATGTGAAACTACTTTGTTGTGTCAAGTTTCAAGAAGCTAGCACAAACCATGTTGGATTTAGAGTTCCAAATACATCTATCAATATAGGAGAAAACAGAGTGAAACCTAAAAATTCAAACTGTTACTGGAAATGAACGCTTCAACATAGAAGAATGAAATTTGGGGAACCAAGTCGCCTTAGTGTACTGATCATTACCTGAAAGTATCATCCAGTTTGGGTGAAAAAATATTTGCTGAGATTTCTGGAGATTCGTAATTTTTGGAGACTTGGCAAACCCTTCCCATGAAAGTGTTTCTCGCCAGTCACTGCTTAGGGCTACATCAAGAGGAAACAAAACGTAGAGATAGAACGTGAAACTACTTTGCTGTGTCAAGTTTCAAGAAGCTAGCACAAACCGTTTTGGATTTAGCGTTCCAAATACATCTATCAATATAGGAGAAAACAGAGTGAAACCTAAAAATTCAAACTGTTACTGGAAATGAACGCTTCAACATAGAAGAATGAAATTTGGGGAACCAAGTCGCCTTAGTGTACTGATCATTACCTGAAAGTATCATCCAGTTTGGGTGAAAAAATATTTGCTGAGATTTCTGGAGATTCGTAATTTTTGGAGACTTGGCAAACCCTTCCCATGAAAGTGTTTCTCGCCAGTCACTGCTTAGGGCTACATGAAGAGGAAACAAAACGTAGAGATAGAACGTGAAACTACTTTGTTGTGTCAAGTTTCAAGAAGCTAGCAAAACCGTGTTGGATTTAGAGTTCCAAATACATCTATCAATATAGGAGAAAACAGAGTGAAACCTAAAAATTCAAACTGTTACTGGAAATGAACGCTTCAACACAGAAGAACGAAATTTGGGGAACCAAGTCGTCTTAGTGTACTGATCATTACCTGAAAGTATCATCCAGTTTGGGTGAAAAAAATATTTGCTGAGATTTCTGGAGATTCGTAATTTTTGGAAGCTTGGCAACCCCTTCCCATGAAAGTGTTACTCGCCAGTCACTGCTTAGGGCAACATCAAGAGGAAACAAAACGTAGAGATAGAACGTGAAACTACTTTGTTGTGTCAAGTTTCAAGAAGCTAGAACAAACCGTGTTGGATTTAGAGTTCCAAATACATCTATCAATATAGGAGAAAACAGAGTGAAACCTAAAAATTCAAACTGTTACTGGAAATGAACGCTTCAACATAGAAGAACGAAATTTGGGGAACCAAGTCGCCTTAGTGTACTGATCATTACCTGAAAGTATCATCCAGTTTGGGTGAAAAAATATTTGCTGAGATTTCTGGAGATTCGTAATTTTTGGAAGCTTGGCAACCCCTTCCCATGAAAGTGTTTCTCGCCAGTCACTGCTTAGGGCTACATCAAGAGGAAACAAAACGTAGAGATAGAACGTGAAACTACTTTGTTGTGTCAAGTTTCAAGAAGCTAGCACAAACCGTCTTGGATTTAGAGTTCCAAATACATCTATCAATATAGGAGAAAACAGAGTGAAACCTAAAAATTCAAACTGTTACTGGAAATGAACGCTTCAACATAGAAGAACGAAATTTGGGGAACCAAGTCGCCTTAGTGTACTGATCATTACCTGAAAGTATCATCCAGTTTGGGTGAAAAAATATTTGCTGAGATTTCTGGAGATTCGTAATTTTTGGAAGCTTGGCAACCCCTTCCCATGAAAGTGTTTCTCGCCAGTCACTGCTTAGGGCAACATCAAGAGGAAACAAAACGTAGAGATAGAACGTGAAACTACTTTGTTGTGTCAAGTTTCAAGAAGCTAGAACAAACCGTGTTGGATTTAGAGTTCCGAATACATCTATCAATATAGGAGAAAACAGAGTGAAACCTAAAAATTCAAACTGTTACTGGAAATGAACGCTTCAACATAGAAGAACGAAATTTGGGGAACCAAGTCGCCTTAGTGTACTGATCATTACCTGAAAGTATCATCCAGTTTGGGTGAAAAAATATTTGCTGAGATTTCTGGAGATTCGTAATTTTTGGAAGCTTGGCAACCCCTTCCCATGAAAGTGTTTCTCGCCAGTCACTGCTTAGGGCTACATCAAGAGGAAACAAAACGTAGAGATAGAATGTGAAACTACTTTGTTGTGTCAAGCTTCAAGAAGCTACCACAAATCGTGTTGGGTTTAGAGTTCCAATACATCTATCAATATAGGAGAAAACAGAGTGAAACTTAAAAATTCAAACTGTTAGTGGAAATGAACGCTTCAACATAGAAGAACGAAATTTGGGGAACCAAGTCGCCTTAGTGTACTGATCATTACCTGAAAGTATCATCCAGTTTGGGTGAAAAAATATTTGCTGAGATTTCTGGAGATTCGTAATTTTTGGAAGCTTGGCAACCCCTTCCCATGAAAGTGTTTCTCGCCAGTCACTGCTTAGGGCTACATCAAGAGGAAACAAAACGTAGAGATAGAACGTGAAACTACTTTGTTGTGTCAAGTTTCAAGAAGCTAGCACAAACCGTCTTGGATTTAGAGTTCCAAATACATCTATCAATATAGGAGAAAACAGAGTGAAACCTAAAAATTCAAACTGTTACTGGAAATGAACGCTTCAACATAGAAGAACGAAATTTGGGGAACCAAGTCGCCTTAGTGTACTGATCATTACCTGAAAGTATCATCCAGTTTGGGTGAAAAAATATTTGCTGAGATTTCTGGAGATTCGTAATTTTTGGAAGCTTGGCAACCCCTTCCCATGAAAGTGTTTCTCGCCAGTCACTGCTTAGGGCTACATCAAGAGGAAACAAAACGTAGAGATAGAACGTGAAACTACTTTGTTGTGTCAAGTTTCAAGAAGCTAGCACAAACCATGTTGGATTTAGAGTTCCAAATACATCTATCAATATAGGAGAAAACAGAGTGAAACCTAAAAATTCAAACTGTTACTGGAAATGAACGCTTCAACATAGAAGAATGAAATTTGGGGAACCAAGTCGCCTTAGTGTACTGATCATTACCTGAAAGTATCATCCAGTTTGGGTGAAAAAATATTTGCTGAGATTTCTGGAGATTCGTAATTTTTGGAGACTTGGCAAACCCTTCCCATGAAAGTGTTTCTCGCCAGTCACTGCTTAGGGCTACATCAAGAGGAAACAAAACGTAGAGATAGAACGTGAAACTACTTTGCTGTGTCAAGTTTCAAGAAGCTAGCACAAACCGTTTTGGATTTAGCGTTCCAAATACATCTATCAATATAGGAGAAAAGAGAGTGAAACCTAAAAATTCAAACTGTTACTGGAAATGAACGCTTCAACATAGAAGAATGAAATTTGGGGAACCAAGTCGCCTTAGTGTACTGATCATTACCTGAAAGTATCATCCAGTTTGGGTGAAAAAATATTTGCTGAGATTTCTGGAGATTCGTAATTTTTGGAGACTTGGCAAACCCTTCCCATGAAAGTGTTTCTCGCCAGTCACTGCTTAGGGCTACATGAAGAGGAAACAAAACGTAGAGATAGAACGTGAAACTACTTTGTTGTGTCAAGTTTCAAGAAGCTAGCAAAACCGTGTTGGATTTAGAGTTCCAAATACATCTATCAATATAGGAGAAAACAGAGTGAAACCTAAAAATTCAAACTGTTACTGGAAATGAACGCTTCAACACAGAAGAACGAAATTTGGGGAACCAAGTCGTCTTAGTGTACTGATCATTACCTGAAAGTATCATCCAGTTTGGGTGAAAAAAATATTTGCTGAGATTTCTGGAGATTCGTAATTTTTGGAAGCTTGGCAACCCCTTCCCATGAAAGTGTTTCTCGCCAGTCACTGCTTAGGGCTACATCAAGAGGAAACAAAACGTAGAGATAGAACGTGAAACTACTTTGTTGTGTCAAGTTTCAAGAAGCTAGCACAAACCGTCTTGGATTTAGAGTTCCAAATACATCTATCAATATAGGAGAAAACAGAGTGAAACCTAAAAATTCAAACTGTTACTGGAAATGAACGCTTCAACATAGAAGAACGAAATTTGGGGAACCAAGTCGCCTTAGTGTACTGATCATTACCTGAAAGTATCATCCAGTTTGGGTGAAAAAATATTTGCTGAGATTTCTGGAGATTCGTAATTTTTGGAAGCTTGGCAACCCCTTCCCATGAAAGTGTTTCTCGCCAGTCACTGCTTAGGGCAACATCAAGAGGAAACAAAACGTAGAGATAGAACGTGAAACTACTTTGTTGTGTCAAGTTTCAAGAAGCTAGAACAAACCGTGTTGGATTTAGAGTTCCGAATACATCTATCAATATAGGAGAAAACTGAGTGAAACCTAAAAATTCAAACTGTTACTGGAAATGAACGCTTCAACATAGAAGAACGAAATTTGGGGAACCAAGTCGCCTTAGTGTACTGATCATTACCTGAAAGTATCATCCAGTTTGGGTGAAAAAATATTTGCTGAGATTTCTGGAGATTCGTAATTTTTGGAAGCTTGGCAACCCCTTCCCATGAAAGTGTTTCTCGCCAGTCACTGCTTAGGGCTACATCAAGAGGAAACAAAACGTAGAGATAGAATGTGAAACTACTTTGTTGTGTCAAGCTTCAAGAAGCTACCACAAATCGTGTTGGGTTTAGAGTTCCAATACATCTATCAATATAGGAGAAAACAGAGTGAAACTTAAAAATTCAAACTGTTAGTGGAAATGAACGCTTCAACATAGAAGAACGAAATTTGGGGAACCAAGTCGCCTTAGTGTACTGATCATTACCTGAAAGTATCATCCAGTTTGGGTGAAAAAATATTTGCTGAGATTTCTGGAGATTCGTAATTTTTGGAAGCTTGGCAACCCCTTCCCATGAAAGTGTTTCTCGCCAGTCACTGCTTAGGGCTACATCAAGAGGAAACAAAACGTAGAGATAGAACGTGAAACTACTTTGTTGTGTCAAGTTTCAAGAAGCTAGCACAAACCGTCTTGGATTTAGAGTTCCAAATACATCTATCAATATAGGAGAAAACAGAGTGAAACCTAAAAATTCAAACTGTTACTGGAAATGAACGCTTCAACATAGAAGAACGAAATTTGGGGAACCAAGTCGCCTTAGTGTACTGATCATTACCTGAAAGTATCATCCAGTTTGGGTGAAAAAATATTTGCTGAGATTTCTGGAGATTCGTAATTTTTGGAAGCTTGGCAACCCCTTCCCATGAAAGTGTTTCTCGCCAGTCACTGCTTAGGGCTACATCAAGAGGAAACAAAACGTAGAGATAGAACGTGAAACTACTTTGTTGTGTCAAGTTTCAAGAAGCTAGCACAAACCATGTTGGATTTAGAGTTCCAAATACATCTATCAATATAGGAGAAAACAGAGTGAAACCTAAAAATTCAAACTGTTACTGGAAATGAACGCTTCAACATAGAAGAATGAAATTTGGGGAACCAAGTCGCCTTAGTGTACTGATCATTACCTGAAAGTATCATCCAGTTTGGGTGAAAAAATATTTGCTGAGATTTCTGGAGATTCGTAATTTTTGGAGACTTGGCAAACCCTTCCCATGAAAGTGTTTCTCGCCAGTCACTGCTTAGGGCTACATCAAGAGGAAACAAAACGTAGAGATAGAACGTGAAACTACTTTGCTGTGTCAAGTTTCAAGAAGCTAGCACAAACCGTTTTGGATTTAGCGTTCCAAATACATCTATCAATATAGGAGAAAAGAGAGTGAAACCTAAAAATTCAAACTGTTACTGGAAATGAACGCTTCAACATAGAAGAATGAAATTTGGGGAACCAAGTCGCCTTAGTGTACTGATCATTACCTGAAAGTATCATCCAGTTTGGGTGAAAAAATATTTGCTGAGATTTCTGGAGATTCGTAATTTTTGGAGACTTGGCAAACCCTTCCCATGAAAGTGTTTCTCGCCAGTCACTGCTTAGGGCTACATGAAGAGGAAACAAAACGTAGAGATAGAACGTGAAACTACTTTGTTGTGTCAAGTTTCAAGAAGCTAGCAAAACCGTGTTGGATTTAGAGTTCCAAATACATCTATCAATATAGGAGAAAACAGAGTGAAACCTAAAAATTCAAACTGTTACTGGAAATGAACGCTTCAACACAGAAGAACGAAATTTGGGGAACCAAGTCGTCTTAGTGTACTGATCATTACCTGAAAGTATCATCCAGTTTGGGTGAAAAAAATATTTGCTGAGATTTCTGGAGATTCGTAATTTTTGGAAGCTTGGCAACCCCTTCCCATGAAAGTGTTACTCGCCAGTCACTGCTTAGGGCAACATCAAGAGGAAACAAAACGTAGAGATAGAACGTGAAACTACTTTGTTGTGTCAAGTTTCAAGAAGCTAGAACAAACCGTGTTGGATTTAGAGTTCCAAATACATCTATCAATATAGGAGAAAAGAGAGTGAAACCTAAAAATTCAAACTGTTACTGGAAATGAACGCTTCAACATAGAAGAACGAAATTTGGGGAACCAAGTCGCCTTAGTGTACTGATCATTACCTGAAAGTATCATCCAGTTTGGGTGAAAAAATATTTGCTGAGATTTCTGGAGATTCGTAATTTTTGGAAGCTTGGCAACCCCTTCCCATGAAAGTGTTTCTCGCCAGTCACTGCTTAGGGCTACATCAAGAGGAAACAAAACGTAGAGATAGAATGTGAAACTACTTTGTTGTGTCAAGCTTCAAGAAGCTACCACAAATCGTGTTGGGTTTAGAGTTCCAAATACATCTATCAATATAGGAGAAAACAGAGTGAAACCTAAAAATTCAAACTGTTACTGGAAATGAACGCTTCAACATAGAAGAACGAAATTTGGGGAACCAAGTCGCCTTAGTGTACTGATCATTACCTGAAAGTATCATCCAGTTTGGGTGAAAAAATATTTGCTGAGATTTCTGGAGATTCGTAATTTTTGGAAGCTTGGCAACCCCTTCCCATGAAAGTGTTTCTCGCCAGTCACTGCTTAGGGCTACATCAAGAGGAAACAAAACGTAGAGATAGAATGTGAAACTACTTTGTTGTGTCAAGCTTCAAGAAGCTACCACAAATCGTGTTTGGTTTAGAGTTCCAATACTTCTATCAATATAGGAGAAAACAGAGTGAAACTTAAAAATTCAAACTGTTAGTGGAAATGAACGCTTCAACATAGAAGAACGAAATTTGGGGAACCAAGTCGCCTTAGTGTACTGATCATTACCTGAAAGTATCATCCAGTTTGGGTGAAAAAATATTTGCTGAGATTTCTGGAGATTCGTAATTTTTGGAAGCTTGGCAACCCCTTCCCATGAAAGTGTTTCTCGCCAGTCACTGCTTAGGGCTACATCAAGAGGAAACAAAACGTAGAGATAGAACGTGAAACTACTTTGTTGTGTCAAGTTTCAAGAAGCTAGCACAAACCGTGTTGGATTTAGAGTTCCAAATACATCTATCAATATAGGAGAAAACAGAGTGAAACCTAAAAATTCAAACTGTTACTGGAAATGAACGCTTCAACATAGAAGAACGAAATTTGGGGAACCAAGTCGCCTTAGTGTACTGATCATTACCTGAAAGTATCATCCAGTTTGGGTGAAAAAATATTTGCTGAGATTTCTGGAGATTCGTAATTTTTGGAAGCTTGGCAACCCCTTCCCATGAAAGTGTTTCTCGCCAGTCACTGCTTAGGGCTACATCAAGAGGAAACAAAACGTAGAGATAGAACGTGAAACTACTTTGTTGTGTCAAGCTTCAAGAAGCTACCACAAATCGTGTTTGGTTTAGAGTTCCAATACTTCTATCAATATAGGAGAAAACAGAGTGAAACTTAAAAATTCAAACTGTTAGTGGAAATGAACGCTTCAACATAGAAGAACGAAATTTGGGGAACCAAGTCGCCTTAGTGTACTGATCATTACCTGAAAGTATCATCCAGTTTGGGTGAAAAAATATTTGCTGAGATTTCTGGAGATTCGTAATTTTTGGAAGCTTGGCAACCCCTTCCCATGAAAGTGTTTCTCGCCAGTCACTGCTTAGGGCTACATCAAGAGGAAACAAAACGTAGAGATAGAACGTGAAACTACTTTGTTGTGTCAAGTTTCAAGAAGCTAGCACAAACCGTGTTGGATTTAGAGTTCCAAATACATCTATCAATATAGGAGAAAACAGAGTGAAACCTAAAAATTCAAACTGTTACTGGAAATGAACGCTTCAACATAGAAGAACGAAATTTGGGGAACCAAGTCGCCTTAGTGTACTGATCATTACCTGAAAGTATCATCCAGTTTGGGTGAAAAAATATTTGCTGAGATTTCTGGAGATTCGTAATTTTTGGAAGCTTGGCAACCCCTTCCCATGAAAGTGTTTCTCGCCAGTCACTGCTTAGGGCTACATCAAGAGGAAACAAAACGTAGAGATAGAATGTGAAACTACTTTGTTGTGTCAAGTTTCAAGAAGCTAGCACAAACCATGTTGGATTTAGAGTTCCAAATACATCTATCAATATAGGAGAAAACAGAGTGAAACCTAAAAATTCAAACTGTTACTGGAAATGAACGCTTCAACATAGAAGAATGAAATTTGGGGAACCAAGTCGCCTTAGTGTACTGATCATTACCTGAAAGTATCATCCAGTTTGGGTGAAAAAATATTTGCTGAGATTTCTGGAGATTCGTAATTTTTGGAAGCTTGGCAACCCCTTCCCATGAAAGTGTTTCTCGCCAGTCACTGCTTAGGGCTACATCAAGAGGAAACAAAACGTAGAGATAGAATGTGAAACTACTTTGTTGTGTCAAGTTTCAAGAAGCTAGCACAAACCATGTTGGATTTAGAGTTCCAAATACATCTATCAATATAGGAGAAAACAGAGTGAAACCTAAAAATTCAAACTGTTACTGGAAATGAACGCTTCAACATAGAAGAATGAAATTTGGGGAACCAAGTCGCCTTAGTGTACTGATCATTACCTGAAAGTATCATCCAGTTTGGGTGAAAAAATATTTGCTGAGATTTCTGGAGATTCGTAATTTTTGGAGACTTGGCAAACCCTTCCCATGAAAGTGTTTCTCGCCAGTCACTGCTTAGGGCTACATCAAGAGGAAACAAAACGTAGAGATAGAACGTGAAACTACTTTGCTGTGTCAAGTTTCAAGAAGCTAGCACAAACCGTTTTGGATTTAGCGTTCCAAATACATCTATCAATATAGGAGAAAACAGAGTGAAACCTAAAAATTCAAACTGTTACTGGAAATGAACGCTTCAACATAGAAGAACGAAATTTGGGGAACCAAGTCGCCTTAGTGTACTGATCATTACCTGAAAGTATCATCCAGTTTGGGTGAAAAAATATTTGCTGAGATTTCTGGAGATTCGTAATTTTTGGAAGCTTGGCAACCCCTTCCCATGAAAGTGTTTCTCGCCAGTCACTGCTTAGGGCTACATCAAGAGGAAACAAAACGTAGAGATAGAATGTGAAACTACTTTGTTGTGTCAAGCTTCAAGAAGCTACCACAAATCGTGTTGGGTTTAGAGTTCCAATACATCTATCAATATAGGAGAAAACAGAGTGAAACTTAAAAATTCAAACTGTTAGTGGAAATGAACGCTTCAACATAGAAGAACGAAATTTGGGGAACCAAGTCGCCTTAGTGTACTGATCATTACCTGAAAGTATCATCCAGTTTGGGTGAAAAAATATTTGCTGAGATTTCTGGAGATTCGTAATTTTTGGAAGCTTGGCAACCCCTTCCCATGAAAGTGTTTCTCGCCAGTCACTGCTTAGGGCTACATCAAGAGGAAACAAAACGTAGAGATAGAACGTGAAACTACTTTGTTGTGTCAAGTTTCAAGAAGCTAGCACAAACCGTGTTGGATTTAGAGTTCCAAATACATCTATCAATATAGGAGAAAAGAGAGTGAAACCTAAAAATTCAAACTGTTACTGGAAATGAACGCTTCAACATAGAAGAACGAAATTTGGGGAACCAAGTCGCCTTAGTGTACTGATCATTACCTGAAAGTATCATCCAGTTTGGGTGAAAAAATATTTGCTGAGATTTCTGGAGATTCGTAATTTTTGGAAGCTTGGCAACCCCTTCCCATGAAAGTGTTTCTCGCCAGTCACTGCTTAGGGCTACATCAAGAGGAAACAAAACGTAGAGATAGAATGTGAAACTACTTTGTTGTGTCAAGTTTCAAGAAGCTAGCACAAACCATGTTGGATTTAGAGTTCCAAATACATCTATCAATATAGGAGAAAACAGAGTGAAACCTAAAAATTCAAACTGTTACTGGAAATGAACGCTTCAACATAGAAGAATGAAATTTGGGGAACCAAGTCGCCTTAGTGTACTGATCATTACCTGAAAGTATCATCCAGTTTGGGTGAAAAAATATTTGCTGAGATTTCTGGAGATTCGTAATTTTTGGAGACTTGGCAAACCCTTCCCATGAAAGTGTTTCTCGCCAGTCACTGCTTAGGGCTACATCAAGAGGAAACAAAACGTAGAGATAGAACGTGAAACTACTTTGCTGTGTCAAGTTTCAAGAAGCTAGCACAAACCGTTTTGGATTTAGCGTTCCAAATACATCTATCAATATAGGAGAAAACAGAGTGAAACCTAAAAATTCAAACTGTTACTGGAAATGAACGCTTCAACATAGAAGAACGAAATTTGGGGAACCAAGTCGCCTTAGTGTACTGATCATTACCTGAAAGTATCATCCAGTTTGGGTGAAAAAATATTTGCTGAGATTTCTGGAGATTCGTAATTTTTGGAAGCTTGGCAACCCCTTCCCATGAAAGTGTTTCTCGCCAGTCACTGCTTAGGGCTACATCAAGAGGAAACAAAACGTAGAGATAGAATGTGAAACTACTTTGTTGTGTCAAGCTTCAAGAAGCTACCACAAATCGTGTTGGGTTTAGAGTTCCAATACATCTATCAATATAGGAGAAAACAGAGTGAAACTTAAAAATTCAAACTGTTAGTGGAAATGAACGCTTCAACATAGAAGAACGAAATTTGGGGAACCAAGTCGCCTTAGTGTACTGATCATTACCTGAAAGTATCATCCAGTTTGGGTGAAAAAATATTTGCTGAGATTTCTGGAGATTCGTAATTTTTGGAAGCTTGGCAACCCCTTCCCATGAAAGTGTTTCTCGCCAGTCACTGCTTAGGGCTACATCAAGAGGAAACAAAACGTAGAGATAGAACGTGAAACTACTTTGTTGTGTCAAGTTTCAAGAAGCTAGCACAAACCGTGTTGGATTTAGAGTTCCAAATACATCTATCAATATAGGAGAAAAGAGAGTGAAACCTAAAAATTCAAACTGTTACTGGAAATGAACGCTTCAACATAGAAGAACGAAATTTGGGGAACCAAGTCGCCTTAGTGTACTGATCATTACCTGAAAGTATCATCCAGTTTGGGTGAAAAAATATTTGCTGAGATTTCTGGAGATTCGTAATTTTTGGAAGCTTGGCAACCCCTTCCCATGAAAGTGTTTCTCGCCAGTCACTGCCTAGGGCAACATCAAGAGGAAACAAAACGTAGAGATAGAACGTGAAACTACTTTGTTGTGTCAAGTTTCAAGAAGCTAGCACAAACCGTGTTGGATTTAGAGTTCCAAATACATCTATCAATATAGGAGAAAACAGAGTGAAACCTAAAAATTCAAACTGGTACTGGAAATGAACACTTCAACATAGAAGAACGAAATTTGGGGAACCAAGTCGCCTTAGTGTACTGATCATTACCTGAAAGTATCATCCAGTTTGGGTGAAAAAATATTTGCTGAGATTTCTGGAGATTCGTAATTTTTGGAGACTTGGCAAACCCTTCCCATGAAAGTGTTTCTCGCCAGTCACTGCTTAGGGCTACATGAAGAGGAAACAAAACGTAGAGATAGAACGTGAAACTACTTTGTTGTGTCAAGTTTCAAGAAGCTAGCAAAACCGTGTTGGATTTAGAGTTCCAAATACATCTATCAATATAGGAGAAAACAGAGTGAAACCTAAAAATTCAAACTGTTACTGGAAATGAACGCTTCAACACAGAAGAACGAAATTTGGGGAACCAAGTCGTCTTAGTGTACTGATCATTACCTGAAAGTATCATCCAGTTTGGGTGAAAAAAATATTTGCTGAGATTTCTGGAGATTCGTAATTTTTGGAAGCTTGGCAACCCCTTCCCATGAAAGTGTTACTCGCCAGTCACTGCTTAGGGCAACATCAAGAGGAAACAAAACGTAGAGATAGAACGTGAAACTATTTTGTTGTGTCAAGTTTCAAGAAGCTAGAACAAACCGTGTTGGATTTAGAGTTCCAAATACATCTATCAATATAGGAGAAAACAGAGTGAAACCTAAAAATTCAAACTGTTACTGGAAATGAACGCTTCAACATAGAAGAACGAAATTTGGGGAACCAAGTCGCCTTAGTGTACTGATCATTACCTGAAAGTATCATCCAGTTTGGGTGAAAAAATATTTGCTGAGATTTCTGGAGATTCGTAATTTTTGGAAGCTTGGCAACCCCTTCCCATGAAAGTGTTTCTCGCCAGTCACTGCTTAGGGCTACATCAAGAGGAAACAAAACGTAGAGATAGAATGTGAAACTACTTTGTTGTGTCAAGCTTCAAGAAGCTACCACAAATCGTGTTGGGTTTAGAGTTCCAATACATCTATCAATATAGGAGAAAACAGAGTGAAACTTAAAAATTCAAACTGTTAGTGGAAATGAACGCTTCAACATAGAAGAACGAAATTTGGGGAACCAAGTCGCCTTAGTGTACTGATCATTACCTGAAAGTATCATCCAGTTTGGGTGAAAAAATATTTGCTGAGATTTCTGGAGATTCGTAATTTTTGGAAGCTTGGCAACCCCTTCCCATGAAAGTGTTTCTCGCCAGTCACTGCTTAGGGCTACATCAAGAGGAAACAAAACGTAGAGATAGAACGTGAAACTACTTTGTTGTGTCAAGTTTCAAGAAGCTAGCACAAACCGTCTTAGATTTAGAGTTCCAAATACATCTATCAATATAGGAGAAAACAGAGTGAAACCTAAAAATTCAAACTGTTACTGGAAATGAACGCTTCAACATAGAAGAACGAAATTTGGGGAACCAAGTCGCCTTAGTGTACTGATCATTACCTGAAAGTATCATCCAGTTTGGGTGAAAAAATATTTGCTGAGATTTCTGGAGATTCGTAATTTTTGGAAGCTTGGCAACCCCTTCCCATGAAAGTGTTTCTCGCCAGTCACTGCTTAGGGCTACATCAAGAGGAAACAAAACGTAGAGATAGAATGTGAAACTACTTTGTTGTGTCAAGTTTCAAGAAGCTAGCACAAACCATGTTGGATTTAGAGTTCCAAATACATCTATCAATATAGGAGAAAACAGAGTGAAACCTAAAAATTCAAACTGTTACTGGAAATGAACGCTTCAACATAGAAGAATGAAATTTGGGGAACCAAGTCGCCTTAGTGTACTGATCATTACCTGAAAGTATCATCCAGTTTGGGTGAAAAAATATTTGCTGAGATTTCTGGAGATTCGTAATTTTTGGAGACTTGGCAAACCCTTCCCATGAAAGTGTTTCTCGCCAGTCACTGCTTAGGGCTACATCAAGAGGAAACAAAACGTAGAGATAGAACGTGAAACTACTTTGCTGTGTCAAGTTTCAAGAAGCTAGCACAAACCGTTTTGGATTTAGCGTTCCAAATACATCTATCAATATAGGAGAAAAGAGAGTGAAACCTAAAAATTCAAACTGTTACTGGAAATGAACGCTTCAACATAGAAGAATGAAATTTGGGGAACCAAGTCGCCTTAGTGTACTGATCATTACCTGAAAGTATCATCCAGTTTGGGTGAAAAAATATTTGCTGAGATTTCTGGAGATTCGTAATTTTTGGAGACTTGGCAAACCCTTCCCATGAAAGTGTTTCTCGCCAGTCACTGCTTAGGGCTACATGAAGAGGAAACAAAACGTAGAGATAGAACGTGAAACTACTTTGTTGTGTCAAGTTTCAAGAAGCTAGCACAAACCGTGTTGGATTTAGAGTTCCAAATACATCTATCAATATAGGAGAAAAGAGAGTGAAACCTAAAAATTCAAACTGTTACTGGAAATGAACGCTTCAACATAGAAGAACGAAATTTGGGGAACCAAGTCGCCTTAGTGTACTGATCATTACCTGAAAGTATCATCCAGTTTGGGTGAAAAAATATTTGCTGAGATTTCTGGAGATTCGTAATTTTTGGAAGCTTGGCAACCCCTTCCCATGAAAGTGTTTCTCGCCAGTCACTGCTTAGGGCTACATCAAGAGGAAACAAAACGTAGAGATAGAATGTGAAACTACTTTGTTGTGTCAAGCTTCAAGAAGCTACCACAAATCGTGTTGGGTTTAGAGTTCCAATACTTCTATCAATATAGGAGAAAACAGAGTGAAACTTAAAAATTCAAACTGTTAGTGGAAATGAACGCTTCAACATAGAAGAACGAAATTTGGGGAACCAAGTCGCCTTAGTGTACTGATCATTACCTGAAAGTATCATCCAGTTTGGGTGAAAAAATATTTGCTGAGATTTCTGGAGATTCGTAATTTTTGGAAGCTTGGCAACCCCTTCCCATGAAAGTGTTTCTCGCCAGTCACTGCCTAGGGCAACATCAAGAGGAAACAAAACGTAGAGATAGAACGTGAAACTACTTTGTTGTGTCAAGTTTCAAGAAGCTAGCACAAACCGTGTTGGATTTAGAGTTCCAAATACATCTATCAATATAGGAGAAAACAGAGTGAAACCTAAAAATTCAAACTGTTACTGGAAATGAACGCTTCAACATAGAAGAACGAAATTTGGGGAACCAAGTCGCCTTAGTGTACTGATCATTACCTGAAAGTATCATCCAGTTTGGGTGAAAAAATATTTGCTGAGATTTCTGGAGATTCGTAATTTTTGGAAGCTTGGCAACCCCTTCCCATGAAAGTGTTTCTCGCCAGTCACTGCTTAGGGCTACATCAAGAGGAAACAAAACGTAGAGATAGAATGTGAAACTACTTTGTTGTGTCAAGTTTCAAGAAGCTAGCACAAACCATGTTGGATTTAGAGTTCCAAATACATCTATCAATATAGGAGAAAACAGAGTGAAACCTAAAAATTCAAACTGTTACTGGAAATGAACGCTTCAACATAGAAGAATGAAATTTGGGGAACCAAGTCGCCTTAGTGTACTGATCATTACCTGAAAGTATCATCCAGTTTGGGTGAAAAAATATTTGCTGAGATTTCTGGAGATTCGTAATTTTTGGAGACTTGGCAAACCCTTCCCATGAAAGTGTTTCTCGCCAGTCACTGCTTAGGGCTACATCAAGAGGAAACAAAACGTAGAGATAGAACGTGAAACTACTTTGCTGTGTCAAGTTTCAAGAAGCTAGCACAAACCGTTTTGGATTTAGCGTTCCAAATACATCTATCAATATAGGAGAAAACAGAGTGAAACCTAAAAATTCAAACTGTTACTGGAAATAAACGCTTCAACATAGAAGAACGAAATTTGGGGAACCAAGTCGCCTTAGTGTACTGATCATTACCTGAAAGTATCATCCAGTTTGGGTGAAAAAATATTTGCTGAGATTTCTGGAGATTCGTAATTTTTGGAAGCTTGGCAACCCCTTCCCATGAAAGTGTTTCTCGCCAGTCACTGCTTAGGGCTACATCAAGAGGAAACAAAACGTAGAGATAGAATGTGAAACTACTTTGTTGTGTCAAGCTTCAAGAAGCTACCACAAATCGTGTTGGGTTTAGAGTTCCAATACATCTATCAATATAGGAGAAAACAGAGTGAAACTTAAAAATTCAAACTGTTACTGGAAATGAACGCTTCAACATAGAAGAACGAAATTTGGGGAACCAAGTCGCCTTAGTGTACTGATCATTACCTGAAAGTATCATCCAGTTTGGGTGAAAAAATATTTGCTGAGATTTCTGGAGATTCGTAATTTTTGGAAGCTTGGCAACCCCTTCCCATGAAAGTGTTTCTCGCCAGTCACTGCCTAGGGCAACATGAAGAGGAAACAAAACGTAGAGATAGAACGTGAAACTACTTTGTTGTGTCAAGTTTCAAGAAGCTAGCAAAACCGTGTTGGATTTAGAGTTCCAAATACATCTATCAATATAGGAGAAAACAGAGTGAAACCTAAAAATTCAAACTGTTACTGGAAATGAACGCTTCAACACAGAAGAACGAAATTTGGGGAACCAAGTCGTCTTAGTGTACTGATCATTACCTGAAAGTATCATCCAGTTTGGGTGAAAAAAATATTTGCTGAGATTTCTGGAGATTCGTAATTTTTGGAAGCTTGGCAACCCCTTCCCATGAAAGTGTTACTCGCCAGTCACTGCTTAGGGCAACATCAAGAGGAAACAAAACGTAGAGATAGAACGTGAAACTACTTTGTTGTGTCAAGTTTCAAGAAGCTAGAACAAACCGTGTTGGATTTAGAGTTCCAAATACATCTATCAATATAGGAGAAAACAGAGTGAAACCTAAAAATTCAAACTGTTACTGGAAATGAACGCTTCAACATAGAAGAACGAAATTTGGGGAACCAAGTCGCCTTAGTGTACTGATCATTACCTGAAAGTATCATCCAGTTTGGGTGAAAAAATATTTGCTGAGATTTCTGGAGATTCGTAATTTTTGGAAGCTTGGCAACCCCTTCCCATGAAAGTGTTTCTCGCCAGTCACTGCTTAGGGCTACATCAAGAGGAAACAAAACGTAGAGATAGAATGTGAAACTACTTTGTTGTGTCAAGCTTCAAGAAGCTACCACAAATCGTGTTGGGTTTAGAGTTCCAATACATCTATCAATATAGGAGAAAACAGAGTGAAACTTAAAAATTCAAACTGTTAGTGGAAATGAACGCTTCAACATAGAAGAACGAAATTTGGGGAACCAAGTCGCCTTAGTGTACTGATCATTACCTGAAAGTATCATCCAGTTTGGGTGAAAAAATATTTGCTGAGATTTCTGGAGATTCGTAATTTTTGGAAGCTTGGCAACCCCTTCCCATGAAAGTGTTTCTCGCCAGTCACTGCTTAGGGCTACATCAAGAGGAAACAAAACGTAGAGATAGAACGTGAAACTACTTTGTTGTGTCAAGTTTCAAGAAGCTAGCACAAACCGTCTTAGATTTAGAGTTCCAAATACATCTATCAATATAGGAGAAAACAGAGTGAAACCTAAAAATTCAAACTGTTACTGGAAATGAACGCTTCAACATAGAAGAACGAAATTTGGGGAACCAAGTCGCCTTAGTGTACTGATCATTACCTGAAAGTATCATCCAGTTTGGGTGAAAAAATATTTGCTGAGATTTCTGGAGATTCGTAATTTTTGGAAGCTTGGCAACCCCTTCCCATGAAAGTGTTTCTCGCCAGTCACTGCTTAGGGCTACATCAAGAGGAAACAAAACGTAGAGATAGAATGAGAAACTACTTTGTTGTGTCAAGTTTCAAGAAGCTAGCACAAACCATGTTGGATTTAGAGTTCCAAATACATCTATCAATATAGGAGAAAACAGAGTGAAACCTAAAAATTCAAACTGTTACTGGAAATGAACGCTTCAACATAGAAGAATGAAATTTGGGGAACCAAGTCGCCTTAGTGTACTGATCATTACCTGAAAGTATCATCCAGTTTGGGTGAAAAAATATTTGCTGAGATTTCTGGAGATTCGTAATTTTTGGAGACTTGGCAAACCCTTCCCATGAAAGTGTTTCTCGCCAGTCACTGCTTAGGGCTACATCAAGAGGAAACAAAACGTAGAGATAGAACGTGAAACTACTTTGCTGTGTCAAGTTTCAAGAAGCTAGCACAAACCGTTTTGGATTTAGCGTTCCAAATACATCTATCAATATAGGAGAAAAGAGAGTGAAACCTAAAAATTCAAACTGTTACTGGAAATGAACGCTTCAACATAGAAGAATGAAATTTGGGGAACCAAGTCGCCTTAGTGTACTGATCATTACCTGAAAGTATCATCCAGTTTGGGTGAAAAAATATTTGCTGAGATTTCTGGAGATTCGTAATTTTTGGAGACTTGGCAAACCCTTCCCATGAAAGTGTTTCTCGCCAGTCACTGCTTAGGGCTACATGAAGAGGAAACAAAACGTAGAGATAGAACGTGAAACTACTTTGTTGTGTCAAGTTTCAAGAAGCTAGCAAAACCGTGTTGGATTTAGAGTTCCAAATACATCTATCAATATAGGAGAAAACAGAGTGAAACCTAAAAATTCAAACTGTTACTGGAAATGAACGCTTCAACACAGAAGAACGAAATTTGGGGAACCAAGTCGTCTTAGTGTACTGATCATTACCTGAAAGTATCATCCAGTTTGGGTGAAAAAAATATTTGCTGAGATTTCTGGAGATTCGTAATTTTTGGAAGCTTGGCAACCCCTTCCCATGAAAGTGTTACTCGCCAGTCACTGCTTAGGGCAACATCAAGAGGAAACAAAACGTAGAGATAGAACGTGAAACTACTTTGTTGTGTCAAGTTTCAAGAAGCTAGAACAAACCGTGTTGGATTTAGAGTTCCAAATACATCTATCAATATAGGAGAAAACAGAGTGAAACCTAAAAATTCAAACTGTTACTGGAAATGAACGCTTCAACATAGAAGAACGAAATTTGGGGAACCAAGTCGCCTTAGTGTACTGATCATTACCTGAAAGTATCATCCAGTTTGGGTGAAAAAATATTTGCTGAGATTTCTGGAGATTCGTAATTTTTGGAAGCTTGGCAACCCCTTCCCATGAAAGTGTTTCTCGCCAGTCACTGCTTAGGGCTACATCAAGAGGAAACAAAACGTAGAGATAGAACGTGAAACTACTTTGTTGTGTCAAGTTTCAAGAAGCTAGCACAAACCGTCTTGGATTTAGAGTTCCAAATACATCTATCAATATAGGAGAAAACAGAGTGAAACCTAAAAATTCAAACTGTTACTGGAAATGAACGCTTCAACATAGAAGAACGAAATTTGGGGAACCAAGTCGCCTTAGTGTACTGATCATTACCTGAAAGTATCATCCAGTTTGGGTGAAAAAATATTTGCTGAGATTTCTGGAGATTCGTAATTTTTGGAAGCTTGGCAACCCCTTCCCATGAAAGTGTTTCTCGCCAGTCACTGCTTAGGGCTACATCAAGAGGAAACAAAACGTAGAGATAGAATGTGAAACTACTTTGTTGTGTCAAGCTTCAAGAAGCTACCACAAATCGTGTTGGGTTTAGAGTTCCAATACATCTATCAATATAGGAGAAAACAGAGTGAAACTTAAAAATTCAAACTGTTAGTGGAAATGAACGCTTCAACATAGAAGAACGAAATTTGGGGAACCAAGTCGCCTTAGTGTACTGATCATTACCTGAAAGTATCATCCAGTTTGGGTGAAAAAATATTTGCTGAGATTTCTGGAGATTCGTAATTTTTGGAAGCTTGGCAACCCCTTCCCATGAAAGTGTTTCTCGCCAGTCACTGCTTAGGGCTACATCAAGAGGAAACAAAACGTAGAGATAGAACGTGAAACTACTTTGTTGTGTCAAGTTTCAAGAAGCTAGCACAAACCGTCTTGGATTTAGAGTTCCAAATACATCTATCAATATAGGAGAAAACAGAGTGAAACCTAAAAATTCAAACTGTTACTGGAAATGAACGCTTCAACATAGAAGAACGAAATTTGGGGAACCAAGTCGCCTTAGTGTACTGATCATTACCTGAAAGTATCATCCAGTTTGGGTGAAAAAATATTTGCTGAGATTTCTGGAGATTCGTAATTTTTGGAAGCTTGGCAACCCCTTCCCATGAAAGTGTTTCTCGCCAGTCACTGCTTAGGGCTACATCAAGAGGAAACAAAACGTAGAGATAGAATGTGAAACTACTTTGCTGTGTCAAGTTTCAAGAAGCTAGCACAAACCGTTTTGGATTTAGCGTTCCAAATACATCTATCAATATAGGAGAAAAGAGAGTGAAACCTAAAAATTCAAACTGTTACTGGAAATGAACGCTTCAACATAGAAGAATGAAATTTGGGGAACCAAGTCGCCTTAGTGTACTGATCATTACCTGAAAGTATCATCCAGTTTGGGTGAAAAAATATTTGCTGAGATTTCTGGAGATTCGTAATTTTTGGAGACTTGGCAAACCCTTCCCATGAAAGTGTTTCTCGCCAGTCACTGCTTAGGGCTACATGAAGAGGAAACAAAACGTAGAGATAGAACGTGAAACTACTTTGTTGTGTCAAGTTTCAAGAAGCTAGCAAAACCGTGTTGGATTTAGAGTTCCAAATACATCTATCAATATAGGAGAAAACAGAGTGAAACCTAAAAATTCAAACTGTTACTGGAAATGAACGCTTCAACACAGAAGAACGAAATTTGGGGAACCAAGTCGTCTTAGTGTACTGATCATTACCTGAAAGTATCATCCAGTTTGGGTGAAAAAAATATTTGCTGAGATTTCTGGAGATTCGTAATTTTTGGAAGCTTGGCAACCCCTTCCCATGAAAGTGTTACTCGCCAGTCACTGCTTAGGGCAACATCAAGAGGAAACAAAACGTAGAGATAGAACGTGAAACTACTTTGTTGTGTCAAGTTTCAAGAAGCTAGAACAAACCGTGTTGGATTTAGAGTTCCAAATACATCTATCAATATAGGAGAAAACAGAGTGAAACCTAAAAATTCAAACTGTTACTGGAAATGAACGCTTCAACATAGAAGAACGAAATTTGGGGAACCAAGTCGCCTTAGTGTACTGATCATTACCTGAAAGTATCATCCAGTTTGGGTGAAAAAATATTTGCTGAGATTTCTGGAGATTCGTAATTTTTGGAAGCTTGGCAACCCCTTCCCATGAAAGTGTTTCTCGCCAGTCACTGCTTAGGGCTACATCAAGAGGAAACAAAACGTAGAGATAGAACGTGAAACTACTTTGTTGTGTCAAGTTTCAAGAAGCTAGCACAAACCGTCTTGGATTTAGAGTTCCAAATACATCTATCAATATAGGAGAAAACAGAGTGAAACCTAAAAATTCAAACTGTTACTGGAAATGAACGCTTCAACATAGAAGAACGAAATTTGGGGAACCAAGTCGCCTTAGTGTACTGATCATTACCTGAAAGTATCATCCAGTTTGGGTGAAAAAATATTTGCTGAGATTTCTGGAGATTCGTAATTTTTGGAAGCTTGGCAACCCCTTCCCATGAAAGTGTTTCTCGCCAGTCACTGCTTAGGGCAACATCAAGAGGAAACAAAACGTAGAGATAGAACGTGAAACTACTTTGTTGTGTCAAGTTTCAAGAAGCTAGAACAAACCGTGTTGGATTTAGAGTTCCAAATACATCTATCAATATAGGAGAAAACAGAGTGAAACCTAAAAATTCAAACTGTTACTGGAAATGAACGCTTCAACATAGAAGAACGAAATTTGGGGAACCAAGTCGCCTTAGTGTACTGATCATTACCTGAAAGTATCATCCAGTTTGGGTGAAAAAATATTTGCTGAGATTTCTGGAGATTCGTAATTTTTGGAAGCTTGGCAACCCCTTCCCATGAAAGTGTTTCTCGCCAGTCACTGCTTAGGGCTACATCAAGAGGAAACAAAACGTAGAGATAGAATGTGAAACTACTTTGTTGTGTCAAGCTTCAAGAAGCTACCACAAATCGTGTTGGGTTTAGAGTTCCAATACATCTATCAATATAGGAGAAAACAGAGTGAAACTTAAAAATTCAAACTGTTAGTGGAAATGAACGCTTCAACATAGAAGAACGAAATTTGGGGAACCAAGTCGCCTTAGTGTACTGATCATTACCTGAAAGTATCATCCAGTTTGGGTGAAAAAATATTTGCTGAGATTTCTGGAGATTCGTAATTTTTGGAAGCTTGGCAACCCCTTCCCATGAAAGTGTTTCTCGCCAGTCACTGCTTAGGGCTACATCAAGAGGAAACAAAACGTAGAGATAGAACGTGAAACTACTTTGTTGTGTCAAGTTTCAAGAAGCTAGCACAAACCGTCTTGGATTTAGAGTTCCAAATACATCTATCAATATAGGAGAAAACAGAGTGAAACCTAAAAATTCAAACTGTTACTGGAAATGAACGCTTCAACATAGAAGAACGAAATTTGGGGAACCAAGTCGCCTTAGTGTACTGATCATTACCTGAAAGTATCATCCAGTTTGGGTGAAAAAATATTTGCTGAGATTTCTGGAGATTCGTAATTTTTGGAAGCTTGGCAACCCCTTCCCATGAAAGTGTTTCTCGCCAGTCACTGCTTAGGGCAACATCAAGAGGAAACAAAACGTAGAGATAGAACGTGAAACTACTTTGTTGTGTCAAGTTTCAAGAAGCTAGAACAAACCGTGTTGGATTTAGAGTTCCAAATACATCTATCAATATAGGAGAAAACAGAGTGAAACCTAAAAATTCAAACTGTTACTGGAAATGAACGCTTCAACATAGAAGAACGAAATTTGGGGAACCAAGTCGCCTTAGTGTACTGATCATTACCTGAAAGTATCATCCAGTTTGGGTGAAAAAATATTTGCTGAGATTTCTGGAGATTCGTAATTTTTGGAGACTTGGCAAACCCTTCCCATGAAAGTGTTTCTCGCCAGTCACTGCTTAGGGCTACATCAAGAGGAAACAAAACGTAGAGATAGAATGTGAAACTACTTTGTTGTGTCAAGCTTCAAGAAGCTACCACAAATCGTGTTGGGTTTAGAGTTCCAATACATCTATCAATATAGGAGAAAACAGAGTGAAACTTAAAAATTCAAACTGTTAGTGGAAATGAACGCTTCAACATAGAAGAACGAAATTTGGGGAACCAAGTCGCCTTAGTGTACTGATCATTACCTGAAAGTATCATCCAGTTTGGGTGAAAAAATATTTGCTGAGATTTCTGGAGATTCGTAATTTTTGGAAGCTTGGCAACCCCTTCCCATGAAAGTGTTTCTCGCCAGTCACTGCTTAGGGCTACATCAAGAGGAAACAAAACGTAGAGATAGAACGTGAAACTACTTTGTTGTGTCAAGTTTCAAGAAGCTAGCACAAACCGTCTTGGATTTAGAGTTCCAAATACATCTATCAATATAGGAGAAAACAGAGTGAAACCTAAAAATTCAAACTGTTACTGGAAATGAACGCTTCAACATAGAAGAACGAAATTTGGGGAACCAAGTCGCCTTAGTGTACTGATCATTACCTGAAAGTATCATCCAGTTTGGGTGAAAAAATATTTGCTGAGATTTCTGGAGATTCGTAATTTTTGGAAGCTTGGCAACCCCTTCCCATGAAAGTGTTTCTCGCCAGTCACTGCTTAGGGCTACATCAAGAGGAAACAAAACGTAGAGATAGAATGTGAAACTACTTTGTTGTGTCAAGTTTCAAGAAGCTAGCACAAACCATGTTGGATTTAGAGTTCCAAATACATCTATCAATATAGGAGAAAACAGAGTGAAACCTAAAAATTCAAACTGTTACTGGAAATGAACGCTTCAACATAGAAGAATGAAATTTGGGGAACCAAGTCGCCTTAGTGTACTGATCATTACCTGAAAGTATCATCCAGTTTGGGTGAAAAAATATTTGCTGAGATTTCTGGAGATTCGTAATTTTTGGAGACTTGGCAAACCCTTCCCATGAAAGTGTTTCTCGCCAGTCACTGCTTAGGGCTACATCAAGAGGAAACAAAACGTAGAGATAGAACGTGAAACTACTTTGCTGTGTCAAGTTTCAAGAAGCTAGCACAAACCGTTTTGGATTTAGCGTTCCAAATACATCTATCAATATAGGAGAAAAGAGAGTGAAACCTAAAAATTCAAACTGTTACTGGAAATGAACGCTTCAACATAGAAGAATGAAATTTGGGGAACCAAGTCGCCTTAGTGTACTGATCTTTACCTGAAAGTATCATCCAGTTTGGGTGAAAAAATATTTGCTGAGATTTCTGGAGATTCGTAATTTTTGGAGACTTGGCAAACCCTTCCCATGAAAGTGTTTCTCGCCAGTCACTGCTTAGGGCTACATGAAGAGGAAACAAAACGTAGAGATAGAACGTGAAACTACTTTGTTGTGTCAAGTTTCAAGAAGCTAGCAAAACCGTGTTGGATTTAGAGTTCCAAATACATCTATCAATATAGGAGAAAACAGAGTGAAACCTAAAAATTCAAACTGTTACTGGAAATGAACGCTTCAACATAGAAGAACGAAATTTGGGGAACCAAGTCGCCTTAGTGTACTGATCATTACCTGAAAGTATCATCCAGTTTGGGTGAAAAAATATTTGCTGAGATTTCTGGAGATTCGTAATTTTTGGAAGCTTGGCAACCCCTTCCCATGAAAGTGTTTCTCGCCAGTCACTGCTTAGGGCAACATCAAGAGGAAACAAAACGTAGAGATAGAACGTGAAACTACTTTGTTGTGTCAAGTTTCAAGAAGCTAGAACAAACCGTGTTGGATTTAGAGTTCCAAATACATCTATCAATATAGGAGAAAACAGAGTGAAACCTAAAAATTCAAACTGTTACTGGAAATGAACGCTTCAACATAGAAGAACGAAATTTGGGGAACCAAGTCGCCTTAGTGTACTGATCATTACCTGAAAGTATCATCCAGTTTGGGTGAAAAAATATTTGCTGAGATTTCTGGAGATTCGTAATTTTTGGAAGCTTGGCAACCCCTTCCCATGAAAGTGTTTCTCGCCAGTCACTGCTTAGGGCAACATCAAGAGGAAACAAAACGTAGAGATAGAACGTGAAACTACTTTGTTGTGTCAAGTTTCAAGAAGCTAGAACAAACCGTGTTGGATTTAGAGTTCCAAATACATCTATCAATATAGGAGAAAACAGAGTGAAACCTAAAAATTCAAACTGTTACTGGAAATGAACGCTTCAACATAGAAGAACGAAATTTGGGGAACCAAGTCGCCTTAGTGTACTGATCATTACCTGAAAGTATCATCCAGTTTGGGTGAAAAAATATTTGCTGAGATTTCTGGAGATTCGTAATTTTTGGAGACTTGGCAAACCCTTCCCATGAAAGTGTTTCTCGCCAGTCACTGCTTAGGGCTACATCAAGAGGAAACAAAACGTAGAGATAGAACGTGAAACTACTTTGTTGTGTCAAGTTTCAAGAAGCTAGCACAAACCGTCTTGGATTTAGAGTTCCAAATACATCTATCAATATAGGAGAAAACAGAGTGAAACCTAAAAATTCAAACTGTTACTGGAAATGAACGCTTCAACATAGAAGAACGAAATTTGGGGAACCAAGTCGCCTTAGTGTACTGATCATTACCTGAAAGTATCATCCAGTTTGGGTGAAAAAATATTTGCTGAGATTTCTGGAGATTCGTAATTTTTGGAAGCTTGGCAACCCCTTCCCATGAAAGTGTTTCTCGCCAGTCACTGCTTAGGGCTACATCAAGAGGAAACAAAACGTAGAGATAGAATGTGAAACTACTTTGCTGTGTCAAGTTTCAAGAAGCTAGCACAAACCGTTTTGGATTTAGCGTTCCAAATACATCTATCAATATAGGAGAAAAGAGAGTGAAACCTAAAAATTCAAACTGTTACTGGAAATGAACGCTTCAACATAGAAGAATGAAATTTGGGGAACCAAGTCGCCTTAGTGTACTGATCATTACCTGAAAGTATCATCCAGTTTGGGTGAAAAAATATTTGCTGAGATTTCTGGAGATTCGTAATTTTTGGAGACTTGGCAAACCCTTCCCATGAAAGTGTTTCTCGCCAGTCACTGCTTAGGGCTACATGAAGAGGAAACAAAACGTAGAGATAGAACGTGAAACTACTTTGTTGTGTCAAGTTTCAAGAAGCTAGCAAAACCGTGTTGGATTTAGAGTTCCAAATACATCTATCAATATAGGAGAAAACAGAGTGAAACCTAAAAATTCAAACTGTTACTGGAAATGAACGCTTCAACACAGAAGAACGAAATTTGGGGAACCAAGTCGTCTTAGTGTACTGATCATTACCTGAAAGTATCATCCAGTTTGGGTGAAAAAAATATTTGCTGAGATTTCTGGAGATTCGTAATTTTTGGAAGCTTGGCAACCCCTTCCCATGAAAGTGTTACTCGCCAGTCACTGCTTAGGGCAACATCAAGAGGAAACAAAACGTAGAGATAGAACGTGAAACTACTTTGTTGTGTCAAGTTTCAAGAAGCTAGAACAAACCGTGTTGGATTTAGAGTTCCAAATACATCTATCAATATAGGAGAAAACAGAGTGAAACCTAAAAATTCAAACTGTTACTGGAAATGAACGCTTCAACATAGAAGAACGAAATTTGGGGAACCAAGTCGCCTTAGTGTACTGATCATTACCTGAAAGTATCATCCAGTTTGGGTGAAAAAATATTTGCTGAGATTTCTGGAGATTCGTAATTTTTGGAAGCTTGGCAACCCCTTCCCATGAAAGTGTTTCTCGCCAGTCACTGCTTAGGGCTACATCAAGAGGAAACAAAACGTAGAGATAGAACGTGAAACTACTTTGTTGTGTCAAGTTTCAAGAAGCTAGCACAAACCGTCTTGGATTTAGAGTTCCAAATACATCTATCAATATAGGAGAAAACAGAGTGAAACCTAAAAATTCAAACTGTTACTGGAAATGAACGCTTCAACATAGAAGAACGAAATTTGGGGAACCAAGTCGCCTTAGTGTACTGATCATTACCTGAAAGTATCATCCAGTTTGGGTGAAAAAATATTTGCTGAGATTTCTGGAGATTCGTAATTTTTGGAAGCTTGGCAACCCCTTCCCATGAAAGTGTTTCTCGCCAGTCACTGCTTAGGGCAACATCAAGAGGAAACAAAACGTAGAGATAGAACGTGAAACTACTTTGTTGTGTCAAGTTTCAAGAAGCTAGAACAAACCGTGTTGGATTTAGAGTTCCAAATACATCTATCAATATAGGAGAAAACAGAGTGAAACCTAAAAATTCAAACTGTTACTGGAAATGAACGCTTCAACATAGAAGAACGAAATTTGGGGAACCAAGTCGCCTTAGTGTACTGATCATTACCTGAAAGTATCATCCAGTTTGGGTGAAAAAATATTTGCTGAGATTTCTGGAGATTCGTAATTTTTGGAAGCTTGGCAACCCCTTCCCATGAAAGTGTTTCTCGCCAGTCACTGCTTAGGGCTACATCAAGAGGAAACAAAACGTAGAGATAGAATGTGAAACTACTTTGTTGTGTCAAGCTTCAAGAAGCTACCACAAATCGTGTTGGGTTTAGAGTTCCAATACATCTATCAATATAGGAGAAAACAGAGTGAAACTTAAAAATTCAAACTGTTAGTGGAAATGAACGCTTCAACATAGAAGAACGAAATTTGGGGAACCAAGTCGCCTTAGTGTACTGATCATTACCTGAAAGTATCATCCAGTTTGGGTGAAAAAATATTTGCTGAGATTTCTGGAGATTCGTAATTTTTGGAAGCTTGGCAACCCCTTCCCATGAAAGTGTTTCTCGCCAGTCACTGCTTAGGGCTACATCAAGAGGAAACAAAACGTAGAGATAGAACGTGAAACTACTTTGTTGTGTCAAGTTTCAAGAAGCTAGCACAAACCGTCTTGGATTTAGAGTTCCAAATACATCTATCAATATAGGAGAAAACAGAGTGAAACCTAAAAATTCAAACTGTTACTGGAAATGAACGCTTCAACATAGAAGAACGAAATTTGGGGAACCAAGTCGCCTTAGTGTACTGATCATTACCTGAAAGTATCATCCAGTTTGGGTGAAAAAATATTTGCTGAGATTTCTGGAGATTCGTAATTTTTGGAAGCTTGGCAACCCCTTCCCATGAAAGTGTTTCTCGCCAGTCACTGCTTAGGGCAACATCAAGAGGAAACAAAACGTAGAGATAGAACGTGAAACTACTTTGTTGTGTCAAGTTTCAAGAAGCTAGAACAAACCGTGTTGGATTTAGAGTTCCAAATACATCTATCAATATAGGAGAAAACAGAGTGAAACCTAAAAATTCAAACTGTTACTGGAAATGAACGCTTCAACATAGAAGAACGAAATTTGGGGAACCAAGTCGCCTTAGTGTACTGATCATTACCTGAAAGTATCATCCAGTTTGGGTGAAAAAATATTTGCTGAGATTTCTGGAGATTCGTAATTTTTGGAGACTTGGCAAACCCTTCCCATGAAAGTGTTTCTCGCCAGTCACTGCTTAGGGCTACATCAAGAGGAAACAAAACGTAGAGATAGAATGTGAAACTACTTTGTTGTGTCAAGCTTCAAGAAGCTACCACAAATCGTGTTGGGTTTAGAGTTCCAATACATCTATCAATATAGGAGAAAACAGAGTGAAACTTAAAAATTCAAACTGTTAGTGGAAATGAACGCTTCAACATAGAAGAACGAAATTTGGGGAACCAAGTCGCCTTAGTGTACTGATCATTACCTGAAAGTATCATCCAGTTTGGGTGAAAAAATATTTGCTGAGATTTCTGGAGATTCGTAATTTTTGGAAGCTTGGCAACCCCTTCCCATGAAAGTGTTTCTCGCCAGTCACTGCTTAGGGCTACATCAAGAGGAAACAAAACGTAGAGATAGAACGTGAAACTACTTTGTTGTGTCAAGTTTCAAGAAGCTAGCACAAACCGTCTTGGATTTAGAGTTCCAAATACATCTATCAATATAGGAGAAAACAGAGTGAAACCTAAAAATTCAAACTGTTACTGGAAATGAACGCTTCAACATAGAAGAACGAAATTTGGGGAACCAAGTCGCCTTAGTGTACTGATCATTACCTGAAAGTATCATCCAGTTTGGGTGAAAAAATATTTGCTGAGATTTCTGGAGATTCGTAATTTTTGGAAGCTTGGCAACCCCTTCCCATGAAAGTGTTTCTCGCCAGTCACTGCTTAGGGCTACATCAAGAGGAAACAAAACGTAGAGATAGAATGTGAAACTACTTTGTTGTGTCAAGTTTCAAGAAGCTAGCACAAACCATGTTGGATTTAGAGTTCCAAATACATCTATCAATATAGGAGAAAACAGAGTGAAACCTAAAAATTCAAACTGTTACTGGAAATGAACGCTTCAACATAGAAGAATGAAATTTGGGGAACCAAGTCGCCTTAGTGTACTGATCATTACCTGAAAGTATCATCCAGTTTGGGTGAAAAAATATTTGCTGAGATTTCTGGAGATTCGTAATTTTTGGAGACTTGGCAAACCCTTCCCATGAAAGTGTTTCTCGCCAGTCACTGCTTAGGGCTACATCAAGAGGAAACAAAACGTAGAGATAGAACGTGAAACTACTTTGCTGTGTCAAGTTTCAAGAAGCTAGCACAAACCGTTTTGGATTTAGCGTTCCAAATACATCTATCAATATAGGAGAAAAGAGAGTGAAACCTAAAAATTCAAACTGTTACTGGAAATGAACGCTTCAACATAGAAGAATGAAATTTGGGGAACCAAGTCGCCTTAGTGTACTGATCTTTACCTGAAAGTATCATCCAGTTTGGGTGAAAAAATATTTGCTGAGATTTCTGGAGATTCGTAATTTTTGGAGACTTGGCAAACCCTTCCCATGAAAGTGTTTCTCGCCAGTCACTGCTTAGGGCTACATGAAGAGGAAACAAAACGTAGAGATAGAACGTGAAACTACTTTGTTGTGTCAAGTTTCAAGAAGCTAGCAAAACCGTGTTGGATTTAGAGTTCCAAATACATCTATCAATATAGGAGAAAACAGAGTGAAACCTAAAAATTCAAACTGTTACTGGAAATGAACGCTTCAACATAGAAGAACGAAATTTGGGGAACCAAGTCGCCTTAGTGTACTGATCATTACCTGAAAGTATCATCCAGTTTGGGTGAAAAAATATTTGCTGAGATTTCTGGAGATTCGTAATTTTTGGAAGCTTGGCAACCCCTTCCCATGAAAGTGTTTCTCGCCAGTCACTGCTTAGGGCAACATCAAGAGGAAACAAAACGTAGAGATAGAACGTGAAACTACTTTGTTGTGTCAAGTTTCAAGAAGCTAGAACAAACCGTGTTGGATTTAGAGTTCCAAATACATCTATCAATATAGGAGAAAACAGAGTGAAACCTAAAAATTCAAACTGTTACTGGAAATGAACGCTTCAACATAGAAGAACGAAATTTGGGGAACCAAGTCGCCTTAGTGTACTGATCATTACCTGAAAGTATCATCCAGTTTGGGTGAAAAAATATTTGCTGAGATTTCTGGAGATTCGTAATTTTTGGAAGCTTGGCAACCCCTTCCCATGAAAGTGTTTCTCGCCAGTCACTGCTTAGGGCAACATCAAGAGGAAACAAAACGTAGAGATAGAACGTGAAACTACTTTGTTGTGTCAAGTTTCAAGAAGCTAGAACAAACCGTGTTGGATTTAGAGTTCCAAATACATCTATCAATATAGGAGAAAACAGAGTGAAACCTAAAAATTCAAACTGTTACTGGAAATGAACGCTTCAACATAGAAGAACGAAATTTGGGGAACCAAGTCGCCTTAGTGTACTGATCATTACCTGAAAGTATCATCCAGTTTGGGTGAAAAAATATTTGCTGAGATTTCTGGAGATTCGTAATTTTTGGAGACTTGGCAAACCCTTCCCATGAAAGTGTTTCTCGCCAGTCACTGCTTAGGGCTACATCAAGAGGAAACAAAACGTAGAGATAGAATGTGAAACTACTTTGTTGTGTCAAGCTTCAAGAAGCTACCACAAATCGTGTTGGGTTTAGAGTTCCAATACATCTATCAATATAGGAGAAAACAGAGTGAAACTTAAAAATTCAAACTGTTAGTGGAAATGAACGCTTCAACATAGAAGAACGAAATTTGGGGAACCAAGTCGCCTTAGTGTACTGATCATTACCTGAAAGTATCATCCAGTTTGGGTGAAAAAATATTTGCTGAGATTTCTGGAGATTCGTAATTTTTGGAAGCTTGGCAACCCCTTCCCATGAAAGTGTTTCTCGCCAGTCACTGCTTAGGGCTACATCAAGAGGAAACAAAACGTAGAGATAGAACGTGAAACTACTTTGTTGTGTCAAGTTTCAAGAAGCTAGCACAAACCGTCTTGGATTTAGAGTTCCAAATACATCTATCAATATAGGAGAAAACAGAGTGAAACCTAAAAATTCAAACTGTTACTGGAAATGAACGCTTCAACATAGAAGAACGAAATTTGGGGAACCAAGTCGCCTTAGTGTACTGATCATTACCTGAAAGTATCATCCAGTTTGGGTGAAAAAATATTTGCTGAGATTTCTGGAGATTCGTAATTTTTGGAAGCTTGGCAACCCCTTCCCATGAAAGTGTTTCTCGCCAGTCACTGCTTAGGGCTACATCAAGAGGAAACAAAACGTAGAGATAGAATGTGAAACTACTTTGTTGTGTCAAGTTTCAAGAAGCTAGCACAAACCATGTTGGATTTAGAGTTCCAAATACATCTATCAATATAGGAGAAAACAGAGTGAAACCTAAAAATTCAAACTGTTACTGGAAATGAACGCTTCAACATAGAAGAATGAAATTTGGGGAACCAAGTCGCCTTAGTGTACTGATCATTACCTGAAAGTATCATCCAGTTTGGGTGAAAAAATATTTGCTGAGATTTCTGGAGATTCGTAATTTTTGGAGACTTGGCAAACCCTTCCCATGAAAGTGTTTCTCGCCAGTCACTGCTTAGGGCTACATCAAGAGGAAACAAAACGTAGAGATAGAACGTGAAACTACTTTGCTGTGTCAAGTTTCAAGAAGCTAGCACAAACCGTTTTGGATTTAGCGTTCCAAATACATCTATCAATATAGGAGAAAAGAGAGTGAAACCTAAAAATTCAAACTGTTACTGGAAATGAACGCTTCAACATAGAAGAATGAAATTTGGGGAACCAAGTCGCCTTAGTGTACTGATCATTACCTGAAAGTATCATCCAGTTTGGGTGAAAAAATATTTGCTGAGATTTCTGGAGATTCGTAATTTTTGGAGACTTGGCAAACCCTTCCCATGAAAGTGTTTCTCGCCAGTCACTGCTTAGGGCTACATGAAGAGGAAACAAAACGTAGAGATAGAACGTGAAACTACTTTGTTGTGTCAAGTTTCAAGAAGCTAGCAAAACCGTGTTGGATTTAGAGTTCCAAATACATCTATCAATATAGGAGAAAACAGAGTGAAACCTAAAAATTCAAACTGTTACTGGAAATGAACGCTTCAACACAGAAGAACGAAATTTGGGGAACCAAGTCGTCTTAGTGTACTGATCATTACCTGAAAGTATCATCCAGTTTGGGTGAAAAAAATATTTGCTGAGATTTCTGGAGATTCGTAATTTTTGGAAGCTTGGCAACCCCTTCCCATGAAAGTGTTACTCGCCAGTCACTGCTTAGGGCAACATCAAGAGGAAACAAAACGTAGAGATAGAACGTGAAACTACTTTGTTGTGTCAAGTTTCAAGAAGCTAGAACAAACCGTGTTGGATTTAGAGTTCCAAATACATCTATCAATATAGGAGAAAACAGAGTGAAACCTAAAAATTCAAACTGTTACTGGAAATGAACGCTTCAACATAGAAGAACGAAATTTGGGGAACCAAGTCGCCTTAGTGTACTGATCATTACCTGAAAGTATCATCCAGTTTGGGTGAAAAAATATTTGCTGAGATTTCTGGAGATTCGTAATTTTTGGAAGCTTGGCAACCCCTTCCCATGAAAGTGTTTCTCGCCAGTCACTGCTTAGGGCTACATCAAGAGGAAACAAAACGTAGAGATAGAACGTGAAACTACTTTGTTGTGTCAAGTTTCAAGAAGCTAGCACAAACCGTCTTGGATTTAGAGTTCCAAATACATCTATCAATATAGGAGAAAACAGAGTGAAACCTAAAAATTCAAACTGTTACTGGAAATGAACGCTTCAACATAGAAGAACGAAATTTGGGGAACCAAGTCGCCTTAGTGTACTGATCATTACCTGAAAGTATCATCCAGTTTGGGTGAAAAAATATTTGCTGAGATTTCTGGAGATTCGTAATTTTTGGAAGCTTGGCAACCCCTTCCCATGAAAGTGTTTCTCGCCAGTCACTGCTTAGGGCAACATCAAGAGGAAACAAAACGTAGAGATAGAACGTGAAACTACTTTGTTGTGTCAAGTTTCAAGAAGCTAGAACAAACCGTGTTGGATTTAGAGTTCCAAATACATCTATCAATATAGGAGAAAACAGAGTGAAACCTAAAAATTCAAACTGTTACTGGAAATGAACGCTTCAACATAGAAGAACGAAATTTGGGGAACCAAGTCGCCTTAGTGTACTGATCATTACCTGAAAGTATCATCCAGTTTGGGTGAAAAAATATTTGCTGAGATTTCTGGAGATTCGTAATTTTTGGAAGCTTGGCAACCCCTTCCCATGAAAGTGTTTCTCGCCAGTCACTGCTTAGGGCTACATCAAGAGGAAACAAAACGTAGAGATAGAATGTGAAACTACTTTGTTGTGTCAAGCTTCAAGAAGCTACCACAAATCGTGTTGGGTTTAGAGTTCCAATACATCTATCAATATAGGAGAAAACAGAGTGAAACTTAAAAATTCAAACTGTTAGTGGAAATGAACGCTTCAACATAGAAGAACGAAATTTGGGGAACCAAGTCGCCTTAGTGTACTGATCATTACCTGAAAGTATCATCCAGTTTGGGTGAAAAAATATTTGCTGAGATTTCTGGAGATTCGTAATTTTTGGAAGCTTGGCAACCCCTTCCCATGAAAGTGTTTCTCGCCAGTCACTGCTTAGGGCTACATCAAGAGGAAACAAAACGTAGAGATAGAACGTGAAACTACTTTGTTGTGTCAAGTTTCAAGAAGCTAGCACAAACCGTCTTGGATTTAGAGTTCCAAATACATCTATCAATATAGGAGAAAACAGAGTGAAACCTAAAAATTCAAACTGTTACTGGAAATGAACGCTTCAACATAGAAGAACGAAATTTGGGGAACCAAGTCGCCTTAGTGTACTGATCATTACCTGAAAGTATCATCCAGTTTGGGTGAAAAAATATTTGCTGAGATTTCTGGAGATTCGTAATTTTTGGAAGCTTGGCAACCCCTTCCCATGAAAGTGTTTCTCGCCAGTCACTGCTTAGGGCAACATCAAGAGGAAACAAAACGTAGAGATAGAACGTGAAACTACTTTGTTGTGTCAAGTTTCAAGAAGCTAGAACAAACCGTGTTGGATTTAGAGTTCCAAATACATCTATCAATATAGGAGAAAACAGAGTGAAACCTAAAAATTCAAACTGTTACTGGAAATGAACGCTTCAACATAGAAGAACGAAATTTGGGGAACCAAGTCGCCTTAGTGTACTGATCATTACCTGAAAGTATCATCCAGTTTGGGTGAAAAAATATTTGCTGAGATTTCTGGAGATTCGTAATTTTTGGAAGCTTGGCAACCCCTTCCCATGAAAGTGTTTCTCGCCAGTCACTGCTTAGGGCTACATCAAGAGGAAACAAAACGTAGAGATAGAATGTGAAACTACTTTGTTGTGTCAAGCTTCAAGAAGCTACCACAAATCGTGTTGGGTTTAGAGTTCCAATACATCTATCAATATAGGAGAAAACAGAGTGAAACTTAAAAATTCAAACTGTTAGTGGAAATGAACGCTTCAACATAGAAGAACGAAATTTGGGGAACCAAGTCGCCTTAGTGTACTGATCATTACCTGAAAGTATCATCCAGTTTGGGTGAAAAAATATTTGCTGAGATTTCTGGAGATTCGTAATTTTTGGAAGCTTGGCAACCCCTTCCCATGAAAGTGTTTCTCGCCAGTCACTGCTTAGGGCTACATCAAGAGGAAACAAAACGTAGAGATAGAACGTGAAACTACTTTGTTGTGTCAAGTTTCAAGAAGCTAGCACAAACCGTCTTGGATTTAGAGTTCCAAATACATCTATCAATATAGGAGAAAACAGAGTGAAACCTAAAAATTCAAACTGTTACTGGAAATGAACGCTTCAACATAGAAGAACGAAATTTGGGGAACCAAGTCGCCTTAGTGTACTGATCATTACCTGAAAGTATCATCCAGTTTGGGTGAAAAAATATTTGCTGAGATTTCTGGAGATTCGTAATTTTTGGAAGCTTGGCAACCCCTTCCCATGAAAGTGTTTCTCGCCAGTCACTGCTTAGGGCAACATCAAGAGGAAACAAAACGTAGAGATAGAACGTGAAACTACTTTGTTGTGTCAAGTTTCAAGAAGCTAGAACAAACCGTGTTGGATTTAGAGTTCCAAATACATCTATCAATATAGGAGAAAACAGAGTGAAACCTAAAAATTCAAACTGTTACTGGAAATGAACGCTTCAACATAGAAGAACGAAATTTGGGGAACCAAGTCGCCTTAGTGTACTGATCATTACCTGAAAGTATCATCCAGTTTGGGTGAAAAAATATTTGCTGAGATTTCTGGAGATTCGTAATTTTTGGAGACTTGGCAAACCCTTCCCATGAAAGTGTTTCTCGCCAGTCACTGCTTAGGGCTACATCAAGAGGAAACAAAACGTAGAGATAGAACGTGAAACTACTTTGCTGTGTCAAGTTTCAAGAAGCTAGCACAAACCGTTTTGGATTTAGCGTTCCAAATACATCTATCAATATAGGAGAAAAGAGAGTGAAACCTAAAAATTCAAACTGTTACTGGAAATGAACGCTTCAACATAGAAGAATGAAATTTGGGGAACCAAGTCGCCTTAGTGTACTGATCATTACCTGAAAGTATCATCCAGTTTGGGTGAAAAAATATTTGCTGAGATTTCTGGAGATTCGTAATTTTTGGAGACTTGGCAAACCCTTCCCATGAAAGTGTTTCTCGCCAGTCACTGCTTAGGGCTACATGAAGAGGAAACAAAACGTAGAGATAGAACGTGAAACTACTTTGTTGTGTCAAGTTTCAAGAAGCTAGCAAAACCGTGTTGGATTTAGAGTTCCAAATACATCTATCAATATAGGAGAAAACAGAGTGAAACCTAAAAATTCAAACTGTTACTGGAAATGAACGCTTCAACACAGAAGAACGAAATTTGGGGAACCAAGTCGTCTTAGTGTACTGATCATTATCTGAAAGTATCATCCAGTTTGGGTGAAAAAAATATTTGCTGAGATTTCTGGAGATTCGTAATTTTTGGAAGCTTGGCAACCCCTTCCCATGAAAGTGTTACTCGCCAGTCACTGCTTAGGGCAACATCAAGAGGAAACAAAACGTAGAGATAGAACGTGAAACTACTTTGTTGTGTCAAGTTTCAAGAAGCTAGAACAAACCGTGTTGGATTTAGAGTTCCAAATACATCTATCAATATAGGAGAAAACAGAGTGAAACCTAAAAATTCAAACTGTTACTGGAAATGAACGCTTCAACATAGAAGAACGAAATTTGGGGAACCAAGTCGCCTTAGTGTACTGATCATTACCTGAAAGTATCATCCAGTTTGGGTGAAAAAATATTTGCTGAGATTTCTGGAGATTCGTAATTTTTGGAAGCTTGGCAACCCCTTCCCATGAAAGTGTTTCTCGCCAGTCACTGCTTAGGGCTACATCAAGAGGAAACAAAACGTAGAGATAGAACGTGAAACTACTTTGTTGTGTCAAGTTTCAAGAAGCTAGCACAAACCGTCTTGGATTTAGAGTTCCAAATACATCTATCAATATAGGAGAAAACAGAGTGAAACGTAAAAATTCAAACTGTTACTGGAAATGAACGCTTCAACATAGAAGAACGAAATTTGGGGAACCAAGTCGCCTTAGTGTACTGATCATTACCTGAAAGTATCATCCAGTTTGGGTGAAAAAATATTTGCTGAGATTTCTGGAGATTCGTAATTTTTGGAAGCTTGGCAACCCCTTCCCATGAAAGTGTTTCTCGCCAGTCACTGCTTAGGGCAACATCAAGAGGAAACAAAACGTAGAGATAGAACGTGAAACTACTTTGTTGTGTCAAGTTTCAAGAAGCTAGAACAAACCGTGTTGGATTTAGAGTTCCAAATACATCTATCAATATAGGAGAAAACAGAGTGAAACCTAAAAATTCAAACTGTTACTGGAAATGAACGCTTCAACATAGAAGAACGAAATTTGGGGAACCAAGTCGCCTTAGTGTACTGATCATTACCTGAAAGTATCATCCAGTTTGGGTGAAAAAATATTTGCTGAGATTTCTGGAGATTCGTAATTTTTGGAAGCTTGGCAACCCCTTCCCATGAAAGTGTTTCTCGCCAGTCACTGCTTAGGGCTACATCAAGAGGAAACAAAACGTAGAGATAGAATGTGAAACTACTTTGTTGTGTCAAGCTTCAAGAAGCTACCACAAATCGTGTTGGGTTTAGAGTTCCAATACATCTATCAATATAGGAGAAAACAGAGTGAAACTTAAAAATTCAAACTGTTAGTGGAAATGAACGCTTCAACATAGAAGAACGAAATTTGGGGAACCAAGTCGCCTTAGTGTACTGATCATTACCTGAAAGTATCATCCAGTTTGGGTGAAAAAATATTTGCTGAGATTTCTGGAGATTCGTAATTTTTGGAAGCTTGGCAACCCCTTCCCATGAAAGTGTTTCTCGCCAGTCACTGCTTAGGGCTACATCAAGAGGAAACAAAACGTAGAGATAGAATGTGAAACTACTTTGTTGTGTCAAGCTTCAAGAAGCTACCACAAATCGTGTTGGGTTTAGAGTTCCAATACATCTATCAATATAGGAGAAAACAGAGTGAAACTTAAAAATTCAAACTGTTAGTGGAAATGAACGCTTCAACATAGAAGAACGAAATTTGGGGAACCAAGTCGCCTTAGTGTACTGATCATTACCTGAAAGTATCATCCAGTTTGGGTGAAAAAATATTTGCTGAGATTTCTGGAGATTCGTAATTTTTGGAAGCTTGGCAACCCCTTCCCATGAAAGTGTTTCTCGCCAGTCACTGCTTAGGGCTACATCAAGAGGAAACAAAACGTAGAGATAGAACGTGAAACTACTTTGTTGTGTCAAGTTTCAAGAAGCTAGCACAAACCGTCTTGGATTTAGAGTTCCAAATACATCTATCAATATAGGAGAAAACAGTGAAACCTAAAAATTCAAACTGTTACTGGAAATGAACGCTTCAACATAGAAGAACGAAATTTGGGGAACCAAGTCGCCTTAGTGTACTGATCATTACCTGAAAGTATCATCCAGTTTGGGTGAAAAAATATTTGCTGAGATTTCTGGAGATTCGTAATTTTTGGAAGCTTGGCAACCCCTTCCCATGAAAGTGTTTCTCGCCAGTCACTGCTTAGGGCAACATCAAGAGGAAACAAAACGTAGAGATAGAACGTGAAACTACTTTGTTGTGTCAAGTTTCAAGAAGCTAGAACAAACCGTGTTGGATTTAGAGTTCCAAATACATCTATCAATATAGGAGAAAACAGAGTGAAACCTAAAAATTCAAACTGTTACTGGAAATGAACGCTTCAACATAGAAGAACGAAATTTGGGGAACCAAGTCGCCTTAGTGTACTGATCATTACCTGAAAGTATCATCCAGTTTGGGTGAAAAAATATTTGCTGAGATTTCTGGAGATTCGTAATTTTTGGAGACTTGGCAAACCCTTCCCATGAAAGTGTTTCTCGCCAGTCACTGCTTAGGGCTACATCAAGAGGAAACAAAACGTAGAGATAGAACGTGAAACTACTTTGCTGTGTCAAGTTTCAAGAAGCTAGCACAAACCGTTTTGGATTTAGCGTTCCAAATACATCTATCAATATAGGAGAAAAGAGAGTGAAACCTAAAAATTCAAACTGTTACTGGAAATGAACGCTTCAACATAGAAGAATGAAATTTGGGGAACCAAGTCGCCTTAGTGTACTGATCATTACCTGAAAGTATCATCCAGTTTGGGTGAAAAAATATTTGCTGAGATTTCTGGAGATCCGTAATTTTTGGAGACTTGGCAAACCCTTCCCATGAAAGTGTTTCTCGCCAGTCACTGCTTAGGGCTACATCAAGAGGAAACAAAACGTAGAGATAGAACGTGAAACTACTTTGTTGTGTCAAGTTTCAAGAAGCTAGCAAAACCGTGTTGGATTTAGAGTTCCAAATACATCTATCAATATAGGAGAAAACAGAGTGAAACCTAAAAATTCAAACTGTTACTGGAAATGAACGCTTCAACACAGAAGAACGAAATTTGGGGAACCAAGTCGTCTTAGTGTACTGATCATTACCTGAAAGTATCATCCAGTTTGGGTGAAAAAAATATTTGCTGAGATTTCTGGAGATTCGTAATTTTTGGAAGCTTGGCAACCCCTTCCCATGAAAGTGTTACTCGCCAGTCACTGCTTAGGGCAACATCAAGAGGAAACAAAACGTAGAGATAGAACGTGAAACTACTTTGTTGTGTCAAGTTTCAAGAAGCTAGAACAAACCGTGTTGGATTTAGAGTTCCAAATACATCTATCAATATAGGAGAAAACAGAGTGAAACCTAAAAATTCAAACTGTTACTGGAAATGAACGCTTCAACATAGAAGAACGAAATTTGGGGAACCAAGTCGCCTTAGTGTACTGATCATTACCTGAAAGTATCATCCAGTTGGGGTGAAAAAATATTTGCTGAGATTTCTGGAGATTCGTAATTTTTGGAAGCTTGGCAACCCCTTCCCATGAAAGTGTTTCTCGCCAGTCACTGCTTAGGGCAACATCAAGAGGAAACAAAACGTAGAGATAGAACGTGAAACTACTTTGTTGTGTCAAGTTTCAAGAAGCTAGCACAAACCGTCTTGGATTTAGAGTTCCAAATACATCTATCAATATAGGAGAAAACAGAGTGAAACCTAAAAATTCAAACTGTTACTGGAAATGAACGCTTCAACATAGAAGAACGAAATTTGGGGAACCAAGTCGCCTTAGTGTACTGATCATTACCTGAAAGTATCATCCAGTTTGGGTGAAAAAATATTTGCTGAGATTTCTGGAGATTCGTAATTTTTGGAAGCTTGGCAACCCCTTCCCATGAAAGTGTTTCTCGCCAGTCACTGCTTAGGGCTACATCAAGAGGAAACAAAACGTAGAGATAGAATGTGAAACTACTTTGTTGTGTCAAGTTTCAAGAAGCTAGCACAAACCATGTTGGATTTAGAGTTCCAAATACATCTATCAATATAGGAGAAAACAGAGTGAAACCTAAAAATTCAAACTGTTACTGGAAATGAACGCTTCAACATAGAAGAATGAAATTTGGGGAACCAAGTCGCCTTAGTGTACTGATCATTACCTGAAAGTATCATCCAGTTTGGGTGAAAAAATATTTGCTGAGATTTCTGGAGATTCGTAATTTTTGGAGACTTGGCAAACCCTTCCCATGAAAGTGTTTCTCGCCAGTCACTGCTTAGGGCTACATCAAGAGGAAACAAAACGTAGAGATAGAACGTGAAACTACTTTGCTGTGTCATGTTTCAAGAAGCTAGCACAAACCGTTTTGGATTTAGCGTTCCAAATACATCTATCAATATAGGAGAAAAGAGAGTGAAACCTAAAAATTCAAACTGTTACTGGAAATGAACGCTTCAACATAGAAGAATGAAATTTGGGGAACCAAGTCGCCTTAGTGTACTGATCATTACCTGAAAGTATCATCCAGTTTGGGTGAAAAAATATTTGCTGAGATTTCTGGAGATTCGTAATTTTTGGAGACTTGGCAAACCCTTCCCATGAAAGTGTTTCTCGCCAGTCACTGCTTAGGGCTACATGAAGAGGAAACAAAACGTAGAGATAGAACGTGAAACTACTTTGTTGTGTCAAGTTTCAAGAAGCTAGAACAAACCGTGTTGGATTTAGAGTTCCAAATACATCTATCAATATAGGAGAAAACAGAGTGAAACCTAAAAATTCAAACTGTTACTGGAAATGAACGCTTCAACATAGAAGAACGAAATTTGGGGAACCAAGTCGCCTTAGTGTACTGATCATTACCTGAAAGTATCATCCAGTTTGGGTGAAAAAATATTTGCTGAGATTTCTGGAGATTCGTAATTTTTGGAAGCTTGGCAACCCCTTCCCATGAAAGTGTTTCTCGCCAGTCACTGCTTAGGGCTACATCAAGAGGAAACAAAACGTAGAGATAGAACGTGAAACTACTTTGTTGTGTCAAGTTTCAAGAAGCTAGCACAAACCGTCTTGGATTTAGAGTTCCAAATACATCTATCAATATAGGAGAAAACAGAGTGAAACCTAAAAATTCAAACTGTTACTGGAAATGAACGCTTCAACATAGAAGAACGAAATTTGGGGAACCAAGTCGCCTTAGTGTACTGATCATTACCTGAAAGTATCATCCAGTTTGGGTGAAAAAATATTTGCTGAGATTTCTGGAGATTCGTAATTTTTGGAAGCTTGGCAACCCCTTCCCATGAAAGTGTTTCTCGCCAGTCACTGCTTAGGGCAACATCAAGAGGAAACAAAACGTAGAGATAGAACGTGAAACTACTTTGTTGTGTCAAGTTTCAAGAAGCTAGAACAAACCGTGTTGGATTTAGAGTTCCAAATACATCTATCAATATAGGAGAAAACAGAGTGAAACCTAAAAATTCAAACTGTTACTGGAAATGAACGCTTCAACATAGAAGAACGAAATTTGGGGAACCAAGTCGCCTTAGTGTACTGATCATTACCTGAAAGTATCATCCAGTTTGGGTGAAAAAATATTTGCTGAGATTTCTGGAGATTCGTAATTTTTGGAGACTTGGCAAACCCTTCCCATGAAAGTGTTTCTCGCCAGTCACTGCTTAGGGCTACATGAAGAGGAAACAAAACGTAGAGATAGAACGTGAAACTACTTTGTTGTGTCAAGTTTCAAGAAGCTAGAACAAACCGTGTTGGATTTAGAGTTCCAAATACATCTATCAATATAGGAGAAAACAGAGTGAAACCTAAAAATTCAAACTGTTACTGGAAATGAACGCTTCAACATAGAAGAACGAAATTTGGGGAACCAAGTCGCCTTAGTGTACTGATCATTACCTGAAAGTATCATCCAGTTTGGGTGAAAAAATATTTGCTGAGATTTCTGGAGATTCGTAATTTTTGGAAGCTTGGCAACCCCTTCCCATGAAAGTGTTTCTCGCCAGTCACTGCTTAGGGCTACATCAAGAGGAAACAAAACGTAGAGATAGAACGTGAAACTACTTTGTTGTGTCAAGTTTCAAGAAGCTAGCACAAACCGTCTTGGATTTAGAGTTCCAAATACATCTATCAATATAGGAGAAAACAGAGTGAAACCTAAAAATTCAAACTGTTACTGGAAATGAACGCTTCAACATAGAAGAACGAAATTTGGGGAACCAAGTCGCCTTAGTGTACTGATCATTACCTGAAAGTATCATCCAGTTTGGGTGAAAAAATATTTGCTGAGATTTCTGGAGATTCGTAATTTTTGGAAGCTTGGCAACCCCTTCCCATGAAAGTGTTTCTCGCCAGTCACTGCTTAGGGCTACATCAAGAGGAAACAAAACGTAGAGATAGAATGTGAAACTACTTTGTTGTGTCAAGCTTCAAGAAGCTACCACAAATCGTGTTGGGTTTAGAGTTCCAATACATCTATCAATATAGGAGAAAACAGAGTGAAACTTAAAAATTCAAACTGTTAGTGGAAATGAACGCTTCAACATAGAAGAACGAAATTTGGGGAACCAAGTCGCCTTAGTGTACTGATCATTACCTGAAAGTATCATCCAGTTTGGGTGAAAAAATATTTGCTGAGATTTCTGGAGATTCGTAATTTTTGGAAGCTTGGCAACCCCTTCCCATGAAAGTGTTTCTCGCCAGTCACTGCTTAGGGCTACATCAAGAGGAAACAAAACGTAGAGATAGAACGTGAAACTACTTTGTTGTGTCAAGTTTCAAGAAGCTAGCACAAACCGTCTTGGATTTAGAGTTCCAAATACATCTATCAATATAGGAGAAAACAGAGTGAAACCTAAAAATTCAAACTGTTACTGGAAATGAACGCTTCAACATAGAAGAACGAAATTTGGGGAACCAAGTCGCCTTAGTGTACTGATCATTACCTGAAAGTATCATCCAGTTTGGGTGAAAAAATATTTGCTGAGATTTCTGGAGATTCGTAATTTTTGGAAGCTTGGCAACCCCTTCCCATGAAAGTGTTTCTCGCCAGTCACTGCTTAGGGCTACATCAAGAGGAAACAAAACGTAGAGATAGAATGTGAAACTACTTTGTTGTGTCAAGTTTCAAGAAGCTAGCACAAACCATGTTGGATTTAGAGTTCCAAATACATCTATCAATATAGGAGAAAACAGAGTGAAACCTAAAAATTCAAACTGTTACTGGAAATGAACGCTTCAACATAGAAGAATGAAATTTGGGGAACCAAGTCGCCTTAGTGTACTGATCATTACCTGAAAGTATCATCCAGTTTGGGTGAAAAAATATTTGCTGAGATTTCTGGAGATTCGTAATTTTTGGAGACTTGGCAAACCCTTCCCATGAAAGTGTTTCTCGCCAGTCACTGCTTAGGGCTACATCAAGAGGAAACAAAACGTAGAGATAGAACGTGAAACTACTTTGCTGTGTCATGTTTCAAGAAGCTAGCACAAACCGTTTTGGATTTAGCGTTCCAAATACATCTATCAATATAGGAGAAAAGAGAGTGAAACCTAAAAATTCAAACTGTTACTGGAAATGAACGCTTCAACATAGAAGAATGAAATTTGGGGAACCAAGTCGCCTTAGTGTACTGATCATTACCTGAAAGTATCATCCAGTTTGGGTGAAAAAATATTTGCTGAGATTTCTGGAGATTCGTAATTTTTGGAGACTTGGCAAACCCTTCCCATGAAAGTGTTTCTCGCCAGTCACTGCTTAGGGCTACATGAAGAGGAAACAAAACGTAGAGATAGAACGTGAAACTACTTTGTTGTGTCAAGTTTCAAGAAGCTAGCACAAACCGTCTTGGATTTAGAGTTCCAAATACATCTATCAATATAGGAGAAAACAGAGTGAAACCTAAAAATTCAAACTGTTACTGGAAATGAACGCTTCAACATAGAAGAACGAAATTTGGGGAACCAAGTCGCCTTAGTGTACTGATCATTACCTGAAAGTATCATCCAGTTTGGGTGAAAAAATATTTGCTGAGATTTCTGGAGATTCGTAATTTTTGGAAGCTTGGCAACCCCTTCCCATGAAAGTGTTTCTCGCCAGTCACTGCTTAGGGCAACATCAAGAGGAAACAAAACGTAGAGATAGAACGTGAAACTACTTTGTTGTGTCAAGTTTCAAGAAGCTAGAACAAACCGTGTTGGATTTAGAGTTCCAAATACATCTATCAATATAGGAGAAAACAGAGTGAAACCTAAAAATTCAAACTGTTACTGGAAATGAACGCTTCAACATAGAAGAACGAAATTTGGGGAACCAAGTCGCCTTAGTGTACTGATCATTACCTGAAAGTATCATCCAGTTTGGGTGAAAAAATATTTGCTGAGATTTCTGGAGATTCGTAATTTTTGGAAGCTTGGCAACCCCTTCCCATGAAAGTGTTTCTCGCCAGTCACTGCTTAGGGCTACATCAAGAGGAAACAAAACGTAGAGATAGAATGTGAAACTACTTTGTTGTGTCAAGCTTCAAGAAGCTACCACAAATCGTGTTGGGTTTAGAGTTCCAATACATCTATCAATATAGGAGAAAACAGAGTGAAACTTAAAAATTCAAACTGTTAGTGGAAATGAACGCTTCAACATAGAAGAACGAAATTTGGGGAACCAAGTCGCCTTAGTGTACTGATCATTACCTGAAAGTATCATCCAGTTTGGGTGAAAAAATATTTGCTGAGATTTCTGGAGATTCGTAATTTTTGGAAGCTTGGCAACCCCTTCCCATGAAAGTGTTTCTCGCCAGTCACTGCTTAGGGCTACATCAAGAGGAAACAAAACGTAGAGATAGAACGTGAAACTACTTTGTTGTGTCAAGTTTCAAGAAGCTAGCACAAACCGTCTTGGATTTAGAGTTCCAAATACATCTATCAATATAGGAGAAAACAGTGAAACCTAAAAATTCAAACTGTTACTGGAAATGAACGCTTCAACATAGAAGAACGAAATTTGGGGAACCAAGTCGCCTTAGTGTACTGATCATTACCTGAAAGTATCATCCAGTTTGGGTGAAAAAATATTTGCTGAGATTTCTGGAGATTCGTAATTTTTGGAAGCTTGGCAACCCCTTCCCATGAAAGTGTTTCTCGCCAGTCACTGCTTAGGGCTACATCAAGAGGAAACAAAACGTAGAGATAGAACGTGAAACTACTTTGTTGTGTCAAGTTTCAAGAAGCTAGCACAAACCGTCTTGGATTTAGAGTTCCAAATACATCTATCAATATAGGAGAAAACAGAGTGAAACCTAAAAATTCAAACTGTTACTGGAAATGAACGCTTCAACATAGAAGAACGAAATTTGGGGAACCAAGTCGCCTTAGTGTACTGATCATTACCTGAAAGTATCATCCAGTTTGGGTGAAAAAATATTTGCTGAGATTTCTGGAGATTCGTAATTTTTGGAAGCTTGGCAACCCCTTCCCATGAAAGTGTTTCTCGCCAGTCACTGCTTAGGGCAACATCAAGAGGAAACAAAACGTAGAGATAGAACGTGAAACTACTTTGTTGTGTCAAGTTTCAAGAAGCTAGAACAAACCGTGTTGGATTTAGAGTTCCAAATACATCTATCAATATAGGAGAAAACAGAGTGAAACCTAAAAATTCAAACTGTTACTGGAAATGAACGCTTCAACATAGAAGAACGAAATTTGGGGAACCAAGTCGCCTTAGTGTACTGATCATTACCTGAAAGTATCATCCAGTTTGGGTGAAAAAATATTTGCTGAGATTTCTGGAGATTCGTAATTTTTGGAAGCTTGGCAACCCCTTCCCATGAAAGTGTTTCTCGCCAGTCACTGCTTAGGGCTACATCAAGAGGAAACAAAACGTAGAGATAGAATGTGAAACTACTTTGTTGTGTCAAGCTTCAAGAAGCTACCACAAATCGTGTTGGGTTTAGAGTTCCAATACATCTATCAATATAGGAGAAAACAGAGTGAAACTTAAAAATTCAAACTGTTAGTGGAAATGAACGCTTCAACATAGAAGAACGAAATTTGGGGAACCAAGTCGCCTTAGTGTACTGATCATTACCTGAAAGTATCATCCAGTTTGGGTGAAAAAATATTTGCTGAGATTTCTGGAGATTCGTAATTTTTGGAAGCTTGGCAACCCCTTCCCATGAAAGTGTTTCTCGCCAGTCACTGCTTAGGGCTACATCAAGAGGAAACAAAACGTAGAGATAGAACGTGAAACTACTTTGTTGTGTCAAGTTTCAAGAAGCTAGCACAAACCGTCTTGGATTTAGAGTTCCAAATACATCTATCAATATAGGAGAAAACAGAGTGAAACCTAAAAATTCAAACTGTTACTGGAAATGAACGCTTCAACATAGAAGAACGAAATTTGGGGAACCAAGTCGCCTTAGTGTACTGATCATTACCTGAAAGTATCATCCAGTTTGGGTGAAAAAATATTTGCTGAGATTTCTGGAGATTCGTAATTTTTGGAAGCTTGGCAACCCCTTCCCATGAAAGTGTTTCTCGCCAGTCACTGCTTAGGGCAACATCAAGAGGAAACAAAACGTAGAGATAGAACGTGAAACTACTTTGTTGTGTCAAGTTTCAAGAAGCTAGAACAAACCGTGTTGGATTTAGAGTTCCAAATACATCTATCAATATAGGAGAAAACAGAGTGAAACCTAAAAATTCAAACTGTTACTGGAAATGAACGCTTCAACATAGAAGAACGAAATTTGGGGAACCAAGTCGCCTTAGTGTACTGATCATTACCTGAAAGTATCATCCAGTTTGGGTGAAAAAATATTTGCTGAGATTTCTGGAGATTCGTAATTTTTGGAAGCTTGGCAACCCCTTCCCATGAAAGTGTTTCTCGCCAGTCACTGCTTAGGGCTACATCAAGAGGAAACAAAACGTAGAGATAGAACGTGAAACTACTTTGTTGTGTCAAGTTTCAAGAAGCTAGCACAAACCGTCTTGGATTTAGAGTTCCAAATACATCTATCAATATAGGAGAAAACAGAGTGAAACGTAAAAATTCAAACTGTTACTGGAAATGAACGCTTCAACATAGAAGAACGAAATTTGGGGAACCAAGTCGCCTTAGTGTACTGATCATTACCTGAAAGTATCATCCAGTTTGGGTGAAAAAATATTTGCTGAGATTTCTGGAGATTCGTAATTTTTGGAAGCTTGGCAACCCCTTCCCATGAAAGTGTTTCTCGCCAGTCACTGCTTAGGGCAACATCAAGAGGAAACAAAACGTAGAGATAGAACGTGAAACTACTTTGTTGTGTCAAGTTTCAAGAAGCTAGCACAAACCGTCTTGGATTTAGAGTTCCAAATACATCTATCAATATAGGAGAAAACAGAGTGAAACCTAAAAATTCAAACTGTTACTGGAAATGAACGCTTCAACATAGAAGAACGAAATTTGGGGAACCAAGTCGCCTTAGTGTACTGATCATTACCTGAAAGTATCATCCAGTTTGGGTGAAAAAATATTTGCTGAGATTTCTGGAGATTCGTAATTTTTGGAAGCTTGGCAACCCCTTCCCATGAAAGTGTTTCTCGCCAGTCACTGCTTAGGGCTACATCAAGAGGAAACAAAACGTAGAGATAGAATGTGAAACTACTTTGTTGTGTCAAGCTTCAAGAAGCTACCACAAATCGTGTTGGGTTTAGAGTTCCAATACATCTATCAATATAGGAGAAAACAGAGTGAAACTTAAAAATTCAAACTGTTAGTGGAAATGAACGCTTCAACATAGAAGAACGAAATTTGGGGAACCAAGTCGCCTTAGTGTACTGATCATTACCTGAAAGTATCATCCAGTTTGGGTGAAAAAATATTTGCTGAGATTTCTGGAGATTCGTAATTTTTGGAAGCTTGGCAACCCCTTCCCATGAAAGTGTTTCTCGCCAGTCACTGCTTAGGGCTACATCAAGAGGAAACAAAACGTAGAGATAGAACGTGAAACTACTTTGTTGTGTCAAGTTTCAAGAAGCTAGCACAAACCGTCTTGGATTTAGAGTTCCAAATACATCTATCAATATAGGAGAAAACAGTGAAACCTAAAAATTCAAACTGTTACTGGAAATGAACGCTTCAACATAGAAGAACGAAATTTGGGGAACCAAGTCGCCTTAGTGTACTGATCATTACCTGAAAGTATCATCCAGTTTGGGTGAAAAAATATTTGCTGAGATTTCTGGAGATTCGTAATTTTTGGAAGCTTGGCAACCCCTTCCCATGAAAGTGTTTCTCGCCAGTCACTGCTTAGGGCTACATCAAGAGGAAACAAAACGTAGAGATAGAACGTGAAACTACTTTGTTGTGTCAAGTTTCAAGAAGCTAGCACAAACCGTCTTGGATTTAGAGTTCCAAATACATCTATCAATATAGGAGAAAACAGAGTGAAACCTAAAAATTCAAACTGTTACTGGAAATGAACGCTTCAACATAGAAGAACGAAATTTGGGGAACCAAGTCGCCTTAGTGTACTGATCATTACCTGAAAGTATCATCCAGTTTGGGTGAAAAAATATTTGCTGAGATTTCTGGAGATTCGTAATTTTTGGAAGCTTGGCAACCCCTTCCCATGAAAGTGTTTCTCGCCAGTCACTGCTTAGGGCAACATCAAGAGGAAACAAAACGTAGAGATAGAACGTGAAACTACTTTGTTGTGTCAAGTTTCAAGAAGCTAGAACAAACCGTGTTGGATTTAGAGTTCCAAATACATCTATCAATATAGGAGAAAACAGAGTGAAACCTAAAAATTCAAACTGTTACTGGAAATGAACGCTTCAACATAGAAGAACGAAATTTGGGGAACCAAGTCGCCTTAGTGTACTGATCATTACCTGAAAGTATCATCCAGTTTGGGTGAAAAAATATTTGCTGAGATTTCTGGAGATTCGTAATTTTTGGAAGCTTGGCAACCCCTTCCCATGAAAGTGTTTCTCGCCAGTCACTGCTTAGGGCTACATCAAGAGGAAACAAAACGTAGAGATAGAATGTGAAACTACTTTGTTGTGTCAAGCTTCAAGAAGCTACCACAAATCGTGTTGGGTTTAGAGTTCCAATACATCTATCAATATAGGAGAAAACAGAGTGAAACTTAAAAATTCAAACTGTTAGTGGAAATGAACGCTTCAACATAGAAGAACGAAATTTGGGGAACCAAGTCGCCTTAGTGTACTGATCATTACCTGAAAGTATCATCCAGTTTGGGTGAAAAAATATTTGCTGAGATTTCTGGAGATTCGTAATTTTTGGAAGCTTGGCAACCCCTTCCCATGAAAGTGTTTCTCGCCAGTCACTGCTTAGGGCTACATCAAGAGGAAACAAAACGTAGAGATAGAACGTGAAACTACTTTGTTGTGTCAAGTTTCAAGAAGCTAGCACAAACCGTCTTGGATTTAGAGTTCCAAATACATCTATCAATATAGGAGAAAACAGTGAAACCTAAAAATTCAAACTGTTACTGGAAATGAACGCTTCAACATAGAAGAACGAAATTTGGGGAACCAAGTCGCCTTAGTGTACTGATCATTACCTGAAAGTATCATCCAGTTTGGGTGAAAAAATATTTGCTGAGATTTCTGGAGATTCGTAATTTTTGGAAGCTTGGCAACCCCTTCCCATGAAAGTGTTTCTCGCCAGTCACTGCTTAGGGCAACATCAAGAGGAAACAAAACGTAGAGATAGAACGTGAAACTACTTTGTTGTGTCAAGTTTCAAGAAGCTAGAACAAACCGTGTTGGATTTAGAGTTCCAAATACATCTATCAATATAGGAGAAAACAGAGTGAAACCTAAAAATTCAAACTGTTACTGGAAATGAACGCTTCAACATAGAAGAACGAAATTTGGGGAACCAAGTCGCCTTAGTGTACTGATCATTACCTGAAAGTATCATCCAGTTTGGGTGAAAAAATATTTGCTGAGATTTCTGGAGATTCGTAATTTTTGGAAGCTTGGCAACCCCTTCCCATGAAAGTGTTTCTCGCCAGTCACTGCTTAGGGCTACATCAAGAGGAAACAAAACGTAGAGATAGAACGTGAAACTACTTTGTTGTGTCAAGTTTCAAGAAGCTAGCACAAACCGTCTTGGATTTAGAGTTCCAAATACATCTATCAATATAGGAGAAAACAGAGTGAAACGTAAAAATTCAAACTGTTACTGGAAATGAACGCTTCAACATAGAAGAACGAAATTTGGGGAACCAAGTCGCCTTAGTGTACTGATCATTACCTGAAAGTATCATCCAGTTTGGGTGAAAAAATATTTGCTGAGATTTCTGGAGATTCGTAATTTTTGGAAGCTTGGCAACCCCTTCCCATGAAAGTGTTTCTCGCCAGTCACTGCTTAGGGCAACATCAAGAGGAAACAAAACGTAGAGATAGAACGTGAAACTACTTTGTTGTGTCAAGTTTCAAGAAGCTAGCACAAACCGTCTTGGATTTAGAGTTCCAAATACATCTATCAATATAGGAGAAAACAGAGTGAAACCTAAAAATTCAAACTGTTACTGGAAATGAACGCTTCAACATAGAAGAACGAAATTTGGGGAACCAAGTCGCCTTAGTGTACTGATCATTACCTGAAAGTATCATCCAGTTTGGGTGAAAAAATATTTGCTGAGATTTCTGGAGATTCGTAATTTTTGGAAGCTTGGCAACCCCTTCCCATGAAAGTGTTTCTCGCCAGTCACTGCTTAGGGCTACATCAAGAGGAAACAAAACGTAGAGATAGAATGTGAAACTACTTTGTTGTGTCAAGTTTCAAGAAGCTAGCACAAACCATGTTGGATTTAGAGTTCCAAATACATCTATCAATATAGGAGAAAACAGAGTGAAACCTAAAAATTCAAACTGTTACTGGAAATGAACGCTTCAACATAGAAGAATGAAATTTGGGGAACCAAGTCGCCTTAGTGTACTGATCATTACCTGAAAGTATCATCCAGTTTGGGTGAAAAAATATTTGCTGAGATTTCTGGAGATTCGTAATTTTTGGAGACTTGGCAAACCCTTCCCATGAAAGTGTTTCTCGCCAGTCACTGCTTAGGGCTACATCAAGAGGAAACAAAACGTAGAGATAGAACGTGAAACTACTTTGCTGTGTCAAGTTTCAAGAAGCTAGCACAAACCGTTTTGGATTTAGCGTTCCAAATACATCTATCAATATAGGAGAAAAGAGAGTGAAACCTAAAAATTCAAACTGTTACTGGAAATGAACGCTTCAACATAGAAGAATGAAATTTGGGGAACCAAGTCGCCTTAGTGTACTGATCATTACCTGAAAGTATCATCCAGTTTGGGTGAAAAAATATTTGCTGAGATTTCTGGAGATTCGTAATTTTTGGAGACTTGGCAAACCCTTCCCATGAAAGTGTTTCTCGCCAGTCACTGCTTAGGGCTACATGAAGAGGAAACAAAACGTAGAGATAGAACGTGAAACTACTTTGTTGTGTCAAGTTTCAAGAAGCTAGAACAAACCGTGTTGGATTTAGAGTTCCAAATACATCTATCAATATAGGAGAAAACAGAGTGAAACCTAAAAATTCAAACTGTTACTGGAAATGAACGCTTCAACATAGAAGAACGAAATTTGGGGAACCAAGTCGCCTTAGTGTACTGATCATTACCTGAAAGTATCATCCAGTTTGGGTGAAAAAATATTTGCTGAGATTTCTGGAGATTCGTAATTTTTGGAAGCTTGGCAACCCCTTCCCATGAAAGTGTTTCTCGCCAGTCACTGCTTAGGGCTACATCAAGAGGAAACAAAACGTAGAGATAGAACGTGAAACTACTTTGTTGTGTCAAGTTTCAAGAAGCTAGCACAAACCGTGTTGGATTTAGAGTTCCAAATACATCTATCAATATAGGAGAAAACAGAGTGAAACCTAAAAATTCAAACTGTTACTGGAAATGAACGCTTCAACATAGAAGAACGAAATTTGGGGAACCAAGTCGCCTTAGTGTACTGATCATTACCTGAAAGTATCATCCAGTTTGGGTGAAAAAATATTTGCTGAGATTTCTGGAGATTCGTAATTTTTGGAAGCTTGGCAACCCCTTCCCATGAAAGTGTTTCTCGCCAGTCACTGCTTAGGGCTACATCAAGAGGAAACAAAACGTAGAGATAGAATGTGAAACTACTTTGTTGTGTCAAGTTTCAAGAAGCTAGCACAAACCATGTTGGATTTAGAGTTCCAAATACATCTATCAATATAGGAGAAAACAGAGTGAAACCTAAAAATTCAAACTGTTACTGGAAATGAACGCTTCAACATAGAAGAATGAAATTTGGGGAACCAAGTCGCCTTAGTGTACTGATCATTACCTGAAAGTATCATCCAGTTTGGGTGAAAAAATATTTGCTGAGATTTCTGGAGATTCGTAATTTTTGGAGACTTGGCAAACCCTTCCCATGAAAGTGTTTCTCGCCAGTCACTGCTTAGGGCTACATCAAGAGGAAACAAAACGTAGAGATAGAACGTGAAACTACTTTGCTGTGTCAAGTTTCAAGAAGCTAGCACAAACCGTTTTGGATTTAGCGTTCCAAATACATCTATCAATATAGGAGAAAAGAGAGTGAAACCTAAAAATTCAAACTGTTACTGGAAATGAACGCTTCAACATAGAAGAATGAAATTTGGGGAACCAAGTCGCCTTAGTGTACTGATCATTACCTGAAAGTATCATCCAGTTTGGGTGAAAAAATATTTGCTGAGATTTCTGGAGATTCGTAATTTTTGGAGACTTGGCAAACCCTTCCCATGAAAGTGTTTCTCGCCAGTCACTGCTTAGGGCTACATGAAGAGGAAACAAAACGTAGAGATAGAACGTGAAACTACTTTGTTGTGTCAAGTTTCAAGAAGCTAGCAAAACCGTGTTGGATTTAGAGTTCCAAATACATCTATCAATATAGGAGAAAACAGAGTGAAACCTAAAAATTCAAACTGTTACTGGAAATGAACGCTTCAACACAGAAGAACGAAATTTGGGGAACCAAGTCGTCTTAGTGTACTGATCATTACCTGAAAGTATCATCCAGTTTGGGTGAAAAAAATATTTGCTGAGATTTCTGGAGATTCGTAATTTTGGGAAGCTTGGCAACCCCTTCCCATGAAAGTGTTACTCGCCAGTCACTGCTTAGGGCAACATCAAGAGGAAACAAAACGTAGAGATAGAACGTGAAACTACTTTGTTGTGTCAAGTTTCAAGAAGCTAGAACAAACCGTGTTGGATTTAGAGTTCCAAATACATCTATCAATATAGGAGAAAACAGAGTGAAACCTAAAAATTCAAACTGTTACTGGAAATGAACGCTTCAACATAGAAGAACGAAATTTGGGGAACCAAGTCGCCTTAGTGTACTGATCATTACCTGAAAGTATCATCCAGTTTGGGTGAAAAAATATTTGCTGAGATTTCTGGAGATTCGTAATTTTTGGAAGCTTGGCAACCCCTTCCCATGAAAGTGTTTCTCGCCAGTCACTGCTTAGGGCTACATCAAGAGGAAACAAAACGTAGAGATAGAACGTGAAACTACTTTGTTGTGTCAAGTTTCAAGAAGCTAGCACAAACCGTCTTGGATTTAGAGTTCCAAATACATCTATCAATATAGGAGAAAACAGAGTGAAACCTAAAAATTCAAACTGTTACTGGAAATGAACGCTTCAACATAGAAGAACGAAATTTGGGGAACCAAGTCGCCTTAGTGTACTGATCATTACCTGAAAGTATCATCCAGTTTGGGTGAAAAAATATTTGCTGAGATTTCTGGAGATTCGTAATTTTTGGAAGCTTGGCAACCCCTTCCCATGAAAGTGTTTCTCGCCAGTCACTGCTTAGGGCAACATCAAGAGGAAACAAAACGTAGAGATAGAACGTGAAACTACTTTGTTGTGTCAAGTTTCAAGAAGCTAGAACAAACCGTGTTGGATTTAGAGTTCCAAATACATCTATCAATATAGGAGAAAACAGAGTGAAACCTAAAAATTCAAACTGTTACTGGAAATGAACGCTTCAACATAGAAGAACGAAATTTGGGGAACCAAGTCGCCTTAGTGTACTGATCATTACCTGAAAGTATCATCCAGTTTGGGTGAAAAAATATTTGCTGAGATTTCTGGAGATTCGTAATTTTTGGAAGCTTGGCAACCCCTTCCCATGAAAGTGTTTCTCGCCAGTCACTGCTTAGGGCTACATCAAGAGGAAACAAAACGTAGAGATAGAATGTGAAACTACTTTGTTGTGTCAAGCTTCAAGAAGCTACCACAAATCGTGTTGGGTTTAGAGTTCCAATACATCTATCAATATAGGAGAAAACAGAGTGAAACTTAAAAATTCAAACTGTTAGTGGAAATGAACGCTTCAACATAGAAGAACGAAATTTGGGGAACCAAGTCGCCTTAGTGTACTGATCATTACCTGAAAGTATCATCCAGTTTGGGTGAAAAAATATTTGCTGAGATTTCTGGAGATTCGTAATTTTTGGAAGCTTGGCAACCCCTTCCCATGAAAGTGTTTCTCGCCAGTCACTGCTTAGGGCTACATCAAGAGGAAACAAAACGTAGAGATAGAACGTGAAACTACTTTGTTGTGTCAAGTTTCAAGAAGCTAGCACAAACCGTCTTGGATTTAGAGTTCCAAATACATCTATCAATATAGGAGAAAACAGAGTGAAACCTAAAAATTCAAACTGTTACTGGAAATGAACGCTTCAACATAGAAGAACGAAATTTGGGGAACCAAGTCGCCTTAGTGTACTGATCATTACCTGAAAGTATCATCCAGTTTGGGTGAAAAAATATTTGCTGAGATTTCTGGAGATTCGTAATTTTTGGAAGCTTGGCAACCCCTTCCCATGAAAGTGTTTCTCGCCAGTCACTGCTTAGGGCTACATCAAGAGGAAACAAAACGTAGAGATAGAATGTGAAACTACTTTGTTGTGTCAAGTTTCAAGAAGCTAGCACAAACCATGTTGGATTTAGAGTTCCAAATACATCTATCAATATAGGAGAAAACAGAGTGAAACCTAAAAATTCAAACTGTTACTGGAAATGAACGCTTCAACATAGAAGAATGAAATTTGGGGAACCAAGTCGCCTTAGTGTACTGATCATTACCTGAAAGTATCATCCAGTTTGGGTGAAAAAATATTTGCTGAGATTTCTGGAGATTCGTAATTTTTGGAGACTTGGCAAACCCTTCCCATGAAAGTGTTTCTCGCCAGTCACTGCTTAGGGCTACATGAAGAGGAAACAAAACGTAGAGATAGAACGTGAAACTACTTTGTTGTGTCAAGTTTCAAGAAGCTAGCAAAACCGTGTTGGATTTAGAGTTCCAAATACATCTATCAATATAGGAGAAAACAGAGTGAAACCTAAAAATTCAAACTGTTACTGGAAATGAACGCTTCAACACAGAAGAACGAAATTTGGGGAACCAAGTCGTCTTAGTGTACTGATCATTACCTGAAAGTATCATCCAGTTTGGGTGAAAAAAATATTTGCTGAGATTTCTGGAGATTCGTAATTTTTGGAAGCTTGGCAACCCCTTCCCATGAAAGTGTTACTCGCCAGTCACTGCTTAGGGCAACATCAAGAGGAAACAAAACGTAGAGATAGAACGTGAAACTACTTTGTTGTGTCAAGTTTCAAGAAGCTAGCACAAACCGTCTTGGATTTAGAGTTCCAAATACATCTATCAATATAGGAGAAAACAGAGTGAAACCTAAAAATTCAAACTGTTACTGGAAATGAACGCTTCAACATAGAAGAACGAAATTTGGGGAACCAAGTCGCCTTAGTGTACTGATCATTACCTGAAAGTATCATCCAGTTTGGGTGAAAAAATATTTGCTGAGATTTCTGGAGATTCGTAATTTTTGGAAGCTTGGCAACCCCTTCCCATGAAAGTGTTTCTCGCCAGTCACTGCTTAGGGCAACATCAAGAGGAAACAAAACGTAGAGATAGAACGTGAAACTACTTTGTTGTGTCAAGTTTCAAGAAGCTAGAACAAACCGTGTTGGATTTAGAGTTCCAAATACATCTATCAATATAGGAGAAAACAGAGTGAAACCTAAAAATTCAAACTGTTACTGGAAATGAACGCTTCAACATAGAAGAACGAAATTTGGGGAACCAAGTCGCCTTAGTGTACTGATCATTACCTGAAAGTATCATCCAGTTTGGGTGAAAAAATATTTGCTGAGATTTCTGGAGATTCGTAATTTTTGGAAGCTTGGCAACCCCTTCCCATGAAAGTGTTTCTCGCCAGTCACTGCTTAGGGCTACATCAAGAGGAAACAAAACGTAGAGATAGAATGTGAAACTACTTTGTTGTGTCAAGCTTCAAGAAGCTACCACAAATCGTGTTGGGTTTAGAGTTCCAATACATCTATCAATATAGGAGAAAACAGAGTGAAACTTAAAAATTCAAACTGTTAGTGGAAATGAACGCTTCAACATAGAAGAACGAAATTTGGGGAACCAAGTCGCCTTAGTGTACTGATCATTACCTGAAAGTATCATCCAGTTTGGGTGAAAAAATATTTGCTGAGATTTCTGGAGATTCGTAATTTTTGGAAGCTTGGCAACCCCTTCCCATGAAAGTGTTTCTCGCCAGTCACTGCTTAGGGCTACATCAAGAGGAAACAAAACGTAGAGATAGAACGTGAAACTACTTTGTTGTGTCAAGTTTCAAGAAGCTAGCACAAACCGTCTTGGATTTAGAGTTCCAAATACATCTATCAATATAGGAGAAAACAGAGTGAAACCTAAAAATTCAAACTGTTACTGGAAATGAACGCTTCAACATAGAAGAACGAAATTTGGGGAACCAAGTCGCCTTAGTGTACTGATCATTACCTGAAAGTATCATCCAGTTTGGGTGAAAAAATATTTGCTGAGATTTCTGGAGATTCGTAATTTTTGGAAGCTTGGCAACCCCTTCCCATGAAAGTGTTTCTCGCCAGTCACTGCTTAGGGCAACATCAAGAGGAAACAAAACGTAGAGATAGAACGTGAAACTACTTTGTTGTGTCAAGTTTCAAGAAGCTAGAACAAACCGTGTTGGATTTAGAGTTCCAAATACATCTATCAATATAGGAGAAAACAGAGTGAAACCTAAAAATTCAAACTGTTACTGGAAATGAACGCTTCAACATAGAAGAACGAAATTTGGGGAACCAAGTCGCCTTAGTGTACTGATCATTACCTGAAAGTATCATCCAGTTTGGGTGAAAAAATATTTGCTGAGATTTCTGGAGATTCGTAATTTTTGGAAGCTTGGCAACCCCTTCCCATGAAAGTGTTTCTCGCCAGTCACTGCTTAGGGCTACATCAAGAGGAAACAAAACGTAGAGATAGAACGTGAAACTACTTTGTTGTGTCAAGTTTCAAGAAGCTAGCACAAACCGTCTTGGATTTAGAGTTCCAAATACATCTATCAATATAGGAGAAAACAGAGTGAAACCTAAAAATTCAAACTGTTACTGGAAATGAACGCTTCAACATAGAAGAACGAAATTTGGGGAACCAAGTCGCCTTAGTGTACTGATCATTACCTGAAAGTATCATCCAGTTTGGGTGAAAAAATATTTGCTGAGATTTCTGGAGATTCGTAATTTTTGGAAGCTTGGCAACCCCTTCCCATGAAAGTGTTTCTCGCCAGTCACTGCTTAGGGCAACATCAAGAGGAAACAAAACGTAGAGATAGAACGTGAAACTACTTTGTTGTGTCAAGTTTCAAGAAGCTAGAACAAACCGTGTTGGATTTAGAGTTCCAAATACATCTATCAATATAGGAGAAAACAGAGTGAAACCTAAAAATTCAAACTGTTACTGGAAATGAACGCTTCAACATAGAAGAACGAAATTTGGGGAACCAAGTCGCCTTAGTGTACTGATCATTACCTGAAAGTATCATCCAGTTTGGGTGAAAAAATATTTGCTGAGATTTCTGGAGATTCGTAATTTTTGGAAGCTTGGCAACCCCTTCCCATGAAAGTGTTTCTCGCCAGTCACTGCTTAGGGCTACATCAAGAGGAAACAAAACGTAGAGATAGAATGTGAAACTACTTTGTTGTGTCAAGCTTCAAGAAGCTACCACAAATCGTGTTGGGTTTAGAGTTCCAATACATCTATCAATATAGGAGAAAACAGAGTGAAACTTAAAAATTCAAACTGTTAGTGGAAATGAACGCTTCAACATAGAAGAACGAAATTTGGGGAACCAAGTCGCCTTAGTGTACTGATCATTACCTGAAAGTATCATCCAGTTTGGGTGAAAAAATATTTGCTGAGATTTCTGGAGATTCGTAATTTTTGGAAGCTTGGCAACCCCTTCCCATGAAAGTGTTTCTCGCCAGTCACTGCTTAGGGCTACATCAAGAGGAAACAAAACGTAGAGATAGAACGTGAAACTACTTTGTTGTGTCAAGTTTCAAGAAGCTAGCACAAACCGTCTTGGATTTAGAGTTCCAAATACATCTATCAATATAGGAGAAAACAGTGAAACCTAAAAATTCAAACTGTTACTGGAAATGAACGCTTCAACATAGAAGAACGAAATTTGGGGAACCAAGTCGCCTTAGTGTACTGATCATTACCTGAAAGTATCATCCAGTTTGGGTGAAAAAATATTTGCTGAGATTTCTGGAGATTCGTAATTTTTGGAAGCTTGGCAACCCCTTCCCATGAAAGTGTTTCTCGCCAGTCACTGCTTAGGGCAACATCAAGAGGAAACAAAACGTAGAGATAGAACGTGAAACTACTTTGTTGTGTCAAGTTTCAAGAAGCTAGAACAAACCGTGTTGGATTTAGAGTTCCAAATACATCTATCAATATAGGAGAAAACAGAGTGAAACCTAAAAATTCAAACTGTTACTGGAAATGAACGCTTCAACATAGAAGAACGAAATTTGGGGAACCAAGTCGCCTTAGTGTACTGATCATTACCTGAAAGTATCATCCAGTTTGGGTGAAAAAATATTTGCTGAGATTTCTGGAGATTCGTAATTTTTGGAGACTTGGCAAACCCTTCCCATGAAAGTGTTTCTCGCCAGTCACTGCTTAGGGCTACATCAAGAGGAAACAAAACGTAGAGATAGAACGTGAAACTACTTTGCTGTGTCAAGTTTCAAGAAGCTAGCACAAACCGTTTTGGATTTAGCGTTCCAAATACATCTATCAATATAGGAGAAAAGAGAGTGAAACCTAAAAATTCAAACTGTTACTGGAAATGAACGCTTCAACATAGAAGAATGAAATTTGGGGAACCAAGTCGCCTTAGTGTACTGATCATTACCTGAAAGTATCATCCAGTTTGGGTGAAAAAATATTTGCTGAGATTTCTGGAGATTCGTAATTTTTGGAGACTTGGCAAACCCTTCCCATGAAAGTGTTTCTCGCCAGTCACTGCTTAGGGCTACATCAAGAGGAAACAAAACGTAGAGATAGAACGTGAAACTACTTTGTTGTGTCAAGTTTCAAGAAGCTAGCAAAACCGTGTTGGATTTAGAGTTCCAAATACATCTATCAATATAGGAGAAAACAGAGTGAAACCTAAAAATTCAAACTGTTACTGGAAATGAACGCTTCAACACAGAAGAACGAAATTTGGGGAACCAAGTCGTCTTAGTGTACTGATCATTACCTGAAAGTATCATCCAGTTTGGGTGAAAAAAATATTTGCTGAGATTTCTGGAGATTCGTAATTTTTGGAAGCTTGGCAACCCCTTCCCATGAAAGTGTTACTCGCCAGTCACTGCTTAGGGCAACATCAAGAGGAAACAAAACGTAGAGATAGAACGTGAAACTACTTTGTTGTGTCAAGTTTCAAGAAGCTAGAACAAACCGTGTTGGATTTAGAGTTCCAAATACATCTATCAATATAGGAGAAAACAGAGTGAAACCTAAAAATTCAAACTGTTACTGGAAATGAACGCTTCAACATAGAAGAACGAAATTTGGGGAACCAAGTCGCCTTAGTGTACTGATCATTACCTGAAAGTATCATCCAGTTGGGGTGAAAAAATATTTGCTGAGATTTCTGGAGATTCGTAATTTTTGGAAGCTTGGCAACCCCTTCCCATGAAAGTGTTTCTCGCCAGTCACTGCTTAGGGCAACATCAAGAGGAAACAAAACGTAGAGATAGAACGTGAAACTACTTTGTTGTGTCAAGTTTCAAGAAGCTAGAACAAACCGTGTTGGATTTAGAGTTCCAAATACATCTATCAATATAGGAGAAAACAGAGTGAAACCTAAAAATTCAAACTGTTACTGGAAATGAACGCTTCAACATAGAAGAACGAAATTTGGGGAACCAAGTCGCCTTAGTGTACTGATCATTACCTGAAAGTATCATCCAGTTTGGGTGAAAAAATATTTGCTGAGATTTCTGGAGATTCGTAATTTTTGGAAGCTTGGCAACCCCTTCCCATGAAAGTGTTTCTCGCCAGTCACTGCTTAGGGCTACATCAAGAGGAAACAAAACGTAGAGATAGAATGTGAAACTACTTTGTTGTGTCAAGCTTCAAGAAGCTACCACAAATCGTGTTGGGTTTAGAGTTCCAATACATCTATCAATATAGGAGAAAACAGAGTGAAACTTAAAAATTCAAACTGTTAGTGGAAATGAACGCTTCAACATAGAAGAACGAAATTTGGGGAACCAAGTCGCCTTAGTGTACTGATCATTACCTGAAAGTATCATCCAGTTTGGGTGAAAAAATATTTGCTGAGATTTCTGGAGATTCGTAATTTTTGGAAGCTTGGCAACCCCTTCCCATGAAAGTGTTTCTCGCCAGTCACTGCTTAGGGCTACATCAAGAGGAAACAAAACGTAGAGATAGAACGTGAAACTACTTTGTTGTGTCAAGTTTCAAGAAGCTAGCACAAACCGTCTTGGATTTAGAGTTCCAAATACATCTATCAATATAGGAGAAAACAGAGTGAAACCTAAAAATTCAAACTGTTACTGGAAATGAACGCTTCAACATAGAAGAACGAAATTTGGGGAACCAAGTCGCCTTAGTGTACTGATCATTACCTGAAAGTATCATCCAGTTTGGGTGAAAAAATATTTGCTGAGATTTCTGGAGATTCGTAATTTTTGGAAGCTTGGCAACCCCTTCCCATGAAAGTGTTTCTCGCCAGTCACTGCTTAGGGCTACATCAAGAGGAAACAAAACGTAGAGATAGAATGTGAAACTACTTTGTTGTGTCAAGTTTCAAGAAGCTAGCACAAACCATGTTGGATTTAGAGTTCCAAATACATCTATCAATATAGGAGAAAACAGAGTGAAACCTAAAAATTCAAACTGTTACTGGAAATGAACGCTTCAACATAGAAGAATGAAATTTGGGGAACCAAGTCGCCTTAGTGTACTGATCATTACCTGAAAGTATCATCCAGTTTGGGTGAAAAAATATTTGCTGAGATTTCTGGAGATTCGTAATTTTTGGAGACTTGGCAAACCCTTCCCATGAAAGTGTTTCTCGCCAGTCACTGCTTAGGGCTACATCAAGAGGAAACAAAACGTAGAGATAGAACGTGAAACTACTTTGCTGTGTCATGTTTCAAGAAGCTAGCACAAACCGTTTTGGATTTAGCGTTCCAAATACATCTATCAATATAGGAGAAAAGAGAGTGAAACCTAAAAATTCAAACTGTTACTGGAAATGAACGCTTCAACATAGAAGAATGAAATTTGGGGAACCAAGTCGCCTTAGTGTACTGATCATTACCTGAAAGTATCATCCAGTTTGGGTGAAAAAATATTTGCTGAGATTTCTGGAGATTCGTAATTTTTGGAGACTTGGCAAACCCTTCCCATGAAAGTGTTTCTCGCCAGTCACTGCTTAGGGCTACATGAAGAGGAAACAAAACGTAGAGATAGAACGTGAAACTACTTTGTTGTGTCAAGTTTCAAGAAGCTAGAACAAACCGTGTTGGATTTAGAGTTCCAAATACATCTATCAATATAGGAGAAAACAGAGTGAAACCTAAAAATTCAAACTGTTACTGGAAATGAACGCTTCAACATAGAAGAACGAAATTTGGGGAACCAAGTCGCCTTAGTGTACTGATCATTACCTGAAAGTATCATCCAGTTTGGGTGAAAAAATATTTGCTGAGATTTCTGGAGATTCGTAATTTTTGGAAGCTTGGCAACCCCTTCCCATGAAAGTGTTTCTCGCCAGTCACTGCTTAGGGCTACATCAAGAGGAAACAAAACGTAGAGATAGAACGTGAAACTACTTTGTTGTGTCAAGTTTCAAGAAGCTAGCACAAACCGTCTTGGATTTAGAGTTCCAAATACATCTATCAATATAGGAGAAAACAGAGTGAAACCTAAAAATTCAAACTGTTACTGGAAATGAACGCTTCAACATAGAAGAACGAAATTTGGGGAACCAAGTCGCCTTAGTGTACTGATCATTACCTGAAAGTATCATCCAGTTTGGGTGAAAAAATATTTGCTGAGATTTCTGGAGATTCGTAATTTTTGGAAGCTTGGCAACCCCTTCCCATGAAAGTGTTTCTCGCCAGTCACTGCTTAGGGCTACATCAAGAGGAAACAAAACGTAGAGATAGAATGTGAAACTACTTTGTTGTGTCAAGCTTCAAGAAGCTACCACAAATCGTGTTGGGTTTAGAGTTCCAATACATCTATCAATATAGGAGAAAACAGAGTGAAACTTAAAAATTCAAACTGTTAGTGGAAATGAACGCTTCAACATAGAAGAACGAAATTTGGGGAACCAAGTCGCCTTAGTGTACTGATCATTACCTGAAAGTATCATCCAGTTTGGGTGAAAAAATATTTGCTGAGATTTCTGGAGATTCGTAATTTTTGGAAGCTTGGCAACCCCTTCCCATGAAAGTGTTTCTCGCCAGTCACTGCTTAGGGCTACATCAAGAGGAAACAAAACGTAGAGATAGAACGTGAAACTACTTTGTTGTGTCAAGTTTCAAGAAGCTAGCACAAACCGTCTTGGATTTAGAGTTCCAAATACATCTATCAATATAGGAGAAAACAGAGTGAAACCTAAAAATTCAAACTGTTACTGGAAATGAACGCTTCAACATAGAAGAACGAAATTTGGGGAACCAAGTCGCCTTAGTGTACTGATCATTACCTGAAAGTATCATCCAGTTTGGGTGAAAAAATATTTGCTGAGATTTCTGGAGATTCGTAATTTTTGGAGACTTGGCAAACCCTTCCCATGAAAGTGTTTCTCGCCAGTCACTGCTTAGGGCTACATCAAGAGGAAACAAAACGTAGAGATAGAACGTGAAACTACTTTGCTGTGTCATGTTTCAAGAAGCTAGCACAAACCGTTTTGGATTTAGCGTTCCAAATACATCTATCAATATAGGAGAAAAGAGAGTGAAACCTAAAAATTCAAACTGTTACTGGAAATGAACGCTTCAACATAGAAGAATGAAATTTGGGGAACCAAGTCGCCTTAGTGTACTGATCATTACCTGAAAGTATCATCCAGTTTGGGTGAAAAAATATTTGCTGAGATTTCTGGAGATTCGTAATTTTTGGAGACTTGGCAAACCCTTCCCATGAAAGTGTTTCTCGCCAGTCACTGCTTAGGGCTACATCAAGAGGAAACAAAACGTAGAGATAGAACGTGAAACTACTTTGCTGTGTCATGTTTCAAGAAGCTAGCACAAACCGTTTTGGATTTAGCGTTCCAAATACATCTATCAATATAGGAGAAAAGAGAGTGAAACCTAAAAATTCAAACTGTTACTGGAAATGAACGCTTCAACATAGAAGAATGAAATTTGGGGAACCAAGTCGCCTTAGTGTACTGATCATTACCTGAAAGTATCATCCAGTTTGGGTGAAAAAATATTTGCTGAGATTTCTGGAGATTCGTAATTTTTGGAGACTTGGCAAACCCTTCCCATGAAAGTGTTTCTCGCCAGTCACTGCTTAGGGCTACATGAAGAGGAAACAAAACGTAGAGATAGAACGTGAAACTACTTTGTTGTGTCAAGTTTCAAGAAGCTAGCACAAACCGTCTTGGATTTAGAGTTCCAAATACATCTATCAATATAGGAGAAAACAGAGTGAAACCTAAAAATTCAAACTGTTACTGGAAATGAACGCTTCAACATAGAAGAACGAAATTTGGGGAACCAAGTCGCCTTAGTGTACTGATCATTACCTGAAAGTATCATCCAGTTTGGGTGAAAAAATATTTGCTGAGATTTCTGGAGATTCGTAATTTTTGGAAGCTTGGCAACCCCTTCCCATGAAAGTGTTTCTCGCCAGTCACTGCTTAGGGCAACATCAAGAGGAAACAAAACGTAGAGATAGAACGTGAAACTACTTTGTTGTGTCAAGTTTCAAGAAGCTAGAACAAACCGTGTTGGATTTAGAGTTCCAAATACATCTATCAATATAGGAGAAAACAGAGTGAAACCTAAAAATTCAAACTGTTACTGGAAATGAACGCTTCAACATAGAAGAACGAAATTTGGGGAACCAAGTCGCCTTAGTGTACTGATCATTACCTGAAAGTATCATCCAGTTTGGGTGAAAAAATATTTGCTGAGATTTCTGGAGATTCGTAATTTTTGGAAGCTTGGCAACCCCTTCCCATGAAAGTGTTTCTCGCCAGTCACTGCTTAGGGCTACATCAAGAGGAAACAAAACGTAGAGATAGAATGTGAAACTACTTTGTTGTGTCAAGCTTCAAGAAGCTACCACAAATCGTGTTGGGTTTAGAGTTCCAATACATCTATCAATATAGGAGAAAACAGAGTGAAACTTAAAAATTCAAACTGTTAGTGGAAATGAACGCTTCAACATAGAAGAACGAAATTTGGGGAACCAAGTCGCCTTAGTGTACTGATCATTACCTGAAAGTATCATCCAGTTTGGGTGAAAAAATATTTGCTGAGATTTCTGGAGATTCGTAATTTTTGGAAGCTTGGCAACCCCTTCCCATGAAAGTGTTTCTCGCCAGTCACTGCTTAGGGCTACATCAAGAGGAAACAAAACGTAGAGATAGAACGTGAAACTACTTTGTTGTGTCAAGTTTCAAGAAGCTAGCACAAACCGTCTTGGATTTAGAGTTCCAAATACATCTATCAATATAGGAGAAAACAGTGAAACCTAAAAATTCAAACTGTTACTGGAAATGAACGCTTCAACATAGAAGAACGAAATTTGGGGAACCAAGTCGCCTTAGTGTACTGATCATTACCTGAAAGTATCATCCAGTTTGGGTGAAAAAATATTTGCTGAGATTTCTGGAGATTCGTAATTTTTGGAAGCTTGGCAACCCCTTCCCATGAAAGTGTTTCTCGCCAGTCACTGCTTAGGGCTACATCAAGAGGAAACAAAACGTAGAGATAGAACGTGAAACTACTTTGTTGTGTCAAGTTTCAAGAAGCTAGCACAAACCGTCTTGGATTTAGAGTTCCAAATACATCTATCAATATAGGAGAAAACAGAGTGAAACCTAAAAATTCAAACTGTTACTGGAAATGAACGCTTCAACATAGAAGAACGAAATTTGGGGAACCAAGTCGCCTTAGTGTACTGATCATTACCTGAAAGTATCATCCAGTTTGGGTGAAAAAATATTTGCTGAGATTTCTGGAGATTCGTAATTTTTGGAAGCTTGGCAACCCCTTCCCATGAAAGTGTTTCTCGCCAGTCACTGCTTAGGGCAACATCAAGAGGAAACAAAACGTAGAGATAGAACGTGAAACTACTTTGTTGTGTCAAGTTTCAAGAAGCTAGAACAAACCGTGTTGGATTTAGAGTTCCAAATACATCTATCAATATAGGAGAAAACAGAGTGAAACCTAAAAATTCAAACTGTTACTGGAAATGAACGCTTCAACATAGAAGAACGAAATTTGGGGAACCAAGTCGCCTTAGTGTACTGATCATTACCTGAAAGTATCATCCAGTTTGGGTGAAAAAATATTTGCTGAGATTTCTGGAGATTCGTAATTTTTGGAAGCTTGGCAACCCCTTCCCATGAAAGTGTTTCTCGCCAGTCACTGCTTAGGGCTACATCAAGAGGAAACAAAACGTAGAGATAGAATGTGAAACTACTTTGTTGTGTCAAGCTTCAAGAAGCTACCACAAATCGTGTTGGGTTTAGAGTTCCAATACATCTATCAATATAGGAGAAAACAGAGTGAAACTTAAAAATTCAAACTGTTAGTGGAAATGAACGCTTCAACATAGAAGAACGAAATTTGGGGAACCAAGTCGCCTTAGTGTACTGATCATTACCTGAAAGTATCATCCAGTTTGGGTGAAAAAATATTTGCTGAGATTTCTGGAGATTCGTAATTTTTGGAAGCTTGGCAACCCCTTCCCATGAAAGTGTTTCTCGCCAGTCACTGCTTAGGGCTACATCAAGAGGAAACAAAACGTAGAGATAGAACGTGAAACTACTTTGTTGTGTCAAGTTTCAAGAAGCTAGCACAAACCGTCTTGGATTTAGAGTTCCAAATACATCTATCAATATAGGAGAAAACAGTGAAACCTAAAAATTCAAACTGTTACTGGAAATGAACGCTTCAACATAGAAGAACGAAATTTGGGGAACCAAGTCGCCTTAGTGTACTGATCATTACCTGAAAGTATCATCCAGTTTGGGTGAAAAAATATTTGCTGAGATTTCTGGAGATTCGTAATTTTTGGAAGCTTGGCAACCCCTTCCCATGAAAGTGTTTCTCGCCAGTCACTGCTTAGGGCAACATCAAGAGGAAACAAAACGTAGAGATAGAACGTGAAACTACTTTGTTGTGTCAAGTTTCAAGAAGCTAGAACAAACCGTGTTGGATTTAGAGTTCCAAATACATCTATCAATATAGGAGAAAACAGAGTGAAACCTAAAAATTCAAACTGTTACTGGAAATGAACGCTTCAACATAGAAGAACGAAATTTGGGGAACCAAGTCGCCTTAGTGTACTGATCATTACCTGAAAGTATCATCCAGTTTGGGTGAAAAAATATTTGCTGAGATTTCTGGAGATTCGTAATTTTTGGAGACTTGGCAAACCCTTCCCATGAAAGTGTTTCTCGCCAGTCACTGCTTAGGGCTACATCAAGAGGAAACAAAACGTAGAGATAGAACGTGAAACTACTTTGCTGTGTCAAGTTTCAAGAAGCTAGCACAAACCGTTTTGGATTTAGCGTTCCAAATACATCTATCAATATAGGAGAAAAGAGAGTGAAACCTAAAAATTCAAACTGTTACTGGAAATGAACGCTTCAACATAGAAGAATGAAATTTGGGGAACCAAGTCGCCTTAGTGTACTGATCATTACCTGAAAGTATCATCCAGTTTGGGTGAAAAAATATTTGCTGAGATTTCTGGAGATTCGTAATTTTTGGAGACTTGGCAAACCCTTCCCATGAAAGTGTTTCTCGCCAGTCACTGCTTAGGGCTACATCAAGAGGAAACAAAACGTAGAGATAGAACGTGAAACTACTTTGTTGTGTCAAGTTTCAAGAAGCTAGCAAAACCGTGTTGGATTTAGAGTTCCAAATACATCTATCAATATAGGAGAAAACAGAGTGAAACCTAAAAATTCAAACTGTTACTGGAAATGAACGCTTCAACACAGAAGAACGAAATTTGGGGAACCAAGTCGTCTTAGTGTACTGATCATTACCTGAAAGTATCATCCAGTTTGGGTGAAAAAAATATTTGCTGAGATTTCTGGAGATTCGTAATTTTTGGAAGCTTGGCAACCCCTTCCCATGAAAGTGTTACTCGCCAGTCACTGCTTAGGGCAACATCAAGAGGAAACAAAACGTAGAGATAGAACGTGAAACTACTTTGTTGTGTCAAGTTTCAAGAAGCTAGAACAAACCGTGTTGGATTTAGAGTTCCAAATACATCTATCAATATAGGAGAAAACAGAGTGAAACCTAAAAATTCAAACTGTTACTGGAAATGAACGCTTCAACATAGAAGAACGAAATTTGGGGAACCAAGTCGCCTTAGTGTACTGATCATTACCTGAAAGTATCATCCAGTTGGGGTGAAAAAATATTTGCTGAGATTTCTGGAGATTCGTAATTTTTGGAAGCTTGGCAACCCCTTCCCATGAAAGTGTTTCTCGCCAGTCACTGCTTAGGGCAACATCAAGAGGAAACAAAACGTAGAGATAGAACGTGAAACTACTTTGTTGTGTCAAGTTTCAAGAAGCTAGAACAAACCGTGTTGGATTTAGAGTTCCAAATACATCTATCAATATAGGAGAAAACAGAGTGAAACCTAAAAATTCAAACTGTTACTGGAAATGAACGCTTCAACATAGAAGAACGAAATTTGGGGAACCAAGTCGCCTTAGTGTACTGATCATTACCTGAAAGTATCATCCAGTTTGGGTGAAAAAATATTTGCTGAGATTTCTGGAGATTCGTAATTTTTGGAAGCTTGGCAACCCCTTCCCATGAAAGTGTTTCTCGCCAGTCACTGCTTAGGGCTACATCAAGAGGAAACAAAACGTAGAGATAGAATGTGAAACTACTTTGTTGTGTCAAGCTTCAAGAAGCTACCACAAATCGTGTTGGGTTTAGAGTTCCAATACATCTATCAATATAGGAGAAAACAGAGTGAAACTTAAAAATTCAAACTGTTAGTGGAAATGAACGCTTCAACATAGAAGAACGAAATTTGGGGAACCAAGTCGCCTTAGTGTACTGATCATTACCTGAAAGTATCATCCAGTTTGGGTGAAAAAATATTTGCTGAGATTTCTGGAGATTCGTAATTTTTGGAAGCTTGGCAACCCCTTCCCATGAAAGTGTTTCTCGCCAGTCACTGCTTAGGGCTACATCAAGAGGAAACAAAACGTAGAGATAGAACGTGAAACTACTTTGTTGTGTCAAGTTTCAAGAAGCTAGCACAAACCGTCTTGGATTTAGAGTTCCAAATACATCTATCAATATAGGAGAAAACAGAGTGAAACCTAAAAATTCAAACTGTTACTGGAAATGAACGCTTCAACATAGAAGAACGAAATTTGGGGAACCAAGTCGCCTTAGTGTACTGATCATTACCTGAAAGTATCATCCAGTTTGGGTGAAAAAATATTTGCTGAGATTTCTGGAGATTCGTAATTTTTGGAAGCTTGGCAACCCCTTCCCATGAAAGTGTTTCTCGCCAGTCACTGCTTAGGGCTACATCAAGAGGAAACAAAACGTAGAGATAGAATGTGAAACTACTTTGTTGTGTCAAGTTTCAAGAAGCTAGCACAAACCATGTTGGATTTAGAGTTCCAAATACATCTATCAATATAGGAGAAAACAGAGTGAAACCTAAAAATTCAAACTGTTACTGGAAATGAACGCTTCAACATAGAAGAATGAAATTTGGGGAACCAAGTCGCCTTAGTGTACTGATCATTACCTGAAAGTATCATCCAGTTTGGGTGAAAAAATATTTGCTGAGATTTCTGGAGATTCGTAATTTTTGGAGACTTGGCAAACCCTTCCCATGAAAGTGTTTCTCGCCAGTCACTGCTTAGGGCTACATCAAGAGGAAACAAAACGTAGAGATAGAACGTGAAACTACTTTGCTGTGTCATGTTTCAAGAAGCTAGCACAAACCGTTTTGGATTTAGCGTTCCAAATACATCTATCAATATAGGAGAAAAGAGAGTGAAACCTAAAAATTCAAACTGTTACTGGAAATGAACGCTTCAACATAGAAGAATGAAATTTGGGGAACCAAGTCGCCTTAGTGTACTGATCATTACCTGAAAGTATCATCCAGTTTGGGTGAAAAAATATTTGCTGAGATTTCTGGAGATTCGTAATTTTTGGAGACTTGGCAAACCCTTCCCATGAAAGTGTTTCTCGCCAGTCACTGCTTAGGGCTACATGAAGAGGAAACAAAACGTAGAGATAGAACGTGAAACTACTTTGTTGTGTCAAGTTTCAAGAAGCTAGAACAAACCGTGTTGGATTTAGAGTTCCAAATACATCTATCAATATAGGAGAAAACAGAGTGAAACCTAAAAATTCAAACTGTTACTGGAAATGAACGCTTCAACATAGAAGAACGAAATTTGGGGAACCAAGTCGCCTTAGTGTACTGATCATTACCTGAAAGTATCATCCAGTTTGGGTGAAAAAATATTTGCTGAGATTTCTGGAGATTCGTAATTTTTGGAAGCTTGGCAACCCCTTCCCATGAAAGTGTTTCTCGCCAGTCACTGCTTAGGGCTACATCAAGAGGAAACAAAACGTAGAGATAGAACGTGAAACTACTTTGTTGTGTCAAGTTTCAAGAAGCTAGCACAAACCGTCTTGGATTTAGAGTTCCAAATACATCTATCAATATAGGAGAAAACAGAGTGAAACCTAAAAATTCAAACTGTTACTGGAAATGAACGCTTCAACATAGAAGAACGAAATTTGGGGAACCAAGTCGCCTTAGTGTACTGATCATTACCTGAAAGTATCATCCAGTTTGGGTGAAAAAATATTTGCTGAGATTTCTGGAGATTCGTAATTTTTGGAAGCTTGGCAACCCCTTCCCATGAAAGTGTTTCTCGCCAGTCACTGCTTAGGGCTACATCAAGAGGAAACAAAACGTAGAGATAGAATGTGAAACTACTTTGTTGTGTCAAGCTTCAAGAAGCTACCACAAATCGTGTTGGGTTTAGAGTTCCAATACATCTATCAATATAGGAGAAAACAGAGTGAAACTTAAAAATTCAAACTGTTAGTGGAAATGAACGCTTCAACATAGAAGAACGAAATTTGGGGAACCAAGTCGCCTTAGTGTACTGATCATTACCTGAAAGTATCATCCAGTTTGGGTGAAAAAATATTTGCTGAGATTTCTGGAGATTCGTAATTTTTGGAAGCTTGGCAACCCCTTCCCATGAAAGTGTTTCTCGCCAGTCACTGCTTAGGGCTACATCAAGAGGAAACAAAACGTAGAGATAGAACGTGAAACTACTTTGTTGTGTCAAGTTTCAAGAAGCTAGCACAAACCGTCTTGGATTTAGAGTTCCAAATACATCTATCAATATAGGAGAAAACAGAGTGAAACCTAAAAATTCAAACTGTTACTGGAAATGAACGCTTCAACATAGAAGAACGAAATTTGGGGAACCAAGTCGCCTTAGTGTACTGATCATTACCTGAAAGTATCATCCAGTTTGGGTGAAAAAATATTTGCTGAGATTTCTGGAGATTCGTAATTTTTGGAAGCTTGGCAACCCCTTCCCATGAAAGTGTTTCTCGCCAGTCACTGCTTAGGGCTACATCAAGAGGAAACAAAACGTAGAGATAGAATGTGAAACTACTTTGTTGTGTCAAGTTTCAAGAAGCTAGCACAAACCATGTTGGATTTAGAGTTCCAAATACATCTATCAATATAGGAGAAAACAGAGTGAAACCTAAAAATTCAAACTGTTACTGGAAATGAACGCTTCAACATAGAAGAATGAAATTTGGGGAACCAAGTCGCCTTAGTGTACTGATCATTACCTGAAAGTATCATCCAGTTTGGGTGAAAAAATATTTGCTGAGATTTCTGGAGATTCGTAATTTTTGGAGACTTGGCAAACCCTTCCCATGAAAGTGTTTCTCGCCAGTCACTGCTTAGGGCTACATCAAGAGGAAACAAAACGTAGAGATAGAACGTGAAACTACTTTGCTGTGTCATGTTTCAAGAAGCTAGCACAAACCGTTTTGGATTTAGCGTTCCAAATACATCTATCAATATAGGAGAAAAGAGAGTGAAACCTAAAAATTCAAACTGTTACTGGAAATGAACGCTTCAACATAGAAGAATGAAATTTGGGGAACCAAGTCGCCTTAGTGTACTGATCATTACCTGAAAGTATCATCCAGTTTGGGTGAAAAAATATTTGCTGAGATTTCTGGAGATTCGTAATTTTTGGAGACTTGGCAAACCCTTCCCATGAAAGTGTTTCTCGCCAGTCACTGCTTAGGGCTACATGAAGAGGAAACAAAACGTAGAGATAGAACGTGAAACTACTTTGTTGTGTCAAGTTTCAAGAAGCTAGAACAAACCGTGTTGGATTTAGAGTTCCAAATACATCTATCAATATAGGAGAAAACAGAGTGAAACCTAAAAATTCAAACTGTTACTGGAAATGAACGCTTCAACATAGAAGAACGAAATTTGGGGAACCAAGTCGCCTTAGTGTACTGATCATTACCTGAAAGTATCATCCAGTTTGGGTGAAAAAATATTTGCTGAGATTTCTGGAGATTCGTAATTTTTGGAAGCTTGGCAACCCCTTCCCATGAAAGTGTTTCTCGCCAGTCACTGCTTAGGGCTACATCAAGAGGAAACAAAACGTAGAGATAGAACGTGAAACTACTTTGTTGTGTCAAGTTTCAAGAAGCTAGCACAAACCGTCTTGGATTTAGAGTTCCAAATACATCTATCAATATAGGAGAAAACAGAGTGAAACCTAAAAATTCAAACTGTTACTGGAAATGAACGCTTCAACATAGAAGAACGAAATTTGGGGAACCAAGTCGCCTTAGTGTACTGATCATTACCTGAAAGTATCATCCAGTTTGGGTGAAAAAATATTTGCTGAGATTTCTGGAGATTCGTAATTTTTGGAAGCTTGGCAACCCCTTCCCATGAAAGTGTTTCTCGCCAGTCACTGCTTAGGGCTACATCAAGAGGAAACAAAACGTAGAGATAGAATGTGAAACTACTTTGTTGTGTCAAGTTTCAAGAAGCTAGCACAAACCATGTTGGATTTAGAGTTCCAAATACATCTATCAATATAGGAGAAAACAGAGTGAAACCTAAAAATTCAAACTGTTACTGGAAATGAACGCTTCAACATAGAAGAATGAAATTTGGGGAACCAAGTCGCCTTAGTGTACTGATCATTACCTGAAAGTATCATCCAGTTTGGGTGAAAAAATATTTGCTGAGATTTCTGGAGATTCGTAATTTTTGGAGACTTGGCAAACCCTTCCCATGAAAGTGTTTCTCGCCAGTCACTGCTTAGGGCTACATCAAGAGGAAACAAAACGTAGAGATAGAACGTGAAACTACTTTGCTGTGTCAAGTTTCAAGAAGCTAGCACAAACCGTTTTGGATTTAGCGTTCCAAATACATCTATCAATATAGGAGAAAAGAGAGTGAAACCTAAAAATTCAAACTGTTACTGGAAATGAACGCTTCAACATAGAAGAATGAAATTTGGGGAACCAAGTCGCCTTAGTGTACTGATCATTACCTGAAAGTATCATCCAGTTTGGGTGAAAAAATATTTGCTGAGATTTCTGGAGATTCGTAATTTTTGGAGACTTGGCAAACCCTTCCCATGAAAGTGTTTCTCGCCAGTCACTGCTTAGGGCTACATGAAGAGGAAACAAAACGTAGAGATAGAACGTGAAACTACTTTGTTGTGTCAAGTTTCAAGAAGCTAGCAAAACCGTGTTGGATTTAGAGTTCCAAATACATCTATCAATATAGGAGAAAACAGAGTGAAACCTAAAAATTGAAACTGTTACTGGAAATGAACGCTTCAACACAGAAGAACGAAATTTGGGGAACCAAGTCGCCTTAGTGTACTGATCATTACCTGAAAGTATCATCCAGTTTGGGTGAAAAAATATTTGCTGAGATTTCTGGAGATTCGTAATTTTTGGAAGCTTGGCAACCCCTTCCCATGAAAGTGTTTCTCGCCAGTCACTGCTTAGGGCTACATCAAGAGGAAACAAAACGTAGAGATAGAACGTGAAACTACTTTGTTGTGTCAAGTTTCAAGAAGCTAGCACAAACCGTCTTGGATTTAGAGTTCCAAATACATCTATCAATATAGGAGAAAACAGAGTGAAACCTAAAAATTCAAACTGTTACTGGAAATGAACGCTTCAACATAGAAGAACGAAATTTGGGGAACCAAGTCGCCTTAGTGTACTGATCATTACCTGAAAGTATCATCCAGTTTGGGTGAAAAAATATTTGCTGAGATTTCTGGAGATTCGTAATTTTTGGAAGCTTGGCAACCCCTTCCCATGAAAGTGTTTCTCGCCAGTCACTGCTTAGGGCTACATCAAGAGGAAACAAAACGTAGAGATAGAATGTGAAACTACTTTGTTGTGTCAAGTTTCAAGAAGCTAGCACAAACCATGTTGGATTTAGAGTTCCAAATACATCTATCAATATAGGAGAAAACAGAGTGAAACCTAAAAATTCAAACTGTTACTGGAAATGAACGCTTCAACATAGAAGAATGAAATTTGGGGAACCAAGTCGCCTTAGTGTACTGATCATTACCTGAAAGTATCATCCAGTTTGGGTGAAAAAATATTTGCTGAGATTTCTGGAGATTCGTAATTTTTGGAGACTTGGCAAACCCTTCCCATGAAAGTGTTTCTCGCCAGTCACTGCTTAGGGCTACATCAAGAGGAAACAAAACGTAGAGATAGAACGTGAAACTACTTTGCTGTGTCATGTTTCAAGAAGCTAGCACAAACCGTTTTGGATTTAGCGTTCCAAATACATCTATCAATATAGGAGAAAAGAGAGTGAAACCTAAAAATTCAAACTGTTACTGGAAATGAACGCTTCAACATAGAAGAATGAAATTTGGGGAACCAAGTCGCCTTAGTGTACTGATCATTACCTGAAAGTATCATCCAGTTTGGGTGAAAAAATATTTGCTGAGATTTCTGGAGATTCGTAATTTTTGGAGACTTGGCAAACCCTTCCCATGAAAGTGTTTCTCGCCAGTCACTGCTTAGGGCTACATGAAGAGGAAACAAAACGTAGAGATAGAACGTGAAACTACTTTGTTGTGTCAAGTTTCAAGAAGCTAGAACAAACCGTGTTGGATTTAGAGTTCCAAATACATCTATCAATATAGGAGAAAACAGAGTGAAACCTAAAAATTCAAACTGTTACTGGAAATGAACGCTTCAACATAGAAGAACGAAATTTGGGGAACCAAGTCGCCTTAGTGTACTGATCATTACCTGAAAGTATCATCCAGTTTGGGTGAAAAAATATTTGCTGAGATTTCTGGAGATTCGTAATTTTTGGAAGCTTGGCAACCCCTTCCCATGAAAGTGTTTCTCGCCAGTCACTGCTTAGGGCTACATCAAGAGGAAACAAAACGTAGAGATAGAACGTGAAACTACTTTGTTGTGTCAAGTTTCAAGAAGCTAGCACAAACCGTCTTGGATTTAGAGTTCCAAATACATCTATCAATATAGGAGAAAACAGAGTGAAACCTAAAAATTCAAACTGTTACTGGAAATGAACGCTTCAACATAGAAGAACGAAATTTGGGGAACCAAGTCGCCTTAGTGTACTGATCATTACCTGAAAGTATCATCCAGTTTGGGTGAAAAAATATTTGCTGAGATTTCTGGAGATTCGTAATTTTTGGAAGCTTGGCAACCCCTTCCCATGAAAGTGTTTCTCGCCAGTCACTGCTTAGGGCTACATCAAGAGGAAACAAAACGTAGAGATAGAATGTGAAACTACTTTGTTGTGTCAAGCTTCAAGAAGCTACCACAAATCGTGTTGGGTTTAGAGTTCCAATACATCTATCAATATAGGAGAAAACAGAGTGAAACTTAAAAATTCAAACTGTTAGTGGAAATGAACGCTTCAACATAGAAGAACGAAATTTGGGGAACCAAGTCGCCTTAGTGTACTGATCATTACCTGAAAGTATCATCCAGTTTGGGTGAAAAAATATTTGCTGAGATTTCTGGAGATTCGTAATTTTTGGAAGCTTGGCAACCCCTTCCCATGAAAGTGTTTCTCGCCAGTCACTGCTTAGGGCTACATCAAGAGGAAACAAAACGTAGAGATAGAACGTGAAACTACTTTGTTGTGTCAAGTTTCAAGAAGCTAGCACAAACCGTCTTGGATTTAGAGTTCCAAATACATCTATCAATATAGGAGAAAACAGAGTGAAACCTAAAAATTCAAACTGTTACTGGAAATGAACGCTTCAACATAGAAGAACGAAATTTGGGGAACCAAGTCGCCTTAGTGTACTGATCATTACCTGAAAGTATCATCCAGTTTGGGTGAAAAAATATTTGCTGAGATTTCTGGAGATTCGTAATTTTTGGAAGCTTGGCAACCCCTTCCCATGAAAGTGTTTCTCGCCAGTCACTGCTTAGGGCTACATCAAGAGGAAACAAAACGTAGAGATAGAATGTGAAACTACTTTGTTGTGTCAAGTTTCAAGAAGCTAGCACAAACCATGTTGGATTTAGAGTTCCAAATACATCTATCAATATAGGAGAAAACAGAGTGAAACCTAAAAATTCAAACTGTTACTGGAAATGAACGCTTCAACATAGAAGAATGAAATTTGGGGAACCAAGTCGCCTTAGTGTACTGATCATTACCTGAAAGTATCATCCAGTTTGGGTGAAAAAATATTTGCTGAGATTTCTGGAGATTCGTAATTTTTGGAGACTTGGCAAACCCTTCCCATGAAAGTGTTTCTCGCCAGTCACTGCTTAGGGCTACATCAAGAGGAAACGAAACGTAGAGATAGAACGTGAAACTACTTTGCTGTGTCATGTTTCAAGAAGCTAGCACAAACCGTTTTGGATTTAGCGTTCCAAATACATCTATCAATATAGGAGAAAAGAGAGTGAAACCTAAAAATTCAAACTGTTACTGGAAATGAACGCTTCAACATAGAAGAATGAAATTTGGGGAACCAAGTCGCCTTAGTGTACTGATCATTACCTGAAAGTATCATCCAGTTTGGGTGAAAAAATATTTGCTGAGATTTCTGGAGATTCGTAATTTTTGGAGACTTGGCAAACCCTTCCCATGAAAGTGTTTCTCGCCAGTCACTGCTTAGGGCTACATGAAGAGGAAACAAAACGTAGAGATAGAACGTGAAACTACTTTGTTGTGTCAAGTTTCAAGAAGCTAGAACAAACCGTGTTGGATTTAGAGTTCCAAATACATCTATCAATATAGGAGAAAACAGAGTGAAACCTAAAAATTCAAACTGTTACTGGAAATGAACGCTTCAACATAGAAGAACGAAATTTGGGGAACCAAGTCGCCTTAGTGTACTGATCATTACCTGAAAGTATCATCCAGTTTGGGTGAAAAAATATTTGCTGAGATTTCTGGAGATTCGTAATTTTTGGAAGCTTGGCAACCCCTTCCCATGAAAGTGTTTCTCGCCAGTCACTGCTTAGGGCTACATCAAGAGGAAACAAAACGTAGAGATAGAACGTGAAACTACTTTGTTGTGTCAAGTTTCAAGAAGCTAGCACAAACCGTCTTGGATTTAGAGTTCCAAATACATCTATCAATATAGGAGAAAACAGAGTGAAACCTAAAAATTCAAACTGTTACTGGAAATGAACGCTTCAACATAGAAGAACGAAATTTGGGGAACCAAGTCGCCTTAGTGTACTGATCATTACCTGAAAGTATCATCCAGTTTGGGTGAAAAAATATTTGCTGAGATTTCTGGAGATTCGTAATTTTTGGAAGCTTGGCAACCCCTTCCCATGAAAGTGTTTCTCGCCAGTCACTGCTTAGGGCTACATCAAGAGGAAACAAAACGTAGAGATAGAATGTGAAACTACTTTGTTGTGTCAAGTTTCAAGAAGCTAGCACAAACCATGTTGGATTTAGAGTTCCAAATACATCTATCAATATAGGAGAAAACAGAGTGAAACCTAAAAATTCAAACTGTTACTGGAAATGAACGCTTCAACATAGAAGAATGAAATTTGGGGAACCAAGTCGCCTTAGTGTACTGATCATTACCTGAAAGTATCATCCAGTTTGGGTGAAAAAATATTTGCTGAGATTTCTGGAGATTCGTAATTTTTGGAGACTTGGCAAACCCTTCCCATGAAAGTGTTTCTCGCCAGTCACTGCTTAGGGCTACATCAAGAGGAAACAAAACGTAGAGATAGAACGTGAAACTACTTTGCTGTGTCAAGTTTCAAGAAGCTAGCACAAACCGTTTTGGATTTAGCGTTCCAAATACATCTATCAATATAGGAGAAAAGAGAGTGAAACCTAAAAATTCAAACTGTTACTGGAAATGAACGCTTCAACATAGAAGAATGAAATTTGGGGAACCAAGTCGCCTTAGTGTACTGATCATTACCTGAAAGTATCATCCAGTTTGGGTGAAAAAATATTTGCTGAGATTTCTGGAGATTCGTAATTTTTGGAGACTTGGCAAACCCTTCCCATGAAAGTGTTTCTCGCCAGTCACTGCTTAGGGCTACATGAAGAGGAAACAAAACGTAGAGATAGAACGTGAAACTACTTTGTTGTGTCAAGTTTCAAGAAGCTAGCAAAACCGTGTTGGATTTAGAGTTCCAAATACATCTATCAATATAGGAGAAAACAGAGTGAAACCTAAAAATTCAAACTGTTACTGGAAATGAACGCTTCAACACAGAAGAACGAAATTTGGGGAACCAAGTCGTCTTAGTGTACTGATCATTACCTGAAAGTATCATCCAGTTTGGGTGAAAAAAATATTTGCTGAGATTTCTGGAGATTCGTAATTTTTGGAAGCTTGGCAACCCCTTCCCATGAAAGTGTTACTCGCCAGTCACTGCTTAGGGCAACATCAAGAGGAAACAAAACGTAGAGATAGAACGTGAAACTACTTTGTTGTGTCAAGTTTCAAGAAGCTAGAACAAACCGTGTTGGATTTAGAGTTCCAAATACATCTATCAATATAGGAGAAAACAGAGTGAAACCTAAAAATTCAAACTGTTACTGGAAATGAACGCTTCAACATAGAAGAACGAAATTTGGGGAACCAAGTCGCCTTAGTGTACTGATCATTACCTGAAAGTATCATCCAGTTTGGGTGAAAAAATATTTGCTGAGATTTCTGGAGATTCGTAATTTTTGGAAGCTTGGCAACCCCTTCCCATGAAAGTGTTTCTCGCCAGTCACTGCTTAGGGCTACATCAAGAGGAAACAAAACGTAGAGATAGAATGTGAAACTACTTTGTTGTGTCAAGCTTCAAGAAGCTACCACAAATCGTGTTGGGTTTAGAGTTCCAATACATCTACCAATATAGGAGAAAACAGAGTGAAACTTAAAAATTCAAACTGTTAGTGGAAATGAACGCTTCAACATAGAAGAACGAAATTTGGGGAACCAAGTCGCCTTAGTGTACTGATCATTACCTGAAAGTATCATCCAGTTTGGGTGAAAAAATATTTGCTGAGATTTCTGGAGATTCGTAATTTTTGGAAGCTTGGCAACCCCTTCCCATGAAAGTGTTTCTCGCCAGTCACTGCTTAGGGCTACATCAAGAGGAAACAAAACGTAGAGATAGAACGTGAAACTACTTTGTTGTGTCAAGTTTCAAGAAGCTAGCACAAACCGTCTTGGATTTAGAGTTCCAAATACATCTATCAATATAGGAGAAAACAGAGTGAAACCTAAAAATTCAAACTGTTACTGGAAATGAACGCTTCAACATAGAAGAACGAAATTTGGGGAACCAAGTCGCCTTAGTGTACTGATCATTACCTGAAAGTATCATCTAGTTTGGGTGAAAAAATATTTGCTGAGATTTCTGGAGATTCGTAATTTTTGGAAGCTTGGCAACCCCTTCCCATGAAAGTGTTTCTCGCCAGTCACTGCTTAGGGCTACATCAAGAGGAAACAAAACGTAGAGATAGAATGTGAAACTACTTTGTTGTGTCAAGCTTCAAGAAGCTACCACAAATCGTGTTGGGTTTAGAGTTCCAATACTTCTATCAATATAGGAGAAAACAGAGTGAAACTTAAAAATTCAAACTGTTAGTGGAAATGAACGCTTCAACATAGAAGAACGAAATTTGGGGAACCAAGTCGCCTTAGTGTACTGATCATTACCTGAAAGTATCATCCAGTTTGGGTGAAAAAATATTTGCTGAGATTTCTGGAGATTCGTAATTTTTGGAAGCTTGGCAACCCCTTCCCATGAAAGTGTTTCTCGCCAGTCACTGCTTAGGGCTACATCAAGAGGAAACAAAACGTAGAGATAGAACGTGAAACTACTTTGTTGTGTCAAGTTTCAAGAAGCTAGCACAAACCGTGTTGGATTTAGAGTTCCAAATACATCTATCAATATAGGAGAAAACAGAGTGAAACCTAAAAATTCAAACTGTTACTGGAAATGAACGCTTCAACATAGAAGAACGAAATTTGGGGAACCAAGTCGCCTTAGTGTACTGATCATTACCTGAAAGTATCATCCAGTTTGGGTGAAAAAATATTTGCTGAGATTTCTGGAGATTCGTAATTTTTGGAAGCTTGGCAACCCCTTCCCATGAAAGTGTTTCTCGCCAGTCACTGCTTAGGGCTACATCAAGAGGAAACAAAACGTAGAGATAGAATGTGAAACTACTTTGTTGTGTCAAGTTTCAAGAAGCTAGCACAAACCATGTTGGATTTAGAGTTCCAAATACATCTATCAATATAGGAGAAAACAGAGTGAAACCTAAAAATTCAAACTGTTACTGGAAATGAACGCTTCAACATAGAAGAATGAAATTTGGGGAACCAAGTCGCCTTAGTGTACTGATCATTACCTGAAAGTATCATCCAGTTTGGGTGAAAAAATATTTGCTGAGATTTCTGGAGATTCGTAATTTTTGGAGACTTGGCAAACCCTTCCCATGAAAGTGTTTCTCGCCAGTCACTGCTTAGGGCTACATCAAGAGGAAACAAAACGTAGAGATAGAACGTGAAACTACTTTGCTGTGTCAAGTTTCAAGAAGCTAGCACAAACCGTTTTGGATTTAGCGTTCCAAATACATCTATCAATATAGGAGAAAACAGAGTGAAACCTAAAAATTCAAACTGTTACTGGAAATGAACGCTTCAACATAGAAGAACGAAATTTGGGGAACCAAGTCGCCTTAGTGTACTGATCATTACCTGAAAGTATCATCCAGTTTGGGTGAAAAAATATTTGCTGAGATTTCTGGAGATTCGTAATTTTTGGAAGCTTGGCAACCCCTTCCCATGAAAGTGTTTCTCGCCAGTCACTGCTTAGGGCTACATCAAGAGGAAACAAAACGTAGAGATAGAATGTGAAACTACTTTGTTGTGTCAAGCTTCAAGAAGCTACCACAAATCGTGTTGGGTTTAGAGTTCCAATACATCTATCAATATAGGAGAAAACAGAGTGAAACTTAAAAATTCAAACTGTTAGTGGAAATGAACGCTTCAACATAGAAGAATGAAATTTGGGGAACCAAGTCGCCTTAGTGTACTGATCATTACCTGAAAGTATCATCCAGTTTGGGTGAAAAAATATTTGCTGAGATTTCTGGAGATTCGTAATTTTTGGAAGCTTGGCAACCCCTTCCCATGAAAGTGTTTCTCGCCAGTCACTGCTTAGGGCTACATCAAGAGGAAACAAAACGTAGAGATAGAACGTGAAACTACTTTGTTGTGTCAAGTTTCAAGAAGCTAGCACAAACCGTGTTGGATTTAGAGTTCCAAATACATCTATCAATATAGGAGAAAAGAGAGTGAAACCTAAAAATTCAAACTGTTACTGGAAATGAACGCTTCAACATAGAAGAACGAAATTTGGGGAACCAAGTCGCCTTAGTGTACTGATCATTACCTGAAAGTATCATCCAGTTTGGGTGAAAAAATATTTGCTGAGATTTCTGGAGATTCGTAATTTTTGGAAGCTTGGCAACCCCTTCCCATGAAAGTGTTTCTCGCCAGTCACTGCCTAGGGCAACATGAAGAGGAAACAAAACGTAGAGATAGAACGTGAAACTACTTTGTTGTGTCAAGTTTCAAGAAGCTAGCACAAACCGTGTTGGATTTAGAGTTCCAAATACATCTATCAATATAGGAGAAAACAGAGTGAAACCTAAAAATTCAAACTGGTACTGGAAATGAACACTTCAACATAGAAGAACGAAATTTGGGGAACCAAGTCGCCTTAGTGTACTGATCATTACCTGAAAGTATCATCCAGTTTGGGTGAAAAAATATTTGCTGAGATTTCTGGAGATTCGTAATTTTTGGAGACTTGGCAAACCCTTCCCATGAAAGTGTTTCTCGCCAGTCACTGCTTAGGGCTACATGAAGAGGAAACAAAACGTAGAGATAGAACGTGAAACTACTTTGTTGTGTCAAGTTTCAAGAAGCTAGCAAAACCGTGTTGGATTTAGAGTTCCAAATACATCTATCAATATAGGAGAAAACAGAGTGAAACCTAAAAATTCAAACTGTTACTGGAAATGAACGCTTCAACACAGAAGAACGAAATTTGGGGAACCAAGTCGTCTTAGTGTACTGATCATTACCTGAAAGTATCATCCAGTTTGGGTGAAAAAAATATTTGCTGAGATTTCTGGAGATTCGTAATTTTTGGAAGCTTGGCAACCCCTTCCCATGAAAGTGTTACTCGCCAGTCACTGCTTAGGGCAACATCAAGAGGAAACAAAACGTAGAGATAGAACGTGAAACTACTTTGTTGTGTCAAGTTTCAAGAAGCTAGAACAAACCGTGTTGGATTTAGAGTTCCAAATACATCTATCAATATAGGAGAAAACAGAGTGAAACCTAAAAATTCAAACTGTTACTGGAAATGAACGCTTCAACATAGAAGAACGAAATTTGGGGAACCAAGTCGCCTTAGTGTACTGATCATTACCTGAAAGTATCATCCAGTTTGGGTGAAAAAATATTTGCTGAGATTTCTGGAGATTCGTAATTTTGGGAAGCTTGGCAACCCCTTCCCATGAAAGTGTTTCTCGCCAGTCACTGCTTAGGGCTACATCAAGAGGAAACAAAACGTAGAGATAGAATGTGAAACTACTTTGTTGTGTCAAGTTTCAAGAAGCTAGCACAAACCATGTTGGATTTAGAGTTCCAAATACATCTATCAATATAGGAGAAAACAGAGTGAAACCTAAAAATTCAAACTGTTACTGGAAATGAACGCTTCAACATAGAAGAATGAAATTTGGGGAACCAAGTCGCCTTAGTGTACTGATCATTACCTGAAAGTATCATCCAGTTTGGGTGAAAAAATATTTGCTGAGATTTCTGGAGATTCGTAATTTTTGGAGACTTGGCAAACCCTTCGCATGAAAGTGTTTCTCGCCAGTCACTGCTTAGGGCTACATCAAGAGGAAACAAAACGTAGAGATAGAACGTGAAACTACTTTGCTGTGTCAAGTTTCAAGAAGCTAGCACAAACCGTCTTGGATTTAGAGTTCCAAATACATCTATCAATATAGGAGAAAACAGAGTGAAACCTAAAAATTCAAACTGTTACTGGAAATGAACGCTTCAACATAGAAGAACGAAATTTGGGGAACCAAGTCGCCTTAGTGTACTGATCATTACCTGAAAGTATCATCCAGTTTGGGTGAAAAAATATTTGCTGAGATTTCTGGAGATTCGTAATTTTTGGAAGCTTGGCAACCCCTTCCCATGAAAGTGTTTCTCGCCAGTCACTGCTTAGGGCTACATCAAGAGGAAACAAAACGTAGAGATAGAATGTGAAACTACTTTGTTGTGTCAAGCTTCAAGAAGCTACCACAAATCGTGTTGGGTTTAGAGTTCCAATACTTCTATCAATATAGGAGAAAACAGAGTGAAACTTAAAAATTCAAACTGTTAGTGGAAATGAACGCTTCAACATAGAAGAACGAAATTTGGGGAACCAAGTCGCCTTAGTGTACTGATCATTACCTGAAAGTATCATCCAGTTTGGGTGAAAAAATATTTGCTGAGATTTCTGGAGATTCGTAATTTTTGGAAGCTTGGCAACCCCTTCCCATGAAAGTGTTTCTCGCCAGTCACTGCTTAGGGCTACATCAAGAGGAAACAAAACGTAGAGATAGAACGTGAAACTACTTTGTTGTGTCAAGTTTCAAGAAGCTAGCACAAACCGTGTTGGATTTAGAGTTCCAAATACATCTATCAATATAGGAGAAAACAGAGTGAAACCTAAAAATTCAAACTGTTACTGGAAATGAACGCTTCAACATAGAAGAACGAAATTTGGGGAACCAAGTCGCCTTAGTGTACTGATCATTACCTGAAAGTATCATCCAGTTTGGGTGAAAAAATATTTGCTGAGATTTCTGGAGATTCGTAATTTTTGGAAGCTTGGCAACCCCTTCCCATGAAAGTGTTTCTCGCCAGTCACTGCCTAGGGCAACATGAAGAGGAAACAAAACGTAGAGATAGAACGTGAAACTACTTTGTTGTGTCAAGTTTCAAGAAGCTAGCACAAACCGTGTTGGATTTAGAGTTCCAAATACATCTATCAATATAGGAGAAAACAGAGTGAAACCTAAAAATTCAAACTGGTACTGGAAATGAACACTTCAACATAGAAGAACGAAATTTGGGGAACCAAGTCGCCTTAGTGTACTGATCATTACCTGAAAGTATCATCCAGTTTGGGTGAAAAAATATTTGCTGAGATTTCTGGAGATTCGTAATTTTTGGAGACTTGGCAAACCCTTCCCATGAAAGTGTTTCTCGCCAGTCACTGCTTAGGGCTACATGAAGAGGAAACAAAACGTAGAGATAGAACGTGAAACTACTTTGTTGTGTCAAGTTTCAAGAAGCTAGCAAAACCGTGTTGGATTTAGAGTTCCAAATACATCTATCAATATAGGAGAAAACAGAGTGAAACCTAAAAATTCAAACTGTTACTGGAAATGAACGCTTCAACACAGAAGAACGAAATTTGGGGAACCAAGTCGTCTTAGTGTACTGATCATTACCTGAAAGTATCATCCAGTTTGGGTGAAAAAAATATTTGCTGAGATTTCTGGAGATTCGTAATTTTTGGAAGCTTGGCAACCCCTTCCCATGAAAGTGTTACTCGCCAGTCACTGCTTAGGGCAACATCAAGAGGAAACAAAACGTAGAGATAGAACGTGAAACTACTTTGTTGTGTCAAGTTTCAAGAAGCTAGAACAAACCGTGTTGGATTTAGAGTTCCAAATACATCTATCAATATAGGAGAAAACAGAGTGAAACCTAAAAATTCAAACTGTTACTGGAAATGAACGCTTCAACATAGAAGAACGAAATTTGGGGAACCAAGTCGCCTTAGTGTACTGATCATTACCTGAAAGTATCATCCAGTTTGGGTGAAAAAATATTTGCTGAGATTTCTGGAGATTCGTAATTTTTGGAAGCTTGGCAACCCCTTCCCATGAAAGTGTTTCTCGCCAGTCACTGCTTAGGGCTACATCAAGAGGAAACAAAACGTAGAGATAGAACGTGAAACTACTTTGTTGTGTCAAGTTTCAAGAAGCTAGCACAAACCGTCTTGGATTTAGAGTTCCAAATACATCTATCAATATAGGAGAAAACAGAGTGAAACCTAAAAATTCAAACTGTTACTGGAAATGAACGCTTCAACATAGAAGAACGAAATTTGGGGAACCAAGTCGCCTTAGTGTACTGATCATTACCTGAAAGTATCATCCAGTTTGGGTGAAAAAATATTTGCTGAGATTTCTGGAGATTCGTAATTTTTGGAAGCTTGGCAACCCCTTCCCATGAAAGTGTTTCTCGCCAGTCACTGCTTAGGGCTACATCAAGAGGAAACAAAACGTAGAGATAGAATGTGAAACTACTTTGTTGTGTCAAGCTTCAAGAAGCTACCACAAATCGTGTTGGGTTTAGAGTTCCAATACTTCTATCAATATAGGAGAAAACAGAGTGAAACTTAAAAATTCAAACTGTTAGTGGAAATGAACGCTTCAACATAGAAGAACGAAATTTGGGGAACCAAGTCGCCTTAGTGTACTGATCATTACCTGAAAGTATCATCCAGTTTGGGTGAAAAAATATTTGCTGAGATTTCTGGAGATTCGTAATTTTTGGAAGCTTGGCAACCCCTTCCCATGAAAGTGTTTCTCGCCAGTCACTGCTTAGGGCTACATCAAGAGGAAACAAAACGTAGAGATAGAACGTGAAACTACTTTGTTGTGTCAAGTTTCAAGAAGCTAGCACAAACCGTGTTGGATTTAGAGTTCCAAATACATCTATCAATATAGGAGAAAACAGAGTGAAACCTAAAAATTCAAACTGTTACTGGAAATGAACGCTTCAACATAGAAGAACGAAATTTGGGGAACCAAGTCGCCTTAGTGTACTGATCATTACCTGAAAGTATCATCCAGTTTGGGTGAAAAAATATTTGCTGAGATTTCTGGAGATTCGTAATTTTTGGAAGCTTGGCAACCCCTTCCCATGAAAGTGTTTCTCGCCAGTCACTGCCTAGGGCAACATGAAGAGGAAACAAAACGTAGAGATAGAACGTGAAACTACTTTGTTGTGTCAAGTTTCAAGAAGCTAGCACAAACCGTGTTGGATTTAGAGTTCCAAATACATCTATCAATATAGGAGAAAACAGAGTGAAACCTAAAAATTCAAACTGGTACTGGAAATGAACACTTCAACATAGAAGAACGAAATTTGGGGAACCAAGTCGCCTTAGTGTACTGATCATTACCTGAAAGTATCATCCAGTTTGGGTGAAAAAATATTTGCTGAGATTTCTGGAGATTCGTAATTTTTGGAGACTTGGCAAACCCTTCCCATGAAAGTGTTTCTCGCCAGTCACTGCTTAGGGCTACATGAAGAGGAAACAAAACGTAGAGATAGAACGTGAAACTACTTTGTTGTGTCAAGTTTCAAGAAGCTAGCAAAACCGTGTTGGATTTAGAGTTCCAAATACATCTATCAATATAGGAGAAAACAGAGTGAAACCTAAAAATTCAAACTGTTACTGGAAATGAACGCTTCAACACAGAAGAACGAAATTTGGGGAACCAAGTCGTCTTAGTGTACTGATCATTACCTGAAAGTATCATCCAGTTTGGGTGAAAAAAATATTTGCTGAGATTTCTGGAGATTCGTAATTTTTGGAAGCTTGGCAACCCCTTCCCATGAAAGTGTTACTCGCCAGTCACTGCTTAGGGCAACATCAAGAGGAAACAAAACGTAGAGATAGAACGTGAAACTACTTTGTTGTGTCAAGTTTCAAGAAGCTAGAACAAACCGTGTTGGATTTAGAGTTCCAAATACATCTATCAATATAGGAGAAAACAGAGTGAAACCTAAAAATTCAAACTGTTACTGGAAATGAACGCTTCAACATAGAAGAACGAAATTTGGGGAACCAAGTCGCCTTAGTGTACTGATCATTACCTGAAAGTATCATCCAGTTTGGGTGAAAAAATATTTGCTGAGATTTCTGGAGATTCGTAATTTTGGGAAGCTTGGCAACCCCTTCCCATGAAAGTGTTTCTCGCCAGTCACTGCTTAGGGCTACATCAAGAGGAAACAAAACGTAGAGATAGAACGTGAAACTACTTTGTTGTGTCAAGTTTCAAGAAGCTAGCACAAACCATGTTGGATTTAGAGTTCCAAATACAACTATCAATATAGGAGAAAACAGAGTGAAACCTAAAAATTCAAACTGTTACTGGAAATGAACGCTTCAACATTGAAGAATGAAATTTGGGGAACCAAGTCGCCTTAGTGTACTGATCATTACCTGAAAGTATCATCCAGTTTGGGTGAAAAAATATTTGCTGAGATTTCTGGAGATTCGTAATTTTTGGAGACTTGGCAAACCCTTCCCATGAAAGTGTTTCTCGCCAGTCACTGCTTAGGGCTACATGAAGAGGAAACAAAACATAGAGATAGAACGTGAAACTACTTTGTTGTGTCAAGTTTCAAGAAGCTAGCAAAACCGTGTTGGATTTAGAGTTCCAAATACATCTATCAATATAGGAGAAAACAGAGTGAAACCTAAAAATTCAAACTGTTACTGGAAATGAACGCTTCAACACAGAAGAACGAAATTTGGGGAACCAAGTCGTCTTAGTGTACTGATCATTACCTGAAAGTATCATCCAGTTTGGGTGAAAAAAATATTTGCTGAGATTTCTGGAGATTCGTAATTTTTGGAAGCTTGGCAACCCCTTCCCATGAAAGTGTTACTCGCCAGTCACTGCTTAGGGCAACATCAAGAGGAAACAAAACGTAGAGATAGAACGTGAAACTACTTTGTTGTGTCAAGTTTCAAGAAGCTAGAACAAACCGTGTTGGATTTAGAGTTCCAAATACATCTATCAATATAGGAGAAAACAGAGTGAAACCTAAAAATTCAAACTGTTACTGGAAATGAACGCTTCAACATAGAAGAATGAAATTTGGGGAACCAAGTCGCCTTAGTGTACTGATCATTACCTGAAAGTATCATCCAGTTTGGGTGAAAAAATATTTGCTGAGATTTCTGGAGATTCGTAATTTTTGGAGACTTGGCAAACCCTTCCCATAAAAGTGTTTCTCGCCAGTCACTGCTTAGGGCTACATCAAGAGGAAACAAAACGTAGAGATAGAACGTGAAACTACTTTGCTGTGTCAAGTTTCAAGAAGCTAGCACAAACCGTTTTGGATTTAGCGTTCCAAATACATCTATCAATATAGGAGAAAAGAGAGTGAAACCTAAAAATTCAAACTGTTACTGGAAATGAACGCTTCAACATAGAAGAATGAAATTTGGGGAACCAAGTCACCTTAGTGTACTGATCATTACCTGAAAGTATCATCCAGTTTGGGTGAAAAAAATATTTGCTGAGATTTCTGGAGATTCGTAATTTTTGGAAGCTTGGCAACCCCTTCCCATGAAAGTGTTACTCGCCAGTCACTGCTTAGGGCAACATCAAGAGGAAACAAAACGTAGAGATAGAACGTGAAACTACTTTGTTGTGTCAAGTTTCAAGAAGCTAGAACAAACCGTGTTGGATTTAGAGTTCCAAATACATCTATCAATATAGGAGAAAACAGAGTGAAACCTAAAAATTCAAACTGTTACTGGAAATGAACGCTTCAACATAGAAGAACGAAATTTGGGGAACCAAGTCGCCTTAGTGTACTGATCATTACCTGAAAGTATCATCCAGTTTGGGTGAAAAAATATTTGCTGAGATTTCTGGAGATTCGTAATTTTTGGAAGCTTGGCAACCCCTTCCCATGAAAGTGTTTCTCGCCAGTCACTGCTTAGGGCTACATCAAGAGGAAACAAAACGTAGAGATAGAACGTGAAACTACTTTGTTGTGTCAAGTTTCAAGAAGCTAGCACAAACCGTGTTGGATTTAGAGTTCCAAATACATCTATCAATATAGGAGAAAACAGAGTGAAACCTAAAAATTCAAACTGTTACTGGAAATGAACGCTTCAACATAGAAGAACGAAATTTGGGGAACCAAGTCGCCTTAGTGTACTGATCATTACCTGAAAGTATCATCCAGTTTGGGTGAAAAAATATTTGCTGAGATTTCTGGAGATTCGTAATTTTTGGAAGCTTGGCAACCCCTTCCCATGAAAGTGTTTCTCGCCAGTCACTGCCTAGGGCAACATCAAGAGGAAACAAAACGTAGAGATAGAACGTGAAACTACTTTGTTGTGTCAAGTTTCAAGAAGCTAGCACAAACCGTGTTGGATTTAGAGTTCCAAATACATCTATCAATATAGGAGAAAACAGAGTGAAACCTAAAAATTCAAACTGGTACTGGAAATGAACGCTTCAACATAGAAGAACGAAATTTGGGGAACCAAGTCGCCTTAGTGTACTGATCATTACCTGAAAGTATCATCCAGTTTGGGTGAAAAAATATTTGCTGAGATTTCTGGAGATTCGTAATTTTTGGAGACTTGGCAAACCCTTCCCATGAAAGTGTTTCTCGCCAGTCACTGCTTAGGGCTACATGAAGAGGAAACAAAACGTAGAGATAGAACGTGAAACTACTTTGTTGTGTCAAGTTTCAAGAAGCTAGCAAAACCGTGTTGGATTTAGAGTTCCAAATACATCTATCAATATAGGAGAAAACAGAGTGAAACCTAAAAATTCAAACTGTTACTGGAAATGAACGCTTCAACACAGAAGAACGAAATTTGGGGAACCAAGTCGTTTTAGTGTACTGATCATTACCTGAAAGTATCATCCAGTTTGGGTGAAAAAAATATTTGCTGAGATTTCTGGAGATTCGTAATTTTTGGAAGCTTGGCAACCCCTTCCCATGAAAGTGTTACTCGCCAGTCACTGCTTAGGGCAACATCAAGAGGAAACAAAACGTAGAGATAGAACGTGAAACTACTTTGTTGTGTCAAGTTTCAAGAAGCTAGAACAAACCGTGTTGGATTTAGAGTTCCAAATACATCTATCAATATAGGAGAAAACAGAGTGAAACCTAAAAATTCAAACTGTTACTGGAAATGAACGCTTCAACATAGAAGAACGAAATTTGGGGAACCAAGTCGCCTTAGTGTACTGATCATTACCTGAAAGTATCATCCAGTTTGGGTGAAAAAATATTTGCTGAGATTTCTGGAGATTCGTAATTTTTGGAAGCTTGGCAACCCCTTCCCATGAAAGTGTTTCTCGCCAGTCACTGCTTAGGGCTACATCAAGAGGAAACAAAACGTAGAGATAGAATGTGAAACTACTTTGTTGTGTCAAGTTTCAAGAAGCTAGCACAAACCATGTTGGATTTAGAGTTCCAAATACATCTATCAATATAGGAGAAAACAGAGTGAAACCTAAAAATTCAAACTGTTACTGGAAATGAACGCTTCAACATAGAAGAATGAAATTTGGGGAACCAAGTCGTCTTAGTGTACTGATCATTACCTGAAAGTATCATCCAGTTTGGGTGAAAAAATATTTGCTGAGATTTCTGGAGATTCGTAATTTTTGGAGACTTGGCAAACCCTTCCCATGAAAGTGTTTCTCGCCAGTCACTGCTTAGGGCTACATCAAGAGGAAACAAAACATAGAGATAGAACGTGAAACTACTTTGCTGTGTCAAGTTTCAAGAAGCTAGCACAAACCGTTTTGGATTTAGCGTTCCAAATACATCTATCAATATAGGAGAAAAGAGAGTGAAACCTAAAAATTCAAACTGTTACTGGAAATGAACGCTTCAACATAGAAGAATGAAATTTGGGGAACCAAGTCGCCTTAGTGTACTGATCATTACCTGAAAGTATCATCCAGTTTGGGTGAAAAAATATTTGCTGAGATTTCTGGAGATTCGTAATTTTTGGAGACTTGGCAAACCCTTCCCATGAAAGTGTTTCTCGCCAGTCACTGCTTAGGGCTACATCAAGAGGAAACAAAACGTAGAGATAGAATGTGAAACTACTTTGTTGTGTCAACCTTCAAGAAGCTACCACAAATCGTGTTGGATTTAGAGTTCCAATACATCTATCAATATAGGAGAAAACAGAGTGAAACCTAAAAATTCAAACTGTTAGTGGAAATGAACGCTTCAACATAGAAGAACGAAATTTGGGGAACCAAGTCGCCTTAGTGTACTGATCATTACCTGAAAGTATCATCCAGTTTGGGTGAAAAAATATTTGCTGAGATTTCTGGAGATTCGTAATTTTTGGAAGCTTGGCAACCCCTTCCCATGAAAGTGTTTCTCGCCAGTCACTGCTTAGGGCTACATCAAGAGGAAACAAAACGTAGAGATAGAACGTGAAACTACTTTGTTTTGTCAACTTTCAAGAAGCTAGCACAAACCGTGTTGGATTCAGAGTTCCAAATACATCTATCAATATAGGAGAAAAGAGAGTGAAACCTAAAAATTCAAACTGTTACTGGAAATGAACGCTTCAACACAGAAGAATGAAATTTGGGGAACCAAGTCGCCTTAGTGTACTGATCATTACCTGAAAGTATCATCCAGTTTGGGTGAAAAAATATTTGCTGAGATTTCTGGAGATTCGTAATTTTTGGAGACTTGGCAAACCCTTCACATGAAAGTGTTTCTCGCCTGTCACTGCTTAGGGCTACATCAAGAGGAAACAAAACGTAGAGATAGAACGTGAAACTACTTTGTTGTGTCAAGTTTCAAGAAGCTAGCACAAACCGTGTTGGATTTAGAGTTCCAAATACATCTATCAATATAGGAGAAAACAGAGTGAAACCTAAAAATTCAAACTGTTACTGGAAATGAACGCTTCAACATAGAAGAACGAAATTTGGGGAACCAAGTCGCCTTAGTGTACTGATCATTACCTGAAAGTATCATCCAGTTTGGGTGAAAAAATATTTGCTGAGATTTCTGGAGATTCGTAATTTTTGGAAGCTTGGCAACCCCTTCCCATGAAAGTGTTTCTCGCCAGTCACTGCCTAGGGCAACATCAAGAGGAAACAAAACGTAGAGATAGAACGTGAAACTACTTTGTTGTGTCAAGTTTCAAGAAGCTAGCACAAACCGTGTTGGATTTAGAGTTCCAAATAAATCTATCAATATAGGAGAAAACAGAGTGAAACCTAAAATTTCAAACTGGTACTGGAAATGAACGCTTCAACATAGAAGAACGAAATTTGGGGAACCAAGTCGCCTTAGTGTACTGATCATTACCTGAAAGTATCATCCAGTTTGGGTGAAAAAATATTTGCTGAGATTTCTGGAGATTCGTAATTTTTGGAGACTTGGCAAACCCTTCCCATGAAAGTGTTTCTCGCCAGTCACTGCTTAGGGCTACATGAAGAGGAAACAAAACGTAGAGATAGAACGTGAAACTACTTTGTTGTGTCAAGTTTCAAGAAGCTAGCAAAACCGTGTTGGATTTAGAGTTCCAAATACATCTATCAATATAGGAGAAAACAGAGTGAAACCTAAAAATTCAAACTGTTACTGGAAATGAACGCTTCAACATAGAAGAATGAAATTTGGGGAACCAAGTCGCCTTAGTGTACTGATCATTACCTGAAAGTATCATCCAGTTTGGGTGAAAAAATATTTGCTGAGATTTCTGGAGATTCGTAATTTTTGGAGACTTGGCAAACCCTTCCCATGAAAGTGTTTCTCGCCAGTCACTGCTTAGGGCTACATCAAGAGGAAACAAAACGTAGAGATAGAACGTGAAACTACTTTGCTGTGTCAAGTTTCAAGAAGCTAGCACAAACCGTTTTGGATTTAGCGTTCCAAATACATCTATCAATATAGGAGAAAACAGAGTGAAACCTAAAAATTCAAACTGTTACTGGAAATGAACGCTTCAACATAGAAGAATGAAATTTGGGGAACCAAGTCGCCTTAGTGTACTGATCATTACCTGAAAGTATCATCCAGTTAGGGTGAAAAAATATTTGCTGAGATTTCTGGAGATTCGTAATTTTTGGAGACTTGGCAAACCCTTCCCATGAAAGTGTTTCTCGCCAGTCACTGCTTAGGGCTACATCAAGAGGAAACAAAACGTAGAGATAGAATGTGAAACTACTTTGTTGTGTCAACCTTCAAGAAGCTACCACAAATCGTGTTTGATTTAGAGTTCCAATACATCTATCAATATAGGAGAAAACAGAGTGAAACCTAAAAATTCAAACTGTTAGTGGAAATGAACGCTTCAACATAGAAGAACGAAATTTGGGGAACCAAGTCGCCTTAGTGTACTGATCATTACCTGAAAGTATCATCCAGTTTGGGTGAAAAAATATTTGCTGAGATTTCTGGAGATTCGTAATTTTTGGAAGCTTGGCAACCCCTTCCCATGAAAGTGTTTCTCGCCAGTCACTGCTTAGGGCTACATCAAGAGGAAACAAAACGTAGAGATAGAACGTGAAACTACTTTGTTTTGTCAACTTTCAAAAAGCTAGCACAAACCGTGTTGGATTCAGAGTTCCAAATACATCTATCAATATAGGAGAAAAGAGAGTGAAACCTAAAAATTCAAACTGTTACTGGACATGAACGCTTCAACATAGACGAATGAAATTTGGGGAACCAAGTCGCCTTAGTGTACTGATCATTACCTGAAAGTATCATCCAGTTTGGGTGAAAAAATATTTGCTGAGATTTCTGGAGATTCGTAATTTTTGGAGACTTGGCAAACCCTTCACATGAAAGTGTTTCTCGCCAGTCACTGCTTAGGGCTACATCAAGAGGAAACAAAATGTAGAGATAGAACGTGAAACTACTTTGTTGTGTCAAGTTTCAAGAAGCTAGCACAAACCGTGTTGGATTTAGAGTTCCAAATACATCTATCAATATAGGAGAAAACAGAGTGAAACCTAAAAATTCAAACTGTTACTGGAAATGAACGCTTCAACATAGAAGAACGAAATTTGGGGAACCAAGTCGCCTTAGTGTACTGATCATTACCTGAAAGTATCATCCAGTTTGGGTGAAAAAATATTTGCTGAGATTTCTGGAGATTCGTAATTTTTGGAGACTTGGCAAACCCTTCCCATGAAAGTGTTTCTCGCCAGTCACTGCTTAGGGCTACATGAAGAGGAAACAAAACGTAGAGATAGAACGTGAAACTACTTTGTTGTGTCAAGTTTCAAGAAGCTAGGAAAACCGTGTTGGATTTAGAGTTCCAAATACATCTATCAATATAGGAGAAAACAGAGTGAAACCTAAAAATTCAAACTGTTACTGGAAATGAACGCTTCAACACAGAAGAACGAAATTTGGGGAACCAAGTCGTCTTAGTGTACTGATCATTACCTGAAAGTATCATCCAGTTTGGGTGAAAAAAATATTTGCTGAGATTTCTGGAGATTCGTAATTTTTGGAAGCTTGGCAACCCCTTCCCATGAAAGTGTTACTCGCCAGTCACTGCTTAGGGCAACATCAAGAGGAAACAAAACGTAGAGATAGAACGTGAAACTACTTTGTTGTGTCAAGTTTCAAGAAGCTAGAACAAACCGTGTTGGATTTAGAGTTCCAAATACATCTATCAATATAGGAGAAAACAGAGTGAAACCTAAAAATTCAAACTGTTACTGGAAATGAACGCTTCAACATAGAAGAACGAAATTTGGGGAACCAAGTTGCCTTAGTGTACTGATCATTACCTGAAAGTATCATCCAGTTTGGGTGAAAAAATATTTGCTGAGATTTCTGGAGATTCGTAATTTTTGGAAGCTTGGCAACCCCTTCCCATGAAAGTGTTTCTCGCCAGTCACTGCTTAGGGCTACATCAAGAGGAAACAAAACGTAGAAATAGAACTTGAAACTACTTTGTTGTGACAAGTTTCAAGAGGCTAGCACAAACCGTATTGGATTTAGAGTTCCAAATACATCTATCAATATAGGAGAAAACAGAGTGAAACCTAAAAATTCAAACTGATACTGGAAATGAACGCTTCAACATAGAAGAATGAAATTTGGGGAACCAAGTCGCCTTAGTGTACTGATCATTACCTGAAAGTATCATCCAGTTTGGGTGAAAAAATATTTGCTGAGATTTCTGGAGATTCGTAATTTTTGGAAGCTTGGCAACCCCGTTCCATGAAAGGGTTTCTCGCCAGTCCCTGCTTAGGGCTACATTAAGAGGAAACAAAACGTAGAGATAGAATGTGAAACTACTTTGTTGTGTCAAGTTTCAAGAAGCTAGCACAAACCATGTTGGATTTAGAGTTCCAAATACATCTATCAATATAGGAGAAAACAGAGTGAAACCTAAAAATTCAAACTGTTACTGGAAATGAACGCTTCAACATAGAAGAATGAAATTTGGGGAACCAAGTCGCCTTAGTGTACTGATCATTACCTGAAAGTATCATCCAGTTTGGGTGAAAAAATATTTGCTGAGATTTCTGGAGATTCGTAATTTTTGGAGACTTGGCAAACCCTTCCCATGAAAGTGTTTCTCGCCAGTCACTGCTTAGGGCTACATCAAGAGGAAACAAAACGTAGAGATAGAACGTGAAACTACTTTGCTGTGTCAAGTTTCAAGAAGCTAGCACAAACCGTTTTGGATTTAGCGTTCCAAATACATCTATCAATATAGGAGAAAAGAGAGTGAAACCTAAAAATTCAAACTGTTACTGGAAATGAACGCTTCAACATAGAAGAATGAAATTTGGGGAACCAAGTCGCCTTAGTGTACTGATCATTACCTGAAAGTATCATCCAGTTTGGGTGAAAAAATATTTGCTGAGATTTCTGGAGATTCGTAATTTTTGGAGACTTGGCAAACCCTTCCCATGAAAGTGTTTCTCGCCAGTCACTGCTTAGGGCTACATCAAGAGGAAACAAAACGTAGAGATAGAATGTGAAACTACTTTGTTGTGTCAACCTTCAAGAAGCTACCACAAATCGTGTTGGATTTAGAGTTCCAATACATCTATCAATATAGGAGAAAACAGAGTGAAACCTAAAAATTCAAACTGTTAGTGGAAATGAACGCTTCAACATAGAAGAACGAAATTTGGGGAACCAAGTCGCCTTAGTGTACTGATCATTACCTGAAAGTATCATCCAGTTTGGGTGAAAAAATATTTGCTGAGATTTCTGGAGATTCATAATTTTTGGAAGCTTGGCAACCCCTTCCCATGAAAGTGTTTCTCGCCAGTCACTGCTTAGGGCTACATCAAGAGGAAACAAAACGTAGAGATAGAACGTGAAACTACTTTGTTTTGTCAACTTTCAAGAAGCTAGCACAAACCGTGTTGGATTCAGAGTTCCAAATACATCTATCAATATAGGAGAAAAGAGAGTGAAACCTAAAAATTCAAACTGTTACTGGAAATGAACGCTTCAACACAGAAGAATGAAATTTGGGGAACCAAGTCGCCTTAGTGTACTGATCATTACCTGAAAGTATCATCCAGTTTGGGTGAAAAAATATTTGCTGAGATTTCTGGAGATTCGTAATTTTTGGAGACTTGGCAAACCCTTCACATGAAAGTGTTTCTCGCCTGTCACTGCTTAGGGCTACATCAAGAGGAAACAAAACGTAGAGATAGAACGTGAAACTACTTTGTTGTGTCAAGTTTCAAGAAGCTAGCACAAACCGTGTTGGATTTAGAGTTCCAAATACATCTATCAATATAGGAGAAAACAGAGTGAAACCTAAAAATTCAAACTGTTACTGGAAATGAACGCTTCAACATAGAAGAACGAAATTTGGGGAACCAAGTCGCCTTAGTGTACTGATCATTACCTGAAAGTATCATCCAGTTTGGGTGAAAAAATATTTGCTGAGATTTCTGGAGATTCGTAATTTTTGGAAGCTTGGCAACCCCTTCCCATGAAAGTGTTTCTCGCCAGTCACTGCCTAGGGCAACATCAAGAGGAAACAAAACGTAGAGATAGAACGTGAAACTACTTTGTTGTGTCAAGTTTCAAGAAGCTAGCACAAACCGTGTTGGATTTAGAGTTCCAAATAAATCTATCAATATAGGAGAAAACAGAGTGAAACCTAAAATTTCAAACTGGTACTGGAAATGAACGCTTCAACATAGAAGAACGAAATTTGGGGAACCAAGTCGCCTTAGTGTACTGATCATTACCTGAAAGTATCATCCAGTTTGGGTGAAAAAATATTTGCTGAGATTTCTGGAGATTCGTAATTTTTGGAGACTTGGCAAACCCTTCCCATGAAAGTGTTTCTCGCCAGTCACTGCTTAGGGCTACATGAAGAGGAAACAAAACGTAGAGATAGAACGTGAAACTACTTTGTTGTGTCAAGTTTCAAGAAGCTAGCAAAACCGTGTTGGATTTAGAGTTCCAAATACATCTATCAATATAGGAGAAAACAGAGTGAAACCTAAAAATTCAAACTGTTACTGGAAATGAACGCTTCAACATAGAAGAATGAAATTTGGGGAACCAAGTCGCCTTAGTGTACTGATCATTACCTGAAAGTATCATCCAGTTTGGGTGAAAAAATATTTGCTGAGATTTCTGGAGATTCGTAATTTTTGGAGACTTGGCAAACCCTTCCCATGAAAGTGTTTCTCGCCAGTCACTGCTTAGGGCTACATCAAGAGGAAACAAAACGTAGAGATAGAACGTGAAACTACTTTGCTGTGTCAAGTTTCAAGAAGCTAGCACAAACCGTTTTGGATTTAGCGTTCCAAATACATCTATCAATATAGGAGAAAACAGAGTGAAACCTAAAAATTCAAACTGTTACTGGAAATGAACGCTTCAACATAGAAGAATGAAATTTGGGGAACCAAGTCGCCTTAGTGTACTGATCATTACCTGAAAGTATCATCCAGTTAGGGTGAAAAAATATTTGCTGAGATTTCTGGAGATTCGTAATTTTTGGAGACTTGGCAAACCCTTCCCATGAAAGTGTTTCTCGCCAGTCACTGCTTAGGGCTACATCAAGAGGAAACAAAACGTAGAGATAGAATGTGAAACTACTTTGTTGTGTCAACCTTCAAGAAGCTACCACAAATCGTGTTTGATTTAGAGTTCCAATACATCTATCAATATAGGAGAAAACAGAGTGAAACCTAAAAATTCAAACTGTTAGTGGAAATGAACGCTTCAACATAGAAGAACGAAATTTGGGGAACCAAGTCGCCTTAGTGTACTGATCATTACCTGAAAGTATCATCCAGTTTGGGTGAAAAAATATTTGCTGAGATTTCTGGAGATTCGTAATTTTTGGAAGCTTGGCAACCCCTTCCCATGAAAGTGTTTCTCGCCAGTCACTGCTTAGGGCTACATCAAGAGGAAACAAAACGTAGAGATAGAACGTGAAACTACTTTGTTTTGTCAACTTTCAAAAAGCTAGCACAAACCGTGTTGGATTCAGAGTTCCAAATACATCTATCAATATAGGAGAAAAGAGAGTGAAACCTAAAAATTCAAACTGTTACTGGACATGAACGCTTCAACATAGACGAATGAAATTTGGGGAACCAAGTCGCCTTAGTGTACTGATCATTACCTGAAAGTATCATCCAGTTTGGGTGAAAAAATATTTGCTGAGATTTCTGGAGATTCGTAATTTTTGGAGACTTGGCAAACCCTTCACATGAAAGTGTTTCTCGCCAGTCACTGCTTAGGGCTACATCAAGAGGAAACAAAATGTAGAGATAGAACGTGAAACTACTTTGTTGTGTCAAGTTTCAAGAAGCTAGCACAAACCGTGTTGGATTTAGAGTTCCAAATACATCTATCAATATAGGAGAAAACAGAGTGAAACCTAAAAATTCAAACTGTTACTGGAAATGAACGCTTCAACATAGAAGAACGAAATTTGGGGAACCAAGTCGCCTTAGTGTACTGATCATTACCTGAAAGTATCATCCAGTTTGGGTGAAAAAATATTTGCTGAGATTTCTGGAGATTCGTAATTTTTGGAGACTTGGCAAACCCTTCCCATGAAAGTGTTTCTCGCCAGTCACTGCTTAGGGCTACATGAAGAGGAAACAAAACGTAGAGATAGAACGTGAAACTACTTTGTTGTGTCAAGTTTCAAGAAGCTAGGAAAACCGTGTTGGATTTAGAGTTCCAAATACATCTATCAATATAGGAGAAAACAGAGTGAAACCTAAAAATTCAAACTGTTACTGGAAATGAACGCTTCAACACAGAAGAACGAAATTTGGGGAACCAAGTCGTCTTAGTGTACTGATCATTACCTGAAAGTATCATCCAGTTTGGGTGAAAAAAATATTTGCTGAGATTTCTGGAGATTCGTAATTTTTGGAAGCTTGGCAACCCCTTCCCATGAAAGTGTTACTCGCCAGTCACTGCTTAGGGCAACATCAAGAAGAAACAAAACGTAGAGATAGAACGTGAAACTACTTTGTTGTGTCAAGTTTCAAGAAGCTAGAACAAACCGTGTTGGATTTAGAGTTCCAAATACATCTATCAATATAGGAGAAAACAGAGTGAAACCTAAAAATTCAAACTGTTACTGGAAATGAACGCTTCAACATAGAAGAACGAAATTTGGGGAACCAAGTTGCCTTAGTGTACTGATCATTACCTGAAAGTATCATCCAGTTTGGGTGAAAAAATATTTGCTGAGATTTCTGGAGATTCGTAATTTTTGGAAGCTTGGCAACCCCTTCCCATGAAAGTGTTTCTCGCCAGTCACTGCTTAGGGCTACATCAAGAGGAAACAAAACGTAGAAATAGAACTTGAAACTACTTTGTTGTGACAAGTTTCAAGAGGCTAGCACAAACCGTATTGGATTTAGAGTTCCAAATACATCTATCAATATAGGAGAAAACAGAGTGAAACCTAAAAATTCAAACTGATACTGGAAATGAACGCTTCAACATAGAAGAATGAAATTTGGGGAACCAAGTCGCCTTAGTGTACTGATCATTACCTGAAAGTATCATCCAGTTTGGGTGAAAAAATATTTGCTGAGATTTCTGGAGATTCGTAATTTTTGGAAGCTTGGCAACCCCGTTCCATGAAAGGGTTTCTCGCCAGTCCCTGCTTAGGGCTACATTAAGAGGAAACAAAACGTAGAGACAGAACGTGAAACTACTTTGTTGTGTCAAGTTTCAAGAAGCTAGCACAAACCGTGTTGGATTTAGAGTTCCAAATACATCTATCAATATAGGAGAAAACAGAGTGAAACCTAAATATTCAAAGTGTTACTGGAAATGAACGCTTCAACATAGAAGAACGAAATTTGGGGAACCAAGTCGCCTTAGTGTACTGATCATTACCTGAAATAATCATCCAGTTTGGGTGAAAAAATATTTGCTGAGATTTCTGGAGATTCGTAATTTTTGGAAGCTTGGCAACCCCTTCCCATGAAAGTGTTTCTCGCCAGTCACTGCCTAGGGCAACATCAAGAGGAAACAAAACGTAGGGATAGAACGTGAAACTACTTTGTTGTGTCAAGTTTCAAGAAGCTAGCACAAACCGTGTTGGATTTAGAGTTCCAAATACATCTATCAATATAGGAGAAAACAGAGTGAAACCTAAAAATTCAAACTGGTACTGGAAATGAACGCTTCAACATAGATGAACGAAATTTGGGGAACCAAGTCGCCTTAGTGTACTGATCATTACCTGAAAGTATCATCCAGTTTGGGTGAAAAAATATTTGCTGAGATTTCTGGAGATTCGTAATTTTTGGAGACTTGGCAAACCCTTCACATGAAAGTGTTTCTCGCCAGTCACTGCTTAGGGCTACATCAAGAGGAAACAAAACGTAGAGATAGAACGTGAAACTACTTTGTTGTGTCAAGTTTCAAGAAGCTAGCAAAACCGTGTTGGATTTAGAGTTCCAAATACATCTATCAATATAGGAGAAAACAGAGTGAAACCTAAAAATTCAAACTGTTACTGGAAATGAACGCTTCAACACAGAAGAACGAAATTTGGGGAACCAAGTCGTCTTAGTGTACTGATCATTACCTGAAAGTATCATCCAGTTTGGGTGAAAAAAATATTTGCTGAGATTTCTGGAGATTCGTAATTTTTGGAAGCTTGGCAACCCCTTCCCATGAAAGTGTTACTCGCCAGTCACTGCGTAGGGCAACATCAAGAGGAAACAAAACGTAGAGATAGAACGTGAAACTACTTTGTTGTGTCAAGTTTCAAGAAGCTAGAACAAACCGTGTTGGATTTAGAGTTCCAAATACATCTATCAATATAGGAGAAAACAGAGTGAAACCTAAAAATTCAAACTGTTACTGGAAATGAACGCTTCAACATAGAAGAACGAAATTTGGGGAACCAAGTTGCCTTAGTGTACTGATCATTACCTGAAAGTATCATCCAGTTTGGGTGAAAAAATATTTGCTGAGATTTCTGGAGATTCATAATTTTTGGAAGCTTGGCAACCCCTTCCCATGAAAGTGTTTCTCGCCAGTCACTGCTTAGGGCTACATCAAGAGGAAACAAAACGTAGAGGTAGAACTTGAAACTACTTTGTTGTGACAAGTTTCAAGAGGCTAGCACAAACCGTGTTGGATTTAGAGTTCCAAATACATCTATCAATATAGGAGAAAACAGAGTGAAACCTAAAAATTCAAACTGTTACTGGAAATGAACGCTTCAACATAGAAGAACGAAATTTGGGGAACCAAGTCGCCTTAGTGTACTGATCATTACCTGAAAGTATCATCCAGTTTGGGTGAAAAAATATTTGCTGAGATTTCTGGAGATTCGTAATTTTTGGAAGCTTGGCAACCCCTTCCCATGAAAGTGTTTCTCGCCAGTCACTGCCTAGGGCAACATCAAGAGGAAACAAAACGTAGAGATAGAACGTGAAACTACTTTGTTGTGTCAAGTTTCAAGAAGCTAGCACAAACCGTGTTGGATTTAGAGTTCCAAATAAATCTATCAATATAGGAGAAAACAGAGTGAAACCTAAAAATTCAAACTGGTACTGGAAATGAACGCTTCAACATAGAAGAACGAAATTTGGGGAACCAAGTCGCCTTAGTGTACTGATCATTACCTGAAAGTATCATCCAGTTTGGGTGAAAAAATATTTGCTGAGATTTCTGGAGATTCGTAATTTTTGGAGACTTGGCAAACCCTTCCCATGAAAGTGTTTCTCGCCAGTCACTGCTTAGGGCTACATGAAGAGGAAACAAAACGTAGAGATAGAACGTGAAACTACTTTGTTGTGTCAAGTTTCAAGAAGCTAGCAAAACCGTGTTGGATTTAGAGTTCCAAATACATCTATCAATATAGGAGAAAACAGAGTGAAACCTAAAAATTCAAACTGTTACTGGAAATGAACGCTTCAACATAGAAGAACGAAATTTGGGGAACCAAGTCGCCTTAGTGTACTGATCATTACCTGAAAGTATCATCCAGTTTGGGTGAAAAAATATTGCTGAGATTTCTGGAGATTCGTAATTTTTGGAAGCTTGGCAACCCCTTCCCATGAAAGTGTTTCTCGCCAGTCACTGCCTAGGGCAACATCAAGAGGAAACAAAACGTAGAGATAGAACGTGAAACTACTTTGTTGTGTCAAGTTTCAAGAAGCTAGCACAAACCGTGTTGGATTTAGAGTTCCAAATACATCTATCAATATAGGAGAAAACAGAGTGAAACCTAAAAATTCAAACTGGTACTGGAAATGAACGCTTCAACATAGAAGAACGAAATTTGGGGAACCAAGTCGCCTTAGTGTACTGATCATTACCTGAAAGTATCATCCAGTTTGGGTGAAAAAATATTTGCTGAGATTTCTGGAGATTCGTAATTTTTGGAGACTTGGCAAACCCTTCCCATGAAAGTGTTTCTCGCCAGTCACTGCTTAGGGCTACATGAAGAGGAAACAAAACGTAGAGATAGAACGTGAAACTACTTTGTTGTGTCAAGTTTCAAGAAGCTAGCAAAACCGTGTTGGATTTAGAGTTCCAAATACATCTATCAATATAGGAGAAAACAGAGTGAAACCTAAAAATTCAAACTGTTACTGGAAATGAACGCTTCAACACAGAAGAACGAAATTTGGGGAACCAAGTCGTCTTAGTGTACTGATCATTACCTGAAAGTATCATCCAGTTTGGGTGAAAAAAATATTTGCTGAGATTTCTGGAGATTCGTAATTTTTGGAAGCTTGGCAACCCCTTCCCATGAAAGTGTTACTCGCCAGTCACTGCTTAGGGCAACATCAAGAGGAAACAAAACGTAGAGATAGAACGTGAAACTACTTTGTTGTGTCAAGTTTCAAGAAGCTAGCACAAACCGTGTTGGATTTAGAGTTCCAAATACATCTATCAATATAGGAGAAAACAGAGTGAAACCTAAAAATTCAAAGTGTTACTGGAAATGAACGCTTCAACATAGAAGAACGAAATTTGGGGAACCAAGTCGCCTTAGTGTACTGATCATTACCTGAAATAATCATCCAGTTTGGGTGAAAAAATATTTGCTGAGATTTCTGGAGATTCGTAATTTTTGGAAGCTTGGCAAACCCTTCCCATGAAAGTGTTTCTCGCCAGTCACTGCCTAGGGCAACATCAAGAGGAAACAAAACGTAGGGATAGAACGTGAAACTACTTTGTTGTGTCAAGTTTCAAGAAGCTAGCACAAACCGTGTTGGATTTAGAGTTCCAAATACATCTATCAATATAGGAGAAAACAGAGTGAAACCTAAAAATTCAAACTGGTACTGGAAATGAACGCTTCAACATAGAAGAACGAAATTTGGGGAACCAAGTCGCCTTAGTGTACTGATCATTACCTGAAAGTATCATCCAGTTTGGGTGAAAAAATATTTGCTGAGATTTCTGGAGATTCGTAATTTTTGGAGACTTGGCAAACCCTTCACATGAAAGTGTTTCTCGCCAGTCACTGCTTAGGGCTACATCAAGAGGAAACAAAACGTAGAGATAGAACGTGAAACTACTTTGTTGTGTCAAGTTTCAAGAAGCTAGCAAAACCGTGTTGGATTTAGAGTTCCAAATACATCTATCAATATAGGAGAAAACAGAGTGAAACCTAAAAATTCAAACTGTTACTGGAAATGAACGCTTCAACACAGAAGAACGAAATTTGGGGAACCAAGTCGCCTTAGTGTACTGATCATTACCTGAAAGTATCATCCAGTTTGGGTGAAAAAAATATTTGCTGAGATTTCTGGTGATTCGTAATTTTTGGAAGCTTGGCAACCCCTTCCAATGAAAGTGTTACTCGCCAGTCACTGCTTAGGGCAACATCAAGAGGAAACAAAACGTAGAGATAGAACGTGAAACTACTTTGTTGTGTCAAGTTTCAAGAAGCTAGAACAAACCGTGTTGGATTTAGAGTTCCAAATACATCTATCAATATAGGAGAAAACAGAGTGAAACCTAAAAATTCAAACTGTTACTGGAAATGAACGCTTCAACATAGAAGAACGAAATTTGGGGAACCAAGTTGCCTTAGTGTACTGATCATTACCTGAAAGTATCATCCAGTTTGGGTGAAAAAATATTTGCTGAGATTTCTGGAGATTCATAATTTTTGGAAGGTTGGCAACCCCTTCCCATGAAAGTGTTTCTCGCCAGTCACTGCTTAGGGCTACATCAAGAGGAAACAAAACGTAGAGGTAGAACTTGAAAGTACTTTGTTGTGACAAGTTTCAAGAGGCTAGCACAAACCGTGTTGGATTTAGAGTTCCAAATACATCTATCAATATAGGAGAAAACAGAGTGAAACCTAAAAATTCAAACTGATACTGGAAATGAACGCTTCAACATAGAAGAACAAAATTTGGGGAACCAAGTCGCCTTAGTGTACTGATCATTACCTGAAAGTATCATCCAGTTTGGGTGAAAAAATATTTGCTGAGATTTCTGGAGATTCGTAATTTTTGGAAGCTTGGCAACCCCTTCCCATGAAAGTGTTTCTCGCCAGTCACTGCCTAGGGCAACATCAAGAGGAAACAAAACGTAGAGATAGAACGTGAAACTACTTTGTTGTGTCAAGTTTCAAGAAGCTAGCACAAACCGTGTTGGATTTAGAGTTCCAAATACATCTATCAATATAGGAGAAAACAGAGTGAAACCTAAAAATTCAAACTGGTACTGGAAATGAACGCTTCAACATAGAAGAACGAAATTTGGGGAACCAAGTCGCCTTAGTGTACTGATCATTACCTGAAAGTATCATCCAGTTTGGGTGAAAAAATATTTGCTGAGATTTCTGGAGATTCGTAATTTTTGGAGACTTGGCAAACCCTTCCCATGAAAGTGTTTCTCGCCAGTCACTGCTTAGGGCTACATGAAGAGGAAACAAAACGTAGAGATAGAACGTGAAAGTACTTTGTTGTGTCAAGTTTCAAGAAGCTAGCAAAACCGTGTTGGATTTAGAGTTCCAAATACATCTATCAATATAGGAGAAAACAGAGTGAAACCTAAAAATTCAAACTGTTACTGGAAATGAACGCTTCAACATAGAAGAACGAAATTTGGGGAACCAAGTCGCCTTAGTGTACTGATCATTACCTGAAAGTATCATCCAGTTTGGGTGAAAAAATATTGCTGAGATTTCTGGAGATTCGTAATTTTTGGAAGCTTGGCAACCCCTTCCCATGAAAGTGTTTCTCGCCAGTCACTGCCTAGGGCAACATCAAGAGGAAACAAAACGTAGAGATAGAACGTGAAACTACTTTGTTGTGCCAAGTTTCAAGAAGCTAGCACAAACCGTGTTGGATTTAGAGTTCCAAATACATCTATCAATATAGGAGAAAACAGAGTGAAACCTAAAAATTCAAACTGGTACTGGAAATGAACGTTTCAACATAGAAGAACGAAATTTGGGGAACCAAGTCGCCTTAGTGTACTGATCATTACCTGAAAGTATCATCCAGTTTGGGTGAAAAAATATTTGCTGAGATTTCTGGAGATTCGTAATTTTTGGAGACTTGGCAAACCCTTCCCATGAAAGTGTTTCTCGCCAGTCACTGCTTAGGGCTACATCAAGAGGAAACAAAACGTAGAGATAGAACGTGAAACTACTTTGTTGTGTCAAGTTTCAAGAAGCTAGCAAAACCGTGTTGGATTTAGAGTTCCAAATACATCTATCAATATAGGAGAAAACAGAGTGAAACCTAAAAATTCAAACTGTTACTGGAAATGAACGCTTCAACACAGAAGAACGAAATTTGGGGAACCAAGTCGTCTTAGTGTACTGATCATTACCTGAAAGTATCATCCAGTTTGGGTGAAAAAAATATTTGCTGAGATTTCTGGAGATTCGTAATTTTTGGAAGCTTGGCAACCCCTTCCCATGAAAGTGTTACTCGCCAGTCACTGCTTAGGGCAACATCAAGAGGAAACAAAACGTAGAGATAGAACGTGAAACTACTTTGTTGTGTCAAGTTTCAAGAAGCTAGCACAAACCGTGTTGGATTTAGAGTTCCAAATACATCTATCAATATAGGAGAAAACAGAGTGAAACCTAAAAATTCAAAGTGTTACTGGAAATGAACGCTTCAACATAGAAGAACGAAATTTGGGGAACCAAGTCGCCTTAGTGTACTGATCATTACCTGAAATAATCATCCAGTTTGGGTGAAAAAATATTTGCTGAGATTTCTGGAGATTCGTAATTTTTGGAAGCTTGGCAACCCCTTCCCATGAAAGTGTTTCTCGCCAGTCACTGCCTAGGGCAACATCAAGAGGAAACAAAACGTAGGGATAGAACGTGAAACTACTTTGTTGTGTCAAGTTTCAAGAAGCTAGCACAAACCGTGTTGGATTTAGAGTTCCAAATACATCTATCAATATAGGAGAAAACAGAGTGAAACCTAAAAATTCAAACTGGTACTGGAAATGAACGCTTCAACATAGATGAACGAAATTTGGGGAACCAAGTCGCCTTAGTGTACTGATCATTACCTGAAAGTATCATCCAGTTTGGGTGAAAAAATATTTGCTGAGATTTCTGGAGATTCGTAATTTTTGGAGACTTGGCAAACCCTTCACATGAAAGTGTTTCTCGCCAGTCACTGCTTAGGGCTACATCAAGAGGAAACAAAACGTAGAGATAGAACGTGAAACTACTTTGTTGTGTCAAGTTTCAAGAAGCTAGCAAAACCGTGTTGGATTTAGAGTTCCAAATACATCTATCAATATAGGAGAAAACAGAGTGAAACCTAAAAATTCAAACTGTTACTGGAAATGAACGCTTCAACACAGAAGAACGAAATTTGGGGAACCAAGTCGCCTTAGTGTACTGATCATTACCTGAAAGTATCATCCAGTTTGGGTGAAAAAAATATTTGCTGAGATTTCTGGTGATTCGTAATTTTTGGAAGCTTGGCAACCCCTTCCAATGAAAGTGTTACTCGCCAGTCACTGCTTAGGGCAACATCAAGAGGAAACAAAACGTAGAGATAGAACGTGAAACTACTTTGTTGTGTCAAGTTTCAAGAAGCTAGAACAAACCGTGTTGGATTTAGAGTTCCAAATACATCTATCAATATAGGAGAAAACAGAGTGAAACCTAAAAATTCAAACTGTTACTGGAAATGAACGCTTCAACATAGAAGAACGAAATTTGGGGAACCAAGTTGCCTTAGTGTACTGATCATTACCTGAAAGTATCATCCAGTTTGGGTGAAAAAATATTTGCTGAGATTTCTGGAGATTCATAATTTTTGGAAGCTTGGCAACCCCGTTCCATGAAAGGGTTTCTCGCCAGTCCCTGCTTAGTGCTACATTAAGAGGAAACAAAACGTAGAGATAGAACGTGAAACTACTTTGTTGTGTCAAGTTTCAAGAAGCTAGCACAAACCGTTTTGGATTTAGAGTTCCAAATACATCTATCAATATAGGAGAAAACAGAGTGAAACCTAAAAATTCAAACTGTTAGTGGAAATGAACGCTTCAACATAGAAGAACGAAATTTGGGGAACCAAGTCGCCTTAGTGTACTGATCATTACCTGAAAGTATCATCCAGTTTGGGTGAAAAAATATTTGCTGAGATTTCTGGAGATTCGTAATTTTTGGAAGCTTGGCAACCCCTTCCCATGAAAGTGTTTCTCGCCAGTCACTGCTTAGGGCTACATCAAGAGGAAACAAAACGTAGAGATAGAACGTGAAACTACTTTGTTTTGTCAACTTTCAAGAAGCTAGCACAAACCGTGTTGGATTCAGAGTTCCAAATACATCTATCAATATAGGAGAAAACAGAGTGAAACCTAAAAATTCAAACTGTTACTGGAAATGAACGCTTCAACATAGAAGAATGAAATTTGGGGAACCAAGTCGCCTTAGTGTACTGGTCATTACCTGAAAGTATCATCCAGTTTGGGTGAAAAAATATTTGCTGAGATTTCTGGAGATTCGTAATTTTTGGAGACTTGGCAAACCCTTCCCATGAAAGTGTTTCTCGCCAGTCACTGCTTAGGGCTACATCAAGAGGAAACAAAACGTAGAGATAGAACGTGAAACTACTTTGTTGTGTCAAGTTTCAAGAAGCTAGAACAAACCGTGTTGGATTTAGAGTTCCAAATACATCTATCAATATAGGAGAAAACACAGTGAAACCTAAAAATTCATACTGTTACTGGAAATGAACGCTTCAACATAGAAGAACGAAATTTGGGGAACCAAGTCGCCTTAGTGTACTGATCATTACCTGAAAGTATCATCCAGTTTGGGTGAAAAAATATTTGCTGAGATTTCTGGAGATTCGTAATTTTGGGAAGCTTGGCAACCCCTTCCCATGAAAGTGTTTCTCGCCAGTCACTGCCTAGGGCAACATCAAGAGAAAACAAAACGTAGAGATAGAACGTGAAACTACTTTGTTGTGTCAAGTTTCAAGAAGCTAGAACAAACCGTGTTGGATTTAGAGTTCCAAATACATCTATCAATATAGGAGAAAACAGAGTGAAACCTAAAAATTCAAACTGTTACTGGAAATGAACGCTTCAACATAGAAGAACGAAATTTGGGGAACCAAGTTGCCTTAGTGTACTGATCATTACCTGAAAGTATCATCCAGTTTGGGTGAAAAAATATTTGCTGAGATTTCTGGAGATTCGTAATTTTTGGAAGCTTGGCAACCCCTTCCCATGAAAGTGTTTCTCGCCAGTCACTGCTTAGGGCTACATCAAGAGGAAACAAAACGTAGAGATAGAATGTGAAACTACTTTGTTGTGTCAAGCTTCAAGAAGGTACCACAAATCGTGTTGGATTTAGAGTTCCAAATACATCTATCAATATAGGAGAAAACAGAGTGAAACCTAAAAATTCAAACTGTTACTGGAAATGAACGCTTCAACATAGAAGAACGAAATTTGTGGAAACAAGTCGCCTTAGTGTACTGATCATTACCTGAAAGTATCATCCAGTTTGGGTGAAAAAATAATTGCTGATATTTCTGGAGATTCGTAATTTTTGGAAGCTTGGCAACCCCTTCCCATGAAAGTGTTTCTGGCCAGTCACTGCTTACGGCTACATCAAGAGGAAACAAAACGTAGAGTTAGAACGTGAAACTACTTTGTTGTGTCATGTTTCAAGAAGCTAGCACAAACCGTGTTGGATTTAGAGTTCCAAATACATCTATCAATATAGGAGAAAACAGAGTGAAACCTAAAAATTCAAACTGTTACTGGAAATGAACGCTTCAACATAGAAGAACGAAATTTGGAGAACCACGTCGCGTTAGTGTACTGATCATTACCTGAAAGTATCATCCAGTTTGGGTGAAAAAATATTTGCTGAGATTTCTGGAGATTCGTAATTTTTGGAAGCTTGGCAACCCCTTCCCATGAAAGTGTTTCTCGCCAGGCACTGCTTAGGGCTACATCAAGAGGAAACAAAATGTAGAGATAGAACGTGAAACTACTTTGTTGTGTCAAGTTTCAAGAAGCTAGCACAAACCGTGTTGGATTTAGAGTTCCAAATACATCTATCAATATAGGAGAAAACAGAGTGAAACCTAAAAATTCAAACTGTTACTGGAAATGAACGCTTCAACATAGAAGAAGGAAATTTGGGGAACCAAGTCGCCTTAGTGTACTGATCATTAAATGAAAGTATCATCCAGTTTGGGTGAAAAAATATTTGCTGAGATTTCTGGAGATTTGTAATTTTTGGAAGCTTGGCAACCCCTTTCAATCAAGTCGATCCATGTTCTGTCTCTTTGTTTGTTTCCTATTGATATAGCCCTGAGCAGAGACTGGTGCAAATCACTGTCATGCAAAGGGGTTGCCAAGCTTCCAAAAAACTACGAGCTTCCTGAAATCTCAGCACACATTTTTTCACCCGATCTTGTTGACACTTTCAGGTAATGATCAGTACCCAAATCCCACTTGGCTCACCAAATTTCGATTTTCTAGATTGAACCGTTTTTTGGCAGTAACAGATTTTATTTGTAGTTTCACTCAGTTTTCTCCTATATAAATACATGCAGTTGGAACTGTATATCAAACACGGTTTGTGGTAGGTCTTTGAAACTTGACACAATAAAGTAGTTCCAAGTTCTATCTCTGTGGTTTGTTTCCTATTGATGTAGCACTAAGCAGAGACTGGCGCAAATCACTTTCCGAAATCTCAGCTCATATTTTTTCACCCTATCTTGATGACACTTTCCGGTAATGATCAGTACCCCAATCTCACATGGCTCACCGAATTTCGTTCTTCTAGGTTAAACCATACATAGGCAGTAACAGTTTTAATTTTTAGGTTTCACTCTGTTTTCTCGTATACGGATACATGTAGTTGGTACTGTAAATCAAACACGGTTTGTGCTAGCTCTTTGAAACATGACACAATAAAGTAGTTCCAAGTTCTATCTCTATGGTTTGTTTCCTATTGATGTAGCCCTAAACAGAGACTGGCGCAAATCACTTTCATGGAAAAGGGTTGCCAAGCTTCCAAAAAACTATGATTTTCCTGAAATCTCAGCACACATTTTTTCACCCAACCTTGAAGACACTTTCAGGTAATGATCAGTACCCCAATCGCACTTGGCTCACCAAATTTTGTTCTTCTACTTTAAATAGTTCGTTGGCAGTAAAAGTTTTAATTTTTAGGTTTCACTCTGTTTTCTCCTATATGGATATATGTAGTTGGAACTCTTAATCAAACATGGTTTGTGCTAGCTCTTTGAAACTTGACACAATAATGTAGTTCCAAGTTCTATCTGTATGGTTTGTTTACTATTGATGTAGCCATAGCAGAGACTGGCGCAAATCGCTTTAAAGGAAAGGGGTTGCCATTCTTTCAAAAAACTACGAGTTTCCTGAAATATCAGCACACATTTTTTCACCCAATCTTGATGACACTTTCAGGTAATGATCAGTGCCCCAATCCAACTTGGCTCACTAAATTTTTTTCTTCTAGGTTAAATCGTTCGTTGGCAGTAACAGTTTTAATTTTTAGGTTTCACTCTGTTTTCTCCTTTATGAATACATGTAGTTGGAACTCTAATTCAAACATGGTTTGTGCTAGCTCTTTGAAACTTGACACAATAAAGTAGTTCCAAGTTCTATCTCTATGGTTTGTTTCCTATTGATGTAGCCCTAAGCAGAGACTGGCGCAAATCACTTTCATGGAAAGGGGTTGCCATGCTTTCAAAAAACTACGAGTTTCCTGAAATCTCAGCACACATTTTTTCACCCAATCTTGATGACACTCTCAGGTAATGATCAGTACACCAATCCCATTTGGCTCACCACATTTCGTTCTTCTAGGTTAAAGCATTCATTGGCAGTAACAGTTTTAATTTTATGTTTCACTCTGTTTTCTCCTATATGGATACATATAGTTGGAACTCTAAATCAAACACGGTTTGTGCTAGTTCTTTGAAACTTGACACAATAAAGTAGTTCCAAATTATATCTCTATGGTTTGTTTCCTATTGATGTAGCACGAAGCAGAGACTAGCGCCAATTACTTTCATGGAAAGGGGTTGCCAAGCTTCCAAAAAACTACGAGTTTCCTGAAATCTCAGCACACATTTTTCACGAATCTTCATGACACTTTCAGGTAATGATCAGTACCCCAATCCCACTTGGCTCACCAAATTTCGTTCTTCTTAGTTGAACCGTTCATTGGCAATAACAGTTTTAATTTTTAGGTTTCACTCTGTTTTCTCCTATATGGATACATGTAGATGGAACTCTAAATCAAAGACGGTTTGTGCTAGCTCTTTGAAACTTGACACAATAAAGTAGTTCCAAGTTCTATCTCTAAGGTTTGTTTCCTATTGATGTAGCCCTAAGCAGAGACTGGCACAAATAAATTTCATGGAATTGGTTGCAAATTCAAAAAACTACGAGAATCCTGAAATCTCAGCTCATATTTTTTCACCCAATCTTGATGACACTTTCAGGTAATGATCAGTACCCCAATCTCACACGGCTCACCGAATTTCGTTCTTCTAGGTTAAACCGTTCATAGGCAGTAACAGTTTTAATTTTTAGGTTTCACTCTGTTTTCTCGTATATGGATACATGTAGTTGGTACTCTAAATCAAACACGGTTTGTGCTAGCTCTTTGAAACATGACACAATAAAGTAGTTCCAAGTTCTATCTCTATGGTTTGTTTCCTATTGATGTAGCCCTAAACAGAGACTGGCGCAAATCACTTTCATGGAAAAGGGTTGCCAAGCTTCCAAAAAACTATGAGTTTCCTGAAATTTCAGCACACATTTTTTCACCCAACCTTGATGACACTTTCAGGTAATGATCAGTACCCCAATCGCACTTGGCTCACCAAATTTTGTTCTTCTACTTTAAACCGTTCGTTGGCAGTAAAAGTTTTAATTTTTAGGTTTCACTCTGTTTTCTCCTATATGGATATATGTAGTTGGAACTCTTAATCAAACATGGTTTGTGCTAGCTCTTTGAAACTTGACACAATAAAGTAGTTCCAAGTTCTATCTCTATGGTTTGTTTCCTATTGATGTAGCCCTAAGAAGAGACTGGCGCAAATCACTTTCATGGAAAGGGGTTGCCGAGCTTCCAAAAAAATACGAGTTTCCTGAAATCTAAGCACACATTTTTTCACCCAATCTTGATGAGACTTTCAGGTAATGATCAGTACCCCAATAAACTTGGCTCACCAAATTTCTTTTTAGTAGGTTAAACCGTTCGTTGGCAGTAACAATTTTAATTTTTAGGTTTCACTCTGTTTTCTCCTCTACGGATACATGTAGTTGGAACTCTAAATTAATCACGGTTTGTGCAAGCTCTATGAAACTTGACACAATAATGTAGTTCCAAGTTCTATCTGTATGGTTTGTTTACTATTGATGTAGCCATAGCAGAGACTGGCGCAAATCGCTTTCAAGGAAAGGGGTTGCCATTCTTTCAAAAAACTACGAGTTTCCTGAAATATCAGCACACATTTTTTCACCCAATCTTGATGACACTTTCAGGTAATGATCAGTGCCCCAATCCAACTTGGCTCACTAAATTTTTTTCTTCTAGGTTCAATCGTTCGTTGGCAGTAACAGTTTTAATTTTTAGGTTTCACTCTGTTTTCTCCTTTATGAATACATGTAGTTGGAACTCTAATTCAAACATGGTTTGTGCTAGCTCTTTGAAACTTGACACAATAAAGTAGTTCCAAGTTCTATCTCTATGGTTTGTTTCCTATTGATGTAGCCCTAAGCAGAGACTGGCGCAAATCACTTTCATGGAAAGGGTTTGCCATGCTTTCAAAAAACTACGAGTTTCCTGAAATCTCAGCACACATTTTTTCACCCAATCTTGATGACACTCTCAGGTAATGATCAGTACACCAATCCCATTTGGCTCACCACATTTCGTTCTTCTAGGTTAACGCATTCATTGGCAGTAACAGTTTAAATTTTATGTTTCACTCTGTTTTCTCCTATATGGATACATGTAGTTGGAACTCTAAATCAAACACGGTTTGTGCTAGTTCTTTGAAACTTGACACAATAAAGTAGTTCCAAATTCTATCTCTATGGTTTGTTTCCTATTGATGTAGCACTAAGCAGAGACTGGCGCCAATTACTTTCATGGAAAGGGGTTGCCAAGCTTCCAAAAAACTACGAGTTTCCTGAAATCTCAGCACACATTTTTCACGAATCTTCATGACACTTTCAGGTAATGATCAGTACCCCAATCCCACTTGGCTCACCAAATTTCGTTCATCTTAGTTGAACCGTTCATTGGCAATAACAGTTTTAATGTTTAGGTTTCACTCTGTTTTCTCCTATATGGATACATGTAGATGGAACTCTAAATCAAAGACGGTTTGTGCTAGCTCTTTGAAACTTGACACAATAAAGTAGTTCCAAGTTCTATCTCTAAGGTTTGTTTCCTATTGATGTAGCCCTAAGCAGAGACTGGCACAAATAAATTTCATGGAAAGGGGTTGCAAATTCAAAAAACTACGAGAATCCTGAAATCTCAGCTCATATTTTTTCACCCTATCTTGATGACACTTTCAGGTAATGATCAGTACCCCAATCTCACAAGGCTCACCGAATTTCGTTCTTCTAGGTTAAACCATACATAGGCAGTAACAGTTTTAATTTTTAGGTTTCACTCTGTTTTCTCGTATATGGATACATGTAGTTGGTACTCTAAATCAAACACGGTTTGTGCTAGCTCTTTGAAACATGACACAATAAAGTAGTTCCAAGTTCTATCTCTATGGTTTGTTTCCTATTGATGTAGCCCTAAACAGAGACTGGCGCAAATCACTTTCATGGAAAAGGGTTGCCAAGCTTCCAAAAAACTATGAGTCTCCTGAAATTTCAGCACACATTTTTTCACCCAACCTTGATGACACTTTCAGGTAATGATCAGTACCCCAATCGCACTTGGCTCACCAAATTTCGTTCTTCTACTTTAATCCGTTCGTTGGCAGTAAAAGTTTTAATTTTTAGGTTTCACTCTGTTTTCTCCTATATGGATACATGTAGTTGGAACTCTAAATCAAACCTGGTTTGTGCTAGCTCTTTGAAACTTGACACAATAAAGTAGTTCCAAGTTCTATCTCTATGGTTTGTTTCCTATTGATGTAGTCCTAAGCAGAGACTGGCGCAAATCACTTTCATGGAAAGGGGTTGCCGAGCTTCCAAAAAAATACGAGTTTCCTGAAATCTAAGCACACATTTTTTCACCCAATCTTGATGAGACTTTCAGGTAATGATCAGTACCCCAATAAACTTGGCTAACCAAATTTCTTTTTTGTAGGTTAAACCGTTCGTTGGCAGTAACAATTTTAATTTTTAGGTTTCACTCTGTTTTCTCCTCTACGGATACATGTAGTTGGAACTCTAAATTAATTACGGTTTGTGCAAGCTCTATGAAACTTGACACAATAATGTAGTTCCAAGTTCTATCTGTATGGTTTGTTTACTATTGATGTAGCCATAAGCAGAGACTGGCGCAAATCGCTTTCAAGGAAAGGGGTTGCCATTCTTTCAAAAAACTACGAGTTTCCTGAAATATCAGCACACATTTTTTCACCCAATCTTGATGACACTTTCAGGTAATGATCAGTGCCCCAATCCAACTTGGCTCACTAAATTTTTTTCTTCTAGGTTAAATCGTTCGTTGGCAGTAACAGTTTTAATTTTTAGGTTTCACTTTGTTTTCTCCTTTATGAATACATGTAGTTGGAACTCTAATTCAAACATGGTTTGTGCTAGCTCTTTGAAACTTGACACAATAAAGTAGTTCCAAGTTCTATCTCTATGGTTTGTTTCCTATTGATGTAGCCCTAAGCAGAGACTGGCGCAAATCACTTTCATGGAAAGGGGTGGCCATGCTTCCAAAAAACTACGAGTTTCCTGAAATCTCAGCACACATTTTTTCACCCAATCTTGATGACACTCTCAGGTAATGATCAGTACACCAATCCCATTTGGCTCACCAAATTTCCTTCTTCTAGGTTAAAGCGTTCATTGGCAGTAACAGTTTTAATTTTATGTTTCACTCTGTTTTCTCCTATATGGATACATGTAGTTGGAACTCTAAATCAAACACGGTTTGTGCTAGTTCTTTGAAACTTGACACAATAAAGCAGTTCCAAGTTCTATCTCTATGGTTTGTTTCCTATTGATGTAGCCCTAAGCAGAGACAGGCTCAAATCCCTTTCATGGAAATGGGTTGCCAAGCTTCCAAAAAACTACGAGATTCCTGAAATCTCAGCATATATTTTTTCACCCAATCCTGATGACACTTTCAGGTAATGATCAGTACCCCAATCCCACTTGGCTCAACAAATTTCGTTCTTCTAGGTTAAACCATTCTTTGGCAGTAACAGTTTTAATTTTTAGGAATCACTGTGTTTTCTCCTATATGGATACAGGTAGTTGGAACTCTAAAACAAACACGGTTTGTGCTAGCTTTTTGAAACTTGACACAAAAATGTAGTTCCAATTTCTATCTCTATGGTTTGTTTCCTATTGATGTAGCCCTAAGCAGACACTGGCGCAAATACCTTTCATGGAAAGGGGTTGCCATCCTTTATAAAACTACGGGTTTCCTTGAGTCTCAGCACACATTTTTTCAACCAATTTTGATGACACTTTCAGGTAATGATCATTACCCCAATCCCACTTGGATCACCAAATTTCATTCTTGTGGGTTAAACCGTTCGTTGGCAGTAACAGTTTTAATTTTTAGTTTTCACTCTGTTTTCTCCTATATGGATACATGTAGTTGGAACTCTAAATCAAACAAGGTTTGTGCTAGCTCTTTGTAACTTGACACTATAAAGTAGTTCCAAGTTCAATCGCTATGGTTTGTTTCCTATTGGTGTAGCCCTAAGCAGAGACTGGCGCAAATCACTTTCATGGAAAGGGGTTGCGAAGCTTCCAAAAAACTACGAGTTTCCTGAAATTTCAGCACACATTTTTTCACCCCATCTTGATGACACTTTCAGGTAATGATCAGTACCCCAATCCACTTGCCTCACCAAATTTCGTTTTTGTAGGTTAAACCGTTCGTTGGCAGTAACAGTTTTAATTTTTAGGTTTCACTCTGTTTTCTCCTATATGGATATATGTAGTTGGAACTCTAAATCAAACACGGTTTGTGCTAGCTCTTTGAAACTTGACACAATAAATTAGTAAAAAGTTCTATCTCTATGTTTTTTTTTCCTATTGATGTAGCCCTAAGCAGAGACTGGCACAAATCACTTTCATTGAAAGGAGTTGACAAGCTTCCAAAAAACTACGTGTTTCCTGAAATCTCAGCACATATTTTTTCACCCAATCTTCATGACACTTTCAGGTAATGATCAGTACCTCAATCACACTTGGCTCTCCAAATTTCGTTCTTCTAGGTTCAACCGTTCATTGGCAGTAAGAGTTTTAATTTTTAGGTTTCACTCTGTTTTCTCCTGCATGGATACATGTATTTGGAACTCTAAATCAAACACGGTTTGTGCAAGCTCTTTGAAACTTGACACAATAAAGTTGTTCCCATTCCTATATCTATGGTTTGTTTCCTATTGATGTAGTCCTAAGCAGAGACTGGCGCAAATCACTTTCATGGAAAGGGGTTGCCAAGCTTCCAAAAAACTACGAGTTTCCTGAAATCTCAGCACACATTTTTTCACCCGATTTGATGACACTTTCAGGTAATAATCAGTACCCCAATCCCACTTGGCTCACCAAATTTTGTTCTTCTAGGTTAAACCGTTCGTTTTCAGTAACAGTTTTAATTTTTAGGTTTCACTCTGTTTTCTCCTATATGGATATATGTATTTGGAACGCTAAATCACACATGGTTTGTGCTAGCTCTTTGAAACTTGACACAATAAAGCAGTTCCAAGTTCTATCTCTATGGTTTGTTTCCTATTGATGTAGCCCTACGTAGAGGCTGGTGCAAATCACTTTCATGGAAAGGGGTGGCCAAGCTTCCAAAAAACTACAAGTTTCCTGAAATCTCAGCACACATTATTCACCCAATCTTGATGACATTTTCAGGTAATGATCAGAACCGCAATCCCACTTGGCTCACCAATTTTCGTTCTTCTAGGTTAAACCGTTCGGTGGCAGTAACAGTTTAAATTTTTAAGTTTCACTCTGTTTTCTCCTATATGGATACATGTAGTTGGAACTCTAAATCAAACACGGTTTGTGCTAGCTCTATGAAAGTTGACACAATAAAGCAGTTCCAAGTTCTATCTCAATGTTTTGTTTTCTATTGATGTAGCCCTAAGCAGAGACTGGTGCAAATAACTTTCAAGGAAAAGGGTGGCCAAGCTTCCAAAAAACTACGAGTTTCCTGAAATCTCAGCAAATATTTTTCCACCCAATCTTGATGAAACTTTCAGGTAATGATCATTACCACAGTCACACTTGGCACACCAAATTTCGTTCTTCTAGGTTAAACCGTTCGATGGCAGTAACAGTTTCAATTTTTAGGTTTCACTCTGTTTTCTCCTATATGGATACATGTAGTTGGAACTCTAAATCAAACATGGTTTGTCCTAGATCTTTGAAACTTGACACAATAAAGTAGTTCCATGTTCTATCTCTATGGTTTTTTTCCTATTGATGTAGCCCTCTGGAGAGACTGGCGCAAATCACTTTTATGGAAAGGGGTTGCGAAGCTTCCAAAAACTAGGTGTTTCCTGAAATATGAGCACACTTTTTTTCACCCAATCTTGGTGACACTTTCAGGTAATGATCAGTACCCCAATCTCACTTGGCTCACCAAATTCGTTCTTCTAGGTTAAACCGTTCGTTGGCAGTAACAGTTTTAATTTTTAGGTTTCACTCTGTTTTCTCTTATATGTATACATGTAGATGGAACTCTAAATCAAATAAGGATTGTGCTACCTCTTTGAAACATGACACAGTAAAGTAGATCCAAGTTCTATCTCTATGGTTGTTTCCTGTTGATGTAGCCCTAAGCAGAGACTGGCGCAAATTACTTTCATGGAAAGCGGTGGCCAAGCTTCCAAAAAACTACGAGTTTCCAGAAATATCAGTACACATTTTGTCAACCATAGTTCGTGACCCTCTTAGGTTATGATCAGTACCCCAATCTCTCTTGCTCACCAAATTTCTTTCTTCTAGGTTAAACCGTTCGTTGGCAGTAACAGTTTTAATTTATAGGTTTCACTCTGTTTTCTCCTATAAGGATACATGTAGTTGGAACTCTAAATCAATCACGGTTTGTGCTAGCTCTTTGAAACTTGACACAATAGACCAGTTCCAAGTTCTATCTCAATGGTTTGTTTTCTATTGATGTAGCCCTAAGCAGAGACTGGCACAAATAACTTTCATGAAAAGGGGTGGCCAAGCTTCCAAAAAACTACGAGAATCCTGAAATCTCAGCACATATTTTTTCACCCAATCTTGATGACACTTTTAGGTAATGATCAGTACCCCAGTGCAATTTGGCTCACCAAATTTTGTTCTTCTAGGTTAAACCTCTCGTTGGCAGTAACAGTTTCAACTTTTAGGTTTCACTGTGTTTTCTCCTATAAGCATACATGTAGTTGGATGTATAAATCAAACACGGTTTGTGGTAGCTTTCAGAAACTTGACACAATAAAGTTGTTCCAATTCTATGTCTATGGTTAGTTTCCTATTGATGTAGCCCTAAGCAGAGACTGGCGAAAATCACTTTAATGGAAAGGTGTTGAGAAGGTTCCGAAAACTACGAGTTTCCTGAAATCACAGCACACATTTTTTCACCCAATCTTGATGACACTTTCAGGTAATGATCAGTCACACTTGCCTCACCAAATTTCATTCTTCTAGGTTAAACAGTTCGATGGCAGTAACAGTTTTAATTTTTAGGTTTCACTCTGTTTTCTCCTTTATGGATACATGTAGTTGGAACTCTAAATCAAACACGGTTTGTGCTAGCTCTTTGAAACTCTACACAATAAAGTAGTTCCAAGTTCTATTTCTGTGGTTTGTTTCCTATTGATATAGCCCTAGGCAGAGACTGGCAAAAATTAGTTTCATGCAAAGGGGTTGCCAAGCTTCCAAAACACTACGAGTTTTCTGAAATCTCAGCACACATTTTTTCACACAATCTTGATGACAATTTCAGGTAATGATCAGTACCCCAATCACACTTGGCTCACAAAATTTCGTTCTTCTAGGTTAAATCTTTCGGTGGCATTAAGAGTTTTAATTTTTAGGTTTCACTCTGTTTTCTCCTATATGGATACATGTAGTTGGAACTCTAAAAAAACACGGTTTATGCTAGCTCTGTGAAACTGGACACAACAAAGCAGTTCCAATTTCTATCTCAATGTTTTGTTTTCTATTGATGTAGCCCTAAGCAGAGACTGGCGCAAATCACTTTCATGGAAAGCGGTGGCCAAGCTTCCAAAAAACTACGAGTTTCCTGAAATCTCAGCACATATTTTTTCACCCAATCTTGATGAGACTTTCAGGTAATGATCAGTACCCGAGTCCCACTTGGCTCACCAAATTTCTTTTTTTTAGGTTAAACCATTCGTTTGCAGTAACAGTTTTAATTTTTAGGTTTCACTCTGTTTTTTCATATATGGATACATGTAGTTGGAACTCTAAATCAAACACGGTTTGTGCTACCTCTTTGAAAGTTGACACAGTAAAGTAGTTCCAAATTCTATCTCTATGGTTTTTTTCCTATTTATGTAGCCCTAAGCAGAGACTGGCGCAAATCACTTTCATGGAAAGTGGTTTCCAAGCTTCCAAAAACTACGAGTTTCCTGAAATATCAGCACAATTTTTTCACCCAATTTGATGAAACTTTCAGGTAATGATCAGTACCCCAATCTCTGTTAGCTCACCAAATTCGTTCTTCTAGGTTAAACCGTTCGTTGGCAGTAACAGTTTTAATTTTTAGGTTTCACTCTGTTTTCTCCTATATGGATACATGTATTTGGAACTCTAAATTAAACACAGTTCGTGCTAGCTCTTTGAATCTTCACACAAGAAAATAGTTCCAAGTTCTATCTCTATGGTTTGTTTCCTATTGATGTAGCCCTAAGCAGAGACTGGCGCAAATCACTTTCATGGAAAGGCTTGAAAAGCTTCTAAAAAAGTACGAGTTTCCTGAAATCTCAGCACACAGTTTTTCTCACAATCTTGATGACACTTTCAGGTAATGATCAGTCTCCCAATCTCACTTATTTCACCAAATTCATTCTTTTAGGTTAAACCGTTCGTTGGCAGTAACAGTTTTAATTTTTAGGTTTCACTCTGTTTTCTCCTATACGGATACATGTATTTGGAACTCTAAATCAAACACGGTTCGTGCTAGCTCTTTGAAACTTGACACAATAAAATAGTTCCAAGTTCTATCTCTATGGTTGGTTTCCTTTTGATGTATCCCTAAGCAGAGACTGGCGCAAATCACTTTCATGGAAAGGCATTGAAAAGCTTCCAAAAAACTACGAGTTTCCTGAAATCTCAGCACACAGTTTTTCACCCAATCTTGATGACATTTTAAGGTAATGATCAGTACCCCAATCCCACTTGGCTCGCCAAATTTCGTTCTTCTAGGTTAAACCGTTCATTGGCAGTAACAGCTTTAATTTTTAGGTTTCACTCTGTTTTCTCTTATATAGATACATGTAGTTGGAAGCTAAATCAAACACTGTTTGTGCTAGCTCTTTGAACCTTGACACAATAAATTAGTTAGAAGTTCTATCTCTATGGTTTTTTTCTATTGATATAGCCCTAAGCAGAGACTGGCGCAAATCACTTTCATGGAAAGGGGTTGCCAAGCTTCCAAAAAACTACGAGATTCCTGAAATCTCAGCACATATTTTTTCACCCAATCTTGATGACACTTTCAGGTAATGATCGTTACCCCAATCAAACTTGGCTCACCAAATTTTGTTCTTCTAGGTTAAACCGTTCCTTTGAACTAACAGTTTTAATTTTTAGGTTTCACTCTGTTTTCTCCTATATGGATACATGTAGTTGGAACTCTAAATCAAACACGGTTTGTGCTAGCTCTTTGAAACTTGACACAATAAAGCAGTTCCAAGTTCTATCTCTATGGTTTGTTTCCTATTGATGTAGCCCTTAGCAGAGACTGGTGCAAATCACTTTAATGGAAAGGGTTTGCCAAGCTTCCAAAATATAAGAGTCTCCTGAAATCTCAGCACACATTTTTTCAACAAATTTTGATGACACTTTCAGGTAATGATCAGTACCCGAATCCCACTTGGCTCACCAAATTTCGTTCTTCTAGGTTAAACCGTTCGTTGGCACTCACAGATTTAATTTTTAGGTTTCACTCTGTTTTCTCCTATATGGATAAATGTAGTTGGAACTCTAAATCAAACACAGTTTGTGCTAGTTCTTTGAAACTTGACACAATGAAGAAGTTCCAATTTCTATCTCTATGGTTTGTTTCCCATTGATGTAGCCCTAAGCAGAGACTGGCGCAAATCACTTTCATGAACATAGGTTGCCAAGCTTCCTAAAAACTACGAGTTTCCAGAAATCTCAGCACATATTTTTTCACCCAATCTTGATGACACTTTCAGGTAATGATCGGTACCCCAGTCCCACTTTGCTCAGCAAATTTCGTTCTTCTAAATTATACAGTTCGTTTGCACTAACAGTTTTAATTTTTAGGTTTCACTCTCTTTTCTCCAATATGGATAAATATATTTGGAACTCTAAATAAAAGACGGTTTGTGTTAGCTCTTTAAAACTTGACACAATAATGTAGTTCCAAGTTCTTTCTCTATGGTTTCTTTCCTATTGATGTATCCCTAAGCAGAGACTGGTGCAAATCACTTTCATGGAAAGGGGTTGCCAAGCTTCCAAAAAACTACGAGTTTCCTGAAACCTCAGCACACATTTTTTCACCCAATCTTGATGCCGCTTTCAGGGAATGATCACTACCCCATTCCCACTTGGCTCAACCAATTTCGTTCTTCTAGGTTAAACCGTTCGTTTGGACTAACAGTTTTAATTTTTAGGTTTCACTCTGTTTTCTCCTATATGGATACATGTATTTGGAACTCTAAATCAAACACGGTTTGTGCTAGCTCTTTGAGACTTGACACAATACAGCAGTTGCAAGTTCTATCTCTATGGTTTGTTTCCTATTGATGTAGCCCTTAGCAGAGACTGGTGCAAATCACTTTAATGGAAAGGGTTTGCCAAGCTTCCAAAATCTAAGAGTCTCCTGAAATCTCAGCACACATTTTTTCACCCAATCTTGATGACACTTTCAGGTAATGATCAGTACCCCAATCCCACTTGGCTCACCAAATTTTGTTCTTCTAGGTTAAACCATTCATTTTAAGTAACAGGTTTAATTTTTAGGTTTCACTCTGTTTTCTCGTATATGGATACATGTAGTTGGAACTCTAAATCAAACACGGTTTGTGCTAGCTCTTTGAGACTTGACACAATAATGCAGTTCCAAGTTCTATCTCTGTGGTTTGTTTCCTATTGATGTAGCCCTTAGCAGAGACTGGTGCAAATCACTTTCATTGAAAGGTTGCCAAGCTTCCAAAAAACTATCAGTTTCCTGAAATCTCAGCACACATTTTTTCACCCAATCTTGATGACTCTTTCAGGTAATGATCATGACCCCAGTCCCAATTGGCTCCCCAAATTTTGTTCTTCTGGGTTAAACCGTTCATTGGCAGTAACAGTTTTAATTTTTAGGTTTCACTCTGTTTTCTCCTATATGGATACATGTAGTTGGAACTCTAAGTCAAACACAGTTTGTGCTAGCTCTTTCAAACTTGACACAATGAAGTAGTTCCAAGTTCTCATTCTATGGTTTGTTTCCTATTGATGTAGCCCTAAGCAGAGACTGGCGCAAATAACTTTCATAGAAAGGGGTTGCCAAGCTTAATAAAAACTACGAGTTTCCTGAAATCTCAGCACACATTTTTTCACACAATCTTGATGACACTTTCAGGTAATGATCAGTACGCGAATCCCACTTGGCTCACCAAATTTCGTTCTTATAGGTTAAACCATTCATTGGCAGTAACAGCTTTAATTTTTAGGTTTCACTCTGTTCTCCCCTATAAGGATACATGAAGTTGGAACTCTAAATGAAACACGGTTTGTGTTAGCTCTTTAAAACTTGACACAATAATGTAGTTCCAAGATCTATCTCAATGGTTTGTTTCCTATTGATGTAGCCCTAAGCAGAGACTGGCGCAAATCACTTTCATAAAAATGGGTTGCCAAGCTTCCTAAAAACTACAAGTTTCTTGAAATCTCAGCACAAATTTTTTTTACCCAAACGTGATGACACTTTCAGGAAATGATCAGTACCCCAATCCCACTTGGCTCACCAAATTTCGTTCTTCTAGGTTAAACCATTCGTTTGCACTAACAGTTTTAATTTTTAGGTTTCACTCTCTTTTCTCCTATATGGATACATGTAGTTGGAAGCTAAATCAAACACTGTTTGTGCTAGCTCTTTGAACCTTGACACAATAAAGTAGTTCCAAGTTCTATCTGTATGGTTTGTTTCCTATTGATGTAGCCCTTAGCAGAGACTGGTGCAAATCACTTTCATGGAAAGGGTTTGCCAAGCTTCCAAAATCAAAGAGTCTCCTGAAATCTCAGCACACATTTTATCACCCAATCTTTTTTTTTTTTTTAAAGAGAGAGTGAGAGAGGAGAGAGAGAGAGAGAGAGAGAGAGAGAGAGAATTCTTAATATTTATTTTTTAGTTCTCGTCGGACACAACATCTTTTGTTGGTATGTGGTGCTGACGATCGAACCCGGGCCGCACGCCGGCCAGGCAAGTGCGCTACCGATTGAGCCACATTTCCAGCCCTTATCACCCAATCTTGTTGACACTTTCAGGTAATGATCAGTACCCCAATCCCAATTCGCTCACCAAATTTCGTTCTTCTACGTTAATCCGTTCATTTGGGGTAACAGTGTAAATTTTTAGGTTTCACTCTGTTTTCTCCTATATGAATAAATGTAGTTGGAACTCTAAATCCAACACGGTTTGTGGTAACTCTTTAAAACATTACACAATATTGTAGTTCCAAGTTCTTTCTCTATGGTTTGTTTCCTATTGATGTAGCCCTAAGCAGAGACTGGCGCAAATCACTTTCATGGAAAGGGGTTGCAAAGATTCCAAAAAACTACGAGTTTCCAGAAATCTCAAGACACATTTTTTCAACCAATCTTGATGACACTTTCAGGTATTGATCGGTACCCCAATCAAACTTGGCTCACCAAATTTGGTTGTTCTAAGGTAAACCGTTTGTTTCCAGTAACAGTTTAAATTTTTAGGTTTCACTCTGTTTTCTCCTATATGGATACATGTAGTTGGAACTCTAAATCAAACACGGTTTGTGCTAGCTCTTTGAAACTTGACACAATAAAGTAGTTCCAAGTTCTATCTCTTTGGTTTGTTTCCTATTGATGTAGCCCTAAGCAGAGACTGGCGCAAATCACTTTCATGGAAAGGGGTTGCCAAGCTTCCAAAAAACTACGAGTTTCCTGAAATCTCAGCACACATTTTTTCACCCAATATTGATGACACTTTCAGTTAATGATCAGTACCCCAATCCCAGTTGGCTCAACAAATTTCTTTCTTCTAAGTTAAACCGTTGGTTGGCAGTAACAGTTTTAATTTTTAGGTTTCACTCTGTTTTCTCCTATATGGATACATGTAGTTGGAAGTCTAAATCAAGCACGGTTTGTGCTAGCTCTTTGAAACTTGACACAATAATGTACTTCCAAGTTCTGTCTCTGTGATTTGTTCCCTATTGATATAGCCCTAAGCAGAGACTGGCGCAAATCACATTCATGGAAAGGGGTTGACAAACTTCCAAAAAACGTCGAGTTTCCTGAAATCTCAGCACACATTTTTTCACCCTATCTTGATGACACTTTCAGGTAGAGATCAGGACCCCAATCCCACTTGGCTCACCTGATTTCGTTCTTCTAGGTTAAACCGTTCGTTGGCAGTAACAGTTTTAATATTTAGGCTTCACTCTGTTTTCTCCTATATGGATACATGTAGTTGGAACTCTAAATCAAACACGGTTTGTGCTAGCTCATTGAAACTTGACACAATAAAGTAGTTCCAAGTTCTATCTCTTTGGTTTGTTTCCTATTGATGTAGCCCTAAGCAGAGACTGGCGCAAATCACTTTAATGGAAAGGGGTTGCCAAGCTTCCGAAAAACTACGAATTTCCTGAAATCTCAGCACACATTTTTTCACCCAATCTTGATTACACTTTCAGGTATGATCAGTACCCCAATCCCACTTGGCTCACCAAATTTCGTTCTTCTAAGTTAAACCCTTGGTTGGCCTTAACAGTTTTAAATTTTAGGTTTCACTCTGTTTTCTCCTATATGGATACATGTAGTTGGAAGTCTAAATCAAACACGGTTTGTGCTAGCTCTTTGAAACTTGACACAATAAAGTAGTTTTAATTTGTATCTCTATGGCTTGTTTCCTATTGATGTAGCTCTATGCAGAGACCGGCGCTAATCACTTTCATTGAAAGGGGTTGCCAAGCTTCCAAAAAACTACGAGTTTCCTGAAATCTAAGCACACATTTTTTCACCTAATCTTGATGACACTTACAGGTAATGATCAGTACCCCAATCCCACTTGGTTCACCGAATTTTTTTATTCTAGGTTAAACCGTTCGTTGGCTGTAACAGTTTTAATTTTTAGGTTTCACTCTGTTTTCTCTTATATGGATACATGTAGTTGGAACTCTAAATCAAACACGGTTTGTGCTAGCTCTTTAAAACTTGACACAATAAAGTAGTTCCAAGTTCTATCTCTATGGTTTGTTTCCTATTGTTGTAGCCCTAAGCAGAGACCGGCGCAAATCACTTTCATGGAAAGGGGTTGCCAACCTTCCAAAAAACTACGAGTTTCCTGAAATCCCAGCACACATTTTTTCTCCCAATCTTGATGACACTTTCAGGTAATGATCAGTACCCCAATCCCACGTGGCTCACCAAATTTCGTTCTTCTACGTTAAACCGTTCGTTGACAGTAACAGTTTTAATTTTTGGTTTCACTTTGTTTTCTCCTATATGGATACATGTATTTGGAACTCTAAATCAAACACGGTTTGTGCTAGCTCTTTGAAACTTGACACAATAAAGTAGTACCAAGTTCTATCTCTATGGTTTGTTTCCTATTCATGTATCCCTAGGCAGAGACTGGCACATATCACTTTCATGGAAAGGGGTTGCCAAGCTTCCAAAAAACTACGAGTTTCCTGAAATCTCAGCACACATTTTTTCACCCAATCTTGATGGCACTTACAGGTAATGATCAGTACCCCAATGCCACTTGGCTCACCAAATTTCGTTCTTCTAGGTTAAACCGTTCGTTGGCAGTAACAGTTTTAATTTTTAGGTTTCTCTCTGTTTTCTCCTATATGGATACAAGTAGTTGGAACTCTAAATCAAACACGGTTTGTGCTAGCTCTTTGAAACTTGACACAATAAAGTAGTTCCAAGTTCTATCTCTATGGTTTGTTTGCTATTGATGTAGCCCTAAGCAAAGACTGGCGCAAATCACTTTCATGGAAAGGGGTTGCCAAGCTTAAAAAAACTACGAGTTTCCTGAAATCTCAGCACACATTTTTTCACCCAATCTTGATGGCACTTACATGTAATGATCAGTACCCCAATGCCACTTGGCTCACCAAATTTCATTCTTCTTGGTTAAACCGTTCGTTGGCAGTAACAGTTTTAATTTTTAGGTTTCACTCTGTTTTCTCCTATATGGATACATGTAGTTGGAACTCTAAATCAAACACGGTTTGTGCTAGCTCTTTGAAACTTGACACAATAATGTAGTTCCAAGTTCTGTCTCTATGGTTTGTTTCCTATTGATGTAGCCCTAAGCAAAGACTGGCGCAAAACACTTTCATGGAAATGGGTTGCCAAACTTCCAAAAAACTTCGAGTTTCCTGAAATCTCAGCACACATTTTTTCACCTTATCTTGATGACACTTTCAGGTAATGATCAGGACCCCAATCCCACTTGGCTCACCTAATTTTTTTCTTCTAGGTTAAACCGTTCGTTGGCAGTAACAGTTTTAATTTTTAGGCTTCACTCTGTTTTCTCCTATAAGGATACATGTAATTGGAACTCTAAATCAAACACGGTTTGTGCTAGCTCTTTGATACTTGACACAATAAAGTAGTTCCAAGTCCTATCTCTATGGTTTGTTTCCTATTGATGTAGACCTAAGCAGAGACTGGCGCAAATCACTTTCATGGAAAGGGGTTGCCAAGCTTCCAAAAAACTACGAGTTTCCTGAAATCTCAGCAGACATTTTTTCCCAGAATCTTGATGACACTTTCAGGTAATGATCAGGACCGCAATCACACTTGGCTCACCAAATTTCGTTCTTGTAGGTTAAACCGTTCGTTGGCAGTAACAGTTTTAATTTGTAGGTTTCACTCTGTTTTCTACTATATGGATACATGTAGTTGGAACTCTAAATCAAACATGGTTTTTGCTAGCTCTTTGAAACTTGACACAATAAAGTAGTTCCAAGTTCTATCTCTATGGTTTGTTTCCTATTGATGTAAACCTAAGCAAAGACTGGCGCAAATCTCTTTCATGGAAACGGGTTGCTAAACTTCCAAAAAACTTCGAGTTTCCTGAAATCTCAGCACACATTTTTTCACCCTATCTTGATGACACTTTCAGGTAATGATCAGTACCCCAATCCCACTTGGCTCACCTAATTTCGTTCTTCTAGGTTAAACCGTTTGTTGGCAGTAACAGTTTTAATTTTTAGGTTTCACTCTGTTTTCTCCTATAAGGATACAAGTAGTTGGAACTCTAAATCAAACACGGTTTATGCTAGCTCTTTGAAACTTGACACAATAAAGTAGTTCCAAGTTCTATCTCTATGGTTTGTTACCTATTGATATAGCCCTAAGCAGAGACTGGCGCAAATCACTTTCATGGAAAGGGGTTGCCAAGCTTCCAAAAAACTACGAGTTTCCTGAAATCCCAGCACACATTTTTTCACCCAATCTTGATGACACTTTCAGGTAATGATCAGTACCCCAATCCCACTTGGCTCACCAAATTTCGTTCTTCTAAGTTAAACCCTTGTTTGGCAGTAACAGTTTTAAATTTTAGGTTTCACTCTGTTTTCTCCTATATGGATACATGTAGTTGGAAGTCTAAATCAAACACGGTTTGTGCTAGCTCTTTGAAACTTGACACAATAAAGTAGTTCCAAGTTCTATCTCTATGGTTTGTTTGCTATTGATGTACCCCTAAGCAAAGACTGGCGCAAATCAGTTTCATGGAAAGGGGTTGCCAAGCTTCCAAAAAACTTCGAGTTTCCTGAAATCTCAGCACACATTTTTTTCACCCAATCTTGATGATACTTTCAGGTAATGATCAGTACCCCAATACCACTTGGCTCTCCAGATATCGTTCTTCTAGGTTAAACAGTTCGTTGGCAGTAACAGTTTAAATTTTTAGGTTTCACTCTGTTTTCTCCTATAAGGATACATGTAGTTGGAACTCTAAATCAAACACGGTTTGTGCTAGCTCTTTGAAACTTGACACAATAAAGTAGTTCTAACTTGTATCTCTATGGCTTGTTTCCTATTGATGTAGCCCTAAGCAGAGACCGGCACAAATCACTTTCATTGAAAGGGGTTGCCAAGCTTCCAAAAAACTTCGAGTTTCCTGAAATCTCAGCACGCATTTTTTCACCTTATCTTGATGACACTTTCAGGTAATGATCAGTACCCGAATCCCACTTGGCTCACCGAATTTTGTTCTTCTAGGTTAAACCGCTCGTTGGCAGTAACAGTTTTAATTTTTAGGTTTCACTCGGTTTTCTCGTATATGGATACATGTAGTTGGAACTCTAAATCAAACACGGTTTGTGCTAGCTCTTTGAAACTTGACACAATAAAGTAGTTCCAAGTTCTATCTATATGGTTTGTTCCCTATTGATGTAGCCCTAAGCAGAGACTGGCGTAAATCACTTTCTGGGAAAGGGGTTGCCAAGCTTCCAAAAAACTTCGAGTTTCCTGAAATCTCAGCACACTTTTTTTTCACCCAATCTTGATGACACTTACAGGTAAAGATGAGTACCCCAATCCCACTTGGCTCACCAAATTTCGTTCTTATAGGTTAAACCGTTCGTTGGCTGTAACAGTTTTAATTTTTAGGTTTCACTCTGTTTTCTCTTATATGGATACATGTAGTTGGAACTCTAAATCAAACACGGTTTGTGCTAGCTCTTTGAAACGTGACACAATAAAGTAGTTCCAAGTTCTATCACTTTGGTTTGTTTCCTATTGATGTAGCCCTAAGCAGACACTGGCGCAAATCAGTTTCATGGAAAGGGGTTGCCAAGCTTCCAAAGAACTACGAGTTTCCTGAAAACTCAGCACACATTTTTTCACCCAATCTTGATGACACTTTCAGGTAATGATCAGGGCCCCAATCCCACTTGGCTCACCAAATATCGTTCTTCTAAGTTAAACCCTTGGTTGGCAGTAACAGTTTCAAATTTTTGGTTTCACTCTGTTTTCTCCTATATGGATACATGTAGTTGGAAGTCTAAATCAAACACGGTTTGTGCTAGCTGTTTGAAACTTGACACAATAAAGTAGTTCTAATTTGTATCTCTATGGCTTGTTTCCTATTGATGTAGCCCTAAGCAGAGACCGGCGCAAATCACTTTCATTGAAATGGGTTGCCAAGCTTCCAAAAAACTACGAGTTTCCTGCAATCTAAGCACACATTTTTTCACCTAATCTTGATGACACTTACAGGTAATGATCAGTACCCCAATCCCACTTGGCTCAACAAATTTCGTTCTTCTAGGTTAAACCGTTCCTTGGCAGTAACAGTTTGAATTTTTAGGTTTCACTCCTTTTTCTCCTATATGGATACATGTAGTTGGAACTCTAAATCAAACACGGTTTGTGCTAGCTCTTTGAAACTTGACACAATAAAGTAGTTCCAAGTTCTATCTCTATGGTTTGTTTCCTATTGATGTAGCCCTAAGCAAAGACTGGCGCAAATCACTTTCATGGAATTGGGTTGCCAAACTTCCAAAAAACTTCGAGTTTCCTGAAATCTCAGCACGCATTTTTTCACCTTATCTTGATGACACTTTCAGGTAATGATCAGGACCCCAATCCCACTTGGCTCACCTAATTTCGTTCTTCTAGGTTAAACCGTTCGTTGGCAGTAACAGTTTTAATATTTAGGCTTCACTCTGTTTTCTCCTATAAGGATACATGTAGTTGGGACTATAAATCAAACACGGTTTGTGCTAGCTCTTTGAAACTTCACACAATAAAGTAGTTCCAAGTTCTATCTCTATGGTTTGTTTCCTATTGATGTAGACCTAAGCAGAGACTGGCGCAAATCAGTTTCATGGAAAAGGGTTGCCAAGCTTCCAAAAAACTACGAGTTTCCTGAAATCTCAGCACACATTTTTTCCCAAAAACTTGATGACACTTTCAGGTAATGATCAGTACCCCAATCCCACTTGGCTCACCAAATTTCGTTCTTCTACGTTAAACCGTTCGTTGACAGTAACAGTTTTAATTTTTGGTTTCACTTTGTTTTCTCCTGTATGGATACATGTAGTTGGAACTCTAAATCAAACACGGTTTGTGCTAGCTCTTTGAAACTTGACACAATAAAGTAGTACCATGTTCTATCTCTATGGTTTGTTTCCTATTCATGTATCCCTAGGCAGAGACTGGCACATATCACTTTCATGGAAAGGGGTTGCCAAGCTTCCAAAAAACTACGAGTTTCCTGAAATCTCAGCACACATTTTTTCACCCAATCTTGATGGCACTTACAGGTAATGATCAGTACCCCAATGCCACTTGGCTCACCAAATTTCGTTCTTCTAGGTTAAACAGTTCGTTGGCAATAACAGTTTTAATTTTTAGGTTTCTCTCTGTTTTCTCCTATATGGATACAAGTAGTTGGAACTCTAAATCAAACACGGTTTGTGCTAGCTCTTTGAAACTTGACACAATAAAGTAGTTCCAAGTTCTATCTCTATGGTTTGTTTTCTATTGATGTAGCCCTAAGCAAAGACTGGCGCAAATCACTTTCATGGAAAGGGGTTGCCAAGCTTAAAAAAACTACGAGTTTCCTGAAATCTCAGCACACATTTTTTCACCCAATCTTGATGGCACTTACATGTAATGATCAGTACCCCAATGCCACTTGGCTCACCAAATTTCATTCTTCTAGGTTAAACCGTTCATTGGCAGTAACAGTTTTAATTTTTAGGTTTCACTCTGTTTTCTCCTATATGGATACATGTAGTTGGAACTCTAAATCAAACACGGTTTGTGCTAGCTCTTTGAAACTTGACACAATAAAGTAGTTCCAAGTTCTGTCTCTATGGTTTGTTTCCTATTGATGTAGACCTAAGCAAAGACTCGCGCAAATCACTTTCATGGAAATGGGTTGCCAAACTTCCAAAAAACTTCGAGTTTCCTGAAATCTCAGCACACATTTTTTCACCTTATTTTGATGACACTTTCAGGTAATGATCAGGATTCCAATCCCACTTGGCTCACCTAATTTTTTTCTTCTAGGTTAAACCGTTCGTTGGCAGTAACAGTTTTAATTTTTAGGCTTCACTCTGTTTTCTCCTATAAGGATACATGTAATTGGAACCCTAATTCAAACACGGTTTGTGCTAGCTCTTTGAAACTTGACACAATAAAGTAGTTCCAAGTCCTATCTCTATGGTTTGTTTCCTATTGATGTAGACCTAAGCAGAGACTGGCGCAAATCACTTTCATGGAAAGGGGTTGCCAAGCTTCCAAAAAACTACGAGTTTCCTGAAATCTCAGCACACATTTTTTTACCCAATCTTGATGGCACTTACAGGTAATGATCAGTACCCCATTGCCACTTGGCTCACCAAATTTCGTTCTTCTAGGTTAAACCGTTCGTTGGCAGTAACAGTTTTCATTTGTAGGTTTCACTCTGTTTTCTACTATATGGATACATGTAGTTGGAACTCTAAATCAAACACGGTTTTTGCTAGCTCTTTGAAACTTGACACAATAAAGTAGTTCCAAGTTCTATCTCTATGGTTTGTTTCCTATTGATGTAAACCTAAGCAAAGACTGGCGCAAATCTCTTTCATGGAAACGGGTTGCTAAACTTCCAAAAAACTTCGAGTTTCCTGAAATCTCAGCACACATTTTTTCACCCTATCTTGATGACACTTTCAGGTAATGATCAGTACCCCAATCCCACTTGGCTCACCTAATTTCGTTCTTCTAGGTTAAACTGTTCGTTGGCAGTAACAGTTTTAATTTTTAGGCTTCACTCTGTTTTCTCCTATAAGGATACAAGTAGTTGGAACTCTAAATCAAACACGGTTTATGCTAGCTCTTTGAAACTTGACACAATAAAGTAGTTCCAAGTTCTATCTCTATGGTTTGTTTCCTATTGATGTAGACCTAAGCAGAGACTGGCGCAAATCACTTTCATGGAAAGGGGTTGCCAAGCTTCCAAAAAACTACGAGTTTCCTGAAATCCCAGCACACATTTTTTCACCCAATCTTGATGACACTTTCAGGTAATGATCAGTACCCCAATCCCACTTGGCTCACCAAATTTCGTTCTTCTAAGTTAAACCCTTGTTTGGCAGTAACAGTTTTAAATTTTAGGTTTCACTCTGTTTTCTCCTATATGGATACATGTAGTTGGAAGTCTAAATCAAACACGGTTTGTGCTAGCTCTTTGAAACTTGACACAATAAAGTAGTTCCAAGTTCTATCTCTATGGTTTGTTTGCTATTGATGTAGCCCTAAGCAAAGACTGGCGCAAATCACTTTCATGGAAAGGGGTTGCCAAGCTTCCAAAAAACTTCGAGTTTCCTGAAATCTCAGCACACATTTTTTTCACCCAATCTTGATGATACTTTCAGGTAATGATCAGTACCCCAATACCACTTGGCTCTCCAGATATCGTTCTTCTAGGTTAAACAGTTCGTTGGCAGTAACAGTTTAAATTTTTAGGTTTCACTCTGTTTTCTCCTATAAGGATACATGTAGTTGGAACTCTAAATCAAACACGGTTTGTGCTAGCTCTTTGAAACTTGACACAATAAAGTAGTTCTAACTTGTATCTCTATGGCTTGTTTCCTATAGATGTAGCCCTAAGCAGAGACCGGCACAAATCACTTTCATTGAAAGGGGTTGCCAAGCTTCCAAAAAACTACGAGTTTCCTGAAAACTCAGCACACATTTTTTCACCCAATCTTGATGACACTTTCAGGTAATGATCAGGGCCCCAATCCCACTTGGCTCACCAAATATCGTTCTTCTAAGTTAAACCCTTGGTTGGGAGTAACAGTTTCAAATTTTTGGTTTCACTCTGTTTTCTCCTATATGGATACATGTAGTTGGAAGTCTAAATCAAACACGGTTTGTGCTAGCTCTTTGAAACTTGACACAATAAAGTAGTTCTAATTTGTATCTCTATGGCTTGGTTCCTATTGATGTAGCCCTAAGCAGAGACCGGCGCAAATCACTTTCATTGAAAGGGGTTGCCAAGCTTCCAAAAAACTACGAGTTTCCTGCAATCTAAGCACACATTTTTTCACCTAATCTTGATGACACTTACAGGTAATGATCAGTACCCGAATCCCACTTGGCTCACCGAATTTTGTTCTTCTAGGTTAAACCGCTCGTTGGCAGTAACAGTTTTAATTTTTAGGTTTCACTCGGTTTTCTCGTATATGGATACATGTAGTTGGAACTCTAAATCAACACGGTTTGTGCTAGCTCTTTGAAACTTGACACAATAAAGTAGTTCCAAGTTCTATCTATATGGTTTGTTCCCTATTGATGTAGCCCTAAGCAGAGACTGGCGTAAATCACTTTCAGGGAAAGGGGTTGCCAAGCTTCCAAAAAACTTCGAGTTTCCTGAAATCTCAGCACACTTTTTTTTCACCCAATCTTGATGACACTTACAGGTAAAGATCAGTACCCCAATCCCACTTGGCTCACCAAATTTCGTTCTTCTAGGTTAAACCGTTCGTTGGCTGTAACAGTTTTAATTTTTAGGTTTCACTCTGTTTTCTCTTATATGGATACATGTAGTTGGAACTCTAAATCAAACACGGTTTGTGCTAGCTCTTTGAAACTTGACACAATAAAGTAGTTCCAAGTTCTATCTCTATGGTTTGTTTCCTATTGATGTAGCCCTAAGCAAAGACTGGCGCAAATCACTTTCATGGAAATGGGTTGCCAAAGTTCCAAAAAACTTCGAGTTTCCTGAAATCTCAGCACACATTTTTTCCCAAAATCTTGATGACACTTTCAGGTAATGATCAGTACCCCAATCCCACTTGACTCACCAAATTTCGTTCTTCTAGGTTAAACCGTTCGTTGGCAGTAACAGTTTTAATTTTTGGTTTCACTCTCTTTTCTCCTATATGGATACATGTAGTTGGAACTCTAAATCAAACACGGTTTGTGCTAGCTCTTTGAAAATTGACACAATAAAGTAGTTCCAAGTTCTATCTCTATGGTTTGTTTCCTATTCATGTAGCCCTAGGCAGAGACTGGCGCATATCACTTTCATGGAAAGGGGTTGCCAAGCTTCCAAAAAACTACGAGTTTCCTGAAATCTAAGCACACATTTTTTCACCTAATCTTGATGACACTTACAGGTAATGATCAGTACCCCAATGCCACTTGGTTCACCGAATTTTTTTCTTCTAGGTTAAACCGTTCGTTGGCAGTAACAGTTTTAATTTTTAGGTTTCACCCGGTTTTCTCGTATATGGATACATATAGTTGGAACTCTAAATCAAACACGGTTTGGGCTAGCTCTTTGAAACTTGACACAATAAAGTAGTTACAAGTTCTATCTCTATGGTTTGTTCCCTATTGATGTAGCCCTAAGCAGAGACTGGCGCAAATCACTTTCATGGAAAGGTGTTGCCAGGTTCAAAAAACTTCGAGGTTCCTGAAATCTCAGCACACATTTTTTTCACCCAATATTGATGACACTCACAGGTAAAGATCAGTACCCCAATGCCACTTGTTTCACCAAATTTCGTTCTTCTAGGATAACCGTTCGTTGGCTGTAACAGTTTTAATTTTTAGGTTTCACTCTGTTTTCTCTTATATGGATACATGTAGTTGGAACTCTAAATCAAACACGGTTTGTGCTAGCTCTTTAAAACTTGACACAATGAAGTAGTTCCAAGTTCTATCTCTATGGTTTGTTTCCTATTGATGTAGCCCTAAGCAGAGACCGGTGCAAATCACTTTCATTGAAAGGGGTTGCCAACCTTCCAAAAAACTACGAGTTTCCTGAAATCTCAGCACACATTTTTTCAACCAATCTTGATGACACTTACAGGTAAAGATCAGTACCCCAATGCCACTTGTTTCACCAAATTTCGTTCTTCTAGGTTAAACCGTTCGTTGGATGTAACAGTTTTAATTTTTAGGTTTCACTCTGTTTTCTCTTATATGGATACATATAGTTGAAACTCTAAATCAAACACGGTTTGTGCTAGCTCTTTAAAACTTGACACAATGAAGTAGTTCCAAGTTCTATCTCTATGGTTTGTTTCCTATTGAAGTAGCCCTAAGCAGAGACCGGTGCAAATCACTTTCATGGAAAGGAGTTGCCAACCTTCCAAAAAACTACGAGTTTCCTGAAATCTCAGCACACATTTTTTCAACCAATCTTGATGACACTTTCAGGTAATGATCAGTACCCCAATCCCACTTGGCTCACCAAATTTCGTTCTTCTACATTAAACCGTTCGTTGACAGTAACAGTTTTAATTTTTGGTTTCACTCTGTTTTCTCCTATATGGATACATGTAGTTGGAACTCTAAATCAAACACGGTTTGTGCTAGCTCTTTGAAACTTGACACAATAAAGTAGTACCAAGTTCTATTTCTATGGTTTGTTTCCTATTCATGTATCCATAGGCAGAGACTGGCGAATATCACTTTCATGGAAAGGGGTTGCCAAGCTTCCAAAAAACTACGAGTTTCCTGAAATCTCAGCACACATTTTTTCACCCAATCTTGATGGCACTTACAGGTAATGATCAGTACCCCAATGCCACTTGGCTCACCAAATTTCGTTCTTCTAGGTTAAACCGTTCGTTGGCAGTAACAGTTTTAATTTTTGGTTTCACTCTGTTTTCTCCTATATGGATACATGTAGTTGGAACTCTAAATCAAACACGGTTTGTGCTAGCTCTTTGAAAATTGACACAATAAAGTAGTTCCAAGTTCTATCTCTATGGTTTGTTTCCTATTCATGTAGCCCTAGGCAGAGACTGGCGCATATCACTTTCATGGAAAGGGGTTGCCAAGCTTCCAAAAAACTACGAGTTTCCTGAAATCTAAGCACACATTTTTTCACCTAATCTTGATGACACTTACAGGTAATGATAAGTACCCCAATCCCACTTGGTTCACCGAATTTTTTTCTTCTAGGTTAAACCGTTCGTTGGCAGTAACAGTTTTAATTTTTAGGTTTCACTCGGTTTTCTCGTATATGGATACATGTAGTTGGAACTCTAAATCAAACACGGTTTGGGCTAGCTCTTTGAAACTTGACACAATAAAGTAGTTACAAGTTCTATCTCTATGGTTTGTTCCCTATTTATGTAGCCCTAAGCAGAGACTGGCGCAAATCACTTTCATGGAAAGGGGTTGCCAAGCTTCCAAAAAACTACGAGTTTCCTGAAATCCCAGCACACATTTTTTCACCCAATCTTGATGACACTTTCAGGTAATGATCAGTACCCCAATCCCACTTGGCTCACCAAATTTCGTTCTTCTAAGTTAAACCCTTGTTTGGCAGTAACAGTTTTAATTTTTAGGTTTCACTCTGTTTTCTACTATATGGATACATGTATTTGGAACTCTAAATCAAACACGGTTTTTGCTAGCTCTTTGAAACTTGACACAATAAAGTAGTTCCAAGTTCTATCTCTATGGTTTGTTTCCTATTGATGTAAACCTAAGCAAAGACTGGCGCAAATCTCTTTCATGGAAACGGGTTGCTAAACTTCCAAAAAACTTCGAGTTTCCTGAAATCTCAGCACACCATTTTTCACCCTATCTTGATGACACTTTCAGGTAATGATCAGTACCCCAATCCCACTTGGCTCACCTAATTTCGTTCTTCTAGGTTAAACCGTTCATTGGCAGTAACAGTTTTAATTTTTAGGCTTCACTCTGTTTTCTCCTATAAGGATACAAGTAGTTGGAACTCTAAATCAAACACGGTTTATGCTAGCTCTTTGAAACTTGACACAATAAAGTAGTTCCAAGTTCTATCTCTATGGTTTGTTTCCTATTGATGTAGACCTAAGCAGAGACTGGTGCAAATCACTTTCATGGAAAGGGGTTGCCAAGCTTCCAAAATACTACGAGTTTCCTGAAATCTCAGCCGACATTTTTTCCCAGAATCTTGATGACACTTTCAGTTAATGATCAGGACCGCAATCCAACTTGGCTCACCAAATTTCGTTCTTCTAGGTTAAACCGTTTGTTGGCAGTAACAGTTTTAATTTTTAGGTTTCACTCTGTTTTCTCCTATATGGATACATGTAGTTGGAAGTCTAAATCAAACACGGTTTGTGCTAGCTCTTTGAAACTTGACACAATAAAGTAGTTCCAAGTTCTATCTCTATGGATTGTTTGCTATTGATGTAGCCCTAAGCAAAGACTGGCGCAAATCACTTTCATGGAAAGGGGTTGCCAAGCTTCCAAAAAACTTCGAGTTTCCTGAAATCCCAGCACACATTTTTTTCACCCAATCTTGAATACACTTTCAGGTAATGATCAGTACCCCAATACCACTTGGCTCTCCAGATATCGTTCTTCTAGGTTAAACAGTTCGTTGGCAGTAACAGTTTAAATTTTTAGGTTTCACTCTGTTTTCTCCTATAAGGATACATGTAGTTGGAACTCTAAATCAAACACGGTTTGTGCTAGCTCTTTGAAACTTGACACAATAAAGTAGTTCTAACTTGTATCTCTATGGCTTGTTTCCTATTGATGTAGCCCTAAGCAGAGACCGGCACAAATCACTTTCATTGAAAGGGGTTGCCAAGCTTCCAAAAAACTTCGAGTTTCCTGAAATCTAAGCACACATTTTTTCACCTAATCTTGATGACACTTACAGGTAATGATCAGTACCCGAATCCCACTTGGCTCACCGAATTTTGTTCTTCTAGGTTAAACCGCTCGTTGGCAGTAACAGTTTTAATTTTTAGGTTTCACTCGGTTTTCTCGTATATGGATACATGTAGTTGGAACTCTAAATCAAACACGGTTTGTGCTAGCTCTTTGAAACTTGACACAATAAAGTAGTTCCAAGTTCTATCTATATGGTTTGTTCCCTATTGATGTAGCCCTAAGCAGAGACTGGCGTAAATCACTTTCAGGGAAAGGGGTTGCCAAGCTTCCAAAAAACTTCGAGTTTCCTGAAATCTCAGCACACTTTTTTTTCACCCAATCTTGATGACACTTACAGGTAAAGATCAGTACCCCAATCCCACTTGGCTCACCAAATTTCGTTCTTCTAGGTTAAACCGTTCGTTGGCTGTAACAGTTTTAATTTTTAGGTTTCACTCTGTTTTCTCTTATATGGATACATGTAGTTGGAACTCTAAATCAAACACGGTTTGTGCTAGCTCTTTGAAACTTGACACAATAAAGTAGTTCCAAGTTCTATCTCTATGGTTTGTTTCCTATTGATGTAGCCCTAAGCAAAGACTGGCGCAAATCACTTTCATGGAAATGGGTTGCCAAACTTCCAAAAAACTTCGAGTTTCTTGAAATCTCAGCACACATTTTTTCACCTTATCTTGATGACACTTTCAGGTAATGATCAGGACCCCAATCCCACTTGGCTCACCTAATTTCGTTCTTCTAGGTTAAACCGTTCGTTGGCAGTAACAGTTTTAATATTTAGGCTTCACTCTGTTTTCTCCTATAAGGATACATGTAGTTGGGACTATAAATCAAACAAGTTTTGTGCTAGCTCTTTGAAACTTCACACAATAAAGTAGTTCCAAGTTCTATCTCTATGGTTTGTTTCCTATTGATGTAGACCTAAGCAGAGACTGGCGCAAATCAGTTTCATGGAAAAGGGTTGCCAAGCTTCCAAAAAACTACGAGTTTCCTGAAATCTCAGCACACATTTTTTCCCAAAATCTTGATGACACTTTCAGGTAATGATCAGTACCCCAATCCCACTTGACTCACCAAATTTCGTTCTTCTAGGTTAAACCGTTCGTTGGCAGTAACAGTTTTAATTTTTGGTTTCACTCTCTTTTCTCCTATATGGATACATGTAGTTGGAACTCTAAATCAAACACGGTTTGTGCTAGCTCTTTGAAAATTGACACAATAAAGTAGTTCCAAGTTCTATCTCTATGGTTTGTTTCCTATTCATGTAGCCCTAGGCAGAGAGTGGCGCATATCACTTTCATGGAAAGGGGTTGCCAAGCTTCCAAAAAACTACGAGTTTCCTGAAATCTAAGCACACATTTTTTCACCTAATCTTGATGACACTTACAGGTAATGATCAGTACCCCAATGCCACTTGGTTCACCGAATTTTTTTCTTCTAGGTTAAACCGTTCGTTGGCAGTAACAGTTTTAATTTTTAGGTTTCACTCGGTTTTCTCGTATATGGATACATGTAGTTGGAACTCTAAATCAAACACGGTTTGGGCTAGCTCTTTGAAACTTGACACAATAAAGTAGTTACAAGTTCTATCTCTATGGTTTGTTCTTTATTGATGTAGCCCTAAGCAGAGACTGGCGCAAATCACTTTCATGGAAAGGTGTTGCCAAGCTTCAAAAAACTTCGAGGTTCCTGAAATTTCAGCACACATTTTTTTCACCCAATATTGATGACACTTACAGGTAAAGATCAGTACCCCAATGCCACTTGTTTCACCAAATTTCGTTCTTCTAGGATAACCGTTCGTTGGCTGTAACAGTTTTAATTTTTAGGTTTCACTCTGTTTTCTCTTATATGGATACATGTAGTTGGAACTCTAAATCAAACACGGTTTGTGCTAGCTCTTTAAAACTTGACACAATGAAGTAGTTCCAAGTTCTATCTCTATGGTTTGTTTCCTATTGATGTAGCCCTAAGCAGAGACCGGTGCAAATCACTTTCATGGAAAGGGGTTGCCAACCTTCCAAAAAACTACGAGTTTCCTGAAATCTCAGCACACATTTTTTCAACCAATCTTGATGACACTTACAGGTAAAGATCAGTACCCCAATGCCACTTGTTTCACCAAATTTCGTTCTTCTAGGTTAAACCGTTCGTTGGATGTAACAGTTTAAATTTTTAGGTTTCACTCTGTTTTCTCCTATATGGATACATGTAGTTGGAACTCTAAATCAAACACGGTTTGTGCTAGCTCTTTAAAACTTGACACAATGAAGTAGTTCCAAGTTCTATCTCTATGGTTTGTTTCCTATTGATGTAGCCCTAAGCAGAGACCGGTGCAAATCACTTTCATGGAAAGGGGTTGCCAACCTTCCAAAAAACTACGAGTTTCCTGAAATCTCAGCACACATTTTTTCAACCAATCTTGATGACACTTTCAGGTAATGATCAGTACCCCAATCGCACTTGGCTCACCAAATTTCGTTCTTCTACATTAAACCGTTCGTTGACAGTAACAGTTTTAATTTTTGGTTTCACTCTGTTTTCTCCTATATGGATACATGTAGTTGGAACTCTAAATCAAACACGGTTTGTGCTAGCTCTTTGAAACTTGACACAATAAAGTAGTACCAAGTTCTATTTCTATGGTTTGTTTCCTATTCATGTATCCATAGGCAGAGACTGGCGAATATCACTTTCATGGAAAGGGGTTGCCAAGCTTCCAAAAAACTATGAGTTTCCTGAAATCTCAGCACACATTTTTTCACCCAATCTTGATGGCACTTACAGGTAATGATCAGTACCCCAATGCCACTTGGCTCACCAAATTTCGTTCTTCTAGGTTAAACCGTTCGTTGGCAGTAACAGTTTTCATTTTTAGGTTTCACTCTGTTTTCTCCTATATGGATACATGTAGTTGGAACTCTAAATCAAACACGGTTTGTGCTAGCTCTTTGAAACTTGACACAATAAAGTAGTTCCAAGTTCTATCTCTATGGTTTGTTTTCTATTGATGTAGCCCTAAGCAAAGACTGGCACAAATCACTTTCATGGAAAGGGGTTGCCAAGCTTAAAAAAACTACGAGTTTCCTAAAATCTCAGCACACATTTTTTCACCCAATCTTGATGGCACTTACATGTAATGATCAGTACACCAATGCCACTTGGCTCACCAAATTTCGTTCTTCTAGATTAAACCGTTCATTGGCAGTAACAGTTTTAATTTTTAGGTTTCACTCTGTTTTCTCGTATATGGATACATGTAGTTGGAACTCTAAATCAAACACGGTTTGTGCTACCTCTTTGAAACTTGACACAATAAAGTAGTTCCAAGTCCTATCTCTATGGTTTGTTTCCTATTGATGTAGACCTAAGCAGAGACTGGCGCAAATCACTTTCATGGAAAGGGGTTGCCAAGCTTCCAAAAAACTACGAGTTTCCTGAAATCTCAGCACACATTTTTTCCCAGAATCTTGATGACACTTTCAGGTAATGATCAGGACCGCAATCACACTTGGCTCACCAAATTTCTTTCTTCTAGGTTAAACCGTTCGTTGGCAGTAACAATTTTAATTTTTAGGTTTCACTCTGTTTTCTCCTATATGGATACACGTAGTTGGAAGTCTAAATCAAACACGGTTTGTGCTAGCTCTTTGAAACTTGACACAATAAAGTAGTTCCAAGTTCTATCTCTATGGTTTGTTCCCTATTGATGTAGCCCTAAGCAGAGACTGGCGCAAATCACTTTCAGGGAAAGGGGTTGCCAAGCTTCAAAAAACTTCGAGGTTCCTGAAATCTCAGCACACATTTTTTTCACCCAATATTGATGACACTTTCAGGTAATGATCAGGACCCCAATCCCACTTGGCTCACCAAATTTCGTTCTTCTAGGTTAAACCGTTCGTTGGCTGTAACAGTTTTAATTTTTAGGTTTCACTCTGTTTTCTCTTATATGGATACATGTAGTTGGAACTCTAAATCAAACACGGTTTGTGCTAGCTCTTTAAAACTTGACACAATGAAGTAGTTCCAAGTTCTATCTCTATGGTTTGTTTCCTATTGATGTAGCTTTAAGCAGAGACCGGCGCAAATCCCTTTCATGGAAAGGGGTTGCCAATCTTCCAAAAAACTACGAGTTTCCTGAAATCTCAGCACACATTTTTTCACCCAATCTTGATGACACTTTCAGGCAATGATCAGTACCCCAATCCCACTTGGCTCACAAAATTTCGTTCTTCTACGTTAAACCGTTCGTTTACAGTAACAGTTTTAATTTTTGGTTTTACTCTGTTTTCTCCTATATGGATAAATGTAGTTGGAACTCTAAATCAAACACGGTTTGTGCTAGCTCTTTGAAACTTGACACAATAAAGTAGTTCCAAGTTCTATCTCTATGGTTTGTTTCTTATTCATGTATCCCTAGGCAGAGACTGGCGCATATCACTTTCATGGAAATGGGTTGCCAAGCTTCCAAAAAACTACGAGTTTCCTGAAATCTCAGCACACATTTTTTCACCCAATCTTGATGGCACTTACAGGTAATGATCAGTACGCCAATGCCACTTGGCTCACCAAATTTCGTTCTTCTAGGTTAAACCGTTCGTTGGCAGTAACAGTTTTAATTTTTAGGTTTCACTCGGTTTTCTCGTATATGGATACATGTAGTTGGAACTCTAAATCAAACACGGTTTGTGCTAGCTCTTTGAAACTTGACACAATAAAGTAGTTCCAAGTTCTATCTCTATGGTTTGTTTTCTATTGATGTAGCCCTAAGCAAAGACTGGCGCAAATCACTTTCATGGAAAGGGGTTGCCAAGCTTCCAAAAAACTACGAGTTTCCTGAAATCTCAGCACACATTTTTTCACCCAATCTTGATGGCACTTACATGTAATGATCAGTACCCCAATGCCACTTGGCTCACCAAATTTCGTTCTTCTAGGTTAAACCGTTCGTTGGCAGTAGCAGTTTTAATATTTAGGTTTCACTCTGTTTTCTCCTATATGGATACATGTAGTTGGAACTCTAAATCAAACACGGTTTGTGCTAGCTCTTTGAAACTTGACACAATAAAGTAGTTCCAAGTTCTATCTCTATGGTTTGTTTCCTATTGATGTAGCCCTAAGCAAAGACTGGCGCAAATCACTTTCATGGAAATGGGTTGCCAAACTTCTAAAAAACTTCGAGTTTCCTGAAATCTCAGCACACACTTTTTCACCTTATCTTGATGACACTTTCAGGTAATGATCAGGACCCCAATCCCACTTGGCTCAGCTAATTTTGTTCTTCTAGGTTAAACCGTTCGTTGGCAGTAACAGTTTTAATTTTTAGGCTTCACTCTGTTTTCTCCTATAAGGATACATGTAGTTGGAACTCTAAATCAAACACGGTTTGTGCTAGCTCTTTGAAACTTGACACAATAATGTAGTTCCAAGTTCTATCTCTATGGTTTGTTTCCTATTAATGTAGACCTAAGCAGAGACTGGCGCAAATCACTTTCATGGAAAGGGGTTGCCAAGCTTCCAAAAAACTACGAGTTTCCTGAAATCTCAGCACACATTTTTTCACCCAATCTTGATGACACTTTCAGGTAATGATCAGTACCCCAATCCCACTTGGCTCACCAAATTTCGTTCTTCTAAGTTAAACACTTGTTTGGCAGTAACAGTTTTAAATTTTAGGTTTCACTCTGTTTTCTCCTATATGGATACATGTAGTTGGAAGTCTAAATCAAACACGGTTTGTGCTAGCTCTTTGAAACTTGACACAATAAAGTAGTTCCAAGTTCTATCTCTATGGTTTGTTTGCTATTGATGTAGCCCTAAGCAAAGACTGGCGCAAATCACTTTCATGGAAACGGGTTGCCAAGCTTCCAAAAAACTACGAGTTTCCTGAAATGTCAGCACACATTTTTTTCACCCAATCTTGATGACACTTTCAGGTAATGATCAGGACCCCAATCCCACTTGTCTCACCTAATTTCGTTCTTATATGTTAAACCGTTCGTTGGCAGTAAAAAGTTTTAATTTTTAGGCTTCACTCTGTTTTCTCCTATAAGGATACATGTAGTTGGAACTCTAAATCAAACACGGTTTGTGCTAGCTCTTTGAAACTTGACACAATAAAGTAGTTCCAAGTTCTATCTCTATGGTTTGTTTCCTATTGATGTAGACCTAAGCAGAGACTGGCGCAAATCACTTTCATGGAAATGGGTTGCCAAGCTTCCAAAAAACTACGAGTTTCCTGAAATCTAGCCGACAATTTTTCCAAGAATCTTGATGACACTTTCAGTTAATGATCAGGACCGCAATCCAACTTGGCTCACCAAATTTCGTTCTTCTAGGTTAAACCGTTTGTTGGCAGTAACAGTTTTAATTTTTAGGTTTCACTCTGTTTTCTCCTATATGGATACATGTAGTTGGAAGTCTAAATCAAACACGGTTTGTGCTAGCTCTTTGAAACTTGACACAATAAAGTAGTTCCAAGTTCTATCTCTATGGTTTGTTCCCTATTGATATAGCCCTAAGCAGAGACTGGCGCAAATCTCATTATGGAAAGGGGTTGGCAAGCTTCCAAAAAACTTCGAGTTTCCTGAAATCTCAGCACACATTTTTTTCACCCAATCTTGATGACACTTACAGGTAATGATCAGTACCCCAATGCCACTTGGCTCACCAATTTTCGTTCTTCTAGGTTAAACCGTTCGTTGGCTGTAACAGTTTTAATTTTTAGGTTTCACTCTGTTTTCTCTTATATGGATACAGGTAGTTGGAACTCTAAATCAAACACGGTTTGGGATAGCTCTTTGAAACTTGACACAATAAAGTAGTTCCAAGTTCTATCTCTATGGTTTGTTCCCTATTGATGTAGCCCTAAGCAGAGACTGGCGCAAATCTCTTTCAGGGAAAGGGGTTGCCAAGCTTCCAAAAAACTTCGAGGTTCCTGAAATCTCAGCACACATTTTTTCACCCAATCTTGATGACACTTTCAGGTAATGATCAGTACCCCAATCCCACTTGGCTCACCAAATTTCGTTCTTCTAGTTTAAACCGTTCGTTGGCTGTAACAGTTTTAATTTTTAGGTTTCACTCTGTTTTCTCCTATATGGATACATGTAGATGGAACTCTAAATCAAACAAGGTTTGTGCTAGCTCTTTGAAACTTGACACAATAAAGTAGTTCCAAGTTCTATCTCTATGGTTTGTTTCCTATTCATGTAGCCCTAAGCAAAGACTGGTGCAAATCACTTTCATGGAAATGGGTTGCCAAACTTCCAAAAAACATCGAGTTTCCTGAAATCTCAGCACCCATTTTTTCACCCTATCTTGATGACACTTTCAGGTAATGATCAGGACCCCAATCCCACCTGTCTCACCTAATTTCGTTCTTATATGTTAAACCGTTCGTTGGCAGTAACAGTTTTAATTTTTAGGCTTCACTCTGTTTTCTCCTATAAGGATACATGTAGTTGGAACTCTAAATCAAACACGGTTTGTGCTAGCTCTTTGAAACTTGACACAATAAAGTAGTTCCAAGTTCTTTCTCTATGGTTTGTTTCCTATTGATGTAGACCTAAGCAGAGACTGGCGCAAATCACTTTCATGGAAAGGGGTTGCCAAGCTTCCAAAATACTACGAGTTTCCTGAAATCTCAGCCGACATTTTTTCCCAGAATCTTGATGACACTTTCAGTTAATGATCAGGACCGCAATCCAACTTGGCTCACCAAATTTCGTTCTTCTAGGTTAAACCGTTTGTTGGCAGTAACAGTTTTAATTTTTAGGTTTCACTCTGTTTTCTCCTATATGGATACATGTAGTTGGAAGTCTAAATCAAACACGGTTTGTGCTAGCTCTTTGAAACTTGACACAATAAAGTAGTTCCAAGTTCTATCTCTATGGTTTGTTCCCTATTGATATAGCCCTAAGCAGAGACTGGCACAAATCTCATTATGGAAAGGGGTTGCCAAGCTTCCAAAAAACTTCAAGTTTCCTGAAATCTCAGCACACATTTTTTTCACCCAATCTTGATGACACTTACAGGTAATGATCAGTACCCCAATGCCACTTGGCTCACCAAATTTCGTTCTTCTAGGTTAAACCGTTCGTTGGCAGTAACAGTTTTAATTTTTAGGTTTCACTCTGTTTTCTCCTATATGGATACATGTAGTTGGAACTCTAAATCAAACACGGTTTGTGCTAGCTCTTTGAAACTTGACACAATAAAGTAGTTCCAAGTTCTATCTCTATGGTTTGTTTGCTATTGATGTAGCCCTAAGCAAAGACTGGCGCAAATCACTTTCATGGAAATGGGTTGCCAAACTTCCAAAAAACTTCGAGTTTCCTGAAATCTCAGCACACATTTTTTCACCTTATCTTGATGACACTTTCAGGTAATGATCAGGACCCCAATCCCACTTGGCTCACCTAATTTTGTTCTTCTAGGTTAAACCGTTCCTTGGCAGTAACAGTTTAAATTTTTAGGCTTCACTCTGTTTTCTCCTATATAGATACATGTAGTTGGAAGTCTAAATCAAGCACGGTTTGTGCTAGCTCTTTGAAACTTGACACAATAAAGTAGTTCCAAGTTCTATCTCTATGGTTTGTTCCCTATTGATATAGCCCTAAGCAGAGACTGGCGCAAATCACATTCATGGAAAGGCGTTGCCAAACTTCCAAAAAACTTCGAGTTTCCTAAAATCTCAGCACACATTTTTTCACCCAATCTTGATGACACTTTAAGGTAATGATCAGTACCCCAATCCCACTTGGCTCTCCAAATTTCGTTCTTCTAGGTTAAACCATTCGTTGGCAGTAACAGTTTTAATTTTTAGGCTTCAGTCTGTTTTCTCCTATATGGATACAAGTAGTTGGAACTCTAAATCAAACACGGTTTGTGCTAGCTCTTTGAAACTTGACACAATAAAGTAGTTCCAAGTTCTATCTCTTTGGTTTGTTTCCTATTGATGTAGCCCTAAGCAGAGACTGGCGCAAATCACTTTCATGGAAATGGGTTGCCAAGCTTCCAAAAAACTACGAGTTTCCTGAAATCTGAGCACATATTTTTTCACCCAATCTTGATGACACTTTCAGTTAATGATCAGTACCCCAATCCCAGTTGACTCACCAAATTTCATTCTTCTAAGTTAAACCGTTGGTTGGCAGTAACAGTTTTAATTTTTAGGTTTCACTCTGTTTTCTCCTACATGGATACATGTAGTTGGAAGTCTAAATCAAGCACGGTTTGTGCTAGCTCTTTGAAACTTGACACAATAAAGTAGTTCCAAGTTCTATCTCTATGGTTTGTTCCCTATTGATATAGCCCTAACCAGAGACTGGCGCAAATCACATTCATGGAAAGGCGTTGCCAAACTTCCAAACAACTTCGAGTTTCCTGAAATCTCAGCACACATTTTTTCACCCTATCTAGATGACACTTTCAAGTAATGATCAGGACCCCAATCCCACTTGGCTCACCTAATTTCATTCTTCTAGGTTAAACCGTTCGTTGGCACTAACAGTTTAAATTTTTAGGCTTCACTCTGTTTTCTCCTATAAGGATACATGTAGTTGGAACTCTAAATCAAACACTGTTTGTGCTATCTCTTTGAAACTTGACACAATAAAGTAGTTCCAAGTTCTATCTCTGTGGTTTGTTTCCTATTGATGTAGACCTAAGCAGAGACTGGCGCAAATCACTTTCATGGAAAGGGGTTGCCAAGCTTCCAAAAAATTACGAGTTTCCTGAAATCTCAGCACACATTTTTTCCCAGAATCTTGATGACACTTTCAGGTAATGATCAGGACGCCAATCCCACTTGGCTCACCAAATTTCGTTCTTCTAGGTTAAACCGTTCGTTGGCAGTAACAGTTTTAATTTTTAGGTTTCACTCTGTTTTCTCCTATAAGGATACATGTAGTTGGAACTCTAAATCAAACACGGTTTGTGCTAGCTCTTTGAAACTTGACACAATAAAGTAGTTCTAATTTGTATCTCTATGGCTTGTTTCCTATTGATGTAGCCCTAAGCAGAGACCGGCGCAAATCACTTTCATTGAAAGGGGTTGCCAAGCTTCCAAAAAACTACGAGTTTCCTGAAATCTAAGCACACATTTTTTCACCTAATCTTGATGACACTTACAGGTAATGATCAGTACCCCAATCCCACTTGGCTCACCAAATTTCGTTCTTCTAGGTTAAACCGTTCTTTGGCAGTAACAGTTTTAATTTTTAGGTTTCACTCGGTTTTCTCGTATATGGATACATTTAGTTGGAACTCTAAATCAAACACGGTTTGTCCTAGCTCTTTGAAACTTGACACAATAAAGTAGTTCCAAGTTCTATCTCTATGGTTTGTTTCCTATTGATGTAACCCTAAGCAAAGACTGGCGAAAATCACTTTAATGGAAACGGGTTGCTAAACTTCCAAAAACCTTCGAGTTTCCTGAAATCTCAGCACACATTTCTTCACCCTATCTTGATGACACTTTCAGGTAATGATCAGTACCCCAATCCCACTTGGCTCACCTAATTTCGTTCTTCTAGGTTAAACCGTTCGTTGGCAGTAACAGTTTTAATTTTTAGGCTTCACTCTGTTTTCTCCTATATGGATACATGTAGTTGGAACTCTAAATCAAACACGGTTTGTGCTAGCTCTTTGAAACTTGACACAATAAAGCAGTTCCAAGTTCTATCTCTATGGTTTGTTTGTAATTGATGTAGCCCTAAGCAAAGACTGGCGCAAATCACTTTCATGGAAATGGGTTGCCAAACTTCCAAAAAACTTCGAGTTTCCTGAAATCTCAGCACACATTTTTTCACCTTATCTTGATGACACTTTCAGGTAATGATCAGGACCCCAATCCCACGTGGCTCACCTAATTTTGTTCTTCTAGGTTAAACCGTTCGTTGGCAGTAACAGTTTAAATTTTTAGGCTTCACTCTGTTTTCTCCAATATAGATACATGTAGTTGGAAGTCTAAATCAAGCACGGTTTGTGCTAGCTCTTTGAAACTTGACAAAATAAAGTAGTTCCAAGTTCTATCTCTATGGTTTGTTCCCTATTGATATAGCCCTAAGCAGAGACTGGCGCAAATCACATTCATGGAAAGGCGTTGCCAAACTTCCAAAAAACTTCGAGTTTCCTAAAATCTCAGCACACATTTTTTCACCCAATCTTGATGACACTTTCAGGTAATGATCAGTACCCCAATCCCACTGGGCTCACCAAATTTCGTTCTTCTAGGTTAAACCGTTCGTTGGCAGTAACAGTTTTAATTTTTAGGCTTCAGTCTGTTTTCTCCTATATGGATACAAGTAGTTGGAACTCTAAATCAAACACGGTTTGTGCTAGCTCTTTGAAACTTGACACAATAAAGTAGTTCCAAGTTCTATCTCTTTGGTTTGTTTCCTATTGATGTAGCCCTAAGCAGAGACTGGCGCAAATCACTTTCATGGAAATGGGTTGCCAAGCTTCCAAAAAACTACGAGTTTCCTGAAATCTCAGCACATATTTTTTCACCCAATCTTGATGACACTTTCAGTTAATGATCAGTACCCCAATCCGAGTTGGCTCACCAAATTTCATTCTTCTAAGTTAAACCGTTGGTTGGCAGTAACAGTTTTAATTTTTAGGTTTCACTCTGTTTTCTCCTAAATGGATACATGTAGTTGGAAGTCTAAATCAAGCACGGTTTGTCCTAGCTCTTTGAAACTTGACACAATAAAGTAGTTCCAAGTTCTATCTCTATGGTTTGTTCCCTATTGATATAGCCCTAAGCAGAGACTGGCGCAAATCACATTCATGGAAAGGCGTTGAAAAAATTCCAAAAAACTTCGAGTTTCCTGAAATCTCAGCACACATTTTTTTCACCCAATCTTGATGACACTTACAGGTAATGATCAGTACCCCAATGCCACTTGGCTCACCAATTTTCGTTCTTCTAGGTTAAACCGTTCGTTGGCTGTAACAGTTTTAATTTTTAGGTTTCACTCTGTTTTCTCTTATATGGATACAGGTAGTTGGAACTCTAAATCAAACACGGTTTGGGCTAGCTCTTTGAAACTTGACACAATAAAGTAGTTCCAATTTCTATCTCTATGGTTTGTTCCCTATTGATGTAGCCCTAAGCAGAGACTGGCGCAAATCACTTTCAGGGAAAGGGGTTGCCAAGCTTCCAAAAAACATCGAGGTTCCTTAAATCTCAGCACACATTTTTTCACCCAATCTTGATGACACTTTCAGGTAATGATCAGGACCGCAATCCAACTTGGCTCACCAAATTTCGTTCTTCTAGGTTAAACCGTTTGTTGGCAGTAACAGTTTTAATTTTTAGGTTTCACTCTGTTTTCTCCTATATGGATACATGTAGTTGGAAGTCTAAATCAAACACGGTTTTTGCTAGCTCTTTGAAACTTGACACAATAAAGTAGTTCCAAGTTCTATCTCTATGGTTTGTTCCCTACTGATGTAACCCTAAGCAGAGACTGGCGCAAATCACTTTCAGGGAAAGGGGTTGCCAAGCTTCCAAAAAATCTACGAGTTTCCTGAAATCTCAGCACACATTTTTTTCACCCAATCTTGATGACACTTACAGGTAATGATCAGTACCCCAATGCCACTTGGCTCACCAAATTTCGTTCTTCTAGGTTAAACCGCTCGTTGGCCGTAACAGTTTTAATTTTTAGGTTTCACTCTGTTTTCTCTTATATGGATACAAGTAGTTGGAACTCTAAATCAAACACGGTTTGTGCTAGCTCTTTAAAACTTGACACAATAAAGTAGTTCCAAGTTCTATCTCTATGGTTTGTTTCGTATTGATGTAGCCCTAAGCAGAGACCGGTGCAAATCACTATCATTGAAAGGGGTTGCCAACCTTCCAAAAAACTACGAGTTTCCTGATCTCAGCACACATTTTTTCACCCAATCTTGATGACACTTTCAGGTAATGATCAGTACCCCAATCCCACTTGGCTCACCAAATTTCATTCTTCTAGGTTAAACCGTTCGTTGGCAGTAAGAGTTTTAATTTTTGGTTTCACTCTGTTTTCTCCTATATGGATACATGTAGTTGGAACTCTAAATTAAACACGGTTTGTGCTAGCTCTTTGAAACTTGACACAATAATGTAGTTCCAAGTTCTATCTCTTTGGTTTGTTTCCTATTCATGTAGCCCTAGGCAGAGACTGGCGCATATCACTTTCATGGAAAGGGGTTGCCAAGCTTCCAAAAAACTACGTGTTTCCTGAAATCTCAGCACACATTTTTTCACCCAATCTTGATGGCACTTACAGGTAATGATCAGTACCCCAATGCCACTTGGCTCACCAAATTCCGTTCTTCTAGGTTAAACCGTTCGTTGGCAGTAACAGTTTTAATTTTTAGGTTTCACTCTGTTTTCTCCTATATGGATACATGTAGTTGGAACTCTAAACCAAACACGGTTTGTACTAGCTCTTTGAAATTGACACAATAAAGTAGTTCCAAGTTCTATCTCTATGGTTTGTTTCCTATTCATGTAGCCCTAAGCAGAGACTGGCGCAAATCACTTTCATGGAAAGGGGTTGCCAAGCTTCCAAAAAACTACGAGTTTCCTGAAATCTCAGCACACATTTTTTCCCAGAATCTTAATGACACTTTCAGGTAATGATCAGGACCCCAATCCCACTTGGCTCACCAAATTTCATTCTTCTAGGTTAAACCGTTCGTTGGCAGTAACAGTTTTAATTTTTAGGCTTCAGTCTGTTTTCTCCTATATGGATACATGTAGTTGGAAGTCTAAATCAAACACGGTTTGTGCTAGCTCTTTGAAACCTGACACAATAAACTAGTTCCAAGTTCTATCTCTATGGTTTGTTTCCTATTGATGTAGCCCTAAGCAAAGACTGGCGCAAATCACTTTCATGGAAAGGGGTTGCCAGGCTTCAAAGAAATTACGAGGTTCCTGAAATCTCAGCACACATTTTTTTCACCCAATCTTGATGACACTTTCAGGTAATGATCAGTACCCCCATCCTACTTGGCTCACAAAATTTCGTTCTTCTAGGTTAAACAGTTCGTTGGCAGTAACAGTTTAAATTTTTAGGTTTCACTCTGTTTTCTCCTATATGGATACATGTAATTGGAACTCTAAATCAAACACGGTTTGTGCTAGCTCTTTGAAACTTGACACAATAATGTAGTTCCAAGTTCTATCTCTTTGGTTTGTTTCCTATTCATGTAGCCCTAGGCAGAGACTGGCGCATATCACTTTCATGGAAAGGGGTTGCCAAGCTTCCAAAAAACTACGTGTTTCCTGAAATCTCAGCACACATTTTTTCACCCAATCTTGATGGCACTTACAGGTAATGATCAGTACCCCAATGCCACTTGGCTCACCAAATTCCGTTCTTCTAGGTTAAACCGTTCGTTTGCAGTAACAGTTTTAATTTTTAGGTTTCACTCTGTTTTCTCCTATATGGATACATGTAGTTGGAACTCTAAATCAAACACGGTTTGTGCTAGCTCTTTGAAACTTGACACAATAAAGTAGTTCCAAGTTCTATCTCTATGGTTTGTTCCCTATTGATATAGCCCTACGCAGAGACTGGCGCAAATCACATTCATGGAAAGGGGTTGCCAAGCCTCCAAAAAACTACGAGTTTCCTGAAATCTCAGCACACATTTTTCCACCCAATCTTGATGGCACTTACAGGTAATGATCAGTACCCCAATGCCACTTGGCTCACCAAATTTCGTTCTTCTAGGTTAAACCGTTCGTTGGCAGTAACAGTTTTAATTTTTAGGTTTCACTCGGTTTTCTCCTATATGGATACATGTAGTTGGAACTCTAAATCAAACACGGTTTGTGCTAGCTCTTTGAAACTTGACACAATAAAGTAGTTCCAAGTTCTATCTCTATTCTTTGTTTCCTATTGATGTAGCCCTAAAAAAAGACTGGCGCAAATCACTTTCATGGAAAGGGGTTGCCAAACTTCCAAAAAACTTCGAGTTTCCTGAAATCTCAGCACACATTTTTCACCCTATCTTGATGACACTTTCAGGTAATGATCAGGACCCCAATCCCACTTGGCTCACCTATTTTCGTTCTTCTAGGTTAAACCGTTCGTTGGCAGTAACAGTTTTAATTTTTAGGCTTCACTCTGTTTTCTCCTATAAGGATACATGTAGTTGCAACTCTAAATCAAACAGGGTTTGTGCTAGCTCTTTGAATCTTGACACAATAAAGTAGTTCCAAGTTCTATCTCTATAGTTTGTTTCCTATTCATGTAGCCCTAAGCAGAGACTGGCGCAAATCACTTTCATGGAAAGGGGTTGCCAAGCTTCCAAAAAACTACGAGTTTCCTGAAATCTCAGCACACATTTTTTCCCAGAATCTTGATGACACTTTCAGGTAATGATCAGTTCCCCCATCCTACTTGGCTCACAAAATTTCGTTCTTCTAGGTTAAACCGTTCGTTGGCAGTAACAGTTTAAATTTTTAGGTTTCACTCTGTTTTCTCCTATATGGATACATGTAATTGGAACTCTAAATCAAACATGGTTTGTGCTAGCTCTTTGAAACTTGACACAATAAAGTAGTTGCAAGTTCTATCTCTATGGTTTGTTTCATATTGATGTAGCCGTAAGCAAAGACTAGCGCAAATCACTTTCATGAAAAGGGGTTGCCAATCTTCCAAAAAAACTACGAGTTTCCTGAAATCTCAGCACACATTTTTTCACCCAATCTTGATGACACTTTAAGGTAATGATCAGTACCCCAATCCCACTTGGCTCACCGAATTTTGTTCTTCTAGGTTAAACCGTTCGTTGGCAGTAACAGTTTTAATTTTTAGGTTTCACTCGGTTTTCTCGTATATGGATACATGTAGTTGGAACTCTAAATCAAACACGGTTTGTGCTAGCTCTTTGAAACTTGACACAATAAAGTAGTTGCAAGTTCTATCTCTATGGTTTCTTCCCTATTGATGTAACCCTAAGCAGAGACTGGCGCAAATCACTTTCAGGGAAAGGGGTTGCCAAGCTTCCAAAAAAACTACGAGTTTCCTGAAATCTCAGCACACATTTTTTTCACCCAATCTTGATGACACTTACAGGTAATGATCAGTACCCCAATGCCACTTGGCTCACCAAATTTCGTTCTTCTAGGTTAAACCGCTCGTTGGCCGTAACAGTTTTAATTTTTAGGTTTCACTCTGTTTTCTCTTATATGGATACAAGTAGTTGGAACTCTAAATCAAACACGGTTTGTGCTAGCTCTTTAAAACTTGACACAATAAAGTAGTTCCAAGTTCTATCTCTATGGTTTGTTTCGTATTGATGTAGCCCTAAGCAGAGACCGGCGCAAATCACTATCATTGAAAGGGGTTGCCAACCTTCCAAAAAACTACGAGTTTCCTGATCTCAGCACACATTTTTTAACCCAATCTTGATGACACTTTCAGGTAATGATCAGTACCCCAATCCCACTTGGCTCACCAAATTTCATTCTTCTAGGTTAAACCGTTCGTTGGCAGTAAGAGTTTTAATTTTTGGTTTCACTCTGTTTTCTCATATATGGATACATGTAGTTGGAACTCTAAATCAAACACGGTTTGTGCTAGCTCTTTGAAACTTGACACAATAATGTAGTTCCAAGTTCTATTTCTTTGGTTTGTTTCCTATTCATGTAGCCCTAGGCAGAGACTGGCACATATCACTTTCATGGAAAGGGGTTGCCAAGCTTCCAAAAAACTACGTGTTTCCTGAAATCTCAGCACACATTTTTTCACCCAATCTTGATGGCACTTACAGGTAATGATCAGTACCCCAATGCCACTTGGCTCACCAAATTCCGTTCTTCTAGGTTAAAGCGTTCGTTTGCAGTAACAGTTTTAATTTTTAGGTTTCACTCTGTTTTCTCCTATATGGATACATGTAGTGGGAACTCTAAATCAAACACGGTTTGTGCTAGCTCTTTGAAACTTGACACAATAAAGTAGTTCCAAGTTCTATCTCTATGGTTTGTTCCCTATTGATATAGCCCTACGCAGAGACTGGCGCAAATCACATTCATGGAAAGGGGTTGCCAAGCCTCCAAAAAACTACGAGTTTCCTGAAATCTCAGCACACATTTTTCCACCCAATCTTGATGGCACTTACAGGTAATGATCAGTACCCCAATGCCACTTGGCTCACCAAATTTCGTTCTTCTAGGTTAAACCGTTCGTTGGCAGTAACAGTTTTAATTTTTAGGTTTCACTCTGTTTTCTCCTATATGGATACATGTAGTTGGAAGTCTAAATCAAACACGGTTTGTGCTAGCTCTTTGAAACTTGACACAATAAAGTAGTTCTAATTTGTAACTCTATGGCTTGTTTCCTATTCATGTAGCCCTAAGCAGAGACTGGTGTAAATCACTTTCATTGAAAGGGGTTGCCAAGCTTCCAAAACCTACGAGTTTCCTGAAATCTAAGCACACATTTTTTTACCTAAACTTGATGACACTTACAGGTAATGATCAGTACCCCAATCCCACTTGGCTCACCGAATTTCGTTCTTCTAGGTTAAACCGTTCGTTGGCAGTAACAGTTTTAATTTTAGGTTTCACTGTGTTTTCTCCTATATGGATACATGCAGTTGGAACTCTAATCAAACACGGTTTGTGCTAGCTCTTTGAAACTTGACACAATAAAGTAGTTCCAAGTTCTATCTCTATGGTTTGTTTCCTATTGATGTAGCCCTAAGCAGAGACTGGCGTAATTCACTTTCATTGAAAGGGGTTGCCAAGCTTCGAAAACCTACGAGTTTCCTGAAATCTAAGCACACATTTTTTCACCTAAACTTGATGACACTTACAGGTAATGATCAGTACCCCAATCCCACTTGGCTCACCGAATTTCGTTCTTCTAGGTTAAACCGTTCGTTGGCAGTAAAGTTTTAATTTTTAGGTTTCACTGTGTTTTCTCCTATATGGATACATGCAGTTGGAACTCTAAATCAAACACGGTTTGTGCTAGCTCTTTAAAACTTGACACAATTAAGTAGTTCCAAGTTCTATCTCAATGGTTTGTTTCCTATTCATGTAGCCCTAGGCAGAGACTGGCGCATATCACTTACATGGAAAGGGGTTGCCAAGCTTCCAAAAAACTACGAGTTTCCTGAAATCTCAGCACACATTTTTTCACCCAATCTTGATGGCACTTACAGGTAATGATCAGTACCCCAATGCCACTTGGCTCACCAAATTTCGTTCTTCTAGGTTAAACCGTTCGTTGGCAGTAACAGTTTTAATTTTTAGGTTTCACTCTGTTTTCTCCTATATGGATACATGTAGTTGGAACTCTAAATCAAACACGGTTTGTGCTAGCTCTTTGAAACTTGACACAATAATGTAGTTCCAAGTTCTATCTCTATGGTTTGTTCCCTATTGATATAGCCCTAAGCAGAGACTGGCGCAAATCACATTCATGGAAAGGGGTTGCCAAGCTTCCAAAAAACTTCGAGTTTCCTGAAATCTCAGCACACATTTTTTTCACCCAATCCTGATGACACTTACAGGTAATGATCAGTACCCCAATGCCACTTGGCTCACCAAATTTCGTTCTTCTAGGTTAAACCATTCGTTGGCTGTAACAGTTTTAATTTTTAGGTTGCACTCTGTTTTCTCTTATATGGATACATGTAGTTGGAACTCTAAATCAAACACTGTTTGTGCTAGCTGTTTAAAACTTGACACAATAAAGTAGTTCCAAGTTCTATCTTTATGTTTTGTTTCCTATTGATGTAGCCCTAAGCAGAGACTGGAGCAAATCACTTTCATGGAAAGGGGTTGCCAAGCTTCCACAAAACTACGAGTTACCTGAAATCTAAGCACACATTTTTCCCCCCAATCTTGATTTCCCTTACAGGTAATGATCAGTACCCCAATGCCACTTGGCTCACCAAATTTCGTTCTTCTAGGTTAAACCGTTCGTTGGCAGTAACAGTTTCAATTTTTAGGTTTCAGTCTGTTTTCTCCTATATGGATACATGTAGTTGGAACTCTAAATCAAACACGGTTTGTGCTAGCTCTTTGAAACTTGACACAATAAAGTAGTTCCAAGTTCTATCTCTATGCTTTGTTTCCTATTGATGTAGCCCTAAGCAAAGACTGGCGCAAATCACTTTCATGGAAAGGGGTTGCCAAACTTCCAAAAAACTTCGAGTTTCCTGAAATCTCAGCACACATTTTTTCACCCTATCTTGATGACACTTTCAGGTAATGATCAGGACCCCAGTCCCACTTGGCTCACCTAATTTCGTTCTTCTAGGTTAAACCGTTCGTTGGCAGTAACAGTTTTAATTTTTAGGCTTCACTCTGTTTTCTCCTATATGGATACATGTAGTTGGAACTCTAAAACAAACACGGTTTGTGCTAGCTCTTTGAAACTTGACACAATAAAGTAGTTCCAAGTTCTATCTCTATGCTTTGTTTCCCATTGATGTAGCCCTAAGCAAAGACTGGCGCAAATCACTTTCATGGAAAGGGTTGCCAAACTTCCAAAAAACTTCGAGTTTCCTGAAATCTCAGCACACATTTTTTCACCCTATCTTGATGACACTTTCAGGTAATGATCAGGACCCCAATGCCACTTGGCTCACCTAGTTTCGTTCTTCTAGGTTAAACCGTTCGTTGGCAGTAACAGTTTTAATTTTTAGGCTTCACTCTGTTTTCTCCTATAAGGATACATGTAGTTTGAACTCTAAATCAAACACGGTTTGTGCTAGCTCTTTGAAACTTGACACAATAAAGTAGTTTCAAGTTCTATCTCTATGCTTTGTTTCCCATTGATGTAGCCCTAAGCAAAGACTGGCGCAAATCACTTTCATGGAAAGGGGTTGCCAAACTTCCAAAAAACTTCGAGTTTCCTGAAATCTCAGCACACATTTTTTCACCCTATCTTGATGACACTTTCAGGTAATGATCAGGACCCCAATGCCACTTGGCTCACCTAGTTTCGTTCTTCTAGGTTAAACCGTTCGTTGGCAGTAACAGTTTTAATTTTTAGGCTTCACTCTGTTTTCTCCTATAAGGATACATGTAGTTGGAACTCTAAATCAAACACGGTTTGTGCTAGCTCTTTGAAACTTGACACAATAAAGTAGTTCCAAGTTCTATCTCTATGGTTTGTTTCCTATTGATGTAGCCCTAAGCAGAGACTGGCGCAAATCACTTTCATGGAAAGGGGTTGCCAAGCTTCCAAAAAACTACGAGTTTCCTGCAATATCAGCACACATTTTTTCACCCAATCTTGATGACACTTTCAGGTAATGATCAGTACCCCAATGCCCCTTGGCTCACAAAATTTCGTTCTTCTAGGTTAAACCGTTCGTTGGCAGTAACAGTTTTAATTTTTAGGTTTCACTCTGTTTTCTTCTATATGGATACAGGTAGTTGGAAGTCTAAATCAAACACGGTTTGTGCTAGCTCTTTGAAACTTGACACAATAAAGTAGTTCTAATTTGTATATCTATGGCTTGTTTCCTATTCATGTAGCCCTAAGCAGAGACTGGTGTAAATCACTTTCATTGAAAGGGGTTGCCAAGCTTCCAAAACCTACGAGTTTCCTGAAATCTAAGCACACATTTTTTCACCTAAACTTGATGACACTTACAGGTAATGATCAGTACCCCAATCCCACTTGGCTCACCAAATTTCGTTCTTCTAGGTTAAACCGTTCGTGGGCAGTAACAGTTTTAATTTTTAGGTTTCACTGTGTTTTCTCCTATATGGATACATGCAGTTGGAACTCTAAATCCAACACGGTTTGTGCTAGCTCTTTGAAACTTGACACAATAAAGTAGTTCCAAGTTCTATCTCTATGGTTTGTTTCCTATTGATGTAGCCCTAAGCAGAGACTGGCGCAAATCACTTTCATGGAAAGGGGTTGCCAAGCTTCCAAAAAACTATGAATTTCCTGAAATCTCAGCACACATTTTTTCACCCAATCTTCATGACACTTTCAGGTAATGATCAGTACCCCAATCCCACTTGGCTCACCTAATTTCGTTCTTCTAGGTTATACTGTTCGTTTGCAGGAACAGATTTAATTTTTAGGTTTCACTCTGTTTTGTCCTATATGGATACATATAGTTGGAACTCTAAATCAAACACGGTTTGTGCTAGTTCTTTGAATCTTGACACAATAAGTAGTTCCAAGTTCTATCTCTATGGTTTCTTTCCTATTGATGTAGCCCTAAGCAGAGAATGGCGCAAATCACTTTCATGGCAAGGAGTTGCCAAGCTTCCAAAAAACTTCGAGTTTCCTGAAATCTCATCACACATTTTTTTCACCCAATCTTGATGACACTTACAGGTAATGATCAGTACCCCAATGCCATTTTGCTCACCAAATTTCGTTCTTCTAGGTTAAACCGTTCGTTGGCTGTAACAGTTTTAGTTTTTAGGTTTCACTCTGTTTTCTCCAATATGGATACATGTAGTTGGAACTCTAAATCAAACACGGTTGATGCTAGCTCTTTGAAACTTGACACAATAAAGTAGTTCCAAGTTCTATCTCTATGGTTTGTTTCCTATTGATGTAGCCCTAAGCAAAGACTGGCGCAAATCACTTTCATGGAAAGGGGTTGCCAAGCTTCCAAAAAACTATGAATTTCCTGAAATCTCAGCACACATTTTTTCACCCAATCTTCATGACACTTTCAGGTAATGATCAGTACCCCAATCCCACTTGGCTCACCTAATTTCGTTCTTCTAGGTTATACTGTTCGTTTGCAGGAACAGATTTAATTTTTAGGTTTCACTCTGTTTTGTCCTATATGGATACATATAGTTGGAACTCTAAATCAAACACGGTTTGTGCTAGTTCTTTGAATCTTGACACAATAAGTAGTTCCAAGTTCTATCTCTATGGTTTCTTTCCTATTGATGTAGCCCTAAGCAGAGAATGGCGCAAATCACTTTCATGGCAAGGAGTTGCCAAGCTTCCAAAAAACTTCGAGTTTCCTGAAATCTCATCACACATTTTTTTCACCCAATCTTGATGACACTTACAGGTAATGATCAGTACCCCAATGCCATTTTGCTCACCAAATTTCGTTCTTCTAGGTTAAACCGTTCGTTGGCTGTAACAGTTTTAGTTTTTAGGTTTCACTCTGTTTTCTCCAATATGGATACATGTAGTTGGAACTCTAAATCAAACACGGTTGATGCTAGCTCTTTGAAACTTGACACAATAAAGTAGTTCCAAGTTCTATCTCTATGGTTTGTTTCCTATTGATGTAGCCCTAAGCAAAGACTGGCGCAAATCACTTTCATGGAAAGGGGTTGCCAAGCTTCAAAAAAACTACGAGTTTCCTGAAATCTCAGCACACATTTTTTTCACCCAATCTTGATGACACTTTCAGGTAATGATCAGTACCCCAATCCCACTTGGGTCACCAAATTTCGTTCTTCTAGGTTAAACCGTTCGTTGGCAGTAACAGTTTAAATTTTTAGGTTTCACTCTGTTTTCTCCTATATGGATACATGTAATTGGAACTCTAAATCAAACACGGTTTGTGCTAGCTCTTTGAAACTTGACACAATAAAGTAGTTTCAAGTTCTATCTCTATGGTTTGTTTCATATTGATGTAGCCCTAAGCAAAGACTAGCGCAAATCACTTTCATGAAAAGGGGTTGCCAAGCTTCCAAAAAAACTACGAGTTTCCTGAAATCTCAGCACACATTTTTTCACGCAATCTTGATGACACTTTCAGGTAATGATCAGTACCCCAATGCCACTTGGCTCACAAAATTTCGTTCTTCTAGGTTAAACCGTTCGTTGGCAGTACCAGTTTAATTTTTAGGTTTCACTCTGTTTTCTCCTATATGGATACATGTAGTTGGAAGTCTAAATCAAACACGGTTTGTGCTAGCTCGTTGAAACTTGACACAATAAAGTAGTTCTAATTTGTATCTCTATGGCTTGTTTCCTATTCATGTAGCCCTAAGCAGAGACTGGTGTAAATCACTTTCATTGAAAGGGGTTGCCAAGCTTCCAAAACCTACGAGTTTCCTGAAATCTAAGCACACATTTTTTCACCTAAACTTGATGACACTTACAGGTAATGATCAGTACCCCAATCCCACTTGGCTCACCAAATTTCGTTCTTCTAGGTTAAACCGTTCATTGGCAGTAACAGTTTTAATTTTTAGGTTTCACTCTGTTTTCTCCTATATGGATACATGCAGTTGGAACTCTAAATCAAACACGGTTTGTGCTAGCTCTTTGAAACTTGACACAATAAAGTAGTTCCAAGTTCTATCTCTATGGTTCGTTTCCTATTGATGTAGCCCTAAGCAGAGACTGGCGCAAATCACTTTCATGGAAAGGGGTTGCCAAGCTTCCAAAAAACTACGAATTTCGTGAAATCTCAGCACACATTTTTTCACCCAATCTTCATGACACTTTCAGGTAATGATCAGTACCCCAATCCCACTTGGCTCCCCGAATTTTGTTGTTCTATGTTAAACCGTTCGTTGGCAGTAACAGTTTTAATTTTTAGGCTTCTCTCTGTTTTCTCCTATAAGGATACATATACTTGGAAATCTAAATCAAACACGGTTTGTGCTAGATCTTTGAAACTTGACACAATAAAGTAGTTCCAATTTCTATCTCTATGGTTTGTTCCCTATTGATGTAGCCCTAAGCAGAGAATGGCGCAAATCACTTTCATGGAAAGGAGTTGCCAAGCTTCCAAAAAACTTCGAGTTTTCTGAAATCTCATCACACATTTTTTTCACCCAATCTTGATGACACTTTCAGGTAATGATCATTACCACAATGCCACTTGGCTCACAAAATTTTGTTCTTCTTGTTTAAACCGTTCGATGGCAGTAACAGTTTTAATTTTTTGGTTTCACTCTGTTTTCTCCTATATGGATACATGTAGTTGGAAGTCTAAATCAAACACGGTTTGTGCTAGCTCTTTGAAACTTGACACAATAATGTAGTTCCATGTTTTATCTCTATGGTTTGTTTCCTATTGATGTAACCCTAAGCAAAGACTGGCGCAAATCACTTTCATGAAAAGGGGTTGCCAAGCTTCCAAAGAAACTACGAGTTTCCTGAAATCTCAGCACACATTTTTTCACCCAATCTTGATGACACTTTCAGGTAATGATCATTACCCCAATGCCACTTGGCTCACAAAATTTCGTTCTTCTAGGTTAAACCGTTCGATGGCAGTAACAGTTTTAATTTTTTGGTTTCACTCTGTTTCCTCCTATATGGATACATGTAGTTGGAAGTCTAAATCAAACACGGTTTGTGCTAGCTCTTTGAAACTTGACACAATAAAGTAGTTCCAAGTTTTATCTCTATGGTTTGTTTCCTATTCAGGTAGCACTAGGCAGAGACCGGCGCATACCACTTTCATGGAAAGGGGTTGCCAAGCTTCCAAAAATCTACGAGTTTCCTGAAATCTCAGCACACATTTTTTTCACCCAATCTTGATGACACTTTCTGCTAATGATCAGTACCCCAATCCCACTTGGCTCACCAAATTTCGTTCTTCTAGGTTAAACCGTTCGTTGGCAGTAACAGTTTTAATTTTTAGGTTTCACTCTGTTTTTTCCTATATCGATACATGTAGTTGGAACTCAAAATCAAACACGGTTTGTCTAGCTCTTTGAAACTTGACACAGTAAAGTAGTTCCAATTTCTATCTATATGGTTTGTTTCCTATTGATGTAGCCCTAAGAGGAGACTTTCGCAAATCACTTTCAGTGAAAAGAGTTGCCAATCTTCCAAAAAACTTCGAGGTTCCTGAAATCTCAGCACACATTTTTTTCACCCAATCTTGATGACACTTACAGGTAATGATCAGTACCCCAATGCCACTTGGCTCACCAAATTTCGTTCTTCTAGGTTAAACCGTTCGTTGCCTGTAACAGTTTTAATTTTAGGTTTCACTCTGTTTTCTCTTATATGGTTACATGTATTTGGAACTCTAAATCAAACACGGTTTGTGCTAGCTCTTTAAAACTTGACACACTAAAGTAGTTCCAAGTTCTATCTCTATGGTTTGTTTCCTATTGATGTAGCCCTAAGCAGAGACCAGCGCAAATCACTTTCATGGAAAGGGGTTGCCAAGCTTCCAAAAAACTACGAGTTCCCTGAAATCTCAGCACACATTTTTTCACCCAATCTTGATGACACTTTCAGGTAATGATCAGTACCCCAATGCCACTTGGCTCACCAAATTTCGTTCTTCTAGGTTAAACCGTTCGTTGGCAGTAACAGTTTTAATTTTTAGGTTTCACTCTGTTTTCTCCTATATGGATACATGTAGTTGGAACTCTAAATCAAACACGGTTTGTGCTAGCTCTTTGAAACTTGACACAATAAAGTAGTTCCAAGTTCTATCTCTTTGGTTTGTTTCCTATTGATGTAGCCCGAAGCAGAGACTGGCGCAAAACACTTTCATGGAAAGGGGTTGCCAAGCTTCCAAAAAACTACGAGTTTCCTTAAATCTCAGCACACATTTTTTCACCCAATCTTGATGACACTTTCAGGTAAGAATCAGTACCCCAATCCCACTTGGCTCACCAAATTTCGTTCTTCTATGTTAAACCGTTGGTTGGCAGTAACAGTTTTAATTTTTAGGCTTCACTCTGTTTTCTCCTATAAGGATACATATACTTGGAAATCTAAATCAAACACGGTTTGTGCTAGATCTTTGAAACTTGACACAATAAAGTAGTTCCAATTTCTATCTCTATGGTTTTTGTCCTATTGATGTAGCCCTAAGGAGAGACTGGCGCAAATCACTTTCATGAAAAGGGGTTGCTAAGCTTCCAAAAAAACTACGAGTTTCCTGAAATCTCAGCACACATTTTTTCACCCAATCTTGATGACACTTTCAGGTAATGATCAGTACCCCAATGCCACTTGGCTCACAAAATTTCGTTCTTCTAGGTTAAACCGTTCGTTGGCAGTAACTGTTTTAATTTTTAGGTTTCACTCTGTTTTCTCCTATGTGGATACATGTAGTTGGAAGTCTAAATCAAACACGGTTTGTGCTAGCTCTTTGAAACTTGACAAAATAAAGTAGTTCCAAGTTCTATCTCTATGGTTTGTTTCGTATTGATGTAGCCCTAAGCAAAGAATGGCGCAAATCACTTTCATGGAAAGGGTTGCCAAGCTTCCAAAAAACTACGAGTTTCCTGAAATCTCAGCACACATTTTTTCACCCAATCTTGATGGCACTTACAGGTAATGATCAGTACCCCAATGCCACTTGGCTCACCAAATTTCGTTCTTCTAGGTTAAACCGTTCGTTGGCAGTAACAGTTTTAATTTTTAGGTTTCACTCTGTTTTCTCCTATATGGATACATGTAGTTGGAACTCTAAATCAAACACGGTTTGTGCTAGCTCTTTGAAACTTGACACAATAATGTAGTTCCAAGTTCTATCTCTATGGTTTGTTCCCTATTGATATAGCCCTAAGCAGAGACTGGCGCAAATCACATTCATGGAAAGGGGTTGCCAAGCTTCCAAAAAACTTCGAGTTTCCTGAAATCTCAGCACACATTTTTTTCACCCAATCCTGATGACACTTACAGGTAATGATCAGTACCCCAATGCCACTTGGCTCACCAAATTTCGTTCTTCTAGGTTAAACCATTCGTTGGCTGTAACAGTTTTAATTTTTAGGTTGCACTCTGTTTTCTCTTATATGGATACATGTAGTTGGAACTCTAAATCAAACACTGTTTGTGCTAGCTGTTTAAAACTTGACACAATAAAGTAGTTCCAAGTTCTATCTTTATGTTTTGTTTCCTATTGATGTAGCCCTAAGCAGAGACTGGAGCAAATCACTTTCATGGAAAGGGGTTGCCAAGCTTCCACAAAACTACGAGTTACCTGAAATCTAAGCACACATTTTTCCCCCCAATCTTGATTTCCCTTACAGGTAATGATCAGTACCCCAATGCCACTTGGCTCACCAAATTTCGTTCTTCTAGGTTAAACCGTTCGTTGGCAGTAACAGTTTCAATTTTTAGGTTTCAGTCTGTTTTCTCCTATATGGATACATGTAGTTGGAACTCTAAATCAAACACGGTTTGTGCTAGCTCTTTGAAACTTGACACAATAAAGTAGTTCCAAGTTCTATCTCTATGCTTTGTTTCCTATTGATGTAGCCCTAAGCAAAGACTGGCGCAAATCACTTTCATGGAAAGGGGTTGCCAAACTTCCAAAAAACTTCGAGTTTCCTGAAATCTCAGCACACATTTTTTCACCCTATCTTGATGACACTTTCAGGTAATGATCAGGACCCCAGTCCCACTTGGCTCACCTAATTTCGTTCTTCTAGGTTAAACCGTTCGTTGGCAGTAACAGTTTTAATTTTTAGGCTTCACTCTGTTTTCTCCTATATGGATACATGTAGTTGGAACTCTAAAACAAACACGGTTTGTGCTAGCTCTTTGAAACTTGACACAATAAAGTAGTTCCAAGTTCTATCTCTATGCTTTGTTTCCCATTGATGTAGCCCTAAGCAAAGACTGGCGCAAATCACTTTCATGGAAAGGGTTGCCAAACTTCCAAAAAACTTCGAGTTTCCTGAAATCTCAGCACACATTTTTTCACCCTATCTTGATGACACTTTCAGGTAATGATCAGGACCCCAATGCCACTTGGCTCACCTAGTTTCGTACTTCTAGGTTAAACCGTTCGTTGGCAGTAACAGTTTTAATTTTTAGGCTTCACTCTGTTTTCTCCTATAAGGATACATGTAGTTGGAACTCTAAATCAAACACGGTTTGTGCTAGCTCTTTGAAACTTGACACAATAAAGTAGTTCCAAGTTCTATCTCTATGGTTTGTTTCCTATTGATGTAGCCCTAAGCAGAGACTGGCGCAAATCACTTTCATGGAAAGGGGTTGCCAAGCTTCCAAAAAACTACGAGTTTCCTGCAATATCAGCACACATTTTTTCACCCAATCTTGATGACACTTTCAGGTAATGATCAGTACCCCAATGCCCCTTGGCTCACAAAATTTCGTTCTTCTAGGTTAAACCGTTCGTTGGCAGTAACAGTTTTAATTTTTAGGTTTCACTCTGTTTTCTCCTATATGGATACATGTAGTTGGAAGTCTAAATCAAACACGGTTTGTGCTAGCTCTTTGAAACTTGACACAATAAAGTAGTTCTAATTTGTATATCTATGGCTTGTTTCCTATTCATGTAGCCCTAAGCAGAGACTGGTGTAAATCACTTTCATTGAAAGGGGTTGCCAAGCTTCCAAAACCTACGAGTTTCCTGAAATCTAAGCACACATTTTTTCACCTAAACTTGATGACACTTACAGGTAATGATCAGTACCCCAATCCCACTTGGCTCACCAAATTTCGTTCTTCCAGGTTAAACCGTTCGTGGGCAGTAACAGTTTAAATTTTTAGGTTTCACTCTGTTTTCTCCTATATGGATACATGTAATTGGAACTCTAAATCAAACACGGTTTGTGCTAGCTCTTTGAAACTTGACACAATAAAGTAGTTTCAAGTTCTATCTCTATGGTTTGTTTCATATTGATGTAGCCCTAAGCAAAGACTAGCGCAAATCACTTTCATGAAAAGGGGTTGCCAAGCTTCCAAAAAAACTACGAGTTTCCTGAAATCTCAGCACACATTTTTTCACGCAATCTTGATGACACTTTCAGGTAATGATCAGTACCCCAATGCCACTTGGCTCACAAAATTTCGTTCTTCTAGGTTAAACCGTTCGTTGGCAGTACCAGTTTAATTTTTAGGTTTCACTCTGTTTTCTCCTATATGGATACATGTAGTTGGAAGTCTAAATCAAACACGGTTTGTGCTAGCTCGTTGAAACTTGACACAATAAAGTAGTTCTAATTTGTATCTCTATGGCTTGTTTCCTATTCATGTAGCCCTAAGCAGAGACTGGTGTAAATCACTTTCATTGAAAGGGGTTGCCAAGCTTCCAAAACCTACGAGTTTCCTGAAATCTAAGCACACATTTTTTCACCTAAACTTGATGACACTTACAGGTAATGATCAGTACCCCAATCCCACTTGGCTCACCAAATTTCGTTCTTCTAGGTTAAACCGTTCATTGGCAGTAACAGTTTTAATTTTTAGGTTTCACTCTGTTTTCTCCTATATGGATACATGCAGTTGGAACTCTAAATCAAACACGGTTTGTGCTAGCTCTTTGAAACTTGACACAATAAAGTAGTTCCAAGTTCTATCTCTATGGTTCGTTTCCTATTGATGTAGCCCTAAGCAGAGACTGGCGCAAATCACTTTCATGGAAAGGGGTTGCCAAGCTTCCAAAAAACTACGAATTTCGTGAAATCTCAGCACACATTTTTTCACCCAATCTTCATGACACTTTCAGGTAATGATCAGTACCCCAATCCCACTTGGCTCCCCGAATTTTGTTGTTCTATGTTAAACCGTTCGTTGGCAGTAACAGTTTTAATTTTTAGGCTTCTCTCTGTTTTCTCCTATAAGGATACATATACTTGGAAATCTAAATCAAACACGGTTTGTGCTAGATCTTTGAAACTTGACACAATAAAGTAGTTCCAATTTCTATCTCTATGGTTTGTTCCCTATTGATGTAGCCCTAAGCAGAGAATGGCGCAAATCACTTTCATGGAAAGGAGTTGCCAAGCTTCCAAAAAACTTCGAGTTTTCTGAAATCTCATCACACATTTTTTTCACCCAATCTTGATGACACTTTCAGGTAATGATCATTACCACAATGCCACTTGGCTCACAAAATTTTGTTCTTCTTGTTTAAACCGTTCGATGGCAGTAACAGTTTTAATTTTTTGGTTTCACTCTGTTTTCTCCTATATGGATACATGTAGTTGGAAGTCTAAATCAAACACGGTTTGTGCTAGCTCTTTGAAACTTGACACAATAATGTAGTTCCATGTTTTATCTCTATGGTTTGTTTCCTATTGATGTAACCCTAAGCAAAGACTGGCGCAAATCACTTTCATGAAAAGGGGTTGCCAAGCTTCCAAAGAAACTACGAGTTTCCTGAAATCTCAGCACACATTTTTTCACCCAATCTTGATGACACTTTCAGGTAATGATCATTACCCCAATGCCACTTGGCTCACAAAATTTCGTTCTTCTAGGTTAAACCGTTCGATGGCAGTAACAGTTTTAATTTTTTGGTTTCACTCTGTTTCCTCCTATATGGATACATGTAGTTGGAAGTCTAAATCAAACACGGTTTGTGCTAGCTCTTTGAAACTTGACACAATAAAGTAGTTCCAAGTTTTATCTCTATGGTTTGTTTCCTATTCAGGTAGCACTAGGCAGAGACCGGCGCATACCACTTTCATGGAAAGGGGTTGCCAAGCTTCCAAAAATCTACGAGTTTCCTGAAATCTCAGCACACATTTTTTTCACCCAATCTTGATGACACTTTCTGCTAATGATCAGTACCCCAATCCCACTTGGCTCACCAAATTTCGTTCTTCTAGGTTAAACCGTTCGTTGGCAGTAACAGTTTTAATTTTTAGGTTTCACTCTGTTTTTTCCTATATCGATACATGTAGTTGGAACTCAAAATCAAACACGGTTTGTCTAGCTCTTTGAAACTTGACACAGTAAAGTAGTTCCAATTTCTATCTATATGGTTTGTTTCCTATTGATGTAGCCCTAAGAGGAGACTTTCGCAAATCACTTTCAGTGAAAAGAGTTGCCAATCTTCCAAAAAACTTCGAGGTTCCTGAAATCTCAGCACACATTTTTTTCACCCAATCTTGATGACACTTACAGGTAATGATCAGTACCCCAATGCCACTTGGCTCACCAAATTTCGTTCTTCTAGGTTAAACCGTTCGTTGCCTGTAACAGTTTTAATTTTAGGTTTCACTCTGTTTTCTCTTATATGGTTACATGTATTTGGAACTCTAAATCAAACACGGTTTGTGCTAGCTCTTTAAAACTTGACACACTAAAGTAGTTCCAAGTTCTATCTCTATGGTTTGTTTCCTATTGATGTAGCCCTAAGCAGAGACCAGCGCAAATCACTTTCATGGAAAGGGGTTGCCAAGCTTCCAAAAAACTACGAGTTCCCTGAAATCTCAGCACACATTTTTTCACCCAATCTTGATGACACTTTCAGGTAATGATCAGTACCCCAATGCCACTTGGCTCACCAAATTTCGTTCTTCTAGGTTAAACCGTTCGTTGGCAGTAACAGTTTTAATTTTTAGGTTTCACTCTGTTTTCTCCTATATGGATACATGTAGTTGGAACTCTAAATCAAACACGGTTTGTGCTAGCTCTTTGAAACTTGACACAATAAAGTAGTTCCAAGTTCTATCTCTTTGGTTTGTTTCCTATTGATGTAGCCCGAAGCAGAGACTGGCGCAAAACACTTTCATGGAAAGGGGTTGCCAAGCTTCCAAAAAACTACGAGTTTCCTTAAATCTCAGCACACATTTTTTCACCCAATCTTGATGACACTTTCAGGTAAGAATCAGTACCCCAATCCCACTTGGCTCACCAAATTTCGTTCTTCTATGTTAAACCGTTGGTTGGCAGTAACAGTTTTAATTTTTAGGCTTCACTCTGTTTTCTCCTATAAGGATACATATACTTGGAAATCTAAATCAAACACGGTTTGTGCTAGATCTTTGAAACTTGACACAATAAAGTAGTTCCAATTTCTATCTCTATGGTTTTTGTCCTATTGATGTAGCCCTAAGGAGAGACTGGCGCAAATCACTTTCATGAAAAGGGGTTGCTAAGCTTCCAAAAAAACTACGAGTTTCCTGAAATCTCAGCACACATTTTTTCACCCAATCTTGATGACACTTTCAGGTAATGATCAGTACCCCAATGCCACTTGGCTCACAAAATTTCGTTCTTCTAGGTTAAACCGTTCGTTGGCAGTAACTGTTTTAATTTTTAGGTTTCACTCTGTTTTCTCCTATGTGGATACATGTAGTTGGAAGTCTAAATCAAACACGGTTTGTGCTAGCTCTTTGAAACTTGACAAAATAAAGTAGTTCCAAGTTCTATCTCTATGGTTTGTTTCGTATTGATGTAGCCCTAAGCAAAGAATGGCGCAAATCACTTTCATGGAAAGGGTTGCCAAGCTTCAAAAAAACTACGAGTTTCCTGAAATCTCAGCACACATTTTTTTCACCCATTCTCGATGACATTTCAGGTAATGATTACTACCCCAATCCCACCTGGCTCACAAAATTTCGTTCTTCTAGGTTCAACCGTTCGTTGGCAGTAACAGTTTAAATTTTTAGGTTTCACTCTGTTTTCTCCTATATGGATACATGTAGTTGGAACTCTAAATCAAACACGGTTTGTGCTAGCTCTTTGAAACTTGCCACAATAAAATAGTTCCAAGTTCTATCTCTATGGTTTGTTTCCTATTGATGTAGCCCTAAGAGGAGACTGGCGCAAATCACTTTCATTGAAAGGGGTTGCCAAGCTTCCAAAAAACTACGAGTTTCCTGAAATCTCAGCACACATTTTTCACCCAGTCTTGATGACACTTACATGTCATGATCAGTACACCAGTATCAATTGTCTCACCAAATTTCGTTCTTCTAGGTTAAACCATTCGTTGGCAGTAACAGTGTTAATTTTTAGGTTTCACTCTGTTTTCTCCTATGTGGATACATGTAGTTGGAACTCTAAATCAAACACGGTTTGTACTAGCTCTTTGAAAGTTGACACAATAAAGTAGTTCCAAGTTCTATCTCTATGGTTTGTCTCCTATTGATGTAGCCCTAAGCAGAGACTTGCACAAATCTCTTTTATAGAAAGGGGTTGCCAAGCTTCCAAAAAACTACGAGTTTCCTGAAATCTTAGCACACATTTTTTCACCCAATCTTGATGGCACAAACAGGTAATGATCAGTACCGCAATGCCACTTGGCTCACCAAATTTCGTTCTTCTAGGTTAAACCGTTCGTTGGCAGTAACCCTTTTAATTTTTAGGTTTCACTCTGTTTTCTCCTATGTGGATACATGTAGTTGGAACTCTAAATCAAACACGGTTTGTACTAGCTCTTTGAAACTTGACACAATAAAGTAGTTACAAGTTCTATCTCTATGGTTTGTTTCCTATTGGTGTAGCCCTAATCAGAGACCGGCACAAATCACATTCATGGAAAGGGGTTGCCAAGCTTCCAAAAAACTACGAGTTTCCTGAAGTCGCAGCACACATTTTTTCACCCAATCTTGATGACACTTTCAGGTAATGATCAGTACCCCAATCCCACTTGGCTCAACAAATTTCGTACTTCTATGTTAAACCGTTCATTGGCAGTAACAGTTTTAATTTTTAGGTTTCACTCTGTTTTCTCCTATATGGATACATGTAGTTGGAACTCTAAATCAAACACGGTTTGTGCTAGCTCTTTGAAACTTGACACAATAAAGTAGTTCCAAGTTCTATCTCTATGGTTTGTTTGCTATTGATGTAGCCCTAAGCAGAGACCGGCGCAAATCACTTTCATGGATAGGGGTTGCCAAGCTTCCAAAAAAATACGAGTTTCCTGAAATCCCAGCACACATTTTTTCTCCGAATCTTGATGACATTTATAGGTAATGATCAGTACCACAATGCGACTTGGCTCACTAAATTTCGTTCTTCTAGGTTAAACCGTTCGTTGGAAGTAACAGTTTTAATTTTTAGGTTTCACTCTGTTTTCTCCTAAGTGGATACATGTAGTTGGAACTCTAAATCAAACACGGTTTGCACTAGCTCTTTGAAACTTGACACAATAAAGTAGTTCCAAGTTCTATCTCTATGGTTTGTTTCCTATTGATGGAGCCCTAATCAGAGACCGGCACAAATCACTTTCATGGAAAGGGGTTGCCAAGCTTCCAAAAAACTACGAGTTTCCTGAAGTCGCAGCACACATTTTTTCACCCAATCATGATGACACTTTCAGGTAATGATCAGTACCCCAATCCCACTTGGCTCAACAAATTTCGTACTTCTATGTTAAACCGTTCGTTGGCAGTAACAGTTTTAATTTTTAGGTTTCACTCTGTTTTCTCCTATATGGATACATGTAGTTGGAACTCTAAATCAAACACGGTTTGTGCTAGCTCTTTGAAACTTGACACAATAAAGTAGTTCCAAGTTCTATCTCTATGGTTTGTTTGCTATTGATGTAGCCCTAAGCAGAGACCGGCGCAAATCACTTTCATGGAAAGGGGTTGCCAAGCTTCCAAAAAAAATACGAGTTTCCTGAAATCCCAGCACACATTTTTTCTCCAAATCTTGATGACACTTATAGGTAATGATCAGTACCCCAATGCCACTTGGCTCACCAAATTTCGTTCTTCTAGGTTAAACCGTTCGTTGGCAGTAACAGTTTTAATTTTTAGGTTTCACTCTGTTTTCTCCTATATAGATACATGTAGTTGGAACTCTAAATCAAACACGGTTTGCGCTAGCTCTTTGAAACTTGACACAATAAAGTAGTTCCAAGTTCTATCTCTATGGTTTGTTTCCTATTGATGTAGCCCTAATCAGAGACCGGCACAAATCACTTTCATGGAAAGGGGTTGCCAAGCTTCCAAAAAACTACGAGTTCCTGAAGTCGCAGCACACATTTTTTCATCCAATCTTGATGACACTTTCAGGTAATGATCAGTACCCCAATCCCACTTGGCTCAACAAATTTCGTACTTCTATGTTAATCCGTTCGTTGGCAGTAACAGTTTTAATTTTTAGGTTTCACTCTGTTTTCTCCTATATGGATACATGTATTTGGAACTCTAAATCAAACACAGTTTGTGCTAGCTCTTTGAAACTTGACACAATAAAGTAGTTCCAAGTTCTATCTCTATGGTTTGTTTGCTATTGATGTAGCCCTAAGCAGAGACTGGCGCAAATCACTTTCATGGAAAGGGGTTGCCAAGCTTCCAAAAAAATACGAGTTTCCTGAAATCCCAGCACACATTTTTTCTCCAAATCTTGATGACACTTATAGGTAATGATCAGTACCCCAATGCCACTTGGCTCACCAAATTTCGTTCTTCTAGGTTAAATCGTTCGTTGGCAGTAACAGTTTTAATTTTTAGGTTTCACTCTGTTTCCTCCTATATAGATACATGTAGTTGGAACTCTAAATCAAACACTTTTTGCGCTAGCTCTTTGAAACTTGACACAATAAAGTAGTTCCAAGTTCTATCTCTATGGTTTCTTTCCTATTGATGTAGCCCTAAGCAGAGACCGGCGCAAATCACTTTCATGGAAAGGGGTTGCCAAGCTTCCAAAAAACTACGAGTTTCCTGAAATCTCAGCACACATTTTTTGACCCAATCTTGATGACACTTTCAGGTAATGATCAGTACCCAATCCCACTTGGCTCACCAAATTTCGTTCTGCTAGGTTAAACCGTTCCTTGGCAGTAACAGTTTTAATTTTTAGGTTTCACTCTGTTTTCTCCTTTATGGATACATGTAGTTGGAACTCTAAATCAAACACGGTTTGTGCTAGCTCTTTGAAACTTGACACAATAAAGTACTCACACGTTCTACCTCTATGGTTTGTTTCCTATTGATGTAGTCCTAAGTAGAGACTGGCGAAAAATCACTTTCATGGAAAGGGGTTGCCAAGCTTCCAAAAAACTACGAGTTTCCTGAAATCTCAGCACAAATTTTTTCACCCAATCTTGGTGACCCTTTCAGGTAACGATCAGTACCCGAATCCCACTTGGCTAACCAAATTTCGTTCTTCTAGGTTAAACCGTTCGTTGGCAGTAACAGTTTTAATTTTTAGGTTTCACTCTGTTTTCTCCTATATGGATACATGTAGATGGAACTCTAAATCAAACACGGTTTGTGCTAGCTCTTTGAAACTTGACACAATAAAGTAGTTCCAAGTTCTGTCTCTATGGTTTGTTTCCTATTGATATAGCCCTAAGCAGAGACCAGCGCAAATCACTTTCATGGAAAGGGGTTGCCAAGCTTCCAAAAAACTAAGAGTTTCGTGAAATCTCAGCACACGTTTTTTCACCCAAACTTGATGACACTTTCAGGTAATGATCAGTACCCCAATCACACTTGACTCACCAAATTTCGTTCTTCTAGGTTAAACTGTTCGTTGGCAGTAACAGTTTTAATTTTTAGGTTTCACTCTGTTTTCTCCTATATGGATACATGTAGTTGGAAGTCTAAATCAAACACGGTTTGTGCTAGCTCTTTGAAACTTGACACAATAAATAGTTCCAAGTTCTGTCTCTATGGTTTGTTTCCTATTGATGTAGCCCTAAGCAGAGACTGGCGCAAATCACTTTCATAGAATGGGGTTGCCAAGCTTCCAAAAAACTACGAGTTTCCTGAAATCGCAGCACACATTTTTTCACCCTATCTTGAAGACACATTCAGGTAATGATCAGTAACCCAATCCCACTTGGCACACCAAATTTCGTTCTTCTAGGTTAAACCGTTCCTTGGCAGTAACAGTTTTGAATTTTAGGTTTCACTCTGTTTTCTCCTTTATGGATACATGTAGTTGGAACTCTAAATCAAACTCGTTTTGTGCTAGCTCTTTGAAACTTGACACAATAAGGTACTCCCACGTTCTACCTCTATGGTTTGTTTCCTATTGATGTATCCCTAAGCAGAGACTTGCATAAATCACTTTCATGGAAAGGGGTTGGCAAGCTTCCAAAAAACTACGAGTTTCCTGAAATCTCAGCACACATTTTTTCTCCCATTCTTGATGACACTTACAGGTAATGATCAGTACCCCAATGCCACTTGGCTCACCAAATTTCGTTCTTCTAGGTTAAACCGTTCGTTGGCAGTAACAGTTTTAATTTTTAGGTTTCACTCTGTTTTCTCCTATATGGATACATGTAGTTGGAACTCTAAACCAAACACGGTTTGTACTAGCTCTTTGAAATTGACACAATAAAGTAGTTACAAGTTTTATCTCTATGGTTTGTTTCCTATTGATGTAGCCCTAAGCAGAGACCGGCGCAAATCACTTTCATAGAAAGGGGTTGCCAAGCTTCCAAAAAACTACGAGTTTCCTGAAATATCAGCACACATTTTTTCACCCTGTCTTGATGACACCTTCAGGTAATGATCAGTACCCCAATCGCACTTGGCACACCAAATATCGTTCTTCTAGGTTAAATCGTTCGTTGGCAGTAACAGTTTTAATTTTTAGGTTTCACTCTGTTTTCTCCTATATGGATACATGTAGTTGGAACTCTAAATCAAATACGGTTTGTGCTAGCTCTTTGTAACTTGACACAATAAATTATTTCCAAGTTTTATCTCTATGGTTTGTTTCCTATTGATGTAGCCCTAATCAGAGACTTGCACAAATCACTTTCATGGAAAGGGGTTGCCAAGCTTCCAAAAAACTACTATTTTCCTGAAATCTCAGCACACATTTTTTCTCCCAATCTTGATAACACTTACAGGTAATGATCAGTACCCCAATGCCACTTGGCTCACCAAATTTCGTTCTTCTAGGTTAAACCGTTCGTTGGCAGTAAAAGTTTTAATTTTTAGGTTTCACTCTGTTTTCTCCTATATGGATACATGTAGTTGGAACTCTAAATCAAACACGGCTTTCTCTCTTTGAAACTTGACACAATAAAGTAGTTCCAAGTTCTGACTCTATGGTTTGTTTCCTATTGATGTATACCTAAGCATAGACCGGCACAAATCACTTTCATGGAAAAGGGTTGCCAAGCTTCCAAAAAACTAAGAGTTTCCTGAAATCTCAGCACACATTTTTTCACCCAATCTTGATGACACTTTCAGGTAATGATCAGTACCCCAATCACACTTGGCTCACCAAATTTTGTTCTTCTAGGTTAAACCATTCGTTGGCAGTAACAGTTTTAATTTTTAGGTTTCACTCTGTTTTCTCCTATATGGATACATGTAGTTGGAACTCTAAATCAAACATGGTTTGTGCTAGCTCTTTGAAACTTGACACAATAAAGTAGTTCCAAGTTCTATCTCTATGGTTTGTTTCCTATTGATGTAGCCCTAAGCAGAGACCGGCGCTAATCACTTTCATGGAAAGGGGTTGCGAAGCTTCCAAAAATCTACGAGTTTCCTGAAATCTCAGCACATATTTTTCTCCCAATCTTGATGACACTTACAGGTAATGATCAGTACCCCAATGCCACTTGGCTCACCAAATTTCGTTCTTCTAGGTTAAACCGTTTGTTGGCAGTAACAGTTTTCATTTTTAGGTTTCACTCTGTTTTCTCCTCTATGGATACATGTAGTTGGAACTCTAAATCAAACACGGTTTGTGCTAGCTCTTTGAAACTTGACACAATAAATTAGTTACAAGTTCTATCTCTATGGTTTGTTTCCTATTGATGTAGCCCTAAGCAGAGACCGGCGCAAATCACTTTCATGGAAAGGGGTTGCCAAGCTTCCAAAAAACTACGAGTTTCCAGAAGTCGCAGCACACATTTTTACACCCAATCTTGTTGACACTTTCAGGTAATGATCAGTACCCCAATCCCAGTTGGCACACCAAATTGCGTTCTTCTAGGTTAAACCGTTCGTTGGCAGTAACAGTTTTAATTTTTAGGTTTCACTCTGTTTTCTCGTATATGGATACATGTAGTTGGAACTCTAAATCAAACACGGTTTGCGCTAGCTCTTGGAAATTTGACACAAAACAGTAGATCCCAGTTCTATCTCTATGGTTTGTTTCTTATTGATGTAGCCCTAAGCATAGAACGGCGCAAATCTCTTTCAGGGAAAGGTGTTGCCAAGCTACCAAAAAACTACGATTTTCCTGAAATCACAGCACACATTTTTTCACCCAATTTTAATGACACTTCCAGGTAATGATCAGTACCCAATCCCACTTGGCTCACCAGATTTTGTTCTTCTAGGTTCAACCGATGTTGGCAGTAACAGTTTTAATTTTTAGGTTTCACTCTGTTTTCTCCTATATGGATACATGTAGTTGGAACTCTAAATCAAACACGGTTTGTGCTAGCTCTTTGAAACTTGACACAATAAAGTAGTTCCAAGTTATATCTCTATGGTTTGTTTCCTATTGATGTAGCCCTAAGTAGAGACAGGCGCAAATCACTTTCATGGAAATGGGTTGCGAAGCTTCCAAAAAACTACGAGTTTCCTGAAATCTCAGCACATATTTTTTCTCCCAATCTTGATGATACTTACAGGTAATGATCAGTACCCCAATGCCACTTGGCTCACCAAATTTCGTTCTTCTAGGTTAAACCGTTCGTTGGCAGTAACAGTTTAAATTTTTAGGTTTCACTCTGTTTTCTCCTATATGGATACATGTAGTTGGAACTCTAAACCAAACACGGTTTGTACTAGCTCTTTGAAATTGACACAATAAAGTAGTTACAAGTTCTATCTCTCTGGTTTGTTTCCTTTTGATGTAGCCCTAAGGAGAGACTGGCGCAAATCACTTTCATGGAAAGGGGTTGCCAAGCTTCCAAAAAACTACGAGTTTCCTGAAATATCAGCACACATTTTTTCACCCTGTCTTGATGCCACCTTCAGGTAATGATCAGTACCCCAATCCCACTTGGCACACTAAATTTCGTTCTTCTAGGTTAAACCGTTCCTTGGCAGTAACAGTTTTAATTTTTAGGTTTCACTCTGTTTTCTCCTATATGGATACATGTATTTGGAACTCTAAATCAAACACGGTTTGTGCTAGCTCTTTGAAACTTGACACAATAAAGTAGTTCCAAGTTCTATCTCTATGGTTTGTTTCCTCTTGATGTAGTCCTAAGCAGAGACTGGCGCAAATCACTTTCATGGAAAGGGGTTGCCAAGCTTCCAAAAAACTACGAGTTTCCTGAAATCTCAGCACAAATTTTTTCACCCAATCTTGATGACACATACATGTCAAGATCAGTACACCAATGTCACTTGGTTCACCAAATTTCGTTCTTCTAGGTTAAACCATTCGTTGGCAGTAATAGTTTTAATTTTTAGGTTTCACTCTGTTTTCTCCAATATGGATACATGTAGTTGGAACTCTAAATCAAACACGGTTTGTGCTAGCTCTTTGAAACTTGACACAATAAAGTAGTTCCAAGTTCTATCTCTATGGTTTGTTTCCTATTGATGTAGCCCTAAGCAGAGACTTGCACAAATCACTTTCATGGAAAGGGGTTGCCAAGCTTCCAAAAAACTACGAGTTTCCTAAATCTTAGCAGACATTTTTTCACCCAATCATGATGGCACTTACAGGTAATGATCAGTACCCCAATGCCACTGGGCTCACCAAATTTCGTTCTTCTAGGTTAAACCGTACGTTGGCAGTAACAGTTTTAATTTTTAGGTTTCACTCTGTTTTCTCCTATATGGATACATGTAGTTGGAACTCTAAATCAAACACGGTTTGTGCTAGCTCTTTGAAACTTGACACAATAAAGTAGTTCCAAGTTCTATCTCTATGGTTTGTTTCCTATTGATGTAGCCCTAAGCAGAGAACAGCGCAAATCATTTTCATGGAAAGGGGTTGCCAAGCTTCCAAAAAACTACGAGTTTCCTGTAATCTTAGCAGACATTTTTTCACCCAATCATGATGGCACTTACAGGTAATGATCAGTACCCCAATGCCACTGGGCTCACCAAATTTCGTTCTTCTAGGTTAAACCGTTCGTTGGCTGTAACAGTTTTAATTTTTAGGTTTCACTCTGTTTTCTCCTATATGGATACATGTAGTTGGAACTCTAAATGAAACACGGTTTGTGCTAGCTCTTTGAAACTTGACACAATAAAGTAGTTCTAAGTTCTGTCTCTATGGTTTGTTTTTTATTGATGTAGCCCTAAGCAGAGACCGGCGCTAATCACTTTCATGGAAAGGGGTTGCCAAGCTTCCAAAAAACTAAGAGTTTCGTGAAATCTCAGCACACATTTTTTCACCCAAACTTGATGACACTTTCAGGTAATGATCAGTACCCCAATCACACTTGGATCACAAAATTTCGTTCTTCTAGGTTAAACTGTTCGTTGGCAGTAACAGTTTTTATTTTTAGGTTTCACTCTGTTTTCTCCTATATGGATACATGTAGTTGGAACTCTAAATCAAACACGGTTTGTGCTAGCTCTTTGAAACTTGACACAATAAAGTACTCCCACGTTCTTTCTCTATGGTTTTTTTCCTATTGATGTAGTCCTAAGCAGAGACTGGCGCAAATCACTTTCATGGAAAGGGGTTGCCAAGCTTCCAAAAAATTACAAGTTTCCTGAAATCTCAGCACACATTTTTTCACCCAATCTTGATGACACATACATGTCATGATCAGTACACCTATGTCACTTGGCTCACCAAATTTCGTTCTTCTAGGTTAAAGCGTTCGTTGGCAGTAACAGTTTATATTTATAGGTTTCACTCTGATTTCTCTAATATGGATACATGTAGTTGGAACTCTAAATCAAACACGGTTTGTGCTAGCTCTTTGAAACTTGACACAATAAAGTAGTGCCAAGTTCTATCTCTATGGTTTGTTTCCTATTGATGTAGCCCTAAGCAGAAACCGGCGCTAATCACTTTCATGGAAAGGGTTTGCGAAGCTTCCAAATATCTACGAGTTTCCTGAAATCTCAGCACACATTTTTCTCCGAATCTTGATGACACTTACAGGTAATGATCAGTACCCCAATGCCACTTGGCTCACCAAATTTCGTTCTTCTAGGTTAAACCGTTCGTTGGCAGTAACAGTTTTAATTTTTACGTTTCACTCTGTTTTCTCCTATATGGATACATGTAGTTGGAACTCTAAATCAAACACGGTTTGCGCTAGCTCTTTGAAATTTGACACAAAAAAGTAGTTCCAAGTTGTATCTCTATGGTTTTTTTCTTATTGATGTAGCCCTAAGCAGAGAACGGCGCAAATCTCTTTCTTGGAAAGGGGTTGCTAAGCTTCCAAAAAACTATGAGTTTCCTGAACTCTCAGCACACATTTTTTCACCCAATCTTGATGACACTTTCAGGTAATGATCAGTACCCCAGTCAAACTTGGCTTACCAAATTTCTTTCTTCTAGGTTAAAGCGTTCGTTGGCAGTAACAGTTTTAATTTTTAAGTTTCACTCTGTTTTCTCCTATATGGATACATGTAGTTGGAACTCTAAATCAAACTGGTATGTGCTAGCTCCTTGAAACTTGACACAATAAAATACTTCCAAGTTCTATCTCTATGGTTTGTTTCCTATTGATGTAGTCCTAAGGAGAGACTGGCGCAAATCACTTTCATGGAAAGGGGTTGCCAAACTTCCAAAAATCTACCAGTTTCCTGAAATCTCAGCACACATTTTTTCACCAAATCTTGATGACACTTACAGGTAATGATCAGTACCCCAATGCCACTTTGCTCACCAAATTTCGTTCTTCTAGGTTAAACCGTTCGTTGGCAGTAACAGTTTTAATTTTTAGGTTTCACTCGGTTTTCTCCTATATAAATACATGTAGTTGGAACTCTGAATCAAACACGGTTTGCGCTAGCTCTTTGAAACTTGACACAAAAAAGTAGTTCCAAGTTCTATATCTATGGTTTGTTTCTTATTGATGTAGCCCTAAGCAGAGAACAGCGCAAATCACTTTCATGGAAAGGGGTTGCCAAGCTTCCAAAAAACTACGAGTTTCCTGAAATCTCAGCACATATTTTTCACCCAATCTTGATGACACTTTCAGGTAATGATCCGTACCCATTCCCACTTGGATCACCAGATTTCGTTCTTCTAGGTTCAACCGCTTGTTAGCAGTAACAGTTTTAATTTTTAGGTTTCACTCTGTTTTCTCCTATATGGATACATGTAGTTGGAAATCTAAATCAAACAAGGATTGTGCTAGCTCTTTGAAACTTGACACAATAAATAGTTCCAAGTTCTATCTCTATGGTTTGTTTCCTATTGATGTAGCCCTAAGCAGAGACTTGCACAAATCACTTTCATGGAAAGGGGTTGCCAAGCTTCCAAAAAACTCCGAGTTTCCTGTAATCTTAGCACACATTTTTTCACCCAATCTTGATGGCACTTACAGGTAATGATCAGTACCCCAATGCCACTAGGCTCACCAAATTTCGTTCTTCTAGGTTAAAACTTTCGTTGGCAGTAAGTGTTTTAATTTTTAGGTTTCACTCGGTTTTCTCCTGTGTGGATACATGTAGTTGGAACTCTAAATCAAACACGGTTTGTACTAGCTCTTTGAAACTTGACACAATAAAGTAGTTACAAGTTCTATCTCTATGGTTTGTTTTCTATTGATGTAGCCCTAAGCAGAGACTGGCGCAAATCACTTTAATGGAAAGGGGTTGCCAAGCTTCAAAAAAACTACTAGTTTCCTGAAGTCGCAGCTCACATTTTTTCACCCAATCTTGATGACACTTTCAGGTAATGATCAGTACCCATTCTCACTTGGCTCACCAAATTTCGTTCTTCTAGATTAAACCGTTCGTTGGCAGTAACAGTTTTAATTTTTAGGTTTCACTCTCTTTTCTCCTATATGGATACAGGTATTTGGATCTCTAAATCAAACACGGTTTGTACTAGCTCTTTGAAACTTGACACAATAAAGTAGTTCCAAGTTCTGTCTCTATGGTTTGTTTCCTATTGATGTAGCCCTAAGCAGAGACCGGCGCAAAACACTTTCATGGAAAGGGGTTGCCAAGCTTTCAAAAAACTACGAGTTTCCTGAAATCTCAGCACACATTTTTTCACCCAATCTTGATGACACTTTCAGGTAATGATCAGTACCCCAATCACACTTGGCTCACCAAATTTCGTTCTTCTACGTTAAACTGTTCGTTGGCAGTAACAGTTTTAATTTTTAGGTTTCACTCTGCTTTCTCCTATATGGATACATGTATTTGGAACTCTAAATCAAACACGGTTTCTGCTAGCTCTTTGAAACTTGACACCATAAAGTAGTTCCAAGATCTATCTCTATGGTTTGTTTCCTATTGATGTAGCCCTAAGGAGAGACTGGCACAAATCACTTTCATGGAAATCGGTTGCCAAGCTTCCAAAAAACTACGAGTTTCCTGAAATATCAGCACACATTTTTTCACCCTGTCTTGATGACACTCAGGTAATGATCAGTACCCCAATCCCACTTGGCACACCAAATTTCGTTCTTCTAGGTTAAACATTCCTTGGCGGTAACAGTTTTAATTTTTAGGATTCACTCTCTTTTCTCCTATATGGATACATGTAGTTGGAACTCTAAATCAAACACGGTTTGAGCTAGCTCTTTGAAACTTGACACAATAAATTACTTCCAAGTTCTATCTCTATGGTTTGTTTCCTATTGATGTAGTCCTAAGCAGAGACTGGCGCAAATCACTTTCATGGAAAGGGGTTGCCAAGCTTCAAAAAAACTATGAGTTTCCTGAAATCTCAGCACACATTTTTTCACCCAATCTTGATGACACATGCATGTCATGATCAGTACACCAATGTCACTTGGCTCACCAAATTTCGGTCTTCTAGGTTCAACCGTTCGTTGGCAGTAACAGTTTTAATTTTTAGGTTTCACTCTGTTTTATCCAATATGGATACATGTAGTTGGAACTCTAAATCAAACACGGTTTGCGCTAGCTCTTTGTAACTTGACACAATAAAGTAGTTCCAAGTTCTATCGGTAAGGTTTGTTTCCTATTGATGTAGCCCTAAGCAGAGAACGGCGCAAATCACTTTCATGGAAAGGGGTTGCCAAGCTTCCAAAAAACTACGTGTTTCCTGAAATCTCAGCACACATTTTTTCACCCAATCTTGATGACACATACATGTCATGATCAGTACACCAATGTCACTTGGCTCACCAAATTTCGTTCTTCTAGGTTAAACCGTTCGTTGGCAGTAACAGTTTTAATTTTTAGGTTTCACTCTGTTTTCTCCTATATGGATACATGTAGTTGGAACTCTAAATCAAACACGGTTTGCGATAGCTCTTTGAACTTGACAGAATAAAGTAGTTCCAAGTTCTATCTCTATTGTTTGTTTCCTATTGATGTAGCCCTAAGCAGAGACCGGCGCAAAACACTTTCATGGAAAGGGGTTGCCAAGCTTCCAAAAAACTACGAGTTTCCTGAAATCTCAGCACACATTTTTTCACCCAATCTTGATGACACTTTCAGGTAATGATCAGTACCCCAATCACACTTGGCTCACCAAATTTCGTTCTTCTACGTTAAACTGTTCGTTGGCAGTAACAGTTTTAATTTTTAGGTTTCACTCTGCTTTCTCCTATATGGATACATGTATGTGGAACTCTAAATCAAACACGGTTTCTGCTAGCTCTTTGAAACTTGACACCATAAAGTAGTTCCAAGTTCTATCTCTATGGTTTGTTTCCTATTGATGTAGCCCTAAGGAGAGACTGGCGCAAATCACTTTCATGGAAAGGGGTTGCTAAGCTTCCAAAAATCTACGAGTTTCCTGAAATCTCAGCACACATTTTTTCACCCAATCTTGATGACACTTACATGTCATGATCAGTACACCAATGTCACTTGGCTCACCAAATTTCATTCTTCTAGGTTAAACCGTTCGTTGGCAGTAACAGTTTTAATTTTTAGGTTTCACTCTGTTTTCTCCTATATGGATACATGTATTTGGAACTCTAAATCAAACCTGGTTTGTGCTAGCTCTTTGAAACTTGACACAATAAAGTAGTTCCAAGTTCTATCTCTATGGTTTGTTTCCTATTGATGTAGTCCTAAGCAGAGACTGGCGCAAATCACTTTCATGGAAAGGGGTTGCGAAGCTTCCAAAAATGTACGAGTTTCCTGAAATCTCACCACACATTTTTTCACCCAATCTTGATGACACTTACATGTCATGATCAGTACACCAATGTCACTTGGCTCACCAAATTTCGTTCCTCTAGGTTAAACCGTTCGTTGGCAGTAAGAGTTTTAATTTTTAGGTTTCACTGTGTTTTCTCCTATATGGATACATGTAGTTGGAACTCTAAATCAAACACGGTTTGTGCTAGATCTTTGAAACTTGACACAATAAAGTAGTTCCAAGTTCTGTCTTTATGGTTTGATTCCTATTGATGTAGCCCTAAGCAGAGACCGGCGCAAATCACTTTCATGGAAAGGTGTTGCCAAGCTTCCAAAAAACTACGAGTTTCCTGAAATCTCAGCACACATTTTTTCACCCAATCTTGATGAGACTTTCAGGTAATGATCAGTACCCCAATCACACTTGGCTCACCAAATTTCGTTCTTCTAGGTTAAACTGTTCGTTGGCAGTAACAGTTTTAATTTTTAGGTTTCACTCTGTTTTCTCCTATATGGATAGATGTATTTGGAACTCTAAATCAAACCTGGTTTGTGCTAGCTCTTTGAAACTTGACACAATAAAGTAGTTCCAAGTTCTATCTCTCTGGTTTGTTTCCTTTTGATGTAGCCCTAAGGAGAGACTGGCGCAAATCATTTTCATGGAAAGAGGTTGCCAAGCTTCCAAAAAACTACGAGTTTCCTGAAATATCAGCACACATTTTTTCACCCTGTCTTGATGCCACCTTCAGGTAATGATCAGTACCCCAATCCCACTTGGCACACCAAATTTCGTTCTTCTAGGTTAAACCGTTCCTTGGCAGTAACAGTTTTAATTTTTAGGTTTCACTCTGTTTTCTCCTATATGGATACATGTATTTGGAACTCTAAATCAAACACGGTTTGTGCTAGCTCTTTGAAACTTGACACAATAAAGTACTTCCAAGTTCTATCTCTATGGTTTGTTTCCTCTTGATGTAGTCCTAAGCAGAGACTGGCGCAAATCACTTTAATGGAAAGGGGTTGCCAAGCTTCCAAAAAACTACGAGTTTCCTGAAATCTCAGCACACATTTTTTCACACAATCTTGATGACACATACATGTCATGATCAGTACACCAATGTCACTTGGTTCACCAAATTTCGTTCTTCTAGGTTAAACCATTCGTTGGCAGTAACAGTTTTAATTTTTAGGTTTCACTCTGTTTTCTCCTATACGGATACATGTAGTTGGAACTCTAAATCAAACACGGTTTGTGCTAGCTCTTTGAAACTTGACACAATAAAGTAGTTCCAAGTTCTATCTCTATGGTTTGTTTCCTATTGATGTAGCCCTAAGCAGAGACTTGCACAAATCACTTTCATGGAAAGGGGTTGCCAAGCTTCCAAAAAACTACGAGTTTCCTGAAATCTTAGCAGACATTTTTTCACCCAATCATGATGGCACTTACAGGTAATGATCAGTACCCCAATGCCACTGGGCTCACCAAATTTTGTTCTTCTAGGTTAAACCGTACGTTGGCAGTAACAGTTTTAATTTTTAGGTTTCACTCTGTTTTCTCCTATATGGATACATGTAGTTGGAACTCTAAATCAAACACGGTTTGTGCTAGCTCTTTGAAACTTGACACAATAAAGTAGTTCCAAGTTCTATCTCTATGGTTTGTTTCCTATTGATGTAGCCCTAAGTAGAGAACAGCGCAAATCACTTTCATGGAAAGGGGTTGCCAAGCTTCCAAAAAACTACGAGTTTCCTGTAATCTTAGCAGACATTTTTTCACCCAATCATGATGGCACTTACAGGTAATGATCAGTACCCCAATGCCACTGGGCTCACCAAATTTCGATCTTCTAGGTTAAACGGTTCGTTGGCTGTAACAGTTTTAATTTTTAGGTTTCACTCTGTTTTCTCCTATATGGATACATGTAGTTGGAACTCTAAATCAAACACGGTTTGTGCTAGCTCTTTGAAACTTGACACAATAAAGTAGTTCTAAGTTCTGTCCCTATGGTTTGTTTCCTATTGATGTAGCCCTAAGCAGAGACCGGCGCTAATCACTTTCATGGAAAGGGGTTGCCAAGCTTCCAAAAAACTAAGAGTTTCGTGAAATCTCAGCACACATTTTTTCACCCAAACTTCATGACACTTTCAGGTAATGATCAGTACCCCAATCACACTTGGATCACAACATTTCGTTCTTCTAGGTTAAACTGTTCATTGGCAGTAACAGTTTTAATTTTTAGGTTTCACTCTGTTTTCTCCTATATGGATACATGTAGTTGGAACTCTAAATCAAACACGGTTTGTGCTAGCTCTTTGAAACTTGACACAATAAAGTACTCCCACGTTCTTTCTCTATGGTTTTTTTCCTATTGATGTAGTCCTAAGCAGAGACTGGCGCAAATCACTTTCATGGAAAGGGGTTGCCAAGCTTCCATAAACTACAAGTTTCCTGAAATCTCAGCACATATTTTTTCACCCAATCTTGATGACACATACATGTCATGATCAGTACACCAATGTCACTTGGCTCACCAAATTACGTTCTTCTAGGTTAAACCGTTCGTTGGCAGTAACAGTTTTAATTTTTAGGTTTCACTTTGTTTTCTCCTATATGGATACATGTAGTTGAAACTCTAAATCAAACACGGTTTGCGCTAGCTCTTTAAATTTGACACAAAAAAGTAGTTCCAAGTTCTATCTGTATGGTTTGTTTCTTATTGATGTAGCCATAAGCAGAGAACGGCGCAAATCACTTTCATGGAAAGGGGTTGCCAAGCTTCCAAAAAACTACGAATTCCTGAAATCTCAGCACACATTTTTTCACCCAATCTTGATGACACTTTCAGGTAATGGTCAGTACCCAATCCCACTTGGCTCACCAAATTTCGTTCTTCTAGGTTAACCCGTTCGTTGGCAGTAACAGTTTTAATTTTTAGGTTTCACTCTGTTTTCTCCTATATGGATACATGTAGTTGGAACTCTAAATCAAAGACGGTTTGTGCTAGTTGTTTGAAACTTGACACAATAAAGTAGTTCCAAGTTCTGTCTCTATGGTTTGTTTCCTATTGATATAGCCCTAAGCAGAGACCGGAGCAAATCACTTTCATGGAAAGGGGTTGCCAAGCTTCCAAAAAACTACGAGTTTCCTGAAATATCAGCACACATTTTTTTCACCCTATCTTGATGACACTCTCAGGTAATGATCAGTACCCAATCCCACTTGGCTCACCAGATTTGGTTCTTCTAGTTTAAACCGTCCCTTGGCAGTAACAGTTTAAATTTTAGGTTTCAGTCTGTTTTCTCCTATATGGATACATGTAGTTGGAACTCTAAATCAAACACGGTTTGTGCTAGCTCTTTGAAACTTGACACAATAAAGTACTCCCACGTTCGACCTCTATGGTTTGTTTCCTATTGATGTAGTCCTAAGCAGAGACTGGCGCAAATCACTTTTCTGGAAAGGGGTTGCCAAGCTTCCAAAAAATTACAAGTTTCCTGAAATCTCAGCACACATTTTTTCACCCAATCTTGATGACACATACATGTCATGATCAGTACACCTTTGTCACTTGGCTCACCAAATTTCGTTCTTCTAGGTTAAACCGTTCGTTGGCTGTAACAGTTTTAATTTTTAGGTTTCACTCTGTTTTCTCCTATATGGATACATGTATTTGGAACTCTAAATTAAACACGTTTTGCGCTAGCTCTTTGAAACTTGACACAATAAAGTAGTTCCAAGTTCTATCTCTATGGTTTGTTCCCTATTGATGTAGCCCTAAGCAGAGACTGGCACAAATCACTTTCATGGAAAGGGGTTGCCAAGCTTCCAAAAAACTTCGAGTTTCCTGAAATCTCAGCACACATTTTTTTCACCCAATCTTGATGACACTTACAGGTAATGATCAGTACCCCAATGCCACTTGGCTCACCAAATTTCGTTCTTCTAGGTTAAACCGTTCGTTGGCTGTAACAGTTTTAATTTTTAGGTTTCACTCTGTTTTCTCCTATATGGATACATGTAGTTGGAACTCTAAATCAAACACGGTTTGTGCTAGCTCTTTGAAACTTGACACAATAATGTAGTGCCAAGTTCTATCTCTATGGTTTGTTTCCTATTGATGTAGCCCTAAGCAGGAACCGGCGCTAATCACTTTCATGGAAAGGGTTTGCGAAGCTTCCAAAAATCTACGAGTTTCCTGAAATCTCAGCACACATTTTTCTCCGAATCTTGATGACACTTACAGGTAATGATCAGTACCCCAATGCCACTTGGCTCACCAAATTTCGTTCTTCTAGGTTAAACCGTTCGTTGGCAGTAACAGTTTTAATTTTTACGTTTCACTCTGTTTTCTCCTATATGGATACATGTAGATGGAACTCTAAATCAAACACGGTTTGCGCTAGCTATTTGAAATTTGACACAAAAAAGTAGTTCCATGTTGTATCTCTATGGTTTTTTTCTTATTGATGTAGCCCTAAGCAGAGAACGGCGCAAATCTCTTTCATGGAAAGGGGTTGCCAAGCTTCCAAAAAACTATGAATTTCCTGAACTCTCAGCACACATTTTTTCACCTAATTTTGATGACACTTTCAGATAATGATCAGTACCCATTCCCACTTGGCTCACCAGATTTCGTTCTTCTAGGTTCAACCGCTTGTTGGCAGTAACAGTTTTAATTTTTAGGTTTCACTCTGTTTTCTCCTATATGGATACATGTATTTGGAACTCTAAATTAAACATGGTTTGCGCTAGCTCTTTGAAACTTGACACAATAAAGTTGTTCCAAGTTCTATCTCTATGGTTTGTTTCCTATTGATGTAGCCCTAAGTAGAGACAGGCGCAAATCACTTTCATGGAAATGGGTTGCGAAGCTTCCAAAAAACTACGAGTTTCCTGAAATCTCAGCACACATTTTTTCTCCCAATTTTGATGACACTTACAGGTAATGATCAGTACCCCAATGCCACTTGGCTCACCAAATTTCGTTCTTCTAGGTTAAACCGTTCGTTGGCAGTAACAGTTTTAATTTTTAGGTTTCACTCTGTTTTCTCCTATATGGATACATGTATTTGGAACTCTAAATTAAACACGTTTTGCGCTAGCTCTTTGAAACTTGACACAATAAAGTAGTTCCAAGTTCTCTCTCTATGGTTTGTTTCCTATTGATGTAGCCCTATGCAGAGAACGGCGCAAATCACTTTCATGGAAAGGTGTTGCCAAGCTTCCAAAAAACTACGAGTTTCCTGAAATCTCAGCACACATTTTTTCCCCAAATCTTGATGACACTTTCATGTAATGATCAGTACTGCAATGCCACTTGGCTCACCAAATTTCGTTCTTCTAGGTTAAACCGTTCGTTGGCAGTAACAGTTTTAATTTTTAGGTTTCACTCTGTTTTCTCCTATGTGGATACATGTAGTTGGAACTCTAAAGCAAACACGGTTTGTGCTAGCTCTTTGAAACTTGACACAATAAAGTAGTTCCAAGTTCTACCACTATGGTTTGTTTCCTATTGATGTAGCCCTAAGGAGAGACTGGCGCAAATCACTTTCATGGAAAGGGGTTGCCAAGCTTCCAAAAAACTATGAGTTTCCTGAAATCTTAGCCCACATTTTTTCACCCAATCTTTATGGCACTTACAGGTAATGATCAGTACCGCAATGCCACTTGGCTCACCAAATTTTGTTCTTCTAGGTTAAACCGTTCGTTGGCAGTAACAGTTTTAATTTTTAGGTTTCAATCTGTTTTCTCCTATATGGATACATGTAGTTGGATTTCTAAATCAAACACGGTTTGCGCTAGCTCTTTGAAAATTGACACAATAAAGTAGTTCCAAGTTCTATCTCTATGGTTTGTTTCCTATTGATGTAGCCCTCAGCAGAGAACGGCGCAAATCACTTTCATGGAAAGGGGTTGCCAAGCTTCCAAAAAACACCGAGTTTCCTGAAATCTCAGCACACATTTTTTCACCCAATCTTGATGACACTTTCAGGTAATGATCAGTACCCAATCCCACTTGGCTCACCAAATTTTGTTCTTCTAGTTTAAACTGTTCATTGGCAGTAACAGTTTTAATTTTTAGGTTTCACTCTGTTTTCTCCTATATGGATACATGTAGTTGGAAATCTAAAGCAAACACGGTTTGTGCTAGCTCTTTGAAACTTGACACAATAAAGTAGTTCCAAGTTCTATCACTATTGTTTGTTTCCTATTGATGTAGCCCTATGCAGAGACTGGCGCAAATCACTTTCATGGAAAGGGGTTGCCAAGCTTTCAAAAAACTACGAGTTTCCTGAAAACTTAGCCCACATTTTTTCACCCAATCTTTATGGCACTTACAGGCAATGATCAGTAGCGCAATGACACTTGGCTCACCAAATTTCGTTCTTCTAGGTTAAACCGTTCGTTGGCAGTAACAGTTTTAATTTTTAGGTTTCAATCTGTTTTCTCCTATATGGATACATGTAGTTGGATCTCTAAATCTAACACGGTTTGCGCTAGCTCTTTGAACTTGACAGAATAAAGTAGTTCCAAGTTCTATCTCTATTGTTTGTTTCCTATTGATGTAGCCCTAAGCAGAGAACGGCGCAAATCACTTTCATGGAAAGGGGTTGCCAAGCTTCCAAAAAAAAAAACGAGTTTCCTGAAATCTCAGCAGACATTTTTTCCCCAAATCTTGATGACACTTTCATGTAATGATCAGTACCGCAATGCCACTTGGCTCACCAAATTTCGTTCTTCTAGGTTAAATCGTTCGTTGGCAGTAACAGTTTTAATTTTTAGGTTTCATTTTGTTTTCTCCTATATGGATACATGTAGTTGGAACTCTAAAGCAAACACGGTTTGTGCTACCTCTTTGAAACTTGACACAATAAAGTAGTTCCAAGTTCTACCACTATGGTTTGTTTCCTATTGATGTAGCCCTAAGGAAAGACTGGCGCAAATCACTTTCATGGAAAGGGGTTGCCAAGCTTCCAAAAAACTATGAGTTTCCTGAAATCTTAGCCCACATTTTTTCACCCAATCTTTATGGCACTTACAGGTAATGATCAGTACCGCAATGCCACTTGGCTCACCAAATTTTGTTCTTCTAGGTTAAACCGTTCGTTGGCAGTAACAGTTTTAATTTTTAGGTTTCAATCTGTTTTCTCCTATATGGATACATGTAGTTGGATCTCTAAATCAAACACGGTTTGCGCTAGCTCTTTGAAACTTGACACAATAAAGTAGTTCCAAGTTCTATCTCTATGGTTTGTTTCCTATTGATGTAGCCCTAAGCAGAGACTGGTGCAAATCACTTTCATGGAAAGGGTTGGCCAAGCTTCCAAAAAACTACGAGTTTCCTGAAATCTCAGCACACATTTTTTCAGCCAATCTTGAAGACACTTTCATGTAATGATCAGTACCCGAATCCCACTTGGCTCACCATATTTGGTTCTTCTATGATAAACCGTTCGTTGGCAGTAACAGTTTTAATTTTTAGGTTTCACTCTGTTTTCTCCTATTTGGATACATGTATTTTGAACTCAAAATTAGACACTGTTTGTGCTAGCTCTTTGAAACTTGACACAATAAAGTAGTTCCAAGTTCTATCTGTATGGTTTGTTTCCTATTGATGTAGCCCTAAGCAGGGACTGGTGCAAATCACTTTCATGGAAAGGGGTTGCCAAGCTTCCAAAAAACTACGAGTTTCCTGAAATCTCAGCACACATTTTTTCACCCTGTCTTGATGACACTCAGGTAATGATCAGTACCAAATCCAACTTGGCTCACCAGATTTCGTTCTTCTAGGTTAAACCATTCGTTGGCAGTAACAGTTTTAATTTTTAGGTTTCACTCGGTTTTCTCCTGTGTGGATACATGTAGTTGGAACTCTAAATCAAACACGGTTTGTACTAGCTCTTTGAAACTTGACACAATAAAGTAGTTACAAGTTCTATCTCTATGGTTTGTTTCCTATTGATGTAGCCCTAAGCAGAGACCGGCGCAAATCACTTTAAAGGAAAGGGGTTGCCAGGCTTCAAAAAAACTACTAGTTTCCTGAAGTCGCAGCTCACATTTTTTCACCCAATCTTGATGACACTTTCAGGTAATGATCAGTACCCATTCTCACTTGGCTCACCAAATTTCGTTCTTCTAGGTTAAACCGTTCGTTGGCAGTAACAGTTTTAATTTTTAGGTTTCACTCTCTTTTCTCCTATATGGATACATGTATTTGGATCTCTAAATCAAACACGGTTTGTACTAGCTCTTTGAAACTTGACACAATAAAGTAGTTCCAAGTTCTGTCTCTATGGTTTGTTTCCTATTGATATAGTCCTAAGCAGAGACCGGCGCAAAACACTTTCATGGAAAGGGGTTGCCAAGCTTCCAAAAAACTACGAGTTTCCTGAAATCTCAGCACACATTTTTTCACCCAATCTTGATGACACTTTCAGGTAATGATCAGTACCCCAATCACACTTGGCTCACCAAATTTCGTTCTTCTACGTTAAACTGTTCGTTGGCAGTAACAGTTTTAATTTTTAGGTTTCACTCTGCTTTCTCCTATATGGATACATGTATTTGGAACTCTAAATCAAACACGGTTTCTGCTAGCTCTTTGAAACTTGACACCATAAAGTAGTTCCAAGTTCTATCTCTATGGTTTGTTTCCTATTGATGTAGCCCTAAGGAGAGACTGGCACAAATCACTTTCATGGAAATCGGTTGCCAAGCTTCCAAAAAACTACGAGTTTCCTGAAATATCAGCACACATTTTTTCACCCTGTCTTGATGACACTCAGGTAATGATCAGTACCCCAATCCCACTTGGCACACCAAATTTCGTTCTTCTAGGTTAAACATTCCTTGGCGGTAACAGTTTTAATTTTGAGGATTCACTCTGTTTTCTCCTATATGGATACATGTAGTTGGAACTCTAAATCAAACACGGTTTGAGCTAGCTCTTTGAAACTTGACACAATAAATTACTTCCAAGTTCCATCTCTATGGTTTGTTTCCTATTGATGTAGTCCTAAGCAGAGACTGGCGCAAATCACTTTCATGGAAAGGGGTTGCCAAGCTTCAAAAAAACTATGAGTTTCCTGAAATCTCAGCACACATTTTTTCACCCAATCTTGATGACACATGCATGTCATGATCAGTACACCAATGTCACTTGGCTCACCAAATTTCGTTCTTCTAGGTTAAACCGTTCGTTTGCAGTAACAGTTTTAATTTTTAGGTTTCACTCTGTTTTCTCCTATATGGATACATGTAGTTGGAACTCTAAATCAAACACGGTTTGTGCTAGCTCTTTGAAACTTGACACAATAAAGTAGATCCAAGTTCTATCTCTATGGTTTGTTTCCTATTGATGTAGCCCTAAGCAGAGACTGGCACAAATCCCTTTCATTGAAAGGGTTGGATAAGCTTCCAAAAAACTATGAGTTTCCTGAAATCTCAGCACACATTTTTTCACCCAATCTTGGTGACACTTTCAGGTAACTATCAGTACCCGAATCCAACTTGGCTCACCAAATTTCGTTTTTCTAGGTTAAACCGTTCGTTGGCAGTAACAGTTTTAATTTTTAGGTTTCACTCTGTTTTCTCCTATATGGATACATGTATTTGGAACTCTAAATCAAACCTGGTTTGTGCTAGCTCTTTGAAACTTGACACAATAAAGTAGTTCCAAGTTCTATCTCTATGGTTTGTTTCCTATTGATGTAGCCCTAAGGAGAGACTGGCGCAAATCACTTTCATGGAAAGGGGTTGCTAAGCTTCCAAAAATCTACGAGTTTCCTGAAATCTCAGCACACATTTTTTCACCCAATCTTGATGACACTTACATGTCATGATCAGTACACCAATGTCACTTGGCTCACCAAATTTCGTTCCTCTAGGTTAAACCGTTCGTTGGCAGTAAGAGTTTAAATTTTTAGGTTTCACTCTGTTTTCTCCTATATGGATACATGTAGTTGGAACTCTAAATCAAACACGGTTTGTGCTAGATTTTTGAAACTTGACACAATAAAGTAGTTCCAAGTTCTGTCTCTATGGTTTGATTCCTATTGATGTAGCCCTAAGCAGAGACCGGCGCAAATCACTTTCATGGAAAGGGGTTGCCAAGCTTCCAAAAAACTACGAGTTTCCTGAAATCTCAGCACACATTTTTTCACCCAATCTTGATGACACTTTCAGGTAATGATCAGTACCCCAATCACACTTGGCTCACCAAATTTCGTTCTTCTACGTTAAACTGTTCTTTGGCAGTAACAGTTTTAATTTTTAGGTTTCACTCTGCTTTCTCCTATATGGATACATGTATTTGGAACTCTAAATCAAACACGGTTTCTGCTAGCTCTTTGAAACTTGACATCATAAAGTAGTTCCAAGTTCTATCTCTATGGTTTGTTTCCTATTGATGTAGCCCTAAGGAGAGACTGGCACAAATCACTTTCATGGAAATCGGTTGCCAAGCTTCCAAAAAACTACGAGTTTCCTGAAATATCAGCACACATTTTTTCACCCTGTCTTGATGACACTCAGGTAATGATCAGTACCCCAATCCCACTTGGCCCACCAAATTTCGTTCTTCTAGGTTAAACTTTCCATGGCAGTAACAGTTTTAATTTTTAGGATTCACTCTGTTTTCTCCTATATGGATACATGTAGTTGGAACTCTAAATCAAACACGGTTTGAGCTAGCTCTTTGAAACTTGACACAATAAAGTACTTCCAAGTTCTATCTCTATGGTTTCTTTCCTCTTGATGTAGTCCTAAGCAGAGTCTGGCGCAAATCACTTTCATGGAAAGGGGTTGCCAAGCTTCCAAAAAACTACGAGTTTCCTGAAATCTCAGCACACATTTTTTCACCCAATCTTGATGACACATGCATGTCATGATCAGTACACCAATGTCACTTGGCTCACCAAATTTCGGTCTTCTAGGTTCAACCGTTCGTTGGCAGTAACAGTTTTAATTTTTAGGTTTCACTCTGTTTTATCCAATATGGATACATGTAGTTGGAACTCTAAATCAAACACGGTTTGCGCTAGCTCTTTGTAACTTGACACAATAAAGTAGTTCCAAGTTCTATCGGTAAGGTTTGTTTCCTATTGATGTAGCCCTAAGCAGAGAACGGCGCAAATCACTTTCATGGAAAGGGGTTGCCAAGCTTCCAAAAAATTACGTGTTTCCTGAAATCTCAGCACATATTTTTTCACCCAATCTTGATGACACATACATGTCATGATCAGTACGCCAATGTCACTTGGCTCACCAAATTTCGTTCTTCTAGGTTAAACCGTTCGTTTGCAGTAACAGTTTTAATTTTTAGGTTTCACTCTGTTTTCTCCTATATGGATACATGTAGTTGGAACTCTAAATCAAACACGGTTTGTGCTAGCTCTTTGAAACTTGACACAATAAAGTAGATCCAAGTTCTATCTCTATGGTTTGTTTCCTATTGATGTAGCCCTAAGCAGAGACTGGCACAAATCCCTTTCATTGAAAGGGTTGGACAAGCTTCCAAAAAACTATGTGTTTCCTGAAATCTCAGCACACATTTTTTCACCCAATCTTGGTGACACTTTCAGGTAACTATCAGTACCCGAATCCAACTTGGCTCACCAAATTTCGTTTTTCTAGGTTAAACCGTTCGTTGGGAGTAACAGTTTTAATTTTTAGGTTTCACTCTGTTTTCTCCTATATGGATACATGTAGTTGGAACTCTAAATCAAACACGGTTTGTGCTAGCTCTTTGAAACTTGACACAATAAAGTAGTTCCAAGTTCTATCTCTATGGTTTGTTTCCTATTGATGTAGCCCTAAGCAGAGAACAGCGCAAATCACTTTCATGGAAAGGGGTTGCCAAGCTTCCAAAAAACTACGAGTTTCCTGTAATCTTAGCAGACATTTTTTCACCCAATCATGATGGCACTTACAGGTAATGATCAGTACCCCAATCCCACTGGGCTCACCAAATTTCGTTCTTCTAGGTTAAACCGTTCGTTGGCTGTAACAGTTTTAATTTTTAGGTTTCACTCTGTTTTCTCTTATATGGATACATGTAGTTGGAACTCTAAATCAAACACGGTTTGTGCTAGCTCTTTGAAACTTGACACAATAAAGTAGTTCTAAGTTCTGCCTCTATGGTTTGTTTCCTATTGATGTAGCCCTAAGCAGAGACCGGCGCTAATCACTTTCATTGAAAGGGGTTGCCAAGCTTCCAAAAAACTAAGAGTTTCGTGAAATCTCAGCACACATTTTTTCACCCAAACTTGATGACACTTTCAGGTAATGATCAGTACCCCAATCACACTTGGATCACAAAATTTCGTTCTTCTAGGTTAAACTGTTCGTTGGCAGTAACAGTTTTAATTTTTAGGTTTCACTCTGTTTTCTCCTATATGGATACATGTAGTTGGAACTCTAAATCAAACACGGTTTGTGCTAGCTCTTTGAAACTTGACACAATAAAGTACTCCCACGTTCTTTCTCTATGGTTTTTTTCCTATTGATGTAGTCCTAAGCAGAGACTGGCGCAAATCACTTTCATGGAAAGGGGTTGCCAAGCTTCCATAAACTACAAGTTTCCTGAAATCTCAGCACATATTTTTTCACCCAATCTTGATGACACATACATGTCATGATCAGTACACCAATGTCACTTGGCTCACCAAATTTCGTTCTTCTAGGTTAAACCGTTCGTTGGCAGTAACAGTTTTAATTTTTAGGTTTCACTTTGTTTTCTCCTATATGGATACAGGTAGTTGAAACTCTAAATCAAACACGGTTTGCGCTAGCTCTTTAAATTTGACACAAAAAAGTAGTTCCAAGTTCTATCTCTATGGTTTGTTTCTTATTGATGTAGCCATAAGCAGAGAACGGCGCAAATCACTTTCATGGAAAGGGGTTGCCAAGCTTCCAAAAAACTACGAATTCCTGAAATCTCAGCACACATTTTTTCACTCAATCTTGATGACACTTTCAGGTAATGGTCAGTACCCAATCCCACTTGGCTCACCAAATTTCGTTCTTCTAGGTTAACCCGTTCGTTGGCAGTAACAGTTTTAATTTTTAGGTTTCACTCTGTTTTCTCCTATATGGATACATGTAGTTGGAACTCTAAATCAAACACGGTTTGTGCTAGCTCTTTGAAACTTGACACAATAAAGTAGTTCCAAGTTCTATCTCTATGCTTTTTTTCCTATTGATGTAGCCCTAGCAGAGACTTGCACAAATCACTTTCATTGAAAGGGGTTGCCAAGCTTCCAAAAAACTACGAGTTTCCGGAAATCTTAGCACATATTTTTTTAACCAATCATGATGGCACTTACAGGTAATGATCAGTACCCCAATGCCACTAGGCTCACCAAATTTCGTTCTTCTAGGTTAAACCGTTCATTGGCAGTAACAGTTTTAATTTTTAGGTTTCACTCTGTTTTCTCCTATATGGATACATGTAGTTGGAACTCTAAATCAAACACGGTTTGTGATAGCTCTTTGAAACTTGACACAATAAAGTAGTTCCAAGTTCTGTCTCTATGGTTTGTTTCCTATTGATATAGCCCTAAGCAGAGACCGGCGCAAATCACTTTCATGGAAAGGGGTTGCCAAGCTTCCAAAAAACTACGAGTTTCCTGAAATATCAGCACACATTTTTTTCACCCTATCTTGATGACACTCTCAGGTAATGATCAGTACCCCAATCCCACTTGGCACACCAAATTTCGTTCTTCTAGGTTAAACCGTCCCTTGGCAGTAACAGTTTTAAATTTTAGGTTTCACTCTGTTTTCTCCTATATGGATACATGTAGTTGGAACTCTAAATCAAACACGGTTTGTGCTAGCTCTTTGAAACTTGACACAATAAAGTAGTTCCAAGTTCTATCTCTATGCTTTGTTTCCTATTGATGTAGCCCTAGCAGAGACTTGCACAAATCACTTTCATTGAAAGGGGTTGCCAAGCTTCCAAAAAACTACGAGTTTCCGGAAATCTTAGCACATATTTTTTTAACCAATCATGATGGCACTTACAGGTAATGATCAGTACCCCAATGCCACTAGGCTCACCAAATTTCGTTCTTCTAGGTTAAACCGTTCATTGGCAGTAACAGTTTTAATTTTTAGGTTTCACTCTGTTTTCTCCTATATGGATACATGTAGTTGGAACTCTAAATCAAACACGGTTTGTGCTAGCTCTTTGAAACTTGACACCATAAAGTAGTTCCAAGTTCTATCTCTATGGTTTGTTTCCTATTGATGTACCCCTAAGGAGAGACTGGCACAAATCACTTTCATGGAAATCGGTTGCCAAGCTTCCAAAAAACTACGAGTTTCCTGAAATATCAGCACACATTTTTTCACCCTGTCTTGATGACACTCAGGTAATGATCAGTACCCCAATCCCACTTGGCACACCAAATTTCGTTCTTCTAGGTTAAACTTTCCATGGCAGTAACAGTTTTAATTTTTAGGATTCACTCTGTTTTCTCCTATATGGATACATGTAGTTGGAACTCTAAATCAAACACGGTTTGAGCTAGCTCTTTGAAACTTGACACAATAAAGTACTTCCAAGTTCTATCTCTATGGTTTGTTTCCTCTTGATGTAGTCCTAAGCAGAGTCTGGCGCAAATCACTTTCATGGAAAGGGGTTGCCAAGCTTCCAAAAAACTACGAGTTTCCTGAAATCTCAGCACACATTTTTTCACCCAATCTTGATGACACATGCATGTCATGATCAGTACACCAATGTCACTTGGCTCACCAAATTTCGGTCTTCTAGGTTCAACCGTTCGTTGGCAGTAACAGTTTTAATTTTTAGGTTTCACTCTGTTTTATCCAATATGGATACATGTAGTTGGATCTCTAAGTCAAACACGGTTTGCGCTAGCTCTTTGTAACTTGACACAATAAAGTAGTTCCAAGTTCTATCGGTAAGGTTTGTTTCCTATTGATGTAGCCCTAAGCAGAGAACGGCGCAAATCACTTTCATGGAAAGGGGTTGCCAAGCTTCCAAAAAATTACGTGTTTCCTGAAATCTCAGCACATATTTTTTCACCCAATCTTGATGACACATACATGTCATGATCAGTACGCCAATGTCACTTGGCTCACCAAATTTCGTTCTTCTAGGTTAAACCTTTCGTTTGCAGTAACAGTTTTAATTTTTAGGTTTCACTCTGTTTTCTCCTATATGGATACATGTAGTTGGAACTCTAAATCAAACACGGTTTGTGCTAGCTCTTTGAAACTTGACACAATAAAGTAGATCCAAGTTCTATCTCTATGGTTTGTTTCCTATTGATGTAGCCCTAAGCAGAGACTGGCACAAATCCCTTTCATTGAAAGGGTTGGACAAGCTTCCAAAAAACTATGAGTTTCCTGAAATCTCAGCACACATTTTTTCACCCAATCTTGGTGACACTTTCAGGTAACTATCAGTACCCGAATCCAACTTGGCTCACCAAATTTCGTTTTTCTAGGTTAAACCGTTCGTTGGCAGTAACAGTTTTAATTTTTAGGTTTCACTCTGTTTTCTCCGATATGGATACATGTAGTTGGAACTCTAAATCAAACACGGTTTGTGCTAGCTCTTTGAAACTTGACACAATAAAGTAGTTCCAAGTTCTATCTCTATGGTTTGTTTCCTATTGATGTAGCCCTAAGCAGAGACTGGCGCAAATCACTTTCATGGAAAGAATTGGCCAAGCTTCCAAAAAACTACGAGTTTCCTGAAATCTCAGCACACATTTTTTCACCCAATCTTGATGACACTTACATGTCATGATCAGTACACCAATGTCACTTGGCTCACCAAATTTCGTTCTTCTAGATTAAACCGTTCGTTGGCAGTAACAGTTTTAATTTTTAGGTTTCACTCTGTTTTCTCCTATATGGATACATGTATTTGGAACTCTAAATCAAACCTGGTTTGTGCTAGCTCTTTGAAACTTGACACAATAAAGTAGTTCCAAGTTCTATCTCTATGGTTTGTTTCCTATTGATGTAGCCCTAAGGAGAGACTGGCGCAAATCACTTTCATGGAAAGGGGTTGCTAAGCTTCCAAAAATCTACGAGTTTCCTGAAATCTCAGCACACATTTTTTCACCCAATCTTGATGACACTTACATGTCATGATCAGTACACCAATGTCACTTGGCTCACCAAATTTCGTTCTTCTAGGTTAAACCGTTCGTTGGCAGTAACAGTTTTAATTTTTAGGTTTCACTCTGTTTTCTCCTATATGGATACATGTATTTGGAACTCTAAATCAAACCTGGTTTGTGCTAGCTCTTTGATACTTGACACAATAAAGTAGTTCCAAGTTCTATCTCTATGGTTTGTTTCCTATTGATGTAGTCCTAAGCAGAGACTGGCGCAAATCACTTTCATGAAAAGAGGTTGCCAAGCTTCCAAAAATGTACGAGTTTCCTGAACTCTCACCACACATTTTTTCACCCAATCTTGATGACACTTACATGTCATGATCAGTACACCAATGTCACTTGGCTCACCAAATTTCGTTCCTCTAGGTTAAACCGTTCGTTGGCAGTAAGAGTTTAAATTTTTAGGTTTCACTCTGTTTTCTCCTATATGGATACATGTAGTTGGAACTCTAAATCAAACACGGTTTGTGCTAGATCTTTGAAACTTGACACAATAAAGTAGTTCCAAGTTCTGTCTCTATGGTTTGATTCCTATTGATGTAGCCCTAAGCAGAGACCGGCGCAAATCACTTTCATGGAAAGGGGTTGCCAAGCTTCCAAAAAACTACGAGTTTCCTGAAATCTCAGCACACATTTTTTCACCCAATCTTGATGAGACTTTCAGGTAATGATCAGTACCCCAATCACACTTGGCTCACCAAATTTCGTTCTTCTAGGTTAAACTGTTCGTTGGCAGTAACAGTTTTAATTTTTAGGTTTCACTCTGTTTTCTCCTATATGGATAGATGTATTTGGAACTCTAAATCAAACCTGGTTTGTGCTAGCTCTTTGAAACTTGACACAATAAAGTAGTTCCAAGTTCTATCTCTCTGGTTTGTTTCCTTTTGATGTAGCCCTAAGGAGAGACTGGCGCAAATCACTTTCATGGAAAGGGGTTGCCAAGCTTCCAAAAAACTACGAGTTTCCTGAAATATCAGCACACATTTTTTCACCCTGTCTTGATGCCACCTTCAGGTAATGATCAGTACCCCAATCCCTCTTGGCACACCAAATTTCGTTCTTCTAGGTTAAACCGTTCCTTGGCAGTAACAGTTTTAATTTTAGGTTTCACTCTGTTTTCTCTTATATGGATACATGTATTTGGAACTCTAAATCAAACACGGTTTGTGCTAGCTCTTTGAAACTTGACACAATAAAGTACTTCCAAGTTCTATCTCTATGGTTTGTTTCCTCTTGATGTAGTCCTAAGCAGAGACTGGCGCAAATCACTTTCATGGAAAGGGGTTGCCAAGCTTCCAAAAAACTTCGAGTTTCCTGAAATATCAGCACACATTTTTTCACCCAATCTTGATGACACATACATGTCATGATCAGTACACCAATGACACTTGGTTCACCAAATTTCGTTCTTCTAGGTTAAACCATTCGTTGGCAGTAAGAGTTTTAATTTTTAGGTTTTACACTGTTTTCTCCAATATGGATACATGTAGTTGGAACTCTAAATCAAACACGGTTTGTGCTAGCTGTTTGAAACTTGACACAATAAAGTAGTTCCAAGTTCTATCTCTATGGTTTGTTTCCTATTGATGTAGCCCTAAGCAGAGACTTGCACAAATCACTTTCATGGAAAGGGGTTGCCAAGCTTCCAAAAAACTACGAGTTTCCTGAAATCTTAGCAGACATTTTTTCACCCAATCATGATGGCACTTACAGGTAATGATCAGTACCCCAATGCCACTGGGCTCACCAAATTTCGTTCTTCTAGGTTAAACCGTACGTTGGCAGTAACAGTTTTAATTTTTAGGTTTCACTCTGTTTTCTCCTATATGGATACATGTAGTTGGAACTCTAAATCAAACACGGTTTGTGCTAGCTCTTTGAAACTTGACACAATAAAGTAGTTCCAAGTTCTATCTCTATGGTTTGTTTCCTATTGATGTAGCCCTAAGCAGAGAACAGCGCAAATCACTTTCATGGAAAGGGGTTGCCAAGCTTCCAAAAAACTACGAGTTTCCTGTAATCTTAGCAGACATTTTTTCACCCAATCATGATGGCACTTACAGGTAATGATCAGTACCCCAATGCCACTGGGCTCACCAAATTTCGTTCTTCTAGGTTAAACCGTTCGTTGGCTGTAACAGTTTTAATTTTTAGGTTTCACTCTGTTTTCTCCTATATGGATACATGTAGTTGGAACTCTAAATCAAACACGGTTTGTGCTAGCTCTTTGAAACTTGAGACAATAAAGTAGTTCTAAGTTCTGCCTCTATGGTTTGTTTCCTATTGATGTAGCCCTAAGCAGAGACCAGCGCTAATCACTTTCATTGAAAGGGGTTGCCAAGCTTCCAAAAAACTAAGAGTTTCGTGAAATCTCAGCACACATTTTTTCACCCAAACTTGATGACACTTTCAGGTAATGATCAGTACCCCAATCACACTTGGATCACAAAATTTCGTTCTTCTAGGTTAAACTGTTCGTTGGCAGTAACAGTTTTAATTTTTAGGTTTCACTCTGTTTTCTCCTATATGGATACATGTAGTTGGAACTCTAAATCAAACACGGTTTGTGCTAGCTCTTTGAAACTTGACACAATAAAGTACTCCCACGTTCTTTCTCTATGGTTTTTTTCCTATTGATGTAGTCCTAAGCAGAGACTGGCGCAAATCGCTTTCATGGAAAGGGGTTCCCAAGCTTCCATAAACTACAAGTTTCCTGAAATCTCAGCACATATTTTTTCACCCAATCTTGATGACACATACATGTCATGATCAGTACACCAATGTCACTTGGCTCACCAAATTTCGTTCTTCTAGGTTAAACCGTTCGTTGGCAGTAACAGTTTTAATTTTTAGGTTTCACTTTGTTTTCTCCTATATGGATACAGGTAGTTGAAACTCTAAATCAAACACGGTTTGCGCTAGCTCTTTAAATTTGACACAAAAAAGTAGTTCCAAGTTCTATCTCCATGGTTTGTTTCTTATTGATGTAGCCATAAGCAGAGAACGGCGCAAATCACTTTCATGGAAAGGGGTTGCCAAGCTTCCAAAAAACTACGAATTCCTGAAATCTCAGCACACATTTTTTCACCCAATCTTGATGACACTTTCAGGTAATGGTCAGTACCCAATCCCACTTGGCTCACCAAATTTCGTTCTTCTAGGTTAACCCGTTCGTTGGCAGTAACAGTTTTAATTTTTAGGTTTCACTCTGTTTTCTCCTATATGGATACATGTAGTTGGAACTCTAAATCAAACACGGTTTGTGCTAGCTCTTTGAAACTTGACACAATAAAGTAGTTCCAAGTTCTATCTCTATGCTTTGTTTCCTATTGATGTAGCCCTAGCAGAGACTTGCACAAATCACTTTCATTGAAAGGGGTTGCCAAGCTTCCAAAAAACTACGAGTTTCCGGAAATCTTAGCACATATTTTTTTAACCAATCATGATGGCACTTACAGGTAATGATCAGTACCCCAATGCCACTAGGCTCACCAAATTTCGTTCTTCTAGGTTAAACCGTTCATTGGCAGTAACAGTTTTAATTTTTAGGTTTCACTCTGTTTTCTCCTATATGGATACATGTAGTTGGAACTCTAAATCAAACACGGTTTGTGCTAGCTCTTTGAAACTTGACACAATAAAGTAGTTCCAAGTTCTGTCTCTATGGTTTGTTTCCTATTGATATAGCCCTAAGCAGAGACCGGCGCAAATCACTTTCATGGAAAGGGGTTGCCAAGCTTCCAAAAAACTACGAGTTTCCTGAAATATCAGCACACATTTTTTTCACCCTATCTTGATGACACTCTCAGGTAATGATCAGTACCCCAATCCCACTTGGCACACCAAATTTCGTTCTTCTAGGTTAAACCGTCCCTTGGCAGTAACAGTTTTAAATTTTAGGTTTCACTCTGTTTTCTCCTATATGGATACATGTAGTTGGAACTTTAAATCAAACACGGTTTGTGCTAGCTCTTTGAAACTTGACACAATAAAGTACTCCCACGTTCGACCTCTATGGTTTGTTTCCTATTGATGTAGTCCTAAGCAGAGACTGGCGCAAATCACTTTCCTGGAAAGGGGTTGCCAAGCTTCCAAAAAATTACAAGTTTCCTGAAATCTCAGCACACATTTTTTCACCCAATCTTGATGACACATACATGTCATGATCAGTACACCTATGTCACTTGGCTCACCAAATTTCGTTCTTCTAGGTTAAACCGTTCGTTGGCAGTAACAGTTTATATTTATAGGTTTCACTCTGTTTTCTCCAATATGGATACATGTAGTTGGAACTCTAAATCAAACACGGTTTGTGCTAGCTCTTTGAAACTTGACACAATAAAGTAGTGCCAAGTTCTATCTCTATGGTTTGTTTCCTATTGATGTAGCCCTAAGCAGAAACCGGCGCTAATCACTTTCATGGAAAGGGTTTGCGAAGCTTCCAAAAATCTACGAGTTTCCTGAAATCTCAGCACACATTTTTCTCCGAATCTTGATGACACTTACAGGTAATGATCAGTACCCCAATGCCACTTGGCTCACCAAATTTCGTTCTTCTAGGTTAAACCGTTCGTTGGCAGTAACAGTTTTAATTTTTACGTTTCACTCTGTTTTCTCCTATATGGATACATGTAGATGGAACTCTAAATCAAACACGGTTTGCGCTAGCTCTTTGAAATTTGACACAAAAAAGTAGTTCCAAGTTGTATCTCTATGGTTTTTTTCTTATTGATGTAGCCCTAAGCAGAGAACGGCGCAAATCTCTTTCATGGAAAGGGGTTGCCAAGCTTCCAAAAAACTATGAATTTCCTGACCTCTCAGCACACATTTTTTCACCCAATTTTGATGACACTTTCAGATAATGATCAGTACCCAATCCCACTTGGCTCACCAGATTTCGTTCTTCTAGGTTCAACCGCTTGTTGGCAGTAACAGTTTTAATTTTTAGGTTTCACTCTGTTTTCTCCTATATGGATACATGTATTTGGAACTCTAAATTAAACACGGTTTGTGCTAGCTCTTTGAAACTTGACACAATAAAGTAGTTCCAAGTTCTATCTCTATGGTTTGTTTCCTATTGATGTAGCCCTAAGTAGAGACAGGCGCAAATCATTTCATGGAAATGGGTTGCGAAGCTTCCAAAAAACTACGAGTTTCCTGAAATCTCAGCACACATTTTTTCTCCCAATCTTGATGACACTTACAGGTAATGATCAGTACCCCAATGCCACTTGGCTCACCAAATTTCGTTCTTCTATGTTAAACCGTTCGTTGGCAGTAACAGTTTTAATTTTTAGGTTTCACTCTGTTTTCTCCTATATGGATACATGTATTTGGAACTCTAAATTAAACACGTTTTGCGCTAGCTCTTTGAAACTTGACACAATAAAGTAGTTCCAAGTTCTCTCTCTATGGTTTGTTTCCTATTGATGTAGCCCTATGCAGAGAATGGCGCAAATCACTTTCATGGAAAGGTGTTGCCAAGCTTCCAAAAAACTAGGAGTTTCCTGAAATCTCAGCACACATTTTTTCCCCAAATCTTGATGACACTTTCATGTAATGATCAGTACTGCAATGCCACTTGGCTCACCAAATTTCGTTTTTCTAGGTTAAACCGTTCGTTGGCAGTAACAGTTTTAATTTTTAGGTTTCACTCTGTTTTCTCCTATATGGATACATGTAGTTGGAACTCTAAAGCAAACACGGTTTGTGCTAGCTCTTTGAAACTTGACACAATAAAGTAGTTCCAAGTTCTACCACTATGGTTTGTTTCCTATTGATGTAGCCCTAAGGAGAGACTGGCGCAAATCACTTTCATGGAAAGGGGTTGCCAAGCTTCCAAAAAACTATGAGTTTCCTGAAATCTTAGCCCACATTTTTTCACCCAATCTTTATGGCACTTACAGGTAATGATCAGTACCGCAATGCCACTTGGGTCACCAAATTTTGTTCTTCTAGGTTAAACCGTTCGTTGGCAGTAACAGTTTTAATTTTTAGGTTTCAATCTGTTTTCTCTTATATGGATACATGTAGTTGGATTTCTAAATCAAACACGGTTTGCGCTAGCTCTTTGAAACTTGACACAATAAAGTAGTTCCAAGTTCTATCTCTATGGTTTGTTTCCTATTGATGTAGCCCTAAGCAGAGAACGGCACAAATCACTTTCATGGAAAGGGGTTGCCAAGCTTCCAAAAAACACCGTTTTTCCTGAAATCTCAGCACACATTTTTTCACCCAATCTTGATGACACTTTCAGGTAATGATCAGTACCCAATCCCACTTGGCTCACCAAATTTCGTTCTTCTAGGTTAAACTGTTCATTAGCAGTAACAGTTTTAATTTTTAGGTTTCACTCTGTTTTCTCCTATATGGATACATGTAGTTGGAAATCTAAAGCAAACACGGTTTGTGCTAGCTCTTTGAAACTTGAAACAATAAAGTAGTTCCAAGTTCTATCACTATTGTTTGTTTCCTATTGATGTAGCCCTATGCAGAGACTGGCGCAAATCACTTTCATGGAAAGGGGTTGCCAAGCTTTCAAAAAACTACGAGTTTCCTGAAAACTTAGCCCACATTTTTTCACCCAATCTTTATGGCACTTACAGGCAATGATCAGTAGCGCAATGACACTTGGCTCACCAAATTTCGTTCTTCTAGGTTAAACCGTTCGTTGGCAGTAACAGTTTTAATTTTTAGGTTTCAATCTGTTTTCTCCTGTATGGATACATGTAGTTGGATCTCTAAATCTAACACGGTTTGCGCTAGCTCTTTGAACTTGACAGAATAAAGTAGTTCCAAGTTCTATCTCTATGGTTTGTTTCCTATTGATGTAGCCCTAAGCAGAGAACGGCGCAAATCACTTTCATGGAAAGGGGTTGCCAAGCTTCCAAAAAAAAAACGAGTTTCCTGAAATCTCAGCACACATTTTTTCACCCAATCTTGATGACACTTTCAGGTAATGATCAGTACCCAATCCCACTTGGCTCACCAAATTTCGTTCTTCTAGGTTAAACCGTTCATTGGCAGTAACAGTTTAAATTTTTAGGTTTCACTCTGTTTTCTCCTATATGGATAAATGTAGTTGGAACTCTAAATCAAACACGGTTTGTGCTAGCACTTTGAAAATTGACACAATAAAGTAGTTCCAAGTTCTATCTCTATGGTTTGTTTCCTATTGATGTAGCCCTAAGCAGAGACTGGTGCAAATCACTTTCTTGGAAAGGGTTGGCCAAGCTTCCAAAAAACTACGAGTTTCCTGAAATCTCAGCACACATTTTTTCAGCCAATCTTGAAGACATTTTCAGGTAATGATCAGTACCCGAATCCCACTTGGCTCACCATATTTGGTTCTTCTAGGTTAAACCGTTCGTTGGCAGTAACAGTTTTAATTTTTAGGTTTCACTCTGTTTTCTCCTATTTGGATACATGTATTTTGAACTCAAAATTAGACACGGTTTGTGCTAGCTATTTGAATCTTGACACAATAAAGTAGTTCCAAGTTCTATCTGTATGGTTTGTTTCCTATTGATGTAGCACTAAGCAGGGACTGGTGCAAATCACTTTCATGGAAAGGGGTTGGCAAGCTTCCAAAAAACTACGAGTTTCCTGAAATCTCAGCACACATTTTTTCACCCAATCTTGATGGCACTTACAGGTAATTATCAGTACTGCAATGCCACTTGGCTCACCAAATTTCGTTTTTCTAGGTTAAACCGTTCGTTGGCAGTAACAGTTTAAATATTTAGGTTTCACTCTGTTTTCTCCTATATGGATTCATGTAGTTGGAACTCTAAATCAAACACGGTTTGTGCTAGCTCTTTGAAACTTAACACAATAAAGTAGTTCCAAGTTCTGTCTCTATGGTTTGTTTCCTATTGATATAGCCCTAAGCAGAGACCGGCGCAAATCACTTTCATGGAAAGGGTTTGCCAAGCTTCCAAAAAACTAAGAGTTTCGTGAAATCTCAGCACACATTTTTTCACCCAAACTTGATGACACTTTCAGGTAATGATCAGTACCCCAATCACACTTGGCTCACCAAATTTCGTTCTTCTAGGTTAAACCGTTCGTTGGCAGTAACAGTTTTAATTTTTAGGTTTCACTCTGTTTTCTCCTATATGGATACATGTAGTTGGAACTCTAAATCAAACACGGTTTGCGCTAGCTCTTTGAAACTTGACAGAATAAAGTAGTTCCAAGTTCTATCTCTATGGTTTGTTTCCTATTGATGTAGCCCTAAGCAGAGAACGGCGCAAATCACTTTCATGGAAAGGGGTTGCCAAGCTTCCAAAAAACAACGAATTTCCTGAAATCTCAGCACACATTTTTTCACCCAATCTTGATGACACTTTCAGGTAATGATCAGTACCCAATCCCACTTGGCTCACCAAATTTCGTCCTTCTAGGTTAAACCGTTCATTGGCAGTAACAGTTTTAATTTTTAGGTTTCACTCTGTTTTCTCCTATATGGATACATGTAGTTGGAACTCTAAATCAAACACGGTTTGTGATAGCTCTTTGAAACTTGACACAATAAAGTAGTTCCAAGTTCTATCTCTATGGATTGTTTCCTATTGATGTAGCCCTAAGCAGAGACTGGTGCAAATCACTTTCATGGAAAGGGTTGCCCATGCTTCCAAAAAACTACGAGTTTCCTGAAATCTCAGCACACATTTTTTCAGCCAATCTTGAAGACACTTTCAGGTAATGATCAGTACCCGAATCCCACTTGGCTCACCATATTTGGTTCTTGTATGTTAAACCGTTCGTTGGCAGTAACAGTTTTAATTTTTAGGTTTCACTCTGTTTTCTCCAATATGGATACATGTGGTTGGAACACTAAATCAAACACGGTTTGTGCTAGCTCTTTGAAACTTGACACAATAAAGTAGTTCCAAGTTTTATCTCTATGGTTTTTTTCCTATTGATGTAGCCCTAAGGAGAGACTGGCACAAATCACTTTCATGGAAAGGGTTGGCCAAACTTCCAAAAAACTTCGAGTTTCCTGAAATCTCAGCACACATTTTTTCACCCTATCTTGATGACACTTTCAGGTAATGATCAGGACCCCAATCCCACTTGGCTCACCAAATTTCGTTCTTCTAAGTTAAACCATTGGTTGGCAGTAACAGTTTTAATTTTTAGGCTTCACTGTGTTTTCTCCTATAAGGATACATATACTTGGAAATCTAAATCAAACACGGTTTGTGCTAGATCTTTGAAAATTGACAAAATAAAGTAGTTCCAAGTTCTATCTCTATGGTTTGTTTCCTATTGATGTAGCCCTAAGGATAGACTGGCGCAAATCACTTTCATGAAAAGGGGTTGCCAAGCTTCCAAAAAAACTAGGGGTTTTCTGAAATCTCAGCACACATTTTTTCACCCAAACTTGATGACACTTTCAGGTAATGATCAGTACCACAATGCCACTTGGCTCACAAAATTTCGTTCTTCTAGGTTAAACCGTTCGTTGGCAGTAACAGTTTTAATTTTTAGGTTTCACTCTGTTTTATCCTATATGGATACATGTAGTTGGAAGTCTAAATCAAACACGGTTTGTGCTAGCTCTTTGAAACCTGACACAATAAAGTAGTTCCAAGTTCTATCTCTATGGTTTATTTCCTATTGATGTAGCCCTAAGCACAGACTGGCGCAAATCACTTTCATGGAAAGGGGTTGCCAAGCTTAAAAAAAATTATGAGTTTCCTGAAATCTCAGCACACATTTTTTTCACCCAATCTTGATGACACTTTCATGTAATGATCAGTACCCCAATCCCACTTGGCTCACAAAATTTCGTTCCTCTACGTTAAACCGTTCATTGGCAGTAACAGTTTAAATTTTTAGGTTTCACTCTGTTTTCTCCTATATGCATACATGTAGTTGGAAGTCTAAATCAAACACGGTTTTTGCTAGCTCTTTGAAACTTGACACAATAAAGTAGTTCTAATTTGTATCTCTATGGCTTGTTTCCTATTCATGTAGCCCTAAGCAGAGACTGGCGTAAATCACTTTCATTGAAAGGGGTTGCCAAGCTTCCAAAACCTACGAGTTTCATTAAATATAAGCACACATTTTTTCACCTAAACATGATGACACTTACAGGTAATGATCAGTACCCCAATCCCACTTGGCTCACCGAATTTCGTTCTTCTAGGTTAAACCGTTCGTTGGCAGTAACAGTTTTAATTTTTAGGTTTCACTCATTTTCTCCTATATGGATACATGTAGTTGGAACTCTAAATCAAACACGGTTTGTGCTAGCTCTTTGAAAGTTGACACAATAAAGTAGTTCCAAGTTCTATCTCTATGGTTTGTTCCCTATTGATGTAGCCCTAAGCAGAGACTGGCGCAAATCACTTTCATGGAAAGGGGTTGCCAAGCTTCCAAAACACTTCGAGTTTCCTGAAATCTCAGCACACATTTTTTTCACCCAATCTTGATGACACTTACAGGTAATGATCATTACCCCAATGCCACTTGGCTAACAAAATTTCGTTCTCCTAGGTTAAACAGTTCGTTGGCAGTAACAGTTTTAATTTTTTGGTTTCACTCTGTTTTCTCCTATATGGATACATGTAGTTGGAACTCTAAATCAAACACTTTTTGTGCTAGCTATTTGAAACTTGACAAAATAAATTAGTTCCAAGTTCTATCTCTATGGTTTTTTTCCTATTCATGTAGCCCTAGGCAGAGACTGGCGCATATCACTTTCATGGAAAGGGGTTGCCAAGCTTCCAAAAAACTACGAGTTTCCTGAAATCTCAGCACACATTTTTTTACCCAATCTTGATGGCACATACAGGTAATAATAAGTACCCCAATGCCACTTGGCTCACCAAATTTCGTTCTTCTAGGTTAAACCGTTCGTTGGCAGTAACAGTTTTAATTTTTAGGTTTCACTCTGTTTTCTCCTATATGGATACATGTAGTTGGAACTCTAAATCAAACACGGTTTGTGCTAGCTCTTTGAAACTTGACACAATAAAGTAGTTCCAAGTTCTATCTCTATGCTTTGTTTCCTATTGATGTAGCCCTAAGGAAAGACTGGCGCAAATCACTTTCATGGAAAGGGGTTGCCAAGCTTCAAAAAAACTACGAGTTTTCTGAAATCTCAGCACACATTTTTTTCACCCAATCTTGATGACACTTTCAGGTAATGATCAGTACCCCAATCCCACTTGGCTCACCAAGTTTCGTTCTTCTAGGTTAAACCGTTCGTTGGCAGTAACAGTTTTAATTTTTAGGTTTCACTCGGTTTTCTCCTATATGGATACATGTAGTTGGAACTCTAAATCAAACACGTTTTGTCTAGCTCTTTGAAACTTGACACAATAAAGTAGTTCCAAGTTCTATATCTATTGTTTGTTTCCTATTGATGTAGCCCTAAGAGGAGACTGGCGCAAATCATTTTCAGTGAATGGAGTTGCCAATCTTCCAAAAAACTTCGAGTTTCCTGAAATCTCAGCACACATTTTTTTCACCCAATCTTGATGACACTTACAGGTAATGATCAGTACCCCAATGCCACTTGGCTCACCAAATTTCGTTCTTCTAGGTTAAACCGTTCGTTGGCTGTAACAGTTTTAATTTTTAGGTTTCACTCTGTTTTCTCTTATATGGATACATGTATTTGGAACTCCAAATCAAACACGGTTTGTGCTAGCTCTTTAAAACTTGACACAATAAAGTAGTTCCACGTTCTATCTCTATGGTTTGTTTCCTATTGATGTAGCCCTAATCAGAGACCGGCACAAATCACTTTCATGGAAAGGGGTTGCCAAGCTTCCAAAAAACTACGAGTTTCCTGAAATCTCAGCACACATTTTTTTACCCAATCTTGATGGCACATACAGGTAATGATAAGTACCCCAATGCCACTTGGCTCACCAAATTTCGTTCTTCTAGGTTAAACCGTTCGTTGGCAGTAACAGTTTTAATTTTTAGGTTTCACTCGGTTTTCTCCTATATGGATACATGTAGTTGGAACTCTAAATCAAACACGGTTTGTGCTAGCTCTTTGAAACTTGACACAATAAAGTAGTTCCAAGTTCTATCTCTATGCTTTGTTTCCTATTGATGTAGCCCTAAGGAAAGACTGGCGCAAATCACTTTCATGGAAAGGGGTTGCCAAGCTTCAAAAAAAGTACGAGTTTCCTGAAATCTCAGCACACATTTTTTTCAGCCAATCTTGATGACACTTTCAGGTAATGATCAGTACCCCAATCCCACTTGGCTCACCAAATTTCCTTCTTCTAGGTTAAACCGTTCGTTGGCAGTAACAGTTTTAATTTTTAGGTTTCACTCGGTTTTCTCCTATATGGATACATGTAGTTGGAACTCTAAATCAACCACGGTTTGTGCTAGCTCTTTGAAACTTGACACAATAAAGTAGTTCTAATTTGTATCTCTATGGCTTGTTTCCTACTGATGTAGCCCTAAGCAGAGACCTGCACAAATCACTTTCATTGAAAGGGGTTGCCAAGCTTCCAAAAATCTACGTGTTTCCTTAAATCTAAGCAAACATTTTTTCACCTTATATTGATGACACTTACAGGTAATGATCAGTACCCCAATTTCACTTGGCTCACCTAATTTCGTTCTTCTAGGTTAAACCGTTTGTTGTCAGTAACAGTTTTAATTTTTAGGCTTCACTCTGTTTTCTCCTATAAGGATACATGTAGTTGGAACTCTAAATCAAACACGGTTTGTGCTAGCTCTTTGAAACTTGACACAATAAAGTAGTTCCAAGTTCTATCTCTATGGTTTGTTTCCTATTGATGTAGCCCTAAGCAGAGACTGCGCAAATCACTTTCATGGAAAGGGGTTGTCAAGCTTCCAAAAAACTACGAGTTTCCTGAAATCTAAGCACACATTTTTTCCCAGAATCTTGATGACACTTTCAGGTAATGATCAGTACCCCAATGCCACTTGGCTCACCAAATTTCGTTCTTCTAAGTTAAACCATTGGTTGGCAGTAACAGTTTTAATTTTTAGGCTTCACTCTGTTTTCTCCTATAAGGATACATATACTTGGAAATCTAAATCAAACACGGTTTGTGCTAGATCTTTGAAAATTGACAAAATAAAGTAGTTCCAAGTTCTATCTTTATGGTTTGTTTCCTATTGATGTAGCCCTAAGGAGAGACTGGCGCAAATCACTTTCATGAAAAGGGGTTGCCAAGCTTCCAAAAAAACTACGAGTTTCCTGAAATCTCAGCACACATTTTTTTCACCCAATCTTGATGACACTTTCAGGTAATGATCAGTACCCCAATGCCTCTTGGCTCACAAAATTTCGTTCTTCTAGGTTAAACCGTTCGTTGGCAGTAACAGTTTTAATTTTTAGGTTTCACTCTGTTTTCTCCTATATGGATACATGTAGTTGGAAGTCTAAATCAAACACGGTTTGTGCTAGCTATTTGAAACTTGACACAATAAAGTAGTTCCAAGTTCTATCTCTATGGTTTGTTTCCTATTCATGTAGCCCTAGGCAGAGACTGGCGCATATCACTTTCATGGAAAGGGGTTGCCAAGCTTCCAAAAAACTACGAGTTTCCTGAAATCTCAGCACACATTTTTTTACCCAATCTTGATGGCACATACAGGTAATGATAAGTACCCCAATGCCACTTGGCTCACCAAATTTCGTTCTTCTAGGTTAAACCGTTCGTTGGCAGTAACCGTTTTAATTTTTAGGTTTCACTCTGTTTTCTCCTATATGGATACATGTAGTTGGAACTCTAAATCAAACACGGTTTGTGCTAGCTCTTTGAAACTTGACACAATAAAGTAGTTCCAAGTTCTATCTCTATGCTTTGTTTCCTATTGATGTAGCCGTAAGGAAAGACTGGCGCAAATCACTTTCATGGAAAGGGGTTGCCAAGCTTCAAAAAAACTACGAGTTTCCTGAAATCTCAGCACACATTTTTTTCACCCAATCTTGATGACACTTTCAGGTAATGATCAGTACCCCAATCCCACTTGGCTCACCAAGTTTCGTTCTTCTAGGTTAAACCGTTCGTTGGCAGTAACAGTTTTAATTTTTAGGTTTCACTCGGTTTTCTCCTATATGGATACATGTAGTTGGAACTCTAAATCAACCACGGTTTGTGCTAGCTCTTTGAAACTTGACACAATAAAGTAGTTCTAATTTGTATCTCTATGGCTTGTTTCCTACTGATGTAGCCCTAAGCAGAGACCTGCACAAATCACTTTCATTGAAAGGGGTTGCCAAGCTTCCAAAAATCTACGAGTTTCCTTAAATCTAAGCACACATTTTTTCACCTTATATTGATGACACTTACAGGTAATGATCAGTACCCCAATCCCACTTGGCTCACCTAATTTCGTTCTTCTAGGTTAAACCGTTTGTTGGCAGTAACAGTTTTAATTTTTAGGTTTCACTCGGTTTTCTCCTATATGGATACATGTAGTTGGAACTCTAAATCAAACACGTTTTGTCTAGCTCTTTGAAACTTGACACAATAAAGTAGTTCCAAGTTCTATATCTATTGTTTGTTTCCTATTGATGTAGCCCTAAGAGGAGACTGGCGCAAATCACTTTCAGTGAATGGAGTTGCCAATCTTCCAAAAAACTTCGAGTTTCCTGAAATCTCAGCACACATTTTTTTCACCCAATCTTGATGACACTTACAGGTAATGATCAGTACCCCAATGCCACTTGGCTCACCAAATTTCGTTCTTCTAGGTTAAACCGTTCGTTGGCTGTAACAGTTTTAATTTTTAGGTTTCACTCTGTTTTCTCTTATATGGATACATGTATTTGGAACTCTAAATCAAACACGTTTTGTGCTAGCTCTTTGAAGCTGGACACACTAAAGTAGTTCCAAGTTCTATCTCTATGGTTTGTTTCCTATTCATGTAGCCCTAAGCAGAGACTGGCACATGTCACTTTCATGGAAAGGGGTTGCCAAGCTTCCAAAAAACTACGAGTTTCCTTAAATCTCAGCACACATTTTTTCACCCAATCTTGATGACACTTTCAGGTAATGATCAGTACCCCAATGCCACTTGGCTCACAAAATTTCGTTCTTCTAGGTTAAACCGTTCGTTGGCAGTAACAGTTTTAATTTTTAGGTTTCACTCTGTTTTCTCCTATATGGATACATGTAGTTGGAACTCTAAATCAAACACTTTTTGTGCTAGCTATTTGAAACTTGACACAATAAATTAGTTCCAAGTTCTATCTCTATGGTTTTTTTCCTATTCATGTAGCCCTAGGCAGAGACTGGCGCATATCACTTACATGGAAAGGGGTTGCCAAGCTTCCAAAAAACTACGAGTTTCCTGAAATCTCAGCACACATTTTTTTACCCAATCTTGATGGCACATACAGGTAATAATAAGTACCCCAATGCCACTTGGCTCACCAAATTTCGTTCTTCTAGGTTAAACCGTTCGTTGGCAGTAACAGTTTTAATTTTTAGGTTTCACTCTGTTTTCTCCTATATGGATACATGTAGTTGGAACTCTAAATCAAACACGGTTTGTGCTAGCTCTTTGAAACTTGACACAATAAAGTAGTTCCAAGTTCTATCTCTATGCTTTGTTTCCTATTGATGTAGCCCTAAGGAAAGACTGGCGCAAATCACTTTCATTGAAAGGGGTTGCCAAGCTTCAAAAAAACTACGAGTTTCCTGAAATCTCAGCACACATTTTTTTCACCCAATCTTGATGACACTTTCAGGTAATGATCAGTACCCCAATCCCACTTGGCTCACCAAGTTTCGTTCTTCTAGGTTAAACCGTTCGTTGGCAGTAACAGTTTTAATTTTTAGGTTTCACTCGGTTTTCTCCTATATGGATACATGTAGTTGGAACTCTAAATCAAACACGTTTTGTCTAGCTCTTTGAAACTTGACACAATAAAGTAGTTCCAAGTTCTATATCTATTGTTTGTTTCCTATTGATGTAGCCCTAAGAGGAGACTGGCGCAAATCATTTTCAGTGAATGGAGTTGCCAATCTTCCAAAAAACTTCGAGTTTCCTGAAATCTCAGCACACATTTTTTTCACCCAATCTTGATGACACTTACAGGTAATGATCAGTACCCCAATGCCACTTGGCTCACCAAATTTCGTTCTTCTAGGTTAAACCGTTCGTTGGCTGTAACAGTTTTAATTTTGAGGTTTCACTCTGTTTTCTCTTATATGGATACATGTATTTGGAACTCTAAATCAAACACGGTTTGTGCTAGCTCTTTAAAACTTGACACAATAAAGTAGTTCCACGTTCTATCTCTATGGTTTGTTTCCTATTGATGTAGCCCTAATCAGAGACCGGCACAAATCACTTTCATGGAAAGGGGTTGCCAAGCTTCCAAAAAACTACGAGTTTCCTGAAATCTCAGCACACATTTTTTTACCCAATCTTGATGGCACATACAGGTAATGATAAGTACCCCAATGCCACTTGGCTCACCAAATTTCGTTCTTCTAGGTTAAACCGTTCGTTGGCAGTAACCGTTTTAATTTTTAGGTTTCACTCTGTTTTCTCCTATATGGATACATGTAGTTGGAACTCTAAATCAAACACGGTTTGTGCTAGCTCTTTGAAACTTGACACAATAAAGTAGTTCCAAGTTCTATCTCTATGCTTTGTTTCCTATTGATGTAGCCGTAAGGAAAGACTGGCGCAAATCACTTTCATGGAAAGGGGTTGCCAAGCTTCAAAAAAACTACGAGTTTCCTGAAATCTCAGCACACATTTTTTTCACCCAATCTTGATGACACTTTCAGGTAATGATCAGTACCCCAATCCCACTTGGCTCACCAAGTTTCGTTCTTCTAGGTTAAACCGTTCGTTGGCAGTAACAGTTTTAATTTTTAGGTTTCACTCGGTTTTCTCCTATATGGATACATGTAGTTGGAACTCTAAATCAACCACGGTTTGTGCTAGCTCTTTGAAACTTGACACAATAAAGTAGTTCTAATTTGTATCTCTATGGCTTGTTTCCTACTGATGTAGCCCTAAGCAGAGACCTGCACAAATCACTTTCATTGAAAGGGGTTGCCAAGCTTCCAAAAATCTACGTGTTTCCTTAAATCTAAGCAAACATTTTTTCACCTTATATTGATGACACTTACAGGTAATGATCAGTACCCCAATTTCACTTGGCTCACCTAATTTCGTTCTTCTAGGTTAAACCGTTTGTTGGCAGTAACAGTTTTAATTTTTAGGCTTCACTCTGTTTTCTCCTATAAGGATACATGTAGTTGGAACTCTAAATCAAACACGGTTTGTGCTAGCTCTTTGAAACTTGACACAATAAAGTAGTTCCAAGTTCTATCTCTATGGTTTGTTTCCTATTGATGTAGCCCTAAGCAGAGACTGCGCAAATCACTTTCATGGAAAGGGGTTGTCAAGCTTCCAAAAAACTACGAGTTTCCTGAAATCTAAGCACACATTTTTTCCCAGAATCTTGATGACACTTTCAGGTAATGATCAGTACCCCAATGCCACTTGGCTCACCAAATTTCGTTCTTCTAAGTTAAACCATTGGTTGGCAGTAACAGTTTTAATTTTTAGGCTTCACTCTGTTTTCTCCTATAAGGATACATATACTTGGAAATCTAAATCAAACACGGTTTGTGCTAGATCTTTGAAAATTGACAAAATAAAGTAGTTCCAAGTTCTATCTTTATGGTTTGTTTCCTATTGATGTAGCCCTAAGGAGAGACTGGCGCAAATCACTTTCATGAAAAGGGGTTGCCAAGCTTCCAAAAAAACTACGAGTTTCCTGAAATCTCAGCACACATTTTTTTCACCCAATCTTGATGACACTTTCAGGTAATGATCAGTACCCCAATGCCTCTTGGCTCACAAAATTTCGTTCTTCTAGGTTAAACCGTTCGTTGGCAGTAACAGTTTTAATTTTTAGGTTTCACTCTGTTTTCTCCTATATGGATACATGTAGTTGGAAGTCTAAATCAAACACGGTTTGTGCTAGCTATTTGAAACTTGACACAATAAAGTAGTTCCAAGTTCTATCTCTATGGTTTGTTTCCTATTCATGTAGCCCTAGGCAGAGACTGGCGCATATCACTTTCATGGAAAGGGGTTGCCAAGCTTCCAAAAAACTACGAGTTTCCTGAAATCTCAGCACACATTTTTTTACCCAATCTTGATGGCACATACAGGTAATGATAAGTACCCCAATGCCACTTGGCTCACCAAATTTCGTTCTTCTATGTTAAACCGTTCGTTGGCAGTAACCGTTTTAATTTTTAGGTTTCACTCTGTTTTCTCCTATATGGATACATGTAGTTGGAACTCTAAATCAAACACGGTTTGTGCTAGCTCTTTGAAACTTGACAAAATAAAGTAGTTCCAAGTTCTATCTCTATGCTTTGTTTCCTATTGATGTAGCCGTAAGGAAAGACTGGCGCAAATCACTTTCATGGAAAGGGGTTGCCAAGCTTCAAAAAAACTACGAGTTTCCTGAAATCTCAGCACACATTTTTTTCACCCAATCTTGATGACACTTTCAGGTAATGATCAGTACCCCAATCCCACTTGGCTCACCAAGTTTCGTTCTTCTAGGTTAAACCGTTCGTTGGCAGTAACAGTTTTAATTTTTAGGTTTCACTCGGTTTTCTCCTATATGGATACATGTAGTTGGAACTCTAAATCAACCACGGTTTGTGCTAGCTCTTTGAAACTTGACACAATAAAGTAGTTCTAATTTGTATCTCTATGGCTTGTTTCCTACTGATGTAGCCCTAAGCAGAGACCTGCACAAATCACTTTCATTGAAAGGGGTTGCCAAGCTTCCAAAAATCTACGAGTTTCCTTAAATCTTAGCACACATTTTTTCACCTTATATTGATGACACTTACAGGTAATGATCAGTACCCCAATCCCACTTGGCTCACCAAGTTTCGTTCTTCTAGGTTAAACCGTTCGTTGGCAGTAACAGTTTTAATTTTTAGGTTTCACTCGGTTTTCTCCTATATGGATACATGTAGTTGGAACTCTAAATCAAACACGTTTTGTCTAGCTCTTTGAAACTTGACACAATAAAGTAGTTCCAAGTTCTATATCTATTGTTTGTTTCCTATTGATGTAGCCCTAAGAGGAGACTGGCGCAAATCACTTTCAGTGAATGGAGTTGCCAATCTTCCAAAAAACTTCGAGTTTCCTGAAATCTCAGCACACATTTTTTTCACCCAATCTTGATGACACTTACAGGTAATGATCAGTACCCCAATGCCACTTGGCTCACCAAATTTCGTTCTTCTAGGTTAAACCGTTCGTTGGCTGTAACAGTTTTAATTTTTAGGTTTCACTCTGTTTTCTCTTATATGGATACATGTATTTGGAACTCTAAATCAAACACGTTTTGTGCTAGCTCTTTGAAGCTGGACACACTAAAGTAGTTCCAAGTTCTATCTCTATGGTTTGTTTCCTATTCATGTAGCCCTAAGCAGAGACTGGCACATGTCACTTTCATGGAAAGGGGTTGCCAAGCTTCCAAAAAACTACGAGTTTCCTGAAATCTCAGCACACATTTTTTTACCCAATCTTGATGGCACATACAGGTAATGATAAGTACCCCAATGCCACTTGGCTCACCAAATTTCGTTCTTCTAGGTTAAACCGTTCGTTGGCAGTAACAGTTTTAATTTTTAGGTTTCACTCGGTTTTCTCCTATATGGATACATGTAGTTGGAACTCTAAATCAAACACGGTTTGTGCTAGCTCTTTGAAACTTGACACAATAAAGTAGTTCCAAGTTCTATCTCTATGCTTTGTTTCCTATTGATGTAGCCCTAAAGAAAGACTGGCGCAAATCACTTTCATGGAAAGGGGTTGCCAAGCTTCAAAAAAAGTACGAGTTTTTTGAAATCTCAGCACACATTTTTTTCACCCAATCTTGATGACACTTTCAGGTAATGATCAGTACCCCAATCTCACTTGGCTCACCAAATTTCCTTCTTCTAGGTTAAACCGTTCGTTGGCAGTAACAGTTTTAATTTTTAGGTTTCACTCGGTTTTCTCCTATATGGATACATGTATTTGGAACTCTAAATCAACCACGGTTTGTGCTAGCTCTTTGAAACTTGACACAATAAAGTAGTTCTAATTTGTATCTCTATGGCTTGTTTCCTACTGATGTAGCCCTAAGCAGAGACCTGCAAAAATCACTTTCATTGAAAGGGGTTGCCAAGCTTCCAAAAATCTACGAGTTTCCTTAATCTAAGCAAACATTTTTTCACCTTATATTGATGACACTTACAGGTAATGATCAGTACCCCAATCCCACTTGGCTCACCTAATTTCGTTCTTCTAGGTTAAACCGTTTGTTGGCAGTAACAGTTTTAATTTTTAGGCTTCACTCTGTTTTCTCCTATAAGGATACATGTAGTTGGAACTCTAAATCAAACACGGTTTGTGCTAGCTCTTTGAAACTTGACACAATAAAGTAGTTCCAAGTTCTATCTCTATGGTTTGTTTCCTATTGATGTAGCCCTAAGCAGAGACTGCGCAAATCACTTTCATTGGAAGGGGTTGTCAAGCTTCCAAAAAACTACGAGTTTCCTGAAATCTAAGCACACATTTTTTCCCAGAATCTTGATGACACTTTCAGGTAATGATCAGTACCCCAATGCCACTTGGCTCACCAAATTTCGTTCTTCTAAGTTAAACCATTGGTTGGCAGTAACAGTTTTAATTTTTAGGCTTCACTCTGTTTTCTCCTATAAGGATACATATACTTGGAAATCTAAATCAAACACGGTTTGTGCTAGATCTTTGAAAATTGACAAAATAAAGTAGTTCCAAGTTCTATCTTTATGGTTTGTTTCCTATTGATGTAGCCCTAAGGAGAGACTGGCGCAAATCACTTTCATGAAAAGGGGTTGCAAAGCTTCCAAAAAAACTACGAGTTTCCTGAAATCTCAGCACACATTTTTTTCACCCAATCTTGATGACACTTTCAGGTAATGATCAGTACCCCAATGCCTCTTGGCTCACAAAATTTCGTTCTTCTAGGTTAAACCGTTCGTTGGCAGTAACAGTTTTAATTATTAGGTTTCACTCTGTTTTCTCCTATATGGATACATGTAGTTGGAAGTCTAAATCAAACACGGTTTATGCTAGCTCTTTGAAACTTGACACAATAAAGTAGTTCTAATTTGTATCTCTATGGCTTGTTTCCTATTCATGTAGCCCTAAGCAGAGACTGGCGTAAATCACTTTATTGAAAGGGGTTGCCAAGCTTCCAAAACCTACGAGTTTCCTTAAATCTAAGCACACATTTTTTCACCTAAACTTGATGACACTTACAGGTAATGATCAGTACCCCAATCCCACTTGGCTCAACGAATTTCGTTCTTCTAGGTTAAACCGTTCGTTGGCAGTAACAGTTTTAATTTTTAGGTTTCACTCTGTTTTCTCCTATATGGATACATGTAGTTGGAACTCTAAATCAAACACGGATTGTGCTAGCTCTTTGAAACTTGACACACTAAAGTAGTTCCAAGTTCTATCTCTATGGTTTGTTTCCTATTGATGTAGCCCTAAGCAGAGACTGGCGCAAATCACTTTCATGGAAAGGGGTTGCCAAGCTTCCAAAACACTTCGAGTTTCCTGAAATCTCAGCACACATTTTTTTCACCCAATCTTGATGACACTTACAGGTAATGATCAGTACCCCAATCCCACTTGGCTCACCAAATTTTGTTCTTCTATGTTAAACCGTTCGTTGGCAGTAACAGTTTTAATTTTTAGGTTTCACTCTGTTTTCTCCTATATGGATACATGTAGTTGGAACTCTAAATCAAACACGGTTTGTGCTAGCTCTTTGAAACTTGACACAATAAATTAGTTCCAAGTTCTATCTCTGTGGTTTGTTTCCTATTGATGTAGACCTAAGCAGAGACTGGCGCAAATCAATTTCATGGAAAGGGGTTGCCAAGCTTCCAAAAAACTACGAGTTTCCTGAAATCTCAGCACACATTTTTTCCCAGAATCTTGATTACACTTTCATGTAATGATCAGGACCCCAATACCACTTGGCTAACAAAATTTCGTTCTTCTAGGTTAAACCGTTCGTTGGCAGTAACAGTTTTAATTTTTTTGGTTTCACTCTGTTTTCTCCTATATGGATACATGTAGTTGGAACTCTAAATCAAACACGGTTTGTGCTAGCTCTTTGAAACTTGACACAATAAAGTAGTTCCAAGTTCTATCTCTATGATTTGTTTCCTATTCATGTAGCCCTAGGGAGAGACTGGCGCATATCACTTTCATGGAAAGGGGTTGCCAAGCTTCCAAAAAACTACGAGATTCCTGAAATCTCAGCACACATTTTTTCACCCAATCTTGATGTCACTTACAGGTAATGATCAGTACCCCAATGCCACTTGGCTCACCAAATTTCGTCCTTCTAGTTTAAACCGTTCGTTGGCAGTAAGAGTTTGAATTTTTAGGCTTCAGTCTGTTTTCTCCTATATGGATACATGTAGTTGGAACTCTAAATCAAACACGGTTTGTGCTAGCTATTTGAAACTTGACACAATAAAGTAGTTCCAAGTTCTATCTCTACGGTTTGTTTCCTATTGATGTAGCCCTAAGCAGAGACTGGCGCAAATCACTTTCATGCAAAGGGGTTGCCAAGCTTCCAAAAAACTACGAGTTTCCTGAAATCTCAGCACACATTTTTTCACCCAATCTTGATGACACTTTCAGTTAAGGATCAGTACGCCAATCCCAGTTGGCTCACCAAATTTCGTTCTTCTAAGTTAAACCGTTGGTTGGCAGTAACAGTTTAAATTTTTAGGTTTCACTCTGTTTTCTCCTATATGGATACATGTAGTTGGAAGTCTAAATCAAACACGGTTTTTGCTAGCTCTTTGAAACTTGACACAATAAAGTAGTTCTAATTTGTATCTCTATGGCTTGTTTCCTATTCATGTAGCCCTAAGCAGAGACTGGCGTAAATCACTTTCATTGAAAGGGGTTGCCAAGCTTCCAAAACCTACGAGTTTCCTTAAATCTAAGCACACATTTTTTCACCTAAACTTGATGACACTTACAGGTAATGATCAGTACCCCAATCCCACTTGGCTCAACGAATTTCGTTCTTCTAGGTTAAACCGTTCGTTGGCAGTAACAGTTTTAATTTTTAGGTTTCACTCTGTTTTCTCCTATATGGATACATGTAGTTGGAACTCTAAATCAAACACGGATTGTGCTAGCTCTTTGAAACTTGACACACTAAAGTAGTTCCAAGTTCTATCTCTATGGTTTGTTTCCTATTGATGTAGCCCTAAGCAGAGACTGGCGCAAATCACTTTCATGGAAAGGGGTTGCCAAGCTTCCAAAACACTTCGAGTTTCCTGAAATCTCAGCACACATTTTTTTCACCCAATCTTGATGACACTTACAGGTAATGATCAGTACCCCAATCCCACTTGGCTCACCAAATTTTGTTCTTCTATGTTAAACCGTTCGTTGGCAGTAACAGTTTTAATTTTTAGGTTTCACTCTGTTTTCTCCTATATGGATACATGTAGTTGGAACTCTAAATCAAACACGGTTTGTGCTAGCTCTTTGAAACTTGACACAATAAATTAGTTCCAAGTTCTATCTCTGTGGTTTGTTTCCTATTGATGTAGACCTAAGCAGAGACTGGCGCAAATCAATTTCATGGAAAGGGGTTGCCAAGCTTCCAAAAAACTACGAGTTTCCTGAAATCTCAGCACACATTTTTTCCCAGAATCTTGATTACACTTTCATGTAATGATCAGGACCCCAATACCACTTGGCTAACAAAATTTCGTTCTTCTAGGTTAAACCGTTCGTTGGCAGTAACAGTTTTAATTTTTTTGGTTTCACTCTGTTTTCTCCTATATGGATACATGTAGTTGGAACTCTAAATCAAACACGGTTTGTGCTAGCTCTTTGAAACTTGACACAATAAAGTAGTTCCAAGTTCTATCTCTATGATTTGTTTCCTATTCATGTAGCCCTAGGGAGAGACTGGCGCATATCACTTTCATGGAAAGGGGTTGCCAAGCTTCCAAAAAACTACGAGATTCCTGAAATCTCAGCACACATTTTTTCACCCAATCTTGATGTCACTTACAGGTAATGATCAGTACCCCAATGCCACTTGGCTCACCAAATTTCGTCCTTCTAGTTTAAACCGTTCGTTGGCAGTAAGAGTTTGAATTTTTAGGCTTCAGTCTGTTTTCTCCTATATGGATACATGTAGTTGGAACTCTAAATCAAACACGGTTTGTGCTAGCTATTTGAAACTTGACACAATAAAGTAGTTCCAAGTTCTATCTCTACGGTTTGTTTCCTATTGATGTAGCCCTAAGCAGAGACTGGCGCAAATCACTTTCATGCAAAGGGGTTGCAAAGCTTCCAAAAAAACTACGAGTTTCCTGAAATCTCAGCACACATTTTTTTCACCCAATCTTGATGACACTTTCAGGTAATGATCAGTACCCCAATGCCTCTTGGCTCACAAAATTTCGTTCTTCTAGGTTAAACCGTTCGTTGGCAGTAACAGTTTTAATTATTAGGTTTCACTCTGTTTTCTCCTATATGGATACATGTAGTTGGAAGTCTAAATCAAACACGGTTTATGCTAGCTCTTTGAAACTTGACACAATAAAGTAGTTCTAATTTGTATCTCTATGGCTTGTTTCCTATTCATGTAGCCCTAAGCAGAGACTGGCGTAAATCACTTTATTGAAAGGGGTTGCCAAGCTTCCAAAACCTACGAGTTTCCTTAAATCTAAGCACACATTTTTTCACCTAAACTTGATGACACTTACAGGTAATGATCAGTACCCCAATCCCACTTGGCTCAACGAATTTCGTTCTTCTAGGTTAAACCGTTCGTTGGCAGTAACAGTTTTAATTTTTAGGTTTCACTCTGTTTTCTCCTATATGGATACATGTAGTTGGAACTCTAAATCAAACACGGATTGTGCTAGCTCTTTGAAACTTGACACACTAAAGTAGTTCCAAGTTCTATCTCTATGGTTTGTTTCCTATTGATGTAGCCCTAAGCAGAGACTGGCGCAAATCACTTTCATGGAAAGGGGTTGCCAAGCTTCCAAAACACTTCGAGTTTCCTGAAATCTCAGCACACATTTTTTTCACCCAATCTTGATGACACTTACAGGTAATGATCAGTACCCCAATCCCACTTGGCTCACCAAATTTTGTTCTTCTATGTTAAACCGTTCGTTGGCAGTAACAGTTTTAATTTTTAGGTTTCACTCTGTTTTCTCCTATATGGATACATGTAGTTGGAACTCTAAATCAAACACGGTTTGTGCTAGCTCTTTGAAACTTGACACAATAAATTAGTTCCAAGTTCTATCTCTGTGGTTTGTTTCCTATTGATGTAGACCTAAGCAGAGACTGGCGCAAATCAATTTCATGGAAAGGGGTTGCCAAGCTTCCAAAAAACTACGAGTTTCCTGAAATCTCAGCACACATTTTTTCCCAGAATCTTGATTACACTTTCATGTAATGATCAGGACCCCAATACCACTTGGCTAACAAAATTTCGTTCTTCTAGGTTAAACCGTTCGTTGGCAGTAACAGTTTTAATTTTTTTGGTTTCACTCTGTTTTCTCCTATATGGATACATGTAGTTGGAACTCTAAATCAAACACGGTTTGTGCTAGCTCTTTGAAACTTGACACAATAAAGTAGTTCCAAGTTCTATCTCTATGATTTGTTTCCTATTCATGTAGCCCTAGGAAGAGACTGGCGCATATCACTTTCATGGAAAGGGGTTGCCAAGCTTCCAAAAAACTACGAGATTCCTGAAATCTCAGCACACATTTTTTCACCCAATCTTGATGTCACTTACAGGTAATGATCAGTACCCCAATGCCACTTGGCTCACCAAATTTCGTCCTTCTAGTTTAAACCGTTCGTTGGCAGTAAGAGTTTGAATTTTTAGGCTTCAGTCTGTTTTCTCCTATATGGATACATGTAGTTGGAACTCTAAATCAAACACGGTTTGTGCTAGCTATTTGAAACTTGACACAATAAAGTAGTTCCAAGTTCTATCTCTACGGTTTGTTTCCTATTGATGTAGCCCTAAGCAGAGACTGGCGCAAATCACTTTCATGCAAAGGGGTTGCCAAGCTTCCAAAAAACTACGAGTTTCCTGAAATCTCAGCACACATTTTTTCACCCAATCTTGATGACACTTTCAGTTAAGGATCAGTACGCCAATCCCAGTTGGCTCACCAAATTTCGTTCTTCTAAGTTAAACCGTTGGTTGGCAGTAACAGTTTAAATTTTTAGGTTTCACTCTGTTTTCTCCTATATGGATACATGTAGTTGGAAGTCTAAATCAAACACGGTTTTTGCTAGCTCTTTGAAACTTGACACAATAAAGTAGTTCTAATTTGTATCTCTATGGCTTGTTTCCTATTCATGTAGCCCTAAGCAGAGACTGGCGTAAATCACTTTCATTGAAAGGGGTTGCCAAGCTTCCAAAACCTACGAGTTTCCTTAAATCTAAGCACACATTTTTTCACCTAAACTTGATGACACTTACAGGTAATGATCAGTACCCCAATCCCACTTGGCTCAACGAATTTCGTTCTTCTAGGTTAAACCGTTCGTTGGCAGTAACAGTTTTAATTTTTAGGTTTCACTCTGTTTTCTACTATATGGATACATGTAGTTGGAACTCTAAATCAAACACGGATTGTGCTAGCTCTTTGAAACTTGACACACTAAAGTAGTTCCAAGTTCTATCTCTATGGTTTGTTTCCTATTGATGTAGCCCTAAGCAGAGACTGGCGCCAATCACTTTCATGGAAAGGGGTTGCCAAGCTTCCAAAACACTTCGAGTTTCCTGAAATCTCAGCACACATTTTTTTCACCCAATCTTGATGACACTTACAGGTAATGATCAGTACACCAATCCCACTTGGCTCACCAAATTTCGTTCTTCTATGTTAAACCGTTCGTTGGCAGTAACAGTTTTAATTTTTAGGTTTCACTCTGTTTTCTCCTATATGGATACATGTAGTTGGAACTCTAAATCAAACACGGTTTGTGCTAGCTCTTTGAAACTTGACACAATAAATTAGTTCCAAGTTCTATCTCTGTGGTTTGTTTCCTATTGATGTAGACCTAAGCAGAGACTGGCGCAAATCAATTTCATGGAAAGGGGTTGCCAAGCTTCCAAAAAACTACGAGTTTCCTGAAATCTCAGCACACATTTTTTCCCAGAATCTTGATTACACTTTCATGTAATGATCAGGACCCCAATACCACTTGGATAACAAAATTTCGTTCTTCTAGGTTAAACCGTTCGTTGGCAGTAACAGTTTTAATTTTTTTGGTTTCACTCTGTTTTCTCCTATATGGATACATGTAGTTGGAACTCTAAATCAAACACGGTTTGTGCTAGCTCTTTGAAACTTGACACAATAAAGTAGTTCCAAGTTCTATCTCTATGATTTGTTTCCTATTCATGTAGCCCTAGGGAGAGACTGGCGCATATCACTTTCATGGAAAGGGGTTGCCAAGCTTCCAAAAAACTACGAGATTCCTGAAATCTCAGCACACATTTTTTCACCCAATCTTGATGGCACTTACAGGTAATGATCAGTACCCCAATGCCACTTGGCTCACCAAATTTCGTCCTTCTAGTTTAAACCGTTCGTTGGCAGTAAGAGTTTGAATTTTTAGGCTTCAGTCTGTTTTCTCCTATATGGATACATGTAGTTGGAACTCTAAATCAAACACGGTTTTTGCTAGCTATTTGAAACTTGACACAATAAAGTAGTTCCAAGTTCTATCTCTACGGTTTGTTTCCTATTGATGTAGCCCTAAGCAGAGACTGGCGCAAATCACTTTCATGCAAAGGGGTTGCCAAGCTTCCAAAAAACTACGAGTTTCCTGAAATCTCAGCACACATTTTTTCACCCAATCTTGATGACACTTTCAGTTAAGGATCAGTACGCCAATCCCAGTTGGCTCACCAAATTTCGTTCTTCTAAGTTAAACCGTTGGTTGGCAGTAACAGTTTAAATTTTTAGGTTTCACTCTGTTTTCTCCTATATGGATACATGTAGTTGGAAGTCTAAATCAAACACGGTTTTTGCTAGCTCTTTGAAACTTGACACAATAAAGTAGTTCTAATTTGTATCTCTATGGCTTGTTTCCTATTCATGTAGCCCTAAGCAGAGACTGGCGTAAATCACTTTCATTGAAAGGGGTTGCCAAGCATCCAAAACCTACGAGTTTCCTTAAATCTAAGCACACATTTTTTCACCTAAACTTGATGACACTTACAGGTAATGATCAGTACCCCAATCCCACTTGGCTCAACGAATTTCGTTCTTCTAGGTTAAACCGTTCGTTGGCAGTAACAGTTTTAATTTTTAGGTTTCACTCTGTTTTCTCCTATATGGATACATGTAGTTGGAACTTTAAATCAAACACGGATTGTGCTAGCTCTTTGAAACTTGACACACTAAAGTAGTTCCAAGTTCTATCTCTATGGTTTGTTCCCTATTGATGTAGCCCTAAGCAGAGACTGGCGCAAATCACTTTCATGGAAAGGGGTTGCCAAGCTTCCAAAACACTTCGAGTTTCCTGAAATCTCAGCACACATTTTTTTCACCCAATCTTGATGACACTTACAGGTAATGATCAGTACCCCAATCCCACTTGGCTCACCAAATTTCGTTCTTCTAGGTTAAACCGTTCGTTGGCAGTAACAGTTTTAATTTTTAGGTTTCACTCTGTTTTCTCCTATACGGATACATGTAGTTGGAACTCTAAATCAAACACGGTTTGTGCTAGCTCTTTGAAACTTGACACAATAAAGTAGTTCCAAGTTGTATCTGTTGGTTTCTTTCCTATTGATGTAGCCCTAAGCAGAGCCTGGCGCAAATAACTTTCATGGAAAGGGGTTGCCAAGCTTCCAAAAAGTACGAGTTTCCTGAAATCTCAGCACACATTTTTTTACCCTATCTTGATGACACTTTCAGGTAATGATCAGTACCACAATCCCACTTGGCTCACCAAAATTCGTTCTTCTAGGTTAAACCTTTCGTTGGCAGTAACAGTTTTAATTTTTAGGCTTCAGTCTGTTTTCTCCTATATGGATACATGTAGTTGGAACTTTAAATCAAACACGGTTTTTGCTAGCTCTTTGAAACTTGACACAATAAAGTAGTTCCAAGTTCTATCTCTACGGTTTGTTTCCTATTGATGTAGCCCTAAGCAGAGACTGGCGCAAATCTCTTTCATGCAAAGGGGTTGCCAAGCTTCCAAAAAACTACGAGTTTCCTGAAATCTCAGCACACATTTTTTCACCCAATCTTGATGACACTTTCAGTTAAGGATCAGTACACCAATCCCAGTTGGCTCACCAAATTTCGTTCTTCTAAGTTAAACCGTTGGTTGGCAGTAACTGTTTAAATTTTTAGGTTTCACTCTGTTTTCTCCTATATGGATACATGTAGTTGGAAGTCTAAATCAAACAGGGTTTTTGCTAGCTCTTTGAAACTTGACACAATAAAGTAGTTCCAAGTTCTATCTCTATGGTTTGTTTCCTATTGATGTAGCCCTAAGAGGAGACTGGCGCAAATCACTTTCAGTGAATGAAGTTGCCAATCTTCCAAAAAACTTTGAGTTTCCTGAAATCTCAGCACACATTTTTTTCACCCAAACTTGATGACACTTACAGGTAATGATCAGTACCCCAATGCCACTTGGCTCACCAAATTTCGTTCTTCTAGGTTAAACCGTTCGTTGGCTGTAACAGTTTTAATTTTAGGTTTCACTCTGTTTTCTCTTATATGGATACATGTATTTGGAACTCTAAATCAAACACGGTTTGTGCTAGCTCTTTAAAACTTGACACACTAAAGTAGTTCCTAGTTCTATCTCTATGGTTTGTTTCCTATTGATGTAGCCCTAAGGAGAGACCAGCGCAAATCACTTTCATGGAAAGGGGTTGCCAACCTTCCAAAAAAACCACGAGTTTCCTGAAATCTCAGCACACATTTTTTCACCCAATCTTGATGACACTTTCAGGTAATGATCAGTACCCCAATGGCACTTGGCTCACAAAATTTCGTTCTTCTAGGTTAAACCGTTCGTTGGCAGTAACAGTTTAAATTTTTAGGTTTCACTCTGTTTTCTCCTATATGGATACATGTAATTGGAACTCTAAATCAAACACGGTTTGTGCTAGCTCTTTGAAACTTGACACAATAAAGTAGTTCCAAGTTCTATCTCTATGGTTTGTTTCATATTCATGTAGCCCTAAGGAGAGACTGGCGCAAATCACTTTCATGGAAAGTGGTTGCCAAGCTTCCAAAAAAACCACGTGTTTCCTGAAATCTCAGCACACATTTTTTCACCCAATCTTGATGACACTTTCAGGTAATGATCAGTACCCCAATGCCTCTTGGCTCACAAAATTTCGTTCTTCTAGGTTAAACCGTTCGTTGGCAGTAACAGTTTTAATTTTTAGGTTTCACTCTGTTTTCTCCTATATGGATACATGTAGTTGGAAGTCTAAATCAAACAGGGTTTTTGCTAGCTCTTTGAAACTTGACACAATAAAGTAGTTCTAATTTGTATCTCTATGGCTTGTTTCCTATTCATGTAGCCCTAAGCAGAGACTGGCGTAAATCACTTTCATTGAAAGGGGTTGCCAAGCTTCCAAAACCTACGAGTTTCCTTAAATCTAAGCACACATTTTTTCACCTAAACTTGATGACACTTACAGGTAATGATCAGTACCCCAATCCCACTTGGCTCACCGAATTTCGTTCTTCTAGGTTAAACCGTTCGTTGGCAGTAACAGTTTTAATTTTTAGGTTTCACTCGGTTTTCTCCTATATGGATACATGTAGTTGGAACTCTAAATCAAACACGGTTTGTGCTAGCTCTTTGAAACTTGACACACTAAAGTAGTTCCAAGTTCTATCTCTATGGTTTGTTCCCTATTGATGTAGCCCTAAGCAGAGACTGGCGCAAATCACTTTCATGGAAAGGGGTTGCCAAGCTTCCAAAACACTTCGAGTTTCCTGAAATCTCAGCACACATTTTTTTCACCCAATCTTGATGACACTTACAGGTAATGATCAGTACCCCAATCCCACTTGGCTCACCAAATTTCGTTCTTCTAGGTTAAACCGTTCGTTGGCAGTAACAGTTTTAATTTTTAGGTTTCACTCTGTTTTCTCCTATATGGATACATGTAGTTGGAACTCTATGTCAAACACGGTTTGTGCTAGCTCTTTGAAACTTGACACAATAAATTAGTTCCAAGATCTATCTCTATGGTTTGTTTCCTATTGATGTAGACCTAAGCAGAGACTGGCGCAAGTCAATTGCATGGAAAGGGGTTGCCAAGCTTCCAAAAAACTACGAGTTTCCTGAAATCTCAGCACACATTTTTTCCCAGAATCTTGATTACACTTTCATGTAATGATCAGGACCCCAATACCACTTGGCTAACAAAATTTCGTTCTTCTAGGTTAAACCGTTCGTTGGCAGTAACAGTTTTAATTTTTTTGGTTTCACTCTGTTTTCTCCTATATGGATACATGTAGTTGGAACTCTAAATCAAACACGGTTTGTGCTAGCTCTTTGAAACTTGACACAATAAAGTAGTTCCAAGTTGTATCTGTTGGTTTCTTTCCTATTGATGTAGCCCTAAGCAGAGCCTGGCGCAAATAACTTTCATGGAAAGGGGTTGCCAAGCTTCCAAAAAGTACGAGTTTCCTGAAATCTCAGCACACATTTTTTTACCCTATCTTGATGACACTTTCAGGTAATGATCAGTACCACAATCCCACTTGGCTCACCAAAATTCGTTCTTCTAGGTTAAACCTTTCGTTGGCAGTAACAGTTTTAATTTTTAGGCTTCACTCTGTTTTCTCCTATATTGATACATGTAGTTGGAACTCTAATTCAAACAAGGTTTGTGCTAGCTCTTTGACTTGACACAATAAAGTAGTTTCAAGTTCTATCTCTATGGTTTGTTTCCTATTGATGTAGCCCTAAGCAGAGACTGGCGCAAATCACTTTCATGGAAAGGATTTGCCAAGCTTCCAAAAAACTACGAGTTTCTTGAAATCTCAGCACACATTTTTTCCCCCAATCTTGATGACATTTTCAGGTAATGATCAGTACCCCAATCTCACTTGGCTCACCAAATTTCGTTCTTCTAGGTTAAACCGTTCGTCGGCATAAACCGTTTTAATTTTTGGGCTTCACTCTGTTTTCTCTTATATGGATACATGCAGTTGGAACTCTAAATCAAACACGGTTTGTGCTAGCTCTTTGAAACTTGACACAATAAAGTAGTTCCAAGTTCTATCTCTATGGTTTGTTTCCTATTCATGTAGCCCTAAGCAGAGACTGGCGCAAATCACTTTCATGGAAAGTGGTTGCCAAGCTTCCAAAAAATTATGAGTTTCCTGAAATCTCAGCACACATTTTTTCACCCAATCTTGATGACACTTTCAGATAATGATCAGTACCCCAATCCCACTTGGCTCACCAAATTTCGTTCTTCTAGGTTATACTGTTCGTTGGCAGTAACTGTTTTAATTATTAGGTTTCACTCTGTTTTCCCCTATATGGATACATGTAGTTGGAACTCTAAATCAAACACGGTTTGTGCTAGCTCTTTGAAACTTGACACCATAAAGTAGTTCCAAGTTCTATCTGTATGTTTTGTTTCCTATTGCTGTAGCCCTAAGCAGAGCCTGGTACAAATCACTTTCATGGAAAGGGTTTGCCAAGCTTCCAAAAAGTACGAGGTTCCTGAAATCTCAGCACACATTTTTTCAACCTATCTTGATGACACTTTCAGGTAATGATCAGCACCCCAATCCCACTTGGCTCACCAAATTTCGTTCTTCTACGTTAAACCGTTCGTTGGCAGTAACAGTTTTAATTTTTAGGCTTCACTCTGTTTTCTCCTATATGGATACATGTAGTTGGAACTCTAAATCAGGCACAGTTTGTGCTAGCTCTTTGAAACTTGACACAATAAAGTAGTTCCAAGTTCTATCTCTATTGTTTGTTTCCTATTGGTGTAGCCCTAAGCAGAGACTGGCGCAAATCACTTTCATGCAAAGGGGTTGCCAAGCTTCCAAAAAACTACGAGTTTCCTGAAATCTCAGCACACATTTTTTCACCCATTCTTGATGACACTTTCAGGTAATGATCAGTACCCCAATCCCACTTGGCTCACCTAATTTCGTTCTTCTAGGTTAAACCGTTCATTGGCAGTAACAGTTTTAATTTTTAGGTTTCACTCTGTTTTCTCCTACATGGATACATGTAGTTGGAACTCTAAATCAAACACGGTTTGTGCTAGCTCTTTGAAACTTGACACAATAAAGTAGTTACGAGTTCTATCTCTATGGTTTGTTTCCTATTGATGTAGCAATAAGCAGAGACTGGCGCAAATCACTTTCATGGAAAGGGTTTGCCAAGTTTCCAAAAAACTACGAGTTTCCTGAAATCTCAGCACACATTTTTTCACACAATCTTGATGGCACTTACAGGTAATGATCAGTACCCCAGTGCCACTTGGCTCACCAAATTTCGTTCTTCTAGGTTAAACCGTTCATTGGCAGTAACAGTTTTAATTTTTAGGTTTCACTCTGTTTTCTCCTATATGGATACATGAAGTTGGAACTCTAAATCAAACAAGGTTTGTGCTAGCTCTTTGAAACTTGACACAATAATGTAGTTCCAAGTTCTATCTCTACGGTTTGTTTCCTATTGATGTAGCCCTAAGCAGAGACTGGCGCAAATCACTTTCATGCAAAGGGGTTGCCAAGCTTCCAAAAAACTACGAGTTTCCTGAAATCTCAGCACACATTTTTTCACCCAATCTTGATGACACTTTCAGTTAAGGATCAGTACGCCAATCCCAGTTGGCTCACCAAATTTCGTTCTTCTAAGTTAAACCGTTGGTTGGCAGTAACAGTTTAAATTTTTAGGTTTCACTCTGTTTTCTCCTATATGGATACATGTAGTTGGAAGTCTAAATCAAACACGGTTTTTGCTAGCTCTTTGAAACTTGACACAATAAAGTAGTTCTAATTTGTATCTCTATGGCTTGTTTCCTATTCATGTAGCCCTAAGCAGAGACTGGCGTAAATCACTTTCATTGAAAGGGGTTGCCAAGCATCCAAAACCTACGAGTTTCCTTAAATCTAAGCACACATTTTTTCACCTAAACTTGATGACACTTACAGGTAATGATCAGTACCCCAATCCCACTTGGCTCACCAAATTTCGTTCTTCTAGGTTAAACCGTTCGTTGGCAGTAACAGTTTTAATTATTAGGTTTCACTCTGTTTTCTCCTATATGGATACATGTAGTTGGAACTCTAAATCAAACACGGATTGTGCTAGCTCTTTGAAACTTGACACACTAAAGTAGTTCCAAGTTCTATCTCTATGGTTTGTTCCCTATTGATGTAGCCCTAAGCAGAGACTGGCGCAAATCACTTTCATGGAAAGGGGTTGCCAAGCTTCCAAAACACTTCGAGTTTCCTGAAATCTCAGCACACATTTTTTTCACCCAATCTTGATGACACTTACAGGTAATGATCAGTACCCCAATCCCACTTGGCTCACCAAATTTCGTTCTTCTAGGTTAAACCGTTCGTTGGCAGTAACAGTTTTAATTTTTAGGTTTCACTCTGTTTTCTCCTATACGGATACATGTAGTTGGAACTCTAAATCAAACACGGTTTGTGCTAGCTCTTTGAAACTTGACACAATAAAGTAGTTCCAAGTTGTATCTGTTGGTTTCTTTCCTATTGATGTAGCCCTAAGCAGAGCCTGGCGCAAATAACTTTCATGGAAAGGGGTTGCCAAGCTTCCAAAAAGTACGAGTTTCCTGAAATCTCAGCACACATTTTTTTACCCTATCTTGATGACACTTTCAGGTAATGATCAGTACCACAATCCCACTTGGCTCACCAAAATTCGTTCTTCTAGGTTAAACCTTTCGTTGGCAGTAACAGTTTTAATTTTTAGGCTTCAGACTGTTTTCTCCTATATGGATACATGTAGTTGGAACTTTAAATCAAACACGGTTTTTGCTAGCTCTTTGAAACTTGACACAATAAAGTAGTTCCAAGTTCTATCTCTACGGTTTGTTTCCTATTGATGTAGCCCTAAGCAGAGACTGGCGCAAATCTCTTTCATGCAAAGGGGTTGCCAAGCTTCCAAAAAACTACGAGTTTCCTGAAATCTCAGCACACATTTTTTCACCCAATCTTGATGACACTTTCAGTTAAGGATCAGTACACCAATCCCAGTTGGCTCACCAAATTTCGTTCTTCTAAGTTAAACCGTTGGTTGGCAGTAACTGTTTAAATTTTTAGGTTTCACTCTGTTTTCTCCTATATGGATACATGTAGTTGGAAGTCTAAATCAAACAGGGTTTTTGCTAGCTCTTTGAAACTTGACACAATAAAGTAGTTCCAAGTTCTATCTCTATGGTTTGTTTCCTATTGATGTAGCCCTAAGAGGAGACTGGCGCAAATCACTTTCAGTGAAAGAAGTTGCCAATCTTCCAAAAACTTTGAGTTTCCTGAAATCTCGGCACACATTTTTTTCACCCAAACTTGATGACACTTACAGGTAATGATCAGTACCCCAATGCCACTTGGCTCACCAAATTTCGTTCTTCTAGGTTAAACCGTTCGTTGGCTGTAACAGTTTTAATTTTAGGTTTCACTCTGTTTTCTCTTATATGGATACATGTATTTGGAACTCTAAATCAAACACGGTTTGTGCTAGCTCTTTAAAACTTGACACACTAAAGTAGTTCCTAGTTCTATCTCTATGGTTTGTTTCCTATTGATGTAGCCCTAAGGAGAGACCAGCGCAAATCACTTTCATGGAAAGGGGTTGCCAAGCTTCCAAAAAACTACGTGTTCCCTGAAATCTCAGCACACATTTTTTCACCCAATCTTGATGACACTTTCAGGTAATGATAAGTACCCCAATGCCACTTGGCTCACCAAATTTCGTTCTTCTAGGTTAAACCGTTCGTTGGCAGTAACAGTTTAAATTTTTAGGTTTCACTCTGTTTTCTCCTATATGGATACATGTAATTGGAACTCTAAATCAAACACGGTTTGTGCTAGCTCTTTGAAACTTGACACAATAAAGTAGTTCCAAGTTCTACCTCTATGGTTTGTTTCATATTCATGTAGCCCTAAGGAGAGACTGGCGCAAATCACTTTCATGGAAAGTGGTTGCCAAGCTTCCAAAAAAACCACGAGTTTCCTGAAATCTCAGCACACATTTTTTCACCCAATCTTGATGACACTTTCAGGTAATGATCAGTACCCCAATGCCTCTTGGCTCACAAAATTTCGTTCTTCTAGGTTAAACCGTTCGTTGGCAGTAACAGTTTTAATTTTTAGGTTTCACTCTGTTTTCTCCTATATGGATACATGTAGTTGGAAGTCTAAATCAAACAGGGTTTTTGCTAGCTCTTTGAAACTTGACACAATAAAGTAGTTCTAATTTGTATCTCTATGGCTTGTTTCCTATTCATGTAGCCCTAAGCAGAGACTGGCGTAAATCACTTTCATTGAAAGGGGTTGCCAAGCTTCCAAAACCTACGAGTTTCCTTAAATCTAAGCACACATTTTTTCACCTAAACTTGATGACACTTACAGGTAATGATCAGTACCCCAATCCCACTTGGCTCACCGAATTTCGTTCTTCTAGGTTAAACCGTTCGTTGGCAGTAACAGTTTTAATTTTTAGGTTTCACTCGGTTTTCTCCTATATGGATACATGTAGTTGGAACTCTAAATCAAACACGGTTTGTGCTAGCTCTTTGAAACTTGACACACTAAAGTAGTTCCAAGTTCTATCTCTATGGTTTGTTCCCTATTGATGTAGCCCTAAGCAGAGACTGGCGCAAATCACTTTCATGGAAAGGGGTTGCCAAGCTTCCAAAACACTTCGAGTTTCCTGAAATCTCAGCACACATTTTTTTCACCCAATCTTGATGACACTTACAGGTAATGATCAGTACCCCAATCCCACTTGGCTCACCAAATTTCGTTCTTCTAGGTTAAACCGTTCGTTGGCAGTAACAGTTTTAATTTTTAGGTTTGACTCTGTTTTCTCCTATATGGATACATGTAGTTGGAACTCTATGTCAAACACGGTTTGTGCTAGCTCTTTGAAACTTGACACAATAAATTAGTTCCAAGATCTATCTCTATGGTTTGTTTCCTATTGATGTAGACCTAAGCAGAGACTGGCGCAAGTCAATTGCATGGAAAGGGGTTGCCAAGCTTCCAAAAAACTACGAGTTTCCTGAAATCTCAGCACACATTTTTTCCCAGAATCTTGATTACACTTTCATGTAATGATCAGGACCCCAATACCACTTGGCTAACAAAATTTCGTTCTTCTAGGTTAAACCGTTCGTTGGCAGTAACAGTTTTAATTTTTTTGGTTTCACTCTGTTTTCTCCTATATGGATACATGTAGTTGGAACTCTAAATCAAACACGGTTTGTGCTAGCTCTTTGAAACTTGACACAATAAAGTAGTTCCAAGTTGTATCTGTTGGTTTCTTTCCTATTGATGTAGCCCTAAGCAGAGCCTGGCGCAAATAACTTTCATGGAAAGGGGTTGCCAAGCTTCCAAAAAGTACGAGTTTCCTGAAATCTCAGCACACATTTTTTTACCCTATCTTGATGACACTTTCAGGTAATGATCAGTACCACAATCCCACTTGGCTCACCAAAATTCGTTCTTCTAGGTTAAACCTTTCGTTGGCAGTAACAGTTTTAATTTTTAGGCTTCAGTCTGTTTTCTCCTATATGGATACATGTAGTTGGAACTCTAAATCAAACACGGTTTTTGCTAGCTCTTTGAAACTTGACACAATAAAGTAGTTCCAAGTTCTATCTCTACGGTTTGTTTCCTATTGATGTAGCCCTAAGCAGAGACTGGCGCAAATCACTTTCATGCAAAGGGGTTGCCAAGCTTCCAAAAAACTACGAGTTTCCTGAAATCTCAGCACACATTTTTTCACCCAATCTTGATGACACTTTCAGTTAAGGAGCAGTACACCAATCCCAGTTGGCTCACCAAATTTTGTTCTTCTAAGTTAAACCGTTGGTTGGCAGTAACTGTTTAAATTTTTAGGTTTCACTCTGTTTTCTCCTATATGGATACATGTAGTTGGAAGTCTAAATCAAACAGGGTTTTTGCTAGCTCTTTGAAACTTGACACAATAAAGTAGTTCCAAGTTCTATCTCTATGGTTTGTTTCCTATTGATGTAGCCCTAAGAGGAGACTGGCGCAAATCACTTTCAGTGAAAGAAGTTGCCAATCTTCCAAAAAACTTTGAGTTTCCTGAAATCTCAGCACACATTTTTTTCACCCAAACTTGATGACACTTACAGGTAATGATCAGTACCCCAATGCCACTTGGCTCACCAAATTTCGTTCTTCTAGGTTAAACCGTTCGTTGGCTGTAACAGTTTTAATTTTAGGTTTCACTCTGTTTTCTCTTATATGGATACATGTATTTGGAACTCTAAATCAAACACGGTTTGTGCTAGCTCTTTAAAACTTGACACACTAAAGTAGTTCCTAGTTCTATCTCTATGGTTTGTTTCCTATTGATGTAGCCCTAAGGAGAGACCAGCACAAATCACTTTCATGGAAAGGGGTTGCCAAGCTTCCAAAAAACTACGTGTTCCCTGAAATCTCAGCACACATTTTTTCACCCAATCTTGATGACACTTTCAGGTAATGATAAGTACCCCAATGCCACTTGGCTCACCAAATTTCGTTCTTCTAGGTTAAACCGTTCGTTGGCAGTAACAGTTTAAATTTTTAGGTTTCACTCTGTTTTCTCCTATATGGATACATGTAATTGGAACTCTAAATCAAACACGGTTTGTGCTAGCTCTTTGAAACTTGACACAATAAAGTAGTTCCAAGTTCTATCTCTATGGTTTGTTTCATATTCATGTAGCCCTAAGGAGAGACTGGCGCAAATCACTTTCATGGAAAGTGGTTGCCAAGCTTCCAAAAAAACCACGAGTTTCCTGAAATCTCAGCACACATTTTTTCACCCAATCTTGATGACACTTTCAGGTAATGATCAGTACCCCAATCCCACTTGGCTCACCAAATTTCGTTCTTCTAGGTTATACTGTTCGTTGGCAGTAACTGTTTTAATTATTAGGTTTCACTCTGTTTTCCCCTATATGGATACATGTAGTTGGAACTCTAAATCAAACACGGTTTGTGCTAGCTCTTTGAAACTTGACACCATAAAGTAGTTCCAAGTTCTATCTCTATGTTTTGTTTCCTATTGCTGTAGCCCTAAGCAGAGCCTGGTACAAATCACTTTCATGGAAAGGGTTTGCCAAGCTTCCAAAAAGTACGAGGTTCCTGAAATCTCAGCACACATTTTTTCAACCTATCTTGATGACACTTTCAGGTAATGATCAGCACCCCAATCCCACTTGGCTCACCAAATTTCGTTCTTCTACGTTAAACCGTTCGTTGGCAGTAACAGTTTTAATTTTTAGGCTTCACTCTGTTTTCTCCTATATGGATACATGTAGTTGGAACTCTAAATCAGGCACAGTTTGTGCTAGCTCTTTGAAACTTGACACAATAAAGTAGTTCCAAGTTCTATCTCTATTGTTTGTTTCCTATTGGTGTAGCCCTAAGCAGAGACTGGCGCAAATCACTTTCATGCAAAGGGGTTGCCAAGCTTCCAAAAAACTACGAGTTTCCTGAAATCTCAGCACACATTTTTTCACCCATTCTTGATGACACTTTCAGGTAATGATCAGTACCCCAATCCCACTTGGCTCACCTAATTTCGTTCTTCTAGGTTAAACCGTTCGTTGGCAGTAACAGTTTTAATTTTTAGGTTTCACTCTGTTTTCTCCTACATGGATACATGTAGTTGGAACTCTAAATCAAACACGGTTTGTGCTAGCTCTTTGAAACTTGACACAATAAAGTAGTTACGAGTTCTCTCTCTATGGTTTGTTTCCTATTGATGTAGCAATAAGCAGAGACTGGCGCAAATCACTTTCATGGAAAGGGTTTGCCAAGCTTCCAAAAAACTACGAGTTTCCTGAAATCTCAGCACACATTTTTTCACACAATCTTGATGGCACTTACAGGTAATGATCAGTACCCCAGTGCCACTTGGCTCACCAAATTTCGTTCTTCTAGGTTAAACCGTTCATTGGCAGTAACAGTTTTAATTTTTAGGTTTCACTCTGTTTTCTCCTATATGGATACATGAAGTTGGAACTCTAAATCAAACAAGGTTTGTGCTAGCTCTTTGAAACTTGACACAATAATGTAGTTCCAAGTTCTATCTCTATGTTTTTTTTCCTATTGATGTAGCCCTAAGCAGAGACTGGCACAAATCTTTTTCATGGAAAGGGGTTGCCAAGCTTCCAAAAAACTACATGTTTCCGGAAATCTCAGCACACATTTTTTCACCCAATCTTGATGGCACTTACAGGTAATGATCAGTACCCCAATGCCACTTGGCTCACCAAATTTCGTTCTTCTAGGTTAAACCGTTCGTTGGCAGTAACAGTTTTAATTTTTAGGTTTCACTCTGTTTTCTCCTATATGGATAAATATATTTGGAACTCTAAATCAAACACGGTTTGTGCTAGCTCATTGAAACTTGACACAATAAAGTAGTTCCAAGTTCTATCTCTATGTTTTGATTCCTATTGATGTAGCCCTAAGCAGAGAATGGCATAATCACTTTCATTGAAAGGGGTTGCCAAGCTTCCAAAAAACTACGAGTTTCCTGAAATCTCAGCACATATTTTTTCACCCAATCTTGATGACACTGTCAGGTAATGATCAGTACCCCAATCCCACTTGACTCACCAAATTTCGTTCTTCTAGGTTAAACCGTTCGTTGGCAGTAACAGTTCTAATTTTTAGGTTTCACTCTGTTTTCTCCTATATGGATACATGTAGTTGGAACTCTAAATCAAACACAGTTTGTGCTAGATCTTTGAAACTTGACACGATAAAATAGTTCCAAGTTCTATCTCTATGGTTTTTTTCCTATTGATGTAGCCCTAAGCAGAGACAGGCGCAAATCACTTTAATGGAAAGGGGTTGCCAAGCTTCCAAAAAACTTCAAGTTTCCTGAAATCTCAGCACACATTTTTTCACCCAATCTGGATGACACTTACAGGTAATGATCAGTACCCCAATGCCACTTGGCTCACCAAATTTCGTTCTTCTAGGTTAAACCGTTCGTTGGCAGTAACAGTTCTAATTTTTAGGTTTCACTCTGTTTTCTCCTATATGGATACATGTAGTTGGAACTCTAAATAAAACACAGTTTGTGCTAGATCTTTGAAACTTGACACGATAAAGTAGTTCCAAGTTCTATCTCTATGGTTTGTTTCCTATTGATGTAGCCCTAAGCAGAGACAGGCGCAAATCACTTTAATGGAAAGGGGTTGCCAAGCTTCCAAAAATCTTCAAGTTTCCTGAAATCTCAGCACACATTTTTTCACCCAATCTGGATGACACTTACAGGTAATGATCAGTACCCCAATGCCACTTGGCTCACCAAATTTCGTTCTTCTAGGTTAAACCGTTCGTTGGCAGTAACAGTTTTAATTTTTAGGTTTCACTCTGTTTTCTCCTATATGGTTACATGTAGTTGGAACTCTAAATCAAACACGGTTTGTGCTAGCTCTTTGAAACTTGACACAATAAAGTAGTTCTAATTTGTATCTCTATGGCTTGTTTCCTATTGATGTAGCACTAAGCAGAGACCGGCGTAAATCACTTACATTGAAAGGGGTTGCCAAACTTCCAAAACCTACGAGTTTCCTTAAATCTAAGCACACATTTTTTCACCTAATCTTGATGACACTTACAGGTAATGATCAGTACCCCAATCCCACTTGGCTCACCGAATTTCGTTCTTCTAGGTTAAACCGTTCGTCGGCAGTAACAGTTTTAATTTTTAGGCTACACTCTGTTTTCTCCTATAAGGCTACATGTAGTTGGAACTCTAAATCAAACAAGGTTTGTGCTAGCTCTTTGAAACTTGACACAATAAAGTAGTTCCATGTTCTATCTCTATGGTTTGTGTCCTATTGATGTAGCCCTAAGGAGAGACTGGCGCAAATCACTTTCATGGAAATGGGTTGCCAAGCTTCCAAAATAACTACGAGTTTCCTGAAATCTCAGCACACATTTTTTCACCCAATCTTGATGACACTTTCAGGTAATGATCAGTACCCCAATGCCACTTGGCTCGCAAAATTTCGTTCTTCTAGGTTAAACCGTTCGTTGGCATTAACAGTTTAAATTTTTAGGTTTCACTCTGTTTTCTCCTATATGGATACATGTAGTTGGAACTCTAAATCAAACACGGTTTGTGCTAGCTCTTTGAAACTTGACACAATAAAGTAGTTCCAAGTTCTATCTCTATGGTTTGTTTCCTATTGATGTAGCCCTAAGCAGAGACTGGCGCAAATCACTTTCATGGAAAGGGGTTGCCAAGCTTCCAAAAAACTACGAGTTTCCTGAAATCTCAGCACACATTTTTTTTTTACCCAATCTTGAATACACTTTCAGGTAATGATCAGTACCCCAAACCCACCTGGCTCACCAAATTTCGTTCTTCTAGGTTAAACCGTTCGTTGGCAGTAACAGTTTTAATTTTTAGGTTTCACTCTGTTTTCTCCTATATGGATACATGTAGTTGGAACTCTAAATCAAACACGGTTTGTGCTAGCTCTTTGAAACTTGACACAATAAAGTAGTTCCAAGTTCTATCTCTATGGTTTGTTTCCTATTGATGTAGCCCTAAGCAAAGACTGGCACAAATCACTTTAATGGAAAGGGGTTTTCAAACTTCCAAAAAACTTCGAGTTTCCTGAAATCTCAGCACACATTTTTTCACCCTATCTTGATGACACTTTCAGGTAATGATCAGGACCCCAATCCCACTTGGCTCACCAAATTTCGTTCTTCTAGGTTAAACCGTTCGTTGGCAGTAACAGTTTTAATTTTTAGTCTTCACTCTGTTTTCTCCTATAAGGATACATGTAGTTGGAACTCTAAATCAAACACGGTTTGTGCTAGCTCTTTGAAACTTGACACAATAAAGTAGTTCCAAGTTCTATCTCTATGGTTTGTTTCCTATTGATGTAGACCTAAGCAGAGACTGGCGCAAATCACTTTCATGGAAAGGGGTTGCCAAGCTTCCAAAAAACTACGAGTTTCCTGAAATCTCAGCACCCATTTTTTCCCAGAATCTTGATGACACTTTCAGGTAATGATCAGGACCCCAATCCCACTTGGCTCACCAAATTTCGTTCTTCTAGGTTAAACCGTTCGCTGGCAGTAACAGTTTTAATTTTTAGGCTCCAGTCTGTTTTCTCCTATATGGATACATGTAGTTGGAACTCTAAATCAAACACGGTTTTTGCTAGCTCTTTGAAACTTGACACAATAAAGTAGTTCCAAGTTCTATCTCTTTGGTTTGTTTCCTATTCATGTTGCCCTAGGCAGAGACTGGCGCATATCACTTTCATTGAAAGGGGTTGCCAAGCTTCCAAAAAACTACGAGTTTCCTGAAATCTCAGCACACATTTTTTCACCCAATCTTGATGGCACTTACAGGTAATGATCAGTACCCCAATGCCACTTGGCTCACCAAATTTCGTTCTTCTAGGTTAAACCGTTCGTTGGCAGTAACAGTTTAAATTTTTAGGTTTCACTCTGTTTTCTCCTATAAGGATACATGTATTTGGAACTCTAAATAAAAAAACGGTTTGTGCTAGCTCTTTGAAACTTGACACAATAAAGTAGTTCCAAGTTCTATCTCTATGCTTTGTTTCCTATTGATGTAGCCCTAAGCAAAGACTGGCGCAAATCACTTTCATGGAAAGGGGTTGCCAAACTTCCAAAAAACTTCGAGTTTCCTGAAATCTCAGCACACATTTTTTCAACCTATCTTGATGACACTTTCAGGTAATGATCAGGACCACAATCCCACTTGGCTCACCTAATTTCGTTCTTCTAGGCTAAACCGTTCGTTGGCAGTAACAGTTTTATTTTCTAGGCTTCACTCTGTTTTCTCCTATAAGGATACACATACTTGAAAATCTAAATCAAACACGGTTTGTGCTAGATCTTTGAAACTTGACACAATAAAGTAGTTCCAAGTTTTATCTCTGTGGTTTGTTTCCTATTGATGTAGCCCTAAAGAGAGACTGGCGCAAATCACTTTCAAAAAAAGGGTTTGCCAAGCTGCCAAAAAAACTACGAGTTTCCTGAAATCTCAGCACACATTTTTTCACCCAATCTTGATGACACTTTCAGGTAATGATCAGTAACCCAATCCCACTTGGCTCACAAAATTTCGTTCTTCTAGGTTAAACCGTTCGTTGGCTGTAACAGTTTTAATTTTTTGGTTTCACTCGGTTTTCTCCTATATGGATACATGTATTTGGAACTCTAAATCAAACATGGTTTGTGCTAGCTCTTTGAAACTTGACACAATAAAGTAGTTCCAAGTTCTATCTCTATGGCTTGTTTCCTACTGATGGAGCCCTAAGCAGAGACTGGCGCAAATCACTTTAATTGAAAGGGGTTGCCAAGCTTCCAAAAATCTACGAGTTTCCTGAAAAATCAGCACACATTTTTTCACCAATCTTGATGACACTTACAGGTAATGATAAGTACTCCAATCCCACTTGGCTCACCGAATTTCGTTCTTGTAGGTTAAACCTTTCGTTGGCAGTAACAGTTTTAATTTTTAGGTTTCACTCGGTTTTCTCCTATATGGATACATGTAGTTGGAACTCTAAATCAAACACGGTTTGTCTAGCTCTTTGAAACTTGACACAATAAAGTAGTTCCAAGTTCTATCTCTATGGTTTGTTTCCTATTGATGTAGCCCTAAGAGGAGACTGGCGCAAATCACTTTCAGTGAAAGGAGTTGCCAATCTTCCAAAAAACTTCGATGTTCCTGAAATCTCAGCACACACTTTTTTCACCCAATCTTGATGACACTTACAGGTAATGATCAGTACCCCAATGCCACTTGGCTCACCAAATTTCGTTCTTCTAGGTTAAACCGTTTGTTGGCTGTAACAGTTTTAATTTTTAGGTTTCACTCTGTTTTCTCTTATATGGATACATGTAGTTGGAACTCTAAATCAAACACGGATTGTGATAGCTCTTTAAAACTTGACACAATAAAGTAGTTCCAAGTTCTATCTCTATGGTTTGTTTCCTATTGATGTAGCCCTAAGAAGAGACCGGCGTAAATCACTTTCATGGAAAGGGGTTGCCAAGCTTCCAAAAAACTACGAGTTTCCTGAAATCACAGCACATATTTTTTCACCCAATCTTGATGACACTTACAGGTAAGGATCAGTACCCCAATGCCACTTGGCTCACCAAATTTCGTTCTTCTAGGTTAAACCGTTCGTTGTCAGTAACAGTTTTAAATTTTAGGTTTCACTCTGTTTTCTCCTATATGGATACATGTCGTTGGAACTCTAAATCAAACACGGTTTGTGCTAGCTCTTTGAAACTTGACACAATAAAGTAGTTCCAAGTTCTATCTCTATGGTTTGTTTCCTATTAATGTAGCCCTACGAAGAGACCAGCGCAAATCACTTTCATGGAAAGGGGTTGCCAAGCTTCCAAAAAGTACGAGTTTCCTGAAATCTCAGCACACATTTTTTCACCCAATCTTGATGACACTTTCAGGTAATGAGCAGTACCCCAATCCCACTTGGCTCAACAAATTTCGTTCTTCTAGGTTATACTGTTCGTTGGCAGTAACTGTTTTAATTTTTAGGTTTCACTCTGTTTTCTCCTATATGGATACATGTAGTTGGAACTCTAAATCAAACACGGTTTGTGCTAGCTCTTTGAAACTTGACACAATAAAGTAGTTCCAAGTTCTATCTCTATGGTTTGATTCTTATTGATGTAGCCCTAAGCAGAGAGTGGCACAAATCACTTTCATGGAAAAGGTTTGCCAAGCTTCCAAAAAACTACGAGTTTCCTGAAATCTCAACACACATTTTTTCACCCAATCTTGATGACACTTACAGATAATGATCAGTACCCCAATGCCACTTGGCTCACCAAATTTCGTTCTTCTAGGTTAAACCGTTCGTTGGCAGTAACAGTTTTAATTTTTAGGTTTCACTCTGTTTTCTCCTATATGGATACATGTAGTTGGAACTCTAAATCAAACACGGTTTGTGCTAGCACTTTGAAACTTGACACAATAAAGTAGTTCCAAGTTCTATCTCTATGGTTTGATTCCTATTGATGTAGCCCTAAGCAGAGACTGGCACAAATCACGTTCATGGAAAAGGTTTGCCAAGCTTCCAAAAACCAAGAGTTTCCTGAAATCTCAGCACACATTTTTTCACCCAATCTTGATGACACTTACAGATAATGATCAGTACCCCAATGCCACTTGGCTCACCAAATTTTGTTCTTCTAGGTTAAACCGTTCGTTGGCAGTAACAGTTTTAATTTTTAGGTTTCACTCTGTTTTCTCCTATATGGATAAATGTAGTTGGAACTCTAAATCAAACACGGTTTGTGCTAGCACTTTGAAACTTGACACAATAAAGTAGTTCCAAGTTCTATCTCTATAGTTTGTTTCCTATTGATGTAGCCCTAAGCAGAGACTGGCGCAAATCACTTTCATGGAAAGGGGTTGCCAAGCTTCCAAAAAACTAAGAGTTTCCTGAAATCTCAGCACACATTTTTTCACCCAATCTTGATGACATTTTCAGGTAATGATTAGTACCCCAATCCCACTTGGCTCACCTAATTTCGTTCTTCTAGGTTAAACCGTTCATTGGCAGTAACAGTTTTAATTTTTAGGCTTCACTCTGTTTTCTCCTGTATGGATACATGTAGTTGGGACTCTAAATCAAACACGGTTTGTGCTAGCTCTTTGAAACTTGACACAATAAAGTAGTTCCAAGTTCTATCTCTATGGTTTGTTTCCTATTAATGTAGCCCTAAGCACAGACCGGCGCAAATCACTTTCATGGAAAGGGGTTGCCAAGCTTCCAAAATGTACGAGTTTCCTGAAATCTCAGCACACATTTTTTCACCCAATCTTGATGACACTTTCAGGTAATGATCAGTACCCCAATCCCACTTGGCTCACCAAATTTCGTTCTTCTAGGTTAAACCGTTCGTTGGCAGTAACTGTTTTAATTTTTAGGTTTCACTCTGTTTTCTCCTATATGGATACATGTAGTTGGAACTCTACATCAAACACGGTTTGTGCTAGCTCTTTGAAACTTGACACAATAAAGTAGTTCCAAGTTCTATCACTATGGTTCGTTTCCTATTAATGTGGCCCTAAGCACAGACCGGCGCAAATCACTTTCATGGAAATGTGTAGCCAAGCTTCCAAAAAGTACGAGTTTCCTGAAATCTCAGCACACATTTTTTCACCCAATCTTGATGACACTTTCAGGTAATGATCAGTACCCCAATCCCACTTGGCTCACCAAATTTTGTTCTTCTAGGTTAAACCGTTCATTGGCAGTAACTGTTTTAATTTTTAGGTTTCACTCTGTTTTCTCCTATATGGATACATGTAGTTGGAACTCTAAATCAAACATGATTTGTGCTAGCTCTTTGAAACTTGACACAATAAAGTAGTTCCTAGTTCTATCTCTATGGTTTGTTTCCAATTAATGTAGCCCTAAGCACAGACCGGCGCAAATCACTTTCATGGAAAGGGGTTGCCAAGCTTCCAAAAAGTACGAGTTTCCTGAAATCTCAGCACACATTTTTTCACCCAATCTTGATGACACTTTCAGGTAATGATCAGTACCCCAATCCCACTTGGCTCACCAAATTTCGTTCTTCTAGGTTATACTGTTCGTTGGCAGTAACTGTTTTAATTTTTAGGTTTCACTCTGTTTTCTCCTATATGGATACATGTAGTTTGAAATCTAAATCAAACACGGTTTGTGCTAGCTCTTTGAAACTTGGCACAATAAAGTAGTTCCAAGTTCTATCTCTATGTGTTGTTTCCTATTGATGTAGCCCTAAGCAGAGACTGGCGCAAATCACTTTCATGGAAAGGGTTTGCCAAGCTTCCAAAAAACTATGAGTTTCCTGAAATCTAAGCACACATTTTTTCACCCAATCTTGATGACACTTACAGGTAATGATCAGTTCCCCAATGCCACTTGGCTCACCAAATTTCGTTCTTCTAGGTTAAACCGTTCGTTGGCAGTAATAGTTTTAATTTTTAGGTTTCACTCTGTTTTCTCCTATATGGATACATGTAGTTTGAACTCTAAATAAAACACGGTTTGTGCTAGCTCTTTGAAACTTGACACAATAAAGTAGTTCCAAGTTCTATCTCTACGGTTTGTTTCCTATTGATGTAGCCCTAAGCACAGACCGGCGCAAATCACTTTCATGGAAAGGGGTTGCCAAGCTTCCAAAAAGTACGAGTTTCCTGAAATCTCAGCTCACATTTTTTCACCCAATCTTGATGACACTTACAGGTAATGATCAGTACCCCAATGCCACTTGGCTCACCAAATTTCGTTCTTCTAGGTTAAACCGTTCGTTGGCAGTAACAGTTTTAATTTTTAGGTTTCACTCTGTTTTCTCCTATATGGATACATGTAGTTGGAAGTCTAAATCAAACACGGTTTGTGCTAGCTCTTTGAAACTTGACACAATAAAGTAGTTCCAAGTTCTATCTCTATGTTTTGTTTTATATTGATGTAGACCTAAGCAGAGACTGGCGCAAATCACTTTCATGGAAAGGGTTTGCCAAGCTTCCAAAAAACTACGAGTTTCCTGAAATCTCAGCACACATTTTTTCACCCTATCTTGATGACACTTTCAGGTAATGATCAGTACGCCAATCCCAATTGGCTCACCAAATTTCTTTCTTCTAGGTTAAACCGTTCGTTGGCAGTAACAGTTTTAATTTTTAGGCTTCACTCTGTTTTCTCCTATATGGATACATGTAGTTGGAACTCTAAATCAATCACGGTTTGTGCTAGATCTTTGAAACTTGACACGATAAAGTAGTTCCAAGTTCTATCTCTATGGTTTGTTTCCTATTGATGTAGCTCTAAGCAGAGACTGGCGCAAAACACTTTAATGGAAAGGGGTTTCTAAGCTTGCAAAAAACTTCGAGTTTCCTGAAATCTCAGCACACATTTTTTCCCCCAATCTTGATGACACTTACAGGTAATGATCAGTACCCCAATGCCACTTGGCTCACCAAATTTCGTTCTTCTAGGTTAAACCGTTCGTTGGCAGTAACAGTTTTAATTTTTAGGTTTCACTCGGTTTTCTCCTATATGGATACATGTAGTTGGAACTCTAAATCAAACACGGTTTGTGCTAGCTCTTTGAAATTTGACGCAATAAAGTAGTTCCAAGTTCTATCTCTATGGTTACTTTCCTATTGATGTAGCCCTAAGCAGAGACTGGCGCAAATCACGTTCATAGAAAGGGGTTGCCAAGCTTCCCAAAAACTACGAGTTTCCTGAAATCTCAGCACACATTTTTTCACCCAATCTTGATGGCACTTACAGGTAATGATCAGTACCCCAATGCCACTTGGCTCACCAAATTTCGTTCTTCTAGGTTAAACCGTTCGTTGGCAGTAACAGTTTTAATTTTTAGGTTTCACTCTGTTTTCTCCTATATGGATACATGTCGTTGGAACTCTAAATCAAACACGGTTTGTGCTAGCTCTTTGAAACTTGACACAATAAAGTAGTTCCAAGTTCTATCTCTACGGTTTGTTTCCTATTAATGTAGCCCTAAGCACCGACCGGCGCAAATCACTTTCATGGAAAGGGGTTGCCAAGCTTCCAAAAAGTACGAGTTTCCTGAAATCTCAGCACACATTTTTTCACCCTATCTTGATGACACTTTCAGGTAATGATCAGTACCCCAATCCCAATTGGCTCACCAAATTTCTTTCTTCTAGGTTAAACCGTTCGTTGGCAGTAACAGTTTTAATTTTTAGGCTTCACTCAGTTTTCTCCAATATGGATACATGTAGTTGGAACTCTAAATCAAATATGGTTTGTGCTAGCACTTTGAAACTTGACACAATAAAGTAGTTCCAAGTTCTATCTCAATGGTTTGTTTCCTATTGATGTAGCTCTAAGCAGAGACTGGCGCAAATCACTTTAATGGAAAGGGGTTTCTAAGCTTGCAAAAAACTTCGAGTTTCCTGAAATCTCAGCACACATTTTTTCCCCCAATCTTGATGACACTTACAGGTAATGATCAGTACCCCAATGCCACTTGGCTCACCTAATTTCGTTCTTCTAGGTTAAACCGTTCGTTGGCAGTAACAGTTTTAATTTTTAGGTTTCACTCGGTTTTCTCCTATATGGATACATGTAGTTGGAACTCTAAATCAAACACGGTTTGTGCTAGCTCTTTGAAACTTGACACAATAAAGTAGTTCCAAGTTCTATCTCTATGGTTACTTTCCTATTGATGTAGCCCTAAGCAGAGACTGGCGCAAATCACTTTCATAGAAAGGGGTTGCCAAGCTTCCCCAAAACTACGAGTTTCCTGAAATCTCAGCACACATTTTTTCACCCAATCTTGATGACACTTACAGGTAATGATCAGTACCCCAATGCCACTTGGCTCACCAAATTTCGTTCTTCTAGGTTAAACCGTTCGTTTGCCGTAAGAGTTTTAATTTTTAGGTTTCACTCTGTTTTCTCCTATTTGGATACATGTAGTTGGAACTCTAAATAAAACACGGTTTGTGCTAGCTCTTTGAAACTTGACACAATAAAGTAGTTCCAAGTTCTATCTCTACGGTTTGTTTCCTATTAATGTCGCCCTAAGCACAGACCGGCGCAAATCACTTTCATGGAAAGGGGTTGCCAAGCTTCCAAAAAGTACGAGTTTCCTGAAATCTCAGCACACATTTTTTCACCCAATCTTGATGACACTTTCAGGTAATGATCAGTACCCCAATCCCAATTGGCTCACCAAATTTCTTTCTTCTAGGTTAAACCGTTCTTTGGCAGTAACAGTTTTAATTTTTAGGCTTCACTCAGTTTTCTCCAATATGGATACATGTAGTTGGAACTCTAAATCAAATATGGTTTGTGCTAGCACTTTGAAAGTTGACACAATAAAGTAGTTCCAAGTTCTATCTCAATGGTTTGTTTCCTATTGATGTAGCTCTAAGCAGAGACTGGCGCAAATCACTTTAATGGAAAGGGGTTCCTAAGCTTGCAAAAAACTTCGAGTTTCCTGAAATCTCAGCACACATTTTTTCCCCCAATCTTGATGACACTTACAGGTAATGATCAGTACCCCAATGCCACTTGGCTCACCAAATTTCGTTCTTCTAGGTTAAACAGTTCGTTGGCAGTAACAGTTTTAATTTTTAGGTTTCACTCGGTTTTCTCCTATATGGATATATGTAGTTGGAACTCTAAATCAAACACGGTTCGTGCTAGCTCTTTGAAACTTGACACAATAAAGTAGTTCCAAGTTCTATCTCTATGGTTACTTTCCTATTGATGTAGCCCTATGCAGAGACTGGCGCAAATCACTTTCATAGAAAGGGGTTGCCAAGCTTCCCAAAAACTACGAGTTTCCTGAAATCTCAGCACACATTTTTTCACCCAATCTTGATGGCACTTACAGGTAATGATCAGTACCCCAATGCCACTTGGCTCACCAAATTTCGTTCTTCTAGGTTAAACCGTTCGTTGGCAGTAACAGTTTTAATTTTTAGGTTTCACTCTGTTTTCTCCTATATGGACATGTAGTTGGAACTCTAAATCAAACACGGTTTGTGCTAGCTCTTTGAAACTTGACACAATAAAGTAGTTCCAAGTTCTATCTCTACGGTTTGTTTCCTATTAATGTCGCCCTAAGCACAGACCGGCGCAAATCACTTTCATGGAAGGGGGTTGCCAAGCTTCCAAAAAGTACGAGTTTCCTGAAATCTCAGCACACATTTTTTCACCCAATCTTGATGACACTTACAGGTAATGATCAGTACACCAATACCACTTGGCTCACCAAATTTCGTTCTTCTAGGTTAAACCGTTCGTTGGCAGTAACAGTTTTAATTTTTAGGTTTCACTCTGTTTTCTCCTATATGGGTACATGTTGTTGGAACTCTAAATCAAACACGGTTTGTGCTAGCTCTTTGAAACTTGACACAATAAAATAGTTCCAAGATCTATCTCTATGGTTTGTTTCCTATTGTTGTAGCCCTAAGCAAAGACTGGCGCAAATCACATTCATGGAAAGGGGTTGCCAAGCTTCCAAAAAACTTCGAGGTTCCTGAAATCTCAGCACACATTTTTTCACCCAAACTTGATGACACTTTCAGGTAATGATCAGTACCACAATGCTACTTGGCTCACCAAATTTCGTTCTTCTAGGTTAAACCGTTAGTTGGCAGTAACAGTTTAAATTTTTAGGTTTCACTCTGTTTTCTCCTATGAGGATACATATACTTGGAAGTCTAAATCAAACACGGTTTGTGCTAGCTCTTTGAAACTTGACACAATAAAGTAGTTCCATGATCTATCTCTACGGTTTGTTTCCTATTGATGTAGCCCTAAGCAGAGACTGGCGCAAATCACTTTCATGGAAAGGGGTTGCCAAGCTTCCAAAAAACATCGAGTTTCCTGAAATCTCAGCAAACTATTTTCACCCAATCTTGATGACACTTTCAGGTAATGATCAGTACCCCAATCCCACTTGGCTCACCAAATTTCGTTCTTCTAGGTTAAACCAATGGTTGGCAGTAACAGTTTTAATTTTTGGGTTTCACTCTGTTTTCTCCTATATGGATACATATAGTTGGAACTCTAAATCAAACACGGATTGTGCTAGCTCTTTGAAACTTTACACAGTAAAATATTTCCAAGTTCTATCTCTATGGTTTGTTTCCTATTGATGTAGCCCTAAGCAGAGACTGGCGCAAATCACTTTCATAGAATGGGGTTGCCAAGCTTCCAAAAAATTACGAGTTTCCTGAAATATCAGCACACATTTTTTCAGCCAATCTCGATGGCACTTACAGGTAATGATCAGTTCCCCAATGCCACTTGGCTCACTAAATTTCGTTCTTCTAGGTGAAACCGTTCGTTGGCAGTAACAGTTTTAATTTTTAGGCTTCACTCTGTTTTCTCCTATATGGATACATGTAGTTGGAACTCTAAATCAAACACGGTTTGTGCTAGCTCTTTGAATCTTGACACAATAAAGTACTTCCAAGTTCTATCTCTATGGTTTGTTTCCTATTAATGTACCCCTAAGCACAGACCAGCAAAAATCACTTTCATGGAAAGGGGTTTCCAAGCTTCCAAAAAGTACGAGTTTCCTTAAATCTCAGCACAAATTTTTTCACCCAATCTTGATGACACTTTCAGGTAATGATCAGTACCCCAATCCCACTTGGCTCACCAAATTTCGTTCTTCTAGGTTATACTGTTCGTTGGCAGTAACAGTTTTAATTTTTAGGTTTCACTCTGTTTTCTCCTATATGGATACATGTAGTTGGAACTCTAAATCAAACACGGTTTGTGCTAGCTCTTTGAAACTTGACACAATAAAGTAGTTCCAAGTTCTATCTCTATGTTTTGTTTCCTATTGATGTAGACCTAAGCAAAGACTGTTGCAAATCACTTTCATGGAAAGGGTTTCCCAAGCTTCCAAAAAACTACGAGTTTCCTGAAATCTCAGCACACATTTGTTCACCCTATCTTGATGACACTTTCAGGTAATGATCAGTACCCCAATCCCACTTGGCTCACCAAATTTCGTTCTTCTAGGTTAAACCTTCGTTGGCAGTAACAGTTTTAATTTTTAGGCTTAACTCTGCTTTCTCCTATATGGATACATGTAGTTGGAACTCTAAATCAAAGATGGTTTGTTCTAGCTCTTTGAAACTTGACACAATAAAGTAGTTCCAAGTTCTATCTCTATGGTTTGTTTCCTATTGATGTAGCCCTTAGCAGAGACTGGCGCAAATCACTTTCATAGAAAGGGGTTGCCAAGCTTCCAAAAAACTACGAGTTTCCTGAAATCTCAGCACACATTTTTTACCCAATCTTGGTGGCACTTACAGGTCATGATCAGTACCCCAATGCCACTTGGCTCACCAAATTTCGTTCTTCTAGGTTAAACCGTTCATTGGCAGTAACAGATTAAATTTTTAGGTTTCACTCTGTTTTCTCCTATATGGATACATGTAGTTGGAACTCTAAATCAAACACGGTGTGGGCTAGCTTTTTGAAACTTGACACAATAAAGTAGTTCCAAGTCCTATCTCTATGGTTTGTTTCCTATTGATGTAGCCCTAAGCAGAGACTGGCGCAAATCACTTTCATGGAAAGGGGTTGCCAAGCTTCCAAAAAACTACGAGTTTCCTGAAATCTCAGCACACATTTTTTCAACCAATCTTGATGACACTTTCAGGTAATGAGCAGTACCCCAATCCCACTTGGCTCACCAAATTTCGTTCTTCTAGGATAAACCGTTCGTTGGCAGTAACAGTTTAAATTTTTAGGTTTCACTCTGTTTTCTCCTATATGGATACATGTAGTTGGAACTCTAAATCAAACACGGTTTGTGCTAGCTCTTTGAAACTTGACACAATAAAGTAGTTCCAAGTTCTATCTCTACGGTTTGTTTCCTATTAATGTAGCTCTAAGCACAGACCGGCGCAAATCACTTTCATGGAAAGGGGTTGCCAAGCTTCCAAAAAGTACGAGTTTCCTGAAATCTCAGCACACATTTTTTCACCCTATCTTGATGACACTTTCAGGTAATGATCAGTACCCCAATCCCAATTGGCTCACCAAATTTCTTTCTTCTAGGTTAAACCGTTCGTTGGCAGTAACAGTTTTAATTTTTAGGCTTCACTCAGTTTTCTCCAATATGGATACATGTTGTTGGAACTCTAAATCAAATATGGTTTGTGCTAGCACTTTGAAACTTGACACAATAAAGTAGTTCCAAGTTCTATCTCAATGGTTTGTTTCCTATTGATGTAGCTCTAAGCAGAGACTGGCGCAAATCACTTTAATGGAAAGGGGTTTCTAAGCTTGCAAAAAACTTCGAGTTTCCTGAAATCTCAGCACACATTTTCTCCCCCAATCTTGATGACACTTACAGGTAATGATCAGTACCCCAATGCCACTTGGCTCACCAAATTTCGTTCTTCTAGGTTAAACCGTTCGTTGGCAGTAACAGTTTTAATTTTTAGGTTTCACTCGGTTTTCTCCTATATGGATACATGTAGTTGGAACTCTAAATCAAACACGGTTTGTGCTAGCTCTTTGAAACTTGACACAATAAAGTAGTTCCAAGTTCTATCTCTATGGTTACTTTCCTATTGATGTAGCCCTAAGCAGAGACTGGCGCAAATCACTTTCATAGAAAGGGGTTGCCAAGCTTCCCAAAAACTACGAGTTTCCTGAAATCTCAGCACACATTTTTTCACCCAATCTTGATGGCACTTACAGGTAATGATCAGTACCGCAATGCCACTTGGCTCACCAAATTTCGTTCTTCTAGGTTAAACCGTTCGTTGGCAGTAACAGTTTTAATTTTTAGGTTTCACTCTGTTTTCTCCTATATGGATACATGTAGTTGGAACTCTAAATCAAACACGGTTTGTGCTAGCTCTTTGAAACTTGACACAATAAAGTAGTTCCAAGTTCTATCTCTACGGTTTGTTTCCTATTAATGTAGCCCTAAGCACCGACCGGCGCAAATCACTTTCATGGAAAGGGGTTGCCAAGCTTCCAAAAAGTACGAGTTTCCTGAAATCTCAGCACACATTTTTTCACCCTATCTTGATGACACTTTCAGGTAATGATCAGTACCCCAATCCCAATTGGCTCACCAAATTTCTTTCTTCTAGGTTAAACCGTTCGTTGGCAGTAACAGTTTTAATTTTTAGGCTTCACTCTGTTTTCTCCTATATGGATACATGTAGTTGGAACTCTAAATCAAACACGGTGTGGGCTAGCTTTTTGAAACTTGACACAATAAAGTAGTTCCAAGTCCTATCTCTATGGTTTGTTTCCTATTGATGTAGCCCTAAGCAGAGACTGGCGCAAATCACTTTCATGGAAAGGGGTTGCCAAGCTTCCAAAAAACTACGAGTTTCCTGAAATCTCAGCACACATTTTTTCAACCAATCTTGATGACACTTTCAGGTAATGAGCAGTACCCCAATCCCACTTGGCTCACCAAATTTCGTTCTTCTAGGATAAACCGTTCGTTGGCAGTAACAGTTTAAATTTTTAGGTTTCACTCTGTTTTCTCCTATATGGATACATGTAGTTGGAACTCTAAATCAAACACGGTTTGTGCTAGCTCTTTGAAACTTGACACAATAAAGTAGTTCCAAGTTCTATCTCTACGGTTTGTTTCCTATTAATGTAGCTCTAAGCACAGACCGGCGCAAATCACTTTCATGGAAAGGGGTTGCCAAGCTTCCAAAAAGTACGAGTTTCCTGAAATCTCAGCACACATTTTTTCACCCTATCTTGATGACACTTTCAGGTAATGATCAGTACCCCAATCCCAATTGGCTCACCAAATTTCTTTCTTCTAGGTTAAACCGTTCGTTGGCAGTAACAGTTTTAATTTTTAGGCTTCACTCAGTTTTCTCCAATATGGATACATGTTGTTGGAACTCTAAATCAAATATGGTTTGTGCTAGCACTTTGAAACTTGACACAATAAAGTAGTTCCAAGTTCTATCTCAATGGTTTGTTTCCTATTGATGTAGCTCTAAGCAGAGACTGGCGCAAATCACTTTAATGGAAAGGGGTTTCTAAGCTTGCAAAAAACTTCGAGTTTCCTGAAATCTCAGCACACATTTTCTCCCCCAATCTTGATGACACTTACAGGTAATGATCAGTACCCCAATGCCACTTGGCTCACCAAATTTCGTTCTTCTAGGTTAAACCGTTCGTTGGCAGTAACAGTTTTAATTTTTAGGTTTCACTCGGTTTTCTCCTATATGGATACATGTAGTTGGAACTCTAAATCAAACACGGTTTGTGCTAGCTCTTTGAAACTTGACACAATAAAGTAGTTCCAAGTTCTATCTCTATGGTTACTTTCCTATTGATGTAGCCCTAAGCAGAGACTGGCGCAAATCACTTTCATAGAAAGGGGTTGCCAAGCTTCCCAAAAACTACGAGTTTCCTGAAATCTCAGCACACATTTTTTCACCCAATCTTGATGGCACTTACAGGTAATGATCAGTACCGCAATGCCACTTGGCTCACCAAATTTCGTTCTTCTAGGTTAAACCGTTCGTTGGCAGTAACAGTTTTAATTTTTAGGTTTCACTCTGTTTTCTCCTATATGGATACATGTAGTTGGAACTCTAAATCAAACACGGTTTGTGCTAGCTCTTTGAAACTTGACACAATAAAGTAGTTCCAAGTTCTATCTCTACGGTTTGTTTCCTATTAATGTAGCCCTAAGCACCGACCGGCGCAAATCACTTTCATGGAAAGGGGTTGCCAAGCTTCCAAAAAGTACGAGTTTCCTGAAATCTCAGCACACATTTTTTCACCCTATCTTGATGACACTTTCAGGTAATGATCAGTACCCCAATCCCAATTGGCTCACCAAATTTCTTTCTTCTAGGTTAAACCGTTCGTTGGCAGTAACAGTTTTAATTTTTAGGCTTCACTCTGTTTTCTCCTATATGGATACATGTAGTTGGAACTCTAAATCAAATATGGTTTGTGCTAGCACTTTGAAACTTGACACAATAAAGTAGTTCCAAGTTCTATCTCAATGGTTTGTTTCCTATTGATGTAGCTCTAAGCAGAGACTGGCGCAAATCACTTTAATGGAAAGGGGTTTCTAAGCTTGCAAAAAACTTCGAGTTTCCTGAAATCTCAGCACACATTTTTTCCCCCAATCTTGATGACACTTACAGGTAATGATCAGTACCCCAATGCCACTTGGCTCACCAAATTTCGTTCTTCTAGGTTAAACCGTTCGTTGGCAGTAACAGTTTTAATTTTTAGGTTTCACTCAGTTTTCTCCTATATGGATACATGTAGTTGGAACTCTAAATCAAACACGGTTTGTGCAAGCTCTTTGAAACTTGACACAATAAAGTAGTTCCAAGTTCTATCTCTATGGTTACTTTCCTATTGATGTAGCCCTAAGCAGAGACTGGCGCAAATCCCGTTAATGGAAAGGGGTTGCCAAGCTTCCAAAAAACAACGAGTTTCCAGAAATCTCAGCACATTTTTTTTCTCCCAATCTTGATGACACTTTCAGGTAATGATCAGTACCCCAATACCACTTGGCTCACAAAATTTCGTTCTTCTAGGTTAAACCGTTCGTTGGCAGTAACCGTTTTAAATTTTAGATTTCACTCTGTTTTCTCCTATGTGGGTACATGTAGTTGGAACTCTAAATCAAACACGGTTTGTGCTACCTCATTGAAAGTTGAAACAATATAGTAGTTCCAAGTTCTATCACTATGGCTTGTTTCCTATTGATGTAGCCCTAAGCAGAGACTGGCGCAAATCACTTTCATGGAAAGGGGTTGCCAAGCTTCCAAAAAACAACCAGTTTCCTGAAATCTCCGCACACATTTTTTCACCCAATCTTGATGACACTTTCAGGTAATGATCAGTACCCCAATCCCACTTGGCTCACGAACTTTCGTTCTTCTAGTTTAAACCTTCGTTGGCAAGTAACAGTTTTAATTTTTAGGTTTCACTCTGTTTTCTCCTATATGGATATATGTGTTTGGAACTCTAAATCAAACATGGTTTTGGCTAGCTCTTTGAAACTTGACACAATAAAGAAATTCCAAGTTCTATCTCTATGGTTTGTTTCCTATTGATGTAGCCCTAAGCAGAGACTGGCGCAAATCACTTTCATGGAAAGGGGTTGCCAAGCTTCCAAAAAACTACGTGTTTCCTGAAATCTCAGCACACATTTTTTCACCCATTCTTGATGACACTTTCAGGTAATGATCACCACCCCAATCCCACTTGGCACACCAAATTTCGTTCTTCTAGGTTAAACTGTTCGTTGGCAGTAACAGTTTTAATTTTTAGGTTTCACTCTGTTTTCTCCTATATGGATACATGTAGTTGGAACTCTAAATCAAACACGGTTTGTGCTAGCTCTTTGAAACTTGACACAATAATGTAGTTCCAAGTTCTATCTCTATGGTTTGTTTCTTATTGATGTAGCCCTAAGCAGAGACTGGCGCATATCACTTTCATGGAAAGGGGTTGCCAAGCTTACAAAAAACTAGGAGTTTCCTGAATTATCAGCACACATTTTTTCACCCAATCTGAATGACACCTTCAGGTAATGATCAGTTCCCCAATCCCACTTGGCACACCAAATTTCGTTCTTCTAGGTTAAACAGTTCGTTGGCAGTAACAGTTCAACTTTTTAGGTTTCACTCTGTTTTCTCCTATATGGGTACATGTATTTGGAAATCTAAATCAAACACGGTTTGTGCTAGCTCTTTGAAACTTGACACAATAAAGTAGTTCCAAGTTCTATCTCTATGGTTTGTTTCCTATTGATGTAGCCATAAGCAGAGACTGGCACCAATCACTTTAATGGAAAGGGGTTGCCAAGCTTCCAAAAAACTACGAGTTTCCTGAAATCTCAACACAGAATTTTTCACCCAATCTTGATGACACGTTCAGGTAATGATCAGTACCCCAATACCACTTGGCTCACAAAATTTCGTTCTTCTAGTTTAAACCGTTCGTTGGCAGTAACCGTTTTAAATTTTAGATTTCACTCTGTTTTCTCCTATATGGGTACATGTAGTTGGAACTCTAAATCAAACAGGGTTTGTGCTACCTCTTTGAAACTTGACACAATAAAAAAGTTCCAAGTTCTATCACTATGGTTTGTTTCCTATTGATGTAGCCCTAAGCAGAGACTGGCGCAAATCACTTTCATGGAAAGGGGTTGCCAAGGTTCCAAAAAACTACGAGTTTCCTGAAATCTCAGCACACATTTTTTCAACCAATCTGAATGACACTATCAGGTAATGATCAGCACCCCAATCCCACTTGGCACACCAAATTTCGTTCTTCTAGGTTAAACCGTTCGTTGGCAGTAACAGTTTTAATTTTTAGGTTTCACTCTGTTTTCTCCTATATGGATACATGTAGTTGGAACTCTAAATCAAACACGGTTTGTGCTAGCTCTTTGAAACTTGACACAATAAAGTAGTTCCAAGTTCTATCTCTATGGTTTGTTTCCTATTGATGTAGCCCTAAGCAGAGACTGGCGCAAATCACTTTCATGGAAAGGGGTTGCCAAGCTTCCAAAAAACTACGTGTTTCCTGAAATCTCAGCACACATTTTTTCACCCATTCTTGATGACACTTTCAGGTAATGATCTCCACCCCAATCCCACTTGGCACACCAAATTTCGTTCTTCTAGGTTAAACCGTTCGTTGGCAGTAACAGTTTTAATTTTTAGGTTTCACTCTGTTTTCTCCTATAAGGATACATGTAGTTGGAACTCTAAATCAAACACGGTTTGTGCTAGCTCTTTGAAACTTGACACAATAAAGTAGTTCCAAGTTCTATCTCTATGGTTTTTTTCTTATTGATGTATCCCTAAGCAGAGAGTGGCGATAATCACTTTCATGGAAAGGGGTTGCCAAGCTTCCAAAAAACTCCGAGTTTCCGGAAATCTCAGCACACATTTTTTCACCCAATCTTGATGACACATTCAGGTAATGATCAGTACCCCAATCCCACTTGGCTCACCAAATTTCGTTCTTCTAGGTTAAACCGTTCGTTGGCAGTAACAGTTTTAATTTTTAGGTTTCACTCTGTTTTCTCCTATAAGGATACATGTAGTTGGAACTCTAAATCAAACACGGTTTGTGCTAGCTCTTTGAAACTTGACACAATAAAGTAGTTCCAAGTTCTATCTCTATGGTTTGTTAACTATGGATGTAGCCTTAAGCAGAGACTGGCGCAAATCACTTTCATGGAAAGGGGTTGCCAAGCTTCCAAAAAACTTCGAGTTTCCTGAAATCTCAGCACACATTTTTTCACCCAATCTTGATGACACTTTCAGGTAATGATCAGCACCCCAATCCCACTTGGCACACCAAATTTCGTTCTTCTAGGTTAAACCGTTCCTTGGCAGTAACAGTTTTAATTTTTAGGTTTCACTCTGTTTTCTACTATATGGGTACATGTAGTTGGAACTCTAAATCAAACACGGTTTGTGCTAGCTCTTTGAAAGTCGACACAATAAAGAAGTTCCAAGTTCTATCTCCATGGTTTGTTTCCTATTGATGTAGCCCTAAGCAGAGACTGGCGCAAATCACTTTCATGGAAAGGGGTTGCCAAGCTTCCAAAAAACTTCGAGTTTCCTGAAATCTCAGCACACATTTTTTCAACCAATCTCGATGACACTTTCAGGTAATGATCAGCACCCCAATCCCACTTGGCACACCAAATTTCGTTCTTCTAGGTTAAACCGTTCTTCGGCAGTAACAGTTTGAATTTTTAGGTTTCACTCTGTTTTCTACTATATGGGTAAATGTAGTTTGAACTCTAAATCAAAGACCGCTTGTGCTAGCTCTTTGAAACTTGACACAATAAAGTAGTTCCAAGTTCTATCTCTATGGTTTGTTTCCTATTGATGTAGCCCTAAGCAGAGACTGGCGCAAATCACTTTAATGGAAAGGGGTTGCCAAGGGTCCAAAAAACTACGAGTTTCCTGAAATCTCAGCACACATTTTTTCACCCAACCTTGATGACACTTTCAGGTAATGATCACTACCCCAATCCCAGTTGGCTCACCAAATTTGGTTCTTCTAGGTTAAACCGTTTGTTGGCAGTAACAGTTCAACTTTTTAGGTTTCACTCTGTTTTCTCTTATATGGATACATGTATTTGGAACTCTAAATCAAAGACCGCATGTGCTAGCTCTTTGAAACTTGACACAATAAAGTAGTTCCGAGTTCTATCTCTATGGTTTGTTTCCTATTGATGTAGCCCTAAGCAGAGACTGGAGCACATCACTTTCATGGAAAGGGGTTGCCAAGCTTCCAAAAAACTACGAGTTTCCTGAAATCTCAGCACACAATTTTTCATCCAATCTTGATGACACTTTCAGGTAATGATCAGTACCCCAGTCCCACTTGGCACACAAATTTCGTTCTTCTAGGTTAAATCGTTCGTTGGCAGTAACGGTTTTAATTTTTAGGTCTCACTCCGTTTTCTCCTCTATGGATACATGTAGTTGGAACTCTAAATCAAACACGGTTTGTGCTAGCTCTTTGAAACTTGACACAGTAAAGAAGTTCCAAGTTCTATCTCTATGGTTTGTTTCCTATTGATGTAGCCCTAAGTAGAGACTGGCACAAATTACTTTCATGGAAAGGGGTTGCCAAGCTTCCAAAAAACTACGAGTTTCCTGAAATCTCAGCACATATGTTTTCCTCCAATCTTCATGACACTTTCAGGTAATGATCAGTACCGCAAAGCCACTTGGCTCACCAAATTTCATTCTTCTAGTTTAAACGGTTCGTTGGCAGTAACAGTTTTAATTTTAGGTTTCACTCCGTTTTCTCCTATATGGTTACATGTAGTTGGAACTCTAAATCAAACACGGTTTGTGCTAGCTCTTTGAAACTTGACACAATAAAGAAGTTCCAAGTTCTATCTCTGTGGTTTGTTTCCTATTGATGTAGCCCTAAGCAGAGACTGGCGCAAATCACTTTCATGGAAAGGGGTTGCCAATCTTCCAAAAAACTCCGAGTTTCCGGAAATCTCAGCACACATTTTTTCACCCAATATTGATGACACGTTCAGGTAATGATCAGTACCCCAATCCCACTTGTATCACCTAATTTCGTTCTTCTAGGTTAAACCGTTCGTTGGCAGTAACAGTTTTAATTTTTAGGTTTCACTCTGTTTTCTCCAATATGGTTACATGTTGTTGGAACTCTAAATCAAACACGGTTTGTGCTAGCTCTTTGAAACTTGACACAATAAAGTAGTTCCAAGTTCTATCTCTATGGTTTGTTTCCTATTGATGTAGCTCTAAGCAGACACTGGCGCAAATCCCCTTCATGTAAAGGGGTTGCCAAGCTTCCTAGAAACTACGAGTTTCCTGATATCTCAGCACACATTTTTTCACCCAATCTTGATGACACTTTCAGGTAATGATCAGTACCCCAATCCCACTTGGCACACTAAATTTCGTTCTTCTAGGTAAAACCGTTTGTTGGCATTATCAGTCCTAATTTTTAGGTTTCACTCTGTTTTCTCCTATATGGATACATGTAGTTGGAACTCTAAATCAAACACGGTTTGTGCTAGCTCTTTGAAAGTCGACACAATAAAGAAGTTCCAAGTTCTATCTCCATGGTTTGTTTCCTATTGATGTAGCCCTAAGCAGAGACTGGCGCAAATCACTTTCATGGAAAGGGGTTGCCAAGCTTCCAAAAAACTTCGAGTTTCCTGAAATCTCAGCACACATTTTTTCAACCAATCTCGATGACACTTTCAGGTAATGATCAGCACCCCAATCCCACTTGGCACACCAAATTTCGTTCTTCTAGGTTAAACCGTTCTTTGGCAGTAATAGTTTGAATTTTTAGGTTTCACTCTGTTTTCTACTATATGGGTACATGTAGATTGAACTCTAAATCAAAGACCGCTTGTGCTAGCTCTTTGAAACTTGACACAATAAAGTAGTTCCAAGTTCTATCTCTATGGTTTGTTTCCTATTGATGTAGCCCTAAGCAGAGACTGGTGCAAATCACTTTCATGGAAAGGGGTTGCCAAGTTTCCAAAAAACTACGAGTTTCCTGAAATCTCAGCACACATTTTTTTAACCAATCTGGATTACACTTTCAGGTAATGATCAGCACCCCAATCCCACTTGGCACACCAAATTTCGTTCTTCTAGGTTAAACCGTTCGTTGGCAATAACAGTTTTAATTTTTAGGTTTCACTCTGTTTTCTACTATATGGGTACATGTAGTTGGAACTCTAAATCAAACACGGTTTGTGCTAGCTCTTTGAAACTTGACACAATAAAATAGTTTCAAGTTCTATCTCAATGGTTCGTTTCCTATTGATGTAGCCCTAAGCAGAGACTGGCGCAAATCACGTTATTGGAAAGGGGTTAGCAAGCTTCCAAAAAACAACGAGTTTCCTGAAATCTCAGCACACATTTTTTCACCCAATCTTGATGTCACTTTCAGGTAATGATCAGTACCCCAATCCCACTTGGCTCACCAAATTTCGTTCTTCTAGGTTAAACCGTTCTTCGGCAGTAACCATTTTATTTTTTAGGTTTCACTCTGTTTTCTCCTATATGGGTACATGTAGTTGGAACTCTAAATCAAACACTGTTTGTTCTTCCTCTTTGAAACTTGACACAATAAAGAAGTTCCAAGTTCTATCTCTATGGTTTGTTTCCTATTGATGTAGCCCTAAGCAGAGACTGGCGCAAATCACTTTCATGGATAGGGGTTGCCAAGCTTCCAAAAAACTACGAGTTTCCTGAAATCTCAGCAGACATTTTTTCACCCAATCTTGATGACACGTTCAGGTAATGATCAGTACCCCAATCCCACTTGGCTCACCAAATTTCGTTCTTCTAGGTTAAACTGTTCATTGGCAGTAACCGTTTTAATTTTTAGGTTTCACTCTGTTTTCTCCTATATGGGTACATGTAGTTGGAACTCTAAATCAACCAAGGTTTGTGCTACCTCTTTGAAACTTGACACAGTAAATAAGTTCCAAGTTCTATCTCTATGGTTTGTTTCCTATTGATGTAGCCCTAAGCAGAGACTGGCGCAAATCACTTCCATGGAAAGGGGTTGGCAAGCTTCCAAAAATCTACGAGTTTCCTGAAATTTCAGCACACATTTTTTCACCCAATCTTGATGACACGTTCAGGTAATGATCAGTACCCCAATCCCACTTGGCACACCAAATTTCGTTCTTCTAGGTTAAACCGTTCGTTGGCAGTAACAGTTTTAATTTTTAGGTTTCACTCTGTTTTCTCCTATATGGATACATGTAGGTGGAACTCTAAATCAAAGAAAGATTGTGATAGCTCTTTGAAACTTGACACAATAAAGTAGTTCCAAGTTCCATCACTATGGTTTGTTTCCTATTGATGTAGCCCTTAGCAGAGACTGGCGCAAATCACTTTCATGGAAAGGGGTTGCCAAGCATCCAAAAAACTACGAGTTTCCTGAAATCTCAGCACACATTTTTTCACCCAATCTTGATGACACTTTCAGGTAATAATCACTACCCTAATCCCGTTGGCTCACCAAATTTCATTCTTCTAGGTTAAACCGTTCGTTTTCAGTAACAGTTTTAATTTTTAGGTTTCACTCTCTTTTCTCCTATATGGATACATGTTTTTGGAACTCTAAATCAAACACGGTTTGTGCTAGCTCTTTGAAACTTGACACAATAAAATAGTTCTAATTTCTATCTCTATGGTTTGTTTCCTATTGATGTAGCCCTAAGCAGAGACTGGCGCAAATCACTTTAATGGAAAGGGGTTGCCAAGCTTCCAAAAAACTAAGTTTCCTGAAATCTCAGCACAGATTTTTTCACCCAACCTTGATGACACTTTCAGAAAATGATCAGTACCCCAATCACACTTGGTTCACCAAATTTTGTTCTTCTAGGTTAAACCGTTCATTGGCAGTAACAGTTTTAATTTTTAGGTTTCACTCTGTTTTCTCCTATATGTATACATGTAGTTGGAACTCTAAATCAAACACGGTTTGTGCTAGCTCTTTGAAACTTGACAAAATAAAGTAGTTCCAAGTTCTATCTCGATGGTTTGTTTCCTATTGATGTAGCCCTAAGCAGATACTGGCGCAAATCACTTTCGTGGAAAGGGGTTGCGAAGCTTCCAAAAAACTACGAGTTTCCTGAAATCTCAGCACACATTTTTTCACCCAATCTGGATGACACTTTCAGGTAGAGATCAGTACCCGAATCCCACTGGCTCACCAAATTACGTTCTTGTAGGTTAAACCGTTCGTTGGCAGTAAGAGTTTTAATTTTTAATTTTCAATATGTTTTTTCCTATATGGATACATGTAGTTGGGACTCTAAATCAAACACGGTTTGTGCTAGCTCTTTGAAACTTGACACAATAAAATATTTCCAAGTTCTAACTCTATGGTTTTTTCCTATTGATGTAGCCCTTAGCAGAGACTGGCGCAAATCACTTTCATGGAAAGGGGTTGCCAACCTTCCAAAAAACTATGAGTTTCCTGAAATCCCAGCACACATTTTTTCACCCAATCTTGATGACACTTTCAGGTAATGATCAGTACCCGAATCCCACTTGGCTCACCAAATTTCGTTCTTCTAGGTTAAAACGTTCGTTGGCAGTAACAGTTTTAATTTTTAGGTTTCATTCTGTTTTCTCCTATATGGATACATAAATTGGAACTCTAAATCAAACACGGTTTGTGCTAGCTCTTTGAAACTTGACACAATAAAGTAGTTCCAAGTTCTATCTCTATGGTTTGTTTCCTATTGATGTAGCCCTAAGCAGAGACTGGCACAAATCACGTTATTGGAAAGGGGTTGCCAACCTTCCAAAAAACTATGAGTTTCCTGAAATCTGAGCACACATTTTTTCACCCAATCTTGATGACACTTTCAGGTAATGATCAGTACTCTAATCCCACTTGGCTCACCAAATTTCATTCTTCTATGTTAAACCTTTCGTTGGCAGTAACAGTTTTAATTTTTAGGTTTCACTCTGTTTTCACCTATATGAATACATGTAGTTGGAACTCTAAATCAAACACGGTTTGTTCTAGCTCTTTTAAACTTGACACGATAAAATAGTTCTAATTTCTATCTCTCTGGTTTGTTTCCTATTGATGTAGCACTAAGCAGAGACTGGTGCAAATCACTTTCATGAAAAGGGGTTGCCAAGCTTCCAAAAAACTACGATTTTCCTGAAATCTCAGCACACATTTTTTCACCCAATCTTGATGACACTTTCAGGTAATGATCAGTACCCCAATCCCACTTGGCTCACCAAATTTCGTACTTCTAGGTTAAACCATTCGTTGGCAGTAACAGTTTTAATTTTTAGGTTTCACTCTGTTTTCTCCTATATGGATACATGTAGTTGGAACTCTAAATCAAAGACGGTTTGTGCTAGCTCTTTGAAACTTGACACAATAAAGTAGTTCCAAGTTCTATCTCTATGGTTTGTTTCCTATTGATGTAGCCCTAAGCAGAGACTGGTGCAAATCACTTTCATGGAAAGGGGTTGCCAAGCTTCCAAAAAACTACGAGTTTCCTGAAATCTCAGCACACATTTTTTCACCCAATCTTGATGGCACTTTCAGGTAATGATCAGTACCGCAATCCAACTTGGCTCAGCCAATTTCGTTCTTCTAGGTTAAACCGTTCGTTGGCAGTAACAGTTTTAATTTTTAGGTTTCACTCTGTTTTCTCCCATATGGATACAAGTAGTTGGGACTCTAAATCAAACACGGTTTGTGCTAGCTCTTTGAAACTTGACACAATAAAGTAGTTCCAAGTTCTATCTCTATGGTTTGTTTCCTATTGATGTAGCCCTACGCAGAGACTGGCGCAAATCTCTTTCATGGAAAGGGGTTGCCAAGCTTCCAAAAAACAACGAGTTTCCTGAAATCTCAGCACACATTTTTTCACCCAATCTTGATGACACTTTCAGGTAAAGATCAGTACCCCAATCCCACTTGGCTCCCCGAAAATCGTTCTTCTAGGTTAAACCGTTCGTTGGCAGTAACATTTTAATTTTTTAGGTTTCACTCTGTTTTCTCCTATATGGATACTTGTAGTTGGAACTCTAAATCAAACACGGTTTGTGCTAGCTCTTTGAAACTTGACACAATAAAGTAGTTCCAAGTTGTATCTCTATGGCTTGTTTCCTATTGATGTAGCCCTAAGCAGAGACCGGCGCAAATCACTTTCATGGAAAGGGGTTGCCAAGCTTCCAAAAAACTCCGAGTTTCCTGAGTCTCAGCACACATTTTTTCACAAAATCTTGATGACACTTTCAGGTAATGATCAGTACCCCAATCCCACTTGGCTCACCAAATTTTGTTCTTCTAGGTTAAACCGTTCGTTGGCAGTAACAGTTTTAATTTTTAGGTTTCACTCTGTTTTCTCCTATATGGATACATGTAGTTGGAACTCTAAATCAAACACGGTTTGTGCTAGCTCTTTGAAACTTGACACAATAAAGTAGTTCCAAGTTCTATATCTATGTTTTTTTCCTATTGATGTAGCCCTAAGCAGAGACTGGCGCAAATCACTTTCATGGAAAGGGGTTGCCAAGCTTCCAAAAAACTACGAGTTTCCTGAAATCTCAGCACACATTTTTTCACCCAATCTTGATGACACTTTCAGGTAAAGATCAGTACCCCAATCCCACTTGGCTTCCCGAAAATCGTTCTTCTAGGTTAAACCGTTCGTTGGCAGTAACAGTTATAATTTTTAGGTTTCACTCCATTTTCTCCTATATGGATATATGTCGTTGGAACTCTAAATCAAACACGGTTTGTGCTAGCTCTTTGAAACTTGACACAATAAAGTAGTTCCAAGTTGTATCTCTATGACTTGTTTCCTATTGATGTAGTCCTAAGCAGAGACCGTCGCAAATCACTTTCATTGAAAGGGGTTGCCAAGCTTCCAAAAAAACTACGAGTTTCCTGAAATCTCAGCACACATTTTTTGACCCAATCTTGATGACGCATTCAGGTAATGATCAGTACCCCAATCCCACTTGGCTCCCCAAATTTCGTTCTTCTAGTTTAAACCGTTCGTTGGCAGTAACAGTTTTAATTTTTAGGTTTCACTCTGTTTTCTCCTATATGGATACATGTAGTTGGAACTCTAAATCAAACACGGTTTGTGCTAGCTCTTTGAAACTTGACAAAATAAAGTAGTTGCATGTTCTATCTCTATGGTTTGTTTCATATTGATGTAGCCCTAAGTAGAGTCTGGCGCAAATCACTTTCATGGAAAGGGGTGCCAAGCTTCCAAAATCTACGACTTTCCTGAAATCTCAGCACACATTTTTTCACCCAATCTTGATGAAACTTTCAGGTAATGATCAGTACCCCATTCCACTTGGTTCACCAAATTTCGTTCTTCTAGGTTAAACCGTTCGTTGGCAGTAACAGTTATAATTTTTAGGTTTCACTGTTTTCTCCTATATGGATAAATGTAGTTGGAACTCTAAATCAAACACGGTTTGTGCTAGCTCTTTGAAACTTGACACAATGAAGTAGTTCCAAGTCCTATCTCTATGGATTGTCTCCTATTGATATAGCCCTAAGCAGAGACTGGCGCAAATCACTTTCATGGAAAGGGGTTGCCAAGCTTCCAAAAAACTACGAGTTTCCTGAAATCTCAGCACACATTTTTTCACCCAATCTTGATGACACTTTTAGGTAATGATCAGTACCCCAATCCCACTTGGCTCACCAAATTTCGTTCTTCAAGATTAGACCGTTCGTTGGTACTAAGAGATTTAATTTTTAGGTTTCACTCTGTTTCTCCTATATGGATACATGTAGTTGGAACTCTAAATCAAACAGGGTTTGTGCTAGCTCTTTGAAACTTGACACAATAAAGTAGTTCCAAGTTGTATCTCTATGGCTTTTTTCCTATTGATGTAGCCCTAAGCAGAGACCGGCTCAAATCACTTTCATGGAAAGGGGTTGCCAAGCTTCCAAAAAACTACGAGTTTCCTGAAATCTCAGCACACATTTTTTCACCCAATCTTGATGACACTTTCAGGCAATGATCAGTACCCCAATCCCACTTGGCTCACCAAATTTTGTTATTCCAGGTTAAACCGTTTGTTGGCAGTAACAGTTTTAATTTTTAGGTTTCACTCTGTTTTCTCCTATATGGATACATGTAGTTGGAACTCTAAATCAAACACGGTTTGTGCTAGCTCTTTGAAACTTTACACAATAAAGTAGTTCCAAGTTGTATCTCTTTGGTTTGTTTCCTATTGATGTAGACCTAAGCAGAGACCGGCGCAAATCACTTTCATGGAAAGGGGTTGCCAAGCTTCCAAAAAACTACGAGTTTCCTGAAATCTCAGCACACATTTTTTCACCCAATCTTGATGACACTTTCAGGTAATGATCAGTACCCTAATCCCGTTGGCTCACCAAATTTTATTCTTCTAGGTTAAACCGTTCGTTGGCAGTAACAGTTTTAATTTTTAGGTTTCACTCTGTTTTCTCCTATATGGATACATGTAGTTGGAACTCTAAATCAAACAGGGTTTGTGCGAGCTCTTTGAAACTTGAGACAATAAAGTAGTACCAAGTTCTATCTCTATGGTTTGTTTCCTATTGATGTAGCCCTAAGTAGAGTCTGGCGCAAATCACTTTCATGGAAAGGGGTGCCAAGCTTCCAAAATCTACGACTTTCCTGAAATCTCAGCACACATTTTTTCACAAAATCTTGATGACACATTCAGGTAATGATCAATACCCCAATCCCACTTGACTCACCAAATTTCGTTCTTCTAGGTTAAACCGTTCGTTGGCAGTAACAGTTTTAATTTTTAGGTTTCACTCTGTTTTCTCCCATATGGATACAAGTAGTTGGGACTCTAAATCAAACACGGTTTGTGCTAGCTCTTTGAAACTTGACACAATAAAGTAGTTCCAAGTTCTATCTCTATGGTTTGTTTCCTATTGATGTAGCCCTACGCAGAGACTGGCGCAAATCTCTTTCATGGAAAGGGGTTGCCAAGCTTCCAAAAAACAACGAGTTTCCTGAAATCTCAGCACACATTTTTTCACCCAATCTTGATGACACTTTCAGGTAAAGATCAGTACCCCAATCCCACTTGGCTCCCCGAAAATCGTTCTTCTAGGTTAAACCGTTCATTGGCAGTAACATTTTAATTTTTTAGGTTTCACTCTGTTTTCTCCTATATGGATACTTGTAGTTGGAACTCTAAATCAAACACGGTTTGTGCTAGCTCTTTGAAACTTGACACAATAAAGTAGTTCCAAGTTGTATCTCTATGGCTTGTTTCCTATTGATGTAGCCCTAAGCAGAGACCGGCGCAAATCACTTTCATGGAAAGGGGTTGCCAAGCTTCCAAAAAACTCCGAGTTTCCTGAGTCTCAGCACACATTTTTTCACAAAATCTTGATGACACTTTCAGGTAATGATCAGTACCCCAATCCCACTTGGCTCACCAAATTTTGTTCTTCTAGGTTAAACCGTTCGTTGGCAGTAACAGTTTTAATTTTTAGGTTTCACTCTGTTTTCTCCTATATGGATACATGTAGTTGGAACTCTAAATCAAACACGGTTTGTGCTAGCTCTTTGAAACTTGACACAATAAAGTAGTTCCAAGTTCTATATCTATGTTTTTTTCCTATTGATGTAGCCCTAAGCAGAGACTGGCGCAAATCACTTTCATGGAAAGGGGTTGCCAAGCTTCCAAAAAACTACGAGTTTCCTGAAATCTCAGCACACATTTTTTCACCCAATCTTGATGACACTTTCAGGTAAAGATCAGTACCCCAATCCCACTTGGCTTCCCGAAAATCGTTCTTCTAGGTTAAACCGTTCGTTGGCAGTAACAGTTATAATTTTTAGGTTTCACTCCATTTTCTCCTATATGGATATATGTCGTTGGAACTCTAAATCAAACACGGTTTGTGCTAGCTCTTTGAAACTTGACACAATAAAGTAGTTCCAAGTTGTATCTCTATGACTTGTTTCCTATTGATGTAGTCCTAAGCAGAGACCGGCGCAAATCACTTTCATTGAAAGGGGTTGCCAAGCTTCCAAAAAAACTACGAGTTTCCTGAAATCTCAGCACACATTTTTTGACCCAATCTTGATGACGCATTCAGGTAATGATCAGTACCACAATCCCACTTGGCTCCCCAAATTTCGTTCTTCTAGTTTAAACCGTTCGTTGGCAGTAACAGTTTTAATTTTTAGGTTTCACTCTGTTTTCTCCTATATGGATACATGTAGTTGGAACTCTAAATCAAACACGGTTTGTGCTAGCTCTTTGAAACTTGACAAAATAAAGTAGTTGCATGTTCTATCTCTATGGTTTGTTTCATATTGATGTAGCCCTAAGTAGAGTCTGGCGCAAATCACTTTCATGGAAAGGGGTGCCAAGCTTCCAAAATCTACGACTTTCCTGAAATCTCAGCACACATTTTTTCACCCAATCTTGATGAAACTTTCAGGTAATGATCAGTACCCCATTCCACTTGGTTCACCAAATTTCGTTCTTCTAGGTTAAACCGTTCGTTGGCAGTAACAGTTATAATTTTTAGGTTTCACTGTATTCTCCTATATGGATAAATGTAGTTGGAACTCTAAATCAAACACGGTTTGTGCTAGCTCTTTGAAACTTGACACAATGAAGTAGTTCCAAGTCCTATCTCTATGGATTGTCTCCTATTGATATAGCCCTAAGCAGAGACTGGCGCAAATCACTTTCATGGAAAGGGGTTGCCAAGCTTCCAAAAAACTACGAGTTTCCTGAAATCTCAGCACACATTTTTTCACCCAATCTTGATGACACTTTTAGGTAATGATCAGTACCCCAATCCCACTTGGCTCACCAAATTTCGTTCTTCAAGATTAGACCGTTCGTTGGTACTAAGAGATTTAATTTTTAGGTTTCACTCTGTTTCTCCTATATGGATACATGTAGTTGGAACTCTAAATCAAACAGGGTTTGTGCTAGCTCTTTGAAACTTGACACAATAAAGTAGTTCCAAGTTGTATCTCTATGGCTTTTTTCCTATTGATGTAGCCCTAAGCAGAGACCGGCTCAAATCACTTTCATGGAAAGGGGTTGCCAAGCTTCCAAAAAACTACGAGTTTCCTGAAATCTCAGCACACATTTTTTCACCCAATCTTGATGACACTTTCAGGCAATGATCAGTACCCCAATCCCACTTGGCTCACCAAATTTTGTTATTCCAGGTTAAACCGTTTGTTGGCAGTAACAGTTTTAATTTTTAGGTTTCACTCTGTTTTCTCCTATATGGATACATGTAGTTGGAACTCTAAATCAAACACGGTTTGTGCTAGCTCTTTGAAACTTTACACAATAAAGTAGTTCCAAGTTGTATCTCTTTGGTTTGTTTCCTATTGATGTAGACCTAAGCAGAGACCGGCGCAAATCACTTTCATGGAAAGGGGTTGCCAAGCTTCCAAAAAACTACGAGTTTCCTGAAATCTCAGCACACATTTTTTCACCCAATCTTGATGACACTTTCAGGTAATGATCAGTACCCTAATCCCGTTGGCTCACCAAATTTTATTCTTCTAGGTTAAACCGTTCGTTGGCAGTAACAGTTTTAATTTTTAGGTTTCACTCTGTTTTCTCCTATATGGATACATGTAGTTGGAACTCTAAATCAAACAGGGTTTGTGCGAGCTCTTTGAAACTTGAGACAATAAAGTAGTACCAAGTTCTATCTCTATGGTTTGTTTCCTATTGATGTAGCCCTAAGTAGAGTCTGGCGCAAATCACTTTCATGGAAAGGGGTGCCAAGCTTCCAAAATCTACGACTTTCCTGAAATCTCAGCACACATTTTTTCACAAAATCTTGATGACACATTCAGGTAATGATCAATACCCCAATCCCACTTGACTCACCAAATTTCGTTCTTCTAGGTTAAACCGTTCGTTGGCAGTAACAGTTTTAATTTTTAGGTTTCACTCTGTTTCTCCTATATGGATACATGTAGTTGGAACTCTAAATCAAACAGGGTTTGTGCTAGCTCTTTGAAACTTGACACAATAAAGTAGTTCCAAGTTCTATCTCTATGGTTTGTTTCCTATTGATGTAGCCCTAAGCAGAGACCAGCACAAATCACTTTCATGGAAAAGGGTTGCCAACCTTCCAAAAAACTACGAGTTTCCTGAAATCTCAGCACACACTTTTTCACCCAATCTTGATGACACTTACAGGTAATGTTCAGTACCCCAGTGCCACTTGGCTCCCCAAATTTCGTTCTTCTAGGTTAAACCGTTCGTTGGCAGTAACAGTTTTAATTTTTAGGTTTCACTCTGTTTTCTCCTATATGTATACATGTAGTTGGAACTCTAAATCAAACACGGTTTGTGCTAGCTCGTTGAAACTTGACACAATAAAGTAGTTCCAAGTTCTATCTCTATGGTTTGTTTCCTATTGATGTAGCCCTAAGCAGAGACTGGCGCAAATCACTTTCATGGAAAGGGGTTGCCAAGTTTCCAAAAAACTACGAGTTTCCTGAAATAACAGCACACATTTTTTAACCCAATCTTGATAACACTTTCCGGTAATGATCAGTACCCCAGTGATACTTGGCTCACCAAATTTCGTTCTTCTAGGTAAACCATTCGTTGGCAGTAACAGTTTTAATTATTAGGTTTCACTCTGTTTTCTCCTATATGGATACATGTAGATGGAACTCTAAATCAAACACGGTGTGTGCTAGCTCGTTGAAACTTGACACAATAAAGTAGTTCCAAGTCCTATCTCTATGGTTTGTTTCCTATTGATGTAGCCCTAAGCAGAGACTGGCGCAAATCACTTTCATGGAAGGGGTTGCCAAGCTTCCAAAAAACTACGAGTTTCCTGAAATCTCAGCACATATTTTTTCACCCAATCTTGATGACACTTACATGTCATGATCAGTACACCAATGTCACTTGGCTCACCAAATTTCGTTCTTCTAGGTTAAACCGTTCGTTGGCAGTAAGAGTTTTAATTTTTAGGTTTCACTTTGTTCTCTCCTATGTGGATACACGTAGTTGGAACTCTAAATAAAACACGGTTTGTCCTATCTCTTTGAAACTTGACACAATAAAGTAGTTCCAAGTTTTATCTCTATGGTTTGTTTCTTATTGATGTAGCCCTAAGTAGAGACCGGGGCAAATCCCTTTCATGGAAATGGGTTGCGAAGCTTACAAAAAACTACGAGTTTCCTGAAATCTCAGCACACATTTTTTCACCCAAACTTGATGGCACTTACAGGTAATGATCAGTACCGCAATGCCACTTGGCTCACCAAATTTCGTTCTTCTACGTTAAACCGTTCGTTGGCAGTAACAGTTTTAATTTTTAGGTTTCACTCTGTTTTCTCCTATATGGATACATGTGGTTGGAAGTCTAAATCAAACACAGTTTTTGCTAGCTCTTTGAAACTTGACACAATAAAATAGTTCCAAGTTCTATCTCTATGGTTTGTTTTCTATTGATGTAGCCCTAAGCAGAGACCGGCGCAAATCACTTTCATGTAAAGGGGTTGCCAAGCTTCCAAAAAACTACGAGTTACCTGAAATCTCAGGACACATTTTTTCTCCCAATCTTGATAACACTTACAGTAATGATCAGTACCCCAATGCCACTTGGCTCACCAAATTTCGTTCTTCTAGGTAAAACCGTTCCTTGGCAGTAACAGTTTTAATTTTTAGGTTTCACTCTGTCTTCTCCTATATGGATACATGTAGTTGGAACTCTAAATCAAACACGGTTTGTGCTAGCTCTTTGAAACTTGACACAATAAGTAGTTCCAAGTTCTTTCTCTATGGATTGTTTCCTATTGATGTAGCCCTAAGCAGAGACCGGCGCAAATCACTTTCATGGAAAAGGGTTGCCAAGCTTCCAAAAAACTAAGAGTTTCCTGAAATCTCAGCACACATTTTTTCACCCAATCTTGATGACACTTTCAGGAAATGATCAGTACCCCAATCACACGTGGCTCACCAAATTTCGTTCTTCTAGGTTTAACCGTTCATTGGCAGTAACAGTTTTAATTTTTAGGTTTCACTCTGTTTTCTCCTATATGGATACATGTAGTTGGAACTCTAAATCAACCAAGGTTTGTGCTACCTCTTTGAAACTTGACACAGTAAATAAGTTCCAAGTTCTATCTCTATGGTTTGTTTCCTATTGATGTAGCCCTAAGCAGAGACTGGCGCAAATCACTTCCATGGAAAGGGGTTGGCAAGCTTCCAAAAATCTACGAGTTTCCTGAAATTTCAGCACACATTTTTTCACCCAATCTTGATGACACGTTCAGGTAATGATCAGTACCCCAATCCCACTTGGCACACCAAATTTCGTTCTTCTAGGTTAAACCGTTCGTTGGCAGTAAGAGTTTTAATTTTTAGGTTTCACTCTGTTTTCTCCTATATGGATACATGTAATTGGAACTAATATCAAACACGGTTTGTGCTAGCTCTTTGAAACTTGACACAATAAAGTAGTTCCAAGTTCTATCTCTATGGTTTATTTCCTATTGATGTAGCCCTAAATAGAGATTGGCGCAAATCACTTTCATGGAAAGGGGTTGCCAAGCTACCAAAAAACTATGAGTTTCCTGTAATCTCAGCACACATTTTTTCAACCAAACTTGATGACACTTTCAGGTAATGATCAGTACCCCAATCCTTGTTGGCTCACCCTATTTGGTTCTTCTAGGTTAAACCGTTCGTTGGCAGTAACAGTTTTAATTTTTAGGTTTCACTCTGTTTTCTCCTATATGGATACATGTAGGTGGAACTCTAAATCAAAGAAAGATTGTGATAGCTCTTTGAAACTTGACACAATAAAGTAGTTCCAAGTTCCATCACTATGGTTTGTTTCCTATTGATGTAGCCCTTAGCAGAGACTGGCGCAAATCACTTTCATGGAAAGGGGTTGCCAAGCATCCAAAAAACTACGAGTTTCCTGAAATCTCAGCACACATTTTTTCACCCAATCTTCATGACACTTTCAGGTAATAATCACTACCCTAATCCCGTTGGCTCACCAAATTTCATTCTTCTAGGTTAAACCATTCGTTTTCAGTAACAGTTTTAATTTTTAGGTTTCACTCTGTTTTCTCCTATATGGATACATGTTTTTGGAACTCTAAATCAAACACGGTTTGTGCTAGCTCTTTGAAACTTGACACAATAAAATAGTTCTAATTTCTATCTCTATGGTTTGTTTCCTATTGATGTAGCCCTAAGCAGAGACTGGCGCAAATCACTTTAATGGAAAGGGGTTGCCAAGCTTCCAAAAAACTAAGTTTCCTGAAATCTCAGCACAGATTTTTTCACCCAACCTTGATGACACTTTCAGAAAATGATCAGTACCCCAATCACACTTGGTTCACCAAATTTTGTTCTTCTAGGTTAAACCGTTCATTGGCAGTAACAGTTTTAATTTTTAGGTTTCACTCTGTTTTCTCCTATATGTATACATGTAGTTGGAACTCTAAATCAAACACGGTTTGTGCTAGCTCTTTGAAACTTGACAAAATAAAGTAGTTCCAAGTTCTATCTCGATGGTTTGTTTCCTATTGATGCAGCCCTAAGCAGATACTGGCGCAAATCACTTTCGTGGAAAGGGGTTGCGAAGCTTCCAAAAAACTACGAGTTTCCTGAAATCTCAGCACACATTTTTTCACCCAATCTGGATGACACTTTCAGGTAGAGATCAGTACCCGAATCCCACTGGCTCACCAAATTACGTTCTTCTAGGTTAAACCGTTCGTTGGCAGTAAGAGTTTTAATTTTTAATTTTCAATATGTTTTTTCCTATATGGATACATGTAGTTGGGACTCTAAATCAAACACGGTTTGTGCTAGCTCTTTGAAACTTGACACAATAAAATATTTCCAAGTTCTAACTCTATGGTTTTTTCCTATTAATGTAGCCCTTAGCAGAGACTGGCGCAAATCACTTTCATGGAAAGGGGTTGCCAACCTTCCAAAAAACTATGAGTTTCCTGAAATCCCAGCACACATTTTTTCACCCAATCTTGATGACACTTTCAGGTAATGATCAGTACCCGAATCCCACTTGGCTCACCAAATTTCGTTCTTCTAGGTTAAACCGTTCGTTGGCAGTAACAGTTTTAATTTTTAGGTTTCATTCTGTTTTCTCCTATATGGATACATAAATTGGAACTCTAAATCAAACACGGTTTGTGCTAGCTCTTTGAAACTTGACACAATAAAGTAGTTCCAAGTTCTATCTCAATGGTTTGTTTCCTATTGATGTAGCCCTAAGCAGAGACTGGCGCAAATCACGTTATTGGAAAGGGGTTGCCAACCTTCCAAAAAACTATGAGTTTCCTGAAATCTGAGCACACATTTTTTCACCCAATCTTGATGACACTTTCAGGTAATGATCAGTACTCTAATCCCACTTGGCTCACCAAATTTCATTCTTCTATGTTAAACCTTTCGTTGGCAGTAACAGTTTTAATTTTTAGGTTTCACTCTGTTTTCACCTATATGAATACATGTAGTTGGAACTCTAAATCAAACACGGTTTGTTCTAGCTCTTTTAAACTTGACACGATAAAATAGTTCTAATTTCTATCTCTCTGGTTTGTTTCCTATTGATGTAGCACTAAGCAGAGACTGGTGCAAATCACTTTCATGAAAAGGGGTTGCCAAGCTTCCAAAAAACTACGATTTTCCTGAAATCTCAGCACACATTTTTTCACCCAATCTTGATGACACTTTCAGGTAATGATCAGTACCCCAATCCCACTTGGCTCACCAAATTTCGTACTTCTAGGTTAAACCATTCGTTGGCAGTAACAGTTTTAATTTTTAGGTTTCACTCTGTTTTCTCCTATATGGATACATGTAGTTGGAACTCTAAATCAAAGACGGTTTGTGCTAGCTCTTTGAAACTTGACACAGTAAAGTAGTTCCAAGTTCTATCTCTATGGTTTGTTTCCTATTGATGTAGCCCTAAGCAGAGACTGGTGCAAATCACTTTCATGGAAAGGGGTTGCCAAGCTTCCAAAAAACTACGAGTTTCCTGAAATCTCAGCACACATTTTTTCACCCAATCTTGATGGCACTTTCAGGTAATGATCAGTACCGCAATCCAACTTGGCTCAGCCAATTTCGTTCTTCTAGGTTAAACCGTTCGTTGGCAGTAACAGTTTTAATTTTTAGGTTTCACTCTGTTTTCTCCCATATGGATACAAGTAGTTGGGACTCTAAATCAAACACGGTTTGTGCTAGCTCTTTGAAACTTGACACAATAAAGTAGTTCCAAGTTCTATCTCTATGGTTTGTTTCCTATTGATGTAGCCCTACGCAGAGACTGGCGCAAATCTCTTTCATGGAAAGGGGTTGCCAAGCTTCCAAAAAACAACGAGTTTCCTGAAATCTCAGCACACATTTTTTCACCCAATCTTGATGACACTTTCAGGTAAAGATCAGTACCCCAATCCCACTTGGCTCCCCGAATATCGTTCTTCTAGGTTAAACCGTTCGTTGGCAGTAACATTTTAATTTTTTAGGTTTCACTCTGTTTTCTCCTATATGGATACTTGTAGTTGGAACTCTAAATCAAACACGGTTTGTGCTAGCTCTTTGAAACTTGACACAATAAAGTAGTTCCAAGTTGTATCTCTATGGCTTGTTTCCTATTGATGTAGCCCTAAGCAGAGACCGGCGCAAATCACTTTCATGGAAAGGGGTTGCCAAGCTTCCAAAAAACTCCGAGTTTCCTGAGTCTCAGCACACATTTTTTCACAAAATCTTGATGACACTTTCAGGTAATGATCAGTACCCCAATCCCACTTGGCTCACCAAATTTTGTTCTTCTAGGTTAAACCGTTCGTTGGCAGTAACAGTTTTAATTTTTAGGTTTCACTCTGTTTTCTCCTATATGGATACATGTAGTTGGAACTCTAAATCAAACACGGTTTGTGCTAGCTCTTTGAAACTTGACACAATAAAGTAGTTCCAAGTTCTATATCTATGTTTTTTTCCTATTGATGTAGCCCTAAGCAGAGACTGGCGCAAATCACTTTCATGGAAAGGGGTTGCCAAGCTTCCAAAAAACTACGAGTTTCCTGAAATCTCAGCACACATTTTTTCACCCAATCTTGATGACACTTTCAGGTAAAGATCAGTACCCCAATCCCACTTGGCTTCCCGAAAATCGTTCTTCTAGGTTAAACCGTTCGTTGGCAGTAACAGTTATAATTTTTAGGTTTCACTCCATTTTCTCCTATATGGATATATGTCGTTGGAACTCTAAATCAAACACGGTTTGTGCTAGCTCTTTGAAACTTGACACAATAAAGTAGTTCCAAGTTGTATCTCTATGACTTGTTTCCTATTGATGTAGTCCTAAGCAGAGACCGGCGCAAATCACTTTCATTGAAAGGGGTTGCCAAGCTTCCAAAAAAACTACGAGTTTCCTGAAATCTCAGCACACATTTTTTGACCCAATCTTGATGACGCATTCAGGTAATGATCAGTACCCCAATCCCACTTGGCTCCCCAAATTTCGTTCTTCTAGTTTAAACCGTTCGTTGGCAGTGACAGTTTTAATTTTTAGGTTTCACTCTGTTTTCTCCTATATGGATACATGTAGTTGGAACTCTAAATCAAACACGGTTTGTGCTAGCTCTTTGAAACTTGACAAAATAAAGTAGTTGCATGTTCTATCTCTATGGTTTGTTTCATATTGATGTAGCCCTAAGTAGAGTCTGGCGCAAATCACTTTCATGGAAAGGGGTGCCAAGCTTCCAAAATCTACGACTTTCCTGAAATCTCAGCACACATTTTTTCACCCAATCTTGATGAAACTTTCAGGTAATGATCAGTACCCCATTCCACTTGGTTCACCAAATTTCGTTCTTCTAGGTTAAACCGTTCGTTGGCAGTAACAGTTATAATTTTTAGGTTTCACTGTTTTCTCCTATATGGATAAATGTAGTTGGAACTCTAAATCAAACACGGTTTGTGCTAGCTCTTTGAAACTTGACACAATGAAGTAGTTCCAAGTCCTATCTCTATGGTTTGTCTCCTATTGATATAGCCCTAAGCAGAGACTGGCGCAAATCACTTTCATGGAAAGGGGTTGCCAAGCTTCCAAAAAACTACGAGTTTCCTGAAATCTCAGCACACATTTTTTCACCCAATCTTGATGACACTTTTAGGTAATGATCAGTACCCCAATCCCACTTGGCTCACCAAATTTCGTTCTTCAAGATTAGACCGTTCGTTGGTACTAAGAGATTTAATTTTTAGGTTTCACTCTGTTTCTCCTATATGGATACATGTAGTTGGAACTCTAAATCAAACAGGGTTTGTGCTAGCTCTTTGAAACTTGACACAATAAAGTAGTTCCAAGTTGTATCTCTATGGCTTTTTTCCTATTGATGTAGCCCTAAGCAGAGACCGGCTCAAATCACTTTCATGGAAAGGGGTTGCCAAGCTTCCAAAAAACTACGAGTTTCCTGAAATCTCAGCACACATTTTTTCACCCAATCTTGATGACACTTTCAGGCAATGATCAGTACCCCAATCCCACTTGGCTCACCAAATTTTGTTATTCCAGGTTAAACCGTTTGTTGGCAGTAACAGTTTTAATTTTTAGGTTTCACTCTGTTTTCTCCTATATGGATACATGTAGTTGGAACTCTAAATCAAACACGGTTTGTGCTAGCTCTTTGAAACTTTACACAATAAAGTAGTTCCAAGTTGTATCTCTTTGGTTTGTTTCCTATTGATGTAGACCTAAGCAGAGACCGGCGCAAATCACTTTCATGGAAAGGGGTTGCCAAGCTTCCAAAAAACTACGAGTTTCCTGAAATCTCAGCACACATTTTTTCACCCAATCTTGATGACACTTTCAGGTAATGATCAGTACCCTAATCCCGTTGGCTCACCAAATTTTATTCTTCTAGGTTAAACCGTTCGTTGGCAGTAACAGTTTTAATTTTTAGGTTTCACTCTGTTTTCTCCTATATGGATACATGTAGTTGGAACTCTAAATCAAACAGGGTTTGTGCGAGCTCTTTGAAACTTGAGACAATAAAGTAGTACCAAGTTCTATCTCTATGGTTTGTTTCCTATTGATGTAGCCCTAAGTAGAGTCTGGCGCAAATCACTTTCATTGAAAGGGGTGCCAAGCTTCCAAAATCTACGACTTTCCTGAAATCTCAGCACACATTTTTTCACAAAATCTTGATGACACATTCAGGTAATGATCAATACCCCAATCCCACTTGACTCACCAAATTTCGTTCTTCTAGGTTAAACCGTTCGTTGGCAGTAACAGTTTTAATTTTTGGTTTCACTCTGTTTCTCCTATATGGATACATGTAGTTGGAACTCTAAATCAAACAGGGTTTGTGCTAGCTCTTTGAAACTTGACACAATAAAGTAGTTCCAAGTTCTATCTCTATGGTTTGTTTCCTATTGATGTAGCCCTAAGCAGAGACCAGCACAAATCACTTTCATGGAAAAGGGTTGCCAACCTTCCAAAAAACTACGAGTTTCCTGAGTCTCAGCACACATTTTTTCACAAAATCTTGATGACACTTTCAGGTAATGATCAGTACCCCAATCCCACTTGGCTCACCAAATTTTGTTCTTCTAGGTTAAACCGTTCGTTGGCAGTAACAGTTTTAATTTTTAGGTTTCACTCTGTTTTCTCCTATATGGATACATGTAGTTGGAACTCTAAATCAAACACGGTTTGTGCTAGCTCTTTGAAACTTGACACAATAAAGTAGTTCCAAGTTCTATATCTATGTTTTTTTCCTATTGATGTAGCCCTAAGCAGAGACTGGCGCAAATCACTTTCATGGAAAGGGGTTGCCAAGCTTCCAAAAAACTACGAGTTTCCTGAAATCTCAGCACACATTTTTTCACCCAATCTTGATGACACTTTCAGGTAAAGATCAGTACCCCAATCCCACTTGGCTTCCCGAAAATCGTTCTTCTAGGTTAAACCGTTCGTTGGCAGTAACAGTTATAATTTTTAGGTTTCACTCCATTTTCTCCTATATGGATATATGTCGTTGGAACTCTAAATCAAACACGGTTTGTGCTAGCTCTTTGAAACTTGACACAATAAAGTAGTTCCAAGTTGTATCTCTATGACTTGTTTCCTATTGATGTAGTCCTAAGCAGAGACCGGCGCAAATCACTTTCATTGAAAGGGGTTGCCAAGCTTCCAAAAAAACTACGAGTTTCCTGAAATCTCAGCACACATTTTTTGACCCAATCTTGATGACGCATTCAGGTAATGATCAGTACCCCAATCCCACTTGGCTCCCCAAATTTCGTTCTTCTAGTTTAAACCGTTCGTTGGCAGTGACAGTTTTAATTTTTAGGTTTCACTCTGTTTTCTCCTATATGGATACATGTAGTTGGAACTCTAAATCAAACACGGTTTGTGCTAGCTCTTTGAAACTTGACAAAATAAAGTAGTTGCATGTTCTATCTCTATGGTTTGTTTCATATTGATGTAGCCCTAAGTAGAGTCTGGCGCAAATCACTTTCATGGAAAGGGGTGCCAAGCTTCCAAAATCTACGACTTTCCTGAAATCTCAGCACACATTTTTTCACCCAATCTTGATGAAACTTTCAGGTAATGATCAGTACCCCATTCCACTTGGTTCACCAAATTTCGTTCTTCTAGGTTAAACCGTTCGTTGGCAGTAACAGTTATAATTTTTAGGTTTCACTGTTTTCTCCTATATGGATAAATGTAGTTGGAACTCTAAATCAAACACGGTTTGTGCTAGCTCTTTGAAACTTGACACAATGAAGTAGTTCCAAGTCCTATCTCTATGGTTTGTCTCCTATTGATATAGCCCTAAGCAGAGACTGGCGCAAATCACTTTCATGGAAAGGGGTTGCCAAGCTTCCAAAAAACTACGAGTTTCCTGAAATCTCAGCACACATTTTTTCACCCAATCTTGATGACACTTTTAGGTAATGATCAGTACCCCAATCCCACTTGGCTCACCAAATTTCGTTCTTCAAGATTAGACCGTTCGTTGGTACTAAGAGATTTAATTTTTAGGTTTCACTCTGTTTCTCCTATATGGATACATGTAGTTGGAACTCTAAATCAAACAGGGTTTGTGCTAGCTCTTTGAAACTTGACACAATAAAGTAGTTCCAAGTTGTATCTCTATGGCTTTTTTCCTATTGATGTAGCCCTAAGCAGAGACCAGCTCAAATCACTTTCATGGAAAGGGGTTGCCAAGCTTCCAAAAAACTACGAGTTTCCTGAAATCTCAGCACACATTTTTTCACCCAATCTTGATGACACTTTCAGGCAATGATCAGTACCCCAATCCCACTTGGCTCACCAAATTTTGTTATTCCAGGTTAAACCGTTTGTTGGCAGTAACAGTTTTAATTTTTAGGTTTCACTCTGTTTTCTCCTATATGGATACATGTAGTTGGAACTCTAAATCAAACACGGTTTGTGCTAGCTCTTTGAAACTTTACACAATAAAGTAGTTCCAAGTTGTATCTCTTTGGTTTGTTTCCTATTGATGTAGACCTAAGCAGAGACCGGCGCAAATCACTTTCATGGAAAGGGGTTGCCAAGCTTCCAAAAAACTACGAGTTTCCTGAAATCTCAGCACACATTTTTTCACCCAATCTTGATGACACTTTCAGGTAATGATCAGTACCCTAATCCCGTTGGCTCACCAAATTTTATTCTTCTAGGTTAAACCGTTCGTTGGCAGTAACAGTTTTAATTTTTAGGTTTCACTCTGTTTTCTCCTATATGGATACATGTAGTTGGAACTCTAAATCAAACAGGGTTTGTGCGAGCTCTTTGAAACTTGAGACAATAAAGTAGTACCAAGTTCTATCTCTATGGTTTGTTTCCTATTGATGTAGCCCTAAGTAGAGTCTGGCGCAAATCACTTTCATTGAAAGGGGTGCCAAGCTTCCAAAATCTACGACTTTCCTGAAATCTCAGCACACATTTTTTCACAAAATCTTGATGACACATTCAGGTAATGATCAATACCCCAATCCCACTTGACTCACCAAATTTCGTTCTTCTAGGTTAAACCGTTCGTTGGCAGTAACAGTTTTAATTTTTGGTTTCACTCTGTTTCTCCTATATGGATACATGTAGTTGGAACTCTAAATCAAACAGGGTTTGTGCTAGCTCTTTGAAACTTGACACAATAAAGTAGTTCCAAGTTCTATCTCTATGGTTTGTTTCCTATTGATGTAGCCCTAAGCAGAGACCAGCACAAATCACTTTCATGGAAAAGGGTTGCCAACCTTCCAAAAAACTACGAGTTTCCTGAAATCTCAGCACACACTTTTTCACCCAATCTTGATGACACTTACAGGTAATGTTCAGTACCCCAGTGCCACTTGGCTCCCCAAATTTCGTTCTTCTAGGTTAAACCGTTCGTTGGCAGTAACAGTTTTAATTTTTAGGTTTCACTCTGTTTTCTCCTATATGTATACATGTAGTTGGAACTCTAAATCAAACACGGTTTGTGCTAGCTCGTTGAAACTTGACACAATAAAGTAGTTCCAAGTTCTATCTCTATGGTTTGTTTCCTATTGATGTAGCCCTAAGCAGAGACTGGCGCAAATCACTTTCATGGAAAGGGGTTGCCAAGTTTCCAAAAAACTACGAGTTTCCTGAAATCACAGCACACATTTTTTAACCCAATCTTGATAACACTTTCCGGTAATGATCAGTACCCCAGTGATACTTGGCTCACCAAATTTCGTTCTTCTAGGTAAACCGTTCGTTGGCAGTAACAGTTTTAATTATTAGGTTTCACTCTGTTTTCTCCTATATGGATACATGTAGATGGAACTCTAAATCAAACACGGTTTGTGCTAGCTCGTTGAAACTTGACTCAATAAAGTAGTTCCAAGTCCTATCTCTATGGTTTGTTTCCTATTGATGTAGCCCTAAGCAGAGACTGGCGCAAATCACTTTCATGGAAGGGGTTGCCAAGCTTCCAAAAAACTACGAGTTTCCTGAAATCTCAGCACATATTTTTTCACCCAATCTTGATGACACTTACATGTCATGATCAGTACACCAATGTCACTTGGCTCACCAAATTTCGTTCTTCTAGGTTAAACCGTTCGTTGGCAGTAAGAGTTTTAATTTTTAGGTTTCACTTTGTTCTCTCCTATGTGGATACACGTAGTTGGAACTCTAAATAAAACACGGTTTGTCCTATCTCTTTGAAACTTGACACAATAAAGTAGTTTTAAGTTTTATCTCTATGGTTTGTTTCTTATTGATGTAGCCCTAAGTAGAGACCGGGGCAAATCCCTTTCATGGAAATGGGTTGCGAAGCTTACAAAAAACTACGAGTTTCCTGAAATCTCAGCACACATTTTTTCACCCAAACTTGATGGCACTTACAGGTAATGATCAGTACCGCAATGCCACTTGGCTCACCAAATTTCGTTCTTCTACGTTAAACCGTTCGTTGGCAGTAACAGTTTTAATTTTTAGGTTTCACTCTGTTTTCTCCTATATGGATACATGTGGTTGGAAGTCTAAATCAAACACAGTTTTTGCTAGCTCTTTGAAACTTGACACAATAAAATAGTTCCAAGTTCTATCTCTATGGTTTGTTTTCTATTGATGTAGCCCTAAGCAGAGACCGGCGCAAATCACTTTCATGTAAAGGGGTTGCCAAGCTTCCAAAAAACTACGAGTTACCTGAAATCTCAGGACACATTTTTTCTCCCAATCTTGATAACACTTACAGTAATGATCAGTACCCCAATGCCACTTGGCTCACCAAATTTCGTTCTTCTAGGTAAAACCGTTCCTTGGCAGTAACAGTTTTAATTTTTAGGTATCACTCTGTCTTCTCCTATATGGATACATGTAGTTGGAACTCTAAATCAAACACGGTTTGTGCTAGCTCTTTGAAACTTGACACAATAAGTAGTTCCAAGTTCTTTCTCTATGGATTGTTTCCTATTGATGTAGCCCCAAGCAGAGACCGGCGCAAATCACTTTCATGGAAAAGTGTTGCCAAGCTTCCAAAAAACTAAGAGTTTCCTGAAATCTCAGCACACATTTTTTCACCCAATCTTGATGACACTTTCAGGTAATGATCAGTACCCCAATCACACGTGGCTCACCAAATTTCGTTCTTCTAGGTTTAACCGTTCATTGGCAGTAACAGTTTTAATTTTTAGGTTTCACTCTGTTTTCTCCTATATGGATACATGTAGTTGGAACTCTAAATCAAACACGGTTTGTGCTAGCTGTTTGAAACTTGACACAATAAAGTAGTTCCAAGTTCTATCTCCATGGATTGTTTGCTATTCATGTAGCCCTAAGCAGAGACCGGCGCAAATCACTTTCATGGAAAGGGGTTGCCAAGCTTCCAAAAAACTACGAGTTTCCTGAAATATCAGCACACATTTTTTCACCCTGTCTTGATGACACTTTCAGGTAATGATCAGTACCCCAATCCCATTTGGCACACCAAATTTCGTTCTTCTAGGTTAAACCGTTCCTTGGGAGTAACAGTTTCAATTTTTAGGTTTCACTCTGTTTTCTCCTATATGGATACATGTAGTTGGAACTCTAAATCAAACACGGTTTGTGCTAGCTCTTTGAAACTTGACACAATAAAGTAGTTCCAAGTTCTGTCTCTATGGTTTGTTTCCTATTGATGTAGCCCTAAGCAGAGACCGGCGCAAATGACTTTCATGGAAAGGAGTTGCCAAGCTTCCAAAAAACTACGAGTTTCCTGAAATCTCAGCACACATTTTTTCACCCAATCTTGATGACACTTTCAGGTAATGATCAGTACCCCAATCACACTTGGCTCACCAAATTTCGTTCTTCTAGTTTAAACTGTTCATTGGCAGTAACAGTTTTAATTTTTAAGTTTCACTCTGTTTTCTCCTATATGGATACATGTAGTTGGAACTCTAAATCAAACACGGTTTGTGCTAGCTCTTTGAAACTTGACACAATAAAGTAGTTCCAAGTTCTATCTGTATGCTTTGTTTCCTATTGATGTAGCCCTATGCAGAAAACGGTGAAAATCACTTTCATTGAAAGGGGTTGCCAAGCTTCCAGAAAACTACGAGTTTCCTGAAATCTCAGCACACATTTTTTCACCCAATCATGATGACACATACATGTCATGATCAGTACACCAGTGTCACTTGGCTCACCTAATTTCGTTCTTCTAGGTTAAAAAGTTCCTTGGCAGTAAGAGTTTTAATTCTTAGGTTTCACTCTGTTTTCTCCTATATGGATTCATGTAGTTGGAACTCTAAATCAAACACGGTTTGTGCTAGCTCTTTGAAACTTGACACAATAAAGTACTTCCAAGTTCTATCTCTATGGTTTGTTTCCTATTGATGTAGTCCTAAGCAGAGACTGAAGCAAATCACTTTCATGGAAAGGGGTTGCCAAGCTTCCAAAAAACTACGAGTTTCCTGAAATCTCAGCACACATTTTTTCACCCTGTCTTGATGACACTTTCAGGTAATGATCAGTACCCCATCCCACTTGGCACACCAAATTTCGTTTTTCTAGATTAAACGGTTCCTTGGCAGTAACAGTTTTAATTTTTAGGTTTCACTCTGTTTTCTCCTATATGGATACATGTAGTTGGAACTCTAAATCAAACACGGTTTGTGCTAGCTCTTTGAAACTTGACACAATAAAGTACTTCCAAGTTCTATCTCTATGGTTTGTTTCCTATTGATGTAGTCCTAAGCAGAGACTGGCGCAAATCACATTCATGTAAAGGGGTTGCCAAGCTTCCAAAAAAATACAAGTTTCCTGAAATCTCAGCACACATTTTTTCACCCAATCTTGATGACACTTTCAGGTAATGATCAGTACCCATTCCCACTTGGCTCACCAAATTTCGTTCTTCTAGGTTAAACCGTTCATTGGCAGTAACAGTTTAAATTCTTAGGTTTCACTCTGTTTTCTCTTATAAGGATACATGTAGTTGGAACTCTAAATCAAACACGGTTTGTGCTAGCTCTTTGAAACTTGACACAATAAAGTAGTTCCAAGTTCTGTCTCTATGGTTTGTTTCCTATTGATGTAGCCCTAAGCAGAGACCAGCGCAAATCACTTTCATGGAAAGGGGTTGCCAAGCTTCCAAAACTACGAGTTTCCTGAAAATTCAGCACACATTTTTTCACCCAATCTTGATGACACTTTCAGGTAATGATCAGTACCCCAATCACACTTGGCTCACCAAATTTCGTTCTTCTAGGTTAAACCGTTCGTTGGCAGTAACAGTTTTAATTTTTAGGTTTCACTCTGTTTTCTCCTCTATGGATACATGTAGTTGGAACTCTAAATCAAACACGGTTTGTGGTAGCTCTTTGAAACTTGACACAATAAATTAGTTACAAGTTCTATCTCTATGGTTTGTTTCCTATTGATGTAGCCCTAAGCAGAGACCGGTGCAAATCACTTTCATGGAAAGGGGTTGCCAAGCTTCCAAAAAACTACGAGTTTCCTGAAGTCACAGCACACATTTTTACACCCAATCTTGATGACACTTTCAGGTAATGATCAGTACCCCAATCCCACTTGGCTCACCAAATTTCGTTCTTCTAGGTTAAACCGTTCGTTGGCAGTAACAGTTTTAATTTTTAGGTTTCACTCTGTTTTCTCGTATATGGATACATGTAGTTGGAACTCTAAATCAAACACGGTTTGCGCTCGCTCTTGGAAATTTGACACAAAACAGTAGATCAAAGTTCTATCTCTATGGTTTGTTTCTTATTGATGTAGCCCTAAGCATAGAAAGGCGCAAATCTCTTTCATGGAAAGGTGTTGCCAAGCTTCCAAAAAACTACGATTTTCCTGAAATCTCAACACACATTTTTTCACCCAATTTTAATGACACTTTCAGGTAATGATCAGTACCCAATCCCACTTGGCTCACCAGATTTCGTTCTTCTAGGTTCAACCGATGTTGGCAGTAACAGTTTTAATTTTTAGGTTTCACTCTGTTTTCTCCTATATGGATACATGTAGTTGGAACTCTAAATCAAACATGGTTTGTGCTAGCTCTTTGAAACTTGACAAAATAAAGTAGTTCCAAGTTCTATCTGTATGGTTTGTTTTCTATTGATGTAGCCCTAAGCAGAGACTGGTGCAAATCACTTTCATGGAAAGGGGTTGCCAACCTTCCAAAAAACTACGAGTTTCCTGAAATATCAGCACACATTTTTTCACCCTGTCTTGATGACACTTTCAGGTAATGATCAGTACCCCAATCCCACTTGGCAAACCAAATTTCGTTCTTCTAGGTTAAACCGTTCGTTGGCAGTAACAGTTTTAATTTTTAGGTTTCACTCTGTTTTCTCCTATATGGATACATGTACTTGGAACTCTAAATCAAACACGGTTTCTGCTAGCTCTTTGAAACTTGACACAATAAGTAGTTCCAAGTTCTTTCTCTATGGATTGTTTCCTATTGATGTAGCCCTAAGCAGAGACCGGCGCAAATCACTTTCATGCAAAAGGGTTGCCAAGCTTCCAAAAAACTAAGAGTTTCCTGAAATCTCAGCACACATTTTTTCAGCCAATCTTGATGACACTTTCAGGTAATGATCAGAACCCATTCCCACTTGGCTCACCAAATATCGTTCTTCTAGGTTAAACCGTTCGTTGGCAGTAACAGTTTTAATTTTTAGGTTTCACTCTGTTTTCTCCTATATGGATACATGTAGTTGGAACTCTAAATCAAACACGGTTTGTGTTAGCTCTTTGAACCTTGACACAATAAAGTAGTTCCAAGATTTATCTCTATGGTTTGTTTCCTATTGATGTAGCCCTAAGGAGAGACTGGCGCAAATCACTTTCATGGAAAGGGGTTGCCAAGCTTCCAAAAAACTACGAGTTTCCTGAAATATCAGCACACATTTTTTCACCCTGTCTTGATGACACTTTCAGGTAATGATCAGTACCCCAATCCCACTTGGCACACCAAATTTCGTTCTTCTAGGTTAAACCGTTCCTTGGGAGTAACAGTTTTAATTTTTAGGTTTCACTCTGTTTTCTCCTATATGGATACATGTAGTTGGAACTCTAAATCAAACACGGTTTGTGCTAGCTCTTTGAAACTTGACACAATAAAGTAGTTCCAAGTTCTATCTCTATGGTTTGTTTCCTATTGATGTAGCCCTAAGCAGAGACTGGCGCAAATCACTTACATGGAAAGGGGTTGCCAAGCTTCCAAAAAACTACGAGTTTCCTGAAATCTCAGCACATATTTTTTCACCCAATCTTGATGACACTTTCAGGTAATGATCAGTACCCAATCCCACTTGGCTCACCAGATTTCGTTCTTCTAGGTTAACCCGTTCGTTGGCAGTAACAGTTTTAATTTTTAGATTTCACTCTGTTTTCTCCTATATGGATACATGTAGTTGGAACTCTAAATAAAACACGGTTTGTGCTAGCTCTTTGAAACTTGACACAATAAAGTAGTTCCAAGTTCTATAACTATGGTTTGTTTCCTATTGATGTAGTCCTAAGCAGAGACTGGCGCAAATCACTTTCATGGAAAGGGGTTGCCAAGCTTCCAAAAAACTACAAGTTTCATGAAATCTCAACACACATTTTTTGTCCCAATCTTGATAACACTTACAGGTAATGATCAGTACCCCAATGCCACTTGGCTCACCAAATTTTGTTCTTCTAGGTTAAACCGTTCGTTGGCAGTAACAGTTTTAATTTTTAGGTTTCACTCTGTTTTCCCCAATATGGATACATGTAGTTGGAACTCTAAATCAAACACGGTTTGCGCTAGCTCTTTGAAACTTGACACAATAAAGTTGTTCCAAGTTCTATCGGTAAGGTTTGTTTCCTATTAATGTAGCCCTAAGCAGAGAATGGCGCAAATCACTTTCATGGAAAGGGGTTGCCAAGCTTCCAAAAAACTACGTGTTTCCTGAAATCTCAGCACATATTTTTTCACCCAATCTTGATGACACATACATGTCATGATTAGTACACCAATGTCACTTGGCTCACCAAATTTCGTTCTTCTAGGTTAAACCGTTCGTTTGCAGTAACAATTTTAATTTTTAGGTTTCACTCTGTTTTCTCCTATATGGATACATGTAGTTGGAACTCTAAATCAAACACGGTTTGTGCTAGCTCTTTGAAACTTGACACAATAAAGTAGATCTAAGTTCTATCTCTATGGTTTGTTTTCTATTGATATAGCCCTAAGCAGAGACTGGCACAAATCCCTTTCATGGAAAGGGTTGGCCAAGCTTCCAAAAAACTACGAGTTTCCTGAAATATCAGCACACATTTTTTCACCCAAAATTGGTGACACTTTCAGGTATCTATCAGTACCCGAATCCAACTTGGCTCACCAAATTTCGTTTTTCTAGGTTAAACCGTTCGTTGGCAGTAACAGTTTTAATTTTTAGATTTCACTCTGTTTTCTCCTATATGGATACATGTAGTTGGAACTCTAAATCAAACACGGTTTGTGCTAGCTCTTTGAAACTTTACACAATAAAGTAGTTCCAAGTTCTATCTCTATGGTTTGTTTCCTATTGATGTAGCCCTAAGCAGAGACTGGCGCAAATCACTTTCATGGAAAGGGTTGGCAAAGCTTCCAAAAAACTACGAGTTTCCTGAAATCTCAGCACACGTTTTTTCACCCAATCTTGATGACACTTACATGTCATGATCAGTACACCAATGTCACTTGGCTCACCAAATTTCGTTCTTCTAGGTTAAACCGTTCGTTGGCAGTAACAGTTTTAATTTTTAGGTTTCACTCTGTTTTCTCCTATATGGATACATGTAGTTGGAACTCTAAATCAAACACGGTTTGTGCTAGCTCTTTGAAACTTGACAAAATAAAGTACATCCAAGTTCTATCTCTATGCTTTGTTTCCTATTGATGTAGTCCTAAGCAGAGACTGGCGCAAATCACTTTTATGGAAAGGGGTTGCCAAGCTTCCAAAAAACTACAAGTTTCCTGAAATCTCAGCACACATTTTTTCACCCAATCTTGATGACACTTACATGTCATGATCAGTACACCAATGTCACTTGGCTCACCAAATTTCGTTCTTCTAGGTTAAACCGTTCGTTGGCAGTAACAGTTTTAATTTTTAGGTTTCACTCTGTTTTCTCCTATATGGATACATGTATTTGGAACTCTAAATCAAACCTGGTTTGTGCTAGCTCTTTGAAACTTGACACAGTAAAGTAGTTCCAAGTTCTATCTCTATGGTTTGTTTCCTATTGATGTAGCCCTAAGGAGAGACTGGCGCAAATCACTTTCATGGAAAGGGGTTGCCAAGCTTCCAAAAATCTACGAGTTTCCTGAAATCTCAGCACACATTTTTTCACCCAATCTTGATGACACTTACATGTCATGATCAGTACACCAATGTCACTTGGCTCACCAAATTTCGTTCTTCTAGATTAAACCGTTCGTTGGCAGTAACAGTTTTAATTTTTAGGTTTCACTCTGTTTTCTCCTATATGGATACATGTAGTTGGAACTCTAAATCAAACACGGTTTGTGCTAGCTCTTTGAAACTTGACAAAATAAAGTACATCCAATTCTATCTCTATGCTTTGTTTCCTATTGTTGTAGTCCTAAGCAGAGACTGGCGCAAATCACTTTCATGGAAAGGGGTTGCCAAGCTTCCAAAAAAGTACAAGTTTCCTGAAATATCAGCACACATTTTTTCACCCAATCTTGATGACACTTTCAGGTAATGATCAGTACCCATTCCCACTTGGCTCACCAAATTTCGTTCTTCTAGGTTAAACCGTTCGTTGGCAGTAACAGTTTTAATTTTTAGGTTTCACTCTGTTTTCTCCTATATGGATACATGTAGTTGGAACTCTAAATCAAACACGGTTTGTGCTAGCTCTTTGAAACTTGACACCATAAAGTAGTTCCAAGTTCTGTCTCTATGGTTTGTTTCCTATTGATGTAGCCCTAAGCAGAGACTGGTGCAAATCACTTTCATGGAAAGGGGTTGCCAAGCTTCCACAAAACTACGAGTTTCCTGAAATATCAGCACACATTTTTTCACCCTGTCTTGATGACACTTTCAGGTAATGATCAGTACCCCAATCCCACTTGGCAAACCAAATTTCGTTCTTCTAGGTTAAACCGTTCGTTGGCAGTAACAGTTTTAATTTTTAGGTTTCACTCTGTTTTCTCCTATATGGATACATGTACTTGGAACTCTAAATCAAACACGGTTTCTGCTAGCTCTTTGAAACTTGACACAATAAAGTAGTTCCAAGTTCTATCTCTATGGTTTGTTTCCTATTAATGTAGTCCTAAGCAGAGACTGGGGCAAATCACTTTCATGGAAAGGGGTTGCCAAGCTTCCAAAAAACTACAAGATTCCTGAAATCTCAGCACATATTTTTTCAGCCAATCTTGATGACACTTTCAGGTAATGATCAGAACCCATTCCCACTTGGCTCACCAAATTTCGTTCTTCTAGGTTAAACCGTTCGTTGGCAGTAACAGTTTTAATTTTTAGGTTTCACTCTGTTTTCTCCTATATGGATACATGTAGTTGGAACTCTAAATCAAACACGGTTTGTGTTAGCTCTTTGAACCTTGACACAATAAAGTAGTTCCAAGTTTTATCTCTATGGTTTGTTTCCTATTGATGTAGCCCTAAGGAGAGACTGGCGCAAATCACTTTCATGGAAAGGGGTTGCCAAGCTTCCAAAAAACTACGAGTTTCCTGAAATATCAGCACACATTTTTTCACCCTGTCTTGATGACACTTTCAGGTAATGATCAGTACCCCAATCCCACTTGGCACAGCAAATTTCGTTCTTCTAGGTTAAACCGTTCCTTGGGAGTAACAGTTTTAATTTTTAGGTTTCAATCTGTTTTCTCCTATATGGATACATGTAGTTGGAACTCTAAATCAAACACGGTTTGTGCTAGCTCTTTGAAACTTGACACAATAAAGTAGTTCCAAGTTCTATCTCTATGGTTTGTTTCCTATTGATGTAGCCCTAAGCAGAGACTGGCGCAAATCACTTACATGGAAAGGGGTTGCCAAGCTTCCAAAAAACTACGAGTTTCCTGAAATCTCAGCACATATTTTTTCACCCAATCTTGATGACACTTTCAGGTAATGATCAGTACCCAATCCCACTTGGCTCACCAGATTTCGTTCTTCTAGGTTAACCCGTTCGTTGGCAGTAACAGTTTTAATTTTTAGGTTTCACTCTGTTTTCCCCTATATGGATACATGTAGTTGGAACTCTAAATCAAACACGGTTTGTGCTAGCTCTTTGAAACTTGACACCATAAAGTAGTTCCAAGTTCTGTCTCTATGGTTTGTTTCCTATTGATGTAGCCCTAAGCAGAGACTGGTGCAAATCACTTTCATGGAAAGGGGTTGCCAAGCTTCCAAAAAACTACGAGTTTCCTGAAATATCAGCACACATTTTTTCACCCTGTCTTGATGACACTTTCAGGTAATGATCAGTACCCCAATCCCACTTGGCAAACCAAATTTCGTTCTTCTAGGTTAAACCGTTCCTTGGCAGTAACAGTTTTAATTTTTAGGTTTCACTCTGTTTTCTCCTATATGGATACATGTACTTGGAACTCTAAATCAAACACGGTTTCTGCTAGCTCTTTGAAACTTGACACAATAAAGTAGTTCCAAGTTCTATCTCTATGGTTTGTTTCCTATTAATGTAGTCCTAAGCAGAGACTGGGGCAAATCACTTTCATGGAAAGGGGTTGCCAAGCTTCCAAAAAACTACAAGATTCCTGAAATCTCAGCACACATTTTTTCAGCCAATCTTGATGACACTTTCAGGTAATGATCAGAACCCATTCCCACTTGGCTCACCAAATTTCGTTCTTCTAGGTTAAACCGTTCGTTGGCAGTAACAGTTTTAATTTTTAGGTTTCACTCTGTTTTCTCCTATATGGATACATGTAGTTGGAACTCTAAATCAAACACGGTTTGTGTTAGCTCTTTGAACCTTGACACAATAAAGTAGTTCCAAGTTTTATCTCTATGGTTTGTTTCCTATTGATGTAGCCCTAAGGAGAGACTGGCGCAAATCACTTTCATGGAAAGGGGTTGCCAAGCTTCCAAAAAACTACGAGTTTCCTGAAATATCAGCACACATTTTTTCACCCTGTCTTGATGACACTTTCAGGTAATGATCAGTACCCCAATCCCACTTGGTACAGCAAATTTCGTTCTTCTAGGTTAAACCGTTCCTTGGGAGTAACAGTTTTAATTTTTAGGTTTCAATCTGTTTTCTCCTATATGGATACATGTAGTTGGAACTCTAAATCAAACACGGTTTGTGCTAGCTCTTTGAAACTTGACACAATAAAGTAGTTCCAAGTTCTATCTCTATGGTTTGTTTCCTATTGATGTAGCCCTAAGCAGAGACTGGCGCAAATCACTTACATGGAAAGGGGTTGCCAAGCTTCCAAAAAACTACGAGTTTCCTGAAATCTCAGCACATATTTTTTCACCCAATCTTGATGACACTTTCAGGTAATGATCAGTACCCAATCCCACTTGGCTCACCAGATTTCGTTCTTCTAGGTTAACCCGTTCGTTGGCAGTAACAGTTTTAATTTTTAGGTTTCACTCTGTTTTCCCCTATATGGATACATGTAGTTGGAACTCTAAATCAAACACGGTTTGTGCTAGCTCTTTGAAACTTGACACCATAAAGTAGTTCCAAGTTCTGTCTCTATGGTTTGTTTCCTATTGATGTAGCCCTAAGCAGAGACTGGTGCAAATCACTTTCATGGAAAGGGGTTGCCAAGCTTCCAAAAAACTACGAGTTTCCTGAAATATCAGCACACATTTTTTCACCCTGTCTTGATGACACTTTCAGGTAATGATCAGTACCCCAATCCCACTTGGCAAACCAAATTTCGTTCTTCTAGGTTAAACCGTTCGTTGGCAGTAACAGTTTTAATTTTTAGGTTTCACTCTGTTTTCTCCTATATGGATACATGTACTTGGAACTCTAAATCAAACACGGTTTCTGCTAGCTCTTTGAAACTTGACACAATAAAGTAGTTCCAAGTTCTATCTCTATGGTTTGTTTCCTATTAATGTAGTCCTAAGCAGAGACTGGGGCAAATCACTTTCATGGAAAGGGGTTGCCAAGCTTCCAAAAAACTACAAGATTCCTGAAATCTCAGCACACATTTTTTCAGCCAATCTTGATGACACTTTCAGGTAATGATCAGAACCCATTCCCACTTGGCTCACCAAATTTCGTTCTTCTAGGTTAAACCGTTCGTTGGCAGTAACAGTTTTAATTTTTAGGTTTCACTCTGTTTTCTCCTATATGGATACATGTAGTTGGAACTCTAAATCAAACACGGTTTGTGTTAGCTCTTTGAACCTTGACACAATAAAGTAGTTCCAAGTTTTATCTCTATGGTTTGTTTCCTATTGATGTAGCCCTAAGGAGAGACTGGCGCAAATCACTTTCATGGAAAGGGGTTGCCAAGCTTCCAAAAAACTACGAGTTTCCTGAAATATCAGCACACATTTTTTCACCCTGTCTTGATGACACTTTCAGGTAATGATCAGTACCCCAATCCCACTTGGTACAGCAAATTTCGTTCTTCTAGGTTAAACCGTTCCTTGGGAGTAACAGTTTTAATTTTTAGGTTTCAATCTGTTTTCTCCTATATGGATACATGTAGTTGGAACTCTAAATCAAACACGGTTTGTGCTAGCTCTTTGAAACTTGACACAATAAAGTAGTTCCAAGTTCTATCTCTATGGTTTGTTTCCTATTGATGTAGCCCTAAGCAGAGACTGGCGCAAATCACTTACATGGAAAGGGGTTGCCAAGCTTCCAAAAAACTACGAGTTTCCTGAAATCTCAGCACATATTTTTTCACCCAATCTTGATGACACTTTCAGGTAATGATCAGTACCCAATCCCACTTGGCTCACCAGATTTCGTTCTTCTAGATTAACCCGTTCGTTGGCAGTAACAGTTTTAATTTTTAGATTTCACTCTGTTTTCTCCTATATGGATACATGTAGTTGGAACTCTAAATAAAACACGGTTTGTGCTAGCTCTTTGAAACTTGACACAATAAAGTAGTTCCAAGTTCTGTCTCTATGGTTTGTTTCCTATTGATGTAGCCCTAAGCAGAGACCAGCGCAAATCACTTTCATGGAAAGGGGTTGCCAAGCTTCCAAAAAACTACAATTTTCCTAAAATCAGCACACATTTTTTCACCCAATCTTGATGAGACTTTCAGGTAATGATCAGTACCCCAATCACACTTGGCTCACCAAATTTCGTTCTTCTAGGTTAAACTGTTCGTTGGCAGTAACAGTTTTAATTTTTAGGTTTCACTCTGTTTTCTCCTATATGGATACATGTATTTGGAACTCTAAATCAAACACGGTTTGTGCTAGCTCTTTGAAACTTGACACAATAAAGTAGTTCCAAGTTCTATCTCTATGGTTTGTTTCCTATTGATGTAGTCCTAAGCAGAGACTGGCGCAAATCACTTTCATGGAAAGGGGTTGGCAAGCTTCCAAAAATCTTCGAGTTTCCTGAAATCTCACCACACATTTTTTCACCCAATCTTGGTGACACTTTCAGGTAACTATCAGTACCCGAATCCAACTTGGCTCACCAAATTTCGTTTTTCTAGGTTAAACCGTTCGTTGGCAGTAACAGTTTTAAATTTTTGGTTTCACTCTGTTTTCTCCTATATGGATACATGTAGTTGGAACTCTAAATCAAACACGGTTTGTGCTAGCTCTTTGAAACTTTACACAATAAAATAGTTACAAGTTCTATCTCTATGGTTTGTTTTCTATTGATGTAGCCCTAAGGAGAGACTGGCGCAAATCACTTTCATGGAAATGGGTTGCCAAGCTTCCAAAAATCTACGAGTTTCCTGAAATCTCAGCACACATTTTTTGACCCAATTTTGATGACACTTACATGTCATGATCAGTACACCAATGTCACTTGGCTCACCAAATTTCGTTCTTCTAGGTTAAACCGTTCGTTGGCAGTAACAGTTTTAATTTTTAGGTTTCACTCTGTTTTCTCCTATATGGATACATGTAGTTGGAACTCTAAATAGAACACGGTTTGTGATAGCTCTTTGAAACTTGACACAATAAAGTACATCCAAGTTCTATCTCTATGCTTTGTTTCCTATTGATGTAGTCCTATGCAGAGACTGGCGCAAATCACTTTCATGGAAAGGTGTTGCCAAGCTTCCAAAAAACTACAAGTTTCCTGAAATCTCAGCACACATTTTTTCACCCAATCTTGATGAGATTTTCAGGTAATGATCAGTACCCCAATCACACTTGGCTCACCTAATTTCGTTCTTCTAGGTTAAACTGTTCGTTGACAGTAACAGTTTTAATTTTTAGGTTTCACGCTGTTTTCTCCTATATGGATACATGTATTTGGAACTCTAAATCAAACCTGGTTTGTGCTAGCTCTTTGAAACTTTACACAATAAAGTAGTTCCAAGTTCTATCTCTATGGTTTGTTTCCTATTGATGTAGCCCTAAGTAGAGACTGGCGCAAATAACTTTCATGGAAAGGGTAGGCCAAGCTTCCAAAAAACTATGAGTTTCCTGAAATCTCAGTACACATTTTTTCACCCAATCGTGATGACACTTACATGTCATGATCAGTACACCAATGTCACTTGGCTCACCAAATTTCGTTCTTCTTGGTTAAACCGTTCGTTGGCAGTAACAGTTTTAATTTTTAGGTTTCACTCTGTTTTCTCCTATATGGATACATGTATTTGGAACTCTGAATCAAACCTGGTTTGTGCTAGCTCTTTGAAACTTGACGCAACAAAGTAGTTCCAAGTTCTATCTCTATGGTTTGTTTCCTATTGATGTAGCCCTAAGGAGAGACTGGCGCAAATCACTTTCATGGAAAGGGGTTGCCAAGCTTCCAAAAATCTACGAGTTTTCTGAAATCTCAGCACACATTTTTTCACCCAATCTTGATGACACTTACATGTCATGATCAGTACACCAATGTCACTTGGCTCACCAAATTTCGTTCTTCTAGGTTAAACCATGCGTTGGCAGTAACAGTTTTAATTTTTAGGTTTCACTCTGTTTTCTCCTATATGGATACATGTATTTGGAACTCTAAATCAAACCTGGTTTGTGCTAGCTCTTTGAAACTTGACACAATAAAGTAGTTCCAAGTTCTATCTCTATGGTTTGTTTCCTATTGATGTAGTCCTAAGCAGAGACTGGCGCAAATCACTTTCATGGAAAGGGGTTGCCAAGCTTCCAAAAATCTACGAGTTTCCTGAAATCTCAGCACACATTTTTTCACCCAATCTTGATGACACTTACAGGTAATGATCAGTACCCCAAAGCCACTTGGCTCACCAAATTTCGTTCTTCTAGGTTAAACCGTTCCTTGGCAGTAACTGTTTTAATTTTTAGGTTTCACTCTGTTTTCTCCTATATGGATACATTTAGTTGAACTCTAAATCAAACACGGTTTGTGCTAGCTCTTTGAAACTTGACACAATAAGTAGTTCCAAGTTCTTTCTCTATGGATTGTTTCCTATTGATGTAGCCCTAAGCAGAGACCGGCGCAAATCACTTTCATGCAAAAGGGTTGCCAAGCTTCCAAAAAACTAAGAGTTTCCTGAAATCTCAGCACACATTTTTTCACCCAATCTTGATGACACTTTCAGGTAATGATCAGTACCCCAATCACACGTGGCTCACCAGATTTCGTTCTTCTAGGTTTAACCGTTCGTTGGCAGTAACAGTTTTAGTTTTTAGGTTTCACTCTGTTTTCTCCTATATGGATACATGTAGTTGGAACTCTAAATCAAACACGGTTTGTGCTAGCTGTTTGAAACTTGACACAATAAAGTAGTTCCAAGTTCTATCTCCATGGTTTGTTTCCTATTGATGTAGCCCTAACAGAGACTTGCACAAATCACTTTCATGGAAAGGGGTTGCCAAGCTTCCAAAAAACAACGAGTTTCCTGAAATCTTAGCACACATTTTTTCACCCAATCTTGATGGCACTTACAGGTAATGATCAGTACCGCAATGCCACTTGGCTCACCAAATTTCGTTCTTCTAGGTTTACCGTTCGTTGGCAGTAACAGTTTAAATTTTTAGGTTTCACTCTGTTTTCTCCTATATGGATACATGTAGTTGGAACTCTAAGTCAATCACGGTTTTTGCTAGCTCTTTGAAACTTGACACAATAATGTAGTTCCAAGTTGTATCTCTATGGCTTGTTTCCTATTGATGTAGCCCTAAGCAGAGACCGGTGCAAATCACTTTCATGGAAAGGGGTTGCCAAGCTTCCAAAAAACTAGGAGTTTCCTGGAATGTCAGCACACATTTTTTCACGCAATCTTGATGACACTTTCAGGTAATGATCAGTACCCCAATCCCACTTGGCTCACCAAATTTCGTTCTTCAAGGTTAAACCGTTCGTTGGTAGTAAGAGTTTTAATTTTTAGGTTACACTCTGTTTTCTCCTATATGGATACATGTAGTTGGAACTCTAAATCAACATGGGTTTGTGCTAGCTTTTTGAAACTTGACACAATAAAGTAGTTCCAAGTTCTATCTCTATGGTTTGTTTCCTATTGATGTAGCCCTAAGCAGAGACCGGCAAAAATCAGTTTCACGGAAAGGGTTTGCCAACCTTCCAAAAAAGTACGAGTTTCCTGAAATCTCAGCACACATTCTTTCACCCAATCTTGATGACACTTACAGGTAATGATCAGTACCCCAGTGCCACTTGGCTCACCAAATTTCGTTCTTCTAGGTAAACCGTTCATTGACAGTAACACTTTTAATTTTTAGGTTTCACTCTGTTTTCTCCTATATGGATACATGTAGTTGGAACTGTAAATCAAACACGGTTTGTGCTAGCTCTTTGAAACTTGACACAATAAAGTAGTTCCAAGTTGTATCTCTATGGCTTGTTTCCTATTGATGTAACACTAAGCAGAGACTGGCGCAAACCACTTTATGGAAAGTGGTTGCCAAGCTTCCAAAAAACTACGAGTTTCCTGAAATCTCAGCACACATTTTTTCACCCGATCTTGATGAAACTTTCAGGTAATGATCAGTACCCCAATCCCACTTGGCTCACCAAATTTCGTTCATCTGGGTTTAACCATTCGTTGGCAGGACAGTTTTAATTCTTAGGTTTCACTCTGTTTTCTACTATATGGTTACATGTAGTTGGAACTCTAAATCAAACACGGTGTGTGGTAGCTCTTTTAAATTTTACAAAATAAAGTAGTTCCAAGTTCTATCTCTATGGTTTGTTTCCTATTGATGTAGCCCTAAGCAGAGACTGGCGCAAATCACTTTCATGGCAAGGGGTTGCCAAGCTTACAAAAAACTACAAGTTTCCTGAAATCACAGCACACATTTTTTCACCCAATCTTGATGACACTTTCATGTAATGATCAGAACCCCAATCCCACTTGGCTCCCCAAATTTTGTTCTTCTAGATTAAACAGTTCGTTGGCAGTAACAGTTTTAATTTTTAGGTTTCACTCTGTTTACTCCTATATGGATACATGTAGTTGGAACTCTAAATCAAACACGGTTTGTGCTAGCTCTTTGAAACTTGACACAATAAAGTAGTTCCAAGCTCTATCTCTATGGTATGTTTCCTATTGATGTAGCCCTAAGAGGAGACTGGCGCAAATCACTTTCATGGAAAGGGGTTTCTAAGCTTCCAAAAAACTACGAGTTTCCTGAAATGTCAGCACACATTTTTTCACCCAAACTTAATGACACTTTCAGGTAATGATCAGTACCCCAATCCCACTTGGCTCACCAAATTTCGTTCTTCAAGGTTAAACCATTCGTTGGTAGTAACAGTTTTAATTTTCAGGTTACACTCTGTTTTCTCCTATATGGATACATGTAGTTGGTACTCTAAATCAAACAGGGTTTGTGTTATCTCTTTGAAACTTGACACAATTTAGTACTTCCAAGTTCTATCTCTATGGTTTGTTTCCTATTGATGTAGCCCTAAGCAGAGACCGGCACAAATCACTTTCATGGAAAGGGGTTGCCAACCTTCCAAAAAACTACGAGTTTCCTGAAATCTCAGCACAGATTTTTTCACCCAATCTTGATGACACTTACAGGTAATGATCAGTACCCCAGTGATACTTGGCTCACCAAATTTCGTTCTTCTAGGTAAACCATTCGTTGGCAGTAACAGTTTTAATTATTAGGTTTCACTCTGTTTTCTCCTATATGGATACATGTAGTTGGAACTCTAAATCAAACACGGTTTGTGCTAGCTCTTTGAAACTTGACACAATAAAGTAGTTCCAAGTTGTATCTCTATGGTTTGTTTCCTATTGATGTAGCCCTAAGCAGAGACCGGCGCAAATCACTTTCATGGAAAAGGGTTGCCAAGCTTCCAAAAACTATAAGTTTCCTGAAATCTCAGCACACATTTTTTCAACCAATCTTGATGACAGTTTCAGGTAATGATCAGTACCCCATTCCCACTTGGCTCACCAAATTTCGTTCTTCTAGGTTAAACCGTTCGTTGGCAGTAACATTTTTAATTTTTAGGTTTCACTCTGTTTTCTCCTATATGGATACATGTAGTTGGAACTCTAAATCAAACACGGTTTGTGCTAGCTCTTTGAAACTTGACACAATAAAGTAGTTCCAAGTTGTATCTCTATGGTTTGTTTCCTATTGATGTAGCCCTAAGCAGAGACCGGCGCAAATCACTTTCATGGAAAAGGGTTGCCAAGCTTCCAAAAAACTAAGAGTTTCCTGAAATCTCAGCACACATTTTTTCACCCAATCTTGATGACACTTTCAGGTAATGATCAGTACCCAATCCCACTTGGCTCACCAAATTTCGTTCTTCAATTTAAACCGTTTGTTGGTAGTAAGTGTTTTAATTTTTAGGTTACACTCTGTTTTCTCCTATATGGATACATATAGTTGGAACTCTAAATCAAAAACGGTTTGTGCTAGCTCTTTGAAACTTGACACAATAAAGTAGTTCCAAGTTCTATCTCTATGTTTTGTTTCCTATTGATGTAGCCCTAAGCAGAGACCAGCGCAAATCACTATCATGGAAAGGGGTTGCCAAGCTGCCAAAAAACTACGAGTTTCCTGAAATCTCAGCACACATTTTTTCACCCAATCTTGATGACACTTTCAGGTAATGATCAGTACCCAATCCTACTTGGCTCACCAAATTTGAAACTTGACACAATAAAGTAGTTCCAAATTCTATCTCTATGGTTTGTTTCCTATTGATGTAGCCCTAAGCAGAGACTGGCGCAAATCACTTTCATGGAAATGGTTGGCCAAGCTTACAAAATCTACGAGTTTCCTGACATCTTAACACACATTTTTTTCACCCAAACTTGATTTCACTTACAGGTAATGATCAGTACCGCAATGCCACTTGGCTCACCAAATTTCGTTCTTCTAGGTTAAACCGTTCATTGGCAGTAACAGTTTTAATTTTTAGGTTTCCCTCTGTTTTCTCCTATATGGATACATGTGGTTGGAAGTCTAAATCAAACACGGTTTGTGCTAGCTCTTTGAAAATTGACACAATAAAGTAGTTCCAAGTTCTATCTCTATGGTTTGTTTTCTATTGATGTAGCCCTAATCAGAGACCGGCGCAAATCACTTTCATGGAAAGGGGTTGCCAAGCTTCCAAAAAACTACGAGTTTCCTGAAATCTCAGCACACATTTTTTCTCCCAATCTTGATAACACTTACAGTAATGATCAGTACCCCAATGCCACTTGGCTCACCAAATTTCGTTCTTCTAGGTTAAACCGTTCCTTGGCAGTAACAGTTTTAATTTTTAGGTTTCACTCTGTTTTCTCCTATATGGATACATGTAGTTGGAACTCTAAATCAAACACGGTTTGTGCTATCTCTGAAACTTGACACAATAAAGTAGTTCCAAGTTCTTTCTCTATGGATTGTTTCCTATTGATGTAGCCCTAAGCAGAGACCGGCGCAAATCACTTTCATGGAAAAGGGTTGCCAAGCTTCCAAAAAACTAAGAGTTTCCTGAAATCTCAGCACACATTTTTTCACCCAATCTTGATGACACTTTCAGGTAATGATCAGTACCCCAATCACACGTGGCTCACCAAATTTCGTTCTTCTAGGTTTAACCGTTCATTGGCAGTAACAGTCTTAATTTTTAGGTTTCACTCTGTTTTCTCCTATATGGATACATGTAGTTGGAACTCTAAATCAAACACGGTTTGTGCTAGCTGTTTGAAACTTGACACAATAAAGTAGTTCCAAGTTCTATCTCCATGGTTTGTTTCCTATTGATGTAGCCCTAACAGAGACTTGCACAAATCACTTTCATGGAAAGGGGTTGCCAAGCTTCCAAAAAACTACGAGTTTCCTGAAATCTTAGCACACATTTTTTCACCCAATCTTGATGGCACTTACAGGTAATGATCAGTACCGCAATGCCACTTGGCTCACCAAATTTCGTTCTTCTAGGTTAAATCGTTCGTTGGCAGTAACAGTTTAAATTTTTAGGTTTCACTCTGTTTTCTCTTATATGGATACATGTAGTTGGAACTCTAAATCAAACATGGTTTGTGCTACCTGTTTGAAACTTGACACAATAAAGTAGTTCCAAGTTCTATCTCTATGGTTTGTTTCCTATTGATGTAGCCCTAAGCAGAGACCGGCGCAAATCACTTTCATGGAAAGGGGTTGCCAAGCTTCCAAAAAAATACGAGTTTCCTGAAATCCCAGCACACATTTTTTGTCCCAATCTTGATGACACTTTCAGGTAATGATCAGTACCCAATCCCACTTGGCTCACCAAATTTCGTTCTTCAATTTAAACCGTTCGTTGGTAGTAAGTGTTTTAATTTTTAGGTTACACTCTGTTTTCTCCTATATGGATACATATATTTGGAACTCCAAATCAAAAACGGTTTGTGCTAGCGGTTTGAAACTTGACACAATAAAGTAGTTCCAAGTTCTATCTCTACGGTTTGTTTCCTATTGATGTAGCCCTAACAGAGACTTGCACAAATCACTTTCATGGAAAGGGGTTGCCAAGCTTCCAAAAAACTACGAGTTTTCTGAAATCTTAGCACACATTTTTTCACCCAATCTTGATGGCACTTACAGGTAATGATCAGTACCGCAATGCCACTTGGCTCACCAAATTTCGTTCTTCTAGGTTAAACCGTTCCTTGGCAGTAACAGTTTAAATTTTTAGGTTTCACTCTGTTTTCTCCTATATGGATACATGTGGTTGGAAGTCTAAATCAAACACGGTTTGTGCTAGCTCTTTGAAACTTGACACAATAAAGTAGTTCCAAGTTCTATCTCTATGGTTTGTTTTCTATTGATGTAGCCCTAAGCAGAGACCGGCGCAAATCACTTTCATGGAAAGGGGTTGCCAAGCTTCCAAAAAACTACGAGTTTTCTGAAATCTTAGCACACATTTCTTCACCCAATCTTGATGGCACTTACAGGTAATGATCAGTACCGCAATGCCACTTGGCTCACCAAATTTCGTTCTTCTAGGTTAAACTGTTCATTGGCAATAACAGTTTTAATTTTTAAGTTTCACTCTGTTTTCTCCTATATGGATACATGTAGTTGGAACTCTAAATCCAACACGGTTTGTGCTAGCTCTTTGAAATTGACACAATAAAGTAGTTCCAAGTTCTGTCTCTATGGTTTGTTTCCTATTCATGTAGCCCTAAGCAGAGACTGGCGCAAATCACTTTCATGGAAAGGGGTTGCCAAGCTTCCAAAAAACTACGATTTTCCTGAAATCTCTGCACACATTTTTTCACCCAATCTTGATGACAATTTCAGGTAATGATCAGTACCCCAATCACACTTGGCTCACCAAATTTCGTTCTTCTAGGTTCAACTGTTCGTTGGCAGTAACAGTTTTAATTTGTAGGTTTCACTCTGTTTTCTCCTATATGGATACATGTAGTTGGAACTCTAAATCAAACACGGTTTGTGCTAGCTCTTTGAAACTTGACACAATAAAGTAGTTCCAAGTTCTATCTCTATGGTTTGTTTCCTATTGATGTAGCCCTACGCAGAGATAGGCACAAATCACTTTCATGGAAAGGGGTTGCCGAGCTTCCAAAAAACTACGAGTTTCCTGAAATCTCAGCACACATTTTTTCACCCAATCTTGATGACACATACATGTCATGATCAGTACACCAATGTCACTTGGCTCACCAAATTTCGTTCTTCTAGGTTAAACTGTTCGTTGGCAGTAACAGTTTTAATTTTTAGGTTTCACTCTGTTTTCTCCTATATGGATACATGTAGTTGGAACTCTAAATCAAACACGGTTTGTGCTAGCTCTTTGAAACTTGACACAATAAAGTAGTTCCAAGTTCTATCTCTATGGTTTATTTCCTATTGATGTAGCCCTAAGGAGAGACTGGCGCAAATCACTTTCATGGAAAGGGGTTGCCAATCTTCCAAAAAACTACGAGTTTCCTGAAATATCAGCAAACATTTTTTTACCCTGTCTTGATGACACTTTCAGGTAATGATCAGTACCCCAATCCCACTTGGCACATCAAATTTCGTTCTTCTAGGTTAAACCGTTTGTTGGCAGTAACAGTTTTAATTTTTAGGTTTCACTCTGTTTTCTCCTATATGGATACATGTAGTTGGAACTCTAAATCAAACACGGTTTGTGCTAGCTCTTTGAAACTTGACACAATAAAGAAGTTCCAAGTTCTATCTCTATGGTTTGTTTCGTATTGATGTAGCCCTAAGCAGAGACTGGAGCAAATCACTTTCATGGAAAGGGGTTGCCAAGCTTCCAAAAAACTACGAGTTTCCTGAAATATCAGCACACATTTTTTTGACCCTGTCTTGATGACACTTTCAGGTAATGATCAGTACCCCAATCACACTAGGCTCACCAAATTTCGTTCTTCTAGGTTAAACTGTTCGTTGGCAGTAACAGTTTTAATTTGTAGGTTTCACTCTATTTTCTCCTATATGGATACATGTAGTTGGAACTCTAAATCAAACACGGTTTGTGCTAGCTCTTTGAAACTTGACACAATAAAGTAGTTCCAAGTTCTATCTCTATGGTTTGTTTCCTATTGATGTAGCCCTACGCAGAGACAGGCACAAATCACTTTCATGGAAAGGGGTTGCCAAGCTTCCAAAAAACTACGATTTTCCTGAAATCTCAGCACACATTTTTTCACCCTGTCTTGATGACACTTTCAGGTAATGATCAGTACCCCAATCCCACTTGGCACACCAAATTTCGTTCTTCCAGGTTAAACCATTCCTTGGCAGGAACAGTTTAAATTTTTAGCTTTCACTCTGTTTTCTCCTATATGGATGCATGTAGTTGGAACTGTAAATCAAACACAGTTTGTGCTAGGTCTTTGAAACTTGACACAATAAATTAGTTCCAAGTTGTATCTCTATGGCTTGTTTCCTATTGATGTAGCCCTAAGCAGAGACCGGCGCAAATCACTTTCATGGAAAGGGGTTGCCAAGCTTCCAAAAAACTACAAGTTTCCATAAATCACAGCACACATTTTTTCACCCAATCTTGATGACACTTTCATGTAATGATCAGTACCCCAATCACACTTGGCTCACCAAATTTCGTTCTTCTAGGTTAAACTGTTCGTTGGCAGTAACAGTTTTAATTTGTAGGTTTCACTCTGTTTTCTCCTATATGGATACATGTACTTGGAACTCTAAATCAAACACGGTTTGTGCTAGCTCTTTGAAACTTGACACAATAAAGTAGTTCCAAGTTCTATCTCTATGGTTTGTTTCCTATTGATGTAGCCCTAAGCAGAGACCGGCGCAAATCACATTCATGGAAAGGGGTTGACAAGCTTCCAAAAACTACGTGTTTCCTGAAATCTCAGCACATATTTTTTCACCCAATCTTGATGACACTTTCAGGTAATGATCAGTACCCCAATCACACTTGGCTCACCAAATTTCGTTCTTCTAGGTTAAACTGTTCGTTGGCAGTAACACTTTTAATTTTTAGGTTTCACTCTGTTTTCTCCTATATGGATACATGTAGTTGGAACTCTAAATCAAACACGGTTTGTGCTAGCTCTTTGAAACTTGACACAATAAAGTAGTTCCAAGTTCTGTCTCTATGGTTTGTTTCCTATTGATGTAGCCCTAAGGAGAGACTGGCGCAAATCACTTTCATGGAAAGGGGTTGCCAAGCTTCCAAAAAACTACGAGTTTCCTGAAATATCAGCACACATTTTTTCACCCTGTCTTGATGACACTTTCAGGTAATGATCATTACCCCAATCCCACTTAGCACACCAAATTTCGTTCTTCCAGGTTAAACCGTTCCTTGGCAGGAACAGTTTTAATTTTTAGGTTTCACTCTGTTTTCTCCTATATGGATACATGTAGTTGGAACTCTAAATCAAACACGGTTTGTGCTAGCTCTTTGAAACTTGACCCAATAAAGTACTTCCAAGTTCTATCTCTATGGTTTGTTTCCTATTGATGTAGTCCTAAGCAGAGACTGGCGCAAATCACTTTCATGGAAAGGGGTTGCCGAGCTTCCAAAAAACTACGAGTTTCCTGAAATCTCAGCACACATTTTTTCACCCAATCTTGATGACACATACATGTCATGATCAGTACACCAATGTCACTTGGCTCACCAAATTTCGTTGTTCTAGGTTAAACTGTTCGTTGGCAGTAACAGTTTTAATTTTTAGGTTTCACTCTGTTTTCTCCTATACGGATACATGTAGTTGGAACTCTAAATCAAACACGGTTTGTGCTAGCTCTTTGAAACTTGACACAATAAAGTAGTTCCAAGTTCTATCTCTATGGTTTGTTTCCTATTGATGTAGCCCTAACAGAGACTGGCGCAAATCACTTTCATGGAAAGGGGTTGCCAAGCTTCCAAAAAACTACGAGTTTCCTGAAATATCAGCACACATTTTTTTACCCTGTCTTGATGACACTTTCAGGTAATGATCAGTACCCCAATCACACTTGGCACACCAAATTTCGTTCTTCTAGGTTAAACCGTTCCTTGGCAGTACAGTTTTAATTTTTAGGTTTCACTGTGTTTTCTCCTATATGGATACATGTAGTTGGAACTCTAAATCAAACACGGTTTGTGCTAGCTCTTTGAAACTTGACACAATAAAGTACTTCCAAGTTCTATCTCTATGGTTTGATTCCTATTGATGTAGCCCTAAGCAGAGACCGGCGCAAATCACTTTCATGGAAAGGGGTTGCGAAGCTTCCAAAAAACTACGAGTTTCCTGAAATCTCAGCTAGCATTTTTTCAACCAAACTTGGTGACACTTACAGGTAATGATCAGTACCCCAATGCCACTTGGCTCAACAAATTTCGTTCTTCTAGGTTAAACCGTTCGTTGGCAGTAACAGTTTTAATTTTTAGGTTTCACTCTGTTTTCTCCAATATGGATACATGTAGTTGGAACTCTAAATCAAACACGGTTTGTGCTAGCTCTTTGAAACTTGACACAATAAAGTAGTTCCAAGTTCTATCTCTATGGTTTGTTTCCTATTGATGTAGCCCTAAGCAGAGACCGGCGCTAATCACTTTCATGGAAAGGGGTTGCGAAGCTTCCAAAAATCTACGAGTTTCCTGAAATCTCAGCACACATTTTTCTCCCAATCTTGATGACACTTACAGGTAATGATCAGTACCCCAATGCCACTTGGCTCACCAAATTTCGTTCTTCTAGGTTAAACCGTTCGTTGGCAGTAACAGTTTTAATTTTTAGGTTTCACTCTGTTTTCTCCTCTATGGATACAAGTAGTTGGAACTCTAAATCAAACACGGTTTGCGCTAGCTCTTGGAAATTTGACACAAAACAGTAGATCCCATTTCTATCTCTATGGTTTGTTTCTTATTGATGTAGCCCTAAGCATAGAACGGCGCAAATCTCTTTCAGGGAAAGGTGTTGCCAAGCTACCAAAAAACTACGATTTTCCTGAAATCTCAGCACATATTTTTTCACCCAATTTTAATGACACTTTCAGGTAATGATCAGTACCCAATCCCACTTGGCTCACCAGATTTCATTCTTCTAGGTTCAACCGATGTTGGCAGTAACAGTTTTAATTTTTAGGTTTCACTCTGTTTTCTCCTATATGGATACATGTAGTTGGAACTCTAAATCAAACACTGTTTGGGCAAGCTCTTTGAAACTTGACACAATAAAGTAGTTCCAAGTTATATCTGTATGGTTTGTTTCCTATTGATGTAGCCCTAAGTAGAGACAGGCGCAAATCACTTTCATGGAAATGGGTTGCGAAGCTTCCAAAAAACTACGAGTTTCCTGAAATCTCAGCACACATTTTTTCTCCCAATCTTGATGACACTTACAGGCAATGATCAGTACCCCAATGCCACTTGGCTCACCAAATTTCGTTCTTCTAGGTTAAACCGTTCGTTGGCAGTAACAGTTTTAATTTTTAGGTTTCACTCTGTTTTCTCCTATATGGATACATGTAGTTGGAACTCTAAACCAAACATGGTTTGTACTAGCTCTTTGAAATTGACACAATAAAGTAGTCCCAAGTTCTATCTCTATGGTTTGTTTCCTATTGATGTAGCCCTAAGCAGAGACCGGCGCAAATCACTTTCATGGAAAGGGGTTGCCAAGCTTCCAAAAAACTACGAGTTTCCTGAAATCTCAGCACACATTTTTTCACCCAATCTTGATGACACTTACATGTCATGATCAGTACACCAATGTCACTTGGCTCACCAAATTTCGTTCTTCTAGGTTAAACCGTTCGTTGGCAGTAACAGTTTTAATTTTTAGGTTTCACTCTGTTTTCTCCTATGTGGATACATGTAGTTGGAACTCTAAATCAAACACGGTTTGTACTAGCTCTTTGAAACTTGACACAATAAAGTAGTTCCAAGTTCTATCTCTATGGTTTGTTTCGTATTGATGTAGCACTAAGCAGAGAACAGCGCAAATCACTTTCATGGAAAGGGGTTGCCAAGCTTCCAAAAAACTACGAGTTTCCTGAAATCTCAGCACATATTTTTTCACCCAATCTTGATGACACTTTCAGGTAATGGTCAGTACCCAATCCCACTTGGCTCACCAAATTTCGTTCTTCTAGGTTAAACCGTTCGTTGGCAGTAACAGTTTTAATTTTTAGGTTTCACTCTGTTTTCTCCTATATGGATACATGTAGTTGGAACTGTAAATCAAACACGGTTTTTGCTAGCTCTTTGAAACTTGACACAATAAAGTAGTTCCAAGTTCTATCTCTATGGTTTGTTTCCTATTGATGTAGCCCTAAGCAGAGACTGGCACAAATCACTTTCATGGAAAGGGTTGGCCAAGCTTCCAAAAAACTACGAGTTTCCTGAAATCTCAGCACACATTTTTTCACCCAATCTTGATGACACTTACATGTCATGATCAGTACACCAATGTCACTTGGCTCACCAAATTTCGTTCTTCTAGGTTAATCCGTTCGTTGGAAGTACCAGTTTTAATTTTTAGGTTTCACTCTGTTTTCTCCTATATGGATACATGTAGTTGGAACTCTAAATCAAGCACGGTTTGTGCTAGCTCTTTGAAACTTGACACAATTAAGTAGTTCCAAGTTCTATCTCTATGGTTTGTTTCCTATTGATGTAGCCCTAAGCAGAGACTGGCGCAAATCACTTTCATGGAAATGGGTTGCCAAGCTTCCAAAAAACTACGAGTTTCCTGAAATATCAGCACACATTTTTTCACCCTGTCTTGATGACACTTTCAGGTAATGATCAGTACACCAATCCCACTTGGCACACCAAATTTCGTTCTTCTAGGTTAAACCGTTCCTTGGCAGTAACAGTTTTGAATTTTAGGATTCACTCTGTTTTCTCCTGTATGGATACATGTAGTTGGAACTCTAAATCAAACACGGTTTGTGCTAGCTCTTTGAAACTTGACACAATAAAGTAGCTCCAGGTTCTATCTCTATGGTGTTTTCTTATTGATGTAGCCCTAAGCAGAGAATGGCGCAAATCACTTTCATGGAAAGGGGTTGCCAAGCTTCCAAAAAACTACGAGTTTCCTGAAATCTCAGCACATATTTTTTCACCCAATCTTGATGACACTTTCAGGTAATGATCAGTACCCAATCCCACTTGGCTCACCAGATTTTGTTCTTCTAGGTTAACCCGTTCGTTGGCAGTAACAGTTTTAATTTTTAGATTTCACTCTGTTTTCTCCTATATGTATACATGTAGTTGGAACTCTAAATCAAACACGGTTTGTGCTAGCTCTTTGAAACTTGACACAATAAAGTAGTTCCAAGTTCTATCTCTATGGTTTGTTTCCTATTGATGTAGTCCTAAGCAGAGACTGGCACAAATCACTTTCATGGATAGGGGTTGCGAAGCTTCCAAAAAACTACGAGTTTCCTGAAATCTCAGCACACATTTTTTCTCCCAATCTTGATGACACTTACAGGCAATGATCAGTACCCCAATGCCACTTGGCTCACCAAATTTCGTTCTTCTAGGTTAAACCGTTCGTTGGCAGTAACAGTTTTAATTTTTAGGTTTCACTCTGTTTTCTCCTATATGGATACATGTAGTTGGAACTCTAAACCAAACATGGTTTGTACTAGCTCTTTGAAATTGACACAATAAAGTAGTCCCAAGTTCTATCTCTATGGTTTGTTTCCTATTGATGTAGCCCTAAGCAGAGACCGGCGCAAATCACTTTCATGGAAAGGGGTTGCCAAGCTTCCAAAAAACTACGAGTTTCCTGAAATCTCAGCACACATTTTTTCACCCAATCTTGATGACACTTACATGTCATGATCAGTACACCAATGTCACTTGGCTCACCAAATATCGTTCTTCTAGGTTAAACCGTTCGTTGGCAGTAACAGTTTTAATTTTTAGGTTTCACTCTGTTTTCTCCTATATGGATACATGTAGTTGGAACTCTAAATCAAACACGGTTTGTACTAGCTCTTTGAAACTTGACACAATAAAGTAGTTCCAAGTTCTATCTCTATGGTTTGTTTCGTATTGATGTAGCACTAAGCAGAGAACAGCGCAAATCACTTTCATGGAAAGGGGTTGCCAAGCTTCCAAAAAACTACGAGTTTCCTGAAATCTCAGCACATATTTTTTCACCCAATCTTTATGACACTTTCAGGTAATGGTCAGTACCCAATCCCACTTGGCTCACCAAATTTCGTTCTTCTAGGTTAAACCGTTCGTTGGCAGTAACAGTTTTAATTTTTAGGTTTCACTCTGTTTTCTCCTATATGGATACATGTAGTTGGAACTGTAAATCAAACACGGTTTTTGCTAGCTCTTTGAAACTTGACACAATAAAGTAGTTCCAAGTTCTATCTCTATGGTTTGTTTCCTATTGATGTAGCCCTAAGCAGAGACTGGCACAAATCACTTTCATGGAAAGGGTTGGCCAAGCTTCCAAAAAACTACGAGTTTCCTGAAATCTCAGCACACATTTTTTCACCCAATCTTGATGACACTTACATGTCATGATCAGTACACCAATGTCACTTGGCTCACCAAATTTCGTTCTTCTAGGTTAATCCGTTCGTTGGAAGTACCAGTTTTAATTTTTAGGTTTCACTCTGTTTTCTCCTATATGGATACATGTAGTTGGAACTCTAAATCAAGCACGGTTTGTGCTAGCTCTTTGAAACTTGACACAATTAAGTAGTTCCAAGTTCTATCTCTATGGTTTGTTTCCTATTGATGTAGCCCTAAGCAGAGACTGGCGCAAATCACTTTCATGGAAATGGGTTGCCAAGCTTCCAAAAAACTACGAGTTTCCTGAAATATCAGCACACATTTTTTCACCCTGTCTTGATGACACTTTCAGGTAATGATCAGTACCCCAATCCCACTTGGCACACCAAATTTCGTTCTTCTAGGTTAAACCGTTCCTTGGCAGTAACAGTTTTGAATTTTAGGATTCACTCTGTTTTCTCCTGTATGGATACATGTAGTTGGAACTCTAAATCAAACACGGTTTGTGCTAGCTCTTTGAAACTTGACACAATAAAGTAGCTCCAGGTTCTATCTCTATGGTTTGTTTCTTATTGATGTAGCCCTAAGCAGAGAATGGCGCAAATCACTTTCATGGAAAGGGGTTGCCAAGCTTCCAAAAAACTACGAGTTTCCTGAAATCTCAGCACATATTTTTTCACCCAATCTTGATGACACTTTCAGGTAATGATCAGTACCCAATCCCACTTGGCTCACCAGATTTTGTTCTTCTAGGTTAACCCGTTCGTTGGCAGTAACAGTTTTAATTTTTAGATTTCACTCTGTTTTCTCCTATATGTATACATGTAGTTGGAACTCTAAATCAAACACGGTTTGTGCTAGCTCTTTGAAACTTGACACAATAAAGTAGTTCCAAGTTCTATCTCTATGGTTTTTTTCCCTTTGATGTAGTCCTAAGCAGAGACTGGCACAAATCACTTTCATGGATAGGGGTTGCCAAGCTTCCAAAAAACTACAAGTTTCCTGAAATCTCAACACACATTTTTTCTCCCAATCTTGATAACACTTACAGGTAATGATCAGTACCCTAATGCCACTTGGCTCACCAAATTTTATTCTTCTAGGTTAAACCGTTCGTTGGCAGTAACAGTTTTAATTTTTAGGTTTCACTCTGTTTTCCCCAATATGGATACATGTAGTTGGAACTCTAAATCAAACACAGTTTGCGCTAGCTCTTTGAAACTTGACACAATAAAGTTGTTCCAAGTTCTATCGGTAATGTTTGTTTCCTATTGATGTAGCCCTAAGCAGAGAACGGCGCAAATCACTTTCATGGAAAGGGGTTGCCAAGCTTCCAAAAAACTACGTGTTTCCTGAAATCTCAGCACATATTTTTTCTCCCTATCTTGATGACACATACATGTCATGATCAGTACACCAATGTCACTTGGCTCACCAAATTTCGTTCTTCTAGGTTAAACCGTTCGTTTGCAGTAACAGTTTTAATTTTTAGGTTTCACTCTGTTTTCTCCTATATGGATACATGTAGTTGGAACTCTAAATCAAACACGGTTTGTGCTAGCTCTTTGAAACTTGACACAATAAAGTAGATCCAAGTTCTATCTCTATGCTTTGTTTCCTATTGATATAGCCCTAAGCAGAGACTGGCACAAATCCCATTCATGGAAAGGGTTGGCAAAGCTTCCAAAAAACTACGAGTTTCCTGAAATCTCAGCACACATTTTTTCACCCAATCTTGGTGACACTTTCAGGTATCTATCAGTACCCGAATCCAACTTGGCTCACCAAATTTCGTTTTTCTAGGTTAAACCGTTCGTTGGCAGTAACAGTTTTAATTTTTAGGTTTCACTCTGTTTTCTCCTATATGGATACATGTAGTTGGAACTCTAAATCAAACGCGGTTTGTGCTAGCTCTTTGAAACTTTACACAATAAAGTAGTTCCAAGTTCTGTCTCTATGGTTTGTTTCCTATTGATGTAGCCCTAAGCAGAGACTGGCGCAAATCACTTTCATGGAAAGGGTTGGCCAAGCTTCCAAAAAACTACGAGTTTCCTGAAATCTCAGCACACATTTTTTCACCCAATCTTGATGACACTTACATGTCATGATCAGTACACCAATGACACTTGGCTCACCAAATTTCGTTCTTCTAGGTTAATCCGTTCGTTGGCAGTAACAGTTTTAATTTTTAGGTTTCACTCTGTTTTCTCCTATATGGATACATGTAGTTGGAACTCTAAATCAAACACGGTTTGTGCTAGCTCTTTGAAACTTGACAAAATAAAGTACATCCAAATTCTATCTCTATGCTTTGTTTCCTATTGATGTAGTCCTAAGCAGAGACTGGCGCAAATCCCTTTCATGGAAAGGGGTTGCCAAGCTTCCAAAAAACTAAAAGTTTCCTGACATCTCAGCACACATTTTTTCACCCAATCTTGATGACACTTACATGTCATGATCAGTCACCAATGTCACTTGGCTCACCAAATTTCGTTCTTCTAGGTTAAACCGTTCGTTGGCAGTAACAGTTTTAATTTTTAGGTTTCACTCTGTTTTCTCCTATATGGATACATGTCGTTGGAACTCTAAATCAAACAAGGTTTGTGCTAGCTCTTTGAAACTTGACACAATAAAGTAGTTCCAAGTTATATCTGTATGGTTTGTTTCCTATTGATGTAGCCCTAAGTAGAGACAGGCGCAAATCACTTTCATGGAAATGGGTTGCGAAGCTTCCAAAAAACTACGAGTTTCCTGAAATCTCAGCACACATTTTTTCTCCCAATCTTGATGACACTTACAGGCAATGATCAGTACCCCAATGCCACTTGGCTCACCAAATTTCGTTCTTCTAGGTTAAACCGTTCGTTGGCAGTAACAGTTTTAATTTTTAGGTTTCACTCTGTTTTCTCCTATATGGATACATGTAGTTGGAACTCTAAACCAAACATGGTTTGTACTAGCTCTTTGAAATTGACACAATAAAGTAGTCCCAAGTTCTATCTCTATGGTTTGTTTCCTATTGATGTAGCCCTAAGCAGAGACCGGCGCAAATCACTTTCATGGAAAGGGGTTGCCAAGCTTCCAAAAAACTACGAGTTTCCTGAAATCTCAGCACACATTTTTTCACCCAATCTTGATGACACTTACATGTCATGATCAGTACACCAATGTCACTTGGCTCACCAAATTTCGTTCTTCTAGGTTAAACCGTTCGTTGGCAGTAACAGTTTTAATTTTTAGGTTTCACTCTGTTTTCTCCTATGTGGATACATGTAGTTGGAACTCTAAATCAAACACGGTTTGTACTAGCTCTTTGAAACTTGACACAATAAAGTAGTTCCAAGTTCTATCTCTATGGTTTGTTTCGTATTGATGTAGCACTAAGCAGAGAACAGCGCAAATCACTTTCATGGAAAGGGGTTGCCAAGCTTCCAAAAAACTACGAGTTTCCTGAAATCTCAGCACATATTTTTTCACCCAATCTTGATGACACTTTCAGGTAATGGTCAGTACCCAATCCCACTTGGCTCACCAAATTTCGTTCTTCTAGGTTAAACCGTTCGTTGGCAGTAACAGTTTTAATTTTTAGGTTTCACTCTGTTTTCTCCTATATGGATACATGTAGTTGGAACTGTAAATCAAACACGGTTTTTGCTAGCTCTTTGAAACTTGACACAATAAAGTAGTTCCAAGTTCTATCTCTATGGTTTGTTTCCTATTGATGTAGCCCTAAGCAGAGACTGGCACAAATCACTTTCATGGAAAGGGTTGGCCAAGCTTCCAAAAAACTACGAGTTTCCTGAAATCTCAGCACACATTTTTTCACCCAATCTTGATGACACTTACATGTCATGATCAGTACACCAATGTCACTTGGCTCACCAAATTTCGTTCTTCTAGGTTAATCCGTTCGTTGGAAGTACCAGTTTTAATTTTTAGGTTTCACTCTGTTTTCTCCTATATGGATACATGTAGTTGGAACTCTAAATCAAGCACGGTTTGTGCTAGCTCTTTGAAACTTGACACAATTAAGTAGTTCCAAGTTCTATCTCTATGGTTTGTTTCCTATTGATGTAGCCCTAAGCAGAGACTGGCGCAAATCACTTTCATGGAAATGGGTTGCCAAGCTTCCAAAAAACTACGAGTTTCCTGAAATATCAGCACACATTTTTTCACCCTGTCTTGATGACACTTTCAGGTAATGATCAGTACCCCAATCCCACTTGGCACACCAAATTTCGTTCTTCTAGGTTAAACCGTTCCTTGGCAGTAACAGTTTTGAATTTTAGGATTCACTCTGTTTTCTCCTGTATGGATACATGTAGTTGGAACTCTAAATCAAACACGGTTTGTGCTAGCTCTTTGAAACTTGACACAATAAAGTAGCTCCAGGTTCTATCTCTATGGTGTTTTCTTATTGATGTAGCCCTAAGCAGAGAATGGCGCAAATCACTTTCATGGAAAGGGGTTGCCAAGCTTCCAAAAAACTACGAGTTTCCTGAAATCTCAGCACATATTTTTTCACCCAATCTTGATGACACTTTCAGGTAATGATCAGTACCCAATCCCACTTGGCTCACCAGATTTTGTTCTTCTAGGTTAACCCGTTCGTTGGCAGTAACAGTTTTAATTTTTAGATTTCACTCTGTTTTCTCCTATATGTATACATGTAGTTGGAACTCTAAATCAAACACGGTTTGTGCTAGCTCTTTGAAACTTGACACAATAAAGTAGTTCCAAGTTCTATCTCTATGGTTTGTTTCCTATTGATGTAGTCCTAAGCAGAGACTGGCACAAATCACTTTCATGGATAGGGGTTGCGAAGCTTCCAAAAAACTACGAGTTTCCTGAAATCTCAGCACACATTTTTTCTCCCAATCTTGATGACACTTACAGGCAATGATCAGTACCCCAATGCCACTTGGCTCACCAAATTTCGTTCTTCTAGGTTAAACCGTTCGTTGGCAGTAACAGTTTTAATTTTTAGGTTTCACTCTGTTTTCTCCTATATGGATACATGTAGTTGGAACTCTAAACCAAACATGGTTTGTACTAGCTCTTTGAAATTGACACAATAAAGTAGTCCCAAGTTCTATCTCTATGGTTTGTTTCCTATTGATGTAGCCCTAAGCAGAGACCGGCGCAAATCACTTTCATGGAAAGGGGTTGCCAAGCTTCCAAAAAACTACGAGTTTCCTGAAATCTCAGCACACATTTTTTCACCCAATCTTGATGACACTTACATGTCATGATCAGTACACCAATGTCACTTGGCTCACCAAATTTCGTTCTTCTAGGTTAAACCGTTCGTTGGCAGTAACAGTTTTAATTTTTAGGTTTCACTCTGTTTTCTCCTATATGGATACATGTAGTTGGAACTCTAAATCAAACACGGTTTGTACTAGCTCTTTGAAACTTGACACAATAAAGTAGTTCCAAGTTCTATCTCTATGGTTTGTTTCGTATTGATGTAGCACTAAGCAGAGAACAGCGCAAATCACTTTCATGGAAAGGGGTTGCCAAGCTTCCAAAAAACTACGAGTTTCCTGAAATCTCAGCACATATTTTTTCACCCAATCTTGATGACACTTTCAGGTAATGGTCAGTACCCAATCCCACTTGGCTCACCAAATTTCGTTCTTCTAGGTTAAACCGTTCGTTGGCAGTAACAGTTTTAATTTTTAGGTTTCACTCTGTTTTCTCCTATATGGATACATGTAGTTGGAACTGTAAATCAAACACGGTTTTTGCTAGCTCTTTGAAACTTGACACAATAAAGTAGTTCCAAGTTCTATCTCTATGGTTTGTTTCCTATTGATGTAGCCCTAAGCAGAGACTGGCACAAATCACTTTCATGGAAAGGGTTGGCCAAGCTTCCAAAAAACTACGAGTTTCCTGAAATCTCAGCACACATTTTTTCACCCAATCTTGATGACACTTACATGTCATGATCAGTACACCAATGTCACTTGGCTCACCAAATTTCGTTCTTCTAGGTTAATCCGTTCGTTGGAAGTACCAGTTTTAATTTTTAGGTTTCACTCTGTTTTCTCCTATATGGATACATGTAGTTGGAACTCTAAATCAAGCACGGTTTGTGCTAGCTCTTTGAAACTTGACACAATTAAGTAGTTCCAAGTTCTATCTCTATGGTTTGTTTCCTATTGATGTAGCCCTAAGCAGAGACTGGCGCAAATCACTTTCATGGAAATGGGTTGCCAAGCTTCCAAAAAACTACGAGTTTCCTGAAATATCAGCACACATTTTTTCACCCTGTCTTGATGACACTTTCAGGTAATGATCAGTACCCCAATCCCACTTGGCACACCAAATTTCGTTCTTCTAGGTTAAACCGTTCCTTGGCAGTAACAGTTTTGAATTTTAGGATTCACTCTGTTTTCTCCTGTATGGATACATGTAGTTGGAACTCTAAATCAAACACGGTTTGTGCTAGCTCTTTGAAACTTGACACAATAAAGTAGCTCCAGGTTCTATCTCTATGGTGTTTTCTTATTGATGTAGCCCTAAGCAGAGAATGGCGCAAATCACTTTCATGGAAAGGGGTTGCCAAGCTTCCAAAAAACTACGAGATTCTTGAAATCTCAGCACATATTTTTTCACCCAATCTTGATGACACTTTCAGGTAATGATCAGTACCCAATCCCACTTGGCTCACCAGATTTTGTTCTTCTAGGTTAACCCGTTCGTTGGCAGTAACAGTTTTAATTTTTAGATTTCACTCTGTTTTCTCCTATATGTATACATGTAGTTGGAACTCTAAATCAAACACGGTTTGTGCTAGCTCTTTGAAACTTGACACAATAAAGTAGTTCCAAGTTCTATCTCTATGGTTTGTTTCCTATTGATGTAGTCCTAAGCAGAGACTGGCACAAATCACTTTCATGGATAGGGGTTGCCAAGCTTCCAAAAAACTACAAGTTTCCTGAAATCTCAACACACATTTTTTCTCCCAATCTTGATAACACTTACAGGTAATGATCAGTACCCTAATGCCACTTGGCTCACCAAATTTTATTCTTCTAGGTTAAACCGTTCGTTGGCAGTAACAGTTTTAATTTTTAGGTTTCACTCTGTTTTCCCCAATATGGATACATGTAGTTGGAACTCTAAATCAAACACAGTTTGCGCTAGCTCTTTGAAACTTGACACAATAAAGTTGTTCCAAGTTCTATCGGTAATGTTTGTTTCCTATTGATGTAGCCCTAAGCAGAGAACGGCGCAAATCACTTTCATGGAAAGGGGTTGCCAAGCTTCCAAAAAACTACGTGTTTCCTGAAATCTCAGCACATATTTTTTCTCCCTATCTTGATGACACATACATGTCATGATCAGTACACCAATGTCACTTGGCTCACCAAATTTCGTTCTTCTAGGTTAAACCGTTCGTTTGCAGTAACAGTTTTAATTTTTAGGTTTCACTCTGTTTTCTCCTATATGGATACATGTAGTTGGAACTCTAAATCAAACACGGTTTGTGCTAGCTCTTTGAAACTTGACACAATAAAGTAGATCCAAGTTCTATCTCTATGCTTTGTTTCCTATTGATATAGCCCTAAGCAGAGACTGGCACAAATCCCATTCATGGAAAGGGTTGGCAAAGCTTCCAAAAAACTACGAGTTTCCTGAAATCTCAGCACACATTTTTTCACCCAATCTTGGTGACACTTTCAGGTATCTATCAGTACCCGAATCCAACTTGGCTCACCAAATTTCGTTTTTCTAGGTTAAACCGTTCGTTGGCAGTAACAGTTTTAATTTTTAGGTTTCACTCTGTTTTCTCCTATATGGATACATGTAGTTGGAACTCTAAATCAAACGCGGTTTGTGCTAGCACTTTGAAACTTTACACAATAAAGTAGTTCCAAGTTCTGTCTCTATGGTTTGTTTCCTATTGATGTAGCCCTAAGCAGAGACTGGCGCAAATCACTTTCATGGAAAGGGTTGGCCAAGCTTCCAAAAAACTACGAGTTTCCTGAAATCTCAGCACACATTTTTTCACCCAATCTTGATGACACTTACATGTCATGATCAGTACACCAATGACACTTGGCTCACCAAATTTCGTTCTTCTAGGTTAATCCGTTCGTTGGCAGTAACAGTTTTAATTTTTAGGTTTCACTCTGTTTTCTCCTATATGGATACATGTAGTTGGAACTCTAAATCAAACACGGTTTGTGCTAGCTCTTTGAAACTTGACAAAATAAAGTACATCCAAATTCTATCTCTATGCTTTGTTTCCTATTGATGTAGTCCTAAGCAGAGACTGGCGCAAATCACTTTCATGGAAAGGGGTTGCCAAGCTTCCAAAAAACTAAAAGTTTCCTGACATCTCAGCACACATTTTTTCACCCAATCTTGATGACACTTACATGTCATGATCAGTCACCAATGTCACTTGGCTCACCAAATTTCGTTCTTCTAGGTTAAACCGTTCGTTGGCAGTAACAGTTTTAATTTTTAGGTTTCACTCTGTTTTCTCCTATATGGATACATGTAGTTGGAACCCTAAATCAAACAGGGTTTGTGCTAGCTCTTTGAAACTTGACACAATAAAGTAGTTCCAAGTTCTATCTCTATGGTTTGTTTCCTATTGATGTAGTCCTATGCAGAGACTGGCGCAAATCACTTTCATGGAAAGGGGTTGCCAAGCTTCCAAATATCTACGAGTTTCCTGAAATCTCACCACACATTTTTTCACCCAATCTTGATGACACTTACATGTCATGATCAGTACACCAATGTCACTTGGCTCACCAAATTTCGTTCTTCTAGGTTAAACCGTTCGTTGGCAGTAAGAGTTTTAATTTTTAGGTTTCACTCTGTTTTCTCCTATATGGATACATGTAGTTGGAACTCTAAATCAAACACGGTTTGTGCTAGATCTTTGAAACTTGACACAATAAAGTACTTCCAAGTTCTATCTCTATGGTTTGATTCCTATTGATGTAGCCCTAAGCAGAGACCGGCGCAAATCACTTTCATGGAAAGGGGTTGCGAAGCTTCCAAAAAACTACGAGTTTCCTGAAATCTCAGCTAGCATTTTTTCAACCAAACTTGGTGACACTTACAGGTAATGATCAGTACCCCAATGCCACTTGGCTCACCAAATTTCGTTCTTCTAGGTTAAACCGTTCGTTGGCAGTAACAGTTTTAATTTTTAGGTTTCACTCTGTTTTCTCCAATATGGATACATGTAGTTGGAACTCTAAATCAAACACGGTTTGTGCTAGCTCTTTGAAACTTGACACAATAAAGTAGCTCCAAGTTCTATCTCTATGGTTCGTTTCTTATTGATGTAGCCCTAAGCAGAGAACGGCGCAAATCACTTTCATGGAAAGGGGTTGCCAAGCTTACAAAAAACTACGAGTTTCCTGAAATCTCAGCACACATTTTTTCACCCAATCTTGATGACACTTTCAGGTAATGATCAGTACCCAATCCCATTTGGCACACCAAATTTCGTTTTTCTAGGTTAACCCGTTCGTTGGCAGTAACAGTTTTAATTTTTAGGTTTCACTCTGTTTTCTCCTATATGGATACATGTAGTTGGAACTCTAAATCAAACACGGTTTGTGGTAGCTCTTTGAAACTTGACACAATAAAGTAGTTCCAAGTTCTATCTCTATGGTTTGTTTCCTATTGATGTAGCCCTAAGGAGAGACTTGCACAAATCACTTTAATGGAAAGGGGTTGCCAAGCTTCCAAAAAACTACGAGTTTCCTGAAATCTTAACACACATTTTTTCACCCAATCATGATGGCACTTACAGGTAATGATCAGTACCCCAATGCCACTTGGCTCACCAAATTTCGTTCTTCTAGGTTAAACCGTTCGTTGGCAGTAACAGTTTTAATTTTTAGGTTTCATCTGTTTTCTCCTATATGGATACATGTAGTTGGAACTCTAAATCAAACACGGTTTGTGCTAGCTCTTTGAAACTTGACACAATAAAGTAGTTCCAAGTTCTGTCTCTATGGTTTGTTTCCTATTGATATAGAACTAAGCAGAGACCAGCGCAAATCACTTTCATGGAAAGGGGTTGCCAAGCTTCCAAAAAACTAAGAGTTTCGTGAAATCTCAGCACACGTTTTTTCACACAAACTTGATGACACTTTCAGGTAATGATCAGTACCCCAATCACACTTGGCTCACCAAATTTCGTTCTTCTAGGTTAAACTGTTCGTTGGCAGTAACAGTTTTAATTTTTAGGTTTCACTCTGTTTTCTCGTATATGGATACATGTAGTTGGAACTCTAAATCAAACACGGTTTGTGCTAGCTCTTTGAAACTTGACACAATAAATAGTTCCAAGTTCTGTCTCTATGGTTTGTTTCTTATTGATGTAGCCCTAAGCAGAGACTGGCGCAAATCACTTTCATAGAAAGGGGTTGCCAAGCTTCCAAAAAACTACGAGTTTCCTGAAATCTCAGCACACATTTTTTCACCCTATCTTGATGACACTTTCAGGTAATGATCAGTAACCCAATCCCACTTGGCACACCAAATTTCGTTCTTCTACGTTAAACCGTTCCTTGGCAGTAACAGTTTTAATTTTTAGGTTTCACTCTGTTTTCTCCTTTATGGATACATGTAGTTGGAACTCTAAATCAAACACGGTTTGTGCTAGCTCTTTGAAACTTGACACAATAAAGTACTCCCACGTTCTACCTCTATGGTTTGTTTCCTATTGATGTAGCCCTAAGCAGAGACCGGCGCTAATCACTTTCATGGAAAGGGGTTGCGAAGCTTCCAAAAATCTACGAGTTTTCTGAAATCTCAGCACACACTTTTCTCCCAATCTTGATGACACTTACAGGTAATGATCAGTACCCCAATGAAACTTGGCTCACCAAATTTCATTCTTCTAGGTTAAACCGTTCGTTGGCAGTAACAGTTTTAATTTTTACGTTTCACTCTGTTTTCTCCTATATGGATGCATGTAGTTGGAACTCTAAATCAAACACGGTTTGCGCTAGCTCTTTAAAATTTGACACAAAAAAGTAGTTCCATGTTCTATCTCTATGGTTTGTTTTTTATTGATGTAGCCATAAGCAGAGAACGGCGCAAATCACTTTCATGGAAAGGGGTTGCCAAGCTTCCAAAAAACTACGAGTTTCCTGAAAACTCAGCACACATTTTTTCACCCAATCTTGATGACACTTTCAGGTAATGATCAGTACCCAAACCCACTTGGCTCAACAGATTTCGTTCTTCTAGGTTAAACCGTTCGTTGGCAGTAACAGTTTTAATTTTTAGGTTTCACTCTGTTTTCTCCTATATGGATACATGTAGTTGGAAATCTAAATCAAACATGGATTGTGCTATCTCTTTGAAACTTGACACAATAAAGTAGTTCCAAGTTCTATCTCTATGGTTTTTTTCCTATTGATGTAGCCCTACGCAGAGACCGGCGCAAATCACTTTCATGGAAAGGGGTTGCCAAGCTTCCAAAAAACTACGAGTTTCCTGAAATATCAGCACACATTTTTTCACCCTGACTTGATGACACTTTCAGGTAATGATCAGTACCCCAATCCCACTTAGGTTTCACTCTGTTTTCTCCTATATGGATACATGTAGTTGGAACTCTAAATCAAACACGGTTTGTGCTAGCTCTTTGAAACTTGACAAAATAAAGTAGTTGCATGTTCTATCTCTATGGTTTGTTTCATATTGATGTAGCCCTAAGTAGAGTCTGGCGCAAATCACTTTCATGGAAAGGGGTGCCAAGCTTCCAAAATCTACGACTTTCCTGAAATCTCAGCACACATTTTTTCACCCAATCTTGATGAAACTTTCAGGTAATGATCAGTACCCCATTCCACTTGGTTCACCAAATTTCGTTCTTCTAGGTTAAACCGTTCGTTGGCAGTAACAGTTATAATTTTTAGGTTTCACTGTTTTCTCCTATATGGATAAATGTAGTTGGAACTCTAAATCAAACACGGTTTGTGCTAGCTCTTTGAAACTTGACACAATGAAGTAGTTCCAAGTCCTATCTCTATGGATTGTCTCCTATTGATATAGCCCTAAGCAGAGACTGGCGCAAATCACTTTCATGGAAAGGGGTTGCCAAGCTTCCAAAAAACTACGAGTTTCCTGAAATCTCAGCACACATTTTTTCACCCAATCTTGATGACACTTTTAGGTAATGATCAGTACCCCAATCCCACTTGGCTCACCAAATTTCGTTCTTCAAGATTAGACCGTTCGTTGGTACTAAGAGATTTAATTTTTAGGTTTCACTCTGTTTCTCCTATATGGATACATGTAGTTGGAACTCTAAATCAAACAGGGTTTGTGCTAGCTCTTTGAAACTTGACACAATAAAGTAGTTCCAAGTTGTATCTCTATGGCTTTTTTCCTATTGATGTAGCCCTAAGCAGAGACCGGCTCAAATCACTTTCATGGAAAGGGGTTGCCAAGCTTCCAAAAAACTACGAGTTTCCTGAAATCTCAGCACACATTTTTTCACCCAATCTTGATGACACTTTCAGGCAATGATCAGTACCCCAATCCCACTTGGCTCACCAAATTTTGTTATTCCAGGTTAAACCATTTGTTGGCAGTAACAGTTTTAATTTTTAGGTTTCACTCTGTTTTCTCCTATATGGATACATGTAGTTGGAACTCTAAATCAAACACGGTTTGTGCTAGCTCTTTGAAACTTTACACAATAAAGTAGTTCCAAGTTGTATCTCTTTGGTTTGTTTCCTATTGATGTAGACCTAAGCAGAGACCGGCGCAAATCACTTTCATGGAAAGGGGTTGCCAAGCTTCCAAAAAACTACGAGTTTCCTGAAATCTCAGCACACATTTTTTCACCCAATCTTGATGACACTTTCAGGTAATGATCAGTACCCTAATCCCGTTGGCTCACCAAATTTTATTCTTCTAGGTTAAACCGTTCGTTGGCAGTAACAGTTTTAATTTTTAGGTTTCACTCTGTTTTCTCCTATATGGATACATGTAGTTGGAACTCTAAATCAAACAGGGTTTGTGCGAGCTCTTTGAAACTTGAGACAATAAAGTAGTACCAAGTTCTATCTCTATGGTTTGTTTCCTATTGATGTAGCCCTAAGTAGAGTCTGGCGCAAATCACTTTCATGGAAAGGGGTGCCAAGCTTCCAAAATCTACGACTTTCCTGAAATCTCAGCACACATTTTTTCACAAAATCTTGATGACACATTCAGGTAATGATCAATACCCCAATCCCACTTGACTCACCAAATTTCGTTCTTCTAGGTTAAACCGTTCGTTGGCAGTAACAGTTTTAATTTTTAGGTTTCACTCTGTTTTCTCCCATATGGATACAAGTAGTTGGGACTCTAAATCAAACACGGTTTGTGCTAGCTCTTTGAAACTTGACACAATAAAGTAGTTCCAAGTTCTATCTCTATGGTTTGTTTCCTATTGATGTAGCCCTACGCAGAGACTGGCGCAAATCTCTTTCATGGAAAGGGGTTGCCAAGCTTCCAAAAAACAACGAGTTTCCTGAAATCTCAGCACACATTTTTTCACCCAATCTTGATGACACTTTCAGGTAAAGATCAGTACCCCAATCCCACTTGGCTCCCCGAAAATCGTTCTTCTAGGTTAAACCGTTCGTTGGCAGTAACATTTTAATTTTTTAGGTTTCACTCTGTTTTCTCCTATATGGATACTTGTAGTTGGAACTCTAAATCAAACACGGTTTGTGCTAGCTCTTTGAAACTTGACACAATAAAGTAGTTCCAAGTTGTATCTCTATGGCTTGTTTCCTATTGATGTAGCCCTAAGCAGAGACCGGCGCAAATCACTTTCATGGAAAGGGGTTGCCAAGCTTCCAAAAAACTCCGAGTTTCCTGAGTCTCAGCACACATTTTTTCACAAAATCTTGATGACACTTTCAGGTAATGATCAGTACCCCAATCCCACTTGGCTCACCAAATTTTGTTCTTCTAGGTTAAACCGTTCGTTGGCAGTAACAGTTTTAATTTTTAGGTTTCACTCTGTTTTCTCCTATATGGATACATGTAGTTGGAACTCTAAATCAAACACGGTTTGTGCTAGCTCTTTGAAACTTGACACAATAAAGTAGTTCCAAGTTCTATATCTATGTTTTTTTCCTATTGATGTAGCCCTAAGCAGAGACTGGCGCAAATCACTTTCATGGAAAGGGGTTGCCAAGCTTCCAAAAAACTACGAGTTTCCTGAAATCTCAGCACACATTTTTTCACCCAATCTTGATGACACTTTCAGGTAAAGATCAGTACCCCAATCCCACTTGGCTTCCCGAAAATCGTTCTTCTAGGTTAAACCGTTCGTTGGCAGTAACAGTTATAATTTTTAGGTTTCACTCCATTTTCTCCTATATGGATATATGTCGTTGGAACTCTAAATCAAACACGGTTTGTGCTAGCTCTTTGAAACTTGACACAATAAAGTAGTTCCAAGTTGTATCTCTATGACTTGTTTCCTATTGATGTAGTCCTAAGCAGAGACCGGCGCAAATCACTTTCATTGAAAGGGGTTGCCAAGCTTCCAAAAAAACTACGAGTTTCCTGAAATCTCAGCACACATTTTTTGACCCAATCTTGATGACGCATTCAGGTAATGATCAGTACCCCAATCCCACTTGGCTCCCCAAATTTCGTTCTTCTAGTTTAAACCGTTCGTTGGCAGTAACAGTTTTAATTTTTAGGTTTCACTCTGTTTTCTCCTATATGGATACATGTAGTTGGAACTCTAAATCAAACACGGTTTGTGCTAGCTCTTTGAAACTTGACAAAATAAAGTAGTTGCATGTTCTATCTCTATGGTTTGTTTCATATTGATGTAGCCCTAAGTAGAGTCTGGCGCAAATCACTTTCATGGAAAGGGGTGCCAAGCTTCCAAAATCTACGACTTTCCTGAAATCTCAGCACACATTTTTTCACCCAATCTTGATGAAACTTTCAGGTAATGATCAGTACCCCATTCCACTTGGTTCACCAAATTTCGTTCTTCTAGGTTAAACCGTTCGTTGGCAGTAACAGTTATAATTTTTAGGTTTCACTGTTTTCTCCTATATGGATAAATGTAGTTGGAACTCTAAATCAAACACGGTTTGTGCTAGCTCTTTGAAACTTGACACAATGAAGTAGTTCCAAGTCCTATCTCTATGGATTGTCTCCTATTGATATAGCCCTAAGCAGAGACTGGCGCAAATCACTTTCATGGAAAGGGGTTGCCAAGCTTCCAAAAAACTACGAGTTTCCTGAAATCTCAGCACACATTTTTTCACCCAATCTTGATGACACTTTTAGGTAATGATCAGTACCCCAATCCCACTTGGCTCACCAAATTTCGTTCTTCAAGATTAGACCGTTCGTTGGTACTAAGAGATTTAATTTTTAGGTTTCACTCTGTTTCTCCTATATGGATACATGTAGTTGGAACTCTAAATCAAACAGGGTTTGTGCTAGCTCTTTGAAACTTGACACAATAAAGTAGTTCCAAGTTGTATCTCTATGGCTTTTTTCCTATTGATGTAGCCCTAAGCAGAGACCGGCTCAAATCACTTTCATGGAAAGGGGTTGCCAAGCTTCCAAAAAACTACGAGTTTCCTGAAATCTCAGCACACATTTTTTCACCCAATCTTGATGACACTTTCAGGCAATGATCAGTACCCCAATCCCACTTGGCTCACCAAATTTTGTTATTCCAGGTTAAACCGTTTGTTGGCAGTAACAGTTTTAATTTTTAGGTTTCACTCTGTTTTCTCCTATATGGATACATGTAGTTGGAACTCTAAATCAAACACGGTTTGTGCTAGCTCTTTGAAACTTTACACAATAAAGTAGTTCCAAGTTGTATCTCTTTGGTTTGTTTCCTATTGATGTAGACCTAAGCAGAGACCGGCGCAAATCACTTTCATGGAAAGGGGTTGCCAAGCTTCCAAAAAACTACGAGTTTCCTGAAATCTCAGCACACATTTTTTCACCCAATCTTGATGACACTTTCAGGTAATGATCAGTACCCTAATCCCGTTGGCTCACCAAATTTTATTCTTCTAGGTTAAACCGTTCGTTGGCAGTAACAGTTTTAATTTTTAGGTTTCACTCTGTTTTCTCCTATATGGATACATGTAGTTGGAACTCTAAATCAAACAGGGTTTGTGCGAGCTCTTTGAAACTTGAGACAATAAAGTAGTACCAAGTTCTATCTCTATGGTTTGTTTCCTATTGATGTAGCCCTAAGTAGAGTCTGGCGCAAATCACTTTCATGGAAAGGGGTGCCAAGCTTCCAAAATCTACGACTTTCCTGAAATCTCAGCACACATTTTTTCACAAAATCTTGATGACACATTCAGGTAATGATCAATACCCCAATCCCACTTGACTCACCAAATTTCGTTCTTCTAGGTTAAACCGTTCGTTGGCAGTAACAGTTTTAATTTTTAGGTTTCACTCTGTTTCTCCTATATGGATACATGTAGTTGGAACTCTAAATCAAACAGGGTTTGTGCTAGCTCTTTGAAACTTGACACAATAAAGTAGTTCCAAGTTCTATCTCTATGGTTTGTTTCCTATTGATGTAGCCCTAAGCAGAGACCAGCACAAATCACTTTCATGGAAAAGGGTTGCCAACCTTCCAAAAAACTACGAGTTTCCTGAAATCTCAGCACACACTTTTTCACCCAATCTTGATGACACTTACAGGTAATGTTCAGTACCCCAGTGCCACTTGGCTCCCCAAATTTCGTTCTTCTAGGTTAAACCGTTCGTTGGCAGTAACAGTTTTAATTTTTAGGTTTCACTCTGTTTTCTCCTATATGTATACATGTAGTTGGAACTCTAAATCAAACACGGTTTGTGCTAGCTCGTTGAAACTTGACACAATAAAGTAGTTCCAAGTTCTATCTCTATGGTTTGTTTCCTATTGATGTAGCCCTAAGCAGAGACTGGCGCAAATCACTTTCATGGAAAGGGGTTGCCAAGTTTCCAAAAAACTACGAGTTTCCTGAAATCACAGCACACATTTTTTAACCCAATCTTGATAACACTTTCCGGTAATGATCAGTACCCCAGTGATACTTGGCTCACCAAATTTCGTTCTTCTAGGTAAACCATTCGTTGGCAGTAACAGTTTTAATTATTAGGTTTCACTCTGTTTTCTCCTATATGGATACATGTAGATGGAACTCTAAATCAAACACGGTTTGTGCTAGCTCGTTGAAACTTGACACAATAAAGTAGTTCCAAGTCCTATCTCTATGGTTTGTTTCCTATTGATGTAGCCCTAAGCAGAGACTGGCGCAAATCACTTTCATGGAAGGGGTTGCCAAGCTTCCAAAAAACTACGAGTTTCCTGAAATCTCAGCACATATTTTTTCACCCAATCTTGATGACACTTACATGTCATGATCAGTACACCAATGTCACTTGGCTCACCAAATTTCGTTCTTCTAGGTTAAACCGTTCGTTGGCAGTAAGAGTTTTAATTTTTAGGTTTCACTTTGTTCTCTCCTATGTGGATACACGTAGTTGGAACTCTAAATAAAACACGGTTTGTCCTATCTCTTTGAAACTTGACACAATAAAGTAGTTCCAAGTTTTATCTCTATGGTTTGTTTCTTATTGATGTAGCCCTAAGTAGAGACCGGGGCAAATCCCTTTCATGGAAATGGGTTGCGAAGCTTACAAAAAACTACGAGTTTCCTGAAATCTCAGCACACATTTTTTCACCCAAACTTGATGGCACTTACAGGTAATGATCAGTACCGCAATGCCACTTGGCTCACCAAATTTCGTTCTTCTACGTTAAACCGTTCGTTGGCAGTAACAGTTTTAATTTTTAGGTTTCACTCTGTTTTCTCCTATATGGATACATGTGGTTGGAAGTCTAAATCAAACACAGTTTTTGCTAGCTCTTTGAAACTTGACACAATAAAATAGTTCCAAGTTCTATCTCTATGGTTTGTTTTCTATTGATGTAGCCCTAAGCAGAGACCGGCGCAAATCACTTTCATGTAAAGGGGTTGCCAAGCTTCCAAAAAACTACGAGTTACCTGAAATCTCAGGACACATTTTTTCTCCCAATCTTGATAACACTTACAGTAATGATCAGTACCCCAATGCCACTTGGCTCACCAAATTTCGTTCTTCTAGGTAAAACCGTTCCTTGGCAGTAACAGTTTTAATTTTTAGGTTTCACTCTGTCTTCTCCTATATGGATACATGTAGTTGGAACTCTAAATCAAACACGGTTTGTGCTAGCTCTTTGAAACTTGACACAATAAGTAGTTCCAAGTTCTTTCTCTATGGATTGTTTCCTATTGATGTAGCCCTAAGCAGAGACCGGCGCAAATCACTTTCATGGAAAAGGGTTGCCAAGCTTCCAAAAAACTAAGAGTTTCCTGAAATCTCAGCACACATTTTTTCACCCAATCTTGATGACACTTTCAGGAAATGATCAGTACCCCAATCACACGTGGCTCACCAAATTTCGTTCTTCTAGGTTTAACCGTTCATTGGCAGTAACAGTTTTAATTTTTAGGTTTCACTCTGTTTTCTCCTATATGGATACATGTAGTTGGAACTCTAAATCAACCAAGGTTTGTGCTACCTCTTTGAAACTTGACACAGTAAATAAGTTCCAAGTTCTATCTCTATGGTTTGTTTCCTATTGATGTAGCCCTAAGCAGAGACTGGCGCAAATCACTTCCATGGAAAGGGGTTGGCAAGCTTCCAAAAATCTACGAGTTTCCTGAAATTTCAGCACACATTTTTTCACCCAATCTTGATGACACGTTCAGGTAATGATCAGTACCCCAATCCCACTTGGCACACCAAATTTCGTTCTTCTAGGTTAAACCGTTCGTTGGCAGTAAGAGTTTTAATTTTTAGGTTTCACTCTGTTTTCTCCTATATGGATACATGTAATTGGAACTAATATCAAACACGGTTTGTGCTAGCTCTTTGAAACTTGACACAATAAAGTAGTTCCAAGTTCTATCTCTATGGTTTATTTCCTATTGATGTAGCCCTAAATAGAGATTGGCGCAAATCACTTTCATGGAAAGGGGTTGCCAAGCTACCAAAAAACTATGAGTTTCCTGTAATCTCAGCACACATTTTTTCAACCAAACTTGATGACACTTTCAGGTAATGATCAGTACCCCAATCCTTGTTGGCTCACCCTATTTGGTTCTTCTAGGTTAAACCGTTCGTTGGCAGTAACAGTTTTAATTTTTAGGTTTCACTCTGTTTTCTCCTATATGGATACATGTAGGTGGAACTCTAAATCAAAGAAAGATTGTGATAGCTCTTTGAAACTTGACACAATAAAGTAGTTCCAAGTTCCATCACTATGGTTTGTTTCCTATTGATGTAGCCCTTAGCAGAGACTGGCGCAAATCACTTTCATGGAAAGGGGTTGCCAAGCATCCAAAAAACTACGAGTTTCCTGAAATCTCAGCACACATTTTTTCACCCAATCTTGATGACACTTTCAGGTAATAATCACTACCCTAATCCCGTTGGCTCACCAAATTTCATTCTTCTAGGTTAAACCATTCGTTTTCAGTAACAGTTTTAATTTTTAGGTTTCACTCTGTTTTCTCCTATATGGATACATGTTTTTGGAACTCTAAATCAAACACGGTTTGTGCTAGCTCTTTGAAACTTGACACAATAAAATAGTTCTAATTTCTATCTCTATGGTTTGTTTCCTATTGATGTAGCCCTAAGCAGAGACTGGCGCAAATCACTTTAATGGAAAGGGGTTGCCAAGCTTCCAAAAAACTAAGTTTCCTGAAATCTCAGCACAGATTTTTTCACCCAACCTTGATGACACTTTCAGAAAATGATCAGTACCCCAATCACACTTGGTTCACCAAATTTTGTTCTTCTAGGTTAAACCGTTCATTGGCAGTAACAGTTTTAATTTTTAGGTTTCACTCTGTTTTCTCCTATATGTATACATGTAGTTGGAACTCTAAATCAAACACGGTTTGTGCTAGCTCTTTGAAACTTGACAAAATAAAGTAGTTCCAAGTTCTATCTCGATGGTTTGTTTCCTATTGATGTAGCCCTAAGCAGATACTGGCGCAAATCACTTTCGTGGAAAGGGGTTGCGAAGCTTCCAAAAAACTACGAGTTTCCTGAAATCTCAGCACACATTTTTTCACCCAATCTGGATGACACTTTCAGGTAGAGATCAGTACCCGAATCCCACTGGCTCACCAAATTACGTTCTTCTAGGTTAAACCGTTCGTTGGCAGTAAGAGTTTTAATTTTTAATTTTCAATATGTTTTTTCCTATATGGATACATGTAGTTGGGACTCTAAATCAAACACGGTTTGTGCTAGCTCTTTGAAACTTGACACAATAAAATATTTCCAAGTTCTAACTCTATGGTTTTTTCCTATTAATGTAGCCCTTAGCAGAGACTGGCGCAAATCACTTTCATGGAAAGGGGTTGCCAACCTTCCAAAAAACTATGAGTTTCCTGAAATCCCAGCACACATTTTTTCACCCAATCTTGATGACACTTTCAGGTAATGATCAGTACCCGAATCCCACTTGGCTCACCAAATTTCGTTCTTCTAGGTTAAACCGTTCGTTGGCAGTAACAGTTTTAATTTTTAGGTTTCATTCTGTTTTCTCCTATATGGATACATAAATTGGAACTCTAAATCAAACACGGTTTGTGCTAGCTCTTTGAAACTTGACACAATAAAGTAGTTCCAAGTTCTATCTCAATGGTTTGTTTCCTATTGATGTAGCCCTAAGCAGAGACTGGCGCAAATCACGTTATTGGAAAGGGGTTGCCAACCTTCCAAAAAACTATGAGTTTCCTGAAATCTGAGCACACATTTTTTCACCCAATCTTGATGACACTTTCAGGTAATGATCAGTACTCTAATCCCACTTGGCTCACCAAATTTCATTCTTCTATGTTAAACCTTTCGTTGGCAGTAACAGTTTTAATTTTTAGGTTTCACTCTGTTTTCACCTATATGAATACATGTAGTTGGAACTCTAAATCAAACACGGTTTGTTCTAGCTCTTTTAAACTTGACACGATAAAATAGTTCTAATTTCTATCTCTCTGGTTTGTTTCCTATTGATGTAGCACTAAGCAGAGACTGGTGCAAATCACTTTCATGAAAAGGGGTTGCCAAGCTTCCAAAAAACTACGATTTTCCTGAAATCTCAGCACACATTTTTTCACCCAATCTTGATGACACTTTCAGGTAATGATCAGTACCCCAATCCCACTTGGCTCACCAAATTTCGTACTTCTAGGTTAAACCATTCGTTGGCAGTAACAGTTTTAATTTTTAGGTTTCACTCTGTTTTCTCCTATATGGATACATGTAGTTGGAACTCTAAATCAAAGACGGTTTGTGCTAGCTCTTTGAAACTTGACACAGTAAAGTAGTTCCAAGTTCTATCTCTATGGTTTGTTTCCTATTGATGTAGCCCTAAGCAGAGACTGGTGCAAATCACTTTCATGGAAAGGGGTTGCCAAGCTTCCAAAAAACTACGAGTTTCCTGAAATCTCAGCACACATTTTTTCACCCAATCTTGATGGCACTTTCAGGTAATGATCAGTACCGCAATCCAACTTGGCTCAGCCAATTTCGTTCTTCTAGGTTAAACCGTTCGTTGGCAGTAACAGTTTTAATTTTTAGGTTTCACTCTGTTTTCTCCCATATGGATACAAGTAGTTGGGACTCTAAATCAAACACGGTTTGTGCTAGCTCTTTGAAACTTGACACAATAAAGTAGTTCCAAGTTCTATCTCTATGGTTTGTTTCCTATTGATGTAGCCCTACGCAGAGACTGGCGCAAATCTCTTTCATGGAAAGGGGTTGCCAAGCTTCCAAAAAACAACGAGTTTCCTGAAATCTCAGCACACATTTTTTCACCCAATCTTGATGACACTTTCAGGTAAAGATCAGTACCCCAATCCCACTTGGCTCCCCGAAAATCGTTCTTCTAGGTTAAACCGTTCGTTGGCAGTAACATTTTAATTTTTTAGGTTTCACTCTGTTTTCTCCTATATGGATACTTGTAGTTGGAACTCTAAATCAAACACGGTTTGTGCTAGCTCTTTGAAACTTGACACAATAAAGTAGTTCCAAGTTGTATCTCTATGGCTTGTTTCCTATTGATGTAGCCCTAAGCAGAGACCGGCGCAAATCACTTTCATGGAAAGGGGTTGCCAAGCTTCCAAAAAACTCCGAGTTTCCTGAGTCTCAGCACACATTTTTTCACAAAATCTTGATGACACTTTCAGGTAATGATCAGTACCCCAATCCCACTTGGCTCACCAAATTTTGTTCTTCTAGGTTAAACCCTTCGTTGGCAGTAACAGTTTTAATTTTTAGGTTTCACTCTGTTTTCTCCTATATGGATACATGTAGTTGGAACTCTAAATCAAACACGGTTTGTGCTAGCTCTTTGAAACTTGACACAATAAAGTAGTTCCAAGTTCTATATCTATGTTTTTTTCCTATTGATGTAGCCCTAAGCAGAGACTGGCGCAAATCACTTTCATGGAAAGGGGTTGCCAAGCTTCCAAAAAACTACGAGTTTCCTGAAATCTCAGCACACATTTTTTGACCCAATCTTGATGACGCATTCAGGTAATGATCAGTACCCCAATCCCACTTGGCTCCCCAAATTTCGTTCTTCTAGTTTAAACCGTTCGTTGGCAGTGACAGTTTTAATTTTTAGGTTTCACTCTGTTTTCTCCTATATGGATACATGTAGTTGGAACTCTAAATCAAACACGGTTTGTGCTAGCTCTTTGAAACTTGACAAAATAAAGTAGTTGCATGTTCTATCTCTATGGTTTGTTTCATATTGATGTAGCCCTAAGTAGAGTCTGGCGCAAATCACTTTCATGGAAAGGGGTGCCAAGCTTCCAAAATCTACGACTTTCCTGAAATCTCAGCACACATTTTTTCACCCAATCTTGATGAAACTTTCAGGTAATGATCAGTACCCCATTCCACTTGGTTCACCAAATTTCGTTCTTCTAGGTTAAACCGTTCGTTGGCAGTAACAGTTATAATTTTTAGGTTTCACTGTTTTCTCCTATATGGATAAATGTAGTTGGAACTCTAAATCAAACACGGTTTGTGCTAGCTCTTTGAAACTTGACACAATGAAGTAGTTCCAAGTCCTATCTCTATGGTTTGTCTCCTATTGATATAGCCCTAAGCAGAGACTGGCGCAAATCACTTTCATGGAAAGGGGTTGCCAAGCTTCCAAAAAACTACGAGTTTCCTGAAATCTCAGCACACATTTTTTCACCCAATCTTGATGACACTTTTAGGTAATGATCAGTACCCCAATCCCACTTGGCTCACCAAATTTCGTTCTTCAAGATTAGACCGTTCGTTGGTACTAAGAGATTTAATTTTTAGGTTTCACTCTGTTTCTCCTATATGGATACATGTAGTTGGAACTCTAAATCAAACAGGGTTTGTGCTAGCTCTTTGAAACTTGACACAATAAAGTAGTTCCAAGTTGTATCTCTATGGCTTTTTTCCTATTGATGTAGCCCTAAGCAGAGACCGGCTCAAATCACTTTCATGGAAAGGGGTTGCCAAGCTTCCAAAAAACTACGAGTTTCCTGAAATCTCAGCACACATTTTTTCACCCAATCTTGATGACACTTTCAGGCAATGATCAGTACCCCAATCCCACTTGGCTCACCAAATTTTGTTATTCCAGGTTAAACCGTTTGTTGGCAGTAACAGTTTTAATTTTTAGGTTTCACTCTGTTTTCTCCTATATGGATACATGTAGTTGGAACTCTAAATCAAACACGGTTTGTGCTAGCTCTTTGAAACTTTACACAATAAAGTAGTTCCAAGTTGTATCTCTTTGGTTTGTTTCCTATTGATGTAGACCTAAGCAGAGACCGGCGCAAATCACTTTCATGGAAAGGGGTTGCCAAGCTTCCAAAAAACTATGAGTTTCCTGAAATCTCAGCACACATTTTTTCACCCAATCTTGATGACACTTTCAGGTAATGATCAGTACCCTAATCCCGTTGGCTCACCAAATTTTATTCTTCTAGGTTAAACCGTTCGTTGGCAGTAACAGTTTTAATTTTTAGGTTTCACTCTGTTTTCTCCTATATGGATACATGTAGTTGGAACTCTAAATCAAACAGGGTTTGTGCGAGCTCTTTGAAACTTGAGACAATAAAGTAGTACCAAGTTCTATCTCTATGGTTTGTTTCCTATTGATGTAGCCCTAAGTAGAGTCTGGCGCAAATCACTTTCATTGAAAGGGGTGCCAAGCTTCCAAAATCTACGACTTTCCTGAAATCTCAGCACACATTTTTTCACAAAATCTTGATGACACATTCAGGTAATGATCAATACCCCAATCCCACTTGACTCACCAAATTTCGTTCTTCTAGGTTAAACCGTTCGTTGGCAGTAACAGTTTTAATTTTTGGTTTCACTCTGTTTCTCCTATATGGATACATGTAGTTGGAACTCTAAATCAAACAGGGTTTGTGCTAGCTCTTTGAAACTTGACACAATAAAGTAGTTCCAAGTTCTATCTCTATGGTTTGTTTCCTATTGATGTAGCCCTAAGCAGAGACCAGCACAAATCACTTTCATGGAAAAGGGTTGCCAACCTTCCAAAAAACTACGAGTTTCCTGAGTCTCAGCACACATTTTTTCACAAAATCTTGATGACACTTTCAGGTAATGATCAGTACCCCAATCCCACTTGGCTCACCAAATTTTGTTCTTCTAGGTTAAACCGTTCGTTGGCAGTAACAGTTTTAATTTTTAGGTTTCACTCTGTTTTCTCCTATATGGATACATGTAGTTGGAACTCTAAATCAAACACGGTTTGTGCTAGCTCTTTGAAACTTGACACAATAAAGTAGTTCCAAGTTCTATATCTATGTTTTTTTCCTATTGATGTAGCCCTAAGCAGAGACTGGCGCAAATCACTTTCATGGAAAGGGGTTGCCAAGCTTCCAAAAAACTACGAGTTTCCTGAAATCTCAGCACACATTTTTTCACCCAATCTTGATGACACTTTCAGGTAAAGATCAGTACCCCAATCCCACTTGGCTTCCCGAAAATCGTTCTTCTAGGTTAAACCGTTCGTTGGCAGTAACAGTTATAATTTTTAGGTTTCACTCCATTTTCTCCTATATGGATATATGTCGTTGGAACTCTAAATCAAACACGGTTTGTGCTAGCTCTTTGAAACTTGACACAATAAAGTAGTTCCAAGTTGTATCTCTATGACTTGTTTCCTATTGATGTAGTCCTAAGCAGAGACCGGCGCAAATCACTTTCATTGAAAGGGGTTGCCAAGCTTCCAAAAAAACTACGAGTTTCCTGAAATCTCAGCACACATTTTTTGACCCAATCTTGATGACGCATTCAGGTAATGATCAGTACCCCAATCCCACTTGGCTCCCCAAATTTCGTTCTTCTAGTTTAAACCGTTCGTTGGCAGTGACAGTTTTAATTTTTAGGTTTCACTCTGTTTTCTCCTATATGGATACATGTAGTTGGAACTCTAAATCAAACACGGTTTGTGCTAGCTCTTTGAAACTTGACAAAATAAAGTAGTTGCATGTTCTATCTCTATGGTTTGTTTCATATTGATGTAGCCCTAAGTAGAGTCTGGCGCAAATCACTTTCATGGAAAGGGGTGCCAAGCTTCCAAAATCTACGACTTTCCTGAAATCTCAGCACACATTTTTTCACCCAATCTTGATGAAACTTTCAGGTAATGATCAGTACCCCATTCCACTTGGTTCACCAAATTTCGTTCTTCTAGGTTAAACCGTTCGTTGGCAGTAACAGTTATAATTTTTAGGTTTCACTGTTTTCTCCTATATGGATAAATGTAGTTGGAACTCTAAATCAAACACGGTTTGTGCTAGCTCTTTGAAACTTGACACAATGAAGTAGTTCCAAGTCCTATCTCTATGGTTTGTCTCCTATTGATATAGCCCTAAGCAGAGACTGGCGCAAATCACTTTCATGGAAAGGGGTTGCCAAGCTTCCAAAAAACTACGAGTTTCCTGAAATCTCAGCACACATTTTTTCACCCAATCTTGATGACACTTTTAGGTAATGATCAGTACCCCAATCCCACTTGGCTCACCAAATTTCGTTCTTCAAGATTAGACCGTTCGTTGGTACTAAGAGATTTAATTTTTAGGTTTCACTCTGTTTCTCCTATATGGATACATGTAGTTGGAACTCTAAATCAAACAGGGTTTGTGCTAGCTCTTTGAAACTTGACACAATAAAGTAGTTCCAAGTTGTATCTCTATGGCTTTTTTCCTATTGATGTAGCCCTAAGCAGAGACCAGCTCAAATCACTTTCATGGAAAGGGGTTGCCAAGCTTCCAAAAAACTACGAGTTTCCTGAAATCTCAGCACACATTTTTTCACCCAATCTTGATGACACTTTCAGGCAATGATCAGTACCCCAATCCCACTTGGCTCACCAAATTTTGTTATTCCAGGTTAAACCGTTTGTTGGCAGTAACAGTTTTAATTTTTAGGTTTCACTCTGTTTTCTCCTATATGGATACATGTAGTTGGAACTCTAAATCAAACACGGTTTGTGCTAGCTCTTTGAAACTTTACACAATAAAGTAGTTCCAAGTTGTATCTCTTTGGTTTGTTTCCTATTGATGTAGACCTAAGCAGAGACCGGCGCAAATCACTTTCATGGAAAGGGGTTGCCAAGCTTCCAAAAAACTACGAGTTTCCTGAAATCTCAGCACACATTTTTTCACCCAATCTTGATGACACTTTCAGGTAATGATCAGTACCCTAATCCCGTTGGCTCACCAAATTTTATTCTTCTAGGTTAAACCGTTCGTTGGCAGTAACAGTTTTAATTTTTAGGTTTCACTCTGTTTTCTCCTATATGGATACATGTAGTTGGAACTCTAAATCAAACAGGGTTTGTGCGAGCTCTTTGAAACTTGAGACAATAAAGTAGTACCAAGTTCTATCTCTATGGTTTGTTTCCTATTGATGTAGCCCTAAGTAGAGTCTGGCGCAAATCACTTTCATTGAAAGGGGTGCCAAGCTTCCAAAATCTACGACTTTCCTGAAATCTCAGCACACATTTTTTCACAAAATCTTGATGACACATTCAGGTAATGATCAATACCCCAATCCCACTTGACTCACCAAATTTCGTTCTTCTAGGTTAAACCGTTCGTTGGCAGTAACAGTTTTAATTTTTGGTTTCACTCTGTTTCTCCTATATGGATACATGTAGTTGGAACTCTAAATCAAACAGGGTTTGTGCTAGCTCTTTGAAACTTGACACAATAAAGTAGTTCCAAGTTCTATCTCTATGGTTTGTTTCCTATTGATGTAGCCCTAAGCAGAGACCAGCACAAATCACTTTCATGGAAAAGGGTTGCCAACCTTCCAAAAAACTACGAGTTTCCTGAAATCTCAGCACACACTTTTTCACCCAATCTTGATGACACTTACAGGTAATGTTCAGTACCCCAGTGCCACTTGGCTCCCCAAATTTCGTTCTTCTAGGTTAAACCGTTCGTTGGCAGTAACAGTTTTAATTTTTAGGTTTCACTCTGTTTTCTCCTATATGTATACATGTAGTTGGAACTCTAAATCAAACACGGTTTGTGCTAGCTCGTTGAAACTTGACACAATAAAGTAGTTCCAAGTTCTATCTCTATGGTTTGTTTCCTATTGATGTAGCCCTAAGCAGAGACTGGCGCAAATCACTTTCATGGAAAGGGGTTGCCAAGTTTCCAAAAAACTACGAGTTTCCTGAAATCACAGCACACATTTTTTAACCCAATCTTGATAACACTTTCCGGTAATGATCAGTACCCCAGTGATACTTGGCTCACCAAATTTCGTTCTTCTAGGTAAACCGTTCGTTGGCAGTAACAGTTTTAATTATTAGGTTTCACTCTGTTTTCTCCTATATGGATACATGTAGATGGAACTCTAAATCAAACACGGTTTGTGCTAGCTCGTTGAAACTTGACTCAATAAAGTAGTTCCAAGTCCTATCTCTATGGTTTGTTTCCTATTGATGTAGCCCTAAGCAGAGACTGGCGCAAATCACTTTCATGGAAGGGGTTGCCAAGCTTCCAAAAAACTACGAGTTTCCTGAAATCTCAGCACATATTTTTTCACCCAATCTTGATGACACTTACATGTCATGATCAGTACACCAATGTCACTTGGCTCACCAAATTTCGTTCTTCTAGGTTAAACCGTTCGTTGGCAGTAAGAGTTTTAATTTTTAGGTTTCACTTTGTTCTCTCCTATGTGGATACACGTAGTTGGAACTCTAAATAAAACACGGTTTGTCCTATCTCTTTGAAACTTGACACAATAAAGTAGTTTTAAGTTTTATCTCTATGGTTTGTTTCTTATTGATGTAGCCGTAAGTAGAGACCGGGGCAAATCCCTTTCATGGAAATGGGTTGCGAAGCTTACAAAAAACTACGAGTTTCCTGAAATCTCAGCACACATTTTTTCACCCAAACTTGATGGCACTTACAGGTAATGATCAGTACCGCAATGCCACTTGGCTCACCAAATTTCGTTCTTCTACGTTAAACCGTTCGTTGGCAGTAACAGTTTTAATTTTTAGGTTTCACTCTGTTTTCTCCTATATGGATACATGTGGTTGGAAGTCTAAATCAAACACAGTTTTTGCTAGCTCTTTGAAACTTGACACAATAAAATAGTTCCAAGTTCTATCTCTATGGTTTGTTTTCTATTGATGTAGCCCTAAGCAGAGACCGGCGCAAATCACTTTCATGTAAAGGGGTTGCCAAGCTTCCAAAAAACTACGAGTTACCTGAAATCTCAGGACACATTTTTTCTCCCAATCTTGATAACACTTACAGTAATGATCAGTACCCCAATGCCACTTGGCTCACCAAATTTCGTTCTTCTAGGTAAAACCGTTCCTTGGCAGTAACAGTTTTAATTTTTAGGTATCACTCTGTCTTCTCCTATATGGATACATGTAGTTGGAACTCTAAATCAAACACGGTTTGTGCTAGCTCTTTGAAACTTGACACAATAAGTAGTTCCAAGTTCTTTCTCTATGGATTGTTTCCTATTGATGTAGCCCCAAGCAGAGACCGGCGCAAATCACTTTCATGGAAAAGTGTTGCCAAGCTTCCAAAAAACTAAGAGTTTCCTGAAATCTCAGCACACATTTTTTCACCCAATCTTGATGACACTTTCAGGTAATGATCAGTACCCCAATCACACGTGGCTCACCAAATTTCGTTCTTCTAGGTTTAACCGTTCATTGGCAGTAACAGTTTTAATTTTTAGGTTTCACTCTGTTTTCTCCTATATGGATACATGTAGTTGGAACTCTAAATCAAACACGGTTTGTGCTAGCTGTTTGAAACTTGACACAATAAAGTAGTTCCAAGTTCTATCTCCATGGATTGTTTGCTATTCATGTAGCCCTAAGCAGAGACCGGCGCAAATCACTTTCATGGAAAGGGGTTGCCAAGCTTCCAAAAAACTACGAGTTTCCTGAAATATCAGCACACATTTTTTCACCCTGTCTTGATGACACTTTCAGGTAATGATCAGTACCCCAATCCCATTTGGCACACCAAATTTCGTTCTTCTAGGTTAAACCGTTCCTTGGGAGTAACAGTTTCAATTTTTAGGTTTCACTCTGTTTTCTCCTATATGGATACATGTAGTTGGAACTCTAAATCAAACACGGTTTGTGCTAGCTCTTTGAAACTTGACACAATAAAGTAGTTCCAAGTTCTGTCTCTATGGTTTGTTTCCTATTGATGTAGCCCTAAGCAGAGACCGGCGCAAATGACTTTCATGGAAAGGAGTTGCCAAGCTTCCAAAAAACTACGAGTTTCCTGAAATCTCAGCACACATTTTTTCACCCAATCTTGATGACACTTTCAGGTAATGATCAGTACCCCAATCACACTTGGCTCACCAAATTTCGTTCTTCTAGTTTAAACTGTTCGTTGGCAGTAACAGTTTTAATTTTTAAGTTTCACTCTGTTTTCTCCTATATGGATACATGTAGTTGGAACTCTAAATCAAACACGGTTTGTGCTAGCTCTTTGAAACTTGACACAATAAAGTAGTTCCAAGTTCTATCTGTATGCTTTGTTTCCTATTGATGTAGCCCTATGCAGAAAACGGTGAAAATCACTTTCATTGAAAGGGGTTGCCAAGCTTCCAGAAAACTACGAGTTTCCTGAAATCTCAGCACACATTTTTTCACCCAATCATGATGACACATACATGTCATGATCAGTACACCAGTGTCACTTGGCTCACCTAATTTCGTTCTTCTAGGTTAAAAAGTTCCTTGGCAGTAAGAGTTTTAATTCTTAGGTTTCACTCTGTTTTCTCCTATATGGATTCATGTAGTTGGAACTCTAAATCAAACACGGTTTGTGCTAGCTCTTTGAAACTTGACACAATAAAGTACTTCCAAGTTCTATCTCTATGGTTTGTTTCCTATTGATGTAGTCCTAAGCAGAGACTGAAGCAAATCACTTTCATGGAAAGGGGTTGCCAAGCTTCCAAAAAACTACGAGTTTCCTGAAATCTCAGCACACATTTTTTCACCCTGTCTTGATGACACTTTCAGGTAATGATCAGTACCCCATCCCACTTGGCACACCAAATTTCGTTTTTCTAGATTAAACGGTTCCTTGGCAGTAACAGTTTTAATTTTTAGGTTTCACTCTGTTTTCTCCTATATGGATACATGTAGTTGGAACTCTAAATCAAACACGGTTTGTGCTAGCTCTTTGAAACTTGACACAATAAAGTACTTCCAAGTTCTATCTCTATGGTTTGTTTCCTATTGATGTAGTCCTAAGCAGAGACTGGCGCAAATCACATTCATGTAAAGGGGTTGCCAAGCTTCCAAAAAAATACAAGTTTCCTGAAATCTCAGCACACATTTTTTCACCCAATCTTGATGACACTTTCAGGTAATGATCAGTACCCATTCCCACTTGGCTCACCAAATTTCGTTCTTCTAGGTTAAACCGTTCATTGGCAGTAACAGTTTAAATTCTTAGGTTTCACTCTGTTTTCTCTTATAAGGATACATGTAGTTGGAACTCTAAATCAAACACGGTTTGTGCTAGCTCTTTGAAACTTGACACAATAAAGTAGTTCCAAGTTCTGTCTCTATGGTTTGTTTCCTATTGATGTAGCCCTAAGCAGAGACCAGCGCAAATCACTTTCATGGAAAGGGGTTGCCAAGCTTCCAAAAGTACGAGTTTCCTGAAAATTCAGCACACATTTTTTCACCCAATCTTGATGACACTTTCAGGTAATGATCAGTACCCCAATCACACTTGGCTCACCAAATTTCGTTCTTCTAGGTTAAACCGTTCGTTGGCAGTAACAGTTTTAATTTTTAGGTTTCACTCTGTTTTCTCCTCTATGGATACATGTAGTTGGAACTCTAAATCAAACACGGTTTGTGGTAGCTCTTTGAAACTTGACACAATAAATTAGTTACAAGTTCTATCTCTATGGTTTGTTTCCTATTGATGTAGCCCTAAGCAGAGACCGGTGCAAATCACTTTCATGGAAAGGGGTTGCCAAGCTTCCAAAATCTACGAGTTTCCTGAAGTCACAGCACACATTTTTACACCCAATCTTGATGACACTTTCAGGTAATGATCAGTACCCCAATCCCACTTGGCTCACCAAATTTCGTTCTTCTAGGTTAAACCGTTCGTTGGCAGTAACAGTTTTAATTTTTAGGTTTCACTCTGTTTTCTCGTATATGGATACATGTAGTTGGAACTCTAAATCAAACACGGTTTGCGCTCGCTCTTGGAAATTTGACACAAAACAGTAGATCAAAGTTCTATCTCTATGGTTTGTTTCTTATTGATGTAGCCCTAAGCATAGAAAGGCGCAAATCTCTTTCATGGAAAGGTGTTGCCAAGCTTCCAAAAAACTACGATTTTCCTGAAATCTCAACACACATTTTTTCACCCAATTTTAATGACACTTTCAGGTAATGATCAGTACCCAATCCCACTTGGCTCACCAGATTTCGTTCTTCTAGGTTCAACCGATGTTGGCAGTAACAGTTTTAATTTTTAGGTTTCACTCTGTTTTCTCCTATATGGATACATGTAGTTGGAACTCTAAATCAAACATGGTTTGTGCTAGCTCTTTGAAACTTGACAAAATAAAGTAGTTCCAAGTTCTATCTGTATGGTTTGTTTTCTATTGATGTAGCCCTAAGCAGAGACTGGTGCAAATCACTTTCATGGAAAGGGGTTGCCAACCTTCCAAAAAACTACGAGTTTCCTGAAATATCAGCACACATTTTTTCACCCTGTCTTGATGACACTTTCAGGTAATGATCAGTACCCCAATCCCACTTGGCAAACCAAATTTCGTTCTTCTAGGTTAAACCGTTCGTTGGCAGTAACAGTTTTAATTTTTAGGTTTCACTCTGTTTTCTCCTATATGGATACATGTACTTGGAACTCTAAATCAAACACGGTTTCTGCTAGCTCTTTGAAACTTGACACAATAAGTAGTTCCAAGTTCTTTCTCTATGGATTGTTTCCTATTGATGTAGCCCTAAGCAGAGACCGGCGCAAATCACTTTCATGCAAAAGGGTTGCCAAGCTTCCAAAAAACTAAGAGTTTCCTGAAATCTCAGCACACATTTTTTCAGCCAATCTTGATGACACTTTCAGGTAATGATCAGAACCCATTCCCACTTGGCTCACCAAATATCGTTCTTCTAGGTTAAACCGTTCGTTGGCAGTAACAGTTTTAATTTTTAGGTTTCACTCTGTTTTCTCCTATATGGATACATGTAGTTGGAACTCTAAATCAAACACGGTTTGTGTTAGCTCTTTGAACCTTGACACAATAAAGTAGTTCCAAGATTTATCTCTATGGTTTGTTTCCTATTGATGTAGCCCTAAGGAGAGACTGGCGCAAATCACTTTCATGGAAAGGGGTTGCCAAGCTTCCAAAAAACTACGAGTTTCCTGAAATATCAGCACACATTTTTTCACCCTGTCTTGATGACACTTTCAGGTAATGATCAGTACCCCAATCCCACTTGGCACACCATATTTCGTTCTTCTAGGTTAAACCGTTCCTTGGGAGTAACAGTTTTAATTTTTAGGTTTCACTCTGTTTTCTCCTATATGGATACATGTAGTTGGAACTCTAAATCAAACACGGTTTGTGCTAGCTCTTTGAAACTTGACACAATAAAGTAGTTCCAAGTTCTATCTCTATGGTTTGTTTCCTATTGATGTAGCCCTAAGCAGAGACTGGCGCAAATCACTTACATGGAAAGGGGTTGCCAAGCTTCCAAAAAACTACGAGTTTCCTGAAATCTCAGCACATATTTTTTCACCCAATCTTGATGACACTTTCAGGTAATGATCAGTACCCAATCCCACTTGGCTCACCAGATTTCGTTCTTCTAGGTTAACCCGTTCGTTGGCAGTAACAGTTTTAATTTTTAGATTTCACTCTGTTTTCTCCTATATGGATACATGTAGTTGGAACTCTAAATAAAACACGGTTTGTGCTAGCTCTTTGAAACTTGACACAATAAAGTAGTTCCAAGTTCTATAACTATGGTTTGTTTCCTATTGATGTAGTCCTAAGCAGAGACTGGCGCAAATCACTTTCATGGAAAGGGGTTGCCAAGCTTCCAAAAAACTACAAGTTTCATGAAATCTCAACACACATTTTTTCTCCCAATCTTGATAACACTTACAGGTAATGATCAGTACCCCAATGCCACTTGGCTCACCAAATTTTGTTCTTCTAGGTTAAACCGTTCGTTGGCAGTAACAGTTTTAATTTTTAGGTTTCACTCTGTTTTCCCCAATATGGATACATGTAGTTGGAACTCTAAATCAAACACGGTTTGCGCTAGCTCTTTGAAACTTGACACAATAAAGTTGTTCCAAGTTCTATCGGTAAGGTTTGTTTCCTATTAATGTAGCCCTAAGCAGAGAATGGCGCAAATCACTTTCATGGAAAGGGGTTGCCAAGCTTCCAAAAAACTACGTGTTTCCTGAAATCTCAGCACATATTTTTTCACCCAATCTTGATGACACATACATGTCATGATTAGTACACCAATGTCACTTGGCTCACCAAATTTCGTTCTTCTAGGTTAAACCGTTCGTTTGCAGTAACAATTTTAATTTTTAGGTTTCACTCTGTTTTCTCCTATATGGATACATGTAGTTGGAACTCTAAATCAAACACGGTTTGTGCTAGCTCTTTGAAACTTGACACAATAAAGTAGATCTAAGTTCTATCTCTATGGTTTGTTTTCTATTGATATAGCCCTAAGCAGAGACTGGCACAAATCCCTTTCATGGAAAGGGTTGGCCAAGCTTCCAAAAAACTACGAGTTTCCTGAAATATCAGCACACATTTTTTCACCCAAAATTGGTGACACTTTCAGGTATCTATCAGTACCCGAATCCAACTTGGCTCACCAAATTTCGTTTTTCTAGGTTAAACCGTTCGTTGGCAGTAACAGTTTTAATTTTTAGATTTCACTCTGTTTTCTCCTATATGGATACATGTAGTTGGAACTCTAAATCAAACACGGTTTGTGCTAGCTCTTTGAAACTTTACACAATAAAGTAGTTCCAAGTTCTATCTCTATGGTTTGTTTCCTATTGATGTAGCCCTAAGCAGAGACTGGCGCAAATCACTTTCATGGAAAGGGTTGGCAAAGCTTCCAAAAAACTACGAGTTTCCTGAAATCTCAGCACACGTTTTTTCACCCAATCTTGATGACACTTACATGTCATGATCAGTACACCAATGTCACTTGGCTCACCAAATTTCGTTCTTCTAGGTTAAACCGTTCGTTGGCAGTAACAGTTTTAATTTTTAGGTTTCACTCTGTTTTCTCCTATATGGATACATGTAGTTGGAACTCTAAATCAAACACGGTTTGTGCTAGCTCTTTGAAACTTGACAAAATAAAGTACATCCAAGTTCTATCTCTATGCTTTGTTTCCTATTGATGTAGTCCTAAGCAGAGACTGGCGCAAATCACTTTTATGGAAAGGGGTTGCCAAGCTTCCAAAAAACTACAAGTTTCCTGAAATCTCAGCACACATTTTTTCACCCAATCTTGATGACACTTACATGTCATGATCAGTACACCAATGTCACTTGGCTCACCAAATTTCGTTCTTCTAGGTTAAACCGTTCGTTGGCAGTAACAGTTTTAATTTTTAGGTTTCACTCTGTTTTCTCCTATATGGATACATGTATTTGGAACTCTAAATCAAACCTGGTTTGTGCTAGCTCTTTGAAACTTGACACAGTAAAGTAGTTCCAAGTTCTATCTCTATGGTTTGTTTCCTATTGATGTAGCCCTAAGGAGAGACTGGCGCAAATCACTTTCATGGAAAGGGGTTGCCAAGCTTCCAAAAATCTACGAGTTTCCTGAAATCTCAGCACACATTTTTTCACCCAATCTTGATGACACTTACATGTCATGATCAGTACACCAATGTCACTTGGCTCACCAAATTTCGTTCTTCTAGATTAAACCGTTCGTTGGCAGTAACAGTTTTAATTTTTAGGTTTCACTCTGTTTTCTCCTATATGGATACATGTAGTTGGAACTCTAAATCAAACACGGTTTGTGCTAGCTCTTTGAAACTTGACAAAATAAAGTACATCCAATTCTATCTCTATGCTTTGTTTCCTATTGTTGTAGTCCTAAGCAGAGACTGGCGCAAATCACTTTCATGGAAAGGGGTTGCCAAGCTTCCAAAAAAGTACAAGTTTCCTGAAATATCAGCACACATTTTTTCACCCAATCTTGATGACACTTTCAGGTAATGATCAGTACCCATTCCCACTTGGCTCACCAAATTTCGTTCTTCTAGGTTAAACCGTTCGTTGGCAGTAACAGTTTTAATTTTTAGGTTTCACTCTGTTTTCTCCTATATGGATACATGTAGTTGGAACTCTAAATCAAACACGGTTTGTGCTAGCTCTTTGAAACTTGACACCATAAAGTAGTTCCAAGTTCTGTCTCTATGGTTTGTTTCCTATTGATGTAGCCCTAAGCAGAGACTGGTGCAAATCACTTTCATGGAAAGGGGTTGCCAAGCTTCCACAAAACTACGAGTTTCCTGAAATATCAGCACACATTTTTTCACCCTGTCTTGATGACACTTTCAGGTAATGATCAGTACCCCAATCCCACTTGGCAAACCAAATTTCGTTCTTCTAGGTTAAACCGTTCGTTGGCAGTAACAGTTTTAATTTTTAGGTTTCACTCTGTTTTCTCCTATATGGATACATGTACTTGGAACTCTAAATCAAACACGGTTTCTGCTAGCTCTTTGAAACTTGACACAATAAAGTAGTTCCAAGTTCTATCTCTATGGTTTGTTTCCTATTAATGTAGTCCTAAGCAGAGACTGGGGCAAATCACTTTCATGGAAAGGGGTTGCCAAGCTTCCAAAAAACTACAAGATTCCTGAAATCTCAGCACATATTTTTTCAGCCAATCTTGATGACACTTTCAGGTAATGATCAGAACCCATTCCCACTTGGCTCACCAAATTTCGTTCTTCTAGGTTAAACCGTTCGTTGGCAGTAACAGTTTTAATTTTTAGGTTTCACTCTGTTTTCTCCTATATGGATACATGTAGTTGGAACTCTAAATCAAACACGGTTTGTGTTAGCTCTTTGAACCTTGACACAATAAAGTAGTTCCAAGTTTTATCTCTATGGTTTGTTTCCTATTGATGTAGCCCTAAGGAGAGACTGGCGCAAATCACTTTCATGGAAAGGGGTTGCCAAGCTTCCAAAAAACTACGAGTTTCCTGAAATATCAGCACACATTTTTTCACCCTGTCTTGATGACACTTTCAGGTAATGATCAGTACCCCAATCCCACTTGGCACAGCAAATTTCGTTCTTCTAGGTTAAACCGTTCCTTGGGAGTAACAGTTTTAATTTTTAGGTTTCAATCTGTTTTCTCCTATATGGATACATGTAGTTGGAACTCTAAATCAAACACGGTTTGTGCTAGCTCTTTGAAACTTGACACAATAAAGTAGTTCCAAGTTCTATCTCTATGGTTTGTTTCCTATTGATGTAGCCCTAAGCAGAGACTGGCGCAAATCACTTACATGGAAAGGGGTTGCCAAGCTTCCAAAAAACTACGAGTTTCCTGAAATCTCAGCACATATTTTTTCACCCAATCTTGATGACACTTTCAGGTAATGATCAGTACCCAATCCCACTTGGCTCACCAGATTTCGTTCTTCTAGGTTAACCCGTTCGTTGGCAGTAACAGTTTTAATTTTTAGGTTTCACTCTGTTTTCCCCTATATGGATACATGTAGTTGGAACTCTAAATCAAACACGGTTTGTGCTAGCTCTTTGAAACTTGACACCATAAAGTAGTTCCAAGTTCTGTCTCTATGGTTTGTTTCCTATTGATGTAGCCCTAAGCAGAGACTGGTGCAAATCACTTTCATGGAAAGGGGTTGCCAAGCTTCCAAAAAACTACGAGTTTCCTGAAATATCAGCACACATTTTTTCACCCTGTCTTGATGACACTTTCAGGTAATGATCAGTACCCCAATCCCACTTGGCAAACCAAATTTCGTTCTTCTAGGTTAAACCGTTCCTTGGCAGTAACAGTTTTAATTTTTAGGTTTCACTCTGTTTTCTCCTATATGGATACATGTACTTGGAACTCTAAATCAAACACGGTTTCTGCTAGCTCTTTGAAACTTGACACAATAAAGTAGTTCCAAGTTCTATCTCTATGGTTTGTTTCCTATTAATGTAGTCCTAAGCAGAGACTGGGGCAAATCACTTTCATGGAAAGGGGTTGCCAAGCTTCCAAAAAACTACAAGATTCCTGAAATCTCAGCACACATTTTTTCAGCCAATCTTGATGACACTTTCAGGTAATGATCAGAACCCATTCCCACTTGGCTCACCAAATTTCGTTCTTCTAGGTTAAACCGTTCGTTGGCAGTAACAGTTTTAATTTTTAGGTTTCACTCTGTTTTCTCCTATATGGATACATGTAGTTGGAACTCTAAATCAAACACGGTTTGTGTTAGCTCTTTGAACCTTGACACAATAAAGTAGTTCCAAGTTTTATCTCTATGGTTTGTTTCCTATTGATGTAGCCCTAAGGAGAGACTGGCGCAAATCACTTTCATGGAAAGGGGTTGCCAAGCTTCCAAAAAACTACGAGTTTCCTGAAATATCAGCACACATTTTTTCACCCTGTCTTGATGACACTTTCAGGTAATGATCAGTACCCCAATCCCACTTGGTACAGCAAATTTCGTTCTTCTAGGTTAAACCGTTCCTTGGGAGTAACAGTTTTAATTTTTAGGTTTCAATCTGTTTTCTCCTATATGGATACATGTAGTTGGAACTCTAAATCAAACACGGTTTGTGCTAGCTCTTTGAAACTTGACACAATAAAGTAGTTCCAAGTTCTATCTCTATGGTTTGTTTCCTATTGATGTAGCCCTAAGCAGAGACTGGCGCAAATCACTTACATGGAAAGGGGTTGCCAAGCTTCCAAAAAACTACGAGTTTCCTGAAATCTCAGCACATATTTTTTCACCCAATCTTGATGACACTTTCAGGTAATGATCAGTACCCAATCCCACTTGGCTCACCAGATTTCGTTCTTCTAGGTTAACCCGTTCGTTGGCAGTAACAGTTTTAATTTTTAGGTTTCACTCTGTTTTCCCCTATATGGATACATGTAGTTGGAACTCTAAATCAAACACGGTTTGTGCTAGCTCTTTGAAACTTGACACCATAAAGTAGTTCCAAGTTCTGTCTCTATGGTTTGTTTCCTATTGATGTAGCCCTAAGCAGAGACTGGTGCAAATCACTTTCATGGAAAGGGGTTGCCAAGCTTCCAAAAAACTACGAGTTTCCTGAAATATCAGCACACATTTTTTCACCCTGTCTTGATGACACTTTCAGGTAATGATCAGTACCCCAATCCCACTTGGCAAACCAAATTTCGTTCTTCTAGGTTAAACCGTTCGTTGGCAGTAACAGTTTTAATTTTTAGGTTTCACTCTGTTTTCTCCTATATGGATACATGTACTTGGAACTCTAAATCAAACACGGTTTCTGCTAGCTCTTTGAAACTTGACACAATAAAGTAGTTCCAAGTTCTATCTCTATGGTTTGTTTCCTATTAATGTAGTCCTAAGCAGAGACTGGGGCAAATCACTTTCATGGAAAGGGGTTGCCAAGCTTCCAAAAAACTACAAGATTCCTGAAATCTCAGCACACATTTTTTCAGCCAATCTTGATGACACTTTCAGGTAATGATCAGAACCCATTCCCACTTGGCTCACCAAATTTCGTTCTTCTAGGTTAAACCGTTCGTTGGCAGTAACAGTTTTAATTTTTAGGTTTCACTCTGTTTTCTCCTATATGGATACATGTAGTTGGAACTCTAAATCAAACACGGTTTGTGTTAGCTCTTTGAACCTTGACACAATAAAGTAGTTCCAAGTTTTATCTCTATGGTTTGTTTCCTATTGATGTAGCCCTAAGGAGAGACTGGCGCAAATCACTTTCATGGAAAGGGGTTGCCAAGCTTCCAAAAAACTACGAGTTTCCTGAAATATCAGCACACATTTTTTCACCCTGTCTTGATGACACTTTCAGGTAATGATCAGTACCCCAATCCCACTTGGTACAGCAAATTTCGTTCTTCTAGGTTAAACCGTTCCTTGGGAGTAACAGTTTTAATTTTTAGGTTTCAATCTGTTTTCTCCTATATGGATACATGTAGTTGGAACTCTAAATCAAACACGGTTTGTGCTAGCTCTTTGAAACTTGACACAATAAAGTAGTTCCAAGTTCTATCTCTATGGTTTGTTTCCTATTGATGTAGCCCTAAGCAGAGACTGGCGCAAATCACTTACATGGAAAGGGGTTGCCAAGCTTCCAAAAAACTACGAGTTTCCTGAAATCTCAGCACATATTTTTTCACCCAATCTTGATGACACTTTCAGGTAATGATCAGTACCCAATCCCACTTGGCTCACCAGATTTCGTTCTTCTAGATTAACCCGTTCGTTGGCAGTAACAGTTTTAATTTTTAGATTTCACTCTGTTTTCTCCTATATGGATACATGTAGTTGGAACTCTAAATAAAACACGGTTTGTGCTAGCTCTTTGAAACTTGACACAATAAAGTAGTTCCAAGTTCTGTCTCTATGGTTTGTTTCCTATTGATGTAGCCCTAAGCAGAGACCAGCGCAAATCACTTTCATGGAAAGGGGTTGCCAAGCTTCCAAAAAACTACAATTTTCCTAAAATCAGCACACATTTTTTCACCCAATCTTGATGAGACTTTCAGGTAATGATCAGTACCCCAATCACACTTGGCTCACCAAATTTCGTTCTTCTAGGTTAAACTGTTCGTTGGCAGTAACAGTTTTAATTTTTAGGTTTCACTCTGTTTTCTCCTATATGGATACATGTATTTGGAACTCTAAATCAAACACGGTTTGTGCTAGCTCTTTGAAACTTGACACAATAAAGTAGTTCCAAGTTCTATCTCTATGGTTTGTTTCCTATTGATGTAGTCCTAAGCAGAGACTGGCGCAAATCACTTTCATGGAAAGGGGTTGGCAAGCTTCCAAAAATCTTCGAGTTTCCTGAAATCTCACCACACATTTTTTCACCCAATCTTGGTGACACTTTCAGGTAACTATCAGTACCCGAATCCAACTTGGCTCACCAAATTTCGTTTTTCTAGGTTAAACCGTTCGTTGGCAGTAACAGTTTTAAATTTTTGGTTTCACTCTGTTTTCTCCTATATGGATACATGTAGTTGGAACTCTAAATCAAACACGGTTTGTGCTAGCTCTTTGAAACTTTACACAATAAAATAGTTACAAGTTCTATCTCTATGGTTTGTTTTCTATTGATGTAGCCCTAAGGAGAGACTGGCGCAAATCACTTTCATGGAAATGGGTTGCCAAGCTTCCAAAAATCTACGAGTTTCCTGAAATCTCAGCACACATTTTTTGACCCAATTTTGATGACACTTACATGTCATGATCAGTACACCAATGTCACTTGGCTCACCAAATTTCGTTCTTCTAGGTTAAACCGTTCGTTGGCAGTAACAGTTTTAATTTTTAGGTTTCACTCTGTTTTCTCCTATATGGATACATGTAGTTGGAACTCTAAATAGAACACGGTTTGTGATAGCTCTTTGAAACTTGACACAATAAAGTACATCCAAGTTCTATCTCTATGCTTTGTTTCCTATTGATGTAGTCCTATGCAGAGACTGGCGCAAATCACTTTCATGGAAAGGTGTTGCCAAGCTTCCAAAAAACTACAAGTTTCCTGAAATCTCAGCACACATTTTTTCACCCAATCTTGATGAGATTTTCAGGTAATGATCAGTACCCCAATCACACTTGGCTCACCTAATTTCGTTCTTCTAGGTTAAACTGTTCGTTGACAGTAACAGTTTTAATTTTTAGGTTTCACGCTGTTTTCTCCTATATGGATACATGTATTTGGAACTCTAAATCAAACCTGGTTTGTGCTAGCTCTTTGAAACTTTACACAATAAAGTAGTTCCAAGTTCTATCTCTATGGTTTGTTTCCTATTGATGTAGCCCTAAGTAGAGACTGGCGCAAATAACTTTCATGGAAAGGGTAGGCCAAGCTTCCAAAAAACTATGAGTTTCCTGAAATCTCAGTACACATTTTTTCACCCAATCGTGATGACACTTACATGTCATGATCAGTACACCAATGTCACTTGGCTCACCAAATTTCGTTCTTCTTGGTTAAACCGTTCGTTGGCAGTAACAGTTTTAATTTTTAGGTTTCACTCTGTTTTCTCCTATATGGATACATGTATTTGGAACTCTGAATCAAACCTGGTTTGTGCTAGCTCTTTGAAACTTGACGCAACAAAGTAGTTCCAAGTTCTATCTCTATGGTTTGTTTCCTATTGATGTAGCCCTAAGGAGAGACTGGCGCAAATCACTTTCATGGAAAGGGGTTGCCAAGCTTCCAAAAATCTACGAGTTTTCTGAAATCTCAGCACACATTTTTTCACCCAATCTTGATGACACTTACATGTCATGATCAGTACACCAATGTCACTTGGCTCACCAAATTTCGTTCTTCTAGGTTAAACCATGCGTTGGCAGTAACAGTTTTAATTTTTAGGTTTCACTCTGTTTTCTCCTATATGGATACATGTATTTGGAACTCTAAATCAAACCTGGTTTGTGCTAGCTCTTTGAAACTTGACACAATAAAGTAGTTCCAAGTTCTATCTCTATGGTTTGTTTCCTATTGATGTAGTCCTAAGCAGAGACTGGCGCAAATCACTTTCATGGAAAGGGGTTGCCAAGCTTCCAAAAATCTACGAGTTTCCTGAAATCTCAGCACACATTTTTTCACCCAATCTTGATGACACTTACAGGTAATGATCAGTACCCCAAAGCCACTTGGCTCACCAAATTTCGTTCTTCTAGGTTAAACCGTTCCTTGGCAGTAACTGTTTTAATTTTTAGGTTTCACTCTGTTTTCTCTTATATGGATACATTTAGTTGAACTCTAAATCAAACACGGTTTGTGCTAGCTCTTTGAAACTTGACACAATAAGTAGTTCCAAGTTCTTTCTCTATGGATTGTTTCCTATTGATGTAGCCCTAAGCAGAGACCGGCGCAAATCACTTTCATGCAAAAGGGTTGCCAAGCTTCCAAAAAACTAAGAGTTTCCTGAAATCTCAGCACACATTTTTTCACCCAATCTTGATGACACTTTCAGGTAATGATCAGTACCCCAATCACACGTGGCTCACCAGATTTCGTTCTTCTAGGTTTAACCGTTCGTTGGCAGTAACAGTTTTAGTTTTTAGGTTTCACTCTGTTTTCTCCTATATGGATACATGTAGTTGGAACTCTAAATCAAACACGGTTTGTGCTAGCTGTTTGAAACTTGACACAATAAAGTAGTTCCAAGTTCTATCTCCATGGTTTGTTTCCTATTGATGTAGCCCTAACAGAGACTTGCACAAATCACTTTCATGGAAAGGGGTTGCCAAGCTTCCAAAAAACAACGAGTTTCCTGAAATCTTAGCACACATTTTTTCACCCAATCTTGATGGCACTTACAGGTAATGATCAGTACCGCAATGCCACTTGGCTCACCAAATTTCGTTCTTCTAGGTTTACCGTTCGTTGGCAGTAACAGTTTAAATTTTTAGGTTTCACTCTGTTTTCTCCTATATGGATACATGTAGTTGGAACTCTAAGTCAATCACGGTTTTTGCTAGCTCTTTGAAACTTGACACAATAATGTAGTTCCAAGTTGTATCTCTATGGCTTGTTTCCTATTGATGTAGCCCTAAGCAGAGACCGGTGCAAATCACTTTCATGGAAAGGGGTTGCCAAGCTTCCAAAAAACTAGGAGTTTCCTGGAATGTCAGCACACATTTTTTCACGCAATCTTGATGACACTTTCAGGTAATGATCAGTACCCCAATCCCACTTGGCTCACCAAATTTCGTTCTTCAAGGTTAAACCGTTCGTTGGTAGTAAGAGTTTTAATTTTTAGGTTACACTCTGTTTTCTCCTATATGGATACATGTAGTTGGAACTCTAAATCAACATGGGTTTGTGCTAGCTTTTTGAAACTTGACACAATAAAGTAGTTCCAAGTTCTATCTCTATGGTTTGTTTCCTATTGATGTAGCCCTAAGCAGAGACCGGCAAAAATCAGTTTCACGGAAAGGGTTTGCCAACCTTCCAAAAAAGTACGAGTTTCCTGAAATCTCAGCACACATTCTTTCACCCAATCTTGATGACACTTACAGGTAATGATCAGTACCCCAGTGCCACTTGGCTCACCAAATTTCGTTCTTCTAGGTAAACCGTTCATTGACAGTAACACTTTTAATTTTTAGGTTTCACTCTGTTTTCTCCTATATGGATACATGTAGTTGGAACTGTAAATCAAACACGGTTTGTGCTAGCTCTTTGAAACTTGACACAATAAAGTAGTTCCAAGTTGTATCTCTATGGCTTGTTTCCTATTGATGTAACACTAAGCAGAGACTGGCGCAAACCACTTTATGGAAAGTGGTTGCCAAGCTTCCAAAAAACTACGAGTTTCCTGAAATCTCAGCACACATTTTTTCACCCGATCTTGATGAAACTTTCAGGTAATGATCAGTACCCCAATCCCACTTGGCTCACCAAATTTCGTTCATCTGGGTTTAACCATTCGTTGGCAGGACAGTTTTAATTCTTAGGTTTCACTCTGTTTTCTACTATATGGTTACATGTAGTTGGAACTCTAAATCAAACACGGTGTGTGGTAGCTCTTTTAAATTTTACAAAATAAAGTAGTTCCAAGTTCTATCTCTATGGTTTGTTTCCTATTGATGTAGCCCTAAGCAGAGACTGGCGCAAATCACTTTCATGGCAAGGGGTTGCAAAGCTTACAAAAAACTACAAGTTTCCTGAAATCACAGCACACATTTTTTCACCCAATCTTGATGACACTTTCATGTAATGATCAGAACCCCAATCCCACTTGGCTCCCCAAATTTTGTTCTTCTAGATTAAACAGTTCGTTGGCAGTAACAGTTTTAATTTTTAGGTTTCACTCTGTTTACTCCTATATGGATACATGTAGTTGGAACTCTAAATCAAACACGGTTTGTGCTAGCTCTTTGAAACTTGACACAATAAAGTAGTTCCAAGCTCTATCTCTATGGTATGTTTCCTATTGATGTAGCCCTAAGAGGAGACTGGCGCAAATCACTTTCATGGAAAGGGGTTTCTAAGCTTCCAAAAAACTACGAGTTTCCTGAAATGTCAGCACACATTTTTTCACCCAAACTTAATGACACTTTCAGGTAATGATCAGTACCCCAATCCCACTTGGCTCACCAAATTTCGTTCTTCAAGGTTAAACCATTCGTTGGTAGTAACAGTTTTAATTTTCAGGTTACACTCTGTTTTCTCCTATATGGATACATGTAGTTGGTACTCTAAATCAAACAGGGTTTGTGTTATCTCTTTGAAACTTGACACAATTTAGTACTTCCAAGTTCTATCTCTATGGTTTGTTTCCTATTGATGTAGCCCTAAGCAGAGACCGGCACAAATCACTTTCATGGAAAGGGGTTGCCAACCTTCCAAAAAACTACGAGTTTCCTGAAATCTCAGCACAGATTTTTTCACCCAATCTTGATGACACTTACAGGTAATGATCAGTACCCCAGTGATACTTGGCTCACCAAATTTCGTTCTTCTAGGTAAACCATTCGTTGGCAGTAACAGTTTTAATTATTAGGTTTCACTCTGTTTTCTCCTATATGGATACATGTAGTTGGAACTCTAAATCAAACACGGTTTGTGCTAGCTCTTTGAAACTTGACACAATAAAGTAGTTCCAAGTTGTATCTCTATGGTTTGTTTCCTATTGATGTAGCCCTAAGCAGAGACCGGCGCAAATCACTTTCATGGAAAAGGGTTGCCAAGCTTCCAAAAACTATAAGTTTCCTGAAATCTCAGCACACATTTTTTCAACCAATCTTGATGACAGTTTCAGGTAATGATCAGTACCCCATTCCCACTTGGCTCACCAAATTTCGTTCTTCTAGGTTAAACCGTTCGTTGGCAGTAACATTTTTAATTTTTAGGTTTCACTCTGTTTTCTCCTATATGGATACATGTAGTTGGAACTCTAAATCAAACACGGTTTGTGCTAGCTCTTTGAAACTTGACACAATAAAGTAGTTCCAAGTTGTATCTCTATGGTTTGTTTCCTATTGATGTAGCCCTAAGCAGAGACCGGCGCAAATCACTTTCATGGAAAAGGGTTGCCAAGCTTCCAAAAAACTAAGAGTTTCCTGAAATCTCAGCACACATTTTTTCACCCAATCTTGATGACACTTTCAGGTAATGATCAGTACCCAATCCCACTTGGCTCACCAAATTTCGTTCTTCAATTTAAACCGTTTGTTGGTAGAAAGTGTTTTAATTTTTAGGTTACACTCTGTTTTCTCCTATATGGATACATATAGTTGGAACTCTAAATCAAAAACGGTTTGTGCTAGCTCTTTGAAACTTGACACAATAAAGTAGTTCCAAGTTCTATCTCTATGTTTTGTTTCCTATTGATGTAGCCCTAAGCAGAGACCAGCGCAAATCACTATCATGGAAAGGGGTTGCCAAGCTGCCAAAAAACTACGAGTTTCCTGAAATCTCAGCACACATTTTTTCACCCAATCTTGATGACACTTTCAGGTAATGATCAGTACCCAATCCTACTTGGCTCACCAAATTTGAAACTTGACACAATAAAGTAGTTCCAAATTCTATCTCTATGGTTTGTTTCCTATTGATGTAGCCCTAAGCAGAGACTGGCGCAAATCACTTTCATGGAAATGGTTGGCCAAGCTTACAAAATCTACGAGTTTCCTGACATCTTAACACACATTTTTTTCACCCAAACTTGATTTCACTTACAGGTAATGATCAGTACCGCAATGCCACTTGGCTCACCAAATTTCGTTCTTCTAGGTTAAACCGTTCGTTGGCAGTAACAGTTTTAATTTTTAGGTTTCCCTCTGTTTTCTCCTATATGGATACATGTGGTTGGAAGTCTAAATCAAACACGGTTTGTGCTAGCTCTTTGAAAATTGACACAATAAAGTAGTTCCAAGTTCTATCTCTATGGTTTGTTTTCTATTGATGTAGCCCTAATCAGAGACCGGCGCAAATCACTTTCATGGAAAGGGGTTGCCAAGCTTCCAAAAAACTACGAGTTTCCTGAAATCTCAGCACACATTTTTTCTCCCAATCTTGATAACACTTACAGTAATGATCAGTACCCCAATGCCACTTGGCTCACCAAATTTCGTTCTTCTAGGTTAAACCGTTCCTTGGCAGTAACAGTTTTAATTTTTAGGTTTCACTCTGTTTTCTCCTATATGGATACATGTAGTTGGAACTCTAAATCAAACACGGTTTGTGCTATCTCTGAAACTTGACACAATAAAGTAGTTCCAAGTTCTTTCTCTATGGATTGTTTCCTATTGATGTAGCCCTAAGCAGAGACCGGCGCAAATCACTTTCATGGAAAAGGGTTGCCAAGCTTCCAAAAAACTAAGAGTTTCCTGAAATCTCAGCACACATTTTTTCACCCAATCTTGATGACACTTTCAGGTAATGATCAGTACCCCAATCACACGTGGCTCACCAAATTTCGTTCTTCTAGGTTTAACCGTTCATTGGCAGTAACAGTCTTAATTTTTAGGTTTCACTCTGTTTTCTCCTATATGGATACATGTAGTTGGAACTCTAAATCAAACACGGTTTGTGCTAGCTGTTTGAAACTTGACACAATAAAGTAGTTCCAAGTTCTATCTCCATGGTTTGTTTCCTATTGATGTAGCCCTAACAGAGACTTGCACAAATCACTTTCATGGAAAGGGGTTGCCAAGCTTCCAAAAAACTACGAGTTTCCTGAAATCTTAGCACACATTTTTTCACCCAATCTTGATGGCACTTACAGGTAATGATCAGTACCGCAATGCCACTTGGCTCACCAAATTTCGTTCTTCTAGGTTAAATCGTTCGTTGGCAGTAACAGTTTAAATTTTTAGGTTTCACTCTGTTTTCTCTTATATGGATACATGTAGTTGGAACTCTAAATCAAACATGGTTTGTGCTACCTGTTTGAAACTTGACACAATAAAGTAGTTCCAAGTTCTATCTCTATGGTTTGTTTCCTATTGATGTAGCCCTAAGCAGAGACCGGCGCAAATCACTTTCATGGAAAGGGGTTGCCAAGCTTCCAAAAAAATACGAGTTTCCTGAAATCCCAGCACACATTTTTTCTCCCAATCTTGATGACACTTTCAGGTAATGATCAGTACCCAATCCCACTTGGCTCACCAAATTTCGTTCTTCAATTTAAACCGTTCGTTGGTAGTAAGTGTTTTAATTTTTAGGTTACACTCTGTTTTCTCCTATATGGATACATATATTTGGAACTCCAAATCAAAAACGGTTTGTGCTAGCGGTTTGAAACTTGACACAATAAAGTAGTTCCAAGTTCTATCTCTACGGTTTGTTTCCTATTGATGTAGCCCTAACAGAGACTTGCACAAATCACTTTCATGGAAAGGGGTTGCCAAGCTTCCAAAAAACTACGAGTTTTCTGAAATCTTAGCACACATTTTTTCACCCAATCTTGATGGCACTTACAGGTAATGATCAGTACCGCAATGCCACTTGGCTCACCAAATTTCGTTCTTCTAGGTTAAACCGTTCCTTGGCAGTAACAGTTTAAATTTTTAGGTTTCACTCTGTTTTCTCCTATATGGATACATGTGGTTGGAAGTCTAAATCAAACACGGTTTGTGCTAGCTCTTTGAAACTTGACACAATAAAGTAGTTCCAAGTTCTATCTCTATGGTTTGTTTTCTATTGATGTAGCCCTAAGCAGAGACCGGCGCAAATCACTTTCATGGAAAGGGGTTGCCAAGCTTCCAAAAAACTACGAGTTTTCTGAAATCTTAGCACACATTTCTTCACCCAATCTTGATGGCACTTACAGGTAATGATCAGTACCGCAATGCCACTTGGCTCACCAAATTTCGTTCTTCTAGGTTAAACTGTTCATTGGCAATAACAGTTTTAATTTTTAAGTTTCACTCTGTTTTCTCCTATATGGATACATGTAGTTGGAACTCTAAATCCAACACGGTTTGTGCTAGCTCTTTGAAATTGACACAATAAAGTAGTTCCAAGTTCTGTCTCTATGGTTTGTTTCCTATTCATGTAGCCCTAAGCAGAGACTGGCGCAAATCACTTTCATGGAAAGGGGTTGCCAAGCTTCCAAAAAACTACGATTTTCCTGAAATCTCTGCACACATTTTTTCACCCAATCTTGATGACAATTTCAGGTAATGATCAGTACCCCAATCACACTTGGCTCACCAAATTTCGTTCTTCTAGGTTCAACTGTTCGTTGGCAGTAACAGTTTTAATTTGTAGGTTTCACTCTGTTTTCTCCTATATGGATACATGTAGTTGGAACTCTAAATCAAACACGGTTTGTGCTAGCTCTTTGAAACTTGACACAATAAAGTAGTTCCAAGTTCTATCTCTATGGTTTGTTTCCTATTGATGTAGCCCTACGCAGAGATAGGCACAAATCACTTTCATGGAAAGGGGTTGCCGAGCTTCCAAAAAACTACGAGTTTCCTGAAATCTCAGCACACATTTTTTCACCCAATCTTGATGACACATACATGTCATGATCAGTACACCAATGTCACTTGGCTCACCAAATTTCGTTCTTCTAGGTTAAACTGTTCGTTGGCAGTAACAGTTTTAATTTTTAGGTTTCACTCTGTTTTCTCCTATATGGATACATGTAGTTGGAACTCTAAATCAAACACGGTTTGTGCTAGCTCTTTGAAACTTGACACAATAAAGTAGTTCCAAGTTCTATCTCTATGGTTTATTTCCTATTGATGTAGCCCTAAGGAGAGACTGGCGCAAATCACTTTCATGGAAAGGGGTTGCCAATCTTCCAAAAAACTACGAGTTTCCTGAAATATCAGCAAACATTTTTTTACCCTGTCTTGATGACACTTTCAGGTAATGATCAGTACCCCAATCCCACTTGGCACATCAAATTTCGTTCTTCTAGGTTAAACCGTTTGTTGGCAGTAACAGTTTTAATTTTTAGGTTTCACTCTGTTTTCTCCTATATGGATACATGTAGTTGGAACTCTAAATCAAACACGGTTTGTGCTAGCTCTTTGAAACTTGACACAATAAAGAAGTTCCAAGTTCTATCTCTATGGTTTGTTTCGTATTGATGTAGCCCTAAGCAGAGACTGGAGCAAATCACTTTCATGGAAAGGGGTTGCCAAGCTTCCAAAAAACTACGAGTTTCCTGAAATATCAGCACACATTTTTTTGACCCTGTCTTGATGACACTTTCAGGTAATGATCAGTACCCCAATCACACTAGGCTCACCAAATTTCGTTCTTCTAGGTTAAACTGTTCGTTGGCAGTAACAGTTTTAATTTGTATGTTTCACTCTATTTTCTCCTATATGGATACATGTAGTTGGAACTCTAAATCAAACACGGTTTGTGCTAGCTCTTTGAAACTTGACACAATAAAGTAGTTCCAAGTTCTATCTCTATGGTTTGTTTCCTATTGATGTAGCCCTACGCAGAGACAGGCACAAATCACTTTCATGGAAAGGGGTTGCCAAGCTTCCAAAAAACTACGATTTTCCTGAAATCTCAGCACACATTTTTTCACCCTGTCTTGATGACACTTTCAGGTAATGATCAGTACCCCAATCCCACTTGGCACACCAAATTTCGTTCTTCCAGGTTAAACCATTCCTTGGCAGGAACAGTTTAAATTTTTAGCTTTCACTCTGTTTTCTCCTATATGGATGCATGTAGTTGGAACTGTAAATCAAACACAGTTTGTGCTAGGTCTTTGAAACTTGACACAATAAATTAGTTCCAAGTTGTATCTCTATGGCTTGTTTCCTATTGATGTAGCCCTAAGCAGAGACCGGCGCAAATCACTTTCATGGAAAGGGGTTGCCAAGCTTCCAAAAAACTACAAGTTTCCATAAATCACAGCACACATTTTTTCACCCAATCTTGATGACACTTTCATGTAATGATCAGTACCCCAATCACACTTGGCTCACCAAATTTCGTTCTTCTAGGTTAAACTGTTCGTTGGCAGTAACAGTTTTAATTTGTAGGTTTCACTCTGTTTTCTCCTATATGGATACATGTACTTGGAACTCTAAATCAAACACGGTTTGTGCTAGCTCTTTGAAACTTGACACAATAAAGTAGTTCCAAGTTCTATCTCTATGGTTTGTTTCCTATTGATGTAGCCCTAAGCAGAGACCGGCGCAAATCACATTCATGGAAAGGGGTTGACAAGCTTCCAAAAACTACGTGTTTCCTGAAATCTCAGCACATATTTTTTCACCCAATCTTGATGACACTTTCAGGTAATGATCAGTACCCCAATCACACTTGGCTCACCAAATTTCGTTCTTCTAGGTTAAACTGTTCGTTGGCAGTAACACTTTTAATTTTTAGGTTTCACTCTGTTTTCTCCTATATGGATACATGTAGTTGGAACTCTAAATCAAACACGGTTTGTGCTAGCTCTTTGAAACTTGACACAATAAAGTAGTTCCAAGTTCTGTCTCTATGGTTTGTTTCCTATTGATGTAGCCCTAAGGAGAGACTGGCGCAAATCACTTTCATGGAAAGGGGTTGCCAAGCTTCCAAAAAACTACGAGTTTCCTGAAATATCAGCACACATTTTTTCACCCTGTCTTGATGACACTTTCAGGTAATGATCATTACCCCAATCCCACTTAGCACACCAAATTTCGTTCTTCCAGGTTAAACCGTTCCTTGGCAGGAACAGTTTTAATTTTTAGGTTTCACTCTGTTTTCTCCTATATGGATACATGTAGTTGGAACTCTAAATCAAACACGGTTTGTGCTAGCTCTTTGAAACTTGACCCAATAAAGTACTTCCAAGTTCTATCTCTATGGTTTGTTTCCTATTGATGTAGTCCTAAGCAGAGACTGGCGCAAATCACTTTCATGGAAAGGGGTTGCCGAGCTTCCAAAAAACTACGAGTTTCCTGAAATCTCAGCACACATTTTTTCACCCAATCTTGATGACACATACATGTCATGATCAGTACACCAATGTCACTTGGCTCACCAAATTTCGTTGTTCTAGGTTAAACTGTTCGTTGGCAGTAACAGTTTTAATTTTTAGGTTTCACTCTGTTTTCTCCTATACGGATACATGTAGTTGGAACTCTAAATCAAACACGGTTTGTGCTAGCTCTTTGAAACTTGACACAATAAAGTAGTTCCAAGTTCTATCTCTATGGTTTGTTTCCTATTGATGGAGCCCTAAGCAGAGACTGGCGCAAATCACTTTCATGGAAAGGGGTTGCCAAGCTTCCAAAAAACTACGAGTTTCCTGAAATATCAGCACACATTTTTTTACCCTGTCTTGATGACACTTTCAGGTAATGATCAGTACCCCAATCACACTTGGCACACCAAATTTCGTTCTTCTAGGTTAAACCGTTCCTTGGCAGTACAGTTTTAATTTTTAGGTTTCACTGTGTTTTCTCCTATATGGATACATGTAGTTGGAACTCTAAATCAAACACGGTTTGTGCTAGCTCTTTGAAACTTGACACAATAAAGTACTTCCAAGTTCTATCTCTATGGTTTGATTCCTATTGATGTAGCCCTAAGCAGAGACCGGCGCAAATCACTTTCATGGAAAGGGGTTGCGAAGCTTCCAAAAAACTACGAGTTTCCTGAAATCTCAGCTAGCATTTTTTCAACCAAACTTGGTGACACTTACAGGTAATGATCAGTACCCCAATGCCACTTGGCTCAACAAATTTCGTTCTTCTAGGTTAAACCGTTCGTTGGCAGTAACAGTTTTAATTTTTAGGTTTCACTCTGTTTTCTCCAATATGGATACATGTAGTTGGAACTCTAAATCAAACACGGTTTGTGCTAGCTCTTTGAAACTTGACACAATAAAGTAGTTCCAAGTTCTATCTCTATGGTTTGTTTCCTATTGATGTAGCCCTAAGCAGAGACCGGCGCTAATCACTTTCATGGAAAGGGGTTGCGAAGCTTCCAAAAATCTACGAGTTTCCTGAAATCTCAGCACACATTTTTCTCCCAATCTTGATGACACTTACAGGTAATGATCAGTACCCCAATGCCACTTGGCTCACCAAATTTCGTTCTTCTAGGTTAAACCGTTCGTTGGCAGTAACAGTTTTAATTTTTAGGTTTCACTCTGTTTTCTCCTCTATGGATACAAGTAGTTGGAACTCTAAATCAAACACGGTTTGCGCTAGCTCTTGGAAATTTGACACAAAACAGTAGATCCCATTTCTATCTCTATGGTTTGTTTCTTATTGATGTAGCCCTAAGCATAGAACGGCGCAAATCTCTTTCAGGGAAAGGTGTTGCCAAGCTACCAAAAAACTACGATTTTCCTGAAATCTCAGCACATATTTTTTCACCCAATTTTAATGACACTTTCAGGTAATGATCAGTACCCAATCCCACTTGGCTCACCAGATTTCATTCTTCTAGGTTCAACCGATGTTGGCAGTAACAGTTTTAATTTTTAGGTTTCACTCTGTTTTCTCCTATATGGATACATGTAGTTGGAACTCTAAATCAAACACTGTTTGGGCAAGCTCTTTGAAACTTGACACAATAAAGTAGTTCCAAGTTATATCTGTATGGTTTGTTTCCTATTGATGTAGCCCTAAGTAGAGACAGGCGCAAATCACTTTCATGGAAATGGGTTGCGAAGCTTCCAAAAAACTACGAGTTTCCTGAAATCTCAGCACACATTTTTTCTCCCAATCTTGATGACACTTACAGGCAATGATCAGTACCCCAATGCCACTTGGCTCACCAAATTTCGTTCTTCTAGGTTAAACCGTTCGTTGGCAGTAACAGTTTTAATTTTTAGGTTTCACTCTGTTTTCTCCTATATGGATACATGTAGTTGGAACTCTAAATCCAACACGGTTTGTGCTAGCTCTTTGAAATTGACACAATAAAGTAGTTCCAAGTTCTGTCTCTATGGTTTGTTTCCTATTCATGTAGCCCTAAGCAGAGACTGGCGCAAATCACTTTCATGGAAAGGGGTTGCCAAGCTTCCAAAAAACTACGATTTTCCTGAAATCTCTGCACACATTTTTTCACCCAATCTTGATGACAATTTCAGGTAATGATCAGTACCCCAATCACACTTGGCTCACCAAATTTCGTTCTTCTAGGTTCAACTGTTCGTTGGCAGTAACAGTTTTAATTTGTAGGTTTCACTCTGTTTTCTCCTATATGGATACATGTAGTTGGAACTCTAAATCAAACACGGTTTGTGCTAGCTCTTTGAAACTTGACACAATAAAGTAGTTCCAAGTTCTATCTCTATGGTTTGTTTCCTATTGATGTAGCCCTACGCAGAGATAGGCACAAATCACTTTCATGGAAAGGGGTTGCCGAGCTTCCAAAAAACTACGAGTTTCCTGAAATCTCAGCACACATTTTTTCACCCAATCTTGATGACACATACATGTCATGATCAGTACACCAATGTCACTTGGCTCACCAAATTTCGTTCTTCTAGGTTAAACTGTTCGTTGGCAGTAACAGTTTTAATTTTTAGGTTTCACTCTGTTTTCTCCTATATGGATACATGTAGTTGGAACTCTAAATCAAACACGGTTTGTGCTAGCTCTTTGAAACTTGACACAATAAAGTAGTTCCAAGTTCTATCTCTATGGTTTATTTCCTATTGATGTAGCCCTAAGGAGAGACTGGCGCAAATCACTTTCATGGAAAGGGGTTGCCAATCTTCCAAAAAACTACGAGTTTCCTGAAATATCAGCAAACATTTTTTTACCCTGTCTTGATGACACTTTCAGGTAATGATCAGTACCCCAATCCCACTTGGCACATCAAATTTCGTTCTTCTAGGTTAAACCGTTTGTTGGCAGTAACAGTTTTAATTTTTAGGTTTCACTCTGTTTTCTCCTATATGGATACATGTAGTTGGAACTCTAAATCAAACACGGTTTGTGCTAGCTCTTTGAAACTTGACACAATAAAGAAGTTCCAAGTTCTATCTCTATGGTTTGTTTCGTATTGATGTAGCCCTAAGCAGAGACTGGAGCAAATCACTTTCATGGAAAGGGGTTGCCAAGCTTCCAAAAAACTACGAGTTTCCTGAAATATCAGCACACATTTTTTTGACCCTGTCTTGATGACACTTTCAGGTAATGATCAGTACCCCAATCACACTAGGCTCACCAAATTTCGTTCTTCTAGGTTAAACTGTTCGTTGGCAGTAACAGTTTTAATTTGTATGTTTCACTCTATTTTCTCCTATATGGATACATGTAGTTGGAACTCTAAATCAAACACGGTTTGTGCTAGCTCTTTGAAACTTGACACAATAAAGTAGTTCCAAGTTCTATCTCTATGGTTTGTTTCCTATTGATGTAGCCCTACGCAGAGACAGGCACAAATCACTTTCATGGAAAGGGGTTGCCAAGCTTCCAAAAAACTACGATTTTCCTGAAATCTCAGCACACATTTTTTCACCCTGTCTTGATGACACTTTCAGGTAATGATCAGTACCCCAATCCCACTTGGCACACCAAATTTCGTTCTTCCAGGTTAAACCATTCCTTGGCAGGAACAGTTTAAATTTTTAGCTTTCACTCTGTTTTCTCCTATATGGATGCATGTAGTTGGAACTGTAAATCAAACACAGTTTGTGCTAGGTCTTTGAAACTTGACACAATAAATTAGTTCCAAGTTGTATCTCTATGGCTTGTTTCCTATTGATGTAGCCCTAAGCAGAGACCGGCGCAAATCACTTTCATGGAAAGGGGTTGCCAAGCTTCCAAAAAACTACAAGTTTCCATAAATCACAGCACACATTTTTTCACCCAATCTTGATGACACTTTCATGTAATGATCAGTACCCCAATCACACTTGGCTCACCAAATTTCGTTCTTCTAGGTTAAACTGTTCGTTGGCAGTAACAGTTTTAATTTGTAGGTTTCACTCTGTTTTCTCCTATATGGATACATGTACTTGGAACTCTAAATCAAACACGGTTTGTGCTAGCTCTTTGAAACTTGACACAATAAAGTAGTTCCAAGTTCTATCTCTATGGTTTGTTTCCTATTGATGTAGCCCTAAGCAGAGACCGGCGCAAATCACATTCATGGAAAGGGGTTGACAAGCTTCCAAAAACTACGTGTTTCCTGAAATCTCAGCACATATTTTTTCACCCAATCTTGATGACACTTTCAGGTAATGATCAGTACCCCAATCACACTTGGCTCACCAAATTTCGTTCTTCTAGGTTAAACTGTTCGTTGGCAGTAACACTTTTAATTTTTAGGTTTCACTCTGTTTTCTCCTATATGGATACATGTAGTTGGAACTCTAAATCAAACACGGTTTGTGCTAGCTCTTTGAAACTTGACACAATAAAGTAGTTCCAAGTTCTGTCTCTATGGTTTGTTTCCTATTGATGTAGCCCTAAGGAGAGACTGGCGCAAATCACTTTCATGGAAAGGGGTTGCCAAGCTTCCAAAAAACTACGAGTTTCCTGAAATATCAGCACACATTTTTTCACCCTGTCTTGATGACACTTTCAGGTAATGATCATTACCCCAATCCCACTTAGCACACCAAATTTCGTTCTTCCAGGTTAAACCGTTCCTTGGCAGGAACAGTTTTAATTTTTAGGTTTCACTCTGTTTTCTCCTATATGGATACATGTAGTTGGAACTCTAAATCAAACACGGTTTGTGCTAGCTCTTTGAAACTTGACCCAATAAAGTACTTCCAAGTTCTATCTCTATGGTTTGTTTCCTATTGATGTAGTCCTAAGCAGAGACTGGCGCAAATCACTTTCATGGAAAGGGGTTGCCGAGCTTCCAAAAAACTACGAGTTTCCTGAAATCTCAGCACACATTTTTTCACCCAATCTTGATGACACATACATGTCATGATCAGTACACCAATGTCACTTGGCTCACCAAATTTCGTTGTTCTAGGTTAAACTGTTCGTTGGCAGTAACAGTTTTAATTTTTAGGTTTCACTCTGTTTTCTCCTATACGGATACATGTAGTTGGAACTCTAAATCAAACACGGTTTGTGCTAGCTCTTTGAAACTTGACACAATAAAGTAGTTCCAAGTTCTATCTCTATGGTTTGTTTCCTATTGATGGAGCCCTAAGCAGAGACTGGCGCAAATCACTTTCATGGAAAGGGGTTGCCAAGCTTCCAAAAAACTACGAGTTTCCTGAAATATCAGCACACATTTTTTTACCCTGTCTTGATGACACTTTCAGGTAATGATCAGTACCCCAATCACACTTGGCACACCAAATTTCGTTCTTCTAGGTTAAACCGTTCCTTGGCAGTACAGTTTTAATTTTTAGGTTTCACTGTGTTTTCTCCTATATGGATACATGTAGTTGGAACTCTAAATCAAACACGGTTTGTGCTAGCTCTTTGAAACTTGACACAATAAAGTACTTCCAAGTTCTATCTCTATGGTTTGATTCCTATTGATGTAGCCCTAAGCAGAGACCGGCGCAAATCACTTTCATGGAAAGGGGTTGCGAAGCTTCCAAAAAACTACGAGTTTCCTGAAATCTCAGCTAGCATTTTTTCAACCAAACTTGGTGACACTTACAGGTAATGATCAGTACCCCAATGCCACTTGGCTCAACAAATTTCGTTCTTCTAGGTTAAACCGTTCGTTGGCAGTAACAGTTTTAATTTTTAGGTTTCACTCTGTTTTCTCCAATATGGATACATGTAGTTGGAACTCTAAATCAAACACGGTTTGTGCTAGCTCTTTGAAACTTGACACAATAAAGTAGTTCCAAGTTCTATCTCTATGGTTTGTTTCCTATTGATGTAGCCCTAAGCAGAGACCGGCGCTAATCACTTTCATGGAAAGGGGTTGCGAAGCTTCCAAAAATCTACGAGTTTCCTGAAATCTCAGCACACATTTTTCTCCCAATCTTGATGACACTTACAGGTAATGATCAGTACCCCAATGCCACTTGGCTCACCAAATTTCGTTCTTCTAGGTTAAACCGTTCGTTGGCAGTAACAGTTTTAATTTTTAGGTTTCACTCTGTTTTCTCCTCTATGGATACAAGTAGTTGGAACTCTAAATCAAACACGGTTTGCGCTAGCTCTTGGAAATTTGACACAAAACAGTAGATCCCATTTCTATCTCTATGGTTTGTTTCTTATTGATGTAGCCCTAAGCATAGAACGGCGCAAATCTCTTTCAGGGAAAGGTGTTGCCAAGCTACCAAAAAACTACGATTTTCCTGAAATCTCAGCACATATTTTTTCACCCAATTTTAATGACACTTTCAGGTAATGATCAGTACCCAATCCCACTTGGCTCACCAGATTTCATTCTTCTAGGTTCAACCGATGTTGGCAGTAACAGTTTTAATTTTTAGGTTTCACTCTGTTTTCTCCTATATGGATACATGTAGTTGGAACTCTAAATCAAACACTGTTTGGGCAAGCTCTTTGAAACTTGACACAATAAAGTAGTTCCAAGTTATATCTGTATGGTTTGTTTCCTATTGATGTAGCCCTAAGTAGAGACAGGCGCAAATCACTTTCATGGAAATGGGTTGCGAAGCTTCCAAAAAACTACGAGTTTCCTGAAATCTCAGCACACATTTTTTCTCCCAATCTTGATGACACTTACAGGCAATGATCAGTACCCCAATGCCACTTGGCTCACCAAATTTCGTTCTTCTAGGTTAAACCGTTCGTTGGCAGTAACAGTTTTAATTTTTAGGTTTCACTCTGTTTTCTCCTATATGGATACATGTAGTTGGAACTCTAAACCAAACATGGTTTGTACTAGCTCTTTGAAATTGACACAATAAAGTAGTCCCAAGTTCTATCTCTATGGTTTGTTTCCTATTGATGTAGCCCTAAGCAGAGACCGGCGCAAATCACTTTCATGGAAAGGGGTTGCCAAGCTTCCAAAAAACTACGAGTTTCCTGAAATCTCAGCACACATTTTTTCACCCAATCTTGATGACACTTACATGTCATGATCAGTACACCAATGTCACTTGGCTCACCAAATTTCGTTCTTCTAGGTTAAACCGTTCGTTGGCAGTAACAGTTTTAATTTTTAGGTTTCACTCTGTTTTCTCCTATGTGGATACATGTAGTTGGAACTCTAAATCAAACACGGTTTGTACTAGCTCTTTGAAACTTGACACAATAAAGTAGTTCCAAGTTCTATCTCTATGGTTTGTTTCGTATTGATGTAGCACTAAGCAGAGAACAGCGCAAATCACTTTCATGGAAAGGGGTTGCCAAGCTTCCAAAAAACTACGAGTTTCCTGAAATCTCAGCACATATTTTTTCACCCAATCTTGATGACACTTTCAGGTAATGGTCAGTACCCAATCCCACTTGGCTCACCAAATTTCGTTCTTCTAGGTTAAACCGTTCGTTGGCAGTAACAGTTTTAATTTTTAGGTTTCACTCTGTTTTCTCCTATATGGATACATGTAGTTGGAACTGTAAATCAAACACGGTTTTTGCTAGCTCTTTGAAACTTGACACAATAAAGTAGTTCCAAGTTCTATCTCTATGGTTTGTTTCCTATTGATGTAGCCCTAAGCAGAGACTGGCACAAATCACTTTCATGGAAAGGGTTGGCCAAGCTTCCAAAAAACTACGAGTTTCCTGAAATCTCAGCACACATTTTTTCACCCAATCTTGATGACACTTACATGTCATGATCAGTACACCAATGTCACTTGGCTCACCAAATTTCGTTCTTCTAGGTTAATCCGTTCGTTGGAAGTACCAGTTTTAATTTTTAGGTTTCACTCTGTTTTCTCCTATATGGATACATGTAGTTGGAACTCTAAATCAAGCACGGTTTGTGCTAGCTCTTTGAAACTTGACACAATTAAGTAGTTCCAAGTTCTATCTCTATGGTTTGTTTCCTATTGATGTAGCCCTAAGCAGAGACTGGCGCAAATCACTTTCATGGAAATGGGTTGCCAAGCTTCCAAAAAACTACGAGTTTCCTGAAATATCAGCACACATTTTTTCACCCTGTCTTGATGACACTTTCAGGTAATGATCAGTACACCAATCCCACTTGGCACACCAAATTTCGTTCTTCTAGGTTAAACCGTTCCTTGGCAGTAACAGTTTTGAATTTTAGGATTCACTCTGTTTTCTCCTGTATGGATACATGTAGTTGGAACTCTAAATCAAACACGGTTTGTGCTAGCTCTTTGAAACTTGACACAATAAAGTAGCTCCAGGTTCTATCTCTATGGTGTTTTCTTATTGATGTAGCCCTAAGCAGAGAATGGCGCAAATCACTTTCATGGAAAGGGGTTGCCAAGCTTCCAAAAAACTACGAGTTTCCTGAAATCTCAGCACATATTTTTTCACCCAATCTTGATGACACTTTCAGGTAATGATCAGTACCCAATCCCACTTGGCTCACCAGATTTTGTTCTTCTAGGTTAACCCGTTCGTTGGCAGTAACAGTTTTAATTTTTAGATTTCACTCTGTTTTCTCCTATATGTATACATGTAGTTGGAACTCTAAATCAAACACGGTTTGTGCTAGCTCTTTGAAACTTGACACAATAAAGTAGTTCCAAGTTCTATCTCTATGGTTTGTTTCCTATTGATGTAGTCCTAAGCAGAGACTGGCACAAATCACTTTCATGGATAGGGGTTGCGAAGCTTCCAAAAAACTACGAGTTTCCTGAAATCTCAGCACACATTTTTTCTCCCAATCTTGATGACACTTACAGGCAATGATCAGTACCCCAATGCCACTTGGCTCACCAAATTTCGTTCTTCTAGGTTAAACCGTTCGTTGGCAGTAACAGTTTTAATTTTTAGGTTTCACTCTGTTTTCTCCTATATGGATACATGTAGTTGGAACTCTAAACCAAACATGGTTTGTACTAGCTCTTTGAAATTGACACAATAAAGTAGTCCCAAGTTCTATCTCTATGGTTTGTTTCCTATTGATGTAGCCCTAAGCAGAGACCGGCGCAAATCACTTTCATGGAAAGGGGTTGCCAAGCTTCCAAAAAACTACGAGTTTCCTGAAATCTCAGCACACATTTTTTCACCCAATCTTGATGACACTTACATGTCATGATCAGTACACCAATGTCACTTGGCTCACCAAATATCGTTCTTCTAGGTTAAACCGTTCGTTGGCAGTAACAGTTTTAATTTTTAGGTTTCACTCTGTTTTCTCCTATATGGATACATGTAGTTGGAACTCTAAATCAAACACGGTTTGTACTAGCTCTTTGAAACTTGACAAAATAAAGTAGTTCCAAGTTCTATCTCTATGGTTTGTTTCGTATTGATGTAGCACTAAGCAGAGAACAGCGCAAATCACTTTCATGGAAAGGGGTTGCCAAGCTTCCAAAAAACTACGAGTTTCCTGAAATCTCAGCACATATTTTTTCACCCAATCTTTATGACACTTTCAGGTAATGGTCAGTACCCAATCCCACTTGGCTCACCAAATTTCGTTCTTCTAGGTTAAACCGTTCGTTGGCAGTAACAGTTTTAATTTTTAGGTTTCACTCTGTTTTCTCCTATATGGATACATGTAGTTGGAACTGTAAATCAAACACGGTTTTTGCTAGCTCTTTGAAACTTGACACAATAAAGTAGTTCCAAGTTCTATCTCTATGGTTTGTTTCCTATTGATGTAGCCCTAAGCAGAGACTGGCACAAATCACTTTCATGGAAAGGGTTGGCCAAGCTTCCAAAAAACTACGAGTTTCCTGAAATCTCAGCACACATTTTTTCACCCAATCTTGATGACACTTACATGTCATGATCAGTACACCAATGTCACTTGGCTCACCAAATTTCGTTCTTCTAGGTTAATCCGTTCGTTGGAAGTACCAGTTTTAATTTTTAGGTTTCACTCTGTTTTCTCCTATATGGATACATGTAGTTGGAACTCTAAATCAAGCACGGTTTGTGCTAGCTCTTTGAAACTTGACACAATTAAGTAGTTCCAAGTTCTATCTCTATGGTTTGTTTCCTATTGATGTAGCCCTAAGCAGAGACTGGCGCAAATCACTTTCATGGAAATGGGTTGCCAAGCTTCCAAAAAACTACGAGTTTCCTGAAATATCAGCACACATTTTTTCACCCTGTCTTGATGACACTTTCAGGTAATGATCAGTACCCCAATCCCACTTGGCACACCAAATTTCGTTCTTCTAGGTTAAACCGTTCCTTGGCAGTAACAGTTTTGAATTTTAGGATTCACTCTGTTTTCTCCTGTATGGATACATGTAGTTGGAACTCTAAATCAAACACGGTTTGTGCTAGCTCTTTGAAACTTGACACAATAAAGTAGCTCCAGGTTCTATCTCTATGGTTTGTTTCTTATTGATGTAGCCCTAAGCAGAGAATGGCGCAAATCACTTTCATGGAAAGGGGTTGCCAAGCTTCCAAAAAACTACGAGTTTCCTGAAATCTCAGCACATATTTTTTCACCCAATCTTGATGACACTTTCAGGTAATGATCAGTACCCAATCCCACTTGGCTCACCAGATTTTGTTCTTCTAGGTTAACCCGTTCGTTGGCAGTAACAGTTTTAATTTTTAGATTTCACTCTGTTTTCTCCTATATGTATACATGTAGTTGGAACTCTAAATCAAACACGGTTTGTGCTAGCTCTTTGAAACTTGACACAATAAAGTAGTTCCAAGTTCTATCTCTATGGTTTGTTTCCTATTGATGTAGTCCTAAGCAGAGACTGGCACAAATCACTTTCATGGATAGGGGTTGCCAAGCTTCCAAAAAACTACAAGTTTCCTGAAATCTCAACACACATTTTTTCTCCCAATCTTGATAACACTTACAGGTAATGATCAGTACCCTAATGCCACTTGGCTCACCAAATTTTATTCTTCTAGGTTAAACCGTTCGTTGGCAGTAACAGTTTTAATTTTTAGGTTTCACTCTGTTTTCCCCAATATGGATACATGTAGTTGGAACTCTAAATCAAACACAGTTTGCGCTAGCTCTTTGAAACTTGACACAATAAAGTTGTTCCAAGTTCTATCGGTAATGTTTGTTTCCTATTGATGTAGCCCTAAGCAGAGAACGGCGCAAATCACTTTCATGGAAAGGGGTTGCCAAGCTTCCAAAAAACTACGTGTTTCCTGAAATCTCAGCACATATTTTTTCTCCCTATCTTGATGACACATACATGTCATGATCAGTACACCAATGTCACTTGGCTCACCAAATTTCGTTCTTCTAGGTTAAACCGTTCGTTTGCAGTAACAGTTTTAATTTTTAGGTTTCACTCTGTTTTCTCCTATATGGATACATGTAGTTGGAACTCTAAATCAAACACGGTTTGTGCTAGCTCTTTGAAACTTGACACAATAAAGTAGATCCAAGTTCTATCTCTATGCTTTGTTTCCTATTGATATAGCCCTAAGCAGAGACTGGCACAAATCCCATTCATGGAAAGGGTTGGCAAAGCTTCCAAAAAACTACGAGTTTCCTGAAATCTCAGCACACATTTTTTCACCCAATCTTGGTGACACTTTCAGGTATCTATCAGTACCCGAATCCAACTTGGCTCACCAAATTTCGTTTTTCTAGGTTAAACCGTTCGTTGGCAGTAACAGTTTTAATTTTTAGGTTTCACTCTGTTTTCTCCTATATGGATACATGTAGTTGGAACTCTAAATCAAACGCGGTTTGTGCTAGCTCTTTGAAACTTTACACAATAAAGTAGTTCCAAGTTCTGTCTCTATGGTTTGTTTCCTATTGATGTAGCCCTAAGCAGAGACTGGCGCAAATCACTTTCATGGAAAGGGTTGGCCAAGCTTCCAAAAAACTACGAGTTTCCTGAAATCTCAGCACACATTTTTTCACCCAATCTTGATGACACTTACATGTCATGATCAGTACACCAATGACACTTGGCTCACCAAATTTCGTTCTTCTAGGTTAATCCGTTCGTTGGCAGTAACAGTTTTAATTTTTAGGTTTCACTCTGTTTTCTCCTATATGGATACATGTAGTTGGAACTCTAAATCAAACACGGTTTGTGCTAGCTCTTTGAAACTTGACAAAATAAAGTACATCCAAATTCTATCTCTATGCTTTGTTTCCTATTGATGTAGTCCTAAGCAGAGACTGGCGCAAATCCCTTTCATGGAAAGGGGTTGCCAAGCTTCCAAAAAACTAAAAGTTTCCTGACATCTCAGCACACATTTTTTCACCCAATCTTGATGACACTTACATGTCATGATCAGTCACCAATGTCACTTGGCTCACCAAATTTCGTTCTTCTAGGTTAAACCGTTCGTTGGCAGTAACAGTTTTAATTTTTAGGTTTCACTCTGTTTTCTCCTATATGGATACATGTCGTTGGAACTCTAAATCAAACAAGGTTTGTGCTAGCTCTTTGAAACTTGACACAATAAAGTAGTTCCAAGTTATATCTGTATGGTTTGTTTCCTATTGATGTAGCCCTAAGTAGAGACAGGCGCAAATCACTTTCATGGAAATGGGTTGCGAAGCTTCCAAAAAACTACGAGTTTCCTGAAATCTCAGCACACATTTTTTCTCCCAATCTTGATGACACTTACAGGCAATGATCAGTACCCCAATGCCACTTGGCTCACCAAATTTCGTTCTTCTAGGTTAAACCGTTCGTTGGCAGTAACAGTTTTAATTTTTAGGTTTCACTCTGTTTTCTCCTATATGGATACATGTAGTTGGAACTCTAAACCAAACATGGTTTGTACTAGCTCTTTGAAATTGACACAATAAAGTAGTCCCAAGTTCTATCTCTATGGTTTGTTTCCTATTGATGTAGCCCTAAGCAGAGACCGGCGCAAATCACTTTCATGGAAAGGGGTTGCCAAGCTTCCAAAAAACTACGAGTTTCCTGAAATCTCAGCACACATTTTTTCACCCAATCTTGATGACACTTACATGTCATGATCAGTACACCAATGTCACTTGGCTCACCAAATTTCGTTCTTCTAGGTTAAACCGTTCGTTGGCAGTAACAGTTTTAATTTTTAGGTTTCACTCTGTTTTCTCCTATGTGGATACATGTAGTTGGAACTCTAAATCAAACACGGTTTGTACTAGCTCTTTGAAACTTGACACAATAAAGTAGTTCCAAGTTCTATCTCTATGGTTTGTTTCGTATTGATGTAGCACTAAGCAGAGAACAGCGCAAATCACTTTCATGGAAAGGGGTTGCCAAGCTTCCAAAAAACTACGAGTTTCCTGAAATCTCAGCACATATTTTTTCACCCAATCTTGATGACACTTTCAGGTAATGGTCAGTACCCAATCCCACTTGGCTCACCAAATTTCGTTCTTCTAGGTTAAACCGTTCGTTGGCAGTAACAGTTTTAATTTTTAGGTTTCACTCTGTTTTCTCCTATATGGATACATGTAGTTGGAACTGTAAATCAAACACGGTTTTTGCTAGCTCTTTGAAACTTGACACAATAAAGTAGTTCCAAGTTCTATCTCTATGGTTTGTTTCCTATTGATGTAGCCCTAAGCAGAGACTGGCACAAATCACTTTCATGGAAAGGGTTGGCCAAGCTTCCAAAAAACTACGAGTTTCCTGAAATCTCAGCACACATTTTTTCACCCAATCTTGATGACACTTACATGTCATGATCAGTACACCAATGTCACTTGGCTCACCAAATTTCGTTCTTCTAGGTTAATCCGTTCGTTGGAAGTACCAGTTTTAATTTTTAGGTTTCACTCTGTTTTCTCCTATATGGATACATGTAGTTGGAACTCTAAATCAAGCACGGTTTGTGCTAGCTCTTTGAAACTTGACACAATTAAGTAGTTCCAAGTTCTATCTCTATGGTTTGTTTCCTATTGATGTAGCCCTAAGCAGAGACTGGCGCAAATCACTTTCATGGAAATGGGTTGCCAAGCTTCCAAAAAACTACGAGTTTCCTGAAATATCAGCACACATTTTTTCACCCTGTCTTGATGACACTTTCAGGTAATGATCAGTACCCCAATCCCACTTGGCACACCAAATTTCGTTCTTCTAGGTTAAACCGTTCCTTGGCAGTAACAGTTTTGAATTTTAGGATTCACTCTGTTTTCTCCTGTATGGATACATGTAGTTGGAACTCTAAATCAAACACGGTTTGTGCTAGCTCTTTGAAACTTGACACAATAAAGTAGCTCCAGGTTCTATCTCTATGGTGTTTTCTTATTGATGTAGCCCTAAGCAGAGAATGGCGCAAATCACTTTCATGGAAAGGGGTTGCCAAGCTTCCAAAAAACTACGAGTTTCCTGAAATCTCAGCACATATTTTTTCACCCAATCTTGATGACACTTTCAGGTAATGATCAGTACCCAATCCCACTTGGCTCACCAGATTTTGTTCTTCTAGGTTAACCCGTTCGTTGGCAGTAACAGTTTTAATTTTTAGATTTCACTCTGTTTTCTCCTATATGTATACATGTAGTTGGAACTCTAAATCAAACACGGTTTGTGCTAGCTCTTTGAAACTTGACACAATAAAGTAGTTCCAAGTTCTATCTCTATGGTTTGTTTCCTATTGATGTAGTCCTAAGCAGAGACTGGCACAAATCACTTTCATGGATAGGGGTTGCGAAGCTTCCAAAAAACTACGAGTTTCCTGAAATCTCAGCACACATTTTTTCTCCCAATCTTGATGACACTTACAGGCAATGATCAGTACCCCAATGCCACTTGGCTCACCAAATTTCGTTCTTCTAGGTTAAACCGTTCGTTGGCAGTAACAGTTTTAATTTTTAGGTTTCACTCTGTTTTCTCCTATATGGATACATGTAGTTGGAACTCTAAACCAAACATGGTTTGTACTAGCTCTTTGAAATTGACACAATAAAGTAGTCCCAAGTTCTATCTCTATGGTTTGTTTCCTATTGATGTAGCCCTAAGCAGAGACCGGCGCAAATCACTTTCATGGAAAGGGGTTGCCAAGCTTCCAAAAAACTACGAGTTTCCTGAAATCTCAGCACACATTTTTTCACCCAATCTTGATGACACTTACATGTCATGATCAGTACACCAATGTCACTTGGCTCACCAAATTTCGTTCTTCTAGGTTAAACCGTTCGTTGGCAGTAACAGTTTTAATTTTTAGGTTTCACTCTGTTTTCTCCTATATGGATACATGTAGTTGGAACTCTAAATCAAACACGGTTTGTACTAGCTCTTTGAAACTTGACACAATAAAGTAGTTCCAAGTTCTATCTCTATGGTTTGTTTCGTATTGATGTAGCACTAAGCAGAGAACAGCGCAAATCACTTTCATGGAAAGGGGTTGCCAAGCTTCCAAAAAACTACGAGTTTCCTGAAATCTCAGCACATATTTTTTCACCCAATCTTGATGACACTTTCAGGTAATGGTCAGTACCCAATCCCACTTGGCTCACCAAATTTCGTTCTTCTAGGTTAAACCGTTCGTTGGCAGTAACAGTTTTAATTTTTAGGTTTCACTCTGTTTTCTCCTATATGGATACATGTAGTTGGAACTGTAAATCAAACACGGTTTTTGCTAGCTCTTTGAAACTTGACACAATAAAGTAGTTCCAAGTTCTATCTCTATGGTTTGTTTCCTATTGATGTAGCCCTAAGCAGAGACTGGCACAAATCACTTTCATGGAAAGGGTTGGCCAAGCTTCCAAAAAACTACGAGTTTCCTGAAATCTCAGCACACATTTTTTCACCCAATCTTGATGACACTTACATGTCATGATCAGTACACCAATGTCACTTGGCTCACCAAATTTCGTTCTTCTAGGTTAATCCGTTCGTTGGAAGTACCAGTTTTAATTTTTAGGTTTCACTCTGTTTTCTCCTATATGGATACATGTAGTTGGAACTCTAAATCAAGCACGGTTTGTGCTAGCTCTTTGAAACTTGACACAATTAAGTAGTTCCAAGTTCTATCTCTATGGTTTGTTTCCTATTGATGTAGCCCTAAGCAGAGACTGGCGCAAATCACTTTCATGGAAATGGGTTGCCAAGCTTCCAAAAAACTACGAGTTTCCTGAAATATCAGCACACATTTTTTCACCCTGTCTTGATGACACTTTCAGGTAATGATCAGTACCCCAATCCCACTTGGCACACCAAATTTCGTTCTTCTAGGTTAAACCGTTCCTTGGCAGTAACAGTTTTGAATTTTAGGATTCACTCTGTTTTCTCCTGTATGGATACATGTAGTTGGAACTCTAAATCAAACACGGTTTGTGCTAGCTCTTTGAAACTTGACACAATAAAGTAGCTCCAGGTTCTATCTCTATGGTGTTTTCTTATTGATGTAGCCCTAAGCAGAGAATGGCGCAAATCACTTTCATGGAAAGGGGTTGCCAAGCTTCCAAAAAACTACGAGATTCCTGAAATCTCAGCACATATTTTTTCACCCAATCTTGATGACACTTTCAGGTAATGATCAGTACCCAATCCCACTTGGCTCACCAGATTTTGTTCTTCTAGGTTAACCCGTTCGTTGGCAGTAACAGTTTTAATTTTTAGATTTCACTCTGTTTTCTCCTATATGTATACATGTAGTTGGAACTCTAAATCAAACACGGTTTGTGCTAGCTCTTTGAAACTTGACACAATAAAGTAGTTCCAAGTTCTATCTCTATGGTTTGTTTCCTATTGATGTAGTCCTAAGCAGAGACTGGCACAAATCACTTTCATGGATAGGGGTTGCCAAGCTTCCAAAAAACTACAAGTTTCCTGAAATCTCAACACACATTTTTTCTCCCAATCTTGATAACACTTACAGGTAATGATCAGTACCCTAATGCCACTTGGCTCACCAAATTTTATTCTTCTAGGTTAAACCGTTCGTTGGCAGTAACAGTTTTAATTTTTAGGTTTCACTCTGTTTTCCCCAATATGGATACATGTAGTTGGAACTCTAAATCAAACACAGTTTGCGCTAGCTCTTTGAAACTTGACACAATAAAGTTGTTCCAAGTTCTATCGGTAATGTTTGTTTCCTATTGATGTAGCCCTAAGCAGAGAACGGCGCAAATCACTTTCATGGAAAGGGGTTGCCAAGCTTCCAAAAAACTACGTGTTTCCTGAAATCTCAGCACATATTTTTTCTCCCTATCTTGATGACACATACATGTCATGATCAGTACACCAATGTCACTTGGCTCACCAAATTTCGTTCTTCTAGGTTAAACCGTTCGTTTGCAGTAACAGTTTTAATTTTTAGGTTTCACTCTGTTTTCTCCTATATGGATACATGTAGTTGGAACTCTAAATCAAACACGGTTTGTGCTAGCTCTTTGAAACTTGACACAATAAAGTAGATCCAAGTTCTATCTCTATGCTTTGTTTCCTATTGATATAGCCCTAAGCAGAGACTGGCACAAATCCCATTCATGGAAAGGGTTGGCAAAGCTTCCAAAAAACTACGAGTTTCCTGAAATCTCAGCACACATTTTTTCACCCAATCTTGGTGACACTTTCAGGTATCTATCAGTACCCGAATCCAACTTGGCTCACCAAATTTCGTTTTTCTAGGTTAAACCGTTCGTTGGCAGTAACAGTTTTAATTTTTAGGTTTCACTCTGTTTTCTCCTATATGGATACATGTAGTTGGAACTCTAAATCAAACGCGGTTTGTGCTAGCTCTTTGAAACTTTACACAATAAAGTAGTTCCAAGTTCTGTCTCTATGGTTTGTTTCCTATTGATGTAGCCCTAAGCAGAGACTGGCGCAAATCACTTTCATGGAAAGGGTTGGCCAAGCTTCCAAAAAACTACGAGTTTCCTGAAATCTCAGCACACATTTTTTCACCCAATCTTGATGACACTTACATGTCATGATCAGTACACCAATGACACTTGGCTCACCAAATTTCGTTCTTCTAGGTTAATCCGTTCGTTGGCAGTAACAGTTTTAATTTTTAGGTTTCACTCTGTTTTCTCCTATATGGATACATGTAGTTGGAACTCTAAATCAAACACGGTTTGTGCTAGCTCTTTGAAACTTGACAAAATAAAGTACATCCAAATTCTATCTCTATGCTTTGTTTCCTATTGATGTAGTCCTAAGCAGAGACTGGCGCAAATCACTTTCATGGAAAGGGGTTGCCAAGCTTCCAAAAAACTAAAAGTTTCCTGACATCTCAGCACACATTTTTTCACCCAATCTTGATGACACTTACATGTCATGATCAGTCACCAATGTCACTTGGCTCACCAAATTTCGTTCTTCTAGGTTAAACCGTTCGTTGGCAGTAACAGTTTTAATTTTTAGGTTTCACTCTGTTTTCTCCTATATGGATACATGTAGTTGGAACCCTAAATCAAACAGGGTTTGTGCTAGCTCTTTGAAACTTGACACAATAAAGTAGTTCCAAGTTCTATCTCTATGGTTTGTTTCCTATTGATGTAGTCCTATGCAGAGACTGGCGCAAATCACTTTCATGGAAAGGGGTTGCCAAGCTTCCAAATATCTACGAGTTTCCTGAAATCTCACCACACATTTTTTCACCCAATCTTGATGACACTTACATGTCATGATCAGTACACCAATGTCACTTGGCTCACCAAATTTCGTTCTTCTAGGTTAAACCGTTCGTTGGCAGTAAGAGTTTTAATTTTTAGGTTTCACTCTGTTTTCTCCTATATGGATACATGTAGTTGGAACTCTAAATCAAACACGGTTTGTGCTAGATCTTTGAAACTTGACACAATAAAGTACTTCCAAGTTCTATCTCTATGGTTTGATTCCTATTGATGTAGCCCTAAGCAGAGACCGGCGCAAATCACTTTCATGGAAAGGGGTTGCGAAGCTTCCAAAAAACTACGAGTTTCCTGAAATCTCAGCTAGCATTTTTTCAACCAAACTTGGTGACACTTACAGGTAATGATCAGTACCCCAATGCCACTTGGCTCACCAAATTTCGTTCTTCTAGGTTAAACCGTTCGTTGGCAGTAACAGTTTTAATTTTTAGGTTTCACTCTGTTTTCTCCAATATGGATACATGTAGTTGGAACTCTAAATCAAACACGGTTTGTGCTAGCTCTTTGAAACTTGACACAATAAAGTAGTTCCAAGTTCTATCTCTATGGTTTGTTTCCTATTGATGTAGCCCTAAGGAGAGACTGGCGCAAATCACTTTCATGGAAATGGGTTGCCAAGCTTCCAAAAAACTACGAGTTTCCTGAAATATCAGCACACATTTTTTCACCCTGTCTTGATGACACTTTCAGGTAATGATCAGTACCCCAATCCCACTTGGCACACCAAATTTCGTTCTTCTAGGTTAAACTTTCCTTGGCAGTAACAGTTTTAATTTTTAGGATTCACTCTGTTTTCTCCTATATGGATACATGTAGTTGGAACTCTAAATCAAACACGGTTTGTGCTAGCTCTTTGAAACTTGACACAATAAATTACTTCCAAGTTCTATCTCTATGGTTTGTTTCCTATTGATGTAGTCCTAAGCAGAGACTGGCGCAAATCACTTTCATGGAAAGGGGTTGCCAAGCTTCAAAAAAACTATGAGTTTCCTGAAATCTCAGCACACATTTTTTCACCCAATCTTGATGACACATGTATGTCATGATCAGTACACCAATGTCACTTGGCTCACCAAATTTCGTTCTTCTAGGTTAAACCGTTCGTTGGCAGTAACAGTTTTAATTTTTAGGTTTCACTCTGTTTTATCCAATATGGATACATATAGTTGGAACTCTAAATCAAACACGGTTTGTGCTAGCTCTTTGAAACTTGACACAATAAAGAAGCTCCAAGTTCTATCTCTATGGTTTTTTCTTATTGATGTAGCCCTAAGCAGAGAATGGCGCAAATCACTTTCATGGAAAGGGGTTGCCAAGCTTCCAAAAAACTACGAGTTTCCTGAAATCTCAGCACACATTTTTTCACCCAATCTTGATGACACTTTCAGGTAATGATCAGTACCCAATCCCACTTAGCTCACCAGATTTCGTTCTTCTAGGTTAACCCGTTCATTGGCAGTAACTTTTTTAATTTTTAGATTTCAGTCTGTTTTCTCCTATATGGATACATGTAGTTGGAACTCTAAATCAAACACGGTTTGTGCTAGCTCTTTGAAACTTGACACAATAAAGTAGTTACAAGTTCTATCTCTATGGTTTGTTTCCTATTGATGTAGCCCTAAGCAGAGACTGGCGCAAATCACTTTCATGGAAAGTGTTGGCCAGCTTCCAAAAAACTACGAGTTTCCTGAAATCTCAGGACACATTTTTTCACCCAATCTTGATGACACTTACATGTCATGATCAGTACACCAATGTCACTTGGCTCACCAAATTTCATTTTTCTAGGTTATCCCGTTCGTTGGCAGTAACAGTTTTAATTTTTAGGTTTCACTCTGTTTTCTCCTATATGGATACATGTAGTTGGAACTCTAAATCAAACACGGTTTGTGGTAGCTCTTTGAAACTTGACACAATAAAGTAGTTCTAAGTTCTATCTCTATGGTTTGTTTCCTATTGATGTAGCCCTAAGCAGAGACTTGCACAAATCACTTTCATGGAAAGGGGTTGCCAAGCTTCCAAAAAACTACGAGTTTCCTGAAATCTCAGCACACATTTTTTCACCCAATCTTGGTGACACTTTCAGGTAACTATCAGTAACTGAATCCAACTTGGCTCACCAAATTTCGTTTTTCTAGGTTAAACCGTTCGTTGGCAGTAACAGTTTTAATTTTTAGGTTTCACTCTGTTTTCTCCTATATGGATACATGTAGTTGGAACTCTAAATCAAACACGGTTTGTGCTAGCTCTTTGAAACTTGACACAATAAAGTAGTTACAAGTTCTATCTCTATGGTTTGTTTCCTATTGATGTAGCCCTAAGCAGAGACTGGCGCAAATCACTTTCATGGAAAGTGTTGGCCAGCTTCCAAAAAACTACGAGTTTCCTGAAATCTCAGCACACATTTTTTCACCCTATCTTGATGACACTTTCAGGTAATGATCAGTACCCCAATCACACTTGGCTCACCAAATTTCGTTCTTCTAGGTTAAACTGTTCGTTGGCAGTAACAGTTTTAATTTTTAGGTTTCACTCTGCTTTCTCCTATATGGATACATGTATTTGGAACTCTAAATCAAACACGGTTTGTGCTAGCTCTTTGAAACTTGACACAATAATGTAGTTACAAGTTCTATCTCTATGGTTTGTTTCCTATTGATGTAGCCCTAAGGAGAGACTGGCGCAAATCACTTTCATGGAAATGGGTTGCCAAGCTTCCAAAAAACTACGAGTTTCCTGAAATATCAGCACACATTTTTTCACCCTGTCTTGATGACACTTTCAGGTAATGATCAGTACCCCAATCCCACTTGGCACACCAAATTTCGTTCTTCTAGGTTAAACTTTCCTTGGCAGTAACAGTTTTAATTTTTAGGATTCACTCTGTTTTCTCCTATATGGATACATGTAGTTGGAACTCTAAATCAAACACGGTTTGTGCTAGCTCTTTGAAACTTGACACAATAAAGTACTTCCAATTTCTATCTCTATGGTTTGTTTCCTATTGATGTAGTCCTAAGCAGAGACATGCACAAATCACTTTCATGGAAAGGGGTTGCCAAGCTTCAAAAAAACTATGAGTTTCCTGAAATCTCAGCACACATTTTTTCACCCAATCCTGATGACACATGCATGTCATGATCAGTACACCAATGTCACTTGGCTCACCAAATTTCGTTCTTCTAGGTTAAACCGTTCGTTGGCAGTAACAGTTTTAATTTTTAGGTTTCACTCTGTTTTATCCAATATGGATACATATAGTTGGAACTCTAAATCAAACACGGTTTGTGCTAGCTCTTTGAAACTTGACACAATAAAGAAGCTCCAAGTTCTATCTCTATGGTTTTTTCTTATTGATGTAGCCCTAAGCAGAGAATGGCGCAAATCACTTTCATGGAAAGGTGTTGCCAAGCTTCCAAAAAACTACGAGTTTCCTGAAATCTCAGCACACATTTTTTCACCCAATCTTGATGACACTTTCAGGTAATGATCAGTACCCAATCCCACTTAGCTCACCAGATTTCGTTCTTCTAGGTTAACCCGTTCATTGGCAGTAACTTTTTTAATTTTTAGATTTCAGTCTGTTTTCTCCTATATGGATACATGTAGTTGGAACTCTAAATCAAACACGGTTTGTGCTAGCTCTTTGAAACTTGACACAATAAAGTACTTCCAAGTTCTATCTCTATGGTTTGTTTCCTATTGATGTAGTCCTAAGCAGAGACTGGCGCAAATCACTTTCATGGAGAGGGGATGCCAAGCTTCCAAAAAACTACAAGTTTCCTTAAATCTCAACACACATTTTTTCTACCAATCTTGATAACACTTACAGGTAATGATCAGTACCCCAATGCCACTTGGCTCACCAAATTTTGTTCTTCTAGGTTAAACCGTTCGTTGGCAGTAACAGTTTTAATTTTTAGTTTTCACTCTGTTTTCTCCAATATGGATAAATGTAGTTGGAACTCTAAATCAAACATGGTTTGCGCTAGCTCTTTGAAACTTGACACAATAAAGTAGATCCAAGTTCTATCTCTATGGTTTGTTTCCTATTGATGTAGCCCTAAGCAGAGACTGGCACAAATCCCTTTCATTGAAAGGGTTGGCCAAGCTTCCAAAAAACTACGAGTTTCCTGAAATCTCAGCACACATTTTTTCACCCAATCTTGGTGACACTTTCAGGTAACTATCAGTACCCGAATCCAACTTGGCTCACCAAATTTCGTTTTTCTAGGTTAAACCGTTCGTTGGCAGTAACTGTTTTAATTTTTAGGTTTCACTCTGTTTTCTCCTATATGGATACATGTAGTTGGAATTCTAAATCAAACACGGTTTGTGCTAGCTCTTTGAAACTTGACACAATAAAGTAGTTACAAGTTCTATCTCTATGGTTTGTTTCCTATTGATGTAGCCCTAAGCAGAGACTGGCGCAAATCACTTTCATGGAAAGTGTTGGCCAGCTTCCAAAAAACTACGAGTTTCCTGAAATCTCAGGACACATTTTTTCACCCAATCTTGATGACACTTACATGTCATGATCAGTACACCAATGTCACTTGGCTCACCAAATTTCATTTTTCTAGGTTATCCCGTTCGTTGGCAGTAACAGTTTTAATTTTTAGGTTTCACTCTGTTTTCTCCTATATGGATACATGTAGTTGGAACTCTAAATCAAACACGGTTTGTGGTAGCTCTTTGAAACTTGACACAATAAAGTAGTTCTAAGTTCTATCTCTATGGTTTGTTTCCTATTGATGTAGCCCTAAGCAGAGACTTGCACAAATCACTTTCATGGAAAGGGGTTGCCAAGCTTCCAAAATACTACGAGTTTCCTGAAATCTTAGCACACATTTTTTCACCCAATCATGATGGCACTTACAGGTAATGATCAGTACCCCCAATGCCACTTGGCTCACCAAATTTCGTTCTTCTAGGTTACACCGTTCGTTGGCAGCAACAGTTTTAATTTTTAGGTTTCATCTGTTTTCTCCTATATGGATACATGTAGTTGGAACTCTAAATCAAACACGGTTTGTGCTAGCTCTTTGAAACTTGACACAATAAAGTACTCCCACGTTCTACCTCTATGGTTTGTTTCCTATTGATGTAGTCCTAAGTAGAGACTGGCGAAAAATCACTTTCATGGAAAGGGGTTGCCAAGCTTCCAAAAAACTACAAGTTTCCTGAAATCTCAGCACACATTTTTTCACCCAAACTTGATGACACATTCAGGTAATGATCAGTACCCCAATCACACTTGGATCACAAAATTTCGTTCTTCTAGGTTAAACTGTTCGTTGGCAGTAACAGTTTTAATTTTTAGGTTTCACTCTGTTTTCTTCTATATGGATACATGTAGTTGGAACTCTAAATCAAACACGGTTTGTGCTAGGTCTTTGACTTGACACAATAAAGTACTCCCACGTTCTTTCTCTATGGTTTGTTTCCTATTGATGTAGTCCTAAGCAGAGACTGGCGCAAATCACTTTCATGGAAAGGGGTTGCCAAGCTTCCATAAACCACAAGTTTCCTGAAATCTCAGCACACATTTTTTCACCCAATCTTGATGACACATACATGTCATGATCATTACACCAATGTCACTTGGCTCACCAAATTTCGTTCTTCTAGGTTAAACCGTTCGTTGGCAGTAACAGTTTTAATTTTTAGGTTTCCCTCTGTTTTCTCCTATATGGATACATGTAGTTGGAACTCTAAATCAAACACGGTTTGTGCTAGCTCATTGAAACTTGACACAATAAAGTACTCCCACGTTCTACCTCTATGGTTTGTTTCTTATTGATGTAGTCCTAAGCAGAGACTGGCGCAAATCACTTTCCTGGAAAGGGGTTGCCAAGCTTCCAAAAAACTACGAGTTTCCTGAAATCTCAGCACACATTTTTCTCTGAATCTTGATGACACTTACAGGTAATGATCAGTACCCCAATGCCACTTGGCTCACCAAATTTCGTTCTTCTAGGTTAAATCGTTCGTTGGCAGTAACAGTTTTAATTTTTAGGTTTCACTCTGTTTTCTCCTATATGGATACATGTAGTTGGAACTCTAAATCAAACACGATTTGTGCTAGCTCTTTGAAACTTGACACAATAAAGTAGTTCCAAGTTCTATCTCTATGGTTTGTTTCCTATTAATGTAGCCCTAAGCACAGACCGGCGCAAATCACTTTCATGGAAAGGGGTTGCCAAGCTTCCAAAAAGTACGAGTTTACTGAAATCTCAGCACACATTTTTTCACCCAATGTTGATGACACTTTCTGGTAATGATCAGTACCCCAATCCCACTTGGCTCACCAAATTTCGTTCTTCTAGGTTATACTGTTCGTTGGCAGTAACTGTTTTAATTTTTAGGTTTCACTCTGTTTTCTCCTATATGGATACATGTAGTTGGAACTCTAAATCAAACACGGTTTGTGCTAGCTCTTTGAAACTTGGCACAATAAAGTAGTTCCAAGTTCTATCTCTATGTGTTGTTTCCTATTGATGTAGCCCTAAGCAGAGACTGGCGCAAATCACTTTCATGGAAAGGGTTTGCCAATCTTCCAAAAAACTATGAGTTTCCTGAAATCTCAGCACACATTTTTTCACCCAATCTTGATGACACTTACAGGTAATGATCAGTTCCCCAATGCCACTTGGCTCACCAAATTTCGTTCTTCTAGGTTAAACCGTTCGTTGGCAGTAACAGTTTTAATTTTTAGGTTTCACTCTGTTTTCTCGTATATGGATACATGTAGTTGGAACTCTAAATCAAACACGGTTTGTGCTAGCTCTTTGAAACTTGACACAATAAAGTAGTTCCAAGTTCTATCTCTATGTTTTGTTTCCTATTGATGTAGACCTAAGCAGAGACTGGCGCAAATCACTTTCATGGAAAGGGTTTGCCAAGCTTCCAAAAAACTACGAGTTTCCTGAAATCTCAGCACACATTTTTTTAACCAATCTTGATGGCACTTACAGGTAATGATCAGTACCCCAATGCCACTTGGCTCACCAAATTTCGTTCTTCTAGGTTAAAGCGTTCGTTGGCAGTAACAGTTTTAATTTTTAGGCATCACTCTGTTTTCTCCTATATGGATACATGTAGTGGAACTCTAAATCAAACACGGTTTGTGCTAGCTCTTTGAAACTTGACACAATAAAGTAGTTCCAAGTTCTATCTCTATGTTTTGTTTCCTATTTATGTAGCTCTAAGCAGAGACTGGCGCAAATCACTTAAATGAAAAGGGGTTTCTAAGATTGCAAAATACTTCGAGTTTCCTGAAATCTCAGCACACATTTTTTCCCCCAATCTTGATGACACTTACAGGTAATGATCAGTACCCAAATGCCACTTGGCTTAACAATTTCGTTCTTCTAGGTTAAACCGTTCGTTGGCAGTAACAGTTTTAATTTTTAGGTTTCACTCTGTTTTCTCCTATATGGATACATGTAGTTGGAACTCTAAATCAAACACGGTTTGTGCTAGCTCTTTGAAACTTGGCACAATAAAGTAGTTCCAAGTTCTATCTCTATGTGTTGTTTCCTATTGATGTAGCCCTAAGCAGAGACTGGCGCAAATCACTTTCATGGAAAGGGTTTCCCAATCTTCCAAAAAACTATGAGTTTCCTGAAATCTCAGCACACATTTTTTCACCCAATCTTGATGACACTTACAGGTAATGATCAGTTCCCCAATGCCACTTGGCTCACCAAATTTCGTTCTTCTAGGTTAAACCGTTCGTTGGCAGTAACAGTTTTAATTTTTAGGTTTCACTCTGTTTTCTCCTATATGGATACATGTAGTTGGAACTCTAAATCAAACACGGTTTGTGCTAGCTCTTTGAAACTTGACACAATAAAGTAGTTCCAAGTTCTATCTCTATATTTTGTTTCCTATTGATGTAGACCTAAGCAGAGACTGGCGCAAATCACTTTCATGGAAAGGGTTTGCCAAGCTTCCAAAAAACTACGAGTTTCCTGAAATCTCAGCACACATTTTTTTAACCAATCTTGATGGCACTTACAGGTAATGATCAGTACCCCAATGCCACTTGGCTCACCAAATTTCGTTCTTCTAGGTTAAAGCGTTCGTTGGCAGTAACAGTTTTAATTTTTAGGCATCACTCTGTTTTCTCCTATATGGATACATGTAGTTGGAACTCTAAATCAAACACGGTTTGTGCTAGCTCTTTGAAACTTGACACAATAAAGTAGTTCCAAGTTCTATCTCTATGTTTTGTTTCCTATTGATGTAGCTCTAAGCAGAGACTGGCGCAAATCACTTAAATGAAAAGGGGTTTCTAAGCTTGCAAAATACTTCGAGTTTCCTGAAATCTCAGCACACATTTTTTCCCCCAATCTTGATGACACTTACAGGTAATGATCAGTACCCAAATGCCACTTGGCTTAACAAATTTCGTTCTTCTAGGTTAAACCGTTCGTTGGCAGTAACAGTTTTAATTTTTAGGTTTCACTCTGTTTTCTCCTATATGGATACATGTAGTTGGAACTCTAAATCAAACACGGTTTGTGCTAGCTCTTTGAAACTTGACACAATAAAGTAGTTCCAAGATCTATCTCTATGGTTTGTTTCCTATTGATGTAGCCCTAAGCAAAGACTGGCGCAAATCACTTTCATGGAAAGGGTTTCCCAAGCTTCCAAAAAACTACGAGTTTCCTGAAATCTCAGCACACATTTTTTCACCCAATCTTGATGACACTTTCAGGTAATGATCAGTACCCCAATCCCACATGGCTCACCAAATTTCGTTCGTCTAGCTTAAACCTTCGTTGGCAGTAACAGTTTTAATTTTTAGGCTTAACTCTGTTTTCTCCTATATGGATACATGTAGTTGGAACTCTAAATCAAAGATGGTTTGTTCTAGATCTTTGAAACTTGACACAATAAAGTAGTTCCATTTCTATCTCTATGGTTTGTTTCTTATTGATGTAGCCCTTAGCAGAGACTGGCGCAAATCACTTTCATAGAAAGGGGTTGCCAAGCTTCCAAAAAACTACGAGTTTCCTGAAATTTCAGCACACATTTTTTACCCAATCTTGGTGGCACTTAGAGGTCATGATCAGTACCCCAATGCCACTTGGCTCACCAAATTTCGTTCTTCTAGGTTAAACCGTTCATTGGCAGTAACAGTTTAAATTTTTAGGTTTCACTCTGTTTTCTCCTATATGGATACATGTAGTTGGAACTCTAAATCAAACACGGTGTGGGCTAGCTTTTTGAAACTTGACACAATAAAGTAGTTCCAAGATCTATCTCTATGGTTTGTTTCCTATTCATGTAGCCCTAAGCAAAGACTGGCGCAAATAACTTTCATAGAAAGGTTGCCAAGTTTCAAAAAAAATTCGAGGTTCCTGAAATCTCAGCACACATTTTTCACCCTATCTTGATGACACTTTCCGGTAATGATCAGTACCCCAATCCCACTTGGCTCACCAAATTTCGTTCTTCAAGGTTAAACCGTTCGTTGGCAGTAACAGTTTTAATTTTTACGTTTCACTCTGTTTTCTCCTATATGGATACATGTAGTTGGAACTCTAAATCAAACACGGTTTTTCCTAGCACTTTGAAACTTGACAAGATAAAGTAGTTCCAAGTTCTATCTCTATGGTTTGTTTCCTATTGATGTAGCCCTAAGCAGAGACTGGCGCAAAACACTTTAATGGTAAGGGGTTGCCAAGCTTCCAAAAAGTACGAGTTTCCTGAAATCTCAGCACACATTTTTTCACCCAATCTTGATGACACTTTCAGGTAATGATCAGTACCCCAATCCCACTTGGCTCAACAAATTTCGTTCTTCTAGGTTATACTGTTCGTTGGCAGTAACTGTTTTAATTTTTAGGTTTCACTCTGTTTTCTCCTATATGGATACATGTAGTTGGAACTCTAAATCAAACACGGTTTGTGCTAGCTCTTTGAAACTTGACACAATAAAGTAGTTCCAAGTTCTGTCTCTATGGTTTGATTCCTATTGATGTAGCCCTAAGCAGAGACTGGCACAAATCACTTTCATGGAAAGGGTTTGCCAAGCTTCCAAAAAACTACGAGTTTCCTGAAATCTCAGCACACATTTTTTCACCCAATCTTGATGACACTTACAGGTAATGATCAGTACCCCAATGCCACTTGGCTCACCAAATTTCGTTCTTCTAGGTTAAACCGTTCGTTGGCAGTAACAGTTTTAATTTTTAGGTTTCACTCTGTTTTCTCCTATATGGATACATGTAGTTGGAACTCTAAATCAAACACGGTTTGTGCTAGCACTTTGAAACTTGACACAATAAAGTAGTTCCAAGGTCTATCTCTATAGTTTGTTTCCTATTGATGTAGCCCTAAGCAGAGACTGGCGCAAATCACTTTCATGAAAAGGGGTTGCCAAGCTTCCAAAAAACGACGAATTTCCTGAAATCTCAGCACACGTTTTTTCACCCAATCTTGATGACATTTTCAGGTAATGATTAGTACCCCAATCCCACTTGGCTCACCTAATTTCGTTCTTCTAGGTTAATCCGTTCATTGGCAGTAACAGTTTTAATTTTTAGGCTTCACTCTGTTTTCTCCTGTATGTATACATGTAGTTGGAACTCTAAATCAAACACGGTTTGTGCTAGCTCTTTGAAACTTGACACAATAAAGTAGTTCCAAGTTCTATCTCTATGGTTTGTTTCCTATTAATGTAGCCCTAAGCACAGACCGGCGCAAATCACTTTAATGGAAAGGGGTTGCCAAGCTTCCAAAAAGTACGAGTTTCCTAAAATCTCAGCATACATTTTTTCACCCAATCTTGATGACACTTTCAGGTAATGATCAGTACCCCAATCCCACTTGGCTCACCAAATTTCGTTCTTCTTGGTTATACAGTTCATTGGCAGTAACAGTTTTAATTTTTAGGTTTCACTCTGTTTTCTCCTATATGGATACATGTAGTTGGAACTCTAAATCAAACACGGTTTGTGCTAGCTCTTTGAAACTTGGCACAATAAAGTAGTAAGAAGTTCTATCTCTATGTGTTGTTTCCTATTGATGTAGCCCTAAGCAGAGACTGGCGCAAATCACTTTCATGGAAAGGGTTTGCCAAGCTTCCAAAAAACTATGAGTTTCCTGAAATCTCAGCACACATTTTTTCACCCAATCTTGATGACACTTACATGTAATGATCAGTTCCGCAATGCCACTTGGCTCACCAAATTTCGTTCTTCTAGGTTAAACCGTTCGTTGGCAGTAACAGTTTTAATTTTTAGGTTTCACTCTGTTTTCTCCTATATGGATACATGTAGTTGGAACTCTAAATCAAACACGGTTTGTGCTAGCTCTTTGAAACTTGACACAATAAAGTAGTTCCAAGTTCTATCTCTACAGTTTGTTTCCTATTAATGTAGCCTTAAGCACAGACCGGCGCAAATCACTTTCATGGAAAGCGGTTGCCAAGCTTCCAAAAAGTACGAGTTTCCTTAAATCTCAGCACACATTTTTTCACCCAATCTTGATGACACTTACAGGTAATGATCAGTACACCAATGCCAGTTGGCTCACCAAATTTCGTTCTTCTAGGTTAAACCGTTCGTTGGCAGTAACAGTTTTAATTTTTAGGTTTCACTCTGTTTTTTCCAATATGGATACATGTATTTGGAACTCTGAATCAAACACGGTTTGTGCTAGCTTTTTGAAACTTGACAGGATAAAGTAGTTCCAAGTTCTATCTCTATGTTTTGTTTCCTATTGATGTAGCCCTAAGCAGAGACTGGCATAAATCACTTTAATTGAAAGGGGTTGCCAAGCTTCCAAAAAACTACGATTTTCCTGAAATCTCAGCACACATTTTTTCACCTAATCTTGATGACACTTATAGGTAATGATCAGTACCCCAATACCACTTGGCTCACCAAATTTCGTTTTCTAGGTTAAACCGTTCGTTGGCAGTAACAGTTTTAATTTTTAGGTTTCACTCTGTTTTCTCCTATATGGATACATGTAGTTGGAACTCTAAATCAAACACGGTTTGTGCTAGCTCTTTGCAACTTGACACAATAAAGTAGTTCCAAGTTCTATCTCTATGGTTTGTTTCCTATTGATGTAGCCCTAAGCAGAGACTGGCGCAAATCACTTTAATGGAAAGGGGTTGCCAAGCTTCCAAAAAACTACGAGTTTCCTGAAATCTCAGCACACATTTTTTCACCCAATCTTGATGGCACTTACAGGTAATGATCAGTACCCCAATGCCACTTGGCTCACCAAATTTCGTTCTTCTAGGTTAAACCGTTCGTTGGCAGTAACAGTTTTAATTTTTAGGTTTCACTCTGAGTTCTCATATATGGATACATGTAGTTGGAACTCTAAATCAAACACGGTTTGTGCTAGCTCTTTGAAACTTGACACAATAAAGTAGTTCCAAGTTCTATCTCTATGGTTTGTTTCCAATTAATGTAGCCCTAAGCACAGACCGGCGCAAATCACTTTCATGGAAAGGGGTTGCCAAGCTTCCAAAAAGTACGAGTTTCCTTAAATCTCAGCACAAAATTTCACCCCATCTTGATGACACTTGCAGGTAACGATCAGTACCCCAATGCCACTTGGCTCACCAAATTTTATTCTTCTAGGTTAAACCGTTCGTTCGCAGTAACAGTTTTAATTTTTAGGCATCACTCTGTTTTCTCCTATATGGATACATGTAGTTGCAACTCTAAATCAAACACGGTTTGTGCTAGCTCTTTGAAACTTGACACAATAAAGTAGTTCCAAGTTCTATCTCTATGGTTTGTTTACTATTGATGTAGCCCTAAGCAGAGACTGGTGCAAATCACTTTCATGGAAAGGGGTTGCCAAGCTTCCAAAAAACTATGAGTTTCCTGAAATCTCATCACACATTTTTTCCCCAAATCTTGATGACATTTTCAGGTAATGATCAGTACCCCAATCCCACTAGGCTCACCAAATTTCGTTCTTCTAGGTTAAACCGTTCATTGGCAGTAACAGTTTTAATTTTTAGGCATCACTCTGTTTTCTCCTATATGGATACATGTAGTTGCAACTCTAAATCAAACACGGTTTGTGCTAGCTCTTTGAAACTTGACACAATAAAGTAGTTACAAGTTCTATCTCTATGGTTTGTTTCCTATTGATGTAGACCTAAGCAGAGACTGGCGCAAATCACTTTAATGGAAAGGGGTTGCCAAGCTTCCAAAAAACTTCGAGTTTCCTGAAATCTCAGCACACATTTTTTCCCAAAATCTTGATGACACTTACAGGTAATGATCAGTACCGCAATGCCACTTGGCTCACCAAATTTCGTTCTTCTAGGTTAAACCGTTCATTGGCAGTAACAGTTTTAATTTTTAGGTTTCACTCTGTTTTCTTCTATATGGATACATGTAGTTGGAACTCTAAATCAAACACGGTTTGTGCTAGCTCTTTGCAACTTGACACAATAAAGTAGTTCCAAGTTCTATCTCTATGGTTTGTTTCCTATTGATGTAGCCCTAAGCAGAGACTGGCGCAAATCACTTACATAGAAAGGGGTTGCCAAGCTTCCAAAAAACGACGAGTTTCCTGAAATCTCAGCACACATTTTTTCACCCAATCTTGATGGCACTTACAAGTAATGATCAGTACCCCAATGCCACTTGGCTCACCAAATTTCGTTCTTCTAGGTTAAACCGTTCGTTGGCAGTAACAGTTTTAATTTTTAGGTTTCACTCTGTTTTCTCCTATATGGATACATGTAGTTGGAACTCTAAATCAAACACGGTTTGTGCTAGCTCTTTGAAACTTGGCACAATAAAGTAGTTCCAAGTTCTATCTCTATGTGTTGTTTCCTATTGATGTAGCCCTAAGCAAAGACCGGCGCAAATCACTTTCATGGAAAGGGGTTGCCAAGCTTCCAAAATGTACGAGTTTCCTGAAATCTCAGCACACATTTTTTCACATAATCTTGATGACACTTACAGGTAATGATCAGTACCCCAATGCCACTTGGCTCACCAAATTTCGTTCTTCTATGTTAAACCGTTCGTTGGCAGTAACAGTTTTAATTTTTAGGTTTCACTCTGTTTTCTCCTATATGGATACATGTATTTGGAACTCTAAATCAAACACGGTTTGTGGTAGCTCTTTGAAACTTGACACAATAATGTAGTTCCATGATCTATCTCTATGGTTTGTTTGCTATTGATGTAGCCCTAAGCAAAGACCGGCACAAATCACTTTCATGGAAAGGGGTTGCCAAGCTTCCAAAAAACTTCGAGTTTCCTGAAATCTCAGCACAAATTTTTTCACCCTATCTTGTTGACACTTTCAGGTAATGATCAGTACCCCAATGCCACTTGGCTCACCAAATTTCGTTCTTCTAGGTTAAACCGTTCCTTGGCAGTAACATTTTTAATTTTTAGGCATCACTCTGTTTTCTCCTATATGGATACATGTAGTTGCAACTCTAAATCAAACACGGTTTGTGCTAGCTCTTTGAAACTTGACACAATAAAGTAGTTCCAAGTTCTATCTCTATGGTTTGTTTTCTATTGATGTAGCCCTAAGCAGAGACTGGCGCAAATCACTTTCATGGAAAGGGGTTGCCAAGCTTCCAAAAAACTATGAGTTTCCTGAAATCTCATCACACATTTTTTCCCCAAATCTTGATGACATTTTCAGGTAATGATCAGTACCCCAATCCCACTTGGCTCACCAAATTTCGTTCTTCTAGGTTAAACCGTTCGTTGGCAGTAACAGTTTTAATTTTTAGGCATCACTCTGTTTTCTCCTATATGGATACATGTAGTTGCAACTCTAAATCAAACACGGTTTGTGCTAGCTCTTTGAAACTTGACAAAATAAAGTAGTTCCAAGTTCTATCACTATGGTTTGTTTCCTATTGATGTAGACCTAAGCAGAGACTGGCGCAAATCACTTTAATGGAAAGGGGTTGCCAAGCTTCCAAAAAACTTCGAGTTTCCTGAAATCTCAGCACACATTTTTTCCCAAAATCTTGATGACACTTACAGGTAATAATCAGTACCGCAATGCCACTTGGCTCACCAAATTTCGTTCTTCTAGGTTAAACCGTTCGTTGGCAGTAACAGTTTTAATTTTTAGGCATCACTCTGTTTTCTCCTATATAGATACATATAGTTGGAACTCTAAATCAAACACGGTTTGTGCTAGCTCTTTGGAACTTGACACAATAAAGTAGTTCCAAGTTCTATCTCTATGGTTTGTTTCCTATTAATGTAGCCCTAAGCACAGACCGGCGCAAATCACTTTCATGGAAAGGGGTTGCCAAGTTTCCAAAAAGTATGAATTTCCTGAAATCTTAGCACACATTTTTTCCCAAAATCTTGATGACACTTACAGGTAATGATCAGTACCGCAATGCCACTTGGCTCACCAAATTTCGTTCTTCTAGGATAAACCGTTCGTTGGCAGTAACAGTTTTAATTTTTAGGCATCACTCTGTTTTCTCCTATATGGATACATATATTTGGAACTCTAAATCAAACACGGTTTGTGCTAGCTCTTTGGAACTTGACACAATAAAGTAGTTCCAAGTTCTAACTCTACGGTTTGTTTCCTATTAATGTAGCCCTAAGAACAGACCGGCGCAAATCACTTTCATGGAAAGGGGTTGCCAAGCTTCCAAAAAGTACGAATTTCCTGAAATCTCAGCACACATTTTTTCACCCAATCTTGATGACACTTACAGGTAATGATCAGTACCCCAATACCACTTGGCTCACCAAATTTCGTTCTTCTAGGTTAAACCGTTCGTTGGCAGTAACAGTTTTAATTTTTAGGTTTCACCCTGTTTTCTCCTATATGGATACATGTAGTTGGAACTCTAAATCAAACACGGTTTGTGCTAGCTCTTTGAAACTTGACACAATAAAGTAGTTCCAATTTCTATCTCTATGGTTTGTTTCCTATTCATGTAGACCTAAGCAGAGACTGGAACAAATCACTTAAATGGAAAGGGGTTGCCAAGCTTCCAAAAAACTTCGAGTTTCCTGAAATCTCAGCACACATTTTTTCCCAAAATCTTGATGACACTTACAGGTAATGATCAGTACCGCAATGCCACTTGGCTCACCAAATTTCGTTCTTCTAGGTTAAACCGTTCGTTGGCAGTAACAGTTTTAATTTTTAGGTTTCACTCTGTGTTCTCCTATATGGATACATGTAGTTGGAACTCTAAATCAAACACGGTTTGTGCTAGCTCTTTGCAACTTGACACAATAAAGTAGTTCCAAGTTCTATCTCTATGGTTTGTTTCCTATTGATGTAGCCCTAAGCAGAGACTGGCGCAAATCACTTACATAGAAAGGGGTTGCCAAGCTTCCAAAAAACTACGAGTTTCCTGAAATCTCAGCACACATTTTTTCACCCAATCTTGATGGCACTTACAGGTAATGATCAGTACCTCAATGCCACTTGGCTCACCAAATTTCGTTCTTCTAGGTTAAACCGTTGGTTGGCAGTAACATTTTTAATTTTTAGGTTTCACTCTGTTTTCTCCTATATGGATACATGTAGTTGGAACTCTAAATCAAACACGGTTTTTGCTAGCTCTTTGAAACTTGACACAATAAAGTAGTTCCAAGTTCTATCTCTACGGTTTGTTTCCTATTAATGTAGCCCTAGGCACAGACCGGCGCAAATCACTTTCATGGAAAGGGGTTGCAAGCTTCCAAAAAGTACGAGTTTCCTGAAATCTCAGCACACATTTTTTCACATAATCTTGATGACACTAACAGGTAATGATCAGTACCCCAATGCCACTTGGCTCACCAAATTTCGTTCTTCTAGGTTAAACCGTTCGTTGGCAGTAACAGTTTTAATTTTTAGGTTTCACTCTGTTTTCTCCTATATGGATACATGTAGTTGGAACTCTAAATCAAACATGGTTTTTGCTAGCTCTTTGAAACTTGACACAATAAAGTAGTTCCAAGATCTATCTCTATGGTTTGTTTGCTATTGATGTAGCCCTAAGCAAAGACCAGCACAAATCACTTTCATGGAAAGGGGTTGCCAAGCTTCCAAAAAACTTCGAGTTTCCTGAAATCTCAGCACACATTTTTCACCCAATCTTGATGACACTTTCAGGTAATGATCAGTACCCCAATCCCACTTGGCTCACCAAATTTCGTTCTTCTAGGTTATACTGTTCGTTTGCAGTAACAGTTTTAATTTTTAGGTTTCACTCTGTTTTCTCCTATATGGATACATATAGTTGGAACTCTAAATCAAACACGGTTTGTGCTAGTTCTTTGAAACTTGAAACAATAAGTAGTTCCAAGTTCTATCTCTATGGTTTCTTTCCTATTGATGTAGCCCTAAGCAAAGACTGGCGCAAATCACTTTCATGGAAAGGGGTTGCCAAGCTTCCAAAAAACTTCGAGTTTCCAGAAATCTCAGCATACATTTTTTCACCCTATCTTGTTGACACTTTCAGGTAATGATCAGTACCCCAATCCCACTTGGCTAACCAAATTTCGTTCTTCTAGTTTAAACCATTCCTTGGCAGTAACAGTTTTAATTTTTAGGCATCACTCTGTTTTCTCCTATATGGATACATGTAGTTGGAACTCTAAATCAAACACGGTTTGTGCTAGCTCTTTGAAACTTGACACAATAAAGTAGTTCCAAATTCTATCTCTATGGTTTTTTTCCTATTGATGTAGCCCTAAGCAAAGACTGGCACAAATCACTTTCATGGAAAGGGGTTGCCAAGCTTCCAAAAAACTTCGAGTTTCCTGAAATCTCAGCACACATTTTTTCACCCTATCTTGTTGACACTTTCAGGTAATGATCAGTACCCCAATCCCACTTGGCTCACCAAATTTCGTTCTTCTAGGTTAAACCGTTCCTTGGCAGTAACAGTTTTAATTTGTAGGCATCACTCTGTTTTCTCCTATATGGATACATGTAGTTGGAACTCTAAATCAAACACGGTTTGTGCTAGCTCTTTGAAACTTGACACAATAAAGTAGTTCCAAGTTCTATCTCTATGGTTTGTTTCCTATTGATGTAGACCTAAGCAGAGACTGGCGCAAATCACTTTAATGGAAAGGGGTTGCCAAGCTTCCAAAAAACTTCGAGTTTCCTGAAATCTCAGGACACATTTTTTCCCAAAATCTTGATGACACTTACAGGTAATGATCAGAACCGCAATGCCACTTTGGCTCACCAAATTTCGTTCTTCTAGGTTAAACCGTTCGTTGGCAGTAACAGTTTTAATTTTTAGGTTTCACTCTGTTTTCTCCTATATGGATACATGTAGTTGGAACTCTAAATCAAACACGGTTTGTGCTAGCTCTTTGCAACTGGACACAATAAAGTAGTTCCAAGTTCTATCTCTATGGTTTGTTTCCTATTGATGTAGCCCTAAGCAGAGACTTGCGCAAATCACTTACATAGAAAGGGGTTGTCAAGCTTCCAAAAAACTACGAGTTTCCTGAAATCTCAGCACACATTTTTTCACCCAATCTTGAAGGCACTTACAGGTAAAGATCAGTACCCCAATGCCACTTGGCTCACCAAATTTCGTTCTTCTAGGTTAAACCGTTCGTTGGCAGTAACAGTTTTAATTTTTAGGTTTCACTCTGTTTTCTCCTATATGGATACATGTAGTTGGAACTCTAAATCAAACACGGTTTGTGCTAGCTCTTTGAAACTTGACACAATAAAGTAGTTCCAAGTTCTATCTCTACGGTTTGTTTCCTATTAATGTAGCCCTAAGCACAGACCGGCGCAAATCACTTTCATGGAAAGGGGTTGCCAAGCTTCCAAAAAGTACGAGTTTTCTGAAATCTCAGCACACATTTTTTCACCCAATCTTGATGACACTTACAGGTAATGATCAGAACCCCAATGCCACTTGGCTCACCAAATTTCGTTCTTCTAGATTAAACCGTTCGTTGGCAGTAACAGTTTAAATTTTTAGGTTTCACTCTGTTTTCTCCTATATGGATACATGTAGTTGGAACTCTAAATCAAACACGGTTTGTGCTAGCTCTTTGAAACTTGACACAATAAAGTAGTTCCAAGTTCTATCTCTACGGTTTGTTTCCTATTAATGTAGCCCTAAGCACAGACCGGCGCAAATCACTTTCATGGAAAGGGGTTGCCAAGCTTCCAAAAAGTACGAGTTTCCTGAAATCTCAGCACACATTTTTTCACATAATCTTGATGACACTTACAGGTAATGATCAGTACCCCAATGCCACTTGGCTCACCAAATTTCGTTCTTCTAGGTTAAACCGTTCGTTGGCAGTAACAGTTTTAATTTTTAGGTTTCACTCTGTTTTCTCCTATATGGATACATGTAGTTGGAACTCTAAATCAAACACGGTTTGTGCTAGCTCTTTGAAACTTCACACAATAAAGTAGTTCCAAGTTCTATCTCTATGGTTTGTTTCCTGTTGATGTAGACCTAAGCAGAGACTGGCACAAATCACTTTAATGGAAAGGGGTTGCCAAGCTTCCAAAAAACTTCGAGTTTCCTGAAATCTCAGCACACATTTTTTCACCCAATCTTGATGACACTTACAGGTAATGATCAGTACCCCAATGCCACTTGGCTCACCAAATTTCGTTCTTCTAGGTTAAACCGTTCGTTGGCAGTAACAGTTTTAATTTTTAGGTTTCACTCTGTTTTCTCCTATATGGATACATGTAGTTGGAACTCTAAATCAAACACGGTTTGTGCTAGCTCTTTGAAACTTGACACAATAAAGTAGTTCCAAGATCTATCTCTATGGTTTGTTTCCTATTGATGTAGCCCTAAGCAAAGACCGGCACAAATCACTTTCATGGAAAGGGGTTGCCAAGCTTCCAAAAAACTTCGAGGTTCCTGAAATCTCAGCACACATTTTTCACCCAACCTTGATGACACTTTCAGGTAATGATCAGTACCCCAATCCCACTTGGCTCACCAAATTTCATTCTTCTAGGTTATACTGTTCGTTTGCAGTAACAGTTTTAATTTTTAGGTTTCACTCTGTTGTCTCCTATATGGATACATGTAGTTGGAACTCTAAATCAAACACGGTTTGTGCTAGCTCTTTGCAACTTGACACAATAAAGTAGTTCCAAGTTCTATCTCTATGGTTTGTTTCCTATTGATGTAGACCTAAGCAGAGACTGGCGCAAATCACTTTAATTTAAAGGGGTTGCCAAGCTTCCAAAAAACTTCGAATTTCCTGAAATCTCAGCACACATTTTTTCCCAAAATCTTGATGACACTTACAGGTAATGATCAGTACCCCAATGCCACTTGGCTCACCAAATTTCGTTCTTCTAGGTTAAACCGTTCGTTGGCAGTAACAGTTTCAATTTTTAGGTTTCACTCTGTTTTCTCCTATATGGATACATGTAGTTGGAACTCTAAATCAAACACGGTTTGTGCTAGCTCTTTGAAACTTGACACGATAATGTAGTTCCTAGTTCTATCTCTATGGTTTGTTTCCTATTGATGTAGCCCTAAGCAGAGACTGGCGCAAATCACTTTCATAGAAAGGGTTTGCCAAGCTTCCAAAAAACTACAAGTTTCCTGAAATCTCAGCACACATTTTTTCACCCAATCTTGATGTCACTTACAGGTAATGATCAGTACCGCAATGCCACTTGGCTCACCAAATTTCGTTCTTCTAGGTTAAACCGTTCGTTGGCAGTAACAGTTTTAATTTTTAGGTTTCACTCTGTTTTCTCCTATATGGATACATGTAGTTGGAACTCTAAATCAAACACGGTTTGTGCTAGCTCTTTGAAACTTGACACAATAAAGTAGTTCCAAGTTCTATCTCTATGGTTTGTTTCCTATTGATGTAGCCCTAAGCAGAGACTGGCGCAAATCACTTACATAGAAATGGGTTGCCAAGCTTCCAAAAAGTACGAGTTTCCTGAAATCTCAGCACACATTTTTTCACCCAATCTTGATGGCACTTACAGGTAAGGATCAGTACCCCAATGCCAGTTGGCTCACCAAATTTCGTTCTGCTAGGTTCTACCGTTCGTTGGCAGTAACAGTTTTAATTTTTAGGTTTCACTCTGTTTTCTCCTATATGGATACATGTAGTTGGAAGTCTAAATCAAACACGGTTTGTGCTAGCTTTTTGAAACTTGACACAATAAAGTGGTTCCAAGTTCTATCTCTACGGTTTGTTTCCTATTAATGTAGCCCTAAGCACAGACCGGCGCAAATCACTTTCATGGAAAGGGGTTGCCAAGCTTCCAAAATGTACGAGTTTTATGAAATCTCAGCACACATTTTTTCACCCAATCTTGATGACACTTACAGGTAATGATCAGTACCCCAATGCCACTTGGCTCACCAAATTTTGTTCTTCTAGTTTAAACCATTCGTTGGCAGTAACAGTTTTAATTTTTAGGTTTCACTCTGTTTTCTCCTATATGGATACATGTAGTTGGAACTCTAAATCAAACACGGTTTGTGCTAGCTCTTTGAAACTTGACACAATAAAGTAGTTCCAAGTTCTATCACTACGGCTTGTTTCCTATTAATGTAGCCCTAAGCACAGACCGGCGCAAATCACTTTCATGGAAAGGGGTTGCCAAGCTTCCAAAAAGTACGAGTTTCCTGAAATCTCAGCACACATTTTTTCACCCAATCTTGATGACACTTACAGGTAATGATCAGTACCCCAATGCCACTTGGCTCACCAAATTTCGTTCTTCTAGGTTAAACCGTTCGTTGGCAGTAACAGTTTTAATTTTTAGGTTTCACTCTGTTTTCTCCTATATGGATACATGTAGTTGGAACTCTAAATCAAACACGGTTTGTGCTAGTTCTTTGAAACTTGACACAATAAGTAGTTCCAGGATCTATCTCTATGGTTTGTTTCCTATTGATGTAGCCGTAAGCAAAGACTGGCGCAAATCACTTACATAGAAAGGGGTTGCCAAGCTTCCAAAAAACTTCGAAGTTCCTGAAATCTCAGCACACATTTTTCACCCAGTCTTGATGGCACTTTCAGGTAATGATCAGTACCCCAATCCCACTTGGCTCACCAAATTTTGTTCTTCTAGGTTAAACCGTTCTTTGGCAGGAACAGTTTTAATTTTTAGGCTTCACTCTGTTTTCTCCCATATGGATACATGTAGTTGGAACTCTAAATCAAACACAGTTTGTGCTAGCTCTTTGAAACTTGACACAATAAAGTAGTTCCATGTTCTATCTCTATGGTTTGTTTCTTATTGATGTAGACCTAAGCAGAGACTGGCGCAAATCACTTTCATAGAAAGGGGTTGCCAAACTTCCAAAAAACTACGAGTTTCCTGAAATCTCAGCACACATTTTTTCACCCAATCTCGATGGCACTTACAGATAATGATCAGGACCCCAATGCCACTTGGCTCACCAAATTTCGTTCTTCTAGGTTAAACCGTTCGTTGGCAGTAACAGTTTTAATTTTTAGGTTTCACTCTGTTTTCTCCTATATGGATACATGTAGTTGGAACTCTAAATCAAACACGGTTTGTGCTAGCTCTTTGAAACGTGACACAATAAAGTAGTTCCAAGTTCTATCTCTACCGTTTGTTTCCTATTAATGTAGCCCTAAGCACAGACCGGTGCAAATCACTTTCATGAAAAGGGGTTGCCAAGCTTCCAAAAAGTATGAGTTTCCTGAAATCTCAGCAAACTATTTTCACCCAATCTTGATGACACTTTCAGGTAATGATCAGTAGTCCAATCCCACTTGGCTCACCAAATTTCGTTCTTCTAGGTTAAACCGTTCGTTGGCAGTAACAGTTTTTATTTTTAGGTTTCACTCTGTTTTCTCCTATATGGATACATATAGTTGGAACTCTAAATCAAACACGGTTTTTGCTAGCTCTTTGAAACTTGACACAGTAAAGAAGTTCCAAGTTCTATCTCTATGGTTTGTTTCCTATTGTTGTAGCCCTAAGCAGAGACTGGCGCAAATCACTTTCATAGAAAGGGGTTGCCAAGCTTCCAAAAAGTACGAGTTTCCTGAAATTTCAGCACACATTTTTTCAACCAATCTCGATGGCACTTACAGGTAATGATCAGGACCCCAATGCCACTTGGCTCACCAAATTTCATTCTTCTAGGTTAAACCATTCGTTGGCAGTAACAGTTTTAATTTTTAGTTTTCACTTTGTTTTCTCCTATATGGATACATGTAGTTGGAACTCTAAATCAAACACGGTTTGTGCTAGCTCTTTGAAACTTGACACAATAAAGTAGTTCCAAGTTCTATCTCTACCGTTTGTTTCCTTTTAATGTAGCCCTAAGCACAGACCGGCGCAAATCACTTTCATGGAAAGGGGTTGCCAAGCTTCCAAAAAGTACGAGTTTCCTGAAATCTCAGCACACATTTTTCAACCAATCTTGATGACACTTACAGGTAATGATCAGTACCCCAATGCCACTTGGCTCACCAAATTTCATTCTTCTAGGTTAAACCGTTCGTTGGCAGTAACAGTTTAAATTTTTATGTTTCACTCTGTTTTCTCCTATATGGATACATGTAGTTGGAATTCTAAATCAAACACGGTTTTTGCTAGCTCTTTGAAACTTGACACAATAAAGTAGTTCCAGGATCTATCTCTATGGTTTGTTTCCTATTGATGTACTCCTAAGCAAAGACTGGCGCAAATCATTTTCATGGAAAGGGGTTGCCAAGCTTCCAAAAAACTTCGAGGTTCCTGAAATCTCAGCAAACTATTTTCACCCAATCTTGATGACACTTTCAGGTAATGATCAGTACCCCAATCCCACTTGGCTCACCAAATTTCGTTCTTCTAGGTTAAACCGTTCGTTGGCAGTAACAGTTTTAATTTTTAGGCTTCACTCTTTTTTCTCCTATATAGATACATGTAGTTGGAACTCTAAATCAAACACGGTTTGTGCTAGCTCTTTGAAACTTGACACAATAAAGTAGTTCCAAGTTCTATCTCTACGGTTTGTTTCCTATTAATGTAGCCCTAAGCACAGACCGGCGCAAATTACTTTCATGGAAAGGGGTTGCCAAGCTTCCAAAAAGTACGAGTTTCCTGAAATCTCAGCACACATTTTTTCACATAATCTTGATGACACTTACAGGTAATGATCAGTACCCCAATGCCACTTGGCTCACCAAATTTCATTCTTCTAGGTTAAACCGTTCGTTGGCAGTAACAGTTTTAATTTTTAGGTTTCACTCTGTTTTCTCCTATATGGATACATGTAGTTGGAACTCTAAATCAAACACGGTTTGTGCTAGTTCTTTGAAACTTGACACAATAAGTAGTTCCAGGATCTATCTCTATGGTTTGTTTCCTATTGATGTAGCCGTAAGCAAAGACTGGCGCAAATCATTTTCATGGAAAGGGGTTGCCAAGCTTCCAAAAAACTTCGAGCTTCCTGAAATCTCAGCACACATTTTTCACCCAATCTTGATGACACTTTCAGGTAATGATCAGTACCCCAGTCCCAATTGGCTCACCAAATTTCATTCATCTAGGTTATACTGTTCGTTTGCAGTAACAGTTTTAATTTTTAGGTTTCACTCTGTTTTCTCCTATATGGATACATATAGTTGGAACTCTAAATCAAACACGGTTTGTGCTAGTTCTTTGAAACTTGACACAATAAGTAGTTCCAAGTTCAATCTTTATGGTTTCTTTCCTATTGATGTAGCCCTAAGCAAAGACTGGCGCAAATCACTTTCATAGAAAGGGGTTGCCAAGCTTCCAAAAAACTTCCAGTTTCCTGAAATCTCAGCACACATTTTTTCACCCTATCTTGTTGACACTTTCAGGTAATGATCTGTACCCCAATCACACTTGGCTCAACAAATTTCATTCTTCTAGGTTAAACAGTTCCTTGGCATTAACAGTTTTAATTTTTAGGCATCACTCTGTTTTCTCCTATATGGATACATGTAGTTGGAACTCTAAATCAAACACGGTTTGTGCTAGCTCTTTGAAACTTGACACAATAAAGTAGTTCCAAGTTCTATCTCTATGGTTTGTTTCCTATTGATGTAGACCTAAGCAGAGACTGGCGCAAATCACTTTAATGGAAAGGGGTTGCCAAGCTTCCAAAAAACTTCGAGTTTCCTGAAATCTCAGCACACATTTTTTCCCAAAATCTTGATGACACTTACAGGTAATGGTCAGTACCGCAATGCCACTTGGCTCACCAAATTTCGTTCTTCTAGGTTAAACCGTTCGTTGGCAGTAACAGTTTTAATTTTTAGGTTTCACTCTGTTTTCTCCTATATGGATACATGTAGTTGGAACTCTAAATCAAACACGGTTTGTGCTAGCTCTTTGCAACTTGACACAATAAAGTAGTTCCAAGTTCTATCTCTATGGTTTGTTTCCTATTGATGCAGCCCTAAGCAGAGACTGGCACAAATCACTTTAATTGAAAGGGGTTGCCAAGCTTCAAAAAAACTTCGAGTTTCCTGAAATCTCAGCACACATTTTTTCCACCAATCTTGATGACTCTTTCAGGTAATGATCAGTACCCCAATCCCACTTGGCTCACCAAATTTCGTTCTTCTAGGTTAAACAGTTCGTTGGCAGTAACAGTTTTAATTTTTAGGCTTCACTCTGTTTTCTCCTATATGGATATATGTAGTTGGAACTCTAAATCAAACACGGTTTGTGCTAGCTCTTTGAAACTTGACACAATAAAGTAGTTCCAAGTTCTATCTCTACGGTTTGTTTCCTATTAATGTAGCCCTAAGCAGAGACCGGCGCAAATCACTTTCATGGAAAGGGGTTGCCAAGCTTCCAAAAAGTACGAGTTTTCTGAAATCTCAGCACACATTTTTTCAACCAATCTTGATGACACTTACAGGTAATGATCAGTACCGCAATGCCACTTGGCTCACCAAATTTCGTTCTTCTAGGTTAAACCGTTCGTTGGCAGTAACAGTTTTAATTTTTAGGTTTCACTCTGTTTTCTCCTATATGGATACATGTAGTTGGAACTCTAAATCAAACACGGTTTGTGCTAGCTCTTTGAAACTTGACACAATAAAGTAGTTCCAAGTTCTATCTCTATGGTTTGTTTCCTATTGATGTAGACCTAAGCAGAGACTGGCGCAAATCACTTTAATGGAAAGGGGTTGCCAAGCTTCCAAAAAACTTCGAGTTTCCTGAAATCTCAGCACACATTTTTTCCCAAAATCCTGATGACACTTACAGGTAATGATCAGTACCGCAATGCCACTTGGCTCACCAAATTTCGTTCTTCTAGGTTAAACCGTTCGTTGGCAGTAACAGTTTTAATTTTTAGGTTTCACTCTGTTTTCTCCTATATGGATACATGTAGTTGGAACTCTAAATCAAACACAGTTTGTGCTAGCTCTTTGAAACTTGACACAATAAAGTAGTTCCAAGTTCTATCTCTATGGTTTGTTTCCTATTGATGTAGCCCTAAGCCGAGACGGGCGAAAATCACTTACATAGAAAGGGGTTGCCAGGCTTCCAAAAATCTACGAGTTTCCTGAAATCTCAGCACACATTTTTTCACCCAATCTTGATGGCACTTACAGGTAATGATCAGTACTCCAATGCCAGTTGGCTCACCAAATTTCGTTCTGCTAGGTTATACCGTTCGTTGGCAGTAACAGTTTTAATTTTTAGGCATCACTCTGTTTTCTCCTATATGGATACATGTATTTGGAAGTCTAAATCAAACACGGTTTGTGCTAGCTCTTTGAAACTTGACACAATAAAGTGGATCCAAGTTCTATCTCTACGGTTTGTTTCCTATTAATGTAGCCCTAAGCACAGACCGGCGCAAAAAACTTTCATGGAAAGGGGTTGCCAAGCTTCCAAAAAGTACGAGTTTTATGAAATCTCAGCACACATTTTTTCACCCAATCTTGATGACACTTACAGGTAATGATCAGTACCCCAATGCCACTTGGCTCACCAAATTTCATTCTTCTAGGTTATACCGTTCGTTGGCAGTAACAGTTTAAATTTTTAGGTTTCACTCTGTTTTCTCCTATATGGATACATGTAGTTGGAACTCTAAATCAAACACGGTTTGTGCTAGCTCTTTGAAACTTGACACAATAAAGTAGTTCCAGGATCTATCTCTATGGTTTGTTTCCTATTGATGTACTCCTAAGCAAAGACTGGCGCAAATCATTTTCATGGAAAGGGGTTGCCAAGCTTCCAAAAAACTTCGAGGTTCCTGAAATCTCAGCAAACTATTTTCACCCAATCTTGATGACACTTTCAGGTAATGATCAGTACCCCAATCCCACTTGGCTCACCAAATTTCGTTGTTCTAGGTTAAACCGTTCGTTGGCAGTAACAGTTTTAATTTTTAGGCTTCACTCTGTTTTCTCCTATATTGATACATGTAGTTGGAACTCTAAATCAAACACGGTTTGTGCTAGCTCTTTGAAACTTGACACAATAAAGTAGTTCCAAGTTCTATCTCTACGGTTTGTTTCCTATTAATGTAGCCCTAAGCACAGACCGGCGCAAATTACTTTCATGGAAAGGGGTTGCCAAGCTTCCAAAAAGTACGAGTTTCCTGAAATCTCAGCACACATTTTTTCACATAATCTTGATGACACTTACAGGTAATGATCAGTACCCCAATGCCACTTGGCTCACCAAATTTCATTCTTCTAGGTTAAACCGTTCGTTGGCAGTAACAGTTTTAATTTTTAGGTTTCACTCTGTTTTCTCCTATATGGATACATGTAGTTGGAACTCTAAATCAAACACGGTTTGTGCTAGTTCTTTGAAACTTGACACAATAAGTAGTTCCAGGATCTATCTCTATGGTTTGTTTCCTATTGATGTAGCCGTAAGCAAAGACTGGCGCAAATCATTTTCATGGAAAGGGGTTGCCAAGCTTCCAAAAAACTTCGAGTTTCCTGAAATCTCAGCACACATTTTTCACCCAATCTTGATGACACTTTCAGGTAATGATCAGTACCCCAATCCCAATTGGCTCACCAAATTTCATTCATCTAGGTTATACTGTTCGTTTGCAGTAACAGTTTTAATTTTTAGGTTTCACTCTGTTTTCTCCTATATTGATACATATAGTTGGAACTCTAAATCAAACACGGTTTGTGCTAGCTCTTTGAAACTTGACACAATAAAGTAGTTCCAAGTTCTATCTCTATGGTTTGTTTCCTATTGATGTAGACCTAAGCAGAGACTGGCGCAAATCACTTTCATAGAAAGGGGTTGCCAAGCTTCCAAAAAACTTCGAGTTTCCTGAAATCTCAGCACACATTTTTTCCCAAAATCCTGATGACACTTACAGGTAATGATCAGTACCGCAATGCCACTTGGCTCACCAAATTTCGTTCTTCTAGGTTAAACCGTTCGTTGGCAGTAACAGTTTTAATTTTTAGGTTTCACTCTGTTTTCTCCTATATGGATACATGTAGTTGGAACTCTAAATCAAACACGGTTTGTGCTAGCTCTTTGAAACTTGACACAATAAAGTAGTTCCAAGTTCTATCTCTATGGTTTGTTTCCTATTGATGTAGCCCTAAGCCGAGACTGGCGCAAATCACTTACATAGAAAGGGGTTGCCAAGCTTCCAAAAAACTACGAGTTTCCTGAAATCTCAGCACACATTTTTTCACCCAATCTTGATGGCACTTACAGGTAATGATCAGTACCCGAATGCCAGTTGGCTCACCAAATTTCGTTTTGCTAGGTTATACCGTTCGTTGGCAGTAACAGTTTTAATTTTTAGGTTTCACTCTGTTTTCTCCTATATGGATACATGTATTTGGAAGTCTAAATCAAACAAGGTTTGTGCTAGCTCTTTGAAACTTGACACAATAAAGTGGATCCAAGTTCTATCTCTACGGTTTGTTTCCTATTAATGTAGCCCTAAGCACAGACCGGCGCAAAAAACTTTCATGGAAAGGGGTTGCCAAGCTTCCAAAAAGTACGAGTTTTATGAAATCTCAGCACACATTTTTTCACCCAATCTTGATGACACTTACAGGTAATGATCAGTACCCCAATGCCACTTGGCTCACCAAATTTCATTCTTCTAGGTTAAACCGTTCGTTGGCAGTAACAGTTTAAATTTTTAGGTTTCACTCTGTTTTCTCCTATATGGATACATGTAGTTGGAACTCTAAATCAAACACGGTTTGTGCTAGCTCTTTGAAACTTGACACAATAAAGTAGTTCCAGGATCTATCTCTATGGTTTGTTTCCTATTGATGTACTCCTAAGCAAAGACTGGCGCAAATCATTTTCATGGAAAGGGGTTGCCAAGCTTCCAAAAAACTTCGAGGTTCCTGAAATCTCAGCAAACTATTTTCACCCAATCTTGATGACACTTTCAGGTAATGATCAGTACCCCAATCCCACTTGGCTCACCAAATTTCGTTGTTCTAGGTTAAACCGTTCGTTGGCAGTAACAGTTTTAATTTTTAGGCTTCACTCTGTTTTCTCCTATATTGATACATGTAGTTGGAACTCTAAATCAAACACGGTTTGTGCTAGCTCTTTGAAACTTGACACAATAAAGTAGTTCCAAGTTCTATCTCTACGGTTTGTTTTCTATTAATGTAGCCCTAAGCACAGACCGGCGCAAATTACTTTCATGGAAAGGGGTTGCCAAGCTTCCAAAAAGTACGAGTTTCCTGAAATCTCAGCACACATTTTTTCACATAATCTTGATGACACTTACAGGTAATGATCAGTACCCCAATGCCACTTGGCTCACCAAATTTCATTCTTCTAGGTTAAACCGTTCGTTGGCAGTAACAGTTTTAATTTTTAGGTTTCACTCTGTTTTCTCCTATATGGATACATGTAGTTGGAACTCTAAATCAAACACGGTTTGTGCTAGCTCTTTGAAACTTGACACAATAAAGTAGTTCCAAGTTCTATCTCTATGGTTTGTTTCCTATTGATGTAGCCCTAAGCCGAGACTGGCGCAAATCACTTACATAGAAAGGGGTTGCCAAGCTTCCAAAAAAATACGAGTTTCCTGAAATCTCAGCACACATTTTTTCACCCAATCTTGATGGCACTTACAGGTAATGATCAGTACCCGAATGCCAGTTGGCTCACCAAATTTCGTTCTGCTAGGTTATACCGTTCGTTGGCAGTAACAGTTTTAATTTTTAGGTTTCACTCTGTTTTCTCCTATATGGATACCTGTATTTGGAAGTCTAAATCAAACACGGTTTGTGCTAGCTCTTTGAAACTTGACACAATAAAGTGGATCCAAGTTCTATCTCTATGGTTTGTTTCCTATTAATGTAGCCCTAAGCACAGACCGGCGCAAAAAACTTTCATGGAAAGGGGTTTCCAAGCTTCCAAAAAGTACGAGTTTTATGAAATCTCAGCACACATTTTTTCACCCAATCTTGATGACACTTACAGGTAATGATCAGTACCCCAATGCCACTTGGCTCACCAAATTTCATTCTTCTAGGTTAAACCGTTCGTTGGCAGTAACAGTTTAAATTTTTAGGTTTCACTCTGTTTTCTCCTATATGGATACATGTAGTTGGAACTCTAAATCAAACACGGTTTGTGCTAGCTCTTTGAAACTTGACACAATAAAGTAGTTCCAGGATCTATCTCTATGGTTTGTTTCCTATTGATGTACTCCTAAGCAAAGACTGGCGCAAATCATTTTCATGGAAAGGGGTTGCCAAGCTTCCAAAAAACTTCGAGGTTCCTGAAATCTCAGCAAACTATTTTCACCCAATCTTGATGACACTTTCAGGTAATGATCAGTACCCCAATCCCACTTGGCTCACCAAATTTCGTTGTTCTAGGTTAAACCGTTCGTTGGCAGTAACAGTTTTAATTTTTAGGCTTCACTCTGTTTTCTCCTATATTGATACATGTAGTTGGAACTCTAAATCAAACACGGTTTGTGCTAGCTCTTTGAAACTTGACACAATAAAGTAGTTCCAAGTTCTATCTCTACGGTTTGTTTCCTATTAATGTAGCCCTAAGCACAGACCGGCGCAAATTACTTTCATGGAAAGGGGTTGCCAAGCTTCCAAAAAGTACGAGTTTCCTGAAATCTCAGCACACATTTTTTCACATAATCTTGATGACACTTACAGGTAATGATCAGTACCCCAATGCCACTTGGCTCACCAAATTTCATTCTTCTAGGTTAAACCGTTCGTTGGCAGTAACAGTTTTAATTTTTAGGTTTCACTCTGTTTTCTCCTATATGGATACATGTAGTTGGAACTCTAAATCAAACACGGTTTGTGCTAGTTCTTTGAAACTTGACACAATAAGTAGTTCCAGGATCTATCTCTATGGTTTGTTTCCTATTGATGTAGCCGTAAGCAAAGACTGGCGCAAATCACTTACATAGAAAGGGGTTGCCAAGCTTCCAAAAAACTACGAGTTTCCTGAAATCTCAGCACACATTTTTTCACCCAATCTTGATGGCACTTACAGGTAATGATCAGTACCCGAATGCCAGTTGGCTCACCAAATTTCGTTCTGCTATGTTATACCGTTCGTTGGCAGTAACAGTTTTAATTTTTAGGTTTCACTCTGTTTTCTCCTATATGGATAAATGTATTTGGAAGTCTAAATCAAACACGGTTTGTGCTAGCTCTTTGAAACTTGACACAATAAAGTGGATCCAAGTTCTATCTCTACGGTTTGTTTCCTATTAATGTAGCCCTAAGCACAGACCGGCGCAAAAAACTTTCATGGAAAGGGGTTTCCAAGCTTCCAAAAAGTACGAGTTTTATGAAATCTCAGCACACATTTTTTCACCCAATCTTGATGACACTTACAGGTAATGATCAGTACCCCAATGCCACTTGGCTCACCAAATTTCATTCTTCTAGGTTAAACCGTTCGTTGGCAGTAACAGTTTAAATTTTTAGGTTTCACTCTGTTTTCTCCTATATGGATACATGTAGTTGGAACTCTAAATCAAACACGGTTTGTGCTAGCTCTTTGAAACTTGACACAATAAAGTAGTTCCAGGATCTATCTCTATGGTTTGTTTCCTATTGATGTACTCCTAAGCAAAGACTGGCGCAAATCATTTTCATGGAAAGGGGTTGCCAAGCTTCCAAAAAACTTCGAGGTTCCTGAAATCTCAGCAAACTATTTTCACCCAATCTTGATGACACTTTCAGGTAATGATCAGTACCCCAATCCCACTTGGCTCACCAAATTTCGTTGTTCTAGGTTAAACCGTTCGTTGGCAGTAACAGTTTTAATTTTTAGGCTTCACTCTGTTTTCTCCTATATTGATACATGTAGTTGGAACTCTAAATCAAACACGGTTTGTGCTAGCTCTTTGAAACTTGACACAATAAAGTAGTTCCAAGTTCTATCTCTACGGTTTGTTTCCTATTAATGTAGCCCTAAGCACAGACCGGCGCAAATTACTTTCATGGAAAGGGGTTGCCAAGCTTCCAAAAAGTACGAGTTTCCTGAAATCTCAGCACACATTTTTTCACATAATCTTGATGACACTTACAGGTAATGATCAGTACCCCAATGCCACTTGGCTCACCAAATTTCATTCTTCTAGGTTAAACCGTTCGTTGGCAGTAACAGTTTTAATTTTTAGGTTTCACTCTGTTTTCTCCTATATGGATACATGTAGTTGGAACTCTAAATCAAACACGGTTTGTGCTAGTTCTTTGAAACTTGACACAATAAGTAGTTCCAGGATCTATCTCTATGGTTTGTTTCCTATTGATGTAGCCGTAAGCAAAGACTGGCGCAAATCATTTTCATGGAAAGGGGTTGCCAAGCTTCCAAAAAACTTCGAGTTTCCTGAAATCTCAGCACACATTTTTCACCCAATCTTGATGACACTTTCAGGTAATGATCAGTACCCCAATCCCAATTGGCTCACCAAATTTCATTCATCTAGGTTATACTGTTCGTTTGCAGTAACAGTTTTAATTTTTAGGTTTCACTCTGTTTTCTCCTATATGGATACATGTAGTTGGAACTCTAAATCAAACACGGTTTGTGCTAGCTCTTTGAAACTTGACACAATAAAGTAGTTCCAAGTTCTATCTCTATGGTTTGTTTCCTATTGATGTAGCCCTAAGCCGAGACTGGCGCAAATCACTTACATAGAAAGGGGTTGCCAAGCTTCCAAAAAACTACGAGTTTCCTGAAATCTCAGCACACATTTTTTCACCCAATCTTGATTGCACTTACAGGTAATGATCAGTACCCCAATGCCAGTTGGCTCACCAAATTTCGTTCTGCTAGGTTATACCGTTCGTTGGCAGTAACAGTTTTAATTTTTAGGTTTCACTCTGTTTTCTCCTATATGGATACATGTATTTGGAAGTCTAAATCAAACACGGTTTGTGCTAGCTCTTTGAAACTTGACACAATAAAGTGGTTCCAAGTTCTATCTCTACGGTTTGTTTCCTATTAATGTAGCCCTAAGCACAGACCGGCGCAAAAAACTTTCATGGAAAGGGGTTGCCAAGCTTCCAAAAAGTACGAGTTTTATGAAATCTCAGCACACATTTTTTCACCCAATCTTGATGACACTTACAGGTAATGATCAGTACCCCAATGCCACTTGGCTCACCAAATTTCGTTCTTCTAGGTTAAACCATTCATTGGCAGTAACAGTTTAAATTTTTAGGTTTCACTCTGTTTTCTCCTATATGGATACATGTAGTTGGAACTCTAAATCAAACACGGTTTGTGCTAGCTCTTTGAAACTTGACACAATAAAGTAGTGCCAAGTTCTATCTCTACGGTTTGTTTCCTATTAATGTAGCCCTAAGCACAGACCGGCGCAAATCACTTTCATGGAAAGGGGTTGCCAAGCTTCCAAAAAGTACGAGTTTTCTGAAATCTCAGCACACATTTTTTCACCCAATCTTGATGACACTTACAGGTAATGATCAGTACCCCAATGCCACTTGGCTCACCAAATTTCGTTCTTCTAGGTTAAACCGTTCGTTGGCAGTAACAGTTTTAATTTTTAGGTTTCACTCTGTTTTCTCCTATATGGATACATGTAGTTGGAAATCTAAATCAAACACGGTTTGTGCTAGCTCTTTGAAACTTGACACAATAAAGTAGTTCCAAGTTCTATCTCTACGGTTTGTTTCCTATTAATGTAGCCCTAAGCAGAGACCGGCGCAAATCACTTTCATGGAAAGGGGTTGCCAAGCTTCCAAAAAGTACGAGTTTCCTGAAATCTCAGCACACAGTTTTTCCCACAATCTTGATGACACTTTCAGGTAATGATCAGTACCCCAATCCCACTTGGCTCACCAAATTTCGTTCTTCTAGATTAAACCGTTCGATGGCAGTAACAGTTTTAATTTTTAGGTTTCACTCTGTTTTCTCCTATATGGATACATGTAGTTGGAACTCTAAATCAAACACGGTTTGTGCTAGCTCTTTGAAACTTGACACAATAAAGTAGTTCCAAGTTCTATCTCTACGGTTTGTTTCCTATTAATGTAGCCCTAAGCACAGACCGGCGCAAATCACTTTCATGGAAAGGGGTTGCCAAGCTTCCAAAAAGTACGAGTTTCCTGAAATCTCAGCACACATTTTTTCACATAATCTTGATGACACTTACAGGTAATGATCAGTACCCCAATGCCACTTGGCTCACCAAATTTCGTTCTTCTATGTTAAACCGTTCCTTGGCAAAACAGTTTTAATTTTTAGGCATCACTCTGTTTTCTCCTATATGGATACATGTATTTGGAACTCTAAATCAAACACGGTTTGTGCTAGCTCTTTGAAACTTGACACAATAAAGTAGTTCCAAGTTCTATCTCTATGGTTTGTTTCCTATTGATGTAGACCTAAGCAGAGACTGGCGCAAATCACTTTAATGGAAAGGGGTTGCCAAGCTTCCAAAAAACTTCAAGTTTCCTGAAATCTCAGCACACATTTTTTCCCAAAATCTTGATGACACTTACAGGTAATGATCAGTACCCCAATGCCACTTGGCTCACCAAATTTCGTTCTTCTAGGTTAAACCGTTCGTTGGCAGTAACAGTTTTAATTTTTAGGTTTCACTCTGTTTTCTCCTATATGGATACATGTAGTTGGAACTCTAAATCAAACACGGTTTGTGCTAGCTCTTTGAAACTTGACACAATAAAGTAGTTCCAAGTTCTATCTCTATGGTTTGTTTCCTATTGATGTAGCCCTAAGCAGAGACTGGCGCAAATCACTTACATAGAAAGGGGTTACCAAGCTTCCAAAAAACTACGAGTTTCCTGAAATCTCAGCACACATTTTTTCACCCAATCTTGATGGCACTTACAGGTAATGATCAGTACCCCAATGCCAGTTGGCTCACCAAATTTCGTTCTGCTAGGTTATACCGTTCGTTGGCACTAACAGTTTTAATTTTTAGGATTCACTCTGTTTTCTCCTATATGGATACATGTAGTTGGAAGTCTAAATCAAACACGGTTTGTGCTAGCTCTTTGAAACTTGACACAATAAAGTGGTTCCAAGTTCTATCTCTACGGTTTGTTTCCTATTAATGTAGCCCTAAGCACAGACCGGCGCAAATCACTTTCATGGAAAGGGGTTGCCAAGCTTCCAAATGTACGAGTTTTATGAAATCTCAGCACACATTTTTTCACCCAATCTTGATGTCACTTACAGGTAATGATCAGTACCCCAATGCCACTTGGCTCACCAAATTTCGTTCTTCTAGGTTAAACCATTCGTTGGCAGTAACAGTTTTAATTTTTAGGTTTCACTCTGTTTTCTCCTATATGGATACATGTCGTTGGAACACTAAATCAAACAAGGTTTGTGCTAGCTCTTTGAAACTTGACACAATAAAGTAGTTCCAAGTTCTATCTCTATGGTTTGTTTCCTATTAATGTAGCCCTAAGCACAGACCGGCGCAAATCACTTTCATGGAAAGGGGTTGCCAAGCTTCCAAAAAGTACGAGTTTTCTGAAATCTCAGCACACATTTTTTCACCCAAACTTGATGACACTTACAGGTAATGATCAGTACCCCAATGCCACTTGGCTCACCAAATTTCGTTCTTCTAGGTTAAACCGTTCGTTGGCAGTAACAGTTTTAATTTTTAGGTTTCACTCTGTTTTCTCCTATATGGATACATGTAGTTGGAACTCTAAATCAAACACGGTTTGTGCTAGCTCTTTGAAACTTGACACAATAAAGTAGTTCCAAGTTCTATCTCTACGGTTTGTTTCCTATTAATGTAGCCCTAAGCACAGACCGGCGCAAATCACTTTCATGGAAAGGGGTTGCCAAGCTTCCAAAAAGTACGAGTTTCCTGATATCTCAGCACACATTTTTTCACCCAATCTTGATGACACTTACAGGTAATGATCAGTACCCCAATGCCACTTGGCTCACCACATTTCGTTCTTCTAGGTTAAACCGTTCGTTGGCAGTAACAATTTTAATTTTTAGGTTTCACTCTGTTTTCTCCTATATGGATACATGTAGTTGGAACTCTAAATCAAACACGGTTTGTGCTAGCTCTTTGAAACTTGACACAATAAAGTAGTTCCAAGATCTATCTCTATGGTTTGTTTCCTATTGATGTAGCCCTAAGCAAAGACCGGCAAAAATCACTTTCATGGAAAGGGGTTGCCAAGCTTCCAAAAAACATCGAGGTTCCTGAAATCTCAGCACACATTTTTCACCCAATCTTGATGACACTTTCAGGTAATGATCAGTACCCCAATCCCACTTGGCTCACCAAATTTCATTCTTCTAGGTTATACTGTTCGTTTGCAGTAACAGTTTTAATTTTTAGGTTTCACTCTGTTGTCTCCTATATGGATACATGTAGTTGGAACTCTAAATCAAACACGGTTTGTGCTAGCTCTTTGAAACTTGACACAATAAAGTAGTTCCAAGTTCTATCTCTATGGTTTGTTTCCTATTGATGTAGACCTAAGCAGAGACTGGCGCAAATCACTTTAATTTAAAGGCGTTGCCAAGCTTCCAAAAAACTTCGAATTTCCTGAAATCTCAGCACACATTTTTTCCCAAAATCTTGATGACACTTACAGGTAATGATCAGTACCGCAATGCCACTTGGCTCACCAAATTTCGTTCTTCTAGGTTAAACCGTTCGTTGGCAGTAACAGTTTTAATTTTTAGGTTTCACTCTGTTTTCTTCTATATGGATACTTGTAGTTGGAACTCTAAATCAAACACGGTTTGTGCTAGCTCTTTGAAACTTGACACAATAAAGTAGTTCCAAGTTCTATCACTACGGTTTGTTTCCTATTAATGTAGCCCTAAGCACAGACCGGCGCAAATCACTTTCATGGAAAGGGGTTGCCAAGCTTCCAAAAAGTACGAGTTTCCTGAAATCTCAGCACACATTTTTTCACCCAATCTTGATGACACTTACAGGTAATGATCAGTACCCCAATGCCACTTGGCTCACCAAATTTCGTTCTTCTAGGTTAAACCGTTCGTTGGCAGTAACAGTTTTAATTTTTAGGTTTCACTCTGTTTTCTCCTATATGGATACATGTAGTTGGAACTCTAAATCAAACACGGTTTGTGCTAGCTCTTTGAAACTTGACACAATAAAGTAGTTCCAAGATCTATCTCTATGGTTTGTTTCCTATTGATGTAGCCCTAAGCAAAGACCGGCACAAATCACTTTCATGGAAATGGGTTGCCAAGCTTCCAAAGAACTTCGAGGTTCCTGAAATCTCAGCACACATTTTTCACCCAATCTTGATGACACTTTCAGGTAATGATCAGTACCCCAATCCCACTTGGCTCACCAAATTTCATTCTTCTAGGTTATACTGTTCGTTTGCAGTAACAGTTTTAATTTTTAGGTTTCAATCTGTTGTCTCCTATATGGATACATGTAGTTGGAACTCTAAATCAAACACGGTTTGTGCTAGCTCTTTGCAACTTGACACAATAAAGTAGTTCCAAGTTCTATCTCTATGGTTTGTTTCCTATTGTTGTAGCCCTAAGCAAAGACTGGCGCAAATCACTTTCATGGAAAGGGGTTGCCAAGCTTCCAAAAAACTTCGAGGTTCCTGAAATCTCAGCACATATTTTTCACCCAGTCTTGATGACACTTTCAGGTAATGATCAGTACCCCAATCCCACTTGGCTCACCAAATTTCGTTCTTCTAGGTTAATCCGTTCGTTGGCAGTAACAGTTTTAATTTTTAGGCTTCACTCTGTTTTCTCCTATATGGATACATGTAGTTGGAACTCTAAATCAAAAACGGTTTGTGCTAGCTCTTTGAAACTTGACACAATAAAGTAGTTCCAAGTTCTCTCTCTATGGTTTGTTTCTTATTGATGTAGACCTAAGCAGAGACTGGCACAAATCACTTTCATAGAAAGGGGTTGCCAAACTTCCAAAAAACTACGAGTTTCCTGAAATCTCAGCACACATTTTTTCACCCAATCTCGATGGCACTTACAGATAATGATCAGTACCGCAATGCCACTTGGCTCACCAAATTTCGTTCTTCTAAGTTAAACCGTTCGTTGGCAGTAACAGTTTTAATTTTTAGGTTTCACTCTGTTTTCTCCTATATGGATACATGTAGTTGGAACTCTAAATCAAACACGGTTTGTGCTAGCTCTTTGAAACTTGACACAATAATGTAGTTCCAAGTTCTATCTCTACCGTTTGTTTCCTATTAATGTAGCCCTAAGCACAGACCGGCGCAAATCACTTTCATGAAAAGGGGTTGCCAAGCTTCCAAAAAGTACGAGTTTCCTGAAATCTCAGCAAACTATTTTCACCCAATCTTGATGACACTTTCAGGTAATGATCAGTACCCCAATCCCACTTGGCTCACCAAATTTCGTTCTTCTAGGTTAAACCGTTCGTTGGCAGTAACAGTTTTTATTTTTAGGTTTCACTCTGTTTTCTCCTATATGGATACATATAGTTGGAACTCTAAATCAAACACGGTTTTTGCTAGCTCTTTGAAACTTGACACAGTAAAGAAGTTCCAAGTTCTATCTCTATGGTTTGTTTCCTATTGTTGTAGCTCTAAGCAGAGATTGGCGCAAATCACTTTCATAGAAAGGGGTTGCCAAGCTTCCAAAAAGTACGAGTTTCCTGAAATCTCAGCACACATTTTTTCACCCAATCCCGATGGCACTTACAGGTAATGATCAGTACCCCAATGCCACTTGGCTCACCAAATTTCGTTCTTCTATGTTAAACCATTCATTGGCAGTAACAGTTTTAATTTTTTGTTTTCACTTTGTTTTCTCCTATATGGATACATGTAGTTGGAACTCTAAATCAAACACGGTTTGTGCTAGCTCTTTGAAACTTGACACAATAAAGTAGTTCCAAGTTCTATCTCTACGGTTTGTTTGCTATTAATGTAGCCCTAAGCACAGACCGGCGCAAATCACTTTCATGGAAAGGGGTTGCCAAGCTTCCAAAAAGTACGAGTTTCCTGAAATCTCAGCACACATTTTTTCACATAATCTTGATGACACTTACAGGTAATGATCAGTACCCCAGTGCCACTTGGCTCACCAAATTTCATTCTTCTAGGTTAAACCGTTCGTTGGCAGAAACAGTGTTAATTTTTAGGTTTCACTCTGTTTTCTCCTATATGGATACATGTCGTTGGAACTCTAAATCAAACACGGTTTGTGCAAGTTCTTTGAAACTTGACACAATAAGTAGTTCCAGGATCTATCTCTATGGTTTGTTTCATATTGATGTAGCCGTAAGCAAAGACTGGCGCAAATCATTTTCATGGAAAGGGGTTGCCAAGCTTCCAAAAAACTTCGAGTTTCCTGAAATCTCAGCACACATTTTTCACCCAATCTTGATGACACTTTCAGGTAATGATCAGTACCCCAATCCCAATTGGCTCACCAAATTTCATTCATCTAGGTTATACTGTTCGTTTGCAGTAACAGTTTTAATTTTTAGGTTTCACTCTGTTTTCTCCTATATGGATACATATAGTTGGAACTCTAAATCAAACACGGTTTGTGCTAGTTCTTTGAAACTTGACACAATAAGTAGTTCCAAGTTCTATCTTTATGGTTTCTTTTCTACTGATGTAGCCCTAAGCAAAGACTGGAGCAAATCACTTTCATAGAAAGGGGTTGCCAAGCTTCCAAAAAACTTCCAGTTTCCTGAAATCTCAGCACACATTTTTTCACCCTATCTTGTTGACACTTTCAGGTAATGATCAGTACCCCAATCACACTTGGCTCAACAAATTTCGTTCTTCTAGGTTAAACTGTTCCTTGGCAGTAACAGTTTTAATTTTTAGGCATCACTCTGTTTTCTCCTATATGGATACATGTAGTTGGAACTCTAAATCAAACACGGTTTGTGCTAGCTCTTTGAAACTTGACACAATAAAGTAGTTCCAAGTTCTATCTTTATGGTTTGTTTCCTATTGATGTAGACCTAAGCAGAGACTGGCGCAAATCACTTTAATGGAAAGGGGTTGCCAAGCTTCCAAAAAACTTCGAGTTTCCTGAAATCTCAGCACACATTTTTTCCCAAAATCTTGATGACACTTACAGGTAATGGTCAGTATCGCAATGCCACTTGGCTCACCAAATTTCGTTCTTCTAGGTTAAACCGTTCGTTGGCAGTAACAGTTTTAATTTTTAGGTTTCACTCTGTTTTCTCCTATATGGATACATGTAGTTGGAACTCTAAATCAAACACGGTTTGTGCTAGCTCTTTGCAACTTGACACAATAAAGTAGTTCCAAGTTCTATCTCTATGGTTTGTTTCCTATTGATGCAGCCCTAAGCAGAGACTGGCACAAATCACTTTAATTGAAAGGGGTTGCCAAGCTTCAAAAAAACTTCGAGTTTCCTGAAATCTCAGCACACATTTTTTCCACCAATCTTGATGACTCTTTCAGGTAATGATCAGTACCCCAATCCCACTTGGCTCACCAAATTTCGTTCTTCTAGGTTAAACCGTTCGTTGGTAGTAACAGTTTTAATTTTTAGGCTTCACTCTGTTTTCTCCTATATAGATATATGTAGTTGGAACTCTTAATCAAACACGGTTTGTGCTAGCTCTTTGAAACTTGACACAATAAAGTAGTTCCAAGTTCTATCTCTACGGTTTGTTTCCTATTGATGTAGACCTAAGCAGCGACTGGCGCAAATCACTTTCATGGAAAGGGGTTGCCAAGCTGCCAAAAAACTACGAGTTTCCTGAAATCTCAGCACACATTTTTTCACCCAATCTTGATGACACTTTCAGGTAATGATCAGTACAGCAGTGCTACTTGGCTCACCAAATTTCGTTCTTCTAGGTTAAACAGTTCGTTGGCAGTAACAGTTTAAATTTATAGGTTTCACTCTGTTTTCTCCTATATGGATACATGTAGTTGGAACTCTAAATCAAACACGGTTTGTGCTAGCTCTTTGAAACTTGACACAATAAAGTAGTTCCATGATCTATCTCTATGGTTTGTTTCCTATTGATGTAGCCCTAAGCAGAGACTGGCGCAAATCACTTTCATGGAAAGGGGTTGCCAAGCTTCCAAAAAACTTCGAGTTTCCTGAAATCTCAGCAAACTATTTTCACCCAATCTTGATGACACTTTCAGGTAATGATCAGTACCCCAATCCCACTTTGCTCACCAAATTTTGTTATTCTAGGTTAAACCATTCGTTTGCAGTAACAGTTTATATTTTTAGGTTTCACTCTGTTTTCTCCTATATGGATACATATTGTTGGAACTCTAAATCAAACACGGTTTTTGCTAGCTCTTTGAAACTTGACACAGTAAAGAAGTTCCAAGTTCTATCTCTATGGTTTGTTTCCTACTGTTGTAGCCCTAAGCAGAGATTGGCGCAAATCACTTTCATAGAAAGGGGTTGCCAAGCTTCCAAAAAGTACGAGTTTCCTGAAATCTCAGCACACATTTTTTCACCCAATCCCGATGGCACTTACAGGTAATGATCAGTACCCCAATGCCACTTGGCTCACCAAATTTCGTTCTTCTAGGTTAAACCATTCGTTGGCAGTAACAGTTTTAATTTTTTGTTTTCACTTTGTTTTCTCCTATATGGATACATGTAGTTGGAACTCTAAATCAAACACGGTTTGTGCTAGCTCTTTGAAACTTGACACAATAAAGTAGTTCCAAGTTCTATCTCTATGGTTTGTTTCCTATTCATGTAGCCCTAAGAACAGACCGGCGCAAATCACTTTCATGGAAAGGGGTTGCCAAGCTTCCAAAATGTACGAGTTTCCTGAAATCTCAGCACACATTTTTCAACCAATCTTGATGACACTTACAGGTAATGATCAATACCCCAATGCCACTTGGCTCACCAAATTTCATTCTTCTAGGTTAAACCGTTCGTTGGCAGTAACAGTTTAAATTTTTAGGTTTCACTTTGTTTTCTCCTATATGGATACATGTAGTTGGAACTCTAAATCAAACACGGTTTGTGCTAGCTCTTTGAAACTTGACACAATAAAGTAGTTCCAGGATCTATCTCTATGGTTTGTTTCCTATTGATGTAGCCCTAAGCAAAGACTGGCGCAAATCATTTTCATGGAAAGGGGTTGCCAAGCTTCCAAAAAACTTCGAGGTTCCTGAAATCTCAGCAAACTATTTTCACCCAATCTTGATGACACTTTCAGGTAATGATCAGTACTCCAATCCCACTTGGCTCACCAAATTTCGTTCTTCTAGGTTATACCGTTCGTTGGCAGTAACAGTTTTTTTTTTTAGGTTTCACTCTGTTTTCTCCTATATGGATACATATAGTTGGAACTCTAAATCAAACACGGTTTTTGGTAGCTCTTTGAAACTTGACACAGTAAAGAAGTTCCAAGTTCTATCTCTATGGTTTATTTCCTATTGTTGTAGCCCTAAGCAGAGACTGGCGCAAATCACTTTCATAGAAAGGGGTTGCCAAGCTTCCAAAAAGTACGAGTTTCCTGAAATTTCAGCACACATTTTTTCACCCAATCTCGATGGCACTTACAGGTAAAGATCAGGACCCCAATGCCACTTGGCTCACCAAATTTCGTTCTTCTAGGTTAAACCATTCGTTGGCAGTAACAGTTTTAATTTTTAGTTTTCACTTTGTTTTCTCCTATATGGATACATGTAGTTGGAACTCTAAATCAAACACGGTTTGTGCTAGCTCTTTGAAACTTGACACAATAAAGTAGTTCCAAGTTCTATCTCTACCATTTGTTTCCTATTAATGTAGCCCTAAGCACAGACCGGCGCAAATCACTTTCATGGAAAGGGGTTGCCAAGCTTCCAAAAAGTACGAGTTTCCTGAAATCTCAGCACACATTTTTCAACCAATCTTGATGACACTTACAGGTAATGATCAGTACCCCAATGCCACTTGGCTCACCAAATTTCATTCTTCTAGGTTAAACCGTTCGTTGGCAGTAACAGTTTAAATTTTTAGGTTTCACTCTGTTTTCTCCTATATGGATACATGTAGTTGGAACTCTAAATCAAACACGGTTTGTGCTAGCTCTTTGAAACTTGACACAAAAAGTAGTTCCAGGATCTATCTCTATGGTTTGTTTCCCATTGATGTACTCCTAAGCAAAGACTGGCGCAAATCATTTTCATGGAAAGGGGTTGCCAAGCTTCCAAAAAACTTCTAGGTTCCTGAAATCTCAGCAAACTATTTTCACCCAATCTTGATGACACTTTCAGGTAATGATCAGTACCCCAATCCCAATTGGCTCACCAAATTGCATTCATCTAGGTTATACTGTTCGTTTGCAGTAACAGTTTTAATTTTTAGGTTTCACTCTGTTTTCTCCTATATGGATACATATAGTTGGAACTCTAAATCAAACACGGTTTGTGCTAGTTCTTTGAAACTTGACACAATAAGTAGTTCCAAGTTCTATCTTTATGGTTTCTTTCCTATTGATGTAGCCCTAAGCAAAGACTGGCGCAAATCACTTTCATAGAAAGGGGTTGCCAAGCTTCCAAAAAACTTCCAGTTTCCTGAAATCTCAGCACACATTTTTTCACCCTATCTTGTTGACACTTTCAGGTAATGATCAGTACCCCAATCACACTTGGCTCAACAAATTTCGTTCTTCTAGGTTAAACCGTTCCTTGGCAGTAACAGTTTTAATTTTTAGGCATCACTCTGTTTTCTCCTATATGGATACATGTAGTTGGAACTCTAAATAAAACACGGTTTGTGCTAGCTCTTTGAAACTTGACACAATAAAGTAGTTCCAAGTTCTATCTTTATGGTTTGTTTCCTATTGATGTAGACCTAAGCAGAGACTGGCGCAAATCACTTTAATGGAAAGGGGTTGCCAAGCTTCCAAAAAACTTCGAGTTTCCTGAAATCTCAGCACACATTTTTTCCCAAAATCTTGATGACACTTACAGGTAATGGTCAGTACCGCAATGACACTTGGCTCACCAAATTTCGTTCTTCTAGGTTAAACCATTCGTTGGCAGTAACAGTTTTAATTTTTAGGTTTCACTCTGTTTTCTCCTATATGGATACATGTAGTTGGAACTCTAAATCAAACACGGTTTGTGCTAGCTCTTTGCAACTTGACACAATAAAGTAGTTCCAAGTTCTATCTCTATGGTTTGTTTCCTATTGATGTAGCCCTAAGCAGAGACTGGCACAAATCACTTTAATGGAAAGGGGTTGCCAAGCTTCCAAAAAACTTCGAGTTTCCTGAAATCTCAGCACACATTTTTTCCACCAATCTTGATGACTCTTTCAGGTAATGATCAGTACCCCAATCCCACTTGGCTCACCAAATTTCGTTCTTCTAGGTTAAACCGTTCGTTGGCAGTAACAGTTTTAATTTTTAGGTTTCACTCTGTTTTCTCCTATATGGATACATGTAGTTGGAACTCTAAATCAAACACGGTTTGTGCTAGCTCTTTGAAACTTGACACAATAAAGTAGTTCCAAGTTCTATCTCTACCATTTGTTTCCTATTAATGTAGCCCTAAGCACAGACCGGCGCAAATCACTTTCATGGAAAGGCGTTGCCAAGCTTCCAAAAAGTACGAGTTTCCTGAAATCTCAGCACACATTTTTTCACATAATCTTGATGACACTTACAGGTAATGATCAGTACCCCAATGCCACTTGGCTCACCAAATTTCATTCTTCTAGGTTAAACCGTTCGTTGGCAGTAACAGTTTTAATTTTTAGGTTTCACTCTGTTTTCTCCTATATGGATACATGTAGTTGGAACTCTAAATCAAACACGGTTTGTGCTAGTTCTTTGAAACTTGACACAATAAGTAGTTCCAGGATCTATCTCTATGGTTTGTTTCCTATTGATGTAGCCGTAAGCAAAGACTGGCGCAAATCATTTTCATGGAAAGGGGTTGCCAGGCTTCCAAAAAACTTCGAGTTTCCTGAAATCTCAGCACACATTTTTCACCCAATCTTGATGACACTTTCAGGTAATGATCAGTACCCCAATCCCAATTGGGTCACCAAATTTCATTCATCTAGGTTATACTTTTCGTTTGCAGTAACAGTTTTAATTTTTAGGTTTCACTCTGTTTTCTCCTATATGCATACATATAGTTGGAACTCTAAATCAAACACGGTTTGTGCTAGTTCTTTGAAACTTGACACAATAAGTAGTTCCAAGTTCTATCTTTATGGTTTCTTTCCTATTGATGTAGCCCTAAGCAAAGACTGGTGCAAATCACTTTCATAGAAAGGGGTTGCCAAGCTTCCAAAAAACTTCCAGTTTCCTGAAATCTCAGCACACATTTTTTCACCCTATCTTGTTCACACTTTCAGGTAATGATCAGTACCCCAATCACACTTGGCTCAACAAATTTCGTTCTTCTAGGTTAAACCATTCCTTGGCAGTAACAGTTTTAATTTTTAGGCATCACTCTGTTTTCTCCTATATGGATACATGTAGTTGGAACTCTAAATCAAACACGGTTTGTGCTAGCTCTTTGAAACTTGACACAATAAAGTAGTTCCAAGTTCTATCTCTATGGTTTGTTTCCTATTGATGTAGACCTAAGCAGAGACTGGCGCAAATCACTTTAATGGAAAGGGGTTGCCAAGCTTCCAAAAAACTTCGAGTTTCCTGAAATCTCAGCACACATTTTTTCCCAAAATCTTGATGACACTTACAGGTAATGGTCAGTACCGCAATGCCACTTGGCTCACCAAATTTCGTTCTTCTAGGTTAAACCGTTGGTTGGCAGTAACATTTTTAATTTTTAGGTTTCACTCTGTTTTCTCCTATATGGATACATGTAGTTGGAACTCTAAATCAAACACGGTTTGTGCTAGCTCTTTGCAACTTGACACAATAAAGTAGTTCCAAGTTCTATCTCTATGGTTTTTTTCCTATTGATGTAGCCCTAAGCAGAGACTGGCACAAATCACTTTAATGGAAAGGGGTTGCCAAGCTTCCAAAAAACTTCGAGTTTCCTGAAATCTCAGCACACATTTTTTCCACCAAACTTGATGACTCTTTCGGGTAATGATCAGTACCCCTATCCCACTTGGCTCACCAAATTTCGTTCTTCTAGGTTAAACCGTTGGTTGGCAGTAACAGTTTTAATTTTTAGGCTTCACTCTGTTTTCTCCTATATGGATATATGTAGTTGGAACTCTAAATCAAACACGGTTTGTGCTAGCTCTTTGAAACTTGACACAATAAAGTAGTTCCAAGTTCTATCTCTACGGTTTGTTTCCTATTGATGTAGACCTAAGCAGCGACTGGCGCAAATCACTTTCATGGAAAGGGGTTGCCAAGCTGCCAAAAAACTACGAGTTTCCTGAAATCTCAGCACACATTTTTTCACCCAATCTTGATGACACTTTCAGGTAATGATCAGTACCGCAGTGCTACTTGGCTCACCAAATTTCGTTCTTCTAGGTTAAACCGTTCGTTGGCAGTAACAGTTTAAATTTTTAGGTTTCACTCTGTTTTCTCCTATGAGGATACATATACTTGGAAGTCTAAATCAAACACGGTTTGTGCTAGCTCTTTGAAACTTGACACAATAAAGTAGTTCCATGATCTATCTCTATGGTTTGTATCCTATTGATGTAGCCCTAAGCAGAGACTGGCGCAAATCACTTTCATGGAAAGGGGTTGCCAAGCTTCCAAAAAACTTCGAGTTTCCTGAAATCTCAGCAAACTATTTTCACCCAATCTTGATGACACTTTCAGGTAATGATCAGTACCCCAATCCCACTTTGCTCACCAAATTTTGTTCTTCTAGGTTAAACCGTTCGTTGGCAGTAACAGTTTTTATTTTTAGGTTTCACTCTGTTTTCTCCTATATGGATACATATAGTTGGAACTCTAAATCAAACACGGTTTTTGCTAGTTCTTTGAAACTTGACACAATAAGTAGTTCCAAGTTCTATCTTTATGGTTTCTTTCCTATTGATGTAGCCCTAAGCAAAGACTGGCGCAAATCACTTTCATACAAAGGGGTTGCCAAGCTTCCAAAAAACTACGAGTTTCCTGAAATCTCAGCACACATTTTTTAACCCAATCGTGATGGCACTTACAGGTAATGATCAGTACCCCAATGCCAGTTGGCTCACCAAATTTCGTTCTTCTAGGTTATACCGTTCGTTGGCAGTAACAGTTTTAATTTTTAGGTTTCACGCTGTTTTCTCCTATATGGATACATGTAGTTGGAACTCTAAATCAAACACGGTTTGTGCTAGCTCTTTGAAACTTGACACAATAAAGTAGTTCCAAGTTCTATCTCTACGGTTTGTTTCCTATTAATGTAGCCCTAAGCACAGACCGGCGCAAATCACTTTCATGGAAAGGGGTTGCCAAGCTTCCAAAAAGTACGAGTTTTCTGAAATCTCAGCACACATTTTTTCACCCAATCTTGATGACACTTACAGGTAATGATCAGTACCCCAATGCCACTTGGCTCACCAAATTTCGTTCTTCTAGGTTAAACCGTTCGTTGGCATTAACAGTTTTAATTTTTAGGTTTCACTCTGTTTTCTCCTTTATGGATACATGTAGTTGGAAGTCTAAATCAAACACGGTTTGTGCTAGCTCTTTGAAACTTGACACAATAAAGTAGTTCCATGTTCTATCTCTACGGTTTGTTTCCTATTAATCTAGCCCTAAGCACAGACCGGCGCAAATCACTTTCATGGAAAGGGGTTGCCAAGCTTCCAAAAAGTACGAGTTTCCTGAAATCTCAGCACACATTTTTTCACCCAATCTTGATGACACTTTCAGGTAATGATCAGTACCCCAATCCCACTTGGCTCACCAAATTTCGTTCTTCTAGGTTATACTGTTCGTTTGCAGTAACAGTTTTAATTTTTAGGTTTCACTCTGTTTTCTCCTATATGGATACATATAGTTGGAACACTAAATCAAACACGGTTTGTGCTATCTACCACGCGGCCTGCGCAGTGGTTTCATTAATGAGGTTCTGGCATTCAGTTAGTTAGAAGAGATCAAAATAAAACACACAGACAGTACCTTATTTTAATGCTAGGTCCGAGACGGCTCGGTCTCCCTGTTTCCCTGCCTCCAGCCGCTCAGCAGGGCAGCGAGGATTACTCTGGGCTAGCAGGAGAGAGAGAGAGCGAACACGCCGGGGATCAGCCTTTTATTTGGGGGAAACAAGAGATTTAGGGGAGAATTCCATCCAATGAAGGTTGAGGGGGGGCTGAACTTCAAGGTCAGGGTCAGTGATTGGGTCTCCAGGGTCAGTGGTTACGCACACCCCCACACGGATGGGCTCTCTCATCAGGAAAGGGTCGGGATAACTCCGACACAGCCAGAGTGCCTCAGGCCCTTAACGGGAGTCACCCAATCACGTGTCAGAATGGCTCCCCACATATTCCCCCTTTCTATTCTTAACAATGAGGCGGCGGTTCACTCTCTGGAGTCCCCGGATTCTTGATTGGAGGACTCGCCATCCTATAGTTACAATACAAAAGAGAATTAACAGCAAAGAGAATAATCCAATAATGTACCAAGCGGAGTGTTTAAGAATATTTCCAGGGTTGAATCCATTTAATTCCTTCAATATTTGGTTAGCCAAAGAAGAAGGATCTGAAAAATCAGCTCTATTATTTTGAATGTCTTGGATATGGTGATGAAGTTCCAGAATATCCAAGCTATTATTACTATTTTGCCAAATACCTAATAAATGGGTTTTAACCTTCTCCCAATCCCAGAGAGAAGCATTGTACTTGGCAGCTGTAACACATACATACTTATAATTAGCATGGCATTTAAGCCTTTCCTTAAATTTTAAGGCTGAAAGTTCATTACCAATGTTAATAACAGTCGCCTCTAAGGCGTTTAACTTAGTCTCAATCCTTTCATCAATATTTACTTGATTACGCAGAGCCTTGGAAGTATTTTGAGCTAAATTATTAAGAAATTTTGCATGCTGAATATTCTGAGACAATGTCAGAGATGCAGAGACGGTTGAGGCAATAAATGAGACCAGTGCTAAGACACCAACAATTATGACTCCAATAGCACGTTTAGGTCTTGTTAGCTGGGCATGAATTTGCTGTAAAACTTGTAAACCAGCATCAGCATACCATGGCTCTGAAATATTAGCAGGTAATAAAACAAAAGAGGGCTGATGAAGTATCAGCACTCCTTTTCCTCCATTATACCTAGAAATACAATTGGTTAGGTTGCACTTATTACAAGTAACAATATATCTATCTTCCATCCATCTAACTTTTACATTTCCAATAATTAAAACATAAGGAGATTGGACACAGGCTCTTAGGCCATAGCAAGATCCCTCTTTACAGTTCTTGCCAACAAATTTTGGTAAAGGTTTATCTGTAAAATGTAAATATTCTGAGGCAGCAATTAAACGCCAAATATCTCTTTGAATGCCTCCTTCACTATAAGTCAAAATATTACTAACAAATCCCGCAGGTGTCATAGCAGAATTTCTTCGTAATTGTCTCTTATCAATTTTTGGAGACCAGTCTAAAATATACCCACTAGCTTTAGACACCTTATGTAGTACAGGAAAGGTATTTACACAATCCATCCATTTAGGAAAGGTGCCAATTTTAATTATAGAACTATTTGGACAGTGGGGTACCGGTGGGGGTTTTGCAGAAATGACTGGCTTGTTATGGGAAAGTCCCATCTTAATTACTGATCTAGTATTAGGTTTTAAGTCTCCATAAATAGAATTATTTGTCAGTTTAGGTTTACCAATCGCTGTCTTTTCTTCAAATGATACTTTCAGACAGCCAGCATGTTTATCATGTGACCAACATAAAGGTAATTGGGCACTGTAGCCAGAATAATTAAATCTAGTCACATGATTGGGAGTAATATGAGTATCTGTAAATCCTCCCATCATGAATGAGTCATTAGTAAATACTGGAATAGATTCTCCAGTCCACACAGCTGGGTGTACCAGGGGTGGATCTGGGAAATATGTCCAATAAGTGTCTACTTGATTCCCTTTTACCTGACAGCCCAGTAGGGCAATTACTGTCGCTACCATCAAGACTGGTGTCCTGTTCTTTCCTAGGCGTCGAAGTATTTGGGAAGCCTGGGTTGTCAATTTCTTCACATCTTTCCACGAAATCAGCTTCTCGGCTGGTTCAATCTGGTCTTTCTTCATCTTTTTCCGATATCTCCTCCTTCTGGGTTGTGGCTCCTCCGTGTCTATCCTCAGTCGCTTGAGTCTGGGTTCTATCTCCTCCATGTCTGATAGCACGTTCAGGCACCCAGATAGGACGAAAAGCACCTTCTGGAAAAATACAAGCATGCCCTCGGCCCCATGATATTACCGGATCTGGGCCCTTCCACTGACCAGTCTGTAAATCTTTCCACAGAACTCTGCCTAATGGGCCTGTCACCGAGGGAGACATTTGCCTCTCAGCAGCAGTGTGACCTTCTGTGTCACAGTTTAAAAAATTTAAAACAAATAAGGCATGATTAAGGCTATTTTGGGGAGTCATTATCTTATTCCCCCTTTTTAATTTTTGTAATTGAAGTTTAATAGATAAATGAGCTCGTTCTACAATGGCTTGACCTTGGGGGTTATAAGGAATTCCTGTTTTATGATTAATTTGAAACTCTTGGCAAAATTGTTGAAAAGCAGAGCTTACATAAGCTGGAGCATTATCTGTTTTAATCTGCATAGGACACCCTAAAACAGAAAAAGCTGCTAAGCAATGAGAAATTACATGTTGAGTATTTTCCTTAGTACGTGCTGTGGCAAAAATAAATCTAGAATAAGTGTCCACTATGACATGCACATAACATTGCTTACCAAATTGAGGAATATGAGTTACATCCATTTGCCATATTTGATTTGGTTTTAAACCACGGGGATTTACCCCTGATGGCAGAGATGGAGTGTAAATAACACACTTAGGACATTGGCTTACAATCTGACGAGCCTGTTCTCTGGTAATACTAAATTTTTTACGTAAGCTAGAAGCATTTTGATGATGCAAGGAATGGGAAGCTAGGGCACAGTCATATGAAGACATCTGTTGACAAAAAGCTACTAATTTATCAATATTATCATTACCTGCAACCAAAGGTCCAGGGAGGCTAGAATGTGCTCGGATATGTCCAATAAAATATGGGTACTTCCTCATTAGCACTGTCTTTTGTAAATTATGAAATAATTCAAATAACTCCTGTGATGAAGTAAACCCAATAACTGAGGTTTCAATATTTTTGGTAACTCTGACTGCATATAAGCTGTCAGAATAGATATTAATAGGCTCATTTGAAAAATAATCTAAGGCCAAAATCAGGGCTTGAAGTTCTGCCCTTTGAGCTGAAGTATAAGAAGTTTGTATTACCTCTGTGTGAACACGGCTGAAGAAACCTGCCTTACCAGAGCTGGAACCATCTGTGAACACCGATAAAGCTCCCTCTATTGGATGGGAAAGTACAATCTTTGGAAAAATAAGTGATGTTAATGATGCAAATTGTACAATCTTATCACGAGGATAATGGCTATCTATCTGGCCAGGGAAATCTGCAAAAGCTATCTGCCATGAACTAGAAGTTTGAAAAAGCCAATTAGTCTGTTGAACAGAAAATGGAATAATTATGATATCAGGTTCAGATCTAATTAATTGTAAAATTTTAGTTTTACCCTTAATCACTAATTGAGCTGTAGAATCATGAAAAAGTGTTAATGTCTTTTGAGGGGAATGAGATAAGTAAATCCATTCAATAATTTTTAATTTTTGCCATATGGCTCCTGTTGGGGTATGTTTAGTTGGAAATATTAATAAATACAGTATTTCTTTAGGATCTATTCTAGTAAGCTGTGCATTTTTAATTGCAATTTCCACTTTCCTTAAGGCTGCTTTGGCCTCCAAAGTTAGTTGACGTGGAGAGGTTGGAGAAGGATTTCCTTGTAATATCTGAAATAAAGGACTTAACTCAGAAGTAGTTAACTTTAAGGATGGTCTTAGCCAGTTAATATCTCCTAATAGTTTTTGAAAATCATTAAGGGTACGTAACTCCTTAACTCTTATCTGAAGATTTTGAGGACGGATTGTACTCCCTTGAATTATCTGACCTAGATATTGAAAAGGAGATACCTTTTGAATTTTTTGAGGAGCTATACTTAAACCCAATGTTGTAAGTGAGGTCTCTAACTGAGTAAAAATTTCTGAAAGTACTTCTGAATTAGCATGGGCCAATAATATATCATCCATAAAATGAATAATGTATGCATCAGGGAAGCTATTTCTAATGGGATCTATTGCCTGATCAACATATTTTTGACACAGGGTAGGGCTATTACGCATTCCCTGAGGAAGGACTTTTTAGCAGTATCTTTTAACAGGTTCCTTAAAATTAACTGCTGGGACAGTGAAAGCAAATTTTTCACAATCTTCAGGATGTAGCCTTATAGAGAAAAAACAGTCTTTTAAATCTATTACCATCAAGCTATAATCTAAAGGAATGGCTGTGGGGGAGGGAAGTCCTGGCTGTAATGATCCCATAGGCTGAATTGCCTGATTTATCGCCCTTAAATCCTGTAGTAATCTCCAATTTCCTGACTTTTTTTTAATAACAAAAATAGGTGTATTCCAAGGGCTAAGTGTTGGTTCAATATGACCAGCTTGAAGTTGTTCCTCAACTAATCTATGAATTATTTTAAGCTTTTCCCCTGAGATGGGCCACTGAGAAATCCAAATAGGCTCTTCTGTGAGCCATGTAATTTTTTCAGCTGTTTTAAGGATCGGGGAAGTACTCAGTGCCCCTAATAAAAATTTTGACCTGAAGTGTTTACTAATCCTTGCCGTGTAGACTGGCTTGTAAACAGATATTTTTCCTGAAAGTTTTCCCTATCATCTCCAGGAAAATACCTCTGATTAATTTCTTCAACTGACCTTATAGAATTTGGGGTGACTAGTAGCAGTCCCATTTTGGCTAGTATATCTCTTCCCCATAGATTAGCTGGTAAAGACTCTAACACATAAGGCTTAAATATTCCACTGTTTCCATCAGAATCTTCCCAACGGAGATAGTTGGCACTTTGAGCAGGCTGTGAAATTTTTCCTATTCCTTCTAGATTAGCTGAGGCTGTATGTAGAGGTCATGTCCTGGGCCAAAATCGGCTGGACAATATTGAACTATCAGCCCCTGTGTCAATTATTCCTAGGAAATTTTTATTATTGATTCTAAGTTTTAATAAAGGGCGTTCTTGTCGCACTAACTGGGACCAATATACTCTGTCCGGCGGTTTAGAAACTGAATCTGCCGGCAGGTGCCTTTCTGAGACACAAGGCAATAATATTAATTGAGCAAAAATATCCTTTGGGGTGAGTCTTAGGGCATAATTGGATCTTATAGTAACATATAATTGCCCTTTAAATTTTGAATCTATCACACCAGGTATTACTTCAATAGCTCCCTTTAAATTATTACGCCCCAAAATTAAACCTACAGTATTTTCAGGAAGCGGCCCGAAAATCCCAGTAGGGATTTGTGTTGGTCCCGTTTCAGGATCTAATTCAACTGTCTCTGAAGGTCCTAAGAAAACTGTCTGTGATCCATGTCTCTGCTCCGGTAAAAATCGCGGACTGTCCTGGTCGGCGCCGCTAGTGACGTCACACTGTGCGACGTCTCCCCATATTGTTTCTGGGCCCGGGGAGGGGCCGAACGGAAGTTTTTTGTCCCCTCGCTAGGAGGAAATACTTGTGGCGAGAAGGCGGGCTCATCCGCGCCACCCGAATCAACCACGTGGCGCCGAGTCCTGCAATATCTATTATCGCCAGTAGATGGAGCCCTAAACCTAAATTTGCGTTGGCGACATTCGTAGGCGAAATGACCGGGTTTTCCGCAAACGTAACACTTGCTGCGGGACTTCTGAACTGAATTTTGTGGCCCCAAAGTTTCCTTTAATACTGTTGCTAAGGCTACCGTTTGCAACTGAGTGGAATCTAAGTCAGAACACAAGCGAATATACTCAGAAATTGTTCCTTTCTTACGATGGGGGCGGAGAACATCTTGGCAAATTTTGTTTGCGTTCTCAAAAGCCAATTGTCTAACAATAAATTCGCTAGCTCCTGGGTCTCCGATGGACCTGTTCGCAGCCTGATATAGTCGGGCTACGAAATCTGAATAAGTCTCACTGGCACCTTGTCTGATTTTGGTAAGAACTAAATTGGACTGGTCCTTGGGGACAATTTGCCTCCAGGCACGTTTTGCACAATCAGTTATTTGATTGTACACTACAAAATCATAATTTAACTGTCTTTCTAAATCAGCAAAATCTTCAGTCCCTAAAAACATCGTTACTGGCGTTTCTATGCCTTGTCTTCTGTTTCTTTCTGCCTGTTCATTACAAAAATCAGTCCAGTAAGTTTTCCAAAGTAAGTAATCTCCCCCGCTCAAACAAGATCTGGCTAAAAAAACCCAGTCACTAGGAGGAAGGGGTTGTGAGCAGATATTTTCTATCAGACTCTGAACAAAAGGCGAATTTGGGCCGTACGTTTCACATGCATTTTTTAATTCCTTGATAGTTTTAAATGGAATTACAGCATGAATTCTAACTCTCTGATTTTGCTCATCAGTTTGCTCAAAAACTGGAAAGAGGTGAAAACCAGTAGTATCCTCCCCCATTTCTTGAGCCTTCTTAATACCTTGCTGAACTGGGGTAAGAAAAGTCATCTTTAATTCAGCACACCTGTTAAATTTGGTTCTTCTAGCAGGTATCGGCTGAATTTTAAAGGCTTGGGCAGGTGGTGCTAAATGCAATCTATTAAAATTTCTCTCTAAGTCCTGAGTTTCTATGTCTAATTCTTCTTCCTCAGACTGCGAGCTGCTATCAGACTCTGTACTATCGCCATTTGGAATTTGGGTTTCTAACTCACGTGGCTGAGAAGAAACCTGAGCCCCGCTAGGAGTTTCCTTTGTATTTTCCTCTCCAGGAAGATTGGTTACCACTTCTGGAGGGCTCTCCAAGATTAGAGATGCTTCTTCTTTATCATGCTGTTCTGTATAATCTGTCTGCGGGCTAGCTTGCACATTTCTAACCTTTGTTTTAGCTCCTAGCGCTTTTGTTTTAAAACGGCTCAAAGGAAAGGAAATTAACTTAGCCTCGGGCTGATTTTCCATTTGAATAGACCTAATGGCTCTTTGAATACCTCTCAGAAGCTCTTCTGGTGGCCACGGACTCTGGTCCATGTATTCAAAGAGACAAATTTCTAGGGCCGTCCAAGTTTTCTGTATATTCTCTATGCCTCCAGGTATTTCAGTAGAAAGACAAACTCTCTGTAACTTTCTTCCTAATTTCTCCCAAGTAAGTAAATTTGGAGACTCTTGGTCACAAAACCAAGGACAATATTCACCTACAATCTTTAAGAATTGCAATAACTGAGTTTTCTTTATCTGTTTTCCTTTCTGATTAATTATACTGTCTAAAATAGTTAGATACATTTCCTTATCCGAAGAAGTAGAATTTCCCATTTTAAGTAAATTAACGTCTCTTTCCTTCAATAGTTCCTGGTACTTTTGTGACTCAAATGTCACTTCTTCCTTTCTCTTATTTCTTATTTTCTTTATTCTCTTTATTACTTTTGTGACCCAAATGTCACTTCTTCCTTTCTCTTATTTCTTTCCCTTAATCTTTTTAGCGCGCGCTCCCACTCAATCTAACTAATTCAGAATGCCCCACGTTGGGCGCCAATTCTACCACGCGGCCTGCGCAGTGGTTTCATTAATGAGGTTCTGGCATTCAGTTAGTTAGAAGAGATCAAAATAAAACACACAGACAGTACCTTATTTTAATGCTAGGTCCGAGACGGCTCGGTCTCCCTGTTTCCCTGCCTCCAGCCGCTCAGCAGGGCAGCGAGGATTACTCTGGGCTAGCAGGAGAGAGAGAGAGCGAACACGCCGGGGATCAGCCTTTTATTTGGGGGAAACAAGAGATTTAGGGGAGAATTCCATCCAATGAAGGTTGAGGGGGGGCTGAACTTCAAGGTCAGGGTCAGTGATTGGGTCTCCAGGGTCAGTGGTTACGCACACCCCCACACGGATGGGCTCTCTCATCAGGAAAGGGTCGGGATAACTCCGACACAGCCAGAGTGCCTCAGGCCCTTAACGGGAGTCACCCAATCACGTGTCAGAATGGCTCCCCACAGTGCTAGCTCTTTGAAACTTGACACAATAAGTAGTTCCAAGTTCTATCTCTATGGTTTCTTTCCTATTGATGTAGCCCTAAGCAAAGACTGGCACAAATCACTTTCATGGAAAGGGGTTGCCAAGCTTCCAAAAAACTTCAAGTTTCCTGAAATCTCAGTACACATTTTTTCACCCTATCTTGTTGACACTTTCAGGTAATGATCAGTACCCCAATCCCACTTGGCTCACCAAATTTCGTTCTTCTAGGTTAAACCGTTCGTTGGCAGTAACAGTTTTAATTTTTAGGCATCACTCTGTTTTCTCCTATATGGATACATGTAGTTGGAACACTAAATCAAACACGGTTTGTTCTAGCTCTTTGAAACTTGACACAATAAAGTAGTTCCAAGTTCTATCTCTGGGGTTTGTTTCCTATTGATGTAGCCCTACACAGAGACTGGCGCAAATCACTTTAATGGAAAGGGGTTGCCAAGCTTCCAAAAAACTTCGAGTTTCCTGAAATCTCAGCACACATTTTTTCACCCAATCTTGATGACACTTACAGGTAATGATCATACCGCAATGCCACTTGGCTCACCAAATTTCGTTCTTCTAGGTTAAACAGTTCGTTGGCAGTAACAGTTTTAATTTTTAGGTTTCACTCTGTTTTCTCCTATATGGATACATGTAGTTGGAACTCTAAATCAAACACGGTTTGTGCTAGCTCTTTGAAACTTGACACAATAAAGTAGTTCCAAGTTCTATCTCTATGGTTTGTTTCCTATTAATGTAGCCCTAAGCACAGACCGGCGCAAAGCACTTTAATTGAAAGGGGTTGCCAAGCTTCCAAAAAGTACGCGTTTCCTGAAATCTCAGCACACATATTTTCACCCAAACTTGATGACACTTACAGGTAATGATCAGTACCCCAATGCCACTTGGCTCACCAAATTTCGTTCTTCTAGGTTAAACCGTTCGTTGGCAGTAACAGTTTTAATTTTTAGGTTTCACTCTGTTTTCTCCTATATGGATACATGTCGTTGGAACTCTAAATCAAACCCGGTTTGTGCTAGCTCTTTGAAACTTGACACAATAAAGTAGTTCCAAGTTCTATCTCTATGGTTTGTTTCCTATTAAAGTAGCCCTAAGCACAGACCGGCGCAAATCACTTTCATAGAAAGGGGTTGCCAAGCTTCCAAAAAGTACGAGTTTCCTGAAATCTCAACACACATTTTTTCACCCAATCTTGATGACACTTACAGGTAATGATCAGTACCCCAATGCCACTTGGCTCACCAAATTTCGTTCTTCTAGGTTAAACCGTTCGTTGGCAGTAACAGTTTTAATTTTTAGGTTTCACTCTGTTTTCTCCTATATGGATACATGTAGTTGGAAGTCTAAATCAAACACGGTTTGTGCTAGCTCTTTGAAACTTGACACAATAATGTAGTTCCAAGATCTATCTTATGGTTTGTTTCCTATTGATGTAGCCCTAAGCAAAGACCGGCACAAATCACTTTCATGGAAAGGGGTTGCCAAGCTTCCAAAAAACTTCGAGGTTCCTGAAATCTCAGCACACATTTTTCACCCAATCTTGATGACACTTTCAGGTAATGATCAGTACCCCAATCCCACTTGGCTCACCAAATTTCATTCTTCTAGGTTAAACCGTTCCTTGGCAGTAACAGTTTTAATATTTAGGTTTCACTCTGTTTTCTCCTATATGGATACATGTAGTTGGAACACTAAATCAAACACGGTCTGTGCTAGCTCTTTGCAACTTGACACAATAAAGTAGTTCCGAGTTCTATCTCTATGGTTTGTTTCCTATTGATGTAGACCTAAGCAGAGACTGGCGCAAATCACTTTAATTTAAAGGCGTTGCCAAGCTTCCAAAAAACTTCGAGTTTCCTGAAATCTCAGCACACATTTTTTAACAAAATCTTGATGACACTTACAGGTAATGATCAGTACCGCAATGCCACTTGGCTCACCAAATTTTGTTCTTCTAGGTTAAACCGTTCATTGGCAGTAACAGTTTTAATTTTTAGGTTTCACTCTGTTTTCTCCTATATGGATACATGTAGTTGGAACTCTAAATCAAACACGGTTTGTGCTAGCTCTTTGAAACTTGACACAATAAAGTAGTTCCTAGTTCTATCTCTATGGTTTGTTTCCTATTGATGTAGCCCTAAGCAGAGACTGGCGCAAATCACTTTCATAGAAAGGGTTTGCCAAGCTTACAAAAAACTACAAGTTTCCTGAAATCTCAGCACACATTTTTTCACCCAACCTTGATGTCACTTACAGGTAATGATCAGTACCCCAATCCCACTTGGCTCACCAAATTTTGTTCTTCTAGTTAAACCGTTCGTTGGCAGTAACAGTTTTAATTTTTAGGTTTCACTCTGTTTTCTCCTATATGGATACATGTAGTTGGAACTCTAAATCAAACACGGTTTGTGCTAGCGCTTCGAAACTTGACACAATAAAGTAGTTCCAAGATCTATCTCTATGGTTTGTTTCCTATTTATGTAGCCCTAAGCAAAGACTGGCGCAAATCACTTTCATGGAAAGGGGTTGCCAAGCTTCCAAAAAACTTCGAGGTTCCTGAAATCTCAGCACACATTTTTCAACCAATCTCGATGGCACATACATGTAATGATCAGTACCCCAATGCCCCTTGGCTCACCAAATTTCGTTCTTCTAGGTTAAACCTTTCGTTGGCAGTAACAGTTTTAATTTTTAGGTTTCACTCTGTTTTCTCCTATATGGATACATGTATTTGGAACTCTAAATCAAACACGGTTTGTGCTAGCTCATTGAAACTTGACACAATAAAGTAGTTCCAAGTTCTATCTCTACCGTTTGTTTCCTATTAATGTAGCCCTAAGCACAGACCGGCACAAATCACTTTCATGAAAAGGGGTTGCCAAGCTTCCAAAAAGTACGAGTTTCCTGAAATCTCAGCACACATTTTTCACCCAATCTTGATGACACTTACAGGTAATGATCAGTACCCCAATGCCACTTGGCTCACCAAATTTCGTTCTTCTAGGTTAAACCGTTCGTTGGCAATAACAGTTTAAATTTTTAGGTTTCACTCTGTTTCCTCCTATATGGATACATGTAGTTGGAATTCTAAATCAAACAGGGTTTGTGCTAGCTCTTTGAAACTTGACACAATAAAGTAGTTCCAGGATCTATCTCTATGGTTTGTTTCCTATTGATGTAGCCCTAAGCAAAGACTGGCACAAATCATTTTCATGGAAAGGGGTTGCCAAGCTTCCAAACAACTTCGAGGTTCCTGAAATCTCAGCACACATTTTTCACCCTATCTTGATGACACTTTCAGGTAATGATCAGTACCCCAATCCCACTTGGCTCACCAAATTTCGTTCTTCTATGTTAAACCGTTCGTTGGCAGTAACAGTTTTAATTTTTAGGTTTCACTCTGTTTTCTCCTATATGGATACATGTAGTTGGAACTCTAAATCAAACACGATTTTTCTTAGCTCTTTGAAACTTGACACAGTAAAGAAGTTCAAAGTTCTATCTCTATGGTTTGTTTCCTATTGATGTAGCCCTAAGCAGAGACTGGCGCAAATCACTTTAATAGAAAGGGGTTGCCAAGCTTCCAAAAAACTACGAGTGTGCTGAAATCTCAGCACACATTTTTTCACCCAATCTCGATGGCACTTACAGGTAATGATCAGTTCCCCAATGCCACTTGGCTCACCAAATTTCGTTCTTCTAGGTTAAACCGTTCATTGGCAGTAACAGTTTTAATTTTTAGGTTTCACTCTGTTTTCTCCTATATGGATACATGTATTTGGAACTCTACAGCAAACACGGTTTGTGCTAGCTCTTTGAAACTTGACACAATAAAGTAGTTCCAAGTTCTATCACTACGGTTTGTTTCCTATTGATGTAGCCCTAAGCAGAGACTTGCGCAAATCACTTTCATGGAAAGGGGTTGCCAAGCTTGAAAAAAACTACGAGTTTCCTGAAATCTTAGCCCACATTTTTTCACCCAATCTTTATGGCACTTACAGGTAATGATCAGTACTGCGATGCCACTTGGCTCACCAAATTTCATTCTTCTAGGTTAAACCGTTCGTTGGCAGTAACAGTTTTAATTTTTAGGTTTCAATCTGTTTTCTCCTATATGGATACATGTAGTTGGAACTCTAAATCAAACACGGTTTGCGCTAGCTCTTTGAAACTTGACAGAATAAAGTAGTTCCAAGTTCTATCTCTATGGTTTGTTTCCTATTGATGTAGCCCTAAGCAGAGAACGTCGCAAATCACTTTCATGGAAAGGGGTTGCCAAGCTTCCAAAAAATTACGAGTTTCCTGAAATCTCAGCACACATTTTTTCACCCAAACTTGATGAGACTTTCAGGTAATGATAAGTACCCAATCCCACTTGGCTCACCAAATTTCGTTCTTCTAGGTTAAACCGTTCATTGGCAGTAACAGTTTTAATTTTTAGGTTTCACTATGTTTTCTCCTATATGGATACATGTATTTGGAACTCTAAATCAAACACGGTTTGTGCTAGCTCTTCTAAACTTGACACAAAAAGTAGTTCCAAGTTCTATCTCTATGTTTTGTTTCCTATTGATGTAGCCCTAAGCAGAGACTGGCACAAATCACTTTCATTGAAAGGGGTTGCCAAGCTTCCAAAAAACTACGAGTTTCCTGAAATCTTAGCACATATTTTTTTAACCAATCATGATGGCACTTACAGGTAATGATCAGTACCACAATGCCACTTGGCTCACCAAATTTCGTTCTTCTAGGTTAAACCGTTCATTGGCAGTAAGAGTTTAAATTTTTAGGTTTCACTCTGTTTTCTCCTATATGGATACATGTAGTTGGAACTCTAAATCAAATACGGTTTGTGCTAGCTCTTTGAAACTTGACACAATAAAGTAGTTCCAAGTTCTGTCTCTATGGTTTGTTTCCTTTTGATATAGCCCTAAGCAGAGAGACCAGCGCAAATCACTTTCCTGGTAAGGGGTTGCCAAGCTTCCAAAAAACTAAGTGGTTTGTGAAATCTCAGCACACATTTTTTCACCCAAACTTGATGACACTTTCAGGTAATGATCAGTACCCAATCCCACTTGGCACACCAAATTTCGTTCTTCTAGGTTAAACCGTCCCTTGGCAGTAACAGTTTTAATTTTTAGGTTTCACTCTGTTTTCTCCTATATGGATACATATAGTTGGAACTCTAAATCAAACACGGTTTGTGCTAGCTCTTTGAAACTTGACACAATAAAGTACTCCCACGTTCGACCTCTGTGGTTTGTTTCCTATTCATGTAGTCCTAAGCAGAGACTTGCGCAAATCACTTTCATGGAAAGGGGTTGCCAAGATTCCAAAAAACTACAAGTTTCCTGAAATCTCAGCACACATTTTTTCACCCAATCTTCATGACACATACATGTCATGATCAGTACACCAATGTCACTTGGCTCACCAAATTTCGTTCTTCTAGGTTAAACCGTTCGTTGGCAGTAACAGTTTTAATTTATAGGTTTCACTCTGTTTTCTCCAATATGGATACATGTAGTTGGAACTCTAAATCAAACACGGTTTGTGCTAGCTCTTTGAAACTTGACACAATAAAGTAGTGCCAAGTTCTATCTCTATGGTTTGTTTCCTATTGATGTAGCCCTAAGCAGAAACTGGCGCTTATCACTTTCATGGAAAGGGGTTGCGAAACTTCCAAAAATCTACGAGTTTCCTGAAATCTCAGCACACATTTTTCTCCGAAACTTGATGACACTTACAGGTAATGATCAGTACCGCAATGCCACTTGGCTCACCAAATTTCGTTCTTCTAGGTTAAACCGTTCGTTGGCAGTAACAGTTTTAATTTTTAGGTTTCAATCTGTTTTCTCCTATATGGATACATGTAGTTGGAACTCTAAATCAAACACGGTTTGCGCTAGCTCTTTGAAACTTGACAGAATAAAGTAGTTCCAAGTTCTATCTCTATGGTTTGTTTCCTATTGATGTAGCCCTAAGCAGAGAACGTCGCAAATCACTTTCATGGAAAGGGGTTGCCAAGCTTCCAAAAAACTATGAGTTTCCTGAAATCTCAGCACACATTTTTTCACCCAATCTTGATGAGACTTTCAGGTAATGATCAGTACCCAATCCCACTTGGCTCACCAAATTTCGTTCTTCTAGGTTAAACCGTTCATTGGCAGTAACAGTTTTAATTTTTAGGTTTCACTCTGTTTTCTCCTATATGTATACATGTAGTTGGAACTCTAAATCAAACACGGTTTGTGCTAGCTCTTTGAAACTTGACACAATAAAGTAGTTCCAAGTTCTATCTCTATGGTTTTTTCCTATTGATGTAGCCCTTAGCAGAGACTGGCGCAAATCACTTTCCTGGAAAGGGGTTGCCAAGCTTCCAAAAAACTACGAGTTTCCTGAATTATCAGCACACATTTTTTCACCCTATCTTGATGACACTTTCAGGTAATGATCAGAACCCCAATCCCACTTGGCACACCAAATTTCGTTCTTCTAGGTTAAACCGTCCTTTGGCAGTAACAGTTTTAATTTTTAGGTTTCACACTGTTTTCTCCTATATGGATACATGTAGTTGGAACTCTAAATCAAACACGGTTTGTCCTAGCTCTTTGAATCTTGAAACAATAAAGTACTCCCACGTTCTACCTCTATGGTTTGTTTCCTATTGATGTAGTCCTAAGCAGAGACTGGCGCAAATCACTTTCCTGGAAAGGGGTTGCCAAGCTTCCAAAAAACTATGAGTTTCCTGAAATCTCAGCACACATTTTTTCACCCAATCTTGATGACATATACATGTCATGATCAGTACACCAATGTCACTTGGCTCACCAAATTTCATTCTTCCAGGTTAAACCGTTCGTTGGCAGTAACAGTTTTAATTTTTAGGTTTCACACTGTTTTCTCCTATATGGATACATGTAGTTGGAACTCTAAATCAAACACGGTTTGATATCTCATTGAAACTTGACACAATAAAGTAGTTCCAAGTTATATCTCTATGGTATGTTTCCTATTGATGTAGCCCTAAGCAGAGAACGGCGCAAATTACTTTCATGGAAAGGGGTTGCCAAGCTTCCAAAAAACAACGAGTTTCCTGAAATCTCAGCACACATTTTTTCACCCAATCTTGATGACACTTTCAGGTAATGATCAGTACCCCAATGCCACTTGGCTCACCAAATTTCATTCTTCAGGTTAAACCGTTCGTTGGCATAACTGTTTTAATTTTTAGGTTTCACTCTGTTTTCTCCTATATGGATACATGTAGTTGGAAGTCTAAATCAAACACGGTTTGTGCTAGCTCTTTGAAAGTTGACACAATAAAGTAGTTCCAAGTTCTATCTCTATGGTTTGTTTCCTATTGATGTAGCCCTAAGCAAAGACTGGCGCAAATCACTTTCATGGAAAGGGGTTGCCAAGCTTCCAAAAAACTTCGAGTTTCCTGAAATCTCAGCACACATTTTTTCACCCAGTCTTGATGACATTTTCCGGTAATGATCAGTACCCCATTCCCACTTGGCTCACCAAATTTCGTTCTTCTAGGTTAAACCATTCATTGGCAGTAACAGTTTTAATTTTTACGTTTCACTCTGTTTTCTCCTATATGGATACATGTAGTTGGAACCGTAAATCAAACACGGTTTGTGCTAGCTCTTTGAAACTTGACACACTAAAGTAGTTCCAAGTTCTATCTCTATGGTTTGTTTCCTATTTATGTAGCCCTAAGCAGATATGGGCGCTAATCACTTTCATTGAAAGGGGTTGCCAAGCTTCCAAAAACTACGAGTTTCCTGAAATCTCAGCACACATTTTTTCACCCAATCTTGAAGACACTTACAGGTAATGATCAGTACCCCAGTGCCATTTGGCTCACCAAATTTCGTTCTTCTAGGTTAAACCGTTCGTTGGCAGTACCAGTTTTAATTTTTAGGTTTCACTCTGTTTTCTCCTATATGGATACATGTAGTTGGAACTCTAAATCAAACACGGTTTGTGCTAGCTCTTTGAAACTTGACTCAATAAAGTAGTTCCAAGTTCTATCTCTATGGTTTGTTTTCTATTGATGTAGCCCTAAGCAGAGACCGGCACAAATCACTTTCATGGAAAGGGGTTGCCAAGCTTCCAAAAAACTACGAGTTTCCTGAAATCTCAGCACACATTTTTTTCACACAATCTTGATGACAGTTTCAGGTAATGATCATTACCCCAATCCCACTTGGCTCACCAAATTTCCTTCTTCTAGGTTAACCCGTTCGTTGGCAGTAATGGTTTTAATTTTTAGGTTTAACTGTTTTCTCCTATATGGATATATGTAATTGGAACTCTAAATCAAACACGGTTTTTGGTAGCTCTTTGAAACTTGACACAATAAAGTAGTTCCAAGTTCTATCTCTATGGTTTGTTTCCTATTGATGTAGCCCTAAGCAGAGACTGGCGCAAATCACGTTAATTGAAAGGGGATGCCAAGCTTCCAAAAGACTACGAGTTTCCTGAAATCTCAGCACACATTTTTTTCATCCAATCTTGATGACACTTACAGGTAATGATCAGTACCCCAATCCCACTTGGCTCACCTAATTTCGTTCTTCTAGGTTAAACCGTTCGTTGGCAGTAACAGTTTTAATTTTTGGTTTCACTCTGTTTTCTCCTATATGGATACATGTAGTTGGAAGTCTAAATCAAACACGGTTTGTGCTAGCTCTTTGAAACTTGACACAATAAAGTAGTTCTAATTTGTATCTCTATGGCTTGTTTCCTCTTGATGTAGCCCTAAGCAGAGACCGGCGCAAATCACTTTCATTGAAAGGGGTTGCCAAGTTTCCAAAAAACTACGAGTTTCCTGAAATCTAAGCACACATTTTTTCACCTAATCTTGATGACACTTACAGGTAATGATCAGTACCCCAATCCCACTTGGCTCACGGAATTTCGTTCTTCTAGGTTAAACCGTTCATTGGCAGTAAGAGTTTTAATTTTTAGGTTTCACTCGGTTTTCTCGTATATGGTACATGTAGTTGGAACTCTAAATCAAACACGGTTTGTGCTAGCTCTTTGAAACTTGAAACAATAAAGTAGTTTCAAGTTCTATCTCTATGGTTTGTTCCCTATTGATGTAGCCCAAAGCAGAGACTGGCGCAAATCACTTTCACGGAAAGGGGTTGCCAAGCTTCCAAAAAACTTCGAGTTTCCTGAAATCTCAGCACACATTTTGTTCACCCAATCTTGATGACACTTACAGGTAATGATCAGTACCCCAATGCCTCTTGGCTCACCAAATTTCGTTCTTCTAGGTTAAACTGTTCGTTGGCTGTAACAGTTTTAATTTTCAGGCTTCACTCTGTTTTCTCCTATAAGGATACATGTAGTTGGAACTCTAAATCAAACACGGTTTGTGCAAGCTCTTTGAAACTTGACACAATAAAGTAGTTCCAAGTTCTATCTCTATGGTTTGTTTCCTATTGATGTAGACCTAAGGAGAGAATGGCGCTAATCACTTTCATGGAAAGGGGTTGCCAAGCTTCCAAAAAACTACGAGTTTCCTGAAATCTCAGCACACATTTTTTCCCAGAATCTTGATGACACTTTCAGGTAATGATCAGGACGCCAATCCCACTTGGCTCACCAAATTTCATTCTTCTAGGTTAAACCGTTCGTTGGCAGTAACAGTTTTAATTTTTAGGTTTCACTCTGTTTTCTCTTATATGGATACATGTAGTTGGAACTCTAAATCAAACACGGTTTGTGCTAGCTCCTTAAACCTTGACACAATAAAGTAGTTCCATGTTGTATCTCTATGGTTTGTTTCGTATTGATGTAGCCCTAAGCAGAGACCGGCGCAAATCACTTTCATGGAAATGGGTTGCCAAACTTCCAAAAAACATCGAGTTTCCTGAAATCTCAGCACACATTTTTTCACCCTATCTTGATGACACTTTCAGTTAATGATCAGTACCCCAATCCCAGTTGGCCCACAAAATTTCGTTCTTCTAAGTTAAACCGTTGGTGGGCAGTAACAGTTTTAATTTTTAGGTTTCACTCTGTTTTCTCCTATATGGATACATGTAGTTGGAAGTCTAAATCAAGCACGGTTTGTGCTAGGTCTTTGAAACTTGACACACTAATGTAGTTCCAAGTTCTGTCTCTATGGTTTGTTCCCTATTGATATAGCCCTAAGCAGAGACTGGCGCAAATCACATTCAAGGAAAGGGGTTGCCAAACTTCCAAAAAACTTCGAGTTTCCTGAAATCTCAGCACACATTTTTTCACCCTATCTAGATGACACTTTCAGGTAATGATCAGGACCCCAATCCCACTTGGCTCACCGAATTTCGTTCTTCTAGGTTAAACCGTTCGTTGGCAGTAACAGTTTTAATTTTTAGGTTTCACTCGTTTTTCTCGTATAAGGATACATGTAGTTGGAACTCTAAATCAAACACGGTTTGTGCTAGCTCTTTGAAACTTCACACAATAAAGTAGTTCCAAGTTCTATCTCTATGGTTTGTTTCCTATTGATGTAGCCCTAAGCAGAGACTGGCGCAAATCACTTTCATGGAAAGGGGTTGCCAAGCTTCCAAAAAACTACGAGTTTCCTGAAATCTCAGCACACATTTTTTCAACCAATCTTATCACACTTTCAGGAAATGATCAGTACCCCAATCCCACTTGGCTTACCAAATTTCGTTCTTCTAAGTTAAACCCTTGGTTGGCAGTAACAGTTTTAAATTTTAGGTTTCACTCTGTTTTCTCCTATATGGATACATGTAGTTGGAAGTCTAAATCAAACACGGTTTGTGCTAGCTCTTTGAAACTTGACACAATAAAGTTGTTCCAAGTTCTATCTCTATGGTTTGTTTGCTATTGATGTAGCCCTAAGCAAAGACTGGCGCAAATCACTTTCATGGAAAGGGGTTGCCAAGCTTCCAAAAAACTACGATTTTCCTGAAATCTCAGCACACATTTTTTCAACGAATCTTATCACACTTTCAGGTAATGATCAGTACCCCAATCCCACTTGGCTCACCAAATATCGTTCTTCTAGGTTAAACCGTTCGTTGGCAGTAACAGTTTAAATTTTTAGGTTTCACTCTGTTTTCTCCTATAAGGATACATGTAGTTGGAACTCTAAATCAAACACGGTTTGTGCTAGCTCTTTAAAACTTGACACAATGAAGTAGTTCCAAGTTCTATATCTATGGTTTGTTTCCTATTGATGTAGCACTAAGCAGAGACCGGCGCAAATCACTTTCATGGAAAGGGGTTGCCAACCTTCCAAAAAACTACGAGTTTCCTGAAATCTTAGCACACATTTTTTCACCCAATCTTGATGACACTTTCAGGTAATGATCAGTACCCCAATCCCACTTGGCTCACCAAATTTCGTTCTTCTACGTTAAACCGTTCGTTGGCAGTAACAGTTTTAATTTTTAGGCTTCACTCTGTTTTCTCCTATAAGGATACATGTAGTTGGAACTCTAAATCAAACACGGTTTGTGCTAGCTCTTTGAAACTTGACACAATAAAGTAGTTCCAAGTTCTATCTCTATGGTTTGTTTCCTATTGATGTAGACCTAAGCAGAGACTGGCGCAAATCACTTTCATGGAAAGGGGTTGACAAGCTTCCAAAAAACTACGAGTTTCCTGAAATCTCAGCACACATTTTTTCACCCTATCTAGATGACACTTTCAGGTAATGATCAGGACCCCAATCCCTCTTGGCTCACCAAATTTAATTCTTCTAGGTTAAACCGTTCGTTGGCAGTAACAGTTTTAATTTTTAGGTTTCACTCTGTTTTCTCTTATATGGATACATGTAGTTGGAACTCTAAATCAAACACGGTTTGTGCTAGCTCCTTAAAACTTGACACAATAAAGTAGTTCCATGTTCCATCTCTATGGTTTGTTTCGTATTGATGTAGCCCTAAGCAGAGACCGGCGCAAATCACTTTCATGGAAATGGGTTGCCAAACTTCCAAAAAACATCGAGTTTCCTGAAATCTCAGCACACATTTTTTCACCCTATCTTGATGACACTTTCAGTTAATGATTAGTACCCCAATCCCAGTTGGCTCACAAAATTTCGTTCTTCTAAGTTAAACCGTTGGTTGGCAGTAACAGTTTTAATTTTTAGGTTTCACTCTGTTTTCTCCTATATGGATACATGTAGTTGGAAGTCTAAATCAAGCACGGTTTGTGCTAGGTCTTTGAAACTTGACACACTAATGTAGTTCCAAGTTCTGTCTCTATGGTTTGTTCCCTATTGATATAGCCCTAAGCAGAGACTGGCGCAAATCACATTCATGGAAAAAGGTTGCCAAACTTCCAAAAAACTTCGAGTTTCCTGAAATCTCAGCACACATTTTTTCACCCTATCTTGATGACACTTTCATGTAATGATCAGGACCCCAATCCCACTTGGCTCACCTAATTTCGTTCTTCTAGGTTAAACCTTTCGTTGGCAGTAACAGTTTTAATTTTTAGGCTTCACTCTGTTTTCTCCTATAAGGATACATGTAGTTGGAACTCTAAATCAAACACGGTTTGTGCTAGCTCTTTGAAACTTCACACAATAAAGTAGTTCCCAGTTCTATCTCTATGGTTTGTTTCCTATTGATGTAGCCCTAAGCAGAGACTGGCGCAAATCACTTTAATGAAAGGGGTTGCCAAGCTTCCAAAAACTACGAGTTTCCTGAAATCTCAGCACACATTTTTTCCCAGAGTCTTGATGACACTTTCAGGTAATGATCAGGACGCCAATCCCACTTGGCTCACCAAATTTCGTTCTTCTAGGTTAAACCGTTCGTTGGCAGTAACAGTTTTAATTTTTATGCTTCAGTCTGTTTTCTCCTATATGGATACATGTAGTTGGAACTCTAAATCAAACACGGTTTTTGCTAGCTCTTTGAAACTTGACACAATAAAGTAGTTCCAAGTTCTATCTCTTTGGTTTGTTTCCTATTGATGTAGCCCTAAGCAGAGACTGGCGCAAATCACTTTAATGGAAAGGGGTTGCCAAGCTTCCAAAAAACTAGGAGTTTCCTGAAATCTCAGCACACATTTTTTTCACCCTATCTTGATGGCACTTACATGTAATGATCAGTACCCCAATGCCACTTGGCTCACCAAATTTCGTTCTGCTAGGTTAAACCGTTCGTTGGCAGTAACAGTTTTAATTTTTAGGTTTCACTCTGTTTTCTCCTATATGGATACATGTAGTTGGAACTCTAAATCAAACACGGTTTGTGCTAGCTCTTTGAAACTTGACACAATAAAGTAGTTCCAAGTTCTATCTCTATGGTTTGTTTCCTATTGATGTAGCCCTAAGCAAAGACTGGCGCAAATCACTTTCATGGAAATGGGTTGCCAAACTTCCAAAAAACTTCGAGTTTCCTGAAATCTCAGTACACATTTTTTCACCTTATCTTGATGACACTTTCAGGTAATGATCAGGACCCCAATCCCACTTGGATCACCAAATTTCGTTCTTCTAGGTTAAACCGTTCGTTGACAGTAACAGTTTTAATTTTTGGTTTCACTCTGTTTTCTCCTATATGGATACATGTAGTTGGAAGTCTAAATCAAACACGGTTTGTGCTAGCTCTTTGAAACTTGACACAATAAAGTAGTACCAAGTTCTATCTCTATGGTTTGTTTCCTATTCATGTATCCCTAGGCAGAGACTGGCGCATATCACTTTCATGGAAAGGGGTTGCCAAGCTTCCAAAAAACTACGAGTTTCCTGAAATCTCAGCACACATTTTTTCACCCAATCTTGATGGCACTTACAGGTAATGATCAGTACCCCAATGCCACTTGGCTCACCAAATTTCATTCTTCTAGGTTAAACCGTTCGTTGGCAGTAACAGTTTTAATTTTTAGGTTTCACTCTGTTTTCTCCTATATGGATACATGTAGTTGGAACTCTAAATCAAACACGGTTTGTGCTAGCTCTTTGAAACTTGACACAATAAAGTAGTTCCAAGTTCTATCTCTATGGTTTGTTTGCTATTGATGTAGCCCTAAGCAAAGACTGGCGCGAATCACTTTCATGGAAACGGGTTGCCAAGCTTCCAAAAACCTACGAGTTTCCTGAAATGTCAGCACACATTTTTTTCACCCAATCTTGATGACACTTTCAGGTAATGATCAGTACCCCAGTACCACTTGGCTCTCCAGATATCGTTCTTCTAGGTTAAACCATTCGTTGGCAGTAACAGTTAAAATTTTTAGGTTTCACTCTGTTTTCTCCTATAAGGATACATGTAGTTGGAACTCTAAATCAAACACGGTTTGTGCTAGCTCTTTGAAACTTGACACAATAAAGTAGTTCTAATTTGTATCTCTATGGCTTGTTTCCTATTGATGTAGCCCTATGCAGAGACCGGTGCTAATCACTTTCATTGAAAGGGGTTGCCAAGCTTCCAAAAAACTACGAGTTTCCTGAAATCTAAGCACACATTTTTTCACCTAATCTTGATGACACTTACAGGTAATGATCAGTACCCCAATCCCACTTGGTTCACCGAATTTTTTTTTCTAGGTTAAACCGTTCGTTGGCAGTAACAGTTTTAATTTTTAGGTTTCACTCGGTTTTCTCGTATATGGATACATGTAGTTGGAACTCTAAATCAAACACGGTTTGTGCTAGCTCTTTGAAACTTGACACAATAAAGTAGTTCCAAGTTCTATCTCTATGGTTTGTTCCCTATTGATGTAGCCCTAAGCAGAGACTGGCGCAAATCACTTTCAGGGAAAGGGGTTGCCAAGCTTCAAAAAACTTCGAGGTTCCTGAAATCTCAGCACACATTTTTTTCACCCAATATTGTTGACACTTACAGGTAATGATCAGTACCCCAATGCCACTTGGCTCACCAAATTTCGTTCTTCTAGGTTAAACCGTTCATTGGCTGTAACAGTTTTAATTTTTAGGTTTCACTCGGTTTTCTCCTATATGGATACATGTAGTTGGAACTCTAAATCAAACACGGTTTGTGCTAGCTCTTTGAAACTTGACACAATAAAGTAGTTCCAAGTTCTATCTCTATGGTTTGTTTTCTATTGATGTAGCCCTAAGCAAAGACTGGCGCAAATCACTTTCATGGAAAGGGGTTGCCAAGCTTCCAAAAAACTACGAGTTTCCTGAAATCTCAGCACGCATTTTTTCACCCAAACTTGATGGCACTTACATGTAATGATCAGTACCCCAATGCCACTTGGCTCACCAAATTTCGTTCTTCTAGGTTAAACCGTTCGTTGGCAGTAACAGTTTTAATTTTTAGGTTTCACTCTGTTTTCTCCTATATGGATACATGTAGTTGGAAGTCTAAATCAAGCACGGTTTGTGCTAGCTCTTTGAAACTTGACACAATAGAGTAGTTCCAAGTTCTATCTCTATGGTTTGTTCCCTATGGATATAGACCTAAGCAGAGACTGGCGCAAATCACATACATGGAAAGGCGTTGCCAATCTTCCAAAAAACTTCGAGTTTCCTGAAATCTCAGCACACATTTTTTCACCCTATCTAGATGACACTTTCAGGTAATGATCAGGACCCCAATCCCACTTGGCTCACCTAATTTCGTTCTTCTAGGTTAAACCGTTCGTTGGCAGTAACAGTTTTAATTTTTAGGCTTCACTCTGTTTTCTCCTATAAGGATACATGTAGTTGGAAGTCTAAATCAAACACGGTTTGTGCTAGCTCTTTGAAACTTGACACAATAAAGTAGTTCCAAGTTCTATCTCTATGGTTTGTTTGCTATTGATGTCGCCCTAAGCAAAGACTGGCGCAAATCACTTTCATGGAAAGGGGTTGCCAAGCTTCCAAAAAACTACGAGTTTCCTGAAATGTCAGCACACATTTTTTTCACCCAATCTTGATGACACTTTCAGGTAATGATCAGTACCCCAATACCACTTGGCTCTCCAGATATCGTTCTTCTAGGTTAAACCGTTCGTTGGCAGTAACAGTTTAAATTTTTAGGTTTCACTCTGTTTTCTCCTATAAGGATACATGTAGTTGGAACTCTAAATCAAACACTGTTTGTGCTAGCTCTTTGAAACTTGACACAATAAAGTAGTTCCAAGTTCTATCTCTATGGTTTGTTTCCTATTGATGTAGCCCTAAGCAAAGACTGGCCCAAATCACTTTCATGGAAATGGGTTGCCAAACTTCCAAAAAACATGGAGTTTCCTGAAATCTCTGCACACATTTTTTCACCCTATCTTGATGACACTTTCAGGTAATGATCAGGACCCCAGTACCACTTGGCTCTCCAGATATCGTTCTTCTAGGTTAAACCATTCGTTGGCAGTAACAGTTAAAATTTTTAGGTTTCACTCTGTTTTCTCCTATAAGGATACATGTAGTTGGAACTCTAAATCAAACACGGTTTGTGCTAGCTCTTTGAAACTTGACACAATAAAGTAGTTCTAATTTGTATCTCTATGGCTTGTTTCCTATTGATGTAGCCCTAAGCAGAGACCGGTGCAAATCACTTTCATTGAAAGGGGTTGCCAAGCTTCCAAAAAACTACGAGTTTCCTGAAATCTAAGCACACATTTTTTCACCTAATCTTGATGACCCTTACAGGTAATGATCAGTACCCCAATCACACTTGGCTCACCGAATTTCGTTCTTCTAGGTTAAACCGTTCGTTGGCAGTAACAGTTTTAATTTTTAGGTTTCACTCGTTTTTCTCCTATATGGATACATGTAGTTGGAAGTCTAAATCAAACACGGTTTGTGCTAGCTCTTTGAAACTTGACACAATAAAGTAGTTCTAAGTTCTATCTCTATGGTTTGTTTCCTATTCATGTATCCCTAGGCAGAGACTGGCGCATATCACTTTCATGGAAAGGGGTTGCCAAGCTTCCAAAAAACTACGAGTTTCCTGAAATCTCAGCACACATTTTTTCACCCAATCTTGATGGCACTTACAGGTAATGATCAGTACCCCAATGCCTCTTGGCTCACCAAATTTCGTTCTTCTAGGTTAAACCGTTCGTTGGCAGTAACAGTTTTAATTTTTAGGTTTCACTCTGTTTTCTCCTATATGGATACATGTAGTTGGAACTCTAAATCAAACACGGTTTGTGCTAGCTCTTTGAAACTTGACACAATAAAGTAGTTCCAAGTTCTATCTCTATGGTTTGTTTTCTATTGATGTAGCCCTAAGCAAAGACTGGCGCAAATCACTTTCATGGAAAGGGGTTGCCAAGCTTCCAAAAAACTACGAGTTTCCTGAAATCTCAGCACACATTTTTTCACCCAATCTTGATGGCACTTACATGTAATGATCAGTACCCCAATGCCACTTGGCTCACCAAATTTCGTTCTTCTAGGTTAAACCGTTCGTTGGCAGTAACAGTTTTAATTTTTAGGTTTCACTCTGTTTTCTCCTATATGGATACATATAGTTGGAAGTCTAAATCAAGGACGGATTGTGCTAGCTCTTTGAAACTTGACACAATAGAGTAGTTCCAAGTTCTATCTCTATGGTTTGTTCCCTATGGATATAGACCTAAGCAGAGACTGGCGCAAATCACATTCATGGAAAGGCGTTGCCAATCTTCCAAAAAACTTCGAGTTTCCTGAAATCTCAGCACACATTTTTTCACCCTATCTAGATGACACTTTCAGGTAATGATCAGGACCCCAATCCCACTTGGCTCACCTAATTTCGTTCTTCTAGGTTAAACCGTTCGTTGGCAGTAACAGTTTAAATTTTTAGGTTTCACTCTGTTTTCTCCTATAAGGATACATGTAGTTGGAACTCTAAATCAAACACGGTTTGTGCTAGCTCTTTGAAACTTGACACAATAAAGTAGTTCTAATTTGTATCTCTATGGCTTGTTTCCTGTTGATGTAGCCCTATGCAGAGACCGGTGCTAATCACTTTCATTGAAAGGGGTTGCCAAGCTTCCAAAAAACTACGAGTTTCCTGAAATCTAAGCACACATTTTTTCACCTAATCTTGATGACACTTACAGGTAATGATCAGTACCCCAATCCCACTTGGTTCACCGAATTTTTTTTTCTAGGTTAAACCGTTCGTTGGCAGTAACAGTTTTAATTTTTAGGTTTCACTCGGTTTTCTCGTATATGGATACATGTAGTTGGAACTCTAAATCAAACACGGTTTGTGCTAGCTCTTTGAAACTTGACACAATAAAGTAGTTCCAAGTTCTATCTCTATGGTTTGTTCCCTATTGATGTAGCCCTAAGCAGAGACTGGCGCAAATCACTTTCAGGGAAAGGGGTTGCCAAGCTTCAAAAAACTTCGAGGTTCCTGAAATCTCAGCACACATATTTTTCACCCAATATTGTTGACACTTACAGGTAATGATCAGTACCCCATTGCCACTTGGCTCACCAAATTTCGTTCTTCTAGGTTAAACCGTTCGTTGGCTGTAACAGTTTTAATTTTTAGGTTTCACTCGGTTTTCTCGTATATGGATACATGTAGTTGGAACTCTAAATCAAACACGGTTTGTGCTAGCTCTTTGAAACTTGACACAATAAAGTAGTTCCAAGTTCTATCTCTATGGTTTGTTTTCTATTGATGTAGCCCTAAGCAAAGACTGGCGCAAATCACTTTCATGGAAAGGGGTTGCCAAGCTTCCAAAAAACTACGAGTTTCCTGAAATCTCAGCACGCATTTTTTCACCCAAACTTGATGGCACTTACATGTAATGATCAGTACCCCAATGCCACTTGGCTCACCAAATTTCGTTCTTCTAGGTTAAACCGTTCGTTGGCAGTAACAGTTTTAATTTTTAGGTTTCACTCTGTTTTCTCCTATATGGATACATGTAGTTGGAAGTCTAAATCAAGCACGGTTTGTGCTAGCTCTTTGAAACTTGACAGAATAGAGTAGTTCCAAGTTCTATCTCTATGGATTGTTTCCTATTGATGTAGCCCTAAGCAAAGACTGGCGCAAATCACTTTCATGGAAATGGGTTGCCAAACTTCCAAAAAACATCGAGTTTCCTGAAATCTCTGCACACATTTTTTCACCCTATCTTGATGACACTTTCAGGTAATGATCAGGACCCCAATCCCACTTGTCTCACCTAATTTCGTTCTTATATGTTAAACCGTTCGTTGGCAGTAAAAAGTTTTAATTTTTAGGCTTCACTCTGTTTTCTCCTATAAGGATACATGTAGTTGGAACTCTAAATCAAACACGGTTTGTGCTAGCTCTTTGAAACTTGACACAATAAAGTAGTTCCAAGTTCTATCTCTATGGTTTGTTTCCTATTGATGTAGACTAAGCAGAGACTGGCGCAAATCACTTTCATGGAAATGGGTTGCCAAGCTTCCAAAAAACTACGAGTTTCCTGAAATCTAGCCGACATTTTTTCCCAGAATCTTGATGACACTTTCAGTTAATGATCAGGACCGCAATCCAACTTGGCTCACCAAATTTCGTTCTTCTAAGTTAAACCGTTTGTTGGCAGTAACAGTTTTAATTTTTAGGTTTCACTCTGTTTTCTCCTATACGGATACATGTAGTTGGAAGTCTAAATCAAACACGGTTTGTGCTAGCTCTTTGAAACTTGACACAATAAAGTAGTTCTAATTTGTATCTCTATGGCTTGTTTCCTATTGATGTAGCCCTAAGCAGAGACCGGTGCAAATCACTTTCATTGAAAGGGGTTGCCAAGCTTCCAAAAAACTACGAGTTTCCTGAAATCTAAGCACACATTTTTTCACCTAATCTTGATGACACTTACAGGTAATGATCAGTACCCCAATCCCACTTGGCTCACCGAATTTCGTTCTTCTAGGTTAAACCGTTCGTTGGCAGTAACAGTTTTAATTTTTAGGTTTCACTCGTTTTTCTCCTATAAGGATACATGTAGTTGGAACTCTAAATCAAACACGGTTTGTGCTAGCTCTTTGAAACTTGACACAATAAAGTAGTTCCAAGTTCTATCTCTATGGTTTGTTTCCTATTGATGTAGCCCTAAGCAGAGACTGGCGCAAATCACTTTCATGGAAAGGGGTTGCCAAGCTTCCAAAAAACTACGAGTTTCCTGAAATCTCAGCACACATTTTTTCACCCAATCTTGATCACACTTCCAGGTAATGATCAGTACCCCAATCCAACTTGGCTCACCAAATTTCGTTCTTCTAAGTTAAACCCTTGGTTGGCAGTAACAGTTTTAAATTTTAGGTTTCACTCTGTTTTCTCCTATATGGATACATGTAGTTGGAAGTCTAAATCAAACACGGTTTGTGCTAGCTCTTTGAAACTTGACACAATAAAGTAGTTCCAAGTTCTATCTCTATGGTTTGTTTCCTATTGATGTAGCCCTAAGCAAAGACTGGCGCAAATCACTTTCATGGAAAGGTGTTGCCAAGCTTCAAAAAAACTACGAGTTTCCTGAAATCTCAGCACACCTTTTTTTCACCCAATCTTGATGACACTTTCAGGTAATGATCAGTACCCCAATGCCACTTGGCTCACCAAATATCGTTCTTCTAGGTTAAACCGTTCGTTGGCTGTAACAGTTTTAATTTTTAGGTTTCACTCTGTTTACTCCTATATGGATACATGTAGTTGGAAGTCTAAATCAAGAACGGTTTGTGCTAGCTCTTTAAAACTTGACACAATGAAGTAGTTCCAAGTTCTATCTCTATGGTTTGTTTCCTATTGATGTAGCCCTAAGCAGAGACCGGCGCAAATCCCTTTCATGGAAAGGGGTTGCCAATCTTCCAAAAAACTACGAGTTTCCTGAAATCTCAGCACACATTTTTTCACCCAATCTTGATGACACTTTCAGGTAATGATCAGTACCCCAATCCCACTTGGGTCACCAAATTTCGTTCTTCTACGTTAAACAGTTCGTTGACAGTAACAGTTTTAATTTTTGGTTTCACTCTGTTTTCTCCTATATGGATACATGTAGTTGGAACTCTAAATCAAACACGGTTTGTGCTAGCTCTTTGAAACTTGACACAATAAAGTAGTTCTAAGTTCTATCTCTATGGTTTGTTTCCTATTCATGTATCCCTAGGCAGAGACTGGCGCATATCACTTTCATGGAAAGGGGTTGCCAAGCTTCCAAAAAACTACGAGTTTCCTGAAATCTCAGCACACATTTTTTCACCCAATCTTGATGGCACTTACAGGTAATGATCAGTACCCCAATGCCACTTGGCTCACCAAATTTCGTTCTTCTAGGTTAAACCGTTCGTTGGCAGTAACAGTTTTAATTTTTAGGTTTCACTCTGTTTTCACCTATATGGATACATGTAGTTGGAACTCTAAATCAAACACGGTTTGTGCTAGCTCTTTGAAACTTGACACAATAAAGTAGTTCCAAGTTCTATCTCTATGGTTTGTTTTCTATTGATGTAGCCCTAAGCAAAGACTGGCGCAAATCACTTTCATGGAAAGGGGTTGCCAAGCTTCCAAAAAACTACGAGTTTCCTGAAATCTCAGCACACATTTTTTCACCCAATCTTGATGGCACTTACATGTAATGATCAGTACCCCAATGCCACTTGGCTCACCAAATTTCGTTCTTCTAGGTTAAACCGTTCGTTGGCAGTAACAGTTTTAATTTTTAGGTTTCACTCTGTTTTCTCCTATATGGATACATGTAGTTGGAAGTCTAAATCAAGGACGGTTTGTGCTAGCTCTTTGAAACTTGACACAATAGAGTAGTTCCAAGTTCTATCTCTATGGTTTGTTTGCTATTGATGTAGCCCTAAGCAAAGACTGGCGCAAATCACTTTCATGGAAAGGGGTTGCCAAGCTTCCAAAAAACTACGAGTTTCCTGAAATCTAGCTGACATTTTTTCCCAGAATCTTGATGACACTTTCAGTTAATGATCAGGACCGCAATCCAACTTGGCTCACCAAATTTCGTTCTTCTAGGTTAAACCGTTTGTTGGCAGTAACAGTTTTAATTTTAAGGTTTCACTCTGTTTTCTCCTATATGGTACATGTAGTTGGAAGTCTAAATCAAACACGGTTTGGGCTAGCTCTTTGAAACTTGACACAATAAAGTAGTTCCAAGTTCTATCTCTTTGGTTTGTTCCCTATTGATGTAGCCTTAAGCAGAGACTGGCGCAAATCACTTTCAGGGAAAGGGGTTGCCAAGCTTCCAAAAAACTTCGAGGTTCCTGAAATCTCAGCACACATTTTTTCACCCAATCTAGATGACACTTTCAGGTAATGATCAGTACCCCAATCCCACTTGGCTCACCAAATTTCGTTCTTCTAGGTTAAACCGTTCGTTGACAGTAACAGTTTTAATTTTTGGTTTCACTCTGTTTTCTCCTATATGGATACATGTAGATGGAACTCTAAATCAAACAAGGTTTGTGCTAGCTCTTTGAAACTTGACACAATTAAGTAGTTCCAAGTTCTATCTCTATGGTTTGTTTCCTATTCATGTAGCCCTAGGCAGAGACTGGCGCATATCACTTTTATGGAAAGGGGTTGCCAAGCTTCCAATAAACTACGAGTTTCCTGAAATCTCAGCACACATTTTTTCACCCAATCTTGATGGCACTTACAGGTAATGATCAGTACCCCAATGCCACTTGGCTCACCAAATTTCGTTCTTCTAGGTTAAACCGTTCGTTGGCAGTAACAGTTTTAATTTTTAGGTTTCACTCTGTTTTCTCCTATATGGATACATGTAGTTGGAACTCTAAATCAAACACGGTTTGTGCTAGCTCTTTGAAACTTGACACAATAAAGTAGTTCCAAGTTCTATCTCTATGGTTTGTTTCCTATTGATGTAGCCCTAAGCAAAGACTGGCAATAATCACTTTCATGGAAATGGGTTGCCAAACTTCCAAAAAACATCGAGTTTCCTGAAATCTCAGCACACATTTTTTCACCCTATCTTGATGACACTTTCAGGTAATGATCAGAACCCCAATCCCACTTGTCTCACCTAATTTCGTTCTTATATGTTAAACCGTTCGTTGGCAGTAACAGTTTTAATTTTTAGGCTTCACTCTGTTTTCTCCTATAAGGATACATGTAGTTGGAACTCTAAATCAAACACAGTTTGTGCTAGCTCTTTGAAACTTGACACAATAAAGTAGTTCCAAGTTCTATCTCTATTGTTTGTTTCCTATTGATGTAGACCTAAGCAGAGACTGGCGCAAATCACTTTCATGGAAAGGGGTTGCCAAGCTTCCAAAATACTACGAGTTTCCTGAAATCTCAGCCGACATTTTTTCCCAGAATCTTGATCACATTTCAGTTAATGATCAGGACCGCAATCCAACTTGGCTCACCAAATTTCGTTCTTCTAGGTTAAACCGTTTGTTGGCAGTAACAGTTTTAATTTTTAGGTTTCACTCTGTTTTCTCCTATATGGATACATGTAGTTGGAAGTCTAAATCAAACACGGTTTGTGCTAGCTCTTTGAAACTTGACACAATAAAGTAGTTCCAAGTTCTATTTCTATGGTTTGTTCCCTATTGATATAGCCCTAAGCAGAGACTGGCACAAATCTCATTATGGAAAGGGGTTGCCAAGCTTCCAAAAAACTTCGAGTTTTTTGAAATCTCAGCACACATTTTTTTCACCCAATCTTGATGACACTTACAGGTAATGATCAGTACCCCAGTGCCACTTGGCTCACCAAATTTCGTTCTTCTAGGTTAAACCGTTCGTTGGCAGTAACAGTTTTAATTTTTAGGTTTCACTCTGTTTTCTCCTATATGGATACATGTAGTTGGAACTCTAAATCAAACACGGTTTGTGCTAGCTCTTTGAAACTTGACACAATAAAGTAGTTCCAAGTTCTATCTCTATGGTTTGTTTTCTATTGATGTAGCCCTAAGCAAAGACTGGCGCAAATCACTTTCATGGAAAGGGGTTGCCAAGCTTCCAAAAAACTACGAGTTTCCTGAAATCTCAGCACACATTTTTTCACCCAATCTTGATGGCACTTACATGTAATGATCAGTACCCCAATGCCACTTGGCTCACCAAATTTCGTTCTTCTAGGTTAAACCGTTCGTTGGCAGTAACAGTTTTAATTTTTAGGTTTCACTCTGTTTTCTCCTATATGGATACATATAGTTGGAAGTCTAAATCAAGGACGGATTGTGCTAGCTCTTTGAAACTTGACACAATAGAGTAGTTCCAAGTTCTATCTCTATGGTTTGTTCCCTATGGATATAGACCTAAGCAGAGACTGGCGCAAATCACATTCATGGAAAGGCGTTGCCAATCTTCCAAAAAACTTCGAGTTTCCTGAAATCTCAGCACACATTTTTTCACCCTATCTAGATGACACTTTCAGGTAATGATCAGGACCCCAATCCCACTTGGCTCACCTAATTTCGTTCTTCTAGGTTAAACCGTTCGTTGGCAGTAACAGTTTAAATTTTTAGGTTTCACTCTGTTTTCTCCTATAAGGATACATGTAGTTGGAACTCTAAATCAAACACGGTTTGTGCTAGCTCTTTGAAACTTGACACAATAAAGTAGTTCTAATTTGTATCTCTATGGCTTGTTTCCTGTTGATGTAGCCCTATGCAGAGACCGGTGCTAATCACTTTCATTGAAAGGGGTTGCCAAGCTTCCAAAAAACTACGAGTTTCCTGAAATCTAAGCACACATTTTTTCACCCAATCTTGATGGCACTTACAGGTAATGATCAGTACCCCAATCCCACTTGGTTCACCGAATTTTTTTTTCTAGGTTAAACCGTTCGTTGGCAGTAACAGTTTTAATTTTTAGGTTTCACTCGGTTTTCTCGTATATGGATACATGTAGTTGGAACTCTAAATCAAACACGGTTTGTGCTAGCTCTTTGAAACTTGACACAATAAAGTAGTTCCAAGTTCTATCTCTATGGTTTGTTCCCTATTGATGTAGCCCTAAGCAGAGACTGGCGCAAATCACTTTCAGGGAAAGGGGTTGCCAAGCTTCAAAAAACTTCGAGGTTCCTGAAATCTCAGCACACATTTTTTTCACCCAATATTGTTGACACTTACAGGTAATGATCAGTACCCCATTGCCACTTGGCTCACCAAATTTCGTTCTTCTAGGTTAAACCGTTCGTTGGCTGTAACAGTTTTAATTTTTAGGTTTCACTCGGTTTTCTCGTATATGGATACATGTAGTTGGAACTCTAAATCAAACACGGTTTGTGCTAGCTCTTTGAAACTTGACACAATAAAGTAGTTCCAAGTTCTATCTCTATGGTTTGTTTTCTATTGATGTAGCCCTAAGCAAAGACTGGCGCAAATCACTTTCATGGAAAGGGGTTGCCAAGCTTCCAAAAAACTACGAGTTTCCTGAAATCTCAGCACGCATTTTTTCACCCAAACTTGATGGCACTTACATGTAATGATCAGTACCCCAATGCCACTTGGCTCACCAAATTTCGTTCTTCTAGGTTAAACCGTTCGTTGGCAGTAACAGTTTTAATTTTTAGGTTTCACTCTGTTTTCTCCTATATGGATACATGTAGTTGGAAGTCTAAATCAAGCACGGTTTGTGCTAGCTCTTTGAAACTTGACAGAATAGAGTAGTTCCAAGTTCTATCTCTATGGATTGTTTCCTATTGATGTAGCCCTAAGCAAAGACTGGCGCAAATCACTTTCATGGAAATGGGTTGCCAAACTTCCAAAAAACTTCGAGTTTCCTGAAATCTCTGCACACATTTTTTCACCCTATCTTGATGACACTTTCAGGTAATGATCAGGACCCCAATCCCACTTGTCTCACCTAATTTCGTTCTTATATGTTAAACCGTTCGTTGGCAGTAAAAAGTTTTAATTTTTAGGCTTCACTCTGTTTTCTCCTATAAGGATACATGTAGTTGGAACTCTAAATCAAACACGGTTTGTGCTAGCTCTTTGAAACTTGACACAATAAAGTAGTTCCAAGTTCTATCTCTATGGTTTGTTTCCTATTGATGTAGACTAAGCAGAGACTGGCGCAAATCACTTTCATGGAAATGGGTTGCCAAGCTTCCAAAAAACTACGAGTTTCCTGAAATCTAGCCGACATTTTTTCCCAGAATCTTGATGACACTTTCAGTTAATGATCAGGACCGCAATCCAACTTGGCTCACCAAATTTCGTTCTTCTAAGTTAAACCGTTTGTTGGCAGTAACAGTTTTAATTTTTAGGTTTCACTCTGTTTTCTCCTATACGGATACATGTAGTTGGAAGTCTAAATCAAACACGGTTTGTGCTAGCTCTTTGAAACTTGACACAATAAAGTAGTTCTAATTTGTATCTCTATGGCTTGTTTCCTATTGATGTAGCCCTAAGCAGAGACCGGTGCAAATCACTTTCATTGAAAGGGGTTGCCAAGCTTCCAAAAAACTACGAGTTTCCTGAAATCTAAGCACACATTTTTTCACCTAATCTTGATGACACTTACAGGTAATGATCAGTACCCCAATCCCACTTGGCTCACCGAATTTCGTTCTTCTAGGTTAAACCGTTCGTTGGCAGTAACAGTTTTAATTTTTAGGTTTCACTCGTTTTTCTCCTATAAGGATACATGTAGTTGGAACTCTAAATCAAACACGGTTTGTGCTAGCTCTTTGAAACTTGACACAATAAAGTAGTTCCAAGTTCTATCTCTATGGTTTGTTTCCTATTGATGTAGCCCTAAGCAGAGACTGGCGCAAATCACTTTCATGGAAAGGGGTTGCCAAGCTTCCAAAAAACTACGAGTTTCCTGAAATCTCAGCACACATTTTTTCACCCAATCTTGATCACACTTCCAGGTAATGATCAGTACCCCAATCCAACTTGGCTCACCAAATTTCGTTCTTCTAAGTTAAACCCTTGGTTGGCAGTAACAGTTTTAAATTTTAGGTTTCACTCTGTTTTCTCCTATATGGATACATGTAGTTGGAAGTCTAAATCAAACACGGTTTGTGCTAGCTCTTTGAAACTTGACACAATAAAGTAGTTCCAAGTTCTATCTCTATGGTTTGTTTCCTATTGATGTAGCCCTAAGCAAAGACTGGCGCAAATCACTTTCATGGAAAGGTGTTGCCAAGCTTCAAAAAAACTACGAGTTTCCTGAAATCTCAGCACACCTTTTTTTCACCCAATCTTGATGACACTTTCAGGTAATGATCAGTACCCCAATGCCACTTGGCTCACCAAATATCGTTCTTCTAGGTTAAACCGTTCGTTGGCTGTAACAGTTTTAATTTTTAGGTTTCACTCTGTTTACTCCTATATGGATACATGTAGTTGGAAGTCTAAATCAAGAACGGTTTGTGCTAGCTCTTTAAAACTTGACACAATGAAGTAGTTCCAAGTTCTATCTCTATGGTTTGTTTCCTATTGATGTAGCCCTAAGCAGAGACCGGCGCAAATCCCTTTCATGGAAAGGGGTTGCCAATCTTCCAAAAAACTACGAGTTTCCTGAAATCTCAGCACACATTTTTTCACCCAATCTTGATGACACTTTCAGGTAATGATCAGTACCCCAATCCCACTTGGGTCACCAAATTTCGTTCTTCTACGTTAAACAGTTCGTTGACAGTAACAGTTTTAATTTTTGGTTTCACTCTGTTTTCTCCTATATGGATACATGTAGTTGGAACTCTAAATCAAACACGGTTTGTGCTAGCTCTTTGAAACTTGACACAATAAAGTAGTTCTAAGTTCTATCTCTATGGTTTGTTTCCTATTCATGTATCCCTAGGCAGAGACTGGCGCATATCACTTTCATGGAAAGGGGTTGCCAAGCTTCCAAAAAACTACGAGTTTCCTGAAATCTCAGCACACATTTTTTCACCCAATCTTGATGGCACTTACAGGTAATGATCAGTACCCCAATGCCACTTGGCTCACCAAATTTCGTTCTTCTAGGTTAAACCGTTCGTTGGCAGTAACAGTTTTAATTTTTAGGTTTCACTCTGTTTTCACCTATATGGATACATGTAGTTGGAACTCTAAATCAAACACGGTTTGTGCTAGCTCTTTGAAACTTGACACAATAAAGTAGTTCCAAGTTCTATCTCTATGGTTTGTTTTCTATTGATGTAGCCCTAAGCAAAGACTGGCGCAAATCACTTTCATGGAAAGGGGTTGCCAAGCTTCCAAAAAACTACGAGTTTCCTGAAATCTCAGCACACATTTTTTCACCCAATCTTGATGGCACTTACATGTAATGATCAGTACCCCAATGCCACTTGGCTCACCAAATTTCGTTCTTCTAGGTTAAACCGTTCGTTGGCAGTAACAGTTTTAATTTTTAGGTTTCACTCTGTTTTCTCCTATATGGATACATGTAGTTGGAAGTCTAAATCAAGGACGGTTTGTGCTAGCTCTTTGAAACTTGACACAATAGAGTAGTTCCAAGTTCTATCTCTATGGTTTGTTTGCTATTGATGTAGCCCTAAGCAAAGACTGGCGCAAATCACTTTCATGGAAAGGGGTTGCCAAGCTTCCAAAAAACTACGAGTTTCCTGAAATCTAGCTGACATTTTTTCCCAGAATCTTGATGACACTTTCAGTTAATGATCAGGACCGCAATCCAACTTGGCTCACCAAATTTCGTTCTTCTAGGTTAAACCGTTTGTTGGCAGTAACAGTTTTAATTTTAAGGTTTCACTCTGTTTTCTCCTATATGGTACATGTAGTTGGAAGTCTAAATCAAACACGGTTTGGGCTAGCTCTTTGAAACTTGACACAATAAAGTAGTTCCAAGTTCTATCTCTTTGGTTTGTTCCCTATTGATGTAGACTTAAGCAGAGACTGGCGCAAATCACTTTCAGGGAAAGGGGTTGCCAAGCTTCCAAAAAACTTCGAGGTTCCTGAAATCTCAGCACACATTTTTTCACCCAATGTAGATGACACTTTCAGGTAATGATCAGTACCCCAATCCCACTTGGCTCACCAAATTTCGTTCTTCTAGGTTAAACCGTTCGTTGACAGTAACAGTTTTAATTTTTGGTTTCACTCTGTTTTCTCCTATATGGATACATGTAGATGGAACTCTAAATCAAACAAGGTTTGTGCTAGCTCTTTGAAACTTGACACAATTAAGTAGTTCCAAGTTCTATCTCTATGGTTTGTTTCCTATTCATGTAGCCCTAGGCAGAGACTGGCGCATATCACTTTTATGGAAAGGGGTTGCCAAGCTTCCAATAAACTACGAGTTTCCTGAAATCTCAGCACACATTTTTTCACCCAATCTTGATGGCACTTACAGGTAATGATCAGTACCCCAATGCCACTTGGCTCACCAAATTTCGTTCTTCTAGGTTAAACCGTTCGTTGGCAGTAACAGTTTTAATTTTTAGGTTTCACTCTGTTTTCTCCTATATGGATACATGTAGTTGGAACTCTAAATCAAACACGGTTTGTGCTAGCTCTTTGAAACTTGACACAATAAAGTAGTTCCAAGTTCTATCTCTATGGTTTGTTTCCTATTGATGTAGCCCTAAGCAAAGACTGGCAAAAATCACTTTCATGGAAATGGGTTGCCAAACTTCCAAAAAACATCGAGTTTCCTGAAATCTCAGCACACATTTTTTCACCCTATCTTGATGACACTTTCAGGTAATGATCAGAACCCCAATCCCACTTGTCTCACCTAATTTCGTTCTTATATGTTAAACCGTTCGTTGGCAGTAACAGTTTTAATTTTTAGGCTTCACTCTGTTTTCTCCTATAAGGATACATGTAGTTGGAACTCTAAATCAAACACAGTTTGTGCTAGCTCTTTGAAACTTGACACAATAAAGTAGTTCCAAGTTCTATCTCTATTGTTTGTTTCCTATTGATGTAGACCTAAGCAGAGACTGGCGCAAATCACTTTCATGGAAAGGGGTTGCCAAGCTTCCAAAATACTACGAGTTTCCTGAAATCTCAGCCGACATTTTTTCCCAGAATCTTGATCACATTTCAGTTAATGATCAGGACCGCAATCCAACTTGGCTCACCAAATTTCGTTCTTCTAAGTTAAACCGTTTGTTGGCAGTAACAGTTTTAATTTTTAGGTTTCACTCTGTTTTCTCCTATATGGATACATGTAGTTGGAAGTCTAAATCAAACACGGTTTGTGCTAGCTCTTTGAAACTTGACACAATAAAGTAGTTCCAAGTTCTATTTCTATGGTTTGTTCCCTATTGATATAGCCCTAAGCAGAGACTGGCACAAATCTCATTATGGAAAGGGGTTGCCAAGCTTCCAAAAAACTTCGAGTTTTTTGAAATCTCAGCACACATTTTTTTCACCCAATCTTGATGACACTTACAGGTAATGATCAGTACCCCAGTGCCACTTGGCTCACCAAATTTCGTTCTTCTAGGTTAAACCGTTCGTTGGCAGTAACAGTTTTAATTTTTAGGTTTCACTCTGTTTTCTCCTATATGGATACATGTAGTTGCAACTCTAAATCAAACACGCTTTGTGCTAGCTCTTTGAAACTTGACACAATAAAGTAGTTCCAAGTTCTATCTCTATGGTTTGTTTCCTATTGATGTAGCCCTAAGCAAAGACTGACGCAAATCACTTTCATGGAAATGGGTTGCCAAGCTTCCAAAAAACTTCGAGTTTCCTGAAATCTCAGCACACATTTTTTCACCCAATCTTGATGACACTTTCAGGTAATGATCAGTACCCCAATCCCACTTGGCTCACCAAATTTCGTTCTTCTAAGTTAAACCCTTGTTTGGCAGTAACAGTTTTAAATTTTAGGTTTCACTCTGTTTTCTCCTATATGGATACATGTAGTTGGAACTCTAAATCAAACACGGTTTGTGCTAGCTCTTTGAAACTTGACACAATAAAGTAGTTCTAACTTGTATCTCTATGGCTTGTTTCCTATTGATGTAGCCCTAAGCAGAGACCGGCACAAATCACTTTCATTGAAATTGGTTGCCAAGCTTCCAAAAAACTACGAGTTTCCTGAAATCTAAGCACACATTTTTTCACCTAATCTTGATGACACTTACAGGTAATGATCAGTACCCCAATGCCACTTGGCTCACCAAATTTCGTTCTTCTAGGTTAAACCGTTCGTTGGCAGTAACAGTTTTAATTTTTAGGTTTCACTCTGTTTTCTCCTATATGGATACATGTAGTTGCAACTCTAAATCAAACACGGTTTGTGCTAGCTCTTTGAAACTTGACACAATAAAGTAGTTCCAAGTTCTATCTCTATGGTTTGTTTCCTATTGATGTATCCCTAAGCAAAGACTGACGCAAATCACTTTCATGGAAATGGGTTGCCAAGCTTCCAAAAAACTTCGAGTTTCCTGAAATCTCAGCACACATTTTTTCACCCAATCTTGATGACACTTTCAGGTAATGATCAGTACCCCAATCCCACTTGGCTCACCAAATTTCGTTCTTCTAAGTTAAACCCTTGTTTGGCAGTAACAGTTTTAAATTTTAGGTTTCACTCTGTTTTCTCCTATATGGATACATGTAGTTGGAACTCTAAATCAAACACGGTTTGTGCTAGCTCTTTGAAACTTGACACAATAAAGTAGTTCTAACTTGTATCTCTATGCCTTGTTTCCTATTGATGTAGCCCTAAGCAGAGACCGGCACAAATCACTTTCATTGAAAGTGGTTGCCAAGCTTCCAAAAAACTACGAGTTTCCTGAAATCTCAGCACACATTTTTTCAACCAATCTTGATGGCACTTACATGTAATGATCAGTACCCCAATGCCACTTGGCTCACCAAATTTTGTTCTGCTAGGTTAAACCGTTCGTTGGCAGTAACAGTTTTAATTTTTAGGTTTCACTCTGTTTTCTCCTACATGGATACATGTAGTTGGAACTCTAAATCAAACACGGTTTGTGCTAGCTCTATGAAACTTGACACAATAAAGTAGTTCCAAGTTCTATCTCTATGGTTTCTTTCCTATTGATGTAGCCCTAAGCAAAGACTGGCGCAAATCACTTTCATGGAAATGGGTTGCCAAACTTCCAAAAAACTTCGAGTTTCCTGAAATCTCAGCACACATTTTTTCACCTTATCTTGATGACACTTTCAGGTAATGATCAGGACCCCAATCCCACTTGGCTCACCTAATTTTGTTCTTCTAGGTTAAACTGTTCGTTGGCAGTAACAGTTTTAATTTTTAGGCTTCACTCTGTTTTCTCCTATAAGGATACACGTAATTGGAACTCTAAATCAAACACGGTTTGTGCTAGCTCTTTGAAACTTGACACAATAAAGTAGTTCCAAGTCCTATCTCTATGGTTTGCTTCCTATTGATGTAGACCTAAGCAGAGACTGGCGCAAATCACTTTCATGGAAAGGGGTTGCCAAGCTTCCAAAAAACTACGAGTTTCCTGAAATCTCAGCACACATTTTTTTCCCAGAATCTTGATGACACTTTCAGGTAATGATCAGGACCGCAATCACACTTGGCTCACCAAATTTCGTTCTTCTAGGTTAAACCATTCGTTGGCAGTAACAGTTTTAATTTTTAGGTTTCACTCTGTTTTCTCCTATATGGATACATGTAGTTGGAACTCTAAATCAAACACGGTTTGTGCTAGCTCTTTGAAACTTGACACAATAAAGTAGTTCCAGGTTCTATCTCTATGGTTTTTTCCCTATTGATATAGCCCTAAGCAGAGACTGGCGCAAATCACATTCATGGAAAGGCGTTGCCAAACTTCCAAAAAACTTCGAGTTTCCTGAAATCTCAGCACACATTTTTTCACCCTATCTAGATGACACTTTCAGTTAATGATCAGGACCCCAATCCCACTTGGCTCACCTAATTTCGTTCTTGTAGGTTAAACCGTTCGTTGGCAGTAACAGTTTTAATTTTTAGGCTTCACTCTGTTTTCTCCTATAAGGATACATGTAGTTGGAACTCTAAATCAAACACGGTTTGTGCTAGCTCTTTGAAACTTGACACAATAAGGTAGTTCCAAGTTCTATATCTATGGTTTGTTTCCTATTGATGTAGACCAAAGCAGAGACTGGCGCAAATCACTTTCATGGAAAGGGGTTGCCAAGCTTCCAAAAAACTACGAGTTTCCTGAAATCTCAACACACATTTTTTCCCAGCATCTTGATGACACTTTCAGGTAATGATCAGGACGCCAATCCCACTTGGCTCACCAAATTTCATTCTTCTAGGTTAAACCGTTCGTTGGCACTAACAGTTTTAATTTTTAGGTTTCACTCTGTTTTCTCCTATATGGATACATGTAGTTGCAACTCTAAATCAAACACGGTTTGTGCTAGCTCTTTGAAACTTGACACAATAAAGTAGTTCCAAGTTCTATCTCTATGGTTTGTTTCCTATTGATGTAACCCTAAGCAAAGACTGGCGCAAATCTCTTTCATGGAAACGGGTTGCTAAACTTCCAAAAAACTTCGAGTTTCCTGAAATCTCAGCACACATTTTTTCACCCTATCTTGATGACACTTTCAGGTAATGATCAGTACCCCATTCCCACTTGGCTCACCTAATTTCGTTCTTCTAGGTTAAACCGTTCGTTGGCAGTAACAGTTTAAATTTTTAGGCTTCACTCTGTTTTCTCCTATAAGGATACATGTTGTTGGAATTCTAAATCAAACACGGTTTATGCTAGCTCTTTGAAACTTGACACAATAAAGTAGTTCCAAGTTCTATCTCTATGGTTTGTTTCCTATTGATGTAGACCTAAGCAGAAACTGGCGCAAATCACTTTCATGGAAAGGGGTTGCCAAGCTTCCAAAAAACTCCGAGTTTCCTGAAATCTCAGCACACATTTTTTCACCCAATCTTCATGACACTTTCAGGTAATGATCAGTACCCCAATCCCACTTGGCTCACCAAATTTCGTTCTTCTAGGTTAAACCGTTCGTTGGCAGTAACAGTTTTAATTTTTAGGTTTCACTCTGTTTTCTCCTATATGGATACATGTAGTTGGAACTCTAAATCAAACACGGTTTGTGCTAGCTCTTTGAAACTTGACACAATAAAGTAGTTCCAAGTTGTATCTCTATGGTTTGTTTCCTATTGATGTAGCCCTAAGCAGAGACTGGCGCAAATCACTTACATGGAAAGGGTTGGCCAAGCTTCTAAAAAACTACGAGTTTCCTGAAATCTCAGCACACATTTTTTCACCCAATCTTGATGACACTTACATGTCATGATCAGTACACCAGTGTCACTTGGCTCACCAAATTTCGTTCTTCTAGGTTAAACCGTTCGTTGGCAGTAACAGTTTTAATTTTTAGGTTTCACTCTGTTTTCTCCTATGTGGATACATGTAGTTGGAACTCTAAATCAAACATGGTTTCCGCTAGCTCTTTGAAACTTGACACAAAAAAGTAGTTCCAAGTTCTATATCTATGGTTTGTTTCTTATTGATGTAGCCCTAACCAGAGAACAGCGCAAATCACTTTCATTGAAAGGGGTTGCCAAGCTTCCAAAAAACTACGAGTTTCCTGAAATCTCAGCACACATTTTTTCACCCAATCTTGATGACACTTTCAGGTAATGATCAGTAACCAATCCCACTTGGCTCACCATATTTCGTTCTTCTAGGTTCAACCGCTTGTTAGCAGTACCAGTTTTAATTTTTAGGTTTCACTCTGTTTTCTCCTATATGGATATATGTAGTTGGAAATCTAAATCAAACACGGATTGTGCTAGCTCTTTGAAACTTGACACAATAAAGTAGTTCCAAGTTCTATCTCTATGGTTTGTTTCCTATTGATGTAGCCCTAAGCAGAGACTTGCACAAATCACTTTCATGGAAAGGGGTTGCCAAGCTTCCAAAAAACTCCGAGTTTCCTGTAATCTTAGCACACATTTTTTCACCCAATCTTGATGGCACTTACAGGTAATGATCAGTACCACAATGCCACTTGGCTCACCAAATTTCGTTCTTCTAGGTTAAACCGTTCATTGGCAGTAACAGTTTTAATTTTTAGGTTTCACTCTGTTTTATCCTGTGTGGATACATGTAGTTGGAACTCTAAATCAAACACGGTTTGTACTAGCTCTTTGTATCTTGACACAATAAAGTAGTTACAAGTTCTATCTCTATGGTTTGTTTCCTATTGATGTAGCCCTAAGCAGAGACCGGCGCAAATCACTTTCATGGAAAGGGGTTGCCAAACTTCCAAAAAACTACTAGTTTCCTGAAGTCGCAGCTCACATTTTTTCACCCAATCTTGATGACACTTTCAGGTAATGATCAGTACCCCAATCCCACTTGGCTCACCAAATTTCGTTCTTCTAGGTTAAACCGTTCATTGGCAGTAACAGTTTTAATTTTTAGGTTTCACTCTCTTTTCTCCCATATGGATACATGTAGTTAGAACTCTAAATCAAACACGGTTTGCGCTAGCTCTTTGAAACTTGACACAATAAAGTAGTTCCAAGTTCTATCTCTATGGTTTGTTTCCTATTGATGTAGCCCTAAGCAGAGAACGGCGCAAATCACTTTCATGGAAAGCAGTGGCCAAGCTTCCAAAAAACTACGAGTTTCCTGAAATCTCAGCACACATTTTTTCACCCAATCTTGATGACACTTTCAGGTAATGATCAGTACCCAATCCCACTAGGCTCACCAGATTTCGTTCTTCTAGGTTAACCCGTTCGATGGCAGTAACAGTTTTAATTTTTAGGTTTCACTCTGTTTTCTCCTATATGGATACATGTAGTTGGAACTCTAAATCAAACACGGTTTGTGCTAGCTCTTTGAAACTTGACACAATAAAGTAGTTCCAAGTTCTGTCTCTATGGTTTGTTTCCTATTGATGTAGCCCTAAGCAGAGACCGGCGCAAATCACTTTCATGGAAAGGGGTTGCCAAGCTTGCAAAAAACTACGAGTTTCCTGAAATCTAAGCACACATTTTTTCATCCAATCTTGATGACACTTTCAGGTAATGATCTGTACCCCAATCACACTTGGCTCAACAAATTCCGTTCTTCTAGGTTAAACTGTTCGTGGGCAGTAACAGTTTTAATTTTTAGGTTTCACTCTGTTTTCTCCTATATGGATACATGTAGTTGGAACTCTAAATCAAACACGGTTTGTGCTAGCTCTTTGAAACTTGACACGATAAAGTAGTTCCAAGTTCTATCTCTATGGTTTGTTTCCTATTGATGTAGCCTTAAGCAGAGACTGGCGCAAATCACTTTCATGGAAAGGGGTTGCCAAGCTTCCAAAAAACAACTAGTTTCCTGAAATTACACCACACATTTTTTCACCCAATCTTGATGACACTTTCAGATAATTATCAGTACCCCAATCACACTTGGCTCACCAAATTTCGTTCTTCTAGGTTAAACTGTTCGTTGGCAGTAACAGTTTTAATTTTTAGGTTTCACTCTGTTTTCTCCTGTATGGATACATGTAGTTGGAACTCTAAATCAAACACGGTTTGGGCTAGCTCTTTGAAACTTGACACAATAAAGTAGTTCCAAGTTCTATCACTATGGTTTGTTTCCTATTGATGTAGCCCTAAGGAGAGACTGGCGCAAATCACTTTCATGGAAAGGGGTTGCCAAGCTTCCAAAAAACTACGAGTTTCCTGAAATATCAGCACACATTTTTTCACCCTGTCTTGATGACACTTTCAGGTAATGATCAGTACCCGAATCCCACTTGGCACACCATATTACGTTCTTCTAGGTTAAACCGTTCGTTGGCAGTAACAGTTTTAATTTTTAGGTTTCACTCTGTTTTCTCCTATATGGATAAATGTAGTTGGAACTCTAAATCAAACACGGTTTGTGCTAGCTCTTTGAAACTTGACACAATGAAGCAGTTCCAAGTTCTATCTCTATGTTTTGTTTCCTATTGATGTAGCCCTAAGCAGAGACTGGCGCAAATCACTTACATGGAAAGGGGTTGCCAAGCTTCCAGAACACTACGAGTTTCCTGAAATCTCAGGACACATTTTTTCACGCAATCTTGATGACACTTTCGGTAACGATCAGTACCACAATCCCACTTAGCTCACCAAATTTCATTCTTCTAGGTTAAACATTTTGTTGGCAGTAACAGTTTTATTTTTTAGGTTTCACTCTGTATTCTCCTATATATATATATATATATATATATATATATATATATATATATATATATATATATATATATATATATATTTGGAACTCTAAATCAAACAAGGTTTGTGCTAGCTCTTTGAAACTTGACACAATAAAGTAGTTCCAAGTTCTATCTCTATGGTTTGTTTTCTATTGATGTAGCCCTAAGCAGAGAATGGTGCAAATCACTTTCATGGAAAGGGGTTGCCAAGCTTCCAAAAAACGACGAGTTCCCTAAAGACTCAGCAAAAATTTTTTCACCCAATATTGATGACACTTTCAGTTAATGATCAGTACCCCAATCCCACTTGGCTCACCAAATTTCGTTCTTCTAGGTTAAACCGTTCGTTGGCAGTAAGAGTTTTAATTTTTAGGTTTCACTCTGTTTTCTCCTATATGGATACATGTAGTTGGAACTCTAAATAAAACACGGCTTGTGCTACCTCTTTGAAACTTGACACAATGAAGAAGTTCCAAGTTCTATTTCTATGGTTTTTTTCCTATTGGTGTAGCCCTAAGCAGAGACTGGCACAAATCACTTTCATTGAAAGGGGTTGCCAAGCTTCCAAAAAACGATGAGTTTCCTGAAATCTGAGCACAAATTTTTTCACCCAATCTTGATGACACTTTCAGGTAATGATCAGTACCCCAATCCCACTTGGCTCACCAAATTTCGTTCTTCTAGGTAAAATCGTTCGTTGGTAGTAACAGTATAATTTTTAGGTTTCACTCGGTTTTCTCCTATATGGATACATGTAGTTGGAACTCTAAATCAAACACGGTTTGTGCTAGCTCCTTGAAACTTGATACAATTAAATAGTTCCAAGATCTATCTCTATGTTTTCTTTCCTATTGATGTAGCCCTAATCAGAGACTGGCGCAAATCACTTTCATGGAAAGGGGTTGCCAAGCTTCCAAAAAACTACGAGTTTCCTGAAATCCCAGCACACATTTTTTCACCCAATCTTGATGACACTTTCAGGTAATGATCAGTACTCCAATCAAACGTGGCTCACCAAATTTCGTTCTTCTAGGGTAAACCGTTCGTTGGCAGTAACTGTTTTAATATTTAGGTTTCACTCTGTTTTCTCCTATATGGATACATGTAGTTGGAACTCTAAATCAAACACGGTTTGTGCTAGCTCTTTCAATCTTGACACAATAAAGTAGTTCCAAGTTCTGTCTCTATGGTTTGTTTCCTATTGATGTAGCTCTTAGCAGAGACTGGCCCAAATCTCTTTCATGGAAAGGGGCTGCCAAGCTTCCAAAAAACTACGAGTTTCCTGAAATCTCAGCACAAATTTTTTCATCCAATCTTGATGACACTTTCAGGTAAGGATCAGTACCCCATTCCCACTTAGCTCACAAAATTTCATTCTTCTAAGTCAAACCGTTCATTGGCAGTAACAGTTTTAAATTTTAGGTTTCACTCTGTTTACTCCTATGTGGATACATGTAGTTGGAACTCTAAATCAAACAGGTTTTGTACTAGCTCTTTGAAACTTGACACAATACAGTAGTTACAAGTTCTATCTCTATGGTTTGTTTCCTATTGATGTAGCCCTAAGCAGAAAACGGCGCAAATCACTTTCATGGAAAGGGGTTGCCAAGCTTCCAAAAATCTACGAGTTTCCTGAAGTCGCAGCACACATTTTTTCTTCCAATCTTGATGACACTTACATGTCATGATCAGTACACTAATGTCACTTGGCTCACCAAATTTCGTTCTTCTAGGTTAAACCGTTCGTTGGCAGTAACAGTTTTAATTTTTAGGTTTCACTCTGTTTTCTACTATATGGATACATGTAGTTGGAACTCTATATCAAACACGGTTTGTACTAGCTCTTTGAAACTTGACACAATAAAGTATTTCCAAGTTCTATGTTTATGTTTTGTTTCCTACTGATGTAGCCCTAAGCAGAGACTGGCGCAAATCACTTTCATGGAAAGGGGTTGCGAAGCTTCCAAAAAACTACGAGTTTCCTGAAATCCCAGCACACATTTTTTCACCCATCTTGATGACACTTTCAGGTAATGATCAGTACTCCAATCAAACGTGGCTCACCAAATTTCGTTCTTCTAGGGTAAACCGTTCGTTGGCAGTAACTGTTTTAATTTTTAGGTTTCACTCTGTTTTCTCCTATATGGATACACGTAGTAGGAACTCTAAATCAAACACGGTTTGTGCTAGCTCTTTGAAACTTGACACAATGAAGTAGTTCCAAGTTCTATCTCTATGATTTGTTTCCTATTGTTGTAACCCTAAGCAGAGACTGGCGCAAATCACTTTAATGGAATGGGGTTGCCAAGCTTCCAAAAAAGGACGAGTTTCCTGAAATCTCAGCACACATTTTTTTCACCCAATCTTGATGACACTTTCAGGTAAGGATTAGTACCCCAATCCCACTTGGCTCACCAAATTTCGTTCTTCTAGGTTAAACAGTTCGTTGGTAGTAACACTTTTAATTTTTAGGTTTCATTCTGTTTTCTCCTATATGGATACATGTAGTTGGAACTCTAAATCAAACACGGTTTGTGCTAGCTCTTTGAAACTTGGCACAATAAAGTAGTTCCAAATTCTGTCTCTGTGGTTTGTTTCCTATTGATGTAGCCCTAAGCAGAAACTGGCGCAAATCACTTTCATGGAAATGGGTTGCCAAGCTTCCAAAACACTACGAGTTACCTGAAATCTCAGCACACATTTTTTCACCCAATCTTGATGACACTTTCAGGTAATGATCAGTATCCCAGTCCCACTTGGCTCACCAAATTTCATTCTTCTATGTTAAACCATTCGTTGACAGTACAGTTTAAATTTTTATGTTTCACTCTGTTTTCTACTATATGGATACATGTAGTTGGAACTCAGAATCAAACACGGTTTGTACTAGCTCTTTGTATCTTGACACAATAAAGTAGTTCCAAGTTCTATCTCTATGTTTTGTTTCCTATTGATGTAGCCCTAAGCAGAGACTGGCGCAAATCACTTTCATGGAAAGGGGTTGCCAAGCTTCCAAAAAACTACGAGTTTCCTGAAATCTTAGCACACATTTTTTTACCCAATCTTGATGACACTTTCAGGTAATGATCAGTACTCCAATCAAACTTGGTTCACCAAATTTCGTTCTTCTAGGTTAAACCGTTCGTTGGCAGTAACAGTTTTAATTTTTAGGTTTCACTCTGTTTTCTCCTATATGGATAACTGTAGTTGGAACTCTAAATCAAACACGGTTTGTGCTAGCTCTTTGAAACTTGACACAATGAAGTATTCCAAGTTCTATCTCTATGGTTTGTTTCCTATTGTTGTAGCCCTAAGCAGAGACTGGCACAAATAACTTTCATGGAAAGGGGTTGCCAAGCTTCCAAGAAACGACGAGTTTCCTTAAATCTCAGCACACATTTTTTCACCCAATCTTGATGACACTTTCAGGTAATGATCAGTACCCCAATCCCACTTGGCTCACCAAATTTCGTTCATCTAGGTTAAACCGTTCGTTGGCAGTAACACTTTTAATTTTTAGGTTTCACTCTGTTTTCTCCTATATGGATACATGTAGTTGGAACTCTAAATCAAACACGGTTTGTGCTAGCTCTTTGAAACTTGACACAATAAAGTAGTTCCAAGTTCTTTCTCTATGGTTTGTTTCCTATTGATGTAGCCCTAGGCAGAGACTGGCGCAAATCACTTTCATGGAAATGGGTTGCCAAGCTTCCAAAAAACTACGAGTTTCCTGAAATCTCATCACACATTTTTTCACACAATCTTGATGACACTTTCAGGTAATGATCAGTACCCCAATCCCACTTGGCTCACCAAATTTCGTTCTTCTAGGTTAAACCGTTCGTTGGCAGTAACGGTTTGAATATTTAGGTTTCACTCTGTTTTCTCCTATAAGGATACATGTAGTTGGAACTCTAAATCAAACACGGTTTGTGCTAGCTCCTTGAAACTTGACACAATAAAGTAGTTCCAAGTTCTATCTCTATGTTTTGTTTGCTATTGATGTAGCCCTAAGCAGAATCTGGCGCAAATCACTTTCATGGAAAGGGTTTGCCAAACTTCCAAAAAACTACGAGTTTTCTGAAATCTCATCACACATTTTTTCACCCAATCTTGATGACACTTTCAGGTAATGATCAGTACCCCAATCCCACTTTGCTCACCAAATTTCGTTCTTCTAGTTTAAACCGTTCGTTGGCAGTAAGGGTTTAAATTTTTAGGTTTCACTCTGTTTTCTCCTATATGGATACATATAGTTGGAATTCTAAATCAAACACGGTTTGAGCTAGCTCTTTGAAACTTGACACAATAAAGTAATTCCAAGTTCTATCTCTATGGTTTGTTTCCTATTGATGTAGCCCTAAGCAGAGACTGGCGCAAATCACTTCCATTGAAAGGGGTTGCCAAGCTTCCAAAAAACGAAGATTTTCCTGAAATCAGCACACATTTTTTCACCCAATCTTGATGACACTTTCAGGTAATGACCATTACCCCAATCCCACTGGACTCACCAAATTTTGTTCTTCTAGGTTAAACCGTTCGTTGGCAGTAAGGGTTTTAATTTTTACGTTTCACTCTGTTTTCTCCTATATGGATACATGTAGTTGAACTCTAAATCAAACACGGTTTGTGCTAGCTCTTTGAAACTTGACAGAATAATTAGTTCCAAGTTCTATCTCTATGGTTTGTTTCCTATTGTTGTAGCCTTAAGTAGAGACTAGCACAAATCACTTTCATGGAAAGGGGTTGCCAAGCTTCCAAAAAACTACGAGTTTCCTGAAATCTCAGCACACATTTTTCAACCGAATCTTGATGACACTTTCAGGTAATGATCAGTACCCTAATCCCACTTGGCTCACCAAATTTCGTTCTTCTAGCTTAAACCGTTCTTTGGCAGTAACGGTTTTAATATTTAGGTTTCACTCTGTTTTCTCCTATATGGATACATGAAGTTGGAACTCTAAATCAAACACGGTTTGTGCTAGCTCCTTGAAACTTGACACAAGAAAATAGTTCCAAGTTCTATCTCTATGTTTTGTTTTCTATTGATGTAGCCCTAAGCAGAATCTGGCGCAAATCACTTTCATGGAAAGGGGTTGCCAAGCTTCCAAATATTAGGAGATTAATTAAATCTTAGCAAACATTTTTCAATCCAATCTTGATGACACTTTCAGGTAATGATCAGTACCCCGATCCCACTTGGCTCACCAAATTTCTTTCTTCTAGGTTAAACCGTTCGTTGGCAGTAACAGTTTTAATTTTTAGGTTCCACTCTGTTTTCTCCTATATGGATACATGTTGTTGGGACTCTAAATCAAACACGGTTTGTGCTAGCTCTTTCAAACTTGACACAATAAAGTAGTTCCAAGTTCTGTCTCTATGCATTGTTTCCTATTGATGTAGCCCTAAGCAGAGACTGGCGCAAATCTCTTTCATGGAAAGGGGTTGCCAAGCTTCCAAAAAACTACGAGTTTCCTGAAATCTCAGCACACATTTTTTCAACCAATCTTAATGACACTTTCAGATAATGATCAGTACCCCAATCCCACTTGGCTCACCAAATTTCGTTCTGCTAGGTTAAAAAGTTCGTTGGCAGTAACGGTTTTAATATTTACGTTTCACTCTGTTTTCTCCTATATGGATACATGTAGTTGGAACTCTAAATCAAACACGGTTAGTGCTAGCTCCTTGAAACTTAACCCAATAAAAAAGTTCCAAGTTCTATCTCTATGTTTTCTTTCCTATTGATGTAGCCCTAATCAGAGACTGCCGCAAATCACTTTCATGGAAAGGGGTTGCCAAGCTTCCAAAAAAGTAGGAGTTTCCTGAAATCTCAGCAAACATTTTTCAACCCAATCTTGATGACACTTTCAGGTAATGATCAGTACTCCAATAAAACTTGGCTCACCAAATTTCGTTCTTCTAGGTTAAACCGTTCATTGGCAGTAACAGTTTTAATTTTTAGGTTTCACTCTGTTTTCTCCTATATGGATACATGTAGTTGGAACTCTAAATCAAACACGGTTTGTGCAAGCTCTTTGAAATTTCATACAACAAAGCAGTTCTAAGTTCTATCCCTATGGTTTGTTTCCTATTGATGTAGCCCTAAGCAGAGACTGGCGCAAATCACTTTCTTGGAAAGGGGTTGCAAATCTTCCAAAACACTACGAGTTTCCTGAAATCTCAGCACACATTTTTTCACCCAATCTTGATGACACTTTCAGGTAATGATCAGTACCCCAATCCCACTTGGCTCAACAAATTTCATTCGTCTAGGTTAAACCGTTCGTTGGCAGTAACAGTTTTAATTTTTAGGTTTCACTCTGTTTTCTACTATATGGATACATGTAGTTGGAACTCAGAATCAAACACGGTTTGTGCTAGGTCTTTGAAACTTGAAACAATAAAGTAGTTCCAAGTTCAATCTCTATGGTTTGTTTCCTATTGATGTAGCCTTAAGCAGAGACTGGCGCAAATCACTTCCATGGAAAGGGGTTGCCAAGCTTCCAAAAAACGTCGAGTTTCCAGAAATCAGCACACATTTTTTCACCCAATGTTCATGACACTTTCAGGTAATGATCATTACCCCATTCCCACTTGGATCACCAATTTCGTTCTTCTATGTTAAACCGTTCGTTGGCAGTAACAGTATAAAATTTAGGTTTCACTCTGTTTTCTCCTATATGGATACATGTAGTTGGAACTCTAAATCAAACACGGTTTGTGCTAGCTCTTTGAAACTTGACCCAATAAAATAGTTCTACGTTCTATCTCTATGTTTTCTTTCCTATTGATGTAGCCCTAAGCAGAGACTGGCGCAAATCACTTTCATGGAAAGGGGTTGCCAAGCTTCCAAAAAACTACGAGTTTCCTGAAATCTCAGCAGACATTTTTTTACCCAATCTTGATGACACTTTCAGGTAATGATCAGTACCCCAATCCCACTTGGCTCACCAAATGTCGTTCTTCTAGGTTAAATTGTTCGGTGGTAGTAACAGTTGAATTTTTAGTTTTCACTCTGTTATCTCCTATATGGATACATGTAGTTGGAACTCTAAATCCAACACGGTTTGTGCTAGCACTTTGAAACTTGACACAATAAAGTAGTTCAAAGTTCAATCTCTATGGTTTGTTTCCTATTGACGTAGCCTTAAGCAGAGACTGGCAGAAATCACTTTCATGGAAAGGGGTTGCCAAGCTTCCAAAAATCTACGCGTTTCCTGAAATCTCAGCACGCATTTTTTCATCCATTTTGATGACACTTTCAGGTAATGATCAGTACCCCAATCCCACTTGGCTCACCAAATTTCATTCTTCTAGGTTAAATCGTTCGTTGGTAGTAAGAGTTTAATTTTTAGGTTTCACTCTGTTTTCTCCTATATGGATACATGTAGTTGGAACTCTAAATCAAACACGGTTTGTGCTAGCTCTTTGAAACTTGACACAATAAAGTAGTTCCAAGTTCTATCTCTATGGTTTGTTTCCTATTGATGTAGCCCTAAGCAGAGACTGGCGCAAATCACTTTCATGGAAAGGGGTTGCCAAGCTTCCAAAAATGTAGGAGTTTCCTGAAATCTCAGCAAACATTTTTCAACCCAATCTTGATGACACTTTCAGGTAATGATCAGTACCCCAATCCCACTTGGCTCACCAAATTTCATTCTTCTAGGTTAAATCGTTCGTTGGTAGTAAGAGTTTAATTTTTAGGTTTCACTCTGTTTTCTCCTATATGGATACATGTAGTTGGAACTCTAAATCAAACACGGTTTGTGCTAGCTCTTTGAAACTTGACACAATAAAGTAGTTCCAAGTTCTATCTCTATGGTTTGTTTCCTATTGATGTAGCCCTAAGCAGAGACTGGCGCAAATCACTTCCATTGAAAGGGGTTGCCAAGCTTCCAAAAAACGAAGATTTTCCTGAAATCAGCACACATTTTTTCACCCAATCTTGATGACACTTTCAGGTAATGACCATTACCCCAATCCCACTGGACTCACCAAATTTTGTTCTTCTAGGTTAAACCGTTCGTTGGCAGTAAGGGTTTTAATTTTTACGTTTCACTCTGTTTTCTCCTATATGGATACATGTAGTTGAACTCTAAATCAAACACGGTTTGTGCTAGCTCTTTGAAACTTGACAGAATAATTAGTTCCAAGTTCTATCTCTATGGTTTGTTTCCTATTGTTGTAGCCTTAAGTAGAGACTAGCACAAATCACTTTCATGGAAAGGGGTTGCCAAGCTTCCAAAAAACTACGAGTTTCCTGAAATCTCAGCACACATTTTTCAACCGAATCTTGATGACACTTTCAGGTAATGATCAGTACCCTAATCCCACTTGGCTCACCAAATTTCGTTCTTCTAGCTTAAACCGTTCTTTGGCAGTAACGGTTTTAATATTTAGGTTTCACTCTGTTTTCTCCTATATGGATACATGAAGTTGGAACTCTAAATCAAACACGGTTTGTGCTAGCTCCTTGAAACTTGACACAAGAAAATAGTTCCAAGTTCTATCTCTATGTTTTGTTTTCTATTGATGTAGCCCTAAGCAGAATCTGGCGCAAATCACTTTCATGGAAAGGGGTTGCCAAGCTTCCAAATATTAGGAGATTAATTAAATCTTAGCAAACATTTTTCAATCCAATCTTGATGACACTTTCAGGTAATGATCAGTACCCCGATCCCACTTGGCTCACCAAATTTCTTTCTTCTAGGTTAAACCGTTCGTTGGCAGTAACAGTTTTAATTTTTAGGTTCCACTCTGTTTTCTCCTATATGGATACATGTTGTTGGGACTCTAAATCAAACACGGTTTGTGCTAGCTCTTTCAAACTTGACACAATAAAGTAGTTCCAAGTTCTGTCTCTATGCATTGTTTCCTATTGATGTAGCCCTAAGCAGAGACTGGCGCAAATCTCTTTCATGGAAAGGGGTTGCCAAGCTTCCAAAAAACTACGAGTTTCCTGAAATCTCAGCACACATTTTTTCAACCAATCTTAATGACACTTTCAGATAATGATCCGTACCCCAATCCCACTTGGCTCACCAAATTTCGTTCTGCTAGGTTAAAACGTTCGTTGGCAGTAACGGTTTTAATATTTACGTTTCACTCTGTTTTCTCCTATATGGATACATGTAGTTGGAACTCTAAATCAAACACGGTTAGTGCTAGCTCCTTGAAACTTAACCCAATAAAATAGTTCCAAGTTCTATCTCTATGTTTTCTTTCCTATTGATGTAGCCCTAATCAGAGACTGCCGCAAATCACTTTCATGGAAAGGGGTTGCCAAGCTTCCAAAAAAGTAGGAGTTTCCTGAAATCTCAGCAAACATTTTTCAACCCAATCTTGATGACACTTTCAGGTAATGATCAGTACTCCAATAAAACTTGGCTCACCAAATTTCGTTCTTCTAGGTTAAACCGTTCATTGGCAGTAACAGTTTTAATTTTTAGGTTTCACTCTGTTTTCTCCTATATGGATACATGTAGTTGGAACTCTAAATCAAACACGGTTTGTGCAAGCTCTTTGAAATTTCATACAACAAAGCAGTTCTAAGTTCTATCCCTATGGTTTGTTTCCTATTGATGTAGCCCTAAGCAGAGACTGGCGCAAATCACTTTCTTGGAAAGGGGTTGCAAATCTTCCAAAACACTACGAGTTTCCTGAAATCTCAGCACACATTTTTTCACCCAATCTTGATGACACTTTCAGGTAATGATCAGTACCCCAATCCCACTTGGCTCAACAAATTTCATTCGTCTAGGTTAAACCGTTCGTTGGCAGTAACAGTTTTAATTTTTAGGTTTCACTCTGTTTTCTACTATATGGATACATGTAGTTGGAACTCAGAATCAAACACGGTTTGTGCTAGGTCTTTGAAACTTGAAACAATAAAGTAGTTCCAAGTTCAATCTCTATGGTTTGTTTCCTATTGATGTAGCCTTAAGCAGAGACTGGCGCAAATCACTTCCATGGAAAGGGGTTGCCAAGCTTCCAAAAAACGTCGAGTTTCCAGAAATCAGCACACATTTTTTCACCCAATGTTCATGACACTTTCAGGTAATGATCATTACCCCATTCCCACTTGGATCACCAATTTCGTTCTTCTATGTTAAACCGTTCGTTGGCAGTAACAGTATAAAATTTAGGTTTCACTCTGTTTTCTCCTATATGGATACATGTAGTTGGAACTCTAAATCAAACACGGTTTGTGCTAGCTCTTTGAAACTTGACCCAATAAAATAGTTCTACGTTCTATCTCTATGTTTTCTTTCCTATTGATGTAGCCCTAAGCAGAGACTGGCGCAAATCACTTTCATGGAAAGGGGTTGCCAAGCTTCCAAAAAACTACGAGTTTCCTGAAATCTCAGCACACATTTTTTTACCCAATCTTGATGACACTTTCAGGTAATGATCAGTACCCCAATCCCACTTGGCTCACCAAATGTCGTTCTTCTAGGTTAAATTGTTCGGTGGTAGTAACAGTTGAATTTTTAGTTTTCACTCTGTTATCTCCTATATGGATACATGTAGTTGGAACTCTAAATCCAACACGGTTTGTGCTAGCACTTTGAAACTTGACACAATAAAGTAGTTCAAAGTTCAATCTCTATGGTTTGTTTCCTATTGACGTAGCCTTAAGCAGAGACTGGCAGAAATCACTTTCATGGAAAGGGGTTGCCAAGCTTCCAAAAATCTACGCGTTTCCTGAAATCTCAGCACGCATTTTTTCATCCATTTTGATGACACTTTCAGGTAATGATCAGTACCCCAATCCCACTTGGCTCACCAAATTTCATTCTTCTAGGTTAAATCGTTCGTTGGTAGTAAGAGTTTAATTTTTAGGTTTCACTCTGTTTTCTCCTATATGGATACATGTAGTTGGAACTCTAAATCAAACACGGTTTGTGCTAGCTCTTTGAAACTTGACACAATAAAGTAGTTCCAAGTTCTATCTCTATGGTTTGTTTCCTATTGATGTAGCCCTAAGCAGAGACTGGCGCAAATCACTTTCATGGAAAGGGGTTGCCAAGCTTCCAAAAAAGTAGGAGTTTCCTGAAATCTCAGCAAACATTTTTCAACCCAATCTTGATGACACTTTCAGGTAATGATCAGTACCCCAATCCCACTTGGCTCACCAAATTTCATTCTTCTAGGTTAAATCGTTCGTTGGTAGTAAGAGTTTAATTTTTAGGTTTCACTCTGTTTTCTCCTATATGGATACATGTAGTTGGAACTCTAAATCAAACACGGTTTGTGCTAGCTCTTTGAAACTTGACACAATAAAGTAGTTCCAAGTTCTATCTCTATGGTTTGTTTCCTATTGATGTAGCCCTAAGCAGAGACTGGCGCAAATCACTTTCATGGAAAGGGGTTGCCAAGCTTCCAAAAAAGTAGGAGTTTCCTGAAATCTCAGCAAACATTTTTCAACCCAATCTTGATGACACTTTCAGGTAATGATCAGTACCCCAATCCCACTTGGCTCACCAAATTTTGTTCTTCTAGGTTAAACCATTCGTTCGCAGTAACAGTTTTAATTTTTAGGTTTCACTCTGTTTTCTCCTATATGGATACATGTAGTTGGAACACTAAATCAACACGGTTTGTGCTAGCTCTTTGAAACTTGACACAATAAAGTAGTTCCAAGTTCTATCTCTATGGTTTGTTTCCTATCGATGTAGCCTTCAGCAGAGACTGGCGCAAATCACTTTCATGGAAAGGGGTTGCCAAGCTTCCAAAAAACTACGAGTTTCCTGAAATCTCAGCACACATTTTTTCAGCCCAATCTTGATGACACTTTCAGGTAATGATCAGTACCCCAATCCCACTTGGCTCACCAAATTTCGTTCTTCTAGGTTAAACCGTTCGTTGGCAGTAACATTTTTAATTTTAAGTTTCACTCTGTTTTCTCCTATATGGATACATGTTGTTGGAACTCTAAATCAACACGGTTTGTGCTAGCTCTTTGAAACTTGACACAATAAAGTAGTTCCAAGTTCTATCTCTATGGTTTGTTTCCTATTGATGTAGCCCTAAGCAGAGACTGGCGCAAATCACTTTCATGGAAAGGGGTTGCCAGGCTTCCAAAAAACGACGAGTTTCCTGAAATCTCAGCACGCATTTTTTCATCCATTTTGATGACACTTTCAGGTAATGATCAGTACCCCAATCCCACTTGGCTCACCAAATTTCATTCTTCTAGGTTAAATCGTTCGTTGGTAGTAACAGTTTAATTTTTAGGTTTCACTCTCTTTTCTCCTATATGGATACATGTAGTAAGAACTCTAATCAAACACGGTTTGTGCTAGCTCTTTGAAACTTGACACAATAAAGTATTTCCAAGTTCTATCTCTATGGTTTGTTTCCTATTGATGTAGCCTTCAGCAGAGACTGGCGCAAATCACTTTAATTGAAAGGGGTTGCCAAGCTTCCAAAAAACTATGAGTTTCCTGAAATCTCAGCACACATTTTTTCACCCAATCTTGATGACACGTTCAGGTAATGATCAGTACCGGAATCCCACTTGGCTCACCAAATTTCGTTCTTCTAGGTTAAACCGTTCGTTGGCAGTAACAGTTTTAATTTTTAGGTTTCACTCTGTTTTCTCCTATATGGATACATGTAGTTGGAACTCTAAATCAAACACGGTTTGTGCTAGCTCTTTGAAACTTGACACAATAAAGTAGTTCCAAGTTCTATCTCTATGGTTTGTTTCTTATTGATGTAGTTCTAAGTAGAGACTGGCGCATATCACTTTCATGGAAAGGGGTTGCCAAGCTTACAAAAAACTAGGAGTTTCCTGAATTATCAGCACACATTTTTTCACCCAATCTTGATGACTCTTTCAGGTAATTATCAGTACCCCAATCCCACTTGGCTCACGAACTTTCGTTCTTTTAGTTTAAACCTTCGTTGGCAAGTAACAATTTTAATTTTTAGGTTTCACTCTGTTTTCTCCTATATGGATACATGTAGTTGGAACTCTAAATAAAACACGGTTTGTGCTAGCTCTTTGAAACTTGACACAATAAAGAAGTTCCAAGTTCTATCTCTATGGTTTGTTTCCTATTGATGTAGCCCTAAGCAGAGACTGGAGCAAATCACTTTCATGGAAAGGGGTTGCCAAGCTTCCAAAAAACTACGAGTTTCCTGAAATCTCAGCACACATTTTTTCCCAAAATCTTGATGACATGTTCAGGTAATGATCAGTACCGGAATCCCACTTGGCTCACCAAATTTCGTTCTTCTACGTTAAACCGTTTGTTGGCAGTAACAGTTCTAATTTTTAGGTTTCACTCTGTTTTCTCCTATATTAATACATATAGTTGGAAGTCTAAACCAATGACCGCTTGTGCTAGCTCTTTGAAACTTGACACAATAAAGTAGTTCCAAGTTCTATCTCTATGGTTTGTTTGCTATTGATGTAGCCCTAAGCAGAGACTGGTGCAAATCAGTTTCATGGAAAGGGATTGCCAACTTCCAAAAAACTAGGATTTTCCTGAATTCTCAGCACACATTTTTTCAACCAATCTGAATGACACTTTCATGTAATGATCAGCACCCCAATGCAACTTGGCACACCAAATTTCGTTCTTCTAAGTTTAACCGTTCGTTGGCAGTAACAGTTTTAATTTTTTAGGTTTCACTCTGTTTTCTACTATATGGGTACATGTAGTTGGAACTCTAAATCAAACACGGTTTGTGCTAGCTTTTTGATACTTGACACAATAAAGAAGTTCCAAATTCTATCTCTATGGTTTGTTTCCTATTGATGTAGCCCTAAGCAGAGACTGGCGCAAATCCCGTTAATGGAAAGGGGTTGCCAAGCTTCCAAAAAACAACGAGTTTCCAGAAATCTCAGCACATATTTTTTCTCCCAATCTTGATGACACTTTCAGGTAATGATCAGTACCCCAATACCACATGGCTCACAAAATTTCGTTCTTCTAGGTTAAACCGTTCGTTGGCAGTAACCGTTTTAAATTTTAGATTTCACTCTGTTTTCTCCTATGTGGGTACATGTAGTTGGAACTCTAAATCAAACACGGTTTGTGCTACCTCTTTGAAACTTGAAACAATAAAGAAGTTCCAAGTTCTATCACTATGGCTTGTTTCCTATTGATGTAGCCCTAAGCAGAGACTGGCGCAAATCACATTCATGGAAAGGGGTTGCCAAGCTTCCAAAAAACAACCAGTTTCCTGAAATCTCCGCACACATTTTTTCACCCAATCTTGATGACACTTTCAGGTAATGATCAGTACCCCAATCCCACTTGGCTCACGAACTTTCGTTCTTCTAGTTTAAACCTTCGTTGGCAAGTAACAGTTTTAATTTTTAGGTTTCACTCTGTTTTCTCCTATATGGATATATGTGTTTGGAACTCTAAATCAAACATGGTTTTTGCTAGCTCTTTGAAACTTGACACAATAAAGAAATTCCAAGTTCTATCTCTATGGTTTGTTTCCTATTGATGTAGCCCTAAGCAGAGACTGGTGCAAATCATTTTCATGGAAAGGGGTTGGCAAGCTTCCAAAAAACTACGAGTTTCCTGAAATGTCAGCACACATTTTTTCACCCGACCTTGATGACACTTTCAGGTAATGATCAGTACCGGAATCCCACTTGGCTCACCAAATTTCGTTCTTCTAGGATAAACGGTTCGTTGGCAGTAACAGTTTTAATTTTTAGGTTTCACTCTGTTTTCTCCTATATGGATACATGTAGTTGGAACTCTAAATCAAACACGGTTTGTGCTAGCTCTTTGAAACTTGACACAATAATGTAGTTCCAAGTTCTATCTCTATGGTTTGTTTCTTATTGATGTAACCCTAAGCAGAGACTGGCGCATATCACTTTCATGGAAAGGGGTTGCGAAGCTTACAAAAAACTAGGAGTTTTCTGAATTATCAGCACACATTTTTTCACCCAATCTGAATGACACCTTCAGGTAATGATCAGTTCCCCAATCCCACTTGGCTCACCAAATTTCGTTCTTCTAGGTTAAACCGTTTGTTGGCAGTAACAGTTCAACTTTTTAGGTTTCACTCTGTTTTCTCCTATATGGGTACATGTATTTGGAAATCTAAATCAAACACGGTTTGTGCTAGCTCTTTGAAACTTGACACAATAAAGTAGTTCCAAGTTCTATCTCTATGGTTTGTTTCCTATTGATGTAGCCCTAAGCAGAGACTGGCGCAAATCACGTTAATGGAAAGGGGTTGCCAAGCTTCCAAAAAACAACGAGTTTCCAGAAATCTCAGCACATATTTTTTCAGCCAATCTTGATGACACTTTCAGGTAATGATCAGTACCCCAATCCCACTTGGCTCACAAAATTTCGTTCTTCTAGTTTAAACCGTTCGTTGGCAGTAACCATTTTAATTTTTAGGTTTCACTCTGTTTTCTCCTATATGGGTACATGAAGTTGGAACTCTAAATCAAACACGGTTTGTGCTACCTCTTTGAAACTTGACACAATAAAGAAGTTCCAAATTCTATCTCTATGGTTTGTTTCCTATTGATGTAGCCCTAAGCAGAGACTGGCGCAAATCACTTTCATGGAAAAGAGTTGCCAACCTTCCAAAAACTACGAATTTCCTGAAATCTCAGCACACATTTTTTGACCCAATCTTGATGACACGTTCAGGTAATGATCAGTACCCGAATCCCACTTGGCTCACCAAATTTTGTTCTTCTAGGTTAAACCGTTCGTTGGCAGTAACAGTTTTAATTTTTAGGTTTCACTCTGTTTTCTCCTATATGGATGCATATATTTGGAACGCTAAATCAAAGACGGTTTGTGCTAGCTCTTTGAAACTTGACACAATAAAGAAGTTCCAAGTTCTATCTCTATGGTTTGTTTCCTATTGATGTAGCCCTAAGCAGAGACTGGCACAAATCACTTTAATGGAAAGGGGTTGCCAAGCTTCCAAAAAACTACGAGTTTCCTGAAATCTCAGCACACAATTTTTCACCCAATCTTGATGACACGTTCAGGTAATGATCAGTACCCCAATACCACTTGGCTCACAAAATTTCGTTCTTCTAGTTTAAACCGTTCGTTGGCAGTAACCGTTTTAAATTTTAGATTTCACTCTGTTTTCTCCTATATGGGTACATGTAGTTGGAACTCTAAATCAAACAGGGTTTGTGCTACCTCTTTGAAACTTGACACAATAAAGAAGTTCCAAGTTCTATCACTATGGTTTGTTTCCTATTGATGAAGCCCTAAGCAGAGACTGGCGCAAATCACTTTCATGGAAAGGGGTTGCCAAGCTTCCAAAAAGCAACCAGTTTCCTGAAATCTCCGCACACATTGTTTCACCCAATCTTGATGACACTTTCAGGTAAAGATCAGTACCCCAATCCCACTTGGCTCACGAACTTTCGTTCTTCTAGTTTAAACCTTCGTTGGCAAGTAACAGTTTTAATTTTTAGGTTTCACTCTGTTTTCTCCTATATGGATACATGTATTTGGAACTCTAAATCAAACACTGTTTGTGCTAGCTCTTTGAAACTTGACACAATAAAGTAGTTCCAAGTTCTATCTCTATGGTTTGTTTCCTATTGATGTAGCCCTAAGCAGAGACTGGTGCAAATCACTTTCATGGAAAGGGGTTGCCAACTTCCAAAAAACTACGAGTTTCCTGAAATCTCAGCACACATTTTTTCAACCAATCTGGATGACACTTTCAGGTAATGATCAGCACCCCAATCCCACTTGGCACACCAAATTTCGTTCTTCTAGGTTAAACCGTTTTTTGGCAGTAACCGTTTTAATTTTTAGGTTTCACTCTGTTTCTCCTATATGGGTTCATGTAGTTGGAACTCTAAAAAAATACGGTTTGTGCTACCTCTTTGAAACTTGACAAAATAAAGAAGTTCCAAGTTCTATCTCTATGGTTTGTTTCCTATTGATGTAGCCCTAAGCAGAGACTGGCGCAAATCACTTTCATGGAAAGGGGTTGCCAAGCTTCCAAAAAACTACGAGTTTCCTGAAATCTCAGCACACATTTTTTCAACCAATCTTAATGACGATTTCAGGTAATGATCAGTACCTTAATCCCACTTGGCTCACCAAATTTCGTTCTTCTAATTTAAACCGTTCGTTGGCAAGTGACAGTTAATTTTTTAGGTTTCACTCTGTTTTCTCCTATATGGATACATGTAGTTGGAACACTAAATCAAACACGGTTTGGGCTACCTCTTTGAAACTTGACAAAATAAAGTAGTTCCAAGTTCTATCTCTATGGTTTGTTTGCTATTGATGTAGCCCTAAGCAGAGACTGGTGGAAATCACTTTCATGAAAAGGGGTTGCCAACTTCCAAAAAACTACGAGTTTCCTGAAATCTCAGCACACATTTTTTCAACCAATCTGAATGACACTTTCAGGTAATGATCAGCACCCCAATCCCACTTGGCACACCAAATTTCATTCGTCTAGGTTAAACCGTTCGTTGGCAGTAACAGTTTTAATTTTTAGGTTTCACTCTGTTTTCTACTATATGGATACATGTAGTTGGAACTCAGAATCAAACACGGTTTGTGCTAGGTCTTTGAAACTTGAAACAATAAAGTAGTTCCAAGTTCAATCTCTATGGTTTGTTTCCTATTGATGTAGCCTTAAGCAGAGACTGGCGCAAATCACTTCCATGGAAAGGGGTTGCCAAGCTTCCAAAAAACGTCGAGTTTCCAGAAATCAGCACACATTTTTTCACCCAATGTTCATGACACTTTCAGGTAATGATCATTACCCCATTCCCACTTGGATCACCAATTTCGTTCTTCTATGTTAAACCGTTCGTTGGCAGTAACAGTATAAAATTTAGGTTTCACTCTGTTTTCTCCTATATGGATACATGTAGTTGGAACTCTAAATCAAACACGGTTTGTGCTAGCTCTTTGAAACTTGACCCAATAAAATAGTTCTACGTTCTATCTCTATGTTTTCTTTCCTATTGATGTAGCCCTAAGCAGAGACTGGCGCAAATCACTTTCATGGAAAGGGGTTGCCAAGCTTCCAAAAAACTACGAGTTTCCTGAAATCTCAGCACACATTTTTTTACCCAATCTTGATGACACTTTCAGGTAATGATCAGTACCCCAATCCCACTTGGCTCACCAAATGTCGTTCTTCTAGGTTAAATTGTTCGGTGGTAGTAACAGTTGAATTTTTAGTTTTCACTCTGTTATCTCCTATATGGATACATGTAGTTGGAACTCTAAATCCAACACGGTTTGTGCTAGCACTTTGAAACTTGACACAATAAAGTAGTTCAAAGTTCAATCTCTATGGTTTGTTTCCTATTGACGTAGCCTTAAGCAGAGACTGGCAGAAATCACTTTCATGGAAAGGGGTTGCCAAGCTTCCAAAAATCTACGCGTTTCCTGAAATCTCAGCACGCATTTTTTCATCCATTTTGATGACACTTTCAGGTAATGATCAGTACCCCAATCCCACTTGGCTCACCAAATTTCATTCTTCTAGGTTAAATCGTTCGTTGGTAGTAAGAGTTTAATTTTTAGGTTTCACTCTGTTTTCTCCTATATGGATACATGTAGTTGGAACTCTAAATCAAACACGGTTTGTGCTAGCTCTTTGAAACTTGACACAATAAAGTAGTTCCAAGTTCTATCTCTATGGTTTGTTTCCTATTGATGTAGCCCTAAGCAGAGACTGGCGCAAATCACTTTCATGGAAAGGGGTTGCCAAGCTTCCAAAAAAGTAGGAGTTTCCTGAAATCTCAGCAAACATTTTTCAACCCAATCTTGATGACACTTTCAGGTAATGATCAGTACCCCAATCCCACTTGGCTCACCAAATTTCATTCTTCTAGGTTAAATCGTTCGTTGGTAGTAAGAGTTTAATTTTTAGGTTTCACTCTGTTTTCTCCTATATGGATACATGTAGTTGGAACTCTAAATCAAACACGGTTTGTGCTAGCTCTTTGAAACTTGACACAATAAAGTAGTTCCAAGTTCTATCTCTATGGTTTGTTTCCTATTGATGTAGCCCTAAGCAGAGACTGGCGCAAATCACTTTCATGGAAAGGGGTTGCCAAGCTTCCAAAAAAGTAGGAGTTTCCTGAAATCTCAGCAAACATTTTTCAACCCAATCTTGATGACACTTTCAGGTAATGATCAGTACCCCAATCCCACTTGGCTCACCAAATTTTGTTCTTCTAGGTTAAACCATTCGTTCGCAGTAACAGTTTTAATTTTTAGGTTTCACTCTGTTTTCTCCTATATGGATACATGTAGTTGGAACACTAAATCAACACGGTTTGTGCTAGCTCTTTGAAACTTGACACAATAAAGTAGTTCCAAGTTCTATCTCTATGGTTTGTTTCCTATCGATGTAGCCTTCAGCAGAGACTGGCGCAAATCACTTTCATGGAAAGGGGTTGCCAAGCTTCCAAAAAACTACGAGTTTCCTGAAATCTCAGCACACATTTTTTCAGCCCAATCTTGATGACACTTTCAGGTAATGATCAGTACCCCAATCCCACTTGGCTCACCAAATTTCGTTCTTCTAGGTTAAACCGTTCGTTGGCAGTAACATTTTTAATTTTAAGTTTCACTCTGTTTTCTCCTATATGGATACATGTTGTTGGAACTCTAAATCAACACGGTTTGTGCTAGCTCTTTGAAACTTGACACAATAAAGTAGTTCCAAGTTCTATCTCTATGGTTTGTTTCCTATTGATGTAGCCCTAAGCAGAGACTGGCGCAAATCACTTTCATGGAAAGGGGTTGCCAGGCTTCCAAAAAACGACGAGTTTCCTGAAATCTCAGCACGCATTTTTTCATCCATTTTGATGACACTTTCAGGTAATGATCAGTACCCCAATCCCACTTGGCTCACCAAATTTCATTCTTCTAGGTTAAATCGTTCGTTGGTAGTAACAGTTTAATTTTTAGGTTTCACTCTCTTTTCTCCTATATGGATACATGTAGTAAGAACTCTAATCAAACACGGTTTGTGCTAGCTCTTTGAAACTTGACACAATAAAGTATTTCCAAGTTCTATCTCTATGGTTTGTTTCCTATTGATGTAGCCTTCAGCAGAGACTGGCGCAAATCACTTTAATTGAAAGGGGTTGCCAAGCTTCCAAAAAACTATGAGTTTCCTGAAATCTCAGCACACATTTTTTCACCCAATCTTGATGACACGTTCAGGTAATGATCAGTACCGGAATCCCACTTGGCTCACCAAATTTCGTTCTTCTAGGTTAAACCGTTCGTTGGCAGTAACAGTTTTAATTTTTAGGTTTCACTCTGTTTTCTCCTATATGGATACATGTAGTTGGAACTCTAAATCAAACACGGTTTGTGCTAGCTCTTTGAAACTTGACACAATAAAGTAGTTCCAAGTTCTATCTCTATGGTTTGTTTCTTATTGATGTAGTTCTAAGTAGAGACTGGCGCATATCACTTTCATGGAAAGGGGTTGCCAAGCTTACAAAAAACTAGGAGTTTCCTGAATTATCAGCACACATTTTTTCACCCAATCTTGATGACTCTTTCAGGTAATTATCAGTACCCCAATCCCACTTGGCTCACGAACTTTCGTTCTTTTAGTTTAAACCTTCGTTGGCAAGTAACAATTTTAATTTTTAGGTTTCACTCTGTTTTCTCCTATATGGATACATGTAGTTGGAACTCTAAATAAAACACGGTTTGTGCTAGCTCTTTGAAACTTGACACAATAAAGAAGTTCCAAGTTCTATCTCTATGGTTTGTTTCCTATTGATGTAGCCCTAAGCAGAGACTGGAGCAAATCACTTTCATGGAAAGGGGTTGCCAAGCTTCCAAAAAACTACGAGTTTCCTGAAATCTCAGCACACATTTTTTCCCAAAATCTTGATGACATGTTCAGGTAATGATCAGTACCGGAATCCCACTTGGCTCACCAAATTTCGTTCTTCTACGTTAAACCGTTTGTTGGCAGTAACAGTTCTAATTTTTAGGTTTCACTCTGTTTTCTCCTATATTAATACATATAGTTGGAAGTCTAAACCAATGACCGCTTGTGCTAGCTCTTTGAAACTTGACACAATAAAGTAGTTCCAAGTTCTATCTCTATGGTTTGTTTGCTATTGATGTAGCCCTAAGCAGAGACTGGTGCAAATCAGTTTCATGGAAAGGGATTGCCAACTTCCAAAAAACTAGGATTTTCCTGAATTCTCAGCACACATTTTTTCAACCAATCTGAATGACACTTTCATGTAATGATCAGCACCCCAATGCAACTTGGCACACCAAATTTCGTTCTTCTAAGTTTAACCGTTCGTTGGCAGTAACAGTTTTAATTTTTTAGGTTTCACTCTGTTTTCTACTATATGGGTACATGTAGTTGGAACTCTAAATCAAACACGGTTTGTGCTAGCTTTTTGATACTTGACACAATAAAGAAGTTCCAAATTCTATCTCTATGGTTTGTTTCCTATTGATGTAGCCCTAAGCAGAGACTGGCGCAAATCCCGTTAATGGAAAGGGGTTGCCAAGCTTCCAAAAAACAACGAGTTTCCAGAAATCTCAGCACATATTTTTTCTCCCAATCTTGATGACACTTTCAGGTAATGATCAGTACCCCAATACCACATGGCTCACAAAATTTCGTTCTTCTAGGTTAAACCGTTCGTTGGCAGTAACCGTTTTAAATTTTAGATTTCACTCTGTTTTCTCCTATGTGGGTACATGTAGTTGGAACTCTAAATCAAACACGGTTTGTGCTACCTCTTTGAAACTTGAAACAATAAAGAAGTTCCAAGTTCTATCACTATGGCTTGTTTCCTATTGATGTAGCCCTAAGCAGAGACTGGCGCAAATCACATTCATGGAAAGGGGTTGCCAAGCTTCCAAAAAACAACCAGTTTCCTGAAATCTCCGCACACATTTTTTCACCCAATCTTGATGACACTTTCAGGTAATGATCAGTACCCCAATCCCACTTGGCTCACGAACTTTCGTTCTTCTAGTTTAAACCTTCGTTGGCAAGTAACAGTTTTAATTTTTAGGTTTCACTCTGTTTTCTCCTATATGGATATATGTGTTTGGAACTCTAAATCAAACATGGTTTTTGCTAGCTCTTTGAAACTTGACACAATAAAGAAATTCCAAGTTCTATCTCTATGGTTTGTTTCCTATTGATGTAGCCCTAAGCAGAGACTGGTGCAAATCATTTTCATGGAAAGGGGTTGGCAAGCTTCCAAAAAACTACGAGTTTCCTGAAATGTCAGCACACATTTTTTCACCCGACCTTGATGACACTTTCAGGTAATGATCAGTACCGGAATCCCACTTGGCTCACCAAATTTCGTTCTTCTAGGATAAACGGTTCGTTGGCAGTAACAGTTTTAATTTTTAGGTTTCACTCTGTTTTCTCCTATATGGATACATGTAGTTGGAACTCTAAATCAAACACGGTTTGTGCTAGCTCTTTGAAACTTGACACAATAATGTAGTTCCAAGTTCTATCTCTATGGTTTGTTTCTTATTGATGTAACCCTAAGCAGAGACTGGCGCATATCACTTTCATGGAAAGGGGTTGCGAAGCTTACAAAAAACTAGGAGTTTTCTGAATTATCAGCACACATTTTTTCACCCAATCTGAATGACACCTTCAGGTAATGATCAGTTCCCCAATCCCACTTGGCTCACCAAATTTCGTTCTTCTAGGTTAAACCGTTTGTTGGCAGTAACAGTTCAACTTTTTAGGTTTCACTCTGTTTTCTCCTATATGGGTACATGTATTTGGAAATCTAAATCAAACACGGTTTGTGCTAGCTCTTTGAAACTTGACACAATAAAGTAGTTCCAAGTTCTATCTCTATGGTTTGTTTCCTATTGATGTAGCCCTAAGCAGAGACTGGCGCAAATCACGTTAATGGAAAGGGGTTGCCAAGCTTCCAAAAAACAACGAGTTTCCAGAAATCTCAGCACATATTTTTTCAGCCAATCTTGATGACACTTTCAGGTAATGATCAGTACCCCAATCCCACTTGGCTCACAAAATTTCGTTCTTCTAGTTTAAACCGTTCGTTGGCAGTAACCATTTTAATTTTTAGGTTTCACTCTGTTTTCTCCTATATGGGTACATGAAGTTGGAACTCTAAATCAAACACGGTTTGTGCTACCTCTTTGAAACTTGACACAATAAAGAAGTTCCAAATTCTATCTCTATGGTTTGTTTCCTATTGATGTAGCCCTAAGCAGAGACTGGCGCAAATCACTTTCATGGAAAAGAGTTGCCAACCTTCCAAAAACTACGAATTTCCTGAAATCTCAGCACACATTTTTTGACCCAATCTTGATGACACGTTCAGGTAATGATCAGTACCCGAATCCCACTTGGCTCACCAAATTTTGTTCTTCTAGGTTAAACCGTTCGTTGGCAGTAACAGTTTTAATTTTTAGGTTTCACTCTGTTTTCTCCTATATGGATGCATATATTTGGAACGCTAAATCAAAGACGGTTTGTGCTAGCTCTTTGAAACTTGACACAATAAAGAAGTTCCAAGTTCTATCTCTATGGTTTGTTTCCTATTGATGTAGCCCTAAGCAGAGACTGGCACAAATCACTTTAATGGAAAGGGGTTGCCAAGCTTCCAAAAAACTACGAGTTTCCTGAAATCTCAGCACACAATTTTTCACCCAATCTTGATGACACGTTCAGGTAATGATCAGTACCCCAATACCACTTGGCTCACAAAATTTCGTTCTTCTAGTTTAAACCGTTCGTTGGCAGTAACCGTTTTAAATTTTAGATTTCACTCTGTTTTCTCCTATATGGGTACATGTAGTTGGAACTCTAAATCAAACAGGGTTTGTGCTACCTCTTTGAAACTTGACACAATAAAGAAGTTCCAAGTTCTATCACTATGGTTTGTTTCCTATTGATGAAGCCCTAAGCAGAGACTGGCGCAAATCACTTTCATGGAAAGGGGTTGCCAAGCTTCCAAAAAGCAACCAGTTTCCTGAAATCTCCGCACACATTGTTTCACCCAATCTTGATGACACTTTCAGGTAAAGATCAGTACCCCAATCCCACTTGGCTCACGAACTTTCGTTCTTCTAGTTTAAACCTTCGTTGGCAAGTAACAGTTTTAATTTTTAGGTTTCACTCTGTTTTCTCCTATATGGATACATGTATTTGGAACTCTAAATCAAACACTGTTTGTGCTAGCTCTTTGAAACTTGACACAATAAAGTAGTTCCAAGTTCTATCTCTATGGTTTGTTTCCTATTGATGTAGCCCTAAGCAGAGACTGGTGCAAATCACTTTCATGGAAAGGGGTTGCCAACTTCCAAAAAACTACGAGTTTCCTGAAATCTCAGCACACATTTTTTCAACCAATCTGGATGACACTTTCAGGTAATGATCAGCACCCCAATCCCACTTGGCACACCAAATTTCGTTCTTCTAGGTTAAACCGTTTTTTGGCAGTAACCGTTTTAATTTTTAGGTTTCACTCTGTTTCTCCTATATGGGTTCATGTAGTTGGAACTCTAAAAAAATACGGTTTGTGCTACCTCTTTGAAACTTGACAAAATAAAGAAGTTCCAAGTTCTATCTCTATGGTTTGTTTCCTATTGATGTAGCCCTAAGCAGAGACTGGCGCAAATCACTTTCATGGAAAGGGGTTGCCAAGCTTCCAAAAAACTACGAGTTTCCTGAAATCTCAGCACACATTTTTTCAACCAATCTTAATGACGATTTCAGGTAATGATCAGTACCTTAATCCCACTTGGCTCACCAAATTTCGTTCTTCTAATTTAAACCGTTCGTTGGCAAGTGACAGTTAATTTTTTAGGTTTCACTCTGTTTTCTCCTATATGGATACATGTAGTTGGAACACTAAATCAAACACGGTTTGGGCTACCTCTTTGAAACTTGACAAAATAAAGTAGTTCCAAGTTCTATCTCTATGGTTTGTTTGCTATTGATGTAGCCCTAAGCAGAGACTGGTGGAAATCACTTTCATGAAAAGGGGTTGCCAACTTCCAAAAAACTACGAGTTTCCTGAAATCTCAGCACACATTTTTTCAACCAATCTGAATGACACTTTCAGGTAATGATCAGCACCCCAATCCCACTTGGCACACCAAATTTCATTCGTCTAGGTTAAACCGTTCGTTGGCAGTAACAGTTTTAATTTTTAGGTTTCACTCTGTTTTCTACTATATGGATACATGTAGTTGGAACTCAGAATCAAACACGGTTTGTGCTAGGTCTTTGAAACTTGAAACAATAAAGTAGTTCCAAGTTCAATCTCTATGGTTTGTTTCCTATTGATGTAGCCTTAAGCAGAGACTGGCGCAAATCACTTCCATGGAAAGGGGTTGCCAAGCTTCCAAAAAACGTCGAGTTTCCAGAAATCAGCACACATTTTTTCACCCAATGTTCATGACACTTTCAGGTAATGATCATTACCCCATTCCCACTTGGATCACCAATTTCGTTCTTCTATGTTAAACCGTTCGTTGGCAGTAACAGTATAAAATTTAGGTTTCACTCTGTTTTCTCCTATATGGATACATGTAGTTGGAACTCTAAATCAAACACGGTTTGTGCTAGCTCTTTGAAACTTGACCCAATAAAATAGTTCTACGTTCTATCTCTATGTTTTCTTTCCTATTGATGTAGCCCTAAGCAGAGACTGGCGCAAATCACTTTCATGGAAAGGGGTTGCCAAGCTTCCAAAAAACTACGAGTTTCCTGAAATCTCAGCACACATTTTTTTACCCAATCTTGATGACACTTTCAGGTAATGATCAGTACCCCAATCCCACTTGGCTCACCAAATGTCGTTCTTCTAGGTTAAATTGTTCGGTGGTAGTAACAGTTGAATTTTTAGTTTTCACTCTGTTATCTCCTATATGGATACATGTAGTTGGAACTCTAAATCCAACACGGTTTGTGCTAGCACTTTGAAACTTGACACAATAAAGTAGTTCAAAGTTCAATCTCTATGGTTTGTTTCCTATTGACGTAGCCTTAAGCAGAGACTGGCAGAAATCACTTTCATGGAAAGGGGTTGCCAAGCTTCCAAAAATCTACGCGTTTCCTGAAATCTCAGCACGCATTTTTTCATCCATTTTGATGACACTTTCAGGTAATGATCAGTACCCCAATCCCACTTGGCTCACCAAATTTCATTCTTCTAGGTTAAATCGTTCGTTGGTAGTAAGAGTTTAATTTTTAGGTTTCACTCTGTTTTCTCCTATATGGATACATGTAGTTGGAACTCTAAATCAAACACGGTTTGTGCTAGCTCTTTGAAACTTGACACAATAAAGTAGTTCCAAGTTCTATCTCTATGGTTTGTTTCCTATTGATGTAGCCCTAAGCAGAGACTGGCGCAAATCACTTTCATGGAAAGGGGTTGCCAAGCTTCCAAAAAAGTAGGAGTTTCCTGAAATCTCAGCAAACATTTTTCAACCCAATCTTGATGACACTTTCAGGTAATGATCAGTACCCCAATCCCACTTGGCTCACCAAATTTCATTCTTCTAGGTTAAATCGTTCGTTGGTAGTAAGAGTTTAATTTTTAGGTTTCACTCTGTTTTCTCCTATATGGATACATGTAGTTGGAACTCTAAATCAAACACGGTTTGTGCTAGCTCTTTGAAACTTGACACAATAAAGTAGTTCCAAGTTCTATCTCTATGGTTTGTTTCCTATTGATGTAGCCCTAAGCAGAGACTGGCGCAAATCACTTTCATGGAAAGGGGTTGCCAAGCTTCCAAAAAAGTAGGAGTTTCCTGAAATCTCAGCAAACATTTTTCAACCCAATCTTGATGACACTTTCAGGTAATGATCAGTACCCCAATCCCACTTGGCTCACCAAATTTTGTTCTTCTAGGTTAAACCATTCGTTCGCAGTAACAGTTTTAATTTTTAGGTTTCACTCTGTTTTCTCCTATATGGATACATGTAGTTGGAACACTAAATCAACACGGTTTGTGCTAGCTCTTTGAAACTTGACACAATAAAGTAGTTCCAAGTTCTATCTCTATGGTTTGTTTCCTATCGATGTAGCCTTCAGCAGAGACTGGCGCAAATCACTTTCATGGAAAGGGGTTGCCAAGCTTCCAAAAAACTACGAGTTTCCTGAAATCTCAGCACACATTTTTTCAGCCCAATCTTGATGACACTTTCAGGTAATGATCAGTACCCCAATCCCACTTGGCTCACCAAATTTCGTTCTTCTAGGTTAAACCGTTCGTTGGCAGTAACATTTTTAATTTTAAGTTTCACTCTGTTTTCTCCTATATGGATACATGTTGTTGGAACTCTAAATCAACACGGTTTGTGCTAGCTCTTTGAAACTTGACACAATAAAGTAGTTCCAAGTTCTATCTCTATGGTTTGTTTCCTATTGATGTAGCCCTAAGCAGAGACTGGCGCAAATCACTTTCATGGAAAGGGGTTGCCAGGCTTCCAAAAAACGACGAGTTTCCTGAAATCTCAGCACGCATTTTTTCATCCATTTTGATGACACTTTCAGGTAATGATCAGTACCCCAATCCCACTTGGCTCACCAAATTTCATTCTTCTAGGTTAAATCGTTCGTTGGTAGTAACAGTTTAATTTTTAGGTTTCACTCTCTTTTCTCCTATATGGATACATGTAGTAAGAACTCTAATCAAACACGGTTTGTGCTAGCTCTTTGAAACTTGACACAATAAAGTATTTCCAAGTTCTATCTCTATGGTTTGTTTCCTATTGATGTAGCCTTCAGCAGAGACTGGCGCAAATCACTTTAATTGAAAGGGGTTGCCAAGCTTCCAAAAAACTATGAGTTTCCTGAAATCTCAGCACACATTTTTTCACCCAATCTTGATGACACGTTCAGGTAATGATCAGTACCGGAATCCCACTTGGCTCACCAAATTTCGTTCTTCTAGGTTAAACCGTTCGTTGGCAGTAACAGTTTTAATTTTTAGGTTTCACTCTGTTTTCTCCTATATGGATACATGTAGTTGGAACTCTAAATCAAACACGGTTTGTGCTAGCTCTTTGAAACTTGACACAATAAAGTAGTTCCAAGTTCTATCTCTATGGTTTGTTTCTTATTGATGTAGTTCTAAGTAGAGACTGGCGCATATCACTTTCATGGAAAGGGGTTGCCAAGCTTACAAAAAACTAGGAGTTTCCTGAATTATCAGCACACATTTTTTCACCCAATCTTGATGACTCTTTCAGGTAATTATCAGTACCCCAATCCCACTTGGCTCACGAACTTTCGTTCTTTTAGTTTAAACCTTCGTTGGCAAGTAACAATTTTAATTTTTAGGTTTCACTCTGTTTTCTCCTATATGGATACATGTAGTTGGAACTCTAAATAAAACACGGTTTGTGCTAGCTCTTTGAAACTTGACACAATAAAGAAGTTCCAAGTTCTATCTCTATGGTTTGTTTCCTATTGATGTAGCCCTAAGCAGAGACTGGAGCAAATCACTTTCATGGAAAGGGGTTGCCAAGCTTCCAAAAAACTACGAGTTTCCTGAAATCTCAGCACACATTTTTTCCCAAAATCTTGATGACATGTTCAGGTAATGATCAGTACCGGAATCCCACTTGGCTCACCAAATTTCGTTCTTCTACGTTAAACCGTTTGTTGGCAGTAACAGTTCTAATTTTTAGGTTTCACTCTGTTTTCTCCTATATTAATACATATAGTTGGAAGTCTAAACCAATGACCGCTTGTGCTAGCTCTTTGAAACTTGACACAATAAAGTAGTTCCAAGTTCTATCTCTATGGTTTGTTTGCTATTGATGTAGCCCTAAGCAGAGACTGGTGCAAATCAGTTTCATGGAAAGGGATTGCCAACTTCCAAAAAACTAGGATTTTCCTGAATTCTCAGCACACATTTTTTCAACCAATCTGAATGACACTTTCATGTAATGATCAGCACCCCAATGCAACTTGGCACACCAAATTTCGTTCTTCTAAGTTTAACCGTTCGTTGGCAGTAACAGTTTTAATTTTTTAGGTTTCACTCTGTTTTCTACTATATGGGTACATGTAGTTGGAACTCTAAATCAAACACGGTTTGTGCTAGCTTTTTGATACTTGACACAATAAAGAAGTTCCAAATTCTATCTCTATGGTTTGTTTCCTATTGATGTAGCCCTAAGCAGAGACTGGCGCAAATCCCGTTAATGGAAAGGGGTTGCCAAGCTTCCAAAAAACAACGAGTTTCCAGAAATCTCAGCACATATTTTTTCTCCCAATCTTGATGACACTTTCAGGTAATGATCAGTACCCCAATACCACATGGCTCACAAAATTTCGTTCTTCTAGGTTAAACCGTTCGTTGGCAGTAACCGTTTTAAATTTTAGATTTCACTCTGTTTTCTCCTATGTGGGTACATGTAGTTGGAACTCTAAATCAAACACGGTTTGTGCTACCTCTTTGAAACTTGAAACAATAAAGAAGTTCCAAGTTCTATCACTATGGCTTGTTTCCTATTGATGTAGCCCTAAGCAGAGACTGGCGCAAATCACATTCATGGAAAGGGGTTGCCAAGCTTCCAAAAAACAACCAGTTTCCTGAAATCTCCGCACACATTTTTTCACCCAATCTTGATGACACTTTCAGGTAATGATCAGTACCCCAATCCCACTTGGCTCACGAACTTTCGTTCTTCTAGTTTAAACCTTCGTTGGCAAGTAACAGTTTTAATTTTTAGGTTTCACTCTGTTTTCTCCTATATGGATATATGTGTTTGGAACTCTAAATCAAACATGGTTTTTGCTAGCTCTTTGAAACTTGACACAATAAAGAAATTCCAAGTTCTATCTCTATGGTTTGTTTCCTATTGATGTAGCCCTAAGCAGAGACTGGTGCAAATCATTTTCATGGAAAGGGGTTGGCAAGCTTCCAAAAAACTACGAGTTTCCTGAAATGTCAGCACACATTTTTTCACCCGACCTTGATGACACTTTCAGGTAATGATCAGTACCGGAATCCCACTTGGCTCACCAAATTTCGTTCTTCTAGGATAAACGGTTCGTTGGCAGTAACAGTTTTAATTTTTAGGTTTCACTCTGTTTTCTCCTATATGGATACATGTAGTTGGAACTCTAAATCAAACACGGTTTGTGCTAGCTCTTTGAAACTTGACACAATAATGTAGTTCCAAGTTCTATCTCTATGGTTTGTTTCTTATTGATGTAACCCTAAGCAGAGACTGGCGCATATCACTTTCATGGAAAGGGGTTGCGAAGCTTACAAAAAACTAGGAGTTTTCTGAATTATCAGCACACATTTTTTCACCCAATCTGAATGACACCTTCAGGTAATGATCAGTTCCCCAATCCCACTTGGCTCACCAAATTTCGTTCTTCTAGGTTAAACCGTTTGTTGGCAGTAACAGTTCAACTTTTTAGGTTTCACTCTGTTTTCTCCTATATGGGTACATGTATTTGGAAATCTAAATCAAACACGGTTTGTGCTAGCTCTTTGAAACTTGACACAATAAAGTAGTTCCAAGTTCTATCTCTATGGTTTGTTTCCTATTGATGTAGCCCTAAGCAGAGACTGGCGCAAATCACGTTAATGGAAAGGGGTTGCCAAGCTTCCAAAAAACAACGAGTTTCCAGAAATCTCAGCACATATTTTTTCAGCCAATCTTGATGACACTTTCAGGTAATGATCAGTACCCCAATCCCACTTGGCTCACAAAATTTCGTTCTTCTAGTTTAAACCGTTCGTTGGCAGTAACCATTTTAATTTTTAGGTTTCACTCTGTTTTCTCCTATATGGGTACATGAAGTTGGAACTCTAAATCAAACACGGTTTGTGCTACCTCTTTGAAACTTGACACAATAAAGAAGTTCCAAATTCTATCTCTATGGTTTGTTTCCTATTGATGTAGCCCTAAGCAGAGACTGGCGCAAATCACTTTCATGGAAAAGAGTTGCCAACCTTCCAAAAACTACGAATTTCCTGAAATCTCAGCACACATTTTTTGACCCAATCTTGATGACACGTTCAGGTAATGATCAGTACCCGAATCCCACTTGGCTCACCAAATTTTGTTCTTCTAGGTTAAACCGTTCGTTGGCAGTAACAGTTTTAATTTTTAGGTTTCACTCTGTTTTCTCCTATATGGATGCATATATTTGGAACGCTAAATCAAAGACGGTTTGTGCTAGCTCTTTGAAACTTGACACAATAAAGAAGTTCCAAGTTCTATCTCTATGGTTTGTTTCCTATTGATGTAGCCCTAAGCAGAGACTGGCACAAATCACTTTAATGGAAAGGGGTTGCCAAGCTTCCAAAAAACTACGAGTTTCCTGAAATCTCAGCACACAATTTTTCACCCAATCTTGATGACACGTTCAGGTAATGATCAGTACCCCAATACCACTTGGCTCACAAAATTTCGTTCTTCTAGTTTAAACCGTTCGTTGGCAGTAACCGTTTTAAATTTTAGATTTCACTCTGTTTTCTCCTATATGGGTACATGTAGTTGGAACTCTAAATCAAACAGGGTTTGTGCTACCTCTTTGAAACTTGACACAATAAAGAAGTTCCAAGTTCTATCACTATGGTTTGTTTCCTATTGATGAAGCCCTAAGCAGAGACTGGCGCAAATCACTTTCATGGAAAGGGGTTGCCAAGCTTCCAAAAAGCAACCAGTTTCCTGAAATCTCCGCACACATTGTTTCACCCAATCTTGATGACACTTTCAGGTAAAGATCAGTACCCCAATCCCACTTGGCTCACGAACTTTCGTTCTTCTAGTTTAAACCTTCGTTGGCAAGTAACAGTTTTAATTTTTAGGTTTCACTCTGTTTTCTCCTATATGGATACATGTATTTGGAACTCTAAATCAAACACTGTTTGTGCTAGCTCTTTGAAACTTGACACAATAAAGTAGTTCCAAGTTCTATCTCTATGGTTTGTTTCCTATTGATGTAGCCCTAAGCAGAGACTGGTGCAAATCACTTTCATGGAAAGGGGTTGCCAACTTCCAAAAAACTACGAGTTTCCTGAAATCTCAGCACACATTTTTTCAACCAATCTGGATGACACTTTCAGGTAATGATCAGCACCCCAATCCCACTTGGCACACCAAATTTCGTTCTTCTAGGTTAAACCGTTTTTTGGCAGTAACCGTTTTAATTTTTAGGTTTCACTCTGTTTCTCCTATATGGGTTCATGTAGTTGGAACTCTAAAAAAATACGGTTTGTGCTACCTCTTTGAAACTTGACAAAATAAAGAAGTTCCAAGTTCTATCTCTATGGTTTGTTTCCTATTGATGTAGCCCTAAGCAGAGACTGGCGCAAATCACTTTCATGGAAAGGGGTTGCCAAGCTTCCAAAAAACTACGAGTTTCCTGAAATCTCAGCACACATTTTTTCAACCAATCTTAATGACGATTTCAGGTAATGATCAGTACCTTAATCCCACTTGGCTCACCAAATTTCGTTCTTCTAATTTAAACCGTTCGTTGGCAAGTGACAGTTAATTTTTTAGGTTTCACTCTGTTTTCTCCTATATGGATACATGTAGTTGGAACACTAAATCAAACACGGTTTGGGCTACCTCTTTGAAACTTGACAAAATAAAGTAGTTCCAAGTTCTATCTCTATGGTTTGTTTGCTATTGATGTAGCCCTAAGCAGAGACTGGTGGAAATCACTTTCATGAAAAGGGGTTGCCAACTTCCAAAAAACTACGAGTTTCCTGAAATCTCAGCACACATTTTTTCAACCAATCTGAATGACACTTTCAGGTAATGATCAGCACCCCAATCCCACTTGGCACACCAAATTTCGTTCTTCTAGGTTAAACCGTTCGTTGGCAGTAACAGTTTTAATTTTTAGGTTTCACTCTGTTTTCTCCTATATGGATACATGTAGTTGGAACTCTAAATCAAACACGGTTTGTGCTAGCTCTTTGAAACTTGACACAATAAAGTAGTTCCAAGTTCTATCTCTATGGTTTGTTTCTTATTGATGTATCCCTAAGCAGAGACTGGCGATAATCACTTTCATGGAAAGGGGTTGCCAAGCTTCCAAAAAACTATGAGTTTCCTGAAATCTCAGCACACATTTTTTCACCCAATCTGGATGACACTTTCAGGTAATGATCAGTACCTCAATCCCACTTGGCACACCAAATTTCGTTCTTCTCGGTTAAACCGTTCGTTGGCAGTAACCGTTTTAATATTTAGGTTTCAATCTGTTTTCTCCTATATGGGTGCATGTTGTTGGAACTCTAAATCAAACACGGTTTGTGCTACCTCTTTGAAACTTGACACAATAAATAAGTTCCAAGTTCTATCTCTATGGTTTGTTTCCTATTGATGTAGCCCTAAGCAGAGACTGGCGCAAATCACTTTCATGGAAAGGGGTTGCCAAGGTTCCAAAAAACTACGAGTTTCCTGAAATCTCAGCACACATTTTTTCACCCAACCTTGATGACACTTTCAGGTAATGATCACTACCCCAATCCCAGTTGGCTCACCAAATTTGGTTCTTCTAGGATAAACCGTTTGTTGGCAGTAACAGTTCAACTTTTTAGGTTTCACTCTGTTTTCTCTTATATGGATACATGTATTTGGAACTCTAAATCAAAGACCACATGTGCTAGCTCTTTGAAACTTGACACAATAAAGTAGTTCCAAGTTCTATCTCTATGGTTTGTTTCCTATTGATGTAGCCCTAAGCAGAGACTGGAGCACATCACTTTCATGGAAAGGGGTTGCCAAGCTTCCAAAAAACTACGAGTTTCCTGAAATCTCAGCACACAATTTTTCATCCAATCTTGATGACACTTTCAGGTAATGATCAGTACCCCAGTCCCACTTGGCACACAAATTTCGTTCTTCTAGGTTAAATCGTTCGTTGGCAGTAACGGTTTTAATTTTTAGGTCTCACTCCGTTTTCTCCTCTATGGATACATGTTGTTGGAACTCTAAATCAAACACGGTTTGTGCTAGCTCTTTGAAACTTGACACAGTAAAGAAGTTCCAAGTTCTATCTCTATGGTTTGTTTCCTATTGATGTAGCCCTAAGTAGAGACTGGCACAAATTACTTTCATGGAAAGGGGTTGCCAAGCTTCCAAAAAACTACGAGTTTCCTGAAATCTCAGCACATATGTTTTCCCCCAATCTTCATGACACTTTCAGGTAATGATCAGTACCGCAACGCCACTTGGCTCACCAAATTTCATTGTTCTAGTTTAAACGGTTCGTTGGCAGTAACAGTTTTAATTTTAGGTGTCACTCCGTTTTCTCCTATATTGTTACATGTAGTTGGAACTCTAAATCAAACACGGTTTGTGCTAGCTCTTTGAAACTTGACACAATAAAGAAGTTCCAAGTTCTATCTCTGTGGTTTGTTTCCTATTGATGTAGCCCTAAGCAGAGACTGGCGCAAATCACTTTCATGGAAAGGGGTTGCCAATCTTCCAAAAAACTCCGAGTTTCCGGATATCTCAGCACACATTTTCTCACCCAATATTGATGACACGTTCAGGTAATGATCAGTACCCCAATCCCACTTGTATCACCTAATTTCGTTCTTCTAGGTTAAACCGTTCGTTGGCAGTAACAGTTTTAATTTTTAGGTTTCACTCTGTTTTCTCCAATATGGTTACATGTTGTTGGAACTCTAAATCAAACACGGTTTGTGCTAGCTCTTTGAAACTTGACATAATAAAGTAGTTCCAAGTTCTATCTCTATGGTTTGTTTCCTATTGATGTAGCTCTAAGCAGACACTGGCGCAAATCCCCTTCATGGAAAGGGGTTGCCAAGCTTCCTAGAAACTACGAGTTTCCTGAAATCTCAGCACACATTTTTTCACCCAATCTTGATGACACTTTCAGGTAATGATCAGTACCCCAATCCCACTTGGCACACCAAATTTCGTTCTTCTAGTTAAAACCGTTTGTTGGCATTATCAGTCCTAATTTTTAGGTTTTACTCTGTTTTCTCCTATATGGATACATGTAGTTGGAACTCTAAATCAAAGACCGCTTGTGCTAGCTCTTTGAAACTTGACACAATAAAGTAGTTCCAAGTTCTATCTCTATGGTTTGTTAACTATGGATGTAGCCTTAAGCAGAGACTGGCGCAAATCACTTTCATGGAAAGGGTTGGCCAAGCTTACAAAAAACTACGAGTTTCCTGAAATCTCAGCACACATTTTTTCAACCAATCTGGATGACACTTTCAGTTAATGATCAGCACCCCAATCCCACTTGGCACACCAAATTTCGTTCTTCTAGGTTAAACCGTTCATTGGCAGTAACAGTTTTAATTTTTAGGTTTCACTCTGTTTTCTACTATATGGGTACATGTATTTGGAACTCTAAATCAAACACGGTTTGTGCTAGCTCTTTGAAACTTGACACAATAAAGAAGTTCCAAGTCCTATCTCTGTGGTTTGTTTCCTATTGATGTTGCCCTAAGCAGAGACTGGCGCAAATCACTTTCATGGAAAGGGGTTGCCAAGCTTCCAAAAAACTATGAGTTTCCTGAAATCTCAGCACACGTTTTTTCACCCAATCTTTATCACAGGTTCAGGTAATGATCAGCACCCCAATCCCACTTGGCTCACCAAATTTCGTTCTTCTAGGTTAAACCGTTCATTGGCAGTAACAGTTTTAATTTTTAGGTTTCACTCTGTTTTCTCCTATATGGATACATGTAGTTAGAACTCTAAATCAAACACGGTTTGTGCTAGCTCTTTGAAACTTGACACAATAAAGTAGTTCCAAGTTCTATCTCTATGGTGTGTTTCCTATTCATGTAGCCCTAAGCAGAGACTGGCGCAAAGCACGTTAATGGAAAGGGGTTGCCAAGCTTCCAAAAAATTACGTGTTTCCTGAAATCTCATCACACATTTTTTCACCCAATCCTGATGACACTTTCAGGTAATGATCAGTACCCCAATCCCACTTGGCTCACAAAATTTCGTTCTTCTAGTTTAAACCGTTCGTTGGCAGTAACCATTTTAATTTTTAGGTTTCACTCTGTTTTCTCCTATATGGGTACATGAAGTTGGAACTCTAAATCAAACACGGTTTGTGCTACCTCTTTGAAACTTGACACAATAAAGAAGTTCCAAATTCTATCTCTATGGTTTGTTTCCTATTGATGTAGCCCTAAGCAGAGACTGGCGCAAATCACTTTCATGGAAAAGAGTTGCCAACCTTCCAAAAACTACGAGTTTCCTGAAATCTCAGCACACATTTTTTGACCCAATCTTGATGACACGTTCAGGTAATGATCAGTACCCGAATCCCACTTGGCTCACCAAATTTCGTTCTTCTAGGTTAAACCGTTCGTTGGCAGTAACAGTTTTAATTTTTAGGTTTCACTCTGTTTTCTCCTATATGGATGCATATATTTGGAACGCTAAATCAAAGACGGTTTGTGCTAGCTCTTTGAAACTTGACACAATAAAGAAGTTCCAAGTTCTATCTCTATGGTTTGTTTCCTATTGATGTAGCCCTAAGCAGAGACTGGCGCAAATCACGTTATTGGAAAGGGGTTGCCAAGCTTCCAAAAAACAACGAGTTTCCTGAAATCTCAGCACACATTTTTTCACCCAATCTTGATGACACTTTCAGGTAATGATCAGTACCCCAATCCCACTTGGCTCACCAAATTTCGTTCTTCTAGGTTAAACCGTTCGTCGGCAGTAACCGTTTTATTTTTTAGGTTTCACTCTGTTTTCTCCTATATGGGTACATGTAGTTGGAACTCTAAATCAAACACGGTTTGTTCTACCTCTTTGAAACTTGACAAAATAAAGAAGTTCCAAGTTCTATCTCTATGGTTTGTTTCCTATTGATGTAGCCCTAAGCAGAGACTGGCGCAAATCACTTTCATGGAAAGGGGTTGCCAAGCTTCCAAAAAACTATGAGTTTCCTGAAATATCAGTAGACATTTTTTCACCCAATCTTGATGACACGTTCAGGTAATGATCAGTACCCCGATCCCACTTGGCTCACCAAATTTCGTTCTTCTAGGTTAAACTGTTCGTTGGCAGTAACCGTATTAATTTTTAGGTTTCACTCGGTTTTCTCCTATATGGGTACATGTAGTTGGAACTCTAAATCAACCAAGGTTTGTGCTACCTCTTTGAAACTTGACACAGTAAATAAGTTCCAAGTTCTATCTCTATGGTTTTTTTCTTATTGATGTAGCACTAAGCAGAGACTGGCGCATATCACTTTCATGGAAAGGGGTTGCCAAGCTTCAAAAAAACTACGAGTTTCCTGAAATCTCAGCACACATTTTTTGACCCAATCTTGATGACACGTTCAGGTAATGATCAGCACCCCAATCCCACTTGGCTCACCAAATTTCGTTCTTCTAGGTTAAACCATTCGTTGGCAGTAACAGTTTTAATTTTTAGGTTTCACTCTGTTTTCTCCTATATGGATACATGTAGTTAGAACTCTAAATCAAACACGGTTTGTGCTAGCTCTTTGAAACTTGACACAATAAAGTAGTTCCATGTTCTATCTCTATGGTGTGTTTCCTATTCATGTAGCCCTAAGCAGAGACTGGCGCAAAGCACGTTAATTGAAAGGGGTTGCCAAGCTTCCAAAAAACTACGAGTTTCCTGAAATCTCATCACACATTTTTTCACCCAATCTTGATGACACTTTCAGGTAATGATCAGCACCCCAATCCCACTTGGCACACCAAATTTCATTCTTCTAGGTTAAACCGTTCTTTGGCAGTAATAGTTTGAATTTTTAGGTTTCACTCTGTTTTCTACTATATGGTACATGTAGTTTGAACTCTAAATCAAAGACCGCTTGTGCTAGCTCTTTGAAACTTGACACAATAAAGTAGTTCCAAGTTCTATCTCTATGGTTTGTTTCCTATTGATGTAGCCCTAAGCAGAGACTGGCGCAAATCACTTTCATGGAAAGGGGTTGCCAAGGTTCCAAAAAACTACGAGTTTCCTGAAATCTCAGCACACATTTTTTCTCCCAACCTTGATGACACTTTCAGGTAATGATCACTACCCCAATGCCAGTTGGCTCACCAAATTTGGTTCTTCTAGGTTAAACCGTTTGTTGGCAGTAACAGTTCAACTTTTTAGGTTTCACTCTGTTTTCTCTTATATGGATACATGTATTTGGAACTCTAAATCAAAGACCGCATGTGCTAGCTCGTTGAAACTTGACACAATAAAGTAGTTCCAAGTTCTATCTCTATGGTTTGTTTCCTATTGATGTAGCCCTAAGCAGAGACTGGAGCACATCACTTTCATGGAAAGGGGTTGCCAAGCTTCCAAAAAACTACGAGTTTCCTGAAATCTCAGCACACAATTTTTCATCCAATCTTGATGACACTTTCAGGTAATGATCAGTACCCCAGTCCCACTTGGCACACAAATTTCGTTCTTCTAGGTTAAATCGTTCGTTGGCAGTAACGGTTTTAATTTTTAGATCTCACTCCGTTTTCTCCTCTATGGATACATGTAGTTGGAACTCTAAATCAAACACGGTTTGTGCTAGCTCTTTGAAACTTGACACAGTAAAGAAGTTCCAAGTTCTATCTCTATGGTTTGTTTCCTATTGATGTAGCCCTAAGTAGAGACTGGCACAAATTACTTTAATGGAAAGGGGTTGCCAAGCTTCCAAAAAACTACGAGTTTCCTGAAATCTCAGCACATATGTTTTCCCCCAATCTTCATGACACTTTCAGGTAATGATCAGTACCGCAACGCCACTTGGCTCACCAAATTTCATTCTTCTAGTTTAAACGGTTCGTTGGCAGTAACAGTTTTAATTTTAGGTTTCACTCCGTTTTCTCCTATATGGTTACATGTAGTTGGAACTCTAAATCAAACACGGTTTGTGCTAGCTCTTTGAAACTTGACACAATAAAGAAGTTCCAAGTTCTATCTCTGTGGTTTGTTTCCTATTGATGTAGCCCTAAGCAGAGACTGGCGCAAATCACTTTCATGGAAAGGGGTTGCCAATCTTCCAAAAAACTCCGAGTTTCCGGAAATCTCAGCACACATTTTTTCACCCAACCTTGATGACACTTTCAGGTAATGATCACTACCCCAATCCCAGTTGGCTCACCAAATTTGGTTCTTCTAGGTTAAACCGTTTGTTGGCAGTAACAGTTCAACTTTTTAGGTTTCACTCTGTTTTCTCTTATATGGATACATGTATTTGGAACTCTAAATCAAAGACCGCATGTGCTAGCTCGTTGAAACTTGACACAATAAAGTAGTTCCAAGTTCTATCTCTATGGTTTGTTTCCTATTGATGTAGCCCTAAGCAGAGACTGGAGCACATCACTTTCATGGAAAGGGGTTGCCAAGCTTCCAAAAAACTACGAGTTTCCTGAAATCTCAGCACACAATTTTTCATCCAATCTTGATGACACTTTCAGGTAATGATCAGTACCCCAGTCCCACTTGGCACACAAATTTCGTTCTTCTAGGTTAAATCGTTCGTTGGCAGTAACGGTTTTAATTTTTATATCTCACTCCGTTTTCTCCTCTATGGATACATGTAGTTGGAACTCTAAATCAAACACGGTTTGTGCTAGCTCTTTGAAACTTGACACAGTAAAGAAGTTCCAAGTTCTATCTCTATGGTTTGTTTCCTATTGATGTAGCCCTAAGTAGAGACTGGCACAAATTACTTTCATGGAAAGGGGTTGCCAAGCTTCCAAAAAAACTACGAGTTTCCTGAAATCTCAGCACATATGTTTTCCCCCAATCTTCATGACACTTTCAGGTAATGATCAGTACCCCAATCCCACTTGGCACACCAAATTTCGTTCTTCTAGTTAAAACCGTTTGTTGGCATTATCAGTCCTAATTTTTAGGTTTCACTCTGTTTTCTACTATATGGGTACATGTAGTTTGAACTCTAAATCAAAGACCGCTTGTGCTAGCTCTTTGAAACTTGACACAATAAAGTAGTTCCAAGTTCTATCTCTATGGTTTGTTTCCTATTGATGTAGCCCTAAGCAGAGACTGGTGCAAATCACTTTCATGGAAAGGGGTTGCCAAGCTTCCAAAAAACTACGAGTTTCCTGAAATCTCAGCACACATTTTTTTCACCAATCTGGATGACACTTTCAGGTAATGATCAGCATCCCAATCCCACTTGGCACACCAAATTTCGTTCTTCTAGGTTAAACCGTTCGTTGGCAATAACAGTTTTAATTTTTAGGTTTCACTCTGTTTTCTACTATATGGGTACATGTAGTTGGAACTCTAAATCAAACACGGTTTGTGCTAGCTCTTTGAAACTTGACACAATAAAATAGTTCCAAGTTCTATCTCTATGGTTCGTTTCCTATTGATGTAGCCCTAAGCAGAGACTGGCGCAAATCACGTTATTGGAAAGGGGTTGCCAAGCTTCCAAAAAACAACGAGTTTCCTGAAATCTCAGCACACATTTTTTCACCCAATCTTGATGACACTTTCAGGTAATGATCAGTACCCCAATCCCACTTGGCTCACCAAATTTCGTTCTTCTAGGTTAAACCGTTCGTCGGCAGTAACCATTTTATTTTTTGGTTTCACTCTGTTTTCTCCTATATGGGTACATGTAGTTGGAACTCTAAATCAAACACGGTTTGTTCTACCTCTTTGAAACTTGACACAATAAAGAAGTTCCAAGTTCTATCTCTATGGTTTGTTTCCTATTGATGTAGCCCTAAGCAGAGACTGGCGCAAATCACTTTCATGGAAAGGGGTTGCCAAGCTTCCAAAAAACTATGAGTTTCCTGAAATCTCAGCAGACATTTTTTCACCCAATCTTGATGACACGTTCAGGTAATGATCAGTACCCCAATCCCACTTGGCTCACCAAATTTCGTTCTTCTAGGTTAAACTGTTCATTGGCAGTAACCGTTTTAATTTTTAGGTTTCACTCTGTTTTCTCCTATATGGGTACATGTAGTTGGAACTCTAAATCAACCAAGGTTTGTGCTACCTCTTTGAAACTTGACACAGTAAATAACTTCCAAGTTCTATCTCTATGGTTTGTTTCCTATTGATGTAGCCCTAAGCAGAGACTGGCGCAAATCACTTCCATGGAAAGGGGTTGGCAAGCTTCCAAAAATCTACGAGTTTCCTGAAATTTCAGCACACATTTTTTCACCCAATCTTGATGACACGTTCAGGTAATGATCAGTACCCCAATCCCACTTGGCTCACCAAATTTCGTTCTTCTAGGTAAAACCGTTCGTTGGCAGTAACAGTTCTAATTTTTAGGTTTCACTCTGTTTTCTCCTATATGGATACATGTAGTTGGAACTCTAAATCAAACACGGTTTGTGCTATCTCTTTGAAACTTGACACAATAAAGTAGTTCTAAGTTCTATCTCTATGTTTTTTTTCTTATTGATGTATCCCTAAGCAGAGACTGTTGCAAATCACATTCATGGAAAGGGGTTGCCAAGCTTCCAAAAAAGTATGAGTTTCCTGAAATCTCAGCACACATTCTTTCACCCAATCTGGATGACACTTTCAGGTAATGATCAGTACCTCAATCGCACTTGGCACACCAAATTTCGTTCTTCTAGGTTAAACCGTTCTTTGGCAGTAACAGTTTTAATGTTTAGGTTTCACTCTCTTTTCTCCTATATGGGTACATGTTGTTGGAACTCTAAATCAAACACGGTTTGTGCTAGCTCTTTGAAACTTGACACAATAAAGTAGTTCCATGTTCTATCTCTATGGTGTGTTCCCTATTGATGTAGCCCTAAGCAGACACTGGCGCAAATCAATTTCATGGAAAGGGGTTGCCAAGCTTCCAAAAAACGAGTTTCCTGAAATCTCAGCACACATTTTTTCACCCAATCTTGATGACACGTTCAGGTAATGATCAGTCCCCCAATCCCACTTGGCTTACCAAATTTCGATCTTCTAGGTTAAACCGTTCGTTGGCAGTAACAGTTTTAATTTTTAGGTTTCACTCTGTTTTCTCCTATATGGGTACATGTAGTTGGAACTCTAAATCAAACACGGTTTGTGCTAGCTCTTTGAAACATGACACAATAAAGTAGTTCCAAGTTGTATCTCTATGGTTTGTTTCCTATTGATGTAGCCCTAAGCAGAGACTGGCAAAAATCACTTTCATGGAAAGGGGTTGCCAAGCTCCCAAAAAACTACGAGTTTCCTGAAATCTCAGCACACATTTTTTCACCCAATCTTGATGACACCTTCAGGTAATGATCAGTACCCCAATCCCACTTGGCTCACCTAATTTTGTTCTTCTAGGTTAAACCGTTCGTTGGCAGTAACCGTTTTAATTTTTAGGTTTCACTCTGTTTTCTCCTATATGGGTACATGTAGTTGGAACTCTAATTCAAACACGGTTTGTGCTAGCTCTTTGAAACTTGACACAATAAAGTAGTTCCAAGTTCTATCTCTATGGTTTGTTTCCTATTGATGTAGCCCTAAGCAGCGACTGGCACAAATCACTTTCATTGACAGGGGTTGCCAAGCTTCCAAAAAACTACGAGTTTCCTGAAATCTCAGCACACATTTTTTCACCCAATCTGGATGACACTTCCAGGTAATGATCAGTACCCCAATCCCACTTGGCTCACCCAATTTTGTTCTTCTAGGTTAAACCGTTCGTTGGCAGTAACAGTTTTAGTTTTTAGGTTTCACTCTGTTTTCTCCTATATGGATACATGTAGTTGGAACTCTAAATCAAAGACGGTTTGTGGTAGCTCTTTGAAACTTGACACAATAAATAGTTCCAAGTTCTATCTCTATGGTTTGTTTCCTATTGATATAGCCCTAAGAAGAGACGGGCGCAAATCACTTTCATGGAAAGGGGTTGCCAAGCTTCCAAAAAACTACGAGTTTCCTGAAATCTCAGCACACATTTTTTCACCCAATATGGATGACACTTTCAGGTAATGATCAGTACCTCAATCACACTTGGCACACCAAATTTCGTTCTTCTAGGTTAAACCGTTCTTTGGGAGTAACAGTTTTAATTTTTAGGTTTCACTCTGTTTTCTCCTATATGGGTACATGTAGTTGGAACTATTAATCAAACACGGTTTGTGCTTGCTCTTTGAAACTTGACACAATAAAGTAGTTCCAGGTTCTATCTCTATGGTGTGTTTCCTATTGATGTAGCCATAAGCAGAGACTGGCGCAAATCACTTTCATGGAAAGGGGTTGCCAAGCTTCCAAAAAACTACGTGTTTCCTGAAATCTCATCACACATTTTTTCACCCAATCTTGATGACACTTTCAGGTAATGATCAGCACCCCAATCCCACTTGGCACACCAAATTTCATTCTTCTAGGTTAAACCGTTCCTTGGCAGTAACAGTTTTAATTTTTAGGTTTCACTCTGTTTTCTACTATATGGGTACATGTAGTTGGAACTCTAAATCAAACACGGTTTGTGCTAGCTCTTTGAAAGTCGACACAATAAAGAAGTTCCAAGTTCTATCTCTATGGTTTGTTTCCTATTGATGTAGCCCTAAGCAGAGACTGGCGCAAATCACTTTCATGGAAAGGGGTTGCCAAGCTTCCAAAAAACTTCGAGTTTCCTGAAATCTCAGCACACATTTTTTCAACCAATCTCGATGACACTTTCAGGTAATGATCAGTACCCCAATCCCACTTGGCTCACCAAATTTCGTTCTTCTAGGTTAAACCGATCGTTGGCAATAACAGTTTTAATTTTTAGGTTTCACTCTGTTTTCTCCTATATGGGTACATGTAGTTGGAACTCTAAATCAAACATGGTTTGTGCTAGCTCTTTGAAACTTGACACAATAAAGTAGTTCCAAGTTCTGTCTCTATGGTTTGTTTCCTATTGATGTAGCCCTAAGCAGAGACTGGCGCAAATCACTTCCATGGAAAGGGGTTGGCAAGCTTCCAAAAATCTACGAGTTTCCTGAAATCTCAGCACACATTTTTTCACCCAATCTTGATGACACTTTCAGTTAATGATCCGTACCCCAATCCCACTTGGCTCACCAAATTTCGTTCTTCTAGGTTAAACCGTTCGTTGGCAGTAACAGTTTTAATTTTTAGGTTTCACTGTTTTCTCCTATATGGGTACATGTATTTGGAACTCTAAATCAAAGACGGTTTGTGCTAGTTCTTTGAAACTTGACACAATAAAGTAGTTCCAAGTTCTATCTCTATGGTTTGTTTCCTATTGATGTATCCCTAAGCAGATACAGGCACACATCACTTTCATGGAAAGGGGTTGCCAAGCTTCCAAAAAACTACGAGTTTCCTGAAATCTCAGGACACATTTTTTCACCCAATCTTGATGACACTTTCAGGTAATGATCAGTACACCAATCCCACTTGGCTCACCAAATTTCGTTCTTCTAGGTTAAACCATTCGTTGGCAGTAACCGTTTTAATTTTTAGGTTTCACTCTGTTTTCTCCTATATGGGTACATGTGGTTGGAACTCTAAATCAAACAGGGTTTGTGCTACCTCTTTAAAACTTGACACAATAAAGTAGTTCCGAGTTCTATCTCTATGTTTTGTTTCCTATTGATGTATCCCTAAGCAGAGACAGGCACACATCACTTTCATGGAAAGGGGTTGCCAAGCTTCCAAAAAACTACGAGTTTCCTGAAATCTCAGGACACATTTTTTCACCCAATCTTCATTGCACTTTCAGGTAATGATCAGTACACCAATCCCAATTGGCTCACCAAATTTCGTTCTTCTAGGTTAAACCGTTCGTTGGCAGTAACCGTTTTAATTTTTAGGTTTCACTCTGTTTTCTCCTATATGGGTACATGTGGTTGGAACTCTAAATCAAACAGGGTTTGTGCTACCTCTTTAAAACTCGACACAATAAAGAAGTTCCGAGTTCTATCTCTATGGTTTGTTTCCTACTGATGTAGCCCTAAGCAGAGACTGTTGCAAATCACATTCATGGAAAGGGGTTGCCAAGCTTCCAAAAAACTATGAGTTTCCTGAAATCTCAGCACACATTCTTTCACCCAATCTGGATGACACTTTCAGGTAATGATCAGTACCTCAATCGCACTTGGCACACCAAATTTCGTTCTTCTAGGTTAAACCGTTCTTTGGCAGTAACAGTTTTAATGTTTAGGTTTCACTCTCTTTTCTCCTATATGGGTACATGTTGTTGGAACTCTAAATCAAACACGGTTTGTGCTAGCTCTTTGAAACTTGACACAATAAAGTAGTTCCATGTTCTATCTCTATGGTTTGTTCCCTATTGATGTAGCCCTAAGCAGAGACTGGCGCAAATCAATTTCATGGAAAGGGGTTGCCAAGCTTCCAAAAAACTACGAGTTTCCTGAAATCTCAGCACACATTTTTTCACCCAATCTTGATGACACGTTCAGGTAATGATCAGTCCCCCAATCCCACTTGGCTTACCAAATTTCGATCTTCTAGGTTAAACCGTTCGTTGGCAGTAACAGTTTTAATTTTTAGGTTTCACTCTTTTTTCTCCTATATGGGTACATGTAGTTGGAACTCTAAATCAAACACGGTTTGTGCTAGCTCTTTGAAACTTGACACAATAAAGTAGTTCCAAGTTCTGTCTCTATGGTTTGTTTCCTATTGATGTAGCCCTAAGCAGAGACTGGCACAAATCACTTTCATGGAAAGGGGTTGCCAAGCTCCCAAAAAACTACGAGTTTCCTGAAATCTCAGCACACATTTTTTCACCCAATCTTGATGACACCTTCAGGTAATGATCAGTACCCCAATCCCACTTGGCTCACCAAATTTTGTTCTTCTAGGTTAAACCGTTCGTTGGCAGTAACCGTTTTAATTTTTAGGTTTCACTCTGTTTTCTCCTATATGGGTACATGTAGTTGGAACTCTAAATCAAACACGGTTTGTGCTAGCTCTTTGAAACTTGACACAATAAAGTAGTTCCAAGTTCTATCTCTATGGTTTGTTTCCTATTGATGTAGCCCTAAGCAGAGACTGGCACAAATCACTTTCATGGAAAGGGGTTGCCAAGCTTCCAAAAAACTACGAGTTTCCTGAAATCTCAGCACACATTTTTTCACCCAATCTTGATGACACTTCCAGGTAATGATCAGTACCCCAATCCCACTTGGCTCACCCAATTTTGTTCTTGTAGGTTAAACCGTTCGTTGGCAGTAACAGTTTTAATTTTTAGGTTTCACTCTGTCTTCTCCTATATGGATACATGTAGTTGGAACTCTAAATCAAAGACGGTTTGTGGTAGCTCTTTGAAACTTGACACAATAAATAGTTCCAAGTTCTATCTCTATGGTTTGTTTCCTATTGATGTAGCCCTAAGAAGAGACGGGCGCAAATCACTTTCATGGAAAGGGGTTGCCAAGCTTCCAAAAAACTACGAGTTTCCTGAAATCTCAGCACACATTTTTTCACCCAATCTGGATGACACTTTCAGGTAATGATCAGTACCTCAATCACACTTGGCACACCAAATTTCGTTCTTCTAGGTTAAACCGTTCTTTGGCAGTAACAGTTTTAATTTTTAGGTTTCACTCTGTTTTCTCCTATATGGGTACATGTAGTTGGAACTATTAATCAAACACGGTTTGTGCTTGCTCTTTGAAACTTGACACAATAAAGTAGTTCCATGTTCTATCTCTATGGTTTGTTTCCTATTGATGTAGCCCTAAGCAGAGACTGGCGCAAATCACTTTCATGGAAAGGGTTTGCCAAGCTTCCAAAAAACTATGAGTTTCCTGACATCTCAGCACACATTTTTTCACCCAATCTTGATGACACTTTCAGGTAATGATCAGTACCTCAATCCCACTTGGCTTACCAAATTTCGTTCTTCTAGGTTAAACCGTTCGTTGGCAGTAACTGTTTTAATTTTTAGGTTTCACTCTGTTTTCTCCTATAAGGGTACATGTAGTTGGAACTCTAAATCAAACACGGTTTGTGCTAGCTCTTTGAAACTTGACACAATAAAGTAGTTCCAAGTTCTATCTCTATGGTTTGTTTCCTATTGATGTAGCCCTAAGCTGAGACTGGCGCAAATCACTTTCATGGAAAGGGGTTGCCAAGCTTCCAAAAAACGAGTTTGCTGAAATCTCAGCACATATTTTTTTCACCCAATCTTGATGACACTTTCAGGTAATGATCAGTACCCCAATCCCACTTGGCTCACCAAATTTCGTTCGTCTAGGTTAAACCGATCGTTGGCAATAACAGTTTTAATTTTTAGGTTTCACTCCGTTTTCTCCTATATGGGTACATGTAGTTGGAACTCTAAATGAAACACGGTTTGTGCTAGCTCTTTGAAACTTGACACAATAAAGTAGTTCCAAGTTCTGTCTCTATGGTTTGTTTCCTATTGATGTAGCCCTAAGCACAGACTGGCGCAAATCACTTCCATGGAAAGGGGTTGGCAAGCTTCCAAAAATCTACGAGTTTCCTGAAATCTCAGCACACATTTTTTCACCCAATCTTGATGACACTTTCAGTTAATGATCCGTACCCCAATCCCACTTGGCTCACCAAATTTCGTTCTTCTAGGTTAAAACGTTCGTTGGCAGTAACAGTTTTAATTTTTAGGTTTCACTGTTTTCTCCTATATGGGTACATGTATTTGAAACTCTAAATCAAAGACGGTTTGTGCTAGCTCTTTGAAACTTGACACAATAAAGTAGTTCCAAGTTCTATCACTATGGTTTGTTTCCTATTGATGTATCCCTAAGCAGAGACAGGCACACATCACTTTCATGGAAAGGGGTTGCCAAGCTTCCAAAAAACTACGAGTTTCCTGAAATCTCAGGACACATTTTTTCACCCAATCTTGATGACACTTTCAGGTAATGATCAGTACACCAATCCCACTTGGCTCACCAAATTTCGTTCTTCTAGGTTAAACCGTTCGTTGGCAGTAACCGTTTTAATTTTTAGGTTTCACTCTGTTTTCTCCTATATGGGTACATGTGGTTGGAACTCTAAATCAAACAGGGTTTGTGCTACCTCTTTAAAACTTGACACAATAAAGTAGTTCCGAGTTCTATCTCTATGTTTTGTTTCCTATTGATGTATCCCTAAGCAGAGACAGGCACACATAACTTTCATGGAAAGGGGTTGCCAAGCTTCCAAAAAACTACGAGTTTCCTGAAATCTCAGGACACATTTTTTCACCCAATCTTCATGACACTTTCAGGTAATGATCAGTACACCAATCCCAATTGGCTCACCAAATTTCGTTCTTCTAGGTTAAACCGTTCGTTGGCAGTAACCGTTTTAATTTTTAGGTTTCACTCTGTTTTCTCCTATATGGGTACATGTGGTTGGAACTCTAAATCAAACAGGGTTTGTGCTACCCCTTTAAAACTCGACACAATAAAGAAGTTCCGAGTTCTATCTCTATGGTTTGTTTCCTACTGATGTAGCCCTAAGCAGAGACTGTTGCAAATCACATTCATGGAAAGGGGTTGCCAAGCTTCCAAAAAACTATGAGTTTCCTGAAATCTCAGCACACATTCTTTCACCCAATCTGGATGACACTTTCAGGTAATGATCAGTACCTCAATCGCACTTGGCACACCAAATTTCGTTCTTCTAGGTTAAACCGTTCTTTGGCAGTAACAGTTTTAATGTTTAGGTTTCACTCTCTTTTCTCCTATATGGGTACATGTTGTTGGAACTCTAAATCAAACACGGTTTGTGCTAGCTCTTTGAAACTTGACACAATAAAGTAGTTCCATGTTCTATCTCTATGGTTTGTTCCCTATTGATGTAGCCCTAAGCAGAGACTGGCGCAAATCAATTTCATGGAAAGGGGTTGCCAAGCTTCCAAAAAACTACGAGTTTCCTGAAATCTCAGCACACATTTTTTCACCCAATCTTGATGACACCTTCAGGTAATGATCAGTACCCCAATCCCACTTGGCTCACCAAATTTTGTTCTTCTAGGTTAAACCGTTCGTTGGCAGTAACCGTTTTAATTTTTAGGTTTCACTCTGTTTTCTCCTATATGGGTACATGTGGTTGGAACTCTAAATCAAACACGGTTTGTGCTAGCTCTTTGAAACTTGACACAATAAAGTAGTTCCAAGTTCTATCTCTATGGTTTGTTTCCTATTGATGTAGCCCTAAGCAGAGACTGGCACAAATCACTTTCATGGAAAGGGGTTGCCAAGCTTCCAAAAAACTACGAGTTTCCTGAAATCTCAGCACACATTTTTTCACCCAATCTTGATGACACTTCCAGGTAATGATCAGTACCCCAATCCCACTTGGCTCACCCAATTTTGTTCTTCTAGGTTAAACCGTTCGTTGGCAGTAACAGTTTTAATTTTTAGGTTTCACTCTGTTTTCTCCTATATGGATACATGTAGTTGGAACTCTAAATCAAAGACGGTTTGTGGTAGCTCTTTGAAACTTGACACAATAAATAGTTCCAAGTTCTATCTCTATGGTTTGTTTCCTATTGATGTAGCCCTAAGAAGAGACGGGCGCAAATCACTTTCATGGAAAGGGGTTGCCAAGCTTCCAAAAAACTACGAGTTTCCTGAAATCTCAGCACACATTTTTTCACCCAATCTGGATGACACTTTCAGGTAATGATCAGTACCTCAATCACACTTGGCACACCAAATTTCGTTCTTCTAGGTTAAACCGTTCTTTGGCAGTAACAGTTTTAATTTTTAGGTTTCACTCTGTTTTCTCCTATATGGGTACATGTAGTTGGAACTATTAATCAAACACGGTTTGTGCTTGCTCTTTGAAACTTGACACAATAAAGTAGTTCCATGTTCTATCTCTATGGTTTGTTTCCTATTGATGTAGCCCTAAGCAGAGACTGGCGCAAATCACTTTCATGGAAAGGGTTTGCCAAGCTTCCAAAAAACTATGAGTTTCCTGACATCTCAGCACACATTTTTTCACCCAATCTTGATGACACTTTCAGGTAATGATCAGTACCTCAATCCCACTTGGCTTACCAAATTTCGTTCTTCTAGGTTAAACCGTTCGTTGGCAGTAACTGTTTTAATTTTTAGGTTTCACTCTGTTTTCTCCTATAAGGGTACATGTAGTTGGAACTCTAAATCAAACACGGTTTGTGCTAGCTCTTTGAAACTTGACACAATAAAGTAGTTCCAAGTTCTATCTCTATGGTTTGTTTCCTATTGATGTAGCCCTAAGCTGAGACTGGCGCAAATCACTTTCATGGAAAGGGGTTGCCAAGCTTCCAAAAAACGAGTTTGCTGAAATCTCAGCACATATTTTTTTCACCCAATCTTGATGACACTTTCAGGTAATGATCAGTACCCCAATCCCACTTGGCTCACCAAATTTCGTTCGTCTAGGTTAAACCGATCGTTGGCAATAACAGTTTTAATTTTTAGGTTTCACTCCGTTTTCTCCTATATGGGTACATGTAGTTGGAACTCTAAATGAAACACGGTTTGTGCTAGCTCTTTGAAACTTGACACAATAAAGTAGTTCCAAGTTCTGTCTCTATGGTTTGTTTCCTATTGATGTAGCCCTAAGCACAGACTGGCGCAAATCACTTCCATGGAAAGGGGTTGGCAAGCTTCCAAAAATCTACGAGTTTCCTGAAATCTCAGCACACATTTTTTCACCCAATCTTGATGACACTTTCAGTTAATGATCCGTACCCCAATCCCACTTGGCTCACCAAATTTCGTTCTTCTAGGTTAAAACGTTCGTTGGCAGTAACAGTTTTAATTTTTAGGTTTCACTGTTTTCTCCTATATGGGTACATGTATTTGAAACTCTAAATCAAAGACGGTTTGTGCTAGCTCTTTGAAACTTGACACAATAAAGTAGTTCCAAGTTCTATCTCTATGGTTTGTTTCCTATTGATGTAGCCCTAAGCAGAGACTGGTGCAAATCACTCTCATGGAAAAGGGTTGCCAAGCTTCTAGAAAACTACGAGTTACCTGAAATCTCAGCACACATTTTTTACCCAATCTTGATGACATTCTCAGGTAATGATCAGTACCCAAATCCCACTTGGCTCACCAAATTTCGTTCTTCTAGGTGAAACCGTTCGTTGGCAGTAACAGTTTTAATTTTTAGGTTTCACTCTGTTTTTTCCTATATGGATACATGTAATTGGAACTCAAAATCAAAGACGGTTTATGCTAGCTCTTTGAAACATGACAAAATGAAGTAGTTCCAAGTTCTATCACTATGGTTTATTTGCTATTGATGTAGCCCTAAGCAGACACGGGCGCAAATCACTTTCATGGAAAGGGGTTGCCAAGCTTCCAAAAAACTACGAGTTTCCTGAAATCTCAGCACACATTTTTTTCACCTAATTTTTATGACACGTTCAGGTAATGATCAGTACCCCAATTCCACTTGGCTCACCAAATTTCGTTCTTCTAGGTTAAACCGTTCGTTGGCAGTAACAGTTTTAATTTTTAGGTTTCACTCTGTTTTCGCCTATATGGATACATGTAGTTGGAACTCTAAATCAAACACGGTTTGTGCTAGCTCTTTGAAACTTGACACAATACAGTAGTTCCAAGTTACATCTCTATGCTTTGTTTCCTATTGATGTAGCCATAAGCAGAGACCGGCGCAAATCACTTTCATGGAAAGGGGTTGCTAGGCTTCCAAAAAACTACGAGTTTCCTGAAATCTCAGCACACATTTTTTCACCCAATCTTGATGACACTTTCAGGTAATGATCAGTACCCCAATCCCACTTGGCTCACCAAATTTCGTTCTTCTAGGTTAAACCGTTCGTTGGCAGTAACAGTTTTGATTTTTAGGTTTCACTCTGTTTTCTCCTATATGCATACATTAGTTGGAACTAGAAATCAAACAAGGATTGGGCTAGCTCTTTGAAACTTGACAGAATAAAGTAGTTCCAAGTTCTATCTCTATGGTTTGTTTCCTATTGATGTAGCCCTAAGCAGAGACTGGCGCAAATCACTTTCATGGAAAGGGTTTGCCGAGTTTCTAAAAAACTACGAGTTTCCTGAAATCTCAGCATACATTTTTGCACCCAATCTTGAAGACACTTTCAGGTAATGATCAGTACCCCATTCCCACTTGGCTCACCAAATTTCGTTCTTCTAGGTTAAAGTGTTCGTTGGCAGTAACAGTTTTAATTTTTAGGTTTCAATCTGTTTTCTCGTATATGGATACATGTAGTTGGAACTCTAAATCAAACACGGTTTGTACTAGCGCTTTGAAACTTGAAACAATAAAGTAGTTCCAAGTTCCATCTCTATGGTTTGTTTCCTATTGATATATCCCTAAGCAGAGACTGGCGCAAATCACTTTCATGGAAAGGGGTTGCTGAGTTTCTAAAAAACTACGAGTTTCCTGAAATCTCAGCATACATTTTTTCACCCAATCTTGAAGACACTTTCAGGTAATGATCAGCACCCCATTCTCACTTGGCTCACCAAATTTCATTCTTCTAGGTTAAACTGTTCGTTGGCAGTAACAGTTTTAATTTTTAGGTTTAACTCTGTTTTCTCCTATATGGATACATGTAGTTGGAACTCTAAATCAAACACGGTTTGTGCTAGCTCTTTGAAACTTGACACAATAAAGTAGTTCCAAGTTCTATCTCTATGGTTTGTTTCCTATTGATGTAGCCCTTAGCAGAGACTGGCGCAAATCACTTTCATGGAAAGGGGTTGCCTAGCTTCCAAAAAACTATGAGTTTCCTGAAATCTCAGCACATATTTTTTCACCCAATTTGGATGACACTTTCAGGTAATGATCAGTACCCCAATCCCACTTGGCTCACCAAATTTCGCTCTTCTAGGTTAAACCGTTCATTGGCAGTAACAGTTTTAATTTTTAGGTTTCACTCTGTTTTCTCCTATATGGATACATGACGTTGGAACTCTAAATCAAACACGGTTTCAGCTAGCTCTTTGAAACTTTACACATTAAAGTAGTTGCAAGTTGTATTTCTATGCTTTGTTTCCTATTGATGTAGCCCTAAGCAGAGACTGGCGCAAATCACTTTCATGGAAAGGGTTTTCCAAGCTTCTAAAAAACTATGAGTTTCCTGAAAACTCAGCACACATTTTTTCACCCAGTATTGATGACACTTTCAGGTAATGATCAGAACCCCAATCCCACTTGGCTCACCAAATTTCGTTCTTCTAGGTTAAACCGTTCGTTGGCAGTAACAGTTTTAATTTTTAGGTTTCACTAGGTTTTCTCCTATATGGATACATATAGTTGGAACTCTACATCAAACACAGTTTGTGCTAGCTCTTTGAAACTTGAAACAATAAATTAGTTCCAAGTTCCATCTCTATGGTTTGTTTTTTATTGATGTAGCCCTAAGCAGAGACTGGCGCAAATCACTTTCATGAAAGGGGTTGCCAAGCTTCCAAAAAACTACGAGTTTCCTGAAATCTCTGCACACATTTTTTTCACCCAATCTTGATGACACGTTCAGGTAATGATCAGTACCCCAATCCCACTTGGCTCACCAAATTTCGTTCTTCTTGGTTAAAGTGTTCGTTGGCAGTAACAGTTTTAATTTTTAGGTTTCACTCTGTTTTCGCCTATATGGATACATGTAGTTGGAACTCTAAATCAAACACGTTTTGTGCTAGCTCTTTGAAACTTGACACAATAAAGTAGATCCAAGTTCTTTCACTATGGTTTGTTTCCTATTGATGTAGCCCTAAACAGAGATGGGCGCAAATCACTTTCATGGAAAGGGGTTGCCAAGCTTCCAAAAAACTACGAGTTTTCTGAAATCTCAGCTCACGTTTTTTCACACAGTATTGATGACACTTTCAGGTAATGATCAGTACCCCAATCCCACTTGGCTCACCAAATTTCGTTCTCTTAGGTTAAACTGTTCGTTGGCAGTAACAGTTTTAATATTTATGTTTCACTCTGTTTTCTCCTATGTGGATACATGTAGTTGGAACTCTACATCAAACACGGTTTGTGCTAGCTCTTTGAAACTTGAAAAAATAAAGTAGTTCCAAGTTCCATCTCTATCGTTTGTTTCCTACTGATGTATCCCTAAGCAGAGACTGGCGCAAATCACTTTCATGAAAGGGGTTGCCAAGCTTCCAAAAAACTACGAGTTTCCTGAAATCTCAGCATACATTTTTTTCACCCAATCTTGATGACTCGTTCAGGTAATGATCAGTACCCCAATCACACTTGGCTGACCAAATTTCGTTCTTCTTGGTTAAACCGTTCGTTGGCAGTAACAGTTTTAATTTTTAGGTTTCACTCTGTTTTCGCCTATATGGATAAATGTAGTTGGAACTCTAAATCAAACACGGTTTGTGCCAGCTCTTTGAAACTTGACACAATAAAGTAGTTCCAAGTTGTATCACTATGGTTTGTTTCCTATTGATGTAGCCCTAAGCAGAGACGGGCGCAAATCACTTTCATGGAAAGGGGTTGCCAAGCTTCCAAAAAACTACGAGTTTTCTGAAATCTCAGCACACGTTTTTTCACCCAGTATTGATGACACTTTCAGGTAATGATCAGTAACCCAATCCCACTTGGCTCACCAAATTTCGTTCTCTTAGGTTAAACTGTTCGTTGGCAGTAACATTTTTAATATTTAGGTTTCACTCTGTTTTCTCCTATATGGATACATGTAGTTGGAACTCTACATCAAACACGGTTTGTGCTAGCTCTTTGAAACTTGAAACAATAAAGTAGTTCCAAGTTCCATCTCTATGGTTTGTTTCCTATTGATGTATCCCTAAGCAGAGACTGGCGCAAATCACTTTCATGAAAGGGGTTGCCAAGCTTCCAAAAAACTACGAGTTTCCTGAAATTTCAGCACACATTTTTTCACATAATCTTGATGACACTTTCAGGTATTGATCAGTACCCCAATCACACTTGGCTCACCAAATTTCGTTCTTCTAGGTTAAACCGTTCGTTGGCAGTAACAGTGTTAATTTTTAGGTTTCACTCTGTTTTCGCCTATATGGATACATGTAGTTGGAACTCTAAATCAAACACGGTTTGTGCCAGCTCTTTGAAACTTGACACAATAAAGTAGTTCCAAGTTGTATCTCTATGGTTTGACTCCTATTGATGTAGCCCTAAGCAGAGAATGGCGCAAATCACTTTCATGGAAATGGGTTGCCAGACTTCTAAAAAACTACGAGTTTCCTGAAATCTCAGCACACATTTTTTCACCCAATCTTGATGACACTTTCAGGTAATGATCAGAACCGCAATCCCACTTGGCTCACCATATTTCGTTCTTCTAGGTTAAACCATTCGTTGGCAGTAAGAGTTTTAATTTTTAGGTTTCACTCTGGTTTCTCCTATATGGATACATGTATTTGGAACTCTAAATCAAACACGGTTTGTGCTAGCTCTTTGATACTTGACACAATATAGTAGTTCCAAGTTATATTTCTATGCTTTGTTTCCTATTGATGTAGCCCTAAGCAGAGACCGGCGCAAATTACTTTCATGGAACCGGGTTGCCAAGCTTCCAAAAAACTACGAGTTTTCTGAAATCTCAGCACACATTTTTTCACCCAACCTTGATGACACTTTTTGGTAATGATCAGTACCCCAATCCCACTAGGCTCACCAAATTTCGTTCTTCTAGGTTAAACCGTTCGTTGCCAGTAACAGTTTAAATTTTTAGATTTCACTCTGTTTTCTACTGTATGGATACATGTAGTTGGAACTCTAAATCAAACACGGTTTGTGCTAGCTCTTTGATACTTGACACAATAAAGTAGTTCCAAGTTCTATCCCTATGGTTTGTTTCCTATTGATGTAGCCCTAAGCAGAGACTGGCGCAAATCACTTTCATGGAAAGGGGTTGCCAAGCTTCTAAAAAAACTATGAGTTTCCTGAAATGTCAGCACACATTTTTTCACCCAAACTTGATGACACGTTCAGGTAATGATCAGTACCCCAATCCCACTTGGCTCAACAAATTTCGTTCTTCTAGGTTAAACCGTTCCTTGGCAGTAACAGTTTTAATTTTTAGGTTTCACTCTGTTTTTTCCTATATGGATACATGTAATTGGAACTCTAAATCAAAGACGGTACATGCTAGCTCTTTGAAACTTGACACAATAAAGTAGTTCCAAGTTCTATCTCTAAGGTTTGTTTCCTATTGATGTAGCCCTAAGCTGAGACTGGTGCAAATCACTTTCATGGAAAGGGGTTGCCAAGCTTCTAAAAAACTATGAGTTTCCTGAAATCTCAGCACACGTTTTTTCACCCAGTCTTCATGACACTTTCAGGTAATGATCAGTACCCCAATCCCACTTGGCTCACCAAATTTCGTTCTTCTAGGTTAAACCATTCGTTGGCAGTAACAGTTTTAATTTTTAGGTTTCATTCTGTTTTCGCCTATATGGATACATGTATTTGGAACTCTAAATCAAAGACCGTTTATGCTAGCTCTTTGAAACTTGACACAATATAGTAGTTCCAAGTTCTATCTCTATGGTTTGTTTCCTATTGATGTAGCCCTAAGCAGAGACTGGCACACATCACTTTCACAGTAAAGGGGTTGCCAAGCTATCAAAAAACTACGAGTTTACTGAATCTCAGCACACATTTTATCAGCCAATCTTGATGACACTTTCAGGTAATGATCAGAACCGCAATCCCACTTGGCTCACCATATTTCGTTCTTATAGGTTAAACGGTTCGTTGGCAGTAAAAGTTTTAATTTTTAGGTTTCACTCTGTTTTCTCCTATATGGATACATATATTTGGAACTCTAAATCAAACACGGTTTGTGCTAGCTCTTTCAAACTTGCCACAATAAAGTAGTTCCAAGTTCTATCACTATGGTTTGTTACCTATTGATGTAGCCCTAAGCAGAGACCAGCGAAAATCACTTTCATGTAAAGGGGTTGCCAAGCTTCCAAATAACTATGAGTTTCCTGAAATCTCAGCACCCATTTTTTCACCCAATCTTGATGACACATTCAGGTAATGATCAGTACCCGAATCCCACTTGGCTCACCAAATTTCGTTCTTCTAGGTTAAACCGTTCTTTGGCAGTAACAGTTTTAATTTTTAGGTTTCACTCTGTTTTCTCCTATATGGATACATGTAGTTGGAACTCTAAATCTAACACGGTTTTTGCTAGCACTTTGAAACTTGACACAATAAAGTAGTTCCAAGTTCTATCTCTATGGTTTGTTTTTTATTGATGTAGCCCTAAGTAGAGACTGGCGCAAATCACTTTCATGGAAAGGGGTTGCCAAGCTTCCAAAAAACTACGGGTTTCCTGAAATCTCAGCACACATTTTTTCACCCAATCTGGATGACACTTTCAGGTAATGATCAGTACCCCAATCCCACTTGGCTCACCAAATTTCCTTCTTCTAGGTAAAACCGTTCGTTGGCAGTAACAGTTTTAATTTTTAGGTTTCACTCTGTTTTCTCCAATATATATAAATGTAGTTGGAACTGTAAATCTAACACGGTTTTTGCTAGCACTTTGAAATTGACACAATAAAGTAGTTCCAAGTTCTATCTCTATGGTTTGTTTTTTATTAATGTAGCCCTAAGCAGAGACTGGCGCAAATCACTTTCATGGAAAGGGGTTACCAAGCTTACAAAAAACTTCGAGTTTCCTGAAATCTCAGCACACATTTTTTCACCCAATCTGGATGACACTTTCAGGTAGTTATCAGTACCCCAATCCCACTTGGCTCACTAAATTTCGTTCTTCTAGGTTAAACCGTTCGTTGGCAGTAACAGTTTTAATTTTTAGGTTTCACTCTGTTTTCTCCTATATGGATACATGTAGTTGTAACTCTAAATCTAACACGGTTTGTGCTAGCTCTTTGAAACTTGACAATATAAAGTAGTTCCAAGTTCTATCTCTATGGTTTGTTTCCTATTGATGTAGCCCTAAGCAGAGACTGGCGTAAATCACTTACATTGAAAGGGGTTGCCAAGCTTCCAAAAAACTACGAGTTTCCTGAAATCTCAGCACATATTTTTTCACCCAATGTTGATGGCACTTTCAGGTAATGATCAGTAACCCAATCCCACTTGGCTCACCAAACTTCGTTCTTCTAGTTTAATCCGTTCGTTGGCAGTAACAGTTTTAATTTTTAGGTTTCACTAGTTTTTCTCCTATATGGATACATGTAGTTGGGACTCTAAATCAAACACGGTTTTGGCTAGCTCTTTGAAACTTGACACAATAAAGTAGTTCCAAGTTCTATCTCTATGGATTGTTTCCTATTGATGTAGCCCTAAGCAGAGACTGGCACAAAACACTTTCATGGAAAGGGGTTGCCAAGCTTCCAAAACACTACGAGTTTCCTGAAATCTCAGCACACATTTTTTCACCCAATCTGGATGACATTTTCAGGTAATTATCAGTACGCCAATCCCACATTTCTCACCAAATTTCATTCTTCTAGGTTAAACGGTTCGATGGCAGAAACAGTTTTAATTTTTAATTTTCACTATGTTTTCTCCTATATGGATACATGTAGTTGGGACTCTAAATCAAACACGGTTTGTGCTAGCTCTATGAAACATGACACAATAAAGTAGTTCCAAGTTCTATTTCTATGGTTTGTTTCCTATTGATGTAGCCCTTAGCAGAGACTGGCGCAAATCACTTTCATGGAAAGCGGTTGCCAAGCTTCCAAAAAACTATGAGTTTCCTGAAATTTCAGCACACATTTTTTCACCCAATCTGGATGACACTTTCAGGAACTGATCAGTACCCCAATCCCACTTGACTCACCAAATTTCATTCTTCTAGGTAAAACCGTTCATTGGCAGTAACAGTTTTAATTTTTAGGTTTCACTCTGTTTTCTCCTATATGGATACATGTAGTTGGAACTCTAAATCTAACACGGTTTGTGCGAGATCTTTGAAACTTGGCAATGTAAAGTTGTTCCAAGTTCTATCTCTATGGTTTGTTTCCTATTGATGTAGCCCTAAGCAGAGACTGGCGCAAATCACTTTCATGGAAAGGGGTTGCCAACCTTCCAAAAAACTACGAGTTTTCTGAAATCTCAGCACACATTTTTTCACCCAATCTTGATGGCACTTTCAGGTAATGATCAGTACCCCAATCCCACTTGGCTCAAAAAATTTCGTAATTCTAGATTAAACCGTTCGTTGGCAGTAACAGTTTTAATTTTTAGGTTTCACTAGGTTTTCTCCTATATGGGTACATGTAGTTGGGACTCTAAATCAAACACGGTTTGCGCTAGCTCTTTGAAACTTGACACAATAAAGTAGTTCCAAGTTGTATCTCTATGGCTTGTTTCCAATTGATGTAGCCCTTAGCAGAGACTGGCGCATATCACTTTCATGGAAAGGGGTTGCCAAGCTTCCAAAAAACTACGAGTTTCCTGAAATCTCAGCACACATTTTTTCACCCAATCTGGATGACAATTTCAGGTAATGATCAGTACCCCAATCCCACTTGGCTCACCAAATTTCGCTCTTCTAGGTTAAACCATTCGTTGGCAGTAACAGTTTTAATTTTTAGGTTTCACACTGTTTTCTCCTATATGGATACATGTAGTTGGAACTCTAAATCAAACACGGTTTGTGCTAGCTCTTTGAAACTTGACAATATAAAGTAGTTCCAAGTTCTATCTCTATGGTTTGTTTCCTATTGATGTAGCCCTAAGTGGACACTGACACAAATAACTTTTATGGAAAGGGTTGCCAAGCTTCCAAAAAACTAAGAGTTTCCTGAAATCTCAGCACACATTTTTTCACCCAATCTTGATGACACTTTCAGGTAATGATCAGTACCCCAAACCCACTTGGCTCACCAAATTTCGTTCATCTAGGTTAAACCGTTCGTTGGCAGTAAGAGTTTTAGTTTTTAGGTTTCACTCTGTTTTCTCCTATATGGATACATGTTGTTGGAACTGTAAATCAAACAGGGTTTGTGCTAGCTCTTTGAAACTTGACACAATAAAGTAGTTCCAAGTTCTATATCTATGGTTTGTATCCTATTGATATAGCCGTAAGCAGAGACTGGCAAACATCACTTTCATGGAAAGGGGATGCCAAGCTTCCTAAAAACTACGAGTTTCCTGAAATCTCATCAAACATTTTTTCAACCAATCTTGATGACACTTTCAGGTAATGATCAGTACCCCAATCCCACTTGGCTCACCAAATTTCGTTCTTCTAGGTTAAACCGTTCGTTGGCAGTAACAGTTTTAATTTTTAGGTTTCACTCTGTTTTCTCCTAAATGGATACATGTAGTTGGAACTCTAAATCAAACACGGTTTGTGCTAGCTCTTTGAAACTTGACACAATAAAGTCGTTCCAAGTTCTGTCTCTATGGTTTGTTTCCTATCGATGTAGCCCTTAGCAGAGACTAGCGCAAATCTCTTTCATGGAAAGGGGTTGCCAAGCTTCCAAAAAACTACGAGTTTCCTGAAATCTCAGCACACATTTTTTTACCCAATCTTGATGACACTTTCAGGTAATAATCAGTACCCCAATCCCACGTGGCTCACCAAATTTCGTTCTTCTAGGTTAAATCGTTCGTTGGCAGTAACGGTTTTAATATTTATTTTTCGCTCTGTTTTCTCCTATATGGATACATGTATTTGGAACTCTAAATCAAACATGGTTTGTGCTAGCTCCTTGAAACTTGACACAATAAAATAGTTCCAAGTTCTATCTCTATGTTTTGTTTCCTATTGATGTAGCCCTAAGCAGAGACCAGCACAAATCACTTTCATGGAAAGGGGTTGCCAATCTTCCAAAATACTACGACTTTCCTGAGATCTCAGCACACATTTTTCAACCCAATATTGATGACACTTTCAGGTATTGATCAGTAATCCATTCCCACTTGGCTCACCAAATATTGTTCTTCTAGTTTTATCCGTTCGTTGGCAGTAACAGTTTTAAGTTTAGGTTTCACTCTGTTTTCTCCTTTATGGATAAATGTAGTTGGAATTCTAAATAAAACACGGTTTGTGGTAGCTCTTTGAAACTTGACACAATGAAGTAGTTCCAAGTTCTATCTCTATGGTTTGTTTCCTATTGATGTAGCCCTAAGCAGAGACTGGCACAAATCACTTCCATGGAAAGGGGTTGCCAAGCTTCCAAAAAACGACGATTTTCCTGAAATCAGCACACATTTTTTCACCCAATCTTGATTTTTCTTTCAGGTAATGATCATTACCCCAATCCCACTTGGCTCACCAAATTTCGTTCTTCTATGTTAAACCGTTCGTTGGCAGTAACAATTTTAATATTTATTTTTCACTCTGTTTTCTCCTATATGGATACATGTAGTTGGAACTCTAAATCAAACACGGTTTGTGCTAGCTCTTTGAAACTTGACACAATAAAGTACTGCCAAGTTCTATCTCTATGGTTTGTTTCCTATTGATGTAGCCCTAAGCAGAGAGTGGCACAAATCACTTTCATGGAAAGGGGTTGCCAAGCTTCCAAAACACGATGAGTTTCCTGCAATCTCCTTACACATTTTTTCACTTAATCTTGATGACACTTTCAGGTAATGATCAGTACCCCAATCCCACTTGGCTCAAAAAATTTCATTCTTCTAGGTTAAACCGTTCGTTGGCAGTAACAGTTTTAATTTTTAGGTTTCACTCTGTTTTTTCCTATATGGATACATGTAGTTGGAACTCTAAATCAAACACGGTTTGTGCTAGCTCTTTGAAACTTGACAGAATAAAGTAGTTCCAAGTTCTGTCTCTATGGTTTGTTTCCTATTGATGTAGCCCATGCAGAGACTGGTGCAAATCACTTTCATGGAAAGGGATTGCCAAGATTCCAAAAAACTACGAGTTTCCTGAAATCTCAGCACACATTTTTTCAACCAATCTGGATGACACTTTCAGTAATGATCAGTACCCCAATCCCACTTGGCTCACCAAATTTCGTTCTTCTAGGTTAAACCGTTCGTTGGCAGTAACGGTTTTAATATTTAGATTTCACTCTGTTTTCTCCAATATGGATACGTGTAGTTGGAACTCTAAATCAAACACGGTTTGTGCTAGCTCCTTGAAACTTGACACAATAAAATAGTTCAAAGTTCTATCTCTATGTTTTCTTGCCTATTGATGTAGCCCTAAGCAGAGACTGGCGCAAATCACTTTCATTGAAAGGGGTTGCCAAACTTCCAAAAAACTACGAGTTTCCTGATATCTCAGCACACATTTTTTCACCCAATCTTGATGACACTTTCAGGTAATGATCAGTACCCCAATCCCACTTGGCTCACCATATTTCATTCTTCTAGGTTAAACCGTTCGTTGGCAGTAATGGTTTAAGATTTTAGGTTTCACTCTGTTTTCTCCTATATGGATACATGTAGTAGGAACTCTAAATCAAACACGGTTTGTGCTAGCTCTTTGAAACTTGACACAATAAAGTAGTTCCAAGTTCTATCTCTATATTTTGTTTCCTATTGATGTAGCCCTAAGCAGAGACAGGCGCAAATCACTTTCATGGAAAGGGGTTGCCAAGCTTCCAAAAAAGTAGGAGTTTCCTGCAATCTCATCACACATTTTTTTCACCCAATCTTGATGACACTTTCAGGTAATGATCAGTACCCCAATCCCACTTGGCTCACAAAATTTCGTTCTTCTATGTTAAACCGTTCGTTGGCAGAAACAGTTTTAATTTTTAGGTTTCACTCTCTTTTCTCCTATATGGATACATGTAGTTGGAACTCTATTCAAACACGGTTTGTGCTAGATCTTTGAAACTTGACAAAATAAAGTAGTTCCAAGTTCTGTTTCTATGGTTTGTTTCTTATTGATGTAGCCCTAAGAAGAGACTGGCGCAAATCTCTTTCATGGAAAGGGGTTGCCAAGCTTCCAAAAAACTACGAGTTTCCTGATTCTCAGCACACATTTTTTCACCCAATCTTGATGACACTTTCAGGTAATGATCAGTACCCCAATCCCAATTGGCTCACCAAATTTTGTTCTTCTAGGTTAAACCGTTCGTTGGCAGTAACAGTTTTAATTTTTAGGTTTCACTAGGTTTTCTCCTATATGGATACATGTAGTTGGAACTCTAAATCAAACACGGTTTGTGCTAGCTCTTTGAAACTTGACAAAATAAAGTAGTTCCAAGTTCTATATCTATGTTTTTTTCCTATTGATGTAGCCCTAAGCAGAGACTGGCGCAAATCACTTTCATGGAATGGGGTTGCCAAGCTTCCAAAAAACTACGAGTTTCCTGAAATCTCACCACACATTTTTTCACCCAATCTTGATGACACTTTTAGGTAATGATCAGTACCCCAATCCCACTTGGCTCACCAAATTTCGTTCTTCAAGATTAAACCGTTCGTTGGTAGTAAGAGATTTAATTTTTAGGTTTCACTCTGTTTCTCCTATATGGATACATGTAGTTGGAACTCTAAATCAAACAGGGTTTGTGCTAGCTCTTTGAAACTTGACACAATAAAGTAGTTCCAAGTTGTATCTCTATGGCTTTTTTCCTATTGATGTGGCCCTAAGCAGAGACCGGCTCAAATCACTTTCATGGAAAGGGGTTGCCAAGCTTCCAAAAAACTACGAGTTTCCTGAAATCTCAGCACACATTTTTTCACCCAATCTTGATGACACTTTCAGGCAATGATCCGTACCCCAATCCCACTTGGCTCACCAAATTTTGTTATTCCAGGTTAAACCGTTTGTTGGCAGTAACAGTTTTAATTTTTAGGTTTCACTCTGTTTTCTCCTATATGGATACATGTAGTTGGAACTCTAAATCAAACACGGTTTGTGCTAGCTCTTTGAAACTTGACACAATAAAGTAGTTCCAAGTTGTATCTCTTTGGTTTGTTTCCTATTGATGTAGACCTAAGCAGAGATCGGCGCAAATCACTTTCATGGAAAGGGGTTGCCAAGCTTCCAAAAAACTACGAGTTTCCTGAAATCTCAGCACACATTTTTTCACCCAATCTTGATGACACTTTCAGGTAATGATCAGTACCCTAATCCCATTGGCTCACCAAATTTTATTCTTCTAGGTTAAACCGTTCGTTGGCAGTAACAGTTTTAATTTTTAGGTTTCACTCTGTTTTCTCTTATATGGATACATGTAGTTGGAACACTAAATCAAACACGGTTTGTGCTAGCTCTTTGAAACTTGACACAATAAAGTAGTTCCAAGTTCTATCTCTATGGTTTGTTTCCTATTGATTTAGCCCTAAGCAGAGACTGGCGCAAATCACTTTCATGGAAAGGGGTTTCCAAGCTTCCAAAAAACTACGAGTTTCCTGAAATCTCAGCACACATTTTTTCACCCAATCTTGATGGCACTTTCAGGTAATGATCAGTACCCCAATCCCACTTGGCTCACCAAATTTCGTTCTTCTAGATTAAACCTCTCGTTGGGAATAACAGATTTAATTTTTAGTTTTCTCTATGTTTTCTCCTATATGGATATATGTTGTTGGAACTCGAAATCAAACACGGTTTGTGCTAGCTCTTTGAAACTTGACACAATAAAGTAGTTCCAAGTTCTATCTCTATGGTTTTTTCCTATTGATGTAGCCCTTAGCAGAGACTGGCGCAAATCACTTTCCTGGAAAGGGGTTGCCAAGCTTCCAAAAAACTACAAGTTTCCTGAAATCTCAGCACACATTTTTTCACCCAATCTTGATGACACTTTCAGGTAATGATCAGTACTCTAATCCCACTTGGCTCACCAAATTTCATTCTTCTATGTTAAACCTTTCGTTGGCAGTAACAGTTCTAATTTTTAGGTTTCACTCTGTTTTCACCTATATGAATACATGTAGTTGGAACTCTAAATCAAACACGGTTTGTGCTAGCTCTTTGAAACTTGACACAATAAAGTAGTTCCAAGTTCTATCTCTATGGTTTGTTTCCTATTGATGTAGCCCTAAGCAGAGACTGGCACAAATCACTTCCATGGAAAGGGGTTGCCAAGCTTCCAAAAAACGACGATTTTCCTGAAATCAGCACACATTTTTTCACCCAATCTTGATTTTTCTTTCAGGTAATGATCATTACCCCAATCCCACTTGGCTCACCAAATTTCGTTCTTCTATGTTAAACCGTTCGTTGGCAGTAACAATTTTAATATTTATTTTTCACTCTGTTTTCTCCTATATGGATACATGTAGTTGGAACTCTAAATCAAACACGGTTTGTGCTAGCTCTTTGAAACTTGACACAATAAAGTACTGCCAAGTTCTATCTCTATGGTTTGTTTCCTATTGATGTAGCCCTAAGCAGAGAGTGGCACAAATCACTTTCATGGAAAGGGGTTGCCAAGCTTCCAAAACACGATGAGTTTCCTGCAATCTCCTTACACATTTTTTCACTTAATCTTGATGACACTTTCAGGTAATGATCAGTACCCCAATCCCACTTGGCTCAAAAAATTTCATTCTTCTAGGTTAAACCGTTCGTTGGCAGTAACAGTTTTAATTTTTAGGTTTCACTCTGTTTTTTCCTATATGGATACATGTAGTTGGAACTCTAAATCAAACACGGTTTGTGCTAGCTCTTTGAAACTTGACAGAATAAAGTAGTTCCAAGTTCTGTCTCTATGGTTTGTTTCCTATTGATGTAGCCCATGCAGAGACTGGTGCAAATCACTTTCATGGAAAGGGATTGCCAAGATTCCAAAAAACTACGAGTTTCCTGAAATCTCAGCACACATTTTTTCAACCAATCTGGATGACACTTTCAGTAATGATCAGTACCCCAATCCCACTTGGCTCACCAAATTTCGTTCTTCTAGGTTAAACCGTTCGTTGGCAGTAACGGTTTTAATATTTAGATTTCACTCTGTTTTCTCCAATATGGATACATGTAGTTGGAACTCTAAATCAAACACGGTTTGTGCTAGCTCCTTGAAACTTGACACAATAAAATAGTTCAAAGTTCTATCTCTATGTTTTCTTGCCTATTGATGTAGCCCTAAGCAGAGACTGGCGCAAATCACTTTCATTGAAAGGGGTTGCCAAACTTCCAAAAAACTACGAGTTTCCTGATATCTCAGCACACATTTTTTCACCCAATCTTGATGACACTTTCAGGTAATGATCAGTACCCCAATCCCACTTGGCTCACCATATTTCATTCTTCTAGGTTAAACCGTTCGTTGGCAGTAATGGTTTAAGATTTTAGGTTTCACTCTGTTTTCTCCTATATGGATACATGTAGTAGGAACTCTAAATCAAACACGGTTTGTGCTAGCTCTTTGAAACTTGACACAATAAAGTAGTTCCAAGTTCTATCTCTATATTTTGTTTCCTATTGATGTAGCCCTAAGCAGAGACAGGCGCAAATCACTTTCATGGAAAGGGGTTGCCAAGCTTCCAAAAAAGTAGGAGTTTCCTGCAATCTCATCACACATTTTTTTCACCCAATCTTGATGACACTTTCAGGTAATGATCAGTACCCCAATCCCACTTGGCTCACAAAATTTCGTTCTTCTATGTTAAACCGTTCGTTGGCAGAAACAGTTTTAATTTTTAGGTTTCACTCTCTTTTCTCCTATATGGATACATGTAGTTGGAACTCTATTCAAACACGGTTTGTGCTAGATCTTTGAAACTTGACAAAATAAAGTAGTTCCAAGTTCTGTTTCTATGGTTTGTTTCTTATTGATGTAGCCCTAAGAAGAGACTGGCGCAAATCTCTTTCATGGAAAGGGGTTGCCAAGCTTCCAAAAAACTACGAGTTTCCTGATTCTCAGCACACATTTTTTCACCCAATCTTGATGACACTTTCAGGTAATGATCAGTACCCCAATCCCAATTGGCTCACCAAATTTTGTTCTTCTAGGTTAAACCGTTCGTTGGCAGTAACAGTTTTAATTTTTAGGTTTCACTAGGTTTTCTCCTATATGGATACATGTAGTTGGAACTCTAAATCAAACACGGTTTGTGCTAGCTCTTTGAAACTTGACAAAATAAAGTAGTTCCAAGTTCTATATCTATGTTTTTTTCCTATTGATGTAGCCCTAAGCAGAGACTGGCGCAAATCACTTTCATGGAATGGGGTTGCCAAGCTTCCAAAAAACTACGAGTTTCCTGAAATCTCACCACACATTTTTTCACCCAATCTTGATGACACTTTTAGGTAATGATCAGTACCCCAATCCCACTTGGCTCACCAAATTTCGTTCTTCAAGATTAAACCGTTCGTTGGTAGTAAGAGATTTAATTTTTAGGTTTCACTCTGTTTCTCCTATATGGATACATGTAGTTGGAACTCTAAATCAAACAGGGTTTGTGCTAGCTCTTTGAAACTTGACACAATAAAGTAGTTCCAAGTTGTATCTCTATGGCTTTTTTCCTATTGATGTGGCCCTAAGCAGAGACCGGCTCAAATCACTTTCATGGAAAGGGGTTGCCAAGCTTCCAAAAAACTACGAGTTTCCTGAAATCTCAGCACACATTTTTTCACCCAATCTTGATGACACTTTCAGGCAATGATCCGTACCCCAATCCCACTTGGCTCACCAAATTTTGTTATTCCAGGTTAAACCGTTTGTTGGCAGTAACAGTTTTAATTTTTAGGTTTCACTCTGTTTTCTCCTATATGGATACATGTAGTTGGAACTCTAAATCAAACACGGTTTGTGCTAGCTCTTTGAAACTTGACACAATAAAGTAGTTCCAAGTTGTATCTCTTTGGTTTGTTTCCTATTGATGTAGACCTAAGCAGAGATCGGCGCAAATCACTTTCATGGAAAGGGGTTGCCAAGCTTCCAAAAAACTACGAGTTTCCTGAAATCTCAGCACACATTTTTTCACCCAATCTTGATGACACTTTCAGGTAATGATCAGTACCCTAATCCCATTGGCTCACCAAATTTTATTCTTCTAGGTTAAACCGTTCGTTGGCAGTAACAGTTTTAATTTTTAGGTTTCACTCTGTTTTCTCTTATATGGATACATGTAGTTGGAACACTAAATCAAACACGGTTTGTGCTAGCTCTTTGAAACTTGACACAATAAAGTAGTTCCAAGTTCTATCTCTATGGTTTGTTTCCTATTGATTTAGCCCTAAGCAGAGACTGGCGCAAATCACTTTCATGGAAAGGGGTTTCCAAGCTTCCAAAAAACTACGAGTTTCCTGAAATCTCAGCACACATTTTTTCACCCAATCTTGATGGCACTTTCAGGTAATGATCAGTACCCCAATCCCACTTGGCTCACCAAATTTCGTTCTTCTAGATTAAACCTCTCGTTGGGAATAACAGATTTAATTTTTAGTTTTCTCTATGTTTTCTCCTATATGGATATATGTTGTTGGAACTCGAAATCAAACACGGTTTGTGCTAGCTCTTTGAAACTTGACACAATAAAGTAGTTCCAAGTTCTATCTCTATGGTTTTTTCCTATTGATGTAGCCCTAAGCAGACACGGGCGCAAATCACTTTCATGGAAAGGGGTTGCCAAGCTTCCAAAAAACTACGAGTTTCCTGAAATCTCAGCACACATTTTTTTCACCTAATTTTTATGACACGTTCAGGTAATGATCAGTACCCCAATTCCACTTGGCTCACCAAATTTCGTTCTTCTAGGTTAAACCGTTCGTTGGCAGTAACAGTTTTAATTTTTAGGTTTCACTCTGTTTTCGCCTATATGGATACATGTAGTTGGAACTCTAAATCAAACACGGTTTGTGCTAGCTCTTTGAAACTTGACACAATACAGTAGTTCCAAGTTACATCTCTATGCTTTGTTTCCTATTGATGTAGCCATAAGCAGAGACCGGCGCAAATCACTTTCATGGAAAGGGGTTGCTAGGCTTCCAAAAAACTACGAGTTTCCTGAAATCTCAGCACACATTTTTTCACCCAATCTTGATGACACTTTCAGGTAATGATCAGTACCCCAATCCCACTTGGCTCACCAAATTTCGTTCTTCTAGGTTAAACCGTTCGTTGGCAGTAACAGTTTTGATTTTTAGGTTTCACTCTGTTTTCTCCTATATGCATACATTAGTTGGAACTAGAAATCAAACAAGGATTGGGCTAGCTCTTTGAAACTTGACAGAATAAAGTAGTTCCAAGTTCTATCTCTATGGTTTGTTTCCTATTGATGTAGCCCTAAGCAGAGACTGGCGCAAATCACTTTCATGGAAAGGGTTTGCCGAGTTTCTAAAAAACTACGAGTTTCCTGAAATCTCAGCATACATTTTTGCACCCAATCTTGAAGACACTTTCAGGTAATGATCAGTACCCCATTCCCACTTGGCTCACCAAATTTCGTTCTTCTAGGTTAAAGTGTTCGTTGGCAGTAACAGTTTTAATTTTTAGGTTTCAATCTGTTTTCTCGTATATGGATACATGTAGTTGGAACTCTAAATCAAACACGGTTTGTACTAGCGCTTTGAAACTTGAAACAATAAAGTAGTTCCAAGTTCCATCTCTATGGTTTGTTTCCTATTGATATATCCCTAAGCAGAGACTGGCGCAAATCACTTTCATGGAAAGGGGTTGCTGAGTTTCTAAAAAACTACGAGTTTCCTGAAATCTCAGCATACATTTTTTCACCCAATCTTGAAGACACTTTCAGGTAATGATCAGCACCCCATTCTCACTTGGCTCACCAAATTTCATTCTTCTAGGTTAAACTGTTCGTTGGCAGTAACAGTTTTAATTTTTAGGTTTAACTCTGTTTTCTCCTATATGGATACATGTAGTTGGAACTCTAAATCAAACACGGTTTGTGCTAGCTCTTTGAAACTTGACACAATAAAGTAGTTCCAAGTTCTATCTCTATGGTTTGTTTCCTATTGATGTAGCCCTTAGCAGAGACTGGCGCAAATCACTTTCATGGAAAGGGGTTGCCTAGCTTCCAAAAAACTATGAGTTTCCTGAAATCTCAGCACATATTTTTTCACCCAATTTGGATGACACTTTCAGGTAATGATCAGTACCCCAATCCCACTTGGCTCACCAAATTTCGCTCTTCTAGGTTAAACCGTTCATTGGCAGTAACAGTTTTAATTTTTAGGTTTCACTCTGTTTTCTCCTATATGGATACATGACGTTGGAACTCTAAATCAAACACGGTTTCAGCTAGCTCTTTGAAACTTTACACATTAAAGTAGTTGCAAGTTGTATTTCTATGCTTTGTTTCCTATTGATGTAGCCCTAAGCAGAGACTGGCGCAAATCACTTTCATGGAAAGGGTTTTCCAAGCTTCTAAAAAACTATGAGTTTCCTGAAAACTCAGCACACATTTTTTCACCCAGTATTGATGACACTTTCAGGTAATGATCAGAACCCCAATCCCACTTGGCTCACCAAATTTCGTTCTTCTAGGTTAAACCGTTCGTTGGCAGTAACAGTTTTAATTTTTAGGTTTCACTAGGTTTTCTCCTATATGGATACATATAGTTGGAACTCTACATCAAACACAGTTTGTGCTAGCTCTTTGAAACTTGAAACAATAAATTAGTTCCAAGTTCCATCTCTATGGTTTGTTTTTTATTGATGTAGCCCTAAGCAGAGACTGGCGCAAATCACTTTCATGAAAGGGGTTGCCAAGCTTCCAAAAAACTACGAGTTTCCTGAAATCTCTGCACACATTTTTTTCACCCAATCTTGATGACACGTTCAGGTAATGATCAGTACCCCAATCCCACTTGGCTCACCAAATTTCGTTCTTCTTGGTTAAAGTGTTCGTTGGCAGTAACAGTTTTAATTTTTAGGTTTCACTCTGTTTTCGCCTATATGGATACATGTAGTTGGAACTCTAAATCAAACACGTTTTGTGCTAGCTCTTTGAAACTTGACACAATAAAGTAGATCCAAGTTCTTTCACTATGGTTTGTTTCCTATTGATGTAGCCCTAAACAGAGATGGGCGCAAATCACTTTCATGGAAAGGGGTTGCCAAGCTTCCAAAAAACTACGAGTTTTCTGAAATCTCAGCTCACGTTTTTTCACACAGTATTGATGACACTTTCAGGTAATGATCAGTACCCCAATCCCACTTGGCTCACCAAATTTCGTTCTCTTAGGTTAAACTGTTCGTTGGCAGTAACAGTTTTAATATTTATGTTTCACTCTGTTTTCTCCTATGTGGATACATGTAGTTGGAACTCTACATCAAACACGGTTTGTGCTAGCTCTTTGAAACTTGAAAAAATAAAGTAGTTCCAAGTTCCATCTCTATCGTTTGTTTCCTACTGATGTATCCCTAAGCAGAGACTGGCGCAAATCACTTTCATGAAAGGGGTTGCCAAGCTTCCAAAAAACTACGAGTTTCCTGAAATCTCAGCATACATTTTTTTCACCCAATCTTGATGACTCGTTCAGGTAATGATCAGTACCCCAATCACACTTGGCTGACCAAATTTCGTTCTTCTTGGTTAAACCGTTCGTTGGCAGTAACAGTTTTAATTTTTAGGTTTCACTCTGTTTTCGCCTATATGGATAAATGTAGTTGGAACTCTAAATCAAACACGGTTTGTGCCAGCTCTTTGAAACTTGACACAATAAAGTAGTTCCAAGTTGTATCACTATGGTTTGTTTCCTATTGATGTAGCCCTAAGCAGAGACGGGCGCAAATCACTTTCATGGAAAGGGGTTGCCAAGCTTCCAAAAAACTACGAGTTTTCTGAAATCTCAGCACACGTTTTTTCACCCAGTATTGATGACACTTTCAGGTAATGATCAGTAACCCAATCCCACTTGGCTCACCAAATTTCGTTCTCTTAGGTTAAACTGTTCGTTGGCAGTAACATTTTTAATATTTAGGTTTCACTCTGTTTTCTCCTATATGGATACATGTAGTTGGAACTCTACATCAAACACGGTTTGTGCTAGCTCTTTGAAACTTGAAACAATAAAGTAGTTCCAAGTTCCATCTCTATGGTTTGTTTCCTATTGATGTATCCCTAAGCAGAGACTGGCGCAAATCACTTTCATGAAAGGGGTTGCCAAGCTTCCAAAAAACTACGAGTTTCCTGAAATTTCAGCACACATTTTTTCACATAATCTTGATGACACTTTCAGGTATTGATCAGTACCCCAATCACACTTGGCTCACCAAATTTCGTTCTTCTAGGTTAAACCGTTCGTTGGCAGTAACAGTGTTAATTTTTAGGTTTCACTCTGTTTTCGCCTATATGGATACATGTAGTTGGAACTCTAAATCAAACACGGTTTGTGCCAGCTCTTTGAAACTTGACACAATAAAGTAGTTCCAAGTTGTATCTCTATGGTTTGACTCCTATTGATGTAGCCCTAAGCAGAGAATGGCGCAAATCACTTTCATGGAAATGGGTTGCCAGACTTCTAAAAAACTACGAGTTTCCTGAAATCTCAGCACACATTTTTTCACCCAATCTTGATGACACTTTCAGGTAATGATCAGAACCGCAATCCCACTTGGCTCACCATATTTCGTTCTTCTAGGTTAAACCATTCGTTGGCAGTAAGAGTTTTAATTTTTAGGTTTCACTCTGGTTTCTCCTATATGGATACATGTATTTGGAACTCTAAATCAAACACGGTTTGTGCTAGCTCTTTGATACTTGACACAATATAGTAGTTCCAAGTTATATTTCTATGCTTTGTTTCCTATTGATGTAGCCCTAAGCAGAGACCGGCGCAAATTACTTTCATGGAACCGGGTTGCCAAGCTTCCAAAAAACTACGAGTTTTCTGAAATCTCAGCACACATTTTTTCACCCAACCTTGATGACACTTTTTGGTAATGATCAGTACCCCAATCCCACTAGGCTCACCAAATTTCGTTCTTCTAGGTTAAACCGTTCGTTGCCAGTAACAGTTTAAATTTTTAGATTTCACTCTGTTTTCTACTGTATGGATACATGTAGTTGGAACTCTAAATCAAACACGGTTTGTGCTAGCTCTTTGATACTTGACACAATAAAGTAGTTCCAAGTTCTATCCCTATGGTTTGTTTCCTATTGATGTAGCCCTAAGCAGAGACTGGCGCAAATCACTTTCATGGAAAGGGGTTGCCAAGCTTCTAAAAAAACTATGAGTTTCCTGAAATGTCAGCACACATTTTTTCACCCAAACTTGATGACACGTTCAGGTAATGATCAGTACCCCAATCCCACTTGGCTCAACAAATTTCGTTCTTCTAGGTTAAACCGTTCCTTGGCAGTAACAGTTTTAATTTTTAGGTTTCACTCTGTTTTTTCCTATATGGATACATGTAATTGGAACTCTAAATCAAAGACGGTACATGCTAGCTCTTTGAAACTTGACACAATAAAGTAGTTCCAAGTTCTATCTCTAAGGTTTGTTTCCTATTGATGTAGCCCTAAGCTGAGACTGGTGCAAATCACTTTCATGGAAAGGGGTTGCCAAGCTTCTAAAAAACTATGAGTTTCCTGAAATCTCAGCACACGTTTTTTCACCCAGTCTTCATGACACTTTCAGGTAATGATCAGTACCCCAATCCCACTTGGCTCACCAAATTTCGTTCTTCTAGGTTAAACCATTCGTTGGCAGTAACAGTTTTAATTTTTAGGTTTCATTCTGTTTTCGCCTATATGGATACATGTATTTGGAACTCTAAATCAAAGACCGTTTATGCTAGCTCTTTGAAACTTGACACAATATAGTAGTTCCAAGTTCTATCTCTATGGTTTGTTTCCTATTGATGTAGCCCTAAGCAGAGACTGGCACACATCACTTTCACAGTAAAGGGGTTGCCAAGCTATCAAAAAACTACGAGTTTACTGAATCTCAGCACACATTTTATCAGCCAATCTTGATGACACTTTCAGGTAATGATCAGAACCGCAATCCCACTTGGCTCACCATATTTCGTTCTTATAGGTTAAACGGTTCGTTGGCAGTAAAAGTTTTAATTTTTAGGTTTCACTCTGTTTTCTCCTATATGGATACATATATTTGGAACTCTAAATCAAACACGGTTTGTGCTAGCTCTTTCAAACTTGCCACAATAAAGTAGTTCCAAGTTCTATCACTATGGTTTGTTACCTATTGATGTAGCCCTAAGCAGAGACCAGCGAAAATCACTTTCATGTAAAGGGGTTGCCAAGCTTCCAAATAACTATGAGTTTCCTGAAATCTCAGCACCCATTTTTTCACCCAATCTTGATGACACATTCAGGTAATGATCAGTACCCGAATCCCACTTGGCTCACCAAATTTCGTTCTTCTAGGTTAAACCGTTCTTTGGCAGTAACAGTTTTAATTTTTAGGTTTCACTCTGTTTTCTCCTATATGGATACATGTAGTTGGAACTCTAAATCTAACACGGTTTTTGCTAGCACTTTGAAACTTGACACAATAAAGTAGTTCCAAGTTCTATCTCTATGGTTTGTTTTTTATTGATGTAGCCCTAAGTAGAGACTGGCGCAAATCACTTTCATGGAAAGGGGTTGCCAAGCTTCCAAAAAACTACGGGTTTCCTGAAATCTCAGCACACATTTTTTCACCCAATCTGGATGACACTTTCAGGTAATGATCAGTACCCCAATCCCACTTGGCTCACCAAATTTCCTTCTTCTAGGTAAAACCGTTCGTTGGCAGTAACAGTTTTAATTTTTAGGTTTCACTCTGTTTTCTCCAATATATATAAATGTAGTTGGAACTGTAAATCTAACACGGTTTTTGCTAGCACTTTGAAATTGACACAATAAAGTAGTTCCAAGTTCTATCTCTATGGTTTGTTTTTTATTAATGTAGCCCTAAGCAGAGACTGGCGCAAATCACTTTCATGGAAAGGGGTTACCAAGCTTACAAAAAACTTCGAGTTTCCTGAAATCTCAGCACACATTTTTTCACCCAATCTGGATGACACTTTCAGGTAGTTATCAGTACCCCAATCCCACTTGGCTCACTAAATTTCGTTCTTCTAGGTTAAACCGTTCGTTGGCAGTAACAGTTTTAATTTTTAGGTTTCACTCTGTTTTCTCCTATATGGATACATGTAGTTGTAACTCTAAATCTAACACGGTTTGTGCTAGCTCTTTGAAACTTGACAATATAAAGTAGTTCCAAGTTCTATCTCTATGGTTTGTTTCCTATTGATGTAGCCCTAAGCAGAGACTGGCGTAAATCACTTACATTGAAAGGGGTTGCCAAGCTTCCAAAAAACTACGAGTTTCCTGAAATCTCAGCACATATTTTTTCACCCAATGTTGATGGCACTTTCAGGTAATGATCAGTAACCCAATCCCACTTGGCTCACCAAACTTCGTTCTTCTAGTTTAATCCGTTCGTTGGCAGTAACAGTTTTAATTTTTAGGTTTCACTAGTTTTTCTCCTATATGGATACATGTAGTTGGGACTCTAAATCAAACACGGTTTTGGCTAGCTCTTTGAAACTTGACACAATAAAGTAGTTCCAAGTTCTATCTCTATGGATTGTTTCCTATTGATGTAGCCCTAAGCAGAGACTGGCACAAAACACTTTCATGGAAAGGGGTTGCCAAGCTTCCAAAACACTACGAGTTTCCTGAAATCTCAGCACACATTTTTTCACCCAATCTGGATGACATTTTCAGGTAATTATCAGTACGCCAATCCCACATTTCTCACCAAATTTCATTCTTCTAGGTTAAACGGTTCGATGGCAGAAACAGTTTTAATTTTTAATTTTCACTATGTTTTCTCCTATATGGATACATGTAGTTGGGACTCTAAATCAAACACGGTTTGTGCTAGCTCTATGAAACATGACACAATAAAGTAGTTCCAAGTTCTATTTCTATGGTTTGTTTCCTATTGATGTAGCCCTTAGCAGAGACTGGCGCAAATCACTTTCATGGAAAGCGGTTGCCAAGCTTCCAAAAAACTATGAGTTTCCTGAAATTTCAGCACACATTTTTTCACCCAATCTGGATGACACTTTCAGGAACTGATCAGTACCCCAATCCCACTTGACTCACCAAATTTCATTCTTCTAGGTAAAACCGTTCATTGGCAGTAACAGTTTTAATTTTTAGGTTTCACTCTGTTTTCTCCTATATGGATACATGTAGTTGGAACTCTAAATCTAACACGGTTTGTGCGAGATCTTTGAAACTTGGCAATGTAAAGTTGTTCCAAGTTCTATCTCTATGGTTTGTTTCCTATTGATGTAGCCCTAAGCAGAGACTGGCGCAAATCACTTTCATGGAAAGGGGTTGCCAACCTTCCAAAAAACTACGAGTTTTCTGAAATCTCAGCACACATTTTTTCACCCAATCTTGATGGCACTTTCAGGTAATGATCAGTACCCCAATCCCACTTGGCTCAAAAAATTTCGTAATTCTAGATTAAACCGTTCGTTGGCAGTAACAGTTTTAATTTTTAGGTTTCACTAGGTTTTCTCCTATATGGGTACATGTAGTTGGGACTCTAAATCAAACACGGTTTGCGCTAGCTCTTTGAAACTTGACACAATAAAGTAGTTCCAAGTTGTATCTCTATGGCTTGTTTCCAATTGATGTAGCCCTTAGCAGAGACTGGCGCATATCACTTTCATGGAAAGGGGTTGCCAAGCTTCCAAAAAACTACGAGTTTCCTGAAATCTCAGCACACATTTTTTCACCCAATCTGGATGACAATTTCAGGTAATGATCAGTACCCCAATCCCACTTGGCTCACCAAATTTCGCTCTTCTAGGTTAAACCATTCGTTGGCAGTAACAGTTTTAATTTTTAGGTTTCACACTGTTTTCTCCTATATGGATACATGTAGTTGGAACTCTAAATCAAACACGGTTTGTGCTAGCTCTTTGAAACTTGACAATATAAAGTAGTTCCAAGTTCTATCTCTATGGTTTGTTTCCTATTGATGTAGCCCTAAGTGGACACTGACACAAATAACTTTTATGGAAAGGGTTGCCAAGCTTCCAAAAAACTAAGAGTTTCCTGAAATCTCAGCACACATTTTTTCACCCAATCTTGATGACACTTTCAGGTAATGATCAGTACCCCAAACCCACTTGGCTCACCAAATTTCGTTCATCTAGGTTAAACCGTTCGTTGGCAGTAAGAGTTTTAGTTTTTAGGTTTCACTCTGTTTTCTCCTATATGGATACATGTTGTTGGAACTGTAAATCAAACAGGGTTTGTGCTAGCTCTTTGAAACTTGACACAATAAAGTAGTTCCAAGTTCTATATCTATGGTTTGTATCCTATTGATATAGCCGTAAGCAGAGACTGGCAAACATCACTTTCATGGAAAGGGGATGCCAAGCTTCCTAAAAACTACGAGTTTCCTGAAATCTCATCAAACATTTTTTCAACCAATCTTGATGACACTTTCAGGTAATGATCAGTACCCCAATCCCACTTGGCTCACCAAATTTCGTTCTTCTAGGTTAAACCGTTCGTTGGCAGTAACAGTTTTAATTTTTAGGTTTCACTCTGTTTTCTCCTAAATGGATACATGTAGTTGGAACTCTAAATCAAACACGGTTTGTGCTAGCTCTTTGAAACTTGACACAATAAAGTCGTTCCAAGTTCTGTCTCTATGGTTTGTTTCCTATCGATGTAGCCCTTAGCAGAGACTAGCGCAAATCTCTTTCATGGAAAGGGGTTGCCAAGCTTCCAAAAAACTACGAGTTTCCTGAAATCTCAGCACACATTTTTTTACCCAATCTTGATGACACTTTCAGGTAATAATCAGTACCCCAATCCCACGTGGCTCACCAAATTTCGTTCTTCTAGGTTAAATCGTTCGTTGGCAGTAACGGTTTTAATATTTATTTTTCGCTCTGTTTTCTCCTATATGGATACATGTATTTGGAACTCTAAATCAAACATGGTTTGTGCTAGCTCCTTGAAACTTGACACAATAAAATAGTTCCAAGTTCTATCTCTATGTTTTGTTTCCTATTGATGTAGCCCTAAGCAGAGACCAGCACAAATCACTTTCATGGAAAGGGGTTGCCAATCTTCCAAAATACTACGACTTTCCTGAGATCTCAGCACACATTTTTCAACCCAATATTGATGACACTTTCAGGTATTGATCAGTAATCCATTCCCACTTGGCTCACCAAATATTGTTCTTCTAGTTTTATCCGTTCGTTGGCAGTAACAGTTTTAAGTTTAGGTTTCACTCTGTTTTCTCCTTTATGGATAAATGTAGTTGGAATTCTAAATAAAACACGGTTTGTGGTAGCTCTTTGAAACTTGACACAATGAAGTAGTTCCAAGTTCTATCTCTATGGTTTGTTTCCTATTGATGTAGCCCTAAGCAGAGACTGGCACAAATCACTTCCATGGAAAGGGGTTGCCAAGCTTCCAAAAAACGACGATTTTCCTGAAATCAGCACACATTTTTTCACCCAATCTTGATTTTTCTTTCAGGTAATGATCATTACCCCAATCCCACTTGGCTCACCAAATTTCGTTCTTCTATGTTAAACCGTTCGTTGGCAGTAACAATTTTAATATTTATTTTTCACTCTGTTTTCTCCTATATGGATACATGTAGTTGGAACTCTAAATCAAACACGGTTTGTGCTAGCTCTTTGAAACTTGACACAATAAAGTACTGCCAAGTTCTATCTCTATGGTTTGTTTCCTATTGATGTAGCCCTAAGCAGAGAGTGGCACAAATCACTTTCATGGAAAGGGGTTGCCAAGCTTCCAAAACACGATGAGTTTCCTGCAATCTCCTTACACATTTTTTCACTTAATCTTGATGACACTTTCAGGTAATGATCAGTACCCCAATCCCACTTGGCTCAAAAAATTTCATTCTTCTAGGTTAAACCGTTCGTTGGCAGTAACAGTTTTAATTTTTAGGTTTCACTCTGTTTTTTCCTATATGGATACATGTAGTTGGAACTCTAAATCAAACACGGTTTGTGCTAGCTCTTTGAAACTTGACAGAATAAAGTAGTTCCAAGTTCTGTCTCTATGGTTTGTTTCCTATTGATGTAGCCCATGCAGAGACTGGTGCAAATCACTTTCATGGAAAGGGATTGCCAAGATTCCAAAAAACTACGAGTTTCCTGAAATCTCAGCACACATTTTTTCAACCAATCTGGATGACACTTTCAGTAATGATCAGTACCCCAATCCCACTTGGCTCACCAAATTTCGTTCTTCTAGGTTAAACCGTTCGTTGGCAGTAACGGTTTTAATATTTAGATTTCACTCTGTTTTCTCCAATATGGATACGTGTAGTTGGAACTCTAAATCAAACACGGTTTGTGCTAGCTCCTTGAAACTTGACACAATAAAATAGTTCAAAGTTCTATCTCTATGTTTTCTTGCCTATTGATGTAGCCCTAAGCAGAGACTGGCGCAAATCACTTTCATTGAAAGGGGTTGCCAAACTTCCAAAAAACTACGAGTTTCCTGATATCTCAGCACACATTTTTTCACCCAATCTTGATGACACTTTCAGGTAATGATCAGTACCCCAATCCCACTTGGCTCACCATATTTCATTCTTCTAGGTTAAACCGTTCGTTGGCAGTAATGGTTTAAGATTTTAGGTTTCACTCTGTTTTCTCCTATATGGATACATGTAGTAGGAACTCTAAATCAAACACGGTTTGTGCTAGCTCTTTGAAACTTGACACAATAAAGTAGTTCCAAGTTCTATCTCTATATTTTGTTTCCTATTGATGTAGCCCTAAGCAGAGACAGGCGCAAATCACTTTCATGGAAAGGGGTTGCCAAGCTTCCAAAAAAGTAGGAGTTTCCTGCAATCTCATCACACATTTTTTTCACCCAATCTTGATGACACTTTCAGGTAATGATCAGTACCCCAATCCCACTTGGCTCACAAAATTTCGTTCTTCTATGTTAAACCGTTCGTTGGCAGAAACAGTTTTAATTTTTAGGTTTCACTCTCTTTTCTCCTATATGGATACATGTAGTTGGAACTCTATTCAAACACGGTTTGTGCTAGATCTTTGAAACTTGACAAAATAAAGTAGTTCCAAGTTCTGTTTCTATGGTTTGTTTCTTATTGATGTAGCCCTAAGAAGAGACTGGCGCAAATCTCTTTCATGGAAAGGGGTTGCCAAGCTTCCAAAAAACTACGAGTTTCCTGATTCTCAGCACACATTTTTTCACCCAATCTTGATGACACTTTCAGGTAATGATCAGTACCCCAATCCCAATTGGCTCACCAAATTTTGTTCTTCTAGGTTAAACCGTTCGTTGGCAGTAACAGTTTTAATTTTTAGGTTTCACTAGGTTTTCTCCTATATGGATACATGTAGTTGGAACTCTAAATCAAACACGGTTTGTGCTAGCTCTTTGAAACTTGACAAAATAAAGTAGTTCCAAGTTCTATATCTATGTTTTTTTCCTATTGATGTAGCCCTAAGCAGAGACTGGCGCAAATCACTTTCATGGAATGGGGTTGCCAAGCTTCCAAAAAACTACGAGTTTCCTGAAATCTCACCACACATTTTTTCACCCAATCTTGATGACACTTTTAGGTAATGATCAGTACCCCAATCCCACTTGGCTCACCAAATTTCGTTCTTCAAGATTAAACCGTTCGTTGGTAGTAAGAGATTTAATTTTTAGGTTTCACTCTGTTTCTCCTATATGGATACATGTAGTTGGAACTCTAAATCAAACAGGGTTTGTGCTAGCTCTTTGAAACTTGACACAATAAAGTAGTTCCAAGTTGTATCTCTATGGCTTTTTTCCTATTGATGTGGCCCTAAGCAGAGACCGGCTCAAATCACTTTCATGGAAAGGGGTTGCCAAGCTTCCAAAAAACTACGAGTTTCCTGAAATCTCAGCACACATTTTTTCACCCAATCTTGATGACACTTTCAGGCAATGATCCGTACCCCAATCCCACTTGGCTCACCAAATTTTGTTATTCCAGGTTAAACCGTTTGTTGGCAGTAACAGTTTTAATTTTTAGGTTTCACTCTGTTTTCTCCTATATGGATACATGTAGTTGGAACTCTAAATCAAACACGGTTTGTGCTAGCTCTTTGAAACTTGACACAATAAAGTAGTTCCAAGTTGTATCTCTTTGGTTTGTTTCCTATTGATGTAGACCTAAGCAGAGATCGGCGCAAATCACTTTCATGGAAAGGGGTTGCCAAGCTTCCAAAAAACTACGAGTTTCCTGAAATCTCAGCACACATTTTTTCACCCAATCTTGATGACACTTTCAGGTAATGATCAGTACCCTAATCCCATTGGCTCACCAAATTTTATTCTTCTAGGTTAAACCGTTCGTTGGCAGTAACAGTTTTAATTTTTAGGTTTCACTCTGTTTTCTCTTATATGGATACATGTAGTTGGAACACTAAATCAAACACGGTTTGTGCTAGCTCTTTGAAACTTGACACAATAAAGTAGTTCCAAGTTCTATCTCTATGGTTTGTTTCCTATTGATTTAGCCCTAAGCAGAGACTGGCGCAAATCACTTTCATGGAAAGGGGTTTCCAAGCTTCCAAAAAACTACGAGTTTCCTGAAATCTCAGCACACATTTTTTCACCCAATCTTGATGGCACTTTCAGGTAATGATCAGTACCCCAATCCCACTTGGCTCACCAAATTTCGTTCTTCTAGATTAAACCTCTCGTTGGGAATAACAGATTTAATTTTTAGTTTTCTCTATGTTTTCTCCTATATGGATATATGTTGTTGGAACTCGAAATCAAACACGGTTTGTGCTAGCTCTTTGAAACTTGACACAATAAAGTAGTTCCAAGTTCTATCTCTATGGTTTTTTCCTATTGATGTAGCCCTTAGCAGAGACTGGCGCAAATCACTTTCCTGGAAAGGGGTTGCCAAGCTTCCAAAAAACTACAAGTTTCCTGAAATCTCAGCACACATTTTTTCACCCAATCTTGATGACACTTTCAGGTAATGATCAGTACTCTAATCCCACTTGGCTCACCAAATTTCATTCTTCTATGTTAAACCTTTCGTTGGCAGTAACAGTTCTAATTTTTAGGTTTCACTCTGTTTTCACCTATATGAATACATGTAGTTGGAACTCTAAATCAAACACGGTTTGTGCTAGCTCTTTGAAACTTGACACAATAAAGTAGTTCCAAGTTCTATCTCTATGGTTTGTTTCCTATTGATGTAGCCCTAAGCAGAGACTGGCACAAATCACTTCCATGGAAAGGGGTTGCCAAGCTTCCAAAAAACGACGATTTTCCTGAAATCAGCACACATTTTTTCACCCAATCTTGATTTTTCTTTCAGGTAATGATCATTACCCCAATCCCACTTGGCTCACCAAATTTCGTTCTTCTATGTTAAACCGTTCGTTGGCAGTAACAATTTTAATATTTATTTTTCACTCTGTTTTCTCCTATATGGATACATGTAGTTGGAACTCTAAATCAAACACGGTTTGTGCTAGCTCTTTGAAACTTGACACAATAAAGTACTGCCAAGTTCTATCTCTATGGTTTGTTTCCTATTGATGTAGCCCTAAGCAGAGAGTGGCACAAATCACTTTCATGGAAAGGGGTTGCCAAGCTTCCAAAACACGATGAGTTTCCTGCAATCTCCTTACACATTTTTTCACTTAATCTTGATGACACTTTCAGGTAATGATCAGTACCCCAATCCCACTTGGCTCAAAAAATTTCATTCTTCTAGGTTAAACCGTTCGTTGGCAGTAACAGTTTTAATTTTTAGGTTTCACTCTGTTTTTTCCTATATGGATACATGTAGTTGGAACTCTAAATCAAACACGGTTTGTGCTAGCTCTTTGAAACTTGACAGAATAAAGTAGTTCCAAGTTCTGTCTCTATGGTTTGTTTCCTATTGATGTAGCCCATGCAGAGACTGGTGCAAATCACTTTCATGGAAAGGGATTGCCAAGATTCCAAAAAACTACGAGTTTCCTGAAATCTCAGCACACATTTTTTCAACCAATCTGGATGACACTTTCAGTAATGATCAGTACCCCAATCCCACTTGGCTCACCAAATTTCGTTCTTCTAGGTTAAACCGTTCGTTGGCAGTAACGGTTTTAATATTTAGATTTCACTCTGTTTTCTCCAATATGGATACATGTAGTTGGAACTCTAAATCAAACACGGTTTGTGCTAGCTCCTTGAAACTTGACACAATAAAATAGTTCAAAGTTCTATCTCTATGTTTTCTTGCCTATTGATGTAGCCCTAAGCAGAGACTGGCGCAAATCACTTTCATTGAAAGGGGTTGCCAAACTTCCAAAAAACTACGAGTTTCCTGATATCTCAGCACACATTTTTTCACCCAATCTTGATGACACTTTCAGGTAATGATCAGTACCCCAATCCCACTTGGCTCACCATATTTCATTCTTCTAGGTTAAACCGTTCGTTGGCAGTAATGGTTTAAGATTTTAGGTTTCACTCTGTTTTCTCCTATATGGATACATGTAGTAGGAACTCTAAATCAAACACGGTTTGTGCTAGCTCTTTGAAACTTGACACAATAAAGTAGTTCCAAGTTCTATCTCTATATTTTGTTTCCTATTGATGTAGCCCTAAGCAGAGACAGGCGCAAATCACTTTCATGGAAAGGGGTTGCCAAGCTTCCAAAAAAGTAGGAGTTTCCTGCAATCTCATCACACATTTTTTTCACCCAATCTTGATGACACTTTCAGGTAATGATCAGTACCCCAATCCCACTTGGCTCACAAAATTTCGTTCTTCTATGTTAAACCGTTCGTTGGCAGAAACAGTTTTAATTTTTAGGTTTCACTCTCTTTTCTCCTATATGGATACATGTAGTTGGAACTCTATTCAAACACGGTTTGTGCTAGATCTTTGAAACTTGACAAAATAAAGTAGTTCCAAGTTCTGTTTCTATGGTTTGTTTCTTATTGATGTAGCCCTAAGAAGAGACTGGCGCAAATCTCTTTCATGGAAAGGGGTTGCCAAGCTTCCAAAAAACTACGAGTTTCCTGATTCTCAGCACACATTTTTTCACCCAATCTTGATGACACTTTCAGGTAATGATCAGTACCCCAATCCCAATTGGCTCACCAAATTTTGTTCTTCTAGGTTAAACCGTTCGTTGGCAGTAACAGTTTTAATTTTTAGGTTTCACTAGGTTTTCTCCTATATGGATACATGTAGTTGGAACTCTAAATCAAACACGGTTTGTGCTAGCTCTTTGAAACTTGACAAAATAAAGTAGTTCCAAGTTCTATATCTATGTTTTTTTCCTATTGATGTAGCCCTAAGCAGAGACTGGCGCAAATCACTTTCATGGAATGGGGTTGCCAAGCTTCCAAAAAACTACGAGTTTCCTGAAATCTCACCACACATTTTTTCACCCAATCTTGATGACACTTTTAGGTAATGATCAGTACCCCAATCCCACTTGGCTCACCAAATTTCGTTCTTCAAGATTAAACCGTTCGTTGGTAGTAAGAGATTTAATTTTTAGGTTTCACTCTGTTTCTCCTATATGGATACATGTAGTTGGAACTCTAAATCAAACAGGGTTTGTGCTAGCTCTTTGAAACTTGACACAATAAAGTAGTTCCAAGTTGTATCTCTATGGCTTTTTTCCTATTGATGTGGCCCTAAGCAGAGACCGGCTCAAATCACTTTCATGGAAAGGGGTTGCCAAGCTTCCAAAAAACTACGAGTTTCCTGAAATCTCAGCACACATTTTTTCACCCAATCTTGATGACACTTTCAGGCAATGATCCGTACCCCAATCCCACTTGGCTCACCAAATTTTGTTATTCCAGGTTAAACCGTTTGTTGGCAGTAACAGTTTTAATTTTTAGGTTTCACTCTGTTTTCTCCTATATGGATACATGTAGTTGGAACTCTAAATCAAACACGGTTTGTGCTAGCTCTTTGAAACTTGACACAATAAAGTAGTTCCAAGTTGTATCTCTTTGGTTTGTTTCCTATTGATGTAGACCTAAGCAGAGATCGGCGCAAATCACTTTCATGGAAAGGGGTTGCCAAGCTTCCAAAAAACTACGAGTTTCCTGAAATCTCAGCACACATTTTTTCACCCAATCTTGATGACACTTTCAGGTAATGATCAGTACCCTAATCCCATTGGCTCACCAAATTTTATTCTTCTAGGTTAAACCGTTCGTTGGCAGTAACAGTTTTAATTTTTAGGTTTCACTCTGTTTTCTCTTATATGGATACATGTAGTTGGAACACTAAATCAAACACGGTTTGTGCTAGCTCTTTGAAACTTGACACAATAAAGTAGTTCCAAGTTCTATCTCTATGGTTTGTTTCCTATTGATTTAGCCCTAAGCAGAGACTGGCGCAAATCACTTTCATGGAAAGGGGTTTCCAAGCTTCCAAAAAACTACGAGTTTCCTGAAATCTCAGCACACATTTTTTCACCCAATCTTGATGGCACTTTCAGGTAATGATCAGTACCCCAATCCCACTTGGCTCACCAAATTTCGTTCTTCTAGATTAAACCTCTCGTTGGGAATAACAGATTTAATTTTTAGTTTTCTCTATGTTTTCTCCTATATGGATATATGTTGTTGGAACTCGAAATCAAACACGGTTTGTGCTAGCTCTTTGAAACTTGACACAATAAAGTAGTTCCAAGTTCTATCTCTATGGTTTTTTCCTATTGATGTAGCCCTTAGCAGAGACTGGCGCAAATCACTTTCCTGGAAAGGGGTTGCCAAGCTTCCAAAAAACTACAAGTTTCCTGAAATCTCAGCACACATTTTTTCACCCAATCTTGATGACACTTTCAGGTAATGATCAGTACTCTAATCCCACTTGGCTCACCAAATTTCATTCTTCTATGTTAAACCTTTCGTTGGCAGTAACAGTTCTAATTTTTAGGTTTCACTCTGTTTTCACCTATATGAATACATGTAGTTGGAACTCTAAATCAAACACGGTTTGTTCTAGCTCTTTTAAACTTGACACAATAAAATAGTTCTAATTTCTATCTCTCTGGTTTGTTTCCTATTGATGTAGCACTAAGCAGAGACTGGTGCAAATCACTTTCATGAAAAGGGGTTGCCAAGCTTCCAAAAAACTACGATTTTCCTGAAATCTCAGCACACATTTTTTCACCCAATCTTGATGACACTTTCAGGTAATGATCAGTACCCCAATCCCACTTGGCTCACCAAATTTCGTACTTCTAGGTTAAACCGTTCGTTGGCAGTAACAGTTTTAATTTTTAGGTTTCACTCTGTTTTCTCCTATATGGATACATGTAGTTGGAACTCTAAATCAAAGACGGTTTGTGCTAGCTCTTTGAAACATGACACAATAAAGTAGTTCCAAGTTCTATCTCTATGGTTTGTTTCCTATTGATGTAGACCTAAGCAGAGACTGGTGCCAATCACTTTCATGGAAAGGGGTTGCCAAGCTTCCAAAAAACTACGAGTTTCCTGAAATCTCAGCACACATTTTTTCACCCAATCTTGATGGCACTTTCAGGTAATGATCAGTACCGCAATCCAACTTGGCTCAGCAAATTTCGTTCTTCTAGGTTAAACCGTTCTTTGGCAGTAACAGTTTTAATTTTTAGGTTTCACTCTGTTTTCTCCCACATGGATACAAGTAGTTGGGATTCTATATCAAACACGGTTTGTGCTAGCTCTTTGAAACTTGACACAATAAAGTAGTTCCAAGTTCTATCTCTATGGTTTGTTTCCTATTGATGTAGCCCTACGCAGAGACTGGCGCAAATCTCTTTCATGGAAAGGGGTTGCCAAGCTTCCAAAAAACAACGAGTTTCCTGAAATCTCAGCACACATTTTTTCACCCAATCTTGATGACACTTTCAGGTAAAGATCAGTACCCCAATCCCACTTGGCTCCCCGAAAATCGTTCTTCTAGGTTAAACCGTTCGTTGGCAGTAACATTTTAATTTTTTAGGTTTCACTCTGTTTTCTCCTATATGGATACTTGTAGTTGGAACTCTAAATCAAACACGGTTTGTGCTAGCTCTTTGAAACTTGACACAATAAAGTAGTTCCAAGTTGTATCTCTATGGCTTGTTTCCTATTGATGTAGCCCTAAGCAGAGACCGGCGCAAATCACTTTCATGGAAAGGGGTTGCCAAGCTACCAAAAAAATACGAGTTTCCTGAGTCTCAGCACACATTTTTTCACAAAATCTTGATGACACTTTCAGGTAATGATCAGTACCCCAATCCCAATTGGCTCACCAAATTTTGTTCTTCTAGGTTAAACCGTTCGTTGGCAGTAACAGTTTTAATTTTTAGGTTTCACTAGGTTTTCTCCTATATGGATACATGTAGTTGGAACTCTAAATCAAACACGGTTTGTGCTAGCTCTTTGAAACTTGACAAAATAAAGTAGTTCCAAGTTCTATATCTATGTTTTTTTCCTATTGATGTAGCCCTAAGCAGAGACTGGCGCAAATCACTTTCATGGAAAGGGGTTGCCAAGCTTCCAAAAAACTACGAGTTTCCTGAAATCTCACCACACATTTTTTCACCCAATCTTGATGACACTTTTAGGTAATGATCAGTACCCCAATCCCACTTGGCTCACCAAATTTCGTTCTTCAAGATTAAACCGTTCGTTGGTAGTAAGAGATTTAATTTTTAGGTTTCACTCTGTTTCTCCTATATGGATACATGTAGTTGGAACTCTAAATCAAACAGGGTTTGTGCTAGCTCTTTGAAACTTGACACAATAAAGTAGTTCCAAGTTGTATCTCTATGGCTTTTTTCCTATTGATGTAGCCCTAAGCAGAGACCGGCTCAAATCACTTTCATGGAAAGGGGTTGCCAAGCTTCCAAAAAACTACGAGTTTCCTGAAATCTCAGCACACATTTTTTCACCCAATCTTGATGACACTTTCAGGCAATGATCAGTACCCCAATCCCACTTGGCTCACCAAATTTTGTTATTCCAGGTTAAACCGTTTGTTGGCAGTAACAGTTTTAATTTTTAGGTTTCACTCTGTTTTCTCCTATATGCATACATGTAGTTGGAACTCTAAATCAAACACGGTTTGTGCTAGCTCTTTGAAACTTGACACAATAAAGTAGTTCCAAGTTGTATCTCTTTGGTTTGTTTCCTATTGATGTAGACCTAAGCAGAGATCGGCGCAAATCACTTTCATGGAAAGGGGTTGCCAAGCTTCCAAAAAACTACGAGTTTCCTGAAATCTCAGCACACATTTTTTCACCCAATCTTGATGACACTTTCAGGTAATGATCAGTACCCTAATCCCATTGGCTCACCAAATTTTATTCTTCTAGGTTAAACCGTTCGTTGGCAGTAACAGTTTTAATTTTTAGGTTTCACTCTGTTTTCTCCTATATGGATACATGTAGTTGGAACACTAAATCAAACACGGTTTGTGCTAGCTCGTTGAAACATGACACAATAAAATAGTTCCAAGTTCTATCTCTATGGTTTGTTTCCTATTGATGTAGCCCTAAGCAGAGACTGGCGCAAATCACTTTCATGGAAAGGGGTTTCCAAGCTTCCAAAAAACTACGAGTTTCCTGAAATCTCAGCACACATTTTTTCACCCAATCTTGATGACACTTTCAGGTAATGATCAGTACCCCAATCCCACTTGGCTCACCAAATTTCGTTCTTCAAGATTAAACCGTTCGTTGGTAGTAAGAGATTTAATTTTTAGGTTTCACTCTGTTTCTCCTATATGGATACATGTAGTTGGAACTCTAAATCAAACAGGGTTTGTGCTAGCTCTTTGAAACTTGACACAATAAAGTAGTTCCAAGTTGTATCTCTATGGCTTTTTTCCTATTGATGTAGCCCTAAGCAGAGACCGGCTCAAATCACTTTCATGGAAAGGGGTTGCCAAGCTTCCAAAAAACTACGAGTTTCCTGAAATCTCAGCACACATTTTTTCACCCAATCTTGATGACACTTTCAGGCAATGATCAGTACCCCAATCCCACTTGGCTCACCAAATTTTGTTATTCCAGGTTAAACCGTTTGTTGGCAGTAACAGTTTTAATTTTTAGGTTTCACTCTGTTTTCTCCTATATGGATACATGTAATTGGAACTCTAAATCAAACACGGTTTGTGCTAGCTCTTTGAAACTTGACACAATAAAGTAGTTCCAAGTTGTATCTCTTTGGTTTGTTTCCTATTGATGTAGACCTAAGCAGAGATCGGCGCAAATCACTTTCATGGAAAGGGGTTGCCAAGCTTCCAAAAAACTACGAGTTTCCTGAAATCTCAGCACACATTTTTTCACCCAATCTTGATGACACTTTCAGGTAATGATCAGTACCCTAATCCCATTGGCTCACCAAATTTTATTCTTCTAGGTTAAACCGTTCGTTGGCAGTAACAGTTTTAATTTTTAGGTTTCACTCTGTTTTCTCCTATATGGATACATGTAGTTGGAACACTAAATCAAACACGGTTTGTGCTAGCTCGTTGAAACATGACACAATAAAGTAGTTCCAAGTTCTATCTCTATGGTTTGTTTCCTATTGATGTAGCCCTAAGCAGAGACTGGCGCAAATCACTTTCATGGAAAGGGGTTTCCAAGATTCCAAAAAACTACGAGTTTCCTGAAATCTCAGCACACATTTTTTCACCCAATCTTGATGACACTTTCAGGTAATGATCAGTACCCCAATCCCACTTGGCTCACCAAATTTCGTTCTTCTAGATTTAACCGCTCGTTGGGAGTAACAGATTTAATTTTTAGTTTTCTCTATGTTTTCTCCTATATGGATATATGTTGTTGGAACTCGAAATCAAACACGGTTTGTGCTAGCTCTTTGAAACTTGACACAATAAAGTAGTTCCAAGTTCTATCTCTATGGTTTTTTCCTATTGATGTAGCCCTTAGCAGAGACTGGCGCAAATCACTTTCCTGGAAAGGGGTTGCCAAGCTTCCAAAAAACTACAAGTTTCCTGAAATCTCAGCACACATTTTTTCACCCAATCTTGATGACACTTTCAGGTAATGATCAGTACCCGAATCCCACTTGGCTCACCAAATTTAGTTCTTCTAGGTTAAACCGTTCGTTGGCAGTAAAAGTTTTAATTTTTAGGTTTCACTCTGTTTTCTCCTATATGGATACATGTATTTGGAACTCTAAATCTAACACGGTTTGTGCTAGCTCTTTGAAACTTGACAATATAAAGTAGTTCCAAGTTCTATCTCTATGGTTTGTTTCCTATTGATGTAGCCCTAAGCAGAGACTGGCGCAAATCACTTATATTGAAAGGGGTTGCCAATCTTACAAAAAACTACGAGTTTCCTGAAATCTCAGCACACATTTTTTCACCCAATCTTGATGACACTTTCAGGTAATGATCAGTACCCCAATCCCACTTGGTTCACCAAATTTCGTTCTTCTAGGTTATACCGTTCGTTGGCAGTAACAGTTTTAATTTTTTGGTTTCACTCTGTTTTCTCCTATATGTATACATGTAGTTGGAAATCTAAATCAAACACGGTTTGTGCTAGCTCTTTGAAACTTGACACAATAAAGTAGTTCCAAGTTCTATCACTATGGTTTGTTTACTATTGATGAAGCCCTAAGCAGAGACTGGCGCAAATCACTTTCATGGAAATTGGTTGCCAAGCTTCCAAAAAACTATGAGTTTCCTGAAATCTCAGCACACATTTTTTCATCCAATCTGGATGACACTTTCAGGTAATGATCAGTACCCCAATCCCACTTGGCTCACCAAATTTCGTTCTTCTAGGTTAAACCATTCTTTGGCAGTAACAGTTTTAATTTTTAGGTTTCACTCTGTTTTCTCCTATATGGATACATGTAGTTGGAACTCTAAATCAAACATGGTTTGTGCTAGCTCTTTGAAACTTGACACAATAAAGTAGTTCCAAGTTCTATCTCTATGGTCTATTTCCTATTGATGTAGGCCTAAGCAGAGACTGGCGCAAATCACTTTCATGGAAAGGGGTTGCCAAGCTACCAAAAAACTACGAGTTTCCTGAAATATCAGCACACATTTTTTCAACCAAACTTGATGACACTTTCAGGTAATGATCAGTACACCAATCCCTCTTGGCTCACCCAATTTCGTTCTTCTAGGTTAAACCGTTCGTTGGCAGTAACAGTTTTAATTTTTAGGTTTCACTCTGTTTTCTCCTATATGGATACATGTAGTTGGAACTCTAAATCTAACACGGTTTGTGCTAGCTCTTTGAAACTTGACAATATAAAGTAGTTCCAAGTTCTATCTCTATGGTTTGTTTCCTATTGATGTAGCCCTAAGCAGAGACTGGTGCAAATCACTTTCATTGAAAGGGGTTGCCAAGCTTCCAAAAAACTACGAGTTTCCTAAAATCTCAGCACACATTTTTTCACCCAATCTGGATGACAATTTTAGGTAATGATAAGTACCCCAATCCCACTTGGCTCACCAAATTTCGTTCTTCCAAGTTAAACCATTCGTTGGCAGTAAAAGTTTTAATTTTTAGGTTTCACTCTGTTTTCTTCTATATGGATACATGAAGTTGGAACTCTAAATCAAACACGGTTTGTGCTAGCTCTTTGAAACTTGACACAATAAAGTAGTTCCAAGTTCTATCTCTATTGTTTGTTTCCTATTGATGTAGCCCTAAGCAGAGACTGGCACAAATCACTTTAATGGAAAGGGGTTGCCAAGCTTCCAAAAAACTACGAGTTTCCTGAAATCTCAGCACACATTTTTTCACCCAATCTTGATGACACTTTCAGGTAATGATCAGTACCCGAATCCCACTTGGCTCACCAAATTTCGTTCTTCTAGGTTAAACCGTTCGTTGGCAGTAACAGTTTTAATTTTTAGGTTTCACTCTGTTTTCTCCTATATGTATACATGTAGTTGGAACTCTAAATCAAACACGGTTTGTGCTAGCTCTTTGAAACTTGACACAATAAAGTAGTTCCAAGTTCTATCTCTATGGTTTTTTCCTATTGATGTAGCCCTTAGCAGAGACTGGCGCAAATCACTTTCCTGGAAAGGGGTTGCCAAGCTTCCAAAAAACTACGAGTTTCCTGAAATCTCAGCACACATTTTTTCACCCAATCTTGATGACACTTTCAGGTAATGATCAGTACTCTAATCCCACTTGGCTCACCAAATTTCATTCTTCTATGTTAAACCTTTCGTTGGCAGTAACAGTTTTAATTTTTAGGTTTCACTCTGTTTTCACCTATATGAATACATGTAGTTGGAACTCTAAATCAAACACGGTTTGTTCTAGCTCTTTTAAACTTGACACAATAAAATAGTTCTAATTTCTATCTCTCTGGTTTGTTTCCTATTGATGTAGCACTAAGCAGAGACTGGTGCAAATCACTTTCATGAAAAGGGGTTGCCAAGCTTCCAAAAAACTACGATTTTCTTGAAATCTCAGCACACATTTTTTCACCCAATCTTGATGACACTTTCAGGTAATGATCAGTACCCCAATCCCACTTGGCTCACCAAATTTCGTACTTCTAGGTTAAACCGTTCGTTGGCAGTAACAGTTTTAATTTTTAGGTTTCACTCTGTTTTCTCCTATATGGATACATGTAGTTGGAACTCTAAATCAAAGACGGTTTGTGCTAGCTCTTTGAAACTTGACACAATAAAGTAGTTCCAAGTTCTATCTCTATGGTTTGTTTCCTATTGATGTAGACCTAAGCAGAGACTGGTGCAAATCACTTTCATGGAAAGGGGTTGCCAAGCTTCCAAAAAACTACGAGTTTCCTGAAATCTCAGCACACATTTTTTCACCCAATCTTGATGGCACTTTCAGGTAATGATCAGTACCGCAATCCAACTTGGCTCAGCAAATTTCGTTCTTCTAGGTTAAACCGTTCGTTGGCAGTAACAGTTTTAATTTTTAGGTTTCACTCTGTTTTCTCCCACATGGATACAAGTAGTTGGGATTCTAAATCAAACACGGTTTGTGCTAGCTCTTTGAAACTTGACACAATAAAGTAGTTCCAAGTTCTATCTCTATGGTTTGTTTCCTATTGATGTAGCCCTACGCAGAGACTGGCGCAAATCTCTTTCATGGAAAGGGGTTGCCAAGCTTCCAAAAAACAACGAGTTTCCTGAAATCTCAGCACACATTTTTTCACCCAATCTTGATGACACTTTCAGGTAAAGATCAGTACCCCAATCCCACTTGGCTCCCCGAAAATCGTTCTTCTAGGTTAAACCGTTCGTTGGCAGTAACATTTTAATTTTTTAGGTTTCACTCTGTTTTCTCCTATATGGATACTTGTAGTTGGAACTCTAAATCAAACACGATTTGTGCTAGCTCTTTGAAACTTGACACAATAAAGTAGTTCCAAGTTGTATCTCTATGGCTTGTTTCCTATTGATGTAGCCCTAAGCAGAGACCGGCGCAAATCACTTTCATGGAAAGGGGTTGCCAAGCTTCCAAAAAACTACGAGTTTCCTGAGTCTCAGCACACATTTTTTCACAAAATCTTGATGACACTTTCAGGTAATGATCAGTACCCCAATCCCAATTGGCTCACCAAATTTTGTTCTTCTAGGTTAAACCGTTCGTTGGCAGTAACAGTTTTAATTTTTAGGTTTCACTAGGTTTTCTCCTATATGGATACATGTAGTTGGAACTCTAAATCAAACACGGTTTGTGCTAGCACTTTGAAACTTGACACAATAATAGTTCCAAGTTCTATCACTATGGTTTGTTTCCTATTGATGTAGCCCTAATCAGAGACCGGCGCAAATCACTTCCATGGAAAGGGGTTGCCAAGCTTCCAAAAAACTACGAGTTTCCTGAAATCTCAGCACACATTTTTTCATCCAATCTGGATGACACTTTCAGGTAATGATCAGAACCCGAATCCCTCTTGGCTCACCAAATTTCGTTCTTCTAGGTTAAACCGTTCGTTGGCAGTAACAGTTTTAATTTTTAGATTTCACTCTGTTTTCTCCTATATGGATACATGTAGGTGGAACTCTAAATTAAAGACGGTTTGTAATAGCTCTTTGAATCTTGACACAATAAAGTAGTTCCAAGTTCCATCTCTATGGTTTGTTTCCTATTGATGTAGCCCTAAGCAGAGACTGGTGCAAATCACTTTCATTGAAAGGGGTTGCCAAGCTTCCAAAAAACTACGAGTTTCCTAAAATCTCAGCACACATTTTTTCACCCAATCTGGATGACAATTTTAGGTAATGATAAGTACCCCAATCCCACTTGGCTCACCAAATTTCGTTCTTCCAAGTTAAACCATTCGTTGGCAGTAAAAGTTTTAATTTTTAGGTTTCACTCTGTTTTCTTCTATATGGATACATGAAGTTGGAACTCTAAATCAAACACGGTTTGTGCTAGCTCTTTGAAACTTGACACAATAAAGTAGTTCCAAGTTCTATCTCTATTGTTTGTTTCCTATTGATGTAGCCCTAAGCAGAGACTGGCACAAATCACTTTAATGGAAAGGGGTTGCCAAGCTTCCAAAAAACTACGAGTTTCCTGAAATCTCAGCACACATTTTTTCACCCAATCTTGATGACACTTTCAGGTAATGATCAGTACCCGAATCCCACTTGGCTCACCAAATTTCGTTCTTCTAGGTTAAACCGTTCGTTGGCAGTAACAGTTTTAATTTTTAGGTTTCACTCTGTTTTCTCCTATATGTATACATGTAGTTGGAACTCTAAATCAAACACGGTTTGTGCTAGCTCTTTGAAACTTGACACAATAAAGTAGTTCCAAGTTCTATCTCTATGGTTTTTTCCTATTGATGTAGCCCTTAGCAGAGACTGGCGCAAATCACTTTCCTGGAAAGGGGTTGCCAAGCTTCCAAAAAACTACGAGTTTCCTGAAATCTCAGCACACATTTTTTCACCCAATCTTGATGACACTTTCAGGTAATGATCAGTACTCTAATCCCACTTGGCTCACCAAATTTCATTCTTCTATGTTAAACCTTTCGTTGGCTGTAACAGTTTTAATTTTTAGGTTTCACTCTGTTTTCACCTATATGAATACATGTAGTTGGAACTCTAAATCAAAGACGGTTTGTGCTAGCTCTTTGAAACTTGACACAATAAAGTAGTTCCAAGTTCTATCTCTATGGTTTGTTTCCTATTGATGTAGACCTAAGCAGAGACTGGTGCAAATCACTTTCATGGAAAGGGGTTGCCAAGCTTCCAAAAAACTACGAGTTTCCTGAAATCTCAGCACACATTTTTTCACCCAATCTTGATGGCACTTTCAGGTAATGATCAGTACCGCAATCCAACTTGGCTCAGCAAATTTCGTTCTTCTAGGTTAAACCGTTCGTTGGCAGTAACAGTTTTAATTTTTAGGTTTCACTCTGTTTTCTCCCACATGGATACAAGTAGTTGGGATTCTAAATCAAACACGGTTTGTGCTAGCTCTTTGAAACTTGACACAATAAAGTAGTTCCAAGTTCTATCTCTATGGTTTGTTTCCTATTGATGTAGCTCTACGCAGAGACTGGCGCAAATCTCTTTCATGGAAAGGGGTTGCCAAGCTTCCAAAAAACAACGAGTTTCCTGAAATCTCAGCACACATTTTTTCACCCAATCTTGATGACACTTTCAGGTAAAGATCAGTACCCCAATCCCACTTGGCTCCCCGAAAATCGTTCTTCTAGGTTAAACCGTTCGTTGGCAGTAACATTTTAATTTTTTAGGTTTCACTCTGTTTTCTCCTATATGGATACTTGTAGTTGGAACTCTAAATCAAACACGATTTGTGCTAGCTCTTTGAAACTTGACACAATAAAGTAGTTCCAAGTTGTATCTCTATGGCTTGTTTCCTATTGATGTAGCCCTAAGCAGAGACCGGCGCAAATCACTTTCATGGAAAGGGGTTGCCAAGCTTCCAAAAAACTACGAGTTTCCTGAGTCTCAGCACACATTTTTTCACAAAATCTTGATGACACTTTCAGGTAATGATCAGTACCCCAATCCCAATTGGCTCACCAAATTTTGTTCTTCTAGGTTAAACCGTTCGTTGGCAGTAACAGTTTTAATTTTTAGGTTTCACTAGGTTTTCTCCTATATGGATACATGTAGTTGGAACTCTAAATCAAACACGGTTTGTGCTAGCTCTTTGAAACTTGACAAAATAAAGTAGTTCCAAGTTCTATATCTATGTTTTTTTCCTATTGATGTAGCCCTAAGCAGAGACTGGCGCAAATCACTTTCATGGAAAGGGGTTGCCAAGCTTCCAAAAAACTACGAGTTTCCTGAAATCTCACCACACATTTTTTCACCCAATCTTGATGACACTTTTAGGTAATGATCAGTACCCCAATCCCACTTGGCTCACCAAATTTCGTTCTTCAAGATTAAACCGTTCGTTGGTAGTAAGAGATTTAATTTTTAGGTTTCACTCTGTTTCTCCTATATGGATACATGTAGTTGGAACTCTAAATCAAACAGGGTTTGTTCTAGCTCTTTTAAACTTGACACAATAAAGTAGTTCCAAGTTGTATCTCTATGGCTTTTTTCCTATTGATGTAGCCCTAAGCAGAGACCGGCTCAAATCACTTTCATGGAAAGGGGTTGCCAAGCTTCCAAAAAACTACGAGTTTCCTGAAATCTCAGCACACATTTTTTCACCCAATCTTGATGACACTTTCAGGCAATGATCAGTACCCCAATCCCACTTGGCTCACCAAATTTTGTTATTCCAGGTTAAACCGTTTGTTGGCAGTAACAGTTTTAATTTTTAGGTTTCACTCTGTTTTCTCCTATATGGATACATGTAGTTGGAACTCTAAATCAAACACGGTTTGTGCTAGCTCTTTGAAACTTGACACAATAAAGTAGTTCCAAGTTGTATCTCTTTGGTTTGTTTCCTATTGATGTAGACCTAAGCAGAGATCGGCGCAAATCACTTTCATGGAAAGGGGTTGCCAAGCTTCCAAAAAACTACGAGTTTCCTGAAATCTCAGCACACATTTTTTCACCCAATCTTGATGACACTTTCAGGTAATGATCAGTACCCTAATCCCATTGGCTCACCAAATTTTATTCTTCTAGGTTAAACCGTTCGTTGGCAGTAACAGTTTTAATTTTTAGGTTTCACTCTGTTTTCTCCTATATGGATACATGTAGTTGGAACACTAAATCAAACACGGTTTGTGCTAGCTCGTTGAAACATGACACAATAAAGTAGTTCCAAGTTCTATCTCTATGGTTTGTTTCCTATTGATGTAGCTCTAAGCAGAGACTGGCGCAAATCACTTTCATGGAAAGGGGTTTCCAAGCTTCCAAAAAACTACGAGTTTCCTGAAATCTCAGCACACATTTTTTCACCCAATCTTGATGACACTTTCAGGTAATGATCAGTACCCCAATCCCACTTGGCTCACCAAATTTCGTTCTTCTAGATTAAACCGCTCGTTGGGAGTAACAGATTTAATTTTTAGTTTTCTCTATGTTTTCTCCTATATGGATATATGTTGTTGGAACTCGAAATCAAACACGGTTTGTGCTAGCTCTTTGAAACTTGACACAATAAAGTAGTTCCAAGTTCTATCTCTATGGTTTTTTCCTATTGATGTAGCCCTTAGCAGAGACTGGCGCAAATCACTTTCCTGGAAAGGGGTTGCCAAGCTTCCAAAAAACTACAAGTTTCCTGAAATCTCAGCACACATTTTTTCACCGAATCTTGATGACACTTTCAGGTAATGATCAGTACCCGAATCCCACTTGGCTCACCAAATTTAGTTCTTCTAGGTTAAACCGTTCGTTGGCAGTAAAATTTTTAATTTTTAGGTTTCACTCTGTTTTCTCCTATATGGATACATGTATTTGGAACTCTAAATCTAACACGGTTTGTGCTAGCTCTTTGAAACTTGACAATATAAAGTAGTTCCAAGTTCTATCTCTATGGTTTGTTTCCTATTGATGTAGCCCTAAGCAGAGACTGGCGCAAATCACTTACATTGAAAGGGGTTGCCAATCTTACAAAAAACTACGAGTTTCCTGAAATCTCAGCACACATTTTTTCACCCAATCTTGATGACACTTTCAGGTAATGATCAGTACCCCAATCCCACTTGGTTCACCAAATTTCGTTCTTCTAGGTTATACCGTTCGTTGGCAGTAACAGTTTTAATTTTTTGGTTTCACTCTGTTTTCTCCTATATGTATACATGTAGTTGGAAAGCTAAATCAAACACGGTTTGTGCTAGCTGTTTGAAACTGGACACAATAAAGTAGTTCCAAGTTCTATCTCGATGGTTTGTTTCCTATTGATGTAGCCCTAAGCAGATACTGGCGCAAATCAATTTCGTGGAATGAGGTTGCCATGCTTCCAAAAAACTACAAATTTCCTGAAATCTCAGCACACATTTTTTCACCCAATCTGGATGACACTTTCAGGTAGTGATCAGTACCCCAATCCCACTTGGCTCACCAAATTTCGTTCTTCTAGGTTAAACCGTTCGTTGGCAGTAAGAGTTTTAATTTTTAATTTTCACTATGTTTTCTCCTATATGGATACATGTAGTTGGGACTCTAAATCAAACACGATTTGTGCTAGCTCTTTGAAACTTGACACAATAAAGTAGTTCCAAGTTCTATCACTATGGTTTGTTTACTATTGATGAAGCCCTAAGCAGAGACTGGCGCAAATCACTTTCATGGAAATTGGTTGCCAAGCTTCCAAAAAACTATGAGTTTCCTGAAATCTCAGCACACATTTTTTCATCCAATCTGGATGACACTTTCAGGTAATGATCAGTACCCCAATCCCACTTGGCTCACCAAATTTCGTTCTTCTAGGTTAAACCATTCTTTGGCAGTAACAGTTTTAATTTTTAGGTTTCACTCTGTTTTCTCCTATATGGATACATGTAGTTGGAACTCTACATCAAACATGGTTTGTGCTAGCTCTTTGAAACTTGACACAATAAAGTAGTTCCAAGTTCTATCTCTATGGTCTATTTCCTATTGATGTAGGCCTAAGCAGAGACTGGCGCAAATCACTTTCATGGAAAGGGGTTGCCAAGCTACCAAAAAACTACGAGTTTCCTGAAATATCAGCACACATTTTTTCAACCAAACTTGATGACACTTTCAGGTAATGATCAGTACACCAATCCCACTTGGCTCACCAAATTTCGTTCTTCTAGGTTAAACCGTTCGTTGGCAGTAACAGTTTTAATTTTTAGGTTTCACTCTGTTTTCTCCTATATGGATACATGTAGTTGGAACTCTAAATCAAACACGGTTTGTGCTAGCACTTTGAAACTTGACACAATAATAGTTCGAAGTTCTATCACTATGGTTTGTTTCCTATTGATGTAGCCCTAATCAGAGACCGGCGCAAATCACTTCCATGGAAAGGGGTTGCCAAGCTTCCAAAAAACTACGAGTTTCCTGAAATCTCAGCACACATTTTTTCATCCAAACTGGATGACACTTTCAGGTAATGATCAGAACCCGAATCCCTCTTGGCTCACCAAATTTCGTTCTTCTAGGTTAAACCGTTCGTTGGCAGTAACAGTTTTAATTTTTAGGTTTCACTCTGTTTTCTCCCATATGGATACAAGTAGTTGGGATTCTAAATCAAACACGGTTTGTGCTAGCTCTTTGAAACTTGACACAATAAAGTAGTTCCAAGTTCTATCTCTATGGTTTGTTTCCTATTGATGTAGCCCTACGCAGAGACTGGCGCAAATCTCTTTCATGGAAAGGGGTTGCCACGCTTCCAAAAAACAACGAGTTTCCTGAAATCTCAGCACACATTTTTTCACCCAATCTTGATGACACTTTCAGGTAAAGATCAGTACCCCAATCCCACTTGGCTCCCCGAAAATCGTTCTTCTAAGTTAAACCGTTCGTTGGCAGTAACATTTTAATTTTTTAGGTTTCACTCTGTTTTCTCCTATATGGATACTTGTAGTTGGAACTCTAAATCAAACACGGTTTGTGCTAGCTCTTTGAAACTTGACACAATAAAGTAGTTCCAAGTTGTATCTCTATGGCTTGTTTCCTATTGATGTAGCCCTAAGCAGAGACCGGCGCAAATCACTTTCATGGAAAGGGGTTGCCAAGCTTCCAAAAAACTACGAGTTTCCTGAGTCTAAGCACACATTTTTTCACAAAATCTTGATGACACTTTCAGGTAATGATCAGTACCCCAATCCCACTTGGCTCACCAAATTTTGTTCTTCTAGGTTAAACCGTTCGTTGGCAGTAACAGTTTTAATTTTTAGCTTTCACTAGGTTTTCTCCTATATGGATACATGTAGTTGGAACTCTAAATCAAACACGGTTTGTGCTAGCTCTTTGAAACTTGACAAAATAAAGTAGTTCCAAGTTCTATATCTATGCTTTTTTCCTATTGATGTAGCCCTAAGCAGAGACTGGCGCAAATCACTTTCATGGAAAGGGGTTGCCAAGCTTCCAAAAAACTACGAGTTTCCTGAAATCTCACCACACATTTTTTCACCCAATCTTGATGACACTTTTAGGTAATGATCAGTACCCTAATCCCACTTGGCTCACCAAATTTCGTTCTTCAAGATTAAACCGTTCGTTGGTAGTAAGAGATTTAATTTTTAGGTTTCACTCTGTTTCTCCTATATGGATACATGTAGTTGGAACTCTAAATCAAACAGGGTTTGTGCTAGCTCTTTGAAACTTGACACAATAAAGTAGTTCCAAGTTGTATCTCTATGGCTTTTTTCCTATTGCTGTAGCCCTAAGCAGAGACCGGCTCAAATCACTTTCATGGAAAGGGGTTGCCAAGCTTCCAAAAAACTACGAGTTTCCTGAAATCTCAGCACACATTTTTTCACCCAATCTTGATGACACTTTCAGGCAATGATCAGTACCCCAATCCCACTTGGCTCACCAAATTTTGTTATTCCAGGTTAAACCGTTTGTTGGCAGTAACAGTTTTAATTTTTAGGTTTCACTCTGTTTTCTCCTATATGGATACATGTAGTTGGAACTCTAAATCAAACACGGTTTGTGCTAGCTCTTTGAAACTTGACACAATAATGTAGTTCCAAGTTGTATCTCTTTGGTTTGTTTCCTATTGATGTAGACCTAAGCAGAGATCGGCGCAAATCACTTTCATGGAAAGGGGTTGCCAAGCTTCCAAAAAACTACGAGTTTCCTGAAATCTCAGCACACATTTTTTCACCCAATCTTGATGACAATTTCAGGTAATGATCAGTACCCCAATCCCACTTGGCTCACCAAATTTCGTTCTTCTAGATTAAACCGCTCGTTGGGAGTAACAGATTTAATTTTTAGTTTTCTCTATGTTTTCTCCTATATGGATATATGTTGTTGGAACTCGAAATCAAACACGGTTTGTGCTAGCTCTTTGAAACTTGACACAATAAAGCAGTTCCAAGTTCTATCTCTATGGTTTTCTCCTATTGATGTAGCCCTTAGCAGAGACTGGCGCAAATCACTTTCCTGGAAAGGGGTTGCCAAGCTTCCAAAAAACTACAAGTTTCCTGAAATCTCAGCACACATTTTTTCACCCAATCTTGATGACACTTTCAGGTAATGATCAGTACCCGAATCCCACTTGGCTCACCAAATTTAGTTCTTCTAGGTTAAACCGCTCATTGGCAGTAAAAGTTTTAATTTTTAGGTTTCACTCTGTTTTCTCCTATATGGATACATGTATTTGGAACTCTAAATCTAACACGGTTTGTGCTAGCTCTTTGAAACTTGACAATATAAAGTAGTTCCAAGTTCTATCTCTATGGTTTGTTTCCTATTGATGTAGCCCTAAGCAGAGACTGGCGCAAATCACTTACATGGAAAGGGGTTGCCAATCTTACAAAAAAGTACGAGTTTCCTGAAATCTCAGCACACATTTTTTCACCCAATCTTGATGACACTTTCAGGTAATGATCAGTACCCCAATCCCACTTGGTTCACCAAATTTCTTTCTTCTAGGTTATACCGTTCGTTGGCAGTAACAGTTTTAATTTTTTGGTTTCACTCTGTTTTCTCCTATATGTATACATGTAGTTGGAAATCTAAATCAAACACGGTTTGTGCTAGCTGTTTGAAACTTGACACAATAAAGTAGTTCCAAGTTCTATCTCGATGGTTTGTTTCCTATTGATGTAGCCCTAAGCAGATACTGGCGCAAATCACTTTCGTGGAAAGAGGTTGCCATGCTTCCAAAAAACTACGAATTTCCTGAAATCTCAGCACACATTTTTTCACCCAATCTGGATGACACTTTCAGGTAGTGATCAGTACCCCAATCCCACTTGGCTCACCAAATTTCGTTCTTCTAGGTTAAACCGTTCGTTGGCAGTAAGAGTTTTAATTTTTAATTTTCACTATGTTTTCTCCTATATGGATACATGTAGTTGGGACTCTAAATCAAACACGATTTGTGCTAGCTCTTTGAAACTTGACACAATAAAGTAGTTCCAAGTTCTATCACTATGGTTTGTTTACTATTGATGAAGCCCTAAGCAGAGACTGGCGCAAATCACTTTCATGGAAATTGGTTGCCAAGCTTCCAAAAAACTATGAGTTTCCTGAAATCTCAGCACACATTTTTTCATCCAATCTGGATGACACTTTCAGGTAATGATCAGTACCCAAATCCCACTTGGCTCACCAAATTTCGTTCTTCTAGGTTAAACCGTTCGTTGGCAGTAACAGTTTTAATTTTTAGGTTTCACTCTGTTTTCTCCTATATGGATACATGTAGTTGGAACTCTAAATCAAACATGGTTTGTGCTAGCTCTTTGAAACTTGACACAATAAAGTAGTTCCAAGTTCTATCTCTATGTTTTATTTCCTATTGATGTAGGCCTAAGCAGAGACTGGCGCAAATCACTTTCATGGAAAGGGGTTGCCAAGCTACCAAAAAACTACGTGTTTCCTGAAATATCAGCACACATTTTTTCAACCAAACTTGATGACACTTTCAGGTAATGATCAGTACACCAATCCCACTTGGCTCACCCAATTTCGTTCTTCTAGTTTAAACCGTTCGTTGGCAGTAACAGTTTTAATTTTTAGGTTTCACTCTGTTTTCTCCTATATGGATACATGTAGTTGGAACTCTAAATCAAACACGGTTTGTGCTAGCACTTTGAAACTTGACACAATAATAGTTCCAAGTTCTATCACTATGGTTTGTTTCCTATTGATGTAGCCCTAATCAGAGACCGGCGCAAATCACTTCCATGGAAAGGGGTTGCCAAGCTTCCAAAAAACTACGAGTTTCCTGAAATCTCAGCACACATTTTTTCATCCAATCTGGATGACACTTTCAGGTAATGATCAGAACCCGAATCCCTCTTGGCTCACCAAATTTCGTTCTTCTAGGTTAAACCGTTCGTTGGCAGTAACAGTTTTAATTTTTAGATTTCACTCTGTTTTCTCCTATATGGATACATGTAGGTGGAACTCTAAATTAAAGACGGTTTGTAATAGCTCTTTGAATCTTGACACAATAAAGTAGTTCCAAGTTCCATCTCTATGGTTTGTTTCCTATTGATGTAGCCCTAAGCAGAGACTGGTGCAAATCACTTTCATTGAAAGGGGTTGCCAAGCTTCCAAAAAACTACGAGTTTCCTAAAATCTCAGCACACATTTTTTCACCCAATCTGGATGACAATTTTAGGTAATGATAAGTACCCCAATCCCACTTGGCTCACCAAATTTCGTTATTCTAGGTTAAACCGTTCGTTGGCAGTAACAGTTTTAATTTTTAGGTTTCACTCTGTTTTCTCCTATATGTATACATGTAGTTGGAACTCCAAATCAAACACGGTTTGTGCTAGCTCTTTGAAACTTGACACAATAAAGTAGTTCCACGTTCTATCTCTATGGTTTGTTTCCTATTGATGTAGCCCTAAGCAGATACAGGCGCAAATCACTTTCGTGGAAAGGGGTTGCCAAGCTTCCAAAAAAGTATGAGTTTCCTGAAATCTCAGCACACATTTTTTCACCCAATCTGGATGACACTTTCAGGTAGTGATAAGTACACCAATCCCACTTGGCTCACCAGATTTCATTCTTCTAGGTTAAACCGTTCGTTGGCAGGTAACAGTTTTAATTTTTAATTTTCACTATGTTTTCTCCTATATGGATACATGTAGTTGGGACTCTAAATCAAACACGGTTTGTGCTAGCTCTTGGAAACTTGACACAATAAAGTAGTTCCAAGTTCTATCTCTATGGTTTTTTCCTATTGATGTAGCCCTTAGCAGAGACTGGCGCAAATCACATTCCTGGAAAGGGGTTGCCAAGCTTCCAAAAAACTACAAGTTTCCTGAAATCTCAGCACACATTTTTTCACCCAATCTTTATGACACTTTCAGGGAATGATCAGTACCCCAATCCCACTTGGCACACCAAATTTCGTTCTTCAAGGTTAAACCGTTCCTTGGGAGTAACAGTTTTAATTTTTAGGTTTCACTCTGTTTTCTCCTATATGGATACATGTAATTGGAACTCATATCAAACACGGTTTGTGCTAGCTCTTTGAAACTTGACACAATAAAGTAGTTCCAAGTTCCATCTCTATGGTTTGTTTCCTATTGATGTAGCCCTTAGCAGAGACTGGCGCAAATCACTTTCATGGAAAGGGGTTGCCAAGCATCCAAAAAACTACGAGTTTCCTGAAATCTCAGCACACATTTTTTCACCCAATCTTGATGACACTTTCAGGTAATAATCACTACCCTAATCCCGTTGGCTCACCAAATTTCATTCTTCTAGGTTAAACCGTTCGTTGGCAGTAACAGTTTTAATTTTTAGGTTTCACTCTGTTTTCTCGTATATGGATACATGTTTTTGGAACTCTCAATCAAACACGGTTTGTGCTAGCTCTTTGAAACTTGACACAATAAAATAGTTCCAAGTTCTATCTCTATTGTTTGTTTCCTATTGATGTAGCCCTAAGCAGAGACTGGCGCAAATCACTTTCATGGAAAGGGGTTGCCAAGTTTCCAAAAAACTAAGTTTCCTGAAATCTCAGCACACATTTTTTCACCCAATCTTGATGACACTTTCAGAAAATGATCAGTACCCCAATCCCACTTGGTTCACCAAATTTCGTTCTTCTAGGTTAAACCGTTCATTGGCAGTAACAGTTTTAATTTTTAGGTTTCACTCTGTTTTCTCCTATATGTATACATGTAGTTGGAACTCTAAATCAAACACGGTTTGTGCTAGCTCTTTGAAACTTGACAAAATAAAGTAGTTCCAAGTTCTATCTCGATGGTTTGTTTCCTATTGATGTAGCCCTAAGCAGATACTGGCGCAAATCACTTTCGTGGAAAGGGGTTGCGAAGCTTCCAAAAAACTACGAGTTTCCTGAAATCTCAGCACACATTTTTCCACCCAATCTGGATGACACTTTCAGGTAGAGATCAGTACCCGAATCCCACTGGCTCACCAAATTACGTTCTTCTAGGTTAAACCGTTCGTTGGCAGTAAGAGTTTTAATTTTTAATTTTCAATATGTTTTTTCCTATATGGATACATGTAGTTGGGACTCTAAATCAAACACGGTTTGTGCTAGCTCTTTGAAATTTGACACAATAAAGTATTTCCAAGTTCTATCTCTATGGTTTTTTCCTATTGATGTAGCCCTTAGCAGAGACTGGCGCAAATCACTTTCATGGAAAGGGGTTGCCAACCTTCCAAAAAACTATGAGTTTCCTGAAATCCCAGCACACATTTTTTCACCCAATCTTGATGACACTTTCAGGTAATGATCAGTACCCGAATCGCACTTGGCTCACCAAATTTCGTTCTTCTAGGTTAAACCGTTCGTTGGCAGTAACAGTTTTAATTTTTAGGTTTCATTCTGTTTTCTCCTATATGGATACATAAATTGGAACTCTAAATCAAACACGGTTTGTGCTAGCTCTTTGAAACTTGACACAATAAAGTAGTTCCAAGTTCTATCTCTATGGTTTGTTTCCTATTGATGTAGCCCTAAGCAGAGACTGGCGCAAATCACTTACATGGAAAGGGGTTGCCAACCTTCCAAAAAACTATGAGTTTCCTGAAATCTGAGCACACATTTTTTCACCCAATCTTGATGACACATTCAGGTAATGATCAGTACTCTAATCCCACTTGGCTCACCAAATTTCATTCTTCTATGTTAAACCTTTCGTTGGCAGTAACAGTTTTAATTTTTAGGTTTCACTCTGTTTTCACCTATATGAATACATGTAGTTGGAAATCTAAATCAAACACGGTTTGTTCTAGCTCTTTTAAACTTGACACAATAAAATAGTTCTAATTTCTATCTCTCTGGTTTGTTTCCTATTGATGTAGCACTAAGCAGAGACTGGTGCAAATCACTTTCATGAAAAGGGGTTGCCAAGCTTCCAAAAAACTACGAATTTCCTGAAATCTCAGCACACATTTTTTCACCCAATCTTGGTGACACTTTCAGGTAATGATCAGTACCCCAATCCCACTTGGCTCACCAAATTTCGTACTTCTAGGTTAAACCGTTCGTTGGCAGTAACAGTTTTAATTTTTAGGTTTCACTCTGTTTTCTCCTATATGGATACATGTAGTTGGAACTCTAAATCAAAGACGGTTTGTGCTAGCTCTTTGAAACTTGACAAAATAAAGTAGTTCCAAGTTCTATCTCTATGGTTTGTTTCCTATTGATGTAGCCCTAAGCAGAGACTGGTGCAAATCACTTTCATGGAAAGGGGTTGCCAAGCTTCCAAAAAACTACGAGTTTCCTGAAATCTCAGCACATATTTTTTCACCCAATCTTGATGGCACTTTCAGGTAATGATCAGTACCGCAATCCAACTTGGCTCAGCAAATTTCGTTCTTCTAGGTTAAACCGTTCGTTGGCAGTAACAGTTTTAATTTTTAGGTTTCACTCTGTTTTCTCCCATATGGATACAAGTAGTTGGGACTCTAAATCAAACACGGTTTGTGCTAGCTCTTTGAAACTTGACACAATAAAGTAGTTCCAAGTTCTATCTCTATGGTTTGTTTCCTATTGATGTAGCCCTACGCAGAGACTGGCGCAAATCTCTTTCATGGAAAGGGGTTGCCAAGCTTCCAAAAAACAACGAGTTTCCTGAAATCTCAGCACACATTTTTTCACCCAATCTTGATGACACTTTCAGGTAAAGATCAGTACCCCAATCCCACTTGGCTCCCCGAAAATCGTTCTTCTAGGTTAAACCGTTCGTTGGCAGTAACATTTTAATTTTTTAGGTTTCACTCTGTTTTCTCCTATATGGATACTTGTAGTTGGAACTCTAAATCAAACACGGTTTGTGCTAGCTCTTTGAAACTTGACACAATAAAGTAGTTCCAAGTTGTCTCTATGGCTTGTTTCCTATTGATGTAGCCCTAATCAGAGACCGGCTCAAATCACTTTCATGGAAAGGGGTTGCCAAGCATCCAAAAAACTACGAGTTTCCTGAAATCTCAGCACACATTTTTTCACCCAATCTTGATGACACTTTCAGGTAATAATCACTACCCTAATCCCGTTGGCTCACCAAATTTTATTCTTCTAGGTAAAACCGTTCGTTGGCAGTAACAGTTTTAATTTTTAGGTTTCACTCTGTTTTCTCCTATATGGATACATGTAGTTGGAACACTAAATCAAACACGGTTTGTTCTAGCTCTTTGAAACTTGACACAATAAAGTAGTTCCAAGTTCTATCTCTATGGTTTGTTTCCTATTGATGTAGCCCTAAGCAGAGACTGGCGCAAATCACTTTCATGGAAAGGGGTTTCCAAGCTTCCAAAAAACTACGAGTTTCCTGAAATCTCAGCACACATTTTTTCACCCAATCTTGATGACACTTTCAGGTAATGATCAGTACCCCAATCCCACTTGGCTCACCAAATTTCGTTCTTCAAGGTTAAACCGTTCGTTGGTAGTAACAGATTTACTTTTTAGGTTTCACTCTCTTTCTCCTATATGGATACATGTAGTTGGAACTCTAAATCAAACAGGGTTTGTGCTAGCTCTTTGAAACTTGACACAATAAAGTAGTTCCAAGTTGTATCTCTATGGCTTTTTTCCTATTGATGTAGCCCTAAGCAGAGACCGGCGTAAATCACTTTCATGGAAAGGGGTTGCCAAGCTTCCAAATAACTACGAGTTTCCTCACATCTCAGCACACATTTTTTCACCCAATCTTGATGACACTTACAGGTAATGATCAGTACCCCAGTGCCACTTGGCTCACCAAATTTCGTTCTTCTAGGTTAAACCGTTCATTGGCAGTAACAGTTTAAATTTTTAGATTTCACTCTGTTTTCTCCTATATGGATACATGTAATTGGAACTATAAATCAAACACGGTTTGTGCTAGCTCTTTGAAACTTGACACAATAAAGTATTTCCAAGTTCTATCTCTATGGTTTGTCGCCTATTGATGTAGCCCTAAGCAGAGACCGGCGCAAATCACTTTCATGGAAAGGGGTTGCCAAGCTTCCAAAAAACTACGAGTTTCCTGAAATCTCAGCACACATTTTTTCACCCAATCTTGATGACACTTTCAGGTAAAGATCAGTACCCCAATCCCACTTGGCTCCCCGAAAATCGTTCTTCTAGGTTAAACCGTTCGTTGGCAGTAACATTTTAATTTTTTAGGTTTCACTCTGTTTTCTCCTATATGGATACTTGTAGTTGGAACTCTAAATCAAACACGGTTTGTGCTAGCTCTTTGAAACTTGACACAATAAAGTAGTTCCAAGTTGTATCTCTATGGCTGTTTTCCTATTGATGTAGCCCTAAGCAGAGACCGGTGCAAATCACTTTCATTAAAAGGGGTTGCCAAACTTCCAAAAACTACGAGTTTCCTGAAATCTCAGCACACATTTTTTCATCCAAACTTGATGACACTTTCAGGTAATGATCAGAAACCCAATCCCATTTGGCTCCTCAAATTTCATTCATCTAGGTTAAACCGTTCGTTGGCAGTAACAGTTATAATTTTTAGGTTTCACTCCATTTTCTCCTATATGGATACATGTCTTTGGAACTCTAAATCAAACACGGTTTGTGCTAGCTCTTTGAAACTTGACACAATAAAGTAGTTCCAAGTTGTATCTCTATGACTTTTTTCCTATTGATGTAGTCCTAAGCAGAGACCGGCGCAAATCACTTTCATTGAAAGGGGTTGGCAAGCTTCCAAAAAAACTACGAGTTTCCTGAAATCTCAGCACACATTTTTTCACCCAATCTTGATGACACTTTCAGGTAATGATCAGTACCCTAATCCCGTTGGCTAACCAAATTTTATTCTTCTAGGTTAAACCGTTCGTTGGCAGTAACAGTTTTAATTTTTAGGTTTCACTCTGTTTTCTCCTATATGGATACATGTAGTTGGAACTCTTAATCAAACACGGTTTGTGCTAGCTCTTTGAAACTTGACACAATAAAGTAGTTCCAAGTTCTATCTCTATGGTTTGTTTCCTATTGATGTAGCCCTAAGCAGAGACTGGCGCAAATCACTTTCATGGAAAGGGGTTTCCAAGCTTCCAAAAAACTACGAGTTTCCTGAAATCTCAGCAAACATTTATTGACCCAATCTTGATGACACATTCAGGTAATGATCAGTACCCCAATCCCACTTGGCTCCCCAAATTTTGTTCTTCTAGGTTAAACCGTTCGTTGGCAGTAACACTTTTAATTTTTAGGTTTCACTCTGTTTTCTCCTATATGGATACATGTAGTTGGAACTCTAAATCAAACAGGGTTTGTGCTAGCTCTTTGAAACTTGACACAATAAAGTAGTAGCAAGTTCTATCTCTATGGTTTGTTTCCTACTGATGTAGCCCTAAGCAGAGACCGGCGCAAATCACTTTCATGGAAAGGGTTTGCCAAGCTTCCAAAAAACTACGAGTTTCCTGAAATCTCAGCACACATTTTTTCACAAAATCTTGATGACACTTTCAGGTAATGATCAGTACCCGAATTCCACTTGGCTCACCAAATTTTGTTCTTCTAGGTTAAACCGTTCGTTGGCAGTAACAGTTTTAATTTTTAGGTTTCACTCTGTTTTCTCCTATATGGATACATGTATTTGGAACTCTAAATCAAACACGGTTTGTGCTAGCTCTTTGAAACTTGACACAGTAAAGTAGTTCCAAGTCCTATCTCTATGGTTTGTCTCCTATTGATGTAGCCCTAAGCAGAGACTGGCGCAAATCACTTTCATGGAAAGGAGTTGCCAAGCTTCCAAAAAACTAAGAGTTTCCTGAAATCTCAGCACATATTTTTTCAACCAATCTTGATGACACTTTCAGGTAATGATCAGTACCCCAATCCCACTTGGCTCACCAAATTTCCTTCTTCTAGGTTAAACAGTTCGTTGGCAGTAACAGTTTTAATTTTTAGGTTTCACTCTGTTTTCTCCTATATGGATACATGTAGTTGGAACTCTATATCAAACAGGTTTTGTGCTAGCTCTTTCAAACTTGACACAATAAAGTAGTTCCATGTTCTATCTCTATGGTTTGTTTCCTATTGATGTAGCCCTAAGTAGAGTCTGGCGCAAATCACTTTCATGGAAAGGGGTGCCAAGCTTCCAAAATCTACGAATTTCCTGAAAACTCAGCACACATTTTTTCACAAAATCTTGATGACACTTTCAGGTAATGATCAGTACCCTAATCCCGTTGGCTAACCAAATTTTATTCTTCTAGGTTAAACCGTTCGTTGGCAGTAACAGTTTCAATTTTTAGGTTTCACTCTGTTTTCTCCTATATGGATACATGTAGTTGGAACTCTTAATCAAACACGGTTTGTGCTAGCTCTTTGAAACTTGACACAATAAAGTAGTTCCAAGTTCTATCTCTATGGTTTGTTTCCTATTGATGTAGCCCTAAGCAGAGACTGGCGCAAATCACTTGCATGGAAAGGGGTTTCCAAGCTTCCAAAAAACTACGAGTTTCCTGAAATCTCAGCAAACATTTATTGACCCAATCTTGATGACACATTCAGGTAATGATCAGTACCCCAATCTCACTTGGCTCCCCAAATTTCGTTCTTCTAGGTTAAACCGTTCGTTGGCAGTAACAGTTTTAATTTTTAGGTTTCACTCTGTTTTCTCCTATATGGATACATGTAGTTGGAACTCTAAATCAAACACGGTTTGTGCTAGCTCTTTGAAACTTGACAAAATAAAGTAGTTCCATGTTCTATCTCTATGGTTTGTTTCATATTGATGTAGCCCTAAGTAGAGTCTGGCGCAAATCACTTTCATGGAAAGGGGTGCCAAGCTTCCAAAATCTACGACTTTCTTGAAATCTCAGCACACATTTTTTCACCCAATCTTGATGAAACTTTCAGGTAATGATCAGTACCCCATTCCACTTGGTTCACCAAATTTCGTTCTTCTAGGTTAAACCGTTTGTTGGCAGTAACAGTTATAATTTTTAGGTTTCACTGTTTTCTCCTATATGGATACATGTAGTTGGAACTCTAAATCAAACACGGTTTGTGCTAGCTCTTTGAAACTTGACACAATGAAGTAGTTCAAAGTCCTATCTCTATGGTTTGTCTCCTATTGATATAGCCTTAAGCAGAGACTGGCGCAAATCACTTTCATGGAAACGGGTTGCCAAGCTTCCAAAAAACTACGAGTTTCCTGAAATCTCAGCACACATTTTTTTACCCAATCTTGATGACACATTCAGGTAATGATCAGTACCGCAATCCCACTTGGCTCCCCAAATTTCGTTCTTCTAGGTTAAATCGTTCGTTGGCATTAACAGTTTTAATTTTTATGTTTCACTATGTTTTCTCCTATATGGATACATGTATTTGGAACTCTAAATCAAACACGGTGTGTGCTAGCTCTTTGAAACTTGACACAATAAAGTAGTTCCAAGTTGTATCTCTATGGTTTGTTTCCTATTGATGTAGCACTAACCAGAGACTGGCGCAAATCACTTTCATGGAAAGGGGTTGCCTACCTTCCAAAAACTGCGAGTTTCCTGAAATCTCAGCACACATTTTTTCATTCAAACTTGATGACACTTTCAGGTAATGATCAGAACCCCAATCCCACTTGGCTCCTCAAATTTCATTCTTCTAGGTGAAACCGTTCGTTGGCAGTAACAGTTATAAATTTTAGGTTTCACTCCGTTTTCTCCTATATGGATACATGTCTTTGGAACTCTAAATCAAACACGGTTTGTGCTAGCACTTTGAAACTTGACACAATAAAGTAGTTCCAAGTTCTTTCTCTATGGTTTGTGTCCTATTGATGTAGCCCTAAGTAGAGACTGGCACAAATCACTTTCATGGAAAGGGGTTTCAAAGCTTCCAAAAAACTACGAGTTTCCTGAAATCTCAGCACACATTTTTTCACCCAATCTTGATGACACTTTCCGGTTATGATCAGTACCCCAATCCCACTTGGCTCACCAAATTTCGTTCTTCAAGGTTAAACCGATCGTCGGTACTAACAATTTTAATTTTTAGGTTTCACTCTGTTTACTCCTATATGGATACATGTAGTTGGAACTCTAAATCAAACAGGGTTTGTGCTAGCTCTTTGAAACTTGACACAATAAAGTAGTAGCAAGTTCTATCTCTATGGTTTGTTTCCTATTGATGTAGCCCTAAGCAGAGACTGGCGCAAATCACTTTCATGGAAAGGGGTGCCAAGCTTCCAAAATCTACGAGTTTCCTGAAATCACAGCACACATTTTTTCACCCAATCTTGATGAAACTTTCAGGTAATGATCAGTACCCCAATCCCACTTGGCTCACCAAATTTCATTCTTCTAGGTTAAACCGTTCGTTGGCAGTAACAGTTTTAATTTTTAGGTTTCACTCTGTTTTCTCCTATATGGATACATGTAGTTGGATCTCTAAATCAAACACGGTGTTTGCTAGCTCTTTGAAACTTGACACAATAAAGTAGTTCCAAGTTCTATCTCTATGGTTTGTTTCCTATTGATGTAGCACTAAGCAGAGACTGGCGCAAATCACTTTCATGGAAAGGGGTTGCCAACCTTCCAAAAACTACGAGTTTCCTGAAATCTCAGCACACATTTTTTCACCCAATCTTGATGACACATTCAGGTAATGATCAGTACCCCAATCCCACTTGGCTCCCCAAATTTCGTTCTTCTAGGTTAAACCGTTCGTTGGCAGTAACAGTTTTAATTTTTAGGTTTCACTCTGTTTTCTCCTATATGGATACATGTATTTGGAACTATAAATCAAACACGGTTTGTGCTAGCTCTTTGAAACTTGACACAGTAAAGTAGTTCCAAATCCTATCTCTATGGTTTGTCTCCTATTGATGTAGCCCTAAGCAGAGACTGGCGCAAATCACTTTCATGGAAAGGGGTGCCAAGTTTCCAAAATCTACGAATTTCCTGAAAACTCAGCACACATTTTTTCACAAAATCTTGATGACACTTTCAGGTAATGATCAGTACCCCAATCCCACTTGGCTCACCAAATTTCGTTCTTCTAGGTTAAACCGTTCGTTGGCAGTAACAGTTATAATTTTTAGGTTTAACTATTTTCTCCTATATGGATACATGTAGTTGGAACTCTAAATCAAACACGGTTTGTGCTAGCTCTTTGAAACTTGACACAATGAAGTAGTTCCAAGTACTATCTCTATGGTTTGTCTCCTATTGATATAGCCCTAAGCAGAGACTGGCGCAAATCACTTTCATGGAAACGGGTTGCCAAGCTTCCAAAAAACTACGAGTTTCCTGAAATCTCAGCACACATTTTTTCACCCAATCTTGATGACACTTTCAGGTAATGATCAGTACCTCAATCCCACTTGGCTCCCCAATTTTCTTTCTTCTAGGTTAAACCTTTCGTTGGCAGTAACAGTTTTAATTTTTAGGTTTCACTCTGTTTTCTCCTATATGGATACATGTATTTGGAACTCTAAATCAAACACGGTTTGTGCTAGCTCTTTGAAACTTGACACAATAAAGTAGTTCCAAGTTCTATCTCTATGGTTTGTTTCCTATTGATGTAGCCCTAAGGAGAGACTGGCACAAATCACTTTCATGGAAAGGGGTTGCCAAGCTTCCAAAAAACTACGAGTTCCTGAAATCTCAGCACACATTTTTTCACCCAAACTTGATGAAACTTTCAGGTAATGATCAGTACCCCAATCCCACTTGGCTCACCAAATTTTGTTTTTCTAGGTTAAACCGTTCCTTGGCAGCAACAGTTTTAATTTTTAGGTTTCACTCTGTTTTCTCCTGTATGGATACATGTAGTTGGAACTCTAAATCAAACACGGTTTCTGCTAGCTCTTTGAAACTTGACACCATAAAGTAGTTCCAAGTTCTATCTCTATGGCTTGTTTCCTATTGATGTAGCCCTAAGCAGAGCCCGGCACAAATCACTTTCATGGAAAGGGGTTGCCAAGCTTCCAAAAAACTACGAGTTTCCTGAAATCTCAGCATACACTTTTTCACCCAATCTTGATGACACTTACAGGTAATGATCAGTACCCCAGTGCCACTTGGATCACCAAATTTCGTTCTTCTAGGTTTAACTGTTCATTGGCAGTAACAGTTTTAATTTTTAGATTTCACTCTGTTTTCTCCTATATGGATACATGTAGTTGGAACTCTAAATCAAACACAGTTTGTGCTAGCTCTTTGAAACTTGACACAATAAAGTAGTTCCAAGTTCTATCTCTATGGTTTGTTTCCTATTGATGTAGACCTAAGCAGAGACCGGCGCAAATCACTTTCATGGAAAGGGGTTGCCAAGCTTCCAAAATACTACGAGTTTCCTGATATCTCAGCACACATTTTTTCACCCAATCTTGATGACACTTTCAGGTAATGATCAGTACCCCAATCCCACTTGGCTCACCAAATTTCGTTATTCTAGTTTAAACCATTCATTGGCAGTAACAGTTTTAATTTTTAGGTTTCACTCTGTTTTATCCTATATGCATACATGTAGTTCGAACTCTAAATCAAACACGGTTTGTGCTACCTCTTTGAAACTTGACACAATAAAGTATTTCCAAGTTCTATCTCTATGGTTTGTCTCCTATTGATGTACCCCTAAGCAGATACTGGCGCAAATCACTTTCATGGAAAAGGGTTGCCAAGCTTCCAAAAAAACTACGAGTTTCCTGAAATCTCAGCACACATTTTTTCACCCAATCTTGATGACACTTTCAGGTAATGATCAGTACCCCAATCCCACTTGGCTCCCCAAATTTCGTTCTTCTAGGTTAAACCGTTCGTTGGCAGTAACAGTTTTAATTTTTAGGTTTCACTCTGTTTTCTCCTACATGGATACATGTAGTTGGAACTCTAAATCAAACACGGTTTCTGCTAGCTCTTTCAAACTTGACACAATAACGTAGTTCCATGTTCTATCTCTATGGTTTGTTTCCTATTGATGTAGCCCTAAGCAGAGACTGGCGCAAATCACTTTCATGGAAAGGGGTGCCAAGCTTCCAAAATCTACGAGTTTCCTGAAATCACAGCACACATTTTTTCACCCAATCTTGATGAAACTTTCAGGTAATGATCAGTACCCCAATCCCACTTGGCTCACCAAATTTCATTCTTCTAGGTTAAACCGTTCGTTGGCAGTAACAGTTTTAATTTTTAGGTTTCACTCTGTTTTCTCCTATATGAATACATGTAGTTGGAACTCTAAATCAAACACGGTGTTTGCTAGCTCTTTGAAACTTGACACAATAAAGTAGTTCCAAGTTCTATCTCTATGGTTTGTTTCCTATTGATGTAGCAGTAAGCAGAGACTGGCGCAAATCACTTTCATGGAAAGGGGTTGCCAACCTTCCAAAAACTACGAGTTTCCTGAAATCTCAGCACACATTTTTTGACCCAATCTTGATGACACATTCAGGTAATGATCAGTACCCCAATCCCACTTGGCTCCCCAAATTTCGTTCTTCTAGGTTAAACCGTTCGTTGGCAGTAACAGTTTTAATTTTTAGGTTTCACTCTGTTTTCTCCTATATGGATACATGTAATTGGAACTCTAAATCAAACACGGTTTGTGCTAGCTCTTTGAAACTTGACACAATAAAGTAGTTCCAAGTTCTATCTCTATGGTTTGTTTCCTATTGATGTAGCCCTAAGCAGAGACTGGCGCAAATCACTTTCATGGAAAGGGGTTGCCAAGCTTCCAAAAAACTACGAGTTTCCTGAAATCTCAGCACACATTTTTTCACCCAATCTTGAAGACACTTTCAGGTAAAGATCAGTACCCCAATCCCACTTGGCTCCCCGAAAATCGTTCTTCTAGGTTAAACCGTTCGTTGGCAGTAACATTTTAATTTTTTAGGTTTCACTCTGTTTTCTCCTATATGGATACATGTCGTTGGAACTCTAAATCAAACACGGTTTGTGCTAGCTCTTTGAAACTTGACACAATAAAGTAGTTCCAAGTTGTATGTCTATGGCTTGTTTTCTATTGATGTAGCCCTAAGCAGAGGCCGGCGCAAATCACTTTCATGGAAAGGGGTTTCCAAGCTTCCAAAAAACTACGAGTTTCCTGAAATCTCAGCACACATTTTTTCACCCAATCTTGAAGACACTTTCAGGTAAAGATCAGTACCCCAATCCCACTTGGCTCCCCGAAAATCGTTCTTCTAGGTTAAACCGTTCGTTGGCAGTAACATTTTAATTTTTTAGGTTTCACTCTGTTTTCTCCTATATGGATACATGTCGTTGGAACTCTAAATCAAACACGGTTTGTGCTAGCTCTTTGAAACTTGACACAATAAAGTAGTTCCAAGTTGTATGTCTATGGTTTGTCTCCTATTGATATAGCCCTAAGCAGAGACTGGCGCAAATCACTTTCATGGAAACGGGTTGCCAAGCTTCCAAAAAACTACGAGTTTCCTGAAATCTCAGCACACATTTTTTCACCCAATCTTGATGACACTTTCAGGTAATGATCAGAACCCCAATCCCACTTGGCTCCTCAAATTTCATTCTTCTAGGTTAAACTGTTCGTTGGCAGAAACAGTTATAATTTTTAGGTTTCACTCCTTTTTCTCCTATATGGATACATGTCTTTGGAACACTAAATCAAACACGGTTTGTGCTAGCTCTTTGAAACTTGACACAATAAAGTAGTTCCAAGTTGTGTCTCTATGGCTTCTTTCCTATTGATGTAGCCCTAAGCAGAGACCGGCGCAAATCACTTTCATGGAAAGGGGTTGCCAAGCTTCCAAAATCTACGAGTTTCCTGAAATCCCAGCACATATTTTTTCACCCAATCTTGATGAAACTTTCAGGTAATGATCAGTACCCCAATCCCACTTGGCTCACCAAATTTCGTTCTTCTAGGTTAAACCGTTCGTTGGCAGTAATATTTTCATTTTTTAGGTTTCACTCTGTTTTCTCCTATATGGATACAAGTATTTGGAACTCTAAATCAAACACAGTTTGTGCTAGCTCTTTGAAACTTGACACAGTAAAGTAGTTCCAAGTTCTATTTCTATGGTTTGTCTCCTATTGATGTAGCCCTAAGCAGAGACTGGCGCAAATCACTTTCATGGAAAGGAGTTGCCAAGCTTCCAAAAAACTGCGAGTTTCCTGAAATCACAGCACACATTTTTTCACCCAATCTTAATGACACTTTCAGGTAATGATCAGTACCCCAGTGCCACTTGGCTCACCAAATTTCCTTCTTCTAGGTTGAACCGTTCGTTGGCAGTAACAGTTTTAATTTTTAGGTTTCACTCTGTTTTCTCCTACATGGATACATGTAGTTGGAACTCTAAATCAAACACGGTTTCTGCTAGCTCTTTCAAACTTGACACAATAACGTAGTTCCATGTTCTATCTCTATGGTTTGTTTCCTATTGATGTAGCCCTAAGCAGAGACTGGCGCAAATCACTTTCATGGAAAGGGGTGCCAAGCTTCCAAAATCTACGAGTTTCCTGAAATCCCAGCACACATTTTTTCACCCAATCTTGATGAAACTTTCAGGTAATGATCAGTACCCCAATCCCACTTGGCTCACCAAATTTCGTTCTTCAAGGTTAAACCGTTCGTCGGTAGTAACAGTTTTAATTTTTAGGTTTCACTCTCTTTTCTCCTATATGGATACATGTAGTTGGAACTCTCAATCAAACAGGGTTTGTGCTAGCTCTTAGAAACTTGACACAATAAAGTAGGTCCAAGTTCTATCTCTATGGTTTGTTTCCTATTGATGTAGCCCTAAGCAGAGACCAGCACAAATGACTTTAATGGAAAGGGGTTGCCAACCTCCAAAAAACTACGAGTTTCCTGATATCTCAGCACACACTTTTTCACCCAATCTTGATGACACTTACAGGTAATGATCAGTACCCCAGTGCCACATGGCTCACCAAATTTTGTTATTCCAGGTTAAACCGTTCGTTGGCAGTAACAGTTTTTAGATTTCACTCTGTTTTCTCCTATATGGATACATGTAGTTGGAACTCTAAATCAAACACGGTTTGTGCTAGCTCTTTGAAACTTGACACAATAAAGTAGTTCCAAGTTCTATCTCTATGGTTTGTCTCCTATTGATGTAGACCTAAGCAGAGACCGGGGCAAATCACTTTAATGGAAAGGGGTTGCCAAGCTTCCAAAAAACAACGAGTTTCCTGAAATCTCAGCACACATTTTTTCACCCAATCTTGATGACACTTTCAGGTAATGATCAGTAGCCCAATCCCACTTGGCTCACCAAATTTCGTTATTCTAGTTTAAACCATTCATTGGCAGTAACAGTTTTAATTTTTAGGTTTCACTCTGTTTTCTCCTATATGGATACATGTAGTTGAAACTCTAAATCAAACACGGTTTGTGCTAGCTCTTTGAAACTTGACACAATAAAGTAGTTCCAAGTTCTATCTCTATGGTTTGTCTCCTATTGATGTAGCCCTAGGCAGAGACTGGTGCAAATCACTTTCATAAAAAGGGGTTGCCAAGCTTCCAAAAAACTACGAGTTTCCTGAAATCTCAGCACACATTTTTTCACCCAATCTTGATGACACTTTCAGGTAATGATCAGTACCCCAATCCCACTTGGCTCCCCGAATTTCGTTCTTCTAGGTTAAACCGTTCGTTGGCAGTAACAGTTTTAATTTTTAGGTTTCACTCTGTTTTCTCCTATATGGATACTAGTATTTGGAACTCTAAATCAAACACGGTTTGTGCTAGCTCATTGAAACTTGACACAATAAAGTAGTTTCAAGTTGTATCTCTATGGCTTGTTTCCTATTGATGTACCCCTAAGCAGAGACCAGCACAAATCACTTTCATGGAAAGGGGTTGCCAAGCTTCCAAAAAACTACGAGTTTCCTGAAATCTCAGCACACATTTTTTCACAAAATCTTGATGACCCTTTCAGGTAATGATCAGTACCCCAATCCCCCTTGGCTCACCAAATTTTGTTCTTCTAGGTTAAACCGTTCGTTGGCAGTAACAGTTTTAATTTTTAGGTTTCACTCTGTTTTCTCCTATATGGATACAAGTATTTGGAACTCTAAATCAAACACGGTTTGTGCTAGCTCTTTGAAACTTGACACAATAAAGTAGTCAAAAGTTCTATCTCTATGGTTTGTTTCCTGTTGATGTAGCCCTAATCAGAGACCGGTGCAAATCACTTTAATGGAAAGGGGTTGCCAAGCTTCCAAAAAACTACGAGTTTCCTGAAATCTCAGCACACATAATTTCACCCAATCTTGATGACACTTTCAGGTAATGATCAGTACCCCAATCCCACTTGGCTCACCAAATTTCGTTATTCTAGTTTAAACCATTCATTGGCAGTAACAGTTTTAATTTTTAGGTTTCACTCTGTTTTCTCCTATATGGATACATGTAGTTGGAACTCTAAATCAAACACGGTTTGTGCTAGCTCTTTGAAACTTGACACAATAAAGTAGTTCCAAGTTCTATCTCTATGGTTTGTCTCCTATTGATGTAGCCCTAGGCAGAGACTGGTGCAAATCACTTTCATAAAAAGGGGTTGCCAAGCTTCCAAAAAACTACGAGTTTCCTGAAATCTCAGCACAAATTTTTTCACCCAATCTTGATGAAACGTTCAGGTAATGATCAGTACCCCAATCCCACTTGGCTCCCCGAATTTCGTTCTTCAAGGTTAAACCGTTCGTTGGCAGTAACAGTTTTAATTTTTAGGTTTCACTCTGTTTTCTCCTATATGGATACTAGTATTTGGAACTCTAAATCAAACACGGTTTGTGCTAGCTCTTTGAAACTTGACACAATAAAGTAGTTTCAAGTTGTGTCTCTATGGCTTGTTTCCTATTGATGTAGCCCTAAGAAGAGACCAGCGCAAATTACTTTCATGGAAAGGGGTTGCCAAGCTTCCAAAAAACTACGAGTTTCCTGAAATCTCAGCACACATTTTTTCTCAAAATCTTGATGACACGTTCAGGTAATGATCAGTACCCCAATCCCCCTTGGCTCACCAAATTTCTTTCTTCTAGGTTAAACCGTTCGTTGGCAGTAACAGTTTTAATTTTTAGGTTTCACTCTGTTTTCTCCTATATGGATACATGTAGTTGGAACTCTAAATCAAACACGGTTTGTGCTAGCTCTTTGAAACTTGACACAATAAAGTAGTTCCAATTTCTATCTCTATGGTTTGTCTCCTATTGATGTAGCCCTAGGCAGAGACTGGCGCAAATCACTTTCATAAAAAGGGGTGGCCAAGCTTCCAAAAAACTACGAGTTTCCTGAAATCTCAGCACACATTTTTTCACCCAATCTTGATGACACTGTCAGGTTATGATCAATACCCCAATCCAACTTGGCTCCCCGAATTTCGTTCTTCTAGGTTAAACCGTTCGTTGGCAGTAACAGTTTTAATTTTTAGGTTTCACTCTGTTTTCTCCTATATGGATACTTGTAGTTGGAACTCTAAATCAAACACGGTTTGTGCTAGCTCTTTCAAACTTGACACAATAAAGTACTTCCATGTTCTGTCTCTATGGTTTGTTTCCTATTGATGTAGCCCTAAGCAGAGACTGGCGCAAATCACTTTCATGGAAAGGGGTTGCCAAGCTTCCAAAAAACTACGAGTTTCCTGAAATCTCAGCACACATTTTTTCACCCAATCTTGATGAAACGTTCAGGTAATGATCAGTAAGCCAATCCCACTTGGCTCACCAAATTTCGTTCTTCTAGGTTAAACCGTTCGTTGGCAGTAACAGTTATAATTTTTAGGTTTCACTGTTTTCTCCTGTATGGATACATGTAGTTGGAACTCTAAATCAAACACGGTTTGTGCTAGCTCTTTGAAACTTGACACAATAAAGTAGTTTCAAGTCCTATCTCTATGGTTTGTCTCCTATTGATGTAGCACTAAGCAGAGACTGGCGCAAATCACTTTCATGGAAAGGGGTTGCCAAGCTTCCAAAAAACTACGAGTTTCCTGAAATCTCAGCACACATTTTTTCACCCAATCTTGATGACACTTTCAGGTAATGATCAGTACCCCAATCCCACTTGGCTCCCCAAATTTCGTTCTTTTAGGTTAAACAGTTCGTTGGCAGTAACAGTTTCAATTTTTAGGTTTCACTCTGTTTTCTCCTATATGGAAACATGTACTTGGAACTCTAAATCAAACACGGTTTGTGCTAGCTCTTTGAAACTTGACACAGTAAAGTAGTTCCAAGTCCTATCTCTATGGTTTGTCTCCTATTGATGTAGCCCTAAGCAGAGACTGGCACATATCACTTTCATGGAAAGGAGTTGCCAAGCTTCCAAAAAACTACGAGTTTCCTGAAATCTCAGCACACATTTTTTCACCCAATCTTGATGACACTTTCAGATAATAATCAGTACCCCAATCCCACTTGGCTCCCCGAATTTCGTTCTTCTAGGTTAATCCGTTCGTTGGCAGTATCAGTTTTAATTTTTAGGTTTCACTCTGTTTCCTCATATATGGATACTTGTAGTTGGAACTCTAAATCAAACACGGTATGTGCTAACTCTTTGAAACTTGATACAATAAAGTAGTTCCAAGATGTATCTCTGTGGCTTGTTTCCTATTGATGTAGCCCTAAGCAGAGACCGGCGCAAATCACTTTCATGGAAAGGGGTTGCCAAGCTTCCAAAAAACTACGAGTTTCCTGAAATCTCAGCACACATTTTTTCACCCAATCTTGATGCCACTTTCAGGTAATGATCAGTACCCCAATATCACTTGGCTCACCAAATTTTTTTCTTGTAGGTTAAACCGTTCGTTGTCAGTAACAGTTTTAATTTTTAGGTTTCACTCTGTTTTCTCCTATATGGATACATGTATTTGGAACTGTAAATCAAACACGGTTTGTGCTAGCTCTTTGAAACTGGACACAATAAAGTAGTTCCAAGTCCTATCTCTATGGTTTGTCTCCTATTGATGTAGCCCTAAGCAGAGACTGGCGCAAATCACTTTCATGGAAAGGAGTTGCCAAGCTTCCAAAAAACTACGAGTTTCCTGAAATCTCAGCACACATTTTTTCACCCGATCTTGATGACACTTTCAGGTAATGATCAGTACCCCAATCCCACTTGGCTCCCCAAATTTCCTTCTTTTAGGTTAAACAGTTCATTGGCAGTAACAGTTTTAATTTTTAGGTTTCACTCTGTTTTCTCCTATATGGATACATGTAGTTGGAACTCTAAATCAAACACGGTTTGGGCTAGCTCTTTGAAACTTGACACAATAAAGTAGTTCCAAGTTGTATCTCTATGGCTTGTTTCCTATTGATGTAGCCCTAAGCAGAGACCGGCGCAAATCAGTTACATGGAAAGGTGTTGCCAAGCTTCCAAAAAACTACGAGTTTCCTGAGTCTCAGCACACATTTTTTTCACAAAATCTTGATGACACTTTCAGGTAATGATCAGTAGCCCAATCCCACTTGGCTCACCAAATTTCCATCTTCTAGGTTAAACCGTTCGTTGGCAGTAACAGTTTTAATTTTTAGGTTTCACTCTGTTTTCTCCTATATGGATACATGTAGTTGGAACTCTAAATCAAACAGGATTTGTGCTAGCTATTTCAAACTTGACACAATAAAGTAGTTCCATGTTCTATCTCTATGGTTTGTTTCCTATTGATGTAGCCCTAAGTAGAGTCTGGCGCAAATCACTTTCATGGAAAGGGGTGCCAAGCTTCCAAAATCTACGACTTTCCTGAAATCTCAGCACACTTTTTTTCACAAAATCTTGATTGCACTTTCAGGTAATGATCAGTACCCCAATCCCACTTGGCTCACCAAATTTCGTTCTTCTAGGTTAAACCGTTCGTTGGCAGTAACAGTTTTAATTTTTAGGTTTCACTCTGTTTTCTCCTATATGGATACATGTATTTGGAACTCTAAATCAAACACGGTTTGTGCTAGCTCTGTGAAACTTGACACAATAAAGAGGTTCCAAGTTCTATCTCTATGGTTTGTTTCCTATTGATATAGCCCTAAGCAGAGACTGGCACAAATCACTTTCATGGAAAGGGGTTTCCAATCTTCCAAAAAACTTCGAGTTTCGTGAAATCTCAGCACACATTTTTTCACCCAAACTTGATGACACTTTCAGGTAATGATCAGTACCCCAATTCCACTTGGCTCACCAAATTTTGTTTTTCTAGGTTAAACCGTTCCTTGGCAGTAACAGTTTTAATTTTTAGGTTTCACTCTGTTTTCTCCTATATGGATACATGTAGTTGGAACAGTAAATCAAACACGGTTTATGCTAGCTCTTTGAAACTTGACACAATAAAGTAGTTCCAAGTCCTATCTCTATGGTTTGTCTCCTATTGATGTAGCCCTAAGCAGAGACTGGCGCAAATCACTTTCATGGAAAGGGGTTGCCAAGCTTCCAAAAAACTACGAGTTTCCTGAAATCTCAGCACACATTTTTTCACCCAATCTTGATGACACTTTCAGGTAATGATCAGTACCCCAATCCCACTTGGCTCCCCAAATTTCGTTCTTTTAGGTTAAACAGTTCGTTGGCAGTAACTGTTTCAATTTTTAGGTTTCACTCTGTTTTCTCCTATATGGATACATGTAGTTGGAACTCTAAATCAAACACGATTTGGGCTAGCTCTTTGAAACTTGACAAAATAAAGTAGTTCCAAGTTGTATCTCTATGGCTTGTTTCCTATTGATGTAGCCCTAAGCAGAGACCGGTGGAAATCACTTTCATGGAAAGGGGGTGCCAAGCTTCCAAAAAACTACGAGTTTCCTGAAATCTCAGCACACATTTTCTCACAAAATCTTGATGACACTTTCAGGTAATGATCAGTACCCCAATCCCACTTGGCTCTCCAAATTTTGTTCTTCTAGGTTAAACCGTTCGTTGGCAGTAGCAGTTTTAATTTTTAGGTTTCACTCTGTTTTCTCCTATATGGAAACATGTACTTGGAACTCTAAATCAAACACGGTTTGTGCTAGCTCTTTGAAACTTGACACAGTAAAGTAGTTCCAAGTCCTATCTCTATGGTTTGTCTCCTATTGATGTAGCCCTAAGCAGAGACTGGAACAAATCACTTTCATGGAAAGGAGTTGCCAAGCTTCCAAAAAACTACGAGTTTCCTGAAATCTCAGCACACATTTTTTCACCCAATCTTGATGACACTTTCAGATAATAATCAGTACCCCAATCCCACTTGGCTCCCCGAATTTCGTTCTTCTAGGTTAAACCGTTCGTTGGCAGTAACAGTTTTAATTTTTAGGTTTCACTCTGTTTCCTCATATATGGATACTTGTAGTTGGAACTCTAAATCAAACACGGTATGTGCTAACTCTTTGAAACTTGACACAATAAAGTATTTCCAAGATGTATCTCTATGGCTTGTTTACTATTTATGTAGCCCTAAGCAGAGACCGGCGCAAATCACTTTCATGGAAAGGGGTTGCCAAGCTTCCTAAAAACTAAGAGTTTCCTGAAATCTCAGCACACATTTTTTCACCCAATCTTGATGCCACTTTCAGGTAATGATCAGTACCCCAATCCCACTTGGCTCACCAAATTTTGTTCTTGTAGGTTAAACCGTTCGTTGTCAGTAACAGTTTTAATTTTTAGGTTTCACTCTGTTTTCTCCTATATGGATACATGTATTTGGAACTCTAAATCAAACACGGTTTGTGATAGCTCTTTGAAACTGGACACAATAAAGTAGTTCCAAGTCCTATCTCTATGGTTTGTCTCCTATTGATGTAGCCCTAAGCAGAGACTGGCGCAAATCACTTTCATGGAAAGGAGTTGCCAAGCTTCCAAAAAACTACGAGTTTCCTGAAATCTCAGCACACATTTTTTCACCCGATCTTGATGACACTTTCAGGTAATGATCAGTACCCCAATCCCACTTGGCTAACCAAATTTCCTTCTTCTAGGATAAACCATTCGTTGGCAGTAACAGTTTTAATTTTTAGGTTTCATTCTTTTTTCTCCTATATGGATACATGTAGTTGGAACTCTAAATCAAACACGGTTTGTGCTAGCTCTTTCAAACGTGACACAATAACGTAGTTCCAAGTTCTATCTCTATGGTTTGTTTCCTATTGATGAAGCCCTAAGCAGAGACTGGCGCAAATCACTTTCATGGAAAGGGGTTGCCAAGCTTCCAAAAAACTACGAGTTTCCTGAAATCTCAGCACACATTTTTTCACCCAATCATGATGACACTTTCAGGTAATGATCATTAGCCCAATCCCACTTGGCTCCCCGAATTTCGTTCTTCTAGGTTAAACCGTTCTTTGGCAGTAACAGTTTTAATTTTTAGGTTTCACTCTGTTTTCTCCTATATGGATACTTGTAGTTGGAACTCTAAATCAAACACTGTTTGTGCTAGCTCTTTCAAACTTGACACAATAAAGTAGTCCCATGTTCTATCTCTATGGTTTGTTTCCTATTGATGTAGCCCTAAGCAGAGACTGGCGCAAATCACTTTCATGGAAAGGGGTTGCCAAGCTTCCAAAAAACTACGAGTTTCCTGAAATCTCAGCACACATTTTTTCACCCAATTTTGATGAAACTTTCAGGTAATGATCAGTACGCCAATCCCACGTGGCTCACCAAATTTCGTTCTTCTAGGTTAAACCGTTCGTTGGCAGTAACAGTTTTAATTTTTAGGTTTCACTGTTTTCTCCTATATGGATACATGTATTTGGAACTCTAAGTCAAACACGGTTTGTGCTATCTCTTTGAAACTTGACACAATAAAGTAGTTCCAAGTCCTATCTCTATGGTTTGTCTCCTATTGATGTAGCCCTAAGCAGAGACTGGCGCAAATCACTTTCATGGAAAGGGGTTGGCAAGCTTCCAAAAAACTACGAGTTTCCTGAGTCTCAGCACACATTTTTTTCACAAAATCTTGATGACACTTTCAGGTAATGATCAGTACCCCAATCCCACTTGGCTCACCAAATTTCCATCTTCTAGGTTAAACCGTTCGTTGGCAGTAACAGTTTTAATTTTTAGGTTTCACTCTGTTTTCTCCTATATGGATACATGTAGTTGGAACTGTAAATCAAACACGGTTTCTGCTAGCTCTTTGAAACTTGACACAATAAAGTAGTTCCAAGTCCTATCTCTATGGTTTGTCTCCTATTGATGTAGCCCTAAGCAGAGACTGGCGCAAATCACTTTCATGGAAAGGGGTTGCCAAGCTTCCAAAAAACTACGAGTTTCCTGAAATCTCAGCACACATTTTTTCACCCAATCTTGATGACACTTTCAGGTAATGATCAGTACGCCAATCCCACGTGGCTCACCAAATTTCGTTCTTTTAGGTTAAACAGTTCGTTGGCAGTAACAGTTTCAATTTTTAGGTTTCACTCTGTTTTCTCCTATATGGATACATGTAGTTGGAACTCTAAATCAAACACGATTTGGGCTAGCTCTTTGAAACTAGACACAGTAAAGTAGTTCCAAGTTGTATCTCTATGGCTTGTTTCCTATTGATGTAGCCCTAAGCAGAGACCGGTGCAAATCACTTTCATGGAAAGGGGTTGCCAAGCTTCCAAAAAACTACGAGTTTCCTGAAATGTCAGCACACATTTTCTCACAAAATCTTGATGACACTTTCAGGTAATGATCAGTACCCCAATCCCACTTGGCTCTCCAAATTTTGTTCTTCTAGGTTAAACCGTTCGTTGGCAGTAACAGTTTTAATTTTTAGGTTTCACTCTGTTTTCTCCTTTATGGAAACATGTACTTGGAACTCTAAATCAAACACGGTTTGTGCTAGCTCTTTGAAATTTGACACAGTAAAGTAGTTCCAAGTCCTATCTCTATGGTTTGTCTCCTATTGATGTAGCCCTAAGCAGAGACTGGCACAAATCACTTTCATGGAAAGGAGTTGCCAAGCTTCCAAAAAACTACGAGTTTCCTGAAATCTCAGCACACATTTTTTCACCCAATCTTGATGACACTTTCAGATAATAATCAGTACCCCAATCCCACTTGGCTCCCCGAATTTCGTTCTTCTAGGTTAAACCGTTCGTTGGCAGTAACAGTTTTAATTTTTAGGTTTCACTCTGTTTCCTCATATATGGATACTTGTAGTTGGAACTCTAAATCAAACACGGTTTGTGCTAGCTCTTTGAAACTTGACACAGTAAAGTAGTTCCAAGTCCTATCTCTATGGTTTGTCTCATATTAATGTAGCCCTAAGCAGAGACTGGCACAAATCACTTTCATGGAAAGGAGTTGCCAAGCTTCCAAAAAACTACGAGTTTCCTGAAATCTCAGCACACATTTTTTCACCCAATCTTGATGACACTTTCAGATAGTAATCAGTACCCCAATCCCACTTGGCTCCCCGAATTTCGTTCTTCTAGGTTAATCCGTTCGTTGGCAGTATCAGTTTTAATTTTTAGGTTTCACTCTGTTTCCTCATATATGGATACTTGTAGTTGGAACTCTAAATCAAACACGGTATGTGCTAACTCTTTGAAACTTGACACAATAAAGTAGTTCCAAGATGTATCTCTATGGCTTGTTTACTATTGATGTAGCCCTAAGCAGAGACCGGCGCAAATCACTTTCATGGAAAGGGGTTGCCAAGCTTCCAAAAAACTACGCGTTTCCTGAAATCTCAGCACACATTTTTTCACCCAATCTTGATGCCACTTTCAGGTAATGATCAGTACCCCAATCCCACTTGGCTCACCAAATTTTGTTCTTGTAGGTTAAACCGTTCGTTGTCAGTAACAGTTTTAATTTTTAGGTTTCACTCTGTTTTCTCCTATATGGATACATGTATTTGGAACTCTAAATCAAACACGGTTTGTGCTAGCTCTTTGAAACTGGACACAATAAGTAGTTCCAAGTCCTATCTCTATGGTTTGTCTCCTATTGATGTAGCCCTAATCAGAGACTGGCGCAAATCACTTTCATGGAAAGGAGTTGCCAAGCTTCCAAAAAACTACGAGTTTCCTGAAATCTCAGCACACATTTTTTCACCCGATCTTGATGACACTTTCAGGTAATGATCAGTACCCCAATCCCACTTGGCTAACCAAATTTCCTTCTTCTAGGATAAACCATTCGTTGGCAGTAACAGTTTTAATTTTTAGGTTTCATTCTTTTTTCTCCTATATGGATACATGTAGTTGGAACTCTAAATCAAACACGGTTTGTGCTAGCTCTTTCAAACGTGACACAATAACGTAGTTCCAAGTTCTCTCTCTATGGTTTGTTTCCTATTGATGTAGCCCTAAGCAGAGACTGGCGCAAATCTCTTTCATGGAAAGGGGTTGCCAAGCTTCCAAAAAACTACGAGTTTCCTGAAATCTCAGCACACATTTTTTCACCCAATCATGATGACACTTTCAGGTAATGATCATTAGCCCAATCCCACTTGGCTCCCCGAATTTCGTTCTTCTAGGTTAAACCGTTCGTTGGCAGTAACAGTTTTAATTTTTAGGTTTCACTCTGTTTTCTCCTATATGGATACTTGTAGTTGGAACTCTAAATCAAACACTGTTTGTGCTAGCTCTTTCAAACTTGACACAATAAAGTAGTTCCATGTTTTATCTCTATGGTTTGTTTCCTATTGATGTAGCCCTAAGCAGAGACTGGCGCAAATCACTTTCATGGAAAGGGGTTGCCATGCTTCCAAAAAACTACGAGTTTCCTGAAATCTCAGCACACATTTTTTCACCCAATCTTGATGAAACTTTCAGGTAATGATCAGTACGCCAATCCCACGTGGCTCACCAAATTTCGTTCTTCTAGGTTAAACCGTTCGTTGGCAGTAACAGTTTTAATTTTTAGGTTTCACTGTTTTCTCGTATATGGATACATGTATTTGGAACTCTAAGTCAAACACGGTTTGTGCTATCTCTTTGAAACTTGACACAATAAAGTAGTTCCAAGTCCTATCTCTATGGTTTGTCTACTATTGATGTAGCCCTAAGCAGAGACTGGCGCAAATCACTTTCATGGAAAGGGGTTGGCAAGCTTCCAAAAAACTACGAGTTTCCTGAGTCTCAGCACACATTTTTTTCACAAAATCTTGATGACACTTTCAGGTAATGATCAGTACCCCAATCCCACTTGGCTCACCAAATTTCCATCTTCTGGGTTAAACCGTTCGTTGGCAGTAACAGTTTTAATTTTTAGGTTTCACTCTGTTTTCTCCTATATGGAAACATGTACTTGGAACTCTAAATCAAACACGGTTTCTGCTAGCTCTTTGAAACTTGACACAGTAAAGTAGTTCCAAGTCCTATCTCTATGGTTTGTCTCCTATTGATGTAGCCCTAAGCAGAGACTGGCAAAAATCACTTTCATGGAAAGGAGTTGCCAAGCTTCCAAAAAACTACGAGTTTCCTGAAATCTCAGCACACATTTTTTCACCCAATCTTGATGACACTTTCAGATAATAATCAGTACCCCAATCCCACTTGGCTCCCCGAATTTCGTTCTTCTAGGTTAAACCGTTCGTTGGCAGTAACAGTTTTAATTTTTAGGTTTCACTCTGTTTCCTCATATATGGATACTTGTAGTTGGAACTCTAAATCAAACACGGTTTGTGCTAGTTCTTTGAAACTTGACACAGTAAAGTAGTTCCAAGTCCTATCTCTATGGTTTGTCTCCTATTGATGTAGCCCTAAGCAGAGACTGGCACAAATCACTTTCATGGAAAGGAGTTGCCAAGCTTCCAAAAAACTACGAGTTTCCTGAAATCTCAGCACACAATTTTTCACCCAATCTTGATGACACTTTCAGATAATAATCAGTACCCCAATCCCACTTGGCTCCCCGAATTTCGTTCTTCTAGGTTAATCCGTTCGTTGGCAGTATCAGTATTAATTTTTAGGTTTCACTCTGTTTCCTCATATATGGATACTTGTAGTTGGAACTCTAAATCAAACACGGTATGTGCTAACACTTTGAAACTTGACACAATAAAGTAGTTCCAAGATGTATCTCTATGGCTTGTTTACTATTGATGTAGCCCTAAGCAGAGACCTGCGCAAATCACTTTCATGGAAAGGGGTTGCCAAGCTTCCAAAAAACTACGAGTTTCCTGAAATCTCAGCACACATTTTTTCACCCAATCTTGATGCCACTTTCAGGTAATGATCAGTACCCCAATCCCACTTGGCTCACCAAATTTTGTTCTTGTAGGTTAAACCGTTCGTTGTCAGTAACAGTTTTAATTTTTAGGTTTCACTCTGTTTTCTCCTATATGGATACATGTATTTGGAACTCTAAATCAAACACGGTTTGTGCTAGCTCTTTGAAACTGGACACAATAAAGTAGTTCCAAGTCCTATCTCTATGGTTTGTCTCCTATTGATGTAGCCCTAAGCAGAGACTGGCGCAAATCACTTTCATGAAAAGGAGTTGCCAAGCTTCCAAAAAACTACGAGTTTCCTGAAATCTCAGCACACATTTTTTCACCCGATCTTGATGACACTTTCAGATAATGATCAGTACCCCAATCCCACTTGGCTAACCAAATTTCCTTCTTCTAGGATAAAACATTCGTTGGCAGTAACAGTTTTAATTTTTAGGTTTCATTCTTTTTTCTCCTATATGGATACATGTAGTTGGAACTCTAAATCAAACACGGTTTGTGCTAGCTCTTTCAAACGTGACACAATAACGTAGTTTTAAGTTCTCTCTCTATGGTTTGTTTCCTATTGATGTAGCCCTAAGCAGAGACTGGCGCAAATCACTTTCATGGAAAGGGGTTGCCAAGCTTCCAAAAAACTACGAGTTTCCTGAAATCTCAGCACACATTTTTTCACCCAATCATGATGACACTTTCAGGTAATGATCATTAGCCCAATCCCACTTGGCTCCCCGAATTTCGTTCTTCTAGGTTAAACCGTTCGTTGGCAGTAACAGTTTTAATTTTTAGGTTTCACTCTGTTTTCTCCTATATGGATACTTGTAGTTGGAACTCTAAATCAAACACTGTTTGTGCTAGCTCTTTCAAACTTGACACAATAAAGTAGTTCCATGTTCTATCTCTATGGTTTGTTTCCTATTGATGTAGCCCTAAGCAGAGACTGGCGCAAATCACTTTCATGGAAAGGGGTTGCCAAGCTTCCAAAAAACTACGAGTTTCCTGAAATCTCAGCACACATTTTTTCACCCAATCTTGATGAAACTTTCAGGTAATGATCAGTACGCCAATCCCACGTGGCTCACCAAATTTCGTTCTTCTAGGTTAAACCGTTCGTTGGCAGTAACAGTTTTAATTTTTAGGTTTCACTGTTTTCTCCTATATGGATACATGTATTTGGAACTCTAAGTCAAACACGGTTTGTGCTATCTCTTTGAAACTTGACACAATAAAGTAGTTCCAAGTCCTATCTCTATGGTTTGTCTCCTATTGATGTAGCCCTAAGCAGAGACTGGCGCAAATCACGTTCATGGAAAGGGGTTGGCAAGCTTCCAAAAAACTACGAGTTTCCTGAGTCTCAGCACACATTTTTTTCACAAAAACTTGATGACACTTTCAGGTAATGATCAGTACCCCAATCCCACTTGGCTCACCAAATTTCCATCTTCTAGGTTAAACCGTTCGTTGGCAGTAACAGTTTTAATTTTTAGGTTTCACTCTGTTTTCTCCTATATGGATACATGTAGTTGGAACTGTAAATCAAACACGGTTTCTGCTAGCTCTTTGTAACTTGACACAATAAAGTAGTTCCAAGTCCTATCTCTATGGTTTGTCTCCTATTGATGTAGCCCTAAGCAGAGACTGGTGCAAATCACTTTCATGGAAATGGGTTGCCAAGCTTCCAAAAAACTACGAGTTTCCTGAAATCTCAGCACATATTTTTTCACCCAATCTTGATGACACTTTCAGGTAATGATCAGTACCACAAGCCCACTTGGCTCCCCGAATTTCGTTCTTCTAGGTTAAAACGTTCGTTGGCAGTAACAGTTTTAATTTTTAGGTTTCACTCTGTTTCCTCATATATGGATACTTGTAGTTGGAACTCTAAATCAAACACGGTTTGTGCTAGTTCTTTGAAACTTGACACAGTAAAGTAGTTCCAAGTCCTATCTCTATGGTTTGTCTCCTATTGATGTAGCCCTAAGCAGAGACTGGCACAAATCACTTTCATGGAAAGGAGTTGCCAAGCTTCCAAAAAACTACGAGTTTCCTGAAATCTCAGCACACATTTTTTCACCCAATCTTGATGACACTTTCAGATATTAATCAGTACCCCAATCCCACTTGGCTCCCCGAATTTCGTTCTTCTAGGTTAATCCGTTCGTTGGCAGTATCAGTTTTAATTTTTAGGTTTCACTCTGTTTCCTCATATATGGATACTTGCAGTTGGAACTCTAAATCAAACACGGTATGTGCTAACTCTTTGAAACTTGACACAATAAAGTAGTTCCAAGATGTATCTCTATGGCTTGTTTACTATTGATGTAGCCCTAAGCAGAGACCGGCGCAAATCACTTTCATGGAAAGGGGTTGCCAAGCTTCCAAAAAACTACGAGTTTCCTGAAATCTCAGCACACATTTTTTCACCCAATCTTGATGCCACTTTCAGGTAATGATCAGTACCCCAATCCCACTTGGCTCACCAAATTTCGTTCTTCTAGGTTAAACCGTTCGTTGTCAGTAACAGTTTTAATTTTTAGGTTTCACTCTGCTTTCTCCTATATGGATACATGTATTTGGAACTCTAAATCAAACACGGTTTGTGCTAGCTCTTTGAAACTGGACACAATAAAGTAGTTCCAAGTCCTATCTCTATGGTTTGTCTCCTATTGATGTAGCCCTAAGCAGAGACTGGCGCAAATCACTTTCATGGAAAGGAGTTGCCAAGCTTCCAAAAACTACGAGTTTCCTGAAATCTCAGCACACATTTTTTCACCCGATCTTGATGACACTTTCAGGTAATGATCAGTACCCCAATCCCACTTGGCTAACCAAATTTCCTTCTTCTAGGATAAACCATTCGTTGGCAGTAACAGTTTTAATTTTTAGGTTTCATTCTTTTTTCTCCTATATGGATACATGTAGTTGGAACTCTAAATCAAACACGGTTTGTGATAGCTCTTTCAAACGTGACACAATAACGTAGTTCCAAGTTCTATCTCTATGGTTTGTTTCCTATTGATGTAGCCCTAAGCAGAGACTGGCGCAAATCACTTTCATGGAAAGGGGTTGCCAAGCTTCCAAAAAACTACGAGTTTCCTGAAATCTCAGCACACATTTTTTCACCCAATCATGATGACACTTTCAGGTAATGATCATTAGCCCAATCCCACTTGGCTCCCCGAATTTCGTTCTTCTAGGTTAAACCGTTCGTTGGCAGTAACAGTTTTAATTTTTAGGTTTCACTCTGTTTTCTCCTATATGGATACTTGTAGTTGGAACTCTAAATCAAACACTGTTTGTGCTAGCTCTTTCAAACTTGACACAATAAAGTAGTTCCATGTTCTATCTCTATGGTTTGTTTCCTATTGATGTAGCCCTAAGCAGAGACTGGCGCAAATCACTTTCATGGAAAAGGGTTGCCAAGCTTCCAAAAAACTACGAGTTTCCTGAAATCTCAGCACACATTTTTTCACCCAATCTTGATGAAACTTTCAGGTAATGATCAGTACGCCAATCCCACGTGGCTCACCAAATTTCGTTCTTCTAGGTTAAACCGTTCGTTGGCGGTAACAGTTTTAATTTTTAGGTTTCACTGTTTTCTCCTATATGGATACATGTATTTGGAACTCTAAGTCAAACACGGTTTGTGCTATCTCTTTGAAACTTGACACAATAAAGTAGTTCCAAGTCCTATCTCTATGGTTTGTCTTCTATTGATGTAGCCCTTAGCAGAGACTGGCGCAAATCACTTTCATGGAAAGGGGTTGGCAAGCTTCCAAAAAACTACGAGTTTCCTGAGTCTCAGCACACATTTTTTTCACAAAATCTTGATGACACTTTTTGTAATAATCAGTACCCCAATCACACTTGGCTCACCAAATTTCCATCTTCTAGGTTAAACCGTTCGTTGGCAGTAACAGTTTTAATTTTTAGGTTTCACTCTGTTTTCTCCTATATGGATATATGTAGTTGGAACTCTAAATCAAACACGGTTTCTGCTAGCTCTTTGAAACTTGACACAATAAAGTAGTTCCAAGTTGTATCTCTATGGCTTGTTTCCTATTGATGTAGCCCTAAGCAGAGCCCGGCACAAATCACTTTCATGGAAAGGGGTTGCCAACCTTCCAAAAAACTACGAGTTTCCTGAAATCTCAGCACACACTTTTTCACCCAATCTTGATGACACTTACAGGTAATGATCAGTACCCCAGTGCCACTTGGCTCACCAAATTTCGTTCTTCTAGGTTTAACTGTTCATTGGCAGTAACAGTTTTAATTTTTAGATTTCACTCTGTTTTCTCCTATATGGATACATGTAGTTGGAACTCTAAATCAAACACGGTTTCTGCTAGCTCTTTCAAACTTGACACAATAATGTAGTTCCATGTTCTATCTCCATGGTTTGTTTCCTATTGATATAGCCCTAAGCAGAGACTGGCGCAAATCACTTTCATGGAAAAGGGTTGCCAAGCTTCCAAAAAACTACGAGTTTCCTGAAATCTCAGCACACATTTTTTCACCCAATCTTGATGACACTTTCAGGTAATGATCAGTAACCCAATCCCACTTGGCTCCCCAAATTTCGTTCTTCTATGTTAAACCATTCGTTGGCAGTAACAGTTTTAATTTTTAGGTTTCACTCTCTTTTCTCCAATATGGATACTTGTAGTTAGAACCCTAAATCAAACACGGTTTGTGCTAGCTCTTTGAAACTTGACAAAATAAAGTAGTTCCAAGTGGTATCTCTATGGCTAGTTTCTTATTGATGTAGCCCTAAGCAGTTACCGGCGCAAATCACTTTCATGGAAAGGGGTTGCCAAGCTTATAAAAAACTACGAGTTTCCTGAAATCTCAGCACACAGTTTTTCACAAAATCTTGATGACACTTTCAGGTAATGATCAGTACCCCAATCCCACTTGGCTCACCAAATTTTGTTCTTCTAGGTTAAACCGTTCGTTGGCAGTAACAGTTTTAATTTTTAGGTTTCACTCTGTTTTCTCCTATATGGATACATGTATTTGGAACTCTAAATCAAACACGGTTTGGGCTAGCTCTTTGAAACTTGACACAATAAAGTAGTTCCAAGTTGTATCTCTATGGCTTGTTTCCTATTGATGTAGCCCTAAGCAGAGACCGGCGTAAATCACTTTCATGGAAAGGGGTTGCCAAGCTTCCAAAAAACTACGAGTTTCCTGATATCTCAGCATACATTTTTTCACCCAATCTTGATGACACTTTCAGGTAATGATCAGAACCCCAATCCCACTTGGCTCCCCGAAAATCGTTCTTCTAGGTTAAACCGTTCGTTAGCAGTAACATTTTTATTTTTTACGTTTCACTCTGTTTTCTCCTATATGGATACTTGTAGTTGGAACTCTAAATCAAACACGGTTTGTGCTAGCTCATTGAAACTTGACACAATAAAGTAGTTCCAAGGTGTATCTCTATGGCTTGTTTCCTATTGATGTAGCCCTAAGCAGAGACCGGCGCAAATCACTTACATGGAAAGGTGTTGCCAAGCTTCCAAAAAACTACGAGTTTCCTGAGTCTCAGCACACATTTTTTTCACAAAATCTTGATGACCCTTTCAGGTAATGATCAGTACGCCAATCCCACTTGGCTCACCAAATTTCCATCTTCTAGGTTAAACCGTTCGTTGGCAGTAACAGTTTTAATTTTTAGGTTTCACTCTGTTTTCTCCTATATGGATACATGTAGTTGGAACTCTAAATCAAACAGGGTTTGTGCTAGCTCTTTCAAACTTGACATAATAAAGTAGTTCCATGTTCTATCTCTATGGTTTGTTTCCTATTGATGTAGCCCTATGTAGAGTCTGGCGCAAATCACTTTCATGGAAAGTGGTGCCAAGCTTCCAAAATCTACGAATTTCCTGAAATCTCAGCACACTTTTTTTCACAAAATCTTGATTGCACTTTCAGGTAATGATCAGTACCCCAATCCCACTTGGCTCACCAAATTTCGTTCTTCTAGGTTAAACCGTTCGTTGGCAGTAACAGTTTTAATTTTTAGGTTTCACTCTGTTTTCTCCTATATGGATACATGTATTTGGAACTCTAAATCAAACACGGTTTGTGCTAGCTCTGTCAAACTTGACACAATAAAGTAGTTCCAAGTTCTATCTCTATGGTTTGTTTCCTATTGATGTAGCCCTAAGCAGAGACTGGCACAAATCACTTTCATGGAAAGGGGTTTCCAAGCTTCCAAAAAACTTCGAGTTTCCTGAAATCTCAGCACACATTTTTTCACCCAAACTTGATGACACTTTCAGGTAATGATCAGTACCCCAATTCCACTTGGCTCACCAAATTTTGTTTTTCTAGGTTAAACCGTTCCTTGGCAGTAACAGTTTTAATTTTTAGGTTTCACTCTGTTTTCTCCTATATGGATACATGTAGTTGGAACTCTAAATCAAACACGGTTTCTGCTAGCTCTTTGAAACTTGACACAATAAAGTAGTTCCAAGTCCTATCTCTATGGTTTGTCTCCTATTGATGTAGCCCTAAGCAGAGACTGGCGCAAATCACTTTCATGGAAAGGGGTTGCCAAGCTTCCAAAAAACTACGAGTTTCCTGAAATCTCAGCACACATTTTTTCACCCAATCTTGATGACACTTTCAGGTAATGATCAGTGCCCCAATCCCACTTGGCTCCGCAAATTTCATTCTTTTAGGTTAAACAGTTCGTTGGCAGTAACAGTTTCAATTTTTAGGTTTCACTCTGTTTTCTCCTATATGGAAACATGTACTTGGAACTCTAAATCAAACACGGTTTGTGCTAGCTCTTTGAAACTTGACACAGTAAAGTAGTTCCAAGTCCTATCTCTATGGTTTGTCTCCTATTGATGTAGCCCTAAGCAGAGACTGGCACAAATCACTTTCTAAGAAAGGAGTTGCCAAGCTTCCAAAAAACTACGAGTTTCCTGAAATCTCAGCACACATTTTTTCACCCAATCTGGATGACACTTTCAGATAATAATCAGTACCCCAATCCCACTTGGCTCCCCGAATTTCGTTCTTCTAGGTTAAACCGTTCGTTGGCAGTAACAGTTTTAATTTTTAGGTTTCACTCTGTTTCCTCATATATGGATACTTGTAGTTGGAACTCTAAATCAAACACGGTATGTGCTAACTCTTTGAAACTTGACACAATAAAGTAGTTCCAAGATGTATCTCTATGGCTTGTTTACTATTGATGTAGCCCTAAGCAGAGACCGGCGCAAATCACTTTCATGGAAAGGGGTTGCCAAGCTTCCAAAAAACTACGAGTTTCCTGAAATCTCAGCACACATTTTTTCACCCAATCTTGATGCCACTTTCAGGTAATGATCAGTACCCCAATCCCACTTGGCTCACCAAATTTTGTTCTTGTAGGTTAAACCGTTCGTTGTCAGTAAGAGTTTTAATTTTTAGGTTTCACTCTGTTTTCGCCTATATGGATACATGTATTTGGAACTCTAAATCAAACACGGTTTGTGCTAGCTCTTTGAAACTGGACACAATAAAGTAGTTCCAAGTCCTATCTCTATGGTTTGTCTCCTCTTGATGTAGCCCTAAGCAGAGACTGGCGCAAATCACTTTCATGGAAAGGAGTTGCCAAGCTTCCAAAAAACTACGAGTTTCCTGAAATCTCAGCACACATTTTTTCACCCGATCTTGATGACACTTCAGGTAATGATCAGTACCCCAATCCCACTTGGCTAACCGAATTTCCTTCTTCTAGGATAAACCATTCGTTGGCAGTAACAGTTTTAATTTTTAGGTTTCATTCTTTTTTCTCCTATATGGATACATGTAGTTGGGACTCTAAATCAAACACGGTTTGTGCTAGCTCTTTCAAACGTGACACAATAACGTAGTTCCAAGTTCTATCTCTATGGTTTGTTTCCTATTGATGTAGCCCTAAGCAGAGACTGGCGCAAATCACTTTCATGGAAAGGGGTTGCCAAGCTTCCAGAAAACTACGAGTTTCCTGAAATCTCAGCACACATTTTTTCACCCAATCATGATGACACTTTCAGGTAATGATCATTAGCCCAATCCCACTTGGCTCCCCGAATTTCGTTCTTCTAGGTTAAACCGTTCGTTGGCAGTAACAGTTTTAATTTTTAGGTTTCACTGTTTTCTCCTATATGGATACATGTATTTGGAACTCTAAGTTAAACACGGTTTGTGCTATCTCTTTGAAACTTGACACAATAAAGTAGTTCCAAGTCCTATCTCTATGGTTTGTCTCCTATTGATGTAGCCCTAAGCAGAGACTGGCGCAAATCACTTTCATGGAAAGGGGTTGGCAAGCTTCCAAAAAACTACGAGTTTCCTGAGTCTCAGCACACATTTTTTTCACAAAATCTTGATGACACTTTCAGGTAATGATCAGTACCCCAATCCCACTTGGCTCACCATATTTCCATCTTCTAGGTTAAACCTTTCGTTGGCAGTAACAGTTTTAATTATTAGGTTTCACTCTGTTTTCTCCTATATGGATATATGTAGTTGGAACTCTAAAACAAAGAGGGTTTGTGCTAGCTCTTTGAAACTTGACACAATAAAGTAGTTCCAAGTTCTATCTCTATGGTTTGTTTCCTATTGATGTAGCCCTAAGCAGAGACTGGCGCAAATCACTTACATGGAAAGGGGTTGCCAAGCTTCCAAAAAACTACGAGTTTCCTGATATCTCAGCACACATTTTTTCACCCGATCTTGATGACACTTTCAGGTAATGATCAGTACCCCAATCCCACTTGGCTCCCCAAATTTCGTTCTTTTAGGTTAAACAGTTCATTGGCAGTAACAGTTTTAATTTTTAGGTTTCACTCTGTTTTCTCCTATATGGATACATGTAGTTGGAACTCTAAATCAAACACGGTTTGGGCTAGCTCTTTGAAACTTGACACAATAAAGTAGTTCCAAGTTGTATCTCTATGGCTTGTTTTCTATTGATGTAGCCCTAAGCAGAGACCGGCGTAAATCACTTTCATGGAAAGGGGTTGCCAAGCATCCAAAAAACTACGAGTTTCCTGATATCTCAGCATACATTTTTTCACCCAATCTTGATGACACTTTCAGGTAATGATCAGAACCCCAATCCCACTTGGCTCCCCGAAAATCGTTCTTCTAGGTTAAACCGTTCGTTAGCAGTAACATTTTTATTTTTTACGTTTCACTCTGTTTTCTCCTATATGGATACTTGTAGTTGGAACTCTAAATCAAACACGGTTTGTGCTAGCTCATTGAAACTTGACACAATAAAGTAGTTCCAAGGTGTATCTCTATGGCTTGTTTCCTATTGATGTAGCCCTAAGCAGAGACTGGCGCAAATCACTTTCATGGAAAGGGGTTGCCAAGCTTCCAAAAAACTACGAGTTTCCTGAAATCTCAGCACACATTTTTTCACCCAATCTTGATGACACTTTCAGGTAATGATCAGTACCCCAATCCCACTTGGCTCCCCAAATTTCGTTCTTTTAGGTTAAACCGTTCGTTGGCAGTAACAGTTTTAATTTTTAGGTTTCACTCTGTTTCCTCATATATGGATACTTGTAGTTGGAACTCTAAATCAAACACGGTATGTGCTAACTCTTTGAAACTTGACACAATAAAGTAGTTCCAAGATGTATCTCTATGGCTTGTTTCCTATTGATGTAGCCCTAAGCAGAGACCGGCGCAAATCACTTTCATGGAAAGGGGTTGCCAAGCTTCCAAAAAACTACGAGTTTCCTGAAATCTCAGCACACATTTTTTCACCCAATCTTGATGCCACTTTCAGGTAATGATCAGTACCCCAATCCCACTTGGCTCACCAAATTTTGTTCTTGTAGGTTAAACCGTTCGTTGTCAGTAACAGTTTTAATTTTTAGGTTTCACTCTGTTTTCTCCTATATGGATACATGTATTTGGAACTCTAAATCAAACACGGTTTGTGCTAGCTCTTTGAAACTGGACACAATAAAGTAGTTCCAAGTCCTATCTCTATGGTTTGTCTCCTCTTGATGTAGCCCTAAGCAGAGACTGGCGCAGATCACTTTCATGGAAAGGAGTTGCCAAGCTTCCAAAAAACTACGAGTTTCCTGAAATCTCAGCACACATTTTTTCACCCAATCTTGATGACACTTTCAGGTAATGATCAGTACCCCAATCCCACTTGGCTCCCCAAATTTCCTTCTTCTAGGATAAACCATTCGTTGACAGTAACAGTTTTACTTTTTAGGTTTCATTCTTTTTTCTCCTATATGGATACATATAGTTGGGACTCTAAATCAAACACGGTTTGTGCTAGCTCTTTCAAACATGACACAATAACGTAGTTCCAAGTTCTATCTCTATGGTTTGTTTGCTATTGATGTAGCCCTAAGCAGAGACTGGCGCAAATCACTTTCATGGAAAGGGGTTGCCAAGCTTCCAAAAAACTACGAGTTTCCTGAAATCTCAGCACACATTTTTACACCCAATCATGATGACACTTTCAGGTAATGATCATTAGCCCAATCCCACTTGGCTCCCCGAATTTCGTTCTTCTAGGTTAAACCGTTCGTTGGCAGTAACAGTTTTAATTTTTAGGTTTCACTCTGTTTTCTCCTATATGGATACATGTAGTTGGAACTCTAAATCAAACAGGGTTTGTGCTAGCTCTTTCAAACTTGACACAATAAAGTAGTTCCATGTTCTATCTCTATGGTTTGTTTCCTATTGATGTAGCCCTAAGTAGAGTCTGGCGCAAATCACTTTCATGGAAAGTGGTGCCAAGCTTCCAAAATCTACGACTTTCCTGAAATCTCAGCACACTTTTTTTCACAAAATCTTGATTGCACTTTCAGGTAATGATCAGTACCCCAATCCCACTTGGCTCACCAAATTTCGTTCTTCTAGGTTAAACCGTTCGTTGGCAGTAACAGTTTTAATTTTTAGGTTTCACTCTGTTTTCTCCTATATGGATACATGTATTTGGAACTCTAAATCAAACACGGTTTGTGCTAGCTCTGTCAAACTTGACACAATAAAGTAGTTCCAAGTTCTATCTCTATGGTTTGTTTCCTATTGATGTAGCCCTAAGCAGAGACTGGCACAAATCACTTTCATGGAAAGGGGTTTCCAAGCTTCCAAAAAACTTCGAGTTTCCTGAAATCTCAGCACACATTTTTTCACCCAAACTTGATGACACTTTCAGGTAATGATCAGTACCCCAATTCCACTTGGCTCACCAAATTTTGTTTTTCTAGGTTAAACCGTTCCTTGGCAGTAACAGTTTTAATTTTTAGGTTTCACTCTGTTTTCTCCTATATGGATACATGTAGTTGGAACTCTAAATCAAACACGGTTTCTGCTAGCTCTTTGAAACTTGACACAATAAAGTAGTTCCAAGTCCTATCTCTATGGTTTGTCTCCTATTGATGTAGCCCTAAGCAGAGACTGGCGCAAATCACTTTCATGGAAAGGGGTTGCCAAGCTTCCAAAAAACTACGAGTTTCCTGAAATCTCAGCACACATTTTTTCACCCAATCTTGATGACACTTTCAGGTAATGATCAGTGCCCCAATCCCACTTGGCTCCGCAAATTTCGTTCTTTTAGGTTAAACAGTTCGTTGGCAGTAACAGTTTCAATTTTTAGGTTTCACTCTGTTTTCTCCTATATGGATACATGTAGTTGGAACTCTAAATCAAACACGATTTGGGCTAGCTCTTTGAAACTTGACAAAATAAAGTAGTTCCAAGTTGTATCTCTATGGCTTGTTTCCTATTGATGTAGCCCTAAGCAGAGACCGGTGCAAATCACTTTCATGGAAAGGGGTTGCCAAGCTTCCAAAAAACTACGAGTTTCCTGAAATCTCAGCACACATTTTCTCACAAAATCTTGATGACACTTTCAGGTAATGATCAGTACCCCAATCCCACTTGGCTCTCCAAATTTTGTTCTTCTAGGTTAAACCGTTCGTTGGCAGTAACAGTTTTAATTTTTAGGTTTCACTCTGTTTTCTCCTATATGGAAACATGTACTTGGAACTCTAAATCAAACACGGTTTGTGCTAGCTCTTTGAAACTTGACACAGTAAAGTAGTTCCAAGTCCTATCTCTATGGTTTGTCTCCTATTGATGTAGCCCTAAGCAGAGACTGGCACAAATCACTTTCTAAGAAAGGAGTTGCCAAGCTTCCAAAAAACTACGAGTTTCCTGAAATCTCAGCACACATTTTTTCACCCAATCTGGATGACACTTTCAGATAATTATCAGTACCCCAATCCCACTTGGCTCCCCGAATTTCGTTCTTCTAGGTTAAACCGTTCGTTGGCAGTAACAGTTTTAATTTTTAGGTTTCACTCTGTTTCCTCATATATGGATACTTGTAGTTGGAACTCTAAATCAAACACGGTATGTGCTAACTCTTTGAAACTTGACACAATAAAGTAGTTCCAAGATGTATCTCTATGGCTTGTTTACTATTGATGTAGCCCTAAGCAGAGACCGGCGCAAATCACTTTCATGGAAAGGGGTTGCCAAGCTTCCAAAAAACTACGAGTTTCCTGAAATCTCAGCACACATTTTTTCACCCAATCTTGATGCCACTTTCAGGTAATGATCAGTACCCCAATCCCACTTGGCTCACCAAATTTTGTTCTTGTAGGTTAAACCGTTCGTTGTCAGTAACAGTTTTAATTTTTAGGTTTCACTCTGTTTTCGCCTATATGGATACATGTATTTGGAACTCTAAATCAAACACGGTTTGTGCTAGCTCTTTGAAACTGGACACAATAAAGTAGTTCCAAGTCCTATCTCTATGGTTTGTCTCCTCTTGATGTAGCCCTAAGCAGAGACTGGCGCAAATCACTTTCATGGAAAGGAGTTGCCAAGCTTCCAAAAAACTACGAGTTTCCTGAAATCTCAGCACACATTTTTTCACCCGATCTTGATGACACTTCAGGTAATGATCAGTACCCCAATCCCACTTGGCTAACCGAATTTCCTTCTTCTAGGATAAACCATTCGTTGGCAGTAACAGTTTTAATTTTTAGGTTTCATTCTTTTTTCTCCTATATGGATACATGTAGTTGGGACTCTAAATCAAACACGGTTTGTGCTAGCTCTTTCAAACGTGACACAATAACGTAGTTCCAAGTTCTATCTCTATGGTTTGTTTCCTATTGATGTAGCCCTAAGCAGAGACTGGCGCAAATCACTTACATGGAAAGGGGTTGCCAAGCTTCCAAAAAACTACGAGTTTCCTGATATCTCAGCACACATTTTTTCACCCGATCTTGATGACACTTTCAGGTAATGATCAGTACCCCAATCCCACTTGGCTCCCCAAATTTCGTTCTTTTAGGTTAAACAGTTCATTGGCAGTAACAGTTTTAATTTTTAGGTTTCACTCTGTTTTCTCCTATATGGATACATGTAGTTGGAACTCTAAATCAAACACGGTTTGGGCTAGCTCTTTGAAACTTGACACAATAAAGTAGTTCCAAGTTGTATCTCTATGGCTTGTTTTCTATTGATGTAGCCCTAAGCAGAGACCGGCGTAAATCACTTTCATGGAAAGGGGTTGCCAAGCATCCAAAAAACTACGAGTTTCCTGATATCTCAGCATACATTTTTTCACCCAATCTTGATGACACTTTCAGGTAATGATCAGAACCCCAATCCCACTTGGCTCCCCGAAAATCGTTCTTCTAGGTTAAACCGTTCGTTAGCAGTAACATTTTTATTTTTTACGTTTCACTCTGTTTTCTCCTATATGGATACTTGTAGTTGGAACTCTAAATCAAACACGGTTTGTGCTAGCTCATTGAAACTTGACACAATAAAGTAGTTCCAAGGTGTATCTCTATGGCTTGTTTCCTATTGATGTAGCCCTAAGCAGAGACTGGCGCAAATCACTTTCATGGAAAGGGGTTGCCAAGCTTCCAAAAAACTACGAGTTTCCTGAAATCTCAGCACACATTTTTTCACCCAATCTTGATGACACTTTCAGGTAATGATCAGTACCCCAATCCCACTTGGCTCCCCAAATTTCGTTCTTTTAGGTTAAACCGTTCGTTGGCAGTAACAGTTTTAATTTTTAGGTTTCACTCTGTTTCCTCATATATGGATACTTGTAGTTGGAACTCTAAATCAAACACGGTATGTGCTAACTCTTTGAAACTTGACACAATAAAGTAGTTCCAAGATGTATCTCTATGGCTTGTTTCCTATTGATGTAGCCCTAAGCAGAGACCGGCGCAAATCACTTTCATGGAAAGGGGTTGCCAAGCTTCCAAAAAACTACGAGTTTCCTGAAATCTCAGCACACATTTTTTCACCCAATCTTGATGCCACTTTCAGGTAATGATCAGTACCCCAATCCCACTTGGCTCACCAAATTTTGTTCTTGTAGGTTAAACCGTTCGTTGTCAGTAACAGTTTTAATTTTTAGGTTTCACTCTGTTTTCTCCTATATGGATACATGTATTTGGAACTCTAAATCAAACACGGTTTGTGCTAGCTCTTTGAAACTGGACACAATAAAGTAGTTCCAAGTCCTATCTCTATGGTTTGTCTCCTCTTGATGTAGCCCTAAGCAGAGACTGGCGCAGATCACTTTCATGGAAAGGAGTTGCCAAGCTTCCAAAAAACTACGAGTTTCCTGAAATCTCAGCACACATTTTTTCACCCAATCTTGATGACACTTTCAGGTAATGATCAGTACCCCAATCCCACTTGGCTCCCCAAATTTCCTTCTTCTAGGATAAACCATTCGTTGACAGTAACAGTTTTACTTTTTAGGTTTCATTCTTTTTTCTCCTATATGGATACATATAGTTGGGACTCTAAATCAAACACGGTTTGTGCTAGCTCTTTCAAACATGACACAATAACGTAGTTCCAAGTTCTATCTCTATGGTTTGTTTGCTATTGATGTAGCCCTAAGCAGAGACTGGCGCAAATCACTTTCATGGAAAGGGGTTGCCAAGCTTCCAAAAAACTACGAGTTTCCTGAAATCTCAGCACACATTTTTACACCCAATCATGATGACACTTTCAGGTAATGATCATTAGCCCAATCCCACTTGGCTCCCCGAATTTCGTTCTTCTAGGTTAAACCGTTCGTTGGCAGTAACAGTTTTAATTTTTAGGTTTCACTCTGTTTTCTCCTATATGGATACATGTAGTTGGAACTCTAAATCAAACAGGGTTTGTGCTAGCTCTTTCAAACTTGACACAATAAAGTAGTTCCATGTTCTATCTCTATGGTTTGTTTCCTATTGATGTAGCCCTAATAGAGTCTGGCGCAAATCACTTTCATGGAAAGGGGTGCCAAGCTTCCAAAATCTATGACTTTCCTGAAATCTCAGCACACTTTTTTTCACAAAATCTTGATTGCACTTTTAGGTAATGATCAGTACCCCAATCCCACTTGGCTCACCAAATTTCGTTCTTCTAGGTTAAACCGTTCGTTGGCAGTAACAGTTTTAATTTTTAGGTTTCACTCTGTTTTCTCCTATATTGATACATGTATTTGGAACTCTAATTCAAACACGGTTTGTGCTAGCTCTGTGAAACTTGACACAATAAAGTAGTTCCAAGTTCTATCTCTATGGTTTTTTTCCTATTGATGTAGCCCTAAGCAGAGACTGGCACAAATCACTTTCATGGAAAGGGGTTTCCAAGCTTCCAAAAAACTTCGAGTTTCCTGAAATCTCAGCACACATTTTTTCACCCAAACTTGATGACACTTTCAGGTAATGATCAGTACCCCAATCCCACTAGGCTCACCAAATTTTGTTTTTCTAGGTTAAACCGTTCCTTGGCAGTAACAGTTTTAATTTTTAGGTTTCACTCTGTTTTCTCCTATATGGATACATGTAGTTGGAACTCTAAATCAAACACGGTTTCTGCTAGCTCTTTGAAACTTGACACAATAACGTAGTTCCAAGTTCTATCTCTATGGCTTCTTTCCTATTGATGTAGCCCGAAGCAGAGCCCGGCACAAATCACATTCATGGAAAGGGGTTGCCAACCTTCCAAAAAACTACGAGTTTCCTGAAATCTCAGCACACACTTTTTCACCCAATCTTGATGACACTTACAGGTAATGATCAGTACCCCAATCCCACTTGGCTCACCAAATTTTGTTCTTCTAGGTTAAACCGTTCGTTGGCAGTAACAGTTTTAATTTTTAGGTTTCACTCTGTTTTCTCCTATATGGATACAAGTATTTGGAACTCTAAATCAAACACGGTTGGTGCTAGCTCTTTGAAACTTGACACAGTAAAGTAGTTCCAAGTCCTATCTCTATGATTTGTCTCCTATTGATGAGGCCTAAGCAGAGACTGGCCCAAATCACTTTCATGGAAAGGAGTTGCCAAGCTTCCAAAAAACTAGGATATTCCTGAAATCTCAGCACACATTTTTTCACCCAATCTTGATGACACTTTCAGGTAATGATCAGTACCACAGTGCCACTTGGCTCTCCAAATTTCCTTCTTCTAGGTTAAACCGTTCGTTGGCAGTAACAGTTTTAATTTTTAGGTTTCACTCTGTTTTCTCCTACATGGATACATGTAGTTGGAACTCTAAATCAAACACGGTTTGTGCTAGCTCTTTGAAACTTGACACAATAACGTAGTTCCATGTTCTATCTCTATGGTTTGTTTCCTATTGATGTAGCCCTAAGCAGAGACTGGCGCAAATCACTTTCATGGAAAGGGGTGCCAAGCTTCCAAAATCTACGAGTTTCCTGAAATCCCAGCACACATTTTTTCACCCAATCTTCATGAAACTTTCAGGTAATGATCAGTACCCCAATCCCACTTGGCTCACCAAATTTCGTTTTTCTAGGTTAAACCGTTCGTTGGCAGTAACAGTTATAATTTTTAGGTTTCACTGTTTTCTCCTATATGGATACATGTAGTTGGAACTCTAAATCAAACACTGTTTGTGCTAGCTCTTTGAAACTTGAAACAATAAAGTAGTTCCAAGTCCCATCTCTATGGTTTGTCTCCTATTGATGTAGCCCTAAGCAGAGACTGGAGCAAATCACTTTCATGGAAAGGGGTTGCCAAGCTTCCAAAAAACTACGAGTTTCCTTAAATCTCAGCACACATTTTTTCACCCAATCTTGATGACACTTTCAGGTAATGATCAGTACCCCAATCCCACTTGGCTCACCAAATTTCGTTCTTCAAGGTTAAACCGTTCGTTGGTAGTAACAGTTTTAAATTTTTAGGTTTCACTCTTTTTCTCCTATATGGATACATGTAGTTGGAAATCTAAATCAAACAGGGTTTGTGCTAGCTCTTTGAAACTTGACACAATAAAGTAGTTCCAAATTCTATCTCTATGGTTTGTTTCCTATTGATGTAGCCGTAAGCAGAGACTGGCGCAAATCACTTTCATGGAAAGGGTTGGCCAAGCTTCCAAAAAACTACGAGTTTCCTGAAATGTCAGCACACATTTTTTCACGCAATCTTGATGACACTTTCAGGTAATGATCAGTACCCCAATCCCACATGGCTCACCAAATTTCCTTCTTCAAGGTTAAACCGTTCATTGGTAGTAACAGTTTTAATTTTTAGGTTACACTCTGTTTTCTTCTATATGGATACATGTAGTTGGAAATTTAAATCAACATGGGTTTGTGCTAGCTCTTTGAAACTTGACACAATAAAGTAGTTCCAATTCCTATCTCTATGGTTTGTTTCGTATTGATGTAGCCCTAAGCAGAGACTGGCGCAAATCACTTTCATGGAAAGGGGTTGCCAAGCTTCCAAAAAACTAAGAGTTTCCTGAAATCTCAGCACACATTTTTTCACCCAAACTTGATGACACTTTCAGGTAATGATCAGTACCCCAATCCCACTTGGCTCACCAAATTTCGTTCTTCTAGGTTAAACCGTTCGTTGGCAGTAACACTTTTAATTTTTAGGTTTCACTCTGTTTTCTCCTATATGGATACATGTAGTTGGAACTGTAAATCAAACACGGTTTGTGCTAGCTCTTTGAAACTTGACACAATAAAGTAGTTCCAAGTTCTCTCTCTATGGTTTGTTTCCCTATTGATGTAGCCCTAAGCAGAGACTGTCACAAATCACTTTCATGGAAAGGGGTGCCAAGCTTCCAAAAAACTAGGATATTCCTGAAATCTCAGCACAAATTTTTTCACCCAATCTTGATGACACTTTCAGGTAATGATCAGTACCCCAATCCAACTTGGCTCACCAAATTTTGTTCTTCTAGGTTAAACCGTTCGTTGGCAGTAACAGTTTTAATTTTTTGGTTTCACTCTGTTTTCTCCTATATGGATACCTGTAGTTGGAACTCTAAATCAAACACGGTTTGTGGTAGCTCTTTGAAACTAGACACAGTAAAGTAGTTCCAAGTTGTATCTCTATGGCTTGTTTCCTATTGATGTAGCCCTAAGCAGAGACCGGCGCAAATCACTTTCATCGAAAGGGTTTGCCAAGCTTCCAAAAAAATACGAGTTTCCTGAAATCTCAGCACACATTTTTTCACCCAATCTTGATGACACTTTCAGGTAATGATCTGTACCCCATTCCCACTTGGCTCACCAAATTTCGTTCTTTTAGGTTAAACCGTTCGTTGGCAGTAAGAGTTTTAATTATTAGGTTTCACTCTGTTTTCTCCTATATGGATACATGTAGTTGGAACTCTAAATCAAAGACGGTTTGTGCTAGCTATTTGAAACTTGACACAATAAAGTAGTTCCAAGTCCTATCTCTATGGTTTGTCTCCTATTGATGTAGCCCTAAGCAGAGACTGGCGCAAATCATTTTCATGAAAAGGGGTTGCCAAGCTTCCAAAAATCTTCGAGTTTCCTGAAATATCAGCACACATTTTTTCACCCAATCTTGATGTCACTTTCAGGTATAGATCAGTACCCCAATCCCACTTGGCTCAACAAATTTCGTTCTTCTAGGTTAAACCATTCGTTGGCAGTAAGAGTTTTAATTTTAAGGTTTCACTCTGTTTTCTTCTATATGGATACATGTATTTGGAACTCTAAATCAAACACGGTTTGTGCTAGTTCTTTGAAACTTGACACAATAAAGTAGTTCCAAGTTCTCTCTCTATGGTTTGTTTCCCTATTGATGTAGCCCTAAGCAGAGACTGTCACAAATCACTTTCATGGAAAGGGGTGCCAAGCTTCCAAAAAACTAGGATATTCCTGAAATCTCAGCACAAATTTTTTCACCCAATCTTGATGACACTTTCAGGTAATGATCAGTACCCCAATCCAACTTGGCTCACCAAATTTTGTTCTTCTAGGTTAAACCGTTCGTTGGCAGTAACAGTTTTAATTTTTTGGATTCACTCTGTTTTCTCCTATATGGATACCTGTAGTTGGAACTCTAAATCAAACACGGTTTGTGGAAGCTCTTTGAAACTAGACACAGTAAAGTAGTTCCAAGTTGTATCTCTATGGCTTGTTTCCTATTGATGTAGCCCTAAGCAGAGACCGGCGCAAATCACTTTCATCGAAAGGGTTTGCCAAGCTTCCAAAAAAATACGAGTTTCCTGAAATCTCAGCACACATTTTTTCACCCAATCTTGATGACACTTTCAGGTAATGATCTGTACCCCATTCCCACTTGGCTCACCAAATTTCGTTCTTTTAGGTTAAACCGTTCGTTGGCAGTAAGAGTTTTAATTATTAGGTTTCACTCTTTTTTCTCCTATATGGATACATGTAGTTGGAACTCTAAATCAAAGACGGTTTGTGCTAGCTATTTGAAACTTGACACAATAAAGTAGTTCCAAGTCCTATCTCTATGGTTTGTCTCCTATTGATGTAGCCCTAAGCAGAGACTGGCGCAAATCATTTTCATGAAAAGGGGTTGCCAAGCTTCCAAAAATCTACGAGTTTCCTGCAATATCAGCACACATTTTTTCACCCAATCTTGATGTCACTTTCAGGTATAGATCAGTACCCCAATCCCACTTGGCTCAACAAATTTCGTTCTTCTAGGTTAAACCATTCGTTGGCAGTAAGAGTTTTAATTTTAAGGTTTCACTCTGTTTTCTTCTATATGGATACATGTATTTGGAACTCTAAATCAAACACGGTTTGCGCTAGTTCTTTGAAACTTGACACAATAAAGTAGTTCCAAGTTCTCTCTCTCTGGTTTGTTTTCCTATTGATGTAGCCCTAAGCAGAGACTGTCACAAATCACTTTCATGGAAAGGGGTGCCAAGCTTCCAAAAAACTAGGATATTCCTGAAATCTCAGCACAAATTTTTTCACCCAATCTTGATGACACTTTCAGGTTGATCAGTACCCCAATCCTACTTGGCTCACCAAATTTCGTTTTTCTAGGTTAAACCGTTCGTTGGCAGTAACAGTTTTAATTTTTAGGTTTCACTCTGTTTTCTCCTATATGGATACATGTAGTTGGAACTCTAAATCAAACACAGTTTGTGCCTTCTCTATGAAACTTGACACAATATAGTAGTTCCAAGTTCTGTCTCAATGGCTTGTTTCCTATTGATGTAGCCCTAAGCAGAGACCGGCGCAAATCACTTTTATTGAAAGGGGTTGCGAAGCTTCAAAAAAATTACAAGTTTCCTGACATCTCAGCACACATTTTTTCACCCAAAGTTGATGACACTTTCAGGTAATGATCAGTACCCCATTCCACTTGGCTCACCTAATTTTGTTTTTCTAGGTTAAACCGTTAGTTGGCAGTAACAGTTTTAATTTTTTGGTTTCACACTGTTTTCTCCTATATGGATACATGTAGTTGGAACTCTAAATCAAACACGGTTTGTGCTAGCTCTTTGAAACTTGACAGAGTAAAGTAGTTCCAAGTTGTATCTCTATGGCTTGTTTCCTATTGATGTAGCCCTAAGCAGAGACCGGCGCAAATCACTTTCATGGAAAGGGGTTGCCAAGCTTCCAAAATACTACGAGTTTCCTGAAATCTCAGCACACATTTTTTCACCCAATCTTGATGACACTTTCAGGTAATGATCAGTACCCCAATCCCACTTGGCTCCCCGAATTTCATTCTTCTAGGTTAAACCTTTCGATGGCAGTAAGAGTTTTAATTTTTAGGTTTCACTCTGTTTTCTCCTATATGGATACAAGTATTTGGAACTCTAAATCAAACACGGTTGGTGCTAGCTCTTTGAAACTTGACACAGTAAAGTAGTTCCAAGTCCTATCTCTATGGTTTGTCTCCTATTGATGTAGCCCTAAGCAGAGACTGGCCCAAATCACTTTCATGGAAAGGAGTTGCCAAGCTTCCAAAAAACTAGGATATTCCTGAAATCTCAGCACACATTTTTTCACCCAATCTTGATGACACTTTCAGGTAATGATCAGTACCACAGTGCCACTTGGCTCTCCAAATTTCCTTCTTCTAGGTTAAACTGTTCGTTGGCAGTAACAGTTTTAATTTTTAGGTTTCACTCTGTTTTCTCCTACATGGATACATGTAGTTGGAACTCTAAATCAAACACGGTTTGTGCTAGCTCTTTGAAACTTGACACAATAACGTAGTTCCATGTTCTATCTCTATGGTTTGTTTCCTATTGATGTAGCCCTAAGCAGAGACTGGCGCAAATCACTTTCATGGAAAGGGGTGCCAAGCTTCCAAAATCTACGAGTTTCCTGAAATCCCAGCACACATTTTTTCACCCAATCTTCATGAAACTTTCAGGTAATGATCAGTACCCCAATCCCACTTGGCTCACCAAATTTCGTTCTTCTAGGTTAAACCGTTCGTTGGCAGTAACAGTTATAATTTTTAGGTTTCACTGTTTTCTCCTATATGGATACATGTAGTTGGAACTCTAAATCAAACACTGTTTGTGCTAGCTCTTTGAAACTTGAAACAATAAAGTAGTTCCAAGTCCCATCTCTATGGTTTGTCTCCTATTGATGTAGCCCTAAGCAGAGACTGGAGCAAATCACTTTCATGGAAAGGGGTTGCCAAGCTTCCAAAAAACTACGAGTTTCCTTAAATCTCAGCACACATTTTTTCACCCAATCTTGATGACACTTTCAGGTAATGATCAGTACCCCAATCCCACTTGGCTCACCAAATTTCGTTCTTCAAGGTTAAACCGTTCGTTGGTAGTAACAGTTTTAATTTTTTAGGTTTCACTCTTTTTCTCCTATATGGATACATGTAGTTGGAAATCTAAATCAAATAGGGTTTGTGCTAGCTCTTTGAAACTTGACACAATAAAGTAGTTCCAAATTCTATCTCTATGGTTTGTTTCCTATTGATGTAGCCGTAAGCAGAGACTGGCGCAAATCACTTTCATGGAAAGGGTTGGCCAAGCTTCCAAAAAACTACGAGTTTCCTGAAATGTCAGCACACATTTTTTCACGCAATCTTGATGACACTTTCAGGTAATGATCAGTACCCCAATCCCACATGGCTCACCAAATTTCCTTCTTCAAGGTTAAACCGTTCATTGGTAGTAACAGTTTTAATTTTTAGGTTACACTCTGTTTTCTTCTATATGGATACATGTAGTTGGAAATTTAAATCAACATGGGTTTGTGCTAGCTCTTTGAAACTTGACACAATAAAGTAGTTCCAATTCCTATCTCTATGGTTTGTTTCGTATTGATGTAGCCCTAAGCAGAGACTGGCGCAAATCACTTTCATGGAAAGGGGTTGCCAAGCTTCCAAAAAACTAAGAGTTTCCTGAAATCTCAGCACACATTTTTTCACCCAAACTTGATGACACTTTCAGGTAATGATCAGTACCCCAATCCCACTTGGCTCACCAAATTTCGTTCTTCTAGGTTAAACCGTTCGTTGGCAGTAACACTTTTAATTTTTAGGTTTCACTCTGTTTTCTCCTATATGGATACATGTAGTTGGAACTGTAAATCAAACACGGTTTGTGCTAGCTCTTTGAAACTTGACACAATAAAGTAGTTCCAAGTTCTATCTCTATATCTTGTTTCCTATTGATGTAGCCCTAAGCAGAGACCAGCGCAAATCACTTTCATGGAAAGGGGTTGCCAAGCTTCCAAAAAACTACGAGTTTCCTGACATCTAAGCACACATTTTTTCACCCAAACATGATGACACTTTCAGGTAATGATCAGTACCCCAATCCAACTTGGCTCACCAAATTTTGTTCTTCTAGGTTAAACCGTTCGTTGGCAGTAACAGTTTTAATTTTTTGGTTTCACTCTGTTTTCTCCTATATGGATACCTGTAGTTGGAACTCTAAATCAAACACGGTTTGTGGTAGCTCTTTGAAACTAGACACAGTAAAGTAGTTCCAAGTTGTATCTCTATGGCTTGTTTCCTATTGATGTAGCCCTAAGCAGAGACCGGCGCAAATCACTTTCATCGAAAGGGTTTGCCAAGCTTCCAAAAAAATACGAGTTTCCTGAAATCTCAGCACACATTTTTTCACCCAATCTTGATGACACTTTCAGGTAATGATCTGTACCCCATTCCCACTTGGCTCACCAAATTTCGTTCTTTTAGGTTAAACCGTTCGTTGGCAGTAAGAGTTTTAATTATTAGGTTTCACTCTGTTTTCTCCTATATGGATACATGTAGTTGGAACTCTAAATCAAAGACGGTTTGTGCTAGCTATTTGAAACTTGACACAATAAAGTAGTTCCAAGTCCTATCTCTATGGTTTGTCTCCTATTGATGTAGCCCTAAGCAGAGACTGGCGCAAATCATTTTCATGAAAAGGGGTTGCCAAGCTTCCAAAAATCTACGAGTTTCCTGAAATATCAGCACACATTTTTTCACCCAATCTTGATGTCACTTTCAGGTATAGATCAGTACCCCAATCCCACTTGGCTCAACGAATTTCGTTCTTCTAGGTTAAACAATTCGTTGGCAGTAAGAGTTTTAATTTTAAGGTTTCACTCTGTTTTCTTCTATATGGATACATGTATTTGGAACTCTAAATCAAACACGGTTTGTGCTAGTTCTTTGAAACTTGACACAATAAAGTAGTTCCAAGTTCTCTCTCTATGGTTTGTTTCCCTATTGATGTAGCCCTAAGCAGAGACTGTCACAAATCACTTTCATGGAAAGGGGTGCCAAGCTTCCAAAAAACTAGGATATTCCTGAAATCTCAGCACAAATTTTTTCACCCAATCTTGATGACACTTTCAGGTTGATCAGTACCCCAATCCTACTTGGCTCACCAAATTTCGTTTTTCTAGGTTAAACCGTTCGTTGGCAGTAACAGTTTTAATTTTTAGGTTTCACTCTGTTTTCTCCTATATGGATACATGTAGTTGGAACTCTAAATAAAACACGGTTTGTGCTAGCTCTTTGAAACTTGACAGAGTAAAGTAGTTCCAAGTTGTATCTCTATGGCTTGTTTCCTATTGATGTAGCCCTAAGCAGAGACCGGCGCAAATCACTTTCATGGAAAGGGGTTGCCAAGCTTCCAAAATACTACGAGTTTCCTGAAATCTCAGCACACATTTTTTCACCCAATCTTGATGACACTTTCAGGTAATGATCAGTACCCCAATCCCACTTGGCTCCCCGAATTTCGTTCTTCTAGGTTAAACCTTTCGATGGCAGTAAGAGTTTTAATTTTTAGGTTTCACTCTGTTTTCTCCTATATGGTTACATGTAGTTGGAACTCTAAATCAAACACGGTTTGTGCTACCTCTTTGAAACTTGACACAATAAAGTAGTTCCAAGTTCTATCTCTAGGTTTTGTTTCCTATTGATGTAGCCCTAAGCAGAGACTGGCGCAAATCACTTTCATGGAAAGGGGTTGCCAAGCTTCCAAAAAACTACGAGTTTCCTGAAATGTCAGCACACATTTTTTCACGCAATCTTGATGACACTTTCAGGTAATGATCAGTACCCCAATCCCATTTGGCTCACCAAATTTCGTTCTTCAAGGTTAAACCGTTCATTGGTAGTAACAGTTTTAATTTTTAGGTTACACTCTGTTTTCTCCTATATGGATACATGTAGTTGGAACTCTAAGTCAACATGGGTTTGTGCTAGCTCTTTGAAACTTGACACAATAAAGTAGTTCCAAGTTCTATCTCTATGGTTTGTTTCCTATTGATGTAGTCCTAAGCAGAGACCAGCAAAAATCACTTTCACGGAAAGGGTTTGCTAACCTTCCAAAAAACTACGAGTTTACTGAAATCTCAGCACACATTCTTTCACCCAATCTTGATGACACTTACAGGTAATGATCAGTACCCCAGTGCCACTTGGCTCACCAAATTTCGTTCTTCTAGGTAAACCGTTCATTGACAGTAACACTTTTAATTTTTAGGTTTCACTCTGTTTTCTCCTATATGGATACATGTAGTTGGAACTGTAAATCAAACACGGTTTGTGCAAATTCTTTGAAACTTGACACAATAAAGTAGTTCCAAGTTGTATCTCTATGGCTTGTTTCCTATTGATGTAACCCTAAGCAGAGACTGGCGCAAATCACTTTCATGGAAAGGGGTTGCCAAGCTTCCAAAAAACTACGAGTTTCCTGACATCTAAGCACACATTTTTTCACCCAAACATGATGACACTTTCAGGTAATGATCAGTACCCCAATCCAACTTGGCTCACCAAATTTTGTTCTTCTAGGTTAAACCGTTCGTTGGCAGTAACAGTTTTAATTTTTTGGTTTCACTCTGTTTTCTCCTATATGGATACCTGTAGTTGGAACTCTAAATCAAACACGGTTTGTGGTAGCTCTTTGAAACTAGACACAGTAAAGTAGTTCCAAGTTGTATCTCTATGGCTTGTTTCCTATTGATGTAGCCCTAAGCAGAGACCGGCGCAAATCACTTTCATCGAAAGGGTTTGCCAAGCTTCCAAAAAAATACGAGTTTCCTGAAATCTCAGCACACATTTTTTCACCCAATCTTGATGACACTTTCAGGTAATGATCTGTACCCCATTCCCACTTGGCTCACCAAATTTCGTTCTTTTAGGTTAAACCGTTCGTTGGCAGTAAGAGTTTTAATTATTAGGTTTCACTCTGTTTTCTCCTATATGGATACATGTAGTTGGAACTCTAAATCAAAGACGGTTTGTGCTAGCTATTTGAAACTTGACACAATAAAGTAGTTCCAAGTCCTATCTCTATGGTTTGTCTCCTATTGATGTAGCCCTAAGCAGAGACTGGCGCAAATCATTTTCATGAAAAGGGGTTGCCAAGCTTCCAAAAATCTTCGAGTTTCCTGAAATATCAGCACACATTTTTTCACCCAATCTTGATGTCACTTTCAGGTATAGATCAGTACCCCAATCCCACTTGGCTCAACAAATTTCGTTCTTCTAGGTTAAACCATTCGTTGGCAGTAAGAGTTTTAATTTTAAGGTTTCACTCTGTTTTCTCCTATATGGATACATGTAGTTGGAACTGTAAATCAAACACGGTTTGTGCTAGCTGTTTGAAACTTGACACAATAAAGTAGTTCCAAGTTCTATCTCTATATCTTGTTTCCTATTGATGTAGCCCTAAGCAGAGACCAGCGCAAATCACTTTCATGGAAAGGGGTTGCCAAGCTTCCAAAAAACTACGAGTTTCCTGACATCTAAGCACACATTTTTTCACCCAAACATGATGACACTTTCAGGTAATGATCAGTACCCCAATCCAACTTGGCTCACCAAATTTTGTTCTTCTAGGTTAAACCGTTCGTTGGCAGTAACAGTTTTAATTTTTTGGTTTCACTCTGTTTTCTCCTATATGGATACCTGTAGTTGGAACTCTAAATCAAACACGGTTTGTGGTAGCTCTTTGAAACTAGACACAGTAAAGTAGTTCCAAGTTGTATCTCTATGGCTTGTTTCCTATTGATGTAGCCCTAAGCAGAGACCGGCGCAAATCACTTTCATCGAAAGGGTTTGCCAAGCTTCCAAAAAAATACGAGTTTCCTGAAATCTCAGCACACATTTTTTCACCCAATCTTGATGACACTTTCAGGTAATGATCTGTACCCCATTCCCACTTGGCTCACCAAATTTCGTTCTTTTAGGTTAAACCGTTCGTTGGCAGTAAGAGTTTTAATTATTAGGTTTCACTCTGTTTTCTCCTATATGGATACATGTAGTTGGAACTCTAAATCAAAGACGGTTTGTGCTAGCTATTTGAAACTTGACACAATAAAGTAGTTCCAAGTCCTATCTCTATGGTTTGTCTCCTATTGATGTAGCCCTAAGCAGAGACTGGCGCAAATCATTTTCATGAAAAGGGGTTGCCAAGCTTCCAAAAATCTTCGAGTTTCCTGAAATATCAGCACACATTTTTTCACCCAATCTTGATGTCACTTTCAGGTATAGATCAGTACCCCAATCCCACTTGGCTCAACAAATTTCGTTCTTCTAGGTTAAACCATTCGTTGGCAGTAAGAGTTTTAATTTTAAGGTTTCACTCTGTTTTCTTCTATATGGATACATGTATTTGGAACTCTAAATCAAACACGGTTTGTGCTAGTTCTTTGAAACTTGACACAATAAAGTAGTTCCAAGTTCTCTCTCTATGGTTTGTTTCCCTATTGATGTAGCCCTAAGCAGAGACTGTCACAAATCACTTTCATGGAAAGGGGTGCCAAGCTTCCAAAAAACTAGGATATTCCTGAAATCTCAGCACAAATTTTTTCACCCAATCTTGATGACACTTTCAGGTAATGATCAGTACCCCAATCCAACTTGGCTCACCAAATTTTGTTCTTCTAGGTTAAACCGTTCGTTGGCAGTAACAGTTTTAATTTTTTGGATTCACTCTGTTTTCTCCTATATGGATACCTGTAGTTGGAACTCTAAATCAAACACGGTTTGTGGAAGCTCTTTGAAACTAGACACAGTAAAGTAGTTCCAAGTTGTATCTCTATGGCTTGTTTCCTATTGATGTAGCCCTAAGCAGAGACCGGCGCAAATCACTTTCATCGAAAGGGTTTGCCAAGCTTCCAAAAAAATACGAGTTTCCTGAAATCTCAGCACACATTTTTTCACCCAATCTTGATGACACTTTCAGGTAATGATCTGTACCCCATTCCCACTTGGCTCACCAAATTTCGTTCTTTTAGGTTAAACCGTTCGTTGGCAGTAAGAGTTTTAATTATTAGGTTTCACTCTTTTTTCTCCTATATGGATACATGTAGTTGGAACTCTAAATCAAAGACGGTTTGTGCTAGCTATTTGAAACTTGACACAATAAAGTAGTTCCAAGTCCTATCTCTATGGTTTGTCTCCTATTGATGTAGCCCTAAGCAGAGACTGGCGCAAATCATTTTCATGAAAAGGGGTTGCCAAGCTTCCAAAAATCTACGAGTTTCCTGCAATATCAGCACACATTTTTTCACCCAATCTTGATGTCACTTTCAGGTATAGATCAGTACCCCAATCCCACTTGGCTCAACAAATTTCGTTCTTCTAGGTTAAACCATTCGTTGGCAGTAAGAGTTTTAATTTTAAGGTTTCACTCTGTTTTCTTCTATATGGATACATGTATTTGGAACTCTAAATCAAACACGGTTTGGGCTAGTTCTTTGAAACTTGACACAATAAAGTAGTTCCAAGTTCTCTCTCTCTGGTTTGTTTTCCTATTGATGTAGCCCTAAGCAGAGACTGTCACAAATCACTTTCATGGAAAGGGGTGCCAAGCTTCCAAAAAACTAGGATATTCCTGAAATCTCAGCACAAATTTTTTCACCCAATCTTGATGACACTTTCAGGTTGATCAGTACCCCAATCCTACTTGGCTCACCAAATTTAGTTTTTCTAGGTTAAACCGTTCGTTGGCAGTAACAGTTTTAATTTTTAGGTTTCACTCTGTTTTCTCCTATATGGATACATGTAGTTGGAACTCTAAATCAAACACAGTTTGTGCCTTCTCTATGAAACTTGACACAATATAGTAGTTCCAAGTTCTGTCTCAATGGCTTGTTTCCTATTGATGTAGCCCTAAGCAGAGACCGGCGCAAATCACTTTTATTGAAAGGGGTTGCGAAGCTTCAAAAAAATTACAAGTTTCCTGACATCTCAGCACACATTTTTTCACCCAAAGTTGATGACACTTTCAGGTAATGATCAGTACCCCATTCCACTTGGCTCACCTAATTTTGTTTTTCTAGGTTAAACCGTTAGTTGGCAGTAACAGTTTTAATTTTTTGGTTTCACACTGTTTTCTCCTATATGGATACATGTAGTTGGAACTCTAAATCAAACACGGTTTGTGCTAGCTCTTTGAAGCTTGACAGAGTAAAGTAGTTCCAAGTTGTATCTCTATGGCTTGTTTCCTATTGATGTAGCCCTAAGCAGAGACCGGCGCAAATCACTTTCATGGAAAGGGGTTGCCAAGCTTCCAAAATACTACGAGTTTCCTGAAATCTCAGCACACATTTTTTCACCCAATCTTGATGACACTTTCAGGTAATGATCAGTACCCCAATCCCACTTGGCTCCCCGAATTTCATTCTTCTAGGTTAAACCTTTCGATGGCAGTAAGAGTTTTAATTTTTAGGTTTCACTCTGTTTTCTCCTATATGGATACAAGTATTTGGAACTCTAAATCAAACACGGTTGGTGCTAGCTCTTTGAAACTTGACACAGTAAAGTAGTTCCAAGTCCTATCTCTATGGTTTGTCTCCTATTGATGTAGCCCTAAGCAGAGACTGGCCCAAATCACTTTCATGGAAAGGAGTTGCCAAGCTTCCAAAAAACTAGGATATTCCTGAAATCTCAGCACACATTTTTTCACCCAATCTTGATGACACTTTCAGGTAATGATCAGTACCACAGTGCCACTTGGCTCTCCAAATTTCCTTCTTCTAGGTTAAACTGTTCGTTGGCAGTAACAGTTTTAATTTTTAGGTTTCACTCTGTTTTCTCCTACATGGATACATGTAGTTGGAACTCTAAATCAAACACGGTTTGTGCTAGCTCTTTGAAACTTGACACCATAACGTAGTTCCATGTTCTATCTCTATGGTTTGTTTCCTATTGATGTAGCCCTAAGCAGAGACTGGCGCAAATCACTTTCATGGAAAGGGGTGCCAAGCTTCCAAAATCTACGAGTTTCCTGAAATCCCAGCACACATTTTTTCACCCAATCTTCATGAAACTTTCAGGTAATGATCAGTACCCCAATCCCACTTGGCTCACCAAATTTCGTTCTTCTAGGTTAAACCGTTCGTTGGCAGTAACAGTTATAATTTTTAGGTTTCACTGTTTTCTCCTATATGGATACATGTAGTTGGAACTCTAAATCAAACACTGTTTGTGCTAGCTCTTTGAAACTTGAAACAATAAAGTAGTTCCAAGTCCCATCTCTATGGTTTGTCTCCTATTGATGTAGCCCTAAGCAGAGACTGGAGCAAATCACTTTCATGGAAAGGGGTTGCCAAGCTTCCAAAAAACTACGAGTTTCCTTAAATCTCAGCACACATTTTTTCACCCAATCTTGATGACACTTTCAGGTAATGATCAGTACCCCAATCCCACTTGGCTCACCAAATTTCGTTCTTCAAGGTTAAACCGTTCGTTGGTAGTAACAGTTTTAATTTTTTAGGTTTCACTCTTTTTCTCCTATATGGATACATGTAGTTGGAAATCTAAATCAAATAGGGTTTGTGCTAGCTCTTTGAAACTTGACACAATAAAGTAGTTCCAAATTCTATCTCTATGGTTTGTTTCCTATTGATGTAGCCGTAAGCAGAGACTGGCGCAAATCACTTTCATGGAAAGGGTTGGCCAAGCTTCCAAAAAACTACGAGTTTCCTGAAATGTCAGCACACATTTTTTCACGCAATCTTGATGACACTTTCAGGTAATGATCAGTACCCCAATCCCACATGGCTCACCAAATTTCCTTCTTCAAGGTTAAACCGTTCATTGGTAGTAACAGTTTTAATTTTTAGGTTACACTCTGTTTTCTTCTATATGGATACATGTAGTTGGAAATTTAAATCAACATGGGTTTGTGCTAGCTCTTTGAAACTTGACACAATAAAGTAGTTCCAATTCCTATCTCTATGGTTTGTTTCGTATTGATGTAGCCCTAAGCAGAGACTGGCGCAAATCACTTTCATGGAAAGGGGTTGCCAAGCTTCCAAAAAACTAAGAGTTTCCTGAAATCTCAGCACACATTTTTTCACCCAAACTTGATGACACTTTCAGGTAATGATCAGTACCCCAATCCCACTTGGCTCACCAAATTTCGTTCTTCTAGGTTAAACCGTTCGTTGGCAGTAACACTTTTAATTTTTAGGTTTCACTCTGTTTTCTCCTATATGGATACATGTAGTTGGAACTGTAAATCAAACACGGTTTGTGCTAGCTCTTTGAAACTTGACACAATAAAGTAGTTCCAAGTTCTATCTCTATATCTTGTTTCCTATTGATGTAGCCCTAAGCAGAGACCAGCGCAAATCACTTTCATGGAAAGGGGTTGCCAAGCTTCCAAAAAACTACGAGTTTCCTGACATCTAAGCACACATTTTTTCACCCAAACATGATGACACTTTCAGGTAATGATCAGTACCCCAATCCAACTTGGCTCACCAAATTTTGTTCTTCTAGGTTAAACCGTTCGTTGGCAGTAACAGTTTTAATTTTTTGGTTTCACTCTGTTTTCTCCTATATGGATACCTGTAGTTGGAACTCTAAATCAAACACGGTTTGTGGTAGCTCTTTGAAACTAGACACAGTAAAGTAGTTCCAAGTTGTATCTCTATGGCTTGTTTCCTATTGATGTAGCCCTAAGCAGAGACCGGCGCAAATCACTTTCATCGAAAGGGTTTGCCAAGCTTCCAAAAAAATACGAGTTTCCTGAAATCTCAGCACACATTTTTTCACCCAATCTTGATGACACTTTCAGGTAATGATCTGTACCCCATTCCCACTTGGCTCACCAAATTTCGTTCTTTTAGGTTAAACCGTTCGTTGGCAGTAAGAGTTTTAATTATTAGGTTTCACTCTGTTTTCTCCTATATGGATACATGTAGTTGGAACTCTAAATCAAAGACGGTTTGTGCTAGCTATTTGAAACTTGACACAATAAAGTAGTTCCAAGTCCTATCTCTATGGTTTGTCTCCTATTGATGTAGCCCTAAGCAGAGACTGGCGCAAATCATTTTCATGAAAAGGGGTTGCCAAGCTTCCAAAAATCTACGAGTTTCCTGAAATATCAGCACACATTTTTTCACCCAATCTTGATGTCACTTTCAGGTATAGATCAGTACCCCAATCCCACTTGGCTCAACGAATTTCGTTCTTCTAGGTTAAACAATTCGTTGGCAGTAAGAGTTTTAATTTTAAGGTTTCACTCTGTTTTCTTCTATATGGATACATGTATTTGGAACTCTAAATCAAACACGGTTTGTGCTAGTTCTTTGAAACTTGACACAATAAAGTAGTTCCAAGTTCTCTCTCTATGGTTTGTTTCCCTATTGATGTAGCCCTAAGCAGAGACTGTCACAAATCACTTTCATGGAAAGGGGTGCCAAGCTTCCAAAAAACTAGGATATTCCTGAAATCTCAGCACAAATTTTTTCACCCAATCTTGATGACACTTTCAGGTTGATCAGTACCCCAATCCTACTTGGCTCACCAAATTTCGTTTTTCTAGGTTAAACCGTTCGTTGGCAGTAACAGTTTTAATTTTTAGGTTTCACTCTGTTTTCTCCTATATGGATACATGTAGTTGGAACTCTAAATAAAACACGGTTTGTGCTAGCTCTTTGAAACTTGACAGAGTAAAGTAGTTCCAAGTTGTATCTCTATGGCTTGTTTCCTATTGATGTAGCCCTAAGCAGAGACCGGCGCAAATCACTTTCATGGAAAGGGGTTGCCAAGCTTCCAAAATACTACGAGTTTCCTGAAATCTCAGCACACATTTTTTCACCCAATCTTGATGACACTTTCAGGTAATGATCAGTACCCCAATCCCACTTGGCTCCCCGAATTTCGTTCTTCTAGGTTAAACCTTTCGATGGCAGTAAGAGTTTTAATTTTTAGGTTTCACTCTGTTTTCTCCTATATGGTTACATGTAGTTGGAACTCTAAATCAAACACGGTTTGTGCTACCTCTTTGAAACTTGACACAATAAAGTAGTTCCAAGTTCTATCTCTAGGTTTTGTTTCCTATTGATGTAGCCCTAAGCAGAGACTGGCGCAAATCACTTTCATGGAAAGGGGTTGCCAAGCTTCCAAAAAACTACGAGTTTCCTGAAATGTCAGCACACATTTTTTCACGCAATCTTGATGACACTTTCAGGTAATGATCAGTACCCCAATCCCATTTGGCTCACCAAATTTCGTTCTTCAAGGTTAAACCGTTCATTGGTAGTAACAGTTTTAATTTTTAGGTTACACTCTGTTTTCTCCTATATGGATACATGTAGTTGGAACTCTAAGTCAACATGGGTTTGTGCTAGCTCTTTGAAACTTGACACAATAAAGTAGTTCCAAGTTCTATCTCTATGGTTTGTTTCCTATTGATGTAGTCCTAAGCAGAGACCAGCAAAAATCACTTTCACGGAAAGGGTTTGCTAACCTTCCAAAAAACTACGAGTTTACTGAAATCTCAGCACACATTCTTTCACCCAATCTTGATGACACTTACAGGTAATGATCAGTACCCCAGTGCCACTTGGCTCACCAAATTTCGTTCTTCTAGGTAAACCGTTCATTGACAGTAACACTTTTAATTTTTAGGTTTCACTCTGTTTTCTCCTATATGGATACATGTAGTTGGAACTGTAAATCAAACACGGTTTGTGCAAATTCTTTGAAACTTGACACAATAAAGTAGTTCCAAGTTGTATCTCTATGGCTTGTTTCCTATTGATGTAACCCTAAGCAGAGACTGGCGCAAATCACTTTCATGGAAAGGGGTTGCCAAGCTTCCAAAAAACTACGAGTTTCCTGAAATCTCAGCACACATTTTTTCACCCAATCTTGATGACACTTACAGGTAATGATCAGTACCCCAGTGATACTTGGCTCACCAAATTTCGTTCTTCTAGGTAAACCGTTCATTGGCAGTAACAGTTTTAATTATTAGGTTTCACTCTGTTTTCTCCTATATGGATACAAGTATTTGGAACTCTAAATCAAACACGGTTGGTGCTAGCTCTTTGAAACTTGACACAGTAAAGTAGTTCCAAGTCCTATCTCTATGGTTTGTCTCCTATTGATGTAGCCCTAAGCAGAGACTGGCCCAAATCACTTTCATGGAAAGGAGTTGCCAAGCTTCCAAAAAACTAGGATATTCCTGAAATCTCAGCACACATTTTTTCACCCAATCTTGATGACACTTTCAGGTAATGATCAGTACCACAGTGCCACTTGGCTCTCCAAATTTCCTTCTTCTAGGTTAAACTGTTCGTTGGCAGTAACAGTTTTAATTTTTAGGTTTCACTCTGTTTTCTCCTACATGGATACATGTAGTTGGAACTCTAAATCAAACACGGTTTGTGCTAGCTCTTTGAAACTTGACACCATAACGTAGTTCCATGTTCTATCTCTATGGTTTGTTTCCTATTGATGTAGCCCTAAGCAGAGACTGGCGCAAATCACTTTCATGGAAAGGGGTGCCAAGCTTCCAAAATCTACGAGTTTCCTGAAATCCCAGCACACATTTTTTCACCCAATCTTCATGAAACTTTCAGGTAATGATCAGTACCCCAATCCCACTTGGCTCACCAAATTTCGTTCTTCTAGGTTAAACCGTTCGTTGGCAGTAACAGTTATAATTTTTAGGTTTCACTGTTTTCTCCTATATGGATACATGTAGTTGGAACTCTAAATCAAACACTGTTTGTGCTAGCTCTTTGAAACTTGAAACAATAAAGTAGTTCCAAGTCCCATCTCTATGGTTTGTCTCCTATTGATGTAGCCCTAAGCAGAGACTGGAGCAAATCACTTTCATGGAAAGGGGTTGCCAAGCTTCCAAAAAACTACGAGTTTCCTTAAATCTCAGCACACATTTTTTCACCCAATCTTGATGACACTTTCAGGTAATGATCAGTACCCCAATCCCACTTGGCTCACCAAATTTCGTTCTTCAAGGTTAAACCGTTCGTTGGTAGTAACAGTTTTAATTTTTTAGGTTTCACTCTTTTTCTCCTATATGGATACATGTAGTTGGAAATCTAAATCAAATAGGGTTTGTGCTAGCTCTTTGAAACTTGACACAATAAAGTAGTTCCAAATTCTATCTCTATGGTTTGTTTCCTATTGATGTAGCCGTAAGCAGAGACTGGCGCAAATCACTTTCATGGAAAGGGTTGGCCAAGCTTCCAAAAAACTACGAGTTTCCTGAAATGTCAGCACACATTTTTTCACGCAATCTTGATGACACTTTCAGGTAATGATCAGTACCCCAATCCCACATGGCTCACCAAATTTCCTTCTTCAAGGTTAAACCGTTCATTGGTAGTAACAGTTTTAATTTTTAGGTTACACTCTGTTTTCTTCTATATGGATACATGTAGTTGGAAATTTAAATCAACATGGGTTTGTGCTAGCTCTTTGAAACTTGACACAATAAAGTAGTTCCAATTCCTATCTCTATGGTTTGTTTCGTATTGATGTAGCCCTAAGCAGAGACTGGCGCAAATCACTTTCATGGAAAGGGGTTGCCAAGCTTCCAAAAAACTAAGAGTTTCCTGAAATCTCAGCACACATTTTTTCACCCAAACTTGATGACACTTTCAGGTAATGATCAGTACCCCAATCCCACTTGGCTCACCAAATTTCGTTCTTCTAGGTTAAACCGTTCGTTGGCAGTAACACTTTTAATTTTTAGGTTTCACTCTGTTTTCTCCTATATGGATACATGTAGTTGGAACTGTAAATCAAACACGGTTTGTGCTAGCTCTTTGAAACTTGACACAATAAAGTAGTTCCAAGTTCTATCTCTATATCTTGTTTCCTATTGATGTAGCCCTAAGCAGAGACCAGCGCAAATCACTTTCATGGAAAGGGGTTGCCAAGCTTCCAAAAAACTACGAGTTTCCTGACATCTAAGCACACATTTTTTCACCCAAACATGATGACACTTTCAGGTAATGATCAGTACCCCAATCCAACTTGGCTCACCAAATTTTGTTCTTCTAGGTTAAACCGTTCGTTGGCAGTAACAGTTTTAATTTTTTGGTTTCACTCTGTTTTCTCCTATATGGATACCTGTAGTTGGAACTCTAAATCAAACACGGTTTGTGGTAGCTCTTTGAAACTAGACACAGTAAAGTAGTTCCAAGTTGTATCTCTATGGCTTGTTTCCTATTGATGTAGCCCTAAGCAGAGACCGGCGCAAATCACTTTCATCGAAAGGGTTTGCCAAGCTTCCAAAAAAATACGAGTTTCCTGAAATCTCAGCACACATTTTTTCACCCAATCTTGATGACACTTTCAGGTAATGATCTGTACCCCATTCCCACTTGGCTCACCAAATTTCGTTCTTTTAGGTTAAACCGTTCGTTGGCAGTAAGAGTTTTAATTATTAGGTTTCACTCTGTTTTCTCCTATATGGATACATGTAGTTGGAACTCTAAATCAAAGACGGTTTGTGCTAGCTATTTGAAACTTGACACAATAAAGTAGTTCCAAGTCCTATCTCTATGGTTTGTCTCCTATTGATGTAGCCCTAAGCAGAGACTGGCGCAAATCATTTTCATGAAAAGGGGTTGCCAAGCTTCCAAAAATCTACGAGTTTCCTGAAATATCAGCACACATTTTTTCACCCAATCTTGATGTCACTTTCAGGTATAGATCAGTACCCCAATCCCACTTGGCTCAACGAATTTCGTTCTTCTAGGTTAAACAATTCGTTGGCAGTAAGAGTTTTAATTTTAAGGTTTCACTCTGTTTTCTTCTATATGGATACATGTATTTGGAACTCTAAATCAAACACGGTTTGTGCTAGTTCTTTGAAACTTGACACAATAAAGTAGTTCCAAGTTCTCTCTCTATGGTTTGTTTCCCTATTGATGTAGCCCTAAGCAGAGACTGTCACAAATCACTTTCATGGAAAGGGGTGCCAAGCTTCCAAAAAACTAGGATATTCCTGAAATCTCAGCACAAATTTTTTCACCCAATCTTGATGACACTTTCAGGTTGATCAGTACCCCAATCCTACTTGGCTCACCAAATTTCGTTTTTCTAGGTTAAACCGTTCGTTGGCAGTAACAGTTTTAATTTTTAGGTTTCACTCTGTTTTCTCCTATATGGATACATGTAGTTGGAACTCTAAATAAAACACGGTTTGTGCTAGCTCTTTGAAACTTGACAGAGTAAAGTAGTTCCAAGTTGTATCTCTATGGCTTGTTTCCTATTGATGTAGCCCTAAGCAGAGACCGGCGCAAATCACTTTCATGGAAAGGGGTTGCCAAGCTTCCAAAATACTACGAGTTTCCTGAAATCTCAGCACACATTTTTTCACCCAATCTTGATGACACTTTCAGGTAATGATCAGTACCCCAATCCCACTTGGCTCCCCGAATTTCGTTCTTCTAGGTTAAACCTTTCGATGGCAGTAAGAGTTTTAATTTTTAGGTTTCACTCTGTTTTCTCCTATATGGTTACATGTAGTTGGAACTCTAAATCAAACACGGTTTGTGCTACCTCTTTGAAACTTGACACAATAAAGTAGTTCCAAGTTCTATCTCTAGGTTTTGTTTCCTATTGATGTAGCCCTAAGCAGAGACTGGCGCAAATCACTTTCATGGAAAGGGGTTGCCAAGCTTCCAAAAAACTACGAGTTTCCTGAAATGTCAGCACACATTTTTTCACGCAATCTTGATGACACTTTCAGGTAATGATCAGTACCCCAATCCCATTTGGCTCACCAAATTTCGTTCTTCAAGGTTAAACCGTTCATTGGTAGTAACAGTTTTAATTTTTAGGTTACACTCTGTTTTCTCCTATATGGATACATGTAGTTGGAACTCTAAGTCAACATGGGTTTGTGCTAGCTCTTTGAAACTTGACACAATAAAGTAGTTCCAAGTTCTATCTCTATGGTTTGTTTCCTATTGATGTAGTCCTAAGCAGAGACCAGCAAAAATCACTTTCACGGAAAGGGTTTGCTAACCTTCCAAAAAACTACGAGTTTACTGAAATCTCAGCACACATTCTTTCACCCAATCTTGATGACACTTACAGGTAATGATCAGTACCCCAGTGCCACTTGGCTCACCAAATTTCGTTCTTCTAGGTAAACCGTTCATTGACAGTAACACTTTTAATTTTTAGGTTTCACTCTGTTTTCTCCTATATGGATACATGTAGTTGGAACTGTAAATCAAACACGGTTTGTGCAAATTCTTTGAAACTTGACACAATAAAGTAGTTCCAAGTTGTATCTCTATGGCTTGTTTCCTATTGATGTAACCCTAAGCAGAGACTGGCGCAAATCACTTTCATGGAAAGGGGTTGCCAAGCTTCCAAAAAACTACGAGTTTCCTGAAATCTCAGCACACATTTTTTCACCCAATCTTGATGACACTTACAGGTAATGATCAGTACCCCAGTGATACTTGGCTCACCAAATTTCGTTCTTCTAGGTAAACCGTTCATTGGCAGTAACAGTTTTAATTATTAGGTTTCACTCTGTTTTCTCCTATATGGATACATGTAGATGGAACTCTAAATCAAACACGGTTTGTGCTAGCTCTTTGAAACTTGACACAATAAAGTAGTTCCAAGTTCTATCTCTATGGTTTGTTTCCTATTGATGTAGCCCTAAGCAGAGACTGGCGCAAATCACTTTCATGGAAAGGAGTTGCCAAGCTTCCAAAAAATACGAGTTTCCTGAAATCTCAGCACACATTTTTTCACCCAATCTTGATGACACTTTCAGGTAATGATCAGTACCCCAATCCCACTTGGCTCCCCGAATTTCGTTCTTCTAGGTTAAACCGTTCGTTGGCAGTAACACTTTTAATTTTTAGGTTTCACTCTGTTTTCTCCTATATGGATACATGTAGTTGGAATTGTAAATCAAACACGGTTTGTGCTAGCTCTTTGAAACTTGACACAATAAAGTAGTTCCAAGTTCTATCTCTATGGTTTGTTTCCTATTGATGTAGCCCTAAGCAGAGACTGGCGCAAATCACTTTCATGGAAAGGGGTTGCCAAGCTTCCAAAAAAGTATAAGTTTCCTGAAATCTCAGCACACATTTTTTCACCCAATCTTGATGACAGTTTCAGGTAATGATCAGTACCCCAATCCCACTTGGCTCACCAAATTTCGTTCTTCTAGGTTAAACCGTTCGTTCGCAGTAACAGTTTTAATTTTTAGGTTTCACTCTGTTTTCTCCTATATGGATACATGTAGTTGGAACTCTAAATCAAAGACGGTTTGTGCTAGGTATTTGAAACTTGACACAATAAAGTAGTTCCAAGTCCTATCTCTATGGTTTGTCTCCTATTGATGTAGCCCTAAGCAGAGACTGGCGCAAATCATTTTCATGAAAAGGGGTTGCCAAGCTTCCAAAAATCTACGAGTTTCCTGAAATATCAGCACACATTTTTTCACCCAATCTTGATGACACTTTCAGGTAATGATCAGTAGCCCAATCTCACTTGGCTCCCCGAATTTCGTTCTTCTAGGTTAAACCGTCCGTTGGCAGTAACAGTTTTAATTTTCAGGTTTCACTCTATTTTTTCCTATATGGATACATGTATTTGGAACTCTAAATCAAACACGGTTTGTGCTAGCTCTTTGAAACTTGAGACAATAAAGTAGTTCCAAGGTGAATCTCTATGGCTTGTTTCCTATTAATGTAGTCCTAAGCAGAGACTGGCGCAAATCACTTTCATCGAAAGGGGCTGCCAACCTTCCAAAAATCTACGAGTTTTCTGAAATCTCAGCACACATTTTTTCACCCAATCTTGATGACACTTTCAGGTAATGATCAGTACCCCAATCCCACTTGGCTCCCCGAATTTCGTTCTTCTAGGTTAAACCTTTCGATGGCAGTAAGAGTTTTAATTTTTAGGTTTCACTCTGTTTTCTCCTATATGGTTACATGTAGTTGGAACTCTAAATCAAACACGGTTTGTGCTAGCTCTTTGAAACTTGACAGAGTAAAGTAGTTCCAAGTTGTATCTCTATGGCTTGTTTCCTATTGATGTAGCCCTAAGCAGAGACCGGCGCAAATCACTTTCATGAAAGGGGTTGCCAAGCTTCCAAAATACTACGAGTTTCCTGAAATCTCAGCACACATTTTTTCACCCAATCTTGATGACACTTTCAGGTAATGATCAGTACCCCAATCCCACTTGGCTCCCCGAATTTCGTTCTTCTAGGTTAAACCTTTCGATGGCAGTAAGAGTTTTAATTTTTAGGTTTCACTCTGTTTTCTCCTATATGGTTACATGTAGTTGGAACTCTAAATCAAACACGGTTTGTGCTAGCTCTTTGAAACTTGACACAATAAAGTAGTTCCAAGTTCTATCTCTATGGTTTGTTTTCTATTGATGTAGCCCTAAGCAGAGACTGGCGCAAATCACTTTCATGGAAAGGGGTTGCCAAGCTTACAAAAAACTACGAGTTTCCTGAAATCTCAGCACACATTTTTTCACCCAATCTTGATGACACTTTCAGGTAATGATCAGTACCCCAATCCCACTTGGCTCCCCGAATTTCGTTCTTCTATGTTAAACCGTTCGATGGCAGTAAGAGTTTTAATTTTTAGGTTTCACTCTGTTTTCTCCTATATGGTTACATGTAGTTGGAACTCTAAATCAAACACGGTTTGTGCTAGCTCTTTCAAACTTGACACAATAAAGTAGTTCCAAGTTCTATCTCTATGGTTTGTTTCCTATTGATGTAGACCTAAGCAGAGACTGGCGCAAATCACTTTCATGGAAAGGGGTTGCCAAGCTTCCAAAAAACTACGAGTTTCCTGAAATGTCAGCACACATTTTTTCACGCAATCTTGATGACACTTTCAGGTAATGATCAGTACCCCAATCCCATTTGGCTCACCAAATTTCGTTCTTCAAGGTTAAACCGTTCATTGGTAGTAACAGTTTTAATTTTTAGGTTACACTCTGTTTTCTCCTATATGGATACATGTAGTTGGAACTCTAAATCAACATGGGTTTGTGCTAGCTCTTTGAAACTTGACACAATAAAGTAGTTCCAAGTTCTATCTCTATGGTTTGTTTCCTATTGATGTAGCCCTAAGCAGAGACCAGCAAAAAACACTTTCATGGAAAGGGGTTGCCAAGCTTCCAAAAAACTACGAGTTTCCTGAAATATCAGCACACATTTTTTCACCCTGTCTTGATGACACTTTCAGGTAATGATCAGAACCCCAATCCCACTTGGCTCACCAAATTTCTTTCTTCTAGGTTAAACCGTTCGTTGGCAGTAACACTTTTAATTTTTAGGTTTCACTCTGTTTTCTCCTATATGGATACATGTAGTTGGAACTGTAAATCAAACACGGTTTCTGCTAGCTCTTTCAAACTTGATACAATAACGTAGTTCCAAGTTGTGTCTCTATATCTTGTTTCCTATTGATGTAGCCCTAAGCAGAGACCGGCGCAAATCACTTTCATGGAAAGGGGTTGCCAAGCTTCCAAAAAACTATGAGTTTCCTGACATCTCAGCACACATTTTTTCACCCAAACATGATGACACTTTCAGGTAATGATCAGTACCCCAATCCAACTTGGCTCACCAAATTTTGTTCTTCTAGGTTAAACCATTCGTTGGCAGTAAGAGTTTTAATTTTAAGGTTTCACTCTGTTTTCTCCTATTTGGATACATGTAGTTGGAACTCTAAATCAAAGACGGTTTGTGCTAGCTCTTTGAAACTTGACACAGTAAAGTAGTTCCAAGTTGTATCTCTATGGCTTGTTTCCTATTGATGTAGCCCTAAGCAGAGACCGGCACAAATCACTTTCATGGAAAGGGGTTGCCAAACTTCCAAAAAAATACGAGTTTCCTGAAATCTCAGCAAACATTTTTTAACCCAATCTTGATCACACTTTCAGGTAATGAACAATACCCCATTCCCACTTGGCTCACCAAATTTCGTTCTTTTAGGTTAAACCGTTCATTGGCAGTAACAGTTTTAATTATTAGGTTTCACTCTGTTTTCTCCCATATGGATACAAGTAGTTGGAACTCTAAATCAAACACAGTTTGTGCTAGCTCTTTGAAACTTGACACAATAGAGTAGTTCCAAGTTCTATCTCTATGGTTTGTTTCCTATTGATGTAGCCCTAAGCAGCGACCGGCGCAAATCACTTTCATGGAAAGGGGTTGGCAAGCTTCCAAAAAACTACGAGTTTCCTGAAATATCAGCACACATTTTTTCACCCTGTCTTGATGAGACTTTCAGGTAATGATCAGTACCCCAATCCCACTTGGCAAACCAAATTTCGTTCTTCTAGGTTAAACAGTTCCTTGGCAGTAACAGTTTTAATTTTTAGGTTTCACTCTGTTTTCTCCTATATGGATACATGTACTTGGAACTCTAAATCAAACACGGTTTCTGCTAGCTCTTTGAAACTTGACACAATAAAGTAATTCCAAGTTCTATCTCTATGGTTTGTTTCCTATTAATGTAGTCCTAAGCAGAGACTGGGGCAAATCACTTTCATGGAAAGGGGTTGCCAAGCTTCCAAAAAACTACAAGATTCCTGAAATCTCAGCACACATTTTTTCAGCCAATCTTGATGACACTTTCAGGTAATGATCAGAACCCATTCCCACTTGGCTCACCAAATTTCGTTCTTCTAGGTTAAACCGTTCGTTGGCAGTAACAGTTTTAATTTTTAGGTTTCACTCTGTTTTCCCCAATATGGATACATGTAGTTGGAACTCTAAATCAAACACGGTTTGCGCTAGCTCTTTGAAACTTGACACAATAAAGTTGTTCCAAGTTCTATCGGTAAGGTTTGTTTCCTATTGATGTAGCCCTAAGCAGAGAACGGCGCAAATCACTTTCATGGAAAGGGGTTGCCAAGCTTCCAAAAAAATCCGTGTTTCCTGAAATCTCAGCACATATTTTTTCACCCAATCTTGATGACACATACATGTCATGATTAGTACACCAATGTCACTTGGCTCACCAAATTTCGTTCTTCTAGGTTAAACCGTTCGTTTGCAGTAACAGTTTTAATTTTTAGGTTTCACTCTGTTTTCTCCTATATGGATACATGTAGTTGGAACTCTAAATCAAACACGGTTTGTGCTAGCTCTTTGAAACTTGACACAATAAAGTAGATCCAAGTTCTATCTCTATGGTTTGTTTCCTATTGATATAGCCCTAAGCAGAGACTGGCACAAATCCCTTTCATGGAAAGGGTTGGCCAAGCTTCCAAAAAACTACGAGTTTCCTGAAATCTCAGCACACATTTTTTCACCCAATCTTGGTGACACTTTCAGGTATCTATCAGTACCCGAATCCAACTTGGCTCACCAAATTTCGTTTTTCTAGGTTAAACCGTTCGTTGGCAGTAACAGTTTTAATTTTTAGATTTCACTCTGTTTTCTCCTATATGGATACATGTAGTTGGAACTCTAAATCAAACACGGTTTGTGCTAGCTCTTTGAAACTTGACACAATAAAGTAGTTCCAAGTTCTATCTCTATGGTTTGTTTCCTATTGATGTAGCCCTAAGCAGAGACTGGCGCAAATCACTTTCATGGAAAGGGTTGGCCAAGCTTCCAAAAAACTACGAGTTTCCTGAAATCTCAGCACACATTTTTTCACCCAATCTTGATGACACTTTCAGGTAATGATCAGTACCCCAATCCCACTTGGCTCCCCAAATTTCGTTCTTTTAGGTTAAACCGTTCGTTGGCAGTAACAGTTTTAATTTTTAGGTTTCACTCTGTTTCCTCATATATGGATACTTGTAGTTGGAACTCTAAATCAAACACGGTATGTGCTAACTCTTTGAAACTTGACACAATAAAGTAGTTCCAAGATGTATCTCTATGGCTTGTTTCCTATTGATGTAGCCCTAAGCAGAGACCGGCGCAAATCACTTTCATGGAAAGGGGTTGCCAAGCTTCCAAAAAACTACGAGTTTCCTGAAATCTCAGCACACATTTTTTCACCCAATCTTGATGACACTTACATGTCATGATCAGTACACCAATGTCACTTGGCTCACCAAATTTGGTTCTTCTAGGTTAAACCGTTCGTTGGCAGTAACAGTTTTAATTTTTAGGTTTCACTCTGTTTTCTCCTATATGGATACATGTATTTGGAACTCTAAATCAAACCTGGTTTGTGCTAGCTCTTTGAAACTTGACACAGTAAAGTAGTTCCAAGTTCTATCTCTATGGTTTGTTTCCTATTGATGTAGCCCTAAGGAGAGACTGGCGCAAATCACTTTCATGGAAAGGGGTTGCCAAGCTTCCAAAAATCTACGAGTTTCCTGAAATCTCAGCACAATTTTTTCACCCAATGTTGATGACACTTACATGTCATGATCAGTACACCAATGTCACTTGGCTCACCAAATTTCGTTCTTCTAGGTTAAACCGTTCGTTGGCAGTAACAGTTTTAATTTTTAGGTTTCACTCTGTTTTCTCCTATATGGATACATGTAGTTGGAACTCTAAATCAAACACGGTTTGTGGTAGCTCTTTGAAACTTGACAAAATAAAGTACATCCAATTCTATCTCTATGCTTTGTTTCCTATTGTTGTAGTCCTAAGCAGAGACTGGCGCAAATCAGTTTCATGGAAAGGGGTTGCCAAGCTTCCAAAAAAGTACAAGTTTCCTGAAATCTCAGCACACATTTTTTCACCCAATCTTGATGACACTTTCAGGTAATGATCAGTACCCATTCCCACTTGGGTCACCAAATTTCGTTCTTCTAGGTTAAACCGTTCGTTGGCAGTAACAGTTTTAATTTTTAGGTTTCACTCTGTTTTCTCCTATATGGATACATGTAGTTGGAACTCTAAATCAAACACGGTTTGTGCTAGCTCTTTGAAACTTGACACAATAAATTAGTTCCAAGTTCTGTCTCTATGGTTTGTTTCCTATTGATGTAGCCCTAAGCAGAGACTGGTGCAAATCACTTTCATGGAAAGGGGTTGCCAAGCTTCCAAAAAACTACGAGTTTCCTGAAATATCAGCACACATTTTTTCACCCTGTCTTGATGACACTTTCAGGTAATGATCAGTACCCCAATCCCACTTGGCAAACCAAATTTCGTTCTTCTAGGTTAAACCGTTCCTTGGCAGTAACAGTTTTAATTTTTAGGTTTCACTCTGTTTTCTCCTATATGGATACATGTACTTGGAACTCTAAATCAAACACGGTTTCTGCTAGCTCTTTGAAACTTGACAAAATAAAGTAGTTCCAAGTTCTATCTCTATGCTTTGTTTCCTATTGTTGTAGTCCTAAGCAGAGTGGCGCAAATCACTTTCATGGAAAGGGGTTGCCAAGCTTCCAAAAAACTACAAGATTCCTGAAATCTCAGCACACATTTTTTCAGCCAATCTTGATGACACTTTCAGGTAATGATCAGAACCCATTCCCACTTGGCTCACCAAATTTTGTTCTTCTAGGTTAAACCGTTCGTTGGCAGTAACAGTTTTAATTTTTAGGTTTCACTCTGTTTTCTCCTATATGGATACATGTAGTTGGAACTCTAAATCAAACACGGTTTGTGTTAGCTCTTTGAACCTTGACACAATAAAGCAGTTCCAAGTTTTATCTCTATGGTTTGTTTCCTATTGATGTAGCCCTAAGGAGAGACTGGCGCAAACCACTTTCATGGAAAGGGGTTGCCAAGCTTCCAAAAAACTACGAGTTTCCTGAAATCTCAGCACACATTTTTTCACCCTGTCTTGATGACACTTTCAGGTAATGATCAGTACCCCAATCCCACTTGGCACACCAAATTTCGTTCTTCTAGGTTAAACCGTTCCTTGGGAGTAACAGTTTTAATTTTTAGGTTTCACTCTGTTTTCTCCTATATGGATACATGTAGTTGGAACTCTAAATCAAACACGGTTTGTGCTAGCTCTTTGAAACTTGTCACAATAAAGTAGTTCCAAGTTCTATCTCTATGGTTTGTTTCTTATTGATGTAGCCCTAAGCAGAGACTGGCGCAAATCACTTACATGGAAAGGGGTTGCCAAGCTTCCAAAAAACTACGAGTTTCCTGAAATCTCAGCACATATTTTTTCACCCAATCTTGATGACACTTTCAGGTAATGATCAGTACCCAATCCCACTTGGCTCACCAGATTTTGTTCTTCTAGGTTAACCCGTTCGTTGGCAGTAACAGTTTTAATTTTTAGATTTCACTCTGTTTTCTCCTATATGGATACATGTAGTTGGAACTCTAAATAAAACACAGTTTGTGCTAGCTCTTTGAAAGTTGACACAATAAAGTAGTTCCAAGTTCTATCGGTAAGGTTTGTATCCTATTGATGTAGCCCTAAGCAGAGAACGGCGCAAATCACTTTCATGGAAAGGGGTTGCCAAGCTTCCAAAAAACTCCGTGTTTCCTGAAATCTCAGCACATATTTTTTCACCCAATCTTGATGACACATACATGTCATGATTAGTACACCAATGTCACTTGGCTCACCAAATTTCGTTCTTCTAGGTTAAACCGTTCGTTTGCAGTAACAGTTTTAATTTTTAGGTTTCACTCTGTTTTCTCCTATATGGATACATGTAGTTGGAACTCTAAATCAAACACGGTTTGTGCTAGCTCTTTGAAACTTGACACAATAAAGTAGATCCAAGTTCTATCTCTATGGTTTGTTTCCTATTGATATAGCCCTAAGCAGACACTGGCACAAATCCCTTTCATGGAAAGGGTTGGCCAAGCTTCCAAAAAACTACGAGTTTCCTGAAATCTCAGCACACATTTTTTCACCCAATCTTGATGACACTTTCAGGTAATGATCAGTACCCCAATCACACTTGGCTCACCAAATTTCGTTCTTCTAGTTTAAACTGTTCGTTGGCAGTAACAGTTTTAATTTTTAAGTTTCACTCTGTTTTCTCCTATATGGATACATGTAGTTGGAACTCTAAATCAAACACGGTTTGTGCTAGCTCTTTGAAACTTGACACAATAAAGTAGTTCCAAGTTCTATCTGTATGCTTTGTTTCCTATTGATGTAGCCCTATGCAGAAAACGGTGAAAATCACTTTCATTGAAAGGGGTTGCCAAGCTTCCAGAAAACTACGAGTTTCCTGAAATCTCAGCACACATTTTTTCACCCAATCATGATGACACATACATGTCATGATCAGTACACCAGTGTCACTTGGCTCACCTAATTTCGTTCTTCTAGGTTAAAAAGTTCCTTGGCAGTAAGAGTTTTAATTCTTAGGTTTCACTCTGTTTTCTCCTATATGGATTCATGTAGTTGGAACTCTAAATCAAACACGGTTTGTGCTAGCTCTTTGAAACTTGACACAATAAAGTACTTCCAAGTTCTATCTCTATGGTTTGTTTCCTATTGATGTAGTCCTAAGCAGAGACTGGCGCAAATCACTTTCATGGAAAGGGGTTGCCAAGCTTCCAAAAAACTACGAGTTTCCTGAAATCTCAGCACACATTTTTTCACCCTATCTTGATGACACTTTCAGGTAATGATCAGTACCCCATCCCACTTGGCACACCAAATTTCGTTTTTCTAGATTAAACGGTTCCTTGGCAGTAACAGTTTTAATTTTTAGGTTTCACTCTGTTTTCTCCTATATGGATACATGTAGTTGGAACTCTAAATCAAACACGGTTTGTGCTAGCTCTTTGAAACTTGACACAATAACGTACTTCCAAGTTCTATCTCTATGGTTTGTTTCCTATTGATGTAGTCCTAAGCAGAGACTGGCGCAAATCACATTCATGTAAAGGGGTTGCCAAGCTTCCAAAAAACTACAAGTTTCCTGAAATCTCAGCACACATTTTTTCACCCAATCTTGATGACACTTTCAGGTAATGATCAGTACCCATTCCGACTTGGCTCACCAAATTTCGTTCTTCTAGGTTAAACCGTTCGTTGGCAGTAACTGTTTAAATTCTTAGGTTTCACTCTGTTTTCTCCTATATGGATACATGTAGTTGGAACTCTAAATCAAACACGGTTTGTGCTAGCTCTTTGAAACTTGACACAATAAAGTAGTTCCAAGTTCTGTCTCTATGGTTTGTTTCCTATTGCTGTAGCCCTAAGCAGAGACCGGCGCAAATCACTTTCATGGAAAGGGGTTGCCAAGCTTCCAAAACTACGAGTTTCCTGAAATCTCAGCACACATTTTTTCTCCCAATCTTGATGACACTTTCAGGTAATGATCAGTACCCCAATCACACTTGGCTCACCAAATTTCGTTCTTCTAGTATAAACTGTTCGTTGGCAGTAACAGTTTTAATTTTAGGTTTCACTCTGTTTTCTCCTCTATGGATACATGTAGTTGGAACTCTAAATCAAACACGGTTTGTGGTAGCTCTTTGAAACTTGACACAATAAATTAGTTACAAGTTCTATCTCTATGGTTTGTTTCCTATTGATGTAGCCCTAAGCAGAGACCGGTGCAAATCACTTTCATGGAAAGGGGTTGCCAAGCTTCCAAAAAACTACGAGTTTCCTGAAGTCACAGCACACATTTTTACACCCAATCTTGATGACACTTTCAGGTAATGATCAGTACCCCAATCCCACTTGGCTCACCAAATTTCGTTCTTCTAGGTTAAACCGTTCGTTGGCAGTAACAGTTTTAATTTTTAGGTTTCACTCTGTTTTCTCGTATATGGATACATGTAGTTGGAACTCTAAATCAAACACGGTTTGCGCTCGCTCTTGGAAATTTGACACAAAACAGTAGATCAAAGTTCTATCTCTATGGTTTTTTTCTTATTGAAGTAGCCCTAAGAATAGAACGGCGCAAATCTCTTTCATGGAAAGGTGTTGCCAAGCTTCCAAAAAACTACGATTTTCCTGAAATCTCAACACACATTTTTTCACCCAATTTTAATGACACTTTCAGGTAATGATCAGTACCCAATCCCACTTGGCTCACCAGATTTCGTTCTTCTAGGTTCAACCGATGTTGGCAGTAACAGTTTTAATTTTTAGGTTTCACTCTGTTTTCTCCTATATGGATACATGCAGTTGGAACTCTAAATCAAACATGGTTTGTGCTAGCTCTTTGAAACTTGACACAATAAAGTAGTTCCAAGTTCTATCTGTATGGTTTGTTTTCTATTGATGTAGCCCTAAGCAGAGACTGGTGCAAATCACTTTCATGGAAAGGGGTTGCCAAGCTTCCAAAAAACTAGGAGTTTCCTGAAATATCAGCACACATTTTTTCACCCTGTCTTGATGACACTTTCAGGTAATGATCAGTACCCCAATCCCACTTGGCAAACCAAATTTCGTTCTTCTAGGTTAAACCGTTCCTTGGCAGTAACAGTTTTAATTTTTAGGTTTCACTCTGTTTTCTCCTATATGGATACATGTACTTGGAACTCTAAATCAAACACGGTTTCTGCTAGCTCTTTGAAACTTGACACAATAAAGTAGTTCCAAGTTCTATCTCTATGGTTTGTTTCCTATTAATGTAGTCCCAAGCAGAGACTGGGGCAAATCACTTTCATGGAAAGGGGTTGCCAAGCTTCCAAAAAACTACAAGATTCCTGAAATCTCAGCACACATTTTTTCAGCCAATCTTGATGACACTATCAGGTAATGATCAGAACCCATTCCCACTTGGCTCACCAAATTTCGTTCTTCTAGGTTAAACCGTTCGTTGGCAGTAACAGTTTTAATTTTTAGGTTTCACTCTGTTTTCTCCTATATGGATACATGTAGTTGGAACTCTAAATCAAACACGGTTTGTGTTAGCTCTTTGAACCTTGACACAATAAAGTAGTTCCAAGTTTTATCTCTATGGTTTGTTTCCTATTGATGTAGCCCTAAGGAGAGACTGGCGCATATCACTTTCATGGAAAGGGGTTGCCAAGCTTCCAAAAAACTACGAGTTTCCTGAAATATCAGCACACATTTTTTCACCCTGTCTTGATGACACTTTCAGGTAATGATCAGTACCCCAATCCCACTTGGCACACCAAATTTCGTTCTTCTAGGTTAAACCGTTCCTTGGGAGTAACAGTTTTAATTTTTAGGTTTCACTCTGTTTTCTCCTATATGGATACATGTAGTTGGAACTCTAAATCAAACACGGTTTGTGCTAGCTCTTTGAAACTTGACACAATAAAGTAGTTCCAAGTTCTATCTCTATGGTTTGTTTCCTATTGATGTAGCCCTAAGCAGAGACTGGCGCAAATCACTTACATGGAAAGGGGTTGCCAAGCTTCCAAAAAACTACGAGTTTCCTGAAATCTCAGCACATATTTTTTCACACAATCTTGATGACACTTTCAGGTAATGATCAGTACCCATTCCCTCTTGGCTCACCAAATTTCGTTCTTCTAGGTTAAACCGTTCGTTGGCAGTAACAGTTTTAATTTTTAGGTTTCACTCTGTTTTCTCCTATATGGATACATGTATTTGGAACTCTAAATCAAACACGGTTTGTGCTAGCTCTTTGAAACTTGACACAATAAAGTAGTTCCAAGTTCTGTCTCTATGGTTTGTTTCCTATTGATGTAGCCCTAAGCAGAGACCTGCGCAAATCACTTTCATGGAAAGGGGTTGCCAAGCTTCCAAAAAACTACGAGTTTCCTGAAATCTGAGCACACATTTTTTCACCCAATCTTGATGAGATTTTCAGGTAATGATCAGTACCCCAATCACACTTGGCTCACCTAATTTCGTTCTTCTAGGTTAAACTGTTCGTTGGCAGTAACAGTTTTAATTTTTAGGTTTCACTCTGTTTTCTCCTATATGGATACATGTATTTGGAACTCTAAATCAAACCTGGTTTGTGCTAGCTCTTTGAAACTTTACACAATAAAGTAGTTCCAAGTTCTATCTCTATGGTTTGTTTCCTATTGATGTAGCCCTAAGCAGAGACTGGCGCAAATCACTTTCATGGAAAGGGTTGGCCAAGCTTCCAAAAACTACGAGTTTCCTTAAATCTCAGCACACATTTTTTCACCCAATCGTGATGACACTTACATGTCATGATCAGTACACCAATGTCACTTGGCTCACCAAATTTCGTTCTTCTTGGTTAAACCGTTCGTTGGCAGTAACAGTTTTAATTTTTAGGTTTCACTCTGTTTTCTCCTATATGGATACATTTATTTGGAACTCTAAATCAAACCTGGTTTGTGCTAGTTCTTTGAAACTTGACACAATAAAGTAGTTCCAAGTTCTATCTCTATGGTTTGTTTCCTATTGATGTAGTCCTAAGCAGAGACTGGCGCAAATCACTTTCTTGGAAAGGGGTTGCCAAGCTTCCAAAAATCTACGAGTTTCCTGAAATCTCACCACACATTTTTTCACCCAATCTTGATGACACTTACATGTCATGATCAGTACACCAATGTCACTTGGCTCACCAAATTTCGTTCTTCTAGGTTAAACCTATCGTTGGCAGTAAGAGTTTTAATTTTTAGGTTTCACTCTGTTTTCTCCTATATGGATACATGTAGTTGGAACTCTAAATCAAACACGGTTTGTGCTAGATTTTGAAACTTGACACAATAAAGTACTTCCAAGTTCTATCTCTACGGTTTGATTCCTATTGATGTAGCCCTAAGCAGAGACCGGCGCAAATCACTTTCATGGAAAGGGGTTGCGAAGCTTCCAAAAAACTACGAGTTTCCTGAAATCTCAGCAAGCATTTTTTCACCCAATCTTGATGACACTTTCAGGTAATGATCAGGACCCTAATCACACTTGGCTCACCAAATTTCGTTCTTCTAGGTTAAACCATTCGTTGGCAGTAACAGTTTTAATTTTTAGGTTTCACTCTGTTTTCTCCTATATGGATACATGTAGTTGGAACTCTAAATCAAACATGGTTTGTGCTAGCTCTTTGAAACTTGACACAATAAAGTAGTTCCAAGTTCTATCTCTATGGTTTGTTTCCTATTGATGTAGCCCTAAGCAGAGACCGGCGCTAATCACTTTCATGGAAAGGGGTTGCGAAGCTTCCAAAAATCTACGAGTTTCCTGAAATCTCAGCACACATTTTTCTCCCAATCTTGATGACACTTACAGGTAATGATCAGTACCCCAATGCCACTTGGCTCACCAAATTTCGTTCTTCTAGGTTAAACCGTTCGTTGGCAGTAACAGTTTTAATTTTTAGGTTTCACTCTGTTTTCTCCTCTATGGATACATGTAGTTGGAACTCTAAATCAAACACAGTTTGTGCTAGCTCTTTGAAACTTGACACAATAAATTAGTTACAAGTTCTATCTCTATGGTTTGTTTCCTATTGATGTAGCCCTAAGCAGAGATGGGCGCAAATCACTTTCATGGAAAGGGGTTGCCAAGCTTCCAAAAAACTACGAGTTTCCTGAAGTCGCAGCACACATTTTTACACCCAATCTTGATGACACTTTCAGGTAATGATCAGTACCCCAATCCCACTTGGCTCACCAAATTTCGTTCTTCTAGGTTAAACCGTTCGTTGGCAGTAACAGTTTTAATTTTTAGGTTTCACTCTGTTTTCTCGTATATGGATACATGGAGTTGGAACTCTAAATCAAACACGGTTTGCGCTAGCTCTTGGAAATTTGACAGAAAACAGTAGATCCCAGTTCTATCTCTATGGTTTGTTTCTTATTTATGTAGCCCTAAGCATAGAACGGCGCAAATCTCTTTCAGGGAAAGGTGTTGCCAAGCTACCAAAAAACTACGATTTTCCTGAAATCTCAGCACACATTTTTTCACCCAATTTTAATGACACTTTCAGGTAATGATCAGTACCCAATCCCACTTGGCTCACCAGATTTCATTCTTCTAGGTTCAACCAATGTTGGCAGTAACAGTTTTAATTTTTAGGTTTCACTCTGTTTTCTCCTATATGGATACATGTAGTTGGAACCCTAAATCAAACACGGTTTGTGCTACCTCTTTGAAACTTGACACAATAAAGTAGTTCCAAGTCCTATCTCTTTGGTTTGTTTCCTATTGATGTAGCCCTAAGCAGAGACTGGCGCAAATCACTTTCATGGAAGGGGTTGCCAAGCTTCCAAAAAACTACGAGTTTCCTGAAATGTCAGCACACATTTTTTCACCCAATCTTGATGACACTTTCAGGTAATGATCAGTACCCCAATTCCACATGGCTCACCAAATTTCGTTCTTCAATTTAAACCGTTCGTTGGTAGTAAGTGTTTTAATTTTTAGGTTTCACTCTGTTTTCTCCTATATGGATACATGTAGTTGGAACTTTAAATCAAACGTGGTTTTTGCTAGCTCTTTGAAACTTTACACAATAAAGTAGTTCCAAGTTCTATCTCTATGGTTTGTTTCCTATTGATGTAGCCCTAAGCAGAGACTGGCGCAAATCACTTTCATGGAAAGGGTTGGCCAAGCTTCCAAAAAACTACGAGTTTCCTGAAATCTCAGCACATATTTTTTCACCCCATCTTGATGACACTTACATGTCATGATCAGTACACCAATGTCACTTGGCTCACCAAATTTCGTTCTTCTAGGTTAAACCGTTCTTTGGCAGTAAGAGTTTTAATTTTTAGGTTTCACTCTGTTCTCTCCTATGTGGATACACGTAGTTGGAACTCTAAATAAAACACGGTTTGTCCTATCTCTTTGAAGCTTGACACAATAAAGTAGTTCCAAGTTTTATCTCTATGGTTTGTTTCCTATTGATGTAGCCCTAAGTAGAGACCGGGGCAAATCACTTTCATGGAAATGGGTTGCGAAGCTTACAAAAAACTACGAGTTTCCTGAAATCTTAACACACATTTTTTCACCCAAACTTGATGGCACTTACATGTCATGATCAGTACCCCAATGCCACTTGGCTCACCTAATTTCGTTTTTCAATTTAAACCGTTCGTTGGTAGTAAGTGTTTTAATTTTTAGGTTACACTCTGTTTTCTCCTATATGGATACATATAGTTGGAACTCTAAATCAAAAACGGTTTGTGCTAGCTCTTTGAAACTTGACACAATAAAGTAGTTCCAAGTTCTATCTCTAAGGTTTTTTTCCTATTGATGTAGCCCTAAGCAGAGACCGGCGCAAATCACTATCATGGAAAGGGGTTGCCAAGCTGCCAAAAAACTACGAGTTTCCTGAAATCTCAGCACACATTTTTTCACCCAATCTTGATGACACTTTCAGGTAATGATCAGTACCCAATCCTACTTGGCTCACCAAATTTGAAACTTGACACAATAAAGTAGTTCCAAGTTCTATCTCTATGGTTTGTTTCCTATTGATGTAGCCCTAAGCAGAGACTGGCGCAAATCACTTTCATGGAAAGGGTTGGCCAAGCTTACAAAAAACTACGAGTTTCCTGAAATCTTAACACACATTTTTTCACCCAAATTTGATCGCACTTACAGGTAATGATCAGTACCGCAATGCCACTTGGCTCACCAAATTTCGTTTTTCTAGGTTAAACCGTTCGTTGGCAGTAACAGTTTTAATTTTTAGGTTTCACTCTGTTTTCTCCTATATGGATACATGTGGTTGGAAGTCTAAATCAAACACGGTTTGTGCTAGCTCTTTGAAACTTGACACAATAAAGTAGTTCCAAGTTCTATCTCTATGGTTTGTTTTCTATTGATGTAGCCCTAAGCAGAGACCGGCGCAAATCACTTTCATTTAAAGGGGTTGCCAAGCTTCCAAAAAACTACGAGTTTCCTGAAATCTCAGCACACATTTTTTCTCCCAATCTTGATAACACTTACAGTAATGATCAGTACCCCAATGCCACTTGGCTCACCAAATTTCGTTCTTCTCGGTTAAACCGTTCCTTGGCAGTAGCAGTTTTAATTTTTAGGTTTCACTCTGTTTTCTCCTATATGGATACATGTAGTTGGAACTCTAAATCAAACATGGTTTGTGCTAGCTCTTTGAAACTTGACACAATAAAGTAGTTCCAAGTTCTTTCTCTATGGATTGTTTCCTATTGATGTAGCCCTAAGCAGAGACCGGCGCAAATCACTTTCATGGAAAAGGGTTGCCAAGCTTCCAAAAAACTAAGAGTTTCCTGAAATCTCAGCACACATTTTTTCACCCAATCTTGATGACACTTTCAGGTAATGATCAGTACCCAATCCCACTTGGCTCACCAAATTTCGTTCTTCAATTTAAACCGTTCGTTGGTAGTAAGTGTTTTAATTTTTAGGTTACACTCTGTTTTCTCCTATATGGATACATATAGTTGGAACTCTAAATCAAAAACGGTTTGTGCTAGCTCTTTGAAACTTGACACAATAAAGTAGTTCCAAGTTCTATCTCTATGGTTTGTTTCCTATTGATGTAGCCCTAAGCAGAGACCGGCGCAAATCACTATCATGGAAAGGGGTTGCCAGGCTGCCAAAAAACTACGAGTTTCCTGAAATCTCAGCACACATTTTTTCACCCAATCTTGAGGACACTTTCAGGTAATGATCAGTACCCAATCCTACTTGGCTCACCAAATTTGAAACTTGACACAATAAAGTAGTTCCAAGTTCTATCTCTATGGTTTGTTTCCTATTGATGTAGCCCTAAGCAGAGACTGGCGCAAATCACTTTCATGGAAAGGGTTGGCCAAGCTTACAAAATCTACGAGTTTCCTGACATCTTAACACACATTTTTTCACCCAAACTTGATTTCACTTACAGGTAATAATCAGTACCGCAATGCCACTTGGCTCACCAAATTTCGTTCTTCTAGGTTAAACCGTTCGTTGGCAGTAACAGTTTTAATTTTTAGGTTTCACTCTGTTTTCTCCTATATGGACACATGTGGTTGGAAGTCTAAATCAAACACGGTTTGTGCTTGCTCTTTGAAACTTGACACAATAAAGTAGTTCCAAGTTCTATCTCTATCGTTTGTTTTCTATTGATGTAGCCCTAAGCAGAGACCGGCGCAAATCACTTTCATGTAAAGGGGTTGCCAAGCTTCCAAAAAACTACGAGTTTCCTGAAATCTCAGCACACATTTTTTCTCCCAATCTTGATAACACTTACAGTAATGATCAGTACCCCAATGCCACTTGGCTCACCAAATTTCGTTCTTCTAGGTGAAACCGTTCCATGGCAGTAACAGTTTTAATTTTTAGGTTTCACTCTGTTTTCTCCTATATGGATACATGTAGTTGGAACTCTAAATCAAACACGGTTTGTGCTAGCTGTTTGAAACTTGATACAATAAAGAAGTTCCAAGTTCTATCTCCATGGTTTGTTTCTTATTGATGTAGCCCTAACAGAGACTTGCACAAATCACTTTCATGGAAAGGGGTTGCCCAGCTTCCAAAAAACTACGAGTTTCCTGAAATCTTAGCACACATTTTTTCACCCAATCTTGATGGCACTTACAGGTAATGATCAGTACCGCAATGCCACTTGGCTCACCAAATTTCGTTCTTCTAGGTTAAACCGTTCGTTGGCAGTAACAGTTTAAATTTTTACGTTTCACTCTGTTTTCTCTTATATGGATACATGTAGTTGGAACTCTAAATCAAACACGGTTTGTGCTACCTGTTTGAAACTTGACACAATAAAGTAGTTCCAAGTTCTATCTCTATGGTTTGTTTCCTATTGATGTAGCCCTAAGCAGAGACCGGCGCAAATCACTTTCATGGAAAGGGGTTGCCAAGCTTCCAAAAAAATACGAGTTTCCTGAAATCCCAGCACACATTTTTTCTCCCAATCTTTATGACACTTTCAGGTAATGATCTGTACCCAATCCCACTTGGCTCACCAAATTTCGTTCTTCAATTTAAACCGTTCGTTGGTAGTAAGTGTTTTAATTTTTAGGTTACACTCTGTTTTCTCCTATATGGATACATATATTTGGATCTCCAAATCAAAAACGGTTTGTGCTAGCTCTTTGAAACTTGACACAATAAAGTAGTTCCAAGTTCTATCTCCATGGTTTGTTTCCTATTGATGTAGCCCTAACAGAGACTTGCACAAATCACTTTCATGGAAAGGGGTTGCCAAGCTTCCATAAAACTACGAGTTTTCTGAAATCTTAGCACACATTTTTTCACCCAATCTTGATGGCACTTACAGGTAATGATCAGTACCGCAATGCAACGTGGCTCACCAAATTTCGTTCTTCTAGGTTAAACCGTTCGTTGGCAGTAACAGTTTAAATTTTTAGGTTTCACTCTGTTTTCTCCTATATGGATACATGTAGTTGGAACTCTAAATCAAACACGGTTTGTGCTAGCTGTTTGAAACTTGACACAATAAAGTAGTTCCAAGTTCTATCTCTATGGTGTGTTTACTATTGATGTAGCCCTAAGTAGAGACCTGCGCAAATCACTTTAATGGAAAGGGGTTGCCAAGCTTCCAAAAAAATACGAGTTTCCTGAAATCCCAGCACACATTTTTTCTCCCAATCTTGATGACACTTACAGGTTATGATCAGTACCCCAATGCCACTTGGCTCACCAAATTTCGTTCTTCTAGGTTAAACCGTACATTGGCAGTATCAGTTTTAATTTTTAGGTTTCACTCTGTTTTCTCCTATATAGATACATGTAGTTGGAACTCTAAATCAAACACGGTTTGCGCTAGCTCTTTGAAACTTGACACAGTAAAGTAGTTCCAAGTTCTATCTGTATGGTTTGTTTCCTATTGATGTAGCCCTAAGCAGAAAATGGCGCAAATCACTTTCATGGAAAGGGGTTGCCAAGCTTCCAAAAAACTACGAGTTTCCTGAAATCTCAGCACACATTTTTTCACCCAATCTTGATGACACTTTAGGTAATGATCAGTACCCAATCCCACTTGGCTCACCAAATTTCGTTCTTCAATTTAAACTGTTCGTTGGTAGTAAGTGTTTTAATTTTTAGGTTACGCTCTGTTTTCTCCTATATGGATACATGTAGTTGGAACTCTAAATCAAACACGGTTTGTGCTAGATCTTTGAAACTTGACACAATAAAGTAGTTCCAAGTTCTGTCTCTATGGTTTGTTTCCTATTGATGTAGCCGTAAGCAGAGACCGGCGCAAATCACTTTCATGGAAAGGGGTTGCAAAGCTTCCAAAATACTACGAGTTTCCTGAAATCTCAGCACACATTTTTTCACCCAATCTTGATGACACTTTCAGGTAATGATCAGTACCCCAATCACACTTGGCTCACCAAATTTCGTTCTTCTAGGTTAAACTGTTCGTTGGCAGTAACAGTTTTAATTTTTAAGTTTCACTCTGTTTTCTCCTATATGGATACTTGTAGTTGGAACTCTAAATCCAACACAGTTTGTGCTAGCTCTTTGAAACTTGACACAAAAAAGTAGTTCCAAGTTCTGTCTCTATGGTTTGTTTCCTATTGATGTAGCCTTAAGCAGAGACCGGCACAAATCACTTTCATGGAAAGGGGTTGCCAAGCTTCCAAAAAACTACGAGTTTCCTTAAATCTCAGCATATACTTTTTCACCCAATCTTGATGACACTTACATGTCATGATCAGTACACCAATGTCACTTGGCTCACCAAATTTCGTTCTTCTAGGTTAAACCGTTCGTTGGCAGTAACAGTTTTAATTTTTAGGTTTCACTCTGTTTTCTCCTATATGGATACATGTAGTTGGAACTCTAAATCAAACACGGTTTGTGCTAGCTGTTTGAAACTTGACACAATAAAGTAGTTCCAAGTTTTATCTGTATGGTTTGTTTCCTATTGATGTAGCCCTAAGTAGAGACCGGGGCAAATCACTTTCATGGAAAGGGGTTGCGAATCTTCCGAAAAACTACGAGTTTCCTGAAATCTTAACACACATTTTTTCACCCAATCTTGATGACACTTACAGGTTATGATCAGTACCGCAATGCCACTTGATCACCAAATTTCGTTCTTCTAGGTTAAACCGTTCGTTGGCAGTAACAGTTTTAATTTTTAGGTTTCACTCTGTTTTCTCCTATATGGATACATGTGGTTGGAAGTCTAAATCAAACACGGTTTGTGCTAGCTCTTTGAAACTTGACACAATAAAGTAGTTCCAAGTTCTATCTCTATGGTTTGTTTTCTATTGATGTAGCCCTAAGCAGAGACCGGCGCAAATCACTTTCATGGAAAGGGGTTGCCAAGCTTCCAAAAAACTACCAGTTTCCTGAAATCTCAGCAAACATTTTTTCTCCCAATCTTGATAACACTTACTGGTAATGATCCGTACCCCAATGCCACTTGGCTCACCAAATTTCGTTCTTCTAGGTTAAACCGTTCCTTGGCAGTAACAGTTTTAATTTTCAGGTTTCACTTTGTTTTCTCCTATATTTATACCTGTAGTTCGAACTCTAAATCAAACACGGTTTGTGCTAGCTCTTTGAATCTTGACACAATAAAGTAGTTCCAAGTTCTTTCTCTATGGATTGTTTCCTATTGATGTAGCCCTAAGCAGAGACCGGCGCAAATCACTTTCATGGAAAAGGGTTGCCAACCTTCCAAAAAACTAAGAGATTCCTGAAATCTCAGCACATATTTTTTCACCCAATCTTGATGACACTTTCAGGTAATGATCAGTACCCCAATCACACGTGGCTCACCAAATTTCGTTCTTCTAGGTTTAACCGTTCGTTGGCAGTAACAGTTTTAATTTTTAGGTTTCACTCTGTTTTCTCCTATATGGATACTTGTAGTTGGAACTCTAAATCAAACACGGTTTGTGCTAGCCCTTTGAAAATTGACACAATAAAGTAGTTCCAAGTTCTATCTCCATGGTTTGTTTCCTATTGATGTAGCCCTAACAGAGACTTGCACAAATCACTTTCATGGAAAGGGGTTGCCAAGCTTCCAAAAAACTACGAGTTTCCTGAAATCCTGGCACACATTTTTTCACCCAATCTTGATGGCACTTACAGGTAATGATCAGTACCGCAATGCCACTTGGCTCACCAAATTTCGTTCTTCTAGGTTAAACTGTTCGTTGGCAGTAACAGTTTAAATTTTTAGGTTTCACTCTGTTTTCTCCTATATGGATACATGTAGTTGGAACTCTAAATCAAACACGGTTTGTGCTAGCTGTTTGAAACTTGACACAATAAAGTAGTTCCAAGTTCTATCTCTATGGTTTGTTTCCTATTGATGTAGCCCTAAGCAGAGACTTGCACAAATCACTTTCATGGAAAGGGGTTGCCAAGCTTCCAAAAAAATACGAGTTTCCTGAAATCCCAGCACACATTTTTTTCTCCCAATCTTGATGACACTTACAGGTTATGATCAGTACCCCAATGCCACTTGGCTCAACAAATTTCGTTCTTCTAGGTTACGCCGTTCGTTGGCAGTAACAGTTTTATTTTTTAGGTTTCACTCTGTTTTCTCCTATATAGATACATGTATTTGGAACTCTAAATCAAACACGGTTTGCGCTAGCTCTTTGAAACTTGACACAGTAAAGTAGTTCCAAGTTCTCTCTGTATGGTTTGTTCCCTATTGATGTAGCCCTAAGCAGAAAATGGCGCAAATCACTTTCATGTAAAGGGGTTGCCAAGCTTCCAAAAAACTACGAGTTTCCTGAAATCTCAGCACACATTTTTTCACCCAATCTTGATGACACTTTCAGGTAATGATCAGTACCCAATATCACTTGGCTCACCAAATATTGTTCTTCTAGGTTAAACCGTTCGTTGGCAGTAACAGTTTTAATTTTTAGGTTTCACTCTGTTTTCTCCTATATGGATACATGTAGTTGGAACTCTAAATCAAACACGGTTTGTGCTAGCTCTTTGAAACTTGACACAATAAAGTAGTTCCAAGTTCTGTCTCTATGATTTGTTTCCTATTGATGTAGCCCTAAGCAGAGACCGGCGAAATCACTTTCATGGAAAGGGGTTTCCAAGCTTCCAAAAAACTACGAGTTTCCTGAAATCTCAGCACACATTTTTTCACCCAATCTTGATGACACTTTCAGGTAATGATCAGTACCCCAATCACACTTGGCTCACCAAATTTCGTTCTTCTAGGTTAAACTGTTCGTTGGCAGTAACAGTTTTAATTTTTAAGTTTCATTCTGTTTTCTCCTATATGGATACATGTAGTTGGAACTCTAAATCCAACACGGTTTGTGCTAGCTCTTTGAAACTTGACACAATAATGTAGTTCCAAGTTCTGTCTCTATGGTTTGTTTCCTATTCATGTAGCCCTAAGCAGAGACCGGCGCAAATCACTTTCATGGAAAGGGGTTGCCAAGGTTCCAAAAAACTACGATTTTCCTGAAATCTCAGCACACATTTTTTCACCCAATCTTGATGACAATTTCAGGTAATGATCAGTACCCCAATCACACTTGGCTCACCAAATTTCGTTCTTCTAGGTTCAACTGTTCCTTGGCAGTAACAGTTTTAATTTGTAGGTTTCACTCTGTTTTCTCCTATATGGACACATGTAGTTGGAACTCTAAATCAAACACGGTTTGTGCTAGCTCTTTGAAACTTGACACAATAAAGTAGTTCCAAGTTCTATCTCTATGGTTTGTTTCCTATTGATGTAGCCCTACGCAGAGATAGGCACAAATCACTTTCATGGAAAGGGGTTGCCAAGCTTCCAAAAAACTACGAGTTTCCTGAAATCTCAGCACACATTTTTTCACCCTGTCTTGATGACACTTTCAGGTAATGATCAGTACCCCAATCCCACTTGGCACACCAAATTTCGTTCTTCTAGGTTTAACAGTTCCTTGGCAGGAACAGTTTTAATTATTAGGTTTCACTCTGTTTTCTCCTATAAGGATACATGTAGTTGGAACTCTAAATCAAATACGGTTTGTGCTAGCTTTTTGAAACTTGACACAATAAAGTACTTCCAAGTTTTATCTCTATGGTTTGTTTCCTATTGATGTAGTCCTAAGCAGCGACTGGCGCAAATCACTTTCATGGAAAGGGGTTGCCAAGCTTCCAAAAAACTACGAGTTTCCTGAAATCTCAGCACACATTTTTTCACCCAATCTTGATGACACATACATGTCATGATCAGTACACCAATGTCACTTGGCTCACCAAATTTCGTTCTTCTAGGTTAAACTGTTCGTTGGCAGTAACAGTTTTAATTTTTAGGTTTCACTCTGTTTTCTCCTATATGGATACATGTAGTTGGAACTCTAAATCAAACACGGTTTGTGCTAGCTCTTTGAAACTTGACACAATAAAGTAGTTCCAAGTTCTATCTCTATGGTTTATTTCCTATTGATGTAGCCCTAAGGAGAGACTGGCGCAAATCACTTTCATGGAAAGGGGTTGCCAAGCTTCCAAAAAACTACGAGTTTCCTGAAATATCAGCAAACATTTTTTCACCCTGTCTTGATGACACTTTCAGGTAATGATCAGTACCCCAATCCCACTTGGCACACCAAATTTCGTTCTTCTATGTTAAACCGTTCCTTGGCAGTAACAGTTTTAATTTTTAGGTTTCACTCTGTTTTCTCCTATATGGATACATGTACTTGGAACTCTAAATCAAACACGGTTTGTGCTAGATCTTTGAAACTTGACACAATAAAGTAGTTCCAAGTTCTGTCTCTATGGTTTGTTTCCTATTGATGTAGCCCTAAGCAGAGACCGGCGCAAGTCACATTCATGGAAAGGGGTTGCCAAGCTTCCAAAAACTACGTGTTTCCTGAAATCTCAGCACACATTTTTTCACCCATTCTTGATGACACTTTCAGGTAATGATCAGTACCCCAATCACACTTGGCTCACCAAATTTCGTTCTTCTAGGTTAAATTGTTCGTTGGCAGTAACACTTTAAATTTTTAGGTTTCACTCTGTTTTCTCCTATATGGATACATGTAGTTGGAACTCTAAATCAAACACGGTTTGTGCTAGCTCTTTGAAACTTGACACAATAAAGTAGTTCCAAGTTCTGTCTCTATGGTTTGTTTCCTATTGATGTAGCCCTAAGGAGAGACTGACGCAAATCACTTTCATGGAAAAGGGTTGCCAAGCTTCCAAAAAATTACGAGTTTCCTGAAATATCAGCACACATTTTTTCACCCTGTCTTGATGACACTTTCAGGTAATGATCAGTACCCAAATCCCACTTAGCACACCAAATTTCGTTCTTCCAGGTTAAACCGTTCCTTGGCAGGAACAGTTTTAATTTTTAGGTTTCACTCTGTTTCCTCCTATATGGATACATGTAGTTGGAACTCTAAATCAAACACGGTTTGTGCTAGCTCTTTGAAACTTGACACAATAAAGTACTTCCAAGTTCTATCTCTATGGTTTGTTTCCTATTGATGTAGTCCTAAGCAGAGACTGGCGCAAATCAGTTTCATGGAAAGGGGTTGCCGAGCTTCCAAATAACTACGAGTTTCCTGAAATCTCAGCACACATTTTTTCACCCAATCTTGATGACACATACATGTCATGATCAGTACACCAATGTCACTTGGCTCACCAAATTTCGTTGTTCTAGGTTAAACTGTTCGTTGGCAGTAAGAGTTTTAATTTTTAGGTTTCACTCTGTTTTCTCCTATATGGATACATGTAGTTGAAACTCTAAATCAAACACGGTTTGTGCTAGCTCTTTGAAACTTGACACAATAATGTACTTCCAAGTTCTATCTCTATGGTTTGTTTCCTATTGATGTAGCCCTAAGGAGAGACTGGCGCAAATCACTTTCATGGAAAGGGGTTGCCAAGCTTCCAAAAAAGTACGAGTTTCCTGAAATATCAGCACACATTTTTTTGACCCTGTCTTGATGACACTTTCAGGTAATGATCAGTACCCTAATCACACTAGGCTCACCAAATTTCGTTCTTCTAGGTTAAACTGTTTGTTGGCAGTAACAGTTTTAATTTGTAGGTTTCACTCTGTTTTCTCCTATATGGATACATGTAGTTGGAACTCTAAATCAAACACGGTTTGTGCTAGCTCTTTGAAACTTGACACAATAAAGTAGTTCCAAGTTCTATCTCTATGGTTTGTTTCCTATTGATGTAGCCCTACGCAGAGACAGGCACAAATCACTTTCATGGAAAGGGGTTGCCAAGCTTCCAAAAAACTACGATTTTCCTGAAATCTCAGCACACATTTTTTCACCCTGTCTTGATGACACTTTCAGGTAATGATCAGTACCCCAATCCCACTTGGTACACCAAATTTCGTTCTTCCAGGTTAAACCGTTCCTTGGCAGGAACAGTTTTAATTTTTAGCTTTCACTCTGTTTTCTCCTATATGGATGCATGTAGTTGGAACTGTAAATCAAACACAGTTTGTGCTAGCTCTTTGAAACTTGACACAATAAATTAGTTCCAAGTTGTATCTCTATGGCTTGTTTCCTATTGATGTAGCCCTAAGCAGAGACCGGCGCAAATCACTTTCATGGAAAGGGGTTGCCAAGCTTCCAAAAAACTACAAGTTTCCATAAATCACAGCACATATTTTTTCACCCAATCTTGATGACACTTTCATGTAATGATCAGTACCCCAATCACACTTGGCTCACCAAATTTCGTTCTTCTAGGTTAAACTGTTCGTTGGCAGTAACAGTTTTAATTTGTAGGTTTCACTCTGTTTTCTCCTATATGGATACATGTACTTGGAACTCTAAATCAAACACGGTTTGTGCTAGCTCTTTAAAACTTGACACAATAAAGTAGTTCCAAGTTCTATCTCTATGGTTTGTTTCCTATTGATGTAGCCCTAAGCAGAGACCGGCGCAAATCACATTCATGGAAAGGGGTTGACAAGCTTCCAAAAACTACGTGTTTCCTGAAATCTCAGCACATATTTTTACACCCAATCTTGATGACACTTTCAGGTAATGATCAGTACCCCAATCACACTTGGCTCACCAAATTTCGTTCTTCTAGGTTAAACTGTTCGTTGGCAGTAACACTTTTAATTTTTAGGTTTCACTCTGTTTTCTCCTATATGGATACATGTAGTTGGAACTCTAAATCAAACACGGTTTGTGCTAGCTCTTTGAAACTTGACACAATAAAGTAGTTCCAAGTTCTGTCTCTATGGTTTGTTTCCTATTGATGTAGCCCTAAGGAGAGACTGGCGCAAATCACTTTCATGGAAAGGGGTTGCCAAGCTTCCAAAAAACTACGAGTTTCCTGAAATATCAGCACACATTTTTTCACCCTGTCTTGATGACACTTTCAGGTAATGATCATTACCCCAATCCCACTTAGCACACCAAATTTCGTTCTTCCAGGTTAAACCGTTCCTTGGCATGAACAGTTTTAGTTTTTAGGTTTCACTGTGTTTTCTCCTATATGGATACATGTAGTTGGAACTCTAAATCCAACACGGTTTGTGCTAGCTCTTTGAAACTTGACACAATAATGTAGTTCCAAGTTCTGTCTCTATGGTTTGTTTCCTATTCATGTAGCCCTAAGCAGAGACCGGCGCAAATCACTTTCATGGAAAGGGGTTGCCAAGGTTCCAAAAAACTACGATTTTCCTGAAATCTCAGCACACATTTTTTCACCCAATCTTGATGACAATTTCAGGTAATGATCAGTACCCCAATCACACTTGGCTCACCAAATTTCGTTCTTCTAGGTTCAACTGTTCCTTGGCAGTAACAGTTTTAATTTGTAGGTTTCACTCTGTTTTCTCCTATATGGACACATGTAGTTGGAACTCTAAATCAAACACGGTTTGTGCTAGCTCTTTGAAACTTGACACAATAAAGTAGTTCCAAGTTCTATCTCTATGGTTTGTTTCCTATTGATGTAGCCCTACGCAGAGATAGGCACAAATCACTTTCATGGAAAGGGGTTGCCAAGCTTCCAAAAAACTACGAGTTTCCTGAAATCTCAGCACACATTTTTTCACCCTGTCTTGATGACACTTTCAGGTAATGATCAGTACCCCAATCCCACTTGGCACACCAAATTTCGTTCTTCTAGGTTAAACAGTTCCTTGGCAGGAACAGTTTTAATTATTAGGTTTCACTCTGTTTTCTCCTATAAGGATACATGTAGTTGGAACTCTAAATCAAATACGGTTTGTGCTAGCTCTTTGAAACTTGACACAATAAAGTACTTCCAAGTTCTATCTCTATGGTTTGTTTCCTATTGATGTAGTCCTAAGCAGCGACTGGCGCAAATCACTTTCATGGAAAGGGGTTGCCAAGCTTCCAAAAAACTACGAGTTTCCTGAAATCTCAGCACACATTTTTTCACCCAATCTTGATGACACATACATGTCATGATCAGTACACCAATGTCACTTGGCTCACCAAATTTCGTTCTTCTAGGTTAAACTGTTCGTTGGCAGTAACAGTTTTAATTTTTAGGTTTCACTCTGTTTTCTCCTATATGGATACATGTAGTTGGAACTCTAAATCAAACACGGTTTGTGCTAGCTCTTTGAAACTTGACACAATAAAGTAGTTCCAAGTTCTATCTCTATGGTTTATTTCCTATTGATGTAGCCCTAAGGAGAGACTGGCGCAAATCACTTTCATGGAAAGGGGTTGCCAAGCTTCCAAAAAACTACGAGTTTCCTGAAATATCAGCAAACATTTTTTCACCCTGTCTTGATGACACTTTCAGGTAATGATCAGTACCCCAATCCCACTTGGCACACCAAATTTCGTTCTTCTATGTTAAACCGTTCCTTGGCAGTAACAGTTTTAATTTTTAGGTTTCACTCTGTTTTCTCCTATATCGATACATGTAGTTGGAACTCTAAATCAAACACGGTTTGTGCTAGATCTTTGAAACTTGACACAATAAAGTAGTTCCAAGTTCTGTCTCTATGGTTTGTTTCCTATTGATGTAGCCCTAAGCAGAGACCGGCGCACGTCACATTCATGGAAAGGGGTTGCCAAGCTTCCAAAAACTACGTGTTTCCTGAAATCTCAGCACACATTTTTTCACCCATTCTTGATGACACTTTCAGGTAATGATCAGTACCCCAATCACACTTGGCTCACCAAATTTCGTTCTTCTAGGTTAAATTGTTCGTTGGCAGTAACACTTTAAATTTTTAGGTTTCACTCTGTTTTCTCCTATATGGATACATGTAGTTGGAACTCTAAATCAAACACGGTTTGTGCTAGCTCTTTGAAACTTGACACAATAAAGTAGTTCCAAGTTCTGTCTCTATGGTTTGTTTCCTATTGATGTAGCCCTAAGGAGAGACTGACGCAAATCACTTTCATGGAAAAGGGTTGCCAAGCTTCCAAAAAATTACGAGTTTCCTGAAATATCAGCACACATTTTTTCACCCTGTCTTGATGACACTTTCAGGTAATGATCAGTACCCAAATCCCACTTAGCACACCAAATTTCGTTCTTCCAGGTTAAACCGTTCCTTGGCAGGAACAGTTTTAATTTTTAGGTTTCACTCTGTTTCCTCCTATATGGATACATGTAGTTGGAACTCTAAATCAAACACGGTTTGTGCTAGCTCTTTGAAACTTGACACAATAAAGTACTTCCAAGTTCTATCTCTATGGTTTGTTTCCTATTGATGTAGTCCTAAGCAGAGACTGGCGCAAATCAGTTTCATGGAAAGGGGTTGCCGAGCTTCCAAATAACTACGAGTTTCCTGAAATCTCAGCACACATTTTTTCACCCAATCTTGATGACACATACATGTCATGATCAGTACACCAATGTCACTTGGCTCACCAAATTTCGTTGTTCTAGGTTAAACTGTTCGTTGGAAGTAAGAGTTTTAATTTTTAGGTTTCACTCTGTTTTCTCCTATATGGATACATGTAGTTGAAACTCTAAATCAAACACGGTTTGTGCTAGCTCTTTGAAACTTGACACAATAATGTACTTCCAAGTTCTATCTCTATGGTTTGTTTCCTATTGATGTAGCCCTAAGGAGAGACTGGCGCAAATCACTTTCATGGAAAGGGGTTGCCAAGCTTCCAAAAAAGTACGAGTTTCCTGAAATATCAGCACACATTTTTTTGACCCTGTCTTGATGACACTTTCAGGTAATGATCAGTACCCTAATCACACTAGGCTCACCAAATTTCGTTCTTCTAGGTTAAACTGTTTGTTGGCAGTAACAGTTTTAATTTGTAGGTTTCACTCTGTTTTCTCCTATATGGATACATGTAGTTGGAACTCTAAATCAAACACGGTTTGTGCTAGCTCTTTGAAACTTGACACAATAAAGTAGTTCCAAGTTCTATCTCTATGGTTTGTTTCCTATTGATGTAGCCCTACGCAGAGACAGGCACAAATCACTTTCATGGAAAGGGGTTGCCAAGCTTCCAAAAAACTACGATTTTCCTGAAATCTCAGCACACATTTTTTCACCCTGTCTTGATGACACTTTCAGGTAATGATCAGTACCCCAATCCCACTTGGCACACCAAATTTCGTTCTTCCAGGTTAAACCGTTCCTTGGCAGGAACAGTTTTAATTTTTAGCTTTCACTCTGTTTTCTCCTATATGGATGCATGTAGTTGGAACTGTAAATCAAACACAGTTTGTGCTAGCTCTTTGAAACTTGACACAATAAATTAGTTCCAAGTTGTATCTCTATGGCTTGTTTCCTATTGATGTAGCCCTAAGCAGAGACCGGCGCAAATCACTTTCATGGAAAGGGGTTGCCAAGCTTCCAAAAAACTACAAGTTTCCATAAATCACAGCACATATTTTTTCACCCAATCTTGATGACACTTTCATGTAATGATCAGTACCCCAATCACACTTGGCTCACCAAATTTCGTTCTTCTAGGTTAAACTGTTCGTTGGCAGTAACAGTTTTAATTTGTAGGTTTCACTCTGTTTTCTCCTATATGGATACATGTACTTGGAACTCTAAATCAAACACGGTTTGTGCTAGCTCTTTAAAACTTGACACAATAAAGTAGTTCCAAGTTCTATCTCTATGGTTTGTTTCCTATTGATGTAGCCCTAAGCAGAGACCGGCACAAATCACATTCATGGAAAGGGGTTGACAAGCTTCCAAAAACTACGTGTTTCCTGAAATCTCAGCACATATTTTTTCACCCAATCTTGATGACACTTTCAGGTAATGATCAGTACCCCAATCACACTTGGCTCACCAAATTTTGTTCTTCTAGGTTAAACTGTTCGTTGGCAGTAACACTTTTAATTTTTAGGTTTCACTCTGTTTTCTCCTATATGGATACATGTAGTTGGAACTCTAAATCAAACACGGTTTGTGCTAGCTCTTTGAAACTTGACACAATAAAGTAGTTCCAAGTTCTGTCTCTATGGTTTGTTTCCTATTGATGTAGCCCTAAGGAGAGACTGGCGCAAATCACTTTCATGGAAAGGGGTTGCCAAGCTTCCAAAAAACTACGAGTTTCCTGAAATATCAGCACACATTTTTTCACCCTGTCTTGATGACACTTTCAGGTAATGATCATTACCCCAATCCCACTTAGCACACCAAATTTCGTTCTTCCAGGTTAAACCGTTCCTTGGCATGAACAGTTTTAGTTTTTAGGTTTCACTGTGTTTTCTCCTATATGGATACATGTAGTTGGAACTCTAAATCAAACACGGTTTGTGCTAGCTCTTTGAAACTTGACACAATAAAGTACTTCCAAGTTCTATCTCTATGGTTTGTTTCCTATTTATGTAGTCCTAAGCAGAGACTGGCGCAAATCACTTTCATGGAAAGGGGTTGCCGAGCTTCCAAAAAACTACGAGTTTCCTGAAATCTCAGCACACATTTTTTCACCCAATCTTGATGACACATACATGTCATGATCAGTACACCAATGTCACTTGGCTCACCAAATTTCGTTGTTCTAGGTTAAACTGTTCGTTGGCAGTAACAGTTTTAATTTTTAGGTTTCACTCTGTTTTCTCCTATATGGATACATGTAGTTGGAACTCTAAATCAAACACGGTTTGTGCTAGCTCTTTGAAACTTGACACAATAAAGTAGTTCCAAGTTCTATCTCTATGGTTTGTTTCCTATTGATGTAGCCCTAAGCAGAGACTGGCGCAAATCACTTTCATGGAAAGGGGTTGCCAAGCTTCCAAAAAACTACGAGTTTCCTGAAATATCAGCACACATTTTTTCACCCTGTCTTGATGACACTTTCAGGTAATGATCAGTACCCCAATCACACTTGGCACACCAAATTTCGTTCTTCTAGGTTAAACCGTTCCTTGGCAGTACAGTTTTAATTTTTAGGTTTCACTGTGTTTTCTCCTATACGGATACATGTAGTTGGAACTCTAAATCAAACACGGTTTGTGCTAGCTCTTTGAAACTTGACACAATAAAGTAGTTCCAAGTTCTATCTCTATGGTTTGATTCCTATTGATATAGTCCTAAGCAGAGACTGGCGCAAATCGCTTTCAAGGAAAGGGGTTGCCAAGCTTCCAAAAAATTACGAGTTTCCTGAAATCTCAGCACACATTTTTTCACCCAATCTTGATGACACATACATGTCATGATCAGTACACCAATGTCTCTTGGCTCACCAAATTTCGTTCTTCTAGGTTAAACCGTTCCTTGGCAGTAACAGTTTTAATTTTTAGGTTTCACTCTGTTTTCTCCTATATGGATACATGTAGTTGGAACTCTAAATCAAACACGGTTTGTGCTAGCTCTTTGAAACTTGACACAATAAAGTACTTCCAAGATCTATCTCTATGGTTTGTTTCCTATTGATGTAGCCCTAAGCAGAGACCGGCGCAAATAACTTTCATGGAAAGGGGTTGCCAAGCTTCCAAAAAACTACGAGTTTCCTGAAATCTCAGCACACATTTTTTCACCCAATCTTGATGACACTTTCAGGTAATGATCAGTAACCCAATCACACTTGGCTCACCAAATTTTGTTCTTCTAGTTTAAACCGTTCGTTGGCAGTAACAGTTTTAATTATTAAGTTTCACTCTGTTTTCTTCTATATGGATACATGTAGTTTGAACTCTAAATCAAACACGGTTTGTGCTAGCTCTTTGAAACTTGACACAATAAAGTAGTTCCAAGTTCTATCACTATGGTTTGTTTCCTATTGATGTAGCACTACGCAGAACTGGCGCAAATCACTTTCATGGAAAGGGGTTGCCAAGCTTCCAAAAAATTACGAGTTTCCTGAAATCTCAGCACACATTTTTTCACCCAATCTTGATGACACATACATGTCATGATCAGTACACCAATGTCTCTTGGCTCACCAAATTTCGTTCTTCTAGGTTAAACCGTTCCTTGGCAGTAAGAGTTTTAATTTTTAGGTTTCACTCTGTTTTCTCCTATATGGATACATGTAGTTGGAACTCTAAATCAAACACGGTTTGTGCTAGCTGTTTGAAACTTGACACAATAAAGTACTTCCAAGTTCTATCTCTATGGTTTGTTTCCTATTGATGTAGTTCTAAGCAGAGACTGGCGCAAATCACTTTCATGGAAAGGGGTTTCCAAGCTTCCAAAAAACTACGAGTTTCCTGCAATCTCAGCACACATTTTTTCACCCAATCTTGATGACACATACATGTCATGATCAGTACACCAATGTCACTTGACTCACCAAATTTCGTTCTTCTATGTTAAACCGTTCCTTGGCAGTAACAGTTTTAATTTTTAGGTTTCACTCTGTTTTCTCCTATATGGATACATGTAGTTGGAACTCTAAATCAAACACGGTTTGTGCTAGCTCTTTGAAACTTGACACAATAATGTACTTCCAAGTTCTATCTCTATGGTTTGTTTCCTATTGATGTAGACCTAAGCAGAGACTTGCACAAATCACTTTCATGGAAAGGGTTTGCGAAGCTTCCAAAAAACTACGAGTTTCCTGAAATCTTAGCACACATTTTTTCACCCAGTCATAATGGCACTTACAGGTAATGATCAGTACCCCAATGCCACTTGGCTCACCAAATTTCGTTCTTCTAGGTTAAACTGTTCCTTGGCAGGAACAGTTTTAATTTTTAGGTTTCACTCTGTTTTCTCCTATATGGATACATGTAGTTGGAAATCTAATTCAAACAGGGTTTGTGCTAGCTCTTTGAAACTTGACACAATAAAGTAGTTCCAAGTTCTATCTCTATGGTTTGTTTCCTATTGATGTAGCCTTAAGCAGAGACCTGCGCAAATCACTTTCATGGAAAGGGGTTGACAAGCTTCCAAAAAACTATTAGTTTCCTGAAATCTCAGCACACATTTTTTCACCCAATCTTGATGACACTTTCAGGTAATGATCAGTACCCAATCCCACTTGGCTCACCAAATTTCGTTCTTCTAGGTTGAACCGTTCGTTGGCAGTAACAGTTTTAATTTTTAGGTCTCACTCTGTTTTCTCCTATATGGATACATATAGTTAGAACTCTAAATCAAACAGGGTTTGTGCTAGCTTTTTGAAACTTGACACAATAAAGTAGTTCCAAGTTCTGTCTCTATGGTTTGTTTCCTATTGATGTAGCCCTAAGCAGAGACCAGCGCAAATCACTTTCATGGAAAAGGGTAGCCAACCTTCCAAAAAACTAAGAGTTTCCTGAAGTCTCAGCACACATTTTTTCACCCAATCATGATGACACTTTCAGGTAATGATCAGTACCCCAATCACACTTGGCTCACCAAATTTCGTTCTTCTAGGTTAAACCGTTCGTTGGCAGTAACAGTTTTAATTTTTAGGTCTCACTCTGTTTTCTCCTATATGGATACATGTAGTTGGAACTCTAAATCAAACACGGTTTGTGCTAACTCTTTGAAACTTGACACAATAAAGTAGTTCCAAGTTCTGTCACTATGGTTTGTTTCCTATTGATGTAGCCCTAAGCAGAGACCGGCGCCAATCACTTTCATGGAAAAGGGTTGCCAAGTTTCCAAAAAACTAAGAGTTTCCTGAAATCTCAGCACACATTTTTTTCACCAATCTTGATGACACTTTCAGGTAATGATAAGTACCCCAATCACACTTGGCTCACCAAATTTCGTTCTTCTAGTTTAAACCGTTCGTTGGCCGTAAGAGTTTTAATTTTTAGGTTTCACTCTGTTTTCTCCTATATGGATACATGTAGTTGGAACTCTAAATCAAACTTGTTTTTTGCTAGCTCTTTGAAACTTGACACAATAAAGTTGTTCCAAGTTCTATCTCTATGGTTTTTTTTCCTATTGATGTAGCCCTAAGCAGAGACTGGCGCAAATCACTTTCATGGAAAGGGGTTGCCAAGCTTCCAAAAAACTACGAGTTTCCTGAAATATCAGCACACATTTTTTCTCCCAATCTTGATAACACTTACAGGTAATGATCTGTACCCCAATGCCACTTGGCTCACCAAATTTCGTTCTTCTAGGTTAAACCGTTCGTTGGCAGTAACAGTTATAATTTTTAGGTTTCACTCTGTTTTCTCCTATATGGATACATGTAGTTGGAACTCTAAATCAAACACGGTTTGTGCTAACTCTTTGAAACTTGACACAATAAAGTAGTTCCAAGTTCTCTCTCTATGGTTTGTTTCCTATTGATGTAGCCCTAAGCAGAGACCGGCGCAAATCACTTTCATGGAAAGGGGTTGCAAAGCTTCCAAAAAACTACGTGTTTCCTGAAATCTCAGCACACATTTTTTCACCCAATCTTGATGACACTTTCAGGTAATGATCAGTACCGCAATGCCACTTGGCTCACCTAATTTCGTTCTTCTATGTTAAACCGTTCGTTGGCAGTAACAGTTTTAATTTTTAGGTTTCACTCTGTTTTCTCCTATATGGATACATGTAGTTGGAACTCTAAATAAAACACAGTTTGTACTAGCTCTTTGAAATTGACACAATAAAGTAGTTACAAGTTCTATCTCTATGGTTTGTTTCCTATTGATGTAGCCCTAATCAGAGACAGCGCAAATCACTTTCATGGAAAGGGGTTGCCAAGCTTCGAAAAAACTACGAGTTTCCTGAAATCTCAGCACACATTTTTTCACCCAATCTTGATGACACTTTCAGGTAATGATCAGTACCCAATCCCACTTGGCTCACCAAATTTCGTTCTTCTAGGTTAAACCGTTCGTTGGCAGTAACAGTTTTAATTTTTAGGTTTCACTCTGTTTTCTCCTATTTGGATACATGTATTTGGAACTCTAAATCAAACACGGTTTGCGCTAGCTCTTTGAAACTTGACACAATAAAGTAGTTCCAAGTTCTATCTCTATTTTTTGTTTCCTATTGATATAGCCCTAAGCAGAGAACGGCACAAATCACTTTCATGGAAAGGGGTTGCCAAGCTTCCAAAAAACTATTAGTTTCCTGAAATCTCAGCACACATTTTTTCACCCAATCTTGATGACACTTTCAGGTAATGATCAATACCCAATCCCACTAGGCTCACCAAATTTCGTTCTTCAAGGTTGAACCGTTCGTTGGCAGTAACAGTTTTAATTTTTAGGTCTCACTCTGTTTTCTCCTATATGGATACATGTAGTTGGAACTCTAAATCAAACAGGGTTTGTGCTAGCTCTTTGAAACTTGACACAATAAAGTAGTTCCAAGTTCTGTCTCTATGGTTTCTTTCCTATTGATGTAGCCCTAAGTAGAGACCAGCGCAAATCACTTTCATGGAAAAGGGTTGCCAAGCTTCCAAAAAACTACGAGTTTCCTGAAATCTCAGCTCACATTTTTTCACCCAATCTTGATGACACTTTCAGGTAATGATCAGTACCCAATCCCACTTGGCTCACCAAATTTCGTTCTTCTAGGTTAAACCGTTCGTTGGCAGTAACAGTTTTAATTTTTAGGTCTCACTCTGTTTTCTCCTATATGGATACATGTAGTTGGAACTCTAAATCAAACAGGGTTTGTGCTAACTCTTTGAAACTGACACAATAAAGTAGTTCCATGTTCTGTCTCTATGGTTTGTTTACTATTGATGTAGCCCTAAGCAGAGACCGGCGCCAATCACTTTCATGGAAAAGGGTTGCCAAGCTTCCAAAAAACTAAGAGTTTCCTGAAATCTCAGCACACATTATTTCACCCAATCTTGATGACACTTTCAGGTAATGATCAGTACCCCAATTACACTTGGCTCACCAAATTTCGTTCTTCTAGGTTAAACCGTTCGTTGGCCATAACAGTTTTCATTTTTAGGTTTCACTCTGTTTTCTCCTATATGGATACATGTAGTTGGAACTCTAAATCAAACACAGTTTGTGCTAGCTCTTTGAAACTTGACACAATAAAGTAGTTCCAAGTTCTGTCTCTATGGTTTGTTTACTATTGATGTAGCCCTAAGCAGAGACCGGCGCAAATCACGTTCATGGAAAAGGGTTGCCAACCTTCCAAAAAACTAAGAGTTTCCTGAAATCTCAGCACACATTTTTTCACCCAATCTTGATGACACTTTCAGGTAATGATCAGTACCCAAATCACACTTGGCTCACCAAATTTCGTTCTTCTAGGTTAAACCGTTCGTTGGCAGTAACAGTTTTAATTTTTAGGTTTCACTCTGTTTTCTCCTATATGGATACATGTAGTTGGAACTCTAAATCAAACACGGTTTGCGCTAGCTCTTTGAAAATTGACAAAATAATGTAGTTCCAAGTTCTATCTGTATGGTTTGTTTCCTATTGATGTAGCACTATGCAGAAAATGGCGCAAATCACTTTCATGGAAAGGGGTTGCCAAGCTTCCAAAAAACTACGAGTTTCCTGAAATCTCAGCACATATTTTTTCACCCAATCTTGATGACACTTTCAGGTAATGATCAGTACCCAATCCCACTTGGCTCACCAAATTTCGTTCTTCTTGTTGAAACCTTTCGTTGGCAGTAACAGTTTTAATTTTTAGGTTTCACATTGTTTTCTCCTATATGGATACATGTAGTTGGAACTCTAAATCAAACACGGTTTGCGCTAACTGTTTGAAACTTGACACAATAAAATAGTTCCAAGTTCTGTCTCTATGGTTTGTTTACTATTGATGTAGCCCTAAGCAGAGACCGGCGCAAATCACGTTCATGGAAAAGGGTTGCCAAGCTTCCAAAAAACTACGAGTTTCCTGAAATCTCAGCACACATTTTTTCACCAATCTTGATGACACTTTCAGGTAATGATAAGTACCCCAATCACACTTGGCTCACCAAATTTCGTTCTTCTAGTTTAAACCGTTCGTTGGCCGTAAGAGTTTTAATTTTTAGGTTTCACTCTGTTTTCTCCTATATGGATACATGTAGTTGGAACTCTAAATCAAACACGGTTTGTGCTAGCTCTTTGAAACTTGACACAATAAAGTACTTCCAAGTTCTATCTCTATGGTTTGTTTCCTATTGAGGTAGTCCTAAGCAGAGACTGGCGCAAATCAGTTTCATGGAAAGGGGTTGCCAAGCTTCCAAAAAACTACAAGTTTCCTGAAATCTCAGCACACATTTTTTCACCCAATCTTGATGACACTTACAGGTAATGATCAGTACCCATTCCCACTTGGCTCACCAAATTTCGTTCATCTAGGTTAAACCGTTCGTTGGCAGTAACAGTTTTAATTCTTAGGTTTCACTCTGTTTTCTCCTATATGGATACATGTAGTTGGAACTCAAAATCAAACACGGTTTGTGCTAGCTCTTTGAAACTTGACACAATAAAGTAGTTCCAAGATCTATGTCTATGGTTTGTTTCCTATTGATGTAGCCCTAAGCAGAGACCGGCGCAAATAACTTTCATGGAAAGGGGTTGCCAAGCTTCCAAAAAACTACGAGTTTCCTGAAATCTCAGCACACATTTTTTCACCCAATCTTGATGACACTTTCAGGTAATGATCAGTACCCGAATCACACTTGGCTCACCAAATTTTGTTCTTCTAGTTTAAACCGTTCGTTGGCAGTATCAGTTTTAATTTTTAAGTTTCACTCTGTTTTCTTCTATATGGATACATGTAGTTTGAACTCTAAATCAAACACGGTTTGTGCTAGCTCTTTGAAACTTGACACAATAAAGTAGTTCCAAGTTCTATCACTATGGTTTGTTTCCTATTGATGTAGCACTACGCAGAACTGGCGCAAATCACTTTCATGGAAAGGGGTTGCCAAGCTTCCAAAAAACTACGAGTTTCCTGAAATATCAGCACACATTTTTTCACCCTGTCTTGATGACACTTTCAGGTAATAATCAGTACCCCAATCCCACTTGGCACACCAAATTTCGTTCTTCTACGTTAAACCGTTCCTTGGCAGTAACAGTTTTAATTTTTAGGTTTCACTCTGTTTTATCCTATATGGATACATGTAGTTGGAACTCTAAATCAAACACGGTTTGTGCTAGCTCTTTGAAACTTGACACAATAAAGTACTTCCAAGTTCTATCTCTATGGTTTGTTTCCTATTGATGTAGTTCTAAGCAGAGACTGGCGCAAATCACTTTCATGGAAAGGGGTTTCCAAGCTTCCAAAAAACTACGAGTTTCCTGAAATCTCAGCACACATTTTTTCACCCAAACTTGATGACACATACATGTCATGATCAGTACACCAATGTCACTTGGCTCACCAATTACGTTCTCCTAGGTTAAACCGTTCCTTGGCAGTAACAGTTTTAATTTTTAGGTTTCACTCTGTTTTCTCCTATATGGATACATGTAGTTGGAACTCTAAATCAAACACGGTTTGTGCTAGCTCTTTGAAACTTGACACAATAAAGTAGTTCCAAGTTCGATCTCTATGGTTTGTTTCCTATTGATGTAGCCCTAAGCAGACACTGGCGCAAATCACTTTCATGGAAAGGGGTTGCCAAGCTTCCAAAAAACTACGAGTTTCCTGAAATCTCAGCACACATTTTTTCACCCAATCTTGATTACACTTTCAGGTAATGATCAGTACCCAATCCCACTTGGCTCACCAAATTTCGTTCTTCTTGTTGAAACCTTTCTTTGGCAGTAACAGTTTTAATTTTTAGGTTTCACATTGTTTTCTCCTATATGGATACATGTAGTTGGAACTCTAAATCAAACACGGTTTGCGCTAGCTCTTTGAAACTTGACACAATAAAGTAGTTCCATGTTCTATCTCTATGGTATGTTTCCTATTGATGTAGCCCTACGCAGAGACCGGCACAAATCACTTTCATGGAAAGGGGTTGCCAAGCTTCCAAAAAACTACGAGTTTCCTGAAATCTCAGCACACATTTTTTCACCCTGTCTTGATGACACTTTCAGGTAATGATCAGTACCCCAATCCCACTTGGCACACCGAATTTCGTTTTCCTAGTTTAAACCGTTCCTTGGCAGTAACAGTTTCAATTTTTAGGTTTCACTCTATTTTCTCCTATATGGATACATGTAGTTGGAACTCTAAATCAAACACGGTTTGTGCTAGCTCTTTGAAACTTGACACAATAAAGTAATTCCAAGTTCTATCTCTATGGTTTGTTTCCTATTGAGGTAGTCCTAAGCAGAGACTGGCGCAAATCACTTTCATGGAAAGGGGTTGCCAAGCTTCCAAAAAACTACAAGTTTCCTGAAATCTCAGCACACATTTTTTCGCCCAATCTTGATGACACTTACAGGTAATGATCAGTACCCATTCCCACTTGGCTCACCAAATTTCGTTCATCTAGGTTAAACCGTTCGTTGGCAGTAACAGTTTTAATTCTTAGGTTTCACTCTGTTTTCTCCTATATGGATACATGTAGTTGGAACTCAAAATCAAACACGGTTTGTGCTAGCTCTTTGAAACTTGACACAATAAAGTAGTTCCAAGATCTATCTCTATGGTTTGTTTCCTATTGATGTAGCCCTAAGCAGAGACCGGCGCAAATAACTTTCATGGAAAGGGGTTGCCAAGCTTCCAAAAAACTACGAGTTTCCTGAAATCTCAGCACACATTTTTTCACCCAATCTTGATGACACTTTCAGGTAATGATCAGTACCCCAATCACACTTGGCTCACCAAATTTTGTTCTTCTAGTTTAAACCGTTCGTTGGCAGTAACAGTTTTAATTTTTAAGTTTCACTCTGTTTTCTTCTATATGGATACATGTAGTTTGAACTCTAAATCAAACACGGTTTGTGCTAGCTCTTTGAAACTTGACACAATAAAGTAGTTCCAAGTTCTATCACTATGGTTTGTTTCCTATTGATGTAGCACTACGCAGAACTGGCGCAAATCACTTTCATGGAAAGGGGTTGCCAAGCTTCCAAAAAACTACGAGTTTCCTGAAATATCAGCACACATTTTTTCACCCTGTCTTGATGACACTTTCAGGTAATAATCAGTACCCCAATCCCACTTGGCACACCAAATTTCGTTCTTCTACGTTAAACCGTTCTTTGGCAGTAACAGTTTTAATTTTTAGGTTTCACTCTGTTTTATCCTATATGGATACATGTAGTTGGAACTCTAAATCAAACACGGTTTGTGCTAGCTCTTTGAAACTTGACACAATAAAGTAGTTCCAAGTTCTATCACTATGGTTTGTTTCCTATTGATGTAGCACTACGCAGAACTGGCGCAAATCACTTTCATGGAAAGGGGTTGCCAAGCTTCCAAAAAACTACGAGTTTCCTGAAATATCAGCACACATTTTTTCACCCTGTCTTGATGACACTTTCAGGTAATAATCAGTACCCCAATCCCACTTGGCACACCAAATTTCGTTCTTCTACGTTAAACCGTTCCTTGGCAGTAACAGTTTTAATTTTTAGGTTTCACTCTGTTTTATCCTATATGGATACATGTAGTTGGAACTCTAAATCAAACACGGTTTGTGCTAGCTCTTTGAAACTTGACACAATAAAGTACTTCCAAGTTCTATCTCTATGGTTTGTTTCCTATTGATGTAGTTCTAAGCAGAGACTGGCGCAAATCACTTTCATGGAAAGGGCTTTCCAAGCTTCCAAAAAACTACGAGTTTCCTGAAATCTCAGCACACATTTTTTCACCCAATCTTGATGACACATACATGTCATGATCAGTGCACCAATGTCACTTGGCTCACCAAATTTCGTTCTTCTAGGTTAAACCGTTCCTTGGCAGTAACAGTTTTAATTTTTAGGTTTCACTCTGTTTTGTCCTATATGGATACATGTAGTTGGAACTCTAAATCAAACACGGTTTGTGCTAGCTCTTTGAAACTTGACACAATAATGTACTTCCAAGTTCTATCTCTATGGTTTGTTTCCTATTGATGTAGACCTAAGCAGAGACTTGCACAAATCACTTTCATGGAAAGGGGTTGCGAAGCTTCCAAAAAACTACGAGTTTCCTGAAATCTTAGCACACATTTTTTCACCCAGTCATAATGGCACTTACAGGTAATGATCAGTACCCCAATGCCACTTGGCTCACCAAATTTCGTTCTTCTAGGTTAAACTGTTCCTTGGCAGGAACAGTTTTAATTTTTAGGTTTCACTCTGTTTTCTCCTATATGGATACATGTAGTTGGAACTCTAAATCAAACAGGGTTTGTTCTAGCTCTTTGAAACTTGACACAATAAAGTAGTTCCAAGTTCTATCTCTATGGTTTGTTTGCTATTCATGTAGCCCTAAGCAGAGACCGGCGCAAATCACTTTCATGGAAAGGGGTTGCCAAGCTTCCAAAAAACTACAAGTTTCCTGAAATCTCAGCACACATTTTTTCACCCAATCTTGATGACACTTACAGGTAATGATCAGTACCCATTCCCACTTGGCTCACCAAATTTCGTTCATCTAGGTTAAACCGTTCGTTGGCAGTAACAGTTTTAATTCTTAGGTTTCACTCTGTTTTCTCCTATATGGATACATGTAGTTGGAACTCTAAATCAAACACGGTTTGCGCTAGCTGTTTGAAACTTGACACAATAAAGTTGTTCCAAGTTCTATCGGTAAGGTTTGTTTCCTATTGATGTAGCCCTAAGCAGAGAACGGCGCAAATCACTTTCATGGAAAGGGGTTGCCAAGATTCCAAAAAACTACGTGTTTCCTGAAATCTCAGCACATATTTTTTCACCCAATCTTGATGACACATGCATGTCGTGATCAGTACACCAATGTCACTTGGCTCACCAAATTTCGTTCTTCTAGGTTAAACAGTTCGTTTGCAGTAACAGTATTAATTTTTAGGTTTCACTCTGTTTTCTCCTATATGGATACATGTAGTTGGAACTCTAAATCAAACACGGTTTGTGCTAGCTCTTTGAAACTTGACACAATAAAGTACTTCCAAGTTCTATCTATGGTTTGTTTCCTATTGATGTAGTCCTAAGCAGAGACTGGCGCAAATCACTTTCATGGAAAGGTGTTGCCAAGCTTCCAAAAAACTACGAGTTTCCTGAAATCTCAGCACACATTTTTTCACCCAATCTTGATGACACATACATGTCATGATCAGTACACCAATGTCACTTGGCTCACCAAATTTCGTTCTTCTAGGTTAAACCGTTCCTTGGCAGTAACAGTTTTAATTTTTAGGTTTCACTCTGTTTTCTCCTATATGGATACATTTAGTTGGAACTCTAAATCAAACACGGTTTGTGCTAGCTCTTTGAAACTTGACACAATAATGTACTTCCAAGTTCTATCTCTATGGTTTGTTTCCTATTGATGTAGACCTAAGCAGAGACTTGCACAAATCACTTTCATGGAAAGGGATTGCGAAGCTTCCAAAAAACTATGAGTTTCCTGAAATCTTAGCACACATTTTTTCACCCAGTCATGATGGCACTTACAGGTAATGATCAGTACCCCAATGCCACTTGGCTCACCAAATTTCGTTATTCTAGGTTAAACCGTTCGTTGGCAGTAACAGTTTTAATTTTTAGGTTTCACTCTCTTTTCTCCTATATGGATACATGTAGTTGGAACTCTAAATCAAACACGGTTTTTGCTAGCTCTTTGAAACTTGATACAATAAAGTAGTTCCAAGTTCTATCTGTATAGTTTGTTTCCTATTGATGTAGCCTTAAGCAGAGACTGGCGCAAATCACTTTCATTGAAAGGGGTTGCCAAGCTTCTAAAAAAATACGAGTTTCCTGAAATATCAGCACACATTTTTTCACCCTGTCTTGATGACACTTTCAGGTAATGATCAATACCCCAATCCCACTTTGCACACCAAATTTCATTTTTCTAGGTTAAACCGTTCGTTGGCAGTAACAGTTTTAATTTTTAGGTTTCACTCTGTTTTCTCCTATATGGATACATGTAGTTGGAACTCTAAATCAAACACGGTTTGTGCTAGCTCCTTGAAACTTGACACAATAAAGTAGTTCCAAGTTCTATCTCTATGGTTTGTTTCCTATTGATGTAGCCCTAAGGAGAGACTGGCGCAAATCACTTTCATGGAAATGGGTTGCCAAGCTTCCAAAAAACTACGAGTTTCCTGAAATATCAGCACACATTTTTTCACCCTGTCTTGATGACACTTTCAGGTAATGATCAGAACCCCAATCCCACTTGGCACACCAAATTTTGTTCTTCTAGGTTAAACCGTTCCTTGGCAGTAACAGTTTTAATTTTTAGGATTCACTCTGTTTTCTCCTATATGGATACATGTAGTTGGAACTCTAAATCAAACACGGTTTGTGCTAGCTCTTTGAAACTTGACACAATAAGGTAGCTCCAGGTTCTATCTCTATGGTTTTTTCTTATTGATGTAGCCCTAAGCAGAGAATGGCGCAAATCACTTTCATGGAAAGGGGTTGCCAAGCTTCCAAAAAACTACGAGTTTCCTGAAATGTCAGCACATATTTTTTCACCCAATCTTGATGACACTTTCAGGTAATGATCAGTATCCAATCCCACTTGGCTCACCAGATTTCGTTCTTCTAGGTTAAACCGTTCATTGGCAGTAACAGTTTTAATTTTTAGATTTCACTCTGTTTTCCCCAATATGGATACATGTAGTTGGAACTCTAAATCAAACACGGTTTGCGCTAGCTGTTTGAAACTTGACACAATAAAGTTGTTCCAAGTTCTATCGGTAAGGTTTGTTTCCTATTGATGTAGCCCTAAGCAGAGAACGGCGCAAATCACTTTCATGGAAAGGGGTTGCCAAGCTTCCAAAAAACTACGTGTTTCCTGAAATCTCAGCACATATTTTTTCACCCAATCTTGATGACACATGCATGTCGTGATCAGTACACCAATGTCACTTGGCTCACCAAATTTCGTTCTTCTAGGTTACACAGTTCGTTTGCAGTAACAGTATTAATTTTTAGGTTTCACTCTCTTTTCCCCAATATGGATACATGTAGTTGGAACTCTAAATCAAACACGGTTTGTGCTAGCTCTTTGAAACTTGACAGAATAAAGTACTTCCAAATTCTATCTCTATGGTTTGTTTCCTATTGATGTAGTCCTAAGCAGAGACTGGCGCAAATCACTTTCATGGAAAGGGGTTGCCAAGCTTCCAAAAAACTACGAGTTTCCTGAAAATTCAGCACACATTTTTTCACCCAATCTTGATGACACATACATGTCATGATCAGTACACCAATGTCACTTGGCTCACCAAATTTCGTCCTTCTAGGTTAAACCGTTCATTGGCAGTAACAGTTTTAATTTTTAGGTTTCACTCTGTTTTCTCCAATATGGATACATGTAGTTGAAACTCTAAATCACACACGGTTTGTGCTAGCTCTTTGAAACTTGACACAATAAAGTAGCTCCAAGTTCTATCTCTATGGTTCGTTTCTTATTGATGTAGCCCTAAGCAGAGAACGGCGCAAATCACTTTCATGGAAAGGTGTTGCCAAGCTTCCAAAAAACTACGAGTTTCCTGAAATCTCAGCACACATTTTTTCACCCAATCTTGATGACACTTTAAGGTAATGATCAGTACCCAATCCCAGTTGGCACACCAAATTTCGTTTTTCTAGGTTAACCCGTTCGTTGGCAGTAACAGTTTTAATTTTTAGGTTTCACTCTGTTTTGTCCTATATGGATACATGTAGTTGGAACTCTAAATCAAACACGGTTTGTGGTAGCTCTTTGAAACTTGACACAATAAAGTAGTTCCAAGTTCTATCTCTATGGTTTGTTTCCTATTGATGTAGCCCTAAGCAGAGACTTGCACAAATCACTTTCATGGAAAGGGGTAGCCAAGCTTCCAAAAAACTACGAGTTTCCTGAAATCTTAGCACACATTTTTTCACCCAATCATGATGGCACTTACAGGTAATGATCAGTACCCCAATGCCACTTGGCTCACCAAATTTATTTCTTCTAGGTTAAACCGTTCGTTGGCAGTAACAGTTTTAATTTTTAGGTTTCATCTGTTTTCTCCTATATGGATACATGTAGTTGGAACTCTAAATCAAACACGGTTTGTGCTAGCTCTTTGAAACTTGACAAAATAAAGTAGTTCCAAGTTCTGTCTCTATGGTTTGTTTCCTATTGATATAGCCCTAAGCAGAGACCAGCGCAAATCACTTTCATGGAAAGGGTTTGCCAAGCTTCCAAAAAACTAAGAGTTTCGTGAAATCTCAGCACACGTTTTTTCACCCAAACTTGATGACACTTTCAGGTAATGATCAGTACCCCAATCACACTTGGCTCACCAAATTTCGTTCTTCTAGGTTAAACTGTTCGTTGGCAGTAACAGTTTTAATTTTTAGGTTTCACTCTGTTTTCTCGTATATGGATACATGTAGTTGGAACTCTAAATCAAACACGGTTTGTGCTAGCTCTTTGAAACTTGACACAATAAATAGTTCCAAGTTCTGTCTCTATGGTTTGTTTCTTATTGATGTAGCCCTAAGCAGAGACTGGCGCAAATCATTTTATAGAAAGGGGTTGCCAGGCTTCCAAAAAACTACGAGTTTCCTGAAATCTCAGCACACATTTTTTCACCCTATCTTGATGACACTTTCAGGTAATGATCAGTAACCCAATCCCACTTGGCACACCAAATTTCGTTCTTCTAGGTTAAACCATTCCTTGGCAGTAACAGTTTTAATTTTTAGGTTTCACTCTGTTTTCTCCTTTATGGATACATGTATTTGGAACTCTAAATCAAACACGGTTTGTGCTAGCTATTTGAAACTTGACACAATAAAGTACTCCCACGTTCTACCTCTATGGTTTGTTTCCTATTGATGTAGCCCTAAGCAGAGACCGGCGCTAATCACTTTCATGGAAAGGGGTTGCCAAGCTTCAAAAATCTACGAGTTTTCTGAAATCTCAGCACACATTTTTTCACCCAATCTTGATGACACTTACATGTCATGATCAGTACACCAATGTCACTTGGCTCACCAAATTTCGTTCTTCTAGGTTAAACCATGCGTTGGCAGTATCAGTTTTAATTTTTAGGTTTTACTCTGTTTTCTCCTATATGGATACATGTATTTGGAACTCTAAATCAAACCTGGTTTGTGCTAGTTCTTTGAAACTTGACACAATAAAGTAGTTCCAAGTTCTATCTCTATGGTTTGTTTCCTATTGATGTAGTCCTAAGCAGAGACTGGCGCAAATCACTTTCTTGGAAAGGGGTTGCCAAGCTTCCAAAAATCTACGAGTTTCCTGAAATCTCACCACACATTTTTTCACCCAATCTTGATGACACTTACATGTCATGATCAGTACACCAATGTCACTTGGCTCACCAAATTTCGTTCTTCTAGGTTAAACCGTTCGTTGGCAGTAAGAGTTTTAATTTTTAGGTTTCACTCTGTTTTCTCCTATATGGATACATGTAGTTGGAACTCTAAATCAAACACGGTTTGTGCTAGATTTTGAAACTTGACACAATAAAGTACTTCCAAGTTCTATCTCTATGGTTTGATTCCTATTGATGTAGCCCTAAGCAGAGACCGGCGCAAATCACTTTCATGGAAAGGGGTTGCGAAGCTTCCAAAAAACTACGAGTTTTCTGAAATCTCAGCAAGCATTTTTTCACCCAATCTTGATGACACTTTCAGGTAATGATCAGTACCCTAATCACACTTGGCTCACCAAATTTCGTTCTTCTAGGTTAAACCATTCGTTGGCAGTAACAGTTTTAATTTTTAGGTTTCACTCTGTTTTCTCCTATATGGATACATGTAGTTGGAACTCTAAATCAAACATGGTTTGTGCTAGCTCTTTGAAACTTGACACAATAAAGTAGTTCCAAGTTCTATCTCTATGGTTTGTTTCCTATTGATGTAGCCCTAAGCAGAGACCGGCGCTAATCACTTTCATGGAAAGGGGTTGCGAAGCTTCCAAAAATCTACGAGTTTCCTGAAATCTCAGCACACATTTTTCTCCCAATCTTGATGACACTTACAGGTAATGATCAGTACCCCAATGCCACTTGGCTCACCAAATTTCGTTCTTCTAGGTTAAACCGTTCGTTGGCAGTAACAGTTTTAATTTTTAGGTTTCACTCTGTTTTCTCCTCTATGGATACATGTAGTTGGAACTCTAAATCAAACACAGTTTGTGCTAGCTCTTTGAAACTTGACACAATAAATTAGTTACAAGTTCTATCTCTATGGTTTGTTTCCTATTGATGTAGCCCTAAGCAGAGACCGGCGCAAATCACTTTCATGGAAAGGGGTTGCCAAGCTTCCAAAAAACTACGAGTTTCCTGAAGTCGCAGCACACATTTTTACACCCAATCTTGATGACACTTTCAGGTAATGATCAGTACCCCAATCCCACTTGGCTCACCAAATTTCTTTCTTCTAGGTTAAACCGTTCGTTGGCAGTAACAGTTTTAATTTTTAGGTTTCACTCTGTTTTCTCGTATATGGATACATGTAGTTGGAACTCTAAATCAAACACGGTTTGCGCTAGCTCTTGGAAATTTGACAGAAAACAGTAGATCCCAGTTCTATCTCTATGGTTTGTTTCTTATTTATGTAGCCCTAAGCATAGAACGGCGCAAATCTCTTTCAGGGAAAGGTGTTGCCAAGCTACCAAAAAAGTACGATTTTCCTGAAATCTCAGCACACATTTTTTCACCCAATTTTAATGACACTTTCAGGTAATGATCAGTACCCAATCCCACTTGGCTCACCAGATTTCATTCTTCTAGGTTCAACCAATGTTGGCAGTAACAGTTTTAATTTTTAGGTTTCACTCTGTTTTCTCCTATATGGATACATGTAGTTGGAACTCTAAATCAAACACGGTTTGGGGAAGCTCTTTGAAACTTGACACAATAAAGTAGTTCCAAGTTATATCTGTATGGTTTGTTTCCTATTGATGTAGCCCTAAGTAGAGACAGGCGCAAATCACTTTCATGGAAATGGGTTGCGAAGCTTCCAAAAAACTACGAGTTTCCTGAAATCTCAGCACACATTTTTTCTCCCAATCTTGATGACACTTACAGGTAATGATCAGTACCCCAATGCCACTTGGCTCACCAAATTTCGTTCTTCTAGGTTAAACCATTCGTTGTCAGTAACAGTTTTAATTTTTAGGTTTCACTCTGTTTTCTCCTTTATGGATACATGTAGTTGGAACTCTAAATCAAACACGGTTTGTGCTAGCTATTTGAAACTTGACACAATAAAGTACTCCCACGTTCTACCTCTATGGTTTGTTTCCTATTGATGTAGCCCTAAGCAGAGACCGGCGCTAATCACTTTCATAGAAAGGGGTTGCGAAGCTTCCAAAAATCTACGAGTTTCCTGAAATCTCACCACACACTTTTCTCCCAATCTTGATGACACTTACAGGTAATGATCAGTACCCCAATGACACTTGGCTCACCAAATTTCGTTCTTCTAGGTTAAACCGTTCGTTGGCAGTAACAGTTTTAATTTTTAGGTTTCACTCTGTTTTCTCCTATATGGATACATGTAGTTGGAACTCTAAATCAAACACGGTTTGCGCTAGCTCTTTAAAATTTGACACAAAAAAGTAGTTCCAAGTTCTATCTCTATGGTTTGTTTCTTATTGATGTAGCCATAAGCAGAGAACGGCGCAAATCACTTTAATGGAAAGGGGTTGCCAAGCTTCCAAAAAACTACGAGTTTCCTGAAATCTCAGCACACATTTTTTCACCCAATCTTGATGACACTTTCAGGTAATGATCAGTACCAAATCACACTTGGCTCACCAGATTTCGTTCTTCTAGGTTAAACCGTTTGTTGGCAGTAACACTTTTAATTTTTAGGTTTCACTCTGTTTTCTCCTATATGGATACATGTAGTTGGAACTCTAAATCAAACACGGTTTGTGCTAGCTCTTTGAAACTTGACACAATAAAATAGTTCCAAGTTCTATCTCTATGGTTTGTTTCCTTTTGATGTAGCCCTAAGGAGAGACTGGCGCAAATCACTAACATGGAAAGGGGTTGCCAAGCTTCTAAAAAACTACGAGTTTCCTGAAATATCAGCACACATTTTTTCACCCTGTCATGATGACACCTTCAGGTAATGATCAGTACCCCAATCCCACTTGGCATACCAAATTTCGTTCTTCTAGGTTAAACCGTTCCTTGGCAGTAACAGTTTTAAGTTTTAGGTTTCACTCTGTTTTCTCCTATATGGATACATGTAGTTGGAACTCTAAATCAAACACGGTTTGTGCTAGCTCTTTGAAACTTGACACAATAAAGTAGTTCCAAGTTCTATCTCTATGGTTTGTTTCCTCTTGATGTAGTCCTATGCAGAGACTGGCGCAAATCACTTTCATGGAAAGGGGTTGCCAAGCTTCCAAAAAACTACGAGTTTCCTGAAATCTCAGAACACATTTTTTCACCCAATCTTGATGACACATACATGTCATGATCAGTACACCAATGTCACTTGGTTCACCAAATTTCGTTCTTCTAGGTTAAACCATTCGTTGGCAGTAACAGTTTTAATTTTTAGGTTTCACTCTGTTTTCTCCAATATGGATACATGTAGTTGGAACTCTAAATCAAACACGGTTTGTGCTAGCTCTTTGAAACTTGACACAATAAAGTAGTTCCAAGTTCTGACTCTATGGTTTGTTTCCTATTGATGTATACCTAAGCAGAGACCGGCACAAATCACTTTCATGGAAAAGGGTTGCGAAGCTTCCAAAAAACTAAGAGTTTCCTGAAATCTCAGCACACATTTTTTCACCCAATCTTGATGACACTTTCAAGTAATGATCAGTACCCCAATCACACTTGGCTCACCAAATTTCGTTCTTCTAGGTTAAACCATTCGTTGGCAGTAACAGTTTTAATTTTTAGGTTTCACTCTGTTTTCTCCTATATGGATACATGTAGTTGGAACTCTAAATCAAACATGGTTTGTGCTAGCTCTTTGAAATTTGACACAATAAAGTAGTTCCAAGTTCTATCTCTATGGTTTGTTTCCTATTGATGTAGCCCTAAGCAGAGACCGGCGCTAATCACTTTCATGGAAAGGGGTTGCGAAGCTTCCAAAAATCTACGAGTTTCCTGAAATCTCAGCACACATTTTTTCACCCAATTTTAATGACACTTTCAGGTAATGATCAGTACCCAATCCCACTTGGCTCACCAGATTTCGTTCTTCTAGGTTCCACCGATGTTGGCAGTAACAGTTTTAATTTTTAGGTTTCACTCTGTTTTCTCCTATATGGATACATGTAGTTGGAACTCTAAATCAAACACGGTTTGGGCAAGCTCTTTGAAACTTGACACAATAAAGTAGTTCCAAGTTATATCTGTATGGTTTGTTTCCTATTGATGTAGCCCTAAGTAGAGACAGGCGCAAATCACTTTCATGGAAATGGGTTGCGAAGCTTCCAAAAAACTAGGAGTTTCCTGAAATCTCAGCACACATTTTTTCTCCCAATCTTGATGACACTTACAGGTAATGATCAGTACCCCAATGCCACTTGGCTCACCAAATTTCGTTCTGCTAGGTTAAACCGTTCGTTGGCAGTAACAGTTTTAATTTTTAGGTTTCACTCTGTTTTCTCCTATATGGATACATGTAGTTGGAACTCTAAACCAAACATGGTTTGTACTAGCTCTTTGAAATTGACACAATAAAGTAGTTACAAGTTCTATCTCTATGGGTTGTTTCCTATTGATGTAGCCCTAAGCAGAGACCGGCGCAAATCACTTTCATGGAAAGGGGTTGCCAAGCTTCCAAGAAACTACGAGTTTCCTGAAATCTCAGCACACATTTTTTCACCCAATCTTGATGACACTTACATGTCATGATCAGTACACCAATGTCACTTGGCTCACCAAATTTCGTTCTTCTAGGTTAAACCGTTCGTTGGCAGTAACAGTTTTAATTTTTAGGTTTCACTCTGTTTTCTCCTATATGGATACGTGTAGTTGGAACTCTAAATCAAACTCGGTTTGTGCTAGCTCTTTGAAACTTGACACAATAAAGTAGTTCCAAGTTCTATCACTATGGTTTGTTTCCTATTGATGTAGCCCTAAGCAGAGACTGGCGCAAATCCCTTTCATGGAAAGGGTTGGCCAAGCTTCCAAAAAACTACGAGTTTCCTGAAATCTCAGCACACATTTTTTCACCCAATCTTGGTGACCCTTTCAGGTAACGAACAGTACCCGAATCCCACTTGGCTAACCAAATTTCGTTCTTCTAGGTTGAACAGTTCATTGGCAGTAACAGTTTTAATTTTTAGGTTTCACTCTGTTTTCTCCTATATGGATACATGTAGTTGGAACTCCAAATCAAACACGGTTTGTGCTAGCTCTTTGAAACTTGACACAATAAAGTAGTTCCAAGTTCTCTCTCCATGGTTTGTTTCCTATTGATGTAGACCTAAGCAGAGACCGGCACAAATCACTTTCATGGAAAAGGGTTGCCAAGCTTCCAAAAAACTAAGAGTTTCCTGAAATCTCAGCACACATTTTTTCACCCAATCTTGATGACACTTTCAGGTAATGATCAGTACTCCAATCACACTTGGCTCACCAAATTTCGTTCTTCTAGGTTAAACCATTCGTTGGAAGTAACAGTTTTAATTTTTAGGTTTCATTCTGTTTTCTCCTATATGGATACATGTAGTTGGAACTCTAAATCAAACACGGTTTTTGCTAGCTCTTTGAAACTTGACACAATAAAGTAGTTCCAAGTTCTATCTCTATGGTTTGTTTCCTATTGATGTAGCCCTAAGCAGAGACTGGCGCAAATCACTTTCATGGAAAGGGTTGGCCAAGCTTCCAAAAAACTACGAGTTTCCTGAAATCTCAGCACACATTTTTTCACCCAATCTTGATGACACTTACATGTCATGATCAGTACACCAATGTCACTTGGCTCACCAAATTTCGTTCTTCTAGGTTAATCCGTTCTTTGGAAGTAACAGTTTTAATTTTTAGGTTTCACTCTGTTTTCTCCTATATGGATACATGTAGTTGGAACTCTAAATCAAACACGGTTTGTGCTAGCTCTTTGAAACCTGACACAATTAAGTAGTTCCAAGTTCTATCTCTATGGTTTGTTTCCTATTGATGTAGCCCTAAGCAGAGACTGGCGCAAATCACTTTCATGGAAATGGGTTGCCAAGCTTCCAAAAAACTACGAGTTTCCTGAAATATCAGCACACATTTTTTCACCCTGTCTTGATGACACTTTCAGGTAATGATCAGTACCCCAATCCCACTTGGCACACCAAATTTCGTTCTTCTAGGTTAAACCGTTCCTTGGCAGTAACAGTTTTGAATTTTAGGATTCACTCTGTTTTCTCCTATATGGATACATGTAGTTGGAACTCTAAATCAAACACGGTTTGTGCTAGCTCTTTGAAACTTGACACAATAAAGTAGCTCCAGGTTCTATCTCTATGGTGTTTTCCTATTGATGTAGTCCTAAGCAGAGACTGGCACAAATCACTTTCATGGATAGGGGTTGCCAAGCTTCCAAAAAACTACAAGTTTCCTGAAATCTCAACACACATTTTTTCTCCCAATCTTGATAACACTTACAGGTAATGATCAGTACCCTAATGCCACTTGGCTCACCAAATTTTATTCTTCTACGTTAAACCGTTCGTTGGTAGTAACACTTTTAATTTTTAGGTTTCACTCTGTTTTCCCCAATATGGATACATGTAGTTGGAACTTTAAATCAAACGTGGTTTTTGCTAGCTCTTTGAAACTTTACACAATAAAGTAGTTCCAAGTTCTATCTCTATGGTTTGTTTCCTATTGATGTAGCCCTAAGCAGAGAACGGCGCAAATCACTTTCAAGGAAAGGGGTTGCCAAGCTTCCAAAAAACTACGTGTTTCCTGAAATCTCAGCACATATTTTTTCTCCCAATCTTGATGACACATACATGTCATGATCAGTACACCAATGTCACTTGGCTCACCAAATTTCGTTCTTCTAGGTTAAACCGTTCGTTTGCAGTAACAGTTTTAATTTTTAGGTTTCACTCTGTTTTCTCCTATATGGATACATGTAGTTGGAACTCTAAATCAAACACGGATTGTGCTAGCTCTTTGAAACTTGACACAATAAAGTAGATCCAAGTTCTCTCTCTATGCTTTGTTTCCTATTGATATAGCCCTAAACAGAGACTGGCACAAATCCCATTCATGGAAAGGGTTGGCCAAGCTTCCAAAAAACTACGAGTTTCCTGAAATCTCAGCACACATTTTTTCACCCAATCTTGGTGACACTTTCAGGTATCTATCAGTACCCGAATCCAACTTGGCTCACCAAATTTCGTTTTTCTAGGTTAAACCGTTCGTTGGCAGTAACAGTTTTAATTTTTAGGTTTCACTCTGTTTTCTCCTATATGGATACATGTAGTTGGAACTCTAAATCAAACACGGTTTGTGCTAGCTCTTTGAAACTTTACACAATAAAGTAGTTCCAAGTTCTGTCTCTATGGTTTGTTTCCTATTGATGTAGCCCTAAGCAGAGACTGGCGCAAATCACTTTCATGGAAAGGGTTGGCCAAGCTTCCAAAAAACTACGAGTTTCCTGAAATCTCAGCACACATTTTTTCACCCAATCTTGATGACACTTACATGTCATGATCAGTACACCAATGACACTTGGCTCACCAAATTTCGTTCTTCTAGGTTAATCCGTTCGTTGGCAGTAACAGTTTTAATTTTTAGGTTTCACTGTGTTTTCTCCTATATGGATACATGTAGTTGGAACTCTAAATCAAACACGGTTTGTGGTAGCTCTTTGAAACTTGACAAAATAAAGTACATCCAAATTCTATCTCTATGCTTTGTTTCCTATTGATGTAGTCCTAAGCAGAGACTGGCGCAAATCACTTTCATTGAAAGGGGTTGCCAAGCTTCCAAAAAACTACAAGTTTCCTGAAATCTCAGCACACATTTTTTCACCCAATCTTGATGACACTTACATGTCATGATCAGTACACCAATGTCACTTGGCTCACCAAATTTCGTTCTTCTAGGTTAAACCGTTCGTTGGCAGTAACAGTTTTAATTTTTAGGTTTCACTCTGTTTTCTCCTATATGGATACATGTAGTTGGAACCCTAAATCAAACAGGGTTTGTGCTAGCTCTTTGAAACTTGACACAATAAAGTAGTTCCAAGTTCTATCTCTATGGTTTGTTTCCTATTGATGTAGCCCTAAGGAGAGACTGGCGCAAATCACTTTCATGGAAAGGGGTTGCCAAGCTTCCAAAAATCTACGAGTTTCCTGAAATCTCAGCACACATTTTTTCACCCAATCTTGATGACACTTACATGTCATGATCAGTACACCAATGTCACTTGGCTCACCAAATTTCGTTCTTCTAGGTTAAACCGTTCGTTGGCAGTAACAGTTTTAATTTTTAGGTTTCACTCTGTTTTCTCCTATATGGATACATGTAGTTGGAACTCTAAATCAAACACGGTTTGTGCTAGCTCTTTGAAACTTGACAAAATAAAGTACATCCAATTCTATCTCTATGCTTTGTTTCCTATTGATGTAGTCCTAAGCAGAGACTGGCGCAAATCACTTTCATGGAAAGGGGTTGCTAAGCTTCCAAAAAAGTACAAGTTTCCTGAAATCTCAGCACACATTTTTTCACCCAATCTTGATGACACTTTCAGGTAATGACCAGTACCCATTCCCACTTGGCTCACCAAATTTCGTTCTTCTAGGTTAAACCGTTCGTTGGCAGTAACAGTTTTAATTTTTAGGTTTCACTCTGTTTTCTCCTATATGGACACATGTATTTGGAACTCTAAATCAAACCTGGTTTGTGCTAGCTCTTTGAAACTTGACACAATAAAGTAGTTCCAAGTTCTATCTCTATGGTTTCTTTCCTATTGATGTAGCCCTAAGGAGAGACTGGCGCAAATCACTTTCATGGAAAGGGGTTGCCAAGCTTCCAAAAATCTACGAGTTTCCTGAAATATCAGCACACATTTTTTCACCCTGTCATGATGACACCTTCAGGTAATGATCAGTACCCCAATCCCACTTGGCATACCAAATTTCGTTCTTCTAGGTTAAACCGTTCCTTTGCAGTAACAGTTTTAAGTTTTAGGTTTCACTCTGTTTTCTCCTATATGGATACATGTATTTGGAACTCTAAATCAAACACGGTTTGTGCTAGCTCTTTGAAACGTGACACAATAAAGTAGTTCCAAGTTCTATCTCTATGGTTTGTTTCCTCTTGATGTAGTCCTATGCAGAGACTGGCGCAAATCACTTTCATGGAAAGGGGTTGCCAATCTTCCAAAAAACTACGAATTTCCTGAAATCTCAGAACACATTTTTTTACCCAATCTTGATGACACATACATGTCATGATCAGTACACCAATGTCACTTGGTTCACCAAATTTCGTTCTTCTAGGTTAAACCATTCGTTGGCAGTAACAGTTTTAATTTTTATTTTTCACTCTGTTTTCTCCAATATGGATTCATGTAGTTGGATCTCTAAATCAAACACGGTTTGTGCTAGCTCTTTGAAACTTGACACAATAAAGTAGTTCCAAGTTCTATCTCTATGGTTTGTTTCCTATTGATGTAGCCCTAAGCAGAGACTTGCACAAATCACTTTAATGGAAAGGGGTTGCCAAGCTTCCAAAAAACTACGAGTTTCCTGAAATCTTAGGAGACATTTTTTCACCCAATCATGATGGCACTTACAGGTAATAATCAGTACGCCAATGCCACTGGGCTCACCAAATTTCGTTCTTCTAGGTTAAACCGTTCGTTGGCAGTAACAGTTTTAATTTTTAGGTTTCACTCTGTTTTCTCCTATATGGATACATGTAGTTGGAACTCTAAATCAAACACGGTTTGGGCAAGTTCTTTGAAACTTGACACAATAAAGTAGTTCCAAGTTCTATCTCTATGGTTTGTTTCCTATTGATGTAGCCCTAAGCAGAGACTTGCATAAATTACTTTCATGGAAAGGGGTTGCCAAGCTTCCAAAAAACTACGAGTTTCCTGAAATCTCAGCACACATTTTTTCTCCCAATCTTGATGACACATACATGTCATGATCAGTACACCAATGTCACTTGGCTCACCAAATTTCGTTCTTCTAGGTTAAACCGTTCGTTGGCAGTAACAGTTTTAATTTTTAGGTTTCACTCTGTTTTCTCCTGTATGGATACATGTAGTTGGAACTCTAAATCAAACATGGTTTGTGCTAGCTCTTTGAAACTTGACACAATAAAGTAGTTCCAAGTTCTATCTCTATGGTTTGGTTCCTATTGATGTAGCCCTAAGCAGAGACCGGCGCTAATCACTTTCATGGAAAGGGGTTGCGAAGCTTCCAAAAATCTACGAGTTTCCTGAAATCTCAGCACACATTTTTCTCCCAATCTTGATGACACTTACAGGTAATGATCAGTACCCCAATGCCACTTGGCTCACCAAATTTCGTTCTTCTAGTTTAAACCTTTCGTTGGCAGTAACAATTTAAATTTTTAGGTTTCACTCTGTTTTCTCCTCTATGGATACATGTAGTTGGAACTCTAAATCAAACACGGTTTGTGCTAGCTCTTTGAAACTTGACACAATAAATTAGTTACAAGTTCTATCTCTATGGTTTGTTTCCTATTGATGTAGCCCTAAGCAGAGACCGGCGCAAATCACTTTCATGGAAAGGGTTTGCCAAGCTTTTAAAAAACTACGAGTTTCCTGAAGTCGCAGCACACATTTTTACACCCAATCTTGATGACACTTTCAGGTAATGATCAGTACCCCAATCCCACTTGGCTCACCAAATTTCATTCTTCTAGGTTAAACCGTTCGTTGGCAGTAACAGTTTTAAATTTTAGGTTTCACTCTGTTTTCTCGTATATGGATACATGTAGTTGGAACTCTAAATCAAACACGGTTTGCGCTAGCTCTTGGAAATTTGACACAAAACAGTAGATCCCAGTTCTATCTCTATGGTTTCTTTCTTATTGATGTAGCCCTAAGCATAGAACGGCGCAAATCTCTTTCAGGGAAAGGTGTTGCCAAGCTACCAAAAAACTACGATTTTTCCTGAAATCTCAGCACACATTTTTTCACCCAATTTTAATGACACTTTCAGGTAATGATCAGTACCCAATCCCTCTTGGCTCACCAGATTTCGTTCTTCTAGGTTCAACCGATGTTGGCAGTAACAGTTTTAATTTTTAGGTTTCACTCTGTTTTCTCCTATATGGATACATGTAGTTGGAACTCTAAATCAAACACGGTTTGGGCAAGTTCTTTGAAACTTGACACAATAAAGTAGTTACAAGTTCTATCTCTATGGTTTGTTTCCAATTGATGTAGCCCTAAGCAGAGACCGGCGCAAATCACTTTCATGGAAAGGGGTTGCCAAGCTTCCAAAAAACTACGAGTTTCCTGAAATCTCAGCACACATTTTTTCACCCAATCTTGATGACACTTACATGTCATGATCAGTACACCAATGTCACTTGGCTCACCAAATTTCGTTCTTCTAGGTTAAACCGTTCGTTTGCAGTAACAGTTTTAATTTTTAGGTTTCACTCTGTTTTCTCCTATGTGGATACATGTAGTTGGAACTCTAAATCAAACACGGTTTGTACTAGCTCTTTGAAACTTGACACAATAAAGTAGTTTCAAGTTCTATCTCTATGGTTTGTTTCCTATTGATGTAGCCCTAAGCAATGACTGGCGCAAATCACTTTCATGGAAAGGGGTTGCCAAGCTTCCAAAAAACTACGAGTTTCCTGAAATCTCAGCACACATTTTTTCACCCAATCTTGATGACACTTTCAGGTAATGATCAGTACCCCAATCCCACTTGGCTCACCAAATTTCGTTCTTCTAGGTTAAACCGTTCGTTGGCAGTAACAGTTTTAATTTTTAGGTTTCACTCTGTTTTCTCGTATATGGATACATGTAGTTGGAACTCTAAATCAAACACGGTTTGCTCTAGCTCTTGGAAATTTGACAAAAAACAGTAGATCCCAGTTCTATCTCTATGGTTTGTTTCTTATTGATGTAGCCCTAAGCATAGAACGGCGCAAATCTCTTTCAGGGAAAGGTGTTGCCAAGCTACCAAAAAACTACGATTTTCCTGAAATCTCAGCACACATTTTTTCACCAAATTTTAATGACACTTTCAGGTAATGATCAGTACCCAATCCCACTTGGCTCACCAGATTTCGTTCTTCTAGGTTCAACCGATGTTGGCAGTAACAGTTTTAATTTTTAGGTTTCACTCTGTTTTCTCCTATGTGGATACATGTAGTTGGAACTCTAAATCAAACACGGTTTGTACTAGCTCTTTGAAACTTGACACAATAAAGTAGTTCCAAGTTCTATCTCTATGGTTTGTTTCCTATTGATGTAGCCCTAAGCAATGACTGGCGCAAATCACTTTCATGGAAAGGGGTTGCCAAGCTTCCAAAAAACTACGAGTTTCCTGAAATCTCAGCACACATTTTTTCACCCAATCTTGATGACACTTTCAGGTAATGATCAGTACCCAATCCCACTTGGCTCACCAAATTTCGTTCTTCTAGGTTAAACCGTTCGTTGGCAGTAACAGTTTTAATTTTTAGGTTTCACTCTGTTTTCTCCTATATGGATACATGTAGTTGGAACTCAAAATCAAACACGGTTTGTGCTAGCTCTTTGAAACTTGACACAATAAAGTAGTTCCAAGTTCTATCTCTATGGTTTGTTTCCTATTGATGTAGCCCTAAGCAGAGACTGGCGCAAATCCCTTTCATGGAAAGGGTTGGCCAAGCTTCCAAAAAACTTCGAGTTTCCTGAAATCTCAGCACATATTTTTTCACCCAATCTTGGTGACCCTTTCAGGTAATGATCAGTACCCGAATCCCACTTGGCTAACCAAATTTCGTTCTTCTAGGTTAAACAGTTTGTTGGCAGTAACAGTTTTAATTTTTAGGTTTCACTCTGTTTTCTCCTATATGGATACATGTAGTTGGAACTCCAAATCAAACACGGTTTGTGCTAGCTCTTGGAAATTTGACACAAAACAGTAGATCCCAGTTCTATCTCTATGGTTTGTTTCTTATTGATGTAGCCCTAAGCATAGAACGGCGCAAATCTCTTTCAGGGAAAGGTGTTGCCAAGCTACCAAAAAACTACGATTTTTCCTGAAATCTCAGCACACATTTTTTCACCCAATTTTAATGACACTTTCAGGTAATGATCAGTACCCAATCCCACTTGGCTCACCAGATTTCGTTCTTCTAGGTTCAACCGATGTTGGCAGTAACAGTTTTAATTTTTAGGTTTCACTCTGTTTTCTCCTATATGGATACATGTAGTTGGAACTCTAAATCAAACACGGTTTGGGCAAGTTCTTTGAAACTTGACACAATAAAGTAGTTACAAGTTCTATCTCTATGGTTTGTTTCCTATTGATGTAGCCCTAAGCAGAGACCGGCGCAAATCACTTTCATGGAAAGGGGTTGCCAAGCTTCCAAAAAACTACGAGTTTCCTGAAATCTCAGCACACATTTTTTCACCCAATCTTGATGACACTTACATGTCATGATCAGTACACCAATGTCACTTGGCTCACCAAATTTCGTTCTTCTAGGTTAAACCGTTCGTTGGCAGTAACAGTTTTAATTTTTAGGTTTCACTCTGTTTTCTCCTATGTGGATACATGTAGTTGGAACTCTAAATCAAACACGGTTTGTACTAGCTCTTTGAAACTTGACACAATAAAGTAGTTCCAAGTTGTATCTCTATGGTTTGTTTCCTATTGATGTAGCCCTAAGCAATGACTGGCGCAAATCACTTTCATGGAAAGGGGTTGCCAAGCTTCCAAAAAACTACGAGTTTCCTGAAATCTCAGCACACATTTTTTCACCCAATCTTGATGACACTTACATGTCATGATCAGTACACCAATGTCACTTGGCTCACCAAATTTCGTTCTTCTAGGTTAAACCGTTCGTTGGCAGTAACAGTTTTAATTTTTAGGTTTCACTCTGTTTTCTCCTATGTGGATACATGTAGTTGGAACTCTAAATCAAACACGGTTTGTACTAGCTCTTTGAAACTTGACACAATAAAGTAGTTCCAAGTTGTATCTCTATGGTTTGTTTCCTATTGATGTAGCCCTAAGCAATGACTGGCGCAAATCACTTTCATGGAAAGGGGTTGCCAAGCTTCCAAAAAACTACGAGTTTCCTGAAATCTCAGCACACATTTTTTCACCCAATCTTGATGACACTTTCAGCTAATGATCAGTACCCCAATCCCACTTGGCTCACCAAATTTCGTTCTTCTAGGTTAAACCGTTCGTTGGCAGTAACAGTTTTAATTTTTAGGTTTCACTCTGTTTTCTCGTATATGGATACATGTAGTTGGAACTCTAAATCAAACACGGTTTGCTCTAGCTCTTGGAAATTTGACACAAAACAGTAGATCCCAGTTCTATCTCTATGGTTTGTTTCTTATTGATGTAGCCCTAAGCATAGAACGGCGCAAATCTCTTTCAGGGAAAGGTGTTGCCAAGCTACCAAAAAACTACGATTTTCCTGAAATCTCAGCACACATTTTTTCACCCAATTTTAATGACACTTTCAGGTAATGATCAGTACCCAATCCCACTTGGCTCACCAGATTTCGTTCTTCTAGGTTCAACCGATGTTGGCAGTAACAGTTTTAATTTTTAGGTTTCACTCTGTTTTCTCCTATATGGATACATGTAGTTGGAACTCTAAATCAAACACGGTTTGGGCAAGTTCTTTGAAACTTGACACAATAAAGTAGTTACAAGTTCTATCTCTATGGTTTGTTTCCTATTGATGTAGCCCTAAGCAGAGACCGGCGCAAATCACTTTCATGGAAAGGGGTTGCCAAGCTTCCAAAAAACTACGAGTTTCCTGAAATCTCAGCACACATTTTTTCACCCAATCTTGATGACACTTACATGTCATGATCAGTACACCAATGTCACTTGGCTCACCAAATTTCGTTCTTCTAGGTTAAACCGTTCATTGGCAGTAACAGTTTTAATTTTTAGGTTTCACTCTGTTTTCTCCTATGTGGATACATGTAGTTGGAACTCTAAATCAAACACGGTTTGTACTAGCTCTTTGAAACTTGACACAATAAAGTAGTTCCAAGTTCTATCTCTATGGTTTGTTTCCTATTGATGTAGCCCTAAGCAATGACTGGCGCAAATCACTTTCATGGAAAGGGGTTGCCAAGCTTCCAAAAAACTACGAGTTTCCTGAAATCTCAGCACACATTTTTTCACCCAATCTTGATGACACTTTCAGGTAATGATCAGTACCCAATCCCACTTGGCTCACCAAATTTCGTTCTTCTAGGTTAAACCGTTCGTTGGCAGTAACAGTTTTAATTTTTAGGTTTCACTCTGTTTTCTCCTATATGGATACATGTAGTTGGAACTCTAAATCAAACACGGTTTGTGCTAGCTCTTTGAAACTTGACACAATAAAGTAGTTCCAAGTTCTATCTCTATGGCTTGTTTCCTATTGATGTAGCCCTAAGCAGAGACTGGCTCAAATCCCTTTCATGGAAAGGGTTGGCCAAGCTTCCAAAAAACTTCGAGTTTCCTGAAATCTCAGCACATATTTTTTCACCCAATCTTGGTGACCTTTTCAGGTAATGATCAGTACCCGAATCCCACTTGGCTAACCAAATTACGTTCTTCTAGGTTAAACCGTTTGTTGGCAGTAACAGTTTTAATTTTTAGGTTTCACTCTGTTTTCTCCTATATGGATACATGTAGTTGGAACTCCAAATCAAACACGGTTTGTGCTAGCTCTTGGAAATTTGACACAAAACAGTAGATCCCAGTTCTATCTCTATGGTTTGTTTCTTATTGATGTAGCCCTAAGCATAGAACGGCGCAAATCTCTTTCAGGGAAAGGTGTTGCCAAGCTACCAAAAAACTACGATTTTTCCTGAAATCTCAGCACACATTTTTTCACCCAATTTTAATGACACTTTCAGGTAATGATCAGTACCCAATCCCACTTGGCTCACCAGATTTCGTTCTTCTAGGTTCAACCGATGTTGGCAGTAACAGTTTTAATTTTTAGGTTTCACTCTGTTTTCTCCTATATGGATACATGTAGTTGGAACTCTAAATCAAACACGGTTTGGGCAAGTTCTTTGAAACTTGACACAATAAAGTAGTTACAAGTTCTATCTCTATGGTTTGTTTCCTATTGATGTAGCCCTAAGCAGAGACCGGCGCAAATCACTTTCATGGAAAGGGGTTGCCAAGCTTCCAAAAAACTACGAGTTTCCTGAAATCTCAGCACACATTTTTTCACCCAATCTTGATGACACTTACATGTCATGATCAGTACACCAATGTCACTTGGCTCACCAAATTTCGTTCTTCTAGGTTAAACCGTTCGTTGGCAGTAACAGTTTTAATTTTTAGGTTTCACTCTGTTTTCTCCTATGTGGATACATGTAGTTGGAACTCTAAATCAAACACGGTTTGTACTAGCTCTTTGAAACTTGACACAATAAAGTAGTTCCAAGTTGTATCTCTATGGTTTGTTTCCTATTGATGTAGCCCTAAGCAATGACTGGCGCAAATCACTTTCATGGAAAGGGGTTGCCAAGCTTCCAAAAAACTACGAGTTTCCTGAAATCTCAGCACACATTTTTTCACCCAATCTTGATGACACTTACATGTCATGATCAGTACACCAATGTCACTTGGCTCACCAAATTTCGTTCTTCTAGGTTAAACCGTTCGTTGGCAGTAACAGTTTTAATTTTTAGGTTTCACTCTGTTTTCTCCTATGTGGATACATGTAGTTGGAACTCTAAATCAAACACGGTTTGTACTAGCTCTTTGAAACTTGACACAATAAAGTAGTTCCAAGTTGTATCTCTATGGTTTGTTTCCTATTGATGTAGCCCTAAGCAATGACTGGCGCAAATCACTTTCATGGAAAGGGGTTGCCAAGCTTCCAAAAAACTACGAGTTTCCTGAAATCTCAGCACACATTTTTTCACCCAATCTTGATGACACTTTCAGCTAATGATCAGTACCCCAATCCCACTTGGCTCACCAAATTTCGTTCTTCTAGGTTAAACCGTTCGTTGGCAGTAACAGTTTTAATTTTTAGGTTTCACTCTGTTTTCTCGTATATGGATACATGTAGTTGGAACTCTAAATCAAACACGGTTTGCTCTAGCTCTTGGAAATTTGACACAAAACAGTAGATCCCAGTTCTATCTCTATGGTTTGTTTCTTATTGATGTAGCCCTAAGCATAGAACGGCGCAAATCTCTTTCAGGGAAAGGTGTTGCCAAGCTACCAAAAAACTACGATTTTCCTGAAATCTCAGCACACATTTTTTCACCCAATTTTAATGACACTTTCAGGTAATGATCAGTACCCAATCCCACTTGGCTCACCAGATTTCGTTCTTCTAGGTTCAACCAATGTTGGCAGTAACAGTTTTAATATTTAGGTTTCACTCTGTTTTCTCCTATATGGATACATGTAGTTGGAACTCTAAATCAAACACGGTTTGGGCAAGTTCTTTGAAACTTGACACAATAAAGTAGTTACAAGTTCTATCTCTATGGTTTGTTTCCTATTGATGTAGCCCTAAGCAGAGACCGGCGCAAATCACTTTCATGGAAAGGGGTTGCCAAGCTTCCAAAAAACTACGAGTTTCCTGAAATCTCAGCACACATTTTTTCACCCAATCTTGATGACACTTACATGTCATGATCAGTACACCAATGTCACTTGGCTCACCAAATTTCGTTCTTCTAGGTTAAACCGTTCGTTGGCAGTAACAGTTTTAATTTTTAGGTTTCACTCTGTTTTCTCCTATGTGGATACATGTAGTTGGAACTCTAAATCAAACACGGTTTGTACTAGCTCTTTGAAACTTGACACAATAAAGTAGTTCCAAGTTGTATCTCTATGGTTTGTTTCCTATTGATGTAGCCCTAAGCAATGACTGGCGCAAATCACTTTCATGGAAAGGGGTTGCCAAGCTTCCAAAAAACTACGAGTTTCCTGAAATCTCAGCACACATTTTTTCACCCAATCTTGATGACACTTACATGTCATGATCAGTACACCAATGTCACTTGGCTCACCAAATTTCGTTCTTCTAGGTTAAACCGTTCGTTGGCAGTAACAGTTTTAATTTTTAGGTTTCACTCTGTTTTCTCCTATGTGGATACATGTAGTTGGAACTCTAAATCAAACACGGTTTGTACTAGCTCTTTGAAACTTGACACAATAAAGTAGTTCCAAGTTGTATCTCTATGGTTTGTTTCCTATTGATGTAGCCCTAAGCAATGACTGGCGCAAATCACTTTCATGGAAAGGGGTTGCCAAGCTTCCAAAAAACTACGAGTTTCCTGAAATCTCAGCACACATTTTTTCACCCAATCTTGATGACACTTTCAGCTAATGATCAGTACCCCAATCCCACTTGGCTCACCAAATTTCGTTCTTCTAGGTTAAACCGTTCGTTGGCAGTAACAGTTTTAATTTTTAGGTTTCACTCTGTTTTCTCGTATATGGATACATGTAGTTGGAACTCTAAATCAAACACGGTTTGCTCTAGCTCTTGGAAATTTGACACAAAACAGTAGATCCCAGTTCTATCTCTATGGTTTGTTTCTTATTGATGTAGCCCTAAGCATAGAACGGCGCAAATCTCTTTCAAGGAAAGGTGTTGCCAAGCTACCAAAAAACTACGATTTTCCTGAAATCTCAGCACACATTTTTTCACCCAATTTTAATGACACTTTCAGGTAATGATCAGTACCCAATCCCACTTGGCTCACCAGATTTCGTTCTTCTAGGTTCAACCGATGTTGGCAGTAACAGTTTTAATTTTTAGGTTTCACTCTGTTTTCTCCTATATGGATACATGTAGTTGGAACTCTAAATCAAACACGGTTTGGGCAAGTTCTTTGAAACTTGACACAATAAAGTAGTTACAAGTTCTATCTCTATGGTTTGTTTCCTATTGATGTAGCCCTAAGCAGAGACCGGCGCAAATCACTTTCATGGAAAGGGGTTGCCAAGCTTCCAAAAAACTACGAGTTTCCTGAAATCTCAGCACACATTTTTTCACCCAATCTTGATGACACTTACATGTCATGATCAGTACACCAATGTCACTTGGCTCACCAAATTTCGTTCTTCTAGGTTAAACCGTTCATTGGCAGTAACAGTTTTAATTTTTAGGTTTCACTCTGTTTTCTCCGATGTGGATACATGTAGTTGGAACTCTAAATCAAACACGGTTTGTACTAGCTCTTTGAAACTTGACACAATAAAGTAGTTCCAAGTTCTATCTCTATGGTTTGTTTCCTATTGATGTAGCCCTAAGCAATGACTGGCGCAAATCACTTTCATGGAAAGGGGTTGCCAAGCTTCCAAAAAACTACGAGTTTCCTGAAATCTCAGCACACATTTTTTCACCCAATCTTGATGACACTTTCAGGTAATGATCAGTACCCAATCCCACTTGGCTCACCAAATTTCCTTCTTCTAGGTTAAACCGTTCGTTGGCAGTAACAGTTTTAATTTTTAGGTTTCACTCTGTTTTCTCCTATATGGATACATGTATTTGGAACTCTAAATCAAACACGGTTTGTGCTAGCTCTTTGAAACTTGACACAATAAAGTAGTTCCAAGTTCTATCTCTATGGTTTGTTTCCTATTGATGTAGCCCTAAGCAGAGACTGGCGCAAATCCCTTTCATGGAAAGGGTTGGCCAAGCTTCCAAAAAACTACGAGTTTCCTGAAATCTCAGCACACATTTTTTCACCCAATCTTGGTGACCCTTTCAGGTAATGATCAGTACCCGAGTCCCACTTGGCTAACCAAATTTCGTTCTTCTAGGTTAAACCGTTCGTTGGCAGTAACAGTTTTAATTTTTAGGTTTCACTCTGTTTTCTCGTATATGGATACATGTAGTTGGAACTCCAAATCAAACACGGTTTGTGCTAGCTCTTTGAAACTTGACACAATGAAGTAGTTCCAAGTTCTGTCTCTATGGTTTGTTTCCTATTGATATAGCCCTAAGCAGAGACCAGCGCAAATCACTTTCATGGAAAGGGGTTGCCAACCTTCCAAAAAACTAAGAGTTTCGTGAAATCTCAGCACACGTTTTTTCACCCAAACTTGATGACACTTTCAGGCAATGATCAGTACCCCAATCACACTTGGCTCACCAAATTTCGTTCTTCTAGGTTAAACTGTTCGTTGGCAGTAACAGTTTTAATTTTTAGGTTTCACTCTGTTTTCTCCTTTATGGATACATGTATTTGGAACTCTAAATCAAACACGGTTTGTGCTAGCTCTTTGAAACTTGACACAATAAAGTACTCCCACGTTCTACCTCTATGGTTTGTTTCCTATTGATGTAGTCCTAAGTAGAGACTGGCGAAAAATCACTTTCATGGAAAGGGGTTGCCAAGCTTCCAAAAAACTACAAGTTTCCTGAAATCTCAGCACAAATTTTTTCACCCAATCTTGATGACACATACATGTCATGATCAGTACACCAATGTCACTTGGCTCACCAAATTTCGTTCTTCTAGGTTAAACCGTTCGTTGGCAGTAACAGTTTTAATTTTTAGGTTTCACTCTGTTTTCTCCAATATAGATACATGTAGTTGGAAGTCTAAATCAAACACGGTTTGTGCTAGCTCTTTGAAACTTGACACAATAAAGTAGTGCCAAGTTCTATCTCTATGGTTTGTTTCCTATTGATGTAGCCCTAAGCAGAGACCGGCGCTAATCACTTTCATGGAAAGGGGTTGCGAAGCTTCCAAAAATCTACGAGTTTCCTGAAATCTCAGCACACACTTTTCTCCCAAACTTGATGACACTTACAGGTAATGATCATTACCCCAATGCCACTTGGCTCACCAAATTTCGTTCTTCTAGGTTAAACCGTTCGTTGGCAGTAACAGTTTTAATTTTTACGTTTCACTCTGTTTTCTCCTATATGGATACATGTAGTTGGAACTCTAAATCAAACACGGTTTGTGCTAGCTCTTTAAAATTTGACACAAAAAAGTAGTTCCAAGTTCTATCTCTATGGTTTGTTTCTTATTGATGTAGCCATAAGCAGAGAACGGCGCAAATCACTTTCATGGAAAGGGGTTGCCAAGCTTCCAAAAAACTACGAGTTTCCTGAAATCTCAGCACACATTTTTTTTCACCCAATCTTGATGACACTTTCAGGTAATGATCAGTACCCCAATCCCACTTGGCACACCAAATTTCGTTCTTCTAGGTTAAACCGTTCCTTGGCAGTAAGAGTTTTAATTTTTAGGTTTCACTCTGTTTTCTCCAATATGGATACATGTAGTTGGAACTCTAAATCAAACACAGTTTGTGCTAGCTCTTTGAAACTTGACACAATAAAGTAGTTCCAAGTTCTATCTCTATGGTTTGTTTCCTATTGATGTAGCCCTAAGCAGAGACTTGCACAAATCACTTTCATGGAAAGGGGTTGCGAAGCTTCCAAAAAACTACGAGTTTCCTGAAATCTTAGAGGACATTTTTTCACCCAATCATGATGGCACTTACAGGTAATGATCAGTACCCCAATGCCACTGGGCTCTCCATTTCGTTCTTCTTGGTTAAACCGTTCGTTGGCAGTAACAGTTTTAATTTTTAGGTTTCTCTGTTTTCTCATATATGGATACATGTATTTGGAACTCTAAATCAAATACGGTTTGTGCTAGCTCTTTGAAACTTGACACAATAAAGTAGTTCCAAGATCTATCTCTATGGTTTGTTTCCTATTGATGTAGCCCTAAGCAGAGACTTGCATAAATCACTTTCATGGAAAGGGGTTGCCAAGCTTCCAAAAATCTACGAGTTTCCTGAAATCTCAGCACACATTTTTTCTCCCAATCTTGAAAACACTTACAGGTAATGATCAGTACCCCAAAGCCACTTGGCTCACCAAATTTCGTTCTTCTAGGTTAAACCGTTCGTTGGCAGTAACAGTTTTAATTTTTAGGTTTCTCTGTTTTCTCATATATGGATACATGTATTTGGAACTCTAAATCAAATACGGTTTGTGCTAGCTCTTTGAAACTTGACACAATAAAGTAGTTCCAAGATCTATCTCTATGGTTTGTTTCCTATTGATGTAGCCCTAAGCAGAGACTTGCATAAATCACTTTCATGGAAAGGGGTTGCCAAGCTTCCAAAAATCTACGAGTTTCCTGAAATCTCAGCACACATTTTTTCTCCCAATCTTGAAAACACTTACAGGTAATGATCAGTACCCCAAAGCCACTTGGCTCACCAAATTTCGTTCTTCTAGGTTAAACCGTTCGTTGGCAGTAACAGTTTTAATTTTTAGGTTTCACTCTGTTTTCTCCTATATGGATACATGTAGTTGGAACTCTAAATCAAACACGGTTTGTGCTAGCTCTTTGAAACTTGACACAATAAATAGTTCCAAGTTCTGTCTCTATGGTTTGTTTCCTATTGATGTAGCCCTAAGCAGAGACTGGCGCAAATCACTTTCATAGAAAGGGGTTGCCAAGTTTCCAAAAAATTACGAGTTTCCTGAAATCTCAGCACACATTTTTTCACCCTATCTTGATGACACATTCAGGTAATGATCAGTAACCCAATCCCACTTGGCACACCAAATTTCGTTCTTCTAGGTTAAACCGTTCCTTGGCAGTAACAGTTTAAATTTTTAGGTTTCACTCTGTTTTCTCCTTTATGGATACATGTATTTGGAACTCTAAATCAAACACGGTTTGTGCTAGCTCTTTGAAACTTGACACAATAAAGTACTCCCACGTTCTACCTCTATGGTTTGTTTCCTATTGATGTAGTCCTAAGTAGAGACTGGCGAAAAATCACTTTCATGGAAAGGGGTTGCCAAGCTTCCAAAAAACTACAAGTTTCCTGAAATCTCAGCACAAATTTTTTCACCCAATCTTGATGACACATACATGTCATGATCAGTACACCAATGTCTCTTGGCTCACCAAATTTCGTTCTTCTAGGTTAACCCGTTCGTTGGCAGTAACAGTTTTAATTTTTAGGTTTCACTCTGTTTTCTCCAATATAGATACATGTAGTTGGAAGTCTAAATCAAACACGGTTTGTGCTAGCTCTTTGAAACTTGACACAATAAAGTAGTGCCAAGTTCTATCTCTATGGTTTGTTTCCTATTGATGTAGCCCTAAGCAGAGACCGGCGCTAATCACTTTCATGGAAAGGGGTTGCGAAGCTTCCAAAAATCTACGAGTTTCCTGAAATCTCAGCACACACTTTTCTCCCAAACTTGATGACACTTACAGGTAATGATCATTACCCCAATGCCACTTGGCTCACCAAATTTCGTTCTTCTAGGTTAAACCGTTCGTTGTCAGTAACAGTTTTAATTTTTACGTTTCACTCTGTTTTCTCCTATATGGATACATGTAGTTGGAACTCTAAATCAAACACGGTTTGCGCTAGCTCTTTAAAATTTGACACAAAAAAGTAGTTCCAAGTTCTATCTCTATGGTTTGTTTCTTATTGATGTAGCCATAAGCAGAGAACGGCGCAAATCACTTTAATGGAAAGGGGTTGCCAAGCTTCCAAAAAACTACGAGTTTCCTGAAATATCAGCACACATTTTTTTCACCCAATCTTGATGACACTTTCAGGTAATGATCAGTACCCCAATCCCACTTGGCACACCAAATTTCGTTCTTCTAGGTTAAACCGTTCCTTGGCAGTAAGAGTTTTAATTTTTAGGTTTCACTCTGTTTTCTCCAATATGGATACATGTAGTTGGAACTCTAAATCAAACACAGTTTGTGCTAGCTCTTTGAAACTTGACACAATAAAGTAGTTCCAAGTTCTATCTCTATGGTTTGTTTCCTATTGATGTAGTCCTAAGCAGAGACTTGCACAAATCACTTTCATGGAAAGGGGTTGCCAAGCTTCCAAAAAACTACGAGTTTCCTGAAATCTTAGAGGACATTTTTTCACCCAATCATGATGGCACTTACAGGTAATGATCAGTACCCCAATGCCACTGGGCTCTCCATTTCGTTCTTCTTGGTTAAACCGTTCGTTGGCAGTAACAGTTTTAATTTTTAGGATTCTCTGTTTTCTCATATATGGATACATGTATTTGGAACTCTAAATCAAATACGGTTTGTGCTAGCTCTTTGAAACTTGACACAATAAAGTAGTTCCAAGATCTATCTCTATGGTTTGTTTCCTATTGATGTAGCCCTAAGCAGAGACTTGCATAAATCACTTTCATGGAAAGGGGTTGCCAAGCTTCCAAAAATCTACGAGTTTCCTGAAATCTCAGCACACATTTTTTCTCCCAATCTTGAAAACACTTACAGGTAATGATCAGTACCCCAAAGCCACTTGGCTCACCAAATTTCGTTCTTCTAGGTTAAACCGTTCGTTGGCAGTAACAGTTTTAATTTTTAGGTTTCACTCTGTTTTCTCCTATATGGATACATGTAGTTGGAACTCTAAATCAAACATGGTTTGTGCTAGCTCTTTGAAACTTGACACAATAAAGTAGTTCCAAGTTCTATCTCTATGGTTTGTTTCCTATTGATGTAGTCCTAAGTAGAGACCGGCGCTAATCACTTTCATGGAAAAGGGTTGCGAAGCTTCCAAAAATCTACGAGTTTCCTAAAATCTCAGCACACATTTTTCTCCCAATCTTGATGACACTTACAGGTAATGATCAGTACCCCAATGCCACTTGGCTCACCAAATTTCGTTCTTCTAGGTTAAACCGTTCGTTGGCAGTAACAGTTTTAATTTTTAGGTTTAATTTTTAGGTTTCACTCTGTTTTCTCCTATATGGATACACGTAGTTGGAACTCTAAACCAAACACGGTTTGTGCTAGCTCTTTGAAACTTGACACAATAAAGTAGTTCCAAGTTCTATCTCTATGGTTTGTTTCCTATTGATGTAGCCCTAAGCAGAGAAAAGCGCAAATCACTTTCATGGAAAGGGGTTGCCAAGCTTCCAAAAAACTACCAGTTTCCTGAAATCTCAGCACATATTTTTTCACCCAATCTTGATGACACTTTCAGGTAATGATCAGTACCCCAATCACACTTGGCTCACCAAATTTCGTTCTTCTAGGTTAAACTGTGCATTGGCAGTAACAGTTTTAATTTTTAGGTTTCACTCTGTTTTCTCCTATATGGTAAATGTAGTTGGAACTCTAAATCAAACACGGTTTGTGCTAGCTCTTTGAAACTTGACACAATAAAGTAGTTCCAAGTTCTATCTCTATGGTTTGTTTCCTATTGATGTAGCCCTACGGAGAGACTGGCGCAAATCACTTTCATGGAAATGGGTTGCCAAGCTTCCAAAAAACTACGAGTTTCCTGAAATATCAGCACACATTTTTTCACCCTGTCTTGATGACACTTTCAGGTAATGATCAGTACCCCAATCCCACTTGGCACACCAAATTTCGTTCTTCTAGGTTAAACTTTCCTTGGCAGTAACAGTTTTAATTTTTAGGATTCACTCTGTTTTCTCCTATATGGATACATGTAGTTGGAACTCTAAATCAAACACAGTTTGTGCTAGCTCTTTGAAACTTGACACAATAAAGTACTTCCAAGTTCTATCTCTATGATTTGTTTCCTATTGATGTAGTCCTAAGCAGAGACTGGCGCAAATCACTTTCATGGAAAGGGGTTGCCAAGCTTCCAAAAAACTGTGAGTTTCCTGAAATCTCAGCATACATTTTTTCACCCTGTCTTGATGACACATGCATGTCATGATCAGTACACCAATGTCACTTGGCTCTCCAAATTTCGTTCTTCTAGGTTAAACCGTTCGTTGGCAGTAACAGTTTTAATTTTTAGGTTTCCCTCTGTTTTATCCAATATGGATACATGTAGTTGGAACTCTAAATCAAACACGGTTTGTGCTAGCTCTTTGAAACTTGACACAATAAAGTAGCTCCAAGTTCTATCTCTATGGTTTTTTCTTATTGATGTAGCCCTAAGCAGAGAATGGCGCAAATCACTTTCATGGAAAGGGGTTGCCAAGCTTCCAAAAAACTACGAGTTTCCTGAAATCTCAGCACACATTTTTTCACACAATCTTGATGACACTTTCAGGTAATGATCAGTACCCAATCCCACTTAGCTCACCAGATTTCGTTCTTCTAGGTTAACCCGTTCATTGGCAGTAACAGTTTTAATTTTTAGATTTCACTCTGTTTTCTCCTATATGGATACATGTAGTTGGAACTCCAAATCAAACACGGTTTGTGCTAGCTCTTTGAAACTTGACACAATAAAGTACTTCCAAGTTCTATCTCTATGGTTTGTTTCCTATTGATGTAGCCCTAAGCAGAGACTGGCGCAAATCACTTTCATGGAAAGGGGTTGCCAAGCTTCCAAAAAACTACAAGTTTCCTGAAATCTCAGCACACATTTTTTAACCCAATCTTGATGACACTTTCAGGTAATGATCAGTACCCCAATGCCACTTGGCTCACCAAATTTGGTTCTTCTAGGTTAAACCGTTCGTTGGCAGTAACAGTTTTAATTTTTAGGTTTCACTCTGTTTTCTCCAATATGGATACATGTAGTTGGAACTCTAAATCAAACACGGTTTGCGCTAGCTCTTTGAAACTTGACACAATAAAGTAGTTCCAAGTTCTATCGGTAAGGTTTGTTTCCTATTGATGTAGCCCTAAGCAGAGAACGGCGCAAATCACTTTCATGGAAAGGGGTTGCCAAGCTTCCAAAAAACTACGAGTTTCCTGAAATATCAGCACACATTTTTTCACCCTGTCCTGATGACACTTTCAGGTAATGATCAGTACCCCAATCCCACTTGGCACACCAAATTTCGTTCTTCTAGGTTAAACTTTCCTTGGCAGTAACAGTTTTAATTTTTAGGATTCACTCTGTTTTCTCCTATATGGATACATGTAGTTGGAACTCTAAATCAAACACGGTTTGTGCTAGCTCTTTGAAACTTGACACAATAAAGTAGTTCCAAGTTCTGTCTCTATGGTTTGTTTCCTATTGATATAGCCCTAAGCAGAGACCAGCGCAAATCACATTCATGGAAAGGGGTTGCCAAGCTTCCAAAAAACTAAGAGTTTCGTGAAATCTCAGCACACGTTTTTTCACCCAAACTTGATGACACTTTCAGGTAATGATCAGTACCCCAATCACACTTGGCTCACCAAATTTCGTTCTTCTAGGTTAAACTGTTTGTTGGCAGTAACAGTTTTAATTTTTAGGTTTCACTCTGTTTTCTCCTATATGGATACATGTAGTTGGAACTCTAAATCAAACAGGGTTTGTGCTAGCTCTTTGAAACTTGACACAATAAATACTTCCAAGTTCTGTCTCTATGGTTTGTTTCCTATTGATGTAGCCCTAAGCAGAGACTGGCGCAAATCACTTTCATAGAAAGGGGTTGCCAAGCTTCCAAAAACTACGAGTTTCCTGAAATCTCAGCACATATTTTTTCACCCTATCTTGATGACGCATTCAGGTAATGATCAGTAACCCAATCCCACTTGGCACACCAAATTTCGTTCTTCTAGGTTAAACCGTTCCTTGGCAGTAACAGTTTTAATTTTTAGGTTTCACTCTGTTTTCTCCTTTATGGATACATGTAGTTGGAACTCTAAATCAAACACGGTTTGTGCTAGGTCTTTGAAACTTGACACAATAAAGTACTCCCACGTTCTACCTCTATGGTTTGTTTCCTATTGATGTAGTCCTAAGTAGAGACTGGCGCAAATCACTTTCATGGAAAGGCGTTGCCAAGCTTCCAAAAAACTGTGAGTTTCCTGAAATCTCAGCACAAATTTTTTCACCCAATCTTGATGACACATCCATGTCATGATCAGTACACCAATGTCACTTGGCTCACCAAATTTCGTTCTTCTAGGTAAAACCGTTCGTTGGCAGTAACAGTTTTAATTTTTACGTTTCACTCTGTTTTCTCCTATATGGATACATGTAGTTGGAACTCTAAATCAAACACGGTTTGCGCTAGCTCTTTAAAATTTGACACAAAAAAGTAGTTCCAAGTTCTATCTCTATGGTTTGTTTCTTATTGATGTAGCCATAAGCAGAGAACGGCGCAAATCACTTTCATGGAAAGGGGTTGCCAAGCTTCCAAAAAACTTCGAGTTTCCTGAAATCTCAGCACACACTTTTTTCACCCAATCTTGATGACACTTTCAGGTAATGATCAGTACCCCAATCCCACTTGGCACACCAAATTTCGTTCTTCTAGGTTAAACCGTTCCTTGGCAGTAAGAGTTTTAATTTTTAGGTTTCACTCTGTTTTCTCCAATATGGATACATGTAGTTGGAACTCTAAATCAAACACAGTTTGTGCTAGCTCTTTGAAACTTGACACAATAAAGTAGTTCCAAGTTCTATCTCTATGGTTTGTTTCCTATTGATGTAGCCCTAAGCAGAGACTTGCACAAATCACTTTCATGGAAAGGGGTTGCCAGGCTTCCAAAAAACTACGAGTTTCCTGAAATCTTAGCAGACATTTTTTCACCCAATCATGATGGCACTTACAGGTAATGATCAGTACCCCAATGCCACTGGGCTCTCCAAATTTCGTTCTTCTAGGTTAAACCGTTCGTTGGAAGTAACAGTTTTAATTTTTAGGTTTCTCTGTTTTCTCCTATATGGATACATGTATTTGGAACTCTAAATCAAACATGGTTTGTGCTAGCTCTTTGAAACTTGACACAATAAAGTAGTTCCAAGTTCTATCTCTATGGTTTGTTTCCTATTGATGTAGCCCTAAGTAGAGACCGGCGCTAATCACTTTCATGGAAAGGGGTTGCGAAGCTTCCAAAAATCTACGAGTTTCCTGAAATCTCAGCACACATTTTTCTCCCAATCTTGATGACACTTACAGGTAATGATCAGTACCCCAATGCCACTTGGCTCACCAAATTTCGTTCTTCTAGGTTAAACCGTTCGTTGGCAGTGACAGTTTTAATTTTTATGTTTAATTTTTAGGTTTCACTCTGTTTTCTCCTATATGGATACATGTAGTTGGAACTCTAAACCAAACACGGTTTGTACTAGCTCTTTGAAATTGACACAATAAAGTAGTTACAAGTTCTATCTCTATGATTTGTTTCCTATTGATGTAGCCCTAAGCAGAGACCGGCGCAAATCACTTTCATGGAAAGGGGTTGCGAAGCTTCCAAAAAACTACGAGTTTCCTGAAATCTCAGCACACATTTTTTCACCCAATCTTGATGAAACGTTCAGGTAATGATCAGTACGCCAATCCCACTTGGCTCACCAAATTTCGTACTTCTAGGTTAAACCGTTCGTTGGCAGTAACAGTATTAATTTTTAGGTTCACTCTGTTTTCTCCTATATGGTAAATGTAGTTGGAACTCTAAATCAAACACGGTTTGTGCTAGCTCTTTGAAACTTGACACAATAAAGTAGTTCCAAGTTCTATCTCTATGGTTTTTTTCCTATTGATGTAGCCCTACGGAGAGACTGGCGCAAATCACTTTCATGGAAATGGGTTGCCAAGCTTCCAAAAAACTACGAGTTTCCTGAAATATCAGCACACATTTTTTCACCCTGTCTTGATGACACTTTCAGGTAATGATCAGTACCCCAATCACACTTGGCACACCAAATTTCGTTCTTCTAGGTTAAACTTTCCTTGGCAGTAACAGTTTTAATTTTTAGGATTCACTCTGTTTTCTCCTATATGGATACATGTAGTTGGAACTCTAAATCAAACACAGTTTGTGCTAGCTCTTTGAAACTTGACACAATAAAGTACTTCCAAGTTCTATCTCTATGGTTTGTTTCCTATTGATGTAGTCCTAAGCAGAGACTGGCGCAAATCACTTTCATGGAAAGGGGTTGCCAAGCTTCCAAAAAACTGTGAGTTTCCTGAAATCTCAGCATACATTTTTTCACCCTGTCTTGATGACACATGCATGTCATGATCAGTACACCAATGTAACTTGGCTCTCCAAATTTCGTTCTTCTAGGTTAAACCGTTCGTTGGCAGTAACAGTTTTAATTTTTAGGTTTCCCTCTGTTTTATCCAATATGGATACATGTAGTTGGAACTCTAAATCAAACACGGTTTGTGCTAGCTCTTTGAAACTTGACACAATAAAGTAGCTCCAAGTTCTATCTCTATGGTTTTTTCTTATTGATGTAGCCCTAAGCAGAGCCCGGCACAAATCACTTTCATGGAAAGGGGTTGCCAAGCTTCCAAAAAACTACGAGTTTCCTGAAATCTCAGCACACATTTTTTCACACAATCTTGATGACACTTTCAGGTAATGATCAGTACCCAATCCCACTTAGCTCACCAGATTTCGTTCTTCTAGGTTAACCCGTTCATTGGCAGTAACAGTTTTAATTTTTAGATTTCACTCTGTTTTCTCCTATATGGATACATGTAGTTGGAACTCCAAATGAAACACGGTTTGTGCTAGCTCTTTGAAACTTGACGCAATAAAGTACTTCCAAGTTCTATCTCTATGGTTTGTTTCCTATTGATGTAGCCCTAAGCAGAGACTGGCGCAAATCACTTTCATGGAAAGGGGTTGCCAAGCTTCCAAAAAACTACAAGTTTCCTGAAATCTCAGCACACATTTTTTAACCCAATCTTGATGACACTTTCAGGTAATGATCAGTACCCCAATGCCACTTGGCTCACCAAATTTGGTTCTTCTAGGTTAAACCGTTCGTTGGCAGTAACAGTTTTAATTTTTAGGTTTCACTCTGTTTTCTCCAATATGGATACATGTAGTTGGAACTCTAAATCAAACACCGTTTGCGCTAGCTCTTTGAAACTTGACACAATAAAGTAGTTCCAAGTTCTATCGGTAAGGTTTGTTTCCTATTGATGTAGCCCTAAGCAGAGAACGGCGCAAATCACTTTCATGGAAAGGGGTTGCCAAGCTTCCAAAAAACTACGAGTTTCCTGAAATATCAGCACACATTTTTTCACCCTGTCCTGATGACACTTTCAGGTAATGATCAGTACCCCAATCCCACTTGGCACACCAAATTTCGTTCTTCTAGGTTAAACTTTCCTTGGCAGTAACAGTTTTAATTTTTAGGATTCACTCTGTTTTCTCCTATATGGATACATGTAGTTGGAACTCTAAATCAAACACGGTTTGTGCTAGCTCTTTGAAACTTGACACTATAAAGTAGTTCCAAATTCTGTCTCTATGGTTTGTTTCCTATTGATATAGCCCTAAGCAGAGACCAGCGCAAATCACTTTCATGGAAAGGGGTTGCCAAGCTTCCAAAAAACTAAGAGTTTCGTGAAATCTCAGCACACGTTTTTTCACCCAAACTTGATGACACTTTCAGGTAATGATCAGTACCCCAATCACACTTGGCTCACCAAATTTCGTTCTTCTAGGTTAAACTGTTTGTTGGCAGTAACAGTTTTAATTTTTAGGTTTCACTCTGTTTTCTCCTATATGGATACATGTAGTTGGAACTCTAAATCAAACAGGGTTTGTGCTAGCTCTTTGAAACTTGACACAATAAATAGTTCCAAGTTCTGTCTCTATGGTTTGTTTCCTATTGATGTAGCCCTAAGCAGAGACTGGCGCAAATCACTTTCATAGAAAGGGGTTGCCAAGCTTCCAAAAACTACGAGTTTCCTGAAATCTCAGCACATATTTTTTCACCCTATCTTGATGACGCATTCAGGTAATGATCAGTAACCCAATCCCACTTGGCACACCAAATTTCGTTCTTCTAGGTTAAACCGTTCCTTGGCAGTAACAGTTTTAATTTTTAGGTTTCACTCTGTTTTCTCCTTTATGGATACATGTAGTTGGAACTCTAAATCAAACACGGTTTGTGCTAGGTCTTTGAAACTTGACACAATAAAGTACTCCCACGTTCTACCTCTATGGTTTGTTTCCTATTGATGTAGTCCTAAGTAGAGACTGGCGCAAATCACTTTCATGGAACGGGGTTGCCAAGCTTCCAAAAAACTACAAGTTTCCTGAAATCTCAGCACAAATTTTTTCACCCAATCTTGATGACACATCCATGTCATGATCAGTACACCAATGTCACTTGGCTCACCAAATTTCGTTCTTCTAGGTTAAACTGTTCGTTGGCAGTAACAGTTTTAATTTTTAGGTTTCACTCTGTTTTCTCCTATATAGATACATGTAGTTGGAAGTCTAAATCAAACACGGTTTGTGCTAGCTCTTTGAAACTTGACACAATAAAGTAGTGCCAAGTTCTATCTCTATGGTTTGTTTCCTATTGATGTAGCCCTAAGCAGAGTCCGGCGCTAATCACTTTCATGGAAAGGGGTTGCGAAGCTTCCAAAAATCTACGAGTTTCCTGAAATCTCAGCACACACTTTCCTCCCAAACTTGATGACACTTACAGGTAATGATCATTACCCCAATGCCACTTGGCTCACCAAATTTCGTTCTTCTAGGTTAAACCGTTCGTTGGCAGGAACAGTTTAAATTTTTACGTTTCACTCTGTTTTCTCCTATATGGTAAATGTAGTTGGAACTCTAAATCAAACACAGTTTGCGCTAGCTCTTTAAAATTTGACACAAAAAAGTAGTTCCAAGTTCTATCTCTATGGTTTGTTTCTTATTGATGTAGCCATAAGCAGAGAACGGTGCAAATCACTTTCATGGAAAGGGGTTGCCAAGCTTCCAAAAAACTACGAGTTTCCTGAAATCTCAGCACACACTTTTTTCACCCAATCTTGATGGCACTTTCAGGTAATGATCAGTACCCCAATCCCACTTGGCACACCAAATTTTATTCTTCTAGGTTAAACCGTTCGTTGGCAGTAACAGTTTCAATTTTTAGGTTTCACTCTGTTTTCTCCAATATGGATACATGTAGTTGGAACTCTAAATCAAACACAGTTTGTGCTAGCTCTTTCAAACTTGACACAATAAAGTAGTTCCAAGTTCTATCTCTATGGTTTGTTTCCTATTGATGTAGCCCTAAGCAGAGACTTGCACAAATCACTTTCATGGAAAGGGGTTGCCAAGCTTCCAAAAAACTACGAGTTTCCTGAAATCTTAGCAGACATTTTTTCACCCAATCATGATGGCACTTACAGGTAATGATCAGTACCCCAATGCCACTGGGCTCTCCAAATTTCGTTCTTCTAGGTTAAACCGTTCGTTGGCAGTAACAGTTTTAATTTTTGGGTTTCTCTGTTTTCTCCTATATGGATACATGTATTTGGAACTCTAAATCAAACATGGTTTGTGCTAGCTCTTTGAAACTTGACACAATAAAGTAGTTCCAAGTTCTATCTCTATGGTTTGTTTCCTATTGATGTAGCCCTAAGTAGAGACCGGCGCTAATCACTTTCATGGAAAGGGGTAGCGAAGCTTCCAAAAATCTACGAGTTTCCTGAAATCTCAGCACACATTTTTCTCCCAATCTTGATGACACTTACAGGTAATGATCAGTACCCCAATGCCACTTGGCTCACCAAATTTCGTTCTTCTAGGTTAAACCGTTCGTTGGCAGTGACAGTTTTAATTTTTAGGTTTAATTTTTAGGTTTCACTCTGTTTTCTCCTATATGGATACATGTAGTTGGAACTCTAAACCAAACACGGTTTGTACTAGCTCTTTGAAATTGACACAATAAAGTAGTTACAAGTTCTATCTCTATGGTTTGTTTCCTATTGATGTAGCCCTAAGCAGAGACCGGCACAAATCACTTTCATGGAAAGGGGTTGCGAAGCTTCCAAAAAACTACGAGTTTCCTGAAATCTCAGCACACATTTTTTCACCCAATCTTGATGAAACGTTCAGGTAATGATCAGTACGCCAATCCCACTTGGCTCACCAAATTTCGTTCTTCTAGGTTAAACCTTTCGTTGGCAGTAACAGTTATAATTTTTAGGTTTCACTGTTTTCTCCTTATGGATACATGTAGTTGGAACTCTAAATCAAACACGGTTTGTGCTAGCTCTTTGAAACTACACAATAAAGTAGTTCCAAGTTCTATCTCTATGGTTTGTTTCCTATTGATGTAGCCCTAAGCATAGAAAAGCGCAAATCACTTTCATGGAAAGGGGTTGCCAAGCTTCCAAAAAACTACGAGTTTCCTGAAATCTCAGCACACATTTTTTCACCCAATCTTGATGACACTTTCAGGTAATGATCAGTACCCCAATCACACTTGGCTCACCAAATTTCGTTCTTCTAGGTTAAACTGTTCGTTGGCAGTAACAGTTTTAATTTTTAGGTTTCACTCTGTTTTCTCCTATATGGTAAATGTAGTTGGAACTCTAAATCAAACACGGTTTGTGCTAGCTCTTTGAAACTTGACACAATAAAGTAGTTCCAAGTTCTATCTCTATGGTTTGTTTCCTATTGATGTAGCCCTACGGAGAGTCTGGCGCAAATCACTTTCATGGAAATGGGTTGCCAAGCTTCCAAAAAACTACGAGTTTCCTGAAATATCAGCACACATTTTTTCACCCTGTCTTGATGACACTTTCAGGTAATGATCAGTACCCCAATCCCACTTGGCACACCAAATTTCGTTCTTCTAGGTTAAACTTTCCTTGGCAGTAACAGTTTTAATTTTTAGGATTCACTCTGTTTTCTCCTATATGGATACATGTAGTTGGAACTCTAAATCAAACACGGTTTGTGCTAGCTCTTTGAAACTTGACACAATAAAGTACTTCCAAGTTCTATCTCTATGGTTTGTTTCCTATTGATGTAGTCCTAAGCAGAGACTGGCGCAAATCACTTTCATGGAAAGGGGTTGCCAAGCTTCCAAAAAACTATGAGTTTCCTGAAATCTCAGCACACATTTTTTCACCCTGTCTTGATGACACATGCATGTCATGATCAGTACACCAATGTCACTTGGCTCTCCAAATTTCGTTCTTCTAGGTTAAACCGTTCGTTGGCAGTAACAGTTTTAATTTTTAGGTTTCCCTCTGTTTTATCCAATATGGATACATGTAGTTGGAACTCTAAATCAAACACGGTTTGTGCTAGCTCTTTGAAACTTGACACAATAAAGTAGCTCCAAGTTCTATCTCTATGGTTTTTTCTTATTGATGTAGCCCTAAGCAGAGAATGGCGCAAATCACTTTCATGGAAAGGGGTTGCCAAGCTTCCAAAAAACTACGAGTTTCCTGAAATCTCAGCACACATTTTTTCACACAATCTTGATGACACTTTCAGGTAATGATCAGTACCCAATCCCACTTAGCTCACCAGATTTCGTTCTTCTAGGTTAACCCGTTCAATGGCAGTAACAGTTTTAATTTTTAGATTTCACTCTGTTTTCTCCTATATGGATACATGTAGTTGGAACTCCAAATCAAACACGGTTTGTGCTAGCTCTTTGAAACTTGACACAATAAAGTACTTCCAAGTTCTATCTCTATGTTTTGTTTCCTATTGATGTAGCCCTAAGCAGAGACTGGCGCAAATCACTTTCATGGAAAGGGGTTGCCAAGCTTCCAAAAAACTACAAGTTTCCTGAAATCTCAGCACACATTTTTTAACCCAATCTTGATGACACTTTCAGGTAATGATCAGTACCCCAATGCCACTTGGCTCACCAAATTTGGTTCTTCTAGGTTAAACCGTTCGTTGGCAGTAACAGTTTTAATTTTTAGGTTTCACTCTGTTTTCTCCAATATGGATACATGTAGTTGGAACTCTAAATCAAACACGGTTTGCGCTAGCTCTTTGAAACTTGACACAATAAAGTAGTTCCAAGTTCTATCGGTAAGGTTTGTTTCCTATTGATGTAGCCCTAAGCAGAGAACGGCGAAAATCACTTTCATGGAAAGGGGTTGCCAAGCTTTCAAAAAACTACGAGTTTCCTGAAATATCAGCACACATTTTTTCACCCTGTCCTGATGACACTTTCAGGTAATGATCAGTACCCCAATCCCACTTGGCACACCAAATTTCGTTCTTCTAGGTTAAACTTTCCTTGGCAGTAACAGTTTTAATTTTTAGGATTCACTCTGTTTTCTCCTATATGGATACATGTAGTTGGAACTCTAAATCAAACACGGTTTGTGCTAGCTCTTTGAAACTTGACACAATAAAGTACTTCCAAGTTCTATCTCTATGGTTTGTTTCCTATTGATGTAGCCCTAAGCAGAGACTGGCACAAATCACTTTCATGGAAAGGGGTTGCCAAGCTTCCAAAAAACTACAAGTTTCCTGAAATCTCAGCACACATTTTTTCACCCAATCTTGATGACACTTTCAGGTAATGATCAGTACCCCAATGCCACTTGGCTCACCAAATTTGGTTCTTCTAGGTTAAACCGTTCGTTGGCAGTAACAGTTTTAATTTTTAGGTTTCCCTCTGTTTTCTCCTATATGGATACATGTATTTGGAACTCTAAATCAAACCTGGTTTGTGCTAGCTCTTTGAAACTTGACACAAAAAAGTAGTTCCAAGTTCAATCTCTATGGTTTCTTTCCTATTGATGTAGCCCTAAGGAGAGACTGGCGCAAATCACTTTCATGGAAAGGGGTTGCCAAGCTTCCAAAAATCTACGAGTTTCCTGAAATCTCAGCACACATTTTTTCACCCAATCTTGATGACACTTACATGTCATGATCAGTACACCAATGTCACTTGGCTCACCAAATTTCGTTCTTCTAGGTTAAACCGTTCGTTGGCAGTAACAGTTTTAATTTTTAGGTTTCACTCTGTTTTCTCCTATATGGATACATGTAGTTGGAACTCTAAATCAAACACGGTTTGTGCTAGCTCTTTGAAACTTGACAAAATAAAGTACATCCAAGTTCTATCTCTATGCTTTCTTTCCTATTGATGTAGTCCTAAGCAGAGACTGGCGCAAATCACTTTCATGGAAAGGGGTTGCCAAGCTTCCAAAAAACTACGAGTTTCCTGAAATATCAGCACACATTTTTTCACCCTGTCTTGATGACACCATCAGGTAATGATCAGTACCCCAATCCCACTTGGCATACCAAATTTCGTTCTTCTAGGTTAAACCGTTCCTTGGCAGTAACAGTTTTAAGTTTTAGGTTTCACTCTGTTTTCTCCTATATGGATACATGTAGTTGGAACTCTAAATCAAACACGGTTTGTGCTAGCTCTTTGAAACTTGACACAATAAAGTAGTTCCAAGTTCTATCTCTATGGTTTGTTTCCTCTTGATGTACTCCTATGCAGAGACTGGCGCAAATCACTTTCATGGAAAGGGGTTGCCAATCTTCCAAAAAACTACGAGTTTCCTGAAATCTCAGAACACATTTTTTCACCCAATCTTGATGACACATACATGTCATGATCAGTACACCAATGTCACTTGGTTCAACAAATTTCGTTCTTCTAGGTTAAACCATTCGTTGGCAGTAACAGTTTTAATTTTTAGGTTTCACTCTGTTTTCTCCAATATGGATACATGTAGTTGGAACTCTAAATCAAACACGGTTTGTGCTAGCTCTTTGAAACTTGACACAATAAAGTAGTTCCAAGTTCTATCTCTATGGTTTGTTTCCTATTGATGTAGTCCTAAGCAGAGACTTGCACAAATCACTTTCATGGAAAGGGGTTGCCAAGCTTCCAAAAAACTACGAGTTTCCTGAAATCTCAGCACACATTTTTTCTCCCAATCTTGATAACACTTACAGGTAATGATCAGTACCCCAATGCCACTTGGCTCACCAAATTTCGTTCTTCTAGGTTAAACCGTTCGTTGGCAGTAACAGTTTTAATTTTTAGGTTTCACTCTGTTTTCTCCTATATGGATACATGTAGTTGGAACTCTAAATCAAACACGGTTTGTGCTAGCTCTTTGAAACTTCACACAATAAAGTAGTTCCAAGTTCTGACTCTATGGTTTGTTTCCTATTGATGTATACCTAAGCAGAGACCGGCACAAATCACTTTCATGGAAAAGTGTTGCGAAGCTTCCAAAAAACTAAGAGTTTCCTGAAATCTCAGCACACATTTTTTCACCCAATCTTGATGACCCTTTCAGGTAATGATCAGTACTCCAATCACACTTGGCTCACCAAATTTCGTTCTTCTAGGTTAAACCATTCGTTGGCAGTAACAGTTTTAATTTTTAGGTTTCACTCTGTTTTCTCCTATATGGATACATGTAGTTGGAACTCTAAATCAAACATGGTTTGTGCTAGCTCTTTGAATCTTGACACAATAAAGTAGTTCCAAGTTCTATCTCTATGGTTTGTTTCCTATTGATGTAGCCCTAAGCAGAGACCGGCGCTAATCACTTTCATGGAAAGGGGTTGCGAAGCTTCAAAAAATCTACGAGTTTCCTGAAATCTCAGCACACATTTTTCTCCCAATCTTGATGACACTTACAGGTAATGATCAGTACCCCAATGCCACTTGGCTCACCAAATTTCGTTCTTCTAGGTTAAACCGTTCGTTGGCAGTAACAGTTTTAATTTTTAGGTTTCACTCTGTTTTCTCCTCTATGGATACATGTAGTTGGAACTGTAAATCAAACACGGTTTGTGCTAGCTCTTTGAAACTTGACACAATAAATTAGTAACAAGTTCTATCTCTATGGTTTGTTTCCTATTGATGTAGCCCTAAGTAGAGACCGGCGCAAATCACTTTCATGGAAAGGGGTTGCCAAGCTTCCAAAAAAGTACGAGTTTCCTGAAGTCGCAGCACACATTTTTACACCCAATCTTGATGTCACTTTCAGGTAATGATCAGTACCCCAATCCCACTTGGCTCACCAAATTTCGTTCTTCTAGGTTAAACCGTTCATTGGCAGTAACAGTTTTAATTTTTAGGTTTCACTCTGTTTTCTCGTATAGGGATACATGTAGTTGGAACTCTAAATCAAACACGGTTTGCGCTAGCTCTTGGAAATTTGACACAAAACAGTACATCCCAGTTCTATCTCTATGGTTTGTTTCTTATTGCTGTAGCCCTAAGCATAGAACGGCGCAAATCTCTTTCAGGGAAAGGTGTTGCCAAGCTACCAAAAAACTACGATTTTCCTGAAATCTCAGCACACATTTTTTCACCCAATTTTAATGACACATTCAGGTAATGATCAGTACCCAAACCCACTTGGCTCACCAGATTTCGTTCTTCTAGGTTTAACCGATGTTGGCAGTAACAGTTTTAATTTTTAGGTTTCACTCTGTTTTCTCCTATATGGATACATGTATTTGGAACTCTAAATCAAACACGGTTTGTACTAGCTCTTTGAAACTTGACACAATAAAGTAGTTCCAAGTTCTATCTCTATGGTTTGTTTCCTATTGATGTAGCCCTAAGCAGAGACCGGCGCAAATCACTTTCATGGAAAGGGGTTGCCAAGCTTACAAAAAACTACGAGTTTCCTGAAGTCGCAGCACACATTTTTACACCCAATCTTGATGTCACTTTCAGGTAATGATCAGTACCCCAATCCCACTTGGCTCACCAAATTTCGTTCTTCTAGGTTAAACCGTTCGTTGGCAGTAACAGTTTTAATTTTTAGGTTTCACTCTGTTTTCTCGTATATGGATACATGTAGTTGGAACTCTAAATCAAACACGGTTTGCGCTAGCTCTTGGAAATTTGACACAAAACAGTAGATCCCAGTTCTATCTCTATGGTTTGTTTCTTATTGATGTAGCCCTAAGCATAGAACGGCGCAAATCTCTTTCAGGGAAAGGTGTTGCCAAGCTACCAAAAAACTACGATTTTCCTGAAATCTCAGCACACATTTTTTCACCCAATTTTAATGACACTTTCAGGTAATGATCAGTACCCAAACCCACTTGGCTCACCAGATTTCGTTCTTCTAGGTTTAACCGATGTTGGCAGTAACAGTTTTAATTTTTAGGTTTCACTCTGTTTTCTCCTATATGGATACATGTATTTGGAACTCTAAATCAAACACGGTTTGTACTAGCTCTTTGAAACTTGACACAATAAAGTAGTTCCAAGTTCTATCTCTATGGTTTGTTTCCTATTGATGTAGCCCTAAGCAGAGAACAGCGCAAATCACTTTCATGGAAAGGGGTTGCCAAGCTTCCAAAAAACTACGAGTTTCCTGAAATATCAGCACATATTTTTTTCACCCAATCTTGGTGACACTTTCAGGTAATGATCAGTACCCAATCCCACTTGGCTCACCAAATTTCATTCTTCTAGGTTAAACCGTTCGTTGGCAGTAACAGTTTTAATTTTTAGGTTTCACTCTGTTTACTCCTATATGGATACATGTAGTTGGAACTCTAAATCAAACACGGTTTGTGCTAGCTCTTTGAAACTTGACACAATAAAGTACTTCCAAGTTCTATCTCTATGGTTTTTTTCCTATTGATGTAGCCCTAAGCAGAGACTGGCGCAAATCCCTTTCATGGAAAGGGTTGGCCAAGCTTCCAAAAAACTAAGAGTTTCCTGAAATCTCAGCACACATTTTTTCACCCTATCTTGGTGACCCTTTCAGGTAACGAACAGTACCTGAATCCCACTTGGCTCACCAAATTTCGTTCTTCTAGGTTAATCCGTTCGTTGGCAGTAAGAGTTTTAATTTTTAGGTTTCACTCTGTTTTCTCCTATATGGATACATGTAGTTGGAACTCTAAATCAAACAAGGTTTGTGCTAGCTCTTTGAAACTTGACACAAAATATAGTTCCAAGTTCTGTCTCTATGGTTTGTTTCCTATTGATGTAGCCCTAAGCAGAGACTGGCGCAAATCACTTTCATAGAAAGGGGTTGCCAAGCTTCCAAAAAACTACGAGTTTCCTGAAATCTCAGCACACATTTTTTCACCCTATCTTGATGACGCATTCAGGTAATGATCAGTAACCCAATCCCACTTGGCACACGAAATTTCGTTCTTCTAGGTTAAACCGTTCCTTGGAAGTAACAGTTTTAATTTTTAGGTTTCACTCTGTTTTCTCCTTTATGGATACATGTAGTTGGAACTCTAAATCAAACACGGTTTGTGCTAGCTCTTTGAAACTTGACACAATAAAGTTCTCCCACGTTCTACCTCTATGGTTTGTTTCCTATTGATGTAGTCCTAAGTAGAGACTGGCGCAAATCACTTTCATGGAAAGGGGTTGCCAAGCTTCCAAAAAACTACAAGTTTCCTGAAATCTCAGCACAAATTTTTTCACCCAATCTTGATGACACATACATGTCATGATCAGTACACCAATGTCACTTGGCTCACCAAATTTCGTTCTTCTAGGTTAAACTGTTCGTTGGCAGTAACAGTTTTAATTTTTAGGTTTCACTCTATTTTCTCCAATATAGATACATGTAGTTGGAAGTCTAAATCAAACACGGTTTGTGCTAGCTCTTTGAAACTTGACACAATAAAGTAGTGCCAAGTTCTATCTCTATGGTTTGTTTCCTATTGATGTAGCCCTAAGCAGAGACCGGCGCTAATCACTTTCATGGAAAGGGGTTGCGAAGCTTCCAAAAATCTACGAGTTTCCTGAAATCTCAGCACACACTTTTCTCCCAAACTTGATGACACTTACAGGTAATGATCATTACCCCAATGCCACTTGGCTCACCAAATTTCGTTCTTCTAGGTTAAACCGTTCGTTGGCAGTAACAGTTTTAATTTTTACGTTTCACTCTGTTTTCTCCTATATGGATACATGTAGTTGGAACTCTAAATCAAACACGGTTTGCGCTAGCTCTTTAAAATTTGACACAAAAAAGTAGTTCCAAGTTCTATCTCTATGGTTTGTTTCTTATTGATGTAGCCATAAGCAGAGAACGGCACAAATCACTTTCATGGAAAGGGGTTGCCAAGCTTCCAAAAAACTACGAGTTTCCTGAAATCTCAGCACACATTTTTTTCACCCAATCTTGATGACACTTTCAGGTAATGATCAGTACCAAATCCCACTTGGCTCACCAGATTTCGTTCTTCTAGGTTCAACCGTTTGTGGGCAGTAACAGTTTTAATTTTTAGGTTTCACTCTGTTTTCTCCTATATGGATACATGTAGTTGGAACTCTAAACCAAACACGGTTTCTGCTAGCTCTTTGAAACTTGACAGAATAAAGTAGTTCCAAGTTCTATCTCTATGGTTTGTTTCCTTTTGATGTAGCCCTAAGGAGAGACTGGCGCAAATCACTTTCATGGAAAGGGGTTGCCATGCTTCCAAAAAACTACGAGTTTCCTGAAATATCAGCACACATTTTTTCACCCTGTCTTGATGACACCTTCAGGTAATGATCAGTACCCCAATCCCACTTAGCACACCAAATTTCGTTCTTCTAGGTTAAACCGTTCCTTGGCAGTAACAGTTTTAATTTTTAGGTTTCACTCTGTTTTCTCCAATATGGATACATGTAGTTGGAACTCTAAATCAAACACAGTTTGTGCTAGCTCTTTGAAACTTGACACAATAAAGTAGTTCCAAGTTCTATCTCTATGGTTTGTTTCCTATTGATGTAGCCCTAAGCAGAGACTTGCACAAATCAATTTCATGGAAAGGGGTTGCCAAGCTTCCAAAAAACTACGAGTTTCCTGAAATCTTAGCAGACATTTTATAACCCAATCATGATGGCACTTACAGGTAATGATCAATACCCCAATGCCACTGGGCTCTCCAAATTTCGTTCTTCTAGGTTAAAGCGTTCGTTGGCAGTAACAGTTTTAATTTTTAGGTTTCACTCTGTTTTCTCCTGTGTGGATACATGTAGTTGGAACTCTAAATCAAACACGGTTTGTGCTAGCTCTTTGAAACTTGACACAATAAAGTAGTTACAAGTTCTATCTCTATGGATTGTTTCCTATTGATGTAGCCCTAAGCAGAGACCGGCGCAAATCACTTTCATGGAAAGGGGTTGCCAAGCTTCCAAAAAACTACTACTTTCCTGAAGTCGCAGCTCACATTTTTTCACCCAATCTTGATGACACTTTCAGGTAATGATCAGTACCCATTCTCACTTGGCTCACCAAATTTCGTTCTTCTAGGTTAAACCGTTCGTTGGTAGTAACAGTTTTAATTTTTAGGTTTCACTCTGTTTTCTTTCTCCTATATGGATACATGTATTAGGATCTCTAAATCAAACACGGTTTGTACTAGCTCTTTGAAACTTGACAGAATAAGGTAGTTCCAAGTTCTATCTCCTTGGTTTGTTTCCTATTGATGTAGTCCTAAGCAGAGACTGGCGCAAATCACTTTCATGGAAAGGGGTTGCCAAGCTTCAAAAAAACTATGAGTTTCCTGAAATCTCAGCACACATTTTTTCACCCAATCTTGATGACACATGCATGTCATGATCAGTACACCAATGTCTCTTGGCTCATCAAATTTCGTTCTTCTAGGTTAAACCGTTCGTTGGCAGTAACAGTTTTAATTTTTAGGTTTCACTCTGTTTTATCCAATATGGATACATATAGTTGGAACTCTAAATCAAACACGGTTTGTGCTAGCTCTTTGAAACTTGACACAATAAAGAAGCTCCAAGTTCTATCTCTATGGTTTTTTTCTTATTGATGTAGCCCTAAGCAGAGAATAGTGCAAATCACTTTCATGGAAAGGGGTTGCCAAGCTTCCAAAAAACTACGAGTTTCCTGAAATCTCAGCACACATTTTTTCACCCAATCTTGATGACACTTTCAGGTAATGATCAGTACCCAATCCCAGTTAGCTCACCAGATTTCGTTCTTCTAGGTTAACCCGTTCATTGGCAGTAACTATTTTAACTTTTAGATTTCACTCTGTTTTCTCCTATATGGATACATGTAGTTGGAACTCTAAATCAAACACGGTTTGTGCTAGCTCTTTGAAACTTGACACAATAAAGTACTTCCAAGTTCTATCTCTATGGTTTGTTTCCTATTGATGTAGTCCTAAGCAGAGACTGGCGCAAATCACTTTCATGGAAAGGGGTTGCCAAGCTTCCAAAAAACTACAAGTTTCCTTAAATCTCAACACACATTTTTTCTACCAATCTTGATAACACTTACAGGTAATGATCAGTACCCCAATGCCACTTGGCTCACCAAATTTTGTTCTTCTAGGTTAAACCGTTCGTTGGCAGTAACAGTTTTAATTTTTAGTTTTCACTCTGTTTTCTCCAATATGGATAAATGTAGTTGGAACTCTAAATCAAACATGGTTTGCGCTAGCTCTTTGAAACTTGACACAATAAAGTAGATCCAAGTTCTATCTCTATGGTTTGTTTCCTATTGATGTAGCCCTAAGCAGAGACTGGCACAAATACCTTTCATTGAAAGGGTTGGCCAAGCTTCCAAAAAACTACGAGTTTCCTGAAATCTCAGCACACATTTTTTCACCCAATCTTGGTGACACTTTCAGGTAACTATCAGTACCTGAATCCAACTTGGCTCACCAAATTTCGTTTTTCTAGGTTAAACCGTTCGTTGGCAGTAACAGTTTTAATTTTTAGGTTTCACTCTGTTTTCTCCTATATGGATACATGTAGTTGGAACTCTAAATCAAACACGGTTTGTGCTAGCTCTTTGAAACTTGACACAATAAAGTAGTTACAAGTTCTATCTCTATGGTTTGTTTCCTATTGATGTAGCCCTAAGCAGAGACTGGCGCAAATCACTTTCATGGAAAGTGTTGGCCAGCTTCCAAAAAACTACGAGTTTCCTGAAATCTCAGCACACATTTTTTCACCCAATCTTGGTGACACTTTCAGGTAACTATCAGTACCTGAATCCAACTTGGCTCACCAAATTTCGTTTTTCTAGGTTAAACCGTTCGTTGGCAGTAACAGTTTTAATTTTTAGGTTTCACTCTGTTTTCTCCTATATGGATACATGTAGTTGGAACTCTAAATCAAACACGGTTTGTGCTAGCTCTTTGAAACTTGACACAATAAAGTAGTTACAAGTTCTATCTCTATGGTTTGTTTCCTATTGATGTAGCCCTAAGCAGAGACTGGCGCAAATCACTTTCATGGAAAGTGTTGGCCAGCTTCCAAAAAACTACGAGTTTCATGAAATCTCAGCACACATTTTTTCACCCTATCTTGATGACACTTTCAGGTAATGATCAGTACCCCAATCACACTTGGCTCACCAAATTTCGTTCTTCTAGGTTAAACTGTTCGTTGGCAGTAACAGTTTTAATTTTTAGGTTTCACTCTGCTTTCTCCTATATGGATACATGTATTTGGAACTCTAAATCAAACACGGTTTGTGCTAGCTCTTTGAAACTTGACACAATAAAGTAGTTCCAAGTTCTATCTCTATGGTTTGTTTCCTATTGATGTAGCCCTAAGGAGAGACTGGCGCAAATCACTTTCATGGAAATGGGTTGCCAAGCTTCCAAAAAACTACGAGTTTCCTGAAATATCAGCACACATTTTTTCACCCTGTATTGATGACACTTTCAGGTAATGATCAGTACCCCAATCCCACTTGGCACACCAAATTTCGTTCTTCTAGGTTAAACTTTCCTTGGCAGTAACAGTTTTAATTTTTAGGATTCACTCTGTTTTCTCCTATGTGGATACATGTAGTTGGAACTCTAAATCAAACACGGTTTGTGCTAGCTCTTTGAAACTTGACACAATAAAGTACTTCCAAGTTCTATCTCTATGGTTTGTTTCCTATTGATGTAGTCCTAAGCAGAGACTGGCGCAAATCACTTTCATGGAAAGGGGTTGCCAAGCTTCAAAAAAACTATGAGTTTCCTGAAATCTCAGCACACATTTTTTCACCCAATCTTGATGACACATGCATGTCATGATCAGTACACCAATGTCACTTGGCTCACCAAATTTCGTTCTTCTAGGTTAAACCATTCGTTGGCAGTAACAGTTTTAATTTTTAGGTTTCACTCTGTTTTATCCAATATGGATACATATAGTTGGAACTCTAAATCAAACACGGTTTGTGCAAGCTCTTTGAAACTTGACACAATAAAGAAGCTCCAAGTTCTATCTCTATGGTTTTTTCTTATTGATGTAGCCCTAAGCAGAGAATGGCGCAAATCACTTTCATGGAAAGGGGTTGCCAAGCTTCCAAAAAACTACGAGTTTCCTGAAATCTCAGCACACATTTTTTCACCCAATCTTGATGACACTTTCAGGTAATGATCAGTACCCAATCCCACTTATCTCACCAGATTTCGTTCTTCTAGGTTAACCCGTTCATTGGCAGTAACTTTTTTAATTTTTAGATTTCACTCTGTTTTCTCCTATATGGATACATGTAGTTGGAACTCTAAATCAAACACGGATTGTACTAGCTCTTTGAAACTTGACACAATAAAGTACTTCCAAGTTCTATCTCTATGGTTTGTTTCCTATTGATGTAGTCCTAAGCAGAGACTGGCGCAAATCACTTTCATGGAAAGGGGTTGCCAAGCTTCCAAAAAACTACAAGTTTCCTTAAATCTCAACACACATTTTTTCTACCAATCTTGATAACACTTACAGGTAATGATCAGTACCCCAATGCCACTTGGCTCACCAAATTTTGTTCTTCTAGGTTAAACCGTTCATTGGCAGTAACAGTTTTAATTTTTAGTTTTCACTCTGTTTTCTCCAATATGGATAAATGTAGTTGGAACTCTAAATCAAACATGGTTTGCGCTAGCTCTTTGAAACTTGACACAATAAAGTAGATCCAAGTTCTATCTCTATGGTTTGTTTCCTATTGATGTAGCCCTAAGCAGAGACTGGCACAAATCCCTTTCATTGAAAGGGTTGGCCAAGCTTCCAAAAAACTACGAGTTTCCTGAAATCTCAGCACACATTTTTTCACACAATCTTGGTGACACTTTCAGGTAACTATCAGTACCCGAATCCAACTTGGCTCACCAAATTTCGTTTTTCTAGTTTAAACCGTTCGTTGGCAGTAACAGTTTTAATTTTTAGGTTTCACTCTGTTTTCTCCTATATGGATACATGTAGTTGGAACTCTAAATCAAACACGGTTTGTGCTAGCTCTTTGAAACTTGACACATTAAGTAGTTACAAGTTCTATCTCTATGATTTGTTTCCTATTGATGTAGCCCTAAGCAGAGACTGGCGCAAATCACTTTCATGGAAAGTGTTGGCCAGCTTCCAAAAAACTACGAGTTTCCTGAAATCTCAGGACACATTTTTTCAACCAATTTTGATGACACTTACATGTCATGATCAGTACACCAATGTCACTTGGCTCACCAAATTTCGTTTTTCTAGGTTAACCCGTTCGTTGGCAGTAACAGTTTTAATTTTTAGGTTTCACTCTGTTTTCTCCTATATGGATACATGTAGTTGGAACTCTAAATCAAACACGGTTTGTGGTAGCTCTTTGAAACTTGACACAATAAAGTAGTTCTAAGTTCTATCTCTATGGTTTGTTTCCTATTGATGTAGCCCTAAGCAGAGACTTGCAAAAATCACTTTCATGGAAAGGGGTTGCCAAGCTTCCAAAAAACTACGAGTTTCCTGAAATCTTAGCACACATTTTTTCACCCAATCATGATGGCACTTACAGGTAATGATCAGTACCCCTATGCCACTTGGCTCACCAAATTTCGTTCTTCTAGGTTAAACCGTTCGTTGGCAGTAACAGTTTTAATTTTTAGGTTTCATCTGTTTTCTCCTATATGGATACATGTAGTTGGAACTCTAAATCAAACACGGTTTGTGCTAGCTCTTTGAAACTTGACACAATAAAGTACTCCCACGTTCTACCTCTATGGTTTGTTTCCTATTGATGTAGTCCTAAGTAGAGACTGGCGAAAAATCACTTTCATGGAAAGGGGTTGCCAAGCTTCCAAAAAACTACAAGTTTCCTGAAATCTCAGCACACATTTTTTCACCCAATCTTGATGACACATACATGTCATGATCAGTACACCAATGTCACTTGGCTCACCAAATTTCGTTCTTCTAGGTTAAACCGTTCCTTGGCAGTAACAGTTTTAATTTTTAGGTTTCACTCTGTTTTCTCCAATATAGATACATGTAGTTGGAACTCTAAATCAAACACGGTTTGTGCTAGCTCTTTGAAACTTGACACAATAAAGTAGTTCCAAGTTCTGTCTCTATGGTTTGTTTCCTAATGATGTAGCCCTAAGCAGAGACCGGCGCTAATCACTTTCATGGAAAGGGGTTGCCAAGCTTCCAAAAAACTAATAGTTTCGTGAAATCTCAGCACACATTTTTTCACCCAAACTTGATGACACTTTCAGGTAATGATCAGTACCCCAATCACACTTGGATCACAAAATTTCTTTCTTCTAGGTTAAACTGTTCGTTGGCAGTAACAGTTTTAATTTTTAGGTTTCACTCTGTTTTCTTCTATATGGATACATGTAGTTGGAACTCTAAATCAAACACGGTTTGTGCTAGGTCTTTGACTTGACACAATAAAGTACTCCCACGTTCTTTCTCTATGGTTTGTTTCCTATTGATGTAGTCCTAAGCAGAGACTGGCGCAAATCACTTTCATGGAAAGGGGTTGCCAAGCTTCCATAAACCACAAGTTTCCTGAAATCTCAGCACACATTTTTTCACCCAATCTTGATGACACTTTCAGGTAATGGTCAGTACCCAATCACACTTTGCTCACCAGATTTCGTTCTTCTAGGTTAACCCGTTCGTTGGCAGTAACAGTTTTAATTTTTAGGTTTCACTTTGTTTTCTCCTATATGGATACATGTAGTTGGAACTCTAAATCAAACACGGTTTGTGCTAGCTCTTTGAAACTTGACACAATAAAGTAGTTCCAAGTTCTGTCTCTATGGTTTGTTTCCTATTGATATAGCCCTAAGCAGAGACCGGCGCAAATCACGTTCATGGTAAGGGGTTGCCAAGCTTCCAAAAAACTAAGAGTTTCGTAAAATCTCAGCACACATGTTTTCACCCAAACTTGATGACACTTTCAGGTAATGATCAGTACCCCAATCACACTTGGCTCACCAAATTTCGTTCTTCTAGGTTAAACCGTTCGTTGGCAGTAACAGTTTTAATTTTTACGTTTCACTCTGTTTTCTCCTATATGGATACATGTAGTTGGAACTCTAAATCAAACACGGTTTGCGCTAGCTCTTTGAAATTTGACACAAAAAATAGTTCCAAGTTCTATCTCTATGGTTTGTTTCTTATTGATGTAGCCCTAAGCAGAGAATGGCGCAAATCTCTTTCAAGGAAAGGGCTTGCCAAGCTTCCAAAAAACTACGAGTTTCCTGAACTCTCAGCACACATTTTTTCACCCGATTTTGATGACACTTTCAGGTAATGATCAGTACCCAATCCCACTTGGCTCACCAGATTTCGTTCTTCTAGGTTCAACCGCTTGTTGGTAGTAACAGTTTTAATTTTTAGGTTTCACTCTGTTTTCTCCTATATGGATACATGTAGTTGGAACTCTAAATCAAACACGGTTTGTGCTAGCTCTTTGAAACTTGACACAATAAAGTAGTTCCAAGTTCTATCTATATGGTTTGTTTCCTATTGATGTAGCCCTAAGCAGAGACTGGTGCAAATCACTTTCATGGAAAGGGGTTGCCAAGCTTTCAAAAAACTACGAGTTTCCTGAAATCTCAGCACATATTTTTTCAAGCAATCTTGATGACACTTTTAGGTAACGATGAGTACCCCAATGCCACTTGGCTCACCAAATTTCGTTCTTCTAGTTTAAACCGTTCGTTGGCAGTAACAGTTTTAATTTTTAGGTTTCACTCTGTTATCTCCTATATGGATACATATAGTTGGAACTCTAAATCAAACACGGTTTGCGCTAGCTCTTTGAAACTTGACACAATAAAGTAGTTCCAAGTTCTATCTCTATGGTTTGTTTCCTATTGATGTAGCCCTAAGTAGAGATAGGCGCAAATCACTTTCATGGAAATGGGTTGCGAAGCTTCCAAAAAACTACGAGTTTCCTGAAATCTCAGCACACATTTTTCTCCCAATCTTGATGACACTTACAGGTAATGATCAGTACCCCAATCCCACTTGGCTCACCATATTTCGTTCTTCTAGGTTAAACCGTTCGTTGGCAGTAACAGTTTAAATTTTTAGGTTTCACTCTGTTTTCTCCTATAAGGATACATATACTTGGAAATCTAAATGAAACACGGTTTGTGCTAGCTCTTTGAAACTTGACACAATAAAGTAGTTCCAAGTTTTATCTCTATGGTTTTTTTCCTATTGATGTAGCCCTAAGGAGAGACTGGCTCAAATCACTTTCATGGAAAGGGGTTGCCAAGCTTCCAAAAAAACTACGAGTTTCCTGAAATCTAAGCACACATTTTTTCACCCAATCTTGATGACACTTTCAGGTAATGATCAGTACCCCAATGCCACTTGGCTCACCAAATTTCGTTCTTCTAGGTTATACTGTTCGTTTGCAGGAACAGTTTTAATTTTTAGGTTTCACTCTGTTTTCTCCTATATGGATACATGTAGTTGTAACTCTAAATCAAACACGATTTGTGCTAGCTCTTTGAAACTTGACACAATAAAGTAGTTCCAAGTTCTATCTCTATGGTTTGTTTCCTAGTAATGTAGCCCTAAGCACAGACCGGCGCAAATCACTTTCATGGAAAGGGGTTGCCAAGCTTCCAAAAAGTACGAGTTTACTGAAATCTCAGCACACATTTTTTCACCCAATCTTGATGACACTTTCAGGTAATGATCAGTACCCCAATCCCACTTGGCTCACCAAATTTCGTTCTTCTAGGTTATACTGTTCGTTGGCAGTAACTGTTTTAATTTTTAGGTTTCACTCTGTTTTCTCCTATATGGATACATGTAGTTGGAACTCTAAATCAAACACGGTTTGTGCTAGCTCTTTGAAACTTGGCACAATAAAGTAGTTCCAAGTTGTATGTCTATGTGTTGTTTCCTATTGATGTAGCCCTAAGCAGAGACTGGCGCAAATCACTTTCATGGAAAGGGTTTGCCAATCTTCCAAAAAACTATGAGTTTCCTGAAATCTCAGCACACATTTTTTCACCTAATCTTGATGACACTTACAGGTAATGATCAGTTCCCCAATGCCACTTGGCTCACCAAATTTCGTTCTTCTAGGTTAAACCGTTCGTTGGCAGTAACAGTTTTAATTTTTAGGTTTCAATCTGTTTTCTCCTATATGGATACATGTAGGTGGAACTCTAAATCAAACACGGTTTGTGCTAGCTCTTTGAAACTTGACACAATAAAGTAGTTCCAAGTTCTATCTCTACGGTTTGTTTCCTATTGATGTAGCCCCAAGCACAGACCGGCGCAAATCACTTTCATGGAAAGGGGTTGCCAAGCTTCCAAAAAGTACGAGTTTCCTGAAATCCAGCTCACATTTTTTCACCCAATATTGATGACACTTACAGGTAATGATCAGTACCCCAATGCCACTTGGCTCACCAAATTTCGTTATTCTAGGTTAAACCATTCGTTGGCAGTAACAGTTTTAATTTTTAGGTTTCACTCTGTTTTCTCCTATATGGATACATGTAGTTGGAACTCTAAATCAAACACGGTTTGTGCTAGCTCTTTGAAACTTGACACAATAAAGTAGTTCCAAGTTCTATCTCTATGTTTTGTTTCCAATTGATATAGACCTAAGCAGAGACTGGCGCAAATCACTTTCATGGAAAGGGTTTGCCAAGCTTCCAAAAAACTACGAGTTTCCTGAAATCTCAGCACACATTTTTTCACCCAATCTTGATGGCACTTACAGGTAATGATCAGTACCCCAATGCCACTTGGCTCACCAAATTTCGTTCTTCTAGGTTAAACCGTTCGTTGGCAGTAACAGTTTTAATTTTTAGGTTTCACTCTGTTTTCTCCTATATGGATACATGTAGTTGGAACTCTAAATCAAACACGGTTTGTGCTAGCTCTTTGAAACTTGACACAATAAAGTAGTTCCAAGTAATATCTCTATGTTTTGTTTCCTATTGATGTAGCTCTAAGCAGAGACTGGCGCAAATCACTTAAATGAAAAGGGGTTTCTAAGCTTGCAAAATACTTCGAGTTTCCTGAAATCTCAGCACACATTTTTTCCCCCAATCTTGATGACACTTACAGGTAATGATCAGTATCCAAATGCCACTTGGCTTAACAAATTTCGTTCTTCTAGGTTAAACCGTTCGTTGGCAGTAACAGTTTTAATTTTTAGGTTTCACTCTGTTTTCTCCTATATGGATACATGTAGTTGGAACTCTAAATCAAACACGGTTTGTGCTAGCTCTTTGAAACTTGACACAATAAAGTAGTTCCAAGTTCTATCTCTATGTTTTGTTTCCTATTGATGTAGCTCTAAGCAGAGACTGGCGCAAATCACTTAAATGAAAAGGGGTTTCTAAGCTTGCAAAATACTTCGAGTTTCCTGAAATCTCAGCACACATTTTTTCCCCCAATCTTGATGACACTTACAGGTAATGATCAGTACCCAAATGCCACTTGGCTTAACAAATTTCGTTCTTCTAGGTTAAACCGTTCGTTGGCAGTAACAGTTTTAATTTTTAGGTTTCACTCTGTTTTCTCCTACATGGATACATGTAGTTGGAACTCTAAATCAAACACGGTTTGTGCTAGCTCTTTGAAACTTGACACAATAACGTAGTTCCAAGTTCTCTCTACGGTTTGTTTCCTATTAATGTAGCCCTAAGCACAGACCGGCGCAAATCAATTTCATGGAAAGGGGTTGCCAAGCTTCCAAAAAGTACGAGTTTCCTGAAATCTCAGCAAACATTTTTTCACCCAATCTTGATGAAACTTACAGGTAATGATCAGTACCCCAATACCACTTGGCTCACCAAATTTCGTTCTTCTAGGTTAAACCGTTCGTTGGCAGTAACAGTTTTAATTTTTAGGTTTCACTCTGTTTTCTCCTATATGGATACATGTAGTTGGAACTCTAAATCAAACACGGTTTGTGCTAGCTCTTTGAAACTTGACACAATAAAGTAGTTCCAAGATCTATCTCTATGGTTTGTTTCCTATTGATGTAGCCCTAAGCAAAGACTGGCGAAAATCACTTTCATGGAAAGGGTTTCCCAAGCTTCCAAAAAACTACGAGTTTCCTGAAATCTCAGCACACATTTTTTCACCCTATCTTGATGTCACTTTCAGGTAATGATCAGTACCCCATTCCCACATGGCTCACCAAATTTCGTTCTTCTAGGTTAAACCTTCGTTGGCAGTAACAGTTTTAATTTTTAGGCTTAACTCTGTTTTCTCCTATATGGATACATGTAGTTGGAACTCTAAATCAAAGATGGTTTGTTCTAGATCTTTGAAACTTGACACAATAAAGTAGTTCCAAGTTCTATCTCTATGGTTTGTTTCTTATTGATGTAGCCCTTAGCAGAGACTGGCGCAAATCACTTTCATAGAAAGGGGTTGCCAAGCTTTTAAAAAACTACGAGTTTCCTGAAATCTCAGCACACATTTTTTACCCAATCTTGGTGGCACTTACAGGTCATGATCAGTACCCCAATGCCACTTGGCTCACCAAATTTCGTTCTTCTAGGTTAAACCGTTCATTGGCAGTAACAGTTTAAATTTTTAGGTTTCACTCTGTTTTCTCCTATATGGATACATGTAGTTGGAACTCTAAATCAAACACGGTGTGGGCTAGCTTTTTGAAACTTGACACAATAAAGTAGTACCAAGTCCTATCTCTATGGTTTGTTTCCTATTCATGTAGCCCTAAGCAGATACTGGCGCAAATCACTTTCATGGAAAGGGGTTGCCAAGCTTCCAAAAAACTACGAGTTTCCTGAAATCTCAGCACACATTTTTTAAACCAATCTTGATGACACTTTCAGGTAATGATCAGTACCCCAATCCCACTTGGCTCACCAAATTTCGTTCTTCTAGGATAAACCGTTCGTTGGCAGTAACAGTTTAAATTTTTAGGTTTCACTCTGTTTTCTCCTATATGGATACATGTAGTTGGAACTCTAAATCAAACACGGTTTTTGCTAGCTCTTTGAAACTTGACACAATAAAGTAGTTCTAATTTGTATCTCTATGGCTTGTTTCCTATTGATGTAGCCCTAAGCAGAGACCGGCGTAAATCACTTTCATTGAAAGGGGTTGCCAAGCTTCCAAAAATCTACGAGTTTCCTGAAATCTAAGCACACATTTTTTCACCTAATCTTGATGACACTTACAGGTAATGATCAGTACCCCAATCCCACTTGGCTCACTGAATTTCGTTCTTCTAGGTTAAACCGTTTGTTGGCAGTAACAGTTTTAACTTTTAGGTTTCACTCAGTTTTCTCCTATATGGATACATGTAGTTGGAACTCTAAATCAAACACGGTTTGTGCTAGCTCTTTGAAACTTGACACAATAAAGTAGTTCCAAGTTCTATCTCTGTGGTTTGTTCCCTATTGATGTAGCTCTAAGCAGAGACTGGCGCAAATCACTTTCATGGAAAGGGGTTGCCAATCTTCCAAAAAACTTCGAGATTCCTGAAATCTCAGCACACATTTTTTTCACCCAATCTTGATGACACTTACAGGTAATGATCAGGACCCCAATCCCACTTGGCTCACCAAATTTCGTTCTTCTAGGTTAAACCGTTCGTTGGCAGTAACAGTTTTAATTTTTAAGTTTCACTCTGTTTTCTCCTATATGGATACATGTAGTTGGAACTCTAAATCAAACACGGTTTGTGCTAGCTCTTTGAAACTTGACACGATAAACTAGTTCCAAGTTCTATCTCTATGGTTTGTTCCCTATTGATGTAGCTCTAAGCAGAGACTGGCGCAAATCACTTTCATGGAAAGGGGTTGCCAAGCTTCCAAAACCTACGAGTTTCCTGAAATCTAATCACACATTTTTTCACCTAATCTTGATGACACTTACAGGTAATGATCAGTACCCCAATCCCACTTGGCTCAATGAATTTCGTTCTTCTAGGTTAAACCGTTCGTTGGCAGTAACAGTTTTAATTTTTAGGTTTCACTCTGTTTTCTCCTATATGGATAAATGTAGTTGGAACTCTAAATCAAACACGGTTTGTGCTAGCACTTTGAAACTTGACACAATAAAGTAGTTCCAAGGTCTATCTCTATAGTTAGTTTCCTATTGATGTAGCCCTAAGCAGAGACTGGCGCAAATCACTTTCATGAAAAGGGGTTGCCAAGCTTCCAAAAAACGACGAGTTTCCTGAAATTTCAGCACACATTTTTTCACCCAATCTTGATGACACTTTCAGGTAATGATCAGTACACCAATCCCACTTGGCTCACCAAATTTTGTTCTTCTAGGTTATACTGTTTGTTGGCAGTAACTGTTTTAATTTTTAGGCTTCACTCTGTTTTCTCCTATATGGATTCTTGTAGTTGGAACTCTAAATCAAACACGGTTTGTGCTAGCTCTTTGAAACTTGACACAATAAAGTAGTTCCAAGATCTATCTCTATGGTTTGTTTCCTATTGATGTAGACCTAAGCAGAGACTGGCGCAAATCACTTTAATGTAAAGGGGTTGCCAAGCTTCCAAAAACTTCGAGTTTCCTGAAATCTCAGCACACATTTTTTCCCAAAATCTTGATTACACTTACAGGTAATGATCAGTACCGCAATGCCACTTGGCTCACCAAATTTCGTTCTTCTAGGTTAAACCATTCGTTGGCAGTAACAGTTTTAATTTTTAGGTTTCACTCAGTTTTCTCCTATATGGATACATGTAGTTGGAACTCTAAATAAACACGGTTTGTGCTAGCTCTTTGAAACTTGACACAATAAAGTAGTTCCAAGATATATCTCTTTGGTTTGTTTCCTATTGATGTAGCCCTAAGCAAAGACTGGCGCAAATAACTTTCATGGAAAGGGTTGCCAAGTTTCCAAAAAAATTCGAGGTTCCTGAAATCTCAGCAAACATTTTTCACCCTATCTTGATGACACTTTCCGGTAATGATCAGTACCCCAATCCCACTTGGCTCACCAAATTTCGTTCTTCAAGGTTAAACCGTTCGTTGGCAGTAACAGTTTTAATTTTTAGGTTTCACTCTGTTTTCTCCTATATGGATACATGTATTTGGAACTCTAAATCAAACACGGTTTTTGCTAGCTCTTTGAAACTTGACAAGATAAAGTAGTTCCAAGTTCTATCTCTATGGTTTGTTTCCTATTGATGTCGCCCTAAGCAGAGACTGGCGCAAAACACTTTAATGGTAAGGGGTTGCCAAGCTTCCAAAAAGTACGAGTTTCCTGAAATCTCAGCACACATTTTTTCACCCAATCTTGATGACACTTTCAGGTAATGATCAGTACCCCAATCCCACTTGGCTCAACAAATTTCGTTCTTCTAGGTTATACTGTTCGTTGGCAGTAACTGTTTTAATTTTTAGGTTTCACTCTGTTTTCTCCTATATGGATACATGTAGTTGGAACTCTAAATCAAACACGGTTTGTGCTAGCTCTTTGAAACTTGACACAATAAAGTAGTTCCAAGTTCTATCTCTATGGTTTGATTCCTATTGATGTAGCCCTAAGCAGAGACTGGCACAAATCACTTTCATGGAAAGGGTTTGCCAAGCTTCCAAAAACTACGAGTTTCCTGAAATCTCAGCACACATTTTTTCACCCAATCTTGATGACACTCACAGATAATGATCAGTACCCCAATGCCACTTTTCTCACCAAATTTCGTTCTTCTAGGTTAAACCGTTCGTTGGCAGTAACAGTTTTAATTTTTAGGTTTCACTCTGTTTTCTCCTATATGGATAAATGTAGTTGGAACTCTAAATCAAACACGGTTTGTGCTAGCACTTTGAAACTTGACACAATAAAGTAGTTCCAAGGTCTATCTCTATAGTTTGATTCCTATTGATGTAGCCCTAAGCAGAGACTGGCACAAATCACTTTCATGGAAAGGGTTTGCCAAGCTTCCAAAAAACTATGAGTTTCCTGAAATCTCAGCACACAGTTTTTCACCCAATCTTGATGACACTTACAGATAATGATCAGTACCCCAATGCCACTTGGCTCACCGAATTTCGTTCTTCTGGGTTAAACCGTTCGTTGGCAGTAACAGTTTTAATTTTTAGGTTTCACTCTGTTTTCTCCTATATGGATAAATGTAGTTGGAACTCTAAATCAAACACGGTTTGTGCTAGCACTTTGAAACTTGACACAATAAAGTAGTTCCAAGGTCTATCTCTATAGTTTGTTTCCTATTGATGTAGCCCTAAGCAGAGACTGGCGCAAATCACTTTCATGAAAAGGGGTTGCCAAGCTTCCAAAAAACGACGAGTTTCCTGAAATCTCAGCACACGTTTTTTCACCCAATCTTGATGACATTTTCAGGTAATGATTAGTACCCCAATCCCACTTGGCTCACCTAATTTCGTTCTTCTAGGTTAAACCGTTCATTGGCAGTAACAGTTTTAATTTTTAGGCTTCACTCTGTTTTCTCCTGTATGTATACATGTAGTTGGAACTCTAAATCAAACACGGTTTGTGCTAGCTCTTTGAAACTTGACACAATAAAGTAGTTCCAAGTTCTATCTCTATGGTTTGTTTCCTATTAATGTAGCCCTAAGCACAGACCGGCGCAAATCACTTTAATGGAAAGGGGTTGCCAAGCTTCCAAAAAGTACGAGTTTCCTGAAATCTCAGCATACATTTTTTCACCCAATCTTGATGACACTTTCAGGTAATGATCAGTACCCCAATCCCACTTGGCTCACCAAATTTCGTTCTTCTAGGTTATACAGTTCATTGGCAGTAACTGTTTTAATTTTTAGGTTTCACTCTGTTTTCTCCTATATGGATACATGTAGTTGGAACTCTAAATCAAACACGGTTTGTGCTAGCTCTTTGAAACTTGGCACAATAAGTAGTTCGAAGTTCTATCTCTATGTGTTGTTTCCTATTGATGTAGCCCTAAGCAGAGACTGGCGCAAATCACTTTCATGGAAAGGGTTTGCCAAGCTTCCAAAAAACTATGAGTTTCCTGAAATCTCAGCACACATTTTTTCACCCAATCTTGATGACACTTACAGGTAATGATCAGTTCCGCAATGCCACTTGGCTCACCAAATTTCATTCTTCTAGGTTAAACCGTTCGTTGGCAGTAACAGTTTTAATTTTTAGGTTTCACTCTGTTTTCTCCTATATGGATACATGTTTTTAGAACTCTAAATCAAACACGGTTTGTGCTAGCTCTTTGAAACTTGACACAATAAAGTAGTTCCAAGTTCTATCTCTATGGTTTGTTTCCTATTAATGTAGCCCTAAGCAGAGACTGACGCAAATCATTTTCATAGAAAGGGATTGCCAAGCTTCCAAAAAACTATGAGTTTCCTGAAATCTCAGCACACATTTTTTCACCCAATCTTGATGACACAGGTAATGATCAGTATCCCAATGCCACTTGGCTCACCAAATTTTGTTCTTCTAGGTTAAACCGTTCGTTGGCAGTAACAGTTTTAATTTTTAGGTTTCACTCTGTTTTCTCCTATATGGATAAATGTATTTGGAACTCTAAATCAAACAAGGTTTGTGCTAGCTCTTTGAAACTTGACACAATAAAGTAGTTCCAAGTTCTATCTCTATGTGTTGTTTCCTATTGATGTAGCCCTAAGCAGAGACTGGCATAAATCACTTACATGGAAAGGGGTTGCCAAGCTTCCAAAAAACTACGTGTTTCCTGAAATCTCAGCACACATTTTTTCACCCAATCTTGATGACACTTATAGGTAATGATCAGTACCCCAATACCACTTGGCTCACCAAATTTCGTTTTCTAGGTTAAACCGTTCGTTGGCAGTAACAGTTTTAAATTTTAGGTTTCACTCTGTTTTCTCCTATATGGATACATGTAGTTGGAACTCTAAATCAAACACGGTTTGTGCTAGCTCTTTGAAACTTGACACAATAAAGTAGTTAAAAGTTCTATCTCTATGGTTTGTTTCCTATTAATGTAGCCCTAAGCACAGACCGGCGCAAATCACTTTCATGGAAAGGGGTTGCCAAGATTCCAAAAAGTACGAGTTTCCTGAAATCTCAGCATACATTTTTTCACCCAATCTTGATGGCACTTACAGGTAATGATAAGTACCCCAATGCCACTTGGCTCACCAAATTTCGTTCTTCTAGGTTAAACCGTTCGTTGGCAGTAACAGTTTTAAATTTTAGGTTTCACTCTGTTTTCTCCTATATGGATACATGTAGTTGGAACTCTAAATCAAACACGGTTTGTGCTAGCTCTTTGAAACTTGACACAATAAAGTAGTTAAAAGTTCTATCTCTATGGTTTGTTTCCTATTAATGTAGCCCTAAGCACAGACCGGCGTAAATCACTTTCATGGAAAGGGGTTACCAAGCTTCCAAAAAGTACGAGTTTCCTGAAATTTCAGCACACATTTTTTCACCCAATCTTGATGACACTTTCAGGTAATGATCAGTACACCAATCCCACTTGGCTCACCAAATTTTGTTCTTCTAGGTTATACTGTTTGTTGGCAGTAACTGTTTTAATTTTTAGGCTTCACTCTGTTTTCTCCTATATGGATTCTTGTAGTTGGAACTCTAAATCAAACACGGTTTGTGCTAGCTCTTTGAAACTTGACACAATAAAGTAGTTCCAAGATCTATCTCTATGGTTTGTTTCCTATTGATGTAGACCTAAGCAGAGACTGGCGCAAATCACTTTAATGTAAAGGGGTTGCCAAGCTTCCAAAAACTTCGAGTTTCCTGAAATCTCAGCACACATTTTTTCCCAAAATCTTGATTACACTTACAGGTAATGATCAGTACCGCAATGCCACTTGGCTCACCAAATTTCGTTCTTCTAGGTTAAACCATTCGTTGGCAGTAACAGTTTTAATTTTTAGGTTTCACTCAGTTTTCTCCTATATGGATACATGTAGTTGGAACTCTAAATAAACACGGTTTGTGCTAGCTCTTTGAAACTTGACACAATAAAGTAGTTCCAAGATATATCTCTTTGGTTTGTTTCCTATTGATGTAGCCCTAAGCAAAGACTGGCGCAAATAACTTTCATGGAAAGGGTTGCCAAGTTTCCAAAAAAATTCGAGGTTCCTGAAATCTCAGCAAACATTTTTCACCCTATCTTGATGACACTTTCCGGTAATGATCAGTACCCCAATCCCACTTGGCTCACCAAATTTCGTTCTTCAAGGTTAAACCGTTCGTTGCCAGTAACAGTTTTAATTTTTAGGTTTCACTCTGTTTTCTCCTATATGGATACATGTAGTTGGAACTCTAAATCAAACACGGTTTTTGCTAGCTCTTTGAAACTTGACAAGATAAAGTAGTTCAAGTTCTATCTCTATGGTTTGTTTCCTATTGATGTAGCCCTAAGCAGAGACTGGCGCAAAACACTTTAATGGTAAGGGTTTGCCAAGCTTCCAAAAAGTACGAGTTTCCTGAAATCTCAGCACACATTTTTTCACCCAATCTTGATGACACTTTCAGGTAATGATCAGTACCCCAATCCCACTTGGCTCAACAAATTTCGTTCTTCTAGGTTATACTGTTCGTTGGCAGTAACTGTTTTAATTTTTAGGTTTCACTCTGTTTTCTCCTATATGGATACATGTAGTTGGAACTCTAAATCAAACACGGTTTGTGCTAGCTCTTTGAAACTTGACACAATAAAGTAGTTCCAAGTTCTATCTCTATGGTTTGATTCCTATTGATGTAGCCCTAAGCAGAGACTGGCACAAATCACTTTCATGGAAAGGGTTTGCCAAGCTTCCAAAAACTACGAGTTTCCTGAAATCTCAGCACACATTTTTTCACCCAATCTTGATGACACTCACAGATAATGATCAGTACCCCAATGCCACTTTTCTCACCAAATTTCGTTCTTCTAGGTTAAACCGTTCGTTGGCAGTAACAGTTTTAATTTTTAGGTTTCACTCTGTTTTCTCCTATATGGATACATGTAGTTGGAACTCTAAATCAAACACGGTTTGTGCTAGCACTTTGAAACTTGACACAATAAAGTAGTTCCAAGGTCTATCTCTATAGTTTGTTTCCTATTGATGTAGCCCTAAGCAGAGACTGGCGCAAATCACTTTCATGAAAAGGGGTTGCCAAGCTTCCAAAAAACGACGAGTTTCCTGAAATCTCAGCACACGTTTTTTCACCCAATCTTGATGACATTTTCAGGTAATGATTAGTACCCCAATCCCACTTGGCTCACCTAATTTCGTTCTTCTAGGTTAAACCATTCATTGTTAGTAACAGTTTTAATTTTTAGGCTTCACTCTGTTTTCTCCTCTATGTATACATGTAGTTGGAACTCTAAATCAAACACGGTTTGTGCTAGCTCTTTGAAACTTGACACATAAAGTAGTTCCAAGTTCTATCTCTATGGTTTGTTTCCTATTAATGTAGCCCTAAGCACAGACCGGCGCAAATCACTTTAATGGAAAGGGGTTGCCAAGCTTCCAAAAAGTACGAGTTTCCTGTAATCTCAGCATACATTTTTTCATCCAATCTTGATGACACTTTCAGGTAATGATTAGTACCCCAATCCCACTTGGCTCACCTAATTTCGTTCTTCTAGGTTAAACCGTTCATTGGCAGTAACAGTTTTAATTTTTAGGCTTCACTCTGTTTTCTCCTGTATGTATACATGTAGTTGGAACTCTAAATCAAACACGGTTTGTGCTAGCTCTTTGAAACTTGACACAATAAAGTAGTTCCAAGTTCTATCTCTATGGTTTGTTTCCTATTAATGTAGCCCTAAGCACAGACCGGCGCAAATCACTTTAATGGAAAGGGGTTGCCAAGCTTCCAAAAAGTACGAGTTTCCTGAAATCTCAGCATACATTTTTTCACCCAATCTTGATGACACTTTCAGGTAATGATCAGTACCCCAATCCCACTTGGCTCACCAAATTTCGTTCTTCTAGGTTATACAGTTCATTGGCAGTAACTGTTTTAATTTTTAGGTTTCACTCTGTTTTCTCCTATATGGATACATGTAGTTGGAACTCTAAATCAAACACGGTTTGTGCTAGCTCTTTGAAACTTGGCACAATAAGTAGTTCGAAGTTCTATCTCTATGTGTTGTTTCCTATTGATGTAGCCCTAAGCAGAGACTGGCGCAAATCACTTTCATGGAAAGGGTTTGCCAAGCTTCCAAAAAACTATGAGTTTCCTGAAATCTCAGCACACATTTTTTCACCCAATCTTGATGACACTTACAGGTAATGATCAGTTCCGCAATGCCACTTGGCTCACCAAATTTCATTCTTCTAGGTTAAACCGTTCGTTGGCAGTAACAGTTTTAATTTTTAGGTTTCACTCTGTTTTCTCCTATATGGATACATGTTTTTAGAACTCTAAATCAAACACGGTTTGTGCTAGCTCTTTGAAACTTGACACAATAAAGTAGTTCAAAGTTCTATCTCTATGGTTTGTTTCCTATTAATGTAGCCCTAAGCAGAGACTGACGCAAATCATTTTCATAGAAAGGGATTGCCAAGCTTCCAAAAAACTATGAGTTTCCTGAAATCTCAGCACACATTTTTTCACCCAATCTTGATGACACAGGTAATGATCAGTATCCCAATGCCACTTGGCTCACCAAATTTTGTTCTTCTAGGTTAAACCGTTCGTTGGCAGTAACAGTTTTAATTTTTAGGTTTCACTCTGTTTTCTCCTATATGGATAAATGTATTTGGAACTCTAAATCAAACAAGGTTTGTGCTAGCTCTTTGAAACTTGACACAATAAAGTAGTTCCAAGTTCTATCTCTATGTGTTGTTTCCTATTGATGTAGCCCTAAGCAGAGACTGGCATAAATCACTTACATGGAAAGGGGTTGCCAAGCTTCCAAAAAACTACGAGTTTCCTGAAATCTCAGCACACATTTTTTCACCCAATCTTGATGACACTTATAGGTAATGATCAGTACCCCAATACCACTTGGCTCACCAAATTTCGTTTTCTAGGTTAAACCGTTCGTTGGCAGTAACAGTTTTAAATTTTAGGTTTCACTCTGTTTTCTCCTATATGGATACATGTAGTTGGAACTCTAAATCAAACACGGTTTGTGCTAGCTCTTTGAAACTTGACACAATAAAGTAGTTAAAAGTTCTATCTCTATGGTTTGTTTCCTATTAATGTAGCCCTAAGCACAGACCGGCGCAAATCACTTTCATGGAAAGGGGTTGCTAAGATTCCAAAAAGTACGAGTTTCCTGAAATCTCAGCATACATTTTTTCACCCAATCTTGATGGCACTTACAGGTAATGATAAGTACCCCAATGCCACTTGGCTCACCAAATTTCGTTCTTCTAGGTTAAACCGTTCGTTGGCAGTAACAGTTTTAAATTTTAGGTTTCACTCTGTTTTCTCCTATATGGATACATGTAGTTGGAACTCTAAATCAAACACGGTTTGTGCTAGCTCTTTGAAACTTGACACAATAAAGTAGTTAAAAGTTCTATCTCTATGGTTTGTTTCCTATTAATGTAGCCCTAAGCACAGACCGGCGTAAATCACTTTCATGGAAAGGGGTTACCAAGCTTCCAAAAAGTACGAGTTTCCTGAAATTTCAGCACACATTTTTTCACCCAATCTTGATGACACTTTCAGGTAATGATCAGTACACCAATCCCACTTGGCTCACCAAATTTTGTTCTTCTAGGTTATACTGTTTGTTGGCAGTAACTGTTTTAATTTTTAGGCTTCACTCTGTTTTCTCCTATATGGATTCTTGTAGTTGGAACTCTAAATCAAACACGGTTTGTGCTAGCTCTTTGAAACTTGACACAATAAAGTAGTTCCAAGATCTATCTCTATGGTTTGTTTCCTATTGATGTAGACCTAAGCAGAGACTGGCGCAAATCACTTTAATGTAAAGGGGTTGCCAAGCTTCCAAAAACTTCGAGTTTCCTGAAATCTCAGCACACATTTTTTCCCAAAATCTTGATTACACTTACAGGTAATGATCAGTACCGCAATGCCACTTGGCTCACCAAATTTCGTTCTTCTAGGTTAAACCATTCGTTGGCAGTAACAGTTTTAATTTTTAGGTTTCACTCAGTTTTCTCCTATATGGATACATGTAATTGGAACTCTAAATAAACACGGTTTGTGCTAGCTCTTTGAAACTTGACACAATAAAGTAGTTCCAAGATATATCTCTTTGGTTTGTTTCCTATTGATGTAGCCCTAAGCAAAGACTGGCGCAAATAACTTTCATGGAAAGGGTTGCCAAGTTTCCAAAAAAATTCGAGGTTCCTGAAATCTCAGCAAACATTTTTCACCCTATCTTGATGACACTTTCCGGTAATGATCGGTACCCCAATCCCACTTGGCTCACCAAATTTCGTTCTTCAAGGTTAAACCGTTCGTTGCCAGTAACAGTTTTAATTTTTAGGTTTCACTCTGTTTTCTCCTATATGGATACATGTAGTTGGAACTCTAAATCAAACACGGTTTTTGCTAGCTCTTTGAAACTTGACAAGATAAAGTAGTTCAAGTTCTATCTCTATGGTTTGTTTCCTATTGATGTAGCCCTAAGCAGAGACTGGCGCAAAACACTTTAATGGTAAGGGTTTGCCAAGCTTCCAAAAAGTACGAGTTTCCTGAAATCTCAGCACACATTTTTTCACCCAATCTTGATGACACTTTCAGGTAATGATCAGTACCCCAATCCCACTTGGCTCAACAAATTTCGTTCTTCTAGGTTATACTGTTCGTTGGCAGTAACTGTTTTAATTTTTAGGTTTCACTCTGTTTTCTCCTATATGGATACATGTAGTTGGAACTCTAAATCAAACACGGTTTGTGCTAGCTCTTTGAAACTTGACACAATAAAGTAGTTCCAAGTTCTATCTCTATGGTTTGATTCCTATTGATGTAGCCCTAAGCAGAGACTGGCACAAATCACTTTCATGGAAAGGGTTTGCCAAGCTTCCAAAAACTACGAGTTTCCTGAAATCTCAGCACACATTTTTTCACCCAATCTTGATGACACTCACAGATAATGATCAGTACCCCAATGCCACTTTTCTCACCAAATTTCGTTCTTCTAGGTTAAACCGTTCGTTGGCAGTAACAGTTTTAATTTTTAGGTTTCACTCTGTTTTCTCCTATATGGATACATGTAGTTGGAACTCTAAATCAAACACGGTTTGTGCTAGCACTTTGAAACTTGACACAATAAAGTAGTTCCAAGGTCTATCTCTATAGTTTGTTTCCTATTGATGTAGCCCTAAGCAGAGACTGGCGCAAATCACTTTCATGAAAAGGGGTTGCCAAGCTTCCAAAAAACGACGAGTTTCCTGAAATCTCAGCACACGTTTTTTCACCCAATCTTGATGACATTTTCAGGTAATGATTAGTACCCCAATCCCACTTGGCTCACCTAATTTCGTTCTTCTAGGTTAAACCATTCATTGTTAGTAACAGTTTTAATTTTTAGGCTTCACTCTGTTTTCTCCTCTATGTATACATGTAGTTGGAACTCTAAATCAAACACGGTTTGTGCTAGCTCTTTGAAACTTGACACATAAAGTAGTTCCAAGTTCTATCTCTATGGTTTGTTTCCTATTAATGTAGCCCTAAGCACAGACCGGCGCAAATCACTTTAATGGAAAGGGGTTGCCAAGCTTCCAAAAAGTACGAGTTTCCTGTAATCTCAGCATACATTTTTTCATCCAATCTTGATGACACTTTCAGGTAATGATTAGTACCCCAATCCCACTTGGCTCACCTAATTTCGTTCTTCTAGGTTAAACCGTTCATTGGCAGTAACAGTTTTAATTTTTAGGCTTCACTCTGTTTTCTCCTGTATGTATACATGTAGTTGGAACTCTAAATCAAACACGGTTTGTGCTAGCTCTTTGAAACTTGACACAATAAAGTAGTTCCAAGTTCTATCTCTATGGTTTGTTTCCTATTAATGTAGCCCTAAGCACAGACCGGCGCAAATCACTTTAATGGAAAGGGGTTGCCAAGCTTCCAAAAAGTACGAGTTTCCTGAAATCTCAGCATACATTTTTTCACCCAATCTTGATGACACTTTCAGGTAATGATCAGTACCCCAATCCCACTTGGCTCACCAAATTTCGTTCTTCTAGGTTATACAGTTCATTGGCAGTAACTGTTTTAATTTTTAGGTTTCACTCTGTTTTCTCCTATATGGATACATGTAGTTGGAACTCTAAATCAAACACGGTTTGTGCTAGCTCTTTGAAACTTGGCACAATAAGTAGTTCGAAGTTCTATCTCTATGTGTTGTTTCCTATTGATGTAGCCCTAAGCAGAGACTGGCGCAAATCACTTTCATGGAAAGGGTTTGCCAAGCTTCCAAAAAACTATGAGTTTCCTGAAATCTCAGCACACATTTTTTCACCCAATCTTGATGACACTTACAGGTAATGATCAGTTCCGCAATGCCACTTGGCTCACCAAATTTCATTCTTCTAGGTTAAACCGTTCGTTGGCAGTAACAGTTTTAATTTTTAGGTTTCACTCTGTTTTCTCCTATATGGATACATGTTTTTAGAACTCTAAATCAAACACGGTTTGTGCTAGCTCTTTGAAACTTGACACAATAAAGTAGTTCAAAGTTCTATCTCTATGGTTTGTTTCCTATTAATGTAGCCCTAAGCAGAGACTGACGCAAATCATTTTCATAGAAAGGGATTGCCAAGCTTCCAAAAAACTATGAGTTTCCTGAAATCTCAGCACACATTTTTTCACCCAATCTTGATGACACTTATAGGTAATGATCAGTATGCAATGCCACTTGGCTCACCAAATTTTGTTCTTCTAGGTTAAACCGTTCGTTGGCAGTAACAGTTTTAATTTTTAGGTTTCACTCTGTTTTCTCCTATATGGATAAATGTATTTGGAACTCTAAATCAAACACGGTTTGTGCTAGCTCTTTGAAACTTGACACAATAAAGTAGTTCCATGTTCTATCTCTATGTGTTGTTTCCTATTGATGTAGCCCTAAGCAGAGACTGGCATAAATCACTTTCATGGAAAGGGGTTGCCAAGCTTCCAAAAAACTACGAGTTTCCTGAAATCTCAGCACACATTTTTTCACCCAATCTTGATGACACTTATAGGTAATGATCAGTACCCCAATACCACTTGGCTCACCAAATTTCGTTTTCTAGGTTAAACCGTTCGTTGGCAGTAACAGTTTTAATTTTTAGGTTTCACTCTGTTTTCTCCTATATGGATACATGTAGTTGGAACTCTAAATCAAACACGGTTTGTGCTAGCTCTTTGAAACTTGACACAATAAAGTAGTTCCAAGTTCTATCTCTACGGTTTGTTTCCTATTAATGTAGCCTTAAGCACAGACCGGCGCAAATCACTTTCATGGAAAGCGGTTGCCAAGCTTCCAAAAAGTACGAGTTTCCTTAAATCTCAGCACACATTTTTTTACCCAATCTTGATGACACTTACAGGTAATGATCAGTTCCCCAATGCCACTTGGCTCACCAAATTTCGTTCTTCTAGGTTAAACCGTTTGTTGGCAGTAACAGTTTTAATTTTTAGGTTTCACTCTGTTTTCTCCTATATGGATACATGTAGTTGGAACTCTAAATAAAACACGGTTTGTGCTAGCTCTTTGAAACTTGACACAATAAAGTAGTTCCAAGTTCTATCTCTATGGTTTGTTTCCTATTGATGTAGCCCTAAGCAGAGACTGGCGCAAATGACTTTCATGGAAAGGGTTTGCCAAGCTTCCAAAAAACTATGAGTTTCCTGAAGTCTCACCACATTTTTTCACCCAATCTTGATGACACTTACAGGTAATGATCAGTACACCAATGCCAGTTGGCTCACCAAATTTCGTTCTTCTAGGTTAAACCGTTCGTTGGCAGTAACAGTTTTAATTTTTAGGTTTCACTCTGTTTTTTCCTATATGGATACATGTATTGGGAACTCTGAATCAAACACGGTTTGTGCTAGCTTTTTGAAACTTGACAGGATAAAGTAGTTCCAAGTTCTATCTCTATGTTTTGTTTCCTATTGATGTAGCCCTAAGCAGAGACTGGCATAAATCACTTTAATGGAAAGGGGTTGCCAAGCTTCCAAAAAAATACGAGTTTCCTGAAATCTCAGCACACATTTTTTCACCCAATCTTGATGACACTTATAGGTAATGATCAGTACCCCAATACCACTTGGCTCACCAAATTTCGTTTTCTAGGTTAAACCGTTCGTTGGCAGTAACAGTTTTAATTTTTAGGTTTCACTCTGTTTTCTCCTATATGGATACATGTAGTTGGAACTCTAAATCAAACACGGTTTGTGCTAGCTCTTTGAAACTTGACATAATAAAGTAGTTCCAAGTTCTATCTCTATGGTTTGTTTCCTATTGATGTAGCCCTAAGCAGAGACTGGCGCAAATCACTTTAATGCAAAGGGGTTGCCAAGCTTCCAAAAAACTACGAGTTTCCTGAAATCTCAGCACACATTTTTTCAGCCAATCTTGATGGCACTTACAGGTAATGATCAGTACCCCAATGCCACTTGGCTCACCAAATTTCGTTCTTCTAGGTTAAACCGTTCGTTGGCAGTAACAGTTTTAATTTTTAGGTTTCACTCTGAGTTCTCCTATATGGATACATGTAGTTGGAACTCTAAATCAAACACGGTTTGTGCTACCTCTTTGAAACTTGACACAATAAAGTAGTTCCAAGTTCTATCTCTATGGTTTGTTTCCTATTAATGTAGCCCTAAGCACAGACCGGCGCAAATCACTTTCATAGAAAGGGGTTGCCAAGCATCCAAAAAGTACGTGTTTCCTTAAATCTCAGCACAAATTTTTTCACCCAATCTTGATGACACTTTCAGGTAATGATCAGTACCCCAATCCCACGTGGCTCACCAAATTTCGTTCTTCTAGGTTATACTGTTAGTTTGCGGTAACAGTTTTAATTTTTAGGTTTCACTCTGTTTTCTCCTATATGGATACATGTAGTTGGAACTCTTAATCAAACACAGTTTGTGCTAGCTCTTTGAAACTTGACACAATAAGTAGTTCCAGGTTCTATCTCTATGGTTTCTTTCCTATTGATGTAGCCCTAAGAAAGACTGGCGCAAACCCCTTTCATGGAAAGGGGTTGCCAAGCTTCCAAAAAACTTCGAGTTTCCTGAAATCTCAGCACAAATTTTTTCACCCTATCTTGTTGACACTTTCAGGTAATGATCAGTACCCCAATCCCACTTGGCTCACCAAATTTCGTTCTTCTAGGTTAAACCGTTCCTTGGCAGTAACAGTTTTAATTTTTAGGCATCACTCTGTTTTCTCCTATATGGATACATGTAGTTGCAACTCTAAATCAAACACGGTTTGTGCTAGCTCTTTGCAACTTGACACAATAAAGTAGTTCCAAGTTCTATCTCTATGGTTTGTTTCCTATTGATGTAGCCCTAAGCAGAGACTGGCACAAATCACTTACATAGAAAGGGGTTGCCAAGCTTCCAAAAAACTACGAATTTCCTGAAATCTCAGCACATATTTTTTTCACTCAATCTTGGTGACACTTTCAGGTAATGATCAGTACCCAATCCCACTTGGCTCACCAAATTTCGTTCTTCTAGATTAAACCGTTCGTTGGCAGTAACAGTTTTAATTTTTAGGTTTCACTCTGTTTACTCCTATATGGATACATGTAGTTGGAACTCTAAATCAAACACGGTTTGTGCTAGCTCTTTGAAACTTGACACAATAAAGTACTTCCAAGTTCTATCTCTATGGTTTGTTTCCTATTGATGTAGCCCTAAGCAGAGACTGGCGCAAATCCCTTTCATGGAAAGGGTTGTCCAAGCTTCCAAAAAACTAAGAGTTTCCTGAAATCTCAGCACACATTTTTTCACCCTATCTTGGTGACCCTTTCAGGTAACGATCAGTACCTGAATCCCACTTGGCTCACCAAATTTCGTTCTTCTAGGTTAAACCGTTCGTTGGCAGTAAGAGTTTTAATTTTTAGGTTTCACTCTGTTTTCTCCTATATGGATACATGTAGTTGGAACTCTAAATCAAACACGGTTTGTGCTAGCTCTTTGAAACTTGACACAATAAAGTAGTTCCAAGTTCTGTCTCTATGGTTTGTTTCCTATTGATATAGCCCTGAGCAGAGACCAGCGCAAATCACTTTCATGGAAAGGGGTTGCCAAGCTTCCAAAAAACTAAGAGTTTCGTGAAATCTCAGCACACGTTTTTTCACCCAAACTTGATGACACTTTCAGGTAATGATCAGTACCCCAATCACACTTGGCTCACCAAATTTCGTTCTTCTAGGTTAAACTGTTTGTTGGAAGTAACAGTTTTAATTTTTAGGTTTCACTCTGTTTTCTCCTATATGGATACATGTAGTTGGAACTCTAAATCAAACAGGGTTTGTGCTAGCTCTTTGAAACTTGACACAATAAATAGTTCCAAGTTCTGTCTCTATGGTTTGTTTCCTATTGATGTAGCCCTAAGCAGAGACTGGCGCAAATCACTTTCATAGAAAGGGGTTGCCAAGCTTCCAAAAAACTACGAGTTTCCTGAAATCTCAGCACACATTTTTTCACCCTATCTTGATGACGCATTCAGGTAATGATCAGTAACCCAATCCCACTTGGCACACGAAATTTCGTTCTTCTAGGTTAAACCGTTCCTTGGAAGTAACAGTTTTAATTTTTAGGTTTCACTCTGTTTTCTCCTTTATGGATACATGTAGTTGGAACTCTAAATCAAACACGGTTTGTGCTAGCTCTTTGAAACTTGACACAATAAAGTTCTCCCACGTTCTACCTCTATGGTTTGTTTCCTATTGATGTAGTCCCAAGTAGAGACTGGCGCAAATCACTTTCATGGAAAGGGGTTGCCAAGCTTCCAAAAAACTACAAGTTTCCTGAAATCTCAGCACAAATTTTTTCACCCAATCTTGATGACACATACATGTCATGATCAGTACACCAATGTCACTTGGCTCACCAAATTTCGTTCTTCTAGGTTAAACTGTTCGTTGGCAGTAACAGTTTTAATTTTTAGGTTTCACTCTGTTTTCTCCAATATAGATACATGTAGTTGGAGGTCTAAATCAAACACGGTTTGTGCTAGCTCTTTGAAACTTGACACAATAAAGTAGTGCCAAGTTCTATCTCTATGGTTTGTTTCCTATTGATGTAGCCCTAAGCAGAGACCAGCGCTAATCACTTTCATGGAAAGGGGTTGCGAAGCTTCCAAAAATCTACGAGTTTCCTGAAATCTCAGCACACACTTTTCTCCCAAACTTGATGACACTTACAGGTAATGATCATTACCCCAATGCCACTTGGCTCACCAAATTTCGTTCTTCTAGGTTAAACCATTCGTTGGCAGTAACAGTTTTAATTTTTACGTTTCACTCTGTTTTCTCCTATATGGATACATGTAGTTGGAACTCTAAATCAAACACGGTTTGCGCTAGCTCTTTAAAATTTGACACAAAAAGTAGTTCCAAGTTCTATCTCTATGGTTTGTTTCTTATTGATGTAGCCATAAGCAGAGAACGGCGCAAATCACTTTCATGGAAAGGGGTTGCCAAGCTTCCAAAAAACTACGAGTTTCCTGAAATCTCAGCACACATTTTTTTCACCCAATCTTGATGACACTTTCAGGTAATGATCAGTACCAAATCCCACTTGGCTCACCAGATTTCGTTCTTCTAGGTTCAACCGTTTGTGGGCAGTAACAGTTTAAATTTTTAGGTTTCACTCTGTTTTCTCCTATATGGATACATGTAGTTGGAACTCTAAATCAAACACAGTTTGTGCTAGCTCTTTGAAACTTGACACAATAAAGTAGTTCCAAGTTCTATCTCTATGGTTTGTTTCCTATTGATGTAGCCCTAAGCAGAGACTTGCACAAATCAATTTCATGGAAAGGGGTTGCCAAGCTTCCAAAAAACTACGAGTTTCCTGAAATCTTAGCAGACATTTTATAACCCAATCATGATGGCACTTACAGGTAATGATCAATACCCCAATGCCACTGGGCTCTCCAAATTTCGTTCTTCTAGGTTAAACCGTTCGTTGGCAGTAACAGTTTTAATTTTTAGGTTTCACTCTGTTTTCTCCTATATGGATACATGTAGTTGGAACTCTAAATCAAATACGGTTTGTGCTAGCTCTTTGAAACTTGACACAATAAAGTAGTTCCAAGATCTATCTCTATGGTTTGTTTCCTATTGATGTAGCCCTAAGCAGAGACTTGCATAAATCACTTTCATGGAAAGGGGTTGCCAAGCTTCCAAAAATCTACGAGTTTCCTGAAATCTCAGCACGCATTTTTTCTCCCAATCTTGATAACACTTACAGGTAATGATCCGTACCCCAATGCCACTTGGCTCACCAAATTTCGTTCTTCTAAGTTAAACCGTTCGTTGTCAGTAACAGTTTTAATTTTTAGGTTTCACTCTGTTTTCTCCTATATGGATACATGTAGTTGGAACTCTAAATCATACATGGTTTGTGCTAGCTCTTTGAAACTTGACACAATAAAGTAGTTCCAAGTTCTATCTCTATGGTTTGTTTCCTATTGATGTAGCCCTAAGTAGAGACCGGCGCTAATCACTTTCATGGAAAGGGGTTGCGAAGCTTCCAAAAATCTACGAGTTTCCTGAAATCTCAGCACACATTTTTTTCCCAATCTTGATGACACTTACAGGTAATGATCAGTACCCCAATGCCACTTGGCTCACCAAATTTCGTTCTTCTAGGTTAAACCGTTCGTTGGCAGTAACAGTTTTAATTTTTAGGTTTAATTTTTAGGTTTCACTCTGTTTTCTCCTATATGGATACATGTAGTTGGAATTCTAAACCAAACACGGTTTGTACTAGCTCTTTGAAATTGACACAATAAAGTAGTTACAAGTTCTATATCTATGGTTTGTTTCCTATTGATGTAGACCTAAGCAGAGATCGGCGCAAATCACTTTCATGGAAAGGGGTTGCCAAGCTTCCAAAAAACTACGAGTTTCCTGAAATCTCAGCACACATTTTTTCACCCAATCTTGATGACACTTTCAGGTAATGATCAGTACCCCAATCACACTTGGCTCACCAAATTTCGTTCTTCTAGGTTAAACTGTTCGTTGGCAGTAACAGTTTTCATTTTTAGGTTTCACTCTGTTTTCTCCTATATGGTAAATGTAGTTGGAACTCTAAATCAAGCACGGTTTGTGCTAGCTCTTTGAAACTTGACACAATAAAGTAGTTCCAAGTTCTATCTCTATGGTTTGTTTCCTATTGATGTAGCCCTAAGGAGAGACTGGCGCAAATCACTTTCATGGAAATGGGTTGCCAAGCTTCCAAAAAACTACGAGTTTCCTGAAATATCAGCACACATTTTTTCACCCTGTTTTGATGACACTTTCAGGTAATGATCAGTACCCCAATCCCACTTGGCACACCAAATTTCGTTCTTCTAGGTTAAACCGTTCGTTGGCAGTAACAGTTTTAATTTTTAGGTTTCCCTCTGTTTTATCCAATATGGATACATGTAGTTGGAACTCTAAATCAAACACGGTTTGTGCTAGCTCTTTGAAACTTGACACAATAAAGTAGTTCCAAGTTCTATCTCCTTGTTTTTTTCTTATTGATGTAGCCCTAAGCAGAGAATGGCGCAAATCACTTTCATGGAAAGGGGTTGCCAAGCTTCCAAAAAACTACGAGTTTCCTGAAATCTCAGCACACATTTTTTCACCCAATCTTGATGACACTTTCAGGTAATGATCAGTACCCAATCCCACTTAGCTCACCAGATTTCGTTCTTCTAGGTTAACCCGTTCTTTGGCAGTAACAGTTTTAATTTTTAGATTTCACTCTGTTTTCTCCTATATGGATACATGTAGTTGGAACTCTAAATCAAACACGGTTTGTGCTAGCTCTTTGAAACTTGACACAATAAAGTACTTCCAAGTTCTATCTCTATGGTTTGTTTCCTATTGATGTAGTCCTAAGCAGAGACTGGCGCAAATCACTTTCATGGAAAGGGGTTGCCAAGCTTCCAAAAAACTACAAGTTTCCTGAAATCTCAGCACACATTTTTTCACCCAATCTTGATGACACTTTCAGGTAATGATCAGTACCCCAATGCCACTTGGCTCACCAAATTTTGTTCTTCTAGGTTAAACCGTTCATTGGCAGTAACAGTTTTAATTTTTAGGTTTCACTCTGTTTTCTCCAATATGGATACATGTTGTTGGAACTCTAAATCAAACACGTTTTGCGCTAGCTTTTTGAAACTTGACACAAAAAAGTAGTTCCAAGTTCTATCTCTATGGTTTCTTTCCTATTGATGTAGCCCTAAGGAGAGACTGGCACAAATCACTTTCATGGAAAGGGGTTGCCAAGCTTCCAAACATCTACGAGTTTCCTGAAATCTCAGCACACATTTTTTCACAAAATCTTGATGACACTTACATGTCATGATCAGTACACCAATGTCACTTGGCTCACCAAATTTCGTTCTTCTAGGTTAAACTGTTCGTTGGCAGTAACAGTTTTAATTTTTAGGTTTCACTCTGTTTTCTCCTATATGGATACATGTAGTTGGAACTCTAAATCAAACACGGTTTGTGCTAGCTCTTTGAAACTTGACAAAATAAAGTACATCAAAGTTCTATCTCTATGCTTTCTTTCCTATTGATGTAGTCCTAAGCAGAGACTGGCGCAAATCACTTCCATGGAAAGGGGTTGCCAAGCTTCCAAAAAACTACAAGTTTCCTGAAATCTCATCACACATTTTTTCACCCAATCTTGATGACACTTTCAGGTAATGATCAGTACCCATTCCCACTTGGCTCACCAGATTTCATTCTTCTAGTTTAAACCGTTCATTGGCAGTAACAGTTTTAATTTTTAGGTTTCACTCTGTTTTCTCCTATATGGATACATGTATTTGGAACTCTAAATCAAACCTGGTTTGTGCTAGCTCTTTGAAACTTGACACAATAAAGTAGTTCCAAGTTCTATCTCTATGGATTGTTTCCTATTGATGTAGTCCTAAGCAGAGACTGGCGCAAATCACTTTTATGGAAAGGGGTTGCCAAGCTTCCAAAAATCTACGAGTTTCCTGAAATCTCAGCACACATTTTTTCACCCAATCTTGATGACACTTACATGTCATGATCAGTACACCAATGTCACTTGGCTCACCAAATTTCGTTCTTCTAGGTTAAACCGTTCATTGGCAGTAAGAGTTTTAATTTTTAGGTTTCACTCTGTTTTCTCCTATATGGATACATGTAGTTAGAACTCTAAATCAAACACGGTTTGTGCTAGATCTTTGAAACTTGACACAATAAAGTAGTTCCAAGTTCTGTCTCTATGGTTTGTTTCCTATTGATGTAGCCCTAACCAGAGACCGGCGCAAATCACTTTCATGGAAAGGGGTTGCCAAGCTTCCAAAAAACTACGAGTTTCCTGAAATCTCAGCACACATTTTTTCACCCAATCTTGATGAGACTTTCAGGTAATGATCAGTACCCCAATCACACTTGGCTCACCAAATTTCGTTCTTCTAGGTTAAACTGTTCTTTGGCAGTAACTGTTTTAATTTTTAGGTTTCACTCTGTTTTCTCCTATATGGATACATGTATTTGGAACTCTAAATCAAACCTGGTTTGTGCTAGCTCTTTGAAACTTGACAGAATAAAGTAGTTCCAAGTTCTATCTCTATGGTTTGTTTCCTATTGATGTAGTCCTAAGCAGAGACTGGCACAAATCACTTTCATTGAAAGGGGTTGCCAAGCTTCCAAAAATCTACGAGTTTCCTGAAATCTCACCACACATTTTTTCACCCAATCTTGATGACACTTACATGTCATGATCAGTACAGCAATGTCACTTGGCTCACCAAATTTTGTTCTTCTAGGTTAAACCGTTCGTTGGCAGTAAGAGTTTTAATTTTTTGGTTTCACTCTGTTTTCTCCTATATGGATACATGTAGTTGGAACTCTTAATCAAACACCATTTGTGCTAGATCTTTGAAACTTGACACAATAAAGTAGTTCAAAGTTCTATTTCTATGGTTTGATTCCTATTGATGTAGCCCTAAGCAGAGACCGGCGCAAATCACTTTCATGGAAAGGGGTTGTGAAGCTCCCAAAAAACTACGAGTTTCCTGAAATCTCAGCACACATTTTTTCACCCAATCTTGATGACACTTACAGGTAATGATCAGTACCCCAATGCCACTTGGCTCACCAAATTTCGTTCTTCTATGTTAAACCGTTCGTTGGCAGTAACAGTTTTAATTTTTAGGTTTCACTCTGTTTTCTCCTATATGGATACATGTAGTTGGAACTCTAAATCAAACACGGTTTGTGCTAGCTCTTTGAAACTTGACACAAAAAGGTAGTTCCAAGTTCTATATCTATGGTTTGTTTCCTATTGATGTAGCCCTAAGGAGAGACTGGCAGAAATCACTTTCATGGAAAGGGGTTGCCAAGCTTCCAAAAAACTACGAGTTTCCTGAAATATCAGCACACATTTTTTCACCCTGACTTGTTGACACTTTCAGGTAATGATCAGTACCCCAATCCCACTTGGCACACCAAATTTCATTCTTCTAGGTTAAAAGATTCCTTGGCAGTAACAGATTTAATTTTTAGGTTTCACTCTGTTTTCTCCTATATGGATACATGTAGTTGGAACTCTAAATCAAACACGGTTTGTGCTAGCTCTTTGAAACTTGACAGAATAAAGTACTTCAAAATTCAATCTCTATGGTTTGTTTCCTATTGATGTAGTCCTAAGCAGAGACTGGCGCAAATCACTTTCATGGAAAGGGGTTGCCAAGCTTCCAAAAAACTACGAGTTTCCTGAAATCTCAGCACACATTTTTTCACCCAATCTTGATGACACATACATATCATGATCAGTACACCAATGTCACTTGGCTCACCAAATTTCGTTCTTCTAGGTTAAACCGTTCGATGGCAGTAACAGTTTTAATTTTTAGGTTTCACTCTGTTTTCTCCAATATGGATACATGTAGTTGGAACTCTAAATCAAACACGGTTTGTGCTAGCTCTTTGAAACTTGACACAATAAAGTAGTTCCAAGTTCTATCTCTATGGTTTGTTTCTTATTGATGTAGCCCTAAGCAGAGAATGGCGCAAATCACTTTCATGGAAAGGGGTTGCTAAGCTTCCAAAAAACTACGAGTTTCCTGAAATCTCAGCACACATTTTTTCACCCAAACTTGATGACACTTTCAGGTAATGATCAGTACCCCAGTCACACTTGGCTTACCAAATTTCTTTCTTCAAGGTTAAAGCGTTCGTTGGCAGTAACAGATTTAATTTTTAGGTTTCACTCTGTTTTCTCCTATATGGATACATGTAGTTGGAAATCTAAATCAAACAAGGATTGTGCTAGCTCTTTGAAACTTGACACAATAAAGTAGTTCCAAGTTCTATCTCTATGGTTTGTTTCCTTTTGATGTAGCCCTAAGCAGAGACATGCACAAATCACTTTCATGGAAAGGGGTTGCCAAGCTTCCAAAAAACTCCGAGTTTCCTGTAATCTTAGCACACATTTTTTCACCCAATCTTGATGGCACTTACAGGTAATGATCAGTACCACAATGCCACTTGGCTCACCAAATTTTGTTCTTCTAGGTTAAACCTTTCGTTGGCAGTAACAGTTTTAATTTTTAGGTTTCACTCTGTTTTCTCCTGTGTGGATACATGTAGTTGGAACTCTAAATCAAACACGGTTTGTGCTAGCTCTTTGAAACTTGACACAATAAAGTAGTTACAAGTTCTATCTCTATGGATTGTTTCCTATTGATGTAGCCCTAAGCAGAGACCGGCGCAAATCACTTTCATGGAAAGGGGTTGCCAAGCTTCCAAAAAACTACTACTTTCCTGAAGTCGCAGCTCACATTTTTTCACCCAATCTTGATGACACTTTCAGGTAATGATCAGTACCCATTCTCACTTGGCTCACCAAATTTCGTTCTTCTAGGTTAAACCGTTCGTTGGTAGTAACAGTTTTAATTTTTAGGTTTCACTCTGTTTTCTTTCTCCTATATGGATACATGTATTAGGATCTCTAAATCAAACACGGTTTGTACTAGCTCTTTGAAACTTGACAGAATAAGGTAGTTCCAAGTTCTATCTCTATGGTTTGTTTCCTATTGATGTAGTCCTAAGCAGAGACTGGCGCAAATCACTTTCATGGAAAGGGGTTGCCAAGCTTCAAAAAAACTATGAGTTTCCTGAAATCTCAGCACACATTTTTTCACCCAATCTTGATGACACATGCATGTCATGATCAGTACACCAATGTCTCTTGGCTCACCAAATTTCGTTCTTCTAGGTTAAACCGTTCGTTGGCAGTAACAGTGTTAATTTTTAGGTTTCACTCTGTTTTATCCAATATGGATACATATAGTTGGAACTCTAAATCAAACACGGTTTGTGCTAGCTCTTTGAAACTTGACACAATAAAGAAGCTCCAAGTTCTATCTCTATGGTTTTTTTCTTATTGATGTAGCCCTAAGCAGAGAATGGCACAAATCACTTTCATGGAAAGGGGTTGCCAAGCTTCCAAAAAACTACGAGTTTCCTGAAATCTCAGCACACATTTTTTCACCCAATCTTGATGACACTTTCAGGTAATGATCAGTACCCAATCCCACTTAGCTCACCAGATTTCGTTCTTCTAGGTTAACCCGTTCATTGGCAGTAACTTTTTTAATTTTTAGATTTCACTCTGTTTTCTCCTATATGGATACATGTAGTTGGAACTCTAAATCAAACACGGTTTGTGCTAGCTCTTTGAAACTTGACACAATAAAGTACTTCCAAGTTCTATCTCTATGGTTTGTTTCCTATTGATGTAGTCCTAAGCAGGGACTGGCGCAAATCACTTTCATGGAAAGGGGTTGCCAAGCTTCCAAAAAACTACAAGTTTCCTTAAATCTCAACACACATTTTTTCTACCAATCTTGATAACACTTACAGGTAATGATCAGTACCCCAATGCCACTTGGCTCACCAAATTTTGTTCTTCTAGGTTAAACCGTTCGTTGGCAGTAACAGTTTTAATTTTTAGTTTTCACTCTGTTTTCTCCAATATGGATAAATGTAGTTGGAACTCTAAATCAAACACGGTTTGTGCTAGCTCTTTGAAACTTGACACAATAAAGTAGTTCCAAGTTCTATCTCTATGGTTTGTTTCTTATTGATGTAGCCCTAAGCAGAGAACGGCGCAAATCACTTTCATGGAAAGGGGTTGCCAAGCTTCCAAAAAACTACGAGTTTCCTGAAATCTCAGCACACATTTTTTCACCCAAACTTGATGACACTTTCAGGTAATGATCAGTACCCCAGTCACACTTGGCTTACCAAATTTCTTTCTTCTAGGTTAAAGCGTTCGTTGGCAGTAACAGATTTAATTTTTAGGTTTCACTCTGTTTTCTCCTATATGGATACATGTAGTTGGAACTCTAAATCAAACAAGGATTGTGCTAGCTCTTTGAAACGTGACACAATAAAGTAGTTCCAAGTTCTATCTCTATGGTTTGTTTCCTTTTGATGTAGCCCTAAGCAGAGACATGCACAAATCACTTTCATGGAAAGGGGTTGCCAAGCTTCCAAAAAACTCCGAGTTTCCTGTAATCTTAGCACACATTTTTTCACCCAATCTTGATGGCACTTACAGGTAATGATCAGTACCACAATGCCACTTGGCTCACCAAATTTTGTTCTTCTAGGTTAAACCTTTCGTTGGCAGTAACAGTTTTAATTTTTAGGTTTCACTCTGTTTTCTCCTGTGTGGATACATGTAGTTGGAACTCTAAATCAAACACGGTTTGTGCTAGCTCTTTGAAACTTGACACAATAAAGTAGTTACAAGTTCTATCTCTATGGATTGTTTCCTATTGATGTAGCCCTAAGCAGAGACCGGCGCAAATCACTTTCATGGAAAGGGGTTGCCAAGCTTCCAAAAAACTACTACTTTCCTGAAGTCGCAGCTCACATTTTTTCACCCAATCTTGATGACACTTTCAGGTAATGATCAGTACCCATTCTCACTTGGCTCACCAAATTTCGTTCTTCTAGGTTAAACCGTTCGTTGGTAGTAACAGTTTTAATTTTTAGGTTTCACTCTGTTTTCTTTCTCGTATATGGATACATGTATTAGGATCTCTAAATCAAACACGGTTTGTAGTAGCTCTTTGAAACTTGACAGAATAAGGTAGTTCCAAGTTCTATCTCTATGGTTTGTTTCCTATTGATGTAGTCCTAAGCAGAGACTAGCGCAAATCACTTTCATGGAAAGGGGTTGCCAAGCTTCAAAAAAACTATGAGTTTCCTGAAATCTCAGCACACATTTTTTCACCCAATCTTGATGACACATGCATGTCATGATCAGTACACCAATGTCTCTTGGCTCACCAAATTTCGTTCTTCTAGGTTAAACCGTTCGTTGGCAGTAACAGTTTTAATTTTTAGGTTTCACTCTGTTTTATCCAATATGGATACATATAGTTGGAACTCTAAATCAAACACGGTTTGTGCTAGCTCTTTGAAACTTGACACAATAAAGAAGCTCCAAGTTCTATCTCTATGGTTTTTTTCTTATTGATGTAGCCCTAAGCAGAGAATGGCGCAAATCACTTTCATGGAAAGGGGTTGCCAAGCTTCCAAAAAACTACGAGTTTCCTGAAATCTCAGCACACATTTTTTCACCCAATCTTGATGACACTTTCAGGTAATGATCAGTACCCAATCCCACTTAGCTCACCAGATTTCGTTCTTCTAGGTTAACCCGTTCATTGGCAGTAACTTTTTTAATTTTTAGATTTCACTCTGTTTTCTCCTATATGGATACATGTAGTTGGAACTCTAAATCAAACACGGTTTGTGCTAGCTCTTTGAAACTTGACACAATAAAGTACTTCCAAGTTCTATCTCTATGGTTTGTTTCCTATTGATGTAGTCCTAAGCAGAGACTGGCGCAAATCACTTTCATGGAAAGGGGTTGCCAAGCTTCCAAAAAACTACAAGTTTCCTTAAATCTCAACACACATTTTTTCTACCAATCTTGATAACACTTACAGGTAATGATCAGTACCCCAATGCCACTTGGCTCACCAAATTTTGTTCTTCTAGGTTAAACCGTTCGTTGGCAGTAACAGTTTTAATTTTTAGTTTTCACTCTGTTTTCTCCAATATGGATAAATGTAGTTGGAACTCTAAATCAAACACGGTTTGTGCTAGCTCTTTGAAACTTGACACAATAAAGTAGATCCAAGTTCTATCTCTATGATTTGTTTCCTATTGATGTAGCCCTAAGCAGAGACTGGCACAAATCCCTTTCATTGAAAGGGTTGGCCAAGCTTCCAAAAAACTACGAGTTTCCTGAAATCTCAGCACACATTTTTTCACCCAATCTTGGTGACACTTTCAGGTAACTATCAGTACCTGAATCCAACTTGGCTCACCAAATTTCGTTTTTCTAGGTTAAACCGTTCGTTGGCAGTAACAGTTTTAATTTTTAGGTTTCACTCTGTTTTCTCCTATATGGATACATGTAGTTGGAACTCTAAATCAAACACGGTTTGTGCTAGCTCTTTGAAACTTGACACAATAAAGTAGTTACAAGTTCTATCTCTATGGTTTGTTTCCTATTGATGTAGCCCTAAGCAGAGACTGGCGCAAATCACTTTCATGGAAAGTGTTGGCCAGCTTCCAAAAAACTACGAGTTTCCTGAAATCTCAGCACACATTTTTTCACCCTATCTTGATGACACTTTCAGGTAATGATCAGTACCCCAATCACACTTGGCTCACCAAATTTCGTTCTTCTAGGTTAAACTGTTCGTTGGCAGTAACAGTTTTAATTTTTAGGTTTCACTCTGCTTTCTCCTATATGGATACATGTATTTGGAACTCTAAATCAAACACGGTTTGTGCTAGCTCTTTGAAACTTGACACAATAAAGTAGTTCCAAGTTCTATCTCTATGGTTTGTTTCCTATTGATGTAGCCCTAAGGAGAGACTGGCGCAAATCACTTTCATGGAAATGGGTTGCCAAGCTTCCAAAAAACTACGAGTTTCCTGAAATATCAGCACACATTTTTTCACCCTGTCTTGATGACACTTTCAGGTAATGATCAGTACCCCAATCCCACTTGGCACACCAAATTTCATTCTTCTAGGTTAAACTTTCCTTGGCAGTAACAGTTTTAATTTTTAGGATTCACTCTGTTTTCTCCTATGTGGATACATGTAGTTGGAACTCTAAATCAAACACGGTTTGTGCTAGCTCTTTGAAACTTGACACAATAATGTACTTCCAAGATCTATCTCTATGGTTTGTTTCCTATTGATGTAGTCCTAAGCAGAGACTGGCGCAAATCACTTTCATGGAAAGGGGTTGCCAAGCTTCAAAAAAACTATGAGTTTCCTGAAATCTCAGCACACATTTTTTCACCCAATCTTGATGACACATGCATGCCATGATCAGTACACCAATGTCACTTGGCTCACCAAATATCGTTCTTCTAGGTTAAACCATTCGTTGGCAGTAACAGTTTTAATTTTTAGGTTTCACTCTGTTTTATCCAATATGGATACATATAGTTGGAACTCTAAATCAAACACGGTTTGTGCAAGCTCTTTGAAACTTGACACAATAAAGAAGCTCCAAGTTCTATCTCTATGGTTTTTTCTTATTGATGTAGCCCTAAGCAGAGAATGGCGCAAATCACTTTCATGGATAGGGGTTGCCAAGCTTCCAAAAAACTACTAGTTTCCTGAAATCTCAGCACACATTTTTTCACCCAATCTTGATGACACTTTCAGGTAATGATCAGTACCCAATCCCACTTATCTCACCAGATTTCGTTCTTCTAGGTTAACCCGTTCATTGGCAGTAACTTTTTTAATTTTTAGATTTCACTCTGTTTTCTCCTATATGGATACATGTAGTTGGAACTCTAAATCAAACACGGTTTGTGCTAGCTCTTTGAAACTTGACACAATAAAGTACTTCCAAGTTCTATCTCTATGGTTTGTTTCCTATTGATGTAGTCCTAAGCAGAGACTGGCGCAAATCACTTTCATGGAAAGGGGTTGCCAAGCTTCCAAAAAACTACAAGTTTCCTTAAATCTCAACACACATTTTTTCTACCAATCTTGATAACACTTACAGGTAATGATCAGTACCCCAATGCCACTTGGCTCACCAAATTTTGTTCTTCTAGGTTAAACCGTTCATTGGCAGTAACAGTTTTAATTTTTAGTTTTCACTCTGTTTTCTCCAATATGGATAAATGTAGTTGGAACTCTAAATCAAACATGGTTTGCGCTAGCTCTTTGAAACTTGACACAATAAAGTAGATCCAAGTTCTATCTCTATGGTTTGTTTCCTATTGATGTAGCCCTAAGCAGAGACTGGCACAAATCCCTTTCATTGAAAGGGTTGGCCAAGCTTCCAAAAAACTACGAGTTTCCTGAAATCTCAGCACACATTTTTTCACCCAATCTTGGTGACACTTTCAGGTAACTATCAGTACCCGAATCCAACTTGGCTCACCAAATTTCGTTTTTCTAGTTTAAACCGTTCGTTGGCAGTAACAGTTTTAATTTTTAGGTTTCACTCTGTTTTCTCCTATATGGATACATGTAGTTGGAACTCTAAATCAAACACGGTTTGTGCTAGCTCTTTGAAACTTGACACATTAAGTAGTTACAAGTTCTATCTCTATGATTTGTTTCCTATTGATGTAGCCCTAAGCAGAGACTGGCGCAAATCACTTTCATGGAAAGTGTTGGCCAGCTTCCAAAAAACTACGAGTTTCCTGAAATCTCAGGACACATTTTTTCAACCAATTTTGATGACACTTACATGTCATGATCAGTACACCAATGTCACTTGGCTCACCAAATTTCGTTTTTCTAGGTTAACCCGTTCGTTGGCAGTAACAGTTTTAATTTTTAGGTTTCACTCTGTTTTCTCCTATATGGATACATGTAGTTGGAACTCTAAATCAAACACGGTTTGTGGTAGCTCTTTGAAACTTGACACAATAAAGTAGTTCTAAGTTCTATCTCTATGGTTTGTTTCCTATTGATGTAGCCCTAAGCAGAGACTTGCACAAATCACTTTCATGGAAAGGGGTTGCCAAGCTTCCAAAAAACTACGAGTTTCCTGAAATCTTAGCACACATTTTTTCACCCAATCATGATGGCACTTACAGGTAATGATCAGTACCCCAATGCCACTTGGCTCACCAAATTTCGTTCTTCTAGGTTAAACCGTTCGTTGGCAGTAACAGCTTTAATTTTTAGGTTTCATCTGTTTTCTCCTATATGGATACATGTAGTTGGAACTCTAAATCAAACACGGTTTGTGCTAGCTCTTTGAAACTTGACACAATAAAGTACTCCCACGTTCTACCTCTATGGTTTGTTTCCTATTGATGTAGTCCTAAGTAGAGACTGGCGAAAAATCACTTTCATGGAAAGGGGTTGCCAAGCTTCCAAAAAACTACGAGTTTCCTGAAATCTCAGCACACATTTTTTCACCCAATCTTGATGACACATACATGTCATGATCAGTACACCAATGTCACTTGGCTCACCAAATTTCGTTCTTCTAGGTTAAACCGTTCCTTGGCAGTAACAGTTTTAATTTTTAGGTTTCACTCTGTTTTCTCCAATATAGATACATGTAGTTGGAACTCTAAATCAAACACGGTTTGTGCTAGCTCTTTGAAACTTGAAACAATAAAGTAGTTCCAAGTTCTGTCTCTATGGTTTGTTTCCTAATGATGTAGCCCTAAGCAGAGACCGACGCTAATCACTTTCATGGAAAGGGGTTGCCAAGCTTCCAAAAAACTAATAGTTTCGTGAAATCTCAGCACACATTTTTTCACCCAAACTTGATGACACTTTCAGGTAATGATCATTACCCCAATCACACTTGGATCACAAAATTTCTTTCTTCTAGGTTAAACTGTTCGTTGGCAGTAACAGTTTTAATTTTTAGGTTTCACTCTGTTTTCTTCTATATGGATACATGTAGTTGGAACTCTAAATCAAACACGGTTTGTGCTAGGTCTTTGACTTGACACAATAAAGTACTCCCACGTTCTTTCTCTATGGTTTGTTTCCTATTGATGTAGTCCTAAGCAGAGACTGGCGCAAATCACTTTCATGGAAAGTGGTTGCCAAGCTTCCATAAACCACAAGTTTCCTGAAATCTCAGCACACATTTTTTCACCCAATCTTGATGACACATACATGTTATGATCATTACACCAATGTCACTTGGCTCACCAAATTTCGTTCTTCTAGGTTAAACCGTTCGTTGGCAGTAACAGTTTTAATTTTTAGTTTTCACTTTGTTTTCTCCTATATGGATACATGTAGTTGGAACTCTAAATCAAACACGGTTTGCGCTAGCTCTTTGAAATTTGACACAAAAAAGTAGTTCCACGTTCTATCTCTATGGTTTGTTTCTTATTGATGTAGCCATAAGCAGAGAACGGCGCAAATAACTTTCATGGAAAGGGGTTGCCAAGCTTCCAAAAAACTACGAGTTTCCTGAAATCTCAGCACACATTTTTTCACCCAATCTTGATGACACTTTCAGGTAATGGTCAGTACCCAATCACACTTTGCTCACCAGATTTCGTTCTTCTAGGTTAACCCGTTCGTTGGCAGTAACAGTTTTAATTTTTAGGTTTCACTTTGTTTTCTCCTATATGGATACATGTAGTTGGAACTCTAAATCAAACACGGTTTGTGCTAGCTCTTTGAAACTTGACACAATAAAGTAGTTGCAAGTTCTGTCTCTATGGTTTGTTTCCTATTGATATAGCCCTAAGCAGAGACCGGCGCAAATCACGTTCATGGTAAGGGGTTGCCAAGCTTCCAAAAAACTAAGAGTTTCGTGAAATCTCAGCACACATGTTTTCACCCAAACTTGATGACACTTTCAGGTAATGATCAGTACCCCAATCACACTTGGCTCACCAAATTTCGTTCTTCTAGGTTAAACCGTTCGTTGGCAGTAACAGTTTTAATTTTTACGTTTCACTCTGTTTTCTCCTATATGGATACATGTAGTTGGAACTCTAAATCAAACACGGTTTGCGCTAGCTCTTTGAAATTTGACACAAAAAATAGTTCCAAGTTCTATCTCTATGGTTTGTTTCTTATTGATGTAGCCCTAAGCAGAGAATGGCGCAAATCTCTTTCAAGGAAAGGGGTTGCCAAGCTTCCAAAAAACTGCGAGTTTCCTGAACTCTCAGCACACATTTTTTCACCCGATTTTGATGACACTTTCAGGTAATGATCAGTACCCAATCCCACTTGGCTCACCAGATTTCGTTCTTCTAGGTTCAACCGCTTGTTGGTAGTAACAGTTTTAATTTTTAGGTTTCACTCTGTTTTCTCCTATATGGATACATGTAGTTGGAACTCTAAATCAAACACGGTTTGTGCTAGCTCTTTGAAACTTGACACAATAAAGTAGTTCCAAGTTCTATCTATATGGTTTGTTTCCTATTGATGTAGCCCTAAGCAGAGACTGGTGCAAATCACTTTCATGGAAAGGGGTTGCCAAGCTTTCAAAAAACTACGAGTTTCCTGAAATCTCAGCACATATTTTTTCAACCAATCTTGATGACACTTTTAGGTAACGATGAGTACCCCAATGCCACTTGGCTCACCAAATTTCGTTCTTCTAGTTTAAACCGTTCGTTGGCAGTAACAGTTTTAATTTTTAGGTTTCACTCTGTTATCTCCTATATGGATACATATAGTTGGAACTCTAAATCAAACACGGTTTGCGCTAGCTCTTTGAAGCTTGACACAATAAAGTAGTTCCAAGTTCTATCTCTATGGTTTGTTTCCTATTGATGTAGCCCTAAGTAGAGAGAGGCGCAAATCACTTTCATGGAAATGGGTTGCGAAGCTTCCAAAAAACTACGAGTTTCCTGAAATCTCAGCACACATTTTTTCTCCCAATCTTGATGACACTTACAGGTAATGATCAGTACCCCAATCCCACTTGGCTCACCAAATTTCGTTCTTCTAGGTTAAACCGTTCGTTGGCAGTAACAGTTTTAATTTTTAGGTTTCACTCTGTTTTCTCCTATATGGATACATGTAGTTGGAACTCTAAATTAAACACGGTTTGTGCTAGCTCTTTGAAACTTGACACAATAAAGTAGTTCCAAGTTCTCTCTCTATGGTTTGTTTCCTATTGATGTAGCCCTAAGCAGAGAACGGCGCAAATCACTTTCATGGAAAGGTGTTGCCAAGCTTCCAAAAAACTACGAGTTTCCTGAAATCTCAGCACACATTTTTTTCACACAATCTTGATGACAGTTTCAGGTACTGATCAGTACCCCAATCCCACTTGGCTCACCAAATATCCTTCTTCCAAGTTAACCCGTTCGTTGGCAGTAATGGTTTTAATTTTTAGGTGTCACTGTGTTTTCTCCTATAAGGATACATATACTTGGAAATCTAAATGAAACACGGTTTGTGCTAGCTCTTTGAAACTTGACACAATAAAGTAGTTCCAAGTTTTATCTCTATGGTTTTTTTCCTATTGATGTAGCCCTAAGGAGAGACTGGCTCAAATCACTTTCATGGAAAGGGGTTGCCAAGCTTCCAAAAAAACTACGAGTTTCCTGAAATCTAAGCACACATTTTTTCACCCAATCTTGATGACACTTTCAGGTAATGATCAGTACCCCAATGCCACTTGGCTCACCAAATTTCGTTCTTCTAGGTTAAAACGTTCGTTGGCAGTAACAGTTTTAATTTTTAGGTTTCACTCTGTTTTCTCCTATATGAATACATGTAGTTGTAACTCTAAATCAAACACGATTTGTGCTAGCTCTTTGAAACTTGACACAATAAAGTAGTTCCAAGTTCTATCTCTATGGTTTGTTTCCTAGTAATGTAGCCCTAAGCACAGACCGGCGCAAATCACTTTCATGGAAAGGGGTTGCCAAGCTTCCAAAAAGTACGAGTTTACTGAAATCTCAGCACACATTTTTTCACCCAATCTTGATGACACTTTCAGGTAATGATCAGTACCCCAATCCCACTTGGCTCACCAAATTTCGTTCTTCTAGGTTATACTGTTCGTTGGCAGTAACTGTTTTAATTTTTAGGTTTCACTCTGTTTTCTCCTATATGGATACATGTAGTTGGAACTCTAAATCAAACACGGTTTGCGCTAGCTCTTTGAAATTTGACACAAAAAAGTAGTTCCACGTTCTATCTCTATGGTTTGTTTCTTATTGATGTAGCCATAAGCAGAGAACGGCGCAAATAACTTTCATGGAAAGGGGTTGCCAAGCTTCCAAAAAACTACGAGTTTCCTGAAATCTCAGCACACATTTTTTCACCCAATCTTGATGACACTTTCAGGTAATGGTCAGTACCCAATCACACTTTGCTCACCAGATTTCGTTCTTCTAGGTTAACCCGTTCGTTGGCAGTAACAGTTTTAATTTTTAGGTTTCACTTTGTTTTCTCCTATATGGATACATGTAGTTGGAACTCTAAATCAAACACGGTTTGTGCTAGCTCTTTGAAACTTGACACAATAAAGTAGTTGCAAGTTCTGTCTCTATGGTTTGTTTCCTATTGATATAGCCCTAAGCAGAGACCGGCGCAAATCACGTTCATGGTAAGGGGTTGCCAAGCTTCCAAAAAACTAAGAGTTTCGTGAAATCTCAGCACACATGTTTTCACCCAAACTTGATGACACTTTCAGGTAATGATCAGTACCCCAATCACACTTGGCTCACCAAATTTCGTTCTTCTAGGTTAAACCGTTCGTTGGCAGTAACAGTTTTAATTTTTACGTTTCACTCTGTTTTCTCCTATATGGATACATGTAGTTGGAACTCTAAATCAAACACGGTTTGCGCTAGCTCTTTGAAATTTGACACAAAAAATAGTTCCAAGTTCTATCTCTATGGTTTGTTTCTTATTGATGTAGCCCTAAGCAGAGAATGGCGCAAATCTCTTTCAAGGAAAGGGGTTGCCAAGCTTCCAAAAAACTGCGAGTTTCCTGAACTCTCAGCACACATTTTTTCACCCGATTTTGATGACACTTTCAGGTAATGATCAGTACCCAATCCCACTTGGCTCACCAGATTTCGTTCTTCTAGGTTCAACCGCTTGTTGGTAGTAACAGTTTTAATTTTTAGGTTTCACTCTGTTTTCTCCTATATGGATACATGTAGTTGGAACTCTAAATCAAACACGGTTTGTGCTAGCTCTTTGAAACTTGACACAATAAAGTAGTTCCAAGTTCTATCTATATGGTTTGTTTCCTATTGATGTAGCCCTAAGCAGAGACTGGTGCAAATCACTTTCATGGAAAGGGGTTGCCAAGCTTTCAAAAAACTACGAGTTTCCTGAAATCTCAGCACATATTTTTTCAACCAATCTTGATGACACTTTTAGGTAACGATGAGTACCCCAATGCCACTTGGCTCACCAAATTTCGTTCTTCTAGTTTAAACCGTTCGTTGGCAGTAACAGTTTTAATTTTTAGGTTTCACTCTGTTATCTCCTATATGGATACATATAGTTGGAACTCTAAATCAAACACGGTTTGCGCTAGCTCTTTGAAGCTTGACACAATAAAGTAGTTCCAAGTTCTATCTCTATGGTTTGTTTCCTATTGATGTAGCCCTAAGTAGAGAGAGGCGCAAATCACTTTCATGGAAATGGGTTGCGAAGCTTCCAAAAAACTACGAGTTTCCTGAAATCTCAGCACACATTTTTTCTCCCAATCTTGATGACACTTACAGGTAATGATCAGTACCCCAATCCCACTTGGCTCACCAAATTTCGTTCTTCTAGGTTAAACCGTTCGTTGGCAGTAACAGTTTTAATTTTTAGGTTTCACTCTGTTTTCTCCTATATGGATACATGTAGTTGGAACTCTAAATTAAACACGGTTTGTGCTAGCTCTTTGAAACTTGACACAATAAAGTAGTTCCAAGTTCTCTCTCTATGGTTTGTTTCCTATTGATGTAGCCCTAAGCAGAGAACGGCGCAAATCACTTTCATGGAAAGGTGTTGCCAAGCTTCCAAAAAACTACGAGTTTCCTGAAATCTCAGCACACATTTTTTTCACACAATCTTGATGACAGTTTCAGGTACTGATCAGTACCCCAATCCCACTTGGCTCACCAAATATCCTTCTTCCAAGTTAACCCGTTCGTTGGCAGTAATGGTTTTAATTTTTAGGTGTCACTGTGTTTTCTCCTATAAGGATACATATACTTGGAAATCTAAATGAAACACGGTTTGTGCTAGCTCTTTGAAACTTGACACAATAAAGTAGTTCCAAGTTTTATCTCTATGGTTTTTTTCCTATTGATGTAGCCCTAAGGAGAGACTGGCTCAAATCACTTTCATGGAAAGGGGTTGCCAAGCTTCCAAAAAAACTACGAGTTTCCTGAAATCTAAGCACACATTTTTTCACCCAATCTTGATGACACTTTCAGGTAATGATCAGTACCCCAATGCCACTTGGCTCACCAAATTTCGTTCTTCTAGGTTAAAACGTTCGTTGGCAGTAACAGTTTTAATTTTTAGGTTTCACTCTGTTTTCTCCTATATGAATACATGTAGTTGTAACTCTAAATCAAACACGATTTGTGCTAGCTCTTTGAAACTTGACACAATAAAGTAGTTCCAAGTTCTATCTCTATGGTTTGTTTCCTAGTAATGTAGCCCTAAGCACAGACCGGCGCAAATCACTTTCATGGAAAGGGGTTGCCAAGCTTCCAAAAAGTACGAGTTTACTGAAATCTCAGCACACATTTTTTCACCCAATCTTGATGACACTTTCAGGTAATGATCAGTACCCCAATCCCACTTGGCTCACCAAATTTCGTTCTTCTAGGTTATACTGTTCGTTGGCAGTAACTGTTTTAATTTTTAGGTTTCACTCTGTTTTCTCCTATATGGATACATGTAGTTGGAACTCTAAATCAAACACGGTTTGTGCTAGCTCTTTGAAACTTGGCACAATAAAGTAGTTCCAAGTTGTATCTCTATGTGTTGTTTCCTATTGATGTAGCCCTAAGCAGAGACTGGCGCAAATCACTTTCATGGAAAGGGTTTGCCAATCTTCCAAAAAACTATGAGTTTCCTGAAATCTCAGCACACATTTTTTCACCCAATCTTGATGACACTTACAGGTAATGATCAGTTCCCTAATGCCACTTGGCTCACCAAATTTCGTTCTTCTAGGTTAAACCGTTCGTTGGCAGTAACAGTTTTAATTTTTAGGTTTCACTCTGTTTTCTCCTATATGGATACATGTAGGTGGAACTCTAAATCAAACACGGTTTGTGCTAGCTCTTTGAAACTTGACACAATAAAGTAGTTCCAAGTTCTATCTCTACGGTTTGTTTCCTATTGATGTAGCCCCAAGCACAGACCGGCGCAAATCACTTTCATGGAAAGGGGTTGCCAAGCTTCCAAAAAGTACGATTTTCCTGAAATCCAGCTCACATTTTTTCACCCAATATTGATGACACTTACAGGTAATGATCAGTACCCCAATCCCACTTGGCTCACCAAATTTCGTTCTTCTAGGTTAAACCGTTCGTTGGCAGTAACAGTTTTAATTTTTAGGTTTCACTCTGTTTTCTCCTATATGGATACATGTAGTTGGAACTCTAAATTAAACACGGTTTGTGCTAGCTCTTTGAAACTTGACACAATAAAGTAGTTCCAAGTTCTCTCTCTATGGTTTGTTTCCTATTGATGTAGCCCTAAGCAGAGAACGGCGCAAATCACTTTCATGGAAAGGTGTTGCCAAGCTTCCAAAAAACTACGAGTTTCCTGAAATCTCAGCACACATTTTTTTCACACAATCTTGATGACAGTTTCAGGTACTGATCAGTACCCCAATCCCACTTGGCTCACCAAATATCCTTCTTCCAAGTTAACCCGTTCGTTGGCAGTAATGGTTTTAATTTTTAGGTGTCACTGTGTTTTCTCCTATAAGGATACATATACTTGGAAATCTAAATGAAACACGGTTTGTGCTAGCTCTTTGAAACTTGACACAATAAAGTAGTTCCAAGTTTTATCTCTATGGTTTTTTTCCTATTGATGTAGCCCTAAGGAGAGACTGGCTCAAATCACTTTCATGGAAAGGGGTTGCCAAGCTTCCAAAAAAACTACGAGTTTCCTGAAATCTAAGCACACGTTTTTTCACCCAATCTTGATGACACTTTCAGGTAATGATCAGTACCCCAATGCCACTTGGCTCACCAAATTTCGTTCTTCTAGGTTAAAACGTTCGTTGGCAGTAACAGTTTTAATTTTTAGGTTTCACTCTGTTTTCTCCTATATGAATACATGTAGTTGTAACTCTAAATCAAACACGATTTGTGCTAGCTCTTTGAAACTTGACACAATAAAGTAGTTCCAAGTTCTATCTCTATGGTTTGTTTCCTAGTAATGTAGCCCTAAGCACAGACCGGCGCAAATCACTTTCATGGAAAGGGGTTGCCAAGCTTCCAAAAAGTACGAGTTTACTGAAATCTCAGCACACATTTTTTCACCCAATCTTGATGACACTTTCAGGTAATGATCAGTACCCCAATCCCACTTGGCTCACCAAATTTCGTTCTTCTAGGTTATACTGTTCGTTGGCAGTAACTGTTTTAATTTTTAGGTTTCACTCTGTTTTCTCCTATATGGATACATGTAGTTGGAACTCTAAATCAAACACGGTTTGTGCTAGCTCTTTGAAACTTGGCACAATAAAGTAGTTCCAAGTTGTATCTCTATGTGTTGTTTCCTATTGATGTAGCCCTAAGCAGAGACTGGCGCAAATCACTTTCATGGAAAGGGTTTGCCAATCTTCCAAAAAACTATGAGTTTCCTGAAATCTCAGCACACATTTTTTCACCCAATCTTGATGACACTTACAGGTAATGATCAGTTCCCTAATGCCACTTGGCTCACCAAATTTCGTTCTTCTAGGTTAAACCGTTCGTTGGCAGTAACAGTTTTAATTTTTAGGTTTCACTCTGTTTTCTCCTATATGGATACATGTAGGTGGAACTCTAAATCAAACACGGTTTGTGCTAGCTCTTTGAAACTTGACACAATAAAGTAGTTCCAAGTTCTATCTCTACGGTTTGTTTCCTATTGATGTAGCCCCAAGCACAGACCGGCGCAAATCACTTTCATGGAAAGGGGTTGCCAAGCTTCCAAAAAGTACGATTTTCCTGAAATCCAGCTCACATTTTTTCACCCAATATTGATGACACTTACAGGTAATGATCAGTACCCCAATGCCACTTGGCTCACCAAATTTCGTTATTCTAGGTTAAACCATTCGTTGGCAGTAACAGTTTTAATTTTTAGGTTTCACTCTGTTTTCTCCTATATGGATACATGTAGTTGGAACTCTAAATCAAACACGGTTTGTGCTAGCTCTTTGAAACTTGACACAATAAAGTAGTTCCAAGTTCTATCTCTATGTTTTGTTTCAAATTGATGTAGACCTAAGCAGAGACTGGCGCAAATCACTTTCATGGAAAGGGTTTGCCAAGCTTCCAAAAAACTACGAGTTTCCTGAAATCTCAGCACACATTTTTTCACCCAATCTTGATGGCACTTACAGGTAATGATCAGTACCCCAATGCCACTTGGCTCACCAAATTTCGTTCTTCTAGGTTAAACCGTTCGTTGGCAGTAACAGTTTTAATTTTTAGGTTTCACTCTGTTTTCTCCTATATGGATACATGTAGTTGGAACTCTAAATCAAACACGGTTTGTGCTAGCTCTTTGAAACTTGACACAATAAAGTAGTTCCAAGTTCTATCTCTATGTTTTGTTTCCTATTGATGTAGCTCTAAGCAGAGACTGGCGCAAATCACTTAAATGAAAAGGGGTTTCTAAGCTTGCAAAATACTTCGAGTTTCCTGAAATCTCAGCACACATTTTTTCCCCCAATCTTGATGACACTTACAGGTAATGATCAGTACCCAAATGCCACTTGGCTTAACAAATTTCGTTCTTCTAGGTTAAACCGTTCGTTGGCAGTAACAGTTTTAATTTTTAGGTTTCACTCTGTTTTCTCCTATATGGATACATGTAGTTGGAACTCTAAATCAAACACGGTTTGTGCTAGCTCTTTGAAACTTGACACAATAAAGTAGTTCCAAGTTCTCTCTACGGTTTGTTTCCTATTAATGTAGCCCTAAGCACAGACCGGCGCAAATCACTTTCATGGAAAGGGGTTGCCATGCTTCCAAAAAGTACGAGTTTCCTGAAATCTCAGCAAACATTTTTTCACCCAATCTTGATGACACTTACAGGTAATGATCAGTACCCCAATACCACTTGGCTCACCAAATTTCGTTCTTCTAGGTTAAACCGTTCGTTGGCAGTAACAGTTTTAATTTTTAGTTTTCACTCTGTTTTCTCCTATATGGATACATGTAGTTGGAACTCTAAATCAAACACGGTTTGTGCTAGCTCTTTGAAACTTGACACAATAAAGTAGTTCCAAGATCTATCTCTATGGTTTGTTTTCTATTGATGTAGCCCTAAGCAAAGACTGGCGAAAATCACTTTCATGGAAAGGGTTTCCCAAGCTTCCAAAAAACTACGAGTTTCCTGAAATCTCAGCACACATTTTTTCACCCTATCTTGATGTCACTTTCAGGTAATGATCAGTACCCCATTCCCACATGGCTCACCAAATTTCGTTCTTCTAGGTTAAACCTTCGTTGGCAGTAACAGTTTTAATTTTTAGGCTTAACTCTGTTTTCTCCTATATGGATACATGTAGTTGGAACTCTAAATCAAAGATGGTTTGTTCTAGATCTTTGAAACTTGACACAATAAAGTAGTTCCAAGTTCTATCTCTATGGTTTGTTTCTTATTGATGTAGCCCTTAGCAGAGACTGGCGCAAATCACTTTCATAGAAAGGGGTTGCCAAGCTTCCAAAAAACTACGAGTTTCCTGAAATCTCAGCACACATTTTTTACCCAATCTTGGTGGCACTTACAGGTCATGATCAGTACCCCAATGCCACTTGGCTCACCAAATTTCGTTCTTCTAGGTTAAACCGTTCATTGGCAGTAACAGTTTAAATTTTTAGGTTTCACTCTGTTTTCTCCTATATGGATACATGTAGTTGGAACTCTAAATCAAACACGGTGTGGGCTAGCTTTTTGAAACTTGACACAATAAAGTAGTACCAAGTCCTATCTCTATGGTTTGTTTCCTATTCATGTAGCCCTAAGCAGATACTGGCGCAAATCACTTTCATGGAAAGGGGTTGCCAAGCTTCCAAAAAACTACGAGTTTCCTGAAATCTCAGCACACATTTTTTAAACCAATCTTGATGACACTTTCAGGTAATGAGCAGTACCCCAATCCCACTTGGCTCACCAAATTTCGTTCTTCTAGGTTATACTGTTCGTTGGCAGTAACTGTTTTAACTTTTAGGTTTCACTCAGTTTTCTCCTATATGGATACATGTAGTTGGAACTCTAAATCAAACACGGTTTGTGCTAGCTCTTTGAAACTTGACACAATAAAGTAGTTCCAAGTTCTATCTCTATGGTTTGTTCCCTATTGATGTAGCTCTAAGCAGAGACTGGCGCAAATCACTTTCATGGAAAGGGGTTGCCAATCTTCCAAAAAACTTCGAGATTCCTGAAATCTCAGCACACATTTTTTTCACCCAATCTTGATGACACTTACAGGTAATGATCAGGACCCCAATCCCACTTGGCTCACCAAATTTCGTTCTTCTAGGTTAAACCGTTCGTTGGCAGTAACAGTTTTAATTTTTAAGTTTCACTCTGTTTTCTCCTATATGGATACATGTAGTTGGAACTCTAAATCAAACACGGTTTGTGCTAGCTCTTTGAAACTTGACACGATAAACTAGTTCCAAGTTCTATCTCTATGGTTTGTTCCCTATTGATGTAGCTCTAAGCAGAGACTGGCGCAAATCACTTTCATGGAAAGGGGTTGCCAAGCTTCCAAAACCTACGAGTTTCCTGAAATCTAATCACACATTTTTTCACCTAATCTTGATGACACTTACAGGTAATGATCAGTACCCCAATCCCACTTGGCTCAATGAATTTCGTTCTTCTAGGTTAAACAGTTCGTTGGCAGTAACAGTTTTAATTTTTAGGTTTCACTCTGTTTTCTCCTATATGGATAAATGTAGTTGGAACTCTAAATCAAACACGGTTTGTGCTAGCACTTTGAAACTTGACACAATAAAGTAGTTCCAAGGTCTATCTCTATAGTTTGTTTCCTATTGATGTAGCCCTAAGCAGAGACTGGCGCAAATCACTTTCATGAAAAGGGGTTGCCAAGCTTCCAAAAAACGACGAGTTTCCTGAAATCTCAGCACACGTTTTTTCACCCAATCTTGATGACATTTTCAGGTAATGATTAGTACCCCAATCCCACTTGGCTCACCTAATTTCGTTCTTCTAGGTTAAACCGTTCATTGGCAGTAACAGTTTTAATTTTTAGGCTTCACTCTGTTTTCTCGTCTATGTATACATGTAGTTGGAACTCTAAATCAAACACGGTTTGTGCTAGCTCTTTGAAACTTGACACAATAAAGTAGTTCCAAGTTCTATCTCTATGGTTTGTTTCCTATTAATGTAGCCCTAAGCACAGACCGGCGCAAATCACTTTAATGGAAAGGGGTTGCCAAGCTTCCAAAAAGTACGAGTTTCCTGAAATCTCAGCATACATTTTTTCACCCAATCTTGATGACACTTTCAGGTAATGATCAGTACCCCAATCCCACTTGGCTCACCAAATTTCGTTCTTCTAGTTTATACAGTTCATTGGCAGTAACTGTTTTAATTTTTAGGTTTCACTCTGTTTTCTCCTATATGGATACATGTAGTTGGAACTCTAAATCAAACACGGTTTGTGCTAGCTCTTTGAAACTTGGCACAATAAGTAGTTCGAAGTTCTATCTCTATGTGTTGTTTCCTATTGATGTAGCCCTAAGCAGAGACTGGCGCAAATCACTTTCATGGAAAGGGTTTGCCAAGCTTCCAAAAAACTATGAGTTTCCTGAAATCTCAGCACACATTTTTTCACCCAATCTTGATGACACTTACAGGTAATGATCAGTTCCGCAATGCCACTTGGCTCACCAAATTTCATTCTTCTAGGTTAAACCGTTCGTTGGCAGTAACAGTTTTAATTTTTAGGTTTCACTCTGTTTTCTCCTATATGGATACATGTTTTTAGAACTCTAAATCAAACACGGTTTGTGCTAGCTCTTTGAAACTTGACACAATAAAGTAGTTCAAAGTTCTATCTCTATCGTTTGTTTCCTATTAATGTAGCCCTAAGCAGAGACTGACGCAAATCATTTTCATAGAAAGGGATTGCCAAGCTTCCAAAAAACTATGAGTTTCCTGAAATCTCAGCACACATTTTTTCACCCAATCTTGATGACACTTACAGGTAATGATCAGTATGCAATGCCACTTGGCTCACCAAATTTTGTTCTTCTAGGTTAAACCGTTCGTTGGCAGTAACAGTTTTAATTTTTAGGTTTCACTCTGTTTTCTCCTATATGGATAAATGTATTTGGAACTCTAAATCAAACACGGTTTGTGCTAGCTCTTTGAAACTTGACACAATAAAGTAGTTCCAAGTTCTATCTCTATGTGTTGTTTCCTATTGATGTAGCCCTAAGCAGAGACTGGCATAAATCACTTTCATGGAAAGGGGTTGCCAAGCTTCCAAAAAACTACGAGTTTCCTGAAATCTCAGCACACATTTTTTCACCCAATCTTGATGACACTTATAGGTAATGATCAGTACCCCAATACCACTTGGCTCACCAAATTTCGTTTTCTAGGTTAAACCGTTCGTTGGCAGTAACAGTTTTAATTTTTAGGTTTCACTCTGTTTTCTCCTATATGGATACATGTAGTTGGAACTCTAAATCAAACACGGTTTGTGCTAGCTCTTTGAAACTTGACACAATAAAGTAGTTCCAAGTTCTATCTCTACGGTTTGTTTCCTATTAATGTAGCCTTAAGCACAGACCGGCGCAAATCACTTTCATGGAAAGCGGTTGCCAAGCTTCCAAAAAGTACGAGTTTCCTTAAATCTCAGCACACATTTTTTTACCCAATCTTGATGACACTTACAGGTAATGATCAGTTCCCCAATGCCACTTGGCTCACCACATTTCGTTCTTCTAGGTTAAACCGTTTGTTGGCAGTAACAGTTTTAATTTTTAGGTTTCACTCTGTTTTCTCCTATATGGATACATGTAGTTGGAACTCTAAATCAAACACGATTTGTGCTAGCTCTTTGAAACTTGACACAATAAAGTAGTTCCAACTTCTATCTCTATGGTTTGTTTCCTATTGATGTAGCCCTAAGCAGAGACTGGCGCAAATCACTTTCATGGAAAGGGTTTGCCAAGCTTCCAAAAAACTATGAGTTTCCTGAAGTCTCACCACATTTTTTCACCCAATCTTGATGACACTTACAGGTAATGATCAGTACACCAATGCCAGTTGGCTCACCAAATTTCGTTCTTCTAGGTTAAACCGTTCGTTGGCAGTAACAGTTTTAATTTTTAGGTTTCACTCTGTTTTTTCCTATATGGATACATGTATTTGGAACTCTGAATCAAACACGGTTTGTGCTAGCTTTTTGAAACTTGACAGGATAAAGTAGTTCCAAGTTCTATCTCTATGTTTTGTTTCCTATTGATGTAGCCCTAAGCAGAGACTGGCATAAATCACTTTAATGGAAAGGGGTTGCCAAGCTTCCAAAAAACTACGAGTTTCCTGAAATCTCAGCACACATTTTTTCACCCAATCTTGATGACACTTATAGGTAATGATCAGTACCCCAATACCACTTGGCTCACCAAATTTCGTTTTCTAGGTTAAACCGTTCGTTGGCAGTAACAGTTTTAATTTTTAGGTTTCACTCTGTTTTCTCCTATATGGATACATGTAGTTGGAACTCTAAATCAAACACGGTTTGTGCTAGGTCTTTGAAACTTGACATAATAAAGTAGTTCCAAGTTCTATCTCTATGGTTTGTTTCCTATTGATGTAGCCCTAAGCAGAGACTGGCGCAAATCACTTTAATGGAAAGGGGTTGCCAAGCTTCCAAAAAACTACGAGTTTCCTGAAATCTCAGCACACATTTTTTCACCCAATCTTGATGGCACTTACAGGTAATGATCAGTACCCCAATGCCACTTGGCTCACCAAATTTCGTTCTTCTAGGTTAAACCGTTCGTTGGCAGTAACAGTTTTAATTTTTAGGTTTCACTCTGAGTTCTCCTATATGGATACATGTAGTTGGAACTCTAAATCAAACACGGTTTGTGCTACCTCTTTGAAACTTGACACAATAAAGTAGTTCCAAGTTCTATCTCTATGGTTTGTTTCTTATTAATGTAGCCCTAAGCACAGACCGGCGCAAATCACTTTCATAGAAAGGGGTTGCCAAGCATCCAAAAAGTACGTGTTTCCTTAAATCTCAGCACAAATTTTTTCACCCATTCTTGATGACACTTTCAGGTAATGATCAGTACCCCAATCCCACGTGGCTCACCAAATTTCGTTCTTCTAGGTTATACTGTTAGTTTGCGGTAACAGTTTTAATTTTTAGGTTTCACTCTGTTTTCTCCTATATGGATACATGTAGTTGGAACTCTTAATCAAACACAGTTTGTGCTAGCTCTTTGAAACTTGACACAATAAGTAGTTCCAGGTTCTATCTCTATGGTTTCTTTCCTATTGATGTAGCCCTAAGAAAGACTGGCGCAAACCACTTTCATGGAAAGGGGTTGCCAAGCTTCCAAAAAACTTCGAGTTTCCTGAAATCTCAGCACAAATTTTTTCACCCTATCTTGTTGACACTTTCAGGTAATGATCAGTACCCCAATCCCACTTGGCTCACCAAATTTCGTTCTTCTAGGTTAAACCGTTCCTTGGCAGTAACAGTTTTAATTTTTAGGCATCACTCTGTTTTCTCCTATATGGATACATGTAGTTGCAACTCTAAATCAAACACGGTTTGTGCTAGCTCTTTGCAACTTGACACAATAAAGTAGTTCCAAGTTCTATCTCTACGGTTTGTTTCCTATTGATGTAGCCCTAAGCAGAGACTGGCGCAAATCACTTACATAGAAAGGGGTTGCCAAGCTTCCAAAAAACTACGAATTTCCTGAAATCTCAGCACACATTTTTTCACCCAATCTTGATGGCACTTACATGTAATGATCATACCCCAATGCCACTTGGCTCACCAAATTTCTTTCTTCTAGGTTAAACCATTCGTTGGCAGTAACAGTTTTAATTTTTAGGTTTCACTCTGAGTTCTCCTATATGGATACATGTAGTTGGAACTCTAAATCAAACACGGTTTGTGCTACCTCTTTGAAACTTGACACAATAAAGTAGTTCCAAGTTCTATCTCTATGGTTTGTTTCCAATTAATGTAGCCCTAAGCACAGACCGGCGCAAATCACTTTCATGGAAAGGGGTTGCAAAGCTTCCAAAAAGTACGAGTTTCCTTAAATCTCAGCACAAAATTTTACCCCATCTTGATGACACTTGCAGGTAACGATCAGTACCCCAATGCCACTTGGCTCACCAAATTTTATTCTTCTAGGTTAAACCGTTCGTTGGCAGTAACAGTTTTAATTTTAGGTTTCACTCTGTTTTCTCCTATATGGATAAATTTATTTGGAACTCTAAATCAAACACGGATTTTGCTAGCTCTTTGAAACTTGACACAATAAAGTAGTTCTAAGTTCTATCTCTATGGTTTGTTTCCTATTGATGTAGACCTAAGCAGAGACTGGCGCAAATCACTTTAATGGAAAGGGGTTGCCAAGCTTCCAAAAAACTTCGAGTTTCCTGAAATCTCAGCACACATTTTTTCCCAAAATCTTGATGACACTTACAGGTAATGATCAGTACCGCAATGCCACTTGGCTCACCAAATTTCGTTCTTCTAGGTTAAACCGTTCGTTTGCAGTAACAGTTTTAATTTTTAGGCTTCACTCTGTTTTCTCCTATATGGATACATGTATTTGGAACTCTAAATCAAACACAGTTTGTGCTAGCTCTTTGAAACTTGACAGGATAAAGTAGTTCCAAGTTCTATCTCTATGTTTTGTTTCCTATTGATGTAGCCCTGAGCAGAGACTGGCATAAATCACTTTAATTGAAAGGGGTTGCCAAGCTTCCAAAAAACTACGAGTTTCCTGAAATCTCAGCACACATTTTTTCACCCAATCTTGATGACACTTACATGTAATGATCAGTACCCCAATACCACTTGGCTCACCAAATTTCGTTCTTCTATGTTAAACCGTTCGTTGGCAGTAACAGTTTTAATTTTTAGGTTTCACTGTTTTCTCCTATATGAATACATGTAGTTGGAACTCTAAATCAAACACGGTTTGTGGGGCTGGGGATGTGGCTCAAGCGGTAGCGCGCTCGCCTCACATGTGTGCGGCCCGGGTTCGATCCTCAGCACCACATACAAACAAAGATGTTGTGTCTGCCGAGAACTAAAAAAATAAATATTAAAAATTCTCTCTCTCTCTCTCTCTCACTCTCTCTCCTCTCTCACTCTCTCTTTAAAAAAAAACAAAAAACAAAACAAAAAAAAACACGGTTTGTGCTAGCTCTTTGAAACTTGACACAATAAAGTAGTTCCAAGTTCTATCTCTATGGTTTGTTTCCTATTAATTTAGCCCTAAGCACAGACCGGCGCAAATCACTTTCATAGAAAGGGGTTGCCAAGCTTCCAAAAAGTACGATTTCCTTAAATCTCAGCACAAATTTATTCACCCAATCTTGATGACACTTTCAGGTAATGATCAGTACCCCAATCCCACCTGGCTCACCAAATTTCGTTCTTCTAGGTTATACTGTTAGTTTGCGGTAACAGTTTTAATTTTTAGGTTTCACTCTGTTTTCTCCTATATGGATACATGTAGTTGAACTCTAAATCAAATACAGTTTGTGCTAGCTCTTGGAAACTTGACACAATAAGTAGTTCCAGGTTCTATCTCTATGGTTTCTTTCCTATTGATGTAGCCCTAAGAAAGACTGGCGCAAACCACTTTCATGGAAAGGGGTTGCCAAGCTTCCAAAAAACTTCGAGTTTCCTGAAATCTCAGCACACATTTTTTCACCCTATCTTGTTGACACTTTCAGGTAATGATCAGTACCCCAATCCCACTTGGCTCACCAAATTTCGTTCTTCTAGGTTAAACCGTTCGTTGGCAGTAACAGTTTTAATTTTTAGGCATCACTCTGTTTTCTCCTATATGGATACATGTATTTGGAACTCTAAATCAAACACGGTTTGTGCTAGCTCTTTGAAACTTGACAGGATAAAGTAGTTCCAAGTTCTATCTCTATGTTTTGTTTCCTATTGATGTAGCCCTAAGCAGAGACTGGCATAAATCACATTAATTGAAAGGGGTTGCCAAGCTTCCAAAAAACTACGAGTTTCCTGAAATCTCAGCACACATTTTTTCACCCAATCTTGATGACACTTACAGGTAATGATCAGTACCCCAATACCACTTGGCTCACCAAATTTTGTTCTTCTATGTTAAACCGTTCGTTGGCAGTACAGTTTTAATTTTTAGGTTTCACTGTTTTCTCCTATATGGATACATGTAGTTGGAACTCTAAATCAAACACGGTTTGTGCTAGCTCTTTGAAACTTGACACAATAAAGTAGTTCCAAGTTCTATCTCTATGGTTTGTTTCCTATTAATGTACCCCTAAGCACAGACCGGCGCAAATCACTTTCATAGAAAGGGGTTGCCAAGCTTCCAAAAAGTACGTGTTTCCTTAAATCTCAGCACAAATTTTTTCACCCAATCTTGATGACACTTTCAGGTAATGATCAGTACCCCAATCCCACCTGGCTCACCAAATTTCGTTCTTCTAGGTTATACTGTTAGTTTGCGGTAACAGTTTTAATTTTTAGGTTTCACTCTGTTTTCTCCTATATGGATACATGTAGTTGGAACTCTTAATCAAACACAGTTTGTGCTAGCTCTTTGAAACTTGACACAATAAGTAGTTCCAGGTTCTATCTCTATGGATTCTTTCCTATTGATGTAGCCCTAAGAAAGACTGGCGCAAACCACTTTCATGGAAAGGGGTTGCCAAGCTTCCAAAAAACTTCGAGTTTCCTGAAATCTCAGCACAAATTTTTTCACCCTATCTTGTTGACACTTTCAGGTAATGATCAGTACCCCAATCCCACTTGGCTCACCAAATTTCGTTCTTCTAGGTTAAACCGTTCCTTGGCAGTAACAGTTTTAATTTTTAGGCATCACTCTGTTTTCTCCTATATGGATACATGTAGTTGCAACTCTAAATCAAACACGGTTTGTGCTAGCTCTTTGAAACTTGACACAATAAAGTAATTCCAAGTTCTATCTCTATGGTTTGTTTTCTACTGATGTAGCCCTAAGCAGAGACTGGCGCAAATCACTTTCATGGAAAGGGGTTGCCAAGCTTCCAAAAAACTATGAGTTTCCTGAAATCTCATCACACATTTTTTCCCCAAATCTTGATGACATTTTCAGGTAATGATCAGTAACCCAATCCCACTTGGCTCACCAAATTTCGTTCTTCTAGGTTAAACCGTTCCTTGGCAGTAACAGTTTTAATTTTTAGGCATCACTCTGTTTTCTCCTATATGGATACATGTAGTTGCAACTCTAAATCAAACACGGTTTGTGCTAGCTCTTTGAAACTTGACAAAATAAAGTAGTTCCAAGTTCTATCACTATGGTTTGTTTCCTATTGATGTAGACCTAAGCAGAGACTGGCGCAAATCACTTTAATGGAAAGGGGTTGCCAAGCTTCCAAAAAACTTCGAGTTTCCTGAAATCTCAGCACACATTTTTTCCCAAAATCTTGATGACACTTACAGGTAATGATCAGTACCGCAATGCCACTTGGCTCACCAAATTTCGTTCTTCTAGGTTAAACCGTTCGTTGGCAGTAACAGTTTTAATTTTTAGGCATCACTCTGTTTTCTCCTATATGGATACATGTAGTTGGAACTCTAAATCAAACACGGTTTGTGCTAGCTCTTTGGAACTTGACACAATAAAGTAGTTCCAAGTTCTATCTCTATGGTTTGTTTCCTATTGATGTAGCCCTAAGCAGAGACTGGCGCAAATCACTTTCATGGAAAGGGTTTGCCAAGCTTCCAAAAAACTATGAGTTTCCTGAAGTCTCACCACATTTTTTCACCCAATCTTGATGACACTTACAGGTAATGATCAGTACACCAATGCCAGTTGGCTCACCAAATTTCGTTCTTCTAGGTTAAACCTTTCGTTGGCAGTAACAGTATTAATTTTTAGGTTTCACTCTGTTTTTTCCTATATGGATACATGTATTTGGAACTCTGAATCAAACACGGTTTGTGCTAGCTTTTTGAAACTTGACAGGATAAAGTAGTTCCAAGTTCTATCTCTATGTTTTGTTTCCTATTGATGTAGCCCGAAGCAGAGACTGGCATAAATCACTTTAATTGAAAGGGGTTGCCAAGCTTCCAAAAAACTACGAGTTTCCTGAAATCTCAGCACACATTTTTTCACCCAATCTTGATGACACTTATAGGTAATGATCAGTACCCCAATACCACTTGGCTCACCAAATTTCGTTTTCTAGGTTAAACCATTCGTTGGCAGTAACAGTTTTAATTTTTAGGTTTCACTCTGTTTTCTCCTATATGGATACATGTAGTTGGAACTCTAAATCAAACACGGTTTGTGCTAGCTCTTTGCAACTTGACATAATAAAGATGTTCCAAGTTCTATCTCTATGGTTTGTTTCCTATTGATGTAGCCCTAAGCAGAGACTGGCGTAAATCACTTTAATGGAAAGGGGTTGCCAAGCTTCCAAAAAACTACGAGTTTCCTGAAATCTCAGCACACATTTTTTCACCCAATCTTGATGGCACTTACAGGTAATGATCAGTACCCCAATGCCACTTGGCTCACCAAATTTCGTTCTTCTAGGTTAAACCGTTTGTTGGCAGTAACAGTTTTAATTTTTAGGTTTCACTCTGAGTTCTCCTATATGGATACATGTAGTTGGAACTCTAAATCAAACACGGTTTGTGCTACCTCTTTGAAACTTGACACAATAAAGTAGTTCCAAGTTCTATCACTATGGTTTGTTTCCAATTAATGTAGCCCTAAGCACAGACCGGCGCAAATCACTTTCATGGAAAGGGGTTGCAAAGCTTCCAAAAAGTAGGAGTTTCCTTAAATCTCAGCACAAAATTTCACCCCATCTTGATGACACTTGCAGGTAACGATCAGTACCCCAATGCCACTTGGCTCACCAAATTTTATTCTTCTAGGTTAAACCGTTCGTTGGCAGTAACAGTTTTAATTTTAGGTTTCACTCTGTTTTCTCCTATATGGATAAATGTATTTGGAACTCTAAATCAAACACGGATTTTGCTAGCTCTTTGAAACTTGACACAATAAAGTAGTTCCAAGTTCTATCTCTATGGTTTGTTTCCTATTGATGTAGACCTAAGCAGAGACTGGCGCAAATCACTTTAATGGAAAGGGGTTGCCAAGCTTCCAAAAAACTTCGAGTTTCCTGAAATCTCAGCACACATTTTTTCCCAAAATCTTGATGACACTTACAGGTAATGATCAGTACCGCAATGCCACTTGGCTCACCAAATTTCGTTCTTCTAGGTTAAACCGTTCGTTGGCAGTAACAGTTTTAATTTTTAGGCTTCACTCTGTTTTCTCCTATATGGATACATGTATTTGGAACTCTAAATCAAACACGGTTTGTGCTAGCTCTTTGAAACTTGACAGGATAAAGTAGTTCCAAGTTCTATCTCTATGTTGTGTTTCCTATTGATGTAGCCCTGAGCAGAGACTGGCATACATCACTTTAATTGAAAGGGGTTGCCAAGCTTCCAAAAAACTACGAGTTTCCTGAAATCTCAGCACACATTTTTTCACCCAATCTTGATGACACTTACAGGTAATGATCCGTACCCCAATACCACTTGGCTCACCAAATTTCGTTCTTCTATGTTAAACCGTTCGTTGGCAGTAACAGTTTTAATTTTTAGGTTTCACTGTTTTCTCCTATATGAATACATGTAGTTGGAACTCTAAATCAAACACGGTTTGTGGGGCTGGGGATGTGGCTCAAGCGGTAGCGCGCTCGCCTCACATGTGTGCGGCCCGGGTTCGATCCTCAGCACCACATACAAACAAAGATGTTGTGTCTGCCGAGAACTAAAAAAATAAATATTAAAAATTCTCTCTCTCTCTCTCTCACTCTCTCTCCTCTCTCACTCTCTCTTTAAAAAAAAAAAAAAAAAAAAACCACGGTTTGTGCTAGCTCTTTGAAACTTGACACAATAAAGTAGTTCCAAGTTCTATCTCTATGGTTTGTTTCCTATTAATTTAGCCCTAAGCACAGACCGGCGCAAATCACTTTCATAGAAAGGGGTTGCCAAGCTTCCAAAAAGTACGAGTTTCCTTAAATCTCAGCACAAATTTTTTCACCCAATCTTGATGACACTTTCAGGTAATGATCAGTACCCCAATCCCACCTGGCTCACCAAATTTCGTTCTTCTAGGTTATACTGTTAGTTTGCGGTAACAGTTTTAATTTTTAGGTTTCACTCTGTTTTCTCCTATATGGATACATGTAGTTGAACTCTAAATCAAATACAGTTTGTGCTAGCTCTTTGAAACTTGACACAATAAGTAGTTCCAGGTTCTATCTCTATGGTTTCTTTCCTATTGATGTAGCCCTAAGAAAGACTGGCGCAAACCACTTTCATGGAAAGGGGTTGCCAAGCTTCCAAAAAACTTCGAGTTTCCTGAAATCTCAGCACACATTTTTTCACCCTATCTTGTTGACACTTTCAGGTAATGATCAGTACCCCAATCCCACTTGGCTCACCAAATTTCGTTCTTCTAGGTTAAACCGTTCGTTGGCAGTAACAGTTTTAATTTTTAGGCATCACTCTGTTTTCTCCTATATGGATACATGTATTTGGAACTCTAAATCAAACACGGTTTGTGCTAGCTCTTTGAAACTTGACAGGATAAAGTAGTTCCAAGTTTTATCTCTATGTTTTGTTTCCTATTGATGTAGGCCTAAACAGAGACTGGCATAAATCACATTAATTGAAAGGGGTTGCCAAGCTTCCAAAAAACTACGAGTTTCCTGAAATCTCAGCACACATTTTTTCACCCAATCTTGATGACACTTACAGGTAATGATCAGTACCCCAATACCACTTGGCTCACCAAATTTTGTTCTTCTATGTTAAACCGTTCGTTGGCAGTAACAGTTTTAATTTTTAGGTTTCACTGTTTTCTCCTATATGGATACATGTAGTTGGAACTCTAAATCAAACACGGTTTGTGCTAGCTCTTTGAAACTTGACACAATAAAGTAGTTCCAAGTTCTATCTCTATGGTTTGTTTCCTATTAATGTACCCCTAAGCACAGACCGGCGCAAATCACTTTCATAGAAAGGGGTTGCCAAGCTTCCAAAAAGTACGTGTTTCCTTAAATCTCAGCACAAATTTTTTCACCCAATCTTGATGACACTTTCAGGTAATGATCAGTACCCCAATCCCACCTGGCTCACCAAATTTCGTTCTTCTAGGTTATACTGTTAGTTTGCGGTAACAGTTTTAATTTTTAGGTTTCACTCTGTTTTCTCCTATATGGATACATGTAGTTGGAACTCTTAATCAAACACAGTTTGTGCTAGCTCTTTGAAACTTGACACAATAAGTAGTTCCGGGTTCTATCTCTATGGTTTCTTTCCTATTGATGTAGCCCTAAGAAAGACTGGCGCAAACCACTTTCATGGAAAGGGGTTGCCAAGCTTCCAAAAAACTTCGAGTTTCCTGAAATCTCAGCACAAATTTTTTCACCCTATCTTGTTGACACTTTCAGGTAATGATCAGTACCCCAATCCCACTTGGCTCACCAAATTTCGTTCTTCTAGGTTAAACCGTTCCTTGGCAGTAACAGTTTTAATTTTTAGGCATCACTCTGTTTTCTCCTATATGAATACATATAGTTGGAACTCTAAATCAAACACGGTTTTTGCTAGCTCTTTGAAACTTGACACAGTAAAGAAGTTCCACGTTCTATCTCTATGGTTTGTTTCCTATTGTTGTAGCCCTAAGCAGAGATTGGCGCAAATCACTTTCATAGAAAGGGGTTTCCAAGCTTCCAAAAAGTACGAGTTTCCTGAAATCTCAGCACACATTTTTCAACCAATCTTGATGACACTTACAGGTAATGATCAGTACCCCAATGCCACTTGGCTCACCAAATTTCATTCTTCTAGGTTAAACCGTTCGTTGGCAGTAACAGTTTAAATTTTTAGGTTTCACTTTGTTTTCTCCTATATGGATACATGTAGTTGGACTCTAAATCAAACACGGTTTGTGCTAGCTCTTTGAAACTTGACACAATAAAGTAGTTCCAGGATCTATCTCTATGGTTTGTTTCCTATTGATGTAGCCCTAAGCAGAGACTGGCGCAAATCACTTTCATGGAAAGGGGTTCCCAAGCTTCCAAAAAACTATGAGTTTCCTGAAATCTCATCACACATTTTTTCCCCAAATCTTGATGACATTTTCAGGTAATGATCAGTAACCCAATCCCACTTGGCTCACCAAATTTCGTTCTTCTAGGTTAAACCGTTCGTTGGCAGTAACAGTTTTAATTTTTAGGCATCACTCTGTTTTCTCCTATATGGATACATGTAGTTGCAACTCTAAATCAAACATGGTTTGTGCTAGCTCTTTGAAACTTGACAAAATAAAGTAGTTCCAAGTTCTATCACTATGGTTTGTTTCCTATTGATGTAGACCTAAGCAGAGACTGGCGCAAATCACTTTAATGGAAAGGGGTTGCCAAGCTTCCAAAAAACTTCGAGTTTCCTGAAATCTCAGCACACATTTTTTCCCAAAATCTTGATGACACTTACAGGTAATGATCAGTACCGCAATGCCACTTGGCTCACCAAATTTCGTTCTTCTAGGTTAAACCGTTCGTTGGCAGTAACAGTTTTAATTTTTAGGCATCACTCTGTTTTCTCCTATATGGATACATGTAGTTGGAACTCTAAATCAAACACGGTTTGTGCTAGCTCTTTGGAACTTGACACAATAAAGTAGTTCCAAGTTCTATCTCTATGGTTTGTTTCCTATTGATGTAGCCCTAAGCAGAGACTGGCGCAAATCACTTTCATTTAAAGGGTTTGCCAAGCTTCCAAAAAACTATGAGTTTCCTGATGTCTCACCACATTTTTTCACCCAATCTTGATGACACTTACAAGTAATGATCAGTACACCAATGCCAGTTGGCTCACCAAATTTCGTTCTTCTAGGTTAAACCGTTCGTTGGCAGTAACAGTTTTAATTTTTAGGTTTCACTCTGTTTTTTCCTATATGGATACATGTATTTGGAACTCTGAATCAAACACGGTTTGTGCTAGCTTTATGAAACTTGACAGGATAAAGTAGTTCCAAGTTCTATCTCTATGTTTTGTTTCCTATTGATGTAGCCCGAAGCAGAGACTGGCATAAATCACTTTAATTGAAAGGGGTTGCCAAGCTTCCAAAAAACTACGAGTTTCCTGAAATCTCAGCACACATTTTTTCACCCAATCTTGATGGCACTTACAGGTAATGATCAGTACCCCAATGCCACTTGGCTCACCAAATTTCGTTCTTCTAGGTTAAACCGTTCGTTGGCAGTAACAGTTTTAATTTTTAGGTTTCACTCTGTTTTTTCCTATATGGATACATGTATTTGGAACTCTGAATCAAACACGGTTTGTGCTAGCTTTATGAAACTTGACAGGATAAAGTAGTTCCAAGTTCTATCTCTATGTTTTGTTTCCTATTGATGTAGCCCGAAGCAGAGACTGGCATAAATCACTTTAATTGAAAGGGGTTGCCAAGCTTCCAAAAAACTACGTGTTTCCTTAAATCTGAGCACAAATTTTTTCACCCAATCTTGATGACACTTTCAGGTAATGATCAGTACCCCAATCCCACGTGGCTCACCAAATTTCGTTCTTCTAGGTTATACTGTTAGTTTGCGGTAACAGTTTTAATTTTTAGGTTTCACTCTGTTTTCTCCTATATGGATACATGTAGTTGGAACTCTTAATCAAACACAGTTTGTGCTAGCTCTTTGAAACTTGACACAATAAGTAGTTCCAGGTTCTATCTCTATGGTTTCTTTCCTATTGATGTAGCCCTAAGAAAGACTGGCGCAAACCACTTTCATGGAAAGGGGTTGCCAAACTTCCAAAAAACTTCGAGTTTCCTGAAATCTCAGCACAAATTTTTTCACCCTATCTTGTTGACACTTTCAGGTAATGATCAGTACCCCAATCCCACTTGGCTCACCAAATTTCGTTCTTCTAGGTTAAACCGTTCGTTGGCAGTAACAGTTTTAATTTTTAGGCATCACTCTGTTTTCTCCTATATGGATACATGTAGTTGCAACTCTAAATCAAACACGGTTTGTGCTAGCTCTTTGCAACTTGACACAATAAAGTAGTTCCAAGTTATATCTCTATGGTTTGTTTCCTATTGATGTAGCCCTAAGCAGAGACTGGCGCAAATCACTTACATAGAAAGGGGTTGCCAAGCTTCCAAAAAACTACGAATTTCCTGAAATCTCAGCACACATTTTTTCACCCAATCTTGATGGCACTTACATGTAATGATCAGTACCCCAATGCCACTTGGCTCACCAAATTTCGTTCTTCTAGGTTAAACCGTTCGTTGGCAGTAACAGTTTTAATTTTTAGGTTTCACTCTGAGTTCTCCTATATGGATACATGTAGTTGGAACTCTAAATCAAACACGGTTTGTGCTACCTCTTTGAAACTTGACACAATAAAGTAGTTCCAAGTTCTATCTCTATGGTTTGTTTCCAATTAATGTAGCCCTAAGCACAGACCGGCCCAAATCACTTTCATGGAAAGGGGTTGCAAAGCTTCTAAAAAGTACGAGTTTCCTTAAATCTCAGCACAAAATTTCACCCCATCTTGATGACACTTGCAGGTAACGATCAGTACCCCAATGCCACTTGGCTCACCAAATTTTATTCTTCTAGGTTAAACCGTTCGTTGGCAGTAACAGTTTTAATTTTAGGTTTCACTCTGTTTTCTCCTATATGGATAAATGTATTTGGAACTCTAAATCAAACACGGATTTTGCTAGCTCTTTGAAACTTGACACAATAAAGTAGTTCCAAGTTCTATCTCTATGGTTTGTTTCCTATGGATGTAGACCTAAGCAGAGACTGGCGCAAATCACTTTAATGGAAAGGGGTTGCCAAGCTTCCAAAAAACTTCGAGTTTCCTGAAATCTCAGCACACATTTTTTCCCAAAATCTTGATGACACTTACAGGTAATGATCAGTACCGCAATGCCACTTGGCTCACCAAATTTCGTTCTTCTAGGTTAAACCGTTCGTTGGCAGTAACAGTTTTAATTTTTAGGCTTCACTCTGTTTTCTCCTATATGGATACATGTATTTGGAACTCTAAATCAAACACGGTTTGTGCTAGCTCTTTGAAACTTGACAGGATAAAGTAGTTCCAAGTTTTATCTCTATGTTTTGTTTCCTATTGATGTAGCCCTGAGCAGAGACTGGCATAAATCACTTTAATTGAAAGGGGTTGCCAAGCTTCCAAAAAACTACGAGTTTCCTGAAATCTCAGCACACATTTTTTCACCCAATCTTGATGACACTTACAGGTAATGATCAGTACCCCAATACCACTTGGCTCACCAAATTTCGTTCTTCTATGTTAAACCGTTCGTTGGCAGTAACAGTTTTAATTTTTAGGTTTCACTGTTTTCTCCTATATGAATACATGTAGTTGGAACTCTAAATCAAACACGGTTTGTGGGGCTGGGGATGTGGCTCAAGCGGTAGCGCGCTCGCCTCACATGTGTGCGGCCCGGGTTCGATCCTCAGCACCACATACAAACAAAGATGTTGTGTCTGCCGAGAACTAAAAAAATAAATATTAAAAATTCTCTCTCTCTCTCTCTCACTCTCTCTCCTCTCTCACTCTCTCTTTAAAAAAAAAAAACAAAAAAAAAAAAACCACGGTTTGTGCTAGCTCTTTGAAACTTGACACAATAAAGTAGTTCCAAGTTCTATCTCTATGGTTTGTTTCCTATTAATTTAGCCCTAAGCACAGACCGGCGCAAATCACTTTCATAGAAAGGGGTTGCCAAGCTTCCAAAAAGTACGAGTTTCCTTAAATCTCAGCACAAATTTTTTCACCCAATCTTGATGACACTTTCAGGTAATGATCAGTACCCCAATCTCACCTGGCTCACCAAATTTCGTTCTTCTAGGTTATACTGTTAGTTTGCGGTAACAGTTTTAATTTTTAGGTTTCACTCTGTTTTCTCCTATATGGATACTTGTAGTTGAACTCTAAATCAAATACAGTTTGTGCTAGCTCTTTGAAACTTGACACAATAAGTAGTTCCAGGTTCTATCTCTATGGTTTCTTTCCTATTGATGTAGCCCTAAGAAAGACTGGCGCAAACCACTTTCATGGAAAGGGGTTGCCAAGCTTCCAAAAAACTTCGAGTTTCCTGAAATCTCAGCACACATTTTTTCCCAAAATCTTGATGACACTTACAGGTAATGATCAGTACCGCAATGCCACTTGGCTCACCAAATTTCGTTCTTCTAGGTTAAACCGTTCGTTGGCAGTAACAGTTTTAATTTTTAGGCATCACTCTGTTTTCTCCTATATGGATACATGTAGTTGGAACTCTAAATCAAACACGGTTTGTGCTAGCTCTTTGAAACTTGACAGGATAAAGTAGTTCCAAGTTCTATCTCTATGTTTTGTTTCCTATTGATGTAGCCCTAAGCAGAGACTGGCATAAATCACATTAATTGAAAGGGGTTGCCAAGCTTCCAAAAAACTACGAGTTTCCTGAAATCTCAGCACACATTTTTTCACCCAATCTTGATGACACTTACAGGTAATGATCAGTACCCCAATACCACTTGGCTCACCAAATTTTGTTCTTCTTTGTTAAACCGTTCGTTGGCAGTAACAGTTTTAATTTTTAGGTTTCACTGTTTTCTCCTATATGGATACATGTAGTTGGAACTCTAAATCAAACACGGTTTGTGCTAGCTCTTTGAAACTTGACACAATAAAGTAGTTCCAAGTTCTATCTCTATGGTTTGTTTCCTATTAATGTACCCCTAAGCACAGACCGGCGCAAATCACTTTCATAGAAAGGGGTTGCCAAGCTTCCAAAAAGTACGTGTTTCCTTAAATCTCAGCACAAATTTTTTCACCCAATCTTGATGACACTTTCAGGTAATGATCAGTACCCCAATCCCACCTGGCTCACCAAATTTCGTTCTTCTAGGTTATACTGTTAGTTTGCGGTAACAGTTTTAATTTTTAGGTTTCACTCTGTTTTCTCCTATATGGATACATGTAGTTGGAACTCTTAATCAAACACAGTTTGTGCTAGCTCTTTGAAACTTGACACAATAAGTAGTTCCAGGTTCTATCTCTATGGTTTCTTTCCTATTGATGTAGCCCTAAGAAAGACTGGCGCAAACCACTTTCATGGAAAGGGGTTGCCAAGCTTCCAAAAAACTTCGAGTTTCCTGAAATCTCAGCACACATTTTTTCCCAAAATCTTGATGACACTTACAGGTAATGATCAGTACCGCAATGCCACTTGGCTCACCAAATTTCGTTCTTCTAGGTTAAACCGTTCGTTGGCAGTAACAGTTTTAATTTTTAGGCATCACTCTGTTTTCTCCTATATGGATACATGTAGTTGGAACTCTAAATCAAACACGGTTTGTGCTAGCTCTTTGGAACTTGACACAATAAAGTAGTTCCAAGTTCTATCTCTACGGTTTGTTTCCTATTAATGTAGCCCTAAGCACAGACCGGCGCAAATCACTTTCATGGAAAGGGGTTGCCAAGCTTCCAAAAAGTACGAATTTCCTGAAATCTCAGCACACATTTTTTCACCCAATCTTGATGACACTTACAGGTAATGATCAGTACCCCAATGCCACTTGGCTCACCAAATTTCGTTCTTCTAGGTTATACTGTTCGTTTGCAGGAACAGTTTTAATTTTTAGGTTTCACTCTGTTTTCTCCTATATGGATACATATAGTTGGAACTCTAAATCAAACACGGTTTGTGCTAGTTCTTTGAAACTTGACACAGTACGTAGTTCCAAGTTCTATCTCTATGGTTTCTTTCCTATTGATGTAGCCCTAATCAGAGACTGGCGCAAATCACTTTCATGGAAAGGGGTTGCCAAGCTTCCAAAAAACTTCGAGTTTCCTGAAATCTCAGCACACATTTTTTCACCCTATCTTGTTGACACTTTCAGGTAATGATCAGTACCCCAATCCCACTTGGCTCACCAAATTTCGTTCTTCTAGGTTAAACCGTTCCTTGGCAGTAACAGTTTTAATTTTTAGGCATCACTCTGTTTTCTCCTATATGGATACATGTAGTTGCAACTCTAAATCAAACACGGTTTGTGCTAGCTCTTTGAAACTTGACACAATAAAGTAGTTCCAAGTTCTATCTCTATGGTTTGTTTTCTACTGATGTAGCCCTAAGCAGAGACTGGCGCAAATCACTTTCATGGAAAGGGGTTGCCAAGCTTCCAAAAAACTATGAGTTTCCTGAAATCTCATCACACATTTTTTCCCCAAATCTTGATGACATTTTCAGGTAATGATCAGTAACCCAATCCCACTTGGCTCACCAAATTTCGTTCTTCTAGGTTAAACCGTTCCTTGGCAGTAACAGTTTTAATTTTTAGGCATCACTCTGTTTTCTCCTATATGGATACATGTAGTTGCAACTCTAAATCAAACACGGTTTGTGCTAGCTCTTTGAAACTTGACAAAATAAAGTAGTTCCAAGTTCTATCACTATGGTTTGTTTCCTATTGATGTAGACCTAAGCAGAGACTGGCGCAAATCACTTTAATGGAAAGGGGTTGCCAAGCTTCCAAAAAACTTCGAGTTTCCTGAAATCTCAGCACACATTTTTTCCCAAAATCTTGATGACACTTACAGGTAATGATCAGTACCGCAATGCCACTTGGCTCACCAAATTTCGTTCTTCTAGGTTAAACCGTTCGTTGGCAGTAACAGTTTTAATTTTTAGGCATCACTCTCTTTTCTCCTATATGGATACATGTAGTTGGAACTCTAAATCAAACACGGTTTGTGCTAGCTCTTTGGAACTTGACACAATAAAGTAGTTCCAAGTTCTATCTCTACGGTTTGTTTCCTATTAATGTAGCCCTAAGCACAGACCGGCGCAAATCACTTTCATGGAAAGGGGTTGCCAAGCTTCCAAAAAGTACGAATTTCCTGAAATCTCAGCACACATTTTTTCACCCAATCTTGATGACACTTACAGGTAATGATCATTACCCCAATGCCACTTGGCTCACCAAATTTCGTTCTTCTAGGTTATACTGTTCGTTTGCAGTAACAGTTTTAATTTTTAGGTTTCACTCTGTTTTCTCCTATATGGATACATATAGTTGGAACTCTAAATCAAACACGGTTTGTGCTAGAACTTTGAAACTTGGCACAATAAGTAGTTCCAAATTCTATCTCTATGGTTTGTTTCCTATTGATGTAGCGCTAAGCTAAGACTGGCACAAATCACTTTCATGGAAAGGGGTTGCCAAGCTTCCAAAAAACTTCGAGTTTCCTGAAATCTCAGCACACATTTTTTCACCCTATCTTGTTGACACTTTCAGGTAATGATCAGTACCCCAATCCCACTTGGCTCACCAAATTTCGTTCTTCTAGGTTAAACCGTTCCTTGGCAGTAACAGTTTTAATTTTTAGGCATCACTCTGTTTTCTCCTATATGGATACATGTAGTTGCAACTCTAAATCAAACACGGTTTGTGCTAGCTCTTTGAAACTTGACACAATAAAGTAGTTCCAAGTTCTATCTCTATGGTTTGTTTTCTACTGATGTAGCCCTACGCAGAGACTGGCGCAAATCACTTTCATGGAAAGGGGTTGCCAAGCTTCCAAAAAACTATGAGTTTCCTGAAATCTCATCACACATTTTTTCCCCAAATCTTGATGACATTTTCAGGTAATGATCAGTAACCCAATCCCACTTGGCTCACCAAATTTCGTTCTTCTAGGTTAAACCGTTCCTTGGCAGTAACAGTTTTAATTTTTAGGCATCACTCTGTTTTCTCCTATATGGATACATGTAGTTGGAACTCTAAATCAAACACGGTTTGTGGTAGCTCTTTGAAACTTGACACAATAATGTAGTTCCAAGATCTATCTCTATGGTTTGTTTGCTATTGATGTAGCCCTAAGCAAAGACCGGCACAAGTCACTTTCATGGAAAGGGGTTGCCAAGCTTCCAAAAAACTTCGAGTTTCCTGAAATCTCAGCACACATTTTTCACCCAATCTTGATGACACTTTCAGGTAATGATCAGTACCCCAATCCCACTTGGCTCACCAAATTTCGTTCTTCTAGGTTATACTGTTCGTTTGCAGTAACAGTTTTAATTTTTAGGTTTCACTCTGTTTTCTCCTATATGGATACATATAGTTGGAACTCTAAATCAAACACGGTTTGTGCTAGTTCTTTGAAACTTGACACAATAAGTAGTTCCAGGTTCTATCTCTATGGTTTCTTTCCTATTGATGTAGCCCTAAGAAAGACTGGCGCAAACCACTTTCATGGAAAGGGGTTGCCAAGCTTCCAAAAAACTTCGAGTTTCCTGAAATCTCAGCACACATTTTTTCACCCAATCCCGATGGCACTTACAGGTAATGATCAGTACCCCAATGCCATTTGGCTCACCAAATTTCGTTCTTCTAGGTTAAACCATTCATTGGCAGTAACAGTTTTAATTTTTTGTTTTCACTTTGTTTTCTCCTATATGGATACATGTAGTTGCAACTCTAAATCAAACACGGTTTGTGCTAGCTCTTTGAAACTTGACACAATAAAGTAGTTCCAAGTTCTATCTCTATGGTTTGTTTCCTATTGATGTAGCCCTAAGCAGAGACTGGCGCAAATCACTTTAATGGAAAGGGGTTGCCAAGCTTCCAAAAAACTTTGAGTTTCCTGAAATCTCAGCACACATTTTTTCCCAAAATCTTGATGACACTTACAGGTAATGATCAGTACCGCAATGCCACTTGGCTCACCAAATTTCGTTCTTCTAGGTTAAACCGTTCGTTGGCAGTAACAGTTTTAATTTTTAGGCATCACTCTGTTTTCTCCTATATGGATACATATAGTTGGAACTCTAAATCAAACACGGTTTGTGCTAGCTCTTTGGAACTTGACACAATAAAGTAGTTCCAAGTTCTATCTCTATGGTTTGTTTCCTATTAATGTAGCCCTAAGCACAGACCGGCGCAAATCACTTTCATGGAAAGGGGTTGCCAAGTTTCCAAAAAGTACAAATTTCCTGAAATCTCAGCACACATTTTTTCACCCAATCTTGATGACACTTACAGGTAATGATCAGTACCCCAATGCCACTTGGCTCACCAAATTTCGTTCTTCTAGGTTAAACCGTTCGTTGGCAGTAACAGTTTTAATTTTTAGGTTTCACTCTGTTTTCTCCTATATGGATACATGTAGTTGGAACTCTAAATCAAACACGGTTTGTGCTAGCTCTTTGAAACTTGACACAATAAAGTAGTTCCAAGTCTATCTCTATGGTTTTTTTCCTATTGATGTAGCCCTAAACAAAGACCGGCACAAATCACTTTCATGGAAAGGGGTTGCAAGCTTCCAAAAAACTTCGAGTTTCCTGAAATCCCAGCACACATTTTTCACCCAATTTTGATGACACTTTCAAGTAATGATCAGTACCCCAATCCCACTTGGCTCACCAAATTTCGTTCTTCTAGGTTATACTGTTCGTTTGCAGGAACAGTTTTAATTTTTAGGTTTCACTCTGTTTTCTCCTATATGGATACATATAGTTGGAACTCTAAATCAAACACGGTTTGTGCTAGTTCTTTGAAACTTGACACAATAAGTAGTTCCAAGTTCTATCTCTATGGTTTCTTTCCTATTGATGTAGCCCTAAGCAGAGACTGGCGCAAATCACTTTCATGGAAAGGGGTTGCCAAGCTTCCAAAAAACTTCGAATTTCCTGAAATCTCAGCACACATTTTTTCACCCTATCTTGTTGACACTTTCAGGTAATGATCAGTACCCCAATCCGACTTGGCTCACCAAATTTCGTTCTTCTAGGTTAAACCGTTCCTAGGCAGTAACAGTTTGAATTTTTAGGCATCACTCTGTTTTCTCCTATATGGATACATGTAGTTGGAACTCTAAATCAAACACGGTTTGTGCTAGCTCTTTGAAACTTGACACAATAAAGTAGTTCCAAGTTCTATCTCTATGGTTTGTTTCCTATTGATGTAGCCCTAAGCAGATACTGGCGCAAATCACTTTCATGGAAAGGGGTTGCCAAGCTTCCAAAAGACTATGAGTTTCCTGAAATCTCATCACACATTTTTCCCCCAATCTTGATGACATTATCAGGTAATGATCAGTACCCCAATCCCACTTGGCTCACCTAATTTCGTTCTTCTAGGTTAAACCGTTCGTTGGCAGTAACAGTTTTAATATTTAGGCATCACTCTGTTTTCTCCTATATGGATACATGTAGTTGGAACTCTAAATCAAACACGGTTTGTGCTAGCTCTTTGCAACTTGACACAATAAAGTAGTTCCAAGTTCTATCTCTATGGTTTGTTTCCTATTGATGTAGCCCTAAGCAGAGACTGGCGCAAATCACTTACATAGAAAGGGGTTGCCAAGCTTCCAAAAAACTTCGAGTTTCCTGAAATCTCAGCACACATTTTTTCCCAAAATCTTGATGACACTTACAGGTAATGATCAGTACCGCAATGCCACTTGGCTCACCAAATTTCGTTCTTCTAGGTTAAACCGTTCGTTGGCAGTAACAGTTTTAATTTTTAGGTTTCACTCTGTTTTCTCCTATATGGATACATGTAGTTGGAACTCTAAATCAAACACGGTTTGTGCTAGCTCTTTGAAACTTGACACAATAAAGTAGTTCCAAGTTCTATCTTTACGGTTTGTTTCCTATTAATGTAGCCCTAAGCACAGACCGGCGCAAATCACTTTCATGGAAAGGGGTTGCCAAGCTTCCAAAAAGTACGAGTTTCCTGAAATCTCAGCACACATTTTTTCACATAATCTTGATGACACTTACAGGTAATGATCAGTACCCCAATGCCACTTGGCTCACCAAATTTCGTTCTTCTAGGTTAAACCGTTCGTTGGCAGTAACAGTTTTAATTTTTAGGTTTCACTCTGTTTTCTCCTATATGGATACATGTAGTTGGAACTCTAAATCAAACACGGTTTTTGCTAGCTCTTTGAAACTTGACACAATAAAGTAGTTCCAAGATCTATCTCTATGGTTTGTTTGCTATTGATGTAGCCCTAAGCAAAGACCAGCACAAATCACTTTCATGGAAAGGGGTTGCCAAGCTTCCAAAAAACTTCGAGTTTCCTGAAATCTCAGCACACATTTTTTCCCCAAATCTTGATGACATTTTCAGGTAATGATCAGTAACCCAATCCCACTTGGCTCACCAAATTTCGTTCTTCTAGGTTAAACCGTTCCTTGGCAGTAACAGTTTTAATTTTTAGGCATCACTCTGTTTTCTCCTATATGGATACATGTAGTTGGAACTCTAAATCAAACACGGTTTGTGGTAGCTCTTTGAAACTTGACACAATAATGTAGTTCCAAGATCTATCTCTATGGTTTGTTTGCTATTGATGTAGCCCTAAGCAAAGACCGGCACAAGTCACTTTCATGGAAAGGGGTTGCCAAGCTTCCAAAAAACTTCGAGTTTCCTGAAATCTCAGCACACATTTTTCACCCAATCTTGATGACACTTTCAGGTAATGATCAGTACCCCAATCCCACTTGGCTCACCAAATTTCGTTCTTCTAGGTTATACTGTTCGTTTGCAGTAACAGTTTTAATTTTTAGGTTTCACTCTGTTTTCTCCTATATGGATACATATAGTTGGAACTCTAAATCAAACACGGTTTGTGCTAGTTCTTTGAAACTTGACACAATAAGTAGTTCCAGGTTCTATCTCTATGGTTTCTTTCCTATTGATGTAGCCCTAAGAAAGACTGGCGCAAACCACTTTCATGGAAAGGGGTTGCCAAGCTTCCAAAAAACTTCGAGTTTCCTGAAATCTCAGCACACATTTTTTCACCCAATCCCGATGGCACTTACAGGTAATGATCAGTACCCCAATGCCATTTGGCTCACCAAATTTCGTTCTTCTAGGTTAAACCATTCATTGGCAGTAACAGTTTTAATTTTTTGTTTTCACTTTGTTTTCTCCTATATGGATACATGTAGTTGCAACTCTAAATCAAACACGGTTTGTGCTAGCTCTTTGAAACTTGACACAATAAAGTAGTTCCAAGTTCTATCTCTATGGTTTGTTTCCTATTGATGTAGCCCTAAGCAGAGACTGGCGCAAATCACTTTAATGGAAAGGGGTTGCCAAGCTTCCAAAAAACTTTGAGTTTCCTGAAATCTCAGCACACATTTTTTCCCAAAATCTTGATGACACTTACAGGTAATGATCAGTACCGCAATGCCACTTGGCTCACCAAATTTCGTTCTTCTAGGTTAAACCGTTCGTTGGCAGTAACAGTTTTAATTTTTAGGCATCACTCTGTTTTCTCCTATATGGATACATATAGTTGGAACTCTAAATCAAACACGGTTTGTGCTAGCTCTTTGGAACTTGACACAATAAAGTAGTTCCAAGTTCTATCTCTATGGTTTGTTTCCTATTAATGTAGCCCTAAGCACAGACTGGCGCAAATCACTTTCATGGAAAGGGGTTGCCAAGTTTCCAAAAAGTACAAATTTCCTGAAATCTCAGCACACATTTTTTCACCCAATCTTGATGACACTTACAGGTAATGATCAGTACCCCAATGCCACTTGGCTCACCAAATTTCGTTCTTCTAGGTTAAACCGTTCGTTGGCAGTAACAGTTTTAATTTTTAGGTTTCACTCTGTTTTCTCCTATATGGATACATGTAGTTGGAACTCTAAATCAAACACGGTTTGTGCTAGCTCTTTGAAACTTGACACAATAAAGTAGTTCCAAGTCTATCTCTATGGTTTTTTTCCTATTGATGTAGCCCTAAACAAAGACCGGCACAAATCACTTTCATGGAAAGGGGTTGCAAGCTTCCAAAAAACTTCGAGTTTCCTGAAATCCCAGCACACATTTTTCACCCAATTTTGATGACACTTTCAAGTAATGATCAGTACCCCAATCCCACTTGGCTCACCAAATTTCGTTCTTCTAGGTTATACTGTTCGTTTGCAGGAACAGTTTTAATTTTTAGGTTTCACTCTGTTTTCTCCTATATGGATACATATAGTTGGAACTCTAAATCAAACACGGTTTGTGCTAGTTCTTTGAAACTTGACACAATAAGTAGTTCCAAGTTCTATCTCTATGGTTTCTTTCCTATTGATGTAGCCCTAAGCAGAGACTGGCGCAAATCACTTTCATGGAAAGGGGTTGCCAAGCTTCCAAAAAACTTCGAATTTCCTGAAATCTCAGCACACATTTTTTCACCCTATCTTGTTGACACTTTCAGGTAATGATCAGTACCCCAATCCGACTTGGCTCACCAAATTTCGTTCTTCTAGGTTAAACCGTTCCTAGGCAGTAACAGTTTGAATTTTTAGGCATCACTCTGTTTTCTCCTATATGGATACATGTAGTTGGAACTCTAAATCAAACACGGTTTGTGCTAGCTCTTTGAAACTTGACACAATAAAGTAGTTCCAAGTTCTATCTCTATGGTTTGTTTCCTATTGATGTAGCCCTAAGCAGATACTGGCGCAAATCACTTTCATGGAAAGGGGTTGCCAAGCTTCCAAAAGACTATGAGTTTCCTGAAATCTCATCACACATTTTTCCCCCAATCTTGATGACATTATCAGGTAATGATCAGTACCCCAATCCCACTTGGCTCACCTAATTTCGTTCTTCTAGGTTAAACCGTTCGTTGGCAGTAACAGTTTTAATATTTAGGCATCACTCTGTTTTCTCCTATATGGATACATGTAGTTGGAACTCTAAATCAAACACGGTTTGTGCTAGCTCTTTGCAACTTGACACAATAAAGTAGTTCCAAGTTCTATCTCTATGGTTTGTTTCCTATTGATGTAGCCCTAAGCAGAGACTGGCGCAAATCACTTACATAGAAAGGGGTTGCCAAGCTTCCAAAAAACTTCGAGTTTCCTGAAATCTCAGCACACATTTTTTCCCAAAATCTTGATGACACTTACAGGTAATGATCAGTACCGCAATGCCACTTGGCTCACCAAATTTCGTTCTTCTAGGTTAAACCGTTCGTTGGCAGTAACAGTTTTAATTTTTAGGTTTCACTCTGTTTTCTCCTATATGGATACATGTAGTTGGAACTCTAAATCAAACACGGTTTGTGCTAGCTCTTTGAAACTTGACACAATAAAGTAGTTCCAAGTTCTATCTTTACGGTTTGTTTCCTATTAATGTAGCCCTAAGCACAGACCGGCGCAAATCACTTTCATGGAAAGGGGTTGCCAAGCTTCCAAAAAGTACGAGTTTCCTGAAATCTCAGCACACATTTTTTCACATAATCTTGATGACACTTACAGGTAATGATCAGTACCCCAATGCCACTTGGCTCACCAAATTTCGTTCTTCTAGGTTAAACCGTTCGTTGGCAGTAACAGTTTTAATTTTTAGGTTTCACTCTGTTTTCTCCTATATGGATACATGTAGTTGGAACTCTAAATCAAACACGGTTTTTGCTAGCTCTTTGAAACTTGACACAATAAAGTAGTTCCAAGATCTATCTCTATGGTTTGTTTGCTATTGATGTAGCCCTAAGCAAAGACCAGCACAAATCACTTTCATGGAAAGGGGTTGCCAAGCTTCCAAAAAACTTCGAGTTTCCTGAAATCTCAGCACACATTTTTCACCCAATCTTGATGACACTTTCAGGTAATGATCAGTACCCCAATCCCACTTGGCTCACCAAATTTCGTTCTTCTAGGTTATACTGTTCGTTTGCAGTAACAGTTTTAATTTTTAGGTTTCACTCTGTTTTCTCCTATATGGATACATATAGTTGGAACTCTAAATCAAACACGGTTTGTGCTAGTTCTTTGAAACTTGACACAATAAGTAGTTCCAAGTTCTATCTCTATGGTTTCTTTCCTATTGATGTAGCCCTAAGCAAAGACCGGCGCAAATCACTTTCATGGAAAGGGGTTGCCAAGTTCCAAAAAACTTCGAGTTTCCTGAAATCTCAGCACACATTTTTCACCCAATCTTGATGACACTTTCAGGTAATGATCAGTACCCCAATCCCACTTGGCTCACCAAATTTCGTTCTTCTAGGTTATACTGTTCGTTTGCAGTAACAGTTTTAATTTTTAGGTTTCACTCTGTTTTCTCCTATATGGATACATATAGTTGGAACTCTAAATCAAACACGGTTTGTGCTAGTTCTTTGAAACTTGACACAATAAGTAGTTCCAAGTTCTATCTCTATGGTTTCTTTCCTATTGATGTAGCCCTAAGCAAAGACTGGAGCAAATCACTTTCATGGAAAGGGGTTGCCAAGTTCCAAAAAACTTCGAGTTTCCTGAAATCTCAGCATACATTTTTTCACCCTATCTTGTTGACACTTTCAGGTAATGATCAATACCCGAATCTCACTTGGCTAACCAAATTTCGTTCTTCTAGTTTAAACCGTTCCTTGGCAGTAACAGTTTTAATTTTTAGGCATCACTCTGTTTTCTCCTATATGGATACATGTAGTTGGAACTCTAAATCAAACACGGTTTGTGCTAGCTCTTTGAAACTTGACACAATAAAGTAGTTCCAAGTTCTATCTCTACGGTTTGTTTCCTATTAATGTAGCCCTAAGCACAGACCGGCGCAAATCACTTTCATGGAAAGGGGTTGCCAAGCTTCCAAAAAGTACGAGTTTCCTGAAATCTCAGCACACTTTTTTTCACCGAAACTTGATGACACTTTCAGGTAATGATCAGTACCCCAATCCCACTTGGCTCACCAAATTTCGTTCTTCTAGGTTATACTGTTCGTTTGCAGTAACAGTTTTAATTTTTAGGTTTCACTCTGTTTTCTCTTATATGGATACATATAGTTGGAACACTAAATCAAACACGGTTTGTGCTAGCTCTTTGAAACTTGGCACAATAAGTAGTTCCAAGTTCTATCTCTATGGTTTGTTTCCTATTGATGTAGCCCTAAGCAAAGACTGGCACAAATCACTTTCATGGATAGGGGTTGCCAAGCTTCCAAAAAACTTCGAGTTTCCTGAAATCTCAGCACACATTTTTTCACCCTATCTTGTTGACACTTTCAGGTAATGATCAGTACCCCAATCCCACTTGGCTCACCAAATTTCGTTCTTCTAGGTTAAACCGTTCCTTGGCAGTAACAGTTTTAATTTTTAGGTTTTACTCTGTTTTCTCCTATATGGATACATGTAGTTGGAACTCTAAATCAAACACGGTTGGTGCTAGCTCTTTGCAACTGGACACAATAAAGTAGTTCCAAGTTCTATCTCTATGGTTTGTTTCCTATTGATGTAGCCCTAAGCAGAGACTGGCGCAAATCACTTACATAGAAAGGGGTTGCCAAGCTTCCAAAAAACTACGAGTTTCCTGAAATCTCAGCACATATTTTTTCACCCAATCTTAATGGCACTTACAGGTAATGATCAGTACCCCAATGCCAGTTGGCTCACCAAATTTCGTTCTGCTAGGTTATACCGTTCGTTGGCAGTAACAGTTTTAATTTTTAGGTTTCACTCTGTTTTCTCCTATATGGATACATGTAGTTGGAACTCTAAATCAAACACGGTTTGTGCTAGCTCTTTGAAACTTGACACAATAAAGTGGTTCCAAGTTCTATCTCTATGGTTTGTTTCCTATTAATGTAGCCCTAAGCACAGACCAGCGAAAATCACTTTCATGGAAAGGGGTTGCCAAGCTTCCAAAAAGTACGAGTTTTATGAAATCTCAGCACACATTTTTTCACCCAATCTTGATGACACTTACAGGTAATGATCAGTACCCCAATGCCACTTGGCTCACCAAATTTCATTCTTCTAGGTTAAACCGTTCGTTGGCAGTAACAGTTTTAATTTTTAGGTTTCACTCTGTTTTCTCCTATATGGATACATGTAGTTGGAACTCTAAATCAAACACGGTTTGTGCTAGCTCTTTGAAACTTGACACAATAAAGTAGTTCCAAGATCTATCTCTATGGTTTGTTTCCTATTGATGTAGCCCTAAGCAAAGACCGGCCCAAATCACTTTCATGGAAAGGGGTTGCCAAGCTTCCAAAAAACTTCGAGTTTCCTGAAATCTCAGCACACATTTTTCACCCAATCTTGATGACACATTCAGGTAATGATCAGTACCCCAATCCCACTTGGCTCACCAAATTTCGTTCTTCTAGGTTATACTGTTCGTTTGCAGTAACAGTTTTAATTTTTAGGTTTCACTCTGTTTTCTCCTATATGGATACATATAGTTGGAACTCTAAATCAAACACGGTTTGTGCTAGTTCTTTGAAACTTGACACAATAAGTAGTTCCAAGTTCTATCTCTATGGTTTCTTTCCTATTGATGTAGCCCTAAGCAAAGACTGGCGCAAATCACTTTCATGGAAAGGGGTTGCCAAGCTTCCAAAAAACTTCGAGTTTCCTGAAATCTCAGCACACATTTTTTCACCCTATCTTGTTGACACTTTCAGGTAATGATCAGTACCCCAATCCCACTTGGCTCACCAAATTTCGTTCTTCTAGGTTAAACCGTCCCTTGGCAGTAACAGTTTAAATTTTTAGGCATCACTCTGTTTTCTCCTATATGGATACATGTAGTTGGAACTCTAAATCAAACACGGTTTGTGCTAGCTCTTTGATACTTGACACAATAAAGTAGTTCCAAGTTCTATCTCTATGGTTTGTTTCCTATTGATGTAGACCTAAGCAGAGACTGGCGCAAATCACTTTCATGGAAAGGGGTTGCCAAGCTTCCAAAAAACTTCGAGTTTCCTGAAATCTCAGCACACATTTTTTCCCAAAATCTTGATGACACTTACAGGTAATGATCAGTACCGCAATGCCACTTGGCTCACCAAATTTCGTTCTTCTAGGTTAAAACGTTCGTTGGCAGTAACAGTTGTAATTTTTAGGATTCACTCTGTTTTCTCCTATATGGACACATGTAGTTGGAACTCTAAATCAAACACGGTTTGTGCTAGCTTTTTGCAACTTGACACAATAAAGTAGTTCCAAGTTCTATCTCTATTGTTTGTTTCCTATTGATGTAGCCCTAAGCAGAGACTGGCGCAAATCACTTACATAGAAAGGGGTTGCCAAGCTTCCAAAAAACTACGAGTTTCCTGAAACCTCAGCACACATTTTTTCACCCAATCTTGATGGCACTTAAAGGTAATGATCAGTACCCCAATGACACTTGGCTCACCAAATTTCGTCCTTCTAGTTTAAACCGTTCGTTGGCAGTAACAGTTTTAATTTTTAGGTTTCACTCTGTTTTCTCCTATATGGATGCATGTAGTTGGAACTCTAAATCAAACACGGTTTATGCTAGCTCTTTGAAACTTGACACAATAAAGTAGTTCCAAGTTCTTTCTCTATGGTTTGTTTCCTATTAATGTAGCCCTAAGCACAGACCGGCGCAAATCACTTTCATGGAAAGGGGTTGCCAAGCTTCCAAAAAGTACGAGTTTCCTGAAATCTCAGCACACATTTTTTCACCCAATCTTGATGACACTTACAGGTAATGATCAGTACCCCAATGCCACTTGGCTCACCAAATTTCGTTCTTCTAGGTTAAACTGTTCGTTGGCAGTAACAGTTTGAATTTTTAAGTTTCACTCTGTTTTCTCCTATATGGATACATGTCGTTGGAACTCTAAATCAAACAAGGTTTGTGCTAGCTCTTTGAAACTTGACACAATAAAGTAGTTCCAAGTTCTATCTCTACCGTTTGTTTCCTATTAATGTAGCCCTAAGCACAGACCGGCGCAAATCACGTTCATGGAAAGGGGTTGCCAAGCTTCCAAAAAGTACGAGTTTCCTGAAATCTCAGCACATATTTTTCACCCAATCTTGATGACACTTACAGGTCATGATCAGTACCCCAATGCCACTTGGCTCACCAAATTTCATTCTTCTAGGTTAAACCGTTCGTTGGCATTAACAGTTTAAATTTTTAGGTTTCACTCTGTTTTCTCCTATATGGATACATGTAGTTGGAACTCTAAATCAAACACGGTTTGTGCTAGCTCTTTGCAACTTGACACAATAAAGTAGTTCCAAGATCTATCTCTATGGTTTTTTTTCCTATTGATGTAGCCCTAAGCAAAGACTGGCACAAATCACTTTCATGGAAAGGGGTTGCCAAGCTTCCAAAAAACTTCGAGTTTCCTGAAATCTCAGCACACATTTTTTCACCCTATCTTGTTGACACTTTCAGGTAATGATCAGTACCCCAATCCCACTTGGCTCACCAAATTTCGTTCTTCTAGGTTAAACCGTTCCTTGGCAGTAACAGTTTTAATTTTTAGGCATCACTCTGTTTTCTCCTATATGGATACATGTAGTTGGAACTCTAAATCAAACACGGTTTGTGCTAGCTCTTTGAAACTTGACACAATTAAGTAGTTCCAAGTTCTATCTCTATGGTTTGTTTCCTATTGATGTAGACCTAAGCAGAGACTGGCGCAAATCACTTTAATGGAAAGGGGTTGCCAAGCTTCCAAAAAACTTCGAGTTTCCTGAAATCTCAGGACACATTTTTCCCAAAATCTTGATGACACTTACATGTAATGATCAGAACCGCAATGCCACTTTGGCTCACCAAATTTCGTTCTTCTAGGTTAAACCGTTCGTTGGCAGTAACAGTTTTAATTTTTAGGTTTCACTCTGTTTTCTCCTATATGGATACATGTAGTTGGAACTCTGAATCAAACACGGTTTGTGCTAGCTCTTTGCAACTGGACACAATAAAGTAGTTCCAAGTTCTATCTCTATGGTTTGTTTCCTATTGATGTAGCCCTAAGCAGAGACTTGCGCAAATCACTTACATAGAAAGGGGTTGCCAAGCTTCCAAAAAACTACGAGTTTCCTGAAATCTCAGCACACATTTTTTCACCCAATCTTCATGGCACTTACAGGTAAAGATCAGTACCCCAATGCCACTTGGCTCACCAAATTTCGTTCTTCTAGGTTAAACCGTTCGTTGGCAGTAACAGTTTTAATTTTTAGGTTTCACTCTGTTTTCTCCTATATGGATACATGTAGTTGGAACTCTAAATCAAACACGGTTTGTGCTAGCTCTTTGAAACTTGACACAATAAAGTAGTTCCAAGTTCTATCTCTACGGTTTGTTTCCTATTAATGTAGCCCTAAGCACAGACCGGCGCAAATCACTTTCATGGAAAGGGGTTGCCAACCTTCCAAAAAGTACGAGTTTTCTGAAATCTCAGCACACATTTTTTCACCCAATCTTGATGACACTTACAGGTAATGATCAGTACCCCAATGCCACTTGGCTCACCAAATTTCGTTCTTCTAGGTTAAACCGTTCGTTGGCAGTAACAGTTTTAATTTTTAGGTTTCACTCTGTTTTCTCCTATATGGATACATGTAGTTGGAACTCTAAATCAAACACGGTTTGTGCTAGCTCTTTGAAACTTGACACAATAAAGTAGTTCCAAGTTCTATCTCTATGGTTTGTTTCCTATTGATGTAGACCTAAGCAGAGACTGGCGCAAATCACTTTAATGGAAAGGGGTTGCCAAGCTTCCAAAAAACTTCGAGTTTCCTGAAATCTCAGCACACATTTTTTCCCAAAATCCTGATGACACTTACAGGTAATGATCAGTACCGCAATGCCACTTGGCTCACCAAATTTCGTTCTTCTAGGTTAAACCGTTCGTTGGCAGTAACAGTTTTAATTTTTAGGTTTCACTCTGTTTTCTCCTATATGGATACATGTAGTTGGAACTCTAAATCAAACACGGTTTGTGCTAGCTCTTTGCAACTTGACACAATAAAGTAGTTCCAAGTTCTATCTCTATGGTTTGTTTCCTATTGATGTAGCCCTAAGCAGAGACTGGCGCAAATCACTTACATAGAAAGGGGTTGCCAAGCTTCCAAAAAACTACGAGTTTCCTGAAATCTCAGCACACATTTTTTCACCCAAACTTGATGACACTTACAGATAATGATCAGTACCCCAATGCCACTTGGCTCACCAAATTTCGTTCTTCTAGGTTAAACCGTTCGTTGGCAGTAACAGTTTTAATTTTTAGGTTTCACTCTGTTTTCTCCTATATGGATAAATGTAGTTGGAACTCTAAATCAAACACGGTTTGTGCTAGCACTTTGAAACTTGACACAATAAAGTAGTTCCAAGGTCTATCTCTATAGTTTGTTTCCTATTGATGTAGCCCTAAGCAGAGACTGGCGCAAATCACTTTCATGAAAAGGGGTTGCCAAGCTTCCAAAAAACGACGAGTTTCCTGAAATCTCAGCACACGTTTTTTCACCCAATCTTGATGACATTTTCAGGTAATGATTAGTACCCCAATCCCACTTGGCTCACCTAATTTCGTTCTTCTAGGTTAAACCGTTCATTGGCAGTAACAGTTTTAATTTTTAGGCTTCACTCTGTTTTCTCCTATATGGATACATATAGTTGGAACTCTAAATCAAACACGGTTTGTGCTAGTTCTTTGAAACTTGACACAATAAGTAGTTCCAAGTTCTATCTCTATGGTTTCTTTCCTATTGATGTAGCCCTAAGCAAAGACTGGCGCAAATCACTTTCATGGAAAGGGGTTGCCAAGCTTCCAAAAAACTTCGAGTTTCCTGAAATCTCAGCCCACATTTTTTCACCCTATCTTGTTGACACTTTCAGGTAATGATCAGTACCCCAATCCCACTTGGCTCACCAAATTTCGTTCTTCTAGGTTAAACCGTCCCTTGGCAGTAACAGTTTAAATTTTTAGGCATCACTCTGTTTTCTCCTATATGGATACATGTAGTTGGAACTCTAAATCAAACACGGTTTGTGCTAGCTCTTTGATACTTGACACAATAAAGTAGTTCCAAGTTCTATCTCTATGGTTTGTTTCCTATTGATGTAGACCTAAGCAGAGACTGGCGCAAAAAACTTTAATGGAAAGGGGTTGCCAAGCTTCCAAAAAACTTCGAGTTTCCTGAAATCTCAGCACACATTTTTTCCCAAAATCTTGATGACACTTACAGGTAATGATCAGTACCGCAATGCCACTTGGCTCACCAAATTTCGTTCTTCTAGGTTAAAACGTTCGTTGGCAGTAACAGTTTTAATTTTTAGGATTCACTCTGTTTTCTCCTATATGGACACATGTAGTTGGAACTCTAAATCAAACACGGTTTGTGCTAGCTTTTTGCAACTTGACACAATAAAGTAGTTCCAAGTTCTATCTCTATGGTTTGTTTCCTATTGATGTAGCCCTAAGCAGAGACTGGCACAAATCACTTACATAGAAAGGGGTTGCCAAGCTTCCAAAAAACTACGAGTTTCCTGAAACCTCAGCACACATTTTTTCACCCAATCTTGATGGCACTTACAGGTAATGATCAGTACCCCAATGACACTTGGCTCACCAAATTCCGTCCTTCTAGTTTAAACCGTTCGTTGGCAGTAACAGTTTTAATTTTTAGGTTTCACTCTGTTTTCTCCTATATGGATACATGTAGTTGGAACTCTAAATCAAACACGGTTTATGCTAGCTCTTTGAAACTTTACACAATAAAGTAGTTCCAAGTTCTTTCTCTACGGTTTGTTTCCTATTAATGTAGCCCTAAGCACAGACCGGCGCAAATCACTTTCATGGAAAGGGGTTGCCAAGCTTCCAAAAAGTACGAGTTTCCTGAAATCTCAGCACACATTTTTTCACCCAATCTTGATGACACTTACAGGTAATGATCAGTACCCCAATGCCACTTGGCTCACCAAATTTCGTTCTTCTAGGTTAAACTGTTCGTTGGCAGTAACAGTTTGAATTTTTAAGTTTCACTCTGTTTTCTCCTATATGGATACATGTCGTTGGAACTCTAAATCAAACAAGGTTTGTGCTAGCTCTTTGAAACTTGACACAATAAAGTAGTTCCAAGTTCTATCTCTACCGTTTGTTTCCTATTAATGTAGCCCTAAGCACAGACCGGCGCAAATCACGTTCATGGAAAGGGGTTGCCAAGCTTCCAAAAAGTACGAGTTTCCTGAAATCCCAGCACATATTTTTCACCCAATCTTGATGACACTTACAGGTCATGATCAGTACCCCAATGCCACTTGGCTCACCAAATTTCATTCTTCTAGGTTAAACCGTTCGTTGGCATTAACAGTTTAAATTTTTAGGTTTCACTCTGTTTTCTCCTATATGGATACATGTAGTTGGAACTCTAAATCAAACACGGTTTGTGCTAGCTCTTTGAAACTTGACACAATAAAGTAGTTCCAAGATCTATCTCTATGGTTTTTTTTCCTATTGATGTAGCCCTAAGCAAAGACTGGCACAAATCACTTTCATGGAAAGGGGTTGCCAAGCTTCCAAAAAACTTCGAGTTTCCTGAAATCTCAGCACACATTTTTTCACCCTATCTTGTTGACACTTTCAGGTAATGATCAGTACCCCAATCCCACTTGGCTCACCAAATTTCGTTCTTCTAGGTTAAACCGTTCCTTGGCAGTAACAGTTTTAATTTTTAGGCATCACTCTGTTTTCTCCTATATGGATACATGTAGTTGGAACTCTAAATCAAACACGGTTTGTGCTAGCTCTTTGAAACTTGACACAATTAAGTAGTTCCAAGTTCTATCTCTATGGTTTGTTTCCTATTGATGTAGACCTAAGCAGAGACTGGCGCAAATCACTTTAATGGAAAGGGGTTGCCAAGCTTCCAAAAAACTTCGAGTTTCCTGAAATCTCAGCACACATTTTTTCCCAAAATCCTGATGGCACTTACAGGAAATGATCAGTACCGCAATGCCACTTGGCTCACCAAATTTCGTTCTTCTAGGTTAAACCGTTCGTTGGCAGTAACAGTTTTAATTTTTAGGTTTCACTCTGTTTTCTCCTATATGGATACATGTAGTTGGAACTCTAAATCAAACACGGTTTGTGCTAGCACTTTGCAACTTGACACAATAAAGTAGTTCCAAGTTCTATCTCTATGGTTTGTTTCCTATTGATGTAGCCCTAAGCAGAGACTGGCACAAATCACTTACATAGAAAGGGGTTGCCAAGCTTCCAAAAAACTACGAGTTTCCTGAAATCTCAGCACACATTTTTTCACCCAAACTTGATGACACTTACAGATAATGATCAGTACCCCAATGCCACTTGGCTCACCAAATTTCGTTCTTCTAGGTTAAACCGTTCGTTGGCAGTAACAGTTTTAATTTTTAGGTTTCACTCTGTTTTCTCCTATATGGATAAATGTAGTTGGAACTCTAAATCAAACACGGTTTGTGCTAGCACTTTGAAACTTGACACAATAAAGTAGTTCCAAGGTCTATCTCTATAGTTTGTTTCCTATTGATGTAGCCCTAAGCAGAGACTGGCGCAAATCACTTTCATGAAAAGGGGTTGCCAAGCTTCCAAAAAACGACGAGTTTCCTGAAATCTCAGCACACGTTTTTTCACCCAATCTTGATGACATTTTCAGGTAATGATTAGTACCCCAATCCCACTTGGCTCACCTAATTTCGTTCTTCTAGGTTAAACCGTTCATTGGCAGTAACAGTTTTAATTTTTAGGCTTCACTCTGTTTTCTCCTGTATGTATACATGTAGTTGGAACTCTAAATCAAACACGGTTTGTGCTAGCTCTTTGAAACTTGACACAATAAAGTAGTTCCAAGTTCTATCTCTATGGTTTGTTTCCTATTAATGTAGCCCTAAGCACAGACCGGCGCAAATCACTTTAATGGAAAGGGGTTGCCAAGCTTCCAAAAAGTACGAGTTTCCTGAAATCTCAGCATACATTTTTTCAACCAATCTTGATGACACTTTCAGGTAATGATCAGTACCCCAATCCCACTTGGCTCACCAAATTTCGTTCTTCTAGGTTATACAGTTCATTGGCAGTAACTGTTTTAATTTTTAGGTTTCACTCTGTTTTCTCCTATATGGATACATGTAGTTGGAACTCTAAATCAAACACGGTTTGTGCTAGCTCTTTGAAACTTGGCACAATATAGTAGTTCGAAGTTCTATCTGTATGTGTTGTTTCCTATTGATGTAGCCCTAAGCAGAGACTGGCGCAAATAACTTTCATGGAAAGGGTTTGCCAAGCTTCCAAAAAACTATGAGTTTCCTGAAATCTCAGCACACATTTTTTCACCCAATCTTGATGACACTTACAGGTAATGATCAGTTCTGCAATGCCACTTGGCTCACCAAATTTCGTTCTTCTAGGTTAAACCGTTCGTTGGCAGTAACTGTTTTGATTTTTAGGTTTCACTCTGTTTTCTCCTATATGGATACATGTAGTTGGAACTCTAAATCAAACACGGTTTGTGCTAGCTCTTTGAAACTTGACACAATAAAGTAGTTCCAAGTTCTGTCTCTATGGTTTGATTCCTATTGATGTAGCCCTAAGCAGAGACTGGCACAAATCACTTTCATGGAAAGGGTTTGCCAAGCTTCCAAAAAACTACGAGTTTCCTGAAATCTCAGCACACATTTTTTCACCCAATCTTGATGACACTTACAGATAATGATCAGTACCCCAATGCCACTTGACTCACCAAATTTCGTTCTTCTAGGTTAAACCGTTCGTTGGCAGTAACAGTTTTAATTTTTAGGTTTCACTCTGTTTTCTCCTATATTTATAAATGTAGTTGGAACTCTAAATCAAACACGGTTTGTGCTAGCACTTTGAAACTTGACACAATAAAGTAGTTCCAAGGTCTATCTCTATAGTTTGTTTCCTATTGATGTAGCCCTAAGCAGAGACTGGCGCAAAGCACTTTCATGAAAAGGGGTTGCCAAGCTTCCAAAAAACGACGAGCTTCCTGAAATCTCAGCACACGTTTTTTCACCCAATCTTGATGACATTTTCAGGTAATGATTAGTACCCCAATCCCACTTGGCTCACCTAATTTCGTTCTTCTAGGTTAAACCGTTCATTGGCAGTAAGAGTTTTAATTTTTAGGCTTCACTCTGTTTTCTCCTGTATGTATACATGTAGTTGGAACTCTAAATCAAACACGGTTTGTGCTAGCTCTTTGAAACTTGACACAGTAAAGTAGTTCCAAGTTCTATCTCTATGGTTTGTTTCCTATTAATGTAGCCCTAAGCACAGACCGGCGCAAATCACTTTAATGGAAAGGGGTTGCCAAGCTTCCAAAAAGTACGAGTTTCCTGAAATCTCAGCATACATTTTTTCACCCAAACTTGATGACACTTTCAGGTAATGATCAGTACCCCAATCCCACTTGGCTCACCAAATTTCGTTCTTCTAGGTTATACAGTTCATTGGCAGTAACTGTTTAAATTTTTAGGTTTCACTCTGTTTTCTCCTATATGGATACATGTAGTTGGAACTCTAAATCAAACACGGTTTGTGCTAGCTCTTTGAAACTTGACACAATAAAGTAGTTCCAAGTTCTATCTCTACGGTTTGTTTCCTATTAATGTAGCCCTAAGCACAGACCGGCGCAAATCACTTTCATGGAAAGGGGTTGCCAAGCTTCCAAAAAACTATGAGTTTCCTGAAATCTCAGCACACATTTTTTCACCCAATCTTGATGACACTTACAGGTAATGATCAGTTCCGCAATGCCACTTGGCTCACCAAATTTCGTTCTTCTAGGTTAAACCGTTCGTTGGCAGTAACTGTTTTAATTTTTAGGTTTCACTCTGTTTTCTCCTATATGGATACATGTAGTTGGAACTCTAAATCAAACACGGTTTGTGCTAGCTCTTTGAAACTTGACACAATAGAGTAGTTCCAAGTTCTGTCTCTATGGTTTGATTCCTATTGATGTAGCCCTAAGCAGAGACTGGCACAAATCACTTTCATGGAAAGGGTTTGCCAAGCTTCCAAATAACTACGAGTTTCCTGAAATCTCAGCACACATTTTTTCACCCAATCTTGATGACACTTACAGATAATGATCAGTACCCCAATGCCACTTGACTCACCAAATTTCGTTCTTCTAGGTTAAACCGTTCGTTGGCAGTAACAGTTTTAATTTTTAGGTTTCACTCTGTTTTCTCCTATATTTATAAATGTAGTTGGAACTCTAAATCAAACACGGTTTGTGCTAGCACTTTGAAACTTGACACAATAAAGTAGTTCCAAGGTCTATCTCTATAGTTTGTTTCCTATTGATGTAGCCCTAAGCAGAGACTGGCGCAAATCACTTTCATGAAAAGGGGTTGCCAAGCTTCCAAAAAACGACGAGTTTCCTGAAATCTCAGCACACGTTTTTTCACCCAATCTTGATGACATTTTCAGGTAATGATTAGTACCCCAATCCCACTTGGCTCACCTAATTTCGTTCTTCTAGGTTAAACCGTTCATTGGCAGTAAGAGTTTTAATTTTTACTCTTCACTCTGTTTTCTCCTGTATGTATACATGTAGTTGGAACTCTAAATCAAACACGGTTTGTGCTAGCTCTTTGAAACTTGACACAGTAAAGTAGTTCCAAGTTCTATCTCTATGGTTTGTTTCCTATTAATGTAGCCCTAAGCACAGACCGGCACAAATCACTTTAATGGAAAGGGGTTGCCAAGCTTCCAAAAAGTACGAGTTTCCTGAAATCTCAGCATACATTTTTTCACCCAAACTTGATGACACTTTCAGGTAATGATCAGTACCCCAATCCCACTTGGCTCACCAAATTTCGTTCTTCTAGGTTATACAGTTCATTGGCAGTAACTGTTTTAATTTTTAGGTTTCACTCTGTTTTCTCCTATATGGATACATGTAGTTGGAACTCTAAATCAAACACGGTTTGTGCTAGCTCTTTGAAACTTGGCACAATAAAGTAGTTCGAAGTTCTATCTCTATGTGTTGTTTCCTATTGTTGTAGCCCTAAGCAGAGACTGGCGCAAATCACTTTCATGGAAAGGGGTTGCCAAGCTTCCAAAAAACTATGAGTTTCCTGAAATCTCAGCACACATTTTTTCACCCAATCTTGATGACACTTACAGGTAATGATCAGTTCCGCAATCCCACTTGGCTCACCAAATTTCGTTCTTCTAGGTTAAACCGTTCGTTGGCAGTAACAGTTTTAATTTTTAGGTTTCACTCTGTTTTCTCCTATATGGATACATGTATTTAGAACTCTAAATCAAACACGGTTTGTGCTAGCTCTTTGAAACTTGACACAATAAAGTAGTTCCAAGTTCTATCTCTATGGTTTGTTTCCTATTAATGTAGCCCTAAGCAGAGACTGACGCAAATCATTTTCATAGAAAGGGATTGCCAAGCTTCCAAAAAACTATGAGTTTCCTGAAATCTCAGCACACATTTTTTCACCCAATCTTGATGACACTTACAGGTAATGATCAGTATCCCAATGCCACTTGGCTCACCAAATTTTGTTCTTCTAGGTTAAACCGTTCGTTGGCAGCAACAGTTTTAATTTTTAGGTTTCACTCTGTTTTCTCCTATAGGGATAAATGTATTTGGAACTCTAAATCAAACACGGTTTGTGCTAGCTCTTTGAAACTTGACACAATAAAGTAGTTCCAAGTTCTATCTCTACCGTTTGTTTCCTATTAATGTAGCCCTAAGCACAGACTGGCATAAATCACTTTCATTGAAAGGGGTGGCCAAGCTTCCAAAAAACTACGAGGTTCCTGAAATCTCAGCACACATTTTTCACCCTATCTTGATGGCACTTACAGGTAATGATCAGTACCCCAGTGCCACTTGGCTCACCAAATTTCGTTCTTCTAGGTTAAACCGTTCGTTGGCAGTAACAGTTTTAATTTTTAGGCTTCACTCTGTTTTCTCCTATATTGATACATGTAGTTGGAACTCTAAATCAAACACGGTTTGTACTAGCTCTTTGAAACTTGACACAATAAAGTAGTTCCAAGTTCTATCTCTATGGTTTGTTTCCTATTGGTGTAGACCTAAGCAGAGACTGGTGCAAATCACTTTAATGGAAAGGGGTTGCCAAGCTTCCAAAAAACTTCGCGTTTCCTGAAATCTCAGCACACATTTTTTCCCAAAATCTTGATGACACTTACAGGTAATGATCAGTACCGCAATGCCACTTGGCTCACCAAATTTCGTTCTTCTAGGTTAAACCGTTCGTTGGCAGTAACAGTTTTAATTTTTAGTTTTCACTCTGTTTTCTCCTATATGGATACATGTAGTTGGAACTCTAAATCAAACACGGTTTGTGCTAGCTCTTTGCAACTTGACACAATAAAGTAGTTCCAAGTTCTATCTCTATGGTTTGTTTCCTATTGATATAGCCCTAAGCAGAGACTGGCGCAAATCACTTACATAGAAAGGGGTTGCCAAGCTATCAAAAAACTACGAATTTCCTGAAATCTCAGCACACATTTTTTCACCGAATCTTGATGGCACTTACAGGTAATGATCAGTACCCCAATGCCACTTGGCTCACCAAATTTCGTTCTTCTAGGTTAAACCGTTCGTTGGCAGTAACAGTTTTAATTTTTTGTTTTCACTCTGTTTTCTCCTATATGGATACATGTAGTTGGAACTCTAAATCAAACACGGTTTGTGCTAGCTCTTTGCAACTTGACACAATAAAGTAGTTCCAAGTTCTATCTCTATGGTTTGTTTCCTATTGATATAGCCCTAAGCAGAGACTGGCGCAAATCACTTACATAGAAAGGGGTTGCCAAGCTTCCAAAAAACTACGAGTTTCCTGAAAATTCAGCACACATTTTTTCACCCAATCTTGATGGCACTTACAGGTAATGATCAGTACCCCAATGCCACTTGGCTCACCAAATTTCGTTCTTCTAGGTTAAACCGTTCGTTGGCAGTAACAGTTTTAATTTTTAGGATTCACTCTGTTTTCTCCTATATGGACACATGTAGTTGGAACTCTAAATCAAACACGGTTTGTGCTAGCTCTTTGAAACTTGACACAATAAAGTAGTTCCAAGTTCTATCTCTATGGTTTGTTTCCAATTAATGTAGCCCTAAGCACAGACCGGCGCAAATCACTTTCATGGAAAGGGGTTGCCAAGCTTCCAAAAAGTACGAGTTTCCTTAAATCTCAGCACAAATTTTTTCACCCCAACTTGATGACACTTGCAGGTAATGATCAGTACCGGAATGCCACTTGGCTCACCAAATTTTATTCTTCTAGGTTAAACCGTTCGTTGTCAGTAACAGTTTTAATTTTTAGGTTTCACTCTGTTTTCTCCTATATGGATAAATGTATTTGGAACTCTAAATCAAACACGGTTTGTGCTAGCTCTTTGAAACTTGACACAATAAAGTAGTTCCAAGTTCTATCTCTATGTGTTGTTTCCTATTGATGTAGCCCTAAGCAGAGACTGGCATAAATCACTTTCATGGAAAGGGGTTGCCAAGCTTCCAAAAAACTACGAGTTTCCTGAAATCTCAGCACACATTTTTTCACCCAATCTTGATGACACTTATAGGTAAAGATCAGTACCCCAATACCACTTGGCTCACCAAATTTCGTTTTCTAGGTTAAACCGTTCGTTGGCAGTAACAGTTCTAATTTTTAGGTTTCACTCTGTTTTCTCCTATATGGATACATGTAGTTGGAACTCTAAATCAAACACGGTTTGTGCTAGCTCTTTGAAACTTGACACAATAAAGTAGTTCCAAGATCTATCTCTACGGTTTGTTTCCTATTAATGTAGCCTTAAGCACAGACCGGCACAAATCACTTTCATGGAAAGCGGTTGCCAAGCTTCCAAAAAGTACGAGTTTCCTTAAATCTCAGCACACATTTTTTCACCCAATCTTGATGACACTTACAGGTAATGATCAGTTCCCCAATGCCACTTGGCTCACCAAATTTCGTTCTTCTAGGTTAAACCGTTCGTTGGCAGTAACAGTTTTAATTTTTAGGTTTCACTCTGTTTTCTCCTATATGGATACATGTAGTTGGAACTCTAAATCAAACACGGTTTGTGCTAGCTCTTTGAAACTTGACACAATAAAGTAGTTCCAATTTCTATCTCTATGGTTTGTTTCCTATTGATGTAGCCCTAAGCAGAGACTGGCGCAAATCACTTACATAGAAAGGGGTTGCCAAGCTATCAAAAAACTACGAATTTCCTGAAATCTCAGCACACATTTTTTCACCGAATCTTGATGGCACTTACAGGTAATGATCAGTACCCCAATGCCACTTGGCTCACCAAATTTCGTTCTTCTAGGTTAAACCGTTCGTTGGCAGTAACAGTTTTAATTTTTAGGTTTCACTCTGAGTTATCCTATATGGATACATGTAGTTGGAACTCTAAATCAAACACGGTTTGTGCTACCTCTTTGAAACTTAACACAATAAAGTAGTTCCAAGTTCTATCTCTATGGTTTGTTTCCAATTAATGTAGCCCTAAGCACAGAACGGCGGAAATCACTTTCATGGAAAGGGGTTGCCAAGCTTCCAAAAAACTACGAGTTTCCTGAAATCTCAGCACACATTTTTTCACCCAATCTTGATGACACTTACAGGTAATGATCAGTACCCCAATACCACTTGGCTCACCAAATTTTGTTCTTCTATGTTAAACCGTTAGTTGGCAGTAACAGTTTTAATTTTTAGGTTTCACTGTTTTCTCCTATATGGATACATGTAGTTGGAACTCTAAATCAAACACGGTTTGTGCTAGCTCTTTGAAACTTGACACAATAAAGTAGTTCCAAGTTCTATCTCTATGGTTTGTTTCCTATTAATGTACCCCTAAGCACAGACCGGCGCAAATCACTTTCATAGAAAGGGGTTGCCAAGCTTCCAAAAAGTACGTGTTTCCTTAAATCTCAGCACAAATTTTTTCAACCAATCTTGATGACACTTTCAGGTAATGATCAGTACCCCAATCCCACCTGGCTCACCAAATTTCGTTCTTCTAGGTTATAATGTTAGTTTGCGGTAACAGTTTTAATTTTTAGGTTTCACTCTGTTTTCTCCTATATGGATACATGTAGTTGGAACTCTTAATCAAACACAGTTTGTGCTAGCTCTTTGAAACTTGACACAATAAGTAGTTCCAGGTTCTATCTCTATGGTTTCTTTCCTATTGATGTAGCCCTAAGAAAGACTGGCGAAAACCACTTTCATGGAAAGGGGTTGCCAAGCTTCCAAAAATCTTCGAGTTTCCTGAAATCTCAGCACAAATTTTTTCACCCTATCTTGTTGACACTTTCAGGTAATGATCAGTACCCCAATCCCACTTGGCTCACCAAATTTCGATCTTCTAGGTTAAACCGTTCCTTGGCAGTAACAGTTTTAATTTTTAGGCATCACTCTGTTTTCTCCTATATGGATACATGTAGTTGCAACTCTAAATCAAACACGGTTTGTGCTAGCTCTTTGAAACTTGACACAATAAAGTAGTTCCAAGTTCTATCTCTATGGTTTGTTTTCTATTGATGTAGCCCTAAGCAGAGACTGGCGCAAATCACTTTCATGGAAAGGGGTTGCCAAGCTTCCAAAAAACTATGAGTTTCCTGAAATCTCATCACACATTTTTTCCCCAAATCTTGATGACATTTTCAGGTAATGATCAGTAACCCAATCCCACTTGGCTCACCAAATTTCGTTCTTCTAGGTTAAACCGTTCGTTGGCAGTAACAGTTTTAATTTTTAGGCATCACTCTGTTTTCTCCTATATGGATACATGTAGTTGCAACTCTAAATCAAACACGGTTTGTGCTACCTCTTTGAAACTTGACAAAATAAAGTAGTTCCAAGTTCTATCACTATGGTTTGTTTCCTATTGATGTAGACCTAAGCAGAGACTGGCGCAAATCACTTTAATGGAAAGGGGTTGCCAAGCTTCCAAAAAACTTCGAGTTTCCTGAAATCTCAGCACACATTTTGTCCCAAAATCTTGATGACACTTACAGGTAATGATCAGTACCGCAATGCCACTTGGCTCACCAAATTTTGTTCTTCTAGGTTAAACCGTTCGTTGGCAGTAACAGTTTTAATTTTTAGGCATCACTCTGTTTTCTCCTATATGGATACATGTAGTTGGAACTCTAAATCAAACACGGTTTGTGCTAGCTCTTTGCAACTTGACACAATAAAGTAGTTCCAAGTTCTATCTCTACGGTTTGTTTCCTATTAATGTAGCCCTAAGCACAGACCGGGGCAAATCACTTTCATGGAAAGGGGTTGCCAAGCTTCCAAAAAGTACGAATTTCCTGAAATCTCAGCACACATTTTTTCACCCAATCTTGATGACACTTACAGGTAATGATCAGTACCCCAATGCCACTTTGCTCACCAAATTTCGTTCTTCTAGGTTATACTGTTCGTTTGCAGGAACAGTTTTAATTTTTAGGTTTCACTCTGTTTTCTCCTATATGGATACATATAGTTGGAACTCTAAATCAAACACGGTTTGTGCTAGTTCTTTGAAACTTGACACAATAAGAAGTTCCAAGTTCTATCTCTATGGTTTCTTTCCTATTGATGTAGCCCTAAGCAGAGACTGGCGCATATTACTTTCATGGAAAGGGGTTTCCAAGCTTCCAAAAGACTATGAGTTTCCTGAAATGTCATCACACATTTTTCCCCCAATCTTGATGACATTATCAGGTAATGATCAGTACCCCAATCCCACTTGGCTCACCTAATTTCGTTCTTCTAGGTTAAACCGTTCGTTGGCAGTAACATTTTTAATTTTTAGGCATCACTCTGTTTTCTCCTATATGGATACATGTAGTTGGAACTCTAAATCAAACACGGTTTGTGCTAGCTCTTTGAAACTTGACACAATAAAGTAGTTCCAATTTCTATCCCTATGGTTTGTTTCCTATTGATGTAGACCTAAGCAGAGACTGGCACAAATCACTTTAATGGAAAGGGGTTGCCAAGCTTCCAAAAAACTTCGAGTTTCCTGAAATCTCAGCACACATTTTTTCCCAAAATCTTGATGACACTTACAGGTAATGATCAGTACCGCAATGCCACTTGGCTCACCAAATTTCGTTCTTCTAGGTTAAACCGTTCGTTGGCAGTAACAGTTTTAATTTTTAGGTTTCACTCTGTTTTCTTCTATATGGATACATGTAGTTGGAACTCTAAATCAAACACGGTTTGTGCTAGCTCTTTGCAACTTGACACAATAAAGTAGTTCCAAGTTCTATCTCTATGGTTTGTTTCCTATTGATGTAGCCCTAAGCAGAGACTGGTGCAAATCACTTACATAGAAAGGGGTTGCCAAGCTTCCAAAAAACTACGAGTTTCCTGAAATCTCAGCACACATTTTTTCACCCAATCTTGATGGCACTTACAGGTAATGATCAGTACCCCAATGCCACTTGGCTCACCAAATTTCGTTCTTCTAGGTTAAACTGTTTGGTGGCAGTAACAGTTTTAATTTTTAGGTTTCACTCTGTTTTCTCCTATATGGATACATGTAGTGGGAACTCTAAATCAAACACGGTTTGTGGTAGCTCTTTGAAACTTGACACAATAATGTAGTTCCAAGATCTATCTCTATGGTTTGTTTGCTATTGATGTAGCCCTAAGCAAAGACCGGCACAAATCACTTTCATGGAAAGGGGTTGCCAAGCTTCCAAAAAACTTCGAGTTTCCTGAAATCTCAGCACACATTTTTCACCCAATCTTGATGACACTTTCAGGTAATGATCAGTACCCCAATCCCACTTGGCTCACCAAATTTCGTTCTTCTAGGTTATACTGTTCGTTTGCAGTAACAGTTTAAATTTTTAGGTTTCACTCTGTTTTCTCCTATATGGATACATATAGTTGGAACTCTAAATCAAACACGGTTTGTGCTAGTTCTTTGAAACTTGACACAATAAGTAGTTCCAGGTTCTATCTCTATGGTTTCTTTCCTATTGATGTAGCCCTAAGAAAGACTAGCGCAAACCACTTTCATGGAAAGGGGTTGCCAAGCTTCCAAAAAACTTCGAGTTTTCTTAAATCTCAGCACACATTTTTTCACCCAATCCCGATGGCACTTACAGGTAATGATCAGTACCCCAATGCCACTTGGCTCACCAAATTTCGTTCTTCTAGGTTAAACCATTCATTGGCAGTAACAGTTTTAATTTTTTGTTTTCACTTTGTATTCTCCTATATGGATACATGTAGTTGCAACTCTAAATCAAACACGGTTTGTGCTAGCTCTTTGAAACTTGACACAATAAAGTAGTTCCAAGTTCTATCTCTATGGTTTGTTTCCTATTGATGTAGCCCTAAGCAGAGACTGGCGCAAATCACTTTAATGGAAAGGGGTTGCCAAGCTTCCAAAAAACTTCGAGTTTCCTGAATTCTCAGCACACATTTTTTCCCAAAATCTTGATGACACTTACAGGTAATGATCAGTACCGCAATGCCACTTGGCTCACCAAACTTCGTTCTTCTAGGTTAAACCGTTCGTTGGCAGTAACAGTTTTAATTTTTAGGCATCACTCTGTTTTCTCCTATATGGATACATATAGATGGAACTCTAAATCAAACACGGTTTGTGCTAGCTCTTTGGAACTTGACACAATAAAGTAGTTCCAAGTTCTATCTCTATGGTTTGTTTCCTATTAATGTAGCCCTAAGCACAGACCGGCGCAAATCACTTTCATGGAAAGGGGTTGCCAAGTTTCCAAAAAGTACGAATTTCCTGAAATCTCAGCACACATTTTTTCACCCAATCTTGATGACACTTACAGGTAATGATCAGTACCCCAATGCCACTTGGCTCACCAAATTTCGTTCTTCTAGGTTAAACCGTTCGTTGGCAGTAACAGTTTTAATTTTTAGGTTTCACTCTGTTTTCTCCTATATGGATACATGTAGTTGGAACTCTAAATCAAACACGGTTTGTGCTAGCTCTTCGAAACTTGACACAATAAAGTAGTTCCAAATCTATCTCTATGGTTTTTTTCCTATTGATGTAGCCCTAAGCAAAGACCGGCACAAATCACTTAAATGGAAAGGGGTTGCAAGCTTCCAAAAAACTTCGAGTTTCCTGAAATCACAGCACACATTTTTCACCCAATCTTGATGACACTTTCAAGTAATGATCAGTACCCCAATCCCACTTGGCTCACCAAATTTCGTTCTTCTAGGTTATACTGTTCGTTTGCAGGAACAGTTTTAATTTTTAGGTTTCACTCTGTTTTCTCCTATATGGATACATATAGTTGGAACTCTAAATCAAACACGGTTTGTGCTAGTTCTTTGAAACTTGACACAATAAGTAGTTCCAAGTTCTATCTCTATGGATTCTTTCCTATTGATGTAGCCCTAAGCAGAGACTGGCGCAAATCACTTTCATGGAAAGGGGTTGCCAAGCTTCCATAAAACTTCGAATTTCCTGAAATCTCAGCACACATTTTTTCACCCTATCTTGTTGACACTTTCAGGTAATGATCAGTACCCCAATCCCACTTGGCTCACCAAATTTCGTTCTTCTAGGTTAAACCCTTCCTAGGCAGTAACAGTTTGAATTTTTAGGCATCACTCTGTTTTCTCGTATATTTATACATGTAGTTGGAACTCTAAATCAAACACGGTTTGTGCTAGCTCTTTGAAACTTGACACAATAAAGTAGTTCCAATTTCTAACTCTATGGTTTGTTTCCTATTGATGTAGACCTAAGCAGAGAGTGGCACAAATCACTTTAATGGAAAGGGGTTGCCAAGCTTCCAAAAAACTTCGAGTTTCCTGAAATCTCAGCACACATTTTTTCCCAAAATCTTGATGACACTTACAGGTAATGATCAGTACCGCAATGCCACTTGGCTCACCAAATTTCGTTCTTCTAGGTTAAACCGTTCTTTGGCAGTAACAGTTTTAATTTTTAGGTTTCACTCTGTTTTCTCCTATATGGATACATGTAGTTGGAACTCTAAATCAAACACGGTTTGTGCTAGCTCTTCGAAACTTGACACAATAAAGTAGTTCCAAATCTATCTCTATGGTTTTTTTCCTATTGATGTAGCCCTAAGCAAAGACCGGCACAAATCACTTAAATGGAAAGGGGTTGCAAGCTTCCAAAAAACTTCGAGTTTCCTGAAATCACAGCACACATTTTTCACCCAATCTTGATGACACTTTCAAGTAATGATCAGTACCCCAATCCCACTTGGCTCACCAAATTTCGTTCTTCTAGGTTATACTGTTCGTTGGCAGGAACAGTTTTAATTTTTAGGTTTCACTCTGTTTTCTCCTATATGGATACATATAGTTGGAACTCTAAATCAAACACGGTTTGTGCTAGTTCTTTGAAACTTGACACAATAAGTAGTTCCAAGTTCTATCTCTATGGATTCTTTCCTATTGATGTAGCCCTAAGCAGAGACTGGCGCAAATCACTTTCATGGAAAGGGGTTGCCAAGCTTCCAAAAAACTTCGAATTTCCTGAAATCTCAGCACACATTTTTTCACCCTATCTTGTTGACACTTTCAGGTAATGATCAGTACCCCAATCCCACTTGGCTCACCAAATTTCGTTCTTCTAGGTTAAACCCTTCCTAGGCAGTAACAGTTTGAATTTTTAGGCATCACTCTGTTTTCTCCTATATGGATACATGTAGTTGGAACTCTAAATCAAACACGGTTTGTGCTAGCTCTTTGAAACTTGACACAATAAAGTAGTTCCAATTTCTAACTCTATGGTTTGTTTCCTATTGATGTAGACCTAAGCAGAGAGTGGCACAAATCACTTTAATGGAAAGGGGTTGCCAAGCTTCCAAAAAACTTCAAGTTTCCTGAAATCTCAGCACACATTTTTTCCCAAAATCTTGATGACACTTACAGGTAATGATCAGTACCGCAATGCCACTTGGCTCACCAAATTTCGTTCTTCTAGGTTAAACCGTTCGTTGGCAGTAACAGTTTTAATTTTTAGGTTTCACTCTGTTTTCTCCTATATGGATACATGTAGTTGGAACTCTAAATCAAACACGGTTTGTGCTAGCTCTTTGCAACTTGACACAATAAAGTAGTTCCAAGTTCTATCTCTATGGTTTGTTTCCTATTGATGTAGCCCTAAGCAGAGACTGGCGCAAATCACTTTAATGGAAAGGGGTTGGCAAGCTTCCAAAAAACTTCGAGTTTCCTGAAGTCTCAGCACACATTTTTTCCCAGAATCTTGATGACACTTACAGGTAATGATCAGTACCGCAATGCCACTTGGCTCACCAAACTTCGTTCTTCTAGGTTAAACCGTTCGTTGGCAGTAACAGTTTTAATTTTTAGGCATCACTCTGTTTTCTCCTATATGGATACATATAGTTGGAACTCTAAATCAAACACGGTTTGTGCTAGCTCTTTGGAACTTGACACAATAAAGTAGTTCCAAGTTCTATCTCTATGGTTTGTTTCCTATTAATGTAGCCCTAAGCACAGACCGGCGCAAATCACTTTCATGGAAAGGGGTTGCCAAGTTTCCAAAAAGTACGAATTTCCTGAAATCTCAGCACACATTTTTTCACCCAATCTTGATGACACTTACAGGTAATGATCAGTACCCCAATGCCACTTGGCTCACCAAATTTCGTTCTTCTAGGTTAAACCGTTCGTTGGCAGTAACAGTTTTAATTTTTAGGTTTCACTCTGTTTTCTCCTATATGGATACATGTAGTTGGAACTCTAAATCAAACACGGTTTGTGCTAGCTCTTCGAAACTTGACACAATAAAGTAGTTCCAAATCTATCTCTATGGTTTTTTTCCTATTGATGTAGCCCTAAGCAAAGACCGGCACAAATCACTTAAATGGAAAGGGGTTGCAAGCTTCCAAAAAACTTCGAGTTTCCTGAAATCACAGCACACATTTTTCACCCAATCTTGATGACACTTTCAAGTAATGATCAGTACCCCAATCCCACTTGGCTCACCAAATTTCGTTCTTCTAGGTTATACTGTTCGTTTGCAGGAACAGTTTTAATTTTTAGGTTTCACTCTGTTTTCTCCTATATGGATACATATAGTTGGAACTCTAAATCAAACACGGTTTGTGCTAGTTCTTTGAAACTTGACACAATAAGTAGTTCCAAGTTCTATCTCTATGGATTCTTTCCTATTGATGTAGCCCTAAGCAGAGACTGGCGCAAATCACTTTCATGGAAAGGGGTTGCCAAGCTTCCATAAAACTTCGAATTTCCTGAAATCTCAGCACACATTTTTTCACCCTATCTTGTTGACACTTTCAGGTAATGATCAGTACCCCAATCCCACTTGGCTCACCAAATTTCGTTCTTCTAGGTTAAACCCTTCCTAGGCAGTAACAGTTTGAATTTTTAGGCATCACTCTGTTTTCTCGTATATTTATACATGTAGTTGGAACTCTAAATCAAACACGGTTTGTGCTAGCTCTTTGAAACTTGACACAATAAAGTAGTTCCAATTTCTAACTCTATGGTTTGTTTCCTATTGATGTAGACCTAAGCAGAGAGTGGCACAAATCACTTTAATGGAAAGGGGTTGCCAAGCTTCCAAAAAACTTCGAGTTTCCTGAAATCTCAGCACACATTTTTTCCCAAAATCTTGATGACACTTACAGGTAATGATCAGTACCGCAATGCCACTTGGCTCACCAAATTTCGTTCTTCTAGGTTAAACCGTTCTTTGGCAGTAACAGTTTTAATTTTTAGGTTTCACTCTGTTTTCTCCTATATGGATACATGTAGTTGGAACTCTAAATCAAACACGGTTTGTGCTAGCTCTTCGAAACTTGACACAATAAAGTAGTTCCAAATCTATCTCTATGGTTTTTTTCCTATTGATGTAGCCCTAAGCAAAGACCGGCACAAATCACTTAAATGGAAAGGGGTTGCAAGCTTCCAAAAAACTTCGAGTTTCCTGAAATCACAGCACACATTTTTCACCCAATCTTGATGACACTTTCAAGTAATGATCAGTACCCCAATCCCACTTGGCTCACCAAATTTCGTTCTTCTAGGTTATACTGTTCGTTGGCAGGAACAGTTTTAATTTTTAGGTTTCACTCTGTTTTCTCCTATATGGATACATATAGTTGGAACTCTAAATCAAACACGGTTTGTGCTAGTTCTTTGAAACTTGACACAATAAGTAGTTCCAAGTTCTATCTCTATGGATTCTTTCCTATTGATGTAGCCCTAAGCAGAGACTGGCGCAAATCACTTTCATGGAAAGGGGTTGCCAAGCTTCCAAAAAACTTCGAATTTCCTGAAATCTCAGCACACATTTTTTCACCCTATCTTGTTGACACTTTCAGGTAATGATCAGTACCCCAATCCCACTTGGCTCACCAAATTTCGTTCTTCTAGGTTAAACCCTTCCTAGGCAGTAACAGTTTGAATTTTTAGGCATCACTCTGTTTTCTCCTATATGGATACATGTAGTTGGAACTCTAAATCAAACACGGTTTGTGCTAGCTCTTTGAAACTTGACACAATAAAGTAGTTCCAATTTCTAACTCTATGGTTTGTTTCCTATTGATGTAGACCTAAGCAGAGAGTGGCACAAATCACTTTAATGGAAAGGGGTTGCCAAGCTTCCAAAAAACTTCAAGTTTCCTGAAATCTCAGCACACATTTTTTCCCAAAATCTTGATGACACTTACAGGTAATGATCAGTACCGCAATGCCACTTGGCTCACCAAATTTCGTTCTTCTAGGTTAAACCGTTCGTTGGCAGTAACAGTTTTAATTTTTAGGTTTCACTCTGTTTTCTCCTATATGGATACATGTAGTTGGAACTCTAAATCAAACACGGTTTGTGCTAGCTCTTTGCAACTTGACACAATAAAGTAGTTCCAAGTTCTATCTCTATGGTTTGTTTCCTATTGATGTAGCCCTAAGCAGAGACTGGCGCAAATCACTTTAATGGAAAGGGGTTGGCAAGCTTCCAAAAAACTTCGAGTTTCCTGAAGTCTCAGCACACATTTTTTCCCAGAATCTTGATGACACTTACAGGTAATGATCAGTACCGCAATGCCACTTGGCTCACCAAACTTCGTTCTTCTAGGTTAAACCGTTCGTTGGCAGTAACAGTTTTAATTTTTAGGCATCACTCTGTTTTCTCCTATATGGATACATATAGTTGGAACTCTAAATCAAACACGGTTTGTGCTAGCTCTTTGGAACTTGACACAATAAAGTAGTTCCAAGTTCTATCTCTATGGTTTGTTTCCTATTAATGTAGCCCTAAGCACAGACCGGCGCAAATCACTTTCATGGAAAGGGGTTGCCAAGTTTCCAAAAAGTACGAATTTCCTGAAATCTCAGCACACATTTTTTCACCCAATCTTGATGACACTTACAGGTAATGATCAGTACCCCAATGCCACTTGGCTCACCAAATTTCGTTCTTCTAGGTTAAACCGTTCGTTGGCAGTAACAGTTTTAATTTTTAGGTTTCACTCTGTTTTCTCCTATATGGATACATGTAGTTGGAACTCTAAATCAAACACGGTTTGTGCTAGCTCTTCGAAACTTGACACAATAAAGTAGTTCCAAATCTATCTCTATGGTTTTTTTCCTATTGATGTAGCCCTAAGCAAAGACCGGCACAAATCACTTAAATGGAAAGGGGTTGCAAGCTTCCAAAAAACTTCGAGTTTCCTGAAATCACAGCACACATTTTTCACCCAATCTTGATGACACTTTCAAGTAATGATCAGTACCCCAATCCCACTTGGCTCACCAAATTTCGTTCTTCTAGGTTATACTGTTCGTTTGCAGGAACAGTTTTAATTTTTAGGTTTCACTCTGTTTTCTCCTATATGGATACATATAGTTGGAACTCTAAATCAAACACGGTTTGTGCTAGTTCTTTGAAACTTGACACAATAAGTAGTTCCAAGTTCTATCTCTATGGATTCTTTCCTATTGATGTAGCCCTAAGCAGAGACGGCCGCAAATCACTTTCATGGAAAGGGGTTGCCAAGCTTCCAAAAAACTTCGAATTTCCTGAAATCTCAGCACACATTTTTTCACCCTATCTTGTTGACACTTTCAGGTAATGATCAGTACCCCAATCCCACTTGGCTCACCAAATTTCGTTCTTCTAGGTTAAACCCTTCCTAGGCAGTAACAGTTTGAATTTTTAGGCATCACTCTGTTTTCTCGTATATGGATACATGTAGTTGGAACTCTAAATCAAACACGGTTTGTGCTAGCTCTTTGAAACTTGACACAATAAAGTAGTTCCAATTTCTAACTCTATGGTTTGTTTCCTATTGATGTAGACCTAAGCAGAGAGTGGCACAAATCACTTTAATGGAAAGGGGTTGCCAAGCTTCCAAAAAACTTCGAGTTTCCTGAAATCTCAGCACACATTTTTTCCCAAAATCTTGATGACACTTACAGGTAATGATCAGTACCGCAATGCCACTTGGCTCACCAAATTTCGTTCTTCTAGGTTAAACCGTTCGTTGGCAGTAACAGTTTTAATTTTTAGGTTTCACTCTGTTTTCTCCTATATGGATACATGTAGTTGGAACTCTAAATCAAACACGGTTTGTGCTAGCTCTTCGAAACTTGACACAATAAAGTAGTTCCAAATCTATCTCTATGGTTTTTTTCCTATTGATGTAGCCCTAAGCAAAGACCGGCACAAATCACTTAAATGGAAAGGGGTTGCAAGCTTCCAAAAAACTTCGAGTTTCCTGAAATCACAGCACACATTTTTCACCCAATCTTGATGACACTTTCAAGTAATGATCAGTACCCCAATCCCACTTGGCTCACCAAATTTCGTTCTTCTAGGTTATACTGTTCGTTTGCAGGAACAGTTGTAATTTTTAGGTTTCACTCTGTTTTCTCCTATATGGATACATATAGTTGGAACTCTAAATCAAACACGGTTTGTGCTAGTTCTTTGAAACTTGACACAATAAGTAGTTCCAAGTTCTATCTCTATGGATTCTTTCCTATTGATGTAGCCCTAAGCAGAGACTGGCGCAAATCACTTTCATGGAAAGGGGTTGCCAAGCTTCCATAAAACTTCGAATTTCCTGAAATCTCAGCACACATTTTTTCACCCTATCTTGTTGACACTTTCAGGTAATGATCAGTACCCCAATCCCACTTGGCTCACCAAATTTCGTTCTTCTAGGTTAAACTTTTCCTAGGCAGTAACAGTTTGAATTTTTAGGCATCACTCTGTTTTCTCGTATATTTATACATGTAGTTGGAACTCTAAATCAAACACGGTTTGTGCTAGCTCTTTGAAACTTGACACAATAAAGTAGTTCCAATTTCTAACTCTATGGTTTGTTTCCTATTGATGTAGACCTAAGCAGAGAGTGGCACAAATCACTTTAATGGAAAGGGGTTGCCAAGCTTCCAAAAAACTTCGAGTTTCCTGAAATCTCAGCACACATTTTTTCCCAAAATCTTGATGACACTTACAGGTAATGATCAGTACCGCAATGCCACTTGGCTCACCAAATTTCGTTCTTCTAGGTTAAACCGTTCTTTGGCAGTAACAGTTTTAATTTTTAGGTTTCACTCTGTTTTCTCCTATATGGATACATGTAGTTGGAACTCTAAATCAAACACGGTTTGTGCTAGCTCTTCGAAACTTGACACAATAAAGTAGTTCCAAATCTATCTCTATGGTTTTTTTCCTATTGATGTAGCCCTAAGCAAAGACCGGCACAAATCACTTAAATGGAAAGGGGTTGCAAGCTTCCAAAAAACTTCGAGTTTCCTGAAATCACAGCACACATTTTTCACCCAATCTTGATGACACTTTCAAGTAATGATCAGTACCCCAATCCCACTTGGCTCACCAAATTTCGTTCTTCTAGGTTATACTGTTCGTTGGCAGGAACAGTTTTAATTTTTAGGTTTCACTCTGTTTTCTCCTATATGGATACATATAGTTGGAACTCTAAATCAAACACGGTTTGTGCTAGTTCTTTGAAACTTGACACAATAAGTAGTTCCAAGTTCTATCTCTATGGATTCTTTCCTATTGATGTAGCCCTAAGCAGAGACTGGCGCAAATCACTTTCATGGAAAGGGGTTGCCAAGCTTCCAAAAAACTTCGAATTTCCTGAAATCTCAGCACACATTTTTTCACCCTATCTTGTTGACACTTTCAGGTAATGATCAGTACCCCAATCCCACTTGGCTCACCAAATTTCGTTCTTCTAGGTTAAACCCTTCCTAGGCAGTAACAGTTTGAATTTTTAGGCATCACTCTGTTTTCTCCTATATGGATACATGTAGTTGGAACTCTAAATCAAACACGGTTTGTGCTAGCTCTTTGAAACTTGACACAATAAAGTAGTTCCAATTTCTAACTCTATGGTTTGTTTCCTATTGATGTAGACCTAAGCAGAGAGTGGCACAAATCACTTTAATGGAAAGGGGTTGCCAAGCTTCCAAAAAACTTCAAGTTTCCTGAAATCTCAGCACACATTTTTTCCCAAAATCTTGATGACACTTACAGGTAATGATCAGTACCGCAATGCCACTTGGCTCACCAAATTTCGTTCTTCTAGGTTAAACCGTTCGTTGGCAGTAACAGTTTTAATTTTTAGGTTTCACTCTGTTTTCTCCTATATGGATACATGTAGTTGGAACTCTAAATCAAACACGGTTTGTGCTAGCTCTTTGCAACTTGACACAATAAAGTAGTTCCAAGTTCTATCTCTATGGTTTGTTTCCTATTGATGTAGCCCTAAGCAGAGACTGGCGCAAATCACTTTAATGGAAAGGGGTTGGCAAGCTTCCAAAAAACTTCGAGTTTCCTGAAGTCTCAGCACACATTTTTTCCCAGAATCTTGATGACACTTACAGGTAATGATCAATACCGCAATGCCACTTGGCTCACCAAACTTCGTTCTTCTAGGTTAAACCGTTCGTTGGCAGTAACAGTTTTAATTTTTAGGCATCACTCTGTTTTCTCCTATATGGATACATATAGTTGGAACTCTAAATCAAACACGGTTTGTGCTAGCTCTTTGGAACTTGACACAATAAAGTAGTTCCAAGTTCTATCTCTATGGTTTGTTTCCTATTAATGTAGCCCTAAGCACAGACCGGCGCAAATCACTTTCATGGAAAGGGGTTGCCAAGCTTCCAAAAAACTTCGAATTTCCTGAAATCTCAGCACACATTTTTTCACCCTATCTTGTTGACACTTTCAGGTAATGATCAGTACCCCAATCCCACTTGGCTCACCAAATTTCGTTCTTCTAGGTTAAACCCTTCCTAGGCAGTAACAGTTTGAATTTTTAGGCATCACTCTGTTTTCTCCTATATGGATACATGTAGTTGGAACTCTAAATCAAACACGGTTTGTGCTAGCTCTTTGAAACTTGACACAATAAAGTAGTTCCAATTTCTAACTCTATGGTTTGTTTCCTATTGATGTAGACCTAAGCAGAGAGTGGCACAAATCACTTTAATGGAAAGGGGTTGCCAAGCTTCCAAAAAACTTCAAGTTTCCTGAAATCTCAGCACACATTTTTTCCCAAAATCTTGATGACACTTACAGGTAATGATCAGTACCGCAATGCCACTTGGCTCACCAAATTTCGTTCTTCTAGGTTAAACCGTTCGTTGGCAGTAACAGTTTTAATTTTTAGGTTTCACTCTGTTTTCTCCTATATGGATACATGTAGTTGGAACTCTAAATCAAACACGGTTTGTGCTAGCTCTTTGCAACTTGACACAATAAAGTAGTTCCAAGTTCTATCTCTATGGTTTGTTTCCTATTGATGTAGCCCTAAGCAGAGACTGGCGCAAATCACTTTAATGGAAAGGGGTTGGCAAGCTTCCAAAAAACTTCGAGTTTCCTGAAGTCTCAGCACACATTTTTTCCCAGAATCTTGATGACACTTACAGGTAATGATCAGTACCGCAATGCCACTTGGCTCACCAAACTTCGTTCTTCTAGGTTAAACCGTTCGTTGGCAGTAACAGTTTTAATTTTTAGGCATCACTCTGTTTTCTCCTATATGGATACATATAGTTGGAACTCTAAATCAAACACGGTTTGTGCTAGCTCTTTGGAACTTGACACAATAAAGTAGTTCCAAGTTCTATCTCTATGGTTTGTTTCCTATTAATGTAGCCCTAAGCACAGACCGGCGCAAATCACTTTCATGGAAAGGGGTTGCCAAGTTTCCAAAAAGTACGAATTTCCTGAAATCTCAGCACACATTTTTTCACCCAATCTTGATGACACTTACAGGTAATGATCAGTACCCCAATGCCACTTGGCTCACCAAATTTCGTTCTTCTAGGTTAAACCGTTTGTTGGCAGTAACAGTTTTAATTTTTAGGTTTCACTCTGTTTTCTCCTATATGGATACATGTAGTTGGAACTCTAAATCAAACACGGTTTGTGCTAGCTCTTCGAAACTTGACACAATAAAGTAGTTCCAAATCTATCTCTATGGTTTTTTTCCTATTGATGTAGCCCTAAGCAAAGACCGGCACAAATCACTTAAATGGAAAGGGGTTGCAAGCTTCCAAAAAACTTCGAGTTTCCTGAAATCACAGCACACATTTTTCACCCAATCTTGATGACACTTTCAAGTAATGATCAGTACCCCAATCCCACTTGGCTCACCAAATTTCGTTCTTCTAGGTTATACTGTTCGTTTGCAGGAACAGTTTTAATTTTTAGGTTTCACTCTGTTTTCTCCTATATGGATACATATAGTTGGAACTCTAAATCAAACACGGTTTGTGCTAGTTCTTTGAAACTTGACACAATAAGTAGTTCCAAGTTCTATCTCTATGGATTCTTTCCTATTGATGTAGCCCTAAGCAGAGACTGGCGCAAATCACTTTCATGGAAAGGGGTTGCCAAGCTTCCAAAAAACTTCGAATTTCCTGAAATCTCAGCACACATTTTTTCACCCTATCTTGTTGACACTTTCAGGTAATGATCAGTACCCCAATCCCACTTGGCTCACCAAATTTCGTTCTTCTAGGTTAAACCCTTCCTAGGCAGTAACAGTTTGAATTTTTAGGCATCACTCTGTTTTCTCGTATATGGATACATGTAGTTGGAACTCTAAATCAAACACGGTTTGTGCTAGCTCTTTGAAACTTGACACAATAAAGTAGTTCCAATTTCTAACTCTATGGTTTGTTTCCTATTGATGTAGACCTAAGCAGAGAGTGGCACAAATCACTTTAATGGAAAGGGGTTGCCAAGCTTCCAAAAAACTTCGAGTTTCCTGAAATCTCAGCACACATTTTTTCCCAAAATCTTGATGACACTTACAGGTAATGATCAGTACCGCAATGCCACTTGGCTCACCAAATTTCGTTCTTCTAGGTTAAACCGTTCGTTGGCAGTAACAGTTTTAATTTTTAGGTTTCACTCTGTTTTCTCCTATATGGATACATGTAGTTGGAACTCTAAATCAAACACGGTTTGTGCTAGCTCTTCGAAACTTGACACAATAAAGTAGTTCCAAATCTATCTCTATGGTTTTTTTCCTATTGATGTAGCCCTAAGCAAAGACCGGCACAAATCACTTAAATGGAAAGGGGTTGCAAGCTTCCAAAAAACTTCGAGTTTCCTGAAATCACAGCACACATTTTTCACCCAATCTTGATGACACTTTCAAGTAATGATCAGTACCCCAATCCTACTTGGCTCACCAAATTTCGTTCTTCTAGGTTATACTGTTCGTTTGCAGGAACAGTTGTAATTTTTAGGTTTCACTCTGTTTTCTCCTATATGGATACATATAGTTGGAACTCTAAATCAAACACGGTTTGTGCTAGTTCTTTGAAACTTGACACAATAAGTAGTTCCAAGTTCTATCTCTATGGATTCTTTCCTATTGATGTAGCCCTAAGCAGAGACTGGCGCAAATCACTTTCATGGAAAGGGGTTGCCAAGCTTCCAAAAAACTTCGAATTTCCTGAAATCTCAGCACACATTTTTTCACCCTATCTTGTTGACACTTTCAGGTAATGATCAGTACCCCAATCCCACTTGGCTCACCAAATTTCGTTCTTCTAGGTTAAACCCTTCCTAGGCAGTAACAGTTTGATATTTTAGGCATCACTCTGTTTTCTCCTATATGGATACATGTAGTTGGAACTCTAAATCAAACACGGTTTGTGCTAGCTCTTTGAAACTTGACACAATAAAGTAGTTCCAATTTCTAACTCTATGGTTTGTTTCCTATTGATGTAGACCTAAGCAGAGAGTGGCACAAATCACTTTAATGGAAAGGGGTTGCCAAGCTTCCAAAAAACTTCAAGTTTCCTGAAATCTCAGCACACATTTTTTCCCAAAATCTTGATGACACTTACAGGTAATGATCAGTACCGCAATGCCACTTGGCTCACCAAATTTCGTTCTTCTAGGTTAAACCGTTCGTTGGCAGTAACAGTTTTAATTTTTAGGTTTCACTCTGTTTTCTCCTATATGGATACATGTAGTTGGAACTCTAAATCAAACACGGTTTGTGCTAGCTCTTTGCAACTTGACACAATAAAGTAGTTCCAAGTTCTATCTCTATGGTTTGTTTCCTATTGATGTAGCCCTAAGCAGAGACTGGCGCAAATCACTTACATAGAAAGGGGTTGCCAAGCTTCCAAAAAACTACGAGTTTCCTGAAATCTCAGCACACATTTTTTCACCCAATCTTGATGGCACTTACAGGTAATGATCAGTACCCCAATGCCACTTGGCTCACCAAATTTCGTTCTTCTAGGGTAAACCGTTCGTTGTCAGTAACAGTTTTAATTTTTAGGTTTCACTCTGTTTTCTCCTATATAGATACATGCAGTTGGAACTCTAAATCAAACACGGTTTGTGGTAGCTCTTTGAAACTTGACACAATAATGTAGTTCCAAGATCTATCTCTATGGTTTGTTTGCTATTGATGTAGCCCTAAGCAAAGACTGGCACACATCACTTTCATGGAAAGGGGTTGCCAAGCTTCCAAAAAACTTCGAGTTTCCTGAAATCCCAGCACACATTTTTCACCCAATCCTGATGACACTTTCAAGTAATGATCAGTACCCCAATCCCACTTGGCTCACCAAATTTCGTTCTTCTAGGTTATACTGTTCGTTTGCAGGAACAGTTTTAATTTTTAGGTTTCACTCTGTTTTCTCCTATATGGATACATATAGTTTGAACTCTAAATCAAACACGGTTTGTGCTAGTTCTTTGAAACTTGACACAATAAGTAGTTCCAAGTTCTATCTCTATGGTTTCTTTCCTATTGATGTAGCCCTAAGCAGAGACTGGCGCAAATCACTTTCATGGAAAGGGGTTGCCAAGCTTCCAAAAAACTTCGAGTTTCCTGAAATCTCAGCACACATTTTTTCACCCTATCTTGGTGACACTTTCAGGTAATGATCAGTACCCCAATCCCACTTGGCTCACCTAATTTCGTTCTTCTAGGTTAAACCGTTCCTTGGCAGTAACAGTTTTAATTTTTAGGCATCACTCTGTTTTCTCCTATATGGATACATGTAGTTGGAACTCTAAATCAAACACGGTTTGTGCTAGCTCTTTGAAACTTGACACAATAAAGTAGTTCCAAGTTCTATCTCTATGGTTTGTTTCCTATTGATGTAGCCCTAAGCAGAGACTGGCGCAAATCACTTTCATGGAAAGGGTTTGCCAAGCTTCCAAAAGACTATGAGTTTCCTGAAATCTCATCACACATTTTTTCCCCCAATCTTGATGACATTATCAGGTAATGATCAGTACCCCAATCCCACTTGGCTCACCTAATTTCATTCTTCTAGGTTAAACCGTTCATTGGCAGTAACAGTTTTAATATTTAGGCATCACTCTGTTTTCTCCTATATGGATACATGTAGTTGGAACTCTAAATCAAACACGGTTTGTGCTAGCTCTTTGAAACTTGACACAATAAAGTAGTTCCAATTTCTATCTCTATTTTTTGTTTCCTATTGATGTAGACCTAAGCAGAGACTGGAACAAATCACTTTAATGGAAAGGGGTTGCCAAGCTTCCAAAAAACTTCGAGTTTCCTGAAATCTCAGCACACATTTTTTCCCAAAATCTTGATGACACTTACAGGTAATGATCAGTACCCCAATGCCACTTGGCTCACCAAATTTCGTTCTTCTAGGTTAAACCGTTCGTTGGCAGTAACAGTTTTAATTTTTAGGTTTCACTCTGTTTTCTCCTATATGGATACATGTAGTTGGAACTCTAAATCAAACACGGTTTGTGCTAGCTCTTTGAAACTTGACACAATAAAGTAGTTCCAAGATCTATCTCTATGGTTTGTTTCCTATTGATGTAGCCCTAAGCAAAGACCGGCACAAATCACTTTCATGGAAAGGGGTTGCCAAGCTTCCAAAAAACTTCGAGTTTCCTGAAATCTCAGCACACATTTTTCACTCAATCTTGATGACACATTCAGGTAATGATCAGTACCCCAATCCCACTAGGCTCACCAAATTTCGTTCTTCTAGGTTATACTGTTCGTTTGCAGTAACAGTTTTAATTTTTAGGTTTCACTCTGTTTTCTCCTACATGGATACATATATTTGGAACTCTAAATCAAACACGGTTTGTGCTAGTTCTTTGAAACTTGACACAATAAGTAGTTCCAGGTTCTATCTCTATGGTTTCTTTCCTATTGATGTAGCCCTAGGCAAAGACTGGCGCAAATCACTTTCATGGAAAGGGGTTGCCAAGCTTCCAAAAAACTTCGAGTTTCCTGAAATCTCAGCATACATTTTTTCACCCTATCTTGTTGACACTTTCAGGTAATGATCAGTACTCCAATCCCACTTGGCTAACCAAATTTCGTTCTTCTAGTTTAAACCGTTCGTTGGCAGTAACAGTTTTAATTTTTAGGCATCACTCTGTTTTCTCCTCTATGGATACATGTAGTTGGAACTCTAAATCAAACACGGTTTGTGCTAGCTCTTTGAAACTTGACACAATAAAGTAGTTCCAAGTTCTATCTCTACGGTTTGTTTCCTATTAATGTAGCCCTAAGCACAGACCGGCGCAAATCACTTTCATGGAAAGGGGTTGCCAAGCTTCCAAAAAGTACGAGTTTCCTGAAATCTCAGCACACATTTTTTCACCCAATCTTGATGACACTTACAGGTAATGATCAGTACCGCAATGCCACTTGGCTCACCAAATTTCGTTCTTCTAGGTTAAACCGTTCGTTGGCAGTAACAGTTTTAATTTTTAGGCATCACTCTGTTTTCTCCTATATGGATACATATAGTTGGAACTCTAAATCAAACACGGTTTGTGCTAGCTCTTTGGAACTTGACACAATAAAGTAGTTCCAAGTTCTATCTCTATGGTTTGTTTCCTATTAATGTAGCCCTAAGCACAGACCGGCGCAAATCACTTTCATGGAAAGGGGTTGCCAAGTTTCCAAAAAGTACGAATTTCCTGAAATCTCAGCACACATTTTTTCACCCAATCTTGATGACACAGGTAATGATCAGTACCCCAATGCCACTTGGCTCACCAAATTTCGTTCTTCTAGGTTAAACCGTTCGTTCGCAGTAACAGTTTTAATTTTTAGGTTTCACTCTGTTTTCTCCTATATGGATACATGTAGTTGGAACTCTAAATCAAACACGGTTTGTGCTAGCTCTTCGAAACTTGACACAATAAAGTAGTTCCAAATCTATCTCTATGGTTTTTTTCCTATTGATGTAGCCCTAAGCAAAGACCGGCACAAATCACTTAAATGGAAAGGGGTTGCAAGCTTCCAAAAAACTTCGAGTTTCCTGAAATCACAGCGCACATTTTTCACCCAATCTTGATGACACTTTCAAGTAATGATCAGTACCCCAATCCCACTTGGCTCACCAAATTTCGTTCTTCTAGGTTATACTGTTCGTTTGCAGGAACAGTTTTAATTTTTAGATTTCACTCTGTTTTCTCCTATATGGATACATATAGTTGGAACTCTAAATCAAACACGGTTTGTGCTAGTTCTTTGAAACTTGACACAATAAGTAGTTCCAAGTTCTATCTCTATGGATTCTTTCCTATTGATGTAGCCCTAAGCAGAGACTGGCGCAAATCACTTTCATGGAAAGGGGTTGACAAGCTTCCAAAAAACTTCGAATTTCCTGAAATCTCAGCACACATTTTTTCACCCTATCTTGTTGACACTTTCAGGTAATGATCAGTACCCCAATCCCACTTGGCTCACCAAATTTCGTTCTTCTAGGTTAAACCCTTCCTAGGCAGTAACAGTTTGAATTTTTAGGCATCACTCTGTTTTCTCCTATATGGATACATGTAGTTGGAACTCTAAATCAAACACGGTTTGTGCTAGCTCTTTGAAACTTGACACAATAAAGTAGTTCCAATTTCTAACTCTATGGTTTGTTTCCTATTGATGTAGACCTAAGCAGAGAGTGGCACAAATCACTTTAATGGAAAGGGGTTGCCAAGCTTCCAAAAAACTTCAAGTTTCCTGAAATCTCAGCACACATTTTTTCCCAAAATCTTGATGACACTTACAGGTAATGATCAGTACCGCAATGCCACTTGGCTCACCAAATTTCGTTCTTCTAGGTTAAACCGTTCGTTGGCAGTAACAGTTTTAATTTTTAGGTTTCACTCTGTTTTCTCCTATATGGATACATGTAGTTGGAACTCTAAATCAAACACGGTTTGTGCTAGCTCTTTGCAACTTGACACAATAAAGTAGTTCCAAGTTCTATCTCTATGGTTTGTTTCCTATTGATGTAGCCCTAAGCAGAGACTGGCGCAAATCACTTACATAGAAAGGGGTTGCCAAGCTTCCAAAAAACTACGAGATTCCTGAAATCTCAGCACACATTTTTTCACCCAATCTTGATGGCACTTACAGGTAATGATCAGTACCCCAATGCCACTTGGCTCACCAAATTTCGTTCTTCTAGGTTAAACCGTTCGTTGGCAGTAACAGTTTTAATTTTTAGGTTTCACTCTGTTTTCTCCTATATAGATACATGTAGTTGGAACTCTAAATAAAACACGGTTTGTGGTAGCTCTTTGAAACTTGACACAATAATGTAGTTCCAAGATCTATCTCTATGGTTTTTTTGCTATTGATGTAGCCCTAAGCAAAGACTGGCACACATCACTTTCATGGAAAGGGGTTGCCAAGCTTCCAGAAAAATTCGAGTTTCCTGAAATCTCAGCACACATTTTTCCCCCAATCTTGATGACACTTTCAGGTAATGATCAGTACCCCAATCCCTCTTGGCTCACCAAATTTCGTTCTTCTAGGTTATACTGTTCGTTTGCAGTAACATTTTTAATTTTTAGGTTTCACTCTGTTTTCTCCTATATGGATACATATAGTTGGAACTCTAAATCAAACACGGTTTGTGCTAGTTCTTTGAAACTTGACACAATAAGTAGTTCCAGGTTCTATCTCTATGGTTTCTTTCCTATTGATGTAGCCCTAAGAAAGACTGGCGCAAACCACTTTCATGGAAAGGGGTTGCCAAGCTTCCAAAAAACTTCGAGTTTCCTGAAATCTCAGCACACCTTTTTTCACCCTATCTTGTTGACACTTTCAGGTAATGATCAGTACCCCAATCCCACTTGGCTCACCAAATTTCGTTCTTCTAGGTTTAACCGTTCGTTGGCAGTAACAGTTTTAATTTTTAGGCATCACTCTGTTTTCTCCTATATGGATACATGTAGTTGCAACTCTAAATCAAACACGGTTTGTTCTAGGTCTTTGAAACTTGACACGATAAAGTAGTTCCAAGTTCTATCTCTGGGGTTTGATTCCTATTGATGTAGCCCTAAGCAGAGACTGGATCAAATCACTTTCATGGAAAGGGGTTGCCAAGCTTCAAAAAACTATGAGTTTCCTGAAATCTCATCACACATTTTTTCCCCAAATCTTGATGACATTTTCAGGTAATGATCAGTACCCCAATCCCACTTGGCTCACCAAATTTCGTTCTTCTATGTTAAACCGTTCGTTGGCAGTAACAGTTTTAATTTTTAGGCATCACTCTGTTTTCTCCTATATGGATACATGTAGTTGCAACTCTAAATCAAACACGGTTTGTGCTAGCTCTTTGAAACTTGACACAATAAAGTAGTTCCAAGTTCTATCTCTATGGTTTGTTTCCTATTGATGTAGACCTAAGCAGAGACTGGCGCAAATCACTTTAATGGAAAGGGGTTGCCAAGCTTCCAAAAAACTTCGAGTTTCCTGAAATCTCAGCACACATTTTTTCCCAAAATCTTGATAACACTTACAGGTAATGATCAGTACCGCAATGCCACTTGGCTCACCAAATTTCGTTCTTCTAGGTTAAACCGTTCGTTGGCAGTAACAGTTTTAATTTTTAGGCATCACTCTGTTTTCTCCTATATGGATACATATATTTGGAACTCTAAATCAAACACGGTTTGTGCTAGCTCGTTGGAACTTGACACAATAAAGTAGTTCCAAGTTCGAACTCTACGGTTTGTTTCCTATTAATGTAGCCCTAAGAACCGACCGGCGCAAATCACTTTCATGGAAAGGGGTTGCCAAGCTTCCAAAAAGTACGAATTTCCTGAAATCTCAGCACACATTTTTTCACCCAATCTTGATGACACTTACAGGTAATGATCAGTACCCCAATGCCACTTGGCTCACCAAATTTCGTTCTTCTAGGTTAAACGGTTGGTTGGCAGTAACAGTTTTAATTTTTAGGTTTCACTCTGTTTTCTCCTATATGGATACATATAGTTGGAACTCTAAATCAAACACGGTTTGTGCTAGTTCTTTGAAACTTGACACAATAAGTAGTTCCAAGTTCTATCTCTATGGTTTCTTTCCTATTGATGTAGCCCTAAGCAGAGACTGGCGCAAATCACTTTCATGGAAAGGGGTTGCCAAGCTTCCAAAAAACTTCGAGTTTCCTGAAATCTCAGCACACATTTTTTCACCCTATCTTGGTGACACTTTCAGGTAATGATCAGTACCCCAATCCCACTTGGCTCACCTAATTTCGTTCTTCTAGGTTAAACCGTTCCTTGGCAGTAACAGGTTTAAATTTTAGGCATCACTCTGTTTTCTCCTATATGGATACATGTAGTTGGAACTCTAAATCAAACACGGTTTGTGCTAGCTCTTTGAAACTTGACACAATAAAGTAGTTCCAAGTTCTATCTCTATGGTTTGTTTCCTATTGATGTAGCCCTAAGCAGAGACTGGCGCAAATCACTTTCATGGAAAGGGTTTGCCAAGCTTCCAAAAGACTATGAGTTTCCTGAAATCTCATCACACATTTTTTCCCCCAATCTTGATGACATTATCAGGTAATGATCAGTACCCCAATCCCACTTGGCTCACCTAATTTCGTTCTTCTAGGTTAAACCGTTCGTTGGCAGTAACAGTTTTAATATTTAGGCATCACTCTGTTTTCTCCTATATGGATACATGTAGTTGGAACTCTAAATCAAACACGGTTTGTGCTAGCTCTTTGAAACTTGACACAATAAAGTAGTTCCAATTTCTATCTCTATGGTTTGTTTCCTATTGATGTAGACCTAAGCAGAGACTGGAACAAATCACTAAAATGGAAAGGGGTTGCCAAGCTTCCAAAAAACTTCGAGTTTCCTGAAATCTCAGCACACATTTTTTCCCAAAATCTTGATGACACTTACAGGTAATGATCAGTACCGCAATGCCACTTGGCTCACCAAATTTCGTTCTTCTAGGTTAAACCGTTCGTTGGCAGTAACAGTTTTAATTTTTAGGTTTCACTCTGTTTTCTCCTATATGGATACATGTAGTTGGAACTCTAAATCAAACACGGTTTGTGCTAGCTCTTTGCAACTTGACACAATAAAGTAGTTCCAAGATCTATCTCTATGGTTTGTTTCCTATTGATGTAGCCCTAAGCAGAGACTGGCGCAAATCACTTACATAGAAAGGGGTTGCCAAGCTTCCAAAAAACTACGAGTTTCCTGAAATCTCAGCACACATTTTTTCACCCAATCTTGATGGCACTTACAGGTAATGATCAGTACCCAATGCCACTTGGCTCACCAAATTTCGTTCTTCTAGGTTAAACCGTTGGTTGGCAGTAACAGTTTTAATTTTTAGGTTTCACTCTGTTTTCTCCTATATGGATACATATAGTTGGAACTCTAAATCAAACACGGTTTGTGCTAGTTCTTTGAAACTTGACACAATAAGTAGTTCCAAGTTGTATCTCTATGGTTTCTTTCCTATTGATGTAGCCCTAAGCAAAGACTGGAGCAAATCACTTTCATGGAAAGGGGTTGCCAAGCTTCCAAAAATCTTCGAGTTTCCTGAAATCTCAGCATACATTTTTTCACCCTATCTTGTTGACACTTTCAGGTAATGATCAGTACCCCAATCCCACTTGGCTAACCAAATTTCGTTCTTCTAGTTTAAACCGTTCCTTGGCAGTAACAGTTTTAATTTTTAGGCATAACTCTGTTTTCTCCTCTATGGATACATGTAGTTGGAACTCTAAATCAAACACGGTTTCTGCTAGCTCTTTGAAACTTGACACAATAAAGTAGTTCCAAGTTCTATCTCTACGGTTTGTTTCCTATTAATGTAGCCCTAAGCACAGACCAGCGCAAATCACTTTCATGGAAAGGGGTTGCCAAGCTTCCAAAAAGTACGAGTTTCCTGAAATCTCAGCACACATTTTTTCACCCAATCTTGATGACACTTACAGGTAATGATCAGTACCCCAATGCCACTTGGCTCACCAAATTTCGTTCTTCTAGGTTAAACCGTTCGTTGGCAGTAACAGTTTTAAATTTTAGGATTCACTCTGTTTTCTCCTATATGGATACATGTAGTTGGAACTCTAAATCAAACACGGTTTGTGCTAGCTCTTTGAATCTTGACACAATAAAGTAGTTCCAAGATCTATCTCTATGGTTTGTTTCCTATTGATGTAGCCCTAAGCAAAGACCGGCACAAATCACTTTCATGGAAAGGGGTTGCCAAGCTTCCAAAAAACTTTGAGGTTCCTGAAATCTCAGCACACATCTTTCACCCAATCTTGATGACACTTTCAGGTAATGATCAGTACCCCAATCCCACTTGGCTCACCCAATTTCGTTCTTCTAGATTATACTGTTCGTTTGCAGTAACAGTTTTAATTTTTAGGTTTCACTCTGTTTTCTCTTATATGGATACATATAGTTGGAACACTAAATCAAACACGGTTTGTGCTAGAACTTTGAAACTTGGCACAATAAGTAGTTCCAAATTCTATCTCTATGGTTTGTTTCCTATTGATGTAGCGCTAAGCAAAGACTGGCACAAATCACTTTCATGGAAAGGGGTTGCCAAGCTTCCAAAAAACTTCGAGTTTCCTGAAATCTCAGCACACATTTTTTCACCCTATCTTGTTGACACTTTCAGGTAATGATCAGTACCCCAATCCCACTTGGCTCACCAAATTTCGTTCTTCTAGGTTAAACCGTTCCTTGGCAGTAACAGTTTTAATTTTTAGGTTTCACTCTGTTTTCTCCTATATGGATACATGTAGTTGGAACTCTAAATCAAACACGGTTTGTGCTAGCTCTTTGAAACTTGACACCATAAAGTAGTTCCCAGTTCTATCTCTATGGTTTGTTTCCTATTGATGTAGACCTAAGCAGAGACTGGCGCAAATCACTTGAATGGAAAGGGGTTGCCAAGCTTCCAAAAAACTTCGAGTTTCCTGAAATCTCAGCACACATTTTTTCACCCAATCCCGATGGCACTTACAGGTAATGATCAGTACCCCAATGCCACTTGGCTCACCAAATTTCGTTCTTCTAGGTTAAACCATTCATTGGCAGTAACAGTTTTAATTTTTTGTTTTCACTTTGTTTTCTCCTAAATGGATACATGTAGTTGCAACTCTAAATCAAACACGGTTTGTGCTAGCTCTTTGAAACTTGACACAATAAAGTAGTTCCAAGTTCTATCTCTATGGTTTGTTTCCTATTGATGTAGCCCTAAGCAGAGACTGGCGCAAATCACTTTAATGGAAAGGGGTTGCCAAGCTTCCAAAAAACTTCGAGTTTCCTGAAATCTCAGCACACATTTTTTCCCAAAATCTTGATGACACTTACAGGTAATGATCAGTACCGCAATGCCACTTGGCTCACCAAATTTCGTTCTTCTAGGTTAAACCGTTCGTTGGCAGTAACAGTTTTAATTTTTAGGCATCACTCTGTTTTCTCCTATATGGATACATATAGTTGGAACTCTAAATCAAACACGGTTTGTGCTAGCTCTTTGGAACTTGACACAATAAAGTAGTTCCAAGTTCTATCTCTATGGTTTGTTTCCTATTAATGTAGCCCTAAGCACAGACCGGCGCAAATCACTTTCATGGAAAGGGGTTGCCAAGTTTCCAAAAAGTACGAATTTCCTGAAATCTCAGCACACATTTTTTCACCCAATCTTGATGACACTTACAGGTAATGATCAGTACCCCAATGCCACTTGGCTCACCAAATTTTGTTCTTCTAGGTTAAACCGTTCGTTGGCAGTAACAGTTTTAATTTTTAGGTTTCACTCTGTTTTCTCCTATATGGATACATGTAGTTGGAACTCTAAATCAAACACGGTTTGTGCTAGCTCTTCGAAACTTGACACAATAAAGTAGTTCCAAATCTATCTCTATGGTTTTTTTCCTATTGATGTAGCCCTAAGCAAAGACCGGCACAAATCACTTAAATGGAAAGGGGTTGCAAGCTTCCAAAAAACTTCGAGTTTCCTGAAATCACAGCGCACATTTTTCACCCAATCTTGATGACACTTTCAAGTAATGATCAGTACCCCAATCCCACTTGGCTCACCAAATTTCGTTTTTCTAGGTTATACTGTTCGTTTGCAGGAACAGTTTTAATTTTTAGGTTTCACTCTGTTTTCTCCTATATGGATACATATAGTTGGAACTCTAAATCAAACACGGTTTGTGCTAGTTCTTTGAAACTTGACACAATAAGTAGTTCCAAGTTCTATCTCTATGGATTCTTTCCTATTGATGTAGCCCTAAGCAGAGACTGGCGCAAATCACTTTCATGGAAAGGGGTTGACAAGCTTCCAAAAAACTTCGAATTTCCTGAAATCTCAGCACACATTTTTTCACCCTATCTTGTTGACACTTTCAGGTAATGATCAGTACCCCAATCCCACTTGGCTCACCAAATTTCGTTCTTCTAGGTTAAACCCTTCCTAGGCAGTAACAGTTTGAATTTTTAGGCATCACTCTGTTTTCTCCTATATGGATACATGTAGTTGGAACTCTAAATCAAACACGGTTTGTGCTAGCTCTTTGAAACTTGACACAATAAAGTAGTTCCAATTTCTAACTCTATGGTTTGTTTCCTATTGATGTAGACCTAAGCAGAGAGTGGCACAAATCACTTTAATGGAAAGGGGTTGCCAAGCTTCCAAAAAACTTCAAGTTTCCTGAAATCTCAGCACACATTTTTTCCCAAAATCTTGATGACACTTACAGGTAATGATCAGTACCGCAATGCCACTTGGCTCACCAAATTTCGTTCTTCTAGGTTAAACCGTTCGTTGGCAGTAACAGTTTTAATTTTTAGGTTTCACTCTGTTTTCTCCTATATGGATACATGTAGTTGGAACTCTAAATCAAACACGGTTTGTGCTAGCTCTTTGCAACTTGACACAATAAAGTAGTTCCAAGTTCTATCTCTATGGTTTGTTTCCTATTGATGTAGCCCTAAGCAGAGACTGTCGCAAATCACTTACATAGAAAGGGGATGCCAAGCTTCCAAAAAACTACGAGTTTCCTGAAATCTCAGCACACATTTTTTCACCCAATCTTGACGGCACTTACAGGTAATGATCAGTACCCCAATGCCACTTGGCTCACCAAATTTCGTTCTTCTAGGTTAAACCGTTCGTTGGCAGTAACAGTTTTAATTTTTAGGTTTCACTCTGTTTTCTCCTATATAGATACATGTAGTTGGAACTCTAAATCAAACACGGTTTGTGGTAGCTCTTTGAAACTTGACACAATAATGTAGTTCCAGATCTATCTCTATGGTTTGTTTGCTATTGATGTAGCACTAAGCAAAGACTGGCACACATCACTTTCATGGAAAGGGGTTGCCAAGCTTCCAAAAAACTTCGAGTTTCCTGAAATCTCAGCACACATTTTTCACCCAATCTTGATGACACTTTCAGGTAATGATCAGTACCCCAATCCCTCTTGGCTCACCAAATTTCGTTCTTCTAGGTTATACTGTTCGTTTGCAGGAACAGTTTTAATTTTTAGGTTTCACTCTGTTTTCTCCTATATGGATACATATAGTTGGAACTCTAAATCAAACACGGTTTGTGCTAGTTCTTTGAAACTTGACACAATAAGTAGTTCCAGGTTCTATCTCTATGGTTTCTTTCCTATTGATGTAGCCCTAAGAAAGACTGGCGCAAACCACTTTCATGGAAAGGGGTTGCCAAGCTTCCAAAAAACTTCGAGTTTCCTGAAATCTCAGCACACCTTTTTTCACCCTATCTTGTTGACACTTTCAGGTAATGATCAGTACCCCAATCCCACTTGGCTCACCAAATTTCGTTCTTCTAGGTTTAACCGTTCGTTGGCAGTAACAGTTTTAATTTTTAGGCATCACTCTGTTTTCTCCTATATGGATACATGTAGTTGCAACTCTAAATCAAACACGGTTTGTGCTAGCTCTTTGAAACTTGACACAATAAAGTAGTTCCAAGTTCTATCTCTACGGTTTGTTTCCTATTGATGTAGCCCTAAGCAGAGACTGGCGCAAATCACTTTCATGGAAAGGGGTTGCCAAGCTTCAAAAAACTATGAGTTTCCTGAAATCTCATCACACATTTTTTCCCCAAATCTTGATGACATTTTCAGGTAATGATCAGTACCCCAATCCCACTTGGCTCACCAAATTTCGTTCTTCTATGTTAAACCGTTCGTTGGCAGTAACAGTTTTAATTTTTAGGCATCACTCTGTTTTCTCCTATATGGATACATGTAGTTGCAACTCTAAATCAAACACGGTTTGTGCTAGCTCTTTGAAACTTGACACAATAAAGTAGTTCCAAGTTCTATCTCTATGGTTTGTTTCCTATTGATGTAGACCTAAGCAGAGACTGGCGCAAATCACTTCAATGGAAAGGGGTTGCCAAGCTTCCAAAAAACTTCGAGTTTCCTGAAATCTCAGCACACATTTTTTCCCAAAATCTTGATGACACTTACAGGTAATGATCAGTACCGCAATGCCACTTGGCTCACCAAATTTCGTTCTTCTAGGTTAAACCGTTCGTTGGCAGTAACAGTTTTAATTTTTAGGCATCACTCTGTTTTCTCCTATATGGATACATATATTTGGAACTCTAAATCAAACACGGATTGTGCTAGCTCGTTGGAACTTGACACAATAAAGTAGTTCCAAGTTCGAACTCTACGGTTTGTTTCCTATTAATGTAGCCCTAAGAACCGACCGGCGCAAATCACTTTCATGGAAAGGGGTTGCCAAGCTTCCAAAAAGTACGAATTTCCTGAAATCTCAGCACACATTTTTTCACCCAATCTTGATGACACTTACAGGTAATGATCAGTACCCCAATGCCACTTGGCTCACCAAATTTCGTTCTTCTAGGTTAAACCGTTCGTTGGCAGTAACAGTTTTAATTTTTAGGTTTCACCCTGTTTTCTCCTATATGGATACATGTAGTTGGAACTCTAAATCAAACACGGTTTGTGCTAGCTCTTTGAAACTTGACACAATAAAGTAGTTCCAAGATCTATCTCTATGGTTTTTTTCCTATTAATGTAGTCCTAAGCAAAGACCGGCACAAATCACTTTCATGGAAAGGGGTTGCCAAGCTTCCAAAAAACTTCGAGTTTCCTGAAATCCCAGCACACATTTTTCACCCAATCCTGATGACACTTTCAAGTAATGATCAGTACCCCAATCCCACTTGGCTCACCAAATTTCGTTCTTCTAGGTTATACTGTTCGTTTGCAGGAACAGTTTTAATTTTTAGGTTTCACTCTGTTTTCTCCTATATGGATACATATAGTTTGAACTCTAAATCAAACACGGTTTGTGCTAGTTCTTTGAAACTTGACACAATAAGTAGTTCCAAGTTCTATCTCTATGGTTTCTTTCCTATTGATGTAGCCCTAAGCAGAGACTGGCGCAAATCACTTTCATGGAAAGGGGTTGCCAAGCTTCCAAAAAACTTCGAGTTTCCTGAAATCTCAGCACACATTTTTTCACCCTATCTTGGTGACACTTTCAGGTAATGATCAGTACCCCAATCCCACTTGGCTCACCTAATTTCGTTCTTCTAGGTTAAACCGTTCCTTGGCAGTAACAGTTTTAATTTTTAGGCATCACTCTGTTTTCTCCTATACGGATACATGTAGTTGGAACTCTAAATCAAACACGGTTTGTGCTAGCTCTTTGAAACTTGACACAATAATGTAGTTCCAAGTTCTATCTCTATGGTTTGTTTCCTATTGATGTAGCCCTAAGCAGAGACTGGCGCAAATCACTTTCATGGAAAGGGTTTGCCAAGCTTCCAAAAGACTATGAGTTTCCTGAAATCTCATCACACATTTTTTCCCCCAATGTTGATGACATTATCAGGTAATGATCAGTACCCCAATCCCACTTGGCTCACCTAATTTCGTTCTTCTAGGTTAAACCGTTCGTTGGCAGTAACAGTTTTAATATTTAGGCATCACTCTGTTTTCTCCTATATGGATACATGTAGTTGGAACTCTAAATCAAACACGGTTTGTGCTAACTCTTTGAAACTTGACACAATAAAGTAGTTCCAATTTCTATCTCTATGGTTTGTTTCCTATTGATGTAGACCTAAGCAGAGACTGGAACAAATCACTTTAATGGAAAGGGGTTGCCAAGCTTCCAAAAAACTTCGAGTTTCCTGAAATCTCAGCACACATTTTTTCCCAAAATCTTGATGACACTTACAGGTAATGATCAGTACCGCAATGCCACTTGGCTCACCAAATTTCGTTCTTCTAGGTTAAACCGTTCGTTGGCAGTAACAGTTTTAATTTTTAGGTTTCACTCTGTTTTCTCCTATATGGATACATGTAGTTGGAACTCTAAATCAAACACGGTTTGTGCTAGCTCTTTGCAACTTGACACAATAAAGTAGTTCCAAGTTCTATCTCTATGGTTTGTTTCCTATTGATGTAGCCCTAAGCAGAGACTGGCGCAAATCACTTACATAGAAAGGGGTTGCCAAGCTTCCAAAAAACTACGAGTTTCCTGAAATCTCAGCACACATTTTTTCACCCAATCTTGATGGCACTTACAGGTAATGATCAGTACCCCAATGCCACTTGGCTCACCAAATTTCGTTCTTCTAGGTTAAACCGTTGGTTGGCAGTAACAGTTTTAATTTTTAGGTTTCACTCTGTTTTCTCCTATATGGATACATGTAGTTGGAACTCTAAATCAAACACGGTTTGTGCTAGCTCTTTGAATCTTGACACAATAAAGTAGTTCCAAGATCTATCTCTATGGTTTGTTTCCTATTGATGTAGCCCTAAGCAAAGACCGGCACAAATCACTTTCATGGAAAGGGGTTGCCAAGCTTCCAAAAAACTTTGAGGTTCCTGAAATCTCAGCACACATCTTTCACCCAATCTTGATGACACTTTCAGGTAATGATCAGTACCCCAATCCCACTTGGCTCACCCAATTTCGTTCTTCTAGGTTATACTGTTCGTTTGCAGTAACAGTTTTAATTTTTAGGTTTCACTCTGTTTTCTCTTATATGGATACATATAGTTGGAACACTAAATCAAACACGGTTTGTGCTAGAACTTTGAAACTTGGCACAATAAGTAGTTCCAAATTCTATCTCTATGGTTTGTTTCCTATTGATGTAGCGCTAAGCAAAGACTGGCACAAATCACTTTCATGGAAAGGGGTTGCCAAGCTTCCAAAAAACTTCGAGTTTCCTGAAATCTCAGCACACATTTTTTCACCCTATCTTGTTGACACTTTCAGGTAATGATCAGTACCCCAATCCCACTTGGCTCACCAAATTTCGTTCTTCTAGGTTAAACCGTTCCTTGGCAGTAACAGTTTTAATTTTTAGGTTTCACTCTGTTTTCTCCTATATGGATACATGTAGTTGGAACTCTAAATCAAACACGGTTTGTGCTAGCTCTTTGAAACTTGACACCATAAAGTAGTTCCAAGATCTATCTCTATGGTTTGTTTCCTATTGATGTAGCCCTAAGCAAAGACCGGCACAAATCACTTTCATGGAAAGGGGTTGCCAAGCTTCCAAAAAACTTCGAGTTTCCTGAAATCTCAGCACACATTTTTCACCCAATCTTGATGACACATTCAGGTAATGATCAGTACCCCAATCCCACTAGGCTCACCAAATTTCGTTCTTCTAGGTTATACTGTTCGTTTGCAGTAACAGTTTTAATTTTTAGGTTTCACTCTGTTTTCTCCTATATGGATACATATAGTTGGAACTCTAAATCAAACACGGTTTGTGCTAGTTCTTTGAAACTTGACACAATAAGTAGTTCCAAGTTCTATCTCTATGGTTTCTTTCCTATTGATGTAGCCCTAAGCAAAGACTGGCGCAAATCACTTTCATGGAAAGGGGTTGCCAAGCTTCCAAAAAACTTCGAGTTTCCTGAAATCTCAGCATACATTTTTTCACCCTATCTTGTTGACACTTTCAGGTAATGATCAGTACCCCAATCCCACTTGGCTAACCAAATTTCGTTCTTCTAGTTTAAACCGTTCCTTGGCAGTAACAGTTTTAATTTTTAGGCATCACTCTGTTTTCTCCTATATGGATACATGTAGTTGGAACTCTAAATCAAACACGGTTTGTGCTAGCTCTTTGAAACTTGACACAATAAAGTAGTTCCAAGTTCTATCTCTACGGTTTGTTTCCTATTAATGTAGCCCTAAGCACAGACTGGCGCAAATCACTTTCATGGAAAGGGGTTGCCAAGCTTCCAAAAAGTACGAGTTTCCTGAAATCTCAGCACACATTTTTTCACCCAATCTTGATGACACTTACAGGTCATGATCAGTACCCCAATCCCACTTGGCTCACCTAATTTCGTTCTTCTAGGTTAAACCGTTCGTTGGCAGTAACAGTTTTAAATTTTAGGATTCACTCTGTTTTCTCCTATATGGATACATGTAGTTGGAACTCTAAATCAAACACGGTTTGTGCTAGCTCTTTGAAACTTGACACAATAAAGTAGTTCCAAGATCTATCTCTATGGTTTGTTTCCTATTGATGTAGCCCTAAGCAAAGACCGGCACAAATCACTTTCATGGAAAGGGGTTGCCAAGCTTCCAAAAAACTTTGAGGTTCCTGAAATCTCAGCACACATTTTTCACCCAATCTTGATGACACTTTCAGGTAATGATCAGTACCCCAATCCCACTTGGCTCACCAAATTTCGTTCTTCTAGGTTATACTGTTCGTTTGCAGTAACAGTTTTAATTTTTAGGTTTCACTCTGTTTTCTCTTATATGGATACATATAGTTGGAACACTAAATCAAACACGGTTTGTGCTAGAACTTTGAAACTTGGCACAATAAGTAGTTCCAAATTCTATCTCTATGGTTTGTTTCCTATTGATGTAGCGCTAAGCAAAGACTGGCACAAATCACTTTCATGGAAAGGGGTTGCCAAGCTTCCAAAAAACTTCGAGTTTCCTGAAATCTCAGCACACATTTTTTCACCCTATCTTGTTGACACTTTCAGGTAATGATCAGTACCCCAATCCCACTTGGCTCACCAAATTTCGTTCTTCTAGGTTAAACCGTTCCTTGGCAGTAACAGTTTTAATTTTTAGGTTTCACTCTGTTTTCTCCTATATGGATACATGTAGTTGGAACTCTAAATCAAACACGGTTTGTGCTAGCTCTTTGAAACTTGACACCATAAAGTAGTTCCAAGTTCTATCTCTATGGTTTGTTTCCTATTGATGTAGACCTAAGCAGAGACTGGCGCAAATCACTTGAATGGAAAGGGGTTGCCAAGCTTCCAAAAAACTTCGAGTTTCCTGAAATCTCAGGACATATTTTTTCCCAAAATCTTGATGACACTTACAGGTAATGATCAGAACCGCAATGCCACTTTGGCTCACCAAATTTCGTTCTTCTAGGTTAAACCGTTCCTTGGCAGTAACAGTTTTAATTTTTAGGTTTCACTCTGTTTTCTCCTATATGGATACATGTAGTTGGAACTCTAAATCAAACACGGTTTGTGCTAGCTCTTTGCAACTGGACACAATAAAGTAGTTCCAAGTTCTATCTCTATGGTTTGTTTCCTATTGATGTAGCCCTAAGCAGAGACTGGCGCAAATCACTTACATAGAAAGGGGTTGCCAAGCTTCCAAAAAACTACGAGTTTCCTGAAATCTCAGCACACATTTTTTCACCCAATCTTGATGGCACTTACAGGTAATGATCAGTACCCCAATGCCAGTTGGCTCACCAAATTTCGTTCTGCTAGGTTATACCGTTCTTTGGCAGTAACAGTTTTAATTTTTAGGTTTCACTCTGTTTTCTCCTATATGGATACATGTAGTTGGAACTCTAAAACAAACACGGTTTGTGCTAGCTCTTTGAAACTTGACACAATAAAGTGGTTCCAAGTTCTATCTCTACGGTTTGTTTCCTATTAATGTAGCCCTAAGCACAGACCGGCGAAAATCACTTTCATGGAAAGGGGTTGCCAAGCTTCCCAAAAGTACGAGTTTTATGAAATCTCAGCACACATTTTTTCACCCAATCTTGATGACACTTACAGGTAATGATCAGTACCCCAATGCCACTTGGCTCACCAAATTTCGTTCTTCTAGGTTAAACCGTTCGTTGGCAGTAACAGTTTTAATTTTTAGGTTTCACTCTGTTTTCTCCTATATGGATACATGTAGTTGGAACTCTAAATCAAACACGGTTTGTGCTAGCTCTTTGAAACTTGACACAATAAAGTAGTTCCAAGATCTATCTCTATGGTTTGTTTCCTATTGATGTAGCCCTAAGCAAAGACCGGCACAAATCACTTTCATGGAAAGGGGTTGCCAAGCTTCCAAAAAACTTCGAGTTTCCTGAAATCTCAGCACACATTTTTCACCCAATCTTGATGACACATTCAGGTAATGATCAGTACCCCAATCCCACTAGGCTCACCAAATTTCGTTCTTCTAGGTTATACTGTTCGTTTGCAGTAACAGTTTTAATTTTTAGGTTTCACTCTGTTTTCTCCTATATGGATACATATAGTTGGAACTCTAAATCAAACACGGTTTGTGCTAGTTCTTTGAAACTTGACACAATAAGTAGTTCCAAGTTCTATCTCTATGGTTTCTTTCCTATTGATGTAGCCCTAAGCAAAGACTGGCGCAAATCACTTTCATGGAAAGGGGTTGCCAAGCTTCCAAAAAACTTCGAGTTTCCTGAAATCTCAGCATACATTTTTTCACCCTATCTTGTTGACACTTTCAGGTAATAATCAGTACCCCAATCCCACTTGGCTAACCAAATTTCGTTCTTCTAGTTTAAACCGTTCCTTGGCAGTAACAGTTTTAATTTTTAGGCATCACTCTGTTTTCTCCTATATGGATACATGTATTTGGAACTCTAAATCAAACACGGTTTGTGCTAGCTCTTTGAAACTTGACACAATAAAGTAGTTCCAAGTTCTATCTCTACGGTTTGTTTCCTATTAATGTAGCCCTAAGCACAGACCGGCACAAATCACTTTCATGGAAAGGGGTTGCCAAGCTTCCAAAAAGTACGAGTTTCCTGAAATCTCAGCACACATTTTTTCACCCAATCTTGATGACACTTACAGGTAATGATCAGTACCGCAATGCCACTTGGCTCACCAAATTTCGTTCTTCTAGGTTAAACCGTTCGTTGGCAGTAACAGTTTTAAATTTTAGGATTCACTCTGTTTTCTCCTATATGGATACATGTATTTGGAACTCTAAATCAAACACGGTTTGTGCTAGCTCTTTGAATCTTGACACAATAAAGTAGTTCCAGGATCTATCTCTATGGTTTGTTTCCTATTGATGTAGCCCTAAGCAAAGACCGGCACAAATCACTTTCATGGAAAGGGGTTGCCAAGCTTCCAAAAAACTTTGAGGTTCCTGAAATCTCAGCACACATTTTTCACCCAATCTTGATGACACTTTCAGGTAATGATCAGTACCCCAATCCCACTTGGCTCACCCAATTTCGTTCTTCTAGGTTATACTGTTCGTTTGCAGTAACAGTTTTAATTTTTAGGTTTCACTCTGTTTTCTCTTATATGGATACATATAGTTGGAACACTAAATCAAACACGGTTTGTGCTAGAACTTTGAAACTTGGCACAATAAGTAGTTCCAAATTCTATCTCTATGGTTTGTTTCCTATTGATGTAGCGCTAAGCAAAGACTGGCACAAATCACTTTCATGGAAAGGGGTTGCCAAGCTTCCAAAAAACTTCGACTTTCCTGAAATCTCAGCACACATTTTTTCACCCTATCTTGTTGACACTTTCAGGTAATGATCAGTACCCCAATCCCACTTGGCTCACCAAATTTCGTTCTTCTAGGTTAAACCGTTCCTTGGCAGTAACAGTTTTAATTTTTAGGTTTCACTCTGTTTTCTCCTATATGGATACATGTATTTGGAACTCTAAATCAAACACGGTTTGTGCTAGCTCTTTGAAACTTGACACCATAAAGTAGTTCCAAGTTCTATCTCTATGGTTTGTTTCCTATTGATGTAGACCTAAGCAGAGACTGGCGCAAATCAGTTGAATGGAAAGGGGTTGCCAAGCTTCCAAAAAACTTCGAGTTTCCTGAAATCTCAGGACACATTTTTTCCCAAAATTTTGATGACACTTACAGGTAATGATCAGAACCGCAATGCCACTTTGGCTCACCAAATTTCGTTCTTCTAGGTTAAACCGTTCGTTGGCAGTAACAGTTTTAATTTTTAGGTTTCACTCTGTTTTCTCCTATATGGATATATGTAGTTGGAACTCTAAATCAAACACGGTTTGTGCTAGCTCTTTGCAACTGGACACAATAAAGTAGTTCCAAGTTCTATCTCTATGGTTTGTTTCCTATTGATGTAGCCCTAAGCAGAGACTGGCGCAAATCACTTACATAGAAAGGGGTTGCCAAGCTTCCAAAAAACTACGAGTTTCCTGAAATCTCAGCACACATTTTTTCACCCAATCTTGATGGCACTTACAGGTAATGATCAGTACCCCAATGCCAGTTGGCTCACCAAATTTCGTTCTGCTAGGTTATACCGTTCGTTGGCAGTAACAGTTTTAATTTTTAGGTTTCACTCTGTTTTCTCCTATATGGATACATGTAGTTGGAACTGTAAATCAAACACGGTTTGTGCTAGCTCTTTGAAACTTGACACAATAAAGTGGTTCCAAGTTGTATCTCTACGGTTTGTTTCCTATTAATGTAGCCCTAAGCACAGACCGGCGAAAATCACTTTCATGGAAAGGGGTTGCCAAGCTTCCCAAAAGTACGAGTTTTATGAAATCTCAGCACACATTTTTTCACCCAATCTTGATGACACTTACAGGTAATGATCAGTACCCCAATGCCACTTGGCTCACCAAATTTCGTTCTTCTAGGTTAAACCGTTCGTTGGCAGTAACAGTTTTAATTTTTAGGTTTCACTCTGTTTTCTCCTATATGGATACATGTAGTTGGAACTCTAAATCAAACACGGTTTGTGCTAGCTCTTTGAAACTTGACACAATAAAGTAGTTCCAAGATCTATCTCTATGGTTTGTTTCCTATTGATGTAGCCCTAAGCAAAGACCGGCACAAATCACTTTCATGGAAAGGGGTTGCCAAGCTTCCAAAAAACTTCGAGTTTCCTGAAATCTCAGCACACATTTTTTCCCAAAATCTTGATGACACTTACAGGTAATGATCAGTACCGCAATGCCACTTGGCTCACCAAATTTCGTTCTTCTAGGTTAAACCGTTCGTTGGCAGTAACAGTTTTAATTTTTAGGTTTCACTCTGTTTTCTCCTATATGGATACATGTAGTTGGAACTCTAAATCAAACACGGTTTGTGCTAGCTTTTTGCAACTTGACACAATAAAGTAGTTCCAAGTTCTATCTCTATGGTTTGTTTCCTATTGATGTAGCCCTAAGCAGAGACTGGCGCAAATCACTTACATAGAAAGGGGTTGCCAAGCTTCCAAAAAACTACGAGTTTCCTGAAACCTCAGCACACATTTTTTCACCCAATCTTGATGGCACTTACAGGTAATGATCAGTACCCCAATGACACTTTGCTCACCAAATTTCGTCCTTCTAGTTTAAACCGTTCGTTGGCAGTAACAGTTTTAATTTTTAGGTTTCACTCTGTTTTCTCCTATATGGATGCATGTAGTTGGAACTCTAAATCAAACACGGTTTATGCTAGCTCTTTGAAACTTGACACAATAAAGTAGTTCCAAGTTCTTTCTCTAAGGTTTGTTTCCTATTAATGTAGCCCTAAGCACAGACCGGCGCAAATCACTTTCATGGAAAGGGGTTGCCAAGCTTCCAAAAAGTACGAGTTTCCTGAAATCTCAGCACACATTTTTTCACCCAATCTTGATGACACTTACAGGTAATGATCAGTACCCCAATGCCACTTGGCTCACCAAATTTCGTTATTCTAGGTTAAACTGTTCGTTGGCAGTAACAGTTTGAATTTTTTAGTTTCACTCTGTTTTCTCCTATATGGATACATGTCGTTGGAACTATAAATCAAACAAGGTTTGTGCTAGCTCTTTGAAACTTGACACAATAAAGTAGTTCCAAGTTCTATCTCTACCGTTTGTTTCCTATTAATGTAGCCCTAAGCACAGACCGGCGCAAATCACGTTCATGGAAAGGGGTTGCCAAGCTTCCAAAAAGTACGAGTTTCCTGAAATCTCAGCACATATTTTTCACCCAATCTTGATGACACTTACAGGTCATGATCAGTACCCCAATGCCACTTGGCTCACCAAATTTCATTCTTCTAGGTTAAACCGTTCGTTGGCATTAACAGTTTAAATTTTTAGGTTTCACTCTGTTTTCTCCTATATGGATACATGTAGTTGGAACTCTAAATCAAACACGGTTTGTGCTAGCTCTTTGAAACTTGACACAATAAAGTAGTTCCAAGATCTATCTCTATGGTTTTTTTTCCTATTGATGTAGCCCTAAGCAAAGACTGGCACAAATCACTTTCATGGAAAGGGGTTGCCAAGCTTCCAAAAAACTTCGAGTTTCCTGAAATCTCAGCACACATTTTTTCACCCTAACTTGTTGACACTTTCAGGTAATGATCAGTACCCCAATCCCACTTGGCTCACCAAATTTCGTTCTTCTAGGTTAAACCGTTCCTTGGCAGTAACAGTTTTAATTTTTAGGCATCACTCTGTTTTCTCCTATATGGATACATGTAGTTGGAACTCTAAATCAAACACGGTTTGTGCTAGCTCTTTGAAACTTGACACAATAAAGTAGTTCCAAGTTCTATCTCTATGGTTTGTTTCCTATTGATGTAGACCTAAGGAGAGACTGGCGCAAATCACTTTAATGGAAAGGGGTTGCCAAGCTTCCAAAAAACTTCGAGTTTCCTGAAATCTCAGGACACATTTTTTCCCAAAATCTTGATGACACTTACAGGTAATGATCAGAACCGCAATGCCACTTTGGCTCACCAAATTTCGTTCTTCTAGGTTAAACCGTTCGTTGGCAGTAACAGTTTTAATTTTTAGGTTTCACTCTTATTTCTCCTATATGGATACATGTAGTTGGAACTCTAAATCAAACACGGTTTGTGGTAGCTCTTTGCAACTGGACACAATAAAGTAGTTCCAAGTTCTATCTCTATGGTTTGTTTCCTATTGATGTAGCCCTAAGCAGAGACTTGCGCAAATCACTTACATAGAAAGGGGTTGCCAAGCTTCCAAAAAACTACGAGTTTCCTGAAATCTCAGCACACATTTTTTCACCCAATCTTGATGGCACTTACAGGTAAAGATCAGTACCCCAATGCCACTTGGCTCACCAAATTTCGTTCTTCTAGGTTAAACCGTTCGTTGGCAGTAACAGTTTTAATTTTTAGGTTTCACTCTGTTTTCTCCTATATGGATACATGTAGTTGGAACTCTAAATCAAACACGGTTTGTGCTAGCTCTTTGAAACTTGACACAATAAAGTAGTTCCAAGTTCTATCTCTACGGTTTGTTTCCTATTAATGTAGCCCTAAGCACAGACCGGCGCAAATCACTTTCATGGAAAGGGGTTGCCAAGCTTCCAAAAAGTACGAGTTTTCTGAAATCTCAGCACACATTTTTTCACCCAATCTTGATGACACTTACATGTAATGATCAGTACCCCAATGCCACTTGGCTCACCAAATTTCGTTCTTCTAGGTTAAACCGGTCGTTGGCAGTAACAGTTTTAATTTTTAGGTTTCACTCTGTTTTCTCCTATATTTATACATGTAGTTGGAACTCTATATCAAACACGGTTTGTGCTAGCTCTTTGAAACTTGACACAATAAAGGAGTTCCAAGTTCTATCTCTATGGTTTGTTTCCTATTGATGTAGACCTAAGCAGAGACTGGCGCAAATCACTTTAATGGAAAGGGGTTGCCAAGCGTCCAAAAAACTTCGAGTTTCCTGAAATCTCAGCACACATTTTTTCCCAAAATCCTGATGACACTTACAGGTAATGATCAGTACCGCAATGCCACTTGGCTCACCAAATTTCGTTCTTCTAGGTTAAACCGTTCGTTGGCAGTAACAGTTTTAATTTTTAGGTTTCACTCTGTTTTCTCCTATATGGATACATGTAGTTGGAACTCTAAATCAAACACGGTTTGTGCTAGCTCTTTGAAACTTGACACAATAAAGTAGTTCCAAGTTCTATCTCTATGGTTTGTTTCCTATTGATGTAGCCCTAAGCAGAGACTGGCGCAAATCACTTACATAGAAAGGGGTTGCCAAGCTTCCAAAAAACTACGAGTTTCCTGAAATCTCAGCACACATTTTTTCACCCAATCTTGATGGCACTTACAGGTAATGATCAGTACCCCAATGCCAGTTGGCTCAACAAATTTCGTTCTTCTAGGTTATACTGTTCGTTGGCAGTAACAGTTTTAATTTTTAGGTTTCACTCTGTTTTCTCCTAAATGGATACATGTATTTGGAAGTCTAAATCAAACACGGTTTGTGCTAGCTCTTTGAAACTTGACACAATAAAGTGGTTCCAAGTTCTATCTCTACGGTTTGTTTCCTATTAATGTAGCCCTAAGCACAGACCGGCGCAAATCACTTTCATGGAAAGGGGTTGCCAAGCTTCCAAAAAGTACGAGTTTTATGAAATCTCAGCACACATTTTTTCACCCAATCTTGATGACACTTACAGGTAATGATCAGTACCCCAATGCCACTTGGCTCACCAAATTTCGTTCTTCTAGGTTAAACCATTCGTTGGCAGTAACAGTTTTAATTTTTAGGTTTCACTCTGTTTTCTCCTATATGGATACATGTAGTTGGAACTCTAAATCAAACACGGTTTGTGCTAGCTCTTTGAAACTTGACACAATAAAGTAGTTCCAAGTTCTATCTCTACGGTTTGTTTCCTATTAATGTAGCCCTAAGCACAGACCGGCGCAAATCACTTTCATGGAAAGGGGTTGCCAAGCTTCCAAAAAGTACGAGTTTCCTGAAATCTCAGCACACATTTTTTTACCCAAACTTGATGACACTTTCAGGTAATGATCAGTACCCCAATCCCGCTTGGCTCACCAAATTTCGTTCTTCTAAGTTATACTGTTCGTTTGCAGTAACAGTTTTAATTTTTAGGTTTCACTCTGTTTTCTCCTATATGGATACATATAGTTGGAACTCTAAATCAAACACGGTTTGTGCTAGCTCTTTGGAACTTGACACAATAAGTAGTTCCAAGTTCTATCTCTATGGTTTCTTTCCTATTGATGTAGCCCTAAGCAAAGACTGGCACAAATCACTTTCATGGAAAGGGGTTGCCAAGCTTCCAAAAAACTTCGAGTTTCCTGAAATCTCAGCACACATTTTTTCAACCTATCTTGTTGAAACTTTCAGGTAATGATCAGTACCCCAATCCCACTTGGCTCACCAAATTTCGTTCTTCTAGGTTAAACCGTTCCTTGGCAGTAACAGTTTTAATTTTTAGGTTTCACTCTGTTTTCTCCTATATGGATACATGTAGTTGGAACTCTAAATCAAACACGGTTTGTTCTAGGTCTTTGAAACTTGACACGATAAAGTAGTTCCAAGTTCTATCTCTGGGGTTTGATTCCTATTGATGTAGCCCTACGCAGAGACTGGCGCAAATCACTTTCATGGAAAGGGGTTGCCAAGCTTCCAAAAAACTTCAAGTTTCCTGAAATCTCAGCACACATTTTTTCTCCCAAACTTGATGACACTTACATGTAATGATCATACCGCAATGCCACTTGGCTCACCAAATTTCGTTCTTCTAGGTTAAACCGTTCGTTGGCAGTAAAAGTTTTAATTTTTAGGCATCACTCTGTTTTCTCCTATATGGATACATGTAGTTGGAACTCTAAATCAAACACGGTTTGTGCTAGCTCTTTGAAACTTGACACAATAAAGTAGTTCCAAGTTCTATCTCTATGGTTTGTTTCCTATTGATGTAGCCCTAAGCAGAGACTGGCGCAAATCACTTACATAGAAAGGGGTTGCCAAGCTTCCAAAAAACTACGAGTTTCATGAAATCTCAGCACACATTTTTTCACCCAATCTTGATGGCACTTACAGGTAATGATCAGTACCCCAATGCCACTTGGCTCACCAAATTTCGTTCTTCTAGGTTAAACCGTTCGTTGGCAGTAACAGTTTTAATTTTTAGGTTTCACTCTTTTTTCTCCTATATGGATACATGTAGTTGGAACTCTAAATCAAACACGGTTTGTGCTAGATCTTTGAAACTTGACACAATAAAGTAGTTCCAAGTTCTATCTCTATGGTTTGTTTCCTATTGATGTAGCCCTAAGCAGAGACTGGCGCAAATCACTTACATAGAAAGGGGTTGCCAATCTTCCAAAAAACTACGAGTTTCCTGAAATCTCAGCACACATTTTTTCACCCAATCTTGATGGCACTTACAGGTAATGATCAGTACCCCAATGCCAGTTGGCTCACCAAATTTCGTTCTGCTAGGTTATACCGTTCGTTGGCAGTAACAGTTTTAATTTTTAGGTTTCACTCTGTTTTCTCCTATATGGATACATGTATTTGGAAGTCTAAATCAAACACGGTTTGTGCTAGCTCTTTGAAACTTGACACAATAAAGTGGTTCCAAGTTCTATCTCTACGGTTTGTTTCCTATTAATGTAGCCCTAAGCACAGACCGGCGCAAATCACTTTCATGGAAAGGGGTTGCCAAGCTTCCAAAAAGTACGAGTTTTATGAAATCTCAGCACACATTTTTTCACCCAATCTTGATGACACTTACAGGTAATGATCAGTACCCCAATGCCACTTGGCTCACCAAATTTCGTTCTTCTAGGTTAAACCATTCGTTGGCAGTAACAGGTTTAATTTTTAGGTTTCACTCTGTTTTCTCCTATATGGATACATGTAGTTGGAACTCTAAATCAAACACGGTTTGTGCTAGCTCTTTGAAACTTGACACAATAAAGTAGTTCCAAGTTCTATCTCTACGGATTGTTTCCTATTAATGTAACCCTAAGAACAGACCGGCGCAAATCACTTTCATGGAAAGGGGTTGCCAAGCTTCCAAAAAGTACGAGTTTCCTGAAATCTCAGCACACATTTTTTTACCCAAACTTGATGACACTTTCAGGTAATGATCAGTACCCCAATCCCGCTTGGCTCACCAAATTTCGTTCTTCTAAGTTATACTGTTCGTTTGCAGTAACAGTTTTAATTTTTAGGTTTCACTCTGTTTTCTCCTATATGGATACATATAGTTGGAACTCTAAATCAAACACGGTTTGTGCTAGCTCTTTGGAACTTGACACAATAAGTAGTTCCGAGTTCTATCTCTATGGTTTCTTTCCTATTGATGTAGCCCTAAGCAAAGACTGGCACAAATCACTTTCATGGAAAGGGGTTGCCAAGCTTCCAAAAAACTTCGAGTTTCCTGAAATCTCAGCACACATTTTTTCACCTATCTTGTTGAAACTTTCAGGTAATGATCAGTACCCCAATCCCACTTGGCTCACCAAATTTCGTTCTTCTAGGTTAAACCGTTCCTTGGCAGTAACAGTTTTAATTTTTAGGTTTCACTCTGTTTTCTCCTATATGGATACATGTAGTTGGAACTCTAAATCAAACACGGTTTGTTCTAGCTCTTTGAAACTTGACACAATAAAGTAGTTCCAAGTTCTATCTCTGGGTTTGATTGCTATTGATGTAGCCCTACGCAGAGACTGGCGCAAATCACTTTCATGGAAATGGGTTGCCAAGCTTCCAAAAAACTTCGAGTTTCCTGAAATCTCAGCACACATTTTTTCTCCCAATCTTGATGACACTTACAGGTAATGATCAGTACCCCAATGCCACTTGGCTCACCAAATTTCGTTCTTCTAGGTTAAACTGGTCGTTGGCAGTAACAGTTTGAATTTTTAAGTTTCACTCTGTTTTCTCCTATATGGATACATGTCGTTGGAACTCTAAATCAAACAAGGTTTGTGCTAGCTCTTTGAAACTTGACACAATAAAGTAGTTCCAAGTTCTATCTCTACCGTTTGTTTCCTATTAATGTAGCCCTAAGCACAGACCGGCGCAAATCACGTTCATGGAAAGGGGTTGCCAAGCTTCCAAAAAGTACGAGTTTCCTGAAATCTCAGCACATATTTTTCACCCAATCTTGATGACACTTACAGGTCATGATCAGTACCCCAATGCAACTTGGCTCACCAAATTTCATTCTTCTAGGTTAAACCGTTCGTTGGCATTAACAGTTTAAATTTTTAGGTTTCACTCTGTTTTCTCCTATATGGATACATGTAGTTGGAACTCTAAATCAAACACGGTTTGTGCTAGCTCTTTGAAACTAGACACAATAAAGTAGTTCCAAGTTCTATCTCTATGGTTTGTTTCCTATTGATGTAGCCCTAAGCAGAGACTGGCGCAAATCACTTACATAGAAAGGGGTTGCCAAGCTTCCAAAAAACTACGAGTTTCATGAAATCTCAGCACACATTTTTTCACCCAATCTTGATGGCACTTACAGGTAATGATCAGTACCCCAATGCCACTTGGCTCACCAAATTTCGTTCTTCTAGGTTAAACCGTTCGTTGGCAGTAACAGTTTTAATTTTTAGGTTTCACTCTGTTTTCTCCTATATGGATACATGTAGTTGGAACTCTAAATCAAACACGGTTTGTGCTAGCTCTTTGAAACTTGACACAATAAAGTAGTTCCAAGTTCTATCTCTACCGTTTGTTTCCTATTAATGTAGCCCTAAGCACAGACCGGCGCAAATCACTTTCATGGAAAGGGGTTGCCAAGCTTCCAAAAAGTACGAGTTTTCTGAAATCTCAGCACACATTTTTTCACCCAATCTTGATGACACTTACAGGTAATGATCAGAACCCCAATGCCACTTGGCTCACCAAATTTTGTTCTTCTAGGTTAAACCGTTCGTTGGCAGTAACAGTTTTAATTTTTAGGTTTCACTCTGTTTTCTCCTATATGGATACATGTAGTTGGAACTCTAAATCAAACACGGTTTGTGCTAGCTCTTTGAAACTTGACACAATAAAGTAGTTCCAAGTTCTATCTCTACGGATTGTTTCCTATTAATGTAGCCCTAAGCACAGACCGGCGCAAATCACTTCCATGGAAAGGGGTTGCCAAGCTTCCAAAAAGTACGAGTTTCCTGAAATCTCAGCACACATTTTTCAACCAATCTTGATGACACTTACAGGTAATGATCAGTACCCCAATGCCACTTGGCTCACCAAATTTCATTCTTCTAGGTTAAACCGTTCGTTGGCAGTAACAGTTTAAATTTTTAGGTTTCACTCTGTTTTCTCCTATATGGATACATGTATTTGGAACTCTAAATCAAACACGGTTTGTGCTAGCTCTTTGAAACTTGACACAATAAAGTAGTTCCAGGATCTATCTCTATGGTTTGTTTCCTATTGATGTAGCCGTAAGCAAAGACTGGCGCAAATCATTTTCATGGAAAGGGGTTGCCAAGCTTCCAAAAAACTTCGAGTTTCCTGAAATCTCAGCACACATTTTTCACCCAATCTTGATGACACTTTCAGGTAATGATCAGTACCCTATTGCCACTTGGCTCACCAAATTTCGTTCTTCTAGGTTAAACCGTTCGTTGGCAGTAACAGTTTTAATTTTTAGGTTTCACTCTGTTTTCTCCTATATGGATACATGTAGTTGGAACTCTAAATCAAACACGGTTTGTGCTAGCTCTTTGAAACTTGACACAATAAAGTAGTTCCAAGATCTATCTCTATGGTTTGTTTCCTATTGATGTAGCCCTAAGCAAAGACCGGCACAAATCACTTTCATGGAAAGGGGTTGAAAAGCTTCCAAAAAACTTCGAGGTTCCTGAAATCTCAGCACACATTTTTCACCCAATCTTGATGACACTTTCAGGTAATGATCAGTACCCGAATCCCACTTGGCTCACCAAATTTCATTCTTCTAGGTTATACTGTTCGTTTGCAGTAACAGTTTTAATTTTTAGGTTTCAATCTGTTGTCTCCTATATGGATACATGTAGTTGGAACTCTAAATCAAACACGGTTTGTGCTAGCTCTTTGCAACTTGACACAATAAAGTAGTTCCAAGTTCTATCTCTATGGTTTGTTTCCTATTGATGTAGCCCTAAGCAAAGACTGGCGCAAATCACTTTCATGGAAAGGGGTTGCCAAGCTTCCAAAAAACTTCGAGGTTCCTGAAATCTCAGCACACATTTTTCACCCAGTCTTGATGACACTTTCAGGTAATGATCAGTACCCCAATCTCACTTGGCTCACCAAATTTCGTTCTTCTAGGTTAAACCGTTCGTTGGCAGTAACAGTTTTAATTTTTAGGTTTCACTCTGTTTTCTCCTATATGGATACATGTAGTTGGAACTCTAAATCAAACACGGTTTGTGCTAGCTCTTTGAAACTTGACACAATAAAGTAGTTCCAAGTTCTATCTCTACCGTTTGTTTCCTATTAATGTAGCCCTAAGCACAGACCGGCGCAAATCACATTCATGAAAAGGGGTTGCCAAGCTTCCAAAAAGTTCGAGTTTCCTAAAATCTCAGCAAACTATTTTCACCCAATCTTGATGACACTTTCAGGTAATGATCAGTACCCCAATCCCACTTGGCTCACCAAATTTCGTTCTTCTAGGTTAAACCGTTCGTTGGCAGTAACAGTTTTTATTTTTAGGTTTCACTCTGTTTTCTCCTATATGAATACATATAGTTGGAACTCTAAATCAAACACGGTTTTTGCTAGCTCTTTGAAACTTGACACAGTAAAGAAGTTCCACGTTCTATCTCTATGGTTTGTTTCCTATTGTTGTAGCCCTAAGCAGAGATTGGCGCAAATCACTTTCATAGAAAGGAGTTGCCAAGCTTCCAAAAAGTACGAGTTTCCTGAAATCTCAGCACACATTTTTTCACCCAATCCCGATGGCACTTACAGGTAATGATCAGTACCCCAATGCCACTTGGCTCACCAAATTTCGTTCTTCTAGGTTAAACCATTCGTTGGCAGTAACAGTTTTAATTTTTTGTTTTCACTTTGTTTTCTCCTATATGGATACATGTAGTTGGAACTCTAAATCAAACACGGTTTGTGCTAGCTCTTTGAAACTTGACACAATAAAGTAGTTCCAAGTTCTATCTCTACGGTTTGTTTCCTATTAATGTAGCCCTAAGCACAGACCGGCGCAAATCACTTTCATGGAAAGGTGTTGCCAAGCTTCCAAAAAGTACAAGTTTCCTGAAATCTCAGCACACATTTTTCTCCGAAACTTGATGACACTTACAGGTAATGATCAGTACCGCAAAGCCACTTGGCTCACCAAATTTCGTTCTTCTAGGTTAAACCGTTCGTTGGCAGTAACAGTTTAAATTTTTAGGTTTCACTTTGTTTTCTCCTATATGGATACATGTAGTTGGACTCTAAATCAAACACGGTTTGTGCTAGCTCTTTGAAACTTGACACAATAAAGTAGTTCCAGGATCTATCTCTATGGTTTGTTTCCTATTGATGTAGCCCTAAGCAAAGACTGGCGCAAATCATTTTCATGGAAAGGGGTTGCCAAGCTTCCAAAAAACTTCGAGGTTTCTGAAATCTCAGCAAACGATTTTCACCCAATCTTGATGACACTTTCAGGTAATGATCAGTACTCCAATCCCACTTGGCTCACCAAATTTCGTTCTTCTAGGTTAAACCGTTCGTTGGCAGTAACAGTTTTTATTTTTAGGTTTCACTCTGTTTTCTCCTATATGGATACATATAGTTGGAACTCTAAATCAAACACGGTTTTTGCTAGCTCTTTGAAACTTGACACAGTAAAGAAGTTCCAAGTTCTATCTCTATGGTTTTTTTCCTATTGTTGTAGCCCTAAGCAGAGACTGGCGCAAATCACTTTCATAGAAAGGGGTTGCCAAGCTTCCAAAAAGTACGAGTTTCCTGAAATTTCAACACATTTTTTCACCCAATCTCGATGGCACTTACAGGTAATGATCAGGACGCCAATGCCACTTGGCTCACCAAATTTCATTCTTCTAGGTTAAACCATTCGTTGGCAGTAACAGTTTTAATTTTTAGTTTTCACTTTGTTTTCTCCTATATGGATACATGTAGTTGGAACTCTAAATCAAACACGGTTTGTGCTAGCTCTTTGAAACTTGACACAATAAAGTAGTTCCAAGTTCTATCTCTACCGTTTGTTTCCTTTTAATGTAGCCCTAAGCACAGACCGGCGCAAATCACTTTCATGGAAAGGGGTTGCCAAGCTTCCAAAAAGTACGAGTTTCCTGAAATCTCAGCACACATTTTTCAACCAATCTTGATGACACTTACAGGTAATGATCAGTACCCCAATGCCACTTGGCTCACCAAATTTCATTCTTCTAGGTTAAACCGTTCGTTGGCAGTAACAGTTTAAATTTTTAGGTTTCACTTTGTTTTCTCCTATATGGATACATGTAGTTGGAACTCTAAATCAAACACGGTTTGTGCTAGCTCTTTGAAACTTGACACAATAAAGTAGTTCCAGGATCTATCTCTATGGTTTGTTTCCTATTGATGTAGCCCTAAGCAAAGACTGGCGCAAATCATTTTCATGGAAAGGGGTTGCCACGCTTCCAAAAAACTTCGAGGTTCCTGAAATCTCAGCAAACTATTTTCACCCAATCTTGATGACACTTTCAGGTAATGATCAGTACTCCAATCCCACTTGGCTCACCAAATTTCGTTCTTCTAGGTTAAACCGTTCGTTGGCAGTAACAGTTTAAATTTTTAGGTTTCACTCTGTTTTCTCCTATATGGATACATATAGTTGGAACTCTAAATCAAACACGGTTTTTGCTAGCTCTTTGAAACTTGACACAGTAAAGAAGTTCCAAGTTCTATCTCTATGGTTTGTTTCCTATTGTTGTAGCCCTAAGCAGAGACTGGCGCAAATCACTTTCATAGAAAGGGGTTGCCAAGCTTCCAAAAAGTACGAGTTTCCTGAAGTTTCAGCACACATTTTTTCACCCAATCTCGATGGCACTTACAGGTAATGATCAGGACCCCAATGCCACTTGGCTCACCAAATTTCATTCTTCTAGGTTAAACCATTCGTTGGCAGTAACAGTTTTAATTTTTAGTTTTCACTTTGTTTTCTCCTATATGGATACATGTAGTTGGAACTCTAAATCAAACACGGTTTGTGCTAGCTCTTTGAAACTTGACACAATAAAGTAGTTCCAAGTTCTATCTCTACCGTTTGTTTCCTTTTAATGTAGCCCTAAGCACAGACCGGCGCAAATCACTTTCATAGAAAGGGGTTGCCAAGCTTCCAAAAAGTACGAGTTTCCTGAAATCTCAGCACACATTTTTCAACCAATCTTGATGACACTTACAGGTAATGATCAGTACCCCAATGCCACTTGGCTCACCAAATTTCATTCTTCTAGGTTAAACCGTTCGTTGGCAGTAACAGTTTAAATTTTTAGGTTTCACTCTGTTTTCTCCTATATGGATACATGTAGTTGGAACTCTAAATCAAACACGGTTTGTGCTAGCTCTTTGAAACTTGACACAATAAAGTAGTTCCAAGTTCTATCTCTATGGTTTGTTTCCTATTGATGTCGACCTAAGCAGAGACTGGCGCAAATCACTTTAATGGAAAGGGGTTGCCAAGCTTACAAAAAGTACGAGTTTCCTGAAATCTCAGCACACATTTTTCAACCAATCTTGATGACACTTACAGGTAATGATCAGTACCCCAATGCCACTTGGCTCACCAAATTTCATTCTTCTAGGTTAAACCGTTCGTTGGCAGTAACAGTTTAAATTTTTAGGTTTCACTCTGTTTTCTCCTATATGGATACATGTAGTTGGAACTCTAAATCAAACACGGTTTGTGCTAGCTCTTTGCAACTTGACACAATAAAGTAGTTCCATGTTCTATCTCTATGGTTTGTTTCCTATTGATGTAGCCCTAAGCAGAGACTGGCGCAAATCACTTTAATGGAAAGGGGTTGCCAAGCTTCCAAAAATCTTCGAGTTTCCTGAAATCTCAGCACACATTTTTTCCACCAATCTTGATGACTCTTTCAGGTAATGATCAGTACCCCAATCCCACTTGGCTCACCAAATTTCGTTCTTCTATGTTAAACCGTTCGTTGGCAGTAACAGTTTTAATTTTTAGGCTTCACTCTGTTTTCTCCTATATGGATATATGTAGTTGGAACTCTAAATCAAACACGGTTTGTGCTAGCTCTTTGAAACTTGACACAATAAAGTAGTTCCAAGTTCTATCTCTACGGTTTGTTTCCTATTAATGTAGCCCTAAGCACAGACCGGCGCAAATCACTTTCATGGAAAGGGGTTGCCAAGCTTCCAAAAAGTACGAGTTTTCTGAAATCTCAGCACACATTTTTTCACCCAATCTTGATGACACTTACAGGTAATGATGAGTACCCCAATGCCACTTGGCTCACCAAATTTCGTTCTTCTAGGTTAAACCGTTCGTTGGCAGTAACAGTTTTAATTTTTAGGTTTCACTCTGTTTTCTCCTATATGGATACATGTAGTTGGAACTCTAAATCAAACACGGTTTGTGCTAGCTCTTTGAAACTTGACACAATAAAGTAGTTCCAAGTTCTATCTCTATGGTTTGTTTCCTATTGATGTAGACCTAAGCAGAGACTGGCGCAAATCACTTTAATGGAAAGGGGTTGCCAAGCTTCCAAAAACCTTCGAGTTTCCTGAAATCTCAGCACACATTTTTTCACCCAATCTTGATGGCACTTACAGGTAATGATCAGTACCCCAATGCCAGTTAGCTAACCAAATTTCGTTCTGCTAGGTTATACCGTTCGTTGGCAGTAACAGTTTTAATTTTTAGGTTTCACTCTGTTTTCTCCTATATGGATACATGTATTTGGAAGTCTAAATCAAACACGGTTTGTGATAGCTCTTTGAAACTTGACACAATAAAGTGGTTCCAAGTTCTATCTCTTCGATTTGTTTCCTATTAATGTAGCCCTAAGCACAGACCGGCGCAAATCACTTTCATGGAAAGGGGTTGCCAAGCTTCCAAAAAGTACGAGTTTTATGAAATCTCAGCACACATTTTTTCACCCAATCTTGATGACACTTACAGGTAATGATCAGTACCCCAATCCCACTTGGCTCACCAAATTTTGTTCTTCTAGATTAAACCGTTCGTTGGCAGTAACAGTTTTTATTTTTAGGTTTCACTCTGTTTTCTCCTATATGAATACATATAGTTGGAACTCTAAATCAAACACGGTTTTTGCTAGCTCTTTGAAACTTGACACAGTAAAGAAGTTCCACGTTCTATCTCTATGGTTTGTTTCCTATTGTTGTAGCCCTAAGCAGAGATTGGCGCAAATCACTTTCATAGAAAGGGGTTGCCAAGCTTCCAAAAAGTACGAGTTTCCTGAAATCTCAGCACACATTTTTCAACCAATCTTGATGACACTTACAGGTAATGATCAGTACCCCAATGCCACTTGGCTCACCAAATTTCATTCTTCTAGGTTAAACCGTTCGTTGGCAGTAACAGTTTAAATTTTTAGGTTTCACTTTGTTTTCTCCTATATGGATACATGTAGTTGGACTCTAAATCAAACACGGTTTGTGCTAGCTCTTTGAAACTTGACACAATAAAGTAGTTCCAGGATCTATCTCTATGGTTTGTTTCCTATTGATGTAGCCCTAAGCAAAGACTGGCGCAAATCATTTTCATGGAAAGGGGTTGCCAAGCTTCCAAAAAACTTCGAGGTTTCTGAAATCTCAGCAAACGATTTTCACCCAATCTTGATGACACTTTCAGGTAATGATCAGTACTCCAATCCCACTTGGCTCACCAAATTTCGTTCTTCTAGGTTAAACCGTTCGTTGGCAGTAACAGTTTTTATTTTTAGGTTTCACTCTGTTTTCTCCTATATGGATACATATAGTTGGAACTCTAAATCAAACACGGTTTTTGCTAGCTCTTTGAAACTTGACACAGTAAAGAAGTTCCAAGTTCTATCTCTATGGTTTGTTTCCTATTGTTGTAGCCCTAAGCAGAGACTGGCGCAAATCACTTTCATAGAAAGGGGTTGCCAAGCTTCCAAAAAGTACGAGTTTCCTGAAATTTCAGCACACATTTTTTCACCCAATCTCGATGGCACTTACAGGTAATGATCAGGACGCCAATGCCACTTGGCTCACCAAATTTCATTCTTCTAGGTTAAACCATTCGTTGGCAGTAACAGTTTTAATTTTTAGTTTTCACTTTGTTTTCTCCTATATGGATACATGTAGTTGGAACTCTAAATCAAACACGGTTTGTGCTAGCTCTTTGAAACTTGACACAATAAAGTAGTTCCAAGTTCTATCTCTACCGTTTGTTTCCTTTTAATGTAGCCCTAAGCACAGACCGGCGCAAATCACTTTCATGGAAAGGGGTTGCCAAGCTTCCAAAAAGTACGAGTTTCCTGAAATCTCAGCACACATTTTTCAACCAATCTTGATGACACTTACAGGTAATGATCAGTACCCCAATGCCACTTGGCTCACCAAATTTCATTCTTCTAGGTTAAACCGTTCGTTGGCAGTAACAGGTTAAATTTTTAGGTTTCACTTTGTTTTCTCCTATATGGATACATGTAGTTGGAACTCTAAATCAAACACGGTTTGTGCTAGCTCTTTGAAACTTTACACAATAAAGTAGTTCCAGGATCTATCTCTATGGTTTGTTTCCTATTGATGTAGCCCTAAGCAAAGACTGGCGCAAATCATTTTCATGGAAAGGGGTTGCCACGCTTCCAAAAAACTTCGAGGTTCCTGAAATCTCAGCAAACTATTTTCACCCAATCTTGATGACACTTTCAGGTAATGATCAGTACTCCAATCCCACTTGGCTCACCAAATTTCGTTCTTCTAGGTTAAACCGTTCGTTGGCAGTAACAGTTTAAATTTTTAGGTTTCACTCTGTTTTCTCCTATATGGATACATATAGTTGGAACTCTAAATCAAACACGGTTTTTGCTAGCTCTTTGAAACTTGACACAGTAAAGAAGTTCCAAGTTCTATCTCTATGGTTTGTTTCCTATTGTTGTAGCCCTAAGCAGAGACTGGCGCAAATCACTTTCATAGAAAGGGGTTGCCAAGCTTCCAAAAAGTACGAGTTTCCTGAAGTTTCAGCACACATTTTTTCACCCAATCTCGATGGCACTTACAGGTAATGATCAGGACCCCAATGCCACTTGGCTCACCAAATTTCATTCTTCTAGGTTAAACCATTCGTTGGCAGTAACAGTTTTAATTTTTAGTTTTCACTTTGTTTTCTCCTATATGGATACATGTAGTTGGAACTCTAAATCAAACACGGTTTGTGCTAGCTCTTTGAAACTTGACACAATAAAGTAGTTCCAAGTTCTATCTCTACCGTTTGTTTCCTTTTAATGTAGCCCTAAGCACAGACCGGCGCAAAACACTTTCATGGAAAGGGGTTGCCAAGCTTCCAAAAAGTACGAGTTTCCTGAAATCTCAGCACACATTTTTCAACCAATCTTGATGACACTTACAGGTAATGATCAGTACCCCAATGCCACTTGGCTCACCAAATTTCATTCTTCTAGGTTAAACCGTTCGTTGGCAGTAACAGTTTAAATTTTTAGGTTTCACTCTGTTTTCTCCTATATGGATACATGTAGTTGGAACTCTAAATCAAACACGGTTTGTGCTAGCTCTTTGAAACTTGACACAATAAAGTAGTTCCAGGATCTATCTCTATGGTTTGTTTCCTATTGATGTTCTCCTAAGCAAAGACTGGCGCAAATCATTTTCATGGAAAGGGGTTGCCAAGCTTCCAAAAAACTTCGAGGTTCCTGAAATCTCATCAAACTATTTTCACCCAATCTTGATCACACTTTCAGGTAATGATCAGTACCCCAATCCCACTTGGCTCACCAAATTTCGTTCTTCTAGGTTAAACCGTTCGTTGGCAGTAACAGTTTTAATTTTTAGGTTTCACTCTGTTTTCTCCTATATGGATACATGTAGTTGGAACTCTAAATCAAACACGGTTTGTGCTAGCTCTTTGAAACTTGACACAATAAAGTAGTTCCAAGTTCTATCTCTATGGTTTGTTTCCTATTGATGTAGACCTAAGCAGAGACTGGCGCAAATCACTTTAATGGAAAGGGGTTGCCAAGCTTACAAAAAGTACGAGTTTCCTGAAATCTCAGCACACATTTTTCAACCAATCTTGATGACACTTACAGGTAATGATCAGTACCCCAATGCCACTTGGCTCACCAAATTTCATTCTTCTAGGTTAAACCGTTCGTTGGCAGTAACAGTTTAAATTTTTAGGTTTCACTCTGTTTTCTCCTATATGGATACATGTAGTTGGAACTCTAAATCAAACACGGTTTGTGCTAGCTCTTTGCAACTTGACACAATAAAGTAGTTCCATGTTCTATCTCTATGGTTTGTTTCCTATTGATGTAGCCCTAAGCAGAGACTGGCGCAAATCACTTTAATGGAAAGGGGTTGCCAAGCTTCCAAAAATCTTCGAGTTTCCTGAAATCTCAGCACACATTTTTTCCACCAATCTTGATGACTCTTTCAGGTAATGATCAGTACCCCAATCCCACTTGGCTCACCAAATTTCGTTCTTCTATGTTAAACCGTTCGTTGGCAGTAACAGTTTTAATTTTTAGGCTTCACTCTGTTTTCTCCTATATGGATATATGTAGTTGGAACTCTAAATCAAACACGGTTTGTGCTAGCTCTTTGAAACTTGACACAATAAAGTAGTTCCAAGTTCTATCTCTACGGTTTGTTTCCTATTAATGTAGCCCTAAGCACAGACCGGCGCAAATCACTTTCATGGAAAGGGGTTGCCAAGCTTCCAAAAAGTACGAGTTTTCTGAAATCTCAGCACACATTTTTTCACCCAATCTTGATGACACTTACAGGTAATGATGAGTACCCCAATGCCACTTGGCTCACCAAATTTCGTTCTTCTAGGTTAAACCGTTCGTTGGCAGTAACAGTTTTAATTTTTAGGTTTCACTCTGTTTTCTCCTATATGGATACATGTAGTTGGAACTCTAAATCAAACACGGTTTGTGCTAGCTCTTTGAAACTTGACACAATAAAGTAGTTCCAAGTTCTATCTCTATGGTTTGTTTCCTATTGATGTAGACCTAAGCAGAGACTGGCGCAAATCACTTTAATGGAAAGGGGTTGCCAAGCTTCCAAAAACCTTCGAGTTTCCTGAAATCTCAGCACACATTTTTTCACCCAATCTTGATGGCACTTACAGGTAATGATCAGTACCCCAATGCCAGTTAGCTAACCAAATTTCGTTCTGCTAGGTTATACCGTTCGTTGGCAGTAACAGTTTTAATTTTTAGGTTTCACTCTGTTTTCTCCTATATGGATACATGTATTTGGAAGTCTAAATCAAACACGGTTTGTGCTAGCTCTTTGAAACTTGACACAATAAAGTGGTTCCAAGTTCTATCTCTTCGATTTGTTTCCTATTAATGTAGCCCTAAGCACAGACCGGCGCAAATCACTTTCATGGAAAGGGGTTGCCAAGCTTCCAAAAAGTACGAGTTTTATGAAATCTCAGCACACATTTTTTCACCCAATCTTGATGACACTTACAGGTAATGATCAGTACCCCAATCCCACTTGGCTCATCAAATTTTGTTCTTCTAGATTAAACCGTTCGTTGGCAGTAACAGTTTTTATTTTTAGGTTTCACTCTGTTTTCTCCTATATGAATACATATAGTTGGAACTCTAAATCAAACACGGTTTTTGCTAGCTCTTTGAAACTTGACACAGTAAAGAAGTTCCACGTTCTATCTCTATGGTTTGTTTCCTATTGTTGTAGCCCTAAGCAGAGATTGGCGCAAATCACTTTCATAGAAAGGGGTTGCCAAGCTTCCAAAAAGTACGAGTTTCCTGAAATCTCAGCACACATTTTTTCACCCAATCCCGATGGCACTTACAGGTAATGATCAGTACCCCAATGCCACTTGGCTCACCAAATTTCGTTCTTCTAGGTTAAACCATTCGTTGGCAGTAACAGTTTTAATTTTTTGTTTTCACTTTGTTTTCTCCTATATGGATACATGTAGTTGGAACTCTAAATCAAACACGGTTTGTGCTAGCTCTTTGAAACTTGACACAATAAAGTAGTTCCAAGTTCTATCTCTACGGTTTGTTTCCTATTAATGTAGCCCTAAGCACAGACCGGCGCAAATCACTTTCATGGAAAGGTGTTGCCAAGCTTCCAAAAAGTACAAGTTTCCTGAAATCTCAGCACACATTTTTCAACCAATCTTGATGACACTTACAGGTAATGATCAGTACCCCAATGCCACTTGGCTCACCAAATTTCATTCTTCTAGGTTAAACCGTTCGTTGGCAGTAACAGTTTAAATTTTTAGGTTTCACTTTGTTTTCTCCTATATGGATACATGTAGTTGGACTCTAAATCAAACACGGTTTGTGCTAGCTCTTTGAAACTTGACACAATAAAGTAGTTCCAGGATCTATCTCTATGGTTTGTTTCCTATTGATGTAGCCCTAAGCAAAGACTGGCGCAAATCATTTTCATGGAAAGGGGTTGCCAAGCTTCCAAAAAACTTCGAGGTTCCTGAAATCTCAGCAAACGATTTTCACCCAATCTTGATGACACTTTCAGGTAATGATCAGTACTCCAATCCCACTTGGCTCACCAAATTTCGTTCTTCTAGGTTAAACCGTTCGTTGGCAGTAACAGTTTTTATTTTTAGGTTTCACTCTGTTTTCTCCTATATGGATACATATAGTTGGAACTCTAAATCAAACACGGTTTTTGCTAGCTCTTTGAAACTTGGCACAGTAAAGAAGTTCCAAGTTCTATCTCTATGGTTTGTTTCCTATTGTTGTAGCCCTAAGCAGAGACTGGCGCAAATCACTTTCATAGAAAGGGGTTGCCAAGCTTCCAAAAAGTACGAGTTTCCTGAAATTTCAGCACACATTTTTTCACCCAATCTCGATGGCACTTACAGGTAATGATCAGGACGCCAATGCCACTTGGCTCACCAAATTTCATTCTTCTAGGTTAAACCATTCGTTGGCAGTAACAGTTTTAATTTTTAGTTTTCACTTTGTTTTCTCCTATATGGATACATGTAGTTGGAACTCTAAATCAAACACGGTTTGTGCTAGCTCTTTGAAACTTGACACAATAAAGTAGTTCCAAGTTCTATCTCTACCGTTTGTTTCCTTTTAATGTAGCCCTAAGCACAGACCGGCGCAAATCACTTTCATGGAAAGGGGTTGCCAAGCTTCCAAAAAGTACGAGTTTCCTGAAATTTCAACACATTTTTTCACCCAATCTCGATGGCACTTACAGGTAATGATCAGGACGCCAATGCCACTTGGCTCACCAAATTTCATTCTTCTAGGTTAAACCATTCGTTGGCAGTAACAGTTTTAATTTTTAGTTTTCACTTTGTTTTCTCCTATATGGATACATGTAGTTGGAACTCTAAATCAAACACGGTTTGTGCTAGCTCTTTGAAACTTGACACAATAAAGTAGTTCCAAGTTCTATCTCTACCGTTTGTTTCCTTTTAATGTAGCCCTAAGCACAGACCGGCGCAAATCACTTTCATGGAAAGGGGTTGCCAAGCTTCCAAAAAGTACGAGTTTCCTGAAATCTCAGCACACATTTTTCAACCAATCTTGATGACACTTACAGGTAATGATCAGTACCCCAATGCCACTTGGCTCACCAAATTTCATTCTTCTAGGTTAAACCGTTCGTTGGCAGTAACAGTTTAAATTTTTAGGTTTCACTTTGTTTTCTCCTATATGGATACATGTAGTTGGAACTCTAAATCAAACACGGTTTGTGCTAGCTCTTTGAAACTTGACACAACAAAGTAGTTCCATGATCTATCTCTATGGTTTGTTTCCTATTGATGTAGCCCTAAGCAAAGACTGGCGCAAATCATTTTCATGGAAAGGGGTTGCCACGCTTCCAAAAAACTTCGAGGTTCCTGAAATCTCAGCAAACTATTTTCACCCAATCTTGATGACACTTTCAGGTAATGATCAGTACTCCAATCCCACTTGGCTCACCAAATTTCGTTCTTCTAGGTTAAACCGTTCGTTGGCAGTAACAGTTTTTATTTTTAGGTTTCACTCTGTTTTCTCCTATATGGATACATATAGTTGGAACTCTAAATCAAACACGGTTTTTGCTAGCTCTTTGAAACTTGACACAGTAAAGAAGTTCCAAGTTCTATCTCTATGGTTTGTTTCCTATTGTTGTAGCCCTAAGCAGAGACTGGCGCAAATCACTTTCATAGAAAGGGGTTGCCAAGCTTCCAAAAAGTACGAGTTTCCTGAAATTTCAGCACACATTTTTTCACCCAATCTCGATGGCACTTACAGGTAATGATCAGGACCCCAATGCCACTTGGCTCACCAAATTTCATTCTTCTAGGTTAAACCATTCGTTGGCAGTAACAGTTTTAATTTTTAGTTTTCACTTTGTTTTCTCCTATATGGATACATGTAGTTGGAACTCTAAATCAAACACGGTTTGTGCTAGCTCTTTGAAACTTGACATAATAAAGTAGTTCCAAGTTCTATCTCTACCGTTTGTTTCCTTTTAATGTAGCCCTAAGCACAGACCGGCGCAAATCACTTTCATGGAAAGGGGTTGCCAAGCTTCCAAAAAGTACGAGTTTCCTGAAATCTCAGCACACATTTTTCAACCAATCTTGATGACACTTACAGGTAATGATCAGTACCCCAATGCCACTTGGCTCACCAAATTTCATTCTTCTAGGTTAAACCGTTCGTTGGCAGTAACAGTTTAAATTTTTAGGTTTCACTCTGTTTTCTCCTATATGGATACATGTAGTTGGAACTCTAAATCAAACACGGTTTGTGCTAGCTCTTTGAAACTTGACATAATAAAGTAGTTCCAAGTTCTATCTCTATGGTTTGTTTCCTATTGATGTAGCCCTAAGCAAAGACTGGCGCAAATCACTTTCATAGAAAGGGGTTGCCAAGCTTCCAAAAAACTTCCAGTTTCCTGAAATCTCAGCACACATTTTTTCACCCTATCTTGTTGACACTTTCAGGTAATGATCAGTACCCCAATCACACTTGGCTCAACAAATTTCGTTCTTCTAGGTTAAACCGTTCGTTGGCAGTAACAGTTTTAATTTTTAGGCATCACTCTGTTTTCTCCTATATGGATACATGTAGTTGGAACTCTAAATAGAACACGGTTTGTGCTAGCTCTTTGAAACTTGACACAATAAAGTAGTTCCAAGTTCTATCTCTATGGTTTGTTTCCTATTGATGTAGACCTAAGCAGAGACTGGCGCAAATCACTTTCATGGAAAGGGGTTGCCAAGCTTCCAAAAAACTTCGAGTTTCCTGAAATCTCAGCACACATTTTTTCCCAAAATCTTGATGACACTTACAGGTAATGGTCAGTACCGCAATGCCACTTGGCTCACCAAATTTCGTTCTTCTAGGTTAAACCGTTCGTTGGCAGTAACAGTTTTAATTTTTAGGTTTCACTCTGTTTTCTCCTATATGGATACATGTAGTTGCAACTCTAAATCAAACACGGTTTGTGCTAGCTCTTTGAAACTTGACACAATAAAGTAGTTCCAAGTTCTATCTCTATGGTTTGTTTCCTATTGATGTAGCCCTAAGCAGAGACTGGCACAAATCACTTTAATGGAAAGGGGTTGCCAAGCTTCCAAAAAACTTCGAGTTTCCTGAAATCTCAGCACACATTTTTTCCACCAATCTTGATGACTCTTTCAGGTAATGATCAGTACCCCAATCCCACTTGGCTCACCAAATTTCGTTCTTCTAGGTTAAACCGTTCGTTGGCAGTAACAGTTTAAATTTTTAGGTTTCACTCTGTTTTCTCCTATGAGGATATATATACTTGGAAGTCTAAATCAAACACGGTTTGTGCTAGCTCTTTGAAACTTGACACAATAAAGTAGTTCCATGATCTATCTCTATGGTTTGTTTCCTATCGATGTAGCCCTAAGCAGAGACTGGCGCAAATCACTTTAATGGAAAGGGGTTGCCAAGCTTCCAAAAAACTTCGAGTTTCCTGAAATCTCAGCAAACTATTTTCACCCAATCTTGATGACACTTTCAGGTAATAATCAGTACCCCAATCCCACTTTGCTCACCAAATTTTGTTTTTCTAGGTTAAACCGTTCGTTGGCAGTAACAGTTTTTATTTTTAGGTTTCACTCTGTTTTCTCCTATATGGATACATATAGTTGGAACTCTAAATCAAACACGGTTTTTGCTAGCTCTTTGAAACTTGACACAGTAAAGAAGTTCCAAGTTCTATCTCTATGGTTTGTTTCCTATTGTTGTAGCCCTAAGCAGAGATTGGCGCAAATCACTTTCATAGAAAGGGGTTGCCAAGCTTCCAAAAAGTACGAGTTTCCTGAAATCTCAGCACACATTTTTTCACCCAATCCCGATGGCACTTACAGGTAATGATCAGTACCCCAATGCCACTTGGCTCACCAAATTTCGTTCTTCTAGGTTAAACCATTCGTAGGCAGTAACAGTTTTAATTTTTTGTTTTCACTTTGTTTTCTCCTATATGGATACATGTAGTTGGAACTCCAAATCAAACACGGTTTGTGCTAGCTCTTTGAAACTTGACACAATAAAGTAGTTCCAAGTTCTATCTCTATGGTTTGTTTCCTATTCATGTAGCCCTAAGCACAGACCGGCGCAAATCACTTTCATGGAAAGGGGTTGCCAAGCTTCCAAAAAGTACGAGTTTCCTGAAATCTCAGCACACATTTTTCAACCAATCTTGATGACACTTACAGGTAATGATCAGTACCCCAATGCCACTTGGCTCACCAAATTTCATTCTTCTAGGTTAAACCGTTCGTTGGCAGTAACTGTTTAAATTTTTAGGTTTCACTTTGTTTTCTCCTATATGGATACATGTAGTTGGAACTCTAAATCAAACACGGTTTGTGCTAGCTCTTTGAAACTTGACACAATAAAGTAGTTCCAGGATCTATCTTTATGGTTTGTTTCCTATTGATGTAGCCCTAAGCAAAGACTGGCGCAAATCATTTTCATGGAAAGGGGTTGCCAAGCTTCCAAAAAACTTCGAGGTTCCTGATATCTCAGCAAACTGTTTTCACCCAATCTTGATGACACTTTCAGGTAATGATCAGTACTCCAATCCCACTTGGCTCACCAAATTTCGTTCTTGTTGGTTAAACCGTTCGTTGGCAGTAACAGTTTTTATTTTTAGGTTTCACTCTATTTTCTCCTATATGGATACATATAGTTGGAACTCTAAATCAAACACGGTTTTTGGTAGCTCTTTGAAACTTGACACAGTAAAGAAGTTCCAAGTTCTATCTCTATGGTTTGTTTCCTATTGTTGTAGCCCTAAGCAGAGACTGGCGCAAATCACTTTCATAGAAAGGGGTTGCCAAGCTTCCAAAAAGTACGAGTTTCCTGAAATTTCAGCACACATTTTTTCACCCAATCTCAATTGCACTTACAGGTAATGATCAGGAACCCAATGCCACTTGGCTCACCAAATTTCGTTCTTCTAGGTTAAACCATTCGTTGGCAGTAACAGTTTTAATTTTTAGTTTTCACTTTGTTTTCTCCTATATGGATACATGTAGTTGGAACTCTAAATCAAACACGGTTTGTGCTAGCTCTTTGAAACTTGACACAATAAAGTAGTTCCAAGTTCTATCTCTACCGTTTGTTTCCTATTAATGTAGCCCTAAGCACAGACCGGCGCAAATCACTTTCATGGAAAGGGGTTGCCAAGCTTCCAAAAAGTACGAGTTTCCTGAAATCTCAGCACACATATTTCAACCAATCTTGATGACACTTACAGGTAATGATCAGTACCCCAATGCCACTTGGCTCACCAAATTTCATTCTTCTAGGTTAAACCGTTCGTTGGCAGTAACAGTTTAAATTTTTAGGTTTCACTCTGTTTTCTCCTATATGGATACATGTAGTTGGAACTCTAAATCAAACACGGTTTGTGCTAGCTCTTTGAAACTTGACACAATAAAGTAGTTCCAGGATCTATCTCTATGGTTTGTTTCCTATTGATGTACTCCTAAGCAAAGACTGGCGCAAATCATTTTCATGGAAAGGGGTTGCCAAGCTTCCAAAAAACTTCGAGGTTCCTGAAATCTCAGCAAACTATTTTCACCCAATCTTGATGACACGTTCAGGTAATGATCAGTACCCCAATCCCACTTGGCTCACCAAATTTCGTTCTTCTAGGTTAAACCGTTCGTTGGCAGTAACAGTTTTAATTTTTAGGCTTCACTCTGTTTTCTCCTATATTGATACATGTAGTTGGAACTCTAAATCAAACACAGTTTGTGCTAGCTCTTTGAAACTTGACACAATAAAGTAGTTCCAAGTTCTATCTCTACGGTTTGTTTCCTATTAATGTAGCCCTAAGCACAGACCGGCGCAAATCACTTTCATGGAAAGGGGTTGCCAAGCTTCCAAAAAGTACGAGTTTCCTGAAATCTCAGCACACATTTTTTCACATAATCTTGATGACACTTACAGGTAATGATCAGTACCCCAATGCCACTTGGCTCACCAAATTTCATTCTTCTAGGTTAAACCGTTCGTTGGCAGTAACAGTTTTAATTTTTAGGTTTCACTCTGTTTTCTCCTATATGGATACATGTAGTTGGAACTCTAAATCAAACACGGTTTGTGCTAGTTCTTTGAAACTTGACACAATAAGTAGTTCCAGGATCTATCTCTATGGTTTGTTTCCTATTGATGTAGCCGTAAGCAAAGACTGGCGCAAATCATTTTCATGGAAAGGGGTTGCCAAGCTTCCAAAAAACTTCGAGTTTCCTGAAATCTCAGCACACATTTTTCACCCAATCTTGATGACACTTTCAGGTAATGATCAGTACCCCAATCCCAATTGGCTCACCCAATTTCATTCATCTAGGTTATACAGTTCGTTTGCAGTAACAGTTTTAATTTTTAGGTTTCACTCTGTTTTCTCCTATATGGATACATATAGTTGGAACTCTAAATTAAACACGGTTTGTGCTAGTTCTTTGAAACTTGACACAATAAGTAGTTCCAAGTTCTATCCTTATGGTTTCTTTCCTATTGATGTAGCCCTAAGCAAAGACTGGCACAAATCACTTTCATAGAAAGGGGTTGCCAAGCTTCCAAAAAACTTCCAGTTTCCTGAAATCTCAGCACACATTTTTTCACCCTATCTTGTTGACACTTTCAGGTAATGATCAGTACCCCAATCACACTTGGCTCAACAAATTTCGTTCTTCTATGTTAAACCGTTCCTTGGCAGTAACAGTTTTAATTTTTGGGCATCACTCTGTTTTCTCCTATATGGATACATGTAGTTGGAACTCTAAATAGAACACGGTTTGTGCTAGCTCTTTGAAACTTGACACAATAAAGTAGTTCCAAGTTCTATCTCTATGGTTTGTTTCCTATTGATGTAGACCTAAGCAGAGACTGGCGCAAATCAATTTAATGGAAAGGGGTTGCCAAGCTTCCAAAAAACTTCGAGTTTCCTGAAATCTCAGCACACATTTTTTCCCAAAATCTTGATGACACTTACAGGTAATGGTCAGTACCGCAATGCCACTTGGCTCACCAAATTTCGTTCTTCTAGGTTAAACCGTTCGTTGGCAGTAACAGTTTTAATTTTTAGGTTTCACTCTGTTTTCTCCTATATGGATACCTGTAGTTGGAACTCTAAATCAAACACGGTTTGTGCTAGCTCTTTGCAACTTGACACAATAAAGTAGTTCCAAGTTCTATCTCTATGGTTTGTTTCCTATTGATGTAGCCCTAAGCAGAGACTGGCACAAATCACTTTAATGGAAAGGGGTTGCCAAGCTTCCAAAAAACTTCGAGTTTCCTGAAATCTCAGCACACATTTTTTCCACCAATCTTGATGACTCTTTCAGGTAATGATCAGTACCCCAATCCCACTTGGCTCACCAAATTTCGTTCTTCTAGGTTAAACCGTTCGTTGGCAGTAACAGTTTTAATTTTTAGGCTTCACTCTGTTTTCTCCTATATGGATATATGTAGTTGGAACTCTAAATCAAACACGGTTTGTGCTAGCTCTTTGAAACTTGACACAATAAAGTAGTTCCAAGTTCTATCTCTATGGTTTGTTTCCTATTGATGTAGACCTAAGCAGCGACTGGCGCAAATCACTTTCATGGAAAGGGGTTGCCAAGCTGCCAAAAAACTACGAGTTTCCTGAAATCTCAGCACACATTTTTTCACCCAATCTTGATGACACTTTCAGGTAATGATCAGTACCGCAGTGCTACTTGGCTCACCAAATTTCGTTCTTCTAGGTTAAACCGTTCGTTGGCAGTAACAGTTTAAATTTTTAGGTTTCACTCTGTTTTCTCCTATGAGGATACATATACGTGGAAGTCTAAATCAAACACGGTTTGTGCTAGCTCTTTGAAACTTGACACAATAAAGTAGTTCCATGATCTATCTCTATGGTTTGTTTCCTATCGATGTAGCCCTAAGCAGAGACTGGCGCAAATCACTTTCATGGAAAGGGGTTGCCAAGCTTCCAAAAAACTTCGAGTTTCCTGAAATCTCAGCAAACTATTTTCACCCAATCTTGATGACACTTTCAGGTAATGATCAGTACCCCAATCCCACTTTGCTCACCAAATTTTGTTTTTCTAGGTTAAACCGTTCGTTGGCAGTAACAGTTTTTATTTTTAGGTTTCACTCTGTTTTCTCCTATATGGATACATATAGTTGGAACTCTAAATCAAACACGGTTTTTGCTAGCTCTTTGAAACTTGACACAGTAAAGAAGTTCCAAGTTCTATCTCTATGGTTTGTTTCCTATTGTTGTAGCCCTAAGCAGAGACTGGCGCACATCACTTTCATAGAAAGGGGTTGCCAAGCTTCCAAAAAGTATGAGTTTCCTGAAATCTCAGCACATATTTTTTCACCCAATCCCGATGGCACTTACAGGTAATGATCAGTACCCCAATGCCACTTGGCTCACCAAATTTCGTTCTTCTAGGTTAAACCATTCGTTGGCAGTAACAGTTTTAATTTTTAGTTTTCACTTTGTTTTCTCCTATATGGATACATGTAGTTGGAACTCTAAATCAAACACGGTTTGTGCTAGCTCTTTGAAACTTGACACAATAAAGTAGTTCCAAGTTCTATCTCTACCGTTTGTTTCCTTTTAATGTAGCCCTAAGCACAGACCGGCGCAAATCACTTTCATGGAAAGGGGTTGCCAAGCTTCCAAAAAGTACGAGTTTCCTGAAATCTCAGCACACATTTTTCAACCAATCTCGATGACACTTACAGGTAATGATCAGTACCCCAATGCCACTTGGCTCACCAAATTTCATTCTTCTAGGTTAAACCGTTCGTTGGCAGTAACAGTTTAAATTTTTAGGTTTCAATCTGTTTTCTCCTATATGGATACATGTAGTTGGAACTCTTAATCAAACACGGTTTGTGCTAGCTCTTTGAAACTTGACACAATAAAGTAGTTCCAGGATCTATCTCTATGGTTTGTTTCCTATTGATGTACTCCTAAGCAAAGACTGGCGCAAATCATTTTCATGGAAAGGGGTTGCCAAGCTTCCAAAAAACTTCGAGGTTCCTGAAATCTCAGCAAACTATTTTCACCCAATCTTGATGACACTTTCAGGTAATGATCAGTACCCCAATCCCACTTGGCTCACCAAATTTCGTTCTTCTAGGTTAAACCGTTCGTTGGCAGTAACAGTTTTAATTTTTAGGCTTCACTCTGTTTTCTCCTATATAGATACATGTAGTTGGAACTCTAAATCAAACACGGTTTGTGCTAGCTCTTTGAAACTTGACACAATAAAGTAGTTCCAAGTTCTATCTCTACGGTTTGTTTCCTATTAATGTAGCCCTAAGCACAGACCGGCGCAAATCACTTTCATGGAAAGGGTTGCCAAGCTTCCAAAAAGTACGAGTTTCCTGAAATCTCAGCACACATTTTTTCACATAATCTTGATGACACTTACAGGTAATGATCAGTACCCCAATGCCACTTGGCTCACCAAATTTCATTCTTCTAGGTTAAACCGTTCGTTGGCAGTAACAGTTTTAATTTTTAGGTTTCACTCTGTTTTCTCCTATATGGATACATGTAGTTGGAACTCTAAATCAAACACGGTTTGTGCTAGTTCTTTGAAACTTGACACAATATGTAGTTCCAGGATCTATCTCTATGGTTTGTTTCCTATTGATGTAGCCCTAAGCAGAGACTGGCGCAAATCACTTTCATGGAAAGGGGTTGCCAAGCTTCCAAAAAACTTCGAGTTTCCTGAAATCTCAGCACACATTTTTCACCCAATCTTGATGACACTTTCAGGTAATGATCAGTACCCCAATCCCAATTGGCTCACCAAATTTCATTCATCTAGGTTATACTGTTTGTTTGCAGTAACAGTTTTAATTTTTAGGTTTCACTCTGTTTTCTCCTATATGAATACATATAGTTGGAACTCTAAATCAAACAGGTTTGTGCTAGTTCTTTGAAACTTGACACAATAAGTAGTTCCAAGTTCTATCTTTATGGTTTCTTTCCTACTGATGTAGCCCTAAGCAAAGACTGGCGCAAATCACTTTCATAGAAAGGGGTTGCCAAGCTTCCAAAAAACTTCCAGTTTCCTGAAATCTCAGCACACATTTTTTCACCCTATCTTGTTGACACTTTCAGGTAATGATCAGTACCCCAATCACACTTGGCTCAACAAATTTCGTTCTTCTAGGTTAAACCGTTCCTTGGCAGTAACAGTTTTAATTTTTAGGCATCACTCTGTTTTCTCCTATATGGATACATGTAGTTGGAACTCTAAATCAAACACGGTTTGTGCTAGCTCTTTGAAACTTGACACAATAAAGTAGTTCCAAGTTCTATGTCTATGGTTTGTTTCCTATTGATGTAGACCTAAGCAGAGACTGGCGCAAATCACTTTAATGGAAAGGGGTTGCCAAGCTTCCAAAAAGTACGAGTTTCCTGAAATCTCAGCACACATATTTCAACCAATCTTGATGACACTTACAGGTAATGATCAGTACCCCAATGCCACTTGGCTCACCAAATTTCATTCTTCTAGGTTAAACCGTTCGTTGGCAGTAACAGTTTAAATTTTTAGGTTTCACTCTGTTTTCTCCTATATGGATACATGTAGTTGGAACTCTAAATCAAACACGGTTTGTGCTAGCTCTTTGAAACTTGACACAATAAAGTAGTTCCAGGATCTATCTCTATGGTTTGTTTCCTATTGATGTACTCCTAAGCAAAGACTGGCGCAAATCATTTTCATGGAAAGGGGTTGCCAAGCTTCCAAAAAACTTCGAGGTTCCTGAAATCTCAGCAAACTATTTTCACCCAATCTTGATGACACGTTCAGGTAATGATCAGTACCCCAATCCCACTTGGCTCACCAAATTTCGTTCTTCTAGTTTAAACCGTTCGTTGGCAGTAACAGTTTTAATTTTTAGGCATCACTCTGTTTTCTCCTATATGGATATATGTAGTTGGAACTCTAAATCAAACACGGTTTGTGCTAGCTCTTTGAAACTTGACACAATAAAGTAGTTCCAAGTTCTATCTCTATGGTTTGTTTCCTATTGATGTAGACCTAAGCAGCGACTGGCGCAAATCACTTTCATGGAAAGGGGTTGCCAAGCTGCCAAAAAACTACGAGTTTCCTGAAATCTCAGCACACATTTTTTCACCCAATCTTGATGACACTTTCAGGTAATGATCAGTACCGCAGTGCTACTTGGCTCACCAAATTTCGTTCTTCTAGGTTAAACCGTTCGTTGGCAGTAACAGTTTAAATTTTTAGGTTTCACTCTGTTTTCTCCTATGAGGATACATATACGTGGAAGTCTAAATCAAACACGGTTTGTGCTAGCTCTTTGAAACTTGACACAATAAAGTAGTTCCATGATCTATCTCTATGGTTTGTTTCCTATCGATGTAGCCCTAAGCAGAGACTGGCGCAAATCACTTTCATGGAAAGGGGTTGCCAAGCTTCCAAAAAACTTCGAGTTTCCTGAAATCTCAGCAAACTATTTTCACCCAATCTTGATGACACTTTCAGGTAATGATCAGTACCCCAATCCCACTTTGCTCACCAAATTTTGTTTTTCTATGTTAAACCGTTCGTTGGCAGTAACAGTTTTTATTTTTAGGTTTCACTCTGTTTTCTCCTATATGGACACATATAGTTGGAACTCTAAATCAAACACGGTTTTTGCTAGCTCTTTGAAACTTGACACAGTAAAGAAGTTCCAAGTTCTATCTCTATGGTTTGTTTCCTATTGTTGTAGCCCTAAGCAGAGACTGGCGCTAATCACTTTCATAGAAAGGGGTTGCCAAGCTTCCAAAAAGTACGAGTTTCCTGAAATCTCAGCACACATTTTTTCACCCAATCCCGATGGCACTTACAGGTAATGATCAGTACCCCAATGCCACTTGGCTCACCAAATTTCGTTCTTCTAGGTTAAACCATTCGTTGGCAGTAACAGTTTTAATTTTTAGTTTTCACTTTGTTTTCTCCTATATGGATACATGTAGTTGGAACTGTAAATCAAACACGGTTTGTGCTAGCTCTTTGAAACTTGACACAATAAAGTAGTTCCAAGTTCTATCTCTACCGTTTGTTTCCTTTTAATGTAGCCCTAAGCACAGACCGGCGCAAATCACTTTCATGGAAAGGGGTTGCCAAGCTTCCAAAAAGTACGAGTTTCCTGAAATCTCAGCACACATTTTTCAACCAATCTCGATGACACTTACAGGTAATGATCAGTACCCCAATCCCACTTGGCTCACCAAATTTCGTTCTTCTAGGTTAAACCGTTCGTTGGCAGTAACAGTTTTAATTTTTAGGCTTCACTCTGTTTTCTCCTATATAGATACATGTAGTTGGAACTCTAAATCAAACACGGTTTGGGCTAGCTCTTTGAAACTTGACACAATATGTAGTTCCAGGATCTATCTCTACGGTTTGTTTCCTATTAATGTAGCCCTAAGCACAGACCGGCGCAAATCACTTTCATGGAAAGGGTTGCCAAGCTTCCAAAAAGTACGAGTTTCCTGAAATCTCAGCACACATTTTTTCACATAATCTTGATGACACTTACAGGTAATGATCAGTACCCCAATGCCACTTGGCTCACCAAATTTCATTCTTCTAGGTTAAACCGTTCGTTGGCAGTAACAGTTTTAATTTTTAGGTTTCACTCTGTTTTCTCCTATATGGATACATGTAGTTGGAACTCTAAATCAAACACGGTTTGTGCTAGTTCTTTGAAACTTGACACAATATGTAGTTCCAGGATCTATCTCTATGGTTTGTTTCCTATTGATGTAGCCCTAAGCAGAGACTGGCGCAAATCACTTTCATGGAAAGGGGTTGCCAAGCTTCCAAAAAACTTCGAGTTTCCTGAAATCTCAGCACACATTTTTCACCCAATCTTGATGACACTTTCAGGTAATGATCAGTACCCCAATCCCAATTGGCTCACCAAATTTCATTCATCTAGGTTATACTGTTTGTTTGCAGTAACAGTTTTAATTTTAGGTTTCACTCTGTTTTCTCCTATATGGATACATATAGTTGGAACTCTAAATCAAACACGGTTTGTGCTAGTTCTTTGAAACTTGACACAATAAGTAGTTCCAAGTTCTATCTTTATGGTTTCTTTCCTATTGATGTAGCCCTAAGCAAAGACTGGCGCAAATCACTTTCATAGAAAGGGGTTGCCAAGCTTCCAAAAAACTTCCAGTTTCCTGAAATCTCAGCACACATTTTTTCACCCTATCTTGTTGACACTTTCAGGTAATGATCAGTACCCCAATCACACTTGGCTCAACAAATTTCGTTCTTCTAGGTTAAACCGTTCCTTGGCAGTAACAGTTTTAATTTTTAGGCATCACTCTGTTTTCTCCTATATGGATACATGTAGTTGGAACTCTAAATAGAACACGGTTTGTGCTAGCTCTTTGAAACTTGACACAATAAAGTAGTTCCAAGTTCTATCTCTATGGTTTGTTTCCTATTGATGTAGACCTAAGCACAGACTGGCGCAAATCAATTTAATGGAAAGGGGTTGCCAAGCTTCCAAAAAACTTCGAGTTTCCTGAAATCTCAGCACACATTTTTTCCCAAAATCTTGATGACACTTACAGGTAATGGTCAGTACCGCAATGCCACTTGGCTCACCAAATTTCGTTCTTCTAGGTTAAACCGTTCGTTGGCAGTAACAGTTTTAATTTTTAGGTTTCACTCTGTTTTCTCCTATATGGATACATGTAGTTGGAACTCTAAATCAAACAAGGTTTGTGCTAGCTCTTTGCAACTTGACACAATAAAGTAGTTCCAAGTTCTATCTCTATGGTTTGTTTCCTATTGATGTAGCCCTAAGCAGAGACTGGCACAAATCACTTTAATGGAAAGGGGTTGCCAAGCTTCCAAAAAACTTCGAGTTTCCTGAAATCTCAGCACACATTTTTTTCACCAATCTTGATGACTCTTTCAGGTAATGATCAGTACCCCAATCCCACTTGGCTCACCAAATTTCGTTCTTCTAGGTTAAACCGTTCGTTGGCAGTAACAGTTTTAATTTTTAGGCTTCACTCTGTTTTCTCCTATATGGATATATGTAGTAGGAACTCTAAATCAAACACGGTTTGTGCTAGCTCTTTGAAACTTGACACAATAAAGTAGTTCCAAGTTCTATCTCTATGGTTTGTTTCCTATTGATGTACTCCTAAGCAAAGACTGGCGCAAAGCATTTTCATGGAAAGGGGTTGCCAAGCTTCCAAAAAACTTCGAGGTTCCTGAAATCTCAGCAAACTATTTTCACCCAATCTTGATGACACGTTCAGGTAATGATCAGTACCCCAATCCCACTTGGCTCACCAAATTTCGTTCTTCTAGGTTAAACCGTTCGTTGGCAGTAACAGTTTTAATTTTTAGGCTTCACTCTGTTTTCTCCTATATTGATACATGTAGTTGGAACTCTAAATCAAACACGGTTTGTGCTAGCTCTTTGAAACTTGACACAATAAAGTAGTTCCAAGTTCTATCTCTACGGTTTGTTTCCTATTAATGTAGCCCTAAGCACAGACCGGCGCAAATCACTTTCATGGAAAGGGGTTGCCAAGCTTCCAAAAAGTACGAGTTTCCTGAAATCTCAGCACACATTTTTTCACATAATCTTGATGACACTTACAGGTAATGATCAGTACCCCAATGCCACTTGGCTCACCAAATTTCATTCTTCTAGGTTAAACCGTTCGTTGGCAGTAACAGTTTTAATTTTTAGGTTTCACTCTGTTTTCTCCTATATGGATACATGTAGTTGGAACTCTAAATCAAACACGGTTTGTGCTAGTTCTTTGAAACTTGACACAATAAGTAGTTCCAAGTTCTATCTTTATGGTTTCTTTCCTATTGATGTAGCCCTAAGCAAAGACTGGCGCAAATCACTTTCATAGAAAGGGGTTGCCAAGCTTCCAAAAAACTTCCAGATTCCTGAAATGTCAGCACACATTTTTTCACCCTATCTTGTTGACACTTTCAGGTAATGATCAGTACCCCAATCCCACTTGGCTCACCAAGTTTCGTTCTTCTAGGTTAAACCTTTCCTTGGCAGTAACAGTTTTAATTTTTAGGCATCACTCTGTTTTCTCCTATATGGATCCATGTAGTTGGAACTCTAAATCAAACACGGTTTGTGCTAGCTCTTTGAAACTTGACACAATAAAGTAGTTCCAAGTTCTATCTCTATTGTTTGTTTCCTATTGATGTAGACCTAAGCAGAGACTGGCACAAATCACTTTAATGGAAAGGGGTTGCCAAGCTTCCAAAAAACTTCGAGTTTCCTGAAATCTCACCACACATTTTTTCCCAAAATCTTGATGACACTTACAGGTAATGGTCAGTACCGCAATGCAACTTGGCTCACCAAATTTCGTTCTTCTATGTTAAACCGTTCATTGGCAGTAACAGTTTTAATTTTTAGGTTTCACTCTGTTTTCTCCTATATGGATACATGTTGTTGGAACTCTAAATCAAATACGGTTTGTGCTAGCTCTTTGAAACTTGACACAATAAAGTAGTTCCAAGTTCTGTCTCTATGGTTTGTTTCCTTTTGATATAGCCCTAAGCAGAGAGACCAGCGCAAATCACTTTCGTGGAAAGGGGTTGCCAAGCTTCCAAAAAACTAAGTGTTTTGTGAAATCTCAGCACACATTTTTTCACCCAAACTTGATGACACTTTCAGGTAATGATCAGTACCCAATCCCACTTGGCACACCAAAATTCGTTCTTCTAGGTTAAACCGTCCCTTGGCAGTAACAGTTTTAATTTTTAGGTTTCACTCTGTTTTCTCCTATATGGATACATGTAGTTGGAACTCTAAATCAAACACGGTTTGTGCTAGCTCTTTGAAACTTGACACAATAAAGTACTCCCACGTTCGACCTCTGTGGTTTGTTTCCTATTCATGTAGTCCTAAGCAGAGACTTGCGCAAATCACTTTCATGGAAAGGGGTTGCCAAGCTTCCAAAAAACTTCGAGTTTCCTGAAATCTCAGCACACATTTTTTCACCCAATCTTCATGACACATACATGTCATGATCAGTACACCAATGTCACTTGGCTCACCAAATTTCGTTCTTCTAGGTTAAACCGTTCGTTGGCAGTAACAGTTTTAATTTATAGGTTTCACTCTGTTTTCTCCAATATGGATACATGTAGTTGGAACTCTAAATCAAACACGGTTTGTGCTAGCTCTTTGAAACTTGACACAATAAAGTAGTGCCAAGTTCTATCTCTATGGTTTGTTTCCTATTGATGTAGCCCTAAGCAGAAACTGGAGCTTATCACTTTCATGGAAAGGGGTTGCGAAACTTCCAAAAATCTACGAGTTTCCTGAAATCTCAGCACACATTTTTCTCCGAAACTTGATGACACTTACAGGTAATGATCAGTACCGCAATGCCACTTGGCTCACCAAATTTCGTTCTTCTAGGTTAAACCGTTCGTTGGCAGTAACAGTTTTAATTTTAAGGTTTCAATCTGTTTTCTCCTATATGGATACATGTAGTTGGAACTCTAAATCAAACACGGTTTGCGCTAGCTCTTTGAAACTTGACAAAATAAAGTAGTTCCAAGTTCTATCTCTATGGTTTGTTTCCTATTGTTGTAGCCCTAAGCAGAGAACGGCGCAAATCACTTTCATGGAAAGGGGTTGCCAAGCTTCCAAAAAACAACGAGTTTCCTGAAACCTCAGCACACATTTTTTCACCCAATCTTGATGACACTTTCAGGTAATGATCAGTACCCAATCCCACTTGGCCCACCAAATTTCGTTCTTCTACGTTAAACCGTTCATTGGCAGTAAGAGTTTTAATTTTTAGGTTTCACTCTGTTTTCTCCTATATGGATACATGTATTTGGAACTCTACAGCAAACACGGTTTGTGCTAGCTCTTTGAAACTTGACACAATAAAGTAGTTCCAAGTTCTATCACTACGGTTTGTTTCCTATTGATGTAGCCCTAAACAGAGACTGGCGCAAATCACTTTCATGGAAAGGGGTTGCCAAGCTTGAAAAAAACTATGAGTTTCCTGAAATCTTAGCCCACATTTTTTCACCCAATCTTTATGGCACTTACAGGTAATGATCAGTACCGCGATGCCACTTGGCTCACCAAATTTCGTTCTTCTAGGTTAAACCGTTCGTTGGCAGTAACAGTTTTAATTTTTCGGTTTCAATCTGTTTTCTCCTATATGGATACATGTAGTTGGAACTCTAAATCAAACACGGTTTGCGCTAGCTCTTTGAAAGTTGACAGAATAAAGTAGTTCCAAGTTCTATCTCTATGGTTTGTTTCCTATTGATGTAGCCCTAAGCAGAGAACGTCGCAAATCACTTTCATGGAAAGGGGTTGCCAAGCTTCCAAAAAACTACGAGTTTCCTGAAATCTCAGCACACATTTTTTCACCCAATCTTGATGAGACTTTCAGGTAATGATCAGTACCCAATCCCACTTGGCTCACCAAATTTCGTTCTTCTAGGTTAAACCGTTCATTGGCAGTAACAGTTTTAATTTTTAGGTTTCACTATGTTTTCTCCTATATGGATAAATGTAGTTGGAACTCTAAATCAAACACGGTTTGTGCTAGCTCTTTGAAACTTGACACAATAAAGTAGTTCCAAGTTCTATCTCTATGGTTTGTTTCCTATTGATGTAGCCCTAAGCAGAGACTGGCGCAAATCACTTTCATGGAAAGGGGTTGCCAAGCTTCCAAAAAACTACGAGTTTCCTGAAATATCAGCACACATTTTTTCACCCTATCTTGATGACACTTTCAGGTAATGATCAGAACCCCAATCCCACTTGGCACACCAAATTTCGTTCTTCTAGGTTAAACCGTCCTTTGGCAGTAACAGTTTTAATTTTTAGGTTTCACACTGTTTTCTCCTATATGGATACATGTAGTTGGAACTCTAAATCAAACACGGTTTGTGCTAGCTCTTTGAATCTTGACACAATAAAGTACTCCCACGTTCTACCTCTATGGTTTGTTTCCTATTGATGTAGTCCTAAGCAGAGACTGGCGCAAATCACTTTCCTGGAAAGGGGTTGCCAAGCTTCCAAAAAACTATGAGTTTCCTGAAATCTCAGCACACATTTTTCACCCAATCTTGATGACACATACATGTCATGATCAGTACACCAATGTCACTTGGCTCACCAAATTTCATTCTTCCAGTTTAAACCGTTCGTTGGCAGTAACAGTTTTAATTTTTAGGTTTCACTCTGTTTTCTCCAATATGGATACATGTAGTTGGAACTCTAAATCAAACACGGTTTGTGCTAGCTCTTTGAAACTTGACACAATAAAGTAGTGCCAAGTTCTATCTCTATGGTTTGTTTCCTATTGATGTAGCCCTAAGCAGAGACTGGCGCACATCACTTTCATTGAAAGGGTTGGCCAAGCTTCCAAAAAACTACGAGTTTCCTGAAATCTCAGCACACATTTTTTCAGCCAATCTTGAAGACACTTTCAGGTAATGTTCAGTACCTGAATCCCACTTGCCTCACCATATTTGGTTCTTCTAGGTTAAACCGTTCGTTGGCAGTAACAGTTTTAATTTTTAGGTTTCACTCTGTTTTCTCCTATTTGGATACATGTATTTCGAACTCAAAATCAGACACGGTTTGTGCTAGCTCTTTGAAACTTGACACAATAAAGTAGTTCCAAGTTCTATCTGTATGGTTTGTTTCCTATTGATGTAGACCTAAGCAGAGACTGGTGCAAATCACTTTCATGGAAAGGGGTTGCCAAGGTTCCAAAAAACTACGAGTTTCCTGAAATCTTAGCCCACATTTTTTCACCCAATCTTGATGGCACTTACAGGTAATAATCACTATTGCAATGCCACTTGGCTCACCAAATTTCGTTTTTCTAGGTTAAACCATTCGTTGGCAGTAACAGTTTTAATTTTTAGGTTTCACTCTGTTTTCTCCTATATGGACACATGTAGTTGGAACTCTAAATCAAACACGGTTTGTGCTAGCTCTTTGAACTTGACACAATAAAGTAGTTCCAAGTTCTGTCTCTATGATTTGTTTCCTATTGATATAGCCCTAAGCAGAGACCGGCGCAAATCACTTTCATGGAAAGGGGTTGCCAAGCTTCCAAAAAACTAAGAGTTTCGTGAAATCTCAGCACACATTTTTTCACCCAAACTTGATGACACTTTCAGGTAATGATCAGTACCCCAATCACACTTGGCTCACCAAATTTCGTTCTTCTAGGTTAAACTGTTTGTTGGCAGTAATAGTTTTCATTTTTAGGTTTCACTCTGTTTTCTCCTATATGGATACATGTAGTTGGAACTCTAAATCAAACACGGTTTGTGCTACCTCTTTGAAACTTGACACAATAAAGTAGTTCCAAGTTCTATCTCTATGGTTTGTTTCCTATTGATGTAGCCCTAAGCAGAGACTGGCGCAAATCACTTTCATGGAAAGGGGTTGCCAAGCTTCCAAAAAACTACGAGTTTCCTGAAATATCAGCACATATTTTTTCACCGTATCTTGATGACACTTTCAGGTAATGATCAGTACCGGAATGCTACTTGGCTCACCAAATTTCGTTCTTCTAGGTTAAACCGTCCCTTGGCAGTAACAATTTTAATTTTTAGGTTTCACTCTGTTTTCTCCTATATGGATACATGTAGTTGGAACTCTAAAACAAACAGGGTTTGTGCTAGCTCTTTGAAACTTGACACAATAAAGTAGTGCCAAGTTCTATCTCTATGGTTTGTTTCCTATTGATGTAGCCCTAAGCGGAAACCGGCGCTAATCACTTTCATGGAAAGGGGTTGCGATGCTTCCAAAAAACTACGAGTTTCCTGAAATCTCAGCACACATTTTTCTCTGAATCTTGATGACACTTACAGGTAATGATCAGTACCCCAATGCCACTTGGCTCACCAAATTTCGTTCTTCTAGGTTAAACCGTTCGTTGGCAGTAACAGTTTTAATTTTTACGTTTCACTCTGTTTTCTCCTATATGGATACATGTAGTTGGAACTCTAAATCAAACACGGTTTTCGCTAGCTCTTTGAAACTTGACACAATAAAGTAGTTCCAAGTTCTATCTCTATGGTTTGCTTCCTATTGATGTAGCCCTAAGCAGAGAACGGCGCAAATCACTTTCATGGAAAGGGGTTGCCAAGCTTCCAAAAAACAACGAGTTTCCTGAAATCTCAGCACACATTTTTTCACCCAATCTTGATGACACTTTCAGGTAATGATCAGTACCCAATCCCACATGGCTCACCAAATTTCGTTCTTCTAGGTTAAAGCGTTCATTGGCAGTAACAGTTTTAGTTTTAGGTTTCACTCTGTTTTCTCCTATATGGATACATGTAGTTGGAACTCTAAAGCAAACACGGATTGTGCTAGCTCTTTGAAACTTGACACAATAAAGTAGTTCCATGTTCTATCACTATGGTTTGTTTCCTATTGATGTAGCCCTAAGCAGAGACTGGCGCAAATCACTTTCATGGAAAGGGGTTGCCAAGCTTCCAAAAAACTACAAGTTTCCTGAAATCTCAGCACACATTTTTTCACCCAATCTTGATGACACATACATGTCATGATCAGTACACCAATGTCACTTGGCTCACCAATTTTCGTTCTTCTAGGTTAAACCGTTCGTTGGCAGTAACAGTTTTAGTTTTAGGTTTCACTCTGTTTTCTGCAATATGGATACATGTAGTTGGAACTCTAAATCAAACACGGTTTGTGCTAGCTCTTTGAAACTTGACACAATAAAGTAGTTCCAAGTTCTTTCTCTATGGTTTGTTTCCTATTGATGTAGCCCTAAGCAGAAACCGGCGATAATCACTTTCATGGAAAGGGGTTGCGAAGCTTCCAAAAATCTACGAGTTTCCTGAAATCTCAGCACACATTTTTCTCTGAATCTTGATGACACTTAAGGGTAATGATCAGTACCCCAATGCCACTTGGCTCACCAAATTTCGTTCTTCTAGGTTAAACCGTTCGTTGGCAGTAACAGTTTTAATTTTTACGTTTCACTCTGTTTTCTCCTATGTGGATACATGTAGTTGGAACTCTAAATCAAACACGGTTTGGCTAGCTCTTTTAAATTTGACACAAAAAATTAGTTCCAAGTTCTATCTCTATGGTTTGTTTCTTATTCATGTAGCCCTAAGCAGAGAACGGCGCAAATCTCTTTCATGGAATGGGGTTGCCAAGCTTCCAAAAAGCTACGAGTTTCCTGAAATCTCAGCACACATTTTTTCACCCAATTTTGATGACACTTTCAGGTAATGATCAGTTTCCAATCCCACTTGGCTCACCAGATTTCGTTCTTCTAGGTTCAACCGCTTGTTGGAAGTAACAGTTTTAATTTTTAGGTTTCACTCTGTTTTCTCCTATATGGATACATGTAGTTGGAACTCTAAATCAAACACGGTTTGCGCTAGCTCTTTGAAATTTGACACAAAAAAAGTAGTTCCAAGTTCTATCTCTATGGTTTGTTTCTTATTGATGTAGCCCTAAGCAGAGAACGGCGCAATACTCTTTCATAGAAAGGGGTTGCCAAGCTTCCAAAAAACTACGAGTTTCCTGAAATCTCAGCACACATTTTTTCACCCAATCTTGATGACACTTTCCGGTAATGATCAGTACCCCATTCCCACTTGGCTCACCAAATTTCTTTCTTCTAGGTTAAACCATTCATTGGCAGTAACAGTTTTAATTTTTACGTTTCACTCTGTTTTCTCCTATATGGATACATGTAGTTGGAACTCTAAACCAAACACGGTTTGTACTAGCTCTGTGAAATTGACACAATAAAGTAGTTCCAAGTTCTATCTCTATGGTTTGTTTCCTATTGATGTAGCCCTAAGCAGAGACCGGCACAAATCACTTTCATGGAAGGGGGTTGCCAAGCTTCCAAAAAACTACGAGTTTCCTGAAATCTCAGCACACATTTTTTTCACACAATCTTGATGACAGTTTCAGGTAATGATCAGTACCCCAATCCCACTTGGCTCACCAAATTTCCTTCTTCTAGGTTAACCCGTTCGTTGGCAGTAATGGTTTTAATTTTTAGGTTTAACTGTTTTCTCCTATATGGATATATGTAGTTGGAACTCTAAATCAAACACGGTTTTTGCTAGCTCTTTGAAACTTGACACAATAAAGTAGTTCCAAGTTCTATCTCTATGGTTTGTTTCCTATTGATGTAGCCCTAAGCAGAGACTGGCGCAAATCACGTTAATTGAAAGGGGATGCCAAGCTTCCAAAAGACTACGAGTTTCCTGAAATCTCAGCACACATTTTTTTCATCCAATCTTGATGACACTTACAGGTAATGATCAGTACCCCAATCCCACTTGGCTCACCAAATTTCGTTCTTCTAGGTTAAACCGTTCGTTGGCAGTAACAGTTTTAATTTTTGGTTTCACTCTGTTTTTTCCTATATGGATACATGTAGTTGGAAGTCTAAATCAAACACGGTTTGTGCTAGCTCTTTGAAACTTGACACAATAAAGTAGTTCTAATTTGTATCTCTATGGCTTGTTTCCTCTTGATGTAGCCCTAAGCAGAGACCGGCGCAAATCACTTTCATTGAAATGGGTTGCCAAGTTTCCAAAAAACTACGAGTTTCCTGAAATCTAAGCACACATTTTTTCACCTAATCTTGATGACACTTACAGGTAATGATCAGTACCCCGATCCCACTTGGCTCACGGAATTTTGTTCTTCTAGGTTAAACCGTTCATTGGCAGTAAGAGTTTTAATTTTTAGGTTTCACTCGGTTTTCTCGTATATGGTACAAGTAGTTGGAACTCTAAATCAAACACGGTTTGTGCTAGCTCTTTGAAACTTGAAACAATAAAGTAGTTTCAAGTTCTATCTCTATGGTTTGTTCCCTATTGATGTAGCCCAAAGCAGAGACTGGCGCAAATCACTTTCACGGAAAGGGGTTGCCAAGCTTCCAAAAAACTTCGAGTTTCCTGAAATCTCAGCACACATTTTGTTCACCCAATCTTGATGACACTTACAGGTAATGATCAGTACCCCAATGCCTCTTGGCTCACCAAATTTCGTTCTTCTAGGTTAAACTGTTCGTTGGCTGTAACAGTTTTAATTTTCAGGCTTCACTCTGTTTTCTCATACAAGGATACATGTAGTTGGGACTATAAATCAAACACGGTTTGTGCTAGCTCTTTGAAACTTGACACAATAAAGTAGTTCCAAGTCCTATATCTATGGTTTGTTTCCTATTGATGTAGCCCTAAGCAGAGACTGGCGCAAATCACTTTCATGGAAAGGGGTTGCCATGCTTCCAAAAAACTACGAGTTTCCTGAAATATCAGCACACATTTTTTCACCCAATCTTGATGACACTTTCAGTTAATGATCAGTACCCCAATCCCAGTTGGCTCACCAAGTTTCGTTCTTCTAAGTTAAACCGTTGGTTGGCAGTAACAGTTTTAATTTTTAGGTTTCACTCTGTTTTCTCCAATATGGATACATGTAGTTGGAAGTCTAAATCAAGCACGGTTTGTGCTAGCTCTTTGAGACTTGACACAATAATGTAGTTCCAAGTTCTGTCTCTATGGTTTGTTCCCTATTGATATAGCCCTAAGCAGAGACTGGCGCAAATCACATTCATGGAAAGGGGTTGCCAAACTTCCAAAAACTTCGAGTTTCCTGAAATCTCAGCACACATTTTTTCACCCTATCTAGATGACACTTTCAGGTAATGATCAGGACCCCAATCCCACTTGGCTCACCGAATTTCGTTCTTCTAGTTTAAACCGTTCGTTGGCAGTAACAGTTTTAATTTTTAGGTTTCACTCGTTTTTCTCCTATAAGGATACATGTAGTTGGAACTCTAAATCAAACACGGTTTGTGCTAGCTCTTTGAAACTTCACACAATAAAGTAGTTCCAAGTTCTATCTCTATGGTTTGTTTCCTATTGATGTAGCCCTAAGCAGAGACTGGCGCAAATCACTTTCATGGAAAGGGGTTGCCAAGCTTCCAAAAAACTACGAGTTTCCTGAAATCTCAGCACACATTTTTTCCCAGAATCTTGATGACACTTTCAGGTAATGATCAGGACGCCAATCCCACTTGGCTCACCAAATTTCATTCTTCTAGGTTAAACCGTTCGTTGGCAGTAACAGTTTTAATTTTTAGGTTTCACTCTGTTTTCTCTTATATGGATACATGTAGTTGGAACTCTAAATCAAACACGGTTTGTGCTAGCTCCTTAAAACTTGACACAATAAAGTAGTTCCATGTTCTATCTCTATGGTTTGTTTCGTATTGATGTAGCCCTAAGCAGAGACCGGCACAAATCACTTTCATGGAAAGGGGTTGCCAAGCTTCCAAAAAACTACGAGTTTCCTGAAAACTGAGCACACATTTTTTCACCCAATCGTGATGGCACTTACATGTAATGATCAGTACCCCAATGCCACTTGGCTCACCAAATTTCGTTCTGCTAGGTTAAACCGTTCGTTGGCAGTAACAGTTTTAATTTTTAGGCTTCACTCTGTTTTCTCCTATAAGGATACATGTAATTGGAACTCTAAATCAAACACGGTTTGTGCTAGCTCTTTGAAACTTGACACAATAAAGTAGTTCCAAGTTCTATCTCTATGGTTTGTTTCCTATTGATGTAGACCTAAGCAGAGACTGGCGCAAATCACTTTCATGGAAAGGGGTTGCCAAGCTTCCAAAAAACTTCGAGTTTCCTGAAATCTCAGCACATATTTTTTCACCTTATCTTGATGACACTTTCAGGTAATGATCAGGACCCCAATCCCACTTGGCTCACCTAATTTTGTTCTTCTAGGTTAAACTGTTCGTTGGCAGTAACAGTTTTAATTTTTAGGCTTCACTCTGTTTTCTCCTATAAGGATACACGTAATTGGAACTCTAAATCAAACACGGTTTGTGCTAGCTCTTTGAAACTTGACACAATAAAGTAGTTCCAAGTCCTATCTCTATGGTTTGTTTCCTATTGATGTAGACCTAAGCAGAGACTGGCGCAAATCACTTTCATGGAAAGGGGTTGCCAAGCTTCCAAAAAACTACGAGTTTCCTGAAATCTCAGCACACATTTTTTTCCCAGAATCTTGATGACACTTTCAGGTAATGATCAGGACCGCAATCACACTTGGCTCACCAAATTTCGTTCTTCTAGGTTAAACCATTCGTTGGCAGTAACAGTTTTAATTTTTAGGTTTCACTCTGTTTTCTCCTATATGGATACATGTAGTTGGAAGTCTAAATCAAGCACGGTTTGTGCTAGCTCTTTGAAACTTGACACAATAAAGTAGTTCCAAGTTCTATCTCTATGGTTTTTTCCCTATTGATATAGCCCTAAGCAGAGACTGGCGCATATCACATTCATGGAATGGCGTTGCCAAACTTCCAAAAAACTTCGAGTTTCCTGAAATCTCAGCACACATTTTTTCACCCTATCTAGATGACACTTTCAGTTAATGATCAGGACCCCAATCCCACTTGGCTCACGTAATTTCGTTCTTCTAGGTTAAACCGTTCGTTGGCAGTAACAGTTTTAATTTTTAGGCTTCACTCTGTTTTCTCCTATAAGGATACATGTAGTTGGAACTCTAAATCAAACACGGTTTGTGCTAGCTCTTTGAAACTTGACACAATAAGGTAGTTCCAAGTTCTATCTCTATGGTTTGTTTCCTATTGATGTAGACCAAAGCAGAGACTGGCGCAAATCACTTTCATGGAAAGGGGTTGCCAAGCTTCCAAAAAACTACGAGGTTCCTGAAATCTCAGCACACATTTTTTCCCAGCATCTTGATGACCCTTTCAGGTAATGATCTGGACGCCAATCCCACTTGGCTCACCAAATTTCATTCTTCTAGGTTAAACCGTTCGTTGGCAGTAACAGTTTTAATTTTTAGGTTTCACTCTGTTTTCTCCTATATGGATACATGTAGTTGGAACTCTAAATCAAACACGGTTTTTGCTAGCTCTTTGAAACTTGACACAATAAAGTAGTTCCAAGTTCTATCTCTATGGTTTGTTTCCTATTGATGTAACCCTAAGCAAAGACTGGCACAAATCTCTTTCATGGAAACGGGTTGCTAAACTTCCAAAAAACTTCGAGTTTCCTGAAATCTCAGCACACATTTTTTCACCCTATCTTGATGACACTTTCAGGTAATGATCAGTACCCCATTCCCACTTGGCTCACCTAATTTCGTTCTTCTAGGTTAAACCGTTCGTTGGCAGTAACAGTTTTAATTTTTAGGCTTCACTCTGTTTTCTCCTATAAGGATACATGTAGTTGGAACTCTAAATCAAACACGGTTTATGCTAGCTCTTTGAAACTTGACACAATAAAGTAGTTCCAAGTTCTATCTCTATGGTTTGTTTCCTATTGATGTAGACCTAAGCAGAAACTGGCGCAAATCACTTTCATGGAAAGGGGTTGCCAAGCTTCAAAAAACTCCGAGTTTCCTGAAATCTCAGCACACATTTTTTCACCCAATCTTCATGACTCTTTCAGGTAATGATCAGTACCCCAATCCCACTTGGCACACGAAATTTCGTTCTTCTAAGTTAAACCCTTGTTTGGCAGTAACAGTTTTAAATTTTAGGTTTCACTCTGTTTTCTCCTATATGGATACATGTAGTTGGAAGTCTAAATCAAACATGGTTTGTGCTAGCTTTTTGAAACTTGACACAATAAAGTAGTTCCAAGTTCTATCTCTATGGTTTGTTTCATATTGATGTAGCCTTAAGCAGTGACTGGCGCTAATCACTTTCATGGAAAGTGGTTGCCAACCTTCCAAAATACTACGAGTTTCCTGAAATCTCAGCACACATTTTTTCACCCAATCTTGATGACACTTTCAGGTAATGATCAGAAACCCAATCCAAGTTGGCTCCCCAAATTTCATTCTTCTAGAGTAAACCGTTCGTTGGCAGTAACAGTTTTAATTTTTAGGTTTCACTGTTTTCTCCTATATGGATACATGTAGGTGGAACACTAAATCAAACACGGTTTGTGCTAGCTCTTTGAAACTTGACACAATAAAGTAGTTCCAAGTTGTATCTCTATGGCTTGTTTCCTATTGATGTAGCCCTAAGCAGAGACCAGCGCAAATCACTTTCATGAAAAGGGTTTGACAAGCTTCCAAAAAAATACGAGTTTCCTGAAATCTCAGCACACATTTTTTCACCCAATCTTGATGACACTTTCAGGTAATGATCAGTACACCAATCCCACTTGGCTCAAAAAATTTCGTTCTTCTAGGTTAAACCATTCGTTGGCAGTAACAGTTTTAATTTTTAGGTTTCACTCTGTTTTCTCCTATATGGATACATGTAGTTGGATCTCTAAATCAAACACAGTTTGTGCTAGCTCTTTGAAGCTTGAACAATAAAGTAGTTCCAAGTCCTATCTCTATGCTTCGTCTCCTATTGATGTAGCCCTAAGCAGAAACTGCCGCAAATCACTTTCATGGAAAGGGTTTGCAAGCTTCCAAAAAACTACGAGTTTCCTGAAATCTCAGCACACATTTTTTCACCCAATCTTGATGACACTTTCAGTTAATGATCAGAACCGCAATCCCAATTGGCTCACCAAATTTCGTTCTTCTAGGTTAAACCGTTCATTGGCAGTAACAGTTTTAATTTTTAGGTTTCACTCTGTTTTCTCCGATATGATTACATGTAGTTGGAACTCTAAATCAAACACGGTTTGTGCTAGCTTTTTGAAACTTGACAAAATAAAGTAGTTCCAAGTTGTGTCTCTATGGCTTGTTTCTTATTGATGTAGCCCTAAGCAGACACTGGAGGAAATCACTTTAATTGAAAGGGGTTGCCAAGCTTCCAAAATCTACGAGTTTCCTGAAATCTCAGCACACATTTTTTCACCCAATCTTGATGTCCCTTTCAGGTAATGATCAGTACACCAATCCCACTTGGCTCCCCAAATTTAGTTTTTCTAGGTTAAACCATTCGTTGGCAGTAACAGTTTTAATTTTTAGTTTTCACTCTGTTTTCTCCTATATGGATACATGTAGTTGGAACTTTAAATCAAACACGGTTTGTGCTAGCTTTTTGAAACTTGACACAATAAACTAGTTCCAAGTTCTATCTCTATGGTTTGTTTCGTATTGATGTAGCCCGAAGCAGAGACTGGCGCAAATCACTTTAATGGAGAGGGGTTGCCAACCTTCCAAAAAACTACGAGTTTCCTGAAATCTCAGCACACATTTTTTCACCAAATCTTGAAGACACTTTCAGGTAATGATAAGTACCCCAATCCCACTTGGCTCACCAAATTTCGTTCTTCTAGGTTAAACCGTTCATTGGCAGTAACAGTTTTAATTTTTAGGTTTCACTCTGTTTTCTCCTATATGGATACATGTAGTTGGAACTCTAAATCAACATGGGTTTGTGCTAGCTCTTTGAAACTTGACACAATAAAGTAGTTCCAAGTTCTATCTCTATGGTTTTTTCCTATTGATGTAGCCCTAAGCACAGACCGGCAAAAATCACTTTCATTGAAAGGGGTTGCCAACCTTCCAAAAAACTACGAGTTTCCTGAAATCTCAGCACACATTTTTTCACCCAATCTTGATGACACTTACAGGTAATGATCAGTACCCCAGTGCTACTTGGCTCACCAAATTTCGTTCTTCTAGGTAAACCGTTCGTTGGCAGTAACACTTTTAATTTTTAGGTTTCACTCTGTTTTCTCCTATATGGATACATGTAGTTGGAACTCTAAATCAAACACGGTTTGTGCTAGCTCTTTGAAACTTGACACAATAAAGTAGTTCCAATTCCTATCTCTATGGTTTGTTTCCTATTGATGTAGACCTAAGCAGAGACTGGCGCAAATCAGTTTCATGGAAAGGGGTTGCCAAGCTTCCAAAAAACTACGAGTTTCCTGAAATCTCAGCACACATTTTTTCACCCAATCTTGATGACACTTTCAGGTAATGATCAGTACCCCAATCCCACTTGGCTCCCCGAATTTCGTTCTTCTAGGTTAAACCGTACATTGGCATTAACACTTTTAATTTTTAGGTTTTAATTTTTAGGTTTTCTCCTATATGGATACATGTAGTTGGAACTGTAAATCAAACACGGTTTCTGCTAGCTCTTTGAAAATTCACACAATAAAGTAGTTCCAAGTTGTATCTCTATGGCTTGTTTCCTATTGATGTAGCCCTAAGCAGAGACTGGCGCAAATCACTTTCATGGAAAGGGGTTGCTAAGTTTCCAAAAAACTACGAGTTTCCTGAAATCTCAGCACATATTTTTTCACCCAATCTTTATGACACTTTCATGTAATGATCAGTACCCCAATCCCACTTGGCTCACCAAATTTCGTTCTTCTAGGTTTAACCATTCTTTGGCAGTACAGTTTTAATTTTTAGGTTTCATTCTGTTTTCTCCTATATGGATACATGTATTTGGAACTCTAAATCAAACACGGTTTGTGCTAGCTCTTTGAAACTTGACACAATAAAGTAGTTCCAAGTTCTATCTCTATGGTTTGTTTCCTATTGATGTAGCCCTTAGCAGAGACCGGTAAAAATCACTTACATGGAAAGGGGTTGCCAACCTTCCAAAAAACTACGAGTTTCCTGAAATCTCAGCACACATTTTTTCACCCAATCTTGATGACACTTACAGGTAATGATTAGTACCCCAGTGCTACTTGGCTCACCAAATTTCGTTCTTCTAGGTAAACCGTTCGTTGGCAGTAACACTTTTAATTTTTAGGTTTCACTCTGTTTTCTCCTATATGGATACATGTAGTTGGAACTCTAAATCAAACACGGTTTGTGCTAGCTCTTTGAAACTTGACACAATAAAGTAGTTCCAATTCCTATCTCTATGTTTTGTTTCCTATTGATGTAGCCCAAAGCAGAGACTGGCGCAAATCACTATCATGGAAAGGGGTTGCCAAGCTTCCAAAAACTACGAGTTTCCTGAAATCTCAGCACACATTTTTTCAGCCAATCTTGATGACACTTTCAGGTAATGATAGGTACCCCAATCCCACTTGGCTCCCCGAATTTTATTCTTCTAGGTTAAACCGTTCGTTGGCAGTAACACTTTTAATTTTTAGGTTTCACTCTGTTTTCTCCTATATGGATACATGTAGTTGGAACTGTAAATCAAACACGGTTTGTGCTAGCTCTTTGAAACTTGACACAATAAAGTAGTTCCAAGTTGTATCTCTATGGCTTGTTTCTTATTGATGTAGCCCTAAGCAGAGACCGGCGCAAATCACTTTCATGGAAAAGGGTTGCCAAGCTTCCAAAAAACTATGAGTTTCCTGAAATCTCAGCACACATTTTTTCACCCAATCTTGATGACACTTTCAGGTAATGATCAGTAGCCCAATCCCACTTGGCTCACCAAATTTGGTTCTTCTAGGTTAAACCGTTCGTTGGCAGTAACAGTTTTAATTTTTAGGTTTCACTCTGTTTTCTCCTATATGGATACAAGTAGTTTGAACTCTAAATCAAAGACGGTTTGTGCTAGCTCTTTGAAACTTGACACAATAAAGTAGTTCCAATCCTATCTCTATGGTTTGTCTCCTATTGATGTAGACCTAAGCAGAGACTGGCGCAAATCACTTTCATGGAACGGGGTTGCCAAGCTTCCAAAAACCTACAGGTTTCCTGAAATCTCTGCACACATTTTTTCACCCAATCTTGATGACACTTTCAGGTAATGATCAGTACCCCAATCCCACTTGGCTCCCCGAATTTCATTCTTCTAGGTTAAACTTTTCGTTGGCAGTAACACTTTTAATTTTTAGGTTTCACTCTGTTTTCTCCTATATGGATACATGTAGTTGGAACTCTAAATAAAACACAGTTTGTGCTAGCTCTTTGAAACTTGACAAAATATAGTAGTTCCAAGTTGTATCTCTATGGCTTGTTTCCTATTGATGTAGCCCTAAGCAGTGACTGGCGCAAATCACTTTCATGGAAAGGGGTTGCCAACCTTCCAAAAAACTCCGAGTTTCCTGAAATCACAGCACACATTTTTTCACCCAATCCTGATGACACTTTCAGGTAATGATCAGAACCCCATTCCCACTTGGCTCCCCGAATTTCGTTCTTCTAAGTTAAACCGTTCGTTGGCAGTAACACTTTTAATTTTTAGGTTTCACTTTGTTTTCTCATATATGGATACATGTTCTTGGAATTCTAAATAAAACAGGGTTTGTGCTAGCTCTTTGAAACTTGACACAATAAAGTAGTTCCAAGTTCTATCTCTATGCTTTCTTTCCTATTGATGTAGCCCTAAGCAGAGACCGGCACCAATCACTTTCATGGAAAGGGGTTGCCAACCTTCCAAAAATCTATGAGTTTTCTGAAATCTCAGCACACATTTTTTCATCGAATCTTGATGACACTTTCAGGTTATGATCAGAACCGCAATCCCACTTGGCTCCCCAAATTTCGTTCTTCTACGTTAAACCGTTCGTTGGCAGTAACAGTTTTAATTTTTAGGTTTCACTCTGTTTACTCCTATATGGATACATGTAGTTGGAACTCTAAATCAAACACGGTTTGTGCTAGCTCTTTGAAACTTGACACAATAAAGTAGTTCCAAGTTCTATCTCTATGGTTTGTTTCCTATTGATGCAGCCCTAAGCAGAGACTGGCGCAAATCACTTTCATGGAAAGGGGTTTCCAAGCTTCCAAAAAACTACGAGTTTCCTGAAATGTCAGCACAAATTTTTTCACCCAATTTGATGACACTTTCAGGTAATGATCAGTACCCCAATCCCACTTGGCTCACCAAATTTTGTTCTTCAAGTTTAAACCGTTCGTTGGTAGTAACAGTTTTAATTTTTAGGTTACACTCTGTTTTCTCCTATATGGATACATGTACTTGGAACTCTAAATCAAACACGGTTTCTGCTAGCTCTTTGAAACTTGACACAATAAAGTAGTTCCAAGTTCTATCTCTATGGTTTGTTTCCTATTCATGTAGCCCTAAGCAGAGACCGGCACAAATCACTTTCATGGAAAGGGGTTGCCAACATTCCAAAAATCTACGAGTTTTCTGAAATCTCAGCACACATTTTTTCACCCAATCTTGATGACAATAACAGGTAATTATCAGTACCCCAGTGCCACTTGGCTCACCAAATTTCGTTCTTCTAGGTTAAACCGTTCGTTGGCAGTAACAGTTTTAATTTTTAGGTTTCACTCTGTTTTCTCCTATATGGATACATGTAGTTGGAACTCTAAATCAAACACGGTTTGTGCTAGCTCTTTGAAACTTGACACAATAAAGTAGTTCCAAGTCATATCTCTATGGTTTGTTTCCTATTGATGTAGCCCTAAGCAGAGACTGGCGCAAATCACTTTCATGGAAGGGGTTGCCAAGCTTCCAAAAAACTACGAGTTTCCTGAAATCTCAGCACACATTTTTTCACCCAATCTTGATGACACTTTCAGGTAATGATCAGTACCCGAATCCCATTTGGTTCCCCGAATTTCGTTCTTCTAGGTTAAACCGTTCGTTGGCATTAACACTTTTAATTTTTAGGTTTTAATTTTTAGGTTTTCTCCTATATGGATACATGTAGTTGGAACTGTAAATCAATCACGGATTCTGCTAGCTCTTTGAAACTTGACACAATATAGTAGTTCCAAGTTGTATCTCTATGGCTTGTTTCCTATTGATGTAGCCCTAAGTAGAGACTGGCGCAAATCACTTTCATGGAAAGGGGTTGCCAAGCTTCCAAAAAACTACGAGTTTCCTGAAATCTCAGCACATATTTTTTCACCCAATCTTTATGACACTTTCATGTAATGATTAGTACCCCAATCCCACTTGGCTCACCAAATTTCGTTCTTCTAGGTTTAACCGTTTGTTGGCAGTACAGTTTTAATTTTTAGGTTTCACTCTGTTTTCTCCTATATGGTTACATGTAGTTGGAACTCTAAATCAAACACGGTTTGTGCTAGCTCTTTGAAACTTGACACAATAAAGTAGTTCCAAGTTCTGTCTCTATGGTTTGTTTCCTATTGATGTAGCCCTAAGCAGAGACTGGCGCAAATCACTTTCATGGAAAGGGGTTTCCAAGCTTCCAAAAAACTACGAGTTTCCTGAAATGTCAGGACACATTTTTTAACCCAATCTTGATGACACTTTCAGGTAATGATCAGTACCCCAATCCCACTTGACTCACGAAATTTCGTTCTTCAAGGTTAAACCGTTCGTTGGTAGTAACAGTTTTAATTTTTAGGTTACACTCTGTTTTCTCCTATATGGATACATGTAGTTGGTACTCTAAATCAAACACGTTTTGTGCTAGCTCTTTGAAACTTGACACAATAAAGTAGTTCCAAGTTCTATCTCTATGGTTTGTTTCCTATTGATGTATCCCTAAGCAGAGACCGGCAAAAATCATTTTCATGGAAAGGGGTTGCCAACCTTCCAAAAAACTACGAGTTTCCTGAAATCTCAGCACACATTTTTTCACCCAATCTTGATGACACTTCCAGGTAATGATCAGTACCCCAGTGCTACTTGGCTCACCAAATTTCGTTCTTCTAGGTAAACCGTTCGTTGGCAGTAACACTTTTAATTTTTAGGTTTCACTCTGTTTTCTCCTATATGGATACATGTATTTGGAAATCTAAATCAAACACGGTTTGTGCTAGCTCTTTGAAACTTGACACAATAAAGTAGTTCCAATTCCTATCTCTATGGTTTGTTTCCTATTGATGTAGCCCAAAGCAGAGACTGGCGCAAATCACTATCATGGAAAGGGGTTGCCAAGCTTCCAAAAAACTACGAGTTTCCTGAAATCTCAGCACACATTTTTTCACCCAATCTTGATGACACTTTCAGGTAATGATCAGTACCCCAATCCCACTTGGCTCCCCAAATTTCGTTCCTCTAGGTTAAACCGTACGTTGGCATTAACACTTTAATTTTTAGGTTTTATTTTTTAGGTTTTCTCGTATATGGATACATGTAGTTGGAACTGTAAATCAAACACGGTTTCTGCTAGCTCTTTGAATCTTGACACAATAAAGTAGTTCCAAGTTCTATCTCTATGTTTTGTTTCCTATTGATGCAGCCCTAAGCAGAGACTGGCGCAAATCACTTTCATTGAAAGGGGTTGCCAAGCTTCCAAAAAATACGAGTTTCCTGAAATCTCAGCACACAATTTTTCAGCCAATCTTGATGACACTTTCAGGTAATGATAGGTAACCCAATCCCACTTGGCTCCCCGAATTTTGTTCTTCTAGGTTAAACCGTTCGTTGGCAGTAACACTTTTAATTTTTAGCTTTCACTCTGTTTTCTCCTATATGGATACATGTAGTTGGAACTGTAAATCAAACACGGTTTGTGCTAGCGCTTTGAAACTTGACACAATAAAGTAGTTCCAAGTTGTATCTCTATGGCTTGTTTCCTATTGATGTAGCCCTAAGCAGAGACCGGCGCAAATCACTTTCATGGAAAAGGGTTGCCAAGCTTCCAAAAAACTATGAGTTTCCTGAAATCTCAGCACACATTTTTTCACCCAATCTTGATGACACTTTCAGGTAATGATCAGTAGCCCAATCCCACTTGGCTCACCAAATTTGGTTCTTCTAGGTTAAACCGTTCGTTGGCAGTAACATTTTTAATTTTTAGGTTTCACTCTGTTTTCTCATATAGGGATACATGTAGTTGGAACTCTAAATCAAAGACGGTTTGTGCTAGCTCTTTGAAACTTGACACAATAAAGTAGTTCCAATCCTATCTCTATGGTTTGTCTCCTATTGATGTAGCCCTAAGCAGAGACTGGCGCAAATCACTTTCATGGAACGGGGTTGCCAAGCTTCCAAAAACCTACGAGTTTCCTGAAATCTCTGCACACATTTTTTCACCCAATCTTGATGACACTTTCAGGTAATGATCAGTACCCCAATCCCACTTGGCTCCCCGAATTTCGTTCTTCTAGGTTAAACTTTTCGTTGGCAGTAACACTTTTAATTTTTAGGTTTCACTCTGTTTTCTCCTATATGGATACATGTAGTTGGAACTCTAAATAAAACACAGTTTGTGCTAGTTCTTTGAAACTTGACACAATAAAGTAGTTCCAAGTTCTATCTCTATGCTTTCTTTCCTATTGATGTAGCCCTAAGCAGAGACCGGCACAAATCACTTTCATGGAAAGGGGTTGCCAACCTTCCAAAATCTATGAGTTTTCTGAAATCACAGCACACATTTTTTCACCCAATCTTGATGACACTTTCAGGTAATGATCAGAACCCCATTCCCACTTGGCTCACCAAATTTCGTTCTTCTAGGTTAAACCGTTCGTTGGCAGTAACAGTTTTAATTTTTAGGTTTCACTCTGTTTTCTCCTATATGGATACATGTAGTTGGAACTCTAAATCAAACACGGTTTGTGCTAGCTCTTTGAAACTTGACACAATAAACTAGTTCCAAGTTGTATCTCTATGGCTTGTTTCCTAATGTTGTAGACCTAAACAGAGACCGGTGCAAATCACTTTCATGGAAGGGGGTTGCCAATCTTCCAAAAAACTGCGAGTTTCCTGAAATATCAGCACACATTTTTTCACCCTATCTTGATGACACTTTCATGTAATGATCAGAACCCCAATCCCACTTGGCTCCCCAAATTTTGTTCTTCTATGTTAAACCGTTCGTTGGCAGTAACAGTTTTAATTTTTAGGTTTCACTCTGTTTACTCCTATATGGATACATGTAGTTGGAACTCTAAATCAAACACGGTTTGTGCTAGCTCTTTGAAATTTGACACAATAAAGTAGTTCCAAGTTCTATCTCTATGGTTTGTTTCCTATTGATGTAGCCCTAAGTAGAGACTGGCACAAATCACTTTCATGGAAAGGGGTTTCCAAGCTTCCAAAAAACTACGAGTTTCCTGAAATGTCAGCACACATTTTTTCACCCAATCTTGATGACACCTTCAGGTAATGATCAGTACCCCAATGCCACTTGGCTCACCAAATTTCGTTCTTCAATTTTAAACCCTTCGTTGGTAGTAAGTGTTTTAATTTTTAGGTTACACTCTGTTTTCTCCTATATGGATACATGTAGTTGGAACTCTAAATCAAACACGGTTTGTGCTAGCTTTTTGAAACTTGACACAATAAAGTAGTTCCAAGTTCTATCTCTATGTTTTGTTTCCTATTGATGCAGCCCTAAGCAGAGACTGGCGCAAATCACTTTCATGGAAAACGGTTGCCAAGCTTCCAAAAAACTACGAGTTTCCTGAAATGTCAGCACACATTTTTTCACCCAATCTTGATGACACTTTCAGGTAATGATCAGTACCCAATCCCACTTGGCTCACCAAATTTCGTTCTTCTAGGTTAAACCGTTCGTTGGCAGTAACAGTTTAAATTTTTAGGTTTCACTCTGTTTTCTCCTATGTGGATACATGTAGTTGGAACTCTAAATCAAACACGGTTTGTGCTAACTCTTTGAAACTTGACACAATAAAGTAGTTCAAAGTTCTGTCTCTATGGTTTGTTTCCTATTGATGTAGCCCTAAGCAGAGACCGGCGCAAATCACTTTCATGGAAAAGGGTTGTCAGGTTTCCAAAATACTAAGAGTTTCCTGAAATCTCAGCACACATTTTTTCACCCAATCTTGATGACACTTTCAGGTAATGATAAGTACCCAATCCCACTTGGCTCACCAGATTTCGTTCTTCTAGGTTAAACCGTTCGTTGGCAGTAACAGTTTTAATTTTTAGGTTTCACTCTGTTTTCTCCTATATGGATACATGTAGTTGGAAATCTAAATCAAACACGGATTGTGCTAGCTCTTTGAAACTTGACACAATAAAGTAGTTCCAAGTTCTATCTCTATGGATTGTTTCCTATTTATGTAGCCCTAAGCCGAGACAGGCGCAAATCACTTTCATGGAAATGGGTTGCGATGCTTCCAAAAAACTACGAGTTTCCTGAAATCTCAGCACACATTTTTTCACCCAATCTTGATGACGCTTTCAGGTAATGATCAGTACCCAATCCTACTTGGCTCACTAAATTTCGTTCTTCTAGTTTAAACCGTTCGTTGGCAGTAACAGTTTTAATTTTTAGGTTTCACTCTGTTTTCTCCTATATGGATACATGTAGTTGGAACTCTAAATCAAACATGGTTTGTGCTAGCTCTTTGAAACTAGACACAATAAAGTAGTTCCAAGTTCTGTCTCTATGGTTTGTTTCCTATTGATGTAGCCCTTAGCAGAGACCGGTGCAAATCACTTTCATGGAAAAGGGTTGCCAAGCTTCCAAAATACTAAGAGTTTCCTGAAATCTCAGCACACATTTTTTTCACCCAAACTTGATGCCACTTTCAGGTAATGATCAGTACCCCAGTCACACTTGGCTCACCAAATTTCGTTTTTCTAGGTTTAACCGTTCGTTGGCAGTAACAGTTTAAATTTTTAGGTTTCACAATGTTTTCTCTTATATGGATACATGTAGTTTGAAGTCTAAATCAAACACGGTTTGTGCTAGCTCTTTGAAACTTGACACAATAAAGTAGTTCCAAGTTCTATCTCTATGGTTTGTTTCCTATTGATGTAGCCCTAAGCAGAGACTTGCACAAATCACTTTCATGGAAAGGGGTTGCCAAGCTTCCAAAAAACTACGAGTTTCCTGAAATCTTAGCACACATTGTTTCACCCAATCTTGATGGCACTTACAGGTTATGATCAGTACCCCAATGCCACTTGGCTCACCAAATTTCGTTCTTCTAGGTTAAACCGTTCGTTGGCAGTAACAGTTTTAATTTTTAGGTTTCACTCTATTTTCTCCTATATGGATACATGTAGTTGGAACTCTAAATCAAACACGGTTTGTGCTAGCTCTTTGAAACTTGACACAATAAAGTAGTTCCAAGTTCTATCTCTATGGTTTGTTTCCTATTGATGTAGCCCCAAGCAGAGACTTGCACAAATCACTTTCAAGGAAAGGGGTTGCCAAGCTTCCAAAAAACTACGAGTTTCCTGAAATCTTAGCACACATTGTTTCACCAAATCTTGATGGCACTTACAGGTTATGATCAGTACCCCAATGCCACTTGGCTCACCAAATTTCGTTCTTCTAGGTTAAACCGTTCATTGGCAGTAACAGTTTTAATTTTAGGTTTCACTCTGTTTCTCCTATGTGGATACATGTAGTTGGAACTCTAAATCAAACAGGTTTTGTACTAGCTCTTTGAAACTTGACACAATACAGTAGTTACAAGTTCTATCTCTATGGTTTGTTTCCTATTGATGTAGCCCTAAGCAGAAAACGGCGCAAATCACTTTCATGGAAAGGGGTTGCCAAGCTTCCAAAAAACTACGAGTTTCCTGAAATCTCAGCACACATTTTTCTCCCAATCTTGATGACACTTACAGGTAATGATTAGTACCCCAATGCCACTTGGCTCACCAAATTTCGTTCTTCTAGGTTAAACCGTTCGTTGGCAGTAACAGTTTAAATTTTTAGGTTTCACTCTGTTTTCTCCTATATGGATACATGTAGTTTGAAGTCTAAATCAAACACGGTTTGTGCTAGCTCTTTGAAACTTGACACAATATAGTAGTTCCAAGTTCTATCTCTATGGTTTTTTTCCTATTGATGTAGCCCTAAGCAGAGACTGGCGCAAATCTCTTTCATGGAAATGGGTTGCCAAGCTTCCAAAAAACTACGAGTTTCCTGAAATCTCAGCACACATTTTTTCACCGTATCTTGATGACACTTTCAGGTAATGATCAGTACCCAATCCCACTTGGCTCACCAAATTTCATTCTTCTAGTTGAAACCGTTCGTTGGCAGTAACATTTTTAATATTTAGGTTTCACTCTGTTTTCTCCTATATGGATACATGTAGTTGGAACTCTAAATCAAACACGGTTTGTGCTAGCTCTTTGAAACTTGACACAATAAAGTAGTTCCAAGTTGTATCTCTATGGTTTGTTTCCTATTGATGTAGCCCTAAGCAGAGATTGGCGCAAATCACTTACATGGAAAGGGTTGGCCAAGCTTCTAATAAACTACGAGTTTCCTGAAATCTCAGCACACATTTTTTCACCCAATCTTGATGACACTTACATGTCATGATCAGTACACCAATGTCACTTGGCTCACCAAATTTCATTCTTCTAGGTTAAACCGTTCGTTGGCAGTAACAGTTTTAATTTTTAGGTTTCACTCTGTTTTCTCCTATGTGGATACATGTAGTTGGAACTCTAAATCAAACATGGTTTCCGCTAGCTCTTTGAAACTTGACACAAAAAAGTAGTTCCAAGTTCTATATCTATGGTTTGTTTCTTATTGATGTAGCCCTAAGCAGAGAACAGCGCAAATCACTTTCATTGAAATGGGTTGCCAAGCTTCCAAAAAACTACGAGTTTCCTGAAATCTCAGCACACATTTTTTCACCCAATCTTGATGACACTTTCAGGTAATGATCAGTAACCAATCCCACTTGGCTCACCAGATTTCGTTCTTCTAGTTTCAACCGCTTGTTTGCAGTAACTGTTTTAATTTTTAGGTTTCACTCTGTTTTCTCCTGTATGGATATATGTAGTTGGAAATCTAAATCAAACACGGATTGTGCTAGCTCTTTGAAACTTGACACAATAAAGTAGTTCCAAGTTCTATCTCTATGGTTTGTTTCTTATTGATGTAGCCCTAAGCAGAGACTTGCACAAATCACTTTCATGGAAAGGGGTTGCCAAGCTTCCAAAAAACTCCGAGTTTCCTGTAATCTTAGCACACATTTTTTCACCCAATCTTGATGGCACTTACAGGTAATGATCAGTACCACAATGCCACTTGGCTCACCAAATATCGTTCTTCTAGGTTAAACCGTTCATTGGCAGTAACAGTTTTAATTTTTAGGTTTCACTCTGTTTTCTCCAATATGGATACATGTAGTTGGAACTCTAAATCAAACACGGTTGATGCTAGCTCTTTGAAACTTGACACAATGAAGTAGCTCCAAGTTCTATCTCTATGGTTTTTTTCTTATTGATGTAGCCCTAAGCAGAGAACGGCGCAAATCACTTTCATAAAAAGGGGTTGCCAAGCTTCCAAAAAACTATGAGTTTCCTTAAATCTCAGCACACATTTTTTCACCCAATCTTGCTGACACTTTCAGGTAATGATCAGTACCCAAACCCACTTGGCTCACCAGATTTCGTTCTTCTAGGTTAACCCGTTCGTTGGCAGTAACATTTTTAATTTTTAGGTTTCACTCTGTTTTCTCCTATATGGATACATGTAGTTGGAACTCTAAATCAAACACGGTTTGTGCTAGCTCTTTGAAACTTGACACAATAAAGTAGTTCCAAGTTCTGTCTCTATGGTTTGTTTCCTATTGATGTAGCCCTAAGCAGAGACTGGCGCAAATCACTTTCATGGAAAAGGGTTGCCAAGCTTCCAAAAAACTACGAGTTTCCTGAAATCTCAGCACACATTTTTTCACCCAATCTTGATGACACTTTCAGGTAATGATCAGTACCCCAATCACACTTGGCTCACCAAATTTCGTTCTTCTAGGTTGAACCGTTCATGGAGTAACAGTTTTAATTTTTAGGTTTCACTCTGTTTTCTCCTATATGGATACATGTAGTTGGAACTCTAAATCAAACACGGTTTGTGCTAGCTCTTTTAAACTTGACACAATAAAGTAGTTCCAAGTTCTATCTCTATGGTTTGTTTCCTATTGATGTAGCCCTAAGCAGAGACTGGCGCAAATCACTTACATGGAAAGGGTAGGCCAAGCTTCCAAAAAACTACGAGTTTCCTGAAATCTCAGCACACATTTTTTCACCCAATCTTGATGACACTTACATGTCATGATCAGTACACCAATGTCACTTGGCTCACCAAATTTCGTTCTTCTAGGTTAAACCGTTCGTTGGCAGTAACAGTTTTAATTTTTAGGTTTCACTCTGTTTTCTCCTATGTGGATACATGTAGTTGGAACTCTAAATAAAACACGGTTTGTACTAGCTCTTTGAAAGTTGACACAATAAAATAGTTCCAAGTTCTATCTCTATGGTTTGTTTCCTATTGATGTAGCCCTAAGCAGAGACTGGCGCAAATCACTTACATGGAAAGGGTAGGCCAAGCTTCCAAAAAACTACGAGTTTCCTGAAGTCGCAGCACACATTTTTTCTTCCAATGTTGATGACACTTACATGTCATGATCAGTACACTAATGTCACTTGGCTCACCAAATTTCGTTCTTCTAGGTTAAACCGTTCGTTGGCAGTAACAGTTTTAATTTTTAGGTTTCACTCGGTTTTCTCTGATATGGATATATGTAGTTGGAACTCTAAATCAAACACGGTTTGTGCTAGCTCTTTGAAACTTGACACAATAAAGTAGTTCCAAGTTCTATCTCTATGGTTTGTTTGCTATTGATGTAGCCCTAAGCAGAGACTTGCACAAATCTCTTTCATGGAAAGGGGTTGCCAAGCTTCCAAAAAACTACGAGTTTCCTGAAATCTCAGCGCACATTTTTTTCACCCAATCTTGATGACACTTTCAGGTAATGATCAGTACCGCAATGCCACTTGGCTCACCAAATTTCGTTCTTCTAGGTTAAACGGTTCGTTGGCAGTAACATTTTTAATTTTTAGGATTCACTCTGTTTTCTCCTATATGGATACATGTAGTTGGAACTCTAATTCAAACACGGTTTGTGCTAGCTCTTTGAACCTTGACACAATAAAGTAGTTCTAAGTTCTGTCTCTATGGTTTGTTTCCTATTGATGTAGCCCTAAGCAGAGACTGGCTCAAATCACTTACATGGAAAGGGTTGGCCAAGCTTCCAAAAAACAACGAGTTTCCTGAAATCTCAGCACACATTTTTTCACCCAATCTTGATGACACTTACATGTCATGATCAGTACACCAACGTCACTTGGCTCACCAAATTTCGTTCTTCTAGGTTAAACCGTTCGTTGGCAGTAACAGTTTTAATTTTTAGGTTTCACTCTGTTTTCTCCTATGTGGATACATGTAGTTGGAACACTAAATCAAACACGGTTTGTACTAGCTCTTTGAAACTTGATACAATAAAGTAGTTACAAGTTCTATCTCTATGGTTTGTTTCCTATTGGTGTATCCCAATGCAGAGACCGGCGCAAATCACTTTCATGGAAAGGGGTTGCCAAGCTTCCAAAAAACTACGAGTTTCCTGAAGTCGCAGCACACATTTTTTTAACCAATCTTGATGACACTTTCAGGTAATGATCAGTACCCCAATCCCACTTGGCTCACCAAATTTCGTTCTTCTAGGTAAAACCGTTCGTTGGCAGTAACAGTTTAAATTTTTAGGTTTCACTCTGTTTTCTCCTATATGGATACATGTAGTTGGAACTCTAAATCAAACACGGTTTGTGCTAGCTCTTTGAAACTTGAAACAATAAAGTAGTTCCAAGTTCTATCTCTATGGTTTGTTTGCTATTGATGTAGCCATAAGCAGAGACCGGCGCAAATCACTTTCATGGAAAGGGGTTGCCAAGCTTCCAAAAAAATACGAGTTTCCTGATATCCCAGCACACATTTTTTCTCCCAATCTTGATGACACTTACATGTCATGATCAGTACACCAATGTCACTTTGCTCACCAAATTTCGTTCTTCTAGGTTAAACCGTTCGTTGGCAGTAACAGTTTTAATTTTTAGGTTTCACTCTGTTTTCTCCTATGTGGATACATGTAGTTGGAACTCTAAATCAAACACGGTTTGTACTAGCTCTTTGAAACTTGACACAATAAAGTAGTTCCAAGTTCTCTCTCTATGGTTTGTTTCCTATTGATGTAGCCCTAAGCAGAGACTTGCACAAATCTCTTTCATGGAAAGGGGTTGCCAAGCTTCCAAAAATCTACGAGTTTCCTGAAATCTTAGCACACATTTGTTTACCCAATCTTGATGGCACTTACAGGTAATGATCAGTACCGCAATGCCACTTGGCTCACCAAATTTCGTTCTTCTAGGTTAAACCGTTCGTTGGCAGTAACCGTTATAATTTTTAGGTTTCACTCTATTTTCTCCTATGTGGATACATGTAGTTGGAACTCTAAATCAAACACGGTTTGTACTAGCTCTTTGAAACTTGACACAATTAAGTAGTTAAAAGTTCTATCTCTATGGTTTGTTTCCTATTGATGTAGCCCTAATCTGAGACCGGCGCAAATCACTTTCATGGAAAGGGGTTGCCAAGCTTCCAAAAACTACGAGTTTCCTGAAGTCGCAGCACACATTTTTTCACCCAATCTTGATGACACTTTCAGGTAATGATCAGTACCCCAATCCCACTTGACTCAACAAATTTCGTTCTTCCAGTTTAAACCGTTCGTTGGCAGTAACAGTTTTAATTTTTAGGTTTCACTCTGTTTTCTCCTATATAGATACATGTAGTTGGAACTCTAATTCAAACACGGTTTGCGCTAGCTTTTTGAAACTTGACACAATAAAGTAGTTTCAAGTTCTATCTGTATGGTTTGTTTCCTATTGATGTAGCCCTAAGCAGAGACCGGCGCAAATCCCTTTCATGGAAAGGGGTTGCCAAGCTTCCAAAAAACTACGAGTTTCCTGAAATCTCAGCACACATTTTTTCACCCAATCTTGATGACACTTTCAGGTAATGATCAGTACCCAATCCCACTTGGCTCACCAAATTTCGTTCTTCTAGTTGAAACCGTTCGTTGGCAGTAACATTTTTAATTTTTAGGTTTCACTCTGTTTTCTCTTATATGGATACATGTAGTTGGAACTCTAAATCAAGCACGGTTTGTGCTAGCTCTTTGAAACTTGACACAATAAAGTAGTTCCAAGTTCTATCTCTATGGTTTGTTTGCGATTGATGTAGCCCTAAGCAGAGACTTGCACAAATCTCTTTCATGGAAAGGGGTTGCCAAGCTTCCAAAAAACTACGAGTTTCCTGAAATCTTAGCACACATTTTTTCACCCAATCTTGATTACACTTTCAGGTAATGATCAGTACCCCAATCACACTTGGCTCACCAAATTTCGTTCTTCTAGGTTAAACCGTTCATTGGCAGTAACAGTTTTAAATTTTAGGTTTCACTCTGTTTTCTCCTATGTGGATACATGTAGTTGGAACTCTAAATCAAACAGGTTTTGTACTAGCTCTTTGAAACTTGACACAATACAGTAGTTACAAGTTCTATCTCTATGGTTTGTTTCCTATTGATGTAGCCCTAAGCAGAAAACGGCGCAAATCACTTTCTTGGAAAGGGGTTGCCAAGCTTCCAAAAAACTACGAGTTTCCTGAAGTCGCAGCACACATTTTTTCTTCCAATGTTGATGACACTTACATGTCATGATCAGTACACTAATGTCACTTGGCTCACCAAATTTCGTTCTTCTAGGTTAAACCGTTCGTTGGCAGTAACAGTTTTAATTTTTAGGTTTCACTCGGTTTTCTCCGATATGGATATATGTAGTTGGAACTCTAAATCAAACACGGTTTGTGCTAGCTCTTTGAAACTTGACACAATAAAGTAGTTCCAAGTTCTATCTCTATGGTTTGTTTGCTATTGATGTAGCCCTAAGCAGAGACTTGCACAAATCTCTTTCATGGAAAGGGGTTGCCAAGCTTCCAAAAAACTACGAGTTTCCTGAAATCTCAGCGCACATTTTTTTCACCCAATCTTGATGACACTTTCAGGTAATGATCAGTACCGCAATGCCACTTGGCTCACCAAATTTCGTTCTTCTAGGTTAAACGGTTCGTTGGCAGTAACATTTTTAATTTTTAGGATTCACTCTGTTTTCTCCTATATGGATACATGTAGTTGGAACTCTAATTCAAACACGGTTTGTGCTAGCTCTTTGAACCTTGACACAATAAAGTAGTTCTAAGTTCTGTCTCTATGGTTTGTTTCCTATTGATGTAGCCCTAAGCAGAGACTGGCTCAAATCACTTACATGGAAAGGGTTGGCCAAGCTTCCAAAAAACAACGAGTTTCCTGAAATCTCAGCACACATTTTTTCACCCAATCTTGATGACACTTACATGTCATGATCAGTACACCAACGTCACTTGGCTCACCAAATTTCGTTCTTCTAGGTTAAACCGTTCGTTGGCAGTAACAGTTTTAATTTTTAGGTTTCACTCTGTTTTCTCCTATGTGGATACATGTAGTTGGAACTCTAAATCAAACACGGTTTGTACTAGCTCTTTGAAAGTTGACACAATAATGTAGTTCCAAGTTCTATCTCTATGGTTTGTTTCCTATTGATGTAGCCCTAAGCAGAGACTGGCGCTAATCACGTACATGGAAAGGGTTGGCCAAGCTTCCAAAAAACTACGAGGTTCCTGAAATCTCAGCACACATTTTTTTCACCCAATCTTGATGACACTTACATGTCATGATCAGTACACCAATGTCACTTGGCTCACCAAATTTCGTTCTTCTAGGTTAAACCGTTCGTTGGCAGTAAGAGTTTTAATTTTTAGGTTTCACTCTGTTTTCTCCTATGTGGATACATGTAGTTGGAACTCTAAATGAAACACGGTTTGTACTAGCTCTTTGAAACTTGACACAATAAAGTAGTTACAAGTTCTATCTCTATGGTTTGTTTCCTATTGGTGTATCCCTATGCAGAGACCGGCGCAAATCACTTTCATGGAAAGGGGTTGCCAAGCTTCAAAAAAACTACGAGTTTCCTGAAGTCGCAGCACACATTTTTTTAACCAATCTTGATGACACTTTCAGGTAATGATCAGTACCCCAATCCCACTTGGCTCACCAAATTTCGTTCTTCTAGGTAAAACCGTTCGTTGGCAGTAACAGTTTAAATTTTTAGGTTTCACTCTGTTTTCTCCTATATGGATACATGTAGTTGGAACTCTAAATCAAACACGGTTTGTGCTAGCTCTTTGAAACTTGAAACAATAAAGTAGTTCCAAGTTCTATCTCTATGGTTTGTTTGCTATTGATGTAGCCATAAGCAGAGACCAGCGCAAATCACTTTCATGGAAAGGGGTTGCCAAGCTTCCAAAAAAATACGAGTTTCCTGATATCCCAGCACACATTTTTTCTCCCAATCTTGGTGACACTTACATGTCATGATCAGTACACCAATGTCACTTTGCTCACCAAATTTCGTTCTTCTAGGTTAAACCGTTCGTTGGCAGTAACAGTTTTAATTTTTAGGTTTCACTCTGTTTTCTCCTATGTGGATACATGTAGTTGGAACTCTAAATCAAACACGGTTTGTACTAGCTCTTTGAAACTTGACACAATAAAGTAGTTCCAAGTTCTCTCTCTATGGTTTGTTTCCTATTGATGTAGCCCTAAGCAGAGACTTGCACAAATCTCTTTCATGGAAAGGGGTTGCCAAGCTTCCAAAAAACTACGAGTTTCCTGAAATCTTAGCACACATTTGTTTACCCAATCTTGATGGCACTTACAGGTAATGATCAGTACCGCAATGCCACTTGGCTCACCAAATTTCGTTCTTCTAGGTTAAACCTTTCGTTGGCAGTAACCGTTATAATTTTTAGGTTTCACTCTATTTTCTCCTATGTGGATACATGTAGTTGGAACTCTAAATCAAACACGGTTTGTACTAGCTCTTTGAAACTTGACACAATTAAGTAGTTACAAGTTCTATCTCTATGGTTTGTTTCCTATTGATGTAGCCCTAATCTGAGACCGGCGCAAATCACTTTCATGGAAAGGGGTTGCCAAGCTTCCAAAAACTACGAGTTTCCTGAAGTCGCAGCACACATTTTTTCACCCAATCTTGATGACACTTTCAGGTAATGATCAGTACCCCAATCCCACTTGACTCAACAAATTTCGTTCTTCCAGTTTAAACCGTTCGTTGGCAGTAACAGTTTTAATTTTTAGGTTTCACTCTGTTTTCTCCTATATAGATACATGTAGTTGGAACTCTAATTCAAACACGGTTTGCGCTAGCTTTTTGAAACTTGACACAATAAAGTAGTTTCAAGTTCTATCTGTATGGTTTGTTTCCTATTGATGTAGCCCTAAGCAGAGACCGGCGCAAATCCCTTTCATGGAAAGGGGTTGCCAAGCTTCCAAAAAACTACGAGTTTCCTGAAATCTCAGCACACATTTTTTCACCCAATCTTGATGACACTTTCAGGTAATGATCAGTACCCAATCCCACTTGGCTCACCAAATTTCGTTCTTCTAGTTGAAACCGTTCGTTGGCAGTAACATTTTTAATTTTTAGGTTTCACTCTGTTTTCTCTTATATGGATACATGTAGTTGGAACTCTAAATCAAGCACGGTTTGTGCTAGCTCTTTGAAACTTGACACAATAAAGGAGTTCCAAGTTCTATCTCTATGGTTTGTTTGCGATTGATGTAGCCCTAAGCAGAGACTTGCACAAATCTCTTTCATGGAAAGGGGTTGCCAAGCTTCCAAAAAACTACGAGTTTCCTGAAATCTTAGCACACATTTTTTCACCCAATCTTGATTACACTTTCAGGTAATGATCAGTACCCCAATCACACTTGGCTCACCAAATTTTGTTCTTCTAGGTTAAACCGTTCATTGGCAGTAACAGTTTTAAATTTTAGGTTTCACTCTGTTTTCTCCTATGTGGATACATGTAGTTGGAACTCTAAATCAAACAGGTTTTGTACTAGCTCTTTGAAACTTGACACAATACAGTAGTTACAAGTTCTATCTCTATGGTTTGTTTCCTATTGATGTAGCCCTAAGCAGAAAACGGCGCAAATCACCCTCTTGGAAAGGGGTTGCCAAGCTTCCAAAAAACTACGAGTTTCCTGAAGTCGCAGCACACATTTTTTCTTCCAATGTTGATGACACTTACTTGTCATGATCAGTACACTAATGTCACTTGGCTCACCAAATTTCGTTCTTCTAGGTTAAACCGTTCGTTGGCAGTAACAGTTTTAATTTTTAGGTTTCACTCGGTTTTCTCCGATATGGATATATGTAGTTGGAACTCTAAATCAAACACGGTTTGTGCTAGCTCTTTAAAACTTGACACAATAAAGTAGTTCCAAGTTCTATCTCTATGGTTTGTTTGCTATTGATGTAGCCCTAAGCAGAGACTTGCACAAATCTCTTTCATGGAAAGGGGTTGCCAAGCTTCCAAAAGCCTACGAGTTTCCTGAAATCTCAGCACACATTTTTTTCACCCAATCTTGATGACACTTTCAGGTAATGATCAGTACCGCAATGCCACTTGGCTCACCAAATTTCGTTCTTCTAGGTTAAACGGTTCGTTGGCAGTAACATTTTTAATTTTTAGGATTCACTCTGTTTTCTCCTATATGGATACATGTAGTTGGAACTCTAATTCAAACACGGTTTGTGCTAGCTCTTTGAACCTTGACACAATAAAGTAGTTCTAAGTTCTGTCTCTATGGTTTGTTTCCTATTGATGTAGCCCTAAGCAGAGACTGGCGCAAATCACTTACATGGAAAGGGTTGGCCAAGCTTCCAAAAAACAACGAGTTTCCTGAAATCTCAGCACACATTTTTTCACCCAATCTTGATGACACTTACATGTCATGATCAGTACCCCAATCACACTTGGCTCACCAAATTTCGTTCTTCTAGGTTAAACCGTTCGTTGGCAGTAACAGTTTTAATTTTTAGGTTTCACTCTGTTTTCTCCTATGTGGATACATGTAGTTGGAACACTAAATCAAACACGGTTTGTACTAGCTCTTTGAAAGTTGACACAATAATGTAGTTCCAAGTTCTATCTCTATGGTTTGTTTCCTATTGATGTAGCCCTAAGCAGAGACTGGCGCTAATCACGTACATGGAAAGGGTTGGCCAAGCTTCCAAAAAACTACGAGTTTCCTGAAATCTCAGCACACATTTTTTTCACCCAATCTTGATGACACTTACATGTCATGATCAGTACACCAATGTCACATGGCTCACCAAATTTCGTTCTTCTAGGTTAAACCGTTCGTTGGCAATAACAGTTTTAATTTTTAGGTTTCACTCTGTTTTCTCCTATGTGGATACATGTAGTTGGAACTCTAAATCAAACACGGTTTGTACTAGCTCTTTGAAACTTGACACAATAAAGTAGTTACAAGTTCTATCTCTATGGTTTGTTTCCTATTGGTGTATCCCTATGCAGAGACCGGCGCAAATCACTTTCATGGAAAGGGGTTGCCAAGCTTCCAAAAAACTACGAGTTTCCTGAAGTCGCAGCACACATTTTTTTAACCAATCTTGATGACACTTTCAGGTAATGATCAGTACCCCAATCCCACTTGGCTCACCAAATTTCGTTCTTCTAGGTAAAACCGTTCGTTGGCAGTAACAGTTTAAATTTTTAGGTTTCACTCTGTTTTCTCCTATATGGATACATGTAGTTGGAACTCTAAATCAAACACGGTTTGTGCTAGCTCTTTGAAACTTGAAACAATAAAGTAGTTCCATGTTCTATCTCTATGGTTTGTTTGCTATTGATGTAGCCATAAGCAGAGACCAGCGCAAATCACTTTCATGGAAAGGGGTTGCCAAGCTTCCAAAAAAATACGAGTTTCCTGATATCCCAGCACACATTTTTTCTCCCAATCTTGATGACACTTACATGTCATGATCAGTACACCAATGTCACTTTGCTCACCAAATTTCGTTCTTCTAGGTTAAACCGTTCGTTGGCAGTAACAGTTTTAATTTTTAGGTTTCACTCTGTTTTCTCCTATGTGGATACATGTAGTTGGAACTCTAAATCAAACACGGTTTGTACTAGCTCTTTGAAACTTGACACAATAAAGTAGTTACAAGTTCTCTCTCTATGGTTTGTTTCCTATTGATGTAGCCCTAAGCAGAGACTTGCACAAATCTCTTTCATGGAAAGGGGTTGCCAAGCTTCCAAAAAACTACGAGTTTCCTGAAATCTTAGCACACATTTGTTTACCCAATCTTGATGGCACTTACAGGTAATGATCAGTACCGCAATGCCACTTGGCTCACCAAATTTCGTTCTTCTAGGTTAAACCGTTCGTTGGCAGTAACCGTTATAATTTTTAGGTTTCACTCTATTTTCTCCTATGTGGATACATGTAGTTGGAACTCTAAATCAAACACGGTTTGTACTAGCTCTTTGAAACTTGACACAATTTAGTAGTTACAAGTTCTATCTCTATGGTTTGTTTCCTATTGATGTAGCCCTAATCAGAGACCGGCGCAAATCACTTTCATGGAAAGGGGTTGCCAAGCTTCCAAAAAACTACGAGTTTCCTGAAGTCGCAGCACACATTTTTTCACCCAATCTTGATGACACTTTCAGGTAATGATCAGTACCCCAGTCCCACTTGACTCAACAAATTTCATTCTTCTAGGTTAAACCGTTCGTTGGCAGTAACAGTTTTAATTTTTAGGTTTCACTCTGTTTTCTCCTATATAGATACATGTAGTTGGAACTCTAATTCAAACACGGTTTGCGCTAGCTTTTTGAAACTTGACACAATAAAGTAGTTTCAAGTTCTATCTGTATGGTTTGTTTCCTATTGATGTAGCCCTAAGCAGAGACCGGCGCAAATCCCTTTCATGGAAAGGGGTTGCCAAGCTTCCAAAAAACTACGAGTTTCCTGAAATCTCAGCACACATTTTTTCACCCAATCTTGATGACACTTTCAGGTAATGATCAGTACCCAATCCCACTTGGCTCACCAAATTTCGTTCTTCTAGTTGAAACCGTTCGTTGTCAGTAACATTTTTAATTTTTAGGTTTCACTCTGTTTTCTCCTATATGGATACATGTAGTTGGAACTCTAAATCAAGCACGGTTTGTGCTAGCTCTTTGAAACTTGACACAATAAAGTAGTTCCAAGTTTATCTCTATGGTTTGTTTGCTATTGATGTAGCCCTAAGCAGAGACTTGCACAAATCTCTTTCATGGAAAGGGGTTGCCAAGCTTCAAAAAAACTACGAGTTTCCTGAAATCTCAGCACACATTTTTTCACCCAATCGTGATGACACTTTCAGGTAATGATCAGTACCGCAATGACACTTGGCTCACCAAATTTCGTTCTTCTAGGTTAAACGGTTCGTTGGCAGTAACATTTTTAATTTTTAGGATTCACTCTGTTTTCTCCTATATGGATACATGTAGTTGGAACTCTAAATCAAACACGGTTTGTGCTAGCTCTTTGAACCTTGACACAATAAAGTCATTCCAAGTTCTGTCTCTATGGTTTGTTTCCTATTGATGTAGCCCTAAGCAGAGACTGGCGCAAATCACTTACATGGAAAGGGTTGGCCAAGCTTCCAAAAAACAACGAGTTTCCTGAAATCTCAGCACACATTTTTTCACCCAATCTTGATGACACTTACATGTCATGATCAGTACACCAACGTCACTTGGCTCACCAAATTTCGTTCTTCTAGGTTAAACCGTTCGTTGGCAGTAACAGTTTTAATTTTTAGGTTTCACTCTGTTTTCTCCTATATGGATACATGTAGTTGGAACTCTAAATCAAACACGGTTTGTGCTAGCTCTTTGAAACTTGACACAATAAAGTAGTTCCAAGTTCTATCTCTATGGTTTGTTTCCTATTGATGTAGCCCTAAACAGAGACCGGCACTAATCACTTTCATGGAAAGGGGTTGTAAAGCTTCCAAAAATCTACGAGTTTCCTGAAATCTCAGCACACATTTTTCTCCTAATCTTGATGACACTTACAGGTAATAATCAGTACCCCAATGCCACTTGGCTCACCAAATTTCGTTTTTCTAGGTTAAACCGTTCATTGGTAGTAACAGTTTTAATTTTTAGGTTCCACTCTGTTTTCTCCTATATGGATACATGTAGTTGGAACTCTAAATCAAACACGGTTTGTGCTAGCTCTTTGAAACTTGACACAATAAAGTAGTTCCAAGTTCTATCCCTATGGTTTGTTTCCTATTGATGTAGCCCTAAGCAGAGACTGGCACAAATCACTTTCATGGAAAGGGGTTGCCAAGCTTCCAAAAAACTACGAGTTTCCTGAAATCTTAGAACACAATTTTTCACCCAATCTTGATGGCACTTACAGGTAATGATCAGTACTGCAATGCCACTTGGCTCACCAAATTTCGTTCTTCTTGGTTAAACCGTTCGTTGGCAGTAACAGTTTTAATTTTTAGGTTTCACTCTGTTTTCTCCTATGTGGATACATGTAGTTGGAACTCTAAATCAAACACGGTTTGCGCTAGCTCTTGGAAATTTGACACAAAACAGTAGTTCCAAGTTCTATTTCTATGGTTTGTTTCCTATTGATGTAGCCCTAAGCAGAGACCGGCACAAATCACTTACATGGAAAAGGGTTGCCAAGCTTCCAAAAAACTAAGAGTTTCCTGAAATCTCAGCACACATTTTTTCACCCAATCTTGATTACACTTTCAGGTAATGATCAGTACCCCAATCACACTTGGCTCACCAAATTTCGTTCTTCTAGGTTAAACCGTTCATTGGCAGTAACAGTTTTAAATTTTAGGTTTCACTCTGTTTACTCCTATGTGGATACATGTAGTTGGAACTCTAAATCAAACAGGTTTTGTACTAGCTCTTTGAAACTTGACACAATACAGTAGTTACAAGTTCTATCTCTATGGTTTGTTTCCTATTGATGTAGCCCTAAGCAGAAAACGGCGCAAATCACTTTCATGGAAAGGTGTTGCCAAGCTTCCAAAAAACTACGAGTTTCCTGAAGTCGCAGCACACATTTTTTCACCCAATCTTGATGACACTTTCAGGTAATGAACAGTACCGCAATGCCACTTGGCTCACCAAATTTCGTTCTTCTAGGTTAAACCGTTCGTTGGCAATAACAGTTTTAATTTTTAGGTTTCACTCTGTTTTCTCCTATGTGGATACATGTAGTTGGAACTCTAAATCAAACACGGTTTGTACTAGCTCTTTGAAACTTGACACAATAAAGTAGTTACAAGTTCTATCTCTATGGTTTGTTTCCTATTGGTGTATCCCTATGCAGAGACCGGCGCAAATCACTTTCATGGAAAGGGGTTGCCAAGCTTCCAAAAAACTACGAGTTTCCTGAAGTCGCAGCACACATTTTTTTAACCAATCTTGATGACACTTTCAGGTAATGATCAGTACCCCAATCCCACTTGGCTCACCAAATTTCGTTCTTCTAGGTAAAACCGTTCGTTGGCAGTAACAGTTTAAATTTTTAGGTTTCACTCTGTTTTCTCCTATATGGATACATGTAGTTGGAACTCTAAATCAAACACGGTTTGTGCTAGCTCTTTGAAACTTGAAACAATAAAGTAGTTCCATGTTCTATCTCTATGGTTTGTTTGCTATTGATGTAGCCATAAGCAGAGACCAGCGCAAATCACTTTCATGGAAAGGGGTTGCCAAGCTTCCAAAAAAATACGAGTTTCCTGATATCCCAGCACACATTTTTTCTCCCAATCTTGATGACACTTACATGTCATGATCAGTACACCAATGTCACTTTGCTCACCAAATTTCGTTCTTCTAGGTTAAACCGTTCGTTGGCAGTAACAGTTTTAATTTTTAGGTTTCACTCTGTTTTCTCCTATGTGGATACATGTAGTTGGAACTCTAAATCAAACACGGTTTGTACTAGCTCTTTGAAACTTGACACAATAAAGTAGTTACAAGTTCTCTCTCTATGGTTTGTTTCCTATTGATGTAGCCCTAAGCAGAGACTTGCACAAATCTCTTTCATGGAAAGGGGTTGCCAAGCTTCCAAAAAACTACGAGTTTCCTGAAATCTTAGCACACATTTGTTTACCCAATCTTGATGGCACTTACAGGTAATGATCAGTACCGCAATGCCACTTGGCTCACCAAATTTCGTTCTTCTAGGTTAAACCGTTCGTTGGCAGTAACCGTTATAATTTTTAGGTTTCACTCTATTTTCTCCTATGTGGATACATGTAGTTGGAACTCTAAATCAAACACGGTTTGTACTAGCTCTTTGAAACTTGACACAATTTAGTAGTTACAAGTTCTATCTCTATGGTTTGTTTCCTATTGATGTAGCCCTAATCAGAGACCGGCGCAAATCACTTTCATGGAAAGGGGTTGCCAAGCTTCCAAAAAACTACGAGTTTCCTGAAGTCGCAGCACACATTTTTTCACCCAATCTTGATGACACTTTCAGGTAATGATCAGTACCCCAGTCCCACTTGACTCAACAAATTTCATTCTTCTAGGTTAAACCGTTCGTTGGCAGTAACAGTTTTAATTTTTAGGTTTCACTCTGTTTTCTCCTATATAGATACATGTAGTTGGAACTCTAATTCAAACACGGTTTGCGCTAGCTTTTTGAAACTTGACACAATAAAGTAGTTTCAAGTTCTATCTGTATGGTTTGTTTCCTATTGATGTAGCCCTAAGCAGAGACCGGCACAAATCCCTTTCATGGAAAGGGGTTGCCAAGCTTCCAAAAAACTACGAGTTTCCTGAAATCTCAGCACACATTTTTTCACCCAATCTTGATGACACTTTCAGGTAATGATCAGTACCCAATCCCACTTGGCTCACCAAATTTCGTTCTTCTAGTTGAAACCGTTCGTTGTCAGTAACATTTTTAATTTTTAGGTTTCACTCTGTTTTCTCCTATATGGATACATGTAGTTGGAACTCTAAATCAAGCACGGTTTGTGCTAGCTCTTTGAAACTTGACACAATAAAGTAGTTCCAAGTTTATCTCTATGGTTTGTTTGCTATTGATGTAGCCCTAAGCAGAGACTTGCACAAATCTCTTTCATGGAAAGGGGTTGCCAAGCTTCCAAAAAACTACGAGTTTCCTGAAATCTCAGCACACATTTTTTCACCCAATCGTGATGACACTTTCAGGTAATGATCAGTACCGCAATGACACTTGGCTCACCAAATTTCGTTCTTCTAGGTTAAACGGTTCGTTGGCAGTAACATTTTTAATTTTTAGGATTCACTCTGTTTTCTCCTATATGGATACATGTAGTTGGAACTCTAAATCAAACACGGTTTGTGCTAGCTCTTTGAACCTTGACACAATAAAGTCATTCCAAGTTCTGTCTCTATGGTTTGTTTCCTATTGATGTAGCCCTAAGCAGAGACTGGCGCAAATCACTTACATGGAAAGGGTTGGCCAAGCTTCCAAAAAACAACGAGTTTCCTGAAATCTCAGCACACATTTTTTCACCCAATCTTGATGACACTTACATGTCATGATCAGTACACCAACGTCACTTGGCTCACCAAATTTCGTTCTTCTAGGTTAAACCGTTCGTTGGCAGTAACAGTTTTAATTTTTAGGTTTCACTCTGTTTTCTCCTATATGGATACATGTAGTTGGAACTCTAAATCAAACACGGTTTGTGCTAGCTCTTTGAAACTTGACACAATAAAGTAGTTCCAAGTTCTATCTCTATGGTTTGTTTCCTATTGATGTAGCCCTAAACAGAGACCGGCACTAATCACTTTCATGGAAAGGGGTTGTAAAGCTTCCAAAAATCTACGAGTTTCCTGAAATCTCAGCACACATTTTTCTCCTAATCTTGATGACACTTACAGGTAATAATCAGTACCCCAATGCCACTTGGCTCACCAAATTTCGTTTTTCTAGGTTAAACCGTTCATTGGTAGTAACAGTTTTAATTTTTAGGTTCCACTCTGTTTTCTCCTATATGGATACATGTAGTTGGAACTCTAAATCAAACACGGTTTGTGCTAGCTCTTTGAAACTTGACACAATAAAGTAGTTCCAAGTTCTATCCCTATGGTTTGTTTCCTATTGATGTAGCCCTAAGCAGAGACTGGCACAAATCACTTTCATGGAAAGGGGTTGCCAAGCTTCCAAAAAACTACGAGTTTCCTGAAATCTTAGAACACAATTTTTCACCCAATCTTGATGGCACTTACAGGTAATGATCAGTACTGCAATGCCACTTGGCTCACCAAATTTCGTTCTTCTTGGTTAAACCGTTCGTTGGCAGTAACAGTTTTAATTTTTAGGTTTCACTCTGTTTTCTCCTATGTGGATACATGTAGTTGGAACTCTAAATCAAACACGGTTTGCGCTAGCTCTTGGAAATTTGACACAAAACAGTAGTTCCAAGTTCTATTTCTATGGTTTGTTTCCTATTGATGTAGCCCTAAGCAGAGACCGGCACAAATCACTTACATGGAAAAGGGTTGCCAAGCTTCCAAAAAACTAAGAGTTTCCTGAAATCTCAGCACACATTTTTTCACCCAATCTTGATTACACTTTCAGGTAATGATCAGTACCCCAATCACACTTGGCTCACCAAATTTCGTTCTTCTAGGTTAAACCGTTCATTGGCAGTAACAGTTTTAAATTTTAGGTTTCACTCTGTTTACTCCTATGTGGATACATGTAGTTGGAACTCTAAATCAAACAGGTTTTGTACTAGCTCTTTGAAACTTGACACAATACAGTAGTTACAAGTTCTATCTCTATGGTTTGTTTCCTATTGATGTAGCCCTAAGCAGAAAACGGCGCAAATCACTTTCATGGAAAGGTGTTGCCAAGCTTCCAAAAAACTACGAGTTTCCTGAAGTCGCAGCACACATTTTTTCTTCCAATCTTGATGACACTTACATGTCATGATCAGTACACTAATGTCACTTGGCTCACCAAATTTCGTTCTTCTAGGTTAAACCGTTCGTTGGCAGTAACAGTTTTAATTTTTAGGTTTCACTCGGTTTTCTCCGATATGGATATATGTAGTTGGAACTCTAAATCAAACACGGTTTGTGCTAGCTCTTTGAATCTTGACACAATAAAGTAGTTCCAAGTTCTATCTCTATGGTTTGTTTGCTATTGATGTAGCCCTAAGCAGAGACTTGCACAAATCTCTTTCATGGAAAGGGGTTGCCAAGCTTCCAAAAAACTACGAGTTTCCTGAAATCTCAGCACACATTTTTTCACCCAATCTTGATGACACTTTCAGGTAATGAACAGTACCGCAATGCCACTTGGCTCACCAAATTTCGTTCTTCTAGGTTAAACGGTTCGTTGGCAGTAACATTTTTAATTTTTAGGATTCACTCTGTTTTCTCCTATATGGATACATGTAGTTGGAACTCTAAATCAAACACGGTTTGTGCTAGCTCTTTGAACCTTGACACAATAAAGTCATTCCAAGTTCTGTCTCTATGGTTTGTTTCCTATTGATGTAGCCCTAAGCAGAGACTGGCGCAAATCACTTACATGGAAAGGGTTGGCCAAGCTTCCAAAAAACAACGAGTTTCCTGAAATCTCAGCACACATTTTTTCACCCAATCTTGATGACACTTACATGTCATGATCAGTACACCAACGTCACTTGGCTCACCAAATTTCGTTCTTCTAGGTTAAACCGTTCGTTTGCAGTAACAGTTTTAATTTTTTGGTTTCACTCTGTTTTCTCCTATATGGATACCTCTAGTTGGAACTCTAAATCAAACACGGTTTGTGCTAGCTCTTTGAAACTTGACACAGTAAAGTAGTTCCAAGTTGTATCTCTATGGCTTGTTTCCTATTGATGTAGCCCTAAGCAGAGACCGGCGCAAATCACTTTCATCGAAAGGGTTGGCCAAGCTTCCAAAAAACTACGAGTTTCCTGAAATCTCAGCACACATTTTTTCACCCAATCTTGATGACACTTTCAGGTAATGATCAGTACCCCATTCCCACTTGGCTCACCAAATTTCGTTCTTTTAGGTTAAACCGTTCGTTGGCAGTAACAGTTTTAATTATTAGGTTTCACTCTGTTTTCTCCTATATGGATACATGTAGTTGGAACTCTAAATCAAACACGGTTCTTGCTAGCTCTTTGAAACTAAACACAATAAAGTAGTTCCAGGTTGTATCTCTATGGCTTGTTTCCTATTGATGTAGCCCTAAGCAGAGACCGGCGCAAATCACTTTCATGGAAGGGGTTGCCAAGCATCCAAAAAAATACGAGTTTCCTGAAATCTCAGCAAACATTTTTTAACCCAATCTTGATCACACTTTCAGGTAATGATCAATACCCCATTCCCACTTAACTCACCAAATTTCGTTCTTTTAGGTTAAACCGTTCATTGGCAGTAACAGTTTTAATTATTAGGTTTCACTCTCTTTTCTCCTATATGGATACATGTATTTGGAACTCTAAATCAAACATGGTTTGTGCTAGCTCTTTGAAACTTGACACAATAAAGTAGTTCCAAGTTCTATCTCTATGGTTTGTTTCCTATTGATGTAGAGCTAAGCAGAGACTGGCGCAAATCACTTTCATGGAAAGGGGTGCCAAGCTTCCAAAATCTACGAGTTATCTGAAATCTCAGCACACATTTTTTCACCCAATCTTGATGAAACATTCAGGTAATGATCAGTACCCCAATCCCACTTGGCTCACTAAATTTCGTTCTTCTAGGTTTAACCGTTCGTTGGCAGTAACAGTTATAATTTTTAGGTTTCACTGTTTTCTCCTATATGGATACATGTAGTTGGAACTATAAATCAAACAGGGTTTGTGCTAGGTCTTTGAAACTTGACACAATAAAGTAGTTCCAAGTTCTATCTCTATGGTTTGTTTCCTATTGATGTAGACCTAAGCAGAGACTGGCGCAAATCACTTTCATGGAAAGGGGTTGCCAAGCTTCCAAAAAACTACGAGTTTCCTGAAATCTCAGCACACATTTTTTCACCCAATCTTGATGACACTTTCAGGTATAGATCAGTACCCCAATCCCACTTGGCTCAACAAATTTCGTTCTTCTAGATTAAACCGTTCGTTGGCAGTAACAGTTTTAATTTTAAGGTTTCACTCTGTTTTTTCCTATATGGATACAGGTAGTTGGAACTCTAAATCAAACACGGTTTGTGCTAGCTCTTTGAAACTTGACACAATAAAGTAGTTCCAAGTTGTATCTCTATGGCTTGTTTCCTATTGATGTAGCCCTAAGCAGAGACCGGCGCAAATCACTTTCATGGAAAGGGTTTGCCAAGCTTCCAAAAAACTACGAGTTTCCTGAAATCTCAGCACACATTTTTTCACCCAATCTTGATGACACTTTCAGGTAATGATCAGTACCCCAATCATACTTGGCTCCCCGAATTTCGTTCTTCTAGGTTAAACCGTTCGATGGCAGTATGAGTTTTAATTTTTATGTTTCACTCTGTTTTCTCCTATATGGTTACATGTAGTTGGAACTTTAAATCAACATGGGTTTGTGCTAGCTCTTTGAAACTTGACACAATAAAGTAGTTCCAATTCCTATCTCTATGGTTTGTTTCCTATTGATGTAGCCGTAAGCAGAGACTGGCGCAAATCACTTTCAAGGAAAGGGTTGGCCAAGCTTCCAAAAAACTACGAGTTTCCTGAAATGTCAGCACACATTTTTTCACGCAATCTTGATGACACTTTCAGGTAATGATCAGTACCCCAATCCCACATGGCTCACCAAATTTCGTTCTTCAAGGTTAAACCGTTCATTGGTAGTAACAGTTTTAATTTTTAGGTTACACTCTGTTTTCTTCTATATGGATACATGTAGTTGGAACTTTAAATCAACATGGGTTTGTGCTAGCTCTTTGAAACTTGACACAATAAAGTAGTTCCAATTCCTATCTCTATGGTTTGTTTCGTATTGATGTAGCCCTAAGCAGAGACTGGCGCAAATCACTTTCATGGAAAGGGGTTGCCAAGCTTCCAAAAAACTACGAGTTTCCTGACATCTAAGCACACATTTTTTCACCCAAACATGATGACACTTTCAGGTAATGATCAGTACCCCAATCCAACTTGGCTCACCAAATTTTGTTCTTCTAGGTTAAACCGTTCGTTGGCAGTAACAGTTTTAATTTTTTGGTTTCACTCTGTTTTCTCCTATATGGATAACTGTAGTTGGAACTCTAAATCAAACACGGTTTGTGCTAGCTCTTTGAGACTTGACACAGTAAAGTAGTTCCAAGTTGTATCTCTAAGGCTTGTTTCCTATTGATGTAGCCCTAAGCAGAGACCGGCGCAAATCACTTTCATCGAAAGGGTTTGCCAAGCTTCCAAAAAAATACGAGTTTCCTGAAATCTCAGCACACATTTTTTCACCCAATCTTGATGACACTTTCAGGTAATGATCAGTACCCCATTCCACTTGGCTCACCTAATTTTGTTTTTCTAGGTTAAACCGTTATTTGGCAGTAACAGTTTTAATTTTTTGGTTTCACTCTGTTTTCTCCTATATGGATACATGTAGTTGGAACTCTAAATCAAACACGGTTTGTGCTAGCTCTTTGAAACTTGACAGAGTAAAGTAGTTCCAAGTTGTATCTCTATGGCTTGTTTCCTATTGATGTAGCCCTAAGCAGAGACCGGCGCAAATCACTTTCATGGAAAGGGGTTGCCAAGCATCCAAAATACTACGAGTTTCCTGAAATCTCAGCACACATTTTTTCACCCAATCTTGATGACACTTTCAGGTAATGATCAGTACCCCAATCCAACTTGGCTCCCCGAATTTCGTTCTTCTAGGTTAAACCTTTCGATGGCAGTAAGAGTTTTAATTTTTAGGTTTCACTCTGTTTTCTCCTATATGGTTACATGTAGTTGGAACTCTAAATCAAACACGGTTTGTGCTACCTCTTTGAAACTTGACACAATAAAGTAGTTCCAAGTTCTATCTCTATGGTTTGTTTCCTATTGATGTAGCCCTAAGCAGAGACTGGCGCAAATCACTTTCATGGAAAGGGGTTGCCAAGCTTACAAAACACTTCGAGTTTCCTGAAATCTCAGCACACATTTTTTCACCCAATCTTGATGACACTTTCAGGTAATGATCAGTACCCCAATCCCACTTGGCTCCCCGAATTTCGTTCTTCTATGTTAAACCGTTCGATGGCAGTAAGAGTTTTAATTTTTAGGTTTCACTCTGTTTTCTCCTATATGGTTACATGTAGTTGGAACTCTAAATCAAACTCGGTTTGAGCTAGCTCTTTGAAACTTGACACAATAAAGTAGTTCCAAGTTCTATCACTATGGCTTGTTTCCTATTGATGTAACCCTAAGCAGAGACTGGCGCAAATCACTTTCATGGAAAGGGGTTGCCAAGCTTCCAAAAAACTACGAGTTTCCTGAAATGTCAGCACACATTTTTTCACGCAATCTTGATGACACTTTCAGGTAATGATCAGTACCCCAATCCCATTTGGCTCACCAAATTTCGTTCTTCAAGGTTAAACCGTTCATTGGTAGTAACAGTTTTAATTTTTAGGTTACACTCTGTTTTCTGCTATATGGATACATGTAGTTGGAACTCTAAATCAACATGGGTTTGTGCTAGCTCTTTGAAACTTGACACAATAAAGTAGTTCCAAGTTCTATCTCTATGGTTTGTTTCCTATTGATGTAGCCCTAAGCAGAGACCGGCAAAAATCACTTTCATGGAAAGGGGTTGCCAAGCTTCCAAAAAACTACGAGTTTCCTGAAATATCAGCACACATTTTTTCACCCTGTCTTGATGACACTTTCAGGTAATGATCAGAACCCCAATCCCACTTGGCTCACCAAATTTCTTTCTTCTAGGTTAAACCGTTCGTTGGCAGTAACACTTTTAATTTTTAGGTTTCACTCTATTTTCTCCTATATGGATACATGTAGTTGGAACTGTAAATCAAACACGGTTTCTGCTAGCTCTTTCAAACTTGACACAATAACGTAGTCAAGTTGTGTCTCTATATCTTGTTTCCTATTGATGTAGCCCTAAGCAGAGACCGGCGCAAATCACTTTCATGGAAAGGAGTTGCCAAGCTTCCAAAAAACTATGAGTTTCCTGACATCTCAGCACACATTTTTTCACCCAAACATGATGACACTTTCAGGTAATGATCAGTACCCCAATCCAACTTGGCTCACCAAATTTTGTTCTTCTAGGTTAAACCATTCGTTGGCAGTAAATTTTTAATTTTAAGGTTTCACTCTGTTTTCTCCTATATGGATGCATGTAGTTGGAACTCTAAATCAAATACGGTTTGTGCTAGCTCTTTGAAACTTGACACAGTAAAGTAGTTCCAAGTTGTATCTCTATGGCTTGTTTCCTATTGATTTAGCCCTAAGCAGAGACCGGCGCAAATCACTTTCATGGAAAGGGGTTGCCAAACTTCCAAAAAAATACGAGTTTCCTGAAATCTCAGCACACATTTTTTAACCCAATCTTGATCACACTTTCAGGTAATGATCAATACCCCATTCCCACTTGGCTCACCAAATTTCGTTCTTTTAGGTTAAACCGTTCATTGGCAGTAACAGTTTTAATTATTAGGTTTCACTCTGTTTTCTCCTATATGGATACAAGTAGTTGGAACTCTAAATCAAACACGGTTTGTGCTAGCTCTTTGAAACTTGACACAATAAAGTAGTTCCAAGTTCTATCTCTATGGTTTGTTTCCTATTGATGCAGACCTAAGCAGAGACTGGCGCAAATCACTTTCAAGGAAAGGGGTGCCAAGCTTCCAAAATCTACGAGTTTCTTGAAATTTCAGCACACATTTTTTCACCCAATCTTGATGAAACTTTCAGGTAATGATCAGTACCCCAATCCCACTTGGCTCCCCGAATTTCGTTCTTCTAGGTTTAACCGTTCGTTGGCAGTAAAAGTTTTAATTTTTAGGTTTCACTCTGTTTTCTCCTATATGGATACATGTAGTTGGAACTCTAAATCAACATGGGTTTGTGCTAGCTCTTTGAAACTTGACACAATAAAGTAGTTCCAAGTTCTATCTCTATGGTTTGTTTCCTATTGATGTAGCCCTAAGCAGCGACCGGCAAAAATCACTTTCACGGAAAGGGTTTGCCAACCTTCCAAAAAACTACGAGTTTCCTGAAATCTCAGCACACATTCTTTCACCCAATCTTGATGACACTTACAGGTAATGATCAGTACCCCAGTGCCACTTGGCTCACCAAATTTCGTTCTTCTAGGTAAACCGTTCATTGACAGTAACACTTTTAATTTTTAGGTTTTACTCTGTTTTCTCCTATATGGATACATGTAGTTGGAACTCTAAATCAAACACGGTTTGTGCTAGCTCTTTGAGACTTGACACAGTAAAGTAGTTCCAAGTTGTATCTCTATGGCTTGTTTCCTATTGATGTAACCCTAAGCAGAGACTGGCGCAAATCACTTTCATGGAAAGGGGTTGCCAAGCTTCCAAAAAACTACGAGTTTCCTGAAATCTCAGCACACATTTTTTCACCCAATCTTGATGACACTTTCAGGTAATGATCAGTACCCCAATCCCACTTGGCTCACCAAATTTCGTTCATCTGGGTTTAACCGTACGTTGGCAGTACAGTTTTAATTTTTAGGTTTCACTCTGTTTTCTACTATATGGTTACATTTAGTTGGAACTCTAAATCAAACACGGTTTGTGGTAGCTCTTTGAAATTTTACAAAATAAAGTAGTTCCAAGTTCTATATCTATGGTTTGTTTCCTATTGATGTAGCCCTAAGCAGAGACTGGCGCAAATCACTTTCATGGAAAGGGGTTGCCAAGCTTCCAAAAAACTACAAGTTTCCTGAAATCACAGCAAACATTTTTTCACCCAATCTTGATGACACTTTCATGTAATGATCAGAACCCCAATACCACTTGGCTCCCCAAATTTTGTTCTTCTAGATTAAACAGTTCGTTGGCAGTAACAGTTTTAATTTTTAGGTTTCACTCTGTTTACTCCTATATGGATACATGTAGTTGGAACTCTAAATCAAACACGGTTTGTGCTAGCTCTTTGAAACTTGACACAATAAAGTGGTTCCAAGCTCTATCTCTATGGTATGTTTCGTATTGATGTAGCCCTAAGAGGAGACTGGCGCAAATCACTTTCATTGAAAGGGGTTTCCAGGCTTCCAGAAAACTACGAGTTTCCTGAAATCTCAGCACACATTTTTTCACCCAAACATGATGACACTTTCAGGTATTGATCAGTACCGCAATGCCACTTGGCTCACCAAATTTCGTTCTTCTAGGTTAAACCGTTCGTTGGCAGTAACAGTTTTAATTTTTAGATTTCACTCTGTTTTCTCCTATATGGATACATGTAGTTGGAACTCTAAATCAAACACGGTTTGTGCTAGCTCTTTGAAAATTGACAATATAAAGTAGTTCCAAGTGGTATCTCTATGGCTTGTTTCTTATTGATGTACCCCTAAGCAGAGACCGGCGCAAATCACTTTCATGGAAAGGGGTTGCCAAGCTTCCAAAAAACTACGAGTTTCCTGAAATCTCAGCACACATTTTTTCACCCAATCTTGATGACACTTACAGGTAATGATCAGTACCCCAGTGATACTTGGCTCACCAAATTTCGTTCTTCTAGGTAAACCGTTCGTTGGCAGTAACAGTTTTAATTATTAGGTTTCACTCTGTTTTCTCCTATATGGATACATGTAGATGGAACTCTAAATCAAACACGGTTTGTGCTAGCTCTTTGAAACTTGACACAATAAAGTAGTTCCAAGTTCTATCTCTATGGTTTGTTTCCTATTGATGTAGCCCTAAGCAGAGACTGGCGCAAATCACTTTCATGGAAAGGGGTTGCCAAGCTTCCAAAAAATACGAGTTTCCTGAAATCTCAGCACACATTTTTTCACCCAATCTTGATGACACTTTCAGGTAATGATCAGTACCCCAATCCCACTTGGCTCCCCGAATTTCGTTCTTCTAGGTTAAACCGTTCGTTGGCAGTAACACTTAATTTTTAGGTTTCACTCTGTTTTCTCCTATATGGATACATGTAGTTGGAATTGTAAATCAAACACGGTTTGTGCTAGCTCTTTGAAACTTGAGACAATAAAGTAGTTCCAAGTTGTATCTCTATGGTTTGTTTCCTATTGATGTAGCCCTAAGCAGAGACTGGCGCAAATCACTTTCATGGAAAAGGGTTGCCAAGCTTCCAAAACACTATAAGTTTCCTGAAATCTCAGCACACATTTTTTCACCCAATCTTGATGACAGTTTCAGGTAATGATCAGTACCCCAATCACACTTGGCTCCCCAAATTTCGTTCTTCTAGTTTAAACTGTTCGTTGGCAGTAACAGTTTTAATTTTTTGGTTTCACTCTGTTTTCTCCTATATGGATACATATAGTTGGAACTCTAAATCAAACACGGTTTGTGCTAGCTCTTTGAAACTTGACACAATAAAGTAGTTCCAAGTTCTATCTGTATGCTTTGTTTCCTATTGATGTAGCCCCATGCAGAAAACGGTGAAAATCACTTTCATTGAAAGGGGTTGCCAAGCTTCCAGAAAACTACGAGTTTCCTGAAATCTCAGCACACATTTTTTCACCCAATTTAATGACACATACATGTCATGATCAGTACACCAGTGTCACTTGGCTCACCTAATTTCGTTCTTCTAGGTTAAAAAGTTTCTTGGCAGTAAGAGTTTTAATTCTTAGGTTTCACTCTGTTTTCTCCTATATGGATTCATGTAGTTGGAACTCTAAATCAAACACGGTTTTTGCTAGCTCTTTGAAACTTGACACAATAAAGTACTTCCAAGTTCTATCTCTATGGTTTGTTTCCTATTGATGTAGTCCTAAGCAGAGACTGGCGCAAATCACTTTCATGGAAAGGGGTTGCCAAGCTTCCAAAAAATTACGAGTTTCCTGAAATCTCTGCACACATTTTTTCACCCTGTCTTGATGACACTTTCAGGTAATGATCAGTACCCCATCCCACTTGGCACACCAAATTCCTTTTTTCTAGATTAAACGGTTCCTTGGCAGTAAGAGTTTTAATTTTTAAGTTTCACTCTGTTTTCTCCTATATGGATACATGTAGTTGGAACTCTAAATCAAACACTGTTTGTGCTAGCTCTTTGAAACTTGACACAATAAAGTACTTCCAAGTTCTATCTCTATGGTTTGTTTCCTATTGATGTAGTCCTAAGCAGAGACTGGCACAAATCACATTCATGTAAAGGGGTTGCCAAGCTTCCAAAAAACTACAAGTTTCCTGAAATCTCAGCACACATTTTTTCACCCAATCTTGATGACACTTTCAGGTAATGATCAGTACCCATTCCCACTTGGCTCACCAAATTTCGTTCTTCTAGGTTAAACCGTTCGTTGGCAGTAACAGTTTAAATTCTTAGGTTTCACTCTGTTTTCTCCTATATGGATACATGTAGTTGGAACTCTAAATCAAACACGGTTTGTGCTAGCTCTTTGAAACTTGACACAATAAAGTAGTTCCAAGTTCTGTCTATGGTTTGTTTCCTATTGATGTAGCCCTAAGCAGAGACCGGCGCAAATCACTTTCATGGAAAGGGGTTGCCAAGCTTCCAAAACTACGAGTTTCCTGAAATCTCAGCACACATTTTTTCACCCAATCTTGATGACATTTTCAGGTAATGATCAGTACCCCAATCACACTTGGCTCACCAAATTTCGTTCTTCTAGTTTAAACTGTTCGTTGGCAGTAACAGTTTTAATTTTTAAGTTTCACTCTGTTTTCTCCTATATGGATACATGTAGTTGGAACTCTAAATCAAACACGGTTTGTGCTAGCTCTTTGAAACTTGATACAATAAAGTAGTTCCAAGTTCTATCTCTATGGTTTGTTTCCTATTGATGTAGCCCTAAGCAGAGACCGGCGCTAATCACTTTCATGGAAAGGGGTTGCCAAGCTTCCAAAAAACTACGAGTTTCCTGAAGTCACAGCACACATTTTTACACCTAATCTTGATGACACTTTCAGGTAATGATCAGTACCCCAATCCCACTTGGCACACCAAATTTCGTTCTTCTAAGTTAAAACGTTCCTTGGGAGTACCAGTTTTAATTTTTAGGTTTCACTCTGTTTTATCCTATATGGATACATGTAGTTGGAACTCTAAATCAAACACGGTTTGTGCTAGCTCTTTGAAACTTGACACAATAAAGTACTTCCAAGTTCTATCTCTATGGTTTGTTTCCTATTGATGTAGTCCTAAGCAGAGACTGGCGCAAATCACTTTCATGGAAAGGGGTTGCCAAGCTTCCAAAAAAATACGAGTTTCCTGAAATCTCAGCACACATTTTTTCTCCCAATCTTGATAACACTTACAGGTAATGATCAGTACCCCAATGCCACTTGGCTCACCAAATTTCGTTCTTCTAGGTTGAACCGTTCGTTGGCAGTAGCAGTTTTAATTTTTAGGTTTCACTCTGTTTTCTCCTATATGGATACATGTAGTTGGAACTCTAAATCAAACACGGTTTGTGCTAGCTCTTTGAAACTTGACACAATAAAGTAGTTACAAGTTCTATCTCTATGGTTTGTTTCCTATTGATGTAGACCTAAGCAGAGACCGGCACAAATCACTTTCATGGAAAAGGGTTGCCAAGCTTCCAAAATACTAAGAGTTTCCTGAAATCTCAGCACACATTTTTTCACCCAATCTTGATGACACTTTCAGGTAATGATCAGTACCCCAATCACACTTGGCTCACCAAATTTCGTTCTTCTAGTTTAAACCATTCGTTGGCAGTAACAGTTTTAATTTTTAGGTTTCACTCTGTTTTCTCCTATATGGATACATGTAGTTGGAACTCTAAATCAAACACGGTTTGTGCTAGCTCTTTGAAACTTGACACAATAAAGTAGTTCCTAGTTCTATCTCTATGGTTTGTTTCCTATTGATGTAGCCCTAAGCAGAGACCGGCGCTAATCACTTTCAGGGAAAGGGGTTGCCAAGCTTCCAAAAAACTACGAGTTTCCTGAAGTCACAGCACACGTTTTTACACCCAAACTTGATGACACTTTCAGGTAATGATCAGTACCCCAATCCCACTTGGCTCACCAAACTTCGTTCTTCTAGGTTAAACCGTTCGTTGGCAGTAACAGTTTTAATTTTTAGGTTTCACTCTGTTTTCTCGTATATGGATACATGTAGTTGGAACTCTAAATCAAACACGGTTTGCGCTAGCTCTTGGAAATTTGACACAAAACAGTAGATCCAAGTTCTATCTCTATGGTTTGTTTCTTATTGATGTAGCCCTAAGCATAGAACAGCGCAAATCTCTTTCATGGAAAGGTGTTGCCAAGCTTCCAAAAAACTACGATTTTCCTGAAATCTCAACACACATTTTTTCACCCAATTTTAATGACACTTTCAGGTAATGATCAGTACCCAATCCCACTTGGCTCACCAGATTTCGTTCTTCTAGGTTCAACCGATGTTGGCAGTAACAGTTTTAATTTTTAGCTTTCACTCTGTTTTCTCCTATATGGATACATGTAGTTGGAACTCAAAACCAAACATGGTTTGTGCTAGCTCTTTGAAACTTGACACAATAAAGTAGTTCCAAGTTCTATCTGTATGGTGTGTTTTCTATTGATGTAGCCCTAAGCAGAGACTGGTGCAAATCACTTTCATGGAAAGGGGTTGCCAAGCTTCCAAAAAACTACGAGTTTCCTGAAATATCAGCACACATTTTTTCACCCTGTCTTGATGACACTTTCAGGTAATGATCAGTACCCCAATCCCACTTGGCAAACCAAATTTCATTCTTCTAGGTTAAACCGTTCCTTGGCAGTAACAGTTTTAATTTTTAGGTTTCACTCTGTTTTCTCCTATATGGATACATGTACTTGGAACTCTAAATCAAACATGGTTTCTGCTAGCTCTTTGAAAGTTGACACAATATAGTAGTTCCAAGTTCTATCTCTATGGTTTGTTTCCTATTAATGTAGTCCTAAGCAGAGACTGGGGCAAATCACTTTCATGGAAAGGGGTTGCCAAGCTTCCAAAAAACTACAAGATTCCTGAAATCTCAGCACACATTTTTTCAGCCAATCTTGATGACACTTTCAGGTAATGATCAGAACCAATTCCCACTTGGCTCACCAAATTTCGTTCTTCTAGGTTAAAACGTTCGTTGGCAGTAACAGTTTAAATTTTTAGGTTTCACTCTGATTTCTCCTATATGGATACATGTAGTTGGAACTCTAAATCAAACACGGTTTGTGCTAGCTCTTTGAAACTTGACACAATAAAGTAGTTCCAAGTTCTATCTCTATGGTTTGTTTCCTATTGATGTAGCCCTAAGGAGAGACTGGCACAACTCACTTTCAAGGAAAGGGGTTGCCAAGCTTCCAAAAAACTACGAGTTTCCTGAAATATCCGCACACATTTTTTCACCCTGTCTTGATGACACTTTCAGGTAATGATCAGTACCCAATCCCACTTGGCTCACAAGATTTCGTTCTTCTAGGTTAACCCGTTCGTTGGCAGTAACAGTTTTAATTTTTAGGTTTCACTGTGTTTTCTCCTATATGGATACATGTAGTTGGAACTCTAAATCAAACACGGCTTGTGCTAGATCTTTGAAACTTGACACAATAAAGTACTTCCAAGTTCTATCTCTACGGTTTGTTTCCTATTGATGTAGTCCTAAGCAGAGACTGTTGCAAATCACTTTCATGGAAAGGGGTTGCCAAGCTTCCAAAAAACTACGAGTTTCCTGAAATCTCAGCACACATTTTTTCACCCAATCTTGATGACACATACATGTCATGATCAGTACACCAGTGTCACTTGGCTCACCAAATTTCGTTCTTCTAGGTTAAAAAGTTCCTTGGCAGTAACAGTTTTAATTTTTATGTTTCACTCTGTTTTATCCTATATGGATACATGTAGTTGGAACTCTAAATCAAACACGGTTTGTGCTAGCTCTTTGAAACTTGACACAATAAAGTACTTCCAAGTTCTATCTCTATGGTTTGTTTCCTATTGATGTAGTCCTAAGCAGAGACTGGCGCAAATCACTTTCATGGAAAGGGGTTGCCAAGCTTCCAAAAAAATACGAGTTTCCTGAAATCTCAGCACACATTTTTTCTCCCAATCTTGATAACACTTACAGGTAATGATCAGTACCCCAATGCCACTTGGCTCACCAAATTTCGTTCTTCTAGGTTAAACCGTTCGTTGGCAGTAGCAGTTTTAATTTTTAGGTTTCACTCTGTTTTCTCCTATATGGATACATGTAGTTGGAACTCTAAATCAAACACGGTTTGTGCTAGCTCTTTGAAACTTGACACAATAAAGTAGTTACATGTTCTAACTCTATGGTTTGTTTCCTATTGATGTAGACCTAAGCAGAGACCGGCACAAATCACTTTCATGGAAAAGGGTTGCCAAGCTTCCAAAAAACTAAGAGTTTCCTGAAATCTCAGCACACATTTTTTCACCCAATCTTGATGACACTTTCAGGTAATGATCAGTACCCCAATCACACTTGGCTCACCAAATTTCGTTCTTCTAGGTTAAACCATTCGTTGGCAGTAACAGTTTTAATTTTTAGGTTTCACTCTGTTTTCTCCTATATGGATACATGTAGTTGGAACTCTAAATCAAACACGGTTTGTGCTAGCTCTTTGAAACTTGACACAATAAAGTAGTTCCAAGTTCTATCTCTATGGTTTGTTTCCTATTGATGTAGCCCTAAGCAGAGACCGGCGCTAATCACTTTCATGGAAAGGGGTTGCCAAGCTTCCAAAAAACTACGAGTTTCCTGAAGTCACAGCACACGTTTTTACACCCAATCTTGATGACACTTTCAGGTAATGATCAGTACCCCAATCCCACTTGGCTCACCAAATTTCGTTCTTCTAGGTTCAACCGTTCGTTGGCAGTAACAGTTTTAATTTTTAGGTTTCACTCTGTTTTCTCCTCTATGGATACATGTAGTTGGAACTCTAAATCAAACACGGTTTGTGGTAGCTCTTTGAAACTTGACACAATAAATTAGTTACAAGTTCTATCTCTATGGTTTGTTTCCTATTGATGTAGCCCTAAGCAGAGACCGGTGCAAATCACTTTCATGGAAAGCGGTTGCCAAGCTTCCAAAAAACTACGAGTTTCCTGAAGTCACAGCACACATTTTTACACCCAGTCTTGATGACACTTTCAGGTAATGATCAGTACCCCAATCCCACTTGGCACACCAAATTTCGTTCTTCTAAGTTAAAACGTTCCTTGGGAGTACCAGTTTTAATTTTTAGGTTTCACTCTGTTTTCTCCTATATGGATACATGTAGTTGGAACTCTAAATCAAACACGGTTTGTGCTAGCTCTTTGAAACTTGACACAATAAAGTACTTCCAAGTTCTATCTCTATGGTTTGTTTCTTGTTGATGTAGCCCTAAGCATAGAACGGCGCAAATCTCTTTCATGGAAAGGTGTTGCCAAGCTTCCAAAAAACTACGATTTTCCTGAAATCTCAACACACATTTTTTAACCCAATTTTAATGACACTTTCAGGTAATGATCACTACCCAATCCCACTTGGCTCACCAGATTTCGTTCTTCTAGGTTCAACCTATGTTGGCAGTAACAGTTTTAATTTTTAGGTTTCACTCTGTTTTCTCCTATATGGATACATGTAGTTGGAACTCAAAACCAAACATGGTTTGTGCTAGCTCTTTGAAACTTGACACAATAAAGTAGTTCCAAGTTCTATCTGTATGGTGTGTTTTCTATTGATGTAGCCCTAAGCAGAGACTGGTGCAAATCACTTTCATGGAAAGGGGTTGCCAAGCTTCCAAAAAACTACGAGTTTCCTGAAATATCAGCACACATTTTTTCACCCTGTCTTGATGACACTTTCAGGTAATGATCAGTACCCCAATCCCACTTGGCAAACCAAATTTCGTTCTTCTAGGTTAAACCGTTCCTTGGCAGTAACAGTTTTAATTTTTAGGTTTCACTCTGTTTTCTCCTATATGGATACATGTACTTGGAACTCTAAATCAAACACGGTTTCTGCTAGCTCTTTGAAACTTGACACAATATAGTAGTTCCAAGTTCTATCTCTATGGTTTGTTTCCTATTAATGTAGTCCTAAGCAGAGACTGGGGCAAATCACTTTCATGGAAAGGGGTTGCCAAGCTTCCAAAAAACTACAAGATTCCTGAAATCTCAGCACACATTTTTTCAGCGAATCTTGATGACACTTTCAGGTAATGATCAGAACCCATTCCCACTTGGCTCACCAAATTTCGTTCTTCTAGGTTAAACCGTTCGTTGGCAGTAACAGTTTTAATTTTTAGGTTTCACTCTGTTTTCTCCTATATGGATACATGTAGTTGGAACTCTAAATCAAACACGGTTTGTGCTAGCTCTTTGAAACTTGACACAATAAAGTAGATCCAAGTTCTATCTCTATGGTTTGTTTCCTATTGATATAGCCCTAAGCAGAGACTGGCACAAATCCCTTTCATGGAAAGGGTTGGCCAAGCTTCCAAAAAACTACGAGTTTCCTGAAATCTCAGCACACATTTTTTCACCCAATCTTGATGACACTTTCAGGTAATGATCAGTACCCCAATCACACGTGGCTCACCAAATTTCATTCTTCTAGGTTTAACCGTTAATTGGCAGTAACAGTTTTAATTTTTAGGTTTCACTCTGTTTACTCCTATATGGATACATGTAGTTGGAACTCTAAATCAAACACGGTTTGTGCTAGCTGTTTGAAACTTGACACAATAAAGTAGTTCCAAGTTCTATCTCCATGGTTTGTTTCCTATTGATGTAGCCCTAACAGAGACTTGCACAAATCACTTTCATGGAAAGGGTTTGCCAAGCTTCCAAAAAACTACGAGTTTCCTGAAATCTTAGCACACATTTTTTCACCCAATCTTGATGGCACTTACAGGTAATGATCAGTACCGCAATGCCACTTGGCTCACCAAATTTCGTTCTTCTAGGTTAAACCATTCGTTGGCAGTAACAGTTTAAATTTTTAGGTTTCACTCTGTTTTCTCCTATATGGATACATGTAGTTGGAACTCTAAATCAAACACGGTTTGTGCTAGCTCTTTGAAACTTGACACAATAATGTAGTTCCAAGTTGTATCTCTATGGCTTGTTTCCTATTGATGTAGCCCTAAGCAGAGACCGGCGCAAATCACTTTCATGGAAAGGGGTTGCCAAGCTTCCAAAAAACTACGAGTTTCCTGAAATCTCAGCACACATTTTTTCACCCAATCTTGATGACACTTTCAGGTAATGATCAGTACCCCAATCCCACTTGGCTCCACGAATTTCATTCTTCTAGGTTAAACCGTTCGTTGGCAGTAACAGTTTTAATTTTTAGGTTTCACTCTCTTTTCTCCTATATGGTTACATGTAGTTGGAACTCTAAATCAAACACGGTTTGTGCTAGCTCTTTGAAACTTGACACAATAAAGTAGTTCCAAGTTCTATCTCTATGGTTTGTTTCCTATTGATGCAGCCCTAAGCAGAGACTGGTGCAAATCACTTTCATGGAAATGGGTTGCCAAGCTTAAAAAAATTAGGAGTTTCCTGAAATGTCAGCACACATTTTTTCACGTAATCTTGATGACACTTTCAGGTAATGATCAGTACCCCAATCCCACTTGGCTCACCAAATTTCGTTCTTCAAAGTTAAACCGTTCGTTGGTAGTAAGAGTTTTAATTTTTAGGTTACACTCTGTTTTCTCCTATATGGATACATGTAGTTGGAACTCTAAATCAACATGGGTTTGTGCTAGCTTTTTGAAACTTGACACAATAAAGTAGTTCCAAGTTCTATCTCTATGGTTTGTTTCCTATTGATGTAGCCCTAAGCAGAGACCGGCAAAAATCAGTTTCACGGAAAGGGTTTGCCAACCTTCCAAAAAACTACGAGTTTCCTGAAATCTCAGCACACATTCTTTCACCCAATCTTGATGACACTTACAGGTAATGATCTGTACCCCAGTGCCACTTGGCTCACCAAATTTCGTTCTTCTAGGTAAACCGTTCATTGACAGTAACACTTTTAATTTTTAGGTTTCACTCTGTTTTCTCCTATATGGATACATGTAGTTGGAACTGTAAATCAAACACGGTTTGTGCTAGCTCTTTGAAACTTGACACAATAAAGTAGTTCCAAGTTGTATCTCTATGGCTTGTTTCCTATTGATGTAACACTAAGCAGAGACTGGCGCAAACCACTTTATGGAAAGGGGTTGCCAAGCTTCCAAAAAACTACGAGTTTCCTGAAATCTCAGCACACATTTTTTCACCCAATCTTGATGACAATTTCAGGTAATGATCAGTACCCCAATCCCACTTGGCTCACCAAATTTCGTTCATCTGGGTTTAACCGTTCGTTGGCAGTACAGTTTTAATTTTTAGGTTTCACTCTGTTTTTTACTATATGGTTACATGTATTTGGAACTCTAAATCAAACACGGTTTGTGGTAGCTCTTTTAAATTTTACAAAATAAAGTAGTTCCAAGTTCTATATCTATGGTTTGTTTCCTATTGATGTAGCCCTAAGCAGAGACTGGCGCAAATCACTTTCATGGAAAGGGGTTGCCAAGCTTCCAAAAAACTACAAGTTTCCTGAAATCACAGCAAACATTTTTTCACCCAATCTTGATGACACTTTCATGTAATGATCAGAACCCCAATCCCACTTGGCTCCCCAAATTTTGTTCTTCTAGATTAAACAGTTCGTTGGCAGTAACAGTTTTAATTTTTAGGTTTCACTCTGTTTACTCCTATATGGATACATGTAGTTGGAACTCTAAATCAAACACGGTTTGTGCTAGCTCTTTGAAACTTGACACAATAAAGTAGTTCCAAGCTCTATCTCTATGGTATGTTTCCTATTGATGTAGCCCTAAGAGGAGACTGGCGCAAATCACTTTCATGGAAAGGGGTTTCCAAGCTTCCAAAAAACTACGAGTTTCCTGAAATATCAGCACACATTTTTTCACCCTGTCTTGATGACACTTTCAGGTAATGATCAGTACCCCAATCCCACTTGGCTCACCAAATTTTGTTCTTCAAGGTTAAACCATTCGTTGGTAGTAACAGTTTTAATTTTCAGGTTACACTCTGTTTTCTCCTATATGGATACATGTAGTTGGTACTCTAAATCAAACAGGGTTTGTGCTATCTCTTTGAAACTTGACACAATATAGTACTTCCAAGTTCTATCTCTATGGTTTGTTTCCTATTGATGTAGCCCTAAGCAGAGACTGGCACAAATCACTTTCAAGGAAAGGGGTTGCCAACCTTCCAAAAAACTACGAGTTTCCTGAAATCTCAGTACAGATTTTTTCACCCAATCTTGATGACACTTACAGGTAATGATCAGTACCCCAGTGATACTTGGCTCACCAAATTTCCTTCTTCTAGGTAAACCGTTCGTTGGCAGTAACAGTTTTAATTATTAGGTTTCACTCTGTTTTCTCCTATATGGATACATGTAGTTGGCACTCTAAATCAAACACGGTTTGTGCTAGCTCTTTGAAACTTGACACAATAAAGTAGTTCCAAGTTGTATCTCTATGGTTTGTTTCCTATTGATGTAGCCCTAAGCAGAGACCGGCACAAATCACTTTCATGGAAAAGGGTTGCCAAGCTTCCAAAAACTATAAGTTTCCTGAAATCTCAGCACACATTTTTTCACCCAATCTTGATGACAGTTTTAGGTAATGATCAGTACCCCAATGCCACTTGGCTCCCCAAATTTCGTTCTTCAATTTAAACCGTTCGTTGGCAGTAACAGTTTTAATTTTTAGGTTTCACTCTGTTTTCTCCTATATGGATACATGTGGTTGGAAGTCTAAATCAAACACGGTTTGTGCTAGCTCTTTGAAACTTGACACAATAAAGTAGTTCCAAGTTCTATCTTTATGGTTTGTTTTCTATTGATGTAGCCCTAATCAGAGACCGGCGCAAATCACTTTCATGTAAAGGGGTTGCCAAGCTTCCAAAAAACTACGAGTTTCCTGAAATCTCAGCACACATTTTTTCTCCCAATCTTGATAACACTTACAGTAATGATCAGTACCCCAATGCCACTTGGCTCACCAAATTTCGTTCTTCTAGGTTAAACCGTTCCTTGGCAGTAACAGTTTTAATTTTTAGGTTTCACTCTGTTTTCACCTATATAGATACATGTAGTTGGAACTCTAAATCAAACACGGTTTGTGCTAGCTCTTTGAAACTTGACACAATAAAGTAGTTCCAAGTTCTTTCTCTATGGATTGTTTCCTATTGATGTAGCCCTAAGCAGAGACCGGCGCAAATCACTTTCATGGAAAAGGGTTGCCAAGCTTCCAAAAAACTAAGAGTTTCCTGAAATCTCAGCACACATTTTTTCACCCAATCTTGATGACACTTTCAGGTAATGATCAGTACCCAATCCCAGTTGGCTCACCAAATTTTGTTCTTCAATATAAACCGTTCGTTGGTAGTAAGTGTTTTAATTTTTAGGTTACACTCTGTTTTCTCCTATATGGATACATATAGTTGGAACTCTAAATCAAAAACGGTTTGTGCTAGCTCTTTGAAACTTGACACAATAAAGTAGTTCCAAGTTCTATCTCTATGGTTTGTTTCCTATTGATGTAGCCCTAAGCAGAGACCGGCGCAAATCACTATCATGGAAAGGGGTTGCCAAGCTGCCAAAAAACTACGAGTTTCCTGAAATCTCAGCACACATTTTTTCACCCAATCTTGATGACACTTTCAGGTAATGATCAGTACCCAATCCTACTTGGCTCACCAAATTTGAAACTTGACACAATAAAGTAGTTCCAAGTTCTATCTTTATGGTTTGTTTTCTATTGATGTAGCCCTAATCAGAGACCGGCGCAAATCACTTTCATGTAAAGGGGTTGCCAAGCTTCAAAAAAACTACGAGTTTCCTGAAATCTCAGCACACATTTTTTCTCCCAATCTTGATAACACTTACAGTAATGATCAGTACCCCAATGCCACTTGGCTCACCAAATTTCGTTCTTCTAGGTTAAACCGTTCCTTGGCAGTAACAGTTTTAATTTTTAGGTTTCACTCTGTTTTCTCCTATATGGATACATGTAGTTGGAACTCTAAATCAAACACGGTTTGTGCTAGCTCTTTGAAACTTGACACAATAAAGTAGTTCCAAGTTCTATCTCTATGGTTTTTTTCCTATTGATGTAGCCCTAACAGAGACTTGCACAAATCACTTTCATGGAAAGGGGTTGCCAAGCTTCCAAAAAACTACGAGTTTCCTTAAATCTCAGCATATATTTTTTCACCCAATCTTGATGACACTTACATGTCATGATCAGTACACCAATGTCACTTGGCTCACCAAATTTCGTTCTTCTAGGTTAAACCGTTCGTTGGCAGTAACAGTTTTAATTTTTAGGTTTCACTCTGTTTTCTCCTATATGGATACATGTAGTTGGAACTCTAAATCAAACACGGTTTGTGCTAGCTGTTTGAAACTTGACACAATAAAGTAGTTCCAAGTTTTATCTGTATGGTTTGTTTCCTATTGATGTAGCCCTAAGTAGAGACCGGGGCAAATCACTTTCATGGAAAGGGGTTGCGAATCTTCCAAAAAACTACGAGTTTCCTGAAATCTTAACACACATTTTTTCACCCAATCTTGATGACACTTACAGGTTATGATCAGTACCGCAATGCCACTTGATCACCAAATTTCGTTCTTCTAGGTTAAACCGTTCGTTGGCAGTAACAGTTTTAATTTTTAGGTTTCACTCTGTTTTCTCCTATATTTATACCTGTAGTTGGAACTCTAAATCAAACAAGGTTTGTGCTAGCTCTTTGAAACTTGACACAATAAAGTAGTTCCAAGTTCTTTCTCTATGGATTGTTTCCTATTGATGTAGCCCTAAGCAGAGACCGGCGCAAATCACTTTCATGGAAAAGGGTTGCCAAGCTTCCAAAAAACTAAGAGTTTCCTGAAATCTCAGCACACATTTTTTCACCCAATCTTGATGACACTTTCAGGTAATGATCAGTACCCCAATCACACGTGGCTCACCAAATTTCGTTCTTCTAGGTTTAACCGTTCGTTGGCAGTAACAGTTTTAATTTTTAGGTTTCACTCTGTTTTCTCCTATATGGATACATGTAGTTGGAACGCTAAATCAAACACGGTTTGTGCTAGCTGTTTGAAACTTGACACAATAAAGTAGTTCCATGTTCTATCTCCATGGTTTGTTTCCTATTGATGTAGCCCTAACAGAGACTTGCACAAATCACTTTCATGGAAAGGTGTTGAAAAGCTTCCAAAAAACTACGAGTTTCCTGAAATCTTAGCACACATTTTTTCCCCCAATCTTGATGGCACTTACAGGTAATGATCAGTACCGCAATGCCACTTGGCTCACCAAATTTCGTTCTTCTAGGTTAAACCGTTCGTTGGCAGTAACAGTTTAAATTTTTAGGTTTCACTCTGTTTTCTCCTATATGGATACATGTAGTTGGAACTCTAAATCAAACACGGTTTGTGCTAGCTGTTTGAAACTTGACACAATAAAGTAGTTCCAAGTTCTATCTCTATGGTGTGTTTCCTATTGATGTAGCCCTAAGCAGAGACCAGCGCAAATCACTTTCATGGAAAGGGGTTGCCAAGCTTCCAAAAAAATACGAGTTTCCTGAAATCCCAGCACACATTTTTTCTCCCAATCTTGATGACACTTACAGGTTATGATCAGTACCCCAATGCCACTTGGCTCACCAAATTTCGTTCTTCTAGGTTAAACCGTTCGTTGGCAGTATCAGTTTTAATTTTTAGTTTTCACTCTGTTTTCTCCTATATAGATACATGTAGTTGGAACTCTAAATCAAACACGGTTTGCGCTAGCTCTTTGAAACTTGACACAGTAAAGTAGTTCCAAGTTCTATCTGTATGGTTTCTTTCCTATTGATGTAGCCCTAAGCAGAAAATGGCGCAAATCACTTTCATGGAAAGGGGTTGCCAAGCTTCCAAAAAACTACGAGTTTCCTGAAATCTCAGCACACATTTTTTCACCCAATCTTGATGACACTTTCAGGTAATGATCAGTACCCAATCCCACTTGGCTCACCAAATTTCGTTCTTCAATTTAAACCGTTTGTTTGTAGTAAGTGTTTTAATTTTTAGGTTACACTCTGTTTTCTCCTATATGGATACATATATTTGGAACTCTAAATCAAAAACGGTTTGTGCTAGATCTTTGAAACTTGACACAATAAAGTAGTTCCAAGTTCTGTCTCTATGGTTTGTTTCCTATTGATGTAGCCCTAAGCAGAGACCGGCGCAAATCACTTTCATGGAAAGGGGTTGCCAAGCTTCCAAAAAACTTCGAGTTTCCTGAAATCTCAGCACACATTTTTTCACCCAATCTTGATGACACTTTCAGGTAATGATCAGTACCCCAATCACACTTGGCTCACCAAATTTCGTTCTTCTAGGTTAAACTGTTCGTTGGCAGTAACAGTTTTAATTTTTAAGTTTCACTCTGTTTTCTCCTATATGGATACATGTAGTTGGAACTCTAAATCCAACACGATTTGTGCTAGCTCTTTGAAACTTGACACAGAAAGTAGTTCCAAGTTCTATCTGTATGGTTTGCTTCCTATTGATGTAGCCCTAAGCAGAAAATGGCGCAAATCACTTTCATGGAAAGGGGTTGCCAAGCTTCCAAAAAACTACGAGTTTCCTGAAATCTCAGCACACATTTTTTCACCCAATCTTGATGACACTTTCAGGTAATGATCAGTACCCAATCCCACTTGGCTCACCAAATTTCGTTCTTCAATTTAAACCGTTCGTTGGTAGTAAGTGTTTTATTTTTTAGGTTACACTCTGTTTTCTCCTATATGGATACATATATTTGGAACTCTAAATCAAAAACGGTTTGTGCTAGATCTTTGAAACTTGACACAATAAAGTAGTTCCAAGTTCTGTCTCTATGGTTTGTTTCCTATTGATGTAGCCCTAAGCAGAGACCGGCGCAAATCACTTTCATGGAAAGGGGTTGCCAAGCTTCCAAAAAACTACGAGTTTCCTGAAATCTCAGCACACATTTTTTCACCCAATCTTGATGACACTTTCAGGTAATGATCAGTACCCCAATCACACTTGGCTCACCAAATTTCGTTCTTCTAGGTTAAACTGTTCGTTGGCAGTAACAGTTTTAATTTTTAAGTTTCACTCTGTTTTCTCCTATATGGATACATGCAGTTGGAACTCTAAATCCAACACGGTTTGTGCTAGCTGTTTGAAACTTGACACAATAAAGTAGTTCCAAGTTTTATCTGTATGGTTTGTTTCCTATTGATGTAGCCCTAAGTAGAGACTGGGGCAAATCACTTTCATGGAAAGGGGTTGCGAATCTTCCAAAAAACTACGAGTTTCCTGAAATCTTAACACACATTTTTTCACCCAATCTTGATGACACTTACAGGTTATGATCAGTACCGCAATGCCACTTGATCACCAAATTTCGTTCTTCTAGGTTAAACCGTTCGTTGGCAGTAACAGTTTTAATTTTAAGGTTTCACTCTGTTTTCTCCTATATGGATACATGTGGTTGGAAGTCTAAATCAAACACGGTTTGTGCTAGCTCTTTGAAACTTGACACAATAAAGTAGTTCCAAGTTCTATCTCTATGGTTTGTTTTCTATTGATGTAGCCCTAAGCAGAGACCGGCGCAAATCACATTCATGGAAAGGGGTTGCCAAGCTTCCAAAAAACTACAAGTTTCCAGAAATCTCAGCACACATTTTTTCTCCCAATCTTGATAACACTTACAGGTAATGATCCGTACCCCAGTGCCACTTGGCTCACCAAATTTCGTTCTTCTAGGTTAAACCGTTCCTTGGCAGTAACAGTTTTAATTTTTAGGTTTCACTCTGTTTTCTCCTATATTTATACCTGTAGTTGGAACTCTAAATCAAACAAGGTTTGTGCTAGCTCTTTGAAACTTGACACAATAAAGTAGTTCCAAGTTCTTTCTCTATGGATTGTTTCCTATTGATGTAGCCCTAAGCAGAGACCGGCGCAAATCACTTTCATGGAAAAGGGTTGCCAAGCTTCCAAAAAACTAAGAGTTTCCTGAAATCTCAGCACACATTTTTTCACCCAATCTTGATGACACTTTCAGGTAATGATCAGTACCCCAATCACACGTGGCTCACCAAATTTCGTTCTTCTAGGTTTAACCGTTCGTTGGCAGTAACAGTTTTAATTTTTAGGTTTCACTCTGTTTTCTCCTATATGGATACATGTAGTTGGAACGCTAAATCAAACACGGTTTGTGCTAGCTGTTTGAAACTTGACACAATAAAGTAGTTCCATGTTCTATCTCCATGGTTTGTTTCCTATTGATGTAGCCCTAACAGAGACTTGCACAAATCACTTTCATGGAAAGGTGTTGAAAAGCTTCCAAAAAACTACGAGTTTCCTGAAATCTTAGCACACATTTTTTCCCCCAATCTTGATGGCACTTACAGGTAATGATCAGTACCGCAATGCCACTTGGCTCACCAAATTTCGTTCTTCTAGGTTAAACCGTTCGTTGGCAGTAACAGTTTAAATTTTTAGGTTTCACTCTGTTTTCTCCTATATGGATACATGTAGTTGGAACTCTAAATCAAACACGGTTTGTGCTAGCTGTTTGAAACTTGACACAATAAAGTAGTTCCAAGTTCTATCTCTATGGTGTGTTTCCTATTGATGTAGCCCTAAGCAGAGACCAGCGCAAATCACTTTCATGGAAAGGGGTTGCCAAGCTTCCAAAAAAATACGAGTTTCCTGAAATCCCAGCACACATTTTTTCTCCCAATCTTGATGACACTTACAGGTTATGATCAGTACCCCAATGCCACTTGGCTCACCAAATTTCGTTCTTCTAGGTTAAACCGTTCGTTGGCAGTATCAGTTTTAATTTTTAGTTTTCACTCTGTTTTCTCCTATATAGATACATGTAGTTGGAACTCTAAATCAAACACGGTTTGCGCTAGCTCTTTGAAACTTGACACAGTAAAGTAGTTCCAAGTTCTATCTGTATGGTTTCTTTCCTATTGATGTAGCCCTAAGCAGAAAATGGCGCAAATCACTTTCATGGAAAGGGGTTGCCAAGCTTCCAAAAAACTACGAGTTTCCTGAAATCTCAGCACACATTTTTTCACCCAATCTTGATGACACTTTCAGGTAATGATCAGTACCCAATCCCACTTGGCTCACCAAATTTCGTTCTTCAATTTAAACCGTTCATTTGTAGTAAGTGTTTTAATTTTTAGGTTACACTCTGTTTTCTCCTATATGGATACATATATTTGGAACTCTAAATCAAAAACGGTTTGTGCTAGATCTTTGAAACTTGACACAATAAAGTAGTTCCAAGTTCTGTCTCTATGGTTTGTTTCCTATTGATGTAGCCCTAAGCAGAGACCGGCGCAAATCACTTTCATGGAAAGGGGTTGCCAAGCTTCCAAAAAACTTCGAGTTTCCTGAAATCTCAGCACACATTTTTTCACCCAATCTTGATGACACTTTCAGGTAATGATCAGTACCCCAATCACACTTGGCTCACCAAATTTCGTTCTTCTAGGTTAAACTGTTCGTTGGCAGTAACAGTTTGAATTTTTAAGTTTCACTCTGTTTTCTCCTATATGGATACATGTAGTTGGAACTCTAAATCCAACACGGTTTGTGCTAGCTCTTTGAAACTTGACACAGAAAGTAGTTCCAAGTTCTATCTGTATGGTTTGCTTCCTATTGATGTAGCCCTAAGCAGAAAATGGCGCAAATCACTTTCATGGAAAGGGGTTGCCAAGCTTCCAAAAAACTACGAGTTTCCTGAAATCTCAGCACACATTTTTTCACCCAATCTTGATGACACTTTCAGGTAATGATCAGTACCCAATCCCACTTGGCTCACCAAATTTCGTTCTTCAATTTAAACCGTTCGTTGGTAGTAAGTGTTTTATTTTTTAGGTTACACTCTGTTTTCTCCTATATGGATACATATATTTGGAACTCTAAATCAAAAACGGTTTGTGCTAGATCTTTGAAACTTGACACAATAAAGTAGTTCCAAGTTCTGTCTCTATGGTTTGTTTCCTATTGATGTAGCCCTAAGCAGAGACCGGCGCAAATCACTTTCATGGAAAGGGGTTGCCAAGCTTCCAAAAAACTACGAGTTTCCTGAAATCTCAGCACACATTTTTTCACCCAATCTTGATGACACTTTCAGGTAATGATCAGTACCCCAATCACACTTGGCTCACCAAATTTCGTTCTTCTAGGTTAAACTGTTCGTTGGCAGTAACAGTTTTAATTTTTAAGTTTCACTCTGTTTTCTCCTATATGGATACATGCAGTTGGAACTCTAAATCCAACACGGTTTGTGCTAGCTGTTTGAAACTTGACACAATAAAGTAGTTCCAAGTTTTATCTGTATGGTTTGTTTCCTATTGATGTAGCCCTAAGTAGAGACCGGGGCAAATCACTTTCATGGAAAGGGGTTGCGAATCTTCCAAAAAACTACGAGTTTCCTGAAATCTTAACACACATTTTTTCACCCAATCTTGATGACACTTACAGGTTATGATCAGTACCGCAATGCCACTTGATCACCAAATTTCGTTCTTCTAGGTTAAACCGTTCGTTGGCAGTAACAGTTTTAATTTTAAGGTTTCACTCTGTTTTCTCCTATATGGATACATGTGGTTGGAAGTCTAAATCAAACACGGTTTGTGCTAGCTCTTTGAAACTTGACACAATAAAGTAGTTCCAAGTTCTATCTCTATGGTTTGTTTTCTATTGATGTAGCCCTAAGCAGAGACCGGCGCAAATCACTTTCATGGAAAGGGGTTGCCAAGCTTCCAAAAACTACCAGTTTCCTGAAATCTCAGCACACATTTTTTCTCCCAATCTTGATAACACTTACAGGTAATGATCCGTACCCCAATGCCACTTGGCTCACCAAATTTCGTTCTTCCATGTTAAACCGTTCCTTGGCAGTAACAGTTTTAATTTTTTGGTTTCACTTTTTTTTCTCCTATATTTATACCTGTAGTTCGAACTCTAAATCAAACACGGTTTGTGCTAGCTCTTTGAAACTTGACACAATAAAGTAGTTCCAAGTTCTTTCTCTATGGATTGTTTCCTATTGATGTAGCCCTAAGCAGAGACCGGCGCAAATCACTTTCATGGAAAAGGGTTGCCAAGCTTCCAAAAAACTAAGAGTTTCCTGAAATCTCAGCACATATTTTTTCACTCAATCTTGATGACACTTTCAGGTAATGATCAGTACCCCAATCACACGTGGCTCACCAAATTTCGTTCTTCTAGTTTTAACCGTTCGTTGGCAGTAACAGTTTTAATTTTTAGGTTTCACTCTGTTTTCTCCTATATGGATACATGTAGTTGGAACTCTAAATCAAACACGGTTTGTGCTAGCCCTTTGAAACTTGACACAATAAAGTAGTTCCAAGATCTATCTCCATGGTTTGTTTCCTATTGATGTAGCCCTAACAGAGACTTGCACAAATCACTTTCATGGAAAGGGGTTGCCAAGCTTCCAAAAAACTACGAGTTTCCTGAAATCCTGGCACACATTTTTTCACCCAATCTTGATGACATTATCAGGTAATGATCAGTACCCCAATCCCACTTGGCTCACCTAATTTCGTTCTTCTAGGTTAAACCGTTCGTTGGCAGTAACAGTTTAAATTTTTAGGTTTCACTCTGTTTTCTCCTATATGGATACATGTAGTTGGAACTCTAAATCAAACACGGTTTGTGCTAGCTGTTTGAAACTTGACACAATAAAGTAGTTCCAAGTTCTCTCTGTATGGTTTGTTTCCTATTGATGAAGCCCTAAGCAGAAAATGGCGCAAATCACTTTCATGGAAAGGGGTTGCCGAGCTTCCAAAAAACTACGAGTTTCCTGAAATCTCAGCACACATTTTTTCACCCAATCTTGATGACACATACATGTCATGATCAGTACACCAATTTCACTTCGCTCACCAAATTTCGTTCTTCTAGGTTAAACCGTTCCTTGGCAGTAACAGTTTTAATTTTTAGGTTTCACTCTGTTTTCTCCTATATGGATACATGTATTTAAAACTCTAAATCAAACACGGTTTGTGCTAGAACTTTGAAACTTGACACAATAAAGTAGTTCCAAGTTCTATCTCTATGGTTTGTTTCCTATTGATGTAGCCCTAAGCAGAGACCGGCGCAAATCACTTTCATGGAAAGGGGTTGCCAAGCTTCCAAAAAACTACGAGTTTCCTGAAATCTCAGCACACATATTTTCACCCAATCTTGATGACACTTTCAGGTAATGATCAGTACCCCAATCACACTTGGCTCACCGAATTTTGTTCTTCTAGGTTAAACTGTTCGTTGGCAATAACAGATTTAATTTTTAAGTTTCACTCTGTTTTCTCCTATATGGATACATGTAGTTGGAACTCTAAATCAAACACGGTTTGTGCTAGTGTTTGAAACTTGACACAATAAAGAAGTTCCAAGTTCTATCTCTATGGTTTGTTTCCTATTGATGTAGCCCTAAGCAGAGACCGGTGCATATCACTTTCATGGAAAGGGGTTGCCAAGCTTCCAAAAAAATACGAGTTTCCTGAAATCCCAGCACACATTTTTTCTCCCAATCTTGATGACACTTACAGGTTTGATCAGTACCCCAATGCCACTTGGATCACCAAATTTCGTTCTTCTAGGTTAAACCGTTCGTTGGCAGTAACAGTTTTAATTTTTAGGTTTCACTCTGTTTTCTCCTATATAGATACATGTAGTTGGAACTCTAAATCAAACACGGTTTGCGCTAGCTCTTTGAAACTTGACACAATAAAGTAGTTCCAAGTTCTATCTGTATGGTTTGTTTCCTATTGATGTAGCCCTAAGCAGAAAATGGCGCAAATCACTTTCATGGAAAGGGGTTGCCAAGCTTCCAAAAAACTAAGAGTTTCCTGAAATCTCAGCACACATTTTTTCACCCAATCTTGATGACACTTTCAGGTAATGATCAGTACCCAATCCCACTTGGCTCACCAAATTTTGTTCTTCTAGGTTAAACCGTTCGTTGGCAGTAACAGTTTTAATTTTTAGGTTTCACTCTGTTTTCTCTTATATGGATACATGTAGTTGGAACTCTAAATCAAACACGGTTTGTGCTAGATCTTTGAAACTTGACACAATAAAGTAGTTCCAAGTTCTGTCTCTATAGTTTGTTTCCTATTGATATAGCCCTAAGCAGAGACCGGCGAAATCACTTTCATGGAAAGGGGTTGCCAAGCTTCCAAAAAACTACGAGTTTCCTGAAATCTCAGCACACATTTTTTCACCCAATCTTGATGACACTTTCAGGTAATGATCAGTACCCCAATCACACTTGGCTCACCAAATTTCGTTCTTCTAGGTTAAACTGTTCGTTGGCAGTAACAGTTTTAATTTTTAAGTTTCACTCTGTTTTCTCCTATATGGATACATGTAGTTGGAACTCTAAATCCAACACGGTTTGTGCTAGCTCTTTGAAACTTGACACAATAAAGTAGTTCCAAGTTCTGTCTCTATAGTTTGTTTCCTATTGATGTAGCCCTAAGCAGAGACCGGCGCAAAACACTTTCATGGAAAGGGGTTGCCAAGCTTCCAAAAAACTACGATTTTCTTGAAATCTCAGCACACATTTTTTCACCCAAATTTGATGACAATTTCAGGTAATGATCAGTACCCCAATCACACTTGGCTCACCAAATTTCTTTCTTCTAGGTTCAACTGTTCGTTGGCAGTAACAGTTTTAATTTGTAGGTTTCACTCTGTTTTCTCCTATATGGATACATGTAGTTGGAACTCTAAATCAAACACGGTTTGTGCTAGCTCTTTGAAACTTGACACAATAAAGTAGTTCCAAGTTCTATCTCTATGGTTTGTTTCCTATTGATGTAGCCCTCCGCAGAGACAGGCACAAATCACTTTCATGGAAAGGGGTTGCCAAGCTTCCAAAAAACTACGAGTTTCCTGAAATCTCAGCACACATTTTTTCACCCTGTCTTGATGACACTTTCAGGTAATGATCAGTACCCCAATCCCACTTGGCACACCAAATTTCGTTCTTCTAGGTTAAACAGTTCCTTGGCAGGAACAGTTTTAATTATTAGGTTTCACTCTGTTTTCTCCTATAAGGATACATGTAGTTGGAACTCTAAATCAAACACGGTTTGTGCTAGCTCTTTGAAACTTGACACAATAAAGTACTTCCAAGTTCTATCTCTATGGTTTGTTTCCTATTGATGTAGTCCTAAGCAGAGACGGGCGCAAATCACTTTCATGGAAAGGGGTTGCCGAGCTTCCAAAAAACTACGAGTTTCCTGAAATCTCAGCACACATTTTTTCACCCAATCTTGATGACACATACATGTCATGATCAGTACACCAATGTCACTTGGCTCACCAAATTTCGTTCTTCTAGGTTAAACTGTTCGTTGGCAGTAACAGTTTTAATTTTTAGGTTTCACTCTGTTTTCTCCTTTATGGATACATGTAGTTGGAACTCTAAATCAAACACGGTTTGTGCAAGCTCTTTGAAACTTGACACAATAAAGTAGTTCCAAGTTCTATCTCTATGGTTTATTTCCTATTGATGTAGCCCTAAGGAGAGACTGGCGCAAATCACTTTCATGGAAAGGGGTTGCCAAGCTTCCAAAAAACTACGAGTTTCCTGAAATATCAGCAAACATTTTTTCACCCTGTCTTGATGACACTTTCAGGTAATGATCAGTACCCCAATCCCACTTGACACACCAAATTTTGTTCTTCTAGGTTAAACCGTTCCTTGGCAGTAACAGTTTTAATTTTTAGGTTTCACTCTGTTTTCTCCTATATGGATACATGTAGTTGGAACTCTAAATCAAACACGGTTTGTGCTAGATCTTTGAAACTTGACACAATAAAGTAGTTCCAAGTTCTGTCTCTATGGTTTGTTTCCTATTGATGTAGCCCTAAGGAGAGACTGGCGCAAATCACTTTCATGGAAAGGGGTTGCCAAGCTTCCAAAAAATTACGAGTTTCCTGAAATATCAGCACACATTTTTTCACCCTGTCTTGATGACACTTTCTGGTAATGATCAGTACCCCAATCCCACTTGGCTCACCAAATTTTGTTCTTCTAGGTTAAACCGTTCGTTGGCAGTAACAGTTATAATTTTTAGGTTTCACTGTTTTCTCCTATATGGATACATGTAGTTGGAACTCTAAATCCAACACGGTTTGTGCTAGCTCTTTGAAACTTGACACAATAAAGTAGTTCCAAGTTCTGTCTCTATGGTTTGTTTCCTATTGATGTAGCCCTAAGCAGAGACCGGCGCAAATCACTTTCAAGGAAAGGGGTTGCCAAGCTTCCAAAAAACTACAAGTTTACTGAAATCTTAGCACACATTTTTTCACCCAATCTTGATGGCACTTACAGGTAATGATCAGTACCGCAATACCACTTGGCTCATTAAATTTCGTTCTCCTAGGTTAAACCGTTCGTTGGCAGTAACAGTTTAAATTTTTAGGTTTCACTCTGTTTTCTCCTATATGGATACATGTAGTTGGAACTCTAAATCAAACACGGTTTGTGCTAGCTGTTTGAAACTTGACACAATAAAGAAGTTCCAAGTTCTATCTCTATGGTTTGTTTCCTATTGATGTAGCCCTAAGCAGAGACCGGCGCATATCACTTTCATGGAAAGGGGTTGCCAAGCTTCCAAAAAAATACGAGTTTCCTGAAATCCCAGCACACATTTTTTCTCCCAATCTTGATGACTCTTACAGGTTTTGATCAGTACCCCAGTGCCACTTGGATCACCAAATTTCGTTCTTCTAGGTTAAACCGTTCGTTGGCAGTAACAGTTTTAATTTTTAGGTTTCACTCTGTTTTCTCCTATATAGATACATGTAGTTGGAACTCTAAATCAAACACGGTTTGCGCTAGCTCTTTGAAACTTGACACAATAAAGTAGTTCCAAGTTCTATCTGTATGGTTTGTTTCCTATTGATGTAGCCCTAAGCAGAAAATGGCGCAAATCACTTTCATGGAAAGGGGTTGCCAAGCTTCCAAAAAACTACGAGTTTCCTGAAATCTCAGCACACATTTTTTCACCCAATCTTGATGACACTTTCAGGTAATGATCAGTACCCCAATCACACTTGGCTCACCAAATTTCGTTCTTCTAGGTTAAACTGTTCGTTGGCAGTAACAGTTTTAATTTTTAAGTTTCACTCTGTTATCTCCTATATGGATACATGTAGTTGGAACTCTAAATCCAACACGGTTTGTGCTAGCTCTTTGAAACTTGACACAATAAAGTAGTTCCAAGTTCTGTCTCTATGGTTTGTTTCCTATTGATGTAGCCCTAAGCAGAGACCGGCGCAAATCACTTTCATGGAAAGGGGTTGCCAAGCTTCCAAAAAACTACGATTTTCTTGAAATCTCAGCACACATTTTTTCACCCAATCTTGATGACAATTTCAGGTAATGATCAGTACCCCAATCACACTTGGCTCACCAAATTTCGTTCTTCTAGGTTCAACTGTTCGTTGGCAGTAACAGTTTTAATTTGTAGGTTTCACTCTGTTTTCTCCTATATGGATACATGTAGTTGGAACTCTAAATCAAACACGGTTTGTGGTAGCTCTTTGAAACTTGACACAATAAAGTAGTTCCAAGTTCTATCTCTATGGTTTGTTTCCTATTGATGTAGCCCTACGCAGAGACAGGCACAAATCACTTTCATGGAAAGGGGTTGCCAAGCTTCCAAAAAACTACGAGTTTCCTGAAATCTCAGCACACATTTTTTCACCCTGTCTTGATGACACTTTCAGGTAATGATCAGTACCCCAATCCCACTTGGCACACCAAATTTCGTTCTTCTAGGTTAAACAGTTCCTTGGCAGGAACAGTTTTAATTATTAGGTTTCACTCTGTTTTCTCCTATAAGGATACATGTAGTTGGAACTCTAAATCAAACACGGTTTGTGCTAGCTCTTTGAAACTTGACACAATAAAGTACTTCCAAGTTCTATCTCTATGGTTTGTTTCCTATTGATGTAGTCCTAAGCAGAGACTGGCGCAAATCACTTTCATGGAAAGGGGTTGCCGAGCTTCCAAAAAACTACGAGTTTCCTGAAATCTCAGCACACATTTTTTCACCCAATCTTGATGACACATACATGTCATGATCAGTACACCAATGTCACTTGGCTCACCAAATTTCGTTCTTCTAGGTTAAACTGTTCGTTGGCAGTAACAGTTTTAATTTTTAGGTTTCACTCTGTTTTCTCCTATATGGATACATGTAGTTGGAACTCTAAATCAAACACGGTTTGTGCTAGCTCTTTGAAACTTGACACAATAAAGTAGTTCCAAGTTCTATCTCTATGGTTTATTTCCTATTGATGTAGCCCTAAGGAGAGACTGGCGCAAATCACTGTCATAAAAAGGGGTTGACAAGCTTAAAAAAAACTACGAGTTTCCTGAAATATCAGCAAACATTTTTTCACCCTGTCTTGATGACACTTTCAGGTAATGATCAGTACCCCAATCCCACTTGGCACACCAAATTTCGTTCTTCTAGGTTAAACCGTTCCTTGGCAGTAACAGTTTTAATTTTTAGGTTTCACTCTGTTTTCTCCTATATGGATACATGTAGTTGGAACTCTAAATCAAACACGGTTTGTGCTAGATCTTTGAAACTTGACACAATAAAGTAGTTCCAAGTTCTGTCTCTATGGTTTGTTTCCTATTGATGTAGCCCTAAGCAGAGACCGGCGCAAGTCACATTCATGGGAAGGGGTTGCCAAGCTTCCAAAAACTACGTGTTTCCTGAAATCTCAGCACACATTTTTTCACCCAATCTTGATGACACTTTCAGGTAATGATCAGGACCCCAATCACACTTGGCTCACCAAATTTCGTTCTTCTAGGTTAAATTGTTCGTTGGCAGTAACACTTTTAATTTTTAGGTTTCACTCTGTTTTCTCCTATATGGATACATGTAGTTGGAACTCTAAATCAAACACGGTTTGTTCTAGCTCTTTGAAAGTTGACACAATAAAGTAGTTCCAAGTTCTGTCTCTATGGTTTGTTTCCTACTGATGTAGCCCTAAGGAGAGACTGGCGCAAATCACTTTCATGGAAAGGGGTTTCCGAGCTTCCAAAAAACTACGAGTTTCCTGAAATCTCAGCACACATTTTTTCACCCAATCTTGATGACACATACATGTCATGATCAGTACACCAATGTCACTTGGCTCACCAAATTTCGTTCTTCTAGGTTAAACTGTTCGTTGGCAGTAACAGTTTTAATTTTTAGGTTTCACTCTGTTTTCTCCTATATGGATACATGTAGTTGGAACTCTAAATCAAACACGGTTTGTGCTAGCTCTTTGAAACTTGACACAATAAAGTAGTTCCAAGTTCTATCTCTATGGTTTATTTCCTATTGATGTAGCCCTAAGGAGAGACTGGCGCAAATCACTGTCATAAAAAGGGGTTGCCAAGCTTCCAAAAAACTACGAGTTTCCTGAAATATCAGCAAACATTTTTTCACCCTGTCTTGATGACACTTTCAGGTAATGATCAGTACCCCAATCCCACTTGGCACACCAAATTTCGTTCTTCTAGGTTAAACCGTTCCTTGGCAGTAACAGTTTTAATTTTTAGGTTTCACTCTGTTTTCTCCTATATGGATACATGTAGTTGGAACTCTAAATCAAACACGGTTTGTGCTAGATCTTTGAAACTTGACACAATAAAGTAGTTCCAAGTTCTGTCTCTATGGTTTGTTTCCTATTGATGTAGCCCTAAGCAGAGACCGGCGCAAGTCACATTCATGGAAAGGGGTTGCCAAGCTTCCAAAAACTACGTGTTTCCTGAAATCTCAGCACACATTTTTTCAACCAATCTTGATGACACTTTCAGGTAATGATCAGGACCCCAATCACACTTGGCTCACCAAATTTCGTTCTTCTAGGTTAAATTGTTCGTTGGCAGTAACACTTTTAATTTTTAGGTTTCACTCTGTTTTCTCCTATATGGATACATGTAGTTGGAACTCTAAATCAAACACGGTTTGTGCTAGCTCTTTGAAAGTTGACACAATAAAGTAGTTCCAAGTTCTGTCTCTATGGTTTGTTTCCTATTGATGTAGCCCTAAGGAGAGACTGGCGCAAATCACTTTCATGGAAAGGGGTTGCCAAGCTTCCAAAAATTACGAGTTTCCTGAAATATCAGCACATATTTTTTCACCCTGTCTTGATGACACTTTCAGGTAATGATCAGTACCCCAATCCCACTTGGCTCACCAAATTTTGTTCTTCTAGGTTAAACCGTTCGTTGGCAGTAACAGTTATAATTTTTAGGTTTCACTGTTTTCTCCTATATGGATACATGTAGTTGGAACTCTAAATCAAACACGGTTTGTGCTAGCTCTTTGAAACTTGACACAATAAAGGAGTTCCAAGTTCTATCTCTATGGTTTGTTTCCTATTGATGTAGCCCTAAGCAGAGAAAAGCGCAAATCACTTTCATGGAAAGGGGTTGCCAAGCTTCCAAAAAACTACGAGTTTCCTGAAATCTCTGCACACATTTTTTCACCCAATCTTGATGACACTTTCAGGTAATGATCAGTACCCCAATCACACTTGGCTCACCAAATTTCGTTCTTCTAGGTTAAACTGTTCGTTGGCAGTAACAGTTTTAATTTTTAGGTTTCACTCTGTTTTCTCCTATATGGTAAATGTAGTTGGAATTCTAAATCAAACACGGTTTGTGCTAGCTCTTTGAAACTTGACACAATAAAGTAGTTCCAAGTTCTATCTCTATGGTTTGTTTCCTATTGATGTAGCCCTAAGGAGAGACTGGCGCAAATCACTTTCATGGAAATGGGTTGCCAAGCTTCCAAAAAACTACGAGTTTCCTGAAATATCAGCACACATTTTTTCACCCTGTCTTGATGACACTTTCAGGTAATGATCAGTACCCCAATCCCACTTGGCACACCAAATTTCGTTCTTCTAGGTTAAACTTTCCTTGGCAGTAACAGTTTTAATTTTCAGGATTCACTCTGTTTTCTCCTATATGGATACATGTAGTTGGAACTCTAAATCAAACACGGTTTGTGCTAGCTCTTCGAAACTTGACACAATAAAGTACTTCCAAGTTCTATCTCTATGGTTTGTTTCCTATTGATGTAGTCCTAAGCAGAGACTGGCGCAAATATCTTTCATGGAAAAAGGTTGCCAAGCTTCCAAAAAACTACGAGTTTCCTGAAATCTCAGCACACATTTTTTCACACAATCTTGATGACACTTTCAGGTAATGATCAGTACCCAATCCCACTTAGCTCACCAGATTTCGTTCTTCTAGGTTAACCCGTTCATTGGCAGTAACAGTTTTAATTTTTAGATTTCACTGTTTTCTCCTATATGGATACATGTAGTTGGAACTCTAAATCAAACACGGTTTGTGCTAGCTCTTTGAAACTTGACACAATAAAGTACTTCCAAGTTCTATCTCTATGGTTTTTTCCTATTGATGTAGCCCTAAGGAGAGACTGGCGCAAATCACTTTCATGGAAAGGGGTTGCCAAGCTTCCAAAAATCTACGAGTTTCCTGAAATCTAAGCACACATTTTTTCACCCAATCTTGATGACACTTACATGTCATGATCAGTACACCAATGTCACTTGGCTCACCAAATTTCGTTCTTCTAGGTTAAACCGTTCCTTGGCAGTAACAGTTTTAAGTTTTAGGTTTCACTCTGTTTTCTCCAATATGGATTCATGTAGTTGGAACTCTAAATCAAACACGGTTTGTGCTAGCTCTTTGAAACTTGACACAATAAAGTACTTCCAAGTTCTATCTCTATGGTTTGTTTCCTATTGATGTAGTCCTAAGCAGAGACTGGCGCAAATCACTTTCATGGAAAGGGGTTGCCGAGCTTCCAAAAAACTACGAGTTTCCTGAAATCTCAGCACACATTTTTTCACCCAATCTTGATGACACATACATGTCATGATCAGTACACCAATGTCACTTGGCTCACCAAATTTCGTTCTTCTAGGTTAAACTGTTCGTTGGCAGTAACAGTTTTAATTTTTAGGTTTCACTCTGTTTTCTCCTATATGGATACATGTAGTTGGAACTCTAAATCAAACACGGTTTGTGCTAGCTCTTTGAAACTTGACACAATAAAGTAGTTCCAAGTTCTAACTCTATGGTTTGTTTCCTATTGATGTAGCCCTAAGCATAGACTTGCACAAATCACTTTCATAGAAAGGGGTTGCCAAGCTTCCAAAAAACTACGAGTTTCCTGAAATATCAGCAAACATTTTTTCACCCTGTCTTGATGACGCTTTCAGGTAATGATCAGTACCCCAATCCCACTTGGCACACCAAATTTCGTTCTTCTAGGTTAAACCGTTCCTTGGCAGTAACAGTTTTAATTTTTAGGTTTCACTCTGTTTTCTCCTATATGGATACATGTAGTTGGAACTCTAAATCAAACACGGTTTGTGCTAGATCTTTGAAACTTGACACAATAATGTAGTTCCAAGTTCTGTCTCTATGGTTTGTTTCCTATTGATGTAGCCCTAAGCAGAGACCGGCGCAAGTCACATTCATGGGAAGGGGTTGCCAAGCTTCCAAAAACTACGTGTTTCCTGAAATCTCAGCACACATTTTTTCACCCAATCTTGATGACACTTTCAGGTAATGATCAGGACCCCAATCACACTTGGCTCACCAAATTTCGTTCTTCTAGGTTAAATTGTTCGTTGGCAGTAACACTTTTAATTTTTAGGTTTCACTCTGTTTTCTCCTATATGGATACATGTAGTTGGAACTCTAAATCAAACACGGTTTGTGCTAGCTCTTTGAAAGTTGACACAATAAAGTAGTTCCAAGTTCTGTCTCTATGGTTTGTTTCCTACTGATGTAGCCCTAAGGAGAGACTGGCGCAAATCACTTTCATGGAAAGGGGTTGCCAAGCTTCCAAAAAATTACGAGTTTCCTGAAATATCAGCACACATTTTTTCACCCTGTCTTGATGACACTTTCAGGTAATGATCAGTACCCCAATCCCACTTGGCTCACCAAATTTTGTTCTTCTAGGTTAAACCGTTCGTTGGCAGTAACAGTTATAATTTTTAGGTTTCACTGTTTTCTCCTATATGGATACATGTAGTTGGAACTCTAAATCAAACACGGTTTGTGCTAGCTCTTTGAAACTTGACACAATAAAGTAGTTCCAAGTTCTATCTCTATGGTTTGTTTCCTATTGATGTAGCCCTAAGCAGAGAAAAGCGCAAATCACTTTCATGGAAAGTGGTTGCCAAGCTTCCAAAAAACTACGAGTTTCCTGAAATCTCTGCACACATTTTTTCACCCAATCTTGATGACACTTTCAGGTAATGATCAGTACCCCAATCACACTTGGCTCACCAAATTTCGTTCTTCTAGGTTAAACTGTTCGTTGGCAGTAACAGTTTTAATTTTTAGGTTTCACTCTGTTTTCTCCTATATGGTAAATGTAGTTGGAATTCTAAATCAAACACGGTTTGTGCTAGCTCTTTGAAACTTGACACAATAAAGTAGTTCCAAGTTCTATCTCTATGGTTTGTTTCCTATTGATGTAGCCCTAAGGAGAGACTGGCGCAAATCACTTTCATGGAAATGGGTTGCCAAGCTTCCAAAAAACTACGAGTTTCCTGAAATATCAGCACACATTTTTTCACCCTGTCTTGATGACACTTTCAGGTAATGATCAGTACCCCAATCCCACTTGGCACACCAAATTTCGTTCTTCTAGGTTAAACAGTTCCTTGGCAGGAACAGTTTTAATTATTAGGTTTCACTCTGTTTTCTCCTATAAGGATACATGTAGTTGGAACTGTAAATCAAACACGGTTTGTGCTAGCTCTTTGAAACTTGACACAATAAAGTACTTCCAAGTTCTATCTCTATGGTTTGTTTCCTATTGATGTAGTCCTAAGCAGAGACTGGCGCAAATCACTTTCATGGAAAGGGGTTGCCGAGCTTCCAAAAAACTACGAGTTTCCTGAAATCTCAGCACACATTTTTTCACCCAATCTTGATGACACATACATGTCATGATCAGTACACCAATGTCACTTGGCTCACCAAATTTCGTTCTTCTAGGTTAAACTGTTCGTTGGCAGTAACAGTTTTAATTTTTAGGTTTCACTCTGTTTTCTCCTATATGGATACATGTAGTTGGAACTCTAAATCAAACACGGTTTGTGCTAGCTCTTTGAAACTTGACACAATAAAGTAGTTCCAAGTTCTATCTCTATGGTTTATTTCCTATTGATGTAGCCCTAAGGAGAGACTGGCGCAAATCACTGTCATAAAAAGGGGTTGCCAAGCTTCCAAAAAACTACGAGTTTCCTGAAATATCAGCAAACATTTTTTCACCCTGTCTTGATGACACTTTCAGGTAATGATCAGTACCCCAATCCCACTTGGCACACCAAATTTCGTTCTTCTAGGTTAAACCGTTCCTTGGCAGTAACAGTTTTAATTTTTAGGTTTCACTCTGTTTTCTCCTATATGGATACATGTAGTTGGAACTCTAAATCAAACACGGTTTGTGCTAGATCTTTGAAACTTGACACAATAAAGTAGTTCCAAGTTCTGTCTCTATGGTTTGTTTCCTATTGATGTAGCCCTAAGCAGAGACCGGCGCAAGTCACATTCATGGAAAGGGGTTGCCAAGCTTCCAAAAACTACGTGTTTCCTGAAATCTCAGCACACATTTTTTCAACCAATCTTGATGACACTTTCAGGTAATGATCAGGACCCCAATCACACTTGGATCACCAAATTTCGTTCTTCTAGGTTAAATTGTTCGTTGGCAGTAACACTTTTAATTTTTAGGTTTCACTCTGTTTTCTCCTATATGGATACATGTAGTTGGAACTCTAAATCAAACACGGTTTGTGCTAGCTCTTTGAAACTTGACACAATAAAGTAGTTCCAAGTTCTATCTCTATGGTTTGTTTCCTATTGATGTAGCCCTAAGCAGAGAAAAGCGCAAATCACTTTCATGGAAAGGGGTTGCCAAGCTTCCAAAAAACTACAAGTTTCCTGAAATCTCTGCACACATTTTTTCACCCAATCTTGATGACACTTTCAGGTAATGATCAGTACCCCAATCACACTTGGCTCACCAAATTTCGTTCTTCTAGGTTAAACTGTTCGTTGGCAGTAACAGTTTTAATTTTTAGGTTTCACTCTGTTTTCTCCTATATGGTAAATGTAGTTGGAATTCTAAATCAAACACGGTTTGTGCTAGCTCTTTGAAACTTGACACAATAAAGTAGTTCCATGTTCTATCTCTATGGTTTGTTTCCTATTGATGTAGCCCTAAGGAGAGACTGGCGCAAATCACTTTCATGGAAATGGGTTGCCAAGCTTCCAAAAAACTACGAGTTTCCTGAAATATCAGCACACATTTTTTCACCCTGTCTTGATGACACTTTCAGGTAATGATCAGTACCCCAATCTCACTTGGCACACCAAATTTCGTTCTTCTAGGTTACACTTTCCTTGGCAGTAACAGTTTTAATTTTCAGGATTCACTCTGTTTTCTCCTATATGGATACATGTAGTTGGAACTCTAAATCAAACACGGTTTGTGCTAGCTCTTTGAAACTTGACACAATAAAGTACTTCCAAGTTCTATCTCTATGGTTTGTTTCCTATTGATGTAGTCCTAAGCAGAGACTGGCGCAAATATCTTTCATGGAAAAAGGTTGCCAAGCTTCCAAAAAACTACGAGTTTCCTGAAATCTCAGCACACATTTTTTCACACAATCTTGATGACACTTTCAGGTAATGATCAGTACCCAATCCCACTTAGCTCACCAGATTTCGTTCTTCTAGGTTAACCCGTTCATTGGCAGTAACAGTTTTAATTTTTAGATTTCACTGTTTTCTCCTATATGGATACATGTAGTTGGAACTCTAAATCAAACACGGTTTGTGCTAGCTCTTTGAAACTTGACACAATAAAGTACTTCCAAGTTCTATCTCTATGGTTTTTTCCTATTGATGTAGCCCTAAGGAGAGACTGGCGCAAATCACTTTCATGGAAAGGGGTTGCCAAGCTTCCAAAAATCTACGAGTTTCCTGAAATCTAAGCACACATTTTTTCACCCAATCTTGATGACACTTACATGTCATGATCAGTACACCAATGTCACTTGGCTCACCAAATTTCGTTCTTCTAGGTTAAACCGTTCCTTGGCAGTAACAGTTTTAAGTTTTAGGTTTCACTCTGTTTTCTCCAATATGGATTCATGTAGTTGGAACTCTAAATCAAACACGGTTTGTGCTAGCTCTTTGAAACTTGACAAAATAAAGTACATCCAAGTTCTATCTCTATGCTTTCTTTCCTATTGATGTAGTCCTAAGCAGAGACTGGCGCAAATCACTTTCATGGAAAGGGGTTGCCAAGCTTCCAAAAAACTACGAGTTTCCTGAAATATCAGCACACATTTTTTCACCCTGTCTTGATGACACCTTCAGGTAATGATCAGTACCCCAATCCCACTTGGCATACCAAATTTCGTTCTTCTAGGTTAAACCGTTCCTTGGCAGTAACAGTTTTAAGTTTTAGGTTTCACTCTGTTTTCTCCAATATGGATTCATGTAGTTGGAACTCTAAATCAAACACGGTTTGTGCTAGCTCTTTGAAACTTGACACAATAAAGTAGTTCCAAGTTCTAACTCTATGGTTTGTTTCCTATTGATGTAGCCCTAAGCATAGACTTGCACAAATCACTTTCATAGAAAGGGGTTGCCAAGCTTCCAAAAAACTACGAGTTTCCTGAAATCTTAGCACACATTTTTTCACCCAATCATGATGGCGCTTACAGGTAATGATCAGTACCCCAATGCCACTGGGCTCACCAAATTTCGTTCTTCTAGGTTAAACCGTTCGTTGGCAGTAACAGTTTTAATTTTTAGGTTTCACTCTGTTTTCTCCTATATGGATACATGTAGTTGGAACTCTAAATCAAATACGGTTTGTGCTAGCTCTTTGAAACTTGACACAATAAAGTAGTTCCATGTTCTATCTCTATGGTTTGTTTCCTATTGATGTAGCCCTAAGCAGAGACTTGCATAAATCACTTTCATGGAAAGGGGTTGCCAAGCTTCCAAAAAACTACGAGTTTCCTGAAATCTCAGCACACATTTTTTTTCCCAATCTTGATGACACTTACAGGTAATTTTCAGTACCCCATTGCCACTTGGCTCACCAAATTTCGTTCTTCTATGTTAAACCGTTCGTTGGCAGTAACAGTTTTAATTTTTAGGTTTCACTCTGTTTTCTCCTATATGGATATATGTAGTTGGAACTCTAAACCAAACACGGTTTGTACTAGCTCTGTGAAATTGACACAATAAAGTAGTTACAAGTTCTATCTCTATGGTTTGTTTCCTATTGATGTAGCCCTAAGCAGAGACCGGCGCAAATCACTTTCATGGAAAGGGGTTGCCAAGCTTCCAAAAAACTACGAGTTTCCTGAAATCTCAGCACACATTTTTTCACCCAATCTTGATGACACTTACATGTCATGATCAGTACACCAATGTCACTTGGCTCACCAAATTTCGTTCTTCTAGGTTAAACCGTTCGTTGGCAGTAACAGTTTTAATTTTTAGGTTTTACTCTGTTTTCTCCTATGTGGATACATGTATTTGGAACTCTAAATCAAACACGGTTTGTACTAGCTCTTTGAAACTTGACACAATAAAGTAGTTCCAATTTCTATCTTTATGGTTTGTTTCCTATTGATGTAGCCCTATGCAGAGAACTGCGCAAATCACTTTCATTTAAAGGGGTTGCCAAGCTTCCAAAAAACTACGAGTTTCCTGAAATCTCAGCACATATTTTTTCACCCAATCTTGGTGACACTTTCAGGTAATGATCAGTACCCAATCCCACTTGGCTCACCATATTTCGTTCTTCTAGGTTAAACCGTTCGTTGGCAGTAACAGTTTTAATTTTTAGGTTTCACTCTGTTTTCTCCTATATGGATACATGTAGTTGGAACTCTAAATCAAACACGGTTTGTGCTAGCTCTTTGAAACTTGACAAAATAAAGTAGTTCCAAGTTCTATCTCTATGGTTTGTTTCCTATTGATGTAGCCCTAAGCAGAGACTGGCGCAAATCCCTTTCATGGAAAGGGTTGGCCAAGCTTCCAAAAAACTAAGAGTTTCCTGAAATCTCAGCACACATTTTTTCACCCAATCTTGGTGACCCTTTCAGATAACGATCAGTACCTGAATCCCACTTGGCTCACCAAATTTCGTTCTTCTAGTTTAAACCGTTCGTTGGCAGTAACAGTTTTAATTTTTAGGTTTCACTCTGTTTTCTCCTATATGGATACATGTAGTTGGAACTCTAAATCAAACACGGTTTGTGCTAGCTCTTTGAAACTTGACACAATAAAGTAGTTCCAAGTTCTGTCTCTATGGTTTGTTTCCTATTGATATAGCCCTAAGCAGAGACCAGCGCAAATCACTTTCATGGAAAGGGTTTGCCAAGCTTCCAAAAAACTAAGAGTTTCGATAAATCTCAGCACACGTTTTTTCACCCAAACTTGATGACACTTTCAGGTAATGATCAGTACCCCAATCACACTTGGCTCACCAAATTTCGTTCTTCTAGGTTAAACTGTTTGTTGGCAGTAACAGTTTTAATTTTTAGGTTTCACTCTGTTTTCTCCTATATGGATACATGTAGTTGGAACTCTATTCAAACAGGGTTTGTGCTAGCTCTTTGAAACTTGACACAATAAATAGTTCCAAGTTCTGTCTCTATGGTTTGTTTCCTATTGATGTAGCCCTAAGCAGAGACTGGCGCAAATCACTTTCATAGAAAGGGGTTGCCAAGCTTCCAAAAAACTACGAGTTTCCTGAAATCTCAGCACACATTTTTTCACCCTATCTTTATGACGCATTCAGGTAATGATCAGTACCCCAATCCCACTTGGCTCACCAAATTTTGTTCTTCTAGGTTAAACCGTTCGTTGGCAGTAACAGTTATAATTTTTAGGTTTCACTGTTTTCTCCTATATGGATACATGTAGTTGGAACTCTAAATCAAACACGGTTTGTGCTAGCTCTTTGAAACTTGACACAATAAAGTAGTTCCAAGTTCTATCTCTATGGTTTGTTTCCTATTGATGTAGCCCTAAGCAGAGAAAAGCGCAAATCACTTTCATGGAAAGGGGTTGCCAAGCTTCCAAAAAACTACGAGTTTCCTGAAATCTCTGCACACATTTTTTCACCCAATCTTGATGACACTTTCAGGTAATGATCAGTACCCCAATCACACTTGGCTCACCAAATTTCGTTCTTCTAGGTTAAACTGTTCGTTGGCAGTAACAGTTTTAATTTTTAGGTTTCACTCTGTTTTCTCCTATATGGTAAATGTAGTTGGAATTCTAAATCAAACACGGTTTGTGCTAGCTCTTTGAAACTTGACACAATAAAGTAGTTCCAAGTTCTATCTCTATGGTTTGTTTCCTATTGATGTAGCCCTAAGGAGAGACTGGCGCAAATCACTTTCATGGAAATGGGTTGCCAAGCTTCCAAAAAACTACGAGTTTCCTGAAATATCAGCACACATTTTTTCACCCTGTCTTGATGACACTTTCAGGTAATGATCAGTACCCCAATCCCACTTGGCACACCAAATTTCGTTCTTCTAGGTTAAACTTTCCTTGGCAGTAACAGTTTTAATTTTCAGGATTCACTCTGTTTTCTCCTATATGGATACATGTAGTTGGAACTCTAAATCAAACACGGTTTGTGCTAGCTCTTTGAAACTTGACACAATAAAGTACTTCCAAGTTCTATCTCTATGGTTTGTTTCCTATTGATGTAGTCCTAAGCAGAGACTGGCGCAAATATCTTTCATGGAAAAAGGTTGCCAAGCTTCCAAAAAACTACGAGTTTCCTGAAATCTCAGCACACATTTTTTCACACAATCTTGATGACACTTTCAGGTAATGATCAGTACCCAATCCCACTTAGCTCACCAGATTTCGTTCTTCTAGGTTAACCCGTTCATTGGCAGTAACAGTTTTAATTTTTAGATTTCACTGTTTTCTCCTATATGGATACATGTAGTTGGAACTCTAAATCAAACACGGTTTGTGCTAGCTCTTTGAAACTTGACACAATAAAGTACTTCCAAGTTCTATCTCTATGGTTTTTTCCTATTGATGTAGCCCTAAGGAGAGACTGGCGCAAATCACTTTCATGGAAAGGGGTTGCCAAGCTTCCAAAAATCTACGAGTTTCCTGAAATCTAAGCACACATTTTTTCACCCAATCTTGATGACACTTACATGTCATGATCAGTACACCAATGTCACTTGGCTCACCAAATTTCGTTCTTCTAGGTTAAACCGTTCCTTGGCAGTAACAGTTTTAAGTTTTAGGTTTCACTCTGTTTTCTCCAATATGGATTCATGTAGTTGGAACTCTAAATCAAACACGGTTTGTGCTAGCTCTTTGAAACTTGACAAAATAAAGTACATCCAAGTTCTATCTCTATGCTTTCTTTCCTATTGATGTAGTCCTAAGCAGAGACTGGCGCAAATCACTTTCATGGAAAGGGGTTGCCAAGCTTCCAAAAAACTACGAGTTTCCTGAAATATCAGCACACATTTTTTCACCCTGTCTTGATGACACCTTCAGGTAATGATCAGTACCCCAATCCCACTTGGCATACCAAATTTCGTTCTTCTAGGTTAAACCGTTCCTTGGCAGTAACAGTTTTAAGTTTTAGGTTTCACTCTGTTTTCTCCAATATGGATTCATGTAGTTGGAACTCTAAATCAAACACGGTTTGTGCTAGCTCTTTGAAACTTGACACAATAAAGTAGTGCCAAGTTCTAACTCTATGGTTTGTTTCCTATTGATGTAGCCCTAAGCATAGACTTGCACAAATCACTTTCATAGAAAGGGGTTGCCAAGCTTCCAAAAAACTACGAGTTTCCTGAAATCTTAGCACACATTTTTTCACCCAATCATGATGGCGCTTACAGGTAATGATCAGTACCCCAATGCCACTGGGCTCACCAAATTTCGTTCTTCTAGGTTAAACCGTTCGTTGGCAGTAACAGTTTTAATTTTTAGGTTTCACTCTGTTTTCTCCTATATGGATACATGTAGTTGGAACTCTAAATCAAACACGGTTTGTGCTAGCTCTTTGAAACTTGACACAAAAAAGTAGTTCCAAGTTCTAACTCTATGGTTTGTTTCCTATTGATGTAGCCCTAAGCATAGACTTGCACAAATCACTTTCATAGAAAGGGGTTGCCAAGCTTCCAAAAAACTACGAGTTTCCTGAAATATCAGCAAACATTTTTTCACCCTGTCTTGATGACGCTTTCAGGTAATGATCAGTACCCCAATCCCACTTGGCACACCAAATTTCGTTCTTCTAGGTTAAACCGTTCCTTGGCAGTAACAGTTTTAATTTTTAGGTTTCACTCTGTTTTCTCCTATATGGATACATGTAGTTGGAACTCTAAATCAAACACGGTTTGTGCTAGATCTTTGAAACTTGACACAATAAAGTAGTTCCAAGTTCTGTCTCTATGGTTTGTTTCCTATTGATGTAGCCCTAAGCAGAGACCGGCGCAAGTCACATTCATGGGAAGGGGTTGCCAAGCTTCCAAAAACTACGTGTTTCCTGAAATCTCAGCACACATTTTTTCACCCAATCTTGATGACACTTTCAGGTAATGATCAGGACCCCAATCACACTTGGCTCACCAAATTTCGTTCTTCTAGGTTAAATTGTTCGTTGGCAGTAACACTTTTAATTTTTAGGTTTCACTCTGTTTTCTCCTATATGGATACATGTAGTTGGAACTCTAAATCAAACACGGTTTGTGCTAGCTCTTTGAAAGTTGACACAATAAAGTAGTTCCAAGTTCTGTCTCTATGGTTTGTTTCCTACTGATGTAGCCCTAAGGAGAGACTGGCGCAAATCACTTTCATGGAAAGGGGTTGCCAAGCTTCCAAAAAATTACGAGTTTCCTGAAATATCAGCACACATTTTTTCACCCTGTCTTGATGACACTTTCAGGTAATGATCAGTACCCCAATCCCACTTGGCTCACCAAATTTTGTTCTTCTAGGTTAAACCGTTCGTTGGCAGTAACAGTTATAATTTTTAGGTTTCACTGTTTTCTCCTATATGGATACATGTAGTTGGAACTCTAAATCAAACACGGTTTGTGCTAGCTCTTTGAAACTTGACACAATAAAGTAGTTCCAAGTTCTATCTCTATGGTTTGTTTCCTATTGATGTAGCCCTAAGCAGAGAAAAGCGCAAATCACTTTCATGGAAAGTGGTTGCCAAGCTTCCAAAAAACTACGAGTTTCCTGAAATCTCTGCACACATTTTTTCACCCAATCTTGATGACACTTTCAGGTAATGATCAGTACCCCAATCACACTTGGCTCACCAAATTTCGTTCTTCTAGGTTAAACTGTTCGTTGGCAGTAACAGTTTTAATTTTTAGGTTTCACTCTGTTTTCTCCTATATGGTAAATGTAGTTGGAATTCTAAATCAAACACGGTTTGTGCTAGCTCTTTGAAACTTGACACAATAAAGTAGTTCCAAGTTCTATCTCTATGGTTTGTTTCCTATTGATGTAGCCCTAAGGAGAGACTGGCGCAAATCACTTTCATGGAAATGGGTTGCCAAGCTTCCAAAAAACTACGAGTTTCCTGAAATATCAGCACACATTTTTTCACCCTGTCTTGATGACACTTTCAGGTAATGATCAGTACCCCAATCCCACTTGGCACACCAAATTTCGTTCTTCTAGGTTAAACAGTTCCTTGGCAGGAACAGTTTTAATTATTAGGTTTCACTCTGTTTTCTCCTATAAGGATACATGTAGTTGGAACTGTAAATCAAACACGGTTTGTGCTAGCTCTTTGAAACTTGACACAATAAAGTACTTCCAAGTTCTATCTCTATGGTTTGTTTCCTATTGATGTAGTCCTAAGCAGAGACTGGCGCAAATCACTTTCATGGAAAGGGGTTGCCGAGCTTCCAAAAAACTACGAGTTTCCTGAAATCTCAGCACACATTTTTTCACCCAATCTTGATGACACATACATGTCATGATCAGTACACCAATGTCACTTGGCTCACCAAATTTCGTTCTTCTAGGTTAAACTGTTCGTTGGCAGTAACAGTTTTAATTTTTAGGTTTCACTCTGTTTTCTCCTATATGGATACATGTAGTTGGAACTCTAAATCAAACACGGTTTGTGCTAGCTCTTTGAAACTTGACACAATAAAGTAGTTCCAAGTTCTATCTCTATGGTTTATTTCCTATTGATGTAGCCCTAAGGAGAGACTGGCGCAAATCACTGTCATAAAAAGGGGTTGCCAAGCTTCCAAAAAACTACGAGTTTCCTGAAATATCAGCAAACATTTTTTCACCCTGTCTTGATGACACTTTCAGGTAATGATCAGTACCCCAATCCCACTTGGCACACCAAATTTCGTTCTTCTAGGTTAAACCGTTCCTTGGCAGTAACAGTTTTAATTTTTAGGTTTCACTCTGTTTTCTCCTATATGGATACATGTAGTTGGAACTCTAAATCAAACACGGTTTGTGCTAGATCTTTGAAACTTGACACAATAAAGTAGTTCCAAGTTCTGTCTCTATGGTTTGTTTCCTATTGATGTAGCCCTAAGCAGAGACCGGCGCAAGTCACATTCATGGAAAGGGGTTGCCAAGCTTCCAAAAACTACGTGTTTCCTGAAATCTCAGCACACATTTTTTCAACCAATCTTGATGACACTTTCAGGTAATGATCAGGACCCCAATCACACTTGGATCACCAAATTTCGTTCTTCTAGGTTAAATTGTTCGTTGGCAGTAACACTTTTAATTTTTAGGTTTCACTCTGTTTTCTCCTATATGGATACATGTAGTTGGAACTCTAAATCAAACACGGTTTGTGCTAGCTCTTTGAAACTTGACACAATAAAGTAGTTCCAAGTTCTATCTCTATGGTTTGTTTCCTATTGATGTAGCCCTAAGCAGAGAAAAGCGCAAATCACTTTCATGGAAAGGGGTTGCCAAGCTTCCAAAAAACTACAAGTTTCCTGAAATCTCTGCACACATTTTTTCACCCAATCTTGATGACACTTTCAGGTAATGATCAGTACCCCAATCACACTTGGCTCACCAAATTTCGTTCTTCTAGGTTAAACTGTTCGTTGGCAGTAACAGTTTTAATTTTTAGGTTTCACTCTGTTTTCTCCTATATGGTAAATGTAGTTGGAATTCTAAATCAAACACGGTTTGTGCTAGCTCTTTGAAACTTGACACAATAAAGTAGTTCCAAGTTCTATCTCTATGGTTTGTTTCCTATTGATGTAGCCCTAAGGAGAGACTGGCGCAAATCACTTTCATGGAAATGGGTTGCCAAGCTTCCAAAAAACTACGAGTTTCCTGAAATATCAGCACACATTTTTTCACCCTGTCTTGATGACACTTTCAGGTAATGATCAGTACCCCAATCTCACTTGGCACACCAAATTTCGTTCTTCTAGGTTACACTTTCCTTGGCAGTAACAGTTTTAATTTTCAGGATTCACTCTGTTTTCTCCTATATGGATACATGTAGTTGGAACTCTAAATCAAACACGGTTTGTGCTAGCTCTTTGAAACTTGACACAATAAAGTACTTCCAAGTTCTATCTCTATGGTTTGTTTCCTATTGATGTAGTCCTAAGCAGAGACTGGCGCAAATATCTTTCATGGAAAAAGGTTGCCAAGCTTCCAAAAAACTACGAGTTTCCTGAAATCTCAGCACACATTTTTTCACACAATCTTGATGACACTTTCAGGTAATGATCAGTACCCAATCCCACTTAGCTCACCAGATTTCGTTCTTCTAGGTTAACCCGTTCATTGGCAGTAACAGTTTTAATTTTTAGATTTCACTGTTTTCTCCTATATGGATACATGTAGTTGGAACTCTAAATCAAACACGGTTTGTGCTAGCTCTTTGAAACTTGACACAATAAAGTACTTCCAAGTTCTATCTCTATGGTTTTTTCCTATTGATGTAGCCCTAAGGAGAGACTGGCGCAAATCACTTTCATGGAAAGGGGTTGCCAAGCTTCCAAAAATCTACGAGTTTCCTGAAATCTAAGCACACATTTTTTCACCCAATCTTGATGACACTTACATGTCATGATCAGTACACCAATGTCACTTGGCTCACCAAATTTCGTTCTTCTAGGTTAAACCGTTCCTTGGCAGTAACAGTTTTAAGTTTTAGGTTTCACTCTGTTTTCTCCAATATGGATTCATGTAGTTGGAACTCTAAATCAAACACGGTTTGTGCTAGCTCTTTGAAACTTGACAAAATAAAGTACATCCAAGTTCTATCTCTATGCTTTCTTTCCTATTGATGTAGTCCTAAGCAGAGACTGGCGCAAATCACTTTCATGGAAAGGGGTTGCCAAGCTTCCAAAAAACTACGAGTTTCCTGAAATATCAGCACACATTTTTTCACCCTGTCTTGATGACACCTTCAGGTAATGATCAGTACCCCAATCCCACTTGGCATACCAAATTTCGTTCTTCTAGGTTAAACCGTTCCTTGGCAGTAACAGTTTTAAGTTTTAGGTTTCACTCTGTTTTCTCCAATATGGATTCATGTAGTTGGAACTCTAAATCAAACACGGTTTGTGCTAGCTCTTTGAAACTTGACACAATAAAGTAGTTCCAAGTTCTAACTCTATGGTTTGTTTCCTATTGATGTAGCCCTAAGCATAGACTTGCACAAATCACTTTCATAGAAAGGGGTTGCCAAGCTTCCAAAAAACTACGAGTTTCCTGAAATCTTAGCACACATTTTTTCACCCAATCATGATGGCGCTTACAGGTAATGATCAGTACCCCAATGCCACTGGGCTCACCAAATTTCGTTCTTCTAGGTTAAACCGTTCGTTGGCAGTAACAGTTTTAATTTTTAGGTTTCACTCTGTTTTCTCCTATATGGATACATGTAGTTGGAACTCTAAATCAAATACGGTTTGTGCTAGCTCTTTGAAACTTGACACAATAAAGTAGTTCCATGTTCTATCTCTATGGTTTGTTTCCTATTGATGTAGCCCTAAGCAGAGACTTGCATAAATCACTTTCATGGAAAGGGGTTGCCAAGCTTCCAAAAAACTACGAGTTTCCTGAAATCTCAGCACACATTTTTTTTCCCAATCTTGATGACACTTACAGGTAATTTTCAGTACCCCATTGCCACTTGGCTCACCAAATTTCGTTCTTCTATGTTAAACCGTTCGTTGGCAGTAACAGTTTTAATTTTTAGGTTTCACTCTGTTTTCTCCTATATGGATATATGTAGTTGGAACTCTAAACCAAACACGGTTTGTACTAGCTCTGTGAAATTGACACAATAAAGTAGTTACAAGTTCTATCTCTATGGTTTGTTTCCTATTGATGTAGCCCTAAGCAGAGACCGGCGCAAATCACTTTCATGGAAAGGGGTTGCCAAGCTTCCAAAAAACTACGAGTTTCCTGAAATCTCAGCACACATTTTTTCACCCAATCTTGATGACACTTACATGTCATGATCAGTACACCAATGTCACTTGGCTCACCAAATTTCGTTCTTCTAGGTTAAACCGTTCGTTGGCAGTAACAGTTTTAATTTTTAGGTTTTACTCTGTTTTCTCCTATGTGGATACATGTATTTGGAACTCTAAATCAAACACGGTTTGTACTAGCTCTTTGAAACTTGACACAATAAAGTAGTTCCAATTTCTATCTTTATGGTTTGTTTCCTATTGATGTAGCCCTATGCAGAGAACTGCGCAAATCACTTTCATTTAAAGGGGTTGCCAAGCTTCCAAAAAACTACGAGTTTCCTGAAATCTCAGCACATATTTTTTCACCCAATCTTGGTGACACTTTCAGGTAATGATCAGTACCCAATCCCACTTGGCTCACCATATTTCGTTCTTCTAGGTTAAACCGTTCGTTGGCAGTAACAGTTTTAATTTTTAGGTTTCACTCTGTTTTCTCCTATATGGATACATGTAGTTGGAACTCTAAATCAAACACGGTTTGTGCTAGCTCTTTGAAACTTGACAAAATAAAGTAGTTCCAAGTTCTATCTCTATGGTTTGTTTCCTATTGATGTAGCCCTAAGCAGAGACTGGCGCAAATCCCTTTCATGGAAAGGGTTGGCCAAGCTTCCAAAAAACTAAGAGTTTCCTGAAATCTCAGCACACATTTTTTCACCCAATCTTGGTGACCCTTTCAGATAACGATCAGTACCTGAATCCCACTTGGCTCACCAAATTTCGTTCTTCTAGTTTAAACCGTTCGTTGGCAGTAACAGTTTTAATTTTTAGGTTTCACTCTGTTTTCTCCTATATGGATACATGTAGTTGGAACTCTAAATCAAACACGGTTTGTGCTAGCTCTTTGAAACTTGACACAATAAAGTAGTTCCAAGTTCTGTCTCTATGGTTTGTTTCCTATTGATATAGCCCTAAGCAGAGACCAGCGCAAATCACTTTCATGGAAAGGGTTTGCCAAGCTTCCAAAAAACTAAGAGTTTCGATAAATCTCAGCACACGTTTTTTCACCCAAACTTGATGACACTTTCAGGTAAAGATCAGTACCCCAATCACACTTGGCTCACCAAATTTCGTTCTTCTAGGTTAAACTGTTTGTTGGCAGTAACAGTTTTAATTTTTAGGTTTCACTCTGTTTTCTCCTATATGGATACATGTAGTTGGAACTCTATTCAAACAGGGTTTGTGCTAGCTCTTTGAAACTTGACACAATAAATAGTTCCAAGTTCTGTCTCTATGGTTTGTTTCCTATTGATGTAGCCCTAAGCAGAGACTGGCGCAAATCACTTTCATAGAAAGGGGTTGCCAAGCTTCCAAAAAACTACGAGTTTCCTGAAATCTCAGCACACATTTTTTCACCCTATCTTTATGACGCATTCAGGTAATGATCAGTACCCCAATCCCACTTGGCTCACCAAATTTTGTTCTTCTAGGTTAAACCGTTCGTTGGCAGTAACAGTTATAATTTTTAGGTTTCACTGTTTTCTCCTATATGGATACATGTAGTTGGAACTCTAAATCAAACACGGTTTGTGCTAGCTCTTTGAAACTTGACACAATAAAGTAGTTCCAAGTTCTATCTCTATGGTTTGTTTCCTATTGATGTAGCCCTAAGCAGAGAAAAGCGCAAATCACTTTCATGGAAAGGGGTTGCCAAGCTTCCAAAAAACTACGAGTTTCCTGAAATCTCTGCACACATTTTTTCACCCAATCTTGATGACACTTTCAGGTAATGATCAGTACCCCAATCACACTTGGCTCACCAAATTTCGTTCTTCTAGGTTAAACTGTTCGTTGGCAGTAACAGTTTTAATTTTTAGGTTTCACTCTGTTTTCTCCTATATGGTAAATGTAGTTGGAATTCTAAATCAAACACGGTTTGTGCTAGCTCTTTGAAACTTGACACAATAAAGTAGTTCCAAGTTCTATCTCTATGGTTTGTTTCCTATTGATGTAGCCCTAAGGAGAGACTGGCGCAAATCACTTTCATGGAAATGGGTTGCCAAGCTTCCAAAAAACTACGAGTTTCCTGAAATATCAGCACACATTTTTTCACCCTGTCTTGATGACACTTTCAGGTAATGATCAGTACCCCAATCCCACTTGGCACACCAAATTTCGTTCTTCTAGGTTAAACTTTCCTTGGCAGTAACAGTTTTAATTTTCAGGATTCACTCTGTTTTCTCCTATATGGATACATGTAGTTGGAACTCTAAATCAAACACGGTTTGTGCTAGCTCTTTGAAACTTGACACAATAAAGTACTTCCAAGTTCTATCTCTATGGTTTGTTTCCTATTGATGTAGTCCTAAGCAGAGACTGGCGCAAATATCTTTCATGGAAAAAGGTTGCCAAGCTTCCAAAAAACTACGAGTTTCCTGAAATCTCAGCACACATTTTTTCACACAATCTTGATGACACTTTCAGGTAATGATCAGTACCCAATCCCACTTAGCTCACCAGATTTCGTTCTTCTAGGTTAACCCGTTCATTGGCAGTAACAGTTTTAATTTTTAGATTTCACTGTTTTCTCCTATATGGATACATGTAGTTGGAACTCTAAATCAAACACGGTTTGTGCTAGCTCTTTGAAACTTGACACAATAAAGTACTTCCAAGTTCTATCTCTATGGTTTTTTCCTATTGATGTAGCCCTAAGGAGAGACTGGCGCAAATCACTTTCATGGAAAGGGGTTGCCAAGCTTCCAAAAATCTACGAGTTTCCTGAAATCTAAGCACACATTTTTTCACCCAATCTTGATGACACTTACATGTCATGATCAGTACACCAATGTCACTTGGCTCACCAAATTTCGTTCTTCTAGGTTAAACCGTTCCTTGGCAGTAACAGTTTTAAGTTTTAGGTTTCACTCTGTTTTCTCCAATATGGATTCATGTAGTTGGAACTCTAAATCAAACACGGTTTGTGCTAGCTCTTTGAAACTTGACAAAATAAAGTACATCCAAGTTCTATCTCTATGCTTTCTTTCCTATTGATGTAGTCCTAAACAGAGACTGGCGCAAATCACTTTCATGGAAAGGGGTTGCCAAGCTTCCAAAAAACTACGAGTTTCCTGAAATATCAGCACACATTTTTTCACCCTGTCTTGATGACACCTTCAGGTAATGATCAGTACCCCAATCCCACTTGGCATACCAAATTTCGTTCTTCTAGGTTAAACCGTTCCTTGGCAGTAACAGTTTTAAGTTTTAGGTTTCACTCTGTTTTCTCCAATATGGATTCATGTAGTTGGAACTCTAAATCAAACACGGTTTGTGCTAGCTCTTTGAAACTTGACACAATAAAGTAGTTCCAAGTTCTAACTCTATGGTTTGTTTCCTATTGATGTAGCCCTAAGCATAGACTTGCACAAATCACTTTCATAGAAAGGGGTTGCCAAGCTTCCAAAAAACTACGAGTTTCCTGAAATCTTAGCACACATTTTTTCACCCAATCATGATGGCGCTTACAGGTAATGATCAGTACCCCAATGCCACTGGGCTCACCAAATTTCGTTCTTCTAGGTTAAACCGTTCGTTGGCAGTAACAGTTTTAATTTTTAGGTTTCACTCTGTTTTCTCCTATATGGATACATGTAGTTGGAACTCTAAATCAAATACGGTTTGTGCTAGCTCTTTGAAACTTGACACAATAAAGTAGTTCCAAGTTCTATCTCTATGGTTTGTTTCCTATTGATGTAGCCCTAAGCAGAGACTTGCATAAATCACTTTCATGGAAAGGGGTTGCCAAGCTTCCAAAAAACTACGAGTTTCCTGAAATCTCAGCACACATTTTTTTTCCCAATCTTGATGACACTTACAGGTAATTTTCAGTACCCCATTGCCACTTGGCTCACCAAATTTCGTTCTTCTATGTTAAACCGTTCGTTGGCAGTAACAGTTTTAATTTTTAGGTTTCACTCTATTTTCTCCTATATGGATATATGTAGTTGGAACTCTAAACCAAACACGGTTTGTACTAGCTCTGTGAAATTGACACAATAAAGTAGTTCCAAGTTCTATCTCTATGGTTTGTTTCCTATTGATGTAGCCCTAAGCAGAGACCGGCGCAAATCACTTTCATGGAAAGGGGTTGCCAAGCTTCCAAAAAACTACGAGTTTCCTGAAATCTCAGCACACATTTTTTCACCCAATCTTGATGACACTTACATGTCATGATCAGTACACCAATGTCACTTGGCTCACCAAATTTCGTTCTTCTAGGTTAAACCGTTCGTTGGCAGTAACAGTTTTAATTTTTAGGTTTTACTCTGTTTTCTCCTATGTGGATACATGTATTTGGAACTCTAAATCAAACACGGTTTGTACTAGCTCTTTGAAACTTGACACAATAAAGTAGTTCCAATTTCTATCTCTATGGTTTGTTTCCTATTGATGTAGCCCTAAGCAGAGAACAGCGCAAATCACTTTCATTTAAAGGGGTTGCCAAGCTTCCAAAAAACTACGAGTTTCCTGAAATCTCAGCACATATTTTTTCACCCAATCTTGGTGACACTTTCAGGTAATGATCAGTACCCAATCCCACTTGGCTCACCATATTTCGTTCTTCTAGGTTAAACTGTTCGTTGGCAGTAACAGTTTTAATTTTTAGGTTTCACTGTGTTTTCTCCTATATGGTAAATGTAGTTGGAACTCTAAATCAAACACGGTTTGTGCTAGCTCTTTGAAACTTGACACAATAAAGTAGTTCCAAGTTCTATCTCTATGGTTTGTTTCCTATTGATGTAGCCCTAAGCAGAGACTGGCGCAAATCCCTTTCATGGAAAGGGTTGGCCAAGCTTCCAAAAAACTAAGAGTTTCCTGAAATCTCAGCACACATTTTTTCACCCAATCTTGGTGACCCTTTCAGATAAAGATCAGTACCTGAATCCCACTTGGCTCACCAAATTTCGTTCTTCTAGGTTAAACCGTTCGTTGGCAGTAACAGTTTTAATTTTTAGGTTTCACTCTGTTTTCTCCTATATGGATACATGTAGTTGGAACTCTAAATCAATCACGGTTTGTGCTAGCTCTTTGAAACTTGACACAATAAAGTAGTTCCAAGTTCTGTCTCTATGGTTTGTTTCCTATTGATATAGCCCTAAGCAGAGACCAGCGCAAATCACTTTCATGGAAAGGGTTTGCCAAGCTTCCAAAAAACTAAGAGTTTCGATAAATCTCAGCACACGTTTTTTCCCCCAAACTTGATGACACTTTCAGGTAATGATCAGTACCCCAATCACACTTGGCTCACCAAATTTCGTTCTTCTAGGTTAAACTGTTTGTTGGCAGTAACAGTTTTAATTTTTAGGTTTCACTCTGTTTTCTCCTATATGGATACATGTAGTTGGAACTCTATTCAAACAGGGTTTGTGCTAGCTCTTTGAAACTTGACACAATAAATAGTTCCAAGTTCTGTCTCTATGGTTTGTTTCCTATTGATGTAGCCCTAAGCAGAGACTGGCGCAAATCACTTTCATAGAAAGGGGTTGCCAAGCTTCCAAAAAACTACGAGTTTCCTGAAATCTCAGCACACATTTTTTCACCCTATCTTTATGACGCATTCAGGTAATGATCAGTAACCCAATCCCACTTGGCACACCAAATTTCGTTCTTCTAGGTTAAACCGTTCCTTGGCAGTAACAGTTTTAATTTTTAGGTTTCACTCTGTTTTCTCCTTTATGGATACATGTAGTTGGAACTCTAAATCAAACACGGTTTGTGCTAGCTCTTTGAAACTTGACACAATAAAGTACTCCCACGTTCTACCTCTATGGTTTGTTTCCTATTGATGTAGTCCTAAGTAGAGACTGGCGCAAATCACTTTCATGGAAAGGGGTTGCCAAGCATCCAAAAAACTACAAGTTTCCTGAAATCTCAGCACAAATTTTTTCACCCAATCTTGATGACACATACATGTCATGATCAGTACACCAATGTCACTTGGCTCACCAAATTTCGTTCTTCTAGGTTAAACTGTTCGTTGGCAGTAACAGTTTTAATTTTTAGGTTTCACTCTGTTTTCTCCAATATAGATACATGTATTTGGAAGTCTAATTCAAACACGGTTTGTGCTAGCTCTTTGAAACTTGACACAATAAAGTAGTGCCAAGTTCTATCTCTATGGTTTGTTTCCTATTGATGTAGCCCTAAGCAGAGACCGGCGCTAATCACTTTCATGGAAAGGGGTTGCGAAGCTTCCAAAAATCTACGAGTTTCCTGAAATCTCAGCACACACTTTTCTCCCAAACTTGATGACACTTACAGGTAATGATCATTACCCCAATGCCACTTGGCTCACCAAATTTCGTTCTTCTAGGTTAAACCGTTCGTTGGCAGTAACAGTTTTAATTTTTACGTTTCACTCTGTTTTCTCCTATATGGATACATGTAGTTGGAACTCTAAATCAAACACGGTTTGCGCTAGCTCTTTAAAATTTGACACAAAAAAGTAGTTCCAAGTTCTATCTCTATGGTTTGTTTCTCATTGATGTAGCCATAAGCAGAGAACGGCGCAAATCACTTTCATGGAAAGGGGTTGCCAAGCTTCCAAAAAACTACGAGTTTCCTGAAATCTCAGCACACATTTTTTTCACCCAATCTTGATGACACTTTCAGGTAATGATCAGTACCAAATCCCACTTGGCTCACCAGATTTCGTTCTTCTAGGTTCAACCCTTTGTTGGCAGTAACAGTTTTAATTTTTAGGTTTCACTCTGTTTTCTCCTATATGGATAAATGTAGTTGGAACTCTAAATCAAACACGGTTTCTGCTAGCTTTTGAAACTTGACACAATAAAGTAGTTCCAAGTTCTATCTCTATGGTTTGTTTCCTTTTGATGTAGCCTAAGGAGAGACTGGCGCAAATCACTTTCATGGAAAGGGGTTGCCATGCTTCCAAAAAACTACGAGTTTCCTGAAATATCAGCACACATTTTTTCACCCTGTCTTGATGACACCTTCAGGTAATGATCAGTACCCCAATCCCACTTGGCACACCAAATTTCGTTCTTCTAGGTTAAACCGTTCCTTGGCAGTAACAGTTTTAATTTTTAGGTTTCACTCTGTTTTCTCCAATATGGATATATGTAGTTGGAACTCTAAATCAAACACAGTTTGTGCTAGCTCTTTGAAACTTGACACAATAAAGTAGTTCCAAGTTCTATCTCTATGGTTTGTTTCCTATTGATGTAGCCCTAAGCAGAGACTTGCACAAATCACTTTCATGGAAAGGGGTTGCCAAGCTTCCAAAAAACTTCGAGTTTCCTGAAATCTTAGCAGACATTTTTTCACCCAATCATGATGGCACTTACAGGTAATGATCAGTACCCCAATGCCACTGGGCTCTCCAAATTTCGTTCTTCTAGGTTAAACCGTTCGTTGGCAGTAACAGTTTTAATTTTTAGGTTTCACTCTGTTTTCTCCTATATGGATACATGTAGTTGGAACTCTAAATCAAACATGGTTTGTGCTAGCTCTTTAAACTTGACACAATAAAGTATTTCCAAGTTCTATCTCTATGGTTTGTTTCCTATTGATGTAGCCCTAAGTAGAGACCGGCGCTAATCACTTTCATGGAAAGGGGTTGCGAAGCTTCCAAAAATCTACGAGTTTCCTGAAATCTCAGCACACATTTTTCTCCCAATCTTGATGACACTTACAGGTAATGATCAGTACCCCAATGCCACTTGGTTCACCAAATTTCGTTCTTCTAGTTTAAACCATTCGTTCGCAGTAACAGTTTTAATTTTTAGGTTTAATTTTTAGGTTTCACTCTGTTTTCTCCTATATGGATACATGTAGTTGGAACTCTAAACCAAACACGGTTTGTACTAGCTCTTTGAAATTGACACAATAAAGTAGTTACAAGTTCTATCTCTATGGTTTGTTTCCTATTGATGTAGCCCTAAGCAGAGACCAGCGCAAATCACTTTCATGGAAAGGGGTTGCGAAGCTTCCAAAAAACTACGAGTTTCCTGAAATCTCAGCACACATTTTTTCACCCAATCTTGATGAAACGTTCAGGTAATGATCAGTACGCCAATCCCACTTGGCTCACCAAATTTCGTTCTTCTAGGTTAAACCGTTCGTTGGCAGTAACAGTTTTAATTTTTAGGTTTCACTCTGTTTTCTCCTATATGGATACATGTAGTTGGAACTCTAAACCAAACACGGTTTGTACTAGCTCTGTGAAATTGACACAATAAAGTAGTTCCAAGTTCTATCTCTATGGTTTGTTTCCTATTGATGTAGCCCTAAGCAGAGACCGGCGCAAATCACTTTCATGGAAAGGGGTTGCCAAGCTTCCAAAAAACTACGAGTTTCCTGAAATCTCAGCACACATTTTTTCACCCAATCTTGATGACACTTACATGTCATGATCAGTACACCAATGTCACTTGGCTCACCAAATTTCGTTCTTCTAGGTTAAACCGTTCGTTGGCAGTAACAGTTTTAATTTTTAGGTTTTACTCTGTTTTCTCCTATGTGGATACATGTATTTGGAACTCTAAATCAAACACGGTTTGTACTAGCTCTTTGAAACTTGACACAATAAAGTAGTTCCAATTTCTATCTCTATGGTTTGTTTCCTATTGATGTAGCCCTAAGCAGAGAACAGCGCAAATCACTTTCATTTAAAGGGGTTGCCAAGCTTCCAAAAAACTACGAGTTTCCTGAAATCTCAGCACATATTTTTTCACCCAATCTTGGTGACACTTTCAGGTAATGATCAGTACCCAATCCCACTTGGCTCACCAAATTTCGTTCTTCTAGGTTAAACCGTTCGTTGGCAGTAACAGTTTTAATTTTTAGGTTTCACTCTGTTTTCTCCTATATGGATACATGTAGTTGGAACTCTAAATCAAACACGGTTTGTGCTAGCTCTTTGAAACTTGACACAATAAAGTAGTTCCAAGTTCTATCTCTATGGTTTGTTTCCTATTGATGTAGCCCTAAGCAGAGACTGGCGCAAATCCCTTTCATGGAAAGGGTTGGCCAAGCTTCCAAAAAACTAATAGTTTCCTGAAATCTCAGCACACATTTTTTCACCCAATCTTGGTGACCCTTTCAGATAACGATCAGTACCTGAATCCCACTTGGCTCACCAAATTTCGTTCTTCTAGGTTAAACCGTTCGTTGGCAGTAACAGTTTTAATTTTTAGGTTTCACTCTCTTTTCTCCTATATGGATACATGTAGTTGGAACTCTAAATCAAACACGGTTTGTGCTAGCTCTTTGAAACTAGACACAATAAAGTAGTTCCAAGTTCTGTCTCTATGGTTTGTTTCCTATTGATATAGCCCTAAGCAGAGACCAGCGCAAATCACTTTCATGGAAAGGGTTTGCCAAGCTTCCAAAAAACTAAGAGTTTCGATAAATCTCAGCACACGTTTTTTCACCCAAACTTGATGACACTTTCAGGTAATGATCAGTACCCCAATCACACTTGGCTCACCAAATTTCGTTCTTCTAGGTTAAACTGTTTGTTGGCAGTAACAGTTTTAATTTTTAGGTTTCACTCTGTTTTCTCCTATATGGATACATGTAGTTGGAACTCTATTCAAACAGGGTTTGTGCTAGCTCTTTGAAACTTGACACAATAAATAGTTCCAAGTTCTGTCTCTATGGTTTGTTTCCTATTGATGTAGCCCTAAGCAGAGACTGGCGCAAATCACTTTCATAGAAAGGGGTTGCCAAGCTTCCAAAAAACTACGAGTTTCCTGAAATCTCAGCACACATTTTTTCACCCTATCTTTATGACGCATTCAGGTAATGATCAGTAACCCAATCCCACTTGGCACACCAAATTTCGTTCTTCTAGGTTAAACCGTTCCTTGGCAGTAACAGTTTTAATTTTTAGGTTTCACTCTGTTTTCTCCTTTATGGATACATGTAGTTGGAACTCTAAATCAAACACGGTTTGTGCTAGCTCTTTGAAACTTGACACAATAAAGTACTCCCACGTTCTACCTCTATGGTTTGTTTCCTATTGATGTAGTCCTAAGTAGAGACTGGCGCAAATCACTTTCATGGAAAGGGGTTGCCAAGCTTCCAAAAAACTACAAGTTTCCTGAAATTTCAGCACAAATTTTTTCACCCAATCTTGATGACACATACATGTCATGATCAGTACACCAATGTCACTTGGCTCACCAAATTTCGTTCTTCTAGGTTAAACTGTTCGTTGGCAGTAACAGTTTTAATTTTTAGGTATCACTCTGTTTTCTCCAATATAGATACATGTATTTGGAAGTCTAATTCAAACACGGTTTGTGCTAGCTCTTTGAAACTTGACACAATAAAGTAGTGCCAAGTTCTATCTCTATGGTTTGTTTCCTATTGATGTAGCCCTAAGCAGAGACCGGCGCTAATCACTTTCATGGAAAGGGGTTGCGAAGCTTCCAAAAATCTATGAGTTTCCTGAAATCTCAGCACACACTTTTCTCCCAAACTTGATGACACTTACAGGTAATGATCATTACCCCAATGCCACTTGGCTCACCAAATTTCGTTCTTCTAGGTTAAACCGTTCGTTGGCAGTAACAGTTTTAATTTTTACGTTTCACTCTGTTTTCTCCTATATGGATACATGTAGTTGGAACTCTAAATCAAACACGGTTTGCGCTAGCTCTTTAAAATTTGACACAAAAAAGTAGTTCCAAGTTCTATCTCTATGGTTTGTTTCTCATTGATGTAGCCATAAGCAGAGAACGGCGCAAATCACTTTCATGGAAAGGGGTTGCCAAGCTTCCAAAAAACTACGAGTTTCCTGAAATCTCAGCACACATTTTTTTCACCCAATCTTGATGACACTTTCAGGTAATGATCAGTACCAAATCCCACTTGGCTCACCAGATTTCATTCTTCTAGGTTCAACCCTTTGTTGGCAGTAACAGTTTTAATTTTTAGGTTTCACTCTGTTTTCTCCTATATGGATAAATGTAGTTGGAACTCTAAATCAAACACGGTTTCTGCTAGCTTTTGAAACTTGACACAATAAAGTAGTTCCAAGTTCTATCTCTATGGTTTGTTTCCTTTTGATGTAGACCTAAGGAGAGACTGGCGCAAATCACTTTCATGGAAAGGGGTTGCCATGCTTCCAAAAAACTACGAGTTTCCTGAAATATCAGCACACATTTTTTCACCCTGTCTTGATGACACCTTCAGGTAATGATCAGTACCCCAATCCCACTTGGCACACCAAATTTCGTTCTTCTAGGTTAAACCGTTCGTTGGCAGTAACAGTTTTAATTTTTAGGTTTCACTCTGTTTTCTCCAATATAGATACATGTAGTTGGAAGTCTAATTCAAACACGGTTTGTGCTAGCTCTTTGAAACTTGACACAATAAAGTAGTGCCAAGTTCTATCTCTATGGTTTGTTTCCTATTGATGTAGCCCTAAGCAGAGACCGGCGCTAATCACTTTCATGGAAAGGGGTTGCGAAGCTTCCAAAAATCTACGAGTTTCCTGAAATCTCAGCACACACTTTTCTCCCAAACTTGATGACACTTACAGGTAATGATCATTACCCCAATGCCACTTGGCTCACCAAATTTCGTTCTTCTAGGTTAAACCGTTCGTTGGCAGTAACAGTTTTAATTTTTACGTTTCACTCTGTTTTCTCCTATATGGATACATGTAGTTGGAACTCTAAATCAAACACGGTTTGCTCTAGCTCTTTAAAATTTGACACAAAAAAGTAGTTCCAAGTTCTATCTCTATGGTTTGTTTCTTATTGATGTAGCCATAAGCAGAGAACGGCGCAAATCACTTTCATGGAAAGGGGTTGCCAAGCTTCCAAAAAACTACGAGTTTCCTGAAATCTCAGCACACATTTTTTTCACCCAATCTTGATGACACTTACAGGTAATGATCAGTACCAAATCCCACTTGGCTCACCAGATTTCGTTCTTCTAGGTTCAACCGTTTGTTGGCAGTAACAGTTTTAATTTTTAGGTTTCACTCTGTTTTCTCCTATATGGATACATGTAGTTGGAACTCTAAATCAAACACGGTTTCTGCTAGCTTTTGAAACTTGACACAATAAAGTAGTTCCAAGTTCTATCTCTATGGTTTGTTTCCTTTTGATGTAGCCCTAAGGAGAGACTGGCGCAAATCACTTTCATGGAAAGGGGTTGCCATGCTTCCAAAAAACTACGAGTTTCCTGAAATATCAGCACACATTTTTTCACCCTGTCTTGATGACACCTTCAGGTAGTGATCAGTACCCCAATCCCACTTGGCACACCAAATTTCGTTCTTCTAGGTTAAACCGTTCGTTGGCAGTAACAGTTTTAATTTTTAGGTTTCACTCTGTTTTCTCCTATATGGATACATGTAGTTGGAACTCTAAATCAAATACGGTTTGTGCTAGCTCTTTGAAACTTGACACAATAAAGTAGTTCCAATTTCTATCTCTATGGTTTGTTTCCTATTGATGTAGCCCTAAGCAGAGACTTGCATAAATCACTTTCATGGAAAGGGGTTGCCAAGCTTCCAAAAATCTACCAGTTTCCTGAAATCTCAGCACACATTTTTTCTCCCAATCTTGATAACACTTACAGGTAATGATCAGTACCCCAATGCCACTTGGCTCACCAAATTTCGTTCTTCTAGGTTAAACCGTTCGTTGGCAGTAACAGTTTTAATTTTTAGGTTTCACTCTGTTTTCTCCTATATGGATACATGTAGTTGGAACTCTAAATCAAACATGGTTTGTGCTAGCTCTTTGAAACTTGACACAATAAAGTAGTTCCAAGTTCTATCTCTATGGTTTGTTTCCTATTGATGTAGCCCTAAGTAGAGACCGGCGCTAATCACTTTCATGGAAAGGGGTTGCGAAGCTTCCAAAAATCTACGAGTTTCCTGAAATCTCAGCACACATTTTTCTCCCAATCTTGATGACACTTACAGGTAATGATCAGTACCCCAATGCCACTTGGTTCACCAAATTTCGTTCTTCTAGGTTAAACCGTTCGTTGGCAGTAACAGTTTTAATTTTTAGGTTTAATTTTTAGGTTTCACTCTGTTTTCTCCTATATGGATACATGTAGTTGGAACTCTAAACCAAACACGGTTTTTACTAGCTCTTTGAAATTGACACAATAAAGTAGTTACAAGTTCTATCTCTATGGTTTGTTTCCTATTGATGTAGCCCTAAGCAGAGACCAGCGCAAATCACTTTCATGGAAAGGGGTTGCGAAGCTTCCAAAAAACTACGAGTTTCCTGAAATCTCAGCACACATTTTTTCACCCAATCTTGATGAAACGTTCAGGTAATGATCAGTACGCCAATCCCACTTGGCTCCCAAATTTCGTTCTTCTAGGTTAAACCGTTCGTTGGCAGTAACAGTTATAATTTTTAGGTTTCACTGTTTTCTAGTATATGGATACATGTAGTTGGAACTCTTAATCAAACACGGTTTGTGCTAGCTCTTTGAAACTTGACACAATAAAGTAGTTCCAAGTTCTATCTCTATGGTTTGTTTCCTATTGATGAAGCCCTAAGCAGAGAAAAGCGCAAATCACTTTCATGGAAAGGGGTTGCCAAGCTTAAAAAAAACTACGAGTTTCCTGAAATCTCAGCACACATTTTTTCACCCAATCTTGATGACACTTTCAGGTAATGATCAGTACCCCAATCACACTTGGCTCACCAAATTTCGTTCTTCTAGGTTAAACCGTTCGTTGGCAGTAACAGTTTTAATTTTTAGGTTTCACTCTGTTTTCTCCTATATGGATACATGTCGTTGGAACTCTAAATCAAACCCGGTTTGTGCTATCTCTTTGAAACTTGACACAATAAAGTAGTTCCAAGTTCTATCTCTATGGTTTGTTTCCTATTAATGTAGCCCTAAGCACAGACCGGCGCAAATCACTTTCATGGAAAGGGGTTGCCAAGCTTCCAAAAAGTACGAGTTTCCTGAAATCTCAACACACATTTTTTCAACCAATCTTGATGACACTTACAGGTCATGATCAGTACCCCAATGCCACTTGGCTCACCAAATTTCGTTCTTCTAGGTTAAACCGTTCGTTGGCAGTAACAGTTTTAATTTTTAGGTTTCACTCTGTTTTCTCCTATATGGATACATGTAGTTGGAACTCTAAATCAAACATGGTTTGTGCTAGCTCTTTGAAACTTGACACAATAAAGTAGTTCCAAGTTCTATCTCTATGGTTTGTTTCCTATTCATGTAGCCCTAAGTAGAGACCGGCGCTAATCACTTTCATGGAAAGGGGTTGCGAAGCTTCCAAAAAACTACGAGTTTCCTGAAATCTAAGCACACATTTTTTCACCCAATCTTGATGACACTTACATGTCATGATCAGTACACCAATGTCACTTGGCTCACCAAATTTCGTTCTTCTAGGTTAAACCGTTCCTTGGCAGTAACAGTTTTAAGTTTTAGGTTTCACTCTGTTTTCTCCAATATGGATTCATGTAGTTGGAACTCTAAATCAAACACGGTTTGTGCTAGCTCTTTGAAACTTGACAAAATAAAGTACATCCAAGTTCTATCTCTATGCTTTCTTTCCTATTGATGTAGTCCTAAGCAGAGACTGGCGCAAATCACTTTCATGGAAAGGGGTTGCCAAGCTTCCAAAAAACTACGAGTTTCCTGAAATATCAGCACACATTTTTTCACCCTGTCTTGATGACACCTTCAGGTAATGATCAGTACCCCAATCCCACTTGGCATACCAAATTTCGTTCTTCTAGGTTAAACCGTTCCTTGGCAGTAACAGTTTTAAGTTTTAGGTTTCACTCTGTTTTCTCCAATATGGATTCATGTAGTTGGAACTCTAAATCAAACACGGTTTGTGCTAGCTCTTTGAAACTTGACACAATAAAGTAGTGCCAAGTTCTAACTCTATGGTTTGTTTCCTATTGATATAGCCCTAAGCAGAGACTTGCATAAATCACTTTCATGGAAAGGGTTTGCCAAGCTTCCAAAAAACTACGAGTTTCCTGAAATCTCAGCACACATTTTTTTTCCCAATCTTGATGACACTTACAGGTAATTTTCAGTACCCCATTGCCACTTGGCTCACCAAATTTCGTTCTTCTATGTTAAACCGTTCGTTGGCAGTAACAGTTTTAATTTTTAGGTTTCACTCTGTTTTCTCCTATATGGATATATGTAGTTGGAACTCTAAACCAAACACGGTTTGTACTAGCTCTGTGAAATTGACACAATAAAGTAGTTACAAGTTCTATCTCTATGGTTTGTTTCCTATTGATGTAGCCCTAAGCAGAGACCGGCGCAAATCACTTTCATGGAAAGGGGTTGCCAAGCTTCCAAAAAACTACGAGTTTCCTGAAATCTCAGCACACATTTTTTCACCCAATCTTGATGACACTTACATGTCATGATCAGTACACCAATGTCACTTGGCTCACCAAATTTCGTTCTTCTAGGTTAAACCGTTCGTTGGCAGTAACAGTTTTAATTTTTAGGTTTTACTCTGTTTTCTCCTATGTGGATACATGTATTTGGAACTCTAAATCAAACACGGTTTGTACTAGCTCTTTGAAACTTGACACAATAAAGTAGTTCCAATTTCTATCTCTATGGTTTGTTTCCTATTGATGTAGCCCTAAGCAGAGAACAGCGCAAATCACTTTCATTTAAAGGGGTTGCCAAGCTTCCAAAAAACTACGAGTTTCCTGAAATCTCAGCACATATTTTTTCACCCAATCTTGGTGACACTTTCAGGTAATGATCAGTACCCAATCCCACTTGGCTCACCATATTTCGTTCTTCTAGGTTAAACTGTTCGTTGGCAGTAACAGTTTTAATTTTTAGGTTTCACTGTGTTTTCTCCTATATGGATTCATGTAGTTGGAACTCTAAATCAAACACGGTTTGTGCTAGCTCTTTGAAACTTGACACAATAAAGTAGTTCCAAGTTCTATCTCTATGGTTTGTTTCCTATTGATGTAGCCCTAAGCAGAGACTGGCGCAAATCCCTTTCATGGAAAGGGTTGGCCAAGCTTCCAAAAAACTAAGAGTTTCCTGAAATCTCAGCACACATTTTTTCACCCAATCTTGGTGACCCTTTCAGATAAAGATCAGTACCTGAATCCCACTTGGCTCACCAAATTTCGTTCTTCTAGGTTAAACCGTTCGTTGGCAGTAACAGTTTTAATTTTTAGGTTTCACTCTGTTTTCTCCTATATGGATACATGTAGTTGGAACTCTAAATCAAACACGGTTTGTGCTAGCTCTTTGAAACTTGACACAATAAAGTAGTTCCAAGTTCTGTCTCTATGGTTTGTTTCCTATTGATATAGCCCTAAGCAGAGACCAGCGCAAATCACTTTCATGGAAAGGGTTTGCCAAGCTTCCAAAAAACTAAGAGTTTCGATAAATCTCAGCACACGTTTTTTCCCCCAAACTTGATGACACTTTCAGGTAATGATCAGTACCCCAATCACACTTGGCTCACCAAATTTCGTTCTTCTAGGTTAAACTGTTTGTTGGCAGTAACAGTTTTAATTTTTAGGTTTCACTCTGTTTTCTCCTATATGGATACATGTAGTTGGAACTCTATTCAAACAGGGTTTGTGCTAGCTCTTTGAAACTTGACACAATAAATAGTTCCAAGTTCTGTCTCTATGGTTTGTTTCCTATTGATGTAGCCCTAAGCAGAGACTGGCGCAAATCACTTTCATAGAAAGGGGTTGCCAAGCTTCCAAAAAACTACGAGTTTCCTGAAATCTCAGCACACATTTTTTCACCCTATCTTTATGACGCATTCAGGTAATGATCAGTAACCCAATCCCACTTGGCACACCAAATTTCGTTCTTCTAGGTTAAACCGTTCCTTGGCAGTAACAGTTTTAATTTTTAGGTTTCACTCTGTTTTCTCCTTTATGGATACATGTAGTTGGAACTCTAAATCAAACACGGTTTGTGCTAGCTCTTTGAAACTTGACACAATAAAGTACTCCCACGTTCTACCTCTATGGTTTGTTTCCTATTGATGTAGTCCTAAGTAGAGACTGGCGCAAATCACTTTCATGGAAAGGGGTTGCCAAGCTTCCAAAAAACTACAAGTTTCCTGAAATCTCAGCACAAATTTTTTCACCCAATCTTGATGACACATACATGTCATGATCAGTACACCAATGTCACTTGGCTCACCAAATTTCGTTCTTCTAGGTTAAACTGTTCGTTGGCAGTAACAGTTTTAATTTTTAGGTTTCACTCTGTTTTCTCCAATATAGATACATGTATTTGGAAGTCTAATTCAAACACGGTTTGTGCTAGCTCTTTGAAACTTGACACAATAAAGTAGTGCCAAGTTCTATCTCTATGGTTTGTTTCCTATTGATGTAGCCCTAAGCAGAGACCGGCGCAAATCACTTTCATGGAAAGGGGTTGCGAAGCTTCCAAAAATCTACGAGTTTCCTGAAATCTCAGCACACACTTTTCTCCCAAACTTGATGACACTTACAGGTAATGATCATTACCCCAATGCCACTTGGCTCACCAAATTTCGTTCTTCTAGGTTAAACCGTTCGTTGGCAGTAACAGTTTTAATTTTTACGTTTCACTCTGTTTTCTCCTATATGGATACATGTAGTTGGAACTCTAAATCAAACACGGTTTGCGCTAGCTCTTTAAAATTTGACACAAAAAAGTAGTTCCAAGTTCTATCTCTATGGTTTGTTTCTCATTGATGTAGCCATAAGCAGAGAACGGCGCAAATCACTTTCATGGAAAGGGGTTGCCAAGCTTCCAAAAAACTACGAGTTTCCTGAAATCTCAGCACACATTTTTTTCACCCAATCTTGATGACACTTTCAGGTAATGATCAGTACCAAATCCCACTTGGCTCACCAGATTTCGTTCTTCTAGGTTCAACCCTTTGTTGGCAGTAACAGTTTTAATTTTTAGGTTTCACTCTGTTTTCTCCTATATGGATAAATGTAGTTGGAACTCTAAATCAAACACGGTTTCTGCTAGCTTTTGAAACTTGACACAATAAAGTAGTTCCAAGTTCTATCTCTATGGTTTGTTTCCTTTTGATGTAGCCTAAGGAGAGACTGGCGCAAATCACTTTCATGGAAAGGGGTTGCCATGCTTCCAAAAAACTACGAGTTTCCTGAAATATCAGCACACATTTTTTCACCCTGTCTTGATGACACCTTCAGGTAATGATCAGTACCCCAATCCCACTTGGCACACCAAATTTCGTTCTTCTAGGTTAAACCGTTCCTTGGCAGTAACAGTTTTAATTTTTAGGTTTCACTCTGTTTTCTCCAATATGGATATATGTAGTTGGAACTCTAAATCAAACACAGTTTGTGCTAGCTCTTTGAAACTTGACACAATAAAGTAGTTCCAAGTTCTATCTCTATGGTTTGTTTCCTATTGATGTAGCCCTAAGCAGAGACTTGCACAAATCACTTTCATGGAAAGGGGTTGCCAAGCTTCCAAAAAACTTCGAGTTTCCTGAAATCTTAGCAGACATTTTTTCACCCAATCATGATGGCACTTACAGGTAATGATCAGTACCCCAATGCCACTGGGCTCTCCAAATTTCGTTCTTCTAGGTTAAACCGTTCGTTGGCAGTAACAGTTTTAATTTTTAGGTTTCACTCTGTTTTCTCCTATATGGATACATGTAGTTGGAACTCTAAATCAAACATGGTTTGTGCTAGCTCTTTAAACTTGACACAATAAAGTATTTCCAAGTTCTATCTCTATGGTTTGTTTCCTATTGATGTAGCCCTAAGTAGAGACCGGCGCTAATCACTTTCATGGAAAGGGGTTGCGAAGCTTCCAAAAATCTACGAGTTTCCTGAAATCTCAGCACACATTTTTCTCCCAATCTTGATGACACTTACAGGTAATGATCAGTACCCCAATGCCACTTGGTTCACCAAATTTCGTTCTTCTAGTTTAAACCATTCGTTGGCAGTAACAGTTTAAATTTTTAGGTTTAATTTTTAGGTTTCACTCTGTTTTCTCCTATATGGATACATGTAGTTGGAACTCTAAACCAAACACGGTTTGTACTAGCTCTTTGAAATTGACACAATAAAGTAGTTACAAGTTCTATCTCTATGGTTTGTTTCCTATTGATGTAGCCCTAAGCAGAGACCAGCGCAAATCACTTTCATGGAAAGGGGTTGCGAAGCTTCCAAAAAACTACGAGTTTCCTGAAATCTCAGCACACATTTTTTCACCCAATCTTGATGAAACGTTCAGGTAATGATCAGTACGCCAATCCCACTTGGCTCACCAAATTTCGTTCTTCTAGGTTAAACCGTTCGTTGGCAGTAACAGTTTTAATTTTTAGGTTTCACTCTGTTTTCTCCTATATGGATACATGTAGTTGGAACTCTAAACCAAACACGGTTTGTACTAGCTCTGTGAAATTGACACAATAAAGTAGTTCCAAGTTCTATCTCTATGGTTTGTTTCCTATTGATGTAGCCCTAAGCAGAGACCGGCGCAAATCACTTTCATGGAAAGGGGTTGCCAAGCTTCCAAAAAACTACGAGTTTCCTGAAATCTCAGCACACATTTTTTCACCCAATCTTGATGACACTTACATGTCATGATCAGTACACCAATGTCACTTGGCTCACCAAATTTCGTTCTTCTAGGTTAAACCGTTCGTTGGCAGTAACAGTTTTAATTTTTAGGTTTTACTCTGTTTTCTCCTATGTGGATACATGTATTTGGAACTCTAAATCAAACACGGTTTGTACTAGCTCTTTGAAACTTGACACAATAAAGTAGTTCCAATTTCTATCTCTATGGTTTGTTTCCTATTGATGTAGCCCTAAGCAGAGAACAGCGCAAATCACTTTCATTTAAAGGGGTTGCCAAGCTTCCAAAAAACTACGAGTTTCCTGAAATCTCAGCACATATTTTTTCACCCAATCTTGGTGACACTTTCAGGTAATGATCAGTACCCAATCCCACTTGGCTCACCAAATTTCGTTCTTCTAGGTTAAACCGTTCGTTGGCAGTAACAGTTTTAATTTTTAGGTTTCACTCTGTTTTCTCCTATATGGATACATGTAGTTGGAACTCTAAATCAAACACGGTTTGTGCTAGCTCTTTGAAACTTGACACAATAAAGTAGTTCCAAGTTCTATCTCTATGGTTTGTTTCCTATTGATGTAGCCCTAAGCAGAGACTGGCGCAAATCCCTTTCATGGAAAGGGTTGGCCAAGCTTCCAAAAAACTAATAGTTTCCTGAAATCTCAGCACACATTTTTTCACCCAATCTTGGTGACCCTTTCAGATAACGATCAGTACCTGAATCCCACTTGGCTCACCAAATTTCGTTCTTCTAGGTTAAACCGTTCGTTGGCAGTAACAGTTTTAATTTTTAGGTTTCACTCTCTTTTCTCCTATATGGATACATGTAGTTGGAACTCTAAATCAAACACGGTTTGTGCTAGCTCTTTGAAACTAGACACAATAAAGTAGTTCCAAGTTCTGTCTCTATGGTTTGTTTCCTATTGATATAGCCCTAAGCAGAGACCAGCGCAAATCACTTTCATGGAAAGGGTTTGCCAAGCTTCCAAAAAACTAAGAGTTTCGATAAATCTCAGCACACGTTTTTTCACCCAAACTTGATGACACTTTCAGGTAATGATCAGTACCCCAATCACACTTGGCTCACCAAATTTCGTTCTTCTAGGTTAAACTGTTTGTTGGCAGTAACAGTTTTAATTTTTAGGTTTCACTCTGTTTTCTCCTATATGGATACATGTAGTTGGAACTCTATTCAAACAGGGTTTGTGCTAGCTCTTTGAAACTTGACACAATAAATAGTTCCAAGTTCTGTCTCTATGGTTTGTTTCCTATTGATGTAGCCCTAAGCAGAGACTGGCGCAAATCACTTTCATAGAAAGGGGTTGCCAAGCTTCCAAAAAACTACGAGTTTCCTGAAATCTCAGCACACATTTTTTCACCCTATCTTTATGACGCATTCAGGTAATGATCAGTAACCCAATCCCACTTGGCACACCAAATTTCGTTCTTCTAGGTTAAACCGTTCCTTGGCAGTAACAGTTTTAATTTTTAGGTTTCACTCTGTTTTCTCCTTTATGGATACATGTAGTTGGAACTCTAAATCAAACACGGTTTGTGCTAGCTCTTTGAAACTTGACACAATAAAGTACTCCCACGTTCTACCTCTATGGTTTGTTTCCTATTGATGTAGTCCTAAGTAGAGACTGGCGCAAATCACTTTCATGGAAAGGGGTTGCCAAGCTTCCAAAAAACTACAAGTTTCCTGAAATTTCAGCACAAATTTTTTCACCCAATCTTGATGACACATACATGTCATGATCAGTACACCAATGTCACTTGGCTCACCAAATTTCGTTCTTCTAGGTTAAACTGTTCGTTGGCAGTAACAGTTTTAATTTTTAGGTATCACTCTGTTTTCTCCAATATAGATACATGTATTTGGAAGTCTAATTCAAACACGGTTTGTGCTAGCTCTTTGAAACTTGACACAATAAAGTAGTGCCAAGTTCTATCTCTATGGTTTGTTTCCTATTGATGTAGCCCTAAGCAGAGACCGGCGCTAATCACTTTCATGGAAAGGGGTTGCGAAGCTTCCAAAAATCTATGAGTTTCCTGAAATCTCAGCACACACTTTTCTCCCAAACTTGATGACACTTACAGGTAATGATCATTACCCCAATGCCACTTGGCTCACCAAATTTCGTTCTTCTAGGTTAAACCGTTCGTTGGCAGTAACAGTTTTAATTTTTACGTTTCACTCTGTTTTCTCCTATATGGATACATGTAGTTGGAACTCTAAATCAAACACGGTTTGCGCTAGCTCTTTAAAATTTGACACAAAAAAGTAGTTCCAAGTTCTATCTCTATGGTTTGTTTCTCATTGATGTAGCCATAAGCAGAGAACGGCGCAAATCACTTTCATGGAAAGGGGTTGCCAAGCTTCCAAAAAACTACGAGTTTCCTGAAATCTCAGCACACATTTTTTTCACCCAATCTTGATGACACTTTCAGGTAATGATCAGTACCAAATCCCACTTGGCTCACCAGATTTCGTTCTTCTAGGTTCAACCCTTTGTTGGCAGTAACAGTTTTAATTTTTAGGTTTCACTCTGTTTTCTCCTATATGGATAAATGTAGTTGGAACTCTAAATCAAACACGGTTTCTGCTAGCTTTTGAAACTTGACACAATAAAGTAGTTCCAAGTTCTATCTCTATGGTTTGTTTCCTTTTGATGTAGCCCTAAGGAGAGACTGGCGCAAATCACTTTCATGGAAAGGGGTTGCCATGCTTCCAAAAAACTACGAGTTTCCTGAAATATCAGCACACATTTTTTCACCCTGTCTTGATGACACCTTCAGGTAATGATCAGTACCCCAATCCCACTTGGCCCACCAAATTTCGTTCTTCTAGGTTAAACCGTTCGTTGGCAGTAACAGTTTTAATTTTTAGGTTTCACTCTGTTTTCTCCAATATAGATACATGTAGTTGGAAGTCTAATTCAAACACGGTTTGTGCTAGCTCTTTGAAACTTGACACAATAAAGTAGTGCCAAGTTCTATCTCTATGGTTTGTTTCCTATTGATGTAGCCCTAAGCAGAGACCGGCGCTAATCACTTTCATGGAAAGGGGTTGCGAAGCTTCCAAAAATCTACGAGTTTCCTGAAATCTCAGCACACACTTTTCTCCCAAACTTGATGACACTTACAGGTAATGATCATTACCCCAATGCCACTTGGCTCACCAAATTTCGTTCTTCTAGGTTAAACCGTTCGTTGGCAGTAACAGTTTTAATTTTTACGTTTCACTCTGTTTTCTCCTATATGGATACATGTAGTTGGAACTCTAAATCAAACACGGTTTGCGCTAGCTCTTTAAAATTTGACACAAAAAAGTAGTTCCAAGTTCTATCTCTATGGTTTGTTTCTTATTGATGTAGCCATAAGCAGAGAACGGCGCAAATCACTTTCATGGAAAGGGGTTGCCAAGCTTCCAAAAAACTACGAGTTTCCTGAAATCTCAGCACACATTTTTTTCACCCAATCTTGATGACACTTTCAGGTAATGATCAGTACCAAATCCCACTTGGCTCACCAGATTTCGTTCTTCTAGGTTCAACCCTTTGTTGGCAGTAACAGTTTTAATTTTTAGGTTTCACTCTGTTTTCTCCTATATGGATAAATGTAGTTGGAACTCTAAATCAAACACGGTTTCTGCTAGCTTTTGAAACTTGACACAATAAAGTAGTTCCAAGTTCTATCTCTATGGTTTGTTTCCTTTTGATGTAGCCCTAAGGAGAGACTGGCGCAAATCACTTTCATGGAAAGGGGTTGCCATGCTTCCAAAAAACTACGAGTTTCCTGAAATATCAGCACACATTTTTTCACCCTGTCTTGATGACACCTTCAGGTAATGATCAGTACCCCAATCCCACTTGGCCCACCAAATTTCGTTCTTCTAGGTTAAACCGTTCGTTGGCAGTAACAGTTTTAATTTTTAGGTTTCACTCTGTTTTCTCCAATATAGATACATGTAGTTGGAAGTCTAATTCAAACACGGTTTGTGCTAGCTCTTTGAAACTTGACACAATAAAGTAGTGCCAAGTTCTATCTCTATGGTTTGTTTCCTATTGATGTAGCCCTAAGCAGAGACCGGCGCTAATCACTTTCATGGAAAGGGGTTGCGAAGCTTCCAAAAATCTACGAGTTTCCTGAAATCTCAGCACACACTTTTCTCCCAAACTTGATGACACTTACAGGTAATGATCATTACCCCAATGCCACTTGGCTCACCAAATTTCGTTCTTCTAGGTTAAACCGTTCGTTGGCAGTAACAGTTTTAATTTTTACGTTTCACTCTGTTTTCTCCTATATGGATACATGTAGTTGGAACTCTAAATCAAACACGGTTTGCGCTAGCTCTTTAAAATTTGACACAAAAAAGTAGTTCCAAGTTCTATCTCTATGGTTTGTTTCTTATTGATGTAGCCATAAGCAGAGAACGGCGCAAATCACTTTCATGGAAAGGGGTTGCCAAGCTTCCAAAAAACTACGAGTTTCCTGAAATCTCAGCACACATTTTTTTCACCCAATCTTGATGACACTTTCAGGTAATGATCAGTACCAAATCCCACTTGGCTCACCAGATTTCGTTCTTCTAGGTTCAACCGTTTGTTGGCAGTAACAGTTTTAATTTTTAGGTTTCACTCTGTTTTCTCCTATATGGATACATGTAGTTGGAACTCTAAATCAAACACGGTTTCTGCTAGCTTTTGAAACTTGACACAATAAAGTAGTTCCAAGTTCTATCTCTATGGTTTGTTTCCTTTTGATGTAGCCCTAAGGAGAGACTGGCGCAAATCACTTTCATGGAAAGGGGTTGCCATGCTTCCAAAAAACTACGAGTTTCCTGAAATATCAGCACCCATTTTTTCACCCTGTCTTGATGACACCTTCAGGTAGTGATCAGTACCCCAATCCCACTTGGCACACCAAATTTCGTTCTTCTAGGTTAAACCGTTCGTTGGCAGTAACAGTTTTAATTTTTAGGTTTCACTCTGTTTTCTCCTATATGGATACATGTAGTTGGAACTCTAAATCAAATACGGTTTGTGCTAGCTCTTTGAAACTTGACACAATAAAGTAGTTCCAATTTCTATCTCTATGGTTTGTTTCCTATTGATGTAGCCCTAAGCAGAGACTTGCATAAATCACTTTCATGGAAAGGGGTTGCCAAGCTTCCAAAAATCTACCAGTTTCCTGAAATCTCAGCACACATTTTTTCTCCCAATCTTGATAACACTTACAGGTAATGATCAGTACCCCAATGCCACTTGGCTCACCAAATTTCGTTCTTCTAGGTTAAACCGTTCGTTGGCAGTAACAGTTTTAATTTTTAGGTTTCACTCTGTTTTCTCCTATATGGATACATGTAGTTGGAACTCTAAATCAAACATGGTTTGTGCTAGCTCTTTGAAACTTGACACAATAAAGTAGTTCCAAGTTCTATCTCTATGGTTTGTTTCCTATTGATGTAGCCCTAAGTAGAGACCGGCGCTAATCACTTTCATGGAAAGGGGTTGCGAAGCTTCCAAAAATCTACGAGTTTCCTGAAATCTCAGCACACATTTTTCTCCCAATCTTGATGACACTTACAGGTAATGATCAGTACCCCAATGCCACTTGGTTCACCAAATTTCGTTCTTCTAGGTTAAACCGTTCGTTGGCAGTAACAGTTTTAATTTTTAGGTTTAATTTTTAGGTTTCACTCTGTTTTCTCCTATATGGATACATGTAGTTGGAACTCTAAACCAAACACGGTTTTTACTAGCTCTTTGAAATTGACACAATAAAGTAGTTACAAGTTCTATCTCTATGGTTTGTTTCCTATTGATGTAGCCCTAAGCAGAGACCAGCGCAAATCACTTTCATGGAAAGGGGTTGCGAAGCTTCCAAAAAACTACGAGTTTCCTGAAATCTCAGCACACATTTTTTCACCCAATCTTGATGAAACGTTCAGGTAATGATCAGTACGCCAATCCCACTTGGCTCCAAAATTTCGTTCTTCTAGGTTAAACCGTTCGTTGGCAGTAACAGTTATAATTTTTAGGTTTCACTGTTTTCTAGTATATGGATACATGTAGTTGGAACTCTAAATCAAACACGGTTTGTGCTAGCTCTTTGAAACTTGACACAATAAAGTAGTTCCAAGTTCTATCTCTATGGTTTGTTTCATATTGATGTAGCCCTAAGCAGAGAAAAGCGCAAATCACTTTCATGGAAAGGGGTTGCCAAGCTTAAAAAAAACTACGAGTTTCCTGAAATCTCAGCACACATTTTTTCAGCAATCTTGATGACACTTTCAGGTAATGATCAGTACCCCAATCACACTTGGCTCACCAAATTTCGTTCTTCTAGGTTAAACCGTTCGTTGGCAGTAACAGTTTTAATTTTTAGGTTTCACTCTGTTTTCTCCTATATGGATACATGTCGTTGGAACTCTAAATCAAACCCGGTTTGTGCTATCTCTTTGAAACTTGACACAATAAAGTAGTTCCAAGTTCTATCTCTATGGTTTGTTTCCTATTAATGTAGCCCTAAGCACAGACCGGCGCAAATCACTTTCATGGAAAGGGGTTGCCAAGCTTCCAAAAAGTACGAGTTTCCTGAAATCTCAACACACATTTTTTCAACCAATCTTGATGACACTTTCAGGTCATGATCAGTACCCCAATCACACTTGGCTCACCAAATTTCGTTCTTCTAGGTTAAACTGTTCGTTGGCAGTAACAGTTTTAATTTTTAGGTTTCACTCTGTTTTCTCCTATATGGTAAATGTAGTTGGAACTCTAAATCAAACACGGTTTGTGCTAGCTCTTTGAAACTTGACACAATAAAGTAGTTCCAAGTTCTATCTCTATGGTTTGTTTCCTATTGATGTAGCCCTAAGGAGAGACCGGCGCAAATCACTTTCATGGAAAGGGGTTGCGAAGCTTCCAAAAAACTACGAGTTTCCTGAAATATCAGCACACATTTTTTCACCCTGTCTTGATGACACTTTCAGGTAATGATCAGTACCCCAATCCCACTTGGAACACCAAATTTCGTTCTTCTAGGTTAAACTTTCCTTGGCAGTAACAGTTTTAATTTTTAGGATTCACTGTTTTCTCCTATATGGATACATGTAGTTGGAACTCTAAATCAAACATGGTTTGTGCTAGCTCTTTGAAACTTGACACAATAAAGTAGTTCCAAGTTCTATCTCTATGGTTTGTTTCCTGTTCATGTAGCCCTAGGCAGAGACTGGCGCATATCACTTTCATGGAAAGGGGTTGCCAAGCTTCCAAAAAACTACGAGTTTCCTGAAATCTCAGCACACATTTTTTTCACCCAATCTTGATGACACTTTCAGGTAATGATCAGTACCCAAATCCCACTTGGCTCACCAAATTTCGTTCTTCTAGATTAAACCGTTTGTTGGCAGTAACAGTTTTAATTTTTAGGTTTCACTCGGTTTTCTCCTATATGGATACATGTAGTTGGAACTCTAAATCAACCACGGTTTGTGCTAGCTCTTTGAAACTTGACATAAAAAAGTAGTTCTAATTTGTATCTCTATGGCTTGTTTCCTACTGATGTAGCCCTAAGCAGAGACCTGCACAAATCACTTTCATTGAAGGGGGTTGCCAAGCTTCCAAAATCTACGAGTTTCCTTAAATCTAAGCACACATTTTTTCACCTTATATTGATGACACTTACAGGTAGTGATCAGTACCCCAATCCCACTTGGCTTACCGAATTTCCTTCTTCTAGGTTAAACCGTTCGTTGGCAGTAACAGTTTTAATTTTTAGGTTTCACTCGGTTTTCTCCTATATGGATACCTGTAGTTGGAACTCTAAATCAAACACGTTTTGTCTAGCTCTTTGAAACTTGACACAATAAAATAGTTCCAAGTTCTATATCAATTGTTTATTTCCTATTGATGTAGCCCTGGGAGGAGACTGGCGCAAATCACTTTCATGAAAGGAGTTGCCAATCTTCCAAAAAACTTCGAGTTTCCTGAAATCTCAGCACACATTTTTTTCACCCAATCTTGATGACACGTACAGGTAATGATCAGTACCCCAATGCCACTTGGCTCACCAAATTTCGTTCTTCTAGGTTAAACCGTTCGTTGGCTGTAACATTTTTAATTTTTAGGTTTCACTCTGTTTTCTCTTATATGGATACATGTATTTGGAACTCTATATCAAACACGGTTTGTGCTAGCTCTTTAAAACTTGACACAATAAAGTAGTTCCAAGTTCTATCTCTATGGTTTGTTTCCTATTGATGTAGCCCTAAGCAGAGACCGGCACAAATCACTTTCATGGAAAGGGGTTGCCAAGCTTCCAAAAAACTACGAGTTTCCTGAAATCTCAGCACACATTTTTTCACCCAATCTTGATGACACTTTCAGGTAATGATCAGTACCGCAGTGCTACTTGGCTCACCAAATTTCGTTCTTCTAGGTTAAACCGTTCTTTGGCAGTAACAGTTTTAATTTTTAGGTTTCCCTCTGTTTTCTCCTATATGGATACATGTAGTTGGAACTCAAAATCAATAACGGTTTGTTCTAGCTCTTTGAAGCTGGACACACTAAAGTAGTTCCAAGTTCTATCTCTATGGTTTGTTTCCTATTCATGTAGCCCTAAGCAGAGACTGGCGCATATCACTTTCATGGAAAGGGTTGCCAAGCTTCCAAAAAACTACGAGTTTCCTGAAATCTAAGCACACATTTTTTTACCCAATCTTGATGGCACATACAGGTAATGATAAGTACCCCAATGCCACTTGGCTCACCGAATTTCGTTCTTCTAGGTTAAACCATTCGTTGGCAGTAACAGTTTTAATTTTTAGGTTTCACTCTGTTTTTTCCTATATCGATACATGTAGTTGGAACTCTAAATCAAAGACGGTTTGTCTAGCTCTTTGAAACTTGACACAATAAAGTAGTTCCAATTTCTATCTATATGGTTTGTTTCTTATTGATGTAGCCCTAAGAGGAGACTAGCGCAAATCACTTTCAGTGAATGGAGTTGCCAATCTTCCAAAAAAGTTCGAGGTTCCTGAAATCTCAGCACACATTTTTTTCACCCAATCTTGATGACACTTACAGGTAATGATCAGTACCCCAATGCCACTTGGCTCACCAAATTTTGTTCTTCTAGGTTAAACTGTTCGTTGGCTGTAAAAGTTTTAATTGTAGGTTTCACTCTGTTTTCTCTTATATGGATACGTGTATTTGGAACTCTAAATCAAACACGGTTTGTGCTAGCTCTTTAAAACTTGACACACTAAAGTAGTTCCAAGTTCTATCCCTATGGTTTGTTTCCTATTGATGTAGCCCTAAGGAGAGACCAGCGCAAATCACTTTCATGGAAAGGGGTTGCCAAGCTTCCAAAAAACTACGAGTTCCCTGAAATCTCAGCACACATTTTTTCACCCAATCTTGATGACACTTTCAGGTAATGATCAGTACCCCAATCCCACTTGGCTCACCAAATTTCGTTCTTCTAGGTTAAACCGTTCGTTGGCAGTAACAGTTTTAATTTTTAGGTTTCACTCTGTTTTCTCCTATATGGATACATGTAGTTGGAACTCTAAATCAAACACGGTTTGTGCTAGCTCTTTGAAACTTGACACAATAAAGTAGTTCCAAGTTCTATCTCTATGGTTTGTTTCCTATTCATGTAGCCCTAGGCAGAGACTGGCGCATATCACTTTCATGGAAAGGGGTTGCCAAGCTTCCAAAAAACTACGAGTTTCCTGAAATCTCAGCACACATTTTTTCACCCAATCTTGATGGCACTTACAGGTAATGATCAGTACCCCAATTACACTTGGCTCACCAAATTTCGTCCTTCTAGTTTAAACCGTTCGTTGGCAGTAACAGTTTAAAATTTTAGGCTTCAGTCTGTTTTCTCCTATATGGATACATGTAGTTGGAACTCTAAATCAAACACGGTTTTTGCTAGCTCTTTGAAACTTGACACAATAAAGTAGTTCCAAGTTCTATCTCTACGGTTTGTTTCCTATTGATGTAGCCCTAAGCAGAGACTGGCGCAAATCACTTTTATGCAAAGGGGTTGCCAAGCTTCCAAAAAGTACGAGTTTCCTGAAATCTAAGCACACATTTTTTCACCCAATCTTGATGACACTTTCAGGTAATGATCAGTACCACAATCCCACTTGGCTCACCAAATTTCGTTCTTCTAGGTTAAAGTGTTCGTTGGCAGTAACAGTTTAAATTTTTAGGTTTCACTCTGTTTTCTCCTATATGGATACATGTAGTTAGAACTCTAAATCAAACAAGGTTTGTGCTAGCTCTTTGACTTGACACAATAAAGTAGTTTCAAGTTCTATCTCTATGGTTTGTTTCCTATTGATGTAGCCCTAAGTAGAGACCGGCGCTAATCACTTTCATGGAAAGGGGTTGCGAAGCTTCCAAAAATCTACGAGTTTCCTGAAATCTCAGCACACATTTTTCTCCCAATCTTGATGACACTTACAGGTAATGATCAGTACCCCAATGCCACTTGGTTCACCAAATTTCGTTCTTCTAGGTTAAACCGTTTGTTGGCAGTAACAGTTTTAATTTTTAGGTTTAATTTTTAGGTTTCACTCTGTTTTCTCCTATATGGATACATGTAGTTGGAACTCTAAACCAAACACGGTTTTTACTAGCTCTTTGAAATTGACACAATAAAGTAGTTACAAGTTCTATCTCTATGGTTTGTTTCCTATTGATGTAGCCCTAAGCAGAGACCAGCGCAAATCACTTTCATGGAAAGGGGTTGCGAAGCTTCCAAAAAACTACGAGTTTCCTGAAATCTCAGCACACATTTTTTCACCCAATCTTGATGAAACGTTCAGGTAATGATCAGTACGCCAATCCCACTTGGCTCCCAAATTTCGTTCTTCTAGGTTAAACCGTTCGTTGGCAGTAACAGTTATAATTTTTAGGTTTCACTGTTTTCTCCTATATGGATACATGTAGTTGGAACTCTAAATCAAACACGGTTTGTGCTAGCTCTTTGAAACTTGACACAATAAAGTAGTTCCAAGTTCTATCTCTATGGTTTGTTTCCTATTGATGTAGCCCTAAGCAGAGAAAAGCGCAAATCACTTTCATGGAAAGGGGTTGCCAAGCTTCCAAAAAACTACGAGTTTCCTGAAATCTCAGCACACATTTTTTCACCCAATCTTGATGACACTTTCAGGTAATGATCAGTACCCCAATCACACTTGGCTCACCAAATTTCGTTCTTCTAGGTTAAACTGTTCGTTGGCAGTAACAGTTTTAATTTTTAGGTTCACTCTGTTTTCTCCTATATGGTAAATGTAGTTGGAACTCTAAATCAAACACGGTTTGTGCTAGCTCTTTGAAACTTGACACAATAAATTAGTTCCAAGTTCTATCTCTATGGTTTGTTTCCTATTGATGTAGCCCTAAGGAGAGACTGGCGCAAATCACTTTCATGGAAATGGGTTGCCAAGCTTCCAAAAATCTACGAGTTTCCTGAAATCTCAGCACACATTTTTTCTCCCAATCTTGATAACACTTACAGGTAATGATCAGTACCCCAATGCCACTTGGCTCACCAAATTTCGTTCTTCTAGGTTAAACCGTTCGTTGGCAGTAACAGTTTTAATTTTTAGGTTTCACTCTGTTTTCTCCTATATGGATACATGTAGTTGGAACTCTAAATCAAACATGGTTTGTGCTAGCTCTTTGAAACTTGACACAATAAAGTAGTTCCAAATTCTATCTCTATGGTTTGTTTCCTATTGATGTAGCCCTAAGTAGAGACCGGCGCTAATCACTTTCATGGAAAGGGGTTGAGAAGCTACCAAAAATCTACGAGTTTCCTGAAATCTCAGCACACATTTTTCTCCCAATCTTGATGACACTTACAGGTAATGATCAGTACCCCAATGCCACTTGGCTCACCAAATTTCGTTCTTCTAGGTTAAACCGTTCGTTGGCAGTAACAGTTTTAATTTTTAGGTTTAATTTTTAGGTTTCACTCTGTTTTCTCCTATATGGATACATGTAGTTGGAACTCTAAACCAAACACAGTTTGTACTAGCTCTTTGAAATTGACACAATAAAGTAGTTACAAGTTCTATCTCTATGGTTTGTTTCCTATTGATGTAGCACTAAGCAGAGACCGGCGCAAATCACTTTCATGGAAAGGGGTTTCGAAGCTTCCAAAAAACTACGAGTTTCCTGAAATCTCAGCACACATTTTATCACCCAATCTTGATGAAACGTTCAGGTAATGATCAGTACTCCAATCCCACTTGGCTCACCAAATTTCGTTCTTCTAGGTTAAACCGTTCGTTGGCAGTAACAGTTATAATTTTTAGGTTTCACTGTTTTCTCCTATATGGATACATGTAGTTGCAACTCTAAATCAAACACGGTTTGTGCTAGCTCTTTGAACCTTGACACAATAAAGTAGTTCCAAGTTCCATCTCTATGGTTTGTTTCCTATTGATGTAGCCCTAAGCAGAGAAAAGCGCAAATCACTTTCATGGAAAGGGGTTGCCAAGCTTCCAAAAAACTACGAGTTTCCTGAAATCTCAGCACACATTTTTTCACCCAATCTTGATGACACTTTCAGGTAATGATCAGTACCCCAATCACACTTGGCTCACCAAATTTCGTTCTTCTAGGTTAAACTGTTCGTTGGCAGTAACAGTTTTAATTTTTAGGTTTCACTCTGTTTTCCCCTATATGGTAAATGTAGTTGGAACTCTAAATCAAACACGGTTTGTGCTAGCTCTTTGAAACTTGACACAATAAAGTAGTTCCAAGTTCTATCTCTATGGTTTGTTTCCTATTGATGTAGCCCTAAGGAGAGACCGGCGCAAATCACTTTCATGGAAAGGGGTTGCGAAGCTTCCAAAAAACTACGAGTTTCCTGAAATATCAGCACATATTTTTTCACCCTGTCTTGATGACACTTTCAGGTAATGATCAGTACCCCAATCCCACTTGGAACACCAAATTTCGTTCTTCTAGGTTAAACTTTCCTTGGCAGTAACAGTTTTAATTTTTAGGATTCACTCTGTTTTCTCCTATATGGATACATGTAGTTGGAACTCTAAATCAAACATGGTTTGTGCTAGCTCTTTGAAACTTGACACAATAAAGTAGTTCCAAGTTCTATCTCTATGGTTTGTTTCCTGTTCATGTAGCCCTAGGCAGAGACTGGCGCATATCACTTTCATGGAAAGGGGTTGCCAAGCTTCCAAAAAACTACGAGTTTCCTGAAATCTCAGCACACATTTTTTTCACCCAATCTTGATGACACTTTCAGGTAATGATCAGTACCCAAATCCCACTTGGCTCACCAAATTTCGTTCTTCTAGGTTAAACCGTTCGTTGGCAGTAACAGTTTTAATTTTTAGGTTTCACTCGGTTTTCTCCTATATGGATACATGTAGTTGGAACTCTAAATCAAACACGTTTTGTCTAGCTCTTTGAAACTTGACACAATAAAATAGTTCCAAGTTCTATATCAATTGTTTATTTCCTATTGATGTAGCCCTGGGAGGAGACTGGCGCAAATCACTTTCATGAAAGGAGTTGCCAATCTTCCAAAAAACTTCGAGTTTCCTGAAATCTCAGCACAGATTTTTTCCCCCAATCTTGATGACACTTTCAGGTAATGATCAGTACCCCAATCTCACTTGGCTCACCAAATTTCGTTCTTCTAGGTTAAACCGTTCGTCGGCAGTAACCGTTTTAATTTTTGGGCTTCACTCTGTTTTCTCCTATATGGATACATGTAGTTGAAACTCTAAATCAAACACGGTTTGTGCTAGCTCTTTGAAACTTGACACAAAAAAGTAGTTACGAGTTCTATCTCTATGGTTTGTTTCGTATTGATGTAGCAATAATCAGAGACTGGCGCAAATCACTTTCATGGAAAGGGTTTGTCAAGCTTCCAAAAAACTACGAGTTTCCTGAAACCTCAGCACACCTTTTTGCACCTAATCTTGATGGCACTTACAGGTAATGATCAGTACCCCAGTGCCACTTGGCTCACCAAATTTCGTTCTTCTATGTTAAACCGTTCATTGGCAGTAACAGTTTTAATTTTTAGGTTTCACTCTGTTTTTTCCTATATGGATACATGAAGTTGGAACTCTAAATCAAACACGGTTTGTGCTAGCTCTTTGAAACATGACACAATAAAGTAGTTCCAAGTTCTATCTCTATGTTTTGTTTCCTATTCATGTAGCCCTAAGCAGAGAGTGGCACAAATCTCTTTCATGGAAAGGGGTTGCCAAGCTTCCAAAAAACTACGAATTTCCTGAAATCTCAGCACACATTTTTTCACCCAATCTTGATGGAACTTACAGGTAATGATCAGTACCCCAATGCCACTTGGCTCACCAAATTTCGTTCTTCTAGGTTAAACCGCTCGTTGGCAGTAACAGTTCAAATTTTTAGGTTTCACTCTGTTTTCTCCTATATGGATACATGTAGTTGGAACTCAAAATCAAACACGGTTTGTGCTAGCTCTTTGAAACTTGACACAATAAAGTAGTTCCAAGTTCTATCTCTATGGTTTGTTTCCTATTAATGTAGCCCTAAGCACAGACCGGCGCAAATCACTTTCATGGAAAGAGGTTGCCAAGCTTCCAAAAAGTAGGAGTTTCCTGAAATCTCAGCACACATTTTTTCACCCAATCTTGATGGAACTTTCAGGTAATGATCAGTACCCCAATCCCAATTGGCTCACCAAATTTCATTCTCCTAGGTTAAACCGTTCGTTGGCAGTAACAGTTTTAATTTTTAGGTTTCACTCTGTTTTCTCCTATATTAATACATGTAGTTGGAACTCTAAATCAAACACGGTTTGTGCTAGCTCTTTGATACTTGACACAATAAAGTAGTTCCAAGTTCTATTTCTATGGTTTGTTTCCTATTGATGTAGCCCTAAGGAGAGACTGGCGCAAATCACTTTCATGAAAAGGGGTTGACAAGCTTCCAAAAAAACTACGAGTTTCCTGAAATCTAAGCACACATTTTTTCACCAATCTTGATGACACTTTCAGGTAATAATCAGTACCCCAATGCCACTTGGTTCACCAAATTTCGTTCTTCAGGTTAAACCGTTCGTTGGCATAACAGTTTTAATTTTTACGTTTCACTCTGTTTTCTCCTATATGGATACATGTAGTTGGTAGTCTAAATCAAACACGGTTTGTGCTAGCTCTTTGAAACTTGACACAATAAAGTAGTTCGAAGTTTTATCTGTTGGTTTCTTTCCTATTGATGTAGCCCTAAGCAGAGCCTGGCGCAAATAACTTTCATGGAAAGGGGTTGCCAAGCTTCCAAAAAACTACGAGTTTCCTGAAATCTCAGCACACATTTTTTTACCCTATCTTGATGACACTTTCAGGTAATGATCAGTACCACAATCTCACTTGGCTCACCAAAATTCGTTCTTCTATGTTAAACCTTTCGTTGGCAGTAACAGTTTTAATTTTTAGGCTTCACTCTGTTTTCTCCTATATGGATACATGTAGTTGGAACTCTAAATCAAACAAGGTTTGTGCTAGCTCTTTGACTTGACACAATAAAGTAGTTCCAATTTCTATCTCTATGGTTTGTTTCCTATTGATGTAGCCCTAAGCAGAGACTTGCATAAATCACTTTCATGGAAAGGGGTTGCCAAGCTTCCAAAAATCTACCAGTTTCCTGAAATCTCAGCACACATTTTTTCTCCCAATCTTGATAACACTTACAGGTAATGATCAGTACCCCAATGCCACTTGGCTCACCAAATTTCGTTCTTCTAGGTTAAACCGTTCGTTGGCAGTAACAGTTTTAATTTTTAGGTTTCACTCTGTTTTCTCCTATATGGATACATGTAGTTGGAACTCTAAATCAAACATGGTTTGTGCTAGCTCTTTGAAACTTGACACAATAAAGTAGTTCCAAGTTCTATCTCTATGGTTTGTTTCCTATTGATGTAGCCCTAAGTAGAGACCGGCGCTAATCACTTTCATGGAAAGGGGTTGCGAAGCTTCCAAAAATCTACGAGTTTCCTGAAATCTCAGCACACATTTTTCTCCCAATCTTGATGACACTTACAGGTAATGATCAGTACCCCAAGATATATCTCTATGGTTTGTTTCCTATTGATGTAGCCCTAAGCAAAGACTGGCGCAAATAACTTTCATGGAAAGGGGTTGCCAAGTTTCCAAAAAAATTCGAGGTTCCTGAAATCTCAGCACACATTTTTCACCCTATCTTGATGACAATTTCCGGTAATGATCAGTACCCCAATCCCACTTGGCTCACCAAATTTCGTTCTTCAAGGTTAAACCGTTCGTTGGCAGTAACAGTTTTAATTTTTAGGTTTCACTCTGTTTTCTCCTATATGGATACATGTCGTTGGAACTCTAAATCAAACAAGGTTTGTGCTAGCACTTTGAAACTTGACACAATAAAGTAGTTTCAAGTTCTATCTCTATGGTTTGTTTCCTATTGATGTATCCCTAAGCACAGACCGGCGCAAATCACTTTCATGGAAAGGGGTTGCCAAGCTTCCAAAAAACTACGAGTTTCCTGAAATCTCAGCACACATTTTTTCACCCAATCTTGATGACACTTACAGATAATGATCAGTACCCCAATGCCACTTGGCTCACCAAATTTCGTTCTTCTAGGTTAACCAGTTCGTTGGCAGTAACAGTTTTAATTTTTAGGTTTCACTCTGTTTTCTCCTATATGGATAAATGTAGTTGGAGCTCTAAATCAAACACGGTTTGTGCTAGCACTTTGAAACTTGACACAATAAAGTAGTTCCAAGTTCTATCTCTATGGTTTGTTTCCTATTGATGTAGCCCTAAGCAGAGACTGGCGCAAATCACTTTCATGGAAAGGGGTTGCCAAGCTTCCAAAAAACGACGAGTTTCCTGAAATCTCAGCACACATTTTTTCACCCAATCTTGATGGCACTTACAGGTAATGTTCAGTATGGCAATGCCACTTGGCTCACCAAATTTCGTTCTTCTAGGTTAAATCGTTCGTTGGCAGTAACAGTTTTAATTTTTAGGTTTCACTCTGTTTTCTCCTATATGGATACATGCATTTGGAACTCTAAATCAAACACGGTTTGTGATAGCTCTTTGAAACTTGACACAATAAAGTAGTTCCATGTTCTATCTCTATGGTTTGTTTCCTATTAATGTAGCCCTAAGCACAGACCGGCGCAAATCACTTTCATGGAAAGGGGTTGCCAAGCTTCCAAAAACTACGAGTTTCCTGAAATCTCAGCATACATTTTTTCACCCAATCTTGCTGACACTTTCAGGTAATGATCAGTACCCCAATCCCACTTGGCTCACCAAATTTCGTTCTTCTAGGTTATACTGTTCATTGGAGGTAACTGTTTTAATTTTTAGGTTTCACTCTGTTTTCTCCTATATGGATACATGTAGTTGGAACTCTAAATCAAATACGGTTTGTGCTAGCTCTTTGAAACTTGACACAATAAAGTAGTTCCAAGTTCTATCTCTATGGTTTGTTTCCTATTTATGTAGCCCTAAGCAGAGACTGGCGCAAATCAGTTTCATAGAAAGGGGTTGCCAAGCTTCCAAAAACTACGAGTTTCCTGAAATCTCAGCACACATTTTTTCACCCAATCTTGTTGACACTTACAGGTAATGATCAGTACCCCAATGCCACTTGGCTCACCAAATTTCATTCTTCTAGGTTAATCCTTTCGTTGGGAGTAACAGTTTTAATTTTTAGGTTTCACTCGGTTTTCTCCTATATGGATACATGTAGTTGGAACTCTAAATAAACACGGTTTGTGCTAGCTCGTTGAAACTTGACACAATAAAGTAGTTCCAAGATATATCTCTATGGTTTGTTTCCTATTGATGTAGCCCTAAGCAAAGACTGGCGCAAATAACTTTCATGGAAAGGGGTTGCCAAGTTTCCAAAAAAATTCGAGTTTCCTGAAATCTCAGCACACATTTTTCACCCTATCTTGATGACACTTTCCGGTAATGATCAGTACCCCAATCCCACTTGGCTCACCAAATTTCGTTCTTCAAGGTTAAACCGTTCGTTGGCAGTAACAGTTTTAATTTTTAGGTTTCACTCTGTTTTCTCCTATATGGATACATGTAGTTGGAACTCTAAATCAAACACGGTTTGTGCTAGCTCTTTGAAACTTGACACGATAAAGTAGTTCCAAGTTCTATCTCTATGGTTTGTTTCCTATTGATGTAGCCCTAAGCAGAGACTGGCGCAAACCACTTTAATGGAAAGGGGTTGCCAAGCTTCCAAAAAACCTCGAGTTTCCTGAAATCACAGAACACATTTTTTCACCCAATCTTGATGACACTTACAGGTAATGATCAGTACCCCAATGCCACTTGGCTCACCAAATTTCGTTCTTCTAGGTTAAACCGTTCGTTGGCAGTAACAGTTTTAAATTTTAGGTTTCACTCTGTTTTCTCCTATATGGATACATGTCGTTGGAACTCTAAATCAAACAAGGTTTGTGCTAGCACTTTGAAACTTGACACAATAAAGTAGTTCCAAGTTCTATCTCTATGGTTTGTTTCCTATTAATGTAGCCCTAAGCACAGACCAGCGCAAATCACTTTCATGGAAAGGGGTTGCCAAGCTTCCAAAAAGTACGATTTTCCTGAAATCTCAGCACACATTTTTTCACCCAATCTTGATGACACTTTCAGTTAATGATCAGTACCCCAATCCCACTTGGCTCAACAAATTTCGTTCTTCTAGGTTATACTGTTCGTTGGCAGTAACTGTTTTAATTTTTAGGTTTCACTCTGTTTTCTCCTATATGGATAAATGTAGTTGGAACTCTAAATCAAACACGGTTTGTGCTAGCTCTTTGAAACTTGACACAATAAAGTAGTTCCAAGTTCTATCTCTATGGTTTGATTCCTATTGATGTAGCCCTAAGCAGAGACTGGCACAAATCACTTTCATGGAAAGGGTTTGCCAAGCTTCCAAAAAACTACGAGTTTCCTGAAATCTCAGCACACATTTTTTCACCCAATCTTGATGACACTTACAGATAATGATCAGTACCCCAATGCCACTTGGCTCATAAATTTCGTTCTTCTAGGTTAAACCGTTCGTTGGCAGTAACAGTTTTAATTTTTAGGTTTCACTCTGTTTTCTTCTATATGGATAAATGTAGTTGGAGCTCTAAATCAAACACGGTTTGTGCTAGCACTTTGAAACTTGACACAATAAAGTAGTTCCAAGTTCTATCTCTATAGTTTGTTTCCTATTCATGTAGCCCTAAGCAGAGACTGGCGCAAATCACTTTCATGGAAAAGGGTTGCCAAGCTTCCAAAAAACGACGAGTTTCCTGAAATCTCAGCACACATTTTTTCACCCAATCTTGATGGCACTTACAGGTAATGATCAGTACCCCAATGCCACTTGGCTCACCAAATTTCGTTCTTCTAGGTTAAACCATTCGTTGGCAGTAACAGTTTAAATTTTTAGGTTTCACTCTGTTTTCTCCTATATGGATACATGTCGTTGGAACTCTAAATCAAACACGGTTTGTGCTAGCTCTTTGAAACTTGACACAATAAAGTAGTTCCAAGTTCTATCTCTACGGTTTGTTTCCTATTAATGTAGCCCTAAGCACAGACCGGCGCAAATCACTTTCATGGAAAGGGGTTGCCAAGCTTCCAAAAAGTACGAGTTTCCTGAAATCTCAGCACACATTTTTTCACCCAATCTTGATGACACTTACAGGTAATGATCAGTACCCCAATGCCACTTGGCTCACCAAATTTCGTTCTTCTAGGTTAAACCGTTCGTTGGCAGTAACAGTTTTAATTTTTAGGTTTCACTCTGTTTTCTCCTATATGGATACATGTAGTTGGAACTGTAAATCAAACACGGTTTGTGCTAGCTCTTTGAAACTTGACACAATAAAGTAGTTCCATGATCTATCTCTATGGTTTGTTTCCTATTGATGTAGCCCTAAGCAAAGACCCGCACAAATCACTTTCATGGAAAGGGGTTGCCAAGCTTCCAAAAAACTTCGAGTTTCCTGAAATCTCAGCACACATTTTTCACCCAATATTGATGACACTTTCAGGTAATGATCAGTACCCGAATCCCACTTGGCTCACCAAATTTCATTCTTCTAGGTTATACTGTTCGTTTGCAGTAACAGTTTTAATTTTTAGGTTTCACTCTGTTGTCTCCTATATGGATACATGTAGTTGGAACTCTAAATCAAACACGGTTTGTGCTAGCTCTTTGCAACTTGACACAATAAAGTAGTTCCAAGTTCTATCTCTATGGTTTGTTTCCTATTGATGTAGACCTAAGCAGAGACTGGCGCAAATCACTTTACTTTAAAGGGGTTGCCAAGCTTCCAAAAAACTTCGAGTTTCCTGAAATCTCAGCACACATTTTTTCACCCAATCTTGATGACACTTACAGGTAATGATCAGTACCCCAATGCCACTTGGCTCACCAAATTTCGTTCTTCTAGGTTATACTGTTCGTTTGCAGTAACAGTTTTAATTTTTAGGTTTCATTCTGTTTTCTCCTATATGGATACATATAGTTGGAACTCTAAATCAAACACGGTTTGTGCTAGTTCTTTGAAACTTGACACAATAAGTAGTTCCAAGTTCTATCTCTATGGTTTCTTTCCTATTGATGTAGCCCTAAGCAAAGACTGGCGCAAATCACTTTCATGGAAAGGGGTTGCCAAGCTTCCAAAAAACTTTGAGTTTCCTGAAATCTCAGCACACATTTTTTCACCCTATCTTGTTGACACTTTCAGGTAATGATCAGTACCCCAATCCCACTTGGCTCACCAAATTTCGTTCTTCTAGGTTAAACCGTTCCTTGGCAGTAACAGTTTTAATTTTTAGGCATCACTCTGTTTTCTCCTATATGGATACACGTAGTTGGAACTCTAAATCAAACACGGTTTGTGCTAGCTCTTTGAAACTTGACACAATAAAGTAGTTCCAAGTTCTATCTCTATGGTTTGTTTCCTATTGATGTAGCCCTAAGCAGAGACCAGCGCAAATCACTTTCATGGAAAGGGGTTGCCAAGCTTCCAAAAGTACGAGTTTCCTGAAATCTCAGCATACATTTTTTCACCCAATCTTGCTGACACTTTCAGGTAATGATCAGTACCCCAATCCCACTTGGCTCACCAAATTTCGTTCTTCTAGGTTATACTGTTCATTGGCGGTAACTGTTTCAATTTTTAGGTTTCACTCTGTTTTCTCCTATATGGATATATGTAGTTGGAACTCTAAATCAAATACGGTTTGTGCTAGCCCTTTGAAACTTGACACAATAAAGTAGTTCCAAGTTCTATCTCTATGGTTTGTTTCCTATTAATGTAGCCCTAAGCAGAGACTGGCGGAAATCACTTTCATGGAAAGGGATTGCCAAGCTTCCAAAAAACTACGAGTTTCCTGAAATCTCAGCACACATTTTTTCACCCAATCTTGATGACATTTTCAGGTAATGATCAGTACCCCAATCCCACTTGGCTCACCTAATTTCGTTCTTCTAGGTTGAACCGTTCGTTGGCAGTAACAGTTTTAATTTTTAGGTTTCACTCTGTTTTCTCCTACATGGATACATGTATTTGGAACTCTAAATCAAACACGGTTTGTGATAGCTCTTTGAAACTTGACACAATAAAGTAGTTCCAAGTTCTATCTCTATGTTTTGTTTCCTATTGATGTAGCCCTAAGCAGAGACTGGCACAAATCACTTTCATGGAAAGGGGTTGCCAAGCTTCCAAAAAACTACGAGTTTCCTGAAATCTCAGCACACATTTTTCTCCCAATCTTGATGACATTTTCAGGTAATGATTAGTACCCCAATCCCACTTGGCTCACCTAATTTCGTTCTTCTAGGTTAAACCGTTCATTGGCAGTAACAGTTTTAATTTTTAGGCTTCACTCTGTTTTCTCCTGTATGGATACATGTAGTTGGGACTCTAAATCAAACACGGTTTGTGCTAGCTCTTTGAAACTTGACACAATAAAGTAGTTCCAAGTTCTATCTCTATGTTTTGTTTCCTATTAATGTAGCACTAAGCAGAGACTGGCGCAAATCACTTTCATGGAAAGGGTTTGCCAATTTTCCAAAAAACTACGAGTTTCCTGAAATCTCAGCACACATTTTTTCACCCAATCTTGATGACACTTACAGATAATGATCACTACCCCAATGCCACTTGGCTCACCAAATTTCGTTCTTCTAGGTTAAACCGTTCGTTGGCAGTAACAGTTTAAATTTTTAGGTTTCACTCTGTTTTCTACTATATGGATACATGTATTTGGAACTCTAAATCAAACACGGTTTGTGATAGCTCTTTGAAACTTGACACAATAAAGTAGTTCCAAGTTCTATCTCTATGGTTTGTTTCCTATTGATGTAGCCCTAAGCAGAGACTGGCACAAATCACTTTCATGGAAAGGGGTTGCCAAGCTTCCAAAAAGTACGAGTTTCCTGAAATCTCAACACACATTTTTTCACCCAATCTTGATGACACTTTCAGGTAATGATCAGTACACCAATCCCACTTGGCTCACCAAATTTTGTTCTTCTAGGTTATACTGTTTGTTGGCAGTAACTGTTTTAATTTTTAGGCTTCAGTCTGTTTTCTCCTATATGGATTGTTGTAGTTGGAACTCTAAATCAAACACGGTTTGTGCTAGCTCTTTGAAACTTGACACAATAAAGTAGTTCCAAGTTCTATCTCTATGGTTTGTTTCCTATTGATGTAGACCTAAGCAGAGACTGGCGCAAATCACTTTAATGTAAAGGGGTTGCCAAGCTTCCAAAAACTTCGAGTTTCCTGAAATCTCAGCACACATTTTTTCCCAAAATCTTGATTACACTTACAGGTAATGATCAGTACCGCAATGCCACTTGGCTCACCAAATTTCATTCTTCTAGGTTAAACCGTTCGTTGGCAGTAACAGTTTTAATTTTTAGGTTTCACTCTGTTTTCTCCTATATGGATAAATGTAGTTGGAACTCTAAATCAAACACGTTTTGTGCTAGCTCTTTGCAACTGGACACAATAAAGTAGTTCCAAGTTCTATCTCTATGGTTTGTTTCCTATTGATGTAGCCCTAAGCAGAGACTGGCGCAAATCACTTACATAGAAAGGGGTTGCCAAGCTTCCAAAAAACTACGAGTTTCCTGAAATCTCAGCACACATGTTTTCACCCAATCTTGATGGCACTTACAGGTAAAGATCAGTACCCCAATGCCACTTGGCTCACCAAATTTCGTTCTTCTAGGTTAAACCGTTCGTTGGCAGTAACAGTTTTAATTTTTAGGTTTCACTCTGTTTTCTCCTATATGGATACATGTAGTTGGAACTCTAAATCAAACACGGTTTGTGCTAGCTCTTTGAAACTTGACACAATAAAGTAGTTCCAAGTTCTATCTCTATGGTTTGTTTCCTATTGATGTAGCCCTAAGCAGAGACTGGTGCAAATCACTTATATAGAAAGGGGTTGCCAAGCTTCCAAACAACTACGAGTTTCCTGAAATCTCAGCACACATTTTTTCACCCAATCTTGATGGCACTTACAGGTAATGATCAGTACCCCAATGCCACTTGGCTCACCAAATTTCGTTCTTCTAGGTTAAACCATTCGTTGGCAGTAACTGTTTTAATTTTTAGGTTTCACTCTGTTTTCTCCTATATGGATACATGTAGTTGGAACTCTAAATCAAACACGGTTTGTGCTAGCTCTTTGAAACTTGACACAATAAAGTAGTTCCAAGTTCTATCTCTACGATTTGTTTCCTATTAATGTAGCCCTAAGCACAGACCGGCGCACATCACTTTCATGGAAAGGGGTTGCCAAGCTTCCAAAAAGTACGAGTTTCCTGAAATCTCAGCACACATTTTTTCACCCAAACTTGATGACACTTTCAGGTAATGATCAGTACCCCAATCCCGCTTGGCTCACCAAATTTCGTTCTTCTAAGTTATACTGTTCGTTTGCAGTAACAGTTTCAATTTTTAGGTTTCACTCTGTTTTCTCCTATATGGATACATATAGTTGGAACACTAAATCAAACACGGTTTGTGCTAGCTCTTTGAAACTTGACACAATAAGTAGTTCCAAGTTATATCTCTATGGTTTCTTTCCTATTGATGTAGCCCTAAGCAAAGACTGGCACAAATCACTTTCATGGAAAGGGGTTGCCAAGCTTCCAAAAAACTTCGAGTTTCCTGAAATCTCAGCACACATTTTTTCACCCTATCTTGTTGACACTTTCAGGTAATGATCAGTACCCCAATCCCACTTGGCTCACCAAATTTCGATCTTCTAGGTTAAACCGTTCCTTGGCAGTAACAGTTTTAATTTTTAGGTTTCACTCTGTTTTCTCCTATATGGATACATGTAGTTGGAATCTCTAAATCAAACACGGTTTGTTCTAGCTCTTTGAAACTTGACACAATAAAGTAGTTCCAAGTTCGATCTCTGGGGTTTGATTCCTATTGATGTAGCCCTACGCAGAGACTGGCGCAAATCACTTTAATGGAAAGGGGTTGCCAAGCTTCCAAAAAACTTCGAGTTTCCTGAAATCTCAGCACACATTTTTTCCCAAAATCTTGATGACACTTACAGGTAATGATCATACCGCAATGCCACTTGGCTCAGCAAATTTCGTTCTTCTAGGTTAAACCGTTCGTTGGCAGTAACAGTTTTAATTTTTAGGTTTCACTCTGTTTTCTCCTATATGGATACATGTAGTTGGAACTCTAAACAAACACGGTTTGTGCTAGCTCTTTGAAACTTGACACAATAAAGTAGTTCCAAGTTCTATCTCTATGGTTTGTTTCCTATTAATGTAGCCCTAAGCACAGACCGGCGCAAATCACTTTAATGGAAAGGGGTTGCCAAGCTTCCAAAAAGTACGCGTTTCCTGAAATCTCAGCACACATTTTTTCACCCAATCTTGATGACACTTACAGGTAATGATCAGTACCCCAATGCCACTTGGCTCACCAAATTTCGTTCTTCTAGGTTAAACCGTTCGTTGGCAGTAACAGTTTTAATTTTTAGGTTTCACTCTGTTTTCTCCTATATGGATACATGTAGTTGGAACTCTAAATCAAACACGGTTTGTGCTAGCTCTTTGAAACTTGACACAATAAAGTAGTTCCAAGTTCTATCTCTACGGTTTGTTTCCTATTAATGTAGCCCTAAGCACAGACCGGCGCAAATCACTTTCATGGAAAGGGGTTGCCAAGCTTCCAAAAAGTACGAGATTTCTGAAATCTCAGCACACATTTTTTCACCCAATCTTGATGACACTTACAGGTAATGATCATACCGCAATGCCACTTGGCTCACCAAATTTCGTTCTTCTAGGTTAAACCGTTCGTTGGCAGTAACAGTTTTAATTTTTAGGTTTCACTCTGTTTTCTCCTATATGGATACATGTAGTTGGAACTCTAAATCAAACACGGTTTGTGCTAGCTCTTTGAAACTTGACACAATAAAGTAGTTCCAAGTTCTATCTCTACGATTTGTTTCCTATTAATGTAGCCCTAAGCACAGACCGGCGCAAATCACTTTCATGGAAAGGGGTTGCCAAGCTTCCAAAAAGTACGAGTTTCCTGAAATCTCAGCACACATTTTTTCACCCAAACTTGATGACACTTTCAGGTAATGATCAGTACCCCAATCCCGCTTGGCTCACCAAATTTCGTTCTTCTAAGTTATACTGTTCGTTTGCAGTAACAGTTTTAATTTTTAGGTTTCACTCTGTTTTCTCCTATATGGATACATATAGTTGGAACACTAAATCAAACACGGTTTGTGCTAGCTCTTTGAAACTTGACACAATAAGTAGTTCCAAGTTCTATCTCTATGGTTTCTTTCCTATTGATGTAGCCCTAAGCAAAGACTGGCACAAATCACTTTCATGGAAAGGGGTTGCCAAGCTTCCAAAAAACTTCGAGTTTCCTGAAATCTCAGCACACATTTTTTCACCCTATCTTGTTGACACTTTCAGGTAATGATCAGTACCCCAATCCCACTTGGCTCACCAAATTTCGATCTTCTAGGTTAAACCGTTCCTTGGCAGTAACAGTTTTAATTTTTAGGTTTCACTCTGTTTTCTCCTATATGGATACATGTAGTTGGAATCTCTAAATCAAACACGGTTTGTTCTAGCTCTTTGAAACTTGACACAATAAAGTAGTTCCAAGTTCGATCTCTGGGGTTTGATTCCTATTGATGTAGCCCTACGCAGAGACTGGCGCAAATCACTTTAATGGAAAGGGGTTGCCAAGCTTCCAAAAAACTTCGAGTTTCCTGAAATCTCAGCACACATTTTTTCCCAAAATCTTGATGACACTTACAGGTAATGATCATACCGCAATGCCACTTGGCTCAGCAAATTTCGTTCTTCTAGGTTAAACCGTTCGTTGGCAGTAACAGTTTTAATTTTTAGGTTTCACTCTGTTTTCTCCTATATGGATACATGTAGTTGGAACTCTAAATCAAACACGGTTTGTGCTAGCTCTTTGAAACTTGACACAATAAAGTAGTTCCAAGTTCTATCTCTATGGTTTGTTTCCTATTAATGTAGCCCTAAGCACAGACCGGCGCAAATCACTTTAATGGAAAGGGGTTGCCAAGCTTCCAAAAAGTACGTGTTTCCTGAAATCTCAGCACACATTTTTTCACCCAATCTTGATGACACTTACAGGTAATGATCAGTACCCCAATGCCACTTGGCTCACCAAATTTCGTTCTTCTAGGTTAAACCTTTCGTTGGCAGTAACAGTTTTAATTTTTAGGTTTCAATCTGTTTTCTCCTATATGGATACATGTAGTTGGAACTCTAAATCAAACACGGTTTGTGCTAGCTCTTTGAAACTTGACACAATAAAGTAGTTCCAAGTTCTATCTCTATGGTTTGTTTCCTATTGATGTAGCCCTAAGCAGAGACTGGCGCAAATCACTTACATAGAAAGGGGTTGCCAAGCTTCCAAAAAAGTACGAGTTTCCTGAAATCTCAGCACACATTTTTTCACCCAATCTTGATGGCACTTACAGGTAATGATCAGTACCCCAATGCCACTTGGCTCACCAAATTTCGTTCTTCTAGGTTAAACCGTTCGTTGGCAGTAACAGTTTTAATTTTTAGGTTTCACTCTGTTTTCTCCTATATGGATACATGTAGTTGGAACTCTAAATCAAACACGGTTTGTGCTAGCTCTTTGAAACTTGACACAATAAAGTAGTTCCAAGTTCTATCTCTACGGTTTGTTTCCTATTAATGTAGCCCTAAGCACAGACCGGCGCAAATCACTTTCATGGAAAGGGGTTGCCAAGCTTCCAAAAAGTACGAGATTTCTGAAATCTCAGCACACATTTTTTCACCCAATCTTGATGACACTTACAGGTAATGATCATACCGCAATGCCACTTGGCTCACCAAATTTCGTTCTTCTAGGTTAAACCGTTCGTTGGCAGTAACAGTTTTAATTTTTAGGTTTCACTCTGTTTTCTCCTATATGGATACATGTAGTTGGAACTCTAAATCAAACACGGTTTGTGCTAGCTCTTTGAAACTTGACACAATAAAGTAGTTCCAAGTTCTATCTCTATGGTTTGTTTCCTATTAATGTAGCCCTAAGCACAGACCGGCGCAAATCACTTTAATGGAAAGGGGTTGCCAAGCTTCCAAAAAGTACGCGTTTCCTGAAATCTGAGCACACATTTTTTCACCCAATCTTGATGACACTTACAGGTAATGATCAGTACCCCAATGCCACTTGGCTCACCAAATTTCGTTCTTCTAGGTTAAACCGTTCGTTGGCAGTAACAGTTTTAATTTTTAGGTTTCAATCTGTTTTCTCCTATATGGATACATGTAGTTGGAACTCTAAATCAAACACGGTTTGTGCTAGCTCTTTGAAACTTGACACAATAAAGTAGTTCCAAGTTCTATCTCTATGGTTTGTTTCCTATTGATGTAGCCCTAAGCAGAGACTGGTGCAAATCACTTACATAGAAAGGGGTTGACAAGCTTCCAAAAAAATACGAGTTTCCTGAAATCTCAGCACACATTTTTTCACCCAATCTTGATGGCACTTACAGGTAATGATCAGTACCCCAATGCCACTTGGCTCACCAAATTTCGTTCTTCTAGGTTAAACCATTCGTTGGCAGTAACAGTTTTAATTTTTAGGTTTCACTCTGTTTTCTCCTATATGGATACATGTAGTTGGAACTCTAAATCAAACACGGTTTGTGCTAGCTCTTTGAAACTTGACACAATAAAGTAGTTCCAAGTTCTATCTCTACGGTTTGTTTCCTATTAATGTAGCCCTAAGCACAGACCGGCGCAAATCACTTTCATGGAAAGGGGTTGCCAAGCTTCCAAAAAGTACGAGTTTCCTGAAATCTCAGCACACATTTTTTCACCCAAACTTGATGACACTTTCAGGTAATGATCAGTACCCCAATCCCGCTTGGCTCACCAAATTTCGTTCTTCTAAGTTATACTGTTCGTTTGCAGTAACAGTTTTTATTTTTAGGTTTCACTCTGTTTTCTCCTATATGGATACATATAGTTGGAACACTAAATCAAACACGGTTTGTGCTAGCTCTTTGAAACTTGACACAATAAGTAGTTCCAAGTTCTATCTCTATGGTTTCTTTCCTATTGATGTAGCCCTAAGCAAAGACTGGCACAAATCACTTTCATGGAAAGGGGTTGCCAAGCTTCCAAAAAACTTCGAGTTTCCTGAAATCTCAGCACACATTTTTTCACCCTATCTTGTTGACACTTTCAGGTAATGATCAGTACCCCAATCCCACTTGGCTCACCAAATTTCGATCTTCTAGGTTAAACCGTTCCTTGGCAGTAACAGTTTTAATTTTTAGGTTTCACTCTGTTTTCTCCTATATGGATACATGTAGTTGGAATCTCTAAATCAAACACGGTTTGTTCTAGCTCTTTGAAACTTGACACAATAAAGTAGTTCCAAGTTCGATCTCTGGGGTTTGATTCCTATTGATGTAGCCCTACGCAGAGACTGGCGCAAATCACTTTAATGGAAAGGGGTTGCCAAGCTTCCAAAAAACTTCGAGTTTCCTGAAATCTCAGCACACATTTTTTCCCAAAATCTTGATGACACTTACAGGTAATGATCATACCGCAATGCCACTTGGCTCAGCAAATTTCGTTCTTCTAGGTTAAACCGTTCGTTGGCAGTAACAGTTTTAATTTTTAGGTTTCACTCTGTTTTCTCCTATATGGATACATGTAGTTGGAACTCTAAATCAAACACGGTTTGTGCTAGCTCTTTGAAACTTGACACAATAAAGTAGTTCCAAGTTCTATCTCTATGGTTTGTTTCCTATTAATGTAGCCCTAAGCACAGACCGGCACAAATCACTAAAATGGAAAGGGGTTGCCAAGCTTCCAAAAAGTACGCGTTTCCTGAAATCTCAGCACACATTTTTTCACCCAATCTTGATGACACTTACAGGTAATGATCAGTACCCCAATGCCACTTGGCTCACCAAATTTCGTTCTTCTAGGTTAAACCTTTCGTTGGCAGTAACAGTTTTAATTTTTAGGTTTCAATCTGTTTTCTCCTATATGGATACATGTAGTTGGAACTCTAAATCAAACACGGTTTGTGCTAGCTCTTTGAAACTTGACACAATAAAGTAGTTCCAAGTTCTATCTCTATGGTTTGTTTCCTATTGATGTAGCCCTAAGCAGAGACTGGCGCAAATCACTTACATAGAAAGGGGTTGCCAAGCTTCCAAAAAAGTACGAGTTTCCTGAAATCTCAGCACACATTTTTTCACCCAATCTTGATGGCACTTACAGGTAATGATCAGTACCCCAATGCCACTTGGCTCACCAAATTTCGTTCTTCTAGGTTAAACCGTTCGTTGGCAGTAACAGTTTTAATTTTTAGGTTTCACTCTGTTTTCTCCTATATGGATACATGTAGTTGGAACTCTAAATCAAACACGGTTTGTGCTAGCTCTTTGAAACTTGACACAATGAAGTAGTTCCAAGTTCTATCTCTATGGTTTGTTTCCTATTAATGTAGCCCTAAGCACAGACCGGCGCAAATCACTTTAATGGAAAGGGGTTGCCAAGCTTCCAAAAAGTACGCGTTTCCTGAAATCTGAGCACACATTTTTTCACCCAATCTTGATGACACTTACAGGTAATGATCAGTACCCCAATGCCACTTGGCTCACCAAATTTCGTTCTTCTAGGTTAAACCGTTCGTTGGCAGTAACAGTTTTAATTTTTAGGTTTCAATCTGTTTTCTCCTATATGGATACATGTAGTTGGAACTCTAAATCAAACACGGTTTGTGCTAGCTCTTTGAAACTTGACACAATAAAGTAGTTCCAAGTTCTATCTCTATGGTTTGTTTCCTATTGATGTAGCCCTAAGCAGAGACTGGTGCAAATCACTTACATAGAAAGGGGTTGACAAGCTTCCAAAAAAATACGAGTTTCCTGAAATCTCAGCACACATTTTTTCACCCAATCTTGATGGCACTTACAGGTAATGATCAGTACCCCAATGCTACTTGGCTCACCAAATTTCGTTCTTCTAGGTTAAACCGTTCGTTGGCAGTAACAGTTTTAATTTTTAGGTTTCACTCTGTTTTCTCCTATATGGATACATGTAGTTGGAACTCTAAATCAAACACGGTTTGTGCTAGCTCTTTGAAACTTGACACAATAAAGTAGTTCCAAGTTCTATCTCTACGGTTTGTTTCCTATTAATGTAGCCCTAAGCACAGACCGGCGCAAATCACTTTCATGGAAAGGGGTTGCCAAGCTTCCAAAAAGTACGAGTTTCCTGAAATCTCAGCACACATTTTTTCACCCAAACTTGATGACACTTTCAGGTAATGATCAGTACCCCAATCCCGCTTGGCTCACCAAATTTCGTTCTTCTAAGTTATACTGTTCGTTTGCAGTAACAGTTTTTATTTTTAGGTTTCACTCTGTTTTCTCCTATATGGATACATATAGTTGGAACACTAAATCGAACACGGTTTGTGCTAGCTCTTTGAAACTTGACACAATAAGTAGTTCCAAGTTCTATCTCTATGGTTTCTTTCCTATTGATGTAGCCCTAAGCAAAGACTGGCACAAATCACTTTCATGGAAAGGGGTTGCCAAGCTTCCAAAAAACTTCGAGTTTCCTGAAATCTCAGCACACATTTTTTCACCCTATCTTGTTGACACTTTCAGGTAATGATCAGTACCCCAATCCCACTTGGCTCACCAAATTTCGATCTTCTAGGTTAAACCGTTCCTTGGCAGTAACAGTTTTAATTTTTAGGTTTCACTCTGTTTTCTCCTATATGGATACATGTAGTTGGAATCTCTAAATCAAACACGGTTTGTTCTAGCTCTTTGAAACTTGACACAATAAAGTAGTTCCAAGTTCGATCTCTGGGGTTTGATTCCTATTGATGTAGCCCTACGCAGAGACTGGCGCAAATCACTTTAATGGAAAGGGGTTGCCAAGCTTCCAAAAAACTTCGAGTTTCCTGAAATCTCAGCACACATTTTTTCCCAAAATCTTGATGACACTTACAGGTAATGATCATACCGCAATGCCACTTGGCTCAGCAAATTTCGTTCTTCTAGGTTAAACCGTTCGTTGGCAGTAACAGTTTTAATTTTTAGGTTTCACTCTGTTTTCTCCTATATGGATACATGTAGTTGGAACTCTAAATCAAACACGGTTTGTGCTAGCTCTTTGAAACTTGACACAATAAAGTAGTTCCAAGTTCTATCTCTATGGTTTGTTTCCTATTAATGTAGCCCTAAGCACAGACCGGCGCAAATCACTTTAATGGAAAGGGGTTGCCAAGCTTCCAAAAAGTACGCGTTTCCTGAAATCTCAGCACACATTTTTTCACCCAATCTTGATGACACTTACAGGTAATGATCAGTACCCCAATGCCACTTGGCTCACCAAATTTCGTTCTTCTAGGTTAAACCTTTCGTTGGCAGTAACAGTTATAATTTTTAGGTTTCACTGTTTTCTCCTATATGGATACATGTAGTTGGAACTCTAAATCAAACACGGTTTGTGCTAGCTCTTTGAAACTTGACACAATAAAGTAGTTCCAAGTTCTATCTCTATGGTTTGTTTCCTATTGATGTAGCCCTAAGCAGAGAAAAGCGCAAATCACTTTCATGGAAAGGGGTTGCCAAGCTTCCAAAAAACTACGAGTTTCCTGAAATCTCAGCACACATTTTTTCACCCAATCTTGATGACACTTTCAGGTAATGATCAGTACCCCAATCACACTTGGCTCACCAAATTTCGTTCTTCTAGGTTAAACTGTTCGTTGGCAGTAACAGTTTTAATTTTTAGGTTCACTCTGTTTTCTCCTATATGGTAAATGTAGTTGGAACTCTAAATCAAACACGGTTTGTGCTAGCTCTTTGAAACTTGACACAATAAATTAGTTCCAAGTTCTATCTCTATGGTTTGTTTCCTATTGATGTAGCCCTAAGGAGAGACTGGCGCAAATCACTTTCATGGAAATGGGTTGCCAAGCTTCCAAAAATCTACGAGTTTCCTGAAATCTCAGCACACATTTTTTCTCCCAATCTTGATAACACTTACAGGTAATGATCAGTACCCCAATGCCACTTGGCTCACCAAATTTCGTTCTTCTAGGTTAAACCGTTCGTTGGCAGTAACAGTTTTAATTTTTAGGTTTCACTCTGTTTTCTCCTATATGGATACATGTAGTTGGAACTCTAAATCAAACATGGTTTGTGCTAGCTCTTTGAAACTTGACACAATAAAGTAGTTCCAAATTCTATCTCTATGGTTTGTTTCCTATTGATGTAGCCCTAAGTAGAGACCGGCGCTAATCACTTTCATGGAAAGGGGTTGAGAAGCTACCAAAAATCTACGAGTTTCCTGAAATCTCAGCACACATTTTTCTCCCAATCTTGATGACACTTACAGGTAATGATCAGTACCCCAATGCCACTTGGCTCACCAAATTTCGTTCTTCTAGGTTAAACCGTTCGTTGGCAGTAACAGTTTTAATTTTTAGGTTTAATTTTTAGGTTTCACTCTGTTTTCTCCTATATGGATACATGTAGTTGGAACTCTAAACCAAACACAGTTTGTACTAGCTCTTTGAAATTGACACAATAAAGTAGTTACAAGTTCTATCTCTATGGTTTGTTTCCTATTGATGTAGCACTAAGCAGAGACCGGCGCAAATCACTTTCATGGAAAGGGGTTTCGAAGCTTCCAAAAAACTACGAGTTTCCTGAAATCTCAGCACACATTTTATCACCCAATCTTGATGAAACGTTCAGGTAATGATCAGTACTCCAATCCCACTTGGCTCACCAAATTTCGTTCTTCTAGGTTAAACCGTTCGTTGGCAGTAACAGTTATAATTTTTAGGTTTCACTGTTTTCTCCTATATGGATACATGTAGTTGCAACTCTAAATCAAACACGGTTTGTGCTAGCTCTTTGAACCTTGACACAATAAAGTAGTTCCAAGTTCCATCTCTATGGTTTGTTTCCTATTGATGTAGCCCTAAGCAGAGAAAAGCGCAAATCACTTTCATGGAAAGGGGTTGCCAAGCTTCCAAAAAACTACGAGTTTCCTGAAATCTCAGCACACATTTTTTCACCCAATCTTGATGACACTTTCAGGTAATGATCAGTACCCCAATCACACTTGGCTCACCAAATTTCGTTCTTCTAGGTTAAACTGTTCGTTGGCAGTAACAGTTTTAATTTTTAGGTTTCACTCTGTTTTCTCCTATATGGTAAATGTAGTTGGAACTCTAAATCAAACACGGTTTGTGCTAGCTCTTTGAAACTTGACACAATAAAGTAGTTCCAAGTTCTATCTCTATGGTTTGTTTCCTATTGATGTAGCCCTAAGGAGAGACCGGCGCAAATCACTTTCATGGAAAGGGGTTGCGAAGCTTCCAAAAAACTACGAGTTTCCTGAAATATCAGCACATATTTTTTCACCCTGTCTTGATGACACTTTCAGGTAATGATCAGTACCCCAATCCCACTTGGAACACCAAATTTCGTTCTTCTAGGTTAAACTTTCCTTGGCAGTAACAGTTTTAATTTTTAGGATTCACTCTGTTTTCTCCTATATGGATACATATAGTTGGAACTCTAAATCAAACATGGTTTGTGCTAGCTCTTTGAAACTTGACACAATAAAGTAGTTCCAAGTTCTATCTCTATGGTTTGTTTCCTGTTCATGTAGCCCTAGGCAGAGACTGGCGCATATCACTTTCATGGAAAGGGGTTGCCAAGCTTCCAAAAAACTACGAGTTTCCTGAAATCTCAGCACACATTTTTTTCACCCAATCTTGATGACACTTTCAGGTAATGATCAGTACCCAAATCCCACTTGGCTCACCAAATTTCGTTCTTCTAGGTTAAACCGTTCGTTGGCAGTAACAGTTTTAATTTTTAGGTTTCACTCGGTTTTCTCCTATATGGATACATGTAGTTGGAACTCTAAATCAAACACGTTTTGTCTAGCTCTTTGAAACTTGACACAATAAAATAGTTCCAAGTTCTATATCAATTGTTTATTTCCTATTGATGTAGCCCTGGGAGGAGACTGGCGCAAATCACTTTCATGAAAGGAGTTGCCAATCTTCCAAAAAACTTCGAGTTTCCTGAAATCTCAGCACAGATTTTTTCCCCCAATCTTGATGACACTTTCAGGTAATGATCAGTACCCCAATCTCACTTGGCTCACCAAATTTCGTTCTTCTAGGTTAAACCGTTCGTCGGCAGTAACCGTTTTAATTTTTGGGCTTCACTCTGTTTTCTCCTATATGGATACATGTAGTTGAAACTCTAAATCAAACACGGTTTGTGCTAGCTCTTTGAAACTTGACACAAAAAAGTAGTTACGAGTTCTATCTCTATGGTTTGTTTCGTATTGATGTAGCAATAATCAGAGACTGGCGCAAATCACTTTCATGGAAAGGGTTTGTCAAGCTTCCAAAAAACTACGAGTTTCCTGAAACCTCAGCACACCTTTTTGCACCTAATCTTGATGGCACTTACAGGTAATGATCAGTACCCCAGTGCCACTTGGCTCACCAAATTTCGTTCTTCTATGTTAAACCGTTCATTGGCAGTAACAGTTTTAATTTTTAGGTTTCACTCTGTTTTTTCCTATATGGATACATGAAGTTGGAACTCTAAATCAAACACGGTTTGTGCTAGCTCTTTGAAACATGACACAATAAAGTAGTTCCAAGTTCTATCTCTATGTTTTGTTTCCTATTCATGTAGCCCTAAGCAGAGAGTGGCACAAATCTCTTTCATGGAAAGGGGTTGCCAAGCTTCCAAAAAACTACGAATTTCCTGAAATCTCAGCACACATTTTTTCACCCAATCTTGATGGAACTTACAAGTAATGATCAGTACCCCAATGCCACTTGGCTCACCAAATTTCGTTCTTCTAGGTTAAACCGCTCGTTGGCAGTAACAGTTCAAATTTTTAGGTTTCACTCTGTTTTCTCCTATATGGATACATGTAGTTGGAACTCAAAATCAAACACGGTTTGTGCTAGCTCTTTGAAACTTGACACAATAAAGTAGTTCCAAGTTCTATCTCTATGGTTTGTTTCCTATTAATGTAGCCCTAAGCACAGACCGGCGCAAATCACTTTCATGGAAAGAGGTTGCCAAGCTTCCAAAAAGTAGGAGTTTCCTGAAATCTCAGCACACATTTTTTCACCCAATCTTGATGGCACTTTCAGGTAATGATCAGTACCCCAATCCCAATTGGCTCACCAAATTTCATTCTCCTAGGTTAAACCGTTCGTTGGCAGTAACAGTTTTAATTTTTAGGTTTCACTCTGTTTTCTCCTATATTAATACATGTAGTTGGAACTCTAAATCAAACACGGTTTGTGCTAGCTCTTTGATACTTGACACAATAAAGTAGTTCCAAGTTCTATTTCTATGGTTTGTTTCCTATTGATGTAGCCCTAAGGAGAGACTGGCGCAAATCACTTTCATGAAAAGGGGTTGACAAGCTTCCAAAAAAACTACGAGTTTCCTGAAATCTAAGCACACATTTTTTCACCAATCTTGATGACACTTTCAGGTAATAATCAGTACCCCAATGCCACTTGGTTCACCAAATTTCGTTCTTCAGGTTAAACCGTTCGTTGGCATAACAGTTTTAATTTTTACGTTTCACTCTGTTTTCTCCTATATGGATACATGTAGTTGGTAGTCTAAATCAAACACGGTTTGTGCTAGCTCTTTGAAACTTGACACAATAAAGTAGTTCGAAGTTTTATCTGTTGGTTTCTTTCCTATTGATGTAGCCCTAAGCAGAGCCTGGCGCAAATAACTTTCATGGAAAGGGGTTGCCAAGCTTCCAAAAAACTACGAGTTTCCTGAAATCTCAGCACACATTTTTTTACCCTATCTTGATGACACTTTCAGGTAATGATCAGTACCACAATCTCACTTGGCTCACCAAAATTCGTTCTTCTAGGTTAAACCTTTCGTTGGCAGTAACAGTTTTAATTTTTAGGCTTCACTCTGTTTTCTCCTATATGGATACATGTAGTTGGAACTCTAAATCAAACAAGGTTTGTGCTAGCTCTTTGACTTGACACAATAAAGTAGTTCCAATTTCTATCTCTATGGTTTGTTTCCTATTGATGTAGCCCTAAGCAGAGACTTGCATAAATCACTTTCATGGAAAGGGGTTGCCAAGCTTCCAAAAATCTACCAGTTTCCTGAAATCTCAGCACACATTTTTTCTCCCAATCTTGATAACACTTACAGGTAATGATCAGTACCCCAATGCCACTTGGCTCACCAAATTTCGTTCTTCTAGGTTAAACCGTTCGTTGGCAGTAACAGTTTTAATTTTTAGGTTTCACTCTGTTTTCTCCTATATGGATACATGTAGTTGTAACTCTAAATCAAACATGGTTTGTGCTAGCTCTTTGAAACTTGACACAATAAAGTAGTTCCAAGTTCTATCTCTATGGTTTGTTTCCTATTGATGTAGCCCTAAGTAGAGACCGGCGCTAATCACTTTCATGGAAAGGGGTTGCGAAGCTTCCAAAAATCTATGAGTTTCCTGAAATCTCAGCACACATTTTTCTCCCAATCTTGATGACACTTACAGGTAATGATCAGTACCCCAAGATATATCTCTATGGTTTGTTTCCTATTGATGTAGCCCTAAGCAAAGACTGGCGCAAATAACTTTCATGGAAAGGGGTTGCCAAGTTTCCAAAAAAATTCGAGGTTCCTGAAATCTCAGCACACATTTTTCACCCTATCTTGATGACAATTTCCGGTAATGATCAGTACCCCAATCCCACTTGGCTCACCAAATTTCGTTCTTCAAGGTTAAACCGTTCGTTGGCAGTAACAGTTTTAATTTTTAGGTTTCACTCTGTTTTCTCCTATATGGATACATGTCGTTGGAACTCTAAATCAAACAAGGTTTGTGCTAGCACTTTGAAACTTGACACAATAAAGTAGTTTCAAGTTCTATCTCTATGGTTTGTTTCCTATTGATGTATCCCTAAGCACAGACCGGCGCAAATCACTTTCATGGAAAGGGGTTGCCAAGCTTCCAAAAAACTACGAGTTTCCTGAAATCTCAGCACACATTTTTTCACCCAATCTTGATGACACTTACAGATAATGATCAGTACCCCAATGCCACTTGGCTCACCAAATTTCGTTCTTCTAGGTTAACCAGTTCGTTGGCAGTAACAGTTTTAATTTTTAGGTTTCACTCTGTTTTCTCCTATATGGATAAATGTAGTTGGAGCTCTAAATCAAACACGGTTTGTGCTAGCACTTTGAAACTTGACACAATAAAGTAGTTCCAAGTTCTATCTCTATGGTTTGTTTCCTATTGATGTAGCCCTAAGCAGAGACTGGCGCAAATCACTTTCATGGAAAGGGGTTGCCAAGCTTCCAAAAAACGACGAGTTTCCTGAAATCTCAGCACACATTTTTTCACCCAATCTTGATGGCACTTACAGGTAATGTTCAGTATGGCAATGCCACTTGGCTCACCAAATTTCGTTCTTCTAGGTTAAATCGTTCGTTGGCAGTAACAGTTTTAATTTTTAGGTTTCACTCTGTTTTCTCCTATATGGATACATGCATTTGGAACTCTAAATCAAACACGGTTTGTGATAGCTCTTTGAAACTTGACACAATAAAGTAGTTCCATGTTCTATCTCTATGGTTTGTTTCCTATTAATGTAGCCCTAAGCACAGACCGGCGCAAATCACTTTCATGGAAAGGGGTTGCCAAGCTTCCAAAAACTACGAGTTTCCTGAAATCTCAGCATACATTTTTTCACCCAATCTTGCTGACACTTTCAGGTAATGATCAGTACCCCAATCCCACTTGGCTCACCAAATTTCGTTCTTCTAGGTTATACTGTTCATTGGAGGTAACTGTTTTAATTTTTAGGTTTCACTCTGTTTTCTCCTATATGGATACATGTAGTTGGAACTCTAAATCAAATACGGTTTGTGCTAGCTCTTTGAAACTTGACACAATAAAGTAGTTCCAAGTTCTATCTCTATGGTTTGTTTCCTATTTATGTAGCCCTAAGCAGAGACTGGCGCAAATCAGTTTCATAGAAAGGGGTTGCCAAGCTTCCAAAAACTACGAGTTTCCTGAAATCTCAGCACACATTTTTTCACCCAATCTTGTTGACACTTACAGGTAATGATCAGTACCCCAATGCCACTTGGCTCACCAAATTTCATTCTTCTAGGTTAATCCTTTCGTTGGGAGTAACAGTTTTAATTTTTAGGTTTCACTCGGTTTTCTCCTATATGGATACATGTAGTTGGAACTCTAAATAAACACGGTTTGTGCTAGCTCGTTGAAACTTGACACAATAAAGTAGTTCCAAGATATATCTCTATGGTTTGTTTCCTATTGATGTAGCCCTAAGCAAAGACTGGCGCAAATAACTTTCATGGAAAGGGGTTGCCAAGTTTCCAAAAAAATTCGAGTTTCCTGAAATCTCAGCACACATTTTTCACCCTATCTTGATGACACTTTCCGGTAATGATCAGTACCCCAATCCCACTTGGCTCACCAAATTTCGTTCTTCAAGGTTAAACCGTTCGTTGGCAGTAACAGTTTTAATTTTTAGGTTTCACTCTGTTTTCTCCTATATGGATACATGTAGTTGGAACTCTAAATCAAACACGGTTTGTGCTAGCTCTTTGAAACTTGACACGATAAAGTAGTTCCAAGTTCTATCTCTATGGTTTGTTTCCTATTGATGTAGCCCTAAGCAGAGACTGGCGCAAACCACTTTAATGGAAAGGGGTTGCCAAGCTTCCAAAAAACCTCGAGTTTCCTGAAATCACAGAACACATTTTTTCACCCAATCTTGATGACACTTACAGGTAATGATCAGTACCCCAATGCCACTTGGCTCACCAAATTTCGTTCTTCTAGGTTAAACCGTTCGTTGGCAGTAACAGTTTTAAATTTTAGGTTTCACTCTGTTTTCTCCTATATGGATACATGTCGTTGGAACTCTAAATCAAACAAGGTTTGTGCTAGCACTTTGAAACTTGACACAATAAAGTAGTTCCAAGTTCTATCTCTATGGTTTGTTTCCTATTAATGTAGCCCTAAGCACAGACCAGCGCAAATCACTTTCATGGAAAGGGGTTGCCAAGCTTCCAAAAAGTACGATTTTCCTGAAATCTCAGCACACATTTTTTCACCCAATCTTGATGACACTTTCAGTTAATGATCAGTACCCCAATCCCACTTGGCTCAACAAATTTCGTTCTTCTAGGTTATACTGTTCGTTGGCAGTAACTGTTTTAATTTTTAGGTTTCACTCTGTTTTCTCCTATATGGATAAATGTAGTTGGAACTCTAAATCAAACACGGTTTGTGCTAGCTCTTTGAAACTTGACACAATAAAGTAGTTCCAAGTTCTATCTCTATGGTTTGATTCCTATTGATGTAGCCCTAAGCAGAGACTGGCACAAATCACTTTCATGGAAAGGGTTTGCCAAGCTTCCAAAAAACTACGAGTTTCCTGAAATCTCAGCACACATTTTTTCACCCAATCTTGATGACACTTACAGATAATGATCAGTACCCCAATGCCACTTGGCTCATAAATTTCGTTCTTCTAGGTTAAACCGTTCGTTGGCAGTAACAGTTTTAATTTTTAGGTTTCACTCTGTTTTCTTCTATATGGATAAATGTAGTTGGAGCTCTAAATCAAACACGGTTTGTGCTAGCACTTTGAAACTTGACACAATAAAGTAGTTCCAAGTTCTATCTCTATAGTTTGTTTCCTATTCATGTAGCCCTAAGCAGAGACTGGCGCAAATCACTTTCATGGAAAAGGGTTGCCAAGCTTCCAAAAAACGACGAGTTTCCTGAAATCTCAGCACACATTTTTTCACCCAATCTTGATGGCACTTACAGGTAATGATCAGTACCCCAATGCCACTTGGCTCACCAAATTTCGTTCTTCTAGGTTAAACCATTCGTTGGCAGTAACAGTTTAAATTTTTAGGTTTCACTCTGTTTTCTCCTATATGGATACATGTCGTTGGAACTCTAAATCAAACACGGTTTGTGCTAGCTCTTTGAAACTTGACACAATAAAGTAGTTCCAAGTTCTATCTCTACGGTTTGTTTCCTATTAATGTAGCCCTAAGCACAGACCGGCGCAAATCACTTTCATGGAAAGGGGTTGCCAAGCTTCCAAAAAGTACGAGTTTCCTGAAATCTCAGCACACATTTTTTCACCCAATCTTGATGACACTTACAGGTAATGATCAGTACCCCAATGCCACTTGGCTCACCAAATTTCGTTCTTCTAGGTTAAACCGTTCGTTGGCAGTAACAGTTTTAATTTTTAGGTTTCACTCTGTTTTCTCCTATATGGATACATGTAGTTGGAACTGTAAATCAAACACGGTTTGTGCTAGCTCTTTGAAACTTGACACAATAAAGTAGTTCCATGATCTATCTCTATGGTTTGTTTCCTATTGATGTAGCCCTAAGCAAAGACCCGCACAAATCACTTTCATGGAAAGGGGTTGCCAAGCTTCCAAAAAACTTCGAGTTTCCTGAAATCTCAGCACACATTTTTCACCCAATATTGATGACACTTTCAGGTAATGATCAGTACCCGAATCCCACTTGGCTCACCAAATTTCATTCTTCTAGGTTATACTGTTCGTTTGCAGTAACAGTTTTAATTTTTAGGTTTCACTCTGTTGTCTCCTATATGGATACATGTAGTTGGAACTCTAAATCAAACACGGTTTGTGCTAGCTCTTTGCAACTTGACACAATAAAGTAGTTCCAAGTTCTATCTCTATGGTTTGTTTCCTATTGATGTAGACCTAAGCAGAGACTGGCGCAAATCACTTTACTTTAAAGGGGTTGCCAAGCTTCCAAAAAACTTCGAGTTTCCTGAAATCTCAGCACACATTTTTTCACCCAATCTTGATGACACTTACAGGTAATGATCAGTACCCCAATGCCACTTGGCTCACCAAATTTCGTTCTTCTAGGTTATACTGTTCGTTTGCAGTAACAGTTTTAATTTTTAGGTTTCATTCTGTTTTCTCCTATATGGATACATATAGTTGGAACTCTAAATCAAACACGGTTTGTGCTAGTTCTTTGAAACTTGACACAATAAGTAGTTCCAAGTTCTATCTCTATGGTTTCTTTCCTATTGATGTAGCCCTAAGCAAAGACTGGCGCAAATCACTTTCATGGAAAGGGGTTGCCAAGCTTCCAAAAAACTTTGAGTTTCCTGAAATCTCAGCACACATTTTTTCACCCTATCTTGTTGACACTTTCAGGTAATGATCAGTACCCCAATCCCACTTGGCTCACCAAATTTCGTTCTTCTAGGTTAAACCGTTCCTTGGCAGTAACAGTTTTAATTTTTAGGCATCACTCTGTTTTCTCCTATATGGATACACGTAGTTGGAACTCTAAATCAAACACGGTTTGTGCTAGCTCTTTGAAACTTGACACAATAAAGTAGTTCCAAGTTCTATCTCTATGGTTTGTTTCCTATTGATGTAGACCTAAGCAGAGACTGGCGCAAATCACTTTCATGGAAAGGGGTTGCCAAGCTTCCAAAAGTACGAGTTTCCTGAAATCTCAGCATACATTTTTTCACCCAATCTTGCTGACACTTTCAGGTAATGATCAGTACCCCAATCCCACTTGGCTCACCAAATTTCGTTCTTCTAGGTTATACTGTTCATTGGCGGTAACTGTTTCAATTTTTAGGTTTCACTCTGTTTTCTCCTATATGGATATATGTAGTTGGAACTCTAAATCAAATACGGTTTGTGCTAGCCCTTTGAAACTTGACACAATAAAGTAGTTCCAAGTTCTATCTCTATGGTTTGTTTCCTATTAATGTAGCCCTAAGCAGAGACTGGCGGAAATCACTTTCATGGAAAGGGATTGCCAAGCTTCCAAAAAACTACGAGTTTCCTGAAATCTCAGCACACATTTTTTCACCCAATCTTGATGACATTTTCAGGTAATGATCAGTACCCCAATCCCACTTGGCTCACCTAATTTCGTTCTTCTAGGTTGAACCGTTCGTTGGCAGTAACAGTTTTAATTTTTAGGTTTCACTCTGTTTTCTCCTACATGGATACATGTATTTGGAACTCTAAATCAAACACGGTTTGTGATAGCTCTTTGAAACTTGACACAATAAAGTAGTTCCAAGTTCTATCTCTATGTTTTGTTTCCTATTGATGTAGCCCTAAGCAGAGACTGGCACAAATCACTTTCATGGAAAGGGGTTGCCAAGCTTCCAAAAAACTACGAGTTTCCTGAAATCTCAGCACACATTTTTCTCCCAATCTTGATGACATTTTCAGGTAATGATTAGTACCCCAATCCCACTTGGCTCACCTAATTTCGTTCTTCTAGGTTAAACCGTTCATTGGCAGTAACAGTTTTAATTTTTAGGCTTCACTCTGTTTTCTCCTGTATGGATACATGTAGTTGGGACTCTAAATCAAACACGGTTTGTGCTAGCTCTTTGAAACTTGACACAATAAAGTAGTTCCAAGTTCTATCTCTATGTTTTGTTTCCTATTAATGTAGCACTAAGCAGAGACTGGCGCAAATCACTTTCATGGAAAGGGTTTGCCAATTTTCCAAAAAACTACGAGTTTCCTGAAATCTCAGCACACATTTTTTCACCCAATCTTGATGACACTTACAGATAATGATCACTACCCCAATGCCACTTGGCTCACCAAATTTCGTTCTTCTAGGTTAAACCGTTCGTTGGCAGTAACAGTTTAAATTTTTAGGTTTCACTCTGTTTTCTACTATATGGATACATGTATTTGGAACTCTAAATCAAACACGGTTTGTGATAGCTCTTTGAAACTTGACACAATAAAGTAGTTCCAAGTTCTATCTCTATGGTTTGTTTCCTATTGATGTAGCCCTAAGCAGAGACTGGCACAAATCACTTTCATGGAAAGGGGTTGCCAAGCTTCCAAAAAGTACGAGTTTCCTGAAATCTCAACACACATTTTTTCACCCAATCTTGATGACACTTTCAGGTAATGATCAGTACACCAATCCCACTTGGCTCACCAAATTTTGTTCTTCTAGGTTATACTGTTTGTTGGCAGTAACTGTTTTAATTTTTAGGCTTCAGTCTGTTTTCTCCTATATGGATTGTTGTAGTTGGAACTCTAAATCAAACACGGTTTGTGCTAGCTCTTTGAAACTTGACACAATAAAGTAGTTCCAAGTTCTATCTCTATGGTTTGTTTCCTATTGATGTAGACCTAAGCAGAGACTGGCGCAAATCACTTTAATGTAAAGGGGTTGCCAAGCTTCCAAAAACTTCGAGTTTCCTGAAATCTCAGCACACATTTTTTCCCAAAATCTTGATTACACTTACAGGTAATGATCAGTACCGCAATGCCACTTGGCTCACCAAATTTCATTCTTCTAGGTTAAACCGTTCGTTGGCAGTAACAGTTTTAATTTTTAGGTTTCACTCTGTTTTCTCCTATATGGATAAATGTAGTTGGAACTCAAAATCAAACACGTTTTGTGCTAGCTCTTTGCAACTGGACACAATAAAGTAGTTCCAAGTTCTATCTCTATGGTTTGTTTCCTATTGATGTAGCCCTAAGCAGAGACTGGCGCAAATCACTTACATAGAAAGGGGTTGCCAAGCTTCCAAAAAACTACGAGTTTCCTGAAATCTCAGCACACATGTTTTCACCCAATCTTGATGGCACTTACAGGTAAAGATCAGTACCCCAATGCCACTTGGCTCACCAAATTTCGTTCTTCTAGGTTAAACCGTTCGTTGGCAGTAACAGTTTTAATTTTTAGGTTTCACTCTGTTTTCTCCTATATGGATACATGTAGTTGGAACTCTAAATCAAACACGGTTTGTGCTAGCTCTTTGAAACTTGACACAATAAAGTAGTTCCAAGTTCTATCTCTATGGTTTGTTTCCTATTGATGTAGCCCTAAGCAGAGACTGGTGCAAATCACTTATATAGAAAGGGGTTGCCAAGCTTCCAAAAAACTACGAGTTTCCTGAAATCTCAGCACACATTTTTTCACCCAATCTTGATGGCACTTACAGGTAATGATCAGTACCCCAATGCCACTTGGCTCACCAAATTTCGTTCTTCTAGGTTAAACCATTCGTTGGCAGTAACTGTTTTAATTTTTAGGTTTCACTCTGTTTTCTCCTATATGGATACATGTAGTTGGAACTCTAAATCAAACACGGTTTGTGCTAGCTCTTTGAAACTTGACACAATAAAGTAGTTCCAAGTTCTATCTCTACGATTTGTTTCCTATTAATGTAGCCCTAAGCACAGACCGGCGCACATCACTTTCATGGAAAGGGGTTGCCAAGCTTCCAAAAAGTACGAGTTTCCTGAAATCTCAGCACACATTTTTTCACCCAAACTTGATGACACTTTCAGGTAATGATCAGTACCCCAATCCCGCTTGGCTCACCAAATTTCGTTCTTCTAAGTTATACTGTTCGTTTGCAGTAACAGTTTTAATTTTTAGGTTTCACTCTGTTTTCTCCTATATGGATACATATAGTTGGAACACTAAATCAAACACGGTTTGTGCTAGCTCTTTGAAACTTGACACAATAAGTAGTTCCAAGTTCTATCTCTATGGTTTCTTTCCTATTGATGTAGCCCTAAGCAAAGACTGGCACAAATCACTTTCATGGAAAGGGGTTGCCAAGCTTCCAAAAAACTTCGAGTTTCCTGAAATCTCAGCACACATTTTTTCACCCTATCTTGTTGACACTTTCAGGTAATGATCAGTACCCCAATCCCACTTGGCTCACCAAATTTCGATCTTCTAGGTTAAACCGTTCCTTGGCAGTAACAGTTTTAATTTTTAGGTTTCACTCTGTTTTCTCCTATATGGATACATGTAGTTGGAATCTCTAAATCAAACACGGTTTGTTCTAGCTCTTTGAAACTTGACACAATAAAGTAGTTCCAAGTTCGATCTCTGGGGTTTGATTCCTATTGATGTAGCCCTACGCAGAGACTGGCGCAAATCACTTTAATGGAAAGGGGTTGCCAAGCTTCCAAAAAACTTCGAGTTTCCTGAAATCTCAGCACACATTTTTTCCCAAAATCTTGATGACACTTACAGGTAATGATCATACCGCAATGCCACTTGGCTCAGCAAATTTCGTTCTTCTAGGTTAAACCGTTCGTTGGCAGTAACAGTTTTAATTTTTAGGTTTCACTCTGTTTTCTCCTATATGGATACATGTAGTTGGAACTCTAAATCAAACACGGTTTGTGCTAGCTCATTGAAACTTGACACAATAAAGTAGTTCCAAGTTCTATCTCTATGGTTTGTTTCCTATTAATGTAGCCCTAAGCACAGACCGGCGCAAATCACTTTAATGGAAAGGGGTTGCCAAGCTTCCAAAAAGTACGCGTTTCCTGAAATCTCAGCACACATTTTTTCACCCAATCTTGATGACACTTACAGGTAATGATCAGTACCCCAATGCCACTTGGCTCACCAAATTTCGTTCTTCTAGGTTAAACCTTTCGTTGGCAGTAACAGTTTTAATTTTTAGGTTTCAATCTGTTTTCTCCTATATGGATACATGTAGTTGGAACTCTAAATCAAACACGGTTTGTGCTAGCTCTTTGAAACTTGACACAATAAAGTAGTTCCAAGTTCTATCTCTATGGTTTGTTTCCTATTGATGTAGCCCTAAGCAGAGACTGGCGCAAATCACTTACATAGAAAGGGGTTGCCAAGCTTCCAAAAAAGTACGAGTTTCCTGAAATCTCAGCACACATTTTTTCACCCAATCTTGATGGCACTTACAGGTAATGATCAGTACCCCAATGCCACTTGGCTCACCAAATTTCGTTCTTCTAGGTTAAACCGTTCGTTGGCAGTAACAGTTTTAATTTTTAGGTTTCACTCTGTTTTCTCCTATATGGATACATGTAGTTGGAACTCTAAATCAAACACGGTTTGTGCTAGCTCTTTGAAACTTGACACAATAAAGTAGTTCCAAGTTCTATCTCTACGGTTTGTTTCCTATTAATGTAGCCCTAAGCACAGACCGGCGCAAATCACTTTCATGGAAAGGGGTTGCCAAGCTTCCAAAAAGTACGAGATTTCTGAAATCTCAGCACACATTTTTTCACCCAATCTTGATGACACTTACAGGTAATGATCATACCGCAATGCCACTTGGCTCACCAAATTTCGTTCTTCTAGGTTAAACCGTTCGTTGGCAGTAACAGTTTTAATTTTTAGGTTTCACTCTGTTTTCTCCTATATGGATACATGTAGTTGGAACTCTAAATCAAACACGGTTTGTGCTAGCTCTTTGAAACTTGACACAATAAAGTAGTTCCAAGTTCTATCTCTACGATTTGTTTCCTATTAATGTAGCCCTAAGCACAGACCGGCGCAAATCACTTTCATGGAAAGGGGTTGCCAAGCTTCCAAAAAGTACGAGTTTCCTGAAATCTCAGCACACATTTTTTCACCCAAACTTGATGACACTTTCAGGTAATGATCAGTACCCCAATCCCGCTTGGCTCACCAAATTTCGTTCTTCTAAGTTATACTGTTCGTTTGCAGTAACAGTTTTAATTTTTAGGTTTCACTCTGTTTTCTCCTATATGGATACATATAGTTGGAACACTAAATCAAACACGGTTTGTGCTAGCTCTTTGAAACTTGACACAATAAGTAGTTCCAAGTTCTATCTCTATGGTTTCTTTCCTATTGATGTAGCCCTAAGCAAAGACTGGCACAAATCACTTTCATGGAAAGGGGTTGCCAAGCTTCCAAAAAACTTCGAGTTTCCTGAAATCTCAGCACACATTTTTTCACCCTATCTTGTTGACACTTTCAGGTAATGATCAGTACCCCAATCCCACTTGGCTCACCAAATTTCGATCTTCTAGGTTAAACCGTTCCTTGGCAGTAACAGTTTTAATTTTTAGGTTTCACTCTGTTTTCTCCTATATGGATACATGTAGTTGGAATCTCTAAATCAAACACGGTTTGTTCTAGCTCTTTGAAACTTGACACAATAAAGTAGTTCCAAGTTCGATCTCTGGGGTTTGATTCCTATTGATGTAGCCCTACGCAGAGACTGGCGCAAATCACTTTAATGGAAAGGGGTTGCCAAGCTTCCAAAAAACTTCGAGTTTCCTGAAATCTCAGCACACATTTTTTCCCAAAATCTTGATGACACTTACAGGTAATGATCATACCGCAATGCCACTTGGCTCAGCAAATTTCGTTCTTCTAGGTTAAACCGTTCGTTGGCAGTAACAGTTTTAATTTTTAGGTTTCACTCTGTTTTCTCCTATATGGATACATGTAGTTGGAACTCTAAATCAAACACGGTTTGTGCTAGCTCTTTGAAACTTGACACAATAAAGTAGTTCCAAGTTCTATCTCTATGGTTTGTTTCCTATTAATGTAGCCCTAAGCACAGACCGGCGCAAATCACTTTAATGGAAAGGGGTTGCCAAGCTTCCAAAAAGTACGCGTTTCCTGAAATCTCAGCACACATTTTTTCACCCAATCTTGATGACACTTACAGGTAATGATCAGTACCCCAATGCCACTTGGCTCACCAAATTTCGTTCTTCTAGGTTAAACCTTTCGTTGGCAGTAACAGTTTTAATTTTTAGGTTTCAATCTGTTTTCTCCTATATGGATACATGTAGTTGGAACTCTAAATCAAACACGGTTTGTGCTAGCTCTTTGAAACTTGACACAATAAAGTAGTTCCAAGTTCTATCTCTATGGTTTGTTTCCTATTGATGTAGCCCTAAGCAGAGACTGGCGCAAATCACTTACATAGAAAGGGGTTGCCAAGCTTCCAAAAAAGTACGAGTTTCCTGAAATCTCAGCACACATTTTTTCACCCAATCTTGATGGCACTTACAGGTAATGATCAGTACCCCAATGCCACTTGGCTCACCAAATTTCGTTCTTCTAGGTTAAACCGTTCGTTGGCAGTAACAGTTTTAATTTTTAGGTTTCACTCTGTTTTCTCCTATATGGATACATGTAGTTGGAACTCTAAATCAAACACGGTTTGTGCTAGCTCTTTGAAACTTGACACAATAAAGTAGTTCCAAGTTCTATCTCTACGGTTTGTTTCCTATTAATGTAGCCCTAAGCACAGACCGGCGCAAATCACTTTCATGGAAAGGGGTTGCCAAGCTTCCAAAAAGTACGAGATTTCTGAAATCTCAGCACACATTTTTTCACCCAATCTTGATGACACTTACAGGTAATGATCATACCGCAATGCCACTTGGCTCACCAAATTTCGTTCTTCTAGGTTAAACCGTTCGTTGGCAGTAACAGTTTTAATTTTTAGGTTTCACTCTGTTTTCTCCTATATGGATACATGTAGTTGGAACTCTAAATCAAACACGGTTTGTTGTAGCTCTTTGAAACTTGACACAATAAAGTAGTTCCAAGTTCTATCTCTATGGTTTGTTTCCTATTAATGTAGCCCTAAGCACAGACCGGCGCAAATCACTTTAATGGAAAGGGGTTGCCAAGCTTCCAAAAAGTACGCGTTTCCTGAAATCTGAGCACACATTTTTTCACCCAATCTTGATGACACTTACAGGTAATGATCAGTACCCCAATGCCACTTGGCTCACCAAATTTCGTTCTTCTAGGTTAAACCGTTCGTTGGCAGTAACAGTTTTAATTTTTAGGTTTCAATCTGTTTTCTCCTATATGGATACATGTAGTTGGAACTCTAAATCAAACACGGTTTGTGCTAGCTCTTTGAAACTTGACACAATAAAGTAGTTCCAAGTTCTATCTCTATGGTTTGTTTCCTATTGATGTAGCCCTAAGCAGAGACTGGTGCAAATCACTTACATAGAAAGGGGTTGACAAGCTTCCAAAAAAATACGAGTTTCCTGAAATCTCAGCACACATTTTTTCACCCAATCTTGATGGCACTTACAGGTAATGATCAGTACCGCAATGCCACTTGGCTCACCAAATTTGGTTCTTCTAGGTTAAACCATTCGTTGGCAGTAACAGTTTTAATTTTTAGGTTTCACTCTGTTTTCTCCTATATGGATACATGTAGTTGGAACTCTAAATCAAACACGGTTTGTGCTAGCTCTTTGAAACTTGACACAATAAAGTAGTTCCAAGTTCTATCTCTACGGTTTGTTTCCTATTAATGTAGCCCTAAGCACAGACCGGCGCAAATCACTTTCATGGAAAGGGGTTGCCAAGCTTCCAAAAAGTACGAGTTTCCTGAAATCTCAGCACACATTTTTTCACCCAAACTTGATGACACTTTCAGGTAATGATCAGTACCCCAATCCCGCTTGGCTCACCAAATTTCGTTCTTCTAAGTTATACTGTTCGTTTGCAGTAACAGTTTTTATTTTTAGGTTTCACTCTGTTTTCTCCTATATGGATACATATAGTTGGAACACTAAATCAAACACGGTTTGTGCTAGCTCTTTGAAACTTGACACAATAAGTAGTTCCAAGTTCTATCTCTATGGTTTCTTTCCTATTGATGTAGCCCTAAGCAAAGACTGGCACAAATCACTTTCATGGAAAGGGGTTGCCAAGCTTCCAAAAAACTTCGAGTTTCCTGAAATCTCAGCACACATTTTTTCACCCTATCTTGTTGACACTTTCAGGTAATGATCAGTACCCCAATCCCACTTGGCTCACCAAATTTCGATCTTCTAGGTTAAACCGTTCCTTGGCAGTAACAGTTTTAATTTTTAGGTTTCACTCTGTTTTCTCCTATATGGATACATGTAGTTGGAATCTCTAAATCAAACACGGTTTGTTCTAGCTCTTTGAAACTTGACACAATAAAGTAGTTCCAAGTTCGATCTCTGGGGTTTGATTCCTATTGATGTAGCCCTACGCAGAGACTGGCGCAAATCACTTTAATGGAAAGGGGTTGCCAAGCTTCCAAAAAACTTCGAGTTTCCTGAAATCTCAGCACACATTTTTTCCCAAAATCTTGATGACACTTACAGGTAATGATCATACCGCAATGCCACTTGGCTCAGCAAATTTCGTTCTTCTAGGTTAAACCGTTCGTTGGCAGTAACAGTTTTAATTTTTAGGTTTCACTCTGTTTTCTCCTATATGGATACATGTAGTTGGAACTCTAAATCAAACACGGTTTGTGCTAGCTCTTTGAAACTTGACACAATAAAGTAGTTCCAAGTTCTATCTCTATGGTTTGTTTCCTATTAATGTAGCCCTAAGCACAGACCGGCACAAATCACTAAAATGGAAAGGGGTTGCCAAGCTTCCAAAAAGTACGCGTTTCCTGAAATCTCAGCACACATTTTTTCACCCAATCTTGATGACACTTACAGGTAATGATCAGTACCCCAATGCCACTTGGCTCACCAAATTTCGTTCTTCTAGGTTAAACCTTTCGTTGGCAGTAACAGTTTTAATTTTTAGGTTTCAATCTGTTTTCTCCTATATGGATACATGTAGTTGGAACTCTAAATCAAACACGGTTTGTGCTAGCTCTTTGAAACTTGACACAATAAAGTAGTTCCAAGTTCTATCTCTATGGTTTGTTTCCTATTGATGTAGCCCTAAGCAGAGACTGGCGCAAATCACTTACATAGAAAGGGGTTGCCAAGCTTCCAAAAAAGTACGAGTTTCCTGAAATCTCAGCACACATTTTTTCACCCAATCTTGATGGCACTTACAGGTAATGATCAGTACCCCAATGCCACTTGGCTCACCAAATTTCGTTCTTCTAGGTTAAACCGTTCGTTGGCAGTAACAGTTTTAATTTTTAGGTTTCACTCTGTTTTCTCCTATATGGATACATGTAGTTGGAACTCTAAATCAAACACGGTTTGTGCTAGCTCTTTGAAACTTGACACAATGAAGTAGTTCCAAGTTCTATCTCTATGGTTTGTTTCCTATTAATGTAGCCCTAAGCACAGACCGGCGCAAATCACTTTAATGGAAAGGGGTTGCCAAGCTTCCAAAAAGTACGCGTTTCCTGAAATCTGAGCACACATTTTTTCACCCAATCTTGATGACACTTACAGGTAATGATCAGTACCCCAATGCCACTTGGCTCACCAAATTTCGTTCTTCTAGGTTAAACCGTTCGTTGGCAGTAACAGTTTTAATTTTTAGGTTTCAATCTGTTTTCTCCTATATGGATACATGTAGTTGGAACTCTAAATCAAACACGGTTTGTGCTAGCTCTTTGAAACTTGACACAATAAAGTAGTTCCAAGTTCTATCTCTATGGTTTGTTTCCTATTGATGTAGCCCTAAGCAGAGACTGGTGCAAATCACTTACATAGAAAGGGGTTGACAAGCTTCCAAAAAAATACGAGTTTCCTGAAATCTCAGCACACATTTTTTCACCCAATCTTGATGGCACTTACAGGTAATGATCAGTACCCCAATGCCACTTGGCTCACCAAATTTCGTTCTTCTAGGTTAAACCGTTCGTTGGCAGTAACAGTTTTAATTTTTAGGTTTCACTCTGTTTTCTCCTATATGGATACATGTAGTTGGAACTCTAAATCAAACACGGTTTGTGCTAGCTCTTTGAAACTTGACACAATAAAGTAGTTCCAAGTTCTATCTCTACGGTTTGTTTCCTATTAATGTAGCCCTAAGCACAGACCGGCGCAAATCACTTTCATGGAAAGGGGTTGCCAAGCTTCCAAAAAGTACGAGTTTCCTGAAATCTCAGCACACATTTTTTCACCCAAACTTGATGACACTTTCAGGTAATGATCAGTACCCCAATCCCGCTTGGCTCACCAAATTTCGTTCTTCTAAGTTATACTGTTCGTTTGCAGTAACAGTTTTTATTTTTAGGTTTCACTCTGTTTTCTCCTATATGGATACATATAGTTGGAACACTAAATCAAACACGGTTTGTGCTAGCTCTTTGAAACTTGACACAATAAGTAGTTCCAAGTTCTATCTCTATGGTTTCTTTCCTATTGATGTAGCCCTAAGCAAAGACTGGCACAAATCACTTTCATGGAAAGGGGTTGCCAAGCTTCCAAAAAACTTCGAGTTTCCTGAAATCTCAGCACACATTTTTTCACCCTATCTTGTTGACACTTTCAGGTAATGATCAGTACCCCAATCCCACTTGGCTCACCAAATTTCGATCTTCTAGGTTAAACCGTTCCTTGGCAGTAACAGTTTTAATTTTTAGGTTTCACTCTGTTTTCTCCTATATGGATACATGTAGTTGGAATCTCTAAATCAAACACGGTTTGTTCTAGCTCTTTGAAACTTGACACAATAAAGTAGTTCCAAGTTCGATCTCTGGGGTTTGATTCCTATTGATGTAGCCCTACGCAGAGACTGGCGCAAATCACTTTAATGGAAAGGGGTTGCCAAGCTTCCAAAAAACTTCGAGTTTCCTGAAATCTCAGCACACATTTTTTCCCAAAATCTTGATGACACTTACAGGTAATGATCATACCGCAATGCCACTTGGCTCAGCAAATTTCGTTCTTCTAGGTTAAACCGTTCGTTGGCAGTAACAGTTTTAATTTTTAGGTTTCACTCTGTTTTCTCCTATATGGATACATGTAGTTGGAACTCTAAATCAAACACGGTTTGTGCTAGCTCTTTGAAACTTGACACAATAAAGTAGTTCCAAGTTCTATCTCTATGGTTTGTTTCCTATTAATGTAGCCCTAAGCACAGACCGGCGCAAATCACTTTAATGGAAAGGGGTTGCCAAGCTTCCAAAAAGTACGCGTTTCCTGAAATCTCAGCACACATTTTTTCACCCAATCTTGATGACACTTACAGGTAATGATCAGTACCCCAATGCCACTTGGCTCACCAAATTTCGTTCTTCTAGGTTAAACCTTTCGTTGGCAGTAACAGTTTTAATTTTTAGGTTTCAATCTGTTTTCTCCTATATGGATACATGTAGTTGGAACTCTAAATCAAACACGGTTTGTGCTAGCTCTTTGAAACTTGACACAATAAAGTAGTTCCAAGTTCTATCTCTATGGTTTGTTTCCTATTGATGTAGCCCTAAGCAGAGACTGGCGCAAATCACTTACATAGAAAGGGGTTGCCAAGCTTCCAAAAAAGTACGAGTTTCCTGAAATCTCAGCACACATTTTTTCACCCAATCTTGATGGCACTTACAGGTAATGATCAGTACCCCAATGCCACTTGGCTCACCAAATTTCGTTCTTCTAGGTTAAACCGTTCGTTGGCAGTAACAGTTTTAATTTTTAGGTTTCACTCTGTTTTCTCCTATATGGATACATGTAGTTGGAACTCTAAATCAAACACGGTTTGTGCTAGCTCTTTGAAACTTGACACAATAAAGTAGTTCCAAGTTCTATCTCTATGGTTTGTTTCCTATTGATGTAGCCCTAAGCAGAGACTGGCGCAAATCACTTACATAGAAAGGGGTTGCCAAGCTTCCAAAAAACTACGAGTTTCCTGAAATCTCAGCACACATTTTTTCACCCAATCTTGATGGCACTTACAGGTAATGATCAGTACCCCAATGCCACTTGGCTCACCAAATTTCGTTCTTCTAGGTTAAACCGTTCCTTGGCAGTAACAGTTTTAATTTTTAGGCATCACTCTGTTTTCTCCTATATGGATACATGTAGTTGGAACTCTAAATCAAATACGGTTTGTGCTAGCTCTTTGAAACTTGACACAATAAAGTAGTTCCAAGTTCTATCTCTATGGTTTGTTTCCTATTGATGTAGACCTAAGCAGAGACTGGCGCAAATCACTTTAATGGAAAGGGGTTGCCAAGCTTCCAAAAAACTTCGAGTTTCCTGAAATCTCAGCACACATTTTTTCCCAAAATCTTGATGACACTTACAGGTAATGATCAGTACCGCAATGCCACTTGGCTCACCAAATTTCGTTCTTCTAGGTTAAACCGTTCGTTGGCAGTAACAGTTTTAATTTTTAGGTTTCACTCTGTTTTCTCCTATATGGATACATGTAGTTGGAACTCTAAATCAAACACGGTTTGTGCTAGCTCTTTGAAACTTGACACAATAAAGTGGTTCCAAGTTCTATCTCTACGGTTTGTTTCCTATTAATGTAGCCCTAAGCACAGACCGGCGCAAATCACTTTCATGGAAAGGGGTTGCCAAGCTTCCCAAAAGTACCAGTTTTATGAAATCTCAGCACACATTTTTTCACCCAATCTTGATGACACTTACAGGTAATGATCAGTACCCCAATGCCACTTGGCTCACCAAATTTCGTTCTTCTAGGTTAAACCGTTCGTTGGCAGTAACAGTTTAAATTTTTAGGTTTCACTCTGTTTTCTCCTATATGGATACATGTCGTTGGAACTCTAAATCAAACACGGTTTGTGCTAGCTCTTTGAAACTTGACACAATAAAGTAGTTCCAAGTTCTATCTCTACGGTTTGTTTCCTATTAATGTAGCCCTAAGCACAGACCGGCGCAAATCACTTTCATGGAAAGGGGTTGCCAAGCTTCCAAAAAGTACGAGTTTCCTGAAATCTCAGCACACATTTTTTCATCCAATCTTGATGACACTTACAGGTAATGATCAGTACCCCAATGCCACTTGGCTCACCAAATTTCGTTCTTCTAGGTTAAACCGTTCGTTGGCAGTAACAGTTTTAATTTTTAGGTTTCACTCTGTTTTCTCCTATATGGATACATGTAGTTGGAACTCTAAATCAAACACGGTTTGTGCTAGCTCTTTGAAACTTGACACAATAAAGTAGTTCCAAGATCTATCTCCATGGTTTGTTTCCTATTGATGTAGCCCTAAGCAAAGACCGGCACAAATCACTTTCATGGAAAGGGGTTGCCAAGCTTCCAAAAAACTTCGAGGTTCCTGAAATCTCAGCACACATTTTTCACCCAATCTTGATGACACTTTCAGGTAATGATCAGTACCCGAATCCCACTTGGCTCACCAAATTTCATTCTTCTAGGTTATACTGTTCGTTTGCAGTAACAGTTTTAATTTTTAGGTTTCACTCTGTTGTCTCCTATATGGATACATGTTGTTGGAACTCTAAATCAAACACGGTTTGTGCTAGCTCTTTGCAACTTGACACAATAAAGTAGTTCCAAGTTCTATCTCTACGGTTTGTTTCCTATTAATGTAGCCCTAAGCACAGACCGGCGCAAATCACTTTCATGGAAAGGGGTTGCCAAGCTTCCAAAAAGTACGAGTTTCCTGAAATCTCAGCACACATTTTTTCACCCAAACTTGATGACACTTTCAGGTAATGATCAGTACCACAATCCCGCTTGGCTCACCAAATTTCGATCTTCTAAGTTATACTGTTCGTTGGCAGTAACAGTTTTAATTTTTAGGTTTCACTCTGTTTTCTCCTATATGGATACATATAGTTGGAACACTAAATCAAACACGGTTTGTGCTAGCTCTTTGAAACTTGACACAATAAGTAGTTCCAAGTTCTATCTCTATGGTTTCTTTCCTATTGATGTAGCCCTAAGCAAAGACTGGCACAAATCACTTTCATGGAAAGGGGTTGCCAAGCTTCCAAAAAGTACGCGTTTCCTGAAATCTCAGCACACATTTTTTCACCCAATCTTGATGACACTTACAGGTAATGATCAGTACCCCAATGCCACTTGGCTCACCAAATTTCGTTCTTCTAGGTTAAACCGTTCGTTGGCAGTAACAGTTTTAATTTTTAGGTTTCACTCTGTTTTCTCCTATATGGATACATGTAGTTGGAACTCTAAATAAAACACGGTTTGTGCTAGCTCTTTGAAACTTGACACAATAAAGTAGTTCCAAGTTCTATCTCTATGGTTTGTTTTCTATTGATGTAGCCCTAAGCAGAGACTGGCGCAAATCACTTTCATAGAAAGGGGTTGCCAAGCTTCCTAAAAACTACGAGTGTGCTGAAATCTCAGCACACATTTTTTCACCCAATATCTATGGCACTTACAGGTAATGATCAGTTCCCCAATGCCACTTGGCTCACCAAATTTCGTTCTTCTAGGTTAAACCGTTCGTTGGCAGTAACAGTTTTAATTTTTAGGTTTCACTCTGTTTTCTCCTATATGGATACATGTAGTTGGAACTCTAAATCAAACTCGGTTTGTGCTAGCTCTTTGAAAGTTGACACAATAAAGTAGTTCCAAGTTCTATCTCTATGGTTTGTTTCCTATTGATGTAGCCCTAAGCACAGACCGGCGCAAATCACTTTCATGGAAAAGGGTTGCCAAGCTTTCAAAAAACTAGGAGTTTCCTGAAATCTCAGCACACATTTTTTCCACCAATCTTGATGACTCTTTCAGGTAATGATCAGTACCCCAATCCCACTTGGCTCACCAAATTTCGTTCTTCTAGGTTAAACCGTTCCTTGGCAGTAACAGTTTTAATTTTTAGGCATCACTCTGTTTTCTCCTATATGGATACATGTAGTTGGAACTCTAAATCAAACACGGTTTGTGCTAGCTCTTTGAAACTTGACACAATAAAGTAGTTCCAAGTTCTATCTCTATGGTTTGTTTCCTATTGATGTAGACCTAAGCAGAGCCTGGCGCAAATCACTTTAATGGAAAGGGGTTGCCAAGCTTCCAAAAAACTTCGAGTTTCCTGAAATCTCAGCACACATTTTTTCCCAAAATCTTGATGACACTTACAGGTAATGGTCAGTACCCCAATGCCACTTGGCTCACCAAATTTCGTTCTTCTAGGTTAAACCGTTCGTTGGCAGTAACACTTTTAATTTTTAGGTTTCACTCTGTTTTCTCCTATATGGATACATGTAGTTGGAACTCTAAATCAAACACGGTTTGTGCTAGCTCTTTGCAACTTGACACAATAAAGTAGTTCCAAGTTCTATCTCTATGGTTTGTTTCCTATTGATGTAGCCCTAAGCAGAGACTGGCGCAAATCACTTACATAGAAAGGGGTTGCCAAGCTTCCAAAAAACTATGAGTTTCCTGAAGTCTCAGCACACATTTTTTAACCCAATCTTGATGGCACTTACAGGTAATGATCAGTACCCCAATGCCAGTTGGCTCACCAAATTTCGTTCTTCTAGGTTATACCGTTCGTTGGCAGTAACAGTTTTAATTTTTAGGTTTCACGCTGTTTTCTCCTATATGGATACATGTAGTTGGAACTCTAAATCAAACACGGTTTGTGCTAGCTCTTTGAAACTTGACACAATAAAGTAGTTCCAAGTTCTATCTCTGGGGTTTGTGTCCTATTGATGTAGCCCTACACAGAGACTGGCACAAATCAGTTTAATGGAAAGGGGTTGCCAAGCTTCCAAAAAACTTCGAGTTTCCTGAAATCTCAGCACAGTTTTTTTCCTAAAATCTTGATGACACTTACAGGTAATGATCATACCGCAATGCCACTTGGCTCACCAAATTTCGTTCTTCTAGGTTAAACCGTTCGTTGGCAGTAACAGTTTTAATTTTTAGGTTTCACTCTGTTTTCTCCTATATGGATACACGTAGTTGGAACTCTAAATCAAACACGGTTTGTGCTAGCTCTGTGAAACTTGACACAATAAAGTAGTTCCAAGTTCTATCTCTATGGTTTGTTTCCTATTAATGTAGCCCTAAGCAGAGACCGGCGCAAATCACTTTAATGGAAAGGGGTTGCCAAGCTTCCAAAAAGTACGCGTTTCCTGAAATCTCAGCACACATATTTTCACCCAAACTTGATGACACTTACAGGTAATGATCAGTACCCCAATGCCACTTGGCTCACCAAATTTCGTTCTTCTAGGTTAAACCGTTCGTTGGCAGTAACAGTTTTAATTTTTAGGTTTCACTCTGTTTTCTCCTATATGGATACATGTCGTTGGAACTCTAAATCAAACCCGGTTTGTGCTATCTCTTTGAAACTTGACACAATAAAGTAGTTCCAAGTTCTATCTCTATGGTTTGTTTCCTATTAATGTAGCCCTAAGCACAGACCGGCGCAAATCACTTTCATGGAAAGGGGTTGCCAAGCTTCCAAAAAGTACGAGTTTCCTGAAATCTCAACACACATTTTTTCAACCAATCTTGATGACACTTACAGGTCATGATCAGTACCCCAATGCCACTTGGCTCACCAAATTTCGTTCTTCTAGGTTAAACCGTTCGTTGGCAGTAACAGTTTTAATTTTTAGGTTTCACTCTGTTTTCTCCTATATGGATACATGTAGTTGGAACTCTAAATCAAACACGGTTTGTGCTAGCTCTTTGAAACTTGACACAATAAAGTAGTTCCAAGTTCTATCACTACCGTTTGTTTCCTATTAATGTAGCCCTAAGCACAGACCGGCACAAATCACTTTCATGAAAAGGGGTTGCCAAGCTTCCGAAAAGTACGAGTTTCCTGAAATCTCAGCACACATTTTTCACCCAATCTTGATGACACTTACAGGTAATGATCAATACCCCAATGCCACTTGGCTCACCAAATTTCATTCTTCTAGGTTAAACCGTTCGTTGGCAGTAACAGTTTAAATTTTTAGGTTTCACTCTGTTTTCTCCTATATGGATACATGTAGTTGGAACTCTAAATCAAACACGGTTTGTGCTAGCTCTTTGAAACTTGACACAATAAAGTAGTTCCAGGATCTATCTCTGTGGTTTGTTTCCTATTGATGTAGCCCTAAGCAAAGACTGGCACAAATCATTTTCATAGAAAGGGGTTGCCAAGCTTCCAAAAAACTTCGAGGTTCCTGAAATCTCAGCACAGATTTTTCACCCTATCTTGATGACACTTTCAGGTAATGATCAGTACCCCAATCCCTCTTGGCTCACCAAATTTCGTTCTTCTAGGTTAAACCGTTCGTTGGCAGTAACAGTTTAAATTTTTAGGTTTCACTCTGTTTTCTCCTATATGGATACATGTAGTTGGAACTCTAAATCAAACACGGTTTTTCTTAGCTCTTTGAAACTTGACACAGTAAAGAAGTTCCAAGTTCTATCTCTATGGTTTGTTTCCTATTGATGTAGCCCTAAGCAGAGACTGGCGCAAATCACTTTAATAGAAAGGGGTTGCCAAGCTTCCAAAAAACTACGAGTGTGCTGAAATCTCAGCACACATTTTTTCACCCAATCTCGATGGCACTTACAGGTAATGATCAGTTCCCCAATGCCACTTGGCTCACCAAATTTCGTTCTTCTAGGTTAAACCGTTCGTTGGAAGTAACAGTTTTAATTTTTAGGTTTCACTCTGTTTTCTCCTATATGGATACATGTAGTTGGAACTCTAAATCAAACACGGTTTGTGCTAGCTCTTTGAAACTTGACACAATAAAGTAGTTCCAAGTTCTATCTCTATGGTTTGTTTCCTATTGGTGTAGACCTAAGCAGAGACTGGCACAAATCACTTTCATGGAAAGGGGTTGCCAAGCTTCCAAACAACTTCGAGTTTCCTGAAATCTCAGCACACATTTTTTCACCCAATCTTGATCACACTTTCAGGTAATGATCAGTACCGGAATGCTGCTTGGCTCACCAAATTTCGTTCTTCTAGGTTAAACCGTTCGTTGGCAGTAACAGTTTAAATTTTTAGGTTTCACTCTGTTTTCTCCTATGAGGATACATATACTTGGAAGTCTAAATCAAACACGGTTTGTGCTAGCTCTTTGAAACTTGACACAATAAAGTAGTTCCAAGTTCTATCTCTACCGATTGTTTCCTATTGTTGTAGCCCTAAGCAGAGACTGGCGCAAATCACTTTCATAGAAAGGGGTTGCCAAGCTTCCAAAAAGTACGAGTTTCCTGAAATCTCAGCACACATTTTTTCACCCAATCTTGATGACACATACATGTCATGATCAGTACCCCAATGCCACTTGGCTCACCAAATTTCGTTCTTCTAGGTTAAACCGTTCGTTGGCAGTAACAGTTTTAATTTTTAGGTTTCACTCTGTTTTCTCCTATATGGATACATGTATTTGGAACTCTAAATCAAACACGGTTTGTGCTAGCTCTTTGAAACTTGACACAATAAAGTAGTTCCAAGTTCTATCTCTATGGTTTGTTTCCTATTGATGTAGCCCTAAGCAGAGACTGGCGCAAATCACTTACATGGAAAGGGTTTGCCATGCTTCCAAAAAACTACGAGTTTCCTGAAATCTCAGCACACATTTTTTCACCCAATCTTGATGACACTTACAGGGAATGATCAGTTCGCTAATGCCAGTTGGCTCACCAAATTTCATTCTTCTCGGTTAAACCGTTCGTTGGCAGTAACAGTTTTAATTTTTAGGTTTCACTCTGTTTTCTCCTATATGGATACATGTAGTTGGAACTCTAAATCAAACACGGTTTGTGCTAGCTCTTTGAAACTTGACACAATAAAGTAGTGCCAAGTTCTATCTCTATGGTTTGTTTCCTATTGATGTAGCCCTAAGCAGAGACCGGCGCGAATCACTTTCATGGAAAGGGGTTGCGAAGCTTCCAAAAATGTACGAGATTCCTGAAATCTCAGCACACATTTTTCTCCCAATCTTGATGACACTTATAGGTAATGATCAGTACCCCAATGCCACTTGGCTCACCAAATTTCGTTCTTCTAGGTTAAACCGTTCGTTGGCAGTAACAGTTTTAATTTTTAGGTTTCACTTTGTTTTCTCCTATATGGATACATGTAGTTGGAACTCTAAATCAAACACGGTTTGCGCTAGCTCTTTGAAATTTGACACAAAAAAGTAGTTCCAAGTTCTATCTCTATGGTTTGTTTCTTATTGATGTAGCCATAAGCAGAGAACGGCGCAAATCACTTTCATGGAAAGGGGTTGCCAAGCTTCCAGAAAACTACGAGTTTCCTGAAATCTTAGCACATATTTTTTTAACCAATCATGATGGCACTAACAGGTAATCATCAGTACCACAATGCCACTTGGCTCACCAAATTTCGTTCTTCTAGGTTAAACCGTTCGTTGGCAGTAACAGTTTTAATTTTTAGGTTTCACTCTGTTTTCTCCTATATGGATACATGTAGTTGGAACTCTAAATCAAATACGGTTTGTGCTAGCTCTTTGAAACTTGACACAATAAAGTAGTTCCAAGTTCTGTCTCTATGGCTTGTTTCCTTTTGATATAGCCCTAAGCAGAGACCAGCGCAAATCACTTTCGTGGAAAGGGGTTGCCAAGCTTCCAAAAAACTAAGAGTTTCGTGAAATCTCAGCACACATTTTTTCACCCAAACTTGATGACACTTTCAGGTAATGATCAGTACCCAATCACACTTGGCACACCAAATTTCGTTCTTCTAGGTTAAACCGTCCCTTGGCAGTAACAGTTTTAATTTTTAGGTTTCACTCTGTTTTCTCCTATATGGATACATGTAGTTGGAACTCTAAATCAAACACGGTTTGTGCTAGCTCTTTGAAACTTGACACAATAAAGTACTCCCACGTTCGACCTCTGTGGTTTGTTTCCTATTCATGTAGTCCTAAGCAGAGACTTGCGCAAATCACTTTCATGGAAAGGGGTTGCCAAGATTCCAAAAAACTACATGTTTCCTAAAATCTCAGCACACATTTTTTCACCCAATCTTCATGACACATACATGTCATGATCAGTACACCAATGTCACTTGGCTCACCAAATTTCGTTCTTCTAGGTTAAACCGTTCGTTGGCAGTAACAGTTTTAATTTATAGGTTTCACTCTGTTTTCTCCAATATGCATACATGTAGTTGGAACTCTAAATCAAACACGGTTTGTGCTAGCTCTTTGAAACTTGACACAATAAAGTAGTGCCAAGTTCTATCTCTATGGTTTGTTTCCTATTGATGTAGCCCTAAGCAGAAACTGGCGCTTATCACTTTCATGGAAAGGGGTTGCGAACCTCCAAAAATCTACGAGTTCCCTGAAATTTTAGCACACATTTTTCTCCGAAACTTGATGACACTTACAGGTAATGATCAGTACCGCAATGCCACTTGGCTCACCAAATTTCGTTCTTCTAGGTTAAACCATTCGTTGGCAGTAACAGTTTTAATTTTTAGGTTTCAATCTGTTTTCTCCTATATGGATACATGTAGTTGGAACTCTAAATCAAACACGGTTTGCGCTAGCTCTTTGAAACTTGACAGAATAAAGTAGTTCCAAGTTCTATCTCTATGGTTTGTTTCCTATTGATGTAGCCCTAAGCAGAGAACGTCGCAAATCACTTTCATGGAAAGGGGTTGCCAAGCTTCCAAAAAACTACGAGTTTCCTGAAATCTCAGCACACATTTTTTCACCCAATCTTGATGAGACTTTCAGGTAATGATCAGTACCCAATCCCACTTGGCTCACCAAATTTCGTTCTTCTAGGTTAAACCGTTCATTGGCAGTAACAGTTTTAATTTTTAGGTTTCACTATGTTTTCTCCTATATGGATAAATGTAGTTGGAACTCTAAATCAAACACGGTTTGTGCTAGCTCTTTGAAACTTGACACAATAAAGTAGTTCCAAGTTCTATCTCTATGGTTTGTTTCCTATTGATGTAGCCCTAAGCAGAGACTGGAGCAAATCACTTTCATGGAAAGGGGTTGCCAAGCTTCCAAAAAACTACGAGTTTCCTTAAATATCAGCACACATTTTTTCACCCTATCTTGATGACACTTTCAGGAAATGATCAGTACCCCAATCCCACTTGGCACACCAAATTTCGTTCTTCTAGGTTAAACCGTCCTTTGGCAGTAACAGTTTTAATTTTTAGGTTTCACACTGTTTTCTCCTATATGGATACATGTAGTTGGAACTCTAAATCCAACACGGTTTGTGCTAGCTCTTTGAATCTTGACACAATTAAGTACTCCCACGTTCTACCTCTATGGTTTGTTTCCTATTGATGTAGACCTAAGCAGAGACTGGCGCAAATCACTTTCCTGGAAAGGGGTTGCCAAGCTTCCAAAAAACTACGAGTTTCCTGAAATCTCAGCACACATTTTTTTCCCAGAATCTTGATGACACTTTCAGGTAATGATCAGGACCGCAATCACACTTGGCTCACCAAATTTCGTTATTCTAGGTTAAACCATTCGTTGGCAGTAACAGTTTTAATTTTTAGGTTTCACTCTGTTTTCTCCTATATGGATACATGTAGTTGGAAGTCTAAATCAAGCACGGTTTGTGCTAGCTCTTTGAAACTTGACACAATAAAGTAGTTGCAAGTTCTATCTCTATGGTTTGTTTCCTATTGATGTAGCCCTAAGCAGAGACTGGCGCAAATCACTTTAATGGAAAGGGTTTGCCAAGCTTCCAAAAAACTATGAGTTTCCTGAAATCTCAGCACACATTTTTTCACCCAATCTTGATGACACTTTCAGGTATGATCAGTACCCCAATCCCACTTGGCTCACCAAATTTCGTTCTTTTAAGTTAAACCCTTGGTTGGCCTTAACAGTTTTAAATTTTAGGTTTCACTCTGTTTTCTCCTATATGGATACATGTAGTTGGAAGTCTAAATCAAACACGGTTTGTGCTACCTCTTTGAAACTTGACACAATAAAGTAGTTCTAATTTGTATCTCTATGGCTTGTTTCCTATTGATGTAGCCCTATGCAGAGACCGGCGCTAACCACTTTCATTGAAAGGGGTTGCCAAGCTTCCAAAAAACTACGAGTTTCCTGAAATCTAAGCACACATTTTTTCACCTAATCTTGATGACACTTACAGGTAATGATCAGTACCCCAATCCCACATGGTTCACCGAATTTTTTTCTTCTAGGTTAAACCGTTCGTTGGCAGTAACAGTTTTAATTTTTAGGTTTCACTCGGTTTTCTCGTATATGGATACATGTAGTTGGAACTCTAAATCAAACACGGTTTGGGCTAGCTCTTTGAAACTTGACACAATAAAGTAGTTCCAAGTTCTATCTCTATGGTTTGTTCCCTATTGATGTAGCCCTAAGCAGAGACTGGCGCAAATGACTTTCATGGAAAGGGGTTGCCAAGCTTCAAAAAACTTCGAGGTTCCTGAAATCTCAGCACACATTTTTTTCACCCAATATTGATGACACTTACAGGTAATGATCAGTACCCCAATGCCACTTGGCTCACGAAATTTCGTTCTTCTAGGTTAAACCGTTCGTTGGCTGTAACAGTTTTAATTTTTAGGTTTCACTCTGTTTTCTCTTATATGGATACATGTAGTTGGAACTCTAAATCAAACACGGTTTGTGCTAGCTCTTTAAAACTGACACAATGAAGTAGTTCCAAGTTCTATCTCTATGGTTTGTTTCCCCTTGATGTAGCCCTAAGCAGAAACCGGCGCAAATCACTTTCATGGAAAGGGGTTGCCAACCTTCCAAAAAACTACGAGTTTCCTGAAATCTCAGCACACATTTTTTCAACCAATCTTGATGACACTTTCAGGTAATGATCAGTACCCCAATCCCACTTGGCTCACCAAATTTCGTTGTTCTACGTTAAACCGTTCGTTGACAGTAACAGTTTTAATTTTTGGTTTCACTCTGTTTTCTCCTATATGGTTACATGTAGTTGGAACTCTAAATCAAACACGGTTTGTGCTAGCTCTTTGAAACTTGACACAATAAAGTAGTACCAAGTTCTATCTCTATGGTTTGTTTCCTATTCATGTATCCCTAGGCAGAGACTGGCGCATATCACTTTCATGGAAAGGGGTTGACAAGCTTCCAAAAAACTACGAGTTTCCTGCAATCTCAGCACACATTTTTTCACCCAATCTTGATGGCACTTACAGGTAATGATCAGTACCCCAATGCCACTTGGCTCACCAAATTTCGTTCTTCTAGGTTAAACCGTTCGTTGGCAGTAACAGTTTTAATTTTTAGGTTTCACTCTGTTTTCTCCTATATGGATACATGTAGTTGGAACTCTAAATCAAACACGGTTTGTGCTAGCTCTTTGAAACTTGACACAATAAAGTAGTTCCAAGTTCTATCTCTACTGTTTGTTTCCTATTAATGTAGCCCTAAGCAAAGACTGGCGCAAATCACTTTCATGGAAAGGGGTTGCCAAACTTCCAAAAAGTACGAGTTTCCTGAAATCTCAGCACACATTTTTTCACCCAATCTTGATGACACTTACAGGTAATGATCAGTACCCCAATGCCACTTGGCTCACCAAATTTCGTTCTTCTAGGTTAAACCGTTCGTTGGCAGTAACAGTTTTAATTTTTAGGTTTCACTCTGTTTTCACCTATATGGATACATGTAGTTGGAACTCTAAATCAAACACGGTTTGTTCTAGCTCTTTGAAACTTGACACAATAAAGTAGTTCCAAGTTCTATCTCTACTGTTTGTTTCCTATTAATATCGCCCTAAGCAAAGACTGGCGCAAATCACTTTCATGGAAAGGGGTTGCCAAGCTTCCAAAAAGTACGAGTTTCCTGAAATCTCAGCACACATTTTTTCACGCAATCTTGATGACACTTACAGGTAATGATCAGTACCCCAATGCCACTTGGCTCACCAAATTTCGTTCTTCTAGGTTAAACCGTTCGTTGGCAGTAACAGTTTTAATTTTTAGGTTTCACTCTGTTTTCTTTTATATGGATACATGTAGTTGGAACTCTAAATCAGACACGGTTTGTGCTAGCTCTTTGAAACTTGACACAATAAAGTAGTTCCAAGTTCTATCTCTACGGTTTGTTTCCTATTAATGTAGCCCTAAGCACAGACCGGCGCAAATCACTTTCATGGAAAGGGGTTGCCAAGCTTCCAAAAAGTACGAGTTTTCTGAAATCTCAGCACACATTTTTTCACCCAATCTTGATGACACTTACAGGTAATGATCAGTACCCCAATGCCACTTGGCTCACCAAATTTGGTTCTTCTAGGTTAAACCGTTCGTTGGCAGTAACAGTTTTAATTTTTAGGTTTCACTCTGTCTTCTCCTATATGGATACATGTAGTTGGAACTCTAAATCAAACACGATTTGTGCTAGCTCTTTGAAACTTGACACAATAAAGTAGTTCCAAGATCTATCTCTACTGTTTGTTTCCTATTAATGTAGCCCTAAGCAAAGACTGGCGCAAATCACTTTCATGGAAAGGGGTTGCCAAGCTTCCAAAAAGTACGAGTTTCCTGAAATCTCAGCACACATTTTTTCACCCAATCTTGATGACACTTACAGGTAATGATCAGTACCCCAATGCCACTTGGCTCACCAAATTTCGTTCTTCTAGGTTAAACCGTTCGTTGGCAGTAACAGTTTTAATTTTTAGGTTTCACTCTGTTTTCTTTTAAATGGATACATGTAGTTGGAACTCTAAATCAAACACGGTTTGTGCTAGCTCTTTGAAACTTGATACAATAAAGTAGTTCCAAGTTCTATCTCTACGGTTTGTTTCCTATTAATGTAGCCCTAAGCACAGACCGGCGCAAATCACTTTCATGGAAAGGGGTTGCCAAGCTTCCAAAAAGTACGAGTTTTCTGAAATCTCAGCACACATTTTTTCACCCAATCTTGATGACACTTACAGGTAATTATCAGTACCCCAATGCCACTTGGCTCACCAAATTTCGTTCTTCTAGGTTAAACCGTTCGTTGGCAGTAACAGTTTTAATTTTTAGGTTTCACTCTGTTTTCTCCTATATGGATACATGTAGTTGGAACTCTAAATCAAACACGGTTTGTGCTAGCTCTTTGAAACTTGACACAATAAAGTAGTTCCAAGTTCTATCTCTATGGTTTGTTTCCTATTGATGTAGCCCTAAGCAAAGACTGGCGCAAATCACTTTCATGGAAATGGTTTGCCAAACTTCCAAAAAACTTCAAGTTTCCTGAAATCTCAGCACATATTTTTTCACCTTATCTTGAAGACACTTTCAGGTAATGATCAGGACCCCAATCCCACTTGGCTCACCTAATTTTGTTCTTCTAGGTTAAACCGTTCGTTGGCAGTAACAGTTTTAATTTTTAGGTTTCACTCTGTTTTCTCCTATATGGATACATGTAGTTGGAACTCTAAATCAAACACGGTTTGTGCTAGCTCTTTGAAACTTGACACAATAAAGTAGTACCAAGTTCTATCTCTATGGTTTGTTTCCTATTCATGTATCCCTAGGCAGAGACTGGCGCATATCACTTTCATGGAAAGGGGTTGCCAAGCTTCCAAAAAACTACGAGTTTCCTGCAATCTCAGCACACATTTTTTCACCCAATCTTGATGGCACTTACAGGTAATGATCAGTACCCCAATGCCACTTGGCTCACCAAATTTCGTTCTTCTAGGTTAAACCGTTCGTTGGCAGTAACAGTTTTAATTTTTAGGTTTCACTCTGTTTTCTCCTATATGGATACATGTAGTTGGAACTCTAAATCAAACACGGTTTGTGCTAGCTCTTTGAAACTTGACACAATAAAGTACTTCCAAGTTCTATCTCTATGCTTTGTTTCCTCTTGATATAGTCCTAAGCAGAGACTGGCGCAAATCACTTTCATGGAAAGGGGTTGCCAAGCTTCCTAAAAAGAACGAGTTTCCTGAAATCTCAACACACATTTTTTCACCCAATCTTGATGACACATACATGTCATGATCAGTACACCAATGTCACTTGGTTCACCAAATTTCGTTCTTCTAGGTTAAACCATTCGTTGGCAGTAACAGTTTTAATTTTTAGGTTTCACTCTGTTTTCTCCAATATGGATACCTGTCGTTGGAACTCTAAATCAAACACGGTTTGTGCTAGCTCTTTGAAACTTGACACAATAAAGTAGTTCCAAGTTCTATCTCTATGCTTTGTTTCCTATTGATGTAGCCTTAAGCAGAGACTTGCACAAATCACTTACATGGAAAGGGGTTGCCAAGCTTCCAAAAAACTACGAGTTTCCTGAAATCTTAGCAGACATTTTTTCACCCAATCATGATGGCACTTACAGGTAATGATCAGTACCCCAATGCCACTGGGCTCACCAAATTTCGTTCTTCTAGGTTAAACCATTCGTTGGCAGTAACAGTTTTAATTTTTAGGTTTCACTCTGTTTTCTCCTATACGGATACATGTAGTTGGAACTCTAAATCAAATACGGTTTGTGCTAGCTCTTTGAAACTTGACACAATAAAGTATTTCCAAGTTCTATCTCTATGGTTTGTTTCCTATTGATGTAGCCCTAAGCAGAGACTTGCACAAATCACTTTCATGGAAAGGGGTTTCCAAGCTTCCAAAAAACTACGATTTTCCTGAAGTCGCAGCACACATTTTTACACCCAATCTTGATGACACTTTCAGGTAATGATCAGTACCCCAATCCCACTTGGCTCACCAAATTTCGTTCTTCTAAGTTAAACCGTTCGTTGGCAGTAACAGTTTTAATTTTTAGGTTTCACTCTGTTTTCTCGTATATGGATACATGTAGTTGGAACTCTAAATCAAACACGGTTTGCGCTAGCTCTTGGAAATTTGAAACAAAACAGTAGATCCCAGTTCTATCTCTATGGTTTGTTTCTTATTGATGTAGCCCTAAGCATAGAACGGCACAAATCTCTTTCAGGGAAAGGTGTTGCCAAGCTACCAAAAAACTATGATTTTCCTGAAATCTCAGCACACATTTTTTCACCCAATTTTAATGACACTTTCAGGTAATGATCAGTACCCAATCCCACTTGGCTCACCAGATTTCGTTCTTCTAGGTTCAACCGATGTTGGCAGTAACAGTTTTAATTTTTAGGTTTCACTCTGTTTTCTCCTATATGGATACATGTAGTTGGAACTCTAAATCAAACACGGTTTGGGCAAGCTCTTTGAAACTTGACACAATAAAGTAGTTCCAAGTTATATCTGTATGGTTTGTTTCCTATTGATGTAGCCCTTAGTAGAGACAGGCGCAAATCACTTTCATGGAAATGGGTTGCGAAGCTTCCAAAAAACTACGAGTTTCCTGAAATCTCAGCACACATTTTTTCTCCCAATCTTGATGACACTTACAGGTAATGATCAGTACCCCAATGCCACTTGGCTCACCAAATATCGTTCTTCTAGGTTAAACCGTTCCTTGGCAGTAACAGTTTTAATTTTTAGGTTTCACTCTGTTTTCTCCTATATGGATACATGTAGTTGGAACTCTAAACCAAACACGGTTTGTACTAGCTCTTTGAAATTGACACAATAAAGTAGTTACAAGTTCTATCTCTATGGTTTGTTTCCTATTGATGTAGCCCTAAGCAGAGACAGGCGCAAATCACTTTCATGGAAAGGGGTTGCCAAGCTTCCAAAAAACTACGAGTTTCCTGAAATCTCAGCACACATTTTTTCACCCAATCTTGATGACACTTACATGTCATGATCAGTACACCAATGTCACTTGGCTCACCAAATTTCGTTCTTCTAGGTTAAACCGTTCGTTGGCAGTAACAGTTTTAATTTTTAGGTTTCACTCTGTTTTCTCCTATGTGGATACATGTATTTGGAACTCTAAATCAAACACGGTTTGTACTAGCTCTTTGAAACTTGACACAATAAAGTAGTTCCAAGTTCTATCTCTATGGTTTGTTTCCTATTGATGTAGCCCTAAGCAGAGAACAGCGCAAATCACTTTCATGGAAAGGGGTTGCCAAGCTTCCAAAAAACTACGAGTTTCCTGAAATCTCAGCACATATTTTTTCACCCAATCTTGATGACACTTTCAGGTAATGATCAGTACCCAATCCCACTTGGCTCACCAAATTTCGTTCTTCTAGGTTAAACCATTCGTTGGCAGTAACAGTTTTAAATTTTAGGTTTCACTCTGTTTTCTCCTATATGGATACATGTAGTTGGAACTCTAAATCAAACACGGTTTGTGCTAGCTCTTTGAAACTTGACACAATAAAGTAGTTCCATGTTCTATCTCTATGGTTTGTTTCCTATTGATGTAGCCCTAAGCAGAGACTGGCGCAAATCCCTTTCATGGAAAGGGTTGGCCAAGCTTCCAAAAAACTACGAGTTTCCTGAAATCTCAGCACAAATTTTTTCACCCAATCTTGATGACACATACATGTCATGATCAGTACACCAATGTCACGTGGCTCACCAAATTTCGTTCTTCTAGGTTAAACCGTTCGTTGGCAGTAACAGTTTTAATTTTTAGGTTTCACTCTGTTTTCTCCTATGTGGATACATGTATTTGGAACTCTAAATCAAATCGGTTTGTACTAGCTCTTTGAAACTTGACACAATAAAGTAGTTCCAAGTTCTATCTCTATGGTTTGTTTCCTATTGATGTAGCCCTAAGCAGAGAACAGCGCAAATCACTTTCATGGAAAGGGGTTGCCAAGCTTCCAAAAAACTACGAGTTTCCTGAAATCTCAGCACATATTTTTTCACCCAATCTTGATGACACTTTCAGGTAATGATCAGTACCCAATCCCACTTGGCTCACCAAATTTCGTTCTTCTAGGTTAAACCGTTCGTTGGCAGTAACAGTTTTAATTTTTAGGTTTCACTCTGTTTTCTCCTATATGGATACATGTAGTTGGAACTCTAAATCAAACATGGTTTGTGCTAGCGCTTTGAAACTTGACACAATAAAGTAGTTCCAAGTTCTATCTCTATGGTTTGTTTCCTATTGATGTAGCCCTAAGCAGAGACCGGCGCTAATCACTTTCATGGAAAGGGGTTGCGAAGCTTCCAAAAATCTACGAGTTTCCTGAAATCTCAGCACACATTTTTCTCCCAATCTTGATGACACTTACAGGTAATGATCACTACCCCAATCCCACTTGGCTCACCAAATTTCGTTCTTCTGGTTATACCGTTCGTTGGCAGTAACAGTTTTAATTTTTAGGTTTCACTTTGTTTTCTCGTATATGGATACATGTAGTTGGAACTCTAAATCAAACACGGTTTGCGCTAGCTCTTGGAAATTTGACACAAAACAGTAGATCCCAGTTCTATCTCTATGGTTTGTTTCTTATTGATGTAGCCCTAAGCATAAACGGCGCAAATCTCTTTCAGGGAAAGGTGTTGCCAAGCTACCAAAAAACTACGATTTTCCTGAAATCTCAGCACACATTTTTTCACCCAATTTTAATGACACTTTCAGGTAATGATCAGTACCCAATCCCACTTGGCTCACCAGATTTCGTTCTTCTAGGTTCAACCGATGTTGGCAGTAACAGTTTTAACTTTTAGGTTTCACTCTGTTTTCTCCTATATGGATACATGTAGTTGGAACTCTAAATCAAACACGGTTTGGGCAAGCTCTTTGAAACTTGACACAATAAAGTAGTTCCAAGTTATATCTGTATGGTTTGTTTCCTATTGATGTAGCCCTAAGTAGAGACAGGCGCAAATCACTTTCATGGAAATGGGTTGTGAAGCTTCCAAAAAACTACGAGTTTCCTGAAGTCGCAGCACACATTTTTTCTCCCAATCTTGATGACACTTACAGGTAATGATCAGTACCCCAATGCCACTTGGCTCACCAAATTTCGTTCTTCTAGGTTATACCGTTCGTTGGCAGTAACAGTTTTAATTTTTAGGTTTCATTTTGTTTTCTCCTATATGGATACATGTAGTTGGAACTCTAAATCAAACACGGTTTGCGCTAGCTCTTGGAAATTTGACACAAAACAGTAGATCCCAGTTCTATCTCTATGGTTTGTTTCTTATTGATGTGGCCCTAAGCATAGAACGGCGCAAATCTCTTTCAGGGAAAGGTGTTGCCAAGCTACCAAAAAACTACGATTTTCCTGAAATCTCAGCACACATTTTTTCACCCAATTTTAATGACACTTTCAGGTAATGATCAGTACCCAATCCCACTTGGCTCACCAGATTTCGTTCTTCTAGGTTCAACCGATGTTGGCAGTAACAGTTTTAACTTTTAGGTTTCACTCTGTTTTCTCCTATATGGATACATGTAGTTGGAACTCTAAATCAAACACGGTTTGGGCAAGCTCTTTGAAACTTGACACAATAAAGTAGTTCCAAGTTATATCTGTATGGTTTGTTTCCTATTGATGTAGCCCTAAGTAGAGACAGGCGCAAATCACTTTCATGGAAATGGGTTGTGAAGCTTCCAAAAAACTACGAGTTTCCTGAAATCTCAGCACACATTTTTTCTCCCAATCTTGATGACACTTACAGGTAATGATCAGTACCCCAATGCCACTTGGCTCACCAAATTTCGTTCTTCTAGGTTAAACCGTTCGTTGGCAGTAACAGTTTTAATTTTTAGGTTTCACTCTGTTTTCTCCTATATGGATACATATAGTTGGAACTCTAAACCAAACACGGTTTGTACTAGCTCTTTGAAATTGACACAATAAAGTAGTTACAAGTTCTATCTCTATGGTTTGTTTCCTATTGATGTAGCCCTAAGCAGAGACCGGCGCAAATCACTTTCATGGAAAGGGGTTGCCAAGCTTCCAAAAAACTACGAGTTTCCTGAAATCTCAGCACACATTTTTTCACCCAATCTTGATGACACTTACATGTCATGATCAGTACACCAATGTCACTTGGCTCACCAAATTTCGTTCTTCTAGGTTAAACCGTTCGTTGGCAGTAACAGTTTTAATTTTTAGGTTTCACTCTGTTTTCTCCTATGTGGATACATGTATTTGGAACTCTAAATCAAACACGGTTTGTACTAGCTGTTTGAAACTTGACACAATAAAGTAGTTCCAAGTTCTATCTCTATGGTTTGTTTCCTATTGATGTAGCCCTAAGCAGAGAACAGCGCAAATCACTTTCATGGAAAGGGGTTGCCAAGCTTCCAAAAAACTACGAGTTTCCTGAAATCTCAGCACATATTTTTTCACCCAATCTTGATGACACTTTCAGGTAATGATCAGTACCCAATCCCACTTGGCTCACCAAATTTCGTTCTTCTAGGTTAAACCGTTCGTTGGCAGTAACAGTTTTAATTTTTAGGTTTCACTCTGTTTTCTCCTATATGGATACATGTAGTTGGAACTCTAAATCAAACACGGTTTGTGCTAGCTCTTTGAAACTTGACACAATAAAGTAGTTCCAAGTTCTATCTCTATGGTTTGTTTCCTATTGATGTAGCCCTAAGCAGAGACTGGCGCAAATCCCTTTCATGGAAAGGGTTGGCCAAGCTTCCAAAAAACTACGAGTTTCCTGAAATCTCAGCACACATTTTTTCACCCAATCTTGGTGACCCTTTCAGGTAACGATCAGTACCCGAATCCCACTTGGCTAACCAAATTTCGTTCTTCTAGGTTAAACCGTTCGTTGGCAGTAACAGTTTTAATTTTTAGGTTTCACTCTGTTTTCTCCTATATGGATACATGTAGTTGGAACTCTAAATCAAACACGGATTGTGCTAGCTGTTTGAAACTTGACACAATAAAGTAGTTCCAAGTTCTGTCTCAATGGTTTGTTTCCTATTGATATAGCCCTAAGCAGAGACCAGCGCAAATCACTTTCATGGAAAGGGGTTGCCAAGCTTCCAAAAAACTAAGAGTTTCGTGAAATCTCAGCACACGTTTTTTCACCCAAAATTGATGACACTTTCAGGTAATGATCAGTACCCCAATCACACTTGGCTCACCAAATTTCGTTCTTCTAGGTTAAACTGTTCGTTGGCAGTAACAGTTTTAATTTTTAGGTTTCACTCTGTTTTCTCCTATATGGATACATGTAGTTGGAACTCTAAATCAAACACGGTTTGTGCTAGCTCTTTGAAACTTGACACAATAAATAGTTTCAAGTTCTGTCTCTATGGTTTGTTTCCTATTGATGTAGCCCTAAGCAGAGACTGGCGCAAATCACTTTCATAGAAAGGGGTTGCCAAGCTTCCAAAAAACTACGAGTTTCCTGAAATCTCAGCACACATTTTTTCACCCTATCTTGATGACACATTCAGGTAATGATCAGTAACCCAGTCCCACTTGGCACACCAAATTTCGTTCTTCTAGGTTAAACCGTTCCTTGGCAGTAACAGTTTTAATTTTTAGGTTTCACTCTGTTTTCTCCTTTATGGATACATGTATTTGGAACTCTAAATCAAACACGGTTTGTGCTAGCTCTTTGAAACTTGACACAATAAAGTACTCCCACGTTCTACCTCTATGGTTTGTTTCCTATTGATGTAGTCCTAAGTAGAGACTGGCGAAAAATCACTTTCATGGAAAGGGGTTGCCAATCTTCCAAAAAACTTCGAGGTTCCTGAAATCTCAGCACACATTTTTTTCACCCAATCTTGATGACACATACATGTCATGATCAGTACACCAATGTCATTTGGCTCACCAAATTTCTTTCTTCTAGGTTAAACCGTTCATTGGCAGTAACAGTTTTAATCTTTAGGTTTCACTCTGTTTTCTCCAATATAGATACATGTAGTTGGAAGTCTAAATCAAACACGGTTTTTGCTAGCTCTTTGAAACTTGACACAATAAAGTAGTTCCAAGTTCTATCTCTATGGTTTGTTTCCTATTGATGTAGCCCTAAGCAGAGACCGGCGCTAATCACTTTCATGGAAAGGGGTTGCGTAGCTTCCAAAAATCTACGAGTTTCCTGAAATCTCAGCACACACTTTTCTCCCAATCTTGATGACACTTACAGGTAATGATCAGTACCCCAATGCCACTTGGTTCACCAAATTTCGTTCTTCTAGGTTAAACCGTTCGTTGGCAGTAACAGTTTTAATTTTTACGTTTCACTCTGTTTTCTCCTGTATGGATACATGTAGTTGGAATTCTAAATCAAACACGGTTTGTGCTAGCTCTTTGAAACTTGACACAACAAAGTATTTCCAAGTTCTATCTCTATGGTTTGTTTCCTTTTGATGTAGCCCTAAGGAGAGACTGGCACAAATCACTTTCATGGAAAGGGGTTGCCAAGCTTCCAAAAAACTACGAGTTTCCTGAAATCTCAGCACACATTTTTTCACCCTGTCTTGATGACACCTTCAGGTAATGATCAGTACCCCAATCCCACTTGGCACACCAAATTTCGTTCTTCTAGGTTAAACCGTTCCTTGGCAGTAACAGTTTTAAGTTTTAGGTTTCACTCTGTTTTCTCCTATATGGATACATCTATTTGGAACTCTAAATCAAACACGGTTTGTGCTAGCTCTTTGAAACTTGACACAATAAAGTAGTTCCAAGTTCTCTCTATGGTTTGTTTCCTATTAATGTAGCCCTAAGCACAGACCGGCGCAAATCACTTTCATGGAAAGGGGTTGCCAAGCTTCCAAAAAGTACGAGTTTCCTGAAATCTCAGCACACATTTTTTCACCCAATCTTGATGACACATACATGTCATGATCAGTACACCAATGTCACTTGGTTCACCAAATTTCGTTCTTCTAGGTTAAACCATTCGTTGGCAGTAACAGTATTAATTTTTAGGTTTCACTCTGTTTTCTCCAATATGGATTCATGTAGTTGGAACTCTAAATCAAACACGGTTTGTGCTAGCTCTTTGAAACTTGACACAATAAAGTAGTTCCAAGTTTTATCTCTATGGTTTGTTTCCTATTGATGTAGCCCTAAGCAGAGACTTGCACAAATCACTTTCATGGAAAGGGGTTGCCAAGCTTCCAAAAAACTACGAGTTTCCTGAAATCTTAGCACACATTTTTTCACCCAATCATGATGGCGCTTACAGGTAATGATCAGTACCCCAATGCCACTGGGCTCACCAAATTTCGTTCTTCTAGGTTAAACCGTTCGTTGGCAGTAACAGTTTTAATTTTTAGGTTTCACTCTGTTTTCTCCTATATGGATACATGTAGTTGGAACTCTAAATCAAGTACGGTTTGTGCTAGCTCTTTGAAACTTGACACAATAAAGTAGTTCCAAGTTCTATCTCTATGGTTTGTTTCCTATTGATGTAGCCCTAAGCAGAGAACAGCGCAAATCACTTTCAGGGAAAGGGGTTGCCAAGCTTCCAAAAAACTACGAGTTTCCTGAAATCTCAGCACATATTTTTTCACCCAATCTTGATGACACTTTCAGGTAATGATCAGTACCCAATCCCACTTGGCTCACCAAATTTGGTTCTTCTAGGTTAAACCGTTCGTTGGCAGTAACAGTTTTAATTTTTAGGTTTCACTCTGTTTTCTCCTCTATGGATACATGTAGTTGGAACTCTAAATCAAACACGGTTTGTGCTAGCTCTTTGAAACTTGACACAATAAAGTAGTTCCAAGTTCTATCTCTATGGTTTGTTTCCTATTGATGTAGCCCTAAGCAGAGACTGGCGCAAATCCCTTTCATGGAAAGGGTTGGCCAAGCTTCCAAAGAACTACAAGTTTCCTGAAATCTCAGCACACATTTTTTCACCCAATCTTGGTGACCCTTTCAGGTAACGATCAGTACCCGAATCCCACTTGGCTAACCAAATTTCATTCTTCTAGGTTAAACCGTTCGTTGGCAGTAACAGTTTTAATTTTTAGGTTTCACTCTCTTTTCTCCTATATGGATACATGTAGTTGGAACTCTAAATCAAACACGGTTTGTGCTAGCTCTTTGAAACCTGACACAATAAAGTAGTTCCAAGTTCTGTCTCTATGGTTTGTTTCCTATTGATATAGCCCTAAGCAGAGACCAGCGCAAATCACTTTCATGGAAAGGGGTTGCCAAGCTTCCAAAAAACTAAGAGTTTCGTGAAATCTCAGCACACGTTTTTTCACCCAAACTTGATGACACTTTCAGGTATTGATCAGTACCCCAATCCCACTTGGCACACCAAATTTCGTTCTTCTAGGTTAAACCGTTCCTTGGCAGTAACGGTTTTAATTTTTAGGTTTCACTCTGTTTTCTCCTTTATGGAAACATGTATTTGGGACTCTAAATCAAACACGGTTTGTGCTAGCTCTTTGAAAGTTGACACAATAAAGTACTCCCACGTTCTACCTCTATGGTTTGTTTCCTATTGATGTAGTCCTAAGTAGAGACTGGCGAAAAATCACTTTCGTGGAAAGGGGTTGCCAAGCTTCCAAAAAACTACAAGTTTCCTGAAATCTCAGCACAAATTTTTTCACCCAAACTTGATGACACATACATGTCATGATCAGTACACCAATGTCACTTGGCTCACCAAATTTCGTTCTTCTAGGTAAACCGTTCGTTTTCAGTAACAGTTTTAATTTTTAGGTTTCACTCTGTTTTCTCCTATATGTATACATGTAGTTGGAACTCTAAACCAAACACGGTTTGTACTAGCTCTTTGAAATTGACACAATAAAGTAGTTACAAGTTCTATCTCTATGGTTTGTTTCCTATTGATGTAGCCCTAAGCAGAGACCGGCGCAAATCACTTTCATGGAAAGGGTTGGCCAAGCTTCCAAAAAACTACGAGTTTCCTGAAATCTCAGCACACATTTTTTCACCCAATCTTGGTGACCCTTTCAGGTAACGATCAGTACCCGAATCCCACTTGGCTAACCAAATTTCGTTCTTCTAGGTTAAACCGTTCGTTGGCAGTAACAGTTTTAATTTTTAGGTTTCACTCTGTTTTCTCCTATATGGATACATGTAGTTGGAACTCTAAATCAAACACGGTTTGTGCTAGCTCTTTGAAACTTGACAAAATAAAGTAGTTCCAAGTTCTGTCTCTATGGTTTGTTTCCTATTGATATAGCCCTAAGGACAGACTAGCGCAAATAACTTTCATGGAAAGGGATTGCCAAGCTTCCAAAAAACTAAGAGTTTCGTGAAATCTCAGCACACGTTTTTTCACCCAAACTTGATGACACTTTCAGGTAATGATCAGTACCCCAATCACACTTGGCTCACCAAATTTCGTTCTTCTAGGTTAAACTGTTTGTTGGCAGTAACAGTTTTAATTTTTAGGTTTCACTCTGTTTTCTCCTATATGGATACATGTAGTTGGAACTCTAAATCAAACACGGTTTGTGCTAGCTCTTTGAAACTTGACACAATAAATAGTTCCAAGTTCTGTCTCTATAGTTTGTTTTCTATTGATGTAGCCCTAAGCAGAGACTGGCGCAAATCACTTTCATAGAAAGGGGTTGCCAAGCTTCCAAAAAACTACGAGTTTCCTGAAATCTCAGCACATATTTTTTCACCCAATCTTGATGACACTTTCAGGTAATGATCAGTACCCCAATCCCACTTGGCTCACCAAATTTCGTTCTTCTAGGTTAAACCGTTCGTTGGCAGTAACAGTTTTAATTTTTAGGTTTCACTCTGTTTTCTCCTCTATGGATACATGTAGTTGGAACTCTAAATCAAACACGGTTTGTGCTAGCTCTTTGAAACTTGACACAATAAATTAGTTACAAGTTCTATCTCTATGGTTTGTTTCCTATTGATGTAGCCCTAAGCAGAGACCCGCGCAAATCACTTTCATGGAAAGGGGTTGCCAAGCTTCCAAAAAACTACGAGTTTCCTGAAGTCGCAGCACACATTTTTACACCCAATCTTGATGACACTTTCAGGTAATGATCAGTACCCCAATCCCACTTGGCTCACCAAATTTCGTTCTTCTAGGTTAAACCATTCGTTGGCAGTAACAGTATTAATTTTTAGGTTTCACTCTGTTTTCTCCAATATGGATTCATGTAGTTGGAACTCTAAATCAAACACGGTTTGTGCTAGCTCTTTGAAACTTGACACAATAAAGTAGTTCCAAGTTTTATCTCTATGGTTTGTTTCCTATTGATGTAGCCCTAAGCAGAGACTTGCACAAATCACTTTCATGGAAAGGGGTTGCCAAGCTTCCAAAAAACTACGAGTTTCCTGAAATCTTAGCACACATTTTTTCACCCAATCATGATGGCGCTTACAGGTAATGATCAGTACCCCAATGCCACTGGGCTCACCAAATTTCGTTCTTCTAGGTTAAACCGTTCGTTGGCAGTAACAGTTTTAATTTTTAGGTTTCACTCTGTTTTCTCCTATATGGATACATGTAGTTGGAACTCTAAATCAAGTACGGTTTGTGCTAGCTCTTTGAAACTTGACACAATAAAGTAGTTCCAAGTTCTATCTCTATGGTTTGTTTCCTATTGATGTAGCCCTAAGCAGAGAACAGCGCAAATCACTTTCAGGGAAAGGGGTTGCCAAGCTTCCAAAAAACTACGAGTTTCCTGAAATCTCAGCACATATTTTTTCACCCAATCTTGATGACACTTTCAGGTAATGATCAGTACCCAATCCCACTTGGCTCACCAAATTTCGTTCTTCTAGGTTAAACCGTTCGTTGGCAGTAACAGTTTTAATTTTTAGGTTTCACTCTGTTTTCTCCTCTATGGATACATGTAGTTGGAACTCTAAATCAAACACGGTTTGTGCTAGCTCTTTGAAACTTGACACAATAAAGTAGTTCCAAGTTCTATCTCTATGGTTTGTTTCCTATTGATGTAGCCCTAAGCAGAGACTGGCGCAAATCCCTTTCATGGAAAGGGTTGGCCAAGCTTCCAAAGAACTACAAGTTTCCTGAAATCTCAGCACACATTTTTTCACCCAATCTTGGTGACCCTTTCAGGTAACGATCAGTACCCGAATCCCACTTGGCTAACCAAATTTCATTCTTCTAGGTTAAACCGTTCGTTGGCAGTAACAGTTTTAATTTTTAGGTTTCACTCTCTTTTCTCCTATATGGATACATGTAGTTGGAACTCTAAATCAAACACGGTTTGTGCTAGCTCTTTGAAACCTGACACAATAAAGTAGTTCCAAGTTCTGTCTCTATGGTTTGTTTCCTATTGATATAGCCCTAAGCAGAGACCAGCGCAAATCACTTTCATGGAAAGGGGTTGCCAAGCTTCCAAAAAACTAAGAGTTTCGTGAAATCTCAGCACACGTTTTTTCACCCAAACTTGATGACACTTTCAGGTAATGATCAGTACCCCAATCCCACTTGGCACACCAAATTTCGTTCTTCTAGGTTAAACCGTTCCTTGGCAGTAACAGTTTTAATTTTTAGGTTTCACTCTGTTTTCTCCTTTATGGAAACATGTATTTGGGACTCTAAATCAAACACGGTTTGTGCTAGCTCTTTGAAAGTTGACACAATAAAGTACTCCCACGTTCTACCTCTATGGTTTGTTTCCTATTGATGTAGTCCTAAGTAGAGACTGGCGAAAAATCACTTTCGTGGAAAGGGGTTGCCAAGCTTCCAAAAAACTACAAGTTTCCTGAAATCTCAGCACAAATTTTTTCACCCAAACTTGATGACACATACATGTCATGATCAGTACACCAATGTCACTTGGCTCACCAAATTTCGTTCTTCTAGGTAAACCGTTCGTTTTCAGTAACAGTTTTAATTTTTAGGTTTCACTCTGTTTTCTCCTATATGGATACATGTAGTTGGAACTCTAAACCAAACACGGTTTGTACTAGCTCTTTGAAATTGACACAATAAAGTAGTTACAAGTTCTATCTCTATGGTTTGTTTCCTATTGATGTAGCCCTAAGCAGAGACCGGCGCAAATCACTTTCATGGAAAGGGTTGGCCAAGCTTCCAAAAAACTACGAGTTTCCTGAAATCTCAGCACACATTTTTTCACCCAATCTTGGTGACCCTTTCAGGTAACGATCAGTACCCGAATCCCACTTGGCTAACCAAATTTCGTTCTTCTAGGTTAAACCGTTCGTTGGCAGTAACAGTTTTAATTTTTAGGTTTCACTCTGTTTTCTCCTATATGGATACATGTAGTTGGAACTCTAAATCAAACACGGTTTGTGCTAGCTCTTTGAAACTTGACAAAATAAAGTAGTTCCAAGTTCTGTCTCTATGGTTTGTTTCCTATTGATATAGCCCTAAGGACAGACTAGCGCAAATAACTTTCATGGAAAGGGGTTGCCAAGCTTCCAAAAAACTAAGAGTTTCGTGAAATCTCAGCACACGTTTTTTCACCCAAACTTGATGACACTTTCAGGTAATGATCAGTACCCCAATCACACTTGGCTCACCAAATTTCGTTCTTCTAGGTTAAACTGTTTGTTGGCAGTAACAGTTTTAATTTTTAGGTTTCACTCTGTTTTCTCCTATATGGATACATGTAGTTGGAACTCTAAATCAAACACGGTTTGTGCTAGCTCTTTGAAACTTGACACAATAAATAGTTCCAAGTTCTGTCTCTATAGTTTGTTTTCTATTGATGTAGCCCTAAGCAGAGACTGGCGCAAATCACTTTCATAGAAAGGGGTTGCCAAGCTTCCAAAAAACTACGAGTTTCCTGAAATCTCAGCACATATTTTTTCACCCAATCTTGATGACACTTTCAGGTAATGATCAGTACCCCAATCCCACTTGGCTCACCAAATTTCGTTCTTCTAGGTTAAACCGTTCGTTGGCAGTAACAGTTTTAATTTTTAGGTTTCACTCTGTTTTCTCCTCTATGGATACATGTAGTTGGAACTCTAAATCAAACACGGTTTGTGCTAGATCTTTGAAACTTGACACAATAAATTAGTTACAAGTTCTATCTCTATGGTTTGTTTCCTATTGATGTAGCCCTAAGCAGAGACCGGCGCAAATCACTTTCATGGAAAGGGGTTGCCAAGCTTCCAAAAAACTACGAGTTTCCTGAAGTCGCAGCACACATTTTTACACCCAATCTTGATGACACTTTCAGGTAATGATCAGTACCCCAATCCCACTTGGCTCACCAAATTTCGTTCTTCTAGGTTAAACCGTTCGTTGGCAGTAACAGTTTTAATTTTTAGGTTTCACTCTGTTTTCTCGTATATGGATACATGTAGTTAGAACTCTAAATCAAACACGGTTTGCGCTAGCTCTTGGAAATTTGACACAAAACAGTAGATCCCAGTTCTATCTCTATGGTTTGTTTCTTATTGATGTAGCCCTAAGCATAGAACGGCGCAAATCTCTTTCAGGGAAAGGTGTTGCCAAGCTACCAAAAAACTACGATTTTCCTGAAATCTCAACACACATTTTTTCCCCCAATTTTAATGACACTTTCAGGTAATGATCAGTACCCAATCCCACTTGGCTCACCAGATTTCGTTCTTCTAGGTTCAACCGATGTTGTCAGTAACAGTTTTAATTTTTAGGTTTCACTCTGTTTTCTCCTATATGGATACATGTAGTTGGAACTCTAAACCAAACACGGTTTGGGCAAGCTCTTTGAAACTTGACACAATAAAGTAGTTCCAAGTTATATCTGTATGGTTTGTTTCCTATTGATGTAGCCGTAAGTAGAGACAGGCGCAAATCACTTTCATGGAAATGGGTTGCGAAGCTTCCAAAAAACTACGAGTTTCCTGAAATCTCAGCACACATTTTTTCTCCCAATCTTGATGACACTTACAGGTAATGATCAGTACCCGAATGCCACTTGGCTCACCAAATTTCGTTCTTCTAGGTTAAACCGTTCGTTGGCAGTAACAGTTTTAATTTTTAGGTTTCACTCTGTTTTCTCCTATATGGATACATGTAGTTGGAACTCTAAACCAAACACGGTTTGTACTAGCTCTTTGAAATTGACACAATAAAGTAGTTACAAGTTCTATCTCTATGGTTTGTTTCCTATTGATGTAGCCCTAAGCAGAGACCGGCACAAATCACTTTCATGGAAAGGGTTTGCCAAGCTTCCAAAAAACTACGAGATTCCTGAAATCTCAGCACATATTTTTTCACCCAATCTTGATGACACTTACATTTCATGATCAGTACACCAATGTCACTTGGCTCACCAAATTTCGTTCTTCTAGGTTAAACCGTTCGTTGGCAGTAATAGTTTTAATTTTTAGGTTTCACTCTGTTTTCTCCTCTATGGATACATGTAGTTGGAACTCTAAATCAAACACGGTTTGTGCTAGCTCTTTGAAACTTGACACAATAAAGTAGTTCCAAGTTCTATCTCTATGGTTTGTTTCCTATTGATGTAGCCCTAAGCAGAGACTGGCGCAAATCCCTTTCATGGAAAGGGTTGGCCAAGCTTCCAAAAAACTACGAGTTTCCTGAAATCTCAGCACACATTTTTTCACCCAATCTTGGTGACCCTTTCAGGTAACGATCAGTACCCGAATCCCACTTGGCTAACCAAATTTCGTTCTTCTAGGTTAAACCGTTCGTTGGCAGTAACAGTTTTAATTTTTAGGTTTCACTCTGTTTTCTCCTATATGGATACATGTAGTTGGAACTCTAAATCAAACACGGATTGTGCTAGCTGTTTGAAACTTGACACAATAAAGTAGTTCCAAGTTCTGTCTCTATGGTTTGTTTCCTATTGATATAGCCCTAAGCAGAGACCAGCGCAAATCACTTTCATGGAAAGGGGTTGCCAAGCTTCCAAAAAACTAAGAGTTTCGTGAAATCTCAGCACACGTTTTTTCACCCAAACTTGATGACACTTTCAGGTAATGATCAGTACCCCAATCACACTTGGCTCACCAAATTTCGTTCTTCTAGGTTAAACTGTTCGTTGGCAGTAACAGTTTTAATTTTTAGGTTTCACTCTGTTTTCTCCTATATGGATACATGTAGTTGGAACTCTAAATCAAACACGGTTTGTGCTAGCTCTTTGAAACTTGACACAATAAATAGTTCCAAGTTCTGTCTCTATGGTTGTTTCCTATTGATGTAGCCCTAAGCAGAGACTGGCGCAAATCACTTTCATAGAAAGGGGTTGCCAAGCTTCCAAAAAACTACGAGTTTCCTGAAATCTCAGCACACATTTTTTCACCCAATTTTAATGACACTTTCAGGTAATGATCAGTACCCAATCCCACTTGGCTCACCAGATTTCGTTCTTCTAGGTTCAACCGATGTTGGCAGTAACAGTTTTAATTTTTAGGTTTCACTCTGTTTTCTCCTATATGGATACATGTAGTTGGAACTCTAAATCAAACACGGATTGGGCAAGCTCTTTGAAACTTGACACAATAAAGTAGTTCCAAGTTATATCTGTATGGTTTGTTTCCTATTGATGTAGCCCTAAGTAGAGACAGGCGCAAATCACTTTCATGGAAATGGGTTGCGAAGCTTCCAAAAAACTACGAGTTTCCTGAAATCTCAGCACACATTTTTTCTCCCAATGTTGATGACACTTACAGGTAATGATCAGTACCCCAATGCCACTTGGCTCACCAAATTTCGTTCATCTAGGTTAAACCGTTCATAGGCAGTAACAGTTTTAATTTTTAGGTTTCACTCTGTTTTCTCCTATATGGATACATGTAGTTGGAACTCTAAACCAAACACGGTTTGTACTAGCTCTTTGAAATTGACACAATAAAGTAGTTACAAGTTCTATCTCTATGGTTTGTTTCCTATTGATGTAGCCCTAAGCAGAGACCGGCGCAAATCACTTTCATGGAAAGGGTTTGCCAAGCTTCCAAAAAACTACGAGTTTCCTGAAATCTCAGCACATATTTTTTCACCCAATCTTGATGACACTTACATTTCATGATCAGTACACCAATGTCACTTGGCTCACCAAATTTCGTTCTTCTAGGTTAAACCGTTCGTTGGCAGTAACAGTTTTAATTTTTAGGTTTCACTCTGTTTTCTCCTATGTGGATACATGTATTTGGAACTCTAAATCAAACACGGTTTGTACTAGCTCTTTGAAACTTGACACAATAAAGTAGTTCCAAGTTCTATCTCTATGGTTTGTTTCCTATTGATGTAGCCCTAAGCAGAGAACAGCGCAAATCACTTTCATGGAAAGGGGTTGCCATGCTTCCAAAAAACTACGAGTTTCCTGAAATCTCAGCACACATTTTTTCACCCAATCTTGGTGACCCTTTCAGGTAACGATCAGTACCCGAATCCCACTTGGCTAACCAAATTTCGTTCTTCTAGGTTAAACCGTTCGTTGGCAGTAACAGTTTTAATTTTTAGGTTTCACTCTGTTTTCTCCTATATGGATACATGTATTTGGAACTCTAAATCAAACACGGTTTGTGCTAGCTGTTTGAAACTTGACACAATAAAGTAGTTCCAAGTTCTGTCTCTATGGTTTGTTTCCTATTGATATAGCCCTAAGCAGAGACCAGCGCAAATCACTTTCATGGAAAGGGGTTGCCAAGCTTCCAAAAAACTAAGAGTTTCGTGAAATCTCAGCACACGTTTTTTCACCCAAACTTGATGACACTTTCAGGTAATGATCAGTACCCCAATCACACTTGGCTCACCAAATTTCGTTCTTCTAGGTTAAACTGTTCGTTGGCAGTAACAGTTTTAATTTTTAGGTTTCACTCTGTTTTCTCCTATATGGATACATGTAGTTGGAACTCTAAATCAAACACGGTTTGTGCTAGCTCTTTGAAACTTGACACAATAAATAGTTCCAAGTTCTGTCTCTATGGTTTGTTTCCTATTGATGTAGCCCTAAGCAGAGACTGGCGCAAATCACTTTCATATAAAGGGGTTGCCAAGCTTCCAAAAAACTACGAGTTTCCTGAAATCTCAGCACACATTTTTTCACCCAATTTTAATGACACTTTCAGGTAATGATCAGTACCCAATCCCACTTGGCTCACCAGATTTCGTTCTTCTAGGTTCAACCGATGTTGGCAGTAACAGTTTTAATTTTTAGGTTTCACTCTGTTTTCTCCTATATGGATACATGTAGTTGCAACTCTAAATCAAACACGGTTTGGGCAAGCTCTTTGAAACTTGACACAATAAAGTAGTTCCAAGTTATATCTCTATGGTTTGTTTCCTATTGATGTAGCCCTAAGTAGAGACAGGCGCAAATCACTTTCATGGAAATGGGTTGCGAAGCTTCCAAAAAACTACGAGTTTCCTGAATCTCAGCACACATTTTTCACGCAATCTTGATGACACTTACATGTCATGATCAGTACACCAATGTCACTTGGCTCACCAAATTTCGTTCTTCTAGGTTAAACCGTTCGTTGGCAGTAACAGTTTTAATTTTTAGGTTTCACTCTGTTTTCTCCTATGTGGATACATGTAGTTGGAACTCTAAATCAAACACGGTTTGTACTAGCTCTTTGAAACTTGACACAATAAAGTAGTTTCAAGTTCTATCTCTATGGTTTGTTTCCTATTGATGTAGCCCTAAGCAGAGAACGGCGCAAATCACTTTCATGGAAAGGGGTTGCCAAGCTTCCAAAAAACTACGTGTTTCCTGAAATCTCAGCACATATTTTTTCAGCCAATCTTGATGACACATACATGTCATGATCAGTACACCAATGTCACTCGGCTCACCAAATTTCGTTCTTCTAGGTTAAACCGTTCGTTGGCAGTAACAGTTTTAATTTTTAGGTTTCACTCTGTTTTCTCCTATATGGATACATGTAGTTGGAACTCTAAATCAAACACGGTTTGTGCTAGCTCTTTGAAACTTGACACAATAAAGTAGATCCAAGTTCTATCCCTATGGTTTGTTTCCTATTGATATAGCGCTAAGCAGAGACTGGCACAAATCCCTTTCATTGAAAGGGTTGGCCAAGCTTCCAAAAAACTACGATTTTCCTGAAATCTCAGCACACATTTTTCACCCAATCTTGGTGACACTTTCAGGTAATGATCAGTACCCAATCCCACTTGGCTCACCAAATTTCGTTTTTCTAGGTTAAACAGTTCGTTGGCAGTAACAGTTTTAATTTTTAGGTTTCACTCTGTTTTCTCCTATATGGATACATGTAGTTGGAACTCTAAATCAAACACGGTTTGTGCTAGCTCTTTGAAACTTGACACAATAAAGTAGTTCCAAGTTCTATCTCTATGGTTTGTTTCCTATTGATGTAGCCCTAAGCAGAGACTTGCGCAAAGCACTTTCATGGAAAGGGTTGGCCAAGCTTCCAAAAAACTACGAGTTTCCTGAAATCTCAGCACACATTTTTTCACCCAATCTTGATGACACTTACATGTCATGATCAGTACACCAATGTCACTTGGATCACTAAATTTCGTTCTTCTAGGTTAAACCGTTCGTTGGCAGTAACAGTTTTAATTTTTAGGTTTCACTCTGTTTTCTCCTATATGGATACATGTATTTGGAACTCTAAATCAAACCTGGTTTGTGCTAGCTCTTTGAAACTTGACACAATAAAGTAGTTCCAAGTTCTATCTCTATGTATTGTTTCCTATGGATGTAGTCCTAAGCAGAGACTGGCGCAAATCACTTTTATGGAAAGGGGTTGCCAAGCTTCCAAAAATCTACGAGTTTCCTGAAATCTCACCACATATTTTTTCACCCAATCTTGATGACACTTACATGTCATGATCAGTACACCAATGTCACTTGGCTCACCAAATTTCGTTCTTCTAGGTTAAACCGTTCGTTGGCAGTAAGAGTTTTAATTTTTAGGTTTCACTCTGTTTTCTCCTATATGGATACATGTAGTTGGAACTCTAAATCAAACACGGTTTGTGCTAGATCTTTGAAACTTGACACAATAAAGTAGTTCCAAGTTCTGTCTCTATGGTTTGTTTCCTATTGATGTAGCCCTAAGCAGAGACTTGCGCAAAGCACTTTCATGGAAAGGGTTGGCCAAGCTTCCAAAAAACTACGAGTTTCCTGAAATCTCAGCACACATTTTTTCACCCAATCTTGATGACACTTTCAGGTATGATCAGTACCCCAATCCAACTTGGCTCACCAAATTTCGTTTTTCTATGTTAAACCGTTCGTTGGCAGTAACAGTTTTAATTTTTAGGTTTCACTCTGTTTTCTCCTATATGGATACATGTAGTTGGAACTCTAAATCAAACACGGTTTGTGCTAGCTCTTTGAAACTTGACACAATAAAGTAGTTCCAAGTTCTATCTCTATGGTTTGTTTCCTATTGATGTAGCCCTAAGCAGAGACTTGCGCAAAGCACTTTCATGGAAAGGGTTGGCCAAGCTTCCAAAAAACTACGAGTTTCCTGAAATCTCAGCACACATTTTTTCACCCAATCTTGATGACACTTACATGTCATGATCAGTACACCAATGTCACTTGGATCACCAAATTTCGTTCTTCTAGGTTAAACCGTTCGTTGGCAGTAACAGTTTTAATTTTTAGGTTTCACTCTGTTTTCTCCTATATGGATACATGTATTTGGAACTCTAAATCAAACCTGGTTTGTGCTAGCTCTTTGAAACTTGACACAATAAAGTAGTTCCAAGTTCTATCTCTATGTATTGTTTCCTATTGATGTAGTCCTAAGCAGAGACTGGCGCAAATCACTTTTATGGAAAGGGGTTGCCAAGCTTCCAAAAATCTACGAGTTTCCTGAAATCTCACCACACATTTTTTCACCCAATCTTGATGACACTTACATGTCATGATCAGTACACCAATGTCACTTGGCTCACCAAATTTTGTTCTTCTAGGTTAAACCGTTCGTTGGCAGTAACAGTTTTAATTTTTAGGTTTCACTCTGTTTTCTCCTATATGGATACATGTATTTGGAACTCTAAATCAAACACGGTTTGTGCTAGATCTTTGAAACTTGACACAATAAAGTAGTTCCAAGTTCTGTCTCTATGGTTTGTTTCCTATTGATGTAGCCCTAAGCAGAGACTTGTGCAAAGCACTTTCATGGAAAGGGTTGGCCAAGCTTCCAAAAAACTACGAGTTTCCTGAAATCTCAGCACACATTTTTTCACCCAATCTTGATGACACTTTCAGGTATGATCAGTACCCCAATCCCACTTGGCTCACCAAATTTCGTTTTTCTATGTTAAACCGTTCGTTGGCAGTAACAGTTTTAATTTTTAGGTTTCACTCTGTTTTCTCCTATATGGATACATGTAGTTGGAACTCTAAATCAAACACGGTTTGTGCTAGCTCTTTGAAACTTGACAGAATAAAGTATTTCCAAGTTCTATCTCTATGGTTTGTTTCCTATTGATGTATACCTAAGCAGAGACCGGCACAAATCACTTTCATGGAAAAGGGTTGCCAAGCTTCCAAAAAACTAAGAGTTTCCTGAAATCTCAGCACACATTTTTTCACCCAATCTTGATGACAATTTCAGGTAATGATCAGTACCCCAATCACACTTGGCTCACCAAATTTCGTTCTTCTAGGTTAAACCATTCGTTGGCAGTAACAGTTTTAATTTTTAGGTTTCACTCTGTTTTTTCCTATATGGATACATGTAGTTGGAACTCTAAATCAAACATGGTTTGTGCTAGCTCTTTGAAACTTGACACAATAAAGTAGTTCCAAGTTCTATCTCTATGGTTTGTTTCCTATTGATGTAGCTTTAAGCAGAGACCGGCGCTAATCACTTTCATATAAAGGGGTTGCGAAGCTTCCAAAAATCTACGAGTTTCCTGAAATCTCAGCACACATTTTTCTCCCAATCTTGATGACACTTACAGGTAATGATCAGTACCCCAATGCCACTTGGCTCACCAAATTTCGTTCTTCTAGGTTAAACCGTTCGTTGGTAGTAACAGTTTTAATTTTTAGGTTTCACTCTGTTTTCTCCTCTATGGATACATGTAGTTGGAACTCTAAATCAAACACGGTTTGTGCTAGCTCTTTGAAACTTGACACAATAAATAAGTTACAAGTTCTATCTCTATGTTTTGTTTCCTATTGATGTAGCCCTAAGCAGAGACCGGCGCAAATCACTTTCATGGAAAGGGGTTGCCAAGCTTCCAAAAAACTACGAGTTTCCTGAAGTCGCAGCACACATTTTTACACCCAATCTTGATGACACTTTCAGGTAATGATCAGTACCCCAATCCCAATTGGCTCACCAAATTTCGTTCTTCTAGGTTAAACCGTTCGTTGGCAGTAACAGTTTTAATTTTTAGGTTTCACTCTGTTTTCTCGTATATGGATACATGTAGTTGGAACTCTAAATCAAACACGGTTTGCGCTAGCTCTTGGAAATTTGACACAAAACAGTAGATCCAAGTTCTATCTCTATGGTTTGTTTCTTATTGATGTAGCCCTAAGCATAGAACGGCGCAAATCTCTTTCATGGAAAGGTGTTGCCAAGCTACCAAAAAACTATGATTTTCCTGAAATCTCAGCACACATTTTTTCACCCAATTTTAATGACACTTTCAGGTAAAGATCAGTACCCAATCCCACTTGGCTCACCAGATTTCGTTCTTCTAGGTTCAACCGATGTTGGCAGTAACAGTTTTAAATTTTAGGTTTCACTCTGTTTTCTCCTATATGGATACATGTAGTTGCAACTCTAAATCAAACACGGTTTGGGCAAGCTCTTTGAAACTTGACACAATAAAGTAGTTCCAAGTTATATCTCTATGGTTTGTTTCCTATTGATGTAGCCCTAAGTAGAGACAGGCGCAAATCACTTTCATGGAAATGGGTTGCGAAGCTTCCAAAAAACTACGAGTTTCCTGAAATCTCAGCACACATTTTTTCTCCCAATCTTAATGACACTTACAGGTAATGATCAGTACCCCAATGCCACTTGGCTCACCAAATTTCGTTCTTCTACGTTAAACTGTTCATTGGCAGTAACAGTTTTAATTTTTAGGTTTCACTCTGTTTTCTCCTATATGGATACATTTAGTTGGAACTCTAAACCAAACACGGTTTCTACTAGCTCTTTGAAATTGACACAATAAAGTTGTTACAAGTTCTATCTCTATGGTTTGTTTCCTATTGATGTAGCCCTAAGCAGAGCCCGGCGCAAATCACTTTCATGGAAAGGGGTTGCCAAGCTTCCAAAAAACTACGAGTTTCCTGAAATCTCAGCACACATTTTCTCACCCAATCTTGATGAAACTTACATGTCATGATCAGTAAACCAATGTCACTTGGCTCACCAAATTTCGTTCTTCTAGGTTAAACCGTTCGTTGGCAGCAACAGTTTTAATTTTTAGGTTTCACTCTGTTTTCTCCTATGTGGATACATGTAGTTGGAACTCTAAATCAAACACGGTTTGTACTAGCTCTTTCAAACTTGACACAATAAAGTAGTTCCAAGTTCTATCTCTATGGTTTGTTTCCTATTGATGTAGCCCTAAGCAGAGAACGGCGCAAAGCACTTTCATGGAAAGGGGTTGCCAAGCTTCCAAAAAACTACGTGTTTCCTGAAAACTCAGCACATATTTTTTCACCCAATCTTGATGACACATACATGTCCTGATCAGTACACCAATGTCACTCGGCTCACCAAATTTCGTTCTTCTAGGTTAAACCGTTCGTTGGCAGTAACAGTTTTAATTTTTAGGTTTCACTCTGTTTTCTCCTATATGGATACATGTAGTTGGAACTCTAAATCAAACACGGTTTGTGCTAGCTCTTTGAAACTTGACACAATAAAGTAGATCCAAGTTCTATCCCTATGGTTTGTTTCCTATTGATGTAGCCCTAAGCAGAGACTGGCACAAATCCCTTTCATTGAAAGGGTTGGCCAAGCTTCCAAAAAACTACGATTTTCCTGAAATCTCAGCACACATTTTTTCACCCAATCTTGGTGACACTTTCAGGTAACTGTCAGTACCCGAATCCAACTTGGCTCACCAAATTTCATTTTTCTAGGTTAAACCGTTCGTTGGCAGTAACAGTTTTAATTTTTAGGTTTCACTCTGTTTTCTCCTATATGGATACATGTAGTTGGAACTCTAAATCAAACACGGTTTGTGCTAGCTCTTTGAAACTTGACACAATAAAGTAGATCCAAGTTCTATCCCTATGGTTTGTTTCCTATTGATGTAGCCCTAAGCAGAGACTGGCACAAATCCCTTTCATTGAAAGGGTTGGCCAAGCTTCCAAAAAACTACGATTTTCCTGAAATCTCAGCACACATTTTTTCACCCAATCTTGGTGACACTTTCAGGTAACTGTCAGTACCCGAATCCAACTTGGCTCACCAAATTTCATTTTTCTAGGTTAAACCGTTCGTTGGCAGTAACAGTTTTAATTTTTAGGTTTCACTCTGTTTTCTCCTATATGGATACATGTAGTTGGAACTCTAAATCAAACACGGTTTGTGCTAGCTCTTTGAAACTTGACACAATAAAGTAGATCCAAGTTCTATCTATGGTTTGTTTCCTATTGATGTAGCCCTAAGCAGAGACTTGCGCAAAGCACTTTCATGGAAAGGGTTGGCCAAGCTTCCAAAAAACTACGAGTTTCCTGAAATCTCAGCACACATTTTTTCACCCAATCTTGATCACACTTACATGTCATGATCAGTACACCAATGTCACTTGGATCACCAAATTTCGTTCTTCTAGGTTAAACCGTTCGTTGGCAGTAACAGTTTTAATTTTTAGGTTTCACTCTGTTTTCTCCTATATGGATACATGTATTTGGAACTCTAAATCAAACACGGTTTGTGCTAGCTCTTTGAAACTTGACACAATAAATAAGTTACAAGTTCTATCTCTATGTTTTGTTTCCTATTGATGTAGCCCTAAGCAGAGACCGGCGCAAATCACTTTCATGGAAAGGGGTTGCCAAGCTTCCAAAAAACTACTTGTTTCCTGAAGTCGCAGCACACATTTTTACACCCAATCTTGATGACACTTTCAGGTAATGATCAGTACCCCAATCCCACTTGGCTCACCAAATTTCGTTCTTCTAGGTTAAACCGTTCGTTGGCAGTAACAGTTTTAATTTTTAGGTTTCACTCTGTTTTCTCGTATATGGATACATGTAGTTGGAACTCTAAATCAAACACGGTTTGCGCTAGCTCTTGGAAATTTGACACAAAACAGTAGATCCAAGTTCTATCTCTATGGTTTGTTTCTTATTGATGTAGCCCTAAGCATAGAACGGCGCAAATCTCTTTCATGGAAAGGTGTTGCCAAGCTACCAAAAAACTATGATTTTCCTGAAATCTCAGCACACATTTTTTCACCCAATTTTAATGACACTTTCAGGTAAAGATCAGTACCCAATCCCACTTGGCTCACCAGATTTCGTTCTTCTAGGTTCAACCGATGTTGGCAGTAACAGTTTTAATTTTTAGGTTTCACTCTGTTTTCTCCTATATGGATACATGTAGTTGCAACTCTAAATCAAACACGGTTTGGGCAAGCTCTTTGAAACTTGACACAATAAAGTAGTTCCAAGTTATATCTCTATGGTTTGTTTCCTATTGATGTAGCCCTAAGTAGAGACAGGCGCAAATCACTTTCATGGAAATGGGTTGCGGAGCTTCCAAAAAACTACGAGTTTCCTGAAATCTCAGCACACATTTTTTCTCCCAATCTTGATGACACTTACAGGTAATGATCAGTACCCCAATGCCACTTGGCTCACCAAACTTCGTTCTTCTAGGTTAAACCGTTCATTGGCAGTAACAGTTTTAATTTTTAGGTTTCACTCTGTTTTCTCCTATATGGATACATGTATTTGGAACTGTAAATCAAACCTGGTTTGTGCTAGCTCTTTGAAACTTGACACAATAAAGTAGTTCCAAGATCTATCTCTATGTATTGTTTCCTATTGATGTAGTCCTAAGCAGAGACTGGCGCAAATCACTTTTATGGAAAGGGGTTGCCAATCTTCCAAAAATCTACGAGTTTCCTGAAATCTCACCACACATTTTTTCACCCAATCTTGATGACACTTACATGTCATGATCAGTACACCAATGTCACTTGGCTCACCAAATTTCGTTCTTCTAGGTTAAACCGTTCGTTGGCAGTAAGAGTTTTAATTTTTAGGTTTCACTCTGTTTTCTCCTATATGGATACATGTAGTTGGAACTCTAAATCAAACACGGTTTGTGCTAGCTCTTTGAAACTTGACACAATAAATTAGATCCAAGTTCTATCCCTATGGTTTGTTTCCTATTGATATAGCGCTAAGCAGAGACTGGCACAAATCCCTTTCATTGAAAGGGTTGGCCAAGCTTCCAAAAAACTACGATTTTCCTGAAATCTCAGCACACATTTTTCACCCAATCTTGGTGACACTTTCAGGTAACTGTCAGTACCCGAATCCAACTTGGCTCACCAAATTTCGTTTTTCTAGGTTAAAAAGTTCGTTGGCAGTAACAGTTTTAATTTTTAGGTTTCACTCTGTTTTCTCCTATATGGATACATGTAGTTGGAACTCTAAATCAAACACGGTTTGTGCTAGCTCTTTGAAACTTGACACAATAAAGTAGTTCCAAGTTCTATCTCTATGGTTTGTTTCCTATTGATGTAGCCCTAAGCAGAGACTTGCGCAAAGCACTTTCATGGAAAGGGTTGGCCAAGCTTCCAAAAAACTACGAGTTTCCTGAAATCTCAGCACACATTTTTTCACCCAATCTTGATGACACTTACATGTCATGATCAGTACACCAATGTCACTTGGATCACCAAATTTCGTTCTTCTAGGTTAAACCGTTCGTTGGCAGTAACAGTTTTAATTTTTAGGTTTCACTCTGTTTTCTCCTATATGGATACATGTATTTGGAACTCTAAATCAAACCTGGTTTGTGCTAGCTCTTTGAAACTTGACACAATAAAGTAGTTCCAAGTTCTATCTCTATGTATTGTTTCCTATTGATGTAGTCCTAAGCAGAGACTGGCGCAAATCACTTTTATGGAAAGGGGTTGGCAAGCTTCCAAAAATCTACGAGTTTCCTGAAATCTCACCACACATTTTTTCACCCAATCTTGATGACACTTACATGTCATGATCAGTACACCAATGTCACTTGGCTCACCAAATTTTGTTCTTCTAGGTTAAACCGTTCGTTGGCAGTAACAGTTTTAATTTTTAGGTTTCACTCTGTTTTCTCCTATATGGATACATGTAGTTGGAACTCTAAATCAAACACGGTTTGTGCTAGATCTTTGAAACTTGACACAATAAAGTAGTTCCAAGTTCTGTCTCTATGGTTTGTTTCCTATTGATGTAGCCCTAAGCAGAGACTTGTGCAAAGCACTTTCATGGAAAGGGTTGGCCAAGCTTCCAAAAAACTACGAGTTTCCTGAAATCTCAGCACACATTTTTTCACCCAATCTTGATGACACTTTCAGGTATGATCAGTACCCCAATCCCACTTGGCTCACCAAATTTCGTTTTTCTATGTTAAACCGTTCGTTGGCAGTAACAGTTTTAATTTTTAGGTTTCACTCTGTTTTCTCCTATATGGATACATGTAGTTGGAACTCTAAATCAAACACGGTTTGTGCTAGCTCTTTGAAACTTGACAGAATAAAGTATTTCCAAGTTCTATCTCTATGGTTTGTTTCCTATTGATGTATACCTAAGCAGAGACCGGCACAAATCACTTTCATGGAAAAGGGTTGCCAAGCTTCCAAAAAACTAAGAGTTTCCTGAAATCTCAGCACACATTTTTTCACCCAATCTTGATGACAATTTCAGGTAATGATCAGTACCCCAATCACACTTGGCTCACCAAATTTCGTTCTTCTAGGTTAAACCATTCGTTGGCAGTAACAGTTTTAATTTTTAGGTTTCACTCTGTTTTTTCCTATATGGATACATGTAGTTGGAACTCTAAATCAAACATGGTTTGTGCTAGCTCTTTGAAACTTGACACAATAAAGTAGTTCCAAGTTCTATCTCTATGGTTTGTTTCCTATTGATGTAGCTTTAAGCAGAGACCGGCGCTAATCACTTTCATGGAAAGGGGTTGCGAAGCTTCCAAAAATCTACGAGTTTCCTGAAATCTCAGCACACATTTTTCTCCCAATCTTGATGACACTTACAGGTAATGATCAGTACCCCAATGCCACTTGGCTCACCAAATTTCGTTCTTCTAGGTTAAACCGTTCGTTGGTAGTAACAGTTTTAATTTTTAGGTTTCACTCTGTTTTCTCCTCTATGGATACATGTAGTTGGAACTCTAAATCAAACACGGTTTGTGCTAGCTCTTTGAAACTTGACACAATAAATAAGTTACAAGTTCTATCTCTATGTTTTGTTTCCTATTGATGTAGCCCTAAGCAGAGACCGGCGCAAATCACTTTCATGGAAAGGGGTTGCCAAGCTTCCAAAAAACTACGAGTTTCCTGAAGTCGCAGCACACATTTTTACACCCAATCTTGATGACACTTTCAGGTAATGATCAGTACCCCAATCCCACTTGGCTCACCAAATTTCGTTCTTCTAGGTTAAACCGTTCGTTGGCAGTAACAGTTTTAATTTTTAGGTTTCACTCTGTTTTCTCGTATATGGATACATGTAGTTGGAACTCTAAATCAAACACGGTTTGCGCTAGCTCTTGGAAATTTGACACAAAACAGTAGATCCAAGTTCTATCTCTATGGTTTGTTTCTTATTGATGTAGCCCTAAGCATAGAACGGCGCAAATCTCTTTCATGGAAAGGTGTTGCCAAGCTACCAAAAAACTATGATTTTCCTGAAATCTCAGCACACATTTTTTCACCCAATTTTAATGACACTTTCAGGTAAAGATCAGTACCCAATCCCACTTGGCTCACCAGATTTCGTTCTTCTAGGTTCAACCGATGTTGGCAGTAACAGTTTTAATTTTTAGGTTTCACTCTGTTTTCTCCTATATGGATACATGTAGTTGCAACTCTAAATCAAACACGGTTTGGGCAAGCTCTTTGAAACTTGACACAATAAAGTAGTTCCAAGTTATATCTCTATGGTTTGTTTCCTATTGATGTAGCCCTAAGTAGAGACAGGCGCAAATCACTTTCATGGAAATGGGTTGCGAAGCTTCCAAAAAACTACGAGTTTCCTGAAATCTCAGCACACATTTTTTCTCCCAATCTTAATGACACTTACAGGTAATGATCAGTACCCCAATGCCACTTGGCTCACCAAATTTCGTTCTTCTACGTTAAACTGTTCATTGGCAGTAACAGTTTTAATTTTTAGGTTTCACTCTGTTTTCTCCTATATGGATACATTTAGTTGGAACTCTAAACCAAACACGGTTTCTACTAGCTCTTTGAAATTGACACAATAAAGTTGTTACAAGTTCTATCTCTATGGTTTGTTTCCTATTGATGTAGCCCTAAGCAGAGCCCGGCGCAAATCACTTTCATGGAAAGGGGTTGCCAAGCTTCCAAAAAACTACGAGTTTCCTGAAATCTCAGCACACATTTTCTCACCCAATCTTGATGAAACTTACATGTCATGATCAGTACACCAATGTCACTTGGCTCACCAAATTTCGTTCTTCTAGGTTAAACCGTTCGTTGGCAGCAACAGTTTTAATTTTTAGGTTTCACTCTGTTTTCTCCTATGTGGATACATGTAGTTGGAACTCTAAATCAAACACGGTTTGTACTAGCTCTTTCAAACTTGACACAATAAAGTAGTTCCAAGTTCTATCTCTATGGTTTGTTTCCTATTGATGTAGCCCTAAGCAGAGAACGGCGCAAAGCACTTTCATGGAAAGGGGTTGCCAAGCTTCCAAAAAACTACGTGTTTCCTGAAAACTCAGCACATATTTTTTCACCCAATCTTGATGACACATACATGTCCTGATCAGTACACCAATGTCACTCGGCTCACCAAATTTCGTTCTTCTAGGTTAGACCGTTCGTTTGCAGTAACAGTTTTAATTTTTAGGTTTCACTCTGTTTTCTCCTATATGGATACATGTAGTTGGAACTCTAAATCAAACACGGTTTGTGCTAGCTCTTTGAAACTTGACACAATAAAGTAGATCCAAGTTCTATCCCTATGGTTTGTTTCCTATTGATGTAGCCCTAAGCAGAGACTGGCACAAATCCCTTTCATTGAAAGGGTTGGCCAAGCTTCCAAAAAACTACGATTTTCCTGAAATCTCAGCACACATTTTTTCACCCAATCTTGGTGACACTTTCAGGTAACTGTCAGTACCCGAATCCAACTTGGCTCACCAAATTTCATTTTTCTAGGTTAAACCGTTCGTTGGCAGTAACAGTTTTAATTTTTAGGTTTCACTCTGTTTTCTCCTATATGGATACATGTAGTTGGAACTCTAAATCAAATACGGTTTGTGCTAGCTCTTTGAAACTTGACACAATAAAGTAGATCCAAGTTCTATCTATGGTTTGTTTCCTATTGATGTAGCCCTAAGCAGAGACTTGCGCAAAGCACTTTCATGGAAAGGGTTGGCCAAGCTTCCAAAAAACTACGAGTTTCCTGAAATCTCAGCACACATTTTTTCACCCAATCTTGATCCCACTTACATGTCATGATCAGTACACCAATGTCACTTGGATCACCAAATTTCGTTCTTCTAGGTTAAACCGTTCGTTGGCAGTAACAGTTTTAATTTTTAGGTTTCACTCTGTTTTCTCCTATATGGATACATGTATTTGGAACTCTAAATCAAACCTGGTTTGTGCTAGCTCTTTGAAACTTGACACAATAAAGTAGTTCCAAGTTCTATCTCTATGTATTGTTTCCTATTGATGTAGTCCTAAGCAGAGACTGGCGCAAATCACTTTTATGGAAAGGGGTTGGCAAGCTTCCAAAAATCTACGAGTTTCCTGAAATCTCACCACACATTTTTTCACCCAATCTTGATGACACTTACATGTCATGATCAGTACACCAATGTCACTTGGCTCACCAAATTTTGTTCTTCTAGGTTAAACCGTTCGTTGGCAGTAACAGTTTTAATTTTTAGGTTTCACTCTGTTTTCTCCTATATGGATACATGTAGTTGGAACTCTAAATCAAACACGGTTTGTGCTAGATCTTTGAAACTTGACACAATAAAGTAGATCCAAGTTCTATCCCTATGGTTTGTTTCCTATTGATGTAGCCCTAAGCAGAGACTGGCACAAATCCCTTTCATTGAAAGGGTTGGCCAAGCTTCCAAAAAACTACGATTTTCCTGAAATCTCAGCACACATTTTTTCACCCAATCTTGGTGACACTTTCAGGTAACTGTCAGTACCCGAATCCAACTTGGCTCACCAAATTTCATTTTTCTAGGTTAAACCGTTCGTTGGCAGTAACAGTTTTAATTTTTAGGTTTCACTCTGTTTTCTCCTATATGGATACATGTAGTTGGAACTCTAAATCAAATACGGTTTGTGCTAGCTCTTTGAAACTTGACACAATAAAGTAGATCCAAGTTCTATCTATGGTTTGTTTCCTATTGATGTAGCCCTAAGCAGAGACTTGCGCAAAGCACTTTCATGGAAAGGGTTGGCCAAGCTTCCAAAAAACTACGAGTTTCCTGAAATCTCAGCACACATTTTTTCACCCAATCTTGATCCCACTTACATGTCATGATCAGTACACCAATGTCACTTGGATCACCAAATTTCGTTCTTCTAGGTTAAACCGTTCGTTGGCAGTAACAGTTTTAATTTTTAGGTTTCACTCTGTTTTCTCCTATATGGATACATGTATTTGGAACTCTAAATCAAACCTGGTTTGTGCTAGCTCTTTGAAACTTGACACAATAAAGTAGTTCCAAGTTCTATCTCTATGTATTGTTTCCTATTGATGTAGTCCTAAGCAGAGACTGGCGCAAATCACTTTTATGGAAAGGGGTTGGCAAGCTTCCAAAAATCTACGAGTTTCCTGAAATCTCACCACACATTTTTTCACCCAATCTTGATGACACTTACATGTCATGATCAGTACACCAATGTCACTTGGCTCACCAAATTTTGTTCTTCTAGGTTAAACCGTTCGTTGGCAGTAACAGTTTTAATTTTTAGGTTTCACTCTGTTTTCTCCTATATGGATACATGTAGTTGGAACTCTAAATCAAACACGGTTTGTGCTAGATCTTTGAAACTTGACACAATAAAGTAGTTCCAAGTTCTGTCTCTATGGTTTGTTTCCTATTGATGTAGCCCTAAGCAGAGACTTGTGCAAAGCACTTTCATGGAAAGGGTTGGCCAAGCTTCCAAAAAACTACGAGTTTCCTGAAATCTCAGCACACATTTTTTCACCCAATCTTGATGACACTTTCAGGTATGATCAGTACCCCAATCCCACTTGGCTCACCAAATTTCGTTTTTCTATGTTAAACCGTTCGTTGGCAGTAACAGTTTTAATTTTTAGGTTTCACTCTGTTTTCTCCTATATGGATACATGTAGTTGGAACTCTAAATCAAACACGGTTTGTGCTAGCTCTTTGAAACTTGACAGAATAAAGTATTTCCAAGTTCTATCTCTATGGTTTGTTTCCTATTGATGTATACCTAAGCAGAGACCGGCACAAATCACTTTCATGGAAAAGGGTTGCCAAGCTTCCAAAAAACTAAGAGTTTCCTGAAATCTCAGCACACATTTTTTCACCCAATCTTGATGACAATTTCAGGTAATGATCAGTACCCCAATCACACTTGGCTCACCAAATTTCGTTCTTCTAGGTTAAACCATTCGTTGGCAGTAACAGTTTTAATTTTTAGGTTTCACTCTGTTTTTTCCTATATGGATACATGTAGTTGGAACTCTAAATCAAACATGGTTTGTGCTAGCTCTTTGAAACTTGACACAATAAAGTAGTTCCAAGTTCTATCTCTATGGTTTGTTTCCTATTGATGTAGCTTTAAGCAGAGACCGGCGCTAATCACTTTCATGGAAAGGGGTTGCGAAGCTTCCAAAAATCTACGAGTTTCCTGAAATCTCAGCACACATTTTTCTCCCAATCTTGATGACACTTACAGGTAATGATCAGTACCCCAATGCCACTTGGCTCACCAAATTTCGTTCTTCTAGGTTAAACCGTTCGTTGGTAGTAACAGTTTTAATTTTTAGGTTTCACTCTGTTTTCTCCTCTATGGATACATGTAGTTGGAACTCTAAATCAAACACGGTTTGTGCTAGCTCTTTGAAACTTGACACAATAAATAAGTTACAAGTTCTATCTCTATGTTTTGTTTCCTATTGATGTAGCCCTAAGCAGAGACCGGCGCAAATCACTTTCATGGAAAGGGGTTGCCAAGCTTCCAAAAAACTACGAGTTTCCTGAAGTCGCAGCACACATTTTTACACCCAATCTTGATGACACTTTCAGGTAATGATCAGTACCCCAATCCCACTTGGCTCACCAAATTTCGTTCTTCTAGGTTAAACCGTTCGTTGGCAGTAACAGTTTTAATTTTTAGGTTTCACTCTGTTTTCTCGTATATGGATACATGTAGTTGGAACTCTAAATCAAACACGGTTTGCGCTAGCTCTTGGAAATTTGACACAAAACAGTAGATCCAAGTTCTATCTCTATGGTTTGTTTCTTATTGATGTAGCCCTAAGCATAGAACGGCGCAAATCTCTTTCATGGAAAGGTGTTGCCAAGCTACCAAAAAACTATGATTTTCCTGAAATCTCAGCACACATTTTTTCACCCAATTTTAATGACACTTTCAGGTAAAGATCAGTACCCAATCCCACTTGGCTCACCAGATTTCGTTCTTCTAGGTTCAACCGATGTTGGCAGTAACAGTTTTAATTTTTAGGTTTCACTCTGTTTTCTCCTATATGGATACATGTAGTTGCAACTCTAAATCAAACACGGTTTGGGCAAGCTCTTTGAAACTTGACACAATAAAGTAGTTCCAAGTTATATCTCTATGGTTTGTTTCCTATTGATGTAGCCCTAAGTAGAGACAGGCGCAAATCACTTTCATGGAAATGGGTTGCGAAGCTTCCAAAAAACTACGAGTTTCCTGAAATCTCAGCACACATTTTTTCTCCCAATCTTAATGACACTTACAGGTAATGATCAGTACCCCAATGCCACTTGGCTCACCAAATTTCGTTCTTCTACGTTAAACTGTTCATTGGCAGTAACAGTTTTAATTTTTAGGTTTCACTCTGTTTTCTCCTATATGGATACATTTAGTTGGAACTCTAAACCAAACACGGTTTCTACTAGCTCTTTGAAATTGACACAATAAAGTTGTTACAAGTTCTATCTCTATGGTTTGTTTCCTATTGATGTAGCCCTAAGCAGAGCCCGGCGCAAATCACTTTCATGGAAAGGGGTTGCCAAGCTTCCAAAAAACTACGAGTTTCCTGAAATCTCAGCACACATTTTCTCACCCAATCTTGATGAAACTTACATGTCATGATCAGTACACCAATGTCACTTGGCTCACCAAATTTCGTTCTTCTAGGTTAAACCGTTCGTTGGCAGCAACAGTTTTAATTTTTAGGTTTCACTCTGTTTTCTCCTATGTGGATACATGTAGTTGGAACTCTAAATCAAACACGGTTTGTACTAGCTCTTTCAAACTTGACACAATAAAGTAGTTCCAAGTTCTATCTCTATGGTTTGTTTCCTATTGATGTAGACCTAAGCAGAGAACGGCGCAAAGCACTTTCATGGAAAGGGGTTGCCAAGCTTCCAAAAAACTACGTGTTTCCTGAAAACTCAGCACATATTTTTTCACCCAATCTTGATGACACATACATGTCCTGATCAGTACACCAATGTCACTCGGCTCACCAAATTTCGTTCTTCTAGGTTAGACCGTTCGTTTGCAGTAACAGTTTTAATTTTTAGGTTTCACTCTGTTTTCTCCTATATGGATACATGTAGTTGGAACTCTAAATCAAACACGGTTTGTGCTAGCTCTTTGAAACTTGACACAATAAAGTAGATCCAAGTTCTATCCCTATGGTTTGTTTCCTATTGATGTAGCCCTAAGCAGAGACTGGCACAAATCCCTTTCATTGAAAGGGTTGGCCAAGCTTCCAAAAAACTACGATTTTCCTGAAATCTCAGCACACATTTTTTCACCCAATCTTGGTGACACTTTCAGGTAACTGTCAGTACCCGAATCCAACTTGGCTCACCAAATTTCATTTTTCTAGGTTAAACCGTTCGTTGGCAGTAACAGTTTTAATTTTTAGGTTTCACTCTGTTTTCTCCTATATGGATACATGTAGTTGGAACTCTAAATCAAATACGGTTTGTGCTAGCTCTTTGAAACTTGACACAATAAAGTAGATCCAAGTTCTATCTATGGTTTGTTTCCTATTGATGTAGCCCTAAGCAGAGACTTGCGCAAAGCACTTTCATGGAAAGGGTTGGCCAAGCTTCCAAAAAACTACGAGTTTCCTGAAATCTCAGCACACATTTTTTCACCCAATCTTGATCCCACTTACATGTCATGATCAGTACACCAATGTCACTTGGATCACCAAATTTCGTTCTTCTAGGTTAAACCGTTCGTTGGCAGTAACAGTTTTAATTTTTAGGTTTCACTCTGTTTTCTCCTATATGGATACATGTAGTTGGAACTCTAAATCAAACACGGTTTGTGCTAGCTCTTTGAAACTTGACACAATAAAGTAGTTCCAAGTTCTGTCTCTATGGTTTGTTTCCTCTTGATGTAGCCCTAAGCAGAGACCGGCGCAAATCACTTTCATGGAAAGGGGTTGCCAAGCTTCCAAAAAACTACGAGTTTCCTGAAATCTCACCACACATTTTTTCACCCAATTTTAATGACACTTTCAGGTAATGATCAGTACCCCAATCACACTTGGCTCACCAAATTTCGTTCTTCTAGGTTAAACTGTTCGTTGGCAATAACAGTTTTAATTTTTAGGTTTCACTCTGTTTTCTCCAATATGGATACATGTAGTTGGAACTCTAAATCAAACACGGTTTGTGCTAGCTCTTTGAAACTTGACACAATAAAGTAGTTCCAAGTTCTATCTCTATGGTTTGTTTTCTATTGATGTAGCCCTAAGCAGAGACTTGCACAAATCACTTTCATGGAAAGGGGTTACCAAGCTTCAAAAAACTACGTGTTTCCTGAAATCTTAGCAGACATTTTTTCACCCAATCATGATGGCACTTACAGGTAATGATCAGTACCCCAATGCCACTGGGCTCTCCAAATTTCGTTCTTCTAGGTTAAACAGTTCGTTGGCAGTAACAGTTTTAATTTTTAGGTTTCACTCTGTTTTCTCCTATATGGATACATGTAGTTGGAACTCTAAATCAAATACGGTTTGTGCTAGCTCTTTGAAACTTGACACAATAAAGTAGTTCTAAGTTCTATCTCTATGGTTTGTTTCCTATTGATGTAGCCCTAAGCAGAGACTTGCATAAATCACTCTCATGGAAAGGGGTTGCCAAGCTTCCAAAAAACTACGAGTTTCCTGAAAACTCAGCACACATTTTTTCTCCCAATCTTGATGACACTTACAGGTAATGATCAGTACCCCAATGCCACTTGGCTCACCAAATTTCGTTTTTCTAGGTTAAACCGTTCGTTGGCAGTAACAGTTTTAATTTTTAGGTTTCACTCTGTTTTCTCCTATATGGATACATGTATTTGGAACTCTAAATCAAACACGGTTTGTGCTAGCTCTTTGAAACTTGACACAATAAAGAAGTTCCAAGTTCTGACTCTATGGTTTGTTTCCTATTGATGTATACCTAAGCAGAGACCGGCACAAATCACTTTCATGGAAAAGGGTTGCCAAGCTTCCAAAAAACTAAGAGTTTCCTGAAATCTCAACACACATTTTTTCACCCAATCTTGATGACACTTTCAGGTAATGATCAGTACCCTAATCACACTTGGCTCACCAAATTTCGTTCTTCTAGGTTAAACCATTCGTTGGCAGTAACAGTTTTAATTTTTAGGTTTCACTCTGTTTTCTCCTATATGGATACATGTAGTTGGAACTCTAAATCAAACATGGTTTGTGCTAGCTCTTTGAAACTTGACACAATAAAGTAGTTCCAAGTTCTATCTCTATGGTTTGTTTCCTATTGATGTAGCCCTAAGCAGAGACCGGCGCTAATCACTTTCATGGAAAGGGGTTGCGAAGCTTCCAAAAATCTACGAGTTTCCTGAAATCTCAGCACACATTTTTCTCCCAATCTTGATGACACTTACAGGTAATGATCAGTACCCCAATGCCACTTGGCTCACCAAATTTCGTTCTTCTAGGTTAAACCGTTCGTTGGCAGTAACAGTTTTAATTTTTAGGTTTCACTCTGTTTTCTCCTCTATGGATACATGTAGTTGGAACTCTAAATCAAACACGGTTTGTGCTAGCTCTTTTTAAAACTTGACACAATAAATTAGTTACAAGTTCTATCTCTATGGTTTGTTTCCTATTGATGTAGCCCTAAGCAGAGACCGGCGCAAATCACTTTCATGGAAGGGGTTGCCAAGCTTCCAAAGAACTACGAGTTTCCTGAAGTCGCAGCACACATTTTTACACCCAATCTTGATGACACTTTCAGGTAATGATCAGTACCCCAATCCCACTTGGCTCACCAAATTTCGTTCTTCTAGGTTAAACCGTTCTTTGGCAGTAACAGTTTTAATTTTTAGGTTTCACTCTGTTTTCTCGTATATGGATACATGTAGTTGGAACTCTAAATCAAACACGGTTTGCGCTAGCTCTTGGAAATTTGACACAAAACAGTAGATCCAACTTCTATCTCTATGGTTTGTTTCTTATTGATGTAGCCCTAAGCATAGAACGGCGCAAATCTCTTTCATGGAAAGGTGTTGCCAAGCTACCAAAAAACTACGATTTTCCTGAAATCTCAGCACACATTTTTTCACCCAATTTTAATGACACTTTCAGGTAATGATCAGTACCCAATCCCACTTGGCTCACCAGATTTCGTTCTTCTAGGTTCAACCGATGTTGGCAGTAACAGTTTTAATTTTTAGGTTTCACTCTGTTTTCTCCAATATGGATACATGTAGTTGGAACTCTAAATCAAACACGGTTTGTGCTAGCTCTTTGAAACTTGACACAATAAAGTAGCTCCAAGTTCTATTTCTATGGTTTGTTTCTTATTGATGTAGCCCTAAGCAGAGAACGGCGCAAATCACTTTCATGGAAAGGGGTTGCCAAGCTTCCAAAAAACTACGAGTTTCCTGAAATCTCAGCACACATTTTTTCACCCAATCTTGATGACACTTTCAGGTAATGATCAGTACCCCAGTCACACTTGGCTTACCAAATTTCTTTCTTCTAGGTTAAAGAGTTCGTTGGCAATAACAGATTTAATTTTTAGGTTTCACTCTGTTTTCTCCTATATGGATACATGTAGTTGGAAATCTAAATCAAACAAGGATTGTGCTAGCTCTTTGAAACTTGACACAATAAAGTAGATCCAAGTTCTATCTCTATGGTTTGTTTCCTATTGATGTAGCCCTAAGCAGAGACTTGCACAAATCACTTTCATGGAAAGGGGTTGCCAAGCTTCCAAAAAACTCCGAGTTTCCTGGAATCTTAGCACACACTTTTTCAACCAATCTTGATGGCACTTACAGGTAATGATCAGTACCACAATGCCACTTGGCTCACCAAATTTTGTTCTTCTAGGTTAAACCTTTCGTTGGCAGTAACAGTTTTAATTTTTAGGTTTCACTCTGTTTTCTCCTGTGTGGATACATGTAGGTGGAACTCTAAATCAAACACGGTTTGTACTAGCTCTTTGAAACTTGACACAATAAAGTAGTTACAAGTTCTATATCTATGGTTTGTTTCCTATTGATGTAGCCCTAAGCAGAGACCGGCGCAAATCACTTTCATGGAAAGGGGTTGCCAAGCTTCCAAAAAACTACTAGTTTCCTGAAGTCGCAGCTCATATTTTTTCACCCAATCTTGATGACACTTTCAGGTAATGATCAGTACCCATTCTCACTTGGCTCACCAAATTTCGTTCTTCTAGGTTAAACCATTCGTTGGCAGTAACAGTTTTAATTTTTAGGTTTCACTCTGTTTTCTCCTATATGGATACATGTATTTGGATCTCTAAATCAAACACGGTTTGTACTAGCTCTTTGAAACTTGACACAATAAAGTAGTTCCAAGTTCTGTCTCTATGGTTTGTTTCCTATTGATGTAGACCTAAGCAGAGACCGGTGCAAAACACTTTCATGGAAAGGGGTTGCCAAGCTTCCAAAAAACTAAGAGTTTCCTGAAATCTCAGCACACATTTTTTCACCCAATCTTGATGACACTTTCAGGTAATGATCAGTACCCCAATCACACTTGGCTCACCAAATTTCGTTCTTCTAGGTTAAACTGTTCGTTGGCAGTAACAGTTTTAATTTTTAGGTTTCACTCTGCTTTCTCCTATATGGATACATGTATTTGGATCTCTAAATCAAACACGGTTTGTACTAGCTCTTTGAAACTTGACACAATAAAGTAGTTCCAAGTTCTATCTCTATGGTTTGTTTACTATTGATGTAGCCCTAAGGAGAGACTGGCGCAAATCACTTTCAAGGAAATGGGTTGCCAAGCTTCCAAAAAACTACGAGTTTCCTGAAATATCAGCACACATTTTTTCACCCTGTCTTGATGACACTTTCAGGTAATGATCAGTAACCAATCCCACTTGGCACACCAAATTTCGTTCTTCTAGGTTAAACATTCCTTGGCAGTAACAGTTTTAATTTTTAGGATTCACTCTGTTTTCTCCTATATGGATACATGTAGTTGGAACTCTAAATCAAACACGGTTTGTGCTAGCTCTTTGAAACTTGACACAATAAAGTACTTCCAAGTTCTATCTCTATGGTTTGTTTCCTATTGATGTAGTCCTAAGCAGAGACTGGCGCAAATCACTTTCATGGAAAGGGGTTGCCAAGATTCAAAAAAACTATGAGTTTCCTGAAATCTCAGCACACATTTTTTCACAAAATCTTGATGACACATGCATGTCATGATCAGTACACCAATGTCACTTGGCTCACCAAATTTCGTTCTTCTAGGTTAAACCGTTCGTTGGAAGTAACAGTTTTAATTTTTAGGTTTCACTCTGTTTTATCCAATATGGATACATGTAGTTGGAACTCTAAATCAAACACGGTTTGTGCTAGCTCTTTGAAACTTGACACAATAAAGTAGTTCCAAGTTCTGTCTCTATGGTTTGTTTCCTATTGATGTAGCCCTAAGCAGAGACCGGCGCTAATCACTTTCATGGAAAGGGGTTGCCAAGCTTCCAAAAAACTAAGAGTTTCCTGAAATCTTAGCACACATTTTTTTCACACAATCTTGATGACAGTTTCAGGTAATGATCAGTACCCCAATCCCACTTGGCTCACCAAATTTCCTTCTTCTAGGTTAACCCGTTCGTTGGCAGTAATCGTTTTAATTTTTAGGTTTAACTGTTTTCTCCTATATGGATATATGTAGTTGGAACTCTAAATCAAACAGGGTTTTTGCTAGCTCTTTGAAACTTGACACAATAAAGTAGTTCCAAGTTCTATCTCTATGGTTTTTTTCCTATTGATGTAGCCCTAAGCAGAGACTGGCACAAATCACGTTAATTGAAAGGGGATGCCAAGCTTCCAAAAGACTACGAGTTTCCGGAAATCACAGCACACATTTTTTCACCCAATCTTGATGACACTTTCAGGTAATGATTACTACCCCAATCCCACCTGGCTCACAAAATTTCGTTCTTCTAGGTTAAACCGTTCGTTGGCAGTAACAGTTTTAATTTTTAGGCTTCACTCTGTTTTCTCCTATAAGGATACATGTAGTTGGAACTCTAAATCAAACACGGTTTGTGCTAGCTCTTTGAAACTTGACACAATAAAGTATTTCCAAGTTCTATCACTATGGTTTGTTTCCTATTGATGTAGACCTAAGCAGAGACTGGCGCAAATCACTTTCATGGAAAGGGGTTGCCAAGCTTCCAAAATACTACGAGTTTCCTGAAATCTCAGCACACATTTTTTTCACCCAATGTTGATGACACTTTCCGGTAATGATCAGTATCCCAATCCCACTTGGCTCACCAAATTTCGTTCTTCTAGGTTAAACCGTTCGTTGGCAGTAACAGTTTTAATTTTTAGGTTTCACTCGGTTTTCTCCTATATGGATACATGTAGTTGGAACTCTAAATCAAACACGGTTTGTGCTAGCTCTTTGAAACATGACACAATAAAGTAGTTCTAATTTGTATCTCTATGGCTTGTTTCCTACTGATGTAGCCCTAAGCAGAGACCTGCGCAAATCACTTTCATAGAAAGGGGTTGCCAAGCTTCCAAAAAACTACGAGTTTCCTGAAATCTAAGCACACATTTTTTCACCTAATCTTGATGACACTTACATGTAATGATCAGTACCCCAATCCCACTTGGCTCACAAAATTTCGTTCTTCTAGGTTAAACCGTTCGTTGGCAGTAACAGTTTAAATTTTTAGGTTTCACTCTGTTTTCTCCTATATGGATACATGTAGTTGGAACTCTAAATCAAACACGGTTTTTGCTAGCTCTTTGAAACTTGACACAATAAAGTAGTTCCAAGTTCTATCTCTATGGTTTATTTCCTCTTGATGTAGCCTTAAGCAGACATGGGCGCTAATCACTTTCATTGAAAGGGGTTGCCAAGCTTCCAAAAACTACGAGTTTCCTGAAATCTCAGCACACATTTTTTCACCCAATCTTGAAGACACTTACAGGTAATGATCAGTACCCCAGTGGCACTTGGCTCACCAAATTTCGTTCTTCTAGGTTTAACCGTTCGTTGGCAGTAACATTTTTAATTTTTAGGTTTCACTCTGTTTTCTCCTGTATGGATACATGTAGTTGGCACTCTAAATCAAACACGGTTTGTGCAAGCTCTTTGAAACTTGACTCAATAAAGTAATTCCAATTCTATCTCTATGGTTTGTTTTCTATTGATGTAGCCGTATGCAGAGACCGGCACAAATCACTTTCATTGAAAGGGGTTGCCAAGCTTCCAAAAAACTACGAGTTTCCTGAAATCTCAGCACACATTTTTTTCACAAAATCTTGATGACAGTTTCAGGTACTGATCAGTACCCCAATGCCACTTGGCTCACCAAATTTCGTTCTTCTAGGTTAAACCGTTCGTTGGCAGTAACAGTTTTAATTTTTAGGTTTCACTCTGTTTTCTCCTATAAGGATACATATACTTGGAAATCTAAATCAAACACGGTTTGTGCTAGCTCTTTGAAACCTGACACAATAAAGTAGTTCCAAGTTCTATCTCTATGGTTTGTTTCCTATTGATGTAGACCTAAGCAGAGACTGGCGCAAATCACTTTCATGGAAAGGGGTTGCCAAGCTTCCAAAAAACTACGAGTTTCCTGAAATCACAGCACACATTTTTTCCCAGAATCTTGATGACACTTTCAGGTAATGATCAGGACGCCAATGCCACTTGGCTCACCAAATTTCGTTCTTCTAGGTTAAACCGTTCGTTGGCAGTAACAGTTTTAATTTTTAGGCTTCAGTCTGTTTTCTCCTATATGGATACATGTAGTTGGAACTCTAAATCAAACACGGTTTTTGCTAGCTCTTTGAAACTTGACACAATAAAGTAGTTCCAAGTTCTATCTCTATGGTTTGTTTCTTATTGATGTAACCCTAAGCAAAGACTGGCGCAAATCACTTTCATGGAAAGTGGTTGCTAAACTTCCATAAAACTTGGAGTTTCCTGAAATCTCAGCACACATTTTTTCACCCTATCTTGATGACACTTTCAGGTATTGATCAGGATCCCAATCCCACTTGGCTCACCAAATATCGTTCTTCTAGGTTAAAGCGTTCGTTGGCAGTAACAGTTTAAATTTTTAGGTTTCACTCTGTTTTCTCCTATAACGATACATGTAGTTGGAACTCTAAATCAAACACGGTTTGTGCTAGCTCTTTGAAACTTGACAAAATAAAGTAGTTCTAATTTGTATCTCTATGGCTTGTTTCCTATTGATGTAGCCCTAAGCAGAGACCGGCGCAAATCACTTTCATTGAAAGGGGTTGCCAAGCTTCCAAAAAACTACGAGTTTCCTGAAATCTAAGCACACATTTTTTCACCTAATCTTGATGACACTTACAGGTAATGATCAGTAACCCAATGCTACTTGGCTCACCAAATTTCGTTCTTCTAGGTTAAACCGTTCGTTGGCAGTAACAGTTTTAATTTTTAGGTTTCACTCGGTTTTCTCGTATATGGATACATGTAGTTGGAACTCTAAATCCAACACCGTTTGTGCCAGCTCTTTGAAACTTGACACAATAAGGTAGTTCCAAGTTCTATCTCTATGGTTTGTTCCCTATTGATGTAGCCCTAAGCAGAGACTGGCGCAAATCACTTTCATGGAAAGGGGTTGCCAAGCTTCCAAAAAACTACGAGTTTCCTGAAATCTCAGCACACATTTTTTCACCCAATCTTGATGGCACTTACAGGTAATGATCAGTACCCCAATGCCACTTGGCTCACCAAATTTTGTTCTTCTAGGTTAAACCGTTCGTTGGCAGTAACAGTTTTAATTTTTAGGTTTCACTCTGTTTTCTCCTATATGGATACATGTAGTTGGAACACTAAATCAAACACAGTTTGTGCTAGCTCTTTGAAACTTGACACAATAAAGTAGTTCCAAGTTCTATCTCTATGCTTTGTTTCCTATTGATGTAGCCCTAAGCAAAGACTGGCGCAAATCACTTTCATGGAAAGGGGTTGCAAAACTTCCAAAAAACTTCGAGTTTCCTGAAATCTCAGCCCACATTTTTTCACCCTATCTTGATGACACTTTCAGGTAATGATCAGGACCCCAATCCCACTTGGCTCACCTAATTTCGTTCTTCTAGGTTAAACCGTTCGTTGGCAGTAACAGTTTTAATTTTTAGGCTTCACTCTGTTTTCTCCTATAAGGATACATGTAGTTGGAACTCTAAATCAAACACGGTATGTGCTAGCTCTTTGAAACTTGACACAATAAAGTAGTTCCAAGTTCTATCTCTATGGTTTGTTTCCTATTTATGTAGCCCTAAGCAGAGACTGCGCAAATCACTTTCATGGAAAGGGGTTGTCTAGCTTCCAAAAAACTACGAGTTTCCTGAAATCTCAGCACACATTTTTTCCCAGAATCTTGATGACACTTTCAGGTAATGATCAGTACCCCAATGCCACTTGGCTCACCAAATTTCGTTCTTCTAGGTTAAACCGTTCGTTGGCAGTAACAGTTTTAATTTTTAGGCTTCACTCTGTTTTCTCCTATAAGGATACATATACTTGGAAATCTAAATCAAACACGGTTTGTGCTAGATCTTTGAAAATTGACACAATAAAGTAGTTCCAAGTTCTATCTCTATGGTTTGTTTCCTATTGATGTAGCCCTAAGCAAAGACTGGCACAAATCACTTTCATGGAAAGGGGTTGCCAAGCTTAAAAAAAAATACGAGTTTCCTGAAATCTCAGCACAAATTTTTTCACCCAATCTTGATGACACTTTCAGGTAATAATCAGTACCCCAATGCCACTTGATTCACCAAATTTCGTTCTTCAGGTTAAACCGTTCTTTAGCATAACAGTTTTAATTTTTAGGTTTCACTCTGTTTTCTCCTATATGGATACATGTAGTTGGAAGTCTAAATCAAACACGGTTTGTGCTAGCTCTTTGAAACTTGACACAATAAAGTAGTTCTAAGTTCTATCTGTTGGTTTCTTTCCTATTGATGTAGCCCTAAGCAGAGCCTGGCGCAAATCACTTTCATGGAAAGGGGTTGCCAAGCTTACAAAAACTACGAGTTTCCTGAAATCTCAGCACACATTTTTTCATCCTATCTTGATGACACTTTCAGGTAATGATCAGTACCACAATCCCACTTGGCTCACCAAATTTCGTTCTTCTAAATTAAAGTGTTCGTTGGCAGTAACAGTTTAAATTTTTAGGCTTCACTCTGTTTTATCCTATATGGATACATGTAGTTGGAACTCTAAATCAAACAAGGTTTGTGCTAGCTCTTTGACTTGACACAATAAAGTAGTTTCAAGTTCTATCTCTATGGTTTGTTTCCTATTGATGTAGCCCTAAGCAGAGACTGGCGCAAATCACTTTCATGGAAAGGGTTTGCCAAGCTTCCAAAAAACTACGAGTTTCTTGAAATCTCAGCACACATTTTTTCCCCCAATCTTGATGACACTTTCAGGAAATGATCAGTACCCCAATCTCACTTGGCTCTCCAAATTTCGTTCTTCTAGGTTAAACCGTTCGTCGGCAGTAACCGTTTTAATTTTTGGGCTTCACTCTGTTTTCTCCTATATGGATACATGTAGTTGAAACTCTAAATCAAACACGGTTTGTGCTAGCTCGTTGAAACTTGACACAATAAAGTAGTTCCAAGTTCTAACTCTATGGTTTGTTTCCTATTGATGTAGCAATAAGCAGAGACTGGCGCAAATCACTTTCATGGAAAGGGTTTGCCAAGCTTCCAAAAAACTACGAGTTTCCTGAAATCTCAGCACACATTTTTGCACCCAATCTTGATGGCACTTACAGGTAATGATCAGTACCCCAGCGCCACTTGGCTCACCAAATTTCGTTCTTCTAGGTTAAACCGTTCATTGGCAGTAACAGTTTTAATTTTTAGGTTTCACTCTGTTTTCTCCTATCTGGATACATGAAGTTGGAACTCTAAATCAAACACGGTTTGTGCTAGCTCTTTGAAACTTGACACAATAAAGTAGTTCCAAGTTCTATCTCTATGGTTTTTTTCCTATTAATGTAGCCCTAAGCACAGACCGGCGCAAATCACTTTCATGGAAAGAGGTTGCCAAGCTTCCAAAAAGTAGGAGTTTCCTGAAATCTCAGCACACATTTTTTCACCCAATCTTGATGGCACTTTCAGGTAATGATCAGTACCCCAATCCCACTTGGCTCACCAAATTTCGTTCTTCTAGGTTATACTGTTTGTTGGCAGTAACAGTTTTAATTTTTAGGCTTCACTCTGTTTTCTCCTATATGGATACATGTAGTTGGAACTCTAAATCAAACACGGTTGGTGCTAGCTGTTTGAAACTTGACACAATAAAGTAGATCCAAGTTCTATCTCTATGGTTTGTTTCCTATTGATGTAGCCCTAAGCACAGACCGGCGCAAATCACTTTCATGGAAAGGGGTTGCCAAGCTTCCAAAAAACTACGAGTTTCCTGAAATCTCATCACACATTTTTTCACCCAATCTTGATGGCACTTACAGGTAATGATTAGTACCCCAATGCCACTTGGTTCACCAAATTTCATTCTCCTAGGTTAAACCGTTCGTTGGCAGTAACAGTTTTAATTTTTAGGTTTCACTCTGTTTTCTCCTATATGGATACATGTAGTTGGAACTCTAAATCAAACGCGGTTTGTGCTAGCTCTTTGAAACTTGACACAATAAAGTAGTTCCAAGTTCTATCACTATGGTTTGTTTCCTATTGATGTAGACCTAAGCAGAGACTGGCGCAAATCACTTTAATGGAAAGGGGTTGCCAAGCTTCCAAAAAACTTCGAGTTTCCTGAAATCTCAGCACATATTTTTTCCCAAAATCTTGATTACACTTACAGGTAATGATCAGTACCGCAATGCCACTTGGCTCACCAAATTTCGTTCTTCTAGGTTAAACCGTTCGTTGGCAGTAACAGTTTTAATTTTTAGGTTTCACTCAGTATTCTCCTATATGGATACATGTAGTTGGAACTCTAAATCAAACACGGTTTGTGCTAGCTCTTTGAAACTTGACACAACAAAGTAGTTCCAAGATATATCTCTATGGTTTGTTTCCTATTGATGTAGCCCTAAGCAAAGACTGGCACAAATAACTTTCATGGAAAGGGGTTGCCAAGTTTCCAAAAAAATTCGAGGTTCCTGAAATCTCAGCACACATTTTTCAACCTATCTTGATGACACTTTCCGGTAAAGATCAGTACCCCAATCCCACTTGGCTCACCAAATTTCGTTCTTCAAGGTTAAACCGTTCGTTGGCAGTAACAGTTTTAATTTTTAGGTTTCACTCTGTTTTCTCCTATACGGATACATGTAGTTGGAACTCTAAATCAAACACGGTTTGTGCTAGCTCTTTGAAACTTGACACGATAAAGTAGTTCCAAGTTCTATCTCTATGGTTTGATTCCTATTGATGTAGCCCTAAGCAGAGACTGGCACAAGTCACTTTCATGGAAAGGGGTTGCCAAGCTTCCAAAAAGTACGAGTTTCCTGAAATCTCAGCATACATTTTTTCACCCAATCTTGATGACACTTTTAGGTAATGATCAGTACCCCAATCCCACTTGGCTCACCAAATTTCGTTCTTCTAGGTTATACTGTTCATTGGCAGTAACTGTTTTAATTTTTAGGTTTCACTCTGTTTTCTCCTATATGGATACATGTAGTTGGAACTCTAAATCAAATACGGTTTGTGCTAGCTCTTTGAAACTTGACACAATAAAGTAGTTCCAAGTTCTATCTCTATGGTTTGTTTCCTATTAATGTAGCCCTAAGCAGAGACTGGCGCAAATCACTTTCATGGAAAGGGATTGCCAAGCTTCCAAAAACTTGGAGTTTCCTGAAATCTCAGCACACATTTTTTCACCCAAACTTGATGACATTTTCAGGTAATGATTAGTACCCCAATCCCACTTGGCTCACCTAATTTCGTTCTTCTAGGTTAAAAGGTTCGTTGGCAGTAACAGTTTTAATTTTTAGGCTTCACTCGGTTTTCTCCTATATGGATACATGTAGTTGGAACTCTAAATCAAACACGGTTTGTGCTAGCTCTTTAAAACTTGACACAATAAAGTAGTTCCAAGTTCTATCTCTATGGTTTGATTCCTATTCTTGTAGCCCTACGCAGAGACTGGCGCAAATCACTTTCATGGAAAGGGTTTGCCAAGTTTCCAAAAAACTACGAGTTTCCTGAAATCTCAGCACACATTTTTTCACCCAATCTTGATGACACTTACAGATATTGGTCACTACCCGAATGCCACTTGGCTCACCAAATTTCGTTCTTCTAGGTTAAACCGTTCGTTGGCAGTAACAGTTTTAATTTTTAGGTTTCACTCTGTTTTCTACTATATGGATACATGTATTTGGAACTCTAAATCAAACACGGTTTGTGCTAGCTCTTTGAAACTTGACACAATAAAGTAGGTCCAAGTTCTATCTCTATGGTTTGTTTCGTATTAATGTAGCCCTAAGCACGGAACGGCGCAAATCACTTTCATGGAAAGTGGTTGCCAAGCTTCCAAAAAGTACGAGTTTCCTGAAATATCAGCATACATTTTTTCACCCAATCTTTATGACACTTTCAGGTAATGATCAGTACCCCAATCCCACTTGGCTCACCAAATTTTGTTCTTCTAGGTTATACTGTTCATTCTCAGTAACTGTTTTAATTTTTAGGTTTCACTCTGTTTTCTCCTATATGGATACATGTAGTTGGAACTCTAAATCAAACACGGTTTGTGCTAGCTCTTTGAAACTTGACACAATAAAGTAGTTCCAAGTTCTATCTCTATGGTTTGTTTCCTATTAATGTAGCCCTAAGCACAGACCGGCACAAATCACTTTCATGGAAATGGGTTGCCAAGCTTCCAAAAAGTACGAGTTTCCTGAAATCCCAGCACACATTTTTTCACCCAATCTTGATGACACTTTTAGGTAATGATCAGTACCCCAATCCCACTTGGCTCACCTAATTTCATTCTTCTAGGTTAAACCGTTCGTTGGCAGTAACTGTTTTAATTTTTAGGTTTCACTCTGTTTTCTCCTATGTGGATATATGTATTTGGAACTGTAAATCAAACACGGTTTGCGCTAGCTTTTTGAAACTTGACACAATAAAGTAGTTCCAAGTTCTATCTCTATGGTTTGTTTCCTATTAATGTAGCCCTAAGCACAGACCGGCGCAAATCACATTCATGGAAAGTGGTTGCCAAGCTTCCAAAAACTACGAGTTTCCTGAAATCTCAGCACATATTTTTTCAAACAATCTTGATGACACTTTCAAGTAATGATCAGTACCCCAATCCCACTTGGCTCACCAAAATTCGTTCTTCTAGGTTATACTGTTCGTTGGCAGTAACTGTTTTAATTTTTAGGTTTCACTCTGTTTTCTCCTATATGGATACATGTAGTTGGAACTCTAAATCAAACACAATTTGTGCTAGCTCTTTGAAACTTGACACAATAAAGTAGTTACAAGTTCTATCTCTATGGTTTGTTTCCTATTAATGTAGCCCTAAGCACAGACCGGCGCAAATCACTTTCATGGAAAGGGGTTGCCAAGCTTCCAAAAAGTACGAGTTTCCTGAAATCTCAGCACACATTTTTTCACCCAATCTTGATGACACTTTCAGGTAATGATCAGTACCCCAATCCCACTTGGCTCACCAAATTTCGTTCTTCTAGGTTATACTGTTCGTTGGCAGTAACAGTTTTAATTTTTAGGCTTCACTCTGTTTTCTCCTATATGGATACATGTAGTTGGAACTCTAAATCAAACACGGTTGGTGCTAGCTGTTTGAAACTTGACACAATAAAGTAGATCCAAGTTCTATCTCTATGGTTTGTTTCCTATTGATGTAGCCCTAAGCACAGACCAGCGCAAATCACTTTCATGGAAAGGGGTTGCCAAGCTTCCAAAAAACTACGAGTTTCCTGAAATCTCATCACACATTTTTTCACCCAATCTTGATGGCACTTACAGGTAATGATTAGTACCCCAATGCCACTTGGCTCACCAAATTTCATTCTCCTAGGTTAAACCGTTCGTTGGCAGTAACAGTTTTAATTTTTAGGTTTCACTCTGTTTTCTCCTATATGGATACATGTAGTTGGAACTCTAAATCAAACGCGGTTTGTGCTAGCTCTTTGAAACTTGACACAATAAAGTAGTTCCAAGTTCTATCACTATGGTTTGTTTCCTATTGATGTAGACCTAAGCAGAGACTGGCGCAAATCACTTTAATGGAAAGGGGTTGCCAAGCTTCCAAAAAACTTCGAGTTTCCTGAAATCTCAGCACATATTTTTTCCCAAAATCTTGATTACACTTACAGGTAATGATCAGTACCGCAATGCCACTTGGCTCACCAAATTTCGTTCTTCTAGGTTAAACCGTTCGTTGGCAGTAACAGTTTTAATTTTTAGGTTTCACTCAGTATTCTCCTATATGGATACATGTAGTTGGAACTCTAAATCAAACACGGTTTGTGCTAGCTCTTTGAAACTTGACACAATAAAGTAGTTCCAAGTTCTATCTCTATGGTTTGTTTCCTATTTATGTAGCCCTAAGCAGAGACTGGTGCAAATCAGTTTCATAGAAAGGGGTTGCCAAGCTTCCAAAAACTACGAGTTTCCTGAAATTTCAGCACACATTTTTTCACCCAATCTTGATGACACTTACAGGTAATGATCAGTACCCCAATGCCACTTGGCTCACCAAATTTCATTCTTCTACGTTAATCCGTTCGTTGGCAGTAACAGTTTTAATTTTTAGGTTTCACTCGGTTTTCTCCTATATGGATACATATAGTTGGAACTCTAAATAAACACGGTTTGTGCTAGCTCTTTGAAACTTGACACAACAAAGTAGTTCCAAGATATATCTCTATGGTTTGTTTCCTATTGATGTAGCCCTAAGCAAAGACTGGCACAAATAACTTTCATGGAAAGGGGTTGCCAAGTTTCCAAAAAAATTCGAGGTTCCTGAAATCTCAGCACACATTTTTCAACCTATCTTGATGACACTTTCCGGTAAAGATCAGTACCCCAATCCCACTTGGCTCACCAAATTTCGTTCTTCAAGGTTAAACCGTTCGTTGGCAGTAACAGTTTTAATTTTTAGGTTTCACTCTGTTTTCTCCTATACGGATACATGTAGTTGGAACTCTAAATCAAACACGGTTTGTGCTAGCTCTTTGAAACTTGACACGATAAAGTAGTTCCAAGTTCTATCTCTATGGTTTGATTCCTATTGATGTAGCCCTAAGCAGAGACTGGCACAAGTCACTTTCATGGAAAGGGGTTGCCAAGCTTCCAAAAAGTACGAGTTTCCTGAAATCTCAGCATACATTTTTTCACCCAATCTTGATGACACTTTTAGGTAATGATCAGTACCCCAATCCCACTTGGCTCACCAAATTTCGTTCTTCTAGGTTATACTGTTCATTGGCAGTAACTGTTTTAATTTTTAGGTTTCACTCTGTTTTCTCCTATATGGATACATGTAGTTGGAACTCTAAATCAAATACGGTTTGTGCTAGCTCTTTGAAACTTGACACAATAAAGTAGTTCCAAGTTCTATCTCTATGGTTTGTTTCCTATTAATGTAGCCCTAAGCAGAGACTGGCGCAAATCACTTTCATGGAAAGGGATTGCCAAGCTTCCAAAAACTTGGAGTTTCCTGAAATCTCAGCACACATTTTTTCACCCAAACTTGATGACATTTTCAGGTAATGATTAGTACCCCAATCCCACTTGGCTCACCTAATTTCGTTCTTCTAGGTTAAAAGGTTCGTTGGCAGTAACAGTTTTAATTTTTAGGCTTCACTCGGTTTTCTCCTATATGGATACATGTAGTTGGAACTCTAAATCAAACACGGTTTGTGCTAGCTCTTTAAAACTTGACACAATAAAGTAGTTCCAAGTTCTATCTCTATGGTTTGATTCCTATTCTTGTAGCCCTACGCAGAGACTGGCGCAAATCACTTTCATGGAAAGGGTTTGCCAAGTTTCCAAAAAACTACGAGTTTCCTGAAATCTCAGCACACATTTTTTCACCCAATCTTGATGACACTTACAGATATTGGTCACTACCCGAATGCCACTTGGCTCACCAAATTTCGTTCTTCTAGGTTAAACCGTTCGTTGGCAGTAACAGTTTTAATTTTTAGGTTTCACTCTGTTTTCTACTATATGGATACATGTATTTGGAACTCTAAATCAAACACGGTTTGTGCTAGCTCTTTGAAACTTGACACAATAAAGTAGGTCCAAGTTCTATCTCTATGGTTTGTTTCGTATTAATGTAGCCCTAAGCACGGAACGGCGCAAATCACTTTCATGGAAAGTGGTTGCCAAGCTTCCAAAAAGTACGAGTTTCCTGAAATCTCAGCACACATTTTTTCACCCAATCTTGATGACACTTTCAGGTAATGATCAGTACCCCAATCCCACTTGGCTCACCAAATTTCGTTCTTCTAGGTTATACTGTTCGTTGGCAGTAACTGTTTTAATTTTTAGGTTTCACTCTGTTTTCTCCTATATGGATACATGTAGTTGGAACTCTAAATCAAACACGGTTTGTGCTAGCTCTTTGAAACTTGGCACAATAAAGTAAATTCCAAGTTCTATCTCTATGTGTTGTTTCCTATTGATGTAGCCCTAAGCAGAGACTGGCGCAAATCACTTTCATGGAAAGGGTTTGCCAAGCTTCCAAAAAACTATGAGTTTCCTGAAATCTCAGCACACATTTTTTCACCCAATCTTGATGAAACTTACAGGTAATGATCAGTTCCCCAATGCCACTTGGCTCACCAAATTTCGTTCTTCTAGGTTAAACCGTTCGTTGGCAGTAACAGTTTTAATTTTTAGGTTTCACTCTGTTTTCTCCTATATGGATACATGTAGTTGGAACTCTAAATCAAACACGGTTTGTGCTAGCTCTTTGAAACTTGACACAATAAAGTAGTTCCAAGATCTATCTCTATGGTTTGTTTCCTATTGATGTAGCCCTAAGCAAAGACTGGTGCAAATCACTTTCATTGAAAGGGTTTCCCAAGCTTCGAAAAAAGTACGAGTTTCCTGAAATCTCAGCACACATTTTTTCACCCTATCTTGATGACACTTTCAGGTAATGATCAGTACCCCAATCCCACTTGGCTCACCAAATTTCGTTCTTCTAGGTTAAACCTTCGTTGGCAGTAACAGTTTTAATTTTTAGGCTTAACTCTGTTTTCTCCTATATGGATACATGTAGTTGGAACTCTAAATCAAAGATGGTTTGTTCTAGATCTTTGAAACTTGACACAATAAAGTAGTTCCAAGTTCTATTTCTATGGTTTGTTTCCTATTGATGTAGCCCTTAGCAGAGACTGGCGCAAATCACTTTCATAGAAAGGGGTTGCCAAGCTTCCAAAAAACTACGAGTTTCCTGAAATCTCAGCACACATTTTTTACCCAATCTTGGTGGCACTTACAGGTCATGATCAGTACCCCAATGCCACTTGGCTCACCAAATTTCGTTCTTCTAGGTTAAACCGTTCATTGGCAGTAACAGTTTAAATTTTTAGGTTTCACTCTGTTTTCTCCTATATGGATACATGTAGTTGGAACTCTAAATCAAACACGGTGTGGGCTAGCTTTTTGAAACTTGACACAATAAAGTAGTTCCAAGTCCTATCTCTATGGTTTGTTTCCTATTCATGTAGCCCTAAGCAGATACTGGCGCAAATCACTTTCATGGAAAGGGGTTGCCAAGCTTCCAAAAAACTACGAGTTTCCTGAAATCTCAGCACACATTTTTTCAACCAATCTTGATGACACTTTCAGGTAATGAGCAGTACCCCAATCCCACTTGGCTCACAAAATTTCGTTCTTCTAGGATAAACCGTTCGTTGGCAGTAACAGTTTAAATTTTTAGGTTTCACTCTGTTTTCTCCTATATGGATACATGTAGTTGGAACTCTAAATCAAACACGGTTTGTGCTAGCTCTTTGAAACTTGACACAATAAAGTAGTTCTAATTTGTATCTCTATGGCTTGTTTCCTATTGATGTAGCCCTAAGCAGAGACCGGCGTAAATCACTTTCATTGAAAGGGGTTGCCAAGCTTCCAAAAACTACGAGTTTCCTGAAATCTAAGCACATATTTTTTCACCTAATCTTGATGACACTTACAGGTAATGATCAGTACCCCAATCCCACTTGGCTCACCGAATTTCGTTCTTCTAGGTTAAACCGTTTGTTGGCAGTAACAGTTTTAATTTTTAGGTTTCACTCTGTTTTCTCCTATATGGATACATGTAGTTGGAACTCTAAATCAAACACGGTTTGTGCTAGCTCTTTGAAACTTGACACAATAAAGTAGTTCCAAGTTCTATCTCTATGGTTTGTTCCCTATTGATGTAGCTCTAAGCAGAGACTGGCGCAAGTCACTTTCATGGAAAGGGGTTGCCAAGCTTCCAAAAAACTTCGAGATTCCTGAAATCTCAGCACACATTTTTTTCACCCAATCTTGATGACACTTACAGGTAATGATCAGTACCCCAATGCCACTTGGCTCACCAAATTTCGTTCTTCTAGGATAAACCGTTCGTTGGCAATAACAGTTTTAATTTTTAGGCTTCATCTGTTTTCTCCTATATGGATACATGTAGTTGGAACTCTAAATCAAACACGGTTTGTGCTAGCTCTTTGAAACTTGACACAATAAAGTAGTTCCAAGTTCTATCTCTATGGTTTGTTCCCTATTGATGTAGCTCTAAGCAGAGACTGGCGCAAATCACTTTCATCGAAAGGGGTTGCCAAGCTTCCAAAACCTACGAGTTTCCTGAAATCTAATCACACATTTTTTCACCTAATCTTGATGACACTTACTGGTAATGATCAGTACCGCAATGCAACTTGGCTCACCAAATTTCGTTCTTCTAGGTTAAACCGTTCGTTGGCAGTAACAGTTTTAATTTTTAGGTTTCTCTCGGTTTTCTCCTATATGGATACATGTAGTTGGAACTCTAAATCAAACACGGTTTGTGCTAGCTCTTTGAAACTTGACACAGTAAAGTAGTTCCAAGTTCTATCTCTTTGGTTTGTTTTCTATTGATGTAGCCCTAAGAAGAGACTGGCGCAAATCACTTTCATGGAAAGGGGTTGCCAAGCTTCCAAAAAACTACGAGCTTCCTGAAATCTCAGCACACATTGTTTCACCCTATCTTGATGACACTTTCAAGTAATGATCAGTACCACAATGCCACTTGGCTCAGCAAAATTCGTTCTTCTAGGTTAAACCGTTCGTTGGCAGTAACAGTTTTAATTTTTAGGCTTCACTCTGTTTTCTCCTATATGGATACATGTAGTTGGAACTCTAAATCAAACACGGTTTGTGCTAGCACTTTGAAACTTGACACAATAAAGTAGTTCCAAGTTCTATCTCTATGGTTTGTTTCCTATTAATGTAGCCCTAAGCACAGACCGGCGCAAATCACTTTCATGGAAAGGGGTTGCCAAGCTTCCAAAAAGTACGAGTTTCCTGAAATCTCAGCACAAATTTTTTCACCCAATCTTGATGACACTTACAGGTAATGATCAGTATCCCAATGCCACTTGGCTCACCAAATTTCGTTCTTCTAGGTTAAACCGTTCGTTGGCAGCAACAGTTTTAATTTTTAGGTTTCACTCTGTTTTCTCCTATATGGATAAATGTATTTGGAACTCTAAATCAAACACGGTTTGTGCTAGCTCTTTGAAACTTGACACAAGAAAGTAGTTCCAAGTTCTATCTCTATGTTTTGTTTCCTATTGATGTAGCCCTAAGGAGAGACTGGCATAAATCACTTTCATGGAAAGGGGTTGCCAAGCTTCCAAAAAACTACGAGGTTCCTGAAATCTCAGCACACATTTTTCACCCTAAATTGATGGCACTTACAGGTAATGATCAGTACCCCAATGCCACTTGGCTCACCAAATTTCGTTCTTCTATGTTAAACCGTTCGTTGGCAGTAACAGTTTTCATTTTTCGGCTTCATTCTGTTTTCTCCTATATTGATACATGTAGTTGGAACTCTTAATCAAACACGGTTTGTGCTAGCTCTTTGAAACTTGAAACAATAAAGTAGTTCCAAGTTCTATCTCTACGGTTTGTTTCCTATTAATGTAGCCCTAAGCACAGACCGGCGCAAATCACTTTCATGGAAAGCGGTTGCCAAGCTTCCAAAAAGTACGAGGTTCCTTAAATATCAGCACAAATTTTTTCACCCAATCTTGATGACACTTACAGGTAATGATCAGTTCCCCAATGCCACTTGGCTCACCAAATTTCGTTCTTCTAGATTAAACCGTTCGTTGGCAGTAACAGTTTTAATTTTTAGATTTCACTCTGTTTTCTCCTATATGGATACATGTAGTTGGAACTCTAAATCAAACACGGTTTGTGCTAGCTCTTTGAAACTTGACACAATAAAGTAGTTCCAAGATCTATCTCTATGGTTTGTTTCCTATTAATGTAGCCCTAAGCACAGACCGGCGCAAATCACTTTCATGGAAAGGGGTTGCCAAGCTTCCAAAAAGTACGAGTTTCCTGAAATCTCAGCACACATTTTTTCACCCAATCTTGATGACACTTACAGGTAATGATAAGTACACCAATGCCACTTGGCTCACCAAATTTCGTTCTTCAAGGTTAAACCGTTCGTTGGAAGTAACAGTTTTAAATTTTAGGTTTCACTCTGTTTTCTCCTATATGGATACATGTAGTTGGAACTCTAAATCAAACACGGTTTGTGCTAGCTCTTTGAAACTTGACACAATAAAGTAGTTCCAAGATCTATCTCTATGGTTTGTTTCCTATTAATGTAGCCCTAAGCACAGACCGGCGCAAATCACTTTCATGGAAAGGGGTTGCCAAGCTTCCAAAAAGTACGAGTTTCCTGAAATCTCAGCACAAATTTTTTCACCCAATCTTGATGACACTTTCAGTTATTGATCAGTACACCAATCCCACTTGGCTCACCAAATTTCGTTCTTCTAGGTTGTACTGTTCGTTGGTAGTATCTGTTTTAATTTTTAGGTTTCACTCTGTTTTCTCCTATATGGATACATGTATTTGGAACTCTGAATCAAACACGGTTTGTGCTAGCTTTTTGAAACTTGACACAATAAAGTAGTTCCAAGTTCTATCACTATGGTTTGTTTCCTATTGATGTAGCCCTAAGTAGAGACTGGCGCAAATCACTTTCATGGAAAGGGTTTGCCAAGCTTCCAAAAAACTATGAGTTCCCTGAAATCTCACCACATTTTTTCACCCAATCTTGATGACACTTACAGGTAATGATCAGTACACCAATGCCAGTTGGCTCACCAATTTCGTTCTTCTAGGTTAAACCGTTCGTTGGCAGTAACAGTTTTAATTTTTAGGTTTCACTCTGTTTTTTCCTATATGGATACATGTATTTGGAACTCTGAATCAAACACGGTTTGTGCTAGCTTTTTGAAACTTGACAGGATAAAGTAGTTCCAAGTTCTATCTCTATGTTTTGTTTCCTATTGATGTAGCCCTAAGCAGAGACTGGCATAAATCACTTTAATTGAAAGGGGTTGCCAAGCTTCCAAAAAACTACGAGTTTCCTGAAATCCCAGCACACATTTTTTCACCCAATCTTGATGACACTTATAGGTAATGATCAGTACCCCAATACCACTTGGCTCACCAAATTTCGTTTTCTAGGTTAAACCGTTCGTTGGCAGTAACAGTTTTAATTTTTAGGTTTCACTCTGTTTTCTCCTATATGGATACATGTAGTTGGAACTCTAAATCAAACACGGTTTGTGCTAGCTCTTTGAAACTTGACACAATAAAGTAGTTCCAAGTTCTATCTCTATGGTTTGTTTCCTATTGATGTAGACATAAGCAGAGACTGGCGCAAATCACTTTAATGGAAAGGGGTTGCCAAGCTTCCAAAAAACTACGAGTTTCCTGAAATCTCAGCACACATTTTTTCACCCAATCTTGATGACACTTTCAGGTAATGATCAGTACCGCAATGCCACTTGGCTCACCAAATTTCGTTCTTCTAGGTTAAACCGTTCGTTGGCAGTAACAGTTTTAATTTTTAGGTTTCACTCTGTTTTCTCCTATATGGATACATGTAGTTGGAACTCTAAATCAAACACGGTTTGTGCTAGCTCTTTGCAACTTGACACAATAAAGTAGTTCCAAGTTCTATCTCTATGGTTTGTTTCCTATTGATGTAGCCCTAAGCAGAGACTGTCGCAAATCACTTACATAGAAAGGGGTTGCCAAGCTTGCAAAAAACTACGAGTTTCCTGAAATCTCAGCACACATTTTTTCACCCAATCTTGATGGCACTTACAGGTAATGATCAGTACCCCAATGCCACTTGGCTCACCAAATTTCGTTCTTCTAGGTTAAACCGTTCGTTGGCAGTAACAGTTTTAATTTTTAGGTTTCACTCTGAGTTCTCTTATATGGATACATGTAGTTGGAACTCTAAATCAAACACGGTTTGTGCTATCTCTTTGAAACTTGACACAATAAAGTAGTTCCAAGTTCTATCTCTATGGTTTGTTTCCAATTAATGTAGCCCTAAGCACAGACCGGCGCAAATCACTTTCATGGAAAGGGGTTGCCAAGCTTCCAAAAAGTACGAATTTCCTTAAATCTCAGCACAAAATTTAACCCCATCTTGATGACACTAGCAGGTAATGATCAGTACCCCAATGCCACTTGGCTCACCAAATATTATTCTTCTAGGTTAAACCGTTCGTTGGCAGTAACAGTTTTAATTTTTAGGTTTCACTCTGTTTTCTCCTATATGGATAAATGTATTTGGAACTCTAAATCAAACACGGTTTGTGCTAGCTCTTTGAATCTTGACACAATAAAGTAGTTCCAAGTTCTATCTCTATGGTTTGTTTCCAATTAATGTAGCCCTAAGCACAGACCGGCGCAAATCACTTTCATGGAAAGGGGTTGCCAAGCTTCCAAAAAACTACGAGTTTCCTGAAATCTCAGCACACATTTTTTCCCAAAATCTTGATGGCACTTACAGGTAATGATCAGTACTCCAATGCCACTTGGCTCACCAAATTTCGTTCTTCTAGGTTAAACCGTTCGTTGGCAGTAACAGTTTTAATTTTTAGGTTTCACTCTGTTTTCTCCTATATGGATACATGTAGTTGGAACTCTAAATCAAACACGGTTTGTGCTAGCTCTTTGCAACTTGACACAATAAAGTAGTTCCAAGTTCTATCTCTATGGTTTGTTTCCAATTAATGTAGCCCTAAGCACAGACCGGCGCAAATCACTTTCATGGAAAGGGGTTGCCAAGCTTCCAAAAAGTACGAGTTTCCTTAAATCTCAGCACAAATTTTTTCACCCCATCTTGATGACACTTGCAGGTAATGATCTGTACCCCAATGCCACTTGGCTCACCAAATTTTATTCTTCTAGGTTAAACCGTTCGTTGGCAGTAACAGTTTTAATTTTTAGGTTTCACTCTGTTTTCTCCTATAAGGATAAATGTATTTGGAACTCTAAATCAAACACGGTTTGTGCTAGCTCTTTGAAACTTGACACAATAAAGTAGTTCCAAGTTCTATCTCTATGGTTTGTTTCTTATTGATGTAGCCCTAAGCAGAGACTGGCGCAAATCACTTTCATGGAAAGGGTTTGCCAAGCTTCCAAAAACCTACGAGTTTCCTGAAATCTCAGCACACATTTTTTCACCCCATCTTGATGGCACTTACAGGTAATGATAAGTACACCAATGCCACTTGGCTCACCAAATTTCGTTCTTCTAGGTTAAACCGTTCGTTGGAAGTAACAGTTTTAATTTTTAGGTTTCACTCTGTTTTCTCCTATATGGATACATGTAGTTGGAACTCTAAATCAAACACGGTTTGTGCTAGCTCTTTGAAACTTGACACAATAAAGTAGTTCCAAGATCTATCTCTACGGTTTTTTTCCTATTGATGTAGCCGTAAGCAAAGACAGGCGCAAATCACGTTCATGGAAACGGGTTGCCAAGTTTCCAAAAAAATTCGAGGTTCCTGAAATCTCAGCACACATTTTTCACCCTATCTTGATGACACTTTCAGGTAATGATCAGTACCCCAATCCCACTTGGCTCACCAAATTTCGTTCTTCAAGGTTAAACCGTTCGTTGGCAGTAACAGTTTTAATTTTTAGGTTTCACTCTGTTTTCTCCTATATGGATACATGTAGTTGGAACTCTAAATCAAACACGTTTTGTGCTAGCTCTTTGAAACTTGACAAAATAAAGTAGTTCCAAGTTCTATCTCTATGGTTTGTTTCCTATTGATGTAGCCCTAAGCAGAGACTGGCGCAAATCACTTTCATGGAAAGGGTTTGCCAAGCTTCCAAAAAATTACGAGTTTCCTGAAATCTCAGCACACATTTTTTAACCCAATCTTGATGGCACTTACAGGTAATGATAAGTACCGCAATGCCACTTGGCTCACCAAATTTTGTTCTTCTAGGTTAAACCGTTCGTTGGCAGTAACAGTTTTAAATTTTAGGTTTCACTCTGTTTTCTCCTATATGGATACATGTCGTTGGAACTCTAAATCAAACACGGTTTGTGCTAGCTCTTTGCAACTTGACACAATAAAGTAGTTCCAAGTTCTATCTCTATGGTTTGTTTCCAATTAATGTAGCCCTAAGCACAGACCGGCGCAAATCACTTTCATGGAAAGGGGTTGCCAAGCTTCCAAAAAGTACGAGTTTCCTTAAATCTCAGCACAAATTTTTTCACCCCATCTTGATGACACTTTCAGGTAATGATCAGTACCCCAGTCCCACTTGGCTCACCAAATTTCGTTCTTCTAGGTTATACTGTTCGTTTGCAGTAACAGTTTTAATTTTTAGGTTTCACTCTCTTTTCTCCTATATGGATACGTATAGTTGGAACACTAAATCAAACACGGTTTGTGCTAGCTCTTTGAAACTTGACACAATAAGTAGTTCCAAGTTCTATCTCTATGGTTTCTTTCCTATTGATGTAGCCCTAAGCAAAGACTGGCGCTAATCACTTTCATGGAAAGGGGTTGCCAAGCTTCCAAAAAACTTCGAGTTTCCTGAAATCTCAGCACACATTTTTTCACCCTATCTTGTTGACCCTTTCAGGTAATGATCAGTACCCCAATGCCACTTGGCTCACCAAATTTCATTCTTCTAGGTTAAACCGTTCGTTGGCATTAACAGTTTATATTTTTAGGTTTCACTCTGTTTTCTCCTATATGGATACATGTAGTTGGAACTCTAAATCAAACACGGTTTGTGCTAGCTCTTTGAAACTTGACACAATAAAGTAGTTCCAAGATCTATCTCTATGGTTTGTTTCCTATTGATGTAGCCCTAAGCAAAGACTGGCACAAATCACTTTCATGGAAAGGGGTTGCCAAGCTTCCAAAAAACTTCGAGTTTCCTGAAATCTCAGCACACATTTTTTCACCCTATCTTGTTGACACTTTCAGGTAATGATCAGTACCCCAATCCCACTTGGCTCACCAAATTTCGTTCTTCTAGGTTAAACCGTTCCTTGGCAGTAACAGTTTTAATTTTTAGGCATCACTCTGTTTTCTCCTATATGGATACATGTAGTTGGAACTCTAAATCAAACACGGTTTGTGCTAGCTCTTTGAAACTTGACACAATAAGTAGTTCCAAGTTCTATCTCTATGGTTTTTTTCCTATTGATGTAGCCCTAAGCAAAGACTGGCGCAAATCACTTTAATGGAAAGGGGTTGCCAAGCTTCCAAAAAACTTCGAGTTTCCTGAAATCTCAGGACACATTTTTTCCCAAAATCTTGATGACACTTACAGATAATGATCAGAACCGCAATGCCACTTTGGCTCACCAAATTTTGTTCTTCTAGGTTAAACCGTTCGTTGGCAGTAACAGTTTTAATTTTTAGGTTTCACTCTGTTTTCTCCTATATGGATACATGTAGTTGGAACTCTAAATCAAACACGGTTTGTGCTAGCTCTTTGCAACTGGACACAATAAAGTAGTTCCAAGTTCTATCTCTAAGGTTTGTTTCTATTGATGTAGCCCTAAGCAGAGACTGGCGCAAATCACTTACATAGAAAGGGGTTGCCAAGCTTCCAAAAAACTACGAGTTTCCTAAAATCTCAGCACACATTTTTTCACCCAATCTTGATGGCACGTACAGGTAATGATCAGTACACCAATCCCACTTGTCTCACCAAATTTCGTTCTTCTAGGTTAAACCGTTCGTTGGCAGTAACAGTTTTAATTTTTAGGTTTCACTCTGTTTTCTCCTATACGGATACATGTAGTTTGAACTCTAAATCAAACACGGTTTGTGCTAGCTCTTTGAAACTTGACACAAGAAAGTAGTTCCAATTTCTATCTCTACGGTTTGTTTCCTATTGATGTAGACCTAAGCAGAGACTGGCGCAAATCACTTTAATGGAAAGGGGTTGCCAAGCTTCCAAAAACTACGAGTTTTCTGAAACCTCAGCACACATTTTTTCCCAAAATTTTGATGACACTTACTGGTAATGATCAGTACCGCAATGCCACTTGGCTCACCAAATTTCGTTCTTCTAGGTTAAACCGTTCGTTGGCAGTAACAGTTTTAATTTTTCGGTTTCACTCAGTTTTCTCCTATATGGATACATGTAGTTGGAACTCTAAATCAAACACGGTTTGTGCTAGCTCTTTGAAACTTGACACAATAAAGTAGTTCCAAGTTCTATCTCTATGGTTTGCTTCCTATTAATGTAGCCCTAAGCAGAGACTGGCGCAAATCACTTTCATGGAAAGGGGTTGCCAAGCTTCCAAAAACTACGAGTTTCGTGAAATCTCAGCACACATTTTTTTCACCCAATCTTGATGGCACTTACAGGTAATGATCAGTACCCCAATGCCACTTGGCTCAGCAAATTTCATTCTTCTAGGTTAATCCGTTCGTTGGCAGTAACAGTTTAAATTTTTAGGTTTCACTCGGTTTTCTCCTATATGGATACATGTAGTTGGAACTCTAAATAAACACGGTTTGTGCTAGCTCTTTGAAACTTGACACAATAAAGTAGTTCCAAGATATATCTCTATGGTTTGTTTCCTATTAATGTAGCCCTAAGCAAAGACTGGCGCAAATCACTTACATGGAAAGGGGTTGCCAAGCTTCCAAAAAGTACGAGTTTCCTGAAATCTCACCACATTTTTTCACCCAATCTTGATGACACTTACAGGTAATGATCAGTACACCAATGCCAGTTGGCTCACCAAATTTCGTTCTTCTAGGTTAAACCGTTCGTTGGAAGTAACAGTTTTAATTTTTAGGTTTCACTCTGTTTTCTCCTATATGGATACATGTAGTTGGAACTCTAAATCAAACACGGTTTGTGCTAGCTCTTTGAAACTTGACACAATAAAGTAGTTCCAAGATCTATCTCTACGGTTTTTTTCCTATTGATGTAGCCCTAAGCAAAGACAGGCGCAAATCACGTTCATGGAAACGGGTTGCCAAGTTTCCAAAAAAATTCGAGGTTCCTGAAATCTCAGCACACATTTTTCACCCTATCTTGATGACACTTTCAGGTAATGATCAGTACCCCAATCCCACTTGGCTCACCAAATTTCGTTCTTCAAGGTTAAACCGTTCGTTGGCAGTAACAGTTTTAATTTTTAGGTTTCACTCTGTTTTCTCCTATATGGATACATGTAGTTGGAACTCTAAATCAAACACGTTTTGTGCTAGCTCTTTGAAACTTGACAAAATAAAGTAGTTCCAAGTTCTATCTCTATGGTTTGTTTCCTATTGATGTAGCCCTAAGCAGAGACTGGCGCAAATCACTTTCATGGAAAGGGTTTGCCAAGCTTCCAAAAAATTACGAGTTTCCTGAAATCTCAGGACACATTTTTTCCCAAAATCTTGATGACACTTACAGATAATGATCAGAACCGCAATGCCACTTTGGCTCACCAAATTTTGTTCTTCTAGGTTAAACCGTTCATTGGCAGTAACAGTTTTAATTTTTAGGTTTCACTCTGTTTTCTCCTATATGGATACATGTAGTTGGAACTCTAAATCAAACACGGTTTGTGCTAGCTCTTTGCAACTGGACACAATAAAGTAGTTCCAAGTTCTATCTCTAAGGTTTGTTTCCTATTGATGTAGCCCTAAGCAGAGACTGGCGCAAATCACTTACATAGAAAGGGGTTGCCAAGCTTCCAAAAAACTACGAGTTTCCTAAAATCTCAGCACACATTTTTTCACCCAATCTTGATGGCACGTACAGGTAATGATCAGTACACCAATCCCACTTGTCTCACCAAATTTCGTTCTTCTAGGTTAAACCGTTCGTTGGCAGTAACAGTTTTAATTTTTAGGTTTCACTCTGTTTTCTCCTATACGGATACATGTAGTTTGAACTCTAAATCAAACACGGTTTGTGCTAGCTCTTTAAAACATGACACAAGAAAGTAGTTCCAATTTCTATCTCTACGGTTTGTTTCCTATTGATGTAGACCTAAGCAGAGACTGGCGCAAATCACTTTAATTGAAAGGGGTTGCCAAGCTTCCAAAAAGTACGAGTTTTCTGAAACCTCAGCACACATTTTTTCCCAAAATTTTGATGACACTTACTGGTAATGATCAGTACCGCAATGCCACTTGGCTCACCAAATTTCGTTCTTCTAGGTTAAACCGTTCGTTGGCAGTAACAGTTTTAATTTTTCGGTTTCACTCAGTTTTCTCCTATATGGATACATGTAGTTGGAACTCTAAATCAAACACGGTTTGTGCTAGCTCTTTGAAACTTGACACAATAAAGTAGTTCCAAGTTCTATCTCTATGGTTTGCTTCCTATTAATGTAGCCCTAAGCAGAGACTGGCGCAAATCACTTTCATGGAAAGGGGTTGCCAAGCTTCCAAAAACTACGAGTTTCCTGAAATCTCAGCACACATTTTTTTCACCCAATCTTGATGGCACTTACAGGTAATGATCAGTACCCCAATGCCACTTGGCTCACCAAATTTCATTCTTCTAGGTTAATCCGTTCGTTGGCAGTAACAGTTTTAATTTTTAGGTTTCACTCGGTTTTCTCCTATATGGATACATGTAGTTGGAACTCTAAATAAACACGGTTTGTGCTAGCTCTTTGAAACTTGACACAATAAAGTAGTTCCAAGATATATCTCTATGGTTTGTTTCCTATTAATGTAGCCCTAAGCAAAGACTGGCGCAAATCACTTTCATGGAAAGGGGTTGCCAAGCTTCCAAAAAGTACGAGTTTCCTGAAATCTCACCACATTTTTTCACCCAATCTTGATGACACTTACAGGTAATGATCAGTACACCAATGCCAGTTGGCTCACCAAATTTCGTTCTTCTAGGTTAAACCGTTCGTTGGCAGTAACAGTTTTAATTTTTAGGTTTCACTCTGTTTTTTCCTATATGGATACATGTATTTGGAACTCTGAATCAAACACGGTTTGTGCTAGCTTTTTGAAACTTGACAGGATAAAGTAGTTCCAAGTTCTATCTCTATGTTTTGTTTCCTATTGATGTAGCCCTAAGCAGAGACTGGCATAAATCACTTTAATTGAAAGGGGTTGCCAAGCTTCCAAAAAACTACGAGTTTCCTGAAATCTCAGCACACATTTTTTCACCCAATCTTGATGACACTTTCAGGTAATGATCAGTACCGCAATGCCACTTGGCTCACCAAATTTCGTTCTTCTAGGTTAAACCGTTCGTTGGCAGTAACAGTTTTAATTTTTAGGTTTCACTCTGTTTTCTCCTATATGGATACATGTAGTTGGAACTCTAAATCAAACACGGTTTGTGCTAGCTCTTTGCAACTTGACACAATAAAGTAGTTCCAAGTTCTATCTCTATGGTTTGTTTCCTATTGATGTAGCCCTAAGCAGAGACTGTCGCAAATCACTTACATAGAAAGGGGTTGCCAAGCTTCCAAAAAACTACGAGTTTCCTGAAATCTCAGCACACATTTTTTCACCCAATCTTGATGACACTGTCAGGTAATGATCAGTACCCCAGTCCCACGTGGCACAGCATATTTCGTTCTTCTAGGTTAAACCGTTCCTTGGCAGTAACAGTTTTAATTTTTAGGTTTCACTCTGTTTTCTCCTATATGGATACATGTAGTTGGAACTCTAAATCAAACACGGTTTATGCTATCTCTTTGAAACTTGACACAATAAAGTAGTTCCAAGTTCTATCTCTATGGTTTGTTTCCAATTAATGTAGCCCTAAGCACAGCCCGGCGCAAATCACTTTCATGGAAAGGGGTTGCCAAGCTTCCAAAAAGTACGAGTTTCCTTAAATCTCAGCACAAAAATTCACACCATCTTGATGACACTTGCAGGTAATGATCAGTACCCCAATGCCACTTGGCTCACCAAATTTTATTCTTCTAGGTTAAACCGTTCGTTGGCAGTAACAGTTTTAATTTTTAGGTTTCACTCTGTTTTCTCCTATAAGGATAAATGTATTTGGAACTCTAAATCAAACACGGTTTGTGCTAGCTCTTTGAAACTTGACACAATAAAGTAGTTCCAAGTTCTATCTCTATGGTTTGTTTCTTATTGATGTAGCCCTAAGCAGAGACTGGCGCAAATCACTTTCATGGAAAGGGTTTGCCAAGCTTCCAAAAACCTACGAGTTTCCTGAAATCTCAGCACACATTTTTTCACCCCATCTTGATGGCACTTACAGGTAATGATAAGTACACCAATGCCACTTGGCTCACCAAATTTCGTTCTTCTAGGTTAAACCGTTCGTTGGAAGTAACAGTTTTAATTTTTAGGTTTCACTCTGTTTTCTCCTATATGGATACATGTAGTTGGAACTCTAAATCAAACACGGTTTGTGCTAGCTCTTTGAAACTTGACACAATAAAGTAGTTCCAAGATCTATCTCTATGGTTTGTTTCCTATTAATGTAGCCCTAAGCACAGACCGGCGCAAATCACTTTCATGGAAAGGGGTTGCCAAGCTTCCAAAAAGTACGAGTTTCCTGAAATCTCAGCACACATTTTTTCACCCAATCTTGATGACACTTTCAGGTAATGATAAGTACACCAATGCCACTTGGCTCACCAAATTTCGTTCTTCAAGGTTAAACCGTTCGTTGGCAGTAACTGTTTTAATTTTTAGGCATCACTCTGTTTTCTCCTATATGGATACATGTAGTTGGAACTCTAAATCAAACATGGTTTGTGCTAGCTCTTTGAAACTTGACACAATAAAGTAGTTCCAAGTTCTATCTCTACGGTTTGTTTCCTATTAATGTAGCCCTAAGCACAGAGCGGCGCAAATCACTTTCATGGAAAGGGGTTGCCAAGCTTCCAAAAAGTACGAGTTTCCTGAAATCTCAGCACACATTTTTTCACCCAACCTTGATGACACTTTCAGGTAATGATCAGTACCCCAATCCCACTTGGCTCACCAAATTTCGTTCTTCTAAGTTATACTGTTCGTTTGCAGTAACAGTTTTAATTTTTAGGTTTCACTCTGTTTTCTCCTATATGGATACATATAGTTGGAACACTAAATCAAACACGGTTTGTGCTAGCTCTTTGAAACTTGACACAATAAGTAGTTCCAAGTTCTATCTCTATGGTTTCTTTCATATTGATGTAGCCCTAAGCAAAGACTGGCGCAAATCACTTTCATGGAAAGGGGTTGCCAAGCTTCCAAAAAGTACGAGTTTCCTGAAATCTCAGCACACATTTTTTCACCCAATCTCGATGGCACTTACAGGTAATGATCAGTACCCCAATGCCACTTGGCTCACCAAATTTCGTGCTTCTAGGTTAAACCGTTCGTTGGCAGTAACAGTTTTAATTTTTAGGCTTCACTCTGTTTTCTCCTATATGGATACATGTAGTTGGAACTCTAAATCAAACACGGTTTGTGCTAGCTCTTTGAAACTTGACACAATAAAGTGGTTCCAAGTTCTATCCCTACGGTTTGTTTCCTATTGATGTAGACCTAAGCAGAGACTGGCGCAAATCACTTTCATGGAAAGGGGTTGCCAAGCTGCCAAAAAACTACGAGTTTCCTGAAATCTCAGCACACATTTTTTCACCCAATCTTGATGACACTTTCAGGTAATGATCAGTACCGCAGTGCTACTTGGCTCACCAAATTTCGTTCTTCTAAGTTAAACCGTTCGTTGGCAGTAACAGTTTAAATTTTTAGGTTTCACTCTGTTTTCTCCTATGAGGATACATATACTTGGAAGTCTAAATCAAACACGGGTTGTGCTAGCCCTTTGAAACTTGAGACAATAAAGAAGTTCCCTGATCTATCTCTATGGTTTGTTTCCTATTGATGTAGCCCTAACAGAGAATGGCGCAAATCACTTTAATGGAAAGGGGTTGCCAAGCTTCCAAAAAACTTCGAGTTTCCTGAAATCTCAGCAAACTATTTTCACCCAATCTTGATGACACTTTCAGGTAATGATCAGTACCCCAATCCCACTTGGCTCACCAAATTTAGTTCTTCTAGGTTAAACCGTTCGTTGGCAGTAACAGTTTTTATTTTTAGGTTTCACTCTGTTTTCTCCTATATGGATACATATAGTTGGAACTCTAAATCAAACACGGTTTTTGCTAGCTCTTTGAAACTTGACACAGTAAAGAAGTTCCATGTTCTATCTCTATGGTTTGTTTCCTATTGTTGTAGCCCTAGCAGAGACTGGCGCAAATCACTTTCATAGAAAGGGGTTGCCAAGCTTCCAAAAAGTACGAGTTTCCTGAAATCTCAGCACACATTTTTTCACCCAATCTCGATGGCACTTACAGGTAATGATCAGTACTCCAATGCCACTTGGCTCACCAAATTTCGTGCTTCTAGGTTAAACCGTTCGTTGGCAGTAACAGTTTTAATTTTTAGTTTTCACTTTGTTTTCTCCTATATGGATACATGTAGTTGGAACTCTAAATCAAACACGGTTTGTGCTAGCTCTTTGAAACTTGACACAATAAAGTAGTTCCAAGTTCTATCTCTACCGTTTGTTTCCTATTTATGTAGCCCTAAGCACAGACCGGCGCAAATCACTTTCATGGAAAGGGGTTGCCAAGCTTCCAAAAAGTACGAGTTTCCTGAAATCTCAGCACACATTTTTCAACCAATCTTGATGACACTTACAGGTAATGATCAGTACCCCAATGCCACTTGGCTCACCAAATTTCATTCTTCTAAGTTAAACCGTTCGTTGGCAGTAACAGTTTAAATTTTTATGTTTCACTCTGTTTTCTCCTATATGGATACATGTAGTTGGAACTCTAAATCAAACACGGTTTGTGCTAGCTCTTTGAAACTTGACACAATGAAGTAGTTCCAGGATCTATCTCTATGGTTCGTTTCCTATTGATGTAGCCCTAAGCAAAGACTGGCGCAAATCATTTTCATGGAAAGGGGTTGCCAAGCTTCCAAAAAACTTCGAGGTTCCTGAAATCTCAGCAAACTATTTTCACCCAATCTTGATGACACTTTCAGGTAATGATCAGTACCCCAATCCCACTTGACTCACCGAATTTCGTTCTTCTAGGTTAAACCATTCGTTGGCAGTAACAGTTTTAATTTTTAGTTTTCACTTTGTTTTCTCCTATATGGATACATGTAGTTGGAACTCTAAATCAAACACGGTTTGTGCTAGCTCTTTGAAACTTGACACAATAAAGTAGTTCCAAGTTCTATCTCTACCGTTTGTTTCCTATTAATGTAGCCCTAAGCACAGACCGGCGCAAATCACTTTAATGGAAAGGGGTTGCCAAGCTTCCAAAAATTACGAGTTTCCTGAAATCTCAGCACACATTTTTCAACCAATCTTGATGACACTTACAGGTAATGATCAGTACCCCAATGCCACTTGGCTCACCAAATTTCATTCTTCTAGGTTAAACCGTTCGTTGGCAGTAACAGTTTAAATTTTTAGGTTTCACTCTGTTTTCTCCTATATGGATACATGTAGTTGGAACTCTAAATCAAACACGGTTTGTGCTAGCTCTTTGAAACTTGACACAATAAAGTAGTTCCAAGATCTATCTCTATGGTTTGTTTCCTATTGATGTAGCCCTAAGCAAAGACCGGCACAAATCACTTTCATGGAAAGGGGTTGCCAAGCTTCCAAAAAACTTCGAGTTTCCTGAAATCTCAGCACACATTTTTCACCCAATCTTGATGACACTTTCAGGTAATGATCAGTACCCCAATCCCACTTGGCTCACCAAATTTCATTCTTCTAGGTTATACTGTTCGTTTGCAGTAACAGTTTTAGTTTTTAGGTTTCACTCTCTTTTCTCCTATATGGATACATATAGTTGGAACTCTAAATCAAACACGGTTTGTGCTAGTTCTTTGAAACTTGACACAATAAGTAGTTCCAAGTTCTATCTCTATGTTTTCTTTCCTATTGATGTAGCCCTAAGCAAAGACTGGCGCAAATCACTTTCATGGAAAGGGGTTGCCAAGCTTCCAAAAAACTTTGAGTTTCCTGAAATCTCAGCACACATTTTCTCCCAAAATCTTGATGACACTTACAGGTAATGATCATACCGCAATGCCACTTGGCTCTCCAAATTTCGTTCTTCTAGGTTAAACCGTTCGTTGGCAGTAACAGTTTAAATTTTTATGTTTCACTCTGTTTTCTCCTATATGGATACATGTAGTTGGAACTCTAAATCAAACACGGTTTGTGCTATCTCTTTGAAACTTGACACAATAAGTAGTTCCAAGTTCTATCTCTATGGTTTCTTTCCTATTGATGTAGCCCTAAGCAAAGACTGGCGCAAATCATTTTCATGGAAAGGGGTTGCCAAGCTTCCAAAAAACTTCGAAGTTCCTGAAATCTCAGCAAACTATTTTCACCCAATCTTGATGACACTTTCAGGTAATGATCAGTACCCCAATCCCACTTGGCTCACCAAATTTCGTTCTTCTAGGTTAAACCATTCGTTGGCAGTAACAGTTTTAATTTTTCGTTTTCACTTTGTTTTCTCCTATATGGATACATGTAGTTGGAACTCTAAATCAAACACGGTTTGTGCTAGCTCTTTGAAACTTGACACAATAAAATAGTTCCAAGTTCTATCTCTACCGTTTGTTTCGTATTAATGTAGCCCTAAGCACAGACCGGCGCAAATCACTTTCATGGAAAGGGGTTGCCAAGCTTCCAAAAAGTACGAGTTTCCTGAAATCTCAGCACACATTTTTCAACCAATCTTGATGACACTTACAGGTAATGATCAGTACCCCAATGCCACTTGGCTCACCAAATTTCATTCTTCTAGGTTAAACCGTTCGTTGGCAGTAACAGTTTAAATTTTTAGGTTTCACTCTGTTTTCTCCTATATGGATACATGTAGTTGGAACTCTAAATCAAACACGGTTTGTGCTAGCTCTTTGAAACTTGACACAATAAAGTAGTTCCAGGATCTATCTCTATGGTTTGTTTCCTATTGATGTAGCCCTAAGCAAAGACTGGCGCAAATCATTTTCATGGAAAGGGGTTGCCAAGCTTCCAAAAAACTTCGAGGTTCCTGAAATCTCAGCAAACTATTTTCACCCAATCTTGATGACACTTTCAGGTAATGATCAGTACCCCAATCCCACTTGGCTCACCAAATTTCGTTCTTCTAGGTTAAACCGTTCGTTGGCAGTAACAGTTTTAATTTTTAGGCTTCACTCTGTTTTCTCCTATATGGATACATGTAGTTGGAACTCTAAATCAAACACGGTTTGTGCTAGCTCTTTGAAACTTGACACAATAAAGTAGTTCCAAGTTCTATCTCTACGGTTTGTTTCCTATTAATGTAGCCCTAAGCACAGACCGGCGCAAATCACTTTCATGGAAAGGGGTTGCCAAGCTTCCAAAAAGTACGAGTTTCCTGAAATCTCAGCACACATTTTTTCACCCAATCTTGATGACACTTACAGGTAATGATCAGTACCCCAATGCCACTTGGCTCACCAAATTTCGTTCTTCTAGGTTAAACCGTTCGTTGGCAGTAACAGTTTTAATTTTTAGGTTTCACTCTGTTTTCTCCTATATGGATACATGTCGTCGGAACTCTAAATCAAACAAGGTTTGTGCTAGCTCTTTGAAACTTGACACAATAAAGTAGTTCCAAGTTCTATCTCTACGGTTTGTTTCCTATTAATGTAGCCCTAAGCACAGACCGGCGCAAATCACTTTCATGGAAAGGGGTTGCCAAGCTTCCAAAAAGTACGAGTTTTCTGAAATCTCAGCACACATTTTTTCACCCAATCTTGATGACACTTACAGGTAATGATCAATACCCCAAAGCCACTTGGCTCACCAAATTTCGTTCTTCTGGGTTAAACCGTTCGTTGGCAGTAACAGTTTTAATTTTTAGGTTTCACTCTGTTTTCTCCTATATGGATACATGTAGTTGGAACTCTAAATCAAACACGGTTTGTGCTAGCTCTTTGAAACTTGACACAATAAAGTAGTTCCAAGTTCTATCTCTACGGTTTGTTTCCTATTGATGTAGCCCTAAGCAAAGACTGGCGCAAATCATTTTCATGGAAAGGGGTTGCCAAGCTTCCAAAAAACTTCGAGGTTCCTGAAATCTCAGCAAACTATTTTCACCCAATCTTGATGACACTTTCAGGTAATGATCAGTACCCCAATCCCACTTGGCTCACCAAATTTCGTTCTTCTAGGTTATACTGTTCGTTTGCAGTAACAGTTTTTATTTTTAGGTTTCACTCTGTTTTCTCCTATATGGATATATGTAGTTGGAACTCTAAATTAAACACGGTTTGTGCTAGCTCTTTGCAACTTGACACAATAAAGTAGTTCTGAGTTCTATCTCTATGGTTTGTTTCCTATTGATGTAGACCTAAGCAGAGACTGGCGCAAATCACTTTCATTGAAAGGGGTTGCCAAGCTTCCAAAAAACTACGAGTTTCCTTAAATCTCAGCACACATTTTTTCACCCAATCTTCATGACACTGTCAGGTAATGATCAGTACCGCAATGCCACTTGGCAAACCAAATTTTGTTCTTCTAGGTTAAACCGTTCGTTGGCAGTAACAGTTTATATTTTTATGTTTCACTCTGTTTTCTCCTATATGGATACATGTAGTTGGAACTCTAAATCAAACACGGTTTGTGGTAGCTCTTTGAAACTTGACACAGTAAAGTAGTTCCAGGATCTATCTCTATGGTTTGTTTCCTATTGATGTAGCCCTAAGCAAAGACTGGCGCAAATCATTTTCATGGAAAGGGGTTGCCAAGCTTCCAAAAATCTTCGAGGTTCCTGAAATCTCAGCAAACTATTTTCACCCAATCTTGATGACACTTTCAGGTAATGATCAGTACCCCAATCCCACTTGGCTCACCAAATTTCGTTCTTCTAGGTTAAACCGTTCGTTGGCAGTAGCAGTTTTAATTTTTAGGCTTCACTCTGTTTTCTCCTATATGGATACATGTAGTTGGAACTCTAAATCAAACACGGTTTGTGCTAGCTCTTTGAAACTTGACACAATAAAGTAGTTCCAAGATCTATCTCTATGGTTTGTTTCCTATTGATGTAGCCCTAAGCAAAGACCGGCACAAATCACTTTCATGGAAAGGGGTTGCCAAGCTTCCAAAAAACTTCGAGTTTCCTGAAATCTCAGCACACATTTTTCACCCATTCTTGATGACACTTTCAGGTAAGGATCAGTACCCCAATCCCACTTGGCTCACCAAATTTCATTCTTCTAGGTTATACTGTTCATTTGCAGTAACAGTTTTAATTTTTAGGTTTCACTTTGTTTTCTCCGATATGGATACATATAGTTGGATCTCTAAATCAAACACGGTTTGTGCTAGTTCTTTGAAACTTGACACAATAAGTAGTTCCAAGTTCTATCTCTATGGTTTCTTTCCTATTGATGTAGCCCTAAGCAAAGACTGGCGCAAATCACTTTCATGGAAAGGGGTTGCCAAGCTTCCAAAAAACTTCCAGTTTCCTGAAATCTCAGCACACATTTTTTCACCCTATCTTGTTGACACTTTCAGGTAATGATCAGTACCCCAATCCCACTTGGCTCACCAAATTTCGTTCTTCTAGGTTAAACCGTTCCTTGGCAGTAACAGTTTTAATTTTTAGGCATCACTCTGTTTTCTCCTATATGGATACATGTAGTTGGAACTCTAAATCAAACACGGTTTGTGCTAGCTCTTTGAAACTTGACACAATAAAGTAGTTCCAAGTTCTACCTCTATGGTTTGTTTCCTATTGATGTAGACCTAAGCAGAGACTGGCGCAAATCACTTTAATGGAAAGGGGTTGCGAAGCTTCCAAAAAACTTCGAGTTTCCTGAAATCTCAGCACACATTTTTTCCCAGAATCTTGATGACACTTACAGGTAATGGTCAGTACCGCAATGCCACTTGGCTCACCAAATTTCGTTCTTCTAGGTTAAACCGTTCCTTGGCAGTAACAGTTTTAATTTTTAGGTTTCACTCTGTTTTCTCCTATATGGATACATGTAGTTGGAACTCTAAATCAAACACGGTTTGTGCTAGCGCTTCGAAACTTGACACAATAAAGTAGTTCAAAGATCTATCTCTATGGTTTGTTTCCTATTGTTGTAGCCCTAAGCAGAGACTGGCGCAAATCCCTTTCATAGAAAGGGGTTGCCAAGCTTCCAAAAAGTACGAGTTTCCTGAAATCTCAGCACACATTTTTTCACCCAATCTCGATGGCACTTACAGGTAATGATCAGTACCCCAATGCCACTTGGCTCACCAAATATCGTTCTTCTAAATTAAACCATTCGTTGGCAGTAACAGTTTTAATTTTTAGGTTTCACTCTGTTTTCTCCTATATGGATACATGTAGTTGGAACTCTAAAACAAACACAGTTAGTGCTAGCTCTTTGAAACTTGACACAATAATGTTGTTCCAAGTTCTATCTCTACGGTTTGTTTCCTATTAATGTAGCCCTAAGCACAGACCGGCGCAAATCACTTTCATGGAAAGGGGTTGCCAAGCTTCCAAAAAGTACGAGTTTCCTGAAATCTCAACACACATTTTTTCACCCAATCTTGATGACACTTACAGGTAATGATCAGTACCCCAATGCCACTTGGCTCACCAAATTTCGTTCTTCTAGGTTAAACCGTTCGTTGGCAGTAACAGTTTTAATTTTTAGGTTTCACTCTGTTTTCTCCTATATGGATACATGTAGTTGGAACTCTAAATCAAACACGGTTTGTGCTAGCTCTTTGAAACTTGACACAATAATGTAGTTCCAAGATCTATCTTATGGTTTGTTTCCTATTGATGTAGCCCTAAGCAAAGACCGGCACAAATCACTTTCATGGAAAGGGGTTGCCAAGCTTCCAAAAAACTTCGAGGTTCCTGAAATCTCAGCACACATTTTTCACCCAATCTTGATGACACTTTCAGGTAATGATCAGTACCCCAATCCCACTTGGCTCACCAAATTTCGTTCTTCTAGGTTATACTGTTCGTTTGCAGTAACAGTTTTAATTTTTAGGCATCACTCTGTTTTCTCCTATATGGATACATGTAGTTGGAACTCTAAATCAAACACGGTTTGTGCTAGCTCTTTGCAACGTGACACAATAAAGTAGTTCCGAGTTCTATCTCTATGGTTTGTTTCCTATTGATGTAGACCTAAGCAGAGACTGGCGCAAATCACTTTAATTTAAAGGGGTTGCCAAGCTTCCAAAAAACTTCGAGGTTCCTGAAATCTCAGCACACATTTTTCACCCAATCTTGATGACACTTTCAGGTAATGATCAGTACCCCAATCCCACTTGGCTCACCAAATTTCGTTCTTCTAGATTAAACCGTTCGTTGGCAGTAACAGTTTTAATTTTTAGGTTTCACTCTGTTTTCTCCTATATGGATACATGTAGTTGGAACTCTAAATCAAACACGGTTTGTGCTAGCGCTTCGAAACTTGACACAATAATGTAGTTCAAAGATCTATCTCTATGGTTTGTTTCCCATTGTTGTAGCCCTAAGCAGAGACTGGCGCAAATCCCTTTCATAGAAAGGGGTTGCCAAGCTTCCAAAAAGTACGAGTTTCCTGAAATATCAGCACACATTTTTTCACCCAATCTCGATGGCACTTACAGGTAATGATCAGTACCCCAATGCCACTTGGCTCACCAATTTTCGTTCTTCTAGGTTAAACCGTTCGTTGGCAGTAACAGTTTTAATTTTTAGGTTTCACTCTGTTTTCTCCTATATGGATACATGTAGTTGGAACTCTAAATCAAACACGGTTAGTGCTAGCTCTTTGAAACTTGACACAATAAAGTAGTTCCAAGTTCTATCTCTACCGTTTGTTTCCTATTAATGTAGCCCTAAGCACAGACCGGCGCAAATCACTTTCATGGAAAGGGGTTGCCAAGCTTCCAAAAAGTACGAGTTTCCTGAAATCTCAGCATACATTTTTTCAGCCAATCTCCATGGCACTTACAGGTAATGATCAGTTCCCCAAAGTCACTTGGCTCACCAAATTTCGTTCTTCTAGGTTAAACCGTTCGTTGGCATTAACAGTTTTAATTTTTAGGTTTCACTCTGTTTTCTCCTATATGGATACATGTAGTTGGAACTCTAAATCAAACACGGTTTGTGCTAGCTCTTTGAAACTTGACACAATAAAGTACTCCCACGTTCTACCTCTATGGTTTGTTTCCTATTGATGTAGTCCTAAGCAGAGACTGGCGCAAATCACTTCCCAGAAAAGGGGTTGCCAAGCTTCCAAAAAACTACGAGTTTCCTGAAATCTCAGCACACATTTTTTCAACCAATCTTGATGACACATACATGTCCTGATCAGTACACCAATGTCACTTGGCTCACCAAATTTCGTTCTTCTAGGTTAAACCGTTCGTTGGCAGTAACAGTTTTAATTTTTAGGTTTCACTCTGTTTTCTCCAATATGGATACATGTAGTTGGAACTCTAAATCAAAAACGGTTTGTGCTAGCTCTTTGAAACTTCACACAATAAAGTAGTGCCAAGTTCTATCTCTATGGTTTGTTTCCTATTGATGTAGCCCTAAGCAGAAACCGGCGCTAATCACTTTCATGGAAAGGGGTTGCGAAGCTTCCAAAAATCTACGAGTTTCCTGAAATCTCAGCACACATTTTTCTCCGAATCTTGATGACACTTACAGGTGATGATCAGTACCCCAATGCCACTTGGCTCAACAAATTTCGTTCTTCTAGATTAAACCGTTCGTTGGCAGTAACAGTTTTAATTTTTACGTTTCACTCTGTTTTCTCCTATATGGATACATGTAGTTGGAACTCTAAATCAAACACGGTTTGCGCTAGCTCTTTGAAACTTGACACAATAAAGTAGTTCCAAGTTCTATCTCTATGGTTTGTTTCCTATTGATGTAGCCCTAAGCAGATAACGGCGCAAATCACTTTCATGGAAAGGGTTGCCAAGCTTCCAAAAAACTACAAGTTTCCTGAAATCTCAGCACACATTTTTTCACTCAATCTTGATTACACATACATGTCATGATCAGTACACCAATGTCACTTGGCTCACCAAATTTCGTTCTTCTAGGTTAAACCGTTCGTTGGCAGTAACAGTTTCAATTTTTAGGTTTCACTCTGTTTCCTCCAATATGGATACATGTAGTTGGAACTCTAAATCAAACACGGTTTGTGTTAGCTCTTTGAAACTTCACACAATAAAGTAGTTCCCAGTTCTATCTCTATGGTTTGTTTCCTATTGATGTAGCCCTAAGCAGAGACTGGTGCAAATCACTTTAATGGAAAGGGGTTGCCAAGCTTCCAAAAAACTACGAGTTTCCTGAAATCTCAGCACACATTTTTTCCCAGAATCTTGATGACACTTTCAGGTAATGATCAGGACGCCAATCCCACTTGGCTCACCAAATTTCGTTCTTCTAGGTTAAACCGTTCGTTGGCAGTAACAGTTTTAATTTTTATGCTTCAGTCTGTTTTCTCCTATATGGATACATGTAGTTGGAACTCTAAATCAAACACGGTTTGTGCTAGCTCTTTGAAACTTGACACAATAAAGTAGTTCCAAGTTCTATCTCTTTGGTTTGTTTCCTATTGATGTAGCCCTAAGCAGAGACTGGCGCAAATCACTTTCATGGAAAGGGGTTGCCAAGCTTCCAAAAAACTACGAGTTTCCTGAAATCTCAGCACACATTTTTTCACCCAATCTTGATGACACTTTCAGGTATGATCAGTACCCCATTCCCACTTGGCTCACCAAATTTCGTTCTTCTAAGTTAAACCCTTGATTGGCCTTAACAGTTTTAATTTTTAGGTTTCACTCTGTTTTCTCCTATATGGATACATGTAATTGGAAGTCTAAATCAAACACGGTTTGTGCTAGCTCTTTGAAACTTGACACAATAAAGTAGTTCCAAGTTCTATCTCTATGGTTTGTTTTCTATTGATGTAGCCCTAAGCAAAGACTGGCACAAATCACTTTCATGGAAAGGGGTTGCCAAGCTTAAAAAAACTACGAGTTTCCTGAAATCTCAGCACACATTTTTTCAACCAATCTTGATGGCAATTACATGTAATGATCAGTACCCCAATGCCACTTGGCTCACCAAATTTCATTCTTCTAGGTTAAACCGTTCGTTGGCAGTAACAGTTTTAATTTTTAGGTTTCACTCTGTTTTCTCCTATATGGATACATGTAGTTGGAACTCTAAATCAAACACGGTTTGTGCTAGCTCTTTGAAACTTGACACAATAAAGTAGTTCCAAGTTCTGTCTCTATGTTTTGTTTTTTATTGATGTAGCCCTAAGCAAAGACTGGCGCAAATCACTTTCATGGAAATGGGTTGCCAAACTTCCAAAAAACTTCGAGTTTCCTGAAATCTCAGCACACATTTTTTCACCTTATCTTGATGACACTTTCAGGTAATGATCAGGACCCCAATCCCACTTGGCTCACCTAATTTTGTTCTTCTAGGTTAAACCGTTCGTTGGCAGTAACAGTTTTAATTTTTAGGCTTCACTCTGTTTTCTCCTATAAGGATACATGTAATTGGAACTCTAAATCAAACACGGTTTGTGCTAGCTCTTTGAAACTTGACACAATAAAGTAGTTCCAAGTCCTATCTCTATGGTTCGTTTCCTATTGATGTAGACCTAAGCAGAGACTGGCGCAAATCACTTTCATGGAAAGGGGTTGCCAAGCTTCCAAAAAACTACGAGTTTCCTGAAATCTCAGCACACATTTTTTCCCAGAATCTTGATGACACTTTCAGGTAATGATCAGGATCGCAATCACACTTGGCTCACCAAATTTCGTTCTTCTAGGTTAAACCGTTCGTTGGCAGTAACAGTTTTAATTTTTAGGTTACACTCTGTTTTCTACTATATGGATACATGTAGTTGGAACTCTAAATCAAACACGGTTTTTGCTAGCTCTTTGAAACTTGACACAATAAAGTAGTTCCAAGTTCTATCTCTATGGTTTGTTTCCTATTGATGTAACCCTAAGCAAAGACTGGCGCAAATCTCTTTCATGGAAACGGGTTGCTAAACTTCCAAAAAACTTCGAGTTTCCTGAAATCTCAGCACACATTTTTTCACCCTATCTTGATGACACTTTCAGGTAATGATCAGTACCCCAATCCCACTTGGCTCACCTAATTTCGTTCTTCTAGGTTAAACCGTTCGTTGGCAGTAACAGTTTTAATTTTTAGGCTTCACTCTGTTTTCTCCTATAAGGATACATGTAGTTGGAACTCTAAATCAAACACGGTTTATGCTAGCTCTTTGAAACTTGACACAATAAAGTAGTTCCAAGTTCTATCTCTATGGTTTGTTTCCTATTGATGTAGACCTAAGCAGAGACTGGCGCAAATCACTTTCATGGAAAGGGGTTGCCAAGCTTCCAAAAAACTACGAGTTTCCTGAAATCTCAGCACACATTTTTTCACCCAATCTTGATGACACTTTCAGGTAATGATCAGTACCCCAATCCCACTTGGCTCACCAAATTTCGTTCTTCTAAGTTAAACCCTTGTTTGGCAGTAACAGTTTTAAATTTTAGGTTTCACTCTGTTTTCTCCTATATGGATACATGTAGTTGGAAGTCTAAATGAAACACGGTTTGTGCTAGCTCTTTGAAACATGACACAATAAAGTAGTTCCAAGTTCTATATCTATGGTTTGTTTGCTATTGATGTAGCCCTAAGCAAAGACTGGCGCAAATCACTTTCATGGAAAGGGGTTGCCAAGCTTCCAAAAAACTTCGAGTTTCCTGAAATCTCAGCACACATTTTTTTCACCCAATCTTGATGACACTTTCAGGTAATGATCAGTACCCCAATACCACTTGGCTCTCCAGATATCGTTCTTCTAGGTTAAACAGTTCGTTGGCAGTAACAGTTTAAATTTTTAGGTTTCACTCTGTTTTCTCCTATAAGGATACATGTAGTTGGAACTCTAAATCAAACACGGTTTGTGCTAGCTCTTTGAAACTTGACACAATAAAGTAGTTCTAACTTGTATCTCTATGGCTTGTTTCCTATTGATGTAGCCCTAAGCAGAGACCAGCACAAATCACTTTCATTGAAAGGGGTTGCCAAGCTTCCAAAAAACTACGAGTTTCCTGAAATCTCAGCACACATTTTTTCACCTTATCTTGATGACACTTTCAGGTAATGATCAGGACCCCAATCCCACTTGGCTCACCTAATTTCGTTCTTCTAGGTTAAACCGTTCGTTGGCAGTAACAGTTTTAATTTTTAGGCTTCACTCTGTTTTCTCCTTTAAGGATACATGTAATTGGAACTCTAAATCAAACACGGTTTGTGCTAGCTCTTTGAAACTTGACACAATAAAGTAGTTCCAAGTCCTATCTCTATGGTTCGTTTCCTATTGATGTAGACCTAAGCAGAGACTGGCGCAAATCAGTTTCATGGAAAAGGGTTGCCAAGCTTCCAAAAAACTTCGAGTTTGCTGAAATCTCAGCACACATTTTTTACGAAAACCTTGATGACACTTTCAGGTAATGATCAGTACCCCAATCCCACTTGACTCACCAAATTTCGTTCTTCTAGGTTAAACCGTTCGTTGGCAGTAACAGTTTTAATTTTTGGTTTCACTCTGTTTTCTCCTATATGGATACATGTAGTTGGAACTCTAAATCAAACACGGTTTGTGCTAGCTCTTTGAAAATTGACACAATAAAGTAGTTCCAAGTTCTATCTCTATGGTTTGTTTCCTTTTCATGTAGCCCTAGGCAGAGACTGGCGCATATCACTTTCATGGAAAGGGGTTGCCAAGCTTCCAAAAAACTACGAGTTTCCTGAAATCTAAGCACACATTTTTTCACCTAATCTTGATGACACTTACAGGTAATGATCAGTACCCCAATCCCACTTGGTTCACCGAATTTTTTTCTTCTAGGTTAAACCGTTCGTTGGCAGTAACAGTTTTAATTTTTAGGTTTCACTCGGTTTTCTCGTATATGGATACATGTAGTTGGAACTCTAAATCAAACACGGTTTGGGCTAGCTCTTTAAAACTTGACACAATGAAGTAGTTCCAAGTTCTATCTCTATGGTTTGTTTCCTATTGAAGTAGCCCTAAGCAGAGACCGGTGCAAATCACTTTCATGGAAAGGGGTTGCCAACCTTCCAAAAAACTACGAGTTTCCTGAAATCTCAGCACACATTTTTTCAACCAATCTTGATGACACTTTCAGGTAATGATCAGTACCCCAATCCCACTTGGCTCACCAAATTTCGTTCTTCTACATTAAACCGTTCATTGACAGTAACAGTTTTAATTTTTGGTTTCACTCTGTTTTCTCCTATATGGATACATGTAGTTGGAACTCTAAATCAAACACGGTTTGTGCTAGCTCTTTGAAACTTGACACAATAAAGTAGTACCAAGTTCTATCTCTATGGTTTGTTTCCTATTCATGTATCCCTAGGCAGAGACTGGCGCATATCACTTTCATGGAAAGGGGTTGCCAAGCTTCCAAAAAACTACGAGTTTCCTGAAATCTCAGAACACATTTTTTCACCCAATCTTGATGGCACTTACAGGTAATGATCAGTACCCCAATGCCACTTGGCTCACCAAATTTCGTTCTTCTAGGTTAAACCGTTCGTTGGCAGTAGCAGTTTTAATTTTTAGGTTTTACTCTGTTTTCTTCTATATGGATACATGTAGTTGGAACTCTAAATCAAACACGGTTTGTGCTAGCTCTTTGAAACTTGACACAATAAAGTAGTTGCAAGTTCTATCTCTATGGTTTGTTTCCTATTGATGTAGCCCTAAGCAAAGACTGGCGCAAATCACTTTCATGGAAATGGGTTGCCAAACTTTCAAAAAACTTCGAGTTTCCTGAAATCTCAGCACACATTTTTTCACCTTATCTTGATGACACTTTCAGGTAATGATCAGGACCCCAATCCCACTTGGCTCACCTAATTTTGTTCTTCTAGGTTAAACCGTTCATTGGCAGTAACAGTTTTAATTTTTAGGCTTCACTCTGTTTTCTCCTATAAGGATACATGTAATTGGAACTCTAAATCAAACACGGTTTGTGCTAGCTCTTTGAAACTTGACACAATAAAGTAGTTCCAAGTCCTATCTCTATGGTTTGTTTCCTATTGATGTAGACCTAAGCAGAGACTGGCGCAAATCACTTTCATGGAAAGGGGTTGCCAAGCTTCCAAAAAACTACGAGTTTCCTGAAATCTCAGCACACATTTTTTCCCAGAATCATGATGACAGTTTCAAGTAATGATCAGGACCGCAATCACACTTGGCTCACCAAATTTCGTTCTTCTAGGTTAAACCGTTCGTTGGCTGTAACAGTTTTAATTTTTAGGTTTCACTCTGTTTTCTCATATATGGATACATGTAGTTGGAAGTCTAAATCAAACACGGTTTCTGCTAGCTCTTTGAAACTTGACACAATAAAGTAGTTCCAAGTTCTGTCTCTATGGTTTGTTCCCTATTGATATAGCCCTAAGCAGAGACTGGCGCAAATCACATTCATGGAAAGGCGTTGCCAAACTTCCAAAAAACTTCGAGTTTCCTGAAATCTCAGCACACATTTTTTCACCCTATCTAGATGACACTTTCAGGTAATGATCAGGACCCCAATCCCACTTGGCTCACCAAATTTCGTTCTTCTAGGTTAAACCGTTCGTTGGCAGTAACACTTTTAATTTTTAGGCTTCACTCTGTTTTCTCCAATAAGGATACATGTAGTTGGAACTCTAAATCAAACACGGTTTGTGCTAGCTCTTTGAAACTTGACACAATAAAGTAGTTCCAAGTTCTATCTCTATGGTTTGTTTCCTATTGATGTAGACCTAAGCAGAGACTGGCACAAATCACTTTCATGGAAAGGGGTTGCCAACCTTCCAAAAATCTATGAGTTTTCTGAAATCTCAGCACACATTTTTTCACCCAATATTGATGACACTTTCAGGTAATGATCAGTACCCCAATCCCACTTGGCTCACCAAATTTCGTTCTTCTAAGTTAAACCCTTGTTTGTCAGTAACAGTTTTAAATTTTAGGTTTCACTCTGTTTTCTCCTATATGGATACATGTAGTTGGAAGTCTAAATCAAACACGGTTTGTGCTAGCTCTTTGAAACTTGACACAATAAAGTAGTTCCAAGTTTTATCTCTATGGTTTGTTTGCTATTGATGTAGCCCTAAGCAAAGACTGGCGAAAATCACTTTCATGGAAAGGGGTTGCCAAGCTTCCAAAAAACTTCGAGTTTGCTGAAATCTCAGCACACATTTTTTTCACCCAATCTTGATGACACTTTCAGGTAATGATCAGTACCCCAATACCACTTGGCTCCCCAGATATCATTCTTCTAGGTTAAACCGTTCGTTGGCAGTAACAGTTTAAATTTTTAGGTTTCATTCTGTTTTCTCCTATAAGGATACATGTAGTTGGAACTCTAAATCAAACACGGTTTGTGCTAGCTCTTTGAAACTTGACACAGTAAAGTAGTTCTAACTTGTATCTCTATGGATTGTTTCCTATTGATGTAGCCCTAAGCAGAGACCGGCACAAATCACTTTCATTGAAAGGGGTTGCCAAGCTTCCAAAAAACTTCGAGTTTCCTGAAATCTAAGCACACATTTTTTCACCTAATCTTGATGACACTTACAGGTAATGATCAGTAACCCAATCCTACTTGGCTCACCGAATTTTGTTCTTCTAGGTTAAACCGCTCGTTGGCAGTAACAGTTTTAATTTTTAGGTTTCACTCGGTTTTCTCGTATATGGATACATGTAGTTGGAACTCTAAATCAAACACGGTTTGTGCTAGCTCTTTGAAACTTGACACAATAAAGTAGTTCCAAGTTCTATCTCTATGGTTTGTTTCCTATTGATGTAGCCCTAAACAAAGACTGGCGCAAATCACTTTCATGGAAATGGGTTGCCAAACTTCCAAAAAACTTCGAGTTTCCTGAAATCTCAGCACACATTTTTTCACCTTATCTTGATGACACTTTCAGGTAATGATCAGGACCCCAATCCCACTTGGCTCACCTAATTTCGTTCTTCTACTTTAAACCGTTCGTTGGCAGTAACAGTTTTAATTTTTAGGCTTCACTCTGTTTTCTCCTTTAAGGATACATGTAATTGGAACTCTAAATCAAACACGGTTTGTGCTAGCTCTTTGAAACTTGACACAATAAAGTAGTACCAAGTTCTATCTCTATGGTTTGTTTCCTATTCATGTATCCCTAGGCAGAGACTGGCGCATATCACTTTCATGGAAAGGGGTTGCCAAGCTTCCAAAAAACTACGAGTTTCCTGAAATCTCAGCACACATTTTTTCACCCAATCTTGATGGCACTTACAGGTAATGATCAGTACCCCAATGCCACTTGGCTCACCAAATTTCGTTCTTCTAGGTTAAACCGTTCGTTGGCAGTAGCAGTTTTAATTTTTAGGTTTTACTCTGTTTTCTTCTATATGGATACATGTAGTTGGAAGTCTAAATCAAACACGGTTTGTGCTAGCTCTTTGAAACTTGACACAATAAAGTAGTTCCAAGTTCTATCTCTATGGTTTGTTTGCTATTGATGTAGCCCTAAGCAAAGACTGGCGAAAATCACTTTCATGGAAAGGGGTTGCCAAGCTTCCAAAAAACTTCGAGTTTGCTGAAATCTCAGCACACATTTTTTTCACCCAATCTTGATGACACTTTCAGGTAATGATCAGTACCCCAATACCACTTGGCTCTCCAGATATCATTCTTCTAGGTTAAACCGTTCGTTGGCAGTAACAGTTTAAATTTTTAGGTTTCATTCTGTTTTCTCCTATAAGGATACATGTAGTTGGAACTCTAAATCAAACACGGTTTGTGCTAGCTCTTTGAAACTTGACACAATAAAGTAGTTCTAACTTGTATCTCTATGGATTGTTTCCTATTGATGTAGCCCTAAGCAGAGACCGGCACAAATCACTTTCATTGAAAGGGGTTGCCAAGCTTCCAAAAAACTGCGAGTTTCCTGAAATCTAAGCACACATTTTTTCACCTAATCTTGATGACACTTACAGGTAATGATCAGTACCCCAATCCTACTTGGCTCACCGAATTTTGTTCTTCTAGGTTAAACCGTTCGTTGGCAGTAACAGTTTTAATTTTTAGGTTTCACTCGGTTTTCTCGTATATGGATACATGTAGTTGGAACTCTAAATCATACACGGTTCGTGCTAGCTCTTTGAAACTTGACACAATAAAGTAGTTCCAAGTTCTATCTCTATGGTTTGTTCCCTATTGTTGTAGCCCTAAGCAGAGACTGGCGCAAATCACTTTCAGGGAAAGGGGTTGCCAAGCTTCCAAAAAACTTTGAGTTTCCTGAAATCTCAGCTCACTTTTTTTTCACCCAATCTTGATGACACTTACAGGTAATAATCAGTACCCCAATGCCACTTGGCTCACCAAATTGCGTTCTTCTAGGTTAAAACGTTCGTTGGCAGTAACAGTTTTAATTTTTAGGTTTCACTCTGTTTTCTCCTATATGGATACATGTAGATGGAAGGCTAAATCAAACACGGTTTGTGCTAGCTCTTTGAAACTTGACACAATAAAGTAGTTCCAAGTTCTATCTCTATGGTTTGTTCCCTATTGATATAGCCCTAAGCAGAGACTGGCGCAAATCACATTCATGGAAAAGCGTTGCCAAACTTCCAAAAAACTTCGAGTTTCCTGAAATCTCAGCACACATTTTTTCACCCTATCTAGATGACACTTTCAGGAAATGATCAGGACCCAAATCCCACTTGGCTCACCTAATTTCGTTCTTCTAGGTTAAACCGTTCGTTGGCAGTAACAGTTTTAATTTTTAGGCTTCACTCTGTTTTCTCCTATATGGATACATGTAGTTGGAACTCTAAATCAAACACGGTTTGTGCTAGCTCTTTGAAACTTGACACAATAAAGTAGTTCCAAGTTCTATCTCTATGGTTTGTTTCCTATTGATGTAGACCTAAGCAGAGACTGGCGCAAATCACTTTCATGGAAAGGGGTTGCCAAGCTTCCAAAAAACTACGAGTTTCCTGAAATCTCAGCACACATTTTTTCCCAGAATCTTGATGACACTTTCAGGTAATGATCAGGACGCCAATCCCACTTGGCTCACCAAATTTCATTCTTCTAGGTTAAACCGTTCGTTGGCAGTAACAGTTTTAATTTTTTAGGTTTCACTCTGTTTTCTCCTATATGGATACATGTAGATGGAAGGCTAAATCAAACACGGTTTGTGCTAGCTCTTTGAAACTTGACACAATAAAGTAGTTCCAAGTTCTATCTCTATGGTTTGTTTCCTATTGATGTAGCCCTAAGCAAAGACTGGCGCAAATCACTTTCATGGAAATGGGTTGCCAAACTTCCAAAAAACATCGAGTTTCCAGAAATCTCAGCACACATTTTTTCACCCTATCTAGATGACACTTTCAGGTAATGATCAGGACCCCAATCCCACTTGTCTCACCTAATTTCGTTCTTATATGTTAAGCCATTCGTTGGCAGTAACAGTTTTAATTTTTAGGCTTCATTCTGTTTTCTCCTATATGGATACATGTAGTTGGAACTCTAAATGAAACACGGTTTGTGCTAGCTCTTTGAAACTTGACACAATAAAGTAGTTCCAAGTTCTATCTCTTTGGTTTGTTTCCTATTGATGTAGCCCTAAGCAGACACTGGCACAAATCAGTTTCATGGAAAGGGGTTGCCAAGCGTCCAAAAAACTATGAGTTTCCTGAAAACTCAGCACATATTTTTTCACCCAATCTTGATGACACTTTCAGGTAATGATCAGGACCCCAATCCCACTTGGCTCACCAAATATCGTTCTTCTAAGTTAAACCATTGGTTGGCAGTAACAGTGTCAAATTTTTGGTTTCACTCTGTTTTCTCCTATATGGATACATGTAGTTGGAAGTCTAAATCAAACACGGTTTGTGCTAGCTCTTTGAAACTTGACACAATAAAGTAGTTCTAATTTGTATCTCTATGGCTTGTTTCCTATTGATGTAGCCCTAATCAGAGACCGGCGCAAATCACTTTCATTGAAAGGGGTTGCCAAGCTTCCAAAAAACTACGAGTTTCCTGAAATCTAAGCACACATTTTTTCACCTAATCTTGATGACACTTACAGGTAATGATCAGTACCCCAATCCCACTTGGCTCACCGAATTTCGTACTTCTAGGTTAAACCGTTCGTTGGCAGTAACAGTTTTAATTTTTAGGTTTCACTCGTTTTTCTCCTATATGGATACATGTAGTTGGAACTCTAAATCAAACACGGTTTTTGCTAGCTCTTTGAAACTTGACACAATAAAGTAGTTCCAAGTTCCATCTCTATGGTTTGTTTCCTATTGATGTAGCCCTAAGCAAAGACCGGCGCAAATCACTTTCATGGAAATGGGTTGCCAAACTTCCAAAAAACTTCGTGTTTCCTGAAATCTCAGCACACATTTTTTCACCTTATCTTGATGACACTTTCAGGTAATGATCAGGACCCCAATCCCACTTGGCTCACCTAATTTCGTTCTTCTAGGTTAAACCGTTCGTTGGCAGTAACAGTTTTAATTTTTTGGCTTCACTCTGTTTTCTCCTATAAGGATACATGTAGTTGGGACTATAAATCAAACACGGTTTGTGCTAGCTCTTTGAAACTTGACACAATAAAGTAGTTCCAAGTCCTATCTCTATGGTTTGTTTCCTATTGATGTAGACCTAAGCAGAGACTGGCGCAAATCACTTTCATGGAAAGGGGTTGTCAAGCTTCCAAAAAACTACGAGTTTCCTGAAATCTCCGCACACATTTTTTCCCAGAATCTTGATGACACTTTCAGGTAATGATCAGGACCGTAATCACACTTGGCTCACCAAATTTCGTTCTTCTAGGTTAAACCGTTCATTGGCAGTAACAGTTTTAATTTTTAGGTTTCACTCTGTTTTCTCCTATATGGATACATGTAGATGGAAGGCTAAATCAAACACGGTTTGTGCTAGCTCTTTGAAACTTGACACAATAAAGTAGTTCCAAGTTCTATCTCTATGGTTTGTTCCCTATTGATATAGCCCTAAGCAGAGACTGGCGCAAATCACATTCATGGAAAGGCGTTGCCAAACTTCCAAAAAACTTCGAGTTTCCTGAAATCTCAGCACACATTTTTTCACCCTATCTAGATGACACTTTCAGGAAATGATCAGGACCCCAATCCCACTTGGCTCACCTAATTTCGTTCTTCTAGGTTAAACCGTTCGTTGGCAGTAACAGTTTTAATTTTTAGGCTTCACTCTGTTTTCTCCTATATGGATACATGTAGTTGGAACTCCAAATCAAACACGGTTTGTGCTAGCTCTTTGAAACTTGACACAATAAAGTAGTTCCAAGTTCTATCTCTATGGTTTGTTTCCTATTGATGTAGACCTAAGCAGAGACTGGCGCAAATCACTTTCATGGAAAGGGGTTGCCAAGCTTCCAAAAAACTACGAGTTTCCTGAAATCTCAGCACACATTTTTTCCCAGAATCTTCATGACACTTTCAGGTAATGATCAGGACGCCAATCCCACTTGGCTCACCAAATTTCATTCTTCTAGGTTAAACCGTTCGTTGGCAGTAACAGTTTTAATTTTTTAGGCTTCACTCTGTTTTCTCCTATATGGATACATGTAGTTGGAACTCTAAATCAAACACGGTTTTTGCTAGCTCTTTGAAACTTGACACAATAAAGTAGTTCCAAGTTCTATCTGTATGGTTTGTTTCCTATTGATGTAACCCTAAGCAAAGACTGGCGCAAATCTCTTTCATGGAAACAGGTTGCTAAACTTCCAAAAAACTTCGAGTTTCCTGAAATCTCAGCACACATTTTTTCACCCTATCTTGATGACACTTTCAGGTAATGATCAGTACCCCATTCCCACTTGGCTCACCTAATTTCGTTCTTCTAGGTTAAACCGTTCGTTGGCAGTAACAGTTTTAATTTTTAGGCTTCACTCTGTTTTCTCCTATAAGGATACATGTAGTTGGAACTCTAAATCAAACACGGTTTATGCTAGCTCTTTGAAACTTGACACAATAAAGTAGTTCCAAGTTCTATCTCTATGGTTTGTTTCCTATTGATATAGACCTAAGCAGAAACTGGCGCAAATCACTTTCATGGAAAGGGGTTGCCAAGCTTCCAAAAAATTCCGAGTTTCCTGAAATCTCAGCACACATTTTTTCACCCAATATTGATGACACTTTCAGGTAATGATCAGTACCCCAATCCCACTTGACACACCAAATTTCGTTCTTCTAAGATAAACCCTTGTTTGGCAGTAACAGTTTAAAATTTTAGTTTTCACTCTGTTTTCTCCTATATGGATACATGTAGTTGGAAGTCTAAATCAAACACGGTTTTTGCTAGCTCTTTGAAACTTGACACAATAAAGTAGTTCCAAGTTCTATCTCTATGGTTAGTTTGCTATTGATGTAGCCCTAAGCAAAGACTGGCGCTAATCACTTTCATGGAAAGGGGTTGCGATGCTTCCAAAAATCTACGAGTTTCCTGAAATCTCAGCACACATTTTTTCACCCAATCTTGATGGCACTTACAGGTAATGATCAGTACCCCAATGCCACTTGGCTCACCAAATTGCGTTCTTCTAGGTTAAAACGTTCGTTGGCAGTAACAGTTTTAATTTTTAGGTTTCACTCTGTTTTCTCCTATATGGATACATGTAGTTGGAACTCTAAATCAAACACGGTTTGTGCTAGCTCTTTGAAACTTGACACAATAAAGTAGTTCCAAGTTCTATCTCTATGGTTTGTTTTCTATTGATGTAGCCCTAAGCAAAGACTGGCGCAAATCACTTTCATGGAAAGGGGTTGCCAAGCTTCCAAAAAACTACGAGTTTCCTGAAATCTCAGCACACATTTTTTCACCCAATCTTGATGGCACTTACATGTAATGATCAGTACCCCAATGCCACTTGGCTCACCAAATTTCGTTCTTCTAGGTTAAACCGTTCGTTGGCAGTAACAGTTTTAATTTTTAGGTTTCACTCTGTTTTCTCCTATATGGATACATGTAGTTGGAACTCTAAATCAAACACGGTTTGTGCTAGCTCTATGAAACTTGACACAATAAAGTAGTTCCAAGTTCTATCTCTATGGTTTGTTTCCTATTGATGTAGCCCTAAGCAAAGACTGGCGCAAATCACTTTCATGGAAATGGGTTGCCAAACTTCCAAAAAACTTCGAGTTTCCTGAAATCTCAGCACACATTTTTTCACCTTATCTTGATGACACTTTCAGGTAATGATCAGGACCCCAATCCCACTTCGCTCACCTAATTTTGTTCTTCTAGGTTAAACCGTTCGTTGGCAGTAACAGTTTTAATTTTTAGGCTTCACTCTGTTTTCTCCTATAAGGCTACATGTAATTGGAACTCTAAATCAAACACGGTTTGTCCTAGCTCTTTGAAACTAGACACAATAAAGTAGTTCCAAGTCCTATCTCTATGGTTTGTTTCCTATTGATGTAGACCTAAGCAGAGACTGGCGCAAATCACTTTCATGGAAAGGGGTTGCCAAGCTTCCAAAAAACTACGAGTTTCCTGAAATCTCAGCACACATTTTTTTCCAGAATCTTGATGACACTTTCAGGTAATGATCAGGACCGCAATCACACTTGGCTCACCAAATTTCGTTCTTCTAGGTTAAACCGTTCGTTGGCAGTAACAGTTTTAATTTTTAGGTTTCACTCTGTTTTCTCCTATATGGATACATGTAGTTGGAAGTCTAAATCAAGCACGGTTTGTGCTAGCTCTTTGAAACTTGACACAATAAAGTAGTTCCAAGTACTATCTCTATGGTTTGTTCCCTATTGATATAGCCCTAAGCAGAGACTGGCGCAAATCACATTCATGGAAAGGCGTGGCCAAACTTCCAAAAAACTTCGAGTTTCCTGAAATCTCAGCACACATTTTTTCACCCTATCTAGATGACACTTTCAGGTAATGATCAGGACCCCAATCCCACTTGGCTCACCAAATTTCGTTCTTCGAAGTTAAACCCTTGGTTGGCAGTAACAGTTTTAAATTTTAGGTTTCACTCTGTTTTCTCCTATATGGATACATATAGTTGGAAGTCTAAATCAAACACGGTTTGTGCTAGCTCTTTGAAACTTGACACAATAAAGTAGTTCCAAGTTCTATCTCTATGGTTTGTTTCCTATTGATGTAGCCCTAAGCAAAGACTGGCGCAAATCACTTTCATGGAAATGGGTTGCCAAACTTCCAAAAAACATCGAGTTTCCTGAAATCTCAGCACACATTTTTTCACCCTATCTTGATGACACTTTCAGGTAATGATCAGCACCCCAATCCGACTTGTCTCACCTAATTTCGTTTTTATATGTTAAACCGTTCATTGGCAGTAAAAAGTTTTAATTTTTAGGCTTCACTCTGTTTTCTCCTATAAGGATACATGTAGTTGGAACTCTAAATCAAACACAGTTTGTGCCAGCTCTTTGAAACTTGACACAATATAGTAGTTCCAAGTTCTATCTCTATGGTTTGTTTCCTATTGATGTAGACCTAAGCAGAGACTGGCGCAAATCACTTTCATGGAAATGGGTTGCCAAGCTTCCAAAAAACTACGAGTTTCCTGAAATCTAGCCGACATTTTTTCCCAGAAACTTGATGACACTTGCAGTTAATGATCAGGACCGCAATCCAACTTGGCTCACCAAATTTCGCTCTTCTAGGTTAAACCGTTTGTTGGCAGTAACAGTTTTAATTTTTAGGTTTCACTCTGTTTTCTCCTATATGGATACATGTAGTTGGAAGTCTAAATCAAACACGGTTTGTGCTAGCTCTTTGAAACTTGACACAATAAAGTAGTTCCAAGTTCTATCTCTATGGTTTGTTCCCTATTGATATAGCCCTAAGCAGAGACTGGCGCAAATCACATTATGGAAAGGGGTTGGCAAGCTTCCAAAAACTTCGAGTTTCCTGAAATCTCAGCACACATTTTTTTCACCCAATCTTGATGACACTTACAGGTAATGATCAGTACCCCAATGCCACTTGGCTCACCAATTTTCGTTCTTCTAGGTTAAACCGTTCATTGGCTGTAACAGTTTTAATTTTTAGGTTTCACTCTGTTTTCTCTTATATGGATACAGGTAGTAGGAACTCTAAATCAAACACGGTTTGGGCTAGCTCTTTGAAACTTGACACAATAAAGTAGTTCCAAGTTCTATCTCTATGGTTTGTTCCCTATTGATGTAGCCCTAAGCAGAGACTGGCGCAAATCACTTTCAGGGAAAGGGGTTGCCAAGCTTCCAAAAAACTTCGAGGTTCCTGAAATCTCAGCACACATTTTTTCACCCAATCTTGATGACACTTTCAGGTAATGATCAGTACCCCAATCCCACTTGGCTCACCAAATTTCGTTCTTCTAGGTTAAACCGTTCGTTGACAGTAACAGTTTTAATTTTTGGGTTCACTCTGTTTTCACCTATATGGATACATGTAGTTGGAAGTCTAAATCAAACCCGGTTTGTGCTAGCTCTTTGAAACTTGACACAATAAAGTAGTTCCAAGTTCTATCTCTATTGTTTGTTCCCTATTGATATAGCCCTAAGCAGAGACTGGCGCAAATCACTTTCAGGGAAAGGGGTTGCCAAGCTTCCAAAAAACTTCGAGTTTCCTGAAATCTCAGCACACATTTTTTCAACTTATCTTGATGACACTTTCAGGTAATGATCAGGACCCCAATCCCACTTGGCTCACCTAATTTTGTTCTTCTAGGTTAAACCGTTCGTTGGTAGTAACAGTTTAAATTTTTAGGCTTCAGTCTGTTTTCTCCTATATGGATACAAGTAGTTGGAACTCTAAATCAAACACGGTTTGTGCTAGCTCTTTGAAACTTGACACAATAAAGTAGTTCCAAGTTCTATCTCTTTGGTTTGTTTCCTATTGATGTAGCCCTAAGCAGAGACTGGCGCAAATCACTTTCATGGAAATGGGTTACCAAGCTTCCAAAAAACTACGAGTTTCCTGAAATCTCAGCACATATTTTTTCACCCAATCTTGATGACACTTACAGGTAATGATCAGTACCCCAATGCCACTTGGCTCACCAAATTTCATTCTTCTAAGTTAAACCGTTGGTTGGCAGTAACAGTTTTAATTTTTAGTCTTCACTCTGTTTTCTCCTATATAAATACATGTAGTTGGAAGTCTAAATCAAGCACGGTTTGTGCTAGCTCTTTGAAACTTGACACAATAAAGTAGTTCCAAGTTCTATCTCTATGGTTTGTTCCCTATTGATATAGCCCTAAGCAGAGACTGGCGCAAATCACATTCATGGAAAGGCGTTGCCAATCTTCCAAAAAAACTACGAGTTTCCTGAAATCTCAGCACACATTTTTTCACCCAATCTTGATGATACTTTCAGGTAATGATCAGTACCCCAATGCCACTTGGCTCACAAAATTTCGTTCTTCTAGGTTAAACCGTTCGTTGGCAGTAACAGTTTAAATTTTTAGGTTTCACTCTGTTTTCTCCTATATGGATACATGTAGTTGGAAGTCTAAATCAAACACGGTTTGTGCTAGCTCTTTGAAACTTGACACAATAAAGTAGTTCTAATTTGTAACTCTATGGCTTGTTTCCTATTCATGTATCCCTAAGCAGAGACTGGTGTAAATCACTTTCATTGAAAGGGGTTGCCAAGCTTCCAAAACCTACGAGTTTCCTGAAATCTAAGCACACATTTTTTTACCTAAACTTGATGACACTTACAGGTAATGATCAGTACCCCAATCCCACTTGGCTCACCGAATTTCGTTCTTCTAGGTTAAACCGTTCGTTGGCAGTAACAGTTTTAATTTTTAGGTTTCACTGTGTTTTCTCCTATATGGATACATGCAGTTGGAACTGTAAATCAAACACGGTTTGTGCTAGCTCTTTGAAACTTGACACAATAAAGTAGTTCCAAGTTCTATCTCTATGGTTTGTTTCCTATTGATGTAGCCCTAAGCAGAGACTGGAGCAAATCACTTACATGGAAAGGGGTTGCCAAGCTTCCAAAAAACTACGAATTTCCTGAAATCTCAGCACACATTTTTTCACCCAATCTTCGTGAAACTTTCAGGTAATGATCAGTACCCCAATCCCACTTGGCTCCCCGAATTTTGTTGTTCTATGTTAAACCGTTCGTTGGCAGTAACAGTTTTAATTTTTAGGCTTCTCTCTGTTTTCTCCTATATGGATACATGTAGTTGGAACTCTAAATCAAACACGGTTTGTGCTAGCTCTATGAAACTTGACACAATAAAGTAGTTCCAAGTTCTATCTCTATGGTTTGTTTCCTATTGATGTAGCCCTAAGCAAAGACTGGCGCAAATCACTTTCATGGAAATGGGTTGCCAAACTTCCAAAAAACTTCGAGTTTCCTGAAATCTCAGCACACATTTTTTCACCTTATCTTGATGACACTTTCAGGTAATGATCAGGACCCCAATCCCACTTCGCTCACCTAATTTTGTTCTTCTAGGTTAAACCGTTCGTTGGCAGTAACAGTTTTAATTTTTAGTCTTCACTCTGTTTTCTCCTATAAGGCTACATGTAATTGGAACTCTAAATCAAACACGGTTTGTCCTAGCTCTTTGAAACTTGACACAATAAAGTAGTTCCAAGTCCTATCTCTATGGTTTGTTTCCTATTGATGTAGACCTAAGCAGAGACTGGCGCAAATCACTTTCATGGAAAGGGGTTGCCAAGCTTCCAAAAAACTACGAGTTTCCTGAAATCTCAGCACACATTTTTTTCCAGAATCTTGATGACACTTTCAGGTAATGATCAGGACCGCAATCACACTTGGCTCAAAAAATTTCGTTCTTCTAGGTTAAACCGTTCGTTGGCAGTAACAGTTTTAATTTTTAGGTTTCACTCTGTTTTCTCCTATATGGATACATGTATTTGGAAGTCTAAATCAAGCACGGTTTGTGCTAGCTCTTTGAAACTTGACACAATAAAGTAGTTCCAAGTACTATCTCTATGGTTTGTTCCCTATTGATATAGCCCTAAGCAGAGACTGGCGCAAATCACATTCATGGAAAGGCGTGGCCAAACTTCCAAAAAACTTCGAGTTTCCTGAAATCTCAGCACACATTTTTTCACCCTATCTAAATGACACTTTCAGGTAATGATCAGGACCCCAATCCCACTTGGCTCACCAAATTTCGTTCTTCTAAGTTAAACCCTTGGTTGGGAGTAACAGTTTTAAATTTTAGGTTTCACTCTGTTTTCTCCTATATGGATACATGTAGTTGGAAGTCTAAATCAAACACGTTTTGTGCTAGCTCTTTGAAACTTGACACAATAAAGTAGTTCCAAGTTCTATCTCTATGGTTTGTTTCCTATTGATGTAGCCCTAAGCAAAGACTGGCGCAAATCACTTTCATGGAAATGGGTTGCCAAACTTCCAAAAAACATCGAGTTTCCTGAAATCTCAGCACACATTTTTTCACCCTATCTTGATGACACTTTCAGGTAATGATCAGTACCCCAATCCGACTTGTCTCACCTAATTTCGTTCTTATATGTGAAACCGTTCATTGGCAGTAAAAAGTTTTAATTTTTAGGCTTCACTCTGTTTTCTCCTATAAGGATACATGTAGTTGGAACTCTAAATCAAACACGGTTTGTGCTAGCACTTTGAAACTTGACACAATAAAGTAGTTCCAAGTTCTATCTCTATGGTTTGTTTCCTATTGATGTAGACCTAAGCAGAGACTGGCGCAAATCACTTTCATGGAAATGGGTTGCCAAGCTTCCAAAAAACTACGAGTTTCCTGAAATCTAGCCGACATTTTTTCCCAGAATCTTGATGACACTTGCAGTTAATGATCAGGACCGCAATCCAACTTGGCTCACCAAATTTCGTTCTTCTAGGTTAAACCGTTCGTTGGCAGTAACAGTTTTAATTTTTAGGTTTCACTCTGTTTTCTCCTGTATGGATACATGTAGTTGGAAGTCTAAATCAAACACGGTTTGTGCTAGCTCTTTGAAACTTGACACAATAAAGTAGTTCCAAGTTCTATCTCTATGGTTTGTTCCCTATTGATATAGCCCTAAGCAGAGACTGGCGCAAATCTCATTATGGAAAGGGGTTGGCAAGCTTCCAAAAAACTTCGAGTTTCCTGAAATCTCAGCACACATTTTTTTCACCCAATCTTGATGACACTTACAGGTAATGATCAGTACCCCAATGCCACTTGGCTCACCAATTTTCGTTCTTCTAGGTTAAACCGTTCGTTGGCTGTAACAGTTTTAATTTTTAGGTTTCACTCTGTTTTCTCTTATATGGATACAGGTAGTTGGAACTCTAAATCAAACACGGTTTGGGCTAGCTCTTTGAAACTTGACACAATAAAGTAGTTCCAAGTTCTATCTGTATGGTTTGTTCCCTATTGATGTAGCCCTAAGCAGAGACTGGCGCAAATCACTTTCAGGGAAAGGGATTGCCAAGCTTCCAAAAAACTTCGAGTTTCCTGAAATCTCAGCACACATTTTTTCACCCAATCTTGATGACACTTTCAGGTAATGATCAGGACCCCAATCCCACTTGGCTCACCAAATTTCGTTCTTCTAGGTTAAACCGTTCGTTGACAGTAACAGTTTTAATTTTTGGGTTCACTCTGTTTTCTCCTATATGGATACATGTAGTTGGAAGTCTAAATCAAACACGGTTTGTGCTAGCTCTTTGAAACTTGACACAATAAAGTAGTTCCAAGTTCTATCTCTATGGTTTGTTCACTATTGATATAGCCCTAAGTAGAGACTGGCGCAAATCACTTTCAGGGAAAGGGGTTGCCAAGCTTCCAAAAAACTTCGAGTTTCCTGAAATCTCAGCACACATTTTTTTCACCCAATCTTGATGACACTTACAGGTAATGATCAGTACCCCAATGCCACTTGGCTCACCAAATTTCGTTCTTCTAGGTTAAACCGTTCGTTGCAGTAACAGTTTTAATTTTTAGGTTTCACTCTGTTTTCTCCTATATGGATACATGTAGTTGGAACTCTAAATCAAACACGGTTTGTGCTAGCTCTTTGAAACTTGACACAATAAAGTAGTTCCAAGTTCTATCTCTATGGTTTGTTTCCTATTGATGTAGCCCTAAGCAAAGACTGGCGCAAATCACTTTCATGGAAATGGGTTGCCAAACTTCCAAAAAACTTCGAGTTTCCTGAAATCTCAGCACACATTTTTTCAACTTATCTTGATGACACTTTCAGGTAATGATCAGGACCCCAATCCCACTTCGCTCACCTAATTTTGTTCTTCTAGGTTAAACCGTCCGTTGGTAGTAACAGTTTAAATTTTTAGGCTTCAGTCTGTTTTCTCCTATATGGATACAAGTAGTTGGAACTCTAAATCAAACACGGTTTGTGCTAGCTCTTTGAAACTTGACACAATAAAGTAGTTCCAAGTTCTATCTCTTTGGTTTGTTTCCTATTGATGTAGCCCTAAGCAGAGACTGATGCAAATCACTTTCATGGAAATGGGTTACCAAGCTTCCAAAAAACTACGAGTTTCCTGAAATCTAAGCACACATTTTTTCACCCAATCTTGATGACACTTTCAGGTAATGATCAGTACCCCAATTCAACTTGGCTCACAAAATTTCGTTCTTCTAGGTTAAACCGTTCGTTGGCAGTAACAGTTTTAATTTTTAGGTTTCACTCTGTTTTCACCTCTATGGATACATGTAGTTGGAAGTCTAAATCAAACACAGTTTGTGCTAGCTCTTTGAAACGTGACACAATAAAGTAGTTCTAATTTGTATCTCCATGGCTTGTTTCCTATTCATGTAGCCCTAAGCACAGACTGGCGTAAATCACTTTCATTGAAAAGGGTTGCCAAGGTTCCAATACCTACGAGTTTCCTGAAATCTAAGCACACATTTTTTCACCTAAACTTGATGACACTTACAGGTAATGATCAGTACCCCAATCCCACTTGGCTCACCAAAATTCGTTCTTCTAGGTTAAACCGTTCGTTGGCAGTAACAGTTTAAATTTTTAGGTTTCACTCTGTTTTCTCCTATAAGGATACATGTAGTTGGAACTCTAAATCAAACACGGTTTGTGCTAGCTCTTTGAAACTTGACACAATAAAGTAGTTCTAATTTGTATCTCTATGGCTTGTTTCCTATTGATGTAGCCCTAAGCAGAGACCGGCGCAAATCACTTTCATTGAAAGGCGTTGCCATGCTTCCAAAAAACTACGAGTTTCCTGAAATCTAAGCACACATTTTTTCACCTAATCTTGATGACACTTACAGGTAATGATCAGTACCCCAATCCCACTTGGCTCACCGAATTTTGTTCTTCTAGGTTAAACCGTTCGTTGGCAGTAACAGTTTTAATTTTTAGGCTTCACTCTATTTTCTAAAATAAGCATACATGCAGTTGGAACTCTAAATCAAACACGGTTTGTGCTAGCTCTTTGAAACTTGACACAATAAAGTAGTTCCAAGTTCTATCTCTATGGTTTGTTTCCTATTGATGTAGCCCTAAGCAGAGACTGGCGCAAATCACTTTCATGGAAAGGGGTTGCCAAGCTTCCAAAAAACTACGAATTTCGTGAAATCTCAGCACACATTTTTTCACCCAATCTTCATGACACTTTCAGGTAATGATCAGTACCCCAATCCCACTTGGCTCCCCGAATTTTGTTGTTCTATGTTAAATCGTTCGTTGGCAGTAACAGTTTTAATTTTTAGGCTTCTCTCTGTTTTCTCCTATAAGGATACATATACTTGGAAATCTAAATCAAACACGGTTTGTTCTAGATCTTTGAAACTTGACACAATAAAGTAGTTCCAAGTTCTATCTCTATGGTTTGTTCCCTATTGATGTAGCCCTAAGCAGAGAATGGCGCAAATCACTTTCATGGAAAGGAGTTGCCAAGATTCCAAAAAAATTCGAGTTTCCTGAAATCTCATCACACATTTTTTTCAAACAATCTTGATGACACTTTCAGGTAATGATCATTACCCCAATGCCACTTGGCTGACAAAATTTCGTTCTTCTAGTTTAAACCGTTCGATGGCAGTAACAGTTTTAATTTTTTGGTTTCACTCTGTTTTCTCCTATATGGATACATGTAGTTGGAAGTCTAAATCAAACACGGTTTGTGCTAGTTCTTTGAAACTTGACACAATAATGTAGTTCCAAGTTCTATCTCTATGGTTTGTTTCCTATTGATGTAACCCTAAGCAGAGACTGGCGCAAATCACTTTCAGGAAAAGGGGTTGCCAAGCTTCCAAAAAAACGACGAGTTTCCTGAAATCTCAGCACACATTTTTTCACCCAATCTTGATGACACTTTCAGGTAATGATCATTACCCCAATGCCACTTGGCTCACAAAATTTCGTTCTTCTAGTTTAAACCGTTCGATGGCAGTAACAGTTTTAATTTTTTGGTTTCACTCTGTTTTCTCCTATATGGATACATGTAGTTGGAAGTCTAAATCAAACACGGTTTGTGCTAGCTCTTTGAAACCTGACACAATAAAGTAGTTCCAAGTTTTATCTCTATGGTTTGTTTCCTATTCGTGTAGCACTAGGCAGAGACCGGTGCATACCACTTTCATGGAAAGGGGTTGCCAAGCTTCCAAAAAACTACGAGTTTCCTGAATTCTCAGCACACATTTTTTCACCCAATCTTGATGACACTTTCAGGTAATGATTAGTACCCCAATCCCACTTGGCTCACCAAATTTCATTCTTCTAGGTTAAACCGTTCGTTGGCAGTAACAGTTTTAATTTTTAGGTTTCACTCTGTTTTTTCCTATATCGATACATGTAGTTGGAACTCTAAATCAAACACGGTTTGTCTAGTTCTTTGAAACTTGACACAGTAAAGTAGTTCCAATTTCTATCTATATGGTTTTTTTCCTATTGATGTAGCCCTAAGAGGAGACTGGCGCAAATCACTTTCAGTGTAAAGAGTTGCCAATCTTCCAAAAAACTTCGAGGTTCCTGAAATCTCAGCACACATTTTTTTCACCCAATCTTGATGACACTTACAGGTAATGATCAGTACCCCAATGCCACTTGGCTCACCAATTTTCGTTCTTCTAGGTTAAACCGTTCGTTGGCTGTAACAGTTTTAATTTTTAGGTTTCACTCTGTTTTCTCTTATATGGATACAGGTAGTTGGAACTCTAAATCAAACACGGTTTGGGCTAGCTCTTTGAAACTTGACACAATAAAGTAGTTCCAAGTTCTATCTGTATGGTTTGTTCCCTATTGATGTAGCCCTAAGCAGAGACTGGCGCAAATCACTTTCAGGGAAAGGGATTGCCAAGCTTCCAAAAAACTTCGAGTTTCCTGAAATCTCAGCACACATTTTTTCACCCAATCTTGATGACACTTTCAGGTAATGATCAGGACCCCAATCCCACTTGGCTCACCAAATTTCGTTCTTCTAGGTTAAACCGTTCGTTGACAGTAACAGTTTTAATTTTTGGGTTCACTCTGTTTTCTCCTATATGGATACATGTAGTTGGAAGTCTAAATCAAACACGGTTTGTGCTAGCTCTTTGAAACTTGACACAATAAAGTAGTTCCAAGTTCTATCTCTATGGTTTGTTCACTATTGATATAGCCCTAAGTAGAGACTGGCGCAAATCACTTTCAGGGAAAGGGGTTGCCAAGCTTCCAAAAAACTTCGAGTTTCCTGAAATCTCAGCACACATTTTTTTCACCCAATCTTGATGACACTTACAGGTAATGATCAGTACCCCAATGCCACTTGGCTCACCAAATTTCGTTCTTCTAGGTTAAACCGTTCGTTGCAGTAACAGTTTTAATTTTTAGGTTTCACTCTGTTTTCTCCTATATGGATACATGTAGTTGGAACTCTAAATCAAACACGGTTTGTGCTAGCTCTTTGAAACTTGACACAATAAAGTAGTTCCAAGTTCTATCTCTATGGTTTGTTTCCTATTGATGTAGCCCTAAGCAAAGACTGGCGCAAATCACTTTCATGGAAATGGGTTGCCAAACTTCCAAAAAACTTCGAGTTTCCTGAAATCTCAGCACACATTTTTTCAACTTATCTTGATGACACTTTCAGGTAATGATCAGGACCCCAATCCCACTTCGCTCACCTAATTTTGTTCTTCTAGGTTAAACCGTCCGTTGGTAGTAACAGTTTAAATTTTTAGGCTTCAGTCTGTTTTCTCCTATATGGATACAAGTAGTTGGAACTCTAAATCAAACACGGTTTGTGCTAGCTCTTTGAAACTTGACACAATAAAGTAGTTCCAAGTTCTATCTCTTTGGTTTGTTTCCTATTGATGTAGCCCTAAGCAGAGACTGATGCAAATCACTTTCATGGAAATGGGTTACCAAGCTTCCAAAAAACTACGAGTTTCCTGAAATCTAAGCACACATTTTTTCACCCAATCTTGATGACACTTTCAGGTAATGATCAGTACCCCAATTCAACTTGGCTCACAAAATTTCGTTCTTCTAGGTTAAACCGTTCGTTGGCAGTAACAGTTTTAATTTTTAGGTTTCACTCTGTTTTCACCTCTATGGATACATGTAGTTGGAAGTCTAAATCAAACACAGTTTGTGCTAGCTCTTTGAAACGTGACACAATAAAGTAGTTCTAATTTGTATCTCCATGGCTTGTTTCCTATTCATGTAGCCCTAAGCACAGACTGGCGTAAATCACTTTCATTGAAAAGGGTTGCCAAGGTTCCAATACCTACGAGTTTCCTGAAATCTAAGCACACATTTTTTCACCTAAACTTGATGACACTTACAGGTAATGATCAGTACCCCAATCCCACTTGGCTCACCAAAATTCGTTCTTCTAGGTTAAACCGTTCGTTGGCAGTAACAGTTTAAATTTTTAGGTTTCACTCTGTTTTCTCCTATAAGGATACATGTAGTTGGAACTCTAAATCAAACACGGTTTGTGCTAGCTCTTTGAAACTTGACACAATAAAGTAGTTCTAATTTGTATCTCTATGGCTTGTTTCCTATTGATGTAGCCCTAAGCAGAGACCGGCGCAAATCACTTTCATTGAAAGGCGTTGCCATGCTTCCAAAAAACTACGAGTTTCCTGAAATCTAAGCACACATTTTTTCACCTAATCTTGATGACACTTACAGGTAATGATCAGTACCCCAATCCCACTTGGCTCACCGAATTTTGTTCTTCTAGGTTAAACCGTTCGTTGGCAGTAACAGTTTTAATTTTTAGGCTTCACTCTATTTTCTAAAATAAGCATACATGCAGTTGGAACTCTAAATCAAACACGGTTTGTGCTAGCTCTTTGAAACTTGACACAATAAAGTAGTTCCAAGTTCTATCTCTATGGTTTGTTTCCTATTGATGTAGCCCTAAGCAGAGACTGGCGCAAATCACTTTCATGGAAAGGGGTTGCCAAGCTTCCAAAAAACTACGAATTTCGTGAAATCTCAGCACACATTTTTTCACCCAATCTTCATGACACTTTCAGGTAATGATCAGTACCCCAATCCCACTTGGCTCCCCGAATTTTGTTGTTCTATGTTAAATCGTTCGTTGGCAGTAACAGTTTTAATTTTTAGGCTTCTCTCTGTTTTCTCCTATAAGGATACATATACTTGGAAATCTAAATCAAACACGGTTTGTTCTAGATCTTTGAAACTTGACACAATAAAGTAGTTCCAAGTTCTATCTCTATGGTTTGTTCCCTATTGATGTAGCCCTAAGCAGAGAATGGCGCAAATCACTTTCATGGAAAGGAGTTGCCAAGATTCCAAAAAAATTCGAGTTTCCTGAAATCTCATCACACATTTTTTTCAAACAATCTTGATGACACTTTCAGGTAATGATCATTACCCCAATGCCACTTGGCTGACAAAATTTCGTTCTTCTAGTTTAAACCGTTCGATGGCAGTAACAGTTTTAATTTTTTGGTTTCACTCTGTTTTCTCCTATATGGATACATGTAGTTGGAAGTCTAAATCAAACACGGTTTGTGCTAGTTCTTTGAAACTTGACACAATAATGTAGTTCCAAGTTCTATCTCTATGGTTTGTTTCCTATTGATGTAACCCTAAGCAGAGACTGGCGCAAATCACTTTCAGGAAAAGGGGTTGCCAAGCTTCCAAAAAAACGACGAGTTTCCTGAAATCTCAGCACACATTTTTTCACCCAATCTTGATGACACTTTCAGGTAATGATCATTACCCCAATGCCACTTGGCTCACAAAATTTCGTTCTTCTAGTTTAAACCGTTCGATGGCAGTAACAGTTTTAATTTTTTGGTTTCACTCTGTTTTCTCCTATATGGATACATGTAGTTGGAAGTCTAAATCAAACACGGTTTGTGCTAGCTCTTTGAAACCTGACACAATAAAGTAGTTCCAAGTTTTATCTCTATGGTTTGTTTCCTATTCGTGTAGCACTAGGCAGAGACCGGTGCATACCACTTTCATGGAAAGGGGTTGCCAAGCTTCCAAAAAACTACGAGTTTCCTGAATTCTCAGCACACATTTTTTCACCCAATCTTGATGACACTTTCAGGTAATGATTAGTACCCCAATCCCACTTGGCTCACCAAATTTCATTCTTCTAGGTTAAACCGTTCGTTGGCAGTAACAGTTTTAATTTTTAGGTTTCACTCTGTTTTTTCCTATATCGATACATGTAGTTGGAACTCTAAATCAAACACGGTTTGTCTAGTTCTTTGAAACTTGACACAGTAAAGTAGTTCCAATTTCTATCTATATGGTTTTTTTCCTATTGATGTAGCCCTAAGAGGAGACTGGCGCAAATCACTTTCAGTGTAAAGAGTTGCCAATCTTCCAAAAAACTTCGAGGTTCCTGAAATCTCAGCACACATTTTTTTCATCCAATCTTGATGACACTTATAGGTAATGATCAGTACCCCAATGCCACTTGGCTCACCAAATTTCGTTCTTCTAGGTTAAACTGTTTGTTGCCTGTAACAGTTTTAATTTTAGGTTTCACTCTGTTTTCTCTTATATGGTTACATGTATTTGGAACTCTAAATCAAACACGGTTTGTGCTAGCTCTTTAAAACTTGACACACTAAAGTAGTTCCAAGTTCTATCTCTATGGTTTGTTTCCTATTGATGTAGCCCTAAGCAGAGACCAGCGCAAATCACTTTCATGGAAAGGGGTTGCCAAGCTTCCAAAAAACTACGAGTTCCCTGAAATCTCAGCACACATTTTTTCACCCAATCTTGATGACACTTTCAGGTAATGATCAGAACCCCAATGCCACTTGGCTCACCAAATTTCGTTCTTCTAGGTTAAACCGTTCGTTGGCAGTAACAGTTTTAATTTTTAGGTTTCACTCTGTTTTCTCCTATATGGATACATGTACTTGGAACTCTAAATCAAACACGGTTTGTGCTAGCTCTTTGAAACTTGACACAATAATGTAGTTCCAAGTTCTATCTCTATGGTTTGTTTCCTATTCATGTAGCCCTATGGGGAGACTGGCGCATATCACTTTCATGGAAAGGGGTTGCCAAGCTTCCAAAAAACTACGAGTTTCCTGAAATCTCAGCACACATTTTTTCACCCAATCTTGATGGCACTTACAGGTAATGATCAGTACCCCAATGCCACTTGGCTCACAAAATTTCATCCTTCTAGTTTAAACACTTCGTTGGCAGTAACAGTTTTAATTTTTAGGCTTCAGTCTGTTTTCTCCTATATGGATACATGTAGTTGGAACTCTAAATCAAACACGGTTTTTGCTAGCTCTTTGAAACTTGACACAATAACGTAATTCCAAGTTCTATCTCTTTGGTTTGTTTCCTATTGATGTAGCCCTAAGCAGAGACTGGCGCAAATCACTTTCATGGAAAGGGGTTGCCAAGCTTCCAAAAAACTACGAGTTTCCTGAAATCTCAGCACACATTTTTTCACCCAATCTTGATGACACTTTCAGGAAAGGATCAGTACCCCAATCCCAGTTGGCTCACCAAATTTCGTTCTTCTAAGATAAACCGTTGGTTGGCAGTAACAGTTTTAATTTTTAGGCTTCACTCTGTTTTCTCCTATAAGGATACATATACTTGGAAATCTAAATCAAACACGGTTTGTGCTAGATCTGTGAAACTTGACACAATAAAGTAGTTCCAAGTTCTATCTCTATGGTTTTTTCCTATTTATGTAGCCCTAAGGTGAGACTGGCGCAAATCACTTTCATGAAAATGGGTTGCCAAGCTTCCAAAAAAACTACGAGTTTCCTGAAATCTCAGCACACATTTTTTCACCCAATCATGATGACACTTTCAGGTAATGATCAATACCCCAATGCCACTTGGCTCACAAAATTTCGTTCTTCTAGGTTAAACCGTTCGTTGGCAGTAACAGTTTTAATTTTTTGGTTTCACTCTGTTTTCTCCTATATGGATACATGTATTTGGAAGTCTAAATCAAACACGGTTTGTGTTAGCTCTTTGAAACTTGACACAATAAAGTAGTTCCAAGTTCTATCACTATGGTGTGTTTCCTATTGATATAGCCCTAAGCAGAGACTGGCGCAAATCACTTTCATGGAAAGGGGTTGCCAAGCTTCCAAAAAACTACGAGTTTCCTGTAATCTCAGCACACATTTTTTCACCCAATCTTGATGACACTTTCAGGTAATGATCAGTACCCAATCCCACTTGGTTCACAAAATTTCGTTCTTCTAGGTTAAACCGTTCGTTGGCAGTAACAGTTTAAATTTTTAGGTTTCACTCTGTTTTCTCCTATATGGATACATGTAATTGGAACTCTAAATCAAACACGGTTTGTGCTAGCTCTTTGAAACTTGACACAATATAGTAGTTCCAAGTTCTATCTCTATGGTTTGTTTCATATTGATGTAGCCCTAAGCAAAGACTAGCGCAAATCACTTTCATGAAAAGGGGTTGCCTAGCTTCCAAAAAAACTACGAGTTTCCTGAAATCTCAGCACACATTTTTTCACCCAATCTTGATGACACTTTCAGGTAATGATCAGTACCCCAATGCCACTTGGCTCACAAAATTTCGTTCTTCTAGTTTAAACCGTTCGATGGCAGTAACAGTTTTAATTTTTTGGTTTCACTCTGTTTTCTCCTATATGGATACATGTAGTTGGAAGTCTAAATCAAACACGGTTTGTGCTAGCTCTTTGAAACTTGACACAATAAAGTAGTTCCAAGTTTTATCTCTATGGTTTGTTTCCTACTCATGTAGCACTAGGCAGAGACCGGTGCATACCACTTTCATGGAAAGGGGTTGCCAAGCTTCCAAAAAACTACGAGTTTCCTGAAATCTCAGCACACATTTTTTCACCCAATCTTGATGACACTTTCAGGTAATGATTAGTACCCCAATCCCACTTGGCTCACCAAATTTCGTTCTTCTAGGTTAAACCGTTCGTTGGCAGTAACAGTTTTAATTTTTAGGTTTCACTCTGTTTTTTCCTATATCGATACATGTAGTTGGAACTCTAAATCAAACACGGTTTGTCTAGCTCTTTGAAACTTGACACAGTAAAGTAGTTCCAATTTCTATCTATATGGTTTTTTTCCTATTGATGTAGCCCTAAGAGGAGACTGGCGCAAATCACTTTCAGTGTAAAGAGTTGCCAATCTTCCAAAAAACTTCGAGGTTCCTGAAATCTCAGCACACATTTTTTTCATCCAATCTTGATGACACTTATAGGTAATGATCAGTACCCCAATGCCACTTGGCTCACCAAATTTTGTTCTTCTAGGTTAAACTGTTTGTTGCCTGTAACAGTTTTAATTTTAGGTTTCACTCTGTTTTCTCTTATATGGTTACATGTATTTGGAACTCTAAATCAAACACGGTTTGTGCTAGCTCTTTAAAACTTGACACACTAAAGTAGTTCCAAGTTCTATCTCTATGGTTTGTTTCCTATTGATGTAGCCCTAAGCAGAGACCAGCGCAAATCACTTTCATGGAAAGGGGTTGCCAAGCTTCCAAAAAACTACGAGTTCCCTGAAATCTCAGCACACATTTTTTCACCCAATCTTGATGACACTTTCAGGTAATGATCAGAACCCCAATGCCACTTGGCTCACCAAATTTCGTTCTTCTAGGTTAAACCGTTCGTTGGCAGTAACAGTTTTAATTTTTAGGTTTCACTCTGTTTTCTCCTATATGGATACATGTACTTGGAACTCTAAATCAAACACGGTTTGTGCTAGCTCTTTGAAACTTGACACAATAAAGTAGTTCCAAGTTCTATCTCTATGGTTTTTTCCTATTTATGTAGCCCTAAGGTGAGACTGGCGCAAATCACTTTCATGAAAAGGGGTTGCCAAGCTTCCAAAAAACTACGAGTTTCCTGAAATCTCAGCACACATTTTTTCACCCAATCTTGATGGCATTTACAGGTAATGATCAGTACCCCAATGCCACTTGGCTCACCAAATTTCATCCTTCTAGTTTAAACACTTCGTTGGCAGTAACAGTTTTAATTTTTAGGCTTCAGTCTGTTTTCTCCTATATGGATACATGTAGTTGGAACTCTAAATCAAACACGGTTTTTGCTAGCTCTTTGAAACTTGACACAATAACGTAATTCCAAGTTCTATCTCTTTGGTTTGTTTCCTATTGATGTAGCCCTAAGCAGAGACTGGCGCAAATCACTTTCATGGAAAGGGGTTGCCAAGCTTCCAAAAAACTACGAGTTTCCTGAAATCTCAGCACACATTTTTTCACCCAATCTTGATGACACTTTCAGGAAAGGATCAGTACCCCAATCCCAGTTGGCTCACCAAATTTCGTTCTTCTAAGTTAAACCGTTGGTTGGCAGTAACAGTTTTAATTTTTAGGCTTCACTCTGTTTTCTCCTATAAGGATACATATACTTGGAAATCTAAATCAAACACGGTTTGTGCTAGATCTGTGAAACTTGACACAATAAAGTAGTTCCAAGTTCTATCTCTATGGTTTTTTCCTATTTATGTAGCCCTAAGGTGAGACTGGCGCAAATCACTTTCATGAAAAGGGGTTGCCAAGCTTCCAAAAAAACTACGAGTTTCCTGAAATCTCAGCACACATTTTTTCACCCAATCATGATGACACTTTCAGGTAATGATCAATACCCCAATGCCACTTGGCTCACAAAATTTCGTTCTTCTAGGTTAAACCGTTCGTTGGCAGTAACAGTTTTAATTTTTTGGTTTCACTCTGTTTTCTCCTATATGGATACATGTATTTGGAAGTCTAAATCAAACACGGTTTGTGCTAGCTCTTTGAAACTTGACACAATATAGTAGTTCCAAGTTCTATCTCTATGGTTTGTTTCATATTGATGTAGCCCTAAGCAAAGACTAGCGCAAATCACTTTCATGAAAAGGGGTTGCCTAGCTTCCAAAAAAACTACGAGTTTCCTGAAATCTCAGCACACATTTTTTCACCCAATCTTGATGACACTTTCAGGTAATGATCAGTACCCCAATGCCACTTGGCTCACAAAATTTCGTTCTTCTAGGTTAAACCGTTCGTTTTTAGTAACAGTTTTAATTTTTAGGTTTCACTCGGTTTTCTCCTATATGGATACATGTATTTGGAAGTCTAAATCAAACACGGTTTGTGCTAGCTCTTTGAAACTTGACACAATAAAGTAGTTCTAATTTGTATCTCTATGGCTTGTTTCGTATTCATGTAGCCCTAAGCAGAGACTGGCGTAATTCACTTTCATTGAAAGGGCTTGCCAAGCTTCGAAAACCTACGAGTTTCCTGAAATCTAAGCACACATTTTTTCACCTAAACTTGATGACACTTACAGGTAATGATCAGTACCCCAATGCCACTTGGCTCACAAAATTTCGTTCTTCTAGGTTAAACCGTTCGTTGGCAGTAACAGTTTTAATTTTTTGGTTTCACTCTGTTTTCTCCTATATGGATACATGTATTTGGAAGTCTAAATCAAACACGGTTTGTGTTAGCTCTTTGAAACTTGACACAATAAAGTAGTTCCAAGTTCTATCACTATGGTGTGTTTCCTATTGATATAGCCCTAAGCAGAGACTGGCGCAAATCACTTTCATGGAAAGGGGTTGCCAAGCTTCCAAAAAACTACGAGTTTCCTGTAATCTCAGCACACATTTTTTCACCCAATCTTGATGACACTTTCAGGTAATGATCAGTACCCAATCCCACTTGGTTCACAAAATTTCGTTCTTCTAGGTTAAACCGTTCGTTGGCAGTAACAGTTTAAATTTTTAGGTTTCACTCTGTTTTCTCCTATATGGATACATGTAATTGGAACTCTAAATCAAACACGGTTTGTGCTAGCTCTTTGAAACTTGACACAATATAGTAGTTCCAAGTTCTATCTCTATGGTTTGTTTCATATTGATGTAGCCCTAAGCAAAGACTAGCGCAAATCACTTTCATGAAAAGGGGTTGCCTAGCTTCCAAAAAAACTACGAGTTTCCTGAAATCTCAGCACACATTTTTTCACCCAATCTTGATGACACTTTCAGGTAATGATCAGTACCCCAATGCCACTTGGCTCACAAAATTTCGTTCTTCTAGTTTAAACCGTTCGATGGCAGTAACAGTTTTAATTTTTTGGTTTCACTCTGTTTTCTCCTATATGGATACATGTAGTTGGAAGTCTAAATCAAACACGGTTTGTGCTAGCTCTTTGAAACTTGACACAATAAAGTAGTTCCAAGTTTTATCTCTATGGTTTGTTTCCTACTCATGTAGCACTAGGCAGAGACCGGTGCATACCACTTTCATGGAAAGGGGTTGCCAAGCTTCCAAAAAACTACGAGTTTCCTGAAATCTCAGCACACATTTTTTCACCCAATCTTGATGACACTTTCAGGTAATGATTAGTACCCCAATCCCACTTGGCTCACCAAATTTCGTTCTTCTAGGTTAAACCGTTCGTTGGCAGTAACAGTTTTAATTTTTAGGTTTCACTCTGTTTTTTCCTATATCGATACATGTAGTTGGAACTCTAAATCAAACACGGTTTGTCTAGCTCTTTGAAACTTGACACAGTAAAGTAGTTCCAATTTCTATCTATATGGTTTTTTTCCTATTGATGTAGCCCTAAGAGGAGACTGGCGCAAATCACTTTCAGTGTAAAGAGTTGCCAATCTTCCAAAAAACTTCGAGGTTCCTGAAATCTCAGCACACATTTTTTTCATCCAATCTTGATGACACTTATAGGTAATGATCAGTACCCCAATGCCACTTGGCTCACCAAATTTTGTTCTTCTAGGTTAAACTGTTTGTTGCCTGTAACAGTTTTAATTTTAGGTTTCACTCTGTTTTCTCTTATATGGTTACATGTATTTGGAACTCTAAATCAAACACGGTTTGTGCTAGCTCTTTAAAACTTGACACACTAAAGTAGTTCCAAGTTCTATCTCTATGGTTTGTTTCCTATTGATGTAGCCCTAAGCAGAGACCAGCGCAAATCACTTTCATGGAAAGGGGTTGCCAAGCTTCCAAAAAACTACGAGTTCCCTGAAATCTCAGCACACATTTTTTCACCCAATCTTGATGACACTTTCAGGTAATGATCAGAACCCCAATGCCACTTGGCTCACCAAATTTCGTTCTTCTAGGTTAAACCGTTCGTTGGCAGTAACAGTTTTAATTTTTAGGTTTCACTCTGTTTTCTCCTATATGGATACATGTACTTGGAACTCTAAATCAAACACGGTTTGTGCTAGCTCTTTGAAACTTGACACAATAAAGTAGTTCCAAGTTCTATCTCTATGGTTTTTTCCTATTTATGTAGCCCTAAGGTGAGACTGGCGCAAATCACTTTCATGAAAAGGGGTTGCCAAGCTTCCAAAAAACTACGAGTTTCCTGAAATCTCAGCACACATTTTTTCACCCAATCTTGATGGCATTTACAGGTAATGATCAGTACCCCAATGCCACTTGGCTCACCAAATTTCATCCTTCTAGTTTAAACACTTCGTTGGCAGTAACAGTTTTAATTTTTAGGCTTCAGTCTGTTTTCTCCTATATGGATACATGTAGTTGGAACTCTAAATCAAACACGGTTTTTGCTAGCTCTTTGAAACTTGACACAATAACGTAATTCCAAGTTCTATCTCTTTGGTTTGTTTCCTATTGATGTAGCCCTAAGCAGAGACTGGCGCAAATCACTTTCATGGAAAGGGGTTGCCAAGCTTCCAAAAAACTACGAGTTTCCTGAAATCTCAGCACACATTTTTTCACCCAATCTTGATGACACTTTCAGGAAAGGATCAGTACCCCAATCCCAGTTGGCTCACCAAATTTCGTTCTTCTAAGTTAAACCGTTGGTTGGCAGTAACAGTTTTAATTTTTAGGCTTCACTCTGTTTTCTCCTATAAGGATACATATACTTGGAAATCTAAATCAAACACGGTTTGTGCTAGATCTGTGAAACTTGACACAATAAAGTAGTTCCAAGTTCTATCTCTATGGTTTTTTCCTATTTATGTAGCCCTAAGGTGAGACTGGCGCAAATCACTTTCATGAAAAGGGGTTGCCAAGCTTCCAAAAAAACTACGAGTTTCCTGAAATCTCAGCACACATTTTTTCACCCAATCATGATGACACTTTCAGGTAATGATCAATACCCCAATGCCACTTGGCTCACAAAATTTCGTTCTTCTAGGTTAAACCGTTCGTTGGCAGTAACAGTTTTAATTTTTTGGTTTCACTCTGTTTTCTCCTATATGGATACATGTATTTGGAAGTCTAAATCAAACACGGTTTGTGCTAGCTCTTTGAAACTTGACACAATATAGTAGTTCCAAGTTCTATCTCTATGGTTTGTTTCATATTGATGTAGCCCTAAGCAAAGACTAGCGCAAATCACTTTCATGAAAAGGGGTTGCCTAGCTTCCAAAAAAACTACGAGTTTCCTGAAATCTCAGCACACATTTTTTCACCCAATCTTGATGACACTTTCAGGTAATGATCAGTACCCCAATGCCACTTGGCTCACAAAATTTCGTTCTTCTAGGTTAAACCGTTCGTTTTTAGTAACAGTTTTAATTTTTAGGTTTCACTCGGTTTTCTCCTATATGGATACATGTATTTGGAAGTCTAAATCAAACACGGTTTGTGCTAGCTCTTTGAAACTTGACACAATAAAGTAGTTCTAATTTGTATCTCTATGGCTTGTTTCGTATTCATGTAGCCCTAAGCAGAGACTGGCGTAATTCACTTTCATTGAAAGGGCTTGCCAAGCTTCGAAAACCTACGAGTTTCCTGAAATCTAAGCACACATTTTTTCACCTAAACTTGATGACACTTACAGGTAATGATCAGTACCCCAATCCCACTTGGCTCACCGAATTTCGTTCTTCTAGGTTAAACCGTTCGTTGGCAGTAACAGTTTTAATTTTTAGGTTTCACTGTGTTTTCTCCTATATGGATACATGCAGTTGGAACTCTAAATCAAACACGGTTTGTGCTAGCTCTTTGAAACTTGACACAATAAAGTAGTTCCAAGTTCTATCTCTATGGTTTGTTTCCTATTGATGTAGCCCTAAGCAGAGACTGGCGCAAATCACTTTCATGGAAAGGGGTTGCCAAACTTCCAAAAAACTACGACTTTCCTGAAATCTCAGCACACATTTTTTCACCCAATCTTCATGACACTTTCAGGTAATGATCAGTACCCCAATCCCACTTGGCTCTCCGAATTTTGTTGTTCTATGTTAAACCGTTCGTTGGCAGTAACAGGTTTAATTTTTAGACTTCACTCTGTTTTCTCCTATAAGGATACATATACTTGGAAATCTAAATCAAACACGGTTTGTGCTAGATCATTGAAACTTGACACAATAAAGTAGTTCCAAGTTCTATCTCTATGGTTTGTTCCCTATTGATGTAGCCCTAAGCAGAGACTGGCGCAAATCACTTTCATGGAAAGGAGTTGCCAAGCTTCCAAAAAACTTCGAGTTTCCTGAAATCTCAGCACACATTTTTTTCACCCAATCTTGATGACACTTACAGGTAATGATCAGTACCCCAATGCCACTTGGCTCACCAAATTTCGTTCTTCTAGGTTAAACCGTTCGTTGGCAGTAACAGTTTTAATTTTTAGGTTTCACTCTGTTTTCTCCTATATGGATACATGTACTTGGAACTCTAAATCAAACACGGTTTGTGCTAGCTCTTTAAAACTTGACACAATAAAGTAGTTCCAAGTTCTATCTCTATGGTTTGTTTCCTATTGATGTAGCCCTAAGCAGAGACTGGAGCAAATCACTTTCATGGAAAGGGGTTGCCAAGCTTCCACAAAACTACGAGTTACCTGAAATCTCAGCACACATTTTTCCCCCCAATCTTGATTTCACTTACAGGTAATGATCAGTACCCCAATGCCACTTGGCTCACCAAATTTCGTTCTTCTAGGTTAAACCGTTCGTTGGCAGTAACAGTTTCAATTTTTAGGTTTCACTCTGTTTTCTCCTATATGGATACATGTAGTTGGAACTCTAAATCAAACAAGGTTTGTGCTAGCTCTTTGAAACTTGACACAATAAAGTAGTTCCAAGTTCTATCTCTATGATTTGTTTCCTATTGATGTAGCCCTAAGCAAAGACTGGCGCAAATCACTTTCATGGAAAGGGGTTGCCAAACTTCCAAAAAAACTTCGAGTTTCCTGAAATCTCAGCACACATTTTTTCACCCTATCTTGATGACACTTTCAGGTAATGATCAGGACCCCAGTCCCACTTGGCTCACCTAGTTTCGTTCTTCTAGGTTAAACCATTCGTTGGCAGTAACAGTTTTAATTTTTAGGCTTCACTCTGTTTTCTCCTATAAGGATATATGTAGTTGGAACTCTAAATCAAACACGGTTTGTGCTAGCTCTTTGAAACTTGACACAATAAAGTAGTTCCAAGTTCTATCTCTATGCTTTGTTTCCCATTGATGTAGCCCTAAGCAAAGACTGGCGCAAATCACTTTCATGGAAAGGGGTTGCCAAGCTTCCAAAAAACTTCGAGTTTCCTGAAATCTCAGCACACATTTTTTCACCCTATCTTGATGACACTTTCAGGTAATGATCAGGACCCCAATGCCACTTGGCTCACCTACTTTCGTTCTTCTAGGTTAAACCGTTCGTTGGCAGTAACAGTTTATATTTTTAGGCTTCTCTCTGTTTTCTCCTATAAGGATACATTTAGTTGGAATTCTAAATCAAACACGGTTTGTGCTAGCTCTTTGAAACTTGACACAATAAAGTAGTTCCAAGTTCTATCTCTATGGTTTGTTTCCTATTGATGTAGCCCTAAGCAAAGACTGGCGCAAATCACTTTCATGGAAAGGGGTTGCCAAGCTTCCAAAAAACTACGAGTTTCCTGAAATCTCAGCACACATTTTTTCACCCAATCTTGATGACACTTTCAGGTAATGATCAGTACCCCAATGCCACTTGGCTCACAAAATTTCGTTCTTCTAGGTTAAACCGTTCGTTGGCAGTAACAGTTTTAATTTTTAGGTTTCACTCGGTTTTCTCCTATATGGATACATGTAGTTGGAAGTCTAAATCAAATACGGTTTGTGCTAGCTCTTTGAAACTTGACACAATAAAGTAGTTCTAATTTGTATATCTATGGCTTGTTTCCTATTCATGTAGCCCTAAGCAGAGACTGGTGTAAATCACTTTCATTGAAAGGGGTTGCCAAGCTTCCAAAACCTACGAGTTTCCTGAAATCTAAGCACACATTTTTTCACCTAAACTTGATGACACTTACAGGTAATGATCAGTACCCCAATCCCACTTGGCTCACCAAATTTCGTTCTTCTAGGTTAAACCGTTCGTTGGCTGTAACAGTTTTAATTTTTAGGTTGCACTCTGTTTTCTCTTATATGGAAACATGTAGTTGGAACTCTAAATCAAACACTGTTTGTGCTAGCTCTTTAAAACTTGACACAATAAAGTAGTTCCAAGTTCTATCTCTATGGTTTGTTTCCTATTGATGTAGCCCTAAGCAGAGACTGGAGCAAATCACTTTCATGGAAAGGGGTTGCCAAGCTTCCACAAAACTACGAGTTACCTGAAATCTCAGCACACATTTTTCCCCCCAATCTTGATTTCACTTACAGGTAATGATCAGTACCCCAATGCCACTTGGCTCACCAAATTTCGTTCTTCTAGGTTAAACCGTTCGTTGGCAGTAACAGTTTCAATTTTTAGGTTTCACTCTGTTTTCTCCTATATGGATACATGTACTTGGAACTCTAAATCAAACACGGTTTGTGCTAGCTCTTTGAAACTTGACACAATAAAGTAGTTCCAAGTTCTATCTCTATGGTTTGTTTCCTATTGATGTAGCCCTAAGCAGAGACTGGCGCAAATCACATTCATGGAAAGGGGTTGCCAAGCTTCCAAAAAACTACGAATTTCCTGAAATCTCAGCACACATTTTTTCACCCAATCTTCATGACACTTTCAGGTAATGATCAGTACCCCAATCCCACTTGGCTCACCTAATTTCGTTCTAGGTTATACTGTTCGTTTGCAGGAACAGTTTTAATTTAAGGTTTCACTCTGTTTTCTCCTATATGGATACATATAGTTGGAACTCTAAATCAAACACGGTTTGTGCTAGTTCTTTGAATCTTGACACAATAAGTAGTTCCAAGTTCTATCTCTATGGTTTGTTTCCTATTGATGTAGCCCTAAACAAAGACTGGCGCAAATCACTTTCATGGAAATGGGTTGCCAAACTTCCAAAAAACTTCGAGTTTCCTGAAATCTCAGCACACATTTTTTCACCTTATCTTGATGACACTTTCAGGTAATGATCAGGACCCCAATCCCACTTGGCTCACCTAATTTCGTTCTTCTACTTTAAACCGTTCGTTGGCAGTAACAGTTTTAATTTTTAGGCTTCACTCTGTTTTCTCCTTTAAGGATACATGTAATTGGAACTCTAAATCAAACACGGTTTGTGCTAGCTCTTTGAAACTTGACACAATAAAGTAGTTCCAAGTCCTATCTCTATGGTTCGTTTCCTATTGATGTAGACCTAAGCAGAGACTGGCGCAAATCAGTTTCATGGAAAAGGGTTGCCAAGCTTCCAAAAAACTTCGAGTTTGCTGAAATCTCAGCACACATTTTTTACGAAAACCTTGATGACACTTTCAGGTAATGATCAGTACCCCAATCCCACTTGACTCACCAAATTTCGTTCTTCTAGGTTAAACCGTTCGTTGGCAGTAACAGTTTTAATTTTTGGTTTCACTCTGTTTTCTCCTATATGGATACATGTAGTTGGAACTCTAAATCAAACACGGTTTGTGCTAGCTCTTTGAAAATTGACACAATAAAGTAGTTCCAAGTTCTATCTCTATGGTTTGTTTCCTTTTCATGTAGCCCTAGGCAGAGACTGGCGCATATCACTTTCATGGAAAGGGGTTGCCAAGCTTCCAAAAAACTACGAGTTTCCTGAAATCTAAGCACACATTTTTTCACCTAATCTTGATGACACTTACAGGTAATGATCAGTACCCCAATCCCACTTGGTTCACCGAATTTTTTTCTTCTAGGTTAAACCGTTCGTTGGCAGTAACAGTTTTAATTTTTAGGTTTCACTCGGTTTTCTCGTATATGGATACATGTAGTTGGAACTCTAAATCAAACACGGTTTGGGCTAGCTCTTTGAAACTTGACACAATAAAGTAGTTCCAAGTTCTATCTCAATGGTTTGTTCCCTATTGATGTAGCCCTAAGCAGAGACTGGCGCAAATCACTTTCAGGGAAAGGGGTTGCCAAGCTTCAAAAAACTTCGAGGTTCCTGAAATCTCAGCACACATTTTTTTCACCCAATCTTGATGACACTTACAGGTAATGATCAGTACCCCAATGCCACTTGGTTCACCAAATTTCGTTCTTCTAGGTTAAACCGTTCATTGACAGTAACAGTTTTAATTTTTAGGTTTCACTCTGTTTTCTCCTATATGGATACATGTAGTTGGAACTCTAAATCAAACACGGTTTGTGCTAGCTCTTTGAAACTTGACACAATAAAGTAGTACCAAGTTCTATCTCTATGGTTTGTTTCCTATTCATGTATCCCTAGGCAGAGACTGGCGCATATCACTTTCATGGAAAGGGGTTGCCAAGCTTCCAAAAAACTACGAGTTTCCTGAAATCTCAGCACACATTTTTTCACCCAATCTTGATGGCACTTACAGGTAATGATCAGTACCCCAATGCCACTTGGCTCACCAAATTTCGTTCTTCTAGGTTAAACCGTTCGTTGGCAGTAGCAGTTTTAATTTTTAGGTTTTACTCTGTTTTCTTCTATATGGATACATGTAGTTGGAAGTCTAAATCAAACACGGTTTGTGCTAGCTCTTTGAAACTTGACACAATAAAGTAGTTCCAAGTTCTATCTCTATGGTTTGTTTGCTATTGATGTAGCCCTAAGCAAAGACTGGCGAAAATCACTTTCATGGAAAGGGGTTGCCAAGCTTCCAAAAAACTTCGAGTTTGCTGAAATCTCAGCACACATTTTTTTCACCCAATCTTGATGACACTTTCAGGTAATGATCAGTACCCCAATACCACTTGGCTCTCCAGATATCATTCTTCTAGGTTAAACCGTTCGTTGGCAGTAACAGTTTAAATTTTTAGGTTTCATTCTGTTTTCTCCTATAAGGATACATGTAGTTGGAACTCTAAATCAAACACGGTTTGTGCTAGCTCTTTGAAACTTGACACAATAAAGTAGTTCTAACTTGTATCTCTATGGATTGTTTCCTATTGATGTAGCCCTAAGCAGAGACCGGCACAAATCACTTTCATTGAAAGGGGTTGCCAAGCTTCCAAAAAACTGCGAGTTTCCTGAAATCTAAGCACACATTTTTTCACCTAATCTTGATGACACTTACAGGTAATGATCAGTACCCCAATCCTACTTGGCTCACCGAATTTTGTTCTTCTAGGTTAAACCGTTCGTTGGCAGTAACAGTTTTAATTTTTAGGTTTCACTCGGTTTTCTCGTATATGGATACATGTAGTTGGAACTCTAAATCATACACGGTTCGTGCTAGCTCTTTGAAACTTGACACAATAAAGTAGTTCCAAGTTCTATCTCTATGGTTTGTTCCCTATTGTTGTAGCCCTAAGCAGAGACTGGCGCAAATCACTTTCAGGGAAAGGGGTTGCCAAGCTTCCAAAAAACTTTGAGTTTCCTGAAATCTCAGCTCACTTTTTTTTCACCCAATCTTGATGACACTTACAGGTAATAATCAGTACCCCAATGCCACTTGGCTCACCAAATTGCGTTCTTCTAGGTTAAAACGTTCGTTGGCAGTAACAGTTTTAATTTTTAGGTTTCACTCTGTTTTCTCCTATATGGATACATGTAGATGGAAGGCTAAATCAAACACGGTTTGTGCTAGCTCTTTGAAACTTGACACAATAAAGTAGTTCCAAGTTCTATCTCTATGGTTTGTTCCCTATTGATATAGCCCTAAGCAGAGACTGGCGCAAATCACATTCATGGAAAAGCGTTGCCAAACTTCCAAAAAACTTCGAGTTTCCTGAAATCTCAGCACACATTTTTTCACCCTATCTAGATGACACTTTCAGGAAATGATCAGGACCCCAATCCCACTTGGCTCACCTAATTTCGTTCTTCTAGGTTAAACCGTTCGTTGGCAGTAACAGTTTTAATTTTTAGGCTTCACTCTGTTTTCTCCTATATGGATACATGTAGTTGGAACTCTAAATCAAACACGGTTTGTGCTAGCTCTTTGAAACTTGACACAATAAAGTAGTTCCAAGTTCTATCTCTATGGTTTGTTTCCTATTGATGTAGACCTAAGCAGAGACTGGCGCAAATCACTTTCATGGAAAGGGGTTGCCAAGCTTCCAAAAAACTACGAGTTTCCTGAAATCTCAGCACACATTTTTTCCCAGAATCTTGATGACACTTTCAGGTAATGATCAGGACGCCAATCCCACTTGGCTCACCAAATTTCATTCTTCTAGGTTAAACCGTTCGTTGGCAGTAACAGTTTTAATTTTTTAGGTTTCACTCTGTTTTCTCCTATATGGATACATGTAGATGGAAGGCTAAATCAAACACGGTTTGTGCTAGCTCTTTGAAACTTGACACAATAAAGTAGTTCCAAGTTCTATCTCTATGGTTTGTTTCCTATTGATGTAGCCCTAAGCAAAGACTGGCGCAAATCACTTTCATGGAAATGGGTTGCCAAACTTCCAAAAAACATCGAGTTTCCAGAAATCTCAGCACACATTTTTTCACCCTATCTAGATGACACTTTCAGGTAATGATCAGGACCCCAATCCCACTTGTCTCACCTAATTTCGTTCTTATATGTTAAGCCATTCGTTGGCAGTAACAGTTTTAATTTTTAGGCTTCATTCTGTTTTCTCCTATATGGATACATGTAGTTGGAACTCTAAATGAAACACGGTTTGTGCTAGCTCTTTGAAACTTGACACAATAAAGTAGTTCCAAGTTCTATCTCTTTGGTTTGTTTCCTATTGATGTAGCCCTAAGCAGACACTGGCGCAAATCAGTTTCATGGAAAGGGGTTGCCAAGCGTCCAAAAAACTATGAGTTTCCTGAAAACTCAGCACATATTTTTTCACCCAATCTTGATGACACTTTCATGTAATGATCAGGACCCCAATCCCACTTGGCTCACCAAATATCGTTCTTCTAAGTTAAACCATTGGTTGGCAGTAACAGTGTCAAATTTTTGGTTTCACTCTGTTTTCTCCTATATGGATACATGTAGTTGGAAGTCTAAATCAAACACGGTTTGTGCTAGCTCTTTGAAACTTGACACAATAAAGTAGTTCTAATTTGTATCTCTATGGCTTGTTTCCTATTGATGTAGCCCTAATCAGAGACCGGCGCAAATCACTTTCATTGAAAGGGGTTGCCAAGCTTCCAAAAAACTACGAGTTTCCTGAAATCTAAGCACACATTTTTTCACCTAATCTTGATGACACTTACAGGTAATGATCAGTACCCCAATCCCACTTGGCTCACCGAATTTCGTACTTCTAGGTTAAACCGTTCGTTGGCAGTAACAGTTTTAATTTTTAGGTTTCACTCGTTTTTCTCCTATATGGATACATGTAGTTGGAACTCTAAATCAAACACGGTTTTTGCTAGCTCTTTGAAACTTGACACAATAAAGTAGTTCCAAGTTCCATCTCTATGGTTTGTTTCCTATTGATGTAGCCCTAAGCAAAGACCGGCGCAAATCACTTTCATGGAAATGGGTTGCCAAACTTCCAAAAAACTTCGTGTTTCCTGAAATCTCAGCACACATTTTTTCACCTTATCTTGATGACACTTTCAGGTAATGATCAGGACCCCAATCCCACTTGGCTCACCTAATTTCGTTCTTCTAGGTTAAACCGTTCGTTGGCAGTAACAGTTTTAATTTTTTGGCTTCACTCTGTTTTCTCCTATAAGGATACATGTAGTTGGGACTATAAATCAAACACGGTTTGTGCTAGCTCTTTGAAACTTGACACAATAAAGTAGTTCCAAGTCCTATCTCTATGGTTTGTTTCCTATTGATGTAGACCTAAGCAGAGACTGGCGCAAATCACTTTCATGGAAAGGGGTTGTCAAGCTTCCAAAAAACTACGCGTTTCCTGAAATCTCCGCACACATTTTTTCCCAGAATCTTGATGACACTTTCAGGTAATGATCAGGACCGTAATCACACTTGGCTCACCAAATTTCGTTCTTCTAGGTTAAACCGTTCATTGGCAGTAACAGTTTTAATTTTTAGGTTTCACTCTGTTTTCTCCTATATGGATACATGTAGATGGAAGGCTAAATCAAACACGGTTTGTGCTAGCTCTTTGAAACTTGACACAATAAAGTAGTTCCAAGTTCTATCTCTATGGTTTGTTCCCTATTGATATAGCCCTAAGCAGAGACTGGCGCAAATCACATTCATGGAAAGGCGTTGCCAAACTTCCAAAAAACTTCGAGTTTCCTGAAATCTCAGCACACATTTTTTCACCCTATCTAGATGACACTTTCAGGAAATGATCAGGACCCCAATCCCACTTGGCTCACCTAATTTCGTTCTTCTAGGTTAAACCGTTCGTTGGCAGTAACAGTTTTAATTTTTAGGCTTCACTCTGTTTTCTCCTATATGGATACATGTAGTTGGAACTCCAAATCAAACACGGTTTGTGCTAGCTCTTTGAAACTTGACACAATAAAGTAGTTCCAAGTTCTATCTCTATGGTTTGTTTCCTATTGATGTAGCCCTAATCAGAGACCGGCACAAATCACTTTCATGGAAATGGGTTGCCAAGCTTCCAAAAAACTACGAGTTTCCTGAAGTCGCAGCACACATTTTTTCACCCAATCTTGATGACACTTTCAGGTAATGATCAGTACCCCAATCCCACTTGGCTCAACAAATTTCGTACTTCTATGTTAAACCGTTCGTTGGCAGTAACAGGTTAAATTTTTAGGTTTCACTCTGTTTTCTCCTATATGGATACATGTATTTGGAAGTCTAAATCAAACACGGTTTGTGCTAGCTCTTTGAAACTTGACACAATAAAGTAGTTCCAAGTTCTATCTCTATGGTTTGTTTCCTATTCATGTAGCCCTAGGCAGAGACTGGCGCATATCACTTTCATGGAAAGGGGTTGCCAAGCTTCCAAAAAACTACGAGTTTCCTGAAATCTCAGCACACATTTTTTCACCCAATCTTGATGGCACTTACAGGTAATGATCAGTACCCCAATGCCACTTGGCTCACCAAATTTCGTTCTTCTAGGTTAAACCGTTCGTTGGCTGTAACAGTTTTAATTTTTAGGTTTCACTCTGTTTTCTCCTATGTGGATACATGTAGTTGGAACTCTAAATCAAACACGGTTTGTACTAGCTCTTTGAAAGTTGACACAATAAAGTAGTTCCAAGTTCTATCTCTATGGTTTGTCTCCTATTGATGTAGCCCTAAGCAGAGACTTGCACAAATCTCTTTCATGGAAAGGGGTTGCCAAGCTTCCAAAAAACTACGAGTTTCCTGAAAACTTAGCACACATTTTTTCACCCAATCTTGATGGCACTTACAGGTAATGATCAGTACCGCAATGCCACTTGGCTCACCAAATTTCGTTCTTCTAGGTTAAACTGTTCGTTGGCATTAACAGTTTTAATTTTTAGGTTTCACTCTGTTTTCTCCTAAGTGGATACATGTAGTTGGAACTCTAAATCAAACACGGTTTGTGCTAGCTCTTTGAAACTTGACACAATAAAGTAGTTCCAAGTTCTATCTCTATGGTTTGTTTCCTATTGATGTAGCCCTAATCAGAGACCAGCACAAATCACTTTCATGGAAAGAGGTTGCCAAGCTTCCAAAAAACTACGAGTTTCCTGAAGTCGCAGCACACATTTTTTCACCCAATCTTGATGACACTTTCAGGTAATGATCAGTACCCCAATCCCACTTGGCTCAACAAATTTCGTACTTCTATGTTAAACCGTTCGTTGGCAGTAACAGTTTTAATTTTTAGGTTTCACTCTGTTTTCTCCTATATGGATACATGTAGTTGGAACTCTAAATCAAACACGGTTTGTGCTAGCTCTTTGAAACTTGACACAATAAAGTAGTTCCAAGTTCTATCTCTATGGTTTGTTTGCTATTGATGTAGCCCTAAGCAGAGACCGGCGCAAATCACTTTCATGGAAAGGGTTTGCCAAGCTTCCAAAAAAATACGAGTGTCCTGAAATCCCAGCACACATTTTTTCTCCAAATCTTGATGACACTTATAGGTAATGATCAGTACCCCAATGCCACTTGGCTCACCAAATTTCGTTCTTCTAGGTTAAACCGTTCGTTGGCAGTAACAGTTTTAATTTTTAGGTTTCACTCTGTTTTCTCCTATATAGATACATGTAGTTGGAACTCTAAATCAAACACGGTTTGCGCTAGCTCTTTGAAACTTGACACAATAAAGTAGTTCCAAGTTCTATCTCTATGGTTTGTTTCCTATTGATGTAGCCCTAATCAGAGACCGGCACAAATCACTTTCATGGAAAGGGGTTGCCAAGCTTCCAAAAAACTACGAGTTTCCTGAAGTCGCAGCACACATTTTTTCACCCAATCTTGATGACACTTTCAGGTAATGATCAGTACCCCAATCCCACTTGGCTCAACAAATTTCGTACTTCTATGTTAAACCATTCGTTGGCAGTAACAGTTTTAATTTTTAGGTTTCACTCTGTTTTCTCCTATATGGATACATGTAGTTGGAACTCTAAATCAAACACGGTTTGTGCTAGCTCTTTGAAACTTGACACAATAAAGTAGTTCCAAGTTCTATCTCTATGGTTTCTTTCCTATTGATGTAGCCCTAAGCAGAGACCGGTGCAAATCACTTTCATGGAAAGGGGTTGCCAAGCTTCCAAAAAACTACGAGTTTCCTGAAATCTCAGCACACATTTTTTCACCCAATCTTGATGACACTTTCAGGTAATGATCAGTACCCAATCCCACTTGGCTCACCAAATTTCGTTCTTCTAGTTGAAACCCTTCATTGGCAGTAACATTTTTAATTTTTAGGTTTCACTCTGTTTTCTCCTATATGGATACATGTAGTTGGAACTCTAAATCACACACGGTTTTTGCTAGCTCTTTGAAACTTGACACAATAAAGTAGTTCCAAATTCTATCTCTATGTTTTGTTTCCTATTGATGTAGCCCTAAGCAGAGACTGGCGCAAATCACTTACATGGAAACGGTTGGCCAAGCTTCCAAAAAACTGCGAGTTTCCTGAAGTCGCAGAACACATTTTTTCACCCAATCTTGATGACACTTTCAGGTAATGATCAGTACCCCAGTCCAACTTGGCTCACCAAATATCGTTCTTCTAGGTTAAACGGTTCGTTGGCAGTAACAGTTTTAATTTTTAGGTTTCACTCTGTTTTCTCCTATATGGATACATGTAGTTGGAACTCTAAATCAAACACGGTTTGCGCTAGCTCTTGGAAATTTGACACAAAACAGTAGTTCCAAGTTCTATCTCTATGGTTTGTTTCTTATTGATGTAGCCCTAAGCAGAGGCCGGCGCAAATCCCTTTCATGGAAAGGGGTTGCCAAGCTTCCAAAAAACTACGAGTTTCCTGAAGTCGCAGCACACATTTTTTCACCCAATCTTGATGACACTTTCAGGTAATGATCAGTACCCCAATCCCATAGGCTCAAGAAATTTCGTTCTTCTAGTTAAACCGTTCGTTGGCAGTAACAGTTTTTATTTTTAGGTTTCACTCTGTTTTCTCCTATATAGATACATGTAGTTGGAACTCTAAATCAAACACGGTTTGCACTAGCTCTTTGAAACTTGACACAATAAAGTAGTTCCAAGTTCTATCTCTATGGTTTGTTTCCTATTGATGTAGCCCTAAGCAGAGAACGGCGCAAATCACTTTCATGGAAAGGGGTGGCCAAGCTTCCAAAAAACTACGAGTTTCCTGAAATCTCAGCAGACATTTTTTCACCCAATCTTGATGACACTTTCAGGTAATGATCAGTACCCAATCCCACTTGGCTCACCAGATTTCGTTCTTCTAGGTTAACCCGTTCGTTGGCAGTAACAGTTTTAATTTTTAGGTTTCACTCTGTTTTCTCCTATATGGATACATGTAGTTGGAACTCTAAATCAAAGACGGTTTGTGCTAGCTCTTTGAAACTTGACACAATAAAGTAGTTCCAAGTTCTGTCTCTATGGTTTTATTCCTATTGACGTAGCCCTAAGCAGAGACCGGCGCAAATCACTTTCATGGAAAGGGGTTGCCAAGCTTCCAAAAAACTACGAGTTTCCTGAAATCTCAGCACACATTTTTTCACCCAATCTTGATGACACTTTCAGGTAATGATCAGCACCCCAATCCCACTTGGCTCACCAAATTTCGTTCTTCTAGGTTAAACAGTTGGTTGGCAGTAACATTTTTAATTTTTAGGTTTCACTCTGTTTTCTCCTATAAGGATACATATACTTGGAAATCTAAATCAAACACGGTTTGTGCTAGCTCTTTGAAATTGACACAATAAAGTAGTTCCAAGTTCTCTCTCTATGGTTTGTTTCCTATTTATGTAGCCCTAAGCAAAGACTGGCGCAAATCACTTTCATGGAAAGGGGTTGCCAAGCTTCAAAAAAACTTCGAGTTTCCTGAAATCTCAGCAGACATTTTTTCACCCAATCTTGATGACACGTTCAGGTAATGATCAGTACCCCATTCCCACTTCGCTCACCAAATGTATTTCTTCTAGGTTAAACCGTTCATTGGCAATAACAGTTTTAATTTTTAGGCTTCACTCTGTTTTCTCCTATATGGATACATGTAGTTGGAACTCTAAATCAAACACGGTTTGTGCTAGCTGTTTGAAACTTGACACAATAAAGTAGTTCCACGTTCTATCTCTATGGTTTGTTTCCTATTGACGTAGCCCTAAGCAGAGACTGGCGCAAATCACTTTCATGGAAAGGGGTTGCCAAGCTTCCAAAAAACTACGAGTTTCCTGAAGTCGCAGCACACATTTTTTCACCCAATCTTGATGATACTTTCAGGTAATGATCAGTACCCCAATCCCACTTGGCTCAACAAATTTCGTACTTCTATGTTAAACCGTTCGTTGGCAGTAACAGTTTTAATTTTTAGGTTTCACTCTGTTTTCTCCTATATGGATACATGTAGTTGGAACTCTAAATCAAACACGGTTTGTGCTAGCTCTTTCAAACTTGACACAATAAAGTAGTTCCAAGTTCTATCTCTATGGTTTGTTTGCTATTGATGTAGCCCTAAGCAGAGACCGGCACAAATCACTTTCATGGAAAGGGGTTGCCAAGCTTCCAAAAAAATACGAGTTTCCTGAAATCCCAGCACACATTTTTTCTCCAAATCTTGATGACACTTATAGGTAAGGATCAGTACCCCAATGCCACTTGGCTCACCAAATTTCGTTCTTCTAGGTTAAACCGTTCGTTGGCAGTAACAGTTTTAATTTTTAGGTTTCACTCTGTTTTCTCCTAAGTGGATACATGTAGTTGGAACTCCAAATCAAACACGGTTTGTGCTAGCTCTTTGAAACTTGACACAATAAAGTAGTTCCAAATTCAATCTCTATGGTTTGTTTCCTATTGATGTAGCCCTAATCAGAGACCGGCACAAATCACTTTCATGGAAAGAGGTTGCCAAGCTTCCAAAAAACTACGAGTTTCCTGAAGTCGCAGCACACATTTTTTCACCCAATCTTGATGACACTTTCAGGTAATGATCAGTACCCCAATCCCACTTGGCTCAACAAATTTCGTACTTCTATGTTAAACCGTTCGTTGGCAGTAACAGTTTTAATTTTTAGGTTTCACTCTGTTTTCTCCTATATGGATACATGTAGTTGGAACTCTAAATCAAACACGGTTTGTGCTAGCTCTTTGAAACTTGACACAATAAAGTAGTTCCAAGTTCTATCTCTATGGTTTGTTTGCTATTGATGTTGCCCTAAGCAGAGACCGGCGCAAATCACTTTCATGGAAAGGGGTTGCCAAGCTTCCAAAAAAATACGAGTTTCCTGAAATCCCAGCACACATTTTTTCTCCAAATCTTGATGACACTTATAGGTAATGATCAGTACCCCAATGCCACTTGGCTCACCAAATTACGTTCTTCTAGGTTAAACCGTTCGTTGGCAGTAACAGTTTTAATTTTTAGGTTTCACTCTGTTTTCTCCTAAGTGGATACATGTAGTTGGAACTCTAAATCAAACACGGTTTGTGCAAGCTCTTTGAAACTTGACACAATAAAGTAGTTCCAAGTTCTATCTCTATGGTTTGTTTCCTATTGATGTAGCCCTAATCAGAGACCGGCACAAATCACTTTCATGGAAAGAGGTTGCCAAGCTTCCAAAAAACTACGAGTTTCCTGAAGTCGCAGCACACATTTTTTCACCCAATCTTGATGACACTTTCAGGTAATGATCAGTACCCCAATCCCACTTGGCTCAACAAATTTCCTACTTCTATGTTAAACCGTTCGTTGGCAGTAACAGTTTTAATTTTTAGGTTTCACTCTGTTTTCTCCTATATGGATACATGTAGTTGGAACTCTAAATCAAACACGGTTTGTGCTAGCTCTTTGAAACTTGACACAATAAAGGAGTTCCAAGTTCTATCTCTATGATTTGTTTGCTATTGATGTAGCCCTAAGCAGAGACTGGCGCAAATCACTTTCATGGAAAGGGGTTGCCAAGCTTCCCAAAAAATACGAGTTTCCTGAAATCCCAGCACATATTTTTTCTCCAAATCTTGATGACACTTATAGGTAATGATCAGTACCCCAATGCCACTTGGCTCACCAAATTTCGTTCTTCTAGGTTAAACCGTTCGTTGGCAGTAACAGTTTTAATTTTTAGGTTTCACTCTGTTTTCTCCTATATAGATACATGTAGTTGGAACTCTAAATCAAACACGGTTTGCGCTAGCTCTTTGAAACTTGACACAATAAAGTAGTTCCAAGTTCTATCTCTATGGTTTGTTTCCTATTGATGTAGCCCTAATCAGAGACCGGCACAAATCACTTTCATGGAAAGAGGTTGCCAAGCTTCCAAAAAACTACGAGTTTCCTGAAGTCGCAGCACACATTTTTTCACCCAATCTTGATGACACTTTCAGGTAATGATCAGTACCCCAATCCCACTTGGCTCAACAAATTTCGTACTTCTATGTTAATCCGTTCGTTGGCAGTAACAGTTTTAATTTTTAGGTTTCACTCTGTTTTCTCCTATATGGATACATGTAGTTGGAACTCTAAATCAAACACGGTTTGTGCTAGCTCTTTGAAACTTGACACAATAAAGTAGTTCCAAGTTCTATCTCTATGGTTTGTTTGCTATTGATGTAGCCCTAAGCAGAGACCGGCGCAAATCACTTTCATGGAAAGGGGTTGCCAAGCTTCCAAAAAAGTACGAGTTTCCTGAAATCCCAGCACACATTTTTTCTCCAAATCTTGATGACACTTATAGGTAATGATCAGTACCCCAATGCCACTTGGCTCACCAAATTTCGTTCTTCTAGGTTAAACCGTTCGTTGGCAGTAACAGTTTTAATTTTTAGGTTTCACTCTGTTTTCTCCTAAATACATACATGTAGTTGGAACTCTAAATCAAACACGGTTTGCGCTAGCTCTTTGAAACTTGACACAATAAAGTAGTTCCAAGTTATATCTCTATGGTTTGTTTCCTATTGATGTAGCCCTAATCAGAGACCGGCACAAATCACTTTCATGGAAAGGGGTTGCCAAGCTTCCAAAAAACTACGAGTTTCCTGAAGTCGCAGCACACATTTTTTCACCCAATCTTGATGACACTTTCAGGTAATGATCAGTACCCCAATCCCACTTGGCTCAACAAATTTCGTACTTCTATGTTAAACTGTTCGTTGGCAGTAACAGTTTTAATTTTTAGGTTTCACTCTGTTTTCTCCTATATGGATACGTGTAGTTGGAACTCTAAATCAAACACGGTTTGTGCTAGCTCTTTGAAACTTGACACAATAAAGTAGTTCCAAGTTCTATCTCTATGGTTTGTTTCCTATTCATGTAGCCCTAGGCAGAGACTGGCGCATATCACTTTCATGGAAAGGGGTTGCCAAGCTTCCAAAAAACTACGAGTTTCCTGAAAACTTAGCACACATTTTTTCACCCAATCTTGATGGCACTTACAGGTAATGATCAGTACCGCAATGCCACTTGGCTCACCAAATTTCGTTCTTCTAGGTTAAACCGTTCGTTGGCAGTAACCCTTTAAATTTTTAGGTTTCACTCTGTTTTCTCCTATGTGGATACATGTAGTTGGAACTCTAAATCAAACACGGTTTGTACTAGCTCTTTGAAACTTGACACAATAAAGTAGTTACAAGTTCTATCTCTATGGTTTGTTTCCTATTGGTGTAGCCCTAATCAGAGACCGGCACAAATCACTTTCATGTAAAGGGGTTGCCAAGCTTCCAAAAAACTACGAGTTTCCTGAAGTCGCAGTACACATTTTTTCACCCAATTTTGATGACACTTTCAGGTAATGATCAGTACCCCAATCCCACTTGGCTCAACAAATTTCGTTCTTCTATGTTAAACCGTTCGTTGGCAGTAACAGTTTTAATTTTTAGGTTTCACTCTGTTTTCTCCTATATGGATACATGTAGTTGGAACTCTAAATCAAACACGTTTTGTGCTAGCTCTTTGAAACTTGACACAATAAAGTAGTTCCAAGTTCTATCTCTATGGTTTGTTTGCTATTGATGTAGCCCTAAGCAGAGACCGGCGCAAATCACTTTCATGGAAAGGGGTTGCCAAGCTTCACAAAAAATACGAGTTTCCTGAAATCCCAGCACACATTTTTTCTCCGAATCTTGATGACACTTATAGGTAATGATCAGTACCCCAATGCCACTTGGCTCACCAAATTTCGTTCTTCTAGGTTAAACCGTTCGTTGGCAGTAACAGTTTCAATTTTTAGGTTTCACTCTGTTTTCTCCTAAGTGGATACAGGTAGTTGGAACTCTAAATCAAACACGGTTTGTACTAGCTCTTTGAAACTTGACACAATAAAGTAGTTCCAAGTTCTATCTCTATGGTTTGTTTCCTATTGATGTAGCCCTAATCAGAGACCGGCGCAAATCACTTTCATGGAAAGGGGTTGCCAAGCTTCCAAAAAAAATACGAGTTTCCTGAAATCCCAGCACACATTTTTTCTCCAAATCTTGATGACACTTATAGGTAATGATCAGTACCCCAATGCCACTTGGCTCACCAAATTTCGTTCTTCTAGATTAAACCGTTCGTTGGCAGTAACAGTTTTAATTTTTAGGTTTCACTCTGTTTTCTCATATATAGATACATGTAGTTGGAACTCTAAATCAAACACGGTTTGCGCTAGCTCTTTGAAACTTGACACAATAAAGTAGTTCCAAGTTCTATCTCTATGGTTTGTTTCCTATTGATGTAGCCCTAATCAGAGACCGGCACAAATCACTTTCATGGAAATGGGTTGCCAAGCTTCCAAAAAACTACGAGTTTCCTGAAGTCGCAGCACACATTTTTTCACCCAATCTTGATGACACTTTCAGGTAATGATCAGTACCCCAATCCCACTTGGCTCAACAAATTTCGTACTTCTATGTTAAACCGTTCGTTGGCAGTAACAGGTTAAATTTTTAGGTTTCACTCTGTTTTCTCCTATATGGATACATGTATTTGGAAGTCTAAATCAAACACGGTTTGTGCTAGCTCTTTGAAACTTGACACAATAAAGTAGTTCCAAGTTCTATCTCTATGGTTTGTTTCCTATTCATGTAGCCCTAGGCAGAGACTGGCGCATATCACTTTCATGGAAAGGGGTTGCCAAGCTTCCAAAAAACTACGAGTTTCCTGAAATCTCAGCACACATTTTTTCACCCAATCTTGATGGCACTTACAGGTAATGATCAGTACCCCAATGCCACTTGGCTCACCAAATTTCGTTCTTCTAGGTTAAACCGTTCGTTGGCTGTAACAGTTTTAATTTTTAGGTTTCACTCTGTTTTCTCCTATGTGGATACATGTAGTTGGAACTCTAAATCAAACACGGTTTGTACTAGCTCTTTGAAAGTTGACACAATAAAGTAGTTCCAAGTTCTATCTCTATGGTTTGTCTCCTATTGATGTAGCCCTAAGCAGAGACTTGCACAAATCTCTTTCATGGAAAGGGGTTGCCAAGCTTCCAAAAAACTACGAGTTTCCTGAAAACTTAGCACACATTTTTTCACCCAATCTTGATGGCACTTACAGGTAATGATCAGTACCGCAATGCCACTTGGCTCACCAAATTTCGTTCTTCTAGGTTAAACTGTTCGTTGGCATTAACAGTTTTAATTTTTAGGTTTCACTCTGTTTTCTCCTAAGTGGATACATGTAGTTGGAACTCTAAATCAAACACGGTTTGTGCTAGCTCTTTGAAACTTGACACAATAAAGTAGTTCCAAGTTCTATCTCTATGGTTTGTTTCCTATTGATGTAGCCCTAATCAGAGACCGGCACAAATCACTTTCATGGAAAGAGGTTGCCAAGCTTCCAAAAAACTACGAGTTTCCTGAAGTCGCAGCACACATTTTTTCACCCAATCTTGATGACACTTTCAGGTAATGATCAGTACCCCAATCCCACTTGGCTCAACAAATTTCGTACTTCTATGTTAAACCGTTCGTTGGCAGTAACAGTTTTAATTTTTAGGTTTCACTCTGTTTTCTCCTATATGGATACATGTAGTTGGAACTCTAAATCAAACACGGTTTGTGCTAGCTCTTTGAAACTTGACACAATAAAGTAGTTCCAAGTTCTATCTCTATGGTTTGTTTGCTATTGATGTAGCCCTAAGCAGAGACCGGCGCAAATCACTTTCATGGAAAGGGGTTGCCAAGCTTCCAAAAAAGTACGAGTTTCCTGAAATCCCAGCACACATTTTTTCTCCAAATCTTGATGACACTTATAGGTAATGATCAGTACCCCAATGCCACTTGGCTCACCAAATTTCGTTCTTCTAGGTTAAACCGTTCGTTGGCAGTAACAGTTTTAATTTTTAGGTTTCACTCTGTTTTCTCCTATATACATACATGTAGTTGGAACTCTAAATCAAACACGGTTTGCGCTAGCTCTTTGAAACTTGACACAATAAAGTAGTTCCAAGTTATATCTCTATGGTTTGTTTCCTATTGATGTAGCCCTAATCAGAGACTGGCACAAATCACTTTCATGGAAAGGGGTTGCCAAGCTTCCAAAAAACTACGAGTTTCCTGAAGTCGCAGCACACATTTTTTCACCCAATCTTGATGACACTTTCAGGTAATGATCAGTACCCCAATCCCACTTGGCTCAACAAATTTCGTACTTCTATGTTAAACTGTTCGTTGGCAGTAACAGTTTAAATTTTTAGGTTTCACTCTGTTTTCTCCTATATGGATACATGTAGTTGGAACTCTAAATCAAACACGGTTTGTGCTAGCTCTTTGAAACTTGACACAATAAAGTAGTTCCAAGTTCTATCTCTATGGTTTGTTTCCTATTCATGTAGCCCTAGGCAGAGACTGGCGCATATCACTTTCATGGAAAGGGGTTGCCAAGCTTCCAAAAAACTACGAGTTTCCTGAAAACTTAGCACACATTTTTTCACCCAATCTTGATGGCACTTACAGGTAATGATCAGTACCGCAATGCCACTTGGCTCACCAAATTTCGTTCTTCTAGGTTAAACCGTTCGTTCGCAGTAACCCTTTAAATTTTTAGGTTTCACTCTGTTTTCTCCTATGTGGATACATGTAGTTGGAACTCTAAATCAAACACGGTTTGTACTAGCTCTTTGAAACTTGACACAATAAAGTAGTTACAATTTCTATCTCTATGGTTTGTTTCCTATTGGTGTAGCCCTAATCAGAGACCGGCACAAATCACTTTCATGTAAAGGGGTTGCCAAGCTTCCAAAAAACTACGAGTTTCCTGAAGTCGCAGTACACATTTTTTCACCCAATTTTGATGACACTTTCAGGTAATGATCAGTACCCCAATCCCACTTGGCTCAACAAATTTCGTTCTTCTATGTTAAACCGTTCGTTGGCAGTAACAGTTTCAATTTTTAGGTTTCACTCTGTTTTCTCCTAAGTGGATACAGGTAGTTGGAACTCTAAATCAAACACGGTTTGTACTAGCTCTTTGAAACTTGACACAATAAAGTAGTTCCAAGTTCTATCTCTATGGTTTGTTTCCTATTGATGTAGCCCTAATCAGAGACCGGCGCAAATCACTTTCATGGAAAGGGGTTGCCAAGCTTCCAAAAAAAATACGAGTTTCCTGAAATCCCAGCACACATTTTTTCTCCAAATCTTGATGACACTTATAGGTAATGATCAGTACCCCAATGCCACTTGGCTCACCAAATTTCGTTCTTCTAGATTAAACCGTTCGTTGTTAGTAACAGTTTTAATTTTTAGGTTTCACTCTGTTTTCTCCTATATAGATACATGTAGTTGGAATTCTAAATCAAACACGGTTTGCGCTAGCTCTTTGAAACTTGACACAATAAAGTAGTTCCAAGTTCTATCTCTATGGTTTGTTTCCTATTGATGTAGCCCTAATCAGAGACCGGCACAAATCACTTTCATGGAAATGGGTTGCCAAGCTTCCAAAAAACTACGAGTTTCCTGAAGTCGCAGCACACATTTTTTCACCCAATCTTGATGACACTTTCAGGTAATGATCAGTACCCCAATCCCACTTGGCTCAACAAATTTCGTACTTCTATGTTAAACCGTTCGTTGGCAGTAACAGGTTAAATTTTTAGGTTTCACTCTGTTTTCTCCTATATGGATACATGTATTTGGAAGTCTAAATCAAACACGGTTTGTGCTAGCTCTTTGAAACTTGACACAATAAAGTAGTTCCAAGTTCTATCTCTATGGTTTGTTTCCTATTCATGTAGCCCTAGGCAGAGACTGGCGCATATCACTTTCATGGAAAGGGGTTGCCAAGCTTCCAAAAAACTACGAGTTTCCTGAAATCTCAGCACACATTTTTTCACCCAATCTTGATGGCACTTACAGGTAATGTTCAGTACCCCAATGCCACTTGGCTCACCAAATTTCGTTCTTCTAGGTTAAACCGTTCGTTGGCTGTAACAGTTTTAATTTTTAGGTTTCACTCTGTTTTCTCCTATGTGGATACATGTAGTTGGAACTCTAAATCAAACACGGTTTGTACTAGCTCTTTGAAAGTTGACACAATAAAGTAGTTCCAAGTTCTATCTCTATGGTTTGTCTCCTATTGATGTAGCCCTAAGCAGAGACTTGCACAAATCTCTTTCATGGAAAGGGGTTGCCAAGCTTCCAAAAAACTACGAGTTTCCTGAAAACTTAGCAGACATTTTTTCACCCAATCTTGATGGCACTTACATGTAATGATCAGTACCGCAATGCCACTTGGCTCACCAAATTTCGTTCTTCTAGGTTAAACTGTTCGTTGGCATTAACAGTTTTAATTTTTAGGTTTCACTCTGTTTTCTCCTAAGTGGATACATGTAGTTGGAACTCTAAATCAAACACGGTTTGTGCTAGCTCTTTGAAACTTGACACAATAAAGTAGTTCCAAGTTCTATCTCTATGGTTTGTTTCCTATTGATGTAGCCCTAATCAGAGACCGGCACAAATCACTTTCATGGAAAGAGGTTGCCAAGCTTCCAAAAAACTACGAGTTTCCTGAAGTCGCAGCACACATTTTTTCACCCAATCTTGATGACACTTTCAGGTAATGATCAGTACCCCAATCCCACTTGGCTCAACAAATTTCGTACTTCTATGTTAAACCGTTCGTTGGCAGTAACAGTTTTAATTTTTAGGTTTCACTCTGTTTTCTCCTATATGGATACATGTAGTTGGAACTCTAAATCAAACATGGTTTGTGCTAGCTCTTTGAAACTTGACACAATAAAGTAGTTCCAAGTTCTATCTCTATGGTTTGTTTGCTATTGATGTAGCCCTAAGCAGAGACCGGCGCAAATCACTTTCATGGAAAGGGTTTGCCAAGCTTCCAAAAAAATACGAGTGTCCTGAAATCCCAGCACACATTTTTTCTCCAAATCTTGATGACACTTATAGGTAATGATCAGTACCCCAATGCCACTTGGCTCACCAAATTTCGTTCTTCTAGGTTAAACCGTTCGTTGGCAGTAACAGTTTTAATTTTTAGGTTTCACTCTGTTTTCTCCTATATAGATACATGTAGTTGGAACTCTAAATCAAACACGGTTTGCGCTAGCTCTTTGAAACTTGACACAATAAAGTAGTTCCAAGTTCTATCTCTATGGTTTGTTTCCTATTGATGTAGCCCTAATCAGAGACCGGCACAAATCACTTTCATGGAAAGGGGTTGCCAAGCTTCCAAAAAACTACGAGTTTCCTGAAGTCGCAGCACACATTTTTTCACCCAATCTTGATGACACTTTCAGGTAATGATCAGTACCCAATCCCACTTGGCTCACCAGATTTCGTTCTTCTAGGTTAACCCGTTCGTTGGCAGTAACAGTTTTAATTTTTAGGTTTCACTCTGTTTTCTCCTATATGGATACATGTAGTTGGAACTCTAAATCAAAGACGGTTTGTGCTAGCTCTTTGAAACTTGACACAATAAAGTAGTTCCAAGTTCTGTCTCTATGGTTTTATTCCTATTGACGTAGCCCTAAGCAGAGACCGGCGCAAATCACTTTCATGGAAAGGGGTTGCCAAGCTTCCAAAAAACTACGAGTTTCCTGAAATCTCAGCACACATTTTTTCACCCAATCTTGATGACACTTTCAGGTAATGATCAGCATCCCAATCCCACTTGGCTCACCAAATTTCTTTCTTCTAGGTTAAACCGTTGGTTGGCAGTAACAGTTTTAATTTTTAGGTTTCACTCTGTTTTCTCCTATAAGGATACATATACTTGGAAATCTAAATCAAACACGGTTTGTGCTAGCTCTTTGAAACTTGACACAATAAAGTAGTTCCAAGTTCTCTCTCTATGGTTTGTTTCCTATTGATGTAGCCCTAAGCAAAGACTGGCGCAAATCACTTTCATGGAAAGGGGTTGCCAAGCTTCAAAAAAACTTCGAGTTTCCTGAAATCTCAGCAGACATTTTTTCACCCAATCTTGATGACACGTTCAGGTAATGATCAGTACCCCATTCCCACTAGGCTCACCAAATGTATTTCTTGTAGGTTAAACCGTTCATTGGCAGTAACAGTTTTAATTTTTAGGCTTCACTCTGTTTTCTCCTATATGGATACATGTAGTTGGAACTCTAAATCAAACACGGTTTGTGCTAGCTGTTTGAAACTTGACACAATAAAGTAGTTCCACGTTCTATCTCTATGGTTTGTTTCCTATTGACGTAGCCCTAAGCAGAGACTGGCGCAAATCACTTTCATGGAAAGGGGTTGCCAAGCTTCCAAAAAACTACGAGTTTCCTGAAGTCGCAGCACACATTTTTTCACCCAATCTTGATGACACTTTCAGGTAATGATCAGTACCCCAATCCCACTTGGCTCAAGAAATTTCGTACTTCTATGTTAAACCGTTCGTTGGCAGTAACAGTTTTAATTTTTAGGTTTCACTCTGTTTTCTCCTATATGGATACATGTAGTTGGAACTCTAAATCAAACACGGTTTGTGCTAGCTCTTTGAAACTTGACACAATAAAGTAGTTCCAAGTTCTATCTCTATGGTTTGTTTGCTATTGATGTAGCCCTAAGCAGAGACCGGCACAAATCACTTTCATGGAAAGGGGTTGCCAAGCTTCCAAAAAAATACGAGTTTCCTGAAATCCCAGCACACATTTTTTCTCCAAATCTTGATGACACTTATAGGTAATGATCAGTACCCCAATGCCACTTGGCTCACCAAATTTCGTTCTTCTAGGTTAAACCATTCGTTGGCAGTAACAGTTTTAATTTTTAGGTTTCACTCTGTTTTCTCCTAAGTGGATACATGTAGTTGGAACTCTAAATCAAACACGGTTTGTGCTAGCTCTTTGAAACTTGACACAATAAAGTAGTTCCAAGTTCTATCTCTATGGTTTGTTTCCTATTGATGTAGCCCTCATCAGAGACCGGCACAAATCACTTTCATGGAAAGAGGTTGCCAAGCTTCCAAAAAACTACGAGTTTCCTGAAGTCGCAGCACACATTTTTTCACCCAATCTTGATGACACTTTCAGGTAATGATCGGTACCCGAATCCCACTTGGCTCAACAAATTTCGTACTTCTATGTTAAACCGTTCGTTGGCAGTAACAGTTTTAATTTTTAGGTTTCACTCTGTTTTCTCCTATATGGATACATGTAGTTGGAACTCTAAATCAAACACGGTTTGTGCTAGCTCTTTGAAACTTGACATAATAAAGTAGTTCCAAGTTCTATCTCTATGGTTGTTTGCTATTGATGTAGCCCTAAGAAGAGACCGGTGCAAATCACTTTCATGGAAAGGGGTTGCCAAGCTTCCAAAAAAATACGAGTTTCCTGAAATCCCAGCACACATTTTTTCTCCAAATCTTGATGACACTTATAGGTAATGATCAGTACCCCAATGCCACTTGGCTCACCAAATTTCGTTCTTCTAGGTTAAACCGTTCGTTGGCAGTAACAGTTTTAATTTTTAGGTTTCACTCTGTTTTCTCCTATATAGATACATGTAGTTGGAACTCTAAATCAAACACGGTTTGCGCTAGCTCTTTGAAACTTGACACAATAAAGTAGTTCCAAGTTATATCTCTATGGTTTGTTTCCTATTGATGTAGCCCTAATCAGAGACCGGCACAAATCACTTTCATGGAAAGGGGTTGCCAAGCTTCCAAAAAACTACGAGTTTCCCGAAGTCGCAGCACACATTTTTTCACCCAATCTTGATGACACTTTCAGGTAATGATCAGTACCCCAATCCCACTTGGCTCAACAAATTTCGTACTTCTATGTTAAACCGTTCGTTGGCAGTAACAGTTTTAATTTTTAGGTTTCACTCTGTTTTCTCCTATATAGATACATGTAGTTGGAACTCTAAATCAAACACGGTTTGCGCTAGCTCTTTGAAACTTGACACAATAAAGTAGTTCCAAGTTCTATCTCTATGGTTTCATTCCTATTGATGTAGCCCTAAGCAGAGACCGGCTCAAATCACTTTCATGGAAAGGGGTTGCCAAGCTTCCAAATAACTACGAGTTTCCTGATATCTCAGCACACATTTTTTCACCCAATCTTGATGACACTTTCAGGTAATGATCAGTACCCAATCCCACTTGGCTCACCAAATTTCGTTCTTCTAGTTTAAACCCTTCATTGGCAGTAACATTTTTAATTTTTAGGTTTCACTCTGTTTTCTCCTATATGGATACATGTAGTTGGAACTCTAAATCAAACACGGTTTTTGCCAGCTCTTTGAAACTTGACACAATAAAGTAGTTCCAAGTTCTATCTCTATGTTTTGTTTCCTATTGATGTAGCCCTAAGCAGAGACTGGCGCAAATCACTTACATGCAAACGGTTGGCCAAGCTTCCAAAAAACTGCGAGTTTCCTGAAGTCGCAGAACACATTTTTTCACCCAATCTTCATGACACTTTCAGGTAACGATCTGTACCCCAGTCCCACTTGGCTCACCAAATTTCGTTCTTCTAGGTTAAACGGTTCGTTGGCAGTAACAGTTTTAATTTTTAGGTTTCACTCTGTTTTCTCCTATATGGATACATGTAGTTGGAACTCTAAATCAAACACGGTTTGCGCTAGCTCTTGGAAATTTGACACAAAACAGTAGTTCCAAGTTCTATCTCTATGGTTTGTTTCTTATTGATGTAGCCCTAAGCAGAGGCCGGCGCAAATCACTTTCATGGAAAGGGGTTGCCAAGCTTCCAAAAAACTACGAGTTTCCTGAAATCTCAGCAGACATTTTTTCACCCAATCTTGATAACACTTTCAGGTAATGATCAGTACCCAATCCCACTTGGCTCACCAGATTTCGTTCCTCTAGGTTAACCCGTTCGTTGGCAGTAACAGTTTTAATTTTTAGGTTTCACTCTGTTTTCTCCTATATGGATACATGTAGTTGGAACTCTAAATCAAAGACGGTTTGTGCTAGCTCTTTGAAACTTGACACAATAAAGTAGTTCCAAGTTCTGTCTCTATGGTTTTATTCCTATTGACGTAGCCCTAAGCAGAGACCGGCGCAAATCACTTTCATGGAAAGGGGTTGCCAAGCTTCCAAAAAACTACGAGTTTCCTGAAATCTCAGCACACATTTTTTCACCCAATCTAGATGACACTTTCAGGTAATGATCAGCACCCCAATCCCACTTGGCTCACCAAATTTTGTTCTTCTAGGTTAAACCGTTGGTTGGCAGTAACAGTTTTAATTTTTAGGTTTCACTCTGTTTTCTCCTATAAGGATACATATACTTGGAAATCTAAATCAAACACGGTTTGTGCTAGCTCTTTGAAACTTGACACAATAAAGTAGTTCCAAGTTCTCTCTCTATGGTTTGTTTCCTATTGATGTAGCCCTAAGCAAAGACTGGCGCAAATCACTTTCATGGAAAGGGGTTGCCAAGCTTCAAAAAAACTTCGAGTTTCCTGAAATCTCAGCAGACATTTTTTCACCCAATCTTGATGACACGTTCAGGTACTGATCAGTACCCCATTCCCACTTGGCTCACCAAATGTATTTCTTCTAGGTTAAACCGTTCATTGGCAGTAACAGTTTTAATTTTTAGGCTTCACTCTGTTTTCTCCTATATGGATACATGTAGTTGGAACTCTAAATCAAACACGGTTTGTGCTAGCTGTTTGAAACTTGACACAATAAAGTAGTTCCACGTTCTATCTCTATGGTTTGTTTCCTATTGACGTAGCCCTAAGCAGAGACTGGCGCAAATCACTTTCATGGAAAGGGGTTGCCAAGCTTCCAAAAAACTACGAGTTTCCTGAAATGTCAGCACACATTTTTTCAGCCAAACTTTATGACACTTTCAGGTAATGATCAGTACCCCAATCCCACTTGGCTCACCAAATTTCGTTCTTCTAGTTTAATCCGTTCTTTGGCAGTAACAGTTTAAATTTTTAGGTTTCACTCTGTTTTCTCCTATAAGGATACATATACTTGGAAGTCTAAATCAAACACGGTTTGTGCTAGCTCTTTGAAACTTGACACAATAAAGTAGTTCCAAGTTCTATCTGTTGGATTCTTTCCTATTGATGTAGCCCTAAGCAGAGCCTGGTGCAAATCACTTTCATGGAAAGGGGTTACCAAGCTTCCAAAAAGTACGAGTTTCCTGAAATCTCAGCACACATTCTTTCACCCTATCTTGATGACACTTTCAGGTAATGATCAGTACCCCAATGCCACTTGGCTCACCAAATTTCGTTCTTCTAGATTAAACCGTTCGTTGGCAGTAACAGTTTTAATTTTTAGGCTACATTCTTTTTTCTCCTATAAGGATACATGTAGTTGGAACTCTAAATCAAACACGGTTTGTGCTAGCTCTTTGAAACTTGACACAATAAAGTAGTTCCAAGTTCTATCTCTATGGATTGTTTCCTAATGATGTAGCCCTAAGCAGAGACTGGCGCAAATCACTTTCATGTCAAGGGGTTGCCAAGCTTCCAAAAAACTACGAGTTTCCTGAAATCTCAGCACACATTTTTTCACCCAATCTTGATGACACTTTCAGGTAATGATCAGTACCCCAATCCCACTTGGCTCACCAAATTTCGTTCTTCTAGGTTAAACCGTTCGTTGGCAGTCACAGTTTTAATTTTTAGGTTTCACTCTGTTTTCTCCTATATGGATACATGTAGTTGGAACTCTAAATCAAACAGGGTTTGTGCTAGCTCTTTGAAACTTGACACAATAAAGTAGTTCCAAGTTCTCTCTCTATGGTTTGTTTCCTATTGATGTAGCCCTAAGCAGAGAGCAGCACAAATCACTTTCATAGAAAGGGGTTGACAAGCTTCCAAAAAAACTACGAGTTTCCTGAAATCTAGCACACATTTTTTCACCCAAACTTGATGACACTTACACGTAATGATCAGTACACCAATGCCACTTGTCTCAAAAAATTTTGTTCTTCTAGGTTAAACCGTTCGTTTTCAGTAACAGTTTTAATTTTTAGGTTTCACTCTGTTTTCTCCTATATGGAAACATGTACTTGGAACTCTAAATCAAACACGGTTTGTGCTAGCTCTTTGAAACTTGACACAATAAAGTAGTTCCAAGTTGTATCTCTATGGTTTGTTTCCTATTGATGTAGCCCTAAGCAGAGACTGGCGCAAATCAGTTTCATGGAAGGGGATGCCAAGCTTCCAAAAAACTACGAGTTTCCTGAAATCTCAGCACATATTTTTTCACCAAATCTTGTTGACACTTTCTGGTAATGATCATTACCCCAATTCCACTTGGCTCACTGAATTTCGTTCTTCTAGGTTAAACCGTTCGTTGGCAGTAACAGTTTTAATTTTTAGGTTTCACTCTGTTTTCTCTTATATGGATACATGTAGTTGGAACCCTAAATCAAACAGGTTTTGTGCTAGCTCTTTGAAACTTGACACAATAATGTAGTTCCAAGTTCTCTCTCTATGGTTTGTTTCCTATTGATGTAGCGCTAAGCAGAGAGCGGCACAAATCACTTTCATGGAAAGGGGTTTCCAAGCTTCCAAAAAACTACGAGTTTCCTGAAATCTAAGCACACATTTTTTAACCCAATCTTGATGACACTTACAGGTAATGATCAGTACCCCAATGCCACTTGCCTAAAAAAATTTCATTCTTCTAGGTTAAGCCGTTCGTTGTCAGTAAGAGTTTTAATTTTTAGGTTTCACTCTGTTTTCTCCTATGTGGAAACATGTAGTTGGAACTCTAAATCAAACACGGTTTGTGCTAGCTCTTTGAAACTTGACACAATAAAGTAGTTCCAAGTTCTATCTCTATGGTTTGTTTCCCATTGATGTAGCCCTAAGCAGAGACTGGCGCAAATCACTTTCAGGGAAAGGGGTTGCCAAGCTTCCAAAAAACTATGAATTTCCTGACATCTCAGCACACATTTTTTGACCCAATATTGATGACACTTTCAGGTGTTGATCAGGATCCAATCCCACTTGGCTCCCCAAATTTCGTTCTTCTAGGTTAAACCGTTCGTTGGCAGTAACAGTTTTAATTTTTAGGTTTCACTCTGTTTTCTCCTATATGGATGCATGCATTTGGAACTCTAAATCAAACACGGTTTGTGCTAGCTCTTTGAAACTTGACACAATAAAGTAGTTCCAAGTTGTATCTCTATGATATGTTTCCTATTGGTGTAGCCCTAAGCAGAGACCGGCGCAAATCCCTTTCATGGAAAGGGGTTGCCAAGCTTCTAAAAAACTATGAGTTTCCTGAAATCTCAGCACACATTTTTTTACCCAATCTTGATGACACTTTCAGGTAATGATCAGTACCCCAATCCCACTTGGCTCACCAAATTTCGTTCTTCTAGTTTAAACCGTTCGTTGGCAGTAACAGTTTTAATTTTTAGGTTTCACTCTGTTTTCTCCTATATGGATACATGTAGTTGGAACTCTAAATGAAACACGGTTTGTGCAAGCTCTTTGAAACTTGACACAATAAAATAGTTCCAAGTTCTATCTCTATGGTTTGTTTCCTATTGATGTAGCCCTAAGCAGAAACTGGCGCAAATCACATTCATCGAAAGGGGTTGCCAAGCTTCCAAAAAACTACGAGTTTCCTGAAATCTGAGCACACATTTTTTAACCCAATCTTGATGACACTTTAAGGTAATGATCAGAACCCCAATCCAACTTGGCTCCCCAAATTTCATTCTTCTAAGTTAAACCATTCTTTGGCAGTAACAGTTTTAATTTTTAGGTTTCACTCTGTTTTCTCCTATATGGATACATGTAGTTGGAACTCTAAATCAAACAGGGTTTGTGCTAGCTCTTTGAAACTTGACACAATAATGTAGTTCCATGTTCTCTCTCTATGGTTTGTTTCCTATTGATGTAGCGCTAAGCAGAGAGCGGCACAAATCACTTCCATGGAAAGGGGTTGACAAGCTTCCAAAAAAACTACGAGTTTCCTGATATCTCAGCACACATTTTTTCACCCAATCTTGATGACACTTACAGGTAATGATCAGTACCCCAATGTCAATTGGCTCAAAAAGTTTCGTTCTTCTAGGTTAAACCGTTCGTTGTCAGTAACAGTTTTAATTTTTATGTTTCACTCTGTTTTCTCCTATATGGAAACATGTAGTTGGAACTCTAAATCAAACACGGTTTGTGCTAGCTCTTTGAAACTTGACACAATAAAGTAGTTCCAAGTTCTCTCTCTATGGTTTGTTTCCTATTGATGTAGCCCTAAGCAGAGAGCGGCACAAATCACTTTCATGGAAAGGGGTTGCCAACTTTACAAAAAACTACGAGTTTCCTGAAATCTCAGCACACATTTTTTCACCCAATCTTGATGACACTTTCAGGTAATTATCATTACCCCAATCCCACTTGGCTCACCGAATTCCGTTCTTCTAGCTTAAACCGTTCGTTGGCAGTAACTGTTTTAATTTTTAGGTTTCACTCTGTTTTCTCCTATATGGATACATATAGTTGGAACTCTAAATCAAACAGGGTTTGTGCTAGCTCTTTGAAACTTGACACAATAAAGTAGTTCCAAGTGGTATCTCTATGGTTTGTTTCCTATTGATGTAGCCCTAAGCAGGGACTGGCACAAATCACTTTCATGGAAAGGGGTTGCCAAGCTTCCAAAAAATACGAGTTTCCTGAAATCTCAGCACACATTTTTTCACCCAATCTTGATGACACTTTCAGGTAATGATCATTACCCCAATCCCACTTGGCTCACCGAATTTCGTTCTTATAGGTTAAACCGTTCGTTGGCAGTAGCAGTTTTAATTTTTAGGTTTCACTCTGTTTTCTTCTATATGGATACATGTAGTTGGAACTGTAAATCAAACACTGTTTGAGCTAGCTTTTTGAAACTTGACCCAATAAAGTAGTTCCAAGTTCTATCCCTATGGTTTGTTTCCTATTGATGTAGCCCGAAGCAGAGACGGGAGCAAATCACGTTCAGGGAAAGGGGTTGCCAAGCTTCCAAAAAACTATGAGTTTCCTGAAATCTCAGCACACATTTTTTCACCCAATCTTGATGACACTTTCAGGTAATGATCAGTTCCCCAATTCAACTTGACTCACCAAATTTCGTTCTGCTAGGTTAAACCGTTCGTTGTCAGTAACAGTTTTAATTTTTAGGTTTCACTCTGTTTTCTCCTGTATGGATACATGTAGTTGGAACTCTAAATCAAACACGGTTTGTGCTTCTCTTTGAAACTTGACACAATAAAGCAGTTTCCAGTTCTATCTCTGTGGTTTGTTTCCTATTGATGTAGCCCTAAGCAGAGACTGGAGCAAATCACTTTCATGGAATGGGGTTGCCAAGCTTCCAAAAAACTACGAGTTTCCTGAAATCTCAGCACACATTTTTTCACCCAATCTTGATGACACTTTCAGGTAATGATCAGTACCCCAATCCCACTTGGCTCCCCGAATTTCGTGCTTCTAGGTTAAACCGTTCTTTGGCAGTAACAGTTTTAATTTTTAGGTTTCACTCTGTTTTCTCCTATATGGATACATGTAGTTGGAACTCTAAATCAAACAGTGTTTTTGGTAGCTCTTTGAAACTTGACACAATAAAGTAGTTCCAACTTCTATCTCTATGGTTTGTTTCCTATTGATGTGGCCCTAAGCAGAGACCGCCACAAATCACTTTCATGGGAAGGGGTTGCCGAAATTCCAAAAAACTACGAGTTTCCTGAAATATCAGCACACATTTTTTCAACCAATCTTGATGACACTTACAGGTAATGATCAGTACCCCAGTGCCACTTGGCTCACCAAATTTCGTTCTTCTAGGTTAAACAATTCGTTGGCAGTAACAGTTTAAATTTTTAGGTTTCACTCTGTTTTCTCTTATATTTATACATGTAGTTGGAACTCTAAATCAAACACGGTTTGTGCTAGCTCTTGAAACTTGACACAAGAAGGTAGTTCCAAGTTGTATCTCTATGGTTTGTTTCCTATTGATGTAGCCCTAAGCAGAGACCGGCGCAAATCTCTTTCATGGAAAGGGGTTGCCAAGCTTTCATAAAACTGCGAGTTTCCTGAAATCTCAGAACACATTTTTTCACCCAATCTTGATGACACTTTCAGGTAATGATCAGTACCTCTTTTCCACTTGGCTCACCAAATTTCGTTCTTCTAGGTTAAACCATTCGTTGGCAGTAACAGTTTTAATTTTTAGGGTTCACTCTTTTTTCTCCTATAGGATACATGTAGTTGGAACTCTAAATCAAACACTGTTTGTCCTAGCTCTTTGAAATTGACACAATAAAGTAGTTCCAAGTTCTTTCTCTATGGTTTGTTTCCTATTGATGTAGCCCTAAGTAGAGACCGGCACAAATCACTTTCATGGAAAGGGGTTGCCAAACTTCCAAAAAACTACGAGTTTCCTGAAATCTCAGCACACATTTTTTCACCAAATTTTGATGACACTTACAGGTAATGATCCGTACACCAATCCCACTTGGCTCCACGAATTTCATTCTTCTAGGTTAAACCGTTCGTTGGCAGTAACAGTTTTAATTTTTACGTTTCACTCCGTTTTCTCCTATATGGATACACGTAGTTGGAACTCTAAATCAAACACGGTTTGTGCTAGCTCTTGAAACTTGACACAATAAAGTAGTTCCAAGTTGTATCTCTATGGTTTGTTTCCTATTGATGTAGCCCTAAGCAGAGACTGGCGCAAATCACTTTCATGGAAAGGGGTTGCCAAGCTTCCAAAAAACTACGAGTTTCCTGAAGTCGCAGCACACATTTTTTCACCCAATCTTGATGACACTTTCAGGTAATGATCAGTACCCCAATCCCACTTGGCTCAAGAAATTTCGTACTTCTATGTTAAACCGTTCGTTGGCAGTAACAGTTTTAATTTTTAGGTTTCACTCTGTTTTCTCCTATATGGATACATGTAGTTGGAACTCTAAATCAAACACGGTTTGTGCTAGCTCTTTGAAACTTGACACAATAAAGTAGTTCCAAGTTCTATCTCTATGGTTTGTTTGCTATTGATGTAGCCCTAAGCAGAGACCGGCACAAATCACTTTCATGGAAAGGGGTTGCCAAGCTTCCAAAAAAATACGAGTTTCCTGAAATCCCAGCACACATTTTTTCTCCAAATCTTGATGACACTTATAGGTAATGATCAGTACCCCAATGCCACTTGGCTCACCAAATTTCGTTCTTCTAGGTTAAACCATTCGTTGGCAGTAACAGTTTTAATTTTTAGGTTTCACTCTGTTTTCTCCTAAGTGGATACATGTAGTTGGAACTCTAAATCAAACACGGTTTGTGCTAGCTCTTTGAAACTTGACACAATAAAGTAGTTCCAAGTTCTATCTCTATGGTTTGTTTCCTATTGATGTAGCCCTCATCAGAGACCGGCACAAATCACTTTCATGGAAAGAGGTTGCCAAGCTTCCAAAAAACTACGAGTTTCCTGAAGTCGCAGCACACATTTTTTCACCCAATCTTGATGACACTTTCAGGTAATGATCGGTACCCGAATTCCACTTGGCTCAACAAATTTCGTACTTCTATGTTAAACCGTTCGTTGGCAGTAACAGTTTTAATTTTTAGGTTTCACTCTGTTTTCTCCTATATGGATACATGTAGTTGGAACTCTAAATCAAACACGGTTTGTGCTAGCTCTTTGAAACTTGACATAATAAAGTAGTTCCAAGTTCTATCTCTATGGTTGTTTGCTATTGATGTAGCCCTAAGAAGAGACCGGTGCAAATCACTTTCATGGAAAGGGGTTGCCAAGCTTCCAAAAAAATACGAGTTTCCTGAAATCCCAGCACACATTTTTTCTCCAAATCTTGATGACACTTATAGGTAATGATCAGTACCCCAATGCCACTTGGCTCACCAAATTTCGTTCTTCTAGGTTAAACCGTTCGTTGGCAGTAACAGTTTTAATTTTTAGGTTTCACTCTGTTTTCTCCTATATAGATACATGTAGTTGGAACTCTAAATCAAACACGGTTTGCGCTAGCTCTTTGAAACTTGACACAATAAAGTAGTTCCAAGTTATATCTCTATGGTTTGTTTCCTATTGATGTAGCCCTAATCAGAGACCGGCACAAATCACTTTCATGGAAAGGGGTTGCCAAGCTTCCAAAAAACTACGAGTTTCCCGAAGTCGCAGCACACATTTTTTCACCCAATCTTGATGACACTTTCAGGTAATGATCAGTACCCCAATCCCACTTGGCTCAACAAATTTCGTACTTCTATGTTAAACCGTTCGTTGGCAGTAACAGTTTTAATTTTTAGGTTTCACTCTGTTTTCTCCTATATAGATACATGTAGTTGGAACTCTAAATCAAACACGGTTTGCGCTAGCTCTTTGAAACTTGACACAATAAAGTAGTTCCAAGTTCTATCTCTATGGTTTCATTCCTATTGATGTAGCCCTAAGCAGAGACCGGCTCAAATCACTTTCATGGAAAGGGGTTGCCAAGCTTCCAAATAACTACGAGTTTCCTGATATCTCAGCACACATTTTTTCACCCAATCTTGATGACACTTTCAGGTAATGATCAGTACCCAATCCCACTTGGCTCACCAAATTTCGTTCTTCTAGTTTAAACCCTTCATTGGCAGTAACATTTTTAATTTTTAGGTTTCACTCTGTTTTCTCCTATATGGATACATGTAGTTGGAACTCTAAATCAAACACGGTTTTTGCCAGCTCTTTGAAACTTGACACAATAAAGTAGTTCCAAGTTCTATCTCTATGTTTTGTTTCCTATTGATGTAGCCCTAAGCAGAGACTGGCGCAAATCACTTACATGCAAACGGTTGGCCAAGCTTCCAAAAAACTGCGAGTTTCCTGAAGTCGCAGAACACATTTTTTCACCCAATCTTCATGACACTTTCAGGTAACGATCTGTACCCCAGTCCCACTTGGCTCACCAAATTTCGTTCTTCTAGGTTAAACGGTTCGTTGGCAGTAACAGTTTTAATTTTTAGGTTTCACTCTGTTTTCTCCTATATGGATACATGTAGTTGGAACTCTAAATCAAACACGGTTTGCGCTAGCTCTTGGAAATTTGACACAAAACAGTAGTTCCAAGTTCTATCTCTATGGTTTGTTTCTTATTGATGTAGCCCTAAGCAGAGGCCGGCGCAAATCACTTTCATGGAAAGGGGTTGCCAAGCTTCCAAAAAACTACGAGTTTCCTGAAATCTCAGCAGACATTTTTTCACCCAATCTTGATAACACTTTCAGGTAATGATCAGTACCCAATCCCACTTGGCTCACCAGATTTCGTTCCTCTAGGTTAACCCGTTCGTTGGCAGTAACAGTTTTAATTTTTAGGTTTCACTCTGTTTTCTCCTATATGGATACATGTAGTTGGAACTCTAAATCAAAGACGGTTTGTGCTAGCTCTTTGAAACTTGACACAATAAAGTAGTTCCAAGTTCTGTCTCTATGGTTTTATTCCTATTGACGTAGCCCTAAGCAGAGACCGGCGCAAATCACTTTCATGGAAAGGGGTTGCCAAGCTTCCAAAAAACTACGAGTTTCCTGAAATCTCAGCACACATTTTTTCACCCAATCTAGATGACACTTTCAGGTAATGATCAGCACCCCAATCCCACTTGGCTCACCAAATTTTGTTCTTCTAGGTTAAACCGTTGGTTGGCAGTAACAGTTTTAATTTTTAGGTTTCACTCTGTTTTCTCCTATAAGGATACATATACTTGGAAATCTAAATCAAACACGGTTTGTGCTAGCTCTTTGAAACTTGACACAATAAAGTAGTTCCAAGTTCTCTCTCTATGGTTTGTTTCCTATTGATGTAGCCCTAAGCAAAGACTGGCGCAAATCACTTTCATGGAAAGGGGTTGCCAAGCTTCAAAAAAACTTCGAGTTTCCTGAAATCTCAGCAGACATTTTTTCACCCAATCTTGATGACACGTTCAGGTACTGATCAGTACCCCATTCCCACTTGGCTCACCAAATGTATTTCTTCTAGGTTAAACCGTTCATTGGCAGTAACAGTTTTAATTTTTAGGCTTCACTCTGTTTTCTCCTATATGGATACATGTAGTTGGAACTCTAAATCAAACACGGTTTGTGCTAGCTGTTTGAAACTTGACACAATAAAGTAGTTCCACGTTCTATCTCTATGGTTTGTTTCCTATTGACGTAGCCCTAAGCAGAGACTGGCGCAAATCACTTTCATGGAAAGGGGTTGCCAAGCTTCCAAAAAACTACGAGTTTCCTGAAATGTCAGCACACATTTTTTCAGCCAAACTTTATGACACTTTCAGGTAATGATCAGTACCCCAATCCCACTTGGCTCACCAAATTTCGTTCTTCTAGTTTAATCCGTTCTTTGGCAGTAACAGTTTAAATTTTTAGGTTTCACTCTGTTTTCTCCTATAAGGATACATATACTTGGAAGTCTAAATCAAACACGGTTTGTGCTAGCTCTTTGAAACTTGACACAATAAAGTAGTTCCAAGTTCTATCTGTTGGATTCTTTCCTATTGATGTAGCCCTAAGCAGAGCCTGGTGCAAATCACTTTCATGGAAAGGGGTTACCAAGCTTCCAAAAAGTACGAGTTTCCTGAAATCTCAGCACACATTCTTTCACCCTATCTTGATGACACTTTCAGGTAATGATCAGTACCCCAATGCCACTTGGCTCACCAAATTTCGTTCTTCTAGATTAAACCGTTCGTTGGCAGTAACAGTTTTAATTTTTAGGCTACATTCTTTTTTCTCCTATAAGGATACATGTAGTTGGAACTCTAAATCAAACACGGTTTGTGCTAGCTCTTTGAAACTTGACACAATAAAGTAGTTCCAAGTTCTATCTCTATGGATTGTTTCCTAATGATGTAGCCCTAAGCAGAGACTGGCGCAAATCACTTTCATGTCAAGGGGTTGCCAAGCTTCCAAAAAACTACGAGTTTCCTGAAATCTCAGCACACATTTTTTCACCCAATCTTGATGACACTTTCAGGTAATGATCAGTACCCCAATCCCACTTGGCTCACCAAATTTCGTTCTTCTAGGTTAAACCGTTCGTTGGCAGTCACAGTTTTAATTTTTAGGTTTCACTCTGTTTTCTCCTATATGGATACATGTAGTTGGAACTCTAAATCAAACAGGGTTTGTGCTAGCTCTTTGAAACTTGACACAATAAAGTAGTTCCAAGTTCTCTCTCTATGGTTTGTTTCCTATTGATGTAGCCCTAAGCAGAGAGCAGCACAAATCACTTTCATAGAAAGGGGTTGACAAGCTTCCAAAAAAACTACGAGTTTCCTGAAATCTAGCACACATTTTTTCACCCAAACTTGATGACACTTACACGTAATGATCAGTACACCAATGCCACTTGTCTCAAAAAATTTTGTTCTTCTAGGTTAAACCGTTCGTTGTCAGTAACAGTTTTAATTTTTAGGTTTCACTCTGTTTTCTCCTATATGGAAACATGTACTTGGAACTCTAAATCAAACACGGTTTGTGCTAGCTCTTTGAAACTTGACACAATAAAGTAGTTCCAAGTTGTATCTCTATGGTTTGTTTCCTATTGATGTAGCCCTAAGCAGAGACTGGCGCAAATCAGTTTCATGGAAGGGGATGCCAAGCTTCCAAAAAACTACGAGTTTCCTGAAATCTCAGCACATATTTTTTCACCAAATCTTGTTGACACTTTCTGGTAATGATCATTACCCCAATTCCACTTGGCTCACTGAATTTCGTTCTTCTAGGTTAAACCGTTCGTTGGCAGTAACAGTTTTAATTTTTAGGTTTCACTCTGTTTTCTCTTATATGGATACATGTAGTTGGAACCCTAAGTCAAACAGGTTTTGTGCTAGCTCTTTGAAACTTGACACAATAATGTAGTTCCAAGTTCTCTCTCTATGGTTTGTTTCCTATTGATGTAGCGCTAAGCAGAGAGCGGCACAAATCACTTTCATGGAAAGGGGTTTCCAAGCTTCCAAAAAACTACGAGTTTCCTGAAATCTAAGCACACATTTTTTAACCCAATCTTGATGACACTTACAGGTAATGATCAGTACCCCAATGCCACTTGCCTAAAAAAATTTCATTCTTCTAGGTTAAGCCGTTCGTTGTCAGTAAGAGTTTTAATTTTTAGGTTTCACTCTGTTTTCTCCTACGTGGAAACATGTAGTTGGAACTCTAAATCAAACACGGTTTGTGCTAGCTCTTTGAAACTTGACACAATAAAGTAGTTCCAAGTTCTATCTCTATGGTTTGTTTCCCATTGATGTAGCCCTAAGCAGAGACTGGCGCAAATCACTTTCAGGGAAAGGGGTTGCCAAGCTTCCAAAAAACTATGAATTTCCTGACATCTCAGCACACATTTTTTGACCCAATATTGATGACACTTTCAGGTGTTGATCAGGATCCAATCCCACTTGGCTCCCCAAATTTCGTTCTTCTAGGTTAAACCGTTCGTTGGCAGTAACAGTTTTAATTTTTAGGTTTCACTCTGTTTTCTCCTATATGGATGCATGCATTTGGAACTCTAAATCAAACACGGTTTGTGCTAGCTCTTTGAAACTTGACACAATAAAGTAGTTCCAAGTTGTATCTCTATGATATGTTTCCTATTGGTGTAGCCCTAAGCAGAGACCGGCGCAAATCCCTTTCATGGAAAGGGGTTGCCAAGCTTCTAAAAAACTATGAGTTTCCTGAAATCTCAGCACACATTTTTTTACCCAATCTTGATGACACTTTCAGGTAATGATCAGTACCCCAATCCCACTTGGCTCACCAAATTTCGTTCTTCTAGTTTAAACCGTTCGTTGGCAGTAACAGTTTTAATTTTTAGGTTTCACTCTGTTTTCTCCTATATGGATACATGTAGTTGGAACTCTAAATGAAACACGGTTTGTGCAAGCTCTTTGAAACTTGACACAATAAAATAGTTCCAAGTTCTATCTCTATGGTTTGTTTCCTATTGATGTAGCCCTAAGCAGAAACTGGCGCAAATCACATTCATCGAAAGGGGTTGCCAAGCTTCCAAAAAACTACGAGTTTCCTGAAATCTGAGCACACATTTTTTAACCCAATCTTGATGACACTTTAAGGTAATGATCAGAACCCCAATCCAACTTGGCTCCCCAAATTTCATTCTTCTAAGTTAAACCATTCTTTGGCAGTAACAGTTTTAATTTTTAGGTTTCACTCTGTTTTCTCCTATATGGATACATGTAGTTGGAACTCTAAATCAAACAGGGTTTGTGCTAGCTCTTTGAAACTTGACACAATAATGTAGTTCCATGTTCTCTCTCTATGGTTTGTTTCCTATTGATGTAGCGCTAAGCAGAGAGCGGCACAAATCACTTCCATGGAAAGGGGTTGACAAGCTTCCAAAAAAACTACGAGTTTCCTGATATCTCAGCACACATTTTTTCACCCAATCTTGATGACACTTACAGGTAATGATCAGTACCCCAATGTCAATTGGCTCAAAAAGTTTCGTTCTTCTAGGTTAAACCGTTCGTTGTCAGTAACAGTTTTAATTTTTATGTTTCACTCTGTTTTCTCCTATATGGAAACATGTAGTTGGAACTCTAAATCAAACACGGTTTGTGCTAGCTCTTTGAAACTTGACACAATAAAGTAGTTCCAAGTTCTCTCTCTATGGTTTGTTTCCTATTGATGTAGCCCTAAGCAGAGAGCGGCACAAATCACTTTCATGGAAAGGGGTTGCCAACTTTACAAAAAACTACGAGTTTCCTGAAATCTCAGCACACATTTTTTCACCCAATCTTGATGACACTTTCAGGTAATTATCATTACCCCAATCCCACTTGGCTCACCGAATTCCGTTCTTCTAGCTTAAACCGTTCGTTGGCAGTAACTGTTTTAATTTTTAGGTTTCACTCTGTTTTCTCCTATATGGATACATGTAGTTGGAACTCTAAATCAAACAGGGTTTGTGCTAGCTCTTTGAAACTTGACACAATAAAGTAGTTCCAAGTGGTATCTCTATGGTTTGTTTCCTATTGATGTAGCCCTAAGCAGGGACTGGCACAAATCACTTTCATGGAAAGGGGTTGCCAAGCTTCCAAAAAATACGAGTTTCCTGAAATCTCAGCACACATTTTTTCACCCAATCTTGATGACACTTTCAGGTAATGATCATTACCCCAATCCCACTTGGCTCACCGAATTTCGTTCTTATAGGTTAAACCGTTCGTTGGCAGTAGCAGTTTTAATTTTTAGGTTTCACTCTGTTTTCTTCTATATGGATACATGTAGTTGGAACTGTAAATCAAACACTGTTTGAGCTAGCTTTTTGAAACTTGACCCAATAAAGTAGTTCCAAGTTCTATCCCTATGGTTTGTTTCCTATTGATGTAGCCCGAAGCAGAGACGGGAGCAAATCACGTTCAGGGAAAGGGGTTGCCAAGCTTCCAAAAAACTATGAGTTTCCTGAAATCTCAGCACACATTTTTTCACCCAATCTTGATGACACTTTCAGGTAATGATCAGTTCCCCAATTCAACTTGACTCACCAAATTTCGTTCTGCTAGGTTAAACCGTTCGTTGTCAGTAACAGTTTTAATTTTTAGGTTTCACTCTGTTTACTCCTGTATGGATACATGTAGTTGGAACTCTAAATCAAACACGGTTTGTGCTTCTCTTTGAAACTTGACACAATAAAGCAGTTTCCAGTTCTATCTCTGTGGTTTGTTTCCTATTGATGTAGCCCTAAGCAGAGACTGGAGCAAATCACTTTCATGGAATGGGGTTGCCAAGCTTCCAAAAAACTACGAGTTTCCTGAAATCTCAGCACACATTTTTTCACCCAATCTTGATGACACTTTCAGGTAATGATCAGTACCCCAATCCCACTTGGCTCCCCGAATTTTGTGCTTCTAGGTTAAACCGTTCTTTGGCAGTAACAGTTTTAATTTTTAGGTTTCACTCTGTTTTCTCCTATATGGATACATGTAGTTGGAACTCTAAATCAAACAGTGTTTTTGGTAGCTCTTTGAAACTTGACACAATAAAGTAGTTCCAACTTCTATCTCTATGGTTTGTTTCCTATTGATGTGGCCCTAAGCAGAGACCGCCACAAATCACTTTCATGGGAAGGGGTTGCCGAAATTCCAAAAAACTACGAGTTTCCTGAAATATCAGCACACATTTTTTCAACCAATCTTGATGACACTTACAGGTAATGATCAGTACCCCAGTGCCACTTGGCTCACCAAATTTCGTTCTTCTAGGTTAAACAATTCGTTGGCAGTAACAGTTTAAATTTTTAGGTTTCACTCTGTTTTCTCTTATATTTATACATGTAGTTGGAACTCTAAATCAAACACGGTTTGTGCTAGCTCTTGAAACTTGACACAAGAAGGTAGTTCCAAGTTGTATCTCTATGGTTTGTTTCCTATTGATGTAGCCCTAAGCAGAGACCGGCGCAAATCTCTTTCATGGAAAGGGGTTGCCAAGCTTTCATAAAACTGCGAGTTTCCTGAAATCTCAGAACACATTTTTTCACCCAATCTTGATGACACTTTCAGGTAATGATCAGTACCTCTTTTCCACTTGGCTCACCAAATTTCGTTCTTCTAGGTTAAACCATTCGTTGGCAGTAACAGTTTTAATTTTTAGGGTTCACTCTTTTTTCTCCTATAGGATACATGTAGTTGGAACTCTAAATCAAACACTGTTTGTCCTAGCTCTTTGAAATTGACACAATAAAGTAGTTCCAAGTTCTTTCTCTATGGTTTGTTTCCTATTGATGTAGCCCTAAGTAGAGACCGGCACAAATCACTTTCATGGAAAGGGGTTGCCAAACTTCCAAAAAACTACGAGTTTCCTGAAATCTCAGCACACATTTTTTCACCAAATTTTGATGACACTTACAGGTAATGATCCGTACACCAATCCCACTTGGCTCCACGAATTTCATTCTTCTAGGTTAAACCGTTCGTTGGCAGTAACAGTTTTAATTTTTACGTTTCACTCCGTTTTCTCCTATATGGATACACGTAGTTGGAACTCTAAATCAAACACGGTTTGTGCTAGCTCTTGAAACTTGACACAATAAAGTAGTTCCAAGTTGTATCTCTATGGTTTGTTTCCTATTGATGTAGCCCTAAGCAGAGACCGGCGCAAATCTCTTTCATGGAAAATGGTTGCCAAGCTTTCATAAAACTGCGAGTTTCCTGAAATCTCAGAACACATTTTTTCACCCAATCTTGATGACACTTTCAGGTAATGATCAGTACCTCTTTTCCACTTGGCTCACCAAATTTCGTTCTTCTAGGTTAAACCGTTCGTTGGCAGTAACAGTTTTAAATTTTAGGTTTCACTCTCTTTTCTCCTATAGGATACATGTAGTTGGAACTCTAAATCAAACACTGTTTGTGCTAGCTCTTTGAAACTTGACATAATAAAGTAGTTCCAAGTTCTTTCTCTATGGTTTGTTTCCTATTGATGTAGCCCTAAGTAGAGACCGGCACAAATCACTTTCATGGAAAGGGGTTGCCAAACTTCCAAAAAACTACGAGTTTCCTGAAATCTCAGCACACATTTTTTCACCCAATCTTGATAACACTTTCAGGTAATGATCAGTACCCCAATCTCACTTGGCTCCCCGAATTTTGTTCTTCTATGTTAAACCGTTCGTTGTCAGTAACAGTTTTAATTTTTAGGTTTTACTCTGTTTTCTCCTATATGGATACTTGTAGTTGGAACTCTAAATCAATCACGGTTTGTGCTAGCTTTTTGAAACTTGCCACAATAAAATAGTTACAAGTTCTATCTCTATGGTTTGCTTCCTATTGATGTAGCCCTAAGCAAAGACCGGGACAAATCACTTTCATGGAAAGGGGTTGCCAACCTTCCAAAAAACTACGAGTTTCCTGAAATAGCAGCACACATTTTTTCACCCAATCTTGATGACACTTACTGGTAATGATCAGTACCCCAGTGCCACTTGGCTCACCAAATTTCGTTCTTCTAGGTTAAACCGTTCGTTGGCAGTAACAGTTTTAATTTTTAGGTTTCACTCTGTTTTCTCCTATATCGATACATGTAGTTGGAACTCTAAATCAAACACGGTTTGTGCTAGCTCTTTGAAACTTGAAACAATAAAGTAGTTCCAAGTTGTATCTCTATGGCTTCTTTCCTATTGAGGTAGCCCTAAGCAGAGACCTGCGCAAATCACTTTCATTCAAAGGGGTTGCCAAGCTTCCAAAAATCTACGAGTTTCCTGAAATCTAAGCACACATTTTTTCACCCAATCTTGATGACACTTTCAGGTAATGATCAGGACCCCAATCCCACTTGGCTCACCAAATTTCGTTCTTCTAGTTTAAACCGTTCGTTGGCAGTAACAGTTTTAATTTTTAGGTTTCACTCTGTTTTCTCCTATATGGATACATGTAGTTGGAACTGTAAATCAAACACGGTTTGTGCTAGCTCTTTCAAACTTGACACAATAATGTAGTTCCAAGTTCTATCTTTGTGGATTGTTTCCTATTGATGTAGCCCTAAACAGAGACTGTCGCAAATCACTTTCATGGAAAGGCGTTGCCAAGATTCCAAAAAACTATGAGTTTCCTGAAATCTCAGCACACATTTTTTCAAACATTCTTGATGACAGTTTCAGGTAATGATCAGTACCCCAGTCCCACTTGGCTCACCAAATTTCCTTCTTCTAGGTAAACCCGTTCGTTGGCAGTAACAGTTTTAATTTTTAGGTTTCACTCTGTTTTCTCCTATATGGATACATGTAGTTGGAACTCTAAATCAAACACGGTTTGTGCTAGCTCTTTGAAACTTGACACAATAAAGTAGTTTCAAGTTATATCTCTTTGGTTTGTTTCCTATTGATGTAGCCCTAAGCAGAGACTGGCGCAAATCACTTTCATGGAAAGGGGTTGCCAAGCTTCCAAAAAACTACGAGTTTCCTGAAATCTCAGCACAAATTTTTTCACCCAATCTGATGACACTTTCAGGTAATGATCAGTACCCCAATCCCACTTGGCTCCCCGAATTTCGTTCTTCTAGTTTAAACAGTTCGTTGGCAGTAACAGTTTTAATTTTTAGGTTTCACTCTGTTTTCTCCTATATGGATACATGTAGTTGGAACTCTAAATCAAACACGGTTTTTGCTAGCTCTTTGAAACTTGACACAATAAAGTAGTTCCAAGTTGTATCTCTCTGGCTTGTTTCCTATTGATGGAGCCCTAAGCAGAGACCGGCGCAAATCACTTTCATTGGAAGGGGTTGCCAAGATTTCAAAAACTACGAGTTTCCTGAAATCTCAGCACACAATTTTTCACCCAATCTTGAAGACACTCACAGGTAATGATGAGTACCCCAGTTCCACTTGGCTCACCAAATTTCGTTCTTCTAGGTTAAACCGTTCGTTGGCAGTAACAGTTTTAATTTTTAGGTTTCACTCTGTTTTCTCCTATATGGATACATGTAGTTGGAACTCTATCAAACACGGTTTGTGCTAGCTCTTTCAAACTTGACACAATAAAGTGGTTCCAAGTTCTATCATTATGGTTTGTTTTCTATTGATGTAGCCCTAAACAGAGACTGTCGCAAATCACTTTCATGGAAAGGAGATGCCAAGCTTCCAAAATACTACAAGTTTCCTGAAAACTCAGCACACATTTTTTCACCAATCTTGATGACACTTTCAGGTAATGATCAGTACCCCAATCCCACTTGGCTCACCAAATTTTGTTCTTCTAGGTTAAACCTTTCATTGGCAGTAACAGTTTTAATTTTTAGGTTTCACTCTGTTATCTCCTATATGGATACATGTAGTTGGAACTCTAAATCAAACACGGTTTGTGCTAGCTCTTTGAAGCTTGACACAATAAAGTAGTTCCAAGTTGTATCTCTATGGCTTGTTTCCTATTGATGTAGCCCTAAGCAGAGACCGGCACAAATCACTTTCATTGAAAGGGGTTGCCAAGCTTCCAAAAAACTACGAGTTTCCTGAAATCTCAGCACACATTTTTTCACCCAATCTTGATAACACTTTCAGGTAATGATCAGTACCCCAATCTCACTTGGCTCCCCGAATTTTGTTCTTCTAGGTTAAACCGTTCGTTGTCAGTAACAGTTTTAATTTTTAGGTTTCACTCTGTTTTCTCCTGTATGGATACTTGTAGTTGGAACTCTAAATCAATCACGGTTTGTGCTAGCTTTTTGAAACTTGCCACAATAAAGTAGTTACAAGTTCTATCTCTATGGTTTGCTTCCTATTGATGTAGCCCTAAGCAAAGACCGGGACAAATCACTTTCATGGAAAGGGGTTGCCAACCTTCCAAAAAACTACGAGTTTCCTGAAATCTCAGCACACATTTTTTCACCCAATCTTGATGACACTTACAGGTAATGATCAGTACCCCAGTGCCACTTGGCTCACCAAATTTCGTTCTTCTAGGTTAAACCGTTCGTTGGCAGTAACAGTTTTAATTTTTAGGTTTCACTCTGTTTTCTCCTATATCGATACATGTAGTTGGAACTCTAAATCAAACACGGTTTGTGCTAGCTCTTTGAAACTTGAAACAATAAAGTAGTTCCAAGTTGTATCTCTATGGCTTCTTTCCTATTGATGTAGCCCTAAGCAGAGACCGGCGCAAATCACTTTCATTGAAAGGCGTTGCCAAGCTTCCAAAAATCTACGAGTTTCCTGAAATCTAAGCACACATTTTTTCACCCAATCTTGATGACACTTTCAGGTAATGATCAGTACCCCAATCCCACTTGGCTCACCAAATTTCGTTCTTCTAGTTTAAACCGTTCGTTGGCAGTAACAGTTTTAATTTTTAGGTTTCACTCTGTTTTCTCCTATATGGATACATGTAGTTGGAACTGTAAATCAAACACGGTTTGTGCTAGCTCTTTCAAACTTGACACAATAATGTAGTTCCAAGTTCTATCTTTATGGATTGTTTCCTATTGATGTAGCCCTAAACAGAGACTGTCGCAAATCACTTTCATGGAAAGGCGTTGCCAAGCTTCCAAAAAACTACGAGTTTCCTGAAATCTCAGCACACATTTTTTCACACATTCTTGATGACAGTTTCAGGTAATGATCAGTACCCCAGTCCCACTTGGCTCACCAAATTTCCTTCTTCTAGGTAAACCCGTTCTTTGGCAGTAACAGTTTTAATTTTTAGGTTTCACTCTGTTTTCTCCTATATGGATACATGTAGTTGGAACTCTAAATCAAACACGGTTTGTGCTTCTCTTTGAAACTTGACACAATAAAGTAGTTTCAAGTTCTATCTCTTTGGTTTGTTTCCTATTGATGTAGCCCTAAGCAGAGACTGGCGCAAATCACTTTCATGGAAAGGGGTTGCCAAGCTTCCAAAAAACTACGAGTTTCCTGAAATCTCAGCACAAATTTTTTCACCCAATCTGATGACACTTTCAGGTAATGATCAGTACCCCAATCCCACTTGGCTCCCCGAATTTCGTTCTTCTAGTTTAAACAGTTCTTTGGCAGTAACAGTTTTAATTTTTAGGTTTCACTCTGTTTTCTCCTATATGGATACATGTAGTTGGAACTCTAAATCAAACACGGTTTTTGCTAGCTCTTTGAAACTTGACACAATAAAGTAGTTCCAAGTTGTATCTCTCTGGCTTGTTTCCTATTGATGGAGCCCTAAGCAGAGACCGGCGCAAATTACTTTCATTGGAAGGGGTTGCCAAGATTTCAAAAACTACGAGTTTCCTGAAATCTCAGCACACAATTTTTCACCCAATCTTGAAGACACTCACAGGTAATGATGAGTACCCCAGTTCCACTTGGCTCACCAAATTTCGTTCTTCTAGGTTAAACCGTTCGTTGGCAGTAACAGTTTTAATTTTTAGGTTTCACTCTGTTTTCTCCTATATGGATACATGTAGTTGGAACTCTATCAAACACGGTTTGTGCTAGCTCTTTCAAACTTGACACAATAAAGTGGTTCCAAGTTCTATCATTATGGTTTGTTTTCTATTGATGTAGCCCTAAACAGAGACTGTCGCAAATCACTTTCATGGAAAGGAGATGCCAAGCTTCCAAAATACTACAAGTTTCCTGAAATCTCAGCACACATTTTTTCACCCAATCTTGATGACACTTGCAGGTTATGATCAGAACCCCAATCCCACTTGGATCCCCAAATTTCATTCTTCGAGGTTAAACCGTTCGTTGTCAGTAACAGTTTTAATTTTTAGGTTTCACTCTGTTTTCTCCTGTATGGATACATGTAGTTGGAACTCTAAATCAAACACGGTTTGTGCTTCTCTTTGAAACTTGACACAATAAAGCAGTTTCAAGTTCTATCTCTGTGGTTTGTTTCCTATTGATGTAGCCCTAATCAGAGACTGGAGCAAATCACTTTCATGGAATGGGGTTGCCAAGCTTCCAAAAAACTACGAGTTTCCTGAAATCTCAGCACACATTTTTTCACCCAATCTTGATGACACATTCAGGTAATGATCAGTACCCCAATCCCACTTGGCTCCCCGAATTTCGTTCTTCTAGGTTAAACCGTTCGTTGGCAGTAACCGTTTTAATTTTTGGGCTTCACACTGTTTTCTCCTATATGGATACATGTAGTTGGAACTCTAAATCAAACAGTGTTTGTGGTAGCTCTTTGAAACTTGACACAATAAAGTAGTTCCAAGTTCTATCTCTATGGTTTTTTTCCTATTGATGTAGTCCTAAGCAGAGACCGGCACAAATCACTTTCATTGGAAGGGGTTGCCGAAATTCCAAAAAACTACGAGTTTCCTGAAATATCAGCACACATTTTTTCACCCAATATTGATGACACTTACAGGTAATGATCAGTACCCCAGTGCCACTTGGCTCACCAAATTTCGTTCTTCTAGGTTAAACCATTCGTTGGCAGTAACAGTTTAAATTTTTAGGTTTCACTCTGTTTTCTCCTATATGGATACATGTAGTTGGAACTCTAAATCAAACACGGTTTGTGTTAGCTCTTTGAAACTTGACACAATAAAGTAGTTCCAAGTTCTATCTCTATTGTTTGTTTCCTATTGATGTAGACCTAATCAGAGACCGGCGCAAATCACGTTCATGGAAAGAGGTTGCCAAGCTTCCAAAAAAACTACGAGTATCCTGAAAACTCAGCACACATTTTTTCACCAATCTTGATGACACTTTCAGGTAATGATCAGTACCCCAATCCCACTTGGCTCACCAAATTTTGTTCTTCTAGGTTAACCCTTTCATTGGCAGTAACAGTTTTAATTTTTAGGTTTCACTCTGTTATCTCCTACATGGATACATGTAGTTGGAACTCTAAATCAAACACGGTTTGTGCTAGCTCTTTGAAGCTTGACACAATAAAGTAGTTCCAAGTTGTATCTCTATGGCTTGTTTCCTATTGATGTAGCCCTAAGCAGAGACCGGCACAAATCACTTTCATTGAAAGGGGTTGCCAAGCTTCCAAAAAACTACGAGTTTCCTGAAATCTCAGCACACATTTTTTCACCCAATCTTGATAACACTTTCAGGTAATGATCAGTACCCCAATCTCACTTGGCTCCCCGAATTTTGTTCTTCTAGGTTAAACCGTTCGTTGTCAGTAACAGTTTTAATTTTTAGGTTTCACTCTGTTTTCTCCTGTATGGATACTTGTAGTTGGAACTCTAAATCAATCACGGTTTGTGCTAGCTTTTTGAAACTTGCCACAATAAAGTAGTTACAAGTTCTATCTCTATGGTTTGCTTCCTATTGATGTAGCCCTAAGCAAAGACCGGGACAAATCACTTTCATGGAAAGGTGTTGCCAACCTTCCAAAAAACTACGAGTTTCCTGAAATCTCAGCACACATTTTTTCACCCAATCTTGATGACACTTACAGGTAATGATCAGTACCCCAGTGCCACTTGGCTCACCAAATTTCGTTCTTCTAGGTTAAACCGTTCGTTGGCAGTAACAGTTTTAATTTTTAGGTTTCACTCTGTTTTCTCCTATATGGATACATGTAGTTGGAACTCTAAATCAAACACGGTTTGTGCTAGCTCTTTGAAACTTGAAACAATAAAGTAGTTCCAAGTTGTATCTCTATGGCTTCTTTCCTATTGATGTAGCCCTAAGCAGAGACCGGCACAAATCACTTTCATTGAAAGGCGTTGCCAAGCTTCCAAAAATCTACGAGTTTCCTGAAATCTAAGCACACATTTTTTCACCCAATCTTGATGACACTTTCAGGTAATGATCAATACCCCAATCCCACTTGGCTCACCAAATTTCGTTCTTCTAGTTTAAACCGTTCGTTGGCAGTAACAGTTTTAATTTTTAGGTTTCACTCTGTTTTCTCCTATATGGATACATGTAGTTGGAACTGTAAATCAAACACGGTTTGTGCTAGCTCTGTCAAACTTGACACAATAATGTAGTTCCAAGTTCTATCTTTATGGATTGTTTCCTATTGATGTAGCCCTAAACAGAGACTGTCGCAAATCACTTTCATGGAAAGGCGTTGCCAAGCTTCCAAAAAACTACGAGTTTCCTGAAATCTCAGCACACATTTTTTCACACATTCTTGATGACAGTTTCAGGTAATGATCAGTACCCCAGTCCCACTTGGCTCACCAAATTTCCTTCTTCTAGGTAAACCCGTTCGTTGGCAGTAACAGTTTTAATTTTTAGGTTTCACTCTGTTTTCTCCTATATGGATACATGTAGTTGGAACTCTAAATCAAACACGGTTTGTGCTTCTCTTTGAAACTTGACACAATAAAGTAGTTTCAAGTTCTATCTCTTTGGTTTGTTTCCTATTGATGTAGCCCTAAGCAGAGACTGGCGCAAATCACTTTCATGGAAAGGGGTTGCCAAGCTTCCAAAAAACTACGAGTTTCCTGAAATCTCAGCACAAATTTTTTCACCCAATCTGATGACACTTTCAGGTAATGATCAGTACCCCAATCCCAGTTGGCTCCCCAAATTTCGTTCTTCTAGTTTAAACAGTTCTTTGGCAGTAACAGTTTTAATTTTTAGGCTTCACTCTGTTTTCTCCTATATGGATACATGTAGTTGGAACTCTAAATCAAACACGGTTTTTGCTAGCTCTTTGAAACTTGACACAATAAAGTAGTTCCAAGTTGTATCTCTCTGGCTTGTTTCCTATTGATGGAGCCCTAAGCAGAGACCGGCGCAAATCACTTTCATTGGAAGGGGTTGCCAAGATTTCAAAAACTACGAGTTTCCTGAAATCTCAGCACACAATTTTTCACCCAATCTTGAAGACACTCACAGGTAATGATGAGTACCCCAGTTCCACTTGGCTCACCAAATTTCGTTCTTCTAGGTTAAACCGTTCGTTGGCAGTAACAGTTTTAATTTTTAGGTTTCACTCTGTTTTCTCCTATATGGATACATGTAGTTGGAACTCTATCAAACACGGTTTGTGCTAGCTCTTTCAAACTTGACACAATAAAGTGGTTCCAAGTTCTATCATTATGGTTTGTTTTCTATTGATGTAGCCCTAAACAGAGACTGTCGCAAATCACTTTCATGGAAAGGAGATGCCAAGCTTCCAAAATACTACAAGTTTCCTGAAATCTCAGCACATATTTTTTCACCCAATCTTGATGACACTTGCAGGTTATGATCAGAACCCCAATCCCACTTGGATCCCCAAATTTCATTCTTCGAGGTTAAACCGTTCGTTGTCAGTAACAGTTTTAATTTTTAGGTTTCACTCTGTTTTCTCCTGTATGGATACATGTAGTTGGAACTCTAAATCAAACACGGTTTGTGCTTCTCTTTGAAACTTGACACAATAAAGCAGTTTCAAGTTCTATCTCTGTGGTTTGTTTCCTATTGATGTAGCCCTAATCAGAGACTGGAGCAAATCACTTTCATGGAATGGGGTTGCCAAGCTTCCAAAAAACTACGAGTTTCCTGAAATCTCAGCACACATTTTTTCACCCAATCTTGATGACACATTCAGGTAATGATCAGTACCCCAATCCCACTTGGCTCCCCGAATTTCGTTCTTCTAGGTTAAACCGTTCGTTGGCAGTAACAGTTTTAATTTTTAGGTTTCACTCTGTTTTCTCCTATATGGATACATGTAGTTGGAACTCTAAATCAAACAGTGTTTGTGGTAGCTCTTTGAAACTTGACACAATAAAGTAGTTCCAAGTTCTATCTCTATGGTTTTTTTCCTATTGATGTAGTCCTAAGCAGAGACCGGCACAAATCACTTTCATTGGAAGGGGTTGCCGAAATTCCAAAAAACTACGAGTTTCCTGAAATATCAGCACACAATTTTTCACCCAATCTTGATGACACTTACAGGTAATGATCAGTACCCCAGTGCCACTTGGCTCACCAAATTTCGTTCTTCTAGGTTAAACCATTCTTTGGCCGTAACAGTTTAAATTTTTAGGTTTCACTCTGTTTTCTCCTATATGGATACATGTAGTTGGAACTCTAAATCAAACACGGTTTGTGTTAGCTCTTTGAAACTTGACACAATAAAGTAGTTCCAAGTTCTATCTCTATTGTTTGTTTCCTATTGATGTAGACCTAATCAGAGACCGGCGCAAATCACGTTCATGGAAAGAGTTTGCCAAGCTTCCAAAAAACTACGAGTTTCCTGAAATCCCAGCACACATTTTTTCTCCAAATCTTGATGACCCTTATAGGTAATGATCAGTACCCCAATGCCACTTGGCTCACCAAATTTCGTTCTTCTAGGTTAAACCGTTCGTTGGCAGTAACTGTTTTAACTTTTAGGTTTCACTCTGTTTTCTCCTATATAGATACATGTAGTTGGAACTCTAAATCAAACACGGTTTGCGCTAGCTCTTTGAAACTTGACACAATAAAGTAGTTCCAAGTTCTATCTCTATGGTTTGTTTCCTATTGATGTAGCCCTAATCAGAGACCGGCACAAATCACTTTCATGGAAAGGGGTTGCCAAGCTTCCAAAAAACTACGAGTTTCCTGAAGTTGCAGCACACATTTTTTCACCCAATCTTGATGACACTTTCAGGTAATGATCAGTACCCCAATCCCACTTGGCTCAACAAATTTCGTACTTCTATGTTAAACCGTTCGTTGGCAGTAACAGTTTAAATTTTTAGGTTTCACTCTGTTTTCTCCTATATGGATACATGTAGTTGGAACTCTAAATCAAACACGGTTTGTGCTAGCTCTTTGAGACTTGACACAATAAAGTAGTTCCAAGTTCTATCTCTATGGTTTGTTTGCTATTGATGTAGCCCTAAGCAGAGACCGGCGCAAATCACTTTCATGGAAAGGGGTTGCCAAGCTTCCAAAAAAATACGAGTTTCCTGAAATCCCAGCACACATTTTTTCTCCAAATCTTGATGACACTTATAGGTAATGATCAGTACCCCAATGCCACTTGGCTCACCAAATTTCGTTCTTCTAGATTAAACCGTTCGTTGGCAGTAACAGTTTTAATTTTTAGGTTTCACTCTGTTTTCTCCTATATAGATACATGTAGTTGGTACTCTAAATCAAACACGGTTTGCGCTAGCTCTTTGAAACTTGACACAATAAAGTAGTTCCAAGTTCTATCTCTATGGTTTGTTTCCTATTGATGTAGCCCTAATCAGAGACCGGCACAAATCACTTTCATGGAAATGGGTTGCCAAGCTTCCAAAAAACTACGAGTTTCCTGAAGTCGCAGCACACATTTTTTCACCCAATCTTGATGAAACTTTCAGGTAATGATCAGTACCCCAATCCCACTTGGCTCAACAAATTTCGTACTTCTATGTTAAACCGTTCTTTGGCAGTAACAGGTTAAATTTTTAGGTTTCACTCTGTTTTCTCCTATATGGATATATGTAGTTGGAACTCTAAATCAAACACGGTTTGTGCTAGCTCTTTGAAACTTGACACAATAAAGTAGTTCCAAGTTCTATCTCTATGGTTTGTTTCCTATTCATGTAGCCCTAGGCAGAGACTGGCGCATATCACTTTCATGGAAAGGGGTTGCCAAGCTTCCAAAAAACTACGAGTTTCCTGAAATCTCAGCACACATTTTTTCACCCAATCTTGATGGCACTTACAGGTAATGATCAGTACCCCAATGCCACTTGGCTCACCAAATTTCGTTCTTCTAGGTTAAACCGTTCGTTGGCTGTAACAGTTTTAATTTTTAGGTTTCACTCTGTTTTCTCCTATGTGGATACATGTAGTTGGAACTCTAAATCAAACACGGTTTGTACTAGCTCTTTGAAAGTTGACACAATAAAGTAGTTCCAAGTTCTATCTTTATGGTTTGTCTCCTATTGATGTAGCCCTAAGCAGAGACTTGCACAAATCTCTTTCATGGAAAGGGGTTGCCAAGCTTCCAAAAAACTACGAGTTTCCTGAAAACTTAGCACACATTTTTTCACCCAATCTTGATGGCACTTACAGGTAATGATCAGTACCGCAATGCCACTTGGCTCACCAAATTTCGTTCTTCTAGGTTAAACCATTCGTTGGTAGTAACAGTTTAAATTTTTAGGTTTCACTCTGTTTTCTCCTATGTGGATACATGTAGTTGGAACTCTAAATCAAACACGGTTTGTACTAGCTCTTTGAAACTTGACACAATAAAGTAGTTACAAGTTCTATCTCTATGGTTTGTTTCCTATTGGTGTAGCCCTAATCAGAGACCGGCACAAATCATTTTCATGTAAAGGGGTTGCCAAGCTTCCAAAAAACTACGAGTTTCCTGAAGTCGCAGTACACATTTTTTCACCCAATTTTGATGACACTTTCAGGTAATGATCAGTACCCCAATCCCACTTGGCTCAACAAATTTCGTTCTTCTATGTTAAACCGTTCGTTGGCAGTAACAGTTTTAATTTTTAGGTTTCACTCTGTTTTCTCCTATATGGATACATGTAGTTGGAACTCTAAATCAAACACGTTTTGTGCTAGCTCTTTGAAACTTGACACAATAAAGTAGTTCCAAGTTCTATCTCTATGGTTTGTTTGCTATTGATGTAGCCCTAAGCAGAGACCGGCGCAAATCACTTTCATGGAAAGGGGTTGCCAAGCTTCCCAAAAAATACGAGTTTCCTGAAATCCCAGCACACATTTTTTCTCCGAATCTTGATGACACTTATAGGTAATGATCAGTACCCCAATGCCACTTGGCTCACCAAATTTCGTTCTTCTAGGTTAAACCGTTCGTTGGCAGTAACAGTTTTAATTTTTAGGTTTCACTCTGTTTTCTCCTAAGTGGATACAGGTAGTTGGAACTCTAAATCAAACACGGTTTGTACTAGCTCTTTGAAACTTGACACAATAAAGTAGTTCCAAGTTCTATCTCTATGGTTTGTTTCCTATTGATGTAGCCCTAATCAGAGACCGGCGCAAATCACTTTCATGGAAAGGGGTTGCCAAGCTTCCAAAAAAATACGAGTTTCCTGAAATCCCAGCACACATTTTTTCTCCAAATCTTGATGACACTTATAGGTAATGATCAGTACCCCAATGCCACTTGGCTCACCAAATTTCGTTCTTCTAGATTAAACCGTTCGTTGGCAGTAACAGTTTTAATTTTTAGGTTTCACTCTGTTTTCTCCTATATAGATACATGTAGTTGGAACTCTAAATCAAACACGGTTTGCGCTAGCTCTTTGAAACTTGACACAATAAAGTAGTTCCAAGTTCTATCTCTATGGTTTGTTTCCTATTGATGTAGCCCTAATCAGAGACCGGCACAAATCACTCTCATGGAAATGGGTTGCCAAGCTTCCAAAAAACTACGAGTTTCCTGAAGTCGCAGCACACATTTTTTCACCCAATCTTGATGACACTTTCAGGTAATGATCAGTACCCCAATCCCACTTGGCTCAACAAATTTCGTACTTCTATGTTAAACCGTTCGTTGGCAGTAACAGGTTAATTTTTTAGGTTTCACTCTGTTTTCTCCTATATGGATACATGTATTTGGAAGTCTAAATCAAACACGGTTTGTGCTAGCTCTTTGAAACTTGACACAATAAAGTAGTTCCAAGTTCTATCTCTATGGTTTGTTTCCTATTCATGTAGCCCTAGGCAGAGACTGGCGCATATCACTTTCATGGAAAGGGGTTGCCAAGCTTCCAAAAAACTACGAGTTTCCTGAAATCTCAGCACACATTTTTTCACCCAAACTTGATGGCACTTACAGGTAATGATCAGTACCCCAATGCCACTTGGCTCACCAAATTTCGTTCTTCTAGGTTAAACCGTTCGTTGGCTGTAACAGTTTTAATTTTTAGGTTTCACTCTGTTTTCTCCTATGTGGATACATGTAGTTGGAACTCTAAATCAAACACGGTTTGTACTAGCTCTTTGAAAGTTGACACAATAAAGTAGTTCCAAGTTCTATCTCTATGGTTTGTCTCCTATTGATGTAGCCCTAAGCAGAGACTTGCACAAATCTCTTTCATGGAAAGGGGTTGCCAAGCTTCCAAAAAACTACGAGTTTCCTGAAAACTTAGCACACATTTTTTCACCCAATCTTGATGGCACTTACAGGTAATGATCAGTACCGCAATGCCACTTGGCTCACCAAATTTCGTTCTTCTAGGTTAAACTGTTCGTTGGCATTAACAGTTTTAATTTTTAGGTTTCACTCTGTTTTCTCCTAAGTGGATACATGTAGTTGGAACTCTAAATCAAACACGGTTTGTGCTAGCTCTTTGAAACTTGACACAATAAAGTAGTTCCAAGTTCTATCTCTATGGTTTGTTTCCTATTGATGTAGCCCTAATCAGAGACCGGCACAAATCACTTTCATGGAAAGAGGTTGCCAAGCTTCCAAAAAACTACGAGTTTCCTGAAGTCGCAGCACACATTTTTTCACCCAATCTTGATAACACTTTCAGGTAATGATCAGTACCCCAATCCCACTTGGCTCAACAAATTTCGTACTTCTATGTTAAACCGTTCGTTGGCAGTAACAGTTTTAATTTTTAGGTTTCACTCTGTTTTCTCCTATATGGATACTTGTAGTTGGAACTCTAAATCAAACACGGTTTGTGCTAGCTCTTTGAAACTTGACACAATAAAGTAGTTCCAAGTTCTATCTCTATGGTTTGTTTGCTATTGATGTAGCCCTAAGCAGAGACCGGCGCAAATCACTTTCATGGAAAGGGTTTGCCAAGCTTCCAAAAAAATACGAGTTTCCTGAAATCCCAGCACACATTTTTTCTCCAAATCTTGATGACACTTATAGGTAATGATCAGTACCCCAATGCCACTTGGCTCACCAAATTTCGTTCTTCTAGGTTAAACCGTTCGTTGGCAGTAACAGTTTTAATTTTTAGGTTTCACTCTGTTTTCTCCTATATAGATACATGTAGTTGGAACTCTAAATCAAACACGGTTTGCGCTAGCTCTTTGAAACTTGACACAATAAAGTAGTTCCAAGTTCTATCTCTATGGTTTCTTTCCTATTGATGTAGCCCTAAGCAGAGACCGGTGCAAATCACTTTCATGGAAAGGGGTTGCCAAGCTTCCAAAAAACTACGAGTTTCCTGAAATCTCAGCACACATTTTTTCACACAATCTTGATGACACTTTCAGGTAATGATCAGTACCCAATCCCACTTGGCTCACCAAATTTCGTTCTTCTAGTTGAAACCCTTCATTGGCAGTAACATTTTTAATTTTTAGGTTTCACTCTGTTTTCTCCTATATGGATACATGTAGTTGGAACTCTAAATCAAACACGTTTTGTGCTAGCTCTTTGAAACTTGACACAATAAAGTAGTTCCAAGTTCTATCTCTATGGTTTGTTTGCTATTGATGTAGCCCTAAGCAGAGACCGGCGCAAATCACTTTCATGGAAAGGGGTTGCCAAGCTTCCCAAAAAATACGAGTTTCCTGAAATCCCAGCACACATTTTTTCTCCGAATCTTGATGACACTTATAGGTAATGATCAGTACCCCAATGCCACTTGGCTCACCAAATTTCGTTCTTCTAGGTTAAACCGTTCGTTGGCAGTAACAGTTTTAATTTTTAGGTTTCACTCTGTTTTCTCCTAAGTGGATACAGGTAGTTGGAACTCTAAATCAAACACGGTTTGTACTAGCTCTTTGAAACTTGACACAATAAAGTAGTTCCAAGTTCTATCTCTATGGTTTGTTTCCTATTGATGTAGCCCTAATCAGAGACCGGCGCAAATCACTTTCATGGAAAGGGGTTGCCAAGCTTCCAAAAAAATACGAGTTTCCTGAAATCCCAGCACACATTTTTTCTCCAAATCTTGATGACACTTATAGGTAATGATCAGTACCCCAATGCCACTTGGCTCACCAAATTTCATTCTTCTAGATTAAACCGTTCGTTGGCAGTAACAGTTTTAATTTTTAGGTTTCACTCTGTTTTCTCCTATATAGATACATGTAGTTGGAACTCTAAATCAAACACGGTTTGCGCTAGCTCTTTGAAACTTGACACAATAAAGTAGTTCCAAGTTCTATCTCTATGGTTTGTTTCCTATTGATGTAGCCCTAATCAGAGACCGGCACAAATCACTCTCATGGAAATGGGTTGCCAAGCTTCCAAAAAACTACGAGTTTCCTGAAGTCGCAGCACACATTTTTTCACCCAATCTTGATGACACTTTCAGGTAATGATCAGTACCCCAATCCCACTTGGCTCAACAAATTTCGTACTTCTATGTTAAACCGTTCGTTGGCAGTAACAGGTTAATTTTTTAGGTTTCACTCTGTTTTCTCCTATATGGATACATGTATTTGGAAGTCTAAATCAAACACGGTTTGTGCTAGCTCTTTGAAACTTGACACAATAAAGTAGTTCCAAGTTCTATCTCTATGGTTTGTTTCCTATTCATGTAGCCCTAGGCAGAGACTGGCGCATATCACTTTCATGGAAAGGGGTTACCAAGCTTTCAAAAAGTACGAGTTTCCTGAAATCTCAGCACACATTCTTTCACCCTACCTTGATGACACTTTCAGGTAATGATCAGTACCCCAATGCCACTTGGCTCACCAAATTTCATTCTTCTAGGTTAAACCGTTCGTTGGCAGTAACATTTTTAATTTTTAGGCTACATTCTTTTTTCTCCTATAAGGATACATGTAGTTGGAACTCTAAATCAAACACGGTTTGTGCTAGCTCTTTGAAACTTGACACAATAAAGTAGTTCCAAGTTCTATCTCTATGGATTGTTTCCTAATGATGTAGCCCTAAGCAGAGACTGGCGCAAATCACTTTCATGTCAAGGGGTTGCCAAGCTTCCAAAAAACTACGAGTTTCCTGAAATCTCAGCACACATTTTTTCACCCAAACTTGATGACACTTTCAGGTAATGATCAGTACCCCAATCCCACTTGGCTCACCAAATTTCGTTCTTCTAGGTTAAACCGTTCGTTGGCAGTCACAGTTTTAATTTTTAGGTTTCACTCTGTTTTCTCCTATATGGATACATGTAGTTGGAACTCTAAATCAAACAGGGTTTGTGCTAGCTCTTTGAAACTTGACACAATAAAGTAGTTCCAAGTTCTCTCTCTATGGTTTGTTTCCTATTGATGTAGCCCTAAGCAGAGAGCAGCACAAATCACTTTCATGGAAAGGGGTTGACAAGCTTCCAAAAAAACTACAAGTTTCCTGAAATCTAGCACACATTTTTTCACCCAAACTTGATGACACTTACACGTAATGATCAGTACACCAATGCCACTTGTCTCAAAAAATTTTGTTCTTCTAGGTTAAACCGTTCGTTGTCAGTAACAGTTTTAATTTTTAGGTTTCACTCTGTTTTCTCCTATATGGAAACATGTACTTGGAACTCTAAATCAAACACGGTTTGTGCTAGCTCTTTGAAACTTGACACAATAAAGTAGTTCCAAGTTGTATCTCTATGGTTTGTTTCCTATTGATGTAGCCCTAAGCAGAGACTGGCGCAAATCAGTTTCATGGAAGGGGTTGCCAAGCTTCCAAAAAACTACGAGTTTCCTGAAATCTCAGCACATATTTTTTCACCCAATCTTGTTGACACTTTCTGGTAATGATCATTACCCCAATCCCACTTGGCTCACTGAATTTCGTTCTTCTAGGTTAAACCGTTCGTTGGCAGTAACAGTTTTAATTTTTAGGTTTCACTCTGTTTTCTCTTATATGGATACATGTAGTTGGAACCCTAAATCAAACAGGTTTTGTGCTAGCTCTTTGAAACTTGACACAATAATGTAGTTCCAAGTTCTCTCTCTATGGTTTGTTTCCTATTCATGTAGCGCTAAGCAGAGAGCGGCACAAATCACTTTCATGGAAAGGGGTTTCCAAGCTTCCAAAAAACTACGAGTTTCCTGAAATCTAAGCACACATTTTTTAACCCAATCTTGATGACACTTACAGGTAATGATCAGTACCCCAATGCCACTTGCCTAAAAAAATTTCATTCTTCTAGGTTAAGCCGTTCGTTGTCAGTAAGAGTTTTAATTTTTAGGTTTCACTCTGTTTTCTCCTATGTGGAAACATGTAGTTGGAACTCTAAATCAAACACGGTTTGTGCTAGCTCTTTGAAACTTGACACAATAAAGTAGTTCCAAGTTCTATCTCTATGGTTTGTTTCCCATTGATGTAGCCCTAAGCAGAGACTGGCGCAAATCACTTTCAGGGAAAGGGGTTGCCAAGCTTCCAAAAAACTATGAATTTCCTGAAATCTCAGCACACATTTTTTGACCCAATATTGATGACACTTTCAGGTGTTGATCAGGATCCAATCCCACTTGGCTCCCCAAATTTCGTTCTTCTAGGTTAAACCATTCGTTGGCAGTAACAGTTTTAATTTTTAGGTTTCACTCTGTTTTCTCCTATATGGATGCATGCATTTGGAACTCTAAATCAAACACGGTTTGTGCTAGCTCTTTGAAACTTGACACAATAAAGTAGTTCCAAGTTGTATCTCTATGATATGTTTCCTATTGGTGTAGCCCTAAGCAGAGACCGGCGCAAATCCCTTTCATGGAAAGGGGTTGCCAAGCTTCTAAAAAACTATGAGTTTCCTGAAATCTCAGCACACATTTTTTTACCCAATCTTGATGACACTTTCAGGTAATGATCAGTACCCCAATCCCACTTGGCTCACCAAATTTCGTTCTTCTAGTTTAAACCGTTCGTTGGCAGTAACAGTTTTAATTTTTAGGTTTCACTCTGTTTTCTCCTATATGGATACATGTAGTTGGAACTCTAAATGAAACACGGTTTGTGCCAGCTCTTTGAAACTTGACACAATAAAGTACTTCCAAGTTCTATCTCTATGGTTTGTTTCCTATTGATGTAGCCCTAAGCAGAAACTGGCGCAAATCACATTCATGGAAAGGGGTTGCCAAGCTTCCAAAAAACTACGAGTTTCCTGAAATCTGAGCACACATTTTTTAACCCAATCTTGATGACACTTTAAGGTAATGATCAGAACCCCAATCCAACTTGGCTCCCCAAATTTCATTCTTCTAAGTTAAACCATTCTTTGGCAGTAACAGTTTTAATTTTTAGGTTTCACTCTGTTTTCTCCTATATGGATACATGTAGTTGGAACTCTAAATCAAACACGGTTTGTGCTTCTCTTTGAAACTTGACACAATAAAGTAGTTTCAAGTTCTATCTCTTTGGTTTGTTTCCTATTGATGTAGCCCTAAGCAGAGACTGGCGCAAATCACTTTCATGGAAAGGGGTTGCCAAGCTTCCAAAAAACTACGAGTTTCCTGAAATCTCAGCACACATTTTTTCACCCAATCTGATGACACTTTCAGGTAATGATCAGTACCCCAATCCCACTTGGCTCCCCGAATTTCGTTCTTCTAGTTTAAACCGTTCGTTGGCAGTAACAGTTTTAATTTTTAGGTTTCACTCTGTTTTCTCCTATATGGATACATGTAGTGGGAACTCTAAATCAAACACGGTTTGTGCTAGCTCTTTGAAACTTGACACAATAAAGTAGTTCCAAGTTGTATCTCTCTGGCTTGTTTCCTATTTTGGAGCCCTAAGCAGAGACCGGCGCAAATCACTTTCATTGGAAGGGGTTGCCAAGATTTCAAAAACTACGAGTTTCCTGAAATCTCAGCACACAATTTTTCACCCAATCTTGAAGACACTCACAGGTAATGATAAGTACCCCAGTTCCACTTGGCTCACCAAATTTCGTTCTTCTAGGTTAAACCGTTCGTTGGCAGTAACAGTTTTAATTTTTAGGTTTCACTCTGTTTTCTCCTTTATGGATACATGTAGTTGGAACTCTAAATCAAACAGTGTTTGTGGTAGCTCTTTGAAACTTGACACAATAAAGTAGTTCCAAGTTCTATCTCTATGGTTTGTTTCCTATTGATGTAGCCCTAAGCAGAGACCGGCACAAATCACTTTCATGGGAAGGGGTTGCCGAAATTCCAAAAAACTACGAGTTTCCTGAAATATCAGCACACATTTTTTCACCCAATCTTGATGACACTTACAGGTAATGATCAGTACCCCAGTGCCACTTGGCTCACCAAATTTCGTTCTTCTAGGTGAAACCATTCGTTGGCATTAACAGTTTAAATTTTTAGGTTTCACTCTGTTTTCTCCTATATGGATACATGTAGTTGGAACTCTAAATCAAACACGGTTTGTGTTAGCTCTTTGAAACTTGACACAATAAAGTAGTTCCAACTTCTATCTCCATTGTTTGTTTCCTATTGATGTAGCCCTAATCAGAGACCGGCGCAAATCACTTTCATGGAAAGGGGTTGCCAAGCTTCCAAAAAACTACGAGTTTCCTGAAAACTCAGCACACATTTTTTCACCAATCTTGATGACACTTTCAGGTAATGATCAGTACCCCAATCCCACTTGGCTCACCAAATTTTGTTCTTCTAGGTTAAACCTTTCATTGGCAGTAACAGTTTTAATTTTTAGGTTTCAATCTGTTATCTCCTATATGGATACATGTAGTTGGAACTCTAAATCAAACACGGTTTGTGCTAGCTCTTTGAAACTTGACACAATAAAGTAGTTCCAAGTTGTATATTTATGGCTTGTTTCCTATTGATGTAGCCCTAAGCAGAGACCGGCACAAATCACTTTCATTGAAAGGGGTTGCCAAGCTTCCAAAAAACTATGAGTTTCCTGAAATCTAAGCACACATTTTTTCACCCAATCTTGATGACAGTTTCAGATAATGATCATTTCCCCAATCCCACTTGGCTCACCAAATTTCGTTCTTCTAGGTTAAACCGTTCGTTGGCAATAACAGTTTTAATTTTTAGGTTTCACTCTGTTTTCTCCTATATGGATACATGTATTTGGAACTCTAAATCAAACACGGTTTGTGCTAGCTCTTTGAAACTTGACACAATAAAGTAGTTCCAATTTCTATCTCTATGGTTTGTTTCCTATTGATGTAGCCCTAAGCAGAGACTGGCGCAAATCACTTCCATGGAAAGGGGTTGCCAAGCTTCCAAAAAACTACGAGTTTCCTGAATTCCCAGCACACAATTTTTCACCCAATCTTGATGACACTTTCAGGTAATGATCACAACCCAAATCCAACTTGGCTCCCCAAATTTCATTCTTCTAGGTTAAACCGTTCGTTGGCAGTAACAGTTTTAATTTTTAGGTTTCACTCTGTTTTCTCCTATATCGATACATGTACTTGGAACTCTAAATCAAACACGGTTTGTGCTAGCTCTTTGAAACTTGAAACAATAAAGTAGTTCCAAGTTGTATCTCTATGGCTTGTTTCCTATTGATGTAGCCCTAAGCAGAGACCGGTGCAAATCACTTTCATTGAAATGGGTTGCCAAGCTTCCAAAAATCTATGAGTTTCCTGAAATCTAAGCACACATTTTTTCACCCAATCTTGATGACACTTTCAGGAAATGATCAGTACCCCAATCCCACTTGGCTCACCAAATTTCGTTCTTCTAGTTTAAACCGTTCGTTGGCAGTAACAGTTTTAATTTTTAGGTTTCACTCTGTTTTCTCCTATATGGATACATGTAGTTGGAACTGTAAATCAAACACGGTTTTTGCTTGCTTTTTGAAACTTGACACAATAAAGTAGTTCCAAGTTCTATCTCTATGATTTGTTTCCTATTGGTGTAGCCCGAAGCAGAGACGGGCGCAAATCACTTTCATGGAAAGGCGTTGCCAAGCTTCCAAAAAACTACGAGTTTCCTGAAATCTCAGCACACATTTTTTCACACATTCTTGATGACAGTTTCAGGTAATGATCAGTACCCCAGTCCCAATTGGCTCACCAAATTTCCTTCTTCTAGGTAAACCCGTTCGTTGGCAGTAACAGTTTTAATTTTTAGGTTTCACTCTGTTATCTCCTATATGGATACATGTAGTTGGAACTCTAAATCAAACACGGTTTGTGCTAGCTCTTTGAAACTTGACACAATAAAGTAGTTCCAAGTTGTATCTTTATGGCTTGTTTCCTATTGATGTAGCCCTAAGCAGAGACCGGCACAAATCACTTTCATTGAAAGGGGTTGCCAAGCTTCCAGAAAACTACGAGTTTCCTGAAATCTCAGCACACATTTTTTCACCCAATTTTGATGACACTTACAGGTAATGATCCGTACACCAATCCCACTTGGCTCCACGAATTTCATTCTTCTAGGTTAAACCGTTCGTTGGCAGTAACAGCTTTAATTTTTAGGTTTCACTCTGTTTTCTCCTATATGGATACATGTAGTCGGAACTCTAAATCAAACACGGTTTGTGCTAGCTCTTTGAAACTTGACACAATAAAGTAGTTCCAAGTTGTATCTCTCTGGCTTGTTTCCTATTTTGGAGCCCTAAGCAGAGACCGGCGCAAATCACTTTCATTGGAAGGGGTTGCCAAGATTTCAAAAACTACGAGTTTCCTGAAATCTCAGCACACAATTTTTCACCCAATCTTGAATACACTCACAGGTAATGATAAGTACCCCAGTTCCACTTGGCTCACCAAATTTCGTTCTTCTAGGTTAAACCGTTCGTTGGCAGTAACAGTTTTAATTTTTAGGTTTCACTCTGTTTTCTCCTATATGGATACATGTAGTTGGAACTCTAAATCAAACACGGTTTGTGCTAGCTCTTTGAAACTTGACACAATAAAGTAGTTCCAAGTTGTATCTTTATGGCTTGTTTCCTATTGATGTAGCCCTAAGCAGAGACCGGCACAAATCACTTTCATTGAAAGGGGTTGCCAAGCTTCCAAAAAACTATGAGTTTCCTGAAATCTAAGCACACATTTTTTCACCCAATCTTGATGACAGTTTCAGATAATGATCATTTCCCCAATCCCACTTGGCTCACCAAATTTCGTTCTTCTAGGTTAAACCGTTCGTTGGCAATAACAGTTTTAATTTTTAGGTTTCACTCTGTTTTCTCCTATATGGATACATGTATTTGGAACTCTAAATCAAACACGGTTTGTGCTAGCTCTTTGAAACTTGACACAATAAAGTAGTTCCAATTTCTATCTCTATGGTTTGTTTCCTATTGATGTAGCCCTAAGCAGAGACTGGCGCAAATCACTTCCATGGAAAGGGGTTGCCAAGCTTCCAAAAAACTACGAGTTTCCTGAATTCCCAGCACACAATTTTTCACCCAATCTTGATGACACTTTCAGGTAATGATCACAACCCAAATCCAACTTGGCTCCCAAAATTTCATTCTTCTAGGTTAAACCGTTCGTTGGCAGTAACAGTTTTAATTTTTAGGTTTCACTCTGTTTTCTCCTATATCGATACATGTACTTGGAACTCTAAATCAAACACGGTTTGTGCTAGCTCTTTGAAACTTGAAACAATACAGTAGTTCCAAGTTGTATCTCTATGGCTTGTTTCCTATTGATGTAGCCCTAAGCAGAGACCGGCGCAAATCACTTTCATTGAAATGGGTTGCCAAGCTTCCAAAAATCTATGAGTTTCCTGAAATCTAAGCACACATTTTTTCACCCAATCTTGATGACACTTTCAGGAAATGATCAGTACCCCAATCCCACTTGGCTCACCAAATTTCGTTCTTCTAGTTTAAACCGTTCGTTGGCAGTAACAGTTTTAATTTTTAGGTTTCACTCTGTTTTCTCCTATATGGATACATGTAGTTGGAACTGTAAATCAAACACGGTTTTTGCTAGCTTTTTGAAACTTGACACAATAAAGTAGTTCCAAGTTCTATCTCTATGATTTGTTTCCTATTGGTGTAGCCCGAAGCAGAGACGGGCACAAATCACTTTCATGGAAAGGCGTTGCCAAGCTTCCAAAAAACTACGAGTTTCCTGAAATCTCAGCACACATTTTTTCACACATTCTTGATGACAGTTTCAGGTAATGATCAGTACCCCAGTCCCAATTGGCTCACCAAATTTCCTTCTTCTAGGTAAACCCGTTCGTTGGCAGTAACAGTTTTAATTTTTAGGTTTCACTCTGTTATCTCCTATATGGATACATGTAGTTGGAACTCTAAATCAAACACGGTTTGTGCTAGCTCTTTGAAACTTGACACAATAAAGTAGTTCCAAGTTGTATCTTTATGGCTTGTTTCCTATTGATGTAGCCCTAAGCAGAGACCGGCACAAATCACTTTCATTGAAAGGGGTTGCCAAGCTTCCAGAAAACTACGAGTTTCCTGAAATCTCAGCACACATTTTTTCACCCAATTTTGATGACACTTACAGGTAATGATCCGTACACCAATCCCACTTGGCTCCACGAATTTCATTCTTCTAGGTTAAACCGTTCGTTGGCAGTAACAGCTTTAATTTTTAGGTTTCACTCTGTTTTCTCCTATATGGATACATGTAGTTGGAACTCTAAATCAAACATTGTTTGTGGTAGCTCTTTGAAACTTGACACAATAAAGTAGTTCCAAGTTCTATCTCTATGGTTTGTTTCCTATTGATGTAGCCCTAAGCAGAGACCGGCACAAATCACTTTCATGGGAAGGGGTTGCCGAAATTCCAAAAAACTACGAGTTTCCTGAAATATCAGCACACATTTTTTCACCCAATCTTGATGACACTTACAGGTAATGATCAGTACCCCAGTGCCACTTGGCTCACCAAATTTCGTTCTTCTAGGTGAAACCATTCGTTGGCATTAACAGTTTAAATTTTTAGGTTTCACTCTGTTTTCTCCTATATGGATACATGTAGTTGGAACTCTAAATCAAACACGGTTTGTGTTAGCTCTTTGAAACTTGACACAATAAAGTAGTTCCAACTTCTATCTCCATTGTTTGTTTCCTATTGATGTAGCCCTAATCAGAGACCGGCGCAAATCACTTTCATGGAAAGGGGTTGCCAAGCTTCCAAAAAACTACGAGTTTCCTGAAAACTCAGCACACATTTTTTCCCAATCTTGATGACACTTTCAGGTAATGATCAGTACCCCAATCCCACTTGGCTCACCAAATTTTGTTCTTCTAGGTTAAACCTTTCATTGGCAGTAACAGTTTTAATTTTTAGGTTTCAATCTGTTATCTCCTATATGGATACATGTAGTTGGAACTCTAAATCAAACACGGTTTGTGCTAGCTCTTTGAAACTTGACACAATAAAGTAGTTCCAAGTTGTATCTTTATGGCTTGTTTCCTATTGATGTAGCCCTAAGCAGAGACCGGCACAAATCACTTTCATTGAAAGGGGTTGCCAAGCTTCCAAAAAACTATGAGTTTCCTGAAATCTAAGCACACATTTTTTCACCCAATCTTGATGACAGTTTCAGATAATGATCATTTCCCCAATCCCACTTGGCTCACCAAATTTCGTTCTTCTAGGTTAAACCGTTCGTTGGCAATAACAGTTTTAATTTTTAGGTTTCACTCTGTTTTCTCCTATATGGATACATGTATTTGGAACTCTAAATCAAACACGGTTTGTGCTAGCTCTTTGAAACTTGACACAATAAAGTAGTTCCAATTTCTATCTCTATGGTTTGTTTCCTATTGATGTAGCCCTAAGCAGAGACTGGCGCAAATCACTTCCATGGAAAGGGGTTGCCAAGCTTCCAAAAAACTACGAGTTTCCTGAATTCCCAGCACACAATTTTTCACCCAATCTTGATGACACTTTCAGGTAATGATCACAACCCAAATCCAACTTGGCTCCCAAAATTTCATTCTTCTAGGTTAAACCGTTCGTTGGCAGTAACAGTTTTAATTTTTAGGTTTCACTCTGTTTTCTCCTATATCGATACATGTACTTGGAACTCTAAATCAAACACGGTTTGTGCTAGCTCTTTGAAACTTGAAACAATACAGTAGTTCCAAGTTGTATCTCTATGGCTTGTTTCCTATTGATGTAGCCCTAAGCAGAGACCGGCGCAAATCACTTTCATTGAAATGGGTTGCCAAGCTTCCAAAAATCTATGAGTTTCCTGAAATCTAAGCACACATTTTTTCACCCAATCTTGATGACACTTTCAGGAAATGATCAGTACCCCAATCCCACTTGGCTCACCAAATTTCGTTCTTCTAGTTTAAACCGTTCGTTGGCAGTAACAGTTTTAATTTTTAGGTTTCACTCTGTTTTCTCCTATATGGATACATGTAGTTGGAACTGTAAATCAAACACGGTTTTTGCTAGCTTTTTGAAACTTGACACAATAAAGTAGTTCCAAGTTCTATCTCTATGATTTGTTTCCTATTGGTGTAGCCCGAAGCAGAGACGGGCACAAATCACTTTCATGGAAAGGCGTTGCCAAGCTTCCAAAAAACTACGAGTTTCCTGAAATCTCAGCACACATTTTTTCACACATTCTTGATGACAGTTTCAGGTAATGATCAGTACCCCAGTCCCAATTGGCTCACCAAATTTCCTTCTTCTAGGTAAACCCGTTCGTTGGCAGTAACAGTTTTAATTTTTAGGTTTCACTCTGTTATCTCCTATATGGATACATGTAGTTGGAACTCTAAATCAAACACGGTTTGTGCTAGCTCTTTGAAACTTGACACAATAAAGTAGTTCCAAGTTGTATCTTTATGGCTTGTTTCCTATTGATGTAGCCCTAAGCAGAGACCGGCACAAATCACTTTCATTGAAAGGGGTTGCCAAGCTTCCAGAAAACTACGAGTTTCCTGAAATCTCAGCACACATTTTTTCACCCAATTTTGATGACACTTACAGGTAATGATCCGTACACCAATCCCACTTGGCTCCACGAATTTCATTCTTCTAGGTTAAACCGTTCGTTGGCAGTAACAGCTTTAATTTTTAGGTTTCACTCTGTTTTCTCCTATATGGATACATGTAGTCGGAACTCTAAATCAAACACGGTTTGTGCTAGCTCTTTGAAACTTGACACAATAAAGTAGTTCCAAGTTGTATCTCTCTGGCTTGTTTCCTATTTTGGAGCCCTAAGCAGAGACCGGCGCAAATCACTTTCATTGGAAGGGGTTGCCAAGATTTCAAAAACTACGAGTTTCCTGAAATCTCAGCACACAATTTTTCACCCAATCTTGAAGACACTCACAGGTAATGATAAGTACCCCAGTTCCACTTGGCTCACCAAATTTCGTTCTTCTAGGTTAAACCGTTCGTTGGCAGTAACAGTTTTAATTTTTAGGTTTCACTCTGTTTTCTCCTATATGGATACATGTAGTTGGAACTCTAAATCAAACAGTGTTTGTGGTAGCTCTTTGAAACTTGACACAATAAAGTAGTTCCAAGTTCTATCTCTATGGTTTGTTTCCTATTGATGTAGCCCTAAGCAGAGACCGGCACAAATCACTTTCATGGGAAGGGTTTGCCGTAATTCCAAAAAACTACGAGTTTCCTGAAATATCAGCACACATTTTTTCACCCAATCTTGATGACACTTACAGGTAATGATCAGTACCCCAGTGCCACTTGGCTCACCAAATTTCGTTCTTCTAGGTGAAACCATTCGTTGGCATTAACAGTTTAAATTTTTAGGTTTCACTCTGTTTTCTCCTATATGGATACATGTAGTTGGAACTCTAAATCAAACACGGTTTGTGTTAGCTCTTTGAAACTTGACACAATAAAGTAGTTCCAACTTCTATCTCCATTGTTTGTTTCCTATTGATGTAGCCCTAATCAGAGACCGGCGCAAATCACTTTCATGGAAAGGGGTTGCCAAGCTTCCAAAAAACTACGAGTTTCCTGAAAACTCAGCACACATTTTTTCACCAATCTTGATGACACTTTCAGGTAATGATCAGTACCCCAATCCCACTTGGCTCACCAAATTTTGTTCTTCTAGGTTAAACCTTTCATTGGCAGTAACAGTTTTAATTTTTAGGTTTCAATCTGTTATCTCCTATATGGATACATGTAGTTGGAACTCTAAATCAAACACGGTTTGTGCTAGCTCTTTGAAACTTGACACAATAAAGTAGTTCCAAGTTGTATCTTTATGGCTTGTTTCCTATTGATGTAGCCCTAAGCAGAGACCGGCACAAATCACTTTCATTGAAAGGGGTTGCCAAGCTTCCAAAAAACTATGAGTTTCCTGAAATCTAAGCACACATTTTTTCACCCAATCTTGATGACAGTTTCAGATAATGATCATTTCCCCAATCCCACTTGGCTCACCAAATTTCGTTCTTCTAGGTTAAACCGTTCGTTGGCAATAACAGTTTTAATTTTTAGGTTTCACTCTGTTTTCTCCTATATGGATACATGTATTTGGAACTCTAAATCAAACACGGTTTGTGCTAGCTCTTTGAAACTTGACACAATAAAGTAGTTCCAATTTCTATCTCTATGGTTTGTTTCCTATTGATGTAGCCCTAAGCAGAGACTGGCGCAAATCACTTCCATGGAAAGGGGTTGCCAAGCTTCCAAAAAACTACGAGTTTCCTGAATTCCCAGCACACAATTTTTCACCCAATCTTGATGACACTTTCAGGTAATGATCACAACCCAAATCCAACTTGGCTCCCAAAATTTCATTCTTCTAGGTTAAACCGTTCGTTGGCAGTAACAGTTTTAATTTTTAGGTTTCACTCTGTTTTCTCCTATATCGATACATGTACTTGGAACTCTAAATCAAACACGGTTTGTGCTAGCTCTTTGAAACTTGAAACAATACAGTAGTTCCAAGTTGTATCTCTATGGCTTGTTTCCTATTGATGTAGCCCTAAGCAGAGACCGGCGCAAATCACTTTCATTGAAATGGGTTGCCAAGCTTCCAAAAATCTATGAGTTTCCTGAAATCTAAGCACACATTTTTTCACCCAATCTTGATGACACTTTCAGGAAATGATCAGTACCCCAATCCCACTTGGCTCACCAAATTTCGTTCTTCTAGTTTAAACCGTTCGTTGGCAGTAACAGTTTTAATTTTTAGGTTTCACTCTGTTTTCTCCTATATGGATACATGTAGTTGGAACTGTAAATCAAACACGGTTTTTGCTAGCTTTTTGAAACTTGACACAATAAAGTAGTTCCAAGTTCTATCTCTATGATTTGTTTCCTATTGGTGTAGCCCGAAGCAGAGACGGGCACAAATCACTTTCATGGAAAGGCGTTGCCAAGGTTCCAAAAAACTACAAGTTTCCTGAAATCTCAGCACACATTTTTTCACACATTCTTGATGACAGTTTCAGGTAATGATCAGTACCCCAGTCCCAATTGGCTCACCAAATTTCCTTCTTCTAGGTAAACCCGTTCGTTGGCAGTAACAGTTTTAATTTTTAGGTTTCACTCTGTTATCTCCTATATGGATACATGTAGTTGGAACTCTAAATCAAACACGGTTTGTGCTAGCTCTTTGAAACTTGACACAATAAAGTAGTTCCAAGTTGTATCTTTATGGCTTGTTTCCTATTGATGTAGCCCTAAGCAGAGACCGGCACAAATCACTTTCATTGAAAGGGGTTGCCAAGCTTCCAAAAAACTACGAGTTTCCTGAAATCTCAGCACACATTTTTTCACCCAATTTTGATGACACTTACAGGTAATGATCCGTACACCAATCCCACTTGGCTCCACGAATTTCATTCTTCTAGGTTAAACCGTTCGTTGGCAGTAACAGCTTTAATTTTTACGTTTCACTCCGTTTTCTCCTATATGGATACACGTAGTTGGAACTCTAAATCAAACACGGTTTGTGCTAGCTCTTTGAAACTTGACGAAATAAAGTAGTTCCAAGTTCTATCTCTATGGTTTGTTTCCTATTGATGTAGCCCTAAGCAGAGACTGGCGCAAATCACTTTCATGGAAAGGGGTTCCCAAGCTTCCAAAAAACTACGAGTTGCCTGAAATCTCAGCACACATTTTTTCACCCAATCTTGATGACACTTTCAGGTAATGATCAGAACCCCAATCCAACTTGGCTCCCCAAATTTCATTCTTCTAGTTTAAACCGTTTGTTGGCAGTAACAGTTTTAATTTTTAGGTTTCACTCTGTTTTCTCCTATATGGATACATATATTTGGAACTCTAAAACAAAAACGGTTTGTGCTAGCTCTTTGAAACTTGATACAATAAAGTAGTTCCAATTTCTATCTCTATGGTTTGTTTCCTATTGATGTAGCCCTAAGCAGAGACTGGCGCAAATCACTTTCATGGAAAGGGGTTCACAAGCTTCCAAAAAACTACGAGTTGCCTGAAATCTCAGCACACATTTTTTCACCCATTCTTGATGACACTTTCAGGTAATGATCAGAACCCCAATCCAACTTGGATCCCCAAATTTCATTCTTCTAGGTAAAAACTTTCGTTGGTAGTAACAGTTTTAATTTTTTCGGTTTCACTCTGTTTTTTCCTTTAGGGATATATGTAGTTGGAACTCTAAATCAAACACGGTTTGTGCTAGCTCTTTGAAACTTGACACAATAAAGTAGTTCCAAGTTGTATCTCTATGGCTTGTTTCCTATTGATGTAGCCTTAAGCAGAGACCGGCGCAAATCACTTTCATGGAAAGGGGTTGCCAAGCTTCCAAAAAACTACGAGTTTCCTGAAATCTAAGCACACATTTTTTCACCCAATCTTGATGACACTTTCAGGTAATGATCACAACCCAAATCCCACTTGGCTCCCCAAATTTCATTCTTCTAGGTTAAACCGTTCGTTGGCAGTAACAGTTTTAATTTTTAGGTTTCACTTTGTTTTCTCCTATATGGATACATGTATTTGGAACTCTAAATCAAACATGGTTTGTGCTAGCACTTTGAAACTTGACACAATAAAGTAGTTCCAAGTTCTATCTCTATGGTTTGTTTCCTATTGATGTAGCCCTAAGCAGAGAATGACGCAAATCACTTTCATGGAAAGGGGTTGCCAAGCTTCCAAAAAACTGCGAGTTTCCTGAAATCTCAGCTCACATTTTTTCACCCAATCTTGATGACAGTTTCAGATAATGATCATTTCCCCAATCCCACTTGGCTCACCAAATTTCCTTCTTCTAGGTTAAACCATTCATTGGCAGTAACAGTTTTAATTTTTAGGTTGCACTCTGTTTTCTCCTATATGGATACATATATTTGGAACTCTAAATCAAACAGGGTTTGTGCTAGCTCTTTGAAACTTGACACAATAAAGTAGTTCCAAGTTCTATCTCTATGGTTTGTTTCCTATTGATGTAGCCCTAAGCAGAGACTGGCGCAAATCACTTTCACGGAAAGGGGTTGCCAAGCTTCCAAAAAACTACGAGTTTCCTGAAATCACAGCACACATTTTTTCACCCAATCTTGATGACACTTTCTGGTAATGATCAGTACCCCAATCCCACTTCGCTCCCTGAATTTCTTTCTTCTAGGTTAAACCGTTCGTTGGCAGTAAGAGCTTTAATTTTTAGGTTTCACTCTGTTTTCTCCTATATGGATACATGTAGTTGGAACTCTAAATCAAACACGGTTTGTGCTAGCTCTTTGAAACTTGACACAATAAAGTAGTTCCAAGTTCTATCTCTATGGTTTGTTTCATATTGATGTAGCCCTAAGCAGAGACTGGCGCTAATCACTTTCATGGAAAGTGGTTGCCAACCTTCCAAAATACTACGAGTTTCCTGAAATCTCAGCACACATTTTTTCACCCAATCTTGATGACACTTACAGGCAATTATCAGTATTCCAATCCCAATTGGCTCCCCAAGTTTCGTTCTTCTAGGTTAAACCGTTCGTTCTCCGTAACAGTTTTAATTTTTAGGTTTCACTTTGTTTTCTCCTATATGGATACATGTAGTTGGAACTCTAAATCAAACACGGTTTGTGCTAGCTCTTTGAAACTTGACACAATAAAGAGTTCCAAGTTCTATCTCTGTGGTTTGTTTCCTATTGATGTAGCTCTAAGCAGAGACTGGCGCAAATCACTTTCATGGAAAGGTGTTGCCAAGTTTGCAAAAAACGATGAGTTTCCTGAAATCTCAGCACACATTTATTCACCCAATCTTGATGACACTTTCAGGTAATGATCAGTACCCTAATCCCACTTGGCTCACCAAATTTCGTTCTTCTAGGTTAAACCATTCATTGGCAGTAACAGGTTTAATTTTTAGGTTTCACTCTATTTTCTCCTATATGGATACATGTATTTGGAAGTCTAAATCAAACACGGTTTGTGCTAGCTCTTTGAAATTTGACACCATAATGTAGTTCCAAGTTCTATCTCTATGGTTTGTTTAATATTGATGTAGCCCTAAGCAGAGCCTGGCGCTAATCACTTTCATTGAAAGGGGTTGCCAACCTTCCAAAAACTACGAGTTTCCTGAAATCTCAGCACACATTTTTGCACCCAATCTTTAAGACACTTTCAGGTAATGATCAGTACCCCAATCCCACTTGGGTCACCAAATTTCATCCTTCTAGGTTAAACCGTTCGTTGGCGGTAACAGTTTTAATTTTTAGGTTTCACTGTTTTGTCCTATATGGATACATGTATGTGGAACACTAAATCAAACACGGTTTGTGCTAGCTCTTTGAAACTTGAAACAATAAAGTAGTTCCAAGTTGTATCTCTATGGCTTTTTTTCTATTGATGTAGCCCTAAGCAGAGACCGGCGCAAATCACTTGCATGGAAAAGGGTTGCCAATCTTCCAAAAAACTACGAGTTTCCTGAAATCTCAGCACACATTTTTTCACCCAATCTTGATGACACTTTCAGGTAATGATCAGAACCTCAATCCCACTTGCCTCCCCATATTTCGTACTTCTAAGTTAAACCGTTCGTTGGCAGTAACAGTTTTAATATTTAGGTTTCACTCTGTTTTCTCCTATATGGATACACGTAGTTGGAACTCTAAATCAAACACGGTTTGTGCTAGCTCTTTGAAACTTGACGCAATAAAGTAGTTTCAAGTTCTATCACTGTGGTTTGTTTCCTATTGATGTAGCCCTAAGCAGAGACTGGCGCAAATCACTTTCAAGGAAAGGGGTTGCCAAGCTTCCAAAAAACTACGAGTTTCCTGAAATCTCAGCACACATTTTTTCACCCAATCTTGGTGACACTTTCAGGTAATGATCAGTTCCTCAATCTCACTTGGCTCACTAAATTTCGTTCTTCTAGGTTAAACCGTGCGTTGGCAGTAACAGTTTTAATTTTTAGGTTTCACTCTGTTTTCTCCTATATGGATACATGTAGTTGGAACTCTAAATCAAACACGGTTTGTGCTAGCTCTTTGAAACTTGACACAATAAACTAGTTCCAAGTTCTATTACTATGGTTTGTTTCCTATTAATGTAGCCCTAAACAGAGACTGGCGCAAATCACTTTAATTGAAAGGGGTTGCCAAGCTTCCAAAAAACTACGAGTTTTCTGAAATCTCAGCACACATTTTTTCACCCAATCTTGATGTCACTTTCAGGTAATGATCAGTACCCCAATCCCACTTGGCTACCCAAATTTGGTTCTTCTAGGTTAAATCATTCGTTGGCACTAACAGTTTTAATTTTTAGGTTTCACTATGTTTTCTCCTATATGGATACATGTAGTTGGAACTCTAAATCAAACACGGTTTGTGCTAGCTCTTTGAAACTTGACACAATAAAGAGTTCCAAGTTCTATCTCTGTGGTTTGTTTCCTATTGATGTAGCCCTAAGCAGAGACTGGCGCAAATCACTTTCATGGAAAGGGGTTGCCAAGTTTCCAAAAAACGATGTGTTTCCTGAAATCTCAGCACACATTTATTCACCCAATCTTGATGACACTTTCAGGTAATGATCAGTACCCTAATCCCACTTGGCTCAACAAATTTCGTTCTTCTAGGTTAAACCGTTCATTGGCAGTAACAGTTTTAATTTTTAGGTTTCACTCTATTTTCTCCTATATGGATACATGTATTTGGAAGTCTAAATCAAACACGGTTTTTGCTAGCTCTTTGAAATTTGACTCCATAAAGTAGTTCCAAGTTCTATCTCTATGGTTTGTTTAATATTGATGTAGCCCTAAGCAGAGCCTGGCGCTAATCACTTTCATTGAAAGGGGTTGCCAACCTTCCAAAATACAACGAGTTTCCTGAAATCTCAGCACACATTTTTTCACCCAATCTTGATGTCACTTTCAGGTAATGATCAGTACCCCAATCCCACTTGGCTACCCAAATTTGGTTCTTCTAGGTTAAATCATTCGTTGGCACTAACAGTTTTAATTTTTAGGTTTCACTCTGTTTTCTCCGATATGGATACATGTAGTTGGAACTCTAAATCAAACACGGTTTTTGCTAGCTCTTTGAAACTTGACACGTTAAAGTAGTTCCAAGTTCTATCTCTTTGGTTTGTTTCCTATTGATGTAGCCCGAAGCAGAGACTGGCGCAAATCACTTTCATGGAAAGGGGTTGCCAGCTTCAAAAAAACTACGAGTTTCCTGAAATCTCAGCACACACTTTTTCACCCAATCTTGATGACACTTTCAGGTAATGATCAGTACCCCAATCCCACTTTGCTCCCCAAATTTTGTTGTTCTAGGTTAAACCGTACGTTGGCAGTAACAGTTTTAATTTTTAGGTTTCACTCTGTTTTCTCCTATATGGATACATGTAGTTGGAACTCTAAATCAAACAGGGTTTGTGCCAGCTCTTTGAAACTTGACACAATAAAGTAGTTCCAAGTTCTATCTCTATGGTTTGTTTCCTATTGATGTAGCCCTAAGCAGAGACTGGCGCAAATCACTTTCACGGAAAGGGGTTGCCAAGCTTCCAAAAAACTACGAGTTTCCTGAAATCACAGCACACATTTTTTCACCCAATCTTGATGACACTTTCTGGTAATGATCAGTACCCCAATCCCACTTCGCTCCCTGAATTTCGTTCTTCTAGGTTAAACCGTTCGTTGGCAGTAACAGTTTTAATTTTTAGGTTTCACTCTATTTTCTCCTATATGGATACATGTATTTGGAAGTCTAAATCAAACACGGTTTGTGCTAGCTCTTTGAAATTTGACACCATAAAGTAGTTCCAAGTTCTATCTCTATGGTTTGTTTAATATTGATGTAGCCCTAAGCAGAGCCTGGCGCTAATCACTTTCATTGAAAGGGGTTGCCAACCTTCCAAAAACTACGAGTTTCCTGAAATCTCAGCACACATTTTTTCAACCAATCTTGATGACACTTTCAGGTAATGATCCGGACCCCAATCCTATTGGACCCCAAATTTCGTTCTTCTAGGTTAAACCGTTCGTTGGCAGTAAGAGCTTTAATTTTTAGGTTTCACTCTGTTTTCTCCTATATGGATACATGTAGTTGGAACTCTAAATCAAACACAGTTTGTGCTAGCTCTTTGAAACCTGACACAATAAAGTAGTTTCAAGTTCTATCTCTATAATTTGTTTCATATTGATGTAGCCCTAAGCAGAGACTGGCGCTAATCACTTTCATGGAAAGTGGTTGCCAACCTTCCAAAATACAACGAGTTTCCTGAAATCTCAGCACACATTTTTTCACCCAATCTTGATGACACAGGTAATGATCAGTACCCCAATCCCAATTGGCTCCCCAAGTTTCGTTCTTCTAGGTTAAACCGTTCGTTCTCAGTAACAGTTTTAATTTTTAGGTTTCACTTTGTTTTCTCCTATATGGATACATGTAGTTGGAACTCTAAATCAAACACGGTTTGTGCTAGCTCTGTGCAACTTGACACAATAAAGTAGTTCCAAATTCTATCTCTATGTTTTGTTTCCTATTGATGTAGCCCTAACCAGAGACTGGCGCAAATCACTTTCATGGAAAGGGGTTGCCAAACTTCCAAAAAACTACGAGTTTCCTGAAATCTCAGCACACATTTTTTCACCAATTCTTGATACACTTTCAGGTAATGATCAGTACCCAAATTCCACTTTTCTCACCAAATTTCCTTCTTCTAGGTTAAACCGTTCGTTTACAGTAACGGTTTTAATTTTTAGGTTTCACTGTTTTCTCCTATATGGATACATGTAGTTGGAACTCTAAATCAAACACGGTTTGTGCTAGCTCTTAGAAACTTGACACAATAAAGTAGTACCAAGTTCTATCTCTATGCTTTGTTTCCTATTGATGTACCCTGAGCAGAGACTGGCGCAAATCACTTTCATGGAAAGGGGTTGCCAAGATTCCAAACAACTACGAGTTTCCTAAAATCTCAGCACACATTTTTTGACCCAATCTTGATGACACTTTCAGGTAATGATCAGAACCCCAATCCCACTTGGCTCCCCAAATTTCGTTCTTCTAGGTTAAACAATTCGTTGGCAGTAACAGTTTTAATTTTTAGGTTTCACTCTGTTTTCTGCTACATGGATACATGTAGTTGGAACTCTAAATCAAACACGGTTTGTGCTAGCTTTTTGAAACTTGACACAATAAAATAGTTCCAAGTTCTATCTCTATGGTTTGTTTCCTATTGATGTAGCCCTAAGCAGAGACTGGCGCAAATCACTTTCATGGAAAGGGGTTGCCAAGCTTCCAAAAAAATACGAGTTTCCTGAAATCTAAGCACACATTTTTTCACCCAATCTTGATGACACTTTCAGGTAATGATCGGTACCCCAGTTTCACTTGGCTCTCCAAATTTCTTTCTTCTAGGTTAAACCGTTCGTTCGCAGTAAGAGTTTTATTTTTTAGGTTTCACTCTGTTTTCTCCTATATGGTTACACGTAGTTGGAACTCTAAATCAAACACGGTTTGTGCTACCTCTTTGAAACTTGACACACTAAAATAGTTCCAAGTTCTATCTCTATGGTTTGTTTCCTATTGATGTAGCCCTAAGCAGAGACTGGCCCAAATCACTTTCATGGAAAGGGGTTGTCAAGCTTCCAAAAAAATACGAGTTTCCGTAAATCTCAGCACACATTTTTTCTCCCAATCTTGATGACACTTTCAGGTAATGATCAGAACCCCAATACCAATCGGGTCCCTAAATTTCGTTCTTCTAGGTTAAACCGTTTGTTGGCAGTAACAGTTTTAATATTTAGGTTTCACTGTTTTCTCCTATATGGATACATGTAGTTGGAACTCTAAATCAAACACGGTTTGTGCTAGCTCTTTGATACTTGACACAATAATGTAGTTCCAAGTTCTATCTCTATGGTTTGTTTCCTATTGATGTACCCCTAAGCAGAGACTGGCGCAAATCACTTTCATGGAAAGGGGTTGCCAAGCTTCCAAAAAACTATGCGTTTCCTGAAATCTCAGCACACATTTTTTCAACCAATCTTGATGACACTTACATGTCATGATCAGTACACCAATGTCACTTGGCTCACCAAATTTCGTTCTTCTAGGTTAAACCGTTCGTTGGCAGTAACAGTTTTAATTTTTAGGTTTCACTCTGTTTTCTCCTATATGGATACATGTATTTGGAACTCTAAATCAAACCTGGTTTGTGCTAGCTCTTTGAAACTTGACACAATAAAGTAGTTCCAAGTTCTATCTCTATGGTTTGTTTCCTATTGATGTAGGCCTAAGGAGAGACTGGCGCAAATCACTTTCATGGAAAGGGGTTGCCAAGCTTCCAAAAATCTACGAGTTTCCTGAAATCTCAGCACACATTTTTTCACCCAATCTTGATGACACTTACATGTCATGATCAGTACACCAATGTCACTTGGCTCACCAAATTTCGTTCTTCTAGGTTAAACCGTTCGTTGGCAGTAACAGTTTTAATTTTTAGGTTTCACTCTGTTTTCTCCTATATGGATACATGTAGTTGGAACTCTAAATCAAACACGGTTTGTGCTAGCTCTTTGAAACTTGACAAAATAAAGTACATCCAAGTTCTATCTCTATGCTTTGTTTCCTATTGATGTAGTCCTAAGCAGAGACTGGCGCAAATCACTTTCATGGAAAGGGGTTGCCAAGCTTCCAAAAAACTACAAGTTTCCTGAAATCTCAGCACACATTTTTTCACCCAATCTTGATGACACTTTCAGGTAAAGATCAGTACCCATTCCCACTTGGCTCACCAAATTTCGTTCTTCTAGGTTAAACAGTTCGTTGGCAGTAACAGTTTTAATTTTTAGGTTTCACTCTGTTTTCTCCTGTATGGATACATGTAGTTGGAACTCTAAATCAAACACGGTTTGTGCTAGATCTTTGAAACTTGACACAATAAAGTAGTTCCAAGTTCTATCTCTATGGTTTGTTTCCTATTGATGTAGCCCTAAGGAGAGACTGGCGCAAATCACTTTCATGGAAAGGGGTTGCCAAGCTTCCAAAAATCTACGAGTTTCCTGAAATCTCAGCACACATTTTTTCACCCAATCTTGATGACACTTTCAGGTAATGATCAGTACCCCAATCCCACTTGGCTCCCCGAATTTCGTTCTTCTAGGTTAAACCATTCGTTGGCAGTAACAGTTTTAATTTTTAGGTTTCACTCTGTTTTCCTATATGGATACTAGTATTTGGAACTCTAAATCAAACACGGTTTGTGCTAGCTCTTTGAAACTTGACACAATAAAGTAGTTTCAAGTTGTATCTCTATGGCTTGTTTCCTATTGATGTAGCCCTAAGCAGAGACCAGCGCAAATCAGTTTCATGGAAAGGGGTTGCCAAGCTTCCAAAAAACTACGAGTTTCCTGAAATCTCAGCACACATTTTTTCACCCAATTTTGATGACACTTTCAGGTAATGATCAGTACCCAATCCCGCTTGGCTCACCAGATTTCGTTCTTCTAGGTTCAACCGCTTGTTGGTAGTAACAGTTTTAATTTTTAGGTTTCACTCTGTTTTCTCCTATATGGATACATGTAGTTGGAACTCTAAATCAAACACGGTTTGTGCTAGCTCTTTGAAACTTGACAAAATAAAGTACATCCAAGTTCTATCTATATGCTTTGTTTCCTCTTGATGTAGTCCTAAGCAGAGACTGGCGCATATCACTTTCATGGAAAGGGGTTGCCAAGCTTCCAAAAAACTACGAGTTTCCTGAAATCTCAGCACACATTTTTTCACCCAATCTTGATGACACATACATGTCATGATCAGTACACCAATGTCACTTGGTTCACCAAATTTCGTTCTTCTAGGTTTAACCATTCGTTGGCAGTAACAGTTTTAATTTTTAGGTTTCACTCTGTTTTCTCCAATATGGATACATGTAGTTGGAACTCTAAATCAAACACGGTTTGTGCTAGCTTTTTGAAACTTGACACAATAAAGTAGTTCCAAGTTCTATCTCTATGGTTTGTTTCCTATTGATGTAGCCCTAAGCAGAGACTTGCACAAATCACTTTCATGGAAAGGGGTTGCCAAGCTTCCAAAAAACTACGAGTTTCCTGAAATCTTAGCAGACATTTTTTCACCAAATCATGATGGCACTTACAGGTAATGATCAGTACCCCAATGCCACTGGGCTCACCAAATTTCGTTCTTCTAGGTTAAACCGTACGTTGGCAGTAACAGTTTTAATTTTTAGGTTTCACTCTGTTTTCTCCTATATGGATACATGTAGTTGGAATTCTAAATCAAATACGGTTTGTGCTAGCTCTTTGAAACTTGACACAATAAAGTATTTCCAAGTTCTATCTCTATGGTTTGTTTCCTATTGATGTAGACCTAAGCAGAGACTTGCACAAATCACTTTCATGGAAAGGGGTTGCCAAGCTTCCAAAAAACTACGATTTTCCTGAAATCGCAGCACACATTTTTTCTCCCAATCTTGATAACACTTAAAGGTAACGATCAGTACCCCAATGCCACTTGGCTCACCAAATTTCGTTCTTCTAGGTTAAACCGTTCGTTGGCAGTAACAGTTTTAATTTTTAGGTTTCACTCTGTTTTCTCCTATATGGATACATGTAGTTGGAACTCTAAATCAAACACGGTTTGTGCTAGCTTTTTGAAACTTGACACAATAAAGTAGTTCCACGTTCTGACTCTATGGTTTGTTTCCTATTGATGTATACCTAAGCAGACACCGGCACAAATCACTTTCATGGAAAAGGGTTGCCAAGCTTCCAAAAAACTAAGAGTTTCCTGAAATCCCCTCACACATTTTTTCACCCAATCTTCATGACACTTTCAGGTAATGATCAGTACCCCAATCACACTTGGCTCAGCAAATTTCGTTCTTCTAGGTTAAACCGTTCGTTGGCAGTAACAGTTTAAATTTTTAGGTTTCACTCTGTTTTCTCCTCTATGGATACATGTAGTTGGAACTCTAAATCAAACACGGTTTGTGCTAGCTCTTTGAAACTTGACACAATAAATTAGTTCCAAGTTCTATCTCTATGGTTTGTTTCCTATTGATGTAGCCCTAAGCAGAGACCGGCACAAATCACTTTCATGGAAAGGGGTTGCCAAGCTTCCAAAAAACTACGAGTTTCCTGAAGTCGCAGCACACATTTTTACACCCAATCTTGATGACACTTTTAGGTAATGATCAGTACCCCAATCCCACTTGGCTCACCAAATTTCGTTCTTCTACGTTAAACCGTTCGTTGGCAGTAACAGTTTTAATTTTTAGGTTTCACTCTGTTTTCTCCTATATGGATACATGTAGTTGGAACTCTAAATCAAACACGGTTTGTGCTAGCTCTCTGAAACTTGACACAATAAAGTAGTTCCAAGTTATATCTCTATGGTTTGTTTCCTATTGATGTAGCCCTAAGTAGAGACAGGCGCAAATCACTTTCATGGAAATGGGTTGCGAAGCTTCAAAAAAACTACGAGTTTCCTGAAATTTCAGCACACATTTTTACTCCCAATCTTGATGACACTTACAGGTAATGATCAGTACCCCAATGCCACTTGGCTCACCAAATTTCGTTCTTCTAGGTTAAACCGTTCGTTGGCAGTAACAGTTTTAATTTTTAGGTTTCACTCTGTTTTCTCCTATATGGATACATGTAGTTGGAACTCTAAACCAAACACGGTTTGTACTAGCTCTTTGAAACTTGACACAATAAAGTAGTTCCAAGTTCTATCTCTATGGTTTGTTTCCTTTTGATGTAGCCCTAAGGAGAGACTGGCGCAAATCACTTTCATGGAAAGGGGTTGCGAAGCTTCCAAAAAACTACGAGTTTCCTGAAATCTCAGCACACATTTTTTCACCCAATCTTGATGACACTTACATGTCATGATCAGTACACCAATGTCACTTGGCTCACCAAATTTCGTTCTTCTAGGTTAAACCGTTCGTTGGCAGTAACAGTTTTAATTTTTAGGTTTCACTCTGTTTTCTACTATTTGGATACATGTATTTGGAACTCTAAATCAAACACGGTTTGTACTAGCTCTTTGAAACTTGACACAATAAAGTAGTTCCAAGTTCTATCTCTATGGTTTGTTTCCTATTGATGTAGCCCTAAGCAGAGAACAGCGCAAATCACTTTCATGGAAAGGGGTTGCCAAGCTTCCAAAAAACTACGAGTTTCCTGAAATCTCAGCACATATTTTTTCACCCAATCTTGATGACACTTTCAGGTAATGATCAGTACCCAATCCCACTTGGCTCACCAAATTTCGTTCTTCTAGGTTAAACCGTTCATTGGCAGTAACAGTTTTAATTTTTAGGTTTCACTCTGTTTTCTCCTATATGGATACATGTAGTTGGAACTCTAAATCAAACCTGGTTTGTGCTAGCTCATTGAAACTTGACACAATAAAGTACTTCCAAGTTCTATCTCTATGGTTTGTTTCCTATTGATGTAGTCCTAAGGAGAGACTGGCGCAAATCACTTTCATGGAAATGGGTTGCCAAGCTTCCAAAAATCTACGAGTTTCCTGAAATCTCTGCACACATTTTTTCACCAAATCTTGATGACACTTTCAGGTAATGATCAGTACCAAATCCCACTTGGCTCACCAGATTTCGTTCTTCTATTTTCAACCGTTTGTTGGCAGTAACACTTTTAATTTTTAGGTTTCACTCTGTTTTCTCCAATATGGATACATGTAGTTGGAACTCTAAATCAAACACGGTTTGTGCTAGCTCTTTGAAACTTGACACAATAAAGTAGTTCCAAGTTCTATCTCTATGGTTTGTTTCCTTTTGATGTAGCCCTAAGGAGAGACTGGCGCAAATCACTTTCATGGAAAGGGGTTGCCAAGCTTCCAAAAAACTACGAGTTTCCTGAAATATCAGCACACATTTTTTCACCCTGTCTTGATGACACCTTTAGGTAATGATCAGTACCCCAATCCCACTTGGCACACCAAATATCGTTCTTCTAGGTTAAATCGTTCGTTGGCAGTAACAGTTTTAATTTTTAGGTTTCACTCTGTTTTCTCCTATATGGATACACGTAGTTGGAACTCTAAATCAAACATGGTTTGTGCTAGCTCTTTGAAACTCGACACAATAAAGTACTTCCAAGTTCTATCTCTATGGTTTGTTTCCTATTGATGTAGCCCTAAGCAGAGACTTGCACAAATCACTTACATGGAAAGGGGTTGCCAAGCTTCCAAAAAACTACGAGTTTCCTGAAATCTTAGCAGACATTTGTTCACCCAATCATGATGGCACTTGCAGGTAATGATCAGTACCCCAATGCCACTGGGCTCACCAAATTTCGTTCTTCTAGGTTAAACCGTTCGTTGGCAGTAACAGTTTTAATTTTTAGGTTTCACTCTGTTTTCTCCAATATGGATACATGTAGTTGGATCTCTAAATCAAATACGGTTTGTGCTAGCTCTTTGAAACTTGACACAATAAAGTATTTCCAAGTTCTATCTCTATGGTTTGTTTCCTATTGATGTAGCCCTAAGCAGAGACTTGCACAAATCACTTTCATGGAAAGGGGTTGCCAAGCTTCCAAAAAACTACGATTTTCCTGAAATCTCAGCACACATTTTTTCTCCCAATCTTGATAACACTTACAGGTAATGATCAGTACCCCAATGCCACTTGGCTCACCAAATTTTGTTCTTCTAGTTTAAACCGTTCGTTGGCAGTAACAGTTTTAATTTTTAGGTTTCACTCTGTTTTCTCCAATATGGATACATGTAGTTGGAACTCTAAATCAAACACGGTTTGTGCTAGCTCTTTGAAACTTGACACAATAAAATAGTTCCAAGTTCTGACTCTTTGGTTTGTTTCCTATTGATGTATACCTAAGCAGAGACCGGCACAAATCACTTTCATGGAAAAGGGTTGCCAAGCTTCCAAAAAACTAAGAGTTTCCTGAAATCTCAGCACAAATTTTTTCACCCAATCTTGATGACACATACATGTCATGATCAGTACACCAATGTCACTTGGCTCACCAAATTTCGTTCTTCTAGTTTAAACCATTCGTTGGCAGTAACAGTTTTAATTTTTAGGTTTCACTCTGTTTTCTCCAATATAGATACATGTATTTGGAAGTCTAAATCAAACACGGTTTGTGCTAGCTCTGTGAAACTTGACACAATAAAGTAGTGCCAAGTTCTGTCTCTATGGTTTGTTCCCTATTGATGTAGCCCTAAGCAGAGAACGGCGCAAATCACTTTCATGGAAAGGGGTTGCCAAGATTCCAAAAAACTACGAGTTTCCTGAAATCTCAGCACACATTTTTTCACCCAATCTTGATGACACTTTCAGGTAATGATCAGTACCAAATCCCACTTGGCTCACCAGATTTCGTTCTTCTAGGTTCAACCATTTGTTGGCAGTAACAGTTTTAATTTTTAGGTTTCACTCTGTTTTCTCCTATATGGATACATGTAGTTGGAACTCTAAATCAAACACGGTTTGTGCTAGCTCTTTGAAACTTGACACAATAAAGTAGTTCCAAGTTCTATCTCTATGGTTTGTTTCCTTTTGATGTAGCCCTAAGGAGAGACTGGCGCAAATCACTTTCAGGGAAAGGGGTTGCCAAGCTTCCAAAAAACTACGAGTTTCCTGAAATATCAGCACACATTTTTTCACCCTGTCTTGATGACACTTTCAGGTAATGATCAGTACCCCAATCCCACTTGGCACACCAAATTTCGTTCTTCTAGGTTAAACCGTTCCTTGGCAGTAACAGTTTTAAGTTTTAGGTTTCACTCTGTTTTCTCCTATATGGATACATGTAGTTGGAACTCTAAATCAAACACGGTTTGTGCTAGCTCTTTGAAACTTGACACAATAAAGTACTTCCAAGTTCTATCTCTCTGGTTTGTTTCCTCTTGATGTAGTCTTAAGCAGAGACTGGCGCAAATCACTTTCATGGAAAGGGGTTGCCAAGCTTCCAAAAAACTACGAGTTTCCTGAAATCTCAGCACACATTTTTTCACCCAATCTTGATGACACATACATGTCATGATCAGTACACCAATGTCACTTGGTTCACCAAATTTCATTCTTCTAGGTTAAACCGTTCCTTGGCAGTAACAGTTTTAATTTTTAGGTTTCACTCTGTTTTCTCCTATATTGATACATGTTTTTGGAACTCTAAATCAAATACGGTTTGTGCTAGCTCTTTGAAACTTGACACAATAAAGTAGTTCCAAGTTCTATCTCTATGGTTTGTTTCCTATTGATGTAGCCCTAAGCAGAGACTGGCGCAAATCACTTTCATAGAAAGGGGTTGCCAAGCTTCCAAAAAACTACGAGTTTCCTGAAATCTCAGCACACATTTTTTCACCCTATCTTGATGACACATTCAGGTAATGATCAGTAACCCAATCCCACTTGGCACACCAAATTTCGTTCTTCTAGGTTAAACCGTTCCTTGGCAGTAACAGTTTTAATTTTTAGGTTTCACTCTGTTTTCTCCTTTATGGATACATGTAGTTGGAACTCTAAATCAAACACGGTTTGTGCTAGCTCTGTGAAACTTGACACAATAAAGTATTCCTACGTTCTACCTCTATGGTTTGTTTCCTATTGATGTAGTCCTAAGTAGAGACTGGCGAAAAATCACTTTCATGGAAAGGGGTTGCCAAGCTTCCAAAAAACTACGAGTTTCCTGAAATCTCAGCACATATTTTTTCACCCAATCTTGATGACACTTTCAGGTAATGATCAGTACCCAATCCCACTTTGCTCACCAAATTTCGTTCTTCTAGGTTAAACCGTTCGTTGGCAGTAACAGTTTTAATTTTTAGGTTTCACTCTGTTTTCTCCTATATGGATACATGTAGTTGGAACTCTAAATCAAACACGGTTTGTGCTAGCTCTTTGAAACTTGACACAATAAAGTAGTTCCAAGTTCTATCTCTATGGTTTGTTTCCTATTGATGTAGCCCTAAGCAGAGACTGGCGCAAATCCCTTCCATGGAAAGGGTTGGCCAAGCTTCCAAAAAACTACAAGTTTCCTGAAATCTCAGCACACATTTTTTCACCCAATCTTGGTGACCCTTTCAGGTAACGATCAGTACCCGAATCCCACTTGGCTAACCAAATTTCGTTCTTCTAGGTTAAACCGTTCGTTGGCAGTAACAGTTTTAATTTTTAGGTTTCACTCTGTTTTCTCCTATATGAATACATGTAGTTGGAACTCTAAATCAAACACGGTTTGTGCTAGCTCTTTGAAACTTGACACAATAAAGTAGTTCCAAGTTCTGTCTCTATGGTTTGTTTCCTATTGATATAGCCCTAAGAAGAGACCAGCGCAAATCACTTTCATGGAAAGGGGTTGCCAAGCTTCCAAAAAACTCAGAGTTTCGTGAAATCTCAGCACACGTTTTTTCACCCAAACTTGATGACACTTTCAGGTAATGATCAGTACCCCAATCACACTTGGCTCACCAAATTTCGTTCTTCTAGGTTAAACTGTTCGTTGGCAGTAACAGTTTTAATTTTTAGGTTTCACTCTGTTTTCTCCTATATGGATACATGTAGTTGGAAGTCCAAATCAAACACGGTTTGTGCTAGCTCTTTGAAACTTGACACAATAAATAGTTCCAAGTTCTGTCTCTATGGTTTGTTTCCTATTGATGTAGCCCTAAGCAGAGACTGGCGCAAATCACTTTCATAGAAAGGGGTTGCCAAGCTTCCAAAAAATTACGAGTTTCCTGAAATCGCAGCACACATTTTTTCACCCTATCTTGAAGACACATTCAGTTAATGATCAGTAACCCAATCCCACTTGGCACACCAAATTTCGTTCTTCTAGGTTAAACCGTTCCGTGGCAGTAACAGTTTTAAATTTTAGGTTTCACTCCTTTTTCTCCTTTATGGATACATGTAGTTGGAACTCTAAATCAAACTCGGTTTGTGCTAGCTCTTTGAAACTTGACACAATAAGGTACTCCCACCTTCTACCTCTATGGTTTGTTTCCTATTGATGTAGCCCTAAGCAGAGACTTGCATAAATCACTTTCATGGAAAGGGGTTGCCAAGCTACCAAAAAACTACGAGTTTCCTGAAATCTCAGCACACATTTTTTCTCCCAATCTTGATGACACTTACAGGTAATGATCAGTACCCCAATGCTACTTGGCTCACCAAATTTCGTTCTTCTAGGTTAAACCGTTCGTTGGCAGTAACAGTTTAAATTTTTAGGTTTCACTCTGTTTTCTCCTATATGGATACATGTAGTTGGAACTCTAAACCAAACACGGTTTGTACTAGCTCTTTGAAATTGACACAATAAAGTAGTTACAAGTTTTATCTCTATGGTTTGTTTCCTATTGATGTAGCCCTAAGCAGAGAACGGCGCAAATCACTTTCATGGAAAGGGGTTGCCAAGCTTCCAAAAAACTACGAGTTTCCTGAAATCTCAGCACACATTTTTTCACCCAATCTTGATGACACTTTCAGGTAATGATCAGTACCAAATCCCACTTGGCTCACCAGATTTCGTTCTTCTAGGTTCAACCATTTGTTGGCAGTAACAGTTTTAATTTTTAGGTTTCACTCTGTTTTCTCCTATGTGGATCCATGTATTTGGAACTCTAAATCAAACACAGTTTGTACTAGCTCTTTGAAACTTGACACAATAAAGTAATTCCAAGTTCTATCTCTATGGTTTGTTTCCTATTGATGTAGCCCTAAGCAGAGAACAGCGCAAATCACTTTCATGGAAAGGGGTTGCCAAGCTTCCAAAAAACTACGAGTTTCCTGAAATCTCAGCACACATTTTTTCACCCAATCTTGATAACACTTACATGTCATGATCAGTACCCCAATGTCACTTGGCTCACCAAATTTCGTTCTTCTAGGTTAAACCGTTCGTTGGCAGTAACAGTTTTAATTTTTAGGTTTCACTCTGTTTTCTCCTATATGATACATGTAGTTGGAACTCTAAATCAAACACGGTTTGTGCTAGCTCTTTGAAACTTGACACAATAAATCGTTCCAAGTTCTGTCTATGGTTTGTTTCCTATTGATGTAGCCCTAAGCAGAGACTGGCGCAAATCACTTTCATAGAAAGGGGTTGCCAAGCTGCCAAAAAACTACGAGTTTCCTGAAATCTCAGCACACATTTTTTCACCCTATCTTGATGACACATTCAGATAATGATCAGTAACCCAATCCCACTTGGCACACCAAATTTCGTTCTTCTAGGTTAAACCGTTCCTTGGCAGTAACAGTTTTAATTTTTAGGTTTCACTCTGTTTTCTCCTTTATGGATACATGTAGTTGGAACTCTAAATCAAACACGGTTTGTGCTAGCTCTTTGAAACTTGACACAATAATGTACTCCCACGTTCTACCTCTATGGTTTGTTTCCTATTGATGTAGTCCTAAGTAGAGACTGGCGAAAAATCACTTTCATGGAAAGGGGTTGCCAGGCTTCCAAAAAACTACAAGTTTCCTGCTATCTCAGCACAAATTTTTTCACCCAATCTTGATGACACATACATGTCATGATCAGTACACCAATGTCACTTGGCTCACCAAATTTCGTTCTTCTAGGTTAAACCGTTCGTTGGCAGTAACAGTTTTAATTTTTAGGTTTCACTCTGTTTTCTCCAATATAGATACATGTATTTGGAAGTCTAAATCAAACACGGTTTGTGCTAGCTCTGTGAAACTTGACACAATAAAGTAGTGCCAAGTTCTATCTCTATGGTTTGTTTCCTATTGATGTAGCCCTAAGCAGAGACCGGCGCTAATCACTTTCATGGAAAGGGGTTGTGAAGCTTCCAAAAATCTACGAGTTTCCTGAAATCTCAGCACACACTTTTCTCCCAATCTTGATGACACTTACAGGTAATGATCAGTACCACAATGCCACTTGGCTCACCAAATTTCGTTCTTCTAGGTTAAACCGTTCGTTGGTAGTAACAGTTTTAATTTTTACGTTTCACTCTGTTTTCTCCTATATGGATACATGTATTTGGAACTCTAAATCAAACACGGTTTGTACTAGCTCTTTGAAACTTGACACAATAAAGTAATTCCAAGTTCTATCTCTATGGTTTGTTTCCTATTGATGTAGCCCTAAGCAGAGAACAGCGCAAATCACTTTCATGGAAAGGGGTTGCCAAGCTTCCAAAAAACTACGAGTTTCCTGAAATCTCAGGACATATTTTTTCACCCAATCTTGATGACACTTTCAGGTAATGATCAGTACCCAATCCCACTTGGCTCACCAAATTTCGTTCTTCTAGGTTAAACCGTTCGTTGGCAGTAACAGATTTAATTTTTAGGTTTCACTCTATTTTCTCCTATATGGATACATGTATTTGGAAGTCTAAATCAAACACGGTTTTTGCTAGCTCTTTGAAATTTGACTCCATAAAGTAGTTCCAAGTTCTATCTCTATGGTTTGTTTAATATTGATGTAGCCCTAAGCAGAGCCTGGCGCTAATCACTTTCATTGAAAGGGGTTGCCAACCTTCCAAAATACAACGAGTTTCCTGAAATCTCAGCACACATTTTTTCACCCAATCTTGATGTCACTTTCAGGTAATGATCAGTACCCCAATCCCACTTGGCTACCCAAATTTGGTTCTTCTAGGTTAAATCATTCGTTGGCACTAACAGTTTTAATTTTTAGGTTTCACTCTGTTTTCTCCGATATGGATACATGTAGTTGGAACTCTAAATCAAACACGGTTTTTGCTAGCTCTTTGAAACTTGACACGTTAAAGTAGTTCCAAGTTCTATCTCTTTGGTTTGTTTCCTATTGATGTAGCCCGAAGCAGAGACTGGTGCAAATCACTTTCATGGAAAGGGGTTGCCAGCTTCCAAAAAACTACGAGTTTCCTGAAATCTCAGCACACACTTTTTCACCCAATCTTGATGACACTTTCAGGTAATGATCAGTACCCCAATCCCACTTTGCTCCCCAAATTTCGTTGTTCTAGGTTAAACCGTTCGTTGGCAGTAACAGTTTTAATTTTTAGGTTTCACTCTGTTTTCTCCTATATGGATACATGTAGTTGGAACTCTAAATCAAACACGGTTTGTGCTAGCTTTTTGAAACTTGACACAATAAAGTAGTTCCACGTTCTGACTCTATGGTTTGTTTCCTATTGATGTATACCTAAGCAGACACCGGCACAAATCACTTTCATGGAAAAGGGTTGCCAAGCTTCCAAAAAACTAAGAGTTTCCTGAAATCCCCTCACACATTTTTTCACCCAATCTTCATGACACTTTCAGGTAATGATCAGTACCCCAATCACACTTGGCTCAGCAAATTTCGTTCTTCTAGGTTAAACCGTTCGTTGGCAGTAACAGTTTAAATTTTTAGGTTTCACTCTGTTTTCTCCTCTATGGATACATGTAGTTGGAACTCTAAATCAAACACGGTTTGTGCTAGCTCTTTGAAACTTGACACAATAAATTAGTTCCAAGTTCTATCTCTATGGTTTGTTTCCTATTGATGTAGCCCTAAGCAGAGACCGGCACAAATCACTTTCATGGAAAGGGGTTGCCAAGCTTCCAAAAAACTACGAGTTTCCTGAAGTCGCAGCACACATTTTTACACCCAATCTTGATGACACTTTTAGGTAATGATCAGTACCCCAATCCCACTTGGCTCACCAAATTTCGTTCTTCTACGTTAAACCGTTCGTTGGCAGTAACAGTTTTAATTTTTAGGTTTCACTCTGTTTTCTCCTATATGGATACATGTAGTTGGAACTCTAAATCAAACACGGTTTGTGCTAGCTCTCTGAAACTTGACACAATAAAGTAGTTCCAAGTTATATCTCTATGGTTTGTTTCCTATTGATGTAGCCCTAAGTAGAGACAGGCGCAAATCACTTTCATGGAAATGGGTTGCGAAGCTTCAAAAAAACTACGAGTTTCCTGAAATTTCAGCACACATTTTTACTCCCAATCTTGATGACACTTACAGGTAATGATCAGTACCCCAATGCCACTTGGCTCACCAAATTTCGTTCTTCTAGGTTAAACCGTTCGTTGGCAGTAACAGTTTTAATTTTTAGGTTTCACTCTGTTTTCTCCTATATGGATACATGTAGTTGGAACTCTAAACCAAACACGGTTTGTACTAGCTCGTTGAAATTGACACAATAAAGTAGTTACAAGTTCTATCTCTATGGTTTGTTTCCTATTGATGTAGCCCTAAGCAGAGACCGGCGCAAATCACTTTCATGGAAAGGGGTTGCCAAGCTTCCAAAAAACTACGAGTTTCCTGAAATCTCAGCACACATTTTTTCACCCGATCTTGATGACACTTACATGTCATGATCAGTACACCAATGTCACTTGGCTCACCAAATTTCGTTCTTCTAGGTTAAACCGTTCGTTGGCAGTAACAGTTTTAATTTTTAGGTTTCACTCTGTTTTCTACTATTTGGATACATGTATTTGGAACTCTAAATCAAACACGGTTTGTACTAGCTCTTTGAAACTTGACACAATAAAGTAGTTCCAAGTTCTATCTCTATGGTTTGTTTCCTATTGATGTAGCCCTAAGCAGAGAACAGCGCAAATCACTTTCATGGAAAGGGGTTGCCAAGCTTCCAAAAAACTACGAGTTTCCTGAAATCTCAGCACATATTTTTTCACCCAATCTTGATGACACTTTCAGGTAATGATCAGTACCCAATCCCACTTGGCTCACCAAATTTCATTCTTCTAGGTTAAACCGTTCATTGGCAGTAACAGTTTTAATTTTTAGGTTTCACTCTGTTTTCTCCTATATGGATACATGTAGTTGGAACTCTAAATCAAACCTGGTTTGTGCTAGCTCATTGAAACTTGACACAATAAAGTACTTCCAAGTTCTATCTCTATGGTTTGTTTCCTATTGATGTAGTCCTAAGGAGAGACTGGCGCAAATCACTTTCATGGAAATGGGTTGCCAAGCTTCCAAAAATCTACGAGTTTCCTGAAATCTCTGCACACATTTTTTCACCAAATCTTGATGACACTTTCAGGTAATGATCAGTACCAAATCCCACTTGGCTCACCAGATTTCGTTCTTCTATTTTCAACCGTTTGTTGGCAGTAACACTTTTAATTTTTAGGTTTCACTCTGTTTTCTCCAATATGGATACATGTAGTTGGAACTCTAAATCAAACACGGTTTGTGCTAGCTCTTTGAAACTTGACACAATAAAGTAGTTCCAAGTTCTATCTCTATGGTTTGTTTCCTTTTGATGTAGCCCTAAGGAGAGACTGGCGCAAATCACTTTCATGGAAAGGGGTTGCCAAGCTTCCAAAAAACTACGAGTTTCCTGAAATATCAGCACACATTTTTTCACCCTGTCTTGATGACACCTTTAGGTAATGATCAGTACCCCAATCCCACTTGGCACACCAAATATCGTTCTTCTAGGTTAAATCGTTCGTTGGCAGTAACAGTTTTAATTTTTAGGTTTCACTCTGTTTTCTCCTATATGGATACACGTAGTTGGAACTCTAAATCAAACATGGTTTGTGCTAGCTCTTTGAAACTCGACACAATAAAGTACTTCCAAGTTCTATCTCTATGGTTTGTTTCCTATTGATGTAGCCCTAAGCAGAGACTTGCACAAATCACTTACATGGAAAGGGGTTGCCAAGCTTCCAAAAAACTACGAGTTTCCTGAAATCTTAGCAGACATTTGTTCACCCAATCATGATGGCACTTGCAGGTAATGATCAGTACCCCAATGCCACTGGGCTCACCAAATTTCGTTCTTCTAGGTTAAACCGTTCGTTGGCAGTAACAGTTTTAATTTTTAGGTTTCACTCTGTTTTCTCCAATATGGATACATGTAGTTGGATCTCTAAATCAAATACGGTTTGTGCTAGCTCTTTGAAACTTGACACAATAAAGTATTTCCAAGTTCTATCTCTATGGTTTGTTTCCTATTGATGTAGCCCTAAGCAGAGACTTGCACAAATCACTTTCATGGAAAGGGGTTGCCAAGCTTCCAAAAAACTACGATTTTCCTGAAATCTCAGCACACATTTTTTCTCCCAATCTTGATAACACTTACAGGTAATGATCAGTACCCCAATGCCACTTGGCTCACCAAATTTTGTTCTTCTAGTTTAAACCGTTCGTTGGCAGTAACAGTTTTAATTTTTAGGTTTCACTCTGTTTTCTCCAATATGGATACATGTAGTTGGAACTCTAAATCAAACACGGTTTGTGCTAGCTCTTTGAAACTTGACACAATAAAATAGTTCCAAGTTCTGACTCTTTGGTTTGTTTCCTATTGATGTATACCTAAGCAGAGACCGGCACAAATCACTTTCATGGAAAAGGGTTGCCAAGCTTCCAAAAAACTAAGAGTTTCCTGAAATCTCAGCACAAATTTTTTCACCCAATCTTGATGACACATACATGTCATGATCAGTACACCAATGTCACTTGGCTCACCAAATTTCGTTCTTCTAGTTTAAACCATTCGTTGGCAGTAACAGTTTTAATTTTTAGGTTTCACTCTGTTTTCTCCAATATGGATACATGTAGTTGGAACTCTAAATCAAACACGGTTTGTGCTAGCTCTTTGAAACTTGACACAATAAAGTAGTTCCAAGTTCTATCTCTATGGTTTGTTTCCTTTTGATGTAGCCCTAAGGAGAGACTGGCGCAAATCACTTTCATGGAAAGGGGTTGCCAAGCTTCCAAAAAACTACGAGTTTCCTGAAATATCAGCACACATTTTTTCACCCTGTCTTGATGACACCTTTAGGTAATGATCAGTACCCCAATCCCACTTGGCACACCAAATATCGTTCTTCTAGGTTAAATCGTTCGTTGGCAGTAACAGTTTTAATTTTTAGGTTTCACTCTGTTTTCTCCTATATGGATACATGTAGTTGGAACTCTAAATCAAATACGGTTTGTGCTAGCTCTTTGAAACTTGACACAATAAAGTATTTCCAAGTTCTATCTCTATGGTTTGTTTCCTATTGATGTAGCCCTAAGCAGAGACTTGCACAAATCACTTTCATGGAAAGGGGTTGCCAAGCTTCCAAAAAACTACGATTTTCCTGAAATCGCAGCACACATTTTTTCTCCCAATCTTGATAACACTTAAAGGTAACGATCAGTACCCCAATGCCACTTGGCTCACCAAATTTCGTTCTTCTAGGTTAAACCGTTCGTTGGCAGTAACAGTTTTAATTTTTAGGATTCACTCTGTTTTCTCCTATATGGATACATGTAGTTGGAACTCTAAATCAAACACGGTTTGTGCTAGCTCTTTGAAACTTGACACAATAAAGTAGTTCCACGTTCTGACTCTATGGTTTGTTTCCTATTGATGTATACCTAAGCAGACACCGGCACAAATCACTTTCATGGAAAAGGGTTGCCAAGCTTCTAAAAAACTAAGAGTTTCCTGAAATCCCCGCACACATTTTTTCACCCAATCTTCATGACACTTTCAGGTAATGATCAGTACCCCAATCACACTTGGCTCACCAAATTTCGTTCTTCTAGGTTAAACCGTTCGTTGGCAGTAACAGTTTTAATTTTTAGGTTTCACTCTGTTTTCTCCTCTATGGATACATGTAGTTGGAACTCTAAATCAAACACGGTTTGTGCTAGCTCTTTGAAACTTGACACAATAAATTAGTCCCAAGTTCTATCTCTATGGTTTGTTTCCTATTGATGTAGCCCTAAGCAGAGACCGGCACAAATCACTTTTATGGAAAGGGGTTGCCAAGCTTCCAAAAAACTACGAGTTTCCTGAAGTCGCAGCACACATTTTTACACCCAATCTTGATGACACTTACATGTCATGATCAGTACACCAATGTCACTTGGCTCACCAAATTTCGTTCTTCTAGGTTAAACCGTTCGTTGGCAGTAACAGTTTTAATTTTTAGGTTTCACTCTGTTTTCTCCTATATGGATACATGTAGTTGGAACTCTAAACCAAACACGGTTTGTGCTAGCTCTCTGAAACTTGACACAATAAAGTAGTTCCAAGTTATATCTCTATGGTTTGTTTCCTATTGATGTAGCCCTAAGTAGAGACAGGCGCAAATCACTTTCATGGAAATGGGTTGCGAAGCTTCAAAAAAACTACGAGTTTCCTGAAATTTCAGCACACATTTTTAGTCCCAATCTTGATGACACTTACAGGTAATGATCAGTACCCCAATGCCACTTGGCTCACCAAATTTCGTTCTTCTAGGTTAAACAGTTCGTTGGCAGTAACAGTTTTAATTTTTAGGTTTCACTCTGTTTTCTCCTATATGGATACATGTAGTTGGAACTCTAAACCAAACACGGTTTGTACTAGCTCGTTGAAATTGACACAATAAAGTAGTTACAAGTTCTATCTCTATGGTTTGTTTCCTATTGATGTAGCCCTAAGCAGAGACCGGCGCAAATCACTTACATGGAAAGGGGTTGCCAAGCTTCCAAAAAACTACGAGTTTCCTGAAATCTCAGCACACATTTTTTCACCCAATCTTGATGACACTTACATGTCATGATCAGTACACCAATGTCACTTGGCTCACCAAATTTCGTTCTTCTAGGTTAAACCGTTCGTTGGCAGTAACAGTTTTAATTTTTAGGTTTCACTCTGTTTTCTCCTATATGGATACACGTAGTTGGAACTCTAAATCAAACATGGTTTGTGCTAGCTCTTTGAAACTTGACACAATAAAGTACTTCCAAGTTCTATCTCTATGGTTTGTTTCCTATTGATGTAGCCCTAAGTAGAGACAGGCGCAAATCACTTTCATGGAAATGGGTTGCGAAGCTTCAAAAAAACTACGAGTTTCCTGAAATTTCAGCACACATTTTTACTCCCAATCTTGATGACACTTCCAGGTAATGATCAGTACCCCAATGCCACTTGGCTCACCAAATTTCGTTCTTCTAGGTTAAACCGTTCGTTGGCAGTAACAGTTTTAATTTTTAGGTTTCACTCTGTTTTCTCCTATATGGATACATGTAGTTGGAACTCTAAACCAAACACGGTTTGTACTAGCTCTTTGAAATTGACACAATAAAGTAGTTACAAGTTCTATCTCTATGGTTTGTTTCCTATTGATGTAGCCCTAAGCAGAGACCGGCGCAAATCACTTTCATGGAAAGGGGTTGCCAAGCTTCCAAAAAACTACGAGTTTCCTGAAATCTCAGCACACATTTTTTCACCCAATCTGGATGACACTTACATGTCATGATCAGTACACCAATGTCACTTGGCTCACCAAATTTCGTTCTTCTAGGTTAAACCGTTCGTTGGCAGTAACAGTTTTAATTTTTAGGTTTCACTCTGTTTTCTCCTATGTGGATACATGTATTTGGAACTCTAAATCAAACACGGTTTGTACTAGCTCTTTGAAACTTGACACAATAAAGTAGTTCCAAGTTCTATCTCTATGGTTTGTTTCCTATTGATGTAGCCCTAAGCAGAGAACAGCGCAAATCACTTTCATGGAAAGGGGTTGCCAAGCTTCCAAAAAACTACGAGTTTCCTGAAATCTCAGCACATATTTTTTCACCCAATCTTGATGACACTTTCAGGTAATGATCAGTACCCAATCCCACTTGGCTCACCAAATTTCGTTCTTCTAGGTTAAACCGTTCATTGGCAGTAACAGTTTTAATTTTTAGGTTTCACTCTGTTTTCTCCTATATGGATACATGTAGTTGGAACTCTAAATCAAACCTGGTTTGTGCTAGCTCATTGAAACTTGACACAATAAAGTACTTCCAAGTTCTATCTCTATGGTTTGTTTCCTATTGATGTAGTCCTAAGGAGAGACTGGCGCAAATCACTTTCATGGAAATGGGTTGCCAAGCTTCCAAAAATCTACGAGTTTCCTGAAATCTCTGCACACATTTTTTCACCAAATCTTGATGACACTTACAGGTAATGATCAGTACCCCAATGCCACTTGGCTCACCAAATTTCGTTCTTCTAGGTTAAACCGTTCGTTGGCAGTAACAGTTTTAATTTTTAGGTTTCACTCTGTTTTCTCCAATATAGATACATGTATTTGGAAGTCTAAATCAAACACGGTTTGTGCTAGCTCTGTGAAACTTGACACAATAAAGTAGTGCCAAGTTCTGTCTCTATGGTTTGTTCCCTATTGATGTAGCCCTAAGCAGAGAACGGCGCAAATCACTTTCATGGAAAGGGGTTGCCAAGATTCCAAAAAACTACGAGTTTCCTGAAATCTCAGCACACATTTTTTCACCCAATCTTGATGACACTTTCAGGTAATGATCAGTACCAAATCCCACTTGGCTCACCAGATTTCGTTCTTCTAGGTTCAACCATTTGTTGGCAGTAACAGTTTTAATTTTTAGGTTTCACTCTGTTTTCTCCTATATGGATACATGTAGTTGGAACTCTAAATCAAACACGGTTTGTGCTAGCTCTTTGAAACTTGACACAATAAAGTAGTTCCAAGTTCTATCTCTATGGTTTGTTTCCTTTTGATGTAGCCCTAAGGAGAGACTGGCGCAAATCACTTTCAGGGAAAGGGGTTGCCAAGCTTCCAAAAAACTACGAGTTTCCTGAAATATCAGCACACATTTTTTCACCCTGTCTTGATGACACTTTCAGGTAATGATCAGTACCCCAATCCCACTTGGCACACCAAATTTCGTTCTTCTAGGTTAAACCGTTCCTTGGCAGTAACAGTTTTAAGTTTTAGGTTTCACTCTGTTTTCTCCTATATGGATACATGTAGTTGGAACTCTAAATCAAACACGGTTTGTGCTAGCTCTTTGAAACTTGACACAATAAAGTACTTCCAAGTTCTATCTCTCTGGTTTGTTTCCTCTTGATGTAGTCTTAAGCAGAGACTGGCGCAAATCACTTTCATGGAAAGGGGTTGCCAAGCTTCCAAAAAACTACGAGTTTCCTGAAATCTCAGCACACATTTTTTCACCCAATCTTGATGACACATACATGTCATGATCAGTACACCAATGTCACTTGGTTCACCAAATTTCATTCTTCTAGGTTAAACCGTTCCTTGGCAGTAACAGTTTTAATTTTTAGGTTTCACTCTGTTTTCTCCTATATTGATACATGTTTTTGGAACTCTAAATCAAATACGGTTTGTGCTAGCTCTTTGAAACTTGACACAATAAAGTAGTTCCAAGTTCTATCTCTATGGTTTGTTTCCTATTGATGTAGCCCTAAGCAGAGACTGGCGCAAATCACTTTCATAGAAAGGGGTTGCCAAGCTTCCAAAAAACTACGAGTTTCCTGAAATCTCAGCACACATTTTTTCACCCTATCTTGATGACACATTCAGGTAATGATCAGTAACCCAATCCCACTTGGCACACCAAATTTCGTTCTTCTAGGTTAAACCGTTCCTTGGCAGTAACAGTTTTAATTTTTAGGTTTCACTCTGTTTTCTCCTTTATGGATACATGTAGTTGGAACTCTAAATCAAACACGGTTTGTGCTAGCTCTGTGAAACTTGACACAATAAAGTATTCCTACGTTCTACCTCTATGGTTTGTTTCCTATTGATGTAGTCCTAAGTAGAGACTGGCGAAAAATCACTTTCATGGAAAGGGGTTGCCAAGCTTCCAAAAAACTACGAGTTTCCTGAAATCTCAGCACATATTTTTTCACCCAATCTTGAAGACACTTTCAGGTAATGATCAGTACCCAATCCCACTTTGCTCACCAAATTTCGTTCTTCTAGGTTAAACCGTTCGTTGGCAGTAACAGTTTTAATTTTTAGGTTTCACTCTGTTTTCTCCTATATGGATACATGTAGTTGGAACTCTAAATCAAACACGGTTTGTGCTAGCTCTTTGAAACTTGACACAATAAAGTAGTTCCAAGTTCTATCTCTATGGTTTGTTTCCTATTGATGTAGCCCTAAGCAGAGACTGGCGCAAATCCCTTTCATGGAAAGGGTTGGCCAAGCTTCCAAAAAACTACAAGTTTCCTGAAATCTCAGCACACATTTTTTCACCCAATCTTGGTGACCCTTTCAGGTAACGATCAGTACCCGAATCCCACTTGGCTAACCAAATTTCGTTCTTCTAGGTTAAACCGTTCGTTGGCAGTAACAGTTTTAATTTTTAGGTTTCACTCTGTTTTCTCCTATATGAATACATGTAGTTGGAACTCTAAATCAAACACGGTTTGTGCTAGCTCTTTGAAACTTGACACAATAAAGTAGTTCCAAGTTCTGTCTCTATGGTTTGTTTCCTATTGATATAGCCCTAAGAAGAGACCAGCGCAAATCACTTTCATGGAAAGGGGTTGCCAAGCTTCCAAAAAACTCAGAGTTTCGTGAAATCTCAGCACACGTTTTTTCACCCAAACTTGATGACACTTTCAGGTAATGATCAGTACCCCAATCACACTTGGCTCACCAAATTTCGTTCTTCTAGGTTAAACTGTTCGTTGGCAGTAACAGTTTTAATTTTTAGGTTTCACTCTGTTTTCTCCTATATGGATACATGTAGTTGGAAGTCTAAATCAAACACGGTTTGTGCTAGCTCTTTGAAACTTGACACAATAAATAGTTCCAAGTTCTGTCTCTATGGTTTGTTTCCTATTGATGTAGCCCTAAGCAGAGACTGGCGCAAATCACTTTCATAGAAAGGGGTTGCCAAGCTTCCAAAAAATTACGAGTTTCCTGAAATCGCAGCACACATTTTTTCACCCTATCTTGAAGACACATTCAGTTAATGATCAGTAACCCAATCCCACTTGGCACACCAAATTTCGTTCTTCTAGGTTAAACCGTTCCTTGGCAGTAACAGTTTTAAATTTTAGGTTTCACTCCTTTTTCTCCTTTATGGATACATGTAGTTGGAACTCTAAATCAAACTCGGTTTGTGCTAGCTCTTTGAAACTTGACACAATAAGGTACTCCCACGTTCTACCTCTATGGTTTGTTTCCTATTGATGTAGCCCTAAGCAGAGACTTGCATAAATCACTTTCATGGAAAGGGGTTGCCAAGCTACCAAAAAACTACGAGTTTCCTGAAATCTCAGCACACATTTTTTCTCCCAATCTTGATGACACTTACAGGTAATGATCAGTACCCCAATGCTACTTGGCTCACCAAATTTCGTTCTTCTATGTTAAACCGTTCGTTGGCAGTAACAGTTTAAATTTTTAGGTTTCACTCTGTTTTCTCCTATATGGATACATGTAGTTGGAACTCTAAACCAAACACGGTTTGTACTAGCTCTTTGAAATTGACACAATAAAGTAGTTACAAGTTTTATCTCTATGGTTTGTTTCCTATTGATGTAGCCCTAAGCAGAGAACGGCGCAAATCACTTTCATGGAAAGGGGTTGCCAAGCTTCCAAAAAACTACGAGTTTCCTGAAATCTCAGCACACATTTTTTCACCCAATCTTGATGACACTTTCAGGTAATGATCAGTACCAAATCCCACTTGGCTCACCAGATTTCGTTCTTCTAGGTTCAACCATTTGTTGGCAGTAACAGTTTTAATTTTTAGGTTTCACTCTGTTTTCTCCTATGTGGATCCATGTATTTGGAACTCTAAATCAAACACAGTTTGTACTAGCTCTTTGAAACTTGACACAATAAAGTAATTCCAAGTTCTATCTCTATGGTTTGTTTCCTATTGATGTAGCCCTAAGCAGAGAACAGCGCAAATCACTTTCATGGAAAGGGGTTGCCAAGCTTCCAAAAAACTACGAGTTTCCTGAAATCTCAGCACACATTTTTTCACCCAATCTTGATGACACTTACATGTCATGATCAGTACCCCAATGTCACTTGGCTCACCAAATTTCGTTCTTCTAGGTTAAACCGTTCGTTGGCAGTAACAGTTTTAATTTTTAGGTTTCACTCTGTTTTCTCCTATATGATACATGTAGTTGGAACTCTAAATCAAACACGGTTTGTGCTAGCTCTTTGAAACTTGACACAATAAATCGTTCCAAGTTCTGTCTATGGTTTGTTTCCTATTGATGTAGCCCTAAGCAGAGACTGGCGCAAATCACTTTCATAGAAAGGGGTTGCCAAGCTGCCAAAAAACTACGAGTTTCCTGAAATCTCAGCACACATTTTTTCACCCTATCTTGATGACACATTCAGATAATGATCAGTAACCCAATCCCACTTGGCACACCAAATTTCGTTCTTCTAGGTTAAACCGTTCCTTGGCAGTAACAGTTTTAATTTTTAGGTTTCACTCTGTTTTCTCCTTTATGGATACATGTAGTTGGAACTCTAAATCAAACACGGTTTGTGCTAGCTCTTTGAAACTTGACACAATAATGTACTCCCACGTTCTACCTCTATGGTTTGTTTCCTATTGATGTAGTCCTAAGTAGAGACTGGCGAAAAATCACTTTCATGGAAAGGGGTTGCCAGGCTTCCAAAAAACTACAAGTTTCCTGCTATCTCAGCACAAATTTTTTCACCCAATCTTGATGACACATACATGTCATGATCAGTACACCAATGTCACTTGGCTCACCAAATTTCGTTCTTCTAGGTTAAACCGTTCGTTGGCAGTAACAGTTTTAATTTTTAGGTTTCACTCTGTTTTCTCCGATATAGATACATGTATTTGGAAGTCTAAATCAAACACGGTTTGTGCTAGCTCTGTGAAACTTGACACAATAAAGTAGTGCCAAGTTCTATCTCTATGGTTTGTTTCCTATTGATGTAGCCCTAAGCAGAGACCGGCGCTAATCACTTTCATGGAAAGGGGTTGTGAAGCTTCCAAAAATCTACGAGTTTCCTGAAATCTCAGCACACACTTTTCTCCCAATCTTGATGAAACTTACAGGTAATGATCAGTACCACAATGCCACTTGGCTCACCAAATTTCGTTCTTCTAGGTTAAACCGTTCGTTGGTAGTAACAGTTTTAATTTTTACGTTTCACTCTGTTTTCTCCTATATGGATACATGTATTTGGAACTCTAAATCAAACACGGTTTGTACTAGCTCTTTGAAACTTGACACAATAAAGTAATTCCAAGTTCTATCTCTATGGTTTGTTTCCTATTGATGTAGCCCTAAGCAGAGAACAGCGCAAATCACTTTCATGGAAAGGGGTTGCCAAGCTTCCAAAAAACTACGAGTTTCCTGAAATCTCAGGACATATTTTTTCACCCAATCTTGATGACACTTTCAGGTAATGATCAGTACCCAATCCCACTTGGCTCACCAAATTTCGTTCTTCTAGGTTAAACCGTTCGTTGGCAGTAACAGATTTAATTTTTAGGTTTCACTCTGTTTTCTCCTACATGGATACATGTATTTGGAACTCTAAATCAAACACGGTTTGTGCTAGCTCTTTGAAACTTGACACAATAAATTGTTCCAAGTTCTGTCTCTATGGTTTGTTTCCTATTGATGTAGCCCTAAGCAGAGACTGGCGCAAATCACTTTCATAGAAAGGTGTTGCCAAGCTTCCAAAAAACTACGTGTTTCCTGAAATCTTAGCAGACATTTTTTCACCCTATCTTGATGACACATTCAGGTAATGATCAGTAACCCAATCCCACTTGGCACACCAAATTTCGTTCTTCTAGGTTAAACCATTCCTTGGCAGTAACAGTTTTAATTTTTAGGTTACACTCTGTTTTCTCCTTTATGGATACATGTAGTTGGAACTCTAAATCAAACTCGGTTTGTGCCAGCTCTTTGAAACTTGACACAATAAGGTACTCCCACGTTCTACCTCTAGGTTTTTTTTCCTATTGATATAGTCCTAAGTAGAGACTGGCGAAAAATCACTTTCATGGAAAGGGGTTGCCAAGCTTCCAAAAAACTACAAGTTTCCTGAAATCTCAGCAAACATTTTTTCACCCAATCTTGATGACACATACATGTCATGATCAGTACACCAATGTCACTTGGCTCACCAAATTTCGTTCTTCTAGGTTAAACCGTTCGTTGGCAGTAACAGTTTTAATTTTTAGGTTTCACTCTGTTTTCTCCAATATAGATACATGTAGTTGGAAGTCTAAATCAAACACGGTTTGTGCTAGCTCTTTGAAACTTGACACAATAAAGTAGTGCCAAGTTCTATCTCTATGGTTTGTTTCCTATTGATGTAGCCCTAAGCAGAGACCGGCGCTAATCACTTTCATGGAAAGGGATTGGGAAGCTTCCAAAAATCTACGAGTTTCCTGAAATTTCAGCACACACTTTTCTCCCAATCTTGATGACACTTACAGGTAATGATCAGTACCCAATGCTACTTGGCTCACCAAATTTCGTTCTTCTAGGTTAAACCGTTCGTTGGCAGTAACAGTTTTAATTTTTACGTTTCACTCTGTTTTCTCCTATATGGATACATGTAGTTGGAACTCTAAATCAAACACGGTTTGCGCTAGCTCTTTAAAATTTGACACAAAAATGTAGTTCCAAGTTCTATCTCTATGGTTTGTTTCTTATTGATGTAGCCATAAGCAGAGAACGGCGCAAATCACTTTCATGGAAAGGGGTTGCCAAGCTTCCAAAAAACTACGAGTTTCCTGAAATCTCAGCACACATTTTTTCACCCAAACTTGATGACACTTTCAGGTAATGATCAGTACCAAATCCCACTTGGCTCACCAGATTTCGTTCTTCTAGGTTCAACCGTTTGTTGGCAGTAACAGTTTTAATTTTTAGGTTTCACTCTGTTTTCTTCTATATGGATACATGTAGTTGGAACTCTAAATCAAACACGGTTTGTGCTAGCTCTTTGAAACTTGACACAATTAAGTAGTTCCAAGTTCTATCTCTATGGTTTGTTTCCTATTGATGTAGCCCTAAGCAGAGACTTGCACAAATCACTTACATGGAAAGGGGTTGCCAAGCTTCCAAAAACTACGAGTTTCCTGAAATCTTAGCAGACATTTTTTCACCTAATCATGATGGCACTTACAGGTAATGATCAGTACCCCAATTCCACTGGGATCACCAAATTTCGTTCTTCTAGGTTAAACCGTTCGTTGGCAGTAACAGTTTTAATTTTTAGGTTTCACTCTGTTTTCTCCTATATGGATACATGTAGTTAGAACTCTAAATCAAATACCGTTTGTGCTAGCTCTTTGAAACTTGACACAATAAAGTATTTCCAAGTTCTATCTCTATGGTTTGTTTCCTATTGATGTATACCTAAGCAGAGACCGGCACAAATCACTTTCATGGAAAGGGGTTGCGAAGCTTCCAAAAATCTACGAGTTTCCTGAAATCTCAGCACACATTTTTCTCCCAATCTTGATGACACTTACAGGTAAAGATCAGTACCCCAATGCCACTTGGCTCACCAAATTTCCTTCTTCTGGTTAAACCGTACGTTGGCAGTAACAGTTTAATTTTTAGGTTTCACTCTGTTTTCTCCTATATGGATACTTGTAGTTAGAACTCTAAATCAAACACGGTTTGTGCTAGCTCTTTGAAACTTCACACAATAAATTAGTTACAAGTTCTATCTCTATGGTTTGTTTCCTATTGATGTAGCCCTAAGCAGAGACCAGCGCAAATCACTTTCATGGAAACGGGTTGCCAAGCTTCCAAAAAACTACGAGTTTCCTGAAGTTGCAGCACACATTTTTACACCCAATCTTGATGACACTTTCAGGTAATGATCAGTACCCCAATCCCACTTGGCTCACCAAATTTCGTTCTTCTAGGTTAAACCGTTCGTTGGCAGTAACAGTTTTAAATTTTAGGTTTCACTCTGTTTTCTCGTATATGGATACATGTAGTTGGAACTCTAAATCAAACACGGTTTGCGCTAGCTCTTGGAAATTTGACACAAAACAGTAGATCCAAGTTCTATCTCTATGGTTTGTTTCTTATTGATGTAGCCCTAAGCATAGAACGGCGCAAATCTCCTTCATGGAAAGGTGTTGCCAAGCTTCCAAAAAACTACGATTTTCCTGAAATCTCAGCACACATTTTTTCACCCAATTTTAATGACACTTCCAGGTAATGATCAGTACCCAATCCCACTTGGCTCACCAGATTTCGTTCTTCTAGGTTCAACCGATGTTGGCAGTAACAGTTTTAATTTTTAGGTTTCACTCTGTTTTCTCCTATATGGATACATGTATTTGGAACTCTAAATCAAACACGGTTTGTACTAGCTCTTTGAAACTTGACAAAATAAAGTAGTTCCAAGTTATATCTCTATGGTTTGTTTCCTATTGATGTAGCCCTAAGTAGAGACAGGCACAAATCACTTTCATGGAAATGGGTTGCGAAGCTTCCAAAAAACTACGAGTTTCCTGAAATCTCAGCACACATTTTTTCTCCCAATCTTGATGACACTTTCAGGTAATGATCAGTACCTGAATGCCACTTGGCTCACCAAATTTCGTTCTTCTAGGTTAAACCATTCATTGGCAGTAACAGTTTTAATTTTTAGGTTTCACTCTGTTTTCTCCTATATGGATACATGTAGTTGGAACTCTAAACCAAACACGGTTTGTACTAGCTCTTTGAAATTGACACAATAAAGTAGTTCCAAGTTCTATCTCTATGGTTTGTTTCCTATTGATGTAGCCCTAAGCAGAGACCGGCGCAAATCACTTTCATGGAAAGGGGTTGCCAAGCTTCCAAAAAACTACGAGTTTCCTGAAATCTCAGCACACATTTTTTCACCCAATCTTGATGACACTTACCTGTCGTGATCAGTACACCAATGTCACTTGGCTCACCAAATTTCGTTCTTCTAGGTTAAACCGTTCGTTGGCAGTAACAGTTTTAATTTTTAGGTTTCACTCTGTTTTCTCCTATGTGGATACATGTAGTTGGAACTCTAAATCAAACACGGTTTGTGCTAGCTCTTTGAAACTTGAAACAATAAAGTAGCTCCAAGTTCTATCTCTATGGTTTGTTTCCTATTGATGTAGCCCTAAGCAGAGACCGGCGCAAATCACTTTCATGGAAAGGGGTTGCCAAGCTTCCAAAAAACTACGAGTTTCCTGAAATCTCAGCACACATTTTTTCACCAAATCTTCATGACACTTACAGGTAATGATCAGTACCCCAGTGCCACTTGGCTCACCAAATTTCGTTCTTCTAGGTTAAACAGTTCGTTGGCAGTAACAGTTTTAATTTTTAGGTTTCACTCGGTTTTCTCCTATATGGATACATGTAGTTGGAACTCTGAATCAAACACGGTATGCGCTAGCTCTTTGAAACTTGACACAAAAAAGTAGTTCCAAGTTCTATATCTATGGTTTGTTTCTTATTGATGTAGCCCTAAGCAGAGAACAGCGCAAATCACTTTCATGGAAAGGGGTTGCCAAGCTTCCAAAAAACTACGAGTTTCCTGAAATCTCAGCACATATTTTTTCACCCAATCTTGATGACACTTTCAGGTAATGATCAGTACCCAATCCCACTTGGCTCACCAAATTTCGTTCTTCTAGGTTAAACCGTTCGTTGGCAGTAACAGTTTTAATTTTTAGGTTTCACTCTGTTTTCTCCTACATGGATACATGTATTTGGAACTCTAAATCAAACACGGTTTGTGCTAGCTCTTTGAAACTTGACACAATAAATTGTTCCAAGTTCTGTCTCTATGGTTTGTTTCCTATTGATGTAGCCCTAAGCAGAGACTGGCGCAAATCACTTTCATAGAAAGGTGTTGCCAAGCTTCCAAAAAACTACGTGTTTCCTGAAATCTTAGCAGACATTTTTTCACCCTATCTTGATGACACATTCAGGTAATGATCAGTAACCCAATCCCACTTGGCACACCAAATTTCGTTCTTCTAGGTTAAACCATTCCTTGGCAGTAACAGTTTTAATTTTTAGGTTACACTCTGTTTTCTCCTTTATGGATACATGTAGTTGGAACTCTAAATCAAACTCGGTTTGTGCCAGCTCTTTGAAACTTGACACAATAAGGTACTCCCACGTTCTACCTCTAGGTTTTTTTTCCTATTGATATAGTCCTAAGTAGAGACTGGCGAAAAATCACTTTCATGGAAAGGGGTTGCCAAGCTTCCAAAAAACTACAAGTTTCCTGAAATCTCAGCAAACATTTTTTCACCCAATCTTGATGACACATACATGTCATGATCAGTACACCAATGTCACTTGGCTCACCAAATTTCGTTCTTCTAGGTTAAACCGTTCGTTGGCAGTAACAGTTTTAATTTTTAGGTTTCACTCTGTTTTCTCCAATATAGATACATGTAGTTGGAAGTCTAAATCAAACACGGTTTGTGCTAGCTCTTTGAAACTTGACACAATAAAGTAGTGCCAAGTTCTATCTCTATGGTTTGTTTCCTATTGATGTAGCCCTAAGCAGAGACCGGCGCTAATCACTTTCATGGAAAGGGATTGGGAAGCTTCCAAAAATCTACGAGTTTCCTGAAATTTCAGCACACACTTTTCTCCCAATCTTGATGACACTTACAGGTAATGATCAGTACCCAATGCTACTTGGCTCACCAAATTTCGTTCTTCTAGGTTAAACCGTTCGTTGGCAGTAACAGTTTTAATTTTTACGTTTCACTCTGTTTTCTCCTATATGGATACATGTAGTTGGAACTCTAAATCAAACACGGTTTGCGCTAGCTCTTTAAAATTTGACACAAAAATGTAGTTCCAAGTTCTATCTCTATGGTTTGTTTCTTATTGATGTAGCCATAAGCAGAGAACGGCGCAAATCACTTTCATGGAAAGGGGTTGCCAAGCTTCCAAAAAACTACGAGTTTCCTGAAATCTCAGCACACATTTTTTCACCCAAACTTGATGACACTTTCAGGTAATGATCAGTACCAAATCCCACTTGGCTCACCAGATTTCGTTCTTCTAGGTTCAACCGTTTGTTGGCAGTAACAGTTTTAATTTTTAGGTTTCACTCTGTTTTCTTCTATATGGATACATGTAGTTGGAACTCTAAATCAAACACGGTTTGTGCTAGCTCTTTGAAACTTGACACAATTAAGTAGTTCCAAGTTCTATCTCTATGGTTTGTTTCCTATTGATGTAGCCCTAAGCAGAGACTTGCACAAATCACTTACATGGAAAGGGGTTGCCAAGCTTCCAAAAACTACGAGTTTCCTGAAATCTTAGCAGACATTTTTTCACCTAATCATGATGGCACTTACAGGTAATGATCAGTACCCCAATTCCACTGGGATCACCAAATTTCGTTCTTCTAGGTTAAACCGTTCGTTGGCAGTAACAGTTTTAATTTTTAGGTTTCACTCTGTTTTCTCCTATATGGATACATGTAGTTAGAACTCTAAATCAAATACCGTTTGTGCTAGCTCTTTGAAACTTGACACAATAAAGTATTTCCAAGTTCTATCTCTATGGTTTGTTTCCTATTGATGTATACCTAAGCAGAGACCGGCACAAATCACTTTCATGGAAAGGGGTTGCGAAGCTTCCAAAAATCTACGAGTTTCCTGAAATCTCAGCACACATTTTTCTCCCAATCTTGATGACACTTACAGGTAAAGATCAGTACCCCAATGCCACTTGGCTCACCAAATTTCCTTCTTCTGGTTAAACCGTACGTTGGCAGTAACAGTTTAATTTTTAGGTTTCACTCTGTTTTCTCCTATATGGATACTTGTAGTTAGAACTCTAAATCAAACACGGTTTGTGCTAGCTCTTTGAAACTTCACACAATAAATTAGTTACAAGTTCTATCTCTATGGTTTGTTTCCTATTGATGTAGCCCTAAGCAGAGACCAGCGCAAATCACTTTCATGGAAACGGGTTGCCAAGCTTCCAAAAAACTACGAGTTTCCTGAAGTTGCAGCACACATTTTTACACCCAATCTTGATGACACTTTCAGGTAATGATCAGTACCCCAATCCCACTTGGCTCACCAAATTTCGTTCTTCTAGGTTAAACCGTTCGTTGGCAGTAACAGTTTTAAATTTTAGGTTTCACTCTGTTTTCTCGTATATGGATACATGTAGTTGGAACTCTAAATCAAACACGGTTTGCGCTAGCTCTTGGAAATTTGACACAAAACAGTAGATCCAAGTTCTATCTCTATGGTTTGTTTCTTATTGATGTAGCCCTAAGCATAGAACGGCGCAAATCTCCTTCATGGAAAGGTGTTGCCAAGCTTCCAAAAAACTACGATTTTCCTGAAATCTCAGCACACATTTTTTCACCCAATGTTAATGACACTTCCAGGTAATGATCAGTACCCAATCCCACTTGGCTCACCAGATTTCGTTCTTCTAGGTTCAACCGATGTTGGCAGTAACAGTTTTAATTTTTAGGTTTCACTCTGTTTTCTCCTATATGGATACATGTATTTGGAACTCTAAATCAAACACGGTTTGTACTAGCTCTTTGAAACTTGACAAAATAAAGTAGTTCCAAGTTATATCTCTATGGTTTGTTTCCTATTGATGTAGCCCTAAGTAGAGACAGGCACAAATCACTTTCATGGAAATGGGTTGCGAAGCTTCCAAAAAACTACGAGTTTCCTGAAATCTCAGCACACATTTTTTCTCCCAATCTTGATGACACTTTCAGGTAATGATCAGTACCTGAATGCCACTTGGCTCACCAAATTTCGTTCTTCTAGGTTAAACCATTCATTGGCAGTAACAGTTTTAATTTTTAGGTTTCACTCTGTTTTCTCCTATATGGATACATGTAGTTGGAACTCTAAACCAAACACGGTTTGTACTAGCTCTTTGAAATTGACACAATAAAGTAGTTCCAAGTTCTATCTCTATGGTTTGTTTCCTATTGATGTAGCCCTAAGCAGAGACCGGCGCAAATCACTTTCATGGAAAGGGGTTGCCAAGCTTCCAAAAAACTACGAGTTTCCTGAAATCTCAGCACACATTTTTTCACCCAATCTTGATGACACTTACCTGTCGTGATCAGTACACCAATGTCACTTGGCTCACCAAATTTCGTTCTTCTAGGTTAAACCGTTCGTTGGCAGTAACAGTTTTAATTTTTAGGTTTCACTCTGTTTTCTCCTATGTGGATACATGTAGTTGGAACTCTAAATCAAACACGGTTTGTGCTAGCTCTTTGAAACTTGAAACAATAAAGTAGCTCCAAGTTCTATCTCTATGGTTTGTTTCCTATTGATGTAGCCCTAAGCAGAGACCGGCGCAAATCACTTTCATGGAAAGGGGTTGCCAAGCTTCCAAAAAACTACGAGTTTCCTGAAATCTCAGCACACATTTTTTCACCAAATCTTCATGACACTTACAGGTAATGATCAGTACCCCAGTGCCACTTGGCTCACCAAATTTCGTTCTTCTAGGTTAAACAGTTCGTTGGCAGTAACAGTTTTAATTTTTAGGTTTCACTCGGTTTTCTCCTATATGGATACATGTAGTTGGAACTCTGAATCAAACACGGTATGCGCTAGCTCTTTGAAACTTGACACAAAAAAGTAGTTCCAAGTTCTATATCTATGGTTTGTTTCTTATTGATGTAGCCCTAAGCAGAGAACAGCGCAAATCACTTTCATGGAAAGGGGTTGCCAAGCTTCCAAAAAACTACGAGTTTCCTGAAATCTCAGCACATATTTTTTCACCCAATCTTGATGACACTTTCAGGTAATGATCCGTACCCAATCCCACTTGGATCACCAGATTTCGTTCTTCTAGGTTCAACCGCATGTTGGCAGTAACAGTTTTAATTTTTAGGTTTCACTCTGTTTTCTCCTATATGGATACATGTAGTTGGAAATCTAAATCAAACAAGGATTGTGCTAGCTCTTTGAAACTTGACACAATAAAGTAGTTCCAAGTTCTATCTCTATGGTTTGTTTCCTATTGATGTAGCCCTAAGCAGAGACTTGCACAAATCACTTTCATGGAAAGGGGTTGCCAAGCTTCCAAAAAACTCCGAGTTTCCTGTAATCTTAGCACACATTTTTTCACCCAATCTTGATGGCACTTACAGGTAATGATCAGTACCCCAATGCCACTAGGCACACCAAATTTCGTTCTTCTAGGTTAAACCTTTCGTTGGCAGTAACAGTTTTAATTTTTAGGTTTCACTCTGTTTTCTCCTGTGTGGATACATGTAGTTGGAACTCTAAATCAAACACGGTTTGTACTAGCTCTTTGAAACTTGACACAATAAAGTAGTTACAAGTTCTATCTCTATGGTTTGTTTCCTATTGATGTAGCCCTAAGCAGAGTCCGGCGCAAATCACTTTAATGGAAAGGGGTTGCCAAGCTTCAAAAAAACTACTAGATTCCTGAAGTCGCAGCTCACATTTTTTCACCCAATCTTGATGACACTTTCAGGTAATGATCAGTACCCATTCTCACTTGGCTCACCAAATTTCGTTCTTCTAGGTTAAACTGTTCGTTGGCAGTAACAGTTTTAATTTTTAGGTTTCACTCTGTTTTCTCCTATATGGATACATGTATTTGGATCTCTAAATCAAACACGGTTTGTACTAGCTCTTTGAAACTTGACACAATAAAGTAGTTCCAAGTTCTGTCTCTATGGTTTGTTTCCTATTGATGTAGCCCTAAGCAGAGACCAGCGCAAAACACTTTCATGGAAAGGGGTTGCCAAGCTTCCAAAAAACTACGAGTTTCCTGAAATCTCAGCACACATTTTTTCACCCAACCTTGATGACACTTTCAGGTAATGATCAGGACCCCAATCCCACTTGGCTCACCAAATTTCGATCTTCTAGGTTAAACTATTGGTTGGCAGTAACAGTTTTTATTTTTAGGTTTCACTCTGTTTTCTCCTATAAGGATACATATACTTGGAAATCTAAATCAAACACGGTTTGTGCTAGCTCTTTGAAACTTGACACAATAAAGTAGTTCCAAGTTCTATCTGTTGGTTTCTTTCTTATTGATGTAGCCCTAAGCAGAGACCTGCGCAAATCACTTTCATTGAAGGTGTTGCCAAGCTTCCAAAAAACTACGAGTTTCCTGAAATCTAAGCACATATTTTTTCACCTAATCTTGATGACACTTACAGGTAATGATCAGTACCCCAATCCCACTTGGCTCACAAAATTTCGATCTTCTAGGTTAAACCGTTCGTAGGCAGTAACAGTTTAAATTTTTAGGTTTCACTCTGTTTTCTCCTATATGGATACATGTAATTGGAACTCTAAATCAAACACGGTTTGTGCTAGCTCTTTGAAACTTGACACAATAATGTAGTTCCAAGTTCTGTCTCTATGGTTTGTTTCTTATTGATGTAGCCCTAAGCAAAGACTGGCGCAAATCACTTTCCTGAAAAGGGGTTGCCAAGCTTCCAAAAAACTACGAGTTTCCTGAAATCTCAGCACACATTTTTTCACCCAATCTTGATGACACTTTCAGGTAATGATCAGTACCCCAATGCCACTTGGCTAACAAAATTTCGTTCTTCTAGGTTAAACCGTTCGTTGGCAGTAACAGTTTTAATTTTTAGATTTCACTCTGTTTTCTCCTATATGGATACATGTAGTTGGAACTCTAAATCAAACACTTTTTGTGCTAGCTATTTGAAACTTGACACAATAAAGTAGTTCCAAGTTCTATCTCTATGGTTTGTTTCCTATTCATGTAGCCCTAGGCACAGACTGGCGCATATCACTTTCATGGAAAGGGGTTGCCAAGCTTCCAAAAAACTTCGAGTTTCCTGAAATCTCAGCATACATTTTTTCACCCAATCTTGATGACACTTTCAGGTAATGATCAGTACCCCAATCCCACTTGGCTCACCAAATTTCGTTCTTCTAGGTTAAACCGTTCTTTGGGAGTAACAGTTTTAATTTTTAGGTTTCACTCTGTTTTCTCCTATAAGGATACATATACTTCGAAGTCTAAATCAAACACGGATTGTGCTAGCTCTTTGAAACTTGACACAATAAAGTAGTTCCAAGTTCTGTCTGTTGGTTTCTTTCCTATTGATGTAGCCCTAAGCAGAGCCTGGCGCAAATCACTTTCATGGAAAGGGGTTGCCAAGCTTCCAAAAAGTACGAGTTTCCTGAAATCTCAGCACACATTCTTTCACCCTATCTTGATGACACTTTCAGGTAATGATCAGTACCTTAAAGCCACTTGACTCACCAAATTTTGTTCTTCTAGGTTAAACCGTTCGTTGGCAGTAACAGTTTTAATTTTTTGGTTTCACTCTGTTTTCTCCTATAAGGATACATATACTTGGAAATCTAAATCAAACACGGTTTGTGCTAGCTCTTTGAAACTTGACACAATAACGTAGTTCCAAGTTTTATCTCTATGGTTTTTTTCCTATTGATGTAGCCCTAAGCAGAGAACGGCGCAAATCACTTTCATGGAAAGGGGTTGCCAAGCTTCCAAAAAACAACGAGTTTCCTGAAATCTCAACACACAATTTTCTCTGAATCTTGATGACACTTACAGGTAATGATCAGTACCCCAATGCCACTTGGCTCACCAAATTTCGTTCTTCTAGGTTAAACCGTTCGTTGGCAGTAACAGTTTTAATTTTTACGTTTCACTCTGTTTTCTCCTATATGGATACATGTATTTGGAACTCTAAATTAAACACGGTTTGCGCTAGCTCTTTGAAACTTGACACAATAAAGTAGTTCCAAGTTCTCTCTCTATGGTTTGTTTCCTATTGATGTATCCCTAAGCAGAGAACGGCGCAAATCACTTTCATGGAAAGGTGTTGCCAAGCTTCCAAAAAACTACGAGTTTCCTGAAATCTCAGCACACATTTTTTCCCCAAATCTTGATGACACTTTCATGTAATGATCAGTACCGCAATGCCACTTGGCTCACCAAATTTCGTTCTTCTAGGTTAAACCGTTCGTTGGCAGTAACAGTTTTAATTTTTAGGTTTCACTCTGTTTTCTCCTATATGGATACATGTAGTTGGAACTCTAAAGAAAACACGGTTTGTGCTAGCTCTTTGAAACTTGACACAATAAAGTAGTTCCAAGTTCTACCACTATGGTTTGTTTCCTATTGATGTAGCCCTAAGGAGAGACTGGCGCAAATCACTTTCATGGAAAGGGGTTGCCAAGCTTCCAAAAAACGATGAGTTTCCTGAAATCTTAGCCCACATTTTTTCACCCAATCTTTATGGCACTTACAGGTAATGATCAGTACCGCAATGCCACTTGGCTCACCAAATTTTGTTCTTCTAGGTTAAACCGTTCGTTGGCAGTAACAGTTTTAATTTTTAGGTTTCACTCGGTTTTCTCCTATATGGATACATGTAGTTGGAACTCTGAATCAAACACCGTTTGCGCTAGCTCTTTGAAACTTGACACAATAAAGTAGTTCCAAGTTCTATATCTATGGTTTGTTTCCTATTTATGTAGCCCTAAGCAGAGAACGGCGCAAATCACTTTCAAGGAAAGGGGTTGCCAAGCTTCCAAAAAACACCGAGTTTCCTGAAATCTCAGCACACATTTTTTCACCCAATCTTGATGACACTTTCAGGTAATGATCAGTACCCAATCCCACTTGGCTCACCAAATTTCGTTCTTCTAGGTTAAACTGTTCATTGGCAGTAACAGTTTTAATTTTTAGGTTTCACTCTGTTTTCTCCTATATGGATACATGTAGTTGGAAATCTAAAGCAAACACGGTTTGTGCTAGCTCTTTGAAACTTGACACAATAAAGTAGTTCCAAGTTCTATCACTATGGTTTGTTTCCTATTGATGTAGCCCTATGCAGAGACTGGCGCAAATCACTTTCATGGAAAGGGGTTGCCAAGCTTTCAAAAAACTACGAGTTTCCTGAAAACTTAGCCCACATTTTTTCACCCAAACTTTATGGCACTTACAGGCAATGATCAGTAGCGCAATGACACTTGACTCACAAAATTTCGTTCTTCTAGGTTAAACCGTTCGTTGGCAGTAACAGTTTTAATTTTTAGGTTTCAATCTCTTTTCTCCTATATGGATACATGTAGTTGGAACACTAAATCAAACACGGTTTGCGCTAGCTCTTTGAAACTTGACAGAATAAAGTAGTTCCAAGTTCTATCTCTATGGTTTGTTTCCTATTGATGTAGCCCTAAGCAGAGAACGGCGCAAATCACTTTCATGGAAAGGGGTTGCCAAGCTTCCAAAAAACAACGAGTTTCCTGAAATCTCAACACACATTTTTTCACCCAATCTTGATGACACTTTCAGGTAATGATGAGTACCCAATCCCACTTGGCTCACCAAATTTCGTTCTTCTAGGTTAAACCGTTCATTGGCAGTAACAGTTTAAATTTTTAGGTTTCACTCTGTTTTCTCCTATATGGATACATGTAGTTGGAACTCTAAATCAAACACGGTTTGTGCTAGGTCTTTGAAACTTGACACAATAAAGTAGTTAAAAGTTCTATCTCTATGGTTTGTTTCCTATTGATGTAGCCCTAAGCAGAGACTGGTGCAAATCACTTTCATGGAAAGGGTTGGCCAAGCTTCCAAAAAACTACGAGTTTCCTGAAATCTCAGCACACATTTTTTCAGCCAATTTTGAAGACACTTTCAGGTAATGATCAGTACCCGAATCCCACTTGGCTCTCCATATTTGGTTCTTCTAGGTTAAACCGTTCGTTGGCAGTAACAGTTTTAATTTTTAGGTTTCACTCTGTTTTCTCCTATTTGGATACATGTATTTTGAACTCAAAATTAGACACGTTTTGTGCTAGCTCTCTGAAACTTGACACAATAAAGTAGTTCCAAGTTCTATCTGTATGGTTTGTTTCCTATTGATGTAGCCCTAAGCAGGGACTGGTGTAAATCACTTTCATGGAAAGGGGTTGCCAAGCTTACAAAAAACTACGAGTTTCCTGAAATCTTAGCACACATTTTTTCACCCAATCTTGATGACACTTACCGGTAATTATCAGTACTGCAATGCCACTTGGCTCACCAAATTTCGTTTTTCTAGGTTAAACCGTTCGTTGGCAGTAACAGTTTTAATATTTAGGTTTCACTCTGTTTTCTCCTATATGGATACATGTAGTTGGAACTCTAAATCAAACACGGTTTGTGCTAGCTCTTTGAAACTTGACACAATAAAGTAGTTCCAAGTTCTGTCTCTATGGTTTGTTTCCCATTGATATAGCCCTAAGCAGAGACCGGCGCAAATCACTTTCATGGAAAGGGCTTGCCAAGCTTCCAAAAAACTAAGAGTTTCGTGAAATCTCAGCACACATTTTTTCACCCAAACTTGATGACACTTACAGGTAATGATCAGTTCCCAAATGCCACTTGGCTCACCAAATTTCGTTCTTCTAGGTTAAACCCTTCGTTGGCAGTAACAGTTTTAATTTTTACGTTTCACTCTGTTTTCTCCTATATGGATACATGTAGTTGGAACTCTAAATCAAACACGGTTTGCGCTAGCTCTTTGAAATTTGACACAAAAAAGTAGTTCCAAATTCTATCTCTATGGTTTGTTTCTTATTTTTGTAGCCCTAAGCAGAGAACGGCGCAAATCTCTTTCATGGAAAGGGGTTGCCAAGCTTCCAAAAAACTACGAGTTTCCTGAACTCTCAGCACACATTTTTTCACCCAATTTTGATGACACTTTCAGGTAATGATCAGTACCCCAATGCCACTTGGCTCACCAAATTTCGTTCTTCTAGGTTAAACCGTTCGTTGGCAGTAACAGTTTTAATTTTTAGGCTACACTCTGTTTTCTCCTATATGGATACATGTAGTTGGAACTCTAAATCAAACACGGTTTGTGCTAGCTCTTTGAAACTTGACACAATAAAGTAGTTCCAAGTTCTATCTCTATGGTTTGTGTCCTATTGATGTAGCCCTAAGCAGAGACTGGCGCAAATCACTTTCATGGAAAGGGGTTGCCAAGCTTCAAAAAAACTACGAGTTTCCTGAAATCTCAGCACACATTTTTTTCAACCTATTTTGATGACACTTTCAGGTAATGATCAGGACCCCAATCCCACTTGGCTCACCAAATATCGTTCTTCTAGGTTAAACCGTTCGTTGGCAGTAACAGTTTAAATTTTTAGGTTTCACTCTGTTTTCTCCTATAACGATACATGTAGTTGGAACTCTAAGTCAAACACGGTTTGTGCTAGCTCTTTGAAACTTGACACAATAAAGTAGTTCTAATTTGTATCTCTATGGCTTGTTTCCTATTGATGTAGCCCTAAGCAGAGACCGGCGCAAATCACTTTCATTGAAGGGGTTGCCAAGCTTCCAAAACACTACGAGTTTCCTGGAATCTAAGCACATATTTTTTCACCTAATCTTGATGACACTTACAGGTAATGATCAGTACCCCAATGCCACTTGGCTCACCAAATTTCGTTCTTCTAGGTTAAACCGTTCGTTGGCAGTAACAGTTTTAATTTTTAGGTTTCACTCGGTTTTCTCGTATATGGATACATGTAGTTGGAACTCTAAATCAAACACGGTTTGTGCTAGCTCTTTGAAACTTGACACAATAAAGTAGTTCCAAGTTCTATCTCTATGGTTTGTTCCCTATTGATGTAGCCCTAAGCAGAGACTGGCGCAAATCACTTTAAGGTAAAGTGGTTGCCAAGCTTCCAAAAAACTTCGAGTTTCCTGAAATCTCAGCACACATTTTTTTCACCCAATCTTGATGACACTTACAGGTAATCATCAGTACCCCAATCCCACTTGGCTCACCTAATTTCATTCTTCTAGGTTAAACCGTTCGTTGGCAGTAACAGTTTTAATTTTTAGGCTTCACTCTGTTTTCTCCTATAAGGATACATGTAGTTGGAACTCTAAATCAAACACGGTTTGTGCTAGCTCTTTGAAACTTGACACAATAAAGTAGTTCCAAGTTCTATCTCTATGGTTTGTTTCCTATTGATGTAGCCCTAAGAGGAGACTGCGCAAATCACTTTCATGGAAAGGGGTTGTCAAGCTTTTAAAAAACTACGAGTTTCCTGAAATCTCAGCACACATTTTTTCCCAGAATCTTGATGACACTTTCAGGTAATGATCAGTACCCCAATGCCACTTGGCTCACCAAATTTCGTTCTTCTAAGTTAAACCATTGGTTGGCAGTAACAGTTTTAATTTTTAGGCTTCACTCTGTTTTCTCCTATAAGGATACATATACTTGGAAATCTAAATCAAACACGGTTTGTGCTAGATCTTTGAAAATTGACAAAATAAAGTAGTTCCAAGTTCTATCTCTATGGTTTGTTTCCTATTGATGTAGCCCTAAGGAGAGACTGGCGCAAATCACTTTCATGAAAAGGGGTTGCCAAGCTTCCAAAAAAACTACGAGTTTCCTGAAATCTCAGCACACATTTTTTCACCCAAACTTGATGACACTTTCAGGTAATGATCAGTACCCCAATGCCACTTGGCTCACAAAATTTCGTTCTTCTTGGTTAAACCGTTCGTTGGCAGTAACAGTTTAAATTTTTAGGTTTCACTCTGTTTTATCCTATATGGATACATGTAGTTGGAAGTCTAAATCAAACACGGTTTGTGCTAGCTCTTTGAAACCTGACACAATAAAGTAGTTCCAAGTTCTATCTCTATGGTTTATTTCCTATTGATGTAGCCCTAAGCAGAGACTGGCGCAAATCACTTTCATGGAAAGGGGTTGCCAAGCTTAAAAAAAAATATGAGTTTCCTGAAATCTCAGCACACATTTTTTTCACCCAATCTTGATGACACTTTCAGGTAATGATCAGTACCCCAATCCCACTTGGCTCACCGAATTTCGTTTTTCTAGCTTAAACCGTTCGTTGGCAGTAACAATTTTAATTTTTAGGTTTCACTCGGTTTTCTCCTATATGGATACATGTAGTTGGAAGTCTAAATCAAACACGGTTTTTGCTAGCTCTTTGAAACTTGACACAATAAAGTAGTTCTAATTTGTATCTCTATGGCTTGTTTCCTATTCATGTAGCCCTAAGCAGAGACTGGCGTAAATCACTTTCATTGAAAGGGGTTGCCAAGCTTCCAAAACCTACGAGTTTCCTTAAATATAAGCACACATTTTTTCACCTAAACACGATGACACTTACAGGTAATGATCAGTACCCAATCCCACTTGGCTCACCGAATTTCGTTCTTCTGGGTTAAACCGTTCGTTGGCAGTAACAGTTTTAATTTTTAGGTTTCACTCGGTTTTCTCCTATATGGATACATGTAGTTGGAACTCTAAATCAAACACGGTTTGTGCTAGCTCTTTGAAACTTGACACAATAAAGTAGTTCCAAGTTCTATCTCTATGGTTTGTTCCCTATTGATGTAGCCCTAAGCAGAGACTGGCGCAAATCACTTTCATGGAAAGGGGTTGCCAAGCTTCCAAAACACTTCGAGTTTCCTGAAATCTCAGCACACATTTTTTTCACCCAATCTTGATGACACTTACAGGTAATGATCATTACCCCAATGCCACTTGGCTAACAAAATTTCGTTCTTCTAGGTTAAACCGTTCGTTGGCAGTAACAGTTTTAATTTTTTGGTTTCACTCTGTTTTCTCCTATATGGATACATGTAGTTGGAACTCTAAATCAAACACGGTTTGTGCTAGCTCTTTGAAACTTGACACAATAAAGTAGTTCCAAGTTCTATCTCTATGATTTGTTTCCTATTGATGTACCCCTAAGCAAAGACTGGCACAAATCACTTTCATGGAAAGGGGTTGCCAAGCTTCAAAAAAACTACGAGTTTCCTGAAATCTCAGCACACATTTTTTTCACCCAATCTTGATGACACTTTCCGGTAATGATCAGTACCCCAATGCCACTTGGCTCACCAAATTTCGTTCTTCTAGGTTAAACCGTTCGTTGGCAGTAACAGTTTTAATTTTTAGGTTTCACTCGGTTTTCTCCTATATGGATACATGTAGTTGGAACTCTAAATCAAACACGGTTTGTGCTAGCTGTTTGAAACTTGACACAATAAAGTAGTTCTAATTTGTATCTCTACGGCTTGTTTCCTACTGATGTAGCCCTAAGCAGAGACCTGCGCAAATCACTTTCATTGAAGGTGTTGCCAAGCTTCCAAAAAACTACGAGTTTCCTGAAATCTAAGCACACATTTTTTCACCTAATCTTGATGACACTTACAGGTAATGATCAGTACCCCAATCCCACTTGGCTCACAAAATTTCGTTTTTCTAGGTTAAACCGTTCGTTGGCAGTAACAGTTTAAATTTTTAGGTTTCACTCTGTTTTCTCCTATATGGATACATGTAATTGGAACTCTAAATCAAACACGGTTTGTGCTAGCTTTTGAAACTTGACACAATAAAGTAGTTCCAAGTTCTGTCTCTATGGTTTGTTTCTTATTGATGTAGCCCTAAGCAAAGACTGGCGCAGATCACTTTCCTGAAAAGGGGTTGCCAAACTTCCAAAAAACTACGAGTTTCCTGAAATGTCAGCACACATTTTTTCCACCCAATCTTGATGACACTTTCAGGTAATGATCAGTACCCCAATGCCACTTGGCTCACAAAATTTCGTTCTTCTAGGTTAAACCGTTCGTTGGCAGTAACAGTTTTAATTTTTAGGTTTCACTCTGTTTTCTCCTATATGGATACATGTAGTTGGAACTCTAAATCAAACACTTTTGTGCTAGCTATTTGAAACTTGACACAATAAAGTAGTTCCAAGTTCTATCTCTATGGTTTGTTTCCTATTCATGTAGCCCTAGGCAGAGACTGGCGCATATCACTTTCATGGAAAGGGGTTGCCAAGCTTCCAAAAAACTTTGAGCTTCCTGAAATCACAGCACACATTTTTTTAACCAATCTTGATGACACTTTCAGGTAATGATCAGTACCCCAATCCAACTTGGCTCACCAAATTTCGTTCTTCTAGGTTATACCGTTCTTTGGCAATAACAGTTTTAATTTTTAGGTTTCCCTCTGTTTTCTCCTATATGGATACATGTAGTTGGAACTCAAAATCAAAGACGGTTTGTTCTAGCTCTTTGAAGCTGGACACACTAAAGTAGTTCCAAGTTCTATCTCTATGGTTTCTTTCCTATTCATGTAGCCCTAAGCAGAGACTGGCGCATGTCACTTTCATGGAAAGGGGTTGCCAAGCTTCCAAAAAACTACGAGTTTCCTGAAATCTCAGCACACATTTTTTTACCCAATCTTGATGGCACATACAGGTAATGATAAGTACCCCAATGCCACTTGGCTCACCAAATTTCGTTCTTCTAGGTTAAACCGTTCGTTGGCAGTAACAGTTTTAATTTTTACGCTTCAGTCTGTTTTCTCCTATATGGATACATGTAGTTGGAACTCTAAATCAAACATGGTTTGTGCTAGCTCTTTGAAACTTGACACAATAATGTAGTTCCAAGTTCTATCTCTATGCTTTGTTTTCTACTGATGTAGCCCTAAGGAAAGATTGGCGCAAATCACTTTCATGGAAAGGGGTTGCCAAGCTTCAAAAAAACTACGAGTTTCCTGAAATCTCAGCACACATTTTTTTCACCCAATCTTGATGACACTTTCAGGTAATGATCAGTACCCCAATCCCACTTGGCTCACCAAATTTCGTTCTTCTATGTTAAACCGTTCGTTGGCAGTAACAGTTTTAATTTTTAGGTTTCACTCTGTTTTCTCCTATATCGATACATGTACTTGGAACTCTAAATCAAACACGGTTTGTGCTAGCTCTTTGAAACTTGAAACAATAAAGTAGTTCCAAGTTGTATCTCTATGGCTTGTTTCCTACTGATGTAGCCCTACGCAGAGACCTGCACAAATCACTTTCATTGAAAGGGGTTGCCAAGCTTCCAAAAATCTACGAGTTTCCTTAAATCTAAGCACACATTTTTTCACCTTATATTGATGACACTTACAGGTAATGATCAGTACCCCAATCCCACTTGGCTCACCTAATTTCGTTCTTCAAGGTTAAACCGTTTGTTGGCAGTAACAGTTTTAATTTTTAGGTTTCACTCGGTTTTCTCCTATATGGATACATGTAGTTGGAACTCTAAATCAAACACGTTTTGTCTAGCTCTTTGAAACTTGACACAATAAAGTAGTTCCAAGTTCTATCTCTATGGTTTGTTTCCTATTGATGTAGCCCTAAGGAGAGACTGGCGCAAATCACTTTCATGGAAAGGGGTTGCCAAGCTTCCAAAAAACTACGAGTTTCCTGAAAACTCAGCACACATTTTTTCACCCAATCTTGATGACACGTTCAGGTAATGATCAGTACCCCAATCCCACTTGGCTAACCAAATTTCGTTCTTCTAGGTTAAACCGTTCTTTGGCAGTAACAGTTTTAATTTTTAGGTTTCCCTCTGTTTTCTCCTATATGGATACATGTAGTTGGAACTCAAAATCAAAGACGGTTTGTTCTAGCTCTTTGAAGCTGGACACACTAAAGTAGTTCCAAGTTCTATCTCTATGGTTTGTTTCCTATTCATGTAGCCCTAAGCAGAGACTGGCGCATGTCACTTTCATGGAAAGGGGTTGCCAAGCTTCCAAAAAACTACGAGTTTCCTGAAATCTCAGCACACATTTTTTTACCCAATCTTGACGGCACATACAGGTAATGATAAGTACCCCAATGCCACTTGGCTCACCAAATTTCGTTCTTCTAGGTTAAACCGTTTGTTGGCAGTAACAGTTTTAATTTTTAGGCTTCACTCTGTTTTCTCCTATAAGGATACATGTAGTTGGAACTCTAAATCAAACACGGTTTGTGCTAGCTCTTTGAAACTTGACACAATAAAGTAGTTCCAAGTTCTATTTCTATGGTTTGTTTCCTATTGATGTAGCCCTAAGCAGAGACTGCGCAAATCACTTTCATGGAAAGTGGTTGTCAAGCTTCCAAAAAACTACGAGTTTCCTGAAATCTCAGCACACATTTTTTCCCAGAATCTTGATGACACTTTCAGGTAATGATCAGTACCCCAATGCCACTTGGCTCACCAAATTTCGTTCTTCTAAGTTAAACCATTGGTTGGCAGTAACAGTTTTAATTTTTAGGCTTCACTCTGTTTTCTCCTATAAGGATACATATACTTGGAAATCTAAATCAAACACGGTTTGTGCTAGATCTTTGAAAATTGACAAAATAAAGTAGTTCCAAGTTCTATCTTTATGGTTTGTTTCCTATTGATGTAGCCCTACGGAGAGACTGGCGCAAATCACTTTCATGAAAAGGGGTTGCCAAGCTTCCAAAAAAACTACGAGTTTCCTGAAATCTCAGCACACATTTTTTTCACCCAATCTTGATGACACTTTCAGGTAATGATCAGTACCCCAATCCCACTTGGCTCACAAAATTTCGTTCTTCTAGGTTAAACCGTTCGTTGGCAGTAACAGTTTAAATTTTTAGGTTTCACTCTGTTTTCTCCTGTATGGATACATGTAATTGGAACTCTAAATCAAACACGGTTTGTGCTAGCTCTTTGAAACTTGACACAATAAAGTTGTTCCAAGTTCTATCTCTATGGTTTGTTTCATATTCATGTAGCCCTAAGGAGAGACTGGCGCAAATCACTTTCATGGAAAGTGGTTGCCAAGCTTCAAAAATAACTACGAGTTTCCTGAAATCTCAGCACACATTTTTTCACCCAATCTTGATTACACTTTCAGGTAATGATCAGTACCCCAATGCCTCTTGGCTCACAAAATTTCGTTCTTCTAGGTTAAACCGTTCGTTGGCAGTAACAGTTTTAATTTTTAGGTTTCACTCGGTTTTCTCCTATATGGATACATGTAGTTGGAACTCTAAATCAAACACGGTTTGTGCTAGCTCTTTGAAACTTGACACACTAAAGTAGTTCCAAGTTCTATCTCTATGGTTTGTTCCCTATTGATGTAGCCCTAAGCAGAGACTGGCGCAAATCACTTTCATGGAAAGGGGTTGCCAAGCTTCCAAAACACTTCGAGTTTCCTGAAATCTCAGCACACATTTTTTTCACCCAATCTTGATGACACTTACAGGTAATGATCAGTACCACAATCCCACTTGGCTCACCAAATTTCGTTCTTCTAGGTTAAACCGTTCGTTGGCAGTAACAGTTTTAATTTTTAGGTTTCACTCTGTTTTCTCCTATATGGATACATGTAGTTGGAACTCTAAATCAAACACGGTTTGTGCTAGCTCATTTAAACTTGAAACAATAAATTAGTTCCAAGTTCTATCTCTATGGTTTGTTTCCTATTGATGTAGACCTAAGCAGAGACTGGCGCAAATCAATTGCATGGAAAGGGGTTGCCAAGCTTCTAAAAAACTACGAGTTTCCTGAAATCTCAGCACACATTTTTTCCCAGAATCTTGATTACACTTTCATGTAATGATCAGGACCCCAATACCACTTGGCTAACAAAATTTCATTCTTCTAGGTTAAACCGTTCGTTGGCAGTAACAGTTTTAATTTTTTTGGTTTCACTCTGTTTTCTCCTATATGGATACATGTAGTTGGAACTCTAAATCAAACACGGTTTGTGCTAGCTCTTTGAAACTTGACACAATAAAGTAGTTCCAAGTTCTATCTCTATGATTTGTTTCCTATTCATGTAGCCCTAGGGAGAGACTGGCGCATATCACTTTCATGGAAAGGGGTTGCCAAGCTTCCAAAAAACTACGAGTTTCCTGAAATCTCAGCACACATTTTTTCACCCAATCTTGATGGCACTTACAGGTAATGATCAGTACCCCAATGCCACTTGGCTCACCAAATTTCGTCCTTCTAGTTTAAACCGATCGTTGGCAGTAACACTTTTAATTTTTAGGCTTCAGTCTGTTTTCTCCTATATGGATACATGTAGTTGGAACTCTAAATCAAACACGGTTTTTGCTAGCTCTTTGAAACTTGACACAATAAAGTAGTTCCAAGTTCTATCTCTACGGTTTGTTTCCTATTGATGTAGCCCTAAGCAGAGACTGGCGCAAATCACTTTCATGCAAAGGGGTTGCCAAGCTTCCAAAAAACTACGAGTTTCCTGAAATCTCAGCACACATTTTTTCACCCAATCTTGATGACACTTTCAGTTAAGGATCAGTACCCCAATCCCAGTTGGCTCACCAAATTTCGTTCTTCTAAGTTAAACCGTTGGTTGGCAGTAACAGTTTAAATTTTTAGGTTTCACTCTGTTTTCTCCTATATGGATACATGTAGTTGGAACTCTAAATCAAACACGGTTTGTGCTAGCTCTTTGAAACTTGACACAATAATGTAGTTCCAAGTTCTATCTCTATGGTTTGTTTCCTATTGATGTAGCCCTAAGAGGAGACTGGCGCAAATCACTTTGAGTGAATGAAGTTGCCAATCTTCCAAAAAACTTCGAGTTTCCTGAAATCTCAGCACACATTTTTTTCACCCAAACTTGATGACACTTACAGGTAATGATCAGTACCACAATGCCACTTGGCTCACCAAATTTCGTTCTTCTAGGTTAAACCGTTCGTTGGCAGTAACAGTTTTAATTTTTAGGTTTCACTCTGTTTTCTCCTATATGGATACATGTAGTTGGAACTCAAAATCAAACACGGTTTGTGCTAGCTCTTTGAAACTTGACACAATAAAGTAGTTCCTAAGCACAGACCCGCACAAATCACTTTCATGGAAAGGGATTGCCAAGCTTCCAAAAAGAACGAGTTTCCTGAAATCTCAGCACACATTTTTTCACCCAATCTTGATGACACTTTCATGTAATGATCAGTACCCCAATGCCACTTGGCTCACCAAATTTCGTTCTTTTATGTTAAATCGTTCGTTGGCAGTATCAGTTTTAATTTTTAGGTTTCACTCTGTTTTCTCCTATAAGGATACATATACATGGAAATCTAAATCAAACACGGTTTGTGCTAGCTCTTTGAAACTTGACACAATAAAGTAGTTCCAAGTTCTATTTCTATGGTTTGTTTCCTATTGATGTAGCCCTAAGGAGAGACTGGCGCAAATCACTTTCATGGAAAGGGGTTGCCAAGCTTCCAAAAAAACTACGAGATTCCTGAAATCAAAGCACACATTTTTTCACCCAATCTTGATGACACTTTCAGGTAATAATCAGTACCCCAATGCCACTTGGTTCACCAAATTACGTTCTTCAGCTTAAACCGTTCTTTAGCATAACAGTTTTAATTTTTACGTTTCACTCTGTTTTCTCCTATATGGATACATGTAGTTGGAAGTCTAAATCAAACACGGTTTGTGCTAGCTCTTTGAAACTTGACACAATAAAGTAGTTTGAAGTTCTATCTGTTGGTTTCTTTCCTATTGATGTAGCCCTAAGCAGAGCCTGGCGCAAATCACTTTCATGGAAAGGGGTTGCCAAGCTTCCAAAAAGTACGAGTTTCCTGAAATCTCAGCATACATTTTTTCACCCTATCTTGATGACACTTACAGGTAATGATCAGTACCCCAATGCCACTTGGCTCACCAAATTTCGTTCTTCTAGGTTAAAGTGTTCGTTGGCAGTAACAGTTTAAATTTTTAGGTTTCACTCTGTTTTCTCCTATATGGATACATGTAGTTGGAACTCTATATCAAACAAGGTTTGTGCTAGCTCTTTGACTTGACACAATAAAGTAGTTTCAAGTTCTATCTCTATGGTTTGTTTCCTATTGATGTAGCCCTAAGCAGAGAGTGGCGCAAATCACTTTCATGGAAAGGGTTTGCCAAGCTTCCAAAAAACTACGAGTTTCTTGAAATCTCAGCACACATTTTTTCCCCCAATCTTGATGACACTTTCAGGTAATGATCAGTTCCCCAATCTCACTTGGCTCACCAAATTTCGTTCTTCTAGGTTAAACCGTTCGTCAGCAGTAACCGTTTTAATTTTTGGGCTTCACTCTGTTTTCCCCTATATGGATACATGTAGTTGGAACTCTAAATCAAGCACGGTTTGTGCTAGTTCTTTGAAACTTGACACAATAAAGTAGTTCCAAGTTCTATCTCTATGGTTTGTTTCCTATTAATGTAGCCCTAAGCACAGACCGGCGCAAATCACTTTCATGGAAAGAGGTTGCCAAGCTTCCAAAAAGTAGGAGTTTCCTGAAATCTCAACACACATTTTTTTCACCCAATCTTGATGGCAATTTCAGGTAATGATCAGTACCCCAATCCCACTTGGCTCACCAAATTTCGTTCTTCTAGGTTATACTGTTCGTTGGCAGTAACAGTTTTAATTTTTAGGCTTCACTCTGTTTTCTCCTATATGGATACAGGTAGTTGGAACTCTAAATCAACACGGTTGGTGCTAGCTGTTTGAAACTTGACACAATAAAGTAGTTCCAAGTTCTAACTCTATGGTTTGTTTCCTATTGATGTAGCCCTAAGCACAGACCGGCGCAAATCACTTTCATGGAAAGGGGTTGCCAAGCTTCCAAAAAACTACGAGTTTCCTGAAATCTCAGCACACATTTTTTCACCCAATCTTGATGCCACTTACAGGTAATGATCAGTACCCCAATGCCACTTGGCTCACCAAATTTCGTTCTCCTAGGTTAAACCGTTCGTTGGCAGTAACAGTTTTAATTTTTAGGTTTCACTCTGTTTTCTCCTATATGGATATATGTAGTTGGAACTCTAAATCAAACACGGTTTGTGCTAGCTCTTTGAAACTTGACACAATAAAGTAGTTCCAAGTTCTATTTCTATGGTTTGTTTCCTATTGATGTAGCCCTAAGGAGAGACTGGCGCAAATCACTTTCATGAAAAGGGGTTGACAAGCTTCCAAAAAAACTACGAGTTTCCTGAAATCTAAGCACACATTTTTTCAACCAATCTTGATGACACTTTCAGGTAATAATCAGTACCCCAATGCCACTTGGTTCACCAAATTTCGTTCTTCAGGTTAAACCGTTCGTTGGCATAACAGTTTTAATTTTTAGGTTTCACTCTGTTTTCTCCTATATGGATACATGTAGTTGGAAGTCTAAATCAAACACGGTTTGTGCTAGCTCTTTGAAACTTGACACAATAAAGTAGTTCCAAGTTGTATCTGTTGGTTTCTTTCCTATTGATGTAGCCCTAAGCAGAGCCTGGCGCAAATAACTTTCATGGAAAGGGGTTGCCAAGCTTCCAAAAAGTACGAGTTTCCTGAAATCTCAGCACACATTTTTTTACCCTATCTTGATGACACTTTCAGGTAATGATCAGTACCACAATCCTAGTTGGCTCACCAAAATTCGTTCTTCTAGGTTAAACCTTTCGTTGGCAATAACAGTTTTAATTTTTAGGCTTCACTCTGTTTTCTTCTATATGGATACATATAGTTGGAACTCTAAATCAAACAAGGTTTGTGCTAGCTCTTTGACTTGACACAATAAAGTAGTTTCAAGTTCTATCTCTATGGTTTGTTTCCTATTGATGTAGCCCTAAGCAGAGAGTGGCGCAAATCACTTTCATGGAAAGGATTTGCCAAGCTTCCAAAAAACTACGAGTTTCTTGAAATCTCAGCACACATTTTTTCCCCCAATCTTGATGACATTTTCAGGTAATGATCAGTACCCCAATCTCACTTGGCTCACCAAATTTCGTTCTTGTAGGTTAAACCATTCGTCGGCAGTAACCGTTTTAATTTTTGGGCTTCACACTGTTTTCTCTTATATGGATACATGCAGTTGGAACTCTAAATCAAACACGGTTTGTGCTAGCTCTTTGAAACTTGACACAATAAAGTAGTTCCAAGTTCTATCTCTATGGTTTGTTTCCTATTCATGTAGCCCTAAGCAGAGACTGGCGCAAATCACTTTCATGGAAAGGGGTTGCCAAGCTTCCAAAAAGTAAGAGTTTCCTGAAATCTCAGCACATATTTTTTCACCCAATCTTGATGGCACTTTCAGGTAATGATCAGTACCCCAATCCCACTTGGCTCACCAAATTTCGTTCTTCTAGGTTATACTGTTCGTTGGCAGTAACTGTTTTAATTTTTAGGTTTCACTCTGTTTTCCCCTATATGGATACATGTAGTTGGAACTCTAAATCAAACACGGTTTGTGCTAGCTCTTTGAAACTTGACACCATAAAGTAGTTCCAAGTTCTATCTCTATGGTTTGTTTCCTATTGCTCTAGCCCTAAGCAGAGCCTGGCACAAATCACTTTCATGGAAAGGGTTTGCCAAGCTTCCAAAAAGTACGAGGTTCCTGAAATCTCAGCACACATTTTTTCAACCTATCTTGATGACACTTTCAGGTAATGATCAGCACCCCAATCCCACTTGGCTCACCAAATTTCGTTCTTCTACGTTAAACCGTTCGTTGGCAGTAACAGTTTTAATTTTTAGGCTTCACTCTGTTTTCTCCTATATGGATACATGTAGTTGGAACTCTAAATCAGACACGGTTTGTGCTAGCTCTTTGAAACTTGACACAATAAAGTAGTTCCTAGTTCTATCTCTATGGTTTGTTTCCTATTGGTGTAGCCCTAAGCAGAGACTGACGTAAATCACTTTCATGGAAAGGGGTTGCCAAGCTTCCAAAAAACTACGAGTTTCCTGAAATCTCAGCACACATTTTTTCACCCAATCTTGATGACACTTTCAGGTAATGGTCAGTACCCCAATCCCACTTGGCTCACCTAATTTCGTTCTTCTAGGTTATACCGTTCGTTGGCAGTAACAGTTTTAATTTTTAGGTTTCACTCTGTTTTCTCCTATATGGATACATGTAGTTGGAACTCTAAATCAAACACGGTTTGTACTAGCTCTTTGAAACTTGACACAATAAAGTAGTTCCAAGTTATATCTCTTTGGTTTGTTTCCTATTGATGTAGCCCTAAGTAGAGACAGGCACAAATCACTGTCATGGAAATGGGTTGAGAAGCTTCCAAAAAACTACGAGTTTCCTGAAATCTCAGCACACATTTTTTCTCCCAATCTTGATGACACTTTCAGGTAATGATCAGTACCCCAATGCCACTTGGCTCACCAAATTTCGTTCTTCTAGGTTAAACCATTCATTGGCAGTAACAGTTTTAATTTTTAGGTTTCACTCTGTTTTCTCCTATATGGATACATGTAGTTGGAACTCTAAACCAAACACGGTTTGTACTAGCTCTTTGAAATTGACACAATAAAGTAGTTCCAAGTTCTATCTCTATGGTTTGTTTCCTATTGATGTAGCCCTAAGCAGAGACCGGCGCAAATCACTTTCATGGAAAGGGGTTGCCAAGCTTCCAAAAAACTACGAGTTTCCTGAAATCTCAGCACACATTTTTTCACCCAATCTTGATGACACTTACCTGTCATGATCAGTACACCAATGTCACTTGGCTCACCAAATTTCGTTCTTCTAGGTTAAACCGTTTGTTGGCAGTAACAGTTTTAATTTTTAGGTTTCACTCTGTTTTCTCCTATGTGGATACATGTAGTTGGAACTCTAAATCAAACACGGTTTGTGCTAGCTCTTTGAAACTTGAAACAATAAAGTAGCTCCAAGTTCTATCTCTATGGTTTGTTTCCTATTGATGTAGCCCTAAGCAGAGACCGGCGCAAATCACTTTCATGGAAAGGGGTTGCCAAGCTTCCAAAAAACTACTAGTTTCCTGAAATCTCAGCACGCATTTTTTCACCAAATCTTCATGACACTTACAGGTAATGATCAGTACCCCAGTGCCACTTGGCTCACCAAATTTCGTTCTTCTAGGTTAAACAGTTCGTTGGCAGTAACAGTTTTAATTTTTAGGTTTCACTCGGTTTTCTCCTATATGGATACATGTAGTTGGAACTCTGAATCAAACACGGTTTGCGCTAGCTCTTTGAAACTTGACACAAAAAAGTAGTTCCAAGTTCTATATCTATGGTTTGTTTCTTATTGATGTAGCCCTAAGCAGAGAACAGCGCAAATCACTTTCATGGAAAGGGGTTGCCAAGCTTCCAAAAAACTACGAGTTTCCTGAAATCTCAGCACATATTTTTTCACCCAATCTTGATGACACTTTCAGGTAATGATCCGTACCCAATCCCACTTGGATCACCAGATTTCGTTCTTCTAGGTTCAACCGCATGTTGGCAGTAACAGTTTTAATTTTTAGGTTTCACTCTGTTTTCTCCTATATGGATACATGTAGTTGGAAATCTAAATCAAACAAGGATTGTGCTAGCTCTTTGAAACTTGACACAATAAAGTAGTTCCAAGTTCTATCTCTATGGTTTGTTTCCTATTGATGTAGCCCTAAGCAGAGACTTGCACAAATCACTTTCATGGAAAGGGGTTGCCAAGCTTCCAAAAAACTCCGAGTTTCCTGTAATCTTAGCACACATTTTTTCACCCAATCTTGATGGCACTTACAGGTAATGATCAGTACCCCAATGCCACTAGGCACACCAAATTTCGTTCTTCTAGGTTAAACCTTTCGTTGGCAGTAACAGTTTTAATTTTTAGGTTTCACTCTGTTTTCTCCTGTGTGGATACATGTAGTTGGAACTCTAAATCAAACACGGTTTGTACTAGCTCTTTGAAACTTGACACAATAAAGTAATTACAAGTTCTATCTCTATGGTTTGTTTCCTATTGATGTAGCCCTAAGCAGAGACCGGCGCAAATCACTTTAATGGAAAGGGGTTGCCAAGCTTCAAAAAAACTACTAGTTTCCTGAAGTCGCAGCTCACATTTTTTCACCCAATCTTGATGACACTTTCAGGTAATGATCAGTACCCATTCTCACTTGGCTCACCAAATTTCGTTCTTCTAGGTTAAACTGTTCGTTGGCAGTAACAGTTTTAATTTTTAGGTTTCACTCTGTTTTCTCCTATATGGATACATGTATTTGGATCTCTAAATCAAACACGGTTTGTACTAGCTCTTTGAAACTTGACACAATAAAGTAGTTCCAAGTTCTGTCTCTATGGTTTGTTTCCTATTGATGTAGCCCTAAGCAGAGACCAGCGCAAAACACTTTCATGGAAAGGGGTTGCCAAGCTCCCAAAAAACTACGAGTTTCCTGAAATCTCAGCACACATTTTTTCAGCCAACCTTGATGACACTTTCAGGTAATGATCAGGACCCCAATTCCACTTGGCTCACCAAATTTCGAACTTCTAGGTTAAACTATTGGTTGGCAGTAACAGTTTTTATTTTTATGTTTCACTCTGTTTTCTCCTATAAGGATACATATACTTGGAAATCTAAATCAAACACGGTTTGTGCTAGCTCTTTGAAACTTGACACAATAAAGTAGTTCCAAGTTCTATCTGTTGGTTTCTTTCTTATTGATGTAGCCCTAAGCAGAGACCTGCGCAAATCACTTTCATTGAAGGTGTTGCCAAGCTTCCAAAAAACTACGAGTTTCCTGAAATCTAAGCACACATTTTTTCACCTAATCTTGATGACACTTACAGGTAATGATCAGTACCCCAATCCCACTTGGCTCACAAAATTTCGTTCTTCTAGGTTAAACCGTTCGTAGGCAGTAACAGTTTAAATTTTTAGGTTTCACTCTGTTTTCTCCTATATGGATACATGTAATTGGAACTCTAAATCAAACACGGTTTGTGCTAGCTCTTTGAAACTTGACACAATAATGTAGTTCCAAGTTCTGTCTCTATGGTTTGTTTCTTATTGATGTAGCCCTAAGCAAAGACTGGCGCAAATCACTTTCCTGAAAAGGGGTTGCCAAGCTTCCAAAAAACTACGAGTTTCCTGAAATCTCAGCACACATTTTTTCACCCAATCTTGATGACACTTTCAGGTAATGATCAGTACCCCAATGCCACTTGGCTAACAAAATTTCGTTCTTCTAGGTTAAACCGTTCGTTGGCAGTAACAGTTTTAATTTTTAGATTTCACTCTGTTTTCTCCTATATGGATACATGTAGTTGGAACTCTAAATCAAACACTTTTTGTGCTAGCTATTTGAAACTTGACACAATAAAGTAGTTCCAAGTTCTATCTCTATGGTTTGTTTCCTATTCATGTAGCCCTAGGCACAGACTGGCGCATATCACTTTCATGGAAAGGGGTTGCCAAGCTTCCAAAAAACTTCGAGTTTCCTGAAATCTCAGCATACATTTTTTCACCCAATCTTGATGACACTTTCAGGTAATGATCAGTACCCCAATCCCACTTGGCTCACCAAATTTCGTTCTTCTAGGTTAAACCGTTCTTTGGGAGTAACAGTTTTAATTTTTAGGTTTCACTCTGTTTTCTCCTATAAGGATACATATACTTCGAAGTCTAAATCAAACACGGATTGTGCTAGCTCTTTGAAACTTGACACAATAAAGTAGTTCCAAGTTCTATCTGTTGGTTTCTTTCCTATTGATGTAGCCCTAAGCAGAGCCTGGCGCAAATCACTTTCATGGAAAGGGGTTGCCAAGCTTCCAAAAAGTACGAGTTTCCTGAAATCTCAGCACACATTCTTTCACCCTATCTTGATGACACTTTCAGGTAATGATCAGTACCTTAAAGCCACTTGACTCACCAAATTTTGTTCTTCTTGGTTAAACCGTTCGTTGGCAGTAACAGTTTTAATTTTTTGGTTTCACTCTGTTTTCTCCTATAAGGATACATATACTTGGAAATCTAAATCAAACACGGTTTGTGCTAGCTCTTTGAAACTTGACACAATAACGTAGTTCCAAGTTTTATCTCTATGGTTTTTTTCCTATTGATGTAGCCCAAAGGAGAGACTGGCGCAAATCACTTTCATGGAAAGGGGTTGCCAAGCTTCCAAAAAACTTCGAGTTTCCTGAAATCTCAGCACACATTTTTTCACCCAATCTTGATGACACTTTCAGGTAATGATCAGTACCCCAATCCCACTTGGCTCACCGAATTTCGTTCTTCTGGGTTAAACCGTTCGTTGGCAGTAACAGTTTTAATTTTTAGGTTGCACTCGGTTTTCTCCTATATGGATACATGTAGTTGGAACTCTAAATCAAACACGGTTTGTGCTAGCTCTTTGAAACTTGACACAATAAAGTAGTTCCTAGTTCTATCTCTATGGATTGTTCCCTATTGATGTAGCCCTAAGCAGAGACTGGCGCATATCACTTTCATGGAAAGGGGTTGCCAAGCTTCCAAAACACTTCGAGTTTCCTGAAATCTCAGCACACATTTTTTCAGCCAATTTTGAAGACACTTTCAGGTAATGATCAGTACCCGAATCCCACTTGGCTCACCATATTTGGTTCTTCTAGGTTAAACCGTTCGTTGGCAGTAACAGTTTTAATTTTTAGGTTTCACTCTGTTTTCTCCTATTTGGATACATGTATTTTGAACTCAAAATTAGACACGTTTTGTGCTAGCTCTCTGAAACTTGACACAATAAAGTAGTTCCAAGTTCTATCTGTATGGTTTGTTTCCTATTGATGTAGCCCTAAGCAGGGACTGGTGCAAATCACTTTCATGGAAAGGGGTTGCCAAGCTTCCAAAAAACTACGAGTTTCCTGAAATCTTAGCACACATTTTTTCACCCAATCTTGATGACACTTACCGGTAATTATCAGTACTGCAATGCCACTTGGCTCACCAAATTTCGTTTTTCTAGGTTAAACCGTTCGTTGGCAGTAACAGTTTTAATATTTAGGTTTCACTCTGTTTTCTCCTATATGGATACATGTAGTTGGAACTCTAAATCAAACACGGTTTGTGCTAGCTCTATGAAACTTGACACAATAAAGTAGTTCCAAGTTCTGTCTCTATGGTTTGTTTCCCATTGATATAGCCCTAAGCAGAGACCGGCGCAAATCACTTTCATGGAAAGGGCTTGCCAAGCTTCCAAAAAACTAAGAGTTTCGTGAAATCTCAGCACACATTTTTTCACCCAAACTTGATGACACTTACAGGTAATGATCAGTACCCAAATGCCACTTGGCTCACCAAATTTCGTTCTTCTAGGTTAAACCCTTCGTTGGCAGTAACAGTTTTAATTTTTACGTTTCACTCTGTTTTCTCCTATATGGATACATGTAGTTGGAACTCTAAATCAAACACGGTTTGCGCTAGCTCTTTGAAATTTGACACAAAAAAGTAGTTCCAAATTCTATCTCTATGGTTTGTTTCTTATTTTTGTAGCCCTAAGCAGAGAACGGCGCAAATCTCTTTCATGGAAAGGGGTTGCCAAGCTTCCAAAAAACTACGAGTTTCCTGAACTCTCAGCACACATTTTTTCACCCAATTTTGATGACACTTTCAGGTAATGATCAGTACCCAATCCCACTTGGCTCACCAGATTTCTTTCTTCTAGGTTCAACCGCTTGTTGGTAGTAACATTTTAATTTTTAGGTTTCACTGTGTTTTCTCCTGTATGGATACATGTAGTTGGAACTCTAAATCAAACACGGTTTGTGCTAGCTCTTTGAAACTTGACACAATAAAGTAGTTCCAAGTTCTATCTGTATGGTTTGTTTCCTATTGATGTAGCCCTAAGCAGAGACTGGTGCAAATCACTTTCATGGAAAGGGGTTGCCAAGCTTTCAAAAAACTACGAGTTTCCTGAAATCTCAGCACATAATTTTTCAACCAAACTTGATGACACTTTTAGGTAACGATCAGTACACCAATGCCACTTGGCTCACCAAATTTCGTTCTTCTAGGTTAAACCGTTCGTTGGCAGTAACAGTTTTAATTTTTAGGTTTCACTCTGTTATCTCCTATATGGATGAATGTAGTTGGAACTCTAAATCAAACACGGTTTGCGCTAGCTCTTTGAAACTTGACACAATAAAGTAGTTCCAAGTTCTATCTCTATGGTTTGTTTCCTATTGATGTAGCCCTAAGTAGAGACAGGCGCAAATCACTTTCTTGGAAATGGGTTGCGAAGCTTCCAAAAAACTACGAGTTTAATGAAATCTCAGCACACATTTTTTCTCCCAATCTTGATGACACTTACAGGTAATGATCAGTACCCCAATGCCACTTGGCTCACCAAATTTCGTTCTTCTAGGTTAAACCGTTCGTTGGCAGTAACAGTTTTAATTTTTAGGCTACACTCTGTTTTCTCCTATATGGATACATGTAGTTGGAACTATAAATCAAACACGGTTTGTGCTAGCTCTTTGAAACTTGACACAATAAAGTAGTTTCAAGTTCTATCTCTATGGTTTGTGTCCTATTGATGTAGCCCTAAGCAGAGACTGGCGCAAATCACTTTCATGGAAAGGGGTTGCCAAGCTTCAAAAAAACTACGAGTTTCCTGAAATCTCAGCACACATTTTTTCCCCCAATCTTGATGACACTTTCAGGTAATGATCAGTACCCCAATCCCACTTGGCTCACCAAATTTCGATCTTCTAGGTTTAACCGTTCTTTGACTGTATCAGTTTTAATTTTTAGGTTTCACTCTGTTTTCTCCTATATGGATACATGTATTTGGAACTCTAAATCACACACGGTTTGTGCTAGCTCTTTGAAACTGGACACAATAAAGTAGTTCCAAGTTCTATCTCTATGGTTTGTTTCCTATTAATGTAGCCCTAAGCACAGACCGGCACACATCACTTTCATGGAAAGGGATTGCCAAGCTTCCAAACAGTACGAGTTTCCTGAAATCTCAGCACACATTTTTTCACCCAATCTTGATGACACTTTCAGGTAATTATCAGTACCCCAATGCCACTTGACTCACCAAATTTCGTTCTTCTAGGTTAAACCGTTCGTTGGCAGTAACAGTTTTAATTTTTAGGTTTCACTCTGTTTTCTCCTATAAGGATACATGTAGTTGGAACTCTAAATCAAAGACGGTTTGTTCTAGGTCTTTGAAACTTGACACAATAAAGTAGTTCCAAGTTCTATCTGCATGGTTTGTTTCCTATTGATGTAGCCCTAAGCAGAGACTGGTGCAAATCACTTTCAGGGAAAGGGGTTGCCAAGCTTCCAAAAAACTTCGAGTTTCCTGAAATCTCAGCACACATTTTTTTCATCCAATCTTGATGACACTTACAGGTAATGATCAGGACCCCAATCCCACTTGGCTCACCAAATTTCGATCTTCTAGGTTAAACTATTGGTTGGCAGTAACAGTTTTTATTTTTAGGTTTCACTCTGTTTTCTCCTATAAGGATACATATACTTGGAAATCTAAATCAAACACGGTTTGTGCTAGCTCTTTGAAACTTGACACAATAAAGTAGTTCCAAGTTCTATCTGTTGGTTTCTTTCTTATTGATGTAGCCCTAAGCAGAGCCTGGCACAAATCACTTTCATGGAAAGGGGTTGCCAAGCTTCCAAAAAGTACGAGTTTCCTGAAATCTCAGCACACATTCTTTCACCCTATCTTGATGACACTTTCAGGTAATGATCAGTACCCCAATGCCACTTGGCTCACCAAATTTCATTCTTCTAGGTTAAACCGTTCGTTGGCAGTAACAGTTTTAATTTTTAGGCTACACTCTGTTTTCTCCTATATGGATACATGTATTTGGAACTCTAAATCAAACACGGTTTGTGCGAGCTCTTTGAAACTTGACACAATAAAGTAGTTTCAAGTTCTATCTCTATGGTTTGTTTCCTATTGATGTAGCCCTAAGCAGAGACTGGCGCAAATCACTTTCATGGAAAGGGGTTGCCAAGCTTCCAAAAAACTACAAGGTTCCTGAAATCTCAGAACACATTTTTTCCCCCAATCTTGATGACACTTTCAGGTAATGATCAGTACCCCAATCCCACTTGGCTAACCAAATTTCGTTCTTCTAAGTTAAACCTTTGGTTTTCAGTAACAGTTTTAATTTTTAGGTTTCACTCTGTTTTCTCCTATAAGGATACATATACTTCGAAGTCTAAATCAAACACGGATTGTGCTAGCTCTTTGAAACTTGACACAATAAAGTAGTTCCAAGTTCTATCTGTTGGTTTCTTTCCTATTGATGTAGCCCTAAGCAGAGCCTGGCGCAAATCACTTTCATGGAAAGGGGTTGCCAAGCTTCCAAAAAACTACGAGTTTCCTGAAATCTCAGCACACATTTTTTCCCAGAATCTTGATGACACTTTCAGGTAATGATCAGGACGCCAATCCCACTTGGCTCACCAAATTTCGTTCTTCTAGGTTAAACCGTTCGTTGGCAGTAACAGTTTTAATTTTTACGCTTCAGTCTGTTTTCTCCTATATGGATACATGTAGTTGGAACTCTAAATCAAACACGGTTTTTGCTAGCTCTTTGAAACTTGACACAATAAAGTAGTTCCAAGTTCTATCTCTATGGTTTGTTTCTTATTGATGTAACCCTAAGCAAAGACTGGCGCAAATCACTTTCATGGAAAGTGGTTGCTAAACTTCCAAAAAACTTGGAGTTTCCTGAAATCTCAGCACACATTTTTTTCAACCTATTTTGATGACACTTTCAGGTAATGATCAGGACCCCAATCCCACTTGGCTCACCAAATATCGTTCTTCTAGGTTAAACCGTTCGTTGGCAGTAACAGTTTAAATTTTTAGGTTTCACTCTGTTTTCTCCTATAACGATACATGTAGTTGGAACTCTAAGTCAAACACGGTTTGTGCTAGCTCTTTGAAACTTGACACAATAAAGTAGTTCTAATTTGTATCTCTATGGCTTGTTTCCTATTGATGTAGCCCTAAGCAGAGACCGGCGCAAATCACTTTCATTGAAAGGGGTTGCCAAGCTTCCAAAACACTACGAGTTTCCTGGAATCTAAGCACACATTTTTTCACCTAATCTTGATGACACTTACAGGTAATGATCAGTACCCCAATGCCACTTGGCTCACCAAATTTCGTTCTTCTAGGTTAAACCGTTCGTTGGCAGTAACAGTTTGAATTTTTTTGGTTTCACTCTGTTTTCTCCTATATGGATACATGTAGTTGGAACTCTAAATCAAACACGGTTTGTGCTAGCTCTTTGAAACTTGACACAATAAAGTAGTTCCAAGTTCTATCTCTATGGTTTGTTCCCTATTGATGTAGCCCTAAGCAGAGACTGGCGCAAATCACTTTAAAGTAAAGTGGTTGCCAAGCTTCCAAAAAACTTCGAGTTTCCTGAAATCTCAGCACACATTTTTTTCACCCAATCTTGATGACACTTACAGGTAATCATCAGTACCCCAATCCCACTTGGCTCACCTAATTTCATTCTTCTAGGTTAAACCGTTCGTTGGCAGTAACAGTTTTAATTTTTAGGCTTCACTCTGTTTTCTCCTATAAGGATACATGTAGTTGGAACTCTAAATCAAACACGGTTTGTGCTAGCTCTTTGAAACTTGACACAATAAAGTAGTTCCAAGTTCTATCTCTATGGTTTGTTTCCTATTGATGTAGCCCTAAGAGGAGACTGCGCAAATCACTTTCATGGAAAGGGGTTGTCAAGCTTTTAAAAAACTACGAGTTTCCTGAAATCTCAGCACACATTTTTTCCCAGAATCTTGATGACACTTTCAGGTAATGATCAGTACCCCAATGCCACTTGGCTCACCAAATTTCGTTCTTCTAAGTTAAACCATTGGTTGGCAGTAACAGTTTTAATTTTTAGGCTTCACTCTGTTTTCTCCTATAAGGATACATATACTTGGAAATCTAAATCAAACACGGTTTGTGCTAGATCTTTGAAAATTGACAAAATAAAGTAGTTCCAAGTTCTATCTCTATGGTTTGTTTCCTATTGATGTAGCCCTAAGGAGAGACTGGCGCAAATCACTTTCATGAAAAGGGGTTGCCAAGCTTCCAAAAAAACTACGAGTTTCCTGAAATCTCAGCATACATTTTTTCACCCAATCTTGATGGCACTTACAGGTAATGATCAGTACACCAGTGCCACTTGGCTCACCAAATTACGTTCTTCTAGGTTAAACCGTTCATTGGCAGTAACAGTTTTAATTTTTAGGTTTCACTCTGTTTTCTCCTATATGGATACATGTAGTTGGAACTCTAAATCAAACACGGTTTGTGCTAGCTCTTTGAAACTTGACACAATAAAGTAGTTCCAAGTTCTATCTCTATGGTTTGTTCCCAATTGATGTAGCCCTAAGCAGAGACTGGCACTAATCTCTTTCATGGAAAGGGGTTGCCAAGCTTCCAAAAAACTACAAGTTTCCTGAAATCTCAGCACACATTTTTTCACCCAATCTTGATTGCACTTACAGGTAATGATCATTACCCCAATGCCACTTAGCTCACCAAATTTCGTTCTTCTAGGTTAAACCGCTTGTTGGCAGTAACAGTTCTAATTTTTAGATTTCACTCTGTTTTCTCCTATATGGATACATGTAGTTGGAACTCTAAATCAAACACGGTTTGTGCTAGCGCTTTGAAACTTGACACAATAAAGTAGTTCCAAGTTCTATCTCTATGGTTTGTTTCCTATTAATGTTGCCTAAAGCACAGACCGGCGCAAATCACTTTCATGGAAAGGGTTTGCCAAGCTTCCAAAACCTACGAGTTTCCTTAAATATAAGCACACATTTTTTCACCTAAACACGATGACACTTACAGGTAATGATCAGTACCCCAATCCCACTTGGCTCACCGAATTTCGTTCTTCTGGGTTAAACCGTTCGTTGGCAGTAACAGTTTTAATTTTTAGGTTTCACTCGGTTTTCTCCTATATGGATACTTGTAGTTGGAACTCTAAATCAAACACGGTTTGTGCTAGCTCTTTGAAACTTGACACAATAAAGTAGTTCCAAGTTCTATCTCTATGGTTTGTTCCCTATTGATGTAGCCCTAAGCAGAGACTGGCGCAAATCACTTTCATGGAAAGGGGTTGCCAAGCTTCCAAAACACTTCGAGTTTCCTGAAATCTCAGCACACATTTTTTTCACCCAATCTTGATGACACTTACAGGTAATGATCATTACCCCAATGCCACTTGGCTAACAAAATTTCGTTCTTCTAGGTTAAACCGTTCGTTGGCAGTAACAGTTTTAATTTTTTGGTTTCACTCTGTTTTCTCCTATATGGATACATGTAGTTGGAACTCTAAATCAAACACGGTTTGTGCTAGCTCTTTGAAACTTGACACAATAAAGTAGTTCCAAGTTCTATCTCTATGATTTGTTTCCTATTGATGTACCCCTAAGCAAAGACTGGCACAAATCACTTTCATGGAAAGGGGTTGCCAAGCTTCAAAAAAACTACGAGTTTCCTGAAATCTCAGCACACATTTTTTTCACCCAATCTGGATGACACTTTCCGGTAATGATCAGTATCCCAATCCCACTTGGCTCACCAAATTTCGTTCTTCTAGGTTAAACCGTTCGTTGGCAGTAACAGTTTTAATTTTTAGGTTTCACTCGGTTTTCTCCTATATGGATACATGTAGTTGGAACTCTAAATCAAACACGGTTTGTGCTAGCTGTTTGAAACTTGACACAATAAAGTAGTTCTAATTTGTATCTCTACGGCTTGTTTCCTACTGATGTAGCCCTAAGCAGAGACCTGCGCAAATCACTTTCATTGAAGGTGTTGCCAAGCTTCCAAAAAACTACGAGTTTCCTGAAATCTAAGCACACATTTTTTCACCTAATCTTGATGACACTTACAGGTAATGATCAGTACCCCAATCCCACTTGGCTCACAAAATTTCGTTTTTCTAGGTTAAACCGTTCGTTGGCAGTAACAGTTTAAATTTTTAGGTTTCACTCTGTTTTCTCCTATATGGATACATGTAATTGGAACTCTAAATCAAACACGGTTTGTGCTAGCTTTTGAAACTTGACACAATAAAGTAGTTCCAAGTTCTGTCTCTATGGTTTGTTTCTTATTGATGTAGCCCTAAGCAAAGACTGGCGCAAATCACTTTCCTGAAAAGGGGTTGCCAAACTTCCAAAAAACTACGAGTTTCCTGAAATGTCAGCACACATTTTTTCCACCCAATCTTGATGACACTTTCAGGTAATGATCAGTACCCCAATGCCACTTGGCTCACAAAATTTCGTTCTTCTAGGTTAAACCGTTCGTTGGCAGTAACAGTTTTAATTTTTAGGTTTCACTCTGTTTTCTCCTATATGGATACATGTAGTTGGAACTCTAAATCAAACACTTTTGTGCTAGCTATTTGAAACTTGACACAATAAAGTAGTTCCAAGTTCTATCTCTATGGTTTGTTTCCTATTCATGTAGCCCTAGGCAGCGACTGGCGCATATCACTTTCATGGAAAGGGGTTGCCAAGCTTCCAAAAAACTTCGAGCTTCCTGAAATCACAGCACACATTTTTTCACCCAATCTTGATGACACTTTCAGGTAATGATCAGTACCCCAATCCAACTTGGCTCACCAAATTTCGTTCTTCTAGGTTATACCGTTCTTTGGCAATAACAGTTTTAATTTTTAGGTTTCCCTCTGTTTTCTCCTATATGGATACATGTAGTTGGAACTCAAAATCAAAGACGGTTTGTTCTAGCTCTTTGAAGCTGGACACACTAAAGTAGTTCCAAGTTCTATCTCTATGGTTTCTTTCCTATTCATGTAGCCCTAAGCAGAGACTGGCGCATGTCACTTTCATGGAAAGGGGTTGCCAAGCTTCCAAAAAACTACGAGTTTCCTGAAATCTCAGCACACATTTTTTTACCCAATCTTGATGGCACATACAGGTAATGATAAGTACCCCAATGCCACTTGGCTCACCAAATTTCGTTCTTCTAGGTTAAACCGTTCGTTGGCAGTAACAGTTTTAATTTTTACGCTTCAGTCTGTTTTCTCCTATATGGATACATGTAGTTGGAACTCTAAATCAAACACAGTTTGTGCTAGCTCTTTGAAACTTGACACAATAATGTAGTTCCAAGTTCTATCTCTATGCTTTGTTTTCTACTGATGTAGCCCTAAGGAAAGATTGGCGCAAATCACTTTCATGGAAAGGGGTTGCCAAGCTTCAAAAAAACTACGAGTTTCCTGAAATCTCAGCACACATTTTTTTCACCCAATCTTGATGACACTTTCAGGTAATGATCAGTACCCCAATCCCACTTGGCTCACCAAATTTCGTTCTTCTAGGTTAAACCGTTCGTTGGCAGTAACAGTTTTAATTTTTAGGTTTCACTCGGTTTTCTCCTATATGGATACATGTAGTTGGAACTCTAAATCAACCACGGTTTGTGCTAGCTCTTTGAAACTTGACACAATAAAGTAGTTCTAATTTGTATCTCTATGGCTTGTTTCCTACTGATGTAGCCCTAAGCAGAGACCTGCACAAATCACTTTCATTGAAAGGGGTTGCCAAGCTTCCAAAAATCTACGAGTTTCCTTAAATCTAAGCACACATTTTTTCACCTTATATTGATGACACTTACAGGTAATGATCAGTACCCCAATCCCACTTGGCTCACCTAATTTCGTTCTTCAAGGTTAAACCGTTTGTTGGCAGTAACAGTTTTAATTTTTAGGTTTCACTCGGTTTTCTCCTATATGGATACATGTAGTTGGAACTCTAAATCAAACACGTTTTGTCTAGCTCTTTGAAACTTGACACAATAAAGTAGTTCCAAGTTCTATATCTATTGTTTGTTTCCTATTGATGTAGCCCTAAGAGGAGACTGGCGCAAATCACTTTCAGTGAATGGAGTTGCCAAGCTTCCAAAAAACTTCGAGTGTCCTGAAATCTCAGCACACATTTTTTTCACCCAATCTTGATGACACTTACAGGTAATGATCAGTACCCCAATGCCACTTGGCTCACCAAATTTCGTTCTTCTAGGTTAAACCGTTCGTTGGCTGTAACAGTTTTAATTTTTAGGTTTCACTCTGTTTTCTCTTATATGGATACATGTATTTGGAACTCTAAATCAAACACGGTTTGTGCTAGCTCTTTAAAACTTGACACAATAAAGTAGTTCCAAGTTCTATCTCTATGGTTTGTTTCCTATTGATGTAGCCCTAAGGAGAGACTGGCGCAAATCACTTTCATGGAAAGGGGTTGCCAAGCTTCCAAAAAACTACGAGTTTCCTGAAATCTCAGCACACATTTTTTCACCCAATCTTGATGACACGTTCAGGTAATGATCAGTACCCCAATCCCACTTGGCTCACCAAATTTCGTTCTTCTAGGTTAAACCGTTTGTTGGCAGTAACAGTTTTAATTTTTAGCCTTCACTCTGTTTTCTCCTATAAGGATACATGTAGTTGGAACTCTAAATCAAACACGGTTTGTGCTAGCTCTTTGAAACTTGACACAATAAAGTAGTTCCAAGTTCTATTTCTATGGTTTGTTTCCTATTGATGTAACCCTAAGCAGAGACTGCGCAAATCACTTTCATGGAAAGGGGTTGTCAAGCTTCCAAAAAACTACGAGTTTCCTGAAATCTCAGCACACATTTTTTCCCAGAATCTTGATGACACTTTCAGGTAATGATCAGTACCCCAATGCCACTTGGCTCACCAAATTTCGTTCTTCTAAGTTAAACCATTGGTTGGCAGTAACAGTTTTAATTTTTAGGCTTCACTCTGTTTTCTCCTATAAGGATACATATACTTGGAAATCTAAATCAAACACGGTTTGTGCTAGATCTTTGAAAATTGACAAAATAAAGTAGTTCCAAGTTCTATCTTTATGGTTTGTTTCCTATTGATGTAGCCCTATCTAGAGACTGGCGCAAATCACTTTCATGAAAAGGGGTTGCCAAGCTTCCAAAAAAACTACGAGTTTCCTGAAATCTCAGCACACATTTTTTTCACCCAATCTTGATGACACTTTCAGGTAATGATCAGTACCCCAATCCCACTTGGCTCACAAAATTTCGTTCTTCTACGTTAAACCGTTCGTTGGCAGTAACAGTTTAAATTTTTAGGTTTCACTCTGTTTTCTCCTATATGGATACATGTAATTGGAACTCTAAATCAAACACGGTTTGTGCTAGCTCTTTGAAACTTGACACAATAAAGTAGTTCCAAGTTCTATCTCTATGGTTTGTTTCATATTCATGTAGCCCTAAGGAGAGACTGGCGCAAATCACTTTCATGGAAAGTGGTTGCCAAGCTTCCAAAATAACTACGAGTTTCCTGAAATCTCAGCACACATTTTTTCACCCAATCTTGATTACACTTTCAGGTAATGATCAGTACCCCAATGCCTCTTGGCTCACAAAATTTCGTTCTTCTAGGTTAAACCGTTCATTGGCAGTAACAGTTTTAATTTTTAGGTTTCACTCGGTTTTCTCCTATATGGATACATGTAGTTGGAACTCTAAATCAAACACGGTTTGTGCTAGCTCTTTGAAACTTGACACACTAAAGTAGTTCCAAGTTCTATCTCTATGGTTTGTTCCCTATTGATGTAGCCCTAAGCAGAGACTGGCGCAAATCACTTTCATGGAAAGGGGTTGCCAAGCTTCCAAAACACTTCGAGTTTCCTGAAATCTCAGCACACATTTTTTTCACCCAATCTTGATGACACTTACAGGTAATGATCAGTACCACAATCCCACTTGGCTCACCAAATTTCGTTCTTCTAGGTTAAACCGTTCGTTGGCAGTAACAGTTTTAATTTTTAGGTTTCACTCTGTTTTCTCCTATATGGATACATGTAGTTGGAACTCTAAATCAAACACGGTTTGTGCTAGCTCATTGAAACTTGAAACAATAAATTAGTTCCAAGTTCTATCTCTATGGTTTGTTTCCTATTGATGTAGACCTAAGCAGAGACTGGCGCAAATCAATTGCATGGAAAGGGGTTGCCAAGCTTCTAAAAAACTACGAGTTTCCTGAAATCTCAGCACACATTTTTTCCCAGAATCTTGATTACACTTTCATGTAATGATCAGGACCCCAATACCACTTGGCTAACAAAATTTCGTTCTTCTAGGTTAAACCGTTCGTTGGCAGTAACAGTTTTAATTTTTTTGGTTTCACTCTGTTTTCTCCTATATGGATACATGTAGTTGGAACTCTAAATCAAACACGGTTTGTGCTAGCTCTTTGAAACTTGACACAATAAAGTAGTTCCAAGTTCTATCTCTATGATTTGTTTCCTATTCATGTAGCCCTAGGGAGAGACTGGCGCATATCACTTTCATGGAAAGGGGTTGCCAAGCTTCCAAAAAACTACGAGTTTCCTGAAATCTCAGCACACATTTTTTCACCCAATCTTGATGGCACTTACAGGTAATGATCAGTACCCCAATGCCACTTGGCTCACCAAATTTCGTCCTTCTAGTTTAAACCGATCGTTGGCAGTAACAGTTTTAATTTTTAGGCTTCAGTCTGTTTTCTCCTATATGGATACATGTAGTTGGAACTCTAAATCAAACACGGTTTTTGCTAGCTCTTTGAAACTTGACACAATAAAGTAGTTCCAAGTTCTATCTCTACGGTTTGTTTCCTATTGATGTAGCCCTAAGCAGAGACTGGCGCAAATCACTTTCATGCAAAGGGGTTGCCAAGCTTCCAAAAAACTACGAGTTTCCTGAAATCTCAGCACACATTTTTTCACCCAATCTTGATGACACTTTCAGTTAAGGATCAGTACCCCAATCCCAGTTGGCTCACCAAATTTCGTTCTTCTAAGTTAAACCGTTGGTTGGCAGTAACAGTTTAAATTTTTAGGTTTCACTCTGTTTTCTCCTATATGGATACATGTAGTTGGAACTCTAAATCAAACACGGTTTGTGCTAGCTCTTTGAAACTTGACACAATAATGTAGTTCCCAGTTCTATCTCTATGGTTTGTTTCCTATTGATGTAGCCCTAAGAGGAGACTGGCGCAAATCACTTTCAGTGAATGAAGTTGCCAATCTTCCAAAAAACTTCGAGTTTCCTGAAATCTCAGCACACATTTTTTTCACCCAAACTTGATGACACTTACAGGTAATGATCAGTACCCCAATGCCACTTGGCTCACCAAATTTCGTTCTTCTAGGTTAAACCGTTCGTTGGCAGTAACAGTTTTAATTTTTAGGTTTCACTCTGTTTTCTCCTATATGGATACATGTAGTTGGAACTCTAAATCAAACACGGTTTGTGCTAGCTCTTTGAAACTTGACACAATAAAGTAGTTCCTAAGCACAGACCCGCACAAATCACTTTCATGGAAAGGGATTGCCAAGCTTCCAAAAAGAACGAGTTTCCTGAAATCTCAGCACACATTTTTTCACCCAATCTTGATGACACTCTCATGTAATGATCAGTACCCCAATGCCACTTGGCTCACCAAATTTCGTTCTTTTATGTTAAATCGTTCGTTGGCAGTATCAGTTTTAATTTTTAGGTTTCACTCTGTTTTCTCCTATAAGGATACATATACATGGAAATCTAAATCAAACACGGTTTGTGCTAGCTCTTTGAAACTTGACACAATAAAGTAGTTCCAAGTTCTATTTCTATGGTTTGTTTCCTATTGATGTAGCCCTAAGGAGAGACTGGCGCAAATCACTTTCATGGAAAGGGGTTGCCAAGCTTCCAAAAAAATTACGAGATTCCTGAAATCAAAGCACACATTTTTTCACCCAATCTTGATGACACTTTCAGGTAATAATCAGTACCCCAATGCCACTTGGTTCACCAAATTACGTTCTTCAGCTTAAACCGTTCTTTAGCATAACAGTTTTAATTTTTAGGTTTCACTCTGTTTTCTCCTATATGGATACATGTAGTTGGAAGTCTAAATCAAACACGGTTTGTGCTAGCTCTTTGAAACTTGACACAATAAAGTAGTTTGAAGTTCTATCTGTTGGTTTCTTTCCTATTGATGTAGCCCTAAGCAGAGCCTGGCGCAAATCACTTTCATGGAAAGGGGTTGCCAAGCTTCCAAAAAGTACGAGTTTCCTGAAATCTCAGCATACATTTTTTCACCCTATCTTGATGACACTTACAGGTAATGATCAGTACCCCAATGCCACTTGGCTCACCAAATTTCGTTCTTCTAGGTTAAAGTGTTCGTTGGCAGTAACAGTTTCAATTTTTAGGTTTCACTCTGTTTTCTCCTATATGGATACATGTAGTTGGAACTCTATATCAAACAAGGTTTGTGCTAGCTCTTTGACTTGACACAATAAAGTAGTTTCAAGTTCTATCTCTATGGTTTGTTTCCTATTGATGTAGCCCTAAGCAGAGACTGGCGCAAATCACTTTCATGGAAAGGGGTTGCCAAGCTTCCAAAACACTTCGAGTTTCCTGAAATCTCAGCACACATTTTTTTCACCCAATCTTGATGACACTTACAGGTAATGATCAGTACCACAATCCCACTTGGCTCACCAAATTTCGTTCTTCTAGGTTAAACCGTTCGTTGGCAGTAACAGTTTTAATTTTTAGGTTTCACTCTGTTTTCTCCTATATGGATACATGTAGTTGGAACTCTAAATCAAACACGGTTTGTGCTAGCTCATTGAAACTTGAAACAATAAATTAGTTCCAAGTTCTATCTCTATGGTTTGTTTCCTATTGATGTAGACCTAAGCAGAGACTGGCGCAAATCAATTGCATGGAAAGGGGTTGCCAAGCTTCTTAAAAACTACGAGTTTCCTGAAATCTCAGCACACATTTTTTCCCAGAATCTTGATTACACTTTCATGTAATGATCAGGACCCCAATACCACTTGGCTAACAAAATTTCGTTCTTCTAGGTTAAACCGTTCGTTGGCAGTAACAGTTTTAATTTTTTTGGTTTCACTCTGTTTTCTCCTATATGGATACATGTAGTTGGAACTCTAAATCAAACACGGTTTGTGCTAGCTCTTTGAAACTTGACACAATAAAGTAGTTCCAAGTTCTATCTCTATGATTTGTTTCCTATTCATGTAGCCCTAGGGAGAGACTGGCGCATATCACTTTCATGGAAAGGGGTTGCCAAGCTTCCAAAAAACTACGAGTTTCCTGAAATCTCAGCACACATTTTTTCACCCAATCTTGATGGCACTTACAGGTAATGATCAGTACCCCAATGCCACTTGGCTCACCAAATTTCGTCCTTCTAGTTTAAACCGATCGTTGGCAGTAACAGTTTTAATTTTTAGGCTTCAGTCTGTTTTCTCCTATATGGATACATGTAGTTGGAACTCTAAATCAAACACGGTTTTTGCTAGCTCTTTGAAACTTGACACAATAAAGTAGTTCCAAGTTCTATCTCTACGGTTTGTTTCCTATTGATGTAGCCCTAAGCAGAGACTGGCGCAAATCACTTTCATGCAAAGGGGTTGCCAAGCTTCCAAAAAACTACGAGTTTCCTGAAATCTCAGCACACATTTTTTCACCCAATCTTGATGACACTTTCAGTTAAGGATCAGTACCCCAATCCCAGTTGGCTCACCAAATTTCGTTCTTCTAAGTTAAACCGTTGGTTGGCAGTAACAGTTTAAATTTTTAGGTTTCACTCTGTTTTCTCCTATATGGATACATGTAGTTGGAACTCTAAATCAAACACGGTTTGTGCTAGCTCTTTGAAACTTGACACAATAATGTAGTTCCCAGTTCTATCTCTATGGTTTGTTTCCTATTGATGTAGCCCTAAGAGGAGACTGGCGCAAATCACTTTCAGTGAATGAAGTTGCCAATCTTCCAATAAACTTCGAGTTTCCTGAAATCTCAGCACACATTTTTTTCACCCAAACTTGATGACACTTACAGGTAATGATCAGTACCCCAATGCCACTTGGCTCACCAAATTTCGTTCTTCTAGGTTAAACCGTTCGTTGGCAGTAACAGTTTTAATTTTTAGGTTTCACTCTGTTTTCTCCTATATGGATACATGTAGTTGGAACTCTAAATCAAACACGGTTTGTGCTAGCTCTTTGAAACTTGACACAATAAAGTAGTTCCTAAGCACAGACCCGCACAAATCACTTTCATGGAAAGGGATTGCCAAGCTTCCAAAAAGAACGAGTTTCCTGAAATCTCAGCACACATTTTTTCACCCAATCTTGATGACACTCTCATGTAATGATCAGTACCCCAATGCCACTTGGCTCACCAAATTTCGTTCTTTTATGTTAAATCGTTCGTTGGCAGTATCAGTTTTAATTTTTAGGTTTCACTCTGTTTTCTCCTATAAGGATACATATACATGGAAATCTAAATCAAACACGGTTTGTGCTAGCTCTTTGAAACTTGACACAATAAAGTAGTTCCAAGTTCTATTTCTATGGTTTGTTTCCTATTGATGTAGCCCTAAGGAGAGACTGGCGCAAATCACTTTCATGGAAAGGGGTTGCCAAGCTTCCAAAAAAATTACGAGATTCCTGAAATCAAAGCACACATTTTTTCACCCAATCTTGATGACACTTTCAGGTAATAATCAGTACCCCAATGCCACTTGGTTCACCAAATTACGTTCTTCAGCTTAAACCGTTCTTTAGCATAACAGTTTTAATTTTTAGGTTTCACTCTGTTTTCTCCTATATGGATACATGTAGTTGGAAGTCTAAATCAAACACGGTTTGTGCTAGCTCTTTGAAACTTGACACAATAAAGTAGTTTGAAGTTCTATCTGTTGGTTTCTTTCCTATTGATGTAGCCCTAAGCAGAGCCTGGCGCAAATCACTTTCATGGAAAGGGGTTGCCAAGCTTCCAAAAAGTACGAGTTTCCTGAAATCTCAGCATACATTTTTTCACCCTATCTTGATGACACTTACAGGTAATGATCAGTACCCCAATGCCACTTGGCTCACCAAATTTCGTTCTTCTAGGTTAAAGTGTTCGTTGGCAGTAACAGTTTCAATTTTTAGGTTTCACTCTGTTTTCTCCTATATGGATACATGTAGTTGGAACTCTATATCAAACAAGGTTTGTGCTAGCTCTTTGACTTGACACAATAAAGTAGTTTCAAGTTCTATCTCTATGGTTTGTTTCCTATTGATGTAGCCCTAAGCAGAGACTGGCGCAAATCACTTTCATGGAAAGGGGTTGCCAAGCTTCCAAAACACTTCGAGTTTCCTGAAATCTCAGCACACATTTTTTTCACCCAATCTTGATGACACTTACAGGTAATGATCAGTACCACAATCCCACTTGGCTCACCAAATTTCGTTCTTCTAGGTTAAACCGTTCGTTGGCAGTAACAGTTTTAATTTTTAGGTTTCACTCTGTTTTCTCCTATATGGATACATGTAGTTGGAACTCTAAATCAAACACGGTTTGTGCTAGCTCATTGAAACTTGAAACAATAAATTAGTTCCAAGTTCTATCTCTATGGTTTGTTTCCTATTGATGTAGACCTAAGCAGAGACTGGCGCAAATCAATTGCATGGAAAGGGGTTGCCAAGCTTCTTAAAAACTACGAGTTTCCTGAAATCTCAGCACACATTTTTTCCCAGAATCTTGATTACACTTTCATGTAATGATCAGGACCCCAATACCACTTGGCTAACAAAATTTCGTTCTTCTAGGTTAAACCGTTCGTTGGCAGTAACAGTTTTAATTTTTTTGGTTTCACTCTGTTTTCTCCTATATGGATACATGTAGTTGGAACTCTAAATCAAACACGGTTTGTGCTAGCTCTTTGAAACTTGACACAATAAAGTAGTTCCAAGTTCTATCTCTATGATTTGTTTCCTATTCATGTAGCCCTAGGGAGAGACTGGCGCATATCACTTTCATGGAAAGGGGTTGCCAAGCTTCCAAAAAACTACGAGTTTCCTGAAATCTCAGCACACATTTTTTCACCCAATCTTGATGGCACTTACAGGTAATGATCAGTACCCCAATGCCACTTGGCTCACCAAATTTCGTCCTTCTAGTTTAAACCGATCGTTGGCAGTAACAGTTTTAATTTTTAGGCTTCAGTCTGTTTTCTCCTATATGGATACATGTAGTTGGAACTCTAAATCAAACACGGTTTTTGCTAGCTCTTTGAAACTTGACACAATAAAGTAGTTCCAAGTTCTATCTCTACGGTTTGTTTCCTATTGATGTAGCCCTAAGCAGAGACTGGCGCAAATCACTTTCATGCAAAGGGGTTGCCAAGCTTCCAAAAAACTACGAGTTTCCTGAAATCTCAGCACACATTTTTTCACCCAATCTTGATGACACTTTCAGTTAAGGATCAGTACCCCAATCCCAGTTGGCTCACCAAATTTCGTTCTTCTAAGTTAAACCGTTGGTTGGCAGTAACAGTTTAAAATTTAGGTTTCACTCTGTTTTCTCCTATATGGATACATGTAGTTGGAACTCTAAATCAAACACGGTTTGTGCTAGCTCTTTGAAACTTGACACAATAATGTAGTTCCAAGTTCTATCTCTATGGTTTGTTTCCTATTGATGTAGCCCTAAGAGGAGACTGGCGCAAATCACTTTCAGTGAATGAAGTTGCCAATCTTCCAAAAAACTTCGAGTTTCCTGAAATCTCAGCACACATTTTTTTCACCCAAACTTGATGACACTTACAGGTAATGATCAGTACCCCAATGCCACTTGGCTCACCAAATTTCGTTCTTCTAGGTTAAACCGTTCGTTGGCAGTAACAGTTTTAATTTTTAGGTTTCACTCTGTTTTCTCCTATATGGATACATGTAGTTGGAACTCTAAATCAAACACGGTTTGTGCTAGCTCTTTGAAACTTGACACAATAAAGTAGTTCCTAAGCACAGACCCGCACAAATCACTTTCATGGAAAGGGATTGCCAAGCTTCCAAAAAGAACGAGTTTCCTGAAATCTCAGCACACATTTTTTCACCCAATCTTGATGACACTTTCATGTAATGATCAGTACCCCAATGCCACTTGGCTCACCAAATTTCGTTCTTTTATGTTAAATCGTTCGTGGGCAGTATCAGTTTTAATTTTTAGGTTTCACTCTGTTTTCTCCTATAAGGATACATATACATGGAAATCTAAATCAAACACGGTTTGTGCTAGCTCTTTGAAACTTGACACAATAAAGTAGTTCCAAGTTCTATTTCTATGGTTTGTTTCCTATTGATGTAGCCCTAAGGAGAGACTGGCGCAAATCACTTTCATGGAAAGGGGTTGCCAAGCTTCCAAAAAAACTACGAGATTCCTGAAATCAAAGCACACATTTTTTCACCCAATCTTGATGACACTTTCAGGTAATAATCAGTACCCCAATGCCACTTGGTTCACCAAATTACGTTCTTCAGCTTAAACCGTTCTTTAGCATAACAGTTTTAATTTTTAGGTTTCACTCTGTTTTCTCCTATATGGATACATGTAGTTGGAAGTCTAAATCAAACACGGTTTGTGCTAGCTCTTTGAAACTTGACACAATAAAGTAGTTTGAAGTTCTATCTGTTGGTTTCTTTCCTATTGATGTAGCCCTAAGCAGAGCCTGGCGCAAATCACTTTCATGGAAAGGGGTTGCCAAGCTTCCAAAAAGTACGAGTTTCCTGAAATCTCAGCATACATTTTTTCACCCTATCTTGATGACACTTACAGGTAATGATCAGTACCCCAATGCCACTTGGCTCACCAAATTTCGTTCTTCTAGGTTAAAGTGTTCGTTGGCAGTAACAGTTTAAATTTTTAGGTTTCACTCTGTTTTCTCCTATATGGATACATGTAGTTGGAACTCTATATCAAACAAGGTTTGTGCTAGCTCTTTGACTTGACACAATAAAGTAGTTTCAAGTTCTATCTCTATGGTTTGTTTCCTATTGATGTAGCCCTAAGCAGAGAGTGGCGCAAATCACTTTCATGGAAAGGGTTTGCCAAGCTTCCAAAAAACTACGAGTTTCTTGAAATCTCAGCACACATTTTTTCCCCCAATCTTGATGACACTTTCAGGTAATGATCAGTTCCCCAATCTCACTTGGCTCACCAAATTTCGTTCTTCTAGGTTAAACCGTGGTCAGCAGTAACCGTTTTAATTTTTGGGCTTCACTCTGTTTTCCCCTATATGGATACATGTAGTTGGAACTCTAAATCAAGCACGGTTTGTGCTAGTTCTTTGAAACTTGACACAATAAAGTAGTTCCAAGTTCTATCTCTATGGTTTGTTTCCTATTAATGTAGCCCTAAGCACAGACCGGCGCAAATCACTTTCATGGAAAGAGGTTGCCAAGCTTCCAAAAAGTAGGAGTTTCCTGAAATCTCAACACACATTTTTTTCACCCAATCTTGATGGCAATTTCAGGTAATGATCAGTACCCCAATCCCACTTGGCTCACCAAATTTCGTTCTTCTAGGTTATACTGTTCGTTGGCAGTAACAGTTTTAATTTTTAGGCTTCACTCTGTTTTCTCCTATATGGATACAGGTAGTTGGAACTCTAAATCAACACGGTTGGTGCTAGCTGTTTGAAACTTGACACAATAAAGTAGTTCCAAGTTCTAACTCTATGGTTTGTTTCCTATTGATGTGGCCCTAAGCACAGACCGGCGCAAATCACTTTCATGGAAAGGGGTTGCCAAGCTTCCAAAAAACTACGAGTTTCCTGAAATCTCAGCACACATTTTTTCACCCAATCTTGATGCCACTTACAGGTAATGATCAGTACCCCAATGCCACTTGGCTCACCAAATTTCGTTCTCCTAGGTTAAACCGTTCGTTGGCAGTAACAGTTTTAATTTTTAGGTTTCACTCTGTTTTCTCCTATATGGATATATGTAGTTGGAACTCTAAATCAAACACGGTTTGTGCTAGCTCTTTGAAACTTGACACAATAAAGTAGTTCCAAGTTCTATTTCTATGGTTTGTTTCCTATTGATGTAGCCCTAAGGAGAGACTGGCGCAAATCACTTTCATGAAAAGGGGTTGACAAGCTTCCAAAAAAACTACGAGTTTCCTGAAATCTAAGCACACATTTTTTCAACCAATCTTGATGACACTTTCAGGTAATAATCAGTACCCCAATGCCACTTGGTTCACCAAATTTCGTTCTTCAGGTTAAACCGTTCGTTGGCATAACAGTTTTAATTTTTAGGTTTCACTCTGTTTTCTCCTATATGGATACATGTAGTTGGAAGTCTAAATCAAACACGGTTTGTGCTAGCTCTTTGAAACTTGACACAATAAAGTAGTTCCAAGTTGTATCTGTTGGTTTCTTTCCTATTGATGTAGCCCTAAGCAGAGCCTGGCGCAAATAACTTTCATGGAAAGGGGTTGCCAAGCTTCCAAAAAGTACGAGTTTCCTGAAATCTCAGCACACATTTTTTTACCCTATCTTGATGACACTTTCAGGTAATGATCAGTACCACAATCCTAGTTGGCTCACCAAAATTCGTTCTTCTAGGTTAAACCTTTCGTTGGCAGTAACAGTTTTAATTTTTAGGCTTCACTCTGTTTTCTTCTATATGGATACATATAGTTGGAACTCTAAATCAAACAAGGTTTGTGCTAGCTCTTTGACTTGACACAATAAAGTAGTTTCAAGTTCTATCTCTATGGTTTGTTTCCTATTGATGTAGCCCTAAGCAGAGAGTGGCGCAAATCACTTTCATGGAAAGGATTTGCCAAGCTTCCAAAAAACTACGAGTTTCTTGAAATCTCAGCACACATTTTTTCCCCCAATCTTGATGACATTTTCAGGTAATGATCAGTACCCCAATCTCACTTGGCCCACCAAATTTCGTTCTTCTAGGTTAAACCATTCGTCGGCAGTAACCGTTTTAATTTTTGGGCTTCACACTGTTTTCTCTTATATGGATACATGCAGTTGGAACTCTAAATCAAACACGGTTTGTGCTAGCTCTTTGAAACTTGACACAATAAAGTAGTTCCAAGTTCTATCTCTATGGTTTGTTTCCTATTCATGTAGCCCTAAGCAGAGACTGGCGCAAATCACTTTCATGGAAAGGGGTTGCCAAGCTTCCAAAAAGTAAGAGTTTCCTGAAATCTCAGCACATATTTTTTCACCCAATCTTGATGGCACTTTCAGGTAATGATCAGTACCCCAATCCCACTTGGCTCACCAAATTTCGTTCTTCTAGGTTATACTGTTCGTTGGCAGTAACTGTTTTAATTTTTAGGTTTCACTCTGTTTTCCCCTATATGGATACATGTAGTTGGAACTCTAAATCAAACACGGTTTGTGCTAGCTCTTTGAAACTTGACACCATAAAGTAGTTCCAAGTTCTATCTCTATGGTTTGTTTCCTATTGCTGTAGCCCTAAGCAGAGCCTGGCACAAATCACTTTCATGGAAAGGGTTTGCCAAGCTTCCAAAAAGTACGAGGTTCCTGAAATCTCAGCACACATTTTTTCAACCTATCTTGATGACACTTTCAGGTAATGATCAGCACCCCAATCCCACTTGGCTCACCAAATTTCGTTCTTCTACGTTAAACCGTTCGTTGGCAGTAACAGTTTTAATTTTTAGGCTTCACTCTGTTTTCTCCTATATGGATACATGAAGTTGGAACTCTAAATCAAACACGGTTTGTGCTAGCTCTTTGAAACTTGACACAATAAAGTAGTTCCAAGTTCTATCTCTATGTTTTGTTTCCTATTGATGTAGCCCTAAGCAGAGACTGGCACAAATCTCTTTCATGGAAAGGGGTTGCCAAGCTTCCAAAAAACTACAAGTTTCCTGAAATCTCAGCACACATTTTTTCACCCAATCTTGATGGCATTTACAAGTAATGATCAGTACCCCAATGCCACTTGGCTCACCAAATTTCGTTCTTCTAGGTTAAACCGCTTGTTGGCAGTAACAGTTCTAATTTTTAAGTTTCACTCTGTTTTCTCCTATATGGATACATGTAGTTGGAACTCTAAATCAAACACGGTTTGTGCTAGCGCTTTGAAACTTGACACAATAAAGTAGTTCCAAGTTCTATCTCTATGGTTTGTTACCTATTCATGTAGCCCTAAGCAGAGACTGGTGCAAATCACTTTCATGGAAAGGGGTTGCCAAGCTTCCAAAAAACTATGAGTTTCCTGAAATCTCAGCACACATTTTTTCACCCAAACTTGATGGCACTTTCAGGTAATGATCAGTACCCCAATCCCACTTGGCTCACCAAATTTTGTTCTCCTAGGTTAAACCGTTCATTGGCAGTAACAGTTTTAATTTTTAGGTTTCACTCTGTTTTCTCCTATATGGATACATATACTTGGAAGTCTAAATCAAACACGGTTTGTGCTAGTTCTTTGAAACTTGACACAATAAAGTAGTTCCACGTTCTATCTCTATGGTTTGTTTCTTATTAATGTAGCCCTAAGCACAGACCGGCGCAAATCACTTTCATGGAAAGGGGTTGCCAAGCTTCCAAAAAGTAAGAGTTTCCTGAAATCTCAGCACATATTTTTTCACCCAATCTTGATGGCACTTTCAGGTAATGATCAGTACCCGAATCCCACTTGGCTCACCAAATTTCGTTCTTCTAGGTTATACTGTTCGTTGGCAGTAATTGTTTTAATTTTTAGGTTTCACTCTGTTTTCCCCTATATGGATACATGTAGTTGGAACTCTAAATCAAACACGGTTTGTGCTAGCTCTTTGAAACTTGACACCATAAAGTAGTTCCAAGTTCTATCTCTATGGTTTGTTTCCTATTGCTGTAGCCCTAAGCAGAGCCTGGCGCAAATCACTTTCATGGAAAGGGTTTGCCAAGCTTCCAAAAAGTACGAGGTTCCTGAAATCTCAGCACACATTTTTGCAACCAATCTTGATGACACTTTCAGGTAATGATCAGCACCCCAATCCCACTTGGCTCACCAAATTTCGTTCTTCTACGTTAAACCGTTCGTTGGCAGTAACAGTTTTAATTTTTAGGCTTCACTCTGTTTTCTCCTATATGGATACATGTAGTTGGAACTCTAAATCAGACACGGTTTGTGCTAGCTCTTTGAAACTTGACACAATAAAGTAGTTCCAAGTTCTATCTCTATGGTTTGTTTCCTATTGGTGTAGCCCTAAGCAGAGACTGACGTAAATCACTTTCATGGAAAGGGGTTGCCAAACTTCCAAAAAACTACGTGTTTTCTGAAATCTCAGCACACATTTTTTCACCCAATCTTGATGACACTTTCAGGTAATGATCAGTAGTCCAATCCCACTTGGCTCACCTAATTTCGTTCTTCTAGGTTAAACCGTTCGTTGGCAGTAACAGTTTTAATTTTTAGGTTTCACATGTTTTCTCCTACATGGATACATGTAGTTGGAACTCTAAATCAAACACGGTTTGTGCTAGCTCTTTGAAACTTGACACAATAAAGTAGTTACGAGTTCTATCTCTATGGTTTGTTTCCTATTGATGTAGCAATAAGCAGAGACTGGCGCAAATCACTTTCATGGAAAGGGTTTGCCAAGCTTCCAAAAAACTACGAGTTTCCTGAAATCTCAGCATACATTTTTTCAACCAATCTTGATGGCACTTACAGGTAATGATCAGTACACCAGTGCCACTTGGCTCACCAAATTACGTTCTTCTAGGTTAAACCGTTCATTGGCAGTAACAGTTTTAATTTTTAGGTTTCCCTCTGTTTTCTCCTATATGGATACATGTAGTTGGAACTCTAAATCAAACACGGTTTGTGCTAGCTCTTTGAAACTTGACACAATAAAGTAGTTCCAAGTTCTATCTCTATGGTTTGTTCCCAATTGATGTAGCCCTAAGCAGAGACTGGCACTAATCTCTTTCATGGAAAGGGGTTGCCAAGCTTCCAAAAAACTACAAGTTTCCTGAAATCTCAGCACACATTTTTTCACCCAATCTTGATTGCACTTACAGGTAATGATCATTACCCCAATGCCACTTAGCTCACCAAATTTCGTTCTTCTAGGTTAAACCGCTTGTTGGCAGTAACAGTTCTAATTTTTAGATTTCACTCTGTTTTCTCCTATATGGATACATGTAGTTGGAACTCTAAATCAAACACGGTTTGTGCTAGCGCTTTGAAACTTGACACAATAAAGTAGTTCCAAGTTCTATCTCTATGGTTTGTTTCCTATTAATGTAGCCTAAAGCACAGACCGGCGCAAATCACTTTCATGGAAAGGGTTTGCCAAGCTTCCAAAAAGTAGAAGTTTCCTGAAATCTCAGCACACATTTTTTCACCCAATCTTGATGGCACTTTCAGGTAATGATTAGTACCCCAATCCTACTTGGCTCACCAAATTTCGTTCTTCTAGGTTATACTGTTCGTTGGCAGTAACAGTTTTAATTTTTAGGCTTCACTCTGTTTTCTCCTATATGGATACATGTAGTTGGAACTCTAAATCAAACACGGTTTGTGCTAGCTCTTTGAAACTTGACACAATAAAGTAGTTCCAAGGTCTATCTCTATGGTTTGTTTCCTATTAATGTAGCCCTAAGCAGAGACTGGCGCAAATCACTTTCAAGGAAAGGGATTGCCAAGATTCCAAAAAACTACGAGTTTCCTGAATTGTCAGCACACATTTTTTCACCCAATCTTGATGACACTTGCAGGTAATGATCAGTACCCCAATGCCACTTGGCTCACCAAATTTCGTTCTTCTAGGTTAAACCGTTCGTTGGCAGTAACAGTTCTAATTTTTAGGTTTCACTCTGTTTTCTCCTATATGGATACATGTAGTTGGAACTCTAAATCAAACACAGTTTGTGATAGATCTTTGAAACTTGACACGATAAAGTAGTTCCAAGTTCTATCTCTATGTTTTGTTTCCTATTGCTGTAGCCCTAAGCAGAGACAGGCGCAAATCACTTTACTGGAAATGGGTTGCCAAGCTTCCAAAAAACTTCAAGTTTCCTGAAATCTCAGCACACATTTTTTCACCCAATCTGGATGACACTTACAGGTAATGATCAGTACCCCAATGCCACTTGGCTCACCAAATTTCGTTCTTCTAGATTAAACCGTTCGTTGGCAGTAACAGTTTTAATTTTTAGGTTTCACTCTGTTTTCTCCTATATGGTTACATGTAGTTGGAACTCTAAATCAAACACGGTTTGTGCTAGCTCTTTGAAACTTGACACAATAAAGTAGTTCTAACTTGTATCTCTATGGCTTGTTTCCTATTGATGTAGCACTAAGCAGAGACCGGCGTAAATCACTTTCATTGAAAGGGGTTGCCAAACTTCCAAAACCTACGAGTTTCCTGAAATCTAAGCACACATTTTTTCACCTAATCTTGATGACACTTACAGGTAATTATCAGTACCCCAATCCCACTTGGCTCACCGAATTTCGTTCTTCTAGGTTAAACCGTTCTTTGGCAGTAACAGTTTTAATTTTTAGGCTTCACTCTGTTTTCTCCTATAAGGATACATGTAGTTGGAACTCTAAATCAAACAAGGTTTGTGCTACCTCTTTGAAACTTGAAACAATAAAGTAGTTCCATGTTCTATCTCTATGGTTTGTGTCCTATTGATGTAGCCCTAAGGAGAGACTGGCGCAAATCACTTTCATGGAAATGGGTTGCCAAGCTTCCAAAATATCTACGAGTTTCCTGAAATCTCAGCACACATTTTTTCACCCAATCTTGATGACACTTTCAGGTAATGATCAGTAGTCCAATCCCACTTGGCTCACCAAATTTCGTTCTTCTAGGTTAAACCGTTTGTTGGCATTAACAGTTTAAATTTTTAGATTTCACTCTGTTTTCTCCTATATGGATACATGTAGTTGGAACTCTAAATCAAACACGGTTTGTGCTAGCTCTTTGACACTTGACACAATAAAGTAGTTCCAAGTTCTATCTCTATGGTTTGTTCCCTATTGATGTAGCCCTAAGCAGAGACTGGTGCAAATCACTTTCATAGAAAGGGGTTGCCAAGATTCCAAAAAACTTCGAGTTTCCTGAAATCTCAGCACACATTTTTTTCACCCAATCTTGATGACACTTACAGGTAATGATCAGTACCCCAATGCCACTTGGCTCACCAAATTTCGTTCTTCTAGGTTAAACCGTTCGTTGGCAATAACAGTTTTAATTTTTAGGCTTCAACTGTTTTCTCCTATATGGATACATGTAGTTGGAACTCTAAATCAAACACGGTTTTTGCTAGCTCTTTGAAACTTGACACAATAAAGTAGTTCCAAGTTCTATCTCTTTGGTTTGTTTCCTATTGATGTAGCCCTAAGCAGAGACTGGCGGAAATCACTTTCATGGAAAGTGGTTGCCAAGCTTCCAAAAAACTACGAGTTTCCTGAAATCTCAGCACACATTTTTTCCCAGAATCTTGATGACACTTTCAGGTAATGATCAGGACCCCAATCCCACTTGGCTCACCAAATTTCGTTCTTCTAGGTTAAACCGTTCGTTGGCAGTAACAGTTTTAATTTTTAGGCTTCAGTCTGTTTTCTCCTATATGGATAAATGTAGTTGGAACTCTAAATCAAACACGGTTTTTGCTAGCTCTTTGAAACTTGACACAATAAAGTAGTTCCAAGTTCTATCTCTTTGGTTTGTTTTCTATTGATGTAGCCCTAAGAAGAGACTGGCGCAAATCACTTTCATGGAAATGGGTTGCCAAGCTTCCAAAAAACTCCGAGCTTCCTGAAATCTCAGCACACATTTTTTCACCCAATCTTGATGACACTTTCATGTAATGATCAGTACCCCAATTCCAGTTGGCTCACCAAATTTCGTTTTTTTATGTTAAACCGTTGGTTGGCAGTAACAGTTTTAATTTTTAGATTTCACTCTGTTTTCTCCTATAAGGATACATATAGTTGGAAATCTAAATCAAACACGGTTTGTGCTAAATCTTTGAAACTTGACACAATAAAGTAGTTCCAAGTTCTATCTCTATGGTTTGTTTTTTATTGATGTAGCCCTAAGGAGAGACTGGCGCAAATCACTTTCATGAAAAGGGGTTGCCAAGCTTCCAAAAAAACTAAGAGTTTCCTGAAATCTCAGCACACATTTTGTCACCCAAACTTGATGACACTTTCAGGTAATTATCAGTACCCCAATGCCACTTGGCTCACAAAATTTCGTTCTTCTAGGTTAAACCGTTCATTGGCAGTAACAGTTTTAAATTTTAGGTTTCACTCTGTTTTCTTCTATATAGATACATGTATTTGGAAGTCTAAATCAAACACGGTTTGTGCTAGCTCTTTGAAACTTGACACAATAAAGTAGTTCTAATTTGTATCTCTATGGCTTGTTTCCTATTGATGTAGCCCTAAGCAGAGACCGGCGTAAATCACTTTCATTGTAAGGGGTTGCCAAGCTTCCAAAACCTACGACTTTCCTGAAATCTAAGCACACATTTTTTCACCTAATCTTGATGACACTTACACGTAATTATCCGTATCCCAATCCCACTTGGCTCACTGAATTTCATTCTTCTAGGTTAAATCGTTCGTTGGCAGTAACAGTTTTAATTTTTAGGCTTCACTCTGTTTTCTCCTATATGGATACATGTAGTTGGAACTCTAAATCAAAGACGGTTTGTTCTAGCTCTTTGAAACTTGACACACTAAAGTAGTTCCAAGTTCTATCTCTATGGTTTGTTTCCTATTCATGTAGCCCTATGCAGAGACTGGCGCATATCACTTTCAGGGAAAGGGGTTGCCAAGCTTCCAAAAAAGTACGAGTTTCCTGAAATCTCAGCACACATTTTTTTACCCAATCTTGATGGCATTTACAGTTAATGATAAGTACCCCAATGCCACTTGGCTCACCAAATTTCGTTCTTCTAGGTTAAACCGTTCGTTGGCAGTAACATTTTTAATTTTTAGGTTTCACTCTGTTTTCTCCTATATGGATACATGTAGTTGGAAGTCTAAATCAAGCACGGTTTGTGCTAGCTCTTTGAAACTTGACACAATAAAGTAGTTCCAAGTTCTATCTCTATGGTTTGTTCCCTATTGATATAGCCCTAAGCAGAGACTGGCGCAAATCACATTCATGGAAAGGCGTTGCCAAACTTCCAAAAAACTTCGAGTTTCCTGAAATCTCAGAACACATTTTTTCACCCTATCTAGATGACACTTTCAGGTAATGATCAGGACCCCATTCCCACTTGGCTCACCTAATTTCGTTCTTCTAGGTTAAACCGTTCCTTGGCAGTAACAGTTTTAATTTTTAGGATTCACTCTGTTTTCTCCTATATGGATACATGTAGTTGGAACTCTAAATCAAACACGGTTTGTGCTAGCTCTTTGAAACTTGACACAATGAAGTAGTTCCAAGTTCTATCTCTATGGTTTGTTTTCTATTGATGTAGCCCTAAGCAAAGACTGGCGCAAATCACTTTCATGGAAAGGGTTGGCCAAGCTTCCAAAAAACTACGAGTTTCCTGAAATCTCAGCACACGTTTTTTCACCCAATCTTGATGACACTTTCAGGTAATGATCAGTACCCAATCCCAGTTGGCACACCAAATTTCGTTTTTCTAGGTTAACCCGTTCGTTGGCAGTAACAGTTTTAATTTTTAGGTTTCACTCTGTTTTCTTCTATATGGATACATGTAGTTGGAACTCTAAATCAAACACGGTTTGTGGTAGCTCTTTGAAACTTGACACAATAAAGAAGTTCCAAGTTCTATCTCTATGGTTTGTTTCCTATTGATGTAGCCTTAAGCAGAGACTTGCACAAATCACTTTCATGGAAAGGGGTTGCCAAGCTTCCAAAAAACTACGAGTTTCCTGAAATCTTAGCACACATTTTTTCACCCAATCATGATGGCACTGACAGGTAATGATCAGTACCCCAATGCCACTGGCTCATCAAATTTCGTTCTTCTAGGTTAAACCATTCGTTGGCAGTAACAGTTTTAATTTTTAGGTTTCATCTGTTTTCTCCTATATGGATACATGTAGTTGGAACTCTAAATCAAACACGGTTTGTGCTAGCTCTTTGAAACTTGACACAATAAAGTAGTTCCAAGTTCTGTCTCTATGTTTTGTTTCCTATTGATATAGCCCTAAGCAGAGACCAGCGCAAATCACTTTCATGGAAAGGGGTTGCCAAGCTTCCAAAAAACTAAGAGTTTCGTGAAATCTCAGCACACGTTTTTTCACCCAAACTTGATGACACTTTCAGGTAATGATCAGTACCCAATGCCACTTGGCTCACCAGATTTCGTTCTTCTAGGTTAACCCGTTCGTTGGCAGAAACAGTTTTAATTTTTAGATTTCACTCTGTTTTCTCCTATATGGATACATGTAGTTGGAACTCTAAATCAAACACGGTTTGTGCTAGCTCTTTGAAACTTGACACAATAAAGTAGTTCCAAGTTCTATCTCTATGGTTTGTTTCCTATTGATGTAGTCCTAAGCAGAGACTGGCACAAATCACTTTCATGGATAGGGGTTGCCAAGCTTCCAAAAAACTACAAGTTTCCTGAAATCTCAACACACATTTTTTCTCCCAATCTTGATAACACTTAGAGGTAATGATCAGTACCCCAATGCCACTTGGCTCACCAAATTTTATTCTTCTAGGTTAAACCGTTCGTTAGCAGTAACAGTTTAAATTTTTAGGTTTCACTCTGTTTTCCCCAATATGGATACATGTAGTTGGAACTCTAAATCAAACACGGTTTGCGCTAGCTCTTTGAAACTTGACACAATAAAGTTGTTCCAAGTTCTATCGGTAAGGTTTGTTTCCTATTGATGTAGCCCTAAGCAGAGAACGGCGCAAATCACTTTCATGGAAAGGGGTTGCCAAGCTTCAAAAAAACTACGTGTTTCCTGAAATCTCAGCACATATTTTTTCTCCCAATCTTGATGACACATACATGTCATGATCAGTACACCAATGTCACTTGGCTCACCAAATTTCGTTCTTCTAGATTAAACCGTTCGTTTGCAGTAACAGTTTTAATTTTTAGGTTTCACTCTGTTTTCTCCTATATGGATACATGTAGTTGGAACTCTAAATCAAACACGGTTTGTGCTAGCTCTTTGAAACTTGACACAATAAAGTAGATCCAAGTTCTATCTCTATGGTTTGTTTCCTATTGATATAGCCCTAAGCAGAGACTGGCACAAATCCCATTCATGGAAAGGGTTGGCCAAGCTTCCAAAAAACTACGAGTTTCCTGAAATCTCAGCACACATTTTTTCACCCAATCTTGGTGACACTTTCAGGTATCTATCAGTACCCGAATCCAACTTGGCTCACCAAATTTCATTTTTCTAGGTTAAACCGTTCGTTGGCAGTAACAGTTTTAATTTTTAGGTTTCACTCTGTTTTCTCATATATGGATACATGAAGTTGGAACTCTAAATCAAACACGGTTTGTGCTAGCTCTTTGAAACTTTACACAATAAAGTAGTTCCAAGTTCTATCTCTATGGTTTGTTTCCTATTGATGTAGCCCTAAGCAGAGACTGGCGCAAATCACTTTCATGGAAACGGGTTGGCAAGCTTCCAAAAAACTACGTGTTTCCTGAAATCTCAGCACACATTTTTTCACCCAATCTTGATGACACTTACATGTCATGATCAGTACACCAATGACACTTGGCTCACCAAATTTCGTTCTTCTAGGTTAAACCGTTCGTTGGCAGTAACAGTTTTAATTTTTAGGTTTCACTCTGTTTTCTCCTATATGGATACATGTAGTTGGAACTCTAAATCAAACACGGTTTGTGCTAGCTCTTTGAAACTTGACAAAATATAGTACATCCAAATTCTATCTCTATGCTTTGTTTCCTATTGATGTAGTCCTAAGCAGAGACTGGCGCAAATCACTTTCAGGGAAAGGGGTTGCCAAGCTTCCAAAAAACTACAAGTTTCCTGAAATCTCAGCACACATTTTTTCACCCAATCTTGATGACACTTACATGTCATGATCAGTACACCAATGTCACTTGGCTCACCAAATTTCGTTCTTCTAGGTTTAACCGTTCGTTGGCAGTAACAGTTTTAATTTTTAGGTTTCACTCTGTTTTCTCCTATATGGATACATGTAGTTGGAACTCTAAATCAAACACGGTTTGTGCTAGCTCTTTGAAACTTGACAAAATAAAGTACATCCAATTCTATCTCTTTGCTTTGTTTCCTATTGATGTAGCCCTAAGGAGAGACTGGCGCAAATCACTTTCATGGAAAGGGGTTGCCAAGCTTCCAAAAATCTACGAGTTTCCTGAAATCTCAGCACACATTTTTTCACCCAATCTTGATGACACTTACATGTCATGATCAGTACACCAATGTCACTTGGCTCACCAAATTTCGTTCTTCTAGGTTAAACCGTTCGTTGGCAGTAACAGTTTTAATTTTTAGGTTTCACTCTGTTTTCTCCTATATGGATACATGTAGTTGGAACTCTAAATCAAACACGGTCTGTGCTAGCTCTTTGAAACTTGACACAATAAAGTAGTTCCAAGTTATATCTCTATGGTTTGTTTCCTATTGATGTAGTCCTAAGCAGAGACTGGCGCAAATCACTTTCATTGAAAGGGGTTGCCAAGCTTCCAAAAATCTACGAGTTTCCTGAAATCTCAGCACACATTTTTTCACCCAATCTTGATGACACTTACATGTCATGATCAGTACACCAATGTCACTTGGCTCACCAAATTTCGTTCTTCTAGGTTAATCCGTTCGTTGGAAGTAACAGTTTTAATTTTTACGTTTCACTCTGTTTTCTCCTATATGGATACATATAGTTGGAACTCTAAATCAAACACGGTTTGTGCTAGCTCTTTGAAACTTGACACAATTAAGTAGTTTTAAGTTCTATCTCTATGGTTCGTTTCCTATTGATGTAGCCCTAAGGAGAGACTGGCGCAAATCACTTTCATGGAAATGGGTTGCCAAGCTTCCAAAAAACTACGAGTTTCCTGAAATATCAGCACACATTTTTTCACCCTGTCTTGATGACACTTTCAGGTAATGATCAGTACCCCAATCCCACTTGGCACACCAAATTTCGTTCTTCTAGGTTAAACCGTTCGTTGGCAGTAACAGTTTTAATTTTTAGGTTTCACTCTGTTTTCTCATATATGGATACATGAAGTTGGAACTCTAAATCAAACACGGTTTGTGCTAGCTCTTTGAAACTTTACACAATAAAGTAGTTCCAAGTTCTATCTCTATGGTTTGTTTCCTATTGATGTAGCCCTAAGCAGAGACTGGCGCAAATCACTTTCATGGAAAGGGGTTGGCAAGCTTCCAAAAAACTACGTGTTTCCTGAAATCTCAGCACACATTTTTTCACCCAATCTTGATGACACTTACATGTCATGATCAGTACACCAATGACACTTGGCTCACCAAATTTCGTTCTTCTTGGTTAAACCGTTCGTTGGCAGTAACAGTTTTAATTTTTAGGTTTCACTCTGTTTTCTCCTATATGGATACATGTAGTTGGAACTCTAAATCAAACACGGTTTGTGCTAGCTCTTTGAAACTTGACAAAATAAAGTACATCCAAATTCTATCTCTATTCTTTGTTTCCTATTGATGTAGTCCTAAGCAGAAACTGGCGCAAATCACTTTCATGGAAAGGGGTTGCCAAGCTTCCAAAAAACTACAAGTTTCCTGAAATCTCAGCACACATTTTTTCACCCAATCTTGATGACACTTACATGTCATGATCAGTACACCAATGTCACTTGGCTCACCAAATTTCGTTCTTCTAGGTTAAACCGTTCGTTGGCAGTAACAGTTTTAATTTTTAGGTTTCACTCTGTTTTCTCCTATATGGATACATGTATTTGGAACTCTAAATCAAACCTGGTTTGTGCTAGCTCTTTGAAACTTGACACAATAAAGTAGTTCCAAGTTCTATCTCTATGGTTTGTTTCCTATTGATGTAGCCCTAAGGAGAGACTGGCGCAAATCACTTTCATGGAAAGGGGTTGGCAAGCTTCCAAAAATCTACGAGTTTCCTGAAATCTCAGCACACATTTTTTCACCCAATCTTGATGACACTTACATGTCATGATCAGTACACCAATGTCACTTGGCTCACCAAATTTCGTTCATCTAGGTTAAACCGTTCGTTGGCAGTAACAGGTTTAATTTTTAGGTTTCACTCTGTTTTCTCCTATATGGATACATGTAGTTGGAACTCTAAATCAAACACGGTTTGTGCTAGCTCTTTGAAACTTGACAAAATAAAGTACATCCAATTCTATCTCTATGCTTTGTTTCCTATTGATGTAGTCCTAAGCAGAGACTGGCGAAAATCACTTTCATGGAAAGGGGTTGCCAAGCTTCCAAAAAAGTACAAGTTTCCTGAAATCTCAGCACACATTTTTTCACCCAATCTTGATGACACTTTCAGGTAATGACCAGTACCCATTCGCACTTGGCTCACCAAATTTCGTTCTTCTAGGTTTAACCGTTCGTTGGCAGTAACAGTTTTAATTTTTAGGTTTCACTCTGTTTTCTCCTATATGGATACATGTAGTTGGAACTCTAAATCAAACACGGTTTGTGCTAGCTCTTTGAAACTTGACAAAATAAAGTACATCCAATTCTATCTCTATGCTTTGTTTCCTATTGATGTAGCCCTAAGGAGAGACTGGCGCAAATCACTTTCATGGAAAGGGGTTGCCAAGCTTCCAAAAATCTACGAGTTTCCTGAAATCTCAGCACACATTTTTTCACCCAATCTTGATGACACTTACATGTCATGATCAGTACACCAATGTCACTTGGCTCACCAAATTTCGTTCTTCTAGGTTAAACCGTTCGTTGGCAGTAACAGTTTTAATTTTTAGGTTTCACTCTGTTTTCTCCTATATGGATACATGTAGTTGGAACTCTAAATCAAACACGGTTTGTGCTAGCTCTTTGAAACTTGACACAATAAAGTAGTTCCAAGTTCTATCTCTATGGTTTGTTTCCTATTGATGTAGTCCTAAGCAGAGACTGGCGCAAATCACTTTCATGGAAAGGGGTTGCCAAGCTTCCAAAAATCTACGAGTTTCCTGAAATCTCACCACACATTTTTTCACCCAATCTTGATGACACTTACATGCCATGATCAGTACACCAATGTCACTTGGCTCACCAAATTTCGTTCTTCTAGGTTAAACCGTTCGTTGGCAGTAACAGTTTTAATTTTTAGGTTTCACTCTGTTTTCTCCTATATGGATACATGTAGTTGGAACTCTAAATCAAACACAGTTTGTGCTAGATCTTTGAAACTTGACACAATAAAGTACTTCCAAGTTCTATCTGTATGGTTTGATTCCTATTGATGTAGCCCTAAGCAGAGACCGGCGCAAATTACTTTCATGGAAAGGGGTTCCCAAGCTTCCAAAAAACTACGAGTTTCCTGAAACCTCAGCAAGCATTTTTTCACCCAATCTTGGTGACACTTACAGGTAATGATCAGTACCCCAATGCCACTTGGCTCACCAAATTTTGTTCTTCTAGGTTAAACCGTTCGTTGGCAGTAACAGTTTTAATTTTTAGGTTTCACTCTGTTTTCTCCTATATGGATACATGTAGTTGGGACTGTAAATCAAACACGGTTTGCGCTAGCTCTTTGAAACTTGACACAAAAAAGTAGTTCCAAGTTCTATATCTACAGTGTGTTTCTTATTCATGTAGCCCTAAGCAGAGAACAGCGCAAATCACTTTCATTGATAGGGGTTGCCAAACTTCCAAAAAACTACGAGTTTCCTGAAATCTCAGCACACATTTTTTCACCCAATCTTGATGACACTTTCAGGTAATGATCAGTACCCAATCCCACTTGGCTCTACAGATTTCATTCTTCTAGGTTAAACCGTTCATTGGCAGTACCAGTTTTAATTTTTAGGTTTCACTCTGTTTTCTCCTATATGGATACATGTAGTTGGAAATCTAAATCAAACACGGATTGTGCTAGCTCTTTGAAACTTGACACAATAAAGTAGTTCCAAGTTCTATCTCTATGGTTTTTTTCCTATTGATGTAGCCCTACGCAGAGACCGGCGCAAATCACTTTCATGGAAAGGGGTTGCCAAGCTTCCAAAAAACTACGAGTTTCCTGAAATATCAGCACACATTTTTTCACCCTGACTTGATGCCACTTTCAGGTAATGATCAGTACCCCAATCCCACTTGGCACACCAAATTTCATTCTTCTAGGTTAAACCGTTCCCTGGCAGTAACAGATTTAATTTTTAGGTTTCACTCTGTTTTCTCCTATATGGATACATGTAGATGGAACTGTAAATCAAACACGGTTTGTGCTAGCTCTTTGAAACTTGACAGAATAAAGTACTTCCAAATTCTATCTCTGTGGTTTGTTTCCTATTGATGTAGTCCTAAGCAGAGACTGGCGCAAATCACTTTCATGGAAAGGGGTTCCCAAGCTTCCAAAAAACTACGAGTTTCCTGAAAATTCAGCACACATTTTTTCACCCAATCTTGATGACACATACATGTCATGATCAGTACACCAATGTCACTTGGCTCACCAAATTTCGTTCTTCTAGGTTAAACCGTTCGTTGGCAGTAACAGTTTTAATTTTTAGGTTTCACTCTGTTTTCTCCAATATGGATACATGTAGTTGGAACTCTAAATCAAACACGGTTTGTGCTAGCTCTTTGAAACTTGACACAATAAAGTCCTCCAAGTTCTATCTCTATGGTTCGTTTCTTATTGATGTAGCCCTAAGCAGAGAACGGTGCAAATCACTTTCATGGAAAGGGGTTGCCAAGCTTCCAAAAAACTATGAGTTTCCTGAAATCTCAGCACATATTTTTTCACCCAATCTTGATGACACTTTCAGGTAATGATCAGTACCCAATCCCAGTTGGCACACCAAATTTCGTTTTTCTAGGTTAACCCGTTCGTTGGCAGTAACAGTTTTAATTTTTAGGTTTCACTCTGTTTTCTCCTATATGGATACATGTAGTTGGAACTCTAAATCAAACACGGTTTGTGGTAGCTCTTTGAAACTTGACACAATAAAGTAGTTCCAAGTTCTATCTCTATGGTTTGTTTCCTATTGATGTAGTCCTAAGCAGAGACTGGCGCAAATCACTTTCATGGAAAGGGGTTGCCAAGCTTCCAAAAAACTACGAGTTTCCTGAAATTTCAGCACACATTTTTTCACCCAATCTTGATGACACATACATGTCATGATCAGTACACCAATGTCACTTGGCTCACCAAATTTCGTTCTTCTAGGTTAAACCGTTCGTTGGCAGTAACAGTTTTAATTTTTAGGTTTCACTCTGTTTTCTCCAATATGGATACATGTACTTGGAACTCTAAATCAAACACGGTTTGTGCTAGCTCTTTGAAACTTGACAAAATAAAGTACATCCAATTCTATCTCTATGCTTTGTTTCCTATTGATGTAGTCCTAAGCAGAGACTGGCGCAAATCACTTTCATGGAAAGGGGTTGCCAAGCTTCCAAAAAAGTACAAGTTTCCTGAAATCTCAGCACACATTTTTTCACCCAATCTTGATGACACTTTCAGGTAATGACCAGTACCCATTCCCACTTGGCTCACCAAATTTCGTTCTTCTAGGTTTAACCGTTCGTTGGCAGTAACAGTTTTAATTTTTAGGTTTCACTCTGTTTTCTCCTATATGGATACATGTAGTTGGAACTCTAAATCAAACACAGTTTGTGCTAGCTCTTTGAAACTTGACAAAATAAAGTACATCCAATTCTATCTCTATTCTTTGTTTCCTATTGATGTAGCCCTAAGGAGAGACTGGCGCAAATCACTTTCATGGAAAGGGGTTGCCAAGCTTCCAAAAATCTACGAGTTTCCTGAAATCTCAGCACACATTTTTTCACCCAATCTTGATGACACTTACATGTCATGATCAGTACACCAATGTCACTTGGCTCACCAAATTTCGTTCTTCTAGGTTAAACCGTTCGTTGGCAGTAACAGTTTTAATTTTTAGGTTTCACTCTGTTTTCTCCTATATGGATACATGTAGTTGGAACTCTAAATGAAACACGGTCTGTGCTAGCTCTTTGAAACTTGACACAATAAAGTAGTTCCAAGTTATATCTCTATGGTTTGTTTCCTATTGATGTAGTCCTAAGCAGAGACTGGCGCAAATCACTTTCATGGAAAGGGGTTGCCAAGCTTCCAAAAATCTACGAGTTTCCTGAAATCTCACCACACATTTTTTCACCCAATCTTGATGACACTTACATGTCATGATCAGTACACCAATGTCACTTGGCTCACCAAATTTCGTTCTTCTAGGTTAAACCGTTCGTTGGCAGTAACAGTTTTAATTTTTAGGTTTCACTCTGTTTTCTCCTATATGGATACATGTAGTTGGAACTCTAAATCAAACACAGTTTGTGCTAGATCTTTGAAACGTGACACAATAAAGTACTTTCAAGTTCTATCTATATGGTTTGATTCCTATTGATGTAGCCCTAAGCAGAGACCGGCGCAAATCACTTTCATGGAAAGGGGTTGCGAAGCTTCCAAAAAACTACGAGTTTCCTGAAATCTCAGCAAGCATTTTTTCACCCAATCTTGGTGACACTTACAGGTAATGATCAGTACACCAATGCCACTTGGCTCACCAAATTTCGTTCTTCTAGGTTAAACCGTTCGTTGGCAGTAACAGTTTTAATTTTTAGGTTTCACTCTGTTTTCTCCTATATGGATACATGTAGTTGGGACTGTAAATCAAACACGGTTTGCGCTAGCTCTTTGAAACTTGACACAAAAAAGTAGTTCCAAGTTCTATATCTATAGTTTGTTTCTTATTGATGTAGCCCTAAGCAGAGAACAGCGCAAATCACTTTCATTGAAAGGGGTTGCCAAACTTCCAAAAAACTACGAGTTTCCTGAAATATCAGCACACATTTTTTCACCCTGACTTGAGGACACTTTCATTTAATGATCAGTACCCCAATCCCACTTGGCACACCAAATTTCATTCTTCTAGGTTAAACCGTTCCCTGGCAGGACCAGATTTAATTTTTAGGTTTCACTCTGTTTTCTCCTATATGGATACATGTAGATGGAACTGTAAATCAAACACGGTTTGTGCTAGCTCTTTGAAACTTGACAGAATAAAGTACTTCCAAATTCTATCTCTATGGTTTGTTTCCTATTGATGTAGTCCTAAGCAGAGACTGGCGCAAATCACTTTCATGGAAAGGGGTTGCCAAGTTTCCAAAAAACTACGAGTTTCCTGAAAATTCAGCACACATTTTTTCACCCAATCTTGATGACACATACATGTCATGATCAGTACACCAATGTCACTTGGCTCACCAAATTTCGTTCTTCTAGGTTAAACCGTTCGTTGGCAGTAACAGTTTTAATTTTTAGGTTTCACTCTGTTTTCTCCAATATGGATACATGTAGTTGGAACTCTAAATCAAACACGGTTTGTGCTAGCTCTTTGAAACTTGACACAATAAAGTAGCTCCAAGTTCTATCTCTATGGTTCGTTTCTTATTGATGTAGCCCTAAGCAGAGAACGGCGCAAATCACTTTCATGGAAAGGGGTTGCCAAGCTTCCAAAAAACTACGATTTTCCTGAAATCTCAGCACACATTTTTTCACCCAATCTTGATGACACTTTCAGGTAATGATCAGTACCCAATCCCAGTTGGCCCACCAAATTTCGTTTTTCTAGGTTAACCCGTTCGTTGGCAGTAACAGTTTTAATTTTTAGGTTTCACTCTGTTTTCTCCTATATGGATACATGTAGTTGGAACTCTAAATCAAACACGGTTTGTGGTAGCTCTTTGAAACTTGACACAATAAAGTAGTTCCAAGTTCTATCTCTATGGTTTGTTTCCTATTGATGTAGTCCTAAGCAGAGACTGGCGCAAATCACTTTCATGGAAAGTGGTTGCCAAGCTTCCAAAAAACTACGAGTTTCCTGAAAATTCAGCACACATTTTTTCACCCAATCTTGATGACACATACATGTCATGATCAGTACACCAATGTCACTTGGCTCACCAAATTTCGTTCTTCTAGGTTAAACCGTTCGTTGGCAGTAACAGTTTTAATTTTTAGGTTTCACTCTGTTTTCTCCTATATGGATACATGTAGTTGGAACTCTAAATCAAACACGGTTTGTGCTAGCTCTTTGAAACTTGACAAAATATAGTACATCCAAATTCTATCTCTATGCTTTGTTTCCTATTGATGTAGTCCTAAGCAGAGACTGGCGCAAATCACTTTCAGGGAAAGGGGTTGCCAAGCTTCCAAAAAACTACAAGTTTCCTGAAATCTCAGCACACATTTTTTCACCCAATCTTGATGACACTTACATGTCATGATCAGTACACCAATGTCACTTGGCTCACCAAATTTCGTTCTTCTAGGTTTAACCGTTCGTTGGCAGTAACAGTTTTAATTTTTAGGTTTCACTCTGTTTTCTCCTATATGGATACATGTAGTTGGAACTCTAAATCAAACACGGTTTGTGCTAGCTCTTTGAAACTTGACAAAATAAAGTACATCCAATTCTATCTCTTTGCTTTGTTTCCTATTGATGTAGCCCTAAGGAGAGACTGGCGCAAATCACTTTCATGGAAAGGGGTTGCCAAGCTTCCAAAAATCTACGAGTTTCCTGAAATCTCAGCACACATTTTTTCACCCAATCTTGATGACACTTACATGTCATGATCAGTACACCAATGTCACTTGGCTCACCAAATTTCGTTCTTCTAGGTTAAACCGTTCGTTGGCAGTAACAGTTTTAATTTTTAGGTTTCACTCTGTTTTCTCCTATATGGATACATGTAGTTGGAACTCTAAATCAAACACGGTCTGTGCTAGCTCTTTGAAACTTGACACAATAAAGTAGTTCCAAGTTATATCTCTATGGTTTGTTTCCTATTGATGTAGTCCTAAGCAGAGACTGGCGCAAATCACTTTCATTGAAAGGGGTTGCCAAGCTTCCAAAAATCTACGAGTTTCCTGAAATCTCAGCACACATTTTTTCACCCAATCTTGATGACACTTACATGTCATGATCAGTACACCAATGTCACTTGGCTCACCAAATTTCGTTCTTCTAGGTTAATCCGTTCGTTGGAAGTAACAGTTTTAATTTTTACGTTTCACTCTGTTTTCTCCTATATGGATACATATAGTTGGAACTCTAAATCAAACACGGTTTGTGCTAGCTCTTTGAAACTTGACACAATTAAGTAGTTTTAAGTTCTATCTCTATGGTTCGTTTCCTATTGATGTAGCCCTAAGGAGAGACTGGCGCAAATCACTTTCATGGAAATGGGTTGCCAAGCTTCCAAAAAACTACGAGTTTCCTGAAATATCAGCACACATTTTTTCACCCTGTCTTGATGACACTTTCAGGTAATGATCAGTACCCCAATCCCACTTGGCACACCAAATTTCGTTCTTCTAGGTTAAACCGTTCGTTGGCAGTAACAGTTTTAATTTTTAGGTTTCACTCTGTTTTCTCATATATGGATACATGAAGTTGGAACTCTAAATCAAACACGGTTTGTGCTAGCTCTTTGAAACTTTACACAATAAAGTAGTTCCAAGTTCTATCTCTATGGTTTGTTTCCTATTGATGTAGCCCTAAGCAGAGACTGGCGCAAATCACTTTCATGGAAAGGGGTTGGCAAGCTTCCAAAAAACTACGTGTTTCCTGAAATCTCAGCACACATTTTTTCACCCAATCTTGATGACACTTACATGTCATGATCAGTACACCAATGACACTTGGCTCACCAAATTTCGTTCTTCTTGGTTAAACCGTTCGTTGGCAGTAACAGTTTTAATTTTTAGGTTTCACTCTGTTTTCTCCTATATGGATACATGTAGTTGGAACTCTAAATCAAACACGGTTTGTGCTAGCTCTTTGAAACTTGACAAAATAAAGTACATCCAAATTCTATCTCTATTCTTTGTTTCCTATTGATGTAGTCCTAAGCAGAAACTGGCGCAAATCACTTTCATGGAAAGGGGTTGCCAAGCTTCCAAAAAACTACAAGTTTCCTGAAATCTCAGCACACATTTTTTCACCCAATCTTGATGACACTTACATGTCATGATCAGTACACCAATGTCACTTGGCTCACCAAATTTCGTTCTTCTAGGTTAAACCGTTCGTTGGCAGTAACAGTTTTAATTTTTAGGTTTCACTCTGTTTTCTCCTATATGGATACATGTATTTGGAACTCTAAATCAAACCTGGTTTGTGCTAGCTCTTTGAAACTTGACACAATAAAGTAGTTCCAAGTTCTATCTCTATGGTTTGTTTCCTATTGATGTAGCCCTAAGGAGAGACTGGCGCAAATCACTTTCATGGAAAGGGGTTGGCAAGCTTCCAAAAATCTACGAGTTTCCTGAAATCTCAGCACACATTTTTTCACCCAATCTTGATGACACTTACATGTCATGATCAGTACACCAATGTCACTTGGCTCACCAAATTTCGTTCATCTAGGTTAAACCGTTCGTTGGCAGTAACAGGTTTAATTTTTAGGTTTCACTCTGTTTTCTCCTATATGGATACATGTAGTTGGAACTCTAAATCAAACACGGTTTGTGCTAGCTCTTTGAAACTTGACAAAATAAAGTACATCCAATTCTATCTCTATGCTTTGTTTCCTATTGATGTAGTCCTAAGCAGAGACTGGCGAAAATCACTTTCATGGAAAGGGGTTGCCAAGCTTCCAAAAAAGTACAAGTTTCCTGAAATCTCAGCACACATTTTTTCACCCAATCTTGATGACACTTTCAGGTAATGACCAGTACCCATTCGCACTTGGCTCACCAAATTTCGTTCTTCTAGGTTTAACCGTTCGTTGGCAGTAACAGTTTTAATTTTTAGGTTTCACTCTGTTTTCTCCTATATGGATACATGTAGTTGGAACTCTAAATCAAACACGGTTTGTGCTAGCTCTTTGAAACTTGACAAAATAAAGTACATCCAATTCTATCTCTATGCTTTGTTTCCTATTGATGTAGCCCTAAGGAGAGACTGGCGCAAATCACTTTCATGGAAAGGGGTTGCCAAGCTTCCAAAAATCTACGAGTTTCCTGAAATCTCAGCACACATTTTTTCACCCAATCTTGATGACACTTACATGTCATGATCAGTACACCAATGTCACTTGGCTCACCAAATTTCGTTCTTCTAGGTTAAACCGTTCGTTGGCAGTAACAGTTTTAATTTTTAGGTTTCACTCTGTTTTCTCCTATATGGATACATGTAGTTGGAACTCTAAATCAAACACGGTTTGTGCTAGCTCTTTGAAACTTGACACAATAAAGTAGTTCCAAGTTCTATCTCTATGGTTTGTTTCCTATTGATGTAGTCCTAAGCAGAGACTGGCGCAAATCACTTTCATGGAAAGGGGTTGCCAAGCTTCCAAAAATCTACGAGTTTCCTGAAATCTCACCACACATTTTTTCACCCAATCTTGATGACACTTACATGCCATGATCAGTACACCAATGTCACTTGGCTCACCAAATTTCGTTCTTCTAGGTTAAACCGTTCGTTGGCAGTAACAGTTTTAATTTTTAGGTTTCACTCTGTTTTCTCCTATATGGATACATGTAGTTGGAACTCTAAATCAAACACAGTTTGTGCTAGATCTTTGAAACTTGACACAATAAAGTACTTCCAAGTTCTATCTGTATGGTTTGATTCCTATTGATGTAGCCCTAAGCAGAGACCGGCGCAAATTACTTTCATGGAAAGGGGTTCCCAAGCTTCCAAAAAACTACGAGTTTCCTGAAACCTCAGCAAGCATTTTTTCACCCAATCTTGGTGACACTTACAGGTAATGATCAGTACCCCAATGCCACTTGGCTCACCAAATTTTGTTCTTCTAGGTTAAACCGTTCGTTGGCAGTAACAGTTTTAATTTTTAGGTTTCACTCTGTTTTCTCCTATATGGATACATGTAGTTGGGACTGTAAATCAAACACGGTTTGCGCTAGCTCTTTGAAACTTGACACAAAAAAGTAGTTCCAAGTTCTATATCTACAGTGTGTTTCTTATTCATGTAGCCCTAAGCAGAGAACAGCGCAAATCACTTTCATTGATAGGGGTTGCCAAACTTCCAAAAAACTACGAGTTTCCTGAAATCTCAGCACACATTTTTTCACCCAATCTTGATGACACTTTCAGGTAATGATCAGTACCCAATCCCACTTGGCTCTACAGATTTCATTCTTCTAGGTTAAACCGTTCATTGGCAGTACCAGTTTTAATTTTTAGGTTTCACTCTGTTTTCTCCTATATGGATACATGTAGTTGGAAATCTAAATCAAACACGGATTGTGCTAGCTCTTTGAAACTTGACACAATAAAGTAGTTCCAAGTTCTATCTCTATGGTTTTTTTCCTATTGATGTAGCCCTACGCAGAGACCGGCGCAAATCACTTTCATGGAAAGGGGTTGCCAAGCTTCCAAAAAACTACGAGTTTCCTGAAATATCAGCACACATTTTTTCACCCTGACTTGATGCCACTTTCAGGTAATGATCAGTACCCCAATCCCACTTGGCACACCAAATTTCATTCTTCTAGGTTAAACCGTTCCCTGGCAGTAACAGATTTAATTTTTAGGTTTCACTCTGTTTTCTCCTATATGGATACATGTAGATGGAACTGTAAATCAAACACGGTTTGTGCTAGCTCTTTGAAACTTGACAGAATAAAGTACTTCCAAATTCTATCTCTGTGGTTTGTTTCCTATTGATGTAGTCCTAAGCAGAGACTGGCGCAAATCACTTTCATGGAAAGGGGTTCCCAAGCTTCCAAAAAACTACGAGTTTCCTGAAAATTCAGCACACATTTTTTCACCCAATCTTGATGACACATACATGTCATGATCAGTACACCAATGTCACTTGGCTCACCAAATTTCGTTCTTCTAGGTTAAACCGTTCGTTGGCAGTAACAGTTTTAATTTTTAGGTTTCACTCTGTTTTCTCCAATATGGATACATGTAGTTGGAACTCTAAATCAAACACGGTTTGTGCTAGCTCTTTGAAACTTGACACAATAAAGTCCTCCAAGTTCTATCTCTATGGTTCGTTTCTTATTGATGTAGCCCTAAGCAGAGAACGGTGCAAATCACTTTCATGGAAAGGGGTTGCCAAGCTTCCAAAAAACTATGAGTTTCCTGAAATCTCAGCACATATTTTTTCACCCAATCTTGATGACACTTTCAGGTAATGATCAGTACCCAATCCCAGTTGGCACACCAAATTTCGTTTTTCTAGGTTAACCCGTTCGTTGGCAGTAACAGTTTTAATTTTTAGGTTTCACTCTGTTTTCTCCTATATGGATACATGTAGTTGGAACTCTAAATCAAACACGGTTTGTGGTAGCTCTTTGAAACTTGACACAATAAAGTAGTTCCAAGTTCTATCTCTATGGTTTGTTTCCTATTGATGTAGTCCTAAGCAGAGACTGGCGCAAATCACTTTCATGGAAAGGGGTTGCCAAGCTTCCAAAAAACTACGAGTTTCCTGAAATTTCAGCACACATTTTTTCACCCAATCTTGATGACACATACATGTCATGATCAGTACACCAATGTCACTTGGCTCACCAAATTTCGTTCTTCTAGGTTAAACCGTTCGTTGGCAGTAACAGTTTTAATTTTTAGGTTTCACTCTGTTTTCTCCAATATGGATACATGTACTTGGAACTCTAAATCAAACACGGTTTGTGCTAGCTCTTTGAAACTTGACAAAATAAAGTACATCCAATTCTATCTCTATGCTTTGTTTCCTATTGATGTAGTCCTAAGCAGAGACTGGCGCAAATCACTTTCATGGAAAGGGGTTGCCAAGCTTCCAAAAAAGTACAAGTTTCCTGAAATCTCAGCACACATTTTTTCACCCAATCTTGATGACACTTTCAGGTAATGACCAGTACCCATTCCCACTTGGCTCACCAAATTTCGTTCTTCTAGGTTTAACCGTTCGTTGGCAGTAACAGTTTTAATTTTTAGGTTTCACTCTGTTTTCTCCTATATGGATACATGTAGTTGGAACTCTAAATCAAACACAGTTTGTGCTAGCTCTTTGAAACTTGACAAAATAAAGTACATCCAATTCTATCTCTATTCTTTGTTTCCTATTGATGTAGCCCTAAGGAGAGACTGGCGCAAATCACTTTCATGGAAAGGGGTTGCCAAGCTTCCAAAAATCTACGAGTTTCCTGAAATCTCAGCACACATTTTTTCACCCAATCTTGATGACACTTACATGTCATGATCAGTACACCAATGTCACTTGGCTCACCAAATTTCGTTCTTCTAGGTTAAACCGTTCGTTGGCAGTAACAGTTTTAATTTTTAGGTTTCACTCTGTTTTCTCCTATATGGATACATGTAGTTGGAACTCTAAATGAAACACGGTCTGTGCTAGCTCTTTGAAACTTGACACAATAAAGTAGTTCCAAGTTATATCTCTATGGTTTGTTTCCTATTGATGTAGTCCTAAGCAGAGACTGGCGCAAATCACTTTCATGGAAAGGGGTTGCCAAGCTTCCAAAAATCTACGAGTTTCCTGAAATCTCACCACACATTTTTTCACCCAATCTTGATGACACTTACATGTCATGATCAGTACACCAATGTCACTTGGCTCACCAAATTTCGTTCTTCTAGGTTAAACCGTTCGTTGGCAGTAACAGTTTTAATTTTTAGGTTTCACTCTGTTTTCTCCTATATGGATACATGTAGTTGGAACTCTAAATCAAACACAGTTTGTGCTAGATCTTTGAAACGTGACACAATAAAGTACTTTCAAGTTCTATCTATATGGTTTGATTCCTATTGATGTAGCCCTAAGCAGAGACCGGCGCAAATCACTTTCATGGAAAGGGGTTGCGAAGCTTCCAAAAAACTACGAGTTTCCTGAAATCTCAGCAAGCATTTTTTCACCCAATCTTGGTGACACTTACAGGTAATGATCAGTACACCAATGCCACTTGGCTCACCAAATTTCGTTCTTCTAGGTTAAACCGTTCGTTGGCAGTAACAGTTTTAATTTTTAGGTTTCACTCTGTTTTCTCCTATATGGATACATGTAGTTGGGACTGTAAATCAAACACGGTTTGCGCTAGCTCTTTGAAACTTGACACAAAAAAGTAGTTCCAAGTTCTATATCTATAGTTTGTTTCTTATTGATGTAGCCCTAAGCAGAGAACAGCGCAAATCACTTTCATTGAAAGGGGTTGCCAAACTTCCAAAAAACTACGAGTTTCCTGAAATATCAGCACACATTTTTTCACCCTGACTTGAGGACACTTTCATTTAATGATCAGTACCCCAATCCCACTTGGCACACCAAATTTCATTCTTCTAGGTTAAACCGTTCCCTGGCAGGACCAGATTTAATTTTTAGGTTTCACTCTGTTTTCTCCTATATGGATACATGTAGATGGAACTGTAAATCAAACACGGTTTGTGCTAGCTCTTTGAAACTTGACAGAATAAAGTACTTCCAAATTCTATCTCTATGGTTTGTTTCCTATTGATGTAGTCCTAAGCAGAGACTGGCGCAAATCACTTTCATGGAAAGGGGTTGCCAAGTTTCCAAAAAACTACGAGTTTCCTGAAAATTCAGCACACATTTTTTCACCCAATCTTGATGACACATACATGTCATGATCAGTACACCAATGTCACTTGGCTCACCAAATTTCGTTCTTCTAGGTTAAACCGTTCGTTGGCAGTAACAGTTTTAATTTTTAGGTTTCACTCTGTTTTCTCCAATATGGATACATGTAGTTGGAACTCTAAATCAAACACGGTTTGTGCTAGCTCTTTGAAACTTGACACAATAAAGTAGCTCCAAGTTCTATCTCTATGGTTCGTTTCTTATTGATGTAGCCCTAAGCAGAGAACGGCGCAAATCACTTTCATGGAAAGGGGTTGCCAAGCTTCCAAAAAACTACGATTTTCCTGAAATCTCAGCACACATTTTTTCACCCAATCTTGATGACACTTTCAGGTAATGATCAGTACCCAATCCCAGTTGGCCCACCAAATTTCGTTTTTCTAGGTTAACCCGTTCGTTGGCAGTAACAGTTTTAATTTTTAGGTTTCACTCTGTTTTCTCCTATATGGATACATGTAGTTGGAACTCTAAATCAAACACGGTTTGTGGTAGCTCTTTGAAACTTGACACAATAAAGTAGTTCCAAGTTCTATCTCTATGGTTTGTTTCCTATTGATGTAGTCCTAAGCAGAGACTGGCGCAAATCACTTTCATGGAAAGTGGTTGCCAAGCTTCCAAAAAACTACGAGTTTCCTGAAAATTCAGCACACATTTTTTCACCCAATCTTGATGACACATACATGTCATGATCAGTACACCAATGTCACTTGGCTCACCAAATTTCGTTCTTCTAGGTTAAACCGTTCGTTGGCAGTAACAGTTTTAATTTTTAGGTTTCACTCTGTTTTCTCTAATATGGATACATGTAGTTGGAACTCTAAATCAAACACGGTTTGTGCTAGCTCTTTGAAACTTGACACAATAAAGTAGCTCCAAGTTCTATCTCTATGGTTCGTTTCTTATTGATGTAGCCCTAAGCAGAGAACGGCGCAAATCACTTTCATGGAAAGGGGTTGCCAAGCTTCCAAAAAACTACGAGTTTCCTGAAATCTCAGCACACATTTTTTCACCCAATCTTGATGACACTTTCAGGTAATGATCAGTACCCAATCCCAGTTGGCACACCAAATTTCGTTTTTCTAGGTTAACCCGTTCGTTGGCAGTACAGTTTTAATTTTTAGGTTTCACTCTGTTTTCTCCTATATGGATACATGTAGTTGGAACTCTAAATCAAACACGGTTTGTGGTAGCTCTTTGAAACTTGACACAATAAAGTAGTTCCAAGTTCTATCTCTATGGTTTGTTTCCTATTGATGTAGCCCTAAGCAGAGACTTGCACAAATCACTTTCATGGAAAGGGGTTGCCAAGCTTCCAAAAAACTACGAGTTTCCTGAAATCTTAGCACACATTTTTTCACCCAATCATGATGGCACTTACAGGTAATGATCAGTACCGAAATGCCACTTGGCTCACCAAATTTCGTTCTTCTAGGTTAAACCGTTCGTTGGCAGTAACAGTTTTAATTTTTAGGTTTCATCTGTTTTCTCCTATATGGATACATGTAGTTGGAACTCTAAATCAAACACGGTTTGTGCTAGCTCTTTGAAACTTGACACAATAAAGTAGTTCCAAGTTCTGTCTCTATGGTTTGTTTCCTATTGATATAGCCCTAAGCAGAGACCAGCGCAAATCACTTTCATGGAAAGGGGTTGCCAAGCTTCCAAAAAACTAAGAGTTTCGTGAAATCTCAGCACACGTTTTTTCACCCAAACTTGATGACACTTTCAGGTAAAGATCAGTACCCCAATCACACTTGGCTCACCAAATTTCGTTCTTCTAGGATAAACTGTTCGTTGGCAGTAACAGTTATAATTTTTAGGTTTCACTCTGTTTTCTCGTATATGGATACATGTAGTTGGAACTCTAAATCAAACACGGTTTGTGCTAGCTCTTTGACTTGACACAATAAATAGTTCCAAGTTCTGTCTCTATGGTTTGTTTCTTATTGATGTAGCCCTAAGCAGAGACTGGCGCAAATCACTTTCATAGAAAGGGGTTGCCAAGCTTCCAAAAAACTACGAGTTTCCTGAAATCTCAGCACACATTTTTTCACCCTATCTTGGTGACACTTTCAAGTAATGATCAGTAACCCAATCCCACTTGGCACACCAAATTTCGTTCTTCTAGGTTAAACCGTTCCTTGGCAGTAACAGTTTTAATTTTTAGGTTTCACTCTGTTTTCTCCTTTATGGATACATGTAGTTGGAACTCTAAATCAAACACGGTTTGTGCTAGCTATTTGAAACTTGACACAATAAAGTACTCCCACGTTCTACCTCTATGGTTTGTTTCCTATTGATGTAGCCCTAAGCAGAGACCGACGCTAATCACTTTCATGGAAAGGGGTTGCGAAGCTTCCAAAAATCTATGAGTTTCCTGAAATCTCAGCACACACTTTTCTCCCAATCTTGATGACACTTACAGGTAATGATCAGTATCCCAAAGACACTTGGCTCACCAAATTTCGTTCTTCTAGGTTAAACCGTTCGTTGGCAGTAGCAGTTTTAATTTTTACGTTTCACTCTGTTTTCTCCTATATGGATACATGTAGTTGGAACTCTAAATCAAACACGGTTTGCGCTAGCTCTTTAAAATTTGACACAAAAAAGTAGTTCCAAGTTCTATCTCTATGGTTTGTTTCTTATTGATGTAGCCATAAGCAGAGAACGGCGCAAATCACTTTCATGGAAAGGGGTTGCCAAGCTTCCAAAAAACTACAAGTTTCCTGAAAACTCAGCACACATTTTTTCACCCAATCTTGATGACACTTTCAGGTAATGATCAGTACCAAATCCCACTTGGCTCACCAAATTTCGTTCTTCTAGGTTAAACCGTTCGTTGGCAGTAACAGTTTTAATTTTTACGTTTCACTCTGTTTTCTCCTATATGGATACATGTAGTTGGAACTCTAAATCTAACACGGTTTGTGCTAGCTCTTTGAAACTTGACACAATAAAGTAGTTCCAAGTTCTATCTCTATGGTTTTTTTCCTTTTGATGTAGCCCTAAGGAGAGACTGGCGCAAATCACTTTCATGGAAAGGGGTTGCCAAGCTTCCAAAAATCTACAAGTTTCCTGAAATCTCACCACACATTTTTTCACCCAATCTTGATGACACTTTCAGGTAATGACCAGTACCCATTCGCACTTGGCTCACCAAATTTCGTTCTTCTAGGTTTAACCGTTCGTTGGCAGTAACAGTTTTAATTTTTAGGTTTCACTCTGTTTTCTCCTATATGGATACATGTAGTTGGAACTCTAAATCAAACACGGTTTGTGCTAGCTCTTTGAAACTTTACACAATAAAGTAGTTACAAGTTCTATCTCTATGGTTTGTTTCCTATTGATGTAGCCCTAAGCAGAGACTGGCGCAAATCACTTTCATGGAAAGGGTTGGCCAAGCTTCCAAAAAACCTACAAGTTTCCTGAAATCTCAGCACACATTTTTTCACCCAATCTTGATGACACTTACATGTCATGATCAGTACACCAATGTCACTTGGCTCACCAAATTTCGTTCTTCTAGGTTAAACCGTTCGTTGGCAGTAACAGTTTTAATTTTTAGGTTTCACTCTGTTTTCTCCTATATGGATACATGTATTTGGAACTCTAAATCAAACCTGGTTTGTGCTAGCTCTTTGAAACTTGACAGAATAAATTACTTCCAAATTCTATCTCTATGGTTTGTTTCCTATTGATGTAGCCCTAAGGAGAGACTGGCGCAAATCACTTTCATGGAAAGGGGTTGCCAAGCTTCCAAAAATCTACGAGTTTCCTGAAATCTCAGCACACATTTTTTCACCTAATCTTGATGACACTTACATGTCATGATCAGTACACCAATGTCACTTGGCTCACCAAATTTCGTTCTTCTAGGTTAAACCGTTCGTTGGCAGTAACAGTTTTAATTTTTAGGTTTCACTCTGTTTTCTCCTATATGGATACATGTAGTTGGAACTCTAAATCAAACACGGTTTGTGCTAGCTCTTTGAAACATGACACAATAAAGTAGTTCCAAGTTCTATCTCTATGGTTTGTTTCCTATTGATGTAGCCCTAAGCAGAGACTGGCGCAAATCACTTTCATGGAAAGGGTTGGCCAAGCTTCCAAAAAACCTACAAGTTTCCTGAAATCTCAGCACACATTTTTTCACCCAATCTTGATGACACTTACATGTCATGATCAGTACACCAATGTCACTTGGCTCACCAAATTTCGTTCTTCTAGGTTAAACCGTTCGTTGGCAGTAACAGTTTTAATTTTTAGGTTTCACTCTGTTTTCTCCTATATGGATACATGTAGTTGGAACTCCAAATCAAACACGGTTTGTGCTAGCTCTTTGAAACTTGACACAATGAAGTAGTTCCAAGTTCTGTCTCTATGGTTTGTTTCCTATTGATATAGCCCTAAGCAGAGACCAGCGCAAATCACTTTCATTGAAAGGGGTTGCCAAGCTTCCAAAAAACTAAGAGTTTCGTGAAATCTCAGCACACGTTTTTTCACCCAAACTTGATGACACTTTCAGGCAATGATCAGTACCCCAATCACACTTGGCTCACCAAATTTCGTTCTTCTAGGGCAAACTGTTCGTTGGCAGTAACAGTTTTAATTTTTAGGTTTCACTCTGTTTTCTCCTATATGGATACATGTAGTTGGAACTCTAAATCAAACACGGTTTGTGCTAGCTCTTTGAAACTTGACACAATAAATAGTTCCAAGTTCTGTCTCTATGGTTTGTTTCCTATTGATGTAGCCCTAAGCAGAGACTGGCGCAAATCACTTTCATAGAAAGGGGTTGCCAAGCTTCCAAAAAACTACGAGTTTCCTGAAATCTCAGCACATATTTTTTCACCCTATCTTGATGACACATTCAGGTAATGATCAGTAACCCAATCCACTTGGCACACCAAATTTCGTTCTTCTAGGTTAAACCGTTCCTTGGCAGTAACAGTTTTAATTTTTAGGTTTCACTCTGTTTTCTCCTTTATGGATACATGTATTTGGAACTCTAAATCAAATACGGTTTGTGCTAGCTCTTTGAAACTTGATACAATAAAGTACTCCCACGTTCTACCTCTATGGTTTGTTTCCTATTGATGTAGTCCTAAGTAGAGACTGGCGAAAAATCACTTTCATGGAAAGGGGTTGCCAAGCTTCCAAAAAACTACAAGTTTCCTGAAATCTCAGCACAAATTTTTTCACCCAATCTTGATGACACATACATGTCATGATCAGTACACCAATGTCACTTGGCTCACCAAATTTCGTTCTTCTAGGTTAAACCGTTCGTTGGCAGTAACAGTTTTAATTTTTATGTTTCACTCTGTTTTCTCCAATATAGATACATGTAGTTGGAAGTCTAAATCAAACACGGTTTGTGCTAGCTCTTTGAAAATTGACACAATAAAGTAGTGCCAAGTTCTATCTTTATGGTTTGTTTCCTATTGATGTAGCCCTAAGCAGAGACCGGCGATAATCACTTTCATGGAAAGGGGTTGCGAAGCTTCCAAAAATCTACGAGTTTCCTGAAATCTCAGCACACACTTTTCTCCCAATCTTGATGACACTTACAGGTAATGATTAGTACCCCAATGCCACTTGGCTCACCAAATTTCGTTCTTCTAGGTTAAACCGTTCGTTGGCAGTAACAGTTTTAATTTTTACGTTTCACTCTGTTTTCTCCTATATGGATACATGTAGTTGGAACTCTAAATCAAACACGGTTTGCGCTAGCTCTTGAAAATTTGACACAAAAAAGTAGTTCCAAATTCTATCTCTATGGTTTGTTTCTTATTGATGTAGCCATAGGCAGAGAACGGCGCAAATCACTTTCATGGAAAGGGGTAGCCAAGCATCCAAAAAACTACGAGTTTCCTGAAATCTCAGCACACATTTTTTCACCCAATCTTGATGACACTTTCAGGTAATGATCAGTACCAAATCCCACTTGGCTCACCAGATTTCGTTCTTCTAGTTTCAACCGTTTGTTGGCAGTAACAGTTTTAATTTTTAGGTTTCACTCTGTTTTCTCCTGTATGGATACATGTAGTTGGAACTCTAAATCAAACACGGTTTGTGCTAGCTCTTTGAAACTTGACACAATAAAGTAGTTCCAAATTCTATCTCTATGGTTTGTTTCCTTTTGATGTAGCCCTAAGTAGTGACTGGCGCAAATCACTTTCATGGAAAGGGGTTGCCAAGCATCCAAAAAACTACGAGTTTCCTGAAATATCAGCACATATTTTTTCACCCTGTCTTGATGACACCTTCAGGTAATGATCAGTACCCCAATCCCACTTGGCACACCAAATTTCGTTCTTCTAGGTTAAACCGTTCCTTGGCAGTAACAGTTTTAAGTTTTAGGTTTCACTCTGTTTTCTCGTATATGGATACATGTAGTTGGAACTCTAAATCAAACACGGTTTGCGCTAGCTCTTTGAAACTTGACACAATAAAGTAGTTCCAAGTTCTATCTCTATGGTTCGTTTCCTATTCATGTAGCCCTAAGCAGAGACTTGCACAAATCACTTTCATGGAAAGGGGTTGCCAAGCTTCCAAAAAACTACGAGTTTCCTGAAATCTCAGCACACATTTTTTCACCCAGTCTTGATGACACTTTCAGGTAATGATCAGTACCCCAATGCCACTTGGCTCTCCAAATTTCGTTCTTCTAGGTTAAACCGTTCGTTGGCAGTAACAGTTTTAATTTTTAAGTTTCACTCGGTTTTCTCCTACATGGATACATGTAGTTGGAACTCTATATCAAATACGGTTTGTGCTAGCTCTTTGAAACTTGACACAATAAAGTAGTTCCAAGTTCTATCTCTATGGTTTGTTTCCTATTGATGTAGCCCTAAGTAGAGACCGGCGCTAATCACTTTCATGGAAAGGGGTTGCGAAGCTTCCAAAAATCTACGAGTTTCCTGAAATCTCAGCACACATTTTTCTCCCAATCTTGATGACACTTACAGGTAATGATCAGTACACCAATGCCACTTGGCTCACCAAATTTCGTTCTTCTAGGTTAAACCGTTCGTTGGCAGTAACAGTTTTAATTTTTAGGTTTAATTTTTAGGTTTCACTCTGTTTTCTCCTATATGGATACATGTAGTTGGAACTCTAAACCAAACACGGTTTGTACTAGCTCTTTGAAATTGACACAATAAAGTAGTTACAAGTTCTATCTCTATGGTTTGTTTCCTATTGATGTAGCCCTAAGCAGAGACCGGCGCAAATCACTTTCATGGAAAGGGGATGCGAAGCTTCCAAAAAACTACGAGTTTCCTGAAATCTCAGCACACATTTTTTCACCCAATCTTGATGACACTTTCAGGTAATGATCAGTACCCCAATCACACTTGGCTCACCAAATTTCGTTCTTCTAGGTTAAACTGTTCGTTGGCAGTAACAGTTTTAATTTTTAGGTTTCACTCTGTTTTCTCCTATATGGTAAATGTAGTTGGAACTCTAAATCAAACACGGTTTGTGCTAGCTCTTTGAAACTTGACACAATAAAGTAGTTCCAAGTTCTATCTCTATGGTTTGTTTCCTATTGATGTAGCCCTAATAGAGACTGGCGCAAATCACTTTCATGGAAATGGGTTGCCAAGCTTCCAAAAAACTACGAGTTTCCTGAAATATCAGCACACATTTTTTCACCCTGTCTTGATGACACTTTCAGGTAATGATCAGTACCCCAATCCCACTTGGCACACCAAATTTCGTTCTTCTAGGTTAAAGTTTCCTTGGCAGTAACAGTTTTAATTTTTAGGATTCACTCTGTTTTCTCCTATATGGATACATGTAGTTGGAACTCTAAATCAAACACGGTTTGTGCTAGCTCTTTGAAACTTGACACAATAAAGTACTTCCAAGTTCTATCTCTATGGTTTGTTTCCTATTGATGTAGTCCTAAGCAGAGACTGGCGCAAATCACTTTCATGGAAAGGGGTTGCCAAGCTTCCAAAAAACTATGAGTTTCCTGAAATCTCAGCACACATTTTTTCACCCTGTCTTGATGACACATGCATGTCATGATCAGTACACCAATGTCACTTGGCTCACCATATTTCGTTCTTCTAGGTTAAACCGTTCGTTGGCAGTAACAGTTTTAATTTTTAGGTTTCCCTCTGTTTTATCCAATATGGATACATGTAGTTGGAACTCTAAATCAAACACGGTTTGTGCTAGCTCTTTGAAACTTGACACAATAAAGTAGCTCCAAGTTCTATCTCTATGGTTTTTTCTTATTGATGTAGCCCTAAGCAGAGAATGGCGCAAAACACTTTCATCGAAAGGGGTTGCCAAGCTTCCAAAAAACTATGAGTTTCCTGAAATCTCAGCACACATTTTTTCACACAATCTTGATGACACTTTCAGGTAATGATCAGTACCCAATCCCACTTAGCTCACCAGATTTCGTTCTTCTAGGTTAACCCGTTCATTGGCAGTAACAGTTTTAATTTTTAGATTTCACTCTGTTTTCTCCTATATGGATACATGTAGTTGGAACTCTAAATCAAACACGGTTTGTGCTAGCTATTTGAAACTTGACACAATAAAGTACTTCCAAGTTCTATCTCTATGGTTTGTTTCCTATTGATGTAGTCCTAAGCAGAGACTGGCGCAAATCACTTTCATGGAAAGGGGTTGCCAAGCTTCCAAAAAACTACAAGTTTCCTGAAATCTCAGCACATATTTTTTCACCCAATCTTGATGAAACATACATGTCATGATCAGTACCCCAATGCCGCTTGGCTCACCAAATTTTGTTCTTCTAGGTTAAACCGTTCCTTGGCAGTAAGAGTTTTAAGTTTTAGGTTTCACTCTGTTTTCTCCAATATGGATTCATGTAGTTGGAACTCTAAATCAAACACGGTTTGTGCTAGCTCTTTGAAACTTGACACAATAAAGTAGTGCCAAGTTCTAACTCTATGGTTTGTTTCCTATTGATGTAGCCCTAAGCATAGACTTGCACAAATCACTTTCATAGAAAGGGGTTGCCAAGCTTCCAAAAAACTACGAGTTTCCTCAAATCTTAGCACACATTTTTTCACCCAATCATGATGGCGCTTACAGGTAATGATCAGTACCCAATGCCAATGGGCTCACCAAATTTCGTTCTTCTAGGTTAAACCGTTCGTTGGCAGTAACAGTTTTAATTTTTAGGTTTCACTCTGTTTTCTCCTATATGGATACATGTAGTTGGAACTCTAATTCAAATACGGTTTGTGCTAGCTCTTTGAAACTTGACACAATAAAGTAGTTCCAAGTTCTATCTCTATGGTTTGTTTCCTATTGATGTAGCCCTAAGCAAAGACTTGCATAAATCAATTTCATGGAAAGGGGTTGCCAAGCTTCCAAAAAACTACGAGTTTCCTGAAATATCAGCACACATTTTTTCACCCTGTCTTGATGACACTTTCAGGTAATGATCAGTACCCCAATCCCACTTGGCACACCAAATTTTGTTCTTCTAGGTTAAACTTTCCTTGGCAGTAACAGTTTTAATTTTTAGGATTCACTCTGTTTTCTCCTATATGGATACATGTAGTTGGAACTCTAAATCAAACACGGTTTGTGCTAGCTCTTTGAAACTTGACACAATGAAGTACTTCCAAGTTCTATCTCTATGGTTTGTTTCCTATTGATGTAGTCCTAAGCAGAGACTGGCGCAAATCACTTTCATGGAAAGGGGTTGCCAAGCTTCCAAAAAACTATGAGTTTCCTGAAATCTCAGCACACATTTTTTCACCCTGTCTTGATGACACATGCATGTCATGATCAGTACACCAATGTCACTTGGCTCACCATATTTCGTTCTTCTAGGTTAAACCGTTCGTTGGCAGTAACAGTTTTAATTTTTAGGTTTCCCTCTGTTTTATCCAATATGGATACATGTAGTTGGAACTCTAAATCAAACACGGTTTGTGCTAGCTCTTTGAAACTTGACACAATAAAGTAGCTCCAAGTTCTATCTCTATGGTTTTTTCTTATTGATGTAGCCCTAAGCAGAGAATGGCGCAAATCACTTTCATCGAAAGGGGTTGCCAAGCTTCCAAAAAACTACGAGTTTCCTGAAATCTCAGCACACATTTTTTCACACAATCTTGATGACACTTTCAGGTAATGATCAGTACCCAATCCCACTTAGCTCACCAGATTTCGTTCTTTTAGGTTAACCCGTTCATTGGCAGTAACAGTTTTAATTTTTAGATTTCACTCTGTTTTCTCCTATATGGATACATGTAGTTGGAACTCTAAATCAAACACGGTTTGTGCTAGCTCTTTGAAACTTGACACAATAAAGTACTTCCAAGTTCTATCACTATGGTTTGTTTCCTATTGATGTAGTCCTAAGCAGAGACTGGCGCAAATCACTTTCATGGAAAGGGGTTGCCAAGCTTCCAAAAATCTACGAGTTTCCTGAAATCTCAGCACATATTTTTTCACCCAATCTTGATGACACATACATGTCATGATCAGTACCCCAATGCCGCTTGGCTCACCAAATTTTGTTCTTCTAGGTTAAACAGTTCGTTGGCAGTAACAGTTTTAATTTTTAGGTTTCACTCTGTTTTCTCCAATATGGATACATGTAGTTGGAACTCTAAATCAAACACGGTTTGTGCTAGCTCTTTCTAACTTGACACAAAATAGTAGTTCCAAGTTCTATCTCTATGGTTTCTTTCCTATTGATGTAGCCCTAAGGAGAGACAGGCGCAAATCACTTTCATGGAAAGGGGTTGCCAAGCTTCCAAAAATCTATGAGTTTCCTGAAATCTCAGCACACATTTTTTCACCCAATCTTGATGACACTTACATGTCATGATCAGTACACCAATGTCACTTGGCTCACCAAATTTCGTTTTTCTAGGTTAAACCGTTCGTTGGCAGTAACAGTTTTAATTTTTAGGTTTCACTCTGTTTTCTCCTATATGGATACATGTAGTTGGAACTCTAAATCAAACACGGTTTGTGCTAGCTCTTTGAAACTTGACAAAATAAAGTACATCCAAGTTCTATCTCTATGCTTTATTTCCTATTGATGTAGCCCTAAGCAGAGACTGGCGCAAATCACTTTCATGGAAAGGGGTTGCCAAGCTTCCAAAAAACTACGAGTTTCCTGAAATATCAGCACACATTTTTTCACCCTGTCTTGATGACACCTTCAGGTAATGATCAGTACCCCAATCCCACTTGGCATACCAAATTTCGTTCTTCTAGGTTAAAACGTTCCTTGGCAGTAAGAGTTTTAAGTTTTAGGTTTCACTCTGTTTTCTCCAATATGGATTCATGTAGTTGGAACTCTAAATCAAACACGGTTTGTGCTAGCTCTTTGAAACTTGACACAATAAAGTAGTGCCAAGTTCTAACTCTATGGTTTGTTTCCTATTGATGTAGCCCTAAGCATAGACTTGCACAAATCACTTTCGTAGAAAGGGGTTGCCAAGCTTCCAAAAAACTACGAGTTTCCTCAAATCTTAGCACACATTTTTTCACCCAATCATGATGGCACTTACAGGTAATGATCAGTACCCCAATGCCACTGGGCTCACCAAATTTCGTTCTTCTAGGTTAAACCGTTCGTTGGCAGTAACAGTTTTAATTTTTAGGTTTCACTCTGTTTTCTCCTATATGGATACATGTAGTTGGAACTCTAAATCAAATACGGTTTGTGCTAGCTCTTTGAAACTTGACACAATAAAGTAGTTCCAAGTTCTATCTCTATGGTTTGTTTTCTATTGATGTAGCCCTAAGCAAAGACTTGCATAAATCACTTTCATGGAAAGGGGTTGCCAAGCTTCCAAAAAACAACGAGTTTCCTGAAATCTCAGCACACATTTTTTCGCCCAATCTTGATGACACTTACAGGTAATTTTCAGTACCCCAATGCCACTTGGCTCACCAAATTTCGTTCTTCTAGGTTAAACCGTTCGTTGGCAGTAACGGTTTTAATTTTTAGGTTTCACTCTGTTTTCTCCTATATGGATACATGTAGTTGGAACTCTAAATCAAACACGGTTTGTGCTAGCTCTTTGAAACTTGACACAATAAAGTAGTGCCAAGTTCTAACTCTATGGTTTGTTTCCTATTGATGTAGCCCTAAGCATAGACTTGCACAAATCACTTTCATAGAAAGGGGTTGCCAAGCTTCCAAAAAACTACGAGTTTCCTGAAATCTCAGCACACATTTTTTCACCCAATCTTGATGACACTTACATGTCATGATCAGTACACCAATGTCACTTGGCTCACCAAATTTCGTTCTTCTAGGTTAAACCGTTCGTTGGCAGTAACAGTTTTAATTTTTAGGTTTCACTCTGTTTTCTCCTATGTGTATATGTGTATTTGGAACTCTAAATCAAACACGGTTTGTACTAGCTCTTTGAAACTTGACACAATAAAGTAGTTCCAAGTTCTATCTCTATGGTTTGTTTCCTATTTATGTAGCCCTAAGCAGAGAACAGCGCAAATCACTTTCATGGAAAGGGGTTGCCAAGCTTCCAAAAAACTACGAGTTTCCTGAAATCTCAGCACATATTTTTTCACCCAATCTTGGTGACACTTTCAGGTAATGATCAGTACCCAATCCCACTTGGCTCACCATATTTCATTCTTCTAGGTTAAACCGTTCGTTGGCAGTAACAGTTTTAATTTTTAGGATTCACTCTGTTTTCTCCTATATGGATACATGTAGTTGGAACTCTAAATCAAACACGGTTTGTGCTAGCTCTTTGAAACTTGACACAATAAAGTAGTTCCAAGTTCTGTCTCTATGGTTTGTTTCCTATTGATATAGCCCTAAGCAGAGACCAGCGCAAATCACTTTCATGGAAAGGGGTTGCCAAGCTTCCAAAAAACTACGAGTTTCCTGAAATCTCAGCACATATTTTTTCACCCAATCTTGGTGACACTTTCAGGTAATGATCAGTACCCAATCCCACTTGGCTCACCATATTTCATTCTTCTAGGTTAAACCGTTCGTTGGCAGTAACAGTTTTAATTTTTAGGATTCACTCTGTTTTCTCCTATATGGATACATGTAGTTGGAACTCTAAATCAAACACGGTTTGTGCTAGCTCTTTGAAACTTGACACAATAAAGTAGTTCCAAGTTCTGTCTCTATGGTTTGTTTCCTATTGATATAGCCCTAAGCAGAGACCAGCGCAAATCACTTTCATGGAAAGGGGTTGCCAAGCTTCCAAAAAGTACGAGTTTCCTGAAATCTCACCACATATTTTTTCACCCAATCTTGATGACACTTTCAGGTAATGATCAGTACCCCAATCCCACTTGGCTCACCATATTTCGTTCTTCTAGGTTAAACCGTTCGTTGGCAGTAACAGTTTTAATTTTTAGGATTCACTCTGTTTTCTCCTATATGGATACATGTAGTTGGAACTCTAAATCAAACACGGTTTGTGCTAGCTCTTTGAAACTTGACACAATAAAGTAGTTCCAAGTTCTGTCTCTATGGTTTGTTTCCTATTGATATAGCCCTAAGCAGAGACCAGCGCAAATCACTTTCATGGAAAGGGGTTGCCAAGCTTTCAAAAAACTACGAGTTTCCTGTAAACTTAGCCCACATTTTTTCACCCAATCTTTATGGCACTTACAGGCAATGATCAGTAGCGCAATGACACTTGGCTCACCAAATTTCGTTTTTCTAGGTTAAAGCGTTCGTTGGCAGTAACAGTTTTAATTTTTAGGTTTCAATCTGTTTTCTCGTATATGGATACATGTAGTTGGAACTCTAAATCAAACACGGTTTGCGCTAGCTCTTTGAAACTTGACAGAATAAAGTAGTTCCAAGTTCTATCTCTATGGTTTGTTTCCTATTGATGTAGCCCTAAGCAGAGAACGGCGCAAATCACTTTCATGGAAAGGGGTTGCCAAGCTTCCAAAAAACAACGAGTTTCCTGAAATCTCAGCACACATTTTTTCACCCAATCTTGATGACACTTTCAGGTAATGATCAGGACGCCAATCCCACTTGGATCACCAAAGTTCGTTCTTCTAGGTTAAACCGTTCTTTGGCAGTAACAGTTTTAATTTTTAGGTTTCACTCTGTTTTCTCCTATATGGATACATGTAGTTGGAACTCTAAAACAAGCACGGTTTGTGCTAGCTCTTTGAAACTTGACTCAATAAAGTAGTTCCACGTTCTATCTCTATGGTTTGTTTCCTATTGATGTAGCCCTAAGCAATGACTGGCGCAAATCACTTTCATGGAAAGGGGTTGCCAAGCTTCCAAAAAACTACGAGTTTCCTGAAATCTCAGCACACATTTTTTCACCCAATCTTGATGGCACTTACAGGTAATGATCAGTACCCCAATGCCACTTGGCTCACCAAATTGCGTTCTTCTAGGTTAAACCGTTCGTTGGCAGTAACAGTTTTAATTTTTAGGTTTCACTCTGTTTTCTCCTATATGGATACATGTAGTTGGAAGTCTAAATCAAACACGGTTTGTGCTAGCTCTTTGAAACCTGACACAATAAAGTAGTTCTAAATTGTATCTCTATGGCTTGTTTCCTATTCATGTAGCCCTAAGCAGAGACTGGCGTAAATCACTTTCATTGAAAGGGGTTGCCAAGCTTCCAAAACCTACGAGTTTCCTGAAATCTAAGCACACATTTTTTCACCTAAACTTGATGACACATACAGGTAATGATCAGTACCCCAATCCCACTTGGCTCACCAAATTTCGTTCTTCTAGGTTAAACCGTTCGTTGGCAGTAACAGTTTTAATTTTTAGGTTTCACTCTGTTTTCTCCTATATGGATACATGTAGTTGGAACTCTAAATCAAACATGGTTTGTGCTAGCTCTTTGAAACTTGACATAATAAAGTAGTTTCAAGTTCTATCTCTATGCTTTGGTTCCTATTGATGTAGCCCTAAGCAAAGACTGGCGCAAATCACTTTCATGGAAAGGGGTTGCCAAACTTCCAAAAAACTTCGAGTTTCTTGAAATCTCAGCACACATTTTTTCACCCTATCTTGATGACACTTTCAGGTAATGATCAGGACCCCACTCCCACTTGTCTCACCTAATTTCGTTCTTCTAGGTTAAACCGTTCGTTGGCAGTAACAGTTTTTATTTTTAGGCTTCACTCTGTTTTCTCCTATAAGGATACATATAGTTGGAACTCTAAATCAAACACGGTTTGTGCTAGCTCTTTGAAACTTGACACAATAAAGTAGTTCCAAGTTCTATCTCTATGCTTTGTTTCCTATTGATGTAGCCCTAGCAAAGACTGGCGCAAATCACTTTCATGGAAAGGGGTTGCCAAACTTCCAAAAAACTTCGAGTTTCCTGAAATCTCAGCACACATTTTTTCACCCAATCTTGATGACACTTTCAGGTAATGATAAGGACCCCAATCCCACTTGACTCACCTAATTTCGTTCTTCTAGGTTAAACCGTTCGTTGGCAGTAACAGTTTTAATTTTTAGGCTTCACTCTGTTTTCTCCTATAAGGATACATGTAGTTGGAACTCTAAATCAAACACGGTTTTTGCTAGCTCTTTGAAACTTGACACAATAAAGTAGTTCCAACTTCTATCTCTATGGTTTGTTTCCTATTGATGTAGCCCTAAGCAGAGACTGCGCAAATCACTTTCATGGAAAGGGGTTGCCAAGCTTCCAAAAAACTTCGAGTTTCCTGAAATCTCAGCACACATTTTTTCCCAGAATCTTGATGACATTTTCAGGTAATGATCAGTACCCCAATGCCACTTGGCTCACCAAATTTCGTTCTTCTAAGTTAAACCATTGGTTGGCAGTAACAGTTTTAATTTTTAGGCTTCACTGTGTTTTCTCCTATAAGGATACATATACTTGGAAATCTAAATCAAACACGGTTTGTGCTAGATCTTTGAAAATTGACAAAATAAAGTAGTTCCAAGTTCTATCTCTATGGTTTGTTTCCTATTGATGTAGCCCTAAGGAGAGACTGGCGCAAATCACTTTCATGAAAAGGGGTTGCCAAGCTTCCAAAAAAACTACGAGTTTCCTGAAATCTCAGCACACATTTTTTCACCCTATCTTGATGACACTTTCAGGTAATGATCAGGACCCCACTCCCACTTGTCTCACCTAATTTCGTTCTTCTAGGTTAACCCGTTCGTTGGCAGTAACAGTTTTTATTTTTAGGCTTCACTCTGTTTTCTCCTATAAGGATACATATAGTTGGAACTCTAAATCAAACACGGTTTGTGCTAGCTCTTTGAAACTTGACACAATAAATTAGTTCCAAGTTCCATCTCTATGGTTTGTTTCCTATTGATGTAGCCCTAAGCAGAGACTGGCGCAAATCAATTTCATGAAAAGAAGTTGCCAAGCTTCCAAAAAACTACGAGTTTCCTGAAATCTAAGCACACATTTTTTCACCTAAACTTGATGACACATACAGGTAATGATCAGTACCCCAATCCCACTTGGCTCACCGAATTTCGTTTTTCTAGCTTAAACCGTTCGTTGGCAGTAACAGTTTTAATTTTTAGGTTTCACTCTGTTTTCTCCTATATGGATACATGTAGTTGGAACTCTAAATCAAACACGGTTTGTGCTAGCTCTTTGAAACTTGACACAATAAAGTAGTTCCAAGTTCTATCTCTATGCTTTGTTTCCTATTGATGTAGCCCTAAGCAAAGACTGGCGCAAATCACTTTCATGGAAAGGGGTTGCCAAACTTCCAAAAAACTTCGAGTTTCCTGAAATCTCAGCACACATTTTTTTACCCTATCTTGATGACACTTTCAGGTAATGATCAGGACCCCAATCCAGTTGGCTCACCTAATTTCGTTCTTCTAGGTTAAACCGTTCGTTGGCAGTAACAGTTTTAATTTTTGTTTTCACTCTGTTTTCTCCTATATGGATACATGTAGTTGGAACTCTAAATCAAACACGGTTTGTGCTAGCTCTTTGAAATTTGACACAATAAAGTAGTTCCAAGTTCTATTTCTATGGTTTGTTTCCTATTGATGTAGCCCTAAGCAATGACTGTCGCAAATCACTTTCATAGAAAGGGGTTGCCAAGCTTCCAAAAAACTACGAGTTTCCTGAAATCTCAGCACACATTTTTTCACCCAATCTTGATGGCACTGACAAGTAATGATCAGTACCACAATGCCACTTGGCTCACCAAATTTCGTTCTTCTAGGTTAAACCGTTCGTTGGCAGTAACAGTTTTGATTTTTAGGTTTCACTCTGTTTTCTCCTATATGGATACATGTAGTTGGAACTCTAAATCAAACACGGTTTGTGCTAGCTCTTTGAAACTTGACACAATAAAGTAGTTCCAAGTTCTATCTCTATGCTTTGTTTCCTATTGATGTAGCCCTAAGCAAAGACTGGCGCAAATCACTTTCATGGAAAGGGGTTGCCAAACTTCCAAAAAACTTCGAGTTTCCTGATATCTCAGCACACATTTTTTCACCCAATCTTGATGACACTTTCAGGTAATGATCAGGACCCCAATCCCACTTGACTCACCTAATTTCGTTCTTCTAGGTTAAACCGTTCGTTGGCAGTAACAGTTTTAATTTTTAGGCTTCACTCTGTTTTCTCCTATAAGGATATATGTAGTTGGAACTCTAAATCAAACACGGTTTTTGCAAGCTCTTTGAAACTTGACACAATAAAGTAGTTCCAAGTTCTATCTCTATGGTTTGTTTCCTATTGATGTAGCCCTAAGCAGAGACTGCGCAAATCACTTTCATGGAAAGGGGTTGCCAAGCTTCCTAAAAACTTCGAGTTTCCTGAAATCTCAGCACACATTTTTTCCCAGAATCTTGATGATATTTTCAGGTAATGATCAGTACCCCAATGCCACTTGGCTCACCAAATTTCGTTCTTCTAAGTTAATCCATTGGTTGGCAGTAACGGTTTTAATTTTTAGGCTTCACTCTGTTTTCTCCTATAAGGATACATATACTTGGAAATCTAAATCAAACACGGTTTGTGCTAGATCTTTGAAAATTGACAAAATAAAGTAGTTCCAAGTTCTATCTCTATGGTTTGTTTCCTATTGATGTAGCCCTAAAGAGAGACTGGCGCAAATCACTTTCATGAAAAGGGTTTGCCAAGCTTCCAAAAAAACTACGAGTTTCCTGAAATCTCAGCACACATTTTTTCACCCAAACTTGATGACACTTTCAGGTAATGATCAGTACCCCAATGCCACTTGGCTCACAAAATTTCGTTCTTCTAGGTTAAACCGTTCGTTGGCAGTAACAGTTTTAATTTTTAGGTTTCACTCTGTTTTCTCCTGTATGGATACATGTAGTTGGAAGTCTAAATCAAACACGGTTTGTGCTAGCTCTTTGAAACCTGACACAATAAAGTAGTTCTAAATTGTATCTCTATGGCTTGTTTCCTATTCATGTAGCCCTAAGCAGAGACTGGCGTAAATCACTTTCATTGAAAGAGGTTGCCAAGCTTCCAAAACCTACGAGTTTCTTGAAATCCAAGCACACATTTTTTCACCTAAACTTGATGACACATACAGGTAATGATCAGTACCCCAATCCCACTTGGCTCACCGAATTTCGTTTTTCTAGCTTAAACCGTTCGTTGGCAGTAACAGTTTTAATTTTTAGGTTTCACTCGGTTTTCTCCTATATGATACATGTAGTTGGAACTCTAAATCAAACACGGTTTGTGCTAGCTCTTTGAAACTTGACACAATAAAGTAGTTCCAAGTTCTATCTCTATGGTTTGTTCCCTATTGATGTAGCCCTAAGCAGAGACTGGCGCAAATCACTTTCATGGAAAGGGGTTGTCAAGCTTCCAAAACACTTCGAGTTTCCTGAAAACTCAGCACACATTTTTTTCACCCAATCTTGATGACACTTACAGGTAATGATCAGTACCCCAATCCCACTTGGCTCACCAAATTTCGTTCTTCTAGGTTAAAACGTTCGTTGGCAGTATCAGTTTTAATTTTTAGGTTTCACTCTGTTTTCTCCTATATGGATACATGTAGTTGGAACTCTAAATCAAACACGGTTTGTGCTAGCTCTTTGAAACTTGACATAATAAAGTAGTTCCAAGTTCTATCTCTATGCTTTGGTTCCTATTGATGTAGCCCTAAGCAAAGACTGGCGCAACTCACTTTCATGGAAAGGGGTTGCCAAACTTCCAAAAAACTTCGAGTTTCTTGAAATCTCAGCATACATTTTTTCACCCTATCTTGATGACACTTTCAGGTAATGATCAGGACCCCACTCCCACTTGTCTCACCTAATTTCGTTCTTCTAGGTTAAACCGTTCGTTGGCAGTAACAGTTTTTATTTTTAGGCTTCACTCTGTTTTCTCCTATAAGGATACATATAGTTGGAACTCTAAATCAAACACGGTTTGTGCTAGCTCTTTGAAACTTGACACAATAAATTAGTTCCAAGTTCTATCTCTATGGTTTGTTTCCTATTGATGTAGCCCTAAGCAGAGACTGGCGCAAATCAATTTCATGAAAAGGGGTTGCCAAGCTTCCAAAAAACTACGAGTTTTCTGAAATCTCAGCACACATTTTTTTCACCCAATCTTGATGACACTTACAGGTAATGATCAGTACCCCAATCCCACTTGGCTCACCAAATTTCGTTCTTCTAGGTTAAACCGTTCGTTGGCAGTAACAGTTTTAATTTTTAGGTTTCACTCTGTTTTCTCCTATATGGATACATGTAATTGGAACTCTAAATAAAACACGGTTTGTGCTAGCTCTTTGAAACCTGACACAATAAAGTAGTTCCAAGTTCTATCTCTATGGTTTGTTTCCTATTGATGTAGCCCTAAGCAAAGACTGGCGCAAATCACTTTCATGGAAAGGGGTTGCCAAACTTCCAAAAAACTTCGAGTTTCCTGAAATCTCAGCACACATTTTTTCCCAGAATCTTGATGACATTTTCAGGTAATGATCAGTACCCCAATGCCACTTGGCTCACCAAATTTCGTTCTTCTAAGTTAAACCATTGGTTGGCAGTAACAGTTTTAATTTTTAGGCTTCACTCTGTTTTCTCCTATAAGGATACATATACTTGGAAATCTAAATCAAACACGGTTTGTGCTAGATCTTTGAAAATTGACAAAATAAAGTAGTTCCAAGTTCTATCTCTATGGTTTGTTTCCTATTGATGTAGCCCTAAGGAGAGACTGGCGCAAATCACTTTCATGAAAAGGGGTTGCCAAGCTTCCAAAAAAACTACGAGTTTCCTGAAATCTCAGCACACATTTTTTCACCCTATCTTGATGACACTTTCAGGTAATGATCAGGACCCCACTCCCACTTGTCTCACCTAATTTCGTTCTTCTAGGTTAAACCGTTCGTTGGCAGTAACAGTTTTTATTTTTAGGCTTCACTCTGTTTTCTCCTATAAGGATACATATAGTTGGAACTCTAAATCAAACACGGTTTGTGCTAGCTCTTTGAAACTTGACACAATAAATTAGTTCCAAGTTCCATCTCTATGGTTTGTTTCCTATTGATGTAGCCCTAAGCAGAGACTGGCGCAAATCAATTTCATGAAAAGGGGTTGCGAAGCTTCCAAAAAACTACGAGTTTCCTGAAATCTCAGCACACATTTTTTCACCTAAACTTGATGACACATACAGGTAATGATCAGTACCCCAATCCCACTTGGCTCACCGAATTTCGTTTTTCTAGCTTAAACCGTTCGTTGGCAGTAACAGTTTTAATTTTTAGGTTTCACTCGGTTTTCTCCTATATGGATACATGTAGTTGGAACTCTAAATCAAACACGGTTTGTGCTAGCTCTTTGAAACTTGACACAATAAAGTAGTTCCAAGTTCTATCTCTATGGTTTGTTCCCTATTGATGTAGCCCTAAGCAGAGACTGGCGCAAATCACTTTCATGGCAAGGGGTTGTCAAGCTTCCAAAACACTTCGAGTTTCCTGAAATCTCAGCACACATTTTTTTCACCCAATCTTGATGACACTTACAGGTAATGATCAGTACCCCAATCCCACTTGGCTCACCAAATTTCGTTCTTCTAGGTTAAACCGTTCGTTGGCAGTAACAGTTTTAATTTTTAGGTTTCACTCTGTTTTCTCCTATATGGATACATGTAGTTGGAACTCTAAATCAAACACGGTTTGTGCTAGCTCTTTGAAACTTGACACAATAAAGTAGTTCCAAGTTCTATCTCTATGCTTTGTTTCCTATTGATGTAGCCCTAAGCAAAGACTGGCGCAAATCACTTTCATGGAAAGGGGTTGCCAAACTTCCAAAAAACTTCGAGTTTCCTGAAATCTCAGCACACATTTTTTCACCCTATCTTGATGACACTTTCAGGTAATGATCAGGACCCCACTCCCACTTGTCTCACCTAATTTCGTTCTTCTAGGTTAAACCGTTCGTTGGCAGTAACAGTTTTTATTTTTAGGCTTCACTCTGTTTTCTCCTATAAGGATACATATAGTTGGAACTCTAAATCAAACACGGTTTGTGCTAGCTCTTTGAAACTTGACACAATAAATTAGTTCCAAGTTCTATCTCTATGGTTTGTTTCCTATTGATGTAGCCCTAAGCAGAGACTGGCGCAAATCAATTTCATGAAAAGGGGTTGCCAAGCTTCCAAAAAACTACGAGTTTTCTGAAATCTCAGCACACATTTTTTCCCAGAATCTTGATGACACTTTCATGTAATGATCAGGACCCCAATACCACTTGGCTCACCAAATTTCGTTCTTCTAGTTTAAACCGTTCGTTGGCAGTAACAGTTTTAATTTTTAGGCTTCAGTCTGTTTTCTCCTATATGGATACGTGTAGTTGGAACTCTAAATCAAACACGGTTTTTGCTAGCTCTTTGAAACTTGACACAATAAAGTAGTTCCAAGTTCTATCTCTTTGGTTTGTTTCCTATTGATGTAGCCCTAAGCAGAGACTGGCGCAAATCATTTTTATGGAAAGGGGTTGCCAAGCTTCCAAAAAACTACGAGTTTCCTGAAATCTCAGCACACGTTTTTTCACCCAATCTTGATGACACTTTCAGGTAATGATCAGTACCCCAATCCCACTTGGCTAACCAAATTTCGTTCTTCTAAGTTAAACCGTTGGTTGGTAGTAACAGTTTTAATTTTTAGGCTTCACTCTGTTTTCTCCTATTAGGATATATATACTTGGAAATCTAAATCAAACACGGTTTGTGCTAGATCTTTGAATCTTGACACAATAAAGTAGTTCCAAGTTCTATCTCTATGGTTTTTTTCCTATTGATGTAGCACTAAGGAGAGACTGGCGCAAATCACTTTCATGAAAAGGGGTTGCCAAGCTTCCAAAAAAACTACGAGTTTCCTGAAATCTCAGCACACATTTTTTCACCCAATCATGATGACACTTTCAGGTAATGATCAGTACCCCAATCCCACTTGGCTTACCGAATTTCGTTCTTCTAGGTTAAACCGTTCGTTGGCAGTAACAGTGTTAATTTTTTGGTTTCACTCTGTTTTCTCCTATATGGATACATGTAGTTGGAACTCTAAATCAAACACGGTTTGTGCTAGCTCTTTGAAACGTGACACAATAAAGTAGTTCAAAGTTCTATCTCTATGGTTTGTTTCCTATTGATGTAGCACTAAGCAAAGACTGGCACAAATCACTTTCATGGAAAGGGGTTGCCAAGCTTCAAAAAAACTACGAGTTTCCTAAAATCTCAGCACACATTTTTTTCACCCAATCTTGATGACACTTTCCGGTAATGATCAGTATCCCAATCCCACTTGGCTCACCAAATTTCGTTCTTCTAGGTTAAACCGTTCGTTTGCAGTAACAGTTTTAATTTTTAGGTTTCACTCGGTTTTCTCCTATATGGATACATGTAGTTGGAACTCTAAATCAAACACGGTTTGTGCTAGCTCTTGAAACTTGACACAATAAAGTAGTTCTAATTTGTATCTCTATGGCTTGATTCCTACTGATGTAGCCCTAAGCAGAGACCTGCGCAAATCACTTTCATTGAAAGGGGTTGCCAAGCTTCCAAAAAACTACGAGTTTCCTGAAATCTAAGCACACATTTTTTCACCTAATCTTGATGACACTTACATGTAATGATCAGTACCCCAATCCCACTTGGCTCACAAAATTTCGTTCTTCTAGGTTAAATCGTTCGTTGGCAGTAACAGTTTAAATATTTAGGTTTCACTCTGTTTTCTCCTATATGGATACATGTAATTGGAACTCTAAATCAAAGACGGTTTGTCTAGCTCTTTGAAACTTGACACAATAAAGTAGTTCCAATTTCTATCTATATGGTTTGTTTATAATTGATGTAGCCCTAAGAGGAGACTAGCGCAAATCACTTTCAGTGATTGGAGTTGCCAATCATCCAAAAAACTTCGAGGTTCCAGAAATCTCAGCACACATTTTTTTCACCCAATCTTCATGACACTTTCAGGTAATGATCAGTACCCCAATGCCACTTGGCTCACCAAATTTTGTTCTTCTAGGTTAAACCGTTCGTTGACTGTAAAAGTTTTAATTTTAGGTTTCACTCTGTTTTCTCTTATATGGATACATGTATTTGGAACTCTAAATCAAACACGGTTTGTGCTAGCTCTTTAAAACTTGACACACTAAAGTAGTTCCAAGTTCTATCCCTATGGTTTGTTTCCTATTGATGTAGCCCTAAGGAGAGACCAGCGCAAATCACTTTCATGGAAAGGGTTTGCCAAGCTTCCAAAAAACTACGAGTTTCCTGAAATCTCAGCACATATTTTTGCACCCAATCTTGATGGCACTTACAGGTAATGATCAGTACCCCAGTGCCACTTGGCTCACCAAATTTCGTTCTTCTAGGTTAAACCGTTCATTGGCAGTAACAGTTTTAATTTTTAGGTTTCACTTTGTTTTCTCCTATATGGATACATGAAGTTGGAACTCTAAATCAAACACGGTTTGTGCTAGCTCTTTGAAACTTGACACAATAAAGTAGTTCCAAGTTCTATCTCTATGTTTTGTTTCCTATTCATGTAGCCCTAAGCAGAGAGTGGCACAAATCTCTTTCATGGAAAGGGGTTGCCAAGCTTCCAAAAAGTAGGAGTTTCCTGAAATCTCAGCACACATTTTTGCACCCAATCTTGATGGCACTTACAGGTAATGATCAGTACCCCAATCCCACTTGGCTCACCAAATTTCGTTCTCCTAGGTTAAACCGTTCGTTGGCAGTAACAGTTTTAATTTTTAGGTTTCACTCTGTTTTCTCCTATATGGATACATGTAGTTGGAACTCTAAATCAAACACGGTTTGTGCTAGCTCTTTGAAACTTGACACAATAAAGTAGTTCGAAGTTGTATCTGTTGGTTTCTTTCCTATTGATATAGCCCTAAGCAGAGCCTGGCGCAAATAACTTTCATGGAAACGGGTTGCCAAGCTTCCAAAAAGTACGAGTTTCCTGAAATCTCAGCACACATTTTTTTACCCTATCTTGATGACACTTTCAGGTAATGATCAGTACCACAATCTCACTTGGCTCACCAAAATTCGTTCTTCTAGGTTAAACCTTTCGTTGGCAGTAACAGTTTTAATTTTTAGGCTTCACTCTGTTTTCTCCTATATGGATACATGTAGTTGGAACTCTAAATCAAACAAGGTTTGTGCTAGCTCTTTGACTTGACACAATAAAGTAGTTTCAAGATCTATCTCTATGGTTTGTTTCCTATTGATGTAGCCCTAAGCAGAGACTGGCGCAAATCACTTTCATGGAAAGGATTTGCCAAGCTTCCAAAAAACTACGAGTTTCTTGAAATCTCAGCACACATTTTTTCCCCCAATCTTGATGACACTTTCAGGTAATGATCAGTACCCCAATCTCACTTGGCTCACCAAATTTCGTTCTTCTAGGTTAAACCGTTCGTCGGCAGGAACCGTTTTAATTTTTGGGCTTCACTCTGTTTTCTCTTATATGGATACATGCAGTTGGAACTCTAAATCAAACACGGTTTGTGCTAGCTCTTTGAAACTTGACACAATAAAGTAGTTCCAAGTTCTATCTTTATGGTTTGTTTCCTATTCATGTAGCCCTAAGCAGAGACTGGCGCAAATCACTTTCATGGAAAGGGATTGCCAAGCTTCCAAAAAACTACGAGTTTCCTGAAATCTCAGCACACATTTTTTCACCCAATCTTGATGACACTTTCAGGTAATGATCAGTACCCCAATCCCACTTGGCTCACCAAATTTCGTTCTCCTAGGTTAAACCGTTCATTGGCAGTAACAGTTTTAATTTTTAGGTTTCACTCTGTTTTCTCCTATATGGATACATATACTTTGAAGTCTAAATCAAACACGGTTTGTGCTAGCTCTTTGAAACTTGACACAATAAAGTAGTTCCACGTTCTATCTCTATGGTTTGTTTCCTATTAATGTAACCCTAAGCACAGACCGGAGCAAATCACTTTCATGGAAAGGGGTTGCCAAGCTTCCAAAAAGTAAGAGTTTCCTGAAATCTCAGCACACATTTTTTCACCCAATCTTGATGGCACTTTCAGGTAATGATCAGTACCCCAATCCACTTGGCTCACCAAATTTCGTTCTTCTAGGTTATTCTGTTCATTGGCAGTAACTGTTTTAATTTTTAGGTTTCACTCTGTTTTCCCCTATATGGATACATGTAGTTGGAACTCTAAATCAAACACGGTTTGTGCTAGCTCTTTGAAACTTGACACAATAATGTAGTTCCAAGTTCTATCTCTATGGTTTGTTTCCTATTGCTGTAGCCCTAAGCAGAGCCTGGCGCAAATCACTTTCATGGAAAGGGTTTGCCAAGCTTCCAAAAAGTACGAGTTTCCTGAAATCTCAGCACACATTTTTTCAACCTATCTTGATGACATTTTCAGGTAATGATCAGCACCCCAATCCCACTTGGCTCACCAAATTTCGTTCTTCTACTTTAAACCGTTCGTTGGCAGTAACAGTTTTAATTTTTAAGCTTCACTCTGTTTTCTCCTATATGGATACATGTAGTTGGAACTCTAAATCAGATACGGTTTGTGCTAGCTCTTTGAAACTTGACACAATAAAGTAGTTCCAAGTTCTATCTCTATGGTTTGTTTCCTATGGGTGTAGCCCTAAGCAGAGACTGACGTAAATCACTTTCATGGAAAGGGGTTGCCAAGCTTCCAAAAAACTACGAGTTTCCTGAAATCTCAGCACACATTTTTTCCCCAATCTTGATGACACTTTCAGGTATTGATCAGTAACCCAATCCCACTTGGCTCACCTATTTTCGTTCTTCTAGGTTAAACCGTTCGTTGGCAGTAACAGTTTTAATTTTTAGGTTTCACTCTGTTTTCTCCTACATGGATACATGTAGTTGGAACTCTAAATCAAACATGGTTTGTACTAGCTCTTTGAAACTTGACACAATAAAGTAGTTCCAAGTTCTATCTCTATGCTTTGTTTCCTATTGATGTAGACCTAAGCAAAGACTGGCGCAAATCACTTTAATGGAAAGGGGTTGCCAAACTTCCAAAAAAATTAGAGGTTCCTGAAATCTCAGCACACATTTTTCACCCTATCTTGATGACACTTTCAGGTAATGATCAGTACCCCAATCCCACTTGGCTCACCAAATTTCGTTCTTCTAGGTTAAACCGTTCGTTGGCAGTAACAGTTTTAATTTTTAGGCTTCACTCTGTTTTCTCCTATAAGGATACATGTATTTGGAACTCTAAATCAAACACGGTTTGTGCTAGCTCTTTGAAACTTGACACAATAAAATAGTTCCAAGTTCTATCTCTATGGTTTGTTTCCTGTTGATGTAGACCTAAGCAGAGACTGGCGCAAATCACTTTAATGGAATGGGGTTGCCAAGATTCCAAAAAAAATACGAGTATCCTGCAATCTCAGCACACATTTTTTTCCAGAATCTTGATGACACATTCAGGTAATGATCAGGACCCCAGTCCCACTTGAATCACCAAATTTCGTTCTTCCAGGTTAAACCGTTCGTTGGCAGTAACAGTTTTAATTTTTAGGCTTCAGTCTGTTTTCTCCTATATGGATAAATGTAGTTGGAACTCTAAATCAAACACGGTTTTTGCTAGCTCTTTGAAACTTGACACAATAAAGTAGTTCCAAGTTCTATCTCTTTGGTTTGTTTCCTATTGATGTAGCCCTAAGCAGAGACTGGCGCAAATCACTTTCATGGAAAGGGGTTGCCAAGCTTCCAAAAAACTACGAGTTTCCTGAAATCTCAGCACACATTTTTTTCACCCAATCTTGATGACACTTTCAGGTAATGATCAGTACCCCAATCCCACTTGGCTCACCAAATTTCATTCTTCTAGGCTAAACCGTTCGTTGGCAGTAACAGTTTTAATTTTTAGGCTTCACTCTGTTTTCTCCTATAAGGATACACATACTTGGAAATCTAAATCAAACACGGTTTGTGCTAGATCTTTGAAACTTGACACAATAAAGTAGTTCCAAGTTCTATCTCTATGGTTTGTTTCCTATTGATGTAGCCCTAAGGAGAGACTGGCGCAAATCACTTTAAAAAAAGGGTTTGCCAAGCTTCCAAAAAAACTACGAGTTTCCTGAAATCTCAGCACACATTTTTTCACCCAATCTTGATGACACTTTCAGGTAATGATCAGTACCCCAATCCCACTTGGCTCACCAAATTTCGTTCTCCTAGGTTAAACCGTTCATTGGCAGTAACAGTTTTAATTTTTAGGTTTCACTCAGTTTTCTCCTATATGGATACATATACTTGGAAGTCTAAATCAAACACGGTTTGTGCTAGCTCTTTGAAACTTGACACAATAAAGTAGTTCCACGTTCTATCTCTATGGTTTGTTTCCTATTAATGTAACCCTAAGCACAGACCGGAGCAAATCACTTTCATGGAAAGGGGTTGCCAAGCTTCCAAAAAGTAAGAGTTTCCTGAAATCTCAGCACACATTTTTTCACCCAATCTTGATGGCACTTTCAGGTAATGATCAGTACCCCAATCCCACTTGGCTCACCAAATTTTGTTCTTCTAGGTTATACTGTTCATTGGCAGTAACTGTTTTAATTTTTAGGTTTCACTCTGTTTTCCCCTATATGGATACATGTAGTTGGAACTCTAAATCAAACACGGTTTGTGCTAGCTCTTTGAAACTTGACACAATTAAGTAGTTCCAAGTTCTATCTCTATGGTTTGTTTCCTATTGCTGTAGCCCTAAGCAGAGCCTGGCGCAAATCACTTTCATGGAAAGGGTTTGCCAAGCTTCCAAAAAGTACGAGGTTCCTGAAATCTCAGCACACATTTTTTCAACCTATCTTGAAGACACTTTCAGGTAATGATCAGCACCCCAATCCCACTTGGCTCACCAAATTTCGTTCTTCTACGTTAAACCGTTCGTTGGCAGTAACTGTTTTAATTTTTAGGCTTCACTCTGTTTTCTCCTATATGGATACATGTAGTTGGAACTCTAAATCAAACACGGTTTGTGCTAGCTCTTTGAAACTTGACACAATAAAGTAGTTCCAAGTTCTATCTCTATGGTTTGTTTCCTATGGGTGTAGCCGTAAGCAGAGACTGACGTAAATCACTTTCATGGAAAGGGGTTGCCAAGCTTCCAAAAAGTACGAGTTTCCTGAAATCTCAGCACACATTTTTTCCCCAATCTTGATGACACTTTCAGGTATTGATCAGTAACCCAATCCCACTTGGCTCACCTATTTTCGTTCTTCTAGGTTAAACCGTTCGTTGGCAGTAACAGTTTTAATTTTTAGGTTTCACTCTGTTTTCTCCTACATGGATACATGTAGTTGGAACTCTAAATCAAACATGGTTTGTACTAGCTCTTTGAAACTTGACACAATAAAGTAGTTCCAAGTTCTATCTCTATGGTTTGTTTCCTATTGATGTAGCCCTAAGCAGAGACTGGCGCAAATCACTTTCATGGAAAGGGGTTGCCAAGCTTCCAAAAAACGACAAGTTTCCTGAAATCTCAGCACACATGTTTTCACCCAATCTTCATGACACTTTCAGGTAATGATCAGTACCCCAATCCCACTTGGCTCCGTCATTTTCGTTCTTCTAGGTTAAACCGTTCGTTGGCAGTAACAGTTTTAAATTTTAGTTTTCATTCTGTTTTCTCCTATATGGATACATGTAGTTGGAACTCTAAATCAAACACGGTTTGTGCTAGCTCTTTGAAACTTGACACAATAAAGTAGTTCCAAGTTCTATCTCTATGGTTTGTTTCCTATTGATGTAGCCCTAAGCAAAGACTGGCGCAAATCACTTTAATGGAAAGGGGTTGCCAAACTTCCAAAAAAATTCGAGGTTCCTATACTCTCAGCACACATTTTTCACCCCATCTTGATGACACTTTCAGGTAATGATCAGGACCCCAATCCCACTTGGCTCACCTAATTTCGTTCTTCTAGGTTAAACCGTTCTTGGCAGTAACAGTTTTAATTTTTAGGCTTCACTCTGTTTTCTCCTATAAGGATACATGTATTTGGAACTCTAAATTAAACACGGTTTGTGCTAGCTCTTTGAAACTTGACACAACAAATTAGTTCCAAGTTCTATCTCTATGGTTTGTTTCCTGTTGATGTAGACCTAAGCAGAGACTGGCACAAATCACTTTAATGGAAAGGGGTTGCCAAGCTTCCATAAAAAATACGAGTTTCCTGCAATCTCAGCACACATTTTTTCCCAGAATCTTGATGACACTTTCAGGTAATGATCAGGACCCCAATCCCACTTGGCTCACCTAATTTCGTTCTTCTAGGTTAAACCGTTCGTTGGCAGTAACAGTTTTAATTTTTAGGTTTCACTCTGTTTTCTCCTATATGGATACATGTAGTTGGAACTCTAAATCAAACACGGTTTGTGCTAGCTCTTTGAAACTTGACACAATAAATTAGTTCCAACTTCTATCTCTATGGTATGTTTCCTATTGATGTAGACCTAAGCAGAGACTGGCGCAAATCACTTTCATGGAAAGGGGTTGCCAAGCTTCCAAAAAACTACGAGTTTCCTGAAATCTCAGCACACATTTTTTAAACCCAATCTTGATGACACTTTCAGGTAATGATCTGTACCCCAATCCCACTTGGCTCACCAAATTTCGTTCTTCTAGGCTAAACCGTTCGTTGGCAGTAACAGTTTTGATTTTTAGTCTTCACTCTGTTTTCTCCTATAAGGATACACATACTTGGAAATCTAAATCAAACACGGTTTGTGCTAGATCTTTGAAACTTGACACAATAAAGTAGTTCCAATTTCTATCTCTATGGTTTGTTTCCTATTGATGTAGCCCTAAAGAGAGACTGGCGCAAATCACTTTCAAAAAAAGGGTTTGCCAAGCTTCCAAAAAAACTACGAGTTTCCTGAAATCTCAGCACACATTTTTTCACCCAATCTTGATGACACTTTCAGGTAATGATCAGTACCCCAATCCCACTTGGCTCACAAAATTTCGTTCTTCTAGGTTAAACCATTCGTTGGCAGTAACAGTTTTAATTTTTAGGCTTCACTCTGTTTTCTCCTATATGGATACATGTAGTTGGAACTCTAAATCATACACGGTTTGTGCTAGCTCTTTGAAACTTGACACAATAAAGTAGTTCTAAGTTCTATCTCTATGGTTTGATTCCTATTGTTGTAGCCCTAAGCAGAGACTGGCGCAAATCACTTTCATGGAAAGGGTTTGCCAAGTTTCCAAAAAACTACGAGTTTCCTGAAATCTCAGCACACATTTTTTCACCCAATCTTGATGACACTTTCAGGTAATGATCAGTACCCCAATCCCACTTGGCTCACAAAATTTTGTTCTTCTAGGTTATACTGTTCATTCTCAGGAACTGTTTTAATTTTTAGGTTTCACTCTGTTTTCTCATATATGGATACATGTATTTGGAACTCTAAATCAAACACGGTTTGTGCTAGCTCTTTGAAGCTTGACACAATAAAGTAGTTCCAAGTTCTATCTCTATGGTTTGTTTCCTATTAATGTAGCCCTAAGCACAGACCGGCGCAAATCACTTTCATGGAAATGGGTTGCCAAGCTTCCAAAAAGTACGAGTTTCCTGAAATCTCAGCACACATTTTTTCACCCAATCTTGATGACACTTTCATGTAATGATCAGTACCCCAATCCCACTTGGCTCACCAAATTTCGTTCTTCTAGGTTAAACGGTTCGTTTGCAGTAACTGTTTTAATTTTTAGGTTTCACTCTGTTTTCTCCTATATGGATACATGTATTTGGAACTCTAAATCAAACACGATTTGTGCTAGCTCTTTGAAACTTGACACAATAATGTAGTTCCAAGTTCTATCTCTATGGTTTGTTTGCTATTAATGTAGCCCTAAGCACAGACCGGCGCAAATCACTTTCATGGAAAGTGGTTGCCAAGCTTCCAAAATCTACGAGTTTTCTGAAATCTCAGCACATATTTTTTCAAACAATCTTGATGACACTTTCAAGTAATGATCAGTACCCCAATCCCACTTGGCTCACCAAATTTCGTTCTTCTAGGTTATACTGTTCGTTGGCAGTAACTGTTTTAATTTTTAGGTTTCACTCTGTTTTCTCCTATATGGATACATGTAGTTGGAACTCTAAATCAAACACGGTTTGTGCTAGCTCTTTGAAACTTGGCACAATAAAGTAGTTCCAAGTTCTATCTCTATGTGTTGTTTCCTATTGATGTAGCCCTAAGCAGAGACTGGCGCAAATCACTTTCATGGAAAGGGTTTGCCAAGCTTCCAAAAAACTATGAGTTTCCTGAAATCTCAGCACACATTTTTTCACCCAATCTTGATGACACTTACAGGTAATGATCAGTTCCCCAATGCCACTTGGCTCACCAAATTTCGTTCTTCTAGGTTAAACCGTTCGTTGGCAGTAACAGTTTTAATTTTTAGGTTTCACTCAGTTTTCTCCTATATGGATACATGTAGTTGGAACTCTAAATAAACACGGTGTGTGCTAGCTCTTTGAAACTTGACACAATAAAGTAGTTCCAAGATATATCTCTATGGTTTGTTTCCTATTGATGTAGCCCTAAGCAAAGACTGGCGCAAATAACTTTCATGGAAAGGGGTTAGCAGGTTTCCAAAAAAATTTGAGGTTCCTGAAATCTCAGCACACATTTTTCACCCTATCTTGATGACACTTTCCGGTAATGATCAGTACCCCAATCCCACTTGGCTCACCAAATTTCGTTCTTCAAGGTTAAACCGTTCGTTGGCAGTAACAGTTTTAAATTTTAGGTTTCACTCTGTTTTCTCCTATATGGATACATGTAGTTGGAACTCTAAATCAAACACGGTTTGTGCTAGCTCTTTGAAATTGACACGATAAAGTAGTTCCAAGTTCTATCTCTATGGTTTGTTTCCTATTGATGTAGCCCTAAGCAGAGACTGGCGCAAAACACTTTAATGGAAAGGGGTTGCCAAGCTTCCAAAAAACTTCGAGTTTCCTGAAATCACAGCACACATTTTTTCACCCTATCTTGATGACACTTACAGGTAATGATCAGTACCCCAATGCCACTTGGCTCACCAAATTTCGTTCTTCTAGGTTAAACCGTTCGTTGGCAGTAACAGTTTTAAATTTTAGGTTTCACTCTGTTTTCTCCTATATGGATACATGTCGTTGGAACTCTAAATCAAATACGGTTTGTGCTAGCTCTTTGAAACTTGACACGATAAAGTAGTTCCAAGTTCTATCTCTATGGTTTGTTTCCTATTAATGTAGCCCTAAGCACAGACCGGCGCAAATCACTTTCATGGAAAGGGGTTGCCAAGCTTCCAAAAAGTACGATTTTCCTGAAATCTCAGCACACATTTTTTCACCCAATCTTGATGACACTTTCAGGTAATGATCAGTACCCCAATCCCACTTGGCTCAACAAATTTTGTTCTTCTAGGTTATACTGTTCGTTGGCAGTAACTGTTTTAATTTTTAGGTTTCACTCTGTTTTCTCCTATATGGATACATGTAGTTGGAACTCTAAATCAAACACGGTTTGTGCTAGCTCTTTGAAACTTGACACAATAAAGTAGTTCCAAGTTCTATCTCTATGGTTTGATTCCTATTGATGTAGCCCTAAGCAGAGACTGGCACAAATCACATTCATGGAAAGGGTTTGCCAAGCTTCCAAAAAACTACGAGTTTCCTGAAATCTCAGCACACATTTTTTCACCCAATCTTGATGACACTTACAGATAATGATCAGTACCCCAATGCCACTTGGCTCACCAAATTTCGTTCTTCTAAGTTAAACCGTTCGTTGGCAGTAACAGTTTTAATTTTTAGGTTTCACTCTGTTTTCTCCTATATGGATACATGTAGTTGGAACTCTAAATCAAACACGGTTTGTGCTAGCACTTTGAAACTTGACACAATAAAGTAGTTCCAAGTTCTATCTCTATAGTTTGTTTCCTATTGATGTAGCCCTAAGCAGAGACTGCGCAAATCACTTTCATGGAAAGGGGTTGCCAAGCTTCCAAAAAACGACGAGTTTCCTGAAATCTCAGCACACATTTTTTCACCCAATCTTGATGGCACTTACAGGTAATGTTCAGTATGGCAATGCCACTTGGCTCACCAAATTTCGTTCTTCTAGGTTAAATCGTTCGTTGGCAGTAACAGTTTTAATTTTTAGGTTTCACTCTGTTTTCTCCTATATGGATACATGTATTTGGAACTCTAAATCAAACACGGTTTGTGATAGCTCTTTGAAACTTGACACAATAAAGTAGTTCCAAGTTCTATCTCTATGGTTTGTTTCCTATTAATGTAGCCCTAAGCACAGACCGGCGCAAATCACTTTCATGGAAAGGGGTTGCCAAGCTTCCAAAAAGTACGAGTTTCCTGAAATCTCAGCATACATTTTTTCACCCAATCTTGCTGACACTCAGTTAATGATCAGTACCCCAATCCCACTTGGCTCACCAAATTTCGTTCTTCTAGGTTATACTGTTCATTGGCGGTAACTGTTTTAATTTTTAGGTTTCACTCTGTTTTCTCCTATATGGATACATGTAGTTGGAACTCTAAATCAAATACGGTTTGTGCTAGCTCTTTGAAACTTGACACAATAAAGCAGTTCCAAGTTCTATCTCTATGGTTTGTTTCCTATTTATGTAGCCCTAAGCAGAGACTGGTGCAAATCAGTTTCATAGAAAGGGGTTGCCAAGCTTCCAAAAACTACGAGTTTCCTGAAATCTCAGCACACATTTTTCACCCCATCTTGATGACACTTTCAGGTAATGATCAGGACCCCAATCCCACTTGGCTCACCTAATTTCGTTCTTCTAGGTTAAACCGTTCGTTGGCAGTAACAGTTTTAATTTTTAGGCTTCACTCTGTTTTCTCCTATAAGGATACATGTATTTGGAACTCTAAATTAAACACGGTTTGTGCTAGCTCTTTGAAACTTGACACAATAAATTAGTTCCAAGTTCTATCTCTATGGTTTGTTTCCTGTTGATGTAGACCTAAGCAGAGACTGGCGCAAATCACTTTAATGGAAAGGGGTTGCCAAGCTTCCATAAAAAATACCAGTTTCCTGCAATCTCAGCACACATTTTTTCCCAGAATCTTGATGACACTTTCAGGTAATGATCAGGACCCCAATCCCACTTGGCTCACCAAATTTCGTTCTTCTAGGTTAAACCGTTCGTTGGCAGTAACAGTTTTAATTTTTAGGTTTCACTCTGTTTTCTCCTATATGGATACATGTATTTGGAACTCTAAATCAAACACGGTTTGTGCTAGCTCTTTGAAACTTGACACAATAAATTAGTTCCAAGTTCTATCTCTATGGTATGTTTCCTATTGATGTAGACCTAAGCAGAGACTGGCGCAAATCACTTTCATGGAAAGGGGTTGCCAAGCTTTCAAAAAACTACGAGTTTCCTGAAATCTCAGCACACATTTTTTACACCCAATCTTGATGACACTTTCAGGTAATGATCAGTACCCCAATCCCACTTGGCTCACCAAATTTCGTTCTTCTAGGCTAAACCGTTCGTTGGCAGTAACAGTTTTGATTTTTAGTCTTCACTCTGTTTTCTCCTATAAGGATACACATACTTGGAAATCTAAATCAAACACGGTTTGTGCTAGATCTTTGAAACTTGACACAATAAAGTAGTTCCAAGTTCTATCTCTATCGTTTGTTTCCTATTGATGTAGCCCTAAGCAGAGACTGGCACAAATCTCTTTCATGGAAAGGGGTTGCCAAGCTTCCAAAAAACTACGAGTTTCCTGAAATCTCAGCATACATTTTTTCACCCAATCTTGATGACACTTTCAGGTAATGATCAGTACCCCAATCCCACTTGGCTCACCAAATTTCGTTCTTCTAGGTTATACTATTCATTGGCAGTAACTGTTTTAATTTTTAGGTTTCACTCTGTTTTCTCCTATATGGATACATGTAGTTGGAACTCTAAATCAAATACGGTTTGTGCTAGCTCTTTGAAACTTGACAAAATAAAGTAGTTCCAAGTTCTATCTCTATGTTTTGTTTCCTATTAATGTAGCACTAAGCAGAGACTGGCGCAAATCACTTTCATGGAAAGGGATTGCCAAGCTTCCAAAAAACTACGAGTTTCCTGAAATCACAGCACACATTTTTTCACCCAATCTTGATGACATTTTCAGGTAATGATTAGTACCCCAATCCCACTTGGCTCACCTAATTTCGTTCTTCTAGGTTATACTATTCATTGGCAGTAACTGTTTTAATTTTTAGGTTTCACTCTGTTTTCTCCTATATGGATACATGTAGTTGGAACTCTAAATCAAATACGGTTTGTGCTAGCTCTTTGAAACTTGACACAATAAAGTAGTTCCAAGTTCTATCTCTATGGTTTGATTCCTATTATTGTAGCCCTAAGCAGAGACTGCCGCAAATCCCTTTCATGGAAAGGGTTTGCCAAGTTTCCAAAAAACTACGAGTTTCCTGAAATCTCAGCACACATTTTTTCAACCTATCTTGATGACACTTACAGATAATGATCACTACCCCAATGCCACTTGGCTCACCAAATTTCGTTCTTCTAGGTTAAACCGTTCGTTGGCAGTAACAGTTTTAATTTTTAGGTTTCACTCTGTTTTCTACTATATGGATACATGTAGTTGGAACTCTAAATCAAACACGGTTTGTGATAGCTCTTTGAAACTTGACACAATAAAGTAGTTCCAAGTTCTATCTCTATGGTTTGTTTTCTATTAATGTAGCCCTAAGCACAGATCGGCGCAAATCACTTTCATGGAAATGGGTTGCCAAGCTTCCAAAAAGTATGAGTTTCCTGAAATCTCAGCACACATTTTTTCACCCAATCTTGATGACACTTTCAGGTAATGATCAGTACCCCAATCCCACTTGGCTCACCAAATTTCGTTCTTCTAGTTTAAACCGTTCGTTGGCAGTAACTGTTTAAATTTTTAGGTTCCACTCTGTTTTCTCCTATATGGATACATGTAGTTGGAACTCTAAATCAAACACGATTTGTGCTTGCTCTTTGAAACTTGACACAATGAAGTAGTTCCAAGTTCTATCTCTATGGTTTGTGTGCTATTAATGTAGCCCTAAGCACAGACCGGCGCAAATCACTTTCATGGAAAGTGGTTGCCAAGCTTCCAAAAACTACGAGTTTCCTGAAATCTCAGCACATATTTTTTCAAACAATCTTGATGACACTTTCAAGTAATGATCAGTACCCCAATCCCACTTGGCTCACCAAATTTCGTTCTTCTAGGTTATACTGTTCGTTGGCAGTAACTGTTTTAATTTTTAGGTTTCACTCTGTTTTCTCCTATGTGGATACATGTAGTTGGAACTCTAAATCAAACACGGTTTGGGCTAGCTCTTTGAAACTTGACACAATAAAGTAGTTCCTAGTTCTATCTCTATGGTTTGTTTCCTATTAATGTAGCCCTAAGCACAGACCAGCGCAAATCACTTTCATGGAAATGGGTTGCCAAGCTTCCACAAATATGAGTTTCCTGAAATCTCAGCACACATTTTTTCACCCAATTTTGATGACACTTTCAGGTAATGATCAGTACCCCAATCCCACTTGGCTCACCAAATTTCGTTCTTCTAGGTTAAACCGTTCGTTGGCAGTAACTGTTTTAATTTTTAGGTTTCACTCTGTTTTCTCCTATATGGATACATGTAATTGGAACTCTAAATCAAACACGATTTGTGCTAGCTCTTTGAAACTTGACACAATAAAGTAGTTCCAAGTTCTATCTCTATGGTTTGTTTCCTATTAATGTAGCCCTAAGCACAGACCGGCGCAAATCACTTTCATGGAAAGGGATTGCCAAGCTTCCAAAAAACTACGAGTTTCCTGAAATCTCAGCACACATTTTTTCACCCAATCTTGATGACATTTTCAGGTAATGATTAGTACCCCAATCCCACTTGGCTCACCTAATTTCGTTCTTATAGGTTAAACCGTTCGTTGGCAGTAACAGTTTAAAATTTTAGGATTCACTCTGTTTTCTCCTATATGGATACATGTAGTTGGAACTCTAAATCAAACACGGTTTGTGCTAGCTCTTTGAAACTTGACACAATAAAGTAGTTCCAAGTTCTATCTCTATGGTTTGATTCCTATTATTGTAGCCCTAAGCAGAGACTGCCGCAAATCCCTTTCATGGAAAGGGTTTGCCAAGTTTCCAAAAAACTACGAGTTTCCTGAAATCTCAGCACACATTTTTTCACCCAATCTTGATGACACTTACAGATAATGATCACTACCCCAATGCCACTTGGCTCACCAAATTTCGTTCTTCTAGGTTAAACCGTTCATTCTCAGTAACTGTTTTAATTTTTAGGTTTCACTCTGTTTTCTCCTATATGGATACATGTAGTTGGAACTCTAAATCAAACACGATTTGTGCTTGCTCTTTGAAACTTGACACAATGAAGTAGTTCCAAGTTCTATCTCTATGGTTTGTTTCCTATTGATGTAGACCTAAGCACAGACCGGCGCAAATCACTTTCATGGAAATGGGTTGCCAAGCTTCCAAAAAGTATGAGTTTCCTGAAATCTCAGCACACATTTTTTCACCCAATCTTGATGACACTTTCAGGTAATGATCAGTACCCCAATCCCACTTGGCTCACCAAATTTCGTTCTTCTAGGTTAAACCGTTCGTTGGCAGTAACTGTTTTAATTTTTAGGTTCCACTCTGTTTTCTCCTATATGGATACATGTAGTTGGAACTCTAAATCAAACACGATTTGTGCTTGCTCTTTGAAACTTGACACAATGAAGTAGTTCCAAGTTCTATCTCTATGGTTTGTTTCCTATTGATGTAGACCTAAGCAGAGACTGGCGCAAATCACTTTAATGGAAAGGGGTTGCCAAGCTTCTAAAAAACTTCGAGTTTCCTGAAATCTCAGGACACATTTTTTTCCAAAATCTTGATGACACTTACAGGTAATGATCAGAACCACAATGCCACTTTGGCTCACCAAATTTCGTTCTTCTAGGTTAAACCGTTCGTTGGCAGTAACAGTTTTAATTTTTAGGTTTCACTCTGTTTTCTCCTATATGGATACATGTAGTTGGAACTCTAAATCAAACACGGTTTGTGCTAGCTCTTTTCAACTGGACACAATAAAGTAGTTCCAAGTTCTCTTTCTATGGTTTGTTTCCTATTGATGTAGCCCTAAGCAGAGACTGGCGCAAATCTCTTACATAGAAAGGGGTTGCCAAGCTTCCAAAAACTATGAGTTTCCTGAAATCTCAGTACACATTTTTTCACCCAATCTTGATGGCACTTACAGGTAAAGATCAGTACCCCAATGCCACTTGGCTCACCAAATTTCGTTCTTCTAGGTTAAAACGTTCGTTGGCAGTAACAGTTTTAATTTTTAGGTTTCACTCTGTTTTCTCCTATGTGGATACATGTAGTTGGAACTCTAAATCAAACACGGTTTGGGCTAGCTCTTTGAAACTTGACACAATAAAGTAGTTCCTAGTTCTATCTCTATGGTTTGTTTCCTATTAATGTAGCCCTAAGCACAGACCAGCGCAAATCACTTTCATGGAAATGGGTTGCCAAGCTTCCACAAATATGAGTTTCCTGAAATCTCAGCACACATTTTTTCACCCAATTTTGATGACACTTTCAGGTAATGATCAGTACCCCAATCCCACTTGGCTCACCAAATTTCGTTCTTCTAGGTTAAACCGTTCGTTGGCAGTAACTGTTTTAATTTTTAGGTTTCACTCTGTTTTCTCCTATATGGATACATGTAATTGGAACTCTAAATCAAACACGATTTGTGCTAGCTCTTTGAAACTTGACACAATAAAGTAGTTCCAAGTTCTATCTCTATGGTTTGTTTCCTATTAATGTAGCCCTAAGCACAGACCGGCGCAAATCACTTTCATGGAAAGGGATTGCCAAGCTTCCAAAAAACTACGAGTTTCCTGAAATCTCAGCACACATTTTTTCACCCAATCTTGATGACATTTTCAGGTAATGATTAGTACCCCAATCCCACTTGGCTCACCTAATTTCGTTCTTATAGGTTAAACCGTTCGTTGGCAGTAACAGTTTAAAATTTTAGGATTCACTCTGTTTTCTCCTATATGGATACATGTAGTTGGAACTCTAAATCAAACACGGTTTGTGCTAGCTCTTTGAAACTTGACACAATAAAGTAGTTCCAAGTTCTATCTCTATGGTTTGATTCCTATTATTGTAGCCCTAAGCAGAGACTGCCGCAAATCCCTTTCATGGAAAGGGTTTGCCAAGTTTCCAAAAAACTACGAGTTTCCTGAAATCTCAGCACACATTTTTTCACCCAATCTTGATGACACTTACAGATAATGATCACTACCCCAATGCCACTTGGCTCACCAAATTTCGTTCTTCTAGGTTAAACCGTTCATTCTCAGTAACTGTTTTAATTTTTAGGTTTCACTCTGTTTTCTCATATATGGATACATGTAGTTGGAACTCTAAATCAAACACGGTTTGTGCTAGCTCTTTGAAGCTTGACACAATAAAGTAGTTCCAAGTTCTATCTCTATGGTTTGTTTTCTATTAATGTAGCCCTAAGCACAGACCGGCGCAAATCACTTTCATGGAAATGGGTTGCCAAGCTTCCAAAAAGTATGAGTTTCCTGAAATCTCAGCACACATTTTTTCACCCAATCTTGATGACACTTTCAGGTAATGATCAGTACCCCAATCCCACTTGGCTCACCAAATTTCGTTCTTCTAGGTTAAACCGTTCGTTGGCAGTAACTGTTTTAATTTTTAGGTTCCACTCTGTTTTCTCCTATATGGATACATGTAGTTGGAACTCTAAATCAAACACGATTTGTGCTTGCTCTTTGAAACTTGACACAATGAAGTAGTTCCAAGTTCTATCTCTATGGTTTGTTTCCTATTGATGTAGACCTAAGCAGAGACTGGCGCAAATCACTTTAATGGAAAGGGGTTGCCAAGCTTCTAAAAAACTTCGAGTTTCCTGAAATCTCAGGACACATTTTTTTCCAAAATCTTGATGACACTTACAGGTAATGATCAGAACCACAATGCCACTTTGGCTCACCAAATTTCGTTCTTCTAGGTTAAACCGTTCGTTGGCAGTAACAGTTTTAATTTTTAGGTTTCACTCTGTTTTCTCCTATATGGATACATGTAGTTGGAACTCTAAATCAAACACGGTTTGTGCTAGCTCTTTTCAACTGGACACAATAAAGTAGTTCCAAGTTCTCTTTCTATGGTTTGTTTCCTATTGATGTAGCCCTAAGCAGAGACTGGCGCAAATCTCTTACATAGAAAGGGGTTGCCAAGCTTCCAAAAAACTATGAGTTTCCTGAAATCTCAGTACACATTTTTTCACCCAATCTTGATGGCACTTACAGGTAAAGATCAGTACCCCAATGCCACTTGGCTCACCAAATTTCGTTCTTCTAGGTTAAAACGTTCGTTGGCAGTAACAGTTTTAATTTTTAGGTTTCACTCTGTTTTCTCATATATGGATACATGTAGTTGGAACTCTAAATCAAACACGGTTTGTGCTAGCTCTTTGAAACTTGACACAATAAAGTAGTTCCAAGTTCTATCTCTACGGTTTGTTTCCTATTAATGTAGCCCTAAGCACAGACCGGCGCAAATCACTTTCATGGAAAGGGGTTGCCAAGCTTCCAAAAAGTACGAGTTTCCTGAAATCTCAGCACACAGTTTTTCCCCCAAACTTGATGACACTTTCAGGTAATGATCAGTACCCCAATCCCACTTGGCTCACCAAATTTCGTTCTTCTAGATTAAACCGTTCGTTGGCAGTAACAGTTTTAATTTTTAGGTTTCACTCTGTTTTCTCCTATATGGATACATGTAGTTGGAACTCTAAATCAAACACGGTTTGTGCTAGCTCTTTGAAACTTGACACAATAAAGTAGTTCCAAGTTCTATCTCTATGGTTTGTTACCTATTGATGTATCCCTAAGCAGAGACTGGCGCAAATCACTTTAATAGAAAGGGGTTGCCAAGCTTCCAAAAAACTACGAGTTTCCTGAAATCTCAGCACACATTTTTTCACCGAATCTTGATGGCACTTACAGGTAATGATCAGTACCCCAATGCCAGTTGGCTCACCAAATTTCGTTCTGCTAGGTTATACCGTTCGTTGGCAGTAACAGTATTAATTTTTAGGTTTCACTCTGTTTTCTCCTATATGGATACATGTAGTTGGAACTCTAAATCAAACACGGTTTGTGCTAGCTCTTTGAAACTTGACACGATAAAGTAGTTCCTAGTTCTATCTCTATGGTTTGTTTCCTATTGATGTAGCCCTAAGCAGAGACTGGCGCAAATCACTTTCATAGAAAGGGTTTGCCAAGCTTCCAAAAAACTACAAGTTTCCTGAAATCTCAGCACACATTTTTTCTCCCAATCTTGATGGCACTTACAGGTAATGATCAGTACCCCAATGCCACTTGGCTCACCAAATTTCGTTCTTCTAGGTTAAACCGTTCGTTGGCAGTAACAGTTTTAATTTTTAGGCTTCACTCTGTTTTCTCCTATATTGATACATGTAGTTGGAACTATAAAACAAACACGGTTTGTGCTAGCTCTTTGAAACTTGACACAATAAAGTAGTTCCAAGTTCTATCACTATGGTGTGTTTCTTATTGATGTAGACCTAAGCAGAGACTGGCGCAAATCACTTTAATAGAAAGGGGTTGCCAAGCTTCCAAAATACTACGAGTTTCCTGAAATCTCAGCAAACATTTTTTCACCCAATCTTGATGACACTTTCAGGTAATGATCAGTACCGCAATGCTACTTGGCTCAGCAAATTTCTTTTTTCTAGGTTAAACCGTTCGTTGTCAGTAACAGTTTAAATTTTTAGGTTTCACTCTGTTTTCTCCTATGAGGATACATATACCTGGAAGTCTAAATCAAACACGGTTTGTGCTATCCCTTTGAAACTTGAGACAATTAAGAAGTTCCATGATCTATCTCTATGGTTTGTTTCCTATTTATGTAGCCCTAAGCAGAGACTGGCGCAAATCACTTTCATGGAAAGGGTTTGCCAAGCTTCCAAAAAACTTCGAGTTTCCTGAAATCTCAGCAAACTATTTTCACCCAATCTTGATGACACTTTCTGGAAATGATCAGTACCCCAATCCCACTTGTCTCACCAAATTTCGTTCTTCTAGGTTAAACCGTTCGTTGGCAGTAACAGTTTTAATTTTTAGGTTTCACTCTGTTTTCTCCTATATGGATACATGTAGTTGGAACTCTAAATCAAACACGGTTTGTGCTAGCTCTTTGAAACTTGACACAATAAAGTAGTTCCAAGTTCTATCTCTACGGTTTGTTTCCTATTGATGTAGCCCTAAGCACAGACCGGCGCAAAACACTTTCATGGAAAAGGGTTGCCAAGCTTCCAAAAAACTAGGAGTTTCCTGAAATCTCAGCACACATTTTTTCCACCAATCTTGATGACTCTTTCAGGTAATGATCAGTACCCCAATCCCACTTGGCTCACCAAATTTCGTTCTTCTAGGTTAAACCGTTCGTTGGCAGTAACAGTTTTAATTTTTAGGCTTCACTCTGTTTTCTCCTATATGGATATATATAGTTGGAACTCTAAATCAAACACGGTTTGTGCTAGCTCTTTGAAACTTGACACAATAAAGTAGTTCCAAGTTCTATCTCTATGGTTTGTTTCCTATTGATGTAGACCTAAGCAGAGACTGGCGCAAATCACTTTCATTTAAAGGGGTTGCCAAGCTGCCAAAAAACTACGAGTTTCCTGAAATCTCAGCACACATTTTTTCACCCAATCTTGATGACACTTTCAGGTAATGATCAGTACCGCAGTGCTACTTGGCTCACCAAATTTCGTTCTTCTAGGTTAAACCGTTCGTTGGCAGTAACAGTTTAAATTTTTAGGTTTCACTCTGTTTTCTCCTATGAGGATACATATACTTGGAAGTCTAAATCAAACACGGTTTGTGCTAGCTCTTTGAAACTTGACACAATAATAGTTCCAAGATCTATCTTATGGTTTGTTTCCTATTGATGTAGCCCTAAGCAAAGACCGGCACAAATCACTTTCATGGAAAGGGGTTGCCAAGCTTCCAAAAAACTTCGAGGTTCCTGAAATCTCAGCACACATTTTTCACCCAATCTTGATGACACTTTCAGGTAATGATCAGTACCCCAATCCCACTTGGCTCACCAAATTTCATTCTTCTAGATTAAACCGTTCCTTGGCAGTAACAGTTTTAATTTTTAGGTTTCACTCTGTTTTCTCGTATATGGATACATGTAGTTGGAACTCTAAATCAAACACGGTCTGTGCTAGCTCTTTGCAACTTGACACAATAAAGTAGTTCCGAGTTCTATCTCTATGGTTTGTTTCCTATTGATGTAGACCTAAGCAGAGACTGGCGCAAATCAATTTAATTTAAAGGGGTTGCCAAGCTTCCAAAAAACTACGAGTTTCCTGAAATCTCAGCACATATTTTTTCCCAAAATCTTGATGACACTTACAGGTAATGATCAGTACCGCAATGCCACTTGGCTCACCAAATTTTGTTCTTCTAGGTTAAACCGTTCATTGGCAGTAACAGTTTTAATTTTTAGGTTTCACTCTGTTTTCTCCTATATGGATACATGTAGTTGGAACTCTAAATGAAACACGGTTTGTGCTAGCTCTTTGAAACTTGACACAATAAAGTAGTTCCTAGTTCTATCTCTATGGTTTGTTTCCTATTGATGTAGCCCTAAGCAGAGACTGGCGCAAATCACTTTCATAGAAAGGGTTTGCCAAGCTTCCAAAAAACTACAAGTTTCCTGAAATCTCAGCACACATTTTTTCACCCAATCTTGATGTCACTTACAGGTAATGATCAGTACCCCAATGCCACTTGGCTCACCAAATTTTGTTCTTCTAGTTAAACCGTTCGTTGGCAGTAACAGTTTTAATTTTTAGGTTTCACTCTGTTTTCTCCTATATGGATACATGTAGTTGGAACTCTAAATCAAACAGGGTTTGTGCTAGCTCTTCGAAACTTGACACAATAAAGTAGTTCCAAGATCTATCTCTATGGTTTGTTTCCTATTTATGTAGCCCTAAGCAAAGACTGGCGCAAATCACTTTCATGGAAAGGGGTTGCCAAGCTTCCAAAAAACTTCGAGGTTCCTGAAATCTCAGCACACATTTTTCAACCAATCTCGATGGCACATACAGGTATTGATCAGTACCCCAATGCCACTTGGCTCACCAAATTTCGTTCTTCTAGGTTAAACCGTTCGTTGGCAGTAACAGTTTTAATTTTTAGGTTTCACTCTGTTTTCTCCTATATGGATACATGTAGTTGGAACTCTAAATCAAACACGGTTTGTGCTAGCTCTTTGAAACTTGACACAATAAAGTAGTTCCAAGTTCTGTCTCTGCCGTTTGTTTCCTATTAATGTAGCCCTAAGCACAGACCGGCGCAAATCACTTTCATGAAAAGGGGTTGCCAAGCTTCCAAAAAGTACGAGTTTCCTGAAATCTCAGCACACATTTTTCACCCAATCTTGATGACACTTACAGGTAATGATCAGTACCCCAATGCCACTTGGCTCACCAAATTTCATTCTTCTAGGTTAAACCGTTCGTTGTCAGTAACAGTTTAAATTTTTAGGTTTCACTCTGTTTTCTCCTATATGGATACATGTAGTTGGAACTCTAAATCAAACACGGTTTGTGCTAGCTCTTTGAAACTTGACACAATAAAGTAGTTCCAGGATCTGTCTCTATGGTTTGTTTCCTATTGATGTAGCCCTAAGCAAAGACTGGCACAAATCATTTGCATGTAAAGGGGTTGCCAAGCTTCCAAAAAACTTCGAGGTTCCTGAAATCTCAGCACACATTTTTCACCCTATCTTGATGACACTTTCAGGTAATGATCAGTACCCCAATCCCACTTGGCTCACCAAATTTCGTTCTTCTAGGTTAAACAGTTCGTTGGCAGTAACAGTTTTAATTTTTAGGTTTCACTCTGTTTTCTCCTATATGGATACATGTAGTTGGAACTCTAAATCAAACACGGTTTTTCTTAGCTCTTTGAAACTTGACACAGTAAAGAAGTTCCAAGTTCTATCTCTATGGTTTGTTTCCTATTGATGTAGCCCTAAGCAGAGACTGGCGCAAATCACTTTAATAGAAAGGGGTTGCCAAGCTTCCAAAAAACTACGAGTGTGCTGAAATCTCAGCACACATTTTTTCACCCAATCTCGATGGCACTTACAGGTAATGATCAGTTCCCCAATGCCACTTGGCTCACCAAATTTCGTTCATCTAGGTTAAACCGTTCGTTGGCAGTAACAGTTTTAATTTTTAGGTTTCACTCTGTTTTCTCTTATATGCATACATGTAGTTGGAACTCTAAATCAAACACGGTTTGTGCTAGCTCTTTGAAACTTGACACAATAAAGTAGTTCCAAGTTCTGTCTCTATGGTTTGTTTCCTATTGATGTAGCCCTAAGCAGAGACTGGCGCAAATCACTTTCATAGAAAGGGTTTGCCAAGCTTCCAAAAAACTACAAGTTTCCTGAAATCTCAGCACACATTTTTTCACCCAATCTTGATGTCACTTACAGGTAATGATCAGTACCCCAATGCCACTTGGCTCACCGAATTTCGTTCTTCTAGGTTATTCTGTTCGTTGGCAGTAACTGTTTTAATTTTTAGGTTTCACTCTGTTTTCTCCTATATGGATACATGTAGTTGGAACTCTAAATCAAACAGGGTTTGTGCTAGCGCTTCGAAACTTGACACAATAAAGTAGTTCCAAGATCTATCTCTATGGTTTGTTTCCTATTTATGTAGCCCTAAGCAAAGACTGGCGCAAATCACTTTCATGGAAAGGGGTTGCCAAGCTTCCAAAAAACTTCGAGGTTCCTGAAATCTCAGCACACATTTTTCAACCAATCTCGATGGCACATACAGGTAATGATCAGTACCCCAATGCCACTTGGCTCACCAAATTTCGTTCTTCTAGGTTAAAACGTTCGTTGGCAGTAACAGTTTAAATTTTTAGGTTTCACTCTGTTTTCTCCTATATGGATACATGTAGTTGGAACTCTAAATCAAACACGGTTTGTGCTAGCTCTTTGAAACTTGACACAATAAAGTAGTTCCAAGTTCTATCTCTACCGTTTGTTTCCTATTAATGTAGCCCTAAGCACAGACCGGCACAAATCACTTTCATGAAAAGGCGTTGCCAAGCTTCCAAAAAGTACGAGTTTCCTGAAATCTCAGCACACATTTTTCAACCAATCTTGATGACACTTACAGGTAATGATCAGTACCCCAATGCCACTTGGCTCACCAAATTTCGTTCTTCTAGGTTAAACCGTTCGTTGGCAGTAACAGTTTAAATTTTTAGGTTTCACTCTGTTTTCTCCTATATGGATACATGTAGTTGGAACTCTAAATCAAACACGGTTTGTGCTAGCTCTTTGAAACTTGACACAATAAAGTAGTTCCAGGATCTATCTCTATGGTTTGTTTCCTATTGATGTAGCCCTAAGCAAAGACTGGCACAAATCATTTTCATGGAAAGGGGTTGCCAAGCTTCCAAAAAACTTCGAGGTTCCTGAAATCTCAGCACACATTTTTCACCCTATCTTGATGACACTTTCAGGTAATGATCAGTACCCCAATCCCACTTGGCTCACCAAATTTCGTTCTTCTAGGTTAAACCGTTCATTGGCAGTAACAGTTTTAATTTTTAGGTTTCACTCTGTTTTCTTCTATATGGATACATGTAGTTGGAACTCTAAATCAAACACGGTTTTTCTTAGCTCTTTGAAACTTGACACAGTAAAGAAGTTCCAAGTTCTATCTCTATGGTTTGTTTCCTATTGATGTAGCCCTAAGCAGAGACTGGCGCAAATCACTTTAATAGAAAGGGGTTGCCAAGCTTCCAAAAAACTACGAGTGTGCTGAAATCTCAGCACACATTTTTTCACCCAATCTCGATGGCACTTACAGGTAATGATCAGTTCCCCAATGCCACTTGGCTCACCAAATTTCGTTCTTCTAGGTTAAACCGATCGTTGGCAGTAACAGTTTTAATTTTTAGGTTTCACTCTGTTTTCTCCTATATGGATACATGTAGTTGGAACTCTAAATCAAACACGGTTTGTGCTAGCTCTTTGAAACTTGACACAATAAAGTAGTTCCAAGTTCTATCTCTATGATTTGTTTCCTATTGATGTAGACCTAAGCAGAGACTGGCGCAAATCACTTTCATGGAAGGGTTTGCCAAGCTTCCAAAAAACTACGAGTTTCCTGAAATCTCAGCACACATTTTTTCACCCAATCTTGATGACACTTTCAGGTAATGATCAGTACCGGAATGCTACTTGGCTCACCAAATTTCGTTCTTCTAGGTTAAACTGTTCGTTGGCAGTAACAGTTTAAATTTTTAGGTTTCACTCTGTTTTCTCCTATGAGGATACATATACTTGGAAGTCTAAATCAAACACGGTTTGTGCTAGCTCTTTGAAACTTGACACAATAAAGTAGTTCCAAGTTCTATCTCTACGGTTTGTTTCCTATTAATGTAGCCCTAAGCACAGACCAGCGCAAATCACTTTCATGGAAAGGGGTTGCCAAGCTTCCAAAAAGTACGAGTTTCCTGAAATATCAGCACACATTTTTTCACATAATCTTGATGACACTTACAGGTAATGATCAGTACCCCAATGCCACTTGGCTCACCAAATTTCGTTCTTCTAGGTTAAACCGTTCCTTGGCAGTAACAGTTTTAATTTTTAGGCATCACTCTGTTTTCTCCTATATGGATACATGTAGTTGGAACTCTAAATCAAACACGGTTTGTGCTAGCTCTTTGAAATTTGACACAATAAAGTAGTTCCAAGTTCTATCTCTATGGTTTGTTTCCTATTGATGTAGCCCTAAGCAGAGAGTGGCGCAAATCACTTTAATGGAAAGGTGTTGCCAAGCTTCCAAAAAACTTCGAGTTTCCTGAAATCTCAGCGCACATTTTTTCCCAAAATCTTGATGACACTTACAGGTAATGATCAGTACCGCAATGCCACTTGGCTCACCAAATTTCGTTCTTCTAGGTTAAACCGTTCGTTGGCAGTAACAGTTTTAATTTTTAGGTTTCACTCTGTTTTCTCCTATATGGATACATGTAGTTGGAACTCTAAATCAAACACGGTTTGTGCTAGCTCTTTGAAACTTGACACAATAAAGTGGTTCCAAGTTCTATCTCTACGGTTTGTTTCCTATTAATGTACCCCTAAGCACAGACCGGCACAAATCACTTTCATGGAAAGGGGTTGCCAAGCTTCCAAAAAGTACGAGTTTTATGAAATCTCGGCACACATTTTTTCACCCAATCTTGATGACACTTACAGGTAATGATCAGTACCCCAATGCCACTTGGCTCACCAAATTTCGTTCTTCTAGGTTAAACCATTCGTTGGCAGTAACAGTTTTAATTTTTAGGTTTCACTCTGTTTTCTCCTATATGGATAAATGTCGTTGGAACTCTAAATCAAACACGGTTTGTGCTAGCTCTTTGAAACTTGACACAATAAAGTAGTTCCAAGTTCTATCTCTACGGTTTGTTTCCTATTAATGTAGCCCTAAGCACGGACCGGCGCAAATCACTTTCATGGAAAGGGGTTGCCAAGCTTCCAAAAAGTACGAGTTTCCTGAAATCTCAGCACACATTTTTTCACCCAATCTTGATGACACTTACAGGTAATGATCAGTACCCCAATGCCCCTTGGCTCACCAAATTTCGTTCTTCTAGGTTAAACCGTTCGTTGGCAGTAACAGTTTTACTTTTTAGGTTTCACTCTGTTTTCTCCTATATGGATACATGTAGTTGAAACTCTAAATCAAACACGGTTTGTGCTAGCTCTTTGAAACCTGACACAATAAAGTAGTTCCAAGATCTATCTCTATGGTTTGTTTCCTATTGATGTAGCACTAAGCAAAGACCGGCACAAATCACTTTCATGGAAAGGGGTTGCCAAGCTTCCAAAAAACTTCGAGGTTCCTGAAATCTCAGCACACATTTTTCACCCAATCTTGATGACACTTTCAGGTAATGATCAGTACCCCAATCCCACTTGGCTCACCAAATTTCGTTCTTCTAGGTTAAACCGTTCGTTGGCAGTAACAGTTTTAATTTTTAGGTTTCACTCTGTTGTCTCCTATATGGATACATGTAGTTGGAACTCTAAATCAAACACGGTTTGTGCTAGCTCTTTGCAACTTGACACAATAAAGTAGTTCCAAGTTCTATCTCTATGGTTTGTTTCCTATTGATGTAGACGTAAGCAGAGACTGGCGCAAATCACTTTAATTTAAAGGGGTTGCCAAGCTTCCAAAAAACTTCTATTTTCCTGAAATCTCAGCACACATTTTTTCCCAAAATCTTGATGACACTTACAGGTAATGATCAGTACCGCAATGCCACTTGGCTCACCAAATTTCGTTCTTCTAGGTTAAACCGTTCGTTGGCAGTAACAGTTTTAATTTTTAGGTTTCACTCTGTTTTCACCTATATGGATACATGTAGTTGGAACTCTAAATCAAACACGGTTTGTGCTAGCTCTTTGAAACTTGACACGATAAAGTAGTTCCTAGTTCTATCCCTATGGTTTGTTTCCTATTGATGTAGCCCTAAGCAGAGACTGGCGCAAATCACTTTCATAGAAAGGGTTTGCCAAGCTTCCAAAAAACTACAAGTTTCCTGAAATCTCAGCACACATTTTTTCACCCAATCTTGATGGCACTTACAGGTAATGATCAGTACCCCAATGCCACTTGGCTCACCAAATTTCGTTCTTCTAGGGTAAACCGTTCGTTGGCAGTAACAGTTTTAATTTTTAGGCTTCACTCTGTTTTCTCCTATATTGATACATGTAGTTGGAACTCTAAATCAAACACGGTTTGTGCTAGCGCTTCGAAACTTGACACAATAAAGTAGTTCCAAGATCTATCTCTATGGTTTGTTTCCTGTTGATGTAGCCATAAGCAAAGACTGGTGCAAATCACATTCATGGAAAGGGGTTGCCAAGCTTCCAAAAAACTTCGAGGTTCCTGAAATCTCAGCACACATTTTTCACCCAGTCTTGATGACACTTTCAGGTAATGATCAGTACCCCAATCCCACTTGGCTCACCAAATTTCGTTCTTCTAGGTTAAACCGTTCGTTGGCAGTAAAGTTTTAATTTTTAGGCTTCACTCTGTTTTCTCCTATATGCATACATGTAGTTGGAACTCTAAATCAAACACGGTTTGTGCTAGCTCCTTGAAACTTGACACAATAAAGTAGTTCCAAGTTCTATCTCTATGGTTTGTTTCTTATTGATGTAGACCTAAGCAGAGACTGGCGCAAATCACTTTCATAGAAAGGGGTTGCCAAACTTCCAAAAAACTACGAGTGTGCTGAAATCTCAGCACACTTTTTTTCACCCAATCTCTATGGCACTTACAGGTAATGATCAGTTCCCCAATGCCACTTGGCTCACCAAATTTCGTTCTTCTAGGTTAAACCGTTCGTTGGCAGTAACAGTTTTAATTTTTAGGTTTCACTCTGTTTTCTCCTGTATGGATACATGTAGTTGGAACTCTAAATCAAACACGGTTTGTGCTAGCTCTTTGAAACTTGACACAATAAAGTAGTTCCAGGATCTATCTCTATGGTTTGTTTCCTATTGATGTAGCCCTAAGCAAAGACTGGCACAAATCATTTGCATGGAAAGGGGTTGCCAAGCTTCCAAAAAACTTCGAGGTTCCTGAAATCTCAGCACACATTTTTCACCCTATCTTGATGACACTTTCAGGTAATGATCAGTACCACAATCCCACTTGGCTCACCAAATTTCGTTCTTCTAGGTTAAACCATTCGTTGGCAGTAACAGTTTTAAATTTTAGGCTTCACTCTGTTTTCTCCTATATTGATACATGTAGTTGGAACTATAAAACAAACACGGTTTGTGCTAGCTCTTTGAAACTTGACACAATAAAGTAGTTCCAAGTTCTATCACTATGGTGTGTTTCTTATTGATGTAGACCTAAGCAGAGACTGGCGCAAAACACTTTCATGGAAAGGGGTTGCCAAGCTTCCAAAATACTACGAGTTTCCTGAAATCTCAGCAAACATTTTTTCACCCAATCTTGATGACACTTTCAGGTAATGATCAGTACCGCAATGCTACTTGGCTCACCAAATTTCGTTTTTCTAGGTTAAACCGTTCGTTGGCAGTAACAGTTTAAATTTTTAGGTTTCACTCTGTTTTCTCCTATGAGGATACATATACTTGGAAGTCTAAATCAAACACGGTTTGTGCTAGCCCTTTGAAACTTGAGACAATAAAGAAGTTCCATGATCTATCTCTACGGTTTGTTTCCTATTGATGTAGCCCTAAGCAGAGACTGGCGCAAATCACTTTCATGGAAAGGGTTTGCCAAGCTTCCAAAAAACTTCGAGTTTCCTGAAATCTCAGCAAACTATTTTCACCCAATCTTGATGACACTTTCTGGAAATGATCAGTACCCCAATCCCACTTGTCTCACCAAATTTCGTTCTTCTAGGTTAAACCGTTCGTTGGCAGTAACAGTTTTAATTTTTAGGTTTCACTCTGTTTTCTCCTATATGGATACATATAGTTGGAACTCTAAATCAAACACGGTTTGTGCTAGCTCTTTGAAACTTGACACAATAAAGTAGTTCCAAGTTCTATCTCTATGGTTTGTTTCCTATTGATGTAGCCCTAAGCACAGACCGGCGCAAAACACTTTCATAGAAAAGGGTTGCCAAGCTTCCAAAAAACTAGGAGTTTCCTGAAATCTCAGCACACATTTTTTCCACCAATGTTGATGACTCTTTCAGGTAATGATCAGTACCCCAATCCCACTTGGCTCACCAAATTTCGTTCTTCTAGGTTAAACCGTTCGTTGGCAGTCACAGTTTTAATTTTTAGGCTTCACTCTGTTTTCTCCTATATGGATATATGTAGTTGGAACTCTAAATCAAACACGGTTTGTGCTAGCTCTTTGAAACTTGACACAATAAAGTAGTTCCAAGTTCTATCTCTATGGTTTGTTTCCTATTGATGTAGCCCTAAGCAGAGAGTGGCGCAAACCACTTTCATGGAAAGGGGATGCCAAGCTTCCAAAAAACTTCGAGTTTCCTGAAATCTCAGCAAACTATTTTCACCCAATCTTGATGACACTTTCAGGTAATGATCAGTACCCCAATCCCACTTGGCTCACCAAATTTCGTTCTTCTAGGTTAAAACGTTCGTTGGCAGTAACAATTTTTTTTTTAGGTTTCACTCTGTTTTCTCCTATGAGGATACATATACTTGGAAGTCTAAATCAAACACGGTTTGTGCTAGCTCTTTGAAACTTGACACAATAAAGTAGTTCCAAGTTCTATCTCTACGGTTTGTTTCCTATTAATGTAGCCCTAAGCACAGACCGGCACAAATCACTTTCATGGAAAGGGGTTGCCAAGCTTCCAAAAAGTACGAGTTTCCTGTAATCTCAGCACACATTTTTCAACCAATCTTCATGACACTTACAGGTAATGATCAGTACCCCAATGCCCCTTGGCTCACCAAATTTCATTCTTCTAGGTTAAACCGTTCGTTGGCAGTAACAGTTTAAATTTTTAGGTTTCACTTTGTTTTCTCCTATATGGATACATGTAGTTGGAACTCTAAATCAAACACGGTTTGTGCTAGCTCTTTGAAACTTGACACAATAAAGTAGTTCCAGGATCTATCTCTATGGTTTGTTTCCTATTGATGTAGCCCTAAGCAAAGACTGGCGCAAATCATTTTCATGGAAAGGGGTTGCCAAGCTTCCAAAAAACTTCGAGGTTCCTGAAATCTCAGCAAACTATTTTCACCCAATCTTGATGACACTTTCAGGTAATGATCAGTACTCCAATCCCACTTGGCTCACCAAATTTCGTTCTTCTAGGTTAAACCGTTCGTTGGCAGTAACAGTTTTTATTTTTAGGTTTCACTCTGTTTTCTCCTATATGGATACATATAGTTGGAACTCTAAATCAAACACGGTTTTTGCTAGCTCTTTGAAACTTGACACAGTAAAGAAGTTCCAATTTCTATCTCTATGGTTTGTTTCCTATTGTTGTAGCCCTAAGCAGCGACTGGCGCAAATCACTTTCATAGAAAGGGGTTGCCAAGCTTCCAAAAAGTACGAGTTTCCTGAAATTTCAGCACACATTTTTTCACCCAATCTCGATGGCACTTACAGGTAATGATCAGGACCCCAATGCCACTTGGCTCACCAAATTTCGTTCTTCTAGGTTAAACCGTTCGTTGGCAGTAACAGTTTTAATTTTTAGGTTTCACTCTGTTTTCTCCTATATGGATACATGTAGCTGGAACTCTAAATCAAACACGGTTTGTTCTAGCTCTTTGAAACTTGACACAATAAAGTAGTTCCAAGTTCTATCTCTGGGGTTTGTTTCCTATTGATGTAGCCCTACACAGAGACTGGCGCAAATCACTTTAATGGAAAGGGGTTGCCAAGCTTCCAAAAAACTTCGAGTTTCCTGAAATCTCAGCACACATTTTTTCCCAAAATCTTGATGACACTTACAGGTAATGATCATACCGCAATGCCACTTGGCTCACCAAATTTCGTTCTAGGTTAAACCGTTCGTTGGCAGTAACAGTTTTAATTTTTAGGTTTCACTCTGTTTTCTCCTATATGGATACATGTATTTGGAACTCTAAATCAAACATGGTTTGTGCTAGCTCTTTGAAACTTGACACAATAAAGTAGTTCCAAGTTCTATCTCTATGGTTTGTTTCCTATTAATGTAGCCCTAAGCACAGACCGGCGCAAATCACTTTAATGGAAAGGGGTTGCCAAGCTTCCAAAAAGTACGCGTTTCCTGAAATCTCAGCACACATATTTTCACCCAAACTTGATGACACTTACAGGTAATGATCAGTACCCCAATGCCACTTGGCTCACCAAATTTCGTTCTTCTAGGTTAAACCGTTCGTTGGCAGTAACAGTTTTAATTTTTAGGTTTCACTCTGTTTTCTCCTATATGGATACATGTCGTTGGAACTCTAAATAAAACCCGGTTTGTGCTAGCTCTTTGAAACTTGACACAATAAAGTAGTTCCAAGTTCTATCTCTATGGTTTGTTTCCTATTAATGTAGCCCTAAGCACAGACTGGCGCAAATCACTTTCATGGAAAGGGGTTGCCAAGCTTCCAAAAAGTACGAGTTTCCTGAAATCTCAACACACATTTTTTCACCCAATCTTGATGACACTTACAGGTAATGATCAGTACCCCAATGCCACTTGGCTCACCAAATTTCGTTCTTCTAGGTTAAACCGTTCGTTGGCATTAACAGTTTTAATTTTTAGGTTTCACTTTGTTTTCTCCTATATGGATACATGTAGTTGGAAGTCTAAATCAAACACGGTTTGTGCTAGCTCTTTGAAACTTGACACAATAATGTAGTTCCAAGATCTATCTTATGGTTTGTTTCCTATTGATGTAGCCCTAAGCAAAGACCGGCACAAATCACTTTCATGGAAAGGGGTTGCCAAGCTTCCAAAAAACTTCGAGGTTCCTGAAATCTCAGCACACATTTTTCACCCAATCTTGATGACACTTTCAGGTAATGATCAGCACCCCAATCCCACTTGGCTCACCAAATTTCATTTTTCTAGATTAAACCGTTCCTTGGCAGTAACAGTTTTAATTTTTAGGTTTCACTCTGTTTTCTCCTATATGGATACATGTAGTTGGAACTCTAAATCAAACACGGTCTGTGCTAGCTCTTTGCAACTTGACACAATAAAGTAGTTCCGAGTTCTATCTCTATGGTTTGTTTCCTATTGATGTAGACCTAAGCAGAGACTGGCGCAAATCACTTTAATTTAAAGGGGTTGCCAGGCTTCCAAAAAACTTCGAGTTTCCTGAAATCTCAGCACATATTTTTTCCCAAAATCTTGATGACACTTACAGGTAATGATCAGTACCGCAATGCCACTTGGCTCACCAAATTTTGTTCTTCTAGGTTAAACCGTTCATTGGCTGTAACAGTTTTAATTTTTAGGTTTCACTCTGTTTTCTCCTATATGGATACATGTAGTTGGAACTCTAAATGAAACACGGTTTGTGCTAGCTCTTTGAAACTTGACACAATAAAGTAGTTCCAGGATCTATCTCTATGGTTTGTTTCCTATTGATGTAGCCCTAAGCAAAGACTGGCACAAATCATTTTCATGGAAAGGGGTTGCCAAGCTTCCAAAAAACTTCGAGGTTCCTGAAATCTCAGCACACATTTTTCACCCTATCTTGATGACACTTTCAGGTAATGATCAGTACCCCAATCCCAGTTGGCTCACCAAATTTCGTTCTTCTATGTTAAACCGTTCGTTGGCAGTAACAGTTTTAATTTTTAGGTTTCACTCTGTTTTCTCCTATATGGATACATGTAGTTGGAACTCTAAATCAAACACGGTTTGTGCTAGCTCTTTGAAACTTGACACAATAAAGTAGTTCCAGGATCTATCTCTATGGTTTGTTTCCTATTGATGTAGCCCTAAGCAAAGACTGGCACAAATCATTTTCATGGAAAGGGGTTGCCAAGCTTCCAAAAAACTTCAAGGTTCCTGAAATCTCAGCACACATTTTTCACCCAATCTTGATGTCACTTACAGGTAATGATCAGTACCCCAATGCCACTTGGCTCACCAAATTTCATTCTTCTAGGTTATTCTGTTCGTTGGCAGTAACTGTTTTAATTTTTAGGTTTCACTCTGTTTTCTCCTATATGGATACATGTAGTTGGAAATCTAAATCAAACACGGTTTGTGCTAGCGCTTTGAAACTTGACACAATAAAGTAGTTCCAAGTTGTATCTCTATGGTTTGTTTCCTATTGATGTAGCCCTAAGCAGAGACTGGCGCAAATCACTTACATTGAAAGGGTTTGCCAAGCTTCCAAAAAACTACGAGTTTCCTGAAATCTCAGCACACATTTTTTCACCCAATCTTGATGACACTTACAGGTAATGATCAGTACGCTAATGCCAGTTGGCTCACCAAATTTCATTCTTCTAGGTTAAACCGTTCGTTGGCAGTAACAGTTTTAATTTTTAGGTTTCACTCTGTTTTCTCTTATATGGATACATGTAGTTGGAACTCTAAATCAAACACGGTTTGTGCTAGCTCTTTGAAACTTGACACAATAAGGTAGTTCCAAGTTCTATCTCTTTGGTTTGTTTCCTATTGATGTAGCCCTAAGCAGAGACTGGCGCAAATCACTTTAATGGAAAGGGGTTGCCAAGCTTCCAAAAAACTACGAGTTTCCTGAAATCTCAGCACACATTTTTTCACCCAATCTTGATGACACTTTCAGGTATGATCAGTACCCCAATCCCACTTGGCTCACCAAATTTCGTTCTTCTAAGTTAAACCCTTGGTTGGCCTTAACAGTTTTAAATTTTAGGTTTCACTCTGTTTTCTCCTATATGGATACATGTAGTTGGAAGTCTAAATCAAACACGGTTTGTGCTAGCTCTTTGAAACTTGACACAATAAAGTAGTTCTAATTTGTATCTCTATGGCTTGTTTCCTATTGATGTAGCCCTATGCAGAGACCGGCGCTAATCACTTTCATTGAAAGGGGTTGCCAAACTTCCAAAAAACTACGAGTTTCCTGAAATCTAAGCACACATTTTTTCACCTAATCTTGATGACACTTACAGGTAATGATCAGTACCCCAATCCCACTTAGTTCACCGAATTTTTTTCTTCTAGGTTAAACCGTTCGTTGGCAGTAACAGTTTTAATTTTTAGGTTTCACTCGGTTTTCTCGTATATGGATACATGTAGTTGGAACTCTAAATCAAACACGGTTTGGGCTAGCTCTTTGAAACTTGACACAATAAAGTAGTTCCAAGTTCTATCTCTATGGTTTGTTCCCTATTGATGTAGCCCTAAGCAGAGACTGGCGCAAATCACTTTCAGGGAAATGGGTTGCCAAGCTTCAAAAAACTTCGAGGTTCATGAAATCTCAGCACACATTTTTTTCACCCAAACTTAATGGCACTTACAGGTAATGATCAGTACCGCAATGCCACTTGGCTCACCAAATTTCGTTCTTCTAGGTTAAACCATTCGTTGGCTGTAACAGTTTTAATTTTTAGGTTTCACTCTGTTTTCTCTTATATGGATACACGTAGTTGGAACTCTAAATCAAACACGGTTTGTGCTAGCTCTTTAAAACTTGACACAATGAAGTAGTTGCAAGTTCTGTCTCTATGGTTTGTTTCCTATTGATGTAGCCCTAAGCAGAGACCGGCGCAAATCACTTTCATGGAAAGGGGTTGCCAACCTTCCAAAAAACTACGAGTTTCCTGAAATCTCAGCACACATTTTTTCAACCAATCTTGATGACACTTTCAGGTAATGATCAGTACCCCAATCCCACTTGGCTCACCAAATTTCGTTCTTCTACGTTAAACCGTTCGTTGACAGTAACAGTTTTAATTTTTGGTTTCACTCTGTTTTCTCCTATATGGATACATGTAGTTGGAACTCTAAATCAAACACGGTTTGTGCTAGCTCTTTGAAACTTGACACAATAAAGTAGTACCAAGTTCTATCTCTATGGTTTGTTTCCTATTCATGTATCCCTAGGCAGAGACTGGCGCATATCACTTTCATGGAAAGGGGTTGCCAAGCTTCCAAAAAACTACGAGTTTCCTGCAATCTCAGCACACATTTTTTCACCCAATCTTGATGGCACTTTCCGGTAATGATCAGTACCCCAATGCCACTTGGCTCACCAAATTTCGTTCTTCTAGGTTATTCTGTTCGTTGGCAGTAACTGTTTTAATTTTTAGGTTTCACTCTGTTTTCTCCTATATGGATACATGTAGTTGGAACTCTAAATCAAACAGGGTTTGTGCTAGCGCATCGAAACTTGACACAATAAAGTAGTTCCAAGATCTATCTCTATGGTTTGTTTCCTATTTATGTAGCCCTAAGCAAAGACTGGCGCAAATCACTTTCATGGAAAGGGGTTGCCAAGCTTCCAAAAAACTTCGAGGTTCCTGAAATCTCAGCACACATTTTTCAACCAATCTCGATGGCACATACAGGTAATGATCAGTACCCCAATGCCCCTTGGCTCACCAAATTTCGTTCTTCTAGGTTAAACCGTTCGTTGGCAGTAACAGTTTTAATTTTTAGGTTTCACTCTGTTTTCTCCTATATGGATACATGTAGTTGGAACTCTAAATCAAACACGGTTTGTGCTATTGAAACTTGACACAATAAAGTAGTTCCAAGTTCTATCTCTACCGTTTGTTTCCTATTAATGTAGCCCTAAGCACAGACCGGCACAAATCACTTTCATGAAAAGGGGTTGCCAAGCTTCCAAAAAGTACGAGTTTCCTGAAATCTCAGCACACATTTTTCACCCAATCTTGATGACACTTACAGGTAATGATCAGTACCCCAATCCCACTTAGTTCACCGAATTTTTTTCTTCTAGGTTAAACCGTTCGTTGGCAGTAACAGTTTAAATTTTTAGGTTTCACTCTGTTTTCTCCTATATGGATACATGTAGTTGGAACTCTAAATCAAACACGGTTTGTGCTAGCTCTTTGAAACTTGACACAATAAAGTAGTTCCAGGATCTATCTCTATGGTTTGTTTCCTATTGATGTAGCCCTAAGCAAAGACTGGCACAAATCATTTTCATGGAAAGGGGTTGCCAAGCTTCCAAAAAACTTCGAGGTTCCTGAAATCTCAGCACACATTTTTCACCCTATCTTGATGACACTTTCAGGTAATGATCAGTACCCCAATCCCAGTTGGCTCACCAAATTTCGTTCTTCTAGGTTAAACCGTTCGTTGGCAATAACAGTTTTAATTTTTAGGTTTCACTCTGTTTTCTCCTATATGGATACATGTAGTTGGAACTCTAAATCAAACACGGTTTGTGCTAGCTCTTTGAAACTTGACACAATAAAGTAGTTCCAGGATCTATCTCTATGGTTTGTTTCCTATTGATGTAGCCCTAAGCAAAGACTGGCACAAATCATTTTCATGGAAAGGGGTTGCCAAGCTTCCAAAAAACTTAGAGGTTCCTGAAATCTCAGCACACATTTTTCTCCCAATCTTGATGTCACTTACAGGTAATGATCAGTACCCCAATGCCACTTGGCTCACCAAATTTCGTTCTTCTAGGTTATTCTGTTCGTTGGCAGTAACTGTTTTAATTTTTAGGTTTCACTCTGTTTTCTCCTATATGGATACATGTAGTTGGAACTCTAAATCAAACACGGTTTGTGCTAGCTCTTTGAAACTTGACACAATAAAGTAGTTCCAAGTTCTATCTCTATGGTTTGTTTCCTATTGATGTAGCCCTAAGCAGAGACTGGCGCAAATCACTTACATTGAAAGGGTTTGCCAAGCTTCCAAAAAACTACGAGTTTACTGAAATCTCAGCACAAATTTTTTCACCCAAACTTGATGACACGTTCAGGTAATGATCAGTACCCCAATCCCACTTGGCTCACCAAATTTCGTTCTTCTAGGTTAAACCGTTCGTTGGCAGTAACAATTTTAATTTTTAGGTTTCACTTTGTTTTCTCCTATATGGATACATGTAGTTGAAACTCTAAGTCAAACACGGTTTGTGCTAGCTCTTTGAAACTTGACACAATAAAGAAGTTCCAAGTTCTATCTCTATGGTTTGTTTCCTATTATGTTGCCCTAAGCAGAGACTGGCTCAAATCACTTTCATGGAAAGGGGTTGCCTAGCTTCCAAAAAACTACGAGTTTCCTGAAATGTCAGCACACATTTTTTCACCCAACCTTGATGACACTTTCAGGTAATGATCAGTACCCCAATCCCAGTTGGCTCACCAAATTTGGCTCTTCTAGGTTAAACAGTTTGTTGTCAGTAAGAGTTCTAATTTTTGGTTTCACTCCGTTTTCTCCTATAGGGATACATGTATTTGGAACTCTAAATCAAAGACAGATTGTGCTAGCTCTTTGAAACTTGACACAATAAAGTAGTTTCCAGGTCTATCTCTATGGTTTGTTTCCTATGGATGTAGCCCTAAGCAGAGACTGGTGCAAATCACTTTCATGGAAAGGGGTTGCCAACTTCTAAAAAACTACGAGTTTCCTGAAATGTCAGCACACATTTTTTCACCCAACCTTGGTGACACTTTCAGGTAATGATCAGCACCCCAATGCCACTTGGCACACCAACTTTCGTTCTTCTAGGTTAAACCGTTCGTTAGCAGTAACAGTTTTAATTTTTAGGTTTCACTGTTTTCTCCTATATGGATACATGTAGTTGGAACTCTAAATCAAACACGGTTTGTGCTAGCTCTTTGAAACATGACACAATAAAGTAGTTCCAAGTTCTATCATTATGGTTTGTTTCCTATTGATGTAGCCCTAAGCAGAGACTGGCGCAAATCACTTTAATGGAAAGGCGTTGCCAAGCTTCCAAAAAACAACGAGTTTCCTGAAATCTCCACACATATTTTTTCAACCAATCTGAATGACACTTTCAGAAATGATCAGCACCCCAATCCCACTTGGCACACCAAATTTCGTTCTTCTAGGTTAAACCGTTCGTTGGCAGTAACAGTTTTAATTTTTAGGTTTCACTCTGTTTTCCTTTATATGGATGCATGTAGTTGGAACTCTAAATCAAAGACGGTTTGTGCTAGCTCTTTGAAACTTGACACAATAAAGTAGTTCCAAGTTCTATCTCTATGTTTTGTTTACTATTGATGTAGCCCTAAGCAGAGACTGGTGCAAATAACTTTCATGGAAAGGGGTTGCCAAGCTTCCAAAAAACTACGAGTTTCCTGAAATCTCAGCACACATTTTTTCAACCAATCTGGATGACACTTTCAGTTAATGATCAGCACCCCAATCCCACTTGGCACACCAAATTTCGTTCTTCTAGGTTAAACCGTTCGTTGGCAGTAACAGTTTTAATTTTTAGGTTTCACTCTGTTTTCTACTATATGGGTACATGTAGTTGGAACTCTAAATCAAACACGGTTTGTGCTAGCTCTTTGAAACTTGAGAAAATAAAGAAGTTCCAAGTTCTATCTCTATGGTTTGATTGCTATTGATGTAGCACTAAGCAGAGACTGGCGCAAATCACTTCCATGGAAAGGGGTTGCCAAGCTTCCAAAAAACTACGAGTTTCCGGAAATCTCAGCACACATATTTTCACCCATTCTGGATGACAAGTTCAGGTAATGAGAGTACCCCAATCCCACTTGGCTCACCAAATTTCGTTCTTCTAGGTTAAACCGTTCGTTGGCAGTAACCGTTTTAATTTTTAGGTTTCACTCTGTTTTCTCCTATATGGGTACATGTAGTTGGAACTCTAAATCAAACACGGTTTGTGCTACCTCTTTGAAACTTGACACAATAAAGAAGTTCCAAGTTCTATCACTATGGTTTGTTTCCTATTGATGTAGCCCTAAGCAGAGACTGGCGCAAATCACTTTCATGGAAAGGCATTGCCAAGCTTCCAAAAAACAACGAGTTTCCTGAAATCTCCACACATATTTTTTCACCCAATCTTGATGACACTTTCAGGTAATGATCAGTACCCCAATCCCACTTGGCTCACCAAATTTCGTTCTACTAGGTTAAACCGTTCGTTGGCAGTAACAGTTCAAATATTTAGGTTTCACTCTGTTTTCTCCTATATGGATACATGTATTTGGAACTCTAAATAAATGACCCCTTGTGCTAGCTCTTTGAAACTTGACACAATAAAGTAGTTCCAAGTTCAATCTCTATGTTTTGTTTCCTATTGATGTAGCCCTAAGCAGAGAATGGTGCAAATCACTTTCATGGAAAGGGGTTGCCAAGCTTCCAAAAAACTACGAGTTTCCTGAAATCTCAGCACACATTTTTTCACCCAATCTGGATGACACTTTCAGTTAATGATCAGCACCCCAATCCCACTTGGCTCACCAACTTTCGTTCTTATAGTTTAAACCTTCGTTGGCAAGTAACAGTTTTAATTTTTAAGTTTCACTCTTTTTTCTCCTATATGGATACATGTAGTTGGAACTCTAAATCAAACACGGTTTGTGCTAGCTCTTTGAAAATTGACACAATAAAGTAGTTCCAAGTTCTATCTGTATGTTTTGTTTCCTATTGATGTAGCCCTAAGCAGAGACTGGCGCAAATCACTTTCATGTAAAGGGGTTGCCAAGCTTCCAAAAAACTACGAGTTTCCTGAAATCTCAGCACACATTTTTTCACCCAATCTTGATGACACGTTCAGGTAATGATCAGTTCCCAAATCCCACTTGGCTCACCAAATTTCGTTCTTCTAGGTTAAACCGTTCGTTGGCAGTAACAGTTTTAATTTATAGGTTTCCCTCTGTTTTCTCCTATATGGATACATGTAGTTGGAACTCTAAATCAAACACGGTTTGTGCTAGCTCTTTGAAACTTGACACAATGAAGAAGTTCCAAATTCTATCTCTATGGTTGGTTTCCTATTGATGTAGCCCTAAGCAGAGACTGGTGCAAATCACTTTCATGGAAAGGGGTTGCCAAGCTTCCAAAAAACTACGAGTTTCCTGAAATCTCAGCACACATTTTTTCACCCAATCTGATGACACTTTCCGGTAATGATCAGTATCCCAGTCCCACTTGGCACACCAAATTTCGTTCTTCTAGGTTAAACCGTTCGTTGGCAGTAACCGTTTTAAATTTTAGGTTTCACTCTGTTTTCTCCTACATGGGTACATGTAGTTGGAACTCTAAATCAAACACAGTTTTTGCTAGCTCTTTGAAACTTCACACAATAAAGTAGTTCCAAGTTCTGTCTCTATGGTTTGTTTCCTATTGATGTAGCCCTAAGCAGAGACTGGCGCAAATCACTTTAATGGAAAGGGGTTGCCAATCTTCCAAAAAACAACGAGTTTCCTGAAATCTCAGCACACATTTTTTCACCCAATCTTGATGACACTTTCAGGTAATGATCAGTACCCCAAACCCACTTGACTCACCAAATTTCGTTCTTCTAGGTTAAACCGTTCGTTGGCAGTAACCGTTTTAATTTCTGGTTTCACTCTGTTGTCTCCTATATGTGTACATGTGGTTGGAACTCTAAATCAAACAGGGTTTGTACTACCTCTTTAAAACTTGACACAATAAAGAAGTTCCGAGTTCTATCTCTATGGTTTGTTTCCTACTGATGTAGCCCTAAGCAGAGACTGGCGCAAATCACTTTCATGGAAAGGGGTTGCCAAGTTTCCAAAAAACTATGAGTTTCCTGAAATCTCAGCACACATTTTTTCACCCAATCTTGATGACACTTTCAGGTAATAATCAGTACCCCAATCCCACTTGGCTTACCAAATTTCGTTCTTCTAGGTTAAACCGTTCATTGGCAGTAACCGTTTTAATTTTTAGGTTTCACTCTGTTTTCTCCTATATGGGTACATGTAGTTGGAACTCTAAATCAAACACGGTTTCTGCTAGCTCTTTGAAACTTGACACAATAAAGTAGTTCCAAGTTCTATCTCTATGGTTTGTTTCCTATTGATGTAGCCCTAAGCAGAGACTGGCGCAAATCAATTTCATGGAAAGGGGTTGCCAAACTTCGAAAAAACTATGAGTTTCCTGAAATCTCAGCACACATTTTTTCACCCAATCTTGATGACACTTTCAGGTAATGATCAGTACCCCAATCCCACTTGGCTCACCAAATATCGTTCTTCTAGGTTAAACCGTTTTTTAGCAGTAACAGTTTTAATTTTTAGGTTTCACTCTGTTTTCTCCTATATGGATACATGTATTTGGAACTTTAAATCAAACAGGGTTTGTTCTAGCTCTTTGAAACTTGACACAATAAAGTAGTTCCAAGTTCTATCTCTATGGTTTGTTTCCTATTGATGTAGCCCTAAGCAGAGACTGGCGAAAATCACTTTCATGGAAAGGGTTTGCCAAGCTTCCAAAAAACTACGAGTTTCCTGAAATCTCAGCACACATTTTTTCACCCAATCTGGATGACACTTTCAGGTAATGATCAGTACCCCAATCCCACTTGGCTCACCAAATTTGTTCTTCTAGGTTAAACCGTTCGTTGGCAGTAACAGTTTTAATTTTTAGGTTTCACTCTGTTTTCTCCTATATGGGTACATGTAGTTGGAACTCTAAATCAAAGACGGTTGTGCTAGCTCTTTAAAACTTGACACAATAAAGTAGTTCCAAGTTCTATCTCTATGGTTTGTTTCCTATTGATGTAGCCCTAAGCAGAGACTGCCGCAAAACACTTTCATGGAAAGTGGTTGGCAAGCTTCCAAAAAACTATGAGTTTCCTGAAATCACAGCACACACTTTTTCACCCAATCTTGATGACACTTTCAGGCAATGATCAGTACCCGAATCCCACTTGGCTCACCAAATTTCGTTCTTCTAGGTTAAACCGTTCGTTGGCAGTAACAGTTTTAATTTTTAGGTTTCACTCTGTTTTCTCCTATATGGGTACATATAGTTGGAACTCTAAATCAAACACGGTTTGTGCTAGCTCTTTGAAACTTGACACAATAAAGTAGTTACAAGTTCTATCACTATGGTTTGTTTCCTATTGATGTAGCCCTAAGCAGAGACTGGCGCAAATCACTTTCGTGGAAAGGGGTTGCCAAGCTTCCAAAAAACTACGAGTTTCCTGAAATCTCAGCATACATTTTTTCACCCAATCTGGATGACACTTTCAGGTAATGATCAGTACCCCAATCCCAGTTGGCTCACCAAATTTCGTTCTTCAACGTTAAACGGTTCGTTGGCAGTAACAGTTTTAAGTTTTAGGTTTCACTCTCTTTTCTCCTATATGGATACATGTAGTTGGAACTCTAAATAAAACACCGATTGTGCTAGCTCTTTGAAACTTGACACAATAAAGTAGTTCCAAGTTCTATCTCTATGGTTTCTTTCCTATTGATGTAGACCTAAGCAGAGACTTGCACAAATGACTTTCATTGAAAGGTGTTGCCAAGCTTCCAAAAAACTACGAGTTTCCTGAAATCTCAGCACACATTTTTTCACCCAATCTTGATTACACTTTCAGGTAATGATCAGTACCCCAATCCCACTTGGCTCACCAAATTTCGTTCTTCTAGGTTAAACCGTTCGTTAGCAGTAACAGTTTTAATTTTTAGGTTTCACTCTGTTTTCTCCTATATGGGTACATGTAGATGGAACTCTAAATCAAAGACGGTAGTGCTAGCTCTTTGAAATTTGACACAATAAAGTAGTTCCAATTTCTATCTCTATGGTTTGTTTCCTATTGATGTAGCCCTAAGCAGAGACTGGCGCAAAACACTTTCATGGAAAGGGGTTGGCAAGCTTCCAAAAAACTACGAGTTTCCTGAAATCACAGCACACACTTTTTCACCCAATCTGGATGACACTTTCAGGCAATGATCAGAACCCAAATCCCACTTGGCTCACCAAATTTCGTTCTTCTAGGTTAAACCGTTCGTTGGCGGTAACAGTTTTAATTTTTAGGTTTCACTCTGTTTTCTCCTATATGGGTTCATGTAGTTGGAACTCTGAATCAAACACGGTTTGTGCTAGCTCTTTGAAACTTGACACAATAAAGTAGTTCCATGTTCTATCACTATGGCTTGTTTCCTATTGATGTAGCCCTAAGCAGAGACTGGCGCAAATCACTTTCATGGAAAGGGGTTGACAAGCTTCCAAAAAACTAGGAGTTTCCTGAAATCTCAGCACACATTTTTTCAACCAATCTTGATGACACTTTCATGTAATGATCAGTACCCCAGTCCCACTTGGCTCACCAAATTTCGTTCTTTTAGGTTAAACCGTTCGTTGGCAGTAAGTTTTAATTTTTAGGTTTCACTCTATTTTCTCCGATATGGATACATATAGTTGGAACTCTAAATCAAACACGGTTTGTGCTAGCTCTTTGAAACGTGACACAATAAAGTAGTTCAAAGTTCTATCTCTATGGTTTGTTTCCTATTGATGTAGCACTAAGCAGAGACTGGCGCAAATTACTTTCATGGAAAGGGGTTGCCAAGCTTCCAAAAAACTACGAGTTTCCTGAAATATCAGCACATATTTTTTCACCCAATCTGGATGACACTTTCAGGTAATGATCAGTCCCGCATCCTACTTGGCTCACCAAATTTCGTTCTTCTAGGTTAAACCGTTTGTTGCCAGTAACAGTTTTAATTTTTAGGTTTCACTCTGTTTTCCTTTATATGGATGCATGGAGTTGGAACTCTAAATCAAACCCGGTTTGTGCTAGCTCTTTGAAACTTGACACAATAAAGAAGTTCCAAGTTCTATCTCTATGGTTTGTTTCCTATTGATGTTGCCCTAAGCAGAGACTGGCTCAAATCACTTTCATGGAAAGGGGTTGCCAAGCTTCCAAAAAACTACGAGTTTCCTGAAATCTCAGCACACAATTTTTCACCCAATCTTGATGACACGTTCAGTTAATGATCAGTACCCCAATCCCACTTGGCTCACGAACTTTCGTTCTTCTAGTTTAAACCTTCGTTGGCAAATAACAGTTTTAATTTTTAGGTTTCACTCTGTTTTCTCCTATATGGATACATGTATTTGGAACTCTAAATCAAACACGGTTTGTGCTAGCTCTTTGAAACTTGACACAATAAAGAAGTTCCAAGTTCTATCTCTATGGTTTGTTTCCTATTGATGTAGCCCTAAGCAGAGACTGGTGCAAATCACTTTCATGGAAAGGGGTTGGCAAGCTTCCAAAAAACTACGAGTTTACTGAAATCTCAGCACAAATTTTTTCACCCAAACTTGATGACACGTTCAGGTAATGATCAGTACCCCAATCCCACTTGGCTCACCAAATTTCGTTCTTCTAGGTTAAACCGTTCGTTGGCAGTAACAATTTTAATTTTTAGGTTTCACTCTGTTTTCTCCTATATGGATACATGTAGTTGGAACTCTAAATCAAACACGGTTTGTGCTAGCTCTTTGAAACTTGACACAATAAAGAAGTTCCAAGTACTATCTCTATGGTTTGTTTCCTATTGATGTTGCCCTAAGCAGAGACTGGCTCAAATCACTTTCATGGAAAGGGGTTGCCAAGCTTCCAAAAAACTACGAGTTTCCTGAAATGTCAGCACACATTTTTTCACCCAACCTTGATGACACTTTCAGGTAATGATCAGTACCCCAATCCCAGTTGGCTCACCAAATTTGGCTCTTCTAGGTTAAACAGTTTGTTGTCAGTAAGAGTTTTAATTTTTGGTTTCACTCTGTTTTCTCCTATAGGGATACATGTATTTGGAACTCTAAATCAAAGACAGATTGTGCTAGCTCTTTGAAACTTGACACAATAAACTAGTTTCCAGGTCTATCTCTATGGTTTGTTTCCTATGGATGTAGCCCTAAGCAGAGACTGGTGCAAATCACTTTCATGGAAAGGGGTTGCCAACTTCTAAAAAACTACGAGTTTCCTGAAATGTCAGCACACATTTTTTCACCCAACCTTGGTGACACTTTCAGGTAATGATCAGCACCCCAATGCCACTTGGCACACCAACTTTCGTTCTTCTAGGTTAAACCGTTCGTTAGCAGTAACAGTTTTAATTTTTAGGTTTCACTCTGTTTTCTCCTATATGGATACATGTAGTTGGAACTCTAAATCAAACACGGTTTGTGCTAGCTCTTTGAAACATGACACAATAAAGTAGTTCCAAGTTCTATCTCTATGGTTTGTTTCCTATTGATGTAGCCCTAAGCAGAGACTGGCGCAAATCACTTTAATGGAAAGGCGTTGCCAAGCTTCCAAAAAACAACGAGTTTCCTGAAATCTCCACACATATTTTTTCAACCAATCTGAATGACACTTTCAGGTAATGATCAGCACCCCAATCCCACTTGGCACACCAAATTTCGTTCTTCTAGGTTAAACCGTTCGTTGGCAGTAACAGTTTTAATTTTTAGGTTTCACTCTGTTTTCTACTATATGGGGACATGTAGTTGGAACTCTAAATCAAACACGGTTTCTGCTAGATCTTTGAAACTTGACACAATAAAGTAGTTCCAAGTTCTATCTCTATGGTTTGTTTCTTATTGATGTAGCCCTAAGCAGAGACTGGCGCATATCACTTTCATGGAAAGGGGTTGCCAAGCTTACAAAAACTAGGAGTTTCCTGAATTCTCAGCACACATTTTTTCACGCAATCTGAATGACACTTTCAGGTAATGATCAGTTCCCCAATCCCACTTGGCACACCAAATTTCGTTCTTCTAGGTTAAACCGTTCGTTGGCAGTAACAGTTTTAATTTTTAGGTTTCACTCTGTTTTCTCCTATATGGGTACAAGTATTTGGAAATCTAAATCAAACACGGTTTGTGCTAGCTCTTTGAAACTTGACACAATAAAGTAGTTCCAAGTTCTATCTCTATGGTTTGTTTCCTATTGATGTAGCCCTAAGCAGAGACTGGCGCAAATCACGTTAATGGAAAGGGGTTGCCAAGCTTCCAAAAAACAACGAGTTTCCAGAAAACTCAGCACATATTTTTTCACCCAAACTTGATGACACTTTCAGGTAATGATCAGTACCCCAATCCCAGTTGGCTCACCAAATTTGTTTCTTCTAGGTTAAACAGTTTGTTGGCAGTAACAGTTCTAATTTTTAGGTTTCACTCTGTTTTCTCCTATATGGATACATGTAGTTGGAACTCTAAATCAAAGACCGCTTGTGCTAGCTCTTTGAAACTTGACACAATAAAGTAGTTCCAAGTTCTATCTCTATGGTTTGTTTCCTATTGATGTAGCCCTAAGCAGAGACTGATGCAAATCACTTTCATGGAAAGGGGTTGCAAAGCTTCCAAAAAACTACGAGTTTCTTGAAATCTCAGCACACATTTTTTTAACCAATCTGGATGACACTTTCAGGTAATGATCAGCACCCCAATCCCACTTGGCACACCAAATTTCGTTCTTTTAGGTTAAACCGTTCGTTGGCAGTAACAGTTTTAATTTTTAGGTATCACTCTGTTTTCTACTATATGGATACATGTTGTTGGAACTCTAAATCAAACATGGTTTGTGCTAGCTCTTTGAAACTTGACACAATAAAGTAGTTCCAATTTCTATCTCTATGATTTGTTTCCTATTGATGTAGCCCTAAGCACACTGGCGCAAATCACTTTCATGGAAAGGGGTTGCCAAGCTTCCAAAAAACTACGAGTTTCCTGAATTCTCAGTACACATTTTTTCACCCAATCTGGATGACACTTTCAGGTAATGATCAGCACCCCAATCCCACTTGGCACACCAAATTTCGTTCTTCTAGGTTAAACCGTTCGTTGGTAGTAACTGTTTTAATTTTTAGGTTTCACTCTGTTTTCTCCTATATGGGTACATGTATTTGAAAATCTAAATCAAACACGGTTTGTGCTAGCTCTTTGAAACTTGACACAATATAGTAGTTCCAAGTTCTATCTCTATGGTTTGTTTCCTATTGATGTAGCCCTAAGCAGAGACTGGCGCAAATCACTTTCATGGAAAGGGGTTGCCAAGCTTCCAAAAACTACGGGTTTCCTGAAATCTCAGCACACATTTTTTCACCCATTCTTGATGACACTTTCAGTTAATGATCAGTACCCCAATCCCACTTTGTTCACCAAATTTCGTTCTTCTAGGTTAAACCGTTCGTTGGCAGTAAAACTTTTAATTTTTAGGTTTCACTCTGTTTTCTCCTATATGGATGCATGTATTTGGAACTCTAAATCAAAGACGGTTTGTGCTAGCTCTTTGAAACTTGACACAATAAAGAAGTTCCAAGTTCCATCTCTATGGTTTGTTTCCTATTGATGTAGCCCTAAGTAGAGACTGGCACATATCCCTTTCATGAAAAGGGTTTGCCAAGCTTCCAAAAAACTACGAGTTTCCTGAATTCTCAGCACACATTTTTTCACCCAATCTGGATGACACCTTCAGGTAATGATCAGTACCCCAATCCCACTCGGCACACCAAATTTCGTTCTTCTAGGTTAAACCGTTCGTTGGCAGTAACCATTTTAATTTTTAGGTTTCACTCTGTTTTCTCCTATATGGGTAAATGTACTTGGGACTCTAAATCAAACATGGTTTGTGCTACCTCTTTGAGAATTGACACAATAAAGAAGTTCCAAGTTCTATCTCTATGGTTTCTTTCCTATTGATGTAGCCCTAAGCAGAGACTGGCGCAAATCACTTTCATGGAAAGGGGTTGCAAAGCTTCCAAAACACTACGAGGTTCCTGAAATCTCAGCACACATTTTTTCACCCAACCTTGATGACACTTTCAGGTAATGATCAGTACCCCAATCACAGTTGGCTCACCAAATTTGATTCTTCTAGGTTAAACCGTTTGTTGGCAGTAACAGTTCTAAATTTTAGGTTTCACTCTGTTTTCTCCTATATGGATACATATAGTTGGCACTCTAAATCAAAGACTGCTTCTGCTAGCACTTTGAAACTTGACATAATAAAGTAGTTCCAGTTCTATCTCTATGGTTTGTTTCCTATTGATGTAGCCCTAAGCCGAGACTGGTGCAAATCACATTCATGGAAAGGGGTTGCCAACTTCCAAAAAACTACGAGTTTCCTGAAATCACAGCACACGTTTTTTCTACCAATCTGGATGACACTTTCAGGTAATGATCAGCACCCCAATCCCACTTAGCACACCAAATTTCGTTCTTCTAGGTTAAACCGTTCGTTGGCAGTAACAGTTTAAATATTTAGGTTTCACTCTGTTTTCTACTATATGGGTACATGTAGTTGGAACTCTAAATAAAACACGGTTTGTGCTAGCTCTTTGAAACTTGACACAATAAAGTAGTTCCAAGTTCTATCTCTATGGTTTGTTTCCTATTGATGTAGCCCGTTTCCTATTGATGTAGCCCTAAGCAGAGACTGGCGCAAATCACTTTAATGGAAAGGGGTTGCCAAGCTTCCAAAAAACAACGAGTTTCCTGAAATCTCAGAACACATTTTTTCACCCAATCTTGATGACACTTTCAGGTAATGATCAGTACCCCAATCCCAGTTGGCTAACCAAATTTTGTTCTTCTAGGTTAAACCGTTCGTTGGCAGTAACCGTTTTAATTTTTAGGTACCACTCTGTTTTCTCCTATATGGGTACATGTAGTTGGAACTCTAAATCAAACACGGTTTGTGCTAGCTCTTTGAAACTTGACACAATAAAGTAGTTCCAAGTTCTATCTCTATGGTTTGTTTCCTATTGATGTAGCCCTAAGCAGAGACTGGCGCAAATCACTTTCATGGAAAGGGGTTGGCAAGCTTCCAAAAAACTACGAGTTTCCTGAAATCTCAGCACACATTTTTTAACCCAACCTTGATGACACTTTCAGGTAATGATCAGTACCCCAATCCCTGTTGGCTCACCAAATTTGGTTCTTCTTGGATAAACCGTATGTTGGCAGTAACAGTTCTAATTTTTAGGTTTCACTCTGTTTTCTCCTATATGGATACATGTAGTTGGAACTCTAAATCAAAGACCGCTTGTGCTAGCTCTTGGAAACTTGACAAAATAAAGTAGTTCCAAGTTCTATCTCTATGGTTTGTTTCCTATTGATGTAGCCCTAAGCAGAGACTGGTGCAAATCACTTTCATGGAAAGGGGTTGCCAACTTCCAAAAAATACGAGTTTCCTGAAATCTCAGCACACATTTTTTCTACCAATATGGATGACACTTTCAGGTAATGATCAGCACCCCAATCCCACTTGGCTCACCCAATTTTGTTCTTCTAGGTTAAACCGTTCGTTGGCAGTAACCGTTTTAATTTTTAGGTATCACTCTGTTTTCTCCTATATGGGTACATGTAGTTGGAACTCTAAATCAATCACGGTTTGTGCTAGCTCTTTGAAACTTGACAGAATAAAGAAGTTCCAAGTTCTATCTCTATGGTTTGTTTCCTATTGATGTAGCCCTAAGCAGAGACTGGCGCAAATCACTTTCATTGAAAGGGGTTGCCAAGCTTCCAAAAAACTACGAGTTTCCTGAAATCTCAGCACACATTTTTTTAACCAATCTGAATGACACTTACAGATAATGATCAGCACCCCAATCCCACTTGGCACACCAAATTTCATTCTTCTAGGTTAAACCGTTCGTTGGCAGTAACAGTTTTAATTTTTAGGTTTCACTCTGTTTTCTCCTATATGGATACATGTAGTTGGAACTCTAAATCAAACACGGTTTGTGCTACCTCTTTGAAAATATACACAATAAAGAAGTTCCAAGTTCTATCTCTCTGGTTTCCTTCCTATTGATGTAGCCCTAAGCAGAGACTGGCGCAAATCACTTTCATGGAATGGGGTTGCCAAGCTTCCAAAAAACTACGAGTTTCCTGAAATTTCTGCACACATTTTTTCACCCAAACTTGATGACACTTTCAGGTAATGATCAGTACCCCAATCCCACTTGGCTCTCCAAATTTCGTACTTCTAGTTTAAACCGTTCGTTGGCAAGTAAGAGTTTTAATTTTTAGATTTCACTCTGTTTTCTCCTATATGGATACATGTAGTTGGAACTCTAAATCAAACACGGTTTGTGCTAGCTCTTTGAAACTTGACACAATAAATAAGTTCCAAGTTCTCTCTCTATGGTTTGTTTCCTATTGATGTAGCCCTAAGCAGAGACTGGCGCAAATCACTTTCATGGAAAGGGGTTGCCAAGCTTCCAAAAAACTATGAGTTTCCTGAAATCTCAGCACACATTTTTTCACCCAATCTTGATGACACGTTCAGGTAATGAACAGTACCCCAATCCCTGTTGGCTCACCAAATTTGGTTCATCTAGGTTAAACCGTTTGTTGCCAGTAACAGTTCTAATTTTTAGGTTTCACTCTGTTTTCTCCTATATGGATACATGTAGTTGGAACTCTAAATCAAAGACCGCTTGTGCTAGCTCTTTGAAACTTGACAAAATAAAGTAGTTCCAAGTTCTATCTCTATGGTTTGTTTCCTATTGATGTAGCCCTAAGCAGAGACTGGTGCAAATCACTTTCATGGAAAGGGGTTGCCATCTTCCAAAAAACTACAAGTTTCCTGAAATCTCAGCACACATTTTTTCACACAATCTTGATGACACGTTCAATTAATGATCAGTAACCCAATCCCACTTGGCTCACCAAATTTCGTTCTTCTAGGTAAAACCGTTCGTTGGAAGTAACAGTTTAAATTTTTAGGTTTCACTCTGTTTTCTACTATATGGGTACATGTAGTTGGAACTCTCAATCAAACACGGTTTGTGCTAGCTCTTTGAAACTTGACACAATAAAGTAGTTCCAAGTTCTCTCTCTATGGTTTGTTTCCTATAGATGTAGCCCTAAGCAGAGACCGGCGCAAATCACTTTAATGGAAAGGGGTTGCCAAGCTTCCAAAAAACAACGAGTTTTCTGAAATATCAGCACACATTTTTTCACCCAATCTTGATGAAACTTTCAGGTAATGATCAGTACCCGGATTCCACTTGGCTCACCAAATTTCGTTCTTCTAGGTGAAACCATTCTTTGGCAGTAACTGTTTTAATTTTTAGGTTTCACTCTGTTTTCTGCTATATGGATACATGTAGTTTTAACTCTAAATCAAACACGGTTTGTGCTAGCTCTTTGAAACTTGACACAATAAATAAGTTCCAAGTTCTCTCTCTATGGTTTGTTTCCTATTGATGTAGCCCTAAGCAGAGACTGGCGCAAATCACTTTCATGGAAAGGGGTTGCCAAGCTTCCAAAAAACTATGAGTTTCCTGAAATCTCAGCAAACATTTTTTCACCCAATCTTGGTGACACATTCAGGTAATGATCAGTACCCCAATCCCTGTTGGCTCACCAAATTTCGTTCATCTAGGTTAAACCGTTTGTTGCAAGTAACAGTTCTAATTTTTAGGTTTCACTCTGTTTTCTCCTATATGGATACATGTAGTTGGAACTCTAAATCAAAGACCGCTTCTGCTAGCTCTTTGAAACTTGACAAAATAAAGTAGTTCCAAGTTCTATCTCTATGGTTTGTTTCCTATTGATGTAGCCCTAAGCAGAGACTGGTGCAAATCACTTTCATGGAAAGGGGTTGCCATCTTCCAAAAAACTACAAGTTTCCTGAAATCTCAGCACACATTTTTTCACACAATCTTGATGACACGTTCAATTAATGATCAGTAACCCAATCCCACTTGGCTCACCAAATTTCGTTCTTCTAGGTAAAACCGTTCGTTGGAAGTAACAGTTTAAATTTTTAGGTTTCACTCTGTTTTCTACTATATGGGTACATGTAGTTGGAACTCTCAATCAAACACGGTTTGTGCTAGCTCTTTGAAACTTGACACAATAAAGTAGTTCCAAGTTCTCTCTCTATGGTTTGTTTCCTATAGATGTAGCCCTAAGAAGAGACCGGCGCAAATCACTTTAATGGAAAGGGGTTGCCAAGCTTCCAAAAAACAACGAGTTTTCTGAAATATCAGCACACATTTTTTCACCCAATCTTGATGAAACTTTCAGGTAATGATCAGTACCCGGATTCCACTTGGCTCACCAAATTTCGTTCTTCTAGGTGAAACCATTCTTTGGCAGTAACTGTTTTAATTTTTAGGTTTCACTCTGTTTTCTGCTATATGGATACATGTAGTTGGAACTCTAAATCAAACACGGTTTGTGCTAGCTCTTTGAAACTTGACACAATAAATAAGTTCCAAGTTCTCTCTCTATGGTTTGTTTCCTATTGATGTAGCCCTAAGCAGAGACTGGCGCAAATCACTTTCATGGAAAGGGGTTGCCAAGCTTCCAAAAAACTATGAGTTTCCTGAAATCTCAGCAAACATTTTTTCACCCAATCTTGGTGACACATTCAGGTAATGATCAGTACCCCAATCCCTGTTGGCTCACCAAATTTCGTTCATCTAGGTTAAACCGTTTGTTGCAAGTAACAGTTCTAATTTTTAGGTTTCACTCTGTTTTCTCCTATATGGATACATGTAGTTGGAACTCTAAATCAAAGACCGCTTCTGCTAGCTCTTTGAAACTTGACAAATTAAGTAGTTCCAAGTTCTATCTCTATGGTTTGTTTCCTATTGATGTAGCCCTAAGCAGAGACTGGTGAAAATCACTTTCATGGAAAGGGGATGCCATCTTCCAAAAAACTACAAGTTTCTTGAAATCTCAGCACACATTTTTTCACACAATCTTGATGACACGTTCAATTAATGATCAGTACCCCAATCCCACTTGGCTCACCCAATTTCGTTCTTCTAGGTTAAACCGTTCGTTGGAAGTAACAATTTAAATTTTTAGGTTTCACTCTGTTTTCTACTATATGGGTACATGTAGTTGGAACTCTCAATCAAACACGGTTTGTGCTAGCTCTTTGAAACTTGACACAATAAAGTAGTTCCAAGTTCTCTCTCTATGGTTTGTTTCCTATAGATGTAGCCCTAAGCAGAGACTGGCGCAAATCACTTTAATGGAAAGGGGTTGCCAAGCTTCCAAAAAACAACGAGTTTTCTGAAATCTCAGCACACATTTTTTCACCCAATCTTGATGACACTTTCAGGTAATGGTCAGTACCCCAATCCCACTTGGCTCACCAAATTTTGTTCTTCTAGTTTAAACCGTTCGCTGGCAAGTAACAGTTTTAATTTCTCTGTTTCACTCTGTTTTCTCCTATATGGATACATGTATTTGGAACTCTAAATCAAACACGGTTTGTGCTAGCTCTTTGAAACTTGACACAATAAAGAAGTTCCAAGATCTATCTCTATGGTTTGTTTCCTATTGATGTAGCCCTAAGCAGAGACTGGCGAAAATCACTTTCATAGAAAGGGGTTGACAAGCTTCCAAAACACTACGAGGTTCCTGAAATCTCAGCACACATTTTTTCACCCAACCTTGATGACACTTTCAGGTAATGATCAGTACCCTAATCACAGATGGTTCACCAAATTTGGTTCTTCTAGGTTAAACCGTTTGTTGGCAGTAACAGTTCTAATTTTTAGGTTTCACTCTGTTTTCTCTTTTATGGATACATGTAGTTGGAACTCTTAATCAAAGACCGCTTGTGCTAGCACTTTGAAACTTGACACAATAAAGTAGTTCCAGTTCTATCTCTATGGTGTGTTTCCTATTGATTTAGCCCTAAGCAGAGAATGGTGCAAATCACTTTCATGGAAAGGAGTTGCCAAGCTTCCAAAAAACTACGAGTTTCCTGAAATCTCAGCACACATTTTTTCACCCAATCTGGATGACACTTTCAGGTAATGATCAGTACCCCAATCCCACTTGGCACACCAAATTTCATTCTTCTAGGTTAAACCGTTCGTTGGCAGTAACAGTTTTAATTTTTAGGTTTCACTCTGTTTTCTCCTATATGGATACATGTAGTTGGAACTCTAAATCAAAGACCGCTTCTGCTAGCTCTTTGAAACTTGACAAATTAAGTAGTTCCAAGTTCTATCTCTATGGTTTGTTTCCTATTGATGTAGCCCTAAGCAGAGACTGGTGAAAATCACTTTCATGGAAAGGGGATGCCATCTTCCAAAAAACTACAAGTTTCTTGAAATCTCAGCACACATTTTTTCACACAATCTTGATGACACGTTCAATTAATGATCAGTACCCCAATCCCACTTGGCTCACCCAATTTCGTTCTTCTAGGTTAAACCGTTCGTTGGAAGTAACAATTTAAATTTTTAGGTTTCACTCTGTTTTCTACTATATGGGTACATGTAGTTGGAACTCTCAATCAAACACGGTTTGTGCTAGCTCTTTGAAACTTGACACAATAAAGTAGTTCCAAGTTCTCTCTCTATGGTTTGTTTCCTATAGATGTAGCCCTAAGCAGAGACTGGCGCAAATCACTTTAATGGAAAGGGGTTGCCAAGCTTCCAAAAAACAACGAGTTTTCTGAAATCTCAGCACACATTTTTTCACCCAATCTTGATGACACTTTCAGGTAATGGTCAGTACCCCAATCCCACTTGGCTCACCAAATTTTGTTCTTCTAGTTTAAACCGTTCGCTGGCAAGTAACAGTTTTAATTTCTCTGTTTCACTCTGTTTTCTCCTATATGGATACATGTATTTGGAACTCTAAATCAAACACGGTTTGTGCTAGCTCTTTGAAACTTGACACAATAAAGAAGTTCCAAGATCTATCTCTATGGTTTGTTTCCTATTGATGTAGCCCTAAGCAGAGACTGGCGAAAATCACTTTCATAGAAAGGGGTTGACAAGCTTCCAAAACACTACGAGGTTCCTGAAATCTCAGCACACATTTTTTCACCCAACCTTGATGACACTTTCAGGTAATGATCAGTACCCTAATCACAGATGGTTCACCAAATTTGGTTCTTCTAGGTTAAACCGTTTGTTGGCAGTAACAGTTCTAATTTTTAGGTTTCACTCTGTTTTCTCTTTTATGGATACATGTAGTTGGAACTCTTAATCAAAGACCGCTTGTGCTAGCACTTTGAAACTTGACACAATAAAGTAGTTCCAGTTCTATCTCTATGGTGTGTTTCCTATTGATTTAGCCCTAAGCAGAGAATGGTGCAAATCACTTTCATGGAAAGGAGTTGCCAAGCTTCCAAAAAACTACGAGTTTCCTGAAATCTCAGCACACATTTTTTCACCCAATCTGGATGACACTTTCAGGTAATGATCAGTACCCCAATCCCACTTGGCACACCAAATTTCATTCTTCTAGGTTAAACCGTTCGTTGGCAGTAACAGTTTTAATTTTTAGGTTTCACTCTGTTTTCTCCTATATGGATACATGTAGTTGGAACTCTAAATCAAACACGGTATGTGCTAGCTCTTTGAATCTTGACACAATAAAGTAGTTCCAAGTTCTATCTCTATGGTTTGTTTCTTATTGATGTAGCCCTAAGTAGAGACTGGCACATATCCCTTTCATGAAAAGGGTTTGCCAAGCTTCCAAAAAACTACGAGTTTCCTGAATTGTCAGCACACATTTTTTCACCCAATCTGGATGACACCTTCAGGTAATGATCAGTACCCCAATCCCACTCGGCACACCAAATTTCGTTCTTCTAGGTTAAACCGTTCGTTGGCAGTAACCATTTTAATTTTTAGGTTTCACTCTGTTTTCTCCTATATGGGTAAATGTACTTGGGACTCTAAATCAAACATGGTTTGTGCTACCTCTTTGAGAATTGACACAATAAAGAAGTTCCAAGTTCTATCTCTATGGTTTCTTTCCTATTGATGTAGCCCTAAGCAGAGACTGGCGCAAATCACTTGCATGGAAAGGGGTTGCAAAGCTTCCAAAACACTACGAGGTTCCTGAAATCTCATCACACATTTTTTCACCCAACCTTGATGACACTTTCAGGTAATGATCAGTACCCCAATCACAGTTGGCTCACCAAATTTGGTTCTTCTAGGTTAAACCGTTTGTTGGCAGTAACAGTTCTAAATTTTAGGTTTCACTCTGTTTTCTCCTATATGGATACATGTAGTTGGCACTCTAAATCAAAGACTGCTTCTGCTAGCACTTTGAAACTTGACATAATAAAGTAGTTCCAGTTCTATCTCTATGGTTTGTTTCCTATTGATGTAACCATAAGCCGAGACTGGTGCAAATCACATTCATGGAAAGGGGTTGCCAACTTCCAAAAAACTACGAGTTTCCTGAAATCACAGCACACGTTTTTTCTACCAATCTGGATGACACTTTCAGGTAATGATCAGCACCCCAATCCCACTTGGCACACCAAATTTCGTTCTTCTAGGTTAAACCGTTCGTTGGCAGTAACAGTTTAAATATTTAGGTTTCACTCTGTTTTCTACTATATGGGTACATGTAGTTGGAACTCAAAATAAAACACGGTTTGTGCTAGCTCTTTGAAACTTGACACAATAAAGTAGTTCCAAGTTCTATCTCTATGGTTTGTTTCCTATTGATGTAGCCCGTTTCCTATTGATGTAGCCCTAAGCAGAGGCTGGCGCAAATCACTTTAATGGAAAGGGGTTGCCAAGCTTCCAAAAAACAACGAGTTTCCTGAAATCTCAGGACACATTTTTTCACCCAATCTTGATGACACTTTCAGGTAATGATCAGAACCCCAATCCCACTTGGCTAACCAAATTATGTTCTTCTAGGTTAAACCGTTCGTTGGCAGTAACCGTTTTAATTTTTAGGTACCACTCTGTTTTCTCCTATATGGGTACATGTAGTTGGAACTCTAAATCAAACACGGTTTGTGCTAGCTCTTTGAAACTTGACACAATAAAGTAGTTCCAAGTTCTATCTCTATGGTTTGTTTCCTATTGATGTAGCCCTAAGCAGAGACTGGCGCAAATCACTTTCATGGAAAGGGGTTGGCAAGCTTCCAAAAAACTACGAGTTTCCTGAAATCTCAGCACACATTTTTTAACCCAACCTTGATGACACTTTCAGGTAATTATCAGTACCGCAATCCCTGTTGGCTCACCAAATTTGGTTCTTCTAGGATAAACCGTATGTTGGCAGTAACAGTTCTAATTTTTAGGTTTCACTCTGTTTTCTCCTATATGGATACATGTAGTTGGAACTCTTAATCAAAGACCGCTTGTGCTAGCTCTTGGAAACTTGACAAAATAAAGTAGTTCCAAGTTCTATCTCTATGATTTGTTTCCTATTGATGTAGCCCTAAGCAGAGACTGGTGCAAATCACTTTCATGGAAAGGGGTTGCCAACTTCCAAAAAATACGAGTTTCCTGAAATCTCAGCACACATTTTTTCTACCAATATGGATGACACTTTCAGGTAATGATCAGCACCCCAATCCCACTTGGCACACCAAATTTTCTTCTTCTAGGTTAAACCGTTCGTTGGCAGTAACAGTTTAAATATTTAGGTTTCACTCTGTTTTCTCCTATATGGGTACATGTAGTTGGAACTCTAAATCAAACACGGTTTGTGCTAGCTCTTTGAAACTTGACACAATAAAGTAGTTCCAAGTTCCATCTCTATGGTTTGTTTCCTATTGATGTAGCTCTAAGCAGAGACTGGCGCAAATCACTTTAATGGAAAGGGGTTGCCAAGCTTCCAAAAAACAACGAGTTTCCTGAAATCTCAGGACACATTTTTTCACCCAATCTTGATGACACTTTCAGGTAATGATCAGTACCCCAATCCCACTTGGCTCACCAAATTTTGTTCTTCTAGGTTAAACCGTTCGTTGGCAGTAACCGTTTTAATTTTTAGGTTTCACTCTGTTTTCTCCTATATGGGTACATGTAGTTGGAACTCTAAATCAATCACGGTTTGTGCTAGCTCTTTGAAACTTGACACAATAAAGAAGTTCCAAGTTCTATCTCTATGGTTTGTTTCCTATTGATGTAGCCCTAAGCAGAGACTGGCGCAAATCACTTTCATTGAAAGGGGTTGCCAAGCTTCCAAAAAACTACGAGTTTCCTGAAATCTCAGCACACATTTTTTTAACCAATCTGGATGACACTTTCAGGTAATGATCAGCACCCCAATCCCACTTGGCACACCAAATTTCATTCTTCTAGGTTAAACCGTTCGTTGGCAGTAACAGTTTTAATTTTTAGGTTTCACTCTGTTTTCTACTATATGGGTACATGTAGTTGGAACTCTCAATCAAACACGGTTTGTGCTAGCTCTTTGAAACTTGACACAATAAAGTAGTTCCAAGTTCTCTCTCTATGGTTTGTTTCCTATTGTTGTAGCCCTAAGCAATGACCGGCGCAAATCACTTTAATGGAAAGTGGTTGCCAAGCTTCCAAAAAACAACGAGTTTTCTGAAATCTCAGCACACTTTTTTTCACCCAATCTTGATGACACTTTCAGGTAATGATCAGTACCCGAATTCCACTTGGCTCACCAAATTTCGTTCTTCTAGGTGAAACCATTCTTTGGCAGTAATTGTTTTAATTTTTAGGTTTCACTCTGTTTTTTCCTATATGGATACATGTAGTTGGAACTCTAAATCAAACACGGTTTGTGCTAGCTCTTTGAAACTTGACACAATAAATAAGTTCCAAGTTCTCTCTCTATGGTTTGTTTCCTATTGATGTAGCCCTAAGCAGAGACTGGCGCAAATCACTTTCATGGAAAGGGGTTGCCAAGCTTCCAAAAAACTATGAGTTTCCTGAAATCTCAGCACACATTTTTTCACCCAATCTTGATGACACGTTCAGGTAATGATCAGTACCCCAATCCCTGTTGGCTCACCAAATTTGGTTCATCTAGGTTAAACCGTTTTTTGCCAGTAACAGTTCTAATTTTTAGGTTTCACTCTGTTTTCTCCTATATGGATACATGTAGTTGGAACTCTAAATCAAAGACCGCTTGTGCTAGCTCTTTGAAACTTGACAAAATAAAGTAGTTCCAAGTTCTATCTCTATGGTTTGTTTCCTATTGATGTAGCCCTAAGCAGAGACTGGTGCAAATCACTTTCATGGAAAGGGGTTGCCATCTTCCAAAAAACTACATGTTTCCTGAAATCTCAGCACACATTTTTTCACACAATCTTGATGACACGTTCAATTAATGATCAGTACCCCAATCCCACTTGGCTCACCAAATTTCGTTCTTCTAGGTAAAACCGTTCGTTGGAAGTAACAGTTTAAATTTTTAGGTTTCACTCTGTTTTCTACTATATGGGTACATGTAGTTGGAACTCTCAATCAAACACGGTTTGTGCTAGCTCTTTGAAACTTGACACAATAAAGTAGTTCCAAGTTCTCTCTCTATGGTTTGTTTCCTATAGATGTAGCCCTAAGCAGAGACCGGCGCAAATCACTTTAATGGAAAAGGGTTGCCAAGCTTCCAAAAAACAACGAGTTTTCTGAAATCTCAGCACACATTTTTTCACCCAATCTTGATGACGCTTTCAGGTAATGATCAGTACCCGAATTCCACTTGGCTCACCAAATTTCGTTCTTCTAGGTGAAACCATTCTTTGGCAGTAACTGTTTTAATTTTTAGGTTTCACTCTGTTTTCTCCTATATGGATACATGTAGTTGGAACTCTAAATCAAACACGGTTTGTGCTAGCTCTTTGAAACTTGACACAATAAATAAGTTCCAAGTTCTATCACTATGGTTTGTTTCCTATTGATGTAGCCCTAAGCAGAGACTGGCGCAAATCACTTTCATGGAAAGGGGTTGCCAAGCTTCCAAAAAACTATGAGTTTCCTGAAATCTCAGCAAACATTTTTTCACCCAATCTTGGTGACACATTCAGGTAATGATCAGTACCCCAATCCCTGTTGGCTCACCAAATTTCGTTCATCTAGGTTAAACCGTTTGTTGCAAGTAACAGTTCTAATTTTTAGGTTTCACTCTGTTTTCTCCTATATGGATACATGTAGTTGGAACTCTAAATCAAAGACCGCTTGTGCTAGCTCTTTGAAACTTGACAAATTAAGTAGTTCCAAGTTCTATCTCTATGGTTTGTTTCCTATTGATGTAGCCCTAAGCAGAGACTGGTGAAAATCACTTTCATGGAAAGGGGTTGCCAACTTCCAAAAAACTACAAGTTTCTTGAAATCTCAGCACACATTTTTTCACACAATCTTGATGACACGTTCAATTAAGGATCAGTACCCCAATCCCACTTGGCTCACCAAATTTTGTTCTTCTAGGTTAAACCGTTCGTTGGAAGTAACAGTTTAAATTTTTAGGTTTCACTCTGTTTTCTACTATATGGGTACATGTAGTTGGAACTCTCAATCAAACACGGTTTGTGCTAGCTCTTTGAAACTTGACACAATAAAGTAGTTCCAAGTTCTCTCTCTATGGTTTGTTTCCTATAGATGTAGCCCTAAGCAGAGACCGGCGCAAATCACTTTAATGGAAAGGGGTTGCCAAGCTTCCAAAAAACAACGAGTTTTCTGAAATCTCAGCACACATTTTTTCACCCAATCTTGATGACACTTTCAGGTAATGATCAGTACCCGAATTCCACTTGGCTCACCAAATTTCGTTCTTCTAGGTGAAACCATTCTTCGGCAGTAACTGTTTTAATTTTTAGGTTTCACTCTGTTTTCTCCTATATGGATACATATAGTTGGAACTCTAAATCAAACACGGTTTCTGCTAGCTCTTTGAAACTTGACACAATAAAGAAGTTCCAAGTTCTATCTCTATGGTTTGTTTCCTATTGATGTAGCCCTAAGCAGAGACTGGCGCAAATCACTTTCATGGAAAGGGGTTGACAAGCTTCCAAAAAACTACGAGTTTCCTGAAATCTCAGCACACATTTTTTCAGCCAATCTTGATGACACGTTCAGGTAATGATCAGTTCCCCAATGCCACTTGGCTCACCAAATTTCGTTCTTCTAGGTTAAACCGTTTGTTGCAAGTAACAGTTCTAATTTTTAGGTTTATCTCTGTTTTCTCCTATATGGATACATGTAGTTGGAACTCTAAATCAAAGACCGCTTGTGCTAGCTCTTTGAAACTTGACAAAATAAAGTAGTTCCAAGTTCTATCTCTATGGTTTGTTTCCTATTGATGTAGCCCTTAGCAGAGACTGGTGCAAATCACTTTCATGGAAAGGGGTTGCCATCTTCCAAAAAACTACAAGTTTCCTGAAATCTCAGCACACATTTTTTTACACAATCTTGATGACACGTTCAATTAATGATCAGTACCCCAATCCCACTTGGCTCACCAAATTTCGTTCTCCTAGGTTAAACCGTTCGTTGGAAGTAACAGTTTAAATTTTTACGTTTCACTCTGTTTTCTCCTATATGGATACATGTAGTTGGAACCCTAAATCAAACACGGTTTGTGCTAGCTCTTTGAATCTTGACACAATAAAATAGTTCCAAGTTCGATCTCTATGGTTTGTTTCCTATTGATGTAGACCTAAGCAGAGACTGGCGCAAATCACTTTCATGGAAAGGGGTTGCCAAGCTTCCAAAAAACTACGAGTTTCCTGAATTCTCAGCACACATTTTTTCACCCAATCTTGATGACACTTTCAGGTAATGATCAGTACCCCAATCCCACTTGGCTCACCAAATTTCGTTCTTCTAGGTTAAACCGTTCGTTGGCAGTAACAGTTTTAAATTTTAGGTTTCACTCTGTTATCTCCAATATGGATACATGTAGTTGGAACTCTAAATCAAACACGGTTTTTGCTAGCTCTTTGAAACTTGACACAATAAAGTAGTTCCAAGTTCTATCACTATGGTTTGTTTCCTATTGATGTAGCCCTAAACAGAGACTGGCGCAAATCACTTTCATTGAAAGGGGTTGCCAAGCTTCCAAGAAACTACGAGTTTCCTGAAATCCCCGCACACATTTTTTCACCCAGTAATGATGACACTTTCAGGTAATGATCAATATCCCGATCCCACTTTGCTCACAAAATTTCGTTCTTCTAGGTTAAACCGTTCGTTGGCAGTAACAGTTTTAATTTTTAGGTTTCACTCTGTTTTCTCCTATATGGATACATGACATTGGAACTCTAAATCAAACACGGTTTCAGCTAGCTCTTTGAAACTTTACACAATAAAGTAGTTCCAAGTTCTATCTCTATGGTTTGTTTCCTATTGATGTAGCCCTACGCAGAGACTGGCGCAAATCACGTTCATGGAAAGGGGTTGCCAAGCTTCCAAAAAATTACGAGTTTCCTGAAATCTCAGCACACATGTTTTTTATCCAATCTTGATGGCACTTTCAGGTAATGATCGTTACCCCAATCCCACTTGGCTCACCAAATTTCGTTCTTCTAGGTTAAACCATTCGTTGGCAGTAACAGTTTTAATTTTTAGATTTCCCTCTGTTTTCTCCTATATGGATACATGCAGTTGGAACTCTAAATCAAACATGGTTTGTGCTAGCTCTTTGAAACTTGACACAATAAAGTAGTTCCAAGTTCTATCTCTATGGTTTGTTTCCTATTGATGTAGCCCTAAGCAGAGACTGGCACAAATCACTTTCATGGAAAGGGGTTGCCAAGCTACCAAAAAACTACGAGTTTACTGAAATCTCAGCGCACATTTTTCACACAATCTTGATGGCCCTTTCAGGTAATGATCAGTACCCCAATACCACTTGGCTCACCAAATTTCGTTCTTCTAGGTTAAACCGTTCCTTGCCAGTAACAGTTTTAATTTTTAGGTTTCACTCTGTTTTCTCCTATATGGATAAATGTACTTGGGACTCTAAATCAAACACGGTTTGTGCTAGCTCTTTGAAACTTGACACAATAAAGTACGTCCAAGTTCTATCACTAAGGTTTGATTCCTATTGATGTAGCCCTACGCAGAGACTGGCGCAAATCACTTTCATGGAAAGGGGTTGCCAAGCTTCCAAAAACTACGAGTTTCCTGAAATCTCAGCACACATTTTTTCACCCAATCTGGATGACACTTTCAGGTAAAGATCAGTACCCCAATCCCACTTGGCTCACCAAATTTCCTTCTTCTAGGTTAAACCGTTCATTGGCAGTAACAGTTTTAATTTTTAGGTTTCACTCTGTTTTCTCCTATATGGATACATGTAGTTGGAACTCTAAATCAAACACGGTTTGTGCTTGATCTTTGAAACTTGACACAATAAAGTAGTTCCAAGTTCAATCTCTATGGTTTGTTTCCTATTGAAGTAGCCCTTAGCAGAGACTGGCGCAAATCACTTTCATGGAAAGGGGTTGCCAAGCTTACAAAAAACTACGTGTTTCCTGAAATCTCAGCACACATTTTTTCACACATTCTGGATAACACTTTCATGTAATGATCAGTACCCCAATCCCACTTGGCTCACCAAATTTCGTTCTTCTAGGTTAAACCATTCATTGCAGTTACAGTTTTAATTTTTAGGTTTCACTCTGTTTTCTCCAATATGGATACATGACGTTGGAACTCTAAATCAAACACGGTTTCTGCTAGCTCTATGAAACTTGACACAATAAAGTAGTTCCAAGTTCTATCTCTATGGTTTGTTGCCTATTGATGTAGACCTACGCAGAGACTGGCGCAAATCACTTTCATGGAAAAGGGTTGCCAAGCTTCCAAAAAACTACGAGTTTCCTGAAATCTCAGCACACATTTTTTCACCCAATCTTGATGGCAATTTCAGGTAATGATCAGTACCCCAATCCCACTTGGCTCACCAAATTTCGTTCTTTTAGGTTAAACCGTTCGTTGGCAGTAACAGTTTTAATTTTTAGGTTTCACTCTGTTTTCTCCAATATGGATAAATGTAGATGGAACTCTAAATCAAACACGGTTTGTGCTAGCTCTTTGAAACTTGACAGAATAAATTAGTTCCAAGTTTCATCTTTATGGTTTGTTTCTTATTGATGTAGCCCTAAGCAGAGACTTACGCAAATCACTTTCAAGGAAATGGGTTGCCAGGCTTCAAAAAAACAACGAGTTTCCTGAAATCTCAGCACACATTTTTTCACCCAATCTTGATGACACATTCAGGTTATGATCAGTACCCGAATTCCACATTTCTCACCAAATTCGTTCTTCTATATTAAACCGTTCGTTGCCAATAACAGTTTTAATTTTTAGGTTTCACTCTTTTTTCTCCTATATGGATATATGTAGTTGGAACTCTAAATCCAACATGGTTTGTGCTTGCTCTTTGAAAATTGACACAATAAATTAGTTCCAAGTTCTATCTCTATGGTTTGTTTCCTATTGATATGGCCCTAAGCAGAGACTGGCGCAAATCACTTTCATGGAAAGGGTTTGCCAAGCTTCCAAAAAACTACGAGTTTCCTGAAATCTCAGCACACATTTTTTCACCCAATCTTCATGACACTTTCAGGTAATGATCAGTACCCCAATCCCACTTGGCTCACCAAATTTCTTTCTTCTAGGTTAAACCGTTTGTTGGCAGTAACAGTTTTAATTTTTAGGTTTCACTCTGCTTTCTCCTATATGGATACATGTAGTTGGAACTCTAAATCAAAGACGGTTTGTGCTAGCTCTTTGAAACTTGACACAATAAAGTAGTTCCAAGTTCCATCTCTATGGTTTGTTTCCTATTGATGTAGCCCTAAGCAGAGACTTACGCAAATCACTTTCAAGAAAAGGGTTTGCCAAGCTTCCAAAAAACTACGAGTTTCCTAAAATCTCAGCACACATTTTTTCACCCAATCTTGATGACACTTTCAGTTAATGATCAGTACCCCAATCCCACTTGTTTCACCAAATTTCGTTCTTCTAGGTTGAACCGTTGGTTGCCAATAACAGTTTTAATTTTTAGGTTTCACTCTGTTTTCTACTATATGGATACATGAATTTGGAACTCTAAATCAAACACGGTTTGTGCTAGCTCTTTGAAACTTGACACAATAAAGTAGTTCCAAGTTCTATCTCTATGGTTTGTTTCCTATTGATGTAGCCCTAAGCAGAGACTGGCGCAAATCACTTTAATGGAAAGGGGTTGCCAGGCTTCAAAAAATCTACGAGTTTCCTGAAATCTCAGCACACATTTTTTCACCCAATCTTGATGAGACTTTCAGGTAATGATCAGTACCCCAATCCCACTTGGCTCACCAAATTTCGTTCTTCTAGGTTAAGCCGTTCGTTGGCAGTAACAGTTTTAATTTTTAGGTTTCACTCTGTTTTCTCCTATATGGATACATGTATTTGAACTCTAAATCAAACACGGTTTGTGCTAGCTCTTTGAAACTTGACACAATAAAGTAGTTCCAAGTTCTATCTCTATGGTTTGTTGCCTATTGATGTAGCCCTAAGCAGAGACTGGCGCAAATCACTTTAGTGGAAAGGGGTTGCCAAGCTTCCAAAAAACTACGAGTTTCCTGAAATCTCAGCACACATTTTTTCACCCAATCTGGATGACACTTTCAGGTAGTGATCAGTACCCCGATCCCACTTGGCTCACCAAATTTCGTTCTTCTAGGTTAAACCGTTCGTTGGCAGTAACAGTTTTAAATTTTAGGTTTCACTCTGTTATCTCCAATATGGATAAATGTAGTTGGAACTCTAAATCAAACACGGTTTTTGCTAGCTCTTTGAAACTTGACACAATAAAGTAGTTCCAAGTTCTATCACTATGGTTTGTTTCCTATTGATGTAGCCCTAAACAGAGACTGGCGCAAATCACTTTCATTGAAAGGGGTTGCCAAGCTTCCAAGAAACTACGAGTTTCCTGAAATCCCCGCACACATTTTTTCACCCAGTAATGATGACACTTTCAGGTAATGATCAATATCCCGATCCCACTTGGCTCACAAAATTTCGTTCTTCTAGGTTAAACCGTTCGTTGGCAGTAACAGTTTTAATTTTTAGGTTTCACTCTGTTTTCTCCTATATGGATACATGTAGTTGGAACTCTAAATCAAACACGGTTTGTTCTAGCTCTTTGAAACTTGACACAATAAAGTAGTTCCAAGTTCTATCTCTATGGTTTGTTTCCTATTGATGTAGCCCTAAGCAGAGACTGGCGCAAATCACTTTCATGGAAAGGGGTTGCCAAGCTTCCAAAAAACTACGAGTTTGCTGAAATCTCAGCACATATTTTTTCACCCAATCTTGATGACACTTTCAGGTAATGATCAGTACACCAATCCCCCTTGGCTCACCAAATTTCGTTCTTCTAGGTTAAACCATTCGTTGGCAGTAACAGTTTTAATTTTTAATTTTCACACTGTTTTCTCCTATATGAATCCATGTAGCTGGAACTTTAAATCAAACACGGTTTGTGCTAGCTCTTTGAAACTTGACACAATAAAGTAGTTCCAAGTTCCATCTCTATGGATTGTTTCCTATTGATGTAGCCCTTAGCAGAGACTGGCGCAAATCACTTTCATGGAAAATGGTTACCAATCTTCCAGAAAACTATGAGTTTCCTGAAATCTCAGCACACATTTTTTCACCCAATCTTGATGACACTTTCAGTTAATGATCAGTACCCCATTCCCACTTGGCTGACCAAATTTTGTTCTTCTAGGTTAAACCGTTCGTTGGCAGTTACAGTTTTAATTTTTAGGTTTCACTCTGTTTTCTCCTATATGGATACATGACATTGGAACTCTAAATCAAACACGGTTTCAGCTAGCTCTTTGAAACTTTACACAATAAAGTAGTTCCAAGTTCTATCTCTATGGTTTGTTTCCTATTGATGTAGCCCTACGCAGAGACTGGCGCAAATCACGTTCATGGAAAGGGGTTGCCAAGCTTCCAAAAAATTACGAGTTTCCTGAAATCTCAGCACACATTTTTTTATCCAATCTTGATGGCACTTTCAGGTAATGATCGTTACCCCAATCCCACTTGGCTCACCAAATTTCGTTCTTCTAGGTTAAACCATTCGTTGGCAGTAACAGTTTTAATTTTTAGATTTCCCTCTGTTTTCTCCCATATGGATACATGCAGTTGGAACTCTAAATCAAACATGGTTTGTGCTAGCTCTTTGAAACTTGACACAATAAAGTAGTTCCAAGTTCTATCTCTATGGTTTGTTTCCTATTGATGTAGCCCTAAGCAGAGACTGGCACAAATCACTTTCATGGAAAGGGGTTGCCAAGCTACCAAAAAACTACGAGTTTACTGAAATCTCAGCGCACATTTTTCACACAATCTTGATGGCCCTTTCAGGTAATGATCAGTACCCCAATACCACTTGGCTCACCAAATTTCGTTCTTCTAGGTTAAACCGTTCCTTGCCAGTAACAGTTTTAATTTTTAGGTTTCACTCTGTTTTCTCCTATATGGATAAATGTACTTGGGACTCTAAATCAAACACGGTTTGTGCTAGCTCTTTGAAACTTGACACAATAAAGTACGTCCAAGTTCTATCACTAAGGTTTGATTCCTATTGATGTAGCCCTACGCAGAGACTGGCGCAAATCACTTTCATGGAAAGGGGTTGCCAAGCTTCCAAAAACTACGAGTTTCCTGAAATCTCAGCACACATTTTTTCACCCAATCTGGATGACACTTTCAGGTAAAGATCAGTACCCCAATCCCACTTGGCTCACCAAATTTCCTTCTTCTAGGTTAAACCGTTCATTGGCAGTAACAGTTTTAATTTTTAGGTTTCACTCTGTTTTCTCCTATATGGATACATGTAGTTGGAACTCTAAATCAAACACGGTTTGTGCTTGATCTTTGAAACTTGACACAATAAAGTAGTTCCAAGTTCAATCTCTATGGTTTGTTTCCTATTGAAGTAGCCCTTAGCAGAGACTGGCGCAAATCACTTTCATGGAAAGGGGTTGCCAAGCTTACAAAAAACTACGTGTTTCCTGAAATCTCAGCACACATTTTTTCACACATTCTGGATAACACTTTCATGTAATGATCAGTACCCCAATCCCACTTGGCTCACCAAATTTCGTTCTTCTAGGTTAAACCATTCATTGCAGTTACAGTTTTAATTTTTAGGTTTCACTCTGTTTTCTCCAATATGGATACATGACGTTGGAACTCTAAATCAAACACGGTTTCTGCTAGCTCTATGAAACTTGACACAATAAAGTAGTTCCAAGTTCTATCTCTATGGTTTGTTGCCTATTGATGTAGACCTACGCAGAGACTGGCGCAAATCACTTTCATGGAAAAGGGTTGCCAAGCTTCCAAAAAACTACGAGTTTCCTGAAATCTCAGCACACATTTTTTCACCCAATCTTGATGGCAATTTCAGGTAATGATCAGTACCCCAATCCCACTTGGCTCACCAAATTTCGTTCTTTTAGGTTAAACCGTTCGTTGGCAGTAACAGTTTTAATTTTTAGGTTTCACTCTGTTTTCTCCAATATGGATAAATGTAGATGGAACTCTAAATCAAACACGGTTTGTGCTAGCTCTTTGAAACTTGACAGAATAAATTAGTTCCAAGTTTCATCTTTATGGTTTGTTTCTTATTGATGTAGCCCTAAGCAGAGACTTACGCAAATCACTTTCAAGGAAATGGGTTGCCAAGCTTCAAAAAAACAACGAGTTTCCTGAAATCTCAGCACACATTTTTTCACCCAATCTTGATGACACATTCAGGTTATGATCAGTACCCGAATTCCACATTTCTCACCAAATTCGTTCTTCTATATTAAACCGTTCGTTGCCAATAACAGTTTTAATTTTTAGGTTTCACTCTTTTTTCTCCTATATGGATATATGTAGTTGGAACTCTAAATCCAACATGGTTTGTGCTTGCTCTTTGAAAATTGACACAATAAATTAGTTCCAAGTTCTATCTCTATGGTTTGTTTCCTATTGATATGGCCCTAAGCAGAGACTGGCGCAAATCACTTTCATGGAAAGGGTTTGCCAAGCTTCCAAAAAACTACGAGTTTCCTGAAATCTCAGCACACATTTTTTCACCCAATCTTCATGACACTTTCAGGTAATGATCAGTACCCCAATCCCACTTGGCTCACCAAATTTCTTTCTTCTAGGTTAAACCGTTCATTGGCAGTAACAGTTTTAATTTTTAGGTTTCACTCTGCTTTCTCCTATATGGATACATGTAGTTGGAACTCTAAATCAAAGACGGTTTGTGCTAGCTCTTTGAAACTTGACACAATAAAGTAGTTCCAAGTTCCATCTCTATGGTTTGTTTCCTATTGATGTAGCCCTAAGCAGAGACTTACGCAAATCACTTTCAAGAAAAGGGTTTGCCAAGCTTCCAAAAAACTACGAGTTTCCTAAAATCTCAGCACACATTTTTTCACCCAATCTTGATGACACTTTCAGTTAATGATCAGTACCCCAATCCCACTTGTTTCACCAAATTTCGTTCTTCTAGGTTGAACCGTTGGTTGCCAATAACAGTTTTAATTTTTAGGTTTCACTCTGTTTTCTACTATATGGATACATGAATTTGGAACTCTAAATCAAACACGGTTTGTGCTAGCTCTTTGAAACTTGACACAATAAAGTAGTTCCAAGTTCTATCTCTATGGTTTGTTTCCTATTGATGTAGCCCTAAGCAGAGACTGGCGCAAATCACTTTAATGGAAAGGGGTTGCCAGGCTTCAAAAAATCTACGAGTTTCCTGAAATCTCAGCACACATTTTTTCACCCAATCTTGATGAGACTTTCAGGTAATTATCAGTACCCCAATCCCACTTGGCTCACCAAATTTCGTTCTTCTAGGTTAAGCCGTTCGTTGGCAGTAACAGTTTTAATTTTTAGGTTTCACTCTGTTTTCTCCTATATGGATACATGTTTTTGAACTCTAAATCAAACACGGTTTGTGCTAGCTCTTTGAAACTTGACACAATAAAGTAGTTCCAAGTTCTATCTCTATGGTTTGTTGCCTATTGATGTAGCCCTAAGCAGAGACTGGCGCAAATCACTTTAGTGGAAAGGGGTTGCCAAGCTTCCAAAAAACTACGAGTTTCCTGAAATCTCAGCACACATTTTTTCACCCAATCTGGATGACACTTTCAGGTAGTGATCAGTACCCCAATCCCACTTGGCTCACCAAATTTCGTTCTTCTAGGTTAAACCGTTCGTTGGCAGTAACAGTTTTAATTTTTAGGTTTCACTCTGTTTTCTCCTATATGGATACATGTAGTTGGGACTCTAAATCAAACACGGTTTGTGCTAGCTCTTTGAAACTTGACACAATAAAGTAGTTCCAAGTTCTATCTCTATGGTTTATTTCCTATTGATGTTGCCCTAAGCAGAGACTGGCGCAAATCACTTTCAAGGAAAGGGGTTGCCAAGCTACCAAAAAACTACGAGTTTCCTGAAATCTCAGAACACATTTTTTCAACCAAACTTGATGACACCTTCAGGTAAGATCAGTACCCCAATTCCACTTGGCTCACCCAATTTCGTTCTTCTAGGTGAAACCGTTCATTGGCAGTAACAGTTTAAATTTTTAGGTTTCACTCTGTTTTCTCCTATATGGATACATGTAGGTGGAACTCTAAATCAAAGACGGTTTGTGCTAGCTCTTTGAAACTTGACACAATAAAGTAGTTCCAAGTTCCATCTCTATGGTTTGTTTCCTATTGATGTAGCCCTTAGGAGAGACTGGCGCAAATCACTTTCATGGAAAGGGGTTGCCAAGCTTCCAAAAAACTACGAGTTTCCTGAAATCTAAGCACACATTTTTTCACCCAATCTGGATGACAATTTTAGGTAATGATAAGTACCCCAATCCCACTTGGCTCACCAAATTTCGTTCTTCTAGGTTAAACCGTTCGTTGGCAGTAACAGTTTTAATTTTTAGGTTTCACTCTGTTTTCTCCTATATGGATACATGAATTTGGAACTCTAAATCAAACACGGTTTGTGCTAGCTCTTTGAAACTTGACACAATAAAGTAGTTCCAAGTTCTATCTCTATGGTTTGTTTCCTATTGATGTAGCCCTAAGCAGAGACTGGTGCAAATCACTTTCATGGAAAGGGTTGCCAACCTTCCAAAAAACTACGAGTTTCTTGAAATCTCAGCACACATTTTTTCAACCAATCTTGATGACACTTTCAGGTAATGATCAGTACCCTAATCCCGTTGGCTCACGAAATTTTATTCTTCTAGGTTAAACCGTTCGTTGGCAGTAACAGTTTTAATTTTTAGGTTTCACTCTGTTTTCTCCTATATGGATACATGTATTTGGAACTCTAAATCAAACACGGTTTGTGCTAGCGCTTTGAAACTTGACACAATAAAATAGTTCTAAGTTCTATCTCTATGGTTTGTTTCCCATTGATGTAGCCCTAAGCAGAGACCAGCGCAAATCACTTCCATGGAAAGGGGTTGCTAAGCTTCCAAAAAACTACGATTTTCCTGAAATCTCAGAACACATTTTTTCACTCAATCTGGATGACACTTTCAGGTAGTGATCAGTACCCCAATCCCACTTGGCTCACCAAATTTCGTTCTTCTAGGTTAAACCGTTCGTTGGCAGTAACAGTTTTAATTTTTAATTTTCACTATGTTTTCTCCTATATGGATACATGTAGTTGGGACTCTAAATCAAACACGGTTTGTGCTAGCTCTTTGAAACTTGACACAATAAAGTAGTTCCAAGTTCTATCTCTATGGTTTGTTTCCTATTGATTTAGCCCTTAGCAGAGACCGTTGCAAATCACTTTCATGGAAAGGGGTTGCCAAGCTTCCAAAAAACTACGAGTTTCCTGAAATCTCAGCACACATTTTTTCACCCAATCTGGATGACACTTTCAGATAATAATCAGTACCTCAATCCCACTTGGCTCACCAAATTTCATTCTTCTAGATGAAACCGCTCATTGGGAGTAACAGTTTTAATTTTTAGTTTTCACTCTGTTTTCTTCTATATGGATATGTTGTTTGAACTCGAAATCAAACATGGTTTGTGCTAGCTCTTTGAAACTTGACACACTAAAGTAGTTCCAAGTTCTATCACTATGGTTTGTTTACTATTGATGAAGCCCTAAGCAGAGACTGGCGCAAATCACTTTCATGGAAATTGGTTGCCAAGCTTCCAAAAAAGTATGAGTGTCCTGAAATCTCAGCACACATTTTTTCATCCAATCGGGATGACACTTTCAGGTAATGATCAGTACCCCAATTCCACTTGGCTCACCAAATTTCATTCTTCTAGGTTAAACTGTTCATTGGCAGTAACAGTTTTAATGTTTAGGTTTCACTCGGTTTTCGCCTATATGGATACATGTAGTTGGAACTCTAAATCAAACACGGCTTGTGCTAGCTCTTTGAAACTTGACACAATAAAGTAGTTCCAAGTTCTATCTCTATGGTTTGTTTCCTATTGATGTAGCCCTAAGCAGAGACTGGCGCAAATCACTTTAGTGGAAAGGGGTTGCCAAGCTTCCAAAAAACTACGAGTTTCCTTAAATCTCAGCACACATTTTTTCACCCAATCTCGATGACACTTTCAAGTAGTGATCAGTACCCCGATCCCACTTGGCTCACCAAATTTCGTTCTTCTAAGTTAAACCGTTCGTTGACAGTAACAGTTTTAATTTTTAGGTTTCACTCTGTTTTCTCCTATATGGATACATGTAGTTGGGACTCTAAATCAAACACGGTTTGTGCTAGCTCTTTGAAACTTGACACAATAAAGTAGTTCCAATTTTTATCTCTATGGTTTGTTTCCTATTGATGTAGCCCTTAGCAGAGACTGGCGCAAATCTCTTTCGTGGAAAAGGGTTGCCAAGCTTCCAAAAAACTACGAGATTCCTTAAATCTCAGCACACATTTTTTCACCCAATCTGGATGACACTTTCAGGTAATAATCAGTACCCCAATCCCACTTGGCTCACCAAATTTCATTCTTCTAGATGAAACCGCTCATTGGGAGTAACAGTTTTAATTTTTAGTTTTCACTCTGTTTTCTCCTATATGGATACATGTAGTTGGAACTCGAAATCAAACACGGTTTGTGCTAGCACTTTGAAACTTGACACAATAATAGTTCCAAGTTCTGTCACTATGGTTTGTTTCCTATTGATGTAGCCCTAAGCAGAGACCGGTGCAAATCACTTCCATGGAAAGGGGTTGCCAACCTTCCAAAAAACTACGAGTTTCCTGAAATCTCAGCACACATTTTTTCATCCAATCTGGATGACACTTTCAGGTAATGATCAGTACCCCAATCCCACTTGGCTCACCAAATTTCGTTCTTCTAGGTTAAACCCTTCGTTGGCAGTAACAGTTTTAATTTTTAGGTTTCACTCTGTTTTCTCCTATATGGATACATGTAGTTGGAACTCTATATCAAACACGGTTTGTGCTAGCTCTTTGAAACTTGACACAATAAAGTAGTTCCAAGTTCTATCTCTATGATTTATTTCCTATTGATGTTGCCCTAAGCAGAGACTGGCGCAAATCACTTTCATGGAAAGGGGTTGCCAAGCTACCAAAAAACTACGAGTTTCCTGAAATCTCAGCACACATTTTTTCAACCAAACTTGATGACACTTTCAGGTAATGATCAGTACCCCAATCCCACTTGGCTCACCCAATTTCGTTCTAGTTAAACCGTTCATTGGCAGTAACAGTTCTAATTTTTAGGTTTCACTCTGTTTTCTCCTATATGGATACATGTAGGTGGAACTCTAAATCAAAGACGGTTTGTGATAGCTCTTTGAAACTTGACACAATAAAGTAGTTCCAAGTTCCATATCTATGGTTTGTTTCCTATTGATGTAGCCCTTAGCAGAGACTGGCGCAAATCACTTTCATGGAAAGGAGTTGCCAAGCTTCCAAAAAATTACGAGTTTCCTGAAATCTCAGCACACATTTTTTCAAACAATCTTGATGACACTTTCAGGTAATGATCAGTACCCTAATCCCGTTGGCTCACCAAATTTAGTTCTTCTAGGTTAAACCGTTCGTTGGCAGTAACAGTTTTAATTTTTAGGCTTCACTCTGTTTTCTCCTATATGGATACATGTAGTTGGAACTCTAAATCAAACACGGTTTGTGCTAGCTCTTTGAAACTTGACACAATAAAGTAGTTCCAAGTTCTGTCTCTATGGTTTATTTCCTATTGATGTAGCCCTAAGCAGAGACTGGTGCAAATCACTTTAGTGGAAAGGGGTTGCCAAGCTTCCAAAAAACTACAAGTTTCCTGAAATCTCAGCACACATTTTCTCACCCAATCTGGATGACACTTTCAGGTAGTGATCAGTACCCCGATCCCACTTGGCTCACCAAATTTCGTTCTTCTAGGTTAAACCGTTCGTTGACAGTAACAGTTTTAATTTTTAGGTTTCAATCTGTTTTCTCCAATATGGATACATGTAGTTGGGACTCTAAATCATACACGGTTTGTGCTAGCTCTTTGAAACTTGACACAATAAAGTAGTTCCAATTTCTATCTCTACGGTTTGCTTCCTATTGATGTAGCCCTTAGCAGAGACTGGCGCAAATCTCTTTCATGGAAAGGGGTTGCCAAGCTTCCAAAAAACTACGAGTTTCCTGAAATCTCAGCACATATTTTTTCACCCAATCTTGATGACACTTTCAGGTAATGATCAGTACCCCAATCCCACTTGGCTCACCAAATTTCGTTCTTCTAGGTTAAACCGTTCGTTGGCAGTAACAATTTTAATTTTTAGGTTTCACTCTGTTTTCTCCTATATGGATACATGTAGTTGGAACTCTAAATCAAACACGGTTTGTGCTAGCTCTTTGAAACTTGACACAATAAAATAGTTCCAACTTCTATCACTATGGTTTGTTTCCTATTGATGTAGCCCTAAGCAGAGACCGGCGCAAATCACTTCCATGGAAAGGGGTTGCCAAGCTTCCAAAAAACTACGAGTTTCCTGAAATCTCAGCACACATTTTTTCACCCAATCTGGATGACACTTTCAGGTAATAATCAGTACCCCAATCCCCCTTGGCTCACCAAATTTCATTCGTCTAGATGAAACCGCTCATTGGGAGTAACAGTTTTAATTTTTAGTTTTCACTCTGTTTTCTCCTATATGGATACATGTAGGTGGAAGTCTAAATCAAAGACGGTTTGTGCTAGCTCTTTGAAACTTGACACAATAAAGTAGTTCCAAGTTCCATCTCTATGGTTTGTTTCCTATTGACGTAGCCCTTAGCAGAGAGTGGCGCAAATCACTTTCATGGAAAGGGTTTGCCAAGCTTCCAAAAAACTACGAGTTTCCTGAAATCTCAGCACACATTTTTTCACCCAATCTGGATGACAATTTTAGGTAATGATAAGTACCCCAATCCCACTTGGCTCACCAAATTTCGTTCTTCTAGGTTAACCGTTCGTTGGCAGTAACAGTTTTAATTTTTAGGTTTCACTCTGTTTTCTCCTATATGGATACATGTAGTTGGAACTCTAAATCAAACACGGTTTGTGCTAGCTCTTTGAAACTTGACACAATAAAATAGTTCTAAGTTATATCTCCATGGTTTGTTTCCTATTGATGTAGCCCTAAGCAGAGACTGGCACAAATCACTTTAATGGAAAGGGGTTGCCAAGCTTCCAAAAAACTACGAGTTTCCTGAAATCTCAGCACACATTTTTTCACCCAATCTTGATGACACTTTCAGGTAATGATCAGTACCCCAATCCCACTTGGCTCACCAAATTTCGTTCTTCTAGGTTAAACTGTTCGTTGGAAGTAACAGTTTTAATTTTTAGGTTTCACTCTGTTTTCTCCTATATGTATACATGTAGTTGGAACTCTAAATCAAACACGGTTTGTGCTAGCTATTTGAAACTTGCCACAATAAAGTAGTTCCAAGTTCTATCTCTATGGTTTGTTTCCTATTGATGTAGCCCTAAGCAGATACTGGCGCAAATCACTTTCGTGGAAAGGCGTTGCCAAGCTTCAAAAAAACTACGAGTTTCCTGAAATCTCAGCACACATTTTTTCACCCAATCTGGATGACACTTTCAGGTAGTGATCAGTACACCAATCCCACTTGGCTCACCAAATTTTGTTCTTCTAGGTTAAACCGTTCGTTGGCAGTAACAGTTTTAATTTTTAATTTTCACTATGTTTTCTCCTATATGGATACATGTAGTTGGAACTCTAAATCAAACACGGTTTGTGCTAGCTCTTTGAAACTTGACACAATAAAGTAGTTCCAAGTTCTATCTCTATGGTTTTTTCCTATTGATGTAGCCATTAGCAGAGACTGGCGCAAGTCACTTTAATGGAAAGGGGTTGTCAAGCTTCCAAAAAACTACAAGTTTCATGAAATCTCAGCACACATTTTTTCACCCAATCTTGATGACACTTTCAGGTAATGATCAGTACCCGAATCCCACTTGGCTCACCAAATTTTGTTCTTCTAGGTTAAACTGTTCGTTGGCAGTAACAGTTTTAATTTTTAGGTTTCACTCTGTTTTCTCCTATATGGATACATGTAGTTGGAACTCTAAATCTAACACGGTTTGTGCTAGCTCTTTGAAACTTGACACAATAAAGTAGTTCCAAGTTCTATCTCTATGGTTTGTTTCCTATTGATGTAGCCCTAAGCAGAGACTGGCGCAAATCACTTTCATGGAAAGGGGTTGCCAACCTTCCAAAAAACTACGAGTTTCCTGAAATCTCAGCACACATTTTTTCACCCAATCTGGATGACACTTTCAGGTAATAATCAGTACCCCAATCCCACTTGGCTCACCAAATTTCATTATTCTAGATTAATCCGCTCGTTGGGAGTAACAGTTTTAATTTTTAGTTTTCTCTCTGTTTACTCCTATATGGATATATGTTGTTGGAACTCGAAATCAAACACGGTATGTGCTAGCTCTTTGAAACTTGACACCATAAAGTAGTTCCAAGTTCTATCACTATGGTTTGTTTACTATTGATGAAGCCCTAAGCAGAGACTGGCGCAAATCACTTTCATGGAAATTGGTTGCCAAGCTTCCATAAAACTATGAGTCTCCTGAAATCTCAACAGACATTTTTTCATCCAATCTGGATGACACTTTCAGGTAATAATCAGTACCCCAATCCCACTTGGCTCACCAAATTTCGTTCTTCTAGGTTAAACCGTTCGTTGGCAGTAACAGTTTTAATTTTTAAGTTTCACTCTGTTTTCTCCTATATGAATACATGTAGTTGGAACTCTAAATCAAACATGGTTTGTGCTAGCTCTTTTAAACTTGACAAAATATAGTAGATCCAAGTTCTTTCTCTATGGTTTATTTCCTATTGATGTAGGCCTAAGCAGGGACTGGCGCAAATCAATTTCATGGAAAGGGGTTGCCAAGCTACCAAAAAACTACGAGTTTCCTGAAATCTCAGCACACATTTTTCCAACCAAACTTGATGACACTTTCAGGTAATGATCCGTACCCCAATCCCACTTGGCTCACCCAATTTCGTTCTTCTAGTTTAAACCGTTCGTTGGCAGTAACAGTTTTAATTTTTAGGTTTCACTCTGTTTTCTCCTATATGGATACATGTAGTTGGAACTCTAAATCAAACACGGTTTGTGCTAGCACTTTGAAACTTGACACAATAATAGTTCCAAGTTCTGTCACTATGGTTTGTTTCCTATTGATGTAGCCCTAAGCAGAGACCGGTGCAAATCACTTCCATGTAAAGGGGTTGCCAACCTTCCAAAAAACTACAAGTTTCCTGAAATCTCAGCACACATTTTTTCACCCAATCTGGATGACACTTTCAGGTAATAATCAGTACCCCAATCCCACTTGGCTCACCAAATTTCATTCTTCTAGATTAATCCTCTCGTTGGGAGTAACAGTTTTATTTTTTAGATTTCTCTCTGTTTTCTCCAATATGGATATATGTTGTTGGAACTCGAAATCAAACACGGTATGTGCTACCCCTTTGAAACTTGACATAATAAAGTAGTTCCAAGTTCCATCTTTATGGTTTTTTTTCCTATTGATGTAGTCCTTAGCAGAGACTGGCGCAAATCACTTTCATTGAAAGGGGTTGCCAAGCTTCCAAAAAACTACGAGTTTCCTGAAATTTCAGCACACATTTTTTCACCCAATCTGGATGACAATTTTAGGTAATGATAAGTACCCCAATCCCACTTGGCTCACCAAATTTCGTTCTTCTAGGTTAAACCATTCGTTGGCAGTAACAGTTTTAATTTTTAGGTTTCACTCTGTTTTCTCCTATATGGATACATGAAGTTGGAACTCTAAATCAAACACGGTTTGTGCTAGCTCTTTGAAACTTGACACAATAAAGTAGTTCCAAGTTCTATCTCTATGGTTTGTTTCCTATTGATGTAGCCCTAAGCAGAGACTGGTGCAAATCACTTTCATGGAAAGGTCTTGCCAACCTTCCAAAAAACTACGTGTTTCCTGAAATCTCAGCACACATTTTTTCACCCAATCTTGATGACACTTTCAGGTAATGATCAGTACCCGAATCCCACTTGGCTCACCAAATTTTATTCTTCTAGGTTAAACCGTTCGTTGGCAGTAACAGTTTTAATTTTTAGGTTTCACTCTGTTTTCTCCTATATGTATACATGTAGTTGGAACTCTAAATCAAACACGGTTTGTGCTAGCTCTTTGAAACTTGACACAATAAAGTAGTTCCAAGTTCTATCTCTATGGTTGTTTCCTATTGATGTAGCCCTTAGCAGAGAGTGGCGCAAATCACTTTCATGGAAAGGGGTTGCCAAGCTTCCAAAAAACTACAAGTTTCCTGAAATCTCAGAACACATTTTTTCACCCAATCTTGATGACACTTTCAGGTAATGATCAGTACCCGAATCCCACTTGGCTCACCAAATTTCGTTCTTCTAGGTTAAACCGTTCGTTGGCAGTAACAGTTTTAATTTTTAGGTTTCACTCTGTTTTCTCCTAAATGGATACATGTAGTTGGAACTCTAAATCAAACACGGTTTGTGCTAGCTCTTTGAAACTTGACAATATAAAGTAGTTCCACGTTCTATCTCTATGGTTTGTTTCCTATTGATGTAGCCCTAAGCAGATACTGGCGCAAATCACTTTCGTGGAAAGGGGTGGCCAAGCTTCCACAAAACTACGAGTTTCCTGAAATCTCAGCACACATTTTTTCACCCAATCTGGATGACACTTTCAGGTAGTGATCAGTACCCCAATCCCACTTGGCTCAGCAAATTTAGTTCTTCTAATTTAAATCGTTCGTTGGCAGTAAAAGTTTTAATTTTTAATTTTCACTATGTTTTCTCCTATATGGATACATGTAGTTGGGACTCTAAATCAAACACGGTTTGGGCTAGCTCTTTGAAACTTGACACAATAAAGTAGTTCCAAGTTCTATCTCTATGGTTTGTTTCCTATTGATGTAGCCCTAAGCAGAGACTGGCGCAAAACACTTTCATGGAAAGGGGTTGGAAAGCTTCCAGAAAACTACGAGTTTCCTGAAATCTCAGCACAAACTTTTTCACCCAATCTTGATGACACTTTCAGGTAATGATCAGTACCCCAATCCCACTTGGCTCACCAAATTTCGTTCTTCTAGGTTAAACCGTTCGTTGGCAGTAACAGTTTTAATTTTTAGGTTTCACTCTGTTTTTTCCTATATGGGTACATATAGTTGGAACTCTAAATGAAAGACGGTTTGTGCTAGCTCTTTGAAACTTGACACAATAAAGTAGTTCCAAGTTCTATCTCTATGGTTTGTTTCCTATTGATGTAGCCCTAAGCAGAGACTGGCGCAAATCACTTAAATGGAAAGGGGTTGCCAACCTTCCAAAAAACTACGAGTTTCCTGAAATATCAGCACACATTTTTTCACCCAATCTTGATGGCACTTTCAGGTAATGATCAGTACCCCAATCCAACTTGGCTCACCAAATTTCGTTCTTCTAGGTTAAACCGTTCGTTGGCAGTAACAGTTTTAATTTTTACATTTCACTCTGTTTTCTCCTATATGGATACATATAGATGGAACTCTAAATCAAAGACGGTTTGTGCTAGCTCTTTGAAACTTGACACAATAAAGAAGTTCCAAGTTCCATCTCTATGGTTTGTTTCCTATTGATCTAGCCCTAAGCAGAGACTTACGCAAATCACTTTCAAGAAAAGGGGTTGCCAAGCTTCCAAAAACTACGAGTTTCCTAAAATCTCAGCACACATTTTTTCACCCAATCTTGATGGCACTTTCAGGTAATGATCAGTACCCCAATCCCACTTGGCTCACCAAATTTCGTTCTTCTAGGTTAAACCGTTCGTTGGCAGTAACAGTTTTACTTTTTAGGTTTCACTCTGTTTTCTCCTATATGGATACATGTAGTTGGAACTCTAAATCAAACACGGTTTGTGCTAGCTCTTTGAAACATGACACAATAATAGTTCCAAGTTCTATCACTATGGTTTGTTTCCTATTGATGTAGCCCTAAGCAGAGACCGGCGCAAATCACTTCCATGGAAAGGGGTTGCCAAGCTTCCAAAAAACTACGAGTTTCCTGAAATCTCAGCACACATTTTTTCATCCAATCTGGATGACACTTTCAGGTAATGATCAGAACCCCAATCCCACTTGGCTCTCCAAATTTCGTTCTTCTAGGTTAACCCGTTCGTTGGCAGTAACAGTTTTAATTTTTAGTTTTCACTCTGTTTTCTCCTATATGGATACATGTAGGTGGAACTCTAAATCAAAGACGGTTTGTGATAGCTCTTTGAAACTTGACACAATAAAGTAGTTCCAAATTTTATCTCTATGGTTTGTTTCCTATTGATGTAGCACTAAGCAGAGACTGGTGCAAATCACTTTCATGGAAAGGGGTTGCCAACCTTCCAAAAAACTACGAGTTTCCTGAAATATCAGCACACATTTTTTCACCCAATCTGGATGACACTTTCAGGTAATAATCAGTACCCCAATCCAACTTGGATCACCAAATTTCATTCTTCTAGATTAAACCGCTCGTTGGGAGTAACAGATTTAATTTTTAGTTTTCTCTCTGTTTTCTCCTATATGGATATATGTTGTTGGAACTCGAAATCAAACACAGTTTGTGCTAGCTCTTTGAAACTTGACACAATAATGTAGTTCCAAGTTCTATCTCTATGGTTTTTTCCTATTGATGTAGCCCTTAGCAGAGACTGGCGCAAATCACTTTCCTGGAAAGGGGTTGCCAAGCTTCCAAAAAACTACAAGTTTCCTGAAATTTCAGCACACATTTTTTCACCCAATCTTGATGACACTTTCAGGTAATGATCAGTACCCGAATCCTACTTGGCTCACCAAATTTAGTTCTTCTAGGTTAAACCGTTCGTTGGCAGTAAAAGTTTTAATTTTTAGGTTTCACTCTGTTTTCTCCTATATGGATACATGTAGTTGGAACTCTAAATCTAACACGGTTTGTGCTAGCTCTTTGAAACTTGACAATATAAAGTAGTTCCAAGTTCTATCTCTATGGTTTGTTTCCTATTGATGTAGCCCTAAGCAGAGACTGGCGCAAATCACTTACATGGAAAGGGGTTGCCAATCTTACAAAAAACTACGAGTTTCCTGAAATCTCAGCACACATTTTTTCACCCAATGTTGATGACACTTTCAGGTAATGATCAGTACCCCAATCCCACTTGGTTCACCAAATTTCGTTCTTCTAGGTTAAACCGTTCATTGGCAGTAACAGTTTTAATTTTTAGGTTTCACTCTGTTTTCTCCTATATATATACATGTAGTTGGAAATCTAAATCAAACACGGTTTGTGCTAGCTGTTTGAAACTTGACACAATAAAGTAGTTCCAAGTTCTATCTCGATGGTTTGTTTCCTATTGATGTAGCCCTAAGCAGATACTGGCGCAAATCACTTTCGTGGAAAGAGGTTGCCAAGCTTCCAAAAAACTACGAATTTCCTGAAGTCTCAGCACACATTTTTTCACCCAATCTGGATGACACTTTCAGGTAGTGATCAGTACCCCAATCCCACTTGGGTCACCAAATTTCGTTCTTCTAGGTTAAACCGTTCGTTGGCAGTAAGAGTTTTAATTTTCAATTTTCACTATGTTTTCTCCTATATGGATACATGTAGTTGGGACTCTAAATCAAACACGGTTTGTGCTAGCTCTTTGAAACTTGACACAATAAAGTAGTTCCAAATTTTATCTCTATGGTTTGTTTCCTATTGATATAGCACTAAGCAGAGACTGGTGCAAATCACTTTCATGGAAAGGGGTTGCCAACCTTCCAAAAAACTACGAGTTTCCTGAAATCTCAGCACACATTTTTTCACCCAATCTGGATGACACTTTCAGGTAATAATCAGTACCCCAATCCCACTTGGATCACCAAATTTCATTCTTCTAGATTAAACCGCTCGTTGGGAGTAACAGATTTAATTTTTAGTTTTCTCTCTGTTTTCTCCTATATGGATATATGTTGTTGGAACTCGAAATCAAACACAGTTTGTGCTAGCTCTTTGAAACTTGACACAATAATGTAGTTCCAAGTTCTATCTCTATGGTTTTTTCCTATTGATGTAGCCCTTAGCAGAGACTGGCGCAAATCACTTTCCTGGAAAGGGGTTGCCAAGCTTCCAAAAAACAACAAGTTTCCTGAAATTTCAGCACACATTTTTTCACCCAATCTTGATGACACTTTCAGGTAATGATCAGTACCTGAATCCCACTTGGCTCACCAAATTTAGTTCTTCTAGGTTAAACCGTTCGTTGGCAGTAACAGTTTTAATTTTTAGGCTTCACTCTGTTTTCTCCTATATGGATACATGTAGTTGGAACTCTAAATCAAACACGGTTTGTGCTAGCTCTTTGAAACTTGACACAATAAAGTAGTTCCAAGTTCTGTCTCTATGGTTTATTTCCTATTGATGTAGCCCTAAGCAGAGACTGGCGCAAATCACTTACATGGAAAGGGGTTGCCAATCTTACAAAAAACTACGAGTTTCCTGAAATCTCAGCACACATTTTTTCACCCAATGTTGATGACACTTTCAGGTAATGATCAGTACCCCAATCCTACTTGGTTCACCAAATTTCGTTCTTCTAGGTTAAACCGTTCATTGGCAGTAACAGTTTTAATTTTTAGGTTTCACTCTGTTTTCTCCTATATATATACATGTAGTTGGAAATCTAAATCAAACACGGTTTGTGCTAGCTGTTTGAAACTTGACACAATAAAGTAGTTCCAAGTTCTATCTCGATGGTTTGTTTCCTATTGATGTAGCCCTAAGCAGATACAGGCGCAAATCACTTTCGTGGAAAGAGGTTGCCAAGCTTCCAAAAAACTACGATTTTCCTGAAGTCTCAGCACACATTTTTTCACCCAATCTGGATGACACTTTCAGGTAGTGATCAGTACCCCAATCCCACTTGGGTCACCAAATTTCGTTCTTCTAGGTTAAACCGTTCGTTGGCAGTAAGAGTTTTAATTTTCAATTTTCACTATGTTTTCTCCTATATGGATACATGTAGTTGGGACTCTAAATCAAACACGGTTTGTGCTAGCTCTTTGAAACTTGACACAATAAAGTAGTTCCAAGTTCTATCACTATGGTTTGTATACTATTGATGAAGCCCTAAGCAGAGACTGGCACAAATCACTTTCATGGAAATTGGTTGCCAAGCTTCCAAAAAACTATGAGTTTCCTGAAGTCTCAGCACACATTTTTTCACCCAATCTGGATGACACTTTCAGGTAGTGATCAGTACCCCAATCCCACTTGGCTCACGAAATTTCGTTCTTCTAGGTTAAACCGTTCGTTGGCAGTAACAGTTTAAATTTTTAGGTTTCACTCTGTTTTCTCCTATATGGATACATGTTGTTGGAACTCTAAATCAAACATGGTTTGTGCTAGCTCTTTGAAACTTGACACAATAAAGTAGTTCCAAGTTCTATCTCTATGGTTTATTTCCTATTGATGTAGCCCTAAGCAGAGACTGGCGCAAATCACTTTCATGGAAAGGGGTTGTCAAGCTACCAAAAAACTACGAGTTTCCTGAAATATCAGCACACATTTTTTTAACCAAACTTGATGACACTTTCAGGTAATGATCAGTACCCCAATCCCACTTGGTTCACCCAATTTCGTTCTTCTAGGTTAAACCGTTCGTTGGCAGTAACAGTTTTAATTTTTAGGTTTCACTCTGTTTTCTCCTATATGGATACATGTATTTGGAACTCTAAATCAAACACGGTTTGTGCTAGCTCTTTGAAACTTGACACAATAATAGTTCCAAGTTCTATCACTATGGTTTGTTTCCTATTGATGTAGCCCTAAGCAGAGACCGGCGCAAATCACTTCCATGGAAAGGGGTTGCCAAGCTTCCAAAAAACTACGAGTTTCCTGAAATCTCAGCACACATTTTTTCACCCAATCTGGATGACACTTTCAGGTAATGATCAGAACCCCAATCCCACTTGGCTCACCAAATTTCGTTCTTCTAGGTTAAACCGTTCGTTTGCAGTAACAGTTTTAATTTTTATATTTCACTCTGTTTTCTCCTATATGGATACATGTAGGTGGAACTCTAAATCAATGACGGTTTGTGATAGCTCTTTGAAACTTGACACAATAAAGTAGTTCCGAGTTCCATCTCTATGGTTTATTTCCTATTGATGTAGCCCTTAGCAGAGAGTGGCGCAAATCACTTTCATTGAAAGGGGTTGCCAAGTTTCCAAAAAACTACGTGTTTTCTAAAATCTCAGCACACATTTGTTCACCCAATCTGGATGACAATTTTAGGTAATGATAAGTACCCCAATCCCACTTGGCTCACCAAATTTCGTTCTTCCAAGTTAAACCATTCGTTGGCAGTAACAGTTTTAATTTTTAGGTTTCACTCTGTTTTCTCCTATATGGATACATGAAGTTGGAACTCTAAATCAAACACGGTTTGTGCTAGCTCTTTGAAACTTGACACAATAAAGTAGTTCCACGTTCTATCTCTATGGTTTGTTTCCTATTGATGTAGACCTAAGCAGATACAGGCGCAAATCACTTTCGTGGAAAGGGGTTGCCAAGCTTCCAAAAAACTATGAGTTTCCTGAAATCTCAGCACACATTTTTTCACCCAATCTAGATGACACTTTCAGGTAGTGATAAGTACACCAATCCCACTTGGCTCACCAAATTTCGTTCTTCTAGGTTAAACCGTTCGTTGGCAGGTAACAGTTTTAATTTTTAATTTTCACTATGTTTTCTCCTATATGGATACATGTAGTTGGGACTCTAAATCAAACACGCTTTGTGCTAGCTCTTTGAAACTTGACACAATAAAGTAGTTCCAAGTTCTATTTCTATGGTTTTTTCCTATTGATGTAGCCCTTAGCAGAGACTGGCGCAAATCACTTTCCTGGAAAGGGTTTGCCAAGCTTCCAAAAAACTACAAGTTTCCTGAAATCTCAGCACACATTTTTTCACCCAATCTTTATGACACTTTCAGGGAATGATCAGTACCCGAATCCCACTTGGCTCACCAAATTTAGTTCTTCTAGGTTTAACCGTTCGTTGGCAGTAACAGTTTTAATTTTTAGGTTTCACTCTGTTTTCTCCTAAATGGATACATGTTGTTGGAACTCTAAATCAAACACGGTTTGTGCTAGCTTTTTGAATCTTGACAATATAAAGTAGTTCCAAGTTCTATCTCTATGGTTTGTTTCCTATTGATGTAGCCCTAAGCAGAGACTGGCGCAAATCACTTTCATGGAAAGGGGTTGCCAACCTTCCAAAAAACTACGAGTTTCCTGAAATCTCAGCACACATTTTTTCACCCAATCTGGATGACACTTTCAGGTAATAATCAGTACCCCAATCCCACTTGGCTCACCAAATTTCATTATTCTAGATTAATCCGCTCGTTGGGAGTAACAGTTTTAATTTTTAGTTTTCTCTCTGTTTACTCCTATATGGATATATGTTGTTGGAACTCGAAATCAAACACGGTATGTGCTAGCTCTTTGAAACTTGACACCATAAAGTAGTTCCAAGTTCTATCACTATGGTTTGTTTACTATTGATGAAGCCCTAAGCAGAGACTGGCGCAAATCACTTTCATGGAAATTGGTTGCCAAGCTTCCATAAAACTATGAGTCTCCTGAAATCTCAACAGACATTTTTTCATCCAATCTGGATGACACTTTCAGGTAATAATCAGTACCCCAATCCCACTTGGCTCACCAAATTTCGTTCTTCTAGGTTAAACCGTTCGTTGGCAGTAACAGTTTTAATTTTTAAGTTTCACTCTGTTTTCTCCTATATGAATACATGTAGTTGGAACTCTAAATCAAACATGGTTTGTGCTAGCTCTTTTAAACTTGACAAAATATAGTAGATCCAAGTTCTTTCTCTATGGTTTATTTCCTATTGATGTAGGCCTAAGCAGGGACTGGCGCAAATCAATTTCATGGAAAGGGGTTGCCAAGCTACCAAAAAACTACGAGTTTCCTGAAATCTCAGCACACATTTTTCCAACCAAACTTGATGACACTTTCAGGTAATGATCCGTACCCCAATCCCACTTGGCTCACCCAATTTTGTTCTTCTAGTTTAAACCGTTCGTTGGCAGTAACAGTTTTAATTTTTAGGTTTCACTCTGTTTTCTCCTATATGGATACATGTAGTTGGAACTCTAAATCAAACACGGTTTGTGCTAGCACTTTGAAACTTGACACAATAATAGTTCCAAGTTCTGTCACTATGGTTTGTTTCCTATTGATGTAGCCCTAAGCAGAGACCGGTGCAAATCACTTCCATGGAAAGGGGTTGCCAACCTTCCAAAAAACTACGAGTTTCCTGAAATCTCAGCACACATTTTTTCACCCAATCTGGATGACACTTTCAGGTAATAATCAGTACCCCAATCCCACTTGGCTCACCAAATTTCATTCTTCTAGATTAATCCTCTCGTTGGGAGTAACAGTTTTATTTTTTAGATTTCTCTCTGTTTTCTCCAATATGGATATATGTTGTTGGAACTCGAAATCAAACACGGTATGTGCTACCCCTTTGAAACTTGACATAATAAAGTAGTTCCAAGTTCCATCTTTATGGTTTTTTTTCCTATTGATGTAGTCCTTAGCAGAGACTGGCGCAAATCACTTTCATTGAAAGGGGTTGCCAAGCTTCCAAAAAACTACGAGTTTCCTGAAATTTCAGCACACATTTTTTCACCCAATCTGGATGACAATTTTAGGTAATGATAAGTACCCCAATCCCACTTGGCTCACCAAATTTCGTTCTTCTAGGTTAAACCATTCGTTGGCAGTAACAGTTTTAATTTTTAGGTTTCACTCTGTTTTCTCCTATATGGATACATGAAGTTGGAACTCTAAATCAAACACGGTTTGTGCTAGCTCTTTGAAACTTGACACAATAAAGTAGTTCCAAGTTCTATCTCTATGGTTTGTTTCCTATTGATGTAGCCCTAAGCAGAGACTGGTGCAAATCACTTTCATGGAAAGGTCTTGCCAACCTTCCAAAAAACTACGTGTTTCCTGAAATCTCAGCACACATTTTTTCACCCAATCTTGATGACACTTTCAGGTAATGATCAGTACCCTAATCCCGTTGGCTCACCAAATTTTATTCTTCTAGGTTAAACCGTTCGTTGGCAGTAACAGTTTTAATTTTTAGGTTTCACTCTGTTTTCTCCTATATGTATACATGTAGTTGGAACTCTAAATCAAACACGGTTTGTGCTAGCTCTTTGAAACTTGACACAATAAAGTAGTTCCAAGTTCTATCTCTATGGTTGTTTCCTATTGATGTAGCCCTTAGCAGAGACTGGCGCAAGTCACTTTCATGGAAAGGGGTTGCCAAGCTTCCAAAAAACTACAAGTTTCCTGAAATCTCAGCACACATTTTTTCACCCAATCTTGATGACACTTTCAGGTAATGATCAGTACCCGAATCCCACTTGGCTCACCAAATTTCGTTCTTCTAGGTTAAACCGTTCGTTGGCAGTAACAGTTTTAATTTTTAGGTTTCACTCTGTTTTCTCCTAAATGGATACATGTAGTTGGAACTCTAAATCAAACACGGTTTGTGCTAGCTCTTTGAAACTTGACAATATAAAGTAGTTCCACGTTCTATCTCTATGGTTTGTTTCCTATTGATGTAGCCCTAAGCAGATACTGGCGCAAATCACTTTCGTGGAAAGGGGTGGCCAAGCTTCCACAAAACTACGAGTTTCCTGAAATCTCAGCACACATTTTTTCACCCAATCTGGATGACACTTTCAGGTAGTGATCAGTACCCCAATCCCACTTGGCTCAGCAAATTTAGTTCTTCTAATTTAAATCGTTCGTTGGCAGTAAAAGTTTTAATTTTTAATTTTCACTATGTTTTCTCCTATATGGATACATGTAGTTGGGACTCTAAATCAAACACGGTTTGGGCTAGCTCTTTGAAACTTGACACAATAAAGTAGTTCCAAGTTCTATCTCTATGGTTTGTTTCCTATTGATGTAGCCCTAAGCAGAGACTGGCGCAAAACACTTTCATGGAAAGGGGTTGGAAAGCTTCCAGAAAACTACGAGTTTCCTGAAATCTCAGCACAAACTTTTTCACCCAATCTTGATGACACTTTCAGGTAATGATCAGTACCCCAATCCCACTTGGCTCACCAAATTTCGTTCTTCTAGGTTAAACCGTTCGTTGGCAGTAACAGTTTTAATTTTTAGGTTTCACTCTGTTTTTTCCTATATGGGTACATATACTTGGAACTCTAAATGAAAGACGGTTTGTGCTAGCTCTTTGAAACTTGACACAATAAAGTAGTTCCAAGTTCTATCTCTATGGTTTGTTTCCTATTGATGTAGCCCTAAGCAGAGACTGGCGCAAATCACTTAAATGGAAAGGGGTTGCCAACCTTCCAAAAAACTACGAGTTTCCTGAAATATCAGCACACATTTTTTCACCCAATCTTGATGGCACTTTCAGGTAATGATCAGTACCCCAATCCAACTTGGCTCACCAAATTTCGTTCTTCTAGGTTAAACCGTTCGTTGGCAGTAACAGTTTTAATTTTTACATTTCACTCTGTTTTCTCCTATATGGATACATATAGATGGAACTCTAAATCAAAGACGGTTTGTGCTAGCTCTTTGAAACTTGACACAATAAAGAAGTTCCAAGTTCCATCTCTATGGTTTGTTTCCTATTGATCTAGCCCTAAGCAGAGACTTACGCAAATCACTTTCAAGAAAAGGGGTTGCCAAGCTTCCAAAAACTACGAGTTTCCTAAAATCTCAGCACACATTTTTTCACCCAATCTTGATGGCACTTTCAGGTAATGATCAGTACCCCAATCCCACTTGGCTCACCAAATTTCGTTCTTCTAGGTTAAACCGTTCGTTGGCAGTAACAGTTTTACTTTTTAGGTTTCACTCTGTTTTCTCCTATATGGATACATGTAGTTGGAACTCTAAATCAAACACGGTTTGTGCTAGCTCTTTGAAACATGACACAATAATAGTTCCAAGTTCTATCACTATGGTTTGTTTCCTATTGATGTAGCCCTAAGCAGAGACCGGCGCAAATCACTTCCATGGAAAGGGGTTGCCAAGCTTCCAAAAAACTACGAGTTTCCTGAAATCTCAGCACACATTTTTTCATCCAATCTGGATGACACTTTCAGGTAATGATCAGAACCCCAATCCCACTTGGCTCTCCAAATTTCGTTCTTCTAGGTTAACCCGTTCGTTGGCAGTAACAGTTTTAATTTTTAGTTTTCACTCTGTTTTCTCCTATATGGATACATGTAGGTGGAACTCTAAATCAAAGACGGTTTGTGATAGCTCTTTGAAACTTGACACAATAAAGTAGTTCCAAATTTTATCTCTATGGTTTGTTTCCTATTGATGTAGCACTAAGCAGAGACTGGTGCAAATCACTTTCATGGAAAGGGGTTGCCAACCTTCCAAAAAACTACGAGTTTCCTGAAATATCAGCACACATTTTTTCACCCAATCTGGATGACACTTTCAGGTAATAATCAGTACCCCAATCCAACTTGGATCACCAAATTTCATTCTTCTAGATTAAACCGCTCGTTGGGAGTAACAGATTTAATTTTTAGTTTTCTCTCTGTTTTCTCCTATATGGATATATGTTGTTGGAACTCGAAATCAAACACAGTTTGTGCTAGCTCTTTGAAACTTGACACAATAATGTAGTTCCAAGTTCTATCTCTATGGTTTTTTCCTATTGATGTAGCCCTTAGCAGAGACTGGCGCAAATCACTTTCCTGGAAAGGGGTTGCCAAGCTTCCAAAAAACTACAAGTTTCCTGAAATTTCAGCACACATTTTTTCACCCAATCTTGATGACACTTTCAGGTAATGATCAGTACCCGAATCCTACTTGGCTCACCAAATTTAGTTCTTCTAGGTTAAACCGTTCGTTGGCAGTAAAAGTTTTAATTTTTAGGTTTCACTCTGTTTTCTCCTATATGGATACATGTAGTTGGAACTCTAAATCTAACACGGTTTGTGCTAGCTCTTTGAAACTTGACAATATAAAGTAGTTCCAAGTTCTATCTCTATGGTTTGTTTCCTATTGATGTAGCCCTAAGCAGAGACTGGCGCAAATCACTTACATGGAAAGGGGTTGCCAATCTTACAAAAAACTACGAGTTTCCTGAAATCTCAGCACACATTTTTTCACCCAATGTTGATGACACTTTCAGGTAATGATCAGTACCCCAATCCCACTTGGTTCACCAAATTTCGTTCTTCTAGGTTAAACCGTTCATTGGCAGTAACAGTTTTAATTTTTAGGTTTCACTCTGTTTTCTCCTATATATATACATGTAGTTGGAAATCTAAATCAAACACGGTTTGTGCTAGCTGTTTGAAACTTGACACAATAAAGTAGTTCCAAGTTCTATCTCGATGGTTTGTTTCCTATTGATGTAGCCCTAAGCAGATACTGGCGCAAATCACTTTCGTGGAAAAAGGTTGCCAAGCTTCCAAAAAACTACGAATTTCCTGAAGTCTCAGCACACATTTTTTCACCCAATCTGGATGACACTTTCAGGTAGTGATCAGTACCCCAATCCCACTTGGGTCACCAAATTTCGTTCTTCTAGGTTAAACCGTTCGTTGGCAGTAAGAGTTTTAATTTTCAATTTTCACTATGTTTTCTCCTATATGGATACATGTAGTTGGGACTCTAAATCAAACACGGTTTGTGCTAGCTCTTTGAAACTTGACACAATAAAGTAGTTCCAAATTTTATCTCTATGGTTTGTTTCCTATTGATATAGCACTAAGCAGAGACTGGTGCAAATCACTTTCATGGAAAGGGGTTGCCAACCTTCCAAAAAACTACGAGTTTCCTGAAATCTCAGCACACATTTTTTCACCCAATCTGGATGACACTTTCAGGTAATAATCAGTACCCCAATCCCACTTGGATCACCAAATTTCATTCTTCTAGATTAAACCGCTCGTTGGGAGTAACAGATTTAATTTTTAGTTTTCTCTCTGTTTTCTCCTATATGGATATATGTTGTTGGAACTCGAAATCAAACACAGTTTGTGCTAGCTCTTTGAAACTTGACACAATAATGTAGTTCCAAGTTCTATCTCTATGGTTTTTTCCTATTGATGTAGCCCTTAGCAGAGACTGGCGCAAATCACTTTCCTGGAAAGGGGTTGCCAAGCTTCCAAAAAACAACAAGTTTCCTGAAATTTCAGCACACATTTTTTCACCCAATCTTGATGACACTTTCAGGTAATGATCAGTACCTGAATCCCACTTGGCTCACCAAATTTAGTTCTTCTAGGTTAAACCGTTCGTTGGCAGTAACAGTTTTAATTTTTAGGCTTCACTCTGTTTTCTCCTATATGGATACATGTAGTTGGAACTCTAAATCAAACACGGTTTGTGCTAGCTCTTTGAAACTTGACACAATAAAGTAGTTCCATGTTCTGTCTCTATGGTTTATTTCCTATTGATGTAGCCCTAAGCAGAGACTGGCGCAAATCACTTACATGGAAAGGGGTTGCCAATCTTACAAAAAACTACGAGTTTCCTGAAATCTCAGCACACATTTTTTCACCCAATGTTGATGACACTTTCAGGTAATGATCAGTACCCCAATCCTACTTGGTTCACCAAATTTCGTTCTTCTAGGTTAAACCGTTCATTGGCAGTAACAGTTTTAATTTTTAGGTTTCACTCTGTTTTCTCCTATATATATACATGTAGTTGGAAATCTAAATCAAACACGGTTTGTGCTAGCTGTTTGAAACTTGACACAATAAAGTAGTTCCAAGTTCTATCTCGATGGTTTGTTTCCTATTGATGTAGCCCTAAGCAGATACAGGCGCAAATCACTTTCGTGGAAAGAGGTTGCCAAGCTTCCAAAAAACTACGATTTTCCTGAAGTCTCAGCACACATTTTTTCACCCAATCTGGATGACACTTTCAGGTAGTGATCAGTACCCCAATCCCACTTGGGTCACCAAATTTCGTTCTTCTAGGTTAAACCGTTCGTTGGCAGTAAGAGTTTTAATTTTCAATTTTCACTATGTTTTCTCCTATATGGATACATGTAGTTGGGACTCTAAATCAAACACGGTTTGTGCTAGCTCTTTGAAACTTGACACAATAAAGTAGTTCAAAGTTGTATCTCTATGGCTTTTTTCCTATTGATGTAGCCCTAAGCAGAGACCGGCTCAAATCTCTTTCATGGAAAGGGGTTGCCAACCTTCCAAAAAACTACGAGTGTCCTGAAATCTCAGCACACATTTTTTCACCCAATCTTGATGACACTTTCAGGCAATGATCAGTACCCCAATCCCACTTGGCTCACCAAATTTTGTTATTCCAGGTTAAACCGTTCGTTGGCAGTAACAGTTTTAATTTTTAGGTTTCACTCTGTTTTCTCCTATATGGATACATGTAGTTGGAACTCTAAATGAAACACGGTTTGTGCTAGCTCTTTGAAACTTGACACAATAAAGTAGTTCCAAGTTGTATCTCTATGGCTTGTTTCCTATTGATGTAGCCCTAAGCAGAGACCGGCGCAAATCACTTTCATGGAACAGGGTTGCCAAGTTTCCAAAAAAACTACGAGTTTCCTGAAAATTCAGCACACATTTTTTGACCCAATCTTGATGACACATTCAGGTAATGATCAGGACCCCAATCCCACTTGGCTCACCAAATTTCGTTCTTCTAGGTTAAACCGTTCGTTGGCAGTAACAGTTTTAATTTTTAGGTTTCACTCTGTTTTCTCCTATATGGATACATGTAGTTGGAACTCTTAATCAAACACGGTTTGTGCTAGCTCTTTGAAACTTGACACAATAAAGTAGTTCCAACTTCTATCTCTATGGTTTGTTTCCTATTGATGTAGCCCTAATCAGAGACTGGCGCAAATCACTTGCATGGAAAGGGGTTTCCAGGCTTCCAAAAAACTAAGAGTTTCCTGAAATCTCAGCAAACATTTTTTCACCCAATCTTGATGACACTTTCAGGTAATGATCAGTACCCCAATCCCACTTGGCTCACCAAATTTCGTTCTTCAAGGTTAAACCGTTAGTCGGTAGTAACAGTTTTAATTTTTAGGTTTCACTCTGTTTTCTCTTATATGGATACATGTAGTGGGAACTCTAAATCAAACACGGTTTGTGCTAGCTCTTTGAAACTTGACACAATAAAGTAGTTCCAAGTTCTATCTCTATGGTTTGTTTCCTATTGATGTAGCCCTAATCAGAGACCAGCACAAATCACTTTCAAGGAAAGGGGTTGCCAAGCTTCCAAAAAACTACGAGTTTCCTGAAATCTCAGCACACATTTTTTCACCCAATCTTGATGACACTTACAGGTAATGATCAGTACCCCAGTGCCACTTGGCTCACCAAATTTCGTTCTTCTAGGTTAACCCGTTCGTTGGCAGTAACAGTTTTAATTTTTAGATTTCACTCTGTTTTCTCCTATATGGATACATGTAGTTGGAACTCTAAATCAAACACGGTTTGTGGTAGCTCTTTGAAAGTTGACACAATAAAGTAGTTCCAAGTTCTATCTCTATGGTTTGTTTCCTATTGATGTAGCCCTAAGCAGAGACTGGCGCAAATCACTTTCATGGAAAGGGGTTGCCAAGCTTCCAAAAAACTACGAGTTTCCTGAAATCTCAGCACACATTTTTTCACCCAATCTTGATGACACTTTCAGGTAAAGATCAGTACCCCAATCCCACTTGGCTCCCCGAAAATCGTTCTTCTAGGTTAAACCGTTTGTTGGCAGTAACATTTTAATTTTTTAGGTTTCACTCTCTTTTCTCCTATATGGATACTTGTAGTTGGAACTCTAAATCAAACACGGTTTGTGCTAGCTCTTTGAAACTTGACACAATAAAGTAGTTCCAAGTTGTATCTCTATGGCTTGTTTCCTATTGATGTAGCCCTAAGCAGAGACCAGCGCAAATCACTTTCATGGAAAGGGGTTGCCAAGCTTCCAAAAAACTACGAGTTTTCGGAAATCTCAGCACACATTTTTTCACCCAATCTTGATGACACTTTTAGGTAATTATCAGTACCCCAATGCCACTTGGCTCACCAAATTTCGTTCTTCAAGATTAAACCGTTCGTTGGTAGTAAGAGATTTAATTTTTAGGTTTCACTCTGTTTCTCCTATATGGATACATGTAGTTGGAACTCTAAATCTAACACGGTTTGTGCTAGCTCTTTGAAACTTGACACAATAAAGTAGTTCCAAGTCCTATCTCTATGGTTTGTCTCCTATTGATGTAGCCCTAAGCAGAGACTGGCGCAAATCACTTTCATGGAAAGGAGTTGCCAAGCTTCCAAAAAACTACGAGTTTCCTGAAATCTCAGCACACATTTTTTCACCCAATCTTGATGACACTTTCAGGTAATGATCAGTACCCCAGTGCCACTTGGCTCACCAAATTTCCTTCTTCTAGGTTAAACCGTTCGTTGGCAGTAGTAGTTTTAATTTTTAGGTTTCACTCTGTTTTCTCCTACATGGATACATGTAGTTGGAACTCTAAATCAAACACGGTTTTTGCTAGCTCTTTCAAACTTGACACAATAACGTAGTTCCAAGTTCTATCTCTATGGTTTGTTTCCTATTGATGTAGCCCTAAGCAGAGACTGGCGCAAATCACTTTCATGGAAAGGGGTTGCCAAGCTTCCAAAAAACTACGAGTTTCCTGAAATCTCAGCACACATTTTTTCACCCAATCTTGATGACACTTTCAGGTAATGATCAGTACCCCAATCACACTTGGCTCACCAAATTTCGTTCTTCTAGGTTAAACCGTTCGTTGGCAGTCACAGTTTTAATTTTTAGGTTTCACTGTTTTCTCCTATATGGATACATGTAGTTGGATCTCTAAATCAAACATGGTTTGTAGAATCTCTTTGACACTTGACTCAATAAAGTAGTTCCAAGTCCTATCTCTATGGTTTGTCTCCTATTGATGTAGCCCTAAGCAGAGACTGGCGCAAATCACTTTCATTGAAAGGGGTTGCCAAGCTTCCAAAAAACTACGAGTTTCCTCACATCTCAGCACACATTTTTTCACCCAATCTTGATGACACATTCAGGTCATGATCAGTACCCCAATCCCACTTGGCTCACCAAATTTCCTTCTTCTAGGTTAAACTGTTCGTTGGCAGTAACAGTTTTAATTTTTAGGTTTCACTGTTTTCTCCTATATGGATACTTGTAGTTGGAACTCTAAATCAAACACGGTTTGTGCTAGCTCTTTGAAACTTGACACAATAAAGTAGTTCCAAGTTGTATCTCTATGGCTTGTTTCCTATTGATGTAGCTCTAAGCAGAGACCGGCGCAAATCACTTTCATGGAAAGGGGTTGCCAAGCTTCCAAAAAACTATGAGTTTCCTGAGTCTCAGCACACATTTTTTCACAAAATCTTGATGACACTTTCAGGTAATGATCAGTACCCCAATCCCACTTGGCTCACCAAGTTTTGTTCTTCTAGGTTAAACCGTTCGTTGGCAGTAACAGTTTTAATTTTTAGGTTTCACTCTGTTTTCTCCTATATGGATACATGTAGTTGGAACTCTAAATCAAACATGGTTTGTGCTAGCTCTTTGAAACTTGACACAATAAAGTAGTTCCAAGTTCTATATCTATGGTTTTTTCCTATTGATGTAGCCCTAAGCAGAGACTGGCGCAAATCACTTTCATGGAAAGGGGTTGCCAAGCTTCCAAAAAACTACGAGTTTCCTGAAATCTCAGCACACATTTTTTCACCCAATCTTGATGACACTTTTAGTTAATGATCAGTACCCCAATCCCACTTGGCTCACCAAATTTCGTTCTTCAAGGTTAACCCGTTCGTTGGTAGTAAGAGATTTAATTTTTAGGTTTCACTCTGTTTCTCCTATATAAATATATGTAGTTGGAACTCTAAATCAACAAGGGTTTGTGCTAGCTCTTTGAAACTTGACACAATAAAGTAGTTCCAAGTTGTATCTCTATGGCTTTTTTCCTATTGATGTAGCCCTAAGCAGAGACCAGCGCGAATCACTTTCATGGAAAGGGGTTGCCAACCTTCCAAAAACTACGAGTTTCCTGAAATCTCAGCACACATTTTTTCATCCAAACTTGATGACACTTTCAGGTAATGATCAGAACAGCAATCCCACTTGGCTCCTCAAATTTCATTCTTCTAGGTTAAACCGTTCGTTGGCAGTAACAGTTATAATTTTTAGGTTTCACTCCATTTATTCCTATATGGATACATGCCGTTGGAACTCTAAATCAAACACGGTTTGTGCTAGCTCTTTGAAACTTGATACAATAAAGTAGTTCCAAGTTGTATCTCTATGACTTGTTTCCTATTGATGTAGTCCTAAGCAGAGACCGGCTCAAATCACTTTCATGGAAAGGGGTTGCCAAGATTCCAAAAAACTACGAGTTTCCTGAAATCTCAGCACACATTTTTTCACCCAATCTTGATGACACTTTCAGGTGAAGATCAGTACCCCAATCCCACTTGGCTCCCCGAAAATCGTTCTTCTAGGTTAAACCATTCGTTGGCAGTAACATTTTTATTTTTTAGGTTTCACTCTCTTTTCTCCTATATGGATAATTGTAGTTGGAACTCTAAATCAAACACGGTTTGTGCTAGCTCTTTGAAACTTGACACAATAACGTAGTTCCAAGTTGTATCTCTATGGCTTGTTTCCTATTGATGTAGCTCTAAGCAGAGACCGGCGCAAATCACTTTCATGGAAAGGGGTTGCCAAGCTTCCAAAAAACTACGAGTTTCCTGAGTCTCAGCACACATTTTTTCACAAAATGTTGATGACACTTTCAGGTAATGATCAGTACCCCAATCCCACTTGGCTCACCAACTTTTGTTCTTCTAGGTTAAACCGTTCGTTGGCAGTAACAGTTTTAATTTTTAGGTTTCACTCTCTTTTCTCCTATATGGATACATGTAGTTGGAACTCTAAATCAAACACGGTTTGTGCTAGCTCTTTGAAACTTGACACAATAAAGTAGTTCCAAGTTCTATATCTATGGTTTTTTCCTATTGATGTAGCCCTAAGCCGAGACTGGCGCAAATCACTTTCATGGAAAAAGGTTGCCAAGCTTCCAAAAAACTACGAGTTTCCTGAAATCTCAGCACACATTTTTTCACCCAATCTTGATGACACTTTCAGGTAATGATCAGTACCCTAATCCCGTTGGCTAACCAAATTTTATTCTTCAAGGTTAAACCGTTCGTTGGCAGTAACAGTTTTAATTTTTAGGTTTCACTCTGTTTTCTGCTATGTGGATACATGTAGTTGGAACTCTTAATCAAACACGGTGTGTGCTAGCTCTTTGGATCTTGACACAATAAAGTAGTTCCAAGTTGTATCTCTATGGCTTGTTTCCTATTGATGTAGCCCTAAGCAGAGACCGGCGCAAATCACTTTCATGGAAAGGGGTTGCCAAGCTTCCAAAAAACTACGAGTTTCCTGAAATCTCAGCACACATTTTTTCACCCAATCTTGATGACACTTTCAGGTAATGATCAGTACCCCAATCCCACTTGGCTCCCCGAATTTCGTTCTTCTAGGTTAAACCGTTCGTTGGTAGTAAGAGATTTAATTTTTAGGTTTCATTCTGTTTCTCCTATATGGATACATGTAGTTGGAACACTAAATCAAACAGGGTTCGTGGTAGCTCTTTGAAACTTGACACAATAAAGTATTTCCAAGTTGTATCTCTATGGCTTTTTTCCTATTGATGTAGCCCTAAGCAGAGACCGGCTCAAATCACTTTCATGGAAAGGGGTTGCCAAGCTTCCAAAAAACTACGAGTTTCCTGAAATCTCAGCACACATTTTTTCACCCAATCTTGATGACACTTACAGGTAATGATCAATACCCCAGTGCCACTTGGCTCACCAAATTTCGTTCTTCTAGGTTAAACCGTTCATTGGCAGTAACAGTTTTAATTTTTAGGTTTCACTCTGTTTTCTCCTATATGGGTACATGTAGTTGGAACTCTAAATCAAACACGGTTTCTGCTAGCTCTTTGAAACTTGACACAATAAAGTAGTTCCAAGTTCTACTCTATGGCTTGTTTCCTATTGATGTAGCCCTAAGCAGAGCCCGGCACAAATCACTTTCATGGAAAGGGGTTGCCAACCTTCCAAAAAACTACGAGTGTCCTGAAATCTCAGCACACACTTTTTCACCCAATCTTGATGACACTTACAGGTAATGATCAGTACCCCAGTGCCACTTGGCTCACCAAATTTCGTTCTTCAAGGTTAAACCGTTAGTCGGTAGTAACAGTTTTAATTTTTAGGTTTCACTCTGTTTTCTCTTATATGGATACATGTAATGGGAACTCTAAATCAAACACGGTTTGTGCTAGCTCTTTGAAACTTGACACAATAAAGTAGTTCCAAGTTCTATCTCTATGGTTTGTTTCCTATTGATGTAGCCCTAATCAGAGACCAGCACAAATCACTTTCAAGGAAAGGGGTTGCCAAGCTTCCAAAAAACTACGAGTTTCCTGAAATCTAAGCACACATTTTTTCACCCAATCTTGATGACACTTACAGGTAATGATCAGTACCCCAGTGCCACTTGGCTCACCAAATTTCGTTCTTCAAGGTTAACCCGTTCGTTGGCAGTAACAGTTTTAATTTTTAGATTTCACTCTGTTTTCTCCTATATGGATACATGTAGTTGGAACTCTAAATCAAACACGGTTTGTGGTAGCTCTTTGAAAGTTGACACAATAAAGTAGTTCCAAGTCCTATCTCTATGGTTTGTTTCCTATTGACGTAGCCCTAAGCAGAGACTGGCGCAAATCACTTTCATGGAAAGGGGTTGCCAAGCTTCCAAAAAACTACGAGTTTCCTGAAATCTCAGCACACATTTTTTCACCCAATCTTGATGACACTTTCAGGTAAAGATCAGTACCCCAATCCCACTTGGCTCCCCGAAAATCGTTCTTCTAGGTTAAACCGTTCGTTGGCAGTAACATTTTAATTTTTTAGGTTTCACTCTCTTTTCTCCTATATGGATACTTGTAGTTGGAACTCTAAATCAAACACGGTTTGTGCTAGCTCTGTGAAACTTGACACAATAAAGTAGTTCCAAGTTGTATCTCTATGGCTTGTTTCCTATTGATGTAGCCCTAAGCAGAGACCGGCGCAAATCACTTTCATGGAAAGGGGTTGCCAAGCTTCCAAAAAACTACGAGTTTTCGGAAATCTCAGCACACATTTTTTCACCCAATCTTGATGACACTTTTAGGTAATTATCAGTACCCCAATGCCACTTGGCTCACCAAATTTCGTTCTTCAAGATTAAACCGTTCGTTGGTAGTAAGAGATTTAATTTTTAGGTTTCACTCTGTTTCTCCTATATGGATACATGTAGTTGGAACTCTAAATCAAACAGGGTTTGTGCTAGCTCTTTGAAACTTGACACAATAAAGTAGTTCCAAGTCCTATCTCTATGGTTTGTCTCCTATTGATGTAGCCCTAAGCAGAGACTGGCGCAAATCACTTTCATGGAAAGGAGTTGCCAAGCTTCCAAAAAACTACGAGTTTCCTGAAATCTCAGCACACATTTTTTCACCCAATCTTGATGACACTTTCAGGTAATGATCAGTACCCCAGTGCCACTTGGCTCACCAAATTTCCTTCTTCTAGGTTAAACCGTTCGTTGGCAGTAGTAGTTTTAATTTTTAGGTTTCACTCTGTTTTCTCCTACATGGATACATGTAGTTGGAACTCTAAATCAAACACGGTTTTTGCTAGCTCTTTCAAACTTGACACAATAACGTAGTTCCAAGTTCTATCTCTATGGTTTGTTTCCTATTGATGTAGCCCTAAGCAGAGACTGGCGCAAATCACTTTCATGGAAAGGGGTTGCCAAGCTTCCAAAAAACTACGAGTTTCCTGAAATCTCAGCACACATTTTTTCACCCAATCTTGATGACACTTTCAGGTAATGATCAGTACCCCAATCACACTTGGCTCACCAAATTTCGTTCTTCTAGGTTAAACCGTTCGTTGGCAGTCACAGTTTTAATTTTTAGGTTTCACTGTTTTCTCCTATATGGATACATGTAGTTGGATCTCTAAATCAAACATGGTTTGTAGAATCTCTTTGACACTTGACTCAATAAAGTAGTTCCAAGTCCTATCTCTATGGTTTGTCTCCTATTGATGTAGCCCTAAGCAGAGACTGGCGCAAATCACTTTCATTGAAAGGGGTTGCCAAGCTTCCAAAAAACTACGAGTTTCCTCACATCTCAGCACACATTTTTTCACCCAATCTTGATGACACATTCAGGTCATGATCAGTACCCCAATCCCACTTGGCTCACCAAATTTCCTTCTTCTAGGTTAAACTGTTCGTTGGCAGTAACAGTTTTAATTTTTAGGTTTCACTGTTTTCTCCTATATGGATACTTGTAGTTGGAACTCTAAATCAAACACGGTTTGTGCTAGCTCTTTGAAACTTGACACAATAAAGTAGTTCCAAGTTGTATCTCTATGGCTTGTTTCCTATTGATGTAGCTCTAAGCAGAGACCGGCGCAAATCACTTTCATGGAAAGGGGTTGCCAAGCTTCCAAAAAACTATGAGTTTCCTGAGTCTCAGCACACATTTTTTCACAAAATCTTGATGACACTTTCAGGTAATGATCAGTACCCCAATCCCACTTGGCTCACCAAGTTTTGTTCTTCTAGGTTAAACCGTTCGTTGGCAGTAACAGTTTTAATTTTTAGGTTTCACTCTGTTTTCTCCTATATGGATACATGTAGTTGGAACTCTAAATCAAACATGGTTTGTGCTAGCTCTTTGAAACTTGACACAATAAAGTAGTTCCAAGTTCTATATCTATGGTTTTTTCCTATTGATGTAGCCCTAAGCAGAGACTGGCGCAAATCACTTTCATGGAAAGGGGTTGCCAAGCTTCCAAAAAACTACGAGTTTCCTGAAATCTCAGCACACATTTTTTCACCCAATCTTGATGACACTTTTAGTTAATGATCAGTACCCCAATCCCACTTGGCTCACCAAATTTCGTTCTTCAAGGTTAACCCGTTCGTTGGTAGTAAGAGATTTAATTTTTAGGTTTCACTCTGTTTATCCTATATAAATATATGTAGTTGGAACTCTAAATCAACAAGGGTTTGTGCTAGCTCTTTGAAACTTGACACAATAAAGTAGTTCCAAGTTGTATCTCTATGGCTTTTTTCCTATTGATGTAGCCCTAAGCAGAGACCAGCGCAAATCACTTTCATGGAAAGGGGTTGCCAACCTTCCAAAAACTACGAGTTTCCTGAAATCTCAGCACACATTTTTTCATCCAAACTTGATGACACTTTCAGGTAATGATCAGAACAGCAATCCCACTTGGCTCCTCAAATTTCATTCTTCTAGGTTAAACCGTTCGTTGGCAGTAACAGTTATAATTTTTAGGTTTCACTCCATTTATTCCTATATGGATACATGCCGTTGGAACTCTAAATCAAACACGGTTTGTGCTAGCTCTTTGAAACTTGATACAATAAAGTAGTTCCAAGTTGTATCTCTATGACTTGTTTCCTATTGATGTAGTCCTAAGCAGAGACCGGCTCAAATCACTTTCATGGAAAGGGGTTGCCAAGATTCCAAAAAACTACGAGTTTCCTGAAATCTCAGCACACATTTTTTCACCCAATCTTGATGACACTTTCAGGTGAAGATCAGTACCCCAATCCCACTTGGCTCCCCGAAAATCGTTCTTCTAGGTTAAACCATTCGTTGGCAGTAACATTTTTATTTTTTAGGTTTCACTCTGTTTTCTCCTATATGGATAATTGTAGTTGGAACTCTAAATCAAACACGGTTTGTGCTAGCTCTTTGAAACTTGACACAATAACGTAGTTCCAAGTTGTATCTCTATGGCTTGTTTCCTATTGATGTAGCTCTAAGCAGAGACCGGCGCAAATCACTTTCATGGAAAGGGGTTGCCAAGCTTCCAAAAAACTACGAGTTTCCTGAGTCTCAGCACACATTTTTTCACAAAATGTTGATGACACTTTCAGGTAATGATCAGTACCCCAATCCCACTTGGCTCACCAACTTTTGTTCTTCTAGGTTAAACCGTTCGTTGGCAGTAACAGTTTTAATTTTTAGGTTTCACTCTGTTTTCTCCTATATGGATACATGTAGTTGGAACTCTAAATCAAACACGGTTTGTGCTAGCTCTTTGAAACTTGACACAATAAAGTAGTTCCAAGTTCTATATCTATGGTTTTTTCCTATTGATGTAGCCCTAAGCCGAGACTGGCGCAAATCACTTTCATGGAAAAAGGTTGCCAAGCTTCCAAAAAACTACGAGTTTCCTGAAATCTCAGCACACATTTTTTCACCCAATCTTGATGACACTTTCAGGTAATGATCAGTACCCTAATCCCGTTGGCTAACCAAATTTTATTCTTCAAGGTTAAACCGTTCGTTGGCAGTAACAGTTTTAATTTTTAGGTTTCACTCTGTTTTCTGCTATGTGGATACATGTAGTTGGAACTCTTAATCAAACACGGTGTGTGCTAGCTCTTTGGAACTTGACACAATAAAGTAGTTCCAAGTTGTATCTCTATGGCTTGTTTCCTATTGATGTAGCCCTAAGCAGAGACCGGCGCAAATTACTTTCATGGAAAGGGGTTGCCAAGCTTCCAAAAAACTACGAGTTTCCTGAAATCTCAGCACACATTTTTTCACCCAATCTTGATGACACTTTCAGGTAATGATCAGTACCCCAATCCCACTTGGCTCCCCGAATTTCGTTCTTCTAGGTTAAACCGTTCGTTGGTAGTAAGAGATTTAATTTTTAGGTTTCATTCTGTTTCTCCTATATGGATACATGTAGTTGGAACACTAAATCAAACAGGGTTCGTGGTAGCTCTTTGAAACTTGACACAATAAAGTATTTCCAAGTTGTATCTCTATGGCTTTTTTCCTATTGATGTAGCCCTAAGCAGAGACCGGCTCAAATCACTTTCATGGAAAGGGGTTGCCAAGCTTCCAAAAAACTACGAGTTTCCTGAAATCTCAGCACACATTTTTTCACCCAATCTTGATGACACTTACAGGTAATGATCAATACCCCAGTGCCACTTGGCTCACCAAATTTCGTTCTTCTAGGTTAAACCGTTCATTGGCAGTAACAGTTTTAATTTTTAGGTTTCACTCTGTTTTCTCCTATATGGGTACATGTAGTTGGAACTCTAAATCAAACACGGTTTCTGCTAGCTCTTTGAAACTTGACACAATAAAGTAGTTCCAAGTTCTACTCTATGGCTTGTTTCCTATTGATGTAGCCCTAAGCAGAGCCCGGCACAAATCACTTTCATGGAAAGGGGTTGCCAACCTTCCAAAAAACTATGAGTGTCCTGAAATCTCAGCACACACTTTTTCACCCAATCTTGATGACACTTACAGGTAATGATCAGTACCCCAGTGCCACTTGGCTTACCAAATTTCGTTCTTCTAGGTTTAACTGTTCATTGGCAGTAACAATTTTAATTTTTAGGTTTCACTCTGTTTTATCCTATATGGGTACATGTAGTTGGAACTCTAAATCAAACACGGTTTCTGCTAGCTCTTTGAAACTTGACACAATAAAGTAGTTCCAAGTCCTATCTCTATGGTTTGTCTCCTATTGATATAGCCCTAAGCAGAGACTGGCGCGAATAACTTTCATGGAAACGGGTTGCCAAGCTTCCAAAAAACTACGAGTTTCCTGAAATCTCAGCACACATTTTTTCACCCAATCTTGATGACACTTTCAGGTAATGATCAGTACCCCAATCCCACTTGGCTCCCCAAATTTCGTTCTTCTAGGTTAAATCGTTCGTTGGCAGTAACAGTTTTAATTTTTAGGTTTCACTCTGTTTTCTCCTATATGGATACATGTATATGGAACTCTAAATCAAACACGGTGTGTGCTAGCTCTTTGAAACTTGACACAATAAAGTAGTTCCAAGTTCTATCTCTATGGTTTGGTTCCTATGGATGTAGCACTAACCAGAGACTGGCGCAAATCACTTTCATGGAAAGGGGTTGCCAACCTTCCAAAAACTACGAGTTTCCTGAAATCTCAGCACACATTTTTTCATTCAAACTTGATGACACTTTCAGGTAATGATCAGAACCCCAATCCCACTTGGCTCCTAAAATTTCATTTTTCTAGGTTAAACCGTTCGTTGGCAGTAACAGTTTTAATTTTTAGGTTTCACTCTGTTTTCTCCTATATGGATACATGTAGTTGGAACTCTAAATCAAACACGGTTTCTGCTAGCTCTTTGAAACTTGACACAATAAAGTAGTTCCAAGTTCTATCTCTATGGCTTGTTTCCTATTGATGTAGCCCTAAGCAGAGCCCGGCACAAATCACTTTCATGGAAAGGGGTTGCCAACCTTCCAAAAAACTATGAGTGTCCTGAAATCTCAGCACACACTTTTTCACCCAATCTTGATGACACTTACAGGTAATGATCAGTACCCCAGTGCCACTTGGCTTACCAAATTTCGTTCTTCTAGGTTTAACTGTTCATTGGCAGTAACAGTTTTAATTTTTAGGTTTCACTCTGTTTTATCCTATATGGATACATGTAGTTGGAACTCTAAATCAAACATGGTTTGTGCTAGCTCTTTGAAACTTGACACAATAAAGTATTTCCAAGTTCTATCTCTATGGTTTGTCTCCTATTGATGTACCCCTAAGCAGATACTGGCGCAAATCACTTTCATGGAAAAGGGTTGCCAAGCTTCCAAAATCTACGAGTTTCCTGAAATCTCAGCACACATTTTTTCACCCAATCTTGATGACACTTTCAGGTAATGATCAGTACCCCAATCCCACTTGGCTCCCCAAATTTCGTTCTTTTGGTTAAACCATTCGTTGGCAGTAACAGTTTTAATTTTTAGGTTTCACTCTGTTTTCTCCTATATGGATACTTGTTGTTAGAACTCTAAATCAAACACGGTTTGTGCTAGCTCTTTGAAACTTGACAAAATAAAGTAGTTCCAAGTTGTATCTCTATGGCTTGTTTCTTATTGATGTAGCCCTAAGCAGAGACCGGCGCAAATCACTTTCATGGAAAGGGGTTGCCAAGCTTCCAAAAAACTACGAGTTTCCTGAAATCTCAGCACACATTTTTTCACAAAATCTTGATGACACTTTCAGGTAATGATCAGTACCCCAATCCCACTTGGCTCACCAAATTTCCTTCTTCTAAGTTAAACCGTTCGTTGGCATTAACAGTTATAATTTTTAGGTTTCACTGTTTTCTCCTATATGGATACATGTAGTTGGAAATCTAAATCAAACACGGTTTGTGCTAGCTCTTTGAAACTTGACACAATGAAGTAGTTCCAAGTCCTATCTCTATGGTTTGTCTCCTATTGATATAGCCCTAAGCAGAGACTGGCGCAAATGACTTTCATGGAAACGGGTTGCCAAGCTTCCAAAAAACTACGAGTTTCCTGAAATCTCAGCACACATTTTTTCACCCAATCTTGATGACACTTTCAGGTAATGATCAGTACCCCAATCCCACTTGGCTCCCCAAATTTCGTTCTTCTAGGTTAAATCGTTCGTTGGCAGTAACAGTTTTAATTTTTAGGTTTCACTCTGTTTTCTCCTATATGGATACATGTATATGGAACTCTAAATCAAACACGGTGTGTGCTAGCTCTTTGAAACTTGACACAATAAAGTAGTTCCAAGTTCTATCTCTATGGTTTGTTTCCTATTGATGTAGCACTAACCAGAGACTGGCGCAAATCACTTTCATGGAAAGGGGTTGCCAACCTTCCAAAAACTACGAGTTTCCTGAAATCTCAGCACACATTTTTTCATTCAAACTTGATGACACTTTCAGGTAATGATCAGAACCCCAATCCCACTTGGCTCCTAAAATTTCATTTTTCTAGGTTAAACCGTTCGTTGGCAGTAACAGTTTTAATTTTTAGGTTTCACTCTGTTTTCTCCTATATGGATACATGTAGTTGGAACTCTAAATCAAACACGGTTTCTGCTAGCTCTTTGAAACTTGACACAATAAAGTAGTTCCAAGTTCTATCTCTATGGCTTGTTTCCTATTGATGTAGCCCTAAGCAGAGCCCGGCACAAATCACTTTCATGGAAAGGGGTTGCCAACCTTCCAAAAAACTACGAGTGTCCTGAAATCTCAGCACACACTTTTTCACCCAATCTTGATGACACTTACAGGTAATGATCAGTACCCCAGTGCCACTTGGCTTACCAAATTTCGTTCTTCTAGGTTTAACTGTTCATTGGCAGTAACAGTTTTAATTTTTAGGTTTCACTCTGTTTTATCCTATATGGATACATGTAGTTGGAACTCTAAATCAAACATGGTTTGTGCTAGCTCTTTGAAACTTGACACAATAAAGTATTTCCAAGTTCTATCTCTATGGTTTGTCTCCTATTGATGTACCCCTAAGCAGATACTGGCGCAAATCACTTTCATGGAAAAGGGTTGCCAAGCTTCCAAAAAAACTACGAGTTTCCTGAAATCTCAGCACACATTTTTTCACCCAATCTTGATGACACTTTCAGGTAATGATCAGTACCCCAATCCCACTTGGCTCCCCAAATTTCGTTCTTTTGGTTAAACCATTCGTTGGCAGTAACAGTTTTAATTTTTAGGTTTCACTCTGTTTTCTCCTATATGGATACTTGTAGTTAGAACTCTAAATCAAACACGGTTTGTGCTAGCTCTTTGAAACTTGACAAAATAAAGTAGTTCCAAGTTGTATCTCTATGGCTTGTTTCTTTTTGATGTAGCCCTAAGCAGAGACCGGCGCAAATCACTTTCATGGAAAGGGGTTGCCAAGCTTCCAAAAAACTACGAGTTTCCTGAAATCTCAGCACACATTTTTTCACAAAATCTTGATGACACATTCAGGTAATGATCAGTACCCCAATCCCACTTGGCTCACCAAATTCTGTTCTAGGTTAAACCGTTCGTTGGCATTAACAGTTTTAATTTTTAGGTTTCACTCTGTTTTCTCCTATATGGATACAAGTATTTGGAACTCTAAATCAAACACGGTTTGTGCTACCTCTTTGAAACTTGACACAGTAAAGTAGTTCCAAGTCCTATTTCTATGGTTTGTCTCCTATTGATGTAGCCCTAAGCAGAGACTGGCGCAAATCACTTTCATGGAAAGGAGTTGCCAAGCTTCCAAAAAACTACGAGTTTCCTGAAATCTCAGCACACATTTTTTCACCCAATCTTAATGACACTTTCAGGTAATGATCAGTACCCCAGTGCCACTTGGCTCACCAAATTTCCTTCTTCTAGGTTAAACCGTTCGTTGGCAGTAACAGTTTAAATTTTTAGGATTCACTCTGTTTTCTCCTACATGGATACATGTAGTTGGAACTCTAAATCAAACACGGTTTCTGCTAGCTCTTTCAAACTTGACACAATAACGTAGTTCCATGTTCTATCTCTATGGTTTGTTTCCTATTGATGTAGCCCTAAGCAGAGACTGGCACAAATCACTTTCATGGAAAGGGGTGCCAAGCTTCCAAAATCTACGAGTTTCCTGAAATCCCAGCACACATTTTTTCACCCAATCTTGATGAATCTTTCAGGTAATGATCAGTACGCCAATCTCATGTGGCTCACCAAATTTCGTTCTTCTAGGTTAAACCGTTCTTTGGCAGTAACAGTTTTAATTTTTAGGTTTCACTGTTTTCTCCTATATGGATACATGTAGTTGGAACTCTAAGTCAAACACGGTTTGTGCTAGCTCTTAGAAACTTGACACAATAAATTAGTTCCAAGTCCTATCTCTATGGTTTGTCTCCTATTGATTTAGCCCTAAGCAGAGACTGGCGCACATCACTTTCATGGAAAGGGGTTGGCCAGCTTCCAAAAAACTACGAGTTTCCTGAAATCTCAGCACACATTTTTTCACTCAAACTTGATGACACTTTCAGGTAATGATCAGTACCCCAATCCCACTTGGCTCCCCAAATTTCGTTCTTTTAGGTTAAACTTTCATTGGCAGTAACAGTTTTAATTTTTAGGTTTCACTCTGTTTCTCCTATATGGATACATGTAGTTGGAAATCTAAATCAAACAGGGTTTGTGCTAGCTCTTTCAAACTTGACACAAAAAAGTAGTTCCATGTTCTATCTCTATGATTTGTTTCCTATTGATGTAGCCCTAAGTAGAGTCTGGCGCAAATCACTTTCATGGAAAGGGGTGGAAGCTTCCAAAATCTACGACTTTCCTGAAATCTCAGCTCACATTTTTTCACAAAATCTTGATTGCACTTTCAGGTAATGATCAGTACCCCAATCCCACTTGGCTCACCAAATTTCGTTCTTCTAGGTTAAACCGTTCGTTGGCAGTAACAGTTATAATTTTTAGGTTTCACTATTTTCTCCTATATGGATACATGTAGTTGGAACTCTAAATCAAACACGGTTTGTGGAAGCTTTTTGAAACTTGACACAATAAAGTAGTTCCAAGTACTATCTCTATGGTTTGTCTCCTATTGATGTAGCCCTAAGCAGAGACTGGCGCAAATCACTTTCATGGAAAAGGGTTGCCAAGCTTCCAAAAAACTACGAGTTTCCTGAAATCTCAGCAAACATTTTTTCACCCAATCTTGATGACACTTTCAGGTAATGATCAGTACCCCAATCCCACTTGGCTCCCCAATTTTCGTTCTTCTAGGTTAAACCGTTCGTTGGCAGTAACAGTTTTAATTTTTAGGTTTCACTCTGTTTTCTCCTATATGGATACATGTATTTGGAACTCTAAATCAAACACGGTTTGTGCTAGTTCTGTGAAACTTGACACAATAAAGTAGTTCCAAGTTCTATCTCTATGGTTTGTTTTCTATTGATGTAGCCCTAAGCAGAGACTGGCACAATTCACTTTCATTGAAAGGGGTTTCCAAGCTTCCAAAAAACTACGAGTTTCCTGAAATCTCAGCACACATTTTTTCACCCAAACTTGATGACACTTTCAGGTAATGATCAGTACCCCAATCCCACTTGGCTCACCAAATTTTGTTTTTCTAGGTTAAACCGTTCCTTGGCAGTAACAGTTTTAATTTTTAGGTTTCACTCTGTTTTCTCCTATATGGATACATGTAGTTGGAACTCTAAATCAAACACGGTTTCTGCTAGCTCTTTGAAACTTGACACAATAAAGTAGTTCCAAGTTCTATCACTATGGCTTGTTTCCTATTGATGTAGCCCTAAGCAGAGCCCGGCACAAATCACTTTCATGGAAAGGGGGTGCCAACCTTCCAAAAAACTACGAGTTTCCTGAAATCTCAGCACACAGTTTTTCACCCAATCTTGATGACACTTTCAGGTAATGATCAGTACCCCAGTGCCACTTTGCTCACCAAATTTCGTTCTTCTAGGTTTAACTGTTCATTGGCAGTAACAGTTTTAATTTTTAGATTTCACTCTGTTTTCTCCTATATGGATTCATGTAGTTGGAACTCTAAATCAAACACGGTTTGTGCTAGCTCTTTGAAACTTGACACAATAAAGTAGATCCAAGTACTATCTCTATGGTTTGTCTCCTATTAATGTAGCCCTAAGCAGAGACTGGCACAAATCACTTTCATGGGAAGGGGTTGCCAAGCTTCCAAAAAACTACGAGTTTCCTGAAATCTCAGCACACATTTTTTCACCCAATCTTGATGACACTTTCAGGTAATGATCAGTACCCCAATCCCACTTGGCTCCCCTATTTTCGTTCTTCTAGGTTAAACCGTTCGTTGGCAGTAACAGTTATAAATTTTAGGTTTCACTCCGTTTTCTCCTATATGGATATATGTCGTTGGAACTCTAAATCAAACACGGTATGTGCTAACTCTTTGAAACTTGACACAATAAAGAAGTTCCAAGATGTATCTCTATGGCTTGTTTCCTATTGATGTAGCCCTAAGCAGAGACCGGCGCAAATCACTTTCATGGAAAAAAGTTGCCAAGCTTCAAAAAACTACGAGTTTCCTGAAATCTCAGCACACATTTTTTCACCCAATTTTGATGACACTTTCAGGTAATGATCAGTACCCCAATCCCACTTGGCTCACCGAATTTTGTTCTTCTAGGTTAAACCGTTCGTTGTCAGTAACAGTTTTAATTTTTAGGTTTCACTCTGTTTTCTCCTATATGGATACATGTATTTGGAACTCTAAATCAAACACGGTTTGTGGTAGCTCTTTGAAACTTGACACAATAAAGTAGTTCCAAGTCCTATCTCTATGGTTTGTCTCCTATTGATGTAGCCCTAAGCAGAGACTGGCGCAAATCACTTTCATGGAAAGCAGTTGCCAAGCTTCCAAAAAATTACGAGTTTCCTGAAATCTCAGCACACATTTTTTCACCGATCTTGATGACACTTTCAGGTAATGATCAGTACCCCAATCCCACTTGGCTCACCAAATTTCGTTCTTCAAGGTTAAACCGTTCGTCGGTAGTAAAAGTTTTAATTTTTAGGTTTCACTCCCTTTTCTCCTATATGGATACATGTAGTTGGAACTCTCAATCAAACACTGTTTGTACTAGCTCTTTGAAACTTGACACAATAAAGTAGGTCCAAGTTCTATCTCTATGGTTTGTTTCCTATTGATGTAGCCCTAAGCAGAGACCAGCACAAATCACTTTAATGGAAAGGGGTTGCCAACCTTCCAAAAAACTACGAGTTTCCTGAAATCTCAGCACACACTTTTTCACCCAATCTTGATGACACTTACAGGTAATGATCAGTACCCCAGTGCCACATGGCTCACCAAATTTCGTTCTAGGTTAAACCGTTCGTTGGCAGTAACAGTTTTAATTTTTAGGTTTCACTCTGTTTTCTCCTATATGGATACATGTATTTGGAACTCTAAATCAAACACGGTTTGTGCTAGTTCTGTGAAACTTGACACAATAAAGTAGTTCCAAGTTCTATCTCTATGGTTTGTTTTCTATTGATGTAGCCCTAAGCAGAGACTGGCAAAAATCACTTTCATGGAAAGGGGTTTCCAAACTTCCAAAAAACTACGAGTTTCCTGAAATCTCAGCACACATTTTTTCACCCAAACTTGATGACACTTTCAGGTAATGATCAGTACCCCAATCCCACTTGGCTCACCAATAATTGTTTTTCTAGGTTAAACCGTTCCTTGGCAGTAACAGTTTTAATTTTTAGGTTTCACTCTGTTTTCTCCTATATGGATACATGTAGTTGGAACTCTAAATCAAACACGGTTTGTGCTAGCTCTTTGAAACTTGACACAATAAAGTAGTTCCAAGTCCCATCTCTATGGTTTGTCTCCTATTGATGTAGCCCTAAGCAGAGACTGGAGCAAATCACTTTCATGGAAAGGGGTTGCCAAGCTTCCAAAAAACTACGAGTTTCCTTAAATCTCAGCACACATTTTTTCACCCAATCTTGATGACACTTTCAGGTAATGATCAGTACCCCAATCCCACTTGGCTCACCAAATTTCGTTCTTCAAGGTTAAACCGTTCGTTGGTAGTAACAGTTTTAATTTTTTAGGTTTCACTCTGTTTCTCCTATATGGATACATGTAGTTGGAAATCTAAATCAAACAGGGTTTGTGCTAGCTCTTTGAAACTTGACACAATAAAGTAGTTCCAAATTCTATCTCTATGGTTTGTTTCCTATTGATGTAGCCCTAAGCAGAGACTGGCACAAATCACTTTCATAAAAAGGGGTTGCCAAGCTTCCAAAAACTACGACTTTCTTGAAATCTCAGCACACATTTTTTCACCCAATCTTGATGACACTTTCAGGTAATGATCATACCCCAGTCACACTTGGCTCACCAAATTTCGTTCTTCTAGGTTAAACCGTTCGTTGGCAGTCACAGTTTTAATTTTTAGGTTTCAATGTTTTCTCCTATATGGATACATGTAGTTGGATCTCTAAATCAAACATGGTTTGTGGAAGCTCTTTGACACTTGACTCAATAAAGTAGTTTCAAGTCCTATATATATGGTTTGTCTCCTATTGATGTAGCCCTAAGCAGAGACTGGCGTAAATCACTTTCATGGAAAGGGGTTGCCAAGCTTCCAAAAAACTACGAGTTTCCTCACATCTCAGCACACATTTTTACACCCAATCTTGATTACACATTCAGGTCATGATCAGTACCCCAATCCCACTTGGCTCTCCAAATTTCCTTCTTCTAGGTTAAACTGTTCGTTGGCAGTAACAGTTTTAATTTTTAGGTTTCACTGTTTTCTCCTATATGTATACATGTAGTTGGAACTCTAAATCAAACACGGTTTGTGCTAGCTCTTTGAAACTTGACACAATAAAGTAGATCCAAGTACTATCTCTATGGTTTGTCTCCTATTAATGTAGCCCTAAGCAGAGACTGGCACAAATCACTTTCATGGAAAGGGGTTGCCAAGCTTCCAAAAAACTACGAGTTTCCTGAAATCTCAGCACACATTTTTTCACCCAATCTTGATGACACTTTCAGGTAATGATCAGTACCCCAATCCCACTTGGCTCCCCGAATTTCGTTCTTCTAGGTTAAACCGTTCATTGGCAGTAACAGTTTTAATTTTTAGGTTTCACTCTGTTTTCTCCTATATGGATACATGTAGTTGGAACTCTACATCAAACACGGTTTGTGCTAGCTCTTGTAAACTTGACACAATAAAGTACTTCCATGTTCTGTCTCTATGGTTTGTTTCCTATTGATGTAGCCATAAGCAGAGACTGGCGCAAATCACTTTCATGGAAAGGGGTTGCCAAGCTTCCAAAAAACTATGAGTTTCCTGAAATTTCAGCACACATGTTTTCACCAAATCTTGATGACACTTTCAGGTAATGATCAGTACCCCAATCCAACTTGGCTCCCCAAATTTCGTTCTTTTAGGTTAAACAGTTCGTTGGCAGTAACAGTTTCAATTTTTAGGTTTCACTCTGTTTTCTCCTATATGGATACATGTAGTTGGAACTCTAAATCAAACACGGTTTGTGCTAGCTCTTTCAAACTTGACACAATAACGTAGTTCCAAGTTCTATCTCTATGGTTTGTTTCCTATTGATGTAGCCCTAAGCAGAGACTGGCGCAAATCACTTTCATGGAAAAGGGTTGCCAAGCTTCCAAAAAACTACGAGTTTCCTGAAATCTCAGCACACATTTTTTCACCCAATCTTGATGACACTTTCAGGTAATGATCACTAGCCCAATCCCACTTGGCTCCCCGAATTTCGTTCTTCTAGGTTAAACCGTTCGTTGGCAGTAACAGTTTTAATTTTTAGGTTTCACTCTGTTTTCTCCTATATGGATACTTGTAGTTGGAACTCTAAATCAAACACTGTTTGTGCTAGCTCTTTCAAACTTGACACAATAAAGTAGTTCCATGTTCTATCTCTATAGTTTGTTTCCTATTGATGTAGCCCTAAGCAGAGACTGGCGCAAATCACTTTCATGGAAAGGGGTTGCCAAGCTTCCAAAAAACTACGAGTTTCCTGAAATCTCAGCACACATTTTTTCACCCAATCTTGATGAAACTTTCAGGTAATGATCAGTACGCCAATCCCAATTGGCTCACCAAATTTCCTTCTTCTAGGTTAAACCGTTCGTTGGCAGTCACAGTTTTAATTTTTAGGTTTCACTGTTTTCTCCTATATGGATACATGTAGTTGGAACTCTAAATCAAACACAGTTTGTGCTATCTCCTTGAAACTTGACACAATAAAGTAGTTCCAAGTCCTATCTCTGTGGTTTGTCTCCTATTGATGTAGCCCTAAGCAGAGACTGGCGCAAATCACTTTCATGGAAAGGGGTTGCCAAGCTTCCAAAAAACTACAAATTTCCTGAAATCTCACCACACATTTTTTCACCCAATCTTGATGACACTTTCAGGTAATGATCACTAGCCCAATCCCACTTGGCTCCCCGAATTTCCTTCTTCTAGGTTAAACCGTTCGTTGGCAGTAACAGTTTTAATTTTTAGGTTTCACTCTGTTTTCTCCTATAGGGATACATGTAGTTGGAACACTAAATCAAACAGGGTTTGTGCTAGCTTTTTGAAACTTGACACAATAAAGTATTTCCAAGTTCTATCTCTATGGTTTGTCTCCTATTGATGTAGCCCTAGGCAGAGACTGGCGCAAATCACTTACATAAAAAGGGGTTGCCAAGCTTCCAAAAAACTACGAGTTTCCTGAAATCTCAGCACACATTTTTTCACCCAATCTTGATGACACTTTCAGGTAATGATCAGTACCCCAATCCCACTTGGCTCCCCGAATTTCGTTCTTCTAGGTTAAACCGTTCGTTGGCAGTAACAGTTTTAATTTTTAGGTTTCACTCTGTTTTCTCCTATATGGATACTTGTATTTGGAACTCTAAATCAAACACGGTTTGTGCTAGCTCTTTGAAACTTGACACAATAAAGTAGTTCCAGGTTGTATCTCTATGGCTTGTTTCCTATTGATGTAGCCCTAAGCAGAGACCAGCGCAAATCACTTTCATGGAAAGGGGTTGCCAACCTTCCAAAAAACTACGAGTTTCCTGAAATCTCAGCACACATTCTTTCACAAAATCTTGATGACACTTTCAGGTAATGATCAGTACCCCAATCCCCCTTGGCTCACCAAATTTTGTTCTTCTAGGTTAAACCGTTCGTTGGCAGTAACAGTTTTAATTTTTAGGTTTCACTCTGTTTTCTCCTATATGGATACATGTATTTGGAACTCTAAATCAAACACGGTTTGTGCTAGCTCTTTGAAACTTGACACAATAAAGTAGTCCCAAGTTCTATCTCTATGGTTTGTTTCCTGTTGATGTCGACCTAAGCAGAGACCGGTGCAAATCACTTTAATGGAAATGGGTTGCCAAGCTTCCAAAAAACTATGAGTTTCCTGAAATCTCAGCACACATTTTTTTCACCCAATCTTGATGACACTTTCACGTAATGATCAGTACCCCAATCCCACTTGGCTCACCAAATTTCGTTATTCTAGATTAAACAATTCGTTGGCAGTAACAGTTTTAATTTTTAGGTTTCACTCTGTTTTCTCCTATATGGATACATGTAGTTCGAACGCTAAATCAAACACGGTTTGTGCTAGCTCTTTGAAACTTGACACAATAAAGTAGTTCCAAGTCCTATCTCTATGGTTTGTCTCCTATTGATGTAGCCCTAGGCAGAGACTGGCGCAAATCACTTTCATAAAAAGGGGTTGCCAAGCTTCCAAAAAACTACGAGTTTCCTGAAATCTCAGCACACATTTTTTCACCCAATCTTGATGACACTTTCAGGTAATGATCAGTACCCCAATCCCACTTGGCTCCCCGAATTTCGTTCTTCTAGGTTAAACCGTTCGTTGGCAGTAACAGTTTTAATTTTTAGGTTTCACTCTGTTTTCTCCTATATGGATACTTGTATTTGGAACTCTAAATCAAACACGGTTTGTGCTATCTCTTTGAAACTTGACACAATAAAGTAGTTCCAGGTTGTATCTCTATGGCTTGTTTCCTATTGATGTAGCCCTAAGCAGAGACCAGCACAAATCACTTTCATGGAAAGGGGTTGCCAACCTTCCAAAAAACTACGAGTTTCCTGAAATCTCAGCACACATTCTTTCACAAAATCTTGATGACACTTTCAGGTAATGATCAGTACCCCAATCCCCCTTGGCTCACCAAATTTTGTTCTTCTAGGTTAAACCGTTCGTTGGCAGTAACAGTTTTAATTTTTAGGTTTCACTCTGTTTTCTCCTATATGGATACATGTATTTGGAACTCTAAATCAAACACGGTTTGTGCTAGCTCTTTGAAACTTGACACAATAAAGTAGTCCCAAGTTCTATCTCTATGGTTTGTTTCCTGTTGATGTAGACATAAGCAGAGACCGGTGCAAATCACTTTAATGGAAAGGGGTTGCCAAGCTTCCAAAAAACTATGAGTTTCCTGAAATCTCAGCACACATTTTTTTCACCCAATCTTGATGACACTTTCACGTAATGATCAGTACCCCAATCCCACTTGGCTCACCAAATTTCGTTATTCTAGTTTAAACAATTCGTTGGCAGTAACAGTTTTAATTTTTAGGTTTCACTCTGTTTTCTCCTATATGGATACATGTAGTTCGAACGCTAAATCAAACACGGTTTGTGCTAGCTCTTTGAAACTTGACACAATAAAGTAGTTCCAAGTCCTATCTCTATGGTTTGTCTCCTATTGATGTAGCCCTAAGCAGAGACTGGCGCAAATCACTTATATGGAAAGGAGTTCCAAGCTGCCAAAAAACTACGGGTTTCCTGAAATCTCAGCACACATTTTTTCACCCAATCTTCATGACACTTTCCGATAATGATCAGTACCCCGATCCCACTTGGCTCACCAAATTTCCTTCTTCTAGTTTAAACCGTTCGTTGGCAGTAACAGTTTTAATTTTTAGGTTTCACTCTGCTTTCTCCTATATGGATACATGTAGATGGAACCCTAAATCAAACACGGTTTGTGCTAGCTCTTTGAAACTTGACACAATAAAGTACTTCCAAGTTCTATCTCTATGGTTTGTTTCCTATTTATGTAGCCCTAAGCAGAGACTGGCGCAAATCACTTTCATGGAAAGGGGTTCCAAGTTTCCAAAATCTATGAGTTTCCTGAAATATCAGCACACATTTTTTCAGCCAATCTTGATGAAACTTTCAGGTATTGATCAGTACCCCAATCGCACTTGGCTCACCGAATTTCGTTCTTCTAGTTTAAACCGTTCGTTGGCAGAAACAGTTAAAATTTTTAGGTTTCACTGTTTTCTCCTATATGGATACATGTAGTTGGAACTCTAAATCAAACACGGTTTGTGCTAGCTCTTTGAAACTTGACACAATAAAGTAGTTCCAAGTCCCATCTCTATGGTTTGTCTCCTATTGATGTAGCCCTAAGCAGAGACTGGAACAAATCACTTTCATGGAAAAGGGTTGCCAAGCTTCCAAAAAACTACGAGTTTCCTTAAATCTCAGCACACATTTTTTCACCCAATCTTGATGACACTTTCAGGTAATGATCAGTACCCCAATCCCACTTGTCTCACCAAACTTCGTTCTTCAAGGTTAAACCGTTCGTTGGTAGTAACAGTTTTAATTTTTTAAGTTTCACTCTGTTTCTCCTATATGGATACATGTAGTTGGAAATCTAAATCAAACAGGGTTTGTGCTAGCTCTTTGAAACTTGACACAATAAAGTAGTTCCAAATTCTATCTCTATGGTTTGTTTCCTATTGATGTAGCCCTAAGCAGAGACTTGCGCAAATAACTTTCATAAAAAGGGGTGGCCAAGCTTCCAAAAAACTACGACTTTCCTGAAATCTCAGCACACATTTTTTCACCCAATCTTGATGACACTTTCAGGTAATGATCAGTACCCCAGTCACACTTGGCTCACCAAATTTCGTTCTTCTAGGTTAAACCGTTCGTTGGCAGTCATAGTTTTAATTTTTAGGTTTCAATGTTTTCTCCTATATGGATACATGTAGTTGGATCTCTAAATCAAACATGGTTTGTGGAAGCGCTTTGACACTTGACTCAATAAAGTAGTTTCAAGTCCTATATCTATGGTTTGTCTCCTATAGATGTAGCCCTAAGCAGAGACTGGCGTAAATCACTTTCATGGAAAGGGGTTGCCAAGCTTCCAAAAAACTACGAGTTTCCTCACATCTCAGCACACATTTTTTCACCCAATCTTGATTACACATTCAGGTCATGATCAGTACCCCAATCCCACTTGGCTCACCAAATTTCCTTCTTCTAGGTTAAACTGTTCGTTGGCAGTAACAGTTTTAATTTTTAGGTTTCACTGTTTTCTCCTATATGTATACATGTAGTTGGAACTCTAAATCAAACACGGTTTGTGCTAGCTCTTTGAAACTTGACACAATAAAGTAGATCCAAGTACTATCTCTATGGTTTGTCTCCTATTAATGTAGCCCTAAGCAGAGACTGGCACAAATCACTTTCATGGAAAGGGGTTGCCAAGCTTCCAAAAAACTACGAGTTTCCTGAAATCTCAGCACACATTTTTTCACCCAATCTTGATGACACTTTCAGGTAATGATCAGTACCCCAATCCCACTTGGCTCCCCTATTTTCGTTCTTCTAGGTTAAACCGTTCGTTGGCAGTAACAGTTATAAATTTTAGGTTTCACTCCGTTTTCTCCTATATGGATATATGTCGTTGGAACTCTAAATCAAACACGGTATGTGCTAACTCTTTGAAACTTGACACAATAAAGAAGTTCCAAGATGTATCTCTATGGCTTGTTTCCTATTGATGTAGCCCTAAGCAGAGACCGGCGCAAATCACTTTCATGGAAAAAAGTTGCCAAGCTTCAAAAAACTACGAGTTTCCTGAAATCTCAGCACACATTTTTTCACCCAATCTTGATGACACTTTCAGGTAATGATCAGTACCCCAATCCCACTTGGCTCACCGAATTTTGTTCTTCTAGGTTAAACCGTTCGTTGTCAGTAACAGTTTTAATTTTTAGGTTTCACTCTGTTTTCTCCTATATGGATACATGTATTTGGAACTCTAAATCAAACACGGTTTGTGGTAGCTCTTTGAAACTTGACACAATAAAGTAGTTCCAAGTCCTATCTCTATGGTTTGTCTCCTATTGATGTAGCCCTAAGCAGAGACTGGCGCAAATCACTTTCATGGAAAGCAGTTGCCAAGCTTCCAAAAAACTACGAGTTTCCTGAAATCTCAGCACACATTTTTTCACCGATCTTGATGACACTTTCAGGTAATTATCAGTACCACAATCCCACTTGGCTCACCAAATTTCGTTCTTCAAGGTTAAACCGTTCGTCGGTAGTAAAAGTTTTAATTTTTAGGTTTCACTCCCTTTTCTCCTATATGGATACATGTAGTTGGAACTCTCAATCAAACACGGTTTGTGCTAGCTCTTTGAAATTTGACACAATAAAGTAGTTCCAAGTTCTATCTCTATGGTTTGTCTCCTATTGATGTAGCCCTAGGCAGAGACTGGTGCAAATCACTCTCATAAAAAGGGGTTGCCAAGCTTCCAAAAAACTACGAGTTTCCTGAAATCTCAGCACACATTTTTTCACCCAATCTTGATGACACTTTCAGGTAATGATCAGTACCCCAATCCCACTTGGCTCCCCGAATTTCGTTCTTCTAGGTTAAACCATTCGTTGGCAGTAACAGTTTTAATTTTTAGGTTTCACTCTGTTTTCTTCTATATGGATACTAGTATTTGGAACTCTAAATCAAACACGGTTTGTGCTAGCTCTTTGAAACTTGACACAATAAAGTAGTTTCAAGTTGTATCTCTATGGCTTGTTTCCTATTGATGTAGCCCTAAGCAGAGACCAGCGCAAATCAGTTTCATGGAAAGGGGTTGCCAAGCTTCCAAAAAACTACGAGTTTCCTGAAATCTCAGCACACATTTTTTCACAAAATCTTGATGACACTTTCAGGTAATGATCAGTACCCCAATCCCCCTTGGCTCACCAAATTTTGTTCTTCTAGGTTAAACCGTTCGTTGGCAGTAACAGTTTTAATTTTTAGGTTTCACTCTGTTTTCTACTATATGGATACAAGTATTTGGAACTCTAAATCAAACACGGTTTGTGCTAGCTCTTTGAAACTTGACACAATAATGTAGTCCCAAGTTCTATCTCTATGGTTTGTTTCCTGTTGATGTAGCCCTAAGCAGAGACCGGTGCAAATCACTTTAATGGAAAGGGGTTGCCAAGCTTCCAAAAAACTACGAGTTTCCTGAAATCTCAGCACACATACTTTCACCCATTCTTGATGACACTTTCAGGTAATGATCAGTACTGCAATCCCACTTGGCTCACCAAATTTCGTTATTCTAGTTTAAACCATTCATTGGCAGTAACAGTTTTAATTTTTAGGTTTCACTCTGTTTTCTCCTATATGGATACATGTAGTTGGAACTCTAAATCAAACACGGTTTGTGCTAGCTCTTTGAAACTTGACACAATAAAGTAGTCCCAAGTTCTATCTCTATGGTTTGTTTCCTGTTGATGTAGCCCTAAGCAGAGATCGGTGCAAATCACTTTAATGGAAAGGGGTTGCTAAGCTTCCAAAAAACTACGAGTTTCCTGTATTCTCAGCACACATATTTTCACCCAATCTTGATGACACTTTCAGGTTATGATCAGTACCCCAATCCCACTTGGCTCACCAAATTTCGTTATTCTAGTTTAAACCATTCATTGGCAGTAACAGTTTTAATTTTTAGGTTTCCCTCTGTTTTCTCCTATATGGATACATGTAGTTGGAACTCTAAATCAAACACGGTTTGTGCTAACTTTTTGAAACTTGACACAATAAAGTATTTCCAAGTTCTATCTCTATGGTTTGTCTCCTATTGATGTAGCCCTAGGCAGAGACTGGCGCAAATCACTTTCATAAAAAGGGGTTGCCAAGCTTCCAAAAAACTACGAGTTTCCTGAAATCTCAGCACACATGTTTTCACCCAATCTTGATGACACTTTCAGGTAATGATCAGTACCCCAATCCCACTTGGCTCCCCAAATTTCGTTCTTTTAGGTTAAACAGTTCGTTGGCAGTAACAGTTTCAATTTTTAGGTTTCACTCTGTTTTCTCCTATATAGATACATATAGTTGGAACTCTAAATCAAACACGGTTTGGGCTAACTCTTTGAAACTTGACACAATAAAGTAGTTCCAAGTTGTATCTCTATGGCTTGTTTCCTATTGATGTAGCCCTAAGCAGAGACCGGTGCCAATCACTTTAATGGAAAGGGGTTGCCAAGCTTCCAAAAAACTACGAGTTTCCTGAAATCTCAGCACACATGTTTTCACCCAATCTTGATGACACTTTCAGGTAATGATCACTAGCCCAATCCCACTTGCTCCCAGAATTTCGTTCTTCTAGGTTAAACCGTTCGTTGACAGTAACAGTTTTAATTTTTAGGTTTCATTCTGTTTTCTCCTATAGGGATACATGTAGTTGGAACTCTAAATCAAACACGGTTTGTGCTAGCTTTTTGAAACTTGACACAATAAAGTATTTCCAAGTTCTATCTCTATGATTTGTCTCCTATTGATGTAGCCCTAGGCAGAGACTGGCGCAAATCACTTTCATAAAAAGGGGTTGCCAAGCTTCCCAAAACTACGAGTTTCCTGAAATCTCAGCACACATTTTTTCACCCAATCTTGATGACACTTTCAGGTAATGATCAGTACCCCAATCCCACTTGGCTCACCAAATTTCCTTCTTCTAGGTTAAACCATTCGTTGGTAGTAACAGTTTTAATTTTTAGGTTTCATTCTGTTTTCTCCTATATGGATACATGTAGTTGGAACTCTAAATCAAACACGGTTTGTGCTAGCTCTTTCAAACTTGACACAATAACGTAGTTCCAAGTTCTATCTCTATGGTTTGTTTCCTATTGATGTAGCCCTAAGCAGAGACTGGCGCAAATCACTTTCATGGAAAGGGGTTGCCAAGCTTCCAAAAAACTACGAGTTTCCTGAAATCTCAGCACACATTTTTTCAGGCAATCATGATGACACTTTCAGGTAATGATCACTAGCCCAATCCCACTTGGCTCCCCGAATTTCGTTCTTCTAGGTTAAACCGTTCGTTGGCAGTAACAGTTTTAATTTTTAGGTTTCACTCTGTTTTCTCCTATATGGATACATGTAGTTGGAACTCTAAATCAAACACTGTTTGTGCTAGCTCTTTCAAACTTGACACAATAAAGTAGTTCCATGTTCTATCTCTATGGTTTGTTTCCTATTGATGTAGCCCTAAGCAGAGACTGGCTCAAATCACTTTCATGGAAAGGGGTTGCCAAGCTTCCAAAAAACTACGAGTTTCCTGAAATCTCAGCACACATTTTTTCACCCAATCTTGATGAAACTTTCAGGTAATGATCAGTACGCCAATCCCATGTGGCTCACCAAATTTCGTTCTTCTAGGTTAAACCGTTCGTTGGCAGTAACAGTTATAATTTTTAGGTTTCACTGTTTTCTCCTATATGGATATATGTAGTTGGAACTCTAAGTCAAACACGGTTTGTGCTAGCTCTTTGAAACTTGACACAATAAAGTAGTTCCAAGTCCTATCTCTATGGTTTGTCTCCTATTGATGTAGCCCTAAGCAGAGACTGGCACAAATCACTTTCATGGAAAGGGGTTGGCAAGCTTCCAAAAAACTACGAGTTTCCTGAAATCTCAGCACACCTTTTTTCACCCAATCTTGATGACACTTTCAGGTAATGATCAATACCCCAATCCCACTTGGCTCCCCAAATTTCGTTCTTTTAGGTTAAACAGTTCGTTGGCAGTAACAGTTTAAATTTTTAGGTTTCACTCTGTTTTCTCCTATATGGATACATGTAGTTGGAACTCTAAATCAAACACGGTTTGGGCTAGCTCTTTGAAACTTGACACAATAAAGTAGTTCCAAGTTGTATCTCTATGGCTTGTTTCCTATTGATGTAGCCCTAAGCAGAGACCGGCGCAAATCACTTTCATGGAAAGGGGTTGCCAAGCTTCCAAAAAACTACGAGTTTCCTGAAATCTCAGCACATATTTTTTCACAATATCTTGATGACACTTTCAGGTAATGATCAGTACCCCAATCCCACTTGGCTCCCCGAATTTCGTTCTTCTAGTTTAAACAATTCGTTGGCAGTAACAGTTTTAATTTTTAGGTTTCACTCTGTTTTCTCCTATAGGGATACATGTAGTGGGAACTCTAAATCAAACACGGTTTGTGCTAGCTCTTTGAAACTTGACACAATAAAGTAGTTCCAAATTCTATCTCTACAGTTTGTTTCCTATAGATGTAGCACTAAGCAGAGACTGGCACAAATCACTTTCATGGAAATGGGTTGCCAAGCATCCAAAAAACTACGAATTTCCTGAAATCTCAGCACTCATTTTTTCACCCAATCTTGATGACACTTTCAGGTAATGATCAGTACCCCAATCCCACTTGGCTCACCAAATTTCCTTCTTCTAGGTTAAACCGTTCGTTGGCAGTCACAGTTTTAATTTTTAGGTTTCACTCTGTTTTCTCCTATATGGATACATGTAGTTGGAACTCTAAACCAAACACGGTTTGTGGTAGCTCTTTGAAACTTGACACAATAAAGTAGTTCCAAGTCCTATCTCTATGGTTTGTCTCCTATTGATGTAGCCCTAAGCAGAGACTGGCGCAAATCACTTTCATGGAAAGCAGTTGCGAAGCTTCCAAAAAATTACGAGTTTCCTGAAATCTCAGCACACATTTTTTCACCGATCTTGATGACACTTTCAGGTAATGATCAGTACCCCAATCCCACTTGGCTCACCAAATTTCGTTCTTCAAGGTTAAACCGTTCGTCGGTAGTAAAAGTTTTAATTTTTAGGTTTCACTCCCTTTTCTCCTATATGGATACATGTAGTTGGAACTCTCAATCAAACACGGTTTGTGCTAGCTCTTTGAAACTTCACACAATAAAGTAGGTCCAAGTTCTATCTCTATGGTTTGTTTCCTATTGATGTAGCCCTAAGCAGAGACCAGCACAAATCACTTTAATGGAAAGGGGTTGCCAACCTTCCAAAAAACTACGAGTTTCCTGAAATCTCAGCACACACTTTTTCACCCAATCTTGATGACACTTACAGGTAATGATCAGTACCCCAGTGCCACATGGCTCACCAAATTTCGTTCTAGGTTAAACCGTTCATTGGCAGTAACAGTTTTAATTTTTAGGTTTCACTCTGTTTTCTCCTATATGGATACATGTATTTGGAACTCTAAATCAAACACGGTTTGTGCTAGTTCTGTGAAACTTGACACAATAAAGTAGTTCCAAGTTCTATCTCTATGGTTTGTTTTCTATTGATGTAGCCCTAAGCAGAGACTGGCAAAAATCACTTTCATGGAAAGGGGTTTCCAAACTTCCAAAAAACTACGAGTTTCCTGAAATCTCAGCACACATTTTTTCACCCAATCTTGATGACACTTTCAGGTAATGATCAGTACCCCAGTCACACTTGGCTCACCAAATTTCGTTCTTCTAGGTTAAACCGTTCGTTGGCAGTCACAGTTTTAATTTTTAGGTTTCAATGTTTTCTCCTATATGGATACATGTAGTTGGATCTCTAAATCAAACATGGTTTGTGGAAGCTCTTTGACACTTGACTCAATAAAGTAGTTTCAAGTCCTATATCTATGGTTTGTCTCCTATTGATGTAGCCCTAAGCAGAGACTGGCGTAAATCACTTTCATGGAAAGGGGTTGCCAAGCTTCCAAAAAACTACGAGTTTCCTCACATCTCAGCACACATTTTTTCACCCAATCTTGATTACACATTCAGGTCATGATCAGTACCCCAATCCCACTTGGCTCACCAAATTTCCTTCTTCTAGGTTAAACTGTTCGTTGGCAGTAACAGTTTTAATTTTTAGGTTTCACTGTTTTCTCCTATATGTATACATGTAGTTGGAACTCTAAATCAAACACGGTTTGTGCTAGCTCTTTGAAACTTGACACAATAAAGTAGATCCAAGTACTATCTCTATGGTTTGTCTCCTATTAATGTAGCCCTAAGCAGAGACTGGCACAAATCACTTTCATGGAAAGGGATTGCCAAGCTTCCAAAAAACTACGAGTTTCCTGAAATCTCAGCACACATTTTTTCACCCAATCTTGATGACACTTTCAGGTAATGATCAGTACCCCAATCCCACTTGGCTCCTCGAATTTCGTTCTTCTAGGTTAAACCGTTCGTTGGCAGTAACAGTTTTAATTTTTAGGTTTCACTCTGTTTTCTCCTATATGGATACATGTAGTTGGAACTCTAAATCAAACACGGTTTGTGCTAGCTCTTGTAAACTTGACACAATAAAGTACTTCCATGTTCTGTCTCTATGGTTTGTTTCCTATTGATGTAGCCATAAGCAGAGACTGGCGCAAATCACTTTCATGGAAAGGGGTTGCCAAGCTTCCAAAAAACTATGAGTTTCCTGAAATCTCAACACACATGTTTTCACCCAATCTTGATGACACTTTCAGGTAATGATCAGTACCCCAATCCAACTTGGCTCCCCAAATTTCGTTCTTTTAGGTTAAACAGTTCGTTGGCAGTAACAGTTTTAATTTTTAGGTTTCACTCTGTTTTCTCCTATATGGATACATGTAGTTGGAACTCTAAATCAAACACGGTTTGTGCTAGCTCTTTGAAACTTGACACAATAAAGTAGTCCCAAGTTCTATCTCTATGGTTTGTTTCCTGTTGATGTAGACCTAAGCAGAGACCGGTGCAAATCACTTTAATGGAAAGGGGTTGCCAAGCTTCCAAAAAACTACGAGTTTCCTGAAATCTCAGCACACATATTTTCACCCAATCTTGATGACACTTTCAGGTAATGATCAGTACCCCAATCCCACTTGGCTCCCCAAATTACGTTCTTTTAGGTTAAACCATTCGTTGGCAGTAACAGTTTAAAATTTTAGGTTTCACTCTGTTTTCTCCTATATGGATACATGAAGTTGGAACTCTAAATCAAAGACGGTTTGTGCTAGCTCTTTGAATCTTGACACAAAAAAGTAGTTCCAAGTTGTATCTCTATGGCTTTTTTCCTATTGATGTAGCCCTAAGCAGAGACCGGCACAAATCACTTTCATGGAAAGGCGTTGCCAAGCTTACAAAAAACTACAAGTTTCCTGAAATCTCAGCACACATTTTTTCACCCATTCTTGATGACACTTTCAGGTAAGAATCAGTACCCCAATCCCACTTGGCTCCCCGAATTTCGTTATTCAAGGTTAAACCGTTCGTTGGCAGTAACAGTTTTAATTTTTAGGTTTCACTGTTTTCTTTTATATGGATACATGCCGTTGGAACTCTAAATCAAACACGGTTTGTGCTAGCTCTTTGAAACTTGACACAATAAAGTATTTCCAAGTTCTATCTCTGTGGTTTGTTTCCTATTGATGTAGCCCTAAGCAGAGACTGGCGCAAATCACTTTCATGGAAAGGGGTTGCCAAGCTTCCAAAAAACTACGAATTTCCTGAAATCTCAGCACACATTTTTTCACCCAATCTTGATGACACTTTCAGGTAATGATCAGTAATCCAATCCCACTTGGCTCACCAAATTTCTTTATTCTAGTTTAAAACATTCATTGGCAGTAACAGTTTTAATTTTTAGGTTTCACTCTGTTTTCTCCTATATGGATACATGTAGTCGGAACTCTAAATCAAACATGGTTTGTGCTAGCTTTTTGAATCTTGACACAATTAAGTAGTTCCAAGTTGTATCTCTATGGCTTTTTCATATTGATGTAGCCCTAAGCAGAGACTGGCGCAAATCACTTTCATGGAAAGGGGTTGCCAAGCTTCCAAAAAACTACGAGTTTCCTGAAATCTCAGCACACATTTTTTCACCCAATCTTGATGACACTTTCAGGTAATGATCAGTACCTCAATCCTACTTGGCTCCCCGAGTTTCGTTCTCCTAGGTTAAACCATTCGTTGGCAGTAACAGTTATAATTTTTAGGTTTCACTGTTTTCTCCTATATGGATACATGTAGTTGGAACTCTAAATCAAACACGGTTTGTGCTAGCTCTTTGAAACTTGACACAATAAAGTAGTTCCAAGTCCTATCTCTATGGTTTGTCTCCTATTGATGTAGCCCTAAGCAGAGACTGGCGCAAATCACTTTCATGGAAAGGGGTTGCCAAGCTTCCAAAAAACTACGAGTTTCCTGAAATCTCAGCACACATTTTTTCACCCAGTAATGATGACACTTTCAGGTAATGATCAGTACCCCAATCACACTTGGCTCACCAAATTTCCATCTTCTAGGTTAAACCGTTCGTTGGCAGAAACAGTTTTAATTTTTAGGTTTCACTCTTTTCTCCTATATGGATACATGTTGTTGGAACTCTAAATCAAACACGGTTTGTGCAAGCTCTTTGAAACTTGACACAATAAAGTAGTTCCTTGTTCTATCTCTATGGTTTGTTTCCTATTGATGTAGCCCTAAGCAGAGACTTGCACAAATCACTTTCATGGAAACAGGTTGCCAAGCTTCCAAAAAACTACGAGTTTCCTGAAATCTCAGCACACATTTTTTCACCCAATCTTGATGACACTTACAGGTAATGATCAGTACTCCAGTGCCACTTGGCTCACGAAATTTCTTTCTTCTAGGTTAAACCATTCGTTAGCAGTAACAGTTTAAATTTTTAGGTTTCACTCTGTTTTTTCCTATATGGATACATGTAGTTGGAACTCTAAGTCAAACACGGTTTGTGCTAGCTCTTTGAAATTTGACACAATAAAGTACTTCCAAGTTCTATCTCTATGGTTTGTATCCTATTGATGTAGACCTAAGCAGAGAGCGGCTCAAATCACTTTAATGGAAAGGGGTTGCCAAGCTTCCAAAAAACTATGAGTTTCCTGAAATCTCAGCACACATTTTTTTCACCCAATCTTGATGACACTTTCACGTAATGATCAGTACCCCAATCCCACTTGGCTCACCAAATTTCGTTATTCTAGTTTAAACCATTCGTTGGCAGTAACAGTTTTAATTTTTAGGTTTCACTCTGTTTTCTCCTATATGGATACATGTAGTTCGAACGCTAAATCAAACACGGTTTGTGCTAGCTCTTTGAAACTTGACACAATAAAGTAGTTCCAAGTCCTATCTCTATGGTTTGTCTCCTATTGATGTAGCCCTAAGCAGAGACTGGCGCAAATCACTTATATGGAAAGGAGTTCCAAGCTGCCAAAAAACTACGGGTTTCCTGAAATCTCAGCACACATTTTTTCACCCAATCTTCATGACACTTTCCGATAATGATCAGTACCCCGATCCCACTTGGCTCACCAAATTTCCTTCTTCTAGTTTAAACCGTTCGTTGGCAGTAACAGTTTTAATTTTTAGGTTTCACTCTGCTTTCTCCTATATGGATACATGTAGATGGAACCCTAAATCAAACACGGTTTGTGCTAGCTCTTTGAAACTTGACACAATAAAGTACTTCCAAGTTCTATCTCTATGGTTTGTTTCCTATTTATGTAGCCCTAAGCAGAGACTGGCGCAAATCACTTTCATGGAAAGGGGTTCCAAGCTTCCAAAATCTATGAGTTTCCTGAAATATCAGCACACATTTTTTCAGCCAATCTTGATGAAACTTTCAGGTATTGATCAGTACCCCAATCGCACTTGGCTCACCAAATTTCGTTCTTCTAGTTTAAACCGTTCGTTGGCAGTAACAGTTAAAATTTTTAGGTTTCACTGTTTTCTCCTATATGGATACATGTAGTTGGAACTCTAAATCAAACACGGTTTGTGCTAGCTCTTTGAAACTTGACACAATAAAGTAGTTCCAAGTCCCATCTCTATGGTTTGTCTCCTATTGATGTAGCCCTAAGCAGAGACTGGAGCAAATCACTTTCATGGAAAGGGGTTGCCAAGCTTCCAAAAAACTACGACTTTCCTTAAATCTCAGCACACATTTTTTCACCCAATCTTGATGACACTTTCAGGTAATGATCAGTACCCCAATCCCACTTGGCTCACCAAATTTCGTTCTTCAAGGTTAAACCGTTCGTTGGTAGTAACAGTTTTAATTTTTTAAGTTTCACTCTGTTTCTCCTATATGGATACATGTAGTTGGAAATCTAAATCAAACAGGGTTTGTGCTAGCTCTTTGAAACTTGACACAATAAAGTAGTTCCAAATTCTATCTCTATGGTTTGTTTCCTATTGATGTAGCCCTAAGCAGAGACTTGCGCAAATCACTTTCATAAAATGGGGTTGCCAAGCTTCCAAAAAACTACGACTTTCCTGAAATCTCAGCACACATTTTTTCACCCAATCTTGATGACACTTTCAGGTAATGATCAGTACCCCAGTCACACTTGGCTCACCAAATTTCGTTCTTCTAGGTTAAACCGTTCGTTGGCAGTCATAGTTTTAGTTTTTAGGTTTCAATGTTTTCTCCTATATGGATACATGTAGTTGGATCTCTAAATCAAACATGGTTTGTGGAAGCGCTTTGACACTTGACTCAATAAAGTAGTTTCAAGTCCTATATCTATGGTTTGTCTCCTATTGATGTAGCCCTAAGCAGAGACTGGCGTAAATCACTTTCATGGAAAGGGGTTGCCAAGCTTCCAAAAAACTACGAGTTTCCTCACATCTCAGCACACATTTTTTCACCCAATCTTGATTACACATTCAGGTCATGATCAGTACCCCAATCCCACTTGGCTCACCAAATTTCCTTCTTCTAGGTTAAACTGTTCGTTGGCAGTAACAGTTTTAATTTTTAGGTTTCACTGTTTTCTCCTATATGTATACATGTAGTTGGAACTCTAAATCAAACACGGTTTGTGCTAGCTCTTTGAAACTTGACACAATAAAGGAGATCCAAGTACTATCTCTATGGTTTGTCTCCTATTAATGTAGCCCTAACCAGAGACTGGCACAAATCACTTTCATGGAAAGGGGTTGCCAAGCTTCCAAAAAACTACGAGTTTCCTGAAATCTCAGCACACATTTTTTCACCCAATCTTGATGACACTTTAAGGTAATGATCAGTACCCCAATCCCACTTGGCTCCCCTATTTTCGTTCTTCTAGGTTAAACCGTTCGTTGGCAGTAACAGTTATAAATTTTAGGTTTCACTCCGTTTTCTCCTATATGGATATATGTCGTTGGAACTCTAAATCAAACACGGTATGTGCTAACTCTTTGAAACTTGACACAATAAAGAAGTTCCAAGATGTATCTCTATGGCTTGTTTCCTATTGATGTAGCCCTAAGCAGAGACCGGCGCAAATCACTTTCATGGAAAAAAGTTGCCAAGCTTCAAAAAACTACGAGTTTCCTGAAATCTCAGCACACATTTTTTCACCCAATCTTGATGACACTTTCAGGTAATGATCAGTACCCCAATCCCACTTGGCTCACCGAATTTCGTTCTTCTAGGTTAAACCGTTCGTTGTCAGTAACAGTTTTAATTTTTAGGTTTCACTCTGTTTTCTCCTATATGGATACATGTATTTGGAACTCTAAATCAAACACGGTTTGTGGTAGCTCTTTGAAACTTGACACAATAAAGTAGTTCCAAGTCCTATCTCTATGGTTTGTCTCCTATCGATGTAGCCCTAAGCAGAGACTGGCGCAAATCACTTTCATGGAAAGCAGTTGCCAAGCTTCCAAAAAACTACGAGTTTCCTGAAATCTCAGCACACATTTTTTCACCGATCTTGATGACACTTTCAGGTAATGATCAGTACCACAATCCCACTTGGCTCACCAAATTTCGTTCTTCAAGGTTAAACCGTTCGTCGGTAGTAAAAGTTTTAATTTTTAGGTTTCACTCCCTTTTCTCCTATATGGATACATGTAGTTGGAACTCTCAATCAAACACGGTTTGTACTAGCTCTTTGAAACTTGACACAATAAAGTAGGTCCAAGTTCTATCTCTATGGTTTGTTTCCTGTTGATGTAGCCCTAAGCAGAGACCAGCACAAATCACTTTAATGGAAAGGGGTTGCCAACCTTCCAAAAAACTACGAGTTTCCTGAAATCTCAGCACACACTTTTTCACCCAATCTTGATGACACTTACAGGTAATGATCAGTACCCCAGTGCCACATGGCTCACCAAATTTCGTTCTAGGTTAAACCGTTCGTTGGCAGTAACAGTTTTAATTTTTAGGTTTCACTCTGTTTTCTCCTATATGGATACATGTATTTGGAACTCTAAATCAAACACGGTTTGTGCTAGTTCTGTGAAACTTGACACAATAAAGTAGTTCCAAGTTCTATCTCTATGGTTTGTTTTCTATTGATGTAGCCCTAAGCAGAGACTGGCAAAAATCACTTTCATGGAAAGGGGTTGCCAAGCTTCCAAAAAACTACGAGTTTCCTTAAATCTCAGCACACATTTTTTCACCCAATCTTGATGACACTTTCAGGTAATGATCAGTACCCCAATCCCACTTGGCTCACCAAATTTCGTTCTTCAAGTTTAAACCGTTCGTTGGTAGTAACAGTTTTAATTTTTTAGGTTTCACTCTGTTTCTCCTATATGGATACATGTAGTTGGAAATCTAAATCAAACAGGGTTTGTGCTAGCTCTTTGAAACTTGACACAATAAAGTAGTTCCAAATTCTATCTCTATGGTTTGATTCCTATTGATGTAGCCCTAAGCAGAGACTGGCACAAATCACTTTCATAAAAAGGGGTTGCCAAGCTTCCAAAAAACTACGACTTTCCTGAAATCTCAGCACACATTTTTTCACCCAATCTTGATGACACTTTCAGGTAATGATCAGTACCCCAGTCACACTTGGCTCACCAAATTTCGTTCTTCTAGGTTAAACCGTTCGTTGGCAGTCACAGTTTTAATTTTTAGGTTTCAATGTTTTCTCCTATATGGATACATGTAGTTGGATCTCTAAATCAAACATGGTTTGTGGAAGCTCTTTGACACTTGACTCAATAAAGTAGTTTCAAGTCCTATATCTATGGTTTGTCTCCTATTGATGTAGCCCTAAGCAGAGACTGGCGTAAATCACTTTCATGGAAAGGGGTTGCCAAGCTTCCAAAAAACTACGAGTTTCCTCACATCTCAGCACACATTTTTTCACCCAATCTTGATTACACATTCAGGTCATGATCAGTAACCCAATCCCACTTGGCTCACCAAATTTCCTTCTTCTAGGTTAAACCGTTCGTTGGCAGTAACAGTTTTAATTTTTAGGTTTCACTATGTTTTCTCCTATATGGATACATGTAGTTGGAACTCTAAATCAAACACGGTTTGTGCTAGCTCTTGTAAACTTGACACAATAAAGTACTTCCATGTTCTGTCTCTATGGTTTGTTTCCTATTGATGTAGCCATAAGCAGAGACTGGCGCAAATCACTTTCATGGAAAGGGGTTGCCAAGCTTCCAAAAAACTATGAGTTTCCTGAAATCTCTGCACACATGTTTTCACCCAATCTTGATGACACTTTCAGGTAATGATCAGTACCCCAATCCAACTTGGCTCCCCAAATTTCGTTCTTTTAGGTTAAACAGTTCGTTGGCAGTAACAGTTTCAATTTTTAGGTTTCACTCTGTTTTCTCCTATATGGATACATGTAGTTGGAACTCTAAATCAAACACGGTTTGTGCTAGCTCTTTCAAACTTGACACAATAATTTAGTTCCAAGTTCTATCTCTATGGTTTGTTTCCTATTGATGTAGCCCTAAGCAGAGACTGGCGCAAATCACTTTAATGGAAAGGGGTTGCCAAGCTTCCAAAAAACTACGAGTTTCCTGAAATCTCAGCACACATTTTTTCACCCAATCTTGATGACACTTTCAGGTAATGATCACTAGCCCAATCCCACTTGGCTCCCCGAATTTCGTTCTTCTAGGTTAAACCGTTCGTTGGCAGTAACAGTTTTAATTTTTAGGTTTCACTCTGTTTTCTCCTATATGGATACTTGTAGTTGGAACTCTAAATCAAACACTGTTTGTGCTAGCTCTTTCAAACTTGACACAATAAAGTAGTTCCATGTTCTATCTCTATGGTTTGTTTCATATTGATGTAGCCCTAAGCAGAGACTGGCGCAAATCACTTTCATGGAAAGGGGTTGCCAAGCTTCCAAAAAACTACGAGTTTCCTGAAATCTCAGCACACATTTTTTCACCCAATCTTGATGAAACTTTCAGGTAATGATCAGTACGCCAATCCCAATTGGCTCACCAAATTTCCTTCTTCTAGGTTAAACCGTTCGTTGGCAGTCACAGTTTTAATTTTTAGGTTTCACTGTTTTCTCCTATATGGATACATGTAGTTGGAACGCTAAATCAAACACAGTTTGTGCTATCTCCTTGAAACTTGACACAATAAAGTAGTTCCAAGTCCTATCTCTGTGGTTTGTCTCCTATTGATGTAGCCCTAAGCAGAGACTGGCGCAAATCACTTTAATGGAAAGGGGTTGCCAAGCTTCCAAAAAACTACGAGTTTCCTGAAATCTCAGCACACATTTTTTCACCCAATCTTGATGACACTTTCAGGTAATGATCAGTACCCCAGTTTCACTTGGCTCCCCGAATTTCGTTCTTCCATGTTAAACCGTTCGTTGGCAGAAAGACTTTTAATTTTTAGGTTTCACTCTGTTTTCTTCTATATGGATACATGTAGTTGGAACTCTAAATCAAAAACGGTTTGTGCTAGCTCTTTGAAACTTGACACAATATTGTAGTTCCAATTTGTATCTATATGGCTTGTTTCCTATTGATGTAGCCTTAAGCAGAGACCGGTGCAAATCACTTTCATTGAAAGGGGTTGCCAAGCTTCCAAAAAACTACGAGTTTCCTGACATCTCAGCACATTTTTTTTCACCCAAACTTGATGACACTTTCAGGTAATGATCAGTACCCCAATCCCACTTGGCTCACCAAATTTTGTTCTTCTAGGTTAAACCGTTCGTTGGCAGTAACAGTTTTAATTTTTTGGTTTCACTCTGTCTTCTCCTATATAGATACATGTAGTTGGAACTCTAAATCAAATACGGTTTGTGCTAGCTCTTTGAAACTTGACACTGTAAAGTAGTTCCAAGTTCTATCTCTATGTTTTTTTTTCCTATTGATGTAGCCCTAAGCAGAGACTGGCACAAATCACTTTCAGGAAAAGGGTTGCCAAGCTTTTAAAAATCTACGAGTTTCCTGAAATCTCAGCACACATTTTTTCACCCAATCTTGATGACACTTTCAGGTAATGATCAGTACCCCAATCCCACTTGGCTCACCGAATTTCGTTCTTCTAGGTTAAACCGTTCGTTGTCAGTAACAGTTTTAATTTTTAGGTTTCACTCTGTTTTCTCCTATATGGATACATGTATTTGGAACTCTAAATCAAACACGGTTTGTGGTAGCTCTTTGAAACTTGACACAATAAAGTAGTTCCAAGTCCTATCTCTATGGTTTGTCTCCTATTGATGTAGCCCTAAGCAGAGACTGGCGCAAATCACTTTCATGGAAAGCAGTTGCCAAGCTTCCAAAAAACTACGAGTTTCCTGAAATCTCAGCACACATTTTTTCACCGATCTTGATGACACTTTCAGGTAATGATCAGTACCACAATCCCACTTGGCTCACCAAATTTCGTTCTTCAAGGTTAAACCGTTCGTCGGTAGTAAAAGTTTTAATTTTTAGGTTTCACTCTGTTTTCTCCTATATGGATACATGTAGTTGGAACTCTCAATCAAACACGGTTTGTACTAGCTCTTTGAAACTTGACACAATAAAGTAGGTCCAAGTTCTATCTCTATGGTTTGTTTCCTGTTGATGTAGCCCTAAGCAGAGACCAGCACAAATCACTTTAATGGAAAGGGGTTGCCAACCTTCCAAAAAACTACGAGTTTCCTGAAATCTCAGCACACACTTTTTCACCCAATCTTGATGACACTTACAGGTAATGATCAGTACCCCAGTGCCACATGGCTCACCAAATTTCGTTCTAGGTTAAACCGTTCGTTGGCAGTAACAGTTTTAATTTTTAGGTTTCACTCTGTTTTCTCCTATATGGATACATGTATTTGGAACTCTAAATCAAACACGGTTTGTGCTAGTTCTGTGAAACTTGACACAATAAAGTAGTTCCAAGTTCTATCTCTATGGTTTGTTTTCTATTGATGTAGCCCTAAGCAGAGACTGGCAAAAATCACTTTCATGGAAAGGGGTTTCCAAACTTCCAAAAAACTACGAGTTTCCTGAAATCTCAGCACACATTTTTTCACCCAAACTTGATGACACTTTCAGGTAATGATCAGTACCCCAATCCCACTTGGCTCACCAAATTTTGTTTTTCTAGGTTAAACCGTTCCTTGGCAGTAACAGTTTTAATTTTTAGGTTTCACTCTGTTTTCTCCTATATGGATACATGTAGTTGGAACTCTAAATCAAACACGGTTTGTGCTAGCTCTTTGAAACTTGACACAATAAAGTAGTTCCAAGTCCCATCTCTATGGTTTGTCTCCTATTGATGTAGCCCTAAGCAGAGACTGGAGCAAATCACTTTCATGGAAAGGGGTTGCCAAGCTTCCAAAAAACTACGAGTTTCCTTAAATCTCAGCACACATTTTTTCACCCAATCTTGATGACACTTTCAGGTAATGATCAGTACCCCAATCCCACTTGGCTCACCAAATTTCGTTCTTCAAGTTTAAACCGTTCGTTGGTAGTAACAGTTTTAATTTTTTAGGTTTCACTCTGTTTCTCCTATATGGATACATGTAGTTGGAAATCTAAATCAAACAGGGTTTGTGCTAGCTCTTTGAAACTTGACACAATAAAGTAGTTCCAAATTCTATCTCTATGGTTTGTTTCCTATTGATGTAGCCCTAAGCAGAGACTGGCACAAATCACTTTCATAAAAAGGGGTTGCCAAGCTTCCAAAAAACTACGAGTTTCCTGAAATCTCAGCACACATTTTTTCACCCAATCTTGATGACACTTTCAGGTAATGATCAGTACCCCAGTCACACTTGGCTCACCAAATTTCGTTCTTCTAGGTTAAACCGTTCGTTGGCAGTCACAGTTTTAATTTTTAGGTTTCAATGTTTTCTCCTATATGGATACATGTAGTTGGATCTCTAAATCAAACATGGTTTGTGGAAGCTCTTTGACACTTGACTCAATAAAGTAGTTTCAAGTCCTATATCTATGGTTTGTCTCCTATTGATGTAGCCCTAAGCAGAGACTGGCGTAAATCACTTTCATGGAAAGGGGTTGCCAAGCTTCCAAAAAACTACGAGTTTCCTCACATCTCAGCACACATTTTTTCACCCAATCTTGATTACACATTCAGGTCATGATCAGTACCCCAATCCCACTTGGCTCACCAAATTTCCTTCTTCTAGGTTAAACCGTTCGTTGGCAGTAACAGTTTTAATTTTTAGGTTTCACTATGTTTTCTCCTATATGGATACATGTAGTTGGAACTCTAAATCAAACACGGTTTGTGCTAGCTCTTGTAAACTTGACACAATAAAGTACTTCCATGTTCTGTCTCTATGGTTTGTTTCCTATTGATGTAGCCATAAGCAGAGACTGGCGCAAATCACTTTCATGGAAAGGGGTTGCCAAGCTTCCAAAAAACTATGAGTTTCCTGAAATCTCTGCACACATGTTTTCACCCAATCTTGATGACACTTTCAGGTAATGATCAGTACCCCAATCCAACTTGGCTCCCCAAATTTCGTTCTTTTAGGTTAAACAGTTCGTTGGCAGTAACAGTTTCAATTTTTAGGTTTCACTCTGTTTTCTCCTATATGGATACATGTAGTTGGAACTCTAAATCAAACACGGTTTGTGCTAGCTCTTTCAAACTTGACACAATAACGTAGTTCCAAGTTCTATCTCTATGGTTTGTTTCCTATTGATGTAGCCCTAAGCAGAGACTGGCGCAAATCACTTTAATGGAAAGGGGTTGCCAAGCTTCCAAAAAACTACGAGTTTCCTGAAATCTCAGCACACATTTTTTCACCCAATCTTGATGACACTTTCAGGTAATGATCACTAGCCCAATCCCACTTGGCTCCCCGAATTTCGTTCTTCTAGGTTAAACCGTTCGTTGGCAGTAACAGTTTTAATTTTTAGGTTTCACTCTGTTTTCTCCTATATGGATACTTGTAGTTGGAACTCTAAATCAAACACTGTTTGTGCTAGCTCTTTCAAACTTGACACAATAAAGTAGTTCCATGTTCTATCTCTATGGTTTGTTTCATATTGATGTAGCCCTAAGCAGAGACTGGCGCAAATCACTTTCATGGAAAGGGGTTGCCAAGCTTCCAAAAAACTACGAGTTTCCTGAAATCTCAGCACACATTTTTTCACCCAATCTTGATGAAATTTTCAGGTAATGATCAGTACTCCAATCCCAATTGGCTCACCAAATTTCCTTCTTCTAGGTTAAACCGTTCGTTGGCAGTCACAGTTTTAATTTTTAGGTTTCACTGTTTTCTCCTATATGGATACATGTAGTTGGAACTCTAAATCAAACACAGTTTGTGCTATCTCCTTGAAACTTGACACAATAAAGTAGTTCCAAGTCCTATCTCTGTGGTTTGTCTCCTATTGATGTAGCCCTAAGCAGAGACTGGCGCAAATCACTTTAATGGAAAGGGGTTGCCAAGCTTCCAAAAAACTACAAATTTCCTGAAATCTCACCACACATTTTTTCACCCAATCTTGATGACACTTTCAGGTAATGATCACTAGCCCAATCCCACTTGGCTCCCCGAATTTCCTTCTTCTAGGTTAAACCGTTCGTTGGCAGTAACAGTTTTAATTTTTAGGTTTCACTCTGTTTTCTCCTATAGGGATACATGTAGTTGGAACACTAAATCAAACAGGGTTTGTGCTAGCTTTTTGAAACTTGACACAATAAAGTATTTCCAAGTTCTATCTCTATGGTTTGTCTCCTATTGATGTAGCCCTAGGCAGAGACTGGCGCAAATCACTTTCATAAAAAGGGGTTGCCAAGCTTCCAAAAAACTACGAGTTTCCTGAAATCTCAGCACACATTTTTTCACCCAATCTTGATGACACTTTCAGGTAATGATCAGTACCCCAATCCCACTTGGCTCCCCGAATTTCGTTCTTCTAGGTTAAACCGTTCGTTGGCAGTAACAGTTTTAATTTTTAGGTTTCACTCTGTTTTCTCCTATATGGATACATGTAGTTGGAACTCTAAATCAAACACGGTTTGTGCTAGCTCTTGTAAACTTGACACAATAAAGTACTTCCATGTTCTGTCTCTATGGTTTGTTTCCTATTGATGTAGCCATAAGCAGAGACTGGCGCAAATCACTTTCATGGAAAGGGGTTGCCAAGCTTCCAAAAAACTATGAGTTTCCTGAAATCTCTGCACACATGTTTTCACCCAATCTTGATGACACTTTCAGGTAATGATCAGTACCCCAATCCAACTTGGCTCCCCAAATTTCGTTCTTTTAGGTTAAACAGTTCGTTGGCAGTAACAGTTTCAATTTTTAGGTTTCACTCTGTTTTCTCCTATATGGATACATGTAGTTGGAACTCTAAATCAAACACGGTTTGTGCTAGCTCTTTCAAACTTGACACAATAACGTAGTTCCAAGTTCTATCTCTATGGTTTGTTTCCTATTGATGTAGCCCTAAGCAGAGACTGGCGCAAATCACTTTAATGGAAAGGGGTTGCCAAGCTTCCAAAAAACTACGAGTTTCCTGAAATCTCAGCACACATTTTTTCACCCAATCTTGATGACACTTTCAGGTAATGATCAGTACCCCAGTTTCACTTGGCTCCCCGAATTTCGTTCTTCCATGTTAAACCGTTCGTTGGCAGAAAGACTTTTAATTTTTAGGTTTCACTCTGTTTTCTTCTATATGGATACATGTAGTTGGAACTCTAAATCAAAAACGGTTTGTGCTAGCTCTTTGAAACTTGACACAATATTGTAGTTCCAATTTGTATCTATATGGCTTGTTTCCTATTGATGTAGCCTTAAGCAGAGACCGGTGCAAATCACTTTCATTGAAAGGGGTTGCCAAGCTTCCAAAAAACTACGAGTTTCCTGACATCTCAGCACATTTTTTTTCACCCAAACTTGATGACACTTTCAGGTAATGATCAGTACCCCAATCCCACTTGGCTCACCAAATTTTGTTCTTCTAGGTTAAACCGTTCGTTGGCAGTAACAGTTTTAATTTTTTGGTTTCACTCTGTCTTCTCCTATATGGATACATGTAGTTGGAACTCTAAATCAAATACGGTTTGTGCTAGCTCTTTGAAACTTGACACTGTAAAGTAGTTCCAAGTTCTATCTCTATGTTTTTTTTTCCTATTGATGTAGCCCTAAGCAGAGACTGGCACAAATCACTTTCAGGAAAAGGGTTGCCAAGCTTTTAAAAATCTACGAGTTTCCTGAAATCTCAGCACACATATTTTCACCCAAACTTGATGACACTTTCAGGTAATGATCAGTACCCCTATCCCACTAGGCTCCCCAAATTTTGTTCTTCTAGTTTAAAACGTTCGTTGGCAGTAACAGTTTTAATTTTTAGGTTTCACTCTGTTTTCTCCTATATGGATACATGTATTTGGAACTCTAAATCAAACACGGTTTGTGCTAGTTCTGTGAAACTTGACACAATAAAGTAGTTCCAAGTTCTATCTCTATGGTTTGTTTTCTATTGATGTAGCCCTAAGCAGAGACTGGCAAAAATCACTTTCATGGAAAGGGGTTTCCAAACTTCCAAAAAACTACGAGTTTCCTGAAATCTCAGCACACATTTTTTCACCCAAACTTGATGACACTTTCAGGTAATGATCAGTACCCCAATCCCACTTGGCTCACCAAATTTTGTTTTTCTAGGTTAAACCGTTCCTTGGCAGTAACAGTTTTAATTTTTAGGTTTCACTCTGTTTTCTCCTATATGGATACATGTAGTTGGAACTCTAAATCAAACACGGTTTGTGCTAGCTCTTTGAAACTTGACACAATAAAGTAGTTCCAAGTCCCATCTCTATGGTTTGTCTCCTATTGATGTAGCCCTAAGCAGAGACTGGAGCAAATCACTTTCATGGAAAGGGGTTGCCAAGCTTCCAAAAAACTACGAGTTTCCTTAAATCTCAGCACACATTTTTTCACCCAATCTTGATGACACTTTCAGGTAATGATCAGTACCCCAATCCCACTTGGCTCACCAAATTTCGTTCTTCAAGTTTAAACCGTTCGTTGGTAGTAACAGTTTTAATTTTTTAGGTTTCACTCTGTTTCTCCTATATGGATACATGTAGTTGGAAATCTAAATCAAACAGGGTTTGTGCTAGCTCTTTGAAACTTGACACAATAAAGTAGTTCCAAATTCTATCTCTATGGTTTGTTTCCTATTGATGTAGCCCTAAGCAGAGACTGGCACAAATCACTTTCATAAAAAGGGGTTGCCAAGCTTCCAAAAAACTACGAGTTTCCTGAAATCTCAGCACACATTTTTTCACCCAATCTTGATGACACTTTCAGGTAATGATCAGTACCCCAGTCACACTTGGCTCACCAAATTTCGTTCTTCTAGGTTAAACCGTTCGTTGGCAGTCACAGTTTTAATTTTTAGGTTTCAATGTTTTCTCCTATATGGATACATGTAGTTGGATCTCTAAATCAAACATGGTTTGTGGAAGCTCTTTGACACTTGACTCAATAAAGTAGTTTCAAGTCCTATATCTATGGTTTGTCTCCTATTGATGTAGCCCTAAGCAGAGACTGGCGTAAATCACTTTCATGGAAAGGGGTTGCCAAGCTTCCAAAAAACTACGAGTTTCCTCACATCTCAGCACACATTTTTTCACCCAATCTTGATTACACATTCAGGTCATGATCAGTACCCCAATCCCACTTGGCTCACCAAATTTCCTTCTTCTAGGTTAAACCGTTCGTTGGCAGTAACAGTTTTAATTTTTAGGTTTCACTATGTTTTCTCCTATATGGATACATGTAGTTGGAACTCTAAATCAAACACGGTTTGTGCTAGCTCTTGTAAACTTGACACAATAAAGTACTTCCATGTTCTGTCTCTATGGTTTGTTTCCTATTGATGTAGCCATAAGCAGAGACTGGCGCAAATCACTTTCATGGAAAGGGGTTGCCAAGCTTCCAAAAAACTATGAGTTTCCTGAAATCTCTGCACACATGTTTTCACCCAATCTTGATGACACTTTCAGGTAATGATCAGTACCCCAATCCAACTTGGCTCCCCAAATTTCGTTCTTTTAGGTTAAACAGTTCGTTGGCAGTAACAGTTTCAATTTTTAGGTTTCACTCTGTTTTCTCCTATATGGATACATGTAGTTGGAACTCTAAATCAAACACGGTTTGTGCTAGCTCTTTCAAACTTGACACAATAACGTAGTTCCAAGTTCTATCTCTATGGTTTGTTTCCTATTGATGTAGCCCTAAGCAGAGACTGGCGCAAATCACTTTAATGGAAAGGGGTTGCCAAGCTTCCAAAAAACTACGAGTTTCCTGAAATCTCAGCACACATTTTTTCACCCAATCTTGATGACACTTTCAGGTAATGATCACTAGCCCAATCCCACTTGGCTCCCCGAATTTCGTTCTTCTAGGTTAAACCGTTCGTTGGCAGTAACAGTTTTAATTTTTAGGTTTCACTCTGTTTTCTCCTATATGGATACTTGTAGTTGGAACTCTAAATCAAACACTGTTTGTGCTAGCTCTTTCAAACTTGACACAATAAAGTAGTTCCATGTTCTATCTCTATGGTTTGTTTCATATTGATGTAGCCCTAAGCAGAGACTGGCGCAAATCACTTTCATGGAAAGGGGTTGCCAAGCTTCCAAAAAACTACGAGTTTCCTGAAATCTCAGCACACATTTTTTCACCCAATCTTGATGAAATTTTCAGGTAATGATCAGTACTCCAATCCCAATTGGCTCACCAAATTTCCTTCTTCTAGGTTAAACCGTTCGTTGGCAGTCACAGTTTTAATTTTTAGGTTTCACTGTTTTCTCCTATATGGATACATGTAGTTGGAACTCTAAATCAAACACAGTTTGTGCTATCTCCTTGAAACTTGACACAATAAAGTAGTTCCAAGTCCTATCTCTGTGGTTTGTCTCCTATTGATGTAGCCCTAAGCAGAGACTGGCGCAAATCACTTTAATGGAAAGGGGTTGCCAAGCTTCCAAAAAACTACAAATTTCCTGAAATCTCACCACACATTTTTTCACCCAATCTTGATGACACTTTCAGGTAATGATCACTAGCCCAATCCCACTTGGCTCCCCGAATTTCCTTCTTCTAGGTTAAACCGTTCGTTGGCAGTAACAGTTTTAATTTTTAGGTTTCACTCTGTTTTCTCCTATAGGGATACATGTAGTTGGAACACTAAATCAAACAGGGTTTGTGCTAGCTTTTTGAAACTTGACACAATAAAGTATTTCCAAGTTCTATCTCTATGGTTTGTCTCCTATTGATGTAGCCCTAGGCAGAGACTGGCGCAAATCACTTTCATAAAAAGGGGTTGCCAAGCTTCCAAAAAACTACGAGTTTCCTGAAATCTCAGCACACATTTTTTCACCCAATCTTGATGACACTTTCAGGTAATGATCAGTACCCCAATCCCACTTGGCTCCCCGAATTTCGTTCTTCTAGGTTAAACCGTTCGTTGGCAGTAACAGTTTTAATTTTTAGGTTTCACTCTGTTTTCTCCTATATGGATACATGTAGTTGGAACTCTAAATCAAACACGGTTTGTGCTAGCTCTTGTAAACTTGACACAATAAAGTACTTCCATGTTCTGTCTCTATGGTTTGTTTCCTATTGATGTAGCCATAAGCAGAGACTGGCGCAAATCACTTTCATGGAAAGGGGTTGCCAAGCTTCCAAAAAACTATGAGTTTCCTGAAATCTCTGCACACATGTTTTCACCCAATCTTGATGACACTTTCAGGTAATGATCAGTACCCCAATCCAACTTGGCTCCCCAAATTTCGTTCTTTTAGGTTAAACAGTTCGTTGGCAGTAACAGTTTCAATTTTTAGGTTTCACTCTGTTTTCTCCTATATGGATACATGTAGTTGGAACTCTAAATCAAACACGGTTTGTGCTAGCTCTTTCAAACTTGACACAATAACGTAGTTCCAAGTTCTATCTCTATGGTTTGTTTCCTATTGATGTAGCCCTAAGCAGAGACTGGCGCAAATCACTTTAATGGAAAGGGGTTGCCAAGCTTCCAAAAAACTACGAGTTTCCTGAAATCTCAGCACACATTTTTTCACCCAATCTTGATGACACTTTCAGGTAATGATCAGTACCCCAGTTTCACTTGGCTCCCCGAATTTCGTTCTTCCATGTTAAACCGTTCGTTGGCAGAAAGACTTTTAATTTTTAGGTTTCACTCTGTTTTCTTCTATATGGATACATGTAGTTGGAACTCTAAATCAAAAACGGTTTGTGCTAGCTCTTTGAAACTTGACACAATATTGTAGTTCCAATTTGTATCTATATGGCTTGTTTCCTATTGATGTAGCCTTAAGCAGAGACCGGTGCAAATCACTTTCATTGAAAGGGGTTGCCAAGCTTCCAAAAAACTACGAGTTTCCTGACATCTCAGCACATTTTTTTTCACCCAAACTTGATGACACTTTCAGGTAATGATCAGTACCCCAATCCCACTTGGCTCACCAAATTTTGTTCTTCTAGGTTAAACCGTTCGTTGGCAGTAACAGTTTTAATTTTTTGGTTTCACTCTGTCTTCTCCTATATGGATACATGTAGTTGGAACTCTAAATCAAATACGGTTTGTGCTAGCTCTTTGAAACTTGACACTGTAAAGTAGTTCCAAGTTCTATCTCTATGTTTTTTTTTCCTATTGATGTAGCCCTAAGCAGAGACTGGCACAAATCACTTTCAGGAAAAGGGTTGCCAAGCTTTTAAAAATCTACGAGTTTCCTGAAATCTCAGCACACATATTTTCACCCAAACTTGATGACACTTTCAGGTAATGATCAGTACCCCTATCCCACTAGGCTCCCCAAATTTTGTTCTTCTAGTTTAAAACGTTCGTTGGCAGTAACAGTTTTAATTTTTAGGTTTCACTCTGTTTTCTCCTATATGGATACATGTAGTTGGAACTCTAAATGAAACACGGTTTGTGCTAGCTCTTGAAACTTGACACCATAAAATAGTTCCAAGTTCTATCTCTATGGTTTGTTTCCTATTGATGTAGCCCTAAGCAGAGACTGGCGCAAATCACTTTCATGGAAAGGGGTTTCCAAGCTTCCAAAAAACTACGAGTTTCCTTAAATGTCAGCACACATTTTTTCACCCAATCTTGATGACACTTTCAGGTAATGATCAGTACCCCAATCCCACTTGGCTCACCAAATTTCGTTCTTCAAGATTAAACCATTCGTTGGTAGTAACAGTTTTAATTTTTAGTTTACACTCTGTTTTCTCCTATATGGATACAAGTAGTTGGAACTCTAAATCAACATGGGTTTGTGCTAGCTCTTTGAAACTTGACACAATATAATAGTTCCAATTCCTATCTCTATGGTTTGTTTTTTATTGATGCAGACCTAAGCAGAGACTGGCGCAAATCACTTTCATGGAAAGGGGTGCCAAGCTTCCAAAATCTACGAGTTTCCTGAAATCTCAGCACACATTTTTTCACCCAATCTTGATGACACTTTCAGGTAATGATCAGTACCCCAATCCCACTTGGCTCCACGAATTTCATTCTTCTAGGTTAAACCGTTCGTTGGCAGTAACAGTTTTAATTTTTAGGTTTCACTCTGTTTTACCTATATGGTTACATGTAGTTGGAACTCTAAATCAAACACGGTTTGTGCTAGCTCTTTGAAACTTGACACAATAAAGTAGTTCCAAGTTCTATCTCTATGGTTTGTTTCCTATTGATGTAGCGCTAAGCTGAGACTGGCGCAAATCACTTTCATGGAAATGGGTTGCGAAGCTTCCAAAAAACTACGAGTTTCCTGAAATCTTAACACACATTTTTTCACCCAAACTTAATGGCACTTACAGGTAATGATCAGTACCGCAATGCCACTTGGCTCACCAAATTTCGTTCTTCTAGGTTAAACCATTCGTTGGCAGTAACAGTTTTAATTTTTAGGTTTCACTCTGTTTTCTCCTATATGGATACATGTTGTTGGAAGTCTAAATCAAACACGGTTTGTGCTAGCTCTTTGAAACTTGAAACAATAAAGTAGTTCCAAGTTCTATCTCTATGGTTTGTTTTCTATTGATGTAGCCCTAAGCAGAGACCGGCGCAAATCACTTTCATGTGAAGGGGTTGCCAAGCTTCCAAAAAACTATGAGTTTCCTGAAATCTCAGCACACATTTTTTCTCCCAATCTTGATAACACTTACAGGTCATAATCCGTACCCCAATGCCACTTGGCTCACCAAATTTCGTTCTTCTAGGTTAAACCGTTCCTTGGCAGTAACAGTTTTAATTTTTAGGTTTCACTCTGTTTTCTCCTATATGGATACCTGTAGTTGGAACTCTAAATCAAACACGGTTTGTGCTAGCTCTTTGAAACTTGACACAATAAAGTAGTTCCAAGTTCTATCTCTATGGTTTGTTTCCTATTGATGCAGACCTATGCAGAGACTGGCGCAAATCACTTTCATGGAAACGGGTGCCAAGCTTCCAAAATCTACGAGTTTCCTGAAATCTCAGCACACATTTTTTCAACCAATCTTGATGAAACTTTCAGGTAATGATCAGTACCCCAATCCCACTTGGCTCCCCGAATTTCGTTCTTCTAGGTTAAACCGTTCATTGGCAGTAACAGTTTTAATTTTTAGGTTTCACTCTGTTTTCTCCTATATGGATACATTTAGTTGGAACTCTAAATCAAACAGGGTTTGTGCGAGCTCTTTGAAACTTGACACAATAAAGTAGTTCCAAGTTCTATCTCTATGGTTTGTTTCCTATTGATGTAGCCCTAAGCAGAGACTGGCGCAAATCACTTTCATGGAAAGGGGTTGCCAAGCTTCCAAAAAACTACAAGTTTCCTGAAATCTCAGCACACATTTTTTCACCCAATCTTGATGACACTTTCAGGTATAGATCAGTACCCCATTCCCACTTGGCTCAACAAATTTCATTCTTCTAGTTTAAACCATTCGTTGGCAGTAAGAGTTTTAATTATTAGGTTTCACTCTGTTTTCTCCTATATGGATACATGTAGTTGGAACTCTAAATCAAACACGGTTTGTGCTAGCTCTTTGAAACTTGACACAATAAAGTACTTCCAAGTTCTATCTCTATGGTTTTTTTCCTATTGATGTAGTCCTAAGCAGAGACTGGCGCAAATCACTTTCATGGAAAGGGGTTGCCAAGCTTCCAAAAAACTACGAGTTTCCTGAAATCTCAGCACACATTTTTTCACCCAATCTTGATGACACATACATGTCATGATCAGTACACCAATGTCACTTGGCTCACCAAATTTCGTTCTTCTAGGTTAAACTGTTCATTGGCAGTAACAGTTTTAATTTTTAGGTTTCACTCTGTTTTCTCCTATATGGATACATGTAGTTGAAACTCTAAATCAAACACGGTTTGTGCTAGCTCTTTGAAACTTGACACAATAAAGTAGTTCCAAGTTCTATCTCTATGGTTTATTTCGTATTGATGTAGCCCTAAGGAGAGACTGGCGCAAATCACTTTCATGGAAAGGGGTTGCCAAGCTTCCAAAAAACTACGAGTTTCCTGAAATATCAGCACACATTTTTTCACCCTGTCTTGATGACACTTTCAGGTAATGATCAGTACCCCAATCCCACTTGGCACACCAAATTTCGTTCTTCTAGGTTAAACCGTTCCTTGGCAGTAACAGTTTTAATTTTTAGGTTTCACTCTGTTTTCTCCTATATGGATACATGTAGTTGGAACTCTAAATCAAACACGGTTTGTGCTAGATCTTTAAAACTTGACACAATAAAGTAGTTCCAAGTTCTATCTCTATGGTTTGTTTCCTATTGATGTAGTCCTAAGCAGAGACTGGCGCAAATCACTTTCATGGAAAGGGGTTGCCATGCATCCAAAAAACTACGAGTTTCCTGAAATCTCAGCACACATTTTTTCACCCAATCTTGATGACACATACATGTCATGATCAGTACACCAATGTCAGTTGGCTCACCAAATTTCGTTCTTCTAGGTTAAACCGTTCCTTGGCAGTAACAGTTTTAATTTTTAGGTTTCACTCTGTTTTCTCCTATATGGATACATGTAGTTGGAACTCTAAATCAAACACGGTTTGTGCTAGCTCTTTGAAACTTGACACAATAAAGTAGTTCCAAGTTCTGTCTCTATGGTTTTTTTCCTAATGATGTAGCCCTAAGCAGAGACCGGCGCAAATCACTTTCATGGAAAGGGGTTGCCAAGCTTCCAAAAAACTACGATTTTCCTGAAATCTCAGCACACATTTTTTCACCCAATCTTGATGATAATTTCAGGTAATGATCAGTACCCCAATCACACTTGGCTCACCAAATTTCGTTCTTCTAGGTTAAACTGTTCGTTGGCAGTAACAGTTTTAATTTGTAGGTTTCACTCTGTTTTCTCCTATATGGATACCTGTAGTTGGAACTCTAAATCAAACACGGTTTGTGCTAGCTCTTTGAAACTTGACACAATAAAGTAGTTCCAAGTTCTATCTCTATGGTTTGTTTCCTATTGATGCAGACCTATGCAGAGACTGGCGCAAATCAAATTCATGGAAAGGGGTGCAAGCTTCCAAAATCTACGAGTTTCCTGAAATCTCAGCACACATTTTTTCAACCAATCTTGATGAAACTTTCAGGTAATGATCAGTACCCCAATCCCACTTGGCTCCCCGAATTTCGTTCTTCTAGGTTAAACCGTTCGTTGGCAGTAACAGTTTTAATTTTTAGGTTTCACTCTGTTTTCTCCTATATGGATACATTTAGTTGGAACTCTAAATCAAACAGGGTTTGTGCGAGCTCTTTGAAACTTGACACAATAAAGTAGTTCCAAGTTCTATCTCTATGGTTTGTTTCCTATTGATGTAGCCCTAAGCAGAGACTGGCGCAAATCACTTTCATGGAAAGGGGTTGCCGAGCTTCCAAAAAACTACGAGTTTCCTGAAATCTCAGCACACATTTTTTCACCCAATCTTGATGACACATACATGTCATGATCAGTACACCAATGTCACTTGGCTCACCAAATTTCGTTCTTCTAGGTTAAACTGTTCATTGGCAGTAACAGTTTTAATTTTTAGGTTTCACTCTGTTTTCTCCTATATGGATACATGTATTTGAAACTCTAAATCAAACACGGTTTGTGCTAGCTCTTTGAAACTTGACACAATAAAGTAGTTCCAAGTTCTATCTCTATGGTTTATTTCCTATTGATGTAGCCCTAAGGAGAGACTGGCGCAAATCACTTTCATGGAAAGTGGTTGCCAAGCTTCCAAAAAACTACGAGTTTCCTGAAATATCAGCACACATTTTTTCACCCTGTCTTGATGACACTTTCAGGTAATGATCAGTACCCCAATCACACGTGGCACACCAAATTTCGTTCTTCTAGGTTAAACCGTTCCTTGGCAGTAACAGTTTTAATTTTTAGGTTTCACTCTGTTTTCTCCTATATGGATACATGTAGTTGGAACTCTAAATCAAACACGGTTTGTGCTAGCTCTTTGAATCTTGACACAATAAAGTAGTTCCAAGTTCTATCTCTATGGTTTATTTCCTATTGATGTAGCCCTAAGTAGAGACTGGCGCAAATCACTTTCATGGAAAGGGGTTGCCAAGCTTCCAAAAAACTACGAGTTTCCTGAAATCTCAGCACACATTTTTTCACCCTGTCTTGATGACACTTTCAGGTAATGATCAGTACCCCAATCCCACTTGGCACACCAAATTTCATTCTTCTAGGTTAAACCGTTCCTTGGCAGTAACAGTTTTAATTTTTAGGTTTCACTCTTTTTTCTCCTATATGGATACATGTAGTTGGAACTCTAAATCAAACACGGTTTGTGCTAGCTCTTTGAAACTTGACACAATAAAGTACTTCCAAGTTCTATCTCTATGGTTTGTTTCCTATTGATGTAGACTTAGCAGAGACCTGCGCAAATCCCTTTCATGGAAAGGGGTTGCCATGCGTCCAAAAACTACGAGTTTCCTGAAATCTCAGCACACATTTTTTCACCCAATCTTGATGACGCATACATGTCATGATCAGTACACCAATGTCAGTTGGCTCACCAAATTTCGTTCTTCTAGGTTAAACCATTCCTTGGCAGTTACAGTTTTAATTTTTAGGTTTCACTCTGTTTTCTCCTATATGGATACATGTAGTTGGAACTCTAAATCAAACACGGTTTGTGCTAGCTCTTTGAAACTTGACACAATAACGTACTTCCAAGTTCTATCTCTATGGTTTGTTTCCTATTGATGTAGCCCTAAGCAGAGACCGGCGCAAATCACATTCATGGAAAGGGGTTGCCAAGCTTCCAAAAACTACGTGTTTCCTGAAATCTCAGCACACATTTTTTCACCCAATCTTGATGACACATACATGTCATGATCAGTACACCAATGTCACTTGGCTCACCAAATTTCGTTGTTCTAGGTTAAACTGTTCGTTGGCAGTAACAGTTTTAATTTTTAGGTTTCACTCTGTTTTCTCCTATATGGATACATGTAGTTGGAACTCTAAATCAAACACGGTTTGTGCTAGCTCTTTGAAACTTGACACAATAAAGTAGTTCCAAGTTCTATCTCTATGGTTTGTTTCCTATTGATGTAGCCCTAAGGAGAGACTGGCGCAAATCACTTTCATGGAAATGGGTTGCCAAGCTTCCAAAAAACTACGAGTTTCCTGAAATCTCAGCACACATTTTTTCACCCTGTCTTGATGACACTTTCAGGTAATGATCAGTACCCCAATCACACTTGGCACACCAAATTTCATTCTTCTAGGTTAAACCGTTCCTTGGCAGTACAGTTTTAATTTTTAGGTTTCACTCTGTTTTCTCCTATATGGATACATGTTGTTGGAACTCTAAATCAAACAGGGTTTGTGCTAGCTCTTTGAAACTTGACACAATAAAGTACTTCCAAGTTCTATCTCTATGGTTTGTTTCCTATTGATGTAGCCCTAAGCAGAGACTGGCGCAAATCACTTTCATGGAAAGGGGTGCCAAGCTTCCAAAATCTACGAATTTCCTGAAATCTCAGCACACATTTTTTCACCCAATCTTGATGACACTTTCATGTAATGATCAGAACCCCAATCCCACTTGGCTCCCCAAATTTTGTTCTTCTAGGTTAAACCGTTCGTTGGCAGTAACAGTTTTAATTTTTAGGTTTCACTCTGTTTTCTCCTATATGGATACATGTAGTTGGAACTCTAAATCAAACACGGTTTGTGCTAGCTCTTTGAAACTTGACACAATAAAGTAGTTCCAAGTTCTATCTCTATGGTTTGTTTCCTATTTATGTAGCCCTAAGCAGAGACTGGCGCAAATCACTTTCATGGAAAGGGGTTTCCAAGCTTCCAAAAAACTATGAGTTTCCTGAAATGTCAGCACACATTTTTTCACCCAATCTTGATGACACTTTCAGGTAATGATCAGTACCCCAATCCCACATGTCTCACCAAATTAGGTTCTTTAATTTAAAACGTTCGTTGGTAGTAAGTGTTTTAATTTTTAGGTTACATTCTGTTTTCTCCTATATGGATACATATAGTTGGAACTCTAAATCAAAAATGGTTTGTGCTAGCTCTTTGAAACTTGACACAATAAAGTAGTTCCAAGTTCTATCTCTATGGTTTGTTTCCTATTGATGTAGTCCTAAGCAGAGACCGGCACAAATCACTTTCATAAAAAAGGGTTTGCCCACCTTCCCAAAAAATACGAGTTTCCTGAAATCTCAGCACACATTTTTTCACCCAATCTTGATGACACTTTCAGGTAATGATCAGTACCCCAATCACACTTGGCTCACCAAATTTCATTCTTCTAGGTTAAACTGTTTGTTGTCAGTAACAGTTTAAATTTTTAGGTTTCACTCTGTTTTCTCCTATATGGATACATGTAATTAGAACTTTAAATCAAACACGGTTTGTGCTAGCTCTTTGAACTTGACACAATAATGTAGTTCCAAGTTCTATCTCTATGGTTTGTTTCTTATTGATGTAGCCCTAAGCAGAGACTGGCGCAAATCACTTTCATGGAAAGTGTTGGCCAAGCTTCCAACAAACTATGAGTTTCCTGAAATCTCAGCACATATTTTTTCACCCAATCTTGATGACACTTACATGTCATGATCAGTAAACCAATGTCACTTGGCTCACCAAATTTCGTTCTTCTAGGTTAAACCGTTCGTTGGCAGTAACAGTTTTAATTTTTAGGTTTCACTCTGTTTTCTCCTATGTGGATACACGTAGTTGGAACTCTAAATAAAACACGGTTTGTACTAGCTCTTTGAAACTTGACACAATAAAGTAGTTCCAAGTTATATCTCTATGGTTTGTTTTCTATTGATGTAGCCCTAAGCAGAGACTGGCGCAAATCACTTTCATGGAAATGGGTTGCGAAGCTTCCAAAAAACTACGAGTTTCCTGAAATCTTAACACACATTTTTTCACCCAAACTTGATGGCACTTACAGGAAATGATCAGTACCGCAATGCCACTTGGCTCAACAAATTTAGTTCTTCTAGGTTAAACCGTTCGTTGGCAGTAACAGTTTTAATTTTTAGGTTTCACTCTGTATTCTCCTATATGGATACATGTAGTTGGAACTCTAAATCAAACACGGTTTGTGCTAGCTCTTTGAAACTTGACACAATAAAGTAGTTCCAAGTTCTATCTCTATGGTTTGTTTCCTATTGATGTAGCCCTAAGCAGAGACCGGCGCAAATCACTTTCATGTAAAGGGGTTGCCAAGCTTCCAAAAAACTACGAGTTTTCTGAAATCTCAGCACACATTTTTTCTCCCAATCTTGATAACACTTACAGGTAATGATCAGTACCCCAATGCCACTTGGCTCACCAAATTTCGTTCTTCTAGGTTAAACCGTTTGTTGGCAGTAACAGTTTTAATTTTTAGTTTTCACTCTGTTTTCTCCTATATGGATACATGTAGTTGGAACTCTAAATCAAACACGGTTTGTGCTAGCTCTTTGAAACTTGAAACAATAAATTAGTTCCAAGTTCTGTCTCTATGGTTTGATTCCTATTGATGTAGCCCTAAGCAGAGACCGGCGCAAATCACTTCCATGGAAAAGGGTTGCCAAGCTTCCAAAAAACTAAGAGTTTCCTGAAATCTCAGCACACATTTTTTCACCCAATCTTGATGACACTTTCAGGTAATGATCAGTACCCCAATCACACTTGGCTCACCAAATTTCATTCTTCTAGGTTTAACCGTTCGTTGGCAGTAACAGTTTTAATTTTTAGGTTTCACTCTGTTTTCTCCTATATGGATACATGTATTTGGAACTCTAAATCAAACACGGTTTGTGCTAGCTCTTTGAAACTTGACACAATAAAGTAGTTCCAAGTTCTATACCTATGGTTTGTTTCCTATTGATGTAGCCCTAAGGAGAGACTGGCGCAAATCACTTTCATGGAAAGGGGTTGCCAAGCTTCCAAAAAACTACGAGTTTCCTGAAATATCAGCACACATTTTTTCACCCTGTCTTGATGACACTTTCAGGTAATGATCAGTACACCAATCCCACTTGGTACACCAAATTTCGTTCTTCTAGGTTAAACCGTTCCTTGGCAGGAACAGTTTTAATTTTTAGGTTTCACTCTGTTTTCTCCTATATGGATACATGTAGTTGGAACACTAAATCAAACACGGTTTGTGCTAGCTCTTTGAAACTTGACACAATAAAGTACTTCCAAGTTCTATCTCTATGGTTTGTTTCCTATTGATGTAGTCCTAAGCAGAGACAGGCGCAAATCACTTTCATGGAAAGGGGTTGCCATGCGTCCAAAAAACTACGAGTTTCCTGAAATCTCAGCACACATTTTTTCACCCAATCTTGATGACACATACATGTCATGATCAGTACACCAATGTCACTTGGCTCACCAAATTTCGTTCTTCTAGGATAAACCGTTCCTTGGCAGTAACAGTTTTAATTTTTAGGTTTCACTCTGTTTTCTCCTATATGGATACATGTAGTTGGAACTCTAAATCAAACACGGTTTGTGCTAGCTCTTTGAAACTTGACACAATAAAGTAGTTCCAAGTTCTATCTCTATGGTTTGTTTCCTATTGATGTAGCCCTAACAGAGACTTGCACAAATCACTTTCATGGAAAGGGGTTGCCAAGCTTCCAAAAAACTACGAGTTTCCTGAAATATTAGCACACATTTTTTCACCCAAACTTGATGGCACTTACAGGTAATGATCAGTACCCCAATGCCACTTGGCTCACCAAATTTCGTTCTTCTAGGTTAAACCGTTTGTTGGCAGTAACAGTTTTAATTTTTAGGTTTCACTCTGTTTTCTCCTATATGGATACATGTAGTTGGAACTCTAAATCAAACACGGCTTGTGCTACCTCTTTGAAACTTGACACAATAAAGTACTTCCAAGTTCTATCTCTATGGTTTGTTTCCTATTGATGTAGTCCTAAGCAGAGACTGTCGCAAATCACTTTCATGGAAAGGGGTTGCCAAGCTTCCAAAAAACTACGAGTTTCCTGAAATCTCAGCACACATTTTTTCACCCAATCTTGATGACACATACATGTCATGATCAGTACACCAGTGTCACTTGGCTCACCAAATTTCGTTCTTCTAGGTTAAACCGTTCGTTGGCAGTAACAGTTTTAATTTTTAGGTTTCACTCTGTTTTCTCCTATGTGGATACATGTAGTTGGAACTTTAAATCAAACACGGTTTGTACTAGCTCTTTGAAACTTGACACAATAAAGTAGTTCCAAGTTCTATCTCTATGTTTCGTTTCCTATTGATGTAGTCCTAAGGAGAGACTGGCGCAAATCACTTTCATGGAAAGGGGTTGCCAAGCTTCCAAAAATCTACGAGTTTACTGAAATCTCTGCACACATTTTTTCACCAAAACTTGATGACACTTACAGGTAATGATCAGTACCCCAATGCCACTTGGCACAACAAATTTCGTTCTTCTAGGTTAAACCGTTCGTTGGCAGTAACAGTTTTAATTTTTAGGTTTCACTCTGTTTTTTCCTATATGGATACATGCATTTGGAACTCTGAATCAAACACGGTTTGCGCTAGCTCTTTGAAACTTGACACAAAAATGTAGTTCCAAGTTCTATATCTATGGTTTGTTTCTTATTGATGTAGCCCTAAGCAGAGAACAGCACAAATCACTTTCATGGAAAGGGGTTGCCAAGCTTCCAAAAATCTACGAGTTTCCTGAAATCTCAGCACACATTTTTTCACCCAATCTTGATGACACTTTCAGGTAATGATCAGTACCCAATCCCACTTGGATCACCAGATTTCGTTCTTCTAGGTTCAACCGCATGTTGGCAGTAACAGTTTTAATTTTTAGGTTTCACTCTGTTTTCTCCTATATGGATACATGTAGTTGGAAATCTAAATCAAACACGGATTGTGCTAGCTCTTTGAAACTTGACACAATAAAGTAGTTCCAAGTTCTATCTCTATGGTTTGTTTCTTATTGATGTAGCCCTAAGCAGACACTTGAACAAATCACTTTCATGGAAAGGGGTTGCCCAGCTTCCAAAAAACTCGAGTTTCCTGTAATCTTAGCACACATTTTTTCACCCAATCTTGATGGCACTTACAGGTAATGATGAGTACCACAATGCCACTTGCCTCACCAAATTTTGTTCTTCTAGGTTAAACCTTTCGTTGGCAGTAACAGTTTTAATTTTTAGGTTTCACTCTGTTTTCTCCTGTGTGGATACATGTAGTTGGAACTCTAAATCAAACACGGTTTGTGCTAGCTCTTTGAAACTTGACACAATAAAGTAGTTCCAAGTTCTGTCTCTATGGTTTGTTTCCTATTGATGTAGCCCTAAGCAGAGACTGGCGCAAAACACTTTCATGGAAAGGGGTGGCCAAGCTTCCAAAAAACTACGAGTTTCCTGAAATCTCAGCACACATTTTTTCACCCAATCTTGATGACACTTTCAGGTAATGATCAGTACCCCAATCACACTTGGCTCACCAAATTTCGTTCTTCTAGGTTAAACTGTTCGTTGACAGTAACAGTTTTAATTTTTAGGTTTCACTCTGTTTTCTCCTATATGGATACATGTAGTTGGAACTCTAAATCAAACACGGTTTGTGCTAGCTCTTTGAAACTTGACACAATAAAGTAGTCCCAAGTTCTATCTCTATGGTTTGTTTCCTATTGATGTAGCCCTAAGAAGAGACTGGCGCAAATCACTTTCATGGAAATGGGTTGCAAAGCTTCCAAAAAACTACGAGTTTCCTGAAATAGCAGCACACATTTTTTCACCCTGTCTTGATGAGACTTTCAGGTAATGATCACTACCCCAATCCCACTTGGCACACCAAATTTCGTTCTTCCAAGTTAGACTATTCCTTGGCAGTAACAGTTTTAATTTTTAGGATTCACTCTGTTTTCTCCTATATGGATACATGTAGTTGGAACTCTAAATCAAACACGGTTTGTGCTAGCTTTTTGAAACTTGACACAATAAAGTACTTCCAAGTTCTATCTCTATGGTTTGTTTCCTATTGATGTAGTCCTAAGCAGAGACTGGCACAAATCACTTTCATGGAAAGGGGTTGCCAAGCTTCCAAAAAACTATGAGTTTCCTGAAATCTCAGCACACATTTTTTCACCCTGTCTTGATGACACTTTCAGGTAATGATCAGTACCCCATTCCCACTTGGCACACCAAATTTTGTTTTTCTAGGTTAAACAGTTCCTTGGCAGTAACAGTTTTAATTTTTAGGTTTCACTCTGTTTTCTCCTATATGGATACATGTAGTTGGAACTCTAAATCAAACACGGTTTGTGCTAGCTCTTTGAAACTTGACACAATAACGTACTTCCAAGTTCTATCTCTATGGTTTGTTTCCTATTGATGTAGCCCTAAGCAGAGACCGGCGCAAATCACTTTCATGGAAAGGGGTTGCCAAGCTTCCAAAAACTACGTGTTTCCTGAAATCTCAGCACACATTTTTTCACCCAATCTTGATGACACTTTCAGGTAATGATCAGTACCCCAATCCCACTTGGCACACCAAATTTCGTTCTTCCAGGTTAAACCGTTCCTTGGCAGGAACAGTTTTAATTTTTAGGTTTCACTCTGTTTTCTCCTATATGGATACATGTAGTTGGAACTCTAAATCAAACACGGTTTGTGCTAGCTCTTTGAAACTTGACACAATAAAGTACTTCCAAGTTCTATCTCTATGGTTTGTTTCCTATTGATGTAGTCCTAAGCAGAGACTGGCGCAAATCACTTTCATGGAAAGGGGTTGCCGAGCTTCCAAAAAACTATGAGTTTCCTGAAATCTCAGCACACATTTTTTCACCCAATCTTGATGACACATACATGTCATGATCAGTACACCAATGTCACTTGGCTCACCAAATTTCGTTGTTCTAGGTTAAACTGTTCGTTGGCAGTAACAGTTTTAATTTTTAGGTTTCACTCTGTTTTCTCCTATATGGATACATGTAGTTGGAACTCTAAATCAAACACGGTTTGTGCTAGCTCTTTGAAACTTGACACAATAAAGTAGTTCCAAGTTCTATCTCTATGGTTTGTTTCCTATTGATGTAGCCCTAAGGAGAGACTGGCGCAAATCACTTTCATGGAAAGGGGTTGCCAAGCTTCCAAAAAACTACGAGTTTCCTGAAATATCAACACACATTTTTTCACCCTGTCTTGATGACACTTTCAGGTAATGATCAGTACCCCAATCACACTTGGCACACCAAATTTCGTTCTTCTAGGTTAAACCGTTCCTTGGCAGTACAGTTTTAATTTTTAGGTTTCACTCTGTTTTCTCCTATATGGATACATGTAGTTGGAACTCTAAATCAAACAGGGTTTGTGCTAGCTCTTTGAAACTTGACACAATAAAGTACTTCCAAGTTCTATCTCTATGGTTTGTTTCCTATTGATGTAGCCCTAAGCAGAGACTGGCGCAAATCACTTTCATGGAAAGGGGTGCCAAGCTTCCAAAATCTACGAATTTCCTGAAATCTCAGCACACATTTTTTCACCCAATCTTGATGACACTTTCATGTAATGATCAGAACCCCAATCCCACTTGGCTCCCCAAATTTTGTTCTTCTAGGTTAAACCGTTCGTTGGCAGTAACAGTTTTAATTTTTAGGTTTCACTCTGTTTTCTCCTATATGGATACATGTAGTTGGAACTCTAAATCAAACACGGTTTGTGCTAGCTCTTTGAAACTTGACACAATAAAGTAGATCCAAGTTCTATCTCTATGGTTTGTTTCCTATTGATGTAGCCCTAAGCAGAGACTGGCACAAATCCCTTTCATGGAAAGGGTTGGCCAAGCTTCCAAAAAACTACGAGTTTCCTGAAATCTCAGCACACATTTTTTCACCCAATCTTGGTGACACTTTCAGGTAACTATCAGTACCCGAATCCAACTTGGCTCATCAAATTTCGTTTTTCTAGGTTAAACCGTTCGTTGGCAGTAACAGTTTTAATTTTTAGGTTTCACTCTGTTTTCTCCTATATGGATACATGTAGTTGGAACTCTAAATCAAACACGGTTTGTGCTAGCTCTTTGAAACTTTACACAATAAAGTAGTTCCAAGTTCTATCTCTATGGTTTGTTTCCTATTGATGTAGCCCTAAGCAGAGACTGGCGCAAATCACTTTCATGGAAAGGGTTGGCCAAGCTTCCAAAAAACTACGAGTTTCCTGAAATCTCAGCACACATTTTTTCACCCAATCTTGATGACACTTACAAGTCATGATCAGTACACCAATGTCACTTGGCTCACCAAATTTCGTTCTTCTAGGTTAAACCGTTCGTTGGCAGTAACAGTTTTAATTTTTAGGTTTCACTCTGTTTTCTCCTATATGGATACATGTAGTTGGAACTCTAAATCAAACACGGTTTGTGCTAGCTCTTTGAAACTTGACAAAATAAAGTACATCCAAGTTCTATCTCTATGCTTTGTTTCCTATTGATGTAGTCCTAAGCAGAGACTGGCGCAAATCACTTTCATGGAAAGGGGTTGCCAAGCTTCCAAAAAACTAAGAGTTTCCTGAAATCTCAGCACACATTTTTTCACCCAATCTTGATGACACTTTCAGGTAATGATCAGTACCCATTCCCACTTGGCTCACCAAATTTTGTTCTTCTAGGTTAAACCGTTCGTTGGCAGTAACAGTTTTAATTTTTAGGTTTCACTCTGTTTTCTCCTATATGGATACATGTAGTTGGAACTCTAAATCAAACACGGTTTGTGCTAGCTCTTTGAAACTTGACACAATAAAGTAGTTCCAAGTTCTGTCTCTATGGTTTGTTTCCTATTGATGTAGCCCTAAGCAGAGACCTGCGCAAATCACTTTCATGGAAAGTGGTTGCCAAGCTTCCAAAAAACTACGAGTTTCCTGAAATCTCAGCACATATTTTTTCACCCAATCTTGATGAGCCTTTCAGGTAATGATCAGTACCCCAATCACACTTGGATCACCAAATTTCGTTCTTCTAGGTTAAACTGTTCATTGGCAGTAACAGTTTTAATTTTTAGGTTTCACTCTGTTTTCTCCTATATGGATATATGTAGTTGGAACTCTAAATCAAACACGGTTTGTGCTAGCTTTTGAAACTTGACACAATAAAGTAGCTCCAGGTTCTATCTCTATGGTTTTTTCTTATTGATGTAGCCCTAAGCAGAGAATGGCGCAAATCACTTTCATGGAAAGGGGTTGCCATGCGTCCAAAAAACTACGAGTTTCCTGAAATCTCAGCACACATTTTTTCACCCAATCTTGATGACACATACATGTCATGATCAGTACACCAATGTCACTTGGCTCACCAAATTTCGTTCTTCTAGGATAAACCGTTCCTTGGCAGTAACAGTTTTAATTTTTAGGTTTCACTCTGTTTTCTCCTATATGGATACATGTAGTTGGAACTCTAAATCAAACACGGTTTGTGCTAGCTCTTTGAAACTTGACACAATAAAGTAGTTCCAAGTTCTATCTCTATGGTTTGTTTCCTATTGATGTAGCCCTAACAGAGACTTGCACAAATCACTTTCATGGAAAGGGGTTGCCAAGCTTCCAAAAAACTACGAGTTTCCTGAAATATTAGCACACATTTTTTCACCCAAACTTGATGGCACTTACAGGTAATGATCAGTACCCCAATGCCACTTGGCTCACCAAATTTCGTTCTTCTAGGTTAAACCGTTTGTTGGCAGTAACAGTTTTAATTTTTAGGTTTCACTCTGTTTTCTCCTATATGGATACATGTAGTTGGAACTCTAAATCAAACACGGCTTGTGCTACCTCTTTGAAACTTGACACAATAAAGTACTTCCAAGTTCTATCTCTATGGTTTGTTTCCTATTGATGTAGTCCTAAGCAGAGACTGTCGCAAATCACTTTCATGGAAAGGGGTTGCCAAGCTTCCAAAAAACTACGAGTTTCCTGAAATCTCAGCACACATTTTTTCACCCAATCTTGATGACACATACATGTCATGATCAGTACACCAGTGTCACTTGGCTCACCAAATTTCGTTCTTCTAGGTTAAACCGTTCGTTGGCAGTAACAGTTTTAATTTTTAGGTTTCACTCTGTTTTCTCCTATGTGGATACATGTAGTTGGAACTTTAAATCAAACACGGTTTGTACTAGCTCTTTGAAACTTGACACAATAAAGTAGTTCCAAGTTCTATCTCTATGTTTCGTTTCCTATTGATGTAGTCCTAAGGAGAGACTGGCGCAAATCACTTTCATGGAAAGGGGTTGCCAAGCTTCCAAAAATCTACGAGTTTACTGAAATCTCTGCACACATTTTTTCACCAAAACTTGATGACACTTACAAGTCATGATCAGTACACCAATGTCACTTGGCTCACCAAATTTCGTTCTTCTAGGTTAAACCGTTCGTTGGCAGTAACAGTTTTAATTTTTAGGTTTCACTCTGTTTTCTCCTATATGGATACATGTAGTTGGAACTCTAAATCAAACACGGTTTGTGCTAGCTCTTTGAAACTTGACAAAATAAAGTACATCCAAGTTCTATCTCTATGCTTTGTTTCCTATTGATGTAGTCCTAAGCAGAGACTGGCGCAAATCACTTTCATGGAAAGGGGTTGCCAAGCTTCCAAAAAACTAAGAGTTTCCTGAAATCTCAGCACACATTTTTTCACCCAATCTTGATGACACTTTCAGGTAATGATCAGTACCCATTCCCACTTGGCTCACCAAATTTTGTTCTTCTAGGTTAAACCGTTCGTTGGCAGTAACAGTTTTAATTTTTAGGTTTCACTCTGTTTTCTCCTATATGGATACATGTAGTTGGAACTCTAAATCAAACACGGTTTGTGCTAGCTCTTTGAAACTTGACACAATAAAGTAGTTCCAAGTTCTGTCTCTATGGTTTGTTTCCTATTGATGTAGCCCTAAGCAGAGACCTGCGCAAATCACTTTCATGGAAAGTGGTTGCCAAGCTTCCAAAAAACTACGAGTTTCCTGAAATCTCAGCACATATTTTTTCACCCAATCTTGATGAGCCTTTCAGGTAATGATCAGTACCCCAATCACACTTGGATCACCAAATTTCGTTCTTCTAGGTTAAACTGTTCATTGGCAGTAACAGTTTTAATTTTTAGGTTTCACTCTGTTTTCTCCTATATGGATATATGTAGTTGGAACTCTAAATCAAACACGGTTTGTGCTAGCTTTTGAAACTTGACACAATAAAGTAGCTCCAGGTTCTATCTCTATGGTTTTTTCTTATTGATGTAGCCCTAAGCAGAGAATGGCGCAAATCACTTTCATGGAAAGGGGTTGCCATGCGTCCAAAAAACTACGAGTTTCCTGAAATCTCAGCACACATTTTTTCACCCAATCTTGATGACACATACATGTCATGATCAGTACACCAATGTCACTTGGCTCACCAAATTTCGTTCTTCTAGGATAAACCGTTCCTTGGCAGTAACAGTTTTAATTTTTAGGTTTCACTCTGTTTTCTCCTATATGGATACATGTAGTTGGAACTCTAAATCAAACACGGTTTGTGCTAGCTTTTGAAACTTGACACAATAAAGTAGCTCCAGGTTCTATCTCTATGGTTTTTTCTTATTGATGTAGCCCTAAGCAGAGAATGGCGCAAATCACTTTCATGGAAAGGGGTTGCCAAGCTTCCAAAAAACTACGAGTTTCTTGAAATCTCAGCACATATTTTTTCACCCAATCTTGATGACACTTTCAGGTAATGATCAGTACCAAATCCCACTTGGCTCACCAGATTTCGTTCTTCTAGGTTAACCCGTTCGTTGGCAGTAACAGTTTTAATTTTTAGATTTCACTCTGTTTTCTCCTATATGGATACATGTAGTTGGAACTCTAAATCAAACACGGTTTGTGCTAGCTCTTTGAAACTTGACACAATAAAGTACTTCCAAGTTCTATCTCTATGGTTTGTTTCCTATTGATGTAGTCCTAAGCAGAGACTGGCGCAAATCACTTTCATGGAAAGGGGTTGCCAATCTTCCAAAAAACTACAAGTTTCCTGAAATCTCAACACACATTTTTTCTCCCAATCTTGATAACACTTACAGGTAATGATCAGTACCCCAATGCCCCTTGGCTCACCAAATTTCGTTCTTCTAGGTTGAACCGTTCGTTTGTAGTAACAGTTTTAATTTTTAGGTTTCACTCTGTTTTCTCCTATATGGATACATGTAGTTGGAACTCTAAATCAAACACGGTTTGTGCTAGCTCTTTGAAACTTGACACAATAAAGTAGATCCAAGTTCTATCTCTATGGTTTGTTTCCTATTGATGTAGCCCTAAGCAGAGACTGGCACAAATCCCTTTCATGGAAAGGGTTGGCCAAGCTTCCAAAAAACTACGAGTTTCCTGAAATCTCAGCACACATTTTTTCACCCAATCTTGGTGACACTTTCAGGTAACTATCAGTACCCGAATCCAACTTGGCTCACCAAATTTCGTTTTTCTAGGTTAAACCGTTCGTTGGCAGTAACAGTTTTAATTTTTAGGTTTCACTCTGTTTTCTCCTATATGGATACATGTAGTTGGAACTCTAAATCAAACACGGTTTGTGCTAGCTCTTTGAAACTTTACACAATAAAGTAGTTCCAAGTTCTATCTCTATGGTTTGTTTCCTATTGATGTAGCCCTAAGCAGAGACTGGCGCAAATCACTTTCATGGAAAGGGTTGGCCAAGCTTCCAAAAAACTACGAGTTTCCTGAAATCTCAGCACACATTTTTTCACCCAATCTTGATGACACTTACAAGTCATGATCAGTACACCAATGTCACTTGGCTCACCAAATTTCGTTCTTCTAGGTTAAACCGTTCGTTGGCAGTAACAGTTTTAATTTTTAGGTTTCACTCTGTTTTCTCCTATATGGATACATGTAGTTGGAACTCTAAATCAAACACGGTTTGTGCTAGCTCTTTGAAACTTGACAAAATAAAGTACATCCAAGTTCTATCTCTATGCTTTGTTTCCTATTGATGTAGTCCTAAGCAGAGACTGGCGCAAATCACTTTCATGGAAAGGGGTTGCCAAGCTTCCAAAAAACTAAGAGTTTCCTGAAATCTCAGCACACATTTTTTCACCCAATCTTGATGACACTTTCAGGTAATGATCAGTACCCATTCCCACTTGGCTCACCAAATTTTGTTCTTCTAGGTTAAACCGTTCGTTGGCAGTAACAGTTTTAATTTTTAGGTTTCACTCTGTTTTCTCCTATATGGATACATGTAGTTGGAACTCTAAATCAAACACGGTTTGTGCTAGCTCTTTGAAACTTGACACAATAAAGTAGTTCCAAGTTCTGTCTCTATGGTTTGTTTCCTATTGATGTAGCCCTAAGCAGAGACCTGCGCAAATCACTTTCATGGAAAGTGGTTGCCAAGCTTCCAAAAAACTACGAGTTTCCTGAAATCTCAGCACATATTTTTTCACCCAATCTTGATGAGCCTTTCAGGTAATGATCAGTACCCCAATCACACTTGGATCACCAAATTTCGTTCTTCTAGGTTAAACTGTTCATTGGCAGTAACAGTTTTAATTTTTAGGTTTCACTCTGTTTTCTCCTATATGGATACATGTAGTTGGAACTCTAAATCAAACACGGTTTGTGCTAGCTCTTTGAAACTTGACACAATAAAGTAGCTCCAGGTTCTATCTCTATGGTTTTTTCTTATTGATGTAGCCCTAAGCAGAGAATGGCGCAAATCACTTTCATGGAATGGGGTTGCCAAGCTTCCAAAAAACTACGAGTTTCCTGAAATCTCAGCACATATTTTTTCACCCAATCTTGATGACACTTTCAGGTAATGATCAGTACCAAATCCCACTTGGCTCACCAGATTTTGTTCTTCTAGGTTAACCCGTTCGTTGGCAGTAACAGTTTTAATTTTTAGATTTCACTCTCTTTTCTCCTATATGGATACATGTACTTGGAACTCTAAATCAAACACCGTTTGTGCTAGCTCTTTGAAACTTGACACAATAAAGTACTTCCAAGTTCTATCTCTATGGTTTGTTTCCTATTGATGTAGCCCTAAGCAGAGAGTGGCACAAATCCCTTTCATGGAAAGGGGTTGCCAAGCTTCCAAAAAACTACGAGTTTCCTGAAATCTCAGCACACATTTTTTCACCCAATCTTGATGACTCTTACATGTCATGATCAGTACACCAATGTCACTTGGCTCACCAAATTTCGTTCTTCTAGGTTAAACCGTTCGTTGGCAGTAAGAGTTTTAATTTTTAGGTTTCACTCTGTTTTATCCTATATGGATACATGTAGTTGGAACTCTAAATCAAACACGGTTAGTGCTAGCTCTTTGAAACTTGACAAAATAAAGTACATCCAAGTTCTATCTCTATGCTTTGTTTCCTATTGATGTAGTCCTAAGCAGAGACTGGCGCAAATCACTTTCATGGAAAGGGGTTGCCAAGCTTCCAAAAAACTACAAGTTTCCTGAAATCTCAGCACACATTTTTTCACCCAATCTTGATGACACTTACATGTCATGATCAGTACACCAATGTCACTTGGCTCACCAAATTTCGTTCTTCTAGGTTAAACCGTTCGTTGGCAGTAACAGTTTTAATTTTTAGGATTCACTCTGTTTTCTCCTATATGGATACATGTACTTGGAACTCTAAATCAAACCTGGTTTGTGCTAGTTCTTTGAAACTTGACACAATAAAGTAGTTCCAAGTTCTATCTCTATGGTTTGTTTCCTATTGATGTAGCCCTAAGGAGAGACTGGCGCAAATCACTTTCATGGAAAGGGGTTGCCATGCTTCCAAAAATCTACGAGTTTCCTGAAATCTCAGCACACATTTTTTGACCCAATCTTGATGACACTTACATGTCATGATCAGTACACCAATGTCACTTGGCTCACCAAATTTCGTTCTTCTAGGTTAAACCGTTCGTTTGCAGTAACAGTTTTAATTTTTAGGTTTCACTCTGTTTTCTCCTATATGGATACATGTAGTTGGAACTCTAAATCAAACACGGTTTGTGCTAGCTCTTTGAAACTTGACAAAATACAGTACATCCAAGTTCTATCTCTATGCTTTGTTTCCTATTGATGTAGTCCTAAGCAGAGACTGGCGCAAATCACTTTCATGGAAAGGGGTTGCCAAGCTTCCAAAAAACTACATGTTTCCTGAAATCTCAGCACACATTTTTTCACCCAATCTTGAGGACACTTTCAGGTAATGATCAGTACCCATTCCCACTTGGCTCACCAAATTTCGTTCTTCTAGGTTAAACAGTTCGTTGGCAGTAACAGTTTTAATTTTTAGGTTTCACACTGTTTTCTCCTATATGGATACATGTAGTTGGAACTCTAAATCAAACACGGTTTGTGCTAGCTCTTTGAAACTTGACACAATAAAGTAGTTCTAAGTTCTGTCTCTATGGTTTGTTTCCTATTGATGTAGTCCTAAGCAGAGACCGGCGCAAATCACTTTCATGGAAAGGGGTTCCCAAGCTTCCAAAAAACTACGAGTTTCCTGAAATCTCAGCACACATTTTTTCACCCAAACTTGATGAGACTTTCAGGTAATGATCAGTACCCCAATCACACTTGGCTCACCAAATTTCGTTCTTCTAGGTTAAACTGTTCATTTTCAGTAACAGTTTTAATTTTTAGGTTTTACTCTGTTTTCTCCTATATGGATACATGTATTTGGAACTCTAAATCAAACCTGGTTTGTGCTAGCTCTTTGAAACTTGACACAATAAAGTAGTTCCAAGTTCTATCTCTATGGTTTGTTTCCTATTGATGTAGCCTTAAGCAGAGACTGGCGCAAATCACTTTCATGGAAAGGGTTGGCCAAGCTTCCAAAAAACTACGAGTTTCCTGAAATCTCAGCACACATTTTTTCACCCAATCTTGATGACACTTACATGTCATGATCAGTACACCAATGTCACTTGGCTCACCAAATTTCGTTCTTCTAGGTTAAACCGTTCTTTGCAGTAACAGTTTTAATTTTTAGGTTTCACTCTGTTTTCTCCTATATGGATACATGTATTTGGAACTCTAAATCAAACCTGGTTTGTGCTAGCTCTTTGAAACTTGACACAATAAAGTAGTTCCAAGTTCTATCTCTATGGTTTGTTTCCTATTGATGTAGCCCTAAGGAGAGACTGGCGCAAATCACTTTCATGGAAAGGGGTTGCCAAGCTTCCAAAAATCTACGAGTTTCCTGAAATTTCAGCACACATTTTTTCACCCAATCTTGATGACACTTACATGTCATGATCAGTACACCAATGTCACTTGGCTCACCAAATTTCGTTCTTCTAGGATAAACCGTTCGTTGGCAGTAACAGTTTTAATTTTTAGGTTTCACTCTGTTTTCTCCTATATGGATACACGTATTTGGAACTCTAAATCAAACCTGGTTTGTGCTAGCTCTTTGAAACTTGACACAATAAAGTAGTTCCAAGTTCTATCTCTATGGTTTGTTTCCTATTGATGTAGCCCTAAGTAGAGACTGGCGCAAATCACTTTCATGGAAAGGGGTTGCGAAGCTTCCAAAAATCTACGAGTTTCCTGAAATCTCAGCACACATTTTTTCACCCAATCTTGATGACACTTACATGTCATGATCAGTACACCAATATCACTTGGCTCACCAAATTTCGTTCTTCTAGGTTAAACCATTCGTTGGCAGTAACAGTTTTAATTTTTAGGTTTCACTCTGTATTCTCCTATATGGATACATGTAGTTGGAACTCTAAATCAAACACGGTTAGTGCTAGCTCTTTGAAACTTGACAAAATAAAGTACATCCACGTTCTATCTCTATGCTTTGTTTCCTATTGATGTAGTCCTAAGCAGAGACTGGCGCAAATCACTTTCATGGAAAGGGGTTGCCAAGCTTCCAAAAAACTACAAGTTTCCTGAAATCTCAGCACACATTTTTTCACCCAATCTTGATGACACTTACATGTCATGATCAGTACACCAATGTCACTTGGCTCACCAAATTTCGTTCTTCTAGGTTAAACCGTTCGTTGGCAGTAACAGTTTTAATTTTTAGGTTTCACTCTGTTTTCTCCTATATGGATACATGTATTTGGAACTCTAAATCAAACCTGGTTTGTGCTAGCTCTTTGAAACTTGACACAATAAAGTAGTTCCAAGTTCTATCTCTATGGTTTGTTTCCTATTGATGTAGCCCTAAGGAGAGACTGGCGCAAATCACTTTCATGGAAAGGGGTTGCCATGCTTCCAAAAATCTACGAGTTTCCTGAAATCTCAGCACACATTTTTTCACCCAATCTTGATGACACTTACATGTCATGATCAATACACCAATGTCACTTGGCTCACCAAATTTCGTTCTTCTAGGTTAAACCGTTCGTTTGCAGTAACAGTTTTAATTTTTAGGTTTCACTCTGTTTTCTCCTATATGGCTACATGTAGTTGGAACTCTAAATCAAACACGGTTTGTGCTAGCTCTTTGAAACTTGACAAAATAAAGTACATCCAAGTTCTATCTCTATGCTTTGTTTCCTATTGATGTAGTCCTAAGCAGAGACTGGCGCAAATCACTTTCATGGAAAGGGGTTGCCAAGCTTCCAAAAAACTACAAGTTTCCTGAAATCTCAGCACACATTTTTTCACCCAATCTTGATGACACTTTCAGGTAATGATCAGTACCCATTCCCACTTGGCTCACCAAATTTCGTTCTTCTAGGTTAAACAGTTCGTTGGCAGTAACAGTTTTAATTTTTAGGTTTCACTCTGTTTTCTCCTATATGGATACATGTAGTTGGAACTCTAAATCAAACACGGTTTGTGCTAGCTCTTTGAAACTTGACACAATAAAGTAGTTCCAAGTTCTGTCTCTATGGTTTGTTTCCTATTGATGTAGTCCTAAGCAGAGACCGGCGCAAATCACTTTCATGGAAAGGGGTTCCCAAGCTTCCAAAAAACTACGAGTTTCCTGAAATCTCAGCACACATTTTTTCACCCAAACTTGATGAGACTTTCAGGTAATGATCAGTACCCCAATCACACTTGGCTCACCAAATTTCGTTCTTCTAGGTTAAACTGTTCATTTTCAGTAACAGTTTTAATTTTTAGGTTTTACTCTGTTTTCTCCTATATGGATACATGTATTTGGAACTCTAAATCAAACCTGGTTTGTGCTAGCTCTTTGAAACTTGACACAATAAAGTAGTTCCAAGTTCTATCTCTATGGTTTGTTTCCTATTGATGTAGCCCTAAGCAGAGACTGGCGCAAATCACTTTCATGGAAAGGGTTGGCCAAGCTTCCAAAAAACTACGAGTTTCCTGAAATCTCAGCACACATTTTTTCACCCAATCTTGATGACTCTTACATGTCATGATCAGTACACCAATGTCACTTGGCTCACCAAATTTCGTTCTTCTAGGTTAAACCGTTCGTTGGCAGTAAGAGTTTTAATTTTTAGGTTTCACTCTGTTTTCTCCTATATGGATACATGTAGTTGGAACTCTAAATCAAACACGGTTAGTGCTAGCTCTTTGAAACTTGACAAAATAAAGTACATCCAAGTTCTATCTCTATGCTTTGTTTCCTATTGATGTAGTCCTAAGCAGAGACTGGCGCAAATCACTTTCATGGAAAGGGGTTGCCAAGCTTCCAAAAAACTACAAGTTTCCTGAAATCTCAGCACACATTTTTTCACCCAATCTTGATGACACTTACATGTCATGATCAGTACACCAATGTCACTTGGCTCACCAAATTTCGTTCTTCTAGGTTAAACCGTTCGTTGGCAGTAACAGTTTTAATTTTTAGGATTCACTCTGTTTTCTCCTATATGGATACATGTACTTGGAACTCTAAATCAAACCTGGTTTGTGCTAGCTCTTTGAAACTTGACACAATAAAGTAGTTCCAAGTTCTATCTCTATGGTTTGTTTCCTATTGATGTAGCCCTAAGGAGAGACTGGCGCAAATCACTTTCATGGAAAGGGGTTGCCATGCTTCCAAAAATCTACGAGTTTCCTGAAATCTCAGCACACATTTTTTCACCCAATCTTGATGACACTTACATGTCATGATCAGTACACCAATGTCACTTGGCTCACCAAATTTCGTTCTTCTAGGTTAAACCGTTCGTTTGCAGTAACAGTTTTAATTTTTAGGTTTCACTCTGTTTTCTCCTATATGGATACATGTAGTTGGAACTCTAAATCAAACACGGTTTGTGCTAGCTCTTTGAAACTTGACAAAATAAAGTACATCCAAGTTCTATCTCTATGCTTTGTTTCCTATTGATGTAGTCCTAAGCAGAGACTGGCGCAAATCACTTTCATGGAAAGGGGTTGCCAAGCTTCCAAAAAACTACAAGTTTCCTGAAATCTCAGCACACATTTTTTCACCCAATCTTGATGACACTTTCAGGTAATGATCAGTACCCATTCCCACTTGGCTCACCAAATTTCGTTCTTCTAGGTTAAACAGTTCGTTGGCAGTAACAGTTTTAATTTTTAGGTTTCACACTGTTTTCTCCTATATGGATACATGTAGTTGGAACTCTAAATCAAACACGGTTTGTGCTAGCTCTTTGAAACTTGACACAATAAAGTAGTTCTAAGTTCTGTCTCTATGGTTTGTTTCCTATTGATGTAGTCCTAAGCAGAGACCGGCGCAAATCACTTTCATGGAAAGGGGTTCCCAAGCTTCCAAAAAACTACGAGTTTCCTGAAATCTCAGCACACATTTTTTCACCCAAACTTGATGAGACTTTCAGGTAATGATCAGTACCCCAATCACACTTGGCTCACCAAATTTCGTTCTTCTAGGTTAAACTGTTCATTTTCAGTAACAGTTTTAATTTTTAGGTTTTACTCTGTTTTCTCCTATATGGATACATGTATTTGGAACTCTAAATCAAACCTGGTTTGTGCTAGCTCTTTGAAACTTGACACAATAAAGTAGTTCCAAGTTCTATCTCTATGGTTTGTTTCCTATTGATGTAGCCCTAAGCAGAGACTGGCGCAAATCACTTTCATGGAAAAGGTTGGCCAAGCTTCCAAAAAACTACGAGTTTCCTGAAATCTCAGCACACATTTTTTCACCCAATCTTGATGACACTTACATGTCATGATCAGTACACCAATGTCACTTGGCTCACCAAATTTCGTTCTTCTAGGTTAAACCGTTCTTTGCAGTAACAGTTTTAATTTTTAGGTTTCACTCTGTTTTCTCCTATATGGATACATGTATTTGGAACTCTAAATCAAACCTGGTTTTTGCTAGCTCTTTGAAACTTGACACAATAAAGTAGTTCCAAGTTCTATCTCTATGGTTTGTTTCCTATTGATGTAGCCCTAAGGAGAGACTGGCGCAAATCACTTTCATGGAAAGGGGTTGCCAAGCTTCCAAAAATCTACGAGTTTCCTGAAATTTCAGCACACATTTTTTCACCCAATCTTGATGACACTTACATGTCATGATCAGTACACCAATGTCACTTGGCTCACCAAATTTCGTTCTTCTAGGATAAACCGTTCGTTGGCAGTAACAGTTTTAATTTTTAGGTTTCACTCTGTTTTCTCCTATATGGATACACGTATTTGGAACTCTAAATCAAACCTGGTTTGTGCTAGCTCTTTGAAACTTGACACAATAAAGTAGTTCCAAGTTCTATCTCTATGGTTTGTTTCCTATTGATGTAGCCCTAAGTAGAGACTGGCGCAAATCACTTTCATGGAAAGGGGTTGCGAAGCTTCCAAAAATCTACGAGTTTCCTGAAATCTCAGCACACATTTTTTCACCCAATCTTGATGACACTTACATGTCATGATCAGTACACCAATATCACTTGGCTCACCAAATTTCGTTCTTCTAGGTTAAACCATTCGTTGGCAGTAACAGTTTTAATTTTTAGGTTTCACTCTGTTTTCTCCTATATGGATACATGTAGTTGGAACTCTAAATCAAACACGGTTAGTGCTAGCTCTTTGAAACTTGACAAAATAAAGTACATCCAAGTTCTATCTCTATGCTTTGTTTCCTATTGATGTAGTCCTAAGCAGAGACTGGCGCAAATCACTTTCATGGAAAGGGGTTGCCAAGCTTCCAAAAAACTACAAGTTTCCTGAAATCTCAGCACACATTTTTTCACCCAATCTTGATGACACTTACATGTCATGATCAGTACACCAATGTCACTTGGCTCACCAAATTTCGTTCTTCTAGGTTAAACCGTTCGTTGGCAGTAACAGTTTTAATTTTTAGGTTTCACTCTGTTTTCTCCTATATGGATACATGTATTTGGAACTCTAAATCAAACCTGGTTTGTGCTAGCTCTTTGAAACTTGACACAATAAAGTAGTTCCAAGTTCTATCTCTATGGTTTGTTTCCTATTGATGTAGCCCTAAGGAGAGACTGGCGCAAATCACTTTCATGGAAAGGGGTTGCCATGCTTCCAAAAATCTACGAGTTTCCTGAAATCTCAGCACACATTTTTTCACCCAATCTTGATGACACTTACATGTCATGATCAATACACCAATGTCACTTGGCTCACCAAATTTCGTTCTTCTAGGTTAAACCGTTCGTTTGCAGTAACAGTTTTAATTTTTAGGTTTCACTCTGTTTTCTCCTATATGGCTACATGTAGTTGGAACTCTAAATCAAACACGGTTTGTGCTAGCTCTTTGAAACTTGACAAAATAAAGTACATCCAAGTTCTATCTCTATGCTTTGTTTCCTATTGATGTAGTCCTAAGCAGAGACTGGCGCAAATCACTTTCATGGAAAGGGGTTGCCAAGCTTCCAAAAAACTACAAGTTTCCTGAAATCTCAGCACACATTTTTTCACCCAATCTTGATGACACTTTCAGGTAATGATCAGTACCCATTCCCACTTGGCTCACCAAATTTCGTTCTTCTAGGTTAAACAGTTCGTTGGCAGTAACAGTTTTAATTTTTAGGTTTCACTCTGTTTTCTCCTATATGGATACATGTAGTTGGAACTCTAAATCAAACACGGTTTGTGCTAGCTCTTTGAAACTTGACACAATAAAGTAGTTCCAAGTTCTGTCTCTATGGTTTGTTTCCTATTGATGTAGTCCTAAGCAGAGACCGGCGCAAATCACTTTCATGGAAAGGGGTTCCCAAGCTTCCAAAAAACTACGAGTTTCCTGAAATCTCAGCACACATTTTTTCACCCAATCTTGATGACACTTACATGTCATGATCAGTACACCAATGTCACTTGTTCACCAAATTTCGTTCTTCTAGGTTAAACCGTTCTTTGCAGTAACAGTTTTAATTTTTAGGTTTCACTCTGTTTTCTCCTATATGGATACATGTATTTGGAACTCTAAATCAAACCTGGTTTGTGCTAGCTCTTTGAAACTTGACACAATAAAGTAGTTCCAAGTTCTATCTCTATGGTTTGTTTCCTATTGATGTAGCCCTAAGGAGAGACTGGCGCAAATCACTTTCATGGAAAGGGGTTGCCAAGCTTCCAAAAATCTACGAGTTTCCTGAAATTTCAGCACACATTTTTTCACCCAATCTTGATGACACTTACATGTCATGATCAGTACACCAATGTCACTTGGCTCACCAAATTTCGTTCTTCTAGGTTAAACCGTTCGTTGGCAGTAACAGTTTTAATTTTTAGGTTTCACTCTGTTTTCTCCTATATGGATACATGTATTTGGAACTCTAAATCAAACCTGGTTTGTGCTAGCTCTTTGAAACTTGACACAATAAAGTAGTTCCAAGTTCTATCTCTATGGTTTGTTTCCTATTGATGTAGCCCTAAGTAGAGACTGGCGCAAATCACTTTCATGGAAAGGGGTTGCCAAGCTTCCAAAAATCTACGAGTTTCCTGAAATCTCAGCACACATTTTTTCACCCAATCTTGATGACACTTACATGTCATGATCAGTACACCAATATCACTTGGCTCACCAAATTTCGTTCTTCTAGGTTAAACCATTCGTTGGCAGTAACAGTTTTAATTTTTAGGTTTCACTCTGTTTTCTCCTATATGGATACATGTAGTTGGAACTCTAAATCAAACACGGTTTGTGCTAGCTCTTTGAAACTTGACAAAATAAAGTACATCCAAGTTCTATCTCCATGCTTTGTTTCCTCTTGATGTAGTCCTAAGCAGAGACTGGTGCAAATCACTTTCATGGAAAGGGTTGGCCAAGCTCCCAAAAAACTACGAGTTTCCTGAAATCTCAGCACACATTTTTTCACCCAATCTTGATGACACTTACATGTCATGATCAGTACACCAATGTCACTTGGCTCACCAAGTTTCGTTCTTCTAGGTTAAACTGTTCGTTGGCAGTAACAGTTTTAATTTTTAGGTTTCACTCTGTTTTCTCCTATATGGATACATGTAGTTGGAACTCTAAATCAAACCTGGATTGTGCTAGCTCTTTGAAACTTGACACAATAAAGTAGTTCCAAGTTCTATCTCTATGGTTTGTTTCCTATTGATGTAGCCCTAAGGAGAGACTGGCGCAAATCACTTTCATGGAAAGGGGTTGCCAAGCTTCCAAAAATCTACGAGTTTCCTGAAATCTCAGCACACCTTTTTTCACCCAATCTTGATGACACTTTCAGGTAATGATCAGTACCCCAATCCCACTTGGCTCCCCGAATTTCGTTCTTCTAGGTTAAACCATTCGTTGGCAGTAACAGTTTTAATTTTTAGGTTTCACTCTGTTTTTTCCTATATGGATACTAGTATTTGGAACTCTAAATCAAACACGGTTTGTGCTAGCTCTTTGAAACTTGACACAATAAAGTAGTTTCAAGTTGTATCTCTATGGCTTGTTTCCTATTGATGTAGCCCTAAGCAGAGACCAGCGCAAATCAGTTTCATGGAAAGGGGTTGCCAAGCTTCCAAAAAACTACGAGTTTCCTGAAATCTCAGCACACATTTTTTCACCCAATTTTGATGACACTTTCAGGTAATGATCAGTACCCAATCCCGCTTGGCTCACCAGATTTCGTTCTTCTAGGTTCAACCGCTTGTTGGTAGTAACAGTTTTAATTTTTAGGTTTCACTCTGTTTTCTCCTATATGGATACATGTAGTTGGAACTCTAAATCAAACACGGTATGTGCTAGCTCTTTGAAACTTGACAAAATAAAGTACATCCAAGTTCTATCTCTATGCTTTGTTTCCTCTTGATGTAGTCCTAAGCAGAGACTGGCGCATATCACTTTCATGGAAAGGGGTTGCCAAGCTTCCAAAAAACTACCAGTTTCCTGAAATCTCAGCACACATTTTTTCACCCAATCTTGATGACACATACATGCCATGATCAGTACACCAATGTCACTTGGTTCACCAAATTTCGTTCTTCTAGGTTTAACCATTCGTTGGCAGTAACAGTTTTAATTTTTAGGTTTCACTCTGTTTTCTCCAATATGGATACATGTAGTTGGAACTCTAAATCAAACACGGTTTGTGCTAGCTCTTTGAAACTTGACACAATAAAGTAGTTCCAAGTTCTATCTCTATGATTTGTTTCCTATTGATGTAGCCCTAAGCAGAGACTTGCACAAATCACTTTCATGGAAAGGGGTTGCCAAGCTTCCAAAAAACTACGAGTTTCCTGAAATCTTAGCAGACATTTTTTCACCCAATCATGATGGCACTTACAGGTAATGATCAGTACCCCAATGCCACTTGGCTCACCAAATTTCGTTCTTCTAGGTTAAACCGTTCGTTGGCAGTAACAGTTTTAATTTTTAGGTTTCACTCTGTTTTCTCCTCTATGGATACATGTAGTTGGAACTCTAAATCAAACACGGTTTGTGCTAGCTCTTTGAAACTTGACACAATAAATTAGTTCCAAGTTCTATCTCTATGGTTTGTTTCCTATTGATGTAGCCCTAAGCAGAGACCGGCACAAATCACTTTCATGGAAAGGGGTTGCCAAGCTTCCAAAAAACTACGAGTTTCCTGAAGTCGCAGCACACATTTTTACACCCAATCTTGATGACACTTTTAGGTAATGATCAGTACCCCAATCCCACTTGGCTCACCAAATTTCGTTCTTCTACGTTAAACCGTTCGTTGGCAGTAACAGTTTTAATTTTTAGGTTTCACTCTGTTTTCTCCTATATGGATACATGTAGTTGGAACTCTAAATCAAACACGGTTTGTGCTAGCTCTCTGAAACTTGACACAATAAAGTAGTTCCAAGTTATATCTCTATGGTTTGTTTCCTATTGATGTAGCCCTAAGTAGAGACAGGCGCAAATCACTTTCATGGAAATGGGTTGCGAAGCTTCAAAAAAACTACGAGTTTCCTGAAATTTCAGCACACATTTTTACTCCCAATCTTGATGACACTTACAGGTAATGATCAGTACCCCAATGCCACTTGGCTCACCAAATTTCGTTCTTCTAGGTTAAACCGTTCGTTGGCAGTAACAGTTTTAATTTTTAGGTTTCACTCTGTTTTCTCCTATATGGATACATGTAGTTGGAACTCTAACCAAACACGGTTTGTACTAGCTCGTTGAAATTGACACAATAAAGTAGTTACAAGTTCTATCTCTATGGTTTGTTTCCTATTGATGTAGCCCTAAGCAGAGACCGGCGCAAATCACTTTCATGGAAAGGGGTTGCCAAGCTTCCAAAAAACTACGAGTTTCCTGAAATCTCAGCACACATTTTTTCACCCAATCTTGATGACACTTACATGTCATGATCAGTACACCAATGTCACTTGGCTCACCAAATTTCGTTCTTCTAGATTAAACCGTTCGTTGGCAGTAACAGTTTTAAATTTTAGGTTTCACTCTGTTTTCTCCTATATGGATACACGTAGTTGGAACTCTAAATCAAACATGGTTTGTGCTAGCTCTTTGAAACTTGACACAATAAAGTACTTCCAAGTTCTATCTCTATGGTTTGTTATCTATTGATGTAGCCCTAAGTAGAGACAGGCGCAAATCACTTTCATGGAAATGGGTTGCGAAGCTTCAAAAAAACTACGAGTTTCCTGAAATTTCAGCACACATTTTTACTCCCAATCTTGATGACACTTCCAGGTAATGATCAGTACCCCAATGCCACTTGGCTCACCAAATTTCGTTCTTCTAGGTTAAACCGTTCGTTGGCAGTAACAGTTTTAATTTTTAGGTTTCACTCTGTTTTCTCCTATATGGATACATGTAGTTGGAACTCTAAACCAAACACGGTTTGTACTAGCTCTTTGAAATTGACACAATAAAGTAGTTACAAGTTCTATCTCTATGGTTTGTTTCCTATTGATGTAGCCCTAAGCAGAGACCGGCGCAAATCACTTTCATGGAAAGGGGTTGCCAAGCTTCCAAAAAACTACGAGTTTCCTGAAATCTCAGCACACATTTTTTCACCCAATCTGGATGACACTTACATGTCATGATCAGTACACCAATGTCACTTGGCTCACCAAATTTCGTTCTTCTAGGTTAAACCGTTCGTTGGCAGTAACAGTTTTAATTTTTAGGTTTCACTCTGTTTTCTCCTATGTGGATACATGTATTTGGAACTCTAAATCAAACACGGTTTGTACTAGCTCTTTGAAACTTGACACAATAAAGCAGTTCCAAGTTCTATCTCTATGGTTTGTTTCCTATTGATGTAGCCCTAAGCAGAGAACAGCGCAAATCACTTTCATGGAAAGGGGTTGCCAAGCTTCCAAAAATCTACGAGTTTCCTGAAATCTCAGCACATATTTTTTCACCCAATCTTGATGACACTTTCAGGTAATGATCAGTACCCAATCCCACTTGGCTCACCAAATTTCGTTCTTCTAGTTTCAACCGTTTGTTGGCAGTAACAGTTTTAATTTTTAGGTTTCACTCTGTTTTCTCCAATATGGATACATGTAGTTGGAACTCTAAACCAAACACGGTTTGTGCTAGCTCTTTGAAACTTGACACAATAAAGTAGTTCCAAGTTCTATCTCTATGGTTTGTTTCCTTTTGATGTAGCCCTAAGGAGAGACTGGCGCAAATCACTTTCATGGAAAGGGGTTGCCAAGCTTCCAAAAAACTACGAGTTTCCTGAAATATCAGCACACATTTTTTCACCCTGTCTTGATGACACCTTTAGGTAATGATCAGTACTCCAATCCCACTTGGCACACCAAATATCGTTCTTCTAGGTTAAATCGTTCGTTGGCAGTAACAGTTTTAATTTTTAGGTTTCACTCTGTTTTCTCCTATATGGATACACGTATTTGGAACTCTAAATCAAACATGGTTTGTGCTAGCTCTTTGAAACTTGACACAATAAATTAGTTCCAAGTTCTATCTCTATGGTTTGTTTCCTATTGATGTAGCCCTAAGCAGAGACCGGCACAAATCACTTTCATGGAAAGGGGTTGCCAAGCTTCCAAAAAACTACGAGTTTCCTGAAGTCGCAGCACACATTTTTTACACCCAATCTTGATGACACTTTTAGGTAATGATCAGTACCCCAATCCCACTTGGCTCACCAAATTTCGTTCTTCTACGTTAAACCGTTCGTTGGCAGTAACAGTTTTAATTTTTAGGTTTCACTCTGTTTTCTCCTATATGGATACATGTAGTTGGAACTCTAAATCAAACACGGTTTGTGCTAGCTCTCTGAAACTTGACACAATAAAGTAGTTCCAAGTTATATCTCTATGGTTTGTTTCCTATTGTTGTAGCCCTAAGTAGAGACAGGCGCAAATCACTTTCATGGAAATGGGTTGCGAAGCTTCAAAAAAACTACGAGTTTCCTGAAATTTCAGCACACATTTTTACTCCCAATCTTGATGACACTTACAGGTAATGATCAGTACCCCAATGCCACTTGGCTCACCAAATTTCGTTCTTCTAGGTTAAACCGTTCGTTGGCAGTAACAGTTTTAATTTTTAGGTTTCACTCTGTTTTCTCCTATATGGATACATGTAGTTGGAACTCTAAACCAAACACGGTTTGTACTAGCTCGTTGAAATTGACACAATAAAGTAGTTACAAGTTCTATCTCTATGGTTTGTTTCCTATTGATGTAGCCCTAAGCAGAGACCGGCGCAAATCACTTTCATGGAAAGGGGTTGCCAAGCTTCCAAAAAACTACGAGTTTCCTGAAATCTCAGCACACATTTTTTCACCCAATCTTGATGACACTTACATGTCATGATCAGTACACCAATGTCACTTGGCTCACCAAATTTCGTTCTTCTAGGTTAAACCGTTCGTTGGCAGTAACAGTTTTAATTTTTAGGTTTCACTCTGTTTTCTCCTATATGGATACACGTAGTTGGAACTCTAAATCAAACATGGTTTGTGCTAGCTCTTTGAAACTTGACACAATAAAGTACTTCCAAGTTCTATCTCTATGGTTTGTTTCCTATTGATGTAGCCCTAAGTAGAGACAGGCGCAAATCACTTTCATGGAAATGGGTTGCGAAGCTTCAAAAAAACTACGAGTTTCCTGAAATTTCAGCACACATTTTTACTCCCAATCTTGATGACACTTCCAGGTAATGATCAGTACCCCAATGCCACTTGGCTCACCAAATTTCGTTCTTCTAGGTTAAACCGTTCGTTGGCAGTAACAGTTTTAATTTTTAGGTTTCACTCTGTTTTCTCCTATATGGATACATGTAGTTTTAACTCTAAACCAAACACGGTTTGTACTAGCTCTTTGAAACTTTACACAATAAAGTAGTTACAAGTTCTATCTCTATGGTTTGTTTCCTATTGATGTAGCCCTAAGCAGAGAACAGCACAAATCACTTTCATGGAAAGGGGTTGCCAAGCTTCCAAAAAACTACGAGTTTCCTGAAATCTCAGCACATATTTTTTCACCCAATCTTGATGACACTTTCAGGTAATGATCAGTACCCAATCCCACTTGGCTCACCAAATTTCGTTCTTCTAGTTTCAACCGTTTGTTGGCAGTAACAGTTTTAATTTTTAGGTTTCACTCTGTTTTCTCCAATATGGATACATGTAGTTGGAACTCTAAATCAAACACGGTTTGTGCTAGCTCTTTGAAACTTGACACAATAAAGTAGTTCCAAGTTCTATCTCTATGGTTTGTTTCCTTTTGATGTAGCCCTAAGGAGAGACTGGCGCAAATCACTTTCATGGAAAGGAGTTGCCAAGCTTCCAAAAAACTACGAGTTTCCTGAAATCTCAGCACACATTTTTTCACCCAATTTTGATGACACTTTCAGGTAATGATCAGTACCCAATCCCGCTTGGCTCACCAGATTTCGTTCTTCTAGGTTCAACCGCTTGTTGGTAGTAACAGTTTTAATTTTTAGGTTTCACTCTGTTTTCTCCTATATGGATACATGTAGTTGGAACTCTAAATCAAACACGGTTTGTGCTAGCTCTTTGAAACTTGACAAAATAAAGTACATCCAAGTTCTATCTCTATGCTTTGTTTCCTATTGATGTAGTCCTAAGCAGAGACTGGCGCAAATCACTTTCATGGAAAGGGGTTGCCAAGCTTCCAAAAAACTACAAGTTTCCTGAAATCTCAGCACACATTTTTTCACCCAATCTTGATGACACTTTCAGGTAATGATCAGTACCCATTCCCACTTGGCTCACCAAATTTCGTTCTTCTAGGTTAAACAGTTCGTTGGCAGTAACAGTTTTAATTTTTAGGTTTCACTCTGTTTTCTCCTATATGGATACATGTAGTTGGAACTCTAAATCAAACACGGTTTGTGCTAGCTCTTTGAAACTTGACACAATAAAGTAGTTCCAAGTTCTGTCTCTATGGTTTGTTTCCTATTGATGTAGTCCTAAGCAGAGACCGGCGCAAATCACTTTCATGGAAAGGGGTTCCCAAGCTTCCAAAAAACTACGAGTTTCCTGAAATCTCAGCACACATTTTTTCACCCAAACTTGATGAGACTTTCAGGTAATGATCAGTACCCCAATCACACTTGGCTCACCAAATTTCGTTCTTCTAGGTTAAACTGTTCATTTTCAGTAACAGTTTTAATTTTTAGGTTTTACTCTGTTTTCTCCTATATGGATACATGTATTTGGAACTCTAAATCAAACCTGGTTTGTGCTAGCTCTTTGAAACTTGACACAATAAAGTAGTTCCAAGTTCTATCTCTATGGTTTGTTTCCTATTGATGTAGCCCTAAGCAGAGACTGGCGCAAATCACTTTCATGGAAAGGGTTGGCCAAGCTTCCAAAAAACTACGAGTTTCCTGAAATCTCAGCACACATTTTTTCACCCAATCTTGATGACACTTACATGTCATGATCAGTACACCAATGTCACTTGGCTCACCAAATTTCGTTCTTCTAGGTTAAACCGTTCTTTGCAGTAACAGTTTTAATTTTTAGGTTTCACTCTGTTTTCTCCTATATGGATACATGTATTTGGAACTCTAAATCAAACCTGGTTTGTGCTAGCTCTTTGAAACTTGACACAATAAAGTAGTTCCAAGTTCTATCTCTATGGTTTGTTTCCTATTGATGTAGCCCTAAGGAGAGACTGGCGCAAATCACTTTCATGGAAAGGGGTTGCCAAGCTTCCAAAAATCTACGAGTTTCCTGAAATTTCAGCACACATTTTTTCACCCAATCTTGATGACACTTACATGTCATGATCAGTACACCAATGTCACTTGGCTCACCAAATTTCGTTCTTCTAGGTTAAACCGTTCGTTGGCAGTAACAGTTTTAATTTTTAGGTTTCACTCTGTTTTCTCCTATATGGATACATGTATTTGGAACTCTAAATCAAACCTGGTTTGTGCTAGCTCTTTGAAACTTGACACAATAAAGTAGTTCCAAGTTCTATCTCTATGGTTTGTTTCCTATTGATGTAGCCCTAAGTAGAGACTGGCGCAAATCACTTTCATGGAAAGGGGTTGCCAAGCTTCCAAAAATCTACGAGTTTCCTGAAATCTCAGCACACATTTTTTCACCCAATCTTGATGACACTTACATGTCATGATCAGTACACCAATATCACTTGGCTCACCAAATTTCGTTCTTCTAGGTTAAACCATTCGTTGGCAGTAACAGTTTTAATTTTTATGTTTCACTCTGTTTTCTCCTATATGGATACATGTAGTTGGAACTCTAAATCAAACACGGTTTGTGCTAGCTCTTTGAAACTTGACAAAATAAAGTACATCCAAGTTCTATCTCCATGCTTTGTTTCCTCTTGATGTAGTCCTAAGCAGAGACTGGCGCAAATCACTTTCATGGAAAGGGTTGGCCAAGCTCCCAAAAAACTACGAGTTTCCTGAAATCTCAGCACACATTTTTTCACCCAATCTTGATGACACTTACATGTCATGATCAGTACACCAATGTCACTTGGCTCACCAAGTTTCGTTCTTCTAGGTTAAACTGTTCGTTGGCAGTAACAGTTTTAATTTTTAGGTTTCACTCTGTTTTCTCCTATATGGATACATGTATTTGGAACTCTAAATCAAACCTGGATTGTGCTAGCTCTTTGAAACTTGACACAATAAAGTAGTTCCAAGTTCTATCTCTATGGTTTGTTTCCTATTGATGTAGCCCTAAGGAGAGACTGGCGCAAATCACTTTCATGGAAAGGGGTTGCCAAGCTTCCAAAAATCTACGAGTTTCCTGAAATCTCAGCACACCTTTTTTCACCCAATCTTGATGACACTTTCAGGTAATGATCAGTACCCCAATCCCACTTGGCTCCCCGAATTTCGTTCTTCTAGGTTAAACCATTCGTTGGCAGTAACAGTTTTAATTTTTAGGTTTCACTCTGTTTTTTCCTATATGGATACATGTATTTGGAACTCTAAATCAAACACGGTTTGTGCTAGCTCTTTGAAACTTGACACAATAAAGTAGTTTCAAGTTGTATCTCTATGGCTTGTTTCCTATTGATGTAGCCCTAAGCAGAGACCAGCGCAAATCAGTTTCATGGAAAGGGGTTGCCAAGCTTCCAAAAAACTACGAGTTTCCTGAAATCTCAGCACACATTTTTTCACCCAATTTTGATGACACTTTCAGGTAATGATCAGTACCCAATCCCGCTTGGCTCACCAGATTTCGTTCTTCTAGGTTCAACCGCTTGTTGGTAGTAACAGTTTTAATTTTTAGGTTTCACTCTGTTTTCTCCTATATGGATACATGTAGTTGGAACTCTAAATCAAACACGGTATGTGCTAGCTCTTTGAAACTTGACAAAATAAAGTACATCCAAGTTCTATCTCTATGCTTTGTTTCCTCTTGATGTAGTCCTAAGCAGAGACTGGCGCATATCACTTTCATGGAAAGGGGTTGCCAAGCTTCCAAAAAACTACGAGTTTCCTGAAATCTCAGCACACATTTTTTCACCCAATCTTGATGACACATACATGCCATGATCAGTACACCAATGTCACTTGGTTCACCAAATTTCGTTCTTCTAGGTTTAACCATTCGTTGGCAGTAACAGTTTTAATTTTTAGGTTTCACTCTGTTTTCTCCAATATGGATACATGTAGTTGGAACTCTAAATCAAACACGGTTTGTGCTAGCTCTTTGAAACTTGACACAATAAAGTAGTTCCAAGTTCTATCTCTATGATTTGTTTCCTATTGATGTAGCCCTAAGCAGAGACTTGCACAAATCACTTTCATGGAAAGGGGTTGCCAAGCTTCCAAAAAACTACGAGTTTCGTGAAATCTTAGCAGACATTTTTTCACCCAATCATGATGGCACTTACAGGTAATGATCAGTACCCCAATGCCACTTGGCTCACCAAATTTCGTTCTTCTAGGTTAAACCGTTCGTTGGCAGTAACAGTTTTAATTTTTAGGTTTCACTCTGTTTTCTCCTATATGGATACATGTAGTTGGAACTCTAAATCAAACACGGTTTGTGCTAGCTCTCTGAAACTTGACACAATAAAGTAGTTCCAAGTTATATCTCTATGGTTTGTTTCCTATTGATGTAGCCCTAAGTAGAGACAGGCGCAAATCACTTTCATGGAAATGGGTTGCGAAGCTTCAAAAAAACTACGAGTTTCCTGAAATTTCAGCACACATTTTTACTCCCAATCTTGATGACACTTACAGGTAATGATCAGTACCCCAATGCCACTTGGCTCACCAAATTTCGTTCTTCTAGGTTAAACCGTTCGTTGGCAGTAACAGTTTTAATTTTTAGGTTTCACTCTGTTTTCTCCTATATGGATACATGTAGTTGGAACTCTAACCAAACACGGTTTGTACTAGCTCGTTGAAATTGACACAATAAAGTAGTTACAAGTTCTATCTCTATGGTTTGTTTCCTATTGATGTAGCCCTAAGCAGAGACCGGCGCAAATCACTTTCATGGAAAGGGGTTGCCAAGCTTCCAAAAAACTACGAGTTTCCTGAAATCTCAGCACACATTTTTTCACCCAATCTTGATGACACTTACATGTCATGATCAGAACACCAATGTCACTTGGCTCACCAAATTTCGTTCTTCTAGATTAAACCGTTCGTTGGCAGTAACAGTTTTAAATTTTAGGTTTCACTCTGTTTTCTCCTATATGGATACACGTAGTTGGAACTCTAAATCAAACATGGTTTGTGCTAGCTCTTTGAAACTTGACACAATAAAGTACTTCCAAGTTCTATCTCTATGGTTTGTTTCCTATTGATGTAGCCCTAATTAGAGACAGGCGCAAATCACTTTCATGGAAATGGGTTGCGAAGCTTCAAAAAAACTACGAGTTTCCTGAAATTTCAGCACACATTTTTACTCCCAATCTTGATGACACTTCCAGGTAATGATCAGTACCCCAATGCCACTTGGCTCACCAAATTTCGTTCTTCTAGGTTAAACCGTTCGTTGGCAGTAACAGTTTTAATTTTTAGGTTTCACTCTGTTTTCTCCTATATGGATACATGTAGTTGGAACTCTAAACCAAACACGGTTTGTACTAGCTCTTTGAAATTGACACAATAAAGTAGTTACAAGTTCTATCTCTATGGTTTGTTTCCTATTGATGTAGCCCTAAGCAGAGACCGGCGCAAATCACTTTCATGGAAAGGGGTTGCCAAGCTTCCAAAAAACTACGAGTTTCCTGAAATCTCAGCACACATTTTTTCACCCAATCTGGATGACACTTACATGTCATGATCAGTACACCAATGTCACTTGGCTCACCAAATTTCGTTCTTCTAGGTTAAACCGTTCGTTGGCAGTAACAGTTTTAATTTTTAGGTTTCACTCTGTTTTCTCCTATGTGGATACATGTATTTGGAACTCTAAATCAAACACGGTTTGTACTAGCTCTTTGAAACTTGACACAATAAAGCAGTTCCAAGTTCTATCTCTATGGTTTGTTTCCTATTGATGTAGCCCTAAGCAGAGAACAGCGCAAATCACTTTCATGGAAAGGGGTTGCCAAGCTTCCAAAAATCTACGAGTTTCCTGAAATCTCAGCACATATTTTTTCACCCAATCTTGATGACACTTTCAGGTAATGATCAGTACCCAATCCCACTTGGCTCACCAAATTTCGTTCTTCTAGTTTCAACCGTTTGTTGGCAGTAACAGTTTTAATTTTTAGGTTTCACTCTGTTTTCTCCAATATGGATACATGTAGTTGGAACTCTAAACCAAACACGGTTTGTGCTAGCTCTTTGAAACTTGACACAATAAAGTAGTTCCAAGTTCTATCTCTATGGTTTGTTTCCTTTTGATGTAGCCCTAAGGAGAGACTGGCGCAAATCACTTTCATGGAAAGGGGTTGCCAAGCTTCCAAAAAACTACGAGTTTCCTGAAATATCAGCACACATTTTTTCACCCTGTCTTGATGACACCTTTAGGTAATGATCAGTACCCCAATCCCACTTGGCACACCAAATATCGTTCTTCTAGGTTAAATCGTTCGTTGGCAGTAACAGTTTTAATTTTTAGGTTTCACTCTGTTTTCTCCTATATGGATACACGTAGTTGGAACTCTAAATCAAACATGGTTTGTGCTAGCTCTTTGAAACTTGACACAATAAATTAGTTCCAAGTTCTATCTCTATGGTTTGTTTCCTATTGATGTAGCCCTAAGCAGAGACCGGCACAAATCACTTTCATGGAAAGGGGTTGCCAAGCTTCCAAAAAACTACGAGTTTCCTGAAGTCGCAGCACACATTTTTTGCACCCAATCTTGATGACACTTTTAGGTAATGATCAGTACCCCAATCCCACTTGGCTCACCAAATTTCGTTCTTCTACGTTAAACCGTTCGTTGGCAGTAACAGTTTTAATTTTTAGGTTTCACTCTGTTTTCTCCTATATGGATACATGTAGTTGGAACTCTAAATCAAACACGGTTTGTGCTAGCTCTCTGAAACTTGACACAATAAAGTAGTTCCAAGTTATATCTCTATGGTTTGTTTCCTATTGTTGTAGCCCTAAGTAGAGACAGGCGCAAATCACTTTCATGGAAATGGGTTGCGAAGCTTCAAAAAAACTACGAGTTTCCTGAAATTTCAGCACACATTTTTACTCCCAATCTTGATGACACTTACAGGTAATGATCAGTACCCCAATGCCACTTGGCTCACCAAATTTCGTTCTTCTAGGTTAAACCGTTCGTTGGCAGTAACAGTTTTAATTTTTAGGTTTCACTCTGTTTTCTCCTATATGGATACATGTAGTTGGAACTCTAAACCAAACACGGTTTGTACTAGCTCGTTGAAATTGACACAATAAAGTAGTTACAAGTTCTATCTCTATGGTTTGTTTCCTATTGATGTAGCCCTAAGCAGAGACCGGCGCAAATCACTTTCATGGAAAGGGGTTGCCAAGCTTCCAAAAAACTACGAGTTTCCTGAAATCTCAGCACACATTTTTTCACCCAATCTTGATGACACTTACATGTCATGATCAGTACACCAATGTCACTTGGCTCACCAAATTTCGTTCTTCTAGGTTAAACCGTTCGTTGGCAGTAACAGTTTTAATTTTTAGGTTTCACTCTGTTTTCTCCTATATGGATACACGTAGTTGGAACTCTAAATCAAACATGGTTTGTGCTAGCTCTTTGAAACTTGACACAATAAAGTACTTCCAAGTTCTATCTCTATGGTTTGTTTCCTATTGATGTAGCCCTAAGTAGAGACAGGCGCAAATCACTTTCATGGAAATGGGTTGCGAAGCTTCAAAAAAACTACGAGTTTCCTGAAATTTCAGCACACATTTTTACTCCCAATCTTGATGACACTTCCAGGTAATGATCAGTACCCCAATGCCACTTGGCTCACCAAATTTCGTTCTTCTAGGTTAAACCGTTCGTTGGCAGTAACAGTTTTAATTTTTAGGTTTCACTCTGTTTTCTCCTATATGGATACATGTAGTTGGAACTCTAAACCAAACACGGTTTGTACTAGCTCTTTGAAACTTTACAGAATAAAGTAGTTACAAGTTCTATCTCTATGGTTTGTTTCCTATTGATGTAGCCCTAAGCAGAGACCGGCGCAAATCACTTTCATGGAAAGGGGTTGCCAAGCTTCCAAAAATCTACGAGTTTCCTGAAATCTCAGCACACATTTTTTCACCCAATCTGGATGACACTTACATGTCATGATCAGTACACCAATGTCACTTGGCTCACCAAATTTCGTTCTTCTAGGTTAAACCGTTCGTTGGCAGTAACAGTTTTAATTTTTAGGTTTCACTCTGTTTTCTCCTATGTGGATACATGTATTTGGAACTCTAAATCAAACACGGTTTGTACTAGCTCTTTGAAACTTGACACAATAAAGCAGTTCCAAGTTCTATCTCTATGATTTGTTTCCTATTGATGTAGCCCTAAGCAGAGAACAGCACAAATCACTTTCATGGAAAGGGGTTGCCAAGCTTCCAAAAAACTACGAGTTTCCTGAAATCTCAGCACATATTTTTTCACCCAATCTTGATGACACTTTCAGGTAATGATCAGTACCCAATCCCACTTGGCTCACCAAATTTCGTTCTTCTAGTTTCAACCGTTTGTTGGCAGTAACAGTTTTAATTTTTAGGTTTCACTCTGTTTTCTCCAATATGGATACATGTAGTTGGAACTCTAAATCAAACACGGTTTGTGCTAGCTCTTTGAAACTTGACACAATAAAGTAGTTCCAAGTTCTATCTCTATGGTTTGTTTCCTTTTGATGTAGCCCTAAGGAGAGACTGGCACAAATCACTTTCATGGAAAGGGGTTGCCAAGCTTCCAAAAAACTACGAGTTTCCTGAAATCTCAGCACACATTTTTTCACCCAATTTTGATGACACTTTCAGGTAATGATCAGTACCCAATCCCGCTTGGCTCACCAGATTTCGTTCTTCTAGGTTCAACCGCTTGTTGGTAGTAACAGTTTTAATTTTTAGGTTTCACTCTGTTTTCTCCTATATGGATACATGTAGTTGGAACTCTAAATCAAACACGGTATGTGCTAGCTCTTTGAAACTTGACAAAATAAAGTACATCCAAGTTCTATCTCTATGCTTTGTTTCCTCTTGATGTAGTCCTAAGCAGAGACTGGCGCATATCACTTTCATGGAAAGGGGTTGCCAAGCTTCCAAAAAACTACCAGTTTCCTGAAATCTCAGCACACATTTTTTCACCCAATCTTGATGACACATACATGCCATGATCAGTACACCAATGTCACTTGGTTCACCAAATTTCGTTCTTCTAGGTTTAACCATTCGTTGGCAGTAACAGTTTTAATTTTTAGGTTTCACTCTGTTTTCTCCAATATGGATACATGTAGTTGGAACTCTAAATCAAACACGGTTTGTGCTAGCTCTTTGAAACTTGACACAATAAAGTAGTTCCAAGTTCTATCTCTATGATTTGTTTCCTATTGATGTAGCCCTAAGCAGAGACTTGCACAAATCACTTTCATGGAAAGGGGTTGCCAAGCTTCCAAAAAACTACGAGTTTCCTGAAATCTTAGCAGACATTTTTTCACCCAATCATGATGGCACTTACAGGTAATGATCAGTACCCCAATGCCACTTGGCTCACCAAATTTCGTTCTTCTAGGTTAAACCGTTCGTTGGCAGTAACAGTTTTAATTTTTAGGTTTCACTCTGTTTTCTCCTCTATGGATACATGTAGTTGGAACTCTAAATCGAACACGGTTTGTGCTAGCTCTTTGAAACTTGACACAATAAATTAGTTCCAAGTTCTATCTCTATGGTTTGTTTCCTATTGATGTAGCCCTAAGCAGAGACCGGCACAAATCACTTTCATGGAAAGGGGTTGCCAAGCTTCCAAAAAACTACGAGTTTCCTGAAGTCGCAGCACACATTTTTACACCCAATCTTGATGACACTTTTAGGTAATGATCAGTACCCCAATCCCACTTGGCTCACCAAATTTCGTTCTTCTATGTTAAACCGTTCGTTGGCAGTAACAGTTTTAATTTTTAGGTTTCACTCTGTTTTCTCCTATATGGATACATGTAGTTGGAACTCTAAATCAAACACGGTTTGTGCTAGCTCTCTGAAACTTGACACAATAAAGTAGTTCCAAGTTATATCTCTATGGTTTGTTTCCTATTGATGTAGCCCTAAGTAGAGACAGGCGCAAATCACTTTCATGGAAATGGGTTGCGAAGCTTCAAAAAAACTACGAGTTTCCTGAAATTTCAGCACACATTTTTACTCCCAATCTTGATGACACTTACAGGTAATGATCAGTACCCCAATGCCACTTGGCTCACCAAATTTCGTTCTTCTAGGTTAAACCGTTCGTTGGCAGTAACAGTTTTAATTTTTAGGTTTCACTCTGTTTTCTCCTATATGGATACATGTAGTTGGAACTCTAACCAAACACGGTTTGTACTAGCTCGTTGAAATTGACACAATAAAGTAGTTACAAGTTCTATCTCTATGGTTTGTTTCCTATTGATGTAGCCCTAAGCAGAGACCGGCGCAAATCACTTTCATGGAAAGGGGTTGCCAAGCTTCCAAAAAACTACGAGTTTCCTGAAATCTCAGCACACATTTTTTCACCCAATCTTGATGACACTTACATGTCATGATCAGTACACCAATGTCACTTGGCTCACCAAATTTCGTTCTTCTAGATTAAACCGTTCGTTGGCAGTAACAGTTTTAAATTTTAGGTTTCACTCTGTTTTCTCCTATATGGATACACGTAGTTGGAACTCTAAATCAAACATGGTTTGTGCTAGCTCTTTGAAACTTGACACAATAAAGTACTTCCAAGTTCTATCTCTATGGTTTGTTTCCTATTGATGTAGCCCTAAGTAGAGACAGGCGCAAATCACTTTCATGGAAATGGGTTGCGAAGCTTCAAAAAAACTACGAGTTTCCTGAAATTTCAGCACACATTTTTACTCCCAATCTTGATGACACTTCCAGGTAATGATCAGTACCCCAATGCCACTTGGCTCACCAAATTTCGTTCTTCTAGGTTAAACCGTTCGTTGGCAGTAACAGTTTTAATTTTTAGGTTTCACTCTGTTTTCTCCTATATGGATACATGTAGTTGGAACTCTAAACCAAACACGGTTTGTACTAGCACTTTGAAATTGACACAATAAAGTAGTTACAAGTTCTATCTCTATGGTTTGTTTCCTATTGATGTAGCCCTAAGCAGAGACCGGCGCAAATCACTTTCATGGAAAGGGGTTGCCAAGCTTCCAAAAAACTACGAGTTTCCTGAAATCTCAGCACACATTTTTTCACCCAATCTGGATGACACTTACATGTCATGATCAGTACACCAATGTCACTTGGCTCACCAAATTTCGTTCTTCTAGGTTAAACCGTTCGTTGGCAGTAACAGTTTTAATTTTTAGGTTTCACTCTGTTTTCTCCTATGTGGATACATGTATTTGGAACTCTAAATCAAACACGGTTTGTACTAGCTCTTTGAAACTTGACACAATAAAGCAGTTCCAAGTTCTATCTCTATGGTTTGTTTCCTATTGATGTAGCCCTAAGCAGAGAACAGCGCAAATCACTTTCATGGAAAGGGGTTGCCAAGCTTCCAAAAATCTACGAGTTTCCTGAAATCTCAGCACATATTTTTTCACCCAATCTTGATGACACTTTCAGGTAATGATCAGTACCCAATCCCACTTGGCTCACCAAATTTCGTTCTTCTAGTTTCAACCGTTTGTTGGCAGTAACAGTTTTAATTTTTAGGTTTCACTCTGTTTTCTCCAATATGGATACATGTAGTTGGAACTCTAAACCAAACACGGTTTGTGCTAGCTCTTTGAAACTTGACACAATAAAGTAGTTCCAAGTTCTATCTCTATGGTTTGTTTCCTTTTGATGTAGCCCTAAGGAGAGACTGGCGCAAATCACTTTCATGGAAAGGGGTTGCCAAGCTTCCAAAAAACTACGAGTTTCCTGAAATATCAGCACACATTTTTTCACCCTGTCTTGATGACACCTTTAGGTAATGATCAGTACCCCAATCCCACTTGGCACACCAAATATCGTTCTTCTAGGTTAAATCGTTCGTTGGCAGTAACAGTTTTAATTTTTAGGTTTCACTCTGTTTTCTCCTATATGGATACACGTAGTTGGAACTCTAAATCAAACATGGTTTGTGCTAGCTCTTTGAAACTTGACACAATAAATTAGTTCCAAGTTCTATCTCTATGGTTTGTTTCCTATTGATGTAGCCCTAAGCAGAGACCGGCACAAATCACTTTCATGGAAAGGGGTTGCCAAGCTTCCAAAAAACTACGAGTTTCCTGAAGTCGCAGCACACATTTTTTACACCCAATCTTGATGACACTTTTAGGTAATGATCAGTACCCCAATCCCACTTGGCTCACCAAATTTCGTTCTTCTACGTTAAACCGTTCGTTGGCAGTAACAGTTTTAATTTTTAGGTTTCACTCTGTTTTCTCCTATATGGATACATGTAGTTGGAACTCTAAATCAAACACGGTTTGTGCTAGCTCTCTGAAACTTGACACAATAAAGTAGTTCCAAGTTATATCTCTATGGTTTGTTTCCTATTGCTGTAGCCCTAAGTAGAGACAGGCGCAAATCACTTTCATGGAAATGGGTTGCGAAGCTTCAAAAAAACTACGAGTTTCCTGAAATTTCAGCACACATTTTTACTCCCAATCTTGATGACACTTACAGGTAATGATCAGTACCCCAATGCCACTTGGCTCACCAAATTTCGTTCTTCTAGGTTAAACCGTTCGTTGGCAGTAACAGTTTTAATTTTTAGGTTTCACTCTGTTTTCTCCTATATGGATACATGTAGTTGGAACTCTAAACCAAACACGGTTTGTACTAGCTCGTTGAAATTGACACAATAAAGTAGTTACAAGTTCTATCTCTATGGTTTGTTTCCTATTGATGTAGCCCTAAGCAGAGACCGGCGCAAATCACTTTCATGGAAAGGGGTTGCCAAGCTTCCAAAAAACTACGAGTTTCCTGAAATCTCAGCACACATTTTTTCACCCAATCTTGATGACACTTACATGTCATGATCAGTACACCAATGTCACTTGGCTCACCAAATTTCGTTCTTCTAGGTTAAACCGTTCGTTGGCAGTAACAGTTTTAATTTTTAGGTTTCACTCTGTTTTCTCCTATATGGATACACGTAGTTGGAACTCTAAATCAAACATGGTTTGTGCTAGCTCTTTGAAACTTGACACAATAAAGTACTTCCAAGTTCTATCTCTATGGTTTGTTTCCTATTGATGTAGCCCTAAGTAGAGACAGGCGCAAATCACTTTCATGGAAATGGGTTGCGAAGCTTCAAAAAAACTACGAGTTTCCTGAAATTTCAGCACACATTTTTACTCCCAATCTTGATGACACTTCCAGGTAATGATCAGTACCCCAATGCCACTTGGCTCACCAAATTTCGTTCTTCTAGTTTAAACCGTTCGTTGGCAGTAACAGTTTTAATTTTTAGGTTTCACTCTGTTTTCTCATATATGGATACATGTAGTTGGAACTCTAAACCAAACACGGTTTGTACTAGCTCTTTGAAACTTTACACAATAAAGTAGTTACAAGTTCTATCTCTATGGTTTGTTTCCTATTGATGTAGCCCTAAGCAGAGACCGGCGCAAATCACTTTCATGGAAAGGGGTTGCCAAGCTTCCAAAAATCTACGAGTTTCCTGAAATCTCAGCACACATTTTTTCACCCAATCTGGATGACACTTACATGTCATGATCAGTACACCAATGTCACTTGGCTCACCAAATTTCGTTCTTCTAGGTTAAACCGTTCGTTGGCAGTAACAGTTTTAATTTTTAGGTTTCACTCTGTTTTCTCCTATGTGGATACATGTATTTGGAACTCTAAATCAAACACGGTTTGTACTAGCTCTTTGAAACTTGACACAATAAAGCAGTTCCAAGTTCTATCTCTATGATTTGTTTCCTATTGATGTAGCCCTAAGCAGAGAACAGCACAAATCACTTTCATGGAAAGGGGTTGCCAAGCTTCCAAAAAACTACGAGTTTCCTGAAATCTCAGCACATATTTTTTCACCCAATCTTGATGACACTTTCAGGTAATGATCAGTACCCAATCCCACTTGGCTCACCAAATTTCGTTCTTCTAGTTTCAACCGTTTGTTGGCAGTAACAGTTTTAATTTTTAGGTTTCACTCTGTTTTCTCCAATATGGATACATGTAGTTGGAACTCTAAATCAAACACGGTTTGTGCTAGCTCTTTGAAACTTGACACAATAAAGTAGTTCCAAGTTCTATCTCTATGGTTTGTTTCCTTTTGATGTAGCCCTAAGGAGAGACTGGCACAAATCACTTTCATGGAAAGGGGTTGCCAAGCTTCCAAAAAACTACGAGTTTCCTGAAATCTCAGCACACATTTTTTCACCCAATTTTGATGACACTTTCAGGTAATGATCAGTACCCAATCCCGCTTGGCTCACCAGATTTCGTTCTTCTAGGTTCAACCGCTTGTTGGTAGTAACAGTTTTAATTTTTAGGTTTCACTCTGTTTTCTCCTATATGGATACATGTAGTTGGAACTCTAAATCAAACACGGTATGTGCTAGCTCTTTGAAACTTGACAAAATAAAGTACATCCAAGTTCTATCTCTATGCTTTGTTTCCTCTTGATGTAGTCCTAAGCAGAGACTGGCGCATATCACTTTCATGGAAAGGGGTTGCCAAGCTTCCAAAAAACTACCAGTTTCCTGAAATCTCAGCACACATTTTTTCACCCAATCTTGATGACACATACATGCCATGATCAGTACACCAATGTCACTTGGTTCACCAAATTTCGTTCTTCTAGGTTTAACCATTCGTTGGCAGTAACAGTTTTAATTTTTAGGTTTCACTCTGTTTTCTCCAATATGGATACATGTAGTTGGAACTCTAAATCAAACACGGTTTGTGCTAGCTCTTTGAAACTTGACACAATAAAGTAGTTCCAAGTTCTATCTCTATGATTTGTTTCCTATTGATGTAGCCCTAAGCAGAGACTTGCACAAATCACTTTCATGGAAAGGGGTTGCCAAGCTTCCAAAAAACTACGAGTTTCCTGAAATCTTAGCAGACATTTTTTCACCCAATCATGATGGCACTTACAGGTAATGATCAGTACCCCAATGCCACTTGGCTCACCAAATTTCGTTCTTCTAGGTTAAACCGTTCGTTGGCAGTAACAGTTTTAATTTTTAGGTTTCACTCTGTTTTCTCCTCTATGGATACATGTAGTTGGAACTCTAAATCGAACACGGTTTGTGCTAGCTCTTTGAAACTTGACACAATAAATTAGTTCCAAGTTCTATCTCTATGGTTTGTTTCCTATTGATGTAGCCCTAAGCAGAGACCGGCACAAATCACTTTCATGGAAAGGGGTTGCCAAGCTTCCAAAAAACTACGAGTTTCCTGAAGTCGCAGCACACATTTTTACACCCAATCTTGATGACACTTTTAGGTAATGATCAGTACCCCAATCCCACTTGGCTCACCAAATTTCGTTCTTCTACGTTAAACCGTTCGTTGGCAGTAACAGTTTTAATTTTTAGGTTTCACTCTGTTTTCTCCTATATGGATACATGTAGTTGGAACTCTAAATCAAACACGGTTTGTGCTAGCTCTCTGAAACTTGACACAATAAAGTAGTTCCAAGTTATATCTCTATGGTTTGTTTCCTATTGATGTAGCCCTAAGTAGAGACAGGCGCAAATCACTTTCATGGAAATGGGTTGCGAAGCTTCAAAAAAACTACGAGTTTCCTGAAATTTCAGCACACATTTTTACTCCCAATCTTGATGACACTTACAGGTAATGATCAGTACCCCAATGCCACTTGGCTCACCAAATTTCGTTCTTCTAGGTTAAACCGTTCGTTGGCAGTAACAGTTTTAATTTTTAGGTTTCACTCTGTTTTCTCCTATATGGATACATGTAGTTGGAACTCTAACCAAACACGGTTTGTACTAGCTCGTTGAAATTGACACAATAAAGTAGTTACAAGTTCTATCTCTATGGTTTGTTTCCTATTGATGTAGCCCTAAGCAGAGACCGGCGCAAATCACTTTCATGGAAAGGGGTTGCCAAGCTTCCAAAAAACTACGAGTTTCCTGAAATCTCAGCACACATTTTTTCACCCAATCTTGATGACACTTACATGTCATGATCAGTACACCAATGTCACTTGGCTCACCAAATTTCGTTCTTCTAGATTAAACCGTTCGTTGGCAGTAACAGTTTTAAATTTTAGGTTTCACTCTGTTTTCTCCTATATGGATACACGTAGTTGGAACTCTAAATCAAACATGGTTTGTGCTAGCTCTTTGAAACTTGACACAATAAAGTACTTCCAAGTTCTATCTCTATGGTTTGTTTCCTATTGATGTAGCCCTAAGTAGAGACAGGCGCAAATCACTTTCATGGAAATGGGTTGCGAAGCTTCAAAAAAACTACGAGTTTCCTGAAATTTCAGCACACATTTTTACTCCCAATCTTGATGACACTTCCAGGTAATGATCAGTACCCCAATGCCACTTGGCTCACCAAATTTCGTTCTTCTAGGTTAAACCGTTCGTTGGCAGTAACAGTTTTAATTTTTAGGTTTCACTCTGTTTTCTCCTATATGGATACATGTAGTTGGAACTCTAAACCAAACACGGTTTGTACTAGCACTTTGAAATTGACACAATAAAGTAGTTACAAGTTCTATCTCTATGGTTTGTTTCCTATTGATGTAGCCCTAAGCAGAGACCGGCGCAAATCACTTTCATGGAAAGGGGTTGCCAAGCTTCCAAAAAACTACGAGTTTCCTGAAATCTCAGCACACATTTTTTCACCCAATCTGGATGACACTTACATGTCATGATCAGTACACCAATGTCACTTGGCTCACCAAATTTCGTTCTTCTAGGTTAAACCGTTCGTTGGCAGTAACAGTTTTAATTTTTAGGTTTCACTCTGTTTTCTCCTATGTGGATACATGTATTTGGAACTCTAAATCAAACACGGTTTGTACTAGCTCTTTGAAACTTGACACAATAAAGCAGTTCCAAGTTCTATCTCTATGGTTTGTTTCCTATTGATGTAGCCCTAAGCAGAGAACAGCGCAAATCACTTTCATGGAAAGGGGTTGCCAAGCTTCCAAAAATCTACGAGTTTCCTGAAATCTCAGCACATATTTTTTCACCCAATCTTGATGACACTTTCAGGTAATGATCAGTACCCAATCCCACTTGGCTCACCAAATTTCGTTCTTCTAGTTTCAACCGTTTGTTGGCAGTAACAGTTTTAATTTTTAGGTTTCACTCTGTTTTCTCCAATATGGATACATGTAGTTGGAACTCTAAACCAAACACGGTTTGTGCTAGCTCTTTGAAACTTGACACAATAAAGTAGTTCCAAGTTCTATCTCTATGGTTTGTTTCCTTTTGATGTAGCCCTAAGGAGAGACTGGCGCAAATCACTTTCATGGAAAGGGGTTGCCAAGCTTCCAAAAAACTACGAGTTTCCTGAAATATCAGCACACATTTTTTCACCCTGTCTTGATGACACCTTTAGGTAATGATCAGTACCCCAATCCCACTTGGCACACCAAATATCGTTCTTCTAGGTTAAATCGTTCGTTGGCAGTAACAGTTTTAATTTTTAGGTTTCACTCTGTTTTCTCCTATATGGATACACGTAGTTGGAACTCTAAATCAAACATGGTTTGTGCTAGCTCTTTGAAACTTGACACAATAAATTAGTTCCAAGTTCTATCTCTATGGTTTGTTTCCTATTGATGTAGCCCTAAGCAGAGACCGGCACAAATCACTTTCATGGAAAGGGGTTGCCAAGCTTCCAAAAAACTACGAGTTTCCTGAAGTCGCAGCACACATTTTTTACACCCAATCTTGATGACACTTTTAGGTAATGATCAGTACCCCAATCCCACTTGGCTCACCAAATTTCGTTCTTCTACGTTAAACCGTTCGTTGGCAGTAACAGTTTTAATTTTTAGGTTTCACTCTGTTTTCTCCTATATGGATACATGTAGTTGGAACTCTAAATCAAACACGGTTTGTGCTAGCTCTCTGAAACTTGACACAATAAAGTAGTTCCAAGTTATATCTCTATGGTTTGTTTCCTATTGCTGTAGCCCTAAGTAGAGACAGGCGCAAATCACTTTCATGGAAATGGGTTGCGAAGCTTCAAAAAAACTACGAGTTTCCTGAAATTTCAGCACACATTTTTACTCCCAATCTTGATGACACTTCCAGGTAATGATCAGTACCCCAATGCCACTTGGCTCACCAAATTTCGTTCTTCTAGGTTAAACCGTTCGTTGGCAGTAACAGTTTTAATTTTTAGGTTTCACTCTGTTTTCTCCTATATGGATACATGTAGTTGGAACTCTAAACCAAACACGGTTTGTACTAGCTCGTTGAAATTGACACAATAAAGTAGTTACAAGTTCTATCTCTATGGTTTGTTTCCTATTGATGTAGCCCTAAGCAGAGACCGGCGCAAATCACTTTCATGGAAAGGGGTTGCCAAGCTTCCAAAAAACTACGAGTTTCCTGAAATCTCAGCACACATTTTTTCACCCAATCTTGATGACACTTACATGTCATGATCAGTACACCAATGTCACTTGGCTCACCAAATTTCGTTCTTCTAGGTTAAACCGTTCGTTGGCAGTAACAGTTTTAATTTTTAGGTTTCACTCTGTTTTCTCCTATATGGATACACGTAGTTGGAACTCTAAATCAAACATGGTTTGTGCTAGCTCTTTGAAACTTGACACAATAAAGTACTTCCAAGTTCTATCTCTATGGTTTGTTTCCTATTGATGTAGCCCTAAGTAGAGACAGGCGCAAATCACTTTCATGGAAATGGGTTGCGAAGCTTCAAAAAAACTACGAGTTTCCTGAAATTTCAGCACACATTTTTACTCCCAATCTTGATGACACTTCCAGGTAATGATCAGTACCCCAATGCCACTTGGCTCACCAAATTTCGTTCTTCTAGGTTAAACCGTTCGTTGGCAGTAACAGTTTTAATTTTTAGGTTTCACTCTGTTTTCTCCTATATGGATACATGTAGTTGGAACTCTAAACCAAACACGGTTTGTACTAGCTCTTTGAAACTTTACACAATAAAGTAGTTACAAGTTCTATCTCTATGGTTTGTTTCCTATTGATGTAGCCCTAAGCAGAGACCGGCGCAAATCACTTTCATGGAAAGGGGTTGCCAAGCTTCCAAAAATCTACGAGTTTCCTGAAATCTCAGCACACATTTTTTCACCCAATCTGGATGACACTTACATGTCATGATCAGTACACCAATGTCACTTGGCTCACCAAATTTCGTTCTTCTAGGTTAAACCGTTCGTTGGCAGTAACAGTTTTAATTTTTAGGTTTCACTCTGTTTTCTCCTATGTGGATACATGTATTTGGAACTCTAAATCAAACACGGTTTGTACTAGCTCTTTGAAACTTGACACAATAAAGCAGTTCCAAGTTCTATCTCTATGATTTGTTTCCTATTGATGTAGCCCTAAGCAGAGAACAGCACAAATCACTTTCATGGAAAGGGGTTGCCAAGCTTCCAAAAAACTACGAGTTTCCTGAAATCTCAGCACATATTTTTTCACCCAATCTTGATGACACTTTCAGGTAATGATCAGTACCCAATCCAACTTGGCTCAACAGATTTCATTCTTCTAGGTTAAACCGTTCATTGGCAGTAACAGTTTTAATTTTTAGGTTTCACTCTGTTTACTCCTATATGGATACATGTAGTTGGAAATCTAAATCAAACACGGATTGTGCTAGCTCTTTGAAACTTGACACAATAAAGTAGTTCCAAGTTCTATTTCTATGGTTTTTTTCCTATTGATGTAGCCCTACGCAGAGACCGGCGCAAATCACTTTCATGGAAAGGGGTTGCCAAGCTTCCAAAAAACTACGAGTTTCCTGAAATATCAGCACACATTTTTTCACCCAATCTTGATGACACTTACATGTCATGATCAGTACACCAATGTCACTTGGCTCACCAAATTTCGTTCTTCTAGGTTAAACCGTTCGTTGGCAGTAACAGTTTTAATTTTTAGGTTTCACTCTGTTTTCTCCTATATGGATACATGTATTTGGAACTCTAAATCAAACCTGGTTTGTGCTAGCTCTTTGAAACTTGACACAATAAAGTAGTTCCAAGTTCTATCTCTATGGTTTGTTTCCTATTGATGTAGCCCTAAGGAGAGACTGGCGCAAATCACTTTCATGGAAAGGGGTTGCCAAGCTTCCAAAAATCTACGAGTTTCCTGAAATCTCAGCACACATTTTTTCACCCAATCTTGATGACACTTACATGTCATGATCAGTACACCAATGTCACTTGGCTCACCAAATTTCGTTCATCTAGGTTAAACCGTTCGTTGGCAGTAACAATTTTAATTTTTAGGTTTCACTCTGTTTTCTCCTATATGGATACATGTAGTTGGAACTCTAAACCAAACACGGTTTGTGCTAGCTCTTTGAAACTTGACAAAATAAAGTACATCCAATTCTATCTCTATGCTTTGTTTCCTATTGATGTAGTCCTAAGCAGAGACTGGCGCAAATCACTTTCATGGAAAGGGGTTGCCAAGCTTCCAAAAAATTACAAGTTTCCTGAAATCTCAGCACACATTTTTTCACCCAATCTTGATGACACTTTCAGGTAATGACCAGTACCCATTCCCACTTGGCTCACCAAATTTCGTTCTTCTAGGTTTAACCGTTCGTTGGCAGTAACAGTTTTAATTTTTAGGTTTCACTCTGTTTTCTCCTATATGGATACATGTAGTTGGAACTCTAAATCAAACACAGTTTGTGCTAGATCTTTGAAACTTGACACAATAAAGGAGTTCCAAGTTCTATCTCTATGGTTTGTTTCCTATTGATGTAGTCCTAAGCAGAGACTGGCGCAAATCACTTTCATGGAAAGGGGTTGCCAAGCTTCCAAAAATCTACGAGTTTCCTGAAATCTCACCACACATTTTTTCACCCAATCTTGATGACACTTACATGTCATGATCAGTACACCAATGTCACTTGGCTCACCAAATTTCGTTCTTCTAGGTTAAACCGTTCGTTGGCAGTAACAGTTTTAATATTTAGGTTTCCCTCTGTTTTCTCCTATATGGATACATGTAGTTGGAACTCTAAATCAAACACAGTTTGTGCTAGATCTTTGAAACTTGACACAATAAAGTACTTCCAAGTTCTATCTATATGGTTTGATTCCTATTGATGTAGCCCTAAGCAGAGACCGGCGCAAATCACTTTCATGGAAAGGGGTTGCGAAGCTTCCAAAAAACTACGAGTTTCCTGAAATCTCAGCAAGCATTTTTTCACCCAATCTTGGTGACACTTACAGGTAATGATCAGTACCCCAATGCCACTTGGCTCACCAAATTTCGTTCTTCTAGGTTAAACCGTTCGTTGGCAGTAACAGTTTTAATTTTTAGGTTTCACTCTGTTTTCTCCTATATGGATACATGTAGTTGGGACTGTAAATCAAACACGGTTTGCGCTAGCTCTTTGAAACTTCACACAAAAAAGTAGTTCCAAGTTCTATATCAATAGTTTGTTTCTTATTGATGTAGCCCTAAGCAGAGAACAGCGCAAATCACTTTCATTGAAAGGGGTTGCCAAACTTCCAAAAAACTACGAGTTTCCTGAAATCTCAGCACACATTTTTTCACCCAATCTTGATGACACTTTCAGGTAATGATCAGTACCCAATCCCACTTGGCTCAACAGATTTCATTCTTCTAGGTTAAACCGTTCATTGGCAGTAACAGTTTTAATTTTTAGGTTTCACTCTGTTTTCTCCTATATGGATACATGTAGTTGGAAATCTAAATCAAACACGGATTGTGCTAGCTCTTTGAAACTTGACACAGTAAAGTAGTTCCAAGTTCTATCTCTATGGTTTTTTTCCTATTGATGTAGCCCTACGCAGAGACCGGCGCAAATCACTTTCATGGAAAGGGGTTGCCAAGCTTCCAAAAAACTACGAGTTTCCTGAAATATCAGCACACATTTTTTCACCCTGACTTGATGCCACTTTCAGGTAATGATCAGTACCCCAATCCCACTTGGCACACCAAATTTCATTCTTCTAGTTTAAACCGTTCCCTGGCAGTAACAGATTTAATTTTTAGGTTTCACTCTGTTTTCTCCTATATGGATACATGTAGATGGAACTGTAAATCAAACACGGTTTGTGCTAGCTCTTTGAAACTTGACAGAATAATGTACTTCCAAATTCTATCTCTATGGTTTGTTTCCTATTGATGTAGTCCTAAGCAGAGACTCGCGCAAATCACTTTCATGGAAAGGGGTTCCCAAACTTCCAAAAAACTACGAGTTTCCTGAAAATTCAGCACACATTTTTTCACCCAATCTTGATGACACATACATGTCATGATCAGTACACCAATGTCACTTGGCTCACCAAATTTCGTTCTTCTAGGTTAAACCGTTCGTTGGCAGTAACAGTTTTAATTTTTAGGTTTCACTCTGTTTTCTCCAATATGGATACATGTAGTTGGAACTCTAAATCAAACACGGTTTGTGCTAGCTCTTTGAAACTTGACACAATAAAGTAGCTCCAAGTTCTATCTCTATGGTTCGTTTCTTATTGATGTAGCCCTAAGCAGAGAACGGTGCAAATCACTTTCATGGAAAGGGGTTGCCAAGCTTCCAAAAAACTACGAGTTTCCTGAAATTTCAGCACACATTTTTTCACCCAATCTTGATGACACTTTCAGGTAATGATCAGTACCCAATCCCAGTATGCACACCAAATTTCGTTTTTCTAGGTTAACCCGTTCGTTGGCAGTAACAGTTTTAATTTTTAGGTTTCACTCTGTTTTCTCCTATATGGATACATGTAGTTGGAACTCTAAATCAAACACGGTTTGTGGTAGCTCTTTGAAACTTGACACAATAAAGTAGTTCCAAGTTCTATCTCTATGGTTTGTTTCCTATTGATGTAGTCCTAAGCAGAGACTGGCGCAAATCACTTTCATGGAAAGGGGTTGCCAAGCTTCCAAAAAACTACGAGTTTCCTGAAAATTCAGCACACATTTTTTCACCCAATCTTGATGACACATACATGTCATGATCAGTACACCAATGTCACTTGGCTCACCAAATTTCATTCTTCTAGGTTAAACCGTTCGTTGGCAGTAACAGTTTTAATTTTTAGGTTTCACTCTGTTTTCTCCAATATGGATACATGTACTTGGAACTCTAAATCAAACACGGTTTGTGCTAGCTCTTTGAAACTTGACAAAATAAAGTACATCCAATTCTATCTCTATGCTTTGTTTCCTATTGATGTAGTCCTAAGCAGAGACTGGCGCAAATCACTTTCATGGAAAGGGGTTGCCAAGCTTCCAAAAAACTACAAGTTTCCTGAAATCTCAGCACACATTTTTTCACACAATCTTGATGACACTTTCAGGTAATGACCAGTACCCATTCCCACTTGGCTCACCAAATTTCGTTCTTCTAGGTTTAACCGTTCGTTGGCAGTAACAGTTTTAATTTTTAGGTTTCACTCTGTTTTCTCCTATATGGATACATGTAGTTGGAACTCTAAATCAAACACGGTTTGTGCTAGCTCTTTGAAACTTGACAAAATAAAGTACATCCAATTCTATCTCTATGCTTTGTTTCCTATTGATGTAGCCCTAAGGAGAGACTGGCGCAAATCACTTTCATGGAAAGGGGTTGCCAATCTTCCAAAAATCTACGAGTTTCCTGAAATCTCAGCACACATTTTTTCACCCAATCTTGATGACACTTACATGTCATGATCAGTACACCAATGTCACTTGGCTCACCAAATTTCGTTCTTCTAGGTTAAACCGTTCGTTGGCAGTAACAGTTTTAATTTTTAGGTTTCACTCTGTTTTCTCCTATACGGATACATGTAGTTGGAACTCTAAATCAAACACGGTTTGTGCTAGATCTTTGAAACTTGACACAATAAAGTACTTCCAAGTTCTATCTATATGGTTTGATTCCTATTGATGTAGCCCTAAGCAGAGACCGGCGCAAATCACTTTCATGGAAAGGGGTTGCGAAGCTTCCAAAAAACTACGAGTTTCCTGAAATCTCAGCAAGCATTTTTTCACCCAATCTTGGTGACACTTACAGGTAATGATCAGTACCCCAATGCCACTTGGCTCACCAAATTTCGTTCTTCTAGGTTAAACCGTTCGTTGGCAGTAACAGTTTTAATTTTTAGGTTTCACTCTGTTTTCTCCTATATGGATACATGTAGTTGGGTCTGTAAATCAAACACGGTTTGCGCTAGCTCTTTGAAACTTGACACAAAAAAGTAGTTCCAAGTTCTATATCTATAGTTTGTTTCTTATTGATGTAGCCCTAAGCAGAGAACAGCGCAAATCACTTTCATTGAAAGGGGTTGCCAAACTTCCAAAAAACTACGAGTTTCCTGAAATCTCAGCACACATTTTTTCACCCAATCTTGATGACACTTTCAGGTAATGATCAGTACCCAATCCAACTTGGCTCAACAGATTTCATTCTTCTAGGTTAAACCGTTCATTGGCAGTAACAGTTTTAATTTTTAGGTTTCACTCTGTTTACTCCTATATGGATACATGTAGTTGGAAATCTAAATCAAACACGGATTGTGCTAGCTCTTTGAAACTTGACACAATAAAGTAGTTCCAAGTTCTATCTCTATGGTTTTTTTCCTATTGATGTAGCCCTACGCAGAGACCGGCGCAAATCACTTTCATGGAAAGGGGTTGCCAAGCTTCCAAAAAACTACGAGTTTCCTGAAATATCAGCACACATTTTTTCACCCTGACTTGATGCCACTTTCAGGTAATGATCAGTACCCCAATCCCACTTGGCACACCAAATTTCATTCTTCTAGGTTAAACCGTTCCCTGGCAGTAACAGATTTAATTTTTAGGTTTCACTCTGTTTTCTCCTATATGGATACATGTAGATGGAACTGTAAATCAAACACGGTTTGTGCTAGCTCTTTGAAACTTGACAGAATAAAGTACTTCCAAATTCTATCTCTATGGTTTGTTTCCTATTGATGTAGTCCTAAGCAGAGACTGGCGCAAATCACTTTCATGGAAAGGGGTTCTCAAGCTTCCAAAAAACTACGAGTTTCCTGAAAATTCAGCACACATTTTTTCACCCAATGTTGATGACACATACATGTCATGATCAGTACACCAATGTCACTTGGCTCACCAAATTTCGTTCTTCTAGGTTAAACCGTTCGTTGGCAGTAACAGTTTTAATTTTTAGGTTTCACTCTGTTTTCTCCAATATGGATACATGTAGTTGGAACTCTAAATCAAACACGGTTTGTGCTAGCTCTTTGAAACTTGACACAATAAAGTAGCTCCAAGTTCTATCTCTATGGTTCGTTTGTTATTGATGTAGCCCTAAGCAGAGAACGGTGCAAATCACTTTCATGGAAAGGGGTTGCCAAGCTTCCAAAAAACTACGAGTTTCCTGAAATCTCAGCACACATTTTTTCACCCAATCTTGATGACACTTTCAGGTAATGATCAGTACCCAATCCCAGTTGGCACACCAAATTTCGTTTTTCTAGGTTAACCCATTCGTTGGCAGTAACAGTTTTAATTTTTAGGTTTCACTCTGTTTTCTCCTATATGGATACATGTAGTTGGAACTCTAAATCAAACACGGTTTGTGCTAGCTCTTTGAAACTTGACACAATAAAGTAGTTCCAAGTTCTATCTCTATGGTTTGTTTCCTATTGATGTAGCCCTAAGCAGAGACTTGCACAAATCACTTTCATGGAAAGGGGTTGCCAAGCTTCCAAAAATCTACGAGTTTCCTGAAATCTCACCACACATTTTTTCAACCAATCTTGGTGACACTTTCAGGTAATTATCAGTACCCGAATCCAACTTGGCTCACCAAATTTCGTTTTTCTAGGTTAAACCGTTCGTTGGCAGTAACAGTTTTAATTTTTAGGTTTCACTCTGTTTTCTCCTATATGGATACATGTAGTTGGAACTCTAAATCAAACACGGTTTGTGCTAGCTCTTTGAAACTTTACACAATAAAGTAGTTACAAGTTCTATCTCTATGGTTTGTTTCCTATTGATGTAGCCCTAAGCAGAGACTGGAGCAAATCACTTTCATGGAAAGGGTTGGCCAAGCTTCCAAAAAACCTACAAGTTTCCTGAAATCTCAGCACACATTTTTTCACCCAATCTTGATGACACTTACATGTCATGATCAGTACACCAATGTCACTTGGCTCACCAAATTTCGTTCTTCTAGGTTAAACCGTTCGTTGGCAGTAACAGTTTTAATTTTTAGGTTTCACTCTGTTTTCTCCTATATGGATACATGTATTTGGAACTCTAAATCAAACCTGGTTTGTGCTAGCTCTTTGAAACTTGACAGAATAAAGTACTTCCAAATTCTATCTCTATGGTTTGTTTCCTATTGATGTAGCCCTAAGGAGAGACTGGCGCAAATCACTTTCATGGAAAGGGGTTGCCAAGCTTCCAAAAATCTACGAGTTTCCTGAAATCTCAGCACACATTTTTTCACCCAATCTTGATGACACTTACATGTCATGATCAGTACACCAATGTCACTTGGCTCACCAAATTTCGTTCTTCTAGGTTAAACCGTTCGTTGGCAGTAACAGTTTTAATTTTTAGGTTTCACTCTGTTTTCTCCTATATGGATACATGTAGTTGGAACTCTAAATCAAACACGGTTTGTGCTAGCTCTTTGAAACATGACACAATAAAGTAGTTCCAAGTTCTATCTCTATGGTTTGTTTCCTATTGATGTAGTCCTAAGCAGAGACTGGCGCAAATCACTTTCATGGAAAGGGGTTGCCAAGCTTCCAAATATCTACGAGTTTCCTGAAATCTCACCACACATTTTTTCACCCAATCTTGATGACACTTACATGTCATGATCAGTACACCAATGTCACTTGGCTCACCAAATTTTGTTCTTCTAGGTTAAACCGTTCGTTGGCAGTAACAGTTTTAATTTTTAGGTTTCACTCTGTTTTCTCCTATATGGATACATGTAGTTGGAACTCTAAATCAAACACGGTTTGTGCTAGGTCTTTGAAACTTGACACAATAAAGTACTTCCAAGCTCTATCTATATGGTTTGATTCCTATTGATGTAGCCCTAAGCAGAGACCGGCGCAAATCACTTTCATGGAAAGGGGTTGCGAAGCTTCCAAAAAACTACGAGTTTCCTGAAATCTCAGCAAGCATTTTTTCACCCAATCTTGATGACACTTTCAGGTAATGATCAGTACCCCAATCCCACTTGGCTCACCAAATTTCGTTCTTCTAGGTTAAACCGTTCGTTGGCAGTAACAGTTTTAATTTTTAGGTTTCACTCTGTTTTCTCCTATATGGATACATGTAGTTGGGACTGTAAATCAAACACGGTTTGCGCTAGCTCTTTGAAACTTGACACAAAAAAGTAGTTCCAAGTTCTATATCTATAGTTTGTTTCTTATTGATGTAGCCCTAAGCAGAGAACAGCGCAAATCACTTTCATTGAAAGGGGTTGCCAAACTTCCAAAAAACTACGAGTTTCCTGAAAACTCAGCACACATTTTTTCACCCAATCTTGATGACACTTTCAGGTAATGATCAGTACCCAATCCCACTTGGCTCAACAGATTTCATTCTTCTAGGTTAAACCGTTCGTTGGCAGTAACAGTTTTAATTTTTAGGTTTCACTCTGTTTTCTCCTATATGGATACATGTAGTTGGAAATCTAAATCAAACACGGATTGTGCTAGCTCTTTGAAACTTGACACAATAAAGTAGTTCCAAGTTCTATCTCTATGGTTTTTTTCCTATTGATGTAGCCCTACGCAGAGACCGGCGCAAATCACTTTCATGGAAAGGGGTTGCCAAGCTTCCAAAAAACTACGAGTTTCCTGAAATATCAGCACACATTTTTTCACCCTGACTTGATGACACTTTCAGGTAATGATCAGTACCCCAATCCCACTTGGCACACCAAATTTCATTCTTCTAGGTTAAACCGTTCCCTGGCAGTAACAGATTTAATTTTTAGGTTTCACTCTGTTTTCTCCTATATGGATACATGTAGATGGAACTGTAAATCAAACACGGTTTGTGCTAGCTCTTTGAAACTTGACAGAATAAAGTACTTCCAAATTCTATCTCTATGGTTTGTTTCCGATTGATGTAGTCCTAAGCAGAGACTGGCGCAAATCACTTTCATGGAAAGGGGTTGCCAAGTTTCCAAAAAACTACGAGTTTCCTGAAAATTCAGCACACATTTTTTCACCCAATCTTGATGACACATACATGTCATGATCAGTACACCAATGTCACTTGGCTCACCAAATTTCGTTCTTCTAGGTTAAACCGTTCGTTGGCAGTAACAGTTTTAATTTTTCGGTTTCACTCTGTTTTCTCCAATATGGATACATGTAGTTGGAACTCTAAATCAAACACGGTTTGTGCTAGCTCTTTGAAACTTGACACAATAAAGTAGCTCCAAGTTCTATCTCTATGGTTCGTTTCTTATTGATGTAGCCCTAAGCAGAGAACGGCGCAAATCACTTTCATGGAAAGGGGTTGCCAAGCTTCAAAAAAACTACGAGTTTCCTGAAATCTCAGCACACATTTTTTCACCCAATCTTGATGACACTTTCAGGTAATGATCAGTACCCAATCCCAGTTGGCACACCAAATTTCGTTTTTCTAGGTTAACCCGTTCGTTGGCAGTAACAGTTTTAATTTTTAGGTTTCACTCTGTTTTCTCCTATATGGATACATGTAGTTGGAACTCTAAATCAAACACGGTTTGTGGTAGCTCTTTGAAAGTTGACACAATAAAGTAGTTCCAAGTTCTATCTCTATGGTTTGTTTCCTATTGATGTAGTCCTAAGCAGAGACTGGCGCAAATCACTTTCATGGAAAGGGGTTGCCAAGCTTCCAAAAAACTACGAGTTTCCTGAAGTCGCAGCACACATTTTTACACCCAATCTTGTTGACACTTTCAGGTAATGATCAGTACCCCAATCCCACTTGGCTCACCAAATTTCGTTCTTCTAGGTTAAACCGTTCGTTGGCAGTAACAGTTTTAATTTTTAGGTTTCACTCTGTTTTCTCGTATATGGATACATGTAGTTGGAACTCTAAATCAAACACGGTTTGCGCTAGCTCTTGGAAATTTGACACAAAACAGTAGATCCCAGTTCTATCTCTATGGTTTGTTTCTTATTGATGTAGCCCTAAGCATAGAACGGCGCAAATCTCTTTCAGGGAAAGGTGTTGCCAAGCTACCCAAAAACTACGATTTTCCTGAAATCTCAGCACACATTTTTTCACCCAATTTTAATGACACTTTCAGGTAATGATCAGTACCCAATCCCACTTGGCTCACCAGATTTCGTTCTTCTAGGTTCAACCGATGTTGGCAGTAACAGTTTTAATTTTTAGGTTTCACTCTGTTTTCTCCTATATGGATACATGTAGTTGGAACTCTAAATCAAACACGGTTTGGGCAAGCTCTTTGAAACTTGAAACAATAAAGTAGTTACAAGTTCTATCTCTATGGTTTTTTTCCTATTGATATAGCCCTACGCAGAGACCGGCGCAAATCACTTTCATGGAAAGGGGTTGCCAAGCTTCCAAAAAACTACGATTTTCCTGAAATATCAGCACACATTTTTTCACCCTGACTTGATGACACTTTCAGGTAATGATCAGTACCCCAATCCCACTTGGCACACCAAATTTCATTCTTCTAGGTTAAACCGTTCCCTGGCAGTAACAGATTTAATTTTTAGGTTTCACTCTGTTTTCTCCTATATGGATACATGTAGATGGAACTGTAAATCAAACACGGTTTGTGCTAGCTCTTTGAAACTTGACAGAATAAAGTACTTCCAAATTCTATCTCTATGGTTTGTTTCCTATTGATGTAGTCCTAAGCAGAGACTGGCGCAAATCACTTTCATGGAAAGGGGTTGCCAAGTTTCCAAAAAACTACGAGTTTCCTGAAAATTCAGCACACATTTTTTCACCCAATCTTGATGACACATACATGTCATGATCAGTACACCAATGTCACTTGGCTCACCAAATTTCGTTCTTCTAGGTTAAACCGTTCGTTGGCAGTAACAGTTTTAATTTTTAGGTTTCACTCTGTTTTCTCCAATATGGATACATGTAGTTGGAACTCTAAATCAAACACGGTTTGTGCTAGCTCTTTGAAACTTGACACAATAAAGTAGCTCCAAGTTCTATCTCTATGGTTCGTTTCTTATTGATGTAGCCCTAAGCAGAGAACGGCGCAAATCACTTTCATGGAAAGGGTTTGCCAAGCTTCAAAAAAACTACGAGTTTCCTGAAATCTCAGCACACATTTTTTCACCCAATCTTGATGACACTTTCAGGTAATGATCAGTACCCAATCCCAGTTGGCACACCAAATTTCGTTTTTCTAGGTTAACCCGTTCGTTGGCAGTAACAGTTTTAATTTTTAGGTTTCACTCTGTTTTCTCCTATATGGATACATGTAGTTGGAACTCTAAATCAAACACGGTTTGTGGTAGCTCTTTGAAAGTTGACACAATAAAGTAGTTCCAAGTTCTATCTCTATGGTTTGTTTCCTATTGATGTAGTCCTAAGCAGAGACTGGCGCAAATCACTTTCATGGAAAGGGGTTGCCAAGCTTCCAAAAAACTACGAGTTTCCTGAAAATTCAGCACACATTTTTTCACCCAATCTTGATGACACATACATGTCATGATCAGTACATCAATGTCACTTGGCTCACCAAATTTCGTTCTTCTAGGTTAAACCGTTCGTTGGCAGTAACAGTTTTAATTTTTAGGTTTCACTCTGTTTTCTCCTATATGGATACGTGTAGTTGGAACTCTAAATCAAACACGGTTTGTGCTAGCTCTTTGAAACTTGACACAATAAAGTAGCTCCAAGTTCTATCTCTATGGTTCGTTTCTTATTGATGTAGCCCTATGCAGAGAACGGCGCAAATCACTTTCATGGAAAGGGGTTGCCAAGCTTCCAAAAAACTACGAGTTTCCTGAAATCTCAGCACACATTTTTTCACCCAATCTTGATGACACTTTCAGGTAATGATCAGTACCCAATCCCAGTTGGCACACCAAATTTCGTTTTTCTAGGTTAACCCGTTCGTTGGCAGTAACAGTTTTAATTTTTAGGTTTCACTCTGTTTTCTCCTATATGGATACATGTAGTTGGAACTCTAAATCAAACACGGTTTGTGGTAGCTCTTTGAAACTTGACACAATAAAATAGTTCCAAGTACTATCTCTATGGTTTGTTTCCTATTGATGTAGCCCTAAGCAGAGACTTGCACAAATCACTTTCATGGAAAGGGGTTGCCAAGCTTCCAAAAAACTACGAGTTTCCTGAAATCTTAGCACACATTTTTTCACCCAATCATGATGGCACTCACAGGTAATGATCAGTATCCCAATGCCACTTGGCTCACCAAATTTCGTTCTTCTAGGTTAAACCGTTCGTTGGCAGTAACAGTTTTAATTTTTAGGTTTCATCTGTTTTCTCCTATATGGATACATGTAGTTGGAACTCTAAATCAAACACGGTTTGTGCTAGCTCTTTGAAACTTGACACAATAAAGTAGTTCCAAGTTCTGTCTCTATGGTTTGTTTCCTATTGATATAGCCCTAAGCAGAGACCAGCGCAAATCACTTTCATGGAAAGGGGTTGCCAAGCTTCCAAAAAACTAAGAGTTTCGTGAAATCTCAGCACACGTTTTTTCACCCAAACTTGATGACACTTTCAGGTAAAGATCAGTACCCCAATCACACTTGGCTCACCAAATTTCGTTCTTCTAGGTTAAACTATTCGTTGGCAGTAACAGTTATAATTTTTAGGTTTCACTCTGTTTTCTCGTATATGGATACATGTAGTTGGAACTCTAAATCAAACACGGTTTGTGCTAGCTCTTTGACTTGACACAATAAATAGTTCCAAGTTCTGTCTCTATGGTTTGTTTCTTATTGATGTAGCCCTAAGCAGAGACTGGCGCAAATCACTTTCATAGAAAGGGGTTGCCAAGCTTCCAAAAAACTACGAGTTTCCTGAAATCTCAGCACACATTTTTTCACCCTATCTTGATGACACTTTCAAGTAATGATCAGTAACCCAATCCCACTTGGCACACCAAATTTCGTTCTTCTAGGTTAAACCGTTCGTTGGCAGTAACAGTTTTAATTTTTAGGTTTCACTCTGTTTTCTCCTATATGGATACATGTAGTTGGAACTCTAAATCAAACACGGTTTGCGCTAGCTCTTTGAAACCTGACACAAAAAAGTAGTTCCAAGTTCTATATCTATAGTTTGTTTCTTATTGATGTAGCCCTAAGCAGAGAACAGCGCAAATCACTTTCATTGAAAGGGGTTGCCAAACTTCCAAAAAACTACGAGTTTCCTGAAATCTCAGCACACATTTTTTCACCCAATCTTGATGACACTTTCAGGTAATGATCAGTACCCAATCCCACTTGGCTCACCAAATTTCGTTCTTCTAGGTTAAACCGTTCGTTGGCAGTAACAGTTTTAATTTTTACGTTTCACTCTGTTTTCTCCTATATGGATACATGTAGTTGGAACTCTAAATCAAACACGGTTTGTGCTAGCTCTTTGAAACTTGACACAATAAAGTAGTTCCAAGTTCTATCTCTATGGTTTTTTTCCTTTTGATGTAGCCCTAAGGAGAGACTGGCGCAAATCACTTTCATGGAAAGGGGTTGCCAAGCTTCCAAAAATCTACGAGTTTCCTGAAATCTCACCACACATTTTTTCACCCAATCTTGGTGACACTTTCAGGTAATTATCAGTACCCGAATCCAACTTGGCTCACCAAATTTCGTTCTTCTAGGTTAAACCGTTCGTTGGCAGTAACAGTTTTAATTTTTAGGTTTCACTCTGTTTTCTCCTATATGGATACATGTATTTGGAACTCTAAATCAAACCTGGTTTGTGCTAGCTCTTTGAAACTTGACACAATAAAGTAGTTCCAAGTTCTATCTCTATGGTTTGTTTCCTATTGATGTAGCCCTAAGTAGAGACTGGCGCAAATCACTTTCATGGAAAGGGGTTGCCAAGCTTCCAAAAATCTACGAGTTTCCTGAAATCTCAGCACACATTTTTTCACCCAATCTTGATGACACTTACATGTCATGATCAGTACACCAATATCACTTGGCTCACCAAATTTCGTTCTTCTAGGTTAAACCATTCGTTGGCAGTAACAGTTTTAATTTTTATGTTTCACTCTGTTTTCTCCTATATGGATACATGTAGTTGGAACTCTAAATCAAACACGGTTTGTGCTAGCTCTTTGAAACTTGACAAAATAAAGTACATCCAAGTTCTATCTCCATGCTTTGTTTCCTCTTGATGTAGTCCTAAGCAGAGACTGGCGCAAATCACTTTCATGGAAAGGGTTGGCCAAGCTCCCAAAAAACTACGAGTTTCCTGAAATCTCAGCACACATTTTTTCACCCAATCTTGATGACACTTACATGTCATGATCAGTACACCAATGTCACTTGGCTCACCAAGTTTCGTTCTTCTAGGTTAAACTGTTCGTTGGCAGTAACAGTTTTAATTTTTAGGTTTCACTCTGTTTTCTCCTATATGGATACATGTATTTGGAACTCTAAATCAAACCTGGATTGTGCTAGCTCTTTGAAACTTGACACAATAAAGTAGTTCCAAGTTCTATCTCTATGGTTTGTTTCCTATTGATGTAGCCCTAAGGAGAGACTGGCGCAAATCACTTTCATGGAAAGGGGTTGCCAAGCTTCCAAAAATCTACGAGTTTCCTGAAATCTCAGCACACCTTTTTTCACCCAATCTTGATGACACTTTCAGGTAATGATCAGTACCCCAATCCCACTTGGCTCCCCGAATTTCGTTCTTCTAGGTTAAACCATTCGTTGGCAGTAACAGTTTTAATTTTTAGGTTTCACTCTGTTTTTTCCTATATGGATACATGTATTTGGAACTCTAAATCAAACACGGTTTGTGCTAGCTCTTTGAAACTTGACACAATAAAGTAGTTTCAAGTTGTATCTCTATGGCTTGTTTCCTATTGATGTAGCCCTAAGCAGAGACCAGCGCAAATCAGTTTCATGGAAAGGGGTTGCCAAGCTTCCAAAAAACTACGAGTTTCCTGAAATCTCAGCACACATTTTTTCACCCAATTTTGATGACACTTTCAGGTAATGATCAGTACCCAATCCCGCTTGGCTCACCAGATTTCGTTCTTCTAGGTTCAACCGCTTGTTGGTAGTAACAGTTTTAATTTTTAGGTTTCACTCTGTTTTCTCCTATATGGATACATGTAGTTGGAACTCTAAATCAAACACGGTATGTGCTAGCTCTTTGAAACTTGACAAAATAAAGTACATCCAAGTTCTATCTCTATGCTTTGTTTCCTCTTGATGTAGTCCTAAGCAGAGACTGGCGCATATCACTTTCATGGAAAGGGGTTGCCAAGCTTCCAAAAAACTACGAGTTTCCTGAAATCTCAGCACACATTTTTTCACCCAATCTTGATGACACATACATGCCATGATCAGTACACCAATGTCACTTGGTTCACCAAATTTCGTTCTTCTAGGTTTAACCATTCGTTGGCAGTAACAGTTTTAATTTTTAGGTTTCACTCTGTTTTCTCCAATATGGATACATGTAGTTGGAACTCTAAATCAAACACGGTTTGTGCTAGCTCTTTGAAACTTGACACAATAAAGTAGTTCCAAGTTCTATCTCTATGATTTGTTTCCTATTGATATAGCCCTAAGCAGAGACTTGCACAAATCACTTTCATGGAAAGGGGTTGCCAAGCTTCCAAAAAACTACGAGTTTCGTGAAATCTTAGCAGACATTTTTTCACCCAATCATGATGGCACTTACAGGTAATGATCAGTACCCCAATGCCACTTGGCTCACCAAATTTCGTTCTTCTAGGTTAAACCGTTCGTTGGCAGTAACAGTTTTAATTTTTAGGTTTCACTCTGTTTTCTCCTATATGGATACATGTAGTTGGAACTCTAAATCAAACACGGTTTGTGCTAGCTCTCTGAAACTTGACACAATAAAGTAGTTCCAAGTTATATCTCTATGGTTTGTTTCCTATTGATGTAGCCCTAAGTAGAGACAGGCGCAAATCACTTTCATGGAAATGGGTTGCGAAGCTTCAAAAAAACTACGAGTTTCCTGAAATTTCAGCACACATTTTTACTCCCAATCTTGATGACACTTACAGGTAATGATCAGTACCCCAATGCCACTTGGCTCACCAAATTTCGTTCTTCTAGGTTAAACCGTTCGTTGGCAGTAACAGTTTTAATTTTTAGGTTTCACTCTGTTTTCTCCTATATGGATACATGTAGTTGGAACTCTAACCAAACACGGTTTGTACTAGCTCGTTGAAATTGACACAATAAAGTAGTTACAAGTTCTATCTCTATGGTTTGTTTCCTATTGATGTAGCCCTAAGCAGAGACCGGCGCAAATCACTTTCATGGAAAGGGGTTGCCAAGCTTCCAAAAAACTACGAGTTTCCTGAAATCTCAGCACACATTTTTTCACCCAATCTTGATGACACTTACATGTCATGATCAGAACACCAATGTCACTTGGCTCACCAAATTTCGTTCTTCTAGATTAAACCGTTCGTTGGCAGTAACAGTTTTAAATTTTAGGTTTCACTCTGTTTTCTCCTATATGGATACACGTAGTTGGAACTCTAAATCAAACATGGTTTGTGCTAGCTCTTTGAAACTTGACACAATAAAGTACTTCCAAGTTCTATCTCTATGGTTTGTTTCCTATTGATGTAGCCCTAATTAGAGACAGGCGCAAATCACTTTCATGGAAATGGGTTGCGAAGCTTCAAAAAAACTACGAGTTTCCTGAAATTTCAGCACACATTTTTACTCCCAATCTTGATGACACTTCCAGGTAATGATCAGTACCCCAATGCCACTTGGCTCACCAAATTTCGTTCTTCTAGGTTAAACCGTTCGTTGGCAGTAACAGTTTTAATTTTTAGGTTTCACTCTGTTTTCTCCTATATGGATACATGTAGTTGGAACTCTAAACCAAACACGGTTTGTACTAGCTCTTTGAAATTGACACAATAAAGTAGTTACAAGTTCTATCTCTATGGTTTGTTTCCTATTGATGTAGCCCTAAGCAGAGACCGGCGCAAATCACTTTCATGGAAAGGGGTTGCCAAGCTTCCAAAAAACTACGAGTTTCCTGAAATCTCAGCACACATTTTTTCACCCAATCTGGATGACACTTACATGTCATGATCAGTACACCAATGTCACTTGGCTCACCAAATTTCGTTCTTCTAGGTTAAACCGTTCGTTGGCAGTAACAGTTTTAATTTTTAGGTTTCACTCTGTTTTCTCCTATGTGGATACATGTATTTGGAACTCTAAATCAAACACGGTTTGTACTAGCTCTTTGAAACTTGACACAATAAAGCAGTTCCAAGTTCTATCTCTATGGTTTGTTTCCTATTGATGTAGCCCTAAGCAGAGAACAGCGCAAATCACTTTCATGGAAAGGGGTTGCCAAGCTTCCAAAAATCTACGAGTTTCCTGAAATCTCAGCACATATTTTTTCACCCAATCTTGATGACACTTTCAGGTAATGATCAGTACCCAATCCCACTTGGCTCACCAAATTTCGTTCTTCTAGTTTCAACCGTTTGTTGGCAGTAAGAGTTTTAATTTTTAGGTTTCACTCTGTTTTCTCCAATATGGATACATGTAGTTGGAACTCTAAACCAAACACGGTTTGTGCTAGCTCTTTGAAACTTGACACAATAAAGTAGTTCCAAGTTCTATCTCTATGGTTTGTTTCCTTTTGATGTAGCCCTAAGGAGAGACTGGCGCAAATCACTTTCATGGAAAGGGGTTGCCAAGCTTCCAAAAAACTACGAGTTTCCTGAAATATCAGCACACATTTTTTCACCCTGTCTTGATGACACCTTTAGGTAATGATCAGTACCCCAATCCCACTTGGCACACCAAATATCGTTCTTCTAGGTTAAATCGTTCGTTGGCAGTAACAGTTTTAATTTTTAGGTTTCACTCTGTTTTCTCCTATATGGATACACGTAGTTGGAACTCTAAATCAAACATGGTTTGTGCTAGCTCTTTGAAACTTGACACAATAAATTAGTTCCAAGTTCTATCTCTATGGTTTGTTTCCTATTGATGTAGCCCTAAGCAGAGACCGGCACAAATCACTTTCATGGAAAGGGGTTGCCAAGCTTCCAAAAAACTACGAGTTTCCTGAAGTCGCAGCACACATTTTTTACACCCAATCTTGATGACACTTTTAGGTAATGATCAGTACCCCAATCCCACTTGGCTCACCAAATTTCGTTCTTCTACGTTAAACCGTTCGTTGGCAGTAACAGTTTTAATTTTTAGGTTTCACTCTGTTTTCTCCTATATGGATACATGTAGTTGGAACTCTAAATCAAACACGGTTTGTGCTAGCTCTCTGAAACTTGACACAATAAAGTAGTTCCAAGTTATATCTCTATGGTTTGTTTCCTATTGTTGTAGCCCTAAGTAGAGACAGGCGCAAATCACTTTCATGGAAATGGGTTGCGAAGCTTCAAAAAAACTACGAGTTTCCTGAAATTTCAGCACACATTTTTACTCCCAATCTTGATGACACTTACAGGTAATGATCAGTACCCCAATGCCACTTGGCTCACCAAATTTCGTTCTTCTAGGTTAAACCGTTCGTTGGCAGTAACAGTTTTAATTTTTAGGTTTCACTCTGTTTTCTCCTATATGGATACATGTAGTTGGAACTCTAAACCAAACACGGTTTGTACTAGCTCGTTGAAATTGACACAATAAAGTAGTTACAAGTTCTATCTCTATGGTTTGTTTCCTATTGATGTAGCCCTAAGCAGAGACCGGCGCAAATCACTTTCATGGAAAGGGGTTGCCAAGCTTCCAAAAAACTACGAGTTTCCTGAAATCTCAGCACACATTTTTTCACCCAATCTTGATGACACTTACATGTCATGATCAGTACACCAATGTCACTTGGCTCACCAAATTTCGTTCTTCTAGGTTAAACCGTTCGTTGGCAGTAACAGTTTTAATTTTTAGGTTTCACTCTGTTTTCTCCTATATGGATACACGTAGTTGGAACTCTAAATCAAACATGGTTTGTGCTAGCTCTTTGAAACTTGACACAATAAAGTACTTCCAAGTTCTATCTCTATGGTTTGTTTCCTATTGATGTAGCCCTAAGTAGAGACAGGCGCAAATCACTTTCATGGAAATGGGTTGCGAAGCTTCAAAAAAACTACGAGTTTCCTGAAATTTCAGCACACATTTTTACTCCCAATCTTGATGACACTTCCAGGTAATGATCAGTACCCCAATGCCACTTGGCTCACCAAATTTCGTTCTTCTAGGTTAAACCGTTCGTTGGCAGTAACAGTTTTAATTTTTAGGTTTCACTCTGTTTTCTCCTATATGGATACATGTAGTTGGAACTCTAAACCAAACACGGTTTGTACTAGCTCTTTGAAACTTTACAGAATAAAGTAGTTACAAGTTCTATCTCTATGGTTTGTTTCCTATTGATGTAGCCCTAAGCAGAGACCGGCGCAAATCACTTTCATGGAAAGGGGTTGCCAAGCTTCCAAAAATCTACGAGTTTCCTGAAATCTCAGCACACATTTTTTCACCCAATCTGGATGACACTTACATGTCATGATCAGTACACCAATGTCACTTGGCTCACCAAATTTCGTTCTTCTAGGTTAAACCGTTCGTTGGCAGTAACAGTTTTAATTTTTAGGTTTCACTCTGTTTTCTCCTATGTGGATACATGTATTTGGAACTCTAAATCAAACACGGTTTGTACTAGCTCTTTGAAACTTGACACAATAAAGCAGTTCCAAGTTCTATCTCTATGATTTGTTTCCTATTGATGTAGCCCTAAGCAGAGAACAGCACAAATCACTTTCATGGAAAGGGGTTGCCAAGCTTCCAAAAAACTACGAGTTTCCTGAAATCTCAGCACATATTTTTTCACCCAATCTTGATGACACTTTCAGGTAATGATCAGTACCCAATCCCACTTGGCTCACCAAATTTCGTTCTTCTAGTTTCAACCGTTTGTTGGCAGTAACAGTTTTAATTTTTAGGTTTCACTCTGTTTTCTCCAATATGGATACATGTAGTTGGAACTCTAAATCAAACACGGTTTGTGCTAGCTCTTTGAAACTTGACACAATAAAGTAGTTCCAAGTTCTATCTCTATGGTTTGTTTCCTTTTGATGTAGCCCTAAGGAGAGACTGGCACAAATCACTTTCATGGAAAGGGGTTGCCAAGCTTCCAAAAAACTACGAGTTTCCTGAAATCTCAGCACACATTTTTTCACCCAATTTTGATGACACTTTCAGGTAATGATCAGTACCCAATCCCGCTTGGCTCACCAGATTTCGTTCTTCTAGGTTCAACAGCTTGTTGGTAGTAACAGTTTTAATTTTTAGGTTTCACTCTGTTTTCTCCTATATGGATACATGTAGTTGGAACTCTAAATCAAACACGGTATGTGCTAGCTCTTTGAAACTTGACAAAATAAAGTACATCCAAGTTCTATCTCTATGCTTTGTTTCCTCTTGATGTAGTCCTAAGCAGAGACTGGCGCATATCACTTTCATGGAAAGGGGTTGCCAAGCTTCCAAAAAACTACCAGTTTCCTGAAATCTCAGCACACATTTTTTCACCCAATCTTGATGACACATACATGCCATGATCAGTACACCAATGTCACTTGGTTCACCAAATTTCGTTCTTCTAGGTTTAACCATTCGTTGGCAGTAACAGTTTTAATTTTTAGGTTTCACTCTGTTTTCTCCAATATGGATACATGTAGTTGGAACTCTAAATCAAACACGGTTTGTGCTAGCTCTTTGAAACTTGACACAATAAAGTAGTTCCAAGTTCTATCTCTATGATTTGTTTCCTATTGATGTAGCCCTAAGCAGAGACTTGCACAAATCACTTTCATGGAAAGGGGTTGCCAAGCTTCCAAAAAACTACGAGTTTCCTGAAATCTTAGCAGACATTTTTTCACCCAATCATGATGGCACTTACAGGTAATGATCAGTACCCCAATGCCACTTGGCTCACCAAATTTCGTTCTTCTAGGTTAAACCGTTCGTTGGCAGTAACAGTTTTAATTTTTAGGTTTCACTCTGTTTTCTCCTCTATGGATACATGTAGTTGGAACTCTAAATCGAACACGGTTTGTGCTAGCTCTTTGAAACTTGACACAATAAATTAGTTCCAAGTTCTATCTCTATGGTTTGTTTCCTATTGATGTAGCCCTAAGCAGAGACCGGCACAAATCACTTTCATGGAAAGGGGTTGCCAAGCTTCCAAAAAACTACGAGTTTCCTGAAGTCGCAGCACACATTTTTACACCCAATCTTGATGACACTTTTAGGTAATGATCAGTACCCCAATCCCACTTGGCTCACCAAATTTCGTTCTTCTATGTTAAACCGTTCGTTGGCAGTAACAGTTTTAATTTTTAGGTTTCACTCTGTTTTCTCCTATATGGATACATGTAGTTGGAACTCTAAATCAAACACGGTTTGTGCTAGCTCTCTGAAACTTGACACAATAAAGTAGTTCCAAGTTATATCTCTATGGTTTGTTTCCTATTGATGTAGCCCTAAGTAGAGACAGGCGCAAATCACTTTCATGGAAATGGGTTGCGAAGCTTCAAAAAAACTACGAGTTTCCTGAAATTTCAGCACACATTTTTACTCCCAATCTTGATGACACTTACAGGTAATGATCAGTACCCCAATGCCACTTGGCTCACCAAATTTCGTTCTTCTAGGTTAAACCGTTCGTTGGCAGTAACAGTTTTAATTTTTAGGTTTCACTCTGTTTTCTCCTATATGGATACATGTAGTTGGAACTCTAACCAAACACGGTTTGTACTAGCTCGTTGAAATTGACACAATAAAGTAGTTACAAGTTCTATCTCTATGGTTTGTTTCCTATTGATGTAGCCCTAAGCAGAGACCGGCGCAAATCACTTTCATGGAAAGGGGTTGCCAAGCTTCCAAAAAACTACGAGTTTCCTGAAATCTCAGCACACATTTTTTCACCCAATCTTGATGACACTTACATGTCATGATCAGTACACCAATGTCACTTGGCTCACCAAATTTCGTTCTTCTAGATTAAACCGTTCGTTGGCAGTAACAGTTTTAAATTTTAGGTTTCACTCTGTTTTCTCCTATATGGATACACGTAGTTGGAACTCTAAATCAAACATGGTTTGTGCTAGCTCTTTGAAACTTGACACAATAAAGTACTTCCAAGTTCTATCTCTATGGTTTGTTTCCTATTGATGTAGCCCTAAGTAGAGACAGGCGCAAATCACTTTCATGGAAATGGGTTGCGAAGCTTCAAAAAAACTACGAGTTTCCTGAAATTTCAGCACACATTTTTACTCCCAATCTTGATGACACTTCCAGGTAATGATCAGTACCCCAATGCCACTTGGCTCACCAAATTTCGTTCTTCTAGGTTAAACCGTTCGTTGGCAGTAACAGTTTTAATTTTTAGGTTTCACTCTGTTTTCTCCTATATGGATACATGTAGTTGGAACTCTAAACCAAACACGGTTTGTACTAGCACTTTGAAATTGACACAATAAAGTAGTTACAAGTTCTATCTCTATGGTTTGTTTCCTATTGATGTAGCCCTAAGCAGAGACCGGCGCAAATCACTTTCATGGAAAGGGGTTGCCAAGCTTCCAAAAAACTACGAGTTTCCTGAAATCTCAGCACACATTTTTTCACCCAATCTGGATGACACTTACATGTCATGATCAGTACACCAATGTCACTTGGCTCACCAAATTTCGTTCTTCTAGGTTAAACCGTTCGTTGGCAGTAACAGTTTTAATTTTTAGGTTTCACTCTGTTTTCTCCTATGTGGATACATGTATTTGGAACTCTAAATCAAACACGGTTTGTACTAGCTCTTTGAAACTTGACACAATAAAGCAGTTCCAAGTTCTATCTCTATGGTTTGTTTCCTATTGATGTAGCCCTAAGCAGAGAACAGCGCAAATCACTTTCATGGAAAGGGGTTGCCAAGCTTCCAAAAATCTACGAGTTTCCTGAAATCTCAGCACATATTTTTTCACCCAATCTTGATGACACTTTCAGGTAATGATCAGTACCCAATCCCACTTGGCTCACCAAATTTCGTTCTTCTAGTTTCAACCGTTTGTTGGCAGTAACAGTTTTAATTTTTAGGTTTCACTCTGTTTTCTCCAATATGGATACATGTAGTTGGAACTCTAAACCAAACACGGTTTGTGCTAGCTCTTTGAAACTTGACACAATAAAGTAGTTCCAAGTTCTATCTCTATGGTTTGTTTCCTTTTGATGTAGCCCTAAGGAGAGACTGGCGCAAATCACTTTCATGGAAAGGGGTTGCCAAGCTTCCAAAAAACTACGAGTTTCCTGAAATATCAGCACACATTTTTTCACCCTGTCTTGATGACACCTTTAGGTAATGATCAGTACCCCAATCCCACTTGGCACACCAAATATCGTTCTTCTAGGTTAAATCGTTCGTTGGCAGTAACAGTTTTAATTTTTAGGTTTCACTCTGTTTTCTCCTATATGGATACACGTAGTTGGAACTCTAAATCAAACATGGTTTGTGCTAGCTCTTTGAAACTTGACACAATAAATTAGTTCCAAGTTCTATCTCTATGGTTTGTTTCCTATTGATGTAGCCCTAAGCAGAGACCGGCACAAATCACTTTCATGGAAAGGGGTTGCCAAGCTTCCAAAAAACTACGAGTTTCCTGAAGTCGCAGCACACATTTTTTACACCCAATCTTGATGACACTTTTAGGTAATGATCAGTACCCCAATCCCACTTGGCTCACCAAATTTCGTTCTTCTACGTTAAACCGTTCGTTGGCAGTAACAGTTTTAATTTTTAGGTTTCACTCTGTTTTCTCCTATATGGATACATGTAGTTGGAACTCTAAATCAAACACGGTTTGTGCTAGCTCTCTGAAACTTGACACAATAAAGTAGTTCCAAGTTATATCTCTATGGTTTGTTTCCTATTGCTGTAGCCCTAAGTAGAGACAGGCGCAAATCACTTTCATGGAAATGGGTTGCGAAGCTTCAAAAAAACTACGAGTTTCCTGAAATTTCAGCACACATTTTTACTCCCAATCTTGATGACACTTACAGGTAATGATCAGTACCCCAATGCCACTTGGCTCACCAAATTTCGTTCTTCTAGGTTAAACCGTTCGTTGGCAGTAACAGTTTTAATTTTTAGGTTTCACTCTGTTTTCTCCTATATGGATACATGTAGTTGGAACTCTAAACCAAACACGGTTTGTACTAGCTCGTTGAAATTGACACAATAAAGTAGTTACAAGTTCTATCTCTATGGTTTGTTTCCTATTGATGTAGCCCTAAGCAGAGACCGGCGCAAATCACTTTCATGGAAAGGGGTTGCCAAGCTTCCAAAAAACTACGAGTTTCCTGAAATCTCAGCACACATTTTTTCACCCAATCTTGATGACACTTACATGTCATGATCAGTACACCAATGTCACTTGGCTCACCAAATTTCGTTCTTCTAGGTTAAACCGTTCGTTGGCAGTAACAGTTTTAATTTTTAGGTTTCACTCTGTTTTCTCCTATATGGATACACGTAGTTGGAACTCTAAATCAAACATGGTTTGTGCTAGCTCTTTGAAACTTGACACAATAAAGTACTTCCAAGTTCTATCTCTATGGTTTGTTTCCTATTGATGTAGCCCTAAGTAGAGACAGGCGCAAATCACTTTCATGGAAATGGGTTGCGAAGCTTCAAAAAAACTACGAGTTTCCTGAAATTTCAGCACACATTTTTACTCCCAATCTTGATGACACTTCCAGGTAATGATCAGTACCCCAATGCCACTTGGCTCACCAAATTTCGTTCTTCTAGTTTAAACCGTTCGTTGGCAGTAACAGTTTTAATTTTTAGGTTTCACTCTGTTTTCTCATATATGGATACATGTAGTTGGAACTCTAAACCAAACACGGTTTGTACTAGCTCTTTGAAACTTTACAGAATAAAGTAGTTACAAGTTCTATCTCTATGGTTTGTTTCCTATTGATGTAGCCCTAAGCAGAGACCGGCGCAAATCACTTTCATGGAAAGGGGTTGCCAAGCTTCCAAAAATCTACGAGTTTCCTGAAATCTCAGCACACATTTTTTCACCCAATCTGGATGACACTTACATGTCATGATCAGTACACCAATGTCACTTGGCTCACCAAATTTCGTTCTTCTAGGTTAAACCGTTCGTTGGCAGTAACAGTTTTAATTTTTAGGTTTCACTCTGTTTTCTCCTATGTGGATACATGTATTTGGAACTCTAAATCAAACACGGTTTGTACTAGCTCTTTGAAACTTGACACAATAAAGCAGTTCCAAGTTCTATCTCTATGATTTGTTTCCTATTGATGTAGCCCTAAGCAGAGAACAGCACAAATCACTTTCATGGAAAGGGGTTGCCAAGCTTCCAAAAAACTACGAGTTTCCTGAAATCTCAGCACATATTTTTTCACCCAATCTTGATGACACTTTCAGGTAATGATCAGTACCCAATCCCACTTGGCTCACCAAATTTCGTTCTTCTAGTTTCAACCGTTTGTTGGCAGTAACAGTTTTAATTTTTAGGTTTCACTCTGTTTTCTCCAATATGGATACATGTAGTTGGAACTCTAAATCAAACACGGTTTGTGCTAGCTCTTTGAAACTTGACACAATAAAGTAGTTCCAAGTTCTATCTCTATGGTTTGTTTCCTTTTGATGTAGCCCTAAGGAGAGACTGGCACAAATCACTTTCATGGAAAGGGGTTGCCAAGCTTCCAAAAAACTACGAGTTTCCTGAAATCTCAGCACACATTTTTTCACCCAATTTTGATGACACTTTCAGGTAATGATCAGTACCCAATCCCGCTTGGCTCACCAGATTTCGTTCTTCTAGGTTCAACCGCTTGTTGGTAGTAACAGTTTTAATTTTTAGGTTTCACTCTGTTTTCTCCTATATGGATACATGTAGTTGGAACTCTAAATCAAACACGGTATGTGCTAGCTCTTTGAAACTTGACAAAATAAAGTACATCCAAGTTCTATCTCTATGCTTTGTTTCCTCTTGATGTAGTCCTAAGCAGAGACTGGCGCATATCACTTTCATGGAAAGGGGTTGCCAAGCTTCCAAAAAACTACCAGTTTCCTGAAATCTCAGCACACATTTTTTCACCCAATCTTGATGACACATACATGCCATGATCAGTACACCAATGTCACTTGGTTCACCAAATTTCGTTCTTCTAGGTTTAACCATTCGTTGGCAGTAACAGTTTTAATTTTTAGGTTTCACTCTGTTTTCTCCAATATGGATACATGTAGTTGGAACTCTAAATCAAACACGGTTTGTGCTAGCTCTTTGAAACTTGACACAATAAAGTAGTTCCAAGTTCTATCTCTATGATTTGTTTCCTATTGATGTAGCCCTAAGCAGAGACTTGCACAAATCACTTTCATGGAAAGGGGTTGCCAAGCTTCCAAAAAACTACGAGTTTCCTGAAATCTTAGCAGACATTTTTTCACCCAATCATGATGGCACTTACAGGTAATGATCAGTACCCCAATGCCACTTGGCTCACCAAATTTCGTTCTTCTAGGTTAAACCGTTCGTTGGCAGTAACAGTTTTAATTTTTAGGTTTCACTCTGTTTTCTCCTCTATGGATACATGTAGTTGGAACTCTAAATCGAACACGGTTTGTGCTAGCTCTTTGAAACTTGACACAATAAATTAGTTCCAAGTTCTATCTCTATGGTTTGTTTCCTATTGATGTAGCCCTAAGCAGAGACCGGCACAAATCACTTTCATGGAAAGGGGTTGCCAAGCTTCCAAAAAACTACGAGTTTCCTGAAGTCGCAGCACACATTTTTACACCCAATCTTGATGACACTTTTAGGTAATGATCAGTACCCCAATCCCACTTGGCTCACCAAATTTCGTTCTTCTACGTTAAACCGTTCGTTGGCAGTAACAGTTTTAATTTTTAGGTTTCACTCTGTTTTCTCCTATATGGATACATGTAGTTGGAACTCTAAATCAAACACGGTTTGTGCTAGCTCTCTGAAACTTGACACAATAAAGTAGTTCCAAGTTATATCTCTATGGTTTGTTTCCTATTGATGTAGCCCTAAGTAGAGACAGGCGCAAATCACTTTCATGGAAATGGGTTGCGAAGCTTCAAAAAAACTACGAGTTTCCTGAAATTTCAGCACACATTTTTACTCCCAATCTTGATGACACTTACAGGTAATGATCAGTACCCCAATGCCACTTGGCTCACCAAATTTCGTTCTTCTAGGTTAAACCGTTCGTTGGCAGTAACAGTTTTAATTTTTAGGTTTCACTCTGTTTTCTCCTATATGGATACATGTAGTTGGAACTCTAACCAAACACGGTTTGTACTAGCTCGTTGAAATTGACACAATAAAGTAGTTACAAGTTCTATCTCTATGGTTTGTTTCCTATTGATGTAGCCCTAAGCAGAGACCGGCGCAAATCACTTTCATGGAAAGGGGTTGCCAAGCTTCCAAAAAACTACGAGTTTCCTGAAATCTCAGCACACATTTTTTCACCCAATCTTGATGACACTTACATGTCATGATCAGTACACCAATGTCACTTGGCTCACCAAATTTCGTTCTTCTAGATTAAACCGTTCGTTGGCAGTAACAGTTTTAAATTTTAGGTTTCACTCTGTTTTCTCCTATATGGATACACGTAGTTGGAACTCTAAATCAAACATGGTTTGTGCTAGCTCTTTGAAACTTGACACAATAAAGTACTTCCAAGTTCTATCTCTATGGTTTGTTTCCTATTGATGTAGCCCTAAGTAGAGACAGGCGCAAATCACTTTCATGGAAATGGGTTGCGAAGCTTCAAAAAAACTACGAGTTTCCTGAAATTTCAGCACACATTTTTACTCCCAATCTTGATGACACTTCCAGGTAATGATCAGTACCCCAATGCCACTTGGCTCACCAAATTTCGTTCTTCTAGGTTAAACCGTTCGTTGGCAGTAACAGTTTTAATTTTTAGGTTTCACTCTGTTTTCTCCTATATGGATACATGTAGTTGGAACTCTAAACCAAACACGGTTTGTACTAGCACTTTGAAATTGACACAATAAAGTAGTTACAAGTTCTATCTCTATGGTTTGTTTCCTATTGATGTAGCCCTAAGCAGAGACCGGCGCAAATCACTTTCATGGAAAGGGGTTGCCAAGCTTCCAAAAAACTACGAGTTTCCTGAAATCTCAGCACACATTTTTTCACCCAATCTGGATGACACTTACATGTCATGATCAGTACACCAATGTCACTTGGCTCACCAAATTTCGTTCTTCTAGGTTAAACCGTTCGTTGGCAGTAACAGTTTTAATTTTTAGGTTTCACTCTGTTTTCTCCTATGTGGATACATGTATTTGGAACTCTAAATCAAACACGGTTTGTACTAGCTCTTTGAAACTTGACACAATAAAGCAGTTCCAAGTTCTATCTCTATGGTTTGTTTCCTATTGATGTAGCCCTAAGCAGAGAACAGCGCAAATCACTTTCATGGAAAGGGGTTGCCAAGCTTCCAAAAATCTACGAGTTTCCTGAAATCTCAGCACATATTTTTTCACCCAATCTTGATGACACTTTCAGGTAATGATCAGTACCCAATCCCACTTGGCTCACCAAATTTCGTTCTTCTAGTTTCAACCGTTTGTTGGCAGTAACAGTTTTAATTTTTAGGTTTCACTCTGTTTTCTCCAATATGGATACATGTAGTTGGAACTCTAAACCAAACACGGTTTGTGCTAGCTCTTTGAAACTTGACACAATAAAGTAGTTCCAAGTTCTATCTCTATGGTTTGTTTCCTTTTGATGTAGCCCTAAGGAGAGACTGGCGCAAATCACTTTCATGGAAAGGGGTTGCCAAGCTTCCAAAAAACTACGAGTTTCCTGAAATATCAGCACACATTTTTTCACCCTGTCTTGATGACACCTTTAGGTAATGATCAGTACCCCAATCCCACTTGGCACACCAAATATCGTTCTTCTAGGTTAAATCGTTCGTTGGCAGTAACAGTTTTAATTTTTAGGTTTCACTCTGTTTTCTCCTATATGGATACACGTAGTTGGAACTCTAAATCAAACATGGTTTGTGCTAGCTCTTTGAAACTTGACACAATAAATTAGTTCCAAGTTCTATCTCTATGGTTTGTTTCCTATTGATGTAGCCCTAAGCAGAGACCGGCACAAATCACTTTCATGGAAAGGGGTTGCCAAGCTTCCAAAAAACTACGAGTTTCCTGAAGTCGCAGCACACATTTTTTACACCCAATCTTGATGACACTTTTAGGTAATGATCAGTACCCCAATCCCACTTGGCTCACCAAATTTCGTTCTTCTACGTTAAACCGTTCGTTGGCAGTAACAGTTTTAATTTTTAGGTTTCACTCTGTTTTCTCCTATATGGATACATGTAGTTGGAACTCTAAATCAAACACGGTTTGTGCTAGCTCTCTGAAACTTGACACAATAAAGTAGTTCCAAGTTATATCTCTATGGTTTGTTTCCTATTGCTGTAGCCCTAAGTAGAGACAGGCGCAAATCACTTTCATGGAAATGGGTTGCGAAGCTTCAAAAAAACTACGAGTTTCCTGAAATTTCAGCACACATTTTTACTCCCAATCTTGATGACACTTCCAGGTAATGATCAGTACCCCAATGCCACTTGGCTCACCAAATTTCGTTCTTCTAGGTTAAACCGTTCGTTGGCAGTAACAGTTTTAATTTTTAGGTTTCACTCTGTTTTCTCCTATATGGATACATGTAGTTGGAACTCTAAACCAAACACGGTTTGTACTAGCTCGTTGAAATTGACACAATAAAGTAGTTACAAGTTCTATCTCTATGGTTTGTTTCCTATTGATGTAGCCCTAAGCAGAGACCGGCGCAAATCACTTTCATGGAAAGGGGTTGCCAAGCTTCCAAAAAACTACGAGTTTCCTGAAATCTCAGCACACATTTTTTCACCCAATCTTGATGACACTTACATGTCATGATCAGTACACCAATGTCACTTGGCTCACCAAATTTCGTTCTTCTAGGTTAAACCGTTCGTTGGCAGTAACAGTTTTAATTTTTAGGTTTCACTCTGTTTTCTCCTATATGGATACACGTAGTTGGAACTCTAAATCAAACATGGTTTGTGCTAGCTCTTTGAAACTTGACACAATAAAGTACTTCCAAGTTCTATCTCTATGGTTTGTTTCCTATTGATGTAGCCCTAAGTAGAGACAGGCGCAAATCACTTTCATGGAAATGGGTTGCGAAGCTTCAAAAAAACTACGAGTTTCCTGAAATTTCAGCACACATTTTTACTCCCAATCTTGATGACACTTCCAGGTAATGATCAGTACCCCAATGCCACTTGGCTCACCAAATTTCGTTCTTCTAGGTTAAACCGTTCGTTGGCAGTAACAGTTTTAATTTTTAGGTTTCACTCTGTTTTCTCCTATATGGATACATGTAGTTGGAACTCTAAACCAAACACGGTTTGTACTAGCTCTTTGAAACTTTACACAATAAAGTAGTTACAAGTTCTATCTCTATGGTTTGTTTCCTATTGATGTAGCCCTAAGCAGAGACCGGCGCAAATCACTTTCATGGAAAGGGGTTGCCAAGCTTCCAAAAATCTACGAGTTTCCTGAAATCTCAGCACACATTTTTTCACCCAATCTGGATGACACTTACATGTCATGATCAGTACACCAATGTCACTTGGCTCACCAAATTTCGTTCTTCTAGGTTAAACCGTTCGTTGGCAGTAACAGTTTTAATTTTTAGGTTTCACTCTGTTTTCTCCTATGTGGATACATGTATTTGGAACTCTAAATCAAACACGGTTTGTACTAGCTCTTTGAAACTTGACACAATAAAGCAGTTCCAAGTTCTATCTCTATGATTTGTTTCCTATTGATGTAGCCCTAAGCAGAGAACAGCACAAATCACTTTCATGGAAAGGGGTTGCCAAGCTTCCAAAAAACTACGAGTTTCCTGAAATCTCAGCACATATTTTTTCACCCAATCTTGATGACACTTTCAGGTAATGATCAGTACCCAATCCAACTTGGCTCAACAGATTTCATTCTTCTAGGTTAAACCGTTCATTGGCAGTAACAGTTTTAATTTTTAGGTTTCACTCTGTTTACTCCTATATGGATACATGTAGTTGGAAATCTAAATCAAACACGGATTGTGCTAGCTCTTTGAAACTTGACACAATAAAGTAGTTCCAAGTTCTATTTCTATGGTTTTTTTCCTATTGATGTAGCCCTACGCAGAGACCGGCGCAAATCACTTTCATGGAAAGGGGTTGCCAAGCTTCCAAAAAACTACGAGTTTCCTGAAATATCAGCACACATTTTTTCACCCAATCTTGATGACACTTACATGTCATGATCAGTACACCAATGTCACTTGGCTCACCAAATTTCGTTCTTCTAGGTTAAACCGTTCGTTGGCAGTAACAGTTTTAATTTTTAGGTTTCACTCTGTTTTCTCCTATATGGATACATGTATTTGGAACTCTAAATCAAACCTGGTTTGTGCTAGCTCTTTGAAACTTGACACAATAAAGTAGTTCCAAGTTCTATCTCTATGGTTTGTTTCCTATTGATGTAGCCCTAAGGAGAGACTGGCGCAAATCACTTTCATGGAAAGGGGTTGCCAAGCTTCCAAAAATCTACGAGTTTCCTGAAATCTCAGCACACATTTTTTCACCCAATCTTGATGACACTTACATGTCATGATCAGTACACCAATGTCACTTGGCTCACCAAATTTCGTTCATCTAGGTTAAACCGTTCGTTGGCAGTAACAATTTTAATTTTTAGGTTTCACTCTGTTTTCTCCTATATGGATACATGTAGTTGGAACTCTAAACCAAACACGGTTTGTGCTAGCTCTTTGAAACTTGACAAAATAAAGTACATCCAATTCTATCTCTATGCTTTGTTTCCTATTGATGTAGTCCTAAGCAGAGACTGGCGCAAATCACTTTCATGGAAAGGGGTTGCCAAGCTTCCAAAAAATTACAAGTTTCCTGAAATCTCAGCACACATTTTTTCACCCAATCTTGATGACACTTTCAGGTAATGACCAGTACCCATTCCCACTTGGCTCACCAAATTTCGTTCTTCTAGGTTTAACCGTTCGTTGGCAGTAACAGTTTTAATTTTTAGGTTTCACTCTGTTTTCTCCTATATGGATACATGTAGTTGGAACTCTAAATCAAACACAGTTTGTGCTAGATCTTTGAAACTTGACACAATAAAGGAGTTCCAAGTTCTATCTCTATGGTTTGTTTCCTATTGATGTAGTCCTAAGCAGAGACTGGCGCAAATCACTTTCATGGAAAGGGGTTGCCAAGCTTCCAAAAATCTACGAGTTTCCTGAAATCTCACCACACATTTTTTCACCCAATCTTGATGACACTTACATGTCATGATCAGTACACCAATGTCACTTGGCTCACCAAATTTCGTTCTTCTAGGTTAAACCGTTCGTTGGCAGTAACAGTTTTAATATTTAGGTTTCCCTCTGTTTTCTCCTATATGGATACATGTAGTTGGAACTCTAAATCAAACACAGTTTGTGCTAGATCTTTGAAACTTGACACAATAAAGTACTTCCAAGTTCTATCTATATGGTTTGATTCCTATTGATGTAGCCCTAAGCAGAGACCGGCGCAAATCACTTTCATGGAAAGGGGTTGCGAAGCTTCCAAAAAACTACGAGTTTCCTGAAATCTCAGCAAGCATTTTTTCACCCAATCTTGGTGACACTTACAGGTAATGATCAGTACCCCAATGCCACTTGGCTCACCAAATTTCGTTCTTCTAGGTTAAACCGTTCGTTGGCAGTAACAGTTTTAATTTTTAGGTTTCACTCTGTTTTCTCCTATATGGATACATGTAGTTGGGACTGTAAATCAAACACGGTTTGCGCTAGCTCTTTGAAACTTCACACAAAAAAGTAGTTCCAAGTTCTATATCAATAGTTTGTTTCTTATTGATGTAGCCCTAAGCAGAGAACAGCGCAAATCACTTTCATTGAAAGGGGTTGCCAAACTTCCAAAAAACTACGAGTTTCCTGAAATCTCAGCACACATTTTTTCACCCAATCTTGATGACACTTTCAGGTAATGATCAGTACCCAATCCCACTTGGCTCAACAGATTTCATTCTTCTAGGTTAAACCGTTCATTGGCAGTAACAGTTTTAATTTTTAGGTTTTACTCTGTTTTCTCCTATATGGATACATGTAGTTGGAAATCTAAATCAAACACGGATTGTGCTAGCTCTTTGAAACTTGACACAGTAAAGTAGTTCCAAGTTCTATCTCTATGGTTTTTTTCCTATTGATGTAGCCCTACGCAGAGACCGGCGCAAATCACTTTCATGGAAAGGGGTTGCCAAGCTTCCAAAAAACTACGAGTTTCCTGAAATATCAGCACACATTTTTTCACCCTGACTTGATGCCACTTTCAGGTAATGATCAGTACCCCAATCCCACTTGGCACACCAAATTTCATTCTTCTAGTTTAAACCGTTCCCTGGCAGTAACAGATTTAATTTTTAGGTTTCACTCTGTTTTCTCCTATATGGATACATGTAGATGGAACTGTAAATCAAACACGGTTTGTGCTAGCTCTTTGAAACTTGACAGAATAATGTACTTCCAAATTCTATCTCTATGGTTTGTTTCCTATTGATGTAGTCCTAAGCAGAGACTCGCGCAAATCACTTTCATGGAAAGGGGTTCCCAAACTTCCAAAAAACTACGAGTTTCCTGAAAATTCAGCACACATTTTTTCACCCAATCTTGATGACACATACATGTCATGATCAGTACACCAATGTCACTTGGCTCACCAAATTTCGTTCTTCTAGGTTAAACCGTTCGTTGGCAGTAACAGTTTTAATTTTTAGGTTTCACTCTGTTTTCTCCAATATGGATACATGTAGTTGGAACTCTAAATCAAACACGGTTTGTGCTAGCTCTTTGAAACTTGACACAATAAAGTAGCTCCAAGTTCTATCTCTATGGTTCGTTTCTTATTGATGTAGCCCTAAGCAGAGAACGGTGCAAATCACTTTCATGGAAAGGGGTTGCCAAGCTTCCAAAAAACTACGAGTTTCCTGAAATTTCAGCACACATTTTTTCACCCAATCTTGATGACACTTTCAGGTAATGATCAGTACCCAATCCCAGTATGCACACCAAATTTCGTTTTTCTAGGTTAACCCGTTCGTTGGCAGTAACAGTTTTAATTTTTAGGTTTCACTCTGTTTTCTCCTATATGGATACATGTAGTTGGAACTCTAAATCAAACACGGTTTGTGGTAGCTCTTTGAAACTTGACACAATAAAGTAGTTCCAAGTTCTATCTCTATGGTTTGTTTCCTATTGATGTAGTCCTAAGCAGAGACTGGCGCAAATCACTTTCATGGAAAGGGGTTGCCAAGCTTCCAAAAAACTACGAGTTTCCTGAAAATTCAGCACACATTTTTTCACCCAATCTTGATGACACATACATGTCATGATCAGTACACCAATGTCACTTGGCTCACCAAATTTCATTCTTCTAGGTTAAACCGTTCGTTGGCAGTAACAGTTTTAATTTTTAGGTTTCACTCTGTTTTCTCCAATATGGATACATGTACTTGGAACTCTAAATCAAACACGGTTTGTGCTAGCTCTTTGAAACTTGACAAAATAAAGTACATCCAATTCTATCTCTATGCTTTGTTTCCTATTGATGTAGTCCTAAGCAGAGACTGGCGCAAATCACTTTCATGGAAAGGGGTTGCCAAGCTTCCAAAAAACTACAAGTTTCCTGAAATCTCAGCACACATTTTTTCACACAATCTTGATGACACTTTCAGGTAATGACCAGTACCCATTCCCACTTGGCTCACCAAATTTCGTTCTTCTAGGTTTAACCGTTCGTTGGCAGTAACAGTTTTAATTTTTAGGTTTCACTCTGTTTTCTCCTATATGGATACATGTAGTTGGAACTCTAAATCAAACACGGTTTGTGCTAGCTCTTTGAAACTTGACAAAATAAAGTACATCCAATTCTATCTCTATGCTTTGTTTCCTATTGATGTAGCCCTAAGGAGAGACTGGCGCAAATCACTTTCATGGAAAGGGGTTGCCAATCTTCCAAAAATCTACGAGTTTCCTGAAATCTCAGCACACATTTTTTCACCCAATCTTGATGACACTTACATGTCATGATCAGTACACCAATGTCACTTGGCTCACCAAATTTCGTTCTTCTAGGTTAAACCGTTCGTTGGCAGTAACAGTTTTAATTTTTAGGTTTCACTCTGTTTTCTCCTATACGGATACATGTAGTTGGAACTCTAAATCAAACACGGTTTGTGCTAGATCTTTGAAACTTGACACAATAAAGTACTTCCAAGTTCTATCTATATGGTTTGATTCCTATTGATGTAGCCCTAAGCAGAGACCGGCGCAAATCACTTTCATGGAAAGGGGTTGCGAAGCTTCCAAAAAACTACGAGTTTCCTGAAATCTCAGCAAGCATTTTTTCACCCAATCTTGGTGACACTTACAGGTAATGATCAGTACCCCAATGCCACTTGGCTCACCAAATTTCGTTCTTCTAGGTTAAACCGTTCGTTGGCAGTAACAGTTTTAATTTTTAGGTTTCACTCTGTTTTCTCCTATATGGATACATGTAGTTGGGTCTGTAAATCAAACACGGTTTGCGCTAGCTCTTTGAAACTTGACACAAAAAAGTAGTTCCAAGTTCTATATCTATAGTTTGTTTCTTATTGATGTAGCCCTAAGCAGAGAACAGCGCAAATCACTTTCATTGAAAGGGGTTGCCAAACTTCCAAAAAACTACGAGTTTCCTGAAATCTCAGCACACATTTTTTCACCCAATCTTGATGACACTTTCAGGTAATGATCAGTACCCAATCCAACTTGGCTCAACAGATTTCATTCTTCTAGGTTAAACCGTTCATTGGCAGTAACAGTTTTAATTTTTAGGTTTCACTCTGTTTACTCCTATATGGATACATGTAGTTGGAAATCTAAATCAAACACGGATTGTGCTAGCTCTTTGAAACTTGACACAATAAAGTAGTTCCAAGTTCTATCTCTATGGTTTTTTTCCTATTGATGTAGCCCTACGCAGAGACCGGCGCAAATCACTTTCATGGAAAGGGGTTGCCAAGCTTCCAAAAAACTACGAGTTTCCTGAAATATCAGCACACATTTTTTCACCCTGACTTGATGCCACTTTCAGGTAATGATCAGTACCCCAATCCCACTTGGCACACCAAATTTCATTCTTCTAGGTTAAACCGTTCCCTGGCAGTAACAGATTTAATTTTTAGGTTTCACTCTGTTTTCTCCTATATGGATACATGTAGATGGAACTGTAAATCAAACACGGTTTGTGCTAGCTCTTTGAAACTTGACAGAATAAAGTACTTCCAAATTCTATCTCTATGGTTTGTTTCCTATTGATGTAGTCCTAAGCAGAGACTGGCGCAAATCACTTTCATGGAAAGGGGTTCTCAAGCTTCCAAAAAACTACGAGTTTCCTGAAAATTCAGCACACATTTTTTCACCCAATGTTGATGACACATACATGTCATGATCAGTACACCAATGTCACTTGGCTCACCAAATTTCGTTCTTCTAGGTTAAACCGTTCGTTGGCAGTAACAGTTTTAATTTTTAGGTTTCACTCTGTTTTCTCCAATATGGATACATGTAGTTGGAACTCTAAATCAAACACGGTTTGTGCTAGCTCTTTGAAACTTGACACAATAAAGTAGCTCCAAGTTCTATCTCTATGGTTCGTTTGTTATTGATGTAGCCCTAAGCAGAGAACGGTGCAAATCACTTTCATGGAAAGGGGTTGCCAAGCTTCCAAAAAACTACGAGTTTCCTGAAATCTCAGCACACATTTTTTCACCCAATCTTGATGACACTTTCAGGTAATGATCAGTACCCAATCCCAGTTGGCACACCAAATTTCGTTTTTCTAGGTTAACCCATTCGTTGGCAGTAACAGTTTTAATTTTTAGGTTTCACTCTGTTTTCTCCTATATGGATACATGTAGTTGGAACTCTAAATCAAACACGGTTTGTGCTAGCTCTTTGAAACTTGACACAATAAAGTAGTTCCAAGTTCTATCTCTATGGTTTGTTTCCTATTGATGTAGCCCTAAGCAGAGACTTGCACAAATCACTTTCATGGAAAGGGGTTGCCAAGCTTCCAAAAATCTACGAGTTTCCTGAAATCTCACCACACATTTTTTCAACCAATCTTGGTGACACTTTCAGGTAATTATCAGTACCCGAATCCAACTTGGCTCACCAAATTTCGTTTTTCTAGGTTAAACCGTTCGTTGGCAGTAACAGTTTTAATTTTTAGGTTTCACTCTGTTTTCTCCTATATGGATACATGTAGTTGGAACTCTAAATCAAACACGGTTTGTGCTAGCTCTTTGAAACTTTACACAATAAAGTAGTTACAAGTTCTATCTCTATGGTTTGTTTCCTATTGATGTAGCCCTAAGCAGAGACTGGAGCAAATCACTTTCATGGAAAGGGTTGGCCAAGCTTCCAAAAAACCTACAAGTTTCCTGAAATCTCAGCACACATTTTTTCACCCAATCTTGATGACACTTACATGTCATGATCAGTACACCAATGTCACTTGGCTCACCAAATTTCGTTCTTCTAGGTTAAACCGTTCGTTGGCAGTAACAGTTTTAATTTTTAGGTTTCACTCTGTTTTCTCCTATATGGATACATGTATTTGGAACTCTAAATCAAACCTGGTTTGTGCTAGCTCTTTGAAACTTGACAGAATAAAGTACTTCCAAATTCTATCTCTATGGTTTGTTTCCTATTGATGTAGCCCTAAGGAGAGACTGGCGCAAATCACTTTCATGGAAAGGGGTTGCCAAGCTTCCAAAAATCTACGAGTTTCCTGAAATCTCAGCACACATTTTTTCACCCAATCTTGATGACACTTACATGTCATGATCAGTACACCAATGTCACTTGGCTCACCAAATTTCGTTCTTCTAGGTTAAACCGTTCGTTGGCAGTAACAGTTTTAATTTTTAGGTTTCACTCTGTTTTCTCCTATATGGATACATGTAGTTGGAACTCTAAATCAAACACGGTTTGTGCTAGCTCTTTGAAACATGACACAATAAAGTAGTTCCAAGTTCTATCTCTATGGTTTGTTTCCTATTGATGTAGTCCTAAGCAGAGACTGGCGCAAATCACTTTCATGGAAAGGGGTTGCCAAGCTTCCAAATATCTACGAGTTTCCTGAAATCTCACCACACATTTTTTCACCCAATCTTGATGACACTTACATGTCATGATCAGTACACCAATGTCACTTGGCTCACCAAATTTTGTTCTTCTAGGTTAAACCGTTCGTTGGCAGTAACAGTTTTAATTTTTAGGTTTCACTCTGTTTTCTCCTATATGGATACATGTAGTTGGAACTCTAAATCAAACACGGTTTGTGCTAGGTCTTTGAAACTTGACACAATAAAGTACTTCCAAGCTCTATCTATATGGTTTGATTCCTATTGATGTAGCCCTAAGCAGAGACCGGCGCAAATCACTTTCATGGAAAGGGGTTGCGAAGCTTCCAAAAAACTACGAGTTTCCTGAAATCTCAGCAAGCATTTTTTCACCCAATCTTGATGACACTTTCAGGTAATGATCAGTACCCCAATCCCACTTGGCTCACCAAATTTCGTTCTTCTAGGTTAAACCGTTCGTTGGCAGTAACAGTTTTAATTTTTAGGTTTCACTCTGTTTTCTCCTATATGGATACATGTAGTTGGGACTGTAAATCAAACACGGTTTGCGCTAGCTCTTTGAAACTTGACACAAAAAAGTAGTTCCAAGTTCTATATCTATAGTTTGTTTCTTATTGATGTAGCCCTAAGCAGAGAACAGCGCAAATCACTTTCATTGAAAGGGGTTGCCAAACTTCCAAAAAACTACGAGTTTCCTGAAAACTCAGCACACATTTTTTCACCCAATCTTGATGACACTTTCAGGTAATGATCAGTACCCAATCCCACTTGGCTCAACAGATTTCATTCTTCTAGGTTAAACCGTTCGTTGGCAGTAACAGTTTTAATTTTTAGGTTTCACTCTGTTTTCTCCTATATGGATACATGTAGTTGGAAATCTAAATCAAACACGGATTGTGCTAGCTCTTTGAAACTTGACACAATAAAGTAGTTCCAAGTTCTATCTCTATGGTTTTTTTCCTATTGATGTAGCCCTACGCAGAGACCGGCGCAAATCACTTTCATGGAAAGGGGTTGCCAAGCTTCCAAAAAACTACGAGTTTCCTGAAATATCAGCACACATTTTTTCACCCTGACTTGATGACACTTTCAGGTAATGATCAGTACCCCAATCCCACTTGGCACACCAAATTTCATTCTTCTAGGTTAAACCGTTCCCTGGCAGTAACAGATTTAATTTTTAGGTTTCACTCTGTTTTCTCCTATATGGATACATGTAGATGGAACTGTAAATCAAACACGGTTTGTGCTAGCTCTTTGAAACTTGACAGAATAAAGTACTTCCAAATTCTATCTCTATGGTTTGTTTCCGATTGATGTAGTCCTAAGCAGAGACTGGCGCAAATCACTTTCATGGAAAGGGGTTGCCAAGTTTCCAAAAAACTACGAGTTTCCTGAAAATTCAGCACACATTTTTTCACCCAATCTTGATGACACATACATGTCATGATCAGTACACCAATGTCACTTGGCTCACCAAATTTCGTTCTTCTAGGTTAAACCGTTCGTTGGCAGTAACAGTTTTAATTTTTCGGTTTCACTCTGTTTTCTCCAATATGGATACATGTAGTTGGAACTCTAAATCAAACACGGTTTGTGCTAGCTCTTTGAAACTTGACACAATAAAGTAGCTCCAAGTTCTATCTCTATGGTTCGTTTCTTATTGATGTAGCCCTAAGCAGAGAACGGCGCAAATCACTTTCATGGAAAGGGGTTGCCAAGCTTCAAAAAAACTACGAGTTTCCTGAAATCTCAGCACACATTTTTTCACCCAATCTTGATGACACTTTCAGGTAATGATCAGTACCCAATCCCAGTTGGCACACCAAATTTCGTTTTTCTAGGTTAACCCGTTCGTTGGCAGTAACAGTTTTAATTTTTAGGTTTCACTCTGTTTTCTCCTATATGGATACATGTAGTTGGAACTCTAAATCAAACACGGTTTGTGGTAGCTCTTTGAAAGTTGACACAATAAAGTAGTTCCAAGTTCTATCTCTATGGTTTGTTTCCTATTGATGTAGTCCTAAGCAGAGACTGGCGCAAATCACTTTCATGGAAAGGGGTTGCCAAGCTTCCAAAAAACTACGAGTTTCCTGAAGTCGCAGCACACATTTTTACACCCAATCTTGTTGACACTTTCAGGTAATGATCAGTACCCCAATCCCACTTGGCTCACCAAATTTCGTTCTTCTAGGTTAAACCGTTCGTTGGCAGTAACAGTTTTAATTTTTAGGTTTCACTCTGTTTTCTCGTATATGGATACATGTAGTTGGAACTCTAAATCAAACACGGTTTGCGCTAGCTCTTGGAAATTTGACACAAAACAGTAGATCCCAGTTCTATCTCTATGGTTTGTTTCTTATTGATGTAGCCCTAAGCATAGAACGGCGCAAATCTCTTTCAGGGAAAGGTGTTGCCAAGCTACCCAAAAACTACGATTTTCCTGAAATCTCAGCACACATTTTTTCACCCAATTTTAATGACACTTTCAGGTAATGATCAGTACCCAATCCCACTTGGCTCACCAGATTTCGTTCTTCTAGGTTCAACCGATGTTGGCAGTAACAGTTTTAATTTTTAGGTTTCACTCTGTTTTCTCCTATATGGATACATGTAGTTGGAACTCTAAATCAAACACGGTTTGGGCAAGCTCTTTGAAACTTGAAACAATAAAGTAGTTACAAGTTCTATCTCTATGGTTTTTTTCCTATTGATATAGCCCTACGCAGAGACCGGCGCAAATCACTTTCATGGAAAGGGGTTGCCAAGCTTCCAAAAAACTACGATTTTCCTGAAATATCAGCACACATTTTTTCACCCTGACTTGATGACACTTTCAGGTAATGATCAGTACCCCAATCCCACTTGGCACACCAAATTTCATTCTTCTAGGTTAAACCGTTCCCTGGCAGTAACAGATTTAATTTTTAGGTTTCACTCTGTTTTCTCCTATATGGATACATGTAGATGGAACTGTAAATCAAACACGGTTTGTGCTAGCTCTTTGAAACTTGACAGAATAAAGTACTTCCAAATTCTATCTCTATGGTTTGTTTCCTATTGATGTAGTCCTAAGCAGAGACTGGCGCAAATCACTTTCATGGAAAGGGGTTGCCAAGTTTCCAAAAAACTACGAGTTTCCTGAAAATTCAGCACACATTTTTTCACCCAATCTTGATGACACATACATGTCATGATCAGTACACCAATGTCACTTGGCTCACCAAATTTCGTTCTTCTAGGTTAAACCGTTCGTTGGCAGTAACAGTTTTAATTTTTAGGTTTCACTCTGTTTTCTCCAATATGGATACATGTAGTTGGAACTCTAAATCAAACACGGTTTGTGCTAGCTCTTTGAAACTTGACACAATAAAGTAGCTCCAAGTTCTATCTCTATGGTTCGTTTCTTATTGATGTAGCCCTAAGCAGAGAACGGCGCAAATCACTTTCATGGAAAGGGTTTGCCAAGCTTCAAAAAAACTACGAGTTTCCTGAAATCTCAGCACACATTTTTTCACCCAATCTTGATGACACTTTCAGGTAATGATCAGTACCCAATCCCAGTTGGCACACCAAATTTCGTTTTTCTAGGTTAACCCGTTCGTTGGCAGTAACAGTTTTAATTTTTAGGTTTCACTCTGTTTTCTCCTATATGGATACATGTAGTTGGAACTCTAAATCAAACACGGTTTGTGGTAGCTCTTTGAAAGTTGACACAATAAAGTAGTTCCAAGTTCTATCTCTATGGTTTGTTTCCTATTGATGTAGTCCTAAGCAGAGACTGGCGCAAATCACTTTCATGGAAAGGGGTTGCCAAGCTTCCAAAAAACTACGAGTTTCCTGAAAATTCAGCACACATTTTTTCACCCAATCTTGATGACACATACATGTCATGATCAGTACATCAATGTCACTTGGCTCACCAAATTTCGTTCTTCTAGGTTAAACCGTTCGTTGGCAGTAACAGTTTTAATTTTTAGGTTTCACTCTGTTTTCTCCTATATGGATACGTGTAGTTGGAACTCTAAATCAAACACGGTTTGTGCTAGCTCTTTGAAACTTGACACAATAAAGTAGCTCCAAGTTCTATCTCTATGGTTCGTTTCTTATTGATGTAGCCCTATGCAGAGAACGGCGCAAATCACTTTCATGGAAAGGGGTTGCCAAGCTTCCAAAAAACTACGAGTTTCCTGAAATCTCAGCACACATTTTTTCACCCAATCTTGATGACACTTTCAGGTAATGATCAGTACCCAATCCCAGTTGGCACACCAAATTTCGTTTTTCTAGGTTAACCCGTTCGTTGGCAGTAACAGTTTTAATTTTTAGGTTTCACTCTGTTTTCTCCTATATGGATACATGTAGTTGGAACTCTAAATCAAACACGGTTTGTGGTAGCTCTTTGAAACTTGACACAATAAAATAGTTCCAAGTACTATCTCTATGGTTTGTTTCCTATTGATGTAGCCCTAAGCAGAGACTTGCACAAATCACTTTCATGGAAAGGGGTTGCCAAGCTTCCAAAAAACTACGAGTTTCCTGAAATCTTAGCACACATTTTTTCACCCAATCATGATGGCACTCACAGGTAATGATCAGTATCCCAATGCCACTTGGCTCACCAAATTTCGTTCTTCTAGGTTAAACCGTTCGTTGGCAGTAACAGTTTTAATTTTTAGGTTTCATCTGTTTTCTCCTATATGGATACATGTAGTTGGAACTCTAAATCAAACACGGTTTGTGCTAGCTCTTTGAAACTTGACACAATAAAGTAGTTCCAAGTTCTGTCTCTATGGTTTGTTTCCTATTGATATAGCCCTAAGCAGAGACCAGCGCAAATCACTTTCATGGAAAGGGGTTGCCAAGCTTCCAAAAAACTAAGAGTTTCGTGAAATCTCAGCACACGTTTTTTCACCCAAACTTGATGACACTTTCAGGTAAAGATCAGTACCCCAATCACACTTGGCTCACCAAATTTCGTTCTTCTAGGTTAAACTATTCGTTGGCAGTAACAGTTATAATTTTTAGGTTTCACTCTGTTTTCTCGTATATGGATACATGTAGTTGGAACTCTAAATCAAACACGGTTTGTGCTAGCTCTTTGACTTGACACAATAAATAGTTCCAAGTTCTGTCTCTATGGTTTGTTTCTTATTGATGTAGCCCTAAGCAGAGACTGGCGCAAATCACTTTCATAGAAAGGGGTTGCCAAGCTTCCAAAAAACTACGAGTTTCCTGAAATCTCAGCACACATTTTTTCACCCTATCTTGATGACACTTTCAAGTAATGATCAGTAACCCAATCCCACTTGGCACACCAAATTTCGTTCTTCTAGGTTAAACCGTTCGTTGGCAGTAACAGTTTTAATTTTTAGGTTTCACTCTGTTTTCTCCTATATGGATACATGTAGTTGGAACTCTAAATCAAACACGGTTTGCGCTAGCTCTTTGAAACCTGACACAAAAAAGTAGTTCCAAGTTCTATATCTATAGTTTGTTTCTTATTGATGTAGCCCTAAGCAGAGAACAGCGCAAATCACTTTCATTGAAAGGGGTTGCCAAACTTCCAAAAAACTACGAGTTTCCTGAAATCTCAGCACACATTTTTTCACCCAATCTTGATGACACTTTCAGGTAATGATCAGTACCCAATCCCACTTGGCTCACCAAATTTCGTTCTTCTAGGTTAAACCGTTCGTTGGCAGTAACAGTTTTAATTTTTACGTTTCACTCTGTTTTCTCCTATATGGATACATGTAGTTGGAACTCTAAATCAAACACGGTTTGTGCTAGCTCTTTGAAACTTGACACAATAAAGTAGTTCCAAGTTCTATCTCTATGGTTTTTTTCCTTTTGATGTAGCCCTAAGGAGAGACTGGCGCAAATCACTTTCATGGAAAGGGGTTGCCAAGCTTCCAAAAATCTACGAGTTTCCTGAAATCTCACCACACATTTTTTCACCCAATCTTGGTGACACTTTCAGGTAATTATCAGTACCCGAATCCAACTTGGCTCACCAAATTTTGTTTTTCTAGGTTAAACCGTTCGTTGGCAGTAACAGTTTTAATTTTTAGGTTTCACTCTGTTTTCTCCTATATGGATACATGTATTTGGAACTCTAAATCAAACCTGGTTTGTGCTAGCTCTTTGAAACTTGACAGAATAAAGTACTTCCAAATTCTATCTCTATGGTTTGTTTCCTATTGATGTAGCCCTAAGGAGAGACTGGCGCAAATCACTTTCATGGAAAGGGGTTGCCAAGCTTCCAAATATCTACGAGTTTCCTGAAATCTCAGCACAAATTTTTTCACCCAATCTTGATGACACTTACATGTCATGATCAGTACACCAATGTCACTTGGCTCACCAAATTTCGTTCTTCTAGGTTAAACCGTTCGTTGGCAGTAACAGTTTTAATTTTTAGGTTTCACTCTGTTTTCTCCTATATGGATACATGTAGTTGGAACTCTAAATCAAACACGGTTTGTGCTAGCTCTTTGAAGCATGACACAATAAAGTAGTTCCAAGTTCTATCTCTATGGTTTGTTTCCTATTGATATAGTCCTAAGCAGAGACTGGCGCAAATCCCTTTCATGGAAAGGGGTTGCCAAGCTTCCAAATATCTACGAGTTTCCTGAAATCTCACCACACATTTTTTCACCCAATCTTGATGACACTTACATGTCATGATCAGTACACCAATGTCACTTGGCTCACCAAATTTTGTTCTTCTAGGTTAAACCGTTCGTTGGCAGTAACAGTTTTAATTTTTAGGTTTCACTCTGTTTTCTCCTATATGGATACATGTAGTTGGAACTCTAAATCAAACACGGTTTGTGCTAGGTCTTTGAAACTTGACACAATAAAGTACTTCCAAGTTCTATCTATATGGTTTGATTTTTATTGATGTAGCCCTAAGCAGAGACCGGCGCAAATCACTTTCATGGAAAGGGGTTGCGAAGCTTCCAAAAAACTACGAGTTTCCTGAAATCTCAGCAAGCATTTTTTCACCCAATCTTGGTGACACTTTCAGGTAATGATCAGTACCCCAATCACACTTGGCTCACCAAATTTCGTTCTTCTAGGTTAAACCATTCGTTGGCAGTAACAGTTTTAATTTTTAGGTTTCACTCTGTTTTCTCTTCTATGGATACATGTAGTTGGAACTCTAAATCAAACACGGTTTGTGCTAGCTCTTTGAAACTTGACACAATAAATTAGTTACAAGTTCTATCTCTATGGTTTGTTTCCTATTGATGTAGTCCTAAGCAGAGACTGGCGCAAATCACTTTCATGGAAAGGGGTTGCCAAGCTTCCAAAAAACTACGAGTTTCCTGAAGTCGCAGCACACATTTTTACACCCAATCTTGATGACACTTTCAGGTAATGATCAGTACCCCAATCCCACTTGGCTCACCAAATTTCGTTCTTCTAGGTTAAACCGTTCGTTGGCAGTAACAGTTTTAATTTTTAGGTTTCACTCTGTTTTCTCGTATATGGATACATGTAGTTGGAACTCTAAATCAAACACAGTTTGCGCTAGCTCTTGGAAATTTGACACAAAACAGTAGATCCCAGTTCTATCTCTATGGTTTGTTTCTTATTGATGTAGCCCTAAGCATAGAACGGCGCAAATCTCTTTCAGGGAAAGGTGTTGCCAAGCTACCCAAAAACTACGATTTTCCTGAAATCTCAGCACACATTTTTTCACCCAATTTTAATGACACTTTCAGGTAATGATCAGTACCCAATCCCACTTGGCTCACCAGATTTCGTTCTTCTAGGTTCAACCGATGTTGGCAGTAACAGTTTTAATTTTTAGGTTTCACTCTGTTTTCTCCTATATGGATACATGTAGTTGGAACTCTAAATCAAACACGGTTTGGGCAAGCTCTTTGAAACTTGACACAATAAAGTAGTTACAAGTTCTATCTCTATGGTTTGTTTCCTATTGATGTAGCCCTAAGCAGAGACCGGCGCAAATCACTTTCATGGAAAGGGGTTGCCAAGCTTCCAAAAAACTACGAGTTTCCTGAAATCTCAGCACACATTTTTTCACCCAATCTTGATGACACTTACATGTCATGATCAGTACACCAATGTCACTTGCCTCACCAAATTTCGTTCTTCTAGGTTAAACCGTTCGTTGGCAGTAACAGTTTTAATTTTTAGGTTTCACTCTGTTTTCTCCTATGTGGATACATGTAGTTGGAACTCTAAATCAAACACGGTTTGTACTAGCTCTTTGAAACTTGACACAATAAAGTAGTTCCAAGTTCTATCTCTATGGTTTGTTTCCTATTGATGTAGCCCTAAGCAGAGACTGGCGCAAATCACTTTCATGGAAAGGGGTTGCCAAGCTTCCAAAAAACTACGAGTTTCCTGAAATCTCAGCACATATTTTTTCACCCAATCTTGATGACACTTTCAGGTAACGATCAGTACCGGAATCCCACTTGGCTCACCAAATTTCGTTCTTCTAGGTTAAACCGTTCGTTGGCAGTAACAGTTTTAATTTTTAGGTTTCACTCTGTTTTCTCCTATATGGATACATGTAGTTGGAACTCCAAATCAAACACGGTTTGTGCTAGCTCTTTGAAACTTGACACAATAAATTAGTTACAAGTTCTATCTCTATGGTTTGTTTCCTATTGATGTAGTCCTAAGCAGAGACTGGCGCAAATCACTTTCATGGAAAGGGGTTGCCAAGCTTCCAAAAAACTACGAGTTTCCTGAAGTCGCAGCACACATTTTTACACCCAAACTTGATGACACTTTCAGGTAATGATCAGTACCCCAATCCCACTTGGCTCACCAAATTTCGTTCTTCTAGGTTAAACCATTCGTTGGCAGTAACAGTTTTAATTTTTAGGTTTCACTCTGTTTTCTCCTATATGGATACATGTAGTTGGAACTCTAAACCAAACACGGTTTGTACTAGCTCTTTGAAATTGACACAATAAAGTAGTTACAAGTTCTATCTCTATGGTTTGTTTCCTATTGATGTAGCCCTAAGTAGAGACCGGCGCAAATCACTTTCATGGAAAGGGGTTGCCAAGCTTCCAAAAAACTACGAGTTTCCTGAAATCTCAGCACACATTTTTTCACCCAATCTTGATGACACTTACATGTCATGATCAGTACACCAATGTCACTTGGCTCACCAAATTTCGTTCTTCTAGGTTAAACCGTTCGTTGGCAGTAACAGTTTTAATTTTTAGGTTTCACTCTGTTTTCTCCTATGTGGATACATGTATTTGGAACTCTAAATCAAACACGGTTTGTACTAGCTCTTTGAAACTTGACACAATAAAGTAGTTCCAAGTTCTATCTCTATGGTTTGTTTCCTATTTATGTAGCCCTAAGCAGAGAACAGCGCAAATCACTTTCATGGAAAGGGGTTGCCAAGCTTCCAAAAAACTACGAGTTTCCTGAAATCTCAGCACATATTTTTTCACCCAATCTTGGTGACACTTTCAGGTAATGATCAGTACCCAATCCCACTTGGCTCACCATATTTCATTCTTCTAGGTTAAACCGTTCGTTGGCAGTAACAGTTTTAATTTTTAGGATTCACTCTGTTTTCTCCTATATGGATACATGTAGTTGGAACTCTAAATCAAACACGGTTTGTGCTAGCTCTTTGAAACTTGACACAATAAAGTAGTTCCAAGTTCTGTCTCTATGGTTTGTTTCCTATTGATATAGCCCTAAGCAGAGACCAGCGCAAATCACTTTCATGGAAAGGGGTTGCCAAGCTTCCAAAAAACTAAGAGTTTCGTGAAATCTCAGCACACGTTTTTTCACCCAAACTTGATGACACTTTCAGGTAATGATCAGTACCCCAATCACACTTGGCTCACCAAATTTCGTTCTTCTAGGTTAAACTGTTCCTTGGCAATAACAGTTTTAAGTTTTAGGTTTCACTCTGTTTTCTCCTATATGGATACATGTAGTTGGAACTCTAAATCAAACAGGGTTTGTGCTAGCTCTTTGAAACTTGACACAATAAATAGTTTCAAGTTCTGTCTCTATGGTTTGTTTCCTATTGATGTAGCCCTAAGCAGAGACTGGCGCAAATCACTTTCATAGAAAGGGGTTGCCAAGCTTCCAAAAAACTACGAGTTTCCTGAAATCTCAGCACACATTTTTTCACCCTATCTTGATGACGCATTCAGGTAATGATCAGTAACCCAATCCCACTTGGCACACCAAATTTCATTCTTCTAGGTTAAACCGTTCCTTGGCAGTAACAGTTTTAATTTTTAGGTTTCACTCTGTTTTCTCCTTTATGGATACATGTAGTTGGAACTCTAAATCAAACACGGTTTGTGCTAGCTCTTTGAAACTTGACACAATAAAGTACTCCCACGTTCTAACTCTATGGTTTGTTTCCTATTGATGTAGTCCTAAGTAGAGACTGGCGCAAATCACTTTCATGGAAAGGGGTTGCCAAGCTTCCAAAAAACTACAAGTTTCCTGAAATCTCAGCACAAATTTTTTCATCCAATCTTGATGACACATACATGTCATGATCAGTACAACAATGTCACTTGGCTCACCAAATTTCGTTCTTCTAGGTTAAACTGTTCGTTGGCAGTAACAGTTTTAATTTTTAGGTTTCACTCTGTTTTCTCCAATATAGATACATGTAGTTGGAAGTCTAAATCAAACACGGTTTGTGCTAGCTCTTTGAAACTTGACACAATAAAGTAGTGCCAAGTTCTATCTCTATGGTTTGTTTCCTATTGATGTAGCCCTAAGCAGAGACCGGCGCTAATCACTTTCATGAAAAGGGGTTGCGAAGCTTCCAAAAATCTACGAGTTTCCTGAATTCTCAGCACACACTTTTCTCCCAAACTTGATGACACTTACATGTCATGATCAGTACACCAATGTCACTTGGCTCACCAAATTTTGTTCTTCTAGGTTAAACCGTTCCTTGGCAGTAACAGTTTTAAGTTTTAGGTTTCACTCTGTTTTCTCCTATATGGATACATGTAGTTGGAACTCTAAATCAAACACGGTTTGTGCTAGCTCTTTGAAACTTGACACAAAAAGGTAGTTCCAAGTTCTATATCTATGGTTTGTTTCCTATTGATGTAGCCCTAAGGAGAGACTGGCGGAAATCACTTTCATGGAAAGGGGTTGCCAAGCTTCCAAAAAACTACGAGTTTCCTGAAATATCAGCACACATTTTTTCAACCTGTCTTGATGACACTTTCAGATAATGATCAGTACCCCAATCCCACTTGGCACACCAAATTTCGTTCTTCTAGGTTAAACTTTCCTTGGCAGTAACACTTTTAATTTTTAGGATTCACTCTGTTTTCTCCTATATGGATACATGTAGTTGGAACTCTAAATCAAACACGGTTTGTGCTAGTTCTTTGAAACTTGACACAATAAAGTACTTCCAAGTTCTATCTCTATGGTTTGTTTCCTATTGATGTAGTCCTAAGCAGAGACTGGCGCAAATCACTTTCATGGAAAGGGGTTGCCAAGCTTCGAAAAAACTATTAGTTTCCTGAAATCTCAGCACACATTTTTTCACCCAATATTGATGACACATGCGTGTCATGATCAGTACACCAATGTCACTTGGCTCACCAAATTTCGTTCTTCTAGGTTAAACCATTCGTTGGCAGCAACAGTTTTAATTTTTAGGTTTCACTCTGTTTTATCCAATATGGATACATATAGTTGGAACTCTAAATCAAGCACGGTTTGTGCTAGCTCTTTGAAACTTGACACAATAAAGTAGCTCCAAGTTCTATCTCTATGGTTTTTTCTTATTGATGTAGCCCTAAGCAGAGAATGGCGCAAATCACATTCATGGAAAGGGGTTGCCAAGCTTCCAAAAAACTACGAGTTTCCTGAAATCTCAGCACACATTTTTTCACCCAATCTTGATGACACTTTCAGGTAATGATCAGTACCCAATCCCACTTAGCTCACCAGGTTTCGTTCTTCTAGGTTAACCCGTTCATTGGCAGTAACAGTTTTAATTTTTAGATTTCACTCTGTTTTCTCCTATATGGATACATGTAGTTGGAACTCTAAATCAAACACGGTTTGTGCTAGCTCTTTGAAACTTGACACAATAAAGTACTTCCAAGTTCTATCTCTATGGTTTGTTTCCTATTGATGTAGTCCTAAGCAGAGACTGGCGCAAATCACTTTCATGGAAAGGGGTTGCCAAGCTTCCAAAAAACTACAAGTTTCCTTAAATCTCAACACACATTTTTTCTCCCAATCTTGATAACACTTACAGGTAATGATCAGTACCCCAATGCCACTTGGCTCACCAAATTTTGTTCTTCTAGGTTAAACCGTTCGTTGGCAGTAACAGTTTTAATATTTAGTTTTCACTCTGTTTTCTCCAATATGGATACATGTAGTTGGAACTCTATCAAACATGGTTTGCGCTAGCTCTTTGAAACTTGACACAATAAAGTAGATCCAAGTTCTATCTCTATGGTTTGTTTCCTATTGATGTAGCCCTAAGCAGAGACTGGCACAAATCCCTTTCATTGAAAGGGTTGGCCAAGCTTCCAAAAAACTACGAGTTTCCTGAAATCTCAGCACACATTTTTTCACCCAATCTTGGTGACACTTTCAGGTAACTATCAGTACCCGAATCCAACTTGGCTCACCAAATTTCGTTTTTCTAGGTTAAACCGTTCGTTGGCAGTAACAGTTTTAATTTTTAGGTTTCACTCTGTTTTCTCCTATATGGATACATGTAGTTGGAACTCTAAATCAAACACGGTTTGTGCTAGCTCTTTGAAACTTGACACAATAAAGTAGTTACAAGTTCTATCTCTATGGTTTGTTTCCTATTGATGTAGCCCTAAGCAGAGACTGGCGCAAATCACTTTCATGGAAAGTGTTGGCCAGCTTCCAAAAAACTACGAGTTTCCTGAAATCTCAGGACACATTTTTTCAACCAATCTTGATGACACTTACATGTCATGATCAGTACACCAATGTCACTTGGCTCACCAAATTTCGTTCTTCTAGGTTAAACCGTTCGTTGGCAGTAACAGTTTTAATTTTTAGGTTTCACTCTGTTTTCTCCTATTTGGATACATGTATTTTGAACTCAAAATTAGACACGGTTTGTGCTAGCTCTTTGAAACTTGACACAATAAAGTAGTTCCAAGTTCTATCTGTATGGTTTGTTTCCTATTGATGTAGCCCTAAGCAGGGACAGGTGCAAATCACTTTCATGGAAAGGGGTTGCCAAGCTTCCAAAAAACTACGAGTTTCCTGAAATCTTAGCCCACATTTTTTCACCCAATCTTGATGGCACTTACAGGTAATTTTCAGTACTGCAATGCCACTTGGCTCACCAAATTTCGTTTTTCCAGGTTAAACCGTTCGTTGGCAGTAACAGTTTTAATATTTAGGTTTCCCTCTGTTTTCTCCTATATGGATACATGTAGTTGGAACTCTAAATCAAACACGGTTTGTGCTAGATCTTTGAAACTTGACACAATAAAGTATTTCCAAGTTCTGTCTCTATGGTTTGTTTCCTATTGATATAGCCCTAAGCAGAGACCGGCGCAAATCACTTTCATGTTAAGGGGTTGCCAAGCTTCCAAAAAACTAAGAGTTTCGTGAAATCTCAGCACACATGTTTTCACCCAAACTTGATGACACTTTCAGGTAATGATCAGTACCCCAATCACACTTGGCTCACCAAATTTCGTTCTTCTAGGTTAAACCGTTCGTTGGCAGTAACAGTTTTAATTTTTAGGTTTCCCTCTGTTTTCTCCTATATGGATACATGTAGTTGGAACTCTAAATCAAACACGGTTTGTGCTAGCTCATTGAAACTTGACACAATAAAGTACTCCCACGTTCTACCTCTATGGTTTGTTTCTTATTGATGTAGTCCTAAGCAGAGACTGGCGCAAATCACTTTCCTGGAAAGGGGTTGCCAAACTTCCAAAAAACTACGAGTTTCCTGAAATCTCAGCACACATTTTTCTCTGAATCTTGATGACACTTACAGGTAATGATCAGTACCCCAATGCCACTTGGCTCACCAAATTCCGTTCTTCTAGGTTAAACCGTTCGTTGGCAGTAACAGTTTTAATTTTTACGTTTCACTCTGTTTTCTCCTATATGGATACATGTAGTTGGAACTCTAAATCAAACACGGTTTGCGCTAGCTCTTTGAAATTTGACACAAAAAATAGTTCCAAGTTCTATCTCTATGGTTTGTTTCTTATTGATGTAGCCCTAAGCAGAGAATGGCGCAAATCTCTTTCAAGGAAAGGGGTTGCCAAGCTTCCAAAAAACTACGAGTTTCCTGAACTCTCAGCACACATTTTTTCACCCAATTTTGATGACACTTTCAGGTAATGATCAGTACCGAATCCCACTTGGCTCACCAGATTTCGTTCTTCTAGGTTCAACCGCTTGTTGGTAGTAACAGTTTTAATTTTTAGGTTTCACTCTGTTTTCTCCTATATGGATACATATATTTGGAACTCTAAATCAAACACGGTTTGTGCTAGCTCTTTGAAACTTGACACAATAAAGTAGTTCCAAGTTCTATCTGTATGGTTTGTTTCCTATTGATGTAGCCCTAAGCAGAGACTGGTGGTGCAAATCACTTTCATGGAAAGGGGTTGCCAAGCTTTCAAAAAACTACGAGTTTCCTGAAATCTCAGCACATATTTTTTCAACCAATCTTGATGACACTTTTAGGTAACGATGAGTACCCCAATGCCACTTGGCTCACCAAATTTCGTTCTTCTAGTTTAAACCTTTCGTTGGCAGTAACAGTTTTAATTTTTAGGTTTCACTCTGTTATCTCCTATATGGATACATATAGTTGGAACTCTAAATCAAACACGGTTTGCGCTAGCTCTTTGAAACTTGACACAATAAAGTAGTTCCAAGTTCTATCTCTATGGTTTGTTTCCTATTGATGTAGCCCTAAGTAGAGACAAGCGCAAATCACTTTCATGGAAATGGGTTGCGAAGCTTCCAAAAAACTACGAGTTTCCTGAAATCTCAGCACACATTTTTTCTCCCAATCTTGATGACACTTACAGGTAATGATCAGTACCCCAATCCCACTTGGCTCACCAAATTTCGTTCTTCTAGGTTAAACCGTTCGTTGGCAGTAACAGTTTTAATTTTTAGGTTTCACTCTGTTTTCTCCTATATAGATACATGTATTTGGAACTCTAAATTAAACACGGTTTGCGCTAGCTCTTTGAAACTTGACACAATAAAGTAGTTCCAAGTTCTCTCTCTATGGTTTGTTTCCTATTGATGTAGCCCTAAGCAGAGAACGGCGCAAATCACTTTCATGGAAAGGTGTTGCCAAGCTTCCAAAAAACTACGAGTTTCCTGAAATCTCAGCACACATTTTTTCACCCAATCTTGATGACACTTTCATGTAATGATCAGTACCGCAATGCCACTTGGCTCACCAAATTTCGTTCTTCTAGGTTAAACCGTTCGTTGGCAGTAACCGTTTTAATTTTTAGGTTTCACTCTGTTTTCTCCTATATGGATACATGTAGTTGGAACTCTAAAGCAAACACGGTTTGTGCTAGCTCTTTGAAATTTGACACAATAAAGTAGTTCCAAGTTCTATCACTATGGTTTGTTTCCTATTGATGTAGCCATATGCAGAGACTGGCGCAAAACACTTTCATGGAAAGGGGTTGCCAAGCTTTCAAAAAACTACGAGTTTCCTGTAAACTTAGCCCACATGTTTTCACCCAATCTTTATGGCACTTACAGGCAATGATCAGTAGCGCAATGACACTTGGCTCACCAAATTTCGTTTTTCTAGGTTAAACCATTCATTGGCATTAACAGTTTTAATTTTTAGGTTTCAATCTGTTTTCTCGTATATGGATACATGTAGTTGGAACTCTAAATCAAACACGGTTTGCGCTAGCTCTTTGAAACTTGACAGAATAAAGTAGTTCCAAGTTCTATCTCTATGGTTTGTTTCCTATTGATGTAGCCCTAAGCAGAGAACGGCGCAAATCACTTTCATGGAAAGGGGTTGCCAAGCTTCCAAAAAAACAACGAGTTTCCTGAAATCTCAGCACACATTTTTTCACCCAATCTTGATGACACTTTCAGGTAATGATCAGTACCCAATCCCACTTGGCTCACCAAATTTCGTTCTTCTAGGTTAAACCGTTCATTGGCATTAACAGTTTTAATTTTTAGGTTTCACTCTGTTTTCTCCTATATGGATACATGTAGTTGGAACTCTAAATCAAACACGGTTTGTGCTAGCTTTTTGAAACTTGACACAATAAAGTAGTTCCAAGTTCTATCTCTATGGTTTGTTTCCTATTGATGTAGCCCTAAGGAGAGACTGGTGCAAATCACTTTCATGGAAAGGTTTGGCCAAGCTTCCAAAAAACTACGAGTTTCCTGAAATATCAGCACACATTTTTTCAGCCAATCTTGAAGACACTTTCAGGTAATGATCAGTACCTGAATCCCACTTGGCTCACCATATTTGGTTTTTCTAGGTTAAACCGTTCATTGGCAGTAACAGTTTAAATTTTTAGGTTTCACTCTGTTTTCTCCTATTTGGATACATGTATTTGAACTCAAAATTAGACACGGTTTGTGCTAGCTCTTTGAAACTTGACACAATAAAGTAGTTCCAAGTTCTATCTGTATGGTTTGTTTCCTACGATGTAGCCCTAAGCAGGGACGGGTGCAAATCACTTTCATGGAAAGGGGTTGCCAAGCTTCCAAAAAACTACGAGTTTCCTGAAATCTTAGCCCACATTTTTTCACCCAATCTTGATGGCACTTACAGGTAATTATCAGTACTGCAATGCCACTTGGCTCACCAAATTTCGTTTTTCCAGGTTAAACCGTTCGTTGGCAGTAACAGTTTTAATTTTTAGGTTTCCCTCTGTTTTCTCCTATATGGATACATGTAGTTGGAACTCTAAATCAAACACGGTTTGTACTAGCTCATTGAAACTTGACACAATAAAGTACTCCCACGTTCTACCTCTATGGTTTGTTTCTTATTGATGTAGTCCTAAGCAGAGACTGGCGCAAATCTCTTTCCTGGAAAGGGGTTGCCAAGCTTCCAAAAAACTACGAGTTTCCTGAAATTTCAGCACACATTTTTTCACCCAATCTTGATGACACTTTCAGGTAATGATCAGTACCCCATTCCCACTTGGCTCATCATATTTCGTTCTTCTAGGTTAAACCGTTCGTTGGCAGTAACAGTTTTAATTTTTAGGCTTCACTCTGTTTTCTCCTATAAGGATACATGTAGTTGGAACTCTAAATCAAACACGGTTTGTGCTAGCTCTTTGAAACTTGACACAATGAAGTACTTCCAAGTTCTATCACTATGGTTTGTTTCCTATTGATGTAGACCTAAGCAGAGACTGGCGCAAATCACTTTCATGGAAAGGGGTCGCCAAGCTTCCTAAAAACTACGAGTTTCCTGAAATCTCAGCACACATTTTTTCCCAGAATCTTGATGACACTTTCAGGTAATGATCAGGACGCCAATCCCACTTGGATCACCAAAGTTCGTTCTTCTAGGTTAAACCGTTCTTTGGCAGTAACAGTTTTAATTTTTAGGTTTCACTCTGTTTTCTCCTATATGGATACATGTAGTTGGAACTCTAAAACAAGCACGGTTAGTGCTAGCTCTTTGAAACTTGACTCAATAAGTAGTTCCAAGTTCTATCTCTATGGTTTGTTTTCTATTGATGTAGCCCTAAGCAGAGACCGGCACAAATCACTTTCATGGAAAGGGGTTGCCAAGCTTCCAAAAAACTACGAGTTTCCTGAAATCTCAGCACACATTTTTTTCACACAATCTTGATGACAGTTTCAGGTAATGATCAGTACCCCAATCCCACTTGGCTCACCAAATTTCCTTCTTCTAGGTTAACCCGTTCTTTGGCAGTAATCGTTTTAATTTTTAGGTTTAACTGTTTTCTCCTATATGGATATATGTAGTTGGAACTCTAAATCAAACACGGTTTTTGCTAGCTCTTTGAAACTTGACACAATAAAGTAGTTCCAAGTTCTATCTCTATGGTTTGTTTCCTATTGATGTAGCCCTAAGCAGAGACTGGCGCAAATCACGTTAATTGAAAGGGGATGCCAAGCTTCCAAAAGACTACGAGTTTCCGGAAATCACAGCACACATTTATTCACCCAATCTTGATGACACTTTCAGGTAATGATTACTACCCCAATCCCACCTCGCTCACAAAATTTCGTTCTTCTAGGTTAAACCGTTCGTTGGCAGTAACAGTTTTAATTTTTAGGTTTCATTTGTTTTCTCCTATATGGATACATGTATTTGGAACTCTAAATCAAACACGGTTTGTGCTAGCTCTTTGAAACTTGACACAATAAAGTAGTTCCAAGTTCTGTCTCTATGGTTTGTTTCCTATTGATATAGCCCTAAGCAGAGACCACCGCAAATCACTTTCATGGAAAGGGGTTGCCAACCTTCCAAAAAACTAAGAGTTTCGTGAAATCTCAGCACACGTTTTTTCACCCAAACTTGATGACACTTTCAGGTAATGATCAGTACCCCAATCACACTTGGCTCACCAAATTTCGTTCTTCTAGGTTAAACTGTTCGTTGGCAGTAACTGTTATAATTTTTAGGTTTCACTCTGTTTTCTCGTATATGGATACATGTAGTTGGAACTCTAAATCAAACACGGTTTGTGCTAGCTCTTTGACTTGACACAATAAATAGTTCCAAGTTCTGTCTCTATGGTTTGTTTCTTATTGATGTAGCCCTAAGCAGAGACTGGCGCAAATCACTTTCATAGAAAGGGGTTGCCAAGCTTCCAAAAAACTACGAGTTTCCTGAAATCTCAGCACACATTTTTTCACCCTATCTTGATGACACTTTCAAGTAATGATCAGTAACCCAATCCCACTTGGCACACCAAATTTCGTTCTTCTAGGTTAAACCGTTCCTTGGCAGTAACAGTTTTAATTTTTAGGATTCACTCTGTTTTCTCCTTTATGGATACATGTAGTTGGAACTCTAAATCAAACACGGTTTGTGCTAGCTCTTTGAAACTTGACACAATAAAGTAGTTCCAAGTTCTATCTCTATGGTTTGTTTCCTATTGATGTAGCCCTAAGCAGAGACTGGCGCAAATCACTTTCATGGTAAGGGTTGGCCAAACTTCCAAAAAACAACGAGTTTCCTGAAATCTCAGCACACATTTTTTCACCCAATCTTGATGACACTTACATGTCATGATCAGTACACCAATGTCACTTGGCTCACCAAATTTCGTTCTTATAGGTTAGTCCGTTCGTTGGAAGTTACAGTTTTAATTTTTACGTTTCACTCTGTTTTCTCCTATATGGATACATATAGTTGGAACTCTAAATCAAACACGGTTTGTGCTAGCTCTTTGAAACTTGACACAATTAAGTAGTTTTAAGTTCTATCTCTATGGTTTGTTTCCTATTGATGTAGCCCTAAGGAGAGACTGGCGCAAATCACTTTCATGGAAATGGGTTGCCAAGCTTCCAAAAGACTACGAGTTTCCTGAAATATCAGCACACATTTTTTCACCCTGTCTTGATGACACTTTCAGGTAATGATCAGTACCCCAATCCCACTTGGCACACCAAATTTCGTTCTTCTAGGTTAAACCGTTCGTTGGCAGTAACAGTTTTGATTTTTAGGATTCACTCTGTTTTCTCCTATATGGATACATGTAGTTGGAACTCTAAATCAAACACGGTTTGTGCTAGCTCTTTGAAACTTGACACAATAAAGTAGCTCCAGGTTCTATCTCTATGGTGTTTTCTTATTGATGTAGCCCTAAGCAGAGAATGGCGCAAATCACTTTCATGGAAAGGGGTTGCCAAGCTTCCAAAAAACTACGAGTTTCCTGAAATCTCAGCACATATTTTTTCAACCAATCTTGATGACACTTTCAGGTAATGATCAGTACCCAATCCCACTTGGCTCACCAGATTTCGTTCTTCTAGGTTAACCCGTTCGTTGGCAGAAACAGTTTTAATTTTTAGATTTCACTCTGTTTTCTCCTATATGGATACATGTAGTTGGAACTCTAAATCAAACACGGTTTGTGCTAGCTCTTTGAAAATTGACACAATAAAGTAGTTCCAAGTTCTATCTCTATGGTTTGTTTCCTATTGATGTAGTCCTAAGCAGAGACTGGCACAAATCACTTTCATGGATAGGGGTTGCCAAGCTTCCAAAAAACTACAAGTTTCCTGAAATCTCAACACACATTTTTTCTCCCAATCTTGATAACACTTAGAGGTAATGATCAGTACCCCAATGCCACTTGGCTCACCAAATTTTATTCTTCTAGGTTAAACCGTTCGTTAGCAGTAACAGTTTAAATTTTTAGGTTTCACTCTGTTTTCCCCAATATGGATACATGTAGTTGGAACTCTAAATCAAACACGGTTTGCGCTAGCTCTTTGAAACTTGACACAATAAAGTTGTTCCAAGTTCTATCGGTAAGGTTTGTTTCCTATTGATGTAGCCCTAAGCAGAGAACGGCGCAAATCACTTTCATGGAAAGGGGTTGCCAAGCTTCCAAAAAACTACGTGTTTCCTGAAATCTCAGCACATATTTTTTCTCCCAATCTTGATGACACATACATGTCATGATCAGTACACCAATGTCACTTGGCTCACCAAATTTCGTTCTTCTAGGTTAAACCATTCGTTTGCAGTAACAGTTTTAATTTTTAGGTTTCACTCTGTTTTCTCCTATATGGATACATGTAGTTGGAACTCTAAATCAAACACGGTTTGTGCTAGCTCTTTGAAACTTGACACAATAAAGTAGATCCAAGTTCTATCTCTATGGTTTGTTTCCTATTGATATAGCCCTAAGCAGAGACTGGCACAAATCCCATTCATGGAAAGGGTTGGCCAAGCTTCCAAAAAACTACGAGTTTCCTGAAATCTCAGCACACATTTTTTCACCCAATCTTGGTGACACTTTCAGGTATCTATCAGTACCCGAATCCAACTTGGCTCACCAAATTTCGTTTTTCTAGGTTAAACCGTTCGTTGGCAGTAACAGTTTTAATTTTTAGGTTTCACTCTGTTTTCTCATATATGGATACATGAAGTTGGAACTCTAAATCAAACACGGTTTGTGCTAGCTCTTTGAAACTTTACACAATAAAATAGTTCCAAGTTCTATCTCTATGGTTTGTTTCCTATTGATGTAGCCCTAAGCAGAGACTGGCGCAAATCACTTTCATGGAAAGGGGTTGGCAAGCTTCCAAAAAACTACGTGTTTCCTGAAATCTCAGCACACATTTTTTCACCCAATCTTGATGACACTTACATGTCATGATCAGTACACCAATGACACTTGGCTCACCAAATTTCGTTCTTCTAGGTTAAACCGTTCGTTGGCAGTAACAGTTTTAATTTTTAGGTTTCACTCTGTTTTCTCCTATATGGATACATGTAGTTGGAACACTAAATCAAACACGGTTTGTGCTAGCTCTTTGAAACTTGAAAAAATAAAGTACATCCAAATTCTATCTCTATGCTTTGTTTCCTATTGATGTAGTCCTAAGCAGAGACTGGCGCAAATCACTTTCATGGAAAGGGGTTTCCAAGCTTCCAAAAAACTACAAGTTTCCTGAAATCTCAGCACACATTTTTTCACCCAATCTTGATGACACTTACATGTCATGATCAGTACACCAATGTCACTTGGCTCACCAAATTTCGTTCTTCTAGGTTAAACCGTTCGTTGGCAGTAACAGTTTTAATTTTTAGGTTTCACTCTGTTTTCTCCTATATGGATACATGTATTTGGAACTCTAAATCAAACCTGGTTTGTGCTAGCTCTTTGAAACTTGACACAATAAAGTAGTTCCAAGTTCTATCTCTATGGTTTGTTTCCTATTGATGTAGCCCTAAGGAGAGACTGGCGCAAATCACTTTCATGGAAAGGGGTTGCCAAGCTTCCAAAAATCTACGAGTTTCCTGAAATCTCAGCACACATTTTTTCACCCAATCTTGATGACACTTACATGTCATGATCAGTACACCAATGTCACTTGGCTCACCAAATTTCGTTCATCTAGGTTAAACCGTTCGTTGGCAGTAACAGTTTTAATTTTTAGGTTTCCCTCTGTTTTCTCCTATATGGATACATGTAGTTGGAACTCTAAATCAAACACGGTTTGTGCTAGCTCTTTGAAACTTGACAAAATAAAGTACATCCAATTCTATCTCTATGCTTTGTTTCCTATGGATGTAGTCCTAAGCAGAGACTGGCGCAAATCACTTTCATGGAAAGGGGTTGCCAAGCTTCCAAAAAATTACAAGTTTCCTGAAATCTCAGCACACATTTTTTCACCCAATCTTGATGACACTTTCAGGTAATGACCAGTACCCATTCCCACTTGGCTCACCAAATTTCGTTCTTCTAGTTTTAACCGTTCGTTGGCAGTAACAGTTTTAATTTTTAGGTTTCACTCTGTTTTCTCCTATATGGATACATGTAGTTGGAACTCTAAATCAAACACGGTTTGTGCTAGCTCTTTGAAACTTGACAAAATAAAGTATATCCAATTCTATCTCTATGCTTTGTTTCCTATTGATGTAGCCCTAAGGAGAGACTGGCGCAAATCACTTTCATGGAAAGGGGTTGCCAAGCTTCCAAAAATCTACGAGTTTCCTGAAATCTCAGCACACATTTTTTCACCCAATCTTGATGACACTTACATGTCATGATCAGTACACCAATGTCACTTGGCTCACCAAATTTCGTTCTTCTAGGTTAAACCGTTCGTTGGCAGTAACAGTTTTAATTTTTAGGTTTCACTCTGTTTTCTCCTATATGGATACATGTAGTTGGAACTCTAAATCAAACACAGTTTGTGCTAGATCTTTGAAACTTGACACAATAAAGTACTTCCAAGTTCTATCTATATGGTTTGATTCCTATTGATGTAGCCCTAAGCAGAGACCGGCGCAAATCACTTTCATGGAAAGGGGTTGCGAAGCTTCCAAAAAACTACGAGTTTCCTGAAATCTCAGCAAGCATTTTTTCACCCAATCTTGGTGACACTCACAGGTAATGATCAGTACCCCAATGCCACTTGGCTCACCAAATTTCGTTCTTCTAGGTTAAACCATTCGTTGGCAGTAACAGTTTTAATTTTTAGGTTTCACTCTGTTTTCTCCTATATGGATACATGTAGTTGGGACTGTAAATCAAACACGGTTTGCGCTAGCTCTTTGAAACTTGACAAAAAAGTAGTTCCAAGTTCTATATCAATAGTTTGTTTCTTATTGATGTAGCCCTAAGCAGAGAACAGCGCAAATCACTTTCATTGAAAGGGGTTGCCAAACTTCCAAAAAACTACGAGTTTCCTGAAATCTCAGCACACATTTTTTCACCCAATCTTGATGACACTTTCAGGTAATGATCAGTACCCAATCCCACTTTGCTCAACAGATTTCATTCTTCTAGGTTAAACCGTTCATTGGCAGTAACAGTTTTAATTTTTAGGTTTCACTCTGTTTTCTCCTATATGGATACATGTAGTTGGAAATCTAAATCAAACACGGATTGTGCTAGCTCTTTGAAACTTGACACAGTAAAGTAGTTCCAAGTTCTATCTCTATGGTTTTTTTCCTATTGATGTAGCCCTACGCAGAGACCGGCGCAAATCACTTTCATGGAAAGGGTTTGCCAAGCTTCCAAAAAACTACGAATTTCCTGAAATATCAGCACACATTTTTTCACCCTGACTTGATGCCACTTTCAGGTAATGATCAGTACCCCAATCCCACTTGGCACACCAAATTTCATTCTTCTAGGTTAAACCGTTCCCTGGCAGTAACAGATTTAATTTTTAGGTTTCACTCTGTTTTCTCCTATATGGATACATGTAGATGGAACTGTAAATCAAACACGGTTTGTGCTAGCTCTTTGAAACTTGACAGAATAAAGTACTTCCAAATTCTATCTCTATGGTTTGTTTCCTATTGATGTAGTCCTAAGCAGAGACTCGCGCAAATCACTTTCATGGAAAGGGGTTCCCAAGCTTCCAAAAAACTACGAGTTTCCTGAAAATTCAGCACACATTTTTTCACCCAATCTTGATGACACATACATGTCATGATCAGTACACCAATGTCACTTGGCTCACCAAATTTCGTTCTTCTAGGATAAACCGTTTGTTGGCAGTAACAGTTTTAATTTTTAGGTTTCACTCTGTTTTCTCCAATATGGATACATGTAGTTGGAACTCTAAATCAAACACGGTTTGTGCTAGCTCTTTGAAACTTGACACAATAAAGTAGCTCCAAGTTCTATCTCTATTGTTCGTTTCTTATTGATGTAGAACTAAGCAGAGAACGGTGCAAATCACTTTCATGGAAAGGGGTTGCCAAGCTTCCAAAAAACTACGAGTTTCCTGAAATTTCAGCACACATTTTTTCACCCAATCTTGATGACACTTTCAGGTAATGATCAGTACCCAATCCCAGTTGGCACAACAAATTTCGTTTTTCTAGGTTAACCCGTTCGTTGGCAGTAACAGTTTTAATTTTTAGGTTTCACTCTGTTTTCTCCTATATGGATACATGTAGTTGGAACTCTAAATCAAACACGGTTTGTGGTAGCTCTTTGAAACTTGACACAATAAAGTAGTTCCAAGTTCTATCTCTATGGTTTGTTTCCTATTGATGTAGTCCTAAGCAGAGACTGGCGCAAATCACTTTCATGGAAAGGGGTTGCCAAGCTTCCAAAAAACTACGAGTTTCCTGAAAATTCAGCACACATTTTTTCACCCAATCTTGATGACACATACATGTCATGATCAGTACACCAATGTCACTTGGCTCACCAAATTTCGTTCTTCTAGGTTAAACCGTTCGTTGGCAGTAACAGTTTTAATTTTTAGGTTTCACTCTGTTTTCTCCAATATGGATACATGTACTTGGAACTCTAAATCAAACACGGTTTGTGCTAGCTCTTTGAAACTTGACAAAATAAAGTACATCCAATTCTATCTCTATGCTTTGTTTCCTATTGATGTAGTCCTAAGCAGAGACTGGCGCAAATCACTTTCATGGAAAGGGGTTGCCAAGCTTCCAAAAAACTACAAGTTTCCTGAAATCTCAGCACACATTTTTTCACCCAATCTTGATGACACTTTCAGGTAATGACCAGTACCCATTCCCACTTGGCTCACCAAATTTCATTCTTCTAGGTTTAACAGTTCGTTGGCAGTAACAGTTTTAATTTTTAGGTTTCACTCTGTTTTCTCCTATATGGATACATGTAGTTGGAACTCTAAATCAAACACGGTTTGTGCTAGCTCTTTGAAACTTGACAAAATAAAGTACATCCAATTCTATCTCTATGCTTTGTTTCCTATTGATGTAGCCCTAAGGAGAGACTGGCGCAAATCACTTTCATGGAAAGGGGTTGCCAATCTTCCAAAAATCTACGAGTTTCCTGAAATCTCAGCACACATTGTTTCACCCAATCTTGATGACACTTTCAGGTAATTATCAGTACCCAAATCCAACTTGGCTCACCAAATTTCGTTTTTCTAGGTTAAACCGTTCGTTGGCAGTAACAGTTTTAATTTTTAGGTTTCACTCTGTTTTCTCCTATATGGATACATGTAGTTGGAACTCTAAATCAAACACGGTTTGTGCTAGCTCTTTGAAACTTTACACAATAAAGTAGTTACAAGTTCTATCTCTATGGTTTGTTTCCTCTTGATGTAGCCCTAAGCAGAGACTGGCGCAAATCACTTTCATGGAAAGGGTTGGCCAAGCTTCCAAAAAACCTACAAGTTTCCTGAAATCTCAGCACACATTTTTTCACCCAATCTTGATGACACTTACATGTCATGATCAGTACACCAATGTCACTTGGCTCACCAAATTTCGTTCTTCTAGGTTAAACCGTTCGTTGGCAGTAACAGTTTTAATTTTTAGGTTTCACTCTGTTTTCTCCTATATGGATACATGTATTTGGAACTCTAAATCAAACCTGGTTTGTGCTAGCTCTTTGAAACTTGACAGAATAAAGTACTTCCAAATTCTATCTCTATGGTTTGTTTCCTATTGATGTAGCCCTAAGGATAGACTGGCGCAAATCACTTTCATGGAAAGGGGTTGCCAAGCTTCCAAAAATCTACGAGTTTCCTGAAATCTCAGCACACATTTTTTCACCCAATCTTGATGACACTTACATGTCATGATCAGTACACCAATGTCACTTGGCTCACCAAATTTCGTTCTTCTAGGTTAAACCGTTCGTTGGCAGTAACAGTTTTAATTTTTAGGTTTCACTCTGTTTTCTCCTATATGGATACATGTAGTTGGAACTCTAAATCAAACACGGTTTGTGCTAGCTCTTTGAAACATGACACAATAAAGTAGTTCCAAGTTCTATCTCTATGGTTTCTTTCCTATTGATGTAGTCCTAAGCAGAGACTGGCGCAAATCACTTTCATGGAAAGGGGTTGCCAAGCTTCCAAATATCTACGAGTTTCCTGAAATCTCACCACACATTTTTTCACCCAATCTTGATGTCACTTACATGTCATGATCAGTACACCAATGTCACTTGGCTCACCAAATTTTGTTCTTCTAGGTTAAACCGTTCGTTGGCAGTAACAGTTTTAATTTTTAGGTTTCACTCTGTTTTCTCCTATATGGATACATGTAGTTGGAACTCTAAATCAAACACGGTTTGTGCTAGGTCTTTGAAACTTGACACAATAAAGTACTTCCAAGTTCTATCTATATGGTTTGATTCCTATTGATGTAGCCCTAAGCAGAGACCGGCGCAAATCACTTTCATGGAAAGGGGTTGCGAAGCTTCCAAAAAACTACGAGTTTCCTGAAATCTCAGCAAGCATTTTTTCACCCAATCTTGGTGACACTTACAGGTAATGATCAGTACCCCAATGCCACTTGGCTCACCAAATTTCGTTCTTCTAGGTTAAACCGTTCGTTGGCAGTAACAGTTTTAATTTTTAGGTTTCACTCTGTTTTCTCCTATATGGATACATGTATTTGGGACTGTAAATCAAACACGGTTTGCGCTAGCTCTTTGAAACTTGACACAAAAAAGTAGTTCCAAGTTCTATATCTATAGTTTGTTTCTTATTGATGTAGCCCTAAGCAGAGAACAGCGCAAATCACTTTCATTGAAAGGGGTTGCCAAACTTCCAAAAAACTACGAGTTTCCTGAAAACTCAGCACACATTTTTTCACCCAATCTTGATGACACTTTCAGGTAATGATCAGTACCCAATCCCACTTGGCTCAACAGATTTCATTCTTCTAGGTTAAACCGTTCGTTGGCAGTAACAGTTTTAATTTTTAGGTTTCACTCTGTTTTCTCCTATATGGATACATGTAGTTGGAAATCTAAATCAAACACGGATTGTGCTAGCTCTTTGAAACTTGACACAATAAAGTAGTTCCAAGTTCTATCTCTATGGTTTTTTTCCTATTGATGTAGCCCTATGCAGAGACCGGCGCAAATCACTTTCATGGAAAGGGGTTGCCAAGCTTCCAAAAAACTACGAGTTTCCTGAAATATCAGCACACATTTTTTCACCCTGACTTGATGACACTTTCAGGTAATGATCAGTACCCCAATCCCACTTGGCACACCAAATTTCATTCTTCTAGGTTAAACCGTTCCCTGGCAGTAACAGATTTAATTTTTAGGTTTCACTCTGTTTTCTCCTATATGGATACATGTAGATGGAACTGTAAATCAAACACGGTTTGTGCTAGCTCTTTGAAACTTGACAGAATAAAGTACTTCCAAATTCTATCTCTATGGTTTGTTTCCTATTGATGTAGTCCTAAGCAGAGACTGGCGCAAATCACTTTCATGGAAAGGGGTTGCCAAGTTTCCAAAAAACTACGAGTTTCCTGAAAATTCAGCACACATTTTTTCACCAAATCTTGATGACACATACATGTCATGATCAGTACACCAATGTCACTTGGCTCACCAAATTTCGTTCTTCTAGGTTAAACGGTTCGTTGGCAGTAACAGTTTTAATTTTTAGGTTTCACTCTGTTTTCTCCAATATGGATACATGTAGTTGGAACTCTAAATCAAACACGGTTTGTGCTAGCTCTTTGAAACTTGACACAATAAAGTAGCTCCAAGTTCTATCTCTATGGTTCGTTTCTTATTGATGTAGCCCTAAGCAGAGAACGGCGCAAATCACTTTCATGGAAAGGGGTTGCCAAGCTTCAAAAAAACTACGAGTTTCCTGAAATCTCAGCACACATTTTTTCACCCAATCTTGATGACACTTTCAGGTAATGATCAGTACCCAATCCCAGTTGGCACACCAAATTTCGTTTTTCTAGGTTAACCCGTTCGTTGGCAGTAACAGTTTTAATTTTTAGGTTTCACTCTGTTTTCTCCTATATGGATACATGTAGTTGGAACTCTAAATCAAACACGGTTTGTGGTAGCTCTTTGAAAGTTGACACAATAAAGTAGTTCCAAGTTCTATCTCTATGGTTTGTTTCCTATTGATGTAGTCCTAAGCAGAGACTGGCGCAAATCACTTTCATGGAAAGGGGTTGCCAAGCTTCCAAAAAACTACGAGTTTCCTGAAAATTCAGCACACATTTTTTCACCCAATCTTGATGACACATACATGTCATGATCAGTACACCAATGTCACTTGGCTCACCAAATTTCGTTCTTCTAGGTTAAACCGTTCGTTGGCAGTAACAGTTTTAATTTTTAGGTTTCACTCTGTTTTCTCCTATATGGATACGTGTAGTTGGAACTCTAAATCAAACACGGTTTGTGCTAGCTCTTTGAAACTTGACACAATAAAGTAGCTCCAAGTTCTATCTCTATGGTTCGTTTCTTATTGATGTAGCCCTATGCAGAGAACGGCGCAAATCACTTTCATGGAAAGGGGTTGCCAAGCTTCCAAAAAACTACGAGTTTCCTGAAATCTCAGCACACATTTTTTCACCCAATCTTGATGACACTTACATGTCATGATCAGTACACCAATGTCACTTGGCTCACCAAATTTCGTTCTTCTAGGTTAAACCGTTCGTTGGCAGTAACAGTTTTAATTTTTAGGTTTCACTCTGTTTTCTCCTATATGGATACATGTAGTTGGAACTCTAAATCAAACACGGTTTGTGCTAGCTCTTTGAAACATGACACAATAAAGTAGTTCCAAGTTCTATCTCTATGGTTTGTTTCCTATTGATGTAGTCCTAAGCAGAGACTGGCGCAAATCACTTTCATGGAAAGGGGTTGCCAAGCTTCCAAATATCTACGAGTTTCCTGAAATCTCACCACACATTTTTTCACCCAATCTTGATGACACTTACATGTCATGATCAGTACACCAATGTCACTTGGCTCACCAAATTTTGTTCTTCTAGGTTAAACCGTTCGTTGGCAGTAACAGTTTTAATTTTTAGGTTTCACTCTGTTTTCTCCTATATGGATACATGTAGTTGGAACTCTAAATCAAACACGGTTTGTGCTAGGTCTTTGAAACTTGACACAATAAAGTACTTCCAAGTTCTATCTATATGGTTTGATTTTCATTGATGTAGCCCTAAGCAGAGACCGGCGCAAATCACTTTCATGGAAAGGGGTTGCGAAGCTTCCAAAAAACTACGAGTTTCCTGAAATCTCAGCAAGCATTTTTTCACCCAATCTTGGTGACACTTACATTAATGATCAGTACCCCAATGCCACTTGGCTCACCAAATTTCGTTCTTCTAGGTTAAACCGTTCGTTGGCAGTAACAGTTTTAATTTTTAGGTTTCACTCTGTTTTCTCCTATATGGATACATGTAGTTGGGACTGTAAATCAAACACGGTTTGCGCTAGCTCTTTGAAACCTGACACAAAAAGTAGTTCCAAGTTCTATATCTATAGTTTGTTTCTTATTGATGTAGCCCTAAGCAGAGAACAGCGCAAATCACTTTCATTGAAAGGGGTTGCCAAACTTCCAAAAAACTACGAGTTTCCTGAAATCTCAGCACACATTTTTTCACCCAATCTTGATGACACTTTCAGGTAATGATCAGTACCCAATCCCACTTGGCTCAACAGATTTCATTCTTCTAGGTTAAACCGTTCGTTGGCAGTAACAGTTTTAATTTTTAGGTTTCACTCTGTTTTCTCCTATATGGATACATGTAGTTGGAAATCTAAATCAAACACGGATTGTGCTAGCTCTTTGAAACATGACACAATAAAGTAGTTCCAAGTTCTATCTCTATGGTTTTTTTCCTATTGATGTAGCCCTACGCAGAGACCGGCGCAAATCACTTTCATGGAAAGGGGTTGCCAAGCTTCCAAAAAACTACGAGTTTCCTGAAATATCAGCACACATTTTTTCACCCTGACTTGATGACACTTTCAGGTAATGATCAGTACCCCAATCCCACTTGGCACACCAAATTTCATTCTTCTAGGTTAAACCGTTCCCTGGCAGTAACAGATTTAATTTTTAGGTTTCACTCTGTTTTCTCCTATATGGATACATATAGTTGGAACTGTAAATCAAACACGGTTTGTGCTAGCTCTTTGAAACTTGACAGAATAAAGTACTTCCAAATTCTATCTCTATGTTTTGTTTCCTATTGATGTAGTCCTAAGCAGAGACTGGCGCAAATCACTTTCATGGAAAGGGGTTGCCAAGTTTCCAAAAAACTACGAGTTTCCTGAAAATTCAGCACACATTTTTTCACCCAATCTTGATGACACATACATGTCATGATCAGTACACCAATGTCACTTGGCTCACCAAATTTCGTTCTTCTAGGTTAAACCGTTCGTTGGCAGTAACAGTTTTAATTTTTAGGTTTCACTCTGTTTTCTCCAATATGGATACATGTAGTTGGAACTCTAAATCAAACACGGTTTGTGCTAGCTCTTTGAAACTTGACACAATAAAGTAGCTCCAAGTTCTATCTCTATGGTTCGTTTCTTATTGATGTAGCCCTAAGCAGAGAACGGCGCAAATCACTTTCATGGAAAGGGGTTGCCAAGCTTCCAAAAAACTACGAGTTTCCTGAAATCTCAGCACACATTTTTTCACCCAATCTTGATGACACTTTCAGGTAATGATCAGTACCCAATCCCAGTTGGCACACCAAATTTCGTTTTTCTAGGTTAACCCGTTCGTTGGCAGTAACAGTTTTAATTTTTAGGTTTCACTCTGTTTTCTCCTATATGGATACATGTAGTTGGAACTCTAAATCAAACACGGTTTGTGGTAGCTCTTTGAAACTTGACACAATAAAGTAGCTCCAAGTTCTATCTCTATGGTTCGTTTCTTATTGATGTAGCCCTATGCAGAGAAAGGCGCAAATCACTTTCATGGAAAGGGGTTGCCAAGCTTCCAAAAAACTACGAGTTTCCTGAAATCTCAGCACACATTTTTTCACCCAATCTTGATGACACTTTCAGGTAATGATCAGTACCCAATCCCAGTTGGCACACCAAATTTCGTTTTTCTAGGTTAACCCGTTCGTTGGCAGTAACAGTTTTAATTTTTAGGTTTCACTCTGTTTTCTCCTATATGGATACATGTAGTTGGAACTCTAAATCAAACACGGTTTGTGGTAGCTCTTTGAAACTTGACACAATAAAGTAGTTCCAAGTTCTATCTCTATGGTTTGTTTCCTATTGATGTAGCCCTAAGCAGAGACTTGCACAAATCACTTTCATGGAAAGGGGTTGCCAAGCTTCCAAAAAACTACGAGTTTCCTGAAATCTTAGCACACATTTTTTCACCCAATCATGATGGCACTTACACGTAATGATCAGTACCCCAATGCCACTTGGCTCACCAAATTTCGTTCTTCTAGGTTAAACCGTTCGTTGGCAGTAACAGTTTTAATTTTTAGGTTTCATCTGTTTTCTCCTATATGGATACATGTAGTTGGAACTCTAAATCAAACACGGTTTGTGCTAGCTCTTTGAAACTTGACACAATAAAGTAGTTCCAAGTTCTGTCTCTATGGTTTGTTTCCTATTGATATAGCCCTAAGCAGAGACCAGCGCAAATCACTTTCATGGAAAGGGGTTGCCAAGCTTCCAAAAAACTAAGAGTTTCGTGAAATCTCAGCACACGTTTTTTCACCCAAACTTGATGACACTTTCAGGTAAAGATCAGTACCCCAATCACACTTGGCTCACCAAATTTCGTTCTTCTAGGTTAAACTGTTCGTTGGCAGTAACAGTTATAATTTTTAGGTTTCACTCTGTTTTCTCGTATATGGATACATGTAGTTGGAACTCTAAATCAAACACGGTTTGTGCTAGCTCTTTGACTTGACACAATAAATAGTTCCAAGTTCTGTCTCTATGGTTTGTTTCTTATTGATGTAGCCCTAAGCAGAGACTGGCGCAAATCACTTTCATAGAAAGGGGTTGCCAAGCTTCCAAAAAACTACGAGTTTCCTGAAATCTCAGCACACATTTTTTCACCCTATCTTGATGACACTTTCAAGTAATGATCAGTAACCCAATCCCACTTGGCGCACCAAATTTCGTTCTTCTAGGTTAAACCGTTCCTTGGCAGTAACAGTTTTAATTTTTAGGTTTCACTCTGTTTTCTCCTTTATGGATACATGTAGTTGGAACTCTAAATCAAACACGGTTTGTGCTAGCTATTTGAAACTTGACACAATAAAGTACTCCCACGTTCTACCTCTATGGTTTGTTTCCTATTGATGTAGCCCTAAGCAGAGACCGACGCTAATCACTTTCATGGAAAGGGGTTGCGAAGCTTCCAAAAATCTACGAGTTTCCTGAAATCTCAGCACACACTTTTCTCCCAATCTTGATGACACTTACAGGTAATGTTCAGTATCCCAATGACACTTGGCTCACCAAATTTCGTTCTTCTAGGTTAAACCGTTCGTTGGCAGTAACAGTTTTAATATTTACGTTTCACTCTGTTTTCTCCTATATGGATACATGTAGTTGGAACTCTAAATCAAACACGGTTTGCGCTAGCTCTTTAAAATTTGACACAAAAAAGTAGTTCCAAGTTCTATCTTTATGGTTTGTTTCTTATTGATGTAGCCATAAGCAGAGAACGGCGCAAATCACTTTCATGGAAAGGGGTTGCCAAGCTTCCAAAAAACTACAAGTTTCCTGAAAACTCAGCACACATTTTTTCACCCAATCTTGATGACACTTTCAGGTAATGATCAGTACCAAATCCCACTTGGCTCACCAAATTTCGTTCTTCTAGGTTAAACCGTTCGTTGGCAGTAACAGTTTTAATTTTTACGTTTCACTCTGTTTTCTCCTATATGGATACATGTAGTTGGAACTCTAAATCAAACATGGTTTGTGCTAGCTCTTTGAAACTTGACACAATAAAGTAGTTCCAAGTTCTATCTCTATTGTTTTTTTCCTTTTGATGTAGCCCTAAGGAGAGACTGGCGCAAATCACTTTCATGGAAAGGGGTTGCCAAGCTTCCAAAAATCTACGAGTTTCCTGAAATCTCACCACACATTTTTTCACCCAATCTTGGTGACACTTTCAGGTAATTATCAGTACCCGAATCCAACTTGGCTCACCAAATTTCGTTTTTCTAGGTTAAACCGTTCGTTGGCAGTAACAGTTTTAATTTTTAGGTTTCACTCTGTTTTCTCCTATATGGATACATGTAGTTGGAACTCTAAATCAAACACGGTTTGTGCTAGCTCTTTGAAACTTTACACAATAAAGTAGTTACAAGTTCTATCTCTATGGTTTGTTTCCTATTGATGTAGCCCTAAGCAGAGACTGGCGCAAATCACTTTCATGGAAAGGTTTGGCCAAGCTTCCAAAAAACCTACAAGTTTCCTGAAATCTCAGCACACATTTTTTCACCCAATCTTGATGACACTTACATGTCATGATCAGTACACCAATGTCACTTGGCTCACCAAATTTTGTTCTTCTAGGTTAAACCGTTCGTTGGCAGTAACAGTTTTAATTTTTAGGTTTCACTCTGTTTTCTCCTATATGGATACATGTATTTGGAACTCTAAATCAAACCTGGTTTGTGCTAGCTCTTTGAAACTTGACAGAATAAAGTACTTCCAAATTCTATCTCTATGGTTTGTTTCCTATTGATGTAGCCCTAAGGAGAGACTGGCGCAAATCACTTTCATGGAAAGGGGTTGCCAAGCTTCCAAATATCTACGAGTTTCCTGAAATCTCAGCACACATTTTTTCACCCAATCTTGATGACACTTACATGTCATGATCAGTACACCAATGTCACTTGGCTCACCAAATTTCGTTCTTCTAGGTTAAACCGTTCGTTGGCAGTAACAGTTTTAATTTTTAGGTTTCACTCTGTTTTCTCCTATATGGATACATGTAGTTGGAACTCTAAATCAAACACGGTTTGTGCTAGCTCTTTGAAACATGACACAATAAAGTAGTTCCAAGTTCTATCTCTATGGTTTGTTTCCTATTGATGTAGTCCTAAGCAGAGACTGGCGCAAATCACTTTCATGGAAAGGGGTTGCCAAGCTTCCAAATATCTACGAGTTTCCTGAAATCTCACCACACATTTTTTCACCCAATCTTGATGACACTTACATGTCATGATCAGTACACCAATGCCACTTGGCTCACCAAATTTTGTTCTTCTAGGTTAAACCGTTCGTTGGCAGTTACAGTTTTAATTTTTAGGTTTCACTCTGTTTTCTCCTATATGGATACATGTAGTTGGAACTCTAAATCAAACACGGTTTGTGCTAGGTCTTTGAAACTTGACACAATAAAGTACTTCCAAGTTCTATCTATATGGTTTGATTTTTATTGATGGAGCCCTAAGCAGAGACCGGCGCAAATCACTTTCATGGAAAGGGGTTGCGAAGCTTCCAAAAAACTACGAGTTTCCTGAAATCTCAGCAAGCATTTTTTCAGCCAATCTTGGTGACACTTACAGGTAATGATCAGTACCCCAATGCCACTTGGCTCACCAAATTTCGTTCTTCTAGGTTAAACCGTTCGTTGGCAGTAACAGTTTTAATTTTTAGGTTTCACTCTGTTTTCTCCTATATGGATACATGTAGTTGGGACTGTAAATCAAACACGGTTTGCGCTAGCTCTTTGAAACCTGACACAAAAAAGTAGTTCCAAGTTCTATATCTATAGTTTGTTTCTTATTGATGTAGCCCTAAGCAGAGAACATCGCAAATCACTTTCATTGAAAGGGGTTGCCAAACTTCCAAAAAACTACGAGTTTCCTGAAATCTCAGCACACATTTTTTCACCCAATCTTGATGACACTTTCAGGTAATGATCAGTACCCAATCCCACTTGGCTCAACAGATTTCATTCTTCTAGGTTAAACCGTTCGTTGGCAGTAACAGTTTTAATTTTTAGGTTTCACTCTGTTTTCTCCTATATGGATACATGTAGTTGGAAATCTAAATCAAACACGGATTGTGCTAGCTCTTTGAAACTTGACACAATAAAGTAGTTCCAAGTTCTATCTCTATGGATTTTTTCCTATTGATGTAGCCCTACGCAGAGACCGGCGCAAATCACTTTCATGGAAAGGGGTTGCCAAGCTTCCAAAAAACTACGAGTTTCCTGAAATATCAGCACACATTTTTTCACCCTGACTTGATGACACTTTCAGGTAATGATCAGTACCCCAATCCCACTTGGCACACCAAATTTCATTCTTCTAGGTTAAACCGTTCCCTGGCAGTAACAGATTTAATTTTTAGGTTTCACTCTGTTTTCTCCTATATGGATACATGTAGTTGGAACTGTAAATCAAACACGGTTTGTGCTAGCTCTTTGAAACTTGACAGAATAAAGTACTTCCAAATTCTATCTCTATGGTTTGTTTCCTATTGATGTAGTCCTAAGCAGAGACTGGCGCAAATCACTTTCATGGAAAGGGGTTGCCAAGTTTCCAAAAAACTACGAGTTTCCTGAAAATTCAGCACACATTTTTTCACCCAATCTTGATGACACATACATGTCATGATCAGTACACCAATGTCACTTGGCTCACCAAATTTCGTTCTTCTAGGTTAAACCGTTCGTTGGCAGTAACAGTTTTAATTTTTAGGTTTCACTCTGTTTTCTCCAATATGGATACATGTAGTTGGAACTCTAAATCAAACACGGTTTGTGCTAGCTCTTTGAAACTTGACACAATAAAGTAGCTCCAAGTTCTATCTCTATGGTTCGTTTCTTATTGATGTAGCCCTAAGCAGAGAACGGCGCAAATCACTTTCATGGAAAGGGGTTGCCAAGCTTCCAAAAAACTACGAGTTTCCTGAAATCTCACCACACATTTTTTCACCCAATCTTGATGACACTTTCAGGTAATGATCAGTACCCAATCCCAGTTGCCACACCAAATTTCGTTTTTCTAGGTTAACCCGTTCGTTGGCAGTAACAGTTTTAATTTTTAGGTTTCACTCTGTTTTCTCCTATATGGATACATGTAGTTGGAACTCTAAATCAAACACGGTTTGTGGTAGCTCTTTGAAACTTGACACAATAAAGTAGTTCCAAGTTCTATCTCTATGGTTTGTTTCCTATTGATGTAGTCCTAAGCAGAGACTGGCGCAAATCACTTTCATGGAAAGGGGTTGCCAAGCTTCCAAAAAACTACGAGTTTCCTGAAAATTCAGCACACATTTTTTCACCCAATCTTGATGACACATACATGTCATGATCAGTACACCAATGTCACTTGGCTCACCAAATTTCGTTCTTCTAGGTTAAACCGTTCGTTGGCAGTAACAGTTTTAATTTTTAGGTTTCACTCTGTTTTCTCCAATATGGATACATGTAGTTGGAACTCTAAATCAAACACGGTTTGTGCTAGCTCTTTGAAACTTGACACAATAAAGTAGCTCCAAGTTCTATCTCTATGGTTCGTTTCTTATTGATGTAGCCCTAAGCAGAGAACGGCGCAAATCACTTTCATGGAAAGGGGTTGCCAAGCTTCCAAAAAACTACGAGTTTCCTGAAATCTCAGCACACATTTTTTCACCCAAACTTGATGACACTTTCAGGTAATGATCAGTACCCAATCCCAGTTGCCACACCAAATTTCGTTTTTCTAGGTTAACCCGTTCGTTGGCAGTAACAGTTTTAATTTTTAGGTTTCACTCTGTTTTCTCCTATATGGATACATGTAGTTGGAACTCTAAATCAAACACGGTTTGTGGTAGCTCTTTGAAACTTGACACAATAAAGTAGTTCCAAGTTCTATCTCTATGGTTTGTTTCCTATTGATGTAGTCCTAAGCAGAGACTGGCGCAAATCACTTTCATGGAAAGGGGTTGCCAAGCTTCCAAAAAACTACGAGTTTCCTGAAAATTCAGCACACATTTTTTCACCCAATCTTGATGACACATACATGTCATGATCAGTACACCAATGTCACTTGGCTCACCAAATTTCGTTCTTCTAGGTTAAACCGTTCGTTGGCAGTAACAGTTTTAATTTTTAGGTTTCACTCTGTTTTCTCCAATATGGATACATGTAGTTGGAACTCTAAATCAAACACGGTTTGTGCTAGCTCTTTGAAACTTGACACAATAAAGTAGCTCCAAGTTCTATCTCTATGGTTCGTTTCTTATTGATGTAGCCCTAAGCAGAGAACGGCGCAAATCACTTTCATGGAAAGGGGTTGCCAAGCTTCCAAAAAACTACGAGTTTCCTGAAATCTCAGCACACATTTTTTCACCCAATCTTGATGACACTTTCAGGTAATGATCAGTACCCAATCCCAGTTGGCACACCAAATTTCGTTTTTCTAGGTTAACCCGTTCGTTGGCAGTAACAGTTTTAATTTTTAGGTTTCACTCTGTTTTCTCCTATATGGATACATGTAGTTGGAACTCTAAATCAAACACGGTTTGTGGTAGCTCTTTGAAACTTGACACAATAAAGTAGTTCCAGGTTCTATCTCTATGGTTTGTTTCCTCTTGATGTAGCCCTAAGCAGAGACTTGCACAAATCACTTTCATGGAAAGGGGTTGCCAAGCTTCCAAAAAACTACGAGTTTCCTGAAATCTTAGCACACATTTTTTCACCCAATCATGATGGCACTTACACGTAATGATCAGTACCCCAATGCCACTTGGCTCACCAAATTTCGTTCTTCTAGGTTAAACCGTTCGTTGGCAGTAACAGTTTTAATTTTTAGGTTTCATCTGTTTTCTCCTATATGGATACATGTAGTTGGAACTCTAAATCAAACACGGTTTGTGCTAGCTCTTTGAAACTTGACACAATAAAGTAGTTCCAAGTTCTGTCTCTATGGTTTGTTTCCTATTGATATAGCCCTAAGCAGAGACCAGCGCAAATCACTTTCATGGAAAGGGGTTGCCAAGCTTCCAAAAAACTAAGAGTTTCGTGAAATCTCAGCACACGTTTTTTCACCCAAACTTGATGACACTTTCAGGTAAAGATCAGTACCCCAATCACACTTGGCTCACCAAATTTCGTTCTGCTAGGTTAAACTGTTCGTTGGCAGTAACAGTTATAATTTTTAGGTTTCACTCTGTTTTCTCGTATATGGATACATGTAGTTGGAACTCTAAATCAAACACGGTTTGTGCTAGCTCTTTGACTTGACACAATAAATAGTTCCAAGTTCTGTCTCTATGGTTTGTTTCTTATTGATGAAGCCCTAAGCAGAGACTGGCGCAAATCACTTTCATAGAAAGGGGTTGCCAAGCTTCCAAAAAACTACGAGTTTCCTGAAATCTCAGCACACATTTTTTCACCCTATCTTGATGACACTTTCAAGTAATGATCAGTAACCCAATCCCACTTGGCACACCAAATTTCGTTCTTCTAGGTTAAACCGTTCCCTGGCAGTAACAGTTTTAATTTTTAGGTTTCACTCTGTTTTCTCCTTTATGGATACATGTAGTTGGAACTCTAAATCAAACACGGTTTGTGCTAGCTATTTGAAACTTGACACAATAAAGTACTCCCACGTTCTACCTCTATGGTTTGTTTCCTATTGATGTAGCCCTAAGCAGAGACCGACGCTAATCACTTTCATGGAAAGGGGTTGCGAAGCTTCCAAAAATCTACGAGTTTCCTGAAATCTCAGCACACACTTTTCTCCCAATCTTGATGACACTTACAGGTAATGATCAGTATCCCAATGACACTTGGCTCACCAAATTTCGTTCTTCTAGGTTAAACCGTTCGTTGGCAGTAACAGTTTTAATTTTTACGTTTCACTCTGTTTTCTCCTATATGGATACATGTAGTTGGAACTCTAAATCAAACACGGTTTGCGCTAGCTCTTTAAAATTTGACACAAAAAAGTAGTTCCAAGTTCTATCTCTATGGTTTGTTTCTTATTGATGTAGCCATAAGCAGAGAACGGCGCAAATCACTTTCATGGAAAGGGGTTGCCAAGCTTCCAAAAAACTACGAGTTTCCTGAAAACTCAGCACACATTTTTTCACCCAATCTTGATGACACTTTCAGGTAATGATCAGTACCAAATCCCACTTGGCTCACCAAATTTCGTTCTTCTAGGTTAAACCGTTCGTTGGTAGTAACAGTTTTAATTTTTACGTTTCACTCTGTTTTCTCCTATATTGATACATGTAGTTGGAACTCTAAATCAAACACGGTTTGTGCTAGCTCTTTGAAACTTGACACAATAAAGTAGTTCCAAGTTCTATCTCTATGGTTTTTTTCCTTTTGATGTAGCCCTAAGGAGAGACTGGCGCAAATCACTTTCATGGAAAGGGGTTGCCAAGCTTCCAAAAAACTACGAGTTTCCTGAAATCTCAGCACACATTTTTTCACCCTGTCTTGATGACACCTTCAGGTAATGATCAGTACCCCAATCCCACTTGGCATACCAAATTTCGTTCTTCTAGGTTAAACCGTTCCTTGGCAGTAACAGTTTTAAATTTTAGGTTTCACTCTGTTTTCTCCTATATGGATACATGTAGTTGGAACTCTAAATCAAACACGGTTTGTGCTAGCTCTTTGAAACTTGACACAATAAAGTAGTTCCAAGTTCTATCTCTATGGTTTGTTTCCTCTTGATGTAGTCCTATGCAGAGACTGGCGCAAATCACTTTCATGGAAAGGGGTTGCCAAGCTTCCAAAAAACTACGAGTTTCCTGAAATCTCAGCACATATTTTTTCACCCAATCTTGATGACACTTACATGTCATGATCAGTACACCAATGTCACTTGGCTCACCAAATTTCGTTCTTCTAGGTTAAACCGTTCGTTGGCAGTAACAGTTTTAATTTTTAGGTTTCACTCTGTTTTCTCCTATGTGGATACATGTATTTGGAACTCTAAATCAAACACGGTTTGTACTAGCTCTTTGAAACTTGACACAATAAAGTAGTTCCAAGTTCTATCTCTATGGTTTGTTTCCTATTTATGTAGCCCTAAGCAGAGAACAGCGCAAATCACTTTCATGGAAAGGGGTTGCCAAGCTTCCAAAAAACTACGAGTTTCCTGAAATCTCAGCACATATTTTTTCACCCAATCTTGGTGACACTTTCAGGTAATGATCAGTACCCAATCCCACTTGGCTCACCATATTTCGTTCTTCTAGGTTAAACCGTTCGTTGGCAGTAACAGTTTTAATTTTTAGGATTCACTCTGTTTTCTCCTATATGGATACATGTAGTTGGAACTCTAAATCAAACACGGTTTGTGCTAGCTCTTTGAAACTTGACACAATAAAGTAGTTCCAAGTTCTGTCTCTATGGTTTCTTTCCTATTGATATAGCCCTAAGCAGAGACCAGCGCAAATCACTTTCATGGAAAGGGGTTGCCAAGCTTCCAAAAAACTAAGAGTTTCGTGAAATCTCAGCACACGTTTTTTCACTCAAACTTGATGACACTTTCAGGTAATGATCAGTACCCCAATCACACTTGGCTCACCAAATTTCGTTCTTCTAGGTTAAACTGTTCCTTGGCAGTAACAGTTTTAATTTTTAGGTTTCACTCTGTTTTCTCCTTTATGGATACATGTAGTTGGAACTCTAAATCAAACACGGTTTGTGCTAGCTCTTTGAAACTTGACACAATAAAGTACTCCCACGTTCTAACTCTATGGTTTGTTTCCTATTGATGTAGTCCTAAGTAGAGACTGGCGCAAATCACTTTCATGGAAAGGGGTTGCCAAGCTTCCAAAAAACTACAAGTTTCCTGAAATCTCAGCACAAATTTTTTCATCCAATCTTGATGACACATACATGTCATGATCAGTACACCAATGTCACTTGGCTCACCAAATTTCGTTCTTCTAGGTTAAACTGTTCGTTGGCAGTAACAGTTTTAATTTTTAGGTTTCACTCTGTTTTCTCCAATATAGATACATGTAGTTGGAAGTCTAAATCAAACACGGTTTGTGCTAGCTCTTTGAAACTTGACACAATAAAGTAGTGCCAAGTTCTATCTCTATGGTTTCTTTCCTATTGATGTAGCCCTAAGCAGAGACCGGCGCAAATCACTTTCATGGAAAGGGGTTGCGAAGCTTCCAAAAATCTACGAGTTTCCTGAAATCTCAGCAAACACTTTTCTCCCAAACTTGATGACACTTACAGGTAATGATCATTACCACAATGCCACTTGGCTCACCAAATTTCGTTCTTCTAGGTTAAACTGTTCGTTGGCAGTAACAGTTATAATTTTTAGGTTTCACTCTGTTTTCTCGTATATGGATACATGTAGTTGGAACACTAAATCAAACACGGTTTGCGCTAGCTCTTTAAAATTTGACACAAAAAAGTAGTTCCAAGTTCTATCTCTATGGTTTGTTTCTTATTGATGTAGCCAAAAGCAGAGAACGGCGCAAATCACTTTCATGGAAAGGGGTTGCCAAGCTTCCAAAAAACTACAAGTTTCCTGAAGTCTCAGCACACATTTTTTTCACCCAATCTTGATGACACTTTCAGGTAAGGATCAGTACCAAATCCCAATTGGCTCACCAGATTTCGTTCTTCTAGGTTCAACCGTTTGTTGGCAGTAACAGTTTTAATTTTTAGGTTTCACTCTGTTTTCTCCTATATGGATACATGTAGTTGGAACTCTAAATCAAACACGGTTTCTGCTAGTTCTTTGAAACTTGACACAATAAAGTAGTTCCAAGTTCTATCTCTATCGTTTGTTTCCTTTTGATGTAGCCCTAAGGAGAGACTGGCGCAAATCACTTTCATGGAAAGGGGTTGCCATGCTTCCAAAAAACTACGAGTTTCCTGAAATATCAACACACATTTATTCACCCTGTCTTGATGACACCTTCAGGTAATGATCAGTACCCCAATCCCACTTGGCACACCAAATTTCGTTCTTCTAGGTTAAACCGTTCCTTGGCAGTAACAGTTTTAATTTTTAGGTTTCACTCTGTTTTCTCCAATATGGATACATGTAGTTGGAACTCTAAATCAAACACAGTTTGTGCTAGCTCTTTGAAACTTGACACAATAAAGTAGTTCCAAGTTCTATCTCTATGGTTTGTTTCCTATTGATGTAGCCCTAAGCAGAGAAAAGCGCAAATCACTTTCATGGAAAGGGGTTGCCAAGCTTCCAAAAAACTACGAGTTTCCTGAAATATCAGCACACATTTTTTCACCCTGTCTTGATGACACTTTTAGGTAATGATCAGTACCCCAATCCCACTTGGCACACCAAATTTCGTTCTTCTAGGTTAAACTTTCCTTGGCAGTAACAGTTTTAATTTTTAGGATTCACTCTGTTTTCTCCTATATGGATACATGTAGTTGGAACTCTAAATCAAACACGGTTTGTGCTAGCTCTTTGTAACTTGACACAATAAAGTACTCCCACGTTCTAACTCTATGGTTTGTTTCCTATTGATGTAGTCCTAAGCAGAGACTGGCGCAAATCACTTTCATTGAAAGGGGTTGCCAAGCTCCAAAAATCTACGAGTTTCCTGAAATATCACCACACATTTTTTCACCCAATCTTGATGACACTTACATGTCATGATCAGTACACCAATGTCACTTGGCTCACCAAATTTTGTTCTTCTAGGTTATACCGTTCCTTGGCAGTAACAGTTTTAAGTTTTAGGTTTCACTCTGTTTTCTCCTATATGGATACATGTAGTTGGAACTCTAAATCAAACACGGTTTGTGCTAGCTCTTTGAAACTTGACACAAAAAGGTAGTTCCAAGTTCTATATCTATGGTTTGTTTCCTATTGATGTAGCCCTAAGGAGAGACTGGCGGAAATCACTTTCATGGAAAGGGGTTGCCAAGCTTCCAAAAAACTACGAGTTTCCTGAAATATCAGCACACATTTTTTCAACCTGTCTTGATGATACTTTCAGATAATGATCAGTACCCCAATCCCACTTGGCACACCAAATTTCGTTCTTCTAGGTTAAACTTTCCTTGGCAGTAACAGTTTTAATTTTTAGGATTCACTCTGTTTTCTCCTATATGGATACATGTAGTTGGAACTCTAAATCAAACACGGTTTGTGCTAGCTCTTTGAAACTTGACACAATAAAGTACTTCCAAGTTCTATCTCTATGGTTTGTTTCCTATTGATGTAGTCCTAAGCAGAGACTGGCGCAAATCACTTTCATGGAAAGGGGTTGCCAAGCTTCGAAAAAACTATTAGTTTCCTGAAATCTCAGCACACATTTTTTCACCCAATATTGATGACACATGCATGTCATGATCAGTACACCAATGTCACTTGGCTCACCAAATTTCGTTCTTCTAGGTTAAACCGTTCGTTGGCAGCAACAGTTTTAATTTTTAGGTTTCACTCTGTTTTATCCAATATGGATACATATAGTTGGAACTCTAAATCAAACACGGTTTGTGCTAGCTCTTTGAAACTTGACACAATAAAGTAGCTCCAAGTTCTATCTCTATGGTTTTTTCTTATTGATGTAGCCCTAAGCAGAGAATGGCGCAAATCACATTCATGGAAAGGGGTTGCCAAGCTTCCAAAAAACTACGAGTTTCCTGAAATCTCAGCACACATTTTTTCACCCAATCTTGATGACACTTTCAGGTAATGATCAGTACCCAATCCCACTTAGCTCACCAGGTTTCGTTCTTCTAGGTTAACCCGTTCATTGGCAGTAACAGTTTTAATTTTTAGATTTCACTCTGTTTTCCCCTATATGGATACATGTAGTTGGAACTCTAAATCAAACACGGTTTGTGCTAGCTCTTTAAAACTTGACACAATAAAGTACTTCCAAGTTCTATCTCTATGGTTTGTTTCCTATTGATGTAGTCCTAAGCAGAGACTGGCGCAAATCACTTTCATGGAAAGGGGTTGCCAAGCTTCCAAAAAACTACAAGTTTCCTTAAATCTCAACACACATTTTTTCTCCCAATCTTGATAACACTTACAGGTAATGATCAGTACCCCAATGCCACTTGGCTCACCAAATTTTGTTCTTCTAGGTTAAAACGTTCGTTGGCAGTAACAGTTTTAATATTTAGTTTTCACTCTGTTTTCTCCAATATGGATACATGTAGTTGGAACTCTAAATCAAACATGGTTTGCGCTAGCTCTTTGAAACTTGACACAATAAAGTAGATCCAAGTTCTATCTCTATGGTTTGTTTCCTATTGATGTAGCCCTAAGCAGAGACTGGCACAAATCCCTTTCATTGAAAGGGTTGGCCAAGCTTCCAAAAAACTACGAGTTTCCTGAAATCTCAGCACACATTTTTTCACCCAATCTTGGTGACACTTTCAGGTAACTATCAGTACCCGAATCCAACTTGGCTCACCAAATTTCGTTTTTCTAGGTTAAACCGTTCGTTGGCAGTAACAGTTTTAATTTTTAGATTTCACTCTGTTTTCCCCTATATGGATACATGTAGTTGGAACTCTAAATCAAACACGGTTTCTGCTAGCTCTTTGAAACTTGACACAATAAAGTAGTTCCAAGTTCTATCTCTATGGTTTGTTTCCTTTTGATGTAGCCCTAAGGAGAGACTGGCGCAAATCACTTTCATGGAAAGGGGTTGCCATGCTTCCAAAAAACTACGAGTTTCCTGAAATATCAACACACATTTATTCACCCTGTCTTGATGACACCTTCAGGTAATGATCAGTACCCCAATCCCACTTGGCACACCAAATTTCGTTCTTCTAGGTTAAACCGTTCCTTGGCAGTAACAGTTTTAATTTTTAGGTTTCACTCTGTTTTCTCCAATATGGATACATGTATTTTGAACTCAAAATTAGACACGGTTTGTGCTAGCTCTTTGAAACTTGACACAATAAAGTAGTTCCAAGTTCTATCTGTATGGTTTGTTTCCTATTGATGTAGCCCTAAGCAGGGACAGGTGCAAATCACTTTCATGGAAAGGGGTTGCCAAGCTTCCAAAAAACTACGAGTTTCCTGAAATTTAGCCCACATTTTTTCACCCAATCTTGATGGCACTTACAGGTAATTATCAGTACTGCAATGCCACTTGGCTCACCAAATTTCGTTTTTCCAGGTTAAACCGTTCGTTGGCAGTAACAGTTTTAATATTTAGGTTTCCCTCTGTTTTCTCCTATATGGATACATGTAGTTGGAACTCTAAATCAAACACGGTTTGTGCTAGATCTTTGAAACTTGACACAATAAAGTAGTTCCAAGTTCTGTCTCTATGGTTTGTTTCCTATTGATATAGCCCTAAGCAGAGACCGGCGCAAATCACTTTCATGTTAAGGGGTTGCCAAGCTTCCAAAAAACTAAGAGTTTCGTGAAATCTCAGCACACATGTTTTCACCCAAACTTGATGACACTTTCAGGTAATGATCAGTACCCCAATCACACTTGGCTCACCAAATTTCGTTCTTCTAGGTTAAACCGTTCGTTGGCAGTAACAGTTTTAATATTTAGGTTTCCCTCTGTTTTCTCCTATATGGATACATGTAGTTGGAACTCTAAATCAAACACGGTTTCTGCTAGCTCTTTGAAACTTGACACAATAAAGTAGTTCCAAGTTCTATCTCTATGGTTTGTTTCCTTTTGATGTAGCCCTAAGGAGAGACTGGCGCAAATCACTTTCATGGAAAGGGGTTGCCATGCTTCCAAAAAACTACGAGTTTCCTGAAATATCAACACACATTTATTCACCCTGTCTTGATGACACCTTCAGGTAATGATCAGTACCCCAATCCCACTTGGCACACCAAATTTCGTTCTTCTAGGTTAAACCGTTCCTTGGCAGAAACAGTTTTAATTTTTAGGTTTCACTCTGTTTTCTCCAATATGGATACATGTATTTTGAACTCAAAATTAGACACGGTTTGTGCTAGCTCTTTGAAACTTGACACAATAAAGTAGTTCCAAGTTCTATCTGTATGGTTTGTTTCCTATTGATGTAGCCCTAAGCAGGGACAGGTGCAAATCACTTTCATGGAAAGGGGTTGCCAAGCTTCCAAAAAACTACGAGTTTCCTGAAATCTTAGCCCACATTTTTTCACCCAATCTTGATGGCACTTACAGGTAATTATCAGTACTGCAATGCCACTTGGCTCACCAAATTTCGTTTTTCCAGGTTAAACCGTTCGTTGGCAGTAACAGTTTTAATATTTAGGTTTCCCTCTGTTTTCTCCTATATGGATACATGTAGTTGGAACTCTAAATCAAACACGGTTTGTGCTAGATCTTTGAAACTTGACACAATAAAGTAGTTCCAAGTTCTGTCTCTATGGTTTGTTTCCTATTGATATAGCCCTAAGCAGAGACCGGCGCAAATCACTTTCATGTTAAGGGGTTGCCAAGCTTCCAAAAAACTAAGAGTTTCGTGAAATCTCAGCACACATCTTTTCACCCAAACTTGATGACACTTTCAGGTAATGATCAGTTCCCCAATCACACTTGGCTCACCAAATTTCGTTCTTCTAGGTTAAACCGTTCGTTGGCAGTAACAGTTTTAATATTTAGGTTTCCCTCTGTTTTCTCCTATATGGAGACATGTAGTTGGAACTCTAAATCAAACAGGGTTTGTGCTAGCTCATTGAAACTTGACACAATAAAGTACTCCCACGTTCTACCTCTGTGGTTTGTTTCTTATTGATGTAGTCCTAAGCAGAGACTGGCGCAAATCACTTTCCTGGAAAGGGGTTGCCAAGCTTCCAAAAAACTACGAGTTTCCTGAAATCTCAGCACACATTTTTCTCTGAATCTTGATGACACTTACAGGTAATGATCAGTACCCCAATGCCACTTGGCTCACCAAATTCCGTTCTTCTAGGTTAAACCGTTCGTTGGCAGTAACAGTTTTAATTTTTAGGTTTCACTCTGTTTTCTCCTATATGGATAAATGTAGTTGGAACTCTAAATCAAACACGGTTTGCGCTAGCTCTTTGAAATTTGACACAAAAAATAGTTCCAAGTTCTATCTCTATGGTTTGTTTCTTATTGATGTAGCCCTAAGCAGAGAATGGCGCAAATCTCTTTCAAGGAAAGGGGTTGCCAAGCTTCCAAAAAACTACGAGTTTCCTGAACTCTCAGCACACATTTTTTCACTCAATTTTGATGACACTTTCAGGTAATGATCAGTACCGAATCCCACTTGGCTCACCAGATTTCGTTCTTCTAGGTTCAACCGCTTGTTGGTAGTAACAGTTTTAATTTTTAGGTTTCACTCTGTTTTCTCCTATATGGATACATATATTTGGAACTCTAAATCAAACACGGTTTGTGCTAGCTCTTTGAAACTTGACACAATAAAGTAGTTCCAAGTTCTATCTGTATGGTTTGTTTCCTATTGATGTAGCACTAAGCAGAGACTGGTGCAAATCACTTTCATGGAAAGGGGTTGCCAAGCTTTCAAAAAACTACGAGTTTCCTGAAATCTCAGCACATATTTTTTCAACCAATCTTGATGACACTTTTAGGTAACGATGAGTACCCCAATGCCACTTGGCTCACCAAATTTCGTTCTTCTAGTTTAAACCTTTCGTTGGCAGTAACAGTTTTAATTTTTAGGTTTCACTCTGTTATCTCCTATATGGATACATATAGTTGGAACTCTAAATCAAACACGGTTTGCGCTAGCTCTTTGAAACTTGACACAATAAAGTAGTTCCAAGTTCTATCTCTATGGTTTGTTTCCTATTGATGTAGCCCTAAGTAGAGACAAGCGCAAATCACTTTCATGGAAATGGGTCGCGAAGCTTCCAAAAAACTACGAGTTTCCTGAAATCTCAGCACACATTTTTTCTCCCAATCTTGATGACACTTACAGGTAATGATCAGAACCCCAATCCCACTTGGCTCACCAAATTTCGTTCTTCTAGGTTAAACCGTTCGTTGGCAGTAACAGTTTTAATTTTTAGGTTTCACTCTGTTTTCTCCTATATAGATACATGTATTTGGAACTCTAAATTAAACACGGTTTGCGCTAGCTCTTTGAAACTTGACACAATAAAGTAGTTTCAAGTTCTCTCTCTATGGTTTGTTTCCTATTGATGTAGCCCTAAGCAGAGAACGGCGCAAATCACTTTCATGGAAAGGTGTTGCCAAGCTTCCAAAAAACTACGAGTTTCCTGAAATCTCAGCACACATTTTTTCACCCAATCTTTATGGCACTTACAGGCAATGATCAGTAGCGCAATGACACTTGGCTCACCAAATTTCGTTTTTCTAGGTTAAACCGTTCATTGGCATTAACAGTTTTAATTTTTAGGTTTCAATCTGTTTTCTCGTATATGGATACATGTAGTTGGAACTCTAAATCAAACACGGTTTGCGCTAGCTCTTTGAAACTTGACAGAATAAAGTAGTTCCAAGTTCTATCTCTATGGTTTGTTTCCTATTGATGTAGCCCTAAGCAGAGAACGGCGCAAATCACTTTCATGGAAAGGGGTTGCCAAGCTTCCAAAAAACAACGAGTTTCCTGAAATCTCAGCACACATTTTTTCACCCAATCTTGATGACACTTTCAGGTAATGATCAGTACCCAATCCCACTTGGCTCACCAAATTTCGTTCTTCTAGGTTAAACCGTTCATTGGCATTAACAGTTTTAATTTTTAGGTTTCACTCTGTTTTCTCCTATATGGATACATGTAGTTGGAACTCTAAATCAAACACGGTTTGTGCTAGCTTTTTGAAACTTGACACAATAAAGTAGTTCCAAGTTCTATCTCTATGGTTTGTTTCCTATTGATGTAGCCCTAAGGAGAGACTGGTGCAAATCACTTTCATGGAAAGTTTTGGCCAATCTTCCAAAAAACTACGAGTTTCCTGAAATCTCAGCACACATTATTTCAGCCAATCTTGAAGACACTTTCAGGTAATGATCAGTACCTGAATCCCACTTGGCTCACCATATTTGGTTTTTCTAGGTTAAACCGTTCGTTGGCAGTAACAGTTTAAATTTTTAGGTTTCACTCTGTTTTCTCCTATTTGGATACATGTATTTTGAACTCAAAATTAGACACGGTTTGTGCTAGCTCTTTGAAACTTGACACAATAAAGTAGTTCCAAGTTCTATCTGTATGGTTTGTTTCCTACGATGTAGCCCTAACCAGGGACGGGTGCAAATCACTTTCATGGAAAGGGGTTGCCAAGCTTCCAAAAAACTACGAGTTTTCTGAAATCTTAGCCCACATTTTTTCACCCAATCTTGATGGCACTTACAGGTAATTATCAGTACTGCAATGCCACTTGGCTCACCAAATTTCGTTTTTCCAGGTTAAACCGTTCGTTGGCAGTAACAGTTTAAATTTTTAGGTTTCCCTCTGTTTTCTCCTATATGGATACATGTAGTTGGAACTCTAAATCAAACACGGTTTGTGCTAGCTCATTGAAACTTGACACAATAAAGTACTCCCACGTTCTACCTCTATGGTTTGTTTCTTATTGATGTAGTCCTAAGCAGAGACTGGCGCAAATCTCTTTCCTGGAAAGGGGTTGCCAAGCTTCCAAAAAACTACGAGTTTCCTGAAATTTCAGCACACATTTTTTCACCCAATCTTGATGACACTTTCAGGTAATGATCAGTACCCCATTCCCACTTGGCTCATCATATTTCGTTCTTCTAGGTTAAACCGTTCGTTGGCAGTAACAGTTTTAATTTTTAGGCTTCACTCTGTTTTCTCCTATAAGGATACATGTAGTTGGAACTCTAAATCAAACACGGTTTGTGCTAGCTCTTTGAAACTTGACACAATAAAGTACTTCCAAGTTCTATCACTATGGTTTGTTTCCTATTGATGTAGACCTAAGCAGAGACTGGCGCAAATCACTTTCATGGAAAGGGGTCGCCAAGCTTCCTAAAAACTACGAGTTTCCTGAAATCTCAGCACACATTTTTTCCCAGAATCTTGATGACACTTTCAGGTAATGATCAGTACCCCAATCCCACGTGGCTCACCAAATTTCGTTCTTCAAGGTTTAACCGTTAGTCGGTAGTAACAGTTTTAATTTTTAGGTTTCACTCTGTTTTCTCCTATATGGATACATGTAGTTGGAACTCTAAAACAAGCACGGTTTGTGCTAGCTCTTTGAAACTTGACTCAATAAAGTAGTTCCAAGTTCTATCTCTATGGTTTGTTTTCTATTGATGTAGCCCTAAGCAGAGACCGGCACAAATCACTTTCATGGAAAGGGGTTGCCAAGCTTCCAAAAAACTACGAGTTTCCTGAAATCTCAGCACACATTTTTTTTCACACAATCTTGATGACAGTTTCAGGTAATGATCAGTACCCCAATCCCACTTGGCTCACCAAATTTCCTTCTTCTAGGTTAACCCGTTCTTGGCAGTAATCGTTTTAATTTTTAGGTTTAACTGTTTTCTCCTATATGGATATATGTAGTTGGAACTCTAAATCAAACACGGTTTTTGCTAGCTCTTTGAAACTTGACACAATAAAGTAGTTCCAAGTTCTATCTCTATGGTTTGTTTCCTATTGATGTAGCCCTAAGCAGAGACTGGCGCAAATCACGTTAATTGAAAGGGGATGCCAAGCTTCCAAAAGACTACGAGTTTCCGGAAATCACAGCACACATTTATTCACCCAATCTTGATGACACTTTCAGGTAATGATTACTACCCCAATCCCACCTCGCTCACAAAATTTCGTTCTTCTAGGTTAAACCGTTCGTTGGCAGTAACAGTTTAAATTTTTAGGTTTCACTCTGTTTTCTCCTATATGGATACATGTAGTTGGAACTCTAAATCAGACACGGTTTCTGCTAGCTCTTTGAAACTTGACACAATAAAGTAGTTCCAAGTTCTATCTCTATGGTTTATTTCATCTTGATGTAGCCCTAAGCAGAGACTGGCGCAAATCACTTTCATGAAAAGGGGTTGCCAAGCTTCCAAAAACTACGAGTTTCCTGAAATCTCAGCACACATTTTTTCACCCAATCTTGATGACACTTTCAGGTAATGATCAGTACCCCAATCCCACTTGGCTCACCAAATTTCGTTCTTCAAGTTTAAACCGTTCGTTGGCAGTAACAGTTTTAATTTTTAGGTTTCACTCTGTTTTCTCCTATATGGATACATGTAGTTGGAACTCTAAATCAAACACGGTTTGTGCTAGCTCATGAAACTTGACACAATAAAGTAGTTACAAGTTCTATCTCTATTGTTTGTTTCCTATTAATGTAGCCCTAAGCACAGACCCGTGCAAATCACTTTCATGGAAATGGATTGCCAAGCTTCCAAAAAGTACGAGTTTCCTGAAATCTCTGCACACATTTTTTCACCCAATCTTGATGACACTTTCAGGTAATGATCAGTACCCCAATGCCACGTGGCTCACCAAATTTCATTCTTCTAGGTTAAACCGTTCGTTGGCAGTAACAGTTTTAATTTTTAGGTTTCACTCTGTTTTCTCCTATATTGATACATGTAGTTGGAACTCTAAATCAAACACGGTTTGTGCTAGCTCTTTGAAACTTGACACAATAAAGTAGTTCCAAGTTCTATCTCTATGCTTTGTTTCCTATGGATGTAGCCCTAAGCAAAGACTGGCGCAAATCACTTTCATGGAAAGGGGTTGCCAAACTTCCAAAAAACTTCGAGTTTCCTGAAATCTCAGCACACATTTTTTCACCCTATCTTGATGGCACTTACAGGTAATGATCAGTACCCCAATCCCACTTGGCTCACCAAATTTCGTTCTTCTAGGTTAAACCGTTCATTGGCAGTAACAGTTTTAATTTTTAGGCTTCAGTCTGTTTTCTCCTATATGGATACATGTAGTTGGAACTCTAAATCAAACACGGTTTGCGCTAGCTCTTTGAAACTTGACACAATAAAGTAGTTCCAAGTTCTATCTCTTTGGTTTGTTTCCTATTGATGTAGCCCTAAGCAGAGACTGGCGCAAATCACTTTCATGGAAAGGGGTTGCCAAGCTTCCAAAAAACTACGAGTTTCCTGAAATCTCACCACACATTTTTTCACCCAATCTTGATGACACTTTCAGTTAATGATCAGTACCCCAATCCCACTTGGCTCACCAAATTTCGTTCTTCTAGGTTAAACCGTTGGTTGGCAGTAACAGTTTAAATTTTTAGGTTTCACTCTGTTTTCTCCTAGAAGGATACATATACTTGGAAGTCTAAATCAAACACGGTTTGTGCTAGCTCTTTGAAACTTGACACAATAAAGTAGTTCCAAGTTCTATCTCTATGGTTTGTTTCCTATTGATGTAGCCCTAAGGAGAGACTGGTGCAAATCACTTTCATGGAAAGGTTTGGCCAAGCTTCCAAAAAACTACGAGTTTCCTGAAATCTCAGCACACATTTTTTCAGCCAATCTTGAAGACACTTTCAGGTAATGATCAGTACCTGAATCCCACTTGGCTCACCATATTTGGTTGATCTAGGTTAAACCGTTCGTTGGCAGTAACAGTTTAAATTTTTAGGTTTCACTCTGTTTTCTCCTATTTGGATACATGTATTTTGAACTCAAAATTAGACACGGTTTGTGCTAGCTCTTTGAAACTTGACACAATAAAGTAGTTCCAAGTTCTATCTGTATGGTTTGTTTCCTACGATGTAGCCCTAAGCAGGGACGGGTGCAAATCACTTTCATGGAAAGGGGTTGCCAAGCTTCCAAAAAACTACGAGTTTCCTGAAATCTTAGCCCACATTTTTTCACCCAATCTTGATGGCACTTACAGGTAATTATCAGTACTGCAATGCCACTTGGCTCACCAAATTTCGTTTTTCCAGGTTAAACCGTTCGTTGGCAGTAACAGTTTTAATTTTTAGGTTTCCCTCTGTTTTCTCCTATATGGATACATGTAGTTGGAACTCTAAATCAAACACGGTTTGTGCTAGCTCATTGAAACTTGACACAATAAAGTACTCCCACGTTCTACCTCTATGGTTTGTTTCTTATTGATGTAGTCCTAAGCAGAGACTGGCGCAAATCTCTTTCCTGGAAAGGGGTTGCCAAGCTTCCAAAAAACTACGAGTTTCCTGAAATTTCAGCACACATTTTTTCACCCAATCTTGATGACACTTTCAGGTAATGATCAGTACCCCATTCCCACTTGGCTCATCATATTTCGTTCTTCTAGGTTAAACCGTTCGTTGGCAGTAACAGTTTTAATTTTTAGGCTTCACTCTGTTTTCTCCTATAAGGATACATGTAGTTGGAACTCTAAATCAAACACGGTTTGTGCTAGCTCTTTGAAACTTGACACAATAAAGTACTTCCAAGTTCTATCACTATGGTTTGTTTCCTATTGATGTAGACCTAAGCAGAGACTGGCGCAAATCACTTTCATGGAAAGGGGTCGCCAAGCTTCCTAAAAACTACGAGTTTCCTGAAATCTCAGCACACATTTTTTCCCAGAATCTTGATGACACTTTCAGGTAATGATCAGGACGCCAATCCCACTTGGCTCACCAAAGTTCGTTCTTCTAGGTTAAACCGTTCTTTGGCAGTAACAGTTTTAATTTTTAGGTTTCACTCTGTTTTCTCCTATATGGATACATGTAGTTGGAACTCTAAAACAAGCACGGTTTGTGCTAGCTCTTTGAAACTTGACTCAATAAAGTAGTTCCAAGTTCTATCTCTATGGTTTGTTTTCTATTGATGTAGCCCTAAGCAGAGACCGGCACAAATCACTTTCATGGAAAGGGGTTGCCAAGCTTCCAAAAAACTACGAGTTTCCTGAAATCTCAGCACACATTTTTTTCACACAATCTTGATGACAGTTTCAGGTAATGATCAGTACCCCAATCCCACTTGGCTCACCAAATTTCCTTCTTCTAGGTTAACCCGTTCTTTGGCAGTAATCGCTTTAATTTTTAGGTTTAACTGTTTTCTCCTATATGGATATATGTAGTTGGAACTCTAAATCAAACACGGTTTTTGCTAGCTCTTTGAAACTTGACACAATAAAGTAGTTCCAAGTTCTATCTCTATGGTTTGTTTCCTATTGATGTAGCCCTAAGCAGAGACTGGCGCAAATCACGTTAATTGAAAGGGGATGCCAAGCTTCCAAAAGACTACGAGTTTCCGGAAATCACAGCACACATTTATTCACCCAATCTTGATGACACTTTCAAGTAATGATTACTACCCCAATCCCACCTCGCTCACAAAATTTCGTTCTTCTAGGTTAAACCGTTCGTTGGCAGTAACAGTTTAAATTTTTAGGTTTCACTCTGTTTTCTCCTATATGGATACATGTAGTTGGAACTCTAAATCAGACACGGTTTGTGCTAGCTCTTTGAAACTTGACACAATAAAGTAGTTCCAAGTTCTATCTCTATGGTTTATTTCATCTTGATGTAGCCCTAAGCAGAGACTGGCGCAAATCACTTTCATGAAAAGGGGTTGCCAAGCTTCCAAAAACTACGAGTTTCCTGAAATCTCAGCACACATTTTTTCACCCAAACTTGATGACACTTTCAGGTAATGATCAGTACCCCAATCCCACTTGGCTCACCAAATTTCGTTCTTCAAGTTTAAACCGTTCGTTGGCAGTAACAGTTTTAATTTTTGTGTTCACTCTGTTTTCTCCTATATGGATACATGTAGTTGGAACTCTAAATCAAACACGGTTTGTGCTAGCTCATGAAACTTGACACAATAAAGTAGTTCCAAGTTCTATCTCTATTGTTTGTTTCCTATTAATGTAGCCCTAAGCACAGACCCGTGCAAATCACTTTCATGGAAATGGATTGCCAAGCTTCCAAAAAGTACGAGTTTCCTGAAATCTCTGCACACATTTTTTCACCCAATCTTGATGACACTTTCAGGTAATGATCAGTACCCCAATGCCACGTGGCTCACCAAATTTCATTCTTCTAGGTTAAACCGTTCGTTGGCAGTAACAGTTTTAATTTTTAGGTTTCACTCTGTTTTCTCCTATATTGATACATGTAGTTGGAACTCTAAATCAAACACGGTTTGTGCTAGCTCTTTGAAACTTGACACAATAAAGTAGTTCCAAGTTCTATCTCTATGCTTTGTTTCCTATGGATGTAGCCCTAAGCAAAGACTGGCGCAAATCACTTTCATGGAAAGGGGTTGCCAAACTTCCAAAAAACTTCGAGTTTCCTGAAATCTCAGCACACATTTTTTCACCCTATCTTGATGACACTTTCAGGTAATGATCAGGACCCCAAGGCCAGTTGGCTCACCTAATTTCGTTCTTCTAGGTTAAACCGTTCGTTGGCAGTAACAGTTTTAATTTTTAGGCTTCACTCTGTTTTCTCCTATAAGGATACATGTAGTTGGAACTCTAAATCAAACACGGTTTGTGCTAGCTCTTTGAAACTTGACACAATAAAGTAGTTCCAAGTTCTATCTCTATGGTTTGTTTCCTATTGATGTAGACCTAAGCAGAGACTGGCGCAAATGACTTTCATGGAAAGGGGTTGCCAAGCTTCCAAAAAACTACGAGTTTCCTGAAATCTCAGCACACATTTTTTCACCCAAACTTGATGGCACTTACAGGTAATGATCAGTACCCCAATCCCACTTGGCTCACCAAATTTCGTTCTTCTAGGTTAAACCGTTCATTGGCAGTAACAGTTTTAATTTTTAGGCTTCAGTCTGTTTTCTCCTATATGGATACATGTAGTTGGAACTCTAAATCAAACACGGTTTGCGCTAGCTCTTTGAAACTTGACACAATAAAGTAGTTCCAAGTTCTATCTCTTTGGTTTGTTTCCTATTGATATAGCCCTAAGCAGAGACTGGCGCAAATCACTTTCATGGAAAGGGGTTGCCAAGCTTCCAAAAAACTACGAGTTTCCTGAAATCTCACCACACATTTTTTCACCCAATCTTGATGACACTTTCAGTTAATGATCAGTACCCCAATCCCACTTGGCTCACCAAATTTCGTTCTTCTAGGTTAAACCGTTGGTTGGCAGTAACAGTTTAAATTTTTAGGTTTCACTCTGTTTTCTCCTAGAAGGATACATATACTTGGAAGTCTAAATCAAACACGGTTTGTGCTAGCTCTTTGAAACTTGACACAATAAAGTAGTTCCAAGTTTTATCTCTATTGTTTTTTTCCTATTGATGTAGCCCTAAGGAGAGACTGGCACAAATCACTTTCATGGAAAGGTGTTGCCAAGCTTCCAAAAAAACTACGAGTTTCCTGAAATCTAAGCACACATTTTTTCACCCAATCTTGATGACACTTTCAGGTAATGATCAGTACCCCAATGCAACTTGGCTCACCAAATTTCGTTCTTCTAGGTTAAACCGTTCGTTGGCAGTAACAGTTTTAATTTTTAGGTTTCCCTCTGTTTTCTCCTATATGGATACATGTAGTTGGAACTCTAAATCAAACACGGTTTGTGCTAGCTCATTGAAACTTGACACAATAAAGTACTCCCACGTTCTACCTCTATGGTTTGTTTCTTATTGATGTAGTCCTAAGCAGAGAGTGGCGCAAATCTCTTTCCTGGAAAGGGGTTGCCAAGCTTCCAAAAAACTACGAGTTTCCTGAAATCTCAGCACACATTTTTTCACCCAATTTTGATGACACTTTCAGGTAATGATCAGTACCCAATCCCGCTTGGCTCACCAGATTTCGTTCTTCTAGGTTCAACCGCTTGTTGGTAGTAACAGTTTTAATTTTTAGGTTTCACTCTGTTTTCTCCTATATGGATACATGTAGTTGGAACTCTAAATCAAACATGGTTTGTGCTAGCTCTTTGAAACTTGACACAATAAAGTAGTTCCAAGTTCTATCTGTATGGTTTGTTTCCTATTGATGTAGCCCTAAGCAGAGACTGGTGCAAATCACTTTCATGGAAAGGGGTTGCCAAGCTTTCAAAAAACTACGAGTTTCCTGAAATCTCAGCACATCTTTTTTCAACCAATCTTGATGACACTTTTAGGTAACGATGAGTACCCCAATGCCACTTGGCTCACCAAATTTCGTTCTTCTAGGTTAAACCGTTCATTGGCAGTAACAGTTTTAATTTTTAGGCTTCAGTCTGTTTTCTCCTATATGGATACATGTAGTTGGAACTCTAAATCAAACATGGTTTGCGCTAGCTCTTTGAAACTTGACACAATATAGTAGTTCCAAGTTCTATCTCTTTGGTTTGTTTCCTATTGTTGTAGCCCTAAGCAGAGACTGGCGCAAATCACTTTCATGGAAAATGGTTGCCAAGCTTCCAAAAAACTACGAGTTTCCTGAAATCTCACCACACATTTTTTCACCCAATCTTGATGACACTTTCAGTTAATGATCAGTACCCCAATCCCACTTGGCTCACCAAATTTCGTTCTTCTAGGTTAAACCGTTGGTTGGCAGTAACAGTTTAAATTTTTAGGTTTCACTCTGTTTTCTCCTATAAGGATACATATACTTGGAAGTCTAAATCAAACACGGTTTGTGCTAGCTCTTTGAAACTTGACACAATAAAGTAGTTCCAAGTTCTATCCGTTGGTCTCTTTCCTATTGATGTAGCCCTAAGCAGAGCCTGGCGCAAATCACTTTCATGGAAAGGGGTTGCCAAGCTTCCAAAAAGTATGAGTTTCCTGAAATCTCAGCACACATTCTTTCACCCTATCTTGATGACACTTTCAGTTAATGATCAGTACCCCAATGCCACTTGGCTCACCAAATTTCGTTCTTCTAGGTTAAACCGTTCGTTGGCAGTAATGGTTTTAATTTTTAGGTTTCACTGTGTTTTCTCCTATAAGGATACATATACTTGGAAATCTAAATCAAACACGGTTTGTGCTAGCTCTTTGAAACTTGACACAATAAAGTAGTTCCAAGTTTTATCTCTATGGTTTTTTTCCTATTGATGTAGCCCTAAGGAGAGACTGGCACAAATCACTTTCATGGAAAGGGGTTGCCAAGCTTCCAAAAAAACTACGAGTTTCCTGAAATCTAAGCACACATTTTTTCACCCAATCTTGATGACACTTTCAGGTAATGATCAGTACCCCAATGCCACTTGGCTCACCAAATTTCGTTCTTCTAGGTTAAACCATTCGTTGGCAGTTACAGTTTTAATTTTTAGGTTTCCCTCTGTTTTCTCCTATATGGATACATGTATTTGGAACTCTAAATCAAACACGGTTTGTGCTAGCTCATTGAAACTTGACACAATAAAGTACTCCCACGTTCTACCTCTATGGTTTGTTTCTTATTGATGTAGTCCTAAGCAGAGACTGGCGCAAATCTCTTTCCTGGAAAGGGGTTGCCAAGCTTCCAAAAAACTACGAGTTTCCTGAAATCTCAGCACACATTTTTTCACCCAATTTTGATGACACTTTCAGGTAATGATCAGTACCCAATCCCGCTTGGCTCACCAGATTTCGTTCTTCTAGGTTCAACTGCTTGTTGGTAGTAACAGTTTTAATTTTTAGGTTTCACTCTGTTTTCTCCTATATGGATATATGTAGTTGGAACTCTAAATCAAACACGGTTTGTGCTAGCTCTTTGAAACTTGACACAATAAAGTAGCTCCAGGTTCTATCTCTATGGTTTTTTCTTATTGATGTAGCCCTCAGCAGAGACTGGTGCAAATCACTTTCATGGAAAGGGGTTGCCAAGCTTTCAAAAAACTACGAGTTTCCTGAAATCTCAGCACATATTTTTTCAACCAATCTTGATGACACTTTTAGGTAACGATGAGTACCCCAATGCCACTTGGCTCACCAAATTTCGTTCTTCTAGGTTAAACCGTTCGTTGGCAGTAACAGTTTTAATTTTTAGGTTTCAATATGTTTTCTCGTATATGGATACATGTAGTTGGAACTCTAAATCAAACACGGTTTGCGCTAGCTCTTTGAAACTTGACAGAATAAAGTAGTTCCAAGTTCTATCTCTATGGTTTGTTTCCTATTGATGTAGCCCTAAGCAGAGAATGGCGCAAATCACTTTCATGGAAAGGGGTTGCCAAGCTTCCAAAAAACAAGGAGTTTCCTGAAATCTAAGCACACATTTTTTCACGCAATCTTGATGACACTTTCAGGTAATGATCAGTACCCCAATCCCACTTGGCTCACCAAATTTCGTTCTTCTAGGTTAAACCGTTCGTTGGCAGTAACAGTTTTAATTTTTAGGTTTCAATCTGTTTTCTCGTATATGGATACATGTAGTTGGAACTCTAAATCAAACACGGTTTGCGCTAGCTCTTTGAAACTTGACAGAATAAAGTAGTTCCAAGTTCTATCTCTATGGTTTGTTTCCTATTGATGTAGCCCTAAGCAGAGAATGGCGCAAATCACTTTCATGGAAAGGGGTTGCCAAGCTTCCAAAAAACAAGGAGTTTCCTGAAATCTCAGCACACATTTTTTCACCAAATCTTGATGACACTTTCAGGTAATGATCAGTACCCCAATCCCACTTGGCTCACCAAATTTCGTTCTTCTTGGTTAAACCGTTCATTGGCATTAACAGTTTTAATTTTTAGGTTTCACTCTGTTTTCTCCTATATGGATACATGTATTTGGAACTCTAAATCAAACACGGTTTGTGCTAGCTTTTTGAAACTTGACACAATAAAGTAGTTCCAAGTTCTATCTCTATGGTTTGTTTCCTATTGATGTAGCCCTAAGCAGAGACTGCGCAAATCACTTTCATTGAAAGGGTTGCCAAGCTTCCAAAAAACTACGAGTTTCCTGAAATCTCAGCAAACATTTTTTCCCAGAATCTTGATGACACTTTCAGGTAATGATCAGGACGCCAATCCCACTTGGCTCACCAAAGTTCGTTCTTCTAGGTTAAACTGTTCTTTGGCAGTAATAGTTTTAATTTTTAGGTTTCACTCTGTTTTCTCCTTTATGGATACATGTATTTGGAACTCTAAAACAAACACGGTTTGTGCTAGCTCTTTGAAACTTGACTCAATAAAGTAGTTCCAAGTTCTATCTCTATGGTTTGTTTTCTATTGATGTAGCCCTAAGCAGAGACCGGCACAAATCACTTTCATGGAAAGGGGTTGCCAAGCTTCCAAAAAACTACGAGTTTCCTGAAATCTCAGCACACATTTTTTTCACACAATCTTGATGACAGTTTCAGGTAATGATCAGTACCCCAATCCCACTTGGCTCACCAAATTTCCTTCTTCTAGGTTAACCCGTTCGTTGGCAGTAACCGTTTTAATTTTTAGGTTTAACTGTTTTCTCCTATATGGATATATGTAGTTGGAACTCTGAATCAAACACGGTTTTTGCTAGCTCTTTGAAACTTGACACAATAAAGTAGTTCCAAGTTCTATCTCTATGGTTTGTTTCCTATTGATGTAGCCCTAAGCAGAGACTGGCGCAAATCACGTTAATTGAAAGGGGATGCCAAGCTTCCAAAAGACTACGAGTTTCCGGAAATCACAGCACACATTTTTTCACCCAATCTTGATGACACTTTCAGGTAATGATTACTACCCCAATCCCACCTCGCTCACAAAATTTCGTTCTTCTAGGTTAAACCGTTCGTTGGCAGTAACAGTTTTAATTTTTAGGTTTCACTCTGTTTTCTCCTATATGGATACATGTAGTTGGAACTCTAAATCAGACACGGTTTGTGCTAGCTCTTTGAAACTTGACACAATAAAGTAGTTCCAAGTTCTATCTCTATGGTTTATTTCATCTTGATGTAGCCCTAAGCAGAGACTGGCGCAAATCACTTTCATGAAAAGGGGTTGCCAAGCTTCCAAAAACTACGAGTTTCCTGAAATCTCAGCACACATTTTTTCACCCAATCTTGATGACACTTTCAGTTAATGATCAGTACCCCAATCCCACTTGGCTCACCAAATTTCGTTCTTCAAGTTTAAACCGTTCGTTGGCAGTAACAGTTTTAATTTTTAGGTTTCACTCTGTTTTCTCCTATATGGATACATGTAGTTGGAACTCTAAATCAAACACGGTTTGTGCTAGCTCATGAAACTTGACACAATAAAGTAGTTACAAGTTCTATCTCTATTGTTTGTTTCCAATTAATGTAGCCCTAAGCACAGACCCGCGCAAATCACTTTCATGGAAATGGATTGCCAAGCTTCCAAAAAGTACGAGTTTCCTGAAATCTCACCACATATTTTTTCACCCAATCTTGATGACACTTTCAGGTAATGATCAGTACCCCAATGCCACGTGGCTCACCAAATTTCATTCTTCTAGGTTAAACCGTTCGTTGGCAGTAACAGTTTTAATTTTTAGGTTTCACTCTGTTTTCTCCTATATTGATACATGTAGTTGGAACTCTAAATCAAACACGGTTTGTGCTTGCTCTTTGAAACTTGACAAAATAAAGTAGTTCCAAGTTCTATCCGTTGGTTTCTTTCCTATTGATGTAGCCCTAAGCAGAGCCTGGCGCAAATCACTTTCATGGAAAGGGGTTGCCAAGCTTCCAAAAAGTATGAGTTTCCTGAAATCTCAGCACACATTCTTTCACCCTATCTTGATGACACTTTCAGGTAATGATCAGTACCCCAATGCCACTTGGCTCACCAAATTTCGTTCTTCTAGGTTAAACCCTTCGTTGGCAGTAACAGTTTTAATTTTTAGGCTACACTCTGTTTTCTCCTATATAGATACATGTAGTTGGAACTCTAAATCAAACACGGTTTGTGCTAGCTCTTTGAAACTTGACTCAATAAAGTAATTCCAATTCTATCTCTATGGTTTTTTTTCTATTGATATAGCCCTAAGCAGAGACCGGCACAAATCACTTTCATGGAAAGGTGTTGCCAAGCTTCCAAAAAACTACGAGTTTCCTGAAATCTCAGCACACATTTTTTTCACACAATCTTGATGACACTTTCAGGTACTGATCAGTACCCCAATCCCACTTGTCTCACCAAATTTCCTTCTTCTAGGTTAACCCGTTCGTTGGCAGTAATGGTTTTAATTTTTAGGTTTCACTGTGTTTTCTCCTATAAGGATACATATACTTGGAAATCTAAATCAAACACGGTTTGTGCTAGCTCTTTGAAACCTGACACAATAAAGTAGTTCCAAGTTCTATTTCTATGGTTTGTTTCCTATTGATGTAGACCTAAGCAGAGACTGGCGCAAATCACTTTCATGGAAAGGGGTTGCCAAGCTTCCAAAAAACTACGAGTTTCCTGAAATCTCAGCACACATTTTTTTCCCAGAATCTTGATGACACTTTCAGGTAATGATCAGGACGCCAATCCCACTTGGCTCACCAAATTTCGTTCTTCTAGGTTAAACCGTTCGTTGGCAGTAACAGTTTTAATTTTTAGGTTTCACTCTGTTTTCTCCTATATGGATACATGTAGTTGGAACTCTAAATCAAACACGGTTTTTGCTAGCTCTTTGAAACTTGACACAATAAAGTAGTTCCAAGTTCTATCTCTATGGTTTGTTTCTTATTGATGTAACCCTAAGCAAAGACTGGCGCAAATCACTTTCATGGAAAGAGGTTGCTAAACTTCCAAAAAACTTGGAGTTTCCTGAAATCTCAGCACACATTTTTTCACCCTATCTTATGACACTTTCAGGTAATGATCAGGACCCCAATCCCACTTGGCTCACCAAATATCGTTCTTCTAGGTTAAACCGTTCGTTGGCAGTAACAGTTTAAATTTTTAGGTTTCACTCTGTTTTCTCCTATAACGATACATGTAGTTGAAACTCTAAATCAAACACGGTTTGTGCTAGCTCTTTGAAACTTGACACAATAAAGTAGTTCTAATTTGTATCTCTATGGCTTGTTTCCTATTGATGTAGCCCTAAGCAGAGACCGGCGTAAATCACTTTAATTGAAAGGGGTTGCCAAGCTTCCAAAAAACTACGAGTTTCCTGAAATCTAAGCACACATTTTTTCACCTAATCTTGATGACACTTACAGGTATTGATCAGTAACCCAATGCCACTTGGCTCACCAAATTTCGTTCTTCTAGGTTAAACCGTTCGTTGGCAGTAACAGTTTTAATTTTTAGGTTTCACTCGGTTTTCTCGTATATGGATACATGTAGTTGTGACTCTAAATCCAACACGGTTTGTGCTAGCTCTTTGAAACTTGACACAATAAAGTAGTTCCAAGTTCTATCTCTATGGTTTGTTCCCTATTGATGTAGCCCTAAGCAGAGACTGGCGCAAATCACTTTCAGTTAAAGTGGTTGCTAAGCTTCCAAAAAACTTCGAGTTTCCTGAAATCTCAGCACACATTTTTTTCACGCAATCTTGATGACACTTACAGGTAATCATCAGTACCCCAATGCCACTTGGCTCACCAAATTTCGATCTTCTAGGTTAAACCGTTCGTTGGCTGCAACAGTTTTAATTTTTAGGTTTCACTCTCTTTTCTCTTATATGGATACATGTAGTTGGAACTCTAAATCAAACACGGTTTGTGCTAGCTCTTTAAAACTTGACACAATGAAGTAGTTCCAAGTTCTGTCTCTATGGTTTGTTTCGTATTGATGTAGCCCTAAGCAGAGACCGGCGCAAATCACTTTCATGGAAAGGGGTTGCCAACCTTCCAAAAAACTACGAGTTTCCTGAAATCTCAGCACACATTTTTTCACCCAATCTTGATGACACTTTCAGGTAATGATCAGTACCCCAATCCCACTTGGCTCACCAAATTTCGTTCTTCTAGTTTAAACCGTTCGTTGTCAGTAACAGTTTTAATTTTTGTGTTCACTCTGTTTTCTCCTATATGGATACATGTAGTTGGAACTCTAAATCAAACACGGTTTGTGCTAGCTCTTTGAAACTTGACACAATGAAGTAGTTCCAAGTTCTATCTCTATGGTTTGTTTCCTATTGATGTAGCCCTAAGCAATGACTGGCGCAAATCACTTTCATGGAAAGGGGTTGGCAAGCTTCCAAAAAACTACGAGTTTCCTGAAATCTCAGCACACATTTTTTCACCCAAACTTGATGGCACTTACAGGTAATGATCAGTACCCCAATGCCACTTGGCTCACCAAATTTCGTTCTTCTAGGTTAAACCATTCGTTGGCAGTAACAGTTTTAATTTTTAGGTTTCACTCTCTTTTCTCCTATATGGATACATGTAGTTGGAACTCTAAATCAAACACGGTTTGTGCTAGCTCTTTGAAACTTGACACAATAAAGTAGTTCAAGTTCTATCTCTAAGCTTTGTTTCCTATTGATGTAGCCCTAAGCAAAGACTGGGGCAAATCACTTTCATGGAAAGGGGTTGCCAAGATTCCAAAAAACTACGAGTTTCCTGAAATCTCAGCACACATTTTTTCCCAGAATCTTGATGACACTTTCAGGTAATGATCAGTACCCCAATGCCACTTGGCTCACCAAATTTCGTTCTTCTAGGTTAAACCGTTCGTTGGCAGTAACAGTTTTAATTTTTAGGTTTCACTCTCTTTTCTCCTATATGGATACATGTAGTTGGAACTCTAAATCAAACACGGTTTGTGCTAGCTCTTTGAAACTTGACACAATAAAGTAGTTCAAGTTCTATCTCTATGCTTTGTTTCCTATTGATGTAGCCCTAAGCAAAGACTGGGGCAAATCACTTTCATGGAAAGGGGTTGCCAAACTTCCAAAAAACTTCGAGTTTCCTGAAATCTCAGCACACATTTTTTCACCCTATCTTGATGACACTTTCAGGTACTGATCAGTACCCCAATCCCACTTGGCTCACCAAATTTCCTTCTTCTAGGTTAACCCGTTCGTTGGCAGTAATGGTTTTAATTTTTAGGTTTCACTGTGTTTTCTCCTATAAGGATACATATACTTGGAAATCTAAATGAAACACGGTTTGTGCTAGCTCTTTGAAACTTGACACGATAAACTAGTTCCAAGTTTTATCTCTATGGTTTTTTTCCTATTGATGTAGCCCTAAGCAAAGACTGGCACAAATCACTTTCATGGAAAGGGGTTGCCAAGCTTCCAAAAAAACTACGAGTTTCCTGAAATCTAAGCACACACTTTTTCACCCAATCTTGATGACACTTTCAGGTAATGATCAGTACCCCAATGCCACTTGGCTCACCAAATTTCGTTCTTCTAGGTTAAACCGTTCGTTGGCAGTAACAGTTTTAATTTTTAGGTTTCACTCTGTTTTCTCCTATAAGGATACATATACTTGGAAATCTAAATCAAACACGGTTTGTGCTAGCTCTTTGAAACCTGACACAATAAAGTAGTTCCAAGTTCTCTTTCTATGGTTTGTTTCCTATTGATGTAGACCTAAGCAGAGACTGGCGCAAATGACTTTCATGGAAAGGGGTTGCCAAGCTTCCAAAAAACTACGAGTTTCCTGAAATCTCAGCACACATTTTTTCCCAGAATCTTGATGACACTTTCAGGTAATGATCAGGACGCCAATCCCACTTGGCTCACCAAATTTCGTTCTTCTAAGTTAAACCGTTCGTTGGCAGTAACAGTTTTAATTTTTAGGCTTCAGTCTGTTTCCTCCTATATGGATACATGTAGTTGGAACTCTAAATCAAACAAGGTTTTTGCTAGCTCTTTGAAACTTGACACAATAAAGTAGTTCCAAGTTCTATCTCTATGGTTTGTTTCTTATTGACGTAACCCTAAGCAAAGACTGGTGCAAATCACTTTCATGGAAAGTGGTTGCTAAACTTCCAAAAAACTTGGAGTTTCCAGAAATCTCAGCACACATTTTTTCACCCTATCTTATGACACTTTCAGGTAATGATCAGGACCCCAATCCCACTTGGATCACCAAATATCGTTTTTCTAGGTTAAACCGTTCGTTGGCAGTAACAGTTTAAATTTTTAGGTTTCACTCTGTTTTCTCCTATATGGATACATGTAGTTGGAACTCTAAATCAAACACGGTTTGTGCTAGCTCTTTGAAACTTGACACAATAAAGTAGTTCCAAGTTCTATCTCTATGGTTTGTTTCCTATTGATGCAGCCCTTAGCAGAGACTGGCGCAAATCACTTTCATGGAAAGGGGTTGCCAAGCTTCCAAAGACTACGAGTTTCCTGAAATCTCAGCACACATTTTTTCACCCAATCTGGATGACACTTACAGGTAATGATCAGTACCCCAATCCCACTTGGCTCACCAAATTTCTTTCTTCTAGGTTAAACCGTTCGTTGGCAGTAACAGTTTTAATTTTTAGGTTTCACTCTGTTTTCTTCTATATGGATACATGAAGTTGGAACTCTAAATCAAAGACGGTTTGTGCTAGCTCTTTGAAACTTGACACAATAAATAGTTCCAAGCTCTATCTCTATGGTTTGTTTCCTATTGATGTAGCCCTAAGCAGAGACTGGTGCAAATCACTTTCATGGAAAGGGGTTGGGGGGCTTTCAAAAAACTACGAGTTTTCTGAAATCTCAGCACACATTTTTCACCCAAACTTGATGGCACTTTCAGGTAATGATCAGTACCCCAATCCCACTTGGCTCACCAAATTTCGTTATTCTAGGTTAAACCATTCATTGGCAGTAACAGTTTTAATTTTTAGGTTTCACTCTGTTTTCTCCTTTATGGATGCATGTAGTTGGAACTCTAAATCAAAGACGGTTTGTGCTAGCTCTTTGAAACTTGACACAATAAATAGTTCCAAGTTCTATCTCTATGGATTGTTTCCTATTGATGTAGCCCTAAGCATAGACTGGCGCAAATCACTTTCATGGAAAGGGGTTGCCAAGCTTCCAAAACACTACGAGTTTAGTGAAATCTCAGCACACATTTTTTCACCCAATCTGGATGACATTTTCAGGTAATGATCAGTACCCCAATCCCACTTTTCTCACCAAATTTCGTTCTTCTAGGTTAAACCGTTCGATGGCAGAAACAGTTTTAATTTTTAATTTTCACTCTGTTTTCTCCTATATGGATACATGTAGTTGGGACTCTAAATCAAACACGGTTTGTGTCAGCTCTATGAAACATGACACAATAAAGTAGTTCCAAGTTCTATCTCTATGGTTTGTTTCCTATTGATGTAGCCCTTAGCAGAGATTGGCACAAATCATTTTCATTGAAAGCGGTTGCCAAGCTTCCAAAAAACTATGAGTTTCCTGAAATCTCAGCACACATTTTTTCACCCAATCTTGATGACACTTTCAGGTACTGATCAGTACCCCAATCCCACTTGACTCACCAAATTTCATTCTTCTAGGTAAAACCGTTCGTTGGCAGTAACAGTTTTAATTTTTAGGTTTCACTCTGTTTTCTCCTATATGGATAAAAGTAGTTGGAACTCTAAATCTAACACGGTTTGTGCGAGATCTTTGAAACTTGACAATATAAAGTAGTTCCAAGTTCTATCTCTATGGTTTGTTTCCTATTGATGTAGCCCTAAGCAGAGACTGGCGCAAATCACTTTCATGGAAAGGGGTTGCCAAACTTCCAAAAAACTACGAGTTTTCTGAAATCTCAGCACACATTTTTTCACCCAATCGTGATGGCACTTTCAGGTAATGATCAGTACCCCAATCCCACTTGGCTCACCACATTTCGTAATTCTAGATTAAACCATTCGTTGGCAGTAACAGTTTTAACTTTTAAGTTTCACTAGGTTTTCTCCTATATGGATACATGTAGTTGGGACTCTAAATCAAACACGGTTTGCGCTAGCTCTTTGAAACTTGACACAATAAAGTAGTTCCAAGTTGTATCTCTATGGCTTGTTTCCAATTCATGTAGCCCTTAGCAGAGACTGGCGCATATCACTTTAATGGAAAGGGGTTGCCAAGCTTACAAAAAACTACGAGTTTCCTGAAATCTCAGCACACATTTTTTCACCCAATCTGGATGACAATTTCAGGTAATGATCAGTACCCCAATCCCACTTGGCTCACTAAATTTTGTTCTTCTAGATTAAACCGTTCGTTGGCAGTAACAGTTTTAATTTTTAGCTTTCACTCTGTTTTCTCCTATATGGATTCATGTAGGTGGAACTCTAAATCAAAGACGGTTTGTGCTAGCTCTTTGAAACTTGACATAATAAAGTAGTTCCAAGTTCTATCTCTATGGTTGTTTCCTATTGATGTAGCCCTAAGCAGAGACTGGCGCAAATCACCTTAAAGGAAAGGGGTTGCCAAGCTTCCAAAAAACTACGAGTTTCCTGAAATCTCAGCAAACATTTTTTCACCCAATCTTGATAACACTTTCAGGTAATGATCAGGACCCGAATCCCACTTGGCTCACCAAATTTCATTCTTCTAGGTTAAACCGTTCGTTGGCAGTAACAGTTTTAATTTTTAGGTTTCACTCTGTTTTCTCCTATATGGGTGCATGTATTTGGAACTCTATATCAAAGACAGTTTGTGCTAGCTCTTTGAAACTTGACACAATAAAGTAGTTCCAAGTTCTATCTCTATGGTGTGTTTCCTATTGTTGTAGCCCTAAGCAGAGACTGGCGCAAATCACTTTAATGGAAAGGGGTTTCTAAGCTTCCTAAAAACTACGAGTTTCCTGAAATCTCAGCACACATTTTTTCACCCAAACTTGATGACACTTTCAGGTAATGATCAGTACCCCAATCCCACTTGGCTCACCAAATTTCGTTCTTCTAGTTTAAACAGTTCGTTGGCAGTAACAGTTTTAATTTTTAGGTTTCACTCTGTTTTCTCCTATATGGATACATGTACCTGGAACTCCAAATCAAACACGGGTTTTGCTAGCTCTTTGAAACTTGACAAAATAAAGTAGTTCCAAGTTCTATCTCTATGGTGTGTTTCCTATTGATGTAGCCCTAAGCAGAGACTGGCGCAAATCACTTTCATGGAAAGGGTTGCCAAGCTTCCAAAAAACTACTAGGTTCCTGAAATCTCAGCACACATTTTTTCACCCAATCTTGCTGACATTTTCAGGTAAAGATCAGTACCCCAATCCCACTTGGCTCTCCAAATTTCGTTCTTCTAGGTTAAACCGTTCATTGGTAGTAACAGTTTTAATTTTTAGGTTTCACTCTGTTATCTCCTATATGGATACATGTATTTGGAACTCTAAATCAAACACGGTTTGTGCTAGCTATTTGAAACTTGACACAATTAAGTAGTTAAAAGTTCTATCTCCTTGGTTTGTTTCCTATTGATATAGCCCTAAGCAGAGACTGGCGCAAATCACTTTCATTGAAAGGGGTTGCCAAGCTTCCAAAAAACTACGAGTTTCCTGAAATCTCAGCACATATTTTCTCAAGCAAACTTGATGACACTTTCAGGTAATGATCAGAAACCCAATCCCACTTGGCTCACCAAATTTCGTTCTTCTAAGTTAAACAGTTCGTTGGCAGTAACAGTTGTAATTTTTAGGTTTCATTCTGTTTTCCCCTATATGGATACATGTAGTTGGAACTCTAAATCAAAGACAGTTTGTGCTAGCTCTTTGAAACTTGACACAATAAAATAGTTCCAAGTTCTATCTCTATGGTTTGTTTCCTATTGTTGTAGCCCTAAGCAGAGACTGGCGCAAATCACTTTCATGGAAAGGGGTTGCCAAGCTTCCAAAAAACTAAGAGTTTTCTGAAATCTGAGGACACATTTTTTCAGCCAATCTTGATGACACTTTCAGGTAATGATCAGTACCCCAATCCCACTTGGCTCACAAAATTTCGTTCTTCTAGGTTAAACAGTTCGTTGGCAGTAACAGTTTTAATTTTTAGGTTTCACTCTGCTTTCTCATATATGGGTACATGTATTTGGAACTCTATATCAAAGACAGTTTGTGCTAGCTCTTTGAAACTTGACACAATAAAGTAATTCCAAGTTCTATCTCTATGGTGTGTTTCCTATTGTTTTATCCCTAAGCAGAGACTGGCGCAAATCACTTTCATGGAAAGGGGTTGCCAAGCTTCCAAAAAACTACGAGTTTCCTGAAATCTCAGCACACATTTTTTCACCCAATCTTGATGACACTTTCAGGTAATGATCAGTACCCCAATCCCACTTGGCTCACCAAATTTCATTCTTCTAGGTTAAACCGTTCGTTTGCAGTAACAGTTTAAATTTTTAGGTTTCACTCTCTTTTCTCCTACATGGATGCATGTAGTTTGAACTCTAAATCAAACACGGTTTGTGCTAGCTCTTTGAAACTTGACAAAATAAAGTAGTTCCAAGTTCTATCTCTATGGTTTGTTTCCTATTGATGTAGCCCTAAGCAGAGACTGTCGCAAATCACTTTCATGGAAAGGGGTTTCCAAGCTTCCAAAAAACTACGAGTTTCCTGAAATCTCAGCACACATTTTTTTCACCCAATCTTGATGACACTTTCAAGTAATGATCAGTACCCCAATCCCACTTGGCTCACCAAATTTCGTCCTTCTACGTTAAACCGTTCGTTGGCAGTAACAGTTTTAATTTTTAGGTTTCACTCTGTTTTCTCCTATATGGATGCATGTAGTTGGAAATCTAAATCAGAGACTGTTTGTGCTAGCTCTTTGAAACTTGACATAATAAAGTAGTTCCAAGTTCTATCTCTATGGTTGTTTCCTATTGATGTAGCCCTAAGCAGAGACTGGCGCAAATCACTTTAAAGGAAAGGGGTTGCCAAGCTTCCAAAAAACTACGAGTTTCCAGAAATCTCAGCAAACATTTTTTCACCCAATCTTGATGACACTTTCAGGTAATGATCAGGACCCCAGTCCCACTTGGCTCACCAAATTTCATTCTTCTAGGTTAAACCGTTTGTTGGCAGTAACAGTTTTAATTTTTAGGTTTCACTCTGTTTTCTCCTATATGGGTGCATGTAGTTGGAACTCTAAATCAAAGACGGTTTGTGCTAGCTCCTTGAAACATGACACAATAAAGTAGTTCCAAGTTGTATCTCTATGGTTGTTTCCTATTGTTGTAGCCCTAAGCAGAGATTGGCGCAAATCACTTTCATGGAAAGGGGTTGTCAAGCTTCCAAAAAACTACGAGTTTCCTGAAATCTCAGCAAACATTTTTTCCCCCAATCTTGATGACACTTTCAGGTAATGATCAGTACCCCAATCCCACTTGGCTCACCAAATTTCATTCTTCTAGGTTAAACCGTTCGTTGGCAGTAACAGTTTTAATTTTTAGGTTTCACTCTGTTTTCTCCTATATGGGTGCATGTAGTTGGAACTCTAAATCAAACACGGGTTTTGCTAGCTATTTGAAACTTGACAAAATAAAGTAGTTCCAAGTTCCATCTCTATGGTTTGTTTCCTATTGATGTAGCCCTAAGCAGAGACTGGTGCAAATCACTTTCATGGAAAAAGTTGCCAAGCTTCCAAAAAACTACTAGGTTCCTGAAATCTCAGCACACATTTTTTCACCCAATCTTGAAGACACTTTCACGTAATGATCAGTACCCCAATCACACTTGGCTCACCATGTTTCATTCTTCTAGGTTAAACCGTTCGTTGGCACTAACAGTTTTAATTTTTAGATTTCACTCTTTTTTCTCCTATATGGATACAGGTAGTTGGAACTCTAAATCAAAGATGATTTGTGCTAGCTCTTTGAAATTTGACACAATAAAGAAGTTCCAAGTTCTATCTCTATGGTTTGTTTCCTATTGATGTAGCCCTAAGCAGAGCCTGGCGCAAATCACTTTTGTGGAAAGGGGTTGCCAAGCTTCCAAAAACTACGAGTTTCCTGAAATCTCAGCACACATTTTTTCACCCAATCTTGATGACACTTTCAGGTAATGATCAGTACCCCAATCGCACTTGGCTCACCAAATTTCGTTCTTCTAGGTTAAACCGTTCGTTGGCAATAACAGTTTTAATTTTTAGCTTTCACTCTGTTTTCTCCTATATGGATACATGTAGTTGGAACTCTAAATCAACACGGTTTGTGCTAGCTCTTTGAAACTTGACACAATAAAGTAGTTCCAAGTTCGATCTCTATGATTTTATTTCTATTGATGTAGCCTTAAGCAGAGACTGATGCAAATCACTTTCATGGAAAAGGGTTGCCAAGCTTCCAAAAAACTACGAGTTTCCTGAAATCTCAGCGCACATTTTTTCACCCAATCTTAAAGACACTTTCAGGTAATGATCAGTATCCCAATCCCACCTGGCACACCAAATTTCGTCCTTCTAGGTTTAACTGTTCGTTGGCAGTAACACTTTTAATTTTTAGGTTTCACTCTGTTTTCTCTTATATGGATACATGTATTTGGAACTCTAAATCAAACACGGTTTGTGCTAGCTCTTTGAATCTTGACACACTAAAAAGTTCCAAGTTCTATCTCTATTTTTTGTTTCCCATTGATGTAGCCCTAAGCAGGGACTGGCGCAAATCACTTTCAAAAGGGGTTGCCAAGCTTCCAAAAAACTATGAGTTTCCTGAAATCTCAGCAAACATTTTTTCACCCAATCTTGGTGATACTTTCAGATAATGATCAGTACCACAATCCCACTTGTCACACCAAATTTCGTTCTTCTAGGTCAAACCGTTCATTGGCAGTAACAGTTTTAATTTTTAGTTTTCACTCTGTTTTCTCCTATATGGATACATGTAGTTGGAACGCTAAATCAAACATGGTTTGTGCTAGCTCTTTGAAACTTGACACAATAAAGTAGTTCCAAGTTCTATCACTTGGTTTGTTTCCTTTTGATGTAGCCCTAAGCAGAGACAGGTGCAAATCACTTTCATGGAAAGGGGTTGCCAAGCTTCCAAAAACTACGAGTTTCCTGAAATCTCAGCACACATTTTTTCACCCCATCTTGAAGACACTTTCAGGCAATGATCATTACCCAAATCCCAGTTGGCACACCAAATTTCGTTCTTCCAGGTTAAAGCGTTTGTTGGCAGTAACAGTTTAAATTTTTAGGTTTCACTCTGTTTTCTCCTATATGGATACATATACTTGGAACACTAAATCAAACACGGTTTGTGCTAGCTCTTTGAAACTTGACACAATAAAGTAGTTCCAAGTTCTATCTATATAATTTGTTTCCTATTGATGTAGCCCTAAGCAGAGACTGGCGCAAATCACTTTCATGGAAAGGGGTTGCCAAGCTTCCAAAAAACTATGAGTTTACTGAAAAATCAGCACACATTTTTTCACCCAAACTTGATGACACTTTCAGGTAATGATCAGTACCCCAATCCCACTTGGCTCACCAAATTTCATTCTTCTAGGTTAAACCGTTCGTTTGCAGTAACAGTTTAAATTTTTAGGTTTCACTCTGTTTCTCCTACATGGATGCATGTAGTTTGGACTCTAAATCAAACACGGTTTGTGCTAGGTCTTTGAAACTTGACAAAATAATGTAGTTCCAAGTTCTATCTCTATGGTTTGTTTCCTATTGATGTAGCCCTAAGCAGAGACTGGCGCAAATCACTTTCATGGAAAGTGGTTGCCAAGATTCCAAAAAACTACGAGTTTCCTGAACTCTCAGCTCACATTTTTTCACCCAATCATGATGACACTTTCAGGTAATGATCAGTACACCAATCCCAATTGGCACACCAAATTTCATTCTTCTAGGTTAAACCGTTCGTTGGCAGTAACAGTTTTAATTTTTAGGTTTCACTCTGTTTTCTCCTATATGGATACATGTAGTTGGAACTCTAAATCAAAGACGGTTTGTGGTAGCTCTTTGAAACTTGAAACAATAAAGTAGTTGCAAGTCTATCTCTATGGTTTGTTTCCTATTTATGTAGCCCTAAGCAGAGACTGGCGCAAATCACTTTCATGGAAAGGGGTTGCAAAGATTCCAAAAAACTACGAGTTTTCTGAAATGTCAGCACACATTTTTTCACCCAATCTTGATGACACTTTCAGGTAATGATCAGTACCCCAATGCCACTTGGGGCCCAAATTTCGTTCTTCTAGGTTAAACCGTTTGTTGGCAGTAACAATTTTAATTTTTAGGTTTCACTCTGTTTTCTCCTATATGGATACATGTAGTTGGAACTCTAAATCAAACACGGTTTGTGCTAGCTCTTTGAAACTTAACTCAATAAAGTAGTTAGAAGTTCTATCTCTATTTTGTGTTTCCTGTTGATGTAGTCCTAAGTAGAGACTGGCGCAAATCACTTTCATGGAAAGGGGTTGCCAAGCTTCAAAAAAACTACGAGTTTCCTGAAATCTCAGCACACATTTTTTCACACAGCCTTGATGACACTTTCAGGTAATGATCAGTACCCCAATCCCACTTGGCACACCAAATTTCGTTCTTCTAGGTTAACGTGTTCGTTAGCAGTAACAGTTTAAATTTTTAGGTTTCACTCTGTTTTCTCCTATATGGATATATGTAGTTGGAACACTAAATCAAAGACCGTTAGTGCTAGCTCTTTGAAACTTGACAAAATAAAGTAGTTCCATGTTCTATCTCTATGGTTGTTTCCTAAGGATGTAGCCCTAAGCAGAGACTGGCGCAAATCACTTTCATGGAAAGGGGTTGCCAAGCTTCCAAAAAACTACGAGTTTCCTGAAATCTCAGCACACGTTTTTTCACCCAATCTTGATGACACTTTCAGGTAATGATCAGTACCCCAATGCCACTTGGCTCACAAATTTCGTTCTTCTAGGTTAAACCGTTCGTTGGGAGTAACAGTTTTAATTTTTAGGTTTCACTCTGTTTTCTACTATATGGATACATGTAGTTGGAACTCAAAATCAAACACGGTTTGTGCTAGCTCTTTGAAACTTGACAAAATAAAGTAGTTCCAAGTTAAATCTCTATGGTTTGTTTCTTATTCACGTAGCCCTAAGCAGAGACTTGTTCAAATCACTTTCAAGGAAAGGGGTTGCCAAGCTTCCAAAAAACTACGAGTTTCCTGAATTCTCAGCACACATTTTTTCACCCAATCTGGATGACACTTTCAGGTAATAATCAGTACCCCAATCCCACTTGGCTCACCAAATTTTATTCTTCTAGGTTAAACCGTTCGGCGGCAGTAACAGTTTTAATTTTTAGGATTCATCTGTTTTCTCCTATATGGATACATGTAGTTTGAACTCCAAATCAAATTCGGTTTGTGCTAGCTCTTTGAAAGTTGACACAATAGAGAAGTTCCAAGTTCTATATCTATGGTTTGTTTCCAATTGATGTAGCCCTAAGCAGAGCCTGGCTCGAATCACTTTCGTGGAAAGGGGTTGCCAAGCTTCCAAAAAACTACGAGTTTCCTGAAATCTCAGCACACGTTTTTTCACCCAATCTTGATGACACTTTCAGGTAATGATCAGTACCCCAATGCCACTTGGCTCACAAATTTCGTTCTTCTAGGTTAAACCGTTCGTTGGGAGTAACAGTTTTAATTTTTAGGTTTCACTCTGTTTTCTCCTATATGGATACATGTAGTTGGAACTCTAAATCAAACACGGTTTGTGCAAGCTCTTTGAAACTTGACACAATAAAGTAGTTCCTAGTTCTATCTCTATGGTTTGTTTCCTATTGATGTAGCCCTAAGCAGAGACTGGCGCAAATCACTTTCATGGAAAGGGGTTGCCAAGCTTCCAAAAAACTACGAGTTTCCTGAAATCTCATCACACATTCTTTCACCCAATCTTGATGACACTTTCAGGTACTGATCAGAACACCAGTCCCACTTGGCTCACCAAATTTCGTTCTTCTACGTTAAACCGTTCGTTGGCAGTAACAGTTTTAATTTTTAGGTTTCACTCTGTTTTCCCTTGTATGGATACATGTAGTTGGAACTCTATATCAAACACGGTTTGTGCTAGCTCTTTGAAACTTGACACAATAAAGTAGTTCCAAGTTCAATATCTATGGTTTGCTTCCTATTGATGTAGCCCTAAGCAGACACTGGCACAAATCACTTTGGTGGAAAGGGGTTGCCAAGATTCCAAAAAACTACGAGTTTCCTGAAATCTCAGCACACATTTTTTCACCCAATGTTGATGACACTTTCAGGTAATGATCAGTACCCCAATCCCACTTGGCTCACCAAATTTCGTTCTTCTGGGTTAAACCGTTCGATGGGAGTAACAGTTTTAATTTTTAGGTTTCACTCTGTTTTCTCCTATATGGATACATGTAGTTGGAACTCTAAATCAAACATGGTTTGCGCAAGCTCTTTGAAACTTGACACAATAAAGTAGTTCCAGGTTCTATCTCTATGGTATGTTTCCTATTGATGTAGCCCTAAGCAGAGACTGGCGCAAATCACTTTCATGGAAAGGGGTTGCCAAGCTTCCAGAAAACTACGAGTTTCCTGAAATCTCATCACACATTTTTTGACCCAATCTGGATGACACTTTCAGGTAATGATCAGTACCCCAATCCCACTTGGCTCACCAATTTCGTTCTTCTAGGTCAAACCGTTCGTTGGCAGTAACAGTTTTAATTTTTAGGTTTCACTCTGTTTCCTCCTATATGGATACATGTAGTTGGAACTCTAAATCAAACACGGTTTGTGCTAGCTCTTTGAAACTTGACACAATAAGGTAGTTCCAAGTTCTATCTCTATTGTTTGTTTCCTACTGATGTAGCCCTAAGCAGAGACTGGCACAAATCACTTTCATGGAAAGGGGTTGCAAAGATTCCAAAAAACTACGAGTTTCCTGAAATCTCAGCACACATTTTTCACCCAATCTTGATGTCACTTTCAGGTAATGATCAGTACCCCAATTCCTCTTGGCACACCAAATTTCGTTCTTCTAGGTTAAACCGTTCATTGGCAGTAACAGTTTTAATTTTTAGGTTTCACTCTGTATTCTCCTATAAGGATACATGTAGTTGGAACACTAAATCAAACACGGTTCGTGCTAGCTCTTTGAAACTTGACAAAATAAGGTAGTTCCAAGTTCTATATCTATGGTTTGTTTCCTATTGATGTAGTCCTAAGCAGAGACTGGCACAAATCACTTTCATGGAAAGGGGTTGCCAAGCTTCAAAAAAAAACTATGAGTTTCCTGAAATCTCCGCAGAAATTTTTTCACCCAATCTTGATGACACTTTCAGGTAATGATCAGTACCCCAATCCCACTTGGCACACCAAATTTCGTTCTTCTAGGTTAAACCGTTCATTGGCAGTAACAGTTTTAATTTTTAGGTTTCACTCTGTTTTCTCCTATATGGATACATGTAGTTGGAACTCTAAATCAAAGACGGTTTATGCTAGCTCTTTGAAACTTGACAAAATAATGTAGTTCCAAGTTCTATCTCTATGGTTTGTTTCCATTGATGTAGCCCTAGGCAGAGACTGGCACAAATCACTTTCATGGAAAGGGGTTGCCAAGCTTCAAAAAAAACTACGAGTTTCCTGAAATCTCAGCACACATTTTTTCACCCAATCTTGATGACACTTTCAGGTAATGATCAGTACCCAAATTCCACATGGCACACCAAATTTCGTTCTTCTAGGTTAAACCGTTCATTGGCAGTAACATTTTGAATTTTTAGGTTTCACTCTGTTTTCTCCTATATGGATACATGTAGTTGGAACTCTAAATCAAAGACGTTTTGTGCTAGCTCTTTGAAACTTTACACAATAAAGTAGTTCCAAGTTCTATCTCTATTGTTTGTTTCCTATTGATGTAGCCCTAAGCAAAGACTGGTGCATATCACTTTCATGGAAATGGGTTGCCAAGCTTCCAAAAAACTACGAGTTTCCCGAAATCTCAGCACCCATTTTTTCACCCAATCTTGATGACACTTTCAGGTAATGATCAGTACCCGAATCCCACTTGGCTCACCAAATTTCATTATTCTTGGTTAAACCGTTCGTTGGCAGTAACAGTTTTAATTTTTGGGTTTCACTCTGTTTTCTCCTATATGGATACATGTAGTTTGAACTCTAAATCAAACATGGTTTGTGATAGCTCTTTGAAACTTGACACAATAAGGTAGTTCCAAGTTCTATCTCTATGGTTTGTTTCCTATTGATGTAGCCCTAAGCAGAGACTGGCACAAATCACTTTCATGGAAAGAGGTTGCCAAGCTTCCAAAAAACTACGAGTTTACTGAAATCTCAGCACACATTTTTTCACCCAACTTTGATGACCCTCTCAGGTAATAATCAGTACCCCAATCCCACTTAGCACACCAAATTTCATTCTTCTAGGTTAAAGCATTTGTTGGCAGTATCAGTTTAAATTTTTAGGTTTCACTCTGTTTTCTCCTATATGGATATATGTAGTTGGAACTCTAAATCAAACATGGTTTGTGCTAGCTCTTTGAAACTTGACACAATAAAGTAGTTCCAAGTTCTATCTCTATGGTTTGTTTCCTATTGATGTAGCCCTAAGCAGAGACTGGCGCAAATCACTTTCATGGAAAGGGGTTGTCAAGCTTCCAAAAAACTACAAGTTTCCTGAAATCTCAACACACATTTTTTCACCCAATGTGGATGACACTTTCAGGTAATGATCAGAACCCCAATCCAACTTGGCTCACCAAATTTCGTTCTTCTAGGTTACACTGTTCGTTGGCAGTAACAGTTTTAATTTTTAGGTTTCACTCTGTTTTCTCCTATATGGATACATGTAGTTGGAACTCTAAATCAAACACGGTTTGTGCTAGCTCTTTGAAACTTGACACAATAAGGTAGTTCCAAGTTCTATCTCTATGGTTTGTTTCCTATTGATGTAGCCCTAAGCAGAGACTGGCACAAATCACTTTCATGGAAAGGGGTTGCCAAGCTTCAAAAAAACTACGAGTTTCCTGAAATCTCAGGACACATTTTTTTACCCAATCTAGATGACACTTTCAGATTATGATCAGTACCCCAATCCCACTTGGTTCACCAAATTTCGTTCTTCAAGGTTAAACCGTTCGTTGGCAGTAACAGTTTAAATTTTTCAGTTTCACTCTCTTTTCTTCTATATGGATAGATGTAATTGGAACTCTAAATCAAAGACGGTTTGTGCTAGCTCTTTGAAACTTTACACAATAAAATAGTTCCAAGTTCTATCTCTATGGTTTGTTTCCTATTGATGTAGCCCTAAGCAGATACTGGCACAAATCACTTTCGTGGAAAGGGGTTGCCAAACTTCCAAAAAACTACGAGTTTCCTGAAATCTCAGCACACATTTTTTCACCCAATCTTGATGACACTTTCAGGTAATGATCACTACCCCAACCCACTTGGCTCACCAAACTTCGTTCTTCTAGGTTAAACCGTTCGTTGGCAGTAACATTTTTAATTTTTAGGTTTCACTCTGTTTTCTCGTATATGGATACATGTAGTTGGAACTCTAAATCAAACACGGTTTATGCAAGCTTTTTGAAACTTGACACAATAAAGTAGTTCCAGGTTCTATCTCTATGGTTTGTTTCCTATTGATGTAGCCCTAAGCAGTGACTGGCGCAAATCACTTTCATGGAAAGGGGTTGCCAAGCATCAAAAAAACTAAGAGTTTCCTGAAATCTCAGCACACATTTTTTCATCCAATCTTGATGACACTTTCAGGTAATGATCCTTACCCCAATCCCTCTTGGCACACCAAATTTCGTTCTTTTAGGTTAAACCGTTCCTTGGCAGTAACAGTTTTAATTTTTAGGTTTCACTCTGTTTTCTCCTATATGGATACATGTAGTTGGAACACTAAATCAAAGACCGCTGGTGCTAGCTCTTTGAAACTTGACAAAATAAAGTAGTTCCAAGTTCTATCTCTATGGTTTGTTTCCTATGATGTAGCCATAAGCAGAGACTGGCGCAAATCACTTTCATGGAAAGGGGTTGCCAACTTCCAAAAAACTACGAGTTTCCTGAAATCTCAGCACACATGTTTTCAACCAATCTGGATGACACTTTCAGGTAATGATCAGCACCCCAATCCCACTTGGCAAACCAAATTTCATTCTTCTAGGTTAAACCGTTCGTTGGCAGTAACAGTTTTAATTTTTAGGTTTCACTCTGTTTTCTCCTATATGGATGCATGTAGTTGGAACTCTAAATCAAACACGGTTTGTGCTAGCTCTTTAAATCTTGACACAATAAAGTAGTTCCAAGTTCTATCTCTATGGTTTGTTTCTTATTGATGTAGCCCTAAGTAGAGACTGGCACATATCCCTTTCATGAAAAGGTGTTGCCAAGCTTCCAAAAAACTACGAGTTTCTTGAATTCTCAACACACATTTTTTCACCCAATCTGGATGACCACCTTCAGGTAATGATCAGTACCCCAATCCCACTCGGCACACCAAATTTCGTTCTTCTAGGTTAAACCGTTCGTTGGCAGTAACAGTTCTAATTTTTAGGTTTCACTCTGTTTTCTCCTATATGGGTACAAGTAGTTGGAACTCTAAATCAAACACGGATTGTGCTAGCTCTTTGAAACTTGACACAACAAAGTAGTTCCAAGTTCTATCTCTATGGTTTGTTTCCTATTGTTGTATCCCTAAGCAGAGACGGGCGGAAATCACCTTAATTGAAAGGGGTTGCCAAGCTTCCAAAAAACAACGAGTTTCCTGGAATCTCAGCACATATTTTTTCACCCAATCTTGATGACACTTTCAGGTAATGATCAGTACCCCAATCCCACTTGGCTCACCAAAATTCATTCTTCTAGGTTAAACCGTTCGTTGGCAGTAACCGTTTTAATTTTTAGGTTTCACTCTGTTTTCTCCTATATGGGTAAATGTACTTGGAACTCTAAATCAAACATGGTTTGTGCTACCTCTTTGAAAATTGACACAATAAAGAAGTTCCAAGTTCTATTTCAATGGTTTCTTTCCTATTGATGTAGCCCTAAGCAGAGACTGCCGCAAATCACTTTCATGGAAATGGGTTGCCAAGCTTCCAAAAAACTACGAGTTTCCTGAAATCTCAGCAAACATTTTTTCGCCCAAACTTGATGACACTTTCAGGTAATGGTCAGTACCCCAATCCCACTTGGCTCACCAAATTTTGTTCTTCTAGGTTAAACCGTTCGTTGGCAGTAACCATTTTAATTTTTAGGTTTCACTCTGTTTTCTCCTATATGGGTAAATGTACTTGGAACTCTAAATCAAACATGGTTTGTGCTACCGCTTTGAAAATTGACACAATAAAGAAGTTCCAAGTTCTATTTCTATGGTTTCTTTCCTATTGATGTAGCCCTAAGCAGAGACTGGCGCAAATCACTTTCATGGAAATGGGTTGCCAAGCTTCCAAAAAACTACGAGTTTCCTGAAATCTCAGCAAACATTTTTTCGCCCAATCTTGATGACACTTTCAGGTAATGGTCAGTACCCCAATCCCACTTGGCTCACCAAATTTTGTTCTTCTAGGTTAAACCGTTCGTTGGCAGTAACCATTTTAATTTTTAGGTTTCACTCTGTTTTCTCCTATATGGGTAAATGTACTTGGAACTCTAAATCAAACACGGTTTGTGCTACCTCTTTGAAAATTGACACAATAAAGAAGTTCAAAGTTCTATCTCTATGGTTTCTTTCCTATTGATGTAGCCCTAAGCAGAGACTGGCACAAATCACTTTCATGGAAAGGGGTTGCCAAGCTTCCAAAAAACTACGAGTTTCCTGAAATCTCAGAACACATTTTTTCACCCAATCTTGATGACACTTTCAGGTAATGGTCAGTACCCCAATCCCACTTGGCTCACCAAATTTTGTTCTTCTAGTTTAAACCGTTCGCTGGCAAGTAACAGTTTTATTTTCTAGGTTTCACTCTGTTTTTTTCCTATATGGATACATGTAGTTGGAACTCTAAATCAAACACTGTTTGTGCTAGCTCTTTGAAACTTGACACAATAAAGAAGTTCCAAGTTCTATCTCTACGGTTTGTTTCCTATTGATGTAGCCCTAAGCAGAGACTGGCGCAAATCACTTTAATGGAAAGGGGTTGCCAAGCTTCCAAAACACTACGAGGTTCCTGAAATCTCAGCACACATATTTTCACCCAACCTTGATGACACTTTCAGGTAATGATCACTACCCCAACCCACTTGGCTCACCAAATTTCGTTCTTCTAGGTTAAACCGTTCGTTGGCAGTAACAGTTCTAAATTTTAGGTTTCACTCTGTTTTCTCCTATATGGATACATGTAGTTGGCACTCTAAATCAAAGACTGCTTCTGCTAGCACTTTGAAACTTGACATAATAAAGTAGTTCCAGTTCTATCTCTATGGTTTGTTTCCTATTGATGTAGCCCTAAGCCGAGACTGGTGCAAATCACTTTCATGGATAGGGGTTGCCAACTTCCAAAAAACTACGAGTTTCCTGAAATCTCAGCACACATTTTTTCTACCAATATGGATGACACTTTCAGGTAATGATCAGCACCCCAATCCCACTTGGCACACCAAATTTCCTTCTTCTAGGTTAAACCGTTCGTTGGCAGTAACAGTTTAAATATTTAGGTTTCACTCTGTTTTCTCCTATATGGGGACATGTAGTTGGAACTCTAAATAAAACACGGTTTGTGCTAGCTCTTTGAAACTTGACACAATAAAGTAGTTCCAAGTTCTATCTCTATGGTTTGTTTCCTATGGATGTAGCCCGTTTCCTATTGATGTAGCCCTAAGCAGAGACTGGCGCAAATCACTTTAATAGAAAGGGGTTGCCAAGCTTCCAAAAAACAACGAGTTTCCTGAAATCTCAGGACACATTTTTTCACCCAATCTTGATGACACTTTCAGGTGATGATCAGTACCCCAATCCCACTTGGCTAACCAAATTTTGTTCTTCTAGGTTAAACCGTTCGTTTGCAGTAACCGTTTTAATTTTTAGGTACCACTCTGTTTTCCCCTATATGGGTACATGTAGTTGGAACTCTAAATCAAACACGGTTTGTGCTAGCTCTTTGAAACTTGACACAATAAAGTAGTTCCAAGTTCTATCTCTATGGTTTGTTTCCTATTGATGTAGCCCTAAGCAGAGACTGGTGCAAATCACTTTCATGAAATGGGATTGCCAAGCTTCCAAAAAACTACGAGTTTCCTGAAATCTCTGCACATATTTTTTCACCCAATCGTGATGACACTTTCAGGTCATGATCAGTACACCAATCCCACTTGGCTCACCAAATTTCGTTCTTCTAGTTTAAACCGTTCGTTGGCAAGTAACAGTTTTAATTTTTAGGTTTCACTCTGTTTTCTCCTATATGGATACATGTAGTTGGAACTCTAAATCAAACACGGTTTGCGCAAGCTCTTTGAAACTTGACACAATAAAGTAGTTCCAGGTTCTATCTCTATGGTTTGTTTCCTATTGATGTAGCCCTAAGCAGAGACTGGCGCAAATCACTTTCATTGAAAGGGGTTGCCAAGATTCCAAAAAACAACGAGTTTCCTGAAATCTCAGCACACATTTTTTAACCCAACCTTGAAGACACTTTCAGGTAATGATCAGTACCCCAATCCCTGTTGGCTCACCAAATTTGGTTCTTCTAGGTGAAACCGTTTGTTGGGAGTAACAGTTCTAATTTTTAGGTTTCACTCTGTTTTCTCCTATATGGATACATGTAGTTGGAACTCTAAATCAAAGACCGCATGTGCTAGCTCTTTGAATCTTGACAAAATAATGTAGTTCCAGTTCTATCTCTATGGTTTGTTTCCTATTGATGTAGCCCTAAGCACAGACTGGTGCAAATCACTTTCATGGAAAGGGGTTGCCAACTTCCAAAAAACTATGAGTTTCCTGAAATCTCAGCACACATGTTTTCAACCAATCTGGATGACACTTTCAGTTAATGATCAGCACCCCAATCCCACTTGGCACACCAAATTTCATTCTTCTAGGTTAAACCGTTCGTTGGCAGGACCAGTTGTAATTTTTAGGTTTCACTCTGTTTTCTCCTATATGGATACATGTAGTTGGAACTCTAAATCAAACACGGTTTGTGCTAGCTCTTTGAATCCTGACACAATAAAGTAGTTCCAAGTTCTATCTCTATGGTTTGTTTTTTATTGATGTATCCCTAAGTAGAGACTGGCGCATATCCTTTTCATGAAAAGGGGTTGCCAAGCTTCCAAAAAACTACGAGTTTCCTGAATTCTCAGCACACATTTTTTCACCCAATCTGGATGACACCTGCAGGTAATGATCAGTACCCCAATCCCACTCGGCACACCAAATTTCGTTCTTCTAGGTTAAACCGTTCGTTGGCAGTAACCGTTTTAATTTTTAGGTTTCACTCTGTTTTCTCCTATATGGGTAAATGTACTTGGAACTCTAAATCAAACACGGTTTGTGCTACCTCTTTGAAAATTGACACAATAAAGAAGTTCCAAGTTCTATTTCTATGGTTTCTTTCCTATTGATGTAGCCCTAAGCAGAGACTGGCGCAAATCACTTTCATGGAAAGGGGTTGCCAAGCTTTCAAAAAACTACGAGTTTCCTGAAATCTCAGCACACATTTTTTCACCCAATCTTGATGACACGTTCAGGTAATGGTCAGTACCCTAATCCCACTTGGCTCACCAAATTTTGTTCTTCTAGGTTAAACCGTTCGTTGGCAGTTAGAATTTTAATTTTTAGGTTTCACTCTGTTTTCTCCTATATGGGTAAATGTACTTGGAACTCTAAATCAAACACGGTTTGTGCTACCTCTTTGAAAATTGACACAATAAAGAAGTTCCAAGTTCTATCTCTATAGTTTCTTTCCTATTGATGTAGCCCTACGCAGAGACTGGCGCAAATCACTTTCATGGAAAGGGGTTTCCAAGCTTCCAAAAAACTACGAGTTTCCTGAAATCTCAGCACACAATTTTTCACCCAATCTTGATGACACTTTCAGGTAATGGTCAGTACCCAAATCCCACTTGGCTCACCAAATTTTGTTCTTCTAGTTTAAACCGTTCGCTGGCAAGTAACAGTTTTAATTTCTCTGTTTCACTCTGTTTTCTCCTATATGGATACATGTAGTTGGAACTCTAAATCAAACACGGTTTGTGCTAGCTCTTTGAAACTTGACACAATAAAGAAGTTCCAAGATCTATCTCTATGGTTTGTTTCCTATTGATGTAGCCCTAAGCAGAGACTGGCGCAAATCACTTTCATAGAAAGGGGTTGCCAAGCTTCCAAAACACTACGAGGTTCCTGAAATCTCAGCACACATTTTTTCACCCAACCTTGATGACACTTTCAGGTAATGATCAGTACCGTAATCACAGATGGTTCACCAAATTTGGTTCTTCTAGGTTAAACCGTTTGTTGGCAGTAACAGTTCTAATTTTTAGGTTTCACTCTGTTTTCTCTTTTATGGATACATGTAGTTGGAACTCTTAATCAAAGACCGCTTGTGCTAGCACTTTGAAACTTGACACAATAAAGTAGTTCCAGTTCTATCTCTATGGTTTGTTTCCTATTGATTTAGCCCTAAGCAGAGAACGGTGCAAATCACTTTCATGGAAAGGAGTTGCCAAGCTTCCAAAAAACTACGAGTTTCCTGAAATCTCAGCACAAATTTTTTCACCCAATCTGGATGACACTTTCAGGTAATGATCAGTACCCCAATCCCACTTGGCACACCAAATTTCATTCTTCTAGGTTAAACCGTTCGTTGGCAGTAACAGTTTTAATTTTTAGGTTTCACTCTGTTTTCTCCTATATGGATACATGTAGTTGGAACTCTAAATCAAACACGGTTTGTGCTAGCTCTTTGAATCTTGACACAATAAAGTAGTTCCAAGTTCTATCTCTATGGTTTGTTTCCTATTGAGGTAGCCCTAAGCAGAGACCAGCGCAAATCACTTTCATGGAAAGGGGTTGCCAACTTCCAAAAAACTATGAGTTTCCTGAAATCTCAGCACACATTTTTTCAACCAATCTGGATGACACTGACAAGTAATGATCAGCACCCCAATCCCATTTGGCACACCAAATTTCGTTCTTCTAGGTTATACCGTTCGTTGGCAGTAACAGTTTTAATTTTTACGTTTCACTCTGTTTTCTACTATATGGGTACATGTAGTTGGAACTCTCAATCAAACACGGTTTGTGCTAGCTCTTTGAAACTTGACACAATAAAGTAGTTCCAAGTTCTCTCTCTATGGTTTGTTTCCTATTGTTGTAGCCCTAAGCAATGACCGGCGCAAATCACTTTAATGGAAAGTGGTTGCCAAGCTTCCAAAAAACAACGAGTTTTCTGAAATCTCAGCACACTTTTTTTCACCCAATCTTGATGACACTTTCAGGTAATGATCAGTACCCGAATTCCACTTGGCTCACCAAATTTCGTTCTTCTAGGTGAAACCATTCTTTGGCAGTAACTGTTTTAATTTTTAGGTTTCACTCTGTTTTCTCCTATATGGATACATGTATTTGGAACTCTAAATCAAACACGGTTTGTGCTAGCTCTTTGAAACTTGACACAATAAATAAGTTCCAAGTTCTCTCTCTATGGTTTGTTTCCTATTGATGTAGCCCTAAGCAGAGACTGGCGCAAATCACTTTCATGGAAAGGGGTTGCCAAGCTTCCAAAAAACTATGAGTTTCCTGAAATCTCAGCACACATTTTTTCACCCAATCTTGATGACACGTTCAGGTAATGATCAGTACCCCAATCCCTGTTGGCTCACCAAATTTGGTTCATCTAGGTTAAACCGTTTGTTGCCAGTAACAGTTCTAATTTTTAGGTTTCACTCTGTTTTCTCCTATATGGATACATGTAGTTGGAACTCTAAATCAAAGACCGCTTGTGCTAGCTCTTTGAAACTTGACAAAATAAAGTAGTTCCAAGTTCTATCTCTATGGTTTGTTTCCTATTGATGTAGCCCTAAGCAGAGACTGGTGCAAATCACTTTCATGGAAAGGGGTTGCCATCTTCCAAAAAACTACAAGTTTCCTGAAATCTCAGCACACATTTTTTCACACAATCTTGATGACACGTTCAATTAATGATCAGTACCCCAATCCCACTTGGCTCACCAAATTTCGTTCTTCTAGGTAAAACCGTTCGTTGGAAGTAACAGTTTAAATTTTTAGGTTTCACTCTGTTTTCTACTATATGGGTACATGTAGTTGGAACTCTCAATCAAACACGGTTTGTGCTAGCTCTTTGAAACTTGACACAATAAAGTAGTTCCAAGTTCTCTCTCTATGGTTTGTTTCCTATAGATGTAGCCCTAAGCAGAGACCGGCGCAAATCACTTTAATGGAAAGGGGTTGCCAAGCTTCCAAAAAACAACGAGTTTTCTGAAATCTCAGCACACATTTTTTCACCCAATCTTGATGACACTTTCAGGTAATGATCAGTACCCGAATTCCACTTGGCTCACCAAATTTCGTTCTTCTAGGTGAAACCATTCTTCGGCAGTAACTGTTTTAATTTTTAGGTTTCACTCTGTTTTCTCCTATATGGATACATGTAGTTGGAACTCTAAATCAAACACGGTTTGTGCTAGCTCTTTGAAACTTGACACAATAAATAAGTTCCAAGTTCTCTCTCTATGGTTTGTTTCCTATTGATGTAGCCCTAAGCAGAGACTGGCGCAAATCACTTTCATGGAAAGGGGTTGCCAAGCTTCCAAAAAACTATGAGTTTCCTGAAATCTCAGCAAACATTTTTTCACCCAATCTTGGTGACACATTCAGGTAATGATCAGTACCCCAATCCCTGTTGGCTCACCAAATTTCGTTCATCTAGGTTAAACCGTTTGTTGCAAGTAACAGTTCTAATTTTTAGGTTTCACTCTGTTTTCTCCTATATGGATACATGTAGTTGGAACTCTAAATCAAAGACCGCTTGTGCTAGCTCTTTGAAACTTGACAAATTAAGTAGTTCCAAGTTCTATCTCTATGGTTTGTTTCCTATTGATGTAGCCCTAAGCAGAGACTGGTGAAAATCACTTTCATGGAAAGGGGTTGCCATCTTCCAAAAAACTACAAGTTTCTTGAAATCTCAGCACACATTTTTTCACACAATCTTGATGACACGTTCAATTAATGATCAGTACCCCAATCCCACTTGGCTCACCAAATTTTGTTCTTCTAGGTTAAACCGTTCGTTGGAAGTAACAGTTTAAATTTTTAGGTTTCACTCTGTTTTCTACTATATGGGTACATGTAGTTGGAACTCTCAATCAAACACGGTTTGTGCTAGCTCTTTGAAACTTGACACAATAAAGTAGTTCCAAGTTCTCTCTCTATGGTTTGTTTCCTATAGATGTAGCCCTAAGCAGAGACCGGCGCAAATCACTTTAATGGAAAGGGTTTGCCAAGCTTCCAAAAAACTACGAGTTTTCTGAAATCTCAGCACACATTTTTTCACCCAATCTTGATGACACTTTCAGGTAATGATCAGTACCCGAATTCCACTTGGCTCACCAAATTTCGTTCTTCTAGGTGAAACCATTCTTCGGCAGTAACTGTTTTAATTTTTAGGTTTCACTCTGTTTTCTCCTATATGGATACATGTAGTTGGAACTCTAAATCAAACACGGTTTCTGCTAGCTCTTTGAAACTTGACACAATAAAGAAGTTCCAAGTTCTATCTCTATGGTTTGTTTCCTATTGATGTAGCCCTAAGTAGAGACTGGCACATATCCCTTTCATGAAAAGGGTTTGCCAAGCTTCCAAAAAACTACGAGTTTCCTGAATTCTCAGCACACATTTTTTCACCCAATCTGGATGACACCTTCAGGTAATGATCAGTACCCCAATCCCACTCGGCACACCAAATTTCGTTCTTCTAGGTTAAACCGTTCGTTGGCAGTAACCATTTTAATTTTTAGGTTTCACTCTGTTTTCTCCTATATGGGTAAATGTACTTGGGACTCTAAATCAAACATGGTTTGTGCTACCTCTTTGAGAATTGACACAATAAAGAAGTTCCAAGTTCTATCTCTATGGTTTCTTTCCTATTGATGTAGCCGTAAGCAGAGACTGGCGCAAATCACTTGCATGGAAAGGGGTTGCAAAGCTTCCAAAACACTACGAGGTTCCTGAAAGATCATCACACATTTTTTCACCCAACCTTGATGACACTTTCAGGTAATGATCAGTACCCCAATCACAGTTGGCTCACCAAATTTGGTTCTTCTAGGTTAAACCGTTTGTTGGCAGTAACAGTTCTAAATTTTAGGTTTCACTCTGTTTTCTCCTATATGGATACATGTAGTTGGCACTCTAAATCAAAGACTGCTTCTGCTAGCACTTTGAAACTTGACATAATAAAGTAGTTCCAGTTCTATCTCTATGGTTTGTTTCCTATTGATGTAGCCATAAGCCGAGACTGGTGCAAATCACATTCATGGAAAGGGGTTGCCAACTTCCAAAAAACTACGAGTTTCCTGAAATCACAGCACACGTTTTTTCTACCAATCTGGATGACACTTTCAGGTAATGATCAGCACCCCAATCCCACTTGGCACACCAAATTTCGTTCTTCTAGGTTAAACCGTTCGTTGGCAGTAACAGTTTAAATATTTAGGTTTCACTCTGTTTTCTACTATATGGGTACATGTAGTTGGAACTCAAAATAAAACACGGTTTGTGCTAGCTCTTTGAAACTTGACACAATAAAGTAGTTCCAAGTTCTATCTCTATGGTTTGTTTCCTATTGATGTAGCCCGTTTCCTATTGATGTAGCCCTAAGCAGAGGCTGGCGCAAATCACTTTAATGGAAAGGGGTTGCCAAGCTTCCAAAAAACAACGAGTTTCCTGAAATCTCAGGACACATTTTTTCACCCAATCTTGATGACACTTTCAGGTAATGATCAGTACCCCAATCCCACTTGTCTAACCAAATTTTGTTCTTCTAGGTTAAACCGTTCGTTGCCAGTAACTGTTTTAATTTTTAGGTACCACTCTGTTTTCTCCTATATGGGTACATGTAGTTGGAACTCTAAATCAAACACGGTTTGTGCTAGCTCTTTGAAACTTGACACAATAAAGTAGTTCCAAGTTCTATCTCTATGGTTTGTTTCCTATTGATGTAGCCCTAAGCAGAGACTGGCGCAAATCACTTTCATGGAAAGGGGTTGGCAAGCTTCCAAAAAAACGAGTTTCCTGAAATCTCAGCACACATTTTTTAACCCAACCTTGATGACACTTTCAGGTAATGATCAGTACCCCAATCCCTGTTGGCTCACCAAATTTGGTTCTTCTAGGATAAACCGTATGTTGGCAGCAACAGTTCTAATTTTTAGGTTTCACTCTGTTTTCTCCTATATGGATACATGTAGTTGGAACTCTTAATCAAAGACCGCTTGTGCTAGCTCTTGGAAACTTGACAAAATAAAGTAGTTCCAAGTTCTATCTCTATGGTTTGTTTCCTATTGATGTAGCCCTAAGCAGAGACTGGCGCAAATCACTTTCATGGAAAGGGGTTGGCAAGCTTCCAAAAAACTACGAGTTTCCTGAAATCTCAGCACACATTTTTTAAACCAACCTTGATGACACTTTCAGGTAATGATCAGTACCCCAATCCCTGTTGGCTCACCAAATTTGGTTCTTCTAGGATAAACCGTATGTTGGCAGTAACAGTTCTAATTTTTAGGTTTCACTCTGTTTTCTCCTATATGGATACATGTAGTTGGAACTCTTAATCAAAGACCGCTTGTGCTAGCTCTTGGAAACTTGACAAAATAAAGTAGTTCAAAGTTCTATCTCTATGGTTTGTTTCCTATTGATGTAGCCCTAAGCAGAGACTGGTGCAAATCACTTTCATGGAAAGGGGTTGCCAACTTCCAAAAAATACGAGTTTCCTGAAATCTCAGCACACATTTTTTCTACCAATATGGATGACACTTTCAGGTAATGATCAGCACCCCAATCCCACTTGGCACACCAAATTTCCTTCTTCTAGGTTAAACCGTTCGTTGGCAGTAACAGTTTAAATATTTAGGTTTCACTCTGTTTTCTCCTATATGGATACATGTAGTTGGAACTCTAAATCAAACACGGTTTGTGCTACCTCCTTGAAAATATACACAATAAAGAAGTTCCAAGTTCTATCTCTCTGGTTTCTTTCCTATTGATGTAGCCCTAAGCAGAGACTGGCGCAAATTACTTTCATGGAATGGGGTTGCCAAGCTTCCAAAAAACTACGAGTTTCCTGAAATTTCTGCACACATTTTTTCACCCAATCTTGATGACACTTTCAGGTAATGATCAGTACCCCAATCCCACTTGGCTCTCCAAATTTCGTACTTCTAGTTTAAACCGTTCGTTGGCAAGTAAGAGTTTTAATTTTTAGATTTCACTCTGTTTTCTCCTATATGGATACATGTAGTTGGAACTCTAAATCAAACACGGTTTGTGCTAGCTCTTTGAAACTTGACACAATAAAGTAGTTCCAAGTTCTATCTCTATGGTTTGTTTCCTATTGATGTAGCCCTAAGCAGAGACTGGCGCAAATCACTTTCATGGAAAGGGGTTGCCAACTTCCAAAAAACTATGAGTTTCCTGAAATCTCAGCACACATTTTTTCAACCAATCTGGATGACACTTACAAGTAATGATCAGCACCCCAATCCCATTTGGCACATCAAATTTCGTTCTTCTAGGTTATACCGTTCGTTGGCAGTAACAGTTTTAATTTTTACGTTTCACTCTGTTTTCTACTATATGGGTACATGTAGTTGGAACTCTCAATCAAACACGGTTTGTGCTAGCTCTTTGAAACTTGACACAATAAAGTAGTTCCAAGTTCTCTCTCTATGGTTTGTTTCCTATTGTTGTAGCCCTAAGCAATGACCGGCGCAAATCACTTTAATGGAAAGTGGTTGCCAAGCTTCCAAAAAACAACGAGTTTACTGAAATCTCAGCACACTTTTTTTCACCCAATCTTGATGACACTTTCAGGTAATGATCAGTACCCGAATTCCACTTGGCTCACCAAATTTCGTTCTTCTAGGTGAAACAATTCTTTGGCAGTAACTGTTTTAATTTTTAGGTTTCACTCTGTTTTCTCCTATATGGATACATGTAGTTGGAACTCTAAATCAAACACGGTTTGTGCTAGCTCTTTGAAACTTGACACAATAAATAAGTTCCAAGTTCTCTCTCTATGGTTTGTTTCCTATTGATGTAGCCCTAAGCAGAGACTGGCACAAATCACTTTCATGGAAAGGGGTTGCCAAGCTTCCAAAAAACTACGAGTTTCCTGAAATCTCAGCACACATTTTTTCACCCAATCTTGATGACACGTTCAGGTAATGATCAGTACCCCAATCCCTGTTGGCTCACCAAATTTGGTTCATCTAGGTTAAACCGTTTGTTGCCAGTAACAGTTCTAATTTTTAGGTTTCACTCTGTTTTCTCCTATATGGATACATGTATTTGGAACTCTAAATCAAAGACCGCTTGTGCTAGCTCTTTGAAACTTGACAAAATAAAGTAGTTCCAAGTTCTATCTCTATGGTTTGTTTCCTATTGATGTAGCCCTAAGCAGAGACTGGTGCAAATCACTTTCATGGAAAGGGGTTGTCATCTTCCAAAAAACTACAAGTTTCCTGAAATCTCAGCACACATTTTTTCACACAATCTTGATGACACGTTCAATTAATGATCAGTACCCCAATCCCACTTGGCTCACCAAATTTCGTTCTTCTAGGTAAAACCGTTCGTTGGAAGTAACAGTTTAAATTTTTAGGTTTCACTCTGTTTTCTACTATACGGGTACATGTAGTTGGAACTCTCAATCAAACACGGTTTGTGCTAGCTCTTTGAAACTTGACACAATAAAGTAGTTCCAAGTTCTCTCTCTATGGTTTGTTTCCTATAGATGTAGCCCTAAGCAGAGACCGGCGCAAATCACTTTAATGGAAAGGGGTTGCCAAGCTTCCAAAAAACAACGAGTTTTCTGAAATCTCAGCACACATTTTTTCACCCAATCTTGATGACACTTTCAGGTAATGATCAGTACCCGAATTCCACTTGGCTCACCAAATTTCGTTCTTCTAGGTGAAACCATTCTTTGGCAGTAACTGTTTTAATTTTTAGGTTTCACTCTGTTTTCTCCTATATGGATACATGTAGTTGGAACTCTAAATCAAACACGGTTTGTGCTAGCTCTTTGAAACTTGACACAATAAATAAGTTCCATGTTCTCTCTCTATGGTTTGTTTCCTATTGATGTAGCCCTAAGCAGAGACTGGCGCAAATCACTTTCATGGAAAGGGGTTGCCAAGCTTCCAAAAAACTATGAGTTTTCTGAAATCTCAGCAAACATTTTTTCACCCAATCTTGGTGACACATTCAGGTAATGATCAGTACCCCAATCCCTGTTGGCTCACCAAATTTCGTTCATCTAGGTTAAACCGTTTGTTGCAAGTAACAGTTCTAATTTTTAGGTTTCACTCTGTTTTCTCCTATATGGATACATGTAGTTGGAACTCTAAATCAAACACGGTTTCTGCTAGCTCTTTGAAACTTGACACAATAAAGAAGTTCCAAGTTCTATCTCTATGGTTTGTTTCCTATTGATGTAGCCCTAAGCAGAGACTGGCGCAAATCACTTTCATGGAAAGGGGTTGACAAGCTTCCAAAAAACTATGAGTTTCCTGAAATCTCAGCACACATTTTTTCAGCCAATCTTGATGACACGTTCAGGTAATGATCAGTACCCCAATCCCTGTTGGCTCACCAAATTTGGTTCATCTAGGTTAAACCGTTTGTTGCAAGTAACAGTTCTAATTTTTAGGTTTATCTCTGTTTTCTCCTATATGGATACATGTAGTTGGAACTCTAAATCAAAGACCGCTTGTGCTAGCTCTTTGAAACTTGACAAAATAAAGTAGTTCCAAGTTCTATCTCTATGGTTTGTTTCCTATTGATGTAGCCCTTAGCAGAGACTGGTGCAAATCACTTTCATGGAAAGGGGTTGCCATCTTCCAAAAAACTACAAGTTTCCTGAAATCTCAGCACACATTTTTTTACACAATCTTGATGACACGTTCAATTAATGATCAGTACCCCAATCCCACTTGGCTCACCAAATTTCGTTCTTCTAGGTTAAACCGTTCGTTGGAAGTAACAGTTTAAATTTTTACGTTTCACTCTGTTTTCTCCTATATGGATACATGTAGTTGGAACCCTAAATCAAACACGGTTTGTGCTAGCTCTTTGAATCTTGACACAATAAAATAGTTCCAAGTTCGATCTCTATGGTTTGTTTCCTATTGATGTAGACCTAAGCAGAGACTGGCGCAAATCACTTTCATGGAAAGGGGTTGCCAAGCTTCCAAAAAACTACGAGTTTCCTGAATTCTCAGCACACATTTTTTCACCCAATCTTGATGACACTTTCAGGTAATGATCAGTACCCCAATCCCACTTGGCTCACCAAATTTCGTTCTTCTAGGTTAAACAGTTCGTTGGCAGTAACAGTTTTAAATTTTAGGTTTCACACTGTTATCTCCAATATGGATACCTGTAGTTGGAACTCTAAATCAAACACGGTTTTTGCTAGCTCTTTGAAACTTGACACAATAAAGTAGTTCCAACTTCTATCACTATGGTTTGTTTCCTATTGATGTAGCCCTAAGCAGAGACTGGCGCAAATCACTTTCATTGAAAGGGGTTGCCAAGCTTCCAAAAAACTACGAGTTTCCTGAAAATTCAGCACACATTTTTTCACCCAATCTTGATGACACTTACAAGTCATGATCAGTACACCAATGTCACTTGGCTCACCAAATTTCGTTCTTCTAGGTTAAACCGTTCGTTGGCAGTAACAGTTTTAATTTTTAGGTTTCACTCTGTTTTCTCCTATATGGATACATGTAGTTGGAACTCTAAATCAAACACGGTTTCTGCTAGCTCTTTGAAACTTGACACAATAAAGAAGTTCCAAGTTCTATCTCTATGGTTTGTTTCCTATTGATGTAGCCCTAAGCAGAGACTGGCGCAAATCACTTTCATGGAAAGGGGTTGACAAGCTTCCAAAAAACTACGAGTTTCCTGAAATCCACGCACACATTTTTTCACCCAGTAATGATGACACTTTCAGGTAATGATCAATATCCCGATCCCACTTGGCTCACAAAATTTCGTTCTTCTAGGTTAAACCGTTCGTTGGCAGAAACAGTTTTAATTTTTAGGTTTCACTCTGTTTTCTCCTATATGGATACATGTAGTTGGAACTCTAAATCAAACACGGTTTGTTCTAGCTCTTTGAAACTTGACACAATAAAGTAGTTCCAAGTTCTATCTCTATGGTTTGTTTCCTATTGATGTAGCCCTAAGCAGAGACTGGCGCAAATCACTTTCATGGAAAGGGGTTGCCAAGCTTCCAAAAAACTACGAGTTTGCTGAAATCTCAGCACATATTTTTTCACCCAATCTTGATGTCACTTTCAGGTAATGATCAGTACACCAATCCTTCTTGGCTCACCAAATTTCGTTCTTCTAGGTTAAACCGTTCGTTGGCAGTAACAGTTTTAATTTTTAATTTTCACACTGTTTTCTCCTATATGAATCCATGTAGCTGGAACTTTAAATCAAACACGGTTTGTGCTAGCTCTTTGAAACTTGACACAATAAAGTAGTTCCAAGTTCCATCTCTATGGTTTGTTTCCTATTGATGTAGCCCTTAGCAGAGACTGGCGCAAATCACTTTCATGGAAAATGGTTACCAATCTTCCAAAAAACTATGAGTTTCCTGAAATCTCAGCACAAATTTTTTCACCCAATCTTGATGACACTTTCAGTTAATGATCAGTACCCCATTCCCACTTGGCTGACCAAATTTTGTTCTTCTAGGTTAAACCGTTCGTTGGCAGTTACAGTTTTAATTTTTAGGTTTCACTCTGTTTTCTCCTATATGGATACATGACATTGGAACTCTAAATCAAACACGGTTTCAGCTAGCTCTTTGAAACTTTACACAATAAAGTAGTTCCAAGTTCTATCTCTATGGTTTGTTTCCTATTGATGTAGCCCTAAGCAGAGACTGGCACAAATCACTTTCATGGAAAGGGGTTGCCAAGCTACCTAAAAACTACGAGTTTACTGAAATCTCAGCGCACATTTTTCACACAATCTTGATGGCCCTTTCAGGTAATGATCAGTACCCCAATACCACTTGGCTCACCAAATTTCGTTCTTCTAGGTTAAACCGTTCCTTGGCAGTAACAGTTTTAATTTTTAGGTTTCACTCTATTTTCTCCTATATGGATAAATGTACTTGGGACTCTAAATCAAACACGGTTTGTGCTAGCTCTTTGAAACTTGACACAATAAAGTACGTCCAAGTTCTATCACTATGGTTTGATTCCTATTGATGTAGCCCTACGCAGAGACTGGCGCAAATCACGTTCATGGAAAGGTGTTGCCAAGCTTCCAAAAAATTACGAGTTTCCTGAAATCTCAGCACACATTTTTTTATCCAATCTGGATGGCACTTTCAGGTAATGATCGTTACCCCAATCCTACTTGGCTCACCAAATTTCGTTCTTCTAGGTTAAACCATTCGTTGGCAGTAACAGTTTTAATTTTTAGATTTCCCTCTGTTTTCTCCCATATGGATACATGCAGTTGGAACTCTAAATCAAACATGGTTTGTGCTAGCTCTTTGAAACTTGACACAATAAAGTAGTTCCAAGTTCTATCTCTATGGTTTGTTTCCTATTGATGTAGCCCTAAGCAGAGACTGGCACAAATCACTTTCATGGAAAGGGGTTGCCAAGCTACCAAAAAACTACGAGTTTACTGAAATCTCAGCGCACATTTTTCACACAATCTTGATGGCCCTTTCAGGTAATGATCAGTACCCCAATACCACTTGGCTCACCAAATTTCCTTCTTCTAGCTTAAACCGTTCGTTGGCAGTAACAGTTTTAATTTTTAGGTTTCACTCTGTTTTCTCCTATATGGATACATGTAGTTGGAACTCTAAATCAAACACGGTTTGTGCTTGATCTTTGAAACTTGACACAATAAAGTAGTTCCAAGTTCAATCTCTATGGTTTGTTTCCTATTGAAGTAGCCCTTAGCAGAGACTGGCGCAAATCACTTTCATGGAAAGGGGTTGCCAAGCTTACAAAAAACTACGTGTTTCCTGAAATCTCAGCACACATTTTTTCACACATTCTGGATAACACTTTCATGTAATGATCAGTACCCCAATCCCACTTGGCTCACCAAATTTCGTTCTTCTAGGTTAAACCATTCATTGCAGTTACAGTTTTAATTTTTAGGTTTCACTCTGTTTTCTCCAATATGGATACATGACGTTGGAACTCTAAATCAAACACGGTTTCTGCTAGCTCTATGAAACTTGACACAATAAAGTAGTTCCAAGTTCTATCTCTATGGTTTGTTGCCTATTGATGTAGACCTACGCAGAGACTGGCGCAAATCACTTTCATGGAAAAGGGTTGCCAAGCTTCCAAAAAACTACGAGTTTCCTGAAATCTCAGCACACATTTTTTCACCCAATCTTGATGGCAATTTCAGGTAATGATCAGTACCCCAATCCCACTTGGCTCACCAAATTTCGTTCTTTTAGGTTAAAACGTTCGTTGGCAGTAACAGTTTTAATTTTTAGGTTTCACTCTGTTTTCTCCAATATGGATAAATGTAGATGGAACTCTAAATCAAACACGGTTTTTGCTAGCTCTTTGAAACTTGACAGAATAAATTAGTTCCAAGTTTCATCTTTATGGTTTGTTTCTTATTGATGTAGCCCTAAGCAGAGACTTACGCAAATCACTTTCATGGAAATGGGTTGCCAAGCTTCAAAAAAACAAACAGTTTCCTGAAATCTCAGCACACATTTTTTCACCCAATCTTGATGACACATTCAGTTTGATCAGTACCCGAATTCCACATTTCTCACCAAATTCGTTCTTCTATATTAAACCGTTCGTTGGCAGTAACAGTTTTAATTTTTAGGTTTCACTCTTTTTTCTCCTATATGGATACATGTAGTTGGAACTCTAAATCCAACATGGTTTGTGCTTGCTCTTTGAAAATTGACACAATAAATTAGTTCCAAGTTCTATCTGTATGGTTTGTTTCCTATTGATATGGCCCTAAGCAGAGACTGGCGCAAATCACTTTCATGGAAAGGGTTTGCCAAGCTTCCAAAAAACTACGAGTTTCCTGAAATCTCAGCACACATTTTTTCACCCAATATTCATGACACTTTCAGGTAATGATCAGTACCCCAATCCCAATTGGCTCACCAAATTTCTTTCTTCTAGGTTAAACCGTTCGTTGGCAGTAACAGTTTTAATTTTTAGGTTTCACTCTGCTTTCTCCTATATGGATACATGTAGTTGGAACTCTAAATCAAAGACGGTTTGTGCTAGCTCTTTGAAACTTGACACAATAAAATAGTTCCAAGTTCCATCTCTATGGTTTGTTTCCTATTGATGTAGCCCTAAGCAGAGACTTACGCAAAGCACTTTCAAGAAAAGGGTTTGCCAAGCTTCCAAAAAACTACGAGTTTCCTAAAATCTCAGCACACATTTTTTCACCCAATCTTGATGACACTTTCAGTTAATGATCAGTACCCCAATCCCACTTGTTTCACCAAATTTCGTTCTTCTAGGTTGAACCGTTGGTTGCCAATAACAGTTTTAATTTTTAGGTTTCACTCTGTTTTCTACTATATGGATACATGAATTTGGAACTCTAAATCAAACACGGTTTGTGCTAGCTCTTTGAAACTTGACACAATAAAGTAGTTCCAAGTTCTATCTCTATGGTTTGTTTCCTATTGATGTAGCCCTAAGCAGAGACTGGCGCAAATCACTTTAATGGAAAGGGGTTGCCAGGCTTCAAAAAATCTACGAGTTTCCTGAAATCTCAGCACACATTTTTTCACCCAATCTTGATGAGACTTTCAGGTAATGATCAGTACCCCAATCCCACTTGGCTCACCAAATTTCGTTCTTCTAGGTTAAGCCGTTCGTTGGCAGTATCAGTTTTAATTTTTAGGTTTCACTCTGTTTTCTCCTATATGGATACATGTATTTGAACTCTAAATCAAACACGGTTTGTGCTAGCTCTTTGAAACTTGACACAATAAAGTAGTTCCAAGTTCTATCTCTATGGTTTGTTGCCTATTGATGTAGCCCTAAGCAGAGACTGGCGCAAATCACTTTAGTGGAAAGGGGTTGCCAAGCTTCCAAAAAACTACGAGTTTCCTGAAATCTCAGCACACATTTTTTCACCCAATCTGGATGACACTTTCAGGTAGTGATCAGTACCCCGATCCCACTTGGCTCACCAAATTTCGTTCTTCTATGTTAAACCGTTCGTTGGCAGTAACAGTTTTAATTTTTAGGTTTCACTCTGTTTTCTCCTATATGGATACATGTAGTTGGGACTCTAAATCAAACACGGTTTGTGCTAGCTCTTTGAAACTTGACACAATAAAGTAGTTCCAAGTTCTATCTCTATGGTTTATTTCCTATTGATGTTGCCCTAAGCAGAGACTGGCGCAAATCACTTTCAAGGAAAGGGGTTGCCAAGCTACCAAAAAACTACGAGTTTCCTGAAATCTCAGAACACATTTTTTCAACCAAATTTGATGACACCTTCAGGTAAGATCAGTACCCCAATTCCACTTGGCTCACCCAATTTCGTTCTTCTAGGTGAAACCGTTCATTGGCAGTAACAGTTTAAATTTTTAGGTTTCACTCTGTTTTCTCCTATATGGATACATGTAGGTGGAACTCTAAATCAAAGACGGTTTGTGCTAGCTCTTTGAAACTTGACACAATAAAGTAGTTCCAAGTTCCATCTCTATGGTTTGTTTCCTATTGATGTAGCCCTTAGGAGAGACTGGCGCAAATCACTTTCATGGAAAGGGGTTGCCAAGCTTCCAAAAAACTACGAGTTTCCTGAAATCTCAGCACACATTTTTTCACCCAATCTGGATGACAATTTTAGGTAATGATAAGTACCCCAATCCCACTTGGCTCACCAAATTTCGTTCTTCTAGGTTAAACCGTTCGTTGGCAGTAACAGTTTTAATTTTTAGGTTTCACTCTGTTTTCTCCTATATGGATACATGAATTTGGAACTCTAAATCAAACACGGTTTGTGCTAGCTCTTTGAAACTTGACACAATAAAGTAGTTCCAAGTTCTATCTCTATGGTGTGTTTCCTATTGATGTAGCCCTAAGCAGAAACTGGTGCAAATCACTTTCATGGAAAGGGTTGCCAACCTTCCAAAAAACTACGAGTTTCCTGAAATCTCAGCACACATTTTTTTCAACCAATCTGGATGACACTTTCAGGTAATAATCAGTACCCCAATCCCACTTGGCTCACCAAATTTCATTCTTCTAGATGAAACCGCTCATTGGGAGTAACAGTTTTAATTTTTAGTTTTCACTGTGTTTTCTCCTATATGGATATATGCAGTTGAAACTCGAAATCAAACACGGTTTGTGCTAGCTCTTTGAAACTTGACACTATAAAGTAGTTCCAAGTTCTATCACTATGGTTTGTTTACTATTGATGAAGCCCTAAGCAGAGACTGGGGCAAATCACTTTAATGGAAATTGGTTGCCAAACTTCCAAAAAACTATGAGTTTCCTGAAATCTCAGCACACATTTTTTCATCCAATCTGGATGACACTTTCAGGTAATGATCAGTACCCCAATCCCACTTGGCTCACCAAATTTCGTTCTTCTAGGTTAAACCGTTCGTTGGCAGTAACAGTTTTAATTTTTAGGTTTCACTCTGTTTTCTCCTATATGGATACATGTAGTTGGAACTCTATATCAAACACGGTTTGTGCTAGCTCTTTGAAACTTGACACAATAAAGTAGTTCTAAGTTCTATCTCTATGATTTATTTCCTATTGATGTTGCCCTAAGCAGAGACTGGCGCAAATCACTTTCATGGAAAGGGGTTGCCAAGCTACCAAAAAACTACGAGTTTCCTGAAATCTCAGCACACATTTTTTCAACCAAACTTGATGACACTTTCAGGTAATGATCAGTACCCCAATCCCACTTGGCTCACCCAATTTCGTTCTTCTAGGTTAAACCGTTCATTGGCAGTAACAGTTTTAATTTTTAGGTTTCACTCTGTTTTCTCCTATATGGATACATGTAGGTGGAACTCTAAATCAAAGACGGTTTGTGATAGCTCTTTGAAACTTGACACAATAAAGTAGTTCCAAGTTCCATATCTATGGTTTGTTTCCTATTGATGTAGCCCTTAGCAGAGACTGGCGCAAATCACTTTCATGGAAAGGGGTTGCCAAGCTTCCAAAAAATTACGAGTTTCCTGAAATCTCAGCACACATTTTTTCAAACAATCTTGATGACACTTTCAGGTAATGATCAGTACCCTAATCCCGTTGGCTCACCAAATTTAGTTCTTCTAGGTTAAACCGTTCGTTGGCAGTAACAGTTTTAATTTTTAGTTTTCACTCTGTTTTCTCCTATATGGATACATGTAGTTGGAACTCTAAATCAAACACGGTTTGTGCTAGCTCTTTGAAACTTGACACAATAAAGTAGTTCCAAGTTCTATCTCTATGGTTTATTTCCTATTGATGTAGCCCTAAGCAGAGACTGGTGCAAATCACTTTAGTGGAAAGGGGTTGCCAAGCTTCCAAAAAACTACAAGTTTCCTGAAATCTCAGCACACATTTTTTCACCCAATCTGGATGACACTTTCAGGTAGTGATCAGTACCCCGATCCCACTTGGCTCACCAAATTTCGTTCTTCTAGGTTAAACCGTTCGTTGACAGTAACAGTTTTAATTTTTAGGTTTCAATCTGTTTTCTCCAATATGGATACATTTAGTTGGGACTCTAAATCATACACGGTTTGTGCTAGCTCTTTGAAACTTGACACAATAAAGTAGTTCCAATTTCTATCTCTATGGTTTGCTTCCTATTGATGTAGCCCTTAGCAGAGACTGGCGCAAATCTCTTTCATGGAAAGGGGTTGCCAAGCTTCCAAAAAACTACGAGTTTCCTGAAATCTCAGCACATATTTTTTCACCCAATCTTGATGACACTTTCAGGTAATGATCAGTACCCCAATCCCACTTGGCTCACCAAATTTCGTTCTTCTAGGTTAAACCGTTCGTTGGCAGTAACAGTTTTAATTTTTAGGTTTCACTCTGTTTTCTCCTATATGGATACATGTAGTTGGAACTCTAAATCAAACACGGTTTGTGCTAGCTCTTTGAAACTTGACACAATAAAATAGTTCCAACTTCTATCACTATGGTTTGTTTCCTATTGATGTAGCCCTTAGCAGAGACTGGCGCAAATCACTTTCATGGAAAGGGGTTGCCAAGCTTCCAAAAAACTACGAGTTTCCTGAAATCTCAGCACACATTTTTTCACCCAATCTGGATGACACTTTCAGGTAATAATCAGTACCCCAATCCCACTTGGCTCACCAAATTTCATTCTTCTAGATGAAACCGCTCATTGGGAGTAACAGTTTTAATTTTTAGTTTTCACTCTGTTTTCTCCTATATGGATACATGTAGGTGGAATTCTAAATCAAAGACGGTTTGTGCTAGCTCTTTGAAACTTGACACAATAAAGTAGTTCCAAGTTCCATCTCTATGGTTTGTTTCCTATTGATGTAGCCCTTAGCAGAGACTGGCGCAAATCACTTTCATGGAAAGGGGTTGCCAAGCTTCCAAAAAACTACGAGTTTCCTGAAATCTCAGCACACATTTTTTCACCCAATCTGGATGACAATTTTAGGTAATGATAAGTACCCCAATCCCACTTGGCTCACCAAATTTCGTTCTTCTAGGTTAACCGTTCGTTGGCAGTAACAGTTTTAATTTTTAATTTTCACTATGTTTTCTCCTATATGGATACATGTAGGTGGAACTCTAAATCAAACACGGTTTGTGCTAGCTCTTTGAAACTTGACACAATAAAGTAGTTCCAAGTTCTATCTCTATGATTTGTTTCCTATTGATTTAGCCCTTAGCAGAGACCGTCGCAAATCACTTTCATGGAAAGGGGTTGCCAAGCTTCCAAAAAACTACGAGTTTCCTGAAATCTCAGCACACATTTTTTCACCCAATCTTGATGACACTTTCAGTTAATGATCAGTACCCGAATCCCACTTGGCTCACCAAATTTCGTTCTTCTAGGTTAAACCGTTCGTTGGCAGTAACAGTTTAAATTTTTAGGTTTCACTCTGTTTTCTCATATATGGATACATGTAGTTGGAACTCTAAATCAAACACGGTTTGTGCTAGCTCTTTGACTTGACACAATAAAATAGTTCCAAGTTCTATCAGTATGGTTTGTTTCCTAATGATGTAGCCCTAAGCAGAGACCGGCGCAAATCACTTCCATGGAAAGGGGTTGCCAAGCTTCCAAAAAACTACGAGTTTCCTGAAATCTCAGCACACATTTTTTCACCCAATCTGGATGACACTTTCAGATAATAATCAGTACCCCAATCCCACTTGGCTCACCAAATTTCATTCTTCTAGGTTAAACTGTTCATTGGCAGTAACAGTTTTAATTTTTAGGTTTCACTCTGTTTTCGCCTATATGGATACATGTAGTTGGAACTCTAAATCAAACACGGTTTGTGCTAGCTCTTTGAAACTTGACACAATAAAGTAGTTCCAAGTTCTATCTCTATGGTTTGTTTCCTATTGATGTAGACCTTAGCAGATACCGGTGCAAATCACTTTCATGGAAAAGGGGTTGCCAAGCTTCCAAAAAACTACGAGTTTCCTGAAATCTCAGCACACATTTTTTCAACCAATCTTGATGACACTTTCAGGTAATGATCAGTACCTGAATCCCTCTTGGCTCACCAAATTTCATTCTTCTATATTAAACCTCTCGTTGGGAGTAACAGATTAAATTGTTAGTTTTCACTCTGTTTTCTGCTATATGGATATGTATTTGGAACTCGAAATCAAACACGGTTTGTGCTAGCTCTTTGAAACTTGACACACTAAAGTAGTTCCAAGTTCTATAACTATGGTTTGTTTACTATTGATGAAGCCCTAAGCAGAGACTGGCGCAAATCACTTTCATGGAAATTGGTTGCCAAGCTTCCAAAAACTATGAGTTTCCTGAAATCTCAGCACACATTTTTTCATCCAATCTGGATGACACTTTCAGGTAATGATCAGTACCCCAATTCCACTTGGCTCACCAAGTTTCGTTTTTCTAGGTTAAACTGTTCGTTGGCAGTAACAGTTTTAATTTTTAGGTTTCACTCTGTTTTCTCCTATATGGATACATGTAGTTGGAACTCTAAATCAAACACGGTTTGTGCTAGCTCTTTGAAATTTCACACAATAACGTAGTTCCAAGTTCTATCTCTATGGTTTATTTCCTATTGATGTTGCCCTAAGCAGAGACTGGCGCAAATCACTTTCATGGAAAGGGGTTGCCAAGCTACCAAAAAACTACGAGTTTCCTGAAATCTCAGCACACATTTTTTCAACCAAACTTGATTACACTTTCAGGTAATGATCAGTACCCCAATCCCAATTGCTCACCCAATTTCGTTCTTCTAGGTTAAACCGTTCATTGGCAGTTACAGTTTTAATTTTTAGGTTTCACTCTGTTTTCTCCTATATGGATACATGTAAGTGGAACTCTAAATCAAAGACGGTTTGTGATAGCTCTTTGAAACTTGACACAATAAAGTAGTTTCAAGTTTCATCTCTATGATTTGTTTCCTATTGATGTAGCCCTTAGCAGAGACTGGCGCAAATCACTTTCATGGAAAGGGGTTGCCAAGCTTCCAAAAAACTACGAGTTTCCTGAAATCTCAGAACACATTTTTTCACCCAAACTGGATGACACTTTCAGGTAGTGATCAGTACCCAAATCCCACTTGGCTCACCAAATTTCGTTCTTCTAGGTTAAACCGTTCGTTGGCAGTAACAGTTTTAAAATTAATTTTCACTATATTTTCTCCTATATGGATACATGTAGTTGGGAGTCTAAATCAAACACGGTTTGTGCTAGCTCTTTGAAACTTGACACAATAAAGTAGTTCCAAGTTCTGTCTCTATGGTTTGTTTCCTACTGACGTAGCCCTAAGCAGAGACTGGCGCAAATCACTTTCATGGAAAGGGGTTGCCAAGCTTCCAAAAATCTACGAGTTTCCTGAAATCTCAGCACACATTTTTTCACCCAATCTTGATGACACTTTCAGGTAATGATCAGTACCCCAATCCCACTTGGCTCACCAAATTTCGTTCTTCTAGGTTAAACCGTTTGTTGGCAGTAACAGTTTTAATTTTTAGGTTTCACTCTGTTTTCTCCTATATGTATACATGTTATTGGAACTCTAAACCAAACACGGTTTGTGCTAGCTCTTTGAAACTTGACACAATAAAGTAGTTCCAAGTTCTATCTCTATGGTTTGTTTCCTATTGATGTAGCCCTAAGCAGGGACTGGCGCAAATCACTTCAGTGGAAAGGGGTTGCCAAGCTTCCAAAAAACTACGAGTTTTTTGAAATCTCAGCACACATTTTTTTACAAAATCTGGATGAAACTTTCAGGTAGTGATCAGTACCCGAATCCCACTTGGCTCACCAAATTTCGTTCTTCTAGGTTAAACCGTTCGTTGGCAGTAACAGTTTTAATTTTTAGGTTTCACTCTGTTTTCTCCTATATGGATACATGTAGTTGGAACTCTAAATCAAACACGGTTTGTGCTAGCTCTTTGAAACTTGACACAATAAAATAGTTCCAAGTTCTATCACTATGGTTTGTTTCCTATTGATGTAGCCCTAAGCAGAGACCGGCGCAAATCACTTCCATGGAAAGGGGTTGCCAAGCTTCCAAAAAACTACGAGTTTCCTGAAATCTCAGCACACATTTTTTCACCCAATCTTGATGACATTTTCAGGTAATGATCAGTACCCCAATCCCACTTGGCTCACCCAATTACGTTCTTCTAGGTTAAACCGTTCATTGGCAGTAACAGTTTTAATTTTTAGGTTTCACTCTGTTTTCTCCTATATGGATACATGTAGTTGGAACTCTAAATCAAACACGGTTTGTGCTAGCTCTTTGAAACTTGACACAATAAAGTAGTTCCAAGTTCTATCTCTATGGTTTGTTTCCTACTGATGTAGCCCTAAGCAGAGACTGGCGCAAATCACTTTCATGGAAAGGGGTTGCCAAGCTTCCAAAAATCTACGAGTTTCCTGAAATCTCAGCACACATTTTTACACCCAATCTTGATGACATTTTCAGGTAATGATCAGTACCCCAATCCCACTTGGCTCACCAAATTTCGTTCTTCTAGGTTAAACCGTTCGTTGGCAGTAACAGTTTTAATTTTTAGGTTTCACTCTGTTTTCTCTTATATGTATACATGTATTTGGAACTCTAAATCAAACACGGTTTGTGCTGGCTCTTTGAAACTTGACACAATAAAGTAGTTCCAAGTTCTATCTCTATGGTTTGTTTCCTATTGATATAGCCCTAAGCAGAGACTGGCGCAAATTACTTTAAAGGAAAGGGGTTGCCAAGATTCCAAAAAACTACGAGTTTCCTGAAATCTCAGCACACATTTTTTTACCCAATCTGGATGACACTTTCAGGTAGTGATCAGTACCAAGATCCCACTTGGTTCAAAAAATTTTATTCTTCTAGATTAAACCGCTCGTTGGGAGTAACAGTTTTAATTTTTAGTTTTCACTCTGTTTTCTGCTATATGGATATGTAGTTGGAACTTGAAATCAAACACGGTTTGTGCTAGCTCTTTGAAACTTGACACACTAAAGTAGTTCCAAGTTCTATCACTATGGTTTGTTTACTATTGATGAAGCCCTAAGCAGAGACTGGCGCAAATCACTTTCATGGAAATTGGTTGCCAAGCTTCCAAAAAACTATGAGTTTCCTGAAATCTCAGCACACATTTTTTCATCCAATCTGGATGACACTTTCAGGTAATGATCAGAACCCCAATCCCACTTGGCTCACCAAATTTCGTTCTTCTAGGTTAAGGCGTTCATTGGCCGTAACAGTTTTAATTTTTAGATTTCACTCTGTTTTCTCCTATATGGATACATGTAGGTGGAACTCTAAATCAAAGACGGTTTGTGATAGCTCTTTGAAACTTGACACAATAAAGTAGTTCCAAGTTCCATCACTATGGTTTGTTTCCTATTGATGTAGCCCTTAGCAGAGACTGGCGCAAATCACTTTCACGGAAAGGGGTTGCCAAGCTTCCAAAAAACTACGAGTTTCCTGAAATCTCAGCACACATTTTTTCACCCAATCTGGAAGACAATTTTTGGTAATGATAAGTACCCCAATCCCACTTGGCTCACCAAATTTCGTTCTTCTAGGTTAAACCATTCGTTGGCAGTAACAGTTTTAATTTTTAGGTTTCACTCTGTTTTCTCCTATATGGATACATGCAGTTGGAACTCGAAATCAAACACGGTTTGTGCTAGCTCTTTGAAAGTTGACACAATAAAGTAGTTCCATGTTCTATCTCTATGGTTTGTTTCCTATTGATGTAGCCCTAAGCAGAGACTGGTGCAAATCACTTTCATGGAAAGGTGTTGCCAACCTTCCAAAAAACTACGAGTTTCCTGAAATCTCAGCACACATTTTTTCACCCAATCTTGATGACACTTTCAGGTAATGGTCAGTACCCTAATCCCGTTGGCTCACCAAATTTTATTCTTCTAGGTTAAACCGTTCATTGGCAGTAACAGTTTTAATTTTTAGGTTTCACTCTGTTTTCTCCTATATGGATACATGTAGTTGGAACTCTAAATCAAACACGGTTTGTGCTAGCTCTTTGAAACTTGACACAATAAAGTAGTTCCCAGTTCTATATCTATGGTTTATTTCCTATTAATGTAGCCCTAAGCAGAGACTGGCGCAAATCACTTTCATGGAAAGGGGTTGCCAAGCTACCAAAAAACTACGAGTTTCCTGAAATCTCAGCACACAGTTTTTCAACCAAACTTGATGACACTTTCAGTTAATGATCAGTACCCCAATCCCACTTGGCTCACCAAATTTCATTCTTCTAGATGAAACCGCTCATTGGGAGTAAGAGTTTTAATTCTTAGTTTTCACTCTGTTTTCTCCTATATGGATACATGCAGTTGGAACTCGAAATCAAACACGGTTTGTGCTAGCTCTTTGAAACTTGACACAATAAAGTAGTTCCAAGTTCTATAACTATGGTTTGTTTACTATTGATGTAGCCCTAAGCAGAGACTGGCGCAAATCACTTTCGTGGAAAGGGGTTGCCAAGCTTCCAAAAAACTAGGAGTTTCCTGAAATCTCAGCACACATTTTTTCATCCAATCTGGATGACACTTTCAGGTAATGATCAGTACCCAAATCCCACTTGGCTCACCAAATTTCGTTTTTCTATGTTAAACCGTTCGTTGGCAGTAACAGTTTTAATTTTTAGGTTTCACTTTTTTCTCCTATATGGATACATGTAGGTGGAACTCTAAATCAAACACGGTTCGTGCTAGCTCTTTGAAACTTGACACAATAAAGTAGTTCCAAGTTCTATCTCTATGGTTTATTTCCTATTGATGTTGCCCTAAGCAGAGACTAGCGCAAATCAATTTCATGGAAAGGGGTTGCCAAGCTACCAAAAAACTACGAGTTTCCTGAAATCTCAGCACACATTTTTTCAGCCAAACCTGATGACACTTTCAGGTAATGATCAGTACCCCAATCCCACTTGGCTCACCCAATTTCGTTCTTTTAGGTTAAACCGTTCATTGGCAGTAACAGTTTTAATTTTTAGGTTTCACTCTGTTTTCTCCTATATGGGTACATGTATGTGGAACTCTAAATCAAAGACGGTTTGTGATAGCTCTTTGAAACTTGACACAATAAAGTAGTTCCAAGTTCCATCTCTATGGTTTGTTTCTTATTGATGTAGCCCTTAGCAGAGACTGGCGCAAATCACTTTCATGGAAAGGGGTTGCCAAGCTTCCAAAAAACTACGAGTTTCCTGAAATCTCAGCACACATTTTTTCACCCAATCTGGATGACAATTTTAGGTAATGATCAGTACCCCAATCCCACTTGGCTCACCAAATTTCGTTCTTCTAGGTTAAACCGTTCGTTGGCAGTAACAGTTTTAATTTTTAGGTTTCACTCTGTTTTCTCCTATATGGATACATGTATTTGGAACTCTAAATCAAACACGGTTTGTGCTAGCTCTTTGAAACTTGACACAATAAAATAGTTCTAAGTTCTATCTCTATGGTTTGTTTCCTATTGATGTAGCCCTAAGCAGAGACCGGCGCAAATCACTTCCATGGAAAAAGGTTGCCAAGCTTCCAAAAAACTACGAGTCCTGAAATCTCAGCACACATTTTTTCACCCAATCAGGATGACAATTTTAGGTAATGATCAGTACCCCAATCCCACTTGGCTCACAAAATTTTATTCTTCTAGGTTAAACCGTACGTTGGAAGTAACAGTTTTAGTTTTTAATTTTCACTATGTTTTCTCCTATATGGATACATGTAGTTGGGACTCTAAATCAAACACGGTTTGTGATAGCTCTTTGAAACTTGACAAAATAAAGTAGTTCCAAGTTCCATCTCTATGATTTGTTTCCTATTGATCTAGCCCTAAGCAGAGACTTACGCAAATCACTTTCAAGAAATGGGGTTGCCAAGCTTCCAAAAACTACAAGTTTCCTAAAATCTCAGCACACATTTTTTCACCCAATGTTGATGACACTTTCAAGTAATGATCAGTACCCCAATCCCACTTGGCTCACCAAATTTCGTTCTTCTAGGTTAAACCGTTCGTTGGCAGTAACAGTTTTAATTTTTAGGTTTCACTCTGTTTTCTCCTATATAGATACATGAAGTTGGAACTCTAAATCAAACACGGTTTGTGCTAGCTCTTTGAAACTTGACACAATAAAGTAGTTCCAAGTTCTATCTCTATGGTTTGTTTCCTATTGATGTAGCCCTAAGCAGATACTGGCGCAAATCACTTTCGTGGAAAGGGGTTGCCAAGCTTCAAAAAAACTACGAGTTTCCTGAAATCTCAGCACACATTTTTTCAACCAATCTGGATGACACTTTCAGGTAGTGATCAGTACACCATTCCCACTTGGCTCACCAAATTTCGTTCTTCTAGGTTAAACCGTTCGTTGGCAGTAACAGTTTTAATTTTTAATTTTCACTATGTTTTCTCCTATATGGATACATGTAGTTGGGACTCTAAATCAAACACGGTTTGTGCTAGCTCTTTGAAACTTGACACAATAAAGTAGTTCCAAGTTCTATCTCTATGGTTTTTTCCTATTTATGTAGCCATTAGCAGAGACTGGCGCATATCACTTTCATGGAAAGGGGTTGCCAAGCTACCAAAAAACTACGAGTTTCCTGAAATATCAGCACACATTTTTCCAACCAAACTTGATGACACTTTCAGGTAATGATCAGTACCCCAATCCCACTTGGCTCACCAAATTTCATTCTTCTAGATTAATCCTCTCGTTGGGAGTAACAGTTTTATTTTTTAGATTTCTCTCTGTTTTCTCCAATATGGATATAAGTTGTTGGAACTCGAAATCAAACACGGTATGTGCTACCTGTTTGGAACTTGACATAATAAAGTAGTTCCAAGTTCCATCTTTATGGTTTTTTTCCTATTGATGTAGTCCTTAGCAGAGACTGGCGCAAATCACTTTCATTGAAAGGGGTTGGCAAGCTTCCAAAAAACTACGAGTTTCCTGAAATTTCAGCACACATTTTTTCACCCAATCTGGATGACAATTTTAGGTAATGATAAGTACCCCAATCCCACTTGGCTCACCAAATTTCGTTCTTCTAGGTTAAACCATTCGTTGGCAGTAACAGTTTAAATTTTTAGGTTTCACTCTGTTTTCTCCTATATGGATACATGAAGTTGGAACTCTAAATCAAACACGGTTTGTGCTAGCTCTTTGAAACTTGACACAATAAAGTAGTTCCATGTTCTATCTCTATGGTTTGTTTCCTATTGATGTAGCCCTAAGCAGATACTGGCGCAAATCACTTTCGTGGAAAGGGGTGGCCAAGCTTCCGCAAAACTACGAGTTTCCTGAAATCTCAGCACACATTTTTTCACCCAATCTGGATGACACTTTCAGGTAGTGATCAGTACCCCAATCCCACTTGGCTCACCAAATTTCGTTCTTCTAATTTAAATCGTTCGTTGGCAGTAAAAGTTTTAATTTTTAATTTTCACTATGTTTTCTCCTATATGGATACATGTAGTTGGGACTCTAAATCAAACACGGTTTGGGCTAGCTCTTTGAAACTTGACACAATAAAGTAGTTCCAAGTTCTATCTCTATGGTTTTTTCCTATTGATGTAGCCCTTAACAGAGACTGGCGCAAATCACTTTCATGGAAAGGGGTTGCCAAGCTTCCAAAAAACTACAAGTTTCCTGAAATCTCAGCACACAGTTTTTCACCCACTCTTGATGACACTTTCAGGTAATGATCAGTACCCGAATCCCACTTGGCTCACCAAATTTCGTTCTTCTAGGTTAAACCGTTCATTGGCAGTAACAGTTTTAATTTTTAGGTTTCACTCTGTTTTCTCCTATATGGATTCATGTAGGTGGAACTCTAAATCAAGACGGTTTGTGATAGCTCTTTGAAACTTGACACAATAAAGTAGTTCCATGTTCCATCTCTATGGTTTGTTTCCTATTGATGTAGCCCTTAGCAGAGACTGGCGCAAATCAGTTTCATGGAAAGGGGTTGCCAAGCTTCCAAAACACTACGAGTTTCCTGAAATCTCAGCACAAATTTTTTCACCCAATCTTGATGACACTTTCAGGTAATGATCAGTACCCGAGTCCCACTTGGCTCACGAAATTTAGTTCTTCTATGTTAAACCGTTCGTTGGCAGTAACAGTTTTAATTTTTAGGTTTCACTGTTTTCTCCTATATGGATACATGTAGTTGGAACTCTAAATCTAACACGGTTTGTGCTAGCTCTTTGAAACTTGACAATATAAAGTAGTTCCAAGTTCTATCTCTATGGTTTGTTTCCTATTGATGTAGCCCTAAGCAGATACTGGCGCAAATCACTTTCGTGGAAAGAGGTTGCCAAGCTTCCAAAAAACTACGATTTTCCTGAAGTCTCAGCACACATTTTTTCACCCAATCTGGATGACACTTTTAGGTAGCGATCAGTACCCCAATCCCACTTGGGTCACCAAATTTCGTTCTTCTATGTTAAACCGTTCGTTGGCAGTAAGAGTTTTAATTTTCAATTTTCACTATGTTTTCTCCTATATGGATACATGTAGTTGGGACTCTAAATCAAACACGGTTTGTGCTAGCTCTTTGAAACTTGACACAATAAAGTAGTTCCAAGTTCTATCACTATGGTTTGTTTCCTATTGATGTAGCCCTAAGCAGAGACCGGCGCAAATCACTTCCATGGAAAGGGGTTGCCAAGCTTCCAAAAAACTACGAGTTTCCTGAAATCTCAGCACACATTTTTTCATCCAATCTGGATGACACTTTCAGGTAATGATCAGAACCCCAATCCCACTTGGCTCACCAAATTTCGTTCTTCTAGGTTAAACGGTTCGTTTGCAGTAACAGTTTTAATTTTTATATTTCACTCTGTTTTCTCCTATATGGATACATGTAGGTGGAACTCTAAATCAATGAGGGTTTGTGATAGCTCTTTGAAACTTGACACAATAAAGTAGTTCCGAGTTCCATCTCTATGGTTTATTTCCTATTGATGTAGCCCTTAGCAGAGAGTGGCGCAAATCACTTTCATTGAAAGGGGTTGCCAAGTTTCCAAAAAACTACGTGTTTTCTAAAATCTCAGCACACATTTTTTCACCCAATCTGGATGACAATTTTAGGTAATGATAAGTACCCCAATCCCACTTGGCTCACCAAATTTTGTTCTTCCAAGTTAAACCATTCGTTGGCAGTAACAGTTTTAATTTTTAGGTTTCACTCTGTTTTCTCCTATATGGATACATGAAGTTGGAACTCTAAATCAAACACGGTTTGTGCTAGCTCTTTGAAACTTGACACAATAAAGTAGTTCCACGTTCTATCTCTATGGTTTGTTTCCTATTGATGTAGACCTAAGCAGATACAGGCGCAAATCACTTTCGTGGAAAGGGGTTGCCAAGCTTCCAAAAAACTATGAGTTTCCTGAAATCTCAGCACACATTTTTTCACCCAATCTGGATGACACTTTCAGGTAGTGATAAGTACACCAATCCCACTTGGCTCACCAAATTTCGTTCTTCTAGGTTAAACCGTTCGTTGGCAGGTAACAGTTTTAATTTTTAATTTTCACTATGTTTTCTCCTATATGGATACATGTAGTTGGGACTCTAAATCAAACACGGTTTGTGCTAGCTCTTTGAAACTTGACACAATAAAGTAGTTCCAAGTTCTATTTCTATGGTTTTTTCCTATTGATGTAGCCCTTAGCAGAGACTGGCGCAAATCACTTTCCTGGAAAGGGGTTGCCAAGCTTCCAAAAAACTACAAGTTTCCTGAAATCTCAGCACACATTTTTTCACCCAAACTTTATGACACTTGCAGGGAATGATCAGTACCCAAATCCCACTTGGCTCACCAAATTTAGTTCTTCTAGGTTTAACCGTTCGTTGGCAGTAACAGTTTTAATTTTTAGGTTTCACTCTGTTTTCTCCTAAATGGATACATGTTGTTGGAACTCTAAATCAAACACGGTTTGTGCTAGCTTTTTGAATCTTGACAATATAAAGTAGTTCCAAGTTCTATCTCTATGGTTTGTTTCCTATTTATGTAGCCCTAAGCAGAGACTGGCGCAAATCACTTACATGGAAAGGGGTTGCCAACCTTCCAAAAAACTACGAGTTTCCTGAAATTTCAGCACACATTTTTTCACCCAATCTTGATGGCACTTTCAGGTAATGATCAGTACCCCAATTCCACTTGGCTCACCAAATTTCGTTCTTCTAGGTTAAACCGTTCGTTGGCAGTAACAGTTTTAATTTTTACATTTCACTCTGTTTTCTCCTATATGGATACATGTAGATGGAACTCTAAATCAAAGACGGTTTGTGCTAGCTCTTTGAAACTTGACACAATAAAGTAGTCCAAAGTGCTATCTCTATGGTTTGTTTCCTGTTGATGTAGCCCTAAGCAGAGACCGGTGCAAATCACTTTAATGGAAAAGGGTTGCCAAGCTTCCAAAAAACTACGAGTTTCCTGAAATCTCAGCACACATTTTTTCACCCAATCTGGATGACACTTTCAGGTAATGATCAGTACCCCAATTCCACTTGGCTCACCAAATTTCGTTATTCTAATTTAAACCATTCATTGGCAGTAACAGTTTTAATTTTTAGGTTTCACTCTGTTTTCTCCTATATGGATACATGTAGATGGAACTCTAAATCAAAGACGGTTTGTGCTAGCTCTTTGAAACTTGACACAATAAAGTAGTTCCAAGTTCTTTCTCGATGGTTTGTTTCCTATTGATGTAGCCCTAAGCAGATACTGGCGCAAATCACTTTCGTGGAAAGGGGTTGCGAAGCTTCCAAAAAACTACGAGTTTCCTGAAATCTCAGCACACATTTTTTCACCCAATCTGGATGACACTTTCAGGTAGAGATCAGTACCCGAATCCCACTGGCTCACCAAATTACGTTCTTCTAGGTTAAACCGTTCGTTGGCAGTAAGAGTTTTAATCTTTAATTTTCACTCTGTTTTTTCCTATATGGATACATGTAGTTGGGACTCTAAATCAAACACGGTTTGTGCTAGCTCTTTGAAACTTGACACAATAAAGTAGTTCCAAGTTCTATCTCTTTGGTTTGTTTCCTATTGATGCAGCCCTTAGCAGAGACTGGCGCAAATCACTTTCATGGAAAGGGGTTGGGGGGCTTCCAAAAAACTACGAGTTTTCTGAAATCTCAGCACACATTTTTCACCCAATCTTGATGGCACTTTCAGGTAATGATCAGTACCCCAATCCCACTTGGCTCACCAAATTTCGTTATTCAAGGTTAAAAAATTCATTGGCAGTAACAGTTTTAATTTTTAGGTTTCACTCTGTTTTCTCCTATATGGATGCATGTAGTTGGAACTCTAAATCAAAGACGGTTTGTGCTAGCTCTTTGAAACTTGACACAATAAAGTAGTTCCAAGTTCTATCTCTATCGATTGTTTCCTTTTGATGTAGCCCTAAGCAGAGAATGGCGCAAATCACTTTCATGGAAAGTGATTGGCAAGCTTCCAAAAAACTACGAGTTTCCTGAAATCTCAGCACACATTTTTTCACCCAATCGTGATGAAACTTGCAGGTAATGATCAGTACCCAATCCCACTTGGCTCAACAAATTTCGTACTTCTAGGTTGAACCGTTCGTTGGCAGTAACAGTTTTAATTTTTAGGTTTCTCTCTGTTTTCTCCTATATGGATACATGTATTTGGAACTCTAAATCAAACACGGTTTGTGCTAGCTCTTTGAAACTTGACACAATAATGTAGTTCCAAGTTCTATCTCTATGATTTGTTTCCTATTGATGTAGCCCTAAGGAGAGATTGGCGCAAATCACTTTCATGGAAAGGGGTTGCCAAGCTACCAAAAAACTATGAGTTTCCTGTAATCTCAGCACACATTTTTTCAACCAAACTTGATGACACTTTCAGGTAATGATCAGTACCCCAATCCCACTTGGCTCACCCTATTTGGTTCTTCTAGGTTAAACCATTCGTTGGCAGTAAGAGTTTTAATTTTTAGGTTTCACTCTGTTTTCTCCTATATGGATACATGTAGGTGGAACTCCAAATCAAAGAAAGTTTGTGATAGCTCTTTGAAACTTGACACAATAAAGTAGTTCCAAGTTCCAACTCTATGATTTGTTTCCTATTGATGTAGCCCTTAGCAGAGACTGGCGCAAATCACTTTCATGGGAAGGGGTTGCCAAGCTTCCAAAAAACTACGAGTTTCCTGAAATCTCAGCACACATTTTTTCACCCAATCTTGATGACACTTTCAGGTAATGATCAGTACCCTAATCCCACTTGACTCACCAAATTTCGTTCTTCTAGGTTAAACCGTTCGTTGGCAGTAACAGTTTTAATTTTTAGGTTTCACTCTGTTTTCTCCTATATGGATACATGTATTTGGGACTCTAAATCAAACACAGTTTGTGCTACCTCTTTGAAACTTGACACAATAAAGTAGTTCCAAGGTCTATCGGTAAGGTTTGTTTCCTATTGATGTAGCCCTAAGCAGAGACTGGCGCAAATCACTTTCATGGAAAGGGGTTGCCAAGCTTCCAGAACACTATGAGTTTCCTGAAATATCAGCACACATTTTTTCACCCGATCTTGATGACACTTTCAGGTAACGATCAGTACCACAATCCCACTTGGGTCACCAAATTTCGTTCTTTAGGTTAAACCATTCGTTGGCAGTAAGAGTTTTAATTTTTACGTTTCACTCTGTTTTCTTCTATATGGATACATGTAGATGGAAATCTAAATCAAAGATGGTTTGTGCAAGCTCTTTGAAATTTGACACAATAAAGTAGTTCCAAGTCCCTTCTCTATGGTGTTTCCTTTTGATGTAGCCTTAAGCAGAGACTTACGCAAATCACTCTCAAGAAAGGGATTGCCAAGCTTCCAAAAACTACGAGTTTCCTAAAATCTCAGCACACATTTTTTCACCCAATCTTGATGACACTTTCAGGTAATGATCAGTACCCCAATCCCACTTGGCTCACCAAATTTCAGTCTTCTATGTTAAACTGTTCGTTGGCAGTAACAGTTTTAATTTTTAGGTTTCACTCTGTTTTCTCCTATAGGCATACTTGTAGTTGGAACTCTAAATCAAACACGGTTTGTGCTAGCTCTTTGAAACTTGACACAATAAAGTAGGTCCAAGTTCTATCTCTATGGTTTGTTTCCTATTGATGTAGACCTAAGCAGAGTCCGGCACAAATCACTTTCATGGAAAGGGGATGCCAAGCTTCCAAAAAACTACCAATTTCCTGAAATCTCAGCACACATTTTTTCACCAAATCTTGATGAAACATTCAGGAAATGATCAGTAACACAATCCCACTTGGCTCACCAAATTTCGTTCTTCTGGGTTAAACCGTTCGTTTGCAGTAACAGTTTTAATTTTTAGGTTTCACTCTGTTTTCTCCTATATGGATACATGTAGTTGGAACTCTAAATCAAACACGGTTTGTGCTAGCTCTTTGAAACTTGACACAATAAAGTAGTTCCAAGTTGTATCTCTATGGTTTGTTTCCTATTGATGTAGCCCTAAGCAGAGAGTGGCGCAAATCACTTTTATGGAAAGGGGTTGCCAAGCTTCCAAAAAACTACGAGTTTCCTGAAATCACAGCACACATTTTTTCACCCAATCTTGATGACACTTTCAGGTAATGATCAGTACCCCAATCCCACTTGGCTCCCCAAATTTCGTTCTTCTAGGTTAAACCATTCGTTGGCAGTAACAGTTTTAATTTTTAGGTTTCACTCTGTTTTCTCCTATATGGATACTTGTAGTTAGAACTCTAAATCAAACACGGTTTGTGCTAGCTCTTTGAAACTTGACACAATAACGTAGTTCCAAGTTCTATCTCTATGGTTTGTTTCCTATTGATGTAGCCCTAAGCAGAGACTGGCGCAAATCACTTTCATGGAAAGGGGTGCCAAGCTTCCAAAATCTACGAATTTCCTGAAATCTCAGCACACATTTTTTCACAAAATCTTGATGACACTGTCAGGTAATGATCAATATCCCAATCACACTTGGCTCACCAAATTTCGTTCTTCTAGGTTAAACAGTTCGTTGGCAGTCACAGTTTTAATTTTTAGGTTTCACTGTTTTCTCCTATATGGATACATGTAGTTGGATATCTAAATCAAACATGGTTTGTGGAATCTCTTTGACACTTGACTCAATAAAGTAGTTCCAAGTCCTATCTCTATGGTTTGTCTCCTATTGATGTAGCCCTTAGCAGAGACTGGTGCAAATCACTTTCATGGAAAGGGGTTGCCAAGCTTCCAAAAAACTACGAGTTTCCTCACATCTCAGCACACATTTTTCCACCCAATCTTGATGACACATTCAGGTCATGATCAGTACCCCAATCCCACTTGGCTCACCAAATTTCCTTCTTCTAGGTTAAACTGTTCGTTGGCAGTAACAGTTTTAATTTTTAGGTTTCACTGTTTTCTCCTATATGTATACATGTAGTTGGAACTCTAAATCAAACACGGTTTGTGCTAGCTCGTTGATACTTGACACAATAAAGTAGTTCCAAGTTGTATCTCTATGGCTTTTTTCCTATAGATGTAGCCCTAGGCAGAGACCGGCGCAAATCACTTTCATGGAAAGGGGTTGCCAAGCTTCCAAAACACTACGAGTTTCCTCATATCTCAGCACACATTTTTTCACCCAATCTGGATGACACTTTCAGGTAATGATCAGTACCCCAATCCCACTTGGATCTCCAAATTTCGTTCTTCTAGGTTAAACCGTTCGTTGGCAGTAACAGTTTTAATTTTTAGGTTTCACTCTGTTTTCTCCTATATGGATACATGAAGATGGAACTCTAAATCAAAGACGGTTTGTGCTAGCTCTTTGAAACTTGACACTATAAATAGTTCCAAGTTCTATCTCTATGGTTTGTTTCCTATTGTTGTAGCCCTAAGCAGAGACTGGCGCAAATCACTTTCATGGAAAGGGGTTGGGGGGCTGCCAAAAAACTACGAGTTTTCTGAAATCTCAGCACACATTTTTCAACCAAAATTGATGGCACTTTCAGGTAATGATCAGTACCCCAATCCCACTTGGCTCACCTAATTTCGTTATTCTAGGTTAAACCATTCATTGGCAGTAACAGTTTTAATTTTTAGGTTTCACTCTGTTTTCTCCTATATGGATGCATGTAGTTGGAACTCTAAATCAAAGACGGTTTGTGCTAGCTCTTTGAAACTTGACACAATAAAGTAGTTCCAAGTTCTATCTCTATGGATTGTTTCCTATTGATGTAGCCCTAAGCAGAGAATGGCGCAAATCACTTTCATGGAAAGTGATTGGCAAGCTTCCAAAAAACTACGAGTTTCCTGAAATCTCAGCACACATTTTTTCACCCAATCGTGATGACACTTTCAGGTAATGATCAGTACCCAATCCCACTTGGCTCAACAAATTTCGTTCTTCTAGGTAAAACCATTCATTGGCAGTAACAGTTTTAATTTTTAGGTTTCACTCTGTTTTATCCTATATGGATACATGTAGTTGGAACTCTAAATCAAACACGGTTTGTGCTAGCTCTTTGAAACTTGACAATATAAAGTAGTTCCAAGTTCTATCTCTATGGTTTGTTTCCTATTGATGTAGCCCTAAGCAGAGACTGGCGCAAATCACTTACATGGAAAGGGGTTACCAAGCTTCCAAAAACAACGAGTTTCCTGAAATCTCAGCACATATTTTTTCACCCAATCTTGATGACACTTTCAGGTAATGATCTGTACCCGAATCCCACGTGGCTCACCAAATTTAGTTCTCCTAGGTTAAACCGTTCGTTGGCATAATGTTTTAATTTTTAGGTTTCACTCTGTTTTCTCCTATATGGATACATGTAGTTGGAACTCTAAATCAAACACGGTTTGTGCTAGCTCTTTGAAACTTGACAAAATAATGTAGTTCCAAGTTGTATCTCTATGGCTTTTTTCTTATTGATGTAGCCCTAAGCAGAGACCGGCGCAAATCACTTTCATGGAAAGGGGTTGCCAAGCTTCCAAAAAACTACGAGTTTCCTGAAATCTCAGCACACATTTTTTCACCCAATCTTGATGGAACTTTCAGGTAATGATCAGTACCCCAATCCCACTTGGCAAACCAAATTTCGTTCTTCTAGGTTAAACCGTTCGTTGGCAGTAACAGTTTTAATTTTTACGTTTCACTCTGTTTTCTCCTATATGGATACATGTAGATGGAAATCTAAATCAAAGATGGTTTGTGCAAGCTCTTTGAAATTTGACACAATAAAGTAGTTCCAAGTTCCTTCTCTATGGTGTTTCCTTTTGATGTAGCCTTAAGCAGAGACTTACGCAAATCACTTTCAAGAAAGGGATTGCCAAGCTTCCAAAAACTACGAGTTTCCTAAAATCTCAGCACACATTTTTTCACCCAATCTTGATGACACTTTCAGGTAATGATCAGTACCCCAATCCCACTTGGCTCACCAAATTTCAGTCTTCTATGTTAAACCGTTCTTTGGCAGTAACAGTTTTAATTTTTAGGTTTCACTCTGTTTTCTCCTATAGGGATACTTGTAGTTGGCACTCTAAATCAAACACTGTTTGTGCTAGCTCTTTGAAACTTGACACAATAAAGTAGGTCCAAGTTCTATCTCTATGGTTTGTTTCCTATTGATGTAGACCTAAGCAGAGACCGGCACAAATCACTTTCATGGAAAGGGGTTGCCAAGCTTCCAAAAAACTACCAATTTCCTGAAATCTCAGCACACATTTTTTCACCAAATCTTGATGAAACATTCAGGAAATGATCAGTAACACAATCCCACTTGGCTCACCAAATTTCGTTCTTCTGGTTTAAACCGTTCGTTTGCAGTAACAGTTTTAATTTTTAGGTTTCACTCTGTTTTCTCCTATATGGATACATGTAGTTGGAACTCTAAATCAAACACGGTTTGTGCTAGCTCTTTGAAACTTGACACAATAAAGTAGTTCCAAGTTGTATCTCTATGGTTTGTTTCCTATTGATGTAGCCCTAAGCAGAGAGTGGCGCAAATCACTTTTATGGAAAGGGGTTGCCAAGCTTCCAAAAAACTACGAGTTTCCTGAAATCACAGCACACATTTTTTCACCCAATCTTGATGACACTTTCAGGTAATGATCAGTACCCCAATCCCACTTGGCTCCCCAAATTTCGTTCTTCTAGGTTAAACCATTCGTTGGCAGTAACAGTTTTAATTTTTAGGTTTCACTCTGTTTTCTCCTATATGGATACTTGTAGTTAGAACTCTAAATCAAACACGGTTTGTGCTAGCTCTTTGAAACTTGACAAAATAAAGTAGTTCCAAGTTGTATCTCTATGGCTTGTTTCTTATTGATGTAGCCCTAAGCAGAGACCAGCGCAAATCACTTTCATGGAAAGGGGTTGCCAAGCTTCCAAAAAAACTACGAGTTTCCTGAAATCTCAGCACACATTTTTTCACAAAATCTTGATGACACTTTCAGCTAATGATCACTACCCCAATCCCACTTGGCTCACCAAATTTCGTTCTTCTAGGTTAAACCGTTCGTTGGCAGTAACAGTTATAATTTTTAGGTTTCACTGTTTTCTCCTATATGGATACATGTAGTTGGCACTCTAAATCAAACACGGTTTGTGCTAGCTCTTTGAAACTTGACACAATAAAGTAGTTCCAAGTACTATCTCTATGGTTTGTCTCCTATTGATGTAACCCTAAGCAGAGACTGGCGCAAATCACTTTAATGGAAACGGGTTGAAAAGCTTCCAAAAAACTATGAGTTTCCTGAAATATCAGCACACATTTTTTCACCCAATCTTGATGACACTTTCAGGTAATTTTCAGTACCCCAATCCCACTTGGCTCCCCAATTTTCGTTCTTCTATGTTAAACCGTTCGTTGGCAGTAACAGTTTTAATTTTTAGGTTTCACTCTGTTTTCTCCTATATGGATACATGTATTTGGAACTCTAAATCAAACACGGTTTGTGCTAGCTCTTTGAAACTTGACACAATAAAGTAGTTCCAAGTTCAATCTCTATGGTTTGTTTCCTATTGATGTAGCCCTAAGCAGAGACTGGCACAAATCACTTTCATGGAAAGGGGTTGCCAAGCTTCCAAAAACTACGAGTTTCCTGAAATCTCAGCACACATTTTTTCACCCAAACTTGATAACACTTTCAGGTAATGATCAGTACCCCAATTCCACTTGGCTCACCAAATTTCGTTCTTCAAGGTTAAACCGTTCGTTGGTAGTAAAAGATTTAATTTTTAGGTTTCACTCTGTTTCTCATATATGGATACCTGTAGTTGGAACTCTAAATCAAACAGGGTTTGTGCTAGCTCTTTGAAACTTTACACAATAACGTAATTCCAAGTTCTATCTCTATGGTTTGTTTCCTATTGATGTAGCCCTAAGCAGAGAGCGGCGCAAATCACTTTCATGGAAAGGGGTTGCCAAGCTTCCAAAAAACTACGAGTTTCCTGAAATCTCAGCACACATTTTTTCACCCAATCTTGATGACACTTTCAGGTAATGATCAGGACACCAATCCCACTTGGCTCCCCAAATTTCGTTCTTCTAGGTTAAAACATTTGTTGGCAGTAACAGTTTTAATTTTTAGGTTTCACTCTGTTTTCTCCTATATGGATACTTGTAGTTAGAACTCTAAATCAAACACGGTTTGTGCTAGCTCTTTGAAACTTGACACAATAACGTAGTTCCAAGTTCTATCTCTATGGTTTGTTTCCTATTGATGTAGCCCTAAGCAGAGACTGGCGCAAATCACTTTCATGGAAAGGGGTGTCAAGCTTCCAAAATCTAAGAATTTCCTGAAATCTCAGCACATATTTTTTCACAAAATCTTGATGACACTATCAGGTAATGATCAGTATCCCAATCACACTTGGCTCACCAAATTTCGTTCTTCTAGGTTAAACCGTTCGTTGGCAGTCACAGTTTTAATTTTTAGGTTTCACTGTTTTCTCCTATATGGATACATGTAGTTGGATATCTAAATCAAACATGGTTTGTGGAATCTCTTTGACACTTGACTCAATAAAGTAGTTCCAAGTCCTATCTCTATGGTTTGTCTCCTATTGATGTAGCCCTTAGCAGAGACTGGTGCAAATCACTTTCATGGAAAGAGGTTGCCAAGCTTCCAAAAAACTACGAGTTTCCTCACATCTCAGCACACATTTTTCCACCCAATCTTGATTACACATTCAGGTCATGATCAGTACCCCAATCCCACTTGGCTCACCAAATTTCCTTCTTCTAGGTTAAACTGTTCGTTGGCAGTAACAGTTTTAATTTTTAGGTTTCACTGTTTTCTCCTATATGTATACATGTAGTTGGAACGCTAAATCAAACACGGTTTGTGCTAGCTCGTTGATACTTGACACAATAAAGTAGTTCCAAGTTGTATCTCTATGGCTTTTTTCCTATTGATGTAGCCCTAAGCAGAGACCAGCGCGAATCACTTTCATGGAAAGGGGTTGCCAAGCTTCCAAAACACTACGAGTTTCCTCATATCTCAGCACACATTTTTTCACCCAATCTTGATGACACTTTCCGGTAATGATCAGTACCCCAATCCCACTTGGCTCCCCAAATTTTGTTATTCCAGGTTAAACCGTTCGTTGGCAGTAACAGTTTTAATTTTAGGTTTCACTCTGTTTTCTCCTATATGGATACATGTAGTTGGAACTCTAAATCAAACACGGTTTGTGCTAGCTCTTTGAAACTTGACACAATAAAGTAGTTCCATGTTCTATCTCTATGGTTTGTTTCCTATTGATGTAGCACTAAGCAGAGACTGGCGCAAATCAGTTTCATGGAAAGGGGTTGCCAACCTTCCAAAAACTACGAGTTTCCTGAAATCTCAGCACACACTTTTTCAACCAAACTTGATGACACTTTCAGGTAATGATCAGAACACCAATCCAACTTGGCTCCTCCAATTTCATTCTTCTAGGTTTTACCGTTCGTTGGCAGTAACAGTTTGAATTTTTAGGTTTCACTCTGTTTTCTCCTATATGGATACATGTAGTTGGAACTCTAAATCAAACACGGTTTGTGCTAGCTCTTTGAAACTTGACACAATAAACTATTTCCAAGTTCTATCTCTATGGTTTGTCGCCTATTGATGTAGCCCTAAGCAGAGACTGGCGCAAATCACTTTCATTGAAAGGGGTTGCCAAGCTTCCAAAAAACTACGAGTTTCCTGAAATCTCAGCACAGATTTTTTCACCCAATCTTGATGACACTTTCAGGTATAGATCAGTACCCCAATCCCACTTGGCTCCCCGAAAATCGTTCTTCTAGTTTAAACCATTCGTTGGCAGTAACATTTTTATTTTTTAGGTTTCACTCTGTTTTCTCCTATATGGACATTTGTATTTGGAACTCTAAATCAAACACGGTTTGTGCTAGCTCTTTGAAACTTGAAACAATAAAGTAGTTCCAAGTTCTATATCTATGGTTTTTTCCTATTGATGTAGCCCTAAGCAGAGACTGGCGCAAATCACTTTCATGGAAAGGGGTTGCCAAGCTTCCAAAAAACTACGAGTTTCCTGAAATCTCAGCACACATTTTTTCACCCAATCTTGATGACACTTTTAGGTAATGATCAGTACCCCAATCCCACTTGGCTCAGCAAATTTCGTTCTTCAAGGTTAAACCGTTCGTTGGTAGTAAGAGATTAAATTTTTAGGTTTCACTCTGTTTCTCCTATATGGATACATGTAGTTGGAACTCTAAATCAAACAGGGTTTGTGCTAGCTCTTTGAAACTTGACACAATAAAGTAGTTCAAAGTTGTATCTCTATGGCTTTTTTCCTATTGATGTAGCCCTAAGCAGAGACCGGCTCAAATCTCTTTCATGGAAAGGGGTTGCCAAGCTTCCAAAAAACTACGAGTTTCCTGAAATCTCAGCACACATTTTTTCACCCAATCTTGATGACACTTTCAGGCAATGATCAGTACCCCAATCCCACTTGGCTCACCAAATTTTGTTATTCCAGGTTAAACCGTTCGTTGGCAGTAACAGTTTTAATTTTTAGGTTTCACTCTGTTTTCTCCTATATGGATACATGTAGTTGGAACTCTAAATGAAACACGGTTTGTGCTAGCTCTTTGAAACTTGACACAATAAAGTAGTTCCAAGTTGTATCTCTATGGTTTGTTTCCTATTGATGTAGCCCTAAGCAGAGACCGGCGCAAATCACTTTCATGGAACAGGGTTGCCAAGTTTCCAAAAAAACTACGAGTTTCCTGAAAATTCAGCACACATTTTTTGACCCAATCTTGATGACACATTCAGGTAATGATCAGGAACCCAATCCCACTTGGCTCACCAAATTTCGTTCTTCTAGGTTAAACCGTTCGTTGGCAGTAACAGTTTTAATTTTTAGGTTTCACTCTGTTTTCTCCTATATGGATACATGTAGTTGGAACTCTAAATCAAACACGGTTTGTGCTAGCTCTTTGAAACTTGACACAATAAAGTAGTTCCATGTTCTATCTCTATGGTTTGTTTCCTATTGATGTAGCACTAAGCAGAGACTGGCGCAAATCAGTTTCATGGAAAGGGGTTGCCAACCTTCCAAAAACTACGAGTTTCCTGAAATCTCAGCACACACTTTTTCAACCAAACTTGATGACACTTTCAGGTAATGATCAGAACACCAATCCAACTTGGCTCCTCCAATTTCATTCTTCTAGGTTTTACCGTTCGTTGGCAGTAACAGTTTGAATTTTTAGGTTTCACTCTGTTTTCTCCTATATGGATACATGTAGTTGGAACTCTAAATCAAACACGGTTTGTGCTAGCTCTTTGAAACTTGACACAATAAACTATTTCCAAGTTCTATCTCTATGGTTTGTCGCCTATTGATGTAGCCCTAAGCAGAGACTGGCGCAAATCACTTTCATTGAAAGGGGTTGCCAAGCTTCCAAAAAACTACGAGTTTCCTGAAATCTCAGCACAGATTTTTTCACCCAATCTTGATGACACTTTCAGGTATAGATCAGTACCCCAATCCCACTTGGCTCCCCGAAAATCGTTCTTCTAGTTTAAACCATTCGTTGGCAGTAACATTTTTATTTTTTAGGTTTCACTCTGTTTTCTCCTATATGGACATTTGTATTTGGAACTCTAAATCAAACACGGTTTGTGCTAGCTCTTTGAAACTTGAAACAATAAAGTAGTTCCAAGTTCTATATCTATGGTTTTTTCCTATTGATGTAGCCCTAAGCAGAGACTGGCGCAAATCACTTTCATGGAAAGGGGTTGCCAAGCTTCCAAAAAACTACGAGTTTCCTGAAATCTCAGCACACATTTTTTCACCCAATCTTGATGACACTTTTAGGTAATGATCAGTACCCCAATCCCACTTGGCTCAGCAAATTTCGTTCTTCAAGGTTAAACCGTTCGTTGGTAGTAAGAGATTAAATTTTTAGGTTTCACTCTGTTTCTCCTATATGGATACATGTAGTTGGAACTCTAAATCAAACAGGGTTTGTGCTAGCTCTTTGAAACTTGACACAATAAAGTAGTTCAAAGTTGTATCTCTATGGCTTTTTTCCTATTGATGTAGCCCTAAGCAGAGACCGGCTCAAATCTCTTTCATGGAAAGGGGTTGCCAAGCTTCCAAAAAACTACGAGTTTCCTGAAATCTCAGCACACATTTTTTCACCCAATCTTGATGACACTTTCAGGCAATGATCAGTACCCCAATCCCACTTGGCTCACCAAATTTTGTTATTCCAGGTTAAACCGTTCGTTGGCAGTAACAGTTTTAATTTTTAGGTTTCACTCTGTTTTCTCCTATATGGATACATGTAGTTGGAACTCTAAATGAAACACGGTTTGTGCTAGCTCTTTGAAACTTGACACAATAAAGTAGTTCCAAGTTGTATCTCTATGGTTTGTTTCCTATTGATGTAGCCCTAAGCAGAGACCGGCGCAAATCACTTTCATGGAACAGGGTTGCCAAGTTTCCAAAAAAACTACGAGTTTCCTGAAAATTCAGCACACATTTTTTGACCCAATCTTGATGACACATTCAGGTAATGATCAGGAACCCAATCCCACTTGGCTCACCAAATTTCGTTCTTCTAGGTTAAACCGTTCGTTGGCAGTAACAGTTTTAATTTTTAGGTTTCACTCTGTTTTCTCCTATATGGATACATGTAGTTGGAACTCTTAATCAAACACGGTTTGTGCTAGCTCTTTGAAACTTGACACAATAAAGTAGTTCCAACTTCTATCTCTATGGTTTGTTTCCTATTGATGTAGCCCTAATCAGAGACTGGCGCAAATCACTTGCATGGAAAGGGGTTTCCAAGCTTCCAAAAAACTACGAGTTCCCTGAAATCTCAGCACACATTTTTTCACCCAATCTTGATGACACTTTCAGGTAATGATCAGGACCCCAATCCCACTTGGCTCCCCAAATTTCGTTCTTCTAGGTTAAAACATTCGTTGGCAGTAAGAGTTTTAATTTTTAGGTTTCACTCTGTTTTCTCCTATATGGATACGTGTAGTTAGAACTCTAAATCAAACACGGTTTGTGCTAGCTCTTTGAAACTTGACACAATAACGTAGTTCCAAGTTCTATCTCTATGGTTTGTTTCCTATTGATGTAGCCCTAAGCAGAGACTGGCGCAAATCACTTTCATGGAAAGGGGTGCCAAGCTTCCAAAATCTACGAATTTCCTGAAATCTCAGCACACATTTTTTCACAAAATCTTGATGACACTGTCAGGTAATGATCAGTATCCCAATCACACTTGGCTCACCAAATTTCCTTCTTCTAGGTTAAACCGTTCGTTGGCAGTAACAGTTTTAATTTTTAGGTTTCACTGTTTTCTCCTATATGTATACATGTAGTTGGAACTCTAAATCAAACACGGTTTGTGCTAGCTCGTTGATACTTGACACAATTAAGTAGTTCCAAGTTGTATCTCTATGGCTTTTTTCCTATTGATGTAGCCCTAAGCAGAGACCGGCGCAAATCACTTTCATGGAAAGGGGTTGCCAAGCTTCCAAAACACTACGAGTTTCCTCACATCTCAGCACACATTTTTTCACCCAATCTTGATGACACTTTCCGGTAATGATCAGTACCCCAATCCCAATTGGCTCCCCAAATTTTGTTATTCCAGGTTAAACCGTTCGTTGGCAGTAACAGTTTTAATTTTAGGTTTCACTCTGTTTTCTCCTATATGGATACATGTAGTTGGAACTCTAAATCAAACACGGTTTGTGCTAGCTCTTTGAAACTTGACACAATAAAGTAGTTCCATGTTCTATCTCTATGGTTTGTTTCCTATTGATGTAGCACTAAGCAGAGACTGGCGCAAATCAGTTTCATGGAAAGGGGTTGCCAACCTTCCAAAAACTACGAGTTTCCTGAAATCTCAGCACACACTTTTTCAACCAAACTTGATGACACTTTCAGGTAATGATCAGAACCCCAATCCAACTTGGCTCCTCCAATTTCATTCTTCTAGGTTTTACCGTTCGTTGGCAGTAACAGTTTGAATTTTTAGGTTTCACTCTGTTTTCTCCTATATGGATACATGTAGTTGGAACTTTAAATCAAACACGGTTTGTGCTAGCTCTTTGAAACTTGACACAATAAAGTAGTTCCAAGTTGTATCAATATGGCTTGTTTCCTATTGATGTAGCCCTAAGCAGAGACCGGCGCAAATCACTTTCATGGAAAGGGGTTGCCAAGCTTCCAAAAAACTACGAGTTTCCTGAGTCTCAGCACACATTTTTTCACAAAATCTTGATGACACTTTCAGGTAATGATCAGTACCCCAATCCCACTTGGCTCACCAAATTTTGTTCTTCTAGGTTAAACCGTTCATTGGCAGTAACAGTTTTAAATTTTAGGTTTCACTCTGTTTTCTCCTATATGGACACTTGTAGTTGGAACTCTAAATCAAACACGGTTTGTGCTAGCTCTTTGAAACTTGAAACAATAAAGTAGTTCCAAGTTCTATATCTATGGTTTTTTCCTATTGATGTAGCCCTAAGCAGAGACTGGCGCAAATCACTTTCATGGAAAGGGGTTGCCAAGCTTCCAAAAAACTACGAGTTTCCTGAAATCTCAGCACACATTTTTTTACCCAATCTTGATGACACTTTTAGGTAATGATCAGTACCCCAATCCCACTTGGCTCAGCAAATTTCGTTCTTCAAGGTTAAACCGTTCGTTGGTAGTAAGAGATTAAATTTTTAGGTTTCACTCTGTTTCTCCTATATGGATACATGTAGTTGGAACTCTAAATCAAACAGGGTTTGTGCTAGCTCTTTCCAACTTGACACAATAAAGTAGTTCAAAGTTGTATCTCTATGGCTTTTTTCCTATTAATGTAGCCCTAAGCAGAGACCGGCTCAAATCTCTTTCATGGAAAGGGGTTGCCAAGCTTCCAAAAAACTACGAGTTTCCTGAAATCTCAGCACACATTTTTTCACCCAATCTTGATGACACTTTCAGGCAATGATCAGTACCCCAATCCCACTTGGCTCACCAAATTTTGTTATTCCAGGTTAAACCGTTCGTTGGCAGTAACAGTTTTAATTTTTAGGTTTCACTCTGTTTTCTCCTATATGGATACATGTAGTTGGAACTCTAAATGAAACACGGTTTGTGCTAGCTATTTGAAACTTGACACAATAAAGTAGTTCCAAGTTGTATCTCTATGGTTTGTTTCCTATTGATGTAGCCCTAAGCAGAGACCGGCGCAAATCACTTTCATGGAACAGGGTTGCCAAGTTTCCAAAAAAACTACGAGTTTCCTGAAAATTCAGCACACATTTTTTGACCCAATCTTGATGACACATTCAGGTAATGATCAGGACCCCAATCCCACTTGGCTCACCAAATTTCGTTCTTCTAGGTTAAACCGTTCGTTGGCAGTAACAGTTTTAATTTTTAGGTTTCACTCTGTTTTCTCCTATATGGATACATGTAGTTGGAACTCTTAATCAAACACGGTTTGTGCTAGCTCTTTGAAACTTGACACAATAAAGTAGTTCCAACTTCTATCTCTATGGTTTGTTTCCTATTGATGTAGCCCTAATCAGAGACTGGCGCAAATCACTTGCATGGAAAGGGGTTTCCAATCTTCCAAAAAACTACGAGTTTCCTGAAATCTCAGCAAACATTTTTTCACCCAATCTTGATGACACTTTCAGGTAATGATCAGTACCCCAATCCCACTTGGCTCACCAAATTTCGTTCTTCAAGGTTAAACCGTTAGTCGGTAGTAACAGTTTTAATTTTTAGGTTTCACTCTGTTTTCTCTTATATGGATACATGTAATGGGAACTCTAAATCAAACACGGTTTGTGCTAGCTCTTTGAAACTTGACACAATAAAGTAGTTCCAAGTTCTATCTCTATGGTTTGTTTCCTATTGATGTAGCCCTAATCAGAGACCAGCACAAATCACTTTCAAGGAAAGGGGTTGCCAAGCTTCCAAAAAACTACGAGTTTCCTGAAATCTCAGCACACATTTTTTCACCCAATCTTGATGACACTTACAGGTAATGATCAGTACCCCAATGCCACTTGGCTCACCAAATTTCGTTCTTCAAGATTAAACCGTTCGTTGGTAGTAAGAGATTTAATTTTTAGGTTTCACTCTGTTTCTCCTATATGGATACATGTAGTTGGAACTCTAAATCAAACAGGGTTTGTGCTAGCTCTTTGAAACTTGACACAATAAAGTAGTTCCAAGTCCTATCTCTATGGTTTGTCTCCTATTGATGTAGCCCTAAGCAGAGACTGGCGCAAATCACTTTCATGGAAAGGAGTTGCCAAGCTTCCAAAAAACTACGAGTTTCCTGAAATCTCAGCACACATTTTTTCACCCAATCTTGATGACACTTTCAGGTAATGATCAGTACCCCAGTGCCATTGGCTCACCAAATTTCGTTCTTCTAGGTTAAACCGTTCGTTGGCAGTAGTAGTTTTAATTTTTAGGTTTCACTCTGTTTTCTCCTACATGGATACATGTAGTTGGAACTCTAAATCAAACACGGTTTTTGCTAGCTCTTTCAAACTTGACACAATAACGTAGTTCCATATTCTATCTCTATGGTTTGTTTCCTATTGATGTAGCCCTAAGCAGAGACTGGCGCAAATCACTTTCATGGAAAGGGGTGCCAAGCTTCCAAAATCTACGAGTTTCTTCACATCTCAGCACACATTTTTTCACCCAATCTTGATTACACATTCAGGTCATGATCAGTACCCCAATCCCACTTGGCTCACCAAATTTCCTTCTTCTAGGTTAAACTGTTCGTTGGCAGTAACAGTTTTAATTTTTAGGTTTCACTCTGTTTTCTCCTATATGGATACATGTAGTTGGAACTCTAAATCAAACACGGTTTGTGCTAGCTCTTTGAAACTTGACACAATAACGTAGTTCCAAGTTCTGTCTCTATGGTTTGTTTCCTATTGATGTAGCCCTAAGCAGAGACTGGCGCAAATCACTTTCATGGAAAGGGGTTTCCAAGCTTCCAAAAAACTACGAGTTTCCTGAAATCTCAGCACACATTTTTTCACCCAATCTTGATGACACTTTCAGGTAATGATCAGTACCCCAATCCCACTTGGCTCACCAAATTTCGTTTTTCAAGGTTAAACCGTTCGTTGGTAGTAACAGTTTTAATTTTTAGGTTTCACTCTGTTTCTCCTATATGGATACATGTAGTTGGAAATCTAAATCAAACAGGGTTTCTGCTAGCTCTTTGAAAGTTGACACAATAAAGTAGTTCCAAGTTCTATCTCTATGGTTTGTTTCCTATTGATGTAGCCCTAAGCAGAGACTGGCGCAAATCACTTTCATGGAAAGGGGTTGCCAAGCTTCCAAAAAACTACGAGTTTCCTGAAATCTCAGCACACATTTTTTCACCCAATCTTGATGACACTTTCAGGTAATGATCAGTACCCCAATCACACTTGGCTCACCAAATTTTGTTCTTCTAGGTTAAACCGTTCGTTGGCAGTCACAGTTTTAATTTTTAGGTTTCACTGTTTTCTCCTATATGGATACATGTAGTTGGATCTCTAAATCAAACATGGTTTGTAGAATCTCTTTGACACTTGACTCAATAAAGTAGTTCCAAGTCCTATCTCTATGGTTTGTCTCCTATTGATGTAGCCCTAAGCAGAGACTGGCGCAAATCACTTTCATTGAAAGGGGTTGCCAAGCTTCCAAAAAACTACGAGTTTCCTCACATCTCAGCACACATTTTTTCACCCAATCTTGATTACACATTCAGGTCATGATCAGTACCCCAATCCCACTTGGCTCACCAAATTTCCTTCTTCTAGGTTAAACTGTTCGTTGGCATTAACAGTTTTAATTTTTAGGTTTCACTGTTTTCTCCTATATGGATACTTGTAGTTGGAACTCTAAATCAAACACGGTTTGTGCTAGCTCTTTGAAACTTGACACAATAAAGTAGTTCCAAGTTGTATCTCTATGGCTTGTTTCCTATTGATGTAGCTCTAAGCAGAGACCGGCGCAAATCACTTTCATGGAAAGGGGTTGCCAAGCTTCCAAAAAACTATGAGTTTCCTGAGTCTCAGCACACATTTTTTCACAAAATCTTGATGACACTTTCAGGTAATGATCAGTACCCCAATCCCACTTGGCTCACCAAGTTTTGTTCTTATAGGTTAAACCGTTCGTTGGCAGTAACAGTTTTAATTTTTAGGTTTCACTCTGTTTTCTCCTATATGGATACATGTAGTTGGAACTCTAAATCAAACACGGTTTGTGCTAGCTCTTTGAAACTTGACACAATAAAGTAGTTCCAAGTTGTATCTCTATGGCTTTTTTCCTATTGATGTAGCCCTAAGCAGAGACCAGCGCAAATCACTTTCATGGAAAGGGGTTGCCAACCTTCCAAAAACTACGAGTTTCCTGAAATCTGAGCACACATTTTTTCATCCAAACTTGATGACACTTTCAGGTAATGATCAGAACAGCAATCCCACTTGGCTCCTCAAATTTCATTCTTCTAGGTTAAACCGTTCGTTGGCAGTAACAGTTATAATTTTTAGGTTTCACTCCATTTATTCCTATATGGATACATTCGTTGGAACTCTAAATCAAACACGGTTTGTGCTAGCTCTTTGAAACTTGATACAATAAAGTAGTTCCAAGTTGTATATCTATGACTTGTTTCCTATTGATGTAGTCCTAAGCAGAGACCGGCTCAAATCACTTTCATGGAAAGGGGTTGCCAAGCTTCCAAAAAACTACGAGTTTCCTGAAATCTCAGCACACATTTTTTCACCCAATCTTGATGACACTTTCAGGTGAAGATCAGTACCCCAATCCCACTTGGCTCCCCGAAAATCGTTCTTCTAGGTTAAACCATTCGTTGGCAGTAACATTTTTATTTTTTAGGTTTCACTCTGTTTTCTCCTATATGGATACTTGTAGTTGGAACTCTAAATCAAACACGGTTTGTGCTAGCTCTTTGAAACTTGACACAATAACGTAGTTCCAAGTTGTATCTCTATGGCTTGTTTCCTATTGATGTAGCTCTAAGCAGAGACCGGCGCAAATCACTTTCATGGAAAGGGGTTGCCAAGCTTCCAAAAAACTACGAGTTTCCTGAGTCTCAGCACACATTTTTTCACAAAATGTTGATGACACTTTCAGGTAATGATCAGTACCCCAATCCCACTTGGCTCACCAACTATTGTTCTTCTAGGTTAAACCGTTCGTTGGCAGTAACAGTTTTAATTTTTAGGTTTCACTCTGTTTTCTCCTATATGGATACATGTAGTTGGAACTCTAAATCAAACACGGTTTGTGCTAGCTCTTTGAAACTTGACACAATAAAGTAGTTCCAAGTTCTATATCTATGGTTTTTTCCTATTGATGTAGCCCTAAACCGAGACTGGCGCAAATCACTTTCATGGAAAAAGGTTGCCAAGCTTCCAAAAAACTACGAGTTTCCTGAAATCTCAGCACACATTTTTTCACCCAATCTTGATGACACTTTCAGGTAATGATCAGTACCCTAATCCCGTTGGCTAACAAAATTTTATTCTTCAAGGTTAAACCGTTCGTTGGCAGTAACAGTTTTAATTTTTAGGTTTCACTCTGTTTTCTGCTATATGGATACATGTAGTTGGAACTCTTAATCAAACACGGTGTGTGCTAGCTCTTTGAAACTTGACACAATAAAGTAGTTCCAAGTTCTATCTCTATGGTTTGTTTCCTATTGATGTAGCCCTAAGCAGAGACTGGCAGAAATCACTTGCATGGAAAGGGGTTTCCAAGCTTCCAAAAAACTACGAGTTTCCTGAAATCTCTGCAAACATTTTTTCACCCAATCTTGATGACACTTTCAGGTAATGATCAGTACCCCAATCCCACTTGGCTCACCAAATTTCGTTCTTCAAGGTTTAACCGTTAGTCGGTAGTAACAGTTTTAATTTTTAGGTTTCACTCTGTTTTCTCCTATATGGATACATGTAGTTGGAACTCTATATCAAACACGGTTTGTGCTAGCTCTTTGAAACTTGACACAATAAAGTAGTTCCAAGTTCTATCTCTATGGTTTGTTTCCTATTGATGTAGCACTAATCAGAGACCAGCACAAATCACTTTCATGGAAAGGGGTTGCCAAGCTTCCAAAAAACTACGAGTTTCCTGAAATCTCAGCACACATTTTTTCACCCAAACTTGATGACACTTATAGGTAATGATCAGTACCCCAGTGCCACTTGGCTCACCAAATTTCGTTCTTCTAGGTTAAACCGTTCATTGGCAGTAACAGTTTAAATTTTTAGATTTCACTCTGTTTTCTCCTATATGGATACATGTAATTGGAACTCTAAATCAAACACGGTTTGTGCTAGCTCTTTGAAACATGACACAATAAAGTATTTCCAAGTTCTATCTCTATGGTTTGTCGCCTATTGATGTAGCCCTAAGCAGAGACTGGCGCAAATCACTTTCATGGAAAGGGGTTGCCAAGCTTCCAAAAAACTACGAGTTTCCTGAAATCTCAGCACACATTTTTTCACCCAATCTTGATGACACTTTCAGGTGAAGATCAGTACCCCAATCCCACTTGGCTCCCCGAAAATCGTTCTTCTAGGTTAAACCGTTCGTTGGCAGTAACATTTTAATTTTTAGGTTTCACTCTGTTTTCTCCTATATGGATACTTGTAGTTGGAACTCTAAATCAAACACGGTTTGTGCTAGCTCTTTGAAACTTGACACAATAAAGTAGTTCCAATTCCTATCTCTATGGCTTGTTTCCTATTGATGTAGCCCTAAGCAGAGACCGGCACAAATCACTTTCATGGAAAGGGGTTGCCAAGCTTCCAAAAAACTACGAGTTTCCTGAAATCTCAGCACACATTTTTTCACCCAATCTTGATGACACTTTCAGGTAATGATCAGTACCCCAATCCCACTTGGCTCCCCGAATTTCGTTCTTCAAGTTTAAACCGTTCGTTGGTAGTAACAGATTTAATTTTTAGGTTTCACTCTCTTTCTCCTATATGGATACATGTAGTTGGAACTCTAAATCAAACAGGGTTTGTGCTAGCTCTTTGAAACTTGACACAATAAAGTAGTTCCAAGTTGTATCTCTATGGCGTTTTTCCTATTGATGTAGCCCTAAGCAGAGACCGGCGCAAATCACTTTCATTGAAAGGGGTTGGCAAGCTTCCAAAAAAACTACGAGTTTCCTGAAATCTCAGCACACATTTTTTGACCCAATCTTTATGACACATTCAGGAAATGATCAGTACCCCAATCCCACTTGGCTCCCAAAATTTCGTTCTTCTAGGTTAAACCGTTCGTTGGCAGTAACAGTTTTAATTTTTAAGTTTCACTCTGTTTTCTCCTATATGGATACATGTAGTTGGAACTCTAAATCAAACACGGTTTGTGCTAGCTCTTTGAAACTTGACAAAATAAAGTAGTTCCATGTTCTATCTCTATGGTTTGTTTCATATTGATGTAGCCCTAAGTAGACTCTGCCGCAAATCACTTTCATGGAAAGGGGTGCCAAGCTTCCAAAATCTACGACTTTCCTGAAATCTCAGCACACATTTTTTCACCCAATCTTGATGAAACTTTCAGGTAATGATCAGTACCCCATTCCACTTGGTTCACCAAATTTCGTTCTTCTAGGTTAAACCGTTCGTTGGCAGTAACAGTTATAATTTTTAGGTTTCACTGTTTTCTCCTATATGGATACATGTAGTTGGAACTCTAAATCAAACACGGTTTGTGCTAGCTCTTTGAAACTTGACACAATGAAGTAGTTCCAAGTCCTATCTCTATGGTTTGTCTCCTATTGATGTAGCCCTAAGCAGAGACTGGCGCAAATCACTTTCATGGAAAGGGGTTGCCAAGCTTCCAAAAAACTACGAGTTTCCTGAAATCTCAGCACACATTTTTTCACCCAATCTTGATGACACTTTCAGGTAATGATCAGTACCCCAATCCCACTTGGCTCCCCAAATTTCATTCTTTTGGTTAAACCATTCGTTGGCAGTAACAGTTTTAATTTTTAGGTTTCACTCTGTTTTCTCCTATATGGATACTTGTAGTTAGAACTCTAAATCAAACACGGTTTGTGCTAGCTCTTTGAAACTTGACAAAATAATGTAGTTCCAAGTTGTATCTCTATGGCTTTTTTCTTATTGATGTAGCCCTAAGCAGAGACCGGCGCAAATCACTTTCATGGAAAGGGGTTGCCAAGCTTCCAAAAAACTACGAGTTTCCTGAAATCTCAGCACACATTTTTTCACCCAATCTTGATGACACTTTCAGGTAATGATCAGTACCCCAATCCCACTTGGCTCCCCAAATTTCGTTCTTCTAGGTTAAATCGTTCGTTGGCAGTAACAGTTTTAATTTTTAGGTTTCACTCTGTTTTCTCCTATATGGATACATGTATATGGAACTCTAAATCAAACACGGTGTGTGCTAGCTCTTTGAAACTTGACACAATAAAGTAGTTCCAAGTTCTATCTCTATGGTTTGTTTCCTATTGATGTAGCCCTAAGCAGAGACTGGCGCAAATCACTTTCATGGAAAGGGGTGCCAAGCTTCCAAAATCTACGAGTTTCTTCACATCTCAGCACACATTTTTTCACCCAATCTTGATTACACATTCAGGTCATGATCAGTACCCCAATCCCACTTGGCTCACCAAATTTCCTTCTTCTAGGTTAAACTGTTCGTTGGCAGTAACAGTTTTAATTTTTAGGTTTCACTCTGTTTTCTCCTATATGGATACATGTAGTTGGAACTCTAAATCAAACACGGTTTGTGCTAGCTCTTTGAAACTTGACACAATAACGTAGTTCCAAGTTCTGTCTCTATGGTTTGTTTCCTATTGATGTAGCCCTAAGCAGAGACTGGCGCAAATCACTTTCATGGAAAGGGGTTTCCAAGCTTCCAAAAAACTACGAGTTTCCTGAAATCTCAGCACACATTTTTTCACCCAATCTTGATGACACTTTCAGGTAATGATCAGTACCCCAATCCCACTTGGCTCACCAAATTTCGTTTTTCAAGGTTAAACCGTTCGTTGGTAGTAACAGTTTTAATTTTTAGGTTTCACTCTGTTTCTCCTATATGGATACATGTAGTTGGAAATCTAAATCAAACAGGGTTTGTGCTAGCTCTTTGAAAGTTGACACAATAAAGTAGTTCCAAGTTCTATCTCTATGGTTTGTTTCCTATTGATGTAGCCCTAAGCAGAGACTGGCGCAAATCACTTTCATGGAAAGGGGTTGCCAAGCTTCCAAAAAACTACGAGTTTCCTGAAATCTCAGCACACATTTTTTCACCCAATCTTGATGACACTTTCAGGTAATGATCAGTACCCCAATCACACTTGGCTCACCAAATTTTGTTCTTCTAGGTTAAACCGTTCGTTGGCAGTCACAGTTTTAATTTTTAGGTTTCACTGTTTTCTCCTATATGGATACATGTAGTTGGATCTCTAAATCAAACATGGTTTGTAGAATCTCTTTGACACTTGACTCAATAAAGTAGTTCCAAGTCCTATCTCTATGGTTTGTCTCCTATTGATGTAGCCCTAAGCAGAGACTGGCGCAAATCACTTTCATTGAAAGGGGTTGCCAAGCTTCCAAAAAACTACGAGTTTCCTCACATCTCAGCACACATTTTTTCACCCAATCTTGATTACACATTCAGGTCATGATCAGTACCCCAATCCCACTTGGCTCACCAAATTTCCTTCTTCTAGGTTAAACTGTTCGTTGGCAGTAACAGTTTTAATTTTTAGGTTTCACTGTTTTCTCCTATATGGATACTTGTAGTTGGAACTCTAAATCAAACACGGTTTGTGCAAGCTCTTTGAAACTTGACACAATAAAGTAGTTCCAAGTTGTATCTCTATGGCTTGTTTCCTATTGATGTAGCTCTAAGCAGAGACCGGCGCAAATCACTTTCATGGAAAGGGGTTGCCAAGCTTCCAAAAAACTATGAGTTTCCTGAGTCTCAGCACACATTTTTTCACAAAATCTTGATGACACTTTCAGGTAATGATCAGTACCCCAATCCCACTTGGCTCACCAAGTTTTGTTCTTATAGGTTAAACCGTTCGTTGGCAGTAACAGTTTTAATTTTTAGGTTTCACTCTGTTTTCTCCTATATGGATACATGTAGTTGGAACTCTAAATCAAACACGGTTTGTGCTAGCTCTTTGAAACTTGACACAATAAAGTAGTTCCAAGTTGTATCTCTATGGCTTTTTTCCTATTGATGTAGCCCTAAGCAGAGACCAGCGCAAATCACTTTCATGGAAAGGGGTTGCCAACCTTCCAAAAACTACGAGTTTCCTGAAATCTCAGCACACATTTTTTCATCCAAACTTGATGACACTTTCAGGTAATGATCAGAACAGCAATCCCACTTGGCTCCTCAAATTTCATTCTTCTAGGTTAAACCGTTCGTTGGCAGTAACAGTTATAATTTTTAGGTTTCACTCCATTTATTCCTATATGGATACATTCGTTGGAACTCTAAATCAAACACGGTTTGTGCTAGCTCTTTGAAACTTGATACAATAAAGTAGTTCCAAGTTGTATATCTATGACTTGTTTCCTATTGATGTAGTCCTAAGCAGAGACCGGCTCAAATCACTTTCATGGAAAGGGGTTGCCAAGCTTCCAAAAAACTACGAGTTTCCTGAAATCTCAGCACACATTTTTTCACCCAATCTTGATGACACTTTCAGGTGAAGATCAGTACCCCAATCCCACTTGGCTCCCCGAAAATCGTTCTTCTAGGTTAAACCATTCGTTGGCAGTAACATTTTTATTTTTTAGGTTTCACTCTGTTTTCTCCTATATGGATACTTGTAGTTGGAACTCTAAATCAAACACGGTTTGTGCTAGCTCTTTGAAACTTGACACAATAACGTAGTTCCAAGTTGTATCTCTATGGCTTGTTTTATATTGATGTAGCTCTAAGCAGAGACCGGCGCAAATCACTTTCATGGAAAGGGGTTGCCAAGCTTCCAAAAAACTACGAGTTTCCTGAGTCTCAGCACACATTTTTTCACAAAATGTTGATGACACTTTCAGGTAATGATCAGTACCCCAATCCCACTTGGCTCACCAACTATTGTTCTTCTAGGTTAAACCGTTCGTTGGCAGTAACAGTTTTAATTTTTAGGTTTCACTCTGTTTTCTCCTATATGGATACATGTAGTTGGAACTCTAAATCAAACACGGTTTGTGCTAGCTCTTTGAAACTTGACACAATAAAGTAGTTCCAAGTTCTATATCTATGGTTTTTTCCTATTGATGTAGCCCTAAACCGAGACTGGCGCAAATCACTTTCATGGAAAAAGGTTGCCAAGCTTCCAAAAAACTACGAGTTTCCTGAAATCTCAGCACACATTTTTTCACCCAATCTTGATGACACTTTCAGGTAATGATCAGTACCCTAATCCCGTTGGCTAACCAAATTTTATTCTTCAAGGTTAAACCGTTCGTTGGCAGTAACAGTTTTAATTTTTAGGTTTCACTCTGTTTTCTGCTATATGGATACATGTAGTTGGAACTCTTAATCAAACACGGTGTGTGCTAGCTCTTTGAAACTTGACACAATAAAGTAGTTCCAAGTTCTATCTCTATGGTTTGTTTCCTATTGATGTAGCCCTAAGCAGAGACTGGCAGAAATCACTTGCATGGAAAGGGGTTTCCAAGCTTCCAAAAAACTACGAGTTTCCTGAAATCTCTGCAAACATTTTTTCACCCAATCTTGATGACACTTTCAGGTAATGATCAGTACCCCAATCCCACTTGGCTCACCAAATTTCGTTCTTCAAGGTTTAACCGTTAGTCGGTAGTAACAGTTTTAATTTTTAGGTTTCACTCTGTTTTCTCCTATATGGATACATGTAGTTGGAACTCTATATCAAACACGGTTTGTGCTAGCTCTTTGAAACTTGACACAATAAAGTAGTTCCAAGTTCTATCTCTATGGTTTGTTTCCTATTGATGTAGCACTAATCAGAGACCAGCACAAATCACTTTCATGGAAAGGGGTTGCCAAGCTTCCAAAAAACTACGAGTTTCCTGAAATCTCAGCACACATTTTTTCACCCAAACTTGATGACACTTATAGGTAATGATCAGTACCCCAGTGCCACTTGGCTCACCAAATTTCGTTCTTCTAGGTTAAACCGTTCATTGGCAGTAACAGTTTAAATTTTTAGATTTCACTCTGTTTTCTCCTATATGGATACATGTAATTGGAACTCTAAATCAAACACGGTTTGTGCTAGCTCTTTGAAACATGACACAATAAAGTATTTCCAAGTTCTATCTCTATGGTTTGTCGCCTATTGATGTAGCCCTAAGCAGAGACTGGCGCAAATCACTTTCATGGAAAGGGGTTGCCAAGCTTCCAAAAAACTACGAGTTTCCTGAAATCTCAGCACACATTTTTTCACCCAATCTTGATGACACTTTCAGGTGAAGATCAGTACCCCAATCCCACTTGGCTCCCCGAAAATCGTTCTTCTAGGTTAAACCGTTCGTTGGCAGTAACATTTTAATTTTTAGGTTTCACTCTGTTTTCTCCTATATGGATACTTGTAGTTGGAACTCTAAATCAAACACGGTTTGTGCTAGCTCTTTGAAACTTGACACAATAAAGTAGTTCCAATTCCTATCTCTATGGCTTGTTTCCTATTGATGTAGCCCTAAGCAGAGACCGGCACAAATCACTTTCATGGAAAGGGGTTGGCAAGCTTCCAAAAAAACTACGAATTTCCTGAAATCTCAGCACACATTTTTTGACCCAATCTTTATGACACATTCAGGAAATGATCAGTACCCCAATCCCACTTGGCTCCCAAAATTTCGTTCTTCTAGGTTAAACCGTTCGTTGGCAGTAACAGTTTTAATTTTTAAGTTTCACTCTGTTTTCTCCTATATGGATACATGTAGTTGGAACTCTAAATCAAACACGGTTTGTGCTAGCTCTTTGAAACTTGACAAAATAAAGTAGTTCCATGTTCTATCTCTATGGTTTGTTTCATATTGATGTAGCCCTAAGTAGACTCTGCCGCAAATCACTTTCATGGAAAGGGGTGCCAAGCTTCCAAAATCTACGACTTTCCTGAAATCTCAGCACACATTTTTTCACCCAATCTTGATGAAACTTTCAGGTAATGATCAGTACCCCATTCCACTTGGTTCACCAAATTTCGTTCTTCTAGGTTAAACCGTTCGTTGGCAGTAACAGTTATAATTTTTAGGTTTCACTGTTTTCTCCTATATGGATACATGTAGTTGGAACTCTAAATCAAACACGGTTTGTGCTAGCTCTTTGAAACTTGACACAATGAAGTAGTTCCAAGTCCTATCTCTATGGTTTGTCTCCTATTGATGTAGCCCTAAGCAGAGACTGGCGCAAATCACTTTCATGGAAAGGGGTTGCCAAGCTTCCAAAAAACTACGAGTTTCCTGAAATCTCAGCACACATTTTTTCACCCAATCTTGATGACACTTTCAGATAATGATCAGTACCCCAATCCCACTTGGCTCCCCAAATTTCGTTCTTTTGGTTAAACCATTCGTTGGCAGTAACAGTTTTAATTTTTAGGTTTCACTCTGTTTTCTCCTATATGGATACTTGTAATTAGAACTCTAAATCAAACACGGTTTGTGCTAGCTCTTTGAAACTTGACAAAATAATGTAGTTCCAAGTTGTATCTCTATGGCTTTTTTCTTATTGATGTAGCCCTAAGCAGAGACCGGCGCAAATCACTTTCATGGAAAGGGGTTGCCAAGCTTCCAAAAAACTACGAGTTTCCTGAAATCTCAGCACACATTTTTTCACCCAATCTTGATGACACTTTCAGGTAATGATCAGTACCCCAATCCCACTTGGCTCCCCAAATTTCGTTCTTCTAGGTTAAATCGTTCGTTGGCAGTAACAGTTTTAATTTTTAGGTTTCACTCTGTTTTCTCCTATATGGATACATGTATATGGAACTCTAAATCAAACACGGTGTGTGCTAGCTCTTTGAAACTTGACACAATAAAGTAGTTCCAAGTTCTATCTCTATGGTTTGTTTCCTATTGATGTAGCACTAACCAGAGACTGGCGCAAATCACTTTCATGGAAAGGGGTGGCCAACCTTCCAAAAACTACGAGTTTCCTGAAATCTCAGCACACATTTTTTCATTCAAACTTGATGACACTTTCAGGTAATGATCAGAACCACAATCCCACTTGGCTCCTAAAATTTCATTTTTCTAGGTTAAACCGTTCGTTGGCAGTAACAGTTTTAATTTTTAGGTTTCACTCTGTTTTCTCCTATATGGATACATGTAGTTGGAACTCTAAATCAAACACGGTTTGTGCTAGCTCTTTGAAACTTGACACAATAAAGTAGTTCTAAGTTCTATCTCTATGGCTTGTTTCCTATTGATGTAGCCCTAAGCAAAGCCCGGCACAAATCACTTTCATGGAAAGGGGTTGCCAACCTTCCAAAAAACTACGAGTGTTCTGAAATCTCAGCACACACTTTTTCACCCAATCTTGATGACACTTACAGGTAATGATCAGTACCCCAGTGCCACTTGGCTTACCAAATTTCGTTCTTCTAGGTTTAACTGTTCATTGGCAGTAACAGTTTTAATTTTTAGGTTTCACTCTGTTTTATCCTATATGGATACATGTAGTTGGAACTCTAAATCAAACATGGTTTGTGCTAGCTCCTTGAAACTTGACACAATAAAGTATTTCCAAGTTCTATCTCTATGGTTTGTCTCCTATTGATGTACCCCTAAGCAGATACTGGCACAAATCACTTTCATGGAAAAGGGTTGCCAAGCTTCCAAAAAAACTACGAGTTTCCTGAAATCTCAGCACACATTTTTTCACCCAATCTTGATGACACTTTCAGGTAATGATCAGTACCCCAATCCCACTTGGCTCCCCAAATTTCGTTCTTTTGGTTAAACCATTCGTTGGCAGTAACAGTTTTAATTTTTAGGTTTCACTCTGTTTTCTCCTATATGGATACTTGTAGTTAGAACTCTAAATCAAACACGGTTTGTGCTAGCTCTTTGAAACTTGACAAAATAAAGTAGTTCCAAGTTGTATCTCTATGGCTTGTTTCTTATTGATGTAGCCCTAAGCAGAGACCGGCGCAAATCACTTTCATGGAAAGGGGTTGCCAAGCTTCCAAAAAACTACGAGTTTCCTGAAATCTCAGCACACATTTTTTCACAAAATCTTGATGACACATTCAGGTAATGATCAGTACCCCAATCCCACTTGGCTCACCAAATTCTGTTCTTCTAGGTTAAACCGTTCGTTGGCATTAACAGTTTTAATTTTTAGGTTTCACTCTGTTTTCTCCTATATGGATACAAGTATTTGGAACTCTAAATCAAACACGGTTTGTGCTACCTCTTTGAAACTTGACACAGTAAAGTAGTTCCAAGTCCTATTTCTATGGTTTGTCTCCTATTGATGTAGCCCTAAGCAGAGACTGGCGCAAATCACTTTCATGGAAAGGAGTTGCCAAGCTTCCAAAAAACTACGAGTTTCCTGAAATCTCAGCACACATTTTTTCACCCAATCTTAATGACACTTTCAGGTAATGATCAGTACCCCAGTGCCACTTGGCTCACCAAATTTCCTTCTTCTAGGTTAAACCGTTCGTTGGCAGTAACAGTTTTAATTTTTAGGATTCACTCTGTTTTCTCCTACATGGATACATGTAGTTGGAACTCTAAATCAAACACGGTTTCTGCTAGCTGTTTCAAACTTGACACAATAACGTAGTTCCATGTTCTATCTCTATGGTTTGTTTCCTATTGATGTAGCCCTAAGCAGAGACTGGCACAAATCACTTTCATGGAAAGGGGTGCCAAGCTTCCAAAATCTACGAGTTTCCTGAAATCCCAGCACACATTTTTTCACCCAATCTTGATGAAACTTTCAGGTAATGATCAGTACGCCAATCTCACGTGGCTCACCAAATTTCGTTCTTCTAGGTTAAACCGTTCGTTGGCAGTAACAGTTTTAATTTTTAGGTTTCACTGTTTTCTCCTATATGGATACATGTAGTTGGAACTCTAAGTCAAACACGGTTTGTGCTAGCTCTTAGAAACTTGACACAATAAATTAGTTCCAAGTCCTATCTCTATGGTTTGTCTCCTATTGATGTAGCCCTAAGCAGAGACTGGCGCACATCACTTTCATGGAAAGGGGTTGGCCAGCTTCCAAAAAACTACGAGTTTCTTGAAATCTCAGCACACATTTTTTCACTCAAACTTGATGACACTTTCAGGTAATGATCAGTACCCCAATCTCACTTGGCTCCCCAAATTTTGTTCTTTTAGGTTAAACATTCATTGGCATTAACAGTTTTAATTTTTAGGTTTCACTCTGTTTCTCCTATATGGATACATGTAGTTGGAAATCTAAATCAAACAGGGTTTGTGCTAGCTCTTTCAAACTTGACACAATAAAGAGGTTCCATGTTCTATCTCTATGGTTTGTTTCCTATTGATGTAGCCCTAAGTAGAGTCTGGCGCAAATCACTTTCATGGAAAGGGGTGGAAGCTTCCAAAATCTACGACTTTCCTGAAATCTCAGCTCACATTTTTTCACAAAATCTTGATTGCACTTTCAGGTAATGATCAGTACCCCAATCCCACTTGGCTCACCAAATTTCGTTCTTCTAGGTTAAACCGTTCGTTGGCAGTAACAGTTATAATTTTTAGGTTTCACTATTTTCTCCTATATGGATACATGTAGTTGGAACTCTAAATCAAACACGGTTTGTGCAAGCTTTTTGAAACTTGACACAATAAAGTAGTTCCAAGTACTATCTCTATGGTTTGTCTCCTATTGATGTAGCCCTAAGCAGAGACTGGCGCAAATCACTTTCATGGAAAAGGGTTGCCAAGCTTCCAAAAAACTACGAGTTTCCTGAAATCTCAGCACACATTTTTTCACCCAATCTTGATGACACTTTCAGGTAATGATCAGTACCCCAATCCCACTTGGCTCCCCAATTTTCGTTCTTCTAGGTTAAACCGTTCGTTGGCAGTACCAGTTTTAATTTTTAGGTTTCACTCTGTTTTCTCCTATATGGATACATGTATTTGGAACTCTAAATCAAACACGGTTTGTGCTAGTTCTGTGAAACTTGACACAATAAAGTAGTTCCAAGTTCTATCTCTATGGTTTGTTTTCTATTGATGTAGCCCTAAGCAGAGACTGGCACAATTCACTTTCATTGAAAGGGGTTTCCAAGCTTCCAAAAAACTACGAGTTTCCTGAAATCTCAGCACACATTTTTTCACCCAAACTTGATGACATTTTCAGGTAATGATCAGTACCCCAATCCCACTTGGCTCACCAAATTTTGTTTTTCTAGGTTAAACCGTTCCTTGGCAGTAACAGTTTTAATTTTTAGGTTTCACTCTGTTTTCTCCTATATGGATACATGTAGTTGGAACTCTAAATCAAACACGGTTTCTGCTAGCTCTTTGAAACTTGACACAATAAAGTAGTTCCAAGTTCTATCACTATGGCTTGTTTCCTATTGATGTAGCCCTAAGCAGAGCCCGGCACAAATCACTTTCATGGAAAGGGGGTGCCAACCTTCCAAAAAACTACGAGTTTCCTGAAATCTCAGCACACACTTTTTCACCCAATCTTGATGACACTTACAGGTAATGATCAGTACCCCAGTGCCACTTTGCTCACCAAATTTCGTTCTTCTAGGTTTAACTGTTCATTGGCAGTAACAGTTTTAATTTTTAGATTTCACTCTGTTTTCTCCTATATGGATACATGTAGTTGGAACTCTAAATCAAACACGGTTTGTGCTAGCTCTTTGAAACTTGACACAATAAAGTAGATCCAAGTACTATCTCTATGGTTTGTCTCCTATTAATGTAGCCCTAAGCAGAGACTGGCACAAATCTCTTTCATGGAAAGGGGTTGCCAAGCTTCCAAAAAACTACGAGTTTCCTGAAATCTCAGCACACATTTTTTCACCCAATCTTGATGACACTTTCAGGTAATGATCAGTACCCCAATCCCACTTGGCTCCCCTATTTTCGTTCTTCTAGGTTAAACCGTTCGTTGGCAGTAACAGTTATAAATTTTAGGTTTCACTCCGTTTTCTCCTATATGGATATATGTCGTTGGAACTCTAAATCAAACACGGTATGTGCTAACTCTTTGAAACTTGACACAATAAAGAAGTTCCAAGATGTATCTCTATGGCTTGTTTCCTATTGATGTAGCCCTAAGCAGAGACCGGCGCAAATCACTTTCATGGAAAAAAGTTGCCAAGCTTCAAAAAACTACGAGTTTTCTGAAATCTCAGCACACATTTTTTCACCCAATCTTGATGACACTTTCAGGTAATGATCAGTACCCCAATCCCACTTGGCTCACCGAATGTTGTTCTTCTAGGTTAAACCGTTCGTTGTCAGTAACAGTTTTAATTTTTAGGTTTCACTCTGTTTTCTCCTATATGGATACATGTAGTTGGAACTCTAAATCAAACACGGTTTGTGGTAGCTCTTTGAAACTTGACACAATAAAGTAGTTCCAAGTCCTATCTCTATGGTTTGTCTCCTATTGATGTAGCCCTAAGCAGAGACTGGCGCAAATCACTTTCATGGAAAGCAGTTGCCAAGCTTCTAAAAAACTACGAGTTTTCTGAAATCTCAGCACACATTTTTTCACCGATCTTGATGACACTTTCAGGTAATGATCAGTACCCCAATCCCACTTGGCTCACCAAATTTCGTTCTTCAAGGTTAAACCGTTCGTCGGTAGTAAAAGTTTTAATTTTTAGGTTTCACTCCCTTTTCTCCTATATGGATACATGTAGTTGGAACTCTCAATCAAACACGGTTTGTACTACCTCTTTGAAACTTGACACAATAAAGTAGGTCCAAGTTCTCTATCTATGGTTTGTTTCCTATTGATGTAGCCCTAAGCAGAGACCAGCACAAATCACTTTAATGGAAAGGGGTTGCCAACCTTCCAAAAAACTACGAGTTTCCTGAAATCTCAGCACACACTTTTTCACCCAATCTTGATGACACTTACAGGTAATGATCAGCACCCCAATCCCACTTGGCTCACCAAATTTCGTTCTTCTACGTTAAACCGTTCGTTGGCAGTAACAGTTTTAATTTTTAGGCTTCACTCTGTTTTCTCCTATATGGATACATGTAGTTGGAACTCTAAATCAGACACGGTTTGTGCTAGCTCTTTGAAACTTGACACAATAAAGTAGTTCCAAGTTCTATCTCTATGGTTTGTTTCCTATTGATGTAGCCCTAAGCAGAGACTGGAGCAAATCACTTTCATGGAAAAGGGTTGCCAAGCTTCCAAAAAACTACGAGTTTCCTGAAATCTCAGCACACATTTTTTCACCCAATCTTGATGACACTTTCAGGTAATGATCAGTAACCCAATCCCACTTGGCTCCCCAAATTTCGTTCTTCTAGGTTAAACCATTAGTTGGCAGTAACAGTTTTAATTTTTAGGTTTCACTCTGTTTTCTCCTATATGGATACTTGTAGTTGGAACTCTAAATCAAACACTGTTTGTGCTAGCTATTTCAAACTTGACAGAATAATGTAGTTCCATGTTCTATCTCTATGGTTTGTTTCCTATTGATGTACCCTAAGCAGAGACTGGCGCAAATCACTTTCATGGAAAGGGGTTGCCAAGCTTCCAAAAAACTACGAGTTTCCTGAAATCTCAGCACACATGTTTTCACCCAATCTTGATGACACTTTCAGGTAATGATCAGTACCCCAATCCCACTTGGCTCCCCAAATTTCGTTCTTTTAGGTTAAACAGTTCGTTGGCAGTAACAGTTTCAATTTTTAGGTTTCACTCTGTTTTCTCCTATATAGATACATATAGTTGGAACTCTAAATCAAACACGGTTTGGGCTAGCTCTTTGAAACTTGACACAATAAAGTAGTTCCAAATTGTATCTCTATGGCTTGTTTCCTATTGATGTAGCCCTAAGCAGAGACCGGTGCAAATCACTTTAATGAAAAGGGGTTGCCAAGCTTCCAAAAAACTACGAGTTTCCTGAAATCTCAGCACACATATTTTCACCCAATCTTGATGACACTTTCAGGTAATGATCACTAGCCCAATCCCACTTGGCTCCCCGAATTTCGTTCTTCTAGGTTAAACCGTTCGTTGGCAGTAACAGTTTTAATTTTTAGGTTTCACTCTGTTTTCTCCTATAGGGATACATGTAGTTGGAACTCTAAATCAAACACGGTTTCTGCTAGCTTTTTGAAACTTGACACAATAAAGTATTTCCAAGTTCTATCTCTATGGTTTGTCTCCTATTGATGTAGCCCTAAGCAGAGACTGGCGCAAATCACTTTCATAAAAAGGGGTTGCCAAGCTTCCCAAAACTACGAGTTTCCTGAAATCTCAGCACACATTTTTTCACCCAATCTTGATGACACTTTCAGGTAATGATCAGTACCCCAATCCCACTTGGCTCACCAAATTTCCTTCTTCTAGGTTAAACCATTCGTTGGCAGTAACAGTTTTAATTTTTAGGTTTCATTCTGTTTTCTCCTATATGGATACATGTAGTTGGAACTCTAAATCAAACACGGTTTGTGCTAGCTCTTTCAAACTTGACACAATAACGTGGTTCCAAGTTCTATCTCTATGGTTTGTTTCCTATTGATGTAGCCCTAAGCAGAGACTGGCGCAAATCACTTTCATGGAAAGGGGTTGCCAAGCTTCCAAAAAACTACGAGTTTCCTGAAATCTCAGCACACATTTTTTCACGCAATCATGATGACACTTTCAGGTAATGATCACTAGCCCAATCCCACTTGGCTCCACGAATTTCGTTCTTCTAGGTTAAACCGTTCGTTGGCAGTAACAGTTTTAATTTTTAGGTTTCACTCTGTTTTCTCCTATATGGATACATGTAGTTGGAACTCTAAATCAAACACTGTTTGTGCTAGCTCTTTCAAACTTGACACAATAAAGTAGTTCTATGTTCTATCTCTATGGTTTGTTTCCTATTGATGTAGCCCTAAGCAGAGACTGGCTCAAATCACTTTCATGGAAAGGGGTTGCCAAGCTTCCAAAAAACTACGAGTTTCCTGAAATCTCAGCACACATTTTTTCACCCAATCTTGATGAAACTTTCAGGTAATGATCAGTACGCCAATCCCATGTGGCTCACCAAATTTCGTTCTTCTAGGTTAAACCGTTCGTTGGCAGTAACAGTTATAATTTTTAGGTTTCACTGTTTTCTCCTATATGGATATATGTAGTTGGAACTCTAAGTCAAACACGGTTTGTGCTAGCTCTTTGAAACTTGACACAATAAAGTAGTTCCAAGTCCTATCTCTATGGTTTGTCTCCTATTGATGTAGCCCTAAGCAAAGACAGGCACAAATCACTTTCATGGAAAGGGGTTGGCAAGCTTCCAAAAAACTACGAGTTTCCTGAAATCTTAGCACACCTTTTTTCACCCAATCTTGATGACACTTTCAGGTAATGATCAATACCCCAATCCCACTTGGCTCCCCAAATTTCGTTCTTTTAGGTTAAACAGTTCGTTGGCAGTAACAGTTTAAATTTTTAGGTTTCACTCTGTTTTCTCCTATATGGATACATGTAGTTGGAACTCTAAATCAAACACGGTTTGGGCTAGCTCTTTGAAACTTGACACAATAAAGTAGTTCCAAGTTGTATCTCTATGGCTTGTTTCCTATTGATGTAGCCCTAAGCAGAGACCGGCGCAAATCACTTTCATGGAAAGGGGTTGCCAAGCTTCCAAAAAACTACGAGTTTCCTGAAATCTCAGCACATATTTTTTCACAATATCTTGATGACACTTTCAGGTAATGATCAGTACCCCAATCCCACTTGGCTCCCCGAATTTCGTTCTTCTAGTTTAAACAATTCGTTGGCAGTAACAGTTTTAATTTTTAGGTTTCACTCTGTTTTCTCCTATAGGGATACATGTAGTGGGAACTCTAAATCAAACACGGTTTGTGCTAGCTCTTTGAAACTTGACACAATAAAGTAGTTCCAAATTCTATCTCTACAGTTTGTTTCCTATTGATGTAGCACTAAGCAGAGACTGGCACAAATCACTTTCATGGAAATGGGTTGCCAAGCATCCAAAAAACTACGAATTTCCTGAAATCTCAGCACTCATTTTTTCACCCAATCTTCATGACACTTTCAGGTAATGATCAGTACCCCAATCCCAATTGGCTCACCAAATTTCCTTCTTCTAGGTTAAACCGTTCGTTGGCAGTCACAGTTTTAATTTTTAGGTTTCACTGTTTTCTCCTATATGGATACATGTAGTTGGAACTCTAAATCAAACACAGTTTGTGCTATCTCTTTGAAACTTGACACAATAAAGTAGTTCCAAGTCGTATCTCTGTGGTTTGTCTCTTATTGATGTAGCCCTAAGCAGAGACTGGCGAAAATCACTTTCATGGAAAAGGGTTGCCAAGCTTCCAAAAAACTACAAATTTCCTGAAATCTCACCACACATTTTTTCACCCAATCTTGATGACACTTTCAGGTAATGATCACTAGCCCAATCCCACTTGGCTCCCCGAATTTCCTTCTTCTAGGTTAAACCGTTCGTTGGCAGTTACAATTTTAATTTTTAGGTTTCACTCTGTTTTCTCCTATAGGGATACATGTAGTTGGAACTCTAAATCAAACAGGGTTTGTGCCAGCTTTTTGAAACTTGACACAATAAAGTATTTCCAAGTTCTATCTCTATGGTTTGTCTCCTATTGATGTAGCCCTAGGCAGAGACTGGCGCAAATCACTTTCATAAAAAGGGGTTGCCAAGCTTCCAAAAAACTACGAGTTTCCTGAAATCTCAGCACACATTTTTTCACCCAATCTTGATGACACTTTCAGGTAATGATCAGTACCCCAATCCCACTTGGCTCCCCGAATTTCGTACTTCTAGGTTAAACCGTTCGTTGGCAGTAACAGTTTTAATTTTTAGGTTTCACTCTGTTTTCTCCTATATGGATACTTGTATTTGGAACTCTAAATCAAACACGGTTTGTGCTAGCTCTTTCAAACTTGACACAATAAAGTAGTTCCAGGTGGTATCTCTATGGCTTGTTTCCTATTGATGTAGCCCTAAGCAGAGACCAGCGCAAATCACTTTCATGGAAAGGGGTTGCCAACCTTCCAAAAAACTACGAGTTTCCTGAAATCTCAGCACACATTTTTTCACAAAATCTTGATGACACTTTCAGGTAATGATCAGTACCCCAATCCCCCTTGGCTCACCAAATTTTGTTCTTCTAGGTTAAACCGTTCGTTGGCAGTAACAGTTTTAATTTTTAGGTTTCACTCTGTTTTCTCCTATATGGATACATGTATTTGGAACTCTAAATCAAACACGGTTTGTGCTAGCTCTTTGAAACTTGACACAATAAAGTAGTCCCAAGTTCTATCTCTATGGTTTGTTTCCTGTTGATGTAGACCTAAGCAGAGACCGGTGCAAATCACTTTAATGTAAAGGGGTTGCCAAGCTTCCAAAAAACTACGAGTTTCCTGAAATCTCAGCACACATATTTTCACCCAATCTTGATGACACTTTCAGGTAATGATCAGTACCCCAATCCCACTTGGCTCCCCGAATTACGTTCTTTTAGGTTAAACCATTCGTTGGCAGTAACAGTTTAAAATTTTATGTTTCACTCTGTTTTCTCCTATATGGATACATGTAGTTGGAACTCTAAATCAAACACGGTTTGTGCTAGCTCTTTGAAACTTGACACAACAATGTAGTTCCAAGTTCTATCTCTATGGTTTGTTTCCTATTGATGTAGCCCTAAGAGGAGACTGGCGCAAATCACTTTCAGTGAAAGAAGTTGCCAATCTTCCAAAAAACTTCGAGTTTCCTGAAATCTCAGCACACATTTTTTTCACCCAAACTTGATGACACTTACAGGTAATGATCAGTACCCCAATGCCACTTGGCTCACCAAATTTCGTTCTTCTAGGTTAAACCGTTCGTTGGCAGTAACAGTTTTAGTTTTTAGGTTTCACTCTGTTTTCTCCTATATGGATACATGTAGTTGGAACTCTAAATCAAACACGGTTTGTGCTAGCTCTTTGAAACTTGACACAATAAAGTAGTTCCTAAGCACAGACCCGCACAAATCACTTTCATGGAAAGGGATTGCCAAGCTTCCAAAAAGAACGAGTTTCCTGAAATCTCAGCACACATTTTTTCACCCAATCTTGATGACACTTTCATGTAATGATCAGTACCCCAATGCCACTTGGCTCACCAAATTTCGTTCTTTTATGTTAAAACGTTCGTTGGCAGTAACAGTTTTAATTTTTAGGTTTCACTCTGTTTTCTCCTATAAGGATACATATACATGGAAATCTAAATCAAACACGGTTTGTGCTAGCTCTTTGAAACTTGACACAATAAAGTAGTTCCAAGTTCTATTTCTATGGTTTATTTCCTATTGATGTAGCCCTAAGGAGAGACTGGCGCAAATCACTTTCATGGAAAGGGGTTGCCAAGCTTCCAAAAAAACTACGAGATTTCTGAAATCAAAGCACACATTTTTTCACCCAATCTTGATGACACTTTCAGGTAATAATCAGTACCCCAATGCCACTTGGTTCACCAAATTACGTTCTTCAGCTTAAACCGTTCTTTAGCATAACAGTTTTAATTTTTAGGTTTCACTCTGTTTTCTCCTATATGGATACATGTAGTTGGAAGTCTAAATCAAACACGGTTTGTGCTAGCTCTTTGAAACTTGACACAATAAAGTAGTTCGAAGTTCTATCTGTTGGTTTCTTTCCTATTGATGTAGCCCTAAGCAGAGCCTGGCGCAAATCACTTTCATGGAAAGGTGTTGCCAAGCTTCCAAAAAGTACGAGTTTCCTGAAATCTCAGCATATATTTTTTCACCCTATCTTGATGACACTTACAGGTAATGATCAGTACCCCAATGCCACTTGGCTCACCAAATTTCGTTCTTCTAGGTTAAAGTGTTCGTTGGCAGTAACAGTTTAAATTTTTAGGTTTCACTCTGTTTTCTCCTATATGGATACATGTAGTTGGAACTCTATATCAAACAAGGTTTGTGCTAGCTCTTTGACTTGACACAATAAAGTAGTTTCAAGTTCTATCTCTATGGTTTGTTTCCTATTGATGTAGCCCTAAGCAGAGACTGGCGCAAATCACTTTCATGGAAAGTGTTTGCCAAGCTTCCAAAAAACTACGAGTTTCTTGAAATCTCAGCACACATTTTTTCCCCCAATCTTGATGACACTTTCAGGTAATGATCAGTACCCCAATCTCACTTGGCTCACCAAATTTCGTTCTTCTAGGTTAAACCGTTCTTCAGCAGTAACCGTTTTAATTTTTGGGCTTCACTCTGTTTTCCCCTATATGGATACATGTATTTGGAACTCTAAATCAAACACGGTTTGTGCTAGTTCTTTGAAACTTGACACAATAAAGTAGTTCCAAGTTCTATCTCTATGGTTTGTTTCCTATTAATGTAGCCCTAAGCACAGACCGGCGCAAATCACTTTCATGGAAAGAGGTTGCCAAGCTTCCAAAAAGTAGGAGTTTCCTGAAATCTCAGCACACATTTTTTTCACCCAATCTTGATGGCAATTTCAGGTAATGATCAGTACCCCAATCCCACTTGGCTCACCAAATTTCGTTCTTCTAGGTTATACTGTTCGTTGGCAGTAACAGTTTTAATTTTTAGGCTTCACTCTGTTTTCTCCTATATGGATACATGTAGTTGGAACTCTAAATCAACACGGTTGGTGCTAGCTGTTTGAAACTTGACACAATAAAGTAGTTCCAAGTTCTAACTCTATGGTTTGTTTCCTATTGATGTAGCCCTAAGCACAGACCGGCGCAAATCACTTTCATGGAAAGGGGTTGCCAAGCTTCCAAAAAACTACGAGTTTCCTGAAATCTCAGCACACATTTTTTCACCCAATCTTGATGCCACTTACAGGTAATGATCAGTACCCCAATGCCACTTGGCTCACTAAATTTCGTTTTCCTAGGTTAAACCGTTCGTTGGCAGTAACAGTTTTAATTTTTAGGTTTCACTCTGTTTTCTCCTATATGGATATATGTAGTTGGAACTCTAAATCAAACACGGTTTGTGCTAGCTCTTTGAAACTTGACACAATAAAGTAGTTCCAAGTTCTATGTCTATGGTTTGTTTCCTATTGATGTAGCCCTAAGGAGAGACTGGCGCAAATCACTTTCATGAAAAGGGGTTGACAAGCTTCCAAAAAAACTACAAGTTTCCTGAAATCTAAGCACACATTTTTTCAACCAATCTTGATGACACTTTCAGGTAATAATCAGTACCCCAATGCCACTTGGTTCACCAAATTTCGTTCTTCAGGTTAAACCGTTCGTTGGCATAAAAGTTTTAATTTTTAGGTTTCACTCTGTTTTCTCCTATATGGATACATTTAGTTGGAAGTCTAAATCAAACAAGGTTTGTGCTAGCTCTTTGAAACTTGACACAATAAAGTAGTTCCAAGTTGTATCTGTTGGTTTCTTTCCTATTGATGTAGCCCTAAGCAGAGCCTGGCGCAAATAACTTTCATGGAAAGGGGTTGCCAAGCTTCCAAAAAGTACGAGTTTCCTGAAATCTAAGCACACATTTTTTTACCCTATCTTGATGACACTTTCAGGTAATGATCAGTACCACAATCCTAGTTGGCTCACCAAAATTCGTTCTTCTAGGTTAAACCTTTCGTTGGCAGTAACAGTTTTAATTTTTAGGCTTCACTCTGTTTTCTCCTATATGGATACATGTAGTTGGAACTCTAAATCAAACAAGGTTTGTGCTAGCTCTTTGACTTGACACAATAAAGTAGTTTCAAGTTCCATCTCTATGGTTTGTTTCCTATTGATGTAGGCCTAAGCAGAGAGTGGCGCAAATCACTTTCATGGAAAGGATTTGCCAAGCTTCCAAAAAACTACCAGTTTCTTGAAATCTCAGCACACATTTTTTTCCCCCAATCTTGATGACATTTTCAGGTAATGATCAGTACCCCAATCTCACTTGGCTCACCAAATTTCGTTCTTCTAGGTTAAACCATTCGTCGGCAGTAACCGTTTTAATTTTGGGGCTTCACTCTGTTTTCTCTTATATGGATACATGCATTTGGAACTCTAAATCAAACACGGTTTGTGGTAGCTCTTTGAAACTTGACACAATAAAGTAGTTCCAAGTTCTATCTCTATGGTTTGTTTCCTATTCATGTAGCCCTAAGCAGAGACTGGCGCAAATCTCTTTCATGGAAAGGGGTTGCCAAGCTTCCAAAAAGTAAGAGTTTCCTGAAATCTCAGCACATATTTTTTCACCCAATCTTGATGGCACTTTCAGGTAATGATCAGTACCCCAATCCCACTTGGCTCACCAAATTTCGTTCTTCTAGGTTATACTGTTCGTTGGCAGTAACTGTTTTAATTTTTAGGTTTCACTCTGTTTTCCCCTATATGGATACATGTAGTTGGAACTCTAAATCAAACACGGTTTGTGCTAGCTCTTTGAAACTTGACACCATAAAGTAGTTCCAAGTTCTATCTCTATGGTTTGTTTCCTATTGCTGTAGCCCTAAGCAGAGCCTGGCACAAATCACTTTCATGGAAAGGGTTTGCCAAGCTTCCAAAAAGTACGAGGTTCCTGAAATCTCAGCAAACATTTTTTCAACCTATCTTGATGACACTTTCAGGTAATGATCAGCACCCCAATCCCACTTGGCTCACCAAATTTCGTTCTTCTACGTTAAACCGTTCGTTGGCAGTAACAGTTTTAATTTTTAGGCTTCACTCTGTTTTCTCCTATATGGATACATGTAGTTGGAACTCTAAATCAGACACGGTTTGTGCTAGCTCTTTGAAACTTGACACAATAAAGTAGTTCCTAGTTCTATCTCTATGGTTTGTTTCCTATTGGTGTAGCCTTAAGCAGAGACTGACGTAAATCACTTTCATGGAAAGGGGTTGCCAAGCTTCCAAAAAACTACGAGTTTCCTGAAATCTCAGCACACATTTTTTCACCCAATCTTGATGACACTTTCAGGTAATGGTCAGTACCCCAATCCCACTTGGCTCACCTAATTTCGTTCTTCTAGGTTATACCGTTCGTTGGCAGTAACAGTTCTAATTTTTAGGTTTCACTCTGTTTTCTCCTACATGGATACATGTATTTGGAACTCTAAATCAAACACGGTTTGTGCTAGCTCTTTGAAACTTGACACAATAAAGTAGTTACGAGTTTTACCTCTATGGTTTGTTTCCTATTGATGTAGCAATAAGCAGAGACTGGCGCAAATCACTTTCATGGAAAGGGTTTGCCAAATTCCAAAAAACTACGAGTTTCCTGAAATCTCAGCACACATTTTTTCACCCAATCTTGATGGCACTTACAGGTAATGATCAGTACCCCAGTGCCACTTGGCTCACCAAATTTCGTTCTTCTAGGTTAAACCGTTCATTGGCAGTAACAGTTTTAATTTTTAAGTTTCACTCTGTTTTCTCCTATATGGATACATATACTTGGAAGTCTAAATCAAACACGGTTTGTGCTAGTTTTTTGAAACTTGACACAATAAAGTAGTTCCACGTTCTATCTCTATGGTTTGTTTCTTATTAATGTAGCCCTAAGCACAGACCGGCGCAAATCACTTTCATGGAAAGGGGTTGCCAGGCTTCCAAAAAGTAAGAGTTTCCTGAAATCTCAGCACATATTTTTTCACCCAATCTTGATGGCACTTTCAGGTAATGATCAGTACCCCAATCCCACTTGGCTCACCAAATTTCGTTCTTCTAGGTTATACTGTTCATTGGCAGTAATTGTTTTAATTTTTAGGTTTCACTCTGTTTTCCCCTATATGGATACATGTAGTTGGAACTCTAAATCAAACACGGTTTGTGCTAGCTCTTTGAAACTTGACACCATAAAGTAGTTCCAAGTTCTATCTCTATGGTTTGTTTCCTATTGCTGTAGCCCTAAGCAGACCCTGGCGCAAATCACTTTCATGGAAAGGGTTTGCCAAGCTTCCAAAAAGTACGAGGTTCCTGAAATCTCAGCACACATTTTTTCAACCAATCTTGATGACACTTTCAGGTAATGATCAGCACCCCAATCCCACTTGGCTCACCAAATTTCGTTCTTCTACGTTAAACCGTTCGTTGGCAGTAACAGTTTTAATTTTTAGGCTTCACTCTGTTTTCTCCTATATGGATACATGTAGTTGGAACTCTAAATCAGACACGGTTTGTGCTAGCTCTTTGAAACTTGACACAATAAAGTAGTTCCAAGTTCTATCTCTATGGTTTGTTTCCTATTGGTGTAGCCCTAAGCAGAGACTGACGTAAATCACTTTCATGGAAAGGGGTTGCCAAACTTCCAAAAAACTACGAGTTTTCTGAAATCTCAGCACACATTTTTTCACCCAATCTTGATGACACTTTCAGGTAATGATCAGTACCACAATCCCACTTGGCACACCTAATTTCGTTCTTCTAGGTTAAACCGTTCGTTGGCAGTAACAGTTTTAATTTTTAGGTTTCACTCTGTTTTCTCCTACATGGATACATGTAGTTGGAACTCTAAATCAAACACTGTTTGTGCTAGCTCTTTGAAACTTGACACAATAAAGTAGTTACGAGCTCTATCTCTATGGTTTGTTTCCTTTTGATGTAGCAATAAGCAGAGACTGGCGCAAATCACTTTCATGGAAAGGGTTTGCCAAGCTTCCAAAAAACTACGAGTTTCCTGAAATCTCAGCACACATTTTTTCACCCAATCTTGATGGCACTTACAGGTAATGATCAGTACCCCAGTGCCACTTGGCTCACCAAATTTCGTTCTTCTAGGTTAAACCGTTCATTGGCAGTAACAGTTTTAATTTTTAGGTTTCACTCCGTTTTCTCCTATATGGATACATGTAGTTGGAACTCTAAATCAAACACGGTTTGTGCTAGCTCTTTGAAACTTGACACAATAAAGTAGTTCCAAGTTCTATCTCTATGGTATGTTCCCAATTGATGTAGCCCTAAGAAGAGACTGGCACAAATCTCTTTCATGGAAAGGGGTTGCCAAGCTTCCAAAAAACTACAAGTTTCCTGAAATCTCAGCACACATTTTTTCACCCAATCTTGATTGCACTTACAGGTAATGATCATTACCCCAATGCCACTTAGCTCACCAAATTTCGTTCTTCTAGGTTAAACCGCTTGTTGGCAGTAACAGTTCTAATTTTTAGATTTCACTCTGTTTTCTCCTATATGGATACATGTAGTTGGAACTCTAAATCAAACACGGTTTGTGCTAGCGCTTTGAAACTTGACACAATAAAGTAGTTCCAAGTTCTATCTCTATGGTTTGTTTCCTATTAATGTAGCCCAAAGCACAGACTGGCGCAAATCACTTTCATGGAAAGGGTTTTCCAAGCTTCCAAAAAGTAGAAGTTTCCTGAAATCTCAGCACACATTTTTTCACCCAATCTTGATGGCACTTTCAGGTAATGATTAGTACCCCAATCCCACTTGGCTCACCAAATTTCGTTCTTCTAGGTTATACTGTTCGTTGGCAGTAACAGTTTAAATTTTTAGGCTTCACTCTGTTTTCTCCTATATGGATACATGTAGTTGGAACTCTAAATCAAACACGGTTTGTGCTAGCTCTTTGAAACTTGACACAATAAAGTAGTTCCAAGGTCTATCTCTATGGTTTGTTTCCTATTAATGTAGCCATAAGCAGAGACTGGCGCAAATAACTTTCAAGGAAAGGGATTGCCAAGATTCCAAAAAACTACGAGTTTCCTGAATTCTCAGCACACATTTTTTCACCCAATCTTGATGACACTTGCAGGTAATGATCAGTACCCCAATGCCACTTGGCTCACCAAATTTCGTTCTTCTAGGTTAAACCGTTCGTTGGCAGTAACAGTTCTAATTTTTAGGTTTCACTCTGTTTTCTCCTATATGGATACATGTAGTTGGAACTCTAAATCAAACACAGTTTGTGATAGATCTTTGAAACTTGACACGATAAAGTAGTTCCAAGTTCTATCTCTGTGGTTTGTTTCCTATTGATGTAGCCCTAAGCAGAGACAGGCGCAAATCACTTTACTGGAAAGGGGTTGCCAAGCTTCCAAAAAACTTCAAGTTTCCTGAAATCTCAGCACACATTTTTTCACCCAATCTGGATGACACTTACAGGTAATGATCAGTACCCCAATGCCACTTGGCTCACCAAATTTCGTTCTTCTAGGTTAAACCGATCGTTGGCATTAACAGTTTTAATTTTTAGGTTTCACTCTGTTTTCTCCTATATGGTTACATGTAGTTGGAACTCTAAATCAAACACGGTTTGTGCTAGCTCTTTGAAACTTGACACAATAAAGTAGTTCTAACTTGTATCTCTATGGCTTGTTTCCTATTGATGTAGCACTAACCAGAGACCGGCGTAAATCACTTTCATTGAAAGGGGTTGCCAAACTTCCAAAACCTACGAGTTTCCTGAAATCTAAGCACACATTTTTTCACCTAATCTTGATGACACTTACAGGTAATTATCAGTACCCCAATCCCACTTGGCTCACCGAATTTCGTTCTTCTAGGTTAAACCGTTCTTTGGCAGTAACAGTTTTAATTTTTAGGCTTCACTCTGTTTTCTCCTATAAGGATACATGTAGTTGGAACTCTAAATCAAACAAGGTTTGTGCTACCTCTTTGAAACTTGACACAATAAAGTAGTTCCATGTTCTATCTCTATGGTTTGTGTCCTATTGATGTAGCCCTAAGGAGAGACTGGCGCAAATCACTTTCATGGAAATGGGTTGCCAAGCTTCCAAAATAACTATGAGTTTCCTGAAATCTCAGCACACATTTTATCACCCAATCTTGATGACACTTTCAGGTAATGATCAGTACCCCAATGCCACTTGGCTCACAAAATTTCGTTCTTCTAGGTTAAACCGTTTGTTGGCATTAACAGTTTAAATTTTTAGGTTTCACTCTGTTTTCTCCTATATGGATACATGTAGTTGGAACTCTAAATCAAACACGGTTTGTGCTAGCTCTTTGAAACTTGACACAATAAAGTAGTTCCAAGTTCTATCTCTACGGTTTGTTTCCTATTGATGTAGCCCTAAGCAGAGATTGGCGCAAATCACTTTCATGGAAAGGGGTTGCCAAGCTTCCAAAAAACTACGAGTTTCCTGAAATCTCAGCACACATTTTTTTTAACCAATCTTGAATACACTTTCAGGTAATGATCAGTACCCCAAACCCACTTGGCTCACCAAATTTCGTTCTTCTAGGTTAAACCGTTCGTTGGCAGTAACAGTTTTAATTTTTAGGTTTCACTCGGTTTTCTCCTATATGGATACATGTAGTTGGAACTCTAAATCAAACACGGTTTGTGCTAGCTCTTTGAAACTTGACACAATAAAGTAGTTCCAAGTTCTATCTCTATGGTTTGTTCCCTATTGATGTAGCCCTAAGCAGAGACTGGTGCAAATCACTTTCATAGAAAGGGGTTGCCAAGATTCCAAAAAACTTCGAGTTTCCTGAAATCTCAGCACACATTTTTTTTCACCCAATCTTGATGACACTTACAGGTAATGATCAGTACTCCAATGCCACTTGGCTCACCAAATTTCGTTCTTCTAGGTTAAACCGTTCGATGGCAGTAACAGTTTTAATTTTTAGATTTCACTCTGTTTTCTCCTATAAGGATACATATAGTTGGAAATCTAAATCAAACACGGTTTGTGCTAAATCTTTGAAACTTGACACAATAAAGTAGTTCCAAGTTCTATCTCTATGGTTTGTTTCCTATTGATGTAGCCCTAAGGAGAGACTGGCGCAAATCACTTTCATGAAAAGGGGTTGCCAAGCTTCCAAAAAAACTAAGAGTTTCCTGAAATCTCAGCACACATTTTGTCACCCAATCTTGATGACACTTTCAGGTAATTATCAGTACCCCAATGCCACTTGGCTCACAAAATTTCGTTCTTCTAGGTTAAACCGTTCATTGGCAGTAACAGTTTTAAATTTTAGGTTTCACTCTGTTTTCTTCTATATAGATACATGTATTTGGAAGTCTAAATCAAACACGGTTTGTGCTAGCTCTTTGAAACTTGACACAATAAAGTAGTTCTAATTTGTATCTCTATGGCTTGTTTCCTATTGATGTAGCCCTAAGCAGAGACCGGCGTAAATCACTTTCATTGAAAGGGGTTGCCAAGCTTCCAAAACCTACGAGTTTCCTGAAATCTAAGCACACATTTTTTCACCTAATCTTGATGACACTTACACGTAATTATCCGTATCCCAATCCCACTTGGCTCACCGAATTTCATTCTTCTAGGTTAAATCGTTTGTTGGCAGTAACAGTTTTAATTTTTAGGTTTCACTCTGTTTTCTCCTATATGGATACATGTAGTTGGAACTCTAAATCAAAGACGGTTTGTTCTAGCTCTTTGAAACTTGACACACTAATGTAGTTCCAAGTTCTATCTCTATGGTTTGTTTCCTATTCATGTAGCCCTATGCAGAGACTGGCGCATATCACTTTCATGGAAAGGGGTTGCCAAGCTTCCAAAAAAGTACGAGTTTCCTGAAATCTCAGCACACATTTTTTTACCCAATCTTGATGGCACTTACAGTTAATGATAAGAACCCCAATGCCACTTGGCTCACCAAATTTCGTTCTTCTAGGTTAAACCGTTCGTTGGCAGTAACATTTTTAATTTTTAGGTTTCACTCTGTTTTCTCCTATATGGATACATGTATTTGGAAGTCTAAATCAAGCACGGTTTGTGCTAGCTCTTTGAAACTTGACACAATAAAGTAGTTCCAAGTTCTATCTCTATGGTTTGTTCCCTATTGATATAGCCCTAAGCAGAGACTGGCGCAAATCACATTCAAGGAAATGCGTTGCCAAACTTCCAAAAAACTTCGAGTTTCCTGAAATCTCAGAACACATTTTTTCACCCTATCTAGATGACACTTTCAGGTAATGATCAGGACCCCATTCCCACTTGGCTCACCTAATTTCGTTCTTCTAGGTTAAACCGTTCCTTGGCAGTAACAGTTTTAATTTTTAGGATTCACTCTGTTTTCTCCTATATGGATACATGTAGTTGGAACTCTAAATCAAACACGGTTTGTGCTAGCTCTTTGAAACTTGACACAATAAAGTAGTTCCATGTTCTATCTCTATGGTTTGTTTTCTATTGATGTAGCCCTAAGCAAAGACTGGCGCAAATCACTTTCATGGAAAGGGGTTGCCAAGCTTCCAAAAAACTACGAGTTTCCTGAAATCTCAGCACACATTTTTTCTCCCAATCTTGATAACACTTACAGGTAATGATCAGTACCCCAATGCCACTTGGCTCACCAAATTTCGTTCTTCTAGGTTAAACCGTTCGTTGGCAGTAACAGTTTTAATTTTTAGGTTTCACTCTGTTTTCTCCTATATGGATACATGTAGTAGGAACTCTAAATCAAACACGGTTTGTGCTAGCTCTTTGAAACTTGACACAATGAAGTAGTTCCAAGTTCTATCTCTATGGTTTGTTTTCTATTGATGTAGCCCTAAGCAAAGACTGGCGCAAATCACTTTCATGGAAAGGGTTGGCCAAGCTTCCAAAAAACTACGAGTTTCCTGAAATCTCAGCACACATTTTTTCACCCAATCTTGATGACACTTACATGTCATGATCAGTACACCAATGTCACTTGGCTCACCAAAGTTCGTTCTTCTAGGTTAAACCGTTCGTTGGCAGTAACAGTTTTAATTTTTAGGTTTCACTCTGTTTTCTCCTATATGGATACATGTAGTTGGAACTCTAAATCAAACACGGTTTGTGCTAGCTCTTTGAAACTTGACACAATAAAGTAGTTCCAAGTTCTATCTCTATGGTTTTTTTCCTATTGATGTAGCCCTATGCAGAGACCGGCGCAAATCACTTTCATTGAAAGGGGTTGCCAAGCTTCTAAAAAACTACGAGTTTCCTGAAATATCAGCACACATTTTTTCACCCTGTCTTGATGACACTTTCAGGTAATGATCAGAAACCCAATCCCACTTGGCACACCAAATTTCGTTCTTCTAGGTTAAACCGTTCCTTGGCAGTAACAGTTTTAATTTTTAGGATTCACTCTGTTTTCTCCTATATGGATACATGTAGTTGGAACTCTAAATCAAACACGGTTTGTGCTAGTTCTTTGAAACTTGACACAATACAGTAGCTCCAGGTTCTATCTCTATGGTTTTTTCTTATTGATGTAGCCCTAAGCAGAGAATGGCGCAAATCACTTTCATGGAAAGGGTTTGCCAAGCTTCCAAAAAACTACGAGTTTCCTGAAATCTCAGCACATATTTTTTCACCCAATCTTGATGACACTTTCAGGTAATGATCAGTACCCAATCCCACTTGGCTCACCAGATTTCGTTCTTCTAGGTTTACCCGTTCGTTGGCAGTAACAGTTTTAATTTTTAGATTTCACTCTGTTTTCCCCAATATGGATACATGTAGTTGGAACTCTAAATCAAACACGGTTTGCGCTAGCTGTTTGAAACTTGACACAATAAAGTTGTTCCAAGTTCTATCGGTAAGGTTTGTTTCCTATTGATGTAGCCCTAAGCAGAGAACGGCACAAATCACATTCATGGAAAGGGGTTGCCAAGCTTTAAAAAAACTACGTGTTTCCTGAAATCTCAGCAGATATTTTTTCACCCAATCTTGATGACACATGCATGTCATGATCAGTACACCAATGTCCCTTGGCTCACCAAATTTCGTTCTTCTAGGTTAAACTGTTCGTTTGCAGTAACAGTTTTAATTTTTAGGTTTCACTCTGTTTTCTCCTATATGGATACATGTAGTTGGAACTCTAAATCAAACACGGTTTGTGCTAGCTCTTTGAAACTTGACACAATAAAGTAGATCCAAGTTCTATCTCTATGGTTTGTTTCCTATTGATATAGCCCTAAGCAGAGACTGGCACAAATCCCTTTCATGGAAAGGGTTGGCCAAGCTTCCAAAAAACTACGAGTTTCCTGAAATCTCAGCACACATTTTTTCACCCAATCTTGATGACACTTACATGTCATGATCAGTACACCAATGTCACTTGGCTCACCAAATTTCGTTCTTCTAGGTTAAACCGTTCGTTGGCAGTAACAGTTTTAATTTTTAGGTTTCACTCTGTTTTCTCCTATATGGATACATGTAGTTGGAACTCTAAATCAAATACGGTTTGTGCTAGCTCTTTGAAACTTGACAAAATAAAGTACATCCATGTTCTATCACTATGCTTTGTTTCCTATTGATGTAGTCCTAAGCAGAGACTGGCGCAAATCACTTTCATGGAAAGGGGTTGCCAAGCTTCCAAAAAACTACAAGTTTCCTGAAATCTCAGCACACATTTTTTCACCCAATCTTGATGACACTTACATGTCATGATCAGTACACCAATGTCACTTGGCTCACCAAATTTCGTTCTTCTAGGTTAAACCGTTCGTTGGCAGTAACAGTTTTAATTTTTAGGTTTCACTCTGTTTTCTCCTATATGGATACATGTATTTGGAACTCTAAATCAAACCTGGTTTGTGCTAGCTCTTTGAAACTTGACACAATAAAGTAGTTCCAAGTTCTATCTCTATGGTTTGTTTCCTATTGATGTAGCCCTAAGGAGAGACTGGCGCAAATCACTTTCATGGAAAGGGGTTGCCAAGCTTCCAAAAATCTACGAGTTTCCTGAAATCTCAGCACACATTTTTTCACCCAATCTTGATGACACTTACATGTCATGATCAGTACACCAATGTCACTTGGCTCACCAAATTTCGTTCTTCTAGGTCAAACCGTTCGTTGGCAGTAACAGTTTTAATTTTTAGGTTTCACTCTGTTTTCTCCTATATGGATACATGTAGTTGGAACTCTAAATCAAACACGGTTTGTGCTAGCTCTTTGAAACTTGGCACAATAAAGTACATCCAAGTTCTATCTCTATTCTTTGTTTCCTATTGATGTAGTCCTATGCAGAGACTGGCGCTAATCACTTTCATGGAAAGGGGTTGCCAAGCTTCCAAAAAACTACAAGTTTTCTGAAATCTCAGCACACATTTTCACCCAATCTTGATGACACTTTCAGGTAATGATCAGTACCCAATCCCACTTGGCTCACCAAATTTCGTTCTTCTAGGTTATACTGTTCGTTGGCAGTAACAGTTTAAATTTTTAGGCTTCACTCTGTTTTCTCCTATATGGATACATGTAGTTGGAACTCTAAATCAAACACGGTTTGTGCTAGCTCTTTGAAACTTGACAGAATAAAGTACTTCCAAATTCTATCTCTATGGTTTGTTTCCTATTGATGTAGTCCTAAGCAGAGACTGGCGCAAATCACTTTCATGGAAAGGGGTTGCCAAGCTTCCAAAAAACTACGAGTTTCCTGAAAATTCAGCACACATTTTTTCACCCAATCTTGATGACACATACATGTCATGATCAGTACACCAATGTCACTTGGCTCACCAAATTTCGTTCTTCTAGGTTAAACCGTTCGTTGGCAGTAACAGTTTTAATTTTTAGGTTTCACTCTGTTTTCTCCAATATGGATACATGTAGTTGGAACTCTAAATCAAACACGGTTTGTGCTAGCTCTTTGAAACTTGACACAATAAAGTAGCTCCAAGTTCTATCTCTATGGTTCGTTTCTTATTGATGTAGCCCTAAGCAGAGAACGGCGCAAATCACTTTCATGGAAAGGGGTTGCCAAGCTTCCAAAAAACTACGAGTTTCCTGAAATCTCAGCACACATTTTTTCACCCAATCTTGATGACACTTTCAGGTAATGATCAGTACCCAATCCCAGTTGGCACACCAAATTTCGTTTTTCTAGGTTAACCCGTTCGTTGGCAGTAACAGTTTTAATTTTTAGGTTTCACTCTGTTTTCTCCTATATGGATACATGTAGTTGGAACTCTAAATCAAACACGGTTTGTGGTAGCTCTTTGAAACTTGACACAATAAAGTAGTTCCAAGTTCTATCTCTATGGTTTGTTTCCTATTGATGTAGCCCTAAGCAGAGACTTGCACAAATCACTTTCATGGAAAGGGGTTGCCAAGCTTCCAAAAATCTACGAGTTTCCTGAAATCTCACCACACATTTTTTCACCCAATCTTGGTGACACTTTCAGGTAATAATCAGTACCCGAATCCAACTTGGCTCACCAAATTTCGTTTTTCTAGGTTAAACCGTTCGTTGGCAGTAACAGTTTTAATTTTTAGGTTTCACTCTGTTTTCTCCTATATGGATACATGTAGTTGGAACTCTAAATCAAACACGGTTTGTGCTAGCTCTTTGAAACTTTACACAATAAAGTAGTTACAAGTTCTATCTCTATGGTTTGTTTCCTATTGATGTAGCCCTAAGCAGAGACTGGCACAAATCACTTTCATGGAAAGGGTTGGCCAAGCTTCCAAAAAACCTACAAGTTTCCTGAAATCTCAGCACACATTTTTTCACCCAATCTTGATGACACTTACATGTCATGATCAGTACACCAATGTCACTTGGCTCACCAATTTCGTTCTTCTAGGTTAAACCGTTCGTTGGCAGTAACAGTTTTAATTTTTAGGTTTCACTCTCTTTTCTCCTATATGGATACATGTATTTGGAACTCTAAATCAAACCTGGTTTGTGCTAGCTCTTTGAAACTTGACAGAATAAAGTACTTCCAAATTCTATCTCTATGGTTTGTTTCCTATTGATGTAGCCCTAAGGAGAGACTGGCGCAAATCACTTTCATGGAAAGGGGTTGCCAAGCTTCCAAAAATCTACGAGTTTCCTGAAATCTCAGCACACATTTTTTCACCCAATATTGATGACACTTACATGTCATGATCAGTACACCAATGTCACTTGGCTCACCAAATTTCGTTCTTCTAGGTTAAACCGTTCGTTGGCAGTAACTGTTTTAATTTTTAGGTTTCACTCTGTTTTCTCCTATATGGATACATGTAGTTGGAACTCTAAATCAAACACGGTTTGTGCTAGCTCTTTGAAACATGACACAATAAAGTAGTTCCAAGTTCTATCTCTATGGTTTGTTTCCTATTGATGTAGTCCTAAGCAGAGACTGGCGCAAATCACTTTCATGGAAAGGGGTTGCCAAGCTTCCAAATATCTACGAGTTTCCTGAAATCTCAGCACACATTTTTTCACCCAATCTTGATGACACTTACATGTCATGATCAGTACACCAATGTCACTTGGCTCACCAAATTTTGTTCTTCTAGGTTAAACCGTTCGTTGGCAGTAACAGTTTTAATTTTTAGGTTTCACTCTGTTTTCTCCTATATGGATACATGTAGTTGGAACTCTAAATCAAACACGGTTTGTGCTAGCTCTTTGAAACTTGACACAATAAAGTAGATCCAAGTTCTATCTCTATGGTTTGTTTCCTATTGATATAGCCCTAAGCAGAGACTGGCACAAATCCCTTTCATGGAAAGGGTTGGCCAAGCTTCCAAAAAACTACGAGTTTCCTGAAATCTCAGCACACATTTTTTCACCCAATCTTGGTGACACTTTCAGGTATCAATCAGTACCCGAATCCAACTTGGCTCACCAAATTTCGTTTTTCTAGGTTAAACCGTTCGTTGGCAGTAACAGTTTTAATTTTTAGGTTTCACTCTGTTTTCTCCTATATGGATACATGTAGTTGGAATTCTAAATCAAACACGGTTTGTGCTAGCTCTTTGAAAATTTACACAATAAAGTAGTTCCAAGTTCTATCTCTATGGTTTGTTTCCTATTGATGTAGCCCTAAGCAGAGACTGGCGCAAATCACTTTCATGGAAAGGGTTGGCCAAGCTTCCAAAAAACTACGAGTTTCCTGAAATCTCAGCACACATTTTTTCACCCAATATTGATGACACTTACATGTCATGATCAGTACACCAATGTCACTTGGCTCACCAAATTTCGTTCTTCTAGGTTAAACCGTTCGTTGGCAGTAACAGTTTTAATTTTTAGGTTTCACTCTGTTTTCTCCTATATGGATACATGTAGTTGGAACTCTAAATCAAATACGGTTTGTGCTAGCTCTTTGAAACTTGACAAAATAAAGTACATCCATGTTCTATCTCTATGCTTTGTTTCCTATTGATGTAGTCCTAAGCAGAGACTGGCGCAAATCACTTTCATGGAAAGGGGTTGCCAAGCTTCCAAAAAACTACAAGTTTCCTGAAATCTCAGCACACATTTTTTCACCCAATCTTGATGACACTTACATGTCATGATCAGTACACCAATGTCACTTGGCTCACCAAATTTCGTTCTTCTAGGTTAAACCGTTCGTTGGCAGTAACAGTTTTAATTTTTAGGTTTCACTCTGTTTTCTCCTATATGGATACATGTATTTGGAACTCTAAATCAAACCTGGTTTGTGCTAGCTCTTTGAAACTTGACACAATAAAGTAGTTCCAAGTTCTATCTCTATGGTTTGTTTCCTATTGATGTAGCCCTAAGGAGAGACTGGCGCAAATCACTTTCATGGAAAGGGTTGGCCAAGCTTCCAAAAATCTACGAGTTTCCTGAAATCTCAGCACACATTTTTTCACCCAATCTTGATGACACTTACATGTCATGATCAGTACACCAATGTCACTTGGCTCACCAAATTTCGTTCTTCTAGGTCAAACCGTTCGTTGGCAGTAACAGTTTTAATTTTTAGGTTTCACTCTGTTTTCTCCTATATGGATACATGTAGTTGGAACTCTAAATCAAACACGGTTTGTGCTAGCTCTTTGAAACTTGGCACAATAAAGTACATCCAAGTTCTATCTCTATTCTTTGTTTCCTATTGATGTAGTCCTATGCAGAGACTGGCGCTAATCACTTTCATGGAAAGGGGTTGCCAAGCTTCCAAAAAACTACAAGTTTCCTGAAATCTCAGCACACATTTTCACCCAATCTTGATGACACTTACATGTCATGATCAGTACACCAATGTCACTTGGCTCACCAAATTTCGTTCTTCTAGGTTAAACCGTTCGTTGGCAGTAACAGTTTTAATTTTTAGGTTTCACTCTGTTTTCTCCTATATGGATACATGTATTTGGAACTCTAAATCAAACCTGGTTTGTGCTAGCTCTTTGAAACTTGACACAATAAAGTAGTTCCAAGTTCTATCTCTATGGTTTGTTTCCTATTGATGTAGCCCTAAGGAGAGACTGGCGCAAATCACTTTCATGGAAAGGGGTTGCCAAGCTTCCAAAAAACTACGAGTTTCCTGAAATCTCAGCACACATTTTTTCACCCAATCTTGATGACACATACATGTCATGATCAGTACACCAATGTCACTTGGCTCACCAAATTTCGTTCTTCTAGGTTAAACCGTTCGTTGGCAGTAACAGTTTTAATTTTTAGGTTTCACTCTGTTTTCTCCTATATGGATACATGTAGTTGGAACTCTAAATCAAACACGGTTTGTGCTAGCTCTTTGAAACTTGACACAATAAAGTAGCTCCAAGTTCTATCTCTATGGTTCGTTTCTTATTGATGTAGCCCTAAGCAGAGAACGGCGCAAATCACTTTCATGGAAAGGGGTTGCCAAGCTTCCAAAAAACTACGAGTTTCCTGAAATCTCAGCACACATTTTTTCACCCAATCTTGATGACACTTTCAGGTAATGATCAGTACCCAATCCCAGTTGGCACACCAAATTTCGTTTTTCTAGGTTAACCCGTTCGTTGGCAGTAACAGTTTAAATTTTTAGGCTTCACTCTGTTTTCTCCTATATGGATACATGTAGTTGGAACTCTAAATCAAACACAGTTTGTGGTAGCTCTTTGAAACTTGACACAATAAAGTAGTTCCAAGTTCTATCTCTATGGTTTGTTTCCTATTGATGTAGCCCTAAGCAGAGACTTGCACAAATCACTTTCATGGAAAGGGGTTGCCAAGCTTCCAAAAATCTACGAGTTTCCTGAAATCTCACCACACATTTTTTCACCCAATCTTGGTGACACTTTCAGGTAATAATCAGTACCCGAATCCAACTTGGCTCACCAAATTTCGTTCTTCTAGGTTAAACCGTTCGTTGGCAGTAACAGTTTTAATTTTTAGGTTTCACTCTGTTTTCTCCAATATGGATACATGTAGTTGGAACTCTAAATCAAACACGGTTTGTGCTAGCTCTTTGAAACTTGACACAATAAAGTAGCTCCAAGTTCTATCTCTATGGTTCGTTTCTTATTGATGTAGCCCTAAGCAGAGAACGGCGCAAATCACTTTCATGGAAAGGGGTTGCCAAGCTTCCAAAAAACTACGAGTTTCCTGAAATCTCAGCACACATTTTTTCACCCAATCTTGATGACACTTTCAGGTAATGATCAGTACCCAATCCCAGTTGGCACACCAAATTTCGTTTTTCTAGGTTAACCCGTTCGTTGGCAGTAACAGTTTTAATTTTTAGGTTTCACTCTGTTTTCTCCTATATGGATACATGTAGTTGGAACTCTAAATCAAACACGGTTTGTGGTAGCTCTTTGAAACTTGACACAATAAAGTAGTTCCAAGTTCTATCTCTATGGTTTGTTTCCTATTGATGTAGCCCTAAGCAGAGACTTGCACAAATCACTTTCATGGAAAGGGGTTGCCAAGCTTCCAAAAATCTACGAGTTTCCTGAAATCTCACTACACATTTTTTCACCCAATCTTGGTGACACTTTCAGGTAATAATCAGTACCCGAATCCAACTTGGCTCACCAAATTTCGTTTTTCTAGGTTAAACCGTTCGTTGGCAGTAACAGTTTTAATTTTTAGGTTTCACTCTGTTTTCTCCTATATGGATACATGTAGTTGGAACTCTAAATCAAACACGGTTTGTGCTAGCTCTTTGAAACTTTACACAATAAAGTAGTTACAAGTTCTATCTCTATGGTTTGTTTCCTATTGATGTAGCCCTAAGCAGAGACTGGCACAAATCACTTTCATGGAAAGGGTTGGCCAAGCTTCCAAAAAACCTACAAGTTTCCTGAAATCTCAGCACACATTTTTTCACCCAATCTTGATGACACTTACATGTCATGATCAGTACACCAATGTCACTTGGCTCACCAATTTCGTTCTTCTAGGTTAAACCGTTCGTTGGCAGTAACAGTTTTAATTTTTAGGTTTCACTCTGTTTTCTCCTATATGGATACATGTATTTGGAACTCTAAATCAAACCTGGTTTGTGCTAGCTCTTTGAAACTTGACAGAATAAAGTACTTCCAAATTCTATCTCTATGGTTTGTTTCCTATTGATGTAGCCCTAAGGAGAGACTGGCGCAAATCACTTTCATGGAAAGGGGTTGCCAAGCTTCCAAATATCTACGAGTTTCCTGAAATCTCAGCACACATTTTTTCACCCAATCTTGATGACACTTACATGTCATGATCAGTACACCAATGTCACTTGGCTCACCAAATTTTGTCCTTCTAGGTTAAACCGTTCGTTGGCAGTAACAGTTTTAATTTTTAGGTTTCACTCTGTTTTCTCCTATATGGATACATGTAGTTGGAACTCTAAATCAAACACGGTTTGTGCTAGGTCTTTGAAACTTGACACAATAAAGTACTTCCAAGTTCTATCTATATGGTTTGATTTTTATTGATGTAGCCCTAAGCAGAGACCGGCGCAAATCACTTTCATGGAAAGGGGTTGCGAAGCTTCCAAAAAACTACGAGTTTCCTGAAATCTCAGCAAGCATTTTTTCACCCAATCTTGGTGACACTTACAGGTCATGATCAGTACCCCAATGCCACTTGGCTCACCAAATTTCGTTCTTCTAGGTTAAACCGTTCGTTGGCAGTAACAGTTTTAATTTTTAGGTTTCACTCTGTTTTCTCCTATATGGATACATGTATTTGGAACTCTAAATCAAACCTGGTTTGTGCTAGCTCTTTGAAACTTGACACAATAAAGTAGTTCCAAGTTCTATCTCTATGGTTTGTTTCCTATTGATGTAGCCCTAAGGAGAGACTGGCGCAAATCACTTTCATGGAAAGGGTTGGCCAAGCTTCCAAAAATCTACGAGTTTCCTGAAATCTCAGCACACATTTTTTCACCCAATCTTGATGACACTTACATGTCATGATCAGTACACCAATGTCACTTGGCTCACCAAATTTCGTTCTTCTAGGTCAAACCGTTCGTTGGCAGTAACAGTTTTAATTTTTAGGTTTCACTCTGTTTTCTCCTATATGGATACATGTAGTTGGAACTCTAAATCAAACACGGTTTGTGCTAGCTCTTTGAAACTTGGCACAATAAAGTACATCCAAGTTCTATCTCTATTCTTTGTTTCCTATTGATGTAGTCCTATGCAGAGACTGGCGCTAATCACTTTCATGGAAAGGGGTTGCCAAGCTTCCAAAAAACTACAAGTTTCCTGAAATCTCAGCACACATTTTCACCCAATCTTGATGACACTTACATGTCATGATCAGTACACCAATGTCACTTGGCTCACCAAATTTCGTTCTTCTAGGTTAAACCGTTCGTTGGCAGTAACAGTTTTAATTTTTAGGTTTCACTCTGTTTTCTCCTATATGGATACATGTATTTGGAACTCTAAATCAAACCTGGTTTGTGCTAGCTCTTTGAAACTTGACACAATAAAGTAGTTCCAAGTTCTATCTCTATGGTTTGTTTCCTATTGATGTAGCCCTAAGGAGAGACTGGCGCAAATCACTTTCATGGAAAGGGGTTGCCAAGCTTCCAAAAAACTACGAGTTTCCTGAAATCTCAGCACACATTTTTTCACCCAATCTTGATGACACATACATGTCATGATCAGTACACCAATGTCACTTGGCTCACCAAATTTCGTTCTTCTAGGTTAAACCGTTCGTTGGCAGTAACAGTTTTAATTTTTAGGTTTCACTCTGTTTTCTCCTATATGGATACATGTAGTTGGAACTCTAAATCAAACACGGTTTGTGCTAGCTCTTTGAAACTTGACACAATAAAGTAGCTCCAAGTTCTATCTCTATGGTTCGTTTCTTATTGATGTAGCCCTAAGCAGAGAACGGCGCAAATCACTTTCATGGAAAGGGGTTGCCAAGCTTCCAAAAAACTACGAGTTTCCTGAAATCTCAGCACACATTTTTTCACCCAATCTTGATGACACTTTCAGGTAATGATCAGTACCCAATCCCAGTTGGCACACCAAATTTCGTTTTTCTAGGTTAACCCGTTCGTTGGCAGTAACAGTTTAAATTTTTAGGCTTCACTCTGTTTTCTCCTATATGGATACATGTAGTTGGAACTCTAAATCAAACACGGTTTGTGGTAGCTCTTTGAAACTTGACACAATAAAGTAGTTCCAAGTTCTATCTCTATGGTTTGTTTCCTATTGATGTAGCCCTAAGCAGAGACTTGCACAAATCACTTTCATGGAAAGGGGTTGCCAAGCTTCCAAAAATCTACGAGTTTCCTGAAATCTCACCACACATTTTTTCACCCAATCTTGGTGACACTTTCAGGTAATAATCAGTACCCGAATCCAACTTGGCTCACCAAATTTCGTTCTTCTAGGTTAAACCGTTCGTTGGCAGTAACAGTTTTAATTTTTAGGTTTCACTCTGTTTTCTCCTATATGGATACATGTAGTTGGGACTGTAAATCAAACACGGTTTGCGCTAGCTCTTTGAAACTTGACACAATAAAGTAGTTCCAAGTTCTATCTCTATAGTTTGTTTCTTATTGATGTAGCCCTAAGCAGAGAACAGCGCAAATCACTTTCATTGAAAGGGGTTGCCAAACTTCCAAAAAACTACGAGTTTCCTGAAATCTCAGCACACATTTTTTCACCCAATCTTGATGACACTTACATGTCATGATCAGTACACCAATGTCACTTGGCTCACCAAATTTCGTTCTTCTAGGTCAAACCGTTCGTTGGCAGTAACAGTTTTAATTTTTAGGTTTCACTCTGTTTTCTCCTATATGGATACATGTAGTTGGAACTCTAAATCAAACACGGTTTGTGCTAGCTCTTTGAAACTTGGCACAATAAAGTACATCCAAGTTCTATCTCTATTCTTTGTTTCCTATTGATGTAGTCCTATGCAGAGACTGGCGCTAATCACTTTCATGGAAAGGGGTTGCCAAGCTTCCAAAAAACTACAAGTTTTCTGAAATCTCAGCACACATTTTCACCCAATCTTGATGACACTTTCAGGTAATGATCAGTACCCAATCCCAGTTGGCACACCAGATTTCGTTTTTCTAGGTTAACCCGTTCGTTGGCAGTAACAGTTTTAATTTTTAGGTTTCACTCTGTTTTCTCCTATATGGATACATGTAGTTGGAACTCTAAATCAAACACGGTTTGTGGTAGCTCTTTGAAACTTGACACAATAAAGTAGTTCCAAGTTCTATCTCTATGGTTTGTTTCCTATTGATGTAGTCCTAAGCAGAGACTGGCGCAAATCACTTTCATGGAAAGGGGTTGCCAAGCTTCCAAAAAACTACGAGTTTCCTGAAAATTCAGCACACATTTTTTCACCCAATCTTGATGACACATACATGTCATGATCAGTACACCAATGTCACTTGGCTCACCAAATTTTGTTCTTCTAGGTTAAACCGTTCGTTGGCAGTAACAGTTTTAATTTTTACGTTTCACTCTGTTTTCTCCTATATGGATACATGTAGTTGGAACTCTAAATCAAACACGGTTTGCGCTAGCTCATTGAAACTTGACACAAAAAATAGTTCCAAGTTCTATCTGTATGGTTTGTTTCCTATTGATGTAGCCCTAAGCAGAGACTGGTGCAAATCACTTTCATGGAAAGGGGTTGCCAAGCTTTCAAAAAACTACGAGTTTCCTGAAATCTCAGCACATATTTTTTCAACCAATCTTGATGACACTTTTAGGTAACGATGAGTACCCCAATGCCACTTGGCTCACCAAATTTCGTTCTTCTAGTTTAAACCTTTCGTTGGCAGTAAGAGTTTTAATTTTTAGGTTTCACTCTGTTATCTCCTATATGGATACATGTATTTGGAACTCTAAATCAAACACGGTTTGTGCTAGCTCTTTGAAACTTGACACAATAAAGTAGTTCCAAGTTCTATCTGTATGGTTTGTTTCCTATTGATGTAGCCCTAAGCAGAGACTGGTGCAAATCACTTTCATGGAAATGGGTTGCGAAGCTTCCAAAAAACTACGAGTTTCCTGAAATATAGGCACACATTTATTCACCCTGTCTTGATGACACCTTCAGGTAATGATCAGTACCCCAATCCCATTTGGCACACCAAATTTCGTTCTTCTAGGTTAAACCGTTCCTTGGCAGTAACAGTTTTAATTTTTAGGTTTCACTCTGTTTTCTCCAATATGGATACATGTAGTTGGAACTCTAAATCAAACACTGTTTGTGCTAGCTCTTTGAAACTTGACACAATAAAGTAGTTCCAAGTTCTATCTCTATGGTTTTTTTCCTATTGATGTAGCCCTAAGCAGAGAAAAGCGCAAATCACTTTCATGGAAAGGGGTTGCCAAGCTTCCAAAAAACTACGAGTTTCCTGAAATATCAGCACACATTTTTTCACCCTGTCTTGATGACACTTTCAGGTAATGATCAGTACCCCAATCCCACTTGGCACACCAAATTTCGTTCTTCTAGGTTAAACTTTCCTTGGCAGTAACAGTTTTAATTTTTAGGATTCACTCTGTTTTCTCCTATATGGATACATGTAGTTGGAACTCTAAATCAAACACGGTTTGTGCTAGCTCTTTGAAACTTGACACAATAAAGTACTCCCACGTTCTAACACTATGGTTTGTTTCCTATTGATGTAGTCCTAAGCAGAGACTGGCGCAAATCACTTTCATGGAAAGGGGTTGCCAAGCTTCCAAAAAACTATGAGTTTCCTGAAATCTCAGCACACATTTTTTCATCCTGTCTTGATGACACATGCATGTCATGATCAGTACACCAATGTCACTTGGCTCACCAAATTTCGTTCTTCTAGGTTAAACCGTTCGTTGGCAGTAACAGTTTTAATTTTTAGGTTTCCCTCTGTTTTATCCAATATGGATACATGTACTTGGAACTCTAAATCAAACACGGTTTGTGCTAGCTCTTTGAAACTTGACACAATAAAGTAGCTCCAAGTTTTATCTCTATGGTTTTTTCTTATTGATGTAGCCCTACGCAGAGAATGGCGCAAATCACTTTCATGGAAAGGGGTTGCCAAGCTTCCAAAAAACTACGAGTTTCCTGAAATCTCAGCACACATTTTTTCACACAATCTTGGTGACACTTTCAGGTAATAATCAGTACCCAATCCCACTTAGCTCACCAGATTTCGTTCTTCTAGGTTAACCCGTTCATTGGCAGTAACAGTTTTAATTTTTAGATTTCACTCTGTTTTCTTCTATATGGATACATGTAGTTGGAATTCTAAATCAAACACGGTTTGTGCTAGCTCTTTGAAACTTGACACAATAAAGTAGTTCCAAGTTCTATCTCTATGGTTTGTTTCCTAATGATGTAGTCCTAAGCAGAGACTGGCACAAATCACTTTCATTGAAAGGGGTTGCCAAGCTCCAATAATCTACGAGTTTCCTGAAATATCACCACACATTTTTTCACCCAATCTTGATGACACTTACATGTCATGATCAGTACACCAATGTCACTTGGCTCACCAAATTTTGTTCTTCTAGGTTAAACTGTTCCTTGGCAGTAACAGTTTTAAGTTTTAGGTTTCACTCTGTTTTCTCCTATATGGATACATGTATTTGGAACTCTAAATCAAACACGGTTTGTGCTAGCTCTTTGAAACTTGACACAAAAAGGTAGTTCCAAGTTCTATACCTATGGTTTGTTTCCTATTGATGTAGCCCTAAGGAGAGACTGGCGGAAATCACTTTCATGGAAAGGGGTTGCCAAGCTTCCAAAAAACTACAAGTTTCCTTAAATCTCAACAAACATTTTTTCTCCCAATCTTGATAACACTTACAGGTAATGATCAGTACCCCAATGCCACTTGGCTCACCAAATTTTGTTCTTCTAGGTTAAACCGTTCGTTGGCAGTAACAGTTTTAATTTTTAGTTTTCACTCTGTTTTCTCCAATATGGATACATGTAGTTGGAACTCTAAATCAAACATGGTTTGCGCTAGCTCTTTGAAACTTGACACAATAAATAGATCCAAGTTCTATCTCTATGGTTTGTTTCCTATTGATGTAGCCCTAAGCAGAGACTGGCACAAATCCCTTTCATTGAAAGGGTTGGCCAAGCTTCCAAAAAACTACGAGTTTCCTGAAATCTCAGCACACATTTTTTCACCCAATCTTGGTGACACTTTCAGGTAACTATCAGTACCCGAATCCAACTTGGCTCACCAAATTTCGTTTTTCTAGGTTAAACCATTCGTTGGCAGTAACAGTTTTAATTTTTAGGTTTCACTCTGTTTTCTCCTATATGGATACATGTAGTTGGAACTCTAAATCAAACACGGTTTCTGCTAGCTCTTTGAAACTTGACACAATAAAGTAGTTACAAGTTCTATCTCTATGGTTTGTTTCCTATTGATGTAGCCCTAAGCAGAGACTGGCGCAAATCACTTTCATGGAAAGTGTTGGCCAGCTTCCAAAAAACTACGAGTTTCCTGAAATCTCAGGACACATTTTTTCAACCAATCTTGATGACACTTACATGTCATGATCAGTACACCAATGTCACTTGGCTCACCAAATTTCGTTCTTCTAGGTTAAACCGTTCGTTGGCAGTAACAGTTTAAATTTTTAGGTTTCACTCTGTTTTCTCCTATTTGGATACATGTATTTTGAACTCAAAATTAGACACGGTTTGTGCTAGCTCTTTGAAACTTGACACAATAAAGTAGTTCCAAGTTCTATCTGTATGGTTTGTTTCCTATTGATGTAGCCCTAAGCAGGGACAGGTGCAAATCACTTTCATGGAAAGGGGTTGCCAAGCTTCCAAAAAACTACGAGTTTCCTGAAATCTTAGCCCACATTTTTTCACCCAATCTTGATGGCACTTACAGGTAAATATCAGTACTGCAATGCCACTTGGCTCACCAAATTTCGTTTTTCCAGGTTAAACCGTTCGTTGGCAGTAACAGTTTTAATATTTAGGTTTCACTCTGTTTTCTCCTATATGGATACATGTAGTTGGAACTCTAAATCAAACACGGTTTGTGCTAGCTCTTTGAAACTTGACACAATAAAGTAGTTCCAAGTTCTGTCTCTATGGTTTGTTTCCTATTGATATAGCCCTAAGCAGAGACCGGCACAAATCACTTTCATGTTAAGGGGTTGCCAAGCTTCCAAAAAACTAAGAGTTTCGTGAAATCTCAGCACACATGTTTTCACCCAAACTTGATACACTTTCAGGTAATGATCAGTACCCCAATCACACTTGGCTCACCAAATTTCGTTCTTCTAGGTTAAACCGTTCGTTGGCAGTAACAGTTTTAATTTTTAGGTTTCCCTCTGTTTTCTCCTATATGGATACATGTAGTTGGAACTCTAAATCAAACACGGTTTGTGCTAGCTCATTGAAACTTGACACAATAAAGTACTCCCACGTTCTACCTCTATGGTTTGTTTCTTATTGATGTAGTCCTAAGCAGAGACTGGCGCAAATCACTTTCCTGGAAAGGGGTTGCCAAGCTTCCAAAAAACTACGAGTTTCCTGAAATCTCAGCACACATTTTTCTCTGAATCTTGATGACACTTACAGGTAATGATCAGTACCCCAATGCCACTTGGCTCACCAAATTCCGTTCTTCTAGGTTAAACCGTTCGTTGGCAGTAACAGTTTTAATTTTTACGTTTCACTCTGTTTTCTCCTATATGGATACATGTAGTTGGAACTCTAAATCAAACACGGTTTGCGCTAGCTCTTTGAAATTTGACACAAAAAATAGTTCCAAGTTCTATCTGTATGGTTTGTTTCCTATTGATGTAGCCCTAAGCAGAGACTGGTGCAAATCACTTTCATGGAAAGGGGTTGCCAAGCTTTCAAAAAACTACGAGTTTCCTGAAATCTCAGCACATATTTTTTCAACCAATCTTGATGACACTTTTAGGTAACGATGAGTACCCCAATGCCACTTGGCTCACCAAATTTCGTTCTTCTAGTTTAAACCTTTCGTTGGCAGTAAGAGTTTTAATTTTTAGGTTTCACTCTGTTATCTCCTATATGGATACATGTAGTTGGAACTCTAAATCAAACACAATTTGTGCTAGCTTTTTGAAACTTGACACAATAAAGTAGTTCCAAGTTCTATCTCTATGGTTTGTTTCCTATTGATGTAGCCCTAAGGAGAGACTGGTGCAAATCACTTTCATCGAAAGGTTTGGCCAAGCTTCCAAAAAACTACGAGTTTCCTGAAATCTCAGCACACATTTTTTCAGCCAATCTTGAAGACACTTTCAGGTAATGATCAGTACCTGAATCCCACTTGGCTCACCATATTTGGTTTTTCTAGGTTAAACCGTTCGTTGGCAGTAACAGTTTAAATTTTTAGGTTTCACTCTGTTTTCTCCTATTTGGATACATGTATTTTGAACTCAAAATTAGACACGGTTTGTGCTAGCTCTTTGAAACTTGACACAATAAAGTAGTTCCAAGTTCTATCTGTATGGTTTGTTTCCTACGATGTAGCCCTAAGCAGGGACGGGTGCAAATCACTTTCATGGAAAGGGGTTGCCAAGCTTCCAAAAAACTACGAGTTTCCTGAAATCTTAGCCCACATTTTTTCACCCAATCTTGATGGCACTTACAGGTAATTATCAGTACCCGAATCCAACTTGGCTCACCAAATTTCGTTTTTCTAGGTTAACCCGTTCGTTGGCAGTAACAGTTTTAATTTTTAGGTTTCACTCTGTTTTCTCCTATATGGATACATGTATTTGGAACTCTAAATCAAACACGGTTTGTGGTAGCTCTTTGAAACTTGACACAATAAAGTAGTTCCAAGTTCTATCTCTATGGTTTGTTTCCTATTGATGTAGCCCTAAGCAGAGACTTGCACAAATCACTTTCATGGAAAGGGGTTGCCAAGCTTCCAAAAAACTACGAGTTTCCTGAAATCTTAGCACACATTTTTTCACCCAATCATGATGGCACTTACAGGTAATGATCAGTACCCCAATGCCACTTGGCTCACCAAATTTCGTTCTTCTAGGTTAAACCGTTCGTTGGCAGTAACAGTTTTAATTTTTAGGTTTCACTCGGTTTTCTCCTATATGGATACATGTAGTTGGAACTCTAAATCAAACACGGTTTGTGCTAGCTCTTTGAAACTTGACACAATAAAGTAGTTCCAAGTTCTGTCTCTATGGTTTGTTTCCTATTGATATAGCCCTAAGCAGAGACCAGCGCAAATCACTTTCATGGAAAGGGGTTGCCAAGCTTCCAAAAAACTAAGAGTTTCGTGAAATCTCAGCACAAGTTTTTTTAACCAAACTTGATGACACTTTCAGGTAAAGATCAGTACCCCAATCACACTTGGCTCACCAAATTTCGTTCTTCTAGGTTAAACTGTTCGTTGGCAGTAACAGTTATAATTTTTAGGTTTCACTCTGTTTTCTCGTATATGGATACATGTAGTTGGAACTCTAAATCAAACACGGTTTGTGCTAGCTCTTTGACTTGACACAATAAATATTTCCAAGTTCTGTCTCTATGGTTTGTTTCTTATTGATGTAGCCCTAAGCAGAGACTGGCGCAAATCACTTTCATAGAAAGGGGTTGCCAAGCTTCCAAAAAACTACGAGTTTCCTGAAATCTCAGCACACATTTTTTCACCCTATCTTGATGACACTTTCAAGTAATGATCAGTAACCCAATCCCACTTGGCACACCAAATTCGTTCTTCTATGTTAAACCGTTCCTTGGCAGTAACAGTTTTAATTTTTAGGTTTCACTCTGTTTTCTCCTTTATGGATACATGTAGTTGGAACTCTAAATCAAACACGGTTTGTGCTAGCTATTTGAAACTTGACACAATAAAGTACTCCCACGTTCTACCTCTATGGTTTGTTTCCTATTGATGTAGCCCTAAGCAGAGACCGACGCTAATCACTTTCATGGAAAGGGGTTGCGAAGCTTCCAAAAATCTACGAGTTTCCTGAAATCTCAGCACACACTTTTCTCCCAATCTTGATGACACTTACAGGTAATGATCAGTATCCCAATGACACTTGGCTCACCAAATTTCGTTCTTCTAGGTTAAACCGTTCGTTGACAGTAACAGTTTTAATTTTTACGTTTCACTCTGTTTTCTCCTATATGGATACATGTAGTTGGAACTCTAAATCAAACACGGTTTGCGCTAGCTCTTTAAAATTTGACACAAAAAAGTAGTTCCAAGTTCTATCTCTATATTTTGTTTCTTATTGATGTAGCCATAAGCAGAGAACGGCGCAAATCACTTTCATGGAAAGGGGTTGCCAATCTTCCAAAAAACTACGAGTTTCCTGAAAACTCAGCACACATTTTTTCACCCAATCTTGATGACACTTTCAGGTAATGATCAGTACCAAATCCCACTTGGCTCACCAAATTTCGTTCTTCTAGGTTAAACCGTTCGTTGGCAGTAACAGTTTTAATTTTTACGTTTCACTCTGTTTTCTCCTATATGGATACATGTAGTTGGAACTCTAAATCAAACACGGTTTGTGCTAGCTCTTTGAAACTTGACACAATAAAGTAGTTCCAAGTTCTATCTCTATGGTTTTTTTCCTTTTGATGTAGCCCTAAGGAGAGACTGGCGCAAATCACTTTCATGGAAAGGGGTTGCCAAGCTTCCAAAAATCTACGAGTTTCCTGAAATCTCACCACACATTTTTTCACCCAATCTTGGTGACACTTTCAGGTAATTATCAGTACCCGAATCCAACTTGGCTCACCAAATTTCGTTTTTCTAGGTTAAACCGTTCGTTGGCAGTAACAGTTTTAATTTTTAGGTTTTACTCTGTTTTCTCCAATATGGATATATGTAGTTGGAACTCTAAATCAAACACGGTTTGTGCTAGCTCTTTGAAACTTGACACAAAAAGGTAGTTCCAAGTTATATATCTATGGTTTGTTTCCTATTGATGTAGCCCTAAGGAGAGACTGGCGGAAATCACTTTCATGGAAAGGGGTTGCCAAGCTTCCAAAAAACTACGAGTTTCCTGAAATATCAGCACACATTTTTTCAACCTGTCTTGATGACACTTTCAGATAATGATCAGTACCCCAATCCCACTTGGCACACCAAATTTCGTTCTTCTAGGTTAAACTTTCCTTGGCAGTAACAGTTTTAATTTTTAGGATTCACTCTGTTTTCTCCTATATGGATACATGTAGTTGGAACTCTAAATCAAACACGGTTTGTGCTAGCTCTTTGAAACTTGACACAATAAAGTACTTCCAAGTTCTATCTCTATGGTTTGTTTCCTATTGATGTAGTCCTAAGCAGAGACTGGCGCAAATCACTTTCATGGAAAGGGGTTGTCAAGCTTCCAAAAAACTACAAGTTTCCTTAAATCTCAACACACATTTTTTCTCCCAATCTTGATAACACTTACAGGTAATGATCAGTACCCCAATGCCACTTGGCTCACCAAATTTTGTTCTTCTAGGTTAAACCGTTCGTTGGCAGTAACAGTTTTAATTTTTAGTTTTCACTCTGTTTTCTCCAATATGGATACATGTAGTTGGAACTCTAAATCAAACATGGTTTGCGCTAGCTCTTTGAAACTTGACACAATAAATAGATCCAAGTTCTATCTCTATGGTTTGTTTCCTATTGATGTAGCCCTAAGCAGAGACTGGCACAAATCCCTTTCATTGAAAGGGTTGGCCAAGCTTCCAAAAAACTACGAGTTTCCTGAAATCTCAGCACACATTTTTTCACCCAATCTTGGTGACAATTTCAGGTAAATATCAGTACCCGAATCCAACTTGGCTCACCAAATTTCGTTTTTCTAGGTTAAACCGTTCGTTGGCAGTAACAGTTTTAATTTTTAGGTTTCACTCTGTTTTCTCCTATATGGATACATGTAGTTGGAACTCTAAATCAAACACGGTTTGTGCTAGCTCTTTGAAACTTGACACAATAAAGTAGTTACAAGTTCTATCTCTATGGTTTGTTTCCTATTGATGTAGCCCTAAGCAGAGACTGGCGCAAATCACTTTCATGGAAAGTGTTGGCCAGCTTCCAAAAAACTACGAGTTTCCTGAAATCTCAGGACACATTTTTTCAACCAATCTTGATGACACTTACATGTCATGATCAGTACACCAATGTCACTTGGCTCACCAAATTTCGTTCTTCTAGGTTAAACCGTTCATTGGCAGTAACAGTTTTAATTTTTAGGTTTCACTCTGTTTTCTCCTATTTGGATACATGTATTTTGAACTCAAAATTAGACACGGTTTGTGCTAGCTCTTTGAAACTTGACACAATAAAGTAGTTCCAAGTTCTATCTGTATGGTTTGTTTCCTATTGATGTAGCCCTAAGCAGGGACAGGTGCAAATCACTTTCATGGAAAGGGGTTGCCAAGCTTCCAAAAAACTACGAGTTTCCTGAAATCTTAGCCCACATTTTTTCACCCAATCTTGATGGCACTTACAGGTAATTATCAGTACTGCAATGCCACTTGGCTCACCAAATTTCGTTTTTCCAGGTTAAACCGTTCGTTGGCAGTAACAGTTTTAATATTTAGGTTTCACTCTGTTTTCTCCTATATGGATACATGTAGTTGGAACTCTAAATCAAACACGGTTTGTGCTAGCTCTTTGAAACTTGACACAATAAAGTAGTTCCAAGTTCTGTCTCTATGGTTTGTTTCCTATTGATATAGCCCTAAGCAGAGACCGGCACAAATCACTTTCATGTTAAGGGGTTGCCAAGCTTCCAAAAAACTAAGAGTTTCGTGAAATCTCAGCACACATGTTTTCACCCAAACTTGATGACACTTTCAGGTAATGATCAGTACCCCAATCACACTTGGCTCACCAAATTTCGTTCTACTAGGTTAAACCGTTCGTTGGCAGTAACAGTTTTAATTTTTAGGTTTCCCTCTGTTTTCTCCTATATGGATACATGTAGTTGGAACTCTAAATCAAACACGGTTTGTGCTAGCTCATTGAAACTTGACACAATAAAGTACTCCCACGTTCTACCTCTATGGTTTGTTTCTTATTGATGTAGTCCTAAGCAGAGACTGGCGCAAATCACTTTCCTGGAAAGGGGTTGCCAAGCTTCCAAAAAACTACGAGTTTCCTGAAATCTCAGCACACATTTTTCTCTGAATCTTGATGACACTTACAGGTAATGATCAGTACCCCAATGCCACTTGGCTCACCAAATTCCGTTCTTCTAGGTTAAACCATTCGTTGGCAGTAACAGTTTTAATTTTTACGTTTCACTCTGTTTTCTCCTATATGGATACATGTAGTTGGAACTCTAAATCAAACACGGTTTGCGCTAGCTCTTTGAAATTTGACACAAAAAATAGTTCCAAGTTCTATATCTATGGTTTGTTTCTTATTGATGTAGCCCTAAGCAGAGAATGGCGCAAATCTCTTTCAAGGAAAGGGGTTGCCAAGCTTCCAAAAAACTACGAGTTTCCTGAACTCTCAGCACACATTTTTTCACCCAATTTTGATGACACTTTCAGGTAATGATCAGTACCGAATCCCACTTGGCTCACCAGATTTCGTTCTTCTAGGTTCAACCGCTTGTTGGTAGTAACAGTTTTAATTTTTAGGTTTCACTCTGTTTTCTCCTATATGGATACATGTATTTGGAACTCTAAATCAAACACGGTTTGTGCTAGCTCTTTGAAACTTGACACAATACAGTAGTTCCAAGTTCTATCTGTATGGTTTGTTTCCTATTGATGTAGCCCTAAGTAGAGAAAGGCGCAAATCACTTTCATGGAAATGGGTTGCGAAGCTTCCAAAAAACTACGAGTTTCCTGAAATCTCAGCACACATTTTTTCTCCCAATCTTGATGACACTTACAGGTAATGATCAGTAACCCAATCCCACTTGGCTCACCAAATTTCGTTTTTCCAGGTTAAACCGTTCGTTGGCAGTAACAGTTTTAATATTTAGGTTTCACTCTGTTTTCTCCTATATGGATACATGTAGTTGGAACTCTAAATCAAACACGGTTTGTGCTAGCTCTTTGAAACTTGACACAATAAAGTAGTTCCAAGTTCTGTCTCTATGGTTTGTTTCCTATTGATATAGCCCTAAGCAGAGACCGGCACAAATCACTTTCATGTTAAGGGGTTGCCAAGCTTCCAAAAAACTAAGAGTTTCGTGAAATCTCAGCACACATGTTTTCACCCAAACTTGATGACACTTTCAGGTAATGATCAGTACCCCAATCACACTTGGCTCACCAAATTTCGTTCTACTAGGTTAAACCGTTCGTTGGCAGTAACAGTTTTAATTTTTAGGTTTCCCTCTGTTTTCTCCTATATGGATACATGTAGTTGGAACTCTAAATCAAACACGGTTTGTGCTAGCTCATTGAAACTTGACACAATAAAGTACTCCCACGTTCTACCTCTATGGTTTGTTTCTTATTGATGTAGTCCTAAGCAGAGACTGGCGCAAATCACTTTCCTGGAAAGGGGTTGCCAAGCTTCCAAAAAACTACGAGTTTCCTGAAATCTCAGCACACATTTTTCTCTGAATCTTGATGACACTTACAGGTAATGATCAGTACCCCAATGCCACTTGGCTCACCAAATTCCGTTCTTCTAGGTTAAACCATTCGTTGGCAGTAACAGTTTTAATTTTTACGTTTCACTCTGTTTTCTCCTATATGGATACATGTAGTTGGAACTCTAAATCAAACACGGTTTGCGCTAGCTCTTTGAAATTTGACACAAAAAATAGTTCCAAGTTCTATATCTATGGTTTGTTTCTTATTGATGTAGCCCTAAGCAGAGAATGGCGCAAATCTCTTTCAAGGAAAGGGGTTGCCAAGCTTCCAAAAAACTACGAGTTTCCTGAACTCTCAGCACACATTTTTTCACCCAATTTTGATGACACTTTCAGGTAATGATCAGTACAGAATCCCACTTGGCTCACCAGATTTCGTTCTTCTAGGTTCAACCGCTTGTTGGTAGTAACAGTTTTAATTTTTAGGTTTCACTCTGTTTTCTCCTATATGGATACATGTATTTGGAACTCTAAATCAAACACGGTTTGTGCTAGCTCTTTGAAACTTGACACAATACAGTAGTTCCAAGTTCTATCTGTATGGTTTGTTTCCTATTGATGTAGCCCTAAGTAGAGAAAGGCGCAAATCACTTTCATGGAAATGGGTTGCGAAGCTTCCAAAAAACTACGAGTTTCCTGAAATCTCAGCACACATTTTTTCTCCCAATCTTGATGACACTTACAGGTAATGATCAGTAACCCAATCCCACTTGGCTCACCAAATTTCGTTCTTCTAGGTTAAACCGTTCGTTGGCAGTAACAGTTTTAATTTTTAGGTTTCACTCTGTTTTCTCCTATATAGATACATGTATTTGGAACTCTAAATTAAACACGGTTTGCGCTAGCTCTTTTAAACTTGACACAATAAAGTAGTTCCAAGTTCTCTCTCTATGGTTTGTTTCCTATTGATGTAGCCCTAAGCAGAGAACGGCGCAAATCACTTTCATGGAAAGGTGTTGCCAAGCTTCCAAAAAACTACGAGTTTCCTGAAATCTCAGCACACATTTTTTCCCCAAATCTTGATGACACTTTCATGTAATGATCAGTACCGCAATGCCACTTGGCTCACCAATTTCGTTCTTCTAGGTTAAACCGTTCGTTGGCAGTAACCGTTTTAATTTTTAGGTTTCACTCTGTTTTCTCCTATATGGATACATGTAGTTGGAACTCTAAAGCAAACACGGTTTGTGCTAGCTCTTTGAAACTTGACACAATAAAGTATTTCCAAGTTCTATCACTATGGCTTGTTTCCTATTGATGTAGCCATATGCAGAGACTGGCGCAAAACACTTCCATGGAAAGGGGTTGCCAAGCTTTCAAAAAACTACGAGTTTCCTGTAAACTTAGCCCACATTTTTTCACCCAATCTTTATGGCACTTACAGGCAATGATCAGTAGAGCAATGACACTTGGCTCACCAAATTTCGTTTTTCTAGGTTAAACCGTTCGTTGGCAGTAACAGTTTTAATTTATAGGTTTCAATCTCTTTTCTCGTATATGGATACATGTAGTTGGAACTCTAAATCAAACACGGTTTGCGCTAGCTCTTTGAAACTTGACAGAATAAAGTAGTTCCAAGTTCTATCTCTATGGTTTGTTTCCTATTGATGTAGCCCTAAGCAGAGACCGGCGCAAATCACTTTCATGGAAAGGGGTTGCCAAGCTTCCAAAAAACAACGAGTTTCCTGAAATCTCAGCACACATTTTTTCACCCAATCTTGATGACACTTTCAGGTAATGATCAGTACCCAATCCCACTTGGCTCACCAAATTTCGTTCTTCTAGGTTAAACCGTTCATTGGCATTAACAGTTTTAATTTTTAGGTTTCACTCTGTTTTCTCCTATATGGATACATGTAGTTGGAACTCTAAATCAAACACGGTTTGTGCTAGCTTTTTGAAACTTGACACAATAAAGTAGTTCCAAGTTCTATCTCTATGGTTTGTTCCCTATTGATGTAGCCCTAAGGAGAGACTGGTGCAAATCACTTTCATGGAAAGGTTTGGCCAAGCTTCCAAAAAACTACGAGTTTCCTGAAATCTCAGCACACATTTTTTCAGCCAATCTTGAAGACACTTTCAGGTAATGATCAGTACCTGAATCCCACTTGGCTCACCATATTTGGTTTTTCTAGGTTAAACCGTTCGTTGGCAGGAACAGTTTAAATTTTTAGGTTTCACTCTGTTTTCTCCTATTTGGATACATGTATTTTGAACTCAAAATTAGACACGGTTTGTGCTAGCTCTTTGAAACTTGACACAATAAAGTAGTTCCAAGTTCTATCTGTATGGTTTGTTTCCTACGATGTAGCCCTAAGCAGGGACGGGTGCAAATCACTTTCATGGGAAGGGGTTGCCAAGCTTCCAAAAAACTACGAGTTTCCTGAAATCTTAGCCCACATTTTTTCACCAAATCTTGATGGCACTTACAGGTAATTATCAGTACTGCAATGCCACTTGGCTCACCAAATTTCGTTTTTCCAGGTTAAACCGTTCGTTGGCAGTAACAGTTTTAATTTTTAGGTTTCCCTCTGTTTTCTCCTATATGGATACATGTAGTTGGAACTCTAAATCAAACACGGTTTGTGCTAGCTCATTGAAACTTGACACAATAAAGTACTCCCACGTTCTACCTCTATGGTTTGTTTCTTATTGATGTAGTCCTAAGCAGAGACTGGCGCAAATCTCTTTCCTGGAAAGGGGTTGCCAAGCTTCCAAAAAACTACGAGTTTCCTGAAATTTCAGCACACATTTTTTCACCCAATCTTGATGACACTTTCAGGTAATGATCAGTACCCCATTCCCACTTGGCTCATCATATTTCGTTCTTCTAGGTTAAACCATTCGTTGGCAGTAACAGTTTTAATTTTTAGGCTTCACTCTGTTTTCTCCTATATGGATACATGTAGTTGGAACTCTAAATCAAACACGGTTTGTGCTAGCTCTTTGAAACTTGACACAATAAAGTAGTTCCAAGTTCTGTCTCTATGGTTTGTTTCCTATTGATGTAGCCCTAAGCAGAAACTGGCGCAAATCACTTTCATGGAAAGGGGTTTCCAAGCTTCCAAAAAACTACGAGTTTCCTGAAATGTCAGCACACATTTTTTAACCCAAACTTGATGACACTTTCAGGTAATGATCAGTACCCCAATCCCACTTGGCTCACGAAATTTCGTTCTTCAAGGTTAAACCATTCGTTGGTAGTAACAGTTTTAATTTTTAGGTTACACTTTGTTTTCTCCTATATGGATACATGTAGTTGGAACTGTAAATCAAACACGGTTTTTGCTAGCTCTTTGAAACTTGACACAATAAAGTAGTTCCAAGTTGTATCTCTATGGCTTGTTTCCTATTGATGTAGCCCTAAGCAGAGACTGGCGCAAATCACTTTCATGGAAAGGGTTTGCCAAGCTTCCAAAAAACTACGAGTTTCCTGAAATCTCAGCACATATTTTTTCACCCAATTTTTATGCACTTTCATGTAATGATCAGTACCCCAATCCCACTTGGCTCACCAAATTTCGTTCTTCTAGGTTTAACCGTTTGTTGGCAGTACAGTTTTAATTTTTAGGTTTCACTCTGTTTTCTCCTATATGGTTACATGTAGTTGGAACTCTAAATCAAAGACCGTTTGTGCTAGCTCTTTGAAACTTGACACAATAAAGTAGTTCCAATCCTATCTCTATGGTTTGTCTCCTATTGATGTAGCCCAAAGCAGAGACTGGCTCAAATCACTATCATGGAAAGGGGTTGCCAAGCTTCCAAAAAACTACGAGTTTCTTGAAATCTCAGCACACATTTTTTCACCCAATCTTGATGACACTTTCAGGTAATGATCAGTACCCAATCCCACTTGGCTCCCCGAATTTCGTTCTTCTAGGTTAAACCGTTCGTTGGCAGTAACAATTTTAATTTTTAGGTTTCACTCTGTTTTCTCCTATATGGATACATGTAGTTGGAACTCTAAATCAAAGACCGTTTGTGCTAGCTCTTTGAAACTTGACACAATAAAGTAGTTCCAATCCTATCTCTATTGTTTGTCTCTTATTGATGTAGCCCTAAGCAGAGACTGGCGCAAATCACTTTCATGGAACGGGGTTGCCAAGCTTCCAAAAACCTGCGAGTTTCCTGAAATCTCTGCACACATTTTTTTCACCCAATCTTGATGACACTTTCAGGTAATGATCAGTACCCCAATCCCACTTGGCTCCCGGAATTTCGTTCTTCTAGGTTAAACTTTTCGTTGGCAGTAACACTTTTAATTTTTAGGTTTCATTCTGTTTTCTCCTATATGGATACATGTAGTTGGAACTCTAAATAAAACACAGTTTGTGCTAGCTCTTTGAAACTTGACAAAATATAGTAGTTCCAAATTGTATCTCTATGGCTTGTTTCCTATTGATGTAGCCCTAAGCAGTGACTGGCGCAAATCACTTTCATGGAAAGGGGTTGCCAACCTTCCCAAAAACTCCGAGTTTCCTGAAATCACAGCACACATTTTTTCACCCAATCCTGATGACACTTTCAGGTAATGATCAGAACCCCATTCCCACTTGGCTCCCCGAATTTCGTTCTTCTACGTTAAACCGTTCGTTGGCAGTAACAGTTTTAATTTTTAGGTTTCACTCTGTTTACTCCTATATGGATATATGTAGTTGGAACTCTAAATCAAACACGTTTTGTGCTAGCTCTTTGAAACTTGACACAATAAAGTAGTTCCAAGTTCTATCTCTATGGTTTGTTTCCTATTGATGCAGCCCTAAGCAGAGACCGGCGCAAATCACTTTCATGGAAAGGGGTTGCCAACCTTCCAAAAATCTATGAGTTTTCTGAAATCTCAGCACACATTTTTTCAACGAATCTTGATGACACTTTCAGGTAATGATCAGAACCGCAATCCCACTTGGTTCCCCAAATTTCTTTCTTCTACGTTAAACCGTTCGTTGGCCGTAACAGTTTTAATTTTTAGGTTTCACTCTGTTTACTCCTATATGGATACATGTAGTTGGAACTCTAAATCAAACACGTTTTGTGCTAGCTCTTTGAAACTTGACACAATAAAGTAGTTCCAAGTTCTATCTCTATGGTTTGTTTCCTATTGATGCAGCCCTAAGCAGAGACTGGCGCAAATCACTTTCATGGAAAGGGGTCTCCAAGCTTCCAAAAAACTACGAGTTTCCTGAAATGTCAGCACAAATTTTTTCACCCAATCTTGATGACACTTTCAAGTAATGATCAGTACCCCAATCCCACTTGGCTCACGAAATTTCGTTCTTCTAGGTTTAACCGTTTGTTGGCAGTACAGTTTTAATTTTTAGGTTTCACTCTGTTTTCTCCTATATGGTTACATGTAGTTGGAACTCTAAATCAAACACGGTTTGTGCTAGCTCTTTGAAACTTGACACAATAAAGTAGTTTCAAGTTCTGTCTCTATGGTTTGTTTCCTATTGATGTAGCCCTAAGGAGAGACTGGCGCAAATCACTTTCATGGAAAGGGGTTTCCAAGCTTCCAAAAACCTACGAGTTTCCTGAAATGTCAGCACACATTTTTTAACCCAATCTTGATGACACTTTCAGGTAATGATCAGTACCCCAATCCCACTTGGCTCACGAAATTTCGTTCTTCAAGGTTAAACCATTCGTTGGTAGTAACAGTTTTAATTTTTAGGTTACACTTTGTTTTCTCCTATATGGATACATGTAGTTGGTACTCTAAATCAAACACGGTTTGTGCTAGCTCTTTGAAACTTGACACAATAAAGTAGTTCCAAGTTCTATCTCTATGGTTTGTTTCCTATTGATGTAGCCCTAAGCAGAGACCGGCAAAAATCACTTTCATGGAAAGGGGTTGCCAACCTTCCAAAAAACTACGAGTTTCCTGAAATCTCAGCACACATTTTTTCACCCAATCTTGATGACACTTACAGGTAATGATCAGTACCCCAGTGCTACTTGGCTCACCAAATTTCGTTCTTCTAGGTAATCCGTTCGTTGGCAGTAACACTTTTAATTTTTAGGTTTCACTCTGTTTTCTCCTATATGGATACATGTAGTTGGAACTCTAAATCAAAGACCGTTTGTGCTAGCTCTTTGAAACTTGACACAATAAAGTAGTTCCAATCCTATCTCTATTGTTTGTCTCCTATTGATGTAGCCCTAAGCAGAGACTGGCGCAAATCACTTTCATGGAACGGGGTTGCCAAGCTTCCAAAAACCTGCGAGTTTCCTGAAATCTCTGCACACATTTTTTTCACCCAATCTTGATGACACTTTCAGGTAATGATCAGTACCCCAATCCCACTTGGCTCCCGGAATTTCGTTCTTCTAGGTTAAACTTTTCGTTGGCAGTAACACTTTTAATTTTTAGGTTTCACTCTGTTTTCTCCTATATGGATACATGTAGTTGGAACTCTAAATAAAACACAGTTTGTGCTAGCTCTTTGAAACTTGACAAAATATAGTAGTTCCAAATTGTATCTCTATGGCTTGTTTCCTATTGATGTAGCCCTAAGCAGTGACTGGCGCAAATCACTTTCATGGAAAGGGGTTGCCAACCTTCCCAAAAACTCCGAGTTTCCTGAAATCACAGCACACATTTTTTCACCCAATCCTGATGACACTTTCAGGTAATGATCAGAACCCCATTCCCACTTGGCTCCCCGAATTTCGTTCTTCTACGTTAAACCGTTCGTTGGCAGTAACAGTTTTAATTTTTAGGTTTCACTCTGTTTACTCCTATATGGATATATGTAGTTGGAACTCTAAATCAAACACGTTTTGTGCTAGCTCTTTGAAACTTGACACAATAAAGTAGTTCCAAGTTCTATCTCTATGGTTTGTTTCCTATTGATGCAGCCCTAAGCAGAGACTGGCGCAAATCACTTTCATGGAAAGGGGTCTCCAAGCTTCCAAAAAACTACGAGTTTCCTGAAATGTCAGCACAAATTTTTTCACCCAATCTTGATGACACTTTCAAGTAATGATCAGTACCCCAATCCCACTTGGCTCACCAAATTTCGTTCTTCTAGGTTTAACCGTTTGTTGGCAGTACAGTTTTAATTTTTAGGTTTCACTCTGTTTTCTCCTATATGGTTACATGTAGTTGGAACTCTAAATCAAACACGGTTTGTGCTAGCTCTTTGAAACTTGACACAATAAAGTAGTTTCAAGTTCTGTCTCTATGGTTTGTTTCCTATTGATGTAGCCCTAAGGAGAGACTGGCGCAAATCACTTTCATGGAAAGGGGTTTCCAAGCTTCCAAAAACCTACGAGTTTCCTGAAATGTCAGCACACATTTTTTAACCCAATCTTGATGACACTTTCAGGTAATGATCAGTACCCCAATCCCACTTGGCTCACGAAATTTCGTTCTTCAAGGTTAAACCATTCGTTGGTAGTAACAGTTTTAATTTTTAGGTTACACTTTGTTTTCTCCTATATGGATACATGTAGTTGGTACTCTAAATCAAACACGGTTTGTGCTAGCTCTTTGAAACTTGACACAATAAAGTAGTTCCAAGTTCTATCTCTATGGTTTGTTTCCTATTGATGTAGCCCTAAGCAGAGCCCGGCAAAAATCACTTTCATGGAAAGGGGTTGCCAACCTTCCAAAAAACTACGAGTTTCCTGAAATCTCAGCACACATTTTTTCACCCAATCTTGATGACACTTACAGGTAATGATCAGTACCCCAGTGCTACTTGGCTCACCAAATTTCGTTCTTCTAGGTAATCCGTTCGTTGGCAGTAACACTTTTAATTTTTAGGTTTCACTCTGTTTTCTCCTATATGGATACATGTAGTTGGAACTCTAAATCAAACACGGTTTGTGCTAGCTCTTTGAAACTTGACACAATAAAGTAGTTCCAATTCCTATCTCTATGGTTTGTTTCCTATTGATGTAGCCCAAAGCAGAGACTGGCTCAAATCACTATCATGGAAAGGGGTTGCCAAGCTTCCAAAAAACTACGAGTTTCCTGAAATCTCAGCACACATTTTTTCACCCAATCTTGATGACACTTTCAGGTAATGATCAGTACCCCAATCCCACTTGGCTCCCCGAATTTCGTTCTTCTAGGTTAAACCGTACGTTGGCATTAACACTTTTAATTTTTAGGTTTTAATTTTTAGGTTTTCTCCTATATGGATACATGTAGTTGGAACTGTAAATCAAACACGGTTTCTGCTAGCTCTTTGAAACTTGACACAATAAAGTAGTTCCAAGTTGTATCTCTATGGCTTGTTTCCTATTGATGTAGCCCTAAGCAGAGACTGGCGCAAATCACTTTCATGGAAAGGGGTTGCCAAGCTTCCAAAAAACTACGAGTTTCCTGAAATCCCAGCACATATTTTTTCACCCAATCTTTATGACACTTTCATGTAATGATCAGTACCCCAATCCCACTTGGCTCACCAAATTTCATTCTTCTAGGTTTAACCGTATGTTGGCAGTACAGTTTTAATTTTTAGGTTTCACTCTGTTTTCTCCTATATGGTTACATGTAGTTGGAACTCTAAATCAAACACGGTTTGTGCTAGCTCTTTGAAACTTGACAAAATAAAGTAGTTCCATGTTCTCTCTCTATGGTTTGTTTCCTATTGATGTAGCCCTAAGCAGAGACCGGCAAATATCACTTTCATGGAAAGGGGTTGCCAACCTTCCAAAAAACTACGAGTTTCCTGAAATCTCAGCACACATTTTTACACCCAATCTTGATGACACTTACAGGTAATGATCAGTACCCCAGTGCTACTTGGCTCACCAAATTTCGTTCTTCTAGGTAAACCGTTCGTTGGCAGTAACACTTTTAATTTTTAGGTTTCACTCTGTTTTCTCCTATATGGATACATGTAGTTGGAACTCTAAATCAAACACGGTTTGTGCTAGCTCTTTGAAACTTGACACAATAAAGTAGTTCCAATTCCTATCTCTATGGTTTGTTTCCTATTGAGGTAGCCCAAAGCAGAGACTGGCGCAAATCACTATCATGGAAAGGGGTTGCCAAGCTTCCAAAAACTACGAGCTTCCTGAAATCTCAGCACACATTTTTTCACACAATCTTGATGACACTTTCAGGTAATGATCAGTACCCCAATCCCACTTGGCTCCCCGAATTTCATTCCTCTAGGTTAAACCGTACGTTGGCATTAACACTTTTAATTTTTAGGTTTTAATTTTTAGGTTTTCTCCTATATGGATACATGTAGTTGGAACTGTAAATCAAACACGGTTTCTGCTAGCTCTTTGAAACTTGACACAATAAAGTAGTTCCAAGTTGTATCTCTATGGCTTGTTTCCTATTGATGTAGCCCTAAGCAGAGACTGGCGCAAATCACTTTCATGGAAAGGGGTTGCCAAGCTTCCAAAAAACTACGAGTTTCCTGAAATCTCAGCACATATTTTTTCACCCAATCTTTATGACACTTTCATGTAATGATCAGTACCCCAATCCCACTTGGCTCACCAAATTTCGTTCTTCTAGGTTTAACAGTTTGTTGGCAGTACAGTTTTAATTTTTAGGTTTCACTCTGTTTTCTCCTATATGGTTACATGTAGTTGGAACTCTAAATCAAACACGGTTTGTGCTAGCTCTTTGAAACTTGACACAATAAAGTAGTTCCAAGTTCCGTCTCGATGGTTTGTTTCCTATTGATGTAGCCCTAAGCAGAGACTGGCGCAAATCACTTTCATGGAAAGGGGTTTCCAAGCTTCCAAAAAACTACGAGTTTCCTGAAATGTCAGCACACATTTTTTAACCCAATCTTGATGACACTTTCAGGTAATGATCAGTACCCCAATCCCACTTGGCTCACGAAATTTCGTTCTTCAAGGTTAAACCGTTCGTTGGTAGTAACAGTTTTAATTTTTAAGTTACACTCTGTTTTCTCCTATATGGATACATGTAGTTGGTACTCTAAATCAAACACGGTTTGTGCTAGCTCTTTGAAACTTGACAAAATAAAGTAGTTCCAAGTTCTATCTCTATGGTTTGTTTCCTATTGATTTAGCCCTAAGCAGAGACTGGCGCAAATCACTTTCATGGAAAGGGGTTGCCAACCTTCCAAAAAACTACGAGTTTCCTGAAATCTCAGCACACGTTTTTTCACCCAATCTTGATGACACTTACAGGTAATGATCAATACCTCAGTGCTACTTGGCTCACCAAATTTCTTTCTTCTAGGTAAACCGTTCGTTGGCAGTAACACTTTTAATTTTTAGGTTTCACTCTGTTTTCTCCTATATGGATACATGTAGTTGGAACTCTAAATCAAACACGGTTTGTGCTAGCTCTTTGAAACTTGACACAATAAAGTAGTTCCAATTCCTATCTATATGGTTTGTTTCCTATTGATGTAGCCCTAAGCAGAGACTGGCGCAAATCACTTTCATGGAAAGGGGTTGCCAAGCTTCCAAAAAATACGAGTTTCCTGAAATCTCAGCACATATTTTTTCAGCCAATCTTGATGACACTTTCAGGTAATGATCACTAGGCCAATCCCACTTGGCTCCCCGAATTTTGTTCTTCTAGGTTAAACCGTTCGTTGGCAGTAACACTTTTAATTTTTAGGTTTCACTCTGTTTTCTCCTATATGGATACATGTAGTTGGAACTGTAAATCAAACATGCTTTGTGCTAGCTCTTTGAAACTTGACACAATAAAGTAGTTCCAAGTTGTATCTCTATGGCTTGTCTCCTATTGTTGTAGCCCTAAGCAGAGACCGGCGCAAATCACTTTCATGGAAAAGGGTTGCCAAGCTTCCAAAAAACTATGAATTTCCTGAAATCTCAGCACACATTTTTTCACCCAATCTTGATGACACTTTCAGGTAATGATCAGTAGCCCAATCCCACTTGGCTCACCAAATTTGGTTCTTCTAAGTTAAACCGTTCGTTGGCAGTAACAGTTTTAAATTTTAGGTTTCACTCTGTTTTCTCATATAGGGATACATGTAGTTGGAACTCTAAATCAAAGACGGTTTGTGCTAGCTCTTTGAAACTTGACACAATAAAGTAGTTCCAATCCTATCTCTATGGTTTGTCTCCTATTGATGTAGCCCTAAGCAGAGACTGGCACAAATCACTTTCATGGAACGGGGTTGCCAAGCTTCCAAAAACCTACGAGTTTCCTGAAATCTCTGCACACATTTTTTCACCCAATCTTGATGACACTTTCAGGTAATGATCAGTACCCCAATCCCACTTGGCTCCCCGAATTTCGTTCTTCTAGGTTAAACTTTTCGTTGGCAGTAACACTTTTAATTTTTAGGTTTCACTTTGTTTTCTCCTATATGGATACATGTTCTTGGAATTCTAAATAAAACAGGGTTCGTGCTAGCTCTTTGAAACTTGACACAATAAAGTAGTTCCAAGTTCTATCTCTATGCTTTCTTTCCTATTGATGTAGCCCTAAGCAGAGACCGGCACAAATCACTTTCATGGAAAGGGGTTGCCAACCTTCCAAAAATCTATGAGTTTTCTGAAATCTCAGCACACATTTTTTCACCGAATATTGATGACACTTTCAGGTAATGATCAGAACCGCAATCCCACTTGGCTCACGAAATTTCGTTCTTCAAGGTTAAACCGTTCGTTGGTAGTAACAGTTTTAATTTTTAGGTTTCACTCTGTTTACTCCTATATGGATACATGTAGTTGGAACTCTAAATCAAACACGGTTTGTGCTAGCTCTTTGAAACTTGACACAATAAAGTAGTTCCAAGTTCTATCTCTATGGTTTGTTTCCTATTGAAGCAGCCCTAAGCAGAGATTGGCGCAAATCACTTTCACGGAAAGGGGTTTCCAAGCTTCCAAAAACTACGAGTTTCCTGAAATGTCAGCACAATTTTTTTTACCCAATCTTGATGACACTTTCAGGTAATGATCAGTACCCCAATCCCACTTGGCTCACCAAATTTCGTTCTTCAAGTTTAAACCGTTCGTTGGTAGTGACAGTTTTAATTTTTAGGTTACACTCTGTTTTCTCCTATATGGATACATGTAGTTGGAACTCTAAATCAAAAACTGTTTGTGCTAGCTCTTTGAAACTTGACACAATAAAGTAGTTCCAAGTTCTATCTCTATGGTTTGTTTCCTATTGATGTAGCCCTAAGCAGAGACCGGCACAAATCACTTTCATGGAAAGGGGTTGCCAACCTTCCAAAAATCTACGAGTTTTCTGAAATCTCAGCACACATTTTTTCACCCAATCTTGATGACACTAACAGGTAATTATCAGTACCCCAGTGCCACTTGGCTCACCAAATTTCGTTCTTCTAGGTTAAACTGTTCGTTGGCAGTAACAGTTTTAATTTTTAGCTTTCACTCTGTTTTCTCCTATATGGATACATGTAGTTGGAACTCTAAATCAAACACGGTTTGTGCTAGCTCTTTGAAACTTGACACAATAAAGTAGTTCCAAGTCATATCTCTATGGTTTGTTTCCTATTGATGTAGCCATAAGCAGAGACTGGCGCAAATCACTTTCATGGAAGGGGTTGCCAAGCTTCCAAAAAACTACGAGTTTCCTGAAATCTCAACACACATTTATTCACCCAATCTTGATGACACTTTCAGGTAATGATCAGTACCCGAATCCCACTTGGTTTCCGAATTTCGTTCTTCTAGGTTAAACCGTTCGTTGGCATTAACACTTTTAATTTTTAGGATTTAATTTTTAGGATTTCTCCTATATGGATACATGTAGTTGGAACTGTAAATCAAACACGGTTTCTGCTAGTTCATTGAAACTTGACACAATAAAGTAGTTCCAAGTTGTATCTCTATGGCTTGTTTCCTATTGATGTAGCCCTAAGCAGAGACTGGCGCAAATCACTTTCATGGAAAGGGGTTGCCAAGCTTCCAAAAAACTACGAGTTTCCTGAAATCTCAGCACATATTTTTTTACCCAATCTTTATGACACTTTCATGTAATGATTAGTACCCCAATCCCACTTGGCTCACCAAATTTCGTTCTTCTAGGTTTAACCGTTTGTTGGCAGTACAGTTTTAATTTTTAGGTTTCACTCTGTTTTCTCCTATATGGATACATGTAGTTGGAACTGTAAATCAAACACGGTTTGTGCTAGCTCTTTGAAACGTGACACAATAAAGTAGTTCCATGTTCTATCTCTATGGTTTGTTTCATATTGATGTAGCCCTAAGTAGACTCTGAAGCAAATCACTTTCATGGAAAGGGGTGCCAAGCTTCCAAAATCTACGACTTTCCTGAAATCTCAGCACACATTTTTTCACCCAATCTTGATGACACTTTCAGGTAATGATCAGTAGCCCAATCCCACTTGGCTCACCAAATTTGGTTCTTCTAGGTTAAACCATTCGTTGGCAGTAACAGTTTTAATTTTTAGGTTTCACTCTGTTTTCTCCTATATGGATACATGTAGTTGGAACTCTAAATCAAAGACGGTTTGTGCTAGCTCTTTGAAACTTGACACAATAAAGTAGTTCCAATCCTATCTCTATGGTTTGTCTCCTATTGATGTAGTCCTAAGCAGAGACTGGCGCAAATCACTTTCATGGAACGGGGTTGCCAAGCTTCCAAAAACCTACGAGTTTCCTGAAATCTCTGCACACATTTATTCACCCAATCGTGATGACACTTTCAGGTAATGATCAGTACCCCAATCCCACTTGGCTCCCCGAATTTCGTTCTTCTAGGTTAAATTTTCGTTGGCAGTAACACTTTAAATTTTTACGTTTCACTCTGTTTTCTCCTATATGGATACATGTAGTTGGAACTCTAAATAAAACACAGTTTGTGCTAGCTCTTTGACACTTGACAAAATATAGTAGTTCCAAGTTGTATCTCTATGGCTTGTTTCCTATTGATGTAGCCCTAAGCACAGACTGGCGCAAATCACTTTCATGGAAAGGGGTGGCCAACCTTCCAAAAAACTCCGTGTTTCCTGAAATCACAGCACACATTTTTTCACCCAATCCTGATGACACATTCAGGTAATGATCAGAACCCCATTCCCACTTGGCTCCCCGAATTTCGTTCTTCTAAGTTAAACCATTCGTTGGCAGTAACACTTTTAATTTTTAGGTTTCACTTTGTTTTCTCCTATATGGATACATGTTCTTGGAATTCTAAATAAAGCAAGGTTTGTGCTGGCTCTTTGAAACTTGACACAATAAAGTAGTTCCAAGTTCTATCTCTATGCTTTCTTTCCTATTGATGTAGCCCTAAGCAGAGACCGGCACAAATCACTTTCATGGAAAGGGGTTGCCAACCTTCCAAAAATCTATGAGTTTTCTGAAATCTCAGCACACATTTTTTCACCGAATCTTGATGACACTTTCAGGTAATGATCAGAACCACAATCCCACTTGGCTCCCCAAATTTCGTTCTTCTACGTTAAACCGTTCGTTGGCAGTAACAGTTTTAATTTTTAGGTATCACTCTGTTTACTCCTATATGGATACATGTAGTTGGAACTCTAAATCAAACACGGTTTGTGCTAGCTCTTTGAAACTTGACACAATAAAGTAGTTCCAAGTTCTATCTCTATGGTTTTTTTCCTATTGATGCAGCCCTAAGCAGAGACTGGCGCAAATCACTTTCATGGAAAGGGGTTTCCAAGCTTCCAAAAAACTACGAGTTTCCTGAAATGTCAGCTCAAATTTTTCACCCAATCTTGATGACACTTTCAGGTAATGATCAGTACCCCAATCCCACTTGGCTCACCAAATTTCGTTCTTCAAGTTTAAACCGTTCGTTGGTAGTAACAGTTTTAATTTTTAAGTTACACTCTGTTTTCTCCTATATGGATACATGTAGTTGGAACTCTAAATCAAAAACTGTTTGTGCTAGCTCTTTGAAACTTGACACAATAAAGTAGTTCCAAGTTCTATCTCTATGGTTTGTGTCCTATTGATGTAGCCCTAAGCAGAGACTGGCGAAAATCACTTTCATGAAAAGGGGTTGCCAAGCTTCCAAAAAACTACGAGTTTCCTGAAATCTCAGCACATATTTTTTCACCCAATTTTGATGACACTTTCAGGTAATGATCAGTACCCCAATCCCACTTGGCTCACCAAATTTCATTCTTCTAGGTTTAACCGTTCGTTGGCAGTATCAGTTTTAATTTTTAGGTTTCACTCTGTTTTCTCCTATATGGTTACATGTATTTGGAACTCTAAATCAAACACGGTTTGTGCTAGCTCTTTGAAATTTGACACAATAAATTATTTCCAAGTTCTATCTCTATGGTTTGTTTCCTATTGATGTAGCCCTAAGCAGAGACTGGCGCAAATCACTTTCATGGAATGTGGTTGCCAAGCTTCCAAAAATCTACGAGTTTTCTGAAATCTCAGCACACATTTTTTCACCCAATCTTGATGACACTAACAGGTAATTATCAGTACCCCAGTGCCACTTGGCTCACCAAATTTCGTTCTTCTACGTTAAATCGTTCGTTGGCAGTAACAGTTTTAATTTTTAGGTTTCACTCTGTTTTCTCCTATATGGATACATGTAGTTGGAACTCTAAATAAAACACAGTTTGTGCTAGCTCTTTGAAACTTGACAAAATATAGTAGTTCCAAGTTGTATCTCTATGGCTTGTTTCCTATTGATGTAGCCCTAAGCAGAGACTGGCGCAAATCACTTTCATGGAATGTGGTTGCCAAGCTTCCAAAAAACTACGAGTTTCCTGAAATCTCAGCACATATATTTTCACCCAATTTTGATGACACTTTCAGGTAATGATCAGTACCCCAATCCCACTTGGCTCACCAAATTTCATTCTTCTAGGTTTAACCGTTCGTTGGCAGTATCAGTTTTAATTTTTAGGTTTCACTCTGTTTTCTCCTATATGGATACATGTAGTTGGAACTCTAAATAAAACACAGTTTGTGCTAGCTCTTTGAAACTTGACACAATAAAGTAGTTCCAAGTCCTATCTCTATGGTTTGTTTCCTATTGATGTAGCCCTAAGCAGAGACTGGCGCAAATCACTTTCATGGAAGGGGTTGCCAAGCTTCCAAAAAACTACGAGTTTCCTGAAATCTCAACACACATTTTTTCACCCAATCTTGATGACACTTTCAGGTAATGATCAGTACCCGAATCCCACTTGGTTCCACGAATTTTGTTCTTCTAGGTTAAACCGCTCGTTGGGAGTAACAGTTTTAATTTTTAGGTTTCACTCTGTTTTCTCCTATATGGATACATGTAGTTGGAACTCTAAATCAAACAGGTTTGTGCTAGCTCTTTGAAACTTGACACAATAAAGTAGTTCCAATTCCTATCTCTATGGTTTGTTTCCTATTGATGTAGGCCAAAGCAGAGACTGGCTCAAATCACTATCATGGAAAGGGGTTGCCAAGCTTCCAAAAATCTACGAGTTTCCTGAAATCTCAGCACACATTTTTTCACCCAATCTTGATGACACTTTCAGGTAATGATCAGTACACCAATCCCACTTGGCTCCCCGAATTTCATTCTTCTAGGTTAAACCGTACGTTGGCATTAACACTTTTAATTTTTAGGTTTTAATTTTTAGGTTTTCTCCTATATGGATACATGTAGTTGGAACTGTAAATCAAACACGGTTTCTGCTAGCTCTTTGAAACTTGACACAATAAAGTAGTTCCAAGTTGTATCTCTATGGCTTGTTTCCTATTGATGTAGCCCTAAGCAGAGACTGGCGCAAATCACTTTCATGGAAAGGGGTTGCCAAGCTTCCAAAAAACTACGAGTTTCCTGAAATCTCAGCACATATTTTTTCACCCAATCTTTATGACACTTTCATGTAATGATCAGTACCCCAATCCCACTTGGCTCACCAAATTTCGTTCTTCTAGGTTTAACCGTATGTTGGCAGTACAGTTTTAATTTTTAGGTTTCACTCTGTTTTCTCCTATATGGTTACATGTAGTTGGAACTCTAAATCAAACACGGTTTGTGCTAGCTCTTTGAAACTTGACACAATAAAGTAGTTCCAAGTTCTCTCTCTATGGTTTGTTTCCTATTGATGTAGCCCTAAGCAGAGACCAGCAAAAATCACTTTCATGGAAACGGGTTGCCAACCTTCCAAAAAACTACGAGTTTCCTGAAATCTCAGCACACATTTTTTCACCCAATCTTGATGACACTTACAGGTAATGATCAGTACCCCAGTGCTACTTGGCTCACCAAATTTCGTTCTTCTAGGTAAACCGTTCATTGGCAGTAACACTTTTAATTTTTAGGTTTCACCCTGTTTTCTCCTATATGGATACATGTAGTTGGAACTCTAAATCAAACACGGTTTGTGCTAGCTCTTTGAAACATGACACAATAAAGTAGTTCCAATTCCTATCTCTATGGTTTGTTTCCTATTGATGTAGCCCAAAGCAGAGACTGGCGCAAATCACTATCATGGAAAGGGGTTGCCAAGCTCCCAAAAAACAACGAGTTTCCTGAAATCTCAGCACACATTTTTTCACCCAAACGTGATGACACTTTCAGGTAATGATCAGTACCCCAATCCCACTTGGCTCACCAAATTTCGTACTTCTAGTTTAAACCGTTCGTTGGCAAGTAACAGTTTTAATTTTTAGGTTTCACTCTGTTTTCTCCTATATGGATACATGTAGTTGGAACTCTAAATCAAACACGGTTTGTGCTAGCTCTTTGAAACTTGACACAATAAAGTAGTTCCATGTTCTATCTCTATGGTTTGTTTCGTATTGATGTAGCACTAAGCAGAGACTGGCGCAAATCACTTTCATGGAAAGGGGTTGCCAGGCTCCCAAAAAACGACGAGTTTCCTGAAATCTCAGCACACATTTATTCACCCAATCTTGATGACACTTTCAGGTAATGATCAGTACCCCAATCCCACTTGGCTCACCAAATTTCGTTCTTCTATGTTAAACCGTTCGTTGGCAGTAACAGTTTTAATTTTTAGTTTCACTCTGTTTTCTCCTATATGGATACATGTAGTTGGAACACTAAATCAAACACGGTTTGTGCTACCTCTTTGAAACTTGACACAATAAAGATGTTCCAAATTGTATCTCTATGGTTTGATTCCTAGTGATGTAGCCCTAAGCAGAGACTGGCGCAAATCACTTCCATGGAAAGGGGTTGCCAAGCTTCCAAAAAAACCAGTTTCCTGAAATCTCCGCACATATTTTTTCACCCAATCTTGATGACACTTTCAGGTAATGATCAGTACCCCAATCCCACTTGGCTCACCAACTTTCATTCTTCTAGTTTAAACCTTCGTTGGCAAGTAACAGTTTTAATTTTTAGGTTTCACTCTGTTTTCTCCTTTATGGATACATGTATTTGGAACTCTAAATCAAACACGGTTTGTGCTAGCTCTAAGAAACTTGACACAATAAAGTAGTTCCAAGTTCTATCTCTATGGTTTGTTTCCTATTGATGTAGCCCTAAGCAGAGACTGGAGCAAATCACTTTCATTGAAAGGGGTTGCCAAGCTTCCAAAAAACGACGAGTTTCCTGATATCTCAGCACACATTTTTTCACCCAATATTTATGACACTTTCAGGTAATGATCAGTACCCCAATCCCACTTGGCTCACCAAATTTCGTTTTTCGAAATTAAACCGTTCGTTGGCAGTAACAGTTTTAATTTTTAGGTTTCACTCTGATTTCTCCTATATGGATACATGTATTTGGAACTCTAAATCAAACACGGTTTATGCTATCTCTTTGAAACTTGACACAATAAAGAAGTTCCAAGTTCTATCTCTATGGTTTGTTTCCTATTGATGTAGCCCTAAGCAGAGACTGGTGCAAATCACTTTCATGGAAAGGGGTTGCCAAGCTTCCAAAAAACAACGAGTTTCCTGAAATCTCAGCACACATTTTTTCACCCAATCTTGATTACACATTCAGGTAATGATCAGTACCCCAATCCCACTTGGCACACCAAATTTCGTTCTTCTAGGTTAAACCGTTCATTGGCAGTAACCGTTTTAATTTTTAGATTTCACTCTGTTTTCTCCTATATGTGTACATGTAGTTGGAACTCTAAATCAAACACGGTTTGTGCTACCTCTTTGAAACTTGACAGAATAAAGAAGTTCCAAGTTCTATCTCTATGGTTTGTTTCCTATTGATGTAGCCCTAAGCAGAGACTGGCGCAAATAACTTTCATGGAAAGGGGTTGCCAAGCTTCCAAAAAACAACGAGTTTCCTGAAATCTCCACACATATTTTTTCACCCAATCTTGATGACACTTTCAGGTAATGATCAGTACCCCAATCCCACTTGGCTCACCAAATTTCGTTCTTCTAGTTTAAACCGTTTGTTGGCAAGTAGCAGTTTTAATTTTTAGGTTTCACTCTGTTTTCTCCTATATGGATACATGTAGTTGGAACTCTAAATCAAACACGGTTTGTGCTAGCTCTTTGAAACTTGACACAATAAAGTAGTTCCAAGTTCTATCTCTATGGTTTGATTCCTATTGATGTAGCCCTAAGCAGAGACTGGCGCAAATCACTTCCATGGAAAGGGGTTGCCAACTTCCAAAAAACTACGAGTTTCCTTAAATCTCAGCACACATTTTTTCAACCAATCAGGATGACACTTTCAGGTAATGATCAGCACCCCATTCCCACTTGGCACACCAAATTTTGTTCTTCTACGTTAAACCGTTCGTTGGCAGTAACAGTTTTAATTTTTTGGTTTCACTCTGTTTTCTACTATATGGGTACATGTATTTGGAACTCTAAATCAAACACGGTTTGTGCTAGCTCTTTGAAACTTGACACAATAAAGAAGTACCAAGTTCTATCTCTATGGTTTGATTCCTATTGATGTAGCCCTAAGCAGAGACTGGCGCAAATCACTTCCATGGAAAGGGGTTGCCAAGCTTCCAAAAATCTACGAGTTTCCTGAAATCTCAGCACACATTTTTTCACCCAATCTGGATGACACGTTCAGGTAATGATCAGTACCCAAATCCCACTTGGCTCACCAAATTTCGTACTTCTAGTTTAAACCGTTCGTTGGCAAGTAACAGTTTTAATTTTTATGTTTCACTCTGTTTTCTCCTATATGGATACATGTAGTTGGAACTCTAAATCAAACACTGTTTGTGCTAGCTCTTTGAAACTTGACACAATAAAGTAGTTCCATGTTCTATCTCTATGGTTTGTTTCGTATTGATGTAGCACTAAGCAGAAACTGGCGCATATCACTTTCATGGAAGAGGTTGCCAAGCTTCCAAAAATCTAGGAGTTTCCTGAATTCTCAGCACACATTTTTTCACCCAATCTGGATGACACTTTCAGGTAATGATAAGTACCCCAATCCTACTTGGCACACCAAATTTCGTTTTTCTAGGTTAAACCGTTCGTTTGCAGTAACAGTTTTAATTTTTAGGTTTCACTCTGTTTTCTCCTATATGGGTACATGTAGTTGGAACTCTAAATCAAACACGGTTTGTGCTAGCACTTTGAAACTTGACACAATAAAGAAGTTCCAAGTTCTATCTCTATGGTTTGTTTCCTATTGATGTAGCCCTAAGCAGAGACTGGCGCAAATCACTTTCATGGAAAGATGTTGCCAAGCTTCCAAAAAACGAAGAGTTTCCTGAAATCTCAGCACACATTTTTTCACCCAATCTTGATTACACTTTCAGGTAATGATCAGTACCACAATCCCACTTGGCACACCAAATTTCGTTCTTCTAGGTTAAACCGTTCATTGGCAGTAACCGTTTTAATTTTTAGATTTAACTCTGTTTTCTCCTATATGGGTACATGTAGTTGGAAATCTAAATCAAACACGGTTGGAGCTACCTCTTTGAAACTTGACAGAATAAAGAAGTTCCAAGTTCTATCTCTATGCTTTGTTTGCTATTGATGTAGCCTTAAGCAGAGACTGGCGCAAATCACGTTAATGGAAAGGGGTTGCCAAGCTTCCAAAAAACAACGAGTTTCCTGAAATATCAGCACATATTTTTTCACCCAATCTTGATGAAACTTTCAGGTAATGATCAGTAACCCAATCCCACTTCGCTCACCAAATTTTGTTCTTCTACGTTAAACCGTTTGTTGGCAGTAACCATTTTAATTTTTAGGTTTCACTCTTTTTTCTCCCATATGGGTACATGTAGTTGGAACTCTAAATCAAACACGGTTTGTGGTACCTCTTTGAAACTTGACACAATAAGGTAGTTCCAAGTTCTATCTCTATGGTTGGTTTCCTATTGATGTAGCCCTAAGCAGAGACTGGCGCAAATCACTTTCATGGAACGGGGTTGCCAAGCTTCCAAAAAACTACGAGATTCCTGAAATCTCAGCACACATTTTTTCACCCAATCTTGATGACACGTTCAGGTATAATCAGTACCCCAATCCCACCTGGCTCACCAACTTTCGTTCTTCTAGATTAAACCTTCGTTGGCAAGTAACAGTTTTAATTTTGAGGTTTCACTCTGTTTTCTCCTATATGGATACATGTAGTTGGAACTCTAAATCAAACACGGTTTGTGCTAGCTCTTTGAAAATTGACACAATATACTAGTTCCAAGTTCTATCGCTATGGTTTGTTTCCTATTGATGTAGCCCTAAGCAGAGACTGGCGGAAATCACTTTCATGGAAAGGGGTTGCCAAGCTTCCAAAAAACTACAAGTTTCCTGAAATCTCAGGACACATTTTTTCACCCAATCTTGATGACACGTTCAGGTAATGATCAGTACCCCAATCCCACTTGGATCACCAAATTTCGTTCTTCGAGGTTAAACCGTTTGTTGGCAGTAACAGTTTTAATTTTTAGGTTTCACTCTGTTTTCTCCTATATGGATACATGTAGTTGGAACTCTAAATCAAACACGGTTTGTGCTAGCTCTTTGAAACTTGACACAATAAAGTAGTTCCAAGTTCTATCTCTATGGTTGGTTTCCTATTGATGTAGCCCTAAGCAGAGACTGGCGCAAATCCCTTTCATGCAAAGGGGTTGCCAAGCTTCCAAAAAACGACGAGTTTCCTGAAATCTCAGCACACATTTTTTCACCCAATCTGGATGACACGTTCAGGTAATGATCAGTACCCCAATCCCACATGGCTCAAAAAATTTCGTTCTTCTAGGTTAAACCGTTCGTTGGCAGTAACCGTTTTAATTTTTAGGTTTCACTCTGTTTTCTCCTATATGGGTACATGTAGTTGGAACTGAAAATCAAACACGGTTTGTGCTAGCTCTTTGAAACTTGACACAATAAAGAAGTTCCAAGTTCTATCTCTATGGTTTCTTTCCTATTGATGTAGCCCTAAGCAGAGACTGGCGCAAATCACTTTCATGGAAAGGGGTTGCCAAGCTTCCAAAAAACAACGAGTTTCCTGAAATCTCCGCACATATTTTTTCACCCAATCTTGATGACACTTTCAGGTAATGCTCAGTACCCCAATCCCACTTGGCTCACCAACTTTCGTTCTTCTAGTTTAAACCTTCGTTGGCAAGTAACAGTTTTAATTTTAAGTTTCACTGTATTTTCTCCTATATGGTTACATGTATTTGGAACTCTAAATCAAACACGGTTTGTGATAGCTCTTTGTAACTTGAAACAATAAAGTAGTTCCAAGTACTATCTCTATGGTTTGTTTACTATTGATGTAGCCCTAAGCAGAGACTGGTGCAAATCACTTTCATGGATAGGGGTTGGGAAGCTTCCAAAAAACTATGAGTTTCCTGAAATCTCAGCACACATTTTTTCACCCAACCTTGATGACACTTTCAGGTAATGATCAGTACCCCAATCCCACTTGGCTCACCAAATTTGGTTCTTCTAGGTTAAACCGTTTGTTGGCAGTAACAGTTCTAAATTGTAGGTTTCACTCTGTTTTCTCCTATAGGGATACATGTAGTTGGAACTCTAAAACAAAGACAGCTTGTGCTACGTCTTTGAAACTTGACACAATAAAGTAGTTCCAAGTTCTATCTCTATGGTTTGTTTCCTATTAATGTAGCCCTAAGCAGAGACTGGAGCAAATCACTTTCATTGAAAGGGGTTGCCAAGCTTCCAAAAAACGACGAGTTTCCTGAAATCTCAGCACACATTTTTTCACCCAATATTTATGACACTTTCAGGTAATGATCAGTACCCCAATCCCACTTGGCTCACCAAATTTCGTTCTTCTAGGTTAAACCGTTCGTTGGCAGTAACAGTTTTAATTTTTACGTTTCACTCTGTTTTCTACTATATGGGTACATGTAGTTGGAACTCTAAATCAAAGACGGTTTGTGCTAGCTCTTTGAAACTTGACACAATAAAGATGTTCCCAATTCTATCTCTATGGTTTGATTCCTAGTGACGTAGCCCTAAGCAGAGACTGGCGCAAATCACTTCCATGGAAAGGGGTTGCCAAGCTTCCAAAAAACTACGAGTTTCCTGAAATCTCAGCACACATTTTTTCACCCAATCTTGATGACACGTTCAGGTAATGATCAGTACCCCAATCCTACTTGGCACACCAAATTTCATTCTTCTAGGTTTAACCGTTCGTTGGCAGTAACAGTTTTAATTTTTAGGTTTCACTCTGTTTTCTCCTATATGGGTTCATGTATTTGGAACTCTAAATCAAACACGGTTTGTGCTAGCTCTTTGAAACTTGACACAATAAAGTAGTTCCTAGTTCTATCTCTATGGTTTGTTTCCTATTGATGTAGCCTTAAGCAGAGACTGGCGCAAATCACTTTCATGGAAAGGGGTTGCCAAGCTTCCAAAAAACTACAAGTTTCCTGAAATCTCAGCACACATTTTTTCACCCAAACTTGATGACACTTTCAGGTAATGATCAGTACCCAAATCCCACTTGGCTCACCAAATTTTGTTCTTCTAGGTTAAACCGTTCGTTGGCAGTAACAGTTTTAATTTTTAGGTTTCACTCTGTTTTCTCCTATATGGATATATGTAGTTGGAAATGTAAATCAAACCCGGTTTGTGCTAGCACTTTGAAACTTGACACAATAAAGTAGTTCCAAGTTCTATCTCTATGGTTTGTTTCTTATTGATGTAGCACTAAGCAGAGACTGGCGCATATCACTTTCATGGAAAGGGGTTGCCAAACTTCCAAAAAACTACGAGTTTCCTGAAATCTTAGCACACATTTTTTCACCCAATCATGATGGCACTTACAGGTAATGATCAGTACCCCAATGCCACTTGGCTCACCAAATTTCGTTCTTCTAGGTTAAACCGTTCGTTGGCAGTAACAGTTTTAATTTTTAGGTTTCATCTGTTTTCTCCTATATGGATACATGTAGTTGGAACTCTAAATCAAACACTGTTTGTGCTAGCTCTTTGAAACTTGACACAATAAAGTAGTTCCAAGTTCTGTCTCTATGGTTTGTTTCCTATTGATATAGCCCTAAGCAGAGACCAGCGCAAATCACTTTCATGGAAAGGGGTTGCCAAGCTTCCAAAAAACTAAGAGTTTCGTGAAATCTCAGCACAAGTTTTTTTAACCAAACTTGATGACACTTTCAGGTAAAGATCAGTACCCCAATCACACTTGGCTCACCAAATTTCGTTCTTCTAAGTTAAACTGTTCGTTGGCAGTAACAGTTATAATTTTTAGGTTTCACTCTGTTTTCTCCTATATGGATACATGTAGTTGGAACTCTAAATCAAACACGGTTTGTGCTAGCTCTTTGACTTGACACAATAAATATTTCCAAGTTCTGTCTCTATGGTTTGTTTCTTATTGATGTAGCCCTAAGCAGAGACTGGCGCAAATCACTTTCATAGAAAGGGGTTGCCAAGCTTCCAAAAAACTACGAGTTTCCTGAAATCTCAGCACACATTTTTTCACCCTATCTTGATGACACTTTCAAGTAATGATCAGTAACCCAATCCCACTTGGCACACCAAATTCGTTCTTCTATGTTAAACCGTTCCTTGGCAGTAACAGTTTTAATTTTTAGGTTTCACTCTGTTTTCTCCTTTATGGATACATGTAGTTGGAACTCTAAATCAAACACGGTTTGTGCTAGCTATTTGAAACTTGACACAATAAAGTACTCCCACGTTCTACCTCTATGGTTTGTTTCCTATTGATGTAGCCCTAAGCAGAGACCGACGCTAATCACTTTCATGGAAAGGGGTTGCGAAGCTTCCAAAAATCTACGAGTTTCCTGAAATCTCAGCACACAGTTTTCTCCCAATCTTGATGACACTTACAGGTAATGATCAGTATCCCAATGACACTTGGCTCACCAAATTTCGTTCTTCTAGGTTAAACCGTTCGTTGGCAGTAACAGTTTTAATTTTTACGTTTCACTCTGTTTTCTACTATATGGATACATGTAGTTGGAACTCTAAATCAAACACGGTTTGCGCTAGCTCTTTAAAATTTGACACAAAAAAGTAGTTCCAAGTTCTATCTATATATTTTGTTTCTTATTGATGTAGCCATAAGCAGAGAACGGCGCAAATCACTTTCATGGAAAGGGGTTGCCAAGCTTCCAAAATACGACGAGTTTCCTGAAATCTCAGCACACATTTTTTCACCCAATCTTGATGACACTTTCAGGTAATGATCAGTACCAAGTCCCACTTGGCTCACCAAATTTCGTTCTTCTAGGTTAAACCGTTCGTTGGCAGTAACAGTTTTAATTTTTACGTTTCACTCTGTTTTCTCCTATATGGATACATGTAGTTGGAACTCTAAATCAAACACGGTTTGTGCTAGCTCTTTGAAACTTGACACAATAAAGTAGTTCCAAGTTCTATCTCTATGGTTTTTTTCCTTTTGATGTAGCCCTAAGGAGAGACTGGCGCAAATCACTTTCATGGAAAGGGGTTGCCAAGCTTCCAAAAATCTACGAGTTTCCTGAAATCTCACCACACATTTTTTCACCCAATCTTGGTGACACTTTCAGGTAATTATCAGTACCCGAATCCAACTTGGCTCACCAAATTTCGTTTTTCTAGGTTAAACCGTTCGTTGGCAGTAACAGTTTTAATTTTTAGGTTTTACTCTGTTTTCTCCAATATGGATATATGTAGTTGGAACTCTAAATCAAACACGGTTTGTGCTAGCTCTTTGAAACTTGACACAAAAAGGTAGTTCCAAGTTCTATATCTATGGTTTGTTTCCTATTGATGTAGCCCTAAGGAGAGACTGGCGGAAATCACTTTCATGGAAAGGTGTTGCCAAGCTTCCAAAAAACTACGAGTTTCCTGAAATCTCAGGACACATTTTTTCAACCAATCTTGATGACACTTACATGTCATGATCAGTACACCAATGTCACTTGGCTCACCAAATTTCGTTCTTCTAGGTTAAACCGTTCGTTGGCAGTAACAGTTTTAATTTTTAGGTTTCACTCTGTTTTCTCCTATTTGGATACATGTATTTTGAACTCAAAATTAGACACGGTTTGTGCTAGCTCTTTGAAACTTGACACAATAAAGTAGTTCCAAGTTCTATCTGTATGGTTTGTTTCCTATTGATGTAGCCCTAAGCAGGGACAGGTGCAAATCACTTTCATGGAAAGGGGTTGCCAAGCTTCCAAAAAACTACGAGTTTCCTGAAATCTTAGCCCACATTTTTTCACCCAATCTTGATGGCACTTACAGGTAATTATCAGTACTGCAATGCCACTTGGCTCACCAAATTTCGTTTTTCCAGGTTAAACCGTTCGTTGGCAGTAACAGTTTTAATATTTAGGTTTCACTCTGTTTTCTCCTATATGGATACATGTAGTTGGAACTCTAAATCAAACACGGTTTGTGCTAGCTCTTTGAAACTTGACACAATAAAGTAGTTCCAAGTTCTGTCTCTATGGTTTGTTTCCTATTGATATAGCCCTAAGCAGAGACCGGCACAAATCACTTTATTGTTAAGGGGTTGCCAAGCTTCCAAAAAACTAAGAGTTTCGTGAAATCTCAGCACACATGTTTTCACCCAAACTTGATGACACTTTCAGGTAATGATCAGTACCCCAATCACACTTGGCTCACCAAATTTCGTTCTTCTAGGTTAAACCGTTCGTTGGCAGTAACAGTTTTAATTTTTAGGTTTCCCTCTGTTTTCTCCTATATGGATACATGTAGTTGGAAGTCTAAATCAAACACGGTTTGTGCTAGCTCATTGAAACTTGACACAATAAAGTACCTCCATGTTCTACCTCTATGGTTTGTTTCTTATTGATGTAGTCCTAAGCAGAGACTGGCGCAAATCACTTTCCTGGAAAGGGGTTGCCAAGCTTCCAAAAAACTACGAGTTTCCTGAAATCTCAGCACACATTTTTCTCTGAATCTTGATGAAACTTACAGGTAATGATCAGTACCCCAATGCCACTTGGCTCACCAAATTCCCTTCTTCTAGGTTAAACCGTTCGTTGGCAGTAACAGTTTTAATTTTTACGTTTCACTCTGTTTTCTCCTATATGGATACATGTAGTTGGAACTCTAAATCAAACACGGTTTGCGCTAGCTCTTTGAAATTTGACACAAAAAATAGTTCCAAGTTCTATCTCTATTGTTTGTTTCTTATTGATGTAGCCCTAAGCAGAGAATGGCGCAAATCTCTTTCAAGGAAAGGGGTTGCCAAGCTTCCAAAAAACTACGAGTTTCCTGAACTCTCAGCACACATTTTTTCACCCAATTTTGATGACACTTTCAGGTAATGATCAGTACCGAATCCCACTTGGCTCACCAGATTTCGTTCTTCTAGGTTCAACCGCTTGTTGGTAGTAACAGTTTTAATTTTTAGGTTTCACTCTGTTTTCTCCTATACGGATACATGTATTTGGAACTCTAAATCAAACACGGTTTGTGCTAGCTCTTTGAAACTTGACACAATAAAGTAGTTCCAAGTTCTATCTGTATGGTTTGTTTCCTATTGATGTAGCCCTAAGTAGAGAAAGGCGCAAATCACTTTCATGGAAATGGGTTGCGAAGCTTCCAAAAAACTACGAGTTTCCTGAAATCTCAGCACACATTTTTTCTCCCAATCTTGATGACACTTACAGGTAATGATCAGTAACCCAATCCCACTTGGCTCACCAAATTTCGTTCTTCTAGGTTAAACCGTTCGTTGGCAGTAACAGTTTTAATTTTTAGGTTTCACTCTGTTTTCTCCTATATAGATACATGTATTTGGAACTCTAAATTAAACACGGTTTGCGCTAGCTCTTTGAAACTTGACACAATAAAGTAGTTCCAAGTTCTCTCTCTATGGTTTGTTTCCTATTGATGTAGCCCTAAGCAGAGAACGGCGCAAATCACTTTCATGGAAAGGTGTTGCCAAGCTTCCAAAAAACTACGAGTTTCCTGAAATCTCAGCACACATTTTTTCCCCAAATCTTGATGACACTTTCATGTAATGATCAGTACCGCAATGCCACTTGGCTCACCAATTTCGTTCTTCTAGGTTAAACCGTTCGTTGGCAGTAACCGTTTTAATTTTTAGGTTTCACTCTGTTTTCTCCTATATGGATACATGTAGTTGGAACTCTAAAGCAAACACGGTTTGTGCTAGCTCTTTGAAACTTGACACAATAAAGTAGTTCCAAGTTCTATCACTATGGCTTGTTTCCTATTGATGTAGCCATATGCAGAGACTGGCGCAAAACACTTTCATGGAAAGGGGTTGCCAAGCTTTCAAAAAACTACGAGTTTCCTGTAAACTTAGCCCACATTTTTTCACCCAATCTTTATGGCACTTACAGGCAATGATCAGTAGAGCAATGACACTTGGCTCACCAAATTTCGTTTTTCTAGGTTAAACCGTTCGTTGGCAGTAACAGTTTTAATTTATAGGTTTCAATCTGTTTTCTCGTATATGGATACATGTAGTTGGAACTCTAAATCAAACACGGTTTGCGCTAGCTCTTTGAAACTTGACAGAATAAAGTAGTTCCAAGTTCTATCTCTATGGTTTGTTTCCTATTGATGTAGCCCTAAGCAGAGACCGGCGCAAATCACTTTCATGGAAAGGGGTTGCCAAGCTTCCAAAAAACAACGAGTTTCCTGAAATCTCAGCACACATTTTTTCACCCAATCTTGATGACACTTTCAGGTAATGATCAGTACCCAATCCCACTTGGCTCACCAAATTTCGTTCTTCTAGGTTAAACCGTTCATTGGCATTAACAGTTTTAATTTTTAGGTTTCACTCTGTTTTCTCCTATATGGATACATGTAGTTGGAACTCTAAATCAAACACGGTTTGTGCTAGCTTTTTGAAACTTGACACAATAAAGTAGTTCCAAGTTCTATCTCTATGGTTTGTTTCCTATTGATGTAGCCCTAAGGAGAGACTGGTGCAAATCACTTTCATGGAAAGGTTTGGCCAAGCTTCCAAAAAACTACGAGTTTCCTGAAATCTCAGCACACATTTTTTCAGCCAATCTTGAAGACACTTTCAGGTAATGATCAGTACCTGAATCCCACTTGGCTCACCATATTTGGTTTTTCTAGGTTAAACCGTTCGTTGGCAGGAACAGTTTAAATTTTTAGGTTTCACTCTGTTTTCTCCTATTTGGATACATGTATTTTGAACTCAAAATTAGACACGGTTTGTGCTAGCTCTTTGAAACTTGACACAATAAAGTAGTTCCAAGTTCTATCTGTATGGTTTGTTTCCTACGATGTAGCCCTAAGCAGGGACGGGTGCAAATCACTTTCATGGAAAGGGGTTGCCAAGCTTCCAAAAAACTACGAGTTTCCTGAAATCTTAGCCCACATTTTTTCACCCAATCTTGATGGCACTTACAGGTAATTATCAGTACTGCAATGCCACTTGGCTCACCAAATTTCGTTTTTCCAGGTTAAACCGTTCGTTGGCAGTAACAGTTTTAATTTTTAGGTTTCCCTCTGTTTTCTCCTATATGGATACATGTAGTTGGAACTCTAAATCAAACACGGTTTGTGCTAGCTCATTGAAACTTGACACAATAAAGTACTCCCACGTTCTACCTCTATGGTTTGTTTCTTATTGATGTAGTCCTAAGCAGAGACTGGCGCAAATCTCTTTCCTGGAAAGGGGTTGCCAAGCTTCCAAAAAACTACGAGTTTCCTGAAATTTCAGCACACATTTTTTCACCCAATCTTGATGACACTTTCAGGTAAGGATCAGTACCCCATTCCCACTTGGCTCATCATATTTCGTTCTTCTAGGTTAAACCATTCGTTGGCAGTAACAGTTTTAATTTTTAGGCTTCAATCTGTTTTCTCCTATATGGATACATGTAGTTGGAACTCTAAATCAAACACGGTTTGTGCTAGCTCTTTGAAACTTGACACAATAAAGTAGTTCCAAGTTCTATCTCTATGGTTTGTTTCCTATTGATGTAGCCCTAAGCAGAGACTGGCGAAAATCACTTTCATGAAAAGGGGTTGCCAAGCTTCCAAAAAAAACTACGAGTTTCCTGAAATCTCAGCACACATTTTTTCACCCAAACTTGATGACACTTTCTGGTAATGATCAGTACCCAATAACACTTGGCTCACCAGATTTCGTTCTTCTAGGTTAAACCATTCGTTGGCAGTAACAGTTTTAATTTTTACGTTTCACTCTGTTTTCTACTATATGGATACATGTAGTTGGAACTCTAAATCAAACACGGTTTGTGCTAGCTCTTTGAAACTTGACACAATAAAGTAGTTCCAAGTTCTGTCTCTATGGTTTGTTTCCTATTGATGTAGCCCTAAGCAGAGACTGGCGCAAATCACTTTCATGGAAAGGGGTTTCCAAGCTTCCAAAAAACTATGAGTTTCCTGAAATGTCAGCACACATTTTTTAACCCAAACTTGATGACACTTTCAGGTAATGATCAGTACCCCAATCCCACTTGGCTCACGAAATTTCGTTCTTCAAGGTTAAACCATTCGTTGGTAGTAACAGTTTTAATTTTTAGGTTACACTTTGTTTTCTCCTATATGGATACATGTAGTTGGAACTGTAAATCAAACACGGTTTCTGCTAGCTCTTTGAAACTTGACACAATAAAGTAGTTCCAAGTTGTATCTCTATGGCTTGTTTCCTATTGATGTAGCCCTAAGCAGAGACTGGCGCAAATCACTTTCATGGAAAGGGTTTGCCAAGCTTCCAAAAAACTACGAGTTTCCTGAAATCTCAGCACATATTTTTTCACCCAATTTTTATGCACTTTCATGTAATGATCAGTACCCCAATCCCACTTGGCTCACCAAATTTCGTTCTTCTAGGTTTAACCGTTTGTTGGCAGTACAGTTTTAATTTTTAGGTTTCACTCTGTTTTCTCCTATATGGTTACATGTAGTTGGAACTCTAAATCAAAGACCGTTTGTGCTAGCTCTTTGAAACTTGACACAATAAAGTATTTCCAATCCTATCTCTATGGTTTGTCTCCTATTGATGTAGCCCAAAGCAGAGACTGGCTCAAATCACTATCATGGAAAGGGGTTGCCAAGCTTCCAAAAAACTACGAGTTTCTTGAAATCTCAGCACACATTTTTTCACCCAATCTTGATGACACTTTCAGGTAATGATCAGTACCCCAATCCCACTTGGCTCCCCGAATTTCGTTCTTCTAGGTTAAACCGTTCGTTGGCAGTAACAATTTTAATTTTTAGGTTTCACTCTGTTTTCTCCTATATGGATACATGTAGTTGGAACTCTAAATCAAAGACCGTTTGTGCTAGCTCTTTGAAACTTGACACAATAAAGTAGTTCCAATCCTATCTCTATTGTTTGTCTCCTATTGATGTAGCCCTAAGCAGAGACTGGCGCAAATCACTTTCATGGAACGGGGTTGCCAAGCTTCCAAAAACCTGCGAGTTTCCTGAAATCTCTGCACACATTTTTTTCACCCAATCTTGATGACACTTTCAGGTAATGATCAGTACCCCAATCCCACTTGGCTCCCGGAATTTCGTTCTTCTAGGTTAAACTTTTCGTTGGCAGTAACACTTTTAATTTTTAGGTTTCACTCTGTTTTCTCCTATATGGATACATGTAGTTGGAACTCTAAATAAAACACAGTTTGTGCTAGCTCTTTGAAACTTGACAAAATATAGTAGTTCCAAGTTGTATCTCTATGGCTTGTTTCCTATTGATGTAGCCCTAAGCAGTGACTGGCGCAAATCACTTTCATGGAAAGGGGTTGCCAACCTTCCCAAAAACTCCGAGTTTCCTGAAATCACAGCACACATTTTTTCACCCAATCCTGATGACACTTTCAGGTAATGATCAGAACCCCATTCCCACTTGGCTCCCCGAATTTCGTTCTTCTACGTTAAACCGTTCGTTGGCAGTAACAGTTTTAATTTTTAGGTTTCACTCTGTTTACTCCTATATGGATATATGTAGTTGGAACTCTAAATCAAACACGTTTTGTGCTAGCTCTTTGAAACTTGACACAATAAAGTAGTTCCAAGTTCTATCTCTATGGTTTGTTTCCTATTGATGCAGCCCTAAGCAGAGACCGGCGCAAATCACTTTCATGGAAAGGGGTTGCCAACCTTCCAAAAATCTATGAGTTTTCTGAAATCTCAGCACACATTTTTTCAACGAATCTTGATGACACTTTCAGGTAATGATCAGAACCGCAATCCCACTTGGTTCCCCAAATTTCTTTCTTCTACGTTAAACCGTTCGTTGGCAGTAACAGTTTTAATTTTTAGGTTTCACTCTGTTTACTCCTATATGGATACATGTAGTTGGAACTCTAAATCAAACACGTTTTGTGCTAGCTCTTTGAAACTTGACACAATAAAGTAGTTCCAAGTTCTATCTCTATGGTTTGTTTCCTATTGATGCAGCCCTAAGCAGAGACTGGCGCAAATCACTTTCATGGAAAGGGGTCTCCAAGCTTCCAAAAAACTACGAGTTTCCTGAAATGTCAGCACAAATTTTTTCACCCAATCTTGATGACACTTTCAAGTAATGATCAGTACCCCAATCCCACTTGGCTCACCAAATTTCGTTCTTCAAGTTTAAACCGTTCGTTGGTAGTAACAGTTTTAATTTTTAGGTTACACTCTTTTTTCTCCTATATGGATACATGTAGTTGGAAATCTAAATCAAAAACTGTTTGTGCTAGCTCTTTGAAACTTGACACAATAAAGTAGTTCCAAGTTCTATCTCTATGGTTTGTTTCCTATTGATGTAGCCCTAAGCAGAGACCGGCACAAATCACTTTCATGGAAAGGGGTTGCCAACCTTCCAAAAATCTACGAGTTTTCTGAAATCTCAGCACACATTTTTTCACCCAATCTTGATGACACTAACAGGTAATTATCAGTACCCCAGTGCCACTTGGCTCACCAAATTTCGTTCTTCTAGGTTAAACCGTTCGTTGGCAGTAACAGTTTTAATTTTTAGCTTTCACTCTGTTTTCTCCTATATGGATACATGTAGTTTGAACTCTAAATCAAACACGGTTTGTGCTAGCTCTTTGAAACTTCACACAATAAAGTAGTTCCAAGTCCTATCTCTATGGTTTGTTTCCTATTGATGTAGCCCTAAGCAGAGACTGGCGGAAATCACTTTCATGGAAGGGGTTGCCAAGCTTCCAAAAAACTACGAGTTTCCTGAAATCTCAGCACATATTTTTTCACCCAATTTTTATGCACTTTCATGTAATGATCAGTACCCCAATCCCACTTGGCTCACCAAATTTCGTTCTTCTAGGTTTAACCGTTTGTTGGCAGTACAGTTTTAATTTTTAGGTTTCACTCTGTTTTCTCCTATATGGTTACATGTAGTTGGAACTCTAAATCAAAGACCGTTTGTGCTAGCTCTTTGAAACTTGACACAATAAAGTATTTCCAATCCTATCTCTATGGTTTGTCTCCTATTGATGTAGCCCAAAGCAGAGACTGGCTCAAATCACTATCATGGAAAGGGGTTGCCAAGCTTCCAAAAAACTACGAGTTTCTTGAAATCTCAGCACACATTTTTTTCACCCAATCTTGATGACACTTTCAGGTAATGATCAGTACCCCAATCCCACTTGGCTCCCCGAATTTCGTTCTTCTAGGTTAAACCGTTCGTTGGCAGTAACAATTTTAATTTTTAGGTTTCACTCTGTTTTCTCCTATATGGATACATGTAGTTGGAACTCTAAATCAAAGACCGTTTGTGCTAGCTCTTTGAAACTTGACACAATAAAGTAGTTCCAATCCTATCTCTATTGTTTGTCTCCTATTGATGTAGCCCTAAGCAGAGACTGGCGCAAATCACTTTCATGGAACGGGGTTGCCAAGCTTCCAAAAACCTGCGAGTTTCCTGAAATCTCTGCACACATTTTTTTCACCCAATCTTGATGACACTTTCAGGTAATGATCAGTACCCCAATCCCACTTGGCTCCCGGAATTTCGTTCTTCTAGGTTAAACTTTTCGTTGGCAGTAACACTTTTAATTTTTAGGTTTCACTCTGTTTTCTCCTATATGGATACATGTAGTTGGAACTCTAAATAAAACACAGTTTGTGCTAGCTCTTTGAAACTTGACAAAATATAGTAGTTCCAAGTTGTATCTCTATGGCTTGTTTCCTATTGATGTAGCCCTAAGCAGTGACTGGCGCAAATCACTTTCATGGAAAGGGGTTGCCAACCTTCCCAAAAACTCCGAGTTTCCTGAAATCACAGCACACATTTTTTCACCCAATCCTGATGACACTTTCAGGTAATGATCAGAACCCCATTCCCACTTGGCTCCCCGAATTTCGTTCTTCTACGTTAAACCGTTCGTTGGCAGTAACAGTTTTAATTTTTAGGTTTCACTCTGTTTACTCCTATATGGATATATGTAGTTGGAACTCTAAATCAAACATGTTTTGTGCTAGCTCTTTGAAACTTGACACAATAAAGTAGTTCCAACTTCTATCTCTATGGTTTGTTTCCTATTGATGCAGCCCTAAGCAGAGACCGGCGCAAATCACTTTCATGGAAAGGGGTTGCCAACCTTCCAAAAATCTATGAGTTTTCTGAAATCTCAGCACACATTTTTTCAACGAATCTTGATGACACTTTCAGGTAATGATCAGAACCGCAATCCCACTTGGTTCCCCAAATTTCTTTCTTCTACGTTAAACCGTTCGTTGGCAGTAACAGTTTTAATTTTTAGGTTTCACTCTGTTTACTCCTATATGGATACATGTAGTTGGAACTCTAAATCAAACACGTTTTGTGCTAGCTCTTTGAAACTTGACACAATAAAGTAGTTCCAAGTTCTATCTCTATGGTTTGTTTCCTATTGATGCAGCCCTAAGCAGAGACTGGCGCAAATCACTTTCATGGAAAGGGGTCTCCAAGCTTCCAAAAAACTACGAGTTTCCTGAAATGTCAGCACAAATTTTTTCACCCAATCTTGATGACACTTTCAAGTAATGATCAGTACCCCAATCCCACTTGGCTCACCAAATTTCGTTCTTCAAGTTTAAACCGTTCGTTGGTAGTAACAGTTTTAATTTTTAGGTTACACTCTGTTTTCTCCTATATGGATACATGTAGTTGGAACTCTAAATCAAAAACTGTTTGTGCTAGCTCTTTGAAACTTGACACAATAAAGTAGTTCCAAGTTCTATCTCTATGGTTTGTTTCCTATTGATGTAGCCCTAAGCAGAGACCGGCACAAATCACTTTCATGGAAAGGGGTTGCCAACCTTCCAAAAATCTACGAGTTTTCTGAAATCTCAGCACACATTTTTTCACCCAATCTTGATGACACTAACAGGTAATTATCAGTACCCCAGTGCCACTTGGCTCACCAAATTTCGTTCTTCTAGGTTAAACCGTTCGTTGGCAGTAACAGTTTTAATTTTTAGCTTTCACTGTGTTTTCTCCTATATGGATACATGTAGTTTGAACTCTAAATCAAACACGGTTTGTGCTAGCTCTTTGAAACTTCACACAATAAAGTAGTTCCAAGTCCTATCTCTATGGTTTGTTTCCTATTGATGTAGCCCTAAGCAGAGACCGGCGGAAATCACTTTCATGGAAGGGGTTGCCAAGCTTCCAAAAAACTACGAGTTTCCTGAAATCTCAGCACATATTTTTTCACCCAATCTTTATGACACTTTCATGTAATGATTAGTACCCCAATCCCACTTGGCTCACCAAATTTCGTTCTTCTAGGTTTAACCGTTTGTTGGCAGTACAGTTTTAATTTTTAGGTTTCACTCTGTTTTCTCCTATATGGTTACATGTAGTTGGAACTCTAAATCAAACACGGTTTGTGCTAGCTCTTTGAAACTTGACACAATAAAGTAGTTTCAAGTTCTGTCTCTATGGTTTGTTTCCTATTGATGTAGCCCTAAGGAGAGACTGGCGCAAATCACTTTCATGGAAAGGGGTTTCCAAGCTTCCAAAAACCTACGAGTTTCCTGAAATGTCAGCACACATTTTTTAACCCAATCTTGATGACACTTTCAGGTAATTATCAGTACCCCAATCCCACTTGGCTCACGAAATTTCGTTCTTCAAGGTTAAACCATTCGTTGGTAGTAACAGTTTTAATTTTTAGGTTACACTTTGTTTTCTCCTATATGGATACATGTAGTTGGAACTCTAAATCAAACACGGTTTGTGCTAGCTCTTTGAAACTTGACACAATAAAGTAGTTCCAATTCCTATCTCTATGGTTTGTTTCCTATTGATGTAGCCCAAAGCAGAGACTGGCTCAAATCACTATCATGGAAAGGGGTTGCCAAGCTTCCAAAAAACTACGAGTTTCCTGAAATCTCAGCACACATTTTTTCACCCAATCTTGATGACACTTTCAGGTAATGATCAGTACCCCAATCCCACTTGGCTACCCGAATTTCGTTCTTCTAGGTTAAACCGTACGTTGGCATTAACACTTTTAATTTTTAGGTTTTAATTTTTAGGTTTTCACCTATATGGATACATGTAGTTGGAACTGTAAATCAAACACGGTTTCTGCTAGCTCTTTGAAACTTGACACAATAAAGTAGTTCCAAGTTGTATCTCTATGGCTTGTTTCCTATTGATGTAGCCCTAAGCAGAGACTGGCGCAAATCACTTTCATGGAAAGGGGTTGCCAAGCTTCCAAAAAACTACGAGTTTCCTGAAATCTCAGCACATATTTTTTCACCCAATCTTTATTACACTTTCATGTAATGATCAGTACCCCAATCCCACTTGGCTCACCAAATTTCATTCTTCTAGGTTTAACCGTATGTTGGCAGTACAGTTTTAATTTTTAGGTTTCACTCTGTTTTCTCCTATATGGTTACATGTAGTTGGAACTCTAAATCAAACACGGTTTGTGCTAGCTCTTTGAAACTTGACACAATAAAGTAGTTCCATGTTCTCTCTCTATGGTTTGTTTCCTATTGATGTAGCCCTAAGCAGAGACCGGCAAATATCACTTTCATGGAAAGGGGTTGCCAACCTTCCAAAAAACTACGAGTTTCCTGAAATCTCAGCACACATTTTTACACCCAATCTTGATGACACTTACAGGTAATGATCAGTACCCCAGTGCTACTTGGCTCACCAAATTTCATTCTTCTAGGTAAACCGTTCTTTGGCAGTAACACTTTTAATTTTTAGGTTTCACTCTGTTTTCTCCTATATGGATACATGTAGTTGGAACTCTAAATCAAACACGGTTTGTGCTAGCTCTTTGAAACTTGACACAATAAAGTAGTTCCAAGTTCTCTCTCTATGGTTTGTTTCCTATTGATGTAGCCCTAAGCAGAGACTGGCGCAAATCACTTTCATGGAAAGGGGTTTCCAAGCTTCCAAAAAACTACGAGTTTCCTGAAATGTCAGCACACATTTTTTAACCCAATCTTGATGACACTTTCAGGTAATGATCAGTACCCCAATCCCACTTGGCTCACGAAATTTCGTTCTTCAAGGTTAAACCGTTCGTTGGTAGTAACAGTTTTAATTTTTAGGTTACACTCTGTTTTCTTTTATATGGATACATGTAGTTGGTACTCTAAATCAAACAGGGTTTGTGCTAGCTCTTTGAAACTTGACACAATAAAGTAGTTCCAAGTTCTATCTCTATGGATTGTTTCCTATTGATGTAGCCCTAAGCAGAGACTGGCAAAAATCACTTTCATGGAAAGGGGTTGACAACCTTCCAAAAAACTACGAGTTTCCTGAAATCTCAGCAAACGTTTTTTCACCCAATCTTGATGACACTTACAGGTAATGATCAGTACCCCAGTGATACTTGGCTCACCAAATTTCGTTCTTCTAGGTAAACCGTTCTTTGGCAGTAACACTTTTAATTTTTAGGTTTCACTCTGTTTTCTCCTATATGGATACATGTAATTGGAACTCTAAATCAAACACGGTTTGTGCTAGCTCTTTGAAACTTGACACAATAAAGTAGTTCCAATTCCTATCTCTATGGTTTGTTTCCTATTGATGTATCCCTAAGCAGAGACTGGCACAAATCACTTTCATGGAAAGGGGTTGCCAAGCTTCCAAAATACTAAGAGTTTCCTGAAATCTCAGCACACATTTTTTCAGCCAATCTTAATGACACTTTCAGGTAATGATAGGTACCCCAATCCCACTTGGCTCCCCGAATTTTGTTCTTCTAGGTTAAACCGTTCGTTGGCAGTAACAGTTTTAATTTTTAGGTTTCACTCTGTTTTCTCCTATATGGATACATGTAGTTGGAACTCTAAATCAAAGACGGTTTGTGCTAGCTCTTTGAAACTTGACACAATAAAGTAGTTCCAATCCTATCTCTATGATTTGTCTCCTATTGATGTAGTCCTAAGCAGAGACTGGCGCAAATCACTTTCATGGAACGGGGTTGCCAAGCTTCCAAAAACCTACGAGTTTCCTGAAATCTCTGCACACATTTATTCACCCAATCTTGATGACACTTCCAGGTAATGATCAGTACCCCAATCCCACTTGGCTCCCCGAATTTCGTTCTTCTAGGTTAAACTTTTCGTTGGCAGTAACACTTTAAATTTTTAGGTTTCACTCTGTTTTCTCCTATATGGATACATGTAGTTGGAACTCTAAATAAAACACAGTTTGTGCTAGCTCTTTGACACTTGACAAAATATAGTAGTTCCAAGTTGTATCTCTATGGCTTGTTTCCTATTGATGTAGCCCTAAGCACAGACAGGCGCAAATCACTTTCATGGAAAGGGGTGGCCAACCTTCCAAAAAACTCCGTGTTTCCTGAAATCACAGCACACATTTTTTCACCCAATCCTGATGACACATTCAGGTAATGATCAGAACCCCATTCCCACTTGGCTCCCCGAATTTCGTTCTTCTAAGTTAAACCATTCGTTGGCAGTAACACTTTTAATTTTTAGGTTTCACTTTGTTTTCTCCTATATGGATACATGTTCTTGGAATTCTAAATAAAACAAGGTTTGTGCTAGCTCTTTGAAACTTGACACAATAAAGTAGTTCCAAGTTCTATCTCTATGCTTTCTTTCCTATTGATGTAGCCCTAAGCAGAGACCGGCACAAATCACTTTCATGGAAAGGGGTTGCCAACCTTCCAAAAATCTATGAGTTTTCTGAAATCTCAGCACACATTTTTTCACCGAATCTTGATGACACTTTCAGGTAATGATCAGAACCACAATCCCACTTGGCTCCCCAAATTTCGTTCTTCTACGTTAAACCGTTCGTTGGCAGTAACAGTTTTAATTTTTAGGTATCACTCTGTTTACTCCTATATGGATACATGTAGTTGGAACTCTAAATCAAACACGGTTTGTGCTAGCTCTTTGAAACTTGACACAATAAAGTAGTTCCAAGTTCTATCTCTATGGTTTTTTTCCTATTGATGCAGCCCTAAGCAGAGACTGGCGCAAATCACTTTCATGGAAAGGGGTTTCCAAGCTTCCAAAAAACTACGAGTTTCCTGAAATGTCAGCACAAATTTTTCACCCAATCTTGATGACACTTTCAGGTAATGATCAGTACCCCAATCCCACTTGGCTCACCAAATTTCGTTCTTCAAGTTTAAACCGTTCGTTGGTAGTAACAGTTTTAATTTTTAAGTTACACTCTGTTTTCTCCTATATGGATACATGTAGTTGGAACTCTAAATCAAAAACTGTTTGTGCTAGCTCTTTGAAACTTGACACAATAAAGTAGTTCCAAGTTCTATCTCTATGGTTTGTTTCCTATTGATGTAGCCCTAAGCAGAGACCGGCACAAATCACTTTCATGGAATGTGGTTGCCAAGCTTCCAAAAATCTACGAGTTTTCTGAAATCTCAGCACACATTTTTTCACCCAATCTTGATGACACTAACAGGTAATTATCAGTACCCCAGTGCCACTTGGCTCACCAAATTTCGTTCTTCTAGGTTAAACCGTTCGTTGGCAGTAACAGTTTTAATTTTTAGGTTTCACTCTGTTTTCTCCTATATGGATACATGTAGTTGGAACTCTAAATAAAACACAGTTTGTGCTAGCTCTTTGAAACTTGACAAAATATAGTAGTTCCAAGTTGTATCTCTATGGCTTGTTTCCTATTGATGTAGCCCTAAGCAGAGACTGGCGCAAATCACTTTCATGGAATGTGGTTGCCAAGCTTCCAAAAAACTACGAGTTTCCTGAAATCTCAGCACATATTTTTTCACCCAATTTTGATGACACTTTCAGGTAATGATCAGTACCCCAATCCCACTTGGCTCACCAAATTTCATTCTTCTAGGTTTAACCGTTCGTTGGCAGTATCAGTTTTAATTTTTAGGTTTCACTCTGTTTTCTCCTATATGGATACATGTAGTTGGAACTCTAAATAAAACACAGTTTGTGCTAGCTCTTTGAAACTTGACAAAATATAGTAGTTCCAAGTTGTATCTCTATGGCTTGTTTCCTATTGATGTAGCCCTAAGCAGAGACTGGCGCAAATCACTTTCATGGAAAAGGGTGGCCAACCTTCCAAAAAACTCCGAGTTTCCTGAAATCACAGCACACATTTTTTCACCCAATCCTGATGACACTTTCAGGTAATGATCAGAACCCCATTCCAACTTGGCTCCCCGAATTTCGTTCTTCTAATTTAAACCATTCGTTGGCAGTAACACTTTCAATTTTTAGGTTTCACTTTGTTTTCTCCTATATGGATACATGTTCTTGGAATTCTAAATAAAACAAGGTTTGTGCTAGCTCTTTGAAACTTGACACAATAAAGTAGTTCCAAGTTCTATCTCTATGCTTTCTTTCCTATTGATGTAGCCCTAAGCAGAGACCGGCACAAATCACTTTCATGGAAAGGGGTTGCCAACCTTCTAAAAATCTATGAGTTTTCTGAAATCTCAGCACACATTTTTTCACCGAATCTTGATGACACTTTCAGGTAATGATCAGAACCAAAATCCCACTTGGCTCCCCAAATTTCGTTCTTCTACGTTAAACCGTTCGTTGGCTGTAACAGTTTTAATTTTTAGGTATCACTCTGTTTACTCCTATATGGATACATGTAGTTGGAACTCTAAATCAAACACGGTTTGTGCTAGCTCTTTGAAACTTGACACAATAAAGTAGTTCCAAGTTCTATCTCTATGGTTTGTATCCTATTGATGCAGCCCTAATCAGAGACTGGCGCAAATCACTTTCATGGAAAGGGGTTTCCAAGCTTCCAAAAAACTACGAGTTTCCTGAAATGTCAGCACAAATTTTTCACCCAATCTTGATGACACTTTCAGGTAATGATCAGTACCCCAATCCCACTTGGCTCACCAAATTTCGTTCTTCAAGTTTAAACCGTTCGTTGGTAGTAACAGTTTTAATTTTTAAGTTACACTCTGTTTTCTCCTATATGGATACATGTAGTTGGAACTCTAAATCAAAAACTATTTGTGCTAGCTCTTTGAAACTTGACACAATAAAGTAGTTCCAAGTTCTATCTCTATGGTTTGTTTCCTATTGATGTAGCCCTAAGCAGAGACCGGCACAAATCACTTTCATGGAAAGGGGTTGCCAAACTTCCAAAAATCTACGAGTTTTCTGAAATCTCAGCACACATTTTTTCACCCAATCTTGATGACACTAACAGGTAATTATCAGTACCCCAGTGCCACTTGGCTCACCAAATTTCGTTCTTCTAGGTTAAACCGTTCGTTGGCAGTAACAGTTTTAATTTTTAGCTTTCACTCTGTTTTCTCCTATATGGATACATGTAGTTGGAACTCTAAATCAAACACGGTTTGTGCTAGCTCTTTGAAACTTGACACAATAAAGTAGTTCCAAGTCCTATCTCTATGGTTTGTTTCCTATTGATGTAGCCCTAAGCAGAGACTGGCGCAAATCACTTTCATGGAAGGGGTTGCCAAGCTTCCAAAAAACTACGAGTTTCCTGAAATCTCAACACACATTTTTTCACCCAATCTTGATGACACTTTCAGGTAATGATCAGTACCCGAATCCCACTTTGTTCCACGAATTTCGTTCTTCTAGGTTAAACCGCTCGTTGGGAGTAACAGTTTTAATTTTTAGGTTTCACTCTGTTTTCTCCTATATGGATACATGTAGTTGGAACTCTAAATCAAACAGGTTTGTGCTAGCTCTTTGAAACTTGACACAATAAAGTAGATCCAATTCCTATCTCTATGGTTTGTTTCCTATTGATGTAGCCCAAAGCAGAGACTGGCTCAAATCACTATCATGGAAAGGGGTTGCCAAGCTTCCAAAAATCTACGAGTTTCCTGAAATCTCAGCACACATTTTTTCACCCAATCTTGATGACACTTTCAGGTAATGATCAGTACACCAATCCCACTTGGCTCCCCGAATTTCATTCTTCTAGGTTAAACCGTACGTTGGCATTAACACTTTTAATTTTTAGGTTTTAATTTTTAGGTTTTCTCCTATATGGATACATGTAGTTGGAACTGTAAATCAAACACGGTTTCTGCTAGCTCTTTGAAACTTGACACAATAAAGTAGTTCCAAGTTGTATCTCTATGGCTTGTTTCCTATTGATGTAGCCCTAAGCAGAGACTGGCGCAAATCACTTTCATGGAAAGGGGTTGCCAAGCTTCCAAAAAACTACGAGTTTCCTGAAATCTCAGCACATATTTTTTCACCCAATCTTTATGACACTTTCATGTAATGATCAGTACCCCAATCCCACTTGGCTCACCAAATTTCGTTCTTCTAAGTTTAACCGTATGTTGGCAGTACAGTTTTAATTTTTAGGTTTCACTCTGTTTTCTCCTATATGGTTACATGTAGTTGGAACTCTAAATCAAACACGGTTTGTGCTAGCTCTTTGAAACTTGACACAATAAAGTAGTTCCAAGTTCTCTCTCTATGGTTTGTTTCCTATTGATGTAGCCCTAAGCAGAGACCAGCAAAAATCACTTTCATGGAAAGGGGTTGCCAACCTTCCAAAAAACTACGAGTTTCCTGAAATCTCAGCACACATTTTTTCACCCAATCTTGATGACACTTACAGGTAATGATCAGTACCCCAGTGCTACTTGGCTCACCAAATTTCGTTCTTCTAGGTAAACCGTTCATTGGCAGTAACACTTTTAATTTTTAGGTTTCACCCTGTTTTCTCCTATATGGATACATGTAGTTGGAACTCTAAATCAAACACGGTTTGTGCTAGCTCTTTGAAACATGACACAATAAAGTAGTTCCAATTCCTATCTCTATGGTTTGTTTCCTATTGATGTAGCCCAAAGCAGAGACTGGCGCAAATCACTATCATGGAAAGGGGTTGCCAAGCTCCCAAAAAACAACGAGTTTCCTGAAATCTCAGCACACATTTTTTCACCCAAACGTGATGACACTTTCAGGTAATGATCAGTACCCCAATCCCACTTGGCTCACCAAATTTCGTACTTCTAGTTTAAACCGTTCGTTGGCAAGTAACAGTTTTAATTTTTAGCTTTCACTCTGTTTTCTCCTATATGGATACATGTAGTTGGAACTCTAAATCAAACACGGTTTGTGCTAGCTCTTTGAAACTTGACACAATAAAGTAGTTCCATGTTCTATCTCTATGGTTTGTTTCGTATTGATGTAGCACTAAGCAGAGACTGGCGCAAATCACTTTCATGGAAAGGGGTTGCCAGGCTCCCAAAAAACGACGAGTTTCCTGAAATCTCAGCACACATTTATTCACCCAATCTTGATGACACTTTCAGGTAATTATCAGTACCCCAATCCCACTTGGCTCACCAAATTTCGTTCTTCTATGTTAAACCGTTCGTTGGCAGTAACAGTTTTAATTTTTAGGTTTCACTCTGTTTTCTCCCATATGGATACATGTAGTTGGAACACTAAATCAAACACGGTTTGTGCTACCTCTTTGAAACTTGACACAATAAAGATGTTCCAAATTGTATCTCTATGGTTTGATTCCTAGTGATGTAGCCCTAAGCAGAGACTGGCGCAAATCACTTCCATGGAAAGGGGTTGCCAAGCTTCCAAAAAAACCAGTTTCCTGAAATCTCCGCACATATTTTTTCACCCAATCTTGATGACACTTTCAGGTAATGATCAGTACCCCAATCCCACTTGGCTCACCAACTTTCATTCTTCTAGTTTAAACCGTTCGTTGGCAAGTAACAGTTATAATTTTTAGGTTTCACTCTGTTTTCTCCTATATGGATACATGTAGTTGGAACTCTAAATCAAACACTGTTTGTGCTAGCTCTTTGAAACTTGACACAATAAAGTAGTTCCATGTTCTATCTCTATGGTTTGTTTCGTATTGATGTAGCCTTAAGCAGAGACTGGCGCAAATCACGTTAATGGAAAGGGGTTGCCAAGCTTCCAAAAAACAACGAGTTTCCTGAAATATCAGCACATATTTTTTCACCCAATCTTGATGAAACTTTCAGGTAATGATCAGTACCACAATCCCACTTGGCACACCAAATTTCGTTGTTCTAGGTTAAACCGTTCATTGGCAGTAACCGTTTTAATTTTTAGATTTAACTCTGTTTTCTCCTATATGGGTACATGTAGTTGGAAATCTAAATCAAACACGGTTGGTGCTACCTCTTTGAAACTTGACAGAATAAAGAAGTTCCAAGTTCTATCTCTATGCTTTGTTTGCTATTGATGTAGCCTTAAGCAGAGACTGGCGCAAATCACGTTAATGGAAAGGGGTTGCCAAGCTTCCAAAAAACAACGAGTTTCCTGAAATATCAGCACATATTTTTTCACCCAATCTTGATGAAACTTTCAGGTAATGATCAGTAACCCAATCCCACTTCGCTCACCAAATTTTGTTCTTCTACGTTAAACCGTTTGTTGGCAGTAACCATTTTAATTTTTAGGTTTCACTCTTTTTTCTCCCATATGGGTACATGTAGTTGGAACTCTAAATCAAACAGGGTTTGTGGTACCTCTTTGAAACTTGACACAATAAGGTAGTTCCAAGTTCTATCTCTATGGTTGGTTTCCTATTGATGTAGCCCTAAGCAGAGACTGGCGCAAATCACTTTCATGGAACGGGGTTGCCAAGCTTCCAAAAAACTACGAGATTCCTGAAATCTCAGCACACATTTTTTCACCCAATCTTGATGACACGTTCAGGTATAATCAGTACCCCAATCCCACCTGGCTCACCAACTTTCGTTCTTCTAGATTAAACCTTCGTTGGCAAGTAACAGTTTTAATTTTGAGGTTTCACTCTGTTTTCTCCTATATGGATACATGTAGTTGGAACTCTAAATCAAACACGGTTTGTGCTAGCTCTTTGAAAATTGACACAATATAGTAGTTCCAAGTTCTATCGCTATGGTTTGTTTCCTATTGATGTAGCCCTAAGCAGAGACTGGCGGAAATCACTTTCATGGAAAGGGGTTGCCAAGCTTCCAAAAAACTACAAGTTTCCTGAAATCTCAGGACACATTTTTTCACCCAATCTTGATGACACGTTCAGGTAATGATCAGTACCCCAATCCCACTTGGATCACCAAATTTCGTTCTTCGAGGTTAAACCGTTTGTTGGCAGTAACAGTTTTAATTTTTAGGTTTCACTCTGTTTTCTCCTATATGGATACATGTAGTTGGAACTCTAAATCAAACACGGTTTGTGCTAGCTCTTTGAAACTTGACACAATAAAGTAGTTCCAAGTTCTATCTCTATGGTTGGTTTCCTATTGATGTAGCCCTAAGCAGAGACTGGCGCAAATCCCTTTCATGCAAAGGGGTTGCCAAGCTTCCAAAATACGACGAGTTTCCTGAAATCTCAGCACACATTTTTTCACCCAATCTGGATGACACGTTCAGGTAATGATCAGTACCCCAATCCCACATGGCTCAAAAAATTTCGTTCTTCTACGTTAAACCGTTCGTTGGCAGTAACCGTTTTAATTTTTAGGTTTCACTCTGTTTTCTCCTATATGGGTACATGTAGTTGGAACTGAAAATCAAACACGGTTTGTGCTAGCTCTTTGAAACTTGACACAATAAAGAAGTTCCAAGTTCTATCTCTATGGTTTCTTTCCTATTGATGTAGCCCTAAGCAGAGACTGGTGCAAATCACTTTCATGGAAAGGGGTTGCCAAGCTTCCAAAAAACAACGAGTTTCCTGAAATCTCCGCACATATTTTTTCACCCAATCTTGATGACACTTTCAGGTAATGCTCAGTACCCCAATCCCACTTGGCTCACCAACTTTCGTTCTTCTAGTTTAAACCTTCGTTGGCAAGTAACAGTTTTAATTTTAAGTTTCACTGTATTTTCTCCTATATGGTTACATGTATTTGGAACTCTAAATCAAACACGGTTTGTGATAGCTCTTTGTAACTTGAAACAATAAAGTAGTTCCAAGTACTATCTCTATGGTTTGTTTACTATTGATGTAGCCCTAAGCAGAGACTGGTGCAAATCACTTTCATGGATAGGGGTTGGGAAGCTTCCAAAAAACTACGAGTTTCCTGAAATCTCAGCACACATTTTTTCACCCAACCTTGATGACACTTTCAGGTAATGATCAGTACCCCAATCCCACTTGGCTCACCAAATTTGGTTCTTCTAGGTTAAACCGTTTGTTGGCAGTAACAGTTCTAAATTGTAGGTTTCACTCTGTTTTCTCCTATAGGGATACATGTAGTTGGAACTCTAAAACAAAGACAGCTTGTGCTACGTCTTTGAAACTTGACACAATAAAGTAGTTCCAAGTTCTATCTCTATGGTTTTTTTCCTATTGATGTAGCCCTACGCAGAGACCGGCGCAAATCACTTTCATTGAAAGGGGTTGCCAAGCTTCCAAAAAACGACGAGTTTCCTGAAATCTCAGCACACATTTTTTCACCCAATATTTATGACACTTTCAGGTAATGATCAGTACCCCAATCCCACTTGGCTCACCAAATTTCGTTCTTCTAGGTTAAACCGTTCGTTGGCAGTAACAGTTTTAATTTTTACGTTTCACTCTGTTTTCTACTATATGGGTACATGTAGTTGGAACTCTAAATCAAAGACGGTTTGTGCTAGCTCTTTGAAACTTGACACAATAAAGATGTTCCAAATTCTATCTCTATGGTTTGATTCCTAGTGACGTAGCCCTAAGCAGAGACTGGCGCAAATCACTTCCATGGAAAGGGGTTGCCAAGCTTCCAAAAAACTACGAGTTTCCTGAAATCTCAGCACACATTTTTTCACCCAATCTTGATGACACGTTCAGGTAATGATCAGTACCCCAATCCTACTTGGCACACCAAATTTCATTCTTCTAGGTTTAACCGTTCGTTGGCAGTAACAGTTTTAATTTTTAGGTTTCACTCTGTTTTCTCCTATATGGGTTCATGTATTTGGAACTCTAAATCAAACACGGTTTGTGCTAGCTCTTTGAAACTTGACACAATAAAGTAGTTCCTAGTTCTATCTCTATGGTTTGTTTCCTATTGATGTAGCCTTAAGCAGAGACTGGCGCAAATCACTTTCATGGAAAGGGGTTGCCAAGCTTCCAAAAAAGTACGAGTTTACTGAAATCTCAGCACACATTTTTTCACCCAATCTTGATGACACTTTCAGGTAATGATCAGTACCCCAATCCCACATGGCTCACCAACTTTCGTTCTACTAGTTTAAACCTTCGTTGGCAAGTAACAGTTTTAATTTTTAGGTTTCACTCTATTTTCTCCTATATGGATACATGTATTTGGAACTCTAAATCAAACACGGTTTGTGCTATCTCTTTGAAACTTGACAAAATAAAGTAGTTCCAAGTTCTATCTCTATGGTTTGTTTCCTATTGATGTAGCCCTAAGCAGAGACTGGTGCAAATCACTTTCATGGAAAGGGATTGGCAAGCTTCCAAAAAACTACGAGTTTCCTGAAATCTCAGCACACATTTATTCACCCAAACTTGATGACACTTTCAGGTAATGATCAGTACCCAAATCCCACTTGGCTCACCAAATTTTGTTCTTCTAGGTTAAACCGTTCGTTGGCAGTAACAGTTTTAATTTTTAGGTTTCACTCTGTTTTCTCCTATATGGATATATGTAGTTGGAAATGTAAATCAAACCCGGTTTGTGCTAGCACTTTGAAACTTGACACAATAAAGTAGTTCCAAGTTCTATCTCTATGGTTTGTTTCTTATTGATGTAGCACTAAGCAGAGACTGGCGCATATCACTTTCATGGAAAGGGGTTGCCAAACTTCCAAAAAACTACGAGTTTCCTGAAATCTCAGCACACATTTTTTCAACCAATCTGGATGACACGTTCAGGTAATGATCAGTACCCCAATCCCACTTGGCACACCAAATTTCATTTTTCTAGGTTAAACCGTTCGTTGGCAGTAACAGTATTAATTTTTAGGTTTCACTCTGTTTTCTCCTATATGGGTTCATGTATTTGGAACTCTAAATCAAACACGGTTTGTGCTAGCTCTTTGAAACTTGACACAATAAAGTAGTTCCAAGTTCTATCTCTATGGTTTGTTTCCTATTGATGTAGCCTTAAGCAGAGACTGGCGCAAATCACTTTCCTGGAAAGGGGTTGCCAAGCTTCCAAAAAACTACGAGTTTACTGAAATCTCAGCACACATTTTTTCACCCAACCTTGATGACACTTTCAGGTAATGATCAGTACCCCAATCCCTGTTGGCTCACCAAATTTGGTTCTTCTAGGTTAAACCGTTTGTTGGCAGTAACAGTTCTAATTTTTAGGTTTCACTCTGTTTTCTCCTATAGGGATACATGTATTTGGAACTCTAAATCAAAGACCGCTTGTGCTACCTCTTTGAAACTTGACACAATAAAGTAGTTCCAAGTTCTATCTCTATGGTTTGTTTCCTATTGATGTAGCCCTAAGAAGAGACTGGTGCAAATCACTTTCATGGAAAGGGGTTGCCAACTTCCAAAAAACTACGAGTTTCCTTAACTCTCAGCACACATTTTTTCAGCCAATCTGGATGACACTTTCAGTTAATGATCAGCACCCCAATCCCACTTGGCACACCAAATTTTGTTCTTCTATGTTAAACCGTTCGTTGGCAGTAACCATTTTAATTTTTAGGTTTCACTCTGTTTTCTACTATATGGGTACATATAGTTGGAACTCTAAATCAAACACGGTTTGTGCTAGCTCTTTGAAACTTGACACAATAAAGAAGTTTCAAGTTCTATCTCTATGGTTTGATTTTTATTGATGTAGCCCTAAGCAGAGACTGGCGCAAATCACTTCCATGGAAAGGGGTTGCCAAGCTTCCAAAAAACTACGAGTTTCCTGAAATCTCAGCACACATTTTTTCAACCAATCTGGATGACACGTTCAGGTAATGATCAGTACCGCAATCCCACTTGGCTCAAAAAATTTCGTTCTTCTAGGTTAAACCGTTCGTTGGCAGTAACCGTTTTAATTTTTAGGTTTCACTCTGTTTTCTCCTATATGGATACATGTAGTTGGAACACTAAATCAAACACGGATTGTGCTACCTCTTTGAAACTTGACACAATAAAGAAGTTCCAAGTTCTATCTTTATGGTTTGTTTCCTATTGATGTAGCCCTAAGCAGAGACTGGTGCAAATCACTTTCATGGAAAGGGGTTGCCAAGCTTACAAAAAACAACGAGTTTCCTGAAATCTCCGCACATATTTTTTCACCCAATCTTGATGACACTTTCAGGTAATTATCATTACCCCAATCCCACTTGGCTCACCAACTTTCGTTTTTCTAGTTTAAACCTTCGTTGGCAAGTAACAGTTTTAATTTTAAGTTTCACTCTATTTTCTCCTATATGGATACATGTATTTGGAACTCTAAATCAAACACGGTTTGTGCTAGCTCTGTGCAACTTGACACAATAAAGTAGTTCCAAGTTCTATCTCTATGGTTTGTTTCCTATTGATGTAGTCCTAAGCAGAGACTCGCAAATCACTTTCATGGAAAGGGGTTGCCAAGCTTCCAAAAAACAACGAGATTCCTGAAATCTCCGCACACATTTTTTCACCCAATCTTAATGACACGTTCAGGAAATGATCAGTACCCCAATCCCACCTGGCTCACCAAATTTCGTTCTTCTAGGTTAAACCGTTTGTTGGCAATAACAGTTTTAATTTTTAGATTTCACTCTGTTTTCTCCTATATTGATATATGTAGTTGGAACTCTAAATCAAACACGGTTTGTGCTAGCACTTTGAAACTTGACACAATAAAGTAGTTCCAAGTTCTATGTCTATGGTTTGTTTCTTATTGATGTAGCACTAAGCAGAGACTGGCGCAAATCACGTTAATGGAAAGGGTTGCCAAGCTTCCAAAAAACAACGAGTTTCCAGAAATCTCAGCACACATTTTTTCACCCAACCTTGATGACACTTTCAGGGAATGATAAGTACCACAATCCCAGTTGGCTCACCAAATTTGGTTCTTCTAGGTTAAACCGTTTGCTGGCAGTAACAGTTCAAATTTTTAGGTTAATCTCTGTTTTCTCCTCTATGAAAACATGTATTTGGAACTCTAAATCAAAGACCGCATGTGCTAGCTCTTTGAAACTTGCCACAATAAAGTAGTTCCAAGTTCTATCTCTATGGTTTGTTTCCTATTGATGTAGCCCTAAGCATAGAGTGGCGCAAATCACTGTCATGGAAAGGGGTTGCCAAGCTTCCAAAAAACAACGAGATTCCTGAAATCTCCGCAAACATTTTTTCACCAAATCTTGATGACACTTTCAGGTAATGATCAGTACCCCAATCCCACTTGGCTCACCAACTTTCGTTCTTCTAGTTTAAACCTTCGTTGGCAAGTAACAGCTTTAATTTTTAGGTTTCACTCTGTTTTCTCTTATATGGGTACATGTAGTTGGAAATCTAAATCAAACACTGTTTGTGCTAGCTTTTTGAAAATTGACACAATAAAGTAGTTCCAAGTTCTATCTCTATGGTTTGTTTCCTATTGATGTAGCCCTAAGCAGAGACTGGCGCAAATCCCTTTCATGGAAAGGGGTTGCGAAGCTTCCAAAATACTACGATTTTCCTGAAATCTCAGCAGACATTTTTTCACCCAAACGTGATGACACTTTCAGGTAATGATCAGTACCCCAATCCCACTTGGCTCACCAAAATTCGTTCTTCTAGTTTAAACCGTTCGTTGGCAAATAACAGTTTTAATATTTAGGTTTCACTCTGTTTTCTCCTATATGGATACATGTAGTTGGAACTCTAAATCAAACACGGTTTGTGCTAGCTCTTTGAAACTTGACACAATAAAGTAGTTCCATGTTCTATCTCTATGGTTTGTTTCGTATTGATGTAGCACTAAGCAGAGACTGGCGCATATCACTTTCATGGAAGGGGTTGCGAAGCTTCCAAAAAACTACGAGTTTCCTGAAATCTCAGCACACATTTTTTCACCCAAACGTGATGACACTTTCAGGTAATGATCAGTACCCCAATCCTACTTCACACACCAAATTAAGTTTTTCTAGGTTAAACCGTTCGTTTGCAGTAACAGTTTTAATTTTTAGGTTTCACTCTGTTTTCTCCTATATGGGTACATGTATTTGGAACTCTAAATCAAACACGGTTTGTGCTAGCTCTTTGAAACTTGACACAATAAAGTAGTTCCAAGTTCTATCTCTATGGTTTGTTTCCTATTGATGTAGCCCTAAGCAGAGACTGGCGCAAATCACGTTAATGTAAAGGGGTTGCCAAGCTTCCAAAAAACAACGAGTTTCCTGAAATATCAGCACATTTTTTTTCACCCAATCTTGATGAAACTTTCAGGTAATGATTAGTAACCCAATCCCACTTGGCTCACCAAATTTCGTTCTTCTAGGTTAAACCGTTTGTTGGCAGTAAGCGTTTTAATTTTTAGGTTTCACCTTTTTTTCTCCCATATGTGTACATGTAGTTGGAACTCTAAATCAAACACGATTTGTGCTACCTCTTTGAAACTTGACACAATAAAGTAGTTCCAAGTTCTATCTCTATGGTTTGTTTCCTATTGATGTAGCCCTAAGCAGAGACTGGCGCCAATCACTTTCATTGAAAGGGGTTGCCAAGCTTCCAAAAAACTACGAGTTTCCTGAAATCTCAGCAGACATTTTTTTACCCAATCTTGATGACACTTTCAGGTAATGATCAGTACCCCAATCCCAGTTGGCTCATCAAATTTGATTCTTCTAGGTTAAACCGTTTGTTGGCAGTAACAGTTCTAATTTTTAGGTTTCACTCTGTTTTCTCCTATATGGATACATGTAGTTGGAACTCTAAATCAAAGACCGCTTGTGCTAGCTCTTTGAAACCTGACACAATAAAGTAGTTCCAAGTTCTATCTCTATGGTTTGTTTCATATTGATGTAGCCCTAAGCAGAGACTGGCGCAAATCACTTTAATGAAAAGGGGTTGCCAAGCTTCCAAAAAACAACGAGTTTCCTGAAATCTCAGCACACATTTTTTCACCCAATCTTGATGAAACTTTCAGGTAATGATCAGTACCCCAATCCCAGTTGGCTCACCAAATTTCGTTCTTCAAGGTTAAACGGTTCATTGGCAGTAACAGTTTTAATTTTTAGGTTTCACTCTGTTTTCTCCTATATGGTTACATGTAGTTGGAACTCTAAATCAAACACGGTTTGTGCTACCTCTTTGAAACTTGACACAATAAAGAAGTTCCAAGTTCTATCTCTATGGTTTGTGTCCTATTGATGTAGCCCTAAGCAGAGACTGGTGCAAATCACTTTCATAAAAAGTGGTTGCCAAGCTTCCAAAAAACAACGAGTTTCCTGAAATCTCCGCACACCTTTTTTCACTCAATCTTGATGACACTTTCAGGTAATGATCAGTACCCCATTCCCACTTGGCTCACCAACTTTCGTTCTTCTAGTTTAAACCTTCGTTGGCATGTAACAGTTTTAATTTTTAGGTTTCACTCTGTTTTCTCCTATATGGATACATGTATTTGGAACTCTAAATCAATCACGGTTTGTGCTAGCTCTTTGAAACTTGACACAATAAAGTTGTTCCAAGTTCTATCTCTATGGTTTTTTTTTCCTATTGATGTAGCCCTAAGCAGAGACTGGTGAAAATGACTTTCATGGAAAGGGGTTGCCAAGCTTCCAAAAAACTACGAGTTTCCTGAAATCTCAGCACACATTTTTTCACCCAATCTGGATGACACTTTCAGGTAATGATCAGTACCAAAATCCCACTTGGCTCACCAAAGTTTCGTTCTTCTAGGTTAAACCTTTCTTTGGCAGTAACTGTTTTAATTTTTAGGTTTCACTCTGTTTTCTCCTATATGGATACATGTAGTTGGAACTCTAAATCAAACACGGTTTGTGCTAGCTCTTTGAAACTTGACACAATAAAGAAGTTCCAAGTTCTATCTCTATGGTTTCTTTCCTATTGATGTAGCCCTAAGCAGAGACTGGCACAAATCACTTTCATGGATAGGGGTTGCAAGGTTCCAAAAAACTACGAGTTTCCTGAAATCTCAGCACACATTTTTTCACCCAATATTGATGACACTTTCAGGTAATGATCAGTACCCCAATCCCACTTGGCTCACCAAATTTCGTTCTTCTAGGTTAAACCGTTCGTTGGCAGTAACAGTTTAAATTTTTAGGTTTCACTCTGTTTTCTCCTATATGGATACATGTAGTTGGAACTCTAAATCAAACACGGTTTGTGCTAGCTCTTTGAAACTTGACACAATAAAGTAATTCCAAGTTCTATCTCTATGGTTTGCTTCCTATTGATGTAGCCCTAAGCAGAGACTGGCGCAAATCACTTTCTTGGAAAGGGGTTGCCAAGCTTCCAAAACACTACGAGTTTCCCGAAATCTCAGCACACATTTTTTCACCCAATCTTGATGACAATTTCAGGTAATGATCAGTACCCCAATCCCACTTGGCTCAGGAAATTTCGTTCTTCTAGGTTAAACCGTTCGTTGGCAGTAACAGTTTTAATTTTTAGGTTTTTTACTCTGTTTTCTCCTATATGGATAAATGTAGTTGGAACTCTAAATCAAACACGGTTTGTGCTAGCTCTTTGAAACTTCACACAATGAAGTAGTTTCATGTTCTATCCCTATGGTTTGTTTCTTACTGATGTAGCCCTAAGCAGAGACTGGCGCAAATCACTTCCATGGAAAGGGGTTGCCAAGCTTCCAAAAAACGTCGATTTTCCAGAAATAAGCACACATTTTTTCACCCAATGTTCATGACACTTTCAGGTCATGATCATTACCCCATTCCCACTTGACTCACCAAATTTCATTCTTCTATGTTAAACCGTTCGTTGGCCGTAACAGTTTAAATTTTTAGGTTTCACTCTGTTTTATCCTATATGGATACATGTAGTTGGAACTCTAAATCAAACACGGTTTGTGCTACCTCTTTGAAACTTGACACAATAAAGTAGTTCCAAGTTCTATCTCTACATTTTCTTTCCTATTGATGTAGCCCTAAGCAGAGACTGGCGCAAATCACTTTCATGGAAAGGGCTTGCCAAGATTCCAAAAAAGTAGGAGTTTTTTGAAATCTCAGCAAACATTTTTCAAACCAATCTTGATGACACTTTCAGGTAATGATTAGTACCCCAATCCCACTTGGCTCACCAAGTTTCGTTCTTCTAGGTTAAACCGTTCGTTGGCAGTAACGATTTTAATATTTAGGTTTCACTCTGTTTTCTCCTATATGGAGACATGTAGTTGGAACTCTAAATCAAACACGGTTTGTGCTAGCTCTTTGAAACTTGACACAATACAGTAGTTCAAAGTTCTGTCTCTATGCTTTGTTTCCTGTTGATGTAGCCCTAAGCAGAGACTGGACCAAATCACTTTCATGGAAAGGGGTTGCCAAACTTCCAAAAAACTACGAGTTTCCTGAAATCCCAGCACATATTTTTTCACCCAATCTTGATGACACTTTCAGGAATTGATCAGTACCCCAATCCCACTTGGCTCACCAAATTTCGTTCTTCTAAGTTAAACCGTTCGTTGGCAGTAACAGTTTTAATTCTTAGGTTTCACTCTGTTTTCTCCTATATGGATACATGTAGTTGGAACTCTAAATCAAACATGGTTTGTGCTATCTCTTTGAAACTTGATACAACAAAGCAGTTCCAAGTTCTATCCCTATGGTTTGTTTCCTATTGATGTAGCCCTAAGCAGAGACTGGCACAAATCACTTTCATGGAAAGGGTTTGCCAAGCTTTCAAAAAACTAGGAGTTTCCTGAAATCTCAGCACACATTTTGTCACCCAATCCTTTTGACACTTTCAGGTAATGATCAGTACCCCAATCCCAATTGGCTCACGAAATTTTGTTCGTCTAGTTTAAACCGTTCGTTGGCAGTAACAGTTTTAATTTTTAGGTTTCACTCTGTTTTCTCATATATGGATACATGTATTTGGAACTCTAAATCAAACACGGTTTGTGCTAGCTCTTTGAAACTTGATACAATAAAGTAGTTCCAAATTTTGTCTATATGGTTTGTTTCCTATTGATGTAGCCCTAAGCAGAGACTGGCGCAAATCACTTTCTTGGAAAGGGGTTGCCAAGCTTCCAAAACACTACGAGTTTCCTGAAATCTCAGCACACATTTTTTCACCCAATCTTGATGACACTTTCAGGTAATGATCAGTACCCCAAGCCCACTTGGCTCAACAAATTTAATTCATCTAGGTTAAACGGTTCGTTGACAGTAACAGTTTTAATTTTTAGGTTTCACTCTGTTTTCTCCTATATGGATAAATGTAGTTGGAACTCTAAATCAAACACGGTTTGTGCTAGCTCTTTGAAACTTGACACAATAAAGTAATTCGAAGTTCTATCTCTATGGTTTGTTTCCTATTGATGTAGCCCTAAGCAGTGACTGGCGCAAATCACTTCCATGGAAAGGGTTGCCAAGCTTACAAAAAACGACGAGTTTCCAGAAATCAGCACACATTTTTTCACCCAATCTTGATGACACTTTCAGGTAATGATCATTACCCCATTCCCACTTGGCTCACCAAATTTCATTTTTCTATGTTAAACCGTTCGTTGGCAGTAACATTTTAAATTTTTAGGTTTCACTCTGTTTTCTCCTATATGGATACATGTAGTTGGAACTGTAAATCAAACACGGTTTGTGCTAGCTCTTTGAAACTTGACACAATAAAGTAATTCCAAGTTCTATCTCTATGGTTTGCTTCCTATTGATGTAGCCCTAAGCAGAGACTGGCGCAAATCACTTTCATGGAAAGGTGTTGCCAAGCTTCCAAAAAACTACGAGTTTCCTGAAATCTCAGCACACATTTTTTCAACCAATCTGGATGACACTTTCAGGTAATGATCAGTACCCCAATCCCAGTTGGCTCACCAAATTTCGTTCTTCTAGGTTAAACCGTTCGTTGGCAGTAACGGTTTTAATATTTAGGTTTCACTCTGTTTTCTCCTATATGGATACATGTAGTTGGAACTCTAAATCAAACACGATTTGTGCTAGCTCCTTGAAACTTGACACAATAAAATAGTTCCTACTTCTATCTCTATGGTTTGTTTCATATTGATGTAGCCCAAAGCAGAGACTGTCGCAAATCACTTTCATGGAAAGGGGTTACCAACCTTCCATAAAACTACGAGTTTCCTTAAATCTCAGCACACATTTTTTCAACCAATCTTGATAACACTTTCAGGTAATGATCAGTACCCCAATCCCACTTGGCTCACCAAATTTCGTTCTTCTAGGTAAAATCGTTCATTGGTAGTAACAGTTTTAATTTTTAGGTTTCACTCTGTTTTCTCCTATATGGATACATGTAGTTGGAACTCTAAATCAAACACGGTTTGTGCTAGCTCTTTGAAACTTGACACAATGAAGTAGTTCCAAGACCTATCTCTATGGTTTGTTTCCTATTGATGTAGCCCTAAGCAGAGACTGGCGCAAATCACTTCCATGGTAAGGGGTTGCCAAGCTTCCAAAAAACGACGAGTTTCCTGAAATCTCAGCACAAATTTTTTCACCCAATCTTGATGACACTTTTAGGTAATGATCAGTACCCCAATCCCACTTGGCTCACCAAATTTCGTTCTTCTAGGTAAAATCGTTTGTTGGTAGTAACTGTTTAATTTTGAGGTTTCACTCTTTTTTCTCCTATATGGATACAAGTATTTGGAACTCTAAATCAAACACGGTTTGTGCTAGCTCTTAGAAACCTGACACAATAAAGTAGTTCCAAGTTCTATCTCTATGGTTTGTTTCCTATTGATGTAGCCTTAAGCAGAGACTGGCGCCAATCACTTTCATGGAAAGGGGTTGCCAAGTTTCCAAAAAACTAACGAGTTTCCTGAAATCTCAGCACACATTTTTCAACCCAATCTTGATGACACTTTCAGGTAATGATCAGTACCCCAATCCCACTTGGCTCACCAAATTTCGTTCATCTAGGTTAAACCGTTCGTTGGCAGTAACAGTTTTAATTTTTAGGTTTCACTCTGTTTTCTCCTATATGGATACATATAGTTGGAACTCTAAATCAAAGACGGTTTGTGCTAGCTCTTTGAAACTTGACACAATGAAGTAGTTCCAAGTTCTATCTCTATGGTTTGTTTCCTATTGATGTAGCCCTAAGCAGAGACTGGCGCAAATCACTTCCATGGAAACGGGTTGCCAAGCTTCCAAAAAACGACGAGTTTCCAGAAATCTGCACACATTTTTTCACCCAATCTTGATGACACATTCAGGTAATGATCAGTACCCCAATCCCACTTGGCTCAACAAATTTCATTCATCTAGGTTAAACCGTTCGTTGGCAGTAACGGTTTTAGATTTTAGGTTTCACTCTGTTTTCTCCTATATGGATACATGTATTTGGAACTCTAAATCAAACACGGTTTGTGCTAGCTCTTTGAAACTTGACACAATAAAGTAGTTCCAAGTTCTATCTCCATGGTTTGTTTCCTATTGATGTAGCCCTAAGCAAAGACTGGCGCAAATACTTTCATGGAAAGGGGTTGCCAAGCTTCCAAAAAAGTAGGAGTTTCCTGAAACCTGAGCAAACATTTTTCAACACAATCTTGATGACACTTTCAGGTACTGATCAGTACCCCAATCCCACTTGGCTCACCAAATTTCATTCTTCTAGGTTAAACCGTTCTTTGGCAGTAACAGTTTTAATTTTTTAGGTTTCACTCTGTTTTCTCCTATATGGATACATGTAGTTGGAACACTAAATCAACACGGTTTGTTCTAGCTCTTTGAGACTTGACACAATAAAGTAATTCCAAGTTCTATCTCTATGGTTTGTTTCCTATTGATGTAGCCCTAAGCAGAGACTGGCGCAAATCATTTCCATGGAAAGGGTTGCCAAGCTTCCAAAAAACGACGAGTTTCCAGGAATCAGCACACATTTTTTCACCCAATCTTGATGACACTTTCAGGTAATGATCATTACCCCATTCCCACTTGGGTCACCAAATTTCATTTTTCTATGTTAAACCGTTCGTTGGCAGTAACAGTTTAAATTTTTAGGTTTCACTCTGTTTTCGCCTATATGGATACATGTAGTTGGAATTGTAAATCAAACACGGTTTGTGCTAGCTCTTTGAAACTTGACACAATAAAGTAATTCCAAGTTCTATCTCTATGGTTTGCTTCCTATTGATGTAGCCCTAAGCAGAGACTGGCGCAAATCACTTTCGTGGAAAGGTGTTGCCAAGCTTCCAAAAAACTACGAGTTTCCTGAAATCTCAGCACACATTTTTTCAACCAATCTGGATGACACTTTCAGGTAATGATCAGTACCCCAATCCCACTTGGCTCACCAAATTTTGTTTTTCTAGGTTAAACCGTTCGTTGGCAGTAACAGTTTTAATTTTTAGGTTTCACTCTGTTTTCTCCTATATGGTTACATATAGTTGAAACTCTAAATCAAAGGCAGTTTGTGCTACCTCTTTGAAACTTGACACAGTGAAGTAGTTCCAAGTTCTATCTCTATGGTTTGTTTCCTATTGATGTAGCCCTAAGCAGAGACTGGCGCAAATCACTTCCATGGAAAGTGGTTGCCAAGCTTCCAAAAAACGACGAGTTTTTAGAAATCTGCACACATTTTTTCACCCAATCTTGATGACACTTTCAGGTAATGATCATTACCCCATTCCCACTTGGCTCACCAAATTTCATTCTTCTATGTTAAACCGTTCGTTGGCAGTAACAGTTTTAATTTTTAGGTTTCACTCTGTTTTCTCCTATATGGATACATATAGTTGGAACTCTAAATCAAACACGGTTTGTGCTAGCTCTTTGAAACTTGACACAATAAAGTAATTCCAAGTTCTATCTCTATGTTTTGTTTCCTATTGATGTAGCCCTAAGCAGAGACTGGCGCAAATCACTTTCTTGGAAAGTGGTTGCCAAGCTTCCAAAAAACTAGGAGTTTCCTGAAATCTCAGCGCACATTTTTTCAACCAATCCTGATGACACTTTCAGGTAATGATCAGTACCCCAATCCCACTTGGCTCACCAAATTTCGTTCTTCTAGGTTAAACCGTTCGTTGGCAGTAATGGTTTTAATATTTAGGTTTCACTCTTTTTTCTCCTATATGGATACATGTAGTTGGTACTCTAAATCATACACGGTTTGTGCTAGCTCCTTGAAACTTGACCCAATAAAATAGTTACAAGTTATATCTCTATGTTTTGTTTCCTATTGATGTAGCCCTAAGCAGAGACTTGCGCAAATCACTTTCATGGAAATGGGTTGCCATGCTTACAAAAAACGACGAGTTTCCAGAAATCAGCACACATTTTTTCACCCAATCTTGATGACACTTTCAGGTAATGATCAGTACCTCAATCCCACTTGGCTCACCAAATTTCGTTCTTCTAGGTTAAACCGTTCGTTTTCAGTAACAGTTTTAATTTTTAGGTTTCACTCTGTTTTCTCCTATATGGATACATGTATTTGGATCTCTAAATCAAACACGGTTAGTGCTAGCTCTTTGAAACTTGACACAATAAAGTAGTTCCAAATTTTGTCTCTATCGTTTGTTTCCTATTGTTGTAGCTCTAAGCAGAGACTGGCGCAAATCACTTTCTTGGAAAGGGGTTGCCAAGCTTCCAATACACTACGAGTTTCCTGAAATCTCAGCACACATTCTTTCACCCAATCTTGATGACACTTTCAGGTAATGATCAGTACCCCAATCCCACTTGGCTCAACAAATTTCATTCGTCTAGGTAAAACCGTTCGTTGACAGTAACAGTTTTAATTTTTAGGATTCACTTTCTTTTCTCTATATGGATAAATGTAGTTGGAACTCTAAATCAAACACGGTTTGTACTATCTCTTTGAAACTTGACACAATAAAATAATTCCAAGTTCTATCTCTATGGTTTGTTTCCTATTGATGTAGCCCTAAGCAGAGACTGGCGCAAATCACTTTCATGGAAAGAGGTTGCCAAGCTTCCAAAAAACTACGAGTTTCCTGAAATCTCAGCACACATTTTTCAACCCAATCTTGATGACACTTTCAGGTAATGATCAGTACCCTAGTCCCACTTGGCTCACCAAATTTCGTTCTTCTAGGTTAAACCGTTCGTTGGCAGTAACAGTTTTAATTTTTAGGTTTCACTCTGTTTTCTCCTATATGGATACATGTAGTTGGAACTCTAAATAAAAAACAGGGTTTGTGCTAGCTCTTTGAAACTTGACAAAATGAAGTAGTTTCAAGTTCTATCTCTATGGTTTGTTTCCTATTGATGTAGCCCTAAGCAGAGACTGGCGCAAATCACTTCCATTGAAAGGGGTTGCCAAGATTCCAAAAAACGAGGAGTTTCCAGAAATCAGCACACATTTTCTCACCCAATCTTGATGACACTTTCAGGTAATGATCATTACCTCAATCCCACTTGGCTCACCAAATTTCGTTCTTTTAAGATAAACCGTTCGTTGGCAGTATCAGTTTTAATTTTTAGGTTTCACTCTGTTTTCTCCTATATGGATACATGTAGTTGGAACTCTAAATCAAACACGGTTTGTGCTAGTTCTTTGAAACTTGACACAATAAAGTAGTTCCAAGTTCTATCTCTAAGTTTTGTTTCCTATTGATGTAGCCCTAAGCAGAGACTAGCGCAAATTACTTTCATGGAAAGGGGTTGCCAAGCTTCCAATAAACTACGAGTTTCCTGAAATCTCAGCACACATTTTTTCACCCAATCTTGATGACACCTTCAGGTAATGATCAGTACCCCAATCCCACTTGGCTCACCAAATTTCGTTCTTCTAGGTTAAACCGTTCGTTGGCAGTAACAGTTTTAATTTTTAGGTTTCACTCTGTTTTCTCCTATATGGATATATGTATTTGGAACTCTAAATCAAACACGGTTTGTGCTAGCTCTTTGAAACTTGACACAATAAAGTGGTTCCAAGTTCTGTCTCTATGGTTTGTTTCCTATTGATGTAGCCAAAAGCAGAGACTGGCGCAAATCACTTTCAGGGAAAGGGGTTGCCAAGCTTCCAAAAAACGACGAGTTTCCTGAAATCTCAGCACACATTTTTTCACCCAATCTTGATGACACTTTAAGGTAATGATCAGTACTCCAATCCCACTTGGCTCACCAAATTTCGTTCTTCTAAGTTAAACCGTTCGTTGGCAGTAAGACTTTTAATTTTTAGGTTTCACTCTGTTTTCTCCTATATGGATACATGTAGTTGGAACTCTTAATCAAACATGGTGTGTGCTAGCTCTTTGAAACTTGACAGAATAAAGTACTTCCAAGTTCTGTCTCTATGGTTTGTTTCCTATTGATGTACCCTAGGCAGAGACTGGCGCAAATCACTTTCATGGAAAGGGGTTGCCAAGCTTCCAAAAAACTATGAGTTTCCTGAAATCTCAGCACACATTTTTTCACCCAATCTTGATGACATTTTCAGGTAATGATCAGTACCCCAATCCAACTTGGCTCACCAAATTTCGTTCTTCTAAGTTAAGCCGTTCATTGGCAGTAACGGTTTTAATATTTAGTTTTCACTCTGTTTTCTCCTATATGGATACATGTAGTTGGAATTCTAAATCAAACACGGTTTGTGCTAGCTCTGTGAAACTTGACACAATAAAGTAATTCCAAGTTCTATCTCTATGGTTAGCTTCCTATTGATGTAGCCCTAAGCAGAGACTGGCACAAATCACTTTCTTGGAAAGGGGTTGCCAAGCTTCCAAAACACTACGAGTTTCCCGAAATCTCAGCACACATTTTTTCACCCAATCTTGATGACACTTTCAGGTAATGATCAGTACCCCAATCCCACTTGGCTCAACAAATTTCATTCGTCTAGATTAAACCGTTCGTTGACAGTAACGGTTTAAATATTTAGGTTTCACTCTGTTTTCTCCTATATGGATACATGTAGTTGGAACTCTAAATCATACACGGTTTGTGCTAGCTCCTAGAAACTTGACCCAATAAAATAGTTCCAAGTTCTATCTCTATGTTTTGTTTCCTATTGATGTAGCCCTAAGCAGAGACTGGCGCAAATCACTTTCATGGAAAGGGTTTGCCAAGCTTCCAAAAAACTACGAGTTTCCTGAAATCAGCACACATTTTTTCACCCAATCTTGATGACACTTTCAGGTAATGATCAGTACCCCAATCCTACGTGGATCACCAAATTTCCTTCTTCTAGGTTAAACCGTTCGTTGGCAGTAACGGTTTTAATATTTAGGTTTCACTCTGTTTTCTCCTATATGGATACATGTAGTTGGAACTCTAAATCAAACACGATTTGTGCTAGCTCCTTGAAACTTGACACAATAAAATAGTTCCTAGTTCTATCTCTATGGTTTGTTTCATATTGATGTAGCCCTAAGCAGAGACTGTCGCAAATCACTTTCATGGAAAGGGGTTACCAAACTTCCAAAAAACTACGAGTTTCCTGAAATCTCAGCACACATTTTTTCAGCCAATCTTGATGACACTTTCAGGTAATGATCAGTATCCCAATCCCACTTGGCTCACCAAATTTTGTTCTTCTAGGTAAAATCGTTCATTGGTAGTAACAGTTTAATTTTTAGGTTTCACTCTGTTTTCTCCCATATGGATACATGTAGTTGGAACTCTAAATCAAACACGGCTTCTGCTAGCTCTTTGAAACTTGACAGAATAAAGTAGTTCCAAGTTCTGTCTCTATGGTTTGTTTCCTATTGATGTAGCCCTAGGCAGAGACTGGCGCAAATCACTTTCATGGAAAGGGGTTGCCAAGCTTCCAAAACACTACGAGTTTCCTGAAATCTCAGCACACATTTTTCAACCCAAACTTGATGACACTTTCAGGTAATGATCAGTACCCCAATCCCACTTGGCTCACCAAATTTCATTCTTCTAGGTTGAACCGTTCTTTGACAGTAAGAGTTTTAATTTTTAGGTTTCACTCTGTTTTCTCCTATATGGATACATGTAGTTGGAACTCTAAATCAAACACGGTTTGTGCTAGCTCTTTGAAACTTGATGCAATAAAGTAATTCCAAGTTCTATCACTATGGTTTGTTTCCTATGGATGTAGCACTAAGCAGAGACTGGCGCAAATCACTTTCATGGTAAGGGGTTGCCAAGCTTCCAATAAACGACGAGTTTCCTGAAATCTCAGCACATATTTTTCAACCCAATCTTGATGACACTTTCAGGTAATGATCAGTACTCCAATCACACTTGGCTCACCAATTTTCGTTCTTCTAGGTTAAACCGTTCGTTGGCAGTAACAGTTTTAATTTTTAGGTTTCACTCTGTTTTCTCCTATATGGATACATGTAGTTGGAACTCTAAATCAAACACGGTTTGCTAGCTCTTTGAAACTTGACACAATGAAGTAGTTCAAAGTTTTATCTCTATGGTTTGTTTCCTATTGATGTAGCCCTAAGCAGATACTGGCGCAAATCTCTTCAATTGAAAGGGGTTGCCAAGCATCCAAAAAACGACGAGTTTCCTGAAATCAGCACACATTTTTTCACCCAATCTTGATGACACTTTCAGGTAATGATCAGTACCCCAATCCCACTTGGATCACCAAATTTCGTTCTTCTAGGTAAAACCGTTCGTTGGCCGTAACAGTTTAATTTTTAGGTTTCACTCTGTTTTCTCCTATATGGATACATGTTGTTGGAACTCTAAATCAAACACGGTTTGTACTAGCTCTTTGAAACTTGACACAATAAAGTAGTTCCAAGTTCTATCTCTATGTTTTGTTTCCTATTGATGTAGCCCTAAGCAGAGACTGGCGCAAATCACTTTCATGGAAAGGGGTTGCCAAACTTCCAAAAAACTACGAGTTTCCTGAAATCTCAGCACACATTTCTTCACCCAAACTTGATGACACTTTCAGGTAATGATCAGTACCTAAATCCCACTTGGCTCATCAAATTTCGTTCTTCTAGGTTAAAGCGTTCGTTGGCAGTAACACTTTCAATTTTTAGGTTTCACTCTGTTTTGTCGTATGGAATAATGTAGTTGGAACTGTAAATCAAACACGGTTTGTGCAATCACTTTGAAACTTGACACAATAAAGTGGTTCCAAGTTCTATCTCTATGTTTTGTTTCCTATTGATGTAGCCCTAAGCAGAGACTGGCGCAAATCACTTTCATGGAAAGGGGTTGCCAAACTTCCAAAAAACTACGAGTTTCCTGAAATCTCAGCACACATTTTTTATCCAAACTTGATGACGCTTTCAGGAATTGGTCAGTACCCCAATCCCACTTGGCTCTCCAAATTTTGTTCTTCTAGGTTAAACCCTCGTTGGCAGTAACACTTTTAATTTTTAGGTTTCACTCTGATTTCTCCTATATGGATACATGTAGTTGGAACTCTTAATGAAACACGGTTTGTGCTAGATTTTTGAAACTTGACAGAATAAAGTAGTTCCAAGTTCTGTCTTTATGGTTTTTTTCCTATTGATGTACCCTAGGCAGAGACTGGCGCAAATCACTTTCATGGAAAGGGGTTGCCAAGCTTCCAAAAAACTACGAGTTCCCTGAAATCTCAGCCCACATTTTTTCACCCAATCTTGATGACTCTTTCAGGTAATGATCAGTACCACAATCCCACTTGGCTTACCAAATTTCATTCTTCTAGGTTAAACCGTTCGTTGGCAGTAACACTTTTAGTTTTTAGGTTTCACTCTGTTTTCTCCTATATGGATACACGTAGTTGGAACTCTTAATCAAACACGGTTTGTGCTAGATCTTTGAAACTTGAGAGAATAAAGTAGTTCCAAGTTCTGTCTCTATGGTTTGTTTCCTATTGATGTACCCTAGGCAGTGACTGGCGCAAATCACTTTCATGGAAGGGGGTTGCAAATCTTCCAAAAAAACTAGGAGTTTCCTGAAATCTCAGCACACATTTTTCAACCCAATCTTGATGACACTTTCAGGTAATGATCAGTACTCCAATCCCACTTGGCTCACCAATTTTCGTTTTTCTAGGTTAAACCGTTCGTTGGCAGTAACAGTTTTAATTTTTAGGTTTCACTCTGTTTTCTCCTATATGGATACATGTTGTTGGAACTCTAAATCAAACACGGTTTGTGCTAGCTCTTTGAAACTTGACACAATAAAGTAAATCCAAGTTCTATCTCTATGGTTTGCTTCCTATTGATGTAGCCCTAAGCAGAGACTGGCGCAAATCACTTTCATGGAAAGGGGTTGCCAAGCTTCCAAAAAACGATTAGTTTCCTGAAATCTCAGCACATATTTTTCAACTCAATCTTGATGACACTTTCAGGTAAAGATCAGTACCCCAATCCCACTTGGCTCACCAAATTTCATTCTTCTAAGTTAAACCGTTCGTTGGCAGTAAAGGTTTTAGATTTTATGTTTCACTCTGTTTTCTCCTATATGGATACATGTAGTTGGAACTCTAAATCAAACACGGTTTGTGCTAGCCCTTTGAAACTTGACACAATAAAGTGGTTCCAAGTTCTGTCTCTATGGTTTGTTTCCTATTGATGTAGCCCTAACCAGAGACTGTCGCAAATCACGTTCATGGAAAGGGGTTGCCAAGCTTCCAAAAATCTACGAGTTTCCTGAAATCTCAGCACACATTTTTTCACCCAATCTTGATGACACTTTCAGGTAATGATCAGTACCCCAATCCCACTTTGCTCACCAAATTTCGTTCTTCCAGGTTAAACCGTTCGTTGGCAGTAACGGTTTTAATTTTTAGGTTTCACTCTGTTTTCTCCTATATGGATACATGTACTTGGAACTCTAAATCAAACACGGTTTGTGCTAGCTCTTTGAAACTTGAAACAATAAAGTAATTCCAAGTTCTATCTCTATTTATTGTTTCCTATTGATGTAGCCCTAAGCAGAGACTGGCGCTAATCACTTTCATGGAAAGGGGTTACCAAACTTCCAAAAAACTACGAGTTTCCTGAAATCTCAGCATACATTTTTTCACCCAATCTTGATGACACTTTCAGGTAAGGATCTGTACCCCACTCCCACTTGGCTCACCAAGTTTCGTTCTACTAGGTTAAACGTTCGTTGGCAGTAACGGTTTTAATATTTAGGTTTCACTCTGTTTTCTCCTATATGGATACATGTATTTGGAATTCTAAATCAAACACGGTTTGTGCTAGCTCTTTGAAACATGACACAATAAAGAAATTCCAAGTTCTATCTCTATGGTTTGTTTCCTATTGATGTAGCCCTAAGCAGAGACTGGCGCAAATCACTTCCATGGTAAGGGGTTGACAAGCTTCCAAAAAACGACCAGTTTCCTGAAATCTCAGCACAAATTTTTTCACCCAATCTTGATGACACTTTCAGGTAATGATCAATACCCCAATCTCACTTGGCTCACCAAATTTCGTTCTTCTAGGTAAAATCGATCGTTGGTAGTAACAGTTTAATTTTTAGGTTTCACTCTGTTTTCTCCTATATGGATACATGTATTTGGAACTCTAAATCAAACACGGTTTGTGCTAGCTCTTTGAAACTTGACACAATAAAGTAGTTCCAAGTTCTATCTCTATGGTTTGTTTCCTATCGATGTAGCCCTAAGCAGAGACTGGCGCAAATCACTTTCATGGAAAGGGGTTGCCAAGTTTCCAAAAAAGTAGGAGTTTCCAGAAATCTCAGCAAACATTTTTCAACCCAATCTTGATGACACTTTCAGGTAATGATCAGTACCCCAATCCCACTTGGCTCACCAAATTTCGTTCTTCTATGTTAAACCGTTCGTTGGCAGTAACAGTTTAAATTTTTAGGTTTCACTCTGTTTTCTCCTATATGGATACATGTAGTTGGAACTCTAAATCAAAGACGGTTTGTGGTAGCTCTTTGAAACTTGACACAATGAAGTAGTTCCAAGTTCTATCTCTATGGTTTGTTTCCTATTGATGTAGCCCTAAGCAGAGACTGGCGCAAATCACTTCCATGGAAAGCGGTTGCCAAGCTTCCAAAAAAGTAGGAGTTTCCTGAAATCAGCAGACATTTTTTCATACAATCTTGATGACACTTTCAGGTATTGATCAGTACACCAATCCCACTTGGCTCACCAAATTTCGTTCTTCTATGTTAAACCGTTCGTTGGCAGTAACAGTTTTAATTTTTAGGTTTCACTCTGTTTTCTCCTATATGGATACATGTAGTTGGAACTCTAAATCAAAAACGGTTTGTGGTAGCTCTTTGAAACTTGACACAATAAAGTAATTCCAAGTTCTGTCTCTATGGTTTGTTTCCTATTGATGTAGCCCTGAGCAGAGACTGGCGCAAATCACTTCCATGGTAAGGGGTTGCCAAGCTTCCAAAAAACGACGAGTTTCCTGAAATCTCAGCACAAATTTTTTCACGCAATCTTGATGACACTTTCAGGTAATGATCAGTACCCCAATCCCACTAGGCTCACCAAATTTCGTTCTTCTAGGTTAAACCGTTCGTTGGCAGTAACAGTTTTAATTTTTAGGCTTCACACTGTTTTCTCCTATATGGATACATGTCGTTGGAACTCTATATCAAACACGGTTTGTGCTAGGTCTTTGAAACTTGACACAAAAATAGTTCCAAGTTCTATCTCTATGGTTTGTTTCCTATTGATGTAGCCCTAAGCAGAGACTGGCGCAAATCACTTCCATTGAAAGGGGTTGCTAAGCTTCCAATAAATGAAGAGTTTCCTGAAATCATCACACATTTTTTTCAGCCAATCTTGATGACACTTTCACGTAATGATCATTACCCCAATCCCACTTGGCTCACCAAATTTCGTTCTTCTAGGTTAAACCGTTCGTTGTCAGTAAAAGTTTCAATTTTTAGGTTTCAATCTGTTTTCTCCTATATGGATACATGTATTTGGAACTCTAAATCAAACACGGTTTGTGCTAGCTCTTTGAAACTTGACACAATAAAGTAGTTCCAAGATCTATCTCTATGTTTCGTTTCCTATGGATGTAGCCCTAAGCAGAGACTGCCGCAAATCACTTTCATGGAAAGGGGTTGCCAAGCTTCCAAAAAACTACGAGTTTCCTGAAATCTCAGCACGCATTTTTTCATCCATTTTGATGACACTTTCAGGTAATGATTAGTACCCCAATCCCACTTGGCTCACCAAATTTCATTCTTCTAGGTTAAATCGTTCGTTGGTAGTAACAGTTTAATTTTTAGGTTTCATTCTGTTTTCTCCTATATGGATACATGTAGTTGGAACTCTATATCAAACACGGTTTGTGCTAGCTCTTTGAAACTTGACACAATCAAGTAGTTCCAAGTTCTATCTCTATGGTTTGTTTCCTATTGATGTAGCCCTATGCAGAGACTGGCACAAATCACTTTCATGGAAAGGGGTTGCAAAACTTCCAAAAAACTACGAGTTCCCTTAAATCTCAGCACGCATTTTTTCATCCATTTTGATGACACTTTCAGGTAATGATCAGTACCCCAATCCCACTTGGCTCACCAAATTTTAATCTTCTAGGTTAAATCGTTCGTTGGTAGTAACAGTTTAATTTTTAGGTTTCACTCTGTTTTCTCCTATATGGATACATGTAGTTGGAACTCTATATCAAACACGGTTTGTGCTAGCTCTTTGAAACTTGACACAATAAAGTAGTTCCAAGTTCTATCTCTATGGTTTGTTTCCTATTGATGTAGACCTAAGCAGAGACTGGCGCAAATCACTTTCATGGAAAGGGGTTGCCAAGCTTCCAAAAAAGTAGGAGTTTCCTGAAATCTCAGCAAACCTTTTTCAACCCAATCTTGATGACACTTTCAGGTAATGATCAGTACCCGATTCCCACTTGGCTCACCAAATTTCATTCTTCTAAGTTAAACCGTTCGTTTCGAGTAACAGTTTTAATTTTTAGGTTTCACTCTGTTTTCTCCTGTATGGATACATGTAGTTGGGACTCTAAATCAAACACGGTTTGTGCTAGCTCTTTGAAACTTGACACAATAAAGTAGTTCCAAGTTCTATCTCTATGGTTTGTTTCCTATTGATGTATCCCTAAGCAGAGACTGGCGAAAATCACTTCCATGGAAAGGGATTGCCAAACTTCCAAAAAACTACGAGTTTCCTGAAATCTCAGCACGCATTTTTTCATCCATTTTGATGACACTTTCAGGTAATGATCATTACCCCAATCCCACTTGGCTCACCAAATTTCGTTCTTCTATGTTAAACCGTTCGTTGGCAGTAACAGTTTTAATATTTATTTTTCACTCTGTTTTCCCCTATATGGATACATGTAGTTGGAACTCTAAATCAAACACAGTTTGTGCTAGCTCCTTGAAACTTGACACAATAAAATAGTTCCAAGTTCTATCTCTATGTTTTGTTTCTTATTGATGTAGCCCTAAGCAGAGACTGGCGCATATCACTTTCATGGAAAGGGGTTGCCAAGCTTCCAAAAAACTACGAGTTTCCTAAAATCTCAGCACACATTTTTTCACCCAATCTGGATGACACTTTCAGGTAATGATCAGTACCCCAATCCCACTTGGCTCACCAAATTTCGTTCTTCTAGGTTAAATCGTTCGTTGGTAGTAACAGTTTAATTTTTAGGTTTCACTCTGTTTTCTCCTATATGGATACATGTAGTTGGAACTCTAAATCAAACACGGTTTGTGCTAGCTCTTTGAAACTTGACACAATCAAGTAGTTCCAAGTTCTATCTCTATGGTTTGTTTCCTATTGATGTAGCCCTAAGCAGAGACTGGCGCAAATCTCTTTCATGGAAAGGGGTTACCAAGCTTCCAAAAAACTACGAGTTTCCTGAAATCTCAGCACACATTTTTTAACCCAATCTTGATGACACTTTCAGGTAATGATCAGTACCCCAATCCCACTTGGCTCACCAAATTTTGTTCTTCTAGGTTAAATCGTTCGTTGGTAGTAACAGTTTAATTTTTAGGTTTCACTCTGTTTTCTCCTATATGGATAAATGTATTTGGAACTCTAAATCAAACACGGTTTGTGCTACCTCTTTGAAACTTGACACAATGAAGTAGTTCCAAGTTCTATCTCTATGGTTTGTTTTCTATTGATGTAGCCCTAAGCAGAGACTGGCGCAAATCACTTTCATGGAAAGGGGTTGCCAAGCTTCCAAAAAACGATGAGTTCCCTGAAATATCAGCACAAATTTTATCACCCAATCTTGATGACACTTTCAGGTAATGATCAGTACCCCAATCCCACTAGGCTCACCAAATTTCGTTCTTCTAGGTTAAACCGTTCGTTGGCAGTAACAGTTTTAATTTTTAGGTTTCACTCTGTTTTCTCCTACATGGATGCATGTAGTTGGAACTCTAAATCAAAGACGGTTTGTGCTAGCTCTTTGAAACTTGACACAATAAAGAAGTTCCAAGTTCTATCTCTATGGTTTGTTTCCTATTGATGTAGCCCTAAGCAGAGACTGGCACAAATCACTTTAATGGAAAGGGGTTGCTAAGCTTCCAAAAAACTACGAGTTTCCTGAAATCTCAGCACACAATTTTTTACCCAATCTTGATGACACTTTCAGGTAATGATCAGTACCCCAATCCCACTTGGCTCACGAACTTTCGTTCTTCTAGTTTAAACCTTCGTTGGCAAGTAACAGTTTTAATTTTTAGGTTTCACTCTGTTTTCTCCTATATGGATACATGTAATTGGAACTCTAAATAAAACACGGTTTGTGCTAGCTCTTTGAAACTTGACACAATAAAGTAGTTCCAAGTTCTGTCTCTATGGTTTGTTTCCTATTGATGTAGCCCTAAGGAGAGACTGGCGCAAATCACTTTCATGGAAAGGCGTTGCCAAGCTTCCAAAAAACTACGAGTTTCCTGAAATCTCAGCACACATTTTTTCACCCAACCTTGATGACACTTTCAGGTAATGATCAGTACCCCAATCCCAATTGGCTCACCAAATTTGGTTCTTCTAGGTTAAACAGTTTGTTGGCAGTAACAGTTCTAATTTTTAGGTTTCACTCTGTTTTCTCCGATATGGGTACATATAGTTGGAAGTCTAAACCAAAGACCGCTTGTGCTAGCTCTTTTAAACTTGACAAAATAAAGTAGTTCCAAGTTCTATCTCTATGGTTTGTTTCCTATTTATGAAGCCGTAAGCAGGGACTGGTGCAAATCACTTTCATGGAAAGGGGTTGCCAAGCTTCCAAAAAACTACGAGTTTCCTGAAATCTCAGCACACATTTTTTCAACCAATCTTAATGACAATTTCAGGTAATGATCAGTACCTTAATCCCACTTGGCTCACCAAATTTCGTTCTTCTAATTTAAACCGTTCGTTGGCAAGTAACAGTTTTAATTTTTAGGTTTCACTCTGTTTTCTCCTATATGGATACATGTAGTTGGAACTCTAAATCAAACACGGTTTGTGCTAGCCCTTTGAAACTTGACACAATAAAGTAGTTCCAAGTTCTATCTCTATGGTTTGTTTCCTATTGATGTAGCCCTAAGCAGAGACTGGCGCAAATCACGTTAATGGAAAGGGGTTGCCAAGCTTCCAAAAAACAACGAGTTTCCAGAAATCTCAGCACATATTTTTTCACCCAATCTTGATGACACTTTCAGGTAATGATCTCTATGGTTTGTTTCCTATTGATGTAGCCCTAAGCAGAGACTGGCGCAAATCACTTTCATGGAAAGGGGTTGCCAAGCTTCCAAAAAACTACGAGTTTCCTGAAATCTCAGCACACAATTTTTCACCCAATCTTGATGACTCGTTCAGTTAATGATCAGTACCCCAATCCCACTTGGCTCACGAACTTTCGTTCTTCTAGTTTAAACCTTCGTTGGCAAGTAACAGTTTTAATTTTTAGGTTTCACTCTGTTTTCTCCTATATTGATACATGTAGTTGGAACTCTAAATCAAAGACGGTTTGTGGTAGCTCTTTGAAACTTGACACAATGAAGTAGTTCCAAGTTCTATCTCTATGGTTTGTTTCCTATTGATGTAGCCCTAAGCAGAGTCTGGCGCAAATCACTTCCATGGAAAGCGGTTGCCAAGCTTCCAAAAAAGTAGGAGTTTCCTGAAATCAGCAGACATTTTTTCATACAATCTTGATGACACTTTCAGGTATTGATCAGTACACCAATCGAACTTGGCTCACCAAATTTCGTTCTTCTATGTTAAACCGTTCGTTGGCAGTAACAGTTTTAATTTTTAGGTTTCACTCTGTTTTCTCCTATATGGATACATGTAGTTGGAACTCTAAATCAAAAACGGTTTGTGGTAGCTCTTTGAAACTTGACACAATAAAGTAATTCCAAGTTCTGTCTCTATGGTTTGTTTCCTATTGATGTAGCCCTGAGCAGAGACTGGCGCAAATCACTTCCATGGTAAGGGGTTGCCAAGCTTCCAAAAAACGACGAGTTTCCTGAAATCTCAGCACAAATTTTTTCACGCAATCTTGATGACACTTTCAGGTAATGATCAGTACCCCAATCCCACTAGGCTCACCAAATTTCGTTCTTCTAGGTTAAACCGTTCGTTGGCAGTAACAGTTTTAATTTTTAGGCTTCACACTGTTTTCTCCTATATGGATACATGTCGTTGGAACTCTATATCAAACACGGTTTGTGCTAGGTCTTTGAAACTTGACACAATAATAGTTCCAAGTTCTATCTCTATGGTTTGTTTCCTATTGATGTAGCCCTAAGCAGAGACTGGCGCAAATCACTTCCATTGAAAGGGGTTGCTAAGCTTCCAATAAATGAAGAGTTTCCTGAAATCATCACACATTTTTTCAGCCAATCTTGATGACACTTTCACGTAATGATCATTACCCCAATCCCACTTGGCTCACCAAATTTCGTTCTTCTAGGTTAAACCGTTCGTTGTCAGTAAAAGTTTCAATTTTTAGTTTTCAATCTGTTTTCTCCTATATGGATACATGTATTTGGAACTCTAAATCAAACACGGTTTGTGCTAGCTCTTTGAAACTTGACACAATAAAGTAGTTCCAAGATCTATCTCTATGTTTCGTTTCCTATGGATGTAGCCCTAAGCAGAGACTGCCGCAAATCACTTTCATGGAAAGGGGTTGCCAAGCTTCCAAAAAACTACGAGTTTCCTGAAATCTCAGCACGCATTTTTTCATCCATTTTGATGACACTTTCAGGTAATGATTAGTACCCCAATCCCACTTGGCTCACCAAATTTCATTCTTCTAGGTTAAATCGTTCGTTGGTAGTAACAGTTTAATTTTTAGGTTTCATTCTGTTTTCTCCTATATGGATACATGTAGTTGGAACTCTATATCAAACACGGTTTGTGCTAGCTCTTTGAAACTTGACACAATCAAGTAGTTCCAAGTTCTATCTCTATGGTTTGTTTCCTATTGATGTAGCCCTATGCAGAGACTGGCACAAATCACTTTCATGGAAAGGGGTTGCCAAACTTCCAAAAAACTACGAGTTCCCTTAAATCTCAGCACGCATTTTTTCATCCATTTTGATGACACTTTCAGGTAATGATCAGTACCCCAATCCCACTTGGCTCACCAAATTTTAATCTTCTAGGTTAAATCGTTCGTTGGTAGTAACAGTTTAATTTTTAGGTTTCACTCTGTTTTCTCCTATATGGATACATGTAGTTGGAACTCTATATCAAACACGGTTTGTGCTAGCTCTTTGAAACTTGACACAATAAAGTAGTTCCAAGTTCTATCTCTATGGTTTGTTTCCTATTGATGTAGACCTAAGCAGAGACTGGCGCAAATCACTTTCATGGAAAGGGGTTGCCAAGCTTCCAAAAAAGTAGGAGTTTCCTGAAATCTCAGCAAACCTTTTTCAACCCAATCTTGATGACACTTTCAGGTAATGATCAGTACCCGATTCCCACTTGGCTCACCAAATTTCATTCTTCTAAGTTAAACCGTTCGTTTCGAGTAACAGTTTTAATTTTTAGGTTTCACTCTGTTTTCTCCTGTATGGATACATGTAGTTGGGACTCTAAATCAAACACGGTTTGTGCTAGCTCTTTGAAACTTGACACAATAAAGTAGTTCCAAGTTCTATCTCTATGGTTTGTTTCCTATTGATGTATCCCTAAACAGAGACTGGCGAAAATCACTTCCATGGAAAGGGATTGCCAAACTTCCAAAAAACTACGAGTTTCCTGAAATCTCAGCACGCATTTTTTCATCCATTTTGATGACACTTTCAGGTAATGATCATTACCCCAATCCCACTTGGCTCACCAAATTTCGTTCTTCTATGTTAAACCGTTCGTTGGCAGTAACAGTTTTAATATTTATTTTTCACTCTGTTTTCCCCTATATGGATACATGTAGTTGGAACTCTAAATCAAACACAGTTTGTGCTAGCTCCTTGAAACTTGACACAATAAAATAGTTCCAAGTTCTATCTCTATGTTTTGTTTCTTATTGATGTAGCCCTAAGCAGAGACTGGCGCATATCACTTTCATGGAAAGGGGTTGCCAAGCTTCCAAAAAACTACGAGTTTCCTAAAATCTCAGCACACATTTTTTCACCCAATCTGGATGACACTTTCAGGTAATGATCAGTACCCCAATCCCACTTGGCTCACCAAATTTCGTTCTTCTAGGTTAAATCGTTCGTTGGTAGTAACAGTTTAATTTTTAGGTTTCACTCTGTTTTCTCCTATATGGATACATGTAGTTGGAACTCTAAATCAAACACGGTTTGTGCTAGCTCTTTGAAACTTGACACAATCAAGTAGTTCCAAGTTCTATCTCTATGGTTTGTTTCCTATTGATGTAGCCCTAAGCAGAGACTGGCGCAAATCTCTTTCATGGAAAGGGGTTACCAAGCTTCCAAAAAACTACGAGTTTCCTGAAATCTCAGCACACATTTTTTAACCCAATCTTGATGACACTTTCAGGTAATGATCAGTACCCCAATCCCACTTGGCTCACCAAATTTTGTTCTTCTAGGTTAAATCGTTCGTTGGTAGTAACAGTTTAATTTTTAGGTTTCACTCTGTTTTCTCCTATATGGATAAATGTATTTGGAACTCTAAATCAAACACGGTTTGTGCTACCTCTTTGAAACTTGACACAATGAAGTAGTTCCAAGTTCTATCTCTATGGTTTGTTTTCTATTGATGTAGCCCTAAGCAGAGACTGGCGCAAATCACTTTCATGGAAAGGGGTTGCCAAGCTTCCAAAAAACGATGAGTTCCCTGAAGTATCAGCACAAATTTTATCACCCAATCTTGATGACACTTTCAGGTAATGATCAGTACCCCAATCCCACTAGGCTCACCAAATTTTGTTCTTCTAGGTTAAACCGTTCGTTGGCAGTAACAGTTTTAATTTTTAGGTTTCACTCTGTTTTCTCCTACATGGATGCATGTAGTTGGAACTCTAAATCAAAGACGGTTTGTGCTAGCTCTTTGAAACTTGACACAATAAAGAAGTTCCAAGTTCTATCTCTATGGTTTGTTTCCTATTGATGTAGCCCTAAGCAGAGACTGGCACAAATCACTTTAATGGAAAGGGGTTGCTAAGCTTCCAAAAAACTACGAGTTTCCTGAAATCTCAGCACACAATTTTTTACCCAATCTTGATGACACTTTCAGGTAATGATCAGTACCCCAATCCCACTTGGCTCACGAACTTTCGTTCTTCTAGTTTAAACCTTCGATGGCAAGTAACAGTTTTAATTTTTAGGTTTCACTCTGTTTTCTCCTATATGGATACATGTAATTGGAACTCTAAATAAAACACGGTTTGTGCTAGCTCTTTGAAACTTGACACAATAAAGTAGTTCCAAGTTCTGTCTCTATGGTTTGTTTCCTATTGATGTAGCCCTAAGGAGAGACTGGCGCAAATCACTTTCATGGAAAGGCGTTGCCAAGCTTCCAAAAAACTACGAGTTTCCTGAAATCTCAGCACACATTTTTTCACCCAACCTTGATGACACTTTCAGGTAATGATCAGTACCCCAATCCCAATTGGCTCACCAAATTTGGTTCTTCTAGGTTAAACAGTTTGTTGGCAGTAACAGTTCTAATTTTTAGGTTTCACTCTGTTTTCTCCGATATGGGTACATATAGTTGGAAGTCTAAACCAAAGACCGCTTGTGCTAGCTCTTTGAAACTTGACAAAATAAAGTAGTTCCAAGTTCTATCTCTATGGTTTGTTTCCTATTTATGAAGCCCTAAGCAGGGACTGGTGCAAATCACTTTCATGGAAAGGGGTTGCCAAGCTTCCAAAAAACTACGAGTTTCCTGAAATCTCAGCACACATTTTTTCAACCAATCTTAATGACAATTTCAGGTAATGATCAGTACCTTAATCCCACTTGGCTCACCAAATTTCGTTCTTCTAATTTAAACCGTTCGTTGGCAAGTAACAGTTTTAATTTTTAGGTTTCACTCTGTTTTCTCCTATATGGATACATGTAGTTGGAACTCTAAATCAAACACGGTTTGTGCTAGCCCTTTGAAACTTGACACAATAAAGTAGTTCCAAGTTCTATCTCTATGGTTTGTTTCCTATTGATGTAGCCCTAAGCAGAGACTGGCGCAAATCACGTTAATGGAAAGGGGTTGCCAAGCTTCCAAAAAACAACGAGTTTCCAGAAATCTCAGCACATATTTTTTCACCCAATCTTGATGACACTTTCAGGTAATGATCTCTATGGTTTGTTTCCTATTGATGTAGCCCTAAGCAGAGACTGGCGCAAATCACTTTCATGGAAAGGGGTTGCCAAGCTTCCAAAAAACTACGAGTTTCCTGAAATCTCAGCACACAATTTTTCACCCAATCTTGATGACTCGTTCAGTTAATGATCAGTACCCCAATCCCACTTGGCTCACGAACTTTCGTTCTTCTAGTTTAAACCTTCGTTGGCAAGTAACAGTTTTAATTTTTAGGTTTCACTCTGTTTTCTCCTATATGGATACATGTAGTTGGAACTCTAAATAAAACACGGTTTGTGCTAGCTCTTTGAAACTTGACACAATAAAGTAGTTCCAAGTTCTGTCTCTATGGTTTGTTTCCTATTGATGTAGCCCTAAGGAGAGACTGGCGCAAATCACTTTCATGGAAAGGCGTTGCCAAGCTTCCAAAAAACTACGAGTTTCCTGAAATCTCAGCACACATTTTTTCACCCAACCTTGATGACACTTTCAGGTAATGATCAGTACCCCAATCCAAATTGGCTCACCAAATTTGGTTCTTCTAGGTTAAAGAGTTTGTTGGCAGTAACAGTTTTAAGTTTTAGGTTTCACTCTCTTTTCTCCTATATGGATACATGTAGTTGGAACTCTAAATCAAAGACATTTTGTGCTAGCTCTTTGAAACCTGACACAATAAAGTAGTTCCAAGTTCTATCTCTATGGTTTGTTTCCTATTGATGTAGCCCTAAGCAGAGACTGGCGCAAATCACTTTCGTGGAAAGGGGTTGCCAAGCTTCCAAAAAACTACGAGTTTCCTGAAATCTCAGCATACATTTTTTCACCCAATCTGGATGACACTTTCAGGTAATGATCAGTACCCCAATCCCAGTTGGCTCACCAAATTTCGTTCTTCAACGTTAAACGGTTCGTTGGCAGTAACAGTTTTAAGTTTTAGGTTTCACTCTCTTTTCTCCTATATGGATACATGTAGTTGGAACTCTAAATAAAACACGGTTTGTGCTAGCTCTTTGAAACTTCACACAATAAAGTAGTTCCAAGTTCTATCTCTATGGTTTCTTTCCTATTGATGTAGACCTAAGCAGAGACTTGCACAAATGACTTTCATAGAAAGATGTTGCCAAGCTTCCAAAAATACGAGTTTCCTGAAATCTCAGCACACATTTTTTCACCCAATCTTGATGACACTTTCAGGTAATGATCAGTACCCCAATCCCACTTGGCTCACCAAATTTCGTTCTTCTAGGTTAAACCGTTCGTTAGCAGTAACAGTTTTAATTTTTAGGTTTCACTCTGTTTTCTCCTATATGGGTACATGTAGATGGAACTCTAAATCAACGACGGTAGTGCTAGCTCTTTGAAACTTGACACAATAAAGTAGTTCCAATTTCTATCTCTATGGTTTGTTTCCTATTGATGTAGCCCTAAGCAGAGACTGGCGCAAAACACTTTCATGGAAAGGGGTTGGCAAGCTTCCAAAAAACTACGAGTTTCCTGAAATCACAGCACACACTTTTTCACCCAATCTTGATGACACTTTCAGGCAATGATCAGAACCCAAATCCCACTTGGCTCACCAAATTTCGTTCTTCTAGGTTAAACCGTTCGTTGGCGGTAACAGTTTTAATTTTTAGGTTTCACTCTGTTTTCTCCTATATGGGTACATGTAGTTGGAACTCTGAATCAAACACGGTTTGTGCTAGCTCTTTGAAACTTGACACAATAAAGTAGTTCCATGTTCTATCACTATGGCTTGTTTCCTATTGATGTAGCCCTAAGCAGAGACTGGCGCAAATCACTTTCATGGAAGGGGGTTGCCAAGCTTCCAAAAAACTACGAGTTTCCTGAAATCTCATCACACATTTTTTCAACCAATCTTGATGACACTTTCATGTAATGATCAGTACCCCAGTCCCACTTGGCTCACCAAATTTCGTTCTTCTAGGTTAAACCGTTCGTTGGCAGTAAGTTTTAATTTTTAGGTTTCACTCTATTTTCTCCGATATGGATACATATAGTTGGAACTCTAAATCAAACACGGTTTGTGCTAGCTCTTTGAAACGTGACACAATAAAGTAGTTCAAAGCTCTATCTCTATGGTTTGTTTCCTATTGATGTAGCACTAAGCAGAGACTGGCGCAAATTACTTTCATGGAAAGGGGTTGCCAAGCTTCCAAAAAACTACGAGTTTCCTGAAATATCAGCACATATTTTTTCACCCAATCTGGATGACACTTTCAGGTAATGATCAGTCCCGCATCCTACTTGGCTCACCAAATTTTGTTCTTCTAGGTTAAACCGTTTGTTGCCAGTAACAGTTTTAATTTTTAGATTTCACTCTGTTTTCCTTTATATGGATGCATGTAGTTGGAACTCTAAATCAAAGACGGTTTGTGCTAGCTCTTTGAAACTTGACACAATAAAGAAGTTCCAAGTTCTATCTCTATGGTTTGTTTCCTATTGATGTAGCCCTAAGCAGAGACTGGCACAAATCACTTTCATGGAAAGGGGTTGCCAAGCTTCCAAAAAACTACGAGTTTCCTGAAATCTCAGCACACAATTTTTCACCCAATCTTGATGACACGTTCAGTTAATGATCAGTACCCCAATCCCACTTGGCTCACGAACTTTCGTTCTTCTAGTTTAAACCTTCGTTGGCAAATAACAGTTTTAATTTTTAGGTTTCACTCTGTTTTCTCCTATATGGATACATGTATTTGGAACTCTAAATCAAACACGGTTTGTGCTAGCTCTTTGAAACTTGACACAATAAAGAAGTTCCAAGTTCTATCTCTATGGTTTGTTTCCTATTGATGTAGCCCTAAGCAGAGACTGGTGCAAATCACTTTCATGGAAAGGGGTTGGCAAGCTTCCAAAAAACTACGAGTTTACTGAAATCTCAGCACAAATTTTTTCACCCAAACTTGATGACACGTTCAGGTAATGATCAGTACCCCAATCCCACTTGGCTCACCAAATTTCGTTCTTCTAGGTTAAACCGTTCGTTGGCAGTAACAATTTTAATTTTTAGGTTTCACTCTGTTTTCTCCTATATGGATACATGTAGTTGGAACTCTAAATCAAACACGGTTTATGCTAGCTCTTTGAAACTTGACACAATAAAGAAGTTCCAAGTTCTATCTCTATGGTTTGTTTCCTATTGATGTTGCCCTAAGCAGAGACTGGCTCAAATCACTTTCATGGAAAGGGGTTGCCAAGCTTCCAAAAAACTACGAGTTTCCTGAAATGTCAGCACACATTTTTTCACCCAACCTTGATGACACTTTCAGGTAATGATCAGTACCCCAATCCCAGTTGGCTCACCAAATTTGGCTCTTCTAGGTTAAACAGTTTGTTGTCAGTAAGAGTTCTAATTTTTGGTTTCACTCCGTTTTCTCCTATAGGGATACATGTATTTGGAACTCTAAATCAAAGACAGATTGTGCTAGCTCTTTGAAACTTGACACAATAAAGTAGTTTCCAGGTCTATCTCTATGGTTTGTTTCCTATGGATGTAGCCCTAAGCAGAGACTGGTGCAAATCACTTTCATGGAAAGGGGTTGCCAACTTCTAAAAAACTACGAGTTTCCTGAAATGTCAGCACACATTTTTTCACCCAACCTTGGTGACACTTTCAGGTAATGATCAGCACCCCAATGCCACTTGGCACACCAACTTTCGTTCTTCTAGGTTAAACCGTTCGTTAGCAGTAACAGTTTTAATTTTTAGGTTTCACTCTGTTTTCTCCTATATGGATACATGTAGTTGGAACTCTAAATCAAACACGGTTTGTGCTAGCTCTTTGAAACATGACACAATAAAGTAGTTCCAAGTTCTATCTCTATGGTTTGTTTCCTATTGATGTAGCCCTAAGCAGAGACTGGCGCAAATCACTTTAATGGAAAGGCGTTGCCAAGCTTCCAAAAAACAACGAGTTTCCTGAAATCTCCACACATATTTTTTCAACCAATCTGAATGACACTTTCAGGTAATGATCAGCACCCCAATCCCACTTGGCACACCAAATTTCGTTCTTCTAGGTTAAACCGTTCGTTGGCAGTAACAGTTTTAATTTTTAGGTTTCACTCTGTTTTCTACTATATGGGTACATGTAGTTGGAACTCTAAATCAAACACGGTTTGTGCTAGCTCTTTGAAACTTGACACAATAAAGTAGTTCCAAGTTCTATCTCTATGGTTTGTTTCTTATTGATGTAGCCCTAAGCAGAGACTGGCGCATATCACTTTCATGGAAAGGGGTTGCCAAGCTTACAAAAAACTAGGAGTTTCCTGAATTCTCAGCACACATTTTTTCACCCAATCTGAATGACACTTTCAGGTAATGATCAGTTCCCCAATCCCACTTGGCACACCAAATTTCGTTCTTCTAGGTTAAACCGTTCGTTGGCAGTAACAGTTTTAATTTTTAGGTTTCACTCTGTTTTCTCCTATATGGGTACAAGTATTTGGAAATCTAAATCAAACACGGTTTGTGCTAGCTCTTTGAAACTTGACACAATAAAGTAGTTCCAAGTTCTATCTCTATGGTTTGTTTCCTATTGATGTAGCCCTAAGCAGAGACTGGCGCAAATCACGTTAATGGAAAGGGGTTGCCAAGCTTCCAAAAAACAACGAGTTTCCAGAAAACTCAGCACATATTTTTTCTCCCAAACTTGATGACACTTTCAGGTAATGATCAGTACCCCAATCCCAGTTGGCTCACCAAATTTGTTTCTTCTAGGTTAAACCGTTTGTTGGCAGTAACAGTTCTAATTTTTAGGTTTCACTCTGTTTTCTCCTATATGGATACATGTAGTTGGAACTCTAAATCAAAGACCGCTTGTGCTAGCTCTTTGAAACTTGACACAATAAAGTAGTTCCAAGTTCTATCTCTATGGTTTGTTTCCTATTGATGTAGCCCTAAGCAGAGACTGATGCAAATCACTTTCATGGAAAGGGGTTGCAAAGCTTCCAAAAAACTACGAGTTTCTTGAAATCTCAGCACACATTTTTTTAACCAATCTGGATGACACTTTCAGGTAATGATCAGCACCCCAATCCCACTTGGCACACCAAATTTCGTTCTTTTAGGTTAAACCGTTCGTTGGCAGTAACAGTTTTAATTTTTAGGTTTCACTCTGTTTTCTACTATATGGATACATGTTGTTGGAACTCTAAATCAAACATGGTTTGTGCTAGCTCTTTGAAACTTGACACAATAAAGTAGTTCCAATTTCTATCTCTATGGTTTGTTTCCTATTGATGTAGCCCTAAGCACACTGGCGCAAATCACTTTCATGGAAAGGGGTTGCCAAGCTTCCAAAAAACTACGAGTTTCCTGAATTCTCAGTACACATTTTTTCACCCAATCTGGATGACACTTTCAGGTAATGATCAGCACCCCAATCCCACTTGGCACACCAAATTTCGTTCTTCTAGGTTAAACCGTTCGTTGGTAGTAACTGTTTTAATTTTTAGGTTTCACTCTGTTTTCTCCTATATGGGAACATGTATTTGAAAATCTAAATCAAACACGGTTTGTGCTAGCTCTTTGAAACTTGACACAATATAGTAGTTCCAAGTTCTATCTCTATGGTTTGTTTCCTACTGATGTAGCCCTAAGCAGAGACTGGCGCAAATCACTTTCATGGAAAGGGGTTGCCAAGCTTCCAAAAACTACGGGTTTCCTGAAATCTCAGCACACATTTTTTCACCCATTCTTGATGACACTTTCAGTTAATGATAAGTACCCCAATCCCACTTTGTTCACCAAATTTCGTTCTTCTAGGTTAAATCGTTCGTTGGCAGTAACAGTTTTAATTTTTAGGTTTCACTCTGTTTTCTCCTATATGGATGCATGTATTTGGAACTCTAAATCAAAGACGGTTTGTGCTAGCTCTTTGAAACTTGACACAATAAAGAAGTTCCAAGTTCCATCTCTATGGTTTGTTTCCTATTGATGTAGCCCTAAGCAGAGACTGGCGCAAATCCCTTTCATGGAAAGGGGTTGCCAAGCTTCCAAAAAACTACGAGTTTCCTGAAATCTCAGCACACATTTTTTCACCCAACCTTGATGACACTTTCAGGTAATGATCAGTACCCCAATCCCAGTTGGCTCACCAAATTTGTTTCTTCTAGGTTAAACCGTTTGATGGCAGTAACAGTTCTAATTTTTAGGTTTCACTCTCTTTTCTCCTATATGGATACATGTAGTAGGAACTCTAAATCAAAGACTGCTTGTGCTAGCTCTTTGAAACTTGACACAATAAAGTAGTTCCAAGTTCTATCTCTATGGTTTGTTTCCTATTGATGTAGCCCTAAGCAGAAACTGCCACATATCACTTTCATGGAAAGGGATTGCCAAGCTTCCAAAAAACTACGAGTTTCCTGAAATCTCAGCACACATTTTTTCAACCAATCTCGATGACACTTTCAGGTAATGATCAGGACCCCATTCACACTTGGCACACCAAATTTCGTTCTTCTATGTTAAACCGTTCGTTGGCAGTAACAGTTTTAATTTTTAGGTTTCATTCTGTTTTCTCCTATATGGGTACATGTATTTGCAAATCTAAATCAAACACGGTTTGTGCTAGCTCTTTGAAACTTGACACAATAAAGTAGTTCCATGTTCTATCTCTATGGTTTGTTTCCTATTCATGTAGCCCTAAGCAGAGACTGGCGCAAACCACGTTAATGGAAAGGGGTTGCCAAGCTTCCAAAAAACTACGAGTTTCCTGAAATCTCATCACACATTTTTTCACCCAATCTTGATGACACTTCCAGGTAATGATCAGCACCCCAATCCCACTGGGCACACCAAATTTCGTTCTTCTAGGTTAAACCGTTCGTTGGCAGTAACAGTTTTAATTTTTAGGTTTTACTCTGTTTTCTCCAATATGGTTACATGTTGTTGGAACTCTAAATCAAACACGGTTTGTGCTAGCTCTTTGAAACTTGACACAATTAAGTAGTTCCAAGTTCTATCTCCATGGTTTGTTTCCTATTGATGTAGCCCTAAGCAGACACTGGCGCAAATCCCCTTCATGGAAAGGGGTTGCCAAGCTTCCAAGAAACTACGAGTTTCCTGAAATCTCAGCACACATTTTTTCACCCAATCTTGATGACATTTTCAGGTAATGATCAGTACCCCAATCCCACTTGGCACACCAAATTTCGTTCTTCTAGTTTAAACCGTTCGTTGGCAGTAACAGTCCTAATTTTTAGGTTTCACTCTGTTTTCTCCTATATGGATACATGTAGTTGGAACTCTAAATCAAAGACCGCTTGTGCTAGCTCTTTGAAACTTGACACAATAAAGTAGTTCCAAGTTCTATCTCTATGGTTTGTTAACTATTGATGTAGCCTTAAGCAGAGACTGGAGCAAATCACTTTCATGGAAAGGGGTTGCCAACTTCCAAAAAACTATGAGTTTCCTGAAATCTCAGCACACATTTTTTCAACCAATCTGGATGACACTTTCAGGTAATGATCAGCACCCCAATCCCACTTGGCACACCAAATTTCGTTCTTCTATGTTAAACCGTTCGTTGGCAGTAACAGTTTTAATTTTTAGGTTTCACTCTGTTTTCTACTATATGGGTACATGTAGTTGGAACTCTAAATCAAACACGGTTTGTGCTAGCTCTTTGAAACTTGACACAATATAGTAGTTCCAAGTTCTATCTCTATGGTTTGTTAACTATTGATGTAGCCTTAAGCAGAGACTGGCGCAAATCACGTTATTGGAAAGGGGTTGCCAATCTTCCAAAAAACAACGAGTTTCCTGAAATCTCAGCAAACATTTTTTCACCCAATCTTGATGACACTTTCAGGTAATGATCAGTACCCCAATCCCACTTGGCTCACCAAATTTCGTTCTTCTAGGTTAAACCGTTCGTCGGCAGTAACTGTTTTATTTTTTAGGTTTCACTCTGTTTTCTCCTATATGGGTACATGTAGTTGGAACTCTAAATCAAACACGGTTTGTTCTACCTCTTTGAAACTTGACACAATAAAGAAGTTCCAAGTTCTATCTCTATGGTTTGTTTCCTATTGATGTAGCCCTAAGCAGAGACTGGCGCAAATCACTTTCATGGAAAGTGGTTGCCAAGCTTCCAAAAAACTACGAGTTTCCTGAAATCTCAGCACACATTTTTTCACCCAACCTTGATGAGACTTTCAGGTAATGATCAGTACCCCAGTCCCACTTGGCACACCAAATTTCGTTCTTCTAGGTTAAATCGTTCGTTGGCAGTAACGGTTTTAATTTTTAGGTCTCACTCCATTTTCTCCTATATGGATAGATGTAGTTGGAACTCTAAATCAAGCACGGTTTGTGCTAGCTCTTTGAAACTTGACACAGTAAAGAAGTTACAAGTTCTATCTCTATGGTTTGTTTCCTATTGATGTATCCCTAAGCAGAGACTGGCACAAATTACTTTCATGGAAAGGGGTTGCCAAGCTTCCAAAAAACTACGAGTTTCCTGAAACCTCAGCACATATGTTTTCACCCAATCTTGATGACACTTTCAGGTAATGATCAGTACCCCAATCCCAATGGCTCACCAAATTTCATTCTTCTATTTTAAACCGTTCGTTGGCAGTAACAGTTTTAATTTTTAGGTTTCACTCTGTTTTCTCCTATATGGTTACATGTAGTTGGAACTCTAAATCACACACGGTTTGTGCTAGCTCTTTGAAACTTGACACAATAAAGTAGTTCCAAGTTCTATCTCTATGGTTTGATTCCTATTGATGTAGCCCTAAGCAGAGACTGGCACAAATCACGTTAATAGAAAGGGGTTGCCAAGCTTCCAAAAAACAATGAGTTTCCTGAAATCTCAGCACCTATTTTTTCACCCAATCTTGATGACACTTTCATATAATGATCAGTACCCCAGTCCCACTTGGCTCACCAAATTTCGTTCTTCTAGGTTAAACCGTTCGTTTTCAGTAACAGTTCAAATATTTAGGTTTCACTCTGTTTTCTCCTATATGGATACATGTATTTGGAACTCTAAATAAAAGACCCCTTGTGCTAGCTCTTTGAAACTTGACACAGTAAAGTAGTTCCAAGTTCTATCTCTATGTTTTGTTTCCTATTGATGTAGCCCTAAGTAGAGACTGGTGCAAATCACTTTCATGGAAAGGGGTTGCCAAGCTTCCAAAAAACTACGAGTTTCCTGAAATCTCAGCACACATTTTTTCACCCAATCTGGATGACACTTTCAGTTAATGATCAGCACCCCAATCCCACTTTGCACACCAAATTTCGTTCTTCTAGGTTAAATCGTTCGTTGGCAGTAACAGTTTTATTTTTAGGTTTCACTCTGTTTTCTACTATATGGGTACATGTAGTTGGAACTCTAAATCAAACACGGTTTGTGCTAGCTCTTTGAAACTTGAAAAAATAAAGTAGTTCCAAGTTCTATCTCTATGGTTTGATTCCTACTGATGTAGCCCTAAGCAGAGACTGGCGCAAATCACTTCCATGGAAAGGGGTTGCCAAGCTTCCAAAAAACTCCGATTTTCCTGAAATCTCAGCACACATATTTTCACCCATTCTGGATGACACGTTCAGGTAATGAGAGTACCCCAATCCCACTTGGCTCACCAAATTTCATTCTTCTAGGTTAAACCGTTCGTTGGCAGTAACCGTTTTAATTTTTAGGTTTCACTCTGTTTTCTCCTATATGGGTACATGTAGTTGGAACTCTAAATCAAACACGGTTTGTGCTACCTCTTTGAAACTTGACACAATAAAGAAGTTCCAAGTTCTATCTCTATGGTTTGTTTCCTATTGGTGTAGCCCTAAGCAGGGACTGGCGCAAATCACTTTCATGGAAAGGGGTTGCCAAGCCTCCAAAAAACTACGAGTTTCCTGAAATCTCAGCACACATTTTTTCACCCAATCTGATGACACTTTCCGGTAATGATCAGTATCCCAATCCCATTTGGCACACCAAATTTCGTTCTTCTAGGTTAAACCGTTCGTTGGCAGTAACCGTTTTAAATTTTAGGTTTCACTCTGTTTTCTCTACATGGGTACATGTAGTTGGAACTCTAAATCAAACACGGTTTGTGCTAGCTCTTTGAAACTTGACACAATAAAGAAGTTCCAGTTCTATATCTATGGTTTGCTTCCTATTGATGTAGCGCTAAGGAGAGACTGGCGCAAATCACTTTCATGGAAAGGGGTTGCCAAGCTTCCAAAAAACAATGAGTTTCCTGAAATCTCCACACATATTTTTTCACCCAATCTTGATGACACTTTCAGGTAATGATCAGTACCCCAATCCCACTTGGCTCCCCGAATTTCGTTCTTCTAGGTTAAACCGTTCGTTGGCAGTAACAGTTTTAATTTTTAGGTTTCACTCTGTTTTCTCCTATATGGATACATGTAGTTGGAACTCTAAATCAAACACGGTTTGTGCTAGCTCTTTGAAACTTGACAAAATAAAGTAGTTCCAAGTTGTATCTCTATGGCTTGTTTCTTATTGATGTAGCCCTAAGCAGAGACCGGCGCAAATCACTTTCATGGAAAGGGGTTGCCAAGCTTCCAAAAAACTACGAGTTTGCTGAAATCTCAGCACATATATTTTCACCAATCTTGATGACACTTTCAGGTAACGATCAGTACCCCAATCTCACTTGGCTCACCAAATTTCCTTCTACTAGGTTAAACCGTTCGTTGGCAGTAACAGTTCAAATATTTAGGTTTCACTCTGTTTTCTCCTATATGGATACATGTATTTGGAACTCTAAATCAAAGACCCCTTGTGCTAGCTCTTTGAAACTTGACACAATAAAGTAGTTCCAAGTTCTATCTCTATGTTTTGTTTCCTATTGATGTAGCCCTAAGCAGAGACTGGTGCAAATAACTTTCATGGAAAGGGGTTGCCAAGCTTCCAAAAAACTACGAGTTTCCTGAAATCTCAGCACACATATTTTCACCCATTCTGGATGACACGTTCAGGTAATGAGAGTACCCCAATCCCACTTGGCTCACCAACTTTCGTTCTTATAGTTTAAACCTTCGTTGGCAAGTAACAGTTTTAATTTTTAAGTTTCACACTTTTTTCTCCTATATGGATACATGTAGTTGGAACTCTAAATCAAACACGGTTTGTGCTAGCTCTTTGAATATTGACAAAATAAAGTAGTTCCAAGTTCTATCTCTATGTTTTGTTTCCTATTGATGTAGCCCTAAGCAGAGACTGGCGCAAATCACTTTCATGGAAAGGGGTTGCCAAGCTTCCAAAAAACTACGAGTTTCCTGAAATCTCAGCACACATTTTTTCACCCAATCTTGATGACACGTTCAGGTAATGATCAGTACCCCAATCCCACTTGGCTCACCAAATTTCGTTCTTCTAGGTTAAACCGTTCGTTGGCAGTAACAGTTTTAATTTTTAGGTTTCCCTCTGTTTTCTCCTATATGGATACATGTAGTTGGAACTCTAAATCAAACACGGTTTGTGCTAGCTCTTTGAAACTTGACACAATGAAGAAGTTCCAAATTCTATCTCTATGGTTGGTTTCCTATGGATGTAGCCCTAAGCAGAGACTGGCGCAAATCCCTTTCATGCAAAGGGGTTGCCAAGCTTCCAAAAAACTACGAGTTTCCTGAAATCTCAGCACACATTTTTACACCCAATCTTGATGACACTTTTAGGTAATGATCAGTACCCCAATCCCACTTGGCTCACCAAATTTGTTCTTCTAGGTTAAACCGTTCGTTGGCAGTAACAGTTTTAATTTTTAGGTTTCACTCTGTTTTCTCCTATATGGGTACATGTAGTTGGAACTCTAAATCAAAGACGGTTGTGCTAGCTCTTTAAAACTTGACACAATAAATAGTTCCAAGTTCTATCTCTATGGTTTGTTTCCTATTGATGTAGCCCTAAGCAGAGACGGCCGCAAAACACTTTCATGGAAAGTGGTTGGCAAGCTTCCAAAAAACTATGAGTTTCCTGAAATCACAGCACACACTTTTTCACCCAATCTTGATGACCCTTTCAGGCAATGATCAGTACCCGAATCCCACTTGGCTCACCAAATTTCGTTCTTCTAGGTTAAACCCTTCGTTGGCAGTAACAGTTTTAATTTTTAGGTTTCACTCTGTTTTCTCCTATATGGGTACATGTAGTTGGAACTCTAAATCAAACACGGTTTGTGCTAGCTCTTTGAAACTTGACACAATAAAGTAGTTACAAGTTCTATCACTATGGTTTGTTTCCTATTGATGTAGCCCTAAGCAGAGACTGGCGCAAATCACTTTCGTGGAAAGGGGTTGCCAAGCTTCCAAAAAACTACGAGTTTCCTGAAATCTCAGCATACATTTTTTCACCCAATCTGGATGACACTTTCAGGTAATGATCAGTACCCAAATCCCAGTTGGCTCACCAAATTTCGTTCTTCAACGTTAAACGGTTCGTTGGCAGTAACAGTTTTAAGTTTTAGGTTTCACTCTCTTTTCTCCTATATGGATACATGTAGCTGGAACTCTAAATCAAACACGGTTTGTGCTAGCTCTTTGAAACTGGACACAATAAAGTAGTTCCAAGTTCTATCACTATGGCTTGTTTCCTATTGATGTAGCCCTAAGCAGAGACTGGCACAAATCACTTTCATGGAAAGGGGTTGCCAAGCTTCCAAAAAACTACGAGTTTCCTGAAATCTCAGCACACATTTTTTCAACCAATCTTGATGACACTTTCATGTAATGATCAGTACCCCAGTCCCACTTGGCTCACCAAATTTCGTTCTTCTAGGTTAAACCGTTCGTTGGCAGTAAGTTTTAATTTTTAGGTTTCACTCTATTTTCTCCGATATGGATACATATAGTTGGAACTCTAAATCAAACACGGTTTGTGCTAGCTCTTTGAAACGTGACACAATAAAGTAGTTCAAAGTTCTATCTCTATGGTTTGTTTCCTATTGATGGAGCACTAAGCAGAGACTGGCGCAAATTACTTTCATGGAAAGGGGTTGCCAAGCTTCCAAAAAACTACGAGTTTCCTGAAATATCAGCACATATTTTTTCACCCAATCTGGATGACACTTTCAGGTAATGATCAGTCCCGCATCCTAGTTGGCTCACCAAATTTCATTCTTCTAGGTTAAACCGTTCGTTGGCAGTATCAGTTTTAATTTTTAGGTTTCACTCTGTTTTCTCCTATATGGAAAAATGTAGTTGGAACTCTAAATCAAACACGGTTTGTGCTAGCTCTTTGAAACTTGACACAATAAAGTAGTTCCAAGTTCTATCTCTATGGTTTGTTTCCTATTGATGTAGCCCTAAGCAGAGACTGGCGCAAATCACTTTCATGGAAAGGGGTTGAGAACTTCAATAAACTACGAGTTTCCTGAAATCTCACCACACATTTTTTCAGCCAATCTGGATGACACTTTCAGGTAATGATCTGTACCCCAATCCCACTTGGCTCACCAAATTTCGTTCTTCTATGTTAAACTGTTCGTTGGCAGTAACAGTTTTAATTTTAAGTTTCACTCTTTTTTTTTCCTATATGGATACATGTAGTACGAACTCTAAATCAAAGACATTTTGTGCTAGCTCTTTGAAACCTGACACAATAAAGTAGTTCCAAGTTCTCTCTCTATGGTTTGTTTCCTATTGATGTATCCCTAAGCAGAGACTGGCAGAAATCACTTTCATGGAAAGGGGTTGCCAAGCTTCCAAAAAACTACGAGTTTCCTGAAATCTCAGCACACATTTTTTCACCCAATCTTCATGACACTTTCAGGTAATGATCAGTTCCCAAATCCCACTTGGCTCACCAAATTTTGTTCTTCTAGGTTAAACCATTCGTTGGCAGTATCAATTTTAATTTTTAGGTTTCACTCTGTTTTCTCCCATATGGATACATGTAGTTGGAACTCTAAATCAAACACGGTTTGTGCTAGCTCTTTGAAACTTGACACAATAAAGTAGTTCCAAGTTCTATCTCTATGGTTTCTTTCCTATTGATGTAGACCTAAGCAGAGACTTGCGCAAATGACTTTCATGGAAAGGTGTTGCCAAGCTTCCAAAAAACTACGAGTTTCCTGAAATCTCAGCACACATTTTTTCACCCAATCTTGATGACACTTTCAGGTAATGATCAGTACCCCAATCCCACTTGGCTCACCAAATTTCGTTCTTCTAGGTTAAACCGTTCATTGGCAGTAATCCTACATGGATACATATAGTTGGAACTCTAAATCAAACACGGTTTGTGCTAGCTGTTTGAAACTTGACACAATAAAGTAGTTCCAAGTTCTATCTCTATGGTTTGTTTCCTATTGATGTAGCCCTAAGCAGAGACTTGCGCAAAACACTTTCATGGAAAGGGGTTGGCAAGCTTCCAAAAAACTACGAGATTCCTGAAATCACAGCACACACTTTTTCACCCAATCTTGATGACACTTTCAGGCAATGATCAGTACCCAAATCTCACTTGGCTCACCAAATTTCGTTCTTCTAGGTTAAACCGTTCGTTGGCAGTAACAGTTTTAATTTTTAGGTTTCACTCTGTTTTCTCCTATATGGGTACATGTAGTTGGAACTCTAAATCAAACACGGTTTGTGCTAGCTCTTTGAAACTTGACACAATAAAGTAGTTCCAAGTTATATCACTATGGCTTGTTTCCTATTGATGTAGCCCTAAGCAGAGACTGGCGCAAATCACTTTCATTGAAAGGGGTTGCCATGTTTCCAAAAAACTACGAGTTTCCTGATATCTCAGCACACATTTTTTCACCCAATCTGGATGACACTTTCAGGTAATGATCAGTACCCCAGTCCCACTTGGCTCACCAAATTTCGTTCTTCTAGGTTAAACCGTTCGTTGGCAGTAACAGTTTTAATTTTTAGGTTTCACTCTATTTTCTCAGATATGGATACATATAGTTTTAACTCTAAATCAAACACGGTTTGTGCTAGCTGTTTGAAACGTGACACAATAAAGTAGTTCAAAGTTCTATCTCTATGGATTGTTTCCTATTGGTGTAGCCCTAAGCAGGGACTGGCGCAAATCACTTTAATGGAAAGGCGTTGCCAAGCTTCCAAAAAACAACGAGTTTCCTGAAATCTCCACACATATTTTTTCACCCAATCTTGATGACACTTTCAGGTAATGATCAGTACCCCAATCCCACTTGGCTCACCAACTTTCGTTCTTATATTTTAAACCTTCGTTGGCAAGTAACAGTTTTAATTTTTAAGTTTCACTCTTTTTTCTCCTATATGGATACATGTAGTTGGAACTCTAAATCAAACACGGTTTGTGCTAGCTCTTTGAAAATTGACACAATAAAGTAGTTCCAAGTTCTATCTCTATGTTTTGTTTCCTATTGATGTAGCCCTAAGCAGAGACTGGCGCAAATCACTTTCATGGAAAGGGGTTGCCAAGCTTCCAAAAAACTACGAGTTTCCTGAAATCTCAGCACACATTTTTTCACCCAATCTTGATGACACGTTCAGGTAATTATCAGTACCCCAATCCCACTTGGCTCACCAAATTTCGTTCTTCTAGGTTAAACCGTTCGTTGGCAGTAACAGTTTTAATTTTTAGGTTTCCCTCTGTTTTCTCCTATGTGGATACATGTAGTTGGAACTCTAAATCAAACACGGTTTGTGCTAGCTCTTTGAAACTTGACACAATGAAGAAGTTCCAAATTGTATCTCTATGGTTGGTTTCCTATGGATGTAGCCCTAAGCAGAGACTGGCGCAAATCCCTTTCATGCAAAGGGGTTGCCAAGCTTCCAAAAAATTACGAGTTTCCTGAAATCTCAGCACACATTTTTACACCCAATCTTGATGACACTTTTAGGTAATGATCTGTACCCCATTCCCACTTGGCTCACCAAATTTCGTTCTTCTAGGTTAAACCGTTCGTTGGCAGTAACCGTTTTAATTTTTAGGTTTCACTCTGTTTTCTCCTATATGGGTACATGTGGTTGGAACTCTAATTCAAACAGGGTTTGTGCTACCTCTTTAAAACTTGACACAATAAGGTAGTTCCAAGTTCTATCTCTATGGTTTGTTTCCTATTGATGTAGCCCTAAGCAGAGACTGGTGCAAATCACTTTCATGGAAAGGGGTTGCCAAGCCTCCAAAAAACTACGAGTTTCCTGAAATCTCAGCACACATTTTTTCACCCAATCTGATGACACTTTCCGGTAATGATCAGTATCCCAATCCCATTTGGCACACCAAATTTCGTTCTTCTAGGTTAAACCGTTCGTTGGCAGTAACCGTTTTAAATTTTAGGTTTCACTCTGTTTTCTCCTACATGGGTACATGTAGTTGGAACTCTAAATCAAACACGGTTTGTGCTAGCTCTTTGAAACTTGACACAATAAAGAAGTTCCAAGTTCTATATCTATGGTTTGTTTCCTATTGATGTAGCGCTAAGGAGAGACTGGCGCAAATCACTTTCATGGAAAGGGGTTGCCAAGCTTCCAAAAAACAATGAGTTTCCTGAAATCTCCACACATATTTTTTCACCCAATCTTGATGACACTTTCAGGTAATGATCAGTACCCCAATCCCACTTGGCTCACCAAATTTCGTTCTTCTAGGTTAAACCGTTCGTTGGCAGTAACAGTTTTAATTTTTAGGTTTCACTCTGTTTTCTCCTATATGGATACATGTAGTTGGAACTCTAAATCAAACACGGTTTGTGCTAGCTCTTTGAAACTTGACAAAATAAAGTAGTTCCAAGTTGTATCTCTATGGCTTGTTTCTTATTGATGTAGCCCGAAGCAGAGACCGGCGCAAATCACTTTCATGGAAAGGGGTTGCCAAGCTTCCAAAAAACTACGAGTTTGCTGAAATCTCAGCACATATATTTTCACCAATCTTGATGACACTTTCAGGTAATGATCAGTACCCCAATCTCACTTGGCTCACCAAATTTCCTTCTACTAGGTTAAACCGTTCGTTGGCAGTAACAGTTCAAATATTTAGGTTTCACTCTGTTTTCTCCTATATGGATACATGTATTTGGAACTCTAAATCAAAGACCCCTTGTGCTAGCTCTTTGAAACTTGACACAATAAAGTAGTTCCAAGTTCTATCTCTATGTTTTGTTTCCTATTGATGTAGCCCTAAGCAGAGACTGGTGCAAATAACTTTCATGGAAAGGGGTTGCCAAGCTTCCAAAAAACTACGAGTTTCCTGAAATCTCAGCACACATATTTTCACCCATTCTGGATGACACGTTCAGGTAATGAGAGTACCCCAATCCCACTTGGCTCACCAACTTTCGTTCTTATAGTTTAAACCTTCGTTGGCAAGTAACAGTTTTAATTTTTAAGTTTCACTCTTTTTTCTCCTATATGGATACATGTAGTTGGAACTCTAAATCAAACACGGTTTGTGCTAGCTCTTTGAATATTGACACAATAAAGTAGTTCCAAGTTCTATCTCTATGTTTTGTTTCCTATTGATGTAGCACTAAGCAGAGACTGGCGCAAATCACTTTCATGGAAAGGGGTTGCCAAGCTTCCAAAAAACTACGAGTTTCCTGAAATCTCAGCACACATTTTTTCACCCAATCTTGATGACACGTTCAGGTAATGATCAGTACCCCAATCCCACTTGGCTCACCAAATTTCGTTCTTCTAGGTTAAACCGTTCGTTGGCAGTAACAGTTTTAATTTTTAGGTTTCCCTCTGTTTTCTCCTATATGGATACATGTAGTTGGAACTCTAAATCAAACACGGTTTGTGCTAGCTCTTTGAAACTTGACACAATGAAGAAGTTCCAAATTCTATCTCTATGGTTGGTTTCCTATGGATGTAGCCCTAAGCAGAGACTGGCGCAAATCCCTTTCATGCAAAGGGGTTGCCAAGCTTCCAAAAAACTACGAGTTTCCTGAAATCTCAGCACACATTTTTACACCCAATCTTGATGACACTTTTAGGTAATGATCAGTACCCCAATCCCACTTGGCTCACCAAGTTTCGTTCTTCTAGGTTAAACCGTTCGTTGGCAGTAACCGTTTTAATTTCTGGTTTCACTCTGTTGTCTCCTATATGTGTACATGTGTTTGGACCTCTAAATCAAAAAGGGTTTGTACTACCTCTTTAAAACTTGACACAATAAAGAAGTTCCGAGTTCTATCTCTATGGTTTGTTTCCTACTGATGTAGCCCTAAGCAGAGACTGGCGCAAATCACTTTCATGGAAAGGGGTTGCCAAGTTTCCAAAAAACTATGAGTTTCCTGAAATCTCAGCACACATTTTTTCACCCAATCTGGATGACACTTTCAGGTAATGATCAGTACCCCAATCCCACTTGGCTCACCAAATTTCTTTCTTCTAGTTTAAACCGTTCGTTGGCAAGTAACAGTTTTAATTTTTATGTTTCACTCTGTTTTCTCCTATATGGATACATGTAATTGGAACTCTAAATCAAACACGGTTTGTGCTAGCTCTTTGAAACTTGACACAATAAAGTAGTTCCAAGTTCTATCTCTATGGTTTGTTTCCTATTGATGTAGCCCTAAGCAGAGACTGGCGCAAATCACTTCCACGGAAAGGGGTTGGCAAGCTTCCAAAAATCTACGAGTTTGCTGAAATCTCAGCACACATTTTTTCAACCAATCTTGATGACACTTTCAGGTAACGATCAGTACCAAAATCCCACTTGGCTCACCAAATTTCGTTCTTCTAGGTTAAACCGTTCGTTGGCAGTAACAGTTTTAATTTTTAGGTTTCACTCTGTTTTCTCCTATATGGATACATGTAGTTGGAACTCTAAATAAAACACGGTTTGTGCTAGCTCTTTGAAACCTGACACAATAAAGTAGTTCCAAGTTCTATCTCTATGGTTTGTTTCCTATTGATGTAGCCCTAAGCAGAGAATGGCGCAAATCACTTTCATGTAAAGGGGTTGCCAAGCTTCCAAAAAACTACGAGTTTCCTGAAATCTCAGCACACATTTTTTCACCCAATCTTGATGACACTTTCAGGTAATGATCAGTGCCCCAATCCCACTTGGCTCACCAAATTTCGTTCTTCTATGTTAAACCGTTCGTTGGCAGTAACAGTTTTAATTTTTAGGTTTCACTTTTTTTTCTCCTATATGGATACATGTAGTTGAAACTCTAAATCAAACAGGGTTTTTGCTAGCTCTTTGAAACTTGACACAATAAAGTAGTTCCAAGTTCTATCTCTATGGTTTGTTTCCTATTGATGTATCCCTAAGCAGAGACTGGCGCAAATCTCTTTCATGGAACGGGGTTGCCAAGCTTCCAAAAAACTGTGAGTTTCCTGAAATCTCACCACACATTTTTTCACCCAATCTGGATGACACTTTCAGGTAATGATCTGTACCCCAATCCCACTTGGCTCACCAAATTTCGTTCTTCTAGTTTAAACCGTTCGTTGGCAGTAACAGTTTTAATTTTTAGGTTTCACTCTTTTTTTTTCCTATATGGATACATGTAGTACGAACTCTAAATCAAAGACATTTTGTGCTAGCTCTTTGAAACCTGACACAATAAAGTAGTTCCAAGTTCTATCTCTATGGTTTGTTTCCTATTGATGTATCCCTAAGCAGAGACTGGCACAAATCACTTTCATGGAAAGGGGTTGCCAAGCTTCCAAAAAACTACAAGTTTCCTGAAATCTCAGCACACATTTTTTCACCCAATCTTGATGACACTTTCAGGTAATGATCAGTTCCTAAGTCCCACTTGGCTCACCAAATTTCGTTCTTCTAGGTTAAACCATTCGTTGGCAGTATCAATTTTACTTTTTAGGTTTCACTCTGTTTTCTCCCATATGGATACATGTAGTTGGAACTCTAAATCAAACACGGTTTGTGCTAGCTCTTTGAAACTTGACACAATAAAGTAGTTCCAAGTTCTATCTCTATGGTTTCTTTCCTATTGATGTAGACCTAAGCAGAGACTTGCGCAAATGACTTTCATGGAAAGGTGTTGCCAAGCTTCCAAAAAACTACGAGTTTCTTGAAATCTCAGCACACATTTTTTCACCCAATCTTGATGACACTTTCAGGTAATGATCAGTACCCCAATCCCACTTGGCTCACCAAATTTCGTTCTTCTAGGTTAAACCGTTCGTTGGCAGTAACAGTTTTAATTTTTAGGTTTCACTCTGTTTTCTCCTATATGGATACATATAGTTGGAACTCTAAATCAAACACGGTTTGTGCTAGCTGTTTGAAACTTACACAATAAAGTAGTTCCAAGTTCTATCTCTATGGTTTGTTTCCTCTTGATGTAGCCCTAAGAAGAGACGGGAGCAAATCACTTTCATGGAACGGATTTGCCAAGCTTCCAAAAACTACGAGTTTCCTGAAATCTCAGCACACATTTTTTCACCCAATCTGGATGACACTTTCAGGTAATGATCAGTAGCCCAATCCCACTTGGCTCACCAAATTTCTTTCTTCTAGTTTAAACCGTTCGTTGGCAAGTAACTGTTTTAATTTTTATGTTTCACTCTGTTTTCTCCCATATGGATACATGTAGTTGGAACTCTAAATCAAACACGGTTTGTGCTAGCTCTTTGAAACTTGACACAATAAAGTAGTTCCAAGTTCTTTCTCTATGGTTTGTTTCCTATTGATGTAGCCCTAAGCAGAGACTGGCGCAAATCACTTTCATGGAACGGGGTTGCCAAGCTTCCAAAAAACTATGAGTTTCCTGAAATCTCACCACACATTTTTTCACCCAATCTGGATGACACTTTCATGTAATGATCTGTACCCCAATCCCACTTGGCTCACCAAATTTCGTTCTTCTAGTTTAAACCGTTCGTTGGCAGTAACAGTTTTAATTTTTAGGTTTCACTCTTTTTTTTTTCCTATATGGATACATGTAGTACGAACTCTAAATCAAAGACATTTTGTGCTAGCTCTTTGAAACCTGACACAATAAAGTAGTTCCAAGTTCTATCTCTATGGTTTGTTTCCTATTGATGTAGCCCTAAGCAGAGACTGGCGCAAATCACTTTCATGGAAAGGGGTTGCCAAGCTTCCAAAAAACTACGAGTTTCCTGAAATCTCAGCACACATTTTTTCACCCAATCTTGATGACACTTTCAGGTAATGATCAGTTCCTAAATCCCACTTGGCTCACCAAATTTCGTTCTTCTAGGTTAAACCATTCGTTGGCAGTATCAATTTTAATTTTTAGGTTTCACTCTGTTTTCTCCCATATGGATACATGTAGTTGGAACTCTAAATCAAACACGGTTTGTGCTAGCTCTTTGAAACTTGACACAATAAAGTAGTTCCAAGTTCTATCTCTATGGTTTCTTTCCTATTGATGTAGACCTAAGCAGAGACTTGCGCAAATGACTTTCATGGAAAGGTGTTGCCAAGCTTCCAAAAAACTACGAGTTTCTTGAAATCTCAGCACACATTTTTTCACCCAATCTTGATGACACTTTCAGGTAATGATCAGTACCCCAATCCCACTTGGCTCACCAAATTTCGTTCTTCTAGGTTAAACAGTTCGTTGGCAGTAACAGTTTTAATTTTTAGGTTTCACTCTCTTTTCTCCTATATGGATACATGTAGTTGGAACTCTAAATAAAACACGGTTTGTGCTAGCTCTTTGAAACTTGACACAATAAAGTAGTTCCAAGTTCTATCTCTATGGTTTCTTTCCTATTGATGTAGACCTAAGCAGAGACTTGCGCAAATGACTTTCATGGAAAGGTGTTGCCAAGCTTCCAAAAAACTACGAGTTTCCTGAAATCTCAGCACACATTTTTTCACCCAATCTTGATGACACTTTCAGGTAATGATCTGTACCCCAATCCCACTTGGCTCACCAAATTTCGTTCTTCTAGGTTAATCCGTTCGTTGGCAGTAACAGTTTTAATTTTTAGGTTTCACTCTTTTTTTTTTCCTATATGCATACATGTAGTACGAACTCTAAATCAAAGACATTTTGTGCTAGCTCTTTGAAACCTGACAAAATAAAGTAGTTCCAAGTTCTATCTCTATGGTTTGTTTCCTATTGATGTATCCCTAAGCAGAGACTGTCACAAATCACTTTCATGGAAAGGGGTTGCCAAGCTCCCAAAAAACTACGAGTTTCCTGAAATCTCAGCACACATTTTTTCACCCAATCTTGATGACACTTTCAGGTAATGATCAGTTCCCAAATCCCACTTGGCTCACCAAATTTCGTTCTTCTAGGTTAAACCATTCGTTGGCAGTATCAATTTTAATTTTTAGGTTTCACTCTGTTTTCTCCCATATGGATACATGTAGTTGGAACTCTAAATCAAACACGGTTTGTGCTAGCTCTTTGAAACTTGACACAATAAAGTAGTTCCAAGTTCTATCTCTATGGTTTCTTTCCTATTGATGTAGACCTAAGCAGAGACTTGCGCAAATGACTTTCATGGAAAGGTGTTGCCAAGCTTCCATAAAACTACGAGTTTCCTGAAATCTCAGCACACATTTTTTCACCCAATCTTGATGACACTTTCAGGTAATGATCAGTACCCCAATCCCACTTGGCTCACCAAATTTCGTTCTTCTAGGTTAAACCGTTCGTTGGCAGTAACAGTTTTAATTTTTAGGTTTCACTCTGTTTTCTCCTATATGGATACATATAGTTGGAACTCTAAATCAAACACGGTTTGTGCTAGCTGTTTGAAACTTGACACAATAAAGTAGTTCCAAGTTCTATCTCTATGGTTTGTTTCCTATTGATGTAGCACTAAGCAGAGACTGGCACAAATCACTTTCATGGAAAGGGGTTGCCAAGCTTCCAAAAAACTACGAGTTTCCTGAAATCTCAGCACACATTTTTTCACCCAATCTTGATGACACTTTCAGGTAATGATCAGTACCAAAATCCCACTTGGCTCACCAAATTTCGTTCTTCTAGGTTAAACCGTTCGTTGGCAGTAACAGTTTTAATTTTTAGGTTTCACTCTGTTTTCTCCTATATGGATACATGTAATTGGAACTCTAAATAAAACACGGTTTGTGCTAGCTCTTTGAAACTTGACACAATAAAGTAGTTCCAAGTTCTATCTCTATGGTTTGTTTCCTATTGATGTAGCCCTAAGCAGAGACTGGCACAAATCACTTTCATGGAAAGGGGTTGCCAAGCTTCCAAAAAACTACGAGTTTCCTGAAATCTCAGCACACATTTTTTCAACCAATTTTGATGACACTTTCATGTAATGATCAGTACCCCAGTCCCACTTGGCTCACCAAATTTCGTTCTTCTAGGTTAAACCGTTCGTTGGCAGTATCAGTTTTAATTTTTAGGTTTCACTCTGTTTTCTCCTATATGGAAAAATGTAGTTGGAACTCTAAATCAAACACGGTTTGTGCTAGCTCTTTGAAACTTGACACAATAAAGTAGTTCCAAGTTCTATCTCTATGGTTTGTTTCCTATTGATGTAGCCCTAAGCAGAGACTGGCGCAAATCACTTTCATGGAAAGGGGTTGAGAACTTCAATAAACTACGAGTTTCCTGAAATCTCACCACACATTTTTTCAGCCAATCTGGATGACACTTTCAGGTAATGATCTGTACCCCAATCCCACTTGGCTCACCAAATTTCGTTCTTCTATGTTAAACTGTTCGTTGGCAGAAACAGTTTTAATTTTTAGGTTTCACTCTTTTTTTTTCCTATATGGATACATGTAGTACGAACTCTAAATCAAAGACATTTTGTGCTAGCTCTTTGAAACCTGACACAATAAAGTAGTTCCAAGTTCTATCTCTATGGTTTGTTTCCTATTGATGTATCCCTAAGCAGAGACTGGCAGAAATCACTTTCATGGAAAGGGGTTGCCAAGCTTCCAAAAAACTACGAGTTTCCTGAAATCTCAGCACACATTTTTTCACCCAATCTTCATGACACTTTCAGGTAATGATCAGTTTCCAAATCCCACTTGGCTCACCAAATTTTGTTCTTCTAGGTTAAACCATTCGTTGGCAGTATCAATTTTAATTTTTAGGTTTCACTCTGTTTTCTCCCATATGGATACATGTAGTTGGAACTCTAAATCAAACACGGTTTGTGCTAGCTCTTTGAAACTTGACACAATAAAGTAGTTCCAAGTTCTATCTCTATGGTTTCTTTCCTATTGATGTAGACCTAAGCAGAGACTTGCGCAAATGACTTTCATGGAAAGGTGTTGCCAAGCTTCCAAAAAACTACGAGTTTCCTGAAATCTCAGCACACATTTTTTCACCCAATCTTGATGACACTTTCAGGTAATGATCAGTACCCCAATCCCACTTGGCTCACCAAATTTCGTTCTTCTAGGTTAAACCATTCATTGGCAGTAATCCTACATGGATACATATAGTTGGAACTCTAAATCAAACACGGTTTGTGCTAGCTGTTTGAAACTTGACACAATAAAGTAGTTCCAAGTTCTATCTCTATGGTTTGTTTCCTATTGATGTAGCCCTAAGCAGAGACTGGCGCAAAACACTTTCATGGAAAGGGGTTGGCAAGCTTCCAAAAAACTACGAGTTTCCTGAAATCACAGCACACACTTTTTCACCCAATCTTGATGACACTTTCAGGCAATGATCAGTACCCAAATCTCACTTGGCTCACCAAATTTCGTTCTTCTAGGTTAAACCGTTCGTTGGCAGTAACAGTTTTAATTTTTAGGTTTCACTCTGTTTTCTCCTATATGGGTACATGTAGTTGGAACTCTAAATCAAACACGGTTTGTGCTAGCTCTTTGAAACTTGACACAATAAAGTAGTTCCAAGTTATATCACTATGGCTTGTTTCCTATTGATGTAGCCCTAAGCAGAGACTGGCGCAAATCACTTTCATTGAAAGGGGTTGCCATGTTTCCAAAAAACTACGAGTTTCCTGATATCTCAGCACACATTTTTTCACCCAATCTGGATGACACTTTCAGGTAATGATCAGTACCCCAGTCCCACTTGGCTCACCAAATTTCGTTCTTCTAGGTTAAACCGTTCGTTGGCAGTAACAGTTTTAATTTTTAGGTTTCACTCTATTTTCTCAGATATGGATACATATAGTTTTAACTCTAAATCAAACACGGTTTGTGCTAGCTCTTTGAAACATGACACAATAAAGTAGTTCAAAGTTGTATCTCTATGGTTTGTTTCCTATTGATGTAACCCTAAGCAGAGACTGGCGCAAATCACTTTCATGGAAAGGGGTTGCCAAGCTTCCAAAAAACTACGAGTTTCCTGAAATATCAGCACACCCAATCTGGATGACACTTTCAGGTAATGATCAGTACCGCATCCTACTTGGCTCACCAAATTTCATTCTTCTAGGTTAAACCGTTCGTTGGCAGTATCAGTTTTAATTTTTAGGTTTCACTCTGTTTTCTCCTATATGGATACATGTAGTTGGAACTCTAAATCAAACACGGTTAGTGCTAGCTCTTTGAAACTTGACACAATAAAGTAGTTCCAAGTTTTATCTATATGGTTTGTTTCCTATTAATGTAGACCTAAGCAGAGACTGGCGCAAATCACTTTCATGGAAAGGGGTTGCCAAGCTTCCAAAAAACTACGAGTTTCCTGAAATATCAGCACACATTTTTTCACCCAATCTGGATGACACTTTCAGGTAATGATCAGTACCCCAATCCCACTTGGCTCACCAAATTTCTTTCTTCTAGTTTAAACCGTTCGTTGGCAAGTAACAGTTTTAATTTTTATGTTTCACTCTGTTTTCTCCTATATGGATACATGTAGTTGGAACTCTAAATCAAACACGGTTTGTGCTAGCTGTTTGAAACTTGACACAATAAAGTAGTTCCAAGTTCTATCTCTATGGTTTGTTTCCTATTGATGTAGCCCTAAGCAGAGACTGGCGCAAATCACTTCCACGGAAAGGGGTTGGCAAGCTTCCAAAAATCTACGAGTTTGCTGAAATCTCAGCACACATTTTTTCAACCAATCTTGATGACACTTTCAGGTAATGATCAGTACCAAAATCCCACTTGGCTCACCAAATTTCGTTCTTCTAGGTTAAACCGTTCGTTGGCAGTAACAGTTTTAATTTTTAGGTTTCACTCTGTTTTCTCCTATATGGATACATGTAGTTGGAACTCTAAATAAAACACGGTTTGTGCTAGCTCTTTGAAACCTGACACAATAAAGTAGTTCCAAGTTCTATCTCTATGGTTTGTTTCCTATTGATGTAGCCCTAAGCAGAGTATGGCGCAAATCACTTTCATGTAAAGGGGTTGCCAAGCTTCCAAAAAACTACGAGTTTCCTGAAATCTCAGCACACATTTTTTCACCCAATCTTGATGACACTTTCAGGTAATGATCAGTGCCCCAATCCCACTTGGCTCACCAAATTTCGTTCTTCTATGTTAAACCGTTCGTTGGCAGTAACAGTTTTAATTTTTAGGTTTCACTTTTTTTTCTCCTATATGGATACATGTAGTTGAAACTCTAAATCAAACAGGGTTTTTGCTAGCTCTTTGAAACTTGACACAATAAAGTAGTTCCAAGTTCTATCTCTATGGTTTGTTTCCTATTGATGTAGCCCTAAGCAGAGACTGGCGCAAATCTCTTTCATGGAACGGGGTTGCCAAGCTTCCAAAAAACTGTGAGTTTCCTGAAATCTCACCACACATTTTTTCACCCAATCTGGATGACACTTTCAGGTAATGATCTGTACCCCAATCCCACTTGGCTCACCAAATTTCGTTCTTCTAGTTTAAACCGTTCGTTGGCAGGAACAGTTTTAATTTTTAGGTTTCACTCTTTTTTTTTCCTATATGGATACATGTAGTACGAACTCTAAATCAAAGACATTTTGTGCTAGCTCTTTGAAACCTGACACAATAAAGTAGTTCCAAGTTCTATCTCTATGGTTTGTTTCCTATTGATGTATCCCTAAGCAGAGACTGGCACAAATCACTTTCATGGAAAGGGGTTGCCAAGCTTCCAAAAAACTACAAGTTTCCTGAAATCTCAGCACACATTTTTTCACCCAATCTTGATGACACTTTCAGGTAATGATCAGTTCCTAAGTCCCACTTGGCTCACCAAATTTCGTTCTTCTAGGTTAAACCATTCGTTGGCAGTATCAATTTTACTTTTTAGGTTTCACTCTGTTTTCTCCCATATGGATACATGTAGTTGGAACTCTAAATCAAACACGGTTTGTGCTAGCTCTTTGAAACTTGACACAATAAAGTAGTTCCAAGTTCTATCTCTATGGTTTCTTTCCTATTGATGTAGACCTAAGCAGAGACTTGCGCAAATGACTTTCATGGAAAGGTGTTGCCAAGCTTCCAAAAAACTACGAGTTTCTTGAAATCTCAGCACACATTTTTTCACCCAATCTTGATGACACTTTCAGGTAATGATCAGTGCCCCAATCCCACTTGGCTCACCAAATTTCGTTCTTCTAGGTTAAACCGTTCGTTGGCAGTAACAGTTTTAATTTTTAGGTTTCACTCTGTTTTCTCCTATATGGATACATATAGTTGGAACTCTAAATCAAACACGGTTTGTGCTAGCTGTTTGAAACTTGACACAATAAAGTAGTTCCAAGTTCTATCTCTATGGTTTGTTTCCTCTTGATGTAGCCCTATGAAGAGACGGGAGCAAATCACTTTCATGGAACGGATTTGCCAAGCTTCCAAAAACTACGTGTTTCCTGAAATCTCAGCACACATTTTTTCACCCAATCTGGATGACACTTTCAGGTAATGATCAGTACCCCAATCCCACTTGGCTCACCAAATTTCTTTCTTCTAGTTTAAACCGTTCGTTGGCAAGTAACTGTTTTAATTTTTATGTTTCACTCTGTTTTCTCCCATATGGATACATGTAGTTGGAACTCTAAATCAAACACGGTTTGTGCTAGCTCTTTGAAACTTGACACAATAAAGTAGTTCCAAGTTCTATCTCTATGGTTTGTTTCCTATTGATGTAGCCCTAAGCAGAGACTGGCGCAAATCACTTTCATGGAACGGGGTTGCCAAGCTTCCAAAAAACTATGAGTTTCCTGAAATCTCACCACACATTTTTTCACCCAATCTGGATGACACTTTCAGGTAATGATCTGTACCCCAATCCCACTTGGCTCACCAAATTTCGTTCTTCTAGTTTAAACCGTTCGTTGGCAGTAACAGTTTTAATTTTTAGGTTTCACTCTTTTTTTTTCCTATATGGATACATGTAGTACGAACTCTAAATCAAAGACATTTTGTGCTAGCTCTTTGAAACCTGACACAATAAAGTAGTTCCAAGTTCTATCTCTATGGTTTGTTTCCTATTGATGTAGCCCTAAGCAGAGACTGGCGCAAATCACTTTCATGGAAAGGGGTTGCCAAGCTTCCAAAAAACTACGAGTTTCCTGAAATCTCAGCACACATTTTTTCACCCAATCTTGATGACACTTTCAGGTAATGATCAGTTCCTAAATCCCACTTGGCTCACCAAATTTCGTTCTTCTAGGTTAAACCATTCGTTGGCAGTATCAATTTTAATTTTTAGGTTTCACTCTGTTTTCTCCCATATGGATATATGTATTTAGAACTCTAAATCAAACACGGTTTGTGCTAGCTCTTTGAAACTTGACACAATAAAGTAGTTCCAAGTTCTATCTCTATGGTTTCTTTCCTATTGATGTAGACCTAAGCAGAGACTTGCGCAAATGACTTTCATGGAAAGGTGTTGCCAAGCTTCCAAAAAACTACGAGTTTCTTGAAATCTCAGCACACATTTTTTCACCCAATCTTGATGACACTTTCAGGTAATGATCAGTACCCCAATCCCACTTGGCTCACCAAATTTCGTTCTTCTAGGTTAAACAGTTCGTTGGCAGTAACAGTTTTAATTTTTAGGTTTCACTCTCTTTTCTCCTATATGGATACATGTAGTTGGAACTCTAAATAAAACACGGTTTGTGCTAGCTCTTTGAAACTTGACACAATAAAGTAGTTCCAAGTTCTATCTCTATGGTTTCTTTCCTATTGATGTAGACCTAAGCAGAGACTTGCGCAAATAACTTTCATGGAAAGGTGTTGCCAAGCTTCCAAAAAACTACGAGTTTCCTGAAATCTCAGCACACATTTTTTCACCCAATCTTGATGACACTTTCAGGTAATGATCAGTACTCCAATCCCACTTGGCTCACCAAATTTCGTTCTTCTAGTTTAAACCGTTCGTTGGCAGTAACAGTTTTAATTTTTAGGTTTCACTCTTTTATTTTCCTATATGGATACATGTAGTACGAACTCTAAATCAAAGACATTTTGTGCTAGCTCTTTGAAACCTGACACAATAAAGTAGTTCCAAGTTCTATCTCTATGGTTTGTTTCCTATTGATGTAGCCCTAAGCAGAGACTGGCGCAAATCACTTTCATGGAAAGGGGTTGCCAAGCTTCCAAAAAACTACGAGTTTCCTGAAATCTCAGCACACATTTTTTCACCCAATCTTGATGACACTTTCAGGTAATGATCAGTTCCTAAATCCCACTTGGCTCACCAAATTTCGTTCTTCTAGGTTAAACCATTCGTTGGCAGTATCAATTTTAATTTTTAGGTTTCACTCTGTTTTCTCCAATATGGATACATGTAGTTGGAACTCTAAATAAAACACGGTTTGTGCTAGCTCTTTGAAACCTGACACAATAAAGTAGTTCCAAGTTCTATCTCTATGGTTTGTTTCCTATTGATGTAGCCCTAAGCAGAGAATGGCGCAAATCACTTTCATGTAAAGGGGTTGCCAAGCTTCCAAAAAACTACGAGTTTCCTGAAATCTCAGCACACATTTTTTCACCCAATCTTGATGACACTTTCAGGTAATGATCAGTGCCCCAATCCCACTTGGCTCACCAAATTTCGTTCTTCTATGTTAAACCGTTCGTTGGCAGTAACAGTTTTAATTTTTAGGTTTCACTTTTTTTTCTCCTATATGGATACATGTAGTTGAAACTCTAAATCAAACAGGGTTTTTGCTAGCTCTTTGAAACTTGACACAATAAAGTAGTTCCAAGTTCTATCTCTATGGTTTGTTTCCTATTGATGTAGCCCTAAGCAGAGACTGGCGCAAATCTCTTTCATGGAACGGGGTTGCCAACCTTCCAAAAAACTGTGAGTTTCCTGAAATCTCACCACACATTTTTTCACCCAATCTGGATGACACTTTCAGGTAATGATCTGTACCCCAATCCCACTTGGCTCACCAAATTTCGTTCTTCTAGTTTAAACCGTTCGTTGGCAGTAACAGTTTTAATTTTTAGGTTTCACTCTTTTTTTTTCCTATATGGATACATGTAGTACGAACTGTAAATCAAAGACATTTTGTGCTAGCTCTTTGAAACCTGACACAATAAAGTAGTTCCAAGTTCTATCTCTATGGTTTCTTTCCTATTGATGTATCCCTAAGCAGAGACTGGCACAAATCACTTTCATGGAAAGGGGTTGCCAAGCTTCCAAAAAACTACAAGTTTCCTGAAATCTCAGCACACATTTTTTCACCCAATCTTGATGACACTTTCAGGTAATGATCAGTTCCTAAGTCCCACTTGGCTCACCAAATTTCGTTCTTCTAGGTTAAACCATTCGTTGGCAGTATCAATTTTACTTTTTAGGTTTCACTCTGTTTTCTCCCATATGGATACATGTAGTTGGAACTCTAAATCAAACACGGTTTGTGCTAGCTCTTTGAAACTTGACACAATAAAGTAGTTCCAAGTTGTATCTCTATGGCTTGTTTCCTATTTATGTAGCCCTAAGCACAGACCAGCAAAAATCACTTTAATTTAAAGGGGTTGCCAAGCTTCGAAAAAACTACGAGTTTCCTGAAATCTCAGCACACATTTTTTCACCCAATCTTGATGACACTTTCATGTAATGATCAGTACCCCAATCCCACTTGGCTCACCAAATTTCGTTCTTCTAGGTTAAACCGTTCGTTGGCAGTAACAGTTTTAATTTTTAGGTTTCACTCTGTTTTCTCCTATATGGATACATATAGTTGGAACTCTAAATCAAACACGGTTTGTGCTAGCTGTTTGAAACTTACACAATAAAGTAGTTCCAAGTTCTATCTCTATGGTTTGTTTCCTCTTGATGTAGCCCTAAGAAGAGACGGGAGCAAATCACTTTCATGGAACGGATTTGCCAAGCTTCCAAAAACTACGAGTTTCCTGAAATCTCAGCACACATTTTTTCACCCAATCTGGATGACACTTTCAGGTAATGATCAGTACCCCAATCCCACTTGGCTCACCAAATTTCTTTCTTCTAGTTTAAACCGTTCGTTGGCAAGTAACTGTTTTAATTTTTATGTTTCACTCTGTTTTCTCCCATATGGATACATGTAGTTGGAACTCTAAATCAAACACGGTTTGTGCTAGCTCTTTGAAACTTGACACAATAAAGTAGTTCCAAGTTCTATCTCTATGGTTTGTTTCCTATTGATGTAGCCCTAAGCAGAGACTGGCGCAAATCACTTTCATGGAACGGGGTTGCCAAGCTTCCAAAAAACTATGAGTTTCCTGAAATCTCACCACACATTTTTTCACCCAATCTGGATGACACTTTCATGTAATGATCTGTACCCCAATCCCACTTGGCTCACCAAATTTCGTTCTTCTAGTTTAAACCGTTCGTTGGCAGTAACAGTTTTAATTTTTAGGTTTCACTCTTTTTTTTTTCCTATATGGATACATGTAGTACGAACTCTAAATCAAAGACATTTTGTGCTAGCTCTTTGAAACCTGACACAATAAAGTAGTTCCAAGTTCTATCTCTATGGTTTGTTTCCTATTGATGTAGCCCTAAGCAGAGACTGGTGCAAATCACTTACATGGAAAGGGTAGGCCAAGCTTCCAAAAAACTACGAGTTTCCTGAAATCTCAGCACACATTTTTTCACCCAATCTTGATGACACTTTCAGGTAATGATCAGTTCCTAAATCCCACTTGGCTCACCAAATTTCGTTCTTCTAGGTTAAACCATTCGTTGGCAGTATCAATTTTAATTTTTAGGTTTCACTCTGTTTTCTCCCATATGGATACATGTAGTTGGAACTCTAAATCAAACACGGTTTGTGCTAGCTCTTTGAAACTTGACACAATAAAGTAGTTCCAAGTTCTATCTCTATGGTTTCTTTCCTATTGATGTAGACCTAAGCAGAGACTTGCGCAAATGACTTTCATGGAAAGGTGTTGCCAAGCTTCCAAAAAACTACGAGTTTCTTGAAATCTCAGCACACATTTTTTCACCCAATCTTGATGACACTTTCAGGTAATGATCAGTACCCCAATCCCACTTGGCTCACCAAATTTCGTTCTTCTAGGTTAAACAGTTCGTTGGCAGTAACAGTTTTAATTTTTAGGTTTCACTCTCTTTTCTCCTATATGGATACATGTAGTTGGAACTCTAAATAAAACACGGTTTGTGCTAGCTCTTTGAAACTTGACACAATAAAGTAGTTCCAAGTTCTATCTCTATGGTTTCTTTCCTATTGATGTAGACCTAAGCAGAGACTTGCGCAAATGACTTTCATGGAAAGGTGTTGCCAAGCTTCCAAAAAACTACGAGTTTCCTGAAATCTCAGCACACATTTTTTCACCCAATCTTGATGACACTTTCAGGTAATGATCTGTACCCCAATCCCACTTGGCTCACCAAATTTCGTTCTTCTAGGTTAATCCGTTCGTTGGCAGTAACAGTTTTAATTTTTAGGTTTCACTCTTTTTTATTCCTATATGCATACATGTAGTACGAACTCTAAATCAAAGACATTTTGTGCTAGCTCTTTGAAACCTGACAAAATAAAGTAGTTCCAAGTTCTATCTCTATGGTTTGTTTCCTATTGATGTATCCCTAAGCAGAGACTGTCACAAATCACTTTCATGGAAAGGGGTTGCCAAGCTCCCAAAAAACTACGAGTTTCCTGAAATCTCAGCACACATTTTTTCACCCAATCTTGATGACACTTTCAGGTAATGATCAGTTCCCAAATCCCACTTGGCTCACCAAATTTCGTTCTTCTAGGTTAAACCATTCGTTGGCAGTATCAATTTTAATTTTTAGGTTTCACTCTGTTTTCTCCCATATGGATACATGTAGTTGGAACTCTAAATCAAACACGGTTTGTGCTAGCTCTTTGAAACTTGACACAATAAAGTAGTTCCAAGTTCTATCTCTATGGTTTCTTTCCTATTGATGTAGACCTAAGCAGAGACTTGCGCAAATGACTTTCATGGAAAGGTGTTGCCAAGCTTCCAAAAAACTACGAGTTTCCTGAAATCTCAGCACACATTTTTTCACCCAATCTTGATGACACTTTCAGGTAATGATCAGTACCCCAATCCCACTTGGCTCACCAAATTTCGTTCTTCTACGTTAAACCGTTCGTTGGCAGTAACAGTTTTAATTTTTAGGTTTCACTCTGTTTTCTCCTATATGGATACATATAGTTGGAACTCTAAATCAAACACGGTTTGTGCTAGCTGTTTGAAACTTGACACAATAAAGTAGTTCCACGTTCTATCTCTATGGTTTGTTTCCTCTTGATGTAGCCCTAAGAAGAGACGGGAGCAAATCACTTTCATGGAACGGATTTGCCAAGCTTCCAAAAAACTACGAGTTTCCTGAAATCTCAGCACACATTTTTTCACCCAATCTTGATGATACTTTCATGTAATGATCAGTACCCCAGTCCCACTTGGCTCACCAAATTTCGTTCTTCTAGGTTAAACCATTCATTGGCAGTAACAGTTTTAATTTTTAGGTTTCACTCTATTTTCTCCTATATGGATACATATATTTGGAACTCTAAATCAAACACCGTTTGTGCTAGCTCTTTGAAACGTGACACAATAAAGTAGTTCAAAGTTCTATCTCTATGGTTTGTTTCCTATTGATGTAGCCCTAAGCAGAGACTGGCGCAAATCACTTTCATGGAAAGAGGTTGAGAACTTCCAAAAAACTACGAGTTTCCTGAAATATCAGCACACATTTTTTCACCCAATCTGGATTACACTTTCAGGTAATGATCAGTACCCCAATCCCACTTGGCTCACCAAATTTCGTTCTTCTAGTTTAAACCGTTCGTTGGCAGTAACAGTTTTAATTTTTAGGTTTCACTCTATTTTCTCCTATATGGATACATATATTTGGAACTCTAAATCAAACACCGTTTGTGCTAGCTCTTTGAAACGTGACACAATAAAGTAGTTCAAAGTTCTATCTCTATGGTTTGTTTCCTATTGATGTAGCCCTAAGCAGAGAACAGCGCAAATCACTTTCATGGAAAGGGGTTGCCAAGCTTCCAAAAAACTACGAGTTTCCTGAAATCTCAGCACATATTTTTTCACCCAATCTTGGTGACACTTTCAGGTAATGATCAGTACCCCAATCCCACTTGGCTCACCAAATTTCGTTCTTCTAGTTTAAACCGTTCGTTGGCAGTAACAGTTTTAATTTTTAGGTTTCACTCTGTTTTCTCCCATATGGATACATGTAGTTGGAACTCTAAATCAAACACGGTTTGTGCTAGCTGTTTGAAACTTGACACAATAAAGTAGTTCCAAGTTCTATCTCTATGGTTTGTTTCCTAGTGATGTAGCCCTAAGCAGAGACTGGCGCAAATCACTTTCATGGAAAGGGGTTGAGAACTTCAAAAAACTACGAGTTTCCTGAAATATCACCACACATTTTTTCACCCAATCTGGATGACACTTTCAGGTAATGATCTGTACCCCAATCCCACTTGGCTCACCAAATTTCGTTCTTCTAGGTTAAACCGTTCGTTGGCAGTAACAGTTTTAATTTTTAGGTTTCACTCTTTTTTTTTCCTATATGCATACATGTAGTACGAACTCTAAATCAAAGACATTTTGTGCTAGTTCTTTGAAACCTGACACAATAAAGTAGTTCCAAGTTCTATCTCTATGGTTTCTTTCCTATTGATGTAGACTTAAGCAGAGACTTGCGAAAATGACTTTCATGGAAAGGTGTTGCCAAGCTTCCAAAAAACTACGAGTTTCCTGAAATCTCAGCACATATTTTTTCACCCAATCTTGATGACACTTTCAGGTAATGATCAGTACCCCAATCCCACTTGGCTCACCAAATTTCGTTCTTCTAGGTTAAACCATTCGTTGGCAGTAACAGTTTTAATTTTTAGGTTTCACTCTGTTTTCTCCTATATGGATACATATAGTTGGAACTCTAAATCAAACACGGTTTGTGCTAGCTGTTTGAAACTTGACACAATAAAGTAGTTCCAAGTTCTATCTCTATGGTTTGTTTCCTATTGATGTAGCCCTAAGCAGAGACTGGCGCAAGACACTTTCATGGAAAGGGGTTGGCAAGCTTCCAAAAACCTACGAGTTTCCTGAAATCACAGCCCACACTTTTTCACCCAATCTTGATGACACTTTCAGGTAATGATCAGTGCCCCAATCCCACTTGGCTCACCAAATTTCGTTCTTCTAGGTTAAACCGTTCGTTGGCAGTAACAGTTTTAATTTTTAGGTTTCACTTTTTTTTCTCCTATATGGATACATGTAGTTGGAACTCTAAATCAAATAGGGTTTTTGCTAGCTCTTTGAAACTTGACACAATAAAGTAGTTCCAAGTTCTATCTCTATGGTTTGTTTCCTATTGATGTAGCCCTAAGCAGAGACTGGCGCAAATCTCTTTCATGGAACGGGGTTGCCAAGCTTCCAAAAAACTGTGAGTTTCCTGAAATCTCACCACACATTTTTTTCACCCAAACTGGATGACACTTTCAGGTAATGATCTGTACCCCAATCCCACTTGGCTCACCAAATTTCGTTCTTCTAGTTTAAACCGTTCGTTGGCAGTAACAGTTTTAATTTTTAGGTTTCACTCTTTTTTTTTCCTATAAGGATACATGTATTACGAACTCTAAATCAAAGACATTTTGTGCTAGCTCTTTGAAACCTGACACAATAAAGTAGTTCCAAGTTCTATCTCTATGGTTTGTTTCCTATTGATGTATCCCTAAGCAGAGACTGGCACAAATCACTTTCATGAAAAGGGGTTGCCCAGCTTCCAAAAAACTACGAGTTTCCTGAAATCTCAGCACACATTTTTTCACCCAATATTGATGACACTTTCAGGTAATGATCAGTGCCCCAATCCCACTTGGCTCACCAAATTTCGTTCTTCTAGGTTAAACCGTTCGTTGGCAGTAACAGTTTTAATTTTTAGGTTTCACTCTGTTTTCTCCTATATGGGTACATGTAGATGGAACTCTAAATCAAAGACGGTAGTGCTAGCTCTTTGAAACTTGACACAATAAAGTAGTTCCAAGTTCTTTCTCTATGGTTTGTTTCCTATTGATGTAGCCCTAAGCAGAGACTGGCGCAAAACACTTTCATGGAAAGGGGTTGGCAAGCTTCCAAAAAACTACGAGTTTCCTGAAATCACAGCACACACTTTTTCACCCAATCTTGATGACACTTTCAGGCAATGATCAGTACCCAAATCCCACTTGGCTCACCAAATTTCGTTCTTCTAGGTTAAACGGTTCGTTGGCAGTAACAGTTTTAATTTTTAGGTTTCACTCTGTTTTCTCCTATATGGGTACATGTAGTTGGAACTCTAAATCAAACACGGTTTGTGCTAGCTCTTTGAAACTTGACACAATAAATAGTTCCAAGTTCTATCACTATGGCTTGTTTCCTATTGATGTAGCCCTAAGCAGAGACTGGCGCAAATGACTTTCATGGAAATGGGTTGCCAAGCTTCCAAAAAACTACGAGTTTCCTGAAATCTCAGCACACATTTTTTCAACCAATCTTGATGACACTTTCATGTAATGATCAGTACCCCATTCCGACTTGGCTCACCAAATTTCGTTCTTCTAGGTTAAACTGTTCGTTGGCAGTAACAGTTTTAATTTTTAGGTTTCACTCTATTTTCTCCGATATGGATACATATAGTGGGAACTCTAAATCAAACACGGTTTGTGCTAGCTCTTTGAAACGTGACACAATAAAGTAGTTCAAAGTTCTATCTCTATGGTTTGTTTCCTATTGATGTAGCACTAAGCAGAGACTGGCGCAAATCACTTTCATGGAAAGGGGTTGCCAAGCTTCCAAAAAACTACGAGTTTCCTGAAATATCAGCACACATTTTTTCACCCAATCTGGATGACACTTTCAGGTAATGATCAGTACCGCATCCTACTTGGCTCACCAAATTTCATTCTTCTAGGTTAAACGGTTCGTTGGCAGTAACAGTTTTAATTTTTAGGTTTCACTCTGTTTTCTCCTATATGGATACATATAGTTGGAACTCTAAATCAAACACGGTTTGTGCTAGCTGTTTGAAAGTTGACACAATAAAGTAGTTCCAAGTTCTATCTCTATGGTTTGTTTCCTCTTGATGTAGCCCTAAGAAGACACGGGAGCAAATCACTTTCATGGAACGGATTTGCCAAGCTTCCAAAAAACTACGAGTTTCCTGAAATCTCAGCACACATTTTTTCACCCAATCTGGATGACACTTTCAGGTAATGATCAGTACCCCAATACCACTTGGCTCACCAAATTTCTTTCTTCTAGTTTAAACCATTCGTTGGCAAGTAACTGTTTTAATTTTTATGTTTCACTCTGTTTTCTCCTATATGGATACATGTAGGTGGAACTCTAAATCAAACACGGTTTGTGCTAGCTCTTTGAAACTTGACACAATAAAGTAGTTCCAAGTTCTATCTCTATGGTTTGTTTCCTAGTGATGTAGCCCTAAGCAGAGACTGGCGCAAATCACTTCCACGGAAAGGGGTTGGCAAGCTTCTAAAAATCTACGAGTTTGCTGAAATCTCAGCACACATTTTTTCACCCAATCTGGATGACACTTTCAGGTAATGATCAGTACCAAAATCCCACTTGGCTCACCAAATTTCGTTCTTCTAGGTTAAACAATTCGTTGGCAGTAACAGTTTTAATTTTTAGGTTTCACTCTCTTTTCTCCTATATGGATACATGTAGTTGGAACTCTAAATCAAACACGGTTTGTGCTAGCTCTTTGAAACTTGACACAATAAAGTAGTTCCAAGTTCTATCTCTATGGTTTCTTTCCTATTGATGTAGACCTAAGCAGAGACTTGCGCAAATGACTTTCATGGAAAGGTGTTGCCAAGCTTCCAAAAAACTACGAGTTTCCTGAAATCTCAGCACACATTTTTTCACCCAATCTTGATGACACTTTCAGGTAATGATCAGTACCCCAATCCCACTTGGCTCACCAAATTTCGTTCTTCTAGGTTAAACCGTTCGTTGGCAGTAACAGTTTTAATTTTTAGGTTTCACTTTTTTTTCTCCTATATGGATACATGTAGTTGGAACTCTAAATCAAACAGGGTTTTTGCTAGCTCTTTGAAACTTGACACAATAAAGTAGTTCCAAGTTCTATCTCTATGGTTTGTTTCCTATTGATGTAGCCCTAAGCAGAGACTGGCGCAAATCTCTTTCATGGAACGGGGTTGCCAAGCTTCCAAAAAACTATGAGTTTCCTGAAATCTCACCACACATTTTTTCACCCAATCTGGATGACACTTTCAGGTAATGATCTGTACCCCAATCCCACTTGGCTCACCAAATTTCGTTCTTCTAGTTTAAACCGTTCGTTGGCAGTAACAGTTTTAATTTTTAGGTTTCACTCTTTTTTTTTCCTATATGGATACATGTAGTACGAACTCTAAATCAAAGACATTTTGTGCTAGCTCTTTGAAACCTGACACAATAAAGTAGTTCCAAGTTCTATCTCTATGGTTTGTTTCCTATTGTTGTATCCCTAAGCAGAGACTGGCACAAATCACTTTCATGGAAAGGGGTTGCCCAGCTTCCAAAAAAGTACGAGTTTCCTGAAATCTCAGCACACATTTTTTCACCCAATCTTGATGACATTTTCAGGTAATGATCAGTTCCTAAATCCCACTTGGCTCACCAAATTTCGTTCTTCTAGGTTAAACCATTCGTTGGCAGTATCAATTTTACATTTTAGGTTTCACTCTGTTTTCTCCCATATGGATACATGTAGTTGGAACTCTAAATCAAACATGGTTTGTGCTAGCTCTTTGAAACTTGACACAATAAAGTAGTTCCAAGTTCTATCTCTATGGTTTCTTTCCTATTGATGTAGACCTAAGCAGAGACTTGCGCAAATGACATTCATGGAAAGGTGTTGCCAAGCTTCCAAAAAACTACGAGTTTCCTGAAATCTCAGCACACATTTTTTCACCCAATCTTGATGAAACTTTCAGGTAATGATCAGTACCCCAATCCCACTTGGCTCACCAAATTTCGTTCTTCTAGGTTAAACCGTTCGTTGGCAGTAACAGTTTTAATTTTTAGGTTTCACTCTGTTTTCTCCTATATGGATACATGTAGTTGGAACTCTAAATCAAACACCGTTTGTGCTAGCTCTTTGAAACGTGACACAATAAAGTAATTCCAAGTTCTATCTCTATGGTTTGTTTCCTATTGATGTAGCCATAAGCAGAGACTGGCGCAAATCACTTTCCTGGAAAGAGGTTGAGAACTTCCAAAAAACTACGAGTTTCCTGAAATATCAGCACACATTTTTTCACCCAATCTGGATGACACTTTCAGGTAATGATCAGTGCCCCAATCCCACTTGGCTCACCAAATTTCGTTCTTCTAGTTTAAACCGTTCGTTGGCAGTAACAGTTTAAATTTTTAGGTTTCACTCTGTTTTCTCCCATATGGATACATGTAGTTGGAACTCTAAATCAAAGACGGTTTGTGCTAGCTCTTTGAAACTTGACACAATAAAGTAGTTCCAAGTTCTATCTCTATGGTTTGTTTCCTATTGATGTAGCCCTAAGCAGAGACTGGCGCAAATCACTTTCATGGAAAGGGGTTGGCAAGCTTCCAAAAAACTACGAGTTTCCTGAAATATCACCACACATTTTTTCTCCCAATCTGGATGACACTTTCACGTAATGATCTGTACCCCAATCCCACTTGGCTCACCAAATTTCGTTCTTCTAGGTTAAACCGTTCGTTGGCAGTAACAGCTTTAATTTTTAGGTTTCACTCTGTTTTCTCCTATGGATACATATAGTTGGAACACTAAATCAAACACGGTTTGTGCTAGCTCTTTGAAACTTGACACAATAAAGTACTTCCAAGTTCTATCTCTATGGTTTGTTTCCTATTGATGTAGCCCTAAGCAGAGACTGGCGCAAAACACTTTCATGGAAAGGGGTTGGCAAGCTTCCAAAAAACTACGAGTTTCCTGAAATCACAGCACACACTTTTTCACCCAATCTTGATGACACTTTCAGGCAATGATCAGTACCCAAATCCCACTTGGCTCACCAAATTTCGTTCTTCTAGGTTAAACAGTTCGTTGGCAGTAACAGTTTTAATTTTTAGGTTTCACTCTGTTTTCTCCTATATGGGTACATGTAGTTGGAACTCTAAATCAAACACGGTTTGTGCTAGCTCTTTGAAACTTGACACAATAAAGTAGTTCCTAGTTCTATCTCTATGGTTTCTTTCCTATTGATGTAGACCTAAGCAGAGACTTGCGCAAATGACTTTCATGGAAAGCTGTTGCCAAGCTTCCAAAAAACTACGAGTTTCCTGAAATCTCAGCACGCATTTTTTCACCCAATCTTGATGACACTTTCAGGTAATGATCAGTACCCCAATCCCACTTGGCTCACCAAATTTCGTTCTTCTAGGTTGAACCGTTCGTTGGCAGTAACAGTTTTAATTTTTAGGTTTCACTCTGTTTTCTCCTATGGATACATATAGTTGGAACTCTAAATCAAACACGGTTTGTGCTACCACTTTGAAACTTGACACAATAAAGTAGTTCCAAGTTCTATCTCTATGGTGTGTTTCCTATTGATGTAGCCCTAAGAAGAGACTGGCGCAAATCACTTTCATGGAACGGATTTCCCAAGCTTCCAAAAAACTACGAGTTTCCTGAAATCTCAGCACACATTTTTTCACCCAATCTGGATGACACTTTCAGGTAATGATCAGTACCCCAATCCCACTTGGCTCACCAAATTTCGTTCTTCTAGGTTAAACCGTTCGTTGGCAGTAGCAGTTTTAATTTTTAGGTTTCACTCTGTTTTCTCCTATATGGGTACATGTAGATGGAATTCTAAATCAAAAACGGTAGTGCTAGCTCTTTGAAACTTGACACAATAAAATAGTTCCAAGTTCTATCTCTATGGTTTGTTTCCTATTGATGTAGCCCTAAGCAGAGACTGGCGCAAAACACTTTCATGGAAAGGAGTTGGCAAGCTTCCAAAAAACTACGAGTTTCCTGAAATCACAGCACACACTTTTTCACCCAATCTTGATGACACTTTCAGGCAATGATCAGTACCCAAATCCCACTTGGCTCACCAAATTTCGTTCTTCTAGGTTAAACGGTTCGTTGGCAGTAACAGTTTTAATTATTAGGTTTCACTCTGTTTTTCCTATATGGGTACATGTAATTAGAACTCTAAATCAAACACGGTTTGTGCTAGCTCTTTGAAACTTGACACAATAAAGTAGTTCCAAGTTCTATCACTATGGCTTGTTTCCTATTGATGTAGCCCTAAGCAGAGACTGGCACAAATCACTTTCATGGAAAGGGGTTGCCAAGCTTCCAAAAATCTATGAGTTTGCTGAAATCTCAGCACACATTTTTTCACCCAATCTTGATGACACTTTCTGGTAATGATCAGTACCCCAATCCCACTTGGCTCACCAAATTTCATTCTTCTAGGTTAAACCGTTCGTTGGCAGTAACAGTTTTAATTTTTAGGTTTCACTCTGTTTTCTCCTATATGGATACATGTAGTTGGAACTCTAAATCAAACACGGTTTGTGCTAGCTCTTTGAAACATGACACAATAAAGTAGTTCAAAGTTATATCTCTATGGTTTGTTTCCTATTGATGTAGCCCTAAGCAGAGACTGGCACAAATCACTTTCATGGAAAGAGGTTGAGAACTTCCAAAAAACTACGAGTTTCCTGAAATATCAGCACATATTTTTTCACCCAATCTGGATGACACTTTCAGGTAATGATCAGTACCCCAATCCCACTTGGCTCACCAAATTTCTTTCTTCTAGTTTAAACCGTTCGCTGGCAAGTAACAGTTTTAATTTTTATGTTTCACTCTGTTTTCTCCTATATGGATACATGTAGTTGGAACTCTAAATCAAACACGGTTTGTGCTAGCTCTTTGAAACTTGACACAATAAAGTAGTTCCAAGTTCTATCTCTATGGTTTGTTTCCTATTGATGTAGCCCTAAGCAGAGACTGGCGCAAATCCCTTCCACAAAAAGGGGTTGGCAAGCTTCCAAAAATCTACGAGTTTGCTGAAATCTCAGCACACATTTTTTCACCCAATCTTGATGACACTTTCAGGAAATGATCAGTACCAAAATCCCACTTGGCTCACCAAATTTCGTTCTTCTAGGTTAAACCGTTCGTTGGCTGTAACAGTTTTAATTTTTAGGTTTCACTCTGTTTTCTCCTATATGGACACATGTAGTTGGAACTCTAAATAAAACATGGTTTGTGCTAGCTCTTTGAAACATGACACAATAAAGTAATTCCAAGTTCTATCTCTATGGTTTGTTTCCTATTGATGTAGCCCTAAGCAGAGACTGGTGCAAATCACTTTCATGGAAATGTGTTGCCAAGCTTCCAAAAAACTACGAGTTTCCTGAAATCTCAGCACACATTTTTTCACCCAATCTTGATGACAATTTCAGGTAATGATCAGTTCCCCAATCCCACTTGGCTCACCAAATTTCGTTCTTCTAGGTTAAACCGTTCGTTGGCAGTAACAGTTTTAATTTTTAGGTTTCACTTTTTTTTCTCCTATATGGATATATGTAGTTGGAACTCTAAATCAAACACGGTTTGTGCTAGCACTTTGAAAGTTGACACAATAAAGTAATTCCAAGTTCTATCTCTATGGTTTGTTTCCTATTGATGTAGCCCTAAGCAGAGACTGGCGCAAATCACTTTCATGGAAAGGGGTTGCCGAGCTTCCAAAAAACTACGAGTTTCCTGAAATCTCAGCACACATTTTTTCACCCAATCTGAATGACACTTTCAGGAAATGATAAGTACCCGAATCCCACTTGGCTCAACAAATTTCGTTCTTCTAGGTTAAACCGTTCGTTGACTGTAACAGTTTTAATTTTTAGGTTTCACTCTTTTTTCTCCTATATGGATACATGTATTTGGAACTCTAAATGAAACACGGTTTGTGCTAGCTCTTTGAAACTTGACACAATAAAGTAATTCCAAGTTCTATCTCTATGGTTTGTTTCCTATTGATGTAGCCCTAAGCAGAGACTGGCACAAATCACTTTCAGGGAAAAGGGTTGCCAAGCTTCCAAAAAACTACGAGTTTCCTGAAATCTCAGCACACTTTTTTTCACCCAATCTTGATGACATTTTCAGGTAATGATCAGTACCCCAATCCCACTTGGCTCACCAAATTTCGTTCTTCTAGGTTAAACCGTTTTTTGGCAGTAACAGTTTTAATTTTTAGGTTTCACTCTGTTTTCTCCTATATGGGTACATGTAGATGGAACTCTACATCAAAGACGGTTGTGCTAGCTCTTTGAAACTTGACACAATGAAGTAGTTCCAAGTTCTATCTCTATGGTTGTTTCCTATTGATGTAGCACTAAGCAGAGACTGGCGCAAAACACTTTCATGGAGAGGGGTTGGCAAGCTCCCAAAAAACTACGAGTTTCCTGAAATCACAGCACACACTTTTTCACCCAATCTTGATGACACTTTCAGGCAATGATCAGTACCCCAATCCCACTTGGCTCACCAAATTTCGTTCTTCTAGGTTAAACCGTTCGTTGGCAGTAACAGTTTTAATTTTTAGGTTTCACTCTGTTTTCTCCTATATGGATACATGTAGTTGGAACTCTAAATGAAACACGGTTTGTGCTAGCTCTTTGAAACTTGACACAATAAAGTAGTTCCAAGTTCTATCTCTATGGTTTGTTTCCTATTGATGTATCCCTAAGCAGAGACAGGCACAAATCACTTTCATGGAAAGGGGTTGCCAAGCTTTCAAAAACTACGATTTTTCTGAAATCTCAGCACACATTTTTTCACCCAATCTGGATGACACTTTCACTTAATGATCAGTACCGCAATTCCACTTGGCTCACCAAATTTCGTTCTAGGTTAAACCGTTTGTTGGCAGTAAGAGTTTTAATTTTTAGGTTTCACTCTGTTTTCTCCTATATGGATACATGTAGTTGGAACTCTAAATCAAACAGGGTTTGTACTAGCTCTTTGAAACTTGACACAATAAAGTAGTTCCAAGTTCTATCTCTATGGTTTATTTCCTATTGATGTAGCCCTAAGCAGAGACTGGCGCAAAACACTTCCATGGAAAGGGGTTGGCAGGCTTCCAAAAATCAACGAGTTTTCTGAAATCTCAGCACACATTTTTTCACCCAATCTTGATGACACTTTCAGGTAATGATCAGTACCCCAATCCCACTTGGCTCACCAAATTTCTTTCTTCTAGTTTAAACCGTTTGCTGGCAAGTAACAGTTTTAATTTTTATGTTTCACTCTGTTTTCTCCTATATGGATACATGTAGTTGGAACTCTAAATCAAACACGGTTTGTGCTAGCTCTTTGAAACTTGACACAATAAAGTAGTTCCAAGTTCTATCTCTATGGTTTGTTTCCTATTGATGTAGCCCTAAGCAGAGACTGGCGCAAATCCCTTCCACAAAAAGGGGTTGGCAAGCTTCCAAAAATCTACGAGTTTGCTGAAATCTCAGCACACATTTTTTCACCCAATCTTGATGACACTTTCAGGAAATGATCAGTACCAAAATCCCACTTGGCTCACCAAATTTCGTTCTTCTAGGTTAAACAGTTCGTTGGCAGTAACAGTTTTAATTTTTAGGTTTCACTCTGTTTTCTCCTATATGGGTACATGTAGTTGGAACTCTAAATCAAACACGGTTTGTGCTAGCTCTTTGAAACTTGACACAATAAAGTAGTTCCTAGTTCTATCTCTATGGTTTCTTTCCTATTGATGTAGACCTAAGCAGAGACTTGCGCAAATGACTTTCATGGAAAGCTGTTGCCAAGCTTCCAAAAAACTACGAGTTTCCTGAAATCTCAGCACGCATTTTTTCACCCAATCTTGATGACACTTTCAGGTAATGATCAGTACCCCAATCCCACTTGGCTCACCAAATTTCGTTCTTCTAGGTTGAACCGTTCGTTGGCAGTAACAGTTTTAATTTTTAGGTTTCACTCTGTTTTCTCCTATGGATACATATAGTTGGAACTCTAAATCAAACACGGTTTGTGCTACCACTTTGAAACTTGACACAATAAAGTAGTTCCAAGTTCTATCTCTATGGTGTGTTTCCTATTGATGTAGCCCTAAGAAGAGACTGGCGCAAATCACTTTCATGGAACGGATTTCCCAAGCTTCCAAAAAACTACGAGTTTCCTGAAATCTCAGCACACATTTTTTCACCCAATCTGGATGACACTTTCAGGTAATGATCAGTACCCCAATCCCACTTGGCTCACCAAATTTCGTTCTTCTAGGTTAAACCGTTCGTTGGCAGTAGCAGTTTTAATTTTTAGGTTTCACTCTGTTTTCTCCTATATGGGTACATGTAGATGGAATTCTAAATCAAAAACGGTAGTGCTAGCTCTTTGAAACTTGACACAATAAAATAGTTCCAAGTTCTATCTCTATGGTTTGTTTCCTATTGATGTAGCCCTAAGCAGAGACTGGCGCAAAACACTTTCATGGAAAGGAGTTGGCAAGCTTCCAAAAAACTACGAGTTTCCTGAAATCACAGCACACACTTTTTCACCCAATCTTGATGACACTTTCAGGCAATGATCAGTACCCAAATCCCACTTGGCTCACCAAATTTCGTTCTTCTAGGTTAAACGGTTCGTTGGCAGTAACAGTTTTAATTATTAGGTTTCACTCTGTTTTTCCTATATGGGTACATGTAATTAGAACTCTAAATCAAACACGGTTTGTGCTAGCTCTTTGAAACTTGACACAATAAAGTAGTTCCAAGTTCTATCACTATGGCTTGTTTCCTATTGATGTAGCCCTAAGCAGAGACTGGCACAAATCACTTTCATGGAAAGGGGTTGCCAAGCTTCCAAAAATCTATGAGTTTGCTGAAATCTCAGCACACATTTTTTCACCCAATCTGGATGACACTTTCACTTAATGATCAGTACCGCAATTCCACTTGGCTCACCAAATTTCGTTCTAGGTTAAACCGTTTGTTGGCAGTAAGAGTTTTAATTTTTAGGTTTCACTCTGTTTTCTCCTATATGGATACATGTAGTTGGAACTCTAAATCAAACAGGGTTTGTACTAGCTCTTTGAAACTTGACACAATAAAGTAGTTCCAAGTTCTATCTCTATGGTTTATTTCCTATTGATGTAGCCCTAAGCAGAGACTGGCGCAAAACACTTCCATGGAAAGGGGTTGGCAGGCTTCCAAAAATCAACGAGTTTTCTGAAATCTCAGCACACATTTTTTCACCCAATCTTGATGACACTTTCAGGTAATGATCAGTACCCCAATCCCACTTGGCTCACCAAATTTCTTTCTTCTAGTTTAAACCGTTTGCTGGCAAGTAACAGTTTTAATTTTTATGTTTCACTCTGTTTTCTCCTATATGGATACATGTAGTTGGAACTCTAAATCAAACACGGTTTGTGCTAGCTCTTTGAAACTTGACACAATAAAGTAGTTCCAAGTTCTATCTCTATGGTTTGTTTCCTATTGATGTAGCCCTAAGCAGAGACTGGCGCAAATCCCTTCCACAAAAAGGGGTTGGCAAGCTTCCAAAAATCTACGAGTTTGCTGAAATCTCAGCACACATTTTTTCACCCAATCTTGATGACACTTTCAGGAAATGATCAGTACCAAAATCCCACTTGGCTCACCAAATTTCGTTCTTCTAGGTTAAACCGTTCGTTGGCTGTAACAGTTTTAATTTTTAGGTTTCACTCTGTTTTCTCCTATATGGATACATGTAGTTGGAACTCTAAATAAAACATCGTTTGTGCTAGCTCTTTGAAACATGACACAATAAAGTAATTCCAAGTTCTATCTCTATGGTTTGTTTCCTATTGATGTAGCCCTAAGCAGAGACTGGTGCAAATCACTTTCATGGAAATGGGTTGCCAAGCTTCCAAAAAACTACGAGTTTCCTGAAATCTCAGCACACATTTTTTCACCCAATCTTGATGACAATTTCAGGTAATGATCAGTTCCCCAATCCCACTTGGCTCACCAAATTTCGTTCTTCTAGGTTAAACCATTCGTTGGCAGTAACAGTTTTAATTTTTAGATTTCACTTTTTTTTCTCCTATATGGATACATGTAGTTGGAACTCTAAATCAAACACGGTTTGTGCTAGCACTTTGAAAGTTGACACAATAAAGTAATTCCAAGTTCTATCTCTATGGTTTGTTTCCTATTGATGTAGTCCTAAGCAGAGACTGGCGCAAATCACTTTCATGGAAAGGGGTTGCCGAGCTTCCAAAAAACTACGAGTTTCCTGAAATCTCAGCACACATTTTTTCACCCAATCTGAATGACACTTTCAGGAAATGATAAGTACCCGAATCCCACTTGGCTCAACAAATTTCGTTCTTCTAGGTTAAACCGTTCGTTGACTGTAACAGTTTTAATTTTTAGGTTTCACTCTTTTTTCTCCTATATGGATACATGTAGTTGGAACTCTAAATGAAACACGGTTTGTGCTAGCTCTTTGAAACTTGACACAATAAAGTAATTCCAAGTTCTATCTCTATGGTTTGTTTCCTATTGTTGTAGCCCTAAGCAGAGACTGGCACAAATCACTTTCAGGTAAAGGGGTTGCCAAGCTTCCAAAAAACTAAGAGTTTTCTGAATTCTCAGCACACATTTTTTCACCCAATCTTGATGACATTTTCAGGTAATGATCAGTACCCCAATCCCACTTGGCTCATCAAATTTCGTTCTTCTAGGTTAAACCGTTTTTTGGCAGTAACAGTTTTAATTTTTAGGTTTCACTCTGTTTTCTCCTATATGGGTACATGTAGATGGAACTCTACATCAAAGACGGTTGTGCTAGCTCTTTGAAACTTGACACAATGAAGTAGTTCCAAGTTCTATCTCTATGGTTTGTTTCCTATTGATGTAGCACTAAGCAGAGACTGGCGCAAAACACTTTCATGGAGAGGGGTTGGCAAGCTCCCAAAAAACTACGAGTTTCCTGAAATCACAGCACACACTTTTTCACCCAATCTTGATGACACTTTCAGGCAATGATCAGTACCCCAATCCCACTTGGCTCACCAAATTTCGTTCTTCTAGGTTAAACCGTTCGTTGGCAGTAACAGTTTTAATTTTTAGGTTTTACTCTGTTTTCTCCTATATGGATACATGTAGTTGGAACTCTAAATGAAACACGGTTTGTGCTAGCTCTTTGAAACTTGACACAATAAAGTAGTTCCAAGTTCTATCTCTATGGTTTCTTTCCTATTGATGTATCCCTAAGCAGAGACAGGCACAAATCACTTTCATGGAAAGGGGTTGCCAAGCTTCCAAAAAACTAAGAGTTTTCTGAATTCTCAGCACACATTTTTTCACCCAATCTGGATGACACTTTCAGGTAATGATCAGTACCGCAATTCCACTTGGCTCACCAAATTTCGTTCTTCTAGGTTAAACCGTTTGTTGGCAGTAAGAGTTTTAATTTTTAGGTTTCACTCTGTTTTCTCCTATATGGATACATGTAGTTGGAACTCTAAATCAAACAGGGTTTGTACTAGCTCTTTGAAACTTGACACAATAAAGTAGTTCCAAGTTCTATCTCTATGGTTTATTTCCTATTGATGTAGCCCTAAGCAGAGACTGGCGCAAAACACTTCCATGGAAAGGGGTTGGCAGGCTTCCAAAAATCAACGAGTTTTCTGAAATCTCAGCACACATTTTTTCACCCAATCTTGATGACACTTTCAGGTAATGATCAGTACAAAAATCCCACTTGGCTCACCAAATTTCGTTCTTCTAGGTTAAACCGTTCGTTGGCAGTAAGAGATTTAATTTTTAGGTTTCACTCTGTTTTCTCCTATATGGATACATGTAGTTGGAACACTAAATCAAAGACGGTTTGTGCTAGCTCTTTGAAACTTGACACAATAAAGTAGTTCCAAGTTCTATCTCTATGGTTTGTTTCCTATTGATGTAGCCCTAAGCAGAGACTGGCGCAAATCACTTTCATGGAAAGGGGTTGCCAAGCTTCCAAAAAACTACGAGTTTCCTGAAATCACGGCACACATTTTTTCACCCAATCTGGATGACACTTTCAGGTAATGATCAGTACCCCAATCCCACTTGGCTCACCAAATTTCGTTCTTCTAGGTTAAACCGTTCATTGGCAGTAACAGTTTTAATTTTTAGGTTTCACTCTGTTTTTTCCTATATGGATACATGTAGTTGGAACTCTAATACAACACGGTTTGTGCTAGCTCTTTGAAACTTGACACAATAAAGTAGTTCCAAGTTCTATCTCTATGGTTTGTTTCCTATTGATGTAGCCCTAAGCAGAGACTGGCGCAAATCACATCCATGGAAAGGGGTTGGCAAGCTTCCAAAAATCTACGAGTTTCCTGAAATCTCAGCACACATTTTTTCACCCAATCTTGATGACACTTTCAGGTAATGATCAATACCAAAATCCCACTTGGCTCACCAAATTTCGTTCTTCTAGGTTAAACCGTTCGTTGGCAGTAACAGTTTTAATTTTTAGGTTTCACTCTGTTTTCTCCTATATGGGTACATGTAGTTGGAACTCTAAATAAAACACGGTGTGTGCTAGCTCTTTGAAACTTGACACAATAAAGTAGTTCCAAGTTCTATCACTATGGTTTGTTTCCTATTGATGTAGCCCTAAGCAGAGACTGGCGCAAATCACTTTCATGGAAAGGGGTTGCCAAGCTTCCAAAAAACTACGAGTTTCCTGAAATCTCAGCACACATTTTTTCACCCAATCTTGATGACACTTTCAGGTAATGATCAGTACCCCAATCCCACTTGGCTCACCAAATTTCGTTCTTCTAGGTTAAACCGTTCGTTGGCAGTAACAGTTTAAATTTTTAGGTTTCACTCTTTCTTCTCCTATATGGATACATGTAGTTGGAACTCTAAATCAAACACTGTTTGTGCTAGCTCTTTGAAACTTGACACAATAAAGTAATTCCAAGTTCTATCTCTATGGTTTGTTTCCTATTGATGTAGCCCTAAGCAGAGACTGGCCCAAATCACTTTCATTGAAAGGGGTTGCCAAGCTTCCAAAAATCTATGAGTTTGCTGAAATCTCAGCACACATTTTTTCACCCAATCTTGATGACACTTTCTGGTAATGATCAGTACCCCAATCCCACTTGGCTCACCAAATTTCGTTCTTCTAGGTTAAACCGTTCGTTTACAGTAACAGTTTAATTTTTAGGTTTCAATCTGTTTTCTCCTATATGGATACATGTAGTTGGAACTCTAAATGAAACACGGTTTGTGGTAGCTCTTTGAAACTTGACACAATAAAGTAGTTCCAAGTTCTATCTCTATGGTTTCTTTCCTATTGATGTAGCCCTAAGCAGAGACTGGCGCAAATCACTTTCATGGAAAGGGGTTGCCAAGCTTAAAAAAAACTACGAGTTTCCTGAAATGTCAGCACATATTTTTTCACCCAATCTTGATGACACTTTCAGGTAATGATCAGTACCCCAATCCCACTTGGCTCACCAAATTTCGTTCTTCTAGGTTAAACCGTTCGTTGGCAGTAACAGTTTTAATTTTTAGGTTTCACGCTTTTTTCGCCAATATGGATACATGTAGTTGGAACTCTAAATCAAACACGGTTTGTGCTAGCTCTTTGAAACTTGACACAATAAAGTAGTTCCACGTTCTATCTCTATGGATTGTTTCCTATTGATGTAGCCCTAAGCATAGGCTGGCGCAAATCACTTTCATGGAAAGGGGTTTCCAAGCTTCTAAAAAACTACGAGTTTCATGAAATGTCAGCACACATTTTTTCACCCAATCTTGATGACACTTTCAGGTAATGATCAGTACCCCAATCCCACTTGGCTCACCAAATTTCGTTCTTCTAGGTTAAACCGTTCGTTGGCAGTAGCAGTTTTAATTTTTAGGTTTCACTCTGTTTTCTCCTATATGGGTACATGTAGATGGAATTCTAAATCAAAAACGGTAGTGCTAGCTCTTTGAAACTTGACACAATAAAATAGTTCCAAGTTCTATCTCTATGGTTTGTTTCCTATTGATGTAGCCCTAAGCAGAGACTGGCGCAAAACACTTTCATGGAAAGGGGTTGGCAAGCTTCCAAAAAACTACGAGTTTCCTGAAATCACAGCACACACTTTTTCACCCAATCTTGATGACACTTTCAGGCAATGATCAGTACCCAAATCCCACTTGGCTCACCAAATTTCGTTCTTCTAGGTTAAACGGTTCGTTGGCAGTAACAGTTTTAATTATTAGGTTTCACTCTGTTTTTCCTATATGGGTACATGTAATTAGAACTCTAAATCAAACACGGTTTGTGCTAGCTCTTTGAAACTTGACACAATAAAGTGGTTCCAAGTTCTATCACTATGGCTTGTTTCCTATTGATGTAGCCCTAAGCAGAGACTGGCACAAATCACTTTCATGGAAAGGGGTTGCCAAGCTTCCAAAAATCTATGAGTTTGCTGAAATCTCAGCACACATTTTTTCACCCAATCTTGATGACACTTTCTGGTAATGATCAGTACCCCAATCCCACTTGGCTCACCAAATTTCATTCTTCTAGGTTAAACCGTTCGTTGGCAGTAACAGTTTTAATTTTTAGGTTTCACTCTGTTTTCTCCTATATGGATACATGTAGTTGGAACTCTAAATCAAACACGGTTTGTGCTAGCTCTTTGAAACATGACACAATAAAGTAGTTCAAAGTTATATCTCTATGGTTTGTTTCCTATTGATGTAGCCCTAAGCAGAGACTGGCGCAAATCACTTTCATGGAAAGAGGTTGAGAACTTCCAAAAAACTACGAGTTTCCTGAAATATCAGCACATGTTTTTTCACCCAATCTGGATGACACTTTCAGGTAATGATCAGTACCCCAATCCCACTTGGCTCACCAAATTTCTTTCTTCTAGTTTAAACCGTTCGCTGGCAAGTAACAGTTTTAATTTTTATGTTTCACTCTGTTTTTCCTATATGGATACATGTAGTTGGAACTCTAAATCAAACACGGTTTGTGCTAGCTCTTTGAAACTTGACACAATAAAGTAGTTCCAAGTTCTATCTCTATGGTTTGTTTCCTATTGATGTAGCCCTAAGCAGAGACTGGCGCAAATCCCTTCCACAAAAAGGGGTTGGCAAGCTTCCAAAAATCTACGAGTTTGCTGAAATCTCAGCACACATTTTTTCACCCAATCTTGATGACACTTTCAGGAAATGATCAGTACCAAAATCCCACTTGGCTCACCAAATTTCGTTCTTCTAGGTTAAACCGTTCGTTGGCTGTAACAGTTTTAATTTTTAGGTTTCACTCTGTTTTCTCCTATATGGACACATGTAGTTGGAACTCTAAATAAAACATGGTTTGTGCTAGCTCTTTGAAACATGACACAATAAAGTAATTCCAAGTTCTATCTCTATGGTTTGTTTCCTATTGATGTAGCCCTAAGCAGAGACTGGTGCAAATCACTTTCATGGAAATGTGTTGCCAAGCTTCCAAAAAACTACGAGTTTCCTGAAATCTCAGCACACATTTTTTCACCCAATCTTGATGACAATTTCAGGTAATGATCAGTTCCCCAATCCCACTTGGCTCACCAAATTTCGTTCTTCTAGGTTAAACCGTTCGTTGGCAGTAACAGTTTTAATTTTTAGGTTTCACTTTTTTTTCTCCTATATGGATACATGTAGTTGGAACTCTAAATCAAACACGGTTTGTGCTAGCTCTTTGAAACTTGACAATATAAAGTAGTTCCAAGTTCTATCTCTATGGTTTGTTTTCTATTGATGTAGCCCTAAGCGGACACTGGCGCAAATCACTTTCATGGAAAGGGGTTGCCGAGCTTCCAAAAAACTACGAGTTTCCTGAAATCTCAGCACACATTTTTTCACCCAATCTGAATGACACTTTCAGGTAATGATCAGAACCGCAATCCCACTTGGCTCACCATATTTCGTTCTTCTAGTTTAAACCATTCGTTGGCAGTAAGAGTATTTATTTTTATGTTTCACGCTGGTTTTTCCTATATGGATACATGTATTTGGAACTCTAAATAAAACACGGTTTGTGCTAGCTCTTTGAAACTTGACACAATAAAGTAATTCCAAGTTACATCTCTATGCTTTGTTTCCTATTGATGTAGCCCTAAGCAGCGACCGGCGCAAATCACTTTCATGGAAAGGGGTTGCCAAGCTTCCAAAAAACTACGAGTTTCCTGAAATCTCAGCACACATGTTTTCACCCAATCTTGATGACACTTTCAGGTAATGATCAGTACCCGAATCCCACTTGGTTCACCAAATTTCGTTTTTCTAGGTTAAACCGTTCGTTGGCAGTAACAGTTTTAATTTTTATGTTTCACTCTGTTTTCTCCTATATGGATACATATAGTTGGAACTCTAAATCTAACACGGTTTGTGCTAGCTCTTTGAAACTTGACAATATAAAGTAGTTCAAAGTTCTATCTCTATGGTTTGTTTCCTATTGATGTAGCCCTAAGCAGAGACTGGCGTAAATCACTTACATGGAAAGGGGTTACCAACCATCCAAAAAACTACGAGTTTCCTGAAATCTCAGCACACATTTTTTCACCCAATCTGGATGACACATTCAGGTAGTGATCAGTACCCCAATCCCACTTGGCTCACCAAATTTCGTTCTTCTAGGTTAAACCGTTCGTTGGCAGTAAGAGTTTTAATTTTTTATTTTCAATATATATTCTTCTATATGGATACATGTAGTTGGGACTCTAAATCAAACACAGTTTGTGCTAGCTCTTTGAAATTTGACACAATAAAGTAGTTCCAAGTTCTATCTCTATGGTTTGTTTCCTATTGATGTAGCCATAAGCAGAGACTGGCGCAAATCACTTTCATGGAAAGGGGTTGCCAAGCTTCCAAAAAACTACGAGTTTCCTGATATCTCAGCACACATTTTTTCACCCAATCTGGATGACACTTTCAGGTAGTGATCAGTACCCGAATCCCACTGGCTCACCAAATTACGTTCTTCTAGGTTAAACCGTTCGTTGGCAGTAAGAGTTTTAATTTTTAATTTTCACTGTTTTCTCCTATATGGATACATGTAGTTGGGACTCTAAGTCAAACACGGTTTCTGCTAGCTCTTTGAAACTTGACACAATAAAGTAGTTCCAAGTTCTATCTCTATGGTTTGTTTCCTATTGATGAAGCCCTAAGTAGAGACTGGCGCAAATCACTTTCATGGAAAGGGGTTGCCAAGCTTCCAAAAAAATACGAGTTTCCTGAAATCTCAGCACACATATTTTCACCCAATCTGGATGACACTTTCAGATAGTGATCAGTACCCCAATCCCACTTGGCTCACCAAATTTCGTTCTTCTAGGTTAAACCGTTCGTTGGCAGTAATAGTTTTAAATTTTAGGTTTCACTCTGTTTTCTCCTATATGGATACATGTAGTTGGAACTCTAAATCTAACACGGTTTGTGCTAGCTCTTTGAAACTTGACACAATAAAGTAGGTCCAAGTTCCATCTCTATGGTTTGTTTCCTATTGATCTATCCCTAAGCAGAGACTTACGCAAATCACTTTCAAGAAAAGGGGTTGCCAAGCTTCCAAAAATTACGAGTTTTTTAAAATCTCAGCACACATTTTTTCACCCAATCTAGATGACACTTTCAAGTAATGATCAGTACCCCAATCCCTCTTGACTCACCAAATTTCGTTCTTCTAGGTTAAACCGTTCGTTGGCTGTAACAGTTTGACTTTTTAGGTTTCACTCTGTTTTCTCCTATATGGATACATGTAGTTGCAACTCTAAATCAAACACGGTTTGTGCTAGCTCTTTGAAACTTGACACAATAAAGTAGTTCCAAGTTCTATCTCTATGGTTTGTTTCCTATTGATGCAGCCCTTAGCAGAGACTGGCGCAAATCACTTTCATGGAAAGGGGTTGCCAAGCTTCCAAAGACTACGAGTTTCCTGAAATCTCAGCACACATTTATGCACCCAATCTTGATGACACTTTCAGGTAATGATCAGTACCCCAATCCCACTTGGCTCACCAAATTTCGTTCTTCTAGGTTAAACCGTTCGTTGGCAGTAACAGTTTTAATTTTTAGGTTACACTCTGTTTTCTTCTATATGGATACATGAAGTTGGAACTCTAAATCAAAGACGGTTTGTGCTAGCTCTTTGAAACTTGACACAATAAATAGTTCCAAGTTCTATCTCTATGGTTTGTTTCCTATTGATGTAGCCCTAAGCAGAGACTGGTGCAAATCACTTTCATGGTAAGGGGTTGGGGGGCTTCCAAAAAACTACGAGTTTTCTGTAATCTCAGCACACATTTTTCACCCAAACTTGATGGCACTTTCAGGTAATGATCAGTACCCCAATCCCACTTGGCTCACCAAATTTCGTTATTCTAGGTTAAACCATTCATTGGCTGTAACAGTTTTAATTTTTAGGTTTCACTCTGTTTTCTCCTTTATGGATGCATGTAGTTGGAACTCTAAATCAAAGACGGTTTGTGCTAGCTCTTTGAAACTTGACACAATAAAGTAGTTCCAAGTTCTATCTCTATGGATTGTTTCCTATTGATGTAGCCCTAAGCATAGACTGGCGCAAATCACTTTCATGGAAAGGGGTTGCCAAGCTTCCAAAACACTACGAGTTTCCTGAAATCTCAGCACACATTTTTTCACCCAATCTGGATGACATTTTCAGGTAATGATCAGTACCCCAATCCCACTTTTCTCACCAAATTTTGTTCTTCTAGGTTAAACCGTTCGATGGCAGAAACAGTTTTAATTTTTAATTTTCACTCTGTTTTCTCCTATATGGATACATGTAGTTGGGACTCTAAATCAAACACGGTTTGTGCTAGCTCTATGAAACATGACACAATAAAGTAGTTCCAAGTTCTATCTCTATGGTTTGTTTCCTATTGATGTAGCCCTTAGCAGAGATTGGCACAAATCATTTTCATGGAAAGCGGTTGCCAAGCTTCCAAAAAACTATGAGTTTCCTGAAATCTCAGCACACATTTTTTCACCCAATCTGGATGACACTTTCAGGTACTGATCAGTACCCCAATCCCACTTGACTCACCAAATTTCATTCTTCTAGGTAAAACCGTTCGTTGTCAGTAACAGTTTTAATTTTTAGGTTTCACTCTGTTTTCTCCTATATGGATAAATGTAGTTGGAACTCTAAATCTAACACGGTTTGTGCGAGATCTTTGAAACTTGACAATATAAAGTAGTTCCAAGTTCTATCTCTATGGTTTGTGTCCTATTGATGTAGCCCTAAGCAGAGACTGGCGCAAATCACTTTCGTGGAAAGGGGTTGCCAAGCTTCCAAAAAACTACGAGTTTCCTGAAATCTCAGCACACATTTTTTCACCCAATCTGGATGACACTTTCAGGTAGTGATCAGTACCCGAATCCCACTGGCTCACCAAATTACGTTCTTCTAGGTTAAACCTTTCGTTGGCAGTAAGAGTTTTAATTTTAATTTTCACTATGTTTTCTCCTATATGGATACATGTAGTTGGGACTCTAAGTCAAACACGGTTTCTGCTAGCTCTTTGAAACTTGACACAATAAAGTAGTTCCAAGTTCTATCTCTATGGTTTGTTTCCTATTGATGCAGCCCTAAGTAGATACTGGCGCAAATCACTTTCATGGAAAGGGGTTGCCAAGCTTCCAAAAAAATACGAGTTTCCTGAAATCTCAGCACACATATTTTCACCCAATCTGGATGACACTTTCAGGTAGAGATCAGTACCCCAATCCCACTTGGCTCACCAAATTTCGTTCTTCTAGGTTAAACCGTTCGTTGGCAGTAAGAGTTTTAATTTTTAATTTTCAATATATTTTCTTCTATATGGATACATGTAGTTGGGACTCTAAATCAAACACGGTTTGTGCTAGCTCTTTGAAACTTGACACAATAAAGTAGTTCCAAGTTCTATCTCTATGGTTTGCTCCTATTGATGTAGCCCTTAGCAGAGACTGGCACAAATCACTTTCATGGAAAGGTGTTGCCAAGCTTCCAAAAATCTACGAGTTTCCTGAAATCTCAGCACACATTTTTTCACCCAATCTTGATGACACTTTCAGGTAATGATCAATACCAAAATCCCACTTGGCTCACCAAATTTCGTTCTTCTAGGTTAAACCGTTCGTTGGCAGTAATAGTTTTAATTTTTAGGTTTCACTCTGTTTTCTCCTATATGGATACATGTAGTTGGAACTCTAAATCTAACACGGTTTGTGCTAGCTCTTTGAAACTTGACACAATAAAGTAGGTCCATGTTCCATCTCTATGGTTTGTTTCCTATTGACCTATCCCTAAGCAGAGACTTACGCAAATCACTTTCATGGAAAGGGGTTGCCAAGCCTCCAAAAATTACGAGTTTTTTAAAATCTCAGCACACATTTTTTCACCCAATCTAGATGACACTTTCAAGTAATGATCAGTACCCCAATCCCTCTTGACTCACCAAATTTCGTTCTTCTAGGTTAAACCGTTCGTTGGCAGTAACAGTTTGACTTTTTAGGTTTCACTCTGTTTTCTCCTATATGGATACATGTAGTTGGAACTCTAAATCAAACACGGTTTGTGCTAGCTCTTTGAAACTTGACACAATAAAGTAGTTCCAAGTTCTATCTCTATGGTTTGTTTCCTATTGATGCAGCCCTTAGCAGAGACTGGCGCAAATCACTTTCATGGAAAGGGGTTGCCAAGCTTCCAAAGACTACGAGTTTCCTGAAATCTCAGCACACATTTTTTCAACCAATCTGGATGACACTTTCAGGTAATGATCAGTACCCCAATCCCACTTGGCTCACCAAATTTCTTTCTTCTAGGTTAAACCGTTCGTTGGCAGTAACAGTTTTAATTTTTAGGTTTCACTCTGTTTTCTTCTATATGGATACATTAAGTTGGAACTCTAAATCAAAGACGGTTTGTGCTAGCTCTTTGAAACTTGACACAATAAATAGTTCCAAGTTCTATCTCTATGGTTTGTTTCCTATTGATGTAGCCCTAAGCAGAGACTGGTGCAAATCACTTTCATGGAAAGGGGTTGGGGGGCTTCCAAAAAACTACGAGTTTTCTGAAATCTCAGCACACATTTTTCACCCAAACTTGATGGCACTTTCAGGTAATGATCAGTACCCCAATCCCACTTGGCTCACCAAATTTCGTTATTCTAGGTTAATCCATTCATTGGCAGTAACAGTTTTAATTTTTAGGTTTCACTCTGTTTTCTCCTTTATGGATGCATGTAGTTGGAACTCTAAATCAAAGACGGTTTGTGCTAGCTCTTTGAAACTTGACACAATAAAGTAGTTCCAAGTTCTATCTCTATGGATTGTTTCCTATTGATGTAGCCCTAAGCATAGACTGGCGCAAATCACTTTCATGGAAAGGGGTTGCCAAGCTTCCAAAACACTACGAGTTTAGAGAAATCTCAGCACACATTTTTTCACCCAATCTGGATGACATTTTCAGGTAATGATCAGTACCCCAATCCCACTTTTCTCACCAAATTTCGTTCTTCTAGGTTAAACCGTTCGATGGCAGAAACAGTTTTAATTTTTAGGTTTCACTCTGTTTTCTCCTATATGGATACATGTAGTTGGGACTCTAAATCAAACACGGTTTGTGCCAGCTCTATGAAACATGACACAATAAAGTAGTTCCAAGTTCTATCTCTATGGTTTGTTTCCTATTGATGTAGCCCTTAGCAGAGATTGGCACAAATCATTTTCATGGAAAGCGGTTGCCAAGCTTCCAAAAAACTATGAGTTTCCTGAAATCTCAGCACACATTTTTTCACCCAATCTGGATGACACTTTCAGGTACTGATCATTACCCCAATCCCACTTGACTCACCAAATTTCATTCTTCTAGGTAAAACCGTTCGTTGGCAGTAACAGTTTTAATTTTTAGGTTTCACTCTGTTTTCTCCCATATGGATAAAAGTAGTTGGAACTCTAAATCTAACACGGTTTGTTCGAGATCTTTGAAACTTGACAATATAAAGTAGTTCCAAGTTCTATCTCTATGGTTTGTTTCCTATTGATGTAGCCCTAAGCAGAGACTGGCGCAAATCACTTTCATGGAAAGGGGTTGCCAAACTTCCAAAAAACTACGAGTTTTCTGAAATCTCAGTACACATTTTTTCACCCAATCTTGATGGCACTTTCAGGTAATGATCAGTACCCCAATCCCACTTGGCTCACCACATTTCGTAATTCTAGATTAAACCATTCGTTGGCAGTAACAGTTTTAATTTTTAAGTTTCACTAGGTTTTCTCCTATATGGATACATGTAGTTGGGACTCTAAATCAAACACGGTTTGCGCTAGCTCTTTGAAACTTGACACAATAAAGTAGTTCCAAGTTGTATCTCTATGGCTTGTTTCCAATTGATGTAGCCCTTAGCAGAGACTTGCACATATCACTTTAATGGAAAGGGGTTGCCAAGCTTACAAAAAACTACGAGTTTCCTGAAATCTCAGCACACATTTTTTCACCCAATCTGGATGACAATTTCAGGTAATGATCAGTACCCCAATCCCTCTTGGCTCACTAAATTTCGTTCTTCTAGATTAAACCGTTCGTTGGCAGTAACAGTTTTAATTTTTAGCTTTCACTCTGTTTTCTCCTATATGGATTCATGTAGGTGGAACTCTAAATCAAAGATGGTTTGTGCTAGCTCTTTGAAACTTGACATAATAAAGTAGTTCCAAGTTCTATCTCTATGGTTGTTTCCTATTGATGTAGCCCTAAGCTGAGACTGGCGCAAAACACTTTCATGGAAAGGGGTTGCCAAGCTTCCAAAAAACTACGAGTTTCCTGAAATCTCAGCAAACATTTTTTCACCCAATCTTGATAACACTTTCAGGTAATGATCAGGACCCGAATCCCACTTGGCTCACCAAATTTCATTCTTCTAGGTTAAACCGTTCGTTGGCAGTAACAGTTTTAATTTTTAGGTTTCACTCTGTTTTCTCCTATATGGGTGCATGTATTTGGAACTCTATATCAAAGACAGTTTGTGCTAGCTCTTTGAAACTTGACACAATAAAGTAGTTCCAAGTTCTATCTCTATGGTGTGTTTCCTATTGTTGTAGCCCTAAGCAGAGACTGGCGCAAATCACTTTCATGGAAAGGGGTTGCCAAGCTTCCAAAAAACTACGAGTTTCCTGAAATCTCAGCACACATTTTTTCACCCAATCTTGAAGACACTTTCAGGTAATGATCAGTTCCCCAATCCCACTTGGCACACCAAATTTCGTCCTTCTAGGTTAAACTGTTCGTTGGCAGTAACAGTTTTAATTTTTAGGTTTCACTCTGTTTTCTCCTATATGGATGCATGTAGTTGGAAATCTAAATCAAAGACTGTTTGTGCTAGCTCTTTGAAACTCTACATAATAAAGTAGTTCCAAGTTCTATCTCTATGGTTGTTTCCTGTTGATGTAGCCCTAAGCAGAGACTGGCGCAAATCACTTTAAAGGAAAGGGGTTGCCAAGCTTCCAAAAAACTACGAGTTTCCTGAAATCTCAGCAAACATTTTTTCACCCAATCTTGATGACACTTTCAGGTAATGATCAGTACCCTATCCCACATGGCTCACCAAATTTTATTCTTCTAGATTAAACCGTTCGTTGGCAGTAACAGTTTTAATTTTTAGGTTTCACTCTGTTTTCTCCTATATGGGTGCATGTAGTTGGAACTCTAAATCAAACTCGGTTTGTGGTAGCTCTTTGTAACTAGACACAATAAAGTAGTTCCAAGTTATATCTCTATGGTTTGTTTCCTATTGATGTAGCCCTAAGCAGAGACTGGTGCAAATCACTTTCCTGGAAAGGGGTTGCCAACCTTCCAAAAAACTACGAGTTTCCTGAAATCTCAGCACACATTTTTTCACCCAGCCTTGATGACACTTTCATGTAATGATCAGTACCCCAATCCCACTTGGCACACCAAATTTCGTTCTTCTAGGTTAAAGCGTTTGTTGGCAGTAACAGTTTAAATTTTTAGGTTTCACTCTGTTTTCTCCTATATGGATACATGTACCTGGAACTCAAAATCAAACACGGGTTTTGCTAGCTCTTTGAAACTTGACACAATAAAGTAGTTCCAAGTTCCATATCTATGGTTTGTTTCCTATTGATGTAGCCCTTAGCAGAGACTGGCGCAAATCACTTTCATGGAAAGGGGTTGCCAAGCTTCCAAAAAATTACGAGTTTCCTGAAATCTCAGCACACATTTTTTCAAACAATCTTGATGACACTTTCAGGTAATGATCAGTACCCTAATCCCGTTGGCTCACCAAATTTAGTTCTTCTAGGTTAAACCGTTCGTTGGCAGTAACAGTTTTAATTTTTAGTTTTCACTCTGTTTTCTCCTATATGGATACATGTAGTTGGAACTCTAAATCAAACACGGTTTGTGCTAGCTCTTTGAAACTTGACACAATAAAGTAGTTCCAAGTTCTATCTCTATGGTTTATTTCCTATTGATGTAGCCCTAAGCAGAGACTGGTGCAAATCACTTTAGTGGAAAGGGGTTGCCAAGCTTCCAAAAAACTACAAGTTTCCTGAAATCTCAGCACACATTTTTGAACCCAATCTGGATGACACTTTCAGGTAGTGATCAGTACCCCGATCCCACTTGGCTCACCAAATTTCGTTCTTCTAGGTTAAACCGTTCGTTGACAGTAACAGTTTTAATTTTTAGGTTTCAATCTGTTTTCTCCAATATGGATACATGTAGTTGGGACTCTAAATCAAACACGGTTTGTGCTAGCTCTTTGAAACTTGACACAATAAAGTAGTTCCAAGTTATATCTCTATGGTTTGTTTCCTATTGTTGTAGCCCTTAGCAGAGACTGGCGCAAATCTCTTTCATGGAAAGGGGTTGCCAAGCTTCCAAAAAACTACGAGTTTCCTGAAATCTCAGAACACATTTTATTCAACCAAACTGGATGACACTTTCAGGTAGTGATCAGTACCCCAATCCCACTTGGCTCACCAAATTTCGGTCTTCTAGGTTAAACCGTTCGTTGGCAGTAACCGTTTTAAAATTAATTTTCACTATATTTTCTCCTATATGGATACATGTAGTTGGGACTCTTAATCAAACATGGTTTGTACTAGCTCTTTGAAACTTGACACAATAAAGTAGGTCCAAGTTCTGTCTCGATGGTTTGTTTCCTATTGATGTAGCCCTTAGCAGAGACCGGCGCAAATCACTTCTATGGAAAGGGGTTGCCAAGCTTCCAAAAAACTACGAGTTTCCTGAAATCTCAGCACACATTTTTTCACCCAATCTTGATGACATTTTCAGGTAATGATCAGTACCCCAATCCCACTTGGCTCACCCAATTTCGTTCTTCTAGGTTAAACCGTTCATTGGCAGTAACAGTTTTAATTTTTAGGTTTCACTCTATTTTCTCCTATATGGATACATGTAGGTGGAACTCTAAATCAAACACGGTTTGTGCTAGCTCTTTGAAACTTGACACAATAAAGTAGTTCCAAGTTCTATCTCTATGGTTTGTTTCCTATTGATGTAGCCCTAAGCAGAGACTGGCGCAAATCACTTTCATGGAAAGGGGTTGCCAAGCTTCCAAAAATCTACGAGTTTCCTGAAATCTCAGCACACATTTTTTCACCCAATCTTGATGACATTTTCAGGTAATGATCAGTACCCCAATCCCACTTGGCTCACCAAATTTCGTTCTTCTAGGTTAAACCGTTCGTTGGCAGTAACAGTTTTAATTTTTAGGTTTCACTCTGTTTTCTCCTATATGTATACATGTATTTGGAACTCTAAATCAAACACGGTTTGTGATAGCTCTTTGAAACTTGACACAATAAAGTAGTTCCAAGTTCTATATCTATGGTTTGTTTCCTATTGATATAGCCCTAAGCAGAGACTGGCGCAAATTACTTTAAAGGAAAGGGGTTGCCAAGATTCCAAAAAACTACGAGTTTCCTGAAATCTTAGCACACATTTTTTTACCCAATCTGGATGACACTTTCAGGTAGTGATCAGTACCAAGATCCCACTTGGTTCAAAAAATTTCATTCTTCTAGATTAAACCGCTCGTTGGGAGTAACAGTTTTAATTTTTAGTTTTCACTCTGTTTTCTGCTATATGGATATGTAGTTGGAACTTGAAATCAAACACGGTTTGTGCTAGCTCTTTGAAACTTGACACACTAAAGTAGTTCCAAGTTCTATCACTATGGTTTGTTTACTATTGATGAAGCCCTAAGCAGAGACTGGCGCAAATCACTTTCATGGAAATTGGTTGCCAAGCTTCCAAAAAACTATGAGTTTCCTGAAATCTCAGCACACATTTTTTCATCCAATCTGGATGACACTTTCAGGTAATGATCAGAACCCCAATCCCACTTGGCTCACCAAATTTCGTTCTTCTAGGTTAAGGCGTTCGTTGGCCGTAACAGTTTTAATTTTTAGATTTCACTCTGTTTTCTCCTATATGGATACATGTAGGTGGAACTCTAAATCAAAGACGGTTTGTGATAGCTCTTTGAAACTTGACACAATAAAGTAGTTCCAAGTTCCATCACTATGGTTTGTTTCCTATTGATGTAGCCCTTAGCAGAGACTGGCGCAAATCACTTTCACGGAAAGGGGTTGCCAAGCTTCCAAAAAACTACGAGTTTCCTGAAATCTCAGCACACATTTTTTCACCCAATCTGGATGACAATTTTAGGTAATGATAAGTACCCCAATCCCACTTGGCTCACCAAATTTCGTTCTTCTAGGTTAAACCATTCGTTGGCAGTAACAGTTTTAATTTTTAGGTTTCACTCTGTTTTCTCCTATATGGATACATGCAGTTGGAACTCGAAATCAAACACGGTTTGTGCTAGCTCTTTGAAACTTGACACAATAAAATAGTTCTAAGTTATATCTCCATGGTTTGTTTCCTATTGATGTAGCCCTAAGCAGAGACTGGCACAAATCACTTTAATGGAAAGGGGTTGCCAAGCTTCCCAAAACTACGAGTTTCCTGAAATCTCAGCACACATTTTTTCACCCAATCTTGATGACACTTTCAGGTAATGATCAGTACCCCAATCCCACTTGGCTCACCAAATTTCGTTCTTCTAGGTTAAACTGTTCGTTGGAAGTAACAGTTTTAATTTTTAGGTTTCACTCTGTTTTCTCCTATATGTATACATGTAGTTGGAACTCTAAATCAAACACGGTTTGTGCTAGCTCTTTGAAACTTGCCACAATAAAGTAGTTCCAAGTTCTATCTCTATGGTTTATTTCTTATTGATGTAGCCCTAAGCAGATACTGGCGCAAATCACTTTCGTGGAAAGGGGTTGCCAAGCTTCAAAAAAACTACGAGTTTCCTGAAATCTCAGCACACATTTTTTCACCCAATCTGGATGACACTTTCAGGTAGTGATCAGTACACCAATCCCACTTGGCTCACCAAATTTTGTTCTTCTAGGTTAAACCGTTCGTTGGCAGTAACAGTTTTAATTTTTAATTTTCACTATGTTTTCTCCTATATGGATACATGTAGTTGGAACTCTAAATCAAACACGGTTCGTGCTAGCTCTTTGAAACTTGACACAATAAAGTAGTTCCAAGTTCTATCTCTATGGTTTTTTCCTATTGATGTAGCCATTAGCAGAGACTGGCGCAAGTCACTTTAATGGAAAGGGGTTGTCAAGCTTCCAAAAAACTACATGTTTCATGAAATCTCAGCACACATTTTTTCATCCCAATCTTGATGACACTTTCAGGTAATGATCAGTACCCCAATCCCACTTGGCTCACCAAATTTCATTATTCTAGATTAATCCGCTCGTTGGGAGTAACAGTTTTAATTTTTAGTTTTCTCTCTGTTTACTCCTATATGGATATATGTTGTTGGAACTCGAAATCAAACACGGTATGTGCTAGCTCTTTGAAACTTGACACCATAAAGTAGTTCCAAGTTCTATCACTATGGTTTGTTTACTATTGATGAAGCCCTAAGCAGAGACTGGCGCAAATCACTTTCATGGAAATTGGTTGCCAAGCTTCCAAAAAACTATGAGTTTCCTGAAATCTCAACACACATTTTTTCATCCAATCTGGATGACACTTTCAGGTAATAATCAGTACCCCAATCCCACTTGGCTCACCAAATTTCGTTCTTCTACGTTAAACCGTTCGTTGGCAGTAACAGTTTTAATTTTTAGGTTTCACTTTTTTCTCCTATATGGATACATGTAGGTGGAACTCTAAATCAAACACGGTTCGTGCTAGCTCTTTGAAACTTGACACAATAAAGTAGTTCCAAGTTCTATCTCTATGGTTTATTTCCTATTGATGTTGCCCTAAGCAGAGACTAGCGCAAATCAATTTCATGGAAAGGGGTTGCCAAGCTACCAAAAAACTACGAGTTTCCTGAAATCTCAGCACACATTTTTTCAGCCAAACTTGATGACACTTTCAGGTAATGATCAGTACCCCAATCCCACTTGGCTCACCCAATTTCGTTCTTTTAGGTTAAACCGTTCATTGGCAGTAACAGTTTTAATTTTTAGGTTTCACTCTGTTTTCTCCTATATGGGTACATGTATGTGGAACTCTAAATCAAAGACGGTTTGTGATAGCTCTTTGAAACTTGACACAATAAAGTAGTTCCAAGTTCCATCTCTATGGTTTGTTTCCTATTGATGTAGCCCTTAGCAGAGACTGGCGCAAATCACTTTCATGGAAAGGTGTTGCCAAGCTTCCAAAAAACTACGAGTTTCCTGAAATCTCAGCACACATTTTTTCACCCAATCTGGATGACAATTTTAGGTAATGATCAGTACCCCAATCCCACTTGGCTCACCAAATTTTATTCTTCTAGGTTAAACCGTTCGTTGGCAGTAACAGTTTTAATTTTTAGGTTTCACTCTGTTTTCTCCTATATGGATACATGTATTTGGAACTCGAAATCAAACACGGTTTGTGCTAGCTCTTTGAAACTTGACACAATAAAGTAGTTCCAAGTTCTATAACTATGGTTTGTTTACTATTGATGTAGCCCTAAGCAGAGACTGGCGCAAATCACTTTCGTGGAAAGGGGTTGCCAAGCTTCCAAAAAACTAGGAGTTTCCTGAAATCTCAGCACACATTTTTTCATCCAATCTGGATGACACTTTCAGGTAATGATCAGTACCCAAATCCCACTTGGCTCACCAAATTTCGTTTTTCTAGGTTAAACCGTTCGTTGGCAGTAACAGTTTTAATTTTTAGGTTTCACTTTTTTCTCCTATATGGATACATGTAGGTGGAACTCTAAATCAAACACGGTTCGTGCTAGCTCTTTGAAACTTGACACAATAAAGTAGTTCCAAGTTCTATCTCTATGGTTTATTTCCTATTGATGTTGCCCTAAGCAGAGACTAGCGCAAATCAATTTCATGGAAAGGGGTTGCCAAGCTACCAAAAAACTACGACTTTCCTGAAATCTCAGCACACATTTTTTCAGCCAAACTTGATGACACTTTCAGGTAATGATCAGTACCCCAATCCCACTTGGCTCACCCAATTTCGTTCTTTTAGGTTAAACCGTTCATTGGCAGTAACAGTTTTAATTTTTAGGTTTCACTCTGTTTTCTCCTATATGGGTACATGTATGTGGAACTCTAAATCAAAGACGGTTTGTGATAGCTCTTTGAAACTTGACACAATAAAGTAGTTCCAAGTTCCATCTCTATGGTTTGTTTCCTATTGATGTAGCCCTTAGCAGAGACTGGCGCAAATCACTTTCATGGAAAGGGGTTGCCAAGCTTCCAAAAAACTACGAGTTTCCTGAAATCTCAGCACACATTTTTTCACCCAATCTGGATGACACTTTCAGGTAATAATCAGTACCCCAATCCCACTTGGCTCACCAAATTTCATTATTCTAGATTAATCCGCTCGTTGGGAGTAACAGTTTTAATTTTTAGTTTTCTCTCTGTTTACTCCTATATGGATATATGTTGTTGGAACTCGAAATCAAACACGGTATGTGCTAGCTCTTTGAAACTTGACACCATAAAGTAGTTCCAAGTTCTATCACTATGGTTTGTTTACTATTGATGAAGCCCTAAGCAGAGACTGGCGCAAATCACTTTCATGGAAATGGGTTGCCAAGCTTCCAAAAAACTATGAGTTTCCAGAAATCTCAGCACACATTTTTTCATCCAATCTGGATGACACTTTCAGGTAATAATCAGTACCCCAATCCCACTTGGCTCACCAAATTTCGTTCTTCTAGGTTAAACCGTTCGTTGGCAGTAACAGTTTTAATTTTTAAGTTTCACTCTGTTTTCTCCTATATGAATACATGTAGTTGGAACTCTAAATCAAACATGGTTTGTGCTAGCTCTTTTAAACTTGACAAAATATAGTAGATCCAAGTTCTTTCTCTATGGTTTATTTCCTATTGATGTAGCCCTAAGCAGAAACTGGCGCAAATCACTTTCATGGAAAGGGGTTGCCAAGCTACCAAAAAACTACGAGTTTCCTGAAATATCAGCACACATTTTTCCAACCAAACTTGATGACACTTTCAGGTAATGATCCGTACCCCAATCCCACTTGGCTCACCCAATTTCGTTCTTCTAGTTTAAACCGTTCGTTGGCAGTAACATTTTTAATTTTTAGGTTTCACTCTGTTTTCTCCTATATGGATACATGTAGTTGGAACTCTAAATCAAACACGGTTTGTGCTAGCTCTTTGAAACTTGACACAATAATAGTTCCAAGTTCTATCTCTATGGTTTATTTCCTATTAATGTAGCCCTAAGCAGAGACTGGCGCAAATCACTTTCATGGAAAGGGGTTGCCAAGCTACCAAAAAACTACGAGTTTCCTGAAATCTCAGCACACATTTTTTCAACCAAACTTGATGACACTTTCAGGTAATAATCAGTACCCCAATCCCACTTGGCTCACCAAATTTCATTCTTCTAGATTAATCCTCTCGTTGGGAGTAACAGTTTTATTTTTTAGATTTCTCTCTGTTTTCTCCAATATGGATATATGTTGTTGGAACTCGAAATCAAACACGGTATGTGCTACCTCTTTGAAACTTGACATAATAAAGTAGTTCCAAGTTCTATCTCTATGGTTTATTTCCTATTAATGTAGCCCTAAGCAGAGACTGGCGCAAATCACTTTAATGGAAAAGGGTTGCCAAGCTTCCAAAAAACTACGAGTTTCCTGAAATCTCAGCACACATTTTTTCACCCAATCTGGATGACACTTTCAGGTAATGATCAGTACCCCAATCCCACTTGGCTCACCAAATTTCGTTATTCTAATTTAAACCATTCATTGGCAGTAACAGTTTTAATTTTTAGGTTTCACTCTGTTTTCTCCTATATGGATACATGTAGATGGAACTCTAAATCAAAGACGGTTTGTGCTAGCTCTTTCAAACTTGACACAATAAAGTAGTTCCAAGTTCTTTCTCGATGGTTTGTTTCCTATTGATGTAGCCCTAAGCAGATACTGGCGCAAATCACTTTCGTGGAAAGGGGTTGCGAAGCTTCCAAAAAACTACGAGTTTCCTGAAATCTCAGCACACATTTTTTCACCCAATCTGGATGACACTTTCAGGTAGAGATCAGTACCCGAATCCCACTGGCTCACCAAATTACGTTCTTCTAGGTTAAACCGTTCGTTGGCAGTAAGAGTTTTAATCTTTAATTTTCACTCTGTTTTTTCCTATATGGATACATGTAGTTGGGACTCTAAATCAAACACGGTTTGTGCTAGCTCTTTGAAACTTGACACAATAAAGTAGTTCCAAGTTCTATCTCTTTGGTTTGTTTCCTATTGATGCAGCCCTTAGCAGAGACTGGCGCAAATCACTTTCATGGAAAGGGGTTGCCAAGCTTCCAAAGACTACTAGTTTCCTGAAATCTCAGCACACATTTTTTCACCCAATCTGGATGACACTTTCAGGTAATGATCAGTACCCCAATCCCACTTGGATCACCAAATTTCGTTCTTCTAGGTTAAACCGTTCGTTGGCAGTAACAGTTTTAATTTTTAGGTTTCACTCTGTTTTCTCCTATATGGATACATGAAGTTGGAACTCTAAATCAAAGACGGTTTGTGCTAGCTCTTTGAAACTTGACACAAAAAATAGTTCCAAGTTCTATCTCTATGGTTTGTTTCCTATTGATGTAGCCCTAAGCAGAGACTGGCGCAAATCACTTTCATGGAAAGGGGTTGCCAAGCTTCCAAAAAACTACGAGTTTCCTGAAATCTCAGCACACATTTTTTCACCCAATCTTGATGACACTTTCAGGTAATGATCAGTGCCCCAATCCCACTTGGCTCCCCAAATTTCGTTCTTCTAGGTTAAACCATTCGTTGGCAGTAACAGTTTTAATTTTTAGGTTTCACTCTGTTTTCTCCTATATGGATACTTGTAGTTAGAACTCTAAATCAAACACGGTTTGTGCTAGCTCTTTGAAACTTGACAAAATAAAGTAGTTCCAAGTTGTATATCTATGGCTTGTTTCTTATTGATGTAGCCCTAAGCAGAGACCGGCGCAAATCACTTTCATGGAAAGGGGTTGCCAAGCTTCCAAAAAAACTACGAGTTTCCTGAAATCTCAGCACACATTTTTTCACAAAATCTTGATGACACTTTCAGCTAATGATCACTACCCCAATCCCACTTGGCTCACCAAATTTCGTTCTTCTAGGTTAAACCGTTCGTTGGCAGTAACAGTTATAATTTTTAGGTTTCACTGTTTTCTCCTATATGGATACATGTAGTTGGCACTCTAAATCAAACACGGTTTGTGCTAGCTCTTTGAAACTTGACACAGTAAAGTAGTTCCAAGTACTATCTCTATGGTTTGTCTCCTATTGATGTAGCCCTAAGCAGAGACTGGCGCAAATCACTTTAATGGAAACGGGTTGAAAAGCTTCCAAAAAACTATGAGTTTCCTGAAATCTCAGCACACATTTTTTCACCCAATCTTGATGACACTTTCTGGTAATTTTCAGTACCCCAATCCCACTTGGCTCCCCAATTTTCGTTCTTCTATGTTAAACCGTTCGTTGGCAGTAACAGTTTTAATTTTTAGGTTTCACTCTGTTTTCTCCTATATGGATACATGTATTTGGAACTCTAAATCAAACACGGTTTGTGCTAGCTCTTTGAAACTTGACACAATAAAGTAGTTCCAAGTTCAATCTCTATGGTTTGTTTCCTATTGATGTAGCCCTAAGCAGAGACTGGCACAAATCACTTTCATGGAAAGGGGTTGCCAAGCTTCCAAAAAACTACGAGTTTACTGAAATCTCAGCACACATTTTTTCACCCAAACTTGATAACACTTTCAGGTAATGATCAGTACCCCAATTCCACTTGGCTCACCAAATTTCGTTCTTCAAGGTTAAACCGTTCGTTGGTAGTAAAAGATTTAATTTTTAGGTTTCACTCTGTTTCTCATATATGGATACCTGTAGTTGGAACTCTAAATCAAACAGGGTTTGTGCTAGCTCTTTGAAACTTTACACAATAAAGTAGTTCCAAGTTGTATCTCTATGGTTTGTTTCCTATTGATGTAGCCCTAAGCAGAGAGTGGCGCAAATCACTTTCATGGAAAGGGGTTGCCAAGCTTCCACAAAACTACGAGTTTCCTGAAATCTCAGCACACATTTTTTCACCCAATCTTGATGACACTTTCAGGTAATGATCAGGACCCCAATCCCACTTGGCTCCCCAAATTTCGTTGTTCTAGGTTAAAACATTCGTTGGCAGTAACAGTTTTAATTTTTAGGTTTCACTCTGTTTTCTCCTATATGGATACTTGTAGTTAGAACTCTAAATCAAACACGGTTTGTGCTAGCTCTTTGAAACTTGACACAATAACGTAGTTCCAAGTTCTATCTCTATGGTTTGTTTCCTATTGATGTAGCCCTAAGCAGAGACTGGCGCAAATCACTTTCATGGAAAGGGGTGCCAAGCTTCCAAAATCTATGAATTTCCTGAAATCTCAGCACACATTTTTTCACAAAATCTTGATGACACTGTCAGGTAATGATCAGTATCCCAATCACACTTGGCTCACCAAATTTCGTTCTTCTAGGTTAACCGTTCGTTGGCAGTCACAGTTTTAATTTTTAGGTTTCACTGTTTTCTCCTATATGGATACATGTAGTTGGATATCTAAATCAAACATGGTTTGTGGAATCTCTTTGACACTTGACTCAATAAAGTAGTTCCAAGTCCTATCTCTATGGTTTGTCTCCTATTGATGTAGCCCTTAGCAGAGACTGGTGCAAATCACTTTCATGGAAAGGGGTTGCCAAGCTTCCAAAAAACTACGAGTTTCCTCACATCTCAGCACACATTTTTCCACCCAATCTTGATTACACATTCAGGTCATGATCAGTACCCCAATCCCACTTGGCTCACCAAATTTCCTTCTTCTAGGTTAAACTGTTCGTTGGCAGTAACAGTTTTAATTTTTAGGTTTCACTGTTTTCTCCTATATGTATACATGTAGTTGGAACTCTAAATCAAACACGGTTTGTGCTAGCTCGTTGATACTTGACACAATAAAGTAGTTCCAAGTTGTATCTCTATGGCTTTTTTCCTATTGATGTAGCCCTAAGCAGAGACCGGCGCAAATCACTTTCATGGAAAGGGGTTGCCAAGCTTCCAAAACACTACGAGTTTCCTCATATCTCAGCACACATTTTTTCACCCAATCTCGATGACACTTTCAGGTAATGATCAGTACCCCAATCCCACTTGGATCTCCAAATTTCGTTCTTCTAGGTTAAACCGTTCGTTGGCAGTAACAGTTTTAATTTTTAGGTTTCACTCTGTTTTCTCCTATATGGATACATGAAGATGGAACTCTAAATCAAAGACGGTTTGTGCTAGCTCTTTGAAACTTGACACTATAAATAGTTCCAAGTTCTATCTCTATGGTTTGTTTCCTATTGATGTAGCCCTAAGCAGAGAATGGCGCAAATCACTTTCATGGAAAGTGATTGGCAAGCTTCCAAAAAACTACGAGTTTCCTGAAATCTCAGCACACATTTTTTCACCCAATCGTGATGACACTTTCAGGTAAAAATCAGTACCCAATCCCACTTGGCTCAACAAATTTCGTTCTTCTAGGTAAAACCGTTCATTGGCAGTAACAGTTTTAATTTTTAGGTTTCACTCTGTTTTATCCTATATGGATACATGTAGTTGGAACTCTAAATCAAACACGGTTTGTGCTAGCTCTTTGAAACTTGACAATATAAAGTAGTTCCAAGTTCTATCTCTATGGTTTGTTTCCTATTGATGTAGCCCTAAGCAGAGACTGGCGCAAATCACTTACATGGAAAGGGGTTACCAAGCTTCCAAAAACAACGAGTTTCCTGAAATCTCAGCACATATTTTTTCACCCAATCTTGATGACACTTTCAGGTAATGATCTGTACCCGAATCCCACGTGGCTCACCAAATTTCGTTCTCCTAGGTTAAACCGTTCGTTGGCATAATGTTTTAATTTTTAGGTTTCACTCTGTTTTCTCCTATATGGATACATGTAGTTGGAACTCTAAATCTAACACGGTTTGTGCTAGCTCTTTGAAACTTGACAAATTAAAGTAGTTCCAAGTTCTATCTCTATGGTTTGTTTCCTATTGATGTAGCCCTAATCAGAGACCGGTGCAAATCACTTACATGGAAAGGGGTTGCCAAACTTCCAAAAAACTACGAGTTTCCTGAAATCTCAGCACACATTTTTTCACCCAATCTTGATGGAACTTTCAGGTAATGATCAGTACCCCAATCCCACTTGGCAAACCAAATTTCGTTCTTCTAGGTTAAACCGTTCGTTGGCAGTAACAGTTTTAATTTTTACGTTTCACTCTGTTTTCTCCTATATGGATACATGTAGATGGAAATCTAAATCAAAGATGGTTTGTGCAAGCTCTTTGAAATTTGACACAATAAAGTAGTTCCAAGTTCCTTCTCTATGGTGTTTCCTTTTGATGTAGCCTTAAGCAGAGACTTACGCAAATCACTTTCAAGAAAGGGATTGCCAAGCTTCCAAAAACTACGAGTTTCCTAAAATCTCAGCACACATTTTTTCACCCAATCTTGATGACACTTTCAGGTAATGATCAGTACCCCAATCCCACTTGGCTCACCAAATTTCAGTCTTCTATGTTAAACCGTTCGTTGGCAGTAACAGTTTTAATTTTTAGGTTTCACTCTGTTTTCTCCTATAGGGATACTTGTAGTTGGAACTCTAAATCAAACACGGTTTGTGCTAGCTCTTTGAAACTTGACACAATAAAGTAGGTCCAAGTTCTATCTCTATGGTTTGTTTCCTATTGATGTAGACCTAAGCAGAGACCGGCACAAATCACTTTCATGGAAAGGGGTTGCCAAGCTTCCAAAAAACTACCAATTCCCTGAAATCTCAGCACACATTTTTTCACCAAATCTTGATGAAACATTCAGGAAATGATCAGTAACACAATCCCACTTGGCTCACCAAATTTCGTTCTTCTGGGTTAAACCGTTCGTTTGCAGTAACAGTTTTAATTTTTAGGTTTCACTCTGTTTTCTCCTATATGGATACATGTAGTTGGAACTCTAAATCAAACACGGTTTGTGCTAGCTCTTTGAAACTTGACACAATAAAGTAGTTCCAAGTTGTATCTCTATGGTTTGTTTCCTATTGATGTAGCCCTAAGCAGAGAGTGGCGCAAATCACTTTTATGGAAAGGGGTTGCCAAGCTTCCAAAAAACTACGAGTTTCCTGAAATCACAGCACACATTTTTTCACCCAATCTTGATGACACTTTCAGGTAATGATCAGTACCCGAGTCCCACTTGGCTCACGAAATTTCGTTCTTCTAGGTTAAACTGTTCGTTGGCAGTAACAGTTTTAATTTTTAGGTTTCACTGTTTTCTCCTATAGGGATACATGTAGTTGGAACTCTAAATCTAACACGGTTTGTGCTAGCTCTTTGAAACTTGACAATATAAAGTAGTTCCAAGTTCTATCTCTATGGTTTGTTTCCTATTGATGTAGCCCTAAGCAGAGACTGGCGCAAATCACTTAAATGGAAAGGGGTTGCCAACCTTCCAAAAAACTACGAGTTTCCTGAAATATCAGCACACATTTTTTCACCCAATCTTGATGGCACTTTCAGGTAATGATCAGTACCCCAATCCAACTTGGCTCACCAAATTTCGTGCTTCTAGGTTAAACCGTTCGTTGGCAGTAACAGTTTTAATTTTTACATTTCACTCTGTTTTCTCCTATATGGATACATGTAGATGGAACTCTAAATCAAAGACGGTTTGTGCTAGCTCTTTGAAACTTGACACAATAAAGAAGTTCCAAGTTCCATCTCTATGGTTTGTTTCCTATTGATCTAGCCCTAAGCAGAGACTTACGCAAATCACTTTCAAGAAAAGGGGTTGCCAAGCTTCCAAAAACTACGAGTTTCCTAAAATCTCAGCACACATTTTTTCACCCAATCTTGATGACACTTTCAAGTAATGATCAGTACCCCAATCCCACTTGGCTCACCAAATTTCGTTCTTCTAGGTTAAACCGTTCGTTGGCAGTAACAGTTTTACTTTTTAGGTTTCACTCTGTTTTCTCCTATATGGATACATGTAGTTGGAACTCTAAATCAAACACGGTTTGTGCTAGCTCTTTGAAACTTGACACAATAATAGTTCCAAGTTCTATCACTATGGTTTGTTTCCTATTGATGTAGCCCTCAGCAGAGACCGGCGCAAATCACTTCCATGGAAAGGGGTTGCCACGCTTCCAAAAAACTACGAGTTTCCTGAAATCTCAGCACACATTTTTTCATCCAATCTGGATGACACTTTCAGGTAATGATCAGAACCCCAATCCCACTTGGCTCACCAAATTTCGTTCTTCTAGGTTAACCCGTTCGTTGGCAGTAACAGTTTTAATTTTTAGTTTTCACTCTGTTTTCTCCTATATGGATACATGTAGGTGGAACTCTAAATCAAAGACGGTTTGTGCTAGCTCTTTGAAACTTGACACAATAATAGTTCCAAGTTCTATTACTATGGTTTGTTTCCTATTGATGTAGCACTAAGCAGAGACTGGTGCAAATCACTTTCATGGAAAGGGGTTGCCAACCTTCCAAAAAACTACGAGTTTCCTGAAATCTCAGCACACATTTTTTCACCCAATCTGGATGACACTTTCAGGTAATAATCAGTACCCCAATCCCACTTGGATCACCAAATTTCATTCTTCTAGATTAAACCGCTCGTTGGGAGTAACAGATTTAATTTTTAGTTTTCTCTCTGTTTTCTCCTATATGGATATATGTTGTTGGAACTCGAAATCAAACACAGTTTGTGCTAGCTCTTTGAAACTTGACACAATAATGTAGTTCCAAGTTCTATCTCTATGGTTTTTTCCTATTGATGTAGCCCTTAGCAGAGACTGGCGCAAATCACTTTCCTGGAAAGGGTTTGCCAAGCTTCCAAAAAACTACAAGTTTCCTGAAATTTCAGCACACATTTTTTCACCCAATCTTGATGACACTTTCAGGTAATGATCAGTACCCGAATCCCACTTGGCTCACCAAATTTAGTTCTTCTAGGTTAAACCGTTCGTTGGCAGTAAAAGTTTTAATTTTTAGGTTTCACTCTGTTTTCTCCTATATGGATACATGTAGTTGGAACTCTAAATCTAACACGGTTTGTGCTAGCTCTTTGAAACTTGGCAATATAAAGTAGTTCCAAGTTCTATCTCTATGGTTTGTTTCCTATTGATGTAGCCCTAAGCAGAGACTGGCGCAAATCACTTACATGGAAAGGGGTTGCCAATCTTACAAAAAACTACGAGTTTCCTGAAATCTCAGCACACATTTTTTCACCCAATGTTGATGACACTTTCAGGTAATGATCAGTACCCCAATCCCACTTGGTTCACCAAATATCGTTCTTCTAGGTTAAACCGTTCATTGGCAGTAACAGTTTTAATTTTTAGGTTTCACTCTGTTTTCTCCTATATATATACATGTAGTTGGAACTCTAAATCAAACACGGTTTGTGCTAGCTGTTTGAAACTTGACACAATAAAGTAGTTCCAAGTTCTATCTCGATGGTTTGTTTCCTATTGATGTAGCCCTAAGCAGATACTGGCGCAAATCACTTTCGTGGAAAGAGGTTGCCAAGCTTCCAAAAAACTACGATTTTCCTGAAGTCACAGCACACATTTTTTCACCCAGTCTGGATGACACTTTCAGGTAGTGATCAGTACCCCAATCCCACTTGGGTCACCAAATTTCGTTCTTCTAGGTTAAACCGTTTGTTGGCAGTAAGAGTTTTAATTTTCAATTTTCACTATGTTTTCTCCTATATGGATACATGTAGTTGGGACTCTAAATCAAACACGGTTTGTGCTAGCTCTTTGAAACTTGACACAATAAAGTAGTTCCAAATTTTATCTCTATGGTTTGTTTCCTATTGATGTAGCACTAAGCAGAGACTGGTGCAAATCACTTTCATGGAAAAGGGTTGCCAACCTTCCAAAAAACTACGAGTTTCCTGAAATCTCAGCACACATTTTTTCACCCAATCTGGATGACACTTTCAGGTAATAATCAGTACCCCAATCCCACTTGGATCACCAAATTTCATTCTTCTAGATTAAACCGCTCGTTGGGAGTAACAGATTTAATTTTTAGTTTTCTCTCTGTTTTCTCCTATATGGATATATGTTGTTGGAACTCGAAATCAAACACAGTTTGTGCTAGCTCTTTGAAACTTGACACAATAATGTAGTTCCAAGTTCTATCTCTATGGTTTTTTCCTATTGATGTAGCCCTTAGCAGAGACTGGCGCAAATCACTTTCCTGGAAAGGGGTTGCCAAGCTTCCAAAAAACTACAAGTTTCCTGAAATTTCAGCACACATTTTTTCACCCAATCTTGATGACACTTTCAGGTAATGATCAGTACCCGAATCCCACTTGGCTCACCAAATTTAGTTCTTCTAGGTTAAACCGTTCGTTGGCAGTAAAAGTTTTAATTTTTAGGTTTCACTCTGTTTTCTCCTATATGGATACATGTAGTTGGAACTCTAAATCTAACACGGTTTGTGCTAGCTCTTTGAAACTTGACAATATAAAGTAGTTCCAAGTTCTATCTCTATGGTTTGTTTCCTATTGATGTAGCCCTAAGCAGAGACTGGCGCAAATCACTTACATGGAAAGGGGTTGCCAATCTTACAAAAAACTACGAGTTTCCTGAAATCTCAGCACACATTTTTTCACCCAATGTTGATGACACTTTCAGGTAATGATCAGTACCCCAATCCCACTTGGTTCACCAAATTTCGTTCTTCTAGGTTAAACCGTTCATTGGCAGTAACAGTTTAAATTCTTAGGTTTCACTCTGTTTTCTCCTATATATATACATGTAGTTGGAAATCTAAATCAAACACGGTTTGTGCTAGCTGTTTGAAACTTGACACAATAAAGTAGTTCCAAGTTCTATCTCGATGGTTTGTTTCCTATTGATGTAGCCCTAAGCAGATACTGGCGCAAATCACTTTCGTGGAAAGAGGTTGCCAAGCTTCCAAAAAACTACGATTTTCCTGAAGTCTCAGCACACATTTTTTCACCCAATCTGGATGACACTTTCAGGTAGTGATCAGTACCCCAATCCCACTTGGGTCACCAAATTTCGTTCTTCTAGGTTAAACCGTTCGTTGGCAGTAAAAGTTTTAATTTTCAATTTTCACTATGTTTTCTCCTATATGGATACATGTAGTTGGGACTCTAAATCAAACACGGTTTGTGCTAGCTCTTTGAAACTTGACACAATAAAGTAGTTCCAAGTTCTATCACTATGGTTTGTATACTATTGATGAAGCCCTAAGCAGAGACTGGCACAAATCACTTTCATGGAAATTGGTTGCCAAGCTTCCAAAAAACTATGAGTTTCCTGAAGTCTCAGCACACATTTTTTCACCCAATCTGGATGACACTTTCAGGTAGTGATCAGTACCCCAATCCCACTTGGCTCACGAAATTTCGTTCTTCTAGGTTAAACCGTTCGTTGGCAGTAACAGTTTAAATTTTTAGGTTTCACTCTGTTTTCTCCTATATGGATACATGTAGTTGGAACTCTAAATCAAACATGGTTTGTGCTAGCTCTTTGAAACTTGACACAATAAAGTAGTTCCACGTTCTATCTCTATGGTTTATTTCCTATTGATGTAGCCCTAAGCAGAGACTGGCGCAAATCACTTTCATGGAAAGGGGTTGCCAAGCTACCAAAAAACTACGAGTTTCCTGAAATATCAGCACACATTTTTTCAACCAAACTTGATGACACTTTCAGGTAAAGATCAGTACCCCAATCCCACTTGGTTCACCCAATTTCGTTCTTCTAGGTTAAACCGTTCGTTGGCAGTAACAGTTTTAATTTTTAGGTTTCACTCTGTTTTCTCCTATATGGATACATGTAGTTGGAACTCTAAATCAAACACGGTTTGTGCTAGCTCTTTGAAACTTGACACAATAATAGTTCCAAGTTCTATCACTATGGTTTGTTTCCTATTGATGTAGCCCTAAGCAGAGACCGGCGCAAATCACTTCCATGGAAAGGGGTTGCCAAGCTTCCAAAAAACTACGAGTTTCCTGAAATCTCAGCACACATTTTTTCATCCAATCTGGATGACACTTTCAGGTAATGATCAGAACCCCAATCCCACTTGGCTCACCAAATTTCGTTCTTCTAGGTTAAACCGTTCGTTTGCAGTAACAGTTTTAATTTTTATATTTCACTCTGTTTTCTCCTGTATGGATACATGTAGGTGGAACTCTAAATCAATGACGGTTTGTGATAGCTCTTTGAAACTTGACACAATAAAGTAGCTCCGAGTTCCATCTCTATGGTTTATTTCCTATTGATGTAGCCCTTAGCAGAGAGTGGCGCAAATCACTTTCATTGAAAGGGGTTGCCAAGTTTCCAAAAAACTACGTGTTTTCTAAAATCTCAGCACACATTTTTTCACCCAATCTGGATGACAATTTTAGGTAATGATAAGTACCCCAATCCCACTTGGCTCACCAAATTTCGTTCTTCCAAGTTAAACCATTCGTTGGCAGTAACAGTTTTAATTTTTAGGTTTCACTCTGTTTTCTCCTATATGGATACATGAAGTTGGAACTCTAAATCAAACACGGTTTGTGCTAGCTCTTTGAAACTTGACACAATAAAGTAGTTCCAAGTTCTATTTCTATGGTTTTTTCCTATTGATGTAGCCCTTAGCAGAGACTGGCGCAAATCACTTTCCTGGAAAGGGGTTGCCAAGCTTCCAAAAAACTACAAGTTTCCTGAAATCTCAGCACACATTTTTTCACCCAATCTTTATGACACTTTCAGGGAATGATCAGTACCCGAATCCCACTTGGCTCACCAAATTTAGTTCTTCTAGGTTTAACCGTTCGTTGGCAGTAACAGTTTTAATTTTTAGGTTTCACTCTGTTTTCTCCTAAATGGATACATGTTGTTGGAACTCTAAATCAAACACGGTTTGTGCTAGCTTTTTGAATCTTGACAATATAAAGTAGTTCCAAGTTCTATCTCTATGGTTTGTTTCCTATTGATGTAGCCCTAAGCAGAGACTGGCGCAAATCACTTACATGGAAAGGGGTTGCCAACCTTCCAAAAAACTACGAGTTTCCTGAAATTTCAGCACACATTTTTTCACCCAATCTTGATGGCACTTTCAGGTAATGATCAGTACCCCAATTCCACTTGGCTCACCAAATTTCGTTCTTCTAGGTTAAACCGTTCGTTGGCAGTAACAGTTTTAATTTTTACATTTCACTCTGTTTTCTCCTATATGGATACATGTAGATGGAACTCTAAATCAAAGACGGTTTGTGCTAGCTCTTTGAAACTTGACACAATAAAGTAGTCCCAAGTGCTATCTCTATGGTTTGTTTCCTGTTGATGTAGCCCTAAGCAGAGACCGGTGCAAATCACTTTAATGGAAAAGGGTTGCCAAGCTTCCAAAAAACTACGAGTTTCCTGAAATCTCAGCACACATTTTTTCACCCAATCTGGATGACACTTTCAGGTAATGATCAGTACCCCAATCCCACTTGGCTCACCAAATTTCGTTATTCTAATTTAAACCATTCATTGGCAGTAACAGTTTAAATTTTTAGGTTTCACTCTGTTTTCTCCTATATGGATACATGTAGATGGAACTCTAAATCAAAGACGGTTTGTGCTAGCTCTTTGAAACTTGACACAATAAAGTAGTTCCAAGTTCTTTCTCGATGGTTTGTTTCCTATTGATGTAGCCCTAAGCAGATACTGGCGCAAATCACTTTCGGGGAAAGGGGTTGCGAAGCTTCCAAAAAACTACGAGTTTCCTGAAATCTCAGCACACATTTTTTCACCCAATCTGGATGACACTTTCAGGTAGAGATCAGTACCCGAATCCCACTGGCTCACCAAATTACGTTCTTCTAGGTTAAACCGTTCGTTGGCAGTAAGAGTTTTAATCTTTAATTTTCACTCTGTTTTTTCCTATATGGATACATGTAGTTGGGACTCTAAATCAAACACGGTTTGTGCTAGCTCTTTGAAACTTGACACAATAAAGTAGTTCCAAGTTCTATCTCTTTGGTTTGTTTCCTATTGATGCAGCCCTTAGCAGAGACTGGCGCAAATCACTTTCATGGCAAGGGGTTGCCAAGCTTCCAAAGACTACTAGTTTCCTGAAATCTCAGCACACATTTTTTCACCCAATCTGGATGACACTTTCAGGTAATGATCAGTACCCCAATCCCACTTGGATCACCAAATTTCGTTCTTCTAGGTTAAACCGTTCGTTGGCAGTAACAGTTTTAATTTTTAGGTTTCACTCTGTTTTCTCCTATATGGATACATGAAGTTGGAACTCTAAATCAAAGACGGTTTGTGCTAGCTCTTTGAAACTTGACACAAAAAATAGTTCCAAGTTCTATCTCTATGGTTTGTTTCCTATTGATGTAGCCCTAAGCAGAGACTGGCGCAAATCACTTTCATGGAAACGGGTTGGGGGGCTTCCAAAAAACTACGAGTTTTCTGAAATCTCAGCACACATTTTTCACCCAATCTTGATGGCACTTTCAGGTAATGATCAGTACCCCAATCCCACTTGGCTCCCCAAATTTCGTTCTTCTAGGTTAAACCATTCGTTGGCAGTAACAGTTTTAGTTTTTAGGTTTCACTCTGTTTTCTCCTATATGGATACTTGTAGTTAGAACTCTAAATCAAACACGGTTTGTGCTAGCTCTTTGAAACTTGACAAAATAAAGTAGTTCCAAGTTGTATATCTATGGCTTGTTTCTTATTGATGTAGCCCTAAGCAGAGACCGGCGCAAATCACTTTCATGGAAAGGGGTTGCCAAGCTTCCAAAAAAACTACGAGTTTCCTGAAATCTCAGCACACATTTTTTCACAAAATCTTGATGACACTTTCAGCTAATGATCACTACCCCAATCCCACTTGGCTCACCAAATTTCGTTCTTCTAGGTTAAACCGTTCGTTGGCAGTAACAGTTATAATTTTTAGGTTTCACTGTTTTCTCCTATATGGATACATGTAGTTGGCACTCTAAATCAAACACGGTTTGTGCTAGCTCTTTGAAACTTGACACAGTAAAGTAGTTCCAAGTACTATCTCTATGGTTTGTCTCCTATTGATGTAGCCCTAAGCAGAGACTGGCGCAAATCACTTTAATGGAAACGGGTTGAAAAGCTTCCAAAAAACTATGAGTTTCCTGAAATCTCAGCACACATTTTTTCACCCAATCTTGATGACACTTTCTGGTAATTTTCAGTACCCCAATCCCACTTGGCTCCCCAATTTTCGTTCTTCTATGTTAAACCGTTCGTTGGCAGTAACAGTTTTAATTTTTAGGTTTCACTCTGTTTTCTCCTATATGGATACATGTATTTGGAACTCTAAATCAAACACGGTTTGTGCTAGCTCTTTGAAACTTGACACAATAAAGTAGTTCCAAGTTCAATCTCTATGGTTTGTTTCCTATTGATGTAGCCCTAAGCAGAGACTGGCACAAATCACTTTCATGGAAAGGGGTTGCCAAGCTTCCAAAAAACTACGAGTTTACTGAAATCTCAGCACACATTTTTTCACCCAAACTTGATAACACTTTCAGGTAATGATCAGTACCCCAATTCCACTTGGCTCACCAAATTTCGTTCTTCAAGGTTAAACCGTTCGTTGGTAGTAAAAGATTTAATTTTTAGGTTTCACTCTGTTTCTCATATATGGATACCTGTAGTTGGAACTCTAAATCAAACAGGGTTTGTGCTAGCTCTTTGAAACTTTACACAATAAAGTAGTTCCAAGTTGTATCTCTATGGTTTGTTTCCTATTGATGTAGCCCTAAGCAGAGAGTGGCGCAAATCACTTTCATGGAAAGGGGTTGCCAAGCTTCCAAAAAACTACGAGTTTCCTGAAATCTCAGCACACATTTTTTCACCCAATCTTGATGACACTTTCAGGTAATGATCAGGACCCCAATCCCACTTGGCTCCCCAAATTTCGTTGTTCTAGGTTAAAACATTCGTTGGCAGTAACAGTTTTAATTTTTAGGTTTCACTCTGTTTTCTCCTATATGGATACTTGTAGTTAGAACTCTAAATCAAACACGGTTTGTGCTAGCTCTTTGAAACTTGACACAATAACGTAGTTCCAAGTTCTATCTCTATGGTTTGTTTCCTATTGATGTAGCCCTAAGCAGAGACTGGCGCAAATCACTTTCATGGAAAGGGGTGCCAAGCTTCCAAAATCTATGAATTTCCTGAAATCTCAGCACACATTTTTTCACAAAATCTTGATGACACTGTCAGGTAATGATCAGTATCCCAATCACACTTGGCTCACCAAATTTCGTTCTTCTAGGTTAAACCGTTCGTTGGCAGTCACAGTTTTAATTTTTAGGTTTCACTGTTTTCTCCTATATGGATACATGTAGTTGGATATCTAAATCAAACATGGTTTGTGGAATCTCTTTGACACTTGACTCAATAAAGTAGTTCCAAGTCCTATCTCTATGGTTTGTCTCCTATTGATGTAGCCCTTAGCAGAGACTGGTGCAAATCACTTTCATGGAAAGGGGTTGCCAAGCTTCCAAAAAACTACGAGTTTCCTCACATCTCAGCACACATTTTTCCACCCAATCTTGATTACACATTCAGGTCATGATCAGTACCCCAATCCCACTTGGCTCACCAAATTTCCTTCTTCTAGGTTAAACTGTTCGTTGGCAGTAACAGTTTTAATTTTTAGGTTTCACTGTTTTCTCCTATATGTATACATGTAGTTGGAACTCTAAATCAAACACGGTTTGTGCTAGCTCGTTGATACTTGACACAATAAAGTAGTTCCAAGTTGTATCTCTATGGCTTTTTTCCTATTGATGTAGCCCTAAGCAGAGACCGGCGCAAATCACTTTCATGGAAAGGGGTTGCCAAGCTTCCAAAACACTATGAGTTTCCTCATATCTCAGCACACATTTTTTCACCCAATCTCGATGACACTTTCAGGTAATGATCAGTACCCCAATCCCACTTGGATCTCCCAATTTCGTTCTTCTAGGTTAAACCGTTCGTTGGCAGTAACAGTTTTAATTTTTAGGTTTCACTCTGTTTTCTCCTATATGGATACATGAAGATGGAACTCTAAATCAAAGACGGTTTGTGCTAGCTCTTTGAAACTTGACACTATAAATAGTTCCAAGTTCTATCTCTATGGTTTGTTTCCTATTGATGTAGCCCTAAGCAGAGACTGGCGCAAATCACTTTCATGGAAAGGGGTTGGGGGGCTGCCAAAAAACTACGAGTTTTCTGAAATCTCAGCACACATTTTTCACCCAAAATTGATGGCACTTTCAGGTAATGATCAGTACCCCAATCCCACTTGGCTCACCTAATTTCGTTATTCTAGGTTAAACCATTCATTGGCAGTAACAGTTTTAATTTTTAGGTTTCACTCTGTTTTCTCCTATATGGATGCATGTAGTTGGAACTCTAAATCAAAGACGGTTTGTGCTAGCTCTTTGAAACTTGACACAATAAAGTAGTTCCAAGTTCTATCTCTATGGATTGTTTCCTATTGATGTAGCCCTAAGCAGAGAATGGCGCAAATCACTTTCATGGAAAGTGATTGGCAAGCTTCCAAAAAACTACGAGTTTCCTGAAATCTCAGCACACATTTTTTCACCCAATCGTGATGACACTTTCAGGTAATGATCAGTACCCAATCCCACTTGGCTCAACAAATTTCGTTCTTCTAGGTAAAACCGTTCATTGGCAGTAACAGTTTTAATTTTTAGGTTTCACTCTGTTTTATCCTATATGGATACATGTAGTTGGAACTCTAAATCAAACACGGTTTGTGCTAGCTCTTTGAAACTTGACAATATAAAGTAGTTCCAAGTTCTATCTCTATGGTTTGTTTCCTATTGATGTAGCCCTAAGCAGAGACTGGCGCAAATCACTTACATGGAAAGGGGTTACCAAGCTTTCAAAAACAACGAGTTTCCTGAAATCTCAGCACATATTTTTTCACCCAATCTTGATGACACTTTCAGGTAATGATCTGTACCCGAATCCCACGTGGCTCACCAAATTTCGTTCTCCTAGGTTAAACCGTTCGTTGGCATAATGTTTTAATTTTTAGGTTTCACTCTGTTTTCTCCTATATGGATACATGTAGTTGGAACTCTAAATCAAACACGGTTTGTGCTAGCTCTTTGAAACTTGACAAATTAAAGTAGTTCCAAGTTCTATCTCTATGGTTTGTTTCCTATTGATGTAGCCCTAATCAGAGACCGGTGCAAATCACTTACATGGAAAGGGGTTGCCAAACTTCCAAAAAACTACGAGTTTCCTGAAATCTCAGCACACATTTTTTCAACCAATCTTGATGGAACTTTCAGGTAATGATCAGTACCCCAATCCCACTTGGCAAACCAAATTTCGTTCTTCTAGGTTAAACCGTTCGTTGGCAGTAACAGTTTTAATTTTTACGTTTCACTCTGTTTTCTCCTATATGGATACATGTAGATGGAAATCTAAATCAAAGATGGTTTGTGCAAGCTCTTTGAAATTTGACACAATAAAGTAGTTCCAAGTTCCTTCTCTATGGTGTTTCCTTTTGATGTAGCCTTAAGCAGAGACTTACGCAAATCACTTTCAAGAAAGGGATTGCCAAGCTTCCAAAAACTACGAGTTTCCTAAAATCTCAGCACACATTTTTTCACCCAATCTTGATGACACTTTCAGGTAATGATCAGTACCCCAATCCCACTTGGCTCAACAAATTTCAGTCTTCTATGTTAAACCGTTCGTTGGCAGTAACAGTTTTAATTTTTAGGTTTCACTCTGTTTTCTCCTATAGGGATACTTGTAGTTGGAACTCTAAATCAAACACGGTTTGTGCTAGCTCTTTGAAACTTGACACAATAAAGTAGGTCCAAGTTCTATCTCTATGGTTTGTTTCCTATTGATGTAGACCTAAGCAGAGACCGGCACAAATCACTTTCATGGAAAGGGGTTGCCAAGCTTCCAAAAAACTACCAATTCCCTGAAATCTCAGCACACATTTTTTCACCAAATCTTGATGAAACATTCAGGAAATGATCAGTAACACAATCCCACTTGGCTCACCAAATTTCGTTCTTCTGGGTTAAACCGTTCGTTTGCAGTAACAGTTTTAATTTTTAGGTTTCACTCTGTTTTCTCCTATATGGATACATGTAGTTGGAACTCTAAATCAAACACGGTTTGTGCTAGCTCTTTGAAACTTGACACAATAAAGTAGTTCCAAGTTGTATCTCTATGGTTTGTTTCCTATTGATGTAGCCCTAAGCAGAGAGTGGCGCAAATCACTTTTATGGAAAGGGGTTGCCAAGCTTCCAAAAAACTACGAGTTTCCTGAAATCACAGCACACATTTTTTCACCCAATCTTGATGACACTTTCAGGTAATGATCAGTACCCGAGTCCCACTTGGCTCACGAAATTTCGTTCTTCTAGGTTAAACTGTTCGTTGGCAGTAACAGTTTTAATTTTTAGGTTTCACTGTTTTCTCCTATAGGGATACATGTAGTTGGAACTCTAAATCTAACACGGTTTGTGCTAGCTCTTTGAAACTTGACAATATAAAGTAGTTCCAAGTTCTATCTCTATGGTTTGTTTCCTATTGATGTAGCCCTAAGCAGAGACTGGCGCAAATCACTTAAATGGAAAGGGGTTGCCAACCTTCCAAAAAACTACGAGTTTCCTGAAATATCAGCACACATTTTTTCACCCAATCTTGATGGCACTTTCAGGTAATGATCAGTACCCCAATCCAACTTGGCTCACCAAATTTCGTGCTTCTAGGTTAAACCGTTCGTTGGCAGTAACAGTTTTAATTTTTACATTTCACTCTGTTTTCTCCTATATGGATACATGTAGATGGAACTCTAAATCAAAGACGGTTTGTGCTAGCTCTTTGAAACTTGACACAATAAAGAAGTTCCAAGTTCCATCTCTATGGTTTGTTTCCTATTGATCTAGCCCTAAGCAGAGACCGGCGCAAATCACTTCCATGGAAAGGGGTTGCCAAGCTTCCAAAAAACTACGAGTTTCCTGAAATCTCAGCACACATTTTTTCATCCAATCTGGATGACACTTTCAGGTAATGATCAGAACCCCAATCCCACTTGGCTCACCAAATTTCGTTCTTCTAGGTTAACCCGTTCGTTGGCAGTAACAGTTTTAATTTTTAGTTTTCACTCTGTTTTCTCCTATATGGATACATGTAGGTGGAACTCTAAATCAAAGACGGTTTGTGATAGCTCTTTGAAACTTGACACAATAAAGTAGTTCCAAATTTTATCTCTATGGTTTGCTTCCTATTGATGTAGCACTAAGCAGAGACTGGTGCAAATCACTTTCATGGAAAGGGGTTGCCAACCTTCCAAAAAACTACGAGTTTCCTGAAATCTCAGCACACATTTTTTCACCCAATCTGGATGACACTTTCAGGTAATAATCAGTACCCCAATCCCACTTGGATCACCAAATTTCATTCTTCTAGATTAAACCGCTCGTTGGGAGTAACAGATTTAATTTTTAGTTTTCTCTCTGTTTTCTCCTATATGGATATATGTTGTTGGAACTCGAAATCAAACACAGTTTGTGCTAGCTCTTTGAAACTTGACACAATAATGTAGTTCCAAGTTCTATCTCTATGGTTTTTTCCTATTGATGTAGCCCTTAGCAGAGACTGGCGCAAATCACTTTCCTGGAAAGGGTTTGCCAAGCTTCCAAAAAACTACAAGTTTCCTGAAATTTCAGCACACATTTTTTCACCCAATCTTGATGACACTTTCAGGTAATGATCAGTACCCGAATCCCACTTGGCTCACCAAATTTAGTTCTTCTATGTTAAACCGTTCGTTGGCAGTAAAAGTTTTAATTTTTAGGTTTCACTCTGTTTTCTCCTATATGGATACATGTAGTTGGAACTCTAAATCTAACACGGTTTGTGCTAGCTCTTTGAAACTTGGCAATATAAAGTAGTTCCAAGTTCTATCTCTATGGTTTGTTTCCTATTGATGTAGCCCTAAGCAGAGACTGGCGCAAATCACTTACATGGAAAGGGGTTGCCAATCTTACAAAAAACTACGAGTTTCCTGAAATCTCAGCACACATTTTTTCACCCAATGTTGATGACACTTTCAGGTAATGATCAGTACCCCAATCCCACTTGGTTCACCAAATTTCGTTCTTCTAGGTTAAACCGTTCATTGGCAGTAACAGTTTTAATTTTTAGGTTTCACTCTGTTTTCTCCTATATATATACATGTAGTTGGAACTCTAAATCAAACACGGTTTGTGCTAGCTGTTTGAAACTTGACACAATAAAGTAGTTCCAAGTTCTATCTCGATGGTTTGTTTCCTATTGATGTAGCCCTAAGCAGATACTGGCGCAAATCACTTTCGTGGAAAGAGGTTGCCAAGCTTCCAAAAAACTACGATTTTCCTGAAGTCTCAGCACACATTTTTTCACCCAGTCTGGATGACACTTTCAGGTAGTGATCAGTACCCCAATCCCACTTGGGTCACCAAATTTCGTTCTTCTAGGTTAAACCGTTCGTTGGCAGTAAGAGTTTTAATTTTCAATTTTCACTATGTTTTCTCCTATATGGATACATGTAGTTGGGACTCTAAATCAAACACGGTTTGTGCTAGCTCTTTGAAACTTGACACAATAAAGTAGTTCCAAATTTTATCTCTATGGTTTGTTTCCTATTGATGTAGCACTAAGCAGAGACTGGTGCAAATCACTTTCATGGAAAAGGGTTGCCAACCTTCCAAAAAACTACGAGTTTCCTGAAATCTCAGCACACATTTTTTCACCCAATCTGGATGACACTTTCAGGTAATAATCAGTACCCCAATCCCACTTGGATCACCAAATTTCATTCTTCTAGATTAAACCGCTCGTTGGGAGTAACAGATTTAATTTTTAGTTTTCTCTCTGTTTTCTCCTATATGGATATATGTTGTTGGAACTCGAAATCAAACACAGTTTGTGCTAGCTCTTTGAAACTTGACACAATAATGTAGTTCCAAGTTCTATCTCTATGGTTTTTTCCTATTGATGTAGCCCTTAGCAGAGACTGGCGCAAATCACTTTCCTGGAAAGGGCTTGCCAAGCTTCCAAAAAACTACAAGTTTCCTGAAATTTCAGCACACATTTTTTCACCCAATCTTGATGACACTTTCAGGTAATGATCAGTACCCGAATCCCACTTGGCTCACCAAATTTAGTTCTTCTAGGTTAAACCGTTCGTTGGCAGTAAAAGTTTTAATTTTTAGGTTTCACTCTGTTTTCTCCTATATGGATACATGTAGTTGGAACTCTAAATCTAACACGGTTTGTGCTAGCTCTTTGAAACTTGACAATATAAAGTAGTTCCAAGTTCTATCTCTATGGTTTGTTTCCTATTGATGTAGCCCTAAGCAGAGACTGGCGCAAATCACTTACATGGAAAGGGGTTGCCAATCTTACAAAAAACTACGAGTTTCCTGAAATCTCAGCACACATTTTTTCACCCAATGTTGATGACACTTTCAGGTAATGATCAGTACCCCAATCCCACTTGGTTCACCAAATTTCGTTCTTCTAGGTTAAACCGTTCATTGGCAGTAACAGTTTAAATTCTTAGGTTTCACTCTGTTTTCTCCTATATATATACATGTAGTTGGAAATCTAAATCAAACACGGTTTGTGCTAGCTGTTTGAAACTTGACACAATAAAGTAGTTCCAAGTTCTATCTCGATGGTTTGTTTCCTATTGATGTAGCCCTAAGCAGATACTGGCGCAAATCACTTTCGTGGAAAGAGGTTGCCAAGCTTCCAAAAAACTACGATTTTCCTGAAGTCTCAGCACACATTTTTTCACCCAATCTGGATGACACTTTCAGGTAGTGATCAGTACCCCAATCCCACTTGGGTCACCAAATTTCGTTCTTCTAGGTTAAACCGTTCGTTGGCAGTAAAAGTTTTAATTTTCAATTTTCACTATGTTTTCTCCTATATGGATACATGTAGTTGGGACTCTAAATCAAACACGGTTTGTGCTAGCTCTTTGAAACTTGACACAATAAAGTAGTTCCAAGTTCTATCACTATGGTTTGTATACTATTGATGAAGCCCTAAGCAGAGACTGGCACAAATCACTTTCATGGAAATTGGTTGCCAAGCTTCCAAAAAACTATGAGTTTCCTGAAGTCTCAGCACACATTTTTTCACCCAATCTGGATGACACTTTCAGGTAGTGATCAGTACCCCAATCCCACTTGGCTCACGAAATTTCGTTCTTCTAGGTTAAACCGTTCGTTGGCAGTAACAGTTTAAATTTTTAGGTTTCACTCTGTTTTCTCCTATATGGATACATGTAGTTGGAACTCTAAATCAAACATGGTTTGTGCTAGCTCTTTGAAACTTGACACAATAAAGTAGTTCCACGTTCTATCTCTATGGTTTATTTCCTATTGATGTAGCCCTAAGCAGAGACTGGCGCAAATCACTTTCATGGAAAGGGGTTGCCAAGCTACCAAAAAACTACGAGTTTCCTGAAATATCAGCACACATTTTTTCAACCAAACTTGATGACACTTTCAGGTAATGATCAGTACCCCAATCCCACTTGGTTCACCCAATTTCGTTCTTCTAGGTTAAACCGTTCGTTGGCAGTAACAGTTTTAATTTTTAGGTTTCACTCTGTTTTCTCCTATATGGATACATGTAGTTGGAACTCTAAATCAAACACGGTTTGTGCTAGCTCTTTGAAACTTGACACAATAATAGTTCCAAGTTCTATCACTATGGTTTGTTTCCTATTGATGTAGCCCTAAGCAGAGACCGGCGCAAATCACTTACATGGAAAGGGGTTGCCAACCTTCCAAAAAACTACGAGTTTCCTGAAATCTCAGCACACATTTGTTCATCCAATCTGGATGACACTTTCAGGTAATGATCAGAACCCCAATCCCACTTGGCTCACCAAATTTCGTTCTTCTAGGTTAAACCGTTCGTTTGCAGTAACAGTTTTAATTTTTGTATTTCACTCTGTTTTCTCCTGTATGGATACATGTAGGTGGAACTCTAAATCAATGACGGTTTGTGATAGCTCTTTGAAACTTGACACAATAAAGTAGCTCCGAGTTCCATCTCTATGGTTTATTTCCTATTGATGTAGCCCTTAGCAGAGAGTGGCGCAAATCACTTTCATTGAAAGGGGTTGCCAAGTTTCCAAAAAACTACGTGTTTTCTAAAATCTCAGCACACATTTTTTCACCCAATCTGGATGACAATTTTAGGTAATGATAAGTACCCCAATCCCACTTGGCTCACCAAATTTCGTTCTTCCAAGTTAAACCATTCGTTGGCAGTAACAGTTTTAATTTTTAGGTTTCACTCTGTTTTCTCCTATATGGATACATGAAGTTGGAACTCTAAATCAAACACGGTTTGTGCTAGCTCTTTGAAACTTGACACAATAAAGTAGTTCCAAGTTCTATTTCTATGGTTTTTTCCTATTGATGTAGCCCTTAGCAGAGACTGGCGCAAATCACTTTCCTGGAAAGGGGTTGCCAAGCTTCCAAAAAACTACAAGTTTCCTGAAATCTCAGCACACATTTTTTCACCCAATCTTTATGACACTTTCAGGGAATGATCAGTACCCGAATCCCACTTGGCTCACCAAATTTAGTTCTTCTAGGTTTAACCGTTCGTTGGCAGTAACAGTTTTAATTTTTAGGTTTCACTCTGTTTTCTCCTAAATGGATACATGTTGTTGGAACTCTAAATCAAACACGGTTTGTGCTAGCTTTTTGAATCTTGACAATATAAAGTAGTTCCAAGTTCTATCTCTATGGTTTGTTTCCTATTGATGTAGCCCTAAGCAGAGACTGGCGCAAATCACTTACATGGAAAGGGGTTGCCAACCTTCCAAAAAACTACGAGTTTCCTGAAATTTCAGCACACATTTTTTCACCCAATCTTGATGGCACTTTCAGGTAATGATCAGTACCCCAATTCCACTTGGCTCACCAAATTTCGTTCTTCTAGGTTAAACCGTTCGTTGGCAGTAACAGTTTTAATTTTTACATTTCACTCTGTTTTCTCCTATATGGATACATGTAGATGGAACTCTAAATCAAAGACGGTTTGTGCTAGCTCTTTGAAACTTGACACAATAAAGTAGTCCCAAGTGCTATCTCTATGGTTTGTTTCCTGTTGATGTAGCCCTAAGCAGAGACCGGTGCAAATCACTTTAATGGAAAAGGGTTGCCAAGCTTCCAAAAAACTACGAGTTTCCTGAAATCTCAGCACACATTTTTTCACCCAATCTGGATGACACTTTCAGGTAATGATCAGTACCCCAATCCCACTTGGCTCACCAAATTTCGTTATTCTAATTTAAACCATTCATTGGCAGTAACAGTTTAAATTTTTAGGTTTCACTCTGTTTTCTCCTATATGGATACATGAAGTTGGAACTCTAAATCAAAGACGGTTTGTGCTAGCTCTTTGAAACTTGACACAAAAAATAGTTCCAAGTTCTATCTCTATGGTTTGTTTCCTATTGATGTAGCCCTAAGCAGATACTGGCGCAAATCACTTTCGTGGAAAGGGGTTGCGAAGCTTCCAAAAAACTACGAGTTTCCTGAAATCTCAGCACACATTTTTTCACCCAATCTGGATGACACTTTCAGGTAGAGATCAGTACCCGAATCCCACTGGCTCACCAAATTACGTTCTTCTAGGTTAAACCGTTCGTTGGCAGTAAGAGTTTTAATCTTTAATTTTCACTCTGTTTTTTCCTATATGGATACATGTAGTTGGGACTCTAAATCAAACACGGTTTGTGCTAGCTCTTTGAAACTTGACACAATAAAGTAGTTCCAAGTTCTATCTCTTTGGTTTGTTTCCTATTGATGCAGCCCTTAGCAGAGACTGGCGCAAATCACTTTCATGGCAAGGGGTTGCCAAGCTTCCAAAGACTACTAGTTTCCTGAAATCTCAGCACACATTTTTTCACCCAATCTGGATGACACTTTCAGGTAATGATCAGTACCCCAATCCCACTTGGATCACCAAATTTCGTTCTTCTAGGTTAAACCGTTCGTTGGCAGTAACAGTTTTAATTTTTAGGTTTCACTCTGTTTTCTCCTATATGGATACATGAAGTTGGAACTCTAAATCAAAGACGGTTTGTGCTAGCTCTTTGAAACTTGACACAAAAAATAGTTCCAAGTTCTATCTCTATGGTTTGTTTCCTATTGATGTAGCCCTAAGCAGAGACTGGCGCAAATCACTTTCATGGAAACGGGTTGGGGGGCTTCCAAAAAACTACGAGTTTTCTGAAATCTCAGCACACATTTTTCACCCAATCTTGATGGCACTTTCAGGTAATGATCAGTACCCCAATCCCACTTGGCTCCCCAAATTTCGTTCTTCTAGGTTAAACCATTCGTTGGCAGTAACAGTTTTAATTTTTAGGTTTCACTCTGTTTTCTCCTATATGGATACTTGTAGTTAGAACTCTAAATCAAACACGGTTTGTGCTAGCTCTTTGAAACTTGACAAAATAAAGTAGTTCCAAGTTGTATATCTATGGCTTGTTTCTTATTGATGTAGCCCTAAGCAGAGACCGGCGCAAATCACTTTCATGGAAAGGGGTTGCCAAGCTTCCAAAAAAACTACGAGTTTCCTGAAATCTCAGCACACATTTTTTCACAAAATCTTGATGACACTTTCAGCTAATGATCACTACCCCAATCCCACTTGGCTCACCAAATTTCGTTCTTCTAGGTTAAACCGTTCGTTGGCAGTAACAGTTATAATTTTTAGGTTTCACTGTTTTCTCCTATATGGATACATGTAGTTGGCACTCTAAATCAAACACGGTTTGTGCTAGCTCTTTGAAACTTGACACAGTAAAGTAGTTCCAAGTACTATCTCTATGGTTTGTCTCCTATTGATGTAGCCCTAAGCAGAGACTGGCGCAAATCACTTTAATGGAAACGGGTTGAAAAGCTTCCAAAAAACTATGAGTTTCCTGAAATCTCAGCACACATTTTTTCACCCAATCTTGATGACACTTTCTGGTAATTTTCAGTACCCCAATCCCACTTGGCTCCCCAATTTTCGTTCTTCTATGTTAAACCGTTCGTTGGCAGTAACAGTTTTAATTTTTAGGTTTCACTCTGTTTTCTCCTATATGGATACATGTATTTGGAACTCTAAATCAAACACGGTTTGTGCTAGCTCTTTGAAACTTGACACAATAAAGTAGTTCCAAGTTCAATCTCTATGGTTTGTTTCCTATTGATGTAGCCCTAAGCAGAGACTGGCACAAATCACTTTCATGGAAAGGGGTTGCCAAGCTTCCAAAAAACTACGAGTTTACTGAAATCTCAGCACACATTTTTTCACCCAAACTTGATAACACTTTCAGGTAATGATCAGTACCCCAATTCCACTTGGCTCACCAAATTTCGTTCTTCAAGGTTAAACCGTTCGTTGGTAGTAAAAGATTTAATTTTTAGGTTTCACTCTGTTTCTCATATATGGATACCTGTAGTTGGAACTCTAAATCAAACAGGGTTTGTGCTAGCTCTTTGAAACTTTACACAATAAAGTAGTTCCAAGTTGTATCTCTATGGTTTGTTTCCTATTGATGTAGCCCTAAGCAGAGACTGGCGCAAATCACTTACATGGAAAGGGGTTGCCAACCTTCCAAAAAACTACGAGTTTCCTGAAATTTCAGCACACATTTTTTCACCCAATCTTGATGGCACTTTCAGGTAATGATCAGTACCCCAATTCCACTTGGCTCACCAAATTTCGTTCTTCTAGGTTAAACCGTTCGTTGGCAGTAACAGTTTTAATTTTTACATTTCACTCTGTTTTCTCCTATATGGATACATGTAGATGGAACTCTAAATCAAAGACGGTTTGTGCTAGCTCTTTGAAACTTGACACAATAAAGTAGTCCCAAGTGCTATCTCTATGGTTTGTTTCCTGTTGATGTAGCCCTAAGCAGAGACCGGTGCAAATCACTTTAATGGAAAAGGGTTGCCAAGCTTCCAAAAAACTACGAGTTTCCTGAAATCTCAGCACACATTTTTTCACCCAATCTGGATGACACTTTCAGGTAATGATCAGTACCCCAATCCCACTTGGCTCACCAAATTTCGTTATTCTAATTTAAACCATTCATTGGCAGTAACAGTTTAAATTTTTAGGTTTCACTCTGTTTTCTCCTATATGGATACATGAAGTTGGAACTCTAAATCAAAGACGGTTTGTGCTAGCTCTTTGAAACTTGACACAAAAAATAGTTCCAAGTTCTATCTCTATGGTTTGTTTCCTATTGATGTAGCCCTAAGCAGATACTGGCGCAAATCACTTTCGTGGAAAGGGGTTGCGAAGCTTCCAAAAAACTACGAGTTTCCTGAAATCTCAGCACACATTTTTTCACCCAATCTGGATGACACTTTCAGGTAGAGATCAGTACCCGAATCCCACTGGCTCACCAAATTACGTTCTTCTAGGTTAAACCGTTCGTTGGCAGTAAGAGTTTTAATCTTTAATTTTCACTCTGTTTTTTCCTATATGGATACATGTAGTTGGGACTCTAAATCAAACACGGTTTGTGCTAGCTCTTTGAAACTTGACACAATAAAGTAGTTCCAAGTTCTATCTCTTTGGTTTGTTTCCTATTGATGCAGCCCTTAGCAGAGACTGGCGCAAATCACTTTCATGGCAAGGGGTTGCCAAGCTTCCAAAGACTACTAGTTTCCTGAAATCTCAGCACACATTTTTTCACCCAATCTGGATGACACTTTCAGGTAATGATCAGTACCCCAATCCCACTTGGATCACCAAATTTCGTTCTTCTAGGTTAAACCGTTCGTTGGCAGTAACAGTTTTAATTTTTAGGTTTCACTCTGTTTTCTCCTATATGGATACATGAAGTTGGAACTCTAAATCAAAGACGGTTTGTGCTAGCTCTTTGAAACTTGACACAAAAAATAGTTCCAAGTTCTATCTCTATGGTTTGTTTCCTATTGATGTAGCCCTAAGCAGAGACTGGCGCAAATCACTTTCATGGAAACGGGTTGGGGGGCTTCCAAAAAACTACGAGTTTTCTGAAATCTCAGCACACATTTTTCACCCAATCTTGATGGCACTTTCAGGTAATGATCAGTACCCCAATCCCACTTGGCTCCCCAAATTTCGTTCTTCTAGGTTAAACCATTCGTTGGCAGTAACAGTTTTAATTTTTAGGTTTCACTCTGTTTTCTCCTATATGGATACTTGTAGTTAGAACTCTAAATCAAACACGGTTTGTGCTAGCTCTTTGAAACTTGACAAAATAAAGTAGTTCCAAGTTGTATATCTATGGCTTGTTTCTTATTGATGTAGCCCTAAGCAGAGACCGGCGCAAATCACTTTCATGGAAAGGGGTTGCCAAGCTTCCAAAAAAACTACGAGTTTCCTGAAATCTCAGCACACATTTTTTCACAAAATCTTGATGACACTTTCAGCTAATGATCACTACCCCAATCCCACTTGGCTCACCAAATTTCGTTCTTCTAGGTTAAACCGTTCGTTGGCAGTAACAGTTATAATTTTTAGGTTTCACTGTTTTCTCCTATATGGATACATGTAGTTGGCACTCTAAATCAAACACGGTTTGTGCTAGCTCTTTGAAACTTGACACAGTAAAGTAGTTCCAAGTACTATCTCTATGGTTTGTCTCCTATTGATGTAGCCCTAAGCAGAGACTGGCGCAAATCACTTTAATGGAAACGGGTTGAAAAGCTTCCAAAAAACTATGAGTTTCCTGAAATCTCAGCACACATTTTTTCACCCAATCTTGATGACACTTTCTGGTAATTTTCAGTACCCCAATCCCACTTGGCTCCCCAATTTTCGTTCTTCTATGTTAAACCGTTCGTTGGCAGTAACAGTTTTAATTTTTAGGTTTCACTCTGTTTTCTCCTATATGGATACATGTATTTGGAACTCTAAATCAAACACGGTTTGTGCTAGCTCTTTGAAACTTGACACAATAAAGTAGTTCCAAGTTCAATCTCTATGGTTTGTTTCCTATTGATGTAGCCCTAAGCAGAGACTGGCACAAATCACTTTCATGGAAAGGGGTTGCCAAGCTTCCAAAAAACTACGAGTTTACTGAAATCTCAGCACACATTTTTTCACCCAAACTTGATAACACTTTCAGGTAATGATCAGTACCCCAATTCCACTTGGCTCACCAAATTTCGTTCTTCAAGGTTAAACCGTTCGTTGGTAGTAAAAGATTTAATTTTTAGGTTTCACTCTGTTTCTCATATATGGATACCTGTAGTTGGAACTCTAAATCAAACAGGGTTTGTGCTAGCTCTTTGAAACTTTACACAATAAAGTAGTTCCAAGTTGTATCTCTATGGTTTGTTTCCTATTGATGTAGCCCTAAGCAGAGAGTGGCGCAAATCACTTTCATGGAAAGGGGTTGCCAAGCTTCCAAAAAACTACGAGTTTCCTGAAATCTCAGCACACATTTTTTCACCCAATCTTGATGACACGTTCAGGTAATGATCAGGACCCCAATCCCACTTGGCTCCCCAAATTTCGTTGTTCTAGGTTAAAACATTCGTTGGCAGTAACAGTTTTAATTTTTAGGTTTCACTCTGTTTTCTCCTATATGGATACTTGTAGTTAGAACTCTAAATCAAACACGGTTTGTGCTAGCTCTTTGAAACTTGACACAATAACGTAGTTCCAAGTTCTATCTCTATGGTTTGTTTCCTATTGATGTAGCCCTAAGCAGAGACTGGCGCAAATCACTTTCATGGAAAGGGGTGCCAAGCTTCCAAAATCTATGAATTTCCTGAAATCTCAGCACACATTTTTTCACAAAATCTTGATGACACTGTCAGGTAATGATCAGTATCCCAATCACACTTGGCTCACCAAATTTCGTTCTTCTAGGTTAAACCGTTCGTTGGCAGTCACAGTTTTAATTTTTAGGTTTCACTGTTTTCTCCTATATGGATACATGTAGTTGGATATCTAAATCAAACATGGTTTGTGGAATCTCTTTGACACTTGACTCAATAAAGTAGTTCCAAGTCCTATCTCTATGGTTTGTCTCCTATTGATGTAGCTCTTAGCAGAGACTGGTGCAAATCACTTTCATGGAAAGGGGTTGCCAAGCTTCCAAAAAACTACGAGTTTCCTCACATCTCAGCACACATTTTTCCACCCAATCTTGATTACACATTCAGGTCATGATCAGTACCCCAATCCCACTTGGCTCACCAAATTTCCTTCTTCTAGGTTAAACTGTTCGTTGGCAGTAACAGTTTTAATTTTTAGGTTTCACTGTTTTCTCCTATATGTATACATGTAGTTGGAACTCTAAATCAAACACGGTTTGTGCTAGCTCGTTGATACTTGACACAATAAAGTAGTTCCAAATTGTATCTCTATGGCTTTTTTCCTATTGATGTAGCCCTAAGCAGAGACCGGCGCAAATCACTTTCATGGAAAGGGGTTGCCAAGCTTCCAAAACACTACGAGTTTCCTCATATCTCAGCACACATTTTTTCACCCAATCTCGATGACACTTTCAGGTAATGATCAGTACCCCAATCCCACTTGGATCTCCAAATTTCGTTCTTCTAGGTTAAACCGTTCGTTGGCAGTAACAGTTTTAATTTTTAGGTTTCACTCTGTTTTCTCCTATATGGATACATGAAGATGGAACTCTAAATCAAAGACGGTTTGTGCTAGCTCTTTGAAACTTGACACTATAAATAGTTCCAAGTTCTATCTCTATGGTTTGTTTCCTATTGATGTAGCCCTAAGCAGAGACTGGCGCAAATCACTTTCATGGAAAGGGGTTGGGGGGCTGCCAAAAAACTACGAGTTTTCTGAAATCTCAGCACACATTTTTCACCCAAAATTGATGGCACTTTCAGGTAATGATCAGTACCCCAATCCCACTTGGCTCACCTAATTTCGTTATTCTAGGTTAAACCATTCATTGGCAGTAACAGTTTTAATTTTTAGGTTTCACTCTGTTTTCTCCTATATGGATGCATGTAGTTGGAACTCTAAATCAAAGACGGTTTGTGCTAGCTCTTTGAAACTTGACACAATAAAGTAGTTCCAAGTTCTATCTCTATGGATTGTTTCCTATTGATGTAGCCCTAAGCAGAGAATGGCGCAAATCACTTTCATGGAAAGTGATTGGCAAGCTTCCAAAAAACTACGAGTTTCCTGAAATCTCAGCACACATTTTTTCACCCAATCGTGATGACACTTTCAGGTAATGATCAGTACCCAATCCCACTTGGCTCAACAAATTTCGTTCTTCTAGGTAAAACCGTTCATTGGCAGTAACAGTTTTAATTTTTAGGTTTCACTCTGTTTTATCCTATATGGATACATGTAGTTGGAACTCTAAATCAAACACGGTTTGTGCTAGCTCTTTGAAACTTGACAATATAAAGTAGTTCCAAGTTCTATCTCTATGGTTTGTTTCCTATTGATGTAGCCCTAAGCAGAGACTGGCGCAAATCACTTACATGGAAAGGGGTTACCAAGCTTTCAAAAACAACGAGTTTCCTGAAATCTCAGCACATATTTTTTCACCCAATCTTGATGACACTTTCAGGTAATGATCTGTACCCGAATCCCACGTGGCTCACCAAATTTCGTTCTCCTAGGTTAAACCGTTCGTTGGCATAATGTTTTAATTTTTAGGTTTCACTCTGTTTTCTCCTATATGGATACATGTAGTTGGAACTCTAAATCAAACACGGTTTGTGCTAGCTCTTTGAAACTTGACAAATTAAAGTAGTTCCAAGTTCTATCTCTATGGTTTGTTTCCTATTGATGTAGCCCTAATCAGAGACCGGTGCAAATCACTTACATGGAAAGGGGTTGCCAAACTTCCAAAAAACTACGAGTTTCCTGAAATCTCAGCACACATTTTTTCACCCAATCTTGATGGAACTTTCAGGTAATGATCAGTACCCCAATCCCACTTGGCAAACCAAATTTCGTTCTTCTAGGTTAAACCGTTCGTTGGCAGTAACAGTTTTAATTTTTACGTTTCACTCTGTTTTCTCCTATATGGATACATGTAGATGGAAATCTAAATCAAAGATGGTTTGTGCAAGCTCTTTGAAATTTGACACAATAAAGTAGTTCCAAGTTCCTTCTCTATGGTGTTTCCTTTTGATGTAGCCTTAAGCAGAGACTTACGCAAATCACTTTCAAGAAAGGGATTGCCAAGCTTCCAAAAACTACGAGTTTCCTAAAATCTCAGCACACATTTTTTCACCCAATCTTGATGACACTTTCAGGTAATGATCAGTACCCCAATCCCACTTGGCTCACCAAATTTCAGTCTTCTATGTTAAACCGTTCGTTGGCAGTAACAGTTTTAATTTTTAGGTTTCACTCTGTTTTCTCCTATAGGGATACTTGTAGTTGGAACTCTAAATCAAACACGGTTTGTGCTAGCTCTTTGAAACTTGACACAATAAAGTAGGTCCAAGTTCTATCTCTATGGTTTGTTTCCTATTGATGTAGACCTAAGCAGAGACCGGCACAAATCACTTTCATGGAAAGGGGTTGCCAAGCTTCCAAAAAACTACCAATTCCCTGAAATCTCAGCACACATTTTTTCACCAAATCTTGATGAAACATTCAGGAAATGATCAGTAACACAATCCCACTTGGCTCACCAAATTTCGTTCTTCTGGGTTAAACCGTTCGTTTGCAGTAACAGTTTTAATTTTTAGGTTTCACTCTGTTTTCTCCTATATGGATACATGTAGTTGGAACTCTAAATCAAACACGGTTTGTGCTAGCTCTTTGAAACTTGACACAATAAAGTAGTTCCAAGTTGTATCTCTATGGTTTGTTTCCTATTGATGTAGCCCTAAGCAGAGAGTGGCGCAAATCACTTTTATGGAAAGGGGTTGCCAAGCTTCCAAAAAACTACGAGTTTCCTGAAATCACAGCACACATTTTTTCACCCAATCTTGATGACACTTTCAGGTAATGATCAGTACCCGAGTCCCACTTGGCTCACGAAATTTAGTTCTTCTAGGTTAAACTGTTCGTTGGCAGTAACAGTTTTAATTTTTAGGTTTCACTGTTTTCTCCTATAGGGATACATGTAGTTGGAACTCTAAATCTAACACGGTTTGTGCTAGCTCTTTGAAACTTGACAATATAAAGTAGTTCCAAGTTCTATCTCTATGGTTTGTTTCCTATTGATGTAGCCCTAAGCAGAGACTGGCGCAAATCACTTAAATGGAAAGGGGTTGCCAACCTTCCAAAAAACTACGAGTTTCCTGAAATATCAGCACACATTTTTTCACCCAATCTTGATGGCACTTTCAGGTAATGATCAGTACCCCAATCCAACTTGGCTCACCAAATTTCGTGCTTCTAGGTTAAACCGTTCGTTGGCAGTAACAGTTTTAATTTTTACATTTCACTCTGTTTTCTCCTATATGGATACATGTAGATGGAACTCTAAATCAAAGACGGTTTGTGCTAGCTCTTTGAAACTTGACACAATAAAGAAGTTCCAAGTTCCATCTCTATGGTTTGTTTCCTATTGATCTAGCCCTAAGCAGAGACTTACGCAAATCACTTTCAAGAAAAGGGGTTGCCAAGCTTCCAAAAACTACGAGTTTCCTAAAATCTCAGCACACATTTTTTCACCCAATCTTGATGACACTTTCAAGTAATGATCAGTACCCCAATCCCATTTGGCTCACCAAATTTCGTTCTTCTAGGTTAAACCGTTCGTTGGCAGTAACAGTTTTACTTTTTAGGTTTCACTCTGTTTTCTCCTATATGGATACATGTAGTTGGAACTCTAAATCAAACACGGTTTGTGCTAGCTCTTTGAAACTTGACACAATAATAGTTCCAAGTTCTATCACTATGGTTTGTTTCCTATTGATGTAGCCCTAAGCAGAGACCGGCGCAAATCACTTCCATGGAAAGGGGTTGCCAAGCTTCCAAAAAACTACGAGTTTCCTGAAATCTCAGCACACATTTTTTCATCCAATCTGGATGACACTTTCAGGTAATGATCAGAACCCCAATCCCACTTGGCTCACCAAATTTCGTTCTTCTAGGTTAACCCGTTCGTTGGCAGTAACAGTTTTAATTTTTAGTTTTCACTCTGTTTTCTCCTATATGGATACATGTAGGTGGAACTCTAAATCAAAGACGGTTTGTGATAGCTCTTTGAAACTTGACACAATAAAGTAGTTCCAAATTTTATCTCTATGGTTTGCTTCCTATTGATGTAGCACTAAGCAGAGACTGGTGCAAATCACTTTCATGGAAAGGGGTTGCCAACCTTCCAAAAAACTACGAGTTTCCTGAAATCTCAGCACACATTTTTTGACCCAATCTGGATGACACTTTCAGGTAATAATCAGTACCCCAATCCCACTTGGATCACCAAATTTCATTCTTCTAGATTAAACCGCTCGTTGGGAGTAACAGATTTAATTTTTAGTTTTCTCTCTGTTTTCTCCTATATGGATATATGTTGTTGGAACTCGAAATCAAACACAGTTTGTGCTAGCTCTTTGAAACTTGACACAATAATGTAGTTCCAAGTTCTATCTCTATGGTTTTTTCCTATTGATGTAGCCCTTAGCAGAGACTGGCGCAAATCACTTTCCTGGAAAGGGGTTGCCAAGCTTCCAAAAAACTACAAGTTTCCTGAAATTTCAGCAAACATTTTTTCACCCAATCTTGATGACACTTTCAGGTAATGATCAGTACCCGAATCCCACTTGGCTCACCAAATTTAGTTCTTCTAGGTTAAACCGTTCGTTGGCAGTAAAAGTTTTAATTTTTAGGTTTCACTCTGTTTTCTCCTATATGGATACATGTAGTTGGATCTCTAAATCTAACACGGTTTGTGCTAGCTCTTTGAAACTTGACAATATAAAGTAGTTCCAAGTTCTATCTCTATGGTTTGTTTCCTATTGATGTAGCCCTAAGCAGAGACTGGCGCAAATCACTTACATGGAAAGGGGTTGCCAATCTTACAAAAAACTACGAGTTTCCTGAAATCTCAGCACACATTTTTTCACCCAATGTTGATGACACTTTCAGGTAATGATCAGTACCCCAATCCCACTTGGTTCACCAAATTTCGTTCTTCTAGGTTAAACCGTTCATTGGCAGTAACAGTTTTAATTTTTAGGTTTCACTCTGTTTTCTCCTATATATATACATGTAGTTGGAACTCTAAATCAAACACGGTTTGTGCTAGCTGTTTGAAACTTGACACAATAAAGTAGTTCCAAGTTCTATCTCGATGGTTTGTTTCCTATTGATGTAGCCCAAACAGATACTGGCGCAAATCACTTTCGTGGAAAGAGGTTGCCAAGCTTCCAAAAAACTACGATTTTCCTGAAGTCTCAGCACACATTTTTTCACCCAATCTGGATGACACTTTCAGGTAGTGATCAGTACCCCAATCCCACTTGGGTCACCAAATTTCGTTCTTCTAGGTTAAACCGTTCGTTGGCAGTAAGAGTTTTAATTTTCAATTTTCACTATGTTTTCTCCTATATGGATAAATGTAGTTGGGACTCTAAATCAAACACGGTTTGTGCTAGCTCTTTGAAACTTGACACAATAAAGTAGTTCCAAATTTTATCTCTATGGTTTGTTTCCTATTGATGTAGCACTAAGCAGAGACTGGTGCAAATCACTTTCATGGAAAAGGGTTGCCAACCTTCCAAAAAACTACGAGTTTCCTGAAATCTCAGCACACATTTTTTCACCCAATCTGGATGACACTTTCAGGTAATAATCAGTACCCCAATCCCACTTGGATCACCAAATTTCATTCTTCTAGATTAAACCGCTCGTTGGGAGTAACAGATTTAATTTTTAGTTTTCTCTCTGTTTTCTCCTATATGGATATATGTTGTTGGAACTCGAAATCAAACACAGTTTGTGCTAGCTCTTTGAAACTTGACACAATAATGTAGTTCCAAGTTCTATCTCTATGGTTTTTTCCTATTGATGTAGCCCTTAGCAGAGACTGGCGCAAATCACTTTCCTGGAAAGGGGTTGCCAAGCTTCCAAAAAACTACAAGTTTCCTGAAATTTCAGCACACATTTTTCACCCAATCTTGATGACACTTTCAGGTAATGATCAGTACCCGAATCCCACTTGGCTCACCAAATTTAGTTCTTCTAGTTTAAACCGTTAGTTGGCAGTAAAGGTTTTAATTTTTAGGTTTCACTCTGTTTTCTCCTATATGGATACATGTAGTTGGAACTCTAAATCTAACACGGTTTGTGCTAGCTCTTTGAAACTTGACAATATAAAGTAGTTCCAAGTTCTATCTCTATGGTTTGTTTCCTATTGATGTAGCCCTAAGCAGAGACTGGCGCAAATCACTTACATGGAAAGGGGTTGCCAATCTTACAAAAAACTACGAGTTTCCTGAAATCTCAGCACACATTTTTTCACCCAATGTTGATGACACTTTCAGGTAATGATCAGTACCCCAATCCCACTTGGTTCACCAAATTTCGTTCTTCTAGGTTAAACCGTTCATTGGCAGTAACAGTTTTAATTTTTAGGTTTCACTCTGTTTTCTCCTATATATATACATGTAGTTGGAAATCTAAATCAAACATGGTTTGTGCTAGCTGTTTGAAACTTGACACAATAAAGTAGTTCCAAGTTCTATCTCGATGGTTTGTTTCCTATTGATGTAGCCCTAAGCAGATACTGGCGCAAATCACTTTCGTGGAAAGAGGTTGCCAAGCTTCCAAAAAACTACGATTTTCCTAAAGTCTCAGCACACATTTTTTCACCCAATCTGGATGACACCTTCAGGTAGTGATCAGTACCCCAATCCCACTTGGGTCACCAAATTTCGTTCTTCTAGGTTAAACCGTTCGTTGGCAGTAAAAGTTTTAATTTTCAATTTTCACTATATTTTCTCCTATATGGATACATGTAGTTGGGACTCTAAATCAAACACGGTTTGTGCTAGCTCTTTGAAACTTGACACAATAAAGTAGTTCCAAGTTCTATCACTATGGTTTGTATACTATTGATGAAGCCCTAAGCAGAGACTGGCACAAATCACTTTCATGGAAATTGGTTGCCAAGCTTCCAAAAAACTATGAGTTTCCTGAAGTCTCAGCACACATTTTTTCACCCAATCTGGATGACACTTTCAGGTAGTGATCAGTACCCCAATCCCACTTGGTTCACGAAATTTCGTTCTTCTAGGTTAAACCGTTCGTTGGCAGTAACAGTTTAAATTTTTAGGTTTCACTCTGTTTTCTCCTATATGGATACATGTAGTTGGAACTCTAAATCAAACATGGTTTGTGCTAGCTCTTTGAAACTTGACACAATAAAGTAGTTCCAAGTTCTATCTCTATGGTTTATTTCCTATTGATGTAGCCCTAAGCAGAGACTGGCGCAAATCACTTTCATGGAAAGGGGTTGCCAAGCTACCAAAAAACTACGAGTTTCCTGAAATATCAGCACACATTTTTTCAACCAAACTTGATGACACTTTCAGGTAATGATCAGTACCCCAATCCCACTTGGTTCACCCAATTTCGTTCTTCTAGGTTAAACCGTTCGTTGGCAGTAACAGTTTTAATTTTTAGGTTTCACTCTGTTTTCTCCTATATGGATACATGTAGTTGGAACTCTAAATCAAACACGGTTTGTGCTAGCTCTTTGAAACTTGACACAATAATAGTTCCAAGTTCTATCACTATGGTTTGTTTCCTATTGATGTAGCCCTAAGCAGAGACCGGCGCAAATCACTTCCATGGAAAGGGGTTGCCAAGCTTCCAAAAAACTACGAGTTTCCTGAAATCTCAGCACACATTTTTTCATCCAATCTTTATGACACTTTCAGGGAATGATCAGTACCCGAATCCCACTTGGCTCACCAAATTTAGTTCTTCTAGGTTTAACCGTTCGTTGGCAGTAACAGTTTTAATTTTTAGGTTTCACTCTGTTTTCTCCTAAATGGATACATGTTGTTGGAACTCTAAATCAAACACGGTTTGTGCTAGCTTTTTGAATCTTGACAATATAAAGTAGTTCCAAGTTCTATCTCTATGGTTTGTTTCCTATTGATGTAGCCCTAAGCAGAGACTGGCGCAAATCACTTACATGGAAAGGGGTTGCCAACCTTCCAAAAAACTACGAGTTTCCTGAAATTTCAGCACACATTTTTTCACCCAATCTTGATGGCACTTTCAAGTAATGATCAGTACCCCAATTCCACTTGGCTCACCAAATTTCGTTCTTCTAGGTTAAACCGTTCGTTGGCAGTAACAGTTTTAATTTTTACATTTCACTCTGTTTTCTCCTATATGGATACATGTAGATGGAACTCTAAATCAAAGACGGTTTGTGCTAGCTCTTTGAAACTTGACACAATAAAGTAGTCCCAAGTGCTATCTCTATGGTTTGTTTCCTGTTGATGTAGCCCTAAGCAGAGACCGGTGCAAATCACTTTAATGGAAAAGGGTTGCCAAGCTTCCAAAAAACTACGAGTTTCCTGAAATCTCAGCACACATTTTTTCACCCAATCTGGATGACACTTTCAGGTAATGATCAGTACCCCAATCCCACTTGGCTCACCAAATTTCGTTATTCTAATTTAAACCATTCATTGGCAGTAACAGTTTAAATTTTTAGGTTTCACTCTGTTTTCTCCTATATGGATACATGTAGATGGAACTCTAAATCAAAGACGGTTTGTGCTAGCTCTTTGAAACTTGACACAATAAAGTAGTTCCAAGTTCTTTCTCGATGGTTTGTTTCCTATTGATGTAGCCCTAAGCAGATACTGGCGTAAATCACTTTCGTGGAAAGGGGTTGCGAAGCTTCCAAAAAACTACGAGTTTCCTGAAATCTCAGCACACATTTTTTCACCCAATCTGGATGACACTTTCAGGTAGAGATCAGTACCCGAATCCTACTGGCTCACCAAATTACGTTCTTCTAGGTTAAACCGTTCGTTGGCAGTAAGAGTTTTAATCTTTAATTTTCACTCTGTTTTTTCCTATATGGATACATGTAGTTGGGACTCTAAATCAAACACGGTTTGTGCTAGCTCTTTGAAACTTGACACAATAAAGTAGTTCCAAGTTCTATCTCTTTGGTTTGTTTCCTATTGATGCAGCCCTTAGCAGAGCCTGGCGCAAATCACTTTCATGGAAAGGGGTTGCCAAGCTTCCAAAGACTACTAGTTTCCTGAAATCTCAGCACACATTTTTTCACCCAATCTGGATGACACTTTCAGGTAATGATCAGTACCCCAATCCCACTTGGATCACCAAATTTCGTTCTTCTAGGTTAAACCGTTCGTTGGCAGTAACAGTTTTAATTTTTAGGTTTCACTCTGTTTTCTCCTATATGGATACATGAAGTTGGAACTCTAAATCAAAGACGGTTTGTGCTAGCTCTTTGAAACTTGACACAAAAAATAGTTCCAAGTTCTATCTCTATGGTTTGTTTCCTATTGATGTAGCCCTAAGCAGAGACTGGCGCAAATCACTTTCATGGAAACGGGTTGGGGGGCTTCTAAAAAACTACGAGTTTTCTGAAATCTCAGCACACATTTTTCACCCAATCTTGATGGCACTTTCAGGTAATGATCAGTACCCCAATCCCACTTGGCTCCCCAAATTTCGTTCTTCTAGGTTAAACCATTCGTTGGCAGTAACAGTTTTAATTTTTAGGTTTCACTCTGTTTTCTCCTATATGGATACTTGTAGTTAGAACTCTAAATCAAACACGGTTTGTGCTAGCTCTTTGAAACTTGACAAAATAAAGTAGTTCCAAGTTGTATATCTATGGCTTGTTTCTTATTGATGTAGCCCTAAGCAGAGACCGGCGCAAATCACTTTCATGGAAAGGGGTTGCCAAGCTTCCAAAAAAACTACGAGTTTCCTGAAATCTCAGCACACATTTTTTCACAAAATCTTGATGACACTTTCAGCTAATGATCACTACCCCAATCCCACTTGGCTCACCAAATTTCGTTCTTCTAGGTTAAACCGTTCGTTGGCAGTAACAGTTATAATTTTTAGGTTTCACTGTTTTCTCCTATATGGATACATGTAGTTGGCACTCTAAATCAAACACGGTTTGTGCTAGCTCTTTGAAACTTGACACAGTAAAGTAGTTCCAAGTACTATCTCTATGGTTTGTCTCCTATTGATGTAGCCCTAAGCAGAGACTGGCGCAAATCACTTTAATGGAAACGGGTTGAAAAGCTTCCAAAAAACTATGAGTTTCCTGAAATCTCAGCACACATTTTTTCACCCAATCTTGATGACACTTTCTGGTAATTTTCAGTACCCCAATCCCACTTGGCTCCCCAATTTTCGTTCTTCTATGTTAAACCGTTCGTTGGCAGTAACAGTTTTAATTTTTAGGTTTCACTCTGTTTTCTCCTATATGGATACATGTATTTGGAACTCTAAATCAAACACGGTTTGTGCTAGCTCTTTGAAACTTGACACAATAAAGTAGTTCCAAGTTCAATCTCTATGGTTTGTTTCCTATTGATGTAGCCCTAAGCAGAGACTGGCACAAATCACTTTCATGGAAAGGGGTTGCCAAGCTTCCAAAAAACTACGAGTTTACTGAAATCTCAGCACACATTTTTTCACCCAAACTTGATAACACTTTCAGGTAATGATCAGTACCCCAATTCCACTTGGCTCACCAAATTTCGTTCTTCAAGGTTAAACCGTTCGTTGGTAGTAAAAGATTTAATTTTTAGGTTTCACTCTGTTTCTCATATATGGATACCTGTAGTTGGAACTCTAAATCAAACAGGGTTTGTGCTAGCTCTTTGAAACTTTACACAATAAAGTAGTTCCAAGTTGTATCTCTATGGTTTGTTTCCTATTGATGTAGCCCTAAGCAGAGAGTGGCGCAAATCACTTTCATGGAAAGGGGTTGCCAAGCTTCCAAAAAACTACGAGTTTCCTGAAATCTCAGCACACATTTTTTCACCCAATCGTGATGACACTTTCAGGTAATGATCAGTACCCAGTCCCACTTGGCTCAACAAATTTCGTTCTTCTAGGTAAAACCGTTCATTGGCAGTAACAGTTTTAATTTTTAGGTTTCACTCTGTTTTATCCTATATGGATACATGTAGTTGGAACTCTAAATCAAACACGGTTTGTGCTAGCTCTTTGAAACTTGACAATATAAAGTAGTTCCAAGTTCTATCTCTATGGTTTGTTTCCTATTGATGTAGCCCTAAGCAGAGACTGGCGCAAATCACTTACATGGAAAGGGGTTACCAAGCTTCCAAAAACAACGAGTTTCCTTAAATCTCAGCACATATTTTTTCACCCAATCTTGATGACACTTTCAGGTAATGATCTGTACCCGAATCCCACGTGGCTCACCAAATTTCGTTCTCCTAGGTTAAACCGTTCGTTGGCATAATGTTTTAATTTTTAGGTTTCACTCTGTTTTCTCCTATATCGATACATGTAGTTGGAACTCTAAATCTAACACGGTTTGTGCTAGCTCTTTGAAACTTGACAAATTAAAGTAGTTCCAAGTTCTATCTCTATGGTTTGTTTCCTATTGATGTAGCCCTAATCAGAGACCGGTGCAAATCACTTACATGGAAAGGAGTTGCCAAACTTCCAAAAAACTACGAGTTTCCTGAAATCTCAGCACACATTTTTTCACCCAATCTTGATGGAACTTTCAGGTAATGATCAGTACCCCAATCCCACTTGGCAAACCAAATTTCGTTCTTCTAGGTTAAACCGTTCGTTGGCAGTAACAGTTTTAATTTTTACGTTTCACTCTGTTTTCTCCTATATGGATACATGTAGATGGAAATCTAAATCAAAGATGGTTTGTGCAAGCTCTTTGAAATTTGACACAATAAAGTAGTTCCAAGTTCCTTCTCTATAGTGTTTCCTTTTGATGTAGCCTTAAGCAGAGACTTACGCAAATCACTTTCAAGAAAGGGATTGCCAAGCTTCCAAAAACTACGAGTTTCCTAAAATCTCAGCACACATTTTTTCACCCAATCTTGATGACACTTTCAGGTAATGATCAGTACCCCAATCCCACTTGGCTCACCAAATTTCAGTCTTCTATGTTAAACCGTTCGTTGGCAGTAACAGTTTTAATTTTTAGGTTTCACTCTGTTTTCTCCTATATGGATACTTGTAGTTGGAACTCTAAATCAAACACGGTTTGTGCTAGCTCTTTGAAACTTGACTCAATAAAGTAGTTCCAAGTCCTATCTCTATGGTTTGTCTCTTATTGATGTAGCCCTTAGCAGAGACTGGTGCAAATCACTTTCTTGGAAAGGGGTTGCCAAGCTTCCAAAAAACTACGATTTTCCTCACATCTCAGCACACATTTTTCCACCCAATCTTGATTACACATTCAGGTCATGATCAGTACCCCAATCCCACTTGGCTCACCAAATTTCCTTCTTCTAGGTTAAACTGTTCGTTGGCAGTAACAGTTTTAATTTTTAGGTTTCACTGTTTTCTCCTATATGTATACATGTAGTTGGAACTCTAAATCAAACATGGTTTGTGCTAGCTCGTTGATACTTGACACAATTAAGTAGTTCCAAGTTGTATCTCTATGGCTTTTTTCCTATTGATGTAGCCCTAAGCAGAGACCGGCGCAAATCACTTTCATGGAAAGGGGTTGCCAAGCTTCCAAAACACTACGAGTTTCCTCACATCTCAGCACACATTTTTTCACCCAATCTTGATGACACTTTCCGGTAATGATCAGTACCCCAATCCCACTTGGCTCCCCAAATTTTGTTATTCCAGGTTAAACCGTTCGTTGGCAGTAACAGTTTTAATTTTAGGTTTCACTCTGTTTTCTCCTATATGGATACATGTAGTTGGAACTCTAAATCAAACACGGTTTGTGCTAGCTCTTTGAAACTTGACACAATAAAGTAGTTCCATGTTCTATCTCTATGGTTTGTTTCCTATTGATGTAGCACTAAGCAGAGACTGGCGCAAATCAGTTTCATGGAAAGGGGTTGCCAACCTTCCAAAAAACTACGAGTTTCCTGAAATCTCAGCACACATTTTTTCACAAAATCTTGATGACACTTTCAGCTAATGATCACTACCCCAATCCCACTTGGCTCACCAAATTTCGTTCTTCTAGGTTAAACCGTTCGTTGGCAGTAACAGTTATAATTTTTAGGTTTCACTGTTTTCTCCTATATGGATACATGTAGTTTGCACTCTAAATCAAACACGGTTTGTGCTAGCTCTTTGAAACTTGACACAATAAAGTAGTTCCAAGTACTATCTCTATGGTTTGTCTCCTATTGATGTAGCCCTAAGCAGAGACCGGCGCAAATCACTTTCATGGAAAGGGGTTGCCAAGCTTCCAAAAAACTACGAGTTTCCTGAAATCTCAGCACACATTTTTTCACCCAATCTTGATGACACTTTCAGGTAATGATCAGTACCCCAATCCCACTTGGCTCCCCGAATTTCGTTCTTCTAGTTTAAACCGTTCATTGGTAGTAAGAGATTTAATTTTTAGGTTTCACTCTGTTTCTCCTATATGGATACATGTATTTGGAACACTAAATCAAACAGGGTTCGTGCTAGCTCTTTGAAACTTGACACAATAAAGTATTTCCAAGTTGTATTTCTATGACTTTTTTCCTATTGATGTAGCCCTAAGCAGAGACCGGCTCAAATCACTTTCATGGAAAGGGGTTGCCAAGCTTCCAAAAAACTACGAGTTTCCTAAAATATCAGCACACATTTTTTCACCCAATCTTGATGACACTTTCAGGCAATGATCAGTACCCCAATCCCACTTGGCTCACCAAATTTCATTTTTCAAGTTTAAACCGTTCGTTGGTAGTAACAGATTTAATTTTTAGGTTTCACTCTCTTTCTCCTATATGGATACATGTAGTTGGAACTCTAAATCAAACAGGGTTTGTGCTAGCTCTTTGAAACTTGACACAATAAAGTAGTTCCAAGTTGTATATCTATGGCTTTTTTCCTATTGATGTAGCCCTAAGCAGAGACCGGCGCAAATCACTTTCATTGAAAGGGGTTGGCAAGCTTCCAAAAAAAGTACGAGTTTCCTGAAATCTCAGCACACATTTTTTGACCCAATCTTGATGACACATTCAGGTAATGATCAGTACCCCAATCCCACTTGGCTCCCAAAATTTCGTTCTTCTAGGTTAAACCGTTCGTTGGCAGTAACAGTTTTAATTTTTAGGTTTCACTCTGTTTTCTCCTATATGGATACATGTAGTTGGAACTCTAAATCAAACACGGTTTGTGCTAGCTCTTTGAAACTTGACAAAATAAAGTAGTTCCATGTTCTATCTCTATGGTTTGTTTCATATTGATGTAGCCCTAAGTAGACTCTGGCGCAAATCACTTTCATGGAAAGGGGTGCCAAGCTTCCAAAATCTACGACTTTCCTGAAATCTCAGCACACATTTTTTCACCCAATCTTGATGAAACTTTCAGGTAATGATCAGTACCCCATTCCACTTGGTTCACCAAATTTCGTTCTTCTAGGTTAAAAAGTTCGTTGGCAGTAACAGTTATAATTTTTAGGTTTCACTGTTTTCTCATATATGGATACATGTAGTTGGAACTCTAAATCAAACACGGTTTGTGCTAGCTCTTTGAAACTTGACACAATGAAGTAGTTCCAAGTCCTATCTCTATGGTTTGTCTCCTATTGATATAGCCCTAAGCAGAGACTGGCGCAAATCACTTTCATGGAAACCGGTTGCCAAGCTTCCAAAAAACTACGAGTTTCCTGAAATCTCAGCACACATTTTTTCACCCAATCTTGATGACACTTTCAGGTAATGATCAGTACCCCAATCCCACTTGGCTCCCCAAATTTCGTTCTTCTAGGTTAAATCGTTCGTTGGCAGTAACAGTTTTAATTTTTAGGTTTCACTCTGTTTTCTCCTATATGGATACATGTATATGGAACTCTAAATCAAACACGGTGTGTGCTAGCTCTTTGAAACTTGACACAATAAAGTAGATCCAAGTTCTATCTCTATGGTTTGTTTCCTATTGATGTAGCACTAACCAGAGACTGACGCAAATCACTTTCATGGAAAGGGGTTGCCAACCTTCCAAAAACTACGAGTTTCCTGAAATCTCAGCACACATTTTTTCATTCAAACTTGATGACACTTTCAGGTAATGATCAAAACCCCAATCCCACTTGGCTCCTAAAATTTCATTTTTCTAGGTTAAACCATTCGTTGGCAGTAACAGTTTTAATTTTTAGGTTTCACTCTGTTTTCTCCTATATGGGTACATGTAGTTGGAACTCTAAATCAAACACGGTTTGTGCTAGCTCTTTGAAACTTGACACAATAAAGTAGTTCCAAGTTCTATCTCTATGGCTTGTTTCCTATTGATGTAGCCCTAAGCAGAGCCCGGCACAAATCACTTTCATGGAAAGGGGTTGCAAACCTTCCAAAAAACTACGAGTGTCCTGAAATCTCAGCACACACTTTTTCACCCAATCTTGATGACACTTACAGGTAATGATCAGTACCCCAATCCCACTTGGCTCCCCTATTTTCGTTCTTCTAGGTTAAACCGTTCGTTGGCAGTAACAGTTATAAATTTTAGGTTTCACTCCGTTTTCTCCTATATGGATATATGTCGTTGGAACTCTAAATCAAACACGGTATGTGCTAACTCTTTGAAACTTGACACAATAAAGAAGTTCCAAGATGTATCTCTATGGCTTGTTTCCTATTGATGTAGCCCTAAGCAGAGACAGGCGCAAATCACTTTCATGGAAAAAAGTTGCCAAGCTTCAAAAAACTACGAGTTTCCTGAAATCTCAGCACACATTTTTTCACCCAATCTTGACGACACTTTCAGGTAATGATCAGTACCCCAATCCCACTTGGCTCACCGAATTTTGTTCTTCTAGGTTAAGCCGTTCGTTGTCAGTAACAGTTTTAATTTTTAGGTTTCACTCTGTTTTCTCCTATATGGATACATGTATTTGGAACTCTAAATCAAACACGGTTTGTGGTAGCTCTTTGAAACTTGACACAATAAAGTAGTTCCAAGTCCTATCTCTATGGTTTGTCTCCTATTGATGTAGCCCTAAGCAGAGACTGGCGCAAATCACTTTCATGGAAAGCGGTTGCCAAGCTTCCAAAAAATTACGAGTTTCCTGAAATCTCAGCACACATTTTTTCACCGATCTTGATGACACTTTCAGGTAATGATCAGTACCCCAATCCCACTTGGCTCACCAAATTTCGTTCTTCAAGGTTAAACCGTTCGTCGGTAGTAAAAGTTTTAATTTTTAGGTTTCACTCCCTTTTCTCCTATATGGATACATGTAGTTGGAACTCTCAATCAAACACGGTTTGTACTAGCTCTTTGAAACTTGACACAATAAAGTAGGTACAAGTTCTATCTCTATGGTTTGTTTCCTATTGATGTAGCCCTAAGCAGAGACCAGCACAAATCACTTTAATGGAAAGGGGTTGCCAACCTTCCAAAAAACTACGAGTTTCCTGAAATCTCAGCACACACTTTTTCACCCAATCTTGATGACACTTACAGGTAATGATCAGTACCCCAGTGCCACATGGCTCACCAAATTTCGTTCTAGGTTAAACCTTTCGTTGGCAGTAACAGTTTTAATTTTTAGGTTTCACTCTGTTTTCTCCTATATGGATACATGTATTTGGAACTCTAAATCAAACACGGTTTGTGCTAGTTCTGTGAAACTTGACACAATAAAGTAGTTCCAAGTTCTATCTCTATGGTTTGTTTTCTATTGATGTAGCCCTAAGCAGAGACTGGCAAAAATCACTTTCATGGAAAGGGGTTTCCAAACTTCCAAAAAACTACGAGTTTCCTGAAATCTCAGCACACATTTTTTCACCCAAACTTGATGACACTTTCAGGTAATGATCAGTACCCCAATCCCACTTGGCTCACCAAATTTTGCTTTTCTAGGTTAAACCATTCCTTGGCAGTAACAGTTTTAATTTTTAGGTTTCACTCTGTTTTCTCCTATATGGATACATGTAGTTAGAACTCTAAATCAAACACGGTTTGTGCTAGCTCTTTGAAACTTGACACAATAAAGTAGTTTCAAGTCCCATCTCTATGGTTTGTCTCCTATTGATGTAGCCCTAAGCAGATACTGGAGCAAATCACTTTCATGGAAAGGGGTTGCCAAGCTTCCAAAAAACTACGAGTTTCCTTAAATCTCAGCACACATTTTTTCACCCAATCTTGATGACACTTTCAGGTAATGATCAGTACCCCAATCCCACTTGGCTCACCAAATTTCGTTCTTCAAGGTTAAACCGTTCGTTGGTAGTAACAGTTTTAATTTTTTAGGTTTCACTCTGTTTCTCCTATATGGATACATGTAGTTGGAAATCTAAATCAAACAGGGTTTGTGCTAGCTCTTTGAAACTTGACACAATAAAGTAGTTCCAAATTCTATCTCTATGGTTTGTTTCCTATTGATGTAGCCCTAAGCAGAGACTGGCGCAAATCACTTTCATAAAAAGGGGTTGCCAAGCTTCCAAAAAACTACGACTTTCCTGAAATCTCAGCACACATTTTTTCACCCAATCTTGATGACACTTTCAGGTAATGATCAGTACCCCAGTCACACTTGGCTCACCAAATTTCGTTCTTCTAGGTTAAACCGTTCGTTGGCAGTAACAGTTTTAATTTTTAGGTTTCAATGTTTTCTCCTATATGGATACATGTAGTTGGATCTCTAAATCAAACATGGTTTGTGGAAGCTCTTTGACACTTGACTCAATAAAGTAGTTTCAAGTCCTATATCTATGGTTTGTCTCCTATTAATGTAGCCCTAAGCAGAGACTGGCACAAATCACTTTCATGGAAAGGGGTTGCCAAGCTTCCAAAAAACTACGAGTTTCCTGAAATCTCAGCACACATTTTTTCACCCAATCTTGATGACACTTTCAGGTAATGATCAGTACCCCAATCCCACTTGGCTCCCCTATTTTCGTTCTTCTAGTTTAAACCGTTCGTTGGCAGTAACAGTTATAAATTTTAGGATTCACTCCGTTTTCTCCTATATGGATATATGTCGTTGGAACTCTAAATCAAACACGGTATGTGCTAACTCTTTGAAACTTGACACAATAAAGAAGTTCCAAGATGTATCTCTATGGCTTGTTTCCTATTGATGTAGCCCTAAGCAGAGACCGGCGCAAATCACTTTCATGGAAAAAAGTTGCCAAGCTTCAAAAAACTACGAGTTTCCTGAAATCTCAGCACACATTTTTTCACCCAATCTTGATGACACTTTCAGGTAATGATCAGTACCCCAATCCCCCTTGGCTCACCGAATTTTGTTCTTCTAGGTTAAACCGTTCGTTGTCAGTAACAGTTTTAATTTTTAGGTTTCACTCTGTTTTCTCCTATATGGATACATGTATTTGGAACTCTAAATCAAACACGGTTTGTGGTAGCTCTTTGAAACTTGACACAATAAAGTAGTTCCAAGTCCTATCTCTATGGTTTGTCTCCTATTGATGTAGCCCTAAGCAGAGACTGGCGCAAATCACTTTCATGGAAAGCAGTTGCCAAGCTTCCAAAAAATTACGAGTTTCCTGAAATCTCAGCACACATTTTTTCACCGATCTTGATGACACTTTCAGGTAATGATCAGTACCCCAATCCCACTTGGCTCACCAAATTTCGTTCTTCAAGGTTAAACCGTTCGTCGGTAGTAAAAGTTTTAATTTTTAGGTTTTCACTCCCTTTTCTCCTATATGGATACATGTAGTTGGAACTCTCAATCAAACACGGTTTGTACTAGCTCTTTGAAACTTGACACAATAAAGTAGGTCCAAGTTCTATCTCTATGGTTTGTTTCCTATTGATGTAGCCCTAAGCAGAGACCAGCACAAATCACTTTAATGGAAAGGGGTTGCCAACCTTCCAAAAAACTACGAGTTTCCTGAAATCTCAGCACACACTTTTTCACCCAATCTTGATGACACTTACAGGTAATGAATAGTACCCCAGTGCCACATGGCTCACCAAATTTCGTTCTAGGTTAAACCGTTCGTTGGCAGTAACAGTTTTAATTTTTAGGTTTCACTCTGTTTTCTCCTATATGGATACATGTATTTGGAACTCTAAATCAAACACGGTTTGTGCTAGTTCTGTGAAACTTGACACAATAAAGTAGTTCCAAGTTCTATCTCTATGGTTTGTTTTCTATTGATGTAGCCCTAAGCAGAGACTGGCAAAAATCACTTTCATGGAAAGGGGTTTCCAAACTTCCAAAAAACTACGAGTTTCCTGAAATCTCAGCACACATTTTTTCACCCAAACTTGATGACACTTTCAGGTAATGATCAGTACCCCAATCCCACTTGGCTCACCAAATTTTGTTTTTCTAGGTTAAACCATTCCTTGGCAGTAACAGTTTTAATTTTTAGGTTTCACTCTGTTTTCTCCTATATGGATACATGTAGTTGGAACTCTAAATCAAACACGATTTGTGCTAGCTCTTTGAAACTTGACACAATAAAGTAGTTCCAAGTCCCATCTCTATGGTTTGTCTCCTATTGATGTAGCCCTAAGCAGAGACTGGAGCAAATCACTTTCATGGAAAGGGGTTGCCAAGCTTCCAAAAAACTACGAGTTTCCTTAAATCTCAGCACACATTTTTTCACCCAATCTTGATGACACTTTCAGGTAATGATCAGTACCCCAATCCCACTTGGCTCACCAAATTTCGTTCTTCAAGGTTAAACCGTTCGTTGGTAGTAACAGTTTTAATTTTTTAGGTTTCACTCTGTTTCTCCTATATGGATACATGTAGTTGGAAATCTAAATCAAACAGGGTTTGTGCTAGCTCTTTGAAACTTGACACAATAAAGTAGTTCCAAATTCTATCTCTATGGTTTGTTTCCTATTGATGTAGCCCTAAGCAGAGACTGGCACAAATCACTTTCATAAAAAGGGGTTGCCAAGCTTCCAAAAAACTACGACTTTCCTGAAATCTCAGCACACATTTTTTCACCCAATCTTGATGACACTTTCAGGTAATGATCAGTACCCCAGTCACACTTGGCTCACCAAATTTCGTTCTTCTAGGTTAAACCGTTCGTTGGCAGTCACAGTTTTAATTTTTAGGTTTCAATGTTTTCTCCTATATGGATACATGTAGTTGGATCTCTAAATCAAACATGGTTTGTGGAAGCTCTTTGACACTTGACTCAATAAAGTAGTTTCAAGTCCTATATCTATGGTTTGTCTCCTATTGATGTAGCCCTAAGCAGAGACTGGCGTAAATCACTTTCATGGAAAGGGGTTGCCAAGCTTCCAAAAAACTACGAGTTTCCTCACATCTCAGCACACATTTTTTCACCCAATCTTGATTACACATTCAGGTCATGATCAGTACCCCAATCCCACTTGGCTCACCAAATTTCCTTCTTCTAGGTTAAACTGTTCGTTGGCAGTAACAGTTTTAATTTTTAGGTTTCACTGTTTTCTCCTATATGTATACATGTAGTTGGAACTCTAAATCAAACACGGTTTGTGCTAGCTCTTTGAAACTTGACACAATAAAGTAGATCCAAGTACTATCTCTATGGTTTGTCTCCTATTAATGTAGCCCTAAGCAGAGACTGGCACAAATCACTTTCATGGAAAGGGGTTGCCAAGCTTCCAAAAAACTACGAGTTTCCTGAAATCTCAGCACACATTTTTTCACCCAATCTTGATGACACTTTCAGGTAATGATCAGTACCCCAATCCCACTTGGCTCACCAAATTTCCTTCTTCTAGGTTAAACTGTTCGTTGGCAGTAACAGTTTTAATTTTTAGGTTTCACTGTTTTCTCCTATATGTATACATGTAGTTGGAACTCTAAATCAAACACGGTTTGTGCTAGCTCTTTGAAACTTGACACAATAAAGTAGATCCAAGTACTATCTCTATGGTTTGTCTCCTATTAATGTAGCCCTAAGCAGAGACTGGCACAAATCACTTTCATGGAAAGGGGTTGCCAAGCTTCCAAAAAACTACGAGTTTCCTGAAATCTCAGCACACATTTTTTCACCCAATCTTGATGACACTTTCAGGTAATGATCAGTACCCCAATCCCACTTGGCTCCCCTATTTTCGTTCTTCTAGGTTAAACCGTTCGTTGGCAGTAACAGTTTTAATTTTTAGGTTTCACTCTGTTTTCTCCTATATGGATACATGTAGTTGGAACTCTAAATCAAACACGGTTTGTGCTAGCTCTTGTAAACTTGACACAATAAAGTACTTCCATGTTCTGTCTCTATGGTTTGTTTCCTATTGATGTAGCCATAAGCAGAGACTGGCGCAAATCACTTTCATGGAAAGGGGTTGCCAAGCTTCCAAAAAACTATGAGTTTCCTGAAATCTCAGCACACATGTTTTCACCCAATCTTGATGACACTTTCAGGTAATGATCAGTACCCCAATCCAACTTGGCTCCCCAAATTTCGTTCTTTTAGGTTAAACAGTTCGTTGGCAGTAACAGTTTCAATTTTTAAGTTTCACTCTGTTTTCTCCTATATGGATACATGTAGTTGGAACTCTAAATCAAACACGGTTTGTGCTAGCTCTTTCAAACTTGACACAATAACGTAGTTCCAAGTTCTATCTCTATGGTTTGTTTCCTATTGATGTAGCCCTAAGCAGAGACTGGCGCAAATCACTTTCATGGAAAGGGGTTGCCAAGCTTCCAAAAAACTACGAGTTTCCTGAAATCTCAGCACACATTTTTTCACCCAATCTTGATGACACTTTCAGGTAATGATCACTAGCCCAATCCCACTTGGCTCCCCGAATTTCGTTCTTCTAGGTTAAACCGTTCGTTGGCAGTAACAGTTTTAATTTTTAGGTTTCACTCTGTTTTCTCCTATATGGATACTTGTAGTTGGAACTCTAAATCAAACACTGTTTGTGCTAGCTCTTTCAAACTTGACACAATAAAGTAGTTCCATGTTCTATCTCTATGGTTTGTTTCCTATTGATGTAGCCCTAAGCAGAGACTGGTGCAAATCACTTTCATGGAAAGGGGTTGCCAAGCTTCCAAAAAACTACGAGTTTCCTGAAATCTCAGCACACATTTTTTCACCCAATCTTGATGAAACTTTCAGGTAATGATCAGTACGCCAATCCCAATTGGCTCACCAAATTTCCTTCTTCTAGGTTAAACCGTTCGTTGGCAGTCACAGTTTTAATTTTAAGGTTTCACTGTTTTCTCCTATATGGATACATGTAGTTGGAACTCTAAATCAAACACAGTTTGTGCTATCTCCTTGAAACTTGACACAATAAAGTAGTTCCAAGTCCTATCTCTGTGGTTTGTCTCCTATTGATGTAGCCCTAAGCAGAGACTGGCGCAAATCACTTTCATGGAAAGGGGTTGCCAAGCTTCCAAAAAACTACAAATTTCCTGAAATCTCACCACACATTTTTTCACCCAATCTTGATGACACTTTCAGGTAATGATCACTAGCCCAATCCCACTTGGCTCCCCGAATTTCCTTCTTCTAGGTTAAACCGTTCGTTGGCAGTAACAGTTTTAAATTTTAGGTTTCACTCTGTTTTCTCCTATAGGGATACATGTAGTTGGAACTCTAAATCAAACAGGGTTTGTGCTAGCTTTTTGAAACTTGACACAATAAAGTATATCCAAGTTCTATCTCTATGGTTTGTCTCCTATTGATGTAGCCCTAGGCAGAGACTGGCGCAAATCACTTTCATGGAAAAAAGTTGCCAAGCTTCAAAAAACTACGAGTTTCCTGAAATCTCAGCACACATTTTTTTCACCCAGTCTTGATGACACTTTCAGGTAATGATCAGTACCCCAATCCCACTTGGCTCACCGAATTTTGTTCTTCTAGGTTAAACCGTTCGTTGTCAGTAACAGTTTTAATTTTTAGGTTTCACTCTGTTTTCTCCTATATGGATACATGTATTTGGAACTCTAAATCAAACACGGTTTGTGGTAGCTCTTTGAAACTTGACACAATAAAGTAGTTCCAAGTCCTATCTCTATGGTTTGTCTCCTATTAATGTAGCCCTAAGCAGAGACTGGCACAAATCACTATCATGGAAAGGGGTTGCCAAGCTTCCAAAAAACTACGAGTTTCCTGAAATCTCAGCACACATTTTTTCACCCAATCTTGATGACACTTTCAGGTAATGATCAGTACCCCAATCCCACTTGGCTCCCCTATTTTCGTTCTTCTAGGTTATACCGTTCGTTGGCAGTAACAGTTATAAATTTTAGGTTTCACTCCGTTTTCTCCTATATGGATATATGTCGTTGGAACTCTAAATCAAACACGGTATGTGCTAACTCTTTGAAACTTGACACAATAAAGAAGTTCCAAGATGTATCTCTATGGCTTGTTTCCTATTGATGTAGCCCTAAGCAGAGACCGGCGCAAATCACTTTCATGGAAAAAAGTTGCCAAGCTTCAAAAAACTACGAGTTTCCTGAAATCTCAGCACACATTTTTTCACCCAATCTTGATGACACTTTCAGGTAATGATCAGTACCCCAATCCCCCTTGGCTCACCGAATTTTGTTCTTCTAGGTTAAACCGTTCGTTGTCAGTAACAGTTTTAATTTTTAGGTTTCACTCTGTTTTCTCCTATATGGATACATGTATTTGGAACTCTAAATCAAACACGGTTTGTGGTAGCTCTTTGAAACTTGACACAATAAAGTAGTTCCAAGTCCTATCTCTATGGTTTGTCTCCTATTGATGTAGCCCTAAGCAGAGACTGGCACAAATCACTTTCATGGAAAGCAGTTGCCAAGCTTCCAAAAAATTACGAGTTTCCTGAAATCTCAGCACACATTTTTTCACCGATCTTGATGACACTTTCAGGTAATGATCAGTACCCCAATCCCACTTGGCTCACCAAATTTCGTTCTTCAAGGTTAAACCGTTCGTCGGTAGTAAAAGTTTTAATTTTTAGGTTTCACTCCCTTTTCTCCTATATGGATACATGTAGTTGGAACTCTCAATCAAACACGGTTTGTACTAGCTCTTTGAAACTTGACACAATAAAGTAGGTCCAAGTTCTATCTCTATGGTTTGTTTCCTATTGATGTAGCCCTAAGCAGAGACCAGCACAAATCACTTTAATGGAAAGGGGTTGCCAACCTTCCAAAAAACTACGAGTTTCCTGAAATCTCAGCACACACTTTTTCACCCAATCTTGATGACACTTACAGGTAATGAATAGTACCCCAGTGCCACATGGCTCACCAAATTTCGTTCTAGGTTAAACCGTTCGTTGGCAGTAACAGTTTTAATTTTTAGGTTTCACTCTGTTTTCTCCTATATGGATACATGTATTTGGAACTCTAAATCAAACACGGTTTGTGCTAGTTCTGTGAAACTTGACACAATAAAGTAGTTCCAAGTTCTATCTCTATGGTTTGTTTTCTATTGATGTAGCCCTAAGCAGAGACTGGCAAAAATCACTTTCATGGAAAGGGGTTTCCAAACTTCCAAAAAACTACGAGTTTCCTGAAATCTCAGCACACATTTTTTCACCCAAACTTGATGACACTTTCAGGTAATGATCAGTACCCCAATCCCACTTGGCTCACCAAATTTTGTTTTTCTAGGTTAAACCATTCCTTGGCAGTAACATTTAATTTTTAGGTTTCACTCTGTTTTCTCCTATATGGATACATGTAGTTGGAACTCTAAATCAAACACGGTTTGTGCTAGCTCTTTGAAACTTGACACAATAAAGTAGTTCCAAGTCCCATCTCTATGGTTTGTCTCCTATTGATGTAGCCCTAAGCAGAGACTGGAGCAAATCACTTTCATGGAAAGGGGTTGCCAAGCTTCCAAAAAACTACGATTTTCCTGAAATCTCAGCACACATTTTTTCACCCAATCTTGATGACACTTTCAGGTAATGATCAGTACCCCAATCCCACTTGGCTCACCAAATTTCGTTCTTCAAGGTTAAACCGTTCGTTGGTAGTAACAGTTTTAATTTTTTAGGTTTCACTCTGTTTCTCCTATATGGATACATGTAGTTGGAAATCTAAATCAAACAGGGTTTGTGCTAGCTCTTTGAAACTTGACACAATAAAGTAGTTCCAAATTCTATCTCTATGGTTTGTTTCCTATTGATGTAGCCCTAAGCAGAGAGTGGCGCAAATCACTTTCATAAAAAGGGGTTGCCAAGCTTCCAAAAAACTACGACTTTCCTGAAATCTCAGCACACATGTTTTCACCCAATCTTGATGACACTTTCAGGTAATGATCAGTACCCCAGTCACACTTGGCTCACCAAATTTCGTTCTTCTAGGTTAAACCGTTCGTTGGCAGTCACAGTTTTAATTTTTAGGTTTCAATGTTTTCTCCTATATGGATACATGTAGTTGGATCTCTAAATCAAACATGGTTTGTGGAAGCTCTTTGACACTTGACTCAATAAAGTAGTTTCAAGTCCTATATCTATGGTTTGTCTCCTATTGATGTAGCCCTAAGCAGAGACTGGCGTAAATCACTTTCATGGAAAGGGGTTGCCAAGCTTCCAAAAAACTACGAGTTTCCTCACATCTCAGCACACATTTTTTCACCCAATCTTGATTACACATTCAGGTCATGATCAGTACCCCAATCCCACTTGGCTCACCAAATTTCCTTCTTCTAGGTTAAACTGTTCGTTGGCAGTAACAGTTTTAATTTTTAGGTTTCACTGTTTTCTCCTATATGTATACATGTAGTTGGAACTCTAAATCAAACACGGTTTGTGCTAGCTCTTTGAAACTTGACACAATAAAGTAGATCCAAGTACTATCTCTATGGTTTGTCTCCTATTAATGTAGCCCTAAGCAGAGACTGGCACAAATCACTTTCATGGGAAGGGGTTGCCAAGCTTCCAAAAAACTACGAGTTTCCTGAAATCTCAGCACACCTTTTTTCACCCAATCTTGATGACACTTTCAGGTAATGATCAGTACCCCAATCCCACTTGGCTCCCCGAATTTCGTTCTTCTAGGTTAAACCGTTCGTTGGCAGTAACAGTTTTAATTTTTAGGTTTCACTCTGTTTTCTCCTATATGGATACTTGTAGTTGGAACTCTAAATCAAACACTGTTTGTGCTAGCTCTTTCAAACTTGACACAATAAAGTAGTTCCATGTTCTATCTCTATGGTTTGTTTCCTATTGATGTAGCCCTAAGCAGAGACTGGCGCAAATCACTTTCATGGAATGGGGTTGCCAAGCTTCCAAAAAACTACGAGTTTCCTGAAATCTCAGCACACATTTTTTCACCCAATATTGATGAAACTTTCAGGTAATGATCAGTACGCCAATCCCAATTGGCTCACCAAATTTCCTTCTTCTAGGTTAAACCGTTCGTTGGCAGTCACAGTTTTAATTTTAAGGTTTCACTGTTTTCTCCTATATGGATACATGTAGTTGGAACTCTAAATCAAACACAGTTTGTGCTATCTCCTTGAAACTTGACACAATAAAGTAGTTCCAAGTCCTATCTCTGTGGTTTGTCTCCTATTGATGTAGCCCTAAGCAGAGACTGGCGCAAATCACTTTCATGGAAAGGGGTTGCCAAGCTTCCAAAAAACTACAAATTTCCTGAAATCTCACCACACATTTTTTCACCCAATCTTGATGACACTTTCAGGTAATGATCACTAGCCCAATCCCACTTGGCTCCCCGAATTTCCTTCTTCTAGGTTAAACCGTTCGTTGGCAGTAACAGTTTTAATTTTTAGGTTTCACTCTGTTTTCTCCTATAGGGATACATGTAGTTGGAACTCTAAATCAAACAGGGTTTGTGCTAGCTTTTTGAAACTTGACACAATAAAGTATATCCAAGTTCTATCTCTATGGTTTGTCTCCTATTGATGTAGCCCTAGGCAGATACTGGCGCTAATCACTTTCATAAAAAGGGGTTGCCAAGCTTCCAAAAAACTACGAGTTTCCTGAAATCTCAGCACACATGTTTTCACCCAATCTTGATGACACTTTCAGGTAATGATCAGTACCCCAATCCCACTTGGCTCCCCGAATTTCGTTCTTCTAGGTTAAACCTTTCGTTGGCAGTAACAGTTTTAATTTTTAGGTTTCACTCTGTTTTCTCCTATATGGATACTTGTATTTGGAACTCTAAATCAAACACGGTTTGTGCTAGCTCTTTGAAACTTGACACAATAAAGTAGTTCCAGGTTGTATCTCTATGGCTTGTTTCCTATTGATGTAGCCCTAAGCAGAGACTGGCGCAAATCACTTTCATGGAAAGGGGTTGCCAAGCTTCCAAAAAACTACGAGTTTCCTGAAATCTCAGCACACATTTTTTCACCCAATCTTGATGACACTTTCAGGTAATGATCAGTACCCCAATCACACTTGGCTCACCAAATTTCCATCTTCTAGGTTAAACCGTTCGTTGGCAGAAACAGTTTTAATTTTTAGGTTTCACTCTTTTCTCCTATATGGATACATGTTGTTGGAACTCTAAATCAAACACGGTTTGTGCAAGCTCTTTGAAACTTGACACAATAAAGTAGTTCCTAGTTCTATCTCTATGGTTTGTTTCCTATTGATGTAGCCCTAAGCAGAGACTTGCACAAATCACTTTCATGGAAACAGGTTGCCAAGCTTCCAAAAAACTACGAGTTTCCTGAAATCTCAGCACACATTTTTTCACCCAATCTTGATGACACTTACAGGTAATGATCAGCACCCCAGTGCCACTTGGCTCACGAAATTTCTTTCTTCTAGGATAAACCATTCGTTAGCAGTAACAGTTTAAATTTTTAGGTTTCACTCTGTTTTCTCCTATATGGATACATGTAGTTGGAACTCTAAGTCAAACACGGTTTGTGCTAGCTCTTTGAAATTTGACACAATAAAGTAGTTCCAAGTTCTATCTCTATGGTTTGTTTCCTATTGATGTAGACCTAAGCAGAGAGCGGCTCAAATCACTTTAATGGAAAGGGGTTGCCAAGCTTCCAAAAAACTATGAGTTTCCTGAAATCTCAGCACACAATTTTTTCACCCAATCTTGATGACACTTTCACGTAATGATCAGTACCCCAATCCCACTTGGCTCACCAAATTTCGTTATTCTAGTTTAAACCATTCGTTGGCAGTAACAGTTTTAATTTTTAGGTTTCACTCTGTTTTCTCCTATATGGATACATGTAGTTCGAAGGCTAAATCAAACACGGTTTGTGCTAGCTCTTTGAAACTTGACACAATAAAGTAGTTCCAAGTCCTATCTCTATGGTTTGTCTCCTATTGATGTAGCCCTAAGCAGAGACTGGCGCAAATCACTTATATGGAAAGGAGTTCCAAGCTGCCAAAAAACTACGGGTTTCCTGAAATCTCAGCACACATTTTTTCACCCAATCTTCATGACACTTTTTGATAATGATCAGTACCCCGATCCCACTTGGCTCACCAAATTTCCTTCTTCTAGGTTAAACTGTTCGTTGGCAGTAACAGTTTTAATTTTTAGGTTTCACTGTTTTCTCCTATATGTATACATGTAGTTGGAACTCTAAATCAAACACGGTTTGTGCTAGCTCTTTGAAACTTGACACAATAAAGTAGATCCAAGTACTATCTCTATGGTTTGTCTCCTATTAATGTAGCCCTAAGCAGAGACTGGCACAAATCACTTTCATGGAAAGGGGTTGCCAAGCTTCCAAAAAACTACGAGTTTCCTGAAATCTCAGCACACATTTTTTCACCCAATCTTGATGACACTTTCAGGTAATGATCAGTACCCCAATCCCACTTGGCTCCCCTATTTTCGTTCTTCTAGGTTAAACCGTTCGTTGGCAGTAACAGTTATAAGTTTTAGGTTTCACTCCGTTTTCTCCTATATGGATATATGTCGTTGGAACTCTAAATCAAACACGGTATGTGCTAACTCTTTGAAACTTGACACAATAAAGAAGTTCCAAGATGTATCTCTATGGCTTTTTTCCTATTGATGTAGCCCTAAGCAGAGACCGGCGCAAATCACTTTCATGGAAAAAAGTTGCCAAGCTTCAAAAAACTACGAGTTTCCTGAAATCTCAGCACACATTTTTTCACCCAATCTTGATGACACTTTCAGGTAATGATCAGTACCCCAATCCCACTTGGCTCACCGAATTTTGTTCTTCTAGGTTAAACCGTTCGTTGTCAGTAACAGTTTTAATTTTTAGGTTTCACTCTGTTTTCTCCTATATGGATACATGTATTTGGAACTCTAAATCAAACACGGTTTGTGGTAGCTCTTTGAAACTTGACACAATAAAGTAGTTCCAAGTCCTATCTCTATGGTTTGTCTCCTATTGATGTAGCCCTAAGCAGAGACTGGCGCAAATCACTTTCATGGAAAGCAGTTGCCAAGCTTCCAAAAAATTACGAGTTTCCTGAAATCTCAGCACACATTTTTTCACCGATCTTGATGACACTTTCAGGTAATGATCAGTACCCCAATCCCACTTGGCTCACCAAATTTCGTTCTTCAAGGTTAAACCGTTCGTCGGTAGTAAAAGTTTTAATTTTTAGGTTTCACTCCCTTTTCTCCTATATGGATACAAGTAGTTGGAACTCTCAATCAAACACGGTTTGTACTAGCTCTTTGAAACTTGACACAATAAAGTAGGTCCAAGTTCTATCTCTATGGTTTGTTTCCTATTGATGTAGCCCTAAGCAGAGACCAGCACAAATCACTTTAATGGAAAGGGGTTGCCAACCTTCCAAAAAACTACGAGTTTCCTGAAATCTCAGCACACACTTTTTCACCCAATCTTGATGACACTTACAGGTAATGATCAGTACCCCAGTGCCACATGGCTCACCAAATTTCGTTCTAGGTTAAACCGTTCGTTGGCAGTAACAGTTTTAATTTTTAGGTTTCACTCTGTTTTCTCCTATATGGATACATGTATTTGGAACTCTAAATCAAACACGGTTTGTGCTAGTTCTGTGAAACTTGACACAATAAAGTAGTTCCAAGTTCTATCTCTATGGTTTGTTTTCTATTGATGTAGCCCTAAGCAGAGACTGGCAAAAATCACTTTCATGGAAAGGGGTTTCCAAACTTCCAAAAAACTACGAGTTTCCTGAAATCTCAGCACACATTTTTTCACCCAAACTTGATGACACTTTCAGGTAATGATCAGTACCCCAATCCCACTTGGCTCACCAAATTTTGTTTTTCTAGGTTAAACCATTCCTTGGCAGTAACAGTTTTAATTTTTAGGTTTCACTCTGTTTTCTCCTATATGGATACATGTAGTTGGAACTCTAAATCAAACACGATTTGTGCTAGCTCTTTGAAACTTGACACAATAAAGTAGTTCCAAGTCCCATCTCTATGGTTTGTCTCCTATTGATGTAGCCCTAAGCAGAGACTGGAGCAAATCACTTTCATGGAAAGGGGTTGCCAAGCTTCCAAAAAACTACGACTTTCCTGAAATCTCAGCACACATTTTTTCACCCAATCTTGATGACACTTTCAGGTAATGATCAGTACCCCAATCCCACTTGGCTCACCAAATTTCGTTCTTCAAGTTTAAACCGTTCGTTGGTAGTAACAGTTTTAATTTTTTAGGTTTCACTCTGTTTCTCCTATATGGATACATGTAGTTGGAAATCTAAATCAAACAGGGTTTGTGCTAGCTCTTTGAAACTTGACACAATAAAGTAGTTCCAAATTCTATCTCTATGGTTTGTTTCCTATTGATGTAGCCCTAAGCAGAGACTGGCGCAAATCACTTTCATAAAAAGGGGTTGCCAAGCTTCCAAAAAACTACGACTTTCCTGAAATCTCAGCACACATGTTTTCACCCAATCTTGATGACACTTTCAGGTAATGATCAGTACCCCAGTCACACTTGGCTCACCAAATTTCGTTCTTCTAGGTTAAACCGTTCGTTGGCAGTCACAGTTTTAATTTTTAGGTTTCAATGTTTTCTCCTATATGGATACATGTAGTTGGATCTCTAAATCAAACATGGTTTGTGGAAGCTCTTTGACACTTGACTCAATAAAGTAGTTTCAAGTCCTATATCTATGGTTTGTCTCCTATTGATGTAGCCCTAAGCAGAGACTGGCGTAAATCACTTTCATGGAAAGGGGTTGCCAAGCTTCCAAAAAACTACGAGTTTCCTCACATCTCAGCACACATTTTTTCACCCAATCTTGATTACACATTCAGGTCATGATCAGTACCCCAATCCCACTTGGCTCACCAAATTTCCTTCTTCTAGGTTAAACTGTTCGTTGGCAGTAACAGTTTTAATTTTTAGGTTTCACTGTTTTCTCCTATATGTATACATGTATTTGGAACTCTAAATCAAACACGGTTTGTGCTAGCTCTTTGAAACTTGACACAATAAAGTAGATCCAAGTACTATCTCTATGGTTTGTCTCCTATTAATGTAGCCCTAAGCAGAGACTGGCACAAATCACTTTCATGGAAAGGGGTTGCCAAGCTTCCAAAAAACTACGAGTTTCCTGAAATCTCAGCACACCTTTTTTCACCCAATCTTGATGACACTTTCAGGTAATGATCAGTACCCCAATCCCACTTGGCTCCCCGAATTTCGTTCTTTTAGGTTAAACAGTTCGTTGGCAGTAACAGTTTCAATTTTTAGGTTTCACTCTGTTTTCTCCTATATGGATACATGTAGTTGGAACTCTAAATCAAACACGGTTTGTGCTAGCTCTTTCAAACTTGACACAATAACGTAGTTCCAAGTTCTATCTCTATGGTTTGTTTCCTATTGATGTAACCCTAAGCAGAGACTGGCGCAAATCACTTTCATGGAAAGGGGTTGCCAAGCTTCCAAAAAACTACGAGTTTCCTGAAATCTCAGCACACATTTTTTCACCCAATCTTGATGACACTTTCAGGTAATGATCACTAGCCCAATCCCACTTGGCTCCCCGAATTTCGTTCTTCTAGGTTAAACCGTTCGTTGGCAGTAACAGTTTTAATTTTTAGGTTTCACTCTGTTTTCTCCTATATGGATACTTGTAGTTGGAACTCTAAATCAAACACTGTTTGTGCTAGCTCTTTCAAACTTGACACAATAAAGTAGTTCCATGTTCTATCTCTATGGTTTGTTTCCTATTGATGTAGCCCTAAGCAGAGACTGGCGCAAATCACTTTCATGGAAAGGGGTTGCCAAGCTTCCAAAAACTACGAGTTTCCTGAAATCTCAGCACACATTTTTTCACCCAATCTTGATGAAACTTTCAGGTAATGATCAGTACGCCAATCCCAATTGGCTCACCAAATTTCCTTCTTCTAGGTTAAACCGTTCGTTGGCAGTCACAGTTTTAATTTTAAGGTTTCACTGTTTTCTCCTATATGGATACATGTAGTTGGAACTCTAAATCAAACACAGTTTGTGCTATCTCCTTGAAACTTGACACAATAAAGTAGTTCCAAGTCCTATCTCTGTGGTTTGTCTCCTATTGATGTAGCCCTAAGCAGAGACTGGCGCAAATCACTTTCATGGAAAGGGGTTGCCAAGCTTCCAAAAAACTACAAATTTCCTGAAATCTCACCACACATTTTTTCACCCAATCTTGATGACACTTTCAGGTAATGATCACTAGCCCAATCCCACTTGGCTCCCCGAATTTCCTTCTTCTAGGTTAAACCGTTCGTTGGCAGTAACAGTTTTAATTTTTAGGTTTCACTCTGTTTTCTCCTATAGGGATACATGTAGTTGGAACTCTAAATCAAACAGGGTTTGTGCTAGCTTTTTGAAACTTGACACAATAAAGTATATCCAAGTTCTATCTCTATGGTTTGTCTCCTATTGATGTAGCCCTAGGCAGAGACTGGCGCTAATCACTTTCATAAAAAGTGGTTGCCAAGCTTCCAAAAAACTACGAGTTTCCTGAAATCTCAGCACACATGTTTTCACCCAATCTTGATGACACTTTCAGGTAATGATCAGTACCCCAATCCCACTTGGCTCCCCGAATTTCGTTCTTCTAGGTTAAACCTTTCGTTGGCAGTAACAGTTTTAATTTTTAGGTTTCACTCTGTTTTCTCCTATATGGATACTTGTATTTGGAACTCTAAATCAAACACGGTTTGTGCTAGCTCTTTGAAACTTGACACAATAAAGTAGTTCCAGGTTGTATCTCTATGGCTTGTTTCCTATTGATGTAGCCCTAAGCAGAGACTGGCGCAAATCACTTTAATGGAAAGGGGTTGCCAAGCTTCCAAAAAACTACGAGTTTCCTGAAATCTCAGCACACATTTTTTCACCCAATCTTGATGACACTTTCAGGTAATGATCAGTACCCCAATCACACTTGGCTCACCAAATTTCCATCTTCTAGGTTAAACCGTTCGTTGGCAGAAACAGTTTTAATTTTTAGGTTTCACTCTTTTCTCCTATATGGATACATGTTGTTGGAACTCTAAATCAAACACGGTTTGTGCAAGCTCTTTGAAACTTGACACAATAAAGTAGTTCCTAGTTCTATCTCTATGGTTTGTTTCCTATTGATGTAGCCCTAAGCAGAGACTTGCACAAATCACTTTCATGGAAACAGGTTGCCAAGCTTCCAAAAAACTACGAGTTTCCTGAAATCTCAGCACACATTTTTTCACCCAATCTTGATGACACTTACAGGTAATGATCAGCACCCCAGTGCCACTTGGCTCACGAAATTTCTTTCTTCTAGGATAAACCATTCGTTAGCAGTAACAGTTTAAATTTTTAGGTTTCACTCTGTTTTCTCCTATATGGATACATGTAGTTGGAACTCTAAGTCAAACACGGTTTGTGCTAGCTCTTTGAAATTTGACACAATAAAGTAGTTCCAAGTTCTATCTCTATGGTTTGTTTCCTATTGATGTAGACCTAAGCAGAGAGCGGCTCAAATCACTTTAATGGAAAGGGGTTGCCAAGCTTCCAAAAAACTATGAGTTTCCTGAAATCTCAGCACACAATTTTTTCACCCAATCTTGATGACACTTTCACGTAATGATCAGTACCCCAATCCCACTTGGCTCACCAAATTTCGTTATTCTAGTTTAAACCATTCGTTGGCAGTAACAGTTTTAATTTTTAGGTTTCACTCTGTTTTCTCCTATATGGATACATGTAGTTCGAAGGCTAAATCAAACACGGTTTGTGCTAGCTCTTTGAAACTTGACACAATAAAGTAGTTCCAAGTCCTATCTCTATGGTTTGTCTCCTATTGATGTAGCCCTAAGCAGAGACTGGCGCAAATCACTTATATGGAAAGGAGTTCCAAGCTGCCAAAAAACTACGGGTTTCCTGAAATCTCAGCACACATTTTTTCACCCAATCTTCATGACACTTTTTGATAATGATCAGTACCCCGATCCCACTTGGCTCACCAAATTTCCTTCTTCTAGTTTAAACCGTTCGTTGGCAGTAACAGTTTTAATTTTTAGGTTTCACTCTGCTTTCTCCTATATGGATACATGTAGATGGAACCCTAAATCAAACACGGTTTGTGCTAGCTCTTTGAAACTTGACACAATAAAGTACTTCCAAGTTCTATCTCTATGGTTTGTTTCCTATTTATGTAGCCCTAAGCAGAGACTGGCGCAAATCACTTACATGGAAAGGGGTTCCAAGCTTCCAAAATCTATGAGTTTCCTGAAATATCAGCACACATTTTTGCAGCCAATCTTGATGAAACTTTCAGGTATTGATCAGTACCCCAATCGCACTTGGCTCACCAAATTTCGTTCTTCTAGGTTAAACCGTTCGTTGGCAGTAACAGTTAAAATTTTTAGGTTTCACTGTTTTCTCCTATATGGATACATGTAGTTGGAACTCTAAATCAAACACGGTTTGTGCTAGCTCTTTGAAACTTGACAGAATAAAGTAGTTCCAAGTCCCATCTCTATGGTTTGTCTCCTATTGATGTAGCCCTAAGCAGAGACTGGAGCAAATCACTTTCATGGAAAGGGGTTGCCAAGCTTCCAAAAAACTACGAGTTTCCTTAAATCTCAGCACACATTTTTTCACCCAATCTTGATGACACTTTCAGGTAATGATCAGTACCCCAATCCCACTTGGCTCACCAAATTTCGTTCTTCAAGGTTAAACCGTTCGTTGGTAATAACAGTTTTAATTTTTTAAGTTTCACTCTGTTTCTCCTATATGGATACATGTAGTTGGAAATCTAAATCAAACAGGGTTTGTGCTAGCTCTTTGAAACTTGACACAATAAAGTAGTTCCAAATTCTATCTCTATGGTTTGTTTCCTATTGATGTAGCCCTAAGCAGAGACTGGCGCAAATCACTTTCATAAAAAGGGGTTGCCAAGCTTCCAAAAAACTACGACTTTCCTGAAATCTCAGCACACATTTTTTCACCCAATCTTAATGACACTTTCAGGTAATGATCAGTACCCCAGTCACACTTGGCTCACCAAATTTCGTTCTTCTAGGTTAAACCGTTCGTTGGCAGTCATAGTTTTAATTTTTAGGTTTCAATGTTTTCTCCTATATGGATACATGTAGTTGGATCTCTAAATCAAACATGGTTTGTGGAAGCGCTTTGACACTTGACTCAATAAAGTAGTTTCAAGTCCTATATCTATGGTTTGTCTCCTATTGATGTAGCCCTAAGCAGAGACTGGCGTAAATCACTTCCATGGAAAGGGGTTGCCAAGCTTCCAAAAAACTACGAGTTTCCTCACATCTCAGCACACATTTTTTCACCCAATCTTGATTACACATTCAGGTCATGATCAGTACCCCAATCCCACTTGGCTCACCAAATTTCCTTCTTCTAGGTTAAACTGTTCGTTGGCAGTAACAGTTTTAATTTTTAGGTTTCACTGTTTTCTCCTATATGTATACATGTAGTTGGAACTCTAAATCAAACACGGTTTGTGCTAGCTCTTTGAAACTTGACACAATAAAGTAGATCCAAGTACTATCTCTATGGTTTGTCTCCTATTAATGTAGCCCTAAGCAGAGACTGGCACAAATCACTTTCATGGAAAGGGGTTGCCAAGCTTCCAAAAAACTACGAGTTTCCTGAAATCTCAGCACACATTTTTTCACCCAATCTTGATGACACTTTCAGGTAATGATCAGTACCCCAATCCCACTTGGCTCCCCAATTTTCGTTCTTCTAGGTTAAACCGTTCGTTGGCAGTAACAGTTATAAATTTTAGGTTTCACTCCGTTTTCTCCTATATGGATATATGTCGTTGGAACTCTAAATCAAACACGGTATGTGCTAACTCTTTGAAACTTGACACAATAAACTAGTTCCAAGATGTATCTCTATGGCTTGTTTCCTATTGATGTAGCCCTAAGCAGAGACCGGCGCAAATCACTTTCATGGAAAAAAGTTGCCAAGCTTCAAAAAACTACGAGTTTCCTGAAATCTCAGCCCACATCTTTTCACCCAATCTTGATGACACTTTCAGGTAATGATCAGTACCCCAATCCCACTTGGCTCACCGAATTTTGTTCTTCTAGGTTAAACCGTTCGTTGTCAGTAACAGTTTTAATTTTTAGGTTTCACTCAGTTTTCTCCTATATGGACACATGTATTTGGAACTCTAAATCAAACACGGTTTGTGGTAGCTCTTTGAAACTTGACACAATAAAGTAGTTCCAAGTCCTATCTCTATGGTTTGTCTCCTATTGATGTAGCCCTAAGCAGAGACTGGCGCAAATCACTTTCATGGAAAGCAGTTGCCAAGCTTCCAAAAAGCTACGAGTTTCCTGAAATCTCAGCACACATTTTTTCACCGATCTTGATGACATTTTCAGGTAATGATCAGTACCACAATCCCACTTGGCTCACCAAATTTCGTTCTTCAAGGTTAAACCGTTCGTCGGTAGTAAAAGTTTTAATTTTTAGGTTTCACTCCCTTTTCTCCTATATGGATACATGTAGTTGGAACTCTCAATGAAACACGGTTTGTACTAGCTCTTTGAAACTTGACACAATAAAGTAGGTCCAAGTTCTATCTCTATGGTTTGTTTCCTATTGATGTAGCCCTAAGCAGAGACCAGCACAAATCACTTTAATGGAAAGGGGTTGCCAACCTTCCAAAAAACTACGAGTTTCCTGAAATCTCAGCACACACTTTTTCACCCAATCTTGATGACACTTACAGGTAATGATCAGTACCCCTGTGCCACATGGCTCACCAAATTTCGTTCTAGGTTAAACCGTTCGTTGGCAGTAACAGTTTTAATTTTTAGGTTTCACTCTGTTTTCTCCTATATGGATACATGTATTTGGAACTCTAAATCAAACACGGTTTGTGCTAGTTCTGTGAAACTTGACACAATAAAGTAGTTCCAAGTTCTATCTCTATGGTTTGTTTTCTATTGATGTAGCCCTAAGCAGAGACTGGCAAAAATCACTTTCATGGAAAGGGGTTTCCAAACTTCCAAAAAACGAGTTTCCTGAAATCTCAGCACACATTTTTTCACCCAAACTTGATGACACTTTCAGGTAATGATCAGTACCCCAATCCCACTTGGCTCACCAAATTTTGTTTTTCTAGGTTAAACCGTTCCTTGGCAGTAACAGTTTTAATTTTTAGGTTTCACTCTGTTTTCTCCTATATGGATACATGTAGTTGGAACTCTAAATCAAACACGGTTTGTGCTAGCTCTTTCAAACTTGACACAATAACGTAGTTCCATGTTCTATCTCTATGGTTTGTTTCCTATTGATGTAGCCCTAAGCAGAGACTGGAGCAAATCACTTTCATGGAAAAGGGTTGCCAAGCTTCCAAAAAACTACGAGTTTCCTGAAATCTCAGCACACATTTTTTCACCCAATCTTGATGACACTTTCAGGTAATGATCAGTAACCCAATCCCACTTGGCTCCCCAAATTTCGTTCTTCTAGGTTAAACCATTCGTTGGCAGTAACAGTTTTAATTTTTAGGTTTCACTCTGTTTTCTCCTATATGGATACTTGTAGTTGGAACTCTAAATCAAACACTGTTTGTGCTAGCTATTTCAAACTTGACAGAATAAAGTAGTTCCATGTTCTATCTCTATGGTTTGTTTCCTATTGATGTACCCTAAGCAGAGACTGGCGCAAATCACTTTCATGGAAAGGGGTTGCCAAGCTTCCAAAAAACTACGAGTTTCCTGAAATCTCAGCACACATTTTTTCACCCAATCTTGATGAAACTTTCAGGTAATGATCAGTATGCCAATCCCACGTGGCTCACCAAATTTCGTTCTTCTAGGTTAAACCGTTCGTTGGCAGTAACAGTTAAAATTTTTAGGTTTCACTGTTTTCTCCTATATGGATACATGTAGTTGGAACTCTAAATCAAACAGGGTTTGTGCTAGCTCTTTGAAGCTTGACACAATAAAGTAGTTCCAAGTCCTATGTCTATGGTTTGTCTCCTATTGATGTAGCCCTATGCAGAGACTGGCGCAAATCACTTTCATGGAAAGGAGTTGCCAAGCTTCCAAAAAACTACAAGTTTCCTCAAATCTCAGCACACATTTTTTCACCCAATCTTGATGACACTTTCAGGTAATGATCAGTACCCCAGTGCCACTTGGCTCACCAAATTTCCTTCTTCTAGGTTAAACCGTTCGTTGGCAGTAACAGTTTTAATTTTTAGGTTTCACTCTGTTTTCTCCTACATGGATACATGTAGTTGGAACTCTAAATCAAACACGGTTTCTGCTAGCTCTTTCAAACTTGACACAATAACGTAGTTCCATGTTCTATCTCTACGGTTTGTTTCCTATTGATGTAGCCCTAAGCAGAGACTGGCGCAAATCACTTTCATGGAAAGGGGTGCCAAGCTTCCAAAATCTACGAGTTTCCTGAAATCCCAGCACACATTTTTTCACCCAATCTTCATGAAACTTTCAGGTAATGATCAGTACCCCAATCCCACTTGGCTCACCAAATTTCGTTCTTCTAGTTTAAACCGTTCGTTGGCAGTAACAGTTAAAATTTTTAGGTTTCACTGTTTTCTCCTATATGGATACATGTAGTTGGAACTCTAAATCAAACACGGTTTGTGCTAGCTCTTTGAAACTTGACACAATAAAGTAGTTCCAAGTCCTATCTCTATGGTTTGTCTCCTATTGATGTAGCCCTATGCAGAGACTGGCGCAAATCACTTTCATGGAAAGGAGTTGCCAAGCTTCCAAAAAACTACGAGTTTCCTCAAATCTCAGCACACATTTTTTCACCCAATCTTGATGACACTTTCAGGTAATGATCAGTACCCCAGTGCCATTTGGCTCACCAAATTTCCTTCTTCTAGGTTAAACCGTTCGTTGGCAGTAACAGTTTTAATTTTTAGGTTTCACTCTGTTTTCTCCTACATGGATACATGTAGTTGGAACTCTAAATCAAACACGGTTTCTGCTAGCTCTTTCAAACTTGACACAATAACGTAGTTCCATGTTCTATCTCTACGGTTTGTTTCCTATTGATGTAGCCCTAAGCAGAGACTGGCGCAAATCACTTTCATGGAAAGGGGTGCCAAGCTTCCAAAATCTACGAGTTTCCTGAAATCCCAGCACACATTTTTTCACCCAATCTTCATGAAACTTTCAGGTAATGATCAGTACCCCAATCCCACTTGGCTCACCAAATTTCGTTCTTCTAGTTTAAACCGTTCGTTGGCAGTAACAGTTAAAATTATTAGGTTTCACTGTTTTCTCCTATATGGATACATGTAGTTGGAACTCTAAATCAAACACGGTTTGTGCTAGCTCTTTGAAACTTGACACAATAAAGTAGTTCCAAGTCCCATCTCTATGGTTTGTCTCCTATTGATGTAGCCCTTAGCAGAGACTGGAGCAAATCACTTTCATGGAAAGGGGTTGCCAAGCTTCCAAAAAACTACGAGTTTCCTCACATCTCAGCACACATTTTTTCACCCAATCTTGATTACACATTCAGGTCATGATCAGTACCCCAATCCCACTTGGCTCACCAAATTTCCTTCTTCTAGGTTAAACTGTTCGTTGGCAGTAACAGTTTTAATTTTTAGGTTTCACTGTTTTCTCCTATATGTATACATGTAGTTGGAACTCTAAATCAAACACGGTTTGTGCTAGCTCTTTGAAACTTGACACAATAAAGTAGATCCAAGTACTATCTCTATGGTTTGTCTCCTATTAATGTAGCCCTAAGCAGAGACTGGCACAAATCACTTTCATGGAAAGGGGTTGCCTAGCTTCCAAAAAACTACGAGTTTCCTGAAATCTCAGCACACATTTTTTCACCCAATCTTGATGACACTTTCAGGTAATGATCAGTACCCCAATCCCACTTGGCTCCCCAATTTTCGTTCTTCTAGGTTAAACCGTTCGTTGGCAGTAACAGTTATAAATTTTAGGTTTCACTCCGTTTTCTCCTATATGGATATATGTCGTTGGAACTCTAAATCAAACACGGTATGTGCTAACTCTTTGAAACTTGACACAATAAAGAAGTTCCAAGATGTATCTCTATGGCTTGTTTCCTATTGATGTAGCCCTAAGCAGAGAGCGGCGCAAATCACTTTCATGGAAAACAGTTGCCAAGCTTCAAAAAACTACGAGTTTCCTGAAATCTCAGCACACATTTTTTCACCCAATCTTGATGACACTTTCAGGTAATGATCAGTACCCCAATCCCACTTGGCTCACCGAATTTTGTTCTTCTAGGTTAAACCGTTCGTTGTCAGTAACAGTTTTAATTTTTAGGTTTCACTCTGTTTTCTCCTATATGGATACATGTATTTGGAACTCTAAATCAAACACGGTTTGTGGTAGCTCTTTGAAACTTGACACAATAAAGTAGTTCCAAGTCCTATCTCTATGGTTTGTCTCCTATTGATGTAGCCCTAAGCAGAGACTGGCGCAAATCACTTTCATGGAAAGCAGTTGCCAAGCTTCCAAAAAACTACGAGTTTCCTGAAATCTCAGCACACATTTTTTCACCGATCTTGATGACACTTTCAGGTAATGATCAGTACCACAATCCCACTTGGCTCACCAAATTTCGTTCTTCAAGGTTAAACCGTTCGTCGGTAGTAAAAGTTTTAATTTTTAGGTTTCACTCCCTTTTCTCCTATATGGATACATGTAGTTGGAACTCTCAATCAAACACGGTTTGTACTAGCTCTTTGAAACTTGACACAATAAAGTAGGTCCAAGTTCTATCTCTATGGTTTGTTTCCTATTGATGTAGCCCTAAGCAGAGACCAGCACAAATCACTTTAATGGAAAGGGGTTGCCAACCTTCCAAAAAACTACGAGTTTCCTGAAATCTCAGCACACACTTTTTCACCCAATCTTGATGACACTTACAGGTAATGATCAGTACCCCAGTGCCACATGGCTCACCAAATTTCGTTCTAGGTTAAACCGTTCGTTGGCAGTAACAGTTTTAATTTTTAGGTTTCACTCTGTTTTCTCCTATATGGATACATGTATTTGGAACTCTAAATCAAACACGGTTTGTGCTAGTTCTGTGAAACTTGACACAATAAAGTAGTTCCAAGTTCTATCTCTATGGTTTGTTTTCTATTGATGTAGCCCTAAGCAGAGACTGGCAAAAATCACTTTCATGGAAAGGGGTTTCCAAACTTCCAAAAAACTACGAGTTTCCTGAAATCTCAGCACACATTTTTTCACCCAAACTTGATGACACTTTCAGGTAATGATCAGTACCCCAATCCCACTTGGCTCACCAAATTTTGTTTTTCTAGGTTAAACCGTTCCTTGGCAGTAACAGTTTTAATTTTTAGGTTTCACTCTGTTTTCTCCTATATGGATACATGTAGTTGGAACTCTAAATCAAACACGGTTTGTGCTAGCTCTTTCAAACTTGACACAATAACGTAGTTCCATGTTCTATCTCTATGGTTTGTTTCCTATTGATGTAGCCCTAAGCAGAGACTGGAGGAAATCACTTTCATGGAAAAGGGTTGCCAAGCTTCCAAAAAACTACGAGTTTCCTGAAATCTCAGCACACATTTTTTCACCCAATCTTGATGACACTTTCAGGTAATGATCAGTAACCCAATCCCACTTGGCTCCCCAAATTTCGTTCTTCTAGGTTAAACCATTCGTTGGCAGTAACAGTTTTAATTTTTAGGTTTCACTCTGTTTTCTCCTATATGGATACTTGTAGTTGGAACTCTAAATCAAACACTGTTTGTGCTAGCTATTTCAAACTTGACAGAATAAAGTAGTTCCATGTTCTATCTCTATGGTTTGTTTCCTATTGATGTACCCTAAGCAGAGACTGGCGCAAATCACTTTCATGGAAAGGGGTTGCCAAGCTTCCAAAAAACTACGAGTTTCCTGAAATCTCAGCACACATTTTTTCACCCAATCTTGATGAAACTTTCAGGTAATGATCAGTATGCCAATCCCACGTGGCTCACCAAATTTCGTTCTTCTAGGTTAAACCGTTCGTTGGCAGTAACAGTTAAAATTTTTAGGTTTCACTGTTTTCTCCTATATGGATACATGTAGTTGGAACTCTAAATCAAACAGGGTTTGTGCTAGCTCTTTGAAACTTGACACAATAAAGTAGTTCCAAGTCCTATCTCTATGGTTTGTCTCCTATTGATGTAGCCCTATGCAGAGACTGGCGCAAATCACTTTCATGGAAAGGAGTTGCCAAGCTTCCAAAAAACTACGAGTTTCCTCAAATCCCAGCACACATTTTTTCACCCAATCTTGATGACACTTTCAGGTAATGATCAGTACCCCAGTGCCACTTGGCTCACCAAATTTCCTTCTTCTAGGTTAAACCGTTCGTTGGCAGTAACAGTTTTAATTTTTAGGTTTCACTCTGTTTTCTCCTACATGGTTACATGTAGTTGGAACTCTAAATCAAACACGGTTTCTGCTAGCTCTTTCAAACTTGACACAATAACGTAGTTCCATGTTCTATCTCTACGGTTTGTTTCCTATTGATGTAGCCCTAAGCAGAGACTGGCGCAAATCACTTTCATGGAAAGGGGTGCCAAGCTTCCAAAATCTACGAGTTTCCTGAAATCCCAGCACACATTTTTTCACCCAATCTTCATGAAACTTTCAGGTAATGATCAGTACCCCAATCCCACTTGGCTCACCAAATTTCGTTCTTCTAGGTTAAACCGTTCGTTTGCAGTAACAGTTAAAATTTTTAGGTTTCACTGTTTTCTCCTATATGGATACATGTAGTTGGAACTCTAAATCAAACACGGTTTGTGCTAGCTCTTTGAAACTTGACACAATAAAGTAGTTCCAAGTCCCATCTCTATGGTTTGTTTCCTATTGATGTAGCCCTAAGCAGAGACTGGCGCAAATCACTTTCATAAAAAGGGGTTGCCAAGCTTCCAAAAAACTACGACTTTCCTGAAATCTCAGCACACATTTTTTCACCCAATCTTGATGACACTTTCAGGTAATGATCAGTACCCCAATCCCACTTGGCTCACCAAATTTCGTTCTTCAAGGTTAAACCGTTCGTTGGTAGTAACAGTTTTAATTTTTTAGGTTTCACTCTGTTTCTCCTATATGGATACATGTAGTTGGAAATCTAAATCAAACAGGGTTTGTGCTAGCTCTTTGAAACTTGACACAATAAAGTAGTTCCAAATTCTATCTCTATGGTTTGTTTCCTATTGATGTAGCCCTAAGCAGAGACTGGCGCAAATCACTTTCATAAAAAGGGGTTGCCAAGCTTCCAAAAAACTACGAGTTTCCTGAAATCTCAGCACACATTTTTTCACCCAATCTTGATGACACTTTCAGGTAATGATCAGTACCCCAGTCACACTTGGCTCACCAAATTTTGTTCTTCTAGGTTAAACCGTTCGTTGGCAGTCACAGTTTTAATTTTTAGGTTTCAATGTTTTCTCCTATATGGATACATGTAGTTGGATCTCTAAATCAAACATGGTTTGTGGAAGCTCTTTGACACTTGACTCAATAAAGTAGTTTCAAGTCCTATATCTATGGTTTGTCTCCTATTGATGTAGCCCTAAGCAGAGACTGGCGTAAATCACTTTCATGGAAAGGAGTTGCCAAGCTTCCAAAAAACTACGAGTTTCCTGAAATCTCAGCACACATTTTTTCACCGATCTTGATGACACTTTCAGGTAATGATCAGTACCCCAATCCCACATGGCTCCGTCATTTTCGTTCTTCTAGGTTAAACCGTTCGTTGGCAGTCACAGTTTAAATTTTTAGGTTTCACTCTGTTTTCTCCTATATGGATACTAGTATTTGGAACTCTAAATCAAACACGGTTTGTGCTAGCTCTTTGAAACTTGACACAATAAAGTAGTTTCAAGTTGTATCTCTATGGCTTGTTTCCTATTGATGTAGCCCTAAGCAGAGACCAGCGCAAATCAGTTTCATGGAAAGGGGTTGCCAAGCTTCCAAAAAACTACGAGTTTCCTGAAATCTCAGCACACATTTTTTCACAAAATCTTGATGACACTTTCAGGTAATGATCACTACCCCAATCCCCCTTGGCTCACCAAATTTTGTTCTTCTAGGTTAAACCGTTCGTTGGCAGTAACAGTTTTAATTTTTAGGTTTCACTCTGTTTTCTCCTATATGGATACAAGTATTTGGAACTCTAAATCAAACACGGTTTGTGCTAACTTTTTGAAACTTGACACAATAAAGTATTTCCAAGTTCTATCTCTATGGTTTGTCTCCTATTGATGTAGCCCTAGGCAGAGACTGGCGCAAATCACTTTCATAAAAAGGGGTTGCCAAGCTTCCAAAAAACTACGAGTTTCCTGAAATCTCAGCACACATTTTTTCACCCAATCTTGATGACACTTTCAGGTAATGATCAGTACCCCAATCCCACTTGGCTCCCAGAATTTCGTTCTTCTAGGTTAAACCGTTCGTTGGCAGTAACAGTTTTAATTTTTAGGTTTCACTCTGTTTTCTCCTATATGGATACATGTAGTTGGAACTCTAAATCAAACACGGTTTGTGCTAGCTCTTGTAAACCTGACACAATAAAGTACTTCCATGTTCTGTCTCTATGGTTTGTTTCCTATTGATGTAGCCATAAGCAGAGACTGGCGCAAATCACTTTCATGGAAAGGGGTTGCCAAGCTTCCAAAAAACTACGAGTTTCCTGAAATCTCAGCACACATGTTTTCACCCAATCTTGATGACACTTTCAGGTAATGATCAGTACCCCAATCCCACTTGGCTCCCCAAATTTCGTTCTTTTAGGTTAAACAGTTCGTTGGCAGTAACAGTTTCAATTTTTAGGTTTCACTCTGTTTTCTCCTATATAGATACATATAGTTGGAACTCTAAATCAAACACGGTTTGGGCTAGCTCTTGGAAACTTGACACAATAAAGTAGTTCCAAGTTGTATCTCTATGGCTTGTTTCCTATTGATGTAGCCCTAAGCAGAGACCGGTGCCAATCACTTTAATGGAAAGGGGTTGCCAAGCTTCCAAAAAACTACGAGTTTCCTGAAATCTCAGCACACATGTTTTCACCCAATCTTGATGACACTTTCAGGTAATGATCACTAGCCCAATCCCACTTGGCTCCCCGAATTTCGTTCTTCTAGGTTAAACCGTTCCTTGGCAGTAACAGTTTTAATTTTTAGGTTTCACTCTGTTTTCTCCTATAGGGATACATGTAGTTGGAACTCTAAATCAAACACGGTTTCTGCTAGCTTTTTGAAACTTGACACAATAAAGTATTTCCAAGTTCTATCTCTATGGTTTGTCTCCTATTGATGTAGCCCTAGGCAGAGACTGGCGCAAATCACTTTCATAAAAAGGGGTTGCCAAGCTTCCAAAAACTACGAGTTTCCTGAAATCTCAGCACACATTTTTTCACCCAATCTTGATGACACTTTCAGGTAATGATCAGTAACCTAATCCCACTTGGCTCCCCGAATTTCGTTCTTCTAGGTTAAACCGTTCGTTGGCAGTAACAGTTTTAATTTTTAGGTTTCACTCTGTTTTCTCCTATATGGATACTTGTAGTTGGAACTCTAAATCAAACACGGTTTGTGCTAGCTCTTTCAAACTTGACACAATAAAGTACTTCCATGTTCTGTCTCTATGGTTTGTTTGCTATTGATGTAGCCCTAAGCAGAGACTGGCGCAAATCACTTTCATGGAAAGGGGTTGCGAAGCTTCCAAAAAACTACGAGTTTCCTGAAATCTCAGCACACATTTTTTCACCCAAACTTGATGACACTTTCAGATAATAATCAGTACCCCAATCCCACTTGGCTCCCCGAATTTCGTTCTTCTAGGTTAAACCGTTCGTTGGCAGTAACAGTTTTAATTTTTAGGTTTCACTCTGTTTCCTCGTATATGGATACTTGTAGTTGGAACTCTAAATCAAACACGGTATGTGCTAACTCTTTGAAACTTGACACAAAAAAGTAGTTCCAAGATATATCTCTATGGCTTGTTTCCTATTGATATAGCCCTAAGCAGAGACCAGCGCAAATCACTTTCATGGAAAGGGGTTGCCAAGCTTCCAAAAAACTACGAGTTTCCTGAAATCTCAGCACACATTTTTTCACCCAATCTTCATGCCACTTTCAGGTAATGATCAGTACCCCAATTCCACTTGGCTCACCAAATTTTGTTCCTCTAGGTTAAACCGTTCGTTGTCAGTAACAGTTTTAATTTTTAGGTTTCACTCTGTTTTCTCCTATATGGATACATGTACTTGGAACTCTAAATCAAACACGGTTTGTGCTAGCTGTTTGAAACTGGACACAATAAAGTAGTTCCAAGTCCTATCTCTATGGTTTGTCTCCTATTGATGTAGCCCTAAGCAGAGACTGGCGCAAATCACTTTCATGGAAAGGAGTTGCCAAGTTTCCAAAAAACTACGAGTTTCCTGAAATCTCAGCACACATTTTTTCACCCAATCATGATGACACTTTCAGGTAATGATCACTAGCCCAATCCCACTTGGCTCCCCGAATTTCGTTCTTCTAGGTTAAACCGTTCATTGGCAGTAACAGTTTTAATTTTTAGGTTTCACTCTGTTTTCTCCTATATGGATACATGTAGTTGGAACTCTAAATCAAACACTGTTTTTGCTAGCTCTTTCAAACTTTACTCAATAAAGTAGTTTCAAGTCCTATATCTATGGTTTGTCTCCTATTGATGTAGCCCTAAGCAGAGACTGGCGTAAATCACTTTCATGGAAAGGAGTTGCCAAGCTTCCAAAAAACTACAAGTTTCCTGAAATCTCAGCACACATTTTTTCACCGATCTTGATGACACTTTCAGGTAATGATCAGTACCCCAATCCCACATGGCTCCGTCATTTTCGTTCTTCTAGGTTAAACCGTTCATTGGCAGTAACAGTTTTAATTTTTAGGTTTCACTCTGTTTTCTCCTATAGGGATACATGTAGTTGGAACTCTAAATCAAACAGGGTTTGTGCTAGCTTTTTGAAACTTGACACAATAAAGTATATCCAAGTTCTATCTCTATGGTTTGTCTCCTATTGATGTAGCCCTAGGCAGAGACTGGCGCAAATCACTTTCATGGAAAAAAGTTGCCAAGCTTCAAAAAACTACGAGTTTCCTGAAATCTCAGCACACATTTTTTCACCCAATCTTGATGACACTTTCAGGTAATGATCAGTACCCCAATCCCACTTGGCTCTCCGAATTTTGTTCTTCTAGGTTAAACCGTTCGTTGTCAGTAACAGTTTTAATTTTTAGGTTTCACTCTGTTTTCTCCTATATGGATACATGTATTTGGAACTCTAAATCAAACACGGTTTGTGGTAGCTCTTTGAAACTTGACACAATAAAGTAGTTCCAAGTACTATCTCTATGGTTTGTCTCCTATTGATGTAGCCCTAAGCAGAGACTGGCGCAAATCACTTTCATGGAAAGGAGTTGCCAAGCTTCCAAAAAAATACGAGTTTCCTGAAATCTCAACACACATTTTTTCACCGATCTTGATGACACTTTCAGGTAATGATCAGTACCCCAATCCCACTTGGCTCACCAAATTTCGTTCTTCAAGGTTAAACCGTTCGTGGGTAGTAACAGTTTTAATTTTTAGGTTTCACTCTCTTTTCTCCTATATGGATACATGTAGTTGGAACTCTCAATCAAACAGGGTTTGTGCTAGCTCTTAGAAACTTGACACAATAAAGTAGGTCCAAGTTCTATCTCTATGGTTTGTTTCCTATTGATGTAGCCCTAAGCAGAGACCAGCACAAATCACTTTAATGGAAAGGGGTTGCCAACCTTCCAAAAAACTACGAGTTTCCTGAAATCTCTGCACACACTTTTTCACCCAATCTTGATGACACTTACAGTTAATGATCAGTACCCCAGTGCCACATGGCTCACCAAATTTCGTTCTAGGTTAAACCGTTCGTTGGCAGTAACAGTTTTAATTTTTAGATTTCACTCTGTTTTCTCCTATATGGATACATGTAGTTGGAACTCTAAATCAAACACGGTTTGTGTTAGCTCTTTGAAACTTGACACAATAAAGTAGTTCCAAGTTCTATCTCTATGGTTTGTTTCCTATTGATGTAGACCTAAGCAGAGACCGGTGCAAATCACTTTAATGGAAAGGGGTTGCCAAGATTCCAAAAAACTACGAGTTTCCTGAAATCTCAGCACACATTTTTTCACCCAATCTTGATGACACTTTCAGGTAATGATCAGTACCCCAATCCCACTTGGCTCACCAAATTTCGTTATTCTAGTTTAAACCATTCATTGGCACTAACAGTTTTAATTTTTAGGTTTCAATCTGTTTTCTCCTATAGGTATACATGTAGTTGGAACTCTAAATCAAACACGGTTTGTGCTAGCTCTTTGAAATTTGACACAATAAAGTAGTTCCAAGTTCTATCTCTATGGTTTGTCTCCTATTGATGTAGCCCTAGGCAGAGACTGGTGCAAATCACTCTCATAAAAAGGGGTTGCCAAGCTTCCAAAAAACTACGAGTTTCCTGAAATCTCAGCACACATTTTTTCACCCAATCTTGATGACACTTTCAGGTAATGATCAGTACCCCAATCCCACTTGGCTCCCCGAATTTCGTTCTTCTAGGTTAAACCATTCGTTGGCAGTAACAGTTTTAATTTTTAGGTTTCACTCTGTTTTCTCCTATATGGATACTAGTATTTGGAACTCTAAATCAAACACGGTTTGTGCTAGCTCTTTGAAACTTGACACAATAAAGTAGTTTCAAGTTGTATCTCTATGGCTTGTTTCCTATTGATGTAGCCCTAAGCAGAGACCAGCGCAAATCAGTTTCATGGAAAGGGGTTGCCAAGCTTCCAAAAAACTACGAGTTTCCTGAAATCTCAGCACACATTTTTTCACAAAATCTTGATGACACTTTCAGGTAATGATCAGTACCCCAATCCCCCTTGGCTCACCAAATTTTGTTCTTCTAGGTTAAACCGTTCGTTGGCAGTAACAGTTTTAATTTTTAGGTTTCACTCTGTTTTCTCCTATATGGATACAAGTATTTGGAACTCTAAATCAAACACGGTTTGTGCTAGCTCTTTGAAACTTGACACAATAAAGTAGTCCCAAGTTCTATCTCTATGGTTTGTTTCCTGTTGTTGTAGCCCTAAGCAGACACCGGTGCAAATCACTTTAATGGAAAGGGGTTGCCAAGCTTCCAAAAAACTACGAGTTTCCTGAAATCTCAGCACACATATTTTCACCCATTCTTGATGACACTTTCAGGTAATGATCAGTACCGCAATCCCACTTGGCTCACCAAATTTCGTTATTCTAGTTTAAACCATTCATTGGCAGTAACAGTTTTAATTTTTAGGTTTCACTCTGTTTTCTCCTATATGGATACATGTAGTTGGAACTCTAAATCAAACACGGTTTGTGCTAGCTCTTTGAAACTTGACACAATAAAGTAGTCCCAAGTTCTATCTCTATGGTTTGTTTCCTGTTGATGTAGCCCTAAGCAGAGACCGGTGCAAATCACTTTAATGGAAAGGGGTTGCTAAGCTTCCAAAAAACTACGAGTTTCCTGTATTCTCAGCACACATATTTTCACCCAATCTTGATGACACTTTCAGGTAATGATCAGTACCCCAATCCCACTTGGCTCACCAAATTTCGTTATTCTAGTTTAAACCATTCATTGGCAGTAACAGTTTTAATTTTTAGGTTTCACTCTGTTTTCTCCTATATGGATACATGTAGTTGGAACTCTAAATCAAACACGGTTTGTGCTAACTTTTTGAAACTTGACACAATAAAGTATTTCCAAGTTCTATCTCTATGGTTTGTTTCCTATTGATGTAGCCCTAGGCAGAGACTGGCGCAAATCACTTTCATAAAAAGGGGTTGCCAAGCTTCCAAAAAACTACGAGTTTCCTGAAATCTCAGCACACATTTTTTCACCCAATCTTGATGACACTTTCAGGTAATGATCAGTACCCCAATCCCACTTGGCTCCCCGAATTTCGTTCTTCTAGGTTAAACCGTTCGTTGGCAGTAACAGTTTTAATTTTTAGGTTTCACTCTGTTTTCTCCTATATGGATACATGTAGTTGGAACTCTAAATCAAACACGGTTCGTGCTAGCTCTTGTAAACCTGACACAATAAAGTACTTCCATGTTCTGTCTCTATGGTTTGTTTCCTATTGATGTAGCCATAAGCAGAGACTGGCGCAAATCACTTTCATGGAAAGGGGTTGCCAAGCTTCCAAAAAACTACGAGTTTCCTGAAATCTCAGCACACATGTTTTCACCCAATCTTGATGACACTTTCAGGTAATGATCAGTACCCCAATCCCACTTGGCTCCCCAAATTTCGTTCTTTTAGGTTAAACAGTTCGTTGGCAGTAACAGTTTCAATTTTTAGGTTTCACTCTGTTTTCTCCTATATGGATACATGTAGTTGGAACTCTAAATCAAACACGGTTTGTGCTAGCTCTTTGAAACTTGACACAATAAAGTAGTTCCAAGTTCTATCTCTATGGTTTGTTTCCTATTGACATAGCCCTAAGCAGAGACTGGCGCAAATCACTTTCATGGAAAGGGGTTGCCAAGCTTCCAAAAATCTACGAGTTTCCTGAAATCTCAGCACACATTTTTTCACCCAATCTTGATGACACTTTCAGGTAATGATCAGTACCCCAATCCCACTTGGCTCACCAAATTTCATTCTTCTAGGTTAAACCGTTCAATGGCAGTAACAGTTTTAATTTTTAGGTTTCACTCTGTTTTCTCCTATATGTATACATGTATTTGAAACTCTAAATCAAACACGGTTTGTGCTAGCTCTTTGAAACTTGACACAATAAAGTAGTTCCAAGTTCTATCACTATGGTTTGTTTACTATTGATGAAGCCCTAAGCAGAGACTGGCGCAAATCACTTTCATGGAAATTGGTTGCCAAGCTTCCAAAAAACTATGAGTTTCCTGAAATCTCAGCACACATTTTTTAATCCAATCTGGATGACACTTTCAGGTAATGATCAGAACCCCAATCCCACTTGGCTCACCAAATTTCGTTCTTCTAGGTTAAACCGTTCGTTGGCCGTAACAGTTTTAATTTTTAGATTTCACTCTGTTTTCTCCTATATGGATACAGGTAGGTGGAACTCTAAATCAAAGACGGTTTGTGATAGCTCTTTGAAACTTGACACAATAAAGTAGTTCCAAGTTCCATCACTATGGTTTGTTTCCTATTGATGTAGCCCTTAGCAGAGACTGGCGCAAATCACTTTCACGGAAAGGGGTTGCCAAGCTTCCAAAAAACTACGAGTTTCCTGAAATCTCAGCACACATTTTTTCACCCAATCTGGATGACAATTTTAGGTAATGATAAGTACCCCAATCCCACTTGGCTCACCAAATTTCGTTCTTCTAGGTTAAACCATTCGTTGGCAGTAACAGTTTTAATTTTTAGGTTTCACTCTGTTTTCTCCTATATGGATACATGCAGTTGGAACTCGATATCAAACACGGTTTGTGCTAGCTCTTTGAAACTTGACACAATAAAGTAGTTCCATGTTCTATCTCTATCGTTTGTTTCCTATTGATGTAGCCCTAAGCAGAGACTGGTGCAAATCACTTTCATGGAAAGGTGTTGCCAACCTTCCAAAAAACTACGAGTTTCCTGAAATCTCAGCACACATTTTTTCACCCAATCTTGATGACACTTTCAGGTAATGATCAGTACCCTAATCCCGTTGGCTCACCAAATTTTATTCTTCTAGGTTAAACCGTTCATTGGCAGTAACAGTTTTAATTTTTAGGTTTCACTCTGTTTTCTCCTATATGGATACATGTAGTTGGAACTCTAAATCAAACACGGTTTGTGCTAGCTCTTTGAAACTTGCCACAATAAAGTAGTTCCAAGTTCTATCTCTATGGTTTGTTTCCTATTGATGTAGCCCTAAGCAGATACTGGCGCAATTCACTTTCGTGGAAAGGGGATGCCAAGCTTCAAAAAAACTACGAGTTTCCTGAAATCTCAGCACACATTTTTTCACCCAATCTGGATGACACTTTCAGGTAGTGATCAGTACACCAATCCCACTTGGCTCACCAAATTTTGTTCTTCTAGGTTAAACTGTTCGTTGGCAGTAACAGTTTTAATTTTTAATTTTCACTATGTTTTCTCCTATATGGATACATGTAGTTGGAACTCTAAATCAAACACGGTTTGTGCTAGCTCTTTGAAACTTGACACAATAAAGTAGTTCCAAGTTCTATCTCTATGGTTTTTTCCTATTGATGTAGCCATTAGCAGAGACTGGCGCAAGTCACTTTAATGGAAAGGGGTTGTCAAGCTTCCAAAAAACTACAAGTTTCATGAAATCTCAGCACACATTTTTTCACCCAATCTTGATGACACTTTCAGGTAATAATCAGTACCCCAATCCCACTTGGCTCACCAAATTTCATTCTTCTAGATTAATCCGCTCGTTGGGAGTAACAGTTTTAATTTTTAGTTTTCTCTCTGTTTACTCCTATGTGGATATATGTTGTTGAAACTCGAAATCAAACACGGTATGTGCTAGCTCTTTGAAACTTGACACCATAAAGTAGTTCCAAGTTCTATCACTATGGTTTGTTTACTATTGATGAAGCCCTAAGCAGAGACTGGCGCAAATCACTTTCATGGAAATTGGTTGCCAAGCTTCCAAAAAACTATGAGTTTCCTGAAATCTCAACACACATTTTTTCATCCAATCTGGATGACACTTTCAGGTAATAATCAGTACCCCAATCCCACTTGGCTCACCAAATTTCGTTCTTCTAGGTTAAACCGTTCGTTGGCAGTAACAGTTTTAATTTTTAGGTTTCAGTTTTTTCTCCTATATGGATACATGTAGGTGGAACTCTAAATCAAACACGGTTCGTGCTAGCTCTTTGAAACTTGACACAATAAAGTAGTTCCAAGTTCTATCTCTATGGTTTATTTCCTATTGATGTTGCCCTAAGCATAGACTAGCGCAAATCAATTTCATGAAAAGGGGTGTCAAGCTACCAAAAAACTACGAGTTTCCTGAAATCTCAGCACACATTTTTTCAGCCAAATTTGATGACACTTTCAGGTAATGATCAGTTCCCCAATCCCACTTGGCTCACCCAATTTCGTTCTTTTAGGTTAAACCGTTCATTGGCAGTAACAGTTTTAATTTTTAGGTTTCACTCTGTTTTCTCCTATATGGGTACATGTATGTGGAACTCTAAATCAAAGACGGTTTGTGATAGCTCTTTGAAACTTGACACAATAAAGTAGTTCCAAGTTCCATCTCTATGGTTTGTTTCCTATTGATGTAGCCCTTAGCAGAGACTGGCGCAAATCACTTTCATGGAAAGGGGTTGCCAAGCTTCCAAAAAACTACGAGTTTCCTGAAATCTCAGCACACATTTTTTCACCCAATCTGGATGACAATTTTAGGTAATGATCAGTACCCCAATCCCACTTGGCTCACCAAATTTTATTCTTCTAGGTTAAACCGTTCGTTGGCAGTAACAGTTTTAATTTTTAGGTTTCACTCTGTTTTCTCCTATATGGATACATGTATTTGGAACTCGAAATCAAACACGGTTTGTGCTAGCTCTTTGAAACTTGACACAATAAAGTAGTTCCAAGTTCTATAACTATGGTTTGTTTACTATTGATGTAGCCCTAAGCAGAGACTGGCGCAAATCACTTTCGTGGAAAGGGGTTGCCAAGCTTCCAAAAAACTAGGAGTTTCCTGAAATCTCAGCACACATTTTTTCATCCAATCTGGATGACACTTTCAGGTAATGATCAGTACCCAAATCCCACTTGGCTCACCAAATTTCGTTTTTCTAGGTTAAACCGTTCGTTGGCAGTAACAGTTTTAATTTTTAGGTTTCACTTTTTTCTCCTATATGGATACATGTAGGTGGAACTCTAAATCAAACACGGTTCGTGCTAGCTCTTTGAAACTTGACACAATAAAGTAGTTCCAAGTTCTATCTCTATGGTTTATTTCCTATTGATGTTGCCCTAAGCAGAGACTAGCGCAAATCAATTTCATGGAAAGGGGTTGCCAAGCTACCAAAAAACTACGAGTTTCCTGAAATCTCAGCACACATTTTTTCAGCCAAACTTGATGACACTTTCAGGTAATGATCAGTACCCCAATCCCACTTGGCTCACCCAATTTCGTTCTTTTAGGTTAAACCGTTCATTGGCAGTAACAGTTTTAATTTTTAGGTTTCACTCTGTTTTCTCCTATATGGGTACATGTATGTGGAACTCTAAATCAAAGACGGTTTGTGATAGCTCTTTGAAACTTGACACAATAAAGTAGTTCCAAGTTCCATCTCTATGGTTTGTTTCCTATTGATGTAGCCCTTAGCAGAGACTGGCGCAAATCACTTTCATGGAAAGGGGTTGCCAAGCTTCCAAAAAACTACGAGTTTCGTGAAATCTCAGCACACATTTTTTCACCCAATCTGGATGACAATTTTAGGTAATGATCAGTACCCCAATCCCACTTGGCTCACCAAATTTTATTCTTCTAGGTTAAACCGTTCGTTGGCAGTAACAGTTTTAATTTTTAGGTTTCACTCTGTTTTCTCCTATATGGATACATGTAATTGGAACTCTAAATCAAACACGGTTTGTGCTAGCTCTTTGAAACTTGCCACAATAAAGTAGTTCCAAGTTCTATCTCTATGATTTGTTTCCTATTGATGTAGCCCTAAGCAGATACTGGCGCAAATCACTTTCGTGGAAAGGGGTTGCCAAGCTTCAAAAAAACTACGAGTTTCCTGAAATCTCAGCACACATTTTTTCACCCAATCTGGATGACACTTTCAGGTAGTGATCAGTACACCAATCCCACTTGGCTCACCAAATTTTGTTCTTCTAGGTTAAACCGTTCATTGGCAGTAACAGTTTTAATTTTTAATTTTCACTATGTTTTCTCCTATATGGATACATGTAGTTGGAACTCTAAATCAAACACGGTTTGTGCTAGCTCTTTGAAACTTGACACAATAAAGTAGTTCCAAGTTCTATCTCTATGGTTTTTTCCTATTGATGTAGCCATTAGCAGAGACTGGCGCAAGTCACTTTAATGGAAAGGGGTTGTCAAGCTTCCAAAAAACTACAAGTTTCATGAAATCTCAGCACACATTTTTTCACCCAATCTTGATGACACTTTCAGGTAATAATCAGTACCCTAATCCCACTTGGCTCACCAAATTTCATTCTTCTAGATTAATCCGCTCGTTGGGAGTAACAGTTTTAATTTTTAGTTTTCTCTCTGTTTACTCCTATATGGATATATGTTGTTGGAACTCGAAATCAAACACGGTATGTGCTAGCTCTTTGAAACTTGACACCATAAAGTAGTTCCAAGTTCTATCACTATGGTTTGTTTACTATTGATGAAGCCCTAAGCAGAGACTGGCGCAAATCACTTTCATGGAAATTGGTTGCCAAGCTTCCAAAAAACTATGAGTTTCCTGAAATCTCAACACACATTTTTTCATCCAATCTGGATGACACTTTCAGGTAATAATCAGTACCCCAATCCCACTTGGCTCACCAAATTTCGTTCTTCTAGGTTAAACCGTTCGTTGGCAGTAACAGTTTTAATTTTTAGGTTTCAGTTTTTTCTCCTATATGGATACATGTAGGTGGAACTCTAAATCAAACACGGTTCGTGCTAGCTCTTTGAAACTTGACACAATAAAGTAGTTCCAAGTTCTATCTCTATGGTTTATTTCCTATTGATGTTGCCCTAAGCAGAGACTAGCGCAAATCAATTTCATGAAAAGGGGTTGCCAAGCTACCAAAAAACTACGAGTTTCCTGAAATCTCAGCACACATTTTTTCAGCCAAACTTGATGACACTTTCAGGTAATGATCAGTACCCCAATCCCACTTGGCTCACCCAATTTCGTTCTTTTAGGTTAAACCGTTCATTGGCAGTAACAGTTTTAATTTTTAGGTTTCACTCTGTTTTCTCCTATATGGGTACATGTATGTGGAACTCTAAATCAAAGACGGTTTGTGATAGCTCTTTGAAACTTGACACAATAAAGTAGTTCCAAGTTCCATCTCTATGGTTTGTTTCCTATTGATGTAGCCCTAAGCAGAGACTGGCGCAAATCACTTTCATGGAAAGGGGTTGCCAAGCTTCCAAAAAACTACGAGTTTCCTGAAATCTCAGCACACATTTTTTCACCCAATCTGGATGACAATTTTAGGTAATGATCAGTACCCCAATCCCACTTGGCTCACCAAATTTTATTCTTCTAGGTTAAACCGTTCGTTGGCAGTAACAGTTTTAATTTTTAGGTTTCACTCTGTTTTCTCCTATATGGATACATGTATTTGGAACTCGAAATCAAACACGGTTTGTGCTAGCTCTTTGAAACTTGACACAATAAAGTAGTTCCAAGTTCTATAACTATGGTTTGTTTACTATTGATGTAGCCCTAAGCAGAGACTGGCGCAAATCACTTTCGTGGAAAGGGGTTGCCAAGCTTCCAAAAAACTAGGAGTTTCCTGAAATCTCAGCACACATTTTTTCATCCAATCTGGATGACACTTTCAGGTAATGATCAGTACCCCAATCCCACTTGGCTCACCAAATTTCGTTTTTCTAGGTTAAACCGTTCGTTGGCAGTAACAGTTTTAATTTTTAGGTTTCAGTTTTTTCTCCTATATGGATACATGTAGGTGGAACTCTAAATCAAACACGGTTCGTGCTAGCTCTTTGAAACTTGACACAATAAAGTAGTTCCAAGTTCTATCTCTATGGTTTATTTCCTATTGATGTTGCCCTAAGCAGAGACTAGCGCAAATCAATTTCATGGAAAGGGGTTGCCAAGCTACCAAAAAACTACGAGTTTCCTGAAATCTCAGCACACATTTTTTCAGCCAAACTTGATGACACTTTCAGGTAATGATCAGTACCCCAATCCCACTTGGCTCACCCAATTTTGTTCTTTTAGGTTAAACCGTTCATTGGCAGTAACAGTTTTAATTTTTAGGTTTCACTCTGTTTTCTCCTATATGGGTACATGTATGTGGAACTCTAAATCAAAGACGGTTTGTGATAGCTCTTTGAAACTTGACACAATAAAGTAGTTCCAAGTTCCATCTCTATGGTTTGTTTCCTATTGATGTAGCCCTTAGCAGAGACTGGCGCAAATCACTTTCATGGAAAGGGGTTGCCAAGCTTCCAAAAAACTACGAGTTTCGTGAAATCTCAGCACACATTTTTTCACCCAATCTGGATGACAATTTTAGGTAATGATCAGTACCCCAATCCCACTTGGCTCACCAAATTTTATTCTTCTAGGTTAAACCGTTCGTTGGCAGTAACAGTTTTAATTTTTAGGTTTCACTCTGTTTTCTCCTATATGGATACATGTAGTTGGAACTCTAAATCAAACACGGTTTGTGCTAGCTCTTTGAAACTTGCCACAATAAAGTAGTTCCAAGTTCTATCTCTATGATTTGTTTCCTATTGATGTAGCCCTAAGCAGATACTGGCGCAAATCACTTTCGTGGAAAGGGGTTGCCAAGCTTCAAAAAAACTACGAGTTTCCTGAAATCTCAGCACACATTTTTTCACCCAATCTTGATGACACTTACAGGTAATTATCAGTACCCGAATCCCACTTGGCTCACCAAATTTCATTCTTCTAGGTTAAACCGTTCGTTGGCAGTAAGAGTTTTAATTTTTAGGTTTCACTCTGTTTTCTCCTATATGAATACATGTAGTTGGAACTCTAAATCAAACATGGTTTGTGCTAGCTCTTTTAAACTTGACAAAATATAGTAGATCCAAGTTCTTTCTCTATGTTTTATTTCCTATTGATGTAGCCCTAAGCAGGGACTGGCGCAAATCACTTTCATGGAAAGGGGTTGCCAAGCTACCAAAAAACTACGAGTTTCCTGAAATATCAGCACACATTTTTCCAACCAAACTTGATGACACTTTCAGGTAATGATCAGTACCCCAATCCCACTTGGCTCACCAAATTTCATTCTTCTAGTTTAAACCGGTCGTTGGCAGTAACATTTTTAATTTTTAGGTTTCACTCTGTTTTCTCCTATATGGATACATGTAGTTGGAACTCTAAATCAAACACGGTTTGTGCTAGCTCTTTGAAACTTGACACAATAAAGTAGTTCCCAGTTCTATCTCTATGGTTTATTTCCTATTAATGTAGCCCTAAGCAGAGACTGGCGCAAATCACTTTCATGGAAAGGGGTTGCCAAGCTACCAAAAAACTACGAGTTTCCTGAAATCTCAGCACACATTTTTTCAACCAAACATGATGACACTTTCAGTTAATGATCAGTACCCCAATCCCACTTGGCTCACCAAATTTCATTCTTCTAGATGAAACCGCTCATTGGGAGTAACAGTTTTAATTTTTAGTTTTCACTCTGTTTTCTCCTATATGGATACATGCAGTTGGAACTCGAAATCAAACACGGTTTGTGCTAGCTCTTTGAAACTTGACACAATAAAGTAGTTCCAAGTTCTATAACTATGGTTTGTTTACTATTGATGTAGCCCTAAGCAGAGACTGGCGCAAATCACTTTCGTGGAAAGGGTTGCCAAGCTTCCAAAAAACTAGGAGTTTCCTGAAATCTCAGCACACATTTTTTTCATCCAATCTGGATGACACTTTCAGGTAATGATCAGTACCCAAATCCCACTTGGCTCACCAAATTTCGTTTTTCTAGGTTAAACCGTTCGTTGGCAGTAACAGTTTTAATTTTTAGGTTTCACTTTTTTCTCCTATATGGATACATGTAGGTGGAACTCTAAATCAAACACGGTTTGTGCTAGCTCTTTGAAACTTGACACAATAAAGTAGTTCCAAGTTCTATCTCTATGGTTTATTTCCTATTGATGTTGCCCTAAGCAGAGACTAGCGCAAATCAATTTCATGGAAAGGGGTTGCCAAGCTACCAAAAAACTACGAGTTTCCTGAAATCTCAGCACACATTTTTTTAGGCCAAACTTGATGACACTTTCAGGTAATGATCAGTACCCCAATCCCACTTGGCTCACCCAATTTCGTTCTTTTAGTTTAAACCGTTCATTGGCAGTAACAGTTTTAATTTTTAGGTTTCACTCTGTTTTCTCCTATATGGGTACATGTATGTGGAACTCTAAATCAAAGACGGTTTGTGATAGCTCTTTGAAACTTGACACAATAAAGTAGTTCCAAGTTCCATCACTATGGTTTGTTTCCTATTGATGTAGCCCTTAGCAGAGACTGGCGCAAATCACTTTCATGGAAAGGGGTTGCCAAGCTTCCAAAAAACTACGAGTTTCCTGAAATCTCAGCACACATTTTTTCACCCAATCTGGATGACAATTTTAGGTAATGATCAGTACCCCAATCCCACTTGGCTCACCAAATTTTATTCTTCTAGGTTAAACCGTACGTTGGAAGTAACAGTTTTAGTTTTTAATTTCCACTATGTTTTCTCCTATATGGATACATGTAGTTGGGACTCTAAATCAAACACGGTTTGTGCTAGCTCTTTGAAACTTGACACAATAAAGTAGTTCCAAGTTCTATCTCTATGGTTTGTTTCCTATTGATGTAGCCCTTAGCAGAGACCGGCGAAAATCACTTTCATGGAAAGGGGTTGCCAAGCTTCCAAAAAACTACGAGTTTCCTGAAATCTCAGCACACATTTTTTCACCCAATCTTGATGACACTTACAGGTAATTATCAGTACCCGAATCCCACTTGGCTCACCAAATTTCATTCTTCTAGGTTAAACCGTTCGTTGGCAGTAACAGTTTTAATTTTTAGGTTTCACTCTGTTTTCTCCTATATGGATACATGAATTTGGAACTCTAAATCAAACACGGTTTGTGATAGCTCTTTGAAACTTGACAAAATAAAGTAGTTCCAAGTTCCATCTCTATGATTTGTTTCCTATTGATCTAGCCCTAAGCAGAGACTTACGCAAATCACTTTCAAGAAAAGGGGTTGCCAAGCTTCCAAAAACTACAAGTTTCCTAAAATCTCAGCACACATTTTTTCACCCAATGTTGATGACACTTTCAAGTAATGATCAGTACCCCAATCCCACTTGGCTCACCAAATTTCGTTCTTCTAGGTTAAACCGTTCGTTGGCAGTAACAGTTTTAATTTTTAGGTTTCACTCTGTTTTCTCCTATATAGATACATGAAGTTGGAACTCTAAATCAAACACGGTTTGTGCTAGCTCTTTGAAACTTGACACAATAAAGTAGTTCCAAGTTCTATCTCTATGGTTTGTTTCCTATTGATGTAGCCCTAAGCAGATACTGGCGCAAATCACTTTCGTGGAAAGGGGTTGCCAAGCTTCAAAAAAACTACGAGTTTCCTGAAATCTCAGCACACATTTTTTCACCCAATCTGGATGACACTTTCAGGTAGTGATCAGTACACCAATCCCACTTGGCTCACCAAATTTCGTTCTTCTAGGTTAAACCGTTCGTTGGCAGTAACAGTTTTAATTTTTAATTTTCACTATGTTTTCTCCTATATGGATACATGTAGTTGGGACTCTAAATCAAACACAGTTTGTGCTAGCTCTTTGAAACTTGACACAATAAAGTAGTTCCAAGTTCTATCTCTATGGTTTTTTCCTATTGATGTAGCCATTAGCAGAGACTGGCGCAAGTCACTTTAATGGAAAGGGGTTGTCAAGCTTCCAAAAAACTACAAGTTTCCTGAAATCTCAGCACACATTTTTTCACCCAAACTTGATGACACTTTCAGGTAATGATCAGTACCCGAAACCCACTTGGCTCACCAATTTTTGTTCTTCTAGGTTAAACCGTTTGTTGGCAGTAACAGTTTTAATTTTTAGGTTTCACTCTGTTTTCTCCTATATGGATACATGTAGTTGGAACTCTAAATCTAACACGGTTTGTGCTAGCTCTTTGAAACTTGACAATATAAAGTAGTTCCAAGTTCTATCTCTATGGTATGTTTCCTATTGATGTAGCCCTAAGCAGAGACTGGTGCAAATCACTTTCATGGAAAGGGGTTGCCAACCTTCCAAAAAACTACGAGTTTCCTGAAATCTCAGCACACATTTTTTCACCCAATCTGGATGACACTTTCAGGTAATAATCAGTACCCCAATCCCACTTGGCTCACCAAATTTCATTATTCTAGATTAATCCGCTCGTTGGGAGTAACAGTTTTAATTTTTAGTTTTCTCTCTGTTTACTCCTATATGGATATATGTTGTTGGAACTCGAAATCAAACACGGTATGTGCTAGCTCTTTGAAACTTGACACCATAAAGTAGTTCCAAGTTCTATCACTATGGTTTGTTTACTATTGATGAAGCCCTAAGGAGAGACTGGCGCAAATCACTTTCATGGAAATGGGTTGCCAAGCTTCCAAAAAACTATGAGTTTCCAGAAATCTCAGCACACATTTTTTCATCCAATCTGGATGACACTTTCAGGTAGTAATCAGTACCCCAATCCCACTTGGCTCACCAAATTTCATTCTTCTAGGTTAAACCGTTCGTTGGCAGTAACAGTTTTAATTTTTACGTTTTACTCTGTTTTCTCCTATATGGATACATGTAGTTGGAACTCTAAATCAAACATGGTTTGTGCTAGCTCTTTGAAACTTGACAAAATATAGTGGATCCAAGTTCTATTTCTATGGTTTATTTCCTATTGATGATGCCCTAAGCAGAAACTGGCGCAAATCACTTTCATGGAAAGGGGTTGCCAAGCTACCAAAAAACTACGAGTTTCCTGAAATATCAGCACACATTTTTCCAACCAAACTTGATGACACTTTCAGGTAATGATCCGTACCCCAATCCCACTTGGCTCACCCAATTTCGTTCTTCTAGTTTAAACCGTTCGTTGGCAGTAACAGTTTTAATTTTTAGGTTTCACTCTGTTTTCTCCTATATGGATACATGTAGTTGGAACTCTAAATCAAACACGGTTTGTGCTAGCACTTTGAAACTTGACACAATAATAGTTCCAAGTTCTGTCACTATGGATTGTTTCCTATTGATGTAGCCCTAAGCAGAGACCGGTGCAAATCACTTCCATGGAAAGGGGTTGCCAACCTTCCAAAAAACTACGAGTTTCCTGAAATCTCAGCACACATTTTTTCACCCAATCTGGATGACACTTTCAGGTAATAATCAGTACCCCAATCCCACTTGGCTCACCAAATTTCATTCTTCTAGATTAATCCTCTCGTTGGGAGTAACAGTTTTATTTTTTAGATTTCTCTCTGTTTTCTCCAATATGGATATATGTTGTTGGAACTCGAAATCAAACACGGTATGTGCTACCTCTTTGAAACTTGACATAATAAAGTAGTTCCAAGTTCCATCTTTATGGTTTTTTTCCTATTGATGTAGTCCTTAGCAGAGACTGGCGCAAATCACTTTCATTGAAAGGGGTTGCCAAGCTTCCAAAAAACTACGAGTTTCCTGAAATTTCAGCACACATTTTTTCACACAATCTGGATGACAATTTTAGGTAATGATAAGTACCCCAATCCCACTTGGCTCACCAAATTTCGTTCTTCTAGGTTAAACCATTCGTTGGCAGTAACAGTTTTAATTTTTAGGTTTCACTCTGTTTTCTCCTATATGGATACATGAAGTTGGAACTCTAAATCAAACACGGTTTGTGCTAGCTCTTTGAAACTTGACACAATAAAGTAGTTCCAAGTTCTATCTCTATGGTTTGTTTCCTATTGATGTAGCCCTAAGCAGAGACTGGTGCAAATCACTTTCATGGAAAGGTCTTGCCAACCTTCCAAAAAACTACGTGTTTCCTGAAATCTCAGCACACATTTTTTCACCCAATCTTGATGACACTTTCAGGTAATGATCAGTACCCTAATCCCGTTGGCTCACCAAATTTTATTCTTCTAGGTTAAACCGTTCGTTGGCAGTAACAGTTTTAATTTTTAGGTTTCACTCTGTTTTCTCCTATAGGGATACATGTAGTTGGAACTCTAAATCAAACACGGTTTGTGCTAGCTCTTTGAAACTTGACACAATAAAGTAGTTCCAAGTTCTATCTCTATGGTTTGTTTCCTATTGATGTAGCCCTTAGCAGAGACTGGCACAAGTCACTTTCATGGAAAGGGGTTGCCAAGCTTCCAAAAAACTACAAGTTTCCTGAAATCTCAGCACAGATTTTTTCACCAAATCTTGATGACACTTTCAGGTAATGATCAGTACCCGAATCCCACTTGGCTCACCAAATTTCGTTCTTCTAGGTTAAACCGTTCGTTGGCAGTAACAGTTTTAATTTTTAGGTTTCACTCTGTTTTCTCCTAAATGGATACATGTAGTTGGAACTCTAAATCAAACACGGTTTGTGCTAGCTCTTTGAAACTTGACAATATAAAGTAGTTCCACGTTCTATCTCTATGGTTTGTTTCCTATTGATGTAGCCCTAAGCAGATACTGGCGTAAATCACTTTCGTGGAAAGGGGTGGCCAAGCTTCCACAAAACTACGAGTTTCCTGAAATCTCAGCACACATTTTTTCACCCAATCTGGATGACACTTTCAGGTAGTGATCAGTACCCCAATCCCACTTGGCTCAGCAAATTTAGTTCTTCTAATTTAAATCGTTCGTTGGCAGTAAAAGTTTTAATTTTTAATTTTCACTATGTTTTCTCCTATATGGATACATGTAATTGGGACTCTAAATCAAACACGGTTTGGGCTAGCTCTTTGAAACTTGACACAATAAAGTAGTTCCAAGTTCTATCTCTATGGTTTTTTCCTATTGATGTAGCCCTTAGCAGAGACTGGCGCAAATCACTTTCATGGAAAGGGGTTGCCAAGCTTCCAAAAAACTACAACTTTCCTGAAATCTCAGCACACAGTTTTTCACCCACTCTTGATGACACTTTCAGGTAATGATCAGTACCCGAATCCCACTTGGCTCACCAAATTTCGTTCTTCTAGGTTAAACCGTTTATTGGCAGTAACAGTTTTAATTTTTAGGTTTCACTCTGTTTTCTCCTATATGGATTCATGTAGGTGGAACTCTAAATCAAAGACGGTTTGTGATAGCTCTTTGAAACTTGACACAATAAAGTAGTTCCATGTTCCATCTCTATGGTTTGTTTCCTATTGATGTAGCCCTTAGCAGAGACTGGCGCAAATCAGTTTCATGGAAAGGGGTTGCCAAGCTTCCAAAACACTACGAGTTTCCTGAAATCTCAGCACATATTTTTTCACCCAATCTTGATGACACTTTCAGGTAATGATCAGTACCCGAGTCCCACTTGGCTCACGAAATTTAGTTCTTCTAGGTTAAACCGTTCGTTGGCAGTAACAGTTTTAATTTTTAGGTTTCACTGTTTTCTCCTATATGGATACATGTAGATGGAACTCTAAATCAAAGACGGTTTGTGCTAGCTCTTTGAAACTTGACACAATAAAGAAGTTCCAAGTTCCATCTCTATGGTTTGTTTCCTATTGATCTAGCCCTAAGCAGAGACTTACGCAAATCACTTTCAAGAAAAGGGGTTGCCAAGCTTCCAAAAACTACGAGTTTCCTAAAATCTCAGCACACATTTTTTCACCCAATCTTGATGACACTTTCAAGTAATGATCAGTACCCCAATCCCACTTGGCTCACCAAATTTCGTTCTTCTAGGTTAAACCGTTCGTTGGCAGTAACAGTTTTACTTTTTAGGTTTCACTCTGTTTTCTCCTATATGGATACATGTATTTGGAACTCTAAATCAAACACGGTTTGTGCTAGCTCTTTGAAACTTGACACAATAAAGTAGTTCCAAGTTCAATCTCTATGGTTTGTTTCCTATTGATGTAGCCCTAAGCAGAGACTGGCACAAATCACTTTCATGGAAAGGGGTTGCCAAGCTTCCAAAAAACTACGAGTTTCCTGAAATCTCAGCACACATTTTTTCACCCAAACTTGATAACACTTTCAGGTAATGATCAGTTCTCCAATTCCACTTGGCTCACCAAATTTCGTTCTTCAAGGTTAAACCGTTCGTTGGTAGTAAAAGATTTAATTTTTAGGTTTCACTCTGTTTTTCATATATGGATACCTGTAGTTGAAACTCTAAATCAAACAGGGTTTGTGCTAGCTCTTTGAAACTTTACACAATAACGTAGTTCCAAGTTCTATCTCTATGGTTTGTTTCCTATTGATGTAGCCCTAAGCAGAGAGTGGCGCAAATCACTTTCATGGAAAGGGGTTGCCAAGCTTCCAAAAAACTACGAGTTTCCTGAAATCTCAGCACACATTTTTTCACCCAATCTTGATGACACTTTCAGGTAATGATCAGGACCCCAATCCCACTTGGCTCCCCAAATTTCGTTCTTCTAGGTTAAAACATTCGTTGGCAGTAACAGTTTTAATTTTTAGGTTTCACTCTGTTTTCTCCTATATGGATACTTGTAGTTAGAACTCTAAATCAAACACGGTTTGTGCTAGCTCTTTGAAACTTGACACAATAACGTAGTTCCAAGTTCTATCTCTATGGTTTGTTTCCTATTGATGTAGCCCTAAGCAGAGACTGGCGCAAATCACTTTCATGGAAAGGGGTGTCAAGCTTCCAAAATCTACGAATTTCCTGAAATCTCAGCACACATTTTTTCACAAAATCTTGATGACACTGTCAGGTAATGATCAGTATCCCAATCACACTTGGCTCACCAAATTTCGTTCTTCTAGGTTAAACCGTTCGTTGGCAGTCACAGTTTTAATTTTTAGGTTTCACTGTTTTCTCCTATATGGATACATGTAGTTGGATATCTAAATCAAACATGGTTTGTGGAATCTCTTTGACACTTGACTCAATAAAGTAGTTCCAAGTCCTATCTCTATGGTTTGTCTCCTATTGATGTAGCCCTTAGCAGAGACTGGTGCAAATCACTTTCAGGGAAAGGGGTTGCCAAGCTTCCAAAATTACGAGTTTCCTCACATCTCAGCACACATTTTTTAACCCAATCTTGATTACACATTCAGGTCATGATCAGTACCCCAATCCCACTTGGCTCACCAAATTTCCTTCTTCTAGGTTAAACTGTTCGTTGGCAGTAACAGTTTTAATTTTTAGGTTTCACTGTTTTCTCCTATATGTATACATGTAGTTGGAACTCTAAATCAAACACGGTTTGTGCTAGCTCGTTGATACTTGACACAATAAAGTAGTTCCAAGTTGTATCTCTATGGCTTTTTTCCTATTGATGTAGCCCTAAGCAGAGACCGGCGCAAATCACTTTCATGGAAAGGGGTTGCCAAGCTTCCAAAACACTACGAGTTTCCTCATATCTCAGCACACATTTTTTCACCCAATCTTGATGACACTTTCCGGTAATGATCAGTACCCCAATCCCACTTGGCTCCCCAAATTTTGTTATTCCAGGTTAAACCGTTCGTTGGCAGTAACAGTTTTAATTTTAGGTTTCACTCTGTTTTCTCCTTTATGGATACATGTAGTTGGAACTCTAAATCAAACACTGTTTGTGCTAGCTCTTTGAAACTTGACACAATAAAGTAGTTCCATGTTCTATCTCTATGGTTTGTTTCCTATTGATGTAGCACTAAGCAGAGACTGGCGCAAATCAGTTTCATGGAAAGGGGTTGCCAACCTTCCAAAAACTACGAGTTTCCTGAAATCTCAGCACACACTTTTTCAACCAAACTTGATGACACTTTCAGGTAATGATCAGAACCCCAATCCAACTTGGCTCCTCCAATTTCATTCTTCTAGGTTTTACCGTTCGTTGGCAGTAACAGTTTGAATTTTTAGGTTTCACTCTGTTTTCTCCTATATGGATACATGTAGTTGGAACTCTAAATCAAACACGGTTTGTGCTAGCTCTTTGAAACTTGACACAATAAACTATTTCCAAGTTCTATCTCTATGGTTTGTCGCCTATTGATGTAGCCCTAAGCAGAGACTGGCGCAAATCACTTTCATGGAAAGGGGTTGCCAAGCTTCCAAAAAACTACGAGTTTCCTGAAATCTCAGCACAGATTTTTTCACCCAATCTTGATGACACTTTCAGGTAAAGATCAGTACCCCAATCCCACTTGGCTCCCCGAAAATCGTTCTTCTAGTTTAAACCATTCGTTGGCAGTAACATTTTTATTTTTTAGGTTTCACTCTGTTTTCTCCTATATGGATACTTGTAGTTGGAACTCTAAATCAAACACGGTTTGTGCTAGCTCTTTGAAACTTGACACAATAAAGTAGTTCCAAGTTGTATCTCTATGGCTTGTTTCCTATTGATGTAGCCCTAAGCAGAGACCGGCGCAAATCACTTTCATGGAAAGGGGTTGCCAAGCTTCCAAAAAACTACGAGTTTCCTGAGTCTCAGCACACATTTTTTCACAAAATCTTGATGACACTTTCAGGTAATGATCAGTACCCCAATCCCACTTGGCTCACCAAATTTTGTTCTTCTAGGTTAAACCGTTCATTGGCAGTAACAGTTTTAAATTTTAGGTTTCACTCTGTTTTCTCCTATATGGACACTTGTAGTTGGAACTCTAAATCAAACATGGTTTGTGCTAGCTCTTTGAAACTTGAAACAATAAAGTAGTTCCAAGTTCTATATCTATGGTTTTTTCCTATTGATGTAGCCCTAAGCAGAGACTGGCGCAAATCACTTTCATGGAAAGGGGTTGCCAAGCTTCCAAAAAACTACGAGTTTCCTGAAATCTCAGCACACATTTTTTCACAAAATCTTGATGACACTTTCAGCTAATGATCACTACCCCAATCCCACTTGGCTCACCAAATTTCGTTTTTCTAGGTTAATCCGTTCGTTGGCAGTAACAGTTATAATTTTTAGGTTTCACTGTTTTCTCCTATATGGATACATGTAGTTGGCACTCTAAATCAAACACGGTTTGTGCTAGCTCTTTGAAACTTGACACAATAGAGTAGTTCCAAGTACTATCTCTATGGTTTGTCTCCTATTGATGTAGCCCTAAGCAGAGACAGGCGCAAATCACTTTAATGGAAACGGGTTGCCAAGCTTCCAAAAAACTATGAGTTTCCTGAAATCTCAGCACACATTTTTTCACAAAATCTTGATGACACTTTCAGGTAATTTTCAGTACCCCAATCCCACTTGGCTCCCCAATTTTCGTTCTTCTATGTTAAACCGTTCGTTGGCAGTAACAGTTTGAATTTTTAGGTTTCACTCTGTTTTCTCCTATATGGATACATGTAGTTGGAACTTTAAATCAAACACGGTTTGTGCTAGCTCTTTGAAACTTGACACAATAAAGTAGTTCCAAGTTGTATCAATATGGCTTGTTTCCTATTGATGTAGCCCTAAGCAGAGACCGGCGCAAATCACTTTCATGGAAAGGGGTTGCCAAGCTTCCAAAAAACTACGAGTTTCCTGAGTCTCAGCACACATTTTTTCACAAAATCTTGATGACACTTTCAGGTAATGATCAGTACCCCAATCCCACTTGGCTCACCAAATTTTGTTCTTCTAGGTTAAACCGTTCATTGGCAGTTACAGTTTTAAATTTTAGGTTTCACTCTGTTTTCTCCTATATGGACACTTGTAGTTGGAACTCTAAATCAAACACGGTTTGTGCTAGCTCTTTGAAACTTGAAACAATAAAGTAGTTCCAACTTCTATCTCTATGGTTTGTTTCCTATTGATGTAGCCCTAATCAGAGACTGGCGCAAATCACATGCATGGAAAGGGGTTTCCAAGCTTCCAAAAAACTACGAGTTTCCTGAAATCTCAGCACACATTTTTTCACCCAATCTTGATGACACTTTCAGGTAATGATCAGTACCCCAATCCCACTTGGCTCACCAAATTTCGTTCTTCAAGGTTAAACCGTTAGTCGGTAGTAACAGTTTTAATTTTTAGGTTTCACTCTGTTTTCTCTTATATGGATACATGTAATGGGAACTCTAAATCAAACACGGTTTGTGCTAGCTCTTTGAAACTTGACACAATAATGTAGTTCCAAGTTCTATCTCTATGGTTTGTTTCCTATTGATGTAGCCCTAATCAGAGACCAGCACAAATCACTTTCAAGGAAAGGGGTTGCCAAGCTTCCAAAAAACTACGAGTTTCCTGAAATCTCAGCACACATTTTTTCACCCAATCTTGATGACACTTACAGGTAATGATCAGTACCCCAGTGCCACTTGGCTCACCAAATTTCGTTCTTCTAGGTTAAACCGTTCATTGGCAGTAACAGTTTTAATTTTTAGATTTCACTCTGTTTTCTCCTATATGGATACATGTAGTTGGAACTCTAAATCAAACACGGTTTGTGCTAGCTCTTTGAAACTTGACACAATAAAGTAGTTTCAAGTTATATCTCTATGGTTTGTTTCCTATTGATGTAGCCCTAAGCAGAGACTGGTGCAAATCACTTTCATGGAAAGGGGTTGCCAAGCTTCCAAAAAACTACGAGTTTCCTGAAATCTCAGCACACATTTTTTCACCCAATCTTGATGACACTTTCAGGTAAAGATCAGTACCCCAATCCCACTTGGCTCCCCGAAAATCGTTCTTCTAGGTTAAACTGTTTGTTGGCAGTAACATTTTAATTTTTTAGGTTTCACTCTGTTTTCTCCTATATGGATACTTGTAGTTGGAACTCTAAATCAAACACGGTTTGTGCTAGCTCTTTCAAACTTGACACAATAACGTAGTTCCATATTCTATCTCTATGGTTTGTTTCCTATTGATGTAGCCCTAAGCAGAGACCGGCGCAAATCACTTTCACGGAAAGGGGTTGCCAAGCTTCCAAAAAACTACGAGTTTTCGGAAATCTCAGCACACATTTTTTCACCCAATCTTGATGACACTTTTAGGTAATTATCAGTACCCCAATGCCACTTGGCTCACCAAATTTCGTTCTTCAAGATTAAACCGTTCGTTGGTATTAAGAGATTTAATTTTTAGGTTTCACTCTGTTTCTCCTATATGGATACATGTAGTTGGAACTCTAAATCAAACAGGGTTTGTGCTAGCTCTTTGAAACTTGACACAATAAAGTAGTTTCAAGTCCTATCTCTATGGTTTGTCTCCTATTGATGTAGCCCTAAGCAGAGACTGGCGCAAATCACTTTCATGGAAAGGAGTTGCCAAGCTTCCAAAAAACTACGAGTTTCCTGAAATCTCAGCACACATTTTTTCACCCAATCTTGATGACACTTTCAGGTAATGATCAGTACCCCAGTGCCACTTGGCTCACCAAATTTCCTTCTTCTAGGTTAAACCGTTCGTTGGCAGTAGTAGTTTTAATTTTTAGGTTTCACTCTGTTTTCTCCTACATGGATACATGTAGTTGGAACTCTAAATCAAACACGGTTTTTGCTAGCTCTTTCAAACTTGACACAATAACGTAGTTCCATATTCTATCTCTATGGTTTGTTTCCTATTGATGTAGCCCTAAGCAGAGACTGGCGCACATCACTTTCATGGAAAGGGGTGCCAAGCTTCCAAAATCTACGAGTTTCTTCACATCTCAGCACACATTTTTTCACCCAATCTTGATGACACTTTCAGGTAATGATCAGTACCCCAATCACACTTGGCTCACCAAATTTCGTTCTTCTAGGTTAAACCGTTCGTTCGCAGTCACAGTTTTAATTTTTAGGTTTCACTGTTTTCTCCTATATGGATACATGTAGTTGGATCTCTAAATCAAACATGGTTTGTAGAATCTCTTTGACACTTGACTCAATAAAGTAGTTCCAAGTCCTATCTCTATGGTTTGTCTCCTATTGATGTAGCCCTAAGCAGAGACTGGCACAAATCACTTTCATTGAAAGGGGTTGCCAAGCTTCCAAAAAACTACGAGTTTCCTCACATCTCAGCACACATTTTTTCACCCAATCTTGATTACACATTCAGGTCATGATCAGTACCCCAATCCCACTTGGCTCACCAAATTTCCTTCTTCTAGGTTAAACTGTTCGTTGGCAGTAACAGTTTTAATTTTTAGGTTTCACTGTTTTCTCCTATATGGATACTTGTAGTTGGAACTCTAAATCAAACACGGTTTGTGCTAGCTCTTTGAAACTTGACACAATAAAGTAGGTCCAAGTTCTATCTCTATGGTTTGTTTCCTATTGATGTAGCCCTAAGCAGAGACCAGCACAAATCACTTTAATGGAAAGGGGTTGCCAACCTTCCAAAAAACTACGAGTTTCCTGAAATCTCAGCACACACTTTTTCACCCAATCTTGATGACACTTACAGGTAATGATCAGTACCCCAGTGCCACATGGCTCACCAAATTTCGTTCTAGGTTAAACCGTTCGTTGGCAGTAACAGTTTTAATTTTTAGGTTTCACTCTGTTTTCTCCTATATGGATACATGTATTTGGAACTCTAAATCAAACACGGTTTGTGCTAGTTCTGTGAAACTTGACACAATAAAGTAGTTCCAAGTTCTATCTCTATGGTTTGTTTCCTATTGATGTAGCCCTAAGCAGAGACTGGCGTAAATCACTTTCATGGAAAGGAGTTGCCAAGCTTCCAAAAAAATACAAGTTTCCTGAAATCTCAGCACACATTTTTTCACCGATCTTGATGACACTTTCAGGTAATGATCAGTACCCCAATCCCACATGGCTCCGTCATTTTCGTTCTTCTAGGTTAAACCGTTCATTGGCAGTAACAGTTTTAATTTTTAGGTTTCACTCTGTTTTCTCCTATAGGGATACATGTAGTTGGAACTCTAAATCAAACAGGGTTTGTGCTAGCTTTTTGAAACTTGACACAATAAAGTATATCCAAGTTCTATCTCTATGGTTTGTCTCCTATTGATGTAGCCCTAGGCAGAGACTGGCGCAAATCACTTTCATGGAAAAAAGTTGCCAAGCTTCAAAAAACTACGAGTTTCCTGAAATCTCAGCACACATTTTTTCACCCAATCTTGATGACATTTTCAGGTAATGATCAGTACCCCAATCCCACTTGGCTCACCGAATTTTGTTCTTCTAGGTTAAACCGTTCGTTGTCAGTAACAGTTTTAATTTTTAGGTTTCACTCTGTTTTCTCCTATATGGATACATGTATTTGGAACTCTAAATCAAACACGGTTTGTGGTAGCTCTTTGAAACTTGACACAATAAAGTAGTTCCAAGTACTATCTCTATGGTTTGTCTCCTATTGATGTAGCCCTAAGCAGAGACTGGCGCAAATCACTTTCATGGAAAGGAGTTGCCAAGCTTCCAAAAAAATACGAGTTTCCTGAAATCTCAACACACATTTTTTCACCGATCTTGATGACACTTTCAGGTAATGATCAGTACCCCAATCCCACTTGGCTCACCAAATTTCGTTCTTCAAGGTTAAACCGTTCGTCGGTAGTAACAGTTTTAATTTTTAGGTTTCACTCTCTTTTCTCCTATATGGATACATGTAGTTGGAACTCTCAATCAAACAGGGTTTGTGCTAGCTGTTAGAAACTTGACACAATAAAGTAGGTCCAAGTTCTATCTCTATGGTTTGTTTCCTATTGATGTAGCCCTAAGCAGAGACCAGCACAAATCACTTTAATGGAAAGGGGTTGCCAACCTTCCAAAAAACTACGAGTTTCCTGAAATCTCTGCACACACTTTTTCACCCAATCTTGATGACACTTACAGTTAATGATCAGTACCCCAGTGCCACATGGCTCACCAAATTTCGTTCTAGGTTAAACCGTTCGTTGGCAGTAACAGTTTTAATTTTTAGATTTCACTCTGTTTTCTCCTATATGGATACATGTAGTTGGAACTCTAAATCAAACACGGTTTGTGTTAGCTCTTTGAAACTTGACACAATAAAGTAGTTCCAAGTTCTATCTCTATGGTTTGTTTCCTATTGATGTAGACCTAAGCAGAGACCGGTGCAAATCACTTTAATGGAAAGGGGTTGCCAAGATTCCAAAAAACTACGAGTTTCCTGAAATCTCAGCACACATTTTTTCACCCAATCTTGATGACACTTTCATGTAATGATCAGTACCCCAATCCCACTTGGCTCACCAAATTTCGTTATTCTAGTTTAAACCATTCATTGGCACTAACAGTTTTAATTTTTAGGTTTCAATCTGTTTTCTCCTATAGGTATACATGTAGTTGGAACTCTAAATCAAACACGGTTTGTGCTAGCTCTTTGAAATTTGACACAATAAAGTAGTTCCAAGTTCTATCTCTATGGTTTGTCTCCTATTGATGTAGCCCTAGGCAGAGACTGGTGCAAATCACTCTCATAAAAAGGGGTTGCCAAGCTTCCAAAAAACTACGAGTTTCCTGAAATCTCAGCACACATTTTTTCACCCAATCTTGATGACACTTTCAGGTAATGATCAGTACCCCAATCCCACTTGGCTCCCGGAATTTCGTTCTTCTAGGTTAAACCATTCGTTGGCAGTAACAGTTTTAATTTTTAGGTTTCACTCTGTTTTCTCCTATATGGATACTAGTATTTGGAACTCTAAATCAAACACGGTTTGTGCTAGCTCTTTGAAACTTGACACAATAAAGTAGTTTCAAGTTGTATCTCTATGGCTTGTTTCCTATTGATGTAGCCCTAAGCAGAGACCAGCGCAAATCAGTTTCATGGAAAGGGGTTGCCAAGCTTCCAAAAAACTACGAGTTTCCTGAAATCTCAGCACACATTTTTTCACAAAATCTTGATGACACTTTCAGGTAATGATCAGTACCCCAATCCCCCTTGGCTCACCAAATTTTGTTCTTCTAGGTTAAACCGTTCGTTGGCAGTAACAGTTTTAATTTTTAGGTTTCACTCTGTTTTCTCCTATATGGATACAAGTATTTGGAACTCTAAATCAAACACGGTTTGTGCTAGCTCTTTGAAACTTGACACAATAAAGTAGTCCCAAGTTCTATCTCTATGGTTTGTTTCCTGTTGATGTAGCCCTAAGCAGACACCGGTGCAAATCACTTTAATGGAAAGGGGTTGCCAAGCTTCCAAAAAACTACGAGTTTCCTGAAATCTCAGCACACATATTTTCACCCATTCTTGATGACACTTTCAGGTAATGATCAGTACCGCAATCCCACTTGGCTCACCAAATTTCGTTATTCTAGTTTAAACCATTCATTGGCAGTAACAGTTTTAATTTTTAGTTTTCACTCTGTTTTCTCCTATATGGATACATGTAGTTGGAACTCTAAATCAAACACGGTTTGTGCTAGCTCTTTGAAACTTGACACAATAAAGTAGTCCCAAGTTCTATCTCTATGGTTTGTTTCCTGTTGATGTAGCCCTAAGCAGAGACCGGTGCAAATCACTTTAATGGAAAGGGGTTGCTAAGCTTCCAAAAAACTACGAGTTTCCTGTATTCTCAGCACACATATTTTCACCCAATCTTGATGACACTTTCAGGTAATGATCAGTACCCCAATCCCACTTGGCTCACCAAATTTCGTTATTCTAGTTTAAACCATTCATTGGCAGTAACAGTTTTAATTTTTAGGTTTCACTCTGTTTTCTCCTATATGGATACATGTAGTTGGAACTCTAAATCAAACACGGTTTGTGCTAACTTTTTGAAACTTGACACAATAAAGTATTTCCAAGTTCTATCTCTATGGTTTGTTTCCTATTGATGTAGCCCTAGGCAGAGACTGGCGCAAATCACTTTCATAAAAAGGGGTTGCCAAGCTTCCAAGAAACTACGAGTTTCCTGAAATCTCAGCACACATTTTTTCACCCAATCTTGATGACACTTTCAGGTAATGATCAGTACCCCAATCCCACTTGGCTCCCCGAATTTCGTTCTTCTAGGTTAAACCGTTCGTTGGCAGTAACAGTTTTAATTTTTAGGTTTCACTCTGTTTTCTCCTATATGGATACATGTAGTTGGAACTCTAAATCAAACACGGTTCGTGCTAGCTCTTGTAAACCTGACACAATAAAGTACTTCCATGTTCTGTCTCTATGGTTTGTTTCCTATTGATGTAGCCATAAGCAGAGACTGGCGCAAATCACTTTCATGGAAAGGGGTTGCCAAGCTTCCAAAAAACTACGAGTTTCCTGAAATCTCAGCACACATGTTTTCACCCAATCTTGATGACACTTTCAGGTAATGATCAGTACCCCAATCCCACTTGGCTCCCCAAATTTCGTTCTTTTAGGTTAAACAGTTCGTTGGCAGTAACAGTTTCAATTTTTAGGTTTCACTCTGTTTTCTCCTATATGGATACATGTAGTTGGAACTCTAAATCAAACACGGTTTGTGCTAGCTCTTTGAAACTTGACACAATAAAGTAGTTCCAAGTTCTATCTCTATGGTTTGTTTCCTATTGACGTAGCCCTAAGCAGAGACTGGCGCAAATCACTTTCATGGAAAGGGGTTGCCAAGCTTCCAAAAATCTACGAGTTTCCTGAAATCTCAGCACACATTTTTTCACCCAATCTTGATGACACTTTCAGGTAATGATCAGTACCCCAATCCCACTTGGCTCACCAAATTTCATTCTTCTAGGTTAAACCGTTCAATGGAAGTAACAGTTTTAATTTTTAGGTTTCACTCTGTTTTCTCCTATATGTATACATGTATTTGAAACTCTAAATCAAACACGGTTTGTGCTAGCTCTTTGAAACTTGACACAATAAAGTAGTTCCAAGTTCTATCACTATGGTTTGTTTACTATTGATGAAGCCCTAAGCAGAGACTGGCGCAAATCACTTTCATGGAAATTGGTTGCCAAGCTTCCAAAAAACTATGAGTTTCCTGAAATCTCAGCACACATTTTTTCATCCAATCTGGATGACACTTTCAGGTAATGATCAGAACCCCAATCCCACTTGGCTCACCAAATTTCGTTCTTCTAGGTTAAACCGTTCGTTGGCCGTAACAGTTTTAATTTTTAGATTTCACTCTGTTTTCTCCTATATGGATACAGGTAGGTGGAACTCTAAATCAAAGACGGTTTGTGATAGCTCTTTGAAACTTGACACAATAAAGTAGTTCCAAGTTCCATCACTATGGTTTGTTTCCTATTGATGTAGCCCTTAGCAGAGACTGGCGCAAATCACTTTCACGGAAAGGGGTTGCCAAGCTTCCAAAAAACTACGAGTTTCCTGAAATCTCAGCACACATTTTTTCACCCAATCTGGATGACAATTTTAGGTAATGATAAGTACCCCAATCCCAATTGGCTCACCAAATTTCGTTCTTCTAGGTTAAACCATTCGTTGGCAGTAACAGTTTTAATTTTTAGGTTTCACTCTGTTTTCTCCTATATGGATACATGCAGTTGGAACTCGAAATCAAACACGGTTTGTGCTAGCTCTTTGAAACTTGACACAATAAAGTAGTTCCATGTTCTATCTCTATCGTTTGTTTCCTATTGATGTAGCCCTAAGCAGAGACTGGTGCAAATCACTTTCATGGAAAGGTGTTGCCAACCTTCCAAAAAACTACGAGTTTCCTGAAATCTCAGCACACATTTTTTCACCCAATCTTGATGACACTTTCAGGTAATGATCAGTACCCTAATCCCGTTGGCTCACCAAATTTTATTCTTCTAGGTTAAACCGTTCATTGGCAGTAACAGTTTTAATTTTTAGGTTTCACTCTGTTTTCTCCTATATGGATACATGTAGTTGGAACTCTAAATCAAACACGGTTTGTGCTAGCTCTTTGAAACTTGCCACAATAAAGTAGTTCCAAGTTCTATCTCTATGGTTTGTTTCCTATTGATGTAGCCCTAAGCAGATACTGGCGCAATTCACTTTCGTGGAAAGGGGTTGCCAAGCTTCAAAAAAACTACGAGTTTCCTGAAATCTCAGCACACATTTTTTCACCCAATCTGGATGACACTTTCAGGTAGTGATCAGTACACCAATCCCACTTGGCTCACCAAATTTTGTTCTTCTAGGTTAAACTGTTCGTTGGCAGTAACAGTTTTAATTTTTAATTTTCACTATGTTTTCTCCTATATGGATACATGTAGTTGGAACTCTAAATCAAACACGGTTTGTGCTAGCTCTTTGAAACTTGACACAATAAAGTAGTTCCAAGTTCTATCTCTATGGTTTTTTCCTATTGATGTAGCCATTAGCAGAGACTGGCGCAAGTCACTTTAATGGAAAGGGGTTGTCAAGCTTCCAAAAAACTACAAGTTTCATGAAATCTCAGCACACATTTTTTCACCCAATCTTGATGACACTTTCAGGTAATAATCAGTACCCCAATCCCACTTGGCTCACCAAATTTCATTCTTCTAGATTAATCCGCTCGTTGGGAGTAACAGTTTTAATTTTTAGTTTTCTCTCTGTTTACTCCTATATGGATATATGTTGTTGAAACTCGAAATCAAACACGGTATGTGCTAGCTCTTTGAAACTTGACACCATAAAGTAGTTCCAAGTTCTATCACTATGGTTTGTTTACTATTGATGAAGCCCTAAGCAGAGACTGGCGCAAATCACTTTCATGGAAATTGGTTGCCAAGCTTCCAAAAAACTATGAGTTTCCTGAAATCTCAACACACATTTTTTCATCCAATCTGGATGACACTTTCAGGTAATAATCAGTACCCCAATCCCACTTGGCTCACCAAATTTCGTTCTTCTAGGTTAAACCGTTCGTTGGCAGTAACAGTTTTAATTTTTAGGTTTCACTTTTTTCTCCTATATGGATACATGTAGGTGGAACTCTAAAACAAACACGGTTCGTGCTAGCTCTTTGAAACTTGACACAATAAAGTAGTTCCAAGTTCTATCTCTATGGTTTATTTCCTATTGATGTTGCCCTAAGCATAGACTAGCGCAAATCAATTTCATGAAAAGGGGTGTCAAGCTACCAAAAAACTACGAGTTTCCTGAAATCTCAGCACACATTTTTTCAGCCAAATTTGATGACACTTTCAGGTAATGATCAGTACCCCAATCCCACTTGGCTCACCCAATTTCGTTCTTTTAGGTTAAACCGTTCATTGGCAGTAACAGTTTTAATTTTTAGGTTTCACTCTGTTTTCTCCTATATGGGTACATGTATGTGGAACTCTAAATCAAAGACGGTTTGTGATAGCTCTTTGAAACTTGACACAATATAGTAGTTCCAAGTTCCATCTCTATGGTTTGTTTCCTATTGATGTAGCCATAAGCAGAGACTGGCGCAAATCACTTTCATGGAAAGGGGTTGCCAAGCTTCCAAAAAACTACGAGTTTCCTGAAATCTCAGCACACATTTTTTCACCCAATCTGGATGACAATTTTAGGTAATGATCAGTACCCCAATCCCACTTGGCTCACCAAATTTTATTCTTCTAGGTTAAACCGTTCGTTGGCAGTAACAGTTTTAATTTTTAGGTTTCACTCTGTTTTCTCCTATATGGATACATGTATTTGGAACTCGAAATCAAACACGGTTTGTGCTAGCTCTTTGAAACTTGACACAATAAAGTAGTTCCAAGTTCTATAACTATGGTTTGTTTACTATTGATGTAGCCCTAAGCAGAGACTGGCGCAAATCACTTTCGTGGAAAGGGGTTGCCAAGCTTCCAAAAAACTAGGAGTTTCCTGAAATCTCAGCACACATTTTTTCATCCAATCTGGATGACACTTTCAGGTAATGATCAGTACCCAAATCCCACTTGGCTCACCAAATTTCGTTTTTCTAGGTTAAACCGTTCGTTGGCAGTAACAGTTTTAATTTTTAGGTTTCACTTTTTTCTCCTATATGGATACATGTAGGTGGAACTCTAAATCAAACACGGTTCGTGCTAGCTCTTTGAAACTTGACACAATAAAGTAGTTCCAAGTTCTATCTCTATGGTTTATTTCCTATTGATGTTGCCCTAAGCAGAGACTAGCACAAATCAATTTCATGGAAAGGGGTTGCCAAGCTACCAAAAAACTACGAGTTTCCTGAAATCTCAGCACACATTTTTTCAGCCAAACTTGATGACACTTTCAGGTAATGATCAGTACCCCAATCCCACTTGGCTCACCCAATTTCGTTCTTTTAGGTTAAACCGTTCATTGGCAGTAACAGTTTTAATTTTTAGGTTTCACTCTGTTTTCTCCTATATGGGTACATGTATGTGGAACTCTAAATCAAAGACGGTTTGTGATAGCTCTTTGAAACTTGACACAATAAAGTAGTTCCAAGTTCCATCTCTATGGTTTGTTTCCTATTGATGTAGCCCTTAGCAGAGACTGGCGCAAATCACTTTCATGGAAAGGGGTTGCCAAGCTTCAAAAAAACTACGAGTTTCCTGAAATCTCAGCACACATTTTTTCACCCAATCTGGATGACACTTTCAGGTAGTGATCAGTACACCAATCCCACTTGGCTCACCAAATTTTGTTCTTCTAGGTTAAACCGTTCATTGGCAGTAACAGTTTTAATTTTTAATTTTCACTATGTTTTCTCCTATATGGATACATGTAGTTGGAACTCTAAATCAAACACGGTTTGTGCTAGCTCTTTGAAACTTGACACAATAAAGTAGTTCCAAGTTCTATCTCTATGGTTTTTTCCTATTGATGTAGCCATTAGCAGAGACTGGCGCAAGTCACTTTAATGGAAAGGGGTTGTCAAGCTTCCAAAAAACTACAAGTTTCATGAAATCTCAGCACACATTTTTTCACCCAATCTTGATGACACTTTCAGGTAATAATCAGTACCCTAATCCCACTTGGCTCACCAAATTTCATTCTTCTAGATTAATCCGCTCGTTGGGAGTAACAGTTTTAATTTTTAGTTTTCTCTCTGTTTACTCCTATATGGATATATGTTGTTGGAACTCGAAATCAAACACGGTATGTGCTAGCTCTTTGAAACTTGACACCATAAAGTAGTTCCAAGTTCTATCACTATGGTTTGTTTACTATTGATGAAGCCCTAAGCAGAGACTGGCGCAAATCACTTTCATGGAAATTGGTTGCCAAGCTTCCAAAAAACTATGAGTTTCCTGAAATCTCAACACACATTTTTTCATCCAATCTGGATGACACTTTCAGGTAATAATCAGTACCCCAATCCCACTTGGCTCACCAAATTTCGTTCTTCTAGGTTAAACCGTTCGTTGGCAGTAACAGTTTTAATTTTTAGGTTTCACTTTTTTCTCCTATATGGATACATGTAGGTGGAACTCTAAATCAAACACGGTTCGTGCTAGCTCTTTGAAACTTGACACAATAAAGTAGTTCCAAGTTCTATCTCTATGGTTTATTTCCTATTGATGTTGCCCTAAGCAGAGACTAGCGCAAATCAATTTCATGAAAAGGGGTTGCCAAGCTACCAAAAAACTACGAGTTTCCTGAAATCTCAGCACACATTTTTTCAGCCAAACTTGATGACACTTTCAGGTAATGATCAGTACCCCAATCCCACTTGGCTCACCCAATTTCGTTCTTTTAGGTTAAACCGTTCATTGGCAGTAACAGTTTTAATTTTTAGGTTTCACTCTGTTTTCTCCTATATGGGTACATGTATGTGGAACTCTAAATCAAAGACGGTTTGTGATAGCTCTTTGAAACTTGACACAATAAAGTAGTTCCAAGTTCCATCTCTATGGTTTGTTTCCTATTGATGTAGCCCTTAGCAGAGACTGGCGCAAATCACTTTCATGGAAAGGGGTTGCCAAGCTTCCAAAAAACTACGAGTTTCCTGAAATCTCAGCACACATTTTTTCACCCAATCTGGATGACAATTTTAGGTAATGATCAGTACCCCAATCCCACTTGGCTCACCAAATTTTATTCTTCTAGGTTAAACCGTTCGTTGGCAGTAACAGTTTTAATTTTTAGGTTTCACTCTGTTTTCTCCTATATGGATACATGTATTTGGAACTCGAAATCAAACACGGTTTGTGCTAGCTCTTTGAAACTTGACACAATAAAGTAGTTCAAAGTTCTATAACTATGGTTTGTTTACTATTGATGTAGCCCTAAGCAGAGACTGGCGCAAATCACTTTCGTGGAAAGGGGTTGCCAAGCTTCCAAAAAACTAGGAGTTTCCTGAAATCTCAGCACACATTTTTTCATCCAATCTGGATGACACTTTCAGGTAATGATCAGTACCCCAATCCCACTTGGCTCACCAAATTTCGTTTTTCTAGGTTAAACCGTTCGTTGGCAGTAACAGTTTTAATTTTTAGGTTTCAGTTTTTTCTCCTATATGGATACATGTAGGTGGAACTCTAAATCAAACACGGTTCGTGCTAGCTCTTTGAAACTTGACACAATAAAGTAGTTCCAAGTTCTATCTCTATGGTTTATTTCCTATTGATGTTGCCCTAAGCAGAGACTAGCGCAAATCAATTTCATGGAAAGGGGTTGCCAAGCTACCAAAAAACTACGAGTTTCCTGAAATCTCAGCACACATTTTTTCAGCCAAACTTGATGACACTTTCAGGTAATGATCAGTACCCCAATCCCACTTGGCTCACCCAATTTCGTTCTTTTAGGTTAAACCGTTCATTGGCAGTAACAGTTTTAATTTTTAGGTTTCACTCTGTTTTCTCCTATATGGGTACATGTATGTGGAACTCTAAATCAAAGACGGTTTGTGATAGCTCTTTGAAACTTGACACAATAAAGTAGTTCCAAGTTCCATCTCTATGGTTTGTTTCCTATTGATGTAGCCCTTAGCAGAGACTGGCGCAAATCACTTTCATGGAAAGGGGTTGCCAAGCTTCCAAAAAACTACGAGTTTCGTGAAATCTCAGCACACATTTTTTCACCCAATCTGGATGACAATTTTAGGTAATGATCAGTACCCCAATCCCACTTGGCTCACCAAATTTTATTCTTCTAGGTTAAACCGTTCGTTGGCAGTAACAGTTTTAATTTTTAGGTTTCACTCTGTTTTCTCCTATATGGATACATGTAGTTGGAACTCTAAATCAAACACGGTTTGTGCTAGCTCTTTGAAACTTGCCACAATAAAGTAGTTCCAAGTTCTATCTCTATGATTTGTTTCCTATTGATGTAGCCCTAAGCAGATACTGGCGCAAATCACTTTCGTGGAAAGGGGTTGCCAAGCTTCAAAAAAACTACGAGTTTCCTGAAATCTCAGCACACATTTTTTCACCCAATCTTGATGACACTTACAGGTAATTATCAGTACCCGAATCCCACTTGGCTCACCAAATTTCATTCTTCTAGGTTAAACCGTTCGTTGGCAGTAACAGTTTTAATTTTTAGGTTTCACTCTGTTTTCTCCTATATGGATACATGAATTTGGAACTCTAAATCAAACACGGTTTGTGATAGCTCTTTGAAACTTGACAAAATAAAGTAGTTCCAAGTTCCATCTCTATGATTTGTTTCCTATTGATCTAGCCCTAAGCAGAGACTTACGCAAATCACTTTCAAGAAAAGGGGTTGCCAAGCTTCCAAAAACTACAAGTTTCCTAAAATCTCAGCACACATTTTTTCACCCAATGTTGATGACACTTTCAAGTAATGATCAGTACCCCAATCCCACTTGGCTCACCAAATTTCGTTCTTCTAGGTTAAACCGTTCGTTGGCAGTAACAGTTTTAATTTTTAGGTTTCACTCTGTTTTCTCCTATATAGATACATGAAGTTGGAACTCTAAATCAAACACGGTTTGTGCTAGCTCTTTGAAACTTGACACAATAAAGTAGTTCCAAGTTCTATCTCTATGGTTTGTTTCCTATTGATGTAGCCCTAAGCAGATACTGGCGCAAATCACTTTCGTGGAAAGGGGTTGCCAAGCTTCAAAAAAACTACGAGTTTCCTGAAATCTCAGCACACATTTTTTCACCCAATCTGGATGACACTTTCAGGTAGTGATCAGTACACCAATCCCACTTGGCTCACCAAATTTCGTTCTTCTAGGTTAAACCGTTCGTTGGCAGTAACAGTTTTAATTTTTAATTTTCACTATGTTTTCTCCTATATGGATACATGTAGTTGGGACTCTAAATCAAACACGGTTTGTGCTAGCTCTTTGAAACTTGACACAATAAAGTAGTTCCAAGTTCTATCTCTATGGTTTTTTCCTATTGATGTAGCCATTAGCAGAGACTGGCGCAAGTCACTTTAATGGAAAGGGGTTGTCAAGCTTCCAAAAAACTACAAGTTTCCTGAAATCTCAGCACACATTTTTTCACCCAATCTTGATGACACTTTCAGGTAATGATCAGTACCCGAAACCCACTTGGCTCACCAATTTTTGTTCTTCTAGGTTAAACCGTTTGTTGGCAGTAACAGTTTTAATTTTTAGGTTTCACTCTGTTTTCTCCTATATGGATACATGTAGTTGGAACTCTAAATCTAACACGGTTTGTGCTAGCTCTTTGAAACTTGACAATATAAAGTAGTTCCAAGTTCTATCTCTATGGTTTGTTTCCTATTGATGTAGCCCTAAGCAGAGACTGGTGCAAATCACTTTCATGGAAAGGGGTTGCCAACCTTCCAAAAAACTACGAGTTTCCTGAAATCTCAGCACACATTTTTTCACCCAATCTGGATGACACTTTCAGGTAATAATCAGTACCCCAATCCCACTTGGCTCACCAAATTTCATTATTCTAGATTAATCCGCTAGTTGGGAGTAACAGTTTTAATTTTTAGTTTTCTCTCTGTTTACTCCTATATGGATATATGTTGTTGGAACTCGAAATCAAACACGGTATGTGCTACCTCTTTGAAACTTGACATAATAAAGTAGTTCCAAGTTCCATCTTTATGGTTTTTTTTCCTATTGATGTAGTCCTTAGCAGAGACTGGCGCAAATCACTTTCATGGAAAGGGGTTGCCAAGCTTCCAAAAAACTACGAGTTTCCTGAAATTTCAGCACACATTTTTTCACACAATCTGGATGACAATTTTAGGTAATGATAAGTACCCCAATCCCACTTGGCTCACCAAATTTCGTTCTTCTAGGTTAAACCGTTCGTTGGCAGTAACAGTTTTAATTTTTAGGTTTCACTCTGTTTTCTCCTATATGGATACATGAAGTTGGAACTCTAAATCAAACACGGTTTGTGCTAGCTCTTTGAAACTTGACACAATAAAGTAGTTCCAAGTTCTATCTCTATGGTTTGTTTCCTATTGATGTAGCCCTAAGCAGAGACTGGTGCAAATCACTTTCATGGAAAGGTCTTGCCAACCTTCCAAAAAACTACGTGTTTCCTGAAATCTCAGCACACATTTTTTCACCCAATCTTGATGACACTTTCAGGTAATGATCAGTACCCTAATCCCGTTGGCTCACCAAATTTTATTCTTCTAGGTTAAACCGTTCGTTGGCAGTAACAGTTTTAATTTTTAGGTTTCACTCTGTTTTCTCCTATAGGGATACATGTAGTTGGAACTCTAAATCAAACACGGTTTGTGCTAGCTCTTTGAAACTTGACACAATAAAGTAGTTCCAAGTTCTATCTCTATGGTTTGTTTCCTATTGATGTAGCCCTTAGCAGAGACTGGCACAAGTCACTTTCATGGAAAGGGGTTGCCAAGCTTCCAAAAAACTACAAGTTTCCTGAAATCTCAGCACAGATTTTTTCACCCAATCTTGATGACACTTTCAGGTAATGATCAGTACCCGAATCTCACTTGGCTCACCAAATTTCGTTCTTCTAGGTTAAACCGTTCGTTGGCAGTAACAGTTTTAATTTTTAGGTTTCACTCTGTTTTGTCCTAAATGGATACAAGTAGTTGGAACTCTAAATCAAACACGGTTTGTGCTAGCTCTTTGAAACTTGACAATATAAAGTAGTTCCACGTTCTATCTCTATGGTTTGTTTCCTATTGATGTAGCCCTAAGCAGATACTGGCGCAAATCACTTTCGTGGAAAGGGGTGGCCAAGCTTCCACAAAACTACGAGTTTCCTGAAATCTCAGCACACATTTTTTCACCCAATCTGGATGACACTTTCAGGTAGTGATCAGTACCCCAATCCCACTTGGCTCAGCAAATTTAGTTCTTCTAATTTAAATCGTTCGTTGGCAGTAAAAGTTTTAATTTTTAATTTTCACTATGTTTTCTCCTATATGGATACATGCAATTGGGACTCTAAATCAAACACGGTTTGGGCTAGCTCTTTGAAACTTGACACAATAAAGTAGTTCCAAGTTCTATCTCTATGGTTTTTTCCTATTGATGTAGCCCTTAGCAGAGACTGGCGCAAATCACTTTCATGGAAAGGGGTTGCCAAGCTTCCAAAAAACTACAACTTTCCTGAAATCTCAGCACACAGTTTTTCACCCACTCTTGATGACACTTTCAGGTAATGATCAGTACCCGAATCCCACTTGGCTCACCAAATTTCGTTCTTCTAGGTTAAACCGTTCATTGGCAGTAACAGTTTTAATTTTTAGGTTTCACTCTGTTTTCTCCTATATGGATTCATGTAGGTGGAACTCTAAATCAAAGACGGTTTGTGATAGCTCTTTGAAACTTGACACAATAAAGTAGTTCCATGTTCCATCTCTATGGTTTGTTTCCTATTGATGTAGCCCTTAGCAGAGACTGGCGCAAATCAGTTTCATGGAAAGGGGTTGCCAAGCTTCCAAAACACTACGAGTTTCCTGAAATCTCAGCACATATTTTTTCACCCAATCTTGATGACACTTTCAGGTAATGATCAGTACCCGAGTCCCACTTGGCTCACGAAATTTAGTTCTTCTAGGTTAAACCGTTCGTTGGCAGTAACAGTTTTAATTTTTAGGTTTCACTGTTTTCTCCTATATGGATACATGTAGATGGAACTCTAAATCAAAGACGGTTTGTGCTAGCTCTTTGAAACTTGACACAATAAAGAAGTTCCAAGTTCCATCTCTATGGTTTGTTTCCTATTGATCTAGCCCTAAGCAGAGACTTACGCAAATCACTTTCAAGAAAAGGGGTTGCCAAGCTTCCAAAAACTACGAGTTTCCTAAAATCTCAGCACACATTTTTTCACCCAATCTTGATGACACTTTCAAGTAATGATCAGTACCCCAATCCCACTTGGCTCACCAAATTTCGTTCTTCTAGGTTAAACCGTTCGTTGGCAGTAACAGTTTTACTTTTTAGGTTTCACTCTGTTTTCTCCTATATGGATACATGTATTTGGAACTCTAAATCAAACACGGTTTGTGCTAGCTCTTTGAAACTTGACACAATAAAGTAGTTCCAAGTTCAATCTCTATGGTTTGTTTCCTATTGATGTAGCCCTAAGCAGAGACTGGCACAAATCACTTTCATGGAAAGGGGTTGCCAAGCTTCCAAAAAACTACGAGTTTCCTGAAATCTCAGCACACATTTTTTCACCCAAACTTGATAACACTTTCAGGTAATGATCAGTTCTCCAATTCCACTTGGCTCACCAAATTTCGTTCTTCAAGGTTAAACCGTTCGTTGGTAGTAAAAGATTTAATTTTTAGGTTTCACTCTGTTTTTCATATATGGATACCTGTAGTTGAAACTCTAAATCAAACAGGGTTTGTGCTAGCTCTTTGAAACTTTACACAATAACGTAGTTCCAAGTTCTATCTCTATGGTTTGTTTCCTATTGATGTAGCCCTAAGCAGAGAGTGGCGCAAATCACTTTCATGGAAAGGGGTTGCCAAGCTTCCAAAAAACTACGAGTTTCCTGAAATCTCAGCACACATTTTTTCACCCAATCTTGATGACACTTTCAGGTAATGATCAGGACCCCAATCCCACTTGGCTCCCCAAATTTCGTTCTTCTAGGTTAAAACATTCGTTGGCAGTAACAGTTTTAATTTTTAGGTTTCACTCTGTTTTCTCCTATATGGATACTTGTAGTTAGAACTCTAAATCAAACACGGTTTGTGCTAGCTCTTTGAAACTTGACACAATAACGTAGTTCCAAGTTCTATCTCTATGGTTTGTTTCCTATTGATGTAGCCCTAAGCAGAGACTGGCGCAAATCACTTTCATGGAAAGGGGTGTCAAGCTTCCAAAATCTACGAATTTCCTGAAATCTCAGCACACATTTTTTCACAAAATCTTGATGACACTGTCAGGTAATGATCAGTATCCCAATCACACTTGGCTCACCAAATTTCGTTCTTCTAGGTTAAACCGTTCGTTGGCAGTCACAGTTTTAATTTTTAGGTTTCACTGTTTTCTCCTATATGGATACATGTAGTTGGATATCTAAATCAAACATGGTTTGTGGAATCTCTTTGACACTTGACTCAATAAAGTAGTTCCAAGTCCTATCTCTATGGTTTGTCTCCTATTGATGTAGCCCTTAGCAGAGACTGGTGCAAATCACTTTCAGGGAAAGGGGTTGCCAAGCTTCCAAAATTATGAGTTTCCTCACATCTCAGCACACATTTTTTAACCCAATCTTGATTACACATTCAGGTCATGATCAGTACCCCAATCCCACTTGGCTCACCAAATTTCCTTCTTCTAGGTTAAACTGTTCGTTGGCAGTAACAGTTTTAATTTTTAGGTTTCACTGTTTTCTCCTATATGTATACATGTAGTTGGAACTCTAAATCAAACACGGTTTGTGCTAGCTCGTTGATACTTGACACAATAAAGTAGTTCCAAGTTGTATCTCTATGGCTTTTTTCCTATTGATGTAGCCCTAAGCAGAGACCGGCGCAAATCACTTTCATGGAAAGGGGTTGCCAAGCTTCCAAAACACTACGAGTTTCCTCATATCTCAGCACACATTTTTTCACCCAATCTTGATGACACTTTCCGGTAATGATCAGTACCCCAATCCCACTTGGCTCCCCAAATTTTGTTATTCCAGGTTAAACCGTTCGTTGGCAGTAACAGTTTTAATTTTAGGTTTCACTCTGTTTTCTCCTTTATGGATACATGTAGTTGGAACTCTAAATCAAACACGGTTTGTGCTAGCTCTTTGAAACTTGACACAATAAAGTAGTTCCATGTTCTATCTCTATGGTTTGTTTCCTATTGATGTAGCACTAAGCAGAGACTGGCGCAAATCAGTTTCATGGAAAGGGGTTGCCAACCTTCCAAAAACTACGAGTTTCCTGATCTCAGCACACACTTTTTCAACCAAACTTGATGACACTTTCAGGTAATGATCAGAACCCCAATCCAACTTGGCTCCTCCAATTTCATTCTTCTAGGTTTTACCGTTCGTTGGCAGTAACAGTTTGAATTTTTAGGTTTCACTCTGTTTTCTCCTATATGGATACATGTAGTTGGAACTCTAAATCAAACACGGTTTGTGCTAGCTCTTTGAAACTTGACACAATAAACTATTTCCAAGTTCTATCTCTATGGTTTGTCGCCTATTGATGTAGCCCTAAGCAGAGACTGGCGCAAATCACTTTCATGGAAAGGGGTTGCCAAGCTTCCAAAAAACTACGAGTTTCCTGAAATCTCAGCACAGATTTTTTCACCCAATCTTGATGACACTTTCAGGTAAAGATCAGTACCCCAATCCCACTTGGCTCCCCGAAAATCGTTCTTCTAGTTTAAACCATTCGTTGGCAGTAACATTTTTATTTTTTAGGTTTCACTCTGTTTTCTCCTATATGGATACTTGTAGTTGGAACTCTAAATCAAACAGGGTTTGTGCTAGCTCTTTGAAACTTGACACAATAAAGTAGTTCCAAGTTGTATCTCTATGGCTTGTTTCCTATTGATGTAGCCCTAAGCAGAGACCGGCGCAAATCACTTTCATGGAAAGGGGTTGCCAAGCTTCCAAAAAACTACGAGTTTCCTGAGTCTCAGCACACATTTTTTCACAAAATCTTGATGACACTTTCAGGTAATGATCAGTACCCCAATCCCACTTGGCTCACCAAATTTTGTTCTTCTAGGTTAAACCGTTCATTGGCAGTAACAGTTTCAAATTTTAGGTTTCACTCTGTTTTCTCCTATATGGACACTTGTAGTTGGAACTCTAAATCAAACATGGTTTGTGCTAGCTCTTTGAAACTTGAAACAATAAAGTAGTTCCAAGTTCTATATCTATGGTTTTTTCCTATTGATGTAGCCCTAAGCAGAGACTGGCGCAAATCACTTTCATGGAAAGGGGTTGCCAAGCTTCCAAAAAACTACGAGTTTCCTGAAATCTCAGCACACATTTTTTCACAAAATCTTGATGACACTTTCAGCTAATGATCACTACCCCAATCCCACTTGGCTCACCAAATTTCGTTTTTCTAGGTTTATCCGTTCGTTGGCAGTAACAGTTATAATTTTTAGGTTTCACTGTTTTCTCTTATATGGATACATGTATTTGGCACTCTAAATCAAACACGGTTTGTGCTAGCTCTTTGAAACTTGACACAATAGAGTAGTTCCAAGTACTATCTCTATGGTTTGTCTCCTATTGATGTAGCCCTAAGCAGAGACAGGCGCAAATCACTTTAATGGAAACGGGTTGCCAAGCTTCCAAAAAACTATGAGTTTCCTGAAATCTCAGCACACATTTTTTCACAAAATCTTGATGACACTTTCAGGTAATTTTCAGTACCCCAATCCCACTTGGCTCCCCAATTTTCGTTCTTCTATGTTAAACCGTTCGTTGGCAGTAACAGTTTGAATTTTTAGGTTTCACTCTGTTTTCTCCTATATGGATACATGTAGTTGGAACTTTAAATCAAACACGGTTTGTGCTAGCTCTTTGAAACTTGAAACAATAAAGTAGTTCCAACTTCTATCTCTATGGTTTGTTTCCTATTGATGTAGCCCTAATCAGAGACTGGCGCAAATCACTTGCATGGAAAGGGGTTTCCAAGCTTCCAAAAAACTACGAGTTTCCTGAAATCTCAGCACACATTTTTTCACCCAATCTTGATGACACTTTCAGGTAATGATCAGTACCCCAATCCCACTTGGCTCACCAAATTTCGTTCTTCAAGTTTAAACCGTTAGTCGGTAGTAACAGTTTTAATTTTTAGGTTTCACTCTGTTTTCTCTTATATGGATACATGTAATGGGAACTCTAAATCAAACACGGTTTGTGCTAGCTCTTTGAAACTTGACACAATAATGTAGTTCCAAGTTCTATCTCTATGGTTTGTTTCCTATTGATGTAGCCCTAATCAGAGACCAGCACAAATCACTTTCAAGGAAAGGGGTTGCCAAGCTTCCAAAAAACTACGAGTTTCCTGAAATCTCAGCACACATTTTTTCACCCAATCTTGATGACACTTACAGGTAATGATCAGTACCCCTGTGCCACTTGGCTCACCAAATTTCGTTCTTCTAGGTTAAACCGTTCATTGGCAGTAACAGTTTTAATTTTTAGATTTCACTCTGTTTTCTCCTATATGGATACATGTAGTTGGAACTCTAAATCAAACACGGTTTGTGCTAGCTCTTTGAAACTTGACACAATAAAGTAGTTTCAAGTTATATCTCTATGGTTTGTTTCCTATTGATGTAGCCCTAAGCAGAGACTGGCGCAAATCACTTTCATGGAAAGGGGTTGCCAAGCTTCCAAAAAACTACGAGTTTCCTGAAATCTCAGCACACATTTTTTCACCCAATCTTGATGACACTTTCAGGTAAAGATCAGTACCCCAATCCCACTTGGCTCCCCGAAAATCGTTCTTCTAGGTTAAACTGTTTGTTGGCAGTAACATTTTAATTTTTTAGGTTTCACTCTGTTTTCTCCTATATGGATACTTGTAGTTGGAACTCTAAATCAAACACGGTTTGTGCTAGCTCTTTCAAACTTGACACAATAACGTAGTTCCATATTCTATCTCTATGGTTTGTTTCCTATTGATGTAGCCCTAAGCAGAGACCGGCGCAAATCACTTTCATGGAAAGGGGTTGCCAAGCTTCCAAAAAACTACGAGTTTTCGGAAATCTCAGCACACATTTTTTCACCCAATCTTGATGACACTTTTAGGTAATTATCAGTACCCCAATGCCACTTGGCTCACCAAATTTCGTTCTTCAAGATTAAACCGTTCGTTGGTATTAAGAGATTTAATTTTTAGGTTTCACTCTGTTTCTCCTATATGGATACATGTAGTTGGAACTCTAAATCAAACAGGGTTTGTGCTAGCTCTTTGAAACTTGACACAATAAAGTAGTTTCAAGTCCTACCTCTATGGTTTGTCTCCTATTGATGTAGCCCTAAGCAGAGACTGGCGCAAATCACTTTCATGGAAAGGAGTTGCCAAGCTTCCAAAAAACTACGAGTTTCCTGAAATCTCAGCACACATTTTTTCACCCAATCTTGATGACACTTTCAGGTAATGATCAGTACCCCAGTGCCACTTGGCTCACCAAATTTCCTTCTTCTAGGTTAAACCGTTCGTTGGCAGTAGTAGTTTTAATTTTTAGGTTTCACTCTGTTTTCTCCTACATGGATACATGTAGTTGGAACTCTAAATCAAACACGGTTTTTGCTAGCTCTTTCAAACTTGACACAATAACGTAGTTCCATATTCTATCTCTATGGTTTGTTTCCTATTGATGTAGCCCTAAGCAGAGACTGGCGCAAATCACTTTCATGGAAAGGGGTGCCAAGCTTCCAAAATCTACGAGTTTCTTCACATCTCAGCACACATTTTTTCACCCAATCTTGATTACACATTCAGGTCATGATCAGTACCCCAATCCCACTTGGCTCACCAAATTTCCTTCTTCTAGGTTAAACTGTTCGTTGGCAGTAACAGTTTTAATTTTTAGGTTTCACTGTTTTCTCCTATATGGATACATGTAGTTGGAACTCTAAATCAAACACAGTTTGTGCTATCTCCTTGAAACTTGACACAATAAAGTAGTTCCAAGTCCTATCTCTGTGGTTTGTCTCCTATTGATGTAGCCCTAAGCAGAGACTGGCGCAAATCACTTTCATGGAAAGGGGTTGCCAAGCTTCCAAAAAACTACAAATTTCCTGAAATCTCACCACACATTTTTTCACCCAATCTTGATGACACTTTCAGGTAATGATCACTAGCCCAATCCCACTTGGCTCCCCGAATTTCCTTCTTCTAGGTTAAACCGTTCGTTGGCAGTAACAGTTTTAATTTTTAGGTTTCACTCTGTTTTCTCCTATAGGGATACATGTAGTTGGAACTCTAAATCAAACAGGGTTTGTGCTAGCTTTTTGAAACTTGACACAATAAAGTATTTCCAAGTTCTATCTCTATGGTTTGTCTCCTATTGATGTAGCCCTAGGCAGAGACTGGCGCAAATCACTTTCATAAAAAGGGGTTGCCAATCTTCCAAAAAACTACGAGTTTCCTGAAATCTCAGCACACATTTTTTCACCCAATCTTGATGACACTTTCAGGTAATGATCAGTACCCCAATCCCACTTGGCTCCCCGAATTTCGTTCTTCTAGGTTAAACCGTTCGTTGGCAGTAACAGTTTTAATTTTTAGGTTTCACTCTGTTTTCTCCTATATGGATACTTGTATTTGGAACTCTAAATCAAACACGGTTTGTGCTAGCTCTTTGAAACTTGACACAATAAAGTAGTTCCAGGTTGTATCTCTATGGCTTGTTTCCTATTGATGTAGCCCTAAGCAGAGACCAGCGCAAATCACTTTCATGGAAAGGGGTTGCCAACCTTCCAAAAAACTACGAGTTTCCTGAAATCTCAGCACACATATTTTCACCCAATCTTGATGACACTTTCAGGTAATGATCAGTACCCCAATCCCACTTGGCTCCCTGAATTACGTTCTTTTAGGTTAAACAATTCGTTGGCAGTAACAGTTTAAAATTTTAGGTTTCACTCTGTTTTCTTTTATATGGATACATGCCGTTGGAACTCTAAATCAAACACGGTTTGTGCTAGCTCTTTGAAACTTGACACAATAAAGTATTTCCAAGTTCTATCTCTGTGGTTTGTTTCCTATTGATGTAGCCCTAAGCAGAGACTGGCGCAAATCACTTTCATGGAAAGGGGTTGCCAAGCTTCCAAAAAACTACGAATTTCCTGAAATCTCAGCACACATTTTTTCACCCAATCTTGATGACACTTTCAGGTAATGATCAGTAATCCAATCCCACTTGGCTCACCAAATTTCTTTATTCTAGTTTAAAACATTCATTGGCAGTAACAGTTTTAATTTTTATGTTTCACTCTGTTTTCTCCTATATGGATACATGTAGTCGGAACTCTAAATCAAACATGGTTTGTGCTAGCTTTTTGAATCTTGACACAATAAAGTAGTTCCAAGTTGTATCTCTATGGCTTTTTCATATTGATGTAGCCCTAAGCAGAGACTGGCGCAAATCACTTGCATGGAAAGGGGTTGCCAAGCTTCCAAAAAACTACGAGTTTCCTGAAATCTCAGCACACATTTTTTCACCCAATCTTGATGACACTTTCAGGTAATGATCAGTACCTCAATCCTACTTGGCTCCCCGAGTTTCGTTCTCCTAGGTTAAACCATTCGTTGGCAGTAACAGTTATAATTTTTAGGTTTCACTGTTTTCTCCTATATGGATACATGTAGTTGGAACTCTAAATCAAACACGGTTTGTGCTAGCTCTTTGAAACTTGACACAATAAAGTAGTTCCAAGTCCTATCTCTATGGTTTGTCTCCTATTGATGTAGCCCTAAGCAGAGACTGGCGCAAATCACTTTCATGGAAAGGGGTTGCCAAGCTTCCAAAAAACTACGAGTTTCCTGAAATCTCAGCACACATTTTTTCACCCAATCTTGATGACACTTTCAGGTAATGATCAGTACCCCAATCACACTTGGCTCACCAAATTTCCATCTTCTAGGTTAAACCGTTCGTTGGCAGAAACAGTTTTAATTTTTAGGTTTCACTCTTTTCTCCTATATGGATACATGTTGTTGGAACTCTAAATCAAACACGGTTTGTGCAAGCTCTTTGAAACTTGACACAATAAAGTAGTTCCTAGTTCTATCTCTATGGTTTGTTTCCTATTGATGTAGCCCTAAGCAGAGACTTGCACAAATCACTTTCATGGAAAGGGTTTGCCAAGCTTCCAAAAAACTACGAGTTTCCTGAAATCTCAGCACACATTTTTTCACCCAATCTTGATGACACTTACAGGTAATGATCAGTACCCCAGTGCCACTTGGCTCACGAAATTTCTTTCTTCTATGTTAAACCATTCGTTAGCAGTAACAGTTTAAATTTTTAGGTTTCACTCTGTTTTCTCCTATATGGATACATGTAGTTGGAACTCTAAGTCAAACACGGTTTGTGCTAGCTCTTTGAAATTTGACACAATAAAGTAGTTCCAAGTTCTATCTCTATGGTTTGTTTCCTATTGATGTAGACCTAAGCAGAGAGCGGCTCAAATCACTTTAATGGAAAGGGGTTGCCAAGCTTCCAAAAAACTATGAGTTTCCTGAAATCTCAGCACACATTTTTTTCACCCAATCTTGATGACACTTTCACGTAATGATCAGTACCCCAATCCCACTTGGCTCACCAAATTTCGTTATTCTAGTTTAAACCATTCGTTGGCAGTAACAGTTTTAATTTTTAGGTTTCACTCTGTTTTCTCCTATATGGATACATGTAGTTCGAACGCTAAATCAAACACGGTTTGTGCTAGCTCTTTGAAACTTGACACAATAAAGTAGTTCCAAGTCCTATCTCTATGGTTTGTCTCCTATTGATGTAGCCCTAAGCAGAGACTGGCGCAAATCACTTATATGGAAAGGAGTTCCAAGCTGCCAAAAAACTATGAGTTTCCTGAAATCTCAGCACACATTTTTTCACCCAATCTTCATGACACTTTCCGATAATGATCAGTACCCCGATCCCACTTGGCTCACCAAATTTCCTTCTTCTAGTTTAAACGGTTCGTTGGAGGTAACAGTTTTAATTTTTAGGTTTCACTCTGCTTTCTCCTATATGGATACATGTAGATGGAACCCTAAATCAAACACGGTTTGTGCTAGCTCTTTGAAACTTGACACAATAAAGTACTTCCAAGTTCTATCTCTATGGTTTGTTTCCTATTTATGTAGCCCTAAGCAGAGACTGGCGCAAATCACTTTCATGGAAAGGGGTTCCAAGCTTCCAAAATCTATGAGTTTCCTGAAATATCAGCACACATTTTTTCAGCCAATATTGATGAAACTTTCAGGTATTGATCAGTACCCCAATCGCACTTGGCTCACCAAATTTCGTTCTTCTAGGTTAAACCGTTCGTTGGCAGTAACAGTTAAAATTTTTAGGTTTCACTGTTTTCTCCTATATGGATACATGTAGTTGGAACTCTAAATCAAACACGGTTTGTGCTAGCTCTTTGAAACTTGACACAATAAAGTAGTTCCAAGTCCCATCTCTATGGTTTGTCTCCTATTGATGTAGCCCTAAGCAGAGACTGGAGCAAATCACTTTCATGGAAAGGGGTTGCCAAGCTTCCAAAAAACTACGAGTTTCCTTAAATCTCAGCACACATTTTTTCACCCAATCTTGATGACACTTTCAGGTAATGATCAGTACCCCAATCCCCCTTGGCTCACCAAATTTCGTTCTTCAAGGTTAAACCGTTCGTTGGTAGTAACAGTTTTAATTTTTTAAGTTTCACTCTGTTTCTCCTATATGGATACATGTAGTTGGAAATCTAAATCAAACAGGGTTTGTGCTAGCTCTTTGAAACTTGACACAATAAAGTAGTTCCAAATTCTATCTCTATGGTTTGTTTCCTATTGATGTAGCCCTAAGCAGAGACTGGCGCAAATCACTTTCATAAAAAGGGGTTGCCAAGCTTCCAAAAAACTACGACTTTCCTGAAATCTCAGCACACATTTTTTCACCCAATCTTGATGACACTTTCAGGTAATGATCAGTACCCCAGTCACACTTGGCTCACCAAATTTCGTTCTTCTAGGTTAAACCGTTCGTTGGCAGTCATAGTTTTAATTTTTAGGTTTCAATGTTTTCTCCTATATGGATACATGTAGTTGGATCTCTAAATCAAACATGGTTTGTGGAAGCGCTTTGACACTTGACTCAATAAAGTAGTTTCAAGTCCTATATCTATGGTTTGTCTCCTATTGATGTAGCCCTAAGCAGAGACTGGCGTAAATCACTTTCATGGAAAGGGGTTGCCAAGCTTCCAAAAAACTACGAGTTTCCTCACATCTCAGCACACATTTTTTCACCCAATCTTGATTACACATTCAGGTCATGATCAGTACCCCAATCCCACTTGGCTCACCAAATTTCCTTCTTCTAGGTTAAACTGTTCGTTGGCAGTAACAGTTTTAATTTTTAGGTTTCACTGTTTTCTCCTATATGTATACATGTAGTTGGAACTCTAAATCAAACACGGTTTGTGCTAGCTCTTTGAAACTTGACACAATAAAGTAGATCCAAGTACTATTTCTATGGTTTGTCTCCTATTAATGTAGCCCTAAGCAGAGACTGGCACAAATCACTTTCATGGAAAGGGGTTGCCAAGCTTCCAAAAAACTACGAGTTTCCTGAAATCTCAGCACACATTTTTTCACCCAATCTTGATGACACTTTCAGGTAATGATCAGTACCCCAATCCCACTTGGCTCCCCAATTTTCGTTCTTCTAGGTTAAACCGTTCGTTGGCAGTAACAGTTATAAATTTTAGGTTTCACTCCGTTTTCTCCTATATGGATATATGTCGTTGGAACTCTAAATCAAACACGGTATGTGCTAACTCTTTGAAACTTGACACAATAAAGAAGTTCCAAGATGTATCTCTATGGCTTGTTTCCTATTGATGTAGCCCTAAGCAGAGACCTGCGCAAATCCCTTTCATGGAAAAAAGTTGCCAAGCTTCAAAAAACTACGAGTTTCCTGAAATCTCAGCACACATTTTTTCACCCAATCTTGATGACACTTTCAGGTAATGATCAGTACCCCAATCCCACTTGGCTCACCGAATTTTGTTCTTCTAGGTTAAACCGTTCGTTGTCAGTAACAGTTTTAATTTTTAGGTTTCACTCTGTTTTCTCCTATATGGATACATGTATTTGGAACTCTAAATCAAACACGGTTTGTGGTAGCTCTTTGAAACTTGACACAATAAAGTAGTTCCAAGTCCTATCTCTATGGTTTGTCTCCTATTGATGTAGCCCTAAGCAGAGACTTGCGCAAATCACTTTCATGGAAAGCAGTTGCCAAGCTTCCAAAAAACTACGAGTTTCCTGAAATCTCAGCACACATTTTTTCACCGATCTTGATGACACTTTCAGGTAATGATCAGTACCACAATCCCACTTGGCTCACCAAATTTCGTTCTTCAAGGTTAAACCGTTCGTCGGTAGTAAAAGTTTTAATTTTATGTTTCACTCCCTTTTCTCCTATATGGATACATGTAGTTGGAACTCTCAATCAAACACGGTTTGTACTAGCTCTTTGAAACTTGACACAATAAAGTAGGTCCAAGTTCTATCTCTATGGTTTGTTTCCTATTGATGTAGCCCTAAGCAGAGACCAGCACAAATCACTTTAATGGAAAGGGGTTGCCAACCTTCCAAAAAACTACGAGTTTCCTGAAATCTCAGCACACACTTTTTCACCCAATCTTGATGACACTTACAGGTAATGATCAGTACCCCAGTGCCACATGGCTCACCAAATTTCGTTCTAGGTTAAACCGTTCGTTGGCAGTAACAGTTTTAATTTTTAGGTTTCACTCTGTTTTCTCCTATATGGATACATGTATTTGGAACTCTAAATCAAACACGGTTTGTGCTAGTTCTGTGAAACTTGACACAATAAAGTAGTTCCAAGTTCTATCTCTATGGTTTGTTTTCTATTGATGTAGCCCTAAGCAGAGACTGGCAAAAATCACTTTCATGGAAAGGGGTTTCCAAACTTCCAAAAAACTACGAGTTTCCTGAAATCTCAGCACACATTTTTTCACCCAAACTTGATGACACTTTCAGGTAATGATCAGTACCCCAATCCCACTTGGCTCACCAAATTTTGTTTTTCTAGGTTAAACCGTTCCTTGGCAGTAACAGTTTTAATTTTTAGGTTTCACTCTGTTTTCTCCTATATGGATACATGTAGTTGGAACTCTAAATCAAACACGGTTTGTGCTAGCTCTTTCAAACTTGACACAATAACGTAGTTCCATGTTCTATCTCTATGGTTTGTTTCCTATTGATGTAGCCCTAAGCAGAGACTGGAGCAAATCACTTTCATGGAAAAGGGTTGCCAAACTTCCAAAAAACTACAAGTTTCCTGAAATCTCAGCACACATTTTTTCACCCAATCTTGATGACACTTTCAGGTAATGTCAGTAACCCAATCCCACTTGGCTCCCCAAATTTCGTTCTTCTAGGTTAAACCATTCGTTGGCAGTAACAGTTTTAATTTTTAGGTTTCACTCTGTTTTCTCCTATATGGATACTTGTAGTTGGAACTCTAAATCAAACACTGTTTGTGCTAGCTATTTCAAACTTGACAGAATAAAGTAGTTCCATGTTCTATCTCTATGGTTTGTTTCCTATTGATGTACCCTAAGCAGAGACTGGCCCAAATCACTTTCATGGAAAGGGGTTGCCAAGCTTCCAAAAAAACTACGAGTTTCCTGAAATCTCAGCACACATTTTTTCACCCAATCTTGATGAAACTTTCAGGTAATGATCAGTATGCCAATCCCACGTGGCTCACCAAATTTCGTTCTTCTAGGTTAAACCGTTCGTTGGCAGTAACAGTTAAAATTTTTAGGTTTCACTGTTTTCTCCTATATGGATACATGTAGTTGGAACTCTAAATCAAACAGGGTTTGTGCTAGCTCTTTGAACCTTGACACAATAAAGTAGTTCCAAGTCCTATCTCTATGGTTTGTCTCCTATTGATGTAGCCCTAAACAGAGACTGGCGCAAATCACCTTCATGGAAAGGAGTTGCCAAGCTTCCAAAAAACTACGAGTTTCCTCAAATCTCAGCACACATTTTTTCACCCAATCTTGATGACACTTTCAGGTAATGATCAGTACCCCAGTGCCACTTGGCTCACCAAATTTCCTTCTTCTAGGTTAAACCGTTCATTGGCAGTAACAGTTTTAATTTTTAGGTTTCACTCTGTTTTCTCCTTCATGGATACATGTAGTTGGAACTCTAAATCAAACACGGTTTCTGCTAGCTCTTTCAAACTTGACACAATAACGTAGTTCCATGTTCTATCTCTACGGTTTGTTTCCTATTGATGTAGCCCTAAGCAGAGACTGGCGCAAATCACTTTCATGGAAAGGGGTGCCAAGCTTCCAAAATCTACGAGTTTCCTGAAATCCCAGCACACATTTTTTCACCCAATCTTCATGAAACTTTCAGGTAATGATCAGTACCCCAATCCCACTTGGCTCACCAAATTTCGTTCTTCTAGGTTAAACCGTTCGTTGGCAGTAACAGTTAAAATTTTTAGGTTTCACTGTTTTCTCCTATATGGATACATGTAGTTGGAACTCTAAATCAAACACGGTTTGTGCTAGCTCTTTGAAACTTGACACAATAAAGTAGTTCCAAGTCCCATCTCTATGGTTTGTCTCCTATTGATGTAGCCCTAAGCAGAGACTGGAGCAAATCACTTTCATGGAAAGGGGTTGCCAAGCTTCCAAAAAACTACGAGTTTCCTTAAATCTCAGCACACATTTTTTCACCCAATCTTGATGACACTTTCAGGTAATGATCAGTACCCCAATCCCACTTGGCTCACCAAATTTCGTTCTTCAAGGTTAAACCGTTCGTTGGTAGTAACAGTTTTAATTTTTTAGGTTTCACTCTGTTTCTCCTATATGGATACATGTAGTTGGAAATCTAAATCAAACAGGGTTTGTGCTAGCTCTTTGAATCTTGACACAATAAAGTAGTTCCAAATTCTATCTCTATGGTTTGTTTCCTATTGATGTAGCCCTAAGCAGAGACTGGCGCAAATCACTTTCATAAAAAGGGGTTGCCAAGCTTCCAAAAAACTACGACTTTCCTGAAATCTCAGCACACATTTTTTCACCCAATCTTGATGACACTTTCAGGTAATGATCAGTACCCCAGTCACACTTGGCTCACCAAATTTCGTTCTTCTAGGTTAAACCGTTCGTTGGCAGTCACAGTTTTAATTTTTAGGTTTCAATGTTTTCTCCTATATGGATACATGTAGTTGAATCTCTAAATCAAACATGGTTTGTGGAAGCTCTTTGACAATTGACTCAATAAAGTAGTTTCAAGTCCTATATCTATGGTTTGTCTCCTATTGATGTAGCCCTAAGCAGAGACTGGCGTAAATCACTTTCATGGAAAGGAGTTGCCAAGCTTCCAAAAAACTACGAGTTTCCTGAAATCTCAGCACACATTTTTTCACCGATCTTGATGACACTTTCAGGTAATGATCAGTACCCCAATCCCACATGGCTCCGTCATTTTCGTTCTTCTAGGTTAAACCGTTCGTTGGCAGTCACAGTTTTAATTTTTAGGTTTCAATGTTTTCTCCTATATGGATACATGTATTTGGACCTCTAAATCAAACACGGTTTGTGGTAGCTCTTTGAATCTTGACACAATAAAGTAGTTCAAAGTACTATCTCTATGGTTTGTCTCCTATTGATGTAGCCCTAAGCAGAGACTGGCGCAAATCACTTTCATGGAAAGGAGTTGCCAAGCTTCCAAAAAAATACGAGTTTCCTGAAATCTCAACACACATTTTTTCACCGATCTTGATGACACTTTCAGGTAATGATCAGTACCCCAATCCCACTTGGCTCACCAAATTTCGTTCTTCAAGGTTAAACCGTTCATCGGTAGTAACAGTTTTAATTTTTAGGTTTCACTCTCTTTTCTCCTATATGGATACATGTAGTTGGAACTCTCAATCAAACAGGGTTTGTGCTATCTCTTAGAAACTTGACACAATAAAGTAGGTCCAAGTTCTATCTCTATGGTTTGTTTCCTATTGATGTAGCCCTAAGCAGAGACCAGCACAAATCACTTTAATGGAAAGGGGTTGCCAACCTTCCAAAAAACTACGAGTTTCCTGAAATCTCTGCACACACTTTTTCACCCATTCTTGATGACACTTACAGTTAATGATCAGTACCCCAGTGCCACATGGCTCACCAAATTTCGTTCTAGGTTAAACCGTTCGTTGGAGGTAACAGTTTTAATTTTTAGATTTCACTCTGTTTTCTCCTATATGGATACATGTAGTTGGAACTCTAAATCAAACACGGTTTGTGCTAGCTCTTTGAAACTTGACACAATAAAGTAGTTCCAAGTTCTATCTCTATGGTTTGTTTCCTATTGATGTAGGCCTAAGCAGAAACCGGTGCAAATCACTTTAATGGAAAGGGGTTGCCAAGATTCCAAAAAACTACGAGTTTCCTGAAATCTCAGCACACATTTTTTCACCCAATCTTGATGACACTTTCAGGTAATGATCAGTACCCCAATCCCACTTGGCTCACCAAATTTCGTTATTCTAGTTTAAACCATTCATTGGCACTAACAGTTTTAATTTTTAGGTTTCACTCTGTTTTCTCCTATAGGGATACATGTAGTTGGAACTCTAAATCAAACACGGTTTGTGCTAGCTCTTTGAAATTTGACACAATAAAGTAGTTCCAAGTTCTATCTCTATGGTTTGTCTCCTATTGATGTAGCCCTAGGCAGAGACTGGTGCAAATCACTCTCATAAAAAGGGGTTGCCAAGCTTCCAAAAAACTACGAGTTTCCTGAAATCTCAGCACACATTTTTTCACCCAATCTTGATGACACTTTCAGGTAATGATCAGTACCCCAATCCCACTTGGCTCCCCGAATTTCGTTCTTCTAGGTTAAACCATTCGTTGGCAGTAACAGTTTTAATTTTTAGGTTTCACTCTGTTTTCTCCTATATGGATACTAGTATTTGGAACTCTAAATCAAACACGGTTTGTGCTAGCTCTTTGAAACTTGACACAATAAAGTAGTCCCAAGTTCTATCTCTATGGTTTGTTTCCTGTTGATGTAGCCCTAAGCAGAGACCGGTGCAAATCACTTTAATGGAAAGGGGTTGCCAAGCTTCCAAAAAACTACGAGTTTCCTGAAATCTCAGCACACATATTTTCACCCATTCTTGATGACACTTTCAGGTAATGATCAGTACCGCAATCCCACTTGGCTCACCAAATTTCGTTATTCTAGTTTAAACCATTCATTGGCAGTAACAGTTTTAATTTTTAGGTTTCACTCTGTTTTCTCCTATATGGATACATGTAGTTGGAACTCTAAATCAAACACGGTTTGTGCTAACTTTTTGAAACTTGACACAATAAAGTATTTCCAAGTTCTATCTCTATGGTTTGTCTCCTATTGATGTAGCCCTAGGCAGAGACTGGCGCAAATCACTTTCAAGGAAAGGGGTTGCCAAGCTTCCAAAAAACTACGAGTTTCCTGAAATCTCAGCACACATTTTTTCACCCAATCTTGATGACACTTTCAGGTAATGATCAGTACCCCAATCCCACTTGGCTCCCCGAATTTCGTTCTTCTAGGTTAAACCGTTCGTTGGCAGTAACAGTTTTAATTTTTAGGTTTCACTCTGTTTTCTCCTATATGGATACATGTAGTTGGAACTCTAAATCAAACACGGTTCGTGCTAGCTCTTGTAAACCTGACACAATAAAGTACTTCCATGTTCTGTCTCTATGGTTTGTTTCCTATTGATGTAGCCATAAGCAGAGACTGGCGCAAATCACTTTCATGGAAAGGGGTTGCCAAGCTTCCAAAAAACTACGAGTTTCCTGAAATCTCAGCACACATGTTTTCACCCAATCTTGATGACACTTTCAGGTAATGATCAGTACCCCAATCCCACTTGGCTCCCCAAATTTCGTTCTTTTAGGTTAAACAGTTCGTTGGCAGTAACAGTTTCAATTTTTAGGTTTCACTCTGTTTTCTCCTATATAGATACATATAGTTGGAACTCTAAATCAAACACGGTTTGGGCTAGCTCTTTGAAACTTGACACAATAAAGTAGTTCCAAGTTGTATCTCTATGGCTTGTTTCCTATTGATGTAGCCCTAAGCAGAGACCGGTGCCAATCACTTTAATGGAAAGGGGTTGCCAAGCTTCCAAAAAACTACGAGTTTCCTGAAATCTCAGCACACATGTTTTCACTCAATCTTGATGACACTTTCAGGTAATGATGACTAGCCCAATCCCACTTGGCTCCCCGAATTTCGTTCTTCTAGGTTAAACCGTTCGTTGACAGTAACAGTTTTAATTTTTAGGTTTCACTCTGTTTTCTCCTATAGGGATACATGTAGTTGGAACTCTAAATCAAACACGGTTTGTGCTAGCTTTTTGAAACTTGACACAATAAAGTATTTCCAAGTTCTATCTCTATGGTTTGTCTCCTATTGATGTAGCCCTAGGCAGAGACTGGCGCAAATCACTTTCATAAAAAGGGGTTGCCAAGCTTCCAAAAACTACGAGTTTCCTGAAATCTCAGCACACATTTTTTCACCCAATCTTGATGACACTTTCAGGTAATGATCAGTAACCTAATCCCACTTGGCTCCCCAAATTTCGTTCTTCTAGGTTAAACCGTTCGTTGTCAGTAACAGTTTTAATTTTTAGGTTTCACTCTGTTTTCTCCTATATGGATACTTGTAGTTGGAACTCTAAATCAAACACGGTTTGTGCTAGCTCTTTCAAACTTGACACAATAAAGTACTTCCATGTTTTGTCTCTATGGTTTGTTTGCTATTGATGTAGCCCTAAGCAGAGACTGGCGCAAATCACTTTCATGGAAAGGGGTTGCGAAGCTTCCAAAAAACTACGAGTTTCCTGAAATCTCAGCACACATTTTTTCACCCAAACTTGATGACACTTTCAGATAATAATCAGTACCCCAATCCCACTTGGCTCCCCGAATTTCGTTCTTCTAGGTTAAACCGTTCGTTGGCAGTAACAGTTTTAATTTTTAGGTTTCACTCTGTTTCCTCGTATATGGATACTTGTAGTTGGAACTCTAAATCAAACACGGTATGTGCTAACTCTTTGAAACTTGACACAATAAAGTAGTTCCAAGATATATCTCTATGGCTTGTTTCCTATTGATGTAGCCCTAAGGAGAGACCAGCGCAAATCACTTTCAAGGAAAGGGGTTGCCAAGCTTCCAAAAAACTACGAGTTTCCTGAAATCTCAGCACACATTTTTTCACCCAATCTTGATGCCACTTTCAGGTAATGATCAGTACCCCAATTCCACTTGGCTCACCAAATTTTGTTCCTCTAGGTTAAACCGTTCGTTGTCAGTAACAGTTTTAATTTTTAGGTTTCACTCTGTTTTCTCCTATATGGATACATGTACTTGGAACTCTAAATCAAACACGGTTTGTGCTAGCTGTTTGAAACTGGACACAATAAAGTAGTTCCAAGTCCTATCTCTATGGTTTGTCTCCTATTGATGTAGCCCTAAGCAGAGACTGGCGCAAATCACTTTCATGGAAAGGAGTTGCCAAGTTTCCAAAAAACTACGAGTTTCCTGAAATCTCAGCACACATTTTTTCACCCAATCTTGATGACACTTTCAGGTAATGATCAGTACCCCAATCCCACTTGGCTCACCAAATTTCCTTCTTCTAGGTTAAACCATTCGTTGGCAGTAACAGTTTTAATTTTTAGGTTTCTTTCTGTTTTCTCCTATATGGATACATGTAGTTGGAACTCTAAATCAAACACGGTTTGTGCTAGCTCTTTCAAACTTGACACAATAACGTAGTTCCAAGTTCTATCTCTATGGTTTGTTTCCTATTGATGTAGCCCTAAGCAGACACTGGCGCAAATCACTTTCATGGAAAGGGGTTGCCAAGCCTCCAAAAAACTACGAGTTTCCTGAAATCTCAGCACACATTTTTTCACCCAATCATGATGACACTTTCAGGTAATGATCACTAGCCCAATCCCACTTGGCTCCCCGAATTTAGTTCTTCTAGGTTAAACCGTTCGTTGGCAGTAACAGTTTTAATTTTTAGGTTTCACTCTGTTTTCTCCTATATGGATACATGTAGTTGGAACTCTAAATCAAACACTGTTTTTGCTAGCTCTTTCAAACTTGACTCAATAAAGTAGTTTCAAGTCCTATATCTATGGTTTGTCTCCTATTGATGTAGCCCTAAGCAGAGATTGGCGTAAATAACTTTCATGGAAAGGAGTTGCCAAGCTTCCAAAAAACTACGAGTTTTCTGAAATCTCAGCACACATTTTTTCACCGATCTTGATGACACTTTCAGGTAATGATCAGTACCCCAATCCCACATGGCTCTGTCATTTTCGTTCTTCTAGGTTAAACCGTTCGTTGGCAGTCACAGTTTTAATTTTTAGGTTTCAATGTTTTCTCCTATATGGATACATGTATTTGGACCTCTAAATCAAACACGGTTTGTGGTAGCTCTTTGAAACTTGACACAATAAAGTAGTTCCAAGTACTATCTCTATGGTTTGTCTCCTATTGATGTAGCCCTAAGCAGAGACTGGCGCAAATCACTTTCATGGAAAGGAGTTGCCAAGCTTCCAAAAAAATACGAGTTTCCTGAAATCTCAACACACATTTTTTCACCGATCTTGATGACACTTTCAGGTAATGATCAGTACCCCAATCCCACTTGGCTCACCAAATTTCTTTCTTCAAGGTTAAACCGTTCATCGGTAGTAACAGTTTTAATTTTTAGGTTTCACTCTCTTTTCTCCTATATGGATACATGTAGTTGGAACTCTCAATCAAACAGGGTTTGTGCTAGCTCTTAGAAACTTGACACAATAAAGTAGGTCCAAGTTCTATCTCTATGGTTTGTTTCCTATTGATGTAGCCCTAAGCAGAGACCAGCACAAATCACTTTAATGGAAAGGGGTTGCCAACCTTCCAAAAAACTACGAGTTTCCTGAAATCTCTGCACACACTTTTTTACCCAATCTTGATGACACTTACAGTTAATGATCAGTACCCCAGTGCCACATGGCTCACCAAATTTCGTTCTAGGTTAAACCGTTCGTTGGCAGTAACAGTTTTAATTTTTAGATTTCACTCTGTTTTCTCCTATATGGATACATGTAGTTGGAACTCTAAATCAAACACGGTTTGTGCTAGCTCTTTGAAACTTGACACAATAAAGTAGTTCCAAGTTCTATCTCTATGGTTTGTTTCCTATTAATGTAGACCTAAGCAGAGACCGGTTCAAATCACTTTAATGGAAAGGGGTTGCCAAGATTCCAAAAAACTACGAGTTTCCTGAAATCTCAGCACACATTTTTTCACCCAATCTTGATGACACTTTCAGGTAATGATCAGTACCCCAATCCCACTTGGCTCACCAAATTTCGTTATTCTAGTTTAAACCATTCATTGGCACTAACAGTTTTAATTTTTAGGTTTCACTCTGTTTTCTCCTATAGGGATACATGTAGTTGGAACTCTAAATCAAACACGGTTTGTGCTAGCTCTTTGAAATTTGACACAATAAAGTAGTTCCAAGTTCTATCTCTATGGTTTGTCTCCTATTGATGTAGCCCTAGGCAGAGACTGGTGCAAATCACTCTCATAAAAAGGGGTTGCCAAGCTTCCAAAAAACTACGAGTTTCCTGAAATCTCAGCACACATTTTTTCACCCAATCTTGATGACACTTTCAGGTAATGATCAGTACCCCAATCCCACTTGGCTCCCCGAATTTCGTTCTTCTAGGTTAAACCATTCGTTGGCAGTAACAGTTTTAATTTTTAGGTTTCACTCTGTTTTCTCCTATATGGATACTAGTATTTGGAACTCTAAATCAAACACGGTTTGTGCTAGCTCTTTGAAACTTGACACAATAAAGTAGTTTCAAGTTGTATCTCTATGGCTTGTTTCCTATTGATGTAGCCCTAAGCAGAGACCAGCGCAAATCAGTTTCATGGAAAGGGGTTGCCAAGCTTCCAAAAAACTACGAGTTTCCTGAAATCTCAGCACACATTTTTTCACAAAATCTTGATGACACTTTCAGGTAATGATCAGTACCCCAATCCCCCTTGGCTCACCAAATTTTGTTCTTCTAGGTTAAACCGTTCGTTGGCAGTAACAGTTTTAATTTTTAGGTTACACTCTGTTTTCTCCTATATGGATACAAGTATTTGGAACTCTAAATCAAACACGGTTTGTGCTAGCTCTTTGAAACTTGACACAATAAAGTAGTCCCAAGTTCTATCTCTATGGTTTGTTTCCTGTTGATGTAGCCCTAAGCAGAGACCGGTGCAAATCACTTTAATGGAAAGGGGTTGCTAAGCTTCCAAAAAACTACGAGTTTCCTGTATTCTCAGCACACATATTTTCACCCAATCTTGATGGCACTTTCAGGTAATGATCAGTACCCCAATCCCACTTGGCTCACCAAATTTCGTTATTCTAGTTTAAACCATTCATTGGCAGTAACAGTTTTAATTTTTAGGTTTCACTCTGTTTTCTCCTATATGGATACATGTAGTTGGAACTCTAAATCAAACACGGTTTGTGCTAACTTTTTGAAACTTGACACAATAAAGTATTTCCAAGTTCTATCTCTATGGTTTGTCTCCTATTGATGTAGCCCTAGGCAGAGACTGGCGCAAATCACTTTCATAAAAAGGGGTTGCCAAGCTTCCAAAAAACTACGAGTTTCCTGAAATCTCAGCACACATTTTTTCACCCAATCTTGATGACACTTTCAGGTAATGATCAGTACCCCAATCCCACTTGGCTCCCCGAATTTCGTTCTTCTAGGTTAAACCGTTCGTTGGCAGTAACAGTTTAAATTTTTAGGTTTCACTCTGTTTTCTCCTATATGGATACATGTAGTTGCAACTCTAAATCAAACACGGTTCGTGCTAGCTCTTGTAAACCTGACACAATAAAGTACTTCCATGTTCTGTCTCTATGGTTTGTTTCCTATTGATGTAGCCATAAGCAGAGACTGGCGCAAATCACTTTCATGGAAAGGGGTTGCCAAGCTTCCAAAAAACTACGAGTTTCCTGAAATCTCAGAACACATGTTTTCACCCAATCTTGATGACACTTTCAGGTAATGATCAGTACCCCAATCCCACTTGGCTCCCCAAATTTCGTTCTTTTAGGTTAAACAGTTCGTTGGCAGTAACAGTTTCAATTTTTAGGTTTCACTCTGTTTTCTCCTATATAGATACATATAGTTGGAACTCTAAATCAAACACGGTTTGGGCTAGCTCTTTGAATCTTGACACAATAAAGTAGTTCCAAGTTGTATTTCTATGGCTTGTTTCCTATTGATGTAGCCCTAAGCAGAGACCGGTGCCAATCACTTTAATGGAAAGGGGTTGCCAAGCTTCCAAAAAACTACGAGTTTCCTGAAATCTCAGCACACATGTTTTCACCCAATCTTGATGACACTTTCAGGTAATGATCACTAGCCCAATCCCACTTGGCTCCCCGAATTTCGTTCTTCTAGGTTAAACCGTTCGTTGACAGTAACAGTTTTAATTTTTAGGTTTCACTCTGTTTTCTCCTATAGGGATACATGTAGTTGGAACTCTAAATCAAACACGGTTTGTGCTAGCTTTTTGAAACTTGACACAATAAAGTATTTCCAAGTTCTATCTCTATGGTTTGTCTCCTATTGATGTAGCCCTAGGCAGAGACTGGCGCAAATCACTTTCATAAAAAGGGGTTGGCAAGCTTCCAAAAACTACGAGTTTCCTGAAATCTCAGCACACATTTTTTCACCCAATCTTGATGACACTTTCAGGTAATGATCAGTAACCTAATCCCACTTGGCTCCCCGAATTTCGTTCTTCTAGGTTAAACCGTTCGTTGGCAGTAACAGTTTTAATTTTTAGGTTTCACTCTGTTTTCTCCTATATGGATACTTGTAGTTGGAACTCTAAATCAAACACGGTTTGTGCTAGCTCTTTCAAACTTGACACAATAAAGTACTTCCATGTTCTGTCTCTATGGTTTGTTTGCTATTGATGTAGCCCTAAGCAGAGACTGGCGCAAATCACTTTCATGGAAAGGGGTTGCGAAGCTTCCAAAAAACTACGAGTTTCCTGAAATCTCAGCACACATTTTTTCACCCAAACTTGATGACACTTTCAGATAATAATCAGTACCCCAATCCCACTTGGCTCCCCGAATTTCGTTCTTCTAGGTTAAACCGTTCGTTGGCAGTAACAGTTTTAATTTTTAGGTTTCACTCTGTTTCCTCGTATATGGATACTTGTAGTTGGAACTCTAAATCAAACACGGTATGTGCTAACTCTTTGAAACTTGACACAATAAAGTAGTTCCAAGATATATCTCTATGGCTTGTTTCCTATTGATGTAGCCCTAAGCAGAGACCAGCACAAATCACTTTCATGGAAAGGGGTTGCCAAGCTTCCAAAAAACTACGAGTTTCCTGAAATCTCAGCACACATTTTTTCACCCAATCTTGATGCCACTTTCAGGTAATGATCAGTACCCCAATTCCACTTGGCTCACCAAATTTTGTTCCTCTAGGTTAAACCGTTCGTTGTCAGTAACAGTTTTAATTTTTAGGTTTCACTCTGTTTTCTCCTATATGGATACATGTACTTGGAACTCTAAATCAAACACGGTTGGTGCTAGCTGTTTGAAACTGGACACAATAAAGTAGTTCCAAGTCCTATCTCTATGGTTTGTCTCCTATTGATGTAGCCCTAAGCAGAGACTGGCGCAAATCACTTTCATGGAAAGGAGTTGCCAAGTTTCCAAAAAACTACGAGTTTCCTGAAATCTCAGCACACATTTTTTCACCCAATCTTGATGACACTTTCAGGTAATGATCAGTACCCCAATCCCACTTGGCTCACCAAATTTCCTTCTTCTAGGTTAAACCATTCGTTGGCAGTAACAGTTTTAATTTTTAGGTTTCATTCTGTTTTCTCCTATATGGATACATGTAGTTGGAACTCTAAATCAAACATGGTTTGTGCTAGCTCTTTCAAACTTGACACAATAACGTAGTTCCAAGTTCTATCTCTATGGTTTGTTTCCTATTGATGTAGCCCTAAGCAGAGACTGGCGCAAATCACTTTCATGGAAAGGGGTTGCCAAGCTTCCAAAAAACTACGAGTTTCCTGAAATCTCAGCACACATTTTTTCACCCAATCATGATGACACTTTCAGGTAATGATCACTAGCCCAATCCCACTTGGCTCCGTCATTTTCGTTCTTCTAGGTTAAACCGTTCGTTGGCAGTCACAGTTTTAATTTTTAGGTTTCACTCTGTTTTCTCCTATAGGAATACATGTAGTTGGAACTCTAAATCAAACACGGTTTGTGCTAGCTCTTTGAAATTTGACACAATAAAGTAGTTCCAAGTTCTATCTCTATGGTTTGTCTCCTATTGATGTAGCCCTAGGCAGAGACTGGTGCAAATCACTCTCATAAAAAGGGGTTGCCAAGCTTCCAAAAAACTACGAGTTTCCTGAAATCTCAGCACACATTTTTTCACCCAATCTTGATGACACTTTCAGGTAATGATCAGTACCCCAATTCCACTTGGCTCCCCGAATTTCGTTATTCTAGGTTAAACCATTCGTTGGCAGTAACAGTTTTAATTTTTAGGTTTCACTCTGTTTTCTCCTATATGGATACTAGTATTTGGAACTCTAAATCAAACACGGTTTGTGCTAGCTCTTTGAAACTTGACACAATAAAGTAGTTTCAAGTTGTATCTCTATGGCTTGTTTCCTATTGATGTAGCCCTAAGCAGAGACCAGCGCAAATCAGTTTCATGGAAAGGGGTTGCCAAGCTTCCAAAAAACTATGAGTTTCCTGAAATCTCAGCACACATTTTTTCACAAAATCTTGATGACACTTTCAGGTAATGATCAGTACCCCAATCCCCCTTGGCTCACCAAATTTTGTTCTTCTAGGTTAAACCGTTCGTTGGCAGTAACAGTTTTAATTTTTAGGTTTCACTCTGTTTTCTCCTATATGGATACAAGTATTTGGAACTCTAAATCAAACACGGTTTGTGCTAGCTCTTTGAAACTTGACACAATAAAGTAGTCGCAAGTTCTATCTCTATGGTTTGTTTCCTGTTGATGTAGCCCTAAGCAGAGACCGGTGCAAATCACTTTAATGGAATGGGGTTGCCAAGCTTCCAAAAAACTACGAGTTTCCTGAAATCTCAGCACACATATTTTCACCCATTCTTGATGACACTTTCAGGTAATGATCAGTACCGCAATCCCACTTGGCTCACCAAATTTCGTTATTCTAGTTTAAACCATTCATTGGCAGTAACAGTTTTAATTTTTAGGTTTCACTCTGTTTTCTCCTATATGGATACATGTAGTTGGAACTCTAAATCAAACACGGTTTGTGCTAGCTCTTTGAAACTTGACACAATAAAGTAGTCCCAAGTTCTATCTCTATGGTTTGTTTCCTGTTGATGTAGCCCTAAGCAGAGACCGGTGCAAATCACTTTAATGGAAAGGGGTTGCTAAGCTTCCAAAAAACTACGAGTTTCCTGTATTCTCAGCACACATATTTTCACCCAATCTTGATGACACTTTCAGGTAATGATCAGTACCCCAATCCCACTTGGCTCACCAAATTTCGTTATTCTAGTTTAAACCATTCATTGGCAGTAACAGTTTTAATTTTTAGGTTTCACTCTGTTTTCTCCTATATGGATACATGTAGTTGGAACTCTAAATCAAACACGGTTTGTGCTAACTTTTTGAAAATTGACACAATAAAGTATTTCCAAGTTCTATCTCTATGGTTTGTCTCCTATTGATGTAGCCCTAGGCAGAGACTGGCGCAAATCACTTTCATAAAAAGGGGTTGCCAAGCTTCCAAAAAACTACGAGTTTCCTGAAATCTCAGCACACATTTTTTCACCCAATCTTGATGACACTTTCAGGTAATGATCAGTACCCCAATTCCACTTGGCTCCCCGAATTTCGTTCTTCTAGGTTAAACCATTCGTTGGCAGTAACAGTTTTAATTTTTAGGTTTCACTCTGTTTTCTCCTATATGGATACTAGTATTTGGAACTCTAAATCAAACACGGTTTGTGCTAGCTCTTTGAAACTTGACACAATAAAGTAGTTTCAAGTTGTATCTCTATGGCTTGTTTCCTATTGATGTAGCCCTAAGCAGAGACCAGCGCAAATCAGTTTCATGGAAAGGGGTTGCCAAGCTTCCAAAAAACTACGAGTTTCCTGAAATCTCAGCACACATTTTTTCACAAAATCTTGATGACACTTTCAGGTAATGATCAGTACCCCAATCCCCCTTGGCTCACCAAATTTTGTTCTTCTAGGTTAAACCGTTCGTTGGCAGTAACAGTTTTAATTTTTAGGTTTCACTCTGTTTTCTCCTATATGGATACAAGTATTTGGAACTCTAAATCAAACACGGTTTGTGCTAGCTCTTTGAAACTTGACACAATAAAGTAGTCCCAAGTTCTATCTCTATGGTTTGTTTCCTGTTGATGTAGCCCTAAGCAGAGACCGGTGCAAATCACTTTAATGGAAAGGGGTTGCCAAGCTTCCAAAAAACTACGAGTTTCCTGAAATCTCACCACACATATTTTCACCCATTCTTGATGACACTTTCAGGTAATGATCAGTACCGCAATCCCACTTGGCTCACCAAATTTCGTTATTCTAGTTTAAACCATTCATTGGCAGTAACAGTTTTAATTTTTAGGTTTCACTCTGTTTTCTCCTATATGGATACATGTAGTTGGAACTCTAAATCAAACACGGTTTGTGCTAACTTTTTGAAACTTGACACAATAAAGTATTTCCAAGTTCTATCTCTATGGTTTGTCTCCTATTGATGTAGCCCTAGGCAGAGACTGGCGCAAATCACTTTCATAAAAAGGGGTTGCCAAGCTTCCAAAAAACTACGAGTTTCCTGAAATCTCAGCACACATTTTTTCACCCAATCTTGATGACACTTTCAGGTAATGATCAGTACCCCAATCCCACTTGGCTCCCCGAATTTCGTTCTTCTAGGTTAAACCGTTCGTTGGCAGTAACAGTTTTAATTTTTAGGTTTCACTCTGTTTTCTCCTATATGGATACATGTAATTGGAACTCTAAATCAAACACGGTTCGTGCTAGCTCTTGTAAACCTGACACAATAAAGTACTTCCATGTTCTGTCTCTATGGTTTGTTTCCTATTGATGTAGCCATAAGCAGAGACTGGCGCAAATCACTTTCATGGAAAGGGGTTGCCAAGCTTCCAAAAAACTACGAGTTTCCTGAAATCTCAGCACACATGTTTTCACCCAATCTTGATGACACTTTCAGGTAATGATCAGTACCCCAATCCCACTTGGCTCCCCAAATTTCGTTCTTTTAGGTTAAACAGTTCGTTGGCAGTAACAGTTTCAATTTTTAGGTTTCACTCTGTTTTCTCCTATATAGATACATATAGTTGGAACTCTAAATCAAACACGGTTTGGGCTAGCTCTTTGAAACTTGACACAATAAAGTAGTTCCAAGTTGTATCTCTATCGCTTGTTTCCTATTGATGTAGCCCTAAGCAGAGACCGGTGCCAATCACTTTAATGGAAAGGGGTTGCCAAGCTTCCAAAAAACTACGAGTTTCCTGAAATCTCAGCACACATGTTTTCACCCAATCTTGATGACACTTTCAGGTAATGATCACTAGCCCAATCCCACTTGGCTCCCCGAATTTCGTTCTTCTAGGTTAAACCGTTCGTTGACAGTAACAGTTTTAATTTTTAGGTTTCACTCTGTTTTCTCCTATAGGGATACATGTAGTTGGAACTCTAAATCAAACACGGTTTGTGCTAGCTTTTTGAAACTTGACACAATAAAGTATTTCCAAGTTCTATCTCTATGATTTGTCTCCTATTGATGTAGCCCTAGGCAGAGACTGGCGCAAATCACTTTCATAAAAAGGGGTTGCCAAGCTTCCCAAATCTACGAGTTTCCTGAAATCTCAGCACACATTTTTTCACCCAATCTTGATGACACTTTCAGGTAATGATCAGTACCCCAATCCCACTTGGCTCACCAAATTTCCTTCTTCTAGGTTAAACCATTCGTTGGCAGTAACAGTTTTAATTTTTAGGTTTCATTCTGTTTTCTCCTATATGGATACATGTAGTTGGAACTCTAAATCAAACACGGTTTGTGCTAGCTCTTTCAAACTTGACACAATAACGTAGTTCCAAGTTCTATCTCTATGGTTTGTTTCCTATTGATGTAGCCCTAAGCAGAGACTGGCGCAAATCACTTTCATGGAAAGGGGTTGCCAAGCTTCCAAAAAACTATGAGTTTCCTGAAATCTCAGCACACATTTTTTCACGCAATCATGATGACACTTTCAGGTAATGATCACTAGCCCAATCCCACTTGGCTCCCCGAATTTCGTTCTTCTAGGTTAAACCGTTCGTTGGCAGTAACAGTTTTAATTTTTAGGTTTCACTCTGTTTTCTCCTATATGGATACATGTAGTTGGAACTCTAAATCAAACACTGTTTGTGCTAGCTCTTTCAAACTTGACACAATAAAGTAGTTCCATGTTCTATCTCTATGGTTTGTTTCCTATTGATGTAGCCCTAAGTAGAGACTGGCTCAAATCACTTTCATGGAAAGGGGTTGCCAAGCTTCCAAAAAACTACGAGTTTCCTGAAATCTCAGCACACATTTTTTCACCCAATCTTGATGAAACTTTCAGGTAATGATCAGTACGCCAATCCCATGTGGCTCACCAAATTTCGTTCTTCTAGGTTAAACCGTTCGTTGGCAGTAACAGTTATAATTTTTAGGTTTCACTGTTTTCTCCTATATGGATATATGTAGTTGGAACTCTAAGTCAAACACGGTTTGTGCTAGCTCTTTGAAACTTGACACAATAAAGTAGTTCCAAGTCCTATCTCTATGGTTTGTCTCCTATTGATGTAGCCCTAAGCAGAGACTGGCACAAATCACTTTCATGGAAAGGGGTTGGCAAGCTACCAAAAAACTACGAGTTTCCTGAAATCTCAGCACACCTTTTTTCACCCAATCTTGATGACACTTTCAGGTAATGATCAATACCCCAATCCCACTTGGCTCCCCAAATTTCGTTCTTTTAGGTTAAACAGTTCGTTGGCAGTAACAGTTTAAATTTTTAGGTTTCACTCTGTTTTCTCCTATATGGATACATGTAGTTGGAACTCTAAATCAAACACGGTTTGGGCTAGCTCTTTGAAACTTGACACAATAAAGTAGTTCCAAGTTGTATCTCTATGGTTTGTTTCCTATTGATGTAGCCCTAAGCAGAGACCGGCGCAAATCACTTTCATGGAAAGGGGTTGCCAAGCTTCCAAAAAACTACGAGTTTCCTGAAATCTCAGCACATATTTTTTCACAATATCTTGATGACACTTTCAGGTAATGATCAGTACCCAATCCCACTTGGCTCCCCGAATTTCGTTCTTCTAGTTTAAACAATTCGTTGGCAGTAACAGTTTTAATTTTTAGGTTTCACTCTGTTTTCTCCTATAGGGATACATGTAGTGGGAACTCTAAATCAAACACGGTTTGTGCTAGCTCTTTGAAACTTGACACAATAAAGTAGTTCCAAATTCTATCTCTACAGTTTGTTTCCTATTGATGTAGCACTAAGCAGAGACTGGCACAAATCACTTTCATGGAAATGGGTTGCCAAGCATCCAAAAAACTACGAATTTCCTGAAATCTCAGCACTCATTTTTTCACCCAATCTTGATGACACTTTCAGTAATGATCAGTACCCCAATCCCACTTGGCTCACCAAATTTCCTTCTTCTAGGTTAAACCGTTCGTTGGCAGGCACAGTTTTAATTTTTAGGTTTCACTCTGTTTTATCCTATATGGATACATGTATTTGGAACTCTAAATCAAACACAGTTTGTGCTATCTCTTTGAAACTTGACACAATAAAGTAGTTCCAAGTCCTATCTCTGTGGTTTGTCTCTTATTGATGTAGCCCTAAGCAGAGACTTGCGCAAATCACTTTCATGGAAAGGGGTTGCCAAGCTTCCAAAAAACTACAAATTTCCTGAAATCTCACCACACATTTTTTCACCCAATCTTGATGACCCTTTCAGGTAATGATCACTAGCCCAATCCCACTTGGCTCCCCGAATTTCCTTCTTCTAGGTTAAACCGTTCGTTGGCAGTAACAGTTTTAATTTTTAGGCTTCACTCTGTTTTCTCCTATATGGATACAGGTAGTTGGAACTCTAAATCAACACGGTTGGTGCTAGCTGTTTGAAACTTGACACAATAAAGTATTTCCAAGTTCTATCTCTATGGTTTGTCTCCTATTGATGTAGCCCTAGGCAGAGACTGGCGCAAATCACTTTCATAAAAAGGGGTTGCCAAGCTTCCAAAACACTACGAGTTTCCTGAAATCTCAGCACACATTTTTTCACCCAATCTTGATGACACTTTCAGGTAATGATCAGTACCCCAATCCCACTTGGCTCCCCGAATTTCGTACTTCTAGGTTAAACCGTTCGTTGGCAGTAACAGTTTTAATTTTTAGGTTTCACTCTGTTTTCTCCTATATGGATACTTGTATTTGGAACTCTAAATCAAACACGGTTTGTGCTAGCTCTTTGAAACTTGACACAATAAAGTAGTTCCAGGTTGTATCTCTATGGCTTGTTTCCTATTGATGTAGCCCTAAGCAGAGACCAGCGCAAATCACTTTCATGGAAAGGGGTTGCCAAGCTTCCAAAAAACTACGAGTTTCCTGAAATCTCAGCACACATTTTTTCACAAAATCTTGATGACACTTTCAGGTAATGATCAGTACCCCAATCCCCCTTGGCTCACCAAATTTTGTTCTTCTAGGTTAAACCGTTCGTTGGCAGTAACAGTTTTAATTTTTTAGGTTTCACTCTGTTTTCTCCTATATGGATACATGTATTTGGAACTCTAAATCAAACACGGTTTGTGCTAGCTCTTTGAAACTTGACACAATAAAGTAGTCCCAAGTTCTATCTCTATGGTTTGTTTCCTGTTGATGTAGACCTAAGCAGAGACCGGTGCAAATCACTTTAATGGAAAGGGGTTGCCAAGCTTCCAAAAAACTACGAGTTTCCTGAAATCTCAGCACACATATTTTCACCCAATCTTGATGACACTTTCAGGTAATGATCAGTACCCCAATCCCACTTGGCTCCCCGAATTACGTTCTTTTAGGTTAAACCATTCGTTGGCAGTAACAGTTTAAAATTTTAGGTTTCACTCTGTTTTCTCCTATATGGATACATGCAGTTGGAACTCTAAATCAAACACGGTTTGTGCTAGCTCTTTGAAACTTGACACAATAAAGTATTTCCAAGTTCTATCTCTGTGGTTTGTTTCCTATTGATGTAGCCCTAAGCAGAGACTGGCGCAAATCACTTTCATGGAAAGGGGTTGCCAAGCTTCCAAAAAACTACGAATTTCCTGAAATCTCAGCACACATTTTTTCACCCAATCTTGATGACACTTTCAGGTAATGATCAGTAATCCAATCCCACTTGGCTCTCCAAATTTCTTTATTCAAGTTTAAAACATTCATTGGCAGTAACAGTTTTAATTTTTAGGTTTCACTCTGTTTTCTCCTATATGGATACATGTAGTCGGAACTCTAAATCAAACATGGTTTGTGCTAGCTTTTTGAATCTTGACACAATAAAGTAGTTCCAAGTTGTATCTCTATGGCTTTTTCATATTGATGTAGCCCTAAGCAGAGACTGGCGCAAATCACTTTCATGGAAAGGGGTTGCCAAGCTTCCAAAAAACTACGAGTTTCCTGAAATCTCAGCACACATTTTTTCACCCAATCTTGATGACACTTTCAGGTAATGATCAGTACCTCAATCCTACTTGGCTCCCCGAGTTTCGTTCTCCTAGGTTAAACCATTCGTTGGCAGTAACAGTTATAATTTTTAGGTTTCACTGTTTTCTCCTATATGGATACATGTAGTTGGAACTCTAAATCAAACACGGTTTGTGCTAGCTCTTTGAAACTTGACACAATAAAGTAGTTCCAAGTCCTATCTCTATGGTTTTTCTCCTATTGATGTAGCCCTAAGCAGAGACTGGCGCAAATCACTTTCATGGAAAGGGGTTGCCAAGCTTCCAAAAAACTACGAGTTTCCTGAAATCTCAGCACACATTTTTTCACCCAATCTTGATGACACTTTCAGGTAATGATCAGTACCCCAATCACACTTGGCTCACCAAATTTCCATCTTCTAGGTTAAACCGTTCGTTGGCAGTAACAGTTTTAATTTTTAGGTTTCACTCTTTTCTCCTATATGGATACATGTTGTTGGAACTCTAAATCAAACACGGTTTGTGCTAGCTCTTTGAAACTTGACACAATAAAGTAGTTCCTAGTTCTATCTCTATGGTTTGTTTCCTATTGATGTAGCCCTAAGCAGAGACTTGCACAAATCACTTTCATGGAAACAGGTTGCCAAGCTTAAAAAAAACTACGAGTTTACTGAAATCTCAGCACACATTTTTTCACCCAATCTTGTTGACACTTACAGGTAATGATCAGTACCCCAGTGCCACTTGGCTCACGAAATTTCTTTCTTCTAGGTTAAACCATTCGTTAGCAGTAACAGTTTTAATTTTTAGGTTTCACTCTGTTTTCTCCTATATGGATACATGTAGTTGGAACTCTAAATCAAACATGGTTTGTGCTAGCTCTTTGAAATTTGACACAATAAAGTAGTTCCAAGTTCTATCTCTATGGTTTGTTTCCTATTGATGTAGACCTAAGCAGAGAGCGGCTCAAATCACTTTAATGGAAAGGGGTTGCCAAGCTTCCAAAAAACTATGAGTTTCCTGAAATCTCAGCACACATTTTTTTCACCCAATCTTGATGACACTTTCACGTAATGATCAGTACCCCAATCCCACTTGGCTCACCGAATTTCGTTATTCTAGTTTAAACCATTCGTTGGCAGTAACAGTTTTAATTTTTAGGTTTCACTCTGTTTTCTCCTATATGGATACATGTAGTTCGAACTCTAAATCAAACACGGTTTGTGCTAGCTCTTTGAAACTTGACACAATAAAGTAGTTCCAAGTCCTATCTCTATGGTTTGTCTCCTATTGATGTAGCCCTAAGCAGAGACTGGCGCAAATCACTTATATGGAAAGGAGTTCCAAGCTGCCAAAAAACTACGAGTTTCCTGAAATCTCAGCACACATTTTTTCACCCAATCTTCATGACACTTTCCGGTAATGATCAGTACCCCGATCCCACTTGGCTCACCAAATTTCTTTCTTCTAGTTTAAACCGTTCGTTGGCAGTAACAGTTTTAATTTTTAGGTTTCACTCTGCTTTCTCCTATATGGATACATGTAGTTGGAACCCTAAATCAAACACGGTTTGTGCTAGCTCTTTGAAACTTGACACAATAAAGTACTTCCAAGTTCTATCTCTATGGTTTGTTTCCTATTTATGTAGCCCTAAGCAGAGACTGGCGCAAATCACTTTCATGGAAAGGGGTTCCAAGCTTCCAAAATCTATGAGTACCTGAAATATCAGCACACATTTTTTCAGCCAATCTTGATGAAACTTTCAGGTGTTGATCAGTACCCCAATCGCACTTGGCTCACCAAATTTCGTTCTTCTAGGTTAAACCGTTCGTTGGCAGTAACAGTTATAATTTTTAGGTTTCACTCTTTTCTCCTATATAGATACATGTAGTTGGAACTCTAAATCAAACACGGTTTGTACTAGCTCTTTGAAACTTGACACAATAAAGTAGTTCCAAGTCCTATCTCTATTGTTTGTTTCCTATTGATGTAGACCTAAGCAGAGACTGGCGCAAATCACTTTCATCGAAAGGGGTTGCCAAGCTTCCAAAAAACTATGAGTTTCCTGAAATATCAGCACACATTTTTTCAGCCAATCTTGATGAAACTTTCAGGTATTGATCAGTACCCCAATCGCACTTGGCTCACCAAATTTCGTTCTTCTAGGTTTAACCGTTCATTGGCAGCAACACTTTTAATTTTGAGGTTTCACTCTGTTTTCTCCTATATGGATACATGTATTTGGAATTCTAAATCAAACACGGTTTGTGCTAGCTCTTTGAAACTTGACACAATAAAGTAGTTCCAAGTCCTATCTCTATGGTTTGTCTCCTACTGATGTAGCCCTAAGCAGAGACCAGCACAAATCACTTTAATGGAAAGGGGTTGCCAAGCTTCCAAAAAACTACGAGTATCCTGAAATCTCAGCAAACATTTTTTCACCCAATCTTGATGACACTTTCAGGTAATGATCACTAGCCCAATCCCACTTGGCTCCCCGAATTTCGTTCTTTTAGGTTAAACCGTTCGTTGGCAGTAACAGTTTAAAATTTTAGGTTTCACTCTGTTTTCTCCTATATGGATACATGAATTTGGAACTCTAAATCAAAGACGGTTTGTGCTAGCTCTTTGAATCTTGACACAATAAAGTAGTTCCAAGTTGTATTTCTATGGCTTTTTTCCTATTGATGTAGCCCTAAGCAGAGACCGGCACAAATCACTTTAATGGAAAGGGGTTGCCAAGCTTCCAAAAAACTATGAGTTTCCTGAAATCTCAGCAAACATTTTTTCACCCATTCTTGATGACACTTTCAGGTAATGATCAGTACCCCAATCCCACTTGGCTCCCCGAATTTCGTTATTCAAGGTTAAACCGTTCGTTGGCAGTAACAGTTTTAATTTTTAGGTTTCACTGTGTTTTCTTTTATATGGATACATGCAGTTGGAACTCTACATCAAACACGGTTTGTGCTAGCTCTTTGAAACTTGACAAAATATAGTATTTCCAAGTTCTATTTCTGTGGTTTGTTTCCTATTGATGTAGCCCTAAGCAGAGACCAGCACAAATCACTTTAATGGAAAGGGGTTGCCAAGCTTCCAAAAAACTACGAGTTTCCTGAAATCTCAGCACACATTTTTTGACCCAATCTTGATGAAACTTTCAGGTAATGATCAGTACCCCAATCCCACTTGGCTCCCCAAATTTCGTTCCTCTAGTTTAAACCGTTTGTTTTCGGTAACAGTTTTAATTTTTAGGTTACACTCTGTTTTCTCCTATATGGATACATGTAGTTGGAACTCTAAATCAAACACGGTTTGTGCTAGCTCTTTAAAACTTGACACAATATAGTAGTTCCAAGTTGTATCTATATGGCTTGTTTCCTATTGATGTAGCCCTAAGCAGAGACCGGCGCAAATCACTTTCATTGAAAGGGGTTGCCAAGCTTCCAAAAAACTACGAGTTTCCTGACATCTCAGCACACATTTTTTCACCCAATCTTGATGACACTTTCCGGTCGTGATCAGTACCCCAATCCCACTTGGCTCACCAAATTTTGTTCTTCTAAGTTAAACCGTTTGTTGGCAGTAACAGTTTTAATTTTTTGGTTTCACTCTGTTTTCTCCTATATGGATACATGTAGTTGGAACTCTAAATCAAACACGGTTTGTGCTAGCTCTTTGAAACTTGACATTGTAAAGTAGTTCCAAGTTCTAACTCTATGTTTTTTTTTTTTTTCCTATTGATGTAGCCCTAAGCAGAGACTGGCGCAAATCTCTTTCAGGAAAGGGGTTGCCAAGCTTCCAAAAAACTACGATTTTCCTGAAATCACAACACACATTTTTTCACCCAATCTTGATGACACTTTCAGGTAATGATCAGTACCCCAGTGCCACTTGGCTCACCAAATTTCCTTCTTCTAGGTTAAAGCGTTCGTTGGCAGTAACTGTTTTAATTTTTAGGTTTCACTGTTTTCTCCTATATGGATACATCTAGTTGGAAATGTAAATCAAACACGGTTTTTGCTAGCTCTTTGAAACATAACACAATAAAGTAGTTCCAAGTCCTATCTCTATGGTTTCTCTCCTATTGATGTAGCACTAAGCAGAGACTGGCGCAAATAACTTTCATGGAAAGGAGTTGCCAAGCTTCAAAAAACTACGAGTTTCCTGAAATCTCAGCACACATTTTTTCACCCAATCTTGATGACACTTTCAGGTAATGATCAGTACCCCAATCCCACTTGGCTCACCGAATTTTGTTCTTCTAGGTTAAACCGTTCGTTGTCAGTAACAGTTTTAATTTTTAGGTTTCACTCTGTTTTCTCCTATATGGATACATGTATTTGGAACTCTAAATCAAACACGGTTTGTGGTAGCTCTTTGAAACTTGACACAATAAAGTAGTTCCAAGTCCTATCTCTATGGTTTGTCTCCTATTGATGTAGCCCTAAGCAGAGACTGGCGCAAATCACTTTCATGGAAAGGAGTTGCCAAGCTTCCAAAAAACTACGAGTTTCCTGAAATCTCAGCACACATTTTTTCACCGATCTTGATGACACTTTCAGGTAATGATCAGTACCCCAATCCCACTTGGCTCACCAAATTTCGTTCTTCAAGGTTAAACCGTTCGTCGGTAGTAACAGTTTTAATTTTTAGGTTTCACTCTCTTTTCTCCTATATGGATACATGTAGTTGGAACTCTCAATCAAACAGGGTTTGTGCTAGCTCTTAGAAACTTGACACAATAAAGTAGGTCCAAGTTCTATCTCTATGGTTTGTTTCCTATTGATGTAGCCCTAAGCAGAGACCACCACAAATCACTTTAATGGAAAGGGTTTGCCAACCTTAAAAAAAAATTCGAGTTTCCTGAAATCTCTGCACACACTTTTTCACCCAATCTTGATGACACTTACAGGTAATGATCAGTACCCCAGTGCCACATGGCTCACCAAATTTCGTTCTAGGTTAAACCGTTCGTTGGCAGTAACAGTTTTAATTTTTAGATTTCACTCTGTTTTCTCCTATATGGATACATGTAGTTGGAACTCTAAATCAAACACGGTTTGTGCTAGCTCTTTGAAACTTGACACAATAAAGTAGTTCCAAGTTGTATCTCTATGGCTTGTTTCCTATTGATGTAGCCCTAAGCAGAGACTGGCGCAAATCACTTTCATGGAAAGGGGTTGCCAAGCTTCCAAATAAACTACGAGTTTCCTTAAATCTAAGCACACATTTTTTCACCCAATCTTGATGACACTTACAAGTCATGATCAGTACACCAATGTCACTTGGCTCACCAAATTTCGTTCTTCTAGGTTAAACCGTTCGTTGGCAGTAACAGTTTTAATTTTTAGGTTTCACTCTGTTTTCTCCTATATGGATACATGTAGTTGGAACTCTAAATCAAACACGGTTTGTGCTAGCTCTTTCAAACTTGACAAAATAAAGTAGTTCCAAGTTCTATCTCTATGGTTTGTTTCCTATTGATGTAGACCTAAGCAGAGACCGGTGCAAATCACTTTAATGGAAAGGGGTTGCCAAGATTCCAAAAAACTACGAGTTTCCTGAAATCTCAGCACACATTTTTTCACCCAATCTTGATGACACTTTCAGGTAATGATCAGTACCCGAATCCCACTTGGCTCACCAAATTTCGTTATTCTAGTTTAAACCATTCATTGGCACTAACAGTTTTAATTTTTAGGTTTCACTCTGTTTTCTCCTATAGGGATACATGTAGTTGGAACTCTAAATCAAACACGGTTTGTGCTAGCTCTTTGAAATTTGACACAATAAAGTAGTTCCAAGTTCTATCTCTATGGTTTGTCTTCTATTGATGTAGCCCTAGGCAGAGACTGGCACAAATCACTTTCATGGAAAGGGGTTGCCAAGCTTCCAAAAAACTACGAGTTTCCTGAAATCTCAGCACACATTTTTTCACCCAATCTTGATGACACTTTCAGGTAATGATCAGTACCCCAATCCCACTTGGCTCCCCGAATTTCGTTCTTCTAGGTTAAACCATTCGTTGGCAGCAACAGTTTTAATTTTTAGGTTTCACTCTGTTTTCTCCTATATGGATACTAGTATTTGGAACTCTAAATCAAACACGGTTTGTGCTAGCTCTTTGAAACTTGACACAATAAAGTAGTTTCAAGTTGTATCTCTATGGCTTGTTTCCTATTGATGTAGCCCTAAGCAGAGACCAGCGCAAATCAGTTTCATGGAAAGGGGTTGCCAAGCTTCCAAAAAACTACGAGTTTCCTGAAATCTCAGCACACATTTTTTCACAAAATCTTGATGACACTTTCAGGTAATGATCAGTACCCCAATCCCCCTTGGCTCACCAAATTTTGTTCTTCTAGGTTAAACCGTTCGTTGGCAGTAACAGTTTTAATTTTTAGGTTTCACTCTGTTTTCTCCTATATGGATACAAGTATTTGGAACTCTAAATCAAACACGGTTTGTGCTAGCTCTTTGAAACTTGACACAATAAAGTAGTCCCAAGTTCTATCTCTATGGTTTGTTTCCTGTTGATGTAGCCCTAAGCAGAGACCGGTGCAAATCACTTTAATGGAAAGGGGTTGCCAAGCTTCCAAAAAACTACGAGTTTCCTGAAATCTCACCACACATATTTTCACCCATTCTTGATGACACTTTCAGGTAATGATCAGTACCGCAATCCCACTTGGCTCACCAAATTTCGTTATTCTAGTTTAAACCATTCATTGGCAGTAACAGTTTTAATTTTTAGGTTTCACTCTGTTTTCTCCTATATGGATACATGTAGTTGGAACTCTAAATCAAACACGGTTTGTGCTAACTTTTTGAAACTTGACACAATAAAGTATTTCCAAGTTCTATCTCTATGGTTTGTCTCCTATTGATGTAGCCCTAGGCAGAGACTGGCGCAAATCACTTTCATAAAAAGGGGTTGCCAAGCTTCCAAAAAACTACGAGTTTCCTGAAATCTCAGCACACATTTTTTCACCCAATCTTGATGACACTTTCAGGTAATGATCAGTACCCCAATCCCACTTGGCTCCCCGAATTTCGTTCTTCTAGGTTAAACCGTTCGTTGGCAGTAACAGTTTTAATTTTTAGGTTTCACTCTGTTTTCTCCTATATGGATACATGTAATTGGAACTCTAAATCAAACACGGTTCGTGCTAGCTCTTGTAAACCTGACACAATAAAGTACTTCCATGTTCTGTCTCTATGGTTTGTTTCCTATTGATGTAGCCATAAGCAGAGACTGGCGCAAATCACTTTCATGGAAAGGGGTTGCCAAGCTTCCAAAAAACTACGAGTTTCCTGAAATCTCAGCACACATGTTTTCACCCAATCTTGATGACACTTTCAGGTAATGATCAGTACCCCAATCCCACTTGGCTCCCCAAATTTCGTTCTTTTAGGTTAAACAGTTCGTTGGCAGTAACAGTTTCAATTTTTAGGTTTCACTCTGTTTTCTCCTATATAGATACATATAGTTGGAACTCTAAATCAAACACGGTTTGGGCTAGCTCTTTGAAACTTGACACAATAAAGTAGTTCCAAGTTGTATCTCTATCGCTTGTTTCCTATTGATGTAGCCCTAAGCAGAGACCGGTGCCAATCACTTTAATGGAAAGGGGTTGCCAAGCTTCCAAAAAACTACGAGTTTCCTGAAATCTCAGCACACATGTTTTCACCCAATCTTGATGACACTTTCAGGTAATGATCACTAGCCCAATCCCACTTGGCTCCCCGAATTTCGTTCTTCTAGGTTAAACCGTTCGTTGACAGTAACAGTTTTAATTTTTAGGTTTCACTCTGTTTTCTCCTATAGGGATACATGTAGTTGGAACTCTAAATCAAACACGGTTTGTGCTAGCTTTTTGAAACTTGACACAATAAAGTATTTCCAAGTTCTATCTCTATGATTTGTCTCCTATTGATGTAGCCCTAGGCAGAGACTGGCGCAAATCACTTTCATAAAAAGGGGTTGCCAAGCTTCCCAAATCTACGAGTTTCCTGAAATCTCAGCACACATTTTTTCACCCAATCTTGATGACACTTTCAGGTAATGATCAGTACCCCAATCCCACTTGGCTCACCAAATTTCCTTCTTCTAGGTTAAACCATTCGTTGGCAGTAACAGTTTTAATTTTTAGGTTTCATTCTGTTTTCTCCTATATGGATACATGTAGTTGGAACTCTAAATCAAACATGGTTTGTGCTAGCTCTTTCAAACTTGACACAATAACGTAGTTCCAAGTTCTATCTCTATGGTTTGTTTCCTATTGATGTAGCCCTAAGCAGAGACTGGCGCAAATCACTTTCATGGAAAGGGGTTGCCAAGCTTCCAAAAAACTATGAGTTTCCTGAAATCTCAGCACACATTTTTTCACGCAATCATGAT